>NW_026535786.1:10000000-20000000 GCF_028551555.1 Melozone crissalis | reverse complement strand
AAAATCCACGATACGCAGGATGGTTCTCAGACCCAAAATGGCAAAACTGCCAAGTCGGGCTGGTTTGATAGTACCCAGTGGCTCCTGCAATCATCCATTCAGAAGTGGGGCACGTGAGTTTTGTTTGCCAGGGAAAAGGGCTGAGGTTTGTGTTTAGGGGCCTGTGGCCGGGAGTGGCCAGCAGGCTCCTGAAAATGCACTATACGCAGGATGGTTCCCAGACCCAAGGTGGCAACCACTGCCAAGCCGGGCTGGTTTGATAGTATTAAGTGGCTCCTGTAATTTGCCATCCAGTAACAAGGAAGGTTTTCAAGGGAAAAGGGTGGAGGTTTGCGTTTGGGGGCCTGTGGCCGGGAGTGGCCGGCTGGCTCCTGAAATTCTTTGATACGCAGCATGGTTCCCAGTCCCAAGGTGGCAAAACTGCCAAGTCGGGCTGATTTGAAAGTGGCAAGTGACTCCTGCAATCTGCCATCCATAAGGGGGAAGATGAGTTTTGTTTGCCAGGGATAAGGACTGAGGTTTGTGTTTGGGGGCCAGAGACCGGGTGTGGCCGGCTGGGTCGTGAAACTCAACGATACGCACGAGGGTTCCTAGACCCAAGCTGGCAATACTGCCAAGTCGGTCTTCTTTGACAGTAGCAAGTGACTCCTGCAATCTGCCATCCAGAAGTGGGCCAGGTGAGTTTCGTTTGCAAGGGTAAAGGGCCCAGGATTGTGTTTGAGGGCCTGTTGCCAGGAGTGGATGGCTGGCTCCTGAAAATCCACGATACGCAGGATGGTTCCCAGACCCAAACTGGCAACACTGCCAAGTCGGGCTGGTTTGACACTGGCAAGTGGCTTCTGCAATCTGCCATTGAGAAACGGGGTAGGTGAGGTTTTTTTGCAAGGGAAAAGGGCCAAGGTTTTTATTCGGGGGCCTCTGGTTGGAGTGGTGGGTGGCTGCTGAAATTCTTTTATATGCAGGATGGTTCCCAGACCTAAGGTGGAACCAGTGCCACGTCGGGCTGCTTTGCAAGTGCCAAGTGGCTCCTGCAGTCTGCCATCCAGAAGCGCGGCAGGTGAGTTTTTTTTGCAAGGGAAAAGGTTCGAGGTTTGTGTTTGGGGGCCTGTGGCCGAGAGTGGCCGTCTGGCTCCTGAAAATCCACGATACACCGGATGGTTCCCAGACCCAAGTTGGCAACACAGCCAAGTCAGGCTGATTTGACAGTGCCAAAGGACTTCTGCAAATTGCCATCCAGAAGCGAGGTAGGTGAGTTTTGATTGCCAGGGAAAAGGGCCCAGGTTTGTGTTCGGGTCCAATGGCAGTGAGTCCCCGGCTGGCTCCTGAAAACACACGATACGCAGGATGGTTCCCAGACCCAAGATGGCAAAACAGCCAAGATGTGCTGGTTTATGAGTACCAAGAGTCTCCTGCAATATGCCAGCCAGGTGTGGGGCAGGTGAGTTTGGTCTGGAAGGGAAAAGGGTCAAAGTTTGTGTTCGGGGCCCTGTGGCCTAGAGTGTCCAGCTGGGTCCTGAAATTCTTTGATACGCAGGATGATTCCCAGACCCAAGCTGGCAACACTACCAAGATGGGCTGGTTTGATAGTACCAAGTTGCTCCTGAAATCTGCCATCCAGAAGCGGGGCAGGTGAATTTTGTTTGCCAGGGAAAAGGCCCGAGATTTGTACAGGGGCGTGTGGGCAGGAGTGGCCAGCTGGCTCCTGAAAATCCACGATACGCAGGATGGTTCCCAGACCCAAGCTGGCTCCATTGCCAAGTCGGGCGGGTTTGGCAGTGCCAAGGGGCTCCTGCAATCTGCCACCAGAAGCGAACCAGGTGAGTTTTGTTTACAAGGGAAGAGGGCCCTGGTTTCTCTTCGGGTACCTGTGGCCGGCTGGTTCCTGAAATTATTTGATTTGCAGGATGGATTCCAGACCAAGGTGGCAACCCTGCCAAGTCGGGCTGCTTTGACCGTGTCAAGTGGCTCCTGCAATCTGCCATCCAGAAGTGTGGCAGGTGAGTTTTGTTCGCATGGGAAGAGGGCCGAGGTTTGAGTCTGGGGGTCTGTGGTCGCGAGTGGCCGGCTGGCTCCTGAAATTCCACGATACACAGGATGGTTCCCAGACCCAAGATGGCAGCCGTGCTAAGTCGGGCTGGTTTGACAGTGCCAAGTGGCTCCTGCAATCTGCCATCCAGAAGAAAGGGAAGGTGAGTTTTTTTGCAAGAGAAAATAGCTGAGGTTTGTGTCTGAGGGCCTGTGGCCGCGAGTAGCCTACTGGCGTCTGAAAATCTACGATCCTCAGGATTTTTCCCAGAGCCAAGGTGGCACCAGTGCCAAGTCGGGCTGGTTTGATAGTACCATATGGCTCCTTCCATGTGCCGTGCAGGAGTGGACCAGGTGAATTTTATTTGCAAGGGAAAAGGGCCGAGGTTTGTGTTCGGTGGCCTGTGGCCAAAAGTGCCTTTCTGGCTCTTTAAAATCCACGATACGCAGGATGGTTCCCAACCGTAAGCTGGCAACTCTTCCAAGTCAGGCTAGTTTGACAGTGAAAAGTCGCTCCTGCAATCTGCCAGCCAGAAGCGGGGCAGGTGAGTTTTGTTTGCCAGGCAAACGAGCCGTGGTTTGTGTTTGGGGGCCTGTGGCCGGGAGTGGCGGGCTGGCTCTGGAAATTCCACAATACGCAGGATGGTTCCCAGACCGAAGCTGGCAGCAGTGCCAAGTTGGGCTGGATAGAGAGAGCCTTGTGGCTCCTGCAATTTGCCATGCAGAAGCGGGGCAGGTGAGATTTGTTTGCCACCTAAAAGGGCCATGGTTTTCGTTTGGGGGCCTGTGGCTGGGAGTGGCCGGCTGGCTGGCTCGTGAAATTCTTTCTTTTGCAGGATGGTTCCCAGAACCAAGCTGGCACCAGTGCCAAGTCGGGCTGGTTTGACAGTGGCAAGTTTCTCCAGCAAACTTCCTTCCTGAAGCGGGGCAGGTGAGTTTTGTTTGCAAGGGAAAAGGGCCGACGTTTGTATTCGTGGCCCTGTGGCTGGGAGTGGCCAGCTGGCTCCTGAAATTCTTTCATATGCACGATGGTTCCCAGACCCAAGCTGGCGCCAGTGCCAAGTCGGTCTGGTTTGAAAGTGGAAAGTGGCTCCTGCAATCTGCCATGCACAAGCGGGGCAGGCAAGTTTTGTTTGCAAGGGAAAAGGGCCGGGGTTTGTCTTTGGGGGCCTGTGGCCGGGAGTGGCCGGCGGGCTCCTGAAAATCTACAATACGCAGGATAGATCCCAGACCCAACCTGGAACCAATGTGAAATCGGGCTGGTTTGACAGTGGAAAGGGGATCCTGCAATCGGGCATCCAGAAGCGGGGCAGGTGGGTTGTATTTACCAGGGAAAAGGGCCGAGGTTTGTGTTCGGAGGCCTGTGGCCGGGAGTGGCTGGCTGGCTCCTGAAAATCCACGATACGCAGGTTGGTTCCCCGACCCAAGGTGGCATCCGTGCCACGTCGGGCTGCTTTGCCAGTGCCAAGTGGCTCCTGCAATCTGCCATCCAGAAGCGGGGAAGGTGAGTTTTTTTTGCAAGTGAAAAGCGTCGAGTTATGTGTTTGGGGGCCTGGGGCCGAGAGTGGCATCAGGCTCCTGAAAATCCATGATACGCAGGATGGTTCCCAGAGCCAAGGTGGCATCAGTGCCAAGTGTGGCTAGTTTGATAGTACCAAGTGACTCCTGCAATCTGCCATGCACAAGCGTGGCAGTTGAGTTTTGTTTGCCAGGAAAAAGTTCCATGGTTTGTGTTTGGGGGCCTTTGTCTTGGAGGGGCTGGCTGGCTACTGAAATTCTTTGATATGCTGGATGGTTCCCAGACCAAAGGTGGCACCAGTGCCAAGTCAGGCTGGTTTGAGAGAGCCAAGTTGCTCCTGCAATCTGCAATGCAGAAGCGGGTAGTTGAGTTTTGTGTGCAAGGGAAAAGAGCCGAGGTTTGTGTTTGGCGGCCTGTGGGCAGGAGTGGACGGCTGGCTCCTGAAAATCCACGATACGCAGGATGGTTCCCAGACCCAAGGTGGCAACACTGCCTGTTCGAGCAGGTTTGAGAGTACCCAGTGGCTCCTGCAATCTGCCATCCAGAATTTGGGAAGGTGAGTTATGTTTGCAAGAGAACAGTGCTGAGGTTTGTGTTTGGGGGCCTGTGGCTGGGAGTGGCGGGCTGGCTCCTGATATTCTTTGATATGAAGGATTGTTCCCAGACCCAAGGTGGCAATACTGCCAAGTCGTGTTGGTTTGAAAGTAACAAGTTCCTCCTGCAATCTGCTATCCAGAAGTGCGGCAGGTGAGTTTCTTTTGCAACAGAAAAGGGCCCAGGTTTTTGTTGAGGGCCTGTGGCCGGGAGTGGCCAGCTGACTCCTTAAAATCCACGATACACAGGATGGTTCCAAGACTCATGGTCGCAACATGGCCAAGACGGGCTAGTTTGACTGTGGCAAGTGGCTCCTGCAATCTTCCATCCAGAAGTGGGGCAGGTGAGTTTTGTTTGCAAATGTAAATGGCCCAGGTTTGTGTTTGAGAGTCTGTGGCTGGGAGTGGCCGGCTCACTACTCAAAATCCACAATACGCAGCATAGTTCCAGACCCAAGGTGGCAACACTGCCATGTCGGGCTAGTTTGACAGTGGCAAATGGCTCCTGCAATCTGCCATCCAGAAGCGGGACAGGTGAGTTTTGTTTGCCAGGGAAAAGAGCTGAGGTTTGTGTTCGGGGGCCTGTGGCCACGAGTGGCCGGCTGGCTCATGAAAATCCATGATATGCAGGATGGTTCCCAGACCCAAGATTGCAACGGTTCCAAGATGGGCACGTTTGATGGTACCAGGTGGCTCCTGCAATCAGCCATGCGGTAGCGCGGCAGTTGAGTTCTGATTGCCAGCAAAAATTTCCGTGGTTTGTGTTTGGGGGCCTTTGTCCGGGAGGTTCCGGCTGGCTCCTGAAATTCCACGATACGCAGGATTCTTCCCAGACCCAAAGTGGCACCAGTGCCACGTCGGGCCGCTTTTAGAGTACCAAGTTACTCCTGCAATCTGCCATCCAAAAGCGTGGCAGGTGAGCTTTGTTTGCAAGGGAAAAGGGCCGAGGTTTTTGTTTGAGGGCCTGTGGTTGGGAGTGGCCGGCTGGCTCCTGAAAATCCGCGATACGCAGGATGGTTCCCAGACCCAAGGTGGCAACACTGCCTAGTCAGGTTGGTTTGACAGTGCCAAGTGGCTACTGCAATCTGCCGTCTAGAAGGGGGGCAGGTGACTTTTGTTTGCCAGGTAAAATGGATGAGGTTTGTGTTTGGGGGCCTGTGGCCGGGAGTGGCCAGCTGGCTCCTGAAATTCTTTGATATGCAGAATATTTTCCAGACCTAAGGTGGCATCAGTGCCAAGTCGGACTGGTTTGAGAGAGCCTAGTGGCTCCTGCAATCTGCTATGGAGAAGCGGGGCATCTGAGTTTTGTTTGCCAGAAAAAGGGCCGAGGTTTGTGTTCAGGGGCCTATGGCTGGGTGTGGCCAGCAATCTCACGAAAATCCACGATACGCATGATGCTTCCCAGACTCAAGCTTGTACTATTGCCACGTAGGGCTGGTTTGATAGTACCCAATGGCTCCTGCAATCTTCCATCCAGAAGCGGGGAAGGTGAGGTTTGTTTGCCAGGGAAAAGGGCCGTGGTTTGTGTCCGGGGGCCTGTGGCCGGGAGGGGCCGGCTGGCTCCTGAAATTGTTTGATACGCTGGATGGTTCCCAGACCCAAGATGGCAGCCAGCCCAAGTCGGGCTGGTTTGATAGTACCAAGTGGCTCCTGCAATCTGTCTTCCAGAAGCGCAGCAGTTGAGTTTTGTTTGCCAGGTAACAGGGCCATGGTTTTTTTTTGGGGCCTGTGGCTGGGAGTGGCCGGCTGGCTCCCGAAGTTCTTTGGTTTGCAGGATGGTTCCCAGACCCAAGATGGCAACAGTGCCAATTCGGTCTGGTTTGACAGTGGAAAGTGTCTCCTGCAATCTGCCATGCAGAAGCGGGGCAGGTGAGTTTTGTTTGCCAGGTAAAAGGGCTTAGGTTTGTGTTTGGGGGCCTGTGGGTGAGAGTGGCCGGCTGGCTCCTTAAAATCCATGATACGCAGCATGATTCCCAGACCCAAGGTGGCAACACTGCTAAGTCGGTCTTGTTTGAGAGTACTAAGTGGCTCCACCAATCTGCCATCCAGAAGTGGGGCAGGTGTGTAGTGGTCCATCCGAAATTCCTTTATTTTTTGCCTCACAATTGTCATGAGAAAAACACCACCAAAGGGTTTTAAACATTTGAGCCAGTTGGGAATGAAAGTCTCATGCTTATATAGTGTGTTCACAGGTGATGTTTGCAGAACATGCCATGCTTTTTTCGAAGGGGGCATGCTGCCCTTTTCTGGAGAATTGACCTGGACTTTTTTCTAAACTCCTGACCTGGCTGGACTGAGCTCTGGTGTGGATCCCCCCCCGCTCCATGAGAAGACCCCTCTTGCCTGTCTTCAACGACCGTGACGGACAAACAGCGATGCGAATCCTCTCTTCAAGGAACCAAGAACCCCTCTGGCACCCTATTGGGACACCCGTTGCACCCTCATGGCACCCCCCTGGCAACCTCCTTCGAGAGACTGGGACTGTACCCCCTCCCAGCTCAGGGAGGGGGAAAAACCTGCCCAAAGTAAACGTACCTGTGAGCATTCAGGCATGAAAACAATGGAACTGTCTCACCCCCTCCTCCTCTTCCTATTCTTCTCCCCTCCATGGAAACCTAATTTCAGCCACCCTTCCCACAACCAAGAACAGTATATCTTGGGGTACAGTTCGACTGCCTGTCCGAGATCTCCCCATGACGTGTACCAGCGAGTTTTGGCAGTGGGCCCCGAAGACATCACATTTTGGTAGCTATACCCCATTCCCTGAACTTCTTTCCTCCCTTTTTCCATGTCCGACCCTTCTCTTCCCCGGATCCCCTAACCAAATGCATATTTAGCTGAGGTTATCATCAATAAAATTGCATTTTGTTGATTTGTTACTGCAAAACCCCTGTGCCTTTGTTGGTTATTTTTGCACCCAAAAATCATTCGTCACCCATTCATTTTGGGCGGACCTTCACAGCATGCTGCGTATTGTGGAAATTCAGGAGCCAGCTGGCCACTCCGAGCCACAGGATCCCGAACACAAACCTGGGACTTTTCCACTGTCAAACAAAACGCACCTGCCCTGCTTGTGGATGGCAGATTGCAGGAGCCACTTGGCACTGTCAAACCAGCCCGACTTGGCACTGGTGGGACCTGGGGTCCGGGAACTATCCTGCGTATCATGGAATTTCAGGAGCCACAAGGATGCTCCAGGCCACAGGCTCCTGAACACAAACCTTGGCCCTTTTCTCTGGCAAACAAAACTCACCTGCCCCGCTTCTGGAAGGCAGATTGCAGGAGCCACTTGGCACCGTAAAACCAGCCCGGCTTGGCACTGGTGCTGCCTCGGGTCTGGGAACCGTCCAGCGTATCAGGTAATTTCAAGAGAAAGTGGGCCACACCGGGAACAGGGTCCCCGAACACAAATCTCAGCCTATTTCCCTGGCAAAAAAAAGTCTCCTACTCCGCTTCCGGAAAGCAGATTGTAGGAGCCTCTTGGCACTGTGAAACCAGTTAGACTTGGCACTGGTGCCAGCTTGGGTCTGGGAACCATCCTGCGTATCGTGGAATATCAAGAGCCAGCTGGCCTCTCCAGGCCACGGGCCTCCATACAAAATCTTCAGCCCTTCTCCCAGCAAACAAAACTCACCTGCCCTGCTTCTGGGTGGCAGATTGCAGGAGCCATTTGATACTCTGAAACCAGCCCGACTTGGCAGTGGTGCCAGTTTGGGTCTGGGAACCATCCTCCATATCGTGGAATTTCAGGAGCGAGTCGGCCACTTCCAGGCACAGGACAGCGAAGAAAAAATCACGGCCCTTTTCCCTGGCAAACAAAATGCACCTGCTCTGCTTCTGGATGGCAGATTGCAGGAGCAACCTGGCACTGTCAAACCAGCCCTACTTGGCACTGGTGCCATCTTTGCTCTGGGAACCATCCTGCGTATCATGGAATTTCAGATGGCAGCAGGCCACTATCGGTCACAGGCAGCCCAGATCGCAAATCTCGGACCTTTTCCCTGGAAAAAAAACTCACCTGCCCTGCTTCTGGATGGCAGATTGCAGGATCCACTTGGCACTGTCAAACCAGCCCGACTTGGCACTGCTGCCGGATTGGTTCTGGGAAACATCCTGCGTATCATGAAAATACAGATGGCAGCCAGGCACTCCCGGTCACAGGCTCCAGAACGCAAATCTCGGACCTTTCCCCTGGGAAACAAAACTCACCTGCCCTGCTTCTGGATGGCAGATTGCAGGAGCCACTCGGCACTGTCAAACCAGCCTGACTTGGCATTTATGCCAGCTTGGGTATGGGAACCATCCTGCGTATCATTGAATTTCAGGAGCCAGCTTGGCACTCCTAGCCACAGGTTTCCAAACACAAACCTCGGAATTGTGCCCTGGTAAACAAAACTCAGCTGCCGCGCTTCTGGATGGCAGATTGCTGGAGCCACTTGGCACTGTCATCAAACCAGCCCGAGTTTGCACTGGTGCCGGCTTGGGTCTGGGAACCATCCTGCGTATCGTGGAATTTCAGGTGACAAACTGCCACAACTAGCCACAGGTTCCCGAACACGTACTTCGGACTTTTCCCCTTGCAAACAAAACTCACCTACCGCGCATCTGGATGGCGGATTGCAGGAGCCACTTGGCACTGTCAAAATGCACTGACTTTACGCTGGTGTCAGCTTGGGTCTGGGAACCATCCTGTGTATCATGGAAATTCAGGAGCCACCAGGCTGCTGCCGGCCACAGGCAGCCTGAACAAAAACCTCGGCCCTTTTCCCTGGCATATTAACATCACCCGTCGCACTTTTGGGTGGCAGACTGCAGGAGCCACTTGGCAGTGTCAAGCCAGCCTGACTTGGCACTGGTGCCAGCTTGGGTCTGGGAACCTTCCTGCGTATCTTGGAATTTCATGACCCCGGTGGCCCTCCCCGCCACGGGCCTCCATACAAAATCTTCGGCCCTTTCCCCTGGAAAACAAAACTCACCTGCCATGCTTTTTGATGGCAAACTGCAGGAGCCACTTGGAATTCTGAAAACTCCCTGACTTGGCACTGATGCCAGTTTTGATGTGGGAACCATCCTGCGAATCGTGGAATTTCAGGAGCCAACCTACCACTCCCAGGCACAGATCCCCCAACACAAATCTCGGCCCTTTTCCCTGGGAAACAAAACTCACCTGCCCTGCATCTGGGTCCAGATTGCAGTAGCCAGTTGTCAGTGTAAAACAAGCTCAACTTCGCACTATTGCCAGTTTGGGTCTGGGAACTATCCTGCGTATCATGGAGTTTCAGGAGCCAACCAACCACTCCTGGGCACAGGCAGCCAAAACACAAACCTCGGCCCTTTTCCCTGGCAAATTAAACTCACCTGTCAAACTTCTGGGTGGCAGACTGCAGGAGAAAATTGGCACTGCCCAACCAGCCTCACTTGGCAATGGTTCCAGCTTGGGTCTGGGAAACATCCTGCTTATCGAGGAAATTCATGTGCCAGCCGGCCACTCCCGGGCACAGGTCCCTGAACAAGATTCTCAGCTCTTTTCAATGGGAAATAAAACTCACCTGCCCTGAATCTCGGTGACAGATTGCAGGAGCCACTTGGCACTGTCAAGAAAGCAGGAATTGGCACTGGTGCCCGCTTGGGTCTGTGAGCCATCCTGCGTATCATTGGATTTCAGGAGCTAACATGCCACTCCTGGCCAAAGCCCTGCATACCCATACCTCGATCCATTTTGCATGCAAACAAAACTCACCTTTCCTGCTTCCCGATGGCAGATTGCAGGAGCCACTTGGCACTGTCAAACTAGCCTGACTTGGCACTGGTGCAAGGTTGGGTCTGGGAACCATCCTGCGTATCATGGAATTTCAGGAGCCATCCGGCCACTTAAGGCCACAGGGTCCCCAAACACAAACCTCGGCTGAATTCCCTGGCAAACAAAAGTCAGCTGCCGAGCTTCTGGATGGCAGATTGCAGGGCCACTTGGCACTGTCAAACCAGCCCGGCTTGGCAATTGTGCCAGCTTGGGTCTGGGAACCATCCTGCGTATCATGGAATTTCAGGAGCCATCCGGCCACTTAAGGCCACAGGGTCCCCAAACAAAAACCTCGGCTGAATTCCCCGGCAAACAAAAGTCAGGTGCCGAGCTTCTGGATGGCAGATTGCAGGGCCACTTGGCACTGTCAAATCAGCCCGGCTTGGCAATTGTGCCAGCTTGGGTCTGGGAACCATCCTGCGTATCATGAAATTTCAGCCGGCAGCCTGCCTCTCCTCATCGCAGGCCCCAGACTGAAAATCACGGAAATTTACCCTGGGAAACAGAACTCTCCTGCCCTGCTTGTGGATGGCAGGTTTAAGTAGCCACTTGGCACGGTCAAACCAGCCTGACTTGGTACTGGTGCCACCTTGGGTCTGGTAATCATCCTGCGTAGGATGCATTTTCAGGAGCCAGCCTGCCACTCCTGGCCACAGGCAGCCCGAATACAGTCCTCGGCCCATTTCCCGGGAAAACAAATCTCACCTGCCCCACTTCTGGATGGCAGTTTGCAGGAGCCATTTTGCACTTTCAAACAAGCCTGATTTCGCACTGGTGCCACGTTGGGTTAGGGAACCATCCTGCGTATCATGGAATTTCATGAGTCAGCCGGCCACTCCTATCGGCAGGTCTTTGAACACAAATCACGGCTATTTCTACTGGAAAACAAAACTCACCTGTCGCGCTTCTGGATGGCATATTGCATGAGCCACTTGGCACTGTCAAACCAGTCCAACTTAGCATTAGAGCCAGCTCGGGTCTGTGAACCTTCCTGGCTATCATGGAATTTTAGGAGTGAAACGGCCACTCCAGGTTAGAGGCCACAGAACACAAATCTCGGCCCTTTTCCCGGGCAAACAAAACTCACCTGCCCTGCTTCTGGGTGGCAGATTTCAGGAGACAATTGGCACTGTCATACCAGCCCGACTTGGAACTGGTACCAGCTTGGATCTGGGAACCATCCAGCATATCGTGGAATTTCAGGAGCCAGCCGGATACTCCTAGCCACGGGTTCCCGAACAAAATCCTGGGCCTTTTCCCTACCAAAAAAAACTCATCTTCCACGCTTCTGGGTTGCGGATTGCAGGAGCCACTTGGCACGGTCAAACCAGCCTGACTTGGCACTAGTGGCAGCTATGGTCTGTTAACCATCCTGCGTATCATGGAATTTCAGGAGCCATTTTGCCAATCCAAGACACCAGCCTTCATACAAATCTTCGGCCCTTTTCCCTGGTAAACAAAACCCAACTGCCCCGCTTCTGGATGGCAGATTGCAGGAGCCACTTGGAACTCTGAAACCTCTCCTACTTGGCAGTGGTGGCAGCTTGGGCGTGGGAACCATCCTGCGTATCGTGGAATTTCAGGAGCATGTCAAATACTCGAGGCCACAGACCTCTCTAGAGATAACTTGACACTTTTCCCTGGCAAAGAAAACTCACCATCCAGCTTCTGGATGGAAGATTGCAATAGCCACTTGGCACTGTCAATCCACCCTGGCTTGGCATTGGTGCCATCGTGGGTCTGGGAACAATCCTGTGTATCATGCAATTTCAGGAGCCAGCCTACCACTCCCGGCCTCAGTCAGCCCGACCACAAACCTCGGCCCGTTTACCTGGAAAATTAAACTCACCTGTCCAACTTTGGGATGGCAGATTGCAGGAGCCATTTGGCAATGTCAAACCAGCCTGACTTGGCACTGGTGCCAGCTTGGGTCTGGGAACCATCTCGCGTATCATGCAATTGCAGGAGCTGGCAAGCCACTCTCCGCCACCGGCACGCTGAACACAAACCTCGGCCCTTTTCCCTAGCAAACAAAACTCACCTGCCCTGCTTCTGGATGGCATATTGCAGGAGACACTTGGCACTGTCAAACTAGCTATACTTGGCACTGGCGCCATCTTGGCTCGGTGCACCATCTGGTGTATTATGGATTTTCAGGAGCCACAAGGCTGCTGCAGGCCACATTCTCCCGAACACAATCCTCGGCCCTTTTCCCTGGCAAATAAAATTCATGTGCCCTGCTTCTGGATGGCAGATTGCAGGAGCCACTTGGCACTGTAGAACAAGCCCAACTTGGCACTGGTGCCTGCTTCAGTCGGGGAACCATCCCGTGTTTCATGGAATTTCAGCAGGCAGAAGGCCACTTCTCATCAGAGGCACTAGAATGCAAATCTCAGACCTTTTACCTGGGAAAAAAAACTCACCTACCCCGCTTCTGGGTGGCAGATTGCAGCAGCCACTTGACACTGTCAAACCAGCCTGACTTGGCACTGGTGCCAGCTTGGTCCTGGGAACCATCCTGCGTATAATGGAATTTCAGGAGACATCCAGCCAATCGCGGCTACAGGCATGAACACAAACCTCGGCCCTTTTCACAGGTATACAATATTGACCTGCAAACTTATGGATGGAAGATTGCAGGAGCCCTTGGCACTGTCAAACCAGCCCGACCTGGCAGTGTTGCCAGCTTGGGTCTGAGAACGATCCTGCGTATCATGGAATCTCCGGAGCGAGCCAGCCACTCCCGGTCACAGGCCGCAGAACACAAATCTCGGCCCTTTTCCCTGGCAAACAAAAGGCACCTGCCCCGCTTCTGGATGGCAGATTTCAGGAGACAGTAAGCACTGTCAAACCACCCCGAATTGGCACTGGTGGCAACTTGGGTTGTGGAACCATCCTGCGTATCGTGGAATTTCAGGAGCCAGCCCGCCACTCCCTGCTACAGGCCCCTGAAAAAAAACCTCAGCATTTTGCCCTGGCAAATAAAACTCACCTGACCCGTATCTGGATGGCAGAATGCAGGAGCCACTTGGTACTGTCAAACGACCATGGGTGGTACTGGTGCCAGCTTGGGTCTGGGAACCATCCTGAATATCATGCAATTTCAGGAGCCTACCTACCACTCCCGCCTACAGGCAGCCCGAAAACAAACCGCGGCACTTTTCCCTTGAAAATTAAACTCACCTGTCCCACTTCTGGATGGCATATTGCAGGAGCCACTTGGCGCAGTCAAACCAGCCTGGCTTGGTACTGGTGCCAGCTTGGGTCTGGGAACCATCCTGCGTATGGCGGAATTTCAGGAGACAGCAGGCCACTCCCTCCTAGAAGCCTGAGCACAATCCTCAGGCTTTTTCACAGGTATAGGAAATTTACCTGCCACGCTTCTGGATGGCAGATAGCAGGAGCCACTTGCCACTGTCAAACCAGCCTGACTTGGCACTGGTGCCAGCTTGGGTCTGGGAACCATCCTGCGTACCATGGAATTTCAGGAGTCAGACGGCCTCTCCTAGACGCTGTTTCCCAAAAAAAAAAACGACGGCCATTTTACCTGGGAAACAAACTCGCCTGCCGTGCTTCTTAGTTGCAGAATTCAGGAGACAATTGGCACTGTCAAACGAGCCGGACTTGGCCCTGGTGCCGGCTTGGGTCTGGGAACCATCCTGTGTATTCTGGAATTTCAGGAGCCACCAGGCTGCTGCCAGCCACAGACTACTAAACACAATCCTCGGCCTGTTGCCATGGTAAACAAAATTCACCTGCCGCGCTTCTGGATGGCAGATTGCAGGAGCCACTTTGCACTGTCAAACCAGCCTGACTTTGCACTAGTGCCAGCTTGGGTCTGGGAACTATCCTTTGTGTCATGGAATTTCAGAAGCCAGCTGGCCACTCCAAGCCACGGGCCTCCATACAACATCTTTGGCTTTTTTCCATGGCAAACAAAACTCAGCTGCCACACTTCTGGATGGCAGACGGCAGGAACCACTTACAACTCTGAAACCTCCCCGACTTGGCACTGGTGCCAGCTTGGGTCTGGGAACCATCCTGCGCATCGTGGAATTTCAGGAGCCAGCTGGCCACTCCTGGGCTCAGGCCCCCGAACACAAATCTCAGCTCTTTTCCCTGGGAAACCAAATGCGCCTGCCCCGCTTCTGGATGGCAGATTGCAGGAGCCACTTGGCACTGTCAAACCAGCCTGACTTGGCACTGGTGCCAGCTCGGGTCTGGGAACCATCCTGCGTGTCGTGGAATTTCAGGAGCCAGCCGGCCACTCCCGGGCACATGCACCTGAACACAATTCTCGGCCGTTTTCCATGGGGAAAAAAAACTCACCTGCCCTGCATCTGGGTGGCAGATTGCAGGAGACAGTTGACACTGTCAAACCAGCCTGACTTGACAGTGGCGGCACCTTGGGTCTGGGAACCACCCTGCCTATCATGGATTTTCAGGAGTCAGACAGCTACACCTAACCTCAGGTTCCCGAACAAAAATCACGGCCATTTTCCCTGAGAAAAAAAAATCACCTTCGTGCTTCTGGATGGCAGAGTGCAGGAGCCACTTGGCACTGTAAAACCAGCCCGACTTCCCACTCGTGCCATGTTGGTCCTGGGAACCATCCTGCATAACATGGAATTTCAGCAGGCAGCTGGCCACTCCCGGTCACAGGCATCAGAACCCAAATCTCAGACCTTTTCCCTGAGAAACAAAACTCGCCTGCCCTGCTTCTGGATGGCACATTGCATGAGCCACTTGGCACTGTAAAACCAGCCCGACATGACACTGGTGCTACCTTGGTTCGGGGAACCATCCTGCGTCTCGTGGAATTTCAGGAGCCAGCCGGCCACTTCTGGGCTCAGGCCCCCGAACACAAATCTCAGCTCTTTTCCCTGGGAAACCAAATGCGCCTGCCACGCTTCTGGATGGCACATTGCAGAAGCCACTTGGCACTGTCAAACCACCCTTACTTGGCACTGGTGCCAGCTTGGGTCTGGGACCCATCCTGCGTATCGTGAAATTTCAGGAGCCAGCTGGCCACTCCAGGCCACAGCCCTCCATACAAAACCTTCGGCCCTTTTCCATGGCAAATAAAACTCACCTGCCGCGCTTCTGGGTGACAAATTTCAGGAGCCATTTGGTGCCCTGAAACCAGCCCGATTTGGCACTGGTGCCAGCTTTGGTCTGGGAACCATGCTGCGTATCATGGAATTTCAGGAGTCAGCCGGCCACTCCCGGGCACATGCACCCTAACACAATTTTTGGCCGTTTTCCGTGGGAAAAAAAACTCGCCTGCCCTGCATCTGGGTGGCAGATTGCAGGAGCCAGTTTACACTGTCAAACCAGCCCGACTCAACACTGGTGGCACCTTGGGTCTGGGAACCATCCTGCGTATCATGGATTTTCAGAAGTCAGACGGCCACACATAGCCTCAGATTCCAGAACAAAAACCACGGCCATTTTCCCTCAGAAACAAATCCCACCTGCCCTGCTTCTGGATGGCAGATTGCAGGAGCAACTTGGCACTGTCAAACCAGCCCGACTTGGCACTTGTGCCACCTTGATTCTGGGAACCATCCTGCGTATCATGGAATTTCAGCAGGCAGCTGGCCACTCCTGGTCAAAGGCACCAGAAACCAAATCTCAGACCTTTTCCCTGGGAAACAAAACTCGCCTGCCCTGCTTCTGGGTGGCGGATTGCAGGAACCACTTGGCACTGTCAAACCAGCCTGACCTTGTACTGGTGACAACTTGGGTGTGGGAACCTTCCTGCGTATCGTGGAATTTCAGAAGACACCAGCTACTCCCAGATAGAATCCTATGCAAAAACCTCGCCCCTTTTCACAGGTATACAAAAATGACCTTCCACGCCTATGGATGGCAGATTTCAGGACCCTTTGGCACTGTCAAACCAGACCGTCTTGGCACTGGTGCTAGCTTGGATCAGGGAACTATCCTGCTTATCATGGAATTTCAGGACCCATCAGGTTGCTCAAGGCCACAGGCAGCCCGAACACATCTCGACCCTTTTCCCTGACAAACAAAACACACCTGTTCCGCTTCTGGATGGCAGACCGCAGGAGCAACTTGGCACTGTCAAACTAGCCAGACTTGGCACTTGTGCCAGTTTGGGTCTGGGAACCATCCTGCTTATCATGGAATTTCAGGAGCCACCAGGCTGCTCCAGGCCACAGGCTCCAAAGCACAAACCGCGGTCTATTTCCCTGGCAAACAAAACCCATCTGCCCCGCTTCTGGATGGCAGATTGCAGGAGCCACTTGGCACTCTCAATCCAGCCCGACTTGACACTGGTGCCAGCTTCAGTCTGGGAACCATTCTGCGTATCATGGAATTTCAGGAGCCTACATGCCACTCCTGGTCAAAGCCCTGCATAACCATACCTCGGTCCTTTCCCTGGCGAACAAAACTCACCTGACCTGCTTCTGGATGGCAGATTGCCGGAGACAACTGGCACTGTCAAACCAGCCTCACTTGGCACAATTACCAGCGTTGGTCTGGGAACCATCCTGTGTATCATGCAATTTCAGGAGCCAACCTACCTCTCCGGGGTTTAGGGCCCCGAACACAAATCTTGGTCATTTTCCCTGGGAAAAAAATTTCACATGCCCTGCTTCTGGGTAGCAGACTGCCGGAGACAATTGGCCCTGTGAAACCAGCCCGACTTGGCACATGTGCCTGCTTGGGTCTGGGAACCATCCTACGTATCATGCAACTTCAGGACCAAGACGGCCACTTCTAGCCACTGGTTCCCGAACACAAACTTCGGCCTTTTTCCCTGGCAAGGAAAAGTCATCTGCCACGCTTCTGGATGGCAGATTGCAGGAGACACTTTGCACTGTCAAACTAGCTTGACTTGGTACTGGTGCCTTCTGGAGTCTGGGAACCATGCTGCGTATCATGTAATTTCAGGAGCAAGGCGGCCACTCTCGGCCACAGGGTTCCCGATCACAAACCTCAGCTGATTTCCCTGGCACACAAAACTCACCTACCGCGCTTCTGGATGGCGGACTGCAGGAGCCACTTGGCACTATCAAACCAGGCTAACTTGGCACAATTACCAGCTTTGGTCTGGGAGCCATCCTGTGTGTCGTGGAGTTTCAGGACCCATCTGGCCACCACCAGAGACAGGCCTCCCTACACAAACTTTGACACTTTTCCCTGGAAAAAAAAACTGACCGGCCCGGTTCTGGATTGCAGATTGCAGGAGTCACTTGGAACTTTCAAGCCAGCCTGACTTGGCACTACTGCCAGCTTAGGTCTGGGAACCATCCTGCGTGTCATGCAATTTCAGGAGACAGAAAGCCACGCCCAGCCACAGGCCTCCCTACAAATGCCTCGAAATTTCTCCCTGGCAAAAAAAAGTGACCTGCCCCGCTTCTGGATGGTAGGTTGCAGGAGCCACTTGGCACTGTGAAAACAGCCCAACTTGGCACTTGTGCAACCTTGGGTTTGGGAACTATCCTGTGTATCATGGAATTTCAGGAGCAAGCTGGCCACTCCGTGCCATAGGCCCCCGAAAATAAATCTCGTTCCTTTTCCCTGGGAAACAAAATTCACCTGGTGCTTCTGCACGGGAGATTGCAGGAGCTACATGGCACTGTAAAACTAGCCTGACTTGGCACTGGTGCCTGGGTGGGTCTGGGAACCATCCTGCGTATCATGGAACTTAAGGAGCCAGCCGCCCACTCCCGGAAACAAGCCCCCGAACACAAACCTCGGGCCTTTTCCCTCGGAAACAAAACTCCCCTGCCCTGCTTCTGGATGGCAGATTGCAGGAACCATTTGGCGCTGTCAAAAAAGCCTGACTTGTCACTGGTGCCAGCTTGGGTCTGGGAACCATCCTGCGTATCATGGAATTTGAGGAGCCAACATGCCACTCATGGCCACAGCCCTGCATACACATACCTCGATCCCTTTCCCTGGCCAACAAATCTCACCGGCCCACTTATGGATGGCAGATTGCAGGAGACGCCTGGCACTGTCAAACCAGCCCGACTTGGCACACGTGCCAGCTTGGGTCTGGGAATCATCCTGCGTATCATGGAATTTGAGGACCAAGACTACTACTCTATCCACAGGTTCCTGGGAAGGAACTTCGGCTTATTCCACTGGCAACTAAAACTCACCTGCCACGCTTCTGGATGGCCGATTGCAGGAGTCACTTTGCACTGTCAAAAAAGACTAACTCGGCACTGGTGCCAGCATGGGTCTGGGAACCATCCTGCGTATCATGGAATTTCAGGAGTCAGACGGCCACACCTTGCCGCATGTTCCCGAAAAAATTCACAGCCATTTTTCCTGGCAAAAAAATCTCACCTGCCACCAATCTAGATGGCAGATTGCAGAAGCCACTTGGCACTCTCAAACAAACCCGACTTTGCACTGGTGCCACCTTGGGTCTGGGAACCATCCTGCTTATCATGGAATTTGAGGAGCCAACATGCCACTCCCGGCCACAGCCCTGCATACACATACCTCGATCCCTTTCCCTGGCCAACAAATCTCACCGGCCCACTTATGGATGGCAGATTGCAGGAGACGCCTGGCACTATCAAACCAGCCCCACTTGGCACTGGTGCCAGCTTGGGCCTGGGAACCATCCTGAGTATCATGGAAATTCTGGAGCCAGCCGGCAAATCCTCGCCACAGGTTCCTGAACAAAAATCTCGAACCTTTTCCCTGCGAAACAAATCTCACCTGCCATGCATCTGAATGGCAGATTGCAGGAGCCACTTGGAACTGTCAAACCAGCCCGACTTGGCACTGTTGCCAGCTTGGGTCAGGAAATCATCCTGCGTATCATGGAATTTCAGGAGTTAAACAGCCAAATTTTGCCTCATGTTCCCGAACAAATTCCACGGCCATCTTCCCTGGAAACAAAGCTCAACTGCCCGCATCTGGATGGCAGATTGCAGGAGCCACTTTGCACTGTCAAACCATTCCCACTTGGCACTGGTGCAAGCTTGGGTCTGGGAACCATCCTGCGTATCGTGCAATTTCAGGAGCCACCTGGCCACTTCCGGTCACATGCCTCCCTACACAAACCTCGACAATTTTCCCTGGCAAAGGAAACTCACCTGCCCTCTTCTGGGTGGCAGAATGCAGGAGTCACTTGGCACTGTCAAACCAGCCTGACTTGGCACTGGTGCCAGCTCGGGTCTGGGAACCATCCTGCGTATCGTGGAATATCAAGAGCCAGGTGGCCACTCGAGGCCACTGGCCTCCATACAAAATCTTCGGCCCTTTTCCCTGGCAAACAAAACTCGACTGCCCTGCATCTGAGTGGCGGATTGCAGGAGCCACTTGGCACTGTCAAAACAGCCCAACATGGCACTGGTGCCACCTTGAGCCTGGGAACCATCCTGCGTATCATGGAATTTCAGGAGCGACCATGCTGCTGCCGGCCACGTGCTCCCGAACACACACCTCGGCCAATTGCCCCGGGAAACAAAACTCATCTGGCCTGCTTCTGGATGGCAGATTGCAGGAGACATTCAGCACTGTCAAACCAGCCCGACTTGGCACTGGTGCCAGCTTGGGTCTGGGAACCATCCTGTGTATCATGAAATTCACGAGCCAGCTGGGCGCTCTTCCCCAAAAGCTCCCGAACACAAACCTCTTCCCTTTTCCCTGGCAAAGCTAATTCACCTGCCCTGCTTCTGGATTGGAAATAGCAGGAGCCACTTGGCACTGTCAAACCGGCCTGACTTGGCACAGGTGGCAGCTTGCGTCTGGGAACCATCCTGCGTGTCGTGGAATTTCAGGAGCCAGTTGGCCACTCCAAGCCATGGGCCTACATACTAAATCTTTGGTTTTTTCCCTGGCAAACAAAACTCACCTGCCACGCTCCTGGATGGCAGATTGCAG
This sequence comes from Melozone crissalis, assembly GCF_028551555.1. NCBI lineage: Eukaryota > Metazoa > Chordata > Aves > Passeriformes > Passerellidae > Melozone > Melozone crissalis. The sequence goes on along the minus strand of NW_026535786.1, from coordinate 19,980,184 downwards.
GAGCCACTTGGAACACTGAAACCTTCGCGGCTTGGCAGTTTTGCCAGCTTGGGTCTTGGAACCATCCTGCGTATCCTGGAATTTCAGAAGCAAGCCAGCCACACTTTGCCACAGGGTCCCAAAACAGAAACCTCAGATCATTTCCCTGACAGACAAAACTCAGCTGCCGTGCTTCTGGAGTGCAGATTGCAGGAGCGACTTGGCACTGTCAAACCAGCACGACTTGGCACTGGTGCCAGTTTGGGTCTTGGAACCATCCTGCGTATAATGGAAATTCATGATCCAGCTGGACACTCCTCACCACAGGCTCCCGAACAAAATTCTCGGCCCTTTTCCCTGGCAAACAAAATTTACCTGCCCTGCTTCTGGATGGCAGATTGCAGGAGCCACTTGGAACTGTCAAACCAGCCTGACTTGGCACTGGAGCCACCTTGGGTCTGGGTTCCATCCTGCGTGTCATGGAATTTCAGGTGCCAGCCGGCCACTCCTTTCCAGAATTTCCTGAAGACCAACCTTGTCTCTTTTTCCCCTGCAAACAAAACTCAGCTGCCGCGCTTCTGGATGGCAGATTCCAGGAGCCACTTTTCACTTTCAAACTAGCCTGACTTTGCACTTTTGCCACCTTGGGTCTGGGAACCATCCTGTGTATCATGGAATTTAAGGAGCCAGCCGCCCACTCCCCGGCTCAGGCCCCCAAACACAAATCTTGGACTTTTTCCAATGCAAACAAATCTTACCTGCCCTGCTTCTGGGTCGCAGATTGCAGGAGACCATTGGCACTGTCAAACCATCCCCACTTGGCACTCTCAAACCAGCCCGACATGGTACTGGTGCCAGACTGGGTCTTGGAACCCTCCTGCGTATCATGGAATTTCAGGAGCCAGCTGGACACTCCTCCCCAGAGGCCCACGAACACAAACCTTGGCCCTTTTCCCTGGCAAACCAAATTCACCTGCCCTGCCTCTGGATGGCGGATTGCAGGAGCCACTTGGCACTGTCAAACCAGCCGGACCTGGCAGTGGTGCCACCTTAGGTCTGGGAACCATCCTGCGTATCGTGGATTTTCAGGAGCGAGCGGGCCACTCTCGGGCACAAGCCCCTAAACACAAACCTCGGCGTTGCACCTGACAAACAAAAATCATCTGCCCGGCTTCTGCATGGCAGATTCCAGGAGCCTCTTGGCACTGTCAAACCAGCCCGACTTTGCACTGGTGTCACCTTGGGTCTGTGAAACATCCTGCGTATCGTGGATTTTCAGGAGCCAGCCATCCACTCCCGGCCACAGGCCCCAAATCCAAAGCTCGCCTTTTTCCCTGTCAAACAAATTTCACCTGCCCTGCATCTGAGTGGAAGATTGCAGGAGCCAGTTGGCACTGTCAAACCAGCCCAACTTTTCACTGGTGCCAGCTTGGGTCTTGGAACCATCCTGCGTATCATGGAATTTCAGGAGTCAGCCAGCCACTCAATGCCACAGGTTTCCAAATAACATAATCAGTCCTCTTCCCTGGAAAACAAAATTCACTCGCCCCGCTTCAGGAGGGCAGATTGCAGGAGCCACTTGGCACTGTAAAACCAGCCCGACTCGGCAGTGGTTGCAGCTTGGGTCATGGAATCATCCTGCGTATCGTGGAATGTCAGGAGCCGCCAGGCCACTCCAGGTCTCAGGCCCCCAAACACAAACCTCAACCCTTTCCCCTGGCAAAAAAACCTCACCTGCCCCGCTTCAGGATGGCAGATTGCAGGAGTCACTTGGCACTGTCAAACCAGCCTGGCTTGGCACAGGTTCCAGACTCGGTCTGGGAACCATCCTGCGTACCGTGGATATTCAGGGGGCAGCCAGGCACTCCAGGCCTCAGGTACCCGAACATAAACCTCGGCCCTTTACCCTTGCACACAAAAGTCACCTGCCCCGCTTCTGGATGGCAGATTGAAGGAGCCACAAGACACTGTCAAACCAGCCCACCCAGGCAGTGGTACCAGCTTGGGTCTGGGAATCATCCTGCTTATCGTGGAATTTCAAAAGTCAGCCGTCCCCTCCTGGAGCAAGGTCCAGAAAAAAATAATAGGTCCTCTTCCCTGGCAAGAACACTCACCTGTCTCGCTTCTGGATTGGAGTTTGCAGGAGCCACTTGCCACTGTCAAACCAGCCCGACTTGGCACTGATGCCAGCTTGGGTCTGGGAACCATTCTGTGTATCGTGGAATTTCAGGAGCCCGCCAACCACTCAATGCCACAGGCTTCCAAATAACATAATCAGTCCTCTTCACTGGCAAACAAAATTCACCTGCCACGCTTCAGTATGGCAGATTGCAGGAGCCCTTTGGCACTGCAAAAGCAGCCTGACTTGGCAGTGGTGCCAGCTTGGGTCAGGGAATCATCGTGCGTATCGTGGAATTTCAGGAGTCGCCAGTCCACTCCAGGTCTCAGGCCCCCAAACACAAACCTCGGACCTTTTCCCTGGTAAAACAAAACTCACCTGCTGCACTTCTGGATGGTAGATTGAAGGAGCCACTAGGCACTGTAAACCTGCCCGGCTTGGCGCTGGTTCCAGCTTTGATCTGGGAACCCTCCTGTGTGTCATGGAATTTCAGGAGCCAGTTGGCCGTTTCCGGACTCTGGTTCCCGAAAAAAATAATCGCTCCTCTTCCCTGCCCAAAATATTCACCTGCCTCACTTCTGGATGGCAGATTGCAGGAGCAACTTGGCATTGTCAAACCAGTCCGACTTACCATTGGTGCCCGCTTGGGTCTGGGAACCATCCTGCGTATCGTGGAATTTCAGGAGCCAGCCGGCCACTCGTGGCCGCAGGCCCCCGAGCACAAACCTCAGCCCTTTTCCCTGGCAAACAAAACTCATCTGCCCCGCTTCTGGATTGTAGATTGAAGCAGCCACTTGGCATTGTCAAGCCAGCCCGACTTCGCACTGAGGCCAGCTTGGATTTGGGAACCATCCTGCGTATCCTGAAATTTCAGTAGCAAGCCGGCCACTCATTGCCACAGGTGTTCGAACAATAACCTCGGCACTTTTCCCTGGGAAATAAAACTCATCTGCCCCGCTTCTGGATGGCAGACTTCAGGAGACAATTGGCACTGTCAAACCATCCACACTTGGCAGTAATGCTTGATTGGGTCTGGGAATTATCCGGCGTACAGTGCAATTATGGAGCCAGCCGGACACTCATGGCCACAGGGCCCCGAACTCAAACCTCAGCCGTTTTCCCTGGCAAACAAAATTCATCTGCCCCACTTCTGGATGGTAGATTGAAGCAGCCACTTGGCATTCTCAAGCCAGCCCGACTTGGCAGTGGTTGCAGCTTGGGTCGGGAACCATCCAGCGTATCATGGAATTTTAGGAGCTAGCCGGCCACTCATGGCCACAGGTGTTCGGAAACAAACCTCAGCCCTTTTCAGTGGCAAACAAAATTCACCTGCTCCGCTCCTGGATGGCAGATTGCAGGAGCCACTTGGCATTTTCAAACCAGCCCGACTTGACAGAGGTTGCTGCTTGGGTGAAGGACTCATCCTGTGTATCGTGGAATTTCAGGAGCCAGCAAGGCCACTCCCGGCCACAGGCCCCTGAACACAAACCTCGGCCCTTTTCCCTGGCCAAAAAAAATCACTTGCCCTGCTTCTGGATGGCAGATTGCAGGAGCCATTTGGCACTGTCAACCCAGCCCGACTTTGCACTGGTGCCAGCTTGGGTCTGGGAACCATCCTGCGTATCTTGGAATTTCAGGAGCCAGCCCGCCACTCTCAGCAACGTGCTTTCAAACACAAACACTGGCCTTTTGCCCTGGCAAGGAAAAGTCATCTGCCATGCTTCTGGATGGCAGATTTAAGGAGGCAGTAGACACTGTCAAACCAGCCCAAATTGTCAGTGGGGGCAGTATGGGTCTGGGAACCATCCTGTGTATGGTAGAATTAAAGAAGTCAGGCGGCCCCTCCGGGAGATAGGTCCCCAAATAAAATTATTGGTCTTCTTGCCTGGCAAAGAAAACTCACCGGCCCTGCTTCTAGATGGTAGATTGCACGAGCCAGTCTGCACTGTCAAACCAGCCCGACTTGGCACTGGTGCCCGCTTGGATCGGGGAACCATCCTGCGTCTCGTGGAATTTCAGGAGCCAGACGGCCACTCATGGCCACAGACCCCGTACACAAACCGCAGCCCTTTTCCCTGGCAAACAAAACATATCTACCCTGCTTCTGGATGGTAGATTGAAGCAGCCACTTGGCATTGTCAAGCAAGCCCAACTTGGCAGTCGTGCAAGCTTGGGACTGGGAACCATCCTGCGCATCATGGAATTTCAGGAGCTAGCCGGCCACTCATGGCCACAGGTGTTCGAACACAAACCTCGGCCCTTTTCCCTGGCAAACAAAATTCACCTGGCCCGCTACTGAATGGCATATTGAAGGAGCCAATTGGCATTGTAAAACCAGCCCGACTTGGCAGAGGTTGCTGCTTGGGTCAAGGAATCATCCTGCGTATCGTAGAACTTCAGGAGCCAGCCAGGCCACTCCAGGCCACCGGCCCCCAAACACAAACGTCAGCCCTTTTCCCTGGCAAAAAACTTATCCGCCCTGCTTCAGTATGGGAGATTTCAGGAGTCACTTGGCACTGTCAAACCAGCCCGGCTTGGCGCTGGTTCCAGCTTCGGTCTGCGAACCATCGTGCGTACCGTGGATATTCAGGGGGCAGCAAGCCACTCCAGGCCTCAGGAACCCGAACATAAACCTTGGCCTTTTACCCTTGCACACAAACGTCACCTGCCCTGCTTCTGGATGGCAGACTGATGGAGCCACAAGACACTGTCAAACCAGCCCATCCAGGCAGTGGTACCAGCTTGGGCCTGGGAATCATCCTGCGTATCGTGGAATTTCAAAAGTCAGCCTGCCCCTGCTGGAGCAAAGTCCCCGAAAAAAATAATCGGTCCTCTTCCCTGGCAAGAAAACTCACCTGTCTCGCTTCTGGATTGGAGTTTGCAGGAGCCACTTGGCACTGTCAAACCAGCCCGAATTTGCATTGGTGCCAGCACGGGTCTGGGATCCATCCTGAGTATCGTGGAATTTCAGGAGCCAGTCGGCCATTCCCACCCAAAGGCCCCAAAACACAGACTTCTGGTCTTAATCCTGGCAACCAAAACTCACCAGGCCTGGTTCTGAATGGCAGATTGCAGGAGCCACTAGGCACTGTAAACCAGCCCGACTTGGCAGTGGTGCCAGCTTGGTTCTGGGAACCATCCTGCCTATCGTGGAATTTCTGGAGCCAGCCCGCCACTCATGGCCACAGGCCCCCGAACACAAACCGCAGCCCTTTTCCCGGGCAAACAAAACTCATCTGCCCTGCTTCTTCATGGTAGAATGAAGCAGCCAATTGGCATTGTAAGCAAGCCCGACTTGGCACTGGGGCCAGCTTGGGTCGGGAACCATCCTGCGTATCATGGAATTTCAGGAGCGAGCCGGCCACTCATGTCCACAGGTGTTCGAACACAAACCTTGGGTCCTTTACCCTGGCAAACACAATTCACCTGCCCCGCTTCTGGATGGCAGATTGCAGGAGCCACAAGACACTGTCAAACTAGCCCAAACAGGCAGTGGTGCCAGCTTGGGTCTGGGAATCATCCTGCTTATCGTGGAATTTCAAAAGTCAGCCGTCCACGCCTGGAGGAAGGTCCCCAAAAAAAATAATCGGTCCTCTTCCCTGGCAAGAAAACTCACCTGTCTCACTTCTGGATTGGAGTTTGCAGGAGCCAGTTGGCACTGTCAAACCAGCCCGACTTGGCAGTGGTGCCCGCTTGGGTCTGGGAACCATCCTGCGTACCATGGAATTTCAGGAACCAGCCCGCCACTCGTGGCCACAGGTCCCCGAACTCAAACCTCAGCCGTTTTCCCTGGCAAACAAAACTCATCTGTCCCACTTTTGGATGGTAGATTGAAGGAGCCACTTGGCATTTTCAAGCCAGCCTGACTTGGCAGTGGTGCCAGCTTGGGTCAGGATCCATGCTGCGTATCCTGAAATTTCAGTAGCTGCCGGCCAATCATTCCCACAGATGTTCGAACACAAACCTCGGCCCTTTTCCCTGGGAAATAAAACTCATCTCTCCCGCTTCTGGATGGCAGATTGCAGGAGCAACTTGGCACGGTCAAACCAGCCCGACTTGGCAGTGGTGCCAGCTTGGGTCTGGGAATCATCGTGCATATCGTGGAATTTCAGGAGCAAGCCGGCCACTTCCGTCCTAGGCGCCCAAAGGAAACCCCCGGTCCTTTTCTCCTGGCAAAAAATTCACCTGCTTCGCTTCTGGATGGCAGATTACAGGAGCCAATTGGCGCTTTAAAACCAGCCCGACTTCGCAGTGGTTGCAGCCTGGGTCAGGGAATCATCCTTTGTATCAGGGACCTTCAGGAGCCAGCCAGCCACGCCAGGCAACAAGCTCTTAAAAAAATACATCAGTCCTCTTCCCTGGCAAACAAAACTCACCAGCCCCACTTCAGGATGGCAGACTTCAGGAGACAATTGGCACAGTCAGACCAGTCCGACTTGGCAGTGGTGCAAGCTTGGGTCTGGGAATCATCTTGCGTACCAAGGAATTTCAGGAGCCAGCCCGCCACTCACGGCCACAGGCCCCCGAAGAAAAACCGCAGCCCTTTTCCCTGGCAAACAAAACTCATCTGCCCTGCCTCTGGATGGTAGATTGAAGCAGCCACTTGGCATTGTCAAACCAGCCCGACTTGGCAGAGGTTGTTGCTTGGGTCAAGAAATCATCCTGCGTATCATGGAATTTCAGGAGCCAGCCAGGCCACTTGGGGCCACAGGCCTCCAAACACAAACCTCGGCCATTCACCCTGGCAAAACCAACTCACTTGCCCCGCTTCTGGATGGCAGATTGCAGGAGTCACTTGGCACTGTCAAAGCAGCCCGAATTTGCATTGGTGCCAGCTTGTGTTTGGGAACCATCCTGTGTATCATGGATCTTGAGGAGCCAGACGGCCACTCCAGGCCACAGGCTCCCAAAAAACATAATCAGTCCTCTTCCCTGGGAAACACTACTCACCTGCCCCGCTTCAGGATGGCAGACTTCAGGAGACAATTGGCACTGAAAAACCAGTCCGACTTGGCACTGGTGCCAGCATGGGTCTGAGAATCATTCTGCGTATCGTGGAATTTCAGGAGCCAGCCGGCCACTTCCGTCCTAGGTGCCCGAACATAAACCTCGGTCCTTTTCCCTGGCAAAAAAATTCACCTGCCCCGCTTCTGCATAGCAGATTGCAGGAGGCACTTGGCATTGTAAAACCACCCCGACTTGGCAGAGGTTGCTGCTTGGGTCAAGGAATCATCTCGCGTATCGTGGAATTTCCGGAGCCAGCCAGGCAACTCCAGGCCACCCGCCGCCAAACACAAACGTCAGCCCTTTTCCCTGGCAAAAATAACTCATCCGCCCCGCTTCCGTATGGCAGATTGCAGGAGTCACTTGGCACTGTCAAACCAGCCTGGCTTGGCGCTGGTTCCAGCTTCGGTCTGAGAACCATCCTGCGTACCGTGGATATTCAGGGGGCAGGAAGACACTCCAGGCCTCAGGAACCCGAACATAAACCTTGGCCTTTTACCCTTGCACACAAACGTCACCTGCCCTTCTTCTGGATGGCAGACTGATGGAGCCACAAGACACTGTCAAACCAGCCCAGCTGGGCAGTGGTGCCAGCTTGGGTCTGGGAATCATCCTGCGTATCGTGGAATTTCAAAAGTCAGCCTGCCCCTGCTGGAGCAAGGTCCCCGAAAAAAATAATCGGTCCTCTTCCCTGGCAAGAAAACTCACCTGTCTCGCTTCTGGATTGGAGTTTGCAGGAGCCACTTGGCACTGTCAAACCAGCCCGAATTTGCATTGGTGCCAGCACGGGTCTGGGATCCATCCTGAGTATCGTGGAATTTCAGGAGCCAGTCGGCCATTCCCACCCAAAGGCCCCAAAACACAGACTTCTGGTCTTAATCCTGGCAACCAAAACTCTCCAGCGATGGTTCTGAATGGCAGATTGCAGGAGCCACTAGGCACTGTAAACCAGCCCGACGTGGCAGTGGTGCCAGCTTGGATCTGGGAACCATCCTGCATATCGTGGAATTTCTGGAGCCAGCCGGCGACTCATGGCCACAGGCCCCCGAACACAATTCGAAGCCATTTTCCCTGGCAAACAAAACTCATCTGCCCTGCTTCTGGATGGTAGATTGAAGCAGCCACTAGGCATTGTCAAGCCAGCCGGACTTCGCACTGGGGCCAGCTTGGGTCGGGAACCATCCTGCTTATCGTGGAATTTAAAAGTCAGCCGTCCCCTCCTGGAGCAAGGTCCCCGAAAAAAATAATCGGTCCTCTTCCCTGGCAAGAAAACTCACCTGTCTCACTTCTGGATTGGAGTTTGCAGGAGCCACTTGGCACTGTCAAACCAGCCCGACTTGGCACTGGTGCCAGCTTGCGTCTGGGAACCATCCTTCGTACCGTGGAATTTCAAGAACCAGCCGGCCACTCGTGTCAACAGGACCCCGAACTCAAACCTCAGCCGTTTTCCCTGGCAAACAAAACTCATCTGCCCCACTTCTGGATGGTAGATTGAGGCACCACTTGGCATTGTCAAGCCAGACCGACTTCGCACTGGGGCCCGCTTGGGTCGGGAACCATCCTGCGTATCCTGAAATTTCAGTAGCTTCCAGCCAATAATTCCCACAGGTGTTCGAACACAAACCTCGGCCCTTTTCCCTGGGAAATAAAACTCATCTGTCCCGCTTCTGGATGGCAGATTGCAGGAGCAACTTGGCATTGTCAAACCAGCCCGACTTGGCAGTGGTGCCAGCTTGGGTCTGGGAATCATCGTGCGTATCGTGGAATTTCAGGAGCAAGCCGGCCACTTCTGTCCTAGGCGCCCGAACAAAACCCTGTTCCTTTTCCCTTGTAAACAAAATTCACCTGCCCCGCTTCTGGATGGCAGATTGCAGGAACCAATTGGCGCTTTAAAACCAGCCCGACTTAGCAGTGGTTGCAGCCTTGGTCAGGGAATCATCCTGCGTATCAGGGACCTTCAGGAGCCAGCCAGCCACGCCAGGCCACAAGCTCTTAAAAAAATACATCAGCCCTCTTCCCTGGCAAACAAAACTCACCAGCCGCACTTCAGGATGGCAGACTTCAGGAGACAATTGGCACAGTCAGACCAGTCCGACTTGGCAGTGGTGCCAGCTTGGGTCTGGGAATCATCTTGCGAACTGTGGAATTTCAGGAGCCAGTCCGCCACTCATGGCCACAGGACCCCGAACACAAACCGCAGCCCTTTTCCCAGGCTAACAAAACTCATCTGCCCTGCTTCTGGATGGTACATTGAAGCAGACACATGGCATTGTAAAACCACCCCGACTTGGCAGAGGTTGCTGCTTGGGTCAAGGAATCATCCTGCGTATTGTGGAATTTCAGGAGCCAGCCAGGCCACTCCCGGCCACCGGCCCCCAAACACAAACGTCAGCCCTTTTCCCTGGCAAAAAAAACTCATCCGCCCCGCTTCAGTATGGCAGATTGTAGGAGCCACTTGTCACTGTCAAACCAGCCCGGCTTGGCGATGGTTCCAGCTTCGGTCTGGGAACCATCCTGCATACCGTGGATATTCAGGGGGCAGCAAGCCACTCCAGGCCTCAGGAACCCGAACATAAACCTCGGCCCTTTACCCTTGCACACAAAAGTCAGCTGCCCCGCTTCTGGATGGCAGATTGAAGGAGCCACAAGACACTGTCAAACCAGCCCAGCTGGGCAGTGGTGCCAGCTTGGGTCTGGGAATCATCCTGCGTATCGTGGAATTTCAAAAGTCAGCCGGCCCCTGCTGGAGCAAGGTCCCTGAAAAACATAATCGTTCCTCCTCCCTGGCAAGAAAACTCACCTGTCTCGCTTCTGGATTGGAGTTTGCAGGAGCCACTTGGCACTGTCAAACCAGCCCGACTTGGAACTGGTGCCAGCTTGGGTCTGGGAACCATCCTGCGTATCATGGAATTTCAGGAGCCCGACAGCCACTCAATGCCACAGGCTTCCAAATAATATAATCAGTCCTCTTCCCTGGAAAACAAAATTCACCCGCCCCACTTCAGGATGGCAGATTGCAGCAGCCACTTGGCACTATAAAACCAGCCCAACTTTGGAGTGCTGCCAGCTTGGGTCTGGGAACCATCCTGCGTATCATGGAATTTCAGGAGCCGCCAGGCCACTCCAGGTCTCAGGCCCCCGAACAGAGACCTTGGACCTTTTCCCTGGCAAAACAAACTCACCTGCTGCGCTTCTGGATGGCAGATTGAAGGAGCCACTAGACACTGTAAACCAGCACGGCTTGTCGCTGCTTCCAGCTTTGATCTGGGAACCCTCCTGTGTATCAAGGAATTTCAGGAGCCAGTTGGCCGTTTCTGGGCTCTGGTTCCCGAAGAAAATAATCGCTCCTCTTCCCTGGCCAAGAAAATTCACCTGACCCGCTTCTGGATGGGAGGTTGCAGGAGCAACTTGGCACTGTCAAACCAGCCTCACTTGGCAGTGGTACCAGCTTGGGTCTGGGAATCATCCTGCGTACCGTGGAATTTCAGGAACCAGCCGGCCACTCGTATCCACAGGTCCCCGAACTCAAACCTCAGCCATTTTCCCTGGTAAACAAAACTCATCTGCCCCGCTTCTGGATGGTAGATTGAAGCAGCCACTTGGCATTGTCAAGCCAGCCCGACTTCGCACTGGGGCCAGCTTGGGTCGGGAAACATCCTGCGTATCCTGAAATTTCCGTAGCTGCCGGCCAATCATTCCCACAGGTGTTCGAACACAAACCGCAGCCCTTTTCCCTGGCAAACAAAACTCATCTGCCCTGCTTCTGGATGGTAGATTGAAGCAGACACTTGGCATTGTCAAGCCAGCTCGACTTGGCAGGGGTGCAAGCTTGGGTCTGGGAACCATCCTGCGTATCATGGAATTTCAGGAGCCAGCCAGGCCATTCCCGGCCACCAACCCCCAGACACAAGCCTCAGCCATTTTCCCTGGAAAAACAAATTCCCTTGCCCCGCTACAGTATGGCAGATTGCAGGAGCAAGTTGGCACTGTCAAACCAGCCAGGCTTTGCGCTGGTTCCAGCTTCGGCCTGGGAACCATCCTGCGTACCGTAGATATTCAGGGGGCAGCAAGCCACTCCAGGCCTCAGGAACCCGAACATAAATCTCAGCCCTTTACCCTTGCACACAAAAGTCAGTTGCCCCGCTTCTGGATGGCAGATTGAAGGAGCCACAAGACACTGTCAAACCAGCCCACCCAGGCAGTGGTGCCAGCTTGGGTCTGGGAATCATCCTGTGTATCGTGGAATTTCAAAAGTCAGCCGGCCACTGCTGGAGCAAGGTCCCCGAAAAAAATAATCGGTCCTCCTCCATGGCAAGAAAACTCACTTGTCTCGCTTCTGGATTGGAGTTTGCAGGAGACACTTGGCACTGTCAAACCAGCCCGACTTGACACTGGTGCCAGCATGGGTCTGGGAAATATCCTGCGTATCGTGCAATTTCAAGAGCCAGCCAGACACTCAATGCCACAGGCTTCAAATAAACATAATCTGTCCTCTTCCCTGGAAAACAAAATTCACCTGCCCAGCTTCAGGATGGCAGATTCCTGGAGCCATTTGGCACTGTAGAACCAGCCCGACTTGGCAGTGGTTACAGCTTGGGTCAAGGAATCATCCTGCGTATCGTGGAATTTCAGGAGCCGCCAGGCCACTCCAGGTCTCAGGCCCCTAAACACAAACCTTGGTCGTTTTGCCTGGCAAAGGAAATTCTCCTGCCCCGCTTCTGGATGGCTGATTGCAGGAGGCAGTTGGCATTGTCAAACCAGCCCGACTTGGCAGAGGTTGCTGCTTGGGTCAGGGAATCATCCTGCGTATCATGGAATTTCAGGAGCCAGCCAGGCCATTCCCGGCCACAGGCCCCCAAACACAAACCACGACCCTTTTCCCTGCCAAAACAAACTCACCTGCCCCCCTTCTGGATGGCAGATTGCAGGAGCAAATTGGCAATGTAAAACCAGCCCGAATTTGCATTGGGGCCAGCTTGGGTCTGGGATCCACCCTGAGTATCGTGGAATTTCAGGAGCCAGCCGGCCATTCCCACCCACAGGCCCCAAAACACAGATTTCTGGTCTTAATCCTGTCAACCAAAACTCACCAGGCCTGGTTCTGAATGGCAGATTGCAGGAGCCACTAGGCACTGTAAACCAGCCCGACGTGGCAGTGGTGCCAGCTTGGATCTGGGAACCATCCTGAGTATCGTAGAATTTCTGGAGCCAGTCGAACATTCCCACCCACAGGCCCCAAAACACAGACTTCTGGTCCTAATCCTGTCAACCAAAACTCACCAGCCCTGCTTATGAATGGAAAATTGCAGGTGCCATACGGCACTGTAAACCAGCCAGAAATGGCAGTGGTGCCAGCTTGGGTCTGGGAACCATCCTGCGTATCATGGAATTTCAGGAGCCAGGTGGCCATTTCCGGACTCACGTTCCTGAAGAAAACAATCGGTCCTCTTCCCTGGGAAACGAAACTCATCTGCCCACTTCTGGATGGCAGATTGCAGGAGCAACTTGAAACTGTCAAACCAGCCCGAAACGGTACTGGTGCAAGCTTGGGTCTGGGAACCATCCCGCGTACCATGGATCTTCAGGAGCCAGCCGGCCACTCCAGGCCACAGGCTCCCAAAAAACATAATCAGTCCTCTTCCCTGGGAAACACTACTCACCTGCCCTGCCTCAGGATGGCAGACTTCAGGAGACAATTGGCACTGACAAACCAGCCCGACTTGGCACTGGTGCCAGCATGGGTCTGAGAATCATTCTGCGTATCGTGGAATTTCAGGAGCCAGCCGGCCACTTCCGTCCTAGGCGCCCGAACATAAACCTCGGTCCTTTTCCCTGGCAAAAAAATTCACCTGCCCCGCTTCTGCATAGCAGATTGCAGGAGGCACTTGGCATTGTAAAACCAGCCCGACTTGGCAGAGGTTGCTGCTTGGGTCAAGGAATCATCCCGCGTATCGTGGAATTTCAGGAGCCAGCCAGGCCACTCCTGTCCACCGACTCCCAAACAAAAACGTCAGCCCTTTTCCCTGGCAAAAAAACTCATCCGCCCCGCTTCAGTATGGCAGATTGCAGGAGTCACTTGGCACTGTCAAACCAGCCCGGCTTGGCACTGGTTACAGCTTCGGTCTGGGAACCATCCTGCGTACCGCGGACATTCAGGGGGCAGCAAGCCACTCCAGGCCTCAGGAACCTGAACATCAACCTTGGCCTTTTACCCTTGCACACAAACGTCACCTGCCTTGCTTCTGGATGGCAGACTGATGGAGCCACAAGACACTGTCAAACCAGCCCACCCAGGCAGTGGTGCCAGCCTGGGTCTGGGAATCATCCTGCGTATCGTGGAATTTCAAAAGTCAGCCGGCCCCTGCTGGAGCAAGGCCCCGAAAAAAATAATCCGGCCTCTTCCCTGGCAAGAAAACTCACCTGTCTCGCTTCTGGATTGGAGTTTGCAGGAGCCACTTGGCACTGTCAAACCAGCCCGAATTTGCATTGGGGCCAGCTTGGGTCTGGGATCCATCCTGAGGATCGTGGAATTTCAGGAGCCAGTCGGGCATTCCCACCCACAGGCCCCAAAACACAGACTACTGGTCTTAATCCTGTCAACCAAAACTCACCAGGCCTGGTTCTGAATGGCAGATTGCAGGAGCCACTAGGCACTGTAAACCAGCCCGACGTGGCAGTGGTGCCAGCTTGGATCTGGGAACCATCCTGCGTATCGTGGAATTTCTGGAGCCAGCCGGCCACTCATGGCCACAGGCCCCCAACACAAACCGCAGCCCTTTTCCCTGGTAAACAAAGCTCATCTGCCCTGCTTCTGGATGGTAGATTGAAGCAGCCACTTGGCATTGTCAAGCTAGCCTGACTTGGCAGTCGTGCAAGCTTGGGTCTGGGAACCATCCTGCGTATCCTGAAATTTCAGTAGCTGCCAGCCAATCATTCCCACTGGTGTTCGAACACAAACCTCGGCCCTTTTCCCTGGGAAATAAAACTCATCTGTCCCGCTTCTGGATGGCAGATTGAAGGAGCCACAACACACTCTCAAACCAGCCCACCCAGGCAGTGGTACCAGCTTGGGTCTGGGAATCATCCTGTTTATCGTGGAATTTCAAAAGTCAGCAGTCGCCTCCTGGAGCAAGGTCCCCGAAATAAATAATCGGTCCTCTTCCCTGGCAAGAAAACTCACCTGTCTCACATCTGGATTGGAGTTTGCAGGAGCCACTTGGCACTGTCAAACCAGCCCGACTTGGCACTGGTGCCAGCTTGGGTCTGGGAACCATCCTGCGTATCATGGAATTTCAGGAGCCCGCCAGCCACTCAATGCCACAGGCTTCCAAATAACATAACCAGTCCTCTTTCCTGGCAAACAAAATTCACCCGCCCCGCTTCAGTATGGCAGATTGCAGGAGCCCTTTGGCATTGTAAAACCAGCCCGACTTGGCAGTGGTTGCAGCTTGGGTCAGGGAATCATCCTGCGTATCGTGGAATTTCAGAAGCCGCAAGGCCACTCCAGGTCTCAGGCCCCCGAACACAAACCTCGGACCTTTTCCCTGGCAAAACAAACTCATCTGCTGCGCTTCTGGATGGCAGAGTGAAGGAGCCACTAGACACTGTAAACCAGCCGGGCATCGCACTGGTGCCGGCTTTGATCTGGGAACCCTCCTGTGTATCATGGAATTTCAGGAGCCAGTTGGCGGTTTCCGGACTCTGGTTCCTGAAGGAAATAATCGCTCTTCTTCCCTGGCCAAGAAAATTCACCTGACCCGTTTCTGCATGGGAGGTTGCAGGAGAAACATGGCAATGTCAAACCAGCCTCACTTGGCAGTGGTACCAGCTTGGGTCTGGGAATCATCCTGCGTACCGTGGAATTTCAGGAACCAGCCGGCCACTCGTGGCCACAGGTCTCCGAACTGAAACCTCAGCCATTTTCCCTGGCAAACAAAACTCATCTGCCCCGCTTCTGGATGGTAGATTGAAGCAGCCACTTGGCATTGTCAAGCCAGCCCGACTTCGCACTGGGGCCAGCTTGGGTCGGGAACCATCCTGCGTATCCTGAAATTTCCGTAGCTGCCGGCCAATCATTCCCACAGGTGTTCGAACACAAACCTCGGCCATTTTCCCTGGGAAATAAAACTCATCTCTCCCGCTTCTGGATGGCAGATTGCAGGAGCAACTTGGCATTATCAAACCAGCCCGACTTGGCAGTGGTGCCAGCTTGGGTCTGGGAATCATCTTGCGTACCGTGGAATTTCAGGAGCCAGCCAGGCCACTCATGGCCACAGGCCCCTGAACACAAACGTCAGCCGTTTTCCCTGGCAAAACAAACTCATCTGCCCCGCTTCAGTATGGCAGATTGCAGGAGCCACATGGCACTGTCAAACCAGCCTGGCTAGGCGCTTCTTCCAGCTTCGGTCTGGGAACCATCCTGCGTACCGTAGATATTCAGGGGGCAGCAGGCCACTCCAGGCCTCAGGAACCCGAACATAAACCTCAGCCCTTTTCCCTTGCACACAAAAGTCAGCTGCCCCGCTTCTGGATGGCAGATTGAAGGAGCCACAAGACACTGTCAAACCAGCCCACCCAGGCAGTGGTGCCAGCTTGGGTCTGGGAATCATCCTGCGTATCATGGAATTTCAAAAGTCAGCCGGCCCCTGCTGGAGCAAGGTCCCCGAAAAAAATAATCGGTCCTCTTCCCTGGCAAGAAAACTCACCTGTCTCACTTGTGGATTGGAGTTTGCAGGAGACACTTGGCACTGTCAAACCAGCCCGACTTGACACTGGTGCCAGCATGGGTCTGGGAACCTACCTGCGTATCATGGAATTTCAAGAGCCAGCCAGCCACTCAATGCCACAGGCTTCAAAGTAACATAATCAGACCTCTTCCCTGGAAAACAAAATTCACCTGCCCAGCTTCAGGATGGCAGATTCCTGGAGCCATTTGGCACTGTAAAACCAACCCGACTTGGCAGTGGTTACAGCTTGGGTCAGGGAATCATCCTGCGTATCGTGGAATTTCAGGAGCCGCCAGGCCACTCCAGGTCTCAGGCCCCCGAACACAAACCTCAGGCCTTTTCCCTGGCAAAGGAAATTCTCCTGCCCCGCTTCTGGATGGCTGATTGCAGGAGGCAGTTGGCATTGTCAAAGCAGCCCGACTTGGCAGAGGTTGCTGCTTGGGTCAGGGTATCATCCTGTGTATTTCAGGAATTTAAGGAGCCAGCCAGGCCATTCCCGGCCACAGGCCCCCAAACACAAACCGCGACCCTTTTCCCTGCCAAAACAAACTCACCTGCCCCCCTTCTGGATGGCAGATTGCAGGAGCAAGTTGGCAATGTAAAACCAGCCCGAATTTGCATTGGTGCCAGCTTGGGTCTGGGATCCACCCTGAGTATCGTGGAATTTCAGGAGCCAGTCGGCCATTCCCACCCACAGGCCCCAAAACAGAGACTTCTGGTCTTAATCCTGGCAACCAAAACTCACCAGGCCTGGTTCTGAATGGCAGATTGCAGGAGCCACTAGGCACTGTAAACCAGCCCGACGTGGCAGTGGTGCCAGCTTGGATCTGGGAACCATCCTGAGTATCGTGGAATTTCTGGAGCCAGTCGGCCATTCCCTTCCACATGCCCCAAAACACAGACTTCTGGTCCTAATCCTGTCAACCAAAACTCACCAGGCCTGGTTCTGAATGGCAGAGTGCAGGAGCCACTAGGCACTGTAAACCAGCCCGACGTGGTAGTGGTGCCAGCTTGGATCTGGGAACCATCCTGCGTATCATGGAATTTCAGGAGCCAGTCAGCCATTCCCGGACTCACGTTCCCGAAGAAAACAATCGGTCCTCTTCCCTGGGAAACAAAACTCATCTGCCCCACTTCTGGATGGCAGATTGTTGGGGCAACTTGAAACTGTAAACCAGCCCGACATGGTACTGGTGCAAGCTTGGGTCTGGGAACCATCCTGCGTATCATGGATCTTCAGGAGCCAGCCGGCCACTCCAGGCCACAGGCTCCCAAAAAAAAAAATCAGTCCTCTTCCCTGGGAAACACTACTCACCTGCCCTGCTTCAGGATGGCAGACTTCAGGAGACAATTGGCACTGACAAACCAGCCCGACTTAGCACTGGTGCCAGCTTGGGTCTGAGAATCATTCTGCGTATCGTGGAATTTCAGGAGCCAGCCGGCCACTTCCGTCCTAGGCACCCTAACATAAACCTCGGTCCTTTTCCCAGGCAAAAAAATTCACCTGCCCCGCTTCTGGAGAGCAGATTGCAGGAGGCAGTTGGCATTGTCAAACCAGCCCGACTTGGCAGAGGTTGCTGCTTGGGTCAAGGAATCATCCTGCGTATCGTGGAATTTCAGGAGCCAGCCAAGCCACTCCAGGCCACCGGCCCCCAAACAAAAACGTCAGCCCTTTTCCCTGGCAAAAATAACTCATCCGCCCCGCTTCAGTATGGCAGATTGCAGGAGTCACTTGGCACTGTCAAACCAGCCTGGCTTGGCACTGGTTACAGCTTCGGTCTTGGAACCATCCTGCGTACCGTGGATATTAAGGGGCCAGCAAGCCAATCCAGGCCTCAGGAACCCGAACATAAACCTTGGCCTTTTACCCTTGCACACAAACGACACCTGCCCTGCTTCTGGATGGCAGACTGATGGAGCCACAAGACACTGTCAAACCAGCCCAGCTGGGCAGTGGTGCCAGCTTGGGTCTGGGAATCATCCTGCGCATCGTGGAATTTCAAAAGTCAGCCGGCCCCTGCTGGAGCAAGGCCCTGATAAAAATAATCGGTCCTCTTCCCTGGCAAGAAAACTCACCTGTCTCGCTTCTGGATTGGAGTTTGCAGGAGCCACTTGGCACTGTCAAACCAGCCCGAATTTGCATTGGGGCCAGCACGGGTCTGGGATCCATCCTGAGTATCGTGGAATTTCAGGAGCCAGTCGGCCATTCCCACCCACAGGCCCCAAAACACAGATTTCTGGTCTTAATCCTGTCAACCAAAACACACCAGGCCTGGTTCTGAATGGCAGATTGCAGGAGCCACTAGGCACTGTCA
Source organism: Melozone crissalis (assembly GCF_028551555.1). Classification (NCBI taxonomy): domain Eukaryota; kingdom Metazoa; phylum Chordata; class Aves; order Passeriformes; family Passerellidae; genus Melozone; species Melozone crissalis. The sequence continues at coordinate 19,962,041 of NW_026535786.1, read as the reverse complement.
AAACAGCCCACCCAGGCAGTGGTACCAGCTTGGGTCTGGGAATCATCCTGCTTATCGTGGAATTTCAAAAGTCAGCTGGCCCCTGCTGTAGCAAGGTCCCCGAAAAAAATAATTGGTCCTCTTCCCTGGCAAGAAAACTCACCTGTCTCACTTCTGGATTGGAGTTTGCAGGAGACACTTGGCACTGTCAAACCAGCCCGACTTGACACTGGTGCCAGCTTGGGTCTGGGAACCATCCTGCGTGTCGTGGAGTTTCAAGAGCCAGCCAGCCACTCAATGCCACAGGCTTCAAAGTAACATAATCAGTCCTCTTCCCTGGAAAACAAAATTCACCTGCCCAGCTTCAGGATGGCAGATTCCTGGAGCCATTTGGCACTGTAGAACCAGCCCGACTTGGCTGTGGTTACAGCTTGGGTCAGGGAATCATCCTGCGTATCGTGGAATTTCAGGAGCCGCCAGGCCACTCCAGGTCTCAGGCCCCCGAACACAAACCTCAGGCCTTTTCCCTGGCAAACGAAATTCACCTGCCCCGCTTCTGGATGGCTGATTGCAGGAGGCAGTTGGCATTGTCAAAGCAGCCCGACTTGGCAGAGGTTGCTGCTTTGGTCAGGGAATCATCCTGCGTATTTCAGGAATTTCAGGAGCCAGCCAGGCCATTCCCGGCCACCGACCCCCAAACACAAACCGCAACCCTTTTCCCTGCCAAAACAAACTCACCTGCCCCCCTTCTGGATGGCAGATTGCAGGAGCAAGTTGGCAATGCAACACCAGCCCGAATTTGCATTGGTGCCAGCTTGGGCCTGGGATCCATCCTGAGTATTGTGGAATTTCAGGAGCCAGTCGGCCATTCGCACCCACAGGCCCCAAAACACAGTCTTCCGGTCTTAATCCTGTCAACCAAAACTCACCAGCCCTAGTTCTGAATGGCAGATTGCAGGAGCCACTAGGCACTGTAAACCAGCCCGACGTGGCAGTGGTGCCAGCATGGATCTGGGAACCATCCTGAGTATCGTGGAATTTCACTAGCCAGTCGGCCATTCCCTCCCACACGCCCCAAAACACAGACTTCTGGTCTTAATCCTGTCAACCAAAACTCACCAGGCCTGGTTCTGAATGGCAGATTGCAGGAGCCACTAGGCACTGTAAACCAGCCCGACGTGGTAGTGGTGCCAGCTTGGATCTGGGAACCATCCTGCGTATCATGGAATTTCAGGAGCCAGTCAGCCATTCCCGGACTCACGTTCCCGAAGAAAACAATCGGTCCTCTTCCCTGGTAAACAAAACTCATCTGCCCCACTTCTGGATGGCAGATTGCAGGAGCAACTTGAAACTGTCAAACCAGCCCGACATGGTACTGGTGCAAGCTTGGGTCTGGGAACCATCCTGCGTATCATGGATCTTCAGGAGCCAGCCGGCCACTCCAGGCCACAGGCTCCCAAAAAAAAAAAACAGTCCTCTTCCCTGGGAAACACTACTCACCTGCCCCGCTTCAGGATGGCAGACTTCAGGAGACAATTGGCACTGACAAAGCAGCCCGACTTGGCACTGGTGCCAGCTTGGGTCTGAGAATCATTCTGCGTATCGTGGAATTTCAGGAGCCAGCCGGCCACTTCCGTCCTAGGCGCCCGAACATAAACCTCGGTCTTTTTCCCAGGAAAAAAAATTCATCTGCCCCGCTTCTGGATAGCAGATTGCAGGAGGCAGTTGGCATTGTCAAACCAGCCCGACTTGGCAGAGGTTGCTGCATGGGTCAAGGAATCATCCTGCGTATCGTGGAATTTCAGGAGCCAGCCAGGCCACTCCTGTCCACCGACCCCCAAACAAAAACGTCAGCCCTTTTCCCTGGCAAAAAAACCTCATCCGCCCCGCTTCAGTATGGCAGATTGCAGGAGTCACTTGGCACTGTCAAACCAGCCCAGCTTGGCGCTGGTTCCAGCTTCGGTCTGGGAACCATCCTGCGTACCGTGGATATTCAGGGGGCAGGAAGCCACTCCAGGCCTCAGGAACCTGAACATAAACCTTGGCCTTTTACCCTTGCACACAAACGTCACCTGCCCTGCATCTGGATGGCAGACTGATGGAGCCACAAGACACTGTCAAACCAGCCCACCCAGGCAGTGGTGCCAGCTTGGATCTGGGATCATCCTGCATATCATGGATCATCAGGAGCCAGCCGGCCACTCCAGGCTACAGGCTCCCAAAAAAAATAATCAGTCCTCTTCCCTGGGAAACACTACTCACCTTTCCCGCTTCAGGATGGCAGACTTCAGGAGACAATTGGCACTGACAAATGAGCCCGACTTGGCACTGGTGCCAGCTTGGGTCTGAGAATCATTCTGCGTATCATGGAATTTCAGGAGGCAGCCGGCCACTTCGGTCATAGGTGCCCGAACATAAATCTCGGTCCTTTTCCCTGGCAAAACAGTCTACCTGCCCCGCTTCTGATGGAAGATTTCAGGAGGCACTTCACATTGTCAAACCAGCCCGACTTGGCAGAGGTTGCTGTTTGGGTCAAGGAATCATCCTGCATATCTTGGAATTTCAGGAGCCAGCCAGGCCACTCCCGGCCACCCGCCCCCAAACAAAAACGTCAGCCCTTTTCCCTGGCAAACAAAACTCATCTGCCCCGCTTCAGTATGGCAGATTGCAGGAGTCACTTGGCACTGTAAAACCAGCCCGGCTTGGCGCTGGTTCCAGCTTCGGTCTGGGAACCATCCTGCATACCGTAGATATTCAGGGGGCAGCAAGCCAATCCAGGCCTCAGGAACCCGAACATAAACCTTGGCCTATTACCCTTGCACACAAACGTCACCTGCCCTGCTTCTGGATGGCAGATTGAAGGACCCACAAGACACTGTCAAACCAGCCCACCCAGGCAGTGGTGCCAGCTTGGGTCTGGGAATCATCCTGGGTATCGTGGAATTTCAAAAGTCAGCCGGCCCCTGCTGGAGCGAGGTCCCGAAAAAAATAATCGATCCTCTTCCCTGGCAAAAAAACTCGCCTGTCTCGCTTCTGGATTGGAGTTTGCAGGAGCCACTTGGCACTGTCAAACCAGCCCGAATTTGCATTGGTGCCAGCTTGGGTCTGGGAACCATCCTGAATATCGTGGAATTTCAGGAGCCAGTCGGCAATTCGCACCCACAGGCCCCAAAACACAGACTTCTGGTCTTAATCCTGGCAACCAAAACTCACCAGGCCTGGTTCTGAATGGCAGATTGCAGGAGCCATATGGCACTGTAAACCAGCCCGACGTGGCAGTGCTGCCAGCTTGGATCTGGAAACTATCCTGCCTATCGTGGAATTTCTGGAGCCAGCCGGCCACTCATGGCCACAGGCCCCCGAACACAAACCGCAGCCCTTTTCCCTGGTAAACAAAACTCATCTGCCCTGCTTCTGGATGGTAGATTGAAGCAGCCACTTGGCATTGTCAAGCTAGCCCGACTTGGCAGTCGTGCAAGCTTGGGTCTGGGAACCATCCTGCGTATCGTGGAATTTCAGGAGCGAGCCGACCACTGATGGCCACAGGTGTTCGAACACAAACCTCGGCCCTTTTCCCTGGGAAATAAAACTCATCTGTCCCGCTTCTGGATGGCAGATTGCAGGAGCAACTTGGCATTTTCAAAACAGCCCGACTTGGCAGCGGTGCCAGCTTGGGTCTGGGAATCATCTTGCGTATCGTGGAATTTCAGGAACCAGCCCGCCACTCATGGCCACAGGCCCCTGAACACAAACCGCAGCCCTTTTCCCTGGCAAACAAAACTCATCTGCCCTGCTTCGGGATGGTAGATTGAAGCAGACACTTGGCATTGTCAAGCCAGCTCGACTTGGCAGTGGTGCAAGCTTGGGTCTGGGAACCATCCTGCGTATCATGGAATTTCAGGAGCCAGCCAGGCCATTCCCGGCCACCAGCCCCCAGACACAAACCTCAGCCTTTTTCCCTGGCCAAACAAACTCCCTTGCCCCGCTTCAGTATGGCAGACTGCAGGAGCCACATGGCACTGTCAAGCCAGCCCGGCTTGGCACTGGTTCCAGCTTCGGTCTGGGAACCATCCTGCGTACTGTAGATATTCAGGGGGCAGCAAGCCACTCCAGGCCTCAGGAACCCGAACATAAACCTCAGCCCTTTACCCTTGCACACAAAAGTCAGCTGCCCCGCTCCTGGATGGCAGATTGAAGGAGCCGCAAGACACTGTCAAACCAGCCCACCCAGGCAGTGGTGCCAGCTTGGGTCTGGGAATCATCCTGCATATCATGGAATTTCAAAAGTCAGCCGGTACCGGCTGGAGCAAGGTCCCCGAAAAAACTAATCGGTCCTCTTCCCTGGCAAGAAAACTCACCTGTCTCACTTGTGGATTGGAGTTTGCAGGAGACACTTGGCACTGTCAAAGCAGCCCGACTTGACACTGGTGCCAGCTTGGGTCTGGGAACCATCCTGCGCATCGTGGAATTTCAAGAGCCAGCCAGCCACTCAATGCCACAGGCTTCAAAGTAACATAATCAGTCCTCTTCCCTGGAAAACAAAATTCACCTGCCCAGCTTCAGGATGGCAGATTCCTGGAGCCATTTGGCACTGTAAAACCAACCCGACTTTGCAGTGGTTGCAGCTTGGGTCAGGGAATCATCCTGCGTATCGTGGAATTTCAGGAGCCGCCAGGCCACTCCAGGTCTCAGGCCCCCGAACAAAAACCTCGGCCCTTTTCCCTGGCAAACTAAATTCACCTGCCCCGCTTCTGGATGGCTGATTGCAGGAGGCAGTTGGCATTGTCAAAGCAGCCCGACTTGGCAGAGGTTGCTGCTTGGGTCAGGGAATCATCCTGCGTATTTCAGGAATTTCAGGAGCCAGCCAGGCCACTCCCGGCCACCGACCCCCAAACACAAACCGCGACCCTTTTCCCTGCCAAAACAAACTCACCTGCCCCCCTTCTGGATGGCAGATTGCAGGAGCAAGTTGGCAATGTAAAACCAGACCGAATTTGCATTGGTGCCAGCTTGGTTCTGGGATCCATCCTGAGTATCGTGGAATTTCAGGAGCCAGTCGGCCATTCGCACCCACAGGCCCCAAAACACAGACTTCTGGTCTTAATCCTGTCAACCAAAACTCACCAGGCCTGGTTCTGAATGGCAGATTGCAGGAGCCACTAGGCACTGTAAACCAGCCCGACGTTGCAGTGGTGCCAGCTTGGGTCTGAGAATCATTCTGTGTATCGTGGAATTTCAGGAGCCGCCAGGCCACTCCAGGTCTCAGGCCCCCGAACACAAACCTCAGACCTTTTCCCTGGCAAAACAAACTCACCTGCTGCGCTTCTGGATGGCAGATTGAAGGACCCACAAGACACTGTCAAAACAGCCCACCCAGGCAGTGGTACCAGCTTGGGTCTGGGAATCATCCTGCTTATCGTGGAATGTCAAAAGTCAGCTGGCCCCTGCTGGAGCAAGGTCCCCGAAAAAAATAATCGGTCCTCTTCCCTGGCAAGAAAACTCACCTGTCTCACTTCTGGATTGGAGTTTGCAGGAGCCACTTGGCACTGTCAAACCAGCCCGACTTGGCACTGGTGCCAGCTTGGGTCTGGGAACCATCCTGCGTATCATGCAATTTCAGGAGTCCACGAGCCACTCAATGCCACAGGCTTCAAAGTAACATAATCAGTCCTCTTCCCTGGCAAACGAAATTCACCTGCCCCGCTTCAGGAGGGCAGATTGCAGGAGCCCTTTGGCACTGTAAAAGCAGCCCGACTTGGCAGTGGTTGCAGCTTGGGTCAGGGAATCATCCTGCGTACAGTGGAATTTCAGGAGCCAGACGGCCACTCGTAGCCACACGCCCCCAAACTCAAACCTCAGCCCTTTTCCCTCGCAAACAAAACTCATCTACCCCGCTTCTGGATGGTAGATTGAAGCAGCCACTTGGCATTGTCAAGCCAGCCCGACTTGGCAGTGGTGCAAGCTTGGGTCTGGAATCCATCCTGCATATCATGGAATTTCAGTAGCAAGCCGGCCACTCATTGCCACAGGTGTTGAAACACAAACCTCAACCCTTTTCCCTGGCAAACAAAATTCACCTGCCACGCTACTGAATGGCAGATTGCAGGAGCCACTTGGCATTGTCAAACCAGCCCGACTTGGCAGAGGTTGCTGCTTGGGTCAAGGAATCATCCTGCGTATCGTGGAATTTCAGGAGCCAGCCAGGCCACTACCGGCCACAAGCACTAACGTCAGACCTTTTCCCTGGAAAAAATGACTCCATTGCCCCGCTTCTGGATGGCAGATTGCAGGAGCGACTTGGCACTGTCAAACCAGCCCGAATTCGCATTGGTGCCAGCTTTGATCTGGGAACCCTCCTGCGTATCATGGAATTTCAGGAGCCAGGTGGATATTTCCGGACCCACGTTCCCGAAGAAAACAATCAGTCCTCTTCCCTGGCAGAAAAAACTCACCTGCCCCACTTCAGGATAGACTTCAGGAGACAATTGGCACTGTCAAAGCAGCCCGATATGGCACTGGTGCCAGCTTGGGTCTGGGAATCATCCTGCGTATCGTGGAATTTCAAAAGTCAGCTGGCCCCTGCTGGAGCAAGGTCCCCGAAAAAAATAATCGGTCCTCTTTCCTGGCAAGAAAACTCACCTGTCTCGCTTCTGGATTGGAGTTTGCTGGAGCCACTTGGAACTGTCAAACAAGCCTGACTTGACACTGGTGCCAGCACGGGTCCGGAAACCATCCTGCGTATCGTGGAATTTCTGGAGCCAGCCGGCCACTCATGGCCACAGGCCCCCGAACACAAACCGCAGCCCTTTTCCCTGGTAAACAAAACTCATCTGCCCTGCTTCTGGATGGTAGATTGAAGCAGCCACTTGGCATTGTCAAGCCAGCCCGACTTGGCAGTGGCGCAAGCTTGGGTCTGGGAACCATCCTGAGTATCGTGGAATTTCAGGAGCCAGTCTGCAATTCGCACCCACAGGCCCCAAAACACAGACTTCTGGTCTTAATCCTGGCAACCAAAACTCACCAGGCCTGGTTCTGAATGGCAGATTGCAGGAGCCATATGGCACTGTAAACCAGCCCGACGTGGCAGTGCTGCCAGCTTGGATCTGGGAACCATCCTGCGTATCGTGGAATTTCTGGAGCCAGCCGGCCACTCATGGCCACAGGCCCCCGAACACAAACCGCAGCCCTTTTCCCTGGTAAACAAAACTCATCTGCCCTGCTTCTGGATGGTAGATTGAAGCAGCCACTTGGCATTGTCAAGCTAGCCCGACTTGGCAGTCGTGCAAGCTTGGGTCTGGGAACCATCCTGCGTATCGTGGAATTTCAGGAGCGAGCCGACCACTGATGGCCACAGGTGTTCGAACACAAACCTCGGCCCTTTTCCCTGGGAAATAAAACTCATCTGTCCCGCTTCTGGATGGCAGATTGCAGGAGCGACTTGGCACTATCAAACCAGCCCGACTTGGCAGCGGTGCCAGCTTGGGTCTGGGAATCATCTTGCGTATCGTGGAATTTCAGGAACCAGCCCGCCACTCATGGCCACAGGCCCCTGAACACAAACCGCAGCCCTTTTCCCTGGCAAACAAAACTCATCTGCCCTGCTTCGGGATGGTAGATTGAAGCAGACACTTGGCATTGTCAAGCCAGCTCGACTTGGCAGTGGTGCAAGCTTGGGTCTGGGAACCATCCTGCGTATCATGGAATTTCAGGAGCCAGCCAGGCCATTCCCGGCCACCAGCCCCCAGACACAAACCTCAGCCTTTTTCCCTGGCCAAACAAACTCCCTTGCCCCGCTTCAGTATGGCAGACTGCAGGAGCCACATGGCACTGTCAAGCCAGCCCGGCTTGGCGCTGGTTCCAGCTTCGGTCTGGGAACTATCCTGCGTACTGTAGATATTCAGGGGGCAGCAAGCCACTCCAGGCCTCAGGAACCCGAACATAAACCTCAGCCCTTTACCCTTGCACACAAAAGTCAGCTGCCCCGCTCCTGGATGGCAGATTGAAGGAGCCACAAGACACTGTCAAACCAGCCCAGCTGGGCAGTGGTGCCAGCTTGGGTCTGGGAATCATCCTGCATATCATGGAATTTCAAAAGTCAGCCGGTACCGGCTGGAGCAAGGTCCCCGAAAAAACTAATCGGTCCTCTTCCCTGGCAAGAAAACTCACCTGTCTCACTTGTGGATTGGAGTTTGCAGGAGACACTTGGCACTGTCAAACCAGCCCGAATTTGCATTGGTGCCAGCTTGGGTCTGGGATCCATCCTGAGTATCGTGGAATTTCAGGAGCCAGTCGGCAATTCGCACCCACAGGCCCCAAAACACAGACTTCTGGTCTTAATCCTGGCAACCAAAACTCACCAGGCCTGGTTCTGAATGGCAGATTGCAGGAGCCATATGGCACTGTAAACCAGCCCGACGTGGCAGTGCTGCCAGCTTGGATCTGGGAACCATCCTGCGTATCGTGGAATTTCTGGAGCCAGCCGGCCACTCATGGCCACAGGCCCCCGAACACAAACCGCAGCCCTTTTCCCTGGTAAACAAAACTCATCTGCCCTGCTTCTGGATGGTAGATTGAAGCAGCCACTTGGCATTGTCAAGCTAGCCCGACTTGGCAGTCGTGCAAGCTTGGGTCTGGGAAACATCTTGCGTATCGTGGAATTTCAGGAGCGAGCCGACCACTGATGGCCACAGGTGTTCGCACACAAACCTCGGCCCTTTTCCCTGGGAAATAAAACTCATCTGTCCCGCTTCTGGATGGCAGATTGCAGGAGTAACTTGGCATTTTCAAACCAGCCCGACTTGGCAGCGGTGCCAGCTTGGGTCTGGGAATCATCTTGCGTATCGTGGAATTTCAGGAACCAGCCCGCCACTCATGGCCACAGGCCCCTGAACACAAACCGCAGCCCTTTTCCCTGGCAAACAAAACTCATCTGCCCTGCTTCGGGATGGTAGATTGAAGCAGACACTTGGCATTGTCAAGCCAGCTCGACTTGGCAGTGGTGCAAGCTTGGGTCTGGGAACCATCCTGCGTATCATGGAATTTCAGGAGCCAGCCAGGCCATTCCCGGCCACCAGCCCCCAGACACAAACCTCAGCCTTTTTCCCTGGCCAAACAAACTCCCTTGCCCCGCTTCAGTATGGCAGACTGCAGGAGCCACATGGCACTGTCAAGCCAGCCCGGCTTGGCGCTGGTTCCACCTTCGGTCTGGGAACCATCCTGCGTACTGTAGATATTCAGGGGGCAGCAAGCCACTCCAGGCCTCAGGAACCCGAACATAAACCTCAGCCCTTTACCCTTGCACACAAAAGTCAGCTGCCCCGCTCCTGGATGGCAGATTGAAGGAGCCACAAGACACTGTCAAACCAGCCCAGCTGGGCAGTGGTGCCAGCTTGGGTCTGGGAACCATCCTGCGCATCGTGAAATTTCAAGAGCCAGCCAGCCACTCAATGCCACAGGCTTCAAAGTAACATAATCAGTCCTCTTCCCTGGAAAACAAAATTCACCTGCCCAGCTTCAGGATGGCAGATTCCTGGAGCCATTTGGCACTGTAAAACCAACCCGACTTTGCAGTGGTTGCAGCTTGGGTCAAGGAATCATCCTGCGTATCGTGGAATTTCAGGAGCCGCCAGGCCACTCCAGGTCTCAGGCCCCCGAACAAAAACCTCGGCCCTTTTCCCTGGCAAACTAAATTCACCTGCCCCGCTTCTGGATGGCTGATTGCAGGAGGCAGTTGGCATTGTCAAAGCAGCCCGACTTGGCAGAGGTTGCTGCTTGGGTCAGGGAATCATCCTGCGTAATTCAGGAATTTCAGGAGCCAGCCAGGCCACTCCCGGCCACCGACCCCCAAACACAAACCGCGACCCTTTTCCCTGCCAAAACAAACTCACCTGCCCCCCTTCTGGATGGCAGATTGCAGGAGCAAGTTGGCAATGTAAAACCAGACCGAATTTGCATTGGTGCCAGCTTGGTTCTGGGATCCATCCTGAGTTTCGTGGAATTTCAGGAGCCAGTCGGCCATTCGCACCCACAGGCCCCAAAACACAGACTTCTGGTCTTAATCCTGTCAACCAAAACTCACCAGGCCTGGTTCTGAATGGCAGATTGCAGGAGCCACTAGGCACTGTAAACCAGCCCGACGTTGCAGTGGTGCCAGCTTGGGTCTGAGAATCATTCTGTGTATCGTGGAATTTCAGGAGCCGCCAGGCCACTCCAGGTCTCAGGCCCCCGAACACAAACCTCGGACCTTTTCCCTGGCAAAACAAACTCACCTGCTGCGCTTCTGGATGGCAGATTGAAGGACCCACAAGACACTGTCAAAACAGCCCACCCAGGCAGTGGTACCAGCTTGGGTCTGGGAATCATCCTGCTTATCGTGGAATTTCAAAAGTCAGCTGGCCCCTGCTGGAGCAAGGTCCCCGAAAAAAATAATCGGTCCTCTTCCCTGGCAAGAAAACTCACCTGTCTCACTTCTGGATTGGAGTTTGCAGGAGCCACTTGGCACTGTCAAACCAGCCCGACTTGGCACTGGTGCCAGCTTGGGTCTGGGAACCATCCTGCGTATCATGCAATTTCAGGAGTCCACGAGCCACTCAATGCCACAGGCTTCAAAGTAACATAATCAGTCCTCTTCCCTGGCAAACGAAATTCACCTGCCCCGCTTCAGGAGGGCAGATTGCAGGAGCCCTTTGGCACTGTAAAAGCAGCCCGACTTGGCAGTGGTTGCAGCTTGGGTCAGGGAATCATCCTGCGTACAGTGGAATTTCAGGAGCCAGACGGCCACTCGTAGCCACACGCCCCCAAACTCAAACCTCAGCCCTTTTCCCTCGCAAACAAAACTCATCTACCCCACTTCTGGATGGTAGATTGAAGCAGCCACTTGGCATTGTCAAGCCAGCCCGACTTGGCAGTGGTGCAAGCTTGGGTCTGGAAACCATCCTGCATATCATGGAATTTCAGTAGCAAGCCGGCCACTCATTGCCACAGGTGTTGAAACACAAACCTCAACCCTTTTCCCTGGCAAACAAAATTCACCTGCCACGCTACTGAATGGCAGATTGCAGGAGCCACTTGGCATTGTCAAACCAGCCCGACTTGGCAGAGGTTGCTGCTTGGGTCAAGGAATCATCCTGCGTATTTCAGGAATTTCAGGAGCCAGCCAGGCCACTACCGGCCACAAGCACTAACGTCAGACCTTTTCCCTGGAAAAAATGACTCCATTGCCCCGCTTCTGGATGGCAGATTGCAGGAGCGACTTGGCACTGTCAAACCAGCCCGAATTCGCATTGGTGCCAGCTTTGATCTGGGAACCATCCTGCGTATCATGGAATTTCAGGAGCCAGGTGGATATTTCCGGACCCACGTTCCCGAAGAAAACAATCAGTCCTCTTCCCTGGCAGAAAAAACTCACCTGCCCCACTTCAGGATAGACTTCAGGAGACAATTGGCACTGTCAAAGCAGCCCGATATGGCACTGGTGCCAGCTTGGGTCTGGGAATCATCCTGCGTATCGTGGAATTTCAGGAGCGAGCCGACCACTGATGGCCACAGGTGTTCGAACACAAACCTCGGCCCTTTTCCCTGGGAAATAAAACTCATCTGTCCCGCTTCTGGATGGCAGATTGCAGGAGCAACTCGGCACTGTCAAACCAGCCCGACTTGGCAGCGGTGCCAGCTTGGGTCTGGGAATCATCTTGCGTATCGTGGAATTTCAGGAACCAGCCCGCCACTCATGGCCACAGGCCCCTGAACACAAACCGCAGCCCTTTTCCCTGGCAAACAAAACTCATCTGCCCTGCTTCGGGATGGTAGATTGAAGCAGACACTTGGCATTGTCAAGCCAGCTCGACTTGGCAGTGGTGCAAGCTTGGGTCTGGGAACCATCCTGCGTATCATGGAATTTCAGGAGCCAGCCAGGCCATTCCCGGCCACCAGCCCCCAGACACAAACCTCAGCCTTTTTCCCTGGCCAAACAAACTCCCTTGCCCCGCTTCAGTATGGCAGACTGCAGGAGCCACATGGCACTGTCAAGCCAGCCCGGCTTGGCACTGGTTCCAGCTTCGGTCTGGGAACCATCCTGCGTACTGTAGATATTCAGGGGGCAGCAAGCCACTCCAGGCCTCAGGAACCCGAACATAAACCTCAGCCCTTTACCCTTGCACACAAAAGTCAGCTGCCCCGCTTCTGGATGGCAGATTGAAGGAGCCACAAGACACTGTCAAACCAGCCCAGCTGGGCAGTGGTGCCAGCTTGGGTCTGGGAATCATCCTGCATATCATGGAATTTCAAAAGTCAGCCGGTACCGGCTGGAGCAAGGTCCCCGAAAAAACTAATCGGTCCTCTTCCCTGGCAAGAAAACTCACCTGTCTCACTTGTGGATTGGAGTTTGCAGGAGACACTTGGCACTGTCAAACCAGCCCGAATTTGCATTGGTGCCAGCTTGGGTCTGGGATCCATCCTGAGTATCGTGGAATTTCAGGAGCCAGTCGGCAATTCGCACCCACAGGCCCCAAAACACAGACTTCTGGTCTTAATCCTGGCAACCAAAACTCACCAGGCCTGGTTCTGAATGGCAGATTGCAGGAGCCATATGGCACTGTAAACCAGCCCGACGTGGCAGTGCTGCCAGCTTGGATCTGGGAACCATCCTGAGTATCGTGGAATTTCTGGAGCCAGCCGGCCACTCATGGCCACAGGCCCCCAAACACAAACCGCAGCCCTTTTCCCTGGTAAACAAAACTCATCTGCCCTGCTTCTGGATGGTAGATTGAAGCAGCCACTTGGCATTGTCAAGCTAGCCCGACTTGGCAGTCGTGCAAGCTTGGGTCTGGGAAACATCTTGCGTATCGTGGAATTTCAGGAGCGAGCCGACCACTGATGGCCACAGGTGTTCGCACACAAACCTCGGCCCTTTTCCCTGGGAAATAAAACTCATCTGTCCCGCTTCTGGATGGCAGATTGCAGGAGCAACTTGGCATTTTCAAACCAGCCCGACTTGGCAGCGGTGCCAGCTTGGGTCTGGGAATCATCTTGCGTATCGTGGAATTTCAGGAACCAGCCCGCCACTCATGGCCACAGGCCCCTGAACACAAACCGCAGCCCTTTTCCCTGGCAAACAAAACTCATCTGCCCTGCTTCGGGATGGTAGATTGAAGCAGACACTTGGCATTGTCAAGCCAGCTCGACTTGGCAGTGGTGCAAGCTTGGGTCTGGGAACCATCCTGCGTATCATGGAATTTCAGGAGCCAGCCAGGCCATTCCCGGCCACCAGCCCCCAGACACAAACCTCAGCCTTTTTCCCTGGCCAAACAAACTCCCTTGCCCCGCTTCAGTATGGCAGACTGCAGGAGCCACATGGCACTGTCAAGCCAGCCCGGCTTGGCGCTGTTTCCACCTTCGGTCTGGGAACCATCCTGCGTACTGTAGATATTCAGGGGGCAGCAAGCCACTCCAGGCCTCAGGAACCCGAACATAAACCTCAGCCCTTTACCCTTGCACACAAAAGTCAGCTGCCCCGCTCCTGGATGGCAGATTGAAGGAGCCACAAGACACTGTCAAACCAGCCCAGCTGGGCAGTGGTGCCAGCTTGGGTCTGGGAACCATCCTGCGCATCGTGGAATTTCAAGAGCCAGCCAGCCACTCAATGCCACAGGCTTCAAAGTAACATAATCAGTCCTCTTCCCTGGAAAACAAAATTCACCTGCCCAGCTTCAGGATGGCAGATTCCTGGAGCCATTTGGCACTGTAAAACCAACCCGACTTTGCAGTGGTTGCAGCTTGGGTCAGGGAATCATCCTGTGTATCGTGGAATTTCAGGAGCCACCAGGCCACTCCAGGTCTCAGGCCCCCGAACAAAAACCTCGGCCCTTTTCCCTGGCAAACTAAATTCACCTGCCCCGCTTCTGGATGGCTGATTGCAGGAGGCAGTTGGCATTGTCAAAGCAGCCCGACTTGGCAGAGGTTGCTGCTTGGGTCAGGGAATCATCCTGCGTATTTCAGGAATTTCAGGAGCCAGCCAGGCCACTCCCGGCCACCGACCCCCAAACACAAACCGCGACCCTTTTCCCTGCCAAAACAAACTCACCTGCCCCCCTTCTGGATGGCAGATTGCAGGAGCAAGTTGGCAATGTAAAACCAGACCGAATTTGCATTGGTGCCAGCTTGGGTCTGGGATCCATCCTGAGTATCGTGGAATTTCAGGAGCCAGTCGGCCATTCGCACCCACAGGCCCCAAAACACAGACTTCTGGTCTTAATCCTGTCAACCAAAACTCACCAGCCCTAGTTCTGAATGGCAGATTGCAGGAGCCACTAGGCACTGTAAACCAGCCCGACGTTGCAGTGGTGCCAGCTTGGGTCTGAGAATCATTCTGTGTATCGTGGAATTTCAGGAGCCGCCAGGCCACTCCAGGTCTCAGGCCCCCGAACACAAACCTCGGACCTTTTCCCTGGCAAAACAAACTCACCTGCTGCGCTTCTGGATGGCAGATTGAAGGACCCACAAGACACTGTCAAAACAGCCCACCCAGGCAGTGGTACCAGCTTGGGTCTGGGAATCATCCTGCGCATCGTGGAATTTCAAAAGTCAGCTGGCCCCTGCTGGAGCAAGGTCCCCGAAAAAAATAATCGGTCCTCTTCCCTGGCAAGAAAACTCACCTGTCTCACTTCTGGATTGGAGTTTGCAGGAGCCACTTGGCACTGTCAAACCAGCCCGACTTGGCACTGGTGCCAGCTTGGGTCTGGGAACCATCCTGCGTATCATGCAATTTCAGGAGTCCACGAGCCACTCAATGCCACAGGCTTCAAAGTAACATAATCAGTCCTCTTCCCTGGCAAACGAAATTCACCTGCCCCGCTTCAGGAGGGCAGATTGCAGGAGCCCTTTGGCACTGTAAAAGCAGCCCGACTTGGCAGTGGTTGCAGCTTGGGTCAGGGAATCATCCTGCGTATTTCAGGAATTTCAGGAGCCAGACGGCCACTCGTAGCCACACGCCCCCAAACTCAAACCTCAGCCCTTTTCCCTCGCAAACAAAACTCATCTACCCCGCTTCTGGATGGTAGATTGAAGCAGCCACTTGGCATTGTCAAGCCAGCCCGACTTGGCAGTGGTGCAAGCTTGGGTCTGGAAACCATCCTGCATATCATGGAATTTCAGTAGCAAGCCGGCCACTCATTGCCACAGGTGTTGAAACACAAACCTCAACCCTTTTCCCTGGCAAACAAAATTCACCTGCCACGCTACTGAATGGCAGATTGCAGGAGCCACTTGGCATTGTCAAACCAGCCCGACTTGGCAGAGGTTGCTGCTTGGGTCAAGGAATCATCCTGCGTATCGTGGAATTTCAGGAGCCAGCCAGGCCACTACCGGCCACAAGCACTAACGTCAGACCTTTTCCCTGGAAAAAATGACTCCATTGCCCCGCTTCTGGATGGCAGATTGCAGGAGCGACTTGGCACTGTCAAACCAGCCCGAATTCGCATTGGTGCCAGCTTTGATCTGGGAACCCTCCTGCGTATCATGGAATTTCAGGAGCCAGGTGGATATTTCCGGACCCACGTTCCCGAAGAAAACAATCAGTCCTCTTCCCTGGCAGAAAAAACTCACCTGCCCCACTTCAGGATAGACTTCAGGAGACAATTGGCACTGTCAAAGCAGCCCGATATGGCACTGGTGCCAGCTTGGGTCTGGGAATCATCCTGCGTATCGTGGAATTTCAAAAGTCAGCTGGCCCCTGCTGGAGCAAGGTCCCCGAAAAAAATAATCGGTCCTCTTTCCTGGCAAGAAAACTCACCTGTCTCGCTTCTGGATTGGAGTTTGCTGGAGCCACTTGGAACTGTCAAACAAGCCTGACTTGACACTGGTGCCAGCACGGGTCTGGAAACCATCCTGCGTATCGTGGAATTTCTGGAGCCAGCCGGCCACTCATGGCCACAGGCCCCCGAACACAAACCGCAGCCCTTTTCCCTGGTAAACAAAACTCATCTGCCCTGCTTCTGGATGGTAGATTGAAGCAGCCACTTGGCATTGTCAAGCCAGCCCGACTTGGCAGTGGCGCAAGCTTGGGTCTGGGAACCATCCTGAGTATCGTGGAATTTCAGGAGCCAGTCGGCAATTCGCACCCACAGGCCCCAAAACACAGACTTCTGGTCTTAATCCTGGCAACCAAAACTCACCAGGCCTGGTTCTGAATGGCAGATTGCAGGAGCCATATGGCACTGTAAACCAGCCCGACGTGGCAGTGCTGCCAGCTTGGATCTGGGAACCATCCTGCGTATCGTGGAATTTCTGGAGCCAGCCGGCCACTCATGGCCACAGGCCCCCGAACACAAACCGCAGCCCTTTTCCCTGGTAAACAAAACTCATCTGCCCTGCTTCTGGATGGTAGATTGAAGCAGCCACTTGGCATTGTCAAGCTAGCCCGACTTGGCAGTCGTGCAAGCTTGGGTCTGGGAACCATCCTGCGTATCGTGGAATTTCAGGAGCGAGCCGACCACTGATGGCCACAGGTGTTCGAACACAAACCTCGGCCCTTTTCCCTGGGAAATAAAACTCATCTGTCCCGCTTCTGGATGGCAGATTGCAGGAGCAACTCGGCACTGTCAAACCAGCCCGACTTGGCAGCGGTGCCAGCTTGGGTCCGGGAATCATCTTGCGTATCGTGGAATTTCAGGAACCAGCCCGCCACTCATGGCCACAGGCCCCTGAACACAAACCGCAGCCCTTTTCCCTGGCAAACAAAACTTATCTGCCCTGCTTCTGGATGGTAGATTGAAGCAGCCACTTGGCATTGTCAAGCCAGCTCGACTTGGCAGTGGTGCAAGCTTGGGTCTGGGAACCATCCTGCGTATCATGGAATTTCAGGAGCCAGCCAGGCCATTCCCGGCCACCAGCCCCCAGACACAAACCTCAGCCTTTTTCCCTGGCCAAACAAACTCCCTTGCCCCGCTTCTGTATGGCAGACTGCAGGAGCCACATGGCACTGTCAAACCAGCCCGGCTTGGCGCTGGTTCCACCTTCGGTCTGGGAACCATCCTGCGTACTGTAGATATTCAGGGGCCAGCAAGCCACTCCAGGCCTCAGGAACCCGAACATAAACCTCAGCCCTTTACCCTTGCACACAAAAGTCAGCTGCCCCGCTCCTGGATGGCAGATTGAAGGAGCCACAAGACACTGTCAAACCAGCCCAGCTGGGCAGTGGTGCCAGCTTGGGTCTGGGAATCATCCTGCATATCATGGAATTTCAAAAGTCAGCCGGTACCGGCTGGAGCATGGTCCCCGAAAAAACTGATCGGTCCTCTTCCCTGGCAAGAAAACTCACCTGTCTCACTTGTGGATTGGATTTTGCAGGAGCCACTTGGCACTGTCAAACCAGCCCGAATTTGCATTGGTGCCAGCTTGGGTCTGGGATCCATCCTGAGTATCGTGGAATTTCAGGAGCCAGTCGGCAATTCGCACCCACAGGCCCCAAAACACAGACTTCTGGTCTTAATCCTGGCAACCAAAACTCACCAGGCCTGGTTCTGAATGGCAGATTGCAGGAGCCACTAGGCACTGTAAACCAGCCCGACGTGGCAGTGCTGCCAGCTTGGATCTGGGAACCATCCTGCGTATCGTGGAATTTCAGGAGCGAGCCGACCACTGATGGCCACAGGTGTTTGAACACAAACCTCGGCCTTTTTCCCTGGGAAATAAAACTCATCTGTCCCGCTTCTGGATGGCAGATTGCAGGAGCAACTTGGCATTTTCAAACCAGCCCGACTTGGCAGCGGTGCCAGCTTGGGTCTGGGAATAGTCTTGCGTATCGTGGAATTTCAGGAACCAGCCCGCCACTCATGGCCACAGGCCCCTGAACACAAACCGCAGCCCTTTTCCCTGGCAAACAAAACTCATCAGCCCTGCTTCTGGATGGTAGATTGAAGCAGACACTTGGCATTGTCAAGCCAGCTCGACTTGGCAGTGGTGCAAGCTTGGGTCTGGGAACCATCCTGCGTATCATGGAATTTCAGGAGCCAGCCAGGCCATTCCCGGCCACCAGCCCCCAGACACAAACCTCAGCCTTTTTCCCTGGCCAAACAAACTCCCTTGCCCCGCTTCAGTATGGCAGACTGCAGGAGCCACATGGCACTGTCAAACCAGCCCGGCTTGGCGCTGGTTCCACCTTCGGTCTGGGAACCATCCTGCGTACTGTAGATATTCAGGGGGCAGCAAGCCACTCCAGGCCTCAGGAACCCGAACATAAACCTCAGCCCTTTACCCTTGCACACAAAAGTCAGCTGCCCCGCTCCTGGATGGCAGATTGAAGGAGCCACAAGACACTGTCAAACCAGCCCAGCTGGGCAGTGGTGCCAGCTTGGGTCTGGGAATCATCCTGCATATCATGGAATTTCAAAAGTCAGCCGGTACCGGCTGGAGCAAGGTCCCCGAAAAAACTGATCGGTCCTCTTCTCTGGCAAGAAAACTCACCTGTCTCACTTGTGGATTGGAGTTTGCAGGAGACACTTGGCACTGTCAAACCAGCCCGACTTGACACTGGTGCCAGCTTGGGTCTGGGAACCATCCTGCGCATCGTGAAATTTCAAGAGCCAGCCAGCCACTCAATGCCACAGGCTTCAAAGTAACATAATCAGTCCTCTTCCCTGGAAAACAAAATTCACCTGCCCAGCTTCAGGATGGCAGATTCCTGGAGCCATTTGGCACTGTAAAACCAACCCGACTTTGCAGTGGTTGCAGCTTGGGTCAGGGAATCATCCTGCGTATCGTGGAATTTCAGGAGCCGCCAGGCCACTCCAGGTCTCAGGCCCCCGAACAAAAACCTCGGCCCTTTTCCCTGGCAAACTAAATTCACCTGCCCCGCTTCTGGATGGCTGATTGCAGGAGGCAGTTGGCATTGTCAAAGCAGCCCGACTTGGCAGAGGTTGCTGCTTGGGTCAGGGAATCATCCTTCGTATTTCAGGAATTTCAGGAGCCAGCCAGGCCACTCCCGGCCACCGACCCCCAAACACAAACCGCGACCCTTTTCCCTGCCAAAACAAACTCACCTGCCCCCCTGCTGGATGGCAGATTGCAGGAGCAAGTTGGCAATGTAAAACCAGACCGAATTTGCATTGGTGCCAGCTTGGTTCTGGGATCCATCCTGAGTATCGTGGAATTTCAGGAGCCAGTCGGCCATTCGCACCCACAGGCCCCAAAACACAGACTTCTGGTCTTAATCCTGTCAACCAAAACTCACCAGGCCTGGTTCTGAATGGCAGATTGCAGGAGCCACTAGGCACTGTAAACCAGCCCGACGTTGCAGTGGTGCCAGCTTGGGTCTGAGAATCATTCTGTGTATCGTGGAATTTCCGGAGCCGCCAGGCCACTCCAGGTCTCAGGCCCCCGAACACAAACCTCGGACCTTTTCCCTGGCAAAACAAACTCACCTGCTGCGCTTCTGGATGGCAGATTGAAGGACCCACAAGACACTGTCAAAACAGCCCACCCAGGCAGTGGTACCAGCTTGGGTCTGGGAATCATCCTGCGCATCGTGGAATTTCAAAACTCAGCTGGCCCCTGCTGGAGCAAGGTCCCCGAAAAAAATAATCGGTCCTCTTCCCTGGCAAGAAAACTCACCTGTCTCACTTCTGGATTGGAGTTTGCAGGAGCCACTTGGCACTGTCAAACCAGCCCGACTTGGCACTGGTGCCAGCTTGGGTCTGGGAACCATCCTGCGTATCATGGAATTTCAGGAGTCCACGAGCCACTCAATGCCACAGGCTTCAAAGTAACATAATCAGTCCTCTTCCCTGGCAAACGAAATTCACCTGCCCCGCTTCAGGAGGGCAGATTGCAGGAGCCCTTTGGCACTGTAAAAGCAGCCCGACTTGGCAGTGGTTGCAGCTTGGGTCAGGGAATCATCCTGCGTATTTCAGGAATTTCAGGAGCCAGACGGCCACTCGTAGCCACACGCCCCCAAACTCAAACCTCAGCCCTTTTCCCTCGCAAACAAAACTCATCTACCCCGCTTCTGGATGGTAGATTGAAGCAGCCACTTGGCATTGTCAAGCCAGCCCGACTTGGCAGTGGTGCAAGCTTGGGTCTGGAAACCATCCTGCATATCATGGAATTTCAGTAGCAAGCCGGCCACTCATTGCCACAGGTGTTGAAACACAAACCTCAACCCTTTTCCCTGGCAAACAAAATTCACCTGCCACGCTACTGAATGGCAGATTGCAGGAGCCACTTGGCATTGTCAAACCAGCCCGACTTGGCAGAGGTTGCTGCTTGGGTCAAGGAATCATCCTGCGTATCGTGGAATTTCAGGAGCCAGCCAGGCCACTACCGGCCACAAGCACTAACGTCAGACCTTTTCCCTGGAAAAAATGACTCCATTGCCCCGCTTCTGGATGGCAGATTGCAGGAGCGACTTGGCACTGTCAAACCAGCCCGAGTTCGCATTGGTGCCAGCTTTGATCTGGGAACCCTCCTGCGTACCATGGAATTTCAGGAGCCAGGTGGATATTTCCGGACCCACGTTCCCGAAGAAAACAATCAGTCCTCTTCCCTGGCAGAAAAAACTCACCTGCCCCACTTCAGGATAGACTTCAGGAGACAATTGGCACTGTCAAAGCAGCCCGATATGGCACTGGTGCCAGCTTGGGTCTGGGAATCATCCTGCGTATCGTGGAATTTCAAAAGTCAGCTGGCCCCTGCTGGAGCAAGGTCCCCGAAAAAAATAATCGGTCCTCTTTCCTGGCAAGAAAACTCACCTGTCTCGCTTCTGGATTGGAGTTTGCTGGAGCCACTTGGAACTGTCAAACAAGCCTGACTTGACACTGGTGCCAGCACGGGTCTGGAAACCATCCTGCGTATCGTGGAATTTCTGGAGCCAGCCGGCCACTCATGGCCACAGGCCCCCGAACACAAACCGCAGCCCTTTTCCCTGGTAAACAAAACTCATCTGCCCTGCTTCTGGATGGTAGATTGAAGCAGCCACTTGGCATTGTCAAGCCAGCCCGACTTGGCAGTGGCGCAAGCTTGGGTCTGGGAACCATCCTGCGTATAATGGAATTTCAGGAGCGAGCCGACCACTGATGGCCACAGGTGTTCGAACACAAACCTCGGCCCTTTTCACTGGCAAACAAAATTCACCTGCCCCGCTACTGAATGGCAGATTGAAAGATTCACTTGGCATTGTCAAACCAGCCCGACTTGGCAGAGGTTGCTGCTTGGGTCAAGGAATCATCCTGCGTATCGTGGAATTTCAGGAGCTAGCCCGGCCACTCCCGGCCACCGGCTCCCAAACACAAACGTCAGCCATTTTCCCTGGCAAACAAAACTCACTTGCCCCGCTTCTGGATGGCAGATTGCAGGAGCCACATGGCACTGTCAAACCAGCCTGGCTTGGCGCTGGTTCCAGCTTTGGTCTGGGAACCATCCTGGGTACCGTGGATATTCAGGGGCCACCCAGGAACTCCAGGCCTCAGGAACCCGAACATAAACCTCGGCCCTTTACCCTTGCACACAAAAGTCACCTGCCCCGCTTCTGGATGGCAGATTGAAGAAGCCACAAGACACTGTCAAACCAGCCCACCCAGGCAGTGGTGCCAGCTTGGGTCTGGGAATCATCCTGTGTATCGGGGAATTTCAAAAGTCAGCCGCTCCTGCTGAAGCAAGGCCTGGAAAAAAACAATCGGTCCTCTTCCCTGGCAAGAAAACTCACCTGTCTCGCTTCTGGATCGGAGTTTGCAGGAGCAACTTGGCACTGTCAAACCAGCCCGAATTTGCATTGGTGCCAGCACGGGTCTGGGATCCATCCTGAGTATCGTGGAATTTCAGGAGCCAGTCGGCCATTCCCACCCACAGGCCCCAAAACACAGACTTCTGGTCTTAATCCTGTCAACCAAAACTCACCAGGCCTGGTTCTGAATGGCAGATTGCAGGAGTCACTAGGCACTGAAAACCAGCCCGACGTGGCAGTGGTGCCAGCTTGGATCAGGGAGCCATCCTGCGTATCGTGGAATTTCAGGAGCTAGCCGGCCACTCATGGCCACCGGTGTTCGAACACCAACCTCGGTCCTTTTCCCTGGCAAAAAAAATTCACCTGCCCCGCTTCTGGATGGCAGATTGAAGGAGCCACAAGACACTGTCAAACCAGCTCACCCAGGCAGTGGTACCAGCTTGGGTCTGGGAATCACCCTGCTTATCGTGGAATTTCACAAGTCAGCCGGCCCCTGCTGGAGAAAGGTCCCCGAAAAAAATAATCGGTCCTCTTCCCTGGCAAGAAAACTCACCTGTCTCACTTCTGGATTGCAGTTTGCAGGAGCCACTGGGCACTGTCAAACCAGCCCGATTTGGCACTGGTGCCAGCTTGGGTCTGAGAACCATCCTGCGTATCATGGAATCTCAGTAGCCCGACAGCCACTCAATGCCAAAGGCTTCCAAATAACATAATCAGTCCTCTTCCCTGGCAAACAAAATTCACCTGCCCTGCTTCAGGATAGGAGACTGCCGGAGCCCTTTGGCACTGTAAAACCAGCCCGACTTGGCAGTCGTGGCAGCTTGGGTCAGGGAATCATCCTGCGCATCGTGGAATTTCGGGAGCCGCCAGGCCACTCCAGGTCTCAGGCCCCCGAACACAAACCTCGGATCTTTTCCCTGGGAAACAAAATTCACCTGCCACGCTACTGAAGGGCAGATTCTAGGAGCCACTTGGCATTGTGAAACCAGCCCGACTTGGCAGAGGTTGCATCTTGGGTCAAGGAATCATCCTGCGTATCGCGGAATTTCAGGAGCCAGACAGGCCACTCCCGGCCACCGGCCCCCAAAGACATACGTCAGCCCTTTTCCCTAGCAAAACAAACTCCATTGCCCTGCTTCTGGATGGCAGATTGAAGGAGCCACAAGACACTGTCAAACCAGCCCACCCAGGAAGTGGTACCAGTTTCGGTCTGGGAATCATCCTGCTTATCGTGGAATTTCAAAAGTCAGCCGTCCACTCCTGGATCACGGTCCCCGAAAAAACTAATCGGTCCTCCTCCCTGGCAAGAAAACTCACCTGTCTCACTTCTGGATTGGAGTTTGCAGTAGCCACTTGGCACTGTCAAACCAGCCCACTTGGCACTGGTGCCAGCTTGGATCTGGGAACCATCCTGCGTATCATGGAGTTTCAGGAGCCAGGTGGCCATTTCCGGACTCACGTTCCCGAAGAAAACAATCGGTCCTCTTCCCTGGGAAACCAAACTCATCTGCCCCACTTCTGGATGGCAGATTGCATGAGAAACTTGAAACTGCAAACCAGCCCGACTTGGTACAGGTGCCAGCTTGGGTCTGGGAACCATCCTGCGTATCATGGATCTTTAGGAGCCAGCCGGCCACTCCAGGCCACAGGCTCCCAAAAAAAATAATAACTCCTCTTCCCTGGGAAACACTACTCACCTGCCCTGCTTCAGGATGGCAGACTTCAGGAGACAATTGGCACTGACAAACCAGCCCGACTTGGCACTGGTGACAGCTTGGGTCTGAGAATCATTCTGTGTATCGTGGAATTTCAGGAGCCAGCCGGTCACTTCTGTCCCAGGTGCGCGAACATAAACCTCGGTCCTTTTCCCTGGCAAAAAAATTCACCTGCCCCACTTCTGGATAGCAGATTGCAGGAGGCACTTGGCATTGTAAAACCAGCCCGACTTGGCAGTGGTTGCAGCTTGGGTCAGGGAATCATCCTGCGTATCGTTGAATTTCAGGAGCCGCCAGGCCACTCCAGGTCTCAGGCCCCCGAACACAAACCTCGGACCTTTTCCCTGGCAAAAGAAACTCACCTGCTGCGCTTCTGGATGGCAGATTGAAGGAGCCACTAGACACTGTAAACCAGCCGGGCTTCGCACTGGTGCCAGCTTTGATCTGGGAACCCTCCTGTGTATCATGGAATTTCAGGAGCCAGTTGGTCGTTTCCGGACTCTGGTTCCCGAAGAAAATAATCGCTCCTCTTCCCTGGCCAAGAAAATTCACCTGCCCCGCTTCTGGATGGGAGGTTGCAGGAGCAACTAGGCACTGTCAAACCAGCCTCACTTGGCAGTGGTACCAGCTTGGGTCTGGGAACCATCCTGCGTAGCGTGGAATTTCAGGAACCAGCCGGCCACTCGTGGCCACAGGTCCCCGAACACAAACCTCAGCTTTTTCCCTGGAAAACAAAACTCATCTGGCCTGCTTCTGGATGGTAGATTGAAGCAGCCACTTGGCATTGTCAAGCCAGCCCGACTTGGCACTGGGGCCAGCTTGGGTCGGGAACCATCCTGCCTATCCTGAAATTTCAGTAGCTGCCGGCCAATCATTCCCATAGGTATTCGAACACAAACCTCGGCCTTTTTCCCTGGGAAATAAAACTCATCTGTCCCGCTTCTGGATGGCAGATTGCAGGAGATACTTGGCATTGTCAAACCAGCCCGACTTGGCAGTGGTGCCAGCTGGAGTCTGGGAATCATCTTGCGTATCGTGGAATTTCAGGAGCCAGCCCGCCACTCATGGCCACAGGCCCCCGAACACAAACCGCAGCCCTTTTCCCTGGTAAACAAAACTCATCTGCCCTGCTTCTGGATGGTAGATTGAAGCAGTCACTTAGCATTGTCAAGCCAGCTCGACTTGGCAGTGGTGCAAGCTTGGGTCTGGGATCCATCCTGAGTATCGTGGAATTTCAGGAGCCAGTCGGCCATTCCCACCCACAGGGCCCAAAACACAGATTTCTTGTCTTAATCCTGGCAACCAAAACTCACCAGGCCTGGTTCTGAATGGCAGATTGCAGGAGCCACAAGGCACTGTAAACCAGCCCGACATGGCAGTGGTGCCAGCTAGGATCTGGGAACCATCCTGCGTATCGTGGAATTTCAGGAGCCAGCCGGCGACTCATGGCCACAGGCCCCCAAAACCAACAGCAGCCCTTTTCCCTGGCAAACAAAACTCATCTGCCCTGCTTCTGGATGGTAGATTGAAGCAGCCACTTGGCATTGTCAAGCCAGCCCGACTTGGCACTGGGGCCAGCTTGGGTCGAGAACCATCCTGTGTATCATGGAATTTCAGGAGCTAGCCGGCCACTCCAGGCCTCAGAAACCCGAACATAAACCTCGGCCCTTTATCCTTGCACACAAAAGTCACCTGCCCCACTTCTGGATGGCAGATTGAAGGACCCACAAGACACTGTCAAACCAGCCCACCCAGGCAGTGGTGCCAGCTTGGGTCTGGGAATAATCCTGTGTATCGGGGAATTTCAAAAGTCAGCCAGCCCCTGCTGGAGCAAGGTCCCGAAAAAAATTATCGGTCCTCTTCCCTGGCAAGAAAACTCACCTGTCCCGCTTCTGGATTGCAGTTTGCAGGAGCCACTTGGCACTGTCAAACCAGCCCGAATTTTCATTGGTGCCAGCTTGGGTCTGGGATCCATCCTGAGCATCGTGGAATTTCAGGAGCCAGTCGGCCATTCGCACCCACAGGCCCCAAAACACAGACTTCTGGTCTTAATCCTGTCAACCAAAACTCACCAGGCCTGGTTCTGAATGGCAGATTGCAGGAGCCGCTAGGCACTGTAAACCAGCCCGACATAGCACTGGTGCCAGCTTGGATCTGGGAACCATCCTGCGTATCGTGGAATTTCTAGAGCCAGCCGGCCACTCAAGGCCACAGGCCCCCGAACACAAACCGCAGCCCTTTTCCCTGGCAAACACTACTCACCTGCCCTGCTTCAGGATGGCAGACTTCAGGAGACAATTGGCACTGACAAACCAGCCCGACTTGGCACTGGTGACAGCTTGGGTCTGAGAATCATTCTGTGTATGGTGGAATTTCAGGAGCCAACCGGCCACTTCTGTCCCAGGTGCGCGAACATAAACCTCGGTCCTTTTCCCTGGCAAAAAAATTCACCTGCCCCACTTCTGGATAGCAGATTGCAGGAGGCACTTGGCATTGTAAAACCAGCCCGACTTGGCAGTGGTTGCAGCTTGGGTCAGGGAATCATCCTGCGTATCGTTGAATTTCAGGAGCCGCCAGGCCACTCCAGGTCTCAGGCCCCCGAACACAAACCTCGGACCTTTTCCCTGGCAAAAGAAACTCACCTGCTGCGCTTCTGGATGGCAGATTGAAGGAGCCACTAGACACTGTAAACCAGCCGGGCTTCGCACTGGTGCCAGCTTTGATCTGGGAACCCTCCTGTGTATCATGGAATTTCAGGAGCCAGTTGGTCGTTTCCGGACTCTGGTTCCCGAAGAAAATAATCGCTCCTCTTCCCTGGCCAAGAAAATTCACCTGCCCCGCTTCTGGATGGGAGGTTGCAGGAGCAACTAGGCACTGTCAAACCAGCCTCACTTGGCAGTGGTACCAGCTTGGGTCTGGGAACCATCCTGCGTACCGTGGAATTTCAGGAACCAGCCGGCCACTCGTGGCCACAGGTCCCCGAACTCAAACCTCAGCCGTTTTCCCTGGCAAACAAAACTCATCTGCCCCGCTTCTGGATGGTAGATTGAAGCAGCCACTTGGCATCGTCAAGCCGGCCCGACTTGGCACTGGGGCCGGCTTGGGTCGGGAACCATCCTGCGTATCCTGAAATTTCCGTAGCTGCCGGCCAATCATTCCCACAGGTGTTCAAACACAAACCTCGGCCCTTTTCCCTGGGAAATAAAACTCATCTGTCCCGCTTCTGGATGGCAGATTGCAGGAGCAACTTGGCATTGTCAAACCAGCCCGATTTGGCAGTGGTGCCAGCTTGGGTCTGGGAATCATCTTGCGTGCCGTGGAATTTCAGGAGCCAGCCCGCCACTCATGGCCACAGGCCCCCGAACACAAACCTCAGCTTTTTCCCTGGAAAACAAAACTCATCTGGCCTGCTTCTGGATGGTAGATTGAAGCAGCCACTTGGCATTGTCAAGCCAGCCCGACTTGGCACTGGGGCCAGCTTGGGTCGGGAACCATCCTGCCTATCCTGAAATTTCAGTAGCTGCCGGCCAATCATTCCCACAGGTGTTCGAACACAAACCTCGGCCTTTTTCCCTGGGAAATAAAACTCATCTGTCCCGCTTCTGGATGGCAGATTGCAGGAGATACTTGGCATTGTCAAACCAGCCCGACTTGGCAGTGGTGCCAGCTGGGGTCTGGGAATCATCTTGCGTATCGTGGAATTTCAGGAGCCAGCCCGCCACTCATGGCCACAGGCCCCCGAACACAAACCGCAGCCCTTTTCCCTGGAAAACAAAACTCATCTGCCCTTCTTCTGGATGGTAGATTGAAGCAGCCACTTAGCATTGTCAAGCCAGCTCGACTTGGCAGTGGTGCAAGCTTGGGTCTGGGATCCATCCTGAGTATCGTGGAATTTCAGGAGCCAGTCGGCCATTCCCACCCACAGGGCCCAAAACACAGATTTCTTGTCTTAATCCTGGCAACCAAAACTCACCAGGCCTGGTTCTGAATGGCAGATTGCAGGAGCCACAAGGCACTGTAAACCAGCCCGACATGGCAGTGGTGCCAGCTAGGATCTGGGAACCATCCTGCGTATCGTGGAATTTCAGGAGCCAGCCGCCGACTCATGGCCACAGGCCCCCAAAACCAACAGCAGCCCTTTTCCCTGGCAAACAAAACTCATCTGCCCTGCTTCTGGATGGTAGATTGAAGCAGCCACTTGGCATTGTCAAGCCAGCCCGACTTGGCACTGGGGCCAGCTTGGGTCGAGAACCATCCTGTGTATCATGGAATTTCAGGAGCTAGCCGGCCACTCCAGGCCTCAGAAACCCGAACATAAACCTTGGCCCTTTACCCTTGCACACAAAAGTCACCTGCCCCACTTCTGGATGGCAGATTGAAGGACCCACAAGACACTGTCAAACCAGCCCACCCAGGCAGTGGTGCCAGCTTGGGTCTGGGAGTAATCCTGTGAATCGGGGAATTTCAAAAGTCAGCCAGCCCCTGCTGGAGCAAGGTCCCGAAAAAAATAATCGGTCCTCTTCCCTGGCAAGAAAACTCACCTGTCTCGCTTCTGGATTGGAGTTTGCAGGAGCCACTTGGCACTGTCAAACCAGCCCGAATTTGCATTGGTGCCAGCTTGGGTCTGGAATCCATCCTGAGTATCGTGGAATTTCACGAGCCAGTCAGCCATTCGCACCCACAGGCCCCAAAACACAGACTTCTGGTCTTAATCCTGGCAACCAAAACTCACCAGGCCTGGTTCTGAATGGCAGATTGCAGGAGCCACTAGGCACTGTAAACCAGCCCGACATAGTAGTGGTGCCAGCTTGGATCTGGGAACCATCCTGCGTATCGTGGAATTTCTGGAGCCAGCCGGCCACTCATGGCCACAGGCCCCCGAACACAAACCTCGGCCCTTTTCCCTAGCAGTCAAAATTCAACTGCTCCGCTTCTGGATGGCAGATTGCAGGAGCCACTTGGCATTGTCAAACCAGCCCGGCTTGGCGGTGGTTCCAGGTTCGGTCTGGGAGCCATCCTGCGTACCGTGGATATTCAAGGGCCAGCCAGACACTCCAGGCCTCAGGAACCCGAACATAAACTTCGGCCCTTTAGCCTTGCACACAAAAGTCACCTGCCCCGCTTCTGGATGGCAGATTGAAGGAGCCACAAGACACTGTCAAACCAGCCCAGCTGGGCAGTGTTACCAGTTTCGGTCTGGGAATCATCCTGCTTATCGTGGAATTTCAAAACTCAGCCATCCACTACTGGATCAAGGTCCCCGAAATAAATAATCGGTCCTCCTCCCTGGCAAGAAAACTCGCCTGTCTCACTTCTGGATTGGAGTTTGCAGGAGCCACTTGGCACTGTCAAACCAGCCCGACTTGGCACTGGTGCCAGCTTGGGTCTGGAAACCATCCTGCGTATCGCGGAATTTCAGGAGCCCGCCAGCCACTCAATGCCACAGGCTTCCAAATAACATAATCAGTCCTCTTCCCTGGCAAACAAAATTCACCCGCCCCGCTTCAGGATGGCAGATTGCAGGAGCCATTTGGCACTGTAAAATCAGCCCGAATTTGCATTGGTGCCACCTTGGGTCTGGGAACCATCCTGCGTATCATGGAATTTCAGGAGCCAGCTGGCCATTTCCGGGCTCACGTTCCCGAAGAAAACAATCGGTCCTCTTCCCTGGGAAACAAAACTCATCTGCCCCACTTCTGGATGGCAGATTGCAGGAGCAACTTGAAACTGTCAAACCAGCCCGACTTGGCACTGGTGCCAGCTTGGGTGTGGGAACCATCGTGCGTATCGTGGAATTTCTGGAGCCAGCCGGCCACCCCAGGCCACAGGCTCACAAAAAAAATAATAACTCCTCTTCCCTGGGAAACACTACTCACCTGCCCCGCTTCAGGATGGCAGACTTCAGGAGACAATTGGCACTGAAAAACCAGCCCGACTTGGCACTGGTGACAGCTTGGGTCTGAGAATCATTCTGCGTATCGTGGACTTTCAGGAGCCAGCGGGCCACTTCCGTCCCAGGCGCCCGAACATAAACCTCGGTCCTTTTCCCTGGCAAACGAAATTCACCTGCCTCGCTTCTGGATAGCAGATTGCAGGAGGTACTTGGCATTGTAAAACCAGCCCGACTTGACAGAGGTTGCAGCTTGGGTCAAGGAATCATCCTGCGTACCGTGGAATTTCAGGAGCGAGCCAAGCCACTCCCGGCCACACGCCCCCAAACACAAACGTCAGCCCTTTTCCCTGGCAAAAAAATCTCATCTGCCCCGCTTCAGTATGGCAGATTGAAGGAGTCACTTGGCACTGTCAAACCAGCCCGGCTTGGCGCTGGTTCCAGCTTCGGTCTGGGAACCATCCTGCGTACCGTAGATATTCAGGGGGCAGCAACCCAATCCAGGCCTCAGGAACCCGAACTTACACCTCGGCCTTTTACCCTTGTACACACACGTCACCTGCACTGCTTCTGGAGGGCAGACTGATGGAGCCACAAGACACTGTCAAACCAGCCCACCCAGGAGGTGGTGCCAGCTTGGGTCAGGGAATAATCCTGAGTATCGTGGAATTTCAAAAGTCAGCCGGCCACTGATGGAGCAAGGCCCTGAAAAAAATAATCGGTCCTCTTGCCTGGCAAGAAAACTCACCTGTCTCGCTTCTGGATTGGAGTTTGCAGGAGCCACTTGGCACTGTCAAACCAGCCCGAATTTGCATTGGTGCCAGCACGGGTCTGGGATCCATCCTGAGTATCGTGGAATTTCAGGAGCCAGTCGGCCATTCCCACCCACAGGCCCCAAAACACAGACTTCTGGTCTTAATCCTGGCAACCAAAACTCACCAGGCCTGGTTCTGAATGGCAGATTGCAGGAGCCACTAGGCACTGTAAACCACCCCGACGTGGCAGTGGTGCCAGCTTGGATCTGGGAACCATCCTGCGTATCATGGAATTTCAGGAGCCCGCCAGCCACTCAATGACAAAGGCTTCCAAATAACATAATCAGTCCTCTTCCCTGGCAAACAAAATTCACCTGCCCTGCTTCAGGAGGGCAGATTGCAGGAGCTCTTTGGCACTGTAAAACCAGCCCGACTTTGCAGTGGTTGCAGCTTGGGTCAGGGAATCATCCTGCGCATCGGGGAATTTCAGGAGCCGCCAGGCCACTCCAGGTCTCAGGCCCCCGAACACAAACTTCGGACCTTTTTCCTGGCAAACAAAATTCACCTGCCACGCTACTAAAGGGGAGATTCTAGGAGCCACTTGGCATTGTCAAACCAGCCCGACTTGGCAGAGGTTGCTGCTTGGGTCAAGGAATAATCCTGCCTATCGCGGAATTTCAGGAGCCAGCCAGGCCACTCCCGGCCACCGGCCCCCAAACACACACGTCAGCCCTTTTCCCTGGCAAAAAAATCTCCATTGCCCCGCTTCTGGAGGGCAGATTACAGGAGCCACTTGGCACTGTCAAACCAGCCAGGCTTGGAGCTGGTTCCAGCTTCGGTCTGGGAACCATCCTGCGTACCGTGGATATTCAGGGGCCAGCCAGACACTCCAGGCCTCAGGAACCCGAACATAAACCTCGGCCTTTTACCCATGCACACAAAAGTCACCTGCCCCGCTTCTGGATGGCAGACTGATGGAGCCACAAGACACTGTGAAACCAGCCCACCCAGGCAGGTGTGCAAGCTTGG
The DNA here is from genome assembly GCF_028551555.1 of Melozone crissalis. Lineage (NCBI taxonomy): Eukaryota > Metazoa > Chordata > Aves > Passeriformes > Passerellidae > Melozone > Melozone crissalis. Next base: position 19,930,961 of record NW_026535786.1, on the reverse strand, counting down.
GCCTGGGAATCATCCTGTGTATCGTGGAATTTCAAAAGTCAGCCGGCCCCTGCTGGAGCAAGGTCCCAAAAAAAATAATCGGTCCTCCTCCCTGGCAAGAAAACTCACCTGTCTCGCTTCTGGATTGGAGTTTGCAGGAGCCACTTGGCACTGTCAAATCAGCCCGAATTTGCATTGGTGCCTGCTGGGGTCTGGGAACCCTCCTGCGTATCATGGAATTTCAGGAGCCCGCCAGCCACTCAATGCCACAGGCTTCCAAATAACATAATCAATCCTCTTCCCTGGAAAACAAAATTCACCCATCCCGCTTCAGGATGGCAGATTGAAGGAGCCATTTGGCACTGTAAAATCAGCCCAAATTTGCATTGGTGCCAGCTTGTCTCTGGGAACCCTCCTGCGTATCATGGAATTTCAGGAGCCAGTCAGCCATTTCCGGACTCACGTTCCCGAAGAAAACAATCGGTCCTCTTCCCTGGGAAACAAAACTCATCTGCCCCACTTCTGGATGGCAGATTGCAGGAGCAACTTGAAACTGTAAACCAGCCCGACTTGGCACTGGTGCCAGCTTGGGTCTGGGAATCATCCTGCGTATCATGGATCTTTAGGAGCCAGCCGGCCACTCCAGGCCACAGGCTCCCAAAAAAAATAATAACTCCTCTTCCCTGGGAAACACTACTCACCTGCCCTGCCTCAGGATGGCAGACTTCAGGAGACAATTGGCACTGAAAAACCAGCCCGACTTGGCACTGGTGACAGCTTGGGTCTGAGAATCCTTCTGTGTATCGTGGAATTTCAGGAGCCAGCCGGCCACTTCCGTCCTAGGCGCCCAAACATAAACCTCGGTCTTTTTCCCTGGCAAAAAAATTCACCTGCCCCGCTTCTGGATAGCAGATTGCAGGAGGCACTTGGCATTGTAAAACCAGCCCGACTTGGCAGTGGTTGCAGCTTGGGTCAAGGAATCATACTGCGTATCGTGGAATTTCAGGAGCCGCCAGGCCACTCCAGGTCTCAGGCCTCCGAACACAAACCTCGGACCTTTTCCCTGGCAAAAGAAACTCACCTGCTGTGCTTCTGGATGGCAGATTGAAGGAGCCACTAGACACTGTAAGCCAGCCGGGCTTCGCACTGGTGCCAGCTTTGATCTGGGAACCCTCCTGTGTATCATGGAATTTAAGGAGTCAGTTGGTCGTTTCCGGACTCTGGTTCCTGAAGGAAATAATCGCTCCTCTTCCCTGGCCAAGAAAATTCACCTGACCCGCTTCTGCATGGGAGGTTGCAGGAGCAACTTGGCACTGTCAAACCAGCCTCACTTGGCAGTGGTACCAGCTTGGGTCTGGGAATCATCCTGCGTACCGTGGAATTTCAGGAGCCAGCCCGCCACTCATGGCCACAGGCCCCCGAACACAAACCTCAGCTTTTTCCCTGGAAAACAAAACTCATCTGGCCTGCTTCTGGATGGTAGATTGAAGCAGCCACTTGGCATTGTCAAGCCAGCCCGACTTGGCACTGGGGCCAGCTTGGGTCGGGAACCATCCTGCGTATCCTGAAATTTCAGTAGCTGCGGGCCAATCATTCCCATAGGTGTTCGAACACAAACCTCAGCCGTTTTCCGTGGGAAATAAAACTCATCTGTCCCGCTTCTGGATGGCAGATTGCAGGAGCAACTTGGCACTGTCAAACCAGCCCGAATTTGCATTGGTGCCAGCTTGGGTCTGGGAACCATCCTGCGTATCATGGAATTTCAGGAGCCAGCCAGGCCACTCCCGGCCACCAGCCCCCAGACATAAACCTCAGCCATTTTCCCTGGCAAAACAAACTCACTTGCCCCGCTTCTGGATGGCAGATTGCAGGAGCCACTTGGCACTGTGAAACCAGCCCGGCTTGGCGCTGGTTCCAGCTTCGGTCTGGGAACCATCTTGCGTACCGTAGATATTCAGTGGCCAGCAAGCCACTCCAGGCCTCAGGAACCCGAACATAAACCTCGGCCCTTTACCCTTGCACACAAACGTCACCTGCCCCGCTTCTGGATGGCAGATTGAAGGAGCCACAAGACACTGTCAAACCAGCCCACCCAGGCAGTGGTGCCAGCTTGGGTCTGGGAATCATCCTGCGTATCGTGGAATTTCAAAAGTCAGCCGGCCCCTGCTGGAGCAAGGTCCCCGAAAAAATAATCGGTCCTCTTCCCTGGCAAGAAAACTCACCTGTCTCGCTTCTGGATTGGAGTTTGCCGGAGCCACTTGGCACTGTCAAACCAGCCCGACTTGACACTCGTGCCAGCATGGGTCTGGGAACCATCCTGCGTATCGTGGAATTTCAACAGCCAGCCAGCCACTCAATGCCACAGGCTTCAAATTAACATAATCAGTCCTCTTCCCTGGAAAACAAAATTCACCGGTACCGCTTAAGGATGGCAGATTCCTGGAGCCATTTGGCACTGTAAAACCAGCCCGACTTGGCAGTGGTTACAGCTTGGGTCAGGGAATCATCCTGCGTATCGTGGAATTTCAGGAGCCGCCAGGCCACTCCAGGTCTCAGGCCCCCGAACACAAACCTCGGCCCTTTTCCCTGGCAAACGAAATTCACCTGCCCCGCTTCTGGATGGCTGATTGCAGGAGGCAGTTGGCATTGTCAAACCAGCCCAGCTTGGCAGGGGTTGCTGCTTGGGTCAGGGAATCATCCTGCGTATCGTGGAATTTCAGGAGCCAGGAGGCCACTCCCGGCCACAGGCCCCCAAACATAAACCGCGACCCTTTTCCCTGCAATAAAAACTCACCTGCCCCGCTTCTGGATGGCAGATTGCAGGAGTCACTAGGCACTGTAAACCAGCCCGACATGGCACTGGTGCCAGCTTGGGTCTAGGAACCATCCTGCGTATCATGGAATTTCAGGAGCCAGGTGGCCATTTCCGGACTCACATTCTCGAAGAAAACAATCGGTCCTCTTCCCTGGGAAACAAAACTCATCTGCCCCACTTCTGGATGGCAGATTGCAGGAGCAAATTGAAACTGTCAAATCAGCCCGACTTGGCACTGGTGCCAGCTTGGGTCTGGGTACCATCCTGCCTATCATGGATCTTCAGGAGCCAGCCGGCCTCGCCAGGCTACAGGCTCCAAAGAAAAATAATCAGTCCTCTTCCCTGGGAAACAACACTCACCTGCCCCGCTTCAGGATGGCAGACTTCAGGAGACAATTGGCACTGACAAACCAGCCCGACTTGGCACTGGGGCCAGCTTGGGTCTGGGAATCGTTCCGCGTATCGTGGAATTTCAGGAGCCAGCCGGCCACTTCCGTCCTAGGCGCCCGAACATAAACCTCGGTCCTTTTCCCTGGCAAAAAAATTCACCTGCCCCACTTCTGGATGGCAGATTGCAGGAGCCACTTGGCATTGTAAAACCAGCCCGACTTGGCAGAGGTTGCTGCTTGGGTCTGGGAACCATCCTGCGTAACGTGGAATTTCAGGAGCCAGCCAGGCCACTCCTGGCCACCGGCCCCCAAACACAAACGTCAGCCCTTTTCCCTGGCAAACAAAACTCACTCGCCCCGCTTCAGTATGGCAGATTGCAGGAGTCACTTGGCACTGTCAAACCAGCCCAGCTTGGCGCTGGTTCCAGCTTCGGTCTGGGAACCATCCTGCGTACCGTGGATATTCAGTGGCCAGCAAGCCACTCCAGGCCTCAGGAATCCGAACATAAACCTCGGCCCTTTACCCTTGCACACAAAAGTCACCTCCCCCGCTTCTGGATGGCAGACTGATGGAGCCACAAGACACTGTCAAACCAGCCCACCCAGGCAGTGGTGCCAGCTGGGTCTGGGAATAATCCTGCGCATCGTGGAATTTCAAAAGTCAGCTGGCCCCTGCTGGAGCAAGGTCCCGAAAAAAATAATCGGTCCTCTTCCCTGGCAAGAAAACTCACCTGTCTCGCTTCTGGATTGGAGTTTGCAGGAGCCACTTGGCACTGTCAAACCAGCCCGAATTTGCATTGGTGCCAGCTTGGGTCTGGGATCCATCCTGCGTTTTGTGGAATTTCAGGAGCCAGTCGGCCATTCCCACCCACAGGCCCCAAAACACAGACTTCTGGTCTTAATCCTGGCAACCAAAACTCATCTGCCCTGGTTCTGAATGGCAGATTGCAGGAGCCACTAGGCACTGTAAACCAGCCCGACGTGGCACTGGTGCCAGCTTGGGTCTGGGTACCATCCTGCCTCTCATGGATCTTCAGGAGCCAGCCGGCCACTCCAGGCCACAGGCTCCCAAGATAAACAATCAGTTCTCTTCCCTGGCAAGAAAACTCAGATGCCCCGCTTCAGGATGGCAGACTTCAGGAAACAATTGGCACTGTCAAACCAGCCCGACTTGGCACTGGTGCCAGCTTGAGTCTGGGAACCATCCTGCCTATCGTGGAATTTCAGGAGCCAGCCGGCCACTTCTGTCCTAGGCGCCCGAACATAAACCTCGGTCCTTTTCCCTGGCAAAAAAATTCACCTGCCTCGTTTCTGGATGGCAGATTGCAGGAGCCACTTGGCATTGCAAAAGCAGCCCGACTTGGAAGAGGTTGCTTCTTGGGTCAAAGAAATCATCCTGCGTATCGTGGAATTTCAGGAGCCAGCCAGGCCACTCCTGGCCATCGGCGCCCAAACACAAACGTCAGCCCTTTTCCCTGGCAAACAAATCTCATCCGCCCCGCTAGGGTATGGCAGATTGCAGGAGCCACTTGGCACTGTCAAACCAGCCCGAATTTGCATTGGTGCCAGCTTGGGTCTGGAATCCATCCTGAGTATCGTGGAATTTCAGGAGCCAGTCAGCCATTCGCACCCACAGGCCCCAAAACACAGACTTCTGGTCTTAATCCTGGCAACCAAAACTCACCAGGCCTGGTTCTGAATGGCAGATTGCAGGAGCCGCTAGGCACTGTAAACCAGCCCGACATAGCAGTGGTGCCAGCTTGGATCTGGGAACCATCCTGCGTATCGTGGAATTTCTGGAGCCAGCCGGCCACTCATGGCCACAGGCCCCCGAACACAAACCGCAGCCCTTTTCCCTGGCAAACAAAACTCATCTGCCCTGCTTCTGGATGGTAGATTGAAGCAGCCACTTGGCATTGTCAAGCCAGCCCGACTTGGCACAGGGGCCAGCTTGGGTCGAGAACCATCCTGCGTATCATGGAATTTCAGGAGCGAGCCGGCCACTCATGGCCACAGGTGTGCGAACACAAACCTCGGCCCTTTTCCCTAGCAGTCAAAATTCACCTGCTCCGCTTCTGGATGGCAGATTGCAGGAGCCACTTGGCATTGTCAAACCAGCCCGGCTTGGCGGTGGTTCCAGGTTCGGTCTGGGAGCCATCCTGCGTACCGTGGATATTCAAGGGCCAGCCAGACACTCCAGGCCTCAGGAACCCGAACATAAACCTCGGCCCTTTAGCCTTGCACACAAAAGTCACCTGCCCCGCTTCTGGATGGCAGATTGAAGGAGCCACAAGACACTGTCAAACCAGCCCAGCTGGGCAGTGTTACCAGTTTCGGTCTGGGAATCATCCTGCTTATCGTGGAATTTCAAAACTCAGCCATCCACTACTGGATCAAGGTCCCCGAAATAAATAATCGGTCCTCCTCCCTGGCAAGAAAACTCACCTGTCTCACTTCTGGATTGGAGTTTGCAGGAGCCACTTGGCACTGTCAAACCAGCCCGACTTGGCACTGGTGCCAGCTTGGGTCTGGGAACCATCTTGCGTATCGCGGAATTTCAGGAGCCCGCCAGCCACTCAATGCCACAGGCTTCCAAATAACATAATCAGTCCTCTTCCCTGGCAAACAAAATTCACCCGCCCCGCTTCAGGATGGCAGATTGCAGGAGCCATTTGGCACTGTAAAATCAGCCCGAATTTGCATTGGTGCCACCTTGGGTCTGGGAACCATCCTGCGTATCATGGAATTTCAGGAGCCAGCTGGCCATTTCCGGGCTCACGTTCCCGAAGAAAACAATCGGTCCTCTTCCCTGGGAAACAAAACTCATCTGCCCCACTTCTGGATGGCAGATTGCAGGAGCAACTTGAAACTGTCAAACCAGCCCGACTTGGCACTGGTGCCAGCTTGGGTGTGGGAACCATCGTGCGTATCGTGGAATTTCTGGAGCCAGCCGGCCACCCCAGGCCACAGGCTCACAAAAAAAATAATAACTCCTCTTCCCTGGGAAACACTACTCACCTGCCCCGCTTCAGGATGGCAGACTTCAGGAGACAATTGGCACTGAAAAACCAGCCCGACTTGGCACTGGTGACAGCTTGGGTCTGAGAATCATTCTGCGTATCGTGGACTTTCAGGAGCCAGCGGGCCACTTCCGTCCCAGGCGCCCGAACATAAACCTCGGTCCTTTTCCCTGGCAAACGAAATTCACCTGCCTCGCTTCTGGATAGCAGATTGCAGGAGGTACTTGGCATTGTAAAACCAGCCCGACTTGACAGAGGTTGCAGCTTGGGTCAAGGAATCATCCTGCGTACCGTGGAATTTCAGGAGCGAGCCAAGCCACTCCCGGCCACCCGCCCCCAAACAAAAACGTCAGCCCTTTTCCCTGGCAAAAAAATCTCATCTGCCCCGCTTCAGTATGGCAGATTGAAGGAGTCACTTGGCACTGTCAAACCAGCCCGGCTTGGCGCTGGTTCCAGCTTCGGTCTGGGAACCATCCTGCGTACCGTAGATATTCAGGGGGCAGCAACCCAATCCAGGCCTCAGGAACCCGAACTTACACCTCGGCCTTTTACCCTTGTACACACACGTCACCTGCACTGCTTCTGGAGGGCAGACTGATGGAGCCACAAGACACTGTCAAACCAGCCCACCCAGGAGGTGGTGCCAGCTTGGGTCAGGGAATAATCCTGAGTATCGTGGAATTTCAAAAGTCAGCCGGCCACTGATGGAGCAAGGCCCTGAAAAAAATAATCGGTCCTCTTGCCTGGCAAGAAAACTCACCTGTCTCGCTTCTGGATTGGAGTTTGCAGGAGCCACTTGGCACTGTCAAACCAGCCCGAATTTGCATTGGTGCCAGCACGGGTCTGGGATCCATCCTGAGTATCGTGGAATTTCAGGAGCCAGTCGGCCATTCCCACCCACAGGCCCCAAAACACAGACTTCTGGTCTTAATCCTGGCAACCAAAACTCACCAGGCCTGGTTCTGAATGGCAGATTGCAGGAGCCACTAGGCACTGTAAACCACCCCGACGTGGCAGTGGTGCCAGCTTGGATCTGGGAACCATCCTGCGTATCATGGAATTTCAGGAGCCCGCCAGCCACTCAATGACAAAGGCTTCCAAATAACATAATCAGTCCTCTTCCCTGGCAAACAAAATTCACCTGCCCTGCTTCAGGAGGGCAGATTGCAGGAGCTCTTTGGCACTGTAAAACCAGCCCGACTTTGCAGTGGTTGCAGCTTGGGTCAGGGAATCATCCTGCGCATCGGGGAATTTCAGGAGCCGCCAGGCCACTCCAGGTCTCAGGCCCCCGAACACAAACTTCGGACCTTTTTCCTGGCAAACAAAATTCACCTGCCACGCTACTAAAGGGGAGATTCTAGGAGCCACTTGGCATTGTCAAACCAGCCCGACTTGGCAGAGGTTGCTGCTTGGGTCAAGGAATAATCCTGCCTATCGTGGAATTTCAGGAGCCAGCCAGGCCACTCCCGGCCACCGGCCCCCAAACACACACGTCAGCCCTTTTCCCTGGCAAAAAAATCTCCATTGCCCCGCTTCTGGAGGGCAGATTACAGGAGCCACTTGGCACTGTCAAACCAGCCAGGCTTGGAGCTGGTTCCAGCTTCGGTCTGGGAACCATCCTGCGTACCGTGGATATTCAGGGGCCAGCCAGACACTCCAGGCCTCAGGAACCCGAACATAAACCTCGGCCTTTTACCCATGCACACAAAAGTCACCTGCCCCGCTTCTGGATGGCAGACTGATGGAGCCACAAGACACTGTGAAACCAGCCCACCCAGGCAGGTGTGCAAGCTTGGGCCTGGGAATCATCCTGTGTATCGTGGAATTTCAAAAGTCAGCCGGCCCCTGCTGGAGCAAGGTCCCAAAAAAAATAATCGGTCCTCCTCCCTGGCAAGAAAACTCACCTGTCTCGCTTCTGGATTGGAGTTTGCAGGAGCCACTTGGCACTGTCAAATCAGCCCGAATTTGCATTGGTGCCTGCTGGGGTCTGGGAACCCTCCTGCGTATCATGGAATTTCAGGAGCCCGCCAGCCACTCAATGCCACAGGCTTCCAAATAACATAATCAATCCTCTTCCCTGGAAAACAAAATTCACCCGTCCCGCTTCAGGATGGCAGATTGAAGGAGCCATTTGGCACTGTAAAATCAGCCCAAATTTGCATTGGTGCCAGCTTGTCTCTGGGAACCCTCCTGCGTATCATGGAATTTCAGGAGCCAGTCAGCCATTTCCGGACTCACGTTCCCGAAGAAAACAATCGGTCCTCTTCCCTGGGAAACAAAACTCATCTGCCCCACTTCTGGATGGCAGATTGCAGGAGCAACTTGAAACTGTAAACCAGCCCGACTTGGCACTGGTGCCAGCTTGGGTCTGGGAATCATCCTGCGTATCATGGATCTTTAGGAGCCAGCCGGCCACTCCAGGCCACAGGCTCCCAAAAAACATAATAACTCCTCTTCCCTGGGAAACACTACTCACCTGCCCTGCCTCAGGATGGCAGACTTCAGGAGACAATTGGCACTGACAAACCAGCCCGACTTGGCACTGGTGACAGCTTGGGTCTGAGAATCATTCTGTGTATCGTGGAATTTCAGGAGCCAGCCGGCCACTTCCGTCCTAGGCGCCCAAACATAAACCTCGGTCTTTTTCCCTGGCAAAAAAATTCACCTGCCCCGCTTCTGGATAGCAGATTGCAGGAGGCACTTGGCATTGTAAAACCAGCCCGACTTGGCAGTGGTTGCAGCTTGGGTCAAGGAATCATACTGCGTATCGTGGAATTTCAGGAGCCGCCAGGCCACTCCAGGTCTCAGGCCTCCGAACACAAACCTCGGACCTTTTCCCTGGCAAAAGAAACTCACCTGCTGTGCTTCTGGATGGCAGATTGAAGGAGCCACTAGACACTGTAAGCCAGCCGGGCTTCGCACTGGTGCCAGCTTTGATCTGGGAACCCTCCTGTGTATCATGGAATTTAAGGAGTCAGTTGGTCGTTTCCGGACTCTGGTTCCTGAAGGAAATAATCGCTCCTCTTCCCTGGACAAGAAAATTCACCTGACCCGCTTCTGCATGGGAGGTTGCAGGAGCAACTTGGCACTGTCAAACCAGCCTCACTTGGCAGTGGTACCAGCTTGGGTCTGGGAATCATCCTGCGTACCGTGGAATTTCAGGAGCCAGCCCGCCACTCATGGCCACAGGCCCCCGAACACAAACCTCAGCTTTTTCCCTGGAAAACAAAACTCATCTGGCCTGCTTCTGGATGGTAGATTGAAGCAGCCACTTGGCATTGTCAAGCCAGCCCGACTTGGCACTGGGGCCAGCTTGGGTCGGGAACCATCCTGCGTATCCTGAAATTTCAGTAGCTGCCGGCCAATCATTCCCATAGGTGTTCGAACACAAACCTCAGCCGTTTTCCGTGGGAAATAAAACTCATCTGTCCCGCTTCTGGATGGCAGATTGCAGGAGCAACTTGGCACTGTCAAACCAGCCCGAATTTGCATTGGTGCCAGCTTGGGTCTGGGAACCATCCTGCGTATCATGGAATTTCAGGAGCCAGCCAGGCCACTCCCGGCCACCAGCCCCCAGACATAAACCTCAGCCATTTTCCCTGGCAAAACAAACTCACTTGCCCCGCTTCTGGATGGCAGATTGCAGGAGCCACTTGGCACTGTGAAACCAGCCCGGCTTGGCGCTGGTTCCAGCTTCGGTCTGGGAACCATCTTGCGTACCGTAGATATTCAGTGGCCAGCAAGCCACTCCAGGCCTCAGGAACCCGAACATAAACCTCGGCCCTTTACCCTTGCACACAAACGTCACCTGCCCCGCTACTGGATGGCAGATTGAAGGAGCCACAAGACACTGTCAAACCAGCCCACCCAGGCAGTGGTGCCAGCTTGGGTCTGGGAATCATCCTGCGTATCGTGGAATTTCAAAAGTCAGCCGGCCCCTGCTGGAGCAAGGTCCCCGAAAAAATAATCGGTCCTCTTCCCTGGCAAGAAAACTCACCTGTCTCGCTTCTGGATTGGAGTTTGCCGGAGCCACTTGGCACTGTCAAACCAGCCCGACTTGACACTCGTGCCAGCATGGGTCTGGGAACCATCCTGCGTATCGTGGAATTTCAACAGCCAGCCAGCCACTCAATGCCACAGGCTTCAAATTAACATAATCAGTCCTCTTCCCTGGAAAACAAAATTCACCGGTACCGCTTAAGGATGGCAGATTCCTGGAGCCATTTGGCACTGTAAAACCAGCCCGACTTGGCAGTGGTTACAGCTTGGGTCAGGGAATCATCCTGCGTATCGTGGAATTTCAGGAGCCGCCAGGCCACTCCAGGTCTCAGGCCCCCGAACACAAACCTCGGCCCTTTTCCCTGGCAAACGAAATTCACCTGCCCCGCTTCTGGATGGCTGATTGCAGGAGGCAGTTGGCATTGTCAAACCAGCCCAGCTTGGCAGGGGTTGCTGCTTGGGTCAGGGAATCATCCTGCGTATCGTGGAATTTCAGGAGCCAGGAGGCCACTCCCGGCCACAGGCCCCCAAACATAAACCGCGACCCTTTTCCCTGCAATAAAAACTCACCTGCCCCGCTTCTGGATGGCAGATTGCAGGAGTCACTAGGCACTGTAAACCAGCCCGACATGGCACTGGTGCCAGCTTGGGTCTAGGAACCATCCTGCGTATCATGGAATTTCAGGAGCCAGGTGGCCATTTCCGGACTCACATTCTCGAAGAAAACAATCGGTCCTCTTCCCTGGGAAACAAAACTCATCTGCCCCACTTCTGGATGGCAGATTGCAGGAGCAAATTGAAACTGTCAAATCAGCCCGACTTGGCACTGGTGCCAGCTTGGGTCTGGGTACCATCCTGCCTATCATGGATCTTCAGGAGCCAGCCGGCCTCGCCAGGCTACAGGCTCCAAAGAAAAATAATCAGTCCTCTTCCCTGGGAAACAACACTCACCTGCCCCGCTTCAGGATGGCAGACTTCAGGAGACAATTGGCACTGACAAACCAGCCCGACTTGGCACTGGGGCCAGCTTGGGTCTGGGAATCGTTCCGCGTATCGTGGAATTTCAGGAGCCAGCCGGCCACTTCCGTCCTAGGCGCCCGAACATAAACCTCGGTCCTTTTCCCTGGCAAAAAAATTCACCTGCCCCACTTCTGGATGGCAGATTGCAGGAGCCACTTGGCATTGTAAAACCAGCCCGACTTGGCAGAGGTTGCTGCTTGGGTCTGGGAACCATCCTGCGTAACGTGGAATTTCAGGAGCCAGCCAGGCCACTCCTGGCCACCGGCCCCCAAACACAAACGTCAGCCCTTTTCCCTGGCAAACAAAACTCACTCGCCCCGCTTCAGTATGGCAGATTGCAGGAGTCACTTGGCATTGTCAAACCAGCCCAGCTTGGCGCTGGTTCCAGCTTCGGTCTGGGAACCATCCTGCGTACCGTGGATATTCAGTGGCCAGCAAGCCACTCCAGGCCTCAGGAATCCGAACATAAACCTCGGCCCTTTACCCTTGTACACAAAAGTCACCTGCCCCGCTTCTGGATGGCAGACTGATGGAGCCACAAGACACTGTCAAACCAGACCAGCTTGGCAGTGGTGCCAGCTGGGTCTGGGAATCATCCTGCGTATCGGGGAATTTCAAAAGTCAGCCGGCCCCTGCTGGAGCAAGGTCCCGAAAAAAATTATCGGTCCTCTTCCCTGGCAAGAAAACTCACCTGTCTCGCTTCTGGATTGGAGTTTGCAGGAGCCACTTGGCACTGTCAAACCAGCCCGAATTTGCATTGGTGCCAGTTTGGGTCTGGGATCCATCCTGCGTTTTGTGTAATTTCAGGAGCCAGTCGGCCATTCCCACCCACAGGCCCCAAAACACAGACTTCTGGTCTTAATCCTGGCAACCAAAACTCACCAGGCCTGGTTCTGAATGGCAGATTGCAGGAGCCACTAGGCACTGTAAACCAGCCCGACGTGGCACTGGTGCCAGCTTGGGTCTGGGTACCATCCTGCGTATCGTGGAATTTCTGGAGCCAGCCGACCACTCATGGCCACAGATGTTCGAACACAAACCTCGGTCCTTTTCCCTGGCAAACAAAATTCACCTGCCCCGCTACTGAATGGCAGATTGCAGGAGGCACTTGGCATTGTCAAACCAGCCCGACTTGGCAGAGGTTGCTGCTTGGGTCAAGGAATCATGCTGCGTATCGTGGAATTTCAGGAGCTAGCCAGGCCACTCCCGGCCACCGGTCACCAGACACAAAGGTCAGCCCTTTTCCCTGGCAAAACAAACTCACTTGCCCCGCTTCTGGATGGCAGATTTGAGGAGCCACTTGGCACTGTCAAACCAGCCTGGCTTGGCGCTGGTTCCAGCTTCAGGCTGGGAACCATCCTGCGTACCGTGGATATTCAGGGGCCAGTCATGCACTCCAGGCCTCAGGAACCCGAACATAAACCTCGGCCATTTACCCTTGCACACAAAAGTCACCTGCCCCGCTTCTGGATGGTAGATTGATGGAGCCACAAGACACTGTCAAACCAGCCCACCCAGGCAGTGGTACCAGCTTGGGTCTGGGAATCATCCTGCGTATCGTGGAATTTCAAAAGTCAGCCGGCCCCTGCTGGAGCAAGGTCCCGAAAAAAATTATCGGTCCTCTTCCCTGGCAAGAAAACTCACCTGTCTCGCTTCTGGATTGGAGTTTGCAGGAGCCACTTGGCACTGTCAAACCAGCCCGAATTTGCATTGGTGCCAGTTTGGGTCTGGGATCCATCCTGCGTTTTGTGTAATTTCAGGAGCCAGTCGGCCATTCCCACCCACAGGCCCCAAAACACAGACTTCTGGTCTTAATCCTGGCAACCAAAACTCACCAGGCCTGGTTCTGAATGGCAGATTGCAGGAGCCACTAGGCACTGTAAACCAGCCCGACGTGGCACTGGTGCCAGCTTGGGTCTGGGTACCATCCTGCGTATCGTGGAATTTCTGGAGCCAGCCGACCACTCATGGCCACAGATGTTCGAACACAAACCTCGGTCCTTTTCCCTGGCAAACAAAATTCACCTGCCCCGCTACTGAATGGCAGATTGCAGGAGGCACTTGGCATTGTCAAACCAGCCCGACTTGGCAGAGGTTGCTGCTTGGGTCAAGGAATCATGCTGCGTATCGTGGAATTTCAGGAGCTAGCCAGGCCACTCCCGGCCACCGGTCACCAGACACAAAGGTCAGCCCTTTTCCCTGGCAAAACAAACTCACTTGCCCCGCTTCTGGATGGCAGATTTGAGGAGCCACTTGGCACTGTCAAACCAGCCTGTCTTGGCGCTGGTTCCAGCTTCAGGCTGGGAACCATCCTGCGTACCGTGGATATTCAGGGGCCAGTCATGCACTCCAGGCCTCAGGAACCCGAACATAAACCTCGGCCATTTACCCTTGCACACAAAAGTCACCTGCCCCGCTTCTGGATGGTAGATTGATGGAGCCACAAGACACTGTCAAACCAGCCCACCCAGGCAGTGGTACCAGCTTGGGTCTGGGAATCATCCTGCTTATCGTGGAATTTCACAAGTCAGCTGGCTCCTGCTGGAGCAAGGTCCCGAAAAAAATAATCCGTCCTCTTCCCTGGCAAGAAAACTCACCTGTCTCGCTTCTGGATTGGAGTTTGCAGGAGCCACTTGGCACTGTCAAACCAGCCCGACTTGGCACTGGTGCCAGCTTGGGTCTGGGAACCATCCTGCGTATCATGGAATTTCAGGAGCCCGCCAGCCACTCAATGCCACAGGCTTCCAAATAACATAATCAGTCCTCTTCCCTGGCAAACAAAATTCACCTGCCCCGCTTCAGTATGGCAGATTGCAGGAGCAACATGGCACTGTAAAACCAGCCCGACTTGGCAGTGGTTGCAGCTTGGGTCAGGGAATCATACTGTGTATCGTGGAATTTCAGGAGCCGCCAGGCCACTCCAGGTCTCAGGCCTCCGAACACAAACCTCGGACCTCTTGCCTGGCAAAACACACTCACCTGCCGCGCTTCTGGATGGCAGATTGAAGGAGCCAGTAGAGACTGTAAACCAGCCGGGCTTCGCACTGGTGCCAGCTTTGATCTGGGAACCCTCCTGTGTATCATGGAATTTCAGGAGCCAGTTGGTCGTTTCCGGACTCTGGTTCCCGAAGATAATAATCGCTCCTCTTCCCTGGCCAAGAAAATTCACCTGACCCGCTACTGCATGGGAGGTTGCAGGAGCAACTAGGCACTGTCAAACCAGCCTCACTTGGCAGTGGTACCAGCTTGGGTCTGGGAACCATCCTGCGTACCGTGGAATTTCAGGAACCAGCCGGCCACTCGTGGCCACAGGTCCCCGAACTCAAACCTCAGCTGTTTTCCCTGGCAAACAAAACTCATCTGCCCCGCTTCTGGATGGTAGATTGAAGCAGCCACTTGGCATCGTCAAGCCAGCCCGACTTGGCACTGGGGCCGGCTTGGGTCGGGAACCATCCTGCGTATCCTGAAATTTCCGTAGCTGCCGGCCAATCATTCCCACAGGTGTTCAAACACAAACCTCGGCCCTTTTCCCTGGGAAATAAAACTCATCTGTCCCGCTTCTGGATGGCAGATTGCAGGAGCAACTTGGCATTGTCAAACCAGCCCGATTTGGCAGTGGTGCCAGCTTGGGTCTGGGAATCATCTTGCGTACCGTGGAATTTCAGGAGCCAGCCCGCCACTCATGGCCACAGGCCCCCGAACACAAACCTCAGCTTTTTCCCTGGAAAACAAAACTCATCTGGCCTGCTTCTGGATGGTAGATTGAAGCAGCCACTTGGCATTGTCAAGCCAGCCCGACTTGGCACTGGGGCCAGCTTGGGTCGGGAACCATCCTGCCTATCCTGAAATTTCAGTAGCTGCCGGCCAATCATTCCCACAGGTGTTCGAACACAAACCTCGGCCTTTTTCCCTGGGAAATAAAACTCATCTGTCCCGCTTCTGGATGGCAGATTGCAGGAGATACTTGGCATTGTCAAACCAGCCCGACTTGGCAGTGGTGCCAGCTGGGGTCTGGGAATCATCTTGCGTATCGTGGAATTTCAGGAGCCAGCCCGCCACTCATGGCCACAGGCCCCCGAACACAAACCGCAGCCCTTTTCCCTGGTAAACAAAACTCATCTGCCCTGCTTCTGGATGGTAGATTGAAGCAGCCACTTAGCATTGTCAAGCCAGCTCGACTTGGCAGTGGTGCAAGCTTGGGTCTGGGATCCATCCTGAGTATCGTGGAATTTCAGGAGCCAGTCGGCCATTCCCACCCACAGGGCCCAAAACACAGATTTCTTGTCTTAATCCTGGCAACCAAAACTCACCAGGCCCACTTCTGGATGGCAGATTGCAGGAGCCACAAGGCACTGTAAACCAGCCCGACATGGCAGTGGTGCCAGCTAGGATCTGGGAACCATCCTGCGTATCGTGGAATTTCAGGAGCCAGCCGGCGACTCATGGCCACAGGCCCCCAAAACCAACAGCAGCCCTTTTCCCTGGCAAACAAAACTCATCTGCCCTGCTTCTGGATGGTAGATTGAAGCAGCCACTTGGCATTGTCAAGCCAGCCCGACTTGGCACTGGGGCCAGCTTGGGTCGAGAACCATCCTGTGTATCATGGAATTTCAGGAGCTAGCCGGCCACTCCAGGCCTCAGAAACCCGAACATAAACCTTGGCCCTTTACCCTTGCACACAAAAGTCACCTGCCCCACTTCTGGATGGCAGATTGAAGGACCCACAAGACACTGTCAAACCAGCCCACCCAGGCAGTGGTGCCAGCTTGGGTCTGGGAATAATCCTGTGTATCGGGGAAATTCAAAAGTCAGCCAGCCCCTGCTGGAGCAAGGTCCCGAAAAAAATTATCGGTCCTCTTCCCTGGCAAGAAAACTCACCTGTCTCGCTTCTGGATTGGAGTTTGCAGGAGCCACTTGGCACTGTCAAACCAGCCCGAATTTGCATTGGTGCCAGCTTGGGTCTGGGATCCATCCTGCGTTTTGTGTAATTTCAGGAGCCAGTCGGCCATTCCCACCCACAGGCCCCAAAACACAGACTTCTGGTCTTAATCCTGGCAACCAAAACTCATCTGCCCTGGTTCTGAATGGCAGATTGCAGGAGCCACTAGGCACTGTAAACCAGCCCGACGTGGCACTGGTGCCAGCTTGGGTCTGGGTACCATCCTGCCTCTCATGGATCTTCAGGAGCCAGCCGGCCACTCCAGGCCACAGGCTCCCAAGAAAAACAATCAGTTCTCTTCCCTGGCAAGAAAACTCAGATGCCCCGCTTCAGGATGGCAGACTTCAGGAAACAATTGGCACTGTCAAACCAGCCCGACTTGGCACTGGTGCCAGCTTGAGTCTGGGAACCATCCTGCCTATCGTGGAATTTCAGGAGCCAGCCGGCCACTTCCGTCCTAGGCGCCCGAACATAAACCTCGGTCCTTTTCCCTGGCAAAAAAATTCACCTGCCCCACTTCTGGATGGCAGATTGCAGGAGCCACTTGGCATTGTAAAACCAGCCCGACTTGGCAGAGGTTGCTGCTTGGGTCTGGGAACCATCCTGCGTAACGTGGAATTTCAGGAGCCAGCCAGGCCACTCCTGGCCACCGGCCCCCAAACACAAACGTCAGCCCTTTTCCCTGGCAAACAAAACTCACTCGCCCCGCTTCAGTATGGCAGATTGCAGGAGTCACTTGGCACTGTCAAACCAGCCCAGCTTGGCGCTGGTTCCAGCTTCGGTCTGGGAACCATCCTGCGTACCGTGGATATTCAGTGGCCAGCAAGCCACTCCAGGCCTCAGGAATCCGAACATAAACCTCGGCCCTTTACCCTTGCACACAAACGTCACCTGCCCCACTTCTGGATGGCAGACTGATGGAGCCACAAGACACTGTCAAACCAGCCCACCCAGGCAGTGGTGCCAGCATGGGTCTGGGAATAATCCTGCGCATCGTGGAATTTCAAAAGTCAGCCGGCCCCTGCTGGAGCAAGGTCCCGAAAAAAATAATCGGTCCTCTTCCCTGGCAAGAAAACTCACCTGTCTCGCTTCTGGATTGGAGTTTGCAGGAGCCACTTGGCACTGTCAAACCAGCCCGAATTTGCATTGGTGCCAGTTTGGGTCTGGGATCCATCCTGCGTTTTGTGTAATTTCAGGAGCCAGTCGGCCATTCCCACCCACAGGCCCCAAAACACAGACTTCTGGTCTTAATCCTGGCAACCAAAACTCACCAGGCCTGGTTCTGAATGGCAGATTGCAGGAGCCACTAGGCACTGTAAACCAGCCCGACGTGGCACTGGTGCCAGCTTGGGTCTGGGTACCATCCTGCGTATCGTGGAATTTCTGGAGCCAGCCGACCACTCATGGCCACAGGTGTTCGAACACAAACCTCGGTCCTTTTCCCTGGCAAACAAAATTCACCTGCCCCGCTACTGAATGGCAGATTGCAGGAGGCACTTGGCATTGTCAAACCAGCCCGACTTGGCAGAGGTTGCTGCTTGGGTCAAGGAATCATGCTGCGTATCGTGGAATTTCAGGAGCTAGCCAGGCCACTCCCGGCCACCGGTCACCAGACACAAAGGTCAGCCCTTTTCCCTGGCAAAACAAACTCACTTGCCCCGCTTCTGGATGGCAGATTTGAGGAGCCACTTGGCACTGTCAAACCAGCCTGGCTTGGCGCTGGTTCCAGCTTCAGGCTGGGAACCATCCTGCGTACCGTGGATATTCAGGGGCCAGTCATGCACTCAAGGCCTCAGGAACCCGAACATAAACCTCGGCCATTTACCCTTGCACACAAAAGTCACCTGCCCCGCTTCTGGATGGTAGATTGATGGAGCCACAAGACACTGTCAAACCAGCCCACCCAGGCAGTGGTACCAGCTTGGGTCTGGGAATCATCCTGCTTATCGTGGAATTTCACAAGTCAGCTGGCTCCTGCTGGAGCAAGGTCCCGAAAAAAATAATCCGTCCTCTTCCCTGGCAAGAAAACTCACCTGTCTCGCTTCTGGATTGGAGTTTGCAGGAGCCACTTGGCACTGTCAAACCAGCCCGACTTGGCACTGGTGCCAGCTTGGGTCTGGGAACCATCCTGCGTATCATGGAATTTCAGGAGCCCGCCAGCCACTCAATGCCACAGGCTTCCAAATAACATAATCAGTCCTCTTCCCTGGCAAACAAAATTCACCTGCCCCGCTTCAGTATGGCAGATTGCAGGAGCAACATGGCACTGTAAAACCAGCCCGACTTGGCAGTGGTTGCAGCTTGGGTCAGGGAATCATACTGTGTATCGTGGAATTTCAGGAGCCGCCAGGCCACTCCAGGTCTCAGGCCTCCGAACACAAACCTCGGACCTCTTGCCTGGCAAAACACACTCACCTGCCGCGCTTCTGGATGGCAGATTGAAGGAGCCAGTAGAGACTGTAAACCAGCCGGGCTTCGCACTGGTGCCAGCTTTGATCTGGGAACCCTCCTGTGTATCATGGAATTTCAGGAGCCAGTTGGTCGTTTCCGGACTCTGGTTCCCGAAGATAATAATCGCTCCTCTTCCCTGGCCAAGAAAATTCACCTGACCCGCTACTGCATGGGAGGTTGCAGGAGCAACTAGGCACTGTCAAACCAGCCTCACTTGGCAGTGGTACCAGCTTGGGTCTGGGAACCATCCTGCGTACCGTGGAATTTCAGGAACCAGCCGGCCACTCGTGGCCACAGGTCCCCGAACTCAAACCTCAGCCGTTTTCCCTGGCAAACAAAACTCATCTGCCCCGCTTCTGGATGGTAGATTGAAGCAGCCACTTGGCATCGTCAAGCCAGCCCGACTTGGCACTGGGGCCGGCTTGGGTCGGGAACCATCCTGCGTATCCTGAAATTTCCGTAGCTGCCGGCCAATCATTCCCACAGGTGTTCAAACACAAACCTCGGCCCTTTTCCCTGGGAAATAAAACTCATCTGTCCCGCTTCTGGATGGCAGATTGCAGGAGCAACTTGGCATTGTCAAACCAGCCCGATTTGGCAGTGGTGCCAGCTTGGGTCTGGGAATCATCTTGCGTACCGTGGAATTTCAGGAGCCAGCCCGCCACTCATGGCCACAGGCCCCCGAACACAAACCTCAGCTTTTTCCCTGGAAAACAAAACTCATCTGGCCTGCTTCTGGATGGTAGATTGAAGCAGCCACTTGGCATTGTCAAGCCAGCCCGACTTGGCACTGGGGCCAGCTTGGGTCGGGAACCATCCTGCCTATCCTGAAATTTCAGTAGCTGCCGGCCAATCATTCCCACAGGTGTTCGAACACAAACCTCGGCCTTTTTCCCTGGGAAATAAAACTCATCTGTCCCGCTTCTGGATGGCAGATTGCAGGAGATACTTGGCATTGTCAAACCAGCCCGACTTGGCAGTGGTGCCAGCTGGGGTCTGGGAATCATCTTGCGTATCGTGGAATTTCAGGAGCCAGCCCGCCACTCATGGCCACAGGCCCCCGAACACAAACCGCAGCCCTTTTCCCTGGTAAACAAAACTCATCTGCCCTGCTTCTGGATGGTAGATTGAAGCAGCCACTTAGCATTGTCAAGCCAGCTCGACTTGGCAGTGGTGCAAGCTTGGGTCTGGGATCCATCCTGAGTATCGTGGAATTTCAGGAGCCAGTCGGCCATTCCCACCCACAGGGCCCAAAACACAGATTTCTTGTCTTAATCCTGGCAACCAAAACTCACCAGGCCCACTTCTGGATGGCAGATTGCAGGAGCCACAAGGCACTGTAAACCAGCCCGACATGGCAGTGGTGCCAGCTAGGATCTGGGAACCATCCTGCGTATCGTGGAATTTCAGGAGCCAGCCGGCGACTCATGGCCACAGGCCCCCAAAACCAACAGCAGCCCTTTTCCCTGGCAAACAAAACTCATCTGCCCTGCTTCTGGATGGTAGATTGAAGCAGCCACTTGGCATTGTCAAGCCAGCCCGACTTGGCACTGGGGCCAGCTTGGGTCGAGAACCATCCTGTGTATCATGGAATTTCAGGAGCTAGCCGGCCACTCCAGGCCTCAGAAACCCGAACATAAACCTTGGCCCTTTACCCTTGCACACAAAAGTCACCTGCCCCACTTCTGGATGGCAGATTGAAGGACCCACAAGACACTGTCAAACCAGCCCACCCAGGCAGTGGTGCCAGCTTGGGTCTGGGAATAATCCTGTGTATCGGGGAAATTCAAAAGTCAGCCAGCCCCTGCTGGAGCAAGGTCCCGAAAAAAATTATCGGTCCTCTTCCCTGGCAAGAAAACTCACCTGTCTCGCTTCTGGATTGGAGTTTGCAGGAGCCACTTGGCACTGTCAAACCAGCCCGAATTTGCATTGGTGCCAGCTTGGGTCTGGGATCCATCCTGCGTTTTGTGGAATTTCAGGAGCCAGTCGGCCATTCCCACCCACAGGCCCCAAAACACAGACTTCTGGTCTTAATCCTGGCAACCAAAACTCATCTGCCCTGGTTCTGAATGGCAGATTGCAGGAGCCACTAGGCACTGTAAACCAGCCCGACGTGGCACTGGTGCCAGCTTGGGTCTGGGTACCATCCTGCCTCTCATGGATCTTCAGGAGCCAGCCGGCCACTCCAGGCCACAGGCTCCCAAGAAAAACAATCAGTTCTCTTCCCTGGCAAGAAAACTCAGATGCCCCGCTTCAGGATGGCAGACTTCAGGAAACAATTGGCACTGTCAAACCAGCCCGACTTGGCACTGGTGCCAGCTTGAGTCTGGGAACCATCCTGCCTATCGTGGAATTTCAGGAGCCAGCCGGCCACTTCTGTCCTAGGCGCCCGAACATAAACCTCGGTCCTTTTCCCTGGCAAAAAAATTCACCTGCCTCGTTTCTGGATGGCAGATTGCAGGAGCCACTTGGCATTGCAAAAGCAGCCCGACTTGGAAGAGGTTGCTTCTTGGGTCAAAGAAATCATCCTGCGTATCGTGGAATTTCAGGAGCCAGCCAGGCCACTCCTGGCCATCGGCGCCCAAACACAAACGTCAGCCCTTTTCCCTGGCAAACAAATCTCATCCGCCCCGCTAGGGTATGGCAGATTGCAGGAGCCACTTGGCACTGTCAAACCAGCCCGAATTTGCATTGGTGCCAGCTTGGGTCTGGAATCCATCCTGAGTATCGTGGAATTTCAGGAGCCAGTCAGCCATTCGCACCCACAGGCCCCAAAACACAGACTTCTGGTCTTAATCCTGGCAACCAAAACTCACCAGGCCTGGTTCTGAATGGCAGATTGCAGGAGCCGCTAGGCACTGTAAACCAGCCCGACATAGCAGTGGTGCCAGCTTGGATCTGGGAACCATCCTGCGTATCGTGGAATTTCTGGAGCCAGCCGGCCACTCATGGCCACAGGCCCCCGAACACAAACCGCAGCCCTTTTCCCTGGCAAACAAAACTCATCTGCCCTGCTTCTGGATGGTAGATTGAAGCAGCCACTTGGCATTGTCAAGCCAGCCCGACTTGGCACAGGGGCCAGCTTGGGTCGAGAACCATCCTGCGTATCATGGAATTTCAGGAGCGAGCCGGCCACTCATGGCCACAGGTGTGCGAACACAAACCTCGGCCCTTTTCCCTAGCAGTCAAAATTCACCTGCTCCGCTTCTGGATGGCAGATTGCAGGAGCCACTTGGCATTGTCAAACCAGCCCGGCTTGGCGGTGGTTCCAGGTTCGGTCTGGGAGCCATCCTGCGTACCGTGGATATTCAAGGGCCAGCCAGACACTCCAGGCCTCAGGAACCCGAACATAAACCTCGGCCCTTTAGCTTTGCACACAAAAGTCACCTGGCCCACTTCTGGATGGCAGATTGAAGGACCCACAAGACACTGTCAAACCAGCCCACCCAGGCAGTGGTGCCAGCTTGGGTCTGGGAATAATCCTGTGTATCGGGGAAATTCAAAAGTCAGACAGCCCCTGCTGGAGCAAGGTCCCGAAAAAAATTATCGGTCCTCTTCCCTGGCAAGAAAACTCACCTGTCTCGCTTCTGGATTGGAGTTTGCAGGAGCCACTTGGCACTGTCAAACCAGCCCGAATTTGCATTGGTGCCAGCTTGGGTCTGGGATCCATCCTGCGTTTTGTGGAATTTCAGGAGCCAGTCGGCCATTCCCACCCACAGGCCCCAAAACACAGACTTCTGGTCTTAATCCTGGCAACCAAAACTCATCTGCCCTGGTTCTGAATGGCAGATTGCAGGAGCCACTAGGCACTGTAAACCAGCCCGACGTGGCACTGGTGCCAGCTTGGGTCTGGGTACCATCCTGCCTCTCATGGATCTTCAGGAGCCAGCCGGCCACTCCAGGCCACAGGCTCCCAAGAAAAACAATCAGTTCTCTTCCCTGGCAAGAAAACTCAGATGCCCCGCTTCAGGATGGCAGACTTCAGGAAACAATTGGCACTGACAAACCAGCCCGACTTGGCACTGGTGCCAGCTTGAGTCTGGGAACCATCCTGCCTATCGTGGAATTTCAGGAGCCAGCCGGCCACTTCTGTCCTAGGCGCCCGAACATAAACCTCGGTCCTTTTCCCTGGCAAAAAAATTCACCTGCCTCGTTTCTGGATGGCAGATTGCAGGAGCCACTTGGCATTGCAAAAGCAGCCCGACTTGGAAGAGGTTGCTTCTTGGGTCAAAGAAATCATCCTGCGTATCGTGGAATTTCAGGAGCCAGCCAGGCCACTCCTGGCCATCGGCGCCCAAACACAAACGTCAGCCCTTTTCCCTGGCAAACAAATCTCATCCGCCCCGCTAGGGTATGGCAGATTGCAGGAGCCACTTGGCACTGTCAAACCAGCCCGAATTTGCATTGGTGCCAGCTTGGGTCTGGAATCCATCCTGAGTATCGTGGAATTTCAGGAGCCAGTCAGCCATTCGCACCCACAGGCCCCAAAACACAGACTTCTGGTCTTAATCCTGGCAACCAAAACTCACCAGGCCTGGTTCTGAATGGCAGATTGCAGGAGCCGCTAGGCACTGTAAACCAGCCCGACATAGCAGTGGTGCCAGCTTGGATCTGGGAACCATCCTGCGTATCGTGGAATTTCTGGAGCCAGCCGGCCACTCATGGCCACAGGCCCCCGAACACAAACCGCAGCCCTTTTCCCTGGCAAACAAAACTCATCTGCCCTGCTTCTGGATGGTAGATTGAAGCAGCCACTTGGCATTGTCAAGCCAGCCCGACTTGGCACAGGGGCCAGCTTGGGTCGAGAACCATCCTGCGTATCATGGAATTTCAGGAGCGAGCCGGCCACTCATGGCCACAGGTGTGCGAACACAAACCTCGGCCCTTTTCCCTAGCAGTCAAAATTCACCTGCTCCGCTTCTGGATGGCAGATTGCAGGAGCCACTTGGCATTGTCAAACCAGCCCGGCTTGGCGGTGGTTCCAGGTTCGGTCTGGGAGCCATCCTGCGTACCGTGGATATTCAAGGGCCAGCCAGACACTCCAGGCCTCAGGAACCCGAACATAAACCTCGGCCCTTTAGCCTTGCACACAAAAGTCACCTGCCCCGCTTCTGGATGGCAGATTGAAGGAGCCACAAGACACTGTCAAACCAGCCCAGCTGGGCAGTGTTACCAGTTTCGGTCTGGGAATCATCCTGCTTATCGTGGAATTTCAAAACTCAGCCATCCACTACTGGATCAAGGTCCCCGAAATAAATAATCGGTCCTCCTCCCTGGCAAGAAAACTCACCTGTCTCACTTCTGGATTGGAGTTTGCAGGAGCCACTTGGCACTGTCAAACCAGCCCGACTTGGCACTGGTGCCAGCTTGGGTCTGGGAACCATCTTGCGTATCGCGGAATTTCAGGAGCCCGCCAGCCACTCAATGCCACAGGCTTCCAAATAACATAATCAGTCCTCTTCCCTGGCAAACAAAATTCACCCGCCCCGCTTCAGGATGGCAGATTGCAGGAGCCATTTGGCACTGTAAAATCAGCCCGAATTTGCATTGGTGCCACCTTGGGTCTGGGAACCATCCTGCGTATCATGGAATTTCAGGAGCCAGCTGGCCATTTCCGGGCTCACGTTCCCGAAGAAAACAATCGGTCCTCTTCCCTGGGAAACAAAACTCATCTGCCCCACTTCTGGATGGCAGATTGCAGGAGCAACTTGAAACTGTCAAACCAGCCCGACTTGGCACTGGTGCCAGCTTGGGTGTGGGAACCATCGTGCGTATCGTGGAATTTCTGGAGCCAGCCGGCCACCCCAGGCCACAGGCTCACAAAAAAAATAATAACTCCTCTTCCCTGGGAAACACTACTCACCTGCCCCGCTTCAGGATGGCAGACTTCAGGAGACAATTGGCACTGAAAAACCAGCCCGACTTGGCACTGGTGACAGCTTGGGTCTGAGAATCATTCTGCGTATCGTGGAATTTCAGGAGCCAGCGGGCCACTTCCGTCCCAGGCGCCCGAACATAAACCTCGGTCCTTTTCCCTGGCAAACGAAATTCACCTGCCTCGCTTCTGGATAGCAGATTGCAGGAGGTACTTGGCATTGTAAAACCAGCCCGACTTGACAGAGGTTGCAGCTTGGGTCAAGGAATCATCCTGCGTACCGTGGAATTTCAGGAGCGAGCCAAGCCACTCCCGGCCACCCGCCCCCAAACACAAACGTCAGCCCTTTTCCCTGGCAAAAAAATCTCATCTGCCCCGCTTCAGTATGGCAGATTGAAGGAGTCACTTGGCACTGTCAAACCAGCCCGGCTTGGCGCTGGTTCCAGCTTCGGTCTGGGAACCATCCTGCGTACCGTAGATATTCAGGGGGCAGCAACCCAATCCAGGCCTCAGGAACCCGAACTTACACCTCGGCCTTTTACCCTTGTACACACACGTCACCTGCACTGCTTCTGGAGGGCAGACTGATGGAGCCACAAGACACTGTCAAACCAGCCCACCCAGGAGGTGGTGCCAGCTTGGGTCAGGGAATAATCCTGAGTATCGTGGAATTTCAAAAGTCAGCCGGCCACTGATGGAGCAAGGCCCTGAAAAAAATAATCGGTCCTCTTGCCTGGCAAGAAAACTCACCTGTCTCGCTTCTGGATTGGAGTTTGCAGGAGCCACCTGGCACTGTCAAACCAGCCCGAATTTGCATTGGTGCCAGCACGGGTCTGGGATCCATCCTGAGTATCGTGGAATTTCAGGAGCCAGTCGGCCATTCCCACCCACAGGCCCCAAAACACAGACTTCTGGTCTTAATCCTGGCAACCAAAACTCACCAGGCCTGGTTCTGAATGGCAGATTGCAGGAGCCACTAGGCACTGTAAACCAGCCCGACGTGGCAGTGGTGCCAGCTTGGATCTGGGAACCATCCTGCGTATCATGGAATTTCAGGAGCCCGCCAGCCACTCAATGACAAAGGCTTCCAAATAACATAATCAGTCCTCTTCCCTGGCAAACAAAATTCACCTGCCCTGCTTCAGGAGGGCAGATTGCAGGAGCTCTTTGGCACTGTAAAACCAGCCCGACTTTGCAGTGGTTGCAGCTTGGGTCAGGGAATCATCCTGCGCATCGGGGAATTTCAGGAGCCGCCAGGCCACTCCAGGTCTCAGGCCCCCGAACACAAACTTCGGACCTTTTTCCTGGCAAACAAAATTCACCTGCCACGCTACTAAAGGGGAGATTCTAGGAGCCACTTGGCATTGTCAAACCAGCCCGACTTGGCAGAGGTTGCTGCTTGGGTCAAGGAATAATCCTGCCTATCGCGGAATTTCAGGAGCCAGCCAGGCCACTCCCGGCCACCGGCCCCCAAACACACACGTCAGCCCTTTTCCCTGGCAAAAAAATCTCCATTGCCCCGCTTCTGGAGGGCAGATTACAGGAGCCACTTGGCACTGTCAAACCAGCCAGGCTTGGAGCTGGTTCCAGCTTCGGTCTGGGAACCATCCTGCGTACCGTGGATATTCAGGGGCCAGCCAGACACTCCAGGCCTCAGGAACCCGAACATAAACCTCGGCCTTTTACCCATGCACACAAAAGTCACCTGCCCCGCTTCTGGATGGCAGACTGATGGAGCCACAAGACACTGTGAAACCAGCCCACCCAGGCAGGTGTGCAAGCTTGGGCCTGGGAATCATCCTGTGTATCGTGGAATTTCAAAAGTCAGCCGGCCCCTGCTGGAGCAAGGTCCCAAAAAAAATAATCGGTCCTCCTCCCTGGCAAGAAAACTCACCTGTCTCGCTTCTGGATTGGAGTTTGCAGGAGCCACTTGGCACTGTCAAATCAGCCCGAATTTGCATTGGTGCCTGCTGGGGTCTGGGAACCCTCCTGCGTATCATGGAATTTCAGGAGCCCGCCAGCCACTCAATGCCACAGGCTTCCAAATAACATAATCAATCCTCTTCCCTGGAAAACAAAATTCACCCGTCCCGCTTCAGGATGGCAGATTGAAGGAGCCATTTGGCACTGTAAAATCAGCCCAAATTTGCATTGGTGCCAGCTTGTCTCTGGGAACCCTCCTGCGTATCATGGAATTTCAGGAGCCAGTCAGCCATTTCCGGACTCACGTTCCCGAAGAAAACAATCGGTCCTCTTCCCTGGGAAACAAAACTCATCTGCCCCACTTCTGGATGGCAGATTGCAGGAGCAACTTGAAACTGTAAACCAGCCCGACTTGGCACTGGTGCCAGCTTGGGTCTGGGAATCATTCTGTGTATCGTGGAATTTCAGGAGCCAGCCGGCCACTTCCGTCCTAGGCGCCCAAACATAAACCTCGGTCTTTTTCCCTGGCAAAAAAATTCACCTGCCCCGCTTCTGGATAGCAGATTGCAGGAGGCACTTGGCATTGTAAAACCAGCCCGACTTGGCAGTGGTTGCAGCTTGGGTCAAGGAATCATACTGCGTATCGTGGAATTTCAGGAGCCGCCAGGCCACTCCAGGTCTCAGGCCTCCGAACACAAACCTCGGACCTTTTCCCTGGCAAAAGAAACTCACCTGCTGTGCTTCTGGATGGCAGATTGAAGGAGCCACTAGACACTGTAAGCCAGCCGGGCTTCGCACTGGTGCCAGCTTTGATCTGGGAACCCTCCTGTGTATCATGGAATTTAAGGAGTCAGTTGGTCGTTTCCGGACTCTGGTTCCTGAAGGAAATAATCGCTCCTCTTCCCTGGACAAGAAAATTCACCTGACCCGCTTCTGCATGGGAGGTTGCAGGAGCAACTTGGCACTGTCAAACCAGCCTCACTTGGCAGTGGTACCAGCTTGGGTCTGGGAATCATCCTGCGTACCGTGGAATTTCAGGAGCCAGCCCGCCACTCATGGCCACAGGCCCCCGAACACAAACCTCAGCTTTTTCCCTGGAAAACAAAACTCATCTGGCCTGCTTCTGGATGGTAGATTGAAGCAGCCACTTGGCATTGTCAAGCCAGCCCGACTTGGCACTGGGGCCAGCTTGGGTCGGGAACCATCCTGCGTATCCTGAAATTTCAGTAGCTGCCGGCCAATCATTCCCATAGGTGTTCGAACACAAACCTCAGCCGTTTTCCGTGGGAAATAAAACTCATCTGTCCCGCTTCTGGATGGCAGATTGCAGGAGCAACTTGGCACTGTCAAACCAGCCCGAATTTGCATTGGTGCCAGCTTGGGTCTGGGAACCATCCTGCGTATCATGGAATTTCAGGAGCCAGCCAGGCCACTCCCGGCCACCAGCCCCCAGACATAAACCTCAGCCATTTTCCCTGGCAAAACAAACTCACTTGCCCCGCTTCTGGATGGCAGATTGCAGGAGCCACTTGGCACTGTGAAACCAGCCCGGCTTGGCGCTGGTTCCAGCTTCGGTCTGGGAACCATCTTGCGTACCGTAGATATTCAGTGGCCAGCAAGCCACTCCAGGCCTCAGGAACCCGAACATAAACCTCGGCCCTTTACCCTTGCACACAAACGTCACCTGCCCCGCTACTGGATGGCAGATTGAAGGAGCCACAAGACACTGTCAAACCAGCCCACCCAGGCAGTGGTGCCAGCTTGGGTCTGGGAATCATCCTGCGTATCGTGGAATTTCAAAAGTCAGCCGGCCCCTGCTGGAGCAAGGTCCCCGAAAAAATAATCGGTCCTCTTCCCTGGCAAGAAAACTCACCTGTCTCGCTTCTGGATTGGAGTTTGCAGGAGCCACTTGGCACTGTCAAACCAGCCCGACTTGACACTCGTGCCAGCATGGGTCTGGGAACCATCCTGCGTATCGTGGAATTTCAACAGCCAGCCAGCCACTCAATGCCACAGGCTTCCAAATAACATAATCAATCCTCTTCCCTGGAAAACAAAATTCACCCGTCCCGCTTCAGGATGGCAGATTGAAGGAGCCATTTGGCACTGTAAAATCAGCCCAAATTTGCATTGGTGCCAGCTTGTCTCTGGGAACCCTCCTGCGTATCATGGAATTTCAGGAGCCAGTCAGCCATTCCCGGACTCACGTTCCCGAAGAAAACAATCGGTCCTCTTCCCTGGGAAACAAAACTCATCTGCCCCACTTCTGGATGGCAGATTGCAGGAGCAACTTGAAACTGTAAACCAGCCCGACTTGGCACTGGTGCCAGCTTGGGTCTGGGAATCATCCTGCGTATCATGGATCTTTAGGAGCCAGCCGGCCACTCCAGGCCACAGGCTCCCAAAAAAAATAATCAGTCCTCTTCCCTGGGAAACACTACTCACCTGCCCTGCCTCAGGATGGCAGACTTCAGGAGACAATTGGCACTGACAAACCAGCCCGACTTGGCACTGGTGACAGCTTGGGTCTGAGAATCATTCTGTGTATCGTGGAATTTCAGGAGCCAGCCGGCCACTTCCGTCCTAGGCGCCCAAACATAAACCTCGGTCTTTTTCCCTGGCAAAAAAATTCACCTGCCCCGCTTCTGGATAGCAGATTGCAGGAGCCACTTGGCATTGTAAAACCAGCCCGACTTGGCAGTGGTTGCAGCTTGGGTCAAGGAATCATACTGCGTATCGTGGAATTTCAGGAGCCGCCAGGCCACTCCAGGTCTCAGGCCTCCGAACACAAACCTCGGACCTTTTCCCTGGCAAAAGAAACTCACCTGCTGTGCTTCTGGATGGCAGATTGAAGGAGCCACTAGACACTGTAAGCCAGCCGGGCTTCGCACTGGTGCCAGCTTTGATCTGGGAACCCTCCTGTGTATCATGGAATTTAAGGAGTCAGTTGGTCGTTTCCGGACTCTGGTTCCTGAAGGAAATAATCGCTCCTCTTCCCTGGACAAGAAAATTCACCTGACCCGCTTCTGCATGGGAGGTTGCAGGAGCAACTTGGCACTGTCAAACCAGCCTCACTTGGCAGTGGTACCAGCTTGGGTCTGGGAATCATCCTGCGTACCGTGGAATTTCAGGAGCCAGCCCGCCACTCATGGCCACAGGCCCCCGAACACAAACCTCAGCTTTTTCCCTGGAAAACAAAACTCATCTGGCCTGCTTCTGGATGGTAGATTGAAGCAGCCACTTGGCATTGTCAAGCCAGCCCGACTTGGCACTGGGGCCAGCTTGGGTCGGGAACCATCCTGCGTATCCTGAAATTTCAGTAGCTGCCGGCCAATCATTCCCATAGGTGTTCGAACACAAACCTCAGCCGTTTTCCGTGGGAAATAAAACTCATCTGTCCCGCTTCTGGATGGCAGATTGCAGGAGCAACTTGGCACTGTCAAACCAGCCCGAATTTGCATTGGTGCCAGCTTGGGTCTGGGAACCATCCTGCGTATCATGGAATTTCAGGAGCCAGCCAGGCCACTCCCGGCCACCAGCCCCCAGACATAAACCTCAGCCATTTTCCCTGGCAAAACAAACTCACTTGCCCCGCTTCTGGATGGCAGATTGCAGGAGCCACTTGGCACTGTGAAACCAGCCCGGCTTGGCGCTGGTTCCAGCTTTGGTCTGGGAACCATCTTGCGTACCGTAGATATTCAGTGGCCAGCAAGCCACTCCAGGCCTCAGGAACCCGAACATAAACCTCGGCCCTTTACCCTTGCACACAAACGTCACCTGCCCCGCTACTGGATGGCAGATTGAAGGAGCCACAAGACACTGTCAAACCAGCCCACCCAGGCAGTGGTGCCAGCTTGGGTCTGGGAATCATCCTGCGTATCGTGGAATTTCAAAAGTCAGCCGGCCCCTGCTGGAGCAAGGTCCCCGAAAAAATAATCGGTCCTCTTCCCTGGCAAGAAAACTCACCTGTCTCGCTTCTGGATTGGAGTTTGCAGGAGCCACTTGGCACTGTCAAACCAGCCCGACTTGACACTCGTGCCAGCATGGGTCTGGGAACCATCCTGCGTATCGTGGAATTTCAACAGCCAGCCAGCCACTCAATGCCACAGGCTTCAAATTAACATAATCAGTCCTCTTCCCTGGAAAACAAAATTCACCGGTACCGCTTAAGGATGGCAGATTCCTGGAGCCATTTGGCACTGTAAAACCAGCCCGACTTGGCAGTGGTTACAGCTTGGGTCAGGGAATCATCCTGCGTATCGTGGAATTTCAGGAGCCGCCAGGCCACTCCAGGTCTCAGGCCCCCGAACACAAACCTCGGCCCTTTTCCCTGGCAAACGAAATTCACCTGCCCCGCTTCTGGATGGCTGATTGCAGGAGGCAGTTGGCATTGTCAAACCAGCCCAGCTTGGCAGGGGTTGCTGCTTGGGTCAGGGAATCATCCTGCGTATCGTGGAATTTCAGGAGCCAGGAGGCCACTCCCGGCCACAGGCCCCCAAACATAAACCGCGACCCTTTTCCCTGCAATAAAAACTCACCTGCCCCGCTTCTGGATGGCAGATTGCAGGAGTCACTAGGCACTGTAAACCAGCCCGACATGGCACTGGTGCCAGCTTGGGTCTAGGAACCATCCTGCGTATCATGGAATTTCAGGAGCCAGGTGGCCATTTCCGGACTCACATTCTCGAAGAAAACAATCGGTCCTCTTCCCTGGGAAACAAAACTCATCTGCCCCACTTCTGGATGGCAGATTGCAGGAGCAAATTGAAACTGTCAAATCAGCCCGACTTGGCACTGGTGCCAGCTTGGGTCTGGGTACCATCCTGCCTATCATGGATCTTCAGGAGCCAGCCGGCCTCGCCAGGCTACAGGCTCCCAAGAAAAATAATCAGTCCTCTTCCCTGGGAAACAACACTCACCTGCCCCGCTTCAGGATGGCAGACTTCAGGAGACAATTGGCACTGACAAACCAGCCCGACTTGGCACTGGGGCCAGCTTGGGTCTGGGAATCGTTCCGCGTATCGTGGAATTTCAGGAGCCAGCCGGCCACTTCCGTCCTAGGCGCCCGAACATAAACCTCGGTCCTTTTCCCTGGCAAAAAAATTCACCTGCCCCACTTCTGGATGGCAGATTGCAGGAGCCACTTGGCATTGTAAAACCAGCCCGACTTGGCAGAGGTTGCTGCTTGGGTCTGGGAACCATCCTGCGTAACGTGGAATTTCAGGAGCCAGCCAGGCCACTCCTGGCCACCGGCCCCCAAACACAAACGTCAGCCCTTTTCCCTGGCAAACAAAACTCACTCGCCCCGCTTCAGTATGGCAGATTGCAGGAGTCACTTGGCACTGTCAAACCAGCCCAGCTTGGCGCTGGTTCCAGCTTCGGTCTGGGAACCATCCTGCGTACCGTGGATATTCAGTGGCCAGCAAGCCAATCCAGGCCTCAGGAATCCGAACATAAACCTCGGCCCTTTACCCTTGCACACAAACGTCACCTGCCCCGCTTCTGGATGGCAGACTGATGGAGCCACAAGACACTGTCAAACCAGCCCACCCAGGCAGTGGTGCCAGCATGGGTCTGGGAATAATCCTGCGCATCGTGGAATTTCAAAAGTCAGCCGGCCCCTGCTGGAGCAAGGTCCCGAAAAAAATAATCGGTCCTCTTCCCTGGCAAGAAAACTCACCTGTCTCGCTTCTGGATTGGAGTTTGCAGGAGCCACTTGGCACTGTCAAACCAGCCCGAATTTGCATTGGTGCCAGCTTGGGTCTGGGATCCATCCTGCGTTTTGTGGAATTTCAGGAGCCAGTCGGCCATTCGCACCCACAGGCCCCAAAACACAGACTTCTGGTCTTAATCCTGGCAACCAAAACTCATCTGCCCTGGTTCTGAATGGCAGATTGCAGGAGCCACTAGGCACTGTAAACCAGCCCGACGTGGCACTGGTGCCAGCTTGGGTCTGGGTACCATCCTGCCTCTCATGGATCTTCAGGAGCCAGCCGGCCACTCCAGGCCACAGGCTCCCAAGAAAAATAATAACTCCTCTTCCCTGGCAAGAAAACTCAGATGCCCCGCTTCAGGATGGCAGACTTCAGGAAACAATTGGCACTGACAAACCAGCCCGACTTGGCACTGGTGCCAGCTTGAGTCTGGGAACCATCCTGCCTATCGTGGAATTTCAGGAGCCAGCCGGCCACTTCTGTCCTAGGCGCCCGAACATAAACCTCGGTCCTTTTCCCTGGCAAAAAAATTCACCTGCCTCGTTTCTGGATGGCAGATTGCAGGAGGCACTTGGCATTGCAAAAGCAGCCCGACTTGGAAGAGGTTGCTTCTTGGGTCAAAGAAATCATCCTGCGTATCGTGGAATTTCAGGAGCCAGCCAGGCCACTCCTGGCCATCGGCCCCCAAACACAAACGTCAGCCCTTTTCCCTGGCAAACAAATCTCATCCGCCCCGCTTCAGTATGGCAGATTGCAGGAGTCACTTGGCACTGTCAAACCAGCCCGGCTTGGCGCTGGTTCCAGCTTCGGTCTGGGAACCATCCTGCATACAGTAGATATTCAGGGGCCATCCAGGCATTCCAGGCCTCAGGAACCCGAACATAAACCTCGGCCCTTTACCCTTGTACACAAAAGTCACCTGCCCCGCTTCTGGATGGCAGACTGATGGAGCCACAAGACACTGTCAAACCAGACCAGCTTGGCCGTGGTGCCAGCTGGGTCTGGGAATCATCCTGCGTATCGGGGAATTTCAAAAGTCAGCCGGCCCCTGCTGGAGCAAGGTCCCAAAAAAAATTATCGGTCCTCTTCCCTGGCAAGAAAACTCACCTGTCTCGCTTCTGGATTGGAGTTTGCAGGAGCCACTTGGCACTGTCAAACCAGCCTGAATTTGCATTGGTGCCAGTTTGGGTCTGGGATCCATCCTGCGTTTTGTGTAATTTCAGGAGCCAGTCGGCCATTCCCACCCACAGGCCCCAAAACACAGACTTCTGGTCTTAATCCTGGCAACCAAAACTCACCAGGCCTGGTTCTGAATGGCAGATTGCAGGAGCCACTAGGCACTGTAAACCAGCCCGACGTGGCACTGGTGCCAGCTTGGGTCTGGGTACCATCCTGCGTATCGTGGAATTTCTGGAGCCAGCCGACCACTCATGGCCACAGGTGTTCGAACACAAACCTCGGTCCTTTTCCCTGGCAAACAAAATTCACCTTCCCCGCTACTGAATGGCAGATTGCAGGAGGCACTTGGCATTGTCAAACCAGCCCGACTTGGCAGAGGTTGCTGCTTGGGTCAAGGAATCATGCTGCGTATCGTGGAATTTCAGGAGCTAGCCAGGCCACTCCCGGCCACCGGCCCCCAAACACAAAGGTCAGCCCTTTTCCCTGGCAAAACAAACTCACTTGCCCCGCTTCTGGATGGCAGATTTGAGGAGCCACTTGGCACTGTCAAACCAGCCTGGCTTGGCGCTGGTTCCAGCTTCAGGCTGGGAACCATCCTGCGTACGGTGGATATTCAGTGGCCAGCATGCCACTCCAGGCCTCAGGAATCCGAACATAAACCTCGGCCCTTTACCCTTGCACACAAACGTCACCTGCCCCGCTTCTGGATGGCAGACTGATGGAGCCACAAGACACTGTCAAACCAGCCCACCCAGGCAGTGGTGCCAGCATGGGTCTGGGAATAATCCTGCGCATCGTGGAATTTCAAAAGTCAGCCAGCCCCTGCTGGAGCAAGGTCCCGAAAAAAATAATCGGTCCTCTTCCCTGGCAAGAAAACTCACCTGTCTCGCTTCTGGATTGGAGTTTGCAGGAGCCACTTGGCACTGTCAAACCAGCCCGAATTTGCATTGGTGCCAGCTTGGGTCTGGGATCCATCCTGCGTTTTGTGGAATTTCAGGAGCCAGTCGGCCATTCGCACCCACAGGCCCCAAAACACAGACTTCTGGTCTTAATCCTGGCAACCAAAACTCATCTGCCCTGGTTCTGAATGGCAGATTGCAGGAGCCACTAGGCACTGTAAACCAGCCCGACGTGGCACTGGTGCCAGCCTTGGTCTGGGAACCATCCTGCGTATCGTGGAATTTCTGGAGCCAGCCGGCAACTCATGGCCACAGGCCCCCGAACACAAACCGCAGCCCCTTTCCCTGGCAAAGAAAACTCATCTGCCCTGCTTCAGGATGGTAGATTGAAGCAGCCACTTGGCATTGTCAAGCCAGCCCGACTTGGCAGTGGTGAAAGCTTGGGTCTGGGAAACATCCTGCGTATCATGGAATTTCAGGAGCTAGCCGACCACTCATGGCCACAGGTGTTCGAACACAAACCTCGGTCCTTTTCCCTGGCAAACAAAATTCACCTGCCCCGCTACTGAATGGCAGATTGCAGGAGGCACTTGGCAGTGTCAAACCAGCCCGACTTGGCAGAGGTTGCTGCTTGGGTCAGGGAATCATCCTGCGCATCGTGGAATTTCAGGAGCTAGCCGGCCACATATGGCCACAGGTGTTCGAACACAAACCTCGGCTCTTTTCCCTGGGAAAAAAAAACTCACCTGCCCCGCTTCTGTATGGCAGATTGCAGGAGTAACTCGGCACTGTCAAACCAGCCCAAATTTGCATTGGTGCCAGCTGGCCAGTTCCGGACTCACGTTCCCGAAGAAAACAATCGGTCCTCTTCCCTGGGAAACAAAACTCATCTGCCCCACTTCTGGATGGCAGATTGTAGGAGGAACTTGAAACTGTCAAACCAGCCCGACTTCGCAGTGGTTGCAGCTTGGGTCAGGGAATCATCCTGCTAATCATGGACCTTCAGGAGCCAGCCAGCCACGCCAGGCCACAGGCTCTTAAATAAAATCATCAGTCCTCTTCCCTGGCAAACAAAACTCACCTGCCCCACTTCAGGATGGCAGACTTCAGGAGACAATTGGCACTGTCAAACCAGTCTGACTTAGCAGTGGTGCCAGCTTGGGTCTGGGAATCATCCTGCGTCTCGTGGAATTTCAGGAGCCAGCCGGCCACTCGTGGCCAGAGGTGTTCGAACACAAACCTCAGCTCTTTTCCCTGGCAAACAAAACGCATCTGCTCCGCTTCTGGATGGTAGATTGAAGCAGCCACTTCGCATTGTCAAGCCAGCCCGACTTGGCAGTGGTGCAAGCTTGGGTCTGGGAACCATCCTGCGTATCGTGGAACTTAAGGAGCCAGCTGGCGTTCCAGACTCTGGTTCCGTAAGACAATAATCGGTCCTCTTCCCTAGCAAAGAAAACTCACACGCCCCACTACTGTATGGCAGATTGCCGGAGCCCCCTGGCACTGTCAAACCAGCCGAATTTAGCACTGGCGCCCGCTTGGGTTTGGGAACAATCGTGCGTATCGTGGAATTTCAGGAGCCAGTCGGCCACTCTTGGCCACAGGCACACAAACACAAACCTCGATCCTATTTCTTGGCAAACAAAACTCACCTGCCCTGCTTCTGGATGCCAGATTGCAGTTGCCACTCGGCACTGTCAAACCAGCCCGACTTGGAACTGGTTCCAGCTTTGGTCTGGGAACCATCCTGCGTATCGTGGAATTTCAGGAGCCATGCGGCCACTACAGTCTTGGGCGCCCAAACACAAACCTCTGCCCTGTTCCCTGGCAAAGAAAACTGACCTGCCACGCTTCTGGATGGCAGATTGCAGGAGCCACTTGGCACTGTCAAACCAGCCCGAATTTGCAGTGGTGCCCGCTTGGGTCTGGGATCCATCCTGAGTCTCGTGGATTTTTAGGAGCCAGCCGGCCACTCCCGCCCACAGGCCCCAAAACACAGACCTCTTTTCTTTACCCTGGCAACCAAACCTCACCTGCCCTGGTTCTGAATGGCAGATTGCATAAGCCACTTGGCACTGTAAACCAGCCTGACATGGCACTGGTGCCAGCTTGGCTCTGGGAACCATGCTGCGTATCGTGGAATTTCAGGAGGCAGCCGGCCATTCCTGGACTCTGGTTCCCGTTGAAAATAATCGCTCTTCCTCCCTGGCAATGAAAACTCACCTGCCCCGCTTCTGGATGGCAGATTGCCGGAGACACTTGGAACTGTCAAACCAGCCCGACTTGGCACTCGTGCCAGCTTGGGTCTGGGAACCATCCTGCGTTTCGTGGAATTTCAGGAGCCATGCGGCCACTCCAGCCACAGGCCCCCAGATAAACACGTCGCTTCTTTTTTTTGGCAAACAGAACTCATCTGCCCTGTATCTTGATGGCAGATTGCAGGAGCCACTTGGCACTGTCAAACGTGCCTGAGATGGCACTGGTGCCAGCTTGGGTCTGGGAACCATCCTCTTATTGCTGAATCTCAGGACCCAGCAATCCATTCCAGCCACAGGCCCCCAGATATAAACCTTGCTCCTTTTTCCTGGGAAACCAAACTGATTTTCTCTGGTTCTTGATGGGAGATAGCAGGAGCTACTTGGCACTGTCAAACCAGCCCGAGTTTCAACTGATGCCACCTTGGGTCTGGGAACCTTCCTGCGTATAGCGGACTTTCAGGAGCTGGCCAACCACTCCAGCCACAGGCGCATGAACACAAACCTCGGTTCTTTTCCCTGGCAAACTAAACTCACCATCTCTGGTTCTTGATGGCAGATTGCAGGAGACACTTGGCACTGTCAAACCAGCCCAACTTGGCACTGGTGTCAGCTTGGGTCTGGGAACCATCCTGCATATTGTGAATTTCAGGAGGCAGCAGGCCATTCCAGCACATACCCCTGAATAAAAACCGTGCTCCTCTTTCCTGGCAAACTAATTTCACTTGGCCCGGTTCTTGATGGCCTATTTCAGGAGTTACTGAGGGCACCACGACCATCGCCATGCCCTATATGGCAAAATGCTCTTCGAGACAAGAAGACGGCCACTTCTCTTTTGGGAGATGGAGATAGCGTTAGCATTCGAAAGGGGAACAACAAAGCCGCACATCACTGAGATTCTGTGCTCAGCTACCAACAGCACCTTGCCACTCTACTGCCTTTTACATTCACATTAATATTCATATGAAAGAGTTTTGGACAACTTTTCTTTTGCTCCTTACGAAGCACACTGCTGACCTGTGTGCAACGTCTGGAACACAATCCGAGATGTTTTCTCCTGAACAAGCAGAGTTTCTCCTTGCGAGACATAGTGGAAAAGCTTTTTCCTTAGATATAGGTGACTAGAAACGCTAAAGACGAAGATACAGAGCTCTCCGAAGCTAAGTGCCTGTCCAGGGTGTCTTTCAGCAGAAGCCACTCGCAGGAGCGCACCACGACCGGCACCAGGCTTTGCAACCGGCACAATGCTCTTCACACGAAGGAGCCACTTCTTCGCATCTGCGAGACAGAGAGAGTGGCAGCTTCCGAAACGTGACCAATGAAGCCACACAACACTGAGATTGTGTGTGCAGCTTGCAAAATAATAGAAAACTGTAGATGGCCACTCTCCTGCATGTTCCAAAGACATTAACATTCGAATGGGAGGAGTTTTAAAGAACTCTCTTTTGCTTCTTGCAAAACACTGTGCAGACCTGCCTGCAACCTCTACAAGACGATCGGAGATGTTTTCTGAACAGGCACAGTATCACCTTGCGAGGCAGAGTGGAAAAACTGTTTGCTTATTTGTATGCGACAGGAGATGCTAAAGATAAAGATACGGAGCTCTGCAAAGCTATGGGCTTGTCCCGGGCATCTTGCAGAAGAAGCCGCTCGCAGGAGCACACCATGACTGGCACCATGCTCTGCGACCGACACCATGCTCTTCACGCGAAGAAGCCACTTCTTCGCGTCCGCGAGACAGAGAGAGAGGCAGCTTCTGAAAAGCAAACAACGAAGCCGCACAACACTGAGACTGTGTGAGCAGCTTGCAAAATGATAGAAAAGTGTAGTTGGCCACTCTCCTGCCTTTTCCAAACACTTTAACATTCGAATAGAAGTCGTTTCGGACAACTTTCTTTTGCTTCTTGCAAAATACTCTGCAGACCTGCCTGCAACCTCTACAAGACGATCGGAGATGTTTTCTGAACAGGCACAGTATCACCTTGCGAGGCAGAGTGGAAAAGCTGTTTGCTTATTTGTATGCGACAGGAGATGCTAAAGATAAAGATACGGAGCTCTGCAAAGCTATGGGCTTGTCCCGGGCATCTTGCAGAAGAAGCCGCTCGCAGGAGCACACCATGACTGGCACCATGCTCTGCGACCGGCACAATGCTCTTCACACGAAGAAGCCGCTTCTTCACCTCCGCGAGACGGAGAGAGCGGCAGCTTCTGAAAAGCAAACAACAAAGCCGCACAACCCTGGGATTGTGTGCGCAGCTTGCAAAATGATAGAAAACCATACTTTGCCACTCTCCTGCCTTTTCCAAACAAATTAACATTCGAATGCAAGGCGTTTTGGATAACTTTCTTTTGCTTCTTGCAAAAATCTCTGCAGACGTGCCTGCAACTTCTACAACACAATCGGAGATGTTTTCTGAACAGGCACAGTTTCTCCTAGCGAGACATGTGGAAAAGCTTTTTGCTTAGATGTATGTGACAGGAGACACTAAAGACGAAGATACAGAGCTCTCCGAAGCTATGTGCTTGTCCCGGGCATCTTTCAGCAGAAGCCGCTCGCAGGAGTGCACCACAACCGGCACCATGCTCTGCGACCGACGCAATGCTCTTCGTGCGAAGAAGCCACTTCTTCGCTTCCAGGAAACGGACAGAGAGGCAGCATTTGAAAAGCAAATAACACAGCTGCACAACACTTAGACTATGTGCGCAGTCACTAAACTTAAGAAAACAGTACCTTGCCACACTCCTGCCTTTTCCAAACACATTAACATTCGAATAGAAGGAGTTTTAAAGAACTCTCTTTTGTTTCTTGAAAAACACTCTGCAGACCTGAGTGCAACCTCTACAAGACGATCAGAGATGTTTTCTGAACAGGCACAGTTTCTCCTAGCGAGACATGTGGAAAAGCTTTTTGCTTAGATGTATGTGACAGGAGACACTAAAGACGAAGATACGGAGCTCTCCGAAGCTATGTGCTTGTCCCGGGCATCTTTCGGCAGAAGCCGCTTGCAGGAGCACACCACGACCGGCACCATGCTCTGCGACCGGCACCATGCTCTTCGAACAGCACAATGCTCTTCGTGCGAAGAAGCCGCATCTTCGCCTCTGGGAGACTGAGAGACTGGCAGCTTCCGAAAAGCGAATAACGGAGCCGCACAACACTGAGATTGTGTGCGCAGTCACTAAACTTAAGAAAACAGTACCTTGCCACTCTCCTGCCTTTTCCAAACACATTAACATTTGAACAGAAGGAGTTTTTAAACAACTTTCTTTTGCTTCTTGCAAAACACTCTGCAGACCTGCGGGCAACCTCTAGAGCAGGATCGGAGATGTTTTCTAAGCAGGCAGAGTTTCTCCTTGCGAGGCAGAGTGGAAAATCTGTTTGCTTACATGTATGCGACAGGAGACGCTAAAGATAAAGATACGGAGCTCTCCGAAGCTATGCGCTTGTCCCAGGCGTCTTTTGGCAGAACCCGCGCTCCGAAGCACACAGCAACCGAGACCATACTCTGCGACCAGCACAATGCTCTTCACGCGAAGAAGCCGCTTCTTCACCTCCGCGAGACGGAGAGAGCGGCAGCTTCTGAAAAGCAAACAACAAAGCCGCACAACACTGGGATTGTGTGCGCAGCTTGCAAAATGATAGAAAACAGTACTTTGCCACTCTCCTGCCTTTTCCAAACACATTAATATTCGAATGCACGGCGTTTTGGACAACTTTCTTTTGCTTCTTGCAAAACACTCTGCAGACATGCCTGCAACCTCTACAACCCGACTGGAGATGTTTTCTGAACAGGCACAGTTTCTCCTTGTCAGACATG
The DNA here is from genome assembly GCF_028551555.1 of Melozone crissalis. Classification (NCBI taxonomy): domain Eukaryota; kingdom Metazoa; phylum Chordata; class Aves; order Passeriformes; family Passerellidae; genus Melozone; species Melozone crissalis. The sequence goes on along the minus strand of NW_026535786.1, from coordinate 19,890,686 downwards.
ATGAAAAAGCTTTTTACTTAGATATAGGCAAGAGGAGATGCTAAAGAAGAAGTTACGAAGTTCTCCGAAGCTATGCACTTGTCCCAGGAGCCTTTCGGCACAACCCACGTTTCGGTCAGGAGCTGGCCTCATCGTCTGCCGAATTGTGCAGCTATGGCTTTAGTAGAAACCAAAGCCCAAAAACTGATGACAGGAGAATGTTTTATGAGACTTATGTAAGTCTCACATCAAATTAAAGTTTTGTGAACTGAAAAAGCCTCTAAGTGGATGTCCACGGCTTGGTTAATACAGTCTAAAATTTATTGAATGGAACAAAAAGATTTAGGATTTAGAAGTGGGGAAGGGTTTAACCCAGTCTCCTGTAAACAAGGACTTTGAACAGTCCTCGAGAGGGGGTCCGGGAAGAAACCCATGACTGCATTCAATGACAGATCTCCCGACTTGGTTTAGGGAAAATTTAGGAGACACCCCCTGGCTTAATGGAGGAAATGTGTTTACTAATGAGTTTTCACAGGTAGGGAAGCGAGTTACAGGAAACGCTATTATCAAGGGAAGGGAATTAGAAGAAGGGAGGATGTTGCTGTGAATTAACATTCATACTAATTCTAAGCTTGCATGTGGAGTGGCATACACATTTAGAAATCTGTGGGAGGAAAGAGGTTTAACTTGCAGGGGAAAAAATATTAGCGCATGACAGCTTAACTACTCCTCTCTTGGAGCTGGTGAATTTACCAGAAAGAGGGGTAATGATGGACATTAGGGGACATCAGGCAAGGTACTTGGAGCAGGCAATAGGCAATTGACTGGCGGATGAAGAAACTCAGAAAGGAATACTTTTGCCAGAACTCTCAAAGACCCTCTCTTTGCTCCCAGTAACTCAATCACTGCCAGAGAAACTGTCTTTTCCACCAGAGGAGCTGGAGATATTTAAAAAGAGTGAGGCAGAGAGAAAAAGGGAATAATTGGTTTACAAGGGATGTCAAACAATGGAGACCAGAAGCTCTGGCCATACAAATATTATAACAACTTCATGAAGGGAATCATTGGAGTTCTCGAGGATTGGCAGAAGCCTTCCTCAAGATGTATTTTGCTGTGGATCTTTTTAGTCTGGCAAAAGCAGCTGTTAAAGTTTGCTTGATTTGTGCGGAAGCCAGTGACAGGGTTACCAAGAAAGCTGCCAGGGGAGGGAGGCCTGGGGCTGTATGCCCCTTCTAAAAATGCTAAGTGGATTTTACCAACATGTCCCAAGTGGGAAGGCTTAAATATTCTGATAATAGTATTATCAGCTAACAAGGTGGCCAGAAGCATTCCCAACTCCTTCCGCAGCTACAGCGTCACATCATTATGGTATTTTTGAAACAAATTATTCCAAGATACAGGATTGTAGAAGCAACAGACTCAGGGGAGCTAATTTTACAGGAAAGTTCCTTCAAGGGGTTATGGCTACTTCAGGAAAACAATGGATCTTCCATATTCCCTGGCACAGAGCTTGTGTCAGGTAGAAAAAAAATGAAGAGCGAAATAAAGAAACACCTTTTGAAGCTGGTAATAGGCACCAAGATGCCATGGGTAGGGCTTTTTCCATTGGCTTTGGCAAGAATGGAGGCCAGACCTAGAAGAGAGAATCAGTTCTCTTCCTTTGAATTACTGTTTGGAATTCCTCACCCAGGTAATTCTCAACCTATCGGGATGTAGAGGTAAGTGATGTATATTTAAAAGAATATGTGGCCAGGATACCGTCTCTCGTGAAATCCCTTCAACCAGAAGCTCAGTTGGCATAGTCCCTGCCTTTGGACTTTGTCTGTTCATAACATCCAACCAGGGGATTTAGTCCTGCTTAAGGAGTGGAAAGATGCACCAATGGTGCCAAAGTGGCATGGAACTTTCCAAGTGTTACTGACTACAGAAACAGCCATCAAGACAGCTGAATCCATCACACTCTAAGGTCAAGGTCTCTAAGGCCCCAGAGATTTGGACATCTCAACTAGAAAAGAAGGACAGCAGGCTCTAACTGACCACTCCACGGGAACGGTCTGGAGCAGCAGCCAGTGCATTGACACTAGGGCAAGCCACACATACCTATCCACAGACTGTCTGCTGAAATAGTCTGGATGGGCATCCCTCTTTTAGAATCTCCACTCACTGGGGGGCTACTACTTGTTGTCATTGTTTTCTTTATCTTAGGTGGTTTCTGTGCATTCACTGGCCACAGGTGGCGCAGAAGACGAGATATTGCGAACTCAAACTACATTTACTCGTCAAAGAGTAATTATGACTGAGTTCTTTGTATGAGGCACTGTAGTGCTGGAATTCATATGAAGAAGATGAAAAAGCACAAGCAGCATCAGCTTTACTCAGTAACTGGCAATAGCCATGGTCTTGTTGAAGACTGAACCAGCAGCCTCTCCAGCAGTGTAGAGGGGTTGGGCTGACTGGGGACAGGGACCAGCCCACCTGCTGCCAAGAAACTGGAGACAGGGCATGATCCCATGTAACTCACAAACAACCCTGGCATTTCCAGACTGCAGATGAATCAGATACAAGGTAGGGGGTAGCAGCAAACAGACTGAGTAACAGGTACATACAATTTATTTAAAATAATTTTTAACATATAAAATCCCCTCACTATTTATACAGTCTAAGTCCTAGCAACATATACAGATACTGAGCAACTACAATACATGCTGAGGTAAGAACATACATTCTGGGAGAATATTCAAGCCAAACAAGATTGAAATACATTTTATATACATGTCTTCACATGTAAGAGAGATCCATGAAATGTACCTTCCCTTTATTGTACACAGGGAAATTCTAGTCTTAGTGTGCCACACAATTTAAACCCAACTGTTACATGTTCAAATGTATCTTGCCCTTAGCAGACAACATGTCCAAAGTCTGAAGTAGGAGCAAAACCTAGGACCAAATTCCTTCCAAAAAGGGGCTTGCATTTTAAAAGCATCCATTTCTTTAACAGCTTATGCTCCTCAGAGAATGAAATTGCGTTATGTTTGCTTAAAAAATAACCCACTGCAGAAAAACAGCATAATTCTTACAACACCTTAGCCTTCAGCTATCCACAGTTCTACCATTCCTGGTCTGCAGTAAAAATCAAATCCAGGTGTGTTATTTATACTGACATCCATTTATTTTTATGATAGATTAATTTTTCTAAGCCTAAACTGGTACAGGTTGAGAACGGAAAAGATTCTTAACTTGGCTGTAACCGTACTGTCACATCTTAGTGGAAAGTAAGAACTTCCCACCCCTTGAAATAAAACCAGCTCAGATAATTTCAGTCACAGTTGCTGCTGATAGCTAGGAACAGTTACTTACATGTTTAAGCAAAACTACAAAGATTGCAGACTAGTTTCGTCAGTCAGAAAAAGTTGCAGCAACAAAAAAGTACAATCATAGGCAGGAATTTGCTGTTCACAAATGGGTCTTATTTACCATCCTTACATTCACATTTAGGCTTAAGACACGAAGCTCTAAAACAAATAACTAAAAAATGTCATTCTCAATTAATGAGAATGAATGATCAGAAATTCTATAACTGGGCTTCAAGGTAGCACAGAGAATGTTCAGCATCTTTGTTGGTGACAGGGACAGTGGGATTGAGCACACCTCCAGTGAGTTTGCCCACAGCACCAAACTGTGAGGCGCCATCAACAGGCTGGAGGGAAGGGATGCCATCCAGAGGGACTGGACAGCCCTGAGAGGTGGCACCTCCTGGAGTTGAAAAAGGTAATGTCCTACACTTGAGTCAGGGCAACCCCAGGCTCACAGACAGCTTGGGCAGAGAAGTGACTGAGAGGAGCCCTGTGGAGAAGGACAGGGGTGATGGTTGATGAAAAACTCAACATGAGCCAGCAATGTGCTCTCACAGCCCAGAAAGCCAATGGGATCTTGGGCTGCATCAAGAGGAGCATGGACAGAAGGGTGATGGATTCTCCTCTGCTCAGGTGAGATCCTACCTGGAGTGCTGCACTCAGCTCTGGTGCCCCCAATATAAGAAGGACATGGAACTACTAGAGCAAGTCCAGAGGAGGCCACGAGGTTGGTAAGTGGACGGGAGCACCTCCCCTGTGGAGACAGACTGGAAAGGTTGGGGCTGCTCAGCCTGGAGAAAAGGAGATTGTGTGGGAACCTTATTACAACCTTCCAGTACCTGAAGGGACCCATAGGGAAGCTGGAGAGGGACTCCTTGTCATGAACTGCAGTGGCAGGATAAGGGGAAATAAGTACAGACTGAAAGAGGGGAAGTTTAGGTTAGATAAATGGAAGAAATTCTTTACTGTGAGGATGATGAGACACTGGAACAGGCTGCTCAGAGAAATTATGCATACTCCCATCCCTGGAAGTGTTCAAGACCAAGTTTATTGGAGCTCTGATCTAGTGGAAGGTGTCCTTGCCCATGGCAGGGGATTGGAAGTAGATGATCTTTAAGGTCTCCAACCCCAGCCATTCTATGATTCTACATAAGATCATATTTTAGATGCTGAACAGGCCACAAGTGATTTTTGACTCCAGAGTTTATATACAGCCCCTCTACAAACAGATTTTCAGGGGTAAGTGAGGATACTTTACTGGTGGTAAGGCATGGTGGCAGCCCCTTGAACAGCACTGCAGCTTCCATTCAGACGTTGTCCACAGCATTTAAGGACCTGGGCAGTAAACAATGCTTTGAATTTCATCACAAACAAACAGTAACACCTGACGTCCATAAAACTGGGCTACTGTGTAGGGAGGGGGTCCACATGTATGAGTTGATTCAGCATCCTTCCAATAGTGCTGTTAAAATAAAAATAGAGCATTTCTATAGTGGAGTTTTCTCCTACTTAGGTGAGAAAGCTGTGGGGATTTTTCCTAACAAGATAAAAAATATGTCATTCAGACTGTTTTCATTTTGTGATAACCTAGCTAAAATGAGTCTACATTACCCCAGTAAATGACTGATTAGGATATTTTCATAGTACAGAACACTGGAACAGTCAAAGGACACAAATTTCAATAAATAAGTTTGAAATGGACTGTTTGGAATAGTACTCATTCATTTGCAGAAGTTTTGGAATCTTTCATGCTTCTAATAAGAACAATCATTAAAAAAGCCCTAAGGCTAAATTTCGCAGTTGTGCTAAAACATACCATACGTGCTAAATGCATGTCTAACACAAACTGTGCACCATTAGAATATCTGTGTACTTCCTTAAGCACTCACAAAAGTATGTACAGATCTTTTTTGTATAAGCTCACGCCTGAACACAGAATAATGGACACTCTGGGGGAGGGGAGGGCAGGGCAGGGTCTTTCTCAATGCAAGTCACCTCCAAGATCTGAATGCTTCTTGCACGGAGCATTAGGGAAGTCTGACTTGGAGGCAGATGATATTCAAGTGGCCCTCACAAGCGTAGGGAATAATGTAAAAGCAGTTCCCAGGTAGTTTGCTTTGTCAGTCTGTGCCTCCTGGATGCCTAGGAAGAAATACGACTGAGTGGCTTAAGGTGAAGAGGCAGAAAAGAGATTATACAAGACAGCATCTTCTAGTTTTGGAAGGCTAACCTAACCAAAAAGGCAGGAACCTTCTGAGGAACACACAGCTAGCTGAAAATTGCCAATTCTGTTAACAAAAGCCGAAATAATGTAATCCAGAATCAAAACTATTTTATGCCATGAAGCTAAAGGGATTTTTGCCATCAGTCCTGATAGCAGCTTGTCAAGTCCAAAGTTGTGCAGACATTTTAAAATGAAAAGAGGAATTTTAGAAGCTGTAGTGCTTGCACTGAAATTAAGAGCTTTGGGTATTGAGGTGGGTTCCCCCCCCCAAAAAAAATAGTACCATTGGGAAGAAATAACTGGCTTTTGTACTTAAATTGTTTCTCCTAATTTATCACATCTATGAATTACTGGAGCTAATCATGAAGAGTTCTCCTCTCATGTCTGACAGACAATTATACAGTAGTAATAAAAAAGTCCACAGTTTTGCAGGAGACAAGCTATTAATTGTCCATACAGCTTAAGGAAAAGCAGAATCGCAGTTTTCCCAGACCTCGCATACCAAGTCTTTTGGTTCAATGTTGTATTATTTAAGACTAACAATACCAAAACAATGGAATTTAAAAATTGAAGCTGTGAGCTTTATGGAACTGGCTTTTAGAAACAAGCCATCATTCTACCCTACTAACTTTGCTCATCCTTACTCACAGTGGGAAGGGCCACGCTCTGCGGCACCTGGTATACAAGCTGGTCAGCACTGCCAGGCCCTGGCTGCCCCTTTGGTATATCGTACAGTGCCTGTGCTGAGGATGCACTGTCTGTCCTGAGTAACAGTTTATTGCACATTCCAACCAGTGGAGGAGCTTGATTTCCAGCAGCTTTGAAGGTGGAAACAGAAGGAGCGCTGAGAGGGGTGCTGGGATGGCTGGACACGTCCATGATTATTGGAGTCGCATACTCAGGTCCGGTTACGGGCAGTGGCTTGGCATAGGCGTGGTAAACTTCTTGGATGGGGGAATTGTAAGGGTCCAAGTCAGCATAACTGGCTTCTTTTCCCTCCTCTGGTTTGAAGGTTGATCTCTGGTGAAGTGTACCCACAATTCTCCCTACCAGAGGCTGAGCATATTCTGCGTTGGAAGCCCCAACAAAACAAAACATAAATACACTTACTGGGGTTGTTTTATAGTGGCATCACATTAAATACAGCCTGTCAATAGTCTGCCAGAGATCACTATCCTACATCAAACCAGTGGTCCATCTCTGTCCACCAGTGCCAATTGCTTTGGAAAAGGATTCCTTTCCACCCAATAGGTAAAGTCATTGAGACAGCCAAAACCAAAACATCCCCACTTCTCAGATTTATACTTCTTCCCAAGTGAGCTGCAACTTCCCATGCTGCAAATCTGCCTGAAAACGAAGTGGACAGAAGTGTTCTTCTATTTACATTAGGTTTAAATAAAATTGTTCGGCCTAGATCTCGATAAAAAGTGGTCCTTGGGGTGGAGTGTTTGTCCTTTGAGGGGAAACCTGCATGTAGTCTGAGATATTTTAGCTCAACAGATAATCTGAGTTACAAAAGCTGGAGGTGAAAAGCCTGAGTAGCTGGGGTAAAACAGACAAGCAGCAAAACAAGAAAGCTAATTCTGCCTGCAGTGAAGCTGTAATTCCTGCACATCTGCCAAATTCTGCCATCAGCAGAAAAGTGCAGAACCAAAGGCAGATTCAGTCATCCTCCTTCCATGCCTAGCTCACCAGGGAAAGGGTATTTGGAGCTATCCATAAACTCTCCTTTTCCAGATCCCAAGTGTGATTTAACCCATAGAGTAAAGATAGAGCATCAAGTGCCATATTTCAAATTTGTGCATAAAAATACTGTGACAAAATTATTTCCAGTGCATGAAAATAAAACCAAAAGAATTCTTTCACCCTTTATGAGGTTTAAAAACAAGTAAGGAACCTTTCAGCTACTGCATTAACTTGGGCAAGTGTCTATCTATAGCACATGAAATGAGAGAGCAGACACAGAAAAGCCTAAATTTTAAGAGATATGCTTATCCACAGAATGACTCATTTCTCCTCCGTCCCCCTCCAAAACCAGGAAATAACTAAATGTAGCCAGATTCCTGACATTTTTGGCATGTCATTCATATACATACATACATACATACATACATATATATATATATATATATATATATATATAAACATGGCCCACAAAGTACCTGTAGACTCTGTTTGCAACATTGTTGGGACTTCTCTTGGTCTTAGGTGACTGATTTCACTGCTGCTGTAGCATACAGGAGTTTCTTCATGTTCTGCTGATTTGATCGGGAAAATTCGCTTCATCCCTTTCCACCATCCTTCACATGAATTTAAAAAAGCAAAAAAAACTACACAAGATTGCATATATACTGTATTTTAAGCTACTAAAATACTTTTCACAAAGCTTGTATTTTGTTGAAATAGGTAAATAACTCAATTATCACGATTTTGAGTAATACCCTAAGACATCAGAGCTGTGAGCTATCAGAAACAGATACGTAGCAAATGAAAGAGATTAAAAGGTTCCTTGTCTAAAGCGTAAGACATACTTAAGACTGCCAGTGAGCAGGCACACAGGTGTGCAAGTTTTCAACACAGGCTGGAGAAGTGAAGCACACACAGCAGTACCAACCCAACAGCTGCAGCTGCCCTTTGCACCTGGGGCACAGGTGGTTTCAGGACCATTGCAAAGAGCTGCCTGGTGCAATTGTCTGATCTTAAGTTTATGAGGCACAAGACAGTTGGCTAGAAGATATACCTAAATCCTACGTGCTTACTAGGGCAATGAAAACAAAATTTTTGACCCAACTTATACGCTAAGATGAAAGATTTTTTTCCAGGACAAAAAAGTACCAAATAAATGGTTATCAAATGTATAGAGACACTCCTTACAAATTAATTTTTCTTCTTGTCTTGCATAATTAAAAGGTTTTCTACTTCGTTCACAAAAAACCCTGAAGTGGTGAGATCTAACAGGAGACATGACATTTACTATTTAAAAAAAAAAAGAAATCAGAGAAAGAAGCAGTACAATTTAGTTGGTCCACAAAAGAAATTCAGTTTGTTATGCCTCCCTCAGTTAGCATTAGAGTTTCCACTAGCATTTCTGCTAGTGGAAACTGTAAGTGCAATGTGAAATAAACATCAAACAAAAAAACACTGAACAAATGGCTTCAAAAAACCATTTTGTTACCTGCGCGATTCCAGTAAGGTAGATCATATGTGTCCTCAGTTTTTTTCTTGCTGTGAGAAAAAAAAAGGAAAAAAGTGTTATTTTAACTAGTCTGCTTATCAAAAGATGCAGTAAGTAATGCTCAGCAACTATCACCTTGGCTGTAACTGGTCCTCAAATTTAATGTATTAGCACCAGTAACCTGGCTTCCCATCACCAGTCTGCTGCTACCAGAGAAACCAGTTTTCAGTCAAAGCGTTTCCAATGAAAATGGTTACAAAAAGCTGTTATGTCCTCGCTAGTCAAGTGATTTTTTTTCTCAGAAAGAATGCAATTCTTTCTACAAGTGCAGACCACAGAGTTCCCACAGCAATACATGCAGCATTTCATTCCCACACACCAGGCTAACAGACATTTAAAGCACTTTCATCCATCTGTTAATTTACCGGTTTCTCCAATGCCATGCACAAACTAAGATAAGAATCAGGGTAGTGAAGACCATCACCAGCACTGGAACCAGAACTGCTGCCAATGCCACATCTGAAAGCCATTAAATTAAGTGGTGTCAGACAGAAAGAGCTTCTCATAAATCAGTTTTTGATTTGAAAATTACTTGAGTAGAGCACGCAGTTTTAACGTTTAGTGTCCATCACACCAGATCCCCCAGCTAAGCTACTCTGCTGGATGCTCCCACAGCGCAACTTCAATTAACATCTGGCTCTTCGACATGCATGCAAAGCTGGTGGCTTTGCAGGGTTTTTCATCAAAATCAGTTTGTTTTAATATATGGTTTTTCTGTTACAATAATGCATTCTATTATTTATGCAGAAAATCCCTTAATGTCACCTTATAAGTTCAAACTTCCTTTAAGAAGTAAATTCTACAGTACCTTAACAGTTAATCCCAATCAGTCAGTGCTGAGTCTGTGTGTGATCCTGTCCCCTGCCATCCAAAGGACACTTCAGCAGTGCCCACATCTGCAGTGACTTTGCTCCCTTTTCTGACCATTTTCTTTGATAAACAAAATGATTATGCCAGGTGACATTTTTCAAATTTCACGTCAAAAAAATTGCTCCAGAGAAGATTTGCTATATCAAAGGTATTTTGTTCTAAGAAATTAGAACAGCTACACCTGATTAATTCAGAAGGGAAGTCCAAGTTACAACTTTTCCTTCTGACAAAGTTTGTTCAGTGATAAAAAGCTGAACACTGCTTGAACAAGCTCTGGAAGATGGAACTATTATATATCTATAAAATATGTATTTTATATACATTTATATTATATATATATTACTTGGCAGATTGGTTTTGTTTCCTCATGCAGCATACAACTGCACAACTTTTATCATTTGTGTATTTAATAACTGGTAAATACTAGAAATAAAATATTGACAACCTGCTGTAATTTGTTGTTTTGAGAAAATTTCAATGCAGAAAGCACATTTAGTATACGTCAAAGCACTATAAGGAGCTCCCAACATTTTCACTGTTTAACAATGGATACCTTTGGTTACACTTGGAGTCACTGTAGTGTTTTTTATCTCAGGTGTGAAAGTTGTTTTATCTGTCTGCAGCGAAGTCTTCACTGAATGAATGAAGTCATCCATGAAGTCAGCATTCTTATCATTCTTGTTCTGAGGTGGTGCTGGCAAAGTGATTTTAGGAGCACGACCTTCAGAAGAAAAGGATTTATGAGGCAAGTTCTTTGAGTGCTAGTTTTCCATATCTCATTTTCAGTAGAAGACAGCTGGAACAGTTTGCTAGAAAGCTTTTGTTCATGTCATATAACGAGGAAACCCCCTACCAGGAATCAATGACATGAAAAGCAAGTGATTGGCATCTTATGACACACTTATTTTGTAAATTACCTTGTGTACACCTAAATTCAGTATTTTTCTGGTTAAGGTAACTTTTGGATAACCTTTTAATACCAATTAAAGAAGGATTACGCAGCTAAGAAGTACTTATCAAAAATAAACCCATGATGTAACTTTTAATCTTAGTAGTTTCATGTACAACCTTAATAGTTTCACTTCTTGTCTTGCACAGTTGAAAGTTTTCAGTTGTCTTACCTATACTAAACTGACATCCTAGCAATTCCACTTTCATTGCAATTTTCTGGTGCCATTTTAAGGGGTTAATCCTAAAAAAACGTGCAATTATAGGTGGAATGAAATTATTGCGAACTTCCTGGTACAATTCAGTATTCCCTTGAAATATCTAGAAAAGAAGGAGAAAAAAAGAGAGAAACATTACGTTCTACAAATACAATAGTAATTGAGTAAGTACTACCAATTTTGATGTTTTATTGAGGAAGAATAAACAGTGAAGGATTCAATTCACCCCACGCTGCTGCCTGCCCCATTACGTTTGCAACTAAATAAAACAAAGAAAGATGTATATGCACACAGCTACACAGTTCAGAGTAAAGGTACCATGGAATATCCTACTGATGCTCCCCAGGCACAGCCTGCTGTTACACACGTTTATGGCACATTCTAACTCCTTCTTGGTATTTTACGCTTAGTCTTCAAATATACATGGATAGCAAGGACTTTTGACACTGCAAGGTGGAATTAAATGGTGCCTTCACACAGTCCAGCAGTTCAGCACAGCCTGTCTGAGGATGGTATTCCTTAGAAAGCACTGGGGGGGGGCACCCTCAAATGTGGAACCACACTGTCCTCTCGTGGCTATTGCCTGCAAGTGCTGAGCCACAACAAAAGAGAAGAATTGGAGTTCAGAATGTGAAAGCTCTCCTCAGTCTCACACTGAGCCATGAGGTTCTGCAAGAGAAGAGCACAGACTTTGCGTGAAGGATGAGCTCAAGCTGGTCCTTCACTGCTATCCTTGCACACAAAGAACTCATCAAAATGTGACAACACACAATGAGTCTGGTTGAAGTTTAAAAGCAGTGAGCAGAGTCCCTGTGAGATGCAGTGTAAGCACACTGACAGATTTACAGCCAACTGCAGGTTTGCCACTCCTGAGCTGCTTAAAACAATACAGCAGCTTGGCCCAGTACTCCAACCCTCCCCCTCCTTCAGGAAGACTGGTTTGGCACCATGTCTTTTGGTAGGAAGTGAGCTGCCTCTCCATGTTCGTGCACAGCAGTGAGGCTTTGGTCCTGCACATGCAGCTCTGTGGTGCTGTTGCAACACAGGTCACCACTGGGATGATAGTGAACAAGTTCTTTCATTTGAAGCACTGATATAGACACTGCAAATCATGATGGACACAATGCAAAACACAATTATGGCACTTGCCTGAAAAAAGTCAGTATGACAAGGAGTTTTCTTCTCACTCACACCACTTGGTAAGAAATAAAGCACCCTGCCATTCTTAAAGACAAGCACTGCATTGTGCAACAGATTATGTGTCTGCATAACATGAAGCAGTCGAGAGCTTTTAGCACATCTCTGTTATCACTGCTGTTTCAATCTTGATACATGAGAGAAGAGATTTTTGTACTGCACTGCTGAGTTTTTGAAAAAAATGACTAGAATATCCCAAGAGGCCTGAAATAATTATTCCAGGAAACTATCCATTCAGAACAAGTGCCTGCTTTGAATTTAAGCTTCCTGTTCTTAAATATATTCAGTAGCAACAAATGAAGACACAGCAAATGCAGGGGCAAGCCTATGATGCTATTTTGGAAATAAATAACACCAAGTAGTTGAAGTTCATGTGCCCACAGCAGACTGGGTTCTAATTTACAGCCACTTTTCCCTTACTAGTTTGTTTTGGTTTGGTTTTTTGATTATTTTTTTTTTCAATGACAGGCTTGTAGCATCCTTACCAAAACAAATTTTTTGTTTTGGTAAGGATGCAAGTGAGAAGCAAAATAAGGGAGGTGACTTCCTGAGGGGAGGCACCCAGACTGAATTGCTGTACTGTATCCTTGCTCGTGCTATGCCTGCCAGCACCAAAAGAAGGCACATCTGGCTGCCCAAGCAATATATGCAGATGTTACAGAGCAGGGACACAACTCTGAAAGCTGAATCTCATGTCAAGTTTCTGAGGCTGAGCATGTAACCGCAAGGGCAAAAAGAATCAACACCAACTCTTACCTTCAAGAAAGATTAACAGTAAAGATCTTTACTCCAGGTTTTTATCAGTCAAGCTTTTGACATCCAGTGTTACAGAAGTAACTTAACCTTACCTGCAGCTCTGTATTTTTTGTTACCCTAACTTTTGCATTAAAAAATAATTTGCTTCTGAGCTCAATACAGCGCTAACTTTTTAATGAGAAATCACTTTCATAGTCTTTTTATTATCAAACTCTTTCCACTTCTCTCTGTGCTGTTAAACAAAGCTTTTCCAACACTGCAACTCTCATTTGTCCTTCTTCTCCAATGCAAGCATTTACTCTTTTTTTAATCCATGAAAAATTAAGAAAAGTTTTTCTTGAGTACTGCCAAATCTCTAAAAGCTATTTGCAAAAAAGACTACAGGAAAGGCTTGGAAAAGCTTCTAGTCTCCTGAAAAATGTTAGGAATTCCAAACATGTTTCAAAAAAACAGGGACTAGCACCTCCCAGCTAGTCTGGCAAGCTAAAAGGGAGAACCCTGCAAGCAGATGCATTCAAAAGTAAATCTGTATCAAGCGAGGTGATGGCAGAGAGAAATTCTGCTATCTTGAAATAGAAAAAACTCATTACATTTATTCTAACCACAAGAGGATAAAAAAGTAAAGCTTAATTTTAAAACACATAACCTGTTTTAAAAGAAATAGAATTATTCTTGAAGAGATGCAGTACCAGAAAACCTACCAGTGGCAACAGAAGTTTCTTGTATAGAATGTTCCCACCCCAAATACTAATAAAAATAACATCTGAATTTTAGAACTGTTCAAATCCTTACATATTTGCATATTGTCATATTTTCCTCTGCTTATCTGCTCTTTATGATTCAAAATAACACTGAAAGTGAAAGTTATTTAATGATTCCTCACCATACCAAAATTGACTTATATTTACAATTGTGAAATCTCCTTAGAACATACCTAGAAAGTATATGGTATTTTTACCTTATCTTTACCCATGCCAGGTTCTCTGTATGCTGTCCATTTCTGTGCATCATCGCTATATAAAATTCTGTAGGCTGAGACATAATAGCAGTGCTCTGCTAAAGTTGATCCAGTAGTTATAATACCTGTGAAAATTAAGGCACCCAGTAAGGACAAAAAACAGGTACCACTTCGTAAAAATTAACAGATTGGTTTTTGAATCCAGAGCTGTATAATGCAGTCTTAACTGGTCCAGTTAACTTCAAGAAGTTTATCTAAAGGGCCAGGGTGTGAAGCTTCCACAGTGACTGGAACTTAGTCAACTCATTTTACTTACTTTTTATTTTAATTTTCATGGTATAACCTTGCTAAGCCCTTCCACCCACACCCCACTTCTTGATGGAAACAGCCCCTTCATTTGACCACAGCTCACTCCTGTCTCCAGCTGCTGACACAGCTTTTCCCTGCTCTTGTACTGCCAACCTAAAGGCACCATTGAAAAAACTGCAGCTCTGCAGCACAACTCACACAGTAAAGCTTTTTTGGAAAGGCTTGTTAGCACAAGAATTAGAGGAGTAACGCAAAATCCAAAGAGTCTCCAGGGAGGAAATAACAAAGGCCACTGGTAAATCCAAGATGCTTAATGATAGCAAGCCATGCTGCTGATAGCAAAGTATGCAGCTGAGGTTACAGAGACCAACTCAGGCATTTTGGAAAGAGACAAATACAAACTGATCAGTGGAACATGTTTCACAATAGCCTTAAAGCCCTAGACTCTATGAAGCACTCAACCTAAATCCATTTTATTTTGATTTACATCAGATGACAAACATGCCCATTAACAACAGCAAATCACTGAAGGATTAAACCAGAAAACAGTAACACTGGCACTGCAGGTACAACTGCTGCACAGCTACCCTGGAGATTAAACCCAAAATGCCAACACCTCAGCGTTGATATTGGATTCACTGTGGTCATGACAGGCACTAGGGAAAATCTAAGAAACAAGTCACTACACCTGCATCAGAGGTACCAGTGGGCTGAGCTGACTGGATTTTGATCTGCATCTCCAAGGAGTCAATGAGCAGGAAAAGGGAAGAATCAAGAATCCAATAAAATCACGGGAAACACTTCAACAAATTCTGAGGGAAGAGATGTCTATGAAACTACATCTCTTCAGCTCCAGGCTCCTCAGTGTGTTAGCTAGGACATGGAAGCAAATTAAGTGTAATGGTAATTAAGTGACACCTGAGCTTTATCTAAGGCCCAACACTGGAAAAAAGGATATCAGTAACCAAAAATTTTGAATGCTGCTGAGAAGTCACATCAGATTCACTTACCTGTTATTTTCTTTTCTTTATTCAAGTCAATCTGCAACCACTGATGTTCATCACTGATAAAAGCAGCCCAAGGAGGTCCAATCCTTTTTAGTCTGGCATTTTCAGGTTTCCAAATGTTTACTTGTCCTGTTTGGTTAGGCCACTCGAGAATTGATGATGATGTGATATGGGAATCAGGAATCACCCCAGACTCCATCCCCAGTGTCCCATAGCAACCTGAGCAACAGAAAAGGTGAGGATTGCAAATAAGACCTGAAGTTACGCTGCTTGGATTTCAAGACTTTATATGCAAATAATAAACAGCCATCTAAATTTATTCCATAACAACAATACCAACTAAACACACTGTCTTTTGCTTTCTAACAGGGATACTAGAACTAAACTAGATACTAAACTAAACTAGAAGTCACAAGAATGCCATGATTTGCGCTTGCTCCAAGGGTAATATGGATATTCTCTCAGTCACTTCCCTCAGAGAGAGTCATTCTCTCACTCACACAGAGCACTCAAGGAGAAGCACTGGGGAACCTTCATGGTCTAAGAGTATCTCTGGTTGCTGCAGGAATGGGAAACAGGCTACTGGTTCATTAGTTCCTTTTTTGTGTCTGTAGAACTTCTTGAGTTTTCAAATCAACCCCAGCACCACAGTGTTAATTTGAACAAAACCAAAGAATGTAGGAAGTCATGTCATAATCCTGGCCTTGAGCTCAAACACATCCTTGAAATTAGTTACATTTTTCTGGTTACCATTCTTATTAAATGTTTCTTCCCATGTTGCCTTCTGCGGGTAGCTGAAAAACATTTCCTAAATTCAGGGCTAGATTTCTTGTTCTTGTAATACTATCTCTCTCCCATGCACAGTCCCCAGAAGTATCAGCAGAGAGCAATCTGTGCCTTCAGTCAGGCAGGCTGAACAACCCAGCCTAGTTTCCCTTCTCCTGTGAACTTCCCCTCTCCACCAAGGGGGGCACTCATCCCTCAAGGAAGGCACAGGTGGCAGAGCCCAAATGTGACTGGACACCAGAGAAAGTCTTGCCCATGTCCTGAGAGATGGCATTAGTAGTTTACTGTCTCTGCTGAATGTACGTCGCCTGCCACAGCACAGGATCACTTCACTAAGGGAATTCTTTCCCTCATCAGTCATTTTCCATCTAACATGCTGCCACTTGGCAGCAAAAATGCCTCAGTCTCTAAATACCTGCTACATTCCACTCTTTGCTTTGTGATGCTTCAGTTAATTTCTATCGACTCTCAAAGTCAGGCAGTTTTTCCTGTATAAGCAGACTCATCTTCCTCTGCACTGACCATGCCTCTAGCCTTAATAACACACTCCTCTACTTCATACCAAGTCATAAAACCAACTGCAACAGCAGGAACACACTAGGACCTTCACCACAGTCTGATAAACCTCATTTGAGCATACTACAGGGTTTCTTTTCCCCTCACCTAACTCCTAGACAACCCAACTACAGACATTTTAATCTAGAGCTGCATCTTGTCTCTCGCTTATTCAATAATTTCTCACGTGTCACTGAAGTTCACAAAGTCTAGATCAGCATTTTTTCCTCTCTCTTCCAATTTCCAGGCCATTTAATTACTTTCATACACACTATCAGATCACATTGTGAAAGACAAAAAACCCAGCAAACCCTGCCTGGATCACTGTGTTTAAAATTCTTTATGCATAAGGATACTAGACCTGTAATTCTTTCTCTCAGCTCTTGCAGATACCTGAGAGAGAAATAATTTTAAAATTTTTATTAATTATTAATATGTGCACTGTATTTTCTAATTTTTGTTTATTTATACACTTCCATCACCAAACACTCCTTCCCATCAGATTCCTGTCTTTATATCCTCCTTCACTGTGCCTCTGATTTATGTATTAGGAAAAGCATTTATTTATTTTGAGAAGTATGTGCATGATTCCCCCTCCCTTTCTTTTTTTATCTTTATGAAAAACAGATGTGATGGTTTTATGGTTTTTAAATTGTTATTAAAACAGTTAAAGAGACTAAAGAAAGGCCACTGTCTTCACAGTACTTCCAACATCCACGCAAAGATGGCATTTAAAGTGACTTACAGGAAAACTAGCTTGCACTAAGAAAACTACAGCTAATTTATTTAATTAGACTGAAAGAATCTCTTTCTGTACATAAGCAAGGCTTACTTGAAACATTGCTGTACCTATAAATTAGTGATGATTAATCATCAAGTTGAGATAGTAAAACAATACAAAAATAGACATTTTTTTTAATTGAAGAATACAGTAAGGAAAGGTCTCACAAATGAGAACAAAAATTAAGAAATCAAATATCTGCACACCCACTTCTATCCACAAACTTTGTATGAAAGTAGTAACAGGTAACATATGTGATACCACTTACCACTTGTCTTAAAGGTGAAGAGACTTGTAGACAAGGGTCCCCTGCAGAGAAGAAAAGATGATGTTTTGCAGTACCCAGTGAGAAAAATTGAAACAAACTGTCTTCAATTTATTTTTCTTGTCTGACTGCTTGCCACTGAAATGTATACACATGTGCCTGAACAAGCACTTAATGATTAACACACCCTGCCAGTGAGTTGCAGCACTTTCAGTACAAACACCTTCTCAAATGAAATCAAGTCCAGAGATGCTGGGTTAAATACTTTCAAACAAACATCTACCCAGCAAAATGCCAGACTTCATTAAAATGCTTTCTTTTTAAATTAAGCTAATCATAGTAACACAAATCAATCTCCTGTGATTGCTTTCATTTGTGGGTCTTGAGATACAATGACAAGCCACAGTCTTTTCCTAAAAATGAAAAGCTGCAATTAAATTACTGTTTTCCTGTAGACCAGTAGGAATTTATAGCCAAGAAGGTAAAAACTCCTTGCAGAATTTGGGAAATGAAAATTCCTAGTCTAGAGATTAAACAATTGGTAAAACAATTTGGTAAAACAATTACAATACAGCAAAAGTCTGAGAAACTTAGAGAAGAGAAGCTGTCCAGGGAACATATAGCTCCACGAGCTGAAATTAATCCCACAATGAGACACTACCAAGACCTAAGGTGCTAAAGATAAGGAAATACACTTACACTTTTGAGGTGACATTGTTAGCCAAGGAGCCTTCATAGTATCGAATGCCCTTGCTGATTACAACATTAATTTGACCACCCAGAGTATTTGACACGACACCTGCATGAACACCGGCCATACAAAGTGATGACGACTTGAAGAAGGAAGGGAAAGAAAAATTTCATACTACTAAGTGAATAAATTAAACACCACACCATATATTGTAAATGCTACACTGTCCAGCTACAGTTTTTGTTATTATTACATTAAAATACTATTTTTAGTTAAGTATTGTCTTGGTTATTTAGAAAGCACTCATCTTTATTATGAATTTATAAAAACACAAGAAGAAGGCCCTACATTTCACTGTGTCCTCCCCAGCTGCATTTAGAATGTAACTGTTGTAATTAAATGACCTCAAACCAACACCAAGGTGAATCAGTCTGAAAAAGCCAGACAGCCAGGCTCAGCCTATAATAAATTATATTTGACAACAAAACATGTAAACACATAGAAAAAATTTTAATAGAACATTGAGAGTATGTTTGTTTATTTTCTCACAATTAAGGGGTGAGGCATTGCAGATTTTGTAGCTTTCAGCCAAGGGGTTTTTTTATTATATCTTGTGGTTAAACATGGTTTAACCATCCAGCACTGATCCATGTAAAGCCACAGTAATACATGCATACAACTCATCCTAAACAAGTCAATTACATATGTTGTACAAGTCAGTGGAGACAAGTAATAAAAAATGCTTTTGGGTGTTGTGGGTTGACAGGGAAGTGAATTCTTAACAGGGAGGTTGTGGCTAAACCAATCAGTGGTCAGATTTGAATATTGGCACCTGGTGTGGCCATTGAAGACATGACTGCCTCTGAGAAAACAGGGGTTAAAGCAGAGCACTCCCAGGGGAACTTTCTCTTCTTGGTTCCAGTGGTGAAGTAGTTTCACCTCCCCTCCCCAGTAGCTGGGTGGGGATGGGGGAAGCCATGCACCCTGGCTGAGGGGTGGTGATGAACTGAGAGTTGATTATCTGAGGGGTGGCAACTGGATTGAGAATATAAGGTTTTATCTCATTGTGCTGGGGTGGAAACTGGGGGGAGGAGGAGCAATGTTTTGGGAAGGTTTTTATTCCGAGTTCTGTGTGTTCCTTTTTACATATTGTAAGTTAATAAAGTTTTTTCCTTTATTCCTAAGCTGGAGCCTGCTTTGATCTATTTCTGGTCACATCTCATAGCAGCCACTGGGGAGAATATATTTTCATGGGGGCACTGGTGTTGCACCAGTGTCAAACCATGACATAGGGTATCATGTTCTTGCCTTTTCTTCTTGGATGACAGAATCTACTAACAAACGTCATAGTGACACTTCCCTGGCTTGCAGACTACAGGTGCCACAGTGAGCAGCACTTATCACACTAAGTCCGCCAGGCTTGCCCAGAGTAAGCTCACATCCAAAACGTCTAGGATCAACATAGCTCCCCTCTCCATTAAAGTAAGAGCATGGGATTTAGTAGGAGATGCAGCTCTCTCCTCCCTGCTCACCAGATGTCAGCAGTGAGAGATCCAAGCCCTCAAGGACTCTGAACATTAGGGTCACACAGAAAGGAATCAAGATTTTGTGTATTTTTTAAAGCAGCAAACAGTCCCCATACATTTGAAAGAGATGCATCAGAAACCTCAACCTGAAACTTGGTCTAAAGTGCTGGAAAATTTCATTTTTTTCCACACAGCCTGACTTCTGGGAAATTCACAGCCTTTTTTCGTTGATAAAGTACACAAAAATAAAGTCATAGGGCATTTATTTCCTTAAGTTTCCTTATGAAAAGGTTTCGTTTTCCTCCATAGAAAACAATTATTCCAGATTTTGTAAAAAAAGTCCCAACAAGCAGAACTCCTGCAGATGCTGCAAATTTGTGAGGCAGAGAATCAATTTAATATTGTTATTAGCTACAAAAATTACCTTGCAGCCACTTAGTGAGGACTCACTGGGGACCAGAACATGTAACACAGTTACACTGTCGTGACATTTTTACATGGGGGTGATTAAGCAAGTAGCCTGGGATTTACAACTATTTGGGGAAGAAAAGAAACAGGCACATTTTAAGTTTGTATTTAATACTAAAATCTTTGGTTACTAACATTTTTACATTGTCTTACCTCTGTGCTACATCTGAGGGCTTATTAAAAGAGTATTTTAAAATAAAAACCAAGGATTTAATGTAATTTTTAGTAGGCTGCTAGTAAAATTATAATCACTTATAATAAACAAAGCAAACATCCCCCCATCCTATGGCAAGTTCATTAATTGACCGGCAAAGGCTTACATTAGAATAATACTGTATGGGGTTTTGCATTGTTTTAAGTAAACAATACATTATTAAAGATGTTAATTACCAATTTACAGAAATACTCTTACAGTATTAAATTTGTTTTGCAAATTATTTTATAGCTGCTGAGCATAAACAATATTTCATCTCTAAAGTGTAACAAAAATTAAGATCACCACTAAGACACTGTTGAAAGAGGCATTACAGTGTCAAAAATAAAACAACATAATTAAAATAACTGGTTCTTTCTTTATAAATCTTAATTTCCCAGCCTAAGAAAACCAACTAAAAGAAAACAGGAAGTAGAAAAAACCCCAATCTTTTGATTGATCCACCCTTCTCTGCAGGACTTATGAAAGTATTTGAGACTCCACTACACTACTCCACTTCTTGGAGATGGCAACATCTGAAGCACCTGTCATTTAGCACCAGTGCTAAAAAATGAGTACCATGTTATTCACTTTTAGGAGGCACAAATCCCAGCATACAGGAAGCACAACCAATGCAAACAACTACAACTGACTTGCATTATCCACCATGTGTTTTATGAAAATTCATTTGAGCCCATAGTATTTTCACTTACATCTCTGTATCCATGAGGAATAGTGCCTGAAATATCAGCAAAAGGAATCACACATCCAGCTGGACAATACTTACTGAAAGAGAACAAACTATCAAGTCAGGATAGGCATGCACCTACAACTCTCTTACAGTTATAAAAAAGTTGTGGTTTTGATTTACAAGACTCTGCTATTCATGTATCACTATGTAATGATATCTTCTAACTGAAGATCTATCAAATCAGACCAAAAATACTCACATGT
The DNA here is from genome assembly GCF_028551555.1 of Melozone crissalis. Taxonomy (NCBI): domain Eukaryota; kingdom Metazoa; phylum Chordata; class Aves; order Passeriformes; family Passerellidae; genus Melozone; species Melozone crissalis. The sequence continues at coordinate 19,869,413 of NW_026535786.1, read as the reverse complement.
ACACAACAGGAGGACAGACTTTTGAAAATGTTTTAAAATAAGTCCCAGCTGAAAGTACAGTTCCAGTCTCAATATGATGAACTAATAAGGCCAGCATTTTATATTATGAATACTATGTGGCTCCTGTAAATTCAAAGTCATATAACTAAAAATATTAAAGAATTTTATTTTATGAACTAGAGGCCTTCATATCTATTTGTTTGGCACCCTTAAATAAAGCATCTGAAAAGTAATGCTATTTTGTAACAGCTTTTGGCAATGCTTAGATCATAAACACTGGCCAAATTACCGCTAGCACATAAAAAGCACAAGGTAAGACACCAGCACCTCTGGAGCAGGCCTGTGTTCATGTTCTAGGACCATTTCATACTGCACACATGAAAATTATTACATCTTCAAGAGCTAAAAGTAGAGTGGAGCAAACGCATCAACATTTTCACCCCGACTCAGCAACAACTGAAGCAATGCTGTAGGTTCCATGAAAATAGGGGGATTCAGAGACTTTGTCACACATTGACTACGGCCACAATCTACAACAAGAGCCCTATTCTGGAACCGGGGAAAATGAAGGAGAAATGCAAAGGTTGTACTTTGAAATGTTCCAGGTTGTCACAGCTTAAGTTCTCCAATAATTAAGCTTTGACACTTCACAGTAGTCTGCAGCTTTAAACAGACTGGCCTTGCATTAGATGGAAACAGGGAAGGAGACAACAGGGAGTTCCCCTTCAGAATGCAGAGCATTCCATGTTTCCACGGAACCTCATTAATGAGCACCAAACTCTGAAATGGGTCTGCAATTTCTAACACGTGTCATCATTTAATGGTGACATTAGGTAACTGTAGGTAACTGTAATATAAATTTCAGTAATTAAGTTGTGTACCTGCTAAAATGTATTTATAAAAGCAATATTCTTTCTATGAAAATGAGATATTAGCTCCTATGTGTTAGTGCAAATTAACAAGGTTCTACTGTATACTGCATGTAAATAACACAAATGGGAGAGACAGGAGGAGGAAGAAGGAGTGCAAATGTCAAAATTCTTCAGCTCTAACCCCTAATTAGTTTGTGTCTCAAGTTCTCTGGATGGCCAATTTTCAAGCTGCATCAGAATATGTGACAAAGCAAAGTAGAAACACTTAAATTACTTCATTAAAGAGACTGGGAGGAAAAAAGGTAAAAATCAGTCTTACTTGAATTCTGGTTCGGAAAAGTGACTTGCATTGTCTAAACAGGTAATTAAGTCTGGAAAGAAAAAATGTAAGTCAAAAGGATGAAAAAGACAAAAGGTTGAATATGCTTTTTAAACTGAACAAATACATACATTTGAGCCTCTGAGGCTTAACAGTCTCAGAATGAAAAAACACATTCCTACTAAATTTTCTTGCAACAGATTTTGTATCACAATAGAACCTTGCTAATTGTCTGAGTCACTGGGAAATCTACTGAGAATATTACTCTAGATAATACTACAAAATTCATTTTCTGTGTAGCCTAATTTTAATTTATAGCTATATTTCAGAACAAATCTGAAACAGAAACATATGTTCTTTTCATAAAATTAAATTAATAAGATAAAGAGGCCTGTGTTTTCACCATTTAATGGTTCTGCAGTGCTGAACACAAGCACCATAGAGAACAAATGTTAGAATGCTGTGTTACTGGCATCCATGACTGATACCACAAATTTCTTGGTTTTGTCTGCTGTGTATCAACATACAGTCCAAAATACAGAGAGGAAAGCATCAAATACTCTACAAAATTAAAAACTGAGACTCTTTATCTGCTCTTTTTAAAATAACTTCCAGACAGGGTTTTTTGCCTCCTGAGGCAGTTGTTGCTGCTCCTTCATTTCCTTGCAGACCACGTGTTATCACTCACCTTTACAATGAGTGGGAGGAGATGCAAAACAAATGCAGCAGCCTCTTTCAGAGGCTTAGAAGAACCAAAACCAGGGGGAAAAACCCAAGAAAAAGACAAAAAATCTAGTCCAAAGATTATGACATGAAAGTTAAAGGAGTACAGGATGCTGCTACTGAAATAAAAATTTCCACGAGGTTAGTCTGTGTAAAATATATACAGTTTGATAAGAAAACTTGTTAGCTATCTGCCACCTTGACTACTACCTGAAAAAATGCATTTTTGTCCTGAATCTGAAGCAGTCCTTTCATTTATAACAGACAACTGACATTTTTCCTCTGCTATTCAAGGTAAGCTTTGTTAACATTTCTTTAGAACTACAGCAACTTTTAGGTAGGCAGTCAAATTTCCTACACAGAAGTATCATAAAGAATGTACTAAATTTTTAGAAGTTAATTTGTAAGAATGTGGGAGTAAATGAACTGGTTCTGTTTTTACTAGACAGCTCTAATTCTGCCAGCAGAGAAAAATCACCGAATAATCATAAATACCTAATTTGCCAGTGGTTGAATAAGCTGCAAGAAATCCACGTCCAGAAGTGTGAATTCCACTCATGAACTGTACTGTGACTTCATTACTTTTTGAAGTAATTAAACCATCCATTTGAAAGCCAAATCCACAGTATTTTCCTGTGGAGAGAAGGAGGAGAACAAATATTGACCCAAAACAACACATGTAATAAGCATCTTGTGTAATTTCCAGCCTCTTATTTCATCTGCAGTGTAGGCTCACATTAGTTCTGCTGTATATTCAAAAGCAAATACATGAGAATGACACTAAATAATGCTTAGCAGTCATTTAAAGCAAATGGCAGACTGTGCGTTCCACATTTGTTTTGTCACTGTCAAAGGTCTGGCATACCCCAATATCTGCAGATAAATGTGACCTCGTCCCATTCATCTCTAACCATGCATAACCTCCACACTCAGAGCTTCAAAGAACATGAGGAATCTCACAAGGAAAAGGATCAAGTTAAGACAATGAGAAGCATCTACCAAAGCAAATGAGAAAAAAGTCCTCCTTTTCCCAAAGCTGCTGAAGCATTTCCTCCTCATAGACTCCTCCATGGCTTTTGTCACATACTTTCCCTAATTCTGGACAGCAGCAGGCACAGCTCACTGCATTTCAGCAGTATCATACATATATCATATCACAGGTAAGCACCATCAACATAAATTACCAGTTAGCTCACTTTCAATTTTGTCACACCTAAAAAACCTAACTGTGGTATTCACATATTCTTTGAACAGAGAGAGACATAATTCTCTCTCCCAGGATTTTCCTGGGGAGCTGAAAGTCTGTGAGAAAGCTCAGACAAAGAAGAAAAACAGTTCTTATTTTCACTTGCTGCATCTGTTGTATGGCACATGGGGAATGTGTTATGGAGATTGTTTACCAAAAGGGATTTGTTAATTGGACACTGGTGATGGTGTTTTGGATTGATTGACCAGTTAGGTCAAAGCTGTGTCATGACTGTCTGTAAGGGTCACAGCTTTTTCTTTAGTATAGTATAGTATTAGTGTGGTATGTAGTATAATATAGTATAGCTTAATAAAGCATTTGTTCAGCCTTCTGCAATCATGGAATCAATGCACGTTACTCCTTGGCCGGGGATCCGTCTGAGACAATACATAACAAAGGTTCTGTACCTGGGTGCTTCTCTTGTCATAAAAAATGAACAAAAATAACACCATTTCAACTGCTGGAGTCCACGGATATTGACAGTATTCGCCCTATGAAGTTCTAGAATTGATACCACATTAATGGATGAATGGCTGTTAAACATGTCCCAGTCAATATGGAATTCTACAGTCCTACTAACTAGAAGCTTTAGTAAAGATACTGACCAGTTAATTAACTTGTTTAGAAAAAATAATCTTCTGTTCTACAGGCTACCATGATCATTCGATATTGTAGAAACCATCTATATCCCTATTTAAGATTCTGCAGTGGATAAGCAAAGTGGATAATCACCAGCAGTAAATGACACTGCCTCTGTTTCAGCTCATCATTCCACTTGCTTTCCTCATAATGAGTATGTTATCATATAGCAGAAATAGCAGAAAAAGAGGCAGGACTCCTTCCTCAAATAAAGGCAAATTACCATACTAATGTAGAGGAAGTGGAGTAACAGAGTCCTCCCGGAATAGTTCTTAACAAATATAATACAAAATAAATATAAGATGTACAGCAATTTCCTTTAAAAAGTGAACTGCACTCCCAAACACTATCAAAATAATTTAAAAAATTTTAAAAGTTAAAATACAAATTCCTGTCATTATTCAGAGCTTTCTAGATGTTGCTTAGTCAGATTTTTTTTAACAAAGCAAGGGTATCTTCTAATAAAAAAACAGAAAACTTTCTTTTAAAGTTTTGTTTCCAGCCACTGGATCTTGTTACATTAGTGACCATCATGAGATTCCTCTTGAAACCCCTTCTTCAGGCAAATACAAAATGCAAGCCATTTAAATCCAGCTTGGATAAACTCTCCAGTGCTGCTTGCCCCATGGACATACAGCCTTTGAAAAACTGTAGAGTGATGCTCTTCATGATTCATAGCACGGCATACTTTTGAGACTACAAATAATTTTTCTAACTCTTCCCTGGCCTCTTGCCTGATTTTTTACAATCTTTTAAAAAGCAAGCACTAGGAATGGACAAAGCATGACAACAGCAACACCTTTGTCAGAAGGTGTGTGCAGAAGATGTAATATTGCTATTTTGTCTGTACTTACGCATTGAAGGATCCCGAGTGCTTTTGTATAGCTACAATACAGCACGAGAGGAAACTCTCATGTCTTAAATAAGTACATCTGACTGCAGATGCATAGTGATTTGACTGTACTGAAATCTCACAAACTCCTCTAGATCTCACTTACACTAGAGACAAACCTAAAACTGAGCATTTGAATCTTCTTTTTATTTCTTTATAAATACTCAACAGGCTTGGAATAAGCACTAGCCCTTAAAAGTTTCATTAGAAACCCTCTCTGTTTATCAACGAACCCACAAACAATTCATTTTTTAATCTAACCAGCCAACTTTTAAGTCATTTTGGGTTAAAAAAGGTATGACCAAATTTCAGATTTTACGTAAAACAAGTATTTTAATGGTAGACCATGCCAGCAGTCTTGAATGGAAAAACTTAGGATAAGTCCAGAATTTTCCCAAGAAAATTCAAGTCACTGTTTAATCTCTCCAGTGTCTGTTGCTTCAAACATTAAAAAAACACCCCAAATCTTGCCTCATCTACATTTGCCACTGTTAACATCACTGTCTGTCCTTTGACTTAATTTATTAAGAGCAGAACAACACACACATTTCCCAACATGCTGTGCTGCTCCACGAACAGGCCACAGCTGAAAAGCAAGGGAAACAAATAAAGCAGGAATTTACTTGAATTTACTTGAACCCATTAAGTCCCTTGTAAAAGTGAGTAATAGACTTATCAGAACTTGATATTCCTTGCCATTTAAGGTATTCAGTGTTTCCTATTTTAGACCAAGTCTGGCTCGACAGCTCCAAGCACATACTTATTTTCACACACGCTTACCTAGGTAACAGTCGGAAAAGAGGGTTAATAAACCTAACACTCCACTACCCTCTTTAGAAAAAGACTCAGTTTACTGGGATCAGCATTTGATTTGCACAAAAACAGTATCAGTGAAGTAAACCTTTTTCTCCCTCTCCAAATTAAAGCTTTAGGAAAGAAAATAAAGTTCATCTGTATAATAGCTAATCTTAGAAAAAGAAGAATGACAATTCATTTTCAGTTTTATGCAAAGTAACTGTTAGAGTCTAAACACCCTACATACATCTTGATGTAGATGAGAACATCACACTGCTATTTGAAAAAAAAACCCACTGACTTCTAGTGGTGAAATTATCCCGAAGAAAATGAAAACGAAAAACATTATCAGAGGATGGAGGATATTTGGACTATATGCCTTTTGAAGCCTGTCATCCTTTAACATCACCAAGATGAACAGCTGAAATCAGAGTAAATCCATTTAAAAAGAAAGGCCTTTCAGGTAAGATAAAGATAGATAGATAGATAGATAGACAGACAGACAGACAGATATTTGCACCTTTTTTTTTTTAATTAAGATGCTTCTAGTTTTACAGTTCCCTCTTCACTGTTTACAAGAACTTTGCAATCTACTAGGAAATGTCAAGAGAAAAAAAAAACCACATTGCAGTGGAGTTTCCTTTGAGAATCTCAAGAATCTAAGATTATTACAGGATCTGTGTTGCATTTATGATGCAGCTGGTGTTAAAAAGTAACAAAAGTAACAAAATTCACCTGAGTTCTGTACAAGACAACAGTTCTCAAATACTGACAATTAAAGCTCCTACCTATTTCCGTCCTGTTGGGGCCAATGCCGTTATGAACTCTCAGGTAACTGGAATGACAGGAATCGGAGTCATCAATATCAAAATCACCAAACTTGAGCTGAACTCGCTGCCCAGGCTTCACACGGATTTCCCACTCACACACAGTGCTATTGGGAGAGGTCTGGGGGTAGTTTATGGAGGCCAGGGTCCCACTCTCAGGGCCCAGCACAGTATGTCCACACCCATCACCTAGGAAAGAACAGACAGAAATCAGCTCCCATGTTCATCTTCAAAGCCTCATACCACACCATGCAAACCACATTGTGAGAAAACTCCAAGGTAACTCACACGCAAATGACACAGCAATGGTGACAAATACCACTCAACTACCATTGCCTTTTGCTTAGCTTATCATCACAGGCAACCACAGAACTGCGACAACTTCCTCAATGAGATGGAAAGTGATCCATAATGACTTACGAAACAGCATGGACAGTAAAGGAAGTGTCCCTGCTATTTTGTATTTCCTCAACACCTCAGTACAGAAGGAAACAGGTGCTGAAAAGGACACAGAAACCTGACAATAAAACAAGAGCACATTGGTTTTTCTGAGTTACTGTACTCACAACACAATGAAAAAGAAGTACAAAGCCAGTGGACAGCAAATAATATACAGCATATTAAATAAAGCTCTGACTACTACCAAACTGCAAATATGTTGTTTTCTACTGTACCACTATTTTAATCCTGCAATTGACTCCTATTTGGAGAACACACTCAATTTTTTTGAATTTTCCTGTGACTCCAACCTGGAGCCTTCTACCTAATATTTGAGTATTAATTTTAAACAGCAATAACAGTACTAAAACTAATTTAACAAATGGAAAACAATATCACAAATTGTGTATTGTCAACACTAAATTATAAAGAGCAAACTGATAAATTCTATTACTCAACAGCTAGACATGCATTTCACCCAGTATGTAGCACAAAAAGAGCAATTTCTGTGCTGGTTTAGAAATGTGAATGTTCTTAGAGTAATGTTCACAATGCTCAGCATGATTCCTATTGACAGAAATTTGTTGTGACAGTTAAGTGTTTAATATTACACAATAATACATGTAGTTCCTCTACTGAATATGAAAAGGCAAGCTGAGCTTTAGGTCCAAAAATTGTCCGTAAACTTAAGAAATTTAACTAAATTTCAAAATTCTTATATGTATTACATGTAAGGCTGAGTGGAAAAGTAAGTCCAATGTACTGAAGCAATGCAGAAAAAACAAACCCCTGTGATTAAGTTAATTAGGTCTGATTAATCTATTTGTAAACACAACTAATTTTTGCTAACAAAAACTATTCTCCTTATAATCTGAGCACATTGAAAGATAGCTGCAGGTTACAAAAGCTAAAGTACTGCTAGTATACACAGAATCATAAATGGATGCAGATGCAAACTGCAGCTGTTTATCTTGCTAGCAGTCTGGAATGAAAATTATACATACTTGGAAAAGTTAACTGGAATATCTGCTTAGTAAAATCAAAACTTGTATTTGTGAAGCTGTTCTTCAGCCATATTTTCAATAATGCAATTTGCTTTAAAACACTTTGTTCTATCTCATAGCAAATATGATTTCTATTTGGATGACAGCTGATCAATCACTTTTCTAAGTTAGAGTTTTTCTAACACAAGACACCATTGTTCAACATTACAAAGAGATAACCTACATCGCATGTTTTATATATCACTATAATCCTGGTTTCTTTCTAAAGGCATGTTATAACCCAAAGAAAAGTGAAAGCTTTATCATGCAGAGTCTGTATGGTCTTGGTTTATTAGCTACCATGCATTCAAATGTCAGATTTCTGATTAGTCTTAATACGCTAACACTTAACAATAAAAGACTCCTTTTCTAGTAAAATGACTTTTCACAAGCAAATACACACACTATAAAGTGCATGGAATTTTTTTATATAAACAACAAAAACCAACAAATACATTCATGGTGATACATGGAATTAGCATTTCAAAACTCTTTATACTGCAGATATAAAAATAGTTATCAACACAAGCAGCAGTCAGTTTTAGGCTATGTCCTAAACAAAAGCAATGAGCCGTTAACCAGTTCTGTCCTCTTCCTTTCCTGTGATGGGGTAAGCAATTGCTTATTCATTCACAGATTGAAAATACTGTGCAAATACACTGACACAGTGGCCTTCTGAATATGAAATCATACTAGCATTCACCTGTATGGGCAGAAACACTGTTCTGAATGCATTTTAAGAGAAATAAAAATCCTTGCATGAACTATAATGCATAGAAGTTAATTATTTCTCATTTCAATAGGCCTGTTATTGCAATGCAGTCACCACACAAATAGTATTTCTTAAATGTTCATGATGAACAGCACACAGCTTTCTGATGAGAAAAGCAAAAGAACTCCAAAACACATTTAGGTGAGAAAACGCAAATAAAATATTTAAAGTTTTAAAAATTGTGACTTTTCTTTTAAAGACACATCAATAAAAAATGACAACATTACCTCTTGTAGTTTGGAACAATGTATTGTTACCCATGGCTAGAGAGAAAAACTTTCTGATTTCCTTCACACAATTCAATGAAAACATCAATCTCAAACCTCCCTTTTGTTGCAGGCTTTCTTAAAAACATGAAAGGAAAAATACTCCTCTATGCATATTAAAGAACCTGCTGTCCAATCATACTAGAAAGTCAAGGAAAGGAACAACAGTTGTGCTGAACTGCTATAAAGTAGATTTTTTAAAGTAGCTTATTCTGAATGGACAATTTAGATCTTTTTATTGTATTTCACTTAGGTTAGAAATGCCAGACACTTCGTGTCTGAAGAATCTGAAGATTACCATGGCATATACAGTCTGCCAAGGGCAGCAGCATCACACGCAAGCTATTTGGAAAAATTTAAAAAGCACAATTCCAGTGAAACTTGCAGATCCGTGAACCCACATCCTGCTGTATTGGTACTATAAAAGGGCAGTTCTATGTAACGTGGCACTTCATCATTTCTACCACACTTCTTTATACATCACTGTATACAGAATGAATTCCAGAGACACATACACACAACCAGCTTCAAGGGAGCAATCTGCAATACTCAGCAATTTCTCCAAGAAAAAGTGCAATTCTTTTCACTATGGCAGCATACAGGACAGTAGCCACTTCATTCATTTGCAAGTCATGAAGTGCCACAGAATCTTTTGCTCCTGTTAACCTGTGAGAGTAGAATATCTAAGAACACACAGAAGACAGACATCAATCCCCTAGTCAATTATTCCTGGATGGGCTGACAACCTGTGTTGTCAGTACACACATGAACAAGTCTCCTGCTTTCTTTCAGAGTTCTCTGTCACACCACAGGCCTCCCACACTTGCAGGATAGATTAAGTCCTTTGTGGAAGCACCAGGTCACTGGGTGCACAGTGTGCATACATCACACCTGACATGTGGAGGGGTTGCAGATGTGCATCCAATCTCACATGTCCCGGGGACCAAGTTCACAGCAAAGAGGAAAAATTCAGCTCGTCATCAAAACTTGTGTTAGAAACATGGACATCTCTTAAGCAGCTGGCAGAGGAAGGCAGACTGCTGCCATCAGGAGAAGGATCCATCTGTTCTCCAGGCACCTCTGAATGCAGCCTGGATGAACCCTCCTGACAGAGCTCATATGAGCCCTGGGCCATGGCACACTGATGCCTGATACAACATGCCAATGGTTGAAAACAATTTCTTAGAGCCAAGTTCTTTACATCAACAAAACAGAGGAGTCAGACCAACACAAACATAACAAATCCTAAGGATTTTGATAGTTGAAGAAAATGTGGAATTTAATAAAATGAAAGAATACTGAACATGCAGGAGTGGGTGCTAAGTTATTAATACTCACCAAAAAAAAATTAACTATACTTTTTAGTTGTGGAAGTAAACCAGAGCTTTTCCTCCTGGAGAACAGTTGCTATTAGTGACCACTAAACTTCTCACTATCAAAACATGTTTAAAATAATTTTTTAGACCAGTGAATACTTTTCCTTTCTTTACTTGGAGAAGAGTGAATGATAAAGACATTAGACAGTTCAATATTATAACCTATAAAGAATAGCCGATGCATATCAAAACACCAATCTCAATTTTAACACATGGCACTAGCTTTTGAACAGACTCAATTTAACCAGAGGGTTTCCTGAGAAGATTTTACATATATAAGCTATTATTTTCTGTATGTTTGAGACTAAATATTGGATGTAATTGAAAGTTTAACTAAACAAATGTAGAACCAAATCTATAAGAGTCATGTAAGCAAAAAAGGGTATTTTAAAACATTCATTTTAACTTCAAATACACAACTCTTTCTGATTCAATGCATTACTATTATTTCCCCTGTTCTGTTCAGCTCCTGTGCTCTGCATTTCCTTACTTTTTCTCAGCATACCACTAAAAGACATGCACATGCTTTTTGCTTTTCTCAGTGTGGGCAAGAAAGTTTACACAGAGACAAAAGAGTTCCATGAATAAGAAACACTGAGGAATTAAATCACAGAGTCATCAAAGTCTAAATAGCTTTTTCAAGTATTTTCAAATGCCCTTATTTGCATCCTCCAAACTCACTGCTGTTTCCACCAAATTCCACAGAGTGATGTTTTTCAGGAAGCAAACTGTTCCACTGTCAGAATTAATTTTCTTACCAAGCCAGGAAGCACACAGTCCACTTTGATCTTAATGCCATTTGCTTTCCTCAGTAACACGCTGGTTTGGGAATTTCATTCCATTACAGATGTTTCACAACATAAAATAGCCACACTGTCACAAGCAAGGCCATAGCTCAATAAACACCTGAAAGCACTTTAAATTAGCACAGCCACAGAAAAAAGCAAGCCTTGTCTACCTCTCACTTTTGGCCACATGTTCTCACACCCTTCCTGGTAATGGAGGCAAACATTTACGAAACCACCTGACCAACCAGAGCAGGGACTTGGCATAAAAATAGCTGTTGGTTTTAACCGAGAGCACTCCCCAAATTTATTTGAGTATGCATATGCAGCAGTGCCTTCCTTGACAGAGGGGTAAGACGGTAGGGGAACACCAGCAACTGCTTCTTTCATCAGCTTGCCAACCCATGCTTGCATTTTAAACAATCTTGAACACCAACCAGAGAGGTAGAAACCATCCCAACCCTGAGAAGAGCAGTCACACCAGAGTGTTGCACTGGAACATGGCTCGAGGAACAAGCTGGCTGCAGAGTGTCCCCCAACCCACTGCCACCACACAGTGCTGGGTTGCATCAACCCAGCTCTCTGAGGAGGCAGCTCTTGGTGCCACTGCCAATGGCAGGGCAAGAAGTGGACGACAGGTGGAATTATGACTCCGCCAGCTTGGATTGATTTATCTGCTGTGGGGCACCCTTAGACAGTTAATGAAATTATGGGAAAAGACAGAAACAGGACAAAAGCACAGTAAGCATTTTGTTTTTTAAAATGTTGGCAGCTCAGCGGGGTGACAGGAGAGGGTGAGAGGAGACAGAGGCTGATTCTTGTTTTTACAGCAAAAGTACAAAATTTAATATGTCATTACAACAAAATTTCACTGTTTTTATTTACAATACAGGCCACGTGCTGGGCTAGTGATAATTAGCACTTTATTATTTTAATCTGTACAACCAGCTTTACAATCATCCTCTTTGGAACTCCAGTCTTAGCTTTCAGCCACCGAATTTTACACAAAAGAGTAACACTTAGGAATCCTAAATTTAGCATCCAAAATATGATACCATTTTAAAATAATGATCTAAAATTATTAAGTTGTCAGAACAGGTAAGATATGTGTTTCCTGTGCTGTGATGTACTAACTAAACTGACAACTACTAAAAGAACAGTAGGGACATCAGCTGTGTAAGACTGTGCTGCCATAAATACACAAAAATAGAATTTAACAGACAGTTTGGTTTAAGGCTTCTTGGTTTATCACAAAACTCACAGATTTGCAAAAGAAAAATTGAGCACCAGTGGCTTCTTTGCACCACAATGAACAAGGCAAGATGTTTTTCTTCATATTTTAACCATTCTGGAGCCAAGTTAAAATAACCAGATATGGGCTTTAACTGGCTACAGTCCTGCTGAAGATGCAGCAGCTGCTAGCTGTGAAACCCTGTGTGGTCCTGAAGGCAACCATACATGCACAACATACTCAGCATACATGCTATGGCTCTGTAGTGCACTATCCTTTCAGAGGCTAAAGCTCTGAACTCTGAGGAGTAACCATGCAAAACTGCACCATTAATTCTTCTTTCCACTCAAGATCCTGAGGATCTTCCACCTGCCTCATTCCTGTAAGGTTTCTCTCCAGAAAAACCTCCATGTTTACATGCAAGTAGCTATACAAGCGGCTCGTCTTGCCAAGTCTAATTAAAACACTTTACACGTTCTATTTTTGCGTTTTTAATTTTATATCGGGGTAGAACTAAACAGAGATGTGGCACAACTGCTAAAACAGTTCATTGTTATCCTTCAACATTGAAAGCAGCAACTGGCACTGAAACAGATACTCCTTCTATCCCAAACTGCAAGAATTTGCAATTAAGAGACCTGAAAAGATTTCCTCTTCGCAGTTAAGCAACATTTGAGGTCTTACGATGGCCTGATCTAAGTTTAGGAAAATCACAAATGGATCGCTGAAGAGGAGGACAGAAGGGTACTTAGGGATGAAAGTTAATTATCCTCTTGCACATCTGGAATAATTTTACAGAATATGTATACACAAATCTTGATTAAATGCCAGGTCACAATAAACAGTACTAGTGTGATGACTGACAGCATCACTCTGGGAAGCATTTACACCATTCTCCTGTTTAGAAAACATGACAGAAGAACTATCTGCTCACAACCATTCTCAGAAGCATGTCAAGCTTTTCAAGTTCCCTTTTCCACCATTAGCAGTATTCACAAAGATGCATCATATTATTACCTCTGACAGCAATTCAAGTAAGGAAACAAGAAAATGGGAGGGGTTGCTTTAAACAAGTGGTTCTATCAGTAAAACCATTTTGGGGAAAAAAATTTCAGAGAATCCACGTGACCTCATGCACAATCCATCAAATTCCTGCAAGACTGACAAGCCAAAGATGAGTAGCTGGAAAGAATTGTCATTCTGATGGATAATATTCCAATCCTAGATAATAAAACCTCTTCCTTGAGCTAAAAGTATATTTAGAAAACTTGAACATCTGGGAGGGAGATTTAGAGGGGGGATTAACTAGTGAAGAAGTGAAGTGGAAAAGGGAGTGCTTAATAAAGCATATAGATTGTCTGACCATTGATTTTTTTTCCACTTTTCAGCCTATAAACGATGCATGATCTATGGAATGTGGTTAATAAGGCAGTCCCCTGTGATTTGTTGAATTGAGTTTTCACATAATGAAAAATGTTAAAACATTATACACTAATTTAAAACTTTTACTGAACAATGAAAAATGTTAACAAAATCAAATATTCCCACATGGAAAATAAAAAACCTTTGGTTTTTTTCTTTAATACTTAACAAAACCACTGTAATACATTTTTGCCAATGAAAGACAAACTATGGCATAAAGAAAATGCCAGAGAAATATTTAAAAAGAAAAAGAAGCATTGAAGAACTACACAAATAAAAAACCTCTAGACACTCTCAAAAAGAAAAAAGCATCAAGTTTGAGCCTGTGTGATCCTAATTTATAAGTAATTTTGCACAATGATGGTTTCATAATGTAATGAAGCGCAGAAAGGCCCCTGAAAGTTTGATTTCTTGTACACCTTGAGTACTTAAATTTGGCTAATCACTATTCTAACGAAGGGGAATTCAGGAAGTTGCATTAAATTTCTTTCCAGAAAGTTTTCAGGCTTGAGCAAAGGCATCCTAAAAAAGACTTTTTAAGTATTTCTAAAGCTACCATGCTTTAAACATCTGGAGAAGAAAACAAATAAAATACAAAAACAACCCCCCATCCCCACCCCATCTGCTTCTAAGACATTCTTAAAAACACATCTACTGGTATTGCTAGGAATGACACAACTGAGCTCATCAACTTGGTTTGGCTTCCACAACATTGACTAATGTGATAGCAATGTACACAACCATCGCAGCCGTGGTGCAGAACTGGGACCTCCTAACTGTGACACCACTCAAAAGCAAGAGGCGTTGGATACTCACAGGACAGAAGTTAGCATTTTCAGTAAGGTACTGAAAACAGAGTATATTTACATATATCTTAAGATAAAGAATATAACAGAGTATATATATATATTAAGATCAGCAGTCAATTAACTGTAGGGAAATAATGATTACCTGAGTCACAATGCGAACATCTCTTGTACAGAGACAGTGACCAGGCCAATGCATCCTCCTCACATCAGCAAACACCAAAAACAAGCATGCCTGACATGTACGTAGTCAGCCCTCGTTTACACATTTTCTACTTCCAGCAATCCTTTTTCTTCTAAAGAATGTACTTTTTTAGAAGCAACTGCCAAAGGCTGCTAAGAATCCTTGCACTTCTAATGGTTCGTGGACTTGCATTTCACATGGCTACTGCAAACACATTCCAGTTGTTTTATAGCTAGAGAGGTCACCTCAAATCAGTCTCACCGCAAACTTGCAACAAAATATGAGTTGTCACTTACTACAAAGATGAACACTTATATGCTTGATTTTCAGGATGTAACTAAACACACCAAAATCAAAGAGACAACTAATCACTGAGCTTCACCAGTATCCACCAGCTGTGCTGGTTCAACCGTACAGGCTGCTAACTCAATTAAAATTATTTTTATTTTGATATTGACAGAGAAAAAAAGCATATAACCCAAACAGAAGCGAAAACTCCAAACACAGAGATTTTGAAGAAATGCCAACAGGAAGCATGCAAATGCCATAAGCAGTACCAACTGACTGTGTTACAATTCCATGATCCAATTGATTGAAATAGTGGGATATCTAAACAAGTACAAACTATCTGCTTTAATTTAATTTTTGCAGAGTTAGTAACCATAGAGAAATGTTATCCTCTTTCAACTCTTCACCAAATGAAACTAAGAGGTCATGCAGGGAAACACCAGAAGTTACATGCTAGAAAAGAAAGCATAGGTTAAACGCTTTTTACCCATTCAAGGGCTGGTGTTCAGGTTTTTGATTTTTTTTTCATGCACTAGACAAAAAAAATCCATCAACCAGAAACCATTTTCAAAATCTGTCTTATTCTGTGGTCCAAAGGTCAAGTCACTATCAAATTTTCAGGTATATTTTTTGTTTCAAATAACAAAGCGTTCAGTTATAAAGCAACAAGCTCAAACCAACTACAAATAGCACAACTCAAGCTGTTTGCCTCCAGTAATGGATGGCAAAGGATGCTGTTTAGCAAAATTTGGTATTTCATTACTGCATTAATGAACAAGCTTCACAGATAACAATCCACCATTCTGTATAAAAAAACCCCAGGACTGAAAATTCTATCTTAATACTAAGTTACCACATGGCCTTCTACATCCGTATTACTTCTGCTCTCCCTCTCCACCTCTCCGAACTTCAGTTTAGTAACAAATCCACACTCTGTGCTTGGACAGTGGTTTCAACTACACTGTTTTAAATGAAAGGATGCTGAATGTTCCATAATATTTGATTTAGAGAAATTAATCTAACAGCAACTCAGTCAGAAAATGCAGGAGGGAAGGAAATACTTTGATTACAAAACAAATTCCAGGTTTTCCCGAAGCACAGGGTGCAGTTATAAAAGAGGGGGTGACAAACAACAGGTTTTTTTAATGCCTTTCAAAATATGAATAAAATAACCAATATAGAAACATTTCACAATATGCAGAGCAGCAATTCCAACAAGGATTGCATTTGAACTGCTGACTATCTGACCTATAAAAGCTGATGCATTCAAGGCAGCCCTTAACCAGTTGATGACTTAAACTACACAGAGTAGCAGTGATCGCATTAAAAACCTAATGCATCATTTCCCACAGCATAAAGCAGGCTGGCAGAATTGCAGAGAAACAAGATATTTATTTTTCTGTTATATTAATAACGTAAGAAAACACTCCTGAAAACCTTGAAAGCTGAACATCTCCATACAGTAGCAGGAAAATAATTTGCTAGAAGGTCACTGGCTTGAGATAGTAACAGCATACAAGCTTCTGAAAAAACACTTACACTGCTTTTTTAACACCAGCTCAGATGTTTGATTTTTATAGACACAGACATATAGTTATATATATAAAATCAACGTGCACTGTACTGCTTATATCCAAACTGCAGAACGTTCTCCTGAGCATGAGAGCTACAAAGGGTACTTACACAAAAGGGTGATTCCTGCATTCTTTACAGTAACTAGGCTAGCACGACCTCAACACGCTTCCAGATGAGCTGGGCTGAACCAAGCCAGTACTGAGAGGCACCCTCCCAAAAAAGATGCTCTGCAGAACACATGGGTGCACGTTTTGCCCACCAGATTCCCACACCCACTTCAAATAAGGCTCACTAACTGGAGGGGGAAAAATAATGTTACTGAGATTCTTGTTTTCAAGAGCAAAGAATATCCACCCTTGTTAGGTCTATACTTCCAGTACCGGCTTACTTCCCTTCAGGAAGTGCATTCCCCCACAAAATTCTGTACAGCACTGTTCCTCCTCTCTAAATCCATCTTCAAAGTGCAATGCTGGGAAGTTAAAAAAGAGCATCAGAAAACCTGAAAAAGCCTACCGTAACTTTGAGCTCTGGTCTTGAAAAAAATTCTTCCATACTTCTCAACACAGGGATGAAAGGGATTTGGCTCAGCAGTCCTGCCTAAATGGTACCAATCCCTGAATCCTCAGGCTGCACAACTGCATCTTCAAAACATTTTGCACTCTTAAGTAAAACTGTCCCATTAAAAAAGCGAAACAGTTCATTAGAGCACTGCCCTCCTCCTCATAAAACACTTAATCTGATGTAAATTTGAGGGACAATAAATCTGTCATGCAAAGATCTGAGGGTCTTTTTAATCAAAATAATTCCTTTTGGGTTTGGCTGTGACTCCCCTTCTTCCAGATGAGCCCAGCCAAGGACAACATATACAAAGAGTAGTGAGACACCACCCAATCTAATTTAGCAAGAATAGAAACTGGCACTTGTGTGCTTGGCAGCACATGGCAATCGCTCATGTGACAGACAGCTGTGTCGCAGTGCTTTGTATTCACATGCCCAGAGCTCTCTGCAGCAGAAAAAGACACACCTGCAATGGGCTGCCCCAGCAGCTGGAACTCTCGTCAGCACCTGGCATAGCAGGAGATCATCTCTTCCAGGACCCTGAGGGAGAAGTTGCAGTCTCCCTCCATCTTGCTCAGCCGCTGGATATGTAGCTAGAGCCATCTTCTCTTTGCCTGATTGCTTCTCCCCAAACTACAGCTGACGGATCAGCACCTGCCCAGTTCTGGACTGGCCACAGCCCGAACCACCACTGCCTATTCCCTATGGGAGGGACAAGCAGAGGTGAGACCAGGAACGCTGTGGAGAGGAGAACACACCAAGGAACTGATGAGAAACAAGGAAAACACAAATGATCCACAAATACTGTGGCTGAGTCCCTGAACACAAGGCCATGGAAAACCATTTCAATGTGCACAGGGACATTAATTCTTCCAATTCAGTTTTCAGATGATGGTAACTCAGCACCAGACATTCAGAAATTCTTTTTCTCTGCTACACCGCAGAAAATATTTTTAAGCTACAGTGGTGAATCAGTTCTTTGCACTTTCTTCAACAAAGCTTGAGAATATAACAACACCCTGATGGGCTGTTGATTGTTTAGAACAAAATATGGGAATCTCATTCAAAAACAAGCATTCAATGCTAATTAAAAAAAAAACCAAAACAGTAAATAAATCTGCTTCAAGCCACTAGGGAATCAGCTTCAGAATAAAAGGCCCTTTCTAACTTTAGGCATTTTTTCCCATTATATAGGTACATTGGTATCCACTTGGAATCCCAACAGATGGGTACCAAACTAATTTGTGTGGTAACCAAGTTCTTACTCTACAGACCCTACAAGCTTCGTATCTTCAGAATACTGACACGTTATTCAACTTCTACTTTGATGAAAGCTAAGCAACCATTCCTCCTATAGCTGTGTTTTTCTAAATTAAAAAAAAAGGTTAATGAACAGACTGTACCAAATTTATGTCAAGACCTAAACATCTGCTAAGAACACTTTCTCAGAATTCAATCCACAAAGAGCAGCAAGCTTATGTGCTGACTTGCTTTCATTCACAACTGCTTAATTACAAGAAAAACCAAAAAAATGCTCTAAGTACTTTTCAATTATCAATTTCCTTGCAACCAGAATCTAGAATCACTACACAACTGTTTCAAAAATCACAAGAGCTGACTTGCACAGCCATCAGCTAGACAGTCCCCAAGGCACAAGATTATGAAATGCAGCACAAGGCACTTTTGAAGGTGTTAGAGCTAATACAAAATGCTCAGTTTTCGAAGATTGCAACACACCCAAGTTCAAGTCCTTGAACGAGGAATTCTGAATTACATAAATAATGATTTTTAATGATAGACTGAAAAAATTTCACTTGAATCCTACAAGATAATACAGTGGGCTAGTGTGAAAAACATATATTCACCACAGCAATACCTGCACTTTTTCATTTCTCAGTTTGCTGCTGTCTGGAAGGAGAGGAGCACCATTTGACCCAATATTAAAAACAAGTTTCATGTTGACCAAAATAATGCTATTTTTAAATCAGTTCACACCAGAAAGGTGCTCTACAGAAAAGCATGTGAGAAATGAAAACACTGTCTTCAGAAAAAGATTTAAATACCATGTCTAATGTGATGCTTGGAGCTGCTGAACAGTAGAAAAGAAAATGAACAATTACTTAGTAACAGAGGATCAGCCTTGCTAAGGCAATGCATGAAGCTAGGTTCCTACATAGTATCACTCACTGTACTTTTATAAAAGAGCCTAAAAGCAACTTTAATTGTGGAATTTCCCAATACTTGGTTACTTTCATTGTCAATCAAGATATTCTCTTAGAAGCCTGATCACATATTTAATGCCCGAATTGAGCAGTAACTTTGTGCAGACCTTCAAGAGCTAGACAGCAGCTTCATTTCTATATGGGATTCCTTACCCAAATTGGAATTATGCCAGTATTTAGAGACACAGGACATGGGCTCTCCAACCTTCTGTAGAATAAGATAAATGAAAATATTTTGGCAAGGAAATAGTCCCTCACCAGCAGAACCCTTCTTAGAAACTCTAGCAGTTTCTCATATTGAAGCATTGAATTCAACAATACCAGAGTCCCCAACCTTACAACAAGCTTTGCTTTTGCTAGCAAATAAAATGAGGCTTGTCAATAGAAAGGTTCCCCTCCTACTCAAAAGTGAAACTTCTGAGCTAACTTTAAGCATTAACACTGCAACTTGAAGCCCTTCAGCAGTTACCCGAAGTACAGAAAGATGAAGTCTGACACATACCTAAAAGCCTGCTGTCCTCGCAAGCTCCTTTTCTTGCTGCATGGTCCCACCCCCTCTAACACATCCCTGACTAATCAGTGAGCCAGTCTGATTCAATCATCTGCACATAAATTATGACTCTTCCCTACCCCTACAGCTATTTCAGTCTTCTCCTAGAATAACAAACTCAGTCTGCTTACCAAAAGGTCACACAAGTGTCAGGTCAGCACAAGCATGATGCTCCTACACTATGAACGAAGACCTTGCTGCTGCTTGTCTCATCCAGCAGCTACCTTCAAAAGACAGGCTATTAAAACAGTCCAATTTCCTCTCAAAAGCAAATGGGTCTTCTCCAGCTCCATTATAAATTACAGGAAAACAAACTCAGCTGTGTCAAATGCTTATTAGCATTTGTTTTGTAGGTGTATAGGAACATAAATGCAATCATCTGGAAATAAGAGGAAAAGGTCCACACAACTACCTTGCTCTATGGATGCAACACTGAGCTTCTCCCATTCAATTAATTAATTTTAATTCACTAAATGTTTAATTTAGATGCATAAACAGTACAGTGCATATAGTCCCTATTTTCTTTGTGCATTTAAATGCAGCATTTCTGAAATTCAACCATATTTCCATCTCTGAGATAGAAAGAAAAAGTTATGTGCCAAAACAGTTTCTGAGGAGATCCGTTTCTGAAACGATGCAAGACCAGTGCAAGAATCAAGTGGAATTGACAACCACAAACCTGATCTTCCCAAACCCAGAAGTGAGTTTCAAGTTGCTGTTAAAACACTCACTCCCACCACTTTGTCCCAAGCACATGATCGAAGTGACAGTCACAGTGGCATCCTCTGATCTTCTGCCATGAAGTGACCAAATTGGGCCTTGTAATTTTCACAGTGCTAAAGCCTGGTCATTAATTCCAACCGAGGAGAAATCTCGTCGATTTCTCTGGACAAAAACCCCCCAAACTAAAACAAACAAACGAAAAACCAAACAAACAAAAAACAAAAACAAAAACCCAAAAAAACAAAAACAAAAAACCAAACCCCCCCCAAACAAAAAACAAAACAAACCCACCAAAAAAAACCACAAAACCCCCACCAAAAAAACCCAACAAAACAACAAAAAACCAAACAAACAAAAAAACCCGAACCAACAAAAAAAAAAAAAAAAACCAAAACCAAGCCAAAATAGCAAAACCCAACAACGCTTACTACTCTGTCACACGTTTCTCTCCTATATACTTTGCATATTCTCAGGCGACCGTAAGTTTCTTTTCACAGCAAGCAGAATCTTTCCTTTATCCGCTGCTCGCTCACACCGAACACTCCACAGCCTGCAGAGAGGGTCACCCGCGGGCCGGGCGTGCCGACCCCACACAACCCCTGTCCTGCCCCAGTGCCCGGAGCTGCCTCCACAGCCCCAGCTCTCCTCCGAGCCGCGGTCACGCCGCGCCCGGGTGAAGCCCTCCTTCCGCCAGCTTCCCGTGGCAGTGCCGGAGCGGGCAGGAAAAAAATGTTTCTTGTTTAGTTAGTTTTGGTTTTGTTTTTTTTGTTTCAAAACAGGGCTCTTCTCTCGTCCTTTGTGGGCCAGGCCGGGGACAGGTTCGGCGTGAAGAGCCATATGCCGAGAGGCGCCCCCTCCCAGCGGCAGAGCCCCGGAGGACTGGTTTTCCCTCCCCCGGCCGCCAAGGCTGAGGAGCTCGCCCGCCGCCGCGCTCGCACCCACCTTTCTGCGCCTCGGTGCCCAGCAGCAGCAGGAGAAGGAGGAGGCTGGGGCGGAGCAGCGAGGCCGCCCGCCGGGTCCCCGCGGGGAGCCGCCGCCCCGGGCTCACCATGCCCCGCGGCGTGGCCGGCTCGCCCAGCGGTCCCAGGGCATCACGGGCTGCAGGGCGGCCAAGCTGGACCGCGTCTGAGCGCTGCGCTCCCGCCAGCCCGCCCGTCCCCTGCGGCCGCCCAACCGCTTCCGGGGGCGCACGGGACCGCCCCGCTTCCTGCCGCCCCCTCCGCCCCGCACGGCCGGGCCCAGGCGCTGCGGAGCCCCAGGCGGCGGCAGCGGCAGCGGCGGCGTGGCCCCGCCGAGCGTGGGGCCCCTTCCGCTCCCGCCCTGAACCGCACCCTCCCGGGCCGCTTGCGCGGGACTTACGGCCCCAGACCGAGTCCCAGGGACCCAGCGCCTAAATTCCCGCTCTGTTCCACATCCGACCTCCTCTGCGAGCTGGCTACGAATATTTCACTTTTTTGAGCTTTTTTCCCTTCTAGAAGTAGATATTAAGACAAAATATCTGGGGAAAACTCAAACAAAAGCCCTTGGAAACACGAGTATTGCTGTTGTGAAAGGATAATCATAGTGCTCCACGCGCTAACGTGAATTCAGCTCTAGATGTGGGAGGGCTTGGCTGTGAGCCATTGCAGCTTTAGCCCTTGTCCCCCAGCTTTTGAGCACACACCAGTGTGATTGGAGAGCTTTCCAGCTGTTGCACTGTAGGACTTTAGGACGAAATTGTTCTCCACTTCTCCCAAACAGCTCTACATCACAGATACTGGTTCCTGGCTAGAAGTGTCCAGTGCTGACTCCACCAAAATGGCAGGAAATCGTCTCAGGAGCCTGTTTTACCCAATCCACAGAGTTGCTTGAAGAAGTATTTGGATTATGTTTAGTAATTGTTTTAACATTACTATTCCTTATTAAGATGCTGAAAACTTAACTATGTCCAAGTGCATGCCTATAGCTTATTTAAGGCTTCATATAAGGGCCATTATAGCCTGTTGACAAAGAAACATGGAGGGCATTGTTATGAACAAAAATTCAGTTGATTTTTTCTGTGAGAAAAAAGTTACCACTACTGCTGGGCTGCTGCCTGTGTTATGGTAATTACGGGTCGTTGTCGTTAATGGTTGTTTTTATATTAGTGAAAGCCCTGGCTGGGGCGAGGTAATGGCCTTTCTCTGACACAGTGAAGGGTGGGAACCTTCCCGAACAGTAGAAGAGACCTGAGAAGGTGAGGGGGGTTATGCAAAGTGACTCCAAGACCACAATGCAGCATGGGTCCCCCGCTGTACGGAGAAACCCCAAAAACAACGAGCCACCTAAGAGTTGAGAGACTGGAATGAAGTCTGGACGTGAGGAGCCGAGTGCTAAGCCTGCAGAGATGCGGAACACCTTTGGACCCTCTCGCCCTGACCTTGGGAGTCGACCCCGGCGGTGAGACCAGGCCGACTGAGTGTGAGGGGCACCATCTGACGGGGGCAACATGCCCTAAAGGCTCCCACGAGGACTGGATTCCCCCAGCTCTGCCCCTTGTGGACAGAGTTGCGCATATCCTCCTCCTCTGAGTCGCCTTGGGAGAGAGATGGACGCTGCAGACCCGTCGAACCGCCCAATCCTGAGCTGATCACTTTTAATAAAGGCATTAAAAAGGAGAAGAAGTCTCTTGCCCCTGTTTATTTCAGGCATTACCTTTCCTTCCTTGAGCGTATCATCCATACCACTTGTGCCAAATCTTAGAAGATTCCAGAACAGATCTGCATGCTCAGACTAAAGACAGCAGAATTTTGTTACACATATTTTGTTTGGCCCATAGTTGTGCCACAGCTACTAGAAGGTGGCTTCTCATATAATTAGGGAATTATAAGCCTTTTAGGAAACATGAGCATTTTAGAACATTTTATATTTTTCCTTTTTTTGAAACCTTTTAATGACATGGGAAGAGACCGCAATGAAAGCAAAGTCAAGGAAGTGTATTACAGATGAATCTTTTTAGTCATCTTGTAAGATGTAATAGCCACCAATATATCCTGCAACACATAATGGAAGGTGAATCAAAAATAATTTATATATGTTGCTTTGTCTTCCATTCACCAGACACAGAAGTTCATGGCATAGGTCACATGAAGCAGTTATATCACTACAATAACATCCTTTCTGTACTACAGGGATCACATTCCTAAGACCACCAGTCATTGGTGGTATTTGCTGTGTACTGGAAAAATCACTCCTTGAATAATTCATGACTTAATGGTGCCATGCATGAAGAGGAGCATCTGAACATGTTACATGTAATTCAGTAACAGTTCTAGTGGACCTGACAGAGGTTTCCTCCTGTGTTATCTTCTGTTGTAAAGGTATTTTGTGAACTTGATTTAGCTATTCTAAGTTTAGGCCAGATTTGCCTAATCATTCTTAGAAATTTATCCCAAAGCTACTTTCCTTGACTACAAATGGTTTTTGTGGACCCTAGCTTACATATTTTGAAAAGGGAGCACCACCATCCTGACAGAAGCAATAATAAACTATTAAAGGTTATACACCTCAAAAGACTCAAAGATTTATAGAATCTGCAGAGCCCAAGGATTACCAATGCAACGGTTTGAAAGACTTGTCTTAATGCATGGTTTTCATGTGCAATGTATATTAGAAATAATTCATGCTATAAAAGAATGTATTTTATAAAGATTGTGAAATCCAAACGTGTCTCAGGCCACAAGCAGCCTGAGAGGCAGATGTCTATTCAAACTCCGAAATTCCTGAAGGCGGATAATGATCGGCATTTAGCCAGATAATGATCGGCATTTAGCTTATAATTAGACGCACCCAGTGCAATGATCACTGTTATCCCGAGTCATTGGAAGATGCCTAAGAGTGATCATCCTCCTGTTGATAACATCGATCGTGATAGCCGAAGTCGCCAGAAAGATACATGTAAATACTCGACTTCCCGGGATACGAACAACCCTGGCTATCAACCAGGGCGATTGTCCAAGCTCTAAAAGAACCAACTATGAATATGCAGAGTTACAAAAGAAACTTGGACTCCGTCACCTCGGGCATAATAAACTGTATAAAACATCCCCGTTAGAAGCGACTCTTGTGAACGAGGCGGGGGTCCTATTGCGATAGAGGTCGGATCCAGGTTCACCCAGTGCTGATCCTGGGCTCGATGCTGTCTCTTTGGCTGTGGCGGTTTTGAGGACCGTATTTTGGTTGCAGAAAAAGATAAATAAATCTTTTCGCATTTTTGATAATTTGGCTTTTGATTGATAATTTATAACACATGTAATAGAGCAGTCTGAAGAATTTGATAAATCAAGATGGTAACTACAGCTTTCAGAATCTTCCTTCTGAGAAGATTCCAGCACAAAATGAATTTAGGTACACCGGCTGCACAGTACTGCATATTTTGGTCTGTGAGAGTTCCCAGGCAGCTCCTCTGGGGCAAAAAATTTTGTAAGAAAGACTTGGTTTTAGTTGGTGACTTAGAACTGTCACTGCCATCAAATCAAAATGGATACAAAATTAAAATGTTGTGGGAAGCAAACCCAAATATAATAACATATGATATCAATCTCATAAGGCAGATTGTCAATACCTCTTACGAAATTAGCACAAATACAGTTTTTTAATATGGCAAGACAGAAGACCAAACCAACTCCTTAGTGCTGATAGAAGAATGTTTAGCCAACTAAGCATTTCTGTAATGTTTCCTTCCCATTGTGAGTAACTTCTAGAGATAACTGAAACTGTCATCTCCATCTGGTTCTCTCATTTCCCTCAAGAAACTTCTGAGTGCTAGGCTTCTTTCCCACCATAGCTCTCTAGATTTTACATTCTTTTGTTGCATTTCAAAAGCTGAATTCAGCTTGAGGGCAGGGCTGCTATTCAGAGAGAGCTCCACCAGGGCAATTCCAAGGTCTTGCATCTGGGAAGGCATAGCCCCATGCAGTAGTACAGGCTGGGATCTGTTTGGAAGCAGAAAAGAACCTCTGTGTCCTAGAGGACAGTTTGAATGTGTGTCAGCACTGTGCCCCTGCAGCCAAGGTGGCCAACAGCATCTTGAGCTGTATTAACAAGAGGGCCAGGGGAATGATCTTTCATAACACCTCATCTCAGTACTGTCACTGGTTTTAGGCTCCCTCCAGTACAAGAGCAATATTGACACATGGAACAGAGTCAATCAAAAGGCCTCCAAAACAGTCAGGCACTGGAGAACATGATGCATGTGAAGAGGCTGATAGAGCTGCATATTTTTAGCTTGGAGAAAAGGAGACCTCCTTGCTTCTTACAACTACCTGACTGCAGGACAGGACTGGAAAATGGAACCAGTCTCTTCTCATGGATGCACCACAATTGCACAAGAGCCAACAGACACAAATTGCAGTAAATTACAGTAAATTATATATTCTAGGTAAAAAGGATGCTCAAATACTGGACTAGGTTGGTCAAAGATGTTGTAGAACCTCCATATTTAGAGATGTTCAGGACTCCCTTAGCCCTGATCAACTTGATTTGATGAGACCTGTTTGAGCAAGGAGTTGAACTAGATAACCCATGAAGGTCCCTTCTGACCTGTTATGACTGTATAATTCTAAGGCACCAAGTGATGTGCTATGGGTGAAAGTCCTATACTTCCAGGTCTAGATGTTCTAGAACCTAGCTTTTGTTGCTTTTGGCAACTTTTTTAAATCTCATTTGGAATTTCTAGGTTTTATTATAGATTTCAGTAAAATCATTCTACTCCTCTCTTTGCTCTCATTTTTTCTTTGCTCCAGTTTTTAATTGCCTATTATGCTAATTGTTTTTTAAGAATAGCAACAAAATCTTAGTTGCAGAATGGGTTTAAATTCATCCTTTTAGAAAGAAAAATGGGTATTGATTATATATGACTCACATCAATGTACGTAATTAGTCTCATCCTCAGAAACACAATTATAAAGCCACCATTACATATTTACCCGAGGTTCATTATTAATTCGCTTCAGATAGGACCCTTATGAATGAACATAAAACACATTTATTTGACACCCTAGAGTTATTTGGTTGCTGAGTGGTTTGTGGTTTTGAAATAGAATAAACACTTAACGTTTAGTTCTGGATTATTTAAGTAAGAAACATCTTAATTTTACTGTGCTGAAAGTCATTATCTGGGGAAAACAGTAGCATAAATTCCAAGAATAATTTTTTTTTTTTTTACATTTTTACTGCACTTTTTATATGAAACAATTCAGGAATGCTGACGATAAGAAAAAACACTCTTTTTTCTTATTTAAACACTGTAAATAGAGAAGGAAAATATTTGGGAGGATCTCTTACTGTCTTCTACTCGCAAACAAGTTCATGTTTATCAGATCAATGGCCAGTACTACTAAGATCCTTCAAGCAAGAACAGTTAAAAGAATATGAAAGACTAATTCTATCTTATAACTGTGAGTCTTATACATTTAAACAAGAGCACTATTTCAAAGCATCAAGCAATTTAAATTCTCAGGCTACAATGAATCCTGTGGCTCAGTGAAAACTGAAGGAGGAGCCTATGATTATTATAGGATTAATTAAGCACTTAAGCACAGGTAAAATTTTCATCATGGCTTTAGTTTCTGTGGGAATTAAGAGCATACCTAAGTCTATATCTATTTTGCTTAATCAGGAACTATGAATCTTCTACTTCAATCATTTCCATACATTTCCTCTCTATTTCATAGTTAAGAGATTGCTCTTCAAATTCACTTTAATGTATTGCATTTTTGTCAGGATTTAGTTTTGTCTTTTAGTTTACTTCTTTTAGCTTTTCTTCTTGCATGCAAACCCCAGTTTGAAACAATCTTTCATGACTTGCACCTGCTCCAAATTCTGTATCTTGTCTATATTGTTCTAGCTCTCTTCTCTGCCTGTATTCTTATTTGTTATTAGCTCTGAATTGATTTAGTCACTATACCAGGTTGAATCATTATTTGATTTACACTGATTTCTGCTTCCAACCTCATTGGCCAGTGGCAAATAGAAAAACTTTGGATGTCGGGCTCCTCAAATGCTGCAGCTTTTTACTGATACATTTACATGCTTGATGAGAACAGATCACATTTATAATGAGGAAAATAATTAAGAGCACCCTTTCTTTTGTCCTTTTGAAGGTGAAAGAGAGGAATAAAGTGTGGCATGTTTCAGGGCTTTGTATCCAGGCTAAAGGAAATACTATGTCCATTCATCACTCTCAGAGACCAATGTAATGTTTAGTTGTAATCTATTTCTGCCTAATGCTGTCTACAGGGGAGCCTCAGATGCAAACAGAACCTTGTAACAACCTGGGACCTGTGAAGACAATGTCTGGAAGCTGAGATCCAAAAGGAAGAGCTTCAAGCAAATTTTCTGTTTCAAAAATTATGCAAATGAGATTGGTCATTTCCTTAACAAATAAATTAATTTGTTTCAAGAACTTGTACTTTGCCTGTTCTTAAAATTGTGACTTGGAGTATAAAATTGTTGATATCAGCTCTTTCTCTTCCAGATAAAGAAACTGGAGAGCAGCTTGATTTTGTCTGATCTTTTGTTGCAGTCCCACCAACTGAGCTGAGCTGAGCTGCAACCATATCAGCACAGTGAAGGGTAAAACTGTAGTGAAAAGAAGAGAATCAAAATGTAAAAGTATATTTTAGAAAGACCAGATTAATGATTAAAATCTTGATATCCTTTGTGCAGATTTAAGTAATGTGCTCTGATGGACAGCCCTAACTGGTGCTGGTGAAATTCAGAACTAGAACTGCAGACAAAAATGACTCAACCTCAAACAAATTGTGTCGCATTTAACTGAAATAGCAGAGAATTATAATTTTAAATGGAAGAAAGCCTGAAAATATTAAAAGCTTTAAAGAAAATATTACCCTTTGCTAATAAAGACATACAGAAATACTAGAGCTTTTGATCAAATTTGAAGAAGAAATAGGATTGTTTTATGTGAGATCCAAGTTTTCTGCACAGGGCTAATTCTTCTCTCCGAAGAACCACATGGCCAGTTACTAAAAAATGCACAAACTTGGGAGGTTTTTTCTGTTATTGCAAGCACTTGGATGCTGGCAAGCAATGACTGTGCAAGGATTTCAAGAGTCAAAATCTAAATTAAAAAATAAGAGAGATAGAGATAGATAAATGATGCTACAAAAGGGTAGGTTTCTTGTCTTGTTGATTGTTAAAATAATTTTAAAAGATTTCAAAATCAACCACAACATTTGATAAAAACAAAATATAGAAGAAAGGCTCCCTGACCCTGCATCATCTTTAAATAGTATTGTCTTTTCAAGCCTAGTTGTTTTTTTGGTTTTTTTTTAAATTTGTGACTGGCAATACTCAGTCCCCCTGTCTTTTTGCATTTTCAGACATAAGGGGCAAGTGACACCCACTCCTCTTGAGGTGCAACACCACAACTTCTGTGCCAGTACAGGCCCTGAAGTGCTCTTTGGCCAAGACTTTGTGAGAAAGATGTGAGTTGTTGGATGAGATTCCAACCTCGTAGGGTCAATCTCTCCTGTGAATGAGATAGGAGTAATACAAATGTTAGTGAAAATGGATTTGGAGAGACTCCTGAAGTACTTGGACAGCCAGTTGCAGCAGATGGGAAGGAAATGGTTCACTATATCATATCTCATGGGCAAATATAAAGAGAAGGAGTTACCATGTTGAATACCAGAAGGTTGGAGCAGTAACTCACAGTCATCCTGAGATGAGGCCCAGCAACACACATATGCAATATTTTCCTAGGAAGTCCTGGACCAAGTATGTATCTGCAATAATTCTGTTAATGCACAGAGAGAGGAAGCATGGCAACCCAGCTTGTTCTAGCAAAAGTTAGGGAATCCTTGTCAAAAAGGTTGAGTAAGTATGGAACCTATACTTCTCAGTATATTTCTAAATGTTAGGAATTAAAGCCTGCAGCTGCTTGTATGTTGAGAAGGAAAAGAGTGTCTTTCCAGACAGAAATATAAATAAATACATAAAATATATACATAATATATGTGATATATATTTTACACTATAGAAAATAATAATTTTATATACATACACATATAGTTATAAAATAAATATAAATTAAATATATAAATATATAAACATATTTTAAGCAGAATGGCTCAATAAAATGTTGCAGATCAGGAGGGTCTTTTTGTTAGGTTGGTGACCATTAAGTACATGATTATATCTCAGTGTAAGATGAAATCTTCCTGTTTGGAGCCCAGTTAAGTCCATGAGGATATCAAAATTGGGATGACTTTGGTGGTAAGTTATATACTGAGATATGAAGTCTTTTAAACAGCTTCATAGCAATGGGAGAAAGGAGGTGAACTAAAAGAAGCCCTTCTTTCAGCATGACCATGAAAATCTCCTGCAGCCTCCCATGCAAGCTGTAACAACGAGAATCAATCAGCAACATTGAAGTGCTTCTTTTATCACCTTCAGTATCCTTAGACAGCAATAGCACCTTTATTTTTATGTCAGTGAGCAGCGTTCTCTCAGATGTATTTTATGTTTCAGTAATGATTTGTGTTCAATCTGCTGTAATAAAGGCTAGATTATCAACTCTGTTATGCAAATGGAAGCACGGAAGCAAGGAAGCAAGGAAGACCTCAACTTGAAGCGGCAGAAGGAACAAATGCCATTCTCTTCATGGGGATGCTTTTCTTCATCCCTTGACCTTTCAGTAGCTATTTTGCCCGCAAGTTCTTGTTCAAGGGGAAGGATGAAGTCAGCTGGAAGGTGATAAATGTTAGAAACCACTTAATGCCACAACTGAGACTGATACTAAAGGTGTCCAGTAAGTAAAGGCCTTGTTACTTTTAGGCTTTTAGTGCATATAAACTCTCAATAGTTTAAGCAAACAGGTTGCAATGCATTGGTTGTTAAGACAGAGGCTTATTTTAATAATATGCAAGTAAATTGGATACCTATGCTTAGGGAAAGAAATACAGTCTACATGTAATTAACAGAAAATATACTTAATATAGGCCATAGTTCAGGTATATTTATATGTCATTGTTGTTTTACATTTGTCTTTCTAGAGATGTGAATAAAATATTGAACAAAATCTTAGTCATACCTTCAAAAGCAGACAGTGACTGTGGACCTCCAGGGCTGAACCCATTCTCTTCAGCATAAGCTAAATAACTAAGCTCCCAGGAACTTGTGAGACAAAAACAGCTGTAAAGTAAGAGTTTTTCCCCACCAGCAGACTCATGTAAATATAATTGTGTCATTCTAGCTGATGTAGCTTACATTCAAAATTGGATGCCATAAAAATGATAGTATAATACTTCTGATATTTAAATATTACAAATACTAAAAATTGTTTTATAAAATCTGTTTTGGAGATTTAATACTGGGTGTTAGAGATTCACTTGGGAGGCAAGACTTGAGCCTTAGGGAAGGCTGTAAGATCTGAGAGCATTGTGAGTAATCATATCTGGCATCCACTGAAATAGATTCAGTTTTACCTGCATGGGATTAATGCATGCATTTTTTATTTTCTTTCTTCTTTTTGGCAAGGATGAAGAAAGAATTCTGGGGAAAAACAAACAAAAACAAACATCCCACATGCAAATTAACAAATTGTTGTATTGATATTTGCATATATACATATAAAATTAATACATTAGTAAATTAAATACAATTAACAACTGCACTGAATTTTCAGAAGGTAGGGAGATAAGGAGATAATAATTTTATTTCTATCTGTGAGAGTATATTCATATTCAGAATCTTTTTCCCAGGACAACAAATAATGTAGGCGTGCAGCCTCCATTTTTTAATGTAAAAACTCTGGTTTTGAATACATCCTGAGCTTTGGAAAACTTCATACCTGACTTAAAATTCATGGCACAATGTTTCTGACATTTATATCAATGCTTTTGATTCTCTTCTGCCAGCTGTAGTCCTCCTTCAGTGGATTAATTTCTGAAGTTTAGCCCATGTTGGAGAAAAATGCTTATGTATGGCTTATTATTCCTTTTCTTGCTAACATTTAGTTTTCTTCCTAGGTCTACTTACCCAGATTTTTTGGAAGAACATTTTCTTCATCCCTTCTCACTCTCTATTGAGCTTGAAGTTTGTCATTTCCATTTCACACCTAAAGAGGGATTTGCATGCCTAAAACATTATTTTTTTACATCTTACTGCCTTAATGAAAAGACATTACCTCTCCCTACAGCACTTGCCTGCATGTCTCCTGAGAGAAAAAATGCAAACTGTAATGACAGCACCCCACAACTGGCTCAACAAGGAAACCTTCACAGAAAAGATTACCCTTACAGTGAGCCAATGTTTTGCCTAGTCTGACATGCCAGGTTTTGACCCTGTGCTTCTAATATAAAGTGCTCCCAGAAGAACTGAATCAAAATATCTCAGCTTAATCAACATCATGTTTATGTATAAAACAGACTTATTGACCTTTTGGTAAGTGACCTAGTAATAAAAGCAAGGTCTCAAAGGATTTACCCCTTCATGCTCAGTGTGGGCCAACAAGCCAATATAACATCTGCTCAGTATGTGTTGCAAAGCAAATGAACACTGCTGACACCATTAATCAGCTTGTCCAAGGGCATAAAATTTCAAAAGCTGTTGTAAAAGCTTGGCTTTCAAACCAAAAATTTCATGTGGAACTGCATGTGTTCATCTAACGATGGATTAGTTAACCCTGAGAGATGAACAATGACTCCAGCCCTATATTTGAGGGGGCAATGCATGTAAGTCTGACAATGTACAGAAAAAGATTGTAAAGAAATTAGAGATATGGGAAGTAGTTTACAAAAATTGATCACCTGCCATTGGTGCCTCAAACTTCTGTGTGTGACATTAAACACAATGAATAAAAAACACCTTGTTTTGAGTCCTATCCACAGGCTGCAAGCTGTGATTAAGTGTATGTTGGCTTCATTCACAGAACTGTTAAAATGCAGGTAGCATTTTTTTCTTCCTTTCCCTCCTTTGCTGGGCCATGGAGAGGAACTGTACATCAGAGAGAAAAATTACCTAGAATTAATTTCAGTGGAATAGATCAAAGCAGTGCAGCAGCAATTTAAATCTGGGGTTATATTATTAGTGAAAACTGAGGAAAAATCAGTAAAAGGATCTGATACTTCCTTATTTAATGAGGAGTAGAACATCTGTCAGGGAAAGAGAAGACAGACACATGGAAGCTACACAGGGAAGCTACAGATGGAAAAAGTCTCTGCTAGCCAGCTTAAAAATATAGGCCCTATTCTATTGCTTTGTCAAACCTGCTTTTGAAAGTCCAAGACTTTTCTGGTTCCAAGATTCCCTTCGGAAGATGTCTCCAGACTGTAGTGTATTTTGGTCTTAGCATATTTTTTGCTGATATCCTTTTTTTAACCTGAATTTCTTTCCATAATTACTAGCACACTCCTTTGCAATACAATAAAAATTCACATCCCTCAGCAACCATCGCTGCCTTTTTTTAGGACCTGATTCTCTTATGTCTTCTCAGAATATCATGCTCAAAACTTAGTCCATTGAAAATTATCAGGATTATTCAAGTGGCAGGGCTCTAGCCTCAAAGAATAAAGTGGGCATTACTGGAATGGGTAAAATGTGTCTTTAAGAAAACTGAGATAATGTTTTTTCATTGTGGAGAAAAGACTATATATTGAATGCATCAGTCTCTTATTCACTATAAATCAAAGACTGGGTAAAAAGAGTGCCCATCACATGAACTGAAAGATGGGCTGTTCTAATAGAAGAAATACATTCCTTTTCTGTTGTATTTTTTTCATTTAGCTTAGGAAATAAAAAGTTTGAGAATTTACTGAAAAAATGCTGCTGAGTAAGCATTATGTCTTTGCTCCAACTTGCTACAACAGTAGCATAAAATAATTTTGAGTCTGAGGACTATGAGTTACATCAAATCAATATAAATTAAATTATTGTAGATAACCAAAAAGAACTGTTAGGAAAAAAAAGGAAGATATTTTATAAAAGAAACAGAACTATTTGGAGAAGTAGGGTGGACAGAATAATTTGGAGTCCTGAATGTTGACAAAGTTTGGGAGGATTGGTAAGTAGGAGATTTAAAAACCCTCCATAACTCTTATAGAAGCGATCTTACTGTAAATGGATGAGCAGCTACCTGAAAAAATATGTTAGAAATAAACAAAAACTTAAGAAAAAAATCTGCCTTGGAGATGAGAAAAAATAGCAACAAAGTACAAATTATCAAAAGACAAAAAAAAAAAAGGGAGGTGGAGGGAGACTTTATTTGTTTAAAAAATGGATCACTGTGCAATGTTAGTAAGTCAGAAATGAATGATTATCTGCCAAAGACACCAAAAGAAAATGGGGGCTATTTTTCCATCTTGTATAGGAAACAAACTTCTGAATTTAAGAATACAGAAAGTACATGTTGATGCACTTGTAAACTTAGTATAGTATACAAGGCTTTAGAACATGTTGCAAAGGAAAATATTCTACAAGGATAAAACAGAGTTTGTGTTTATGAAATAAATGGATTCTGCTGCCATTGTTTTAGACAGCAATCAGCTTTTTTTAGGGAAAGAAAATACAGTAAATTTATCATGACTTCTGTAAAGTATTCTCATACAGTTCATAAATTAAAGTGGAAAAGATATGAAATAGCATAGGAATCACCTGACTATGTGAATAAAAATGAGTATGGTAATAGCAAGAGGATTTGGCAAGGAGAGTAGGGGAAAGAGAGAATGAGGATTTATCACTGAGAGTTCAAGGAAGATTGCAGAGATGCATCTTCCAGGACTGTTTATGGAACCCAGTATTATAAAATACTCTCATGGATGGTCTTGGCACAAAGAATAGGAGGAAATTAATGAAATCTGCTGATCATACAGAGGGAGGCATTTTCAGTATAGTGATAAAATATTGTATAAGGAGCGGGAAAAAATTATCATACAAGAAAGATAGCTTTATAACTCAGGAGTAATAGAAATGTGATGAACTACAATTAAAAAGACTAATAAGTATTTCTCATTTAAGTTAGCAATTTATCATTTGAAGGCAGGGACAATGACCTGCTTGTTAGGTTAATGGCCTAACTATGAGATATGACTGACAGGAAGATATGAAAAAGACAAATGTATTGCTCAGCTAAGAGATTAGACATTTTAACAGAAATGAAGAAATATTAAATTAATTTTATTTAAAATAATAAAATGTCTCCTGGAATGGGTCACCATTATTAAAGGAATTAACTTAATCTGAATTGGGTACACAGAGAACACCTTCAGAGATGGGGTCCTAGGCTGCTCAGGAGACTGAATTCTACATTCATGAAGAACCTATCTGGATAACGTACCTAAATGAGTGATGCTCAAATGAGCAAATATGTAAGGTCATAGATAAGAGGAATTTGTTCTTCACTGCACAAGATGGTACTGGGAAAAGCAGAGGTAAAAGATTTCTAAAGATTTCTAAAGAGCAGAGCAGTCATACCAAACTGGATTTCTGATATTTCTGTCCTGGGTTGACTATATGATGCTTTTATCCCCAGTCGTCTTGTTCTGTTATGCTGAATAATAAGTTTTGCACCTTTAAGACTTGTTGCAGAGAGTGAAGGGGAGGGAGAGAAGAAGTGCAGTTTTTTTTCCAGACACTGCTCTCACTCTCCACATTCCTGCTCCTGGACTGTGTTTTCTGCGGATGGACAGACAGCAGGACAGAGCTCTTCTTTTGCTCTTTAGTTAGTTTTTAGCTAGCTGAGGCAAAGAAGTTCCCTGGACTGTGGTTTTTTCACTTTTCTTTGGACCTCTTGAAACCTGCTCTGGACTGAACACCCAGGGGAGCACCGGCAGATGCATCTGTGGCCCACTAGGCTGGGCCTGGCCCGTGACATTTCCAGCACTGGAGGGACTGATCAGAGACTGAGTGAGCTGAGCTGCAACCCGGGGATGGGGTTTTCTCAGTTTGTCATCTCTTTCGGAGTGGCAAGGGATTTTATTGTTTAATATTGTTTTGGTTTTATTGTTTAATAAACTGGTTTTTTCCACTTTTCTCCAAGGAGGTATTTTCTCCCGGACCAGTTGGGAGGAGGGGCCGACTGAATTTGCTTCCCTACCGGAGCCCCTTTGGGGATTCTCTCCCAAATTTGCTCTAAACCAGGACAAGGTGCAAGAAGATTAATTATGTTTTTAAAGGACTGTCAACAGTTTGTGAGTAGATTTTTATAAAATCTTATTATAAAATAAGATTTATATTTATATTATTTATAAATCTTATTGCTATAGCAGGTGATTGCACTTTGTGGACCTCAAGGTTTTTATACAGAACCTCACAACATTTTTTCCCTTCACTTTCTTCCAATGGAAAGCAAAAAAAGCAAAGAGGAAGAAAGATTTTTAAAATTGGCATTGCTGTTTAGAACTGAGGAGCCTACTTAAATGCAGACAGTTTGAAACACTCTCTATGGCCTCAAAAAGCTGTAAGTAGTGTTTAGCTTCCCCTCGGGCTCTAGTGAATTCACTACTTGTTCTTTGACTCCTCAATACCTCTTTGCATTGTTCTGTAGAACTCCCATTCCTTGTTATAGTGCTCATCTAAGTTGAACTTTTTCTGGTGAGGCTCAAATAGTTCTTGTCTAGGCTGTGTTCAGTCACAATTTTGAGTGAGTTTGGAAACTCAACAACATCCTCTGACTATGTCTGAACATGGTCTACTGATGATATCAGATGCTCCCTTGGCTTTTGCCTTCCCAAGGCAACAGGTCCCTGTTTTAGCTTTCTTGACCTAACTGTATTCACTTTGAGAGCTGCCAAGTGTCCCCCAAACACACACTAACCCAATCATGGCCAGACAATGACAGCTCCTTCAGTGGAGCAGTGGAGCTATGCTAGTCTGGAATGCCATCAGTCAAATTTGAGATTCCTATAATCATGGTTAGAAGAATAAGGCAGAGACATATCCACAAATGTGCTTTCCACACATCACAAACTGACTCTTAGAAAAGCTCCAGCAGAGATGGGGAAAGTAATTCAAGGACGTGCCCTTGTAAAGTGCAGTGCCAAGCTCACTGAACTGGACTGCTGGTAATTAACTCTGCTTGATTAACAGTGATTACTTCCATTCTGTTGGCTTCATCTTCCCCTCCTTGGGCCCACAGGCTCTGCACATGTGCCCTGGCGTGATGCTGTGGATGCTGTTTCTAAAGTCTCTTCCCAAGCTGAGGAACCACAATGTAAAGGTAACCAACAAACATGTCAAAATGAAAATAAAATGAGAAAAGAACAATCTGGGCTTCTGTTTACACCACAAAATACTATCAGAAGGGAGAGTGAATGTTCTCAGACATGCTAAATGAGAGTTGCAAATTGAAATTTAAAATAAATCTTTTAAAAGAAGTCAGATTTAAATAGAATGTAAGATCTGATTAATTAAAAATCATAATGTTAGATGTGTACCTAAGAACTCAGTATGAAACATTCTGGAATATTAGAAATCTCACAACTCTTTCATTTATATTTTGATGAGTAAGAGTTTCTCAAAAAATGTTTTGAGCATTGATTCAAACAGTCCAAAGAAGCTCTTCAGTTTCATACTCATTAAAATATATTTTTTTCATATTCAGCTATTGGCAGTTACGTTTGCATGACAAACTTCTGTAATGGTTGGAGGGGCAGCCCAGGCTTATGGGATGAGTATGACTAGAAATCAGAGTTAGAGGATTACTCTGCAGTGAGACGGTTAATTGTTCCATTTCTAAAGAGAATTTTTCCTTTCCAAATTTGCCTTCCATCCCTTCCAGATTATCAGAGCTCATTCTTCTCACAGTTAACACTAAAGCATAGTTCAGTACACTGATGATGCTTGGCTGGCACTGTTAAAGGTATTTTAATACTCATACACACTTGAATGTTACTCACTTTGTAAGCCATTACCTCCCATTTTCTTGGTTATTATTTTTTTTTCTTTTCAGGTGTGTGTGTGTTTGTTGGTTTATTTTTTTATCTTTTAATCACAGCTGTTGCATCTAGCATGGTGATTTACATCTTCAGGTGCAGTTCCTGTTCTAGAATCTGTGTTCATTTACTAGATGTCTGCAAAGTGCCCACTACAGAGACTTCCCTGACAACTTCCAAATTCCTTCTCATTCCCTTTTATATAATGACTAATAAAAAGCAGGAGTCAAGACCACAAATCTTCAGCAAATTCCATTGCTATGGAATCACAATATACACAAGGCTCTGATATTATTTTGTATATAATTTTTTTTCTAGACAACTGCACACAGGGTCAGATGCCTTGGGAGTTTAAATCATTGTCTTTCCTATGCATTATCTAAGTGAGGAATTGCATGCAGGCACAGATTGCCTCCCATGTTATCAGGAAGCATCTTGAAATTTGACCTATGTTTGAGAATGAACTTCTCTGCACTGAATTTCTGATGTAAAAGTCCTGACTGCTCACAATATTTGTCTCCACACTTTATTACTAGATCTACTTTTTATCAGCTTTCTAGATACTGTCTTAGTTTTTAATTATACTTTCACACCACTCTTATGCATTCAAATCTATATAACTATCTGGATCAATGTTCTGAAACAACTTCCTGAAACTCTCCTTAACAGTACTCTCAAAGAAGGACCCAGGCCTGATTTACTTCACGTAAATAAAAAGAAACTCTACTGAAGTTGCTGGAGATCCATAGATTTCACAGGCCGGTACTTTATACTCTTTCTGATTCAGGAGTACCTAACAGCATTAAAATGTAGCAGCATTGCTGTAGCTACAATAGGCTACAAAGGAAGTGACCTTTTTCTAGACCAGCTGGTAGAACTAGCAAAACCCAAACTGGTTTGCATATTACAAACGTTTTCCTCTGGATAGTTTGATGAAAGACATGACCTTCTAAAAACTGTGCGTGGTACTTAAGAGCAGCTCCTAAGCAATGGTTTTTCCTAGACCCACCCCGCACTGCTCATTTGATTGTTTACTAAACATTTCTAGATTGGTGAGAAAGGAGTTTTGTCTCTTATTGAATATGCACTGCACTTATTCACACATTCCCAATCCCTGCTGCACCCTCTTGTCTTCTATTTATATTCTGTGTTACATAAGCAGTTGTGTTGTATGATCTTATAATCTTCTTTCAAAACTCACCTCAAAAAAATTATTAGCAATTATTCCCCCAGGGATAAGGGGAAACATGAAAAAATCCCTCAGCATTTCTTGTTTCAGAACAAACTTTGAGTTATCCTTGGGTGGGATCCTGAGGAACCCCACAACTTGTGGTGTGCTTCTAGAGAACATATGACCAGATCTGCATACAATTTCTTGATATCCCAGGCATTTTTCAAAACATCTAGTTTATCATTTCAATCAACGCAAATAGACATGCATAAATTACTGGAAAATGTTTGTTCAAGAGAAAGCAGTGTGCTCGGTATTTGTCAGGAACAGGCTGGAATTGTAGAATGTGTATTGCTCTGAGTTAGAATCCTGGAGTGAAAAGCTGAATCCTTCTTCAAAAGCCTGCTTGCTTGCTTTCCTTTTGTTTGTTTGTTTGGGGTTTTTTTTGTCTCAAGAAGGATATTGACACAATTTGCTGAGCCTTCTTGCATTACTGTGAAAAGAATTCCCTCATCACAGAAAAACACACTCCTTCAGTTAGGAGGCAGTAAAAGAACAAGCACACAGTTTACAGAAATACTGCATTATAAACAGACTGTAAAACATTTGAATCTGTAATTTTGAGAATACAATTCTGTGATTTTCAGTGAAAGATTGAAAGGAAAGATTCTTATGATATAAGAGCAGGACCAGATAATCAGCATATTTACATTTGGGAAAGTTGTGGTCCTATGTAGCAATTTAGTAGGTTTCCCTCAACTAACTCTCAACAGAAATGATCAGCCTAAAGGAGATGTCTGCAGAATTTGTTCAAAAAAATATGCTCCCTTACAGAAAAGTAGAGTCCTCAGAAACTTGTCTGTTTACCACAGATCATATTCAGCTAGAATCAATCTCCTGGTGCTTTGTAGACTGAGATTGCAATCTTGCTGGAAAACTGTTAGGAAGCTACAGAAACAATGAAATCTTTGGAAGAAAAGATGTATCCCAGAGTGGATGGTAAAAAGACTTCATTGCCTGTGACTGCTCCACCTATTTCAGGAGCTGACTCAAAAACTTCTCCTGTTTCATGACTTGATTTTCTGCTGGGCTGTTGGCCAAGGGCCAGCACTCCAATTAGGCTTGAGCTGGAAGAGGGCCCACAGGTCAGTGCCTTTCCCTGGACACCAAAGGCAGTGGTAAGATAAAATCTTAGCTGAGTTCTGGCCAACTTCAGACTGCAACTATCATTTTCTCATTCCTCATCTTTCATGATGTTGCAGCTGGATTTGTACATCTGAAAATTAGGGGATAGTAATGTGTGAAGCCTGAATGGACTTTTTCATGTATAGGAAACAACAGGGAAGAAGCTCTATGAGCAGGAGCAGCAAAAAACAGACTCTCTTTCCAAAAGATAGCTTAGTGGATGGAGTTCACATGACTGAAATAATGTCCATCTTTACAGCATGTTTTTGGAAGCACTGTAAACAACTCATTCAAATAACTGCCATTGGAAGTAAGAAAGCAACATTTTTCTCATATTATGAATGGCAATATTGGAAAAAATAATTTGAAGGCACAGAAAACAGTGATAGAGCTGGGACTGGATAATCAAATATTAAGTAATCAACCACTGTACACAGCCTAAAGTCACATTTTCATTGAACTGGGCCATGCAGGCACTCACATAACTTCATGAACTGACCACCTCTGTAAAACAAGAAAACAACATGATCCCCACCTTGCAGATGGGGAATTGAAATGCAAATATATATTGCCACACAGGAAATGCAGGATCTGAACCACATGTTCAAAGATCTGACCCAGCGCCTTAAGCACAAAATAATGCTTTTAACTCATAAAAGTACTCAGACAAAACTGTTCTTTCTCACCCTTTATGACCTGGTTTAGTAAAGAAATAGAGAAAGATCAATAAGTATGCTGTTAACTCAAAGCCAGCTTGTTGATAAGAGAACATGCTTTGATGACTGTGGAATGTTATTTGACTTTTTGTTAAATTTGGGTGGCAGAGGGGAGGAGGGGGGAAAGAAAGTATCTGTTTTGCATAGAGACAATTTCCAGACTTGAATCCTTTCCCTCTGTAAACCTCTTTTTTCCTTTGATATATCTTTTCCAAAATTACCCAGGGTCAACCCGTATGGATGGCACTGTATAAACTGCCTCAGCTGCTTTCCAAACTGCAAATTGTTGTGAAAGCTTAGTAGGACAACTACATGGATCCATTATCTACACTTTCCCATCTGCGCTGGGAAAATGTGTTTCAAAAGCATTGTTTCTCTAGAATGTGTAAATAAATTTGACTAGGGCAGTTGTGCAGAGAAATGCTGTTGTGCTGTCATCTCCTCACGCCTCTGGATGCTGGATGCCTTGGCCCTGATAATTAGCCTCAGCTCCTGTGGGAGCAGAAATGTGCTGACTAAACAGTTGTTCCTGTTATCTGGATTTCCTGCTGTGCTGGGAGTTCTTTGCTTTAATTCCATTAACCACCTTAAAGCCCAGCCATGTGCAAAATGTCATGGTTTTTTCAGCAAAATCTGCATTAAGGCAAAAGACACTGTTTAATAGCCTAGTTAGTGGGGTGAACAAAGAGCTGCATGACAGGTTCTTCATGTGAGTGAGTGCCAGTGCAAATCTATTTACCACTGTAAATTAATTTGAAGGCAGCACCAGATACACCACTAGATTTCCATTTATTCCTCACCAAAAGTCAGTTAAATGCACATTGTCTGGAAATTGTTCCAGGGAAGCAGATGTGATATGTTTCTCAAGGCTTTGACAGAAGACCATTTTTTGAAGTTTCAGACAGGAGTTAAGGGTGCTCAGCATCTCCCAAGAGACTCACAGCATAATGGCTGGCCAGTGTAAGTGGAATCTGCTTTGAGTAATATGACTTAGATTCAAGAAGTCTTTTGAGTAATTCTGTGAATTGAAAACTAAAATCAAATCAGATATTTAAACCATAATAATCCTTTTCTACAGAACCCAGATGAAACTACTTTGCTTCAATAATCACCATCATAATTCTTCAGTTCTATTTTATTTTGCAATGTTCATTTCCTGTGGCCATTTTCTAAGATCTCAGCATTTACAGGAAACCTAACTCCCGAACACATCCACTTGGAGAGAGTGCTGCTCACAAAAAGGTACTGAAAGGTGCAAAAGTTCAAACATATTCAGCTGCAAATGAGCTCACCCTTACCAGTTCTCTGCAGCTGATTATAATAAAAACATTGCCTCCCATGTGACCAGCTCTTGCCATTGAAAAGTAATAATGTCATCTCCAGTGGGATCCTAGATGACATACAGCTAGTATTAAAACACACATATTTCTCCAGATTTCTCTGCAGCCTTTAGGGGAACAGCTTTGTGATTGGGCAGAGTTTAAAGAGGGTAAAGGAATATACACTCTGTTAATATTAAAGGGAAACAAAAAAGATGACTACTGTAGTAAAAGAGATTGTAGCTTGGCAGCTGGGGTAAACATGTCGGGCAGCACTGATAATAAGAGTTGATATCTATTCTTATTTATAATATAGGAAGTTATTAGGAAATTATGTGGCTTTGAATTTAAAAAGTTACTATTAGCATTATTCCTTCAAGCTGAAGATGTTGTTGTCAAGTCTGATCAAATAGTCCATGGAAATATTTGCTTTATGGGGCATTAGATCAAGTGATCAGAACATTTAGATTAGCATCTGTTGTGTAAGAAATTTTCCTTTCTGTGCAAGAATGCTATCTCCAAGAAATATCACAGACTTCTCCTAAATTCTACTGTGCTGGTAGCCTCAAGCAAGACCAGAGGTATTCCTGCAAAAATAATAAAGCCCAAAATACTTGCTGTGTACCTGTCCTTTCTCATTATAGATGCATGATTACTTGCCTAGCATTTAATTTTTGGCAGTGTTTCTTTCCAGGAAAAAAACCAAACAAACATTATATTATAAATATCTGTCATGAAAGAGAAGATTAAATACTATTACTTGTAGACAAACGAGTTTAGAAACCTTATGAAACATCAGATAAGAATGACAATATACCCCAGAGTTTGCCTGGGACAACCAAAGCTGGGAGAGGCTATGCACTTTCCAGACACTACTCTCAGCTATATTCCATCACCAGGCAGAGGGATGTATTGTAATAAAAATTTTAATATCATCCCTCATAGTTTTAAGAATCTATCTCCCGTCTTTTGGGAAGGCAGTAACATAAAGCTAAGAAAGGAATCTCCTCAGAAACATCCCACCTAAACTAGAGAGTCTGAATGCAAGAAACATGGTTGCTAAAAATATTCACATTGTCAGACTCTTTTTGAACACAGACAACATATTTTCAAAATAAGGGATACTGTGTTATTTTAACAGAGCATAAGGAATTGCTAGCATTGCAGAATTATCAGTGCACTGGAAATTACTGAGTCAGTATTGTTTTATCTTCACAAAACCCAAACAGACCTTAGAATGTGCATTAGCTGCTAATGGTTTCACTAACTTCCTTAAAGTCATCTATAGCTCTTCCCAGCTCTTTATTATTTCTTTAGGAAGAGAAATAGTCACAGAACTAAGTTGGCCTGAGATGATTAATAGCTTACAGTGTACTATCTATCATGACTTCTTAGGATTACTTTTAGGAGGTAAGGGCTACAGAAAGTGTAATGTAGGCCTACACCTGACACAGCTCAAAATGTGAGAAGATATGGGACATTTCAAGGTTACTGCTGCCCATATCATTAGTGCTGAGGCAACACTTGGGATGCTTTAGAGATCATGAAAAAGGAGGATTAAAAGGCAAAGTCTTGGTCCATTGAGATTCCCCTGTAGGAACTCAAGGAGAACTTGTAAGTCAGGTTAAGCAGAACTTTTTATTCAGAATCAATACCCAGAGTCCTCTGTAGGCAATATCCATACACAAATTATTAGCTCTTAGAAATTGTTGCATCTCAACTGAAGTAACACCACAATTTCTCTGAACTTTGGATGGCAAGAAGTGGCCACCCATAATTCAGCTTCACTTCAAAACTGACACAAGTTCTTTGGTTTATTCCCCCGGAGCTAATTGAAATAAACAGGGGTAGGAGACTTCTTCTCCTTTTTAATGCCTTTATTAAAAGTGATCAGCTCAGGATTGGGTAGCTCGGCAGGTCTGCAGTGTCCCGTCGTCTCTCAGGGCGACTCAGAGGAGGAGGATATGCACAGCTTTGTCCACAAGGGGCAGAGCTGGGGATCAGATCCTCGTGGGAGCCTTCAGGGCCTGCTGATCCCCGTCAGATGGTGCCCCTCCCACTCAGTCGGCCTGGTCTCACCGCCGGGGTCGTCTCTCTTGGTCAGGGCGAGAGGGTCCAAAGGTGTTCCGCATCTCTGCAGGCTCAGCATTCGGCTCCTCACGTCTAGACATCACTCCAGTCTCTCAACTCTTAGGTGGCTCGTTGTTTTGAGGTCTTCTCTGTACACCGGGGGACCCATGCTGCATTGTGGTCTTGGAGTCACTTTGCATAGTCCCCCTCACCTCTCAGGTCTCTCCACCCTTCTGGGAAAAGTACACCTTAGCCTTGGGCAAGGCTCTGCTAATACAAAAGGAGCGATTAGCCTCAACGACCCGTGATTACAATAACAAAACACGAAGAACTTGGGCAGCTACCATGCTCTAGCTGCCTTTTTGTAACTTTTTCTCACAAAAAAAATATTACCCGAATTTTGTTCATAACAGTCCCCCCTCTTTTTCTTTGATCGAGCTTAAATCCTAAGCTCGCATCAACTCACAATTTTTTGTTTTGAATCTACTATAAATCTCTTGTGCACTTTGGTAATCATGGTTACTTAACCTTGTTACTTTCCTTGGTTTCTTCAGGTTGGTCTGCACGGCAAGTACTATTCTACTAAAACAGATAAATAAGCATAGTAACAAAACCAATCCTCCAAGTACAGACACAGTGAGAAAAACTACCTTTTCCCATACATCCTTTTTGAAAATCTCCAGGTTCTCCCACCCACTGGGATCAAGTGTAGGAGTTTGTTCTTGATTATTTACACATGCTAATCTTTTTATTTCATTTGAAATGTTCCTAATAATTGAATTCTTTATTCTTAATACTGCCTGGAGGCGGATCACT
Source organism: Melozone crissalis (assembly GCF_028551555.1). NCBI lineage: Eukaryota > Metazoa > Chordata > Aves > Passeriformes > Passerellidae > Melozone > Melozone crissalis. The sequence goes on along the minus strand of NW_026535786.1, from coordinate 19,824,674 downwards.
TTATTTAACATAGAGATTGGGATTCGAATTTGGCTTTTACAATTTTGGATTTTCTCAATTTCTATTTCACTTTCCCGGTTCTGTTTATTTTCTCTCAAATCATTATATATAGGAACTCCCAAACTTGATCTAGTTTCTTTGGGTAATAAGAAAATTGGTTTTATCACTCTAGCAATGCAGTTGCCAGACGAGATCAAACTTAGGGGTTTTGGGCTCCCCTGAAATGTGTTCCAAAAGGGGTTTATCTCTTTTCCAGTACACTCATATAAATACTTGTAACAAACAATTTTTCTTACCATTTTCACCATTTCTTTGCTTTTTTCTAGTTCTGCTGAGCTTGTTTCAGCAGCATCACATTTAAAGCACAACCAGGCTTCCCCTATAGGGCACTATCCTAGGAGTGGCTGCCTAAAAGTGGCAGTATTGTATGCTCTCCAATACACTCTCTTATTTTTCTGATAAAGGACCAATTGGGAGGGGTTAACACGATCAGGGTCAGAACTGATGTGGACTCTCGACAAGGAGCTCACTTCCTCCTCATAGAGGGGTTGGTAGCATTCACTGCACGGTTCAGCTGGGCTCCCCTGAGCACCACTAGCAATCAGAGCCATCATTACTACCCTTCCCAAGAGTCCGGTATGGGTCATCTTGCACAGCCTGCCCACCCGGCCTTGCCTCTTGGGGAATCTTACTGAGGAGAAGCTTCCAAGCTCTTTAGAGTCCCTTCTACCCGCTTCTCTGGTTAAACCCCTCTTGGTCTGTTCCCTACCAATTTTGGTTTCCCCTCCCAGGGGAGTGCTCTGTGGAGGATTAACCTGGAGTCTTTAGAATTAAACTGGGGAACTTAACCAGAATTACTTATTTACAGTCTTAAACTTTTTCCCAACATAGTTTACACATAACAGTTTTGAAACATTTTAAGCAATATTAGAACTCTTGATACCAATTTTTTCACACAGTTCAGTCTATTTGACTCTTCCTTCTGAGAGTCAACTTTAAATCCTTTGGTCCTTTTACTACAGTATACTCAGGTGATTTAGCTTGTGAAGCAGATGAATCCTTATCCAGTGCCCAGGTGAGTGGTGTGGACTCTGGCCCAATGCCAGAGGGAAAAACTGGGAGTCTGGCCCAATGCCAGAAGGAGAAAGGGGTGGAGTCCGGTCCAATGCCAGAATGCCAGAGGGAGAAAAAACCTGATGTTGAATCCTGGTCCAATGCCAGGGGATGAGAGCGATGTGAGTCCAACCTTTTTCTTTTGGTCTGCACAGTCGAATTAGTAATGAAGAGTACCTGAAACGGGCTTTCAAACACAGGCATTAATGGTCTGCAATGTTATGATTTTATCAAAACTCAGTTTCTCTGTCTATGTTATTGGTTCTCTCATCAACTTCTACATACTCTGTATTTTGCAAGGAGTTGTATTTCTCAGCTAACTTAACTCCCAAAGTACTTTTATTCTCTTATATCTCTGTGTATTTAATTCACTGGTTTTCTGTTCTATTTTTCAAGATCTTATTTATCTCTCGCTTCTGTTTCTTACTTTCACTTAGAGCCTAAATATTTCTTTCAACCCCTTACACTTAAATTTTTGGGGTTTTTTTCTTACACCATTCTTCTACACAATACACTTCCCTCTAAGGAAATGTGGTAAAACTTATAATGCACAATCTACATTACCTCTATTCTAATTTGTCTATATTCACTCTCACACATTCCTTCACACCCTCAAGACTCAAACTGGATCATTATTGCTAGAAAATCACGGGTCCCTGTAGCCCCCCCCTCACCCTGGGGTTGGCCCACAGGTCTCAGTATCCCTGGACCTCTTGGAAGGGCCCTGACTCTGGTTGCCTCTGGTGCACATTCACCTGTGAGGCTGTCTGCGTGTCACTCACGCTCTTACAGCTACAGCTCCCTCACACACCTGGTGAGCACTAGTCTGGTTTGCAGGTCACACACACACACTTCAGTCACAGCCCCCACCTGCCTGGGGAACAGTATCCTGGTATTGCAGGTCACAAACACACACACTTCCACTGCCCCCTTCCCACCTGCCCGGGAAGTTGAGGCTGACTTTGCTTGTGACTCACTCTCACACACACAAGACAACAATAAGGTACCTTTTTACTTTCACATCACTTATTACAAGTTTAGTTTCACTGGCCAGTTTTGGTGCTATTGGATATCCTTTCTACCTAGCTGTTTTTGTCTAACTTCAGATGTTTTTTTGTCACTATTCTATACTTCTTAGTACTTTGTTGAGACAGGACTTACCTGCTCCTGTATCTACTCAAAAATTCAAATTCTTCATTTAGGGGGCCCACCTCAAAGTTTACCAAGGGCTCTTCTAGATGTCGCATCGGGTCCCCTATAGTGTAAAGCCCCTGACCTTCTAATCGTCACCTTTAAGGATCTTCCCTAAATTATCTTGTTCCCTGGCTATTGCCGCATCGAGACTGAGCTTTCTACAAAACCTCCTGACATGTCCTGGCTCTCCACAGTAATAGCAATGTCGTTCTCTCAAAGGGCCTTGAGGTGTCTCCATCCCTCTTGCATCTGACAGTACTGACCTATCCTTGCCTCCTCCTGGTGGTGGACCCGCCCACCCTGCACTTTCTCTAGCTACAGCAACCATGACCTTAGCCTTGGCCTTTGCTTTTTCTTCCTCCCTCCTTAAATACACCTTCAATGCCTCTTTTAATAACTCATTAATATCCTTCTCTTGCCAATCTTCCATCTTCTCCAGTTTTCTCCTTATATCAGGCCAAGATTTGGTAACAAATTGGACTTTTAGCAGCATTTGACCTTCTGGGGTGTCTGTGTCTATTCTAGAGTACAACTGGAAGTTCCGCCTTAGGCGATAAGGCCAGGCAGCAGGAGCTTCATCTTTCTCTTGTATACCCTCAAACGCCAATTGGGTGTTAGTTCCTTTGGGAACTGACTCTTTGATCCCCCGTATTATCAAAGACCTATATTCCCTCATGGCCTTCCTCCCCTCCTCCTGGTTAGAGTTCCAGCTGGGCTCTGTTAGTGGCAATTTCTGTTCACCTGTTGGCACCTGGGGTCCTGGACTGTTATCTTTCTCCCATATTCTTATGCCAGCCGCCCTTATCATCTGGACCTCTTCTGGGGAAAATAATATACTCAGGATGGAATTCATCTCCCCCCAAGTGTAGATATTTGGACCTAGAAATTGTTCCACTTGGTTGGCTATGCCCACTGGGTCCTCCACTAAATGCCCCAACTCTTTCTTGAATCCTCTCACCTCAGAAGCAGTTAGGGGAGCATTCACAAAGCCAACACCTCCCGCTACTCCTCCCATAGGAACCTCTCTGAGGGGAAAGAGTCTCTCTGCCTTGGAGGTCTTGGATCTGGTGCTACAGTATGGCCCATCTTCAGATGCCAAACTACTTTGTGGAATATCTGGGTTACCCTGAACTTTCTGCCCATCAGCAGGTGTACTTGCTGATAGCTGTTCATCGGGCAAGGAGGCATGTGTGCCCCAACTAAGGAGGAGGTAAAGGGACAGCAATAGGAGGGGGAGAAGAGCCCGAGTGTGTATTAAGTGGAGCTGGAGAAAGGGTAGAGAATACAGCAGGTGGAGTAGGCGCTTGTGGTGATGCAGAAGGATCTGGAGGAGCTGAAGGGGGTGGTGAGGGAGTGGTTGGAGGAGATACTGGGTTTACCATAGCGGAAGCTGAAGAGGTAGAAGGAGGAATTTGAGCAGGTGGTAGTGGGATGGCAGCCGGGGGAGGAACCGGACCTGCCATTTGGGGTGCTTGAAGAAGAGGATTATAAGGTGGAGGGGCAGAAGGAGGCAAATAATCCAGGGGGTCCCATCTTCTACTAGTTCTATCATCCCCTCCTTCATTCCCTTCTTTCTTCCTCCGTACCTTACAAATTCGCACCCCTTCATCCTCAACAGCGCTCTTTACCCAGCAAGCCACATACAATAATTGCTCAGGATCAGTATCTCTTCGAGCTGTCAGATAATTATTTAATTGTTGGCACATCCACTTATCCTTTGTCCCACACCAAGGCCATCCCCCTTGCAGTTCTAATTCTGGCCACACTTCCATACAATAATGGATCATTTTCACTTTATCTAATCCCTCCATGGCCTCTATAGAATCCCATTTCACTAACAGTTCTCCTAAGGGACTACTGGGAGGTATGTCTCTCAGTCTCTTGCCGGTCTTTTTACTATTACAACCTCCCATTTTTCAGGTCTCAATAAAAAAGTCTCAAAGGTGCCTCAACTGACCGGTAGTTTCAAAAACCTTGTTTGAGGAGCTTCAGCCTCCTCCACTGAACTTCAAATTTCTGCCTGATGCTCAGGACTTTATACTGAAACAACTGCCCAATCTCTTGATTGCCCAACTTCCCAACGTCAGGTCTTACATCTATCGGGACTTGAACACACGAAGCCTCGGCCGAAGAGTCCGGGTTGTGCCTGACTCCCTCAGTCAGGAAAAACAACTGCCTGATTTTTAGTTTGCCTAACTCGCCAATTTTTAAGGCTTCACCGTATCAGGACTTAAAAGCAAACCACAGCCTCCTTCGCTGGGGTTTGTGCCTGACTCCCTTTGTCAGGACTTACTTTGCCTGCAGGACTTGTGCAACACCCGAATCCTTCTCGGGACTGACAAATCTTACGCGAATCCTTCTCGAGACTTACAAAAGTGCCTGACCTCCCTTTGTCAGGACTTTTGGGGTGTGTGCCACTCATACACAGTAATTCACTCCGTACGCCCAGAGTGGGGGGGCCCTTTATTCCCCCTTGGGAGACGACTTCACTCACGCTAATTCCACTCGCTTTCCTCTGTTTCCGGCCTGCCCCTTCGCAGGAGTCAGGAAATGCGGTACTGAGGGGTCCCTCTCGCTTCGAAGGTCCGGCTGCCGGCCCTCGTCTCACTCACACACATGCGCACGTCTCCCACTCCCGCCACCGGGTTTCTCACCAGTCCGGTGCTCCGGTGCTCCTCTGCGTCACTGTCCTGAGCCAATCCCTCTTGGTCCTGGTAGCCAGCTGTCCTCTGAAGATCCAAGATGGCCAGTCCTGAGTCTTCTTGCGGCGTGGCTATTCCGGACGAGCGCCCCCAGCTGAAATAAACAGGGGTAGGAGACTTCTTCTCCTTTTTAATGCCTTTATTAAAAGTGATCAGCTCAGGATTGGGTAGCTCGGCAGGTCTGCAGTGTCCCGTCGTCTCTCAGGGCGACTCAGAGGAGGAGGATATGCACAGCTTTGTCCACAAGGGGCAGAGCTGGGGATCAGATCCTCGTGGGAGCCTTCAGGGCCTGCTGATCCCCGTCAGATGGTGCCCCTCCCACTCAGTCGGCCTGGTCTCACCGCCGGGGTCGTCTCTCTTGGTCAGGGCGAGAGGGTCCAAAGGTGTTCCGCATCTCTGCAGGCTCAGCATTCGGCTCCTCACGTCTAGACATCACTCCAGTCTCTCAACTCTTAGGTGGCTCGTTGTTTTGGGGTCTTCTCTGTACACCGGGGGACCCATGCTGCATTGTGGTCTTGGAGTCACTTTGCATAGTCCCCCTCACCTTCTCAGGTCTCTCCACCCTTCTGGGAAAAGTACACCTTAGCCTTGGGCAAGGCTCTGCTAATACAAAAGGAGCGATTAGCCTCAACGACCCGTGATTACAATAACAAAACACGAAGAACTTGGGCAGCTACCATGCTCTAGCTGCCTTTTTGTAACTTTTTCTCACAAAAAAAATATTACCCGAATTTTGTTCATAACACTAATGAGACGTGTTCTGTGTAAATAGTCTGTCCCTGAACTGTCCAGGGCTCATCAATGTTCACCAAGCAAATGGACATTTGCCTAGAGACAAGGCAAGGCTGAAACAGCATTTCTGTGATGGAAGTTTTTCTGTAGGGCTTAGAAGATGCAGGAAGAGTGAGATGAGCTTGAAAATAGGCATGGCTTTTCTGAAGTTAACTAAGAGATACTTTGTAGTAGAGTCTTGCGATCTGAATTACAGATACTTAATTATGTGCTGTTCCCAACAACTGCAAAACCATTTTTGAAAAGCTGCTTAATAGATACCAATTTTACTGCTCTGAGGAAAAGTGGCTGTGAATGTTACATGTGTACTCAACATGGCACAGACAAACATTACAATTCAAATTCTAGTAGAGACAAACCCTAAATTCTCTGTGAGAGCTGAGGGTGACCAGACAGTGCATTACAGTGAGTACCAGCAGAAAAGCAGGAGCACATGTGGCAAATGCTGTAGATATAAAACTGAAAGACAGAAATACAGGCACAGGCAAATACAGAAATACAGTGCTACAGGCTCTTGGCTCTGCTTGTTGAATGAACACAAGACAATCCAAGGCACCATCAGAACGGCTTCCCCTAAATGTCCTATTACCAACTCTATTTTTTTCAAAAAACAGAAATTCTCTTATGAACCAAAAGAGATTTAGGGTTTGATAATTTCTTGCCAAGTTGACAATGTTGTGCTTCATACCCTTGTAGAAGCTCACCACAGAAACCCAAAGTACAGAAGGTAAAGCTGAATTAAATGTGTAATAAAACTTGCAGTTTTCTGTGTCGCATTCTAACCTGGCTTTCACTCATCTCATTTAGACTTAGCTGCCCTCAATCATACAAAAACTTCAAAGCTTTGCCAGAGTCTAATTTGTTGCCAGCAACTTGCCCACTACAGCTAACAGGAGAGCATTGTGACAAACTTAAACCTTGGGTGGTTAGAAATCATCCTGCAATTTCATCTTAAATATTCATAGTTAAGCAGCTTTAGTAAACTCAATAATTCCCTAACAATACCTACGCCATTATCTATACCTAGACTTAGTGCATATGTGCAACTCCAAATCTGCATTTCATAGATGTTGAGCAGTTTTGAATTTTTCAGTATAAAGAGTGGGAGTAGGCTTTTTTTTCAAGTCACAAAAGAGTCCATTTGAAAGAAAGAATTATTTTTAAAACAATCTTTTCATTAAAGCAGCCTAACTTGGAAAAATCTTTGTCACTCACTTTTAAAAAAGAAACTACAAGTTTAGACAAGTAGGACTCACATAAGCAGGGATATAGAAGTACTACCCAGGCAATATTCAAAGAAAAACTTATATGTTTTTTGTGTGTAATTTTTCTGCAGATTTTGAGCCACTTTGAGGTGGCTGAGTGTGAGGAACAGCAAAGTCCAGCTGTTCTCCAACACTGGGGAGCAGCTGGAAGCCAATCATAACAAGGAAAATAGGGCAGAAGCTGTCAGCCCCATGCTACTGGAGTAAACCCAATAGGGCCAGCCAGGCATGGCAGCCAGAGACAGCCCAGAGCTCAGATCATACATAGGGGTGAGCTAGGCCTAAGGAACACAAACAAGAACTAAGGCAAAATCTGAAGTAATGAGTGATTTAGAGCAATTCATTGCATCTTATGAATTAGGCAGTAAGTGTAAGCTCTCCTTGTCAATCCCTAGGTAGAAAGGAAGAACCCACCACCTCCCATGATGATCCACTGTGAATGGCAGGTTATCCCCTTACCAGCATCCTTTCTACCTGCCTGAATGGGTCAGATATGTCTAAGGTAAGATAAAATATGTTTTAGGACAAAGATCCCATTTTCCTTTGTGCTCTTCAAAGCTGATGCAGTTTCTGTGCTTCCCATCTTGGAAAACAAACTTAAGAAAAGAGCAAACTGCAGGCTGGTGACATCTGCAAGCTGCAGTAGAACATAGCTTGTTTATCTGTCAGCCTGTCAGGTTCACCTATGATTTAACTCCTGTATTTTCTGTGTCCATGAGAAATGTTAGAGGATCTCCCAGGTCAAAGGTATCTTGGAAGGACGAAAACAGGCACAACAGCATCTTTGTGAGTATGTTGATAATTAGAGATTTCTGCCAGTGATAAAGCATATGCTTAAATTTCATTTTACTGAAAAACATTTAGTAAGGAGGCCAGGTATTCCTCTTGAGAAAAAGGTAGCGAGGAAACTTCCATTGACTTTAGCTGTTGGGTGGAGAAATGAGGGAAAAAGGTGGAGCAGCTTTTGGGACTATAGCTAGCTTTGTGCTGTCCTCTACTGGTGAAGAACATAAGTTATGGTACTTGTTTAAGCAGACCTCAAATACTATGAGATATTTTAATAGACATTTAAAGAAACAAAAGGTGTAATAGCTGTACAAACTAATATATTTTCAGTATAGAAATTAAATACTTAACTTGTGTGTATGTGTGTCTAAAAGCACAGTCTTCTGACTGCAGTTCCTTCAAGTAAATCTGTCAGTTTACATTAAACTTTCTGCCATCACTGTGTATGCAGGGTAGACATTAGGAAGTGTCCTGCAGAGCCTTGTTTAACTGCAAGAGTAAACAGCAGATGAGGAGAAGGACATGGCACACAGGCAGCGATCATCACAACAGATTGCTCATCGTTTTACCTAAAGTGAGATCCAGAAATTTTAAACATCTGCCTCTCTCCTGGAAAGCTTGGGTCGCAAAGTCTCTTATGGGTCTCTGCACAGATCTGAAGAATTCATAGTAAACGAATTCTTATCTTTTGGAGAGGCTCAAGCACAGTCTGATTTCTAAATCTATATAATGATTTTACATCTTTCTTGACTTACACACTTGATGGCTGGGATACAAGTTTAGCTCTCTGTTCTACCTTCCTCTACGGCAGCCCCACTTCTTTCCATCCTCAATAAGGATTCACAGGGATTAAGAGCAGACTTACAGTCTCTTCTATGGTAATCATGGCAGTATACCAGGGCTGATGAGAAATTCTGAGAATTCAAAAAAGAGTTGCCCCTGCTGTGATGCAGTGTAAGACTAATCAACCTTTTCCCCTACTTATCTGGAGGCTCCTGTGCTATACCAATACCCAGAAACAGCCCAGAAACAGCTGCAAACCACCACTAGAAAGGGACAGTTTTGCCTCAGGGCAATCCAGAGGGAGCATGAGATGACATAACCTTCCTTCACAGATCCTTGAACTGTTTTTGCAGTAAACAGAGTTACACCCTAAGGACAGAAATGGAACTGATGCAAAGGTCATCTTTGTTGCATTTGCTTTCTGAGCAAAAACCCCATCGATTACAGGTTATCAGGGAAGGAATTTTATTTTTAGAATGCTCTTGTTCCCATGAAACTCAAGAGAATTATCTTTGATTTGAAGGAGAACAAAATACTGCCCTTGGGGAATGACTTCTTGCATTATCAAAAAAGAAATATGATTAGTAAAACCTGTAGAAAACTCCAGGAAATTACTTCAAAGAAATTTATATATAGAGATAAGTGTTCATTAATTCTGGAACATTATTTTGTCATGCTGTTAGTTTTAAAAGGGGCTGGTTTACAGTATCTTCCAGAACCTATTAAAATTAATGGGGATCACGCTTTTAAAGTTAGCACTGGATTAGAAGTGTGAGAATGTTACAGAGGAAAAGAGAGAATATGATTTCATAAATTTATTTAAATTTTTGTTTGCAATAAGTGAAAATATCTTCCAGCACATACAAATGCAATTAAAGACAAAGAAAAAATCCCATCCAACAAAGCTCTATACAGCTTAGATCTGGTAAAGCATTTGCACATTTACTGGAGACTGTGTATTTGTCCTTGCACTGTGTTTCTGATATTGAAGAAGCCTTCATGTATTTTTCCTTTTGCTATTGAGCTGCAAATGAAGATTTTCTATTAGCCCTAGGTTGGAAAAGCACTGACAAACTACACTAAAACTAAAATTAATTTCTTCAAACAAAACCAGTTGAAACTGACATCGGTACCTTTAAAAATTGTTTTCAAGCAACAATTGAGAAAAAGGAACATATCACTGGAAGACAGTTTTCCTGTATTGGCATTTTTGCTGCCCTCTAAGCCTAATTTCACAGGTTTTCCATCTAGCAGTGATTAGTCTGCAGGTGATTAATTCTGTGGAGGCGAAGACTGGTTACAGTTAAAGTTACAATTATGGCTGGTGCTCTGGAGTGGCTGGGTTGAGCTGTATGGCTACAGTGGGGGTTAGGGTTCAGGAGAGGAAGAGCTGAAAAAATACGTTTACTGCAGGACCTTGTCAGTGTGGTGTGTCTAGGATGAGGACTGGTGGTGTCAAGGATTTATAGCTTCTGGCTAGTTGCAATAGGAATGTTAGACCAACAGTTTCAGGACTAGTTCTCTCAGTAATGAATAATGTGTAATTCATCCTCTGACAGAAAATAGTGACTGGGCTAAGGATGCAAGAGTATTCACTGTCAGGAATGGCCTTAGGTGGCTTAGAATCACAGGTCCTGTAAAAGATGGCTAAAGTCTTGGGTTTATGTTAGTTTCTTCAAAAGCTAAGGAAAACCAGCAAATTTTGATATGAGATAAGCCACTCATGGTGGTATGAACTCAGTAGAACTTATTGGTATTGTATTTTAAAAAAACCATCCTGATCTTGAATGTTATGGGCCAGGAAAGGGGAGGCTACAAGAGCAAGTTAATAGGTGGATCTACAAAATTCTGCAAGAATCATGTATGAGCTACGATTTGTAGTGAACTGTGTGGTTCTCTCAAAACTTAATTTTTAGGGTGTCTGGGTTGGTGGACTTTTATTTTATTTATTGGCTAACATTGTGTTCAAGATAAAGAAAGATGAATGTAGAAAATTTTCTTTAAGGATCCTGACAGGTTGTGGCTGATCCTTCCTGTGAGTAGTGAATGGTAGGAGACACTGACAATGTTTTGGATATGATAACCAATAGGATTGAATTTGAAACTAGGGATCTGTGAAGTAAAATTTAAATACTAGTATGGTTTCAAATATTAGTGTGGTTTCTTGCAGGACATTTAGACCTAGAACAACAAGATTGAAATTTAGACAAAGTTAAAACTGCAGTTCAGGAAAGCAGGGGCAGCAGAGGTCAGTTTATTACTGGAGTCCTTCAGTTCTCTAGGCAGGATAAAAGCCATGGTTAGGAAGGGTGTGTGCTCTCTGCATGGCTGAGTAAGGCTTCTGCTGAGAGGGGAGCAACAGCTGGTGCTGTGTTTTAAACAAAGCCTGAGAAACATGAACTGTGCCTGGGTTCTCTGAGACCAATAATTCCCATTTCACTGTTGATCTAAGTCATGAAGAGCAGGAATGTAATCTGTGAAAGAAGTTGGGCCATGGATAAAACTCTGGACAAGACTTTAAGTTGGGATTTGCTTTAGGTCTTTAGTAGTTGCTCCATGTTCAACGTGAGTTTTGATCAAGATGAAGTAAAGTTTGACATCAAGAAAGGTTAATTAATATTCATTTCAGTATGGCTGGAAAGGAGGATCTGGAGAAATGTGATATTGCCAGTTCTGTTGGGATAGGATAAGGATTGGACTTCAGGATAGACATTGGATTTATGCCTTCTGGTTATTTTTGGAGAGGGGCAGGTATTAACAGGGGTCTGATGAATGCTAAGATGATTCCTTTATAGATTATTTTGAGACTGGGTAGAATTATGTGCTGTAAAAAAAAGCAAGCAAGCAAGAAATCACAGTTTTGAGCTGTTTGTGAGGCTGCTAAATAGCATTGCAATTGTTTCATCCCATTCATGCATGTTTTATTTGAAAATTTAAAGATTCTTTCCTTTTTATTTTTTTGAAATGCATATGCATGTTAAAATGTAAAAAAGTTTTTTTAAATTAAACACTATATTAAATACTGATGACTGAGACAAATTATTTTGCTTTTATTATTGGTAATTTTTAAATTCTTGTGACAGGTTTTCCAAAATAGATATTTCTCCCCAACTTTTGCATTTGACTAAATAGCCTAAAATCCTCTTTCATAGTGCTAAATTCCTTTGCCATACCAGATTTAACTTCATGTATGGAGACAGATACAGACAGAAAAATTAAAGAGAAAAATATAAACATTGCTAATATTAGTGATCAAAGTAAATGCTTCAGGTGTTTAATGTATCACTATGGCAGAGCACAGGGGAGCACAGTAAGTGTGTTAATGGGATTTTTCTGCCTAGGCTTCCACTGTTCACCTCTGTTGTTTTCCTTGTTTAGCAGATGAATGCAAAGTTTCAACATTCAGAATAGCCCTCCTGGCAAGCATTATGAATATTAAATATTCATGTATGAAGTTTAGATCCAACCTTGGAATAATTTTGAGTTTGTTTATGACCAATTAAAATGCCATATAAATTTCAGATTCTGCCATCTGAGTAGGCTGAATGCAGAGAATGTAGGACAATATCCTGTACTTCTAATTTAATTTTCCCATCAGTGTTTGTTTGAACTCTATCTGTAGGTCAGGACAGTGAATATCTGTGCAAATATTTTCTGCTTACATCAGCCAGGACTGTGTGCATAATTCCAGTTGAAATTTCAGCAATAGTTCATAATCAGTTAAGATGAAATTTTCCACATAGAAAATGACACTTTCAGATTGAGAACTTTATTAATGAGATATATGTGTCACTTGCCTGTGGCAGAACTTTGTATTTAGGCAGTCTGGACCTCCTTCTGTCTCCAGATCTTGACTGGAGTTTGAAGAATCTTATAATCTTCAGAAAATTAAATTTTATTGAACTTGGAACTGTCCCAAGAGCATCAGAGATTTGCTGTGCACACAGAGAAAACAGAAGATAAGTAATTGGCAGAAGAATATAGTGAGTCAACCTGCAGAAAGAACATAAAACATATAGAAGAAGACTGCAGCAGGTAGAGGACTCAGTTCCCCTTTGGGTCAGTAGGATGTGTTTTTCCATTACTTTTAAGTTTTGTCTTTCATTCCAAGTGTGATCAGCCTTACTTATGAGTGACAGGGAGGCAGAAAGAGGTGGAAAAGGCACTTCCATGATTCTCAGCTTGGAAAAACAAAGACGGAATATCTGCCAAAGAAATCTGGACACTTTTTCTTGCAAGATCCAAACACTGTTATTTCCTCTCTGATTTTGTATGCAGTATCTGAAAGAGAGTGACTTGTAAGTGTTCCCATGGTCTTTGCATACACAAAGAGGAATGAGATATTTTCAATGGCTTTTTTTTTTTAGATTGATGGAAGGAACAAGGAGCCAGGCAGTTTCCAGGAGGGTGTTTCCATAGTGTGACCCTGAACATGGTTTGAGAACAGTCTAGCTGCTCCCTCTGAGCAAGACACAGCTCCTGGAAAATGAAAAGGTGCGTGCTATCAGCAGTAGATAGACATAGCAAGCTCATGCAGCGAAATTCAGATATTAACAGGGAAATGTCCTCAAAACAGGGAAAGCTGGAGTCAGGATTTTGGGTTTGATCACTGAGAGGCCCATTGGAGAGACAGGCCCATTTGCAAAAGCTGAATGAGTAGTCAGATTGCAGCTTTGAACACTCCAAAGATACTCAGAAATGGGCAGTGGATTCAGATACAGCATCAAGTGAGTTTATATTTTTACTACCAGTCCTGGGTATGGAATAAATGTGAAATAAATTCAGATGACCCCCCATTACAAAAGAGAAAATGAATTGGTTTCCTGGACTGTCTCATATCAAGACCACTTTGAGTACTGATCACTTCAAACCTGAGATGCAGCTGTTTGTAAACAGTTTCAGGCCCAGTTTGCTCAGTCTGTATTTCACATCACCTCAGTTTTTTGCGTAACAGTCCATACTGCTTTAGGTAAATACCCCATCCAATCCCTGCCTGAAATTATATTATTCTTTTGGTTCCCTCATAAATTACACAGAAACTAACAGATATGTAATAAATCTATTGTAAGTCTTCACCTATTGAAACACTAACATCCAGAGCAACCAGAAGACTTACACAATCCTCCAGATATAGGCTTGCTATGAAGATTGTGGTAGTTTTACTTTTATCCATGACAGAGCAGAACACAAAGAAAATGTGTCATGTAAGAGAAACCCCAAAACATTTAAACTGTTCATTGCCCAGCTTACTTCTCCAATTATAGAGAAGTTATTTCATGGCTAAAATCCTATTTCCAAATAATCCAGATTCTTTCAGAGCATTTCTACCAATATCAGTTTACTGGGCCTTTTGTGGTGATTCCACTCTTCCCATGCTGAGAGCTGGGACTGGATGATCTTTAAGGTCCCTTCTAACACTTGACATGCTATGATTCTGTGATTCCATGTTGCTGAACTGTGGAGTTTTTTTTCCAGTCATGGTTTTCTTTAGGATGGAAACTGAAGAGTGATGGAGTGGACAGGAAAATGGAAACAATACCACCTCAGACAGGACAGGAAATCTGAAGTTTGTTTTGGAAGAGAAAATACAAAAAATCCCAGAATCTAAACATTACATTTTGGCAGTATCAAATGAAAATTATCTTTACTGTAGACTCAGAGATCTTTGGCTCTGTTTACATTCTTAAACTTCTACAAATATTTGAAGTCTAGAAAGAATGAATCCTGGAAGACTGAGTTTTCAAATTCTAAGAGGGAGCCTTGAAGCTGTCCAGATTCTGAAAAAGAATTGCCCAAGACCTTACATACTCCACCTTCAACACCGCTGTCCCCAGAGCTATTCAGATAGCTGTGACTCAGGAAATGATGGCTCCCAGGGAGTTTTTCTCACTGAATAAATGCAGCCAAAATCTAGGTTTAGCACCAGAGCAGGCTTCTATTAGAAGTGTGTTAGTGGAATGATGGATCCCTCTGAGACACGTTAGGATGACATCCATGGTGATAAGGGCTCTCCCCAGTCAGTTTTCCTCCACCTCTGTTCAGTGACCCTCAGAAAAACAACATGAAAGCTGACAAACACATTCCAGGAACATTACTTATGGTACATTTTAGTGACTTCAGCTACAAATATTTCCTCCTATTTTTCTCATTTTTGTAATCATTGCATGACCAAATAGCTCTAAGTATTCGCTATCACAATTGATTTAACCTGTTTTATATGAGCCAACCTATCTGCTTCTAATTTCATTTTGCTTTCAAAACAAGATTATATAACAGGCAAAGATGGATTTTTGTAATTTCCAACAACTCCAGACAACCAATCTAGACTTCTGTGGATCTCAATCACTTGAAGACATAATGGGATAATATCTCTGAAGGAACCTTTGTCATGACAGCATTGTGGCGGGCCAAATTGCATAGATGGAGGGGCTTCAGAGCAATACTTGGCAGAAAAAAACAGTGTATTGGGGACTTACAACTGTTCCGTTCAGTATAATAGGACTGAAGTCCAAATAAAAAAGGGGTGACATTAATAATTTTGGAATTGGAAGGGGAGGTCTGACTTCAGCTCATTTAATTTGTCAGGATTTTGGATTCTTTGATGGCAAGCTCTGCAGAATGGCAGATATAGCTTTTAAATGCATTCAAAAACATTAAAATGCAGTGGAATGGCAGCATGTTTTTCTGAGAGGTACAATTTCTGACAAAAGCAGAGAGAGGAAGCCATGTCATTTATACCGGATGGCATCCTTCTAAAGCTACCACACTCTCTTTGCAGCTACAAAAGTAACTCTATTCTTTGGAATAGAGGGATTTGAAATATTAAGAGCCAGCATAGTTGTCTTTTATTTCCCTTACTCTGTCCTTTCCAGCTTTTGTACTTTCCTTATTACTCTGCATGTCTCTGAATACACTCTTTTCTGTACCATTTTCTCAGGTACTGAATGCAGAACTTTGTAAGAAATCCTTAAAACTATCATTCTGGGTAAACTGAATTACAGATTGAAGAGCAAAACAAACCCATATCTCAAAAGTTCTTTATCTCTATGATCTTCGGAAGTGTTTCAGGACAGCGTCCAAAATGTGTAATGCAATTAAGATACTGTCTTGTGGCAATGGTGCAGCTGGGACTGATCCTCTTCAATGCTTTGACTCAATGATAAATATTTCTAATGGCTATGTTTATTGCAAACCTGGGGCTCCTTCTATCTGGACATGAATTCCTATCAGACTTGGATTAACCTTCAAGCAATCAAAGCATTAACACTTTTTGATTCTGAAGAGCTAACTTCCCCAGACATAAGTAAGTATATGGCTCTTGACTGGTTCTTAGATATATTTTACATTTTACAAATGCAGACAGGAAGACAGAAAAGTTTGGGCAAGGTTCACAGTCAGTAAGAAGCTGCAGTGATCACAACTCCAGGGGAGCCTTGCTCCCCATTCATACTGCCTTTGGACAGGCCGGACTCAAGCTGTTTGTATGTTCTTGTTTTGGTATGAAACAAAAAGACATGAAGAGACCAACTGTGGAGAGCAAGAGCTTGTAGAAAATTGCATGTTTTAATTTACTGCACCAATATTCTGCAATTAAAAACGTTGATCGTTTATGTGCCTAGATTTTCAAACATAAATGAAATACATTCAGTTGTGCCCAGAACTACCTGACGCAACTGAGATGTACCATTTATTTTCCTTAAATAAACCAAGCTTCTTGTCCTCATTTTTTCTTTAATTTTTTATATGGTCCTATATTGCAAATTGTAAAAAAATTACATGATGAATGGAAGCCTCTCCAGGGTGTGCCACTGCAAAGAATGCATCTGCCATTTGGTAATGAAAGAAGAAAGAGCTTTTTCTTTCTTCACAAACCAGATGCAACAGCATTGGATACTGAAACTGCAAATAGAGCAGGGACAAATGTAGATTTTTATAGGTTGTGCTTTTCGCCTTTTAGGCAAGATTTTTTATTAAATTCTGAAATTTAAACTGAACATAAAAGTGTTTGAAGTACAGACACTGAGGCTGTCATTAAGTGAATCTCATTAGAGTTAAGGTGAGATTCCCTGGAATGCAAGCCCTTGGAATAACATTTTACCACTTAGTCTGAAGCTTAGACCTGTTTACAATAGTGAGTTGATCAGAGATAATTTTTGGCCAAACAAATGTTCAAGAAGATTAATGGCAAACACATGTTATATTTTGTTATCTAAAACAACACCCAAATTCTCAACTGAAATCTTGGTTATGTGATGACATGGAGTGCTGGTTAGGGGTATTTCGTGTTTTTGGAGTGTTAACACAGTGTTCATTTTTTTTGCATTTTGGAGAATGCAGTTGGGTTTTTTGTAGAAGAATTTCACTCAATTACTACGGAAAGGGTGCTCCAAGGATGTATGTAGAGATCACAGAATTGTTTTATCCACAAGGACAATAAGATTACTAGCAAATGCCGCTCCTCCCTCAATTGTAGTGATTCTGTGGTGTTAGGATGCCAATAAAGCTTATGGCACAGCAAGAGATACGGTATTACCCTGGTTGACCAGAAATCACAGTAATGCGCTGCTGGTTCTGTCAGCTCTAGGTGGTTGATTACATTCTGCTGAATTGATCAACAGCCTGGAAGCCTTATTAGAGCTCCCAGTGCTACTGAATAATTAAATAGCACTGATGCAGAAACGGTCCATGATGCATAACAGACCAGGCATGTTTACCTTCATATTAAAGAGCAACTCAAGCCATTAAATCAAGGAAGCTAAAGAAAGCTACAGCTGGAACTAGCCATTAATATGGAACTGGACATCAGATAGATGTCCTAGTAGACAAACAGTTGAAGCTGAACTAGAGATGTGCTTTTGCAGCAAAGGTAGCTGCTGTTGCTGCGTAAGGGAAGAGCATGGCCGGTAATTTAAAGAAGGTGATTCCTCACTCAGCCTGGTGAGGCCACACCTGGAGCGCTGGGCCCAGTGCTGGGCTCCTCACTGTAAGAGGGACGTGGGCATAATTCAGCTAGTCCAGGGAAGCTCCACAGAAATCACAAGTGGATTGGAGCATCTGACATAGTAGGAAAGGCTGAGGGGTGGGATTGTTTTACTTTGGTAAGAGTAGGATTAGAAGTAATTCTTAATAGCATTAATGGATACCTGATATAGTGGGTGTAAAGAAAATAGACCCAGACTCTTCTCAGTGGTATCTAGTGGAAGGACAAGAGGCAATGAGCACAGACTGAAATACAAGAAGTTTCATTTGAACATCAGAAACCTTTTTTTTTTTTAGCTGAAGAATGATTCAGGATTTTCACAAGTTGCCTAGTGAGGTTGAGAGTATCTGTCCTTGAAGATATTCAAACCCAATTGAGTATGGTCCTGAGCAATCTGCTATAGTTGAGCCTGCTTTAACCAAGGGGTTTAGACTGAACAATCTCTAGAGATTCGTTTTCACCCTAACCATTGTGTGATTCTGCAATTGCAGGCTTAGCCATGCAAGTGAGTGTGATACACTGGGGATTCATTGTCGACATCTCAGCTTCACTCAATACAGATACTAGCTTAAAAATCACATCCTAGCTGAGCATTCAAACTCCTGTGTGAGTGAATATCACCTACAAATTTACTCCTCAGTGTGTCTCTGACAGCTGCTTTCTACCTTACAGTTGTTGTGTCCTATCTGTCAGTAGGAGAATAGTGAAAATGCAAGAGCAAGAGATAGAAGAGGTTCTAGGATATGTACCCACATAACATAGACTGCAGCAGATTGTCCTGCCTGGCATAAGAATGTTCAAACACATCATCGTTGCTGGATCTACAGACCAAAGTCATGTTTTCGATTTGGCACTTCAAAAAATCTGCCTTCACTGGTTCTGTCCATGACTGCATTACCATTTCAGACTACAGAGTTGTTTCTCTTCAGTGAAGACTGAAGCCCTTGGCTCACACCAGGGACTTCAAACAACTTTGTCATTCACCAGTTGGTGGCCATCTCCATTTTATAGAGGGAAAACCAAAGTCAAAATATAATCTATGGCCTCCAACTCATGGCTACAAGTGTTTCTAGGAGTGACAGCTGAATGTCAGCCCCACAGGTGACAGGTTGCAGCTCTGTACTAAAAAAACCACAGTCAGATTTAGGATGACAAAGGCTAGGCCTGCTTTTGTCAGAGGAGCACAGGAAATGTATGGTACAGTGGAAAAAGAACCTAGAGGTCCCTGTTGCTGATCTCCACTTTATATTTTGTCCAACAGTATGTCCATCCCTTGCCAACTAAGTTCTAAATTATTCATTTTGTTACTGGATAGTCATATTTTTTGGGTAGCCACTAGTCAGTTTGAATTATTCACTTCTACAAAATACTTCCTCTAGAAGGTACTGTAAACAGAATTAATTTTTAAATAGTTTAAGTTGCTTGAAAGCCATGAGCAATGGTTATTAATATTGGCACAGAATAGATCACATGCTGATGATTCAAGGGATAGAAACTGGAACATTTTGGACAGAACTGATGTTTTTATATTCACTTGCCTTATATTCAGACACTCTGGTGGTATAAGTGTTAATTATACCCAAGACAGCAAAGTGGGGAAGTTACAGGTACTAATATGTGTGGTAAAATAAATCTTTAGATGAAGCAAACCTTGTATACTCAAGTAATTTAGTTTCCATTTCTCAGTTACAACATACAGTTTTGTAATGCATCTCTTCTGCATGACAGAGGAGGAGGAAGGAGTTTGTCTTATTGAAGGCAGTGGAAAGTATGCTTGATATAGCATGCACAAATATGGACATGAAGCTGTGAGGCTGCACTGCTAACAGCCCTTACAGATGCAAAGAAGCATGCAGTCAGATTCCCGAACAACCTACAATGATGTTTTCCTTTGAAATTTTTTGCATTGAAGCTCATTCTTGTGATACAAAACAGGCAGTCCCCAGCCAGTTGGCTAAACAAACCAAGAAATCTGGCCATTTGGGTGATTGCAGCCTAGTTACGATGAGCACAACTGTACATTGTTCTGCTTCCCTAAAAAAAAAAAAATTAAAAAATCTCCAAGGCTTGCCACTGTTTGGAAAGAACCTATAATTTTTTTGCACATGTCTAGACTGGTTTACTGCTTTTCAGTGTGACTTCTTGTCATGGTATCAGCCAGCTGGTAACAGCTAGTATGTACTTTTTGACTGCTGCTGACCAAGGCAGACTCTGAGAAGTCTTCAAAAGCAAAAGAATTTGCCAGTAACTGAGTCAGTTTTAGCAGCCTACCAGGAATTTGTAGCCTGCCATACAATACATTTTTGAGTCACCATCTGAAAACAGCCTTGATTAATAAGTACCTGACAAGAAAGTGACTCTGAAATTCCCGGCTGGTCTTATGCTAGGATTCTGCCATGCTCCCTTTGTCTCCAAAGTCAAGGCACTTGAAGTGATCTCAGTATAAACGACTATTCAAAATATCCCATTCAATAAGGGCCATGACCTGGGGCTGCACAGGGGCTTTGACAATGTCACCTTCTGTGGAGACACACGGAAGTCTAATGCAACAAGGCACACACACACACACATATTGCCAGGGACTGTAACAGAAACGAGGAGCTGCTTGGATGTCCAGAGCCGTGAGTGAGGATAATACCTACTTCTCTCACATTGCAGTCTGACCAAGAACAACATGCCTGTGGAAAACACTCACAAATCCTAAGGGAAATAGAAATGATTAGTGTTTAATTCACCACTAGGTGTCACAACACCTTCATTTTTAGGCAGACTGCTGAGTTTTTCTATGTCTACAGGAAAGAAAAACGCTCAAGGTGAAGGCAGGAAGCCAGTGTATTAGTCAAATACTTAGGCCACCTCCAATATAATTTTTTTAATAAAGTCAGGTTGGTAGATAGAACATTCAAAAGAAATAAAAATTGAGAAATCATCTCCATCCCTTTTGCAGATTAGTTCTATCCCACACCATAGTGAAACACTAAGAATGTCATGAGTGCAGGTGGTTGTAGCATTCCGCATGCTTAATACATCATGGGACACTTCTTTATATTTGTTTGTGTTACCCTGCCAGAAATGAGCCCCAGATGCAGTAGAACTACAGGTGTATAGAAGTGAAAAAGGTTTTCCCCACACTTACAATATGATTCTTCTTTCCAGATTGTCTCAGAACAGCTGATTTTTTTGAAAGTCCATCCCTGTTGTTCCTGACAAATGTTGCAATTTTTTGAGTCTTTGTTGACCAACAAATACACAGAAACAAATCTATGTACATATTTTAATATAGATTTACAGGAAAAACATGGGTCAGGAAGAGTTAATGCAACTACTCCTCCCATTGCCATGTAATTTTCCTATGCTGCCATGTTCTCCAGGGAGGTTTTGCCACCTCCTTCTCTGCCAGCTTTTCTACTTGGCTTTATCTTCTCCATTGAGATGAGAATTTTATCTCCTTTCTTGCAAGTAGACAAATTCTCTTCAGGGTAAGGCTAGAACATATTTGATTTTTGAGTGTGTGGACTTGAGGTAACAAGCAAAGGTGTGAGGAGCTCTGTCTCCCTCTCCATAGTTTCCACAATCCCCTTCCAACTGGGATAAAAAACTTTAGAGTTATGGCCTTGTCAGGGGAAGGACAAACAAATGGTTAATGAGTGCTTTGCCCCTTCTCTCTACATATTACATGCCACATTTAATGCACAAGGATCTGGGTGGACATGAACCCACCAGCCCAGGAAGAGGCAGGAGACCTGATGCATTAGCCTAGATGCTTCTGGGCACTTCTAGGAATTTGGCAACAAGAGGGGGCTGAAGCAACGGCCCAGTATGGGGAGATGTTTTTCCCTCTGACCCCTTGTAAAGTACACATTTACTGGATGATGTACAGCTTGTTTCTGAGCCAAAGGAAAAATCCAAACATTGCTGGCTGCAGTCAGATTTTATTTGACCTCTTAAGTAGTTTAACATGGTACTGGCCTTCTTTCCCATTTTAGGTCTTTCCTTTCCTAAAGAGCAGAAGGTATTTAATGATACAGCTTCTCATGCACCTACCTAATGCCCTGAGCTGGATTTGTCATAATTGTCTTTAAGATAAAAGGTCTTTTGTTCACTTTTTGGGACATCCTAGAGAAGCACAGGGAAATACAGAAGGGAATCTCACAAATGACTTTTTCTCTTCTAGGTGCAAAGGGTGTTTTTATTGCAATATGCTATGAATTTCCATCTTCCTATTTTTTAAGTTAGGAATTTGAGAATCAGTGTTTGCGTGAGAATTTAAGACTCTACAGTTTCCTGCATCCTTCAAAGTAAAGTCACTGGGTGGTCTTGGCACTGAGCTCTCATATGGGCCACTAAAGGTGGCTTTTATAACTGCAGAAACTGAGAGATATGATTCACATTAAAAATGTGTAATTAATCTACTCCATAAATTAAGATTGATTCCTATTCCATAGTTTGTGTTGAAGCAACACAGAAAGACTTCACCCCTTAGGATTCAGTGGGCATTTTGGCTATTTGTTTAAAAGGGAGGCTGTTCCACTTTTTACTTTTCTTTTCAGAATTGTCTCTTAATTTAATATTATTTACTTAATATTCCCTTCGCTATTACAAAAATTCATATAAAATTTTCTTAATATTTTTCCAGTTTATTTGCCTTGGGCATTTGACAATATCTTCTGTCTAGTCTGCCTCACTTTTTTAGAATTGGAAAGTGTTGTAGTAAAGCCACAGAAAAGCAGGGAAATTCAACAGCAGGTGTTAGAACCAAGAATATTTTCCATGCATTCTCTAAATTAATGGAGTGTATTTCAAACTGCTGGAGTCTTTAATCCATAGATTTAGTTTATTAATCACTATTCTTAACAAATACAGAGCAAACTGAATGTCATATATTATTTATTTATTTGTTTATTGCATCTGATACGAAATGGGAATTTCCTATAAATATTTATTTATTTATTTATTGTATCTGATAGGAAATGGGAATATAATGCTTCCATTTATTTTCTGACCCCTCATTTTCAGGTCCTGAAACATAGCTCCATGCATCCTAGATTGAAGAACCTGCCATTTCTATAGCTGCATGTTCCTTCTCTTCCAAATCTGTTCTAGCTACGTCTTCTCTTGTGCAGATGTGTGGTTTCTGGTTTAGTAAATACTTGTTGACTTGCATAAGGACAAATTGTTCTTGAGCATTTTTTCCCTACAGGAAGTAATGCCTGTCTAGTGTGAATATAATGGAAATACCCTCACGATATCCAGATGCTTTACTTTAGTCAAAATTATATCTGAACATCAAGTAGGAGTAAAAGAAATAAGTTTTTTTTCAAGAATTTCACATGAACTAGATTATGTATTGAGGAGGAAATGCTAGAGATCTCCTAATGTTCCTACAGAAATATTATTAACACTAAAAATTGATTTGATCTCCAATACATAAATCCTGCCAATGTCAGTTTCCAAATTCTACTCAAACTGTAGTAGAAGGCTGGGATGGGAATTACCAGAGACATCAGATTAAACTCTTGAACAGCAGATATAGGAGTGGATGAGTCTTGCCAAATCAGAAGCTCTTCTGAGCATATGCAGAAACACGGGTTTAGTGCTTGGGAGATCCTTTCATGGCAAGGCTAGAGGATGTGAATGCTTAACAGAGTCAGATTCCACACCTGGACTTGGCATCTAAACTACATTTAAATCTCACTTCAGAGCTAAGAAAGGACATTATGCACTTGGTCTGCACTCTTGTCTTTGTTTCCATTGGAAAACAGGGAAATTGTTTCATAGTGCTTCTCTAAATCTACTGCCAGAACTCACCTTAGGAAAGGTAGGGATTATTACCTGTGAGCAGAGAGCTCACACATCAGCGAAGGAAGGGGAGCTGTCCTAGGGACTATGAAGTACTTGTACACTGCGACAAAAGGGACAATGACAACAATCTCAGATTTACGTGGATCTGCTCGTGTTGTCTTGTATATTAAGAGTTCTATTATCATTATAGTGCAAGGATTCCATATCACTAGTTTCATACCTCCTCAATGTTTCTCATAGGCCGCTCCTCCAAGCACTGACTGTTCCTGATCCTTGCAGTAGTCATCTGACTCCTGATCCACCAATCCACTCTTTTATCCTACTGTTCTTATTGGCTACAGGTGTGGCCTGTTAATATTAGGCCTGGTCCTAATTTTTAGTAATTGGTTCAGCTGCAACTCTTTGGGGGATATGATTACATTCTATGCCACCTTCATACTGTATCCCTCTACATGCTCTTATCTCTTTCTCACACATCACAACCTGAACTTGAGGAGTTGAACTTGAAGGGAAGTAGACAAACACCTAGAGGGCAAATAGTAAGGTTTCCTTGTATCCTTAAAGAAAGACAAGTGCTGATTCTGAAGGAGAATTTTGACTGCTTTGGAACAAATTTGCTTAAATGTAGGAAATGCACAAACATAGAAAGACTATTTTATTGACAGAAGTCCTTGAAAAGTTATACCTTAAAAGAACTGACTGTAGGATAAGGGAGGCTCTAGTATTTTCATTAGACACAGAGGGATCTGAAACACTGTGAGACCAAATGACAAAGAGAGAAACATAAGAATATGGCCTGGAAAACTATGAGTTGAACACCAGTCCCTGGAGACTTGGAGTAGGCAGCTGGACTGCTCTTCTCTTGCAAACTTTTTCCAGTGCTGAATGGAGATGTGTGCATCTCTTCATGAGATGGTTGCAAACTAGGAGATCACTCTGCCTTGTAGAAATTTAATTAACACTATTCACTTGCTGCTGTGTAGTGTTTTTTAGGAGATGAACCAACAAGTAACCCATGGATATGGTTAATTATAATGTCTCTAAAAAAAATAAAAACTAGTCAGGATTGAATTTCTAGAACACTGTAATCTGTAACATGGTGAAGTTAGAAAGTATCTTTAGGAAGCAAAAGAATGTTGCCAAGAATTAAAGCCACCAAAAGGGGTGTCTTTCAGGGAGCTAAAAACCCACTGAAGTAGTTCAGCGACCGCAGCAGCATGCAGTCAGAGCTATGTCTTGGAGGACCTACTTAACCCTGGAACATGTCACTCCATCAGTACAAGCATCTGTGTCAAAAATGCATGTCATCAAAGAGGCCACTGAGATGAAATTTCAACTATTGGCCAAACACATGCTTCATAAAATATGCACTCAAAGCACAGAACTCAAACTAAAAAACCCCCAAGTTCTCACTGTTGCTCTATAATGTTCCTTAAATAGCAACTGGGAAAATCAGTTGACTGCTAATCTGTCCTGGTTTGAAAAGGAAGTGAGTTTTTTGGGATGCTGTGGTCAAACAAAAAGGTGCTTAGATTTGAATATTGGCACCTGGTGTGGCCACTGAGGACATGGATACGCTTCTGAGAACAGGGGGGGTTGAAAGCAGGAACTTCTAGGGGGAAGCTCTCTTGGGTTCTGGTCCATGAAAAAGGTCAGAGCTCCCCTGCCCGGCTGTGGGCTGGGCCGGGGAGGGGAGGCCATGTGGCCGGGTGAGGTAGGCCGGGCCTTGGACAGAGAAGGGAGGTGAAGGTCCCTGCAGGATGGAAGGATGGAGGAGCGATGGAGGAGCGACTGAGAGATATCAGGCAGCCACCCCCCACCAGGAGAGAGAGAGAGAGCCTGTGCCTATGCTTGTGCCACCTTGAAATTTGATAGCATGGCCAGCCGAGAAGGAAGGAGAAGGGAGGGGTGCGGTGAGAAGGTGCCCAGCAGGGCAGAGTGGGAGCTCTGGACAGGCAGAGACTGAGATTTTAACCCTTTTCTTGGATGATGGAAACCTTACAAATGCTGATCCTCCTGGAGCTGAATGACAAGAGAGATAAAGATGAAATGGAAGGAAGTGGGCCAGTGTGATGCAAGTTTGTGCAAATGAAAGATGTCCAAAGAAGTTGAGAAGAATCTTAGGTGGGAGGAGATGATGGAGTGGCCTTTGGCTGGACTTTTCTTGTATAGCCATGGGCAGAACTATTTATTCTTCCTGTTACACAGAGACTGAATTTAGGGGGAGGCAATGGCTTGGAGCCAAGGGAGTGCAGTGATGTTATGTGAAGGAGTGCATGAACAGAGACAATGAGTAAGGAGGGTGGTTGGTGCCCTCGATCTTCAGGGAAGAAGAAGAAGAAGATCTCTGTTCTCAAGACCCCTCGGCCCCAGGGGGTGAATCTGGGGGGGACAGGTGTCCCAAAAGTGAGAGACTGTGCTCTTTTTGGAACCGGGCAAAGAATCCTTAAAAGGGGAACCCTAGAAGCAGCTCTAGTCCATGCGCAGTGAGAGCACTGTACATGGAAGGAAGATGTCACAATGGCAAATGATCTCCAGGCAGTGCCACGTGTGACATGGAAACACAAGAGGTCTCAACTGTGTTTCCAGGGGAAGCCTGTGGTACAAGAGGGACTTCTCTCTTCTTGATGAACTGAGAATTGATTATCTGAAGGGTGGTGATGGACTGAGTTGGTGATCTGAGGGGTGGTAACTGAATTGAGAATCCAAGATTTTGTCCTACTGTGATGTATTGGAAATTTGGTGGGGGGAGGAGGAATGTTTTTGGAAGGTTTTCAGTCTGAGTTCTGTGTGTGTTTCTTTTTACATATAGTTGTAGGTTAATAGAGTTTTTTTTCTTTATTTCTAAGTTGGAGCCTGCTTTGCTCTATTTCTGATTGCATGTCACAGTAGACACCAGGGAGAGTATATTTTCATGGGGGAACTGGCATTGTGCCAGCATCAAACCATGACATAATCTTAAGGAATGAAATCTAAACTTGCTATCTCCAAGCTTTTGAGTGAATGCCAGTGGTGTGTCATTCACCAATGATATTGTTCAGTTTATTGGCCTTTTTATTCCAGACTTGTGTATCTAAAGCAGTCATTTATGACAATGGTCTGATTTTCACAGCAAGTGTTCCCATATGCTTCTGCTGAAATTGTAGTTTTCAGAGTCTCTAAACAAGCCTGCTTTTTTGAGTGGTTAAAGATGGCTTTTAGTTGTGTAACTTTCAGGCATCCCATATCAGAGAGTTTAGGCCAAGTGGAGAAAGTTACAGCAGATTTTAGGCAGTTACTAAGTCCTGCCAAACCCCAGGGGACAGCTTATTCATCCAATTTTATATACTGAAAACTTTGTGTCTTTGCTATGTGGGAGTCACACAGTCAGTCACAAATCTTGTCAGGAATGAGCACTGCAAGCAGCACCAAAAACAGTGTGGGGGTTTTCTGTTTGTTTGTGGTTTTTTTAAATGGCATGTCTCCAACCAGCTGGACTAAACATCCTGAGCAGCCCTAATGGGGACTGGTCTCCCTGATGACCACAGAAACTGCTGATGCTCAAGCAGAGCACACAGAGAAATAATCTGCTGAATGGTAAACAGCTGACCGATGCAATCACTGAGCAGCTTGTTCTTGATTAACATTTTGCCAGTCAGTGTTAATTGGTCAAGCTTTAGTACAACTTCATTTTGGACAATCTTTCCTTGCTTTGATTATATCTTTTGGCTTTGTAGAGCTGTGTTGTCACATTAATAAAAAGCTGTTCAGGGAATTCAGGTAGTATTCACATTATTTGAGATTTCCATGGTAAATGGAATAAATTTCAACCTGCTTGTTTTGTCCTTGACCAGGAATTTTTCTTTGCACTTTATCTTCCTTCTTTTGTCAAGGAGGGCAAGGCAGATGTCCTGGTACTTGACTTTGAGAAATAGTCATTTGGTTGACCTCACAAGGATCAACCTGTCAAAGTAATGGACTACCTGATGGACATCCATTCAGGAGCAGGTAGTGAAGATGGGACTTGCTGTTTTCAGACTTTTTTGGGCAGCATGCCTTTGCCAGGCTGTCAAAGTTTGTGCATGCTGAGCTTACTGTAGAGGAAATACCTCCTATATAGCCTGAGAGAAATCACATTTTTAAAATAACATCTCTAATTTATTGGGCTATCTAAGGCATACATGTAGAAATGCCACTTTGGAGCTGGTGTCACAGTTCTGGGACATGAGCTCTTCTTACTGCCAATTTGCCCCTAACTGGATAAACACCATACCTATTTTTGCTCTCACGCCACTCCGTGGCAGTTAGTACTGGTGAGTGCCTATCCATGGATGCTCCTGGGGTGAGCAATAACAGCTCCAATAGGCCACCAAAATCCTGCACACAGTATCCCAACTTTATGGAACAAGAGCTGAAACCTGTCTAGCTCTGCTTCATGTGTTTGACAGATATCATGTGTTCTGTCCCTTAATATACCATTGTACAATTCAATATATGGCTTTGATGCCATTGGGGGAGCCAAAGGGAAAGGAAGTTACTCTTTTCACAGAAACACAAAGACTTGGTGATTTCACTCCCTTATGAAAACGAGGTCAAAGAGAAAGAGTGTCAGTGAAGAAATGCAGAAGCTCTCTTGAATCTACTGGGCAAGCACCCACTGGCAGCAATGCTTCAAATCCCAAACATTTCACTATTTTCAGCAGACTGAGGTTCCTATAATCCCCTGACAATACTGTAATGGATGAATGCCCAGTTTTAAAATCCAGAGAATAACAGTTTGCAAGAAGTGGAATGTATGGGAAGTACTACATGCCTTCCTTACAATTTACCTATACTATCTTTATGATGATTAGGTAACATTTCCCTGAGGGCCAACTGGGTCATATGAGGTAAACCATTAATTGAGCAGGGGTTTCTTTCACCAAACATTGGCAACAAGAATTGAATCTGACATGTTTTACTAGACATTAGTCTCTGGTTCTCTGGCTCTGACTCACAAATGTGTTGCCAAGAAGCTTTCCCATTCTTTTATAACTAGTATTATTCAGAGTTATAATTTATTGGAGCTTGTGTGCTCTTCTTTTCTTGACTGGAATCAAATAAAATCCAGAAATGTCCATTTCTGTTTATGACCAATAAAAATATTGTCAATGTAGAGAGGTAGACAAGACAAAATACCTAGAAATAACAGGAGGAAGTTTTAGGAAATTAAATCTATGTGAATCTATATAGCTTACACAGGAGTCTTTTTGACAAGGACATTCTAAAAAGAGGGTTCTCATATGCTTGAAAGGGCAGGACAAAGTGATGTTAATATGAAAAATCCACTTAATAGTAATGAAGCAGATTTGCTTTTTGAATCGATGCTTGAATGTATTCTGTGAGCAGTTAATTCCATTGATGGATTGTGTCCACAGATTGAAAGGTGAGAGTTTATTGGAAACGTGTTTCTGCAAAAATTAATTCAACACTGATTAAAAAAATTATCTATGTACCCTGTCCTTTACCTTTACTTCCTCAGTCAAAATGAATTTAAAATCTAAAAATACTTGTCTTTTATCTAGTTTGCTATTTGTGTACTACTCTCATTTTTCTTTTGGTGGTATCATTAAAAAAAATTGACATACCTTCTTAATCAATATTCCTAGTTGTAGGACTGCTTCTGAGCTCACTCTCTGGTAATCAGGTGCATGATTCTAAAGCAGTCTTCAGTATATGTTTTGCACATTGCTGTTCATATGATTCTATCTATCCTTAAGAAAACCTCCTTGTAGTCAATCTGGAATTGTTAACTTTTCCACATTGTGCAGAGGACTGACTAAAAGCATGGCACGGATGGATGCTTTGTTTATATTTGTTCCAGGTCTTTTCAAGTATCACCAGAGACAATCACTAAAAGGTAGTTCTTCGAATCCAGGTTCGTCTGCATTTCAGTCAAAATGCCTTGATTATTACAAACTCTTTGTCGGTCTCTCAAAAAATGTTTTGAGGGCACAGTCTCCAAAAAGCAAGAAGTTGTTGCAAAGAGAAAATGTGTATGTTTTTCTCTGCATGTTCTCCGGTGCACTGGAGCTGGAAAAAATACTGAGATTCAGAAAAAACACCAGAAAACATTTTAAAGCATCAAATAATTTCAGCCTGGGATACATGGCAAGGGAAAGCAGCAGAGTTCCTATGACACAATTTTAGTATCATTAGTATGATTTTTCCCATCAGCCATAGCTAGAAGAAGTACAGTACAGTGTAGTTCATCCTGCATATGATAATGGGTAGACTAAGCAACTTTCTACAGTCCCTTTTTATTTCTGTGAGTTTGCAATTGCAAGGACCAAGAATGTCTACACATTGCAACTCAATCTTTTGATTCAGTACCAGGTTTGAAAATATTCCCATGTAACTATAGGAAGTGGGGATCAGTCAGTTTCACAGACATTTCTATGTGTATTCAATGATTCCTCAAGTACTATGTGTTGGAAAGAATTCTGTTAACTCAGACAAAATAAGATAGACATTGATCAACCATTGTTATTGTTCCAAGGACTTTGGCTTAGACTTCTGGTGAATACTCAAACCAAATGTTATCTATGTAACTTTTAATTACAGAATAATTTCACACACAAACAACAGGCCCAGCATGCCAGTTTTTGATAGGCCCAATAATGGGAAATTAGTAGAACATCTGTGAAGTCATATATCACGACAAGAATTATGCTCAATAAAAGAATGCAGAGTAAGATCTATAAATCTCCACTTAATATACTTTATGTGTGCACATGTGAGGGGGAAAAAAGGAACATACAGCTCTTCACCAATGTTGCTGGTATTTTTAGTGGGCACCATGGTTAATACATGCCCTACCTGTTCTACAGCTTCTGAGGAAGAGATTAGCAACAAGTTTGTGTCATGCCTCAATACAAATATAGAAAAAAACTTATTGATGTTGATTGTGTGTGATGGATTAAATTTGGTGCAAAATGAAACTTTGACTCTGTATCTGCACTAAAAATACAGCTGTAGAGGGAAAAATAGGACATTTATAACAACTTAGCATTTGTTGGACAAGTAGAGGTCTGAAGAGTGCAGAATGGAAAATGGCAAACATCTTTCACAAAAAT
The DNA here is from genome assembly GCF_028551555.1 of Melozone crissalis. Classification (NCBI taxonomy): domain Eukaryota; kingdom Metazoa; phylum Chordata; class Aves; order Passeriformes; family Passerellidae; genus Melozone; species Melozone crissalis. Next base: position 19,794,163 of record NW_026535786.1, on the reverse strand, counting down.
AAGAATTGTCTCTCCTTCATAGGCTTGGATAGCTTGTGTGTGTGTTACAAAAATGTGTAATGGAAACCTGGGAAACAAAGAAGTCTTTTCAGGCTGAGGATTCCAGCTGTTCGCCGACTGTGGAAGAGAAAACAGACTTTATTCAATGTCTGCAGATGTTTCCAAACTTTCATAGTTCTAAAATTTAAATTCAATTACCTAATCAATATTAAAGATCTGAGGGAATATATGTTGCCCATTGGATACGGTTTAGGTGGTGAGGAATACAAAGGATTCAAACATTCTCAGGCAGAAAGATCTGGTGGCTCAGAGGCAGCCGCAGATGAAAACAATGACTGGAGACTGCCATGCGGAATGATAAATGAACATTCATTTCTCAGCTGCCCTGATGCAACCTCTCTGGCTTTAATGGAGTGTGGTATAACTCAAATGTAGTTTACCTACAAGGCCTGATCATCTGGAAATGAGGGCAAATTCCAACTTCAGTGGTGCTAAGATGTAATTCTGTGCCTACAGAATTCACAGCTGACAAAAGAGCATCAGCAATGTGTTTTGAAAATTTGGCAACACAATCATGTGAAGCCTGAGATTAAAACATATGGATTTTCTGCTGTCCACTCAAACAGGCACTAAGTTTGACATTTTACAGGCAGTAACTTGACATTTTCATATAGCATCAGCAATACAAACTTGTTTTACTGAAAAAGCACACACAGAAGCAGTGATGCCTCTTTTCATCTGACAAGTAAAGGTAATTTTGGCCAGTTTGCTCAACATCCCATTGCCACATATCTGACTTATGCATGCAATCTTTTACAATGTCTGTGCTGAATATTGTTATCACTGTTCATCCCTCAAAGTTTGGTTCTTGAAGCACTCCATTTTATAGAAACAATTCAAGCATATCCCTTTACTAAATTATTCCCAAATGCAGATGGTGGTCCATTAATAAAAGGGCCCTAAATATGTCTCATATCAACTCCAACACACTAGGCTGCATTATGGGATAGAAAAAATTCTTCCCTCTCTACCATCTCACATGATGACATCAGAATGGAGATAAAAAGATGGGAAATGGTGCCCTTAGCAATTTCTAAGATTTTTGGTTGATAGTATTATGGAAACTAAAGAAACTTCCATTTCTTTGGTTCTGAAAAGGACCAAGCACTGCATGAGTTAAAGCCTCTGGATAAGAGTAGTCCAGGTAAGTAGATGTTCTATGGAAAGCCAAAGTCATATGAGAATGAATCCAGAAGTTTTAATGTCGGATTTTGGGGCTGTTTAGATGGTCTGGAAAAGGCCCAAAGATGGCCTTGGGCCGCCCGGGTTCGAAAGGACGAGAAGAAACTTCAGATCTGTTCTCGGTCTCAGTGTTTATTAATTGCTTATCTAAAAGATTTTCTCTTGGCCTGACAGAGTTCTGCTCAGCAGTCAGCCATGGGCACACACTGAGAGCCCCTGGGGCGGCCACCTATCTTTATACTCGGAGTTACGTATACAATATTTATCATTTTTCTCCAATACCCTCTACCCTTATTAACCAGTGTTCTTTTAGTAATGTCCAATCCCAGAGTGCCAACATCACCACAGAAGATGGAGGCCTAGAGGAAGAAGAAGAAGGAGAAGGGCACGCCCCAATTCCTCCATCTTACTTCTCTAGACCCGCCTGTACAGAAATCTTAAACCCTGTATCTCACACTCCAATTAACTTATCCCTTCACCATTCACCCCGGTGAAATCCTCCTATCCTCATACTGATGTCATCTCCCGTGTGGGATCAAAGTCCAGCCACCAGACATTTCTGGCAACATTCCAGGACTGCCGAGCCCCCCAGGGGTGGTCTCGGTCACTCTGTCCCTCAGCCCTGAGAGGCTGAGATCCCACATTTTAATATAATTTAGATGAGGTGGTTCAGTAAAACAATACAGGCTCACTTGGTCTATTGTTATATCTAGTTTAATTTAAAGGTTTTTCATTTTCTTCATGTGTAAGAAAAATTAGTTTGAATCACCCATATCTGCACTTGGGATTCAAATCAATACTATATTGCTGAAGATCAGAATTTTTAAAATATTTGTTAGAAAATAACAGAGAAAAAAATGACAATGCAGAAGTGTGCTGCTTGCGATTCAGGGGAGATTAGATGGGGAGATTAGATGAGGAGAGAAATCAGAGTGTGCTGTTCTGTGTACATGGATTAGCAGATAGCTTTATATGCCTGGCTTTTAATGATGGTGTGGAGCATCTTTCTGCCCCATCACTGTGTAAGAAGGGAGGAAAGTAGAGGAAATTTACTTTATGCTCTGTCCAAGATTCATTTAGAAAACTCAAGCTGCTAAGAGAAACAGGCTTCAGCTTGTCTAACTTCAAATGTGTTAAAACAAGTTCTGTATTATAACTGGACAACCCCTAAAGATTTAACGCTTTTTGGCGAAGGAACTTTTTCTTCTCTGTGTTTGTACAAAACCTAGTGTGCCCAGAAGTGGCACTTCCTTCTAATAATGAACATGGAAACATGTAACCAGTCTTAACCCAAATCCTGAATTACATTACCTCAGTCCAAGATCTCTTCCCACAGTCCTGCCTGTGTGCATGTATTTATCACTCTCTAAAAGTTAAACTCAAATTTGTATTTTTTTAGAGCAATCAATAAGAAAGCCACCACAACTAAATCCTTGTCCTGCAGATGTCATAAATGGCTTTGTACAGCACTTGCCCTTTTGACTGAATAACCTCTGTCCTGCTGCCAAAAATATCTGATGAATAACTTTCTTTTGTTTTTAGTGGGCTCCTTAAGGATGAAGGTAGCTGGGAACTGAAAATCCTGCTGTGGTTAAGACAGCAACATACTTTACTTATTGTATTTTCCTAGATCTTAGAAACATGTTGATTTGCTCCTCACCTCAGATGGCCTGTCTTACATCTCATCTTCTAACAAGTTCTCCAATTCCTAGGCATTTTTGGGCCATTGTTTATTATCTTTTTATATCTAGACCTTCCCTTCCCCAAAAATCTAAATTTTCTTACTGCTTCACAGTCCAACGTTGGCACAATTATTTCAAATGATCTGCTTTTCAGATGATTCCCACATCATTCCCAGACTGTGAGACAGCCTGTTTATGTGATGGAAAGTACCAGAGGAAACCTTCCACTGATAGGGTAATTGTTTAAATGAGTGAAAAAAAAATCAAAGTAATTTGACTTTCATACTCTGCAAGTTCCCATGCTTCTGTCTGATTGTATCATCTGTGGTTTCCTGTGCTGAGCATCTCTCCATCAAGTTCCTTTCTTCCCCTTCACCTCTTCACTCTGGTATATGCTCCCTGTACAGGACCACCCTGATTTCTGGAAGATCTCATGCTTTCTAAGCAAGGAGCTAAGCAGATGGCATACTTACCATCTCAGTATTTTTGTGGGAAAGACAGGACAGCTATAAGGAAGTAGCAGAGTGATGACACTGAATGGAGAGTGGACTAATGCAGGCAAAAAAAAAAAAGAACTGAACCATTCTAGGAAGCTAAAGGATAGGGCATTTATGCAGCTAAAAACAAGAAGTCATTGCTAGCCAGCCGGACAAAAATCATGTACCTGTCTGTGCCCCAGTTCCTTTATTGGATATCATCGATTTCTCTGCCTCATCCTTTGTTTTTGAGACTATTAAGATCCATGTGAGAGGGATAATTCCTCTGCTTGTGAAAAGCACCTTTTTACACTGCTGTGATATTCTTCCCAGGACATTGGGCTCTGAGACTATTAACATTTAAGCAAACTGGAATCTCCCACTGGTGTTGATTGAAGTTTGTGTTACTAAGTCTGAAGGAAAAAAATTCCCAGTTTTCCTTTGTAGTCTGGCATGTACATTTCACTCTTCACTTGGAACTGTTTCTTTCTTATTTACCTACTTCCTTCATTCTCAGAGCTAAATTTAGTTTATCCAGATGTTTCTTTTCTGAGACTACTAATCTATCTCTACTTAGTCTGTCACTCATTGTTTATGGAGTTGGCAAGGAACATCTCGAAAGTGAGGTACTGCTGAAGAGGATGAGAAAGATAAAGTTAGACAATAAAAAAAGATAAAGAAAGATAAAGTTAGACTGTCTTGCAGTGGAGCAAAATGAGTATCAGTGGAAGTTCTATGCTAAATATATGTTTCTGGGGATGTTTAGAAACAAAAATGGAATTGATAGTACACTAAATCTTTTATAAAGAATTTTAGGAGATTTTTGAGGATTGGGCCAAAAAAAAACTGTTGCCACTCACCTTATTTGTTTTTCTGTGTGGACTCAACTATTGGAAATCTTTCTTTGGTTTGCCTGTTTATTCTTATTTTTTCAGCACTTACATAATTTTAGACCATGCTTTATAAATTATATGAGTGCTGAAAACAAGGTAGAAGAAACAAAGTTGTCTTGGAATGGGGGGAAAGAACCCTTTCAAAAGTTCTAGCCTAGCTGGCTTCTGCATTAATTAGCTTCTCTGTGGTAAGGGGAGCGAGAAAAGCAAAGGAGAAGACAAACAGATTTCAGCTGAATTAGTCATGACAGCTGAATATGCACTGGTTCGGTGAAACTTAAATTGCGTAATTCCATTCCATGTACAGTTGGAATAATCAGAAATGCTCAACCTCTCAAGGCTTGCACAAACTTCTACTGCTCAATAAACGGAATTGCACCTTGTTGACATACACTTCCACAGGAAAATTTTAGCAAAATGGGTTTCATTGCTCAGTTTTAATACCCCTTGGTGAGGTTGGATTTTTGTCCCAACCCTGGAGCACAAAGCAGTATGTAGCAGCAATGCTGCCGTGGCACAGCAATGACTCTCTGGGGTTCCCCTTGCTCTTTATAAGTAATAACCACAAGGTGCCCCACTGATTCAGTAAGCACTGTGATATTTAAAAAAAACAAAAGGAAATAACACTGGCCAATAAAATTGTCTGACTTTTTAAGTCTTACAAGTAAACACTAAGGGGTCCTATATTTATGCTCTAGCTACTGCAGAGGAAGGATAATATCCTTTGTCTCCTAGAATTAAAATAATAATAACAACAACAATAATAATGTTTTAATTTATACAGATAATTACTACAAAAAGTGTTATTTTAATTCATCCTAATTGAAGGAAACGTGATTCTGGAATGGGACTTAACAGTTAGTCTGAAGTGTGTAGGACACACAGTGCTGGGACAATACAGTGGTGACTATGACAGCTACAATTATATCTGAGATCGTCTGAAGTTATGCTCATAAATCCATATTTAAGCAATTAAATAAGTGTTTTGATTTTCAAAAATGCTTCTGACCCAGCTCGCCCAGCTGACTTCAATAAAAAGGGTGCACCTTCACTTCAAGAATGAAGCCACATATTTAGATGCTCAAATTTAAGCATCTAAGACTTGAAAATGCTGCCAATGTTAATTCTCCTGGCTTCACCATGGGGATAACACATCAAGTGGATTTTAAATACAGGTGTTTCTACAGGAGAATAAGCAATGTTATCAGAGGGATCTAATGTAACTCCTGTTTTTTTGGTTCCTTCTGAAACAGTTAGGGATGTTTTTGAAACATCAGCATGGTCTTTCCTACACCTGAGCAAACGGCCCATAGGAAATCTGTCACAGAGAATTCTCTGACTCCCTGGCTCATCCTTCTGACCAAACCAGTCTTAATACTTTGCATTGCACTAATAACATGTAGCAACAGAAAATGTTTCCTCAAACCATTTTGTTATCATAATGTTTGAAGGAAACTCTCCTTAAAAACCCCTCATCCACAGATATTCATACCTAGTCTTCAGGTTCAAGGAAAAATAGTTTTACCATTTTTAAACAGGACACACATTTTATTAAAATTTCATGGACTTCTATATACACTTCTAGGGAATGGCTGAATAGTTATTTCGGAAATAATTCAGCTGTAAACTTAATCTTGGAGCCTTGTGCAGAGAAACCTAAATTTACTCTGTGACTTCTAGTAGCAGCTATACAGCCCTGATTGCTGTGGAACAGTTTACAACCAAAAGGAAGAATACAATTTTTGAGTTGAAGGTAAAATAGAAGTCTCATAATAATATTTGAATACTAGTTCTCTATATGTAAAATAATCTGCTCATTTCTGTGAGTCAGGTCATCTTTAGGATAATGCACAATGGAAAACATTGTGCTTCAGGTTAAAAACATGATGTGCTCAAGCAGAAGGTACTTGGCAGAATTTGCCAAACACTGACCAACTTCCCATCACACTCTTCTCATTTGAAGCTAAACTCAGTGAAAAAAATTCAGCAGGACTGTATAGACCAATCTGGCTTCTGGTTTTGTTGGAATTAGAAAGCTTTTAAGTTTTATTATGAGAAAAACTCTTCCAAGAAAGATAAAAAACATTTCTAATTTTATACTGAGAGAATTGTTCCACTGGAAAAATTATGTGAAGCCTAAGCACAGGTATTCAAGAACAGCTGTAATCAAGCTTACCACAGAAGGCACTTAAACTAAGAGGCTAGTGTCTGCAAAACTCATGTTTCTTTCATTTCCTCCTGGGAGACTGATGCCGGTGAGAAGCAGGCCAGCATTCTCCTTACTCCTTATTGTGCTTTCTTTTTACATCCTCTTTTCCATGCTCTGTTTTAAGATCAAATCCCCAGACAGCACAGAGATGGATGGGGTAAACACAACCACCCTGGTAACCCAGGGATCACAGTCAGAATATCAGCATAGGGTAGATCTACTCCTTATACAAATGCACAGGATGCCCAATAGGCAGTGCTACCAGACAATTTGCCCAAGACAATACGTAATATCAGTGGCAAACTGGATGCTGGTTGTGACAACTCCTGCCACTTGACCTTGTTCTCAAATCATTGGCTGCACAACTTCTCCCAGCGTAAGCAATATATTTTAAGTGAAAAGGAAAACAATGTGCAAATCAGCCATGAAGGTAATGAATAATATTAAAAAGGCAGATATGCAAATAATATTTTTGAAATCAAAGCACCCAAATGAGAACTGAAAGAATAATCACATTTGTGTTTTTAGCATTTTCAGTTGCCAGGAGGGCATTAGTCTTCCTGAGTTCTAGCAGCAGGAAGTCCTTACGTTCTCCATATGAAGCCAAACAGCCAGGCAGGTTGGGATGTGGCAGGGACAGTAACATCTTCTACAGTAGAAAAATGAATCTTAGAGAAGACCCTTTTGTATAACTCAACAATGATTGCTTTCTGAGTGTCTGCAAAATACACACTTATATTACTTTGGAAAATATTCTTTAAAATTTTTATTTCTTCACTCATTATTGGTGCCAAGTCTTTGGTCAGATGACTTGTCACATCTTTGTCAGCTTTAGACTTTCATCATTCAAGACTGACAGTTTTGTTCATTTTAGCATTCGTGTAATTCTAATTACTGGTACTATGTAAGCAGTGAGGCATACTGACAAATCAACCCAATGGAGCATGTAAGAGATACTTAACCATGATGGAGTATGAGCAGGATTTATTACCCAAAATCACAATAAATTAACATGCTGATAATCAGAGATGTAATTTCTATCTTTTAACTAAAATTCCACAACCCTCTCAACATTAAGCCTGTAATGCACCCCACTCCTATGGATGTAAGATGAATGAAGATTTTCCTCCAAGAAATGCTTCTAGTTTAAGGAGATTTTTTTTTTAATATGAGACACACTACCATTAGACTTTTATATAGCGCATCATTAACTTAAACATGCTGTCCCAGTTTTAGTGGATTAGATGTTCAGCAACTCAGAGAAGCCGCTGAAGGTCTTTTCATGAAGAAAAAGAATAAGAAGTCCTATAGTATTCCAGATTATAGGACATAATTGGCAAAACATTCAAGTGTCCTCCTGAAAAAAATCTGAGTGTCCAGCTAAGACTTTACACTAGAAGAAAATGTTGGGTTTGTTTCTTGTTAGAATTTGTGGTTTTCAATAATTTCTTGAAAATGACTTAAACATTAAACATAAAGCATTTGATCCTGGTGTCTTTTGGAATCATGGCTAATAGGTAGATGTGGCAAAAGGGAAAATACTTCTGAGTTAGGTGACACCTGAGAAGACATGCTATACTAAAAATTCTCTATTCTGGCCAACTAGCAGGAATAGGCATTTTGCAAAGTAATTCACAAAATTATATGAACTGCAGAAAGAAACATGTGAATTTAACAGAAAACAATATGCTATCAAAAAAAATGACTGTACCTGTAATGTAATTGTACTAGACACAGACACAATGTCTCCTGATGTTCTCTTTATTATGACAGAACTTAAACACATTATCATCTCTGCTTCAGATAGTCTCTGAATTGCAGATAGCGAGAAAACATGACTATGCTGACATGTATTTATCTGAAGTTGCCCTCTTCTGATGTTCTTATCCAGGCATCTCTTTCTAGTCACTTTTTGGTTGCAGGATGCTGGATCACCTAGAGTTCAACTCAATTTGATCTGATACTGCCACTTACTTTTCCATATAAAATTAGCCCCAAAATGCAAAATGTCAAGGTAGAAATAATTTAAAAATTACCTCCTTCAAGATAGAAAAGAAGGCTGCAGCTGTTCAAATTAAAGTGAATAAAAATGACAGAGTTTGTTATAGTAACACCTGTTTTGCATTGAATGCCTTACTAATCCCTATTTTTAAATGATGCATTGGCAACAACTTCTCTTTAGCAGTGAAGAAAGGATGTTTAGGGCATTGTCAGTAAGAGTTGTTTAAGGCCTTCACAGGTCTTCCTCTCTTAAGCATTTTGAAACCTTCTGTTGGTACTTCACTGGGCCTCCAGGCTTCCCATATTAGTAATGACTCTGTCTACCTTGCAGCCAGGAGAAAAAACCCAAGGCACTCTGAAATTAACCATCTGCTCTCTTGGAATCAGGATAAAAATTAAAGGGACAAATCTTGACTGACTATTTACACAAGAAGATTATGGCTCTGTAAATAAGCCATAATGGCTGGTATAACAGATTTGGTGTATTATCTCTAAATAATAGAGAGAGAGAGGCTGTTGTGGAGAGCCAACAGCATGCAGAACACCTACTTCATCACAAATTAGTGTTTACAAGAGATTTTCAGCTGCAGAGATGTAACTGTGTCGGACTTGCTCATGGTGAGTAACACAAACAGGTTCCCTAACAATAGATACTGCTACAAATACGATGTACTAAGGTTAGTGTTTCTTTAAAAATTCATAATCTAGAACTTTTTCTCCCTCTGACTACAGTAGCAGAACTGTGGCTGACTGGAGGGAGAGCAGAGTGCTTCCCCAAAATGCACCCCAAAAAAATTACCCAGGTCGTTTGGCACTCTCAGACAACAGTGTCAACACCTTCGCAGGGCCAGCCTGGCATTCTTCTCCATGCAAAGGCTTGAGTCCACAAGTATCAAATCCTGGTCCTGGCTCTGCTGATAGCATTTGGGGCACTCCTTTGCAGGCAATTTACAGTCAGTATTTCATTTATTCCGTCTGCAAAATGGAGATGAAGACGCCATCTGTGAAACATTCAGAGACTAACTCAGAAAAAATGACAAATAAGAACTAGATTTCATTACTGTAAGTAATAGTATCTCCAGGTCTATAGGGACGCCATGTTACAGAGCCTCTTTCTTTCCAGAATGATACAACTTTATTAGTTCTTCCACTGTTTTCAGTATAGGATACTTTTGGCAAACCTCTCACGAATTAAAACTTTCCAGGTCCTGTGCTATATTGATAAGACAATGCAAAAGCCTGAATAAACAATTTTCTTTCTATTCCTTCCCACCCCCATTGCTAAAACTATATGGGATTACGTGATAAAAGAAGATTATAATTGCTGTTGCAGAAAGAGAGTTTTTTCCATGTGCTACAGCTAGACTGTCCATAAAAGGTCATTGCCAGGCAAAAGACACAATTTTAAACTAATTGTCTGAGTTCACAATGGAAAAGTATTCAACAAGGAGAAGTGAGATAACATAATTTGAGAAAGACCAAGCTCATTGCTAAGGACAGAAGAGAGGCTGACTGAGACAGTACAGTTAGGTTTCTGTTTTATTTTAGGGCCTGACCTCTATTTAAGTATTTGAGGCAATTGTAATGGCATATGTTCAACACAGCAAAGAGCCAGGTGCTGCAATAAGCACTATATTGTTAATGTCATGAATGATCAATATCTTTTAAAGTTCAGTTTCTGTCTGTGAAATTCCCATTCCATGGTTATATGCATTGATTGGTGCACTAAGGAATTATGAAGAACAAGGCAGGAATTCTCAGCTTCAAAAAGTCCAGATGAATGTCATTTTAAAACCCTTACACTACTATTGATGTCCCTTACATTACTTACATATGTCCTTATGTCAATAATAGGAAATTGAATCCCTAATACTGATAATACTGGTTTTATCCAAGAAAAGCTCTAATTGAGATTTGAGTTCAGAGACAGAGGAGAAAAGTGACTGCTGTATCAAAGAATTATGCTGAGATTGTTAAGCTTCAGTGAATTAGCATCTTATGATCTTCTGTATGATCAATTTTGAACAATCTCTATGGTTTAAGTTTGGCCACATCCCTCAGCCTCTTTCCTTTTCTCCCTCTGACCCTTCAGACACCTTTTCTTTAAAAGAGCTATGGAATATGCAGTATTATCTGTTCTTAGGACTGTAGCACAGTCTCTGCATGTTATATCTCTTGGTACTGCATGGAGAAGCACTGTAGGCAACCAGAAGTCTTTTGCTTGAATTTCATCATCCCTTGAAAAAACATGAAGGTGGATACCAAGTCTTATATATTATTAAACATTCTCACTAGAAACAGACATTGTTGTGGTTACTGAGGCCACTACTTTCAAATATTTATTTACAAAACCAAAAAAAAAGAGTAAAACATAAAACAGCACACATCCTATGAGAAAATCCTGCCATAATAATATTTTTTACTCTAGATAACCTGCATTTTGCAAAAAAAATTCTCAAGGAAACAAAAATAACTCCTCAATAAGAATTTAATGAGTATTTTCATATTATAGTTTCACAAATAAAATAGATGTTAATTACTAGGATGCCTATGCCTGCCTCACAGAGATATTAGATGGAAACAAGGTAAGTGTCTTTTTAGAATCCTTTTAAAACAGCAACAACTTTTCACTTGATGTTTAGCTCTTAGAAATTACAGAAATTACACAGCTAAGAAAAGAGTATTTAGAACAAGATGGCAAAATTGAGCAGAAAAAGAGAAAAAAATTGAAAAGAAAGAGAGAAAAAAATGGCTGTCCACAAAAATGTTTGAATGGAATTGCCTATTTTGATGTACTTTTAAAGGGAACCCCTTTTCAGAAGCTGTATTGCCTGAAAATCAAGTTAATTTAGGGTATCTAATGATACTATCCCTCCTCTCAAACTGAGATATGCAGGATCAGCAGAGGTTTCGAGTTCTGATACACCCCTGTGACATATGATCATCCCTGTGATTTAGCCTTCAATTTTCTGGGTTTTTATTTTGTGAACAGTTGCCAGACAGACCAAAAAAACCCATAAACCTTTTGCCCACTGAGAGAAAGCCATTTTGCTATCAATCAGCACAAAGAACAAGCAGAGAAGCCAGTGCAAATAGAACAGGCTAAACTGAAAATTTGTGTTGTTCCTAAGATGTGTACAAATAAAAAAAAAAAATCATCATTGCTTCAACTTGGGAGATGCAAACTGTAATATATTGGAAACACTGACGAAGTCATGAGCATCGCTTTTCTAATAACTTTGAGATGAAAAAAAATCCAACCAACTTTCTATAAAATTATTAAGATCATTCCTTGCTGGAAAAGCAGATGCTGAAGAAAAACAGTCAGAAAGGCTGACTTCCAGAAAGACTAGCAAAAAGATATGATATTTAGAAGCTGGTCTCTGTTAAAAAGTTGGAAATAAAAGTGCTGTTTTGAACTGAGTACAACTTTACCCAAGCTTTTAACAGATATGGCTGGGTTGTTACTGCAGCACAGCTATTATTTAGAGGCTTGTCAAAGGCTGTTTGATCTAATAGGTTCTACAGACAAGTTTTTTGCTAAACAGGAGCAGTTATAGAAGAGGCTCTGACTGATGGACACTGAGTTTAGTGTCTTGCAGGTCTGACTGTGTGGTGACATCCCCTGGGGAATGGTCATCTGTTTGCAAAACTGCTTGCATTGCCTGCCAGCCTGCAGACAACAGAGATGTGGATGGAGATTACTGCCAGAGACTGAAGAATTCCTAGTTAACACAAGGCCCTTGATTTTTCCTGACATAGTGAAGAGAGAGCTCTGCTGGCATGCTGACTTCCCTCTCTGGTGATTCAGACTCACATATTCATAGCGGTGGGCAAACTTCCCATGCCTCTGTTTTGAGTTTAGAGACCCATCAGACTACTTTGAATTGGTGAACTTTTTCTTCCTGCAATTTAAACATGTTTGTTTGCTTTTCCCTGAAGGGAGGTTCAGTGTGAAATAGAACATGTTCTTTTTCTAGCTAATCAGAAACATATTCCTGGTGGTATTGAATGAAGAACATACCCAAAAGGTAAGCAGGACAAGTGGTCCTTTTGTGCATAGACACAGAGACACACTCTCAGCAGGCTTCCTCTGGGCTGAAATAAGATGGAGTGGAGATTAGCAGTAGGAAAAGGAATGAGACTTTGTATAGCTCTCAGTTTATCACGTGGACTCTGAGCAGGAGACCTAAATAGGGTATTTACATTGGGGAATTACTATTTCCTTGTCATCTCCCTCCTCCTTCTCCTCCCCCACACTGAATTTGATTGTCTTCTCCCTTTCTCTACTTGTTTGCTTCATTCACATGCTTGAAGCATTTCTCGTTTGGTCCCATGTCCATCAGATGATCTTTTCAACACTCAGTGTGTTAAGAGCTGCATGAAAATCTCTGCATGGTCTGTGCTTTCATACAGTTGCATAGCATGTAGGTAGCATCTATTAATATTTTAAACATGCTGAAAGGACTATACATTGCGTATAGAGCATTTCACTACATTTTTTATCCTCTGTTTTCCCAATGAGACATATGAACCCAGTGATTTTAACAACCTATCTTAAAGGATCATTTCTTAGACCCCGGAGTTCACTTACTCAGTGGGGCTATTTCCCAGAGAGGCAGTAATCCTGAAAGAACCATGATGGGGACAGTGAATGATAAATTTCTACAACTGTACTGTAATATAAATTCAGGAAAGGAAAGTTAAATGCACTTCTGTCCTGTTTTTGCAGAGGTACCTCATCACAGAGCAAGGGAAAAATAGCCTAAATTCTTCTTTGCTCTCATATATGTGGGCTTTGAAGGCGATGCTTAGTTCCACATGCCCAGTGATCAAAAAGATGGCAATACTTCAGAGAAGCAAAAAATGACTGTGAAGAGCAATACCCAGAGGAAGATGAAGGGGATAACATATAAACTGCTAAAAGAATGAGAAATGCTTAAACACGAAGAATGAGACAGGTGTATTAATATAATATGTGAGATAGAATCAACAGAAAATATAAGACCAGAAAAATGTTGGTATTAAGGAAAACTTCATTAGACTGAGTTCTGTTTGTTGTTTAATAAGTAGGTGGGCAAATGCAGTAGTGGAAACCCTGGGAGATTCAAAATGAGGCAAGGAAAAGCACCATCGGCATGCAGAAGGGAAGATTCTTCCACTGCTGGGAGGTGAAATGAACCATTCATTAGAATATTCATTTATGATATTTAATTGGCAAAGCGACAGCAAAAAAAAGAAGTGGAAGTTTGAGGCCAATGTTTTATTTTAACCAAAAAGAAATAGGCGTTAGACCAATTAGCTAAGAAAAGACAGTGGGGACATCCCTGATACAAATGCCAATGAATTCAATCTATGACAACTCAATGAAGTATCTTCTGTCATTGTGTTATTCAGAGGGAAATATTTACTATTAGAATTGTATTAGTGTCCTATAAAATTTCCGATTTTATAGGCTTTAGTATGCTAGAACTTTCTTACAAACTATTGACAAAAGAACAGAATTTTCTGAGAATGATTTAGGTTGGAAAGAATCTCTGGAGGCCATCTAGTATAAGTCCCTGCTAAAAGCAGCTCCTTCTTTGAAGGTAGAGCAGGTTGCTCAGGATAATATACAGCCAAAACTAGAATATTTCCAAGGATGAAAATTTTAGTATTTCTTTGAGCCTCTTGTTCTGGTGTTTGATCTCCTCTGCTGTGAATTTCTTTTTCTGGAATCAAATCAGATTTCACTTGCTATTGTTGGAAAAGAAATGAAATTTAGCAAAATGTGTGATTATAGTTTAGTTATGAGTTGTGTGTGAATTGGTTTGTTAAAAGCAGTTTTGCAGTTTTGTAGCCGTTGATAGTGTGTGTGTTGGGTTTGTGTGTAACCTAGCAGGTAGTCTTAGGAATTTAGTAAATAATTAAACTAGTGCAGGAAAGTAAGAATACTAACCTGTCTGAAGGCAGCATACAATGCTCTTAGAATAAGATAAGCAGAAGATTTATGATCTTGCCTGTGAACTAAGGAATGTATCACAAGGGAACTGTTTCTTGGAGACTTTGTTGTGAATCGCATGTATAAGAGGGAAGCACCCATATGTGAAATCGGGGGCTTGGGTTTTTGGGACGTGAGTCCCCCCAGCTCCCCGGGCCCGTAATAAAGCACCCACAAAACTTATCCGAGTTTTGTGTCATTTATCAATCGGGCAACACTATGTCTCTTCTCTTGTGCCATTAAATTGTTGCTTAAAATGACACCATAAGTCTAAGATATATAAAATGAAAGTTGCAACACAATAAAGACAGATTAAGGCACATTTTAAGATTAGGAAGTCTTTACAAGAATTTGAATTCCTCAGAAATCTCTCAGCCATTCTAGAAATATTTTTCTAGAATGAATTTTTTTTTGTCTGCTTGTAGATATGTAATCATCTGCGACAACATTTTTTCCCTAAGCTCATAGCAATAAATTAAAACCCCAAGTAAAAGACCAGTAAGCAGATTCTTGAAAAACACTGATCAAGTAATGCATGCCTAAACATTAATTGAAAATAAATGTAGAAAAAAATGGTGTATATAAGATTATTGTGAGGGCAGAACAGTGTCGCATGGTGACATACAGGTAGCAAACCTCATCAATTTGTAAGTTAAATTGATTTACAAACAAATATAATGAGACTGAAAGTAGGCACTAAACAGTGGTAATGATTATGAAATTCCCTATTGAGACAAGTCCTATTTCTTGGCAGGCTGGCATTGATTAAATTGGTCTGTGGACAACCTAAACAACAAGAAGCACTCAGACAAATGTCAATATTTGAAGTGAGCAAACAACAGGCATTTTGGATAGCAAGCACATTTTCTTTGGATCACTCACCTTTTCAGCTTCACGCTGTTGAAATTTCAACAATATATGTTTTAAGAGAATATGTATGCATCAGACTAGGAACACAGGCCTGTCAGAAGGATCATCCAGCAGTTTAGAAGAAGTTGTGAGTCTTTTCTACAGCCTAAAAACAGGCATCCAAAACCAGACTCTTCCTTTGTTGTTGTTGTTGTTGTTGCTGTTGTTGTCATGGTTAACTGTACTGAAATACTGTGTTTCTTCTTTCTAAACTATCTCATGACATTTAAATATGAGCTATAACACAAAAGGTTTTGGACACATTGATGTAGCCTTACTCTGGTTAAGAACGCATCAAATTCTACATTTGCCTCCAGTACCCATTTCTGTGCCTCAGAACTTTGCAGAGGCATCACTCATATGTTACTAATAATTTTCTCCACTTTCATTTGCAGGGAGACAGCCCAAGGAGCTTGGGCAGATAAGTGTCTCAGGGATGTTTACAAGGGTGCTCACAGGGAAGAGATATGGGGTAAATGTGTGGAGATGATACTGAAAAAGTCCTTGTAACTTTAATAAGGAATAAAGGAGCATTAATGCTCATTGACTTTCCCCACATTTAGTGACTGAATTCAGATTCTGCTTGTATCAGTCTAGGGATTTAATAAATCTGTCACTGCCTAATGGCTCTGCGTGTAGTCAAACACAGATATTGTGCTATATAGAATTCACCATAAAATGCCGGTTATTATTACCACTGTGTCCATCAGCTTGAACACCTGCTTTTCAGGGAAGTAACTGCCAGTTCTGACATCTGAATGCAATCTGGAAAATTATAACCATGCATCACTCAAAACATCCCTTTCGAAGACACAGGTGAAGCATCATAATTTCCTTGGTTGGTTGCCTGTTAGTATCATTTATACTAAGATCCTGGACATAAGTAGAAAAATTTCCAGATGTACAGCCATGTATCCTAACTCCCAGATCACAGGAAAAACCATTACAACTAAGGGGATGAGGAGGGAAATTCAATTTTTTAAGCTATGAAATTATCATAAAGGTAGGAAAAACAGTCTTACTTTATAGGGAGTTTGTCTATATGTTGGGTAGAACAAAGCAGAGAACTATCTTGATTATCTTTGTATAAAGCATCCAGTTAAAATTTTGAATGAAAATTCACAAAACCAGTTTTGCAATATTTTCTCGGGTTTGCGTGGAGGCAAAAATTAAAATTCTCATTTTAAAAAAATCAACAAATATTAGATTTTTTAAAAATTTCTGTTTCTCTTTAATGACACGTGGACAACACTCTGCTTTTAATAGACCTTCAGGTCAATAACTAAATAAATACAATTAAGTGATGTAATCCATCTTGAGAGTAAAAATGAGCCGCATGGATTTACCTGGGGAGGGTAACAAAAAAGGATTCAGCACCCACTTTAAATGTGGGTGATCCTCCATCAGGTGGCAACAGAGGAAAACAACTTTAACTTTTTCTTTCAACCCAACAGAGAAGTATTTGACCTGTGAAGTTTCCTACCCTGTCTGAAAAACAGCCCTGTGTCCTAAAGCCACCCCTGTGTATGTGCTAATGTAAATCGTGGAGATAGCTTTGTACAGACAAGAGGTTTAGAGGGTTAAAGATTTTGAGCAACAAGGAAAAACCTTATTTGTAATCATAAAAGTAAAAAGCTTATGTTCTTAATCCTGCTTTGGTCAAAGCTTTGAAACATTTTTGCACTGGTTTTAAGGCTTCATTGCTACAAGTTGTTGCAGTTCTGCCCAGCTTGTTAAATACAGACTTAACTGTGGCTGCTAAAATATTTGTAAAATCTTACAGCAAAATGAACATGCATGGATGAAAAGCAGAAGGAACGCTATTAGTGATTCAAATTACAGGTCTCTGGTCCCAAAATCACTACTGAATAAACAACTTGGTGGACATCACAACTACACAGGTTGCTGAAAATCCTCTCTTTTCAGTAGCAGCACAGCAATCTACTAAATAAGGAGTTTCCTTCTCTCCCTTCACCTCTTGATAATATATACATTCAAAAAAGTCTGAAGCTCATAAGCTTTGGCACTACTGGTCACCATAACCATAAAAGATGAGGATGAACTGAAGAAAAAGAGGGACAGATGAAGGTTTGTTTACTTGTATCCCTGCTGTGGATCTGGGTACTCCAATTACTCTGGCACAGAGTTAAATTAAGTGAATTGAATCAGCTAAGTAGAAACTCAGCATCCTAACTTAGGTGACTAATCTAAAATCTTCTGCTTCCTGGGCAAACTGAACATTGATGTCATTCTTCTGAAATTAATGGCCTCAATTATTTGGGGTGGCTTCTGGCCCAGTGATTCAGCTGGACTTCATCTGAAATGTCTGTGAAAATTAAGTTCTCAAAAAGCATTTATTTTAAGATAGACATCATTATGTCACCTAGTAAAATAAAAAACAGCACCCACACATCTCTGCAAGAAAAAACAATGAGATCTTCCTTTCAAGCTATCTCATTGTAAGAAAAATTTCTTGCCAGGAAAGGCAGGAAATCCTTGACCAGAAGGACATATCTTATGCTGAATTCTGGGAGTTTCTTTCCAAGTGGAATTAATTCTACTACTCAAACCTTTCAGCTACTCAAGAGTGAATATGTAAGCTAAATCATCAGGAGTGACCAAAGGCAATTTAACACGTACTAAGTAATAATCACCAACCACCATGAAAAATTCAATTCAGAAGGTTTTCATTTGATCTATAATGTTTCCCATCTGCCCAATACATTGAAATCTCTCCAGCATTTCATGGAAGAGTGTTTTCTCTAATCTATATTGAATAAAGTTCTCAACAGTTTAAAAAAAAATCTGTTTCTGAAAATTTTCTGCCTGAAGAATTTTTAAAGGTTTTTTTTACGCAAGCCATGGATTTCACCAGAAAGCCCACAGCAATAATTTTCTCCCTCAATCCAGAGAATTTCAAATTTTTTATTATTTCACTGAGACTAGGAGGACACAGGTTTAGAAGATTGATTTCATTATATTTTTCAATCATTGCAGAAAAATTTGTTAAAAATCCAGAACAGGTTAAATGTTCATTCTCAAATAGATGAGAAACAAGATAATAAAATACCTCAGACTAAACATTTACACATTGTCTGCTTGGGCTGGAGTGCACAGACATTTGAGTTCTTTGGATTTCTGGTGGAGTCTTAAGCTAAAGAAAAACATTTGGCTGGACTGCCAACAGCATCAGTTTACCCAGAAGTCAGCAGGCATCCTTCCATCACTTCAAGATTCAGGTTGTCTGAACAAACAGAAAAAATGTGGAAAAGAAGCTGAAGAATGTCAATGTAGCAGAGAATGAAGCTGACTTTGCAACATGCATTTTCTGTGAAATGCATGTTCATCTGAACAATTAGGCCTGAAACATTTGGATTAGGAGGTACCAATGGCTATCAGAAAGGTTGAAGTGCTTCCTCACATTTCAGCTGGACTAACAGCAAAATAATTTTAACAGTAGGGAATATTCATCTGAATTTCAGGCTACAAACTAAGTCAGCTTTTT
Organism: Melozone crissalis; assembly: GCF_028551555.1. Classification (NCBI taxonomy): domain Eukaryota; kingdom Metazoa; phylum Chordata; class Aves; order Passeriformes; family Passerellidae; genus Melozone; species Melozone crissalis. Next base: position 19,775,266 of record NW_026535786.1, on the reverse strand, counting down.
TTCATGAGAAGTAAACAACATCAGGGACTTAAAAAGTCATAAAGCAGAGTGCTCCTGAAAGTTAGTTCCAGACTTCCTAGCAACACATACAAAAAATCCAATTCTGTTCTAATGATGGAGAAGACAAAAAAAGCTAAAAATCTCTTTTCTGTCTGCAACCTGAATGTAGCAAAATTCAAATCTGCATTAGCAGTAGAGCTATTCTTTCTTCACCCTCCATCCCCTGGCCAGGTCTTGAGCCCTTCCTCCGGCTTGCAGAGACAATGCCAGCCGAGGAGACAGGAGAAGGAGAGAAATTTCCTGTAAGAATTGGTGATATTCCCCCTATAATAGGGTGCCTACCAAGATCCCCCTCAAAAAAGAGGCAGGTGCGAACTGGATGTTGCTGGGAAGCAGATCTCTCTGGGGCTGTGCTTTCATTTTGGCCTAGTGCCCTGAGCAGTTCAGATAAAAGTGCTTGGGATATTGGTCTGTTTCTAATGCTGAACCAGACCTGAGGCTGAGATGGGTGTGCAGCCTTGGGGTGTCTTATCTCAACATGAAGTCAAGACTTTGCTGTTCATGTCATCATTTAGCTGCCATTACCAGCTTCCTTCACCAATGTGGGATGTTTACTGTGTCCATTGGAATTGACCACCTGGCCAGAAGGGCCTGTGAGCTGGATATTTGTACAGGGACTGGCTCTGTGGGCCACTGCACGCTGTGTGTTACCTCAAAAATGCAGAAAGTAAATAAAGAAAAATTGCCAGGAAAAGATTAGTAACACATCTGGGTCCACATTGTCCAAATCCCAACATTACCTTGCTGTAAGAAATGGAAACAAATGCGCTTCCATGAGGCAGTTGAGCAAATGGGAGTTTTCATGGGCTGAATAGAGAGTTCTTGATGTTGCTCAGGAGGAACTGCAGGAAAATCCCAAGTGGATATGAGAGAATATAGACAAGGCAGAAGTTACTGAAAGAGACCTTAGCTCCAGGGCCTCTTCCAATAATATCTGCAAATTAAACTATGGGTTGTTGGATACCTTATTCTCCTTTTAGGATCCTGAGGGATAATATACAAAGCCATCAAAATACTGTGTGCCCTGGTGTCAATAAGTGCCACTTCCCTCTGTGAACAAGGTGTGATGGAGTAAAAGTGCCGATAGACACAGAGTGCTCCTTAGCTTAAACACAATGGATCCTCCCCACATCCATTTCTCTTCCTGGGTAGCTACTTATGTAGTACTTGACTAGAATACCTCTCACTAGTAAAAATAGTTATATTTCCTACTAATAGGTGTAGTGTGAAACAAAAATGGTGAAACATTTCAATTGCTTTTATCACACAATCAATGTACTTGGCAACAAGCTGAATGTAGACTCAAAAGAACATTCAGCTACTAACCCTCCTCTAAAATCCTTATTTTTAGTGTGAGTTTAAACCAAATTCCTGTTTTGTATTCTTACATTCCCTCTAAATTTTCTCTTGCATATGTTGTTACTCCTTCTGTCCTCTCCTAACCTATTTTGAAATGTTATTGTTTGCCATTTTATAGCTGCTGTGTTTCACCTCAGAATTGGCTGCATTTCACTTGGGGTCACCCATTACATCTAGTTTATCAGTCTCTGAAGAACTATGGGGAAAAAATTAATAAAAATTAATTAAAAGGAATAAAAATCACTATTATTATTTTGGGTGAACAGAACTTTCACCATAAAGACATGCCATAAAGAAGACTATGAGAATTAAGTTTAATGAAGACTATTCACCATTTCTATTCACATTGAAAAGAATAGAAACATTCATTTTCTGAGAATGTGAGAATGTTTGCTATTTCTGTACATTAGGCCCAAGAGATGCATGGCTACAGCTAAGAAAAGTGCTGGTTAATAACTTGAGTCTTGAAAACCTGATGTGCCTGATGAATAAGCCATTAGATTTTTGCTGTGACTGCTTGAGTCTTCAGCAACTCAAATACATACTATACACAGCCACTAAAGAACAGTGTCAGAGGTTAAAACATAGGAAAAATCAGTCAAATTTAGTGCAGAAAAACCAAGAAGATTTGGCAAAAGATCCCATACTTCTCACATCCCTCTGCTGGTAAAACATTCAGCCTGTGTTCTGCTGCCTGTAGCTTCCTTCAGACTGCAGCAAAGAGCATTTTTAAAGGGCTGAAAATGTAGGCCTGAAAGGAGGTACCTGAAGAAAATTTAGACGCCAGCACGTTAGCAAATTGGTTGATAAATCCCAAACTACCATTGGACAGCTGATCATCAATAGTAGGAATAGCAATGCCCTTTGCCTCACCAACTAATTTAAGCTCCTGTCTGCTTTGAATCATATTTTCTGTTCAGATTGAACCCATGGTCCATGGGTCTATATTTTTCCATCCTATTCTGTCAATAATTTGTTGACTGCTCCTTTTGAGGGCAGGAGACAGCTGCATCTCACCTCCTTGGCCAGGGAATTTCCTCTTTTTCAGCAGTGCATCTGCCAGCACTAGTGAATCTGGCAGCCATCACATGAGCATTTTAGTAGTCTGAAAGCTTGAAGGTCATTAGCTAAACCAAGGGAAGGCACGTGAGTTAGGTTGCTTGGATTTATCACCCATCAAATCCTTGTGAATTATTTCGTAAACCTGAACTAGCATGAATCCTGCCCTCCATTATGCATTTATATGGATAAAACCCATCAGAAACAACCCTAACAGTTCTCAGTTAATAAAATTTTAAGGATGATCTCATTACAAACATACAGACTGTTTCAGCATATACAAGTGATTTTGTTGCTAACAGCATCTTCTTTGCCAACATCTTTCAACCCAAAACTTCAGAAAAAGCTGATGAACTTTAATTCCTAGACTAAATTTTCCTTATAGATGTCTGGAATCTTTTGGAAAATAGGAGCTAGTACCTTAATAAATACCTCTTGTGTATTTGGGAGACATGATCATGTTTTATAAGCCAATAAAGAAGTGACAGCAGTCCTAGTATGTTTTACAGGCAGTAGCAGTAGGGCTCAAAACAAGCCACATGTAAATGTGCAACTTAAAGGTCTTTACTTTTGGAGATCTGATGCCTTTCTGGATCCATCTAAACTTTTTGGCCTGGAGAAAAGGGGAAGCTGCATGAGGCATCCAACACACTCCACAATTTGCAGTTCTGGATGTAGGGCCCCTAAACTCAGGGTGTGTGAGGACATTGATTTTTCTAGTCTGGAGTCCTCAGACTAAGTGTTTCCTGAACAGGAAGGGTAATCGTTTGCTTAAGAATAAATTTGCTCATTCATGACCCACCATTTCAATAAGAAGGTCCATAAGCTATTGGCTGTCACAATCTTGAGCTGCTCTGTATTGCTCTAATTTCATAGGCAGGTAAATTTGATATTATAAGAGTAGAGTCATGACAGTGTGAAAAGACATTTGTGAGGTCAGAATTATAGCTTTTGAGACCACTGTAAATAAGACCACTTTTTATATACACACTGAGGCCAAGTCATGATGCCTTTGAACATGTCCATGTCCATGCCTTTGGATGTGTCAATGGCTGGACATATCTAGACTGATTCAGTCTTCTTTCAAGACAAGAAACTGACAAAAAGTGGGAATTTTGCAAAGAAATTTGACTTGTCTATGAGTCTGTCTTCCCATCTCAACCACTTGAGTTTTGTGAATTGATTTTAACTAAGTTTCAAAGAGAGGTAGGTAATGAAGTTACTTCAATGGTGACAAACACTGCTGGGTAAAAGACAAAGTCTGAGAGAATGTGGGTAGAACTCTGACCTCATAAATACAATTTAATTGCAGCAATCTTGCTAAAGAGCACACACATATTCAGTTGTAATTTATATCAGACTGCTCACAGCAATACTGTCTCTTTCCAAGGGAAATATCAAAGGCAATATGGGCAGAGCTGAGGTTATTGTGGGAAATTTTACAATACAAAGAATGAAGATTCATAGAAATGCTGTTTGTGAAATATTGCTGCTTATATTAATTATTGTTAAGAGAGAAGTTCGCAGATTTAAGGTCAGCATGTAAATGTAGTCCAGGTTACTTTTCTCCTGCTGATTTCCCTCTTTACCTGTCACTCTGCTTCTTCTTTTGGATTATTAAGAAGGATATTGTAGTTTCGGATCAGAGAAACAAAGATGAAGCTAGATGCAGCTGAGGGATGCCAGCCTCTGGAAAAACACCTCTGGAATTTTATCTGATTTTTACTGCTCCTTGTCTGGTCAGCTGTCTGTCTCTGCTCAGACATGCGTAGGATGGCTCTGGGGCAGCCCGCGCTTCTAAGGACGAGTCTGGACTCCTCAGATTTTCAGTCTTCAGATTGTTTATTATTTCTTATCTACAGAATTTTCTTTCTGCCTAACAGAGGTCTGACTAGGGCACTCTGGCAGTCAGGCAAGCCTAAGGCAGCCAAGGGCACACTGACTCCCTACTGGGCAGTTCTCTTTTTATACTAAAAACTAGGTACATCATATTTACCTCTATTTCTTAATACCTTTCACTTATATTAGCAAGTGCATCTTCACCATGGACCAATCTCAAAGTGCTAACATCACCACAGAAAATGGATGACAAGAAGAAGAAAGAAGAAGGACAAGACACGCCCTGATTGCTCCATCTTGTCTCCATAACCTCGTTGTACCAAAACTCTAAAATCTATATTTCACCTTGTAAATACATCATTTCTTGCACCATTCATTCCCAAGTGACTCTCATGTCCTCAAACAGGTGGCACATCTCTACAGGGATCTAAGTCAAGCCACCAGACACTCCAGGCAACATTCCAGGATTTCCGAGCCCCCCAAGGGTTCTCTCAGTAACTGTGCACATTCGGAGTGATGTGCTGAGTTCCCACAGCTCCTCTTGCAGGTTTTAATATAGGTGAGGATTTGGTATTATTTAAATATCACTTTATTTTTTCAAATTTACACCCATCTTTAGGGATAAGACATAAAGCTCCAAACTTTCCCACACTTGCCTTCACAGGAAAGAAACACACCTGTGTCACAGACATCTTTTGTGAAAAATCCTTTCTTGGGATTTTTCTCCCTTCTGAGAAGCTGTGGCCTTAGCAAGAAAATGTAAACAATGATTATCTGCTGCTGTGGAATGCAACAGGTGGATCCTGGATCCTGTGATTGGTCTCCTGTGGATGTTTGGATTTACTGACCACTCACGGCAGAGCTGAGTCTCGCTCTCTGCCGAGAGACAGATCTTTGTTATTCATTCTTTTCTATTCTTAGCTTAGCTAGCCTTCTGAGAACTTTTCCTTCTATTTCTTTTAGTATAGTTATAATGTAGCATATATATAATAAAATAATAAATCAAGCCTTCTGAACATGGAATCAACATTCTCGCCTCTCTCTTCACCTGCAACCCTTGTGACCACCGTCACACACCTGTTCAAGAAGAAAAATAACATTTACTCCTAGATGTCTGAAAAGTTAAAAACCCAATACCTTATGCCCATTCACAGGACTGTTTGATAGAGTTGGTGGCATTTCCCACATTAGGAGAGGTCATAGGAACCAGTAAGGCTGGAAAAGGCCCCTAAGACCATCAAGTTCAACCAAGGTGCCTCCTTTCTTCCTTAAATGATAACATACTTTAGAGAAGCTAAACATTGCAAATGGGATGGGGAACCAAAGTATCAGTTACTCTTTCCTCCTGTCTCTCAGACATTCATAAATTGCACTAATGTTCCCAAGGCATCTGGCTTTATGGGTAGACATATATTTTAAAAGAATTGACCTTAGCAATCTTAAGTGCTGCCAAGCATTTCCAAGAAAGTGAACAACAGTGGTTAGGTACAGCAGAGCAGCCTGCATTGGAGATTGGTCATCAGGTAAAACTAATTTTTTTTCAGGACACTGTTAGAGGAACTGCCTCCATTCAGGACAAGATCCTTGCAAATACTATGTATATGGAGGAAATTTTTCTAGGGATAGTTGTTAGGAGTGGTGCAAATTTTGAAGGTTCAGAAACACTGAGAAACTAGATCATCCTTTTATCCAGCAGCCAACCTGGTTTTGGAAATTTCTAAAATATCATGTTACACTGACTGCACCAGTGTTTGAGGTGTATGAAAATCTGCTACAAGCATTGAACTTGGCACATATCACTGCTTGTTCTGCTTGAAAGGTATTTGCAGCAAGGATGCCATCTTCCTGATTTCACCCATTACTTACTCAGCCTCAGTTTGTCATTTGTTTGCTCTGCTATCTGATGCAAGCGCACAACAGTTTATTTCATTAAGCCATGTTTTATAGTCATGGGACAAACCCAAAACTCAGGTTCTGGTTCCTGGATAAAACTTCTGAATTAATTTCCTGTGAATAATTTTCTTTTCTTTACAAAAGAAGTTCATTTACTAAAATATTCCTGTCAAGTGTGTCCTACATGGACTGAATGCTCTAAATTTTTTTTGGTGAAAATCAAATTGCAATTTCTTTTTAAAAATCCAGAGACTTTTGGAAAAGCATTTCCTACTCTGACCAGTGGAACTTAAGCTTATGGGTTGTGTCTGTTGCCTTCCTATCTTGCTGCTATGTTTAATAAACACTGGTAAACCTGACATGTTCCCATGCTCCAAAGTGTTCTGAAAAGGAAATCTAAATTAATCATACAAGGAGCTGAATTCTGTTTTTCTAATAATGAATACAAAATCTTAAATTCACTGTGGAAATAGTAAGGTGGTGTGAGAGTCTGTCTGAAATATCCCTTATCTGCCTCACGATCATCAGTGAGGAGACCACTGAAGAAACAAGACTCCTCCTGTCTGGTGATCTTGTAGGGGAAAGTCATATGGCTGAGACCTGAGAGTGTTGCTAAGTTAATGTTTTCACAGGTGTTGTTTGCTGTATGCTACACTGAGCCCAATGAGAAGAAGGGGCCACTGTGCCCTTTTTGCAACAATAGCCTTGAAGGCTGTCCCACCTCTTGGCCTGGCTGGATTTCTTCTGAGTTTCGGGTGGTCTCCCACAGAAGACCCTCACCTGTTTTACAACCACTGTGACAGACAGACTGAGATGTAAGAAGCCTCTCCATCAAGGACTGAGACATGAAACCCCTATGTGAAAAGGCCCCTCTCCTCCTTCCAAGGACTGGGACTGAAACCCCCAGGCCGGGGGAGGTGTGTGGGGGAGGCAAGCTGACCAAACTGAGATGTTTGCCTGAAGTTTGTGACCACTGGACCAAGAAAACAATTGCTCTCACCCACTGCCAAGTGTAGTCCCTTTCCAAATACCATTCTTTCCCCCGAAAATACAATAAACTACCTTTGATTCAGTTGCAAAACCCATTTTCCCTTCCCCCATTGAAAAAGAGTGTAATTGGAGTCCAGATGGACTGGACGTCAGAGATCTCCCCGACGTAACAGGCGGATCCTCGACTGGACCAAAGGACTTCGTCTCTATGTTTGGTATCTATATCCCCCTCTTTCTCTCTCTCTCTCTTTTCTCTCTCTTTCTCTATCTTTTTCTCTCCCTTAATCCCTCTATCACATTTTGCTGTGGTCATTCAATAAAGGTGCATTTGTTTTGACTATTACTGCAAACCCCCTGTGCCGTGTTGGTTCTTTTTCCACCGTGAGATCAAATCCACAAACCATCACGAAACCCATCCGTGAGGACAGATCATGACAGGTGGCCATGGAGATTCCCATTTAAGAATTTAAGCACATGAAGAAATTATATTTCATGCCCAATGAGGTTATGGATTCTTTCTTTGGAGGTATTAAAAACTGGACCAAAAGAGATCACAAGCAACCTGAAATAACTCTAATGGTCCTGCTCCACAGCTCCCTTCTAAACCTAAATTAGATTTTTTCATCCTATTTTTACATGCACACATTAATCTGCTGCCTTCAAAAGGAAGCAAGAGACACTTGTATCAAAACAATACTTCAGATAATTGAATTATTGAGACCATTTCCATTTTGTGAGGGAATAACATTTATTTTTCTTACAATGTTCAGAATAATTTATGTGGGAAAAATATAGTGTAGATGCATATATACTCCTGTGCATGCTCAAAGGAAGTGTGCATCAGATCATCTTTCTGTCCACAACCCACAGAGCAGCTGTGCTCCATTGAGACAAGATGTAAAAATATATATATATGTTTTGACTTTGCCTTAGACAGTGTTTGGGGAGAGTGTTTTGGGGATTGGAATTACTGGCTATGGAATTCTTTATGGGGGAGCAAACCAAGTTTTAAGATCATGTAGGTCAAAGGAATAAAAAGGCTGCTTCTTCATCAGGGTTTTCTTCAAAACCAAACCAAATCAAAAGAAGGCAAAACAAAACTGTCCTTTTGCCTGGAATATATCAATGATGACCATCTCAGCTATCCACAAGGAAAAACTGCTTACTGCTTCCTAGTACTTTAAATACTTCCTAACACCTGCTGGAAACACCAGCATACATTTATAGTGAATCATAAACACTTTCTTCAGCACTTTTGTAAAACAGATTTTTTTCTTTGATGTTATTAGCACCTTTGTCATAATATAATACTTCTCTATTCTTATTCCTCAACACATTGAAAATAAACACACCAGCCAGAACTAATGAAAAATCCAATAGAAGTACAAATAGGAATACATTTTTCAGAGCCTTCTTCCATTATTTATAGAAAATAATTCTGTATGCATCTGGTCAGACAAAGAGAGTGCTGGTGGTCTTGGACTCCCCCATCGCCTACCTCAAAGTACAAATAACAAGAGAAACTGATAAGCACCTATTCACAAAGAAATGGCTCAAACCCAAACAGAATTGTGGCAGGTGGCTTGCACATTTCAGGGGAAGCACAATCTGTGATTTCAGTTTGGAAAGTTCTGCGTGGGACTGGATGTTTGCTGATGTGTACAAAGCAGTGAGGGGAAGGGATTCAGACAGAGTCACTGTATCTTTGACTTCTCTGGTGGTTGGTAATGTGTGTGGTATTCAGTAAAACATCAGCAATCATTCCAGGCTATGAAGCTTTCTGGTCCCCCCAGGCAACGCTTTGTAAAACCAGGAAAGGTTTCCTCATACATCTGTTCATGGCTGTCACAGGAATTAGCTATTTTTCTCATACCTGCAGACAGTAGTTATTTTCATCCTAGTTTATTTACTGTGTAAGTGGAAAGGGGATCTTTTGTTATTCACTATTCAGAGAAACATTCTAATTTTTTCCAGACAAGCCCTGTCTCGCTTGGTATCTGGACATTTTAGTTCTCTTTTAGGTTAAAAGCATTTACATTGCTCATAACTGCAGCATCACTACCATACATACCATACTCTACACAGATCTTCATAAGCACAAGAACAACTTCTTTTCGAAGGTGAAGAACTAAAATGCAGATCCCACAACACACACACACATGCACACACACACACATACACTTCAAGTAAACATTTCTGAACACACACCAGCTTTTAGAATTCTTATTAGACATTCCTCATCAAAAGCTAGGAAATCTACTTCTATTGTCTTTCCTGCTTTTTCTTCCTCAACTTTAATCTATTCTCTCCCACTATTACATCCTGTGAACTGTGGAACAGACCTGACTAGGTCATGGGATTCATAATATAGGAGAGCCAATGTAACTGAAACATGTAGGGATTTCTCCTGTTGCAGGCTTTGTAACAGTCTGCAAATGTTCAGCTGTACTTTCAAGTTGACTTTATTTCCTTATTCCTTCTGCCAAGTGCCTCCTGCGGGACAGCACACTGTCTTAATGATATGTTTTCCCCAATGAGGATCTTATAATGTGCTGGAAGCTGGATGTCACACTCAGAAGTGCTGACAATTAGTCTGTGTGAAGGAGAACTCCATGCAGAGAAAATCAGGAGGCAGTAGTCCTGTGAGCACCCACTCCTTCACAGAGATTTTCTTTTCATTTTTGGAAAGAAACAAGTTCTGAAGCAGAACTCATTGGCTCCTGTCACAAATTTAATTCAGAATTCCAGGGTGACTTGAGGTAAATTATGTAGGCTTTGCCATTTTTAGGATATGGGAAGCATTTACACATCAGAATTAGGCAACTGGCATAAGCATGTAAGCAGAAGCACACCTTACATGATCTCTTCCAGATTATTTAAACCTGTCACCATACAGAAAAGCTACAGCCTTTCTTGACCACATTAGAGTTTCACAGTGTCTGTGGTCAGAAGATAATTGGTCAGAAGACCCTGTCCTTAGTTTGATGTACAGGGACATTTTACACTATTCCCTTACCAAAGCAGGATTTAAAAGGGATCTATATCTGCTTTAGGATCAGACAAATGTACTGCCAACTTTAAATGCTGATGAAAATCAAGGAATTCATATTTGTGTGTCCCATTTCTCTAGCAGATAGAAAATTTTATTTCCTTTATTTCCTTTATCTCTTATCTTTCTACAAGTGAAACTATTGCTTCATTATATGTTTTGCATTGCTGAATGAAAGAAAATCTTCACTTCATGTGTGAGATGGTGTGATAACAAGAATACAAAACTGCAAAAGAAAGACCTTTTTACAGACCCTATTTGGATTCAGTGATTCTATTGCCCTTCCAGTCTGACTTAATAATGTATATGAACAGTTTAAGATCACAATCAGCTCCTGAGAATATTTTTGTATCTTGTGCTCTGAATCATGCCTGGATACCATCCAGCAGCACTGACCCGCTCTGCTGCTGCAAGTTGCCTCCCTTTCTCTGACATCTCCTCAGGACTGACAGAGAGTGAGAGAACAGTTTGAGGCCACAACCTCTCTTCCCTCTTGCGTCTTCCTTTAGGGAATGGAGGTGGGGAAGCCCTTCTCTGGCTTAACTGGAGGAGCATGGGGAAGAATTGCCCTTGAACCTATACCTGTGTAACCCCTGTAAGCTGTTTGATGTAGAAAGGAGGCTGTTAAATGAAGTCTGGTGTACATCTCAAGGACAAAGAATAGTATCCTTTTTGGAGAAGGCACAGTGGATACTAATAAGTATTGAAGCAAAGTTCAGGAAAAAGAAACTAGCAGGTAAATGGAAGAGGAAAGGGACAGGTGGAATATTAAGCTGCAGAATGGCAGTCTCAATCACCTTGTGATTGAGAATCAGAATCAGAAATCAGTGAGTATCATAAGTCACATATCATAAGTCACATGCTATTAAAGAAGGGCAAAGTTCATTTCTTGTTATGGCCCCATGTTGAACCACCAGTAGTTCAATGCATAATTCTCAAGTATATCTGGAAAATATATTGAACATTTCTTAGGGAAAAAAGAGGGGAAAAAAAAAAGAAAATGGATACAATAAATTACCCACCAAACTGTGTGCACAAAGAAAATAAAAAGATTGTTTGAACAGCTGGAATTTAAAACTTGTTATATTCCTGAGTTATTTATTTTAATAAATGAACAGCTACAATTAAGGTTAAAATGATCATACACGCAGGAAGAGAAATAATCCTGTTATTACTGCTTCCAAGAACTCGTACCCTGTGACTGTGCTGGTAGAGGGCCCTGTGTTATTGGTGGTAACTTTAGATAGACATAAAAGCGTTTTTAACCACAATCACTTGAAGCACATGAACGACTGTCCCAGCTTGTCTCTGTAGTAGCTGCAAAAGTGGTTGGAATTTAAACTAAAGTGTAACTGAAATGTCCACAGAGGCTTTTTTAATGTTTGCCTCTGCAGTTGTTTCTGGACAGTACTTAAACTTAAGGGAGAAAATGTAGTCTTAAATCTCTTGGGTTTTTTACACGATAATTGGCTATTATTAAAAGTATCCAAGTTTTCACTCCCACTCCTGAAGGAGAAAAAGCAGGCCAAAAGGCAGCTTAAATATTTTAAAATGTCATGATACCTTTCCAACACACATTTTGAAGCCCTGACTGTGAAGAGCAGAGATTGTGGATGTGGATCATTGTACCTGCACAGAGCCCCTGGAGGAGGTGGCAGAAATTCCTTAGGCAGAATCAAGCATAGAGAAAAAACCTCTCAGTATCTGCAAGATTTTGACAAGAGATGTAGGCATTCAGCTGGACTGCATGAAGTAAATACATTTGATCTAATGTTGTTTGAATTCTGATTCCACTTTGCCAATGAAGTTGATATGTACCAAGCACAGGGAAGCTCCCCATGTTCTGAAGAAATGCTCTGGAGGTAGTAAACACTTTTATGTGGACCTCATCCAAGAACCAATAAAGTTAGTGAGGGCAGGATTTCAACCTCAAAGTAATTTCTAAAGGTCAGTGAAGTAAAAAGAAGGACTGTGATTGATTTTTATGGGCTTTCAGTGCACTTGTTTTTCACCCTTGGGAATTTCAGTCAGATTAGAACTTTGTAAGTCAGATCTGAGCAACACGAAGTTGTCCTTTTGTATTTTCCCACACCCAAAACCACTAAAAACTCTTCCACATTTCATTACGATTAGATGCTGCTGTTCAGGCCTGTGGAGAAGGTCCAACCAGAAAACGTAAAACCAGGAGAGAAAACTATACATTTTGCAATTGTATTTCATCATTTATACCAGTATGCATTTTTTTCTAAATGACATTTAATTTCTTCTTTCTTCTGAGGAACTCCCTTTAAAGCAATGTTTTCCTAAATAAATCCAGAAGTTTCCACATCTCAGACAAATGAAACATCCTGCATTTAGTCAGATTCCAAATAATTCCACTTGAAAACACGTTTTCACATTTTGTTAGGTTAATAAAATGAAGATAATCAGAATTGAGAAAAAAGATTATTGTTTCCCAGTTCTTTCATTCAAATTGTATGTCTGCTTTTTTGATTCTCTGAATTTTTTTAATGCTCTGTAAATGAAGCACAAAACTCATATATTAGGGCAAGGAATGAAGGAAATACATCTCGTGTATATGCTTAATAAGGGCTCAGGAGTGTAGTAGGTATTCTAGAAAACTATCCTTCCTATACCCTTCCTCCTTTCCACACACATGGAGCAAACTCTTCAAATGAGAGAGAATGAATATGGCAAGTCTAGGAGACACCTATTTCCCACAAAACGTAGCTGAAGAACATTATGCAGTTTTAGGTACTGCACATGAAAGTTTAGGAATGAAGAAACATTCATGGTACAGCATTCACCGACAACAGCAGACGCACTTGTTTCAGCTCTAGTAGCCAGTTGTATGGGCTGTGGTCTGTCCTCCTTCAGACCTGCAGTGGTTCCAGAGAGCTAGGCCAGTCATCCTAGAATTTTCCTGTGGAACAAATCTTCCTATAAGTGTTGCTGTATTTCTCATGCAAAACATTCACTATTGCCTTAAGTACGAGGCTGCTTTCTTGTGGAGCCCATTATTGCCCTACTATGCTTGCCTTCCCTGCATGTAATTCCAGGTCCTTGACTTTGATGGACGAGTAGCTGACACTCTCAGCCATGATGCAGAGCTCTGGTTAAGCTCCTCTGTGTGGAAGACAGGAGCTGCCTGCTCCTGCACTAACACTCGAACAGTTTCAGAGAGGCTGTTTGGATCCTTTGGGTCATACCACGGAGCAGGTCCCTCATGCATGAGTGCTGCAGCTCCGCTCAAAGGCAGCCAGGGGTCTAGGCAATTATCAGCTGCTGCAGGGAATCTGCATCACGAGAGCATACAGTACCTGTATGAGCAGGTTTTCAGAACATACTGCTAAGGCAAAAACGGTTTCCTGGCATCAGTTTCAGTTTTTGGATGGGTTTATTTTGAACAGAGTTAGGCACTTTTCTTTTTTTTTTTTTTTGTTCTTTTCTAAATGAGCAAAAGATGTGGTAGAAGAAATGGAGCTCTGGAGACAATGAAACAGACAAAAATTAGTTCCAAGATCAACTGAAAGAATTTTGAAGACTAAAAGGCTATTTCCGTCATTCTCCTTATATGAAACATTTGTCTATGAAGAACCAGAGTGGCCTGTTTTGACATTTTTACATCTGGTTTAAAATGTCCTTTTTCATTAGCAAGACCTACCTTATAAATAAGAAAGCACAAAAAGCTTATTTTAAAAGCAATGATGATGACAAAAGAATGGATTAAAATATTTTGTTTCAGAGTAAATTAAATATTTGGAGTTGTCCAAAAACACCTGTTTGTTGTTTCTATCCTGAGCCCTCCAAATGAAATCTAAATAATATTTCTCCAACTTTTTCCACTCAGGCACAGAGGAAAAAAAACCCTTTATTCTTCAAGCTGTATTCAGAAGTTGTCAACCTTACATGAGTTACATGAGATATCTTGAGGTACAGTTATGTGACCTAAAATCTATAACTTACCAGGCTAAATACCAAGCATTCTGTCTGCTTGAACAAAGATTATTTTGCATTTTAAAATTATATTTTAAAGAAAAATATACTAGAAGTAAGCTAAGGATTTAGAATTTTCTTATTCTCCTATCTAGAGATACTGTGGACCACAAACACAGTTAATAAAGTTTAGAAACTTAGGGGAAAAAAAAAGAAATTGTAAATTTTATTGCAATTTTTTTTAAGAAATTATTTTTTAAAAAATCACATTCTTTTAATTCTTAGAAATTTCTGTGCCTATTAAATACCTCACAGGGCACTGGGTAGCTTCCATATCTAGCTGCGGTGAGACACTGGATCTGAAATCTGACATTGGTTCGGACTTTTTTATTGCCTGTCTTACACCTTAAACGCAATTTAAAGCAAAAGAACACAAGGAAAGTATTGTAGTTTGGTACAACTGAAAGAAAAGGCCTATAATTAAGAGACAATTTGGAAAGCTTTTCGGGTTTTAGAAGTTAGATGTGGTCCATGAACGAGACTGGGAGGACCAAGGATAGTTAAAATATGAGATGACATTTACCTTCATTACATTGATATTACTTTTCATCATGCAAAGTGTTTGTTACTTTAGTGCCTTTTCAAGAGCACTGCTCTACAGAGTCCATGATCTGCATGAATCAGGCCACAGAAGTTACGAGAACTTCTACTCTGTGACCTCTACCAAAAGGACAGAGCACAGGGGATACAGGTATTTTGTGAGCACAGCCCAGCAGGCAAAGGGCTGCTCACAGCAACTGTGCTATATCCATACACCATTCATGTCTGCAAGGTTTAAGAGGCATTCAGACACTGGCATCCTAAAGATAGCAGGTCAGATATTTCCCAGACACATTCTCTGTGCCACAGGGACACTTCAACAGTAACAAAGTGCCACTACAGCTGTCAATGAAAAAGACAACTATAACTGCATCCCTTCTTCTTGTCCCTTAATAAAGGCAGAAGGGAGATGCAGGTATTTTGACCTCTAGACCCAACTATTAAGACAGGAAGGGTGTTAATATGTGTATACACTCAGTATGTGTGTGTGTGTGTGTGTGTGTGCGTGTGTGTGTGTGCGTGTGCATGTGTGTGCAGCTGGCATGCATGCTCAGAGCAGCCAATTACCTGTATCAGGTAGGTTCCATGGGACTCTTAACAGTCCTGGCACCTTGACTGCTCAGCCTGGTGACCTGGCTCTGACCCCCCTGCACGCATAGTTCCCTGCATTTTAAAGAAGGCACTGTGACAGTGTGTATTCCTGAGAGTCAGGATGCAGACAGAGTAGGTACACAGAGCATACAGCTGAGAAGTTATCCTAGATCTGACTGATGAGAAAGCACCTACACAAACATTCGGCAAAGTTAAACCTTGTAATAAAACTTATTTTCTCAATTTTCCATTAATACATTTCACTGAGGGTCATGGTTGCACTCATTATCCTAATTCCACAGACCAGGAAGCCAGCTGAGCAGTGAGAGGAGAGCAACACTGCTGCTATCCTCCAGCAACAGTGATGGAAAGGGATCTTATATCTTTTTAGTCCTAGTCCACTGGCAGCCTTGTCATTGCACAGATTGAGAGCTGTGCTCCAGGTCACTGAAGTATCATGAAGTATGCTGTACGGTAATTACACAAAGAGACAGGAGAACCATTGTATACAGAGTATGTAATGTGACACAAATGAAACTCAAATATATAATATTGGAAGAACACATACAATTGAAAATACATAAATTAATATGGAGACTACATCTTTATATTAATTAAGTGATTTTTCAGTAACTTAGACCCCCTGAAAAAGGGGGAATAAAGTCACCCAGTTCCATGCACCTGAAATAGGAGGCCAGAGGCCTTTCTAGGTCCTCCCTCTGATGACAACAGACAGTGCAACTCTTCTGAGAACAATTCAGAGTACCAATGCTCTGGGTCAATTCCTCTGGGAGCCTTTCTCTGAATACTGACAGGATGCATTGGTGAAACTAAGAAAACAGTGAGTTAACCTAGATGATAAAAGATAACTGGTAAAGATAACATCTTAATACATCCATGACTTTTTACTCAACACTAGCTACTGAAGTTTTTGCTTTATTTTCTCTGTCCCTTTAATGTTTAGGATATACTGACGTCCCAATCAATTCTAGACCTGCTAAGTGAGGGCATGCAAATCAATCTATTCCCAGCACAGTATATGGAGAATATACAGACTTTGGATTGATTTTGGGAAGGATAGAGTTAATCTTGTTCATAGCAGCTCCTACAGTGCTATGATTTGGATTTGTGATGAAAACAGTGTTGAGCACACAGGGATGTTTTAGCCGTTCTGATCAGTGCTTGTGCAGCACTGTTTCTCACAACAAGGGGGCTGAGGGTGCACAAGAGGTTGGGAGGAGACACACCGGGGACAGCTGACCCCAAGTGACCATGGGGATGTTCACACCATAAGGTACTGTGCTTAGCAATAGAAGCTGAGAGAAGAAGGAGGAAGGGGGGACATTTGCAGTGATGATGTTTGCCTTCCCAAGTCATCAACATGTGTGATGGAGCCCAGCCTTCCTGGGATGGATGAACACCTGCTTGTCCATGGAAATTATTGAATGAATTCACAATTTCACTTTGCTTGTGCTGCACAAAACTGCCTTTATTATTAAACTGCCTTTATCTCAAAACACAAATTTACTCACTTTAATCCTTTCAGCTCTCTCCCTCATTCAGCTGGGAGAGAGCGAGTGAGCAATCTGGGTGGGAATGAGCTACCTGTCAGAGACAACCCACAGAATCTTCTAACATACACGTTACGGTACATTTTTCCTTGGCACTCACTGTACATGCACATCTATCATGTCACAGCACAGATGTGCTTAGAAGTCATCAACTTGGTATTTTGAGATTTCACAGCTTCTGTCCTCAAGGGTGAGATGTAGGTTAATACTGTTTTGAGCAAACAAATGAGACTCTGAAGGGCACATTTTTTGCTACTGTGAACGAGGAATTGAGGCAGCGATGCGAATTTACCAAAAGAAAAGGTAGTACACATTCTGCTTAAGAGGTACCTTTTCCAACTTTAATGATTCTATGATTCTACCTCAAGTAATATCTGATAAAGCAAATTAACAACCTACAGAAACTGGAAGCCAAATGAGACAGGTTTTATGCTTGCACTGTATACCTATCCAGTTGATAGCCTTTGTTAGAGAAAAGTGCATCAGTAGGGAGAATTTGTACAGCTTGTTTGCAACATGCAATCAGCACAAAAGCTTAATGGATCCTTGGCAGAAATTAGGCTAGCAGAGCTTTGATCCAATGAGCACAAATCAAATACTGAATTTTGGTTATTGAAATATTTCATCAATGACCACAGACCCCTGCCACTCTTTAGGTAAAAAATAACTCATCATATGCCAATCCAACCAATTCACTTTCTGGTTTTGTGATGGCTGTGCAGGGAGCAATTGAATTGCTTTCAATTCCCTCCCCAGAATATCCCCCAGTGACAAAAGCAGAAGTTACAAGCCAGTTGATGGCCACTCACAAACTAAGCTTAACTGCAATTTGCTGCTGTTGAAGTCTGTAAAGATAAACCTGTGCTCACCAGCTAAAGAATAGGTCTCTTATGTTCTTGAAGAAATTAATCAATGCAGACAGTGACAAAATTGCCTCTTTTTAATTAAAAGAGTTTTCTTTAACCTTTTAAAACATGGCAAATCCATCCACTGCTTTTGGCTGATGTGTCTTGGTATGACTCCAAGTGTGAGCTGCAGCTCATTTTCGCCAAGGCAGAGAAGAAAGGATTTGCTGAAATTACTAGATCAAGACATAAACTGTCTTTGGACATTGCAAATACTAAAATTTTACATGAGTTCAAGGAGAAATAGAAATTCATAGAAGACAAGTCCTCTGAGGACTGCTAAATTCAACCATATGTTGCTCAGAAACCCCTGAGCTGCAAGTGGCTGGCAGCAAGGAGGCTATTTGGGGAAAACTACTTAGTATGCCTGTTTACTTTGTGCACTTCTTGGCTCATGTTGGAGGCAGGATACAGTGCTAACAAGAACTTTGGTCTGATCCAGAACAGCTGCTCACATACGTTGTATTAGTTTAATAATCACATCTTCCATGCAGACAAACTGTCTGCAATTAAAGTAAATTTGTATTTTCCTGGCTAGTTTCAAAACTGTAGCAAGTATTTACAGCTTCCACTTTCCCCGACCCTGAATGACCTGACACTACAAGCTCCCAGCTTGTGGCTCTGCTGCTTAACCTGGCATCCACAGCTTGGTGCCACGGGAGGCATGAAACAGCCGCACTCTGGTACCTCGTGTCCACATGGAGAGCTGGGCCTGGAAACACATCAGGCTGTGATAGGTTGTGTGCTTGTGCGGCAAAGCATTCCACCAGCTGGGCCAACCCCTGTTGGCTCAGATACTGTGACTGCCCAGCCCCGTCCAGGAGCCTCCCAGGGCTGGTGTGCAGGACAGGAGCTGGCAGCGGGCAGAAGGGCAGAGGGACTCCTTGCACCAGAGCTGCCACCAAAGCAAACCCGGTGGAACCACTGCTGCCTGCAATCATCACTACTCCTCCTGCAGCTCCCAAGCCACCCTTTGATACTTCCCACAGCCCTCAAGGGCAACACGACCTTTACTTTGAAAAATACTGTTGCAGCACAAGCAAGTGAGGAGGGGGAGGCCGTTGACAAGGTGCAGCTGTATATCTGGGTTAAATAACAAGTTATTATCCTGGATTAATGGCTGCTTGCTGTTCCTGGTGCACAGCAGGAAATGTGACCCATTCACAGCAGACATATATTTGTTTCAATTAGCCTGCTAAAGTTAAACCCAAATGTAAGTGAAACCAAAAACAAGGCCTTGGGCTTTAAAAGGACATGAAATAGAAGAAGTGTCTCACACATTAATCTTCTGGTTAGAAGATATTCTTTCCTTAAGCAGAAACAACCACAGAGATGGTTTCTGACCAACCAATGCTAGAAATCAAGATTACAATTTTTGTTCTTTCTAGATTTACTGCTTTGTGCATTTTTTTCCACACTAATGGCCACAGTCCTTCTCCCTGACTTGTTTTGCCCTGGGTAAAACCGAGCATAGTCCTTAGGGGTGCCAGCTCCTGAAATGGCAGAAATCACTAATAATGACCATGTGCAACCATTACTGTGTAGGCCATCTATAGCAGTGACTTGATGAGGGTTCCTCAGGGTGAGAGAGATGGACGAGAATCTTGGTTCATGATCAGAAGGCTGGATTTATTAATATATGATATATGATACATTATTACTATACTAATAAGAATAGAGAGAAGAGTTTCAGAAGCTGCTAAGCTAAGAATAGCATAGGAAAGAATGAATAACAAAGTTCTGTGTCCAGCAGAAAGCAAGGACAAACTCTCCCGTGAGTGGTCAGCAAATCCAAACACTCACAGAAGACCAATCACAGATCCACCCGTTACATTCCACAGCAGCAGATACTGACTGTTCACATTTTTCTTCTGGGGCCTCAGCTTCCCAGAAAGGACAAATCCTAAAAGAAAGGATTTTTATGAAAAGATGTCTGTGACAGCCATCTGATTCTTCTAGTAACTTTTTGATTTTATACAACAAGAAACACAATAAAAAGGATACCATCCATCCCTCTGACATCAAAATTAGAAATGAAAATTGCAAGTGATGAAAGTATTTCACAATATTTCAGAGAAAATGCAACTTTCCAGCCAAGGGTGGAAAATAATAACACTGAATGATAATTACAGTATAAATAAATCATGAGATAATTAACAGGTCTTGGCTGGGAGATGAGTTGAAATGTATTCTGTCATGTCTGGCAAGGTCAGGAGCATATCAACCTACTGAAAACTAACCCATTTTTGGAAAGTTCTTTCCATTGAAAAATTCTCCTTAGATTGTCAGTGTCTCTCCATGCAACATCTTGGGTGCTACACCCTAGCATGGTGCTACATCATGTAAGATTCACAGAGTCTTAGCCATCTACAGCGAATTTCTTAAGATTTCTGCAACATCTGCTGCCCAAGCAGAATGCAATCTGGTTTTGCTTCATTCAATAAATGCAGATATTTGCAAAAGCAAATCTAGGCAAGTGAGAAAATATTAGATGCATTCCGCTGTTTCATGTTAAAGAGACAGTATGAAATCAAATTAAGCCTTTTTTTGGGAAAAGTATATTTGAAGAGAAATTAAGCCCAAAGCTAAAGAAATATTCTCAGGAAATTAAATATAAAAGCATTCCTTTCTTTGGAATATGCTTTTCTACTCTTTTGTCAGAATGTTCGGTATTTGGCATACAACAAAGCTCCAGCTTTTATAAAGACTTTCAGACAGGCAATGTTGCTGAAAGACCTGTGTGGAGCCCTGGAAAGAACCCTGTATGGATTGGGACTTATTCCCTTCTATATCAGCTAAAGAAAATATAAGATTTTTTCTATTGTTGTGTGATCTAACTCATTACTGTTGAAAATACTGAAAGTTGCACCGGTGTCTATTTGGAGGTCCAGCTAGATTTATAGCTGATTACACAGTCTTGAGAAGCTGCTATTTTTTGTCTAGTAAAATAAATCCCTAGAATGTGTTGGTAACCTCATAGTACAGGATAAGGGAGCAAAATTGGCTGACAGAATAGAATGGTTGGAAGAGACCAGCCTGAGCTGATGCTCCCCAAAAGACACAAACAGCTTTTCCAAGAATAGGTGGGAAAGGAGGTGTACAACTGTCCCAAGTTATTTTTTACTACCCAAGAACTGATGAATGAGAAGGCCAAGATGACTCATTCATACAGATGTATATCCATAGGAATCATCTGCAATGCAGATAGACAACAAGAGGGACCAAAAATGTATCGTTACTCCTGAGTCCTAAGCAAGATCAGGTCCCAAGAAACAGGGAAATTCAGTAGTTTAGGTAGGTTCTGTATTGATATCCTTGGAGGTTGATGACCTTTCATAAGCCACTGTGTGTGGGTATAATAGTAGAATATGACAGTAAATGGTTGCTTTCTCTTTGTGGCCAGTATCTTTGCTCCTCAGAAGGAAAGACTACCTGTAAGCTACTAGGCAAAGAACTTCAGCTAGAGCCACTTCATCTCAGTGAACACCAGCTATTTTTTGCTTTGATGCAAAATTTCTTTTGGAGAGCAAATAAAGGGAATCTATTCTTCATTTTACAGCAACAGAAAAGAGGATGCATCGACTGTGGGTGAAATAGGTGGAAAAACCAAGTGCAAGAGAGGGTTTCAGAAAGCTTCATCTGTATCATGGTCTAGATGTGTACTAGTAGTGCAATTGGTATCTAACAATCACATATTACAATGTATAGGAAAGGTAGATTTCCACATAGTTTTGTTTCCTAAAATGGAGAATTTTCTTTGTCATGGATGGGTGAAATGGGACTTAATATCACTGCAACTGGAGTGGCTGCCTCAGAATTGACTGCCTGGTTTACAAAAATATCAGACTGGAATGAAAAAGTTAAAAGATCGCCCAAGATCCTTA
The DNA here is from genome assembly GCF_028551555.1 of Melozone crissalis. Lineage (NCBI taxonomy): Eukaryota > Metazoa > Chordata > Aves > Passeriformes > Passerellidae > Melozone > Melozone crissalis. The sequence continues at coordinate 19,753,530 of NW_026535786.1, read as the reverse complement.
GCCATGAAAATAATTAGATGTTTGAAAGCATTCATCACTTTATCACCACTTTGCAACATTTCAATGTGGTTTACATATTTTCTTACTGCTATTAAATATGCCACTAACATTTCTTATTATTAGAAAAAATATATTAAGAAAAACACACATATTTCTGAAATATAAAAACCACATATATTCTGAAATACTTTCTAAACTTTTCTACAACTTCCATAGTTTGTGTGTGCTACCTATTACTACCCACCATTCATTTATTTCCATTTTTTTCTTCCTGTGATGCTATTTGTTACCTAATCAACCATTCAAACTACATGCTGGATGTGCTTGACTGTTATTCTATAGTTACTAAGAGACTTTGACATATCATGTTATAAGATGCTGTAATAACTTAGTTAAATTTTTACTAGTTCAGTTGAATTTTCCATGCCTGGTGTTTGTTCCAGGCTATTCATGTTGTTATTCATGTGTTTTTAAATTTCAAGAGTCATGGTTCAATTGTTTCTAAGAAGGAAGTTTGGGAAAAATAAGTTTTGCCCACACTTGAAAAAATTAGGCCATTTCCTGTACACAATTTGTTTTATACTTTAAAGAACATATATAAAATTTGGCATGGGTAGGGACACTCCTGCCAGGAGCCCTTTTTGCTGTTTTTGTGAAAGCTTTTTAAAAAAAATGCATTTGATACATTCTTAGTAAACCCCTTAATTTTCTAGTATCTATGATCTCAGGAGGCTGGAGGCTCTTGCCCCACAAAGCATGGTCAGAACTCCCTAGGTGGGCCCTGCTGCCAAGCCAGGATAGTGCTACTGGGGTCAGGACAGCAATGGTGGCTCCAAATTCCTCTAGACTATGCACAGGAACTTGAGGCAAAGAGCCTTTTTCTCTCTCTGTGAACAACATGACTGCCACTATCCAACAGCATGGAAGAGGAAGCCCACTGAAGCATTCAGTAGTGTATGTGCTGGACAGTATAAATAAAAAAGGAGTAGTTAAAAGTAATGTATCTAAAGACAGACTGAAACCAGCGCTGTGTGCCTGTGAGAGTCTGGATGAATGGAGAGACAAGTGGCTGAAGGAAGAGTCAGGGGGATCAGACAAGAAACACAAAGGTTGCCAAATTCAAGGGTTTTTTCTTGGTTTGACTGTAAAAACTGAAAAATGTTATGTCTAGAAACTGATTTCTTATTTTTATATTATTCCACTGCAACAATGTTGCTGACTTCAACTGGAGTTACTCTCAATTTTTGGCAGCAGTATGAAGAGCAGAATTGGATCCTCCAGTTGCACTAGAAAACTTTCTGCTTTTCAAAGGCACCAGTAAGAGTTATAGCTTTCCCTGGGGCTGTTACAAATGTGTGCCCTGGAACACATCAAGTTGTTCTGTAGACCTACAACAGTTCTCAAGTTTCACATGCAGCAAACTAGGATTCTTTCAGCAAGAACAGTCATTCAGGGCAGAAATGCATGACCCTTCCAAAACTTTAAATAATGTTCTTCAAAGTGAATTATGACATATTTGATTTGCTGCATTTTTCTTTATATTGAAGATGCCTGCATAGCAGGTGAAGAAAAGAAGCAAACCAGTTGCTTATCAAACAGGTTAAGCCATACAGAAATGTTTGAATTAGAAACGCCATGAAAGCAGCCACTTGGAAGGTTTGTTTCCATATTAATATTAGTCTATTTAATCTGCTTTGATAAGTGTTTGCATTTGAATAGAGTATGTGTACCTAAGTATAACAAAAACCACTGCTACACCTGGTCATACTCTCAAGAGTGGATGTAAAGCACTTGGTGTTGTACAAAGCTCACTCTGGGATGGAGCACTTGAGCAGGAGGTGAGAATCCTGCCTCACAGGCACCCCACATTCTGCTTCCAAAATGTGGCTGGCTGTCAAGTAATTCTTCCCCAGAAGTGGAAGCTGAGAAAATTATTCGCCTCTGAAAGACTTCATCAGTCAGGTTTCTGTTAACACAGAAACCTGACTGATGGATGTTCTGTTACATTCATTTGACCACTCATAAGGGAAAATCCTGTGACTTTGCACAAAAGGGAAGTCAATGGCCTAGATATCGCATCCATTTTTAAAGAAAGAGATTTTGAGAAGAAAAAAACCAAACCTCTGAACAAAACCTTATTAAGGCACATAAAATAAAATTTGCAAACACGTGCTGGGCCAAATCCTGATCTCAGATGAACAAAAAAACTTTTTTAAAACAGAGTGAGCTGGAAGAGAGAGGAGAACAGATGGGAGAAGCAGACAAAAAAAGGAACAAATGTAGACAGAATGATTAATTTATTTTAGCATGGACAGAACCATTTATCCATAACTGTCTGCAATGCAACACACATACTTTTCTATGTATACAATGTTTTGAGTTGGTACAGAGGTATTTTCTGATTGTGAGTGGAAGGGCAAAAGGGAATGAAACTGTTTTTCTGGCCCTTGCTCAGAAAAGGATGTGCTTTGTCTTCTGTGGGAGCTCAGAACACATTGTACCATTTTTCTGAACTGGAGTTTCTATGAAGAGATTCTTCATGCTATGAAAATGTTATGTCTCTAAATATCAGAAGTCTCTAGATCTCTAGATCTCTTTGCACTTACAACCTACTGATATTTTTAAAGTTACTGAGTTTAAACAGCTGATTTATCACTCACTTATATCAAAACAAGGTTTGTTTATTTTTCTAGTTTTATGCTGTGATAATTCACTTTAGTGCATTTAAACAAGGAAAACATGGCACAGAATGTATGTAGAACTTTTCATTTAAGAAAATATGCAGAAACAACACTATTAAGACACCAGTATCAAGCACTAAAATTTGAGGGGAATATCAGAATCAATTGCTTCTTGATCAAAATGAATGTGGCCTTCCTGCATGCAAACATTCTACTGCAACCTTTAATCATATGTCATCTATTACATTTTCCACACAGAAACTTTATCTGCTTCCAGTGGACAAAAAGGATGGTTCAAACTTAAAACAAAATACTGAATTATTGTCTTTGTCATGTGATGTGCAACTGCCTCAGTCCCAGAATCTCTCAATTTCTCAGAGCAAATGACATTGGTCTCTCATCCAAGGACCACAAGGCCTGCTGATTAAAGCATTATACACAAGCAAGGTACTGCTAATACACTAATATAAATCTAGATGACAAATAGAAAACAATAAGAAAGATTTTGCAGAGAACCCATTATTGACTGATACCAGCAGCTAAGGCTAGTGTAGGAAAATACAGAATTTTAGCCACATTTGTGTGGAACAGCACCAAACTATGTTGTTATACCAAAATGTTATGCCCTTTACCCCCTTGCTTAGCTGACATAAGTCTATTGAGATGTCACTAACATTCTATCTGACAGCTGTCACATGAAGAGTGCTAGCCCTATTAAAACAACTCTGGGGAAAATAGCACCTATGCAGATGACAGGAATTGCTTGAAATCCCCTTCATCAAAGCTGAATTTCAAGGACAGTGATTCCATGATAGCTGGCCTTTATAGTATCAGCTATGAGAAGATGGCTTTTTTGATCAATGGATTTTAACACAACTTGAAAGCAGCAATAGAAACAGTGGTTCTGGTGGTGTTAGCTGTAATTTTATCATGTAAGTACCTATCCTCATATTCAGAAGTCACTTATTCTTGAGTTCTTGCAGAAGTGACAATTAAACTGAGAGACAAAAACCCTTTTGTGGAGGAATTTTTTTTCCTCCTTTTTTTGGAGGAATCGATTGAAAACTGCTGTGCTTGAAAGAAATTAGAAGAAAATAACTGCCAAAGGAGGCTTCTTTTGTTCAGAATTGTTTCAAGAAATCAGCTTCAAATCACTGTCAGGTCTTTTACCAAGTTCTTTTACTACAGATAATTTCTCATTATGCTTAGAGCAGTGACCGCCTGACTACCTTCCCTCTTCTGAGTTTTCAAGGGCTCCGTTACCAGCAAGGTAATAATCAGAAGCCACACACTCTAAATACACAAGAGAATGTAAAATATGGGATGGACAGTTTGGCATGGAGACTGTGAAATCAGGATTTTACTATTAGTTTTGGCATGCCGTTTCAGGATGGCATTGTCAAGATCTTCTCCAGATGAAAATCTTTGAAGGTCTAAGACTTACATCTCCCTACAAAATGATCTTCCTCTTTTCCTTCTCTGACTGATTCATTTTTATTGTGGCCAGGCAGGCACAGGCATGGTTTTTTGGGAGTTCCAAACAAACAGGGTTCATAAATAAGGCTCTTTCCACAGCACAAGTAATTAACCAAAGTGATTTAATTTGTATCTTCTACATGAATATTCTTCCAAAGTCCTCTTATCAGTAACAATGTAAAAATTATAGCAATGTCTTACATAATTATTCTTATCCAGATTTGTCTTTGTGGATGTGTATGTTAGCGTACAGCCTCCCAGAGTGGTCATCCCTTCTCTTTCAAGGCTAAAATGAAATTCATGGCCAAAAACTGTGGGCTGTGGTGCAGCATCCTATGGAGATTCTCGATAATTCATAGTATCAATTTATATAATAAAGGCAATGAGCACTGAGGAATATGTACCAGTGAGAATGGTGCAAAGCCATTAAGCTGAAATGTTTATAGAGAACCTTCAGTTAAACCTATGTCTGCACACTGATCTATCACTTGAGTTGAAGGAATGAGTGGAATTATTTGCTCTGTCTGCCTCTCAAGCCTTTTTTGGCCCATTAGAAAAGAGTGCTTGAGGTTTTTTTATTATTTTTGATCAATAAATGCATTAATTTCACATTTCTTTAGGTGTCCATTCATGAACCTGCTTCAAGAAGGCAAAGGTCATATCTAGGCACCTAGAAACTAATTGCACAGATGGGAAAATACATTTATTTTTTTGCATTTTTATGAAAAGCTTTTTTTAAAAACCAAACATTGTTAGTCAACTAAGTATTGCTTTTTGTCAGGAAAGCTGTTGGGAAAACCTCCAATCCTGGAAAGAGCCATGTTTTCATGGATTCAGTAAGAAAAAGACAGAATAGAATTGGCTGGATTGTTTCATTTTTATTGCAGTTTTGGGGAATAGTTAAAACCATGGTGCTAGACTTAGTGCAACGCCCAATATCCCTGGAAACCGATGATGCAGAAATGGGAGCAGTGAATGGAAGCACCTCAAGCTAACAGCTACAGTGTCCAGAAACTTGAGCCACTTCAGTGCTAAGCCCAGCAAGGATTAGTGATCTCTTTCCTGACTGGGAATAGCATCCAGGAGCCCAGGATAAATGGCAGAGGCCATGAGGATGCAGTATCTTTATATCCATGCTCCCTGTATCAGCAGCTTCCCTGAGTGTCTGCCTGAGAGAAATCTAAAGTTTATGGGGTGGCACCCCATAACAGCTGGAAGACCAGCTGTGGGAAGTTGAAATACTAGAGTCCCATTGAGCCGTTTTTAAAATAGGAATTTAAAGGAAAATTATTTCCTAAGTCCATTCAGTGGTACTATCAGGACTCCAGGCCAGACCAATCACAGAGACCCAAAGTAACCTGGAATTGCACCAGTTTTAATTTGCTGACCAATAACAGAAAAAGATGATACCAGGGGACTGGAAAGACTTAGAAAAGTTTCAGTCAGACAGACCAGAAGAAGAAAGGTAATCAGAAGAGAATTCTAGGGCTTTACCAATAGTAAACTTCCTCAGGATACCTAGGAAAATAAGGTAGAAATAATATATTTTCACCTTCTCTGGAGAAGGGGGAAGGGGAACTTCAGGAACTTCGACACCAAAATGCTCTGGTAACAACATGAAGTAGACACTTTTTATGCCTGGCATATTATGGTATATGGGGAACTGTGTCAATCATGTAGTATATCCAGGATACAATATAATGGTAGGATATTATGCAGGTATAACCTATACACATCTTTCACATCCCCTCTATACACTGCAATTTTACAAAAGGATTATTAAATTGCAACCAAATCTTTTTAAGAGATGGAAGGATGTAAATCCCATATTAATGTATTTTCATTTTTGTCTTCTATCAGTCAAAATAAGTAGTTTTTCCAAATATTTCCATGGCTGATACATTTTTATTATTGCATACTAATAACACCCTTTATCTTTACACAGTCATGCAAGGTGAATCTGCTGTGGAGTAAAGGTCCAACTCATTGATGCCCTCCAAAAGACAACTTGCAGTCAATATATTTGGAGAAGGTTTTTCACATGTTTCTCACATTATGTAACTTTAAAAATTATTTGAATGTTGAGGAGAGGTGGAAGGTGGGAGAGGAGCTCAGGCAGGTGATGCATCCCCAGTAAGGGACCCCAATTGCTGCAGCATAAATATCACAAAGAGACAAAGGGACAAAGCAAATTTTAGAAATGCTTTGTGTTTAGTTGTGCATTTGTGATATCCTCCTATCAATATGTGCTTCTTCCAATGTCCTAATTTCACTTAAGCAACTCTTACCCTTCCATAATGTTCTGTATGCGAAAATAACCACATTCTGCTCTCAAATTTAATCTCACGAGGCCAAAGTAACACAGGTTATATAAACTTTCCTCCTAAAACATGTTCCTCGCTTCCCATTTTAATTACTGACCCTCTATATGTCTTCCAGTATGAATTCATCTTTCTGGAGCACAGATTTCTTCAATTTTTTACTAATGCTTTCTACAACACTGCACAGAGACAGATGCTGTGTTGATTTAGAATGTTTGTCCCAGCTCCACCCACACACCACTTACTGAGTGTGACAGTGACAACTGACAGTCATGTTCAGGCTGCTGTTAGGTATCTAATGCTACTTGTTCTTGACTTCTACTGTCAATTGTGGGAGTGATGAACTGGGCCAAATTTATCCTTTCCTCAGAAAGACATATGAGACAACTGGCCAGACTGCCCTTAGAAAAAGTGTTTGCCTCTCTCAAAAGGGCCTCAGAGAGGATGCTGGGAGGCATTTCAGATTATGCATCTGTCTTTCAGATGTTAGGTGTTAGCTGTTTCAGGTGTTAGGACTCTTTGTCACGGGATCTTTTCTCACAGGGGGATGAAGTCACTGCCATGAGTTTTCAGGACAGGAATTCACAGCCCAGTGAATTCTTTATTCAGGGAATGGGGGAAAGTTAAGCACACAAGAAAACAAGTAAGGAAAAAACGTGTGCTGAGCAAGACCTGCCTAAAACAGGATGAGCAGAAATGATCAAATGAGCAGAGCAGCCACTTACATGGTTAGTGAGAACAGCAGAAATCTCATGGTTTTCGCTATAACTTATCCCTTTTGGCAGCCGGCATAACTGCTATTGCTTTCTTTAGAGAAAGAAAAAAGATGGGCAAGGGTGAGAACAGTGCTTTGTTTCCTATTGCAGTGTAAGTGGAACACAGGCTCCGAAAGGAGAAGCCTCACAAGTCCAGCGAGTTTGAGCCCGCTTCTGTCCTCCCCCAAGATAATAATCTCAGCTCTAAGTATCTAGCTGTGATGTGGAAACTATACTACTTAGGAAAGCCATACAAGACTGGTAAGGTCTGGAAGTTTACAAATAGAGAGGACCTACTTTTTATTTCAATTATTTTGCTTACTTGTTTTTGTCTTGCTCCTAAGTATAGACACCCAGATTCCTGTTGTGCTTTTTTTCCAGATTTCAGTCCTCAAGTTCCTTACTTAGCAAAGTTTTGAGGGATGCCCTCAGTATTCCCTAGACTGCTGGGACTGCAACTCCATTCCTGAAGATCTAAAGAGGCTGCCAGAAACAAACAAATTGCAGGCTCTGGGGAATAGTCTGGAAAGCCAGAATTGTTCCACAACTCTTTAAAATCAGACACCTGTTTATTTTGATGCCCTAACACAGATTCAAATATTTAATTTCAGGCTGTGCACTTGAAAGCTCTGGCTTTAAAAACCCTTTAAATCTTCTCTTTGGTGGTTTAGAGTCACTGAATCTCATCTGGCCTTCCCATAATGTGCAATTTCATCTTTGAGAGTACACGAACAGCACAGCACTAGCACAGCCAATGCAGGCAACACTGGCAGCACTGGAGGCAGCAGGAGAAGGCCAGTGGTGAAGTGGAGGCAGTGGTGGGGCTCACTGTTCATACTGGTCCCAGCACCCAGCAGACACTCAGCCCCAGCACAGGCCTCTGAGCAGCTCCATGGCAGCAGAAACAACCCTGGAGGATGAAAGGACAGCTTGCCTCCTCTGTGATCTGGGCAGGAGTAATCTGGTTTGGATTAAAACATCCCTGATACATTTACTTATGAAACACCTTTGGAAAGGCAGTGTGAGCCCCCTGAGACACAGAAATTCTTACTAGAAGCTTCAAGCTTCCAGCTGGGCACTCTGTAATGAACCTCCATAATAATCTTGGGGTTTTTATTGGGCAGCTTGATCTTTGCCTGTGTACACCAGTCAAGTGAGGAGAAAGAAGCTCAGATTAGGAGGCTGGCCAGGATAGGAGCATGGCAAGACCCTCCACCGCCATGTAGGTGGTAATAACTCTGCAAAGAGGGATACAGGTAGCCACCCCAAAGGAGCAGGGTCAAAAATCAGTCTCAGTGAACAAGAGTTCACTGGCTGGAACAGAACCAGGCCACTTGGAAGTAGATAATGAAACTGCTCATACTTCACTTTCATTATTTGGTGTTCACTCACCTTGCAGAAATTCATGGTGGCAGGAAAAAAAAAGGGAGAGAGTTGGACACAAGATATTAATTTTGCTTTTGCTCTGAACGCAGAGTACATTAGTGCTCTCCAGATCATGCTTTGGCAAAATAGCTTTTAACATTTTAAATTAATGTCTTATTTTACATCAGTAAAACTTGTTGAGCTGGCAGTCTTTATTACTGAAGCCATTTATTGAACACAGAGCACTTGCTGGGATGACACAGTCAGAAGTGACACCGTTCCCTCCCATTTTATACTGCACAAAAAGAAGAGGCTGCTGTACTAATGAGAGACTATATCCAAAAATGAATAAAAATACTATGTTTCCACCATTAAAGCTACTCCTGGAACTCCTCAGGGTTCCTTTATTTTAATGACCTGTCTGTAAGCAGTCACTTTAACCCTCTGATATACCCCATGGTATATCCTGTGGGATTCACTACTAAAGCCACAGCTCTCTTACATTTTCCATATTTCTTCCACCCAGGAGATTTTCTGGAAGGTGAAGAGGTGGCCCCAAAACACAGCCTCATCTTGGACCAAGCATGGGCTGATGTGGTGGATCAGCATTTGTCTTAAATAGAATGAGGGGCAGAGTGTGTTTTCCAGGACAATAGTAAGGAATTAAGGCCTTTTACTTGAACCAAGGCAGAACTTTTCAATATGAGGACCAGACACCTTATGGAGCATCTAGGAAAAACTGTCGCTCCCTAGACAAGAAGAGTTGTTTAAGCCACAGGCTACAGCTTTAGTGAACAATTAACCAACTTGCAGGACCATAAGCATTGCCAAACTCCCAAATACTTTCCTGTGGAGCTCAGTTCATGTAGCAGCTCATTCAGCTGTATTTTAATGAAGTTCTGCCTATAATTCCTGGCCTAGTGAAATAACATTGCTTAAGCTCTCACAGATTTGGGTAGAAGGAAAAACTCCAGGCTGGACCATGTTATCATCTCTAATACTATAATACACATTTTTCTTCTTTGGCAGTTTCAACAGCATTTGAAATCTTTCTGTTAAGTCCAAGGAAACCAGAATATGGGACCTCTGTTGAGAATTTTCCTCTGACTTACATGTTTCGCAAAAAAAGTGCTGACTTGAATCTCAGAGAATTGAAAAAATTGAAAATTGTGCAGTAACTTTGCTGAAGAAGTTGTAGCATAATTGTTGATCTGTACTTCATTAGTGCTTTAAGAGCACCAATTTTCCCTGATTTAACTCCTGAACTAGAAATTAGGAAGCTTGGTTTTTTTAAACAATTTTGTCTCACATAGACCAGGCACTATCTTCTGCACCTTTGTTGTTATTTTGTTCCAGTGAGTTAAGTTTGGACATTGAGCCATCAAACCACCAATGCTCATGAGCTGTAATTTTCAGTTTTCTAAGGAAGATACACAAGATGGAAATTGGCAAACTTCTGATTCCATTTCAGAGTGTCTGGTGAAAATATTTTGGATCAGTAACATATCTGAGCGAAGACTGGAGAATTGGCCAGACATCCTGTATATAATATGCCAAAAAAGCCAGAGCAGCAGTCACTCACAATTCAGATGCTTTTTAAGGTTCAGAAAAGCTTAATTAAAAGAGAATTCACTCTTTATGAAGTATGACTTCTGGAACAGGGATATATAGGAAAGCTGAAATTATCCATTAATTGACAGCTTTATCCTGGGGCATTTTTTCCCCCTTCAATATAAACATTTGTCTTGAGCATTTTTTTAAAATTACAGTAGACTAGAAGTTTGCCAAATATTTAGTGGTTTTGTGAAATTGTTTGGTATTCATGTCTACTACAGTTCTACATAAAACAGTTCAAAGAGCCATTTCTTTCACCATAAGGCTGGCAATCTAGAGAGGGGTGAAGGACAGCAAATGTTAAAAAGATGTGCTAAAGAAAAATGTGATTTGAGCTGCAAAAACAAGTAAGAGACATTTTTGCAGAGGCTGGATTCATGTCTTGCCAATACTTATTACATTGTTTATCATTAGGACAGTGATTTTTCACATGTTCAGTCTATTCCAAAAGACAATGTTGCCATGTTTTCAGCTCTTGGGCTTCCTGCCTTCCTTAGAGAACAGAGGTTGATGAAAGCTGTCTCCTTCCCCACCCTTGTTTACACCATCACCGGCCCATGGCACAACCCAGAAAACAGAACACGAGAGCTTCAGCTCCCTTTGCTCTCTGCAAGACCCATCACACAGAAACCAAAGGTCAGGCCACACCTGCACTTTGAGGAGCATGGGCAAGGGAAGAAAGTGTGAAAAAGGCCTGTTCTGCTTTTGCCCTGTGATCTCCTCAGGGGTAAACATGGGTGAACAGAGGTTTCTCACTCCTCATTCAGTCAGTGTAGAGGTCAGTCACTTCCTAGCACAGTCTCCAGCCCAGAGCTGCCCTGATCAATCTTCTCTTTTAAACAAACAGGTGACTTGATCCACCTTATTCGGCCCCCCTTACTGTTTTTGCTTCCACACCTGCATGCTGTAAAGCTCTGAGAAGGTTTCCTGCTGTTCTGCGATAGCTGTTTGCTACCTTTTTACTTCATTTTTTTAAGAGCCAGAAAGGTGCATTACAACAGGCTCAGTTGGTAGGCTTTGGTAGATAATTCATGCCACTTGAGTGTAAAAGTTAAAATTGGAAGCATTGAGAATAGAACAAAATTTATTGTAAACTGTAGCTGCTCTCTCAAATTAGCTGCAATCCCAGTTCAGTTTCAGGAATGCGTCCCTGGGAAATCCTGAAGACCATCTGAGGACAGCTTTCAGTAACCACATATTACATGGAACTTGGCCAGGAGAACTTGGAGAAAAGACCCCAGAGACAGGGGTCTCTCAGGAAGAAGTGTCAGTCCATAGAAAGCTGTGCAATTCAAAACTATACAGTCAGTGCAGTTTTGAATTCTCTGAGGACCTTGAAAAAAAGGTTTCTGTTATGCTTCTGCAAATCATCTCACTGGAGACTTTATGAAGAGAGATATACAATCACAAATGAGCAAACTTGTTTCTTGCTACCTGGATTTCAAAAGCAGGTGCCAAGTTTTTCAGTACATGTGCTATAAACTCCATCACATGGAAAACAGAAGCCTTTTGTGGCAGGAATTAAGTGAGAACAGGCTGTGTTTATACTTATCAAGTAGTGATGATATGCAAAAGCAGCTTTTCTATTTACAGGCTTGGCCTTTTGTTCTCACAGACTGTTCAGAAGGAATATGAAGAGAGGCCAGACTGCAGGACGAACTGCAACATCTTCTCCACTGTCTCTACTGTGAAGAGGCTACTGACCAAAGAATCACTACTAACTAAGGAATGATTAATTCACTTTCAGATCTTAAACATTTATCCTTAATTACTGTTTACTTGCACATTTACGAATACTGAAATGGCCACAGATAAGAACCCTTTCATTCACAGTCTTCGAAATTAGGTATTCATGCTAGCTGGCAAAAAAAAAAAAGGAAACCACCACTGACTTCCCTCTGTGCCAGACAGCCAGACAGCTGCTTGCTCTTTCCCTCTGTGTCTGACTTCAACTTTTGATACACCATCATTTAGTCCTGCTCTTTCCTCTCCTCTTGCTTCACTTGCAAGAGCTGACAGGATACATGGACTTCCATCCCAGCTTGCAAAATGTAAAGGGTCACTCAAGACCATCTGAACATCATGTCCAGTTCCCATTCTCTACTAAAAAATGACCACATCTTCTGATACAAACAGAATAATAATAATTTAAACAGTACAACTTTCCACTTTTAGGTAGTTAGGTTATGTATTTATTTCTTGCACTAGCATAAGATTACTGGGGTTTATGTCCAGCTAACTCCTTACCACATTGTGGTTTCAACCACATGTGTCTGCTTTTCTGAAAATCCATTTCTGCTTTGGGGTCTCAACAAGATCTCAACTTTGTTCTACAGTAAAGATATAGAACTAGTGGTAGATTGACTGCATCTTAGAAAACAACGAAAGGTGTTTTGTTAACAATTTAGTAAATTGTCATTAGCTGACTAATTGACAGCACTCTAAATACATTTTGTGCTGGTCTGTTCTGGGCTCTTAAAGGTTGGTGCACCTCTTTATACCTGGTGCATAAGTCATGCTTTGTGACAGATGATTCTTGAAGACACACAGGCAAATCTAGGTTTAGAAATCCTAACACCCTCTTGAACTTTACTTCCATCCACAAACAAAAGAAATACATGCGGTCTGTCAGATGCCCTTATTTGAGAGAACTTATATCAGTATTGATGTTGGTGTGATTCCACATCCTTTACTATGAATAGAATCAGATATACAGTGAGTTTTCCCGCTGGAGATTTTCCAGTATCTGGAGCAGCACACCATAAGTACTATAAATGTCAGCAGTGATACTAATTGTGTTACATATATAGGGTAAAAAGAGTAGAAAGGGCAAAATTCAGTAATTTTAGGCCTCCATAACCCAATCATCACCTTTCTACTAGTATAGGCTCTTACATCTGTACTTCATCAGTGGGGGAAATAAAATAAATACTTGGCACCATCATAAACACATGTAAAGCCAAGACAGTAATATAATACGGATACGATCAGATTATCAAAAGATAGATTTAATTCAGGGCTTGATGGCAGGCATATTTCTAAGAGTTTTGACCTAAGTAGCAATGAAACCTCATTTTGAATTTCCGAGGACTTTCAAGACTTCAGAATGCAAGGCTCTTTAATATATCTCAAGATTCCTCATTTTCTGAGACCACTAAATCAGGCGTCTTTTACTTCCTACTTAGTGCTGAATATTTTCTTCTCTTGCTCAAGATAGTGGAAATTCAGGATATTGTTCAAGTCCAAGGGGAATTGAGCCCCTGAAAGCCAAGGGGCTTTCAGCACCTCTAAAGGGCAGAGCCTCTGCTAACACAAACACAGGTTTAGGTTATATTTTAGAAAACACATATTCTGGGAGATATTTGATCAGAAAGTTTCTATAGAGTCAGAACAAGATGCAACAGGATTCTTTTACTTACCTATGAATTTTCATCCTTTATGTCCAATAAAATCTTACTCATCTCTCTAGTCCTGCCACAGAGTCTGATACAAATCAGAGTGAATTTTTTTTCTCCACACAAACCCTATTTCAGGATTCATCCTAAACTCGTAAGTATATCCCTCTCTGAATTCGAGAAGAGGATCAGTGCAGTGATCACATATCCTCTGAACAGAGAGAGACATAATTATCTCCCAGGCTTTTCCTGAGAAGCTGTGAGAAAGCTCAGAGAAAACAATTCTTATCTGCATTTGCTGAACCTGTTGTTGTGCACATGTAGAATATGTTATGGAGATCATTTACCAAAGGGTAGTTTCTTAATTGGACTCTGCTGATAGTGTTTTGATTGATTGACCAATTAGGCCAAAGCTGTATCAGACTGTCTGGCAAGGGTGATGGGTTTTTCATATAGTATAGTACACTAGTGTAGTAAGAAAAAGAGATTGATCATCCTTCTGCAATCATAGAGTTTAATGTTCATTATTCCCCATTCAGAGGCCCACTGCTACAATAGATCAGCACAGATTATAACATTTTGTCTATTGTTGAACTTATTACAGAACCCACCACTTCATTGTTATAAATGAGGTTTAAGCAACAACCTTCTTCTGTCAATGCTCTTTAAAACATCTGCATATGTCCTGTATCTCCCAAAAAAGACACTGAAGTTTACAAGATAGTCCTTGTGTGTGGATGGCAGCTGTGCCAATAGAACTCCAATCCCTTCAATTCTGAAAATGTTTCATGTACTCCTGAGACTGCGTGGCTGAGACAGTTATGACTGCCCAAAGAGAGATGTACATTAGTTTTTTCATTCTTTCTTAGCATTGGCAAAATTTTCCCTTCACGTGTACTTTCTCCTGTACATATTTTTAAGACTATTTCCTTCTGTCTTCTTGTAACATAGGTGATGTGAATCAGTTTCCTAGGCCATGCGGAAGAGAGAGGGAATAACTATCACTGGGAATTCTTTCAACATTATTTCATGTTTTCAGAAAACCAAAATGACATGAAATACAGTTGGATGGTTTTTGACAACTGAATAATATGCTCACACACAAAAGGGAGATATGAGTATCTTTGGTCATCATCATTACTAGCATCGAGCAACTGGATAAATTTCAGAACCTGAATTCTCAGAGTTTTTTTGTTTAGAGTTCTAAATTACTTATACACAATGAGGGGAGTTAGAACAAAAGTTGCTAGATGATTTGAGATCTAACAGAAATGGATTTTGGCAGCTTTGCTCTGCTTTTAATAAAACTCCAGCTGTTATATTTTGTGTTTGCTATGATGAAAAAGGTTAAATGCAAGATTTACTCTATAAGAAAGAGAAACATTATGCTCTTTCCAAGTTTTTCCTCAAATCAAATGTTAATTACTGCCTTTAAAACATATTTTTCCATATTTCTAAGACAATATCTGACATTAAATATGCATACTACATGAGGGAGGGAGGCAGGCAGGGAGGCAGGCAGGGAGGCAGGCAAGAAGGCAGGCAGGCAGGCAGGCATGGAGGCAGGCAGGAAGGAAGGCGGGGAAGCGGGAAGGCAGGCAGGCAGGCAGGCGGGAAGGAAGGCGGGAAGGCAGGCAGGCAGGCAGGCGGGAAGGAAGGCGGGAAGGAAGGCAGGAAGGCAGGAAGGAAGGCAGGAAGGCAGGAAGGCAGGAAGGAAGGAAGGAAGGAAGGAAGGGTTGCATCCTCAGCTGGAATAGCCATGCTTGGCGCCTCTATGTACTTTTGTAGCAAAGCACCTGCAGGCAGATGCTGACTCACAACCAGGAGGTGTGAACAGAAGGGGAGCTCAACTATGAGACATGGTCAGTCTTATCTGAGCTTTTCTCAAATATTCCATATTGCTTTTGGAAACAATCGTTTTTAAGGGAGGGACAGGGAATTTTCATATGTATATTTCCCCCTGTGTCACAAGGCATTGCTGTATCTGTGTGGGTTAGAGGTTATCAGGCAAGCTTTGGCAAGAACATTGTATAAGGTCTGCATGCACTTCACATCTCATGCTAAATCTCCCCTGCAGCTGGCAGCCCTGTGTTCAGTTAGCCCAGCACTGAGGAAAACCAACAGTGGCAGTACTGCCAGGCTCACTGTTTCTCTGCATTGCGAACAGTTCCCTCTCCCATCCACTCTGTCAGGGAACAGGAGTAGTTCTGCAATTTCTGCCATTTCAGTCTTGCACATCAAGGGGTGATTGCTGCACTCACCTACACCCTGCAATGCAAGGCCTGAGGTTTTAAGTGCCTGATCCAAGAGATTCTGAGTGTGGTGCTGCACCTGCCTTCTCCATAGTTTTTGCCCTTAGGACAGAAAAATTTGACTAAGAGAAAGTATGAAAAGTTCAAGGGTTTCATGTTTGTGTTGAGGGGTTAGGCTGAATGTTTCAAGCTTGTGTGCTTAAATTTGCATAAATAAAGGGAAGCTACTGTGTTTGTTTGAGAACACTTGTTTGAGTATAAATGTAGAGATGAAGTTTGCTGAATTTAAAATTTAAATGCTTTGGCCCTTTCTGAGGCTAATATTAGGAACACTAAGCTGTCTATTTCAGTTGGTTAAAATAAAAATCCATTTAAATCACAGTTCCAAAATTTTCACAGTAATAAAACAGCTTCCATCCATATTAATGAAATTAGAAGGCAAGTGTCCATGTGGACACCAGGGAAATAATAGCTATTTGGCAAGAGCTTTCTTGGCTGTCATTCCTCTAGATCATCCCTTAACTTGCTTTAGTGTTCCTTCACCCTCGTTAATCAATCATTAACTAACAAATTATATGAGATTAACATCTCATACCAATTCTTAGATCATTACAAAAAAATCTCATACCAATTCTTAGATCATTACAAAAAATAACTTGCCTCATCAAGGAGTAAGTCTGGTTCTGCACTGATGGGAACAACCCTGGTCTCTTGGGAAAGGAATGTATGAGACAGAAGTGCCCTTTTATCTCCTGACTCTATTTTGCTTAAACAGAGTAGAAAAATACTAAATGAGAGAGGTTAAGCAAAAATAGAAAACAAATTTGATAAGAAAAAACAATAAATGAATGGGAGTGATGAAAAGTGACACAGACTAGAAAGAACAGATGAAGCCAAGAACTTGAAAAGGATTAGATGTTATGGAAAACAAATAAGTGAAATATCAAGAGGAAAAATAAGTAAAAAATGAGATGTCCCTGAGAACTGCAAGATGGAGAAGGAAAGCTATGAACAGGGAGCTAGTCAGGAGTAAGTAACAATGATCAGGAAATGCAGCATGTATTTTAATTGGCACCAACAAGAGAAAATTACTTCAAATATGGCAAAAATATTTAATGCCCTGCAAATACCAGCTTTATGCATACAACACACTGACTGGTATAAAAATATTTTTCTAGCTCCAGGCTTCACTTGACATTAAAAATTCTTGGAAAGGTAGGCTAGTGCTCTGCTTTTCCTACTCCAGGCCTTTTCTGAACACGTTAGGAAATACACATTCCTTTTTCTGGGCAATCTCGTGTGGGTGCCCCACTCTGTTCAGAATGGTTATTGCACACCAACACAGACCACAGAAAAGATACATAATCCTAGGTGAGAGGTCTGACCAAACACAGAATGTACCAGCCTGCTACAATTGCTCCAGTAAATCACAGTTTTTGTGAACATATGATGATGATTATAATTATTTTTCCACCTGTACCAGGATCAAAATAAGAACCTTGACCTAAGGAATACTCTCCTACTTGGAACTCTTAGCTATTTCTACACCATCAAAAGTAGTTTAAGACCACTTCATGATTCATTTTCCTGTTAAATATCTAATACGTTGCACATATATTTTATCCTTAAAAAACCTTAAGTGACCCCATTGAAAGCATGCTTCACATGTAGGAGATAAACCACAAGGAGAGGCCACTATGCAATTAAAGTTAGTGAGAGGACATAGAGCAAGGGTTAAAGGCAAATATCAAAGTTCAGTTCAACCTTGACCAAAGTATATTGATTGGGGTTTTTTATATATCTTCCAATTCTCTTAGTTGGAAAACAATCGTCTAGAAAAATGTCCTCAGTGCACTGTGCTAGAAGTCAGGAGTTTGGGTGACTTTTTCTTGTTTGTTTGGGTTGGGGTATTTTTGAGTTGGGGTATTTTTTGGTTGTTCCAGGGTTTGGAATACAATACCTGCACTCTGACAGGCTCCAGGGTGTCGCATGATGTCTGGTTACATAAGCTCCTTAGTGAACAGAACATAAAACACAGAGGCAAGGGAGCTTTCCAAAACTTCACAGAAGCATATATTATTTTATGTTTTTCTGTTCAGTAAGCCATTATCCAGCCTTGCTGAGAGTTATATAACAGTAAGTTTTCTCAGGGCAGGCCTGAAAGATGAGGGCATCTACCTGCAGATTTGGTCTTGCTCACTGCACTCATGCCAAATCACTTTAAGAAATAGCTTGGAGTTGAGTTTGGGAATTTTTTTAACCCCCTTCCCCATGATTCACAAAACTGATATTCATGTGATTAGCCATGATTTTGTAAAAACAGGGTTTCGCCTGTAGCACTGGAAGTTGTCCTTAATTCACAAGAAGAGAATTTGCTAATAAAATGCCACCTAAAATTAACTAAGTACATAAACTCTTTCTATATTCTTACCCCACACACAAGGGGCTGAAAAGGATCCTTTCTCACCTTGGACACTACAGCAAAAACTGTGCAGCAGGGTTTGCAGAGGTGACCAGAACCTGTGAGACAGATTTTACTACATTGTAGGTATTGACCTTCCAAAGGGCACTAAGCTACACACTAAAGTCAGATGGTATTAATACTCTTGAAATACAGTTTGAAATCATGAACACTGCCAGAAAATTAGCTGCCTCGTTTCTAACCTCTTCCTCCCACTTAGCATTACCATGCTACTCATCTCAGGAGAACAGCACCCAAAGAACATTATTATCTTGATAATCTAAGTCACAGTGTCTTCAATTTGCAATCTATAAATGCTTCATATAGAATAGATTTTTTGTTGTTGTTTTGCGGATGTCCCATAGTTCAGGCAATTCTGTCACAGTATGGATGTGCAGGTAGGAAAAGCAGCAGCTCCCTGACAGCCTTATTGATGTGTACTGCTGACCAACAAAATGTAAACCAAATCTCTGATCATTTGCCAAGGTCACATCTGGGTACAGAGAAGCAGCAGGATCACAGAAAGAGATTTTCCTTGTTCCTATTTCCTGGATGGATTATGACGTGTTTTACATTGGATAGGCAAATTGATTCATATAAAAGAAAAGCTTAAATGTAGTCTATTTCTTAAGCCATGTTTTCCTAAGGTTTGTACAGATTCAGAGAGGTATGTCTTACTTTCCTTTTCAAGCCTTCCTGCTTGTGGCCTGGGCTTATCATAATATTTTCCTAGGAGACTGTGTAGTGGAGAGTTTCACTATTTTTAGCTACTTCTGCTTCTAAGTATCATGGGACATCCTTATAAGCAAAGAAGCCCACAAGTTCTTTAACTTTACAGGTTAAGAGAAGCAACAATGAGAAAAGTCTTTAAATATTAAGAAGAGATTGAACACAATTAGGAAACATTTATACTTATGAAACACCGTTTTGTTACTTCCTCAGCTTTACTTTAGAAGGATATAAAGAGACAAATATTGCATTTGAATTTGTGAGCACTGGCTCCAAACCTATTAAATTTGTTAGGCATACTACTGGAGGGCTTAATGCAGACTCAGTAGCCTCAGACCAATTCACTGCCACAGAACATTCCCATGGGAAAAGTCATGAACAAATCAGGAACTCTGACAATTCCTCTGTCAACCACAGCAGTGGAACCAGCAAATACCAATTTCTTTCTTTGCAAACCAGGCTTTGGGCACATGAAGTGCTTTCTAATGCTGGCTTTCCTGTACAAATGTAAACTGCTGCTGTAAAACAAGCCACACAGGACACAATATGACCTCCTGTGGTTATTTGTGAACAATGCGGAAAGAAGAGGTAGTCTGCACCAAGGAAGTAAGGAGGGCTCCATATGCACCCAGGTATCCTTGCACAGACCCAGAAGAGGGCTTACAAAACTGCTCCTTGTGCTCATACTTGTGGTTAGTTTGGGTTTTTTTGGAACTTCACAGATTTTTGTTAAGCTGTTCAGTAAAATTTAATGGGATTGGAGTTTCATGCTGTGCTGAAGAGTTTACAATGTATAAAATACTGGCACTAAGAGAAAAAAAAAGTATGATTTAAAAAAACTTTAGACATTATACGGATGCAGCCGCTTCCATTCAAGAATTTCAAAACCCGATTCTGATCATTGATCACCACTCCCAGATGCCATGTATAAGAAGTATTACTAAACCAAATGCAGATGAGACATAGCAAGGATGCTAATTGGCTTGTCTGAGCTCATTCAGGATCTAATCCAAATATTCTCTTCAATACATGACTGTGGCTATTGCAGTTGCTGTTGCTTTAACAGCAGGATCCGAAGGATTGACTACAGCTCTGGAAAAGAATCAAGGAATCCATACTCCCAGCCAGCCTGCTCTGATCATCACCATACCTGGCCTGATCCCTGAATGAACAAGGCGAATAGGTATTGTAGGCCTATGCTGAAAAATATATTAGAAGTTGTCACTGTGTAATTTTATATTTTTTATGGATCTTACATTTCTAAGCAGATTTGCCATTTTCCCATGCACACTTTTCTGTGTGTCTTCTGGTTTTTTCTGTTTTATCTTTTGTTTGATAGCAATTCCCCAAGCCAGGTACCTTGAACTTGCATGCAGGTTCCTGTCCTGATAGAGGAAAAAAACTGGCACATGCTTGTGAGGACACAGCTCAGTCTAGAGCCCTGCTAATGGTGCAGACTGAAACAAAGACACTCTCTCTGGCTCTAAGCCTGAGCTAAGACTGCATCTCCAGTAGCTGGGGAGACCAACTTTTCTGTATCGTCTGATATAGCACCAGAGCCAGGAAGTAAAATCTGCAAGCTTCTTTGACAACCATCCTCTAAAGAGCTCTACTGGACAGGAATAATGAGTCAGTTGTGATGGGATGCCATTTACTCCAGGCAGGATGAAGGTAAAGGCAGTTTGTTTTTTTGGTAGTATAGATGACATCCCACTTTCTGGGTGGTAGGTTACTGAGGTTCTGTAACCACCACAAGTGTCACTCTATTGCTGACAGGGATGCAGTAAAGCAGTAACTGACACGTTTGATCCAGGAACAGGGCTGCAGTGCTTCAGAGGCATGCCAACCTCCCAGCATGGACCCGCAACAAACCTTGTGGGGAGACCCTCCTTTATGCTCATGCTTCTGGAATTTGCTCACTACTGTGCATCCAAAGCTTTTCTGTGACATTCCTTAGCGGCCCTCAATCAAACAGCTTAATTTATTGTCAGACATGTTTTGTGGTAAATCTGTTACAGTCCAAGAAGACAAATTTTCAAGCTGCAACAGCATCTGGATGCCCTGCACACTATGCAGGACAAGCCCACCAGGCCACACACCGCTGTAGGTTCTTTATGTGAGAAAGCTCCCCTGGACAAGCATACATCCTTCACTGTGTATGCTCTGTATTTTGATCTCCATCCTACACAAATTCTCAAGTAAAGAAATCATGTACATTAATTACTCAGATTTTTTTATAGATCATTTCACTTCTTGGAAAAAAACCCCAAAACCTAAAACAAAACAGTCTGGAATGGGGATTAATATTTTAAATCTTCTCTCCTCTTTCTCAGTGACATCTGCTGGAAAGAGGCAAACAGCTAATCTTAGGATGTCAAGACTTTATGCTAATCTGTCATATAAACTGTACAGCATGCAAATGTCATCCACAGGACTCATTCAGAAGCTTTAATTCCAATAAAGTCAATGTCTAAGATCTGGTCAAAACTTAGAGATTACTCACAGAGAAAACCCATGGGAAACTCTCACCAGAAAAATGGCCACTGGTGCAGTAATGGTCCTTTCAAAACAGAAGCAGGATCCAATAGGTTGACAGGATCTGTTCTTGACTTACAAAAAGTTTATTATTTTAAACTGCTTCTGAGAATTCCCCTGCATTTTAGTTGGTAAAAATAGCAAGCTCTGCAAACATACAATAAAAGAGTTACAATAAATAACCCCTTTTAGAATCATTGATCTTATTGTTCCTTTGCAAGTCTAAAATCTGAAGAGAAATTTGCCGTGTTATTATTCACACTAATACCCAAAGCATTAACAAAATAACTATGTTTATGTGTTCATAAGTAATTTATCCTTCATCTGAGAAAGCAACTCCCAACTGTGAGAGTTTCAGGAAAAGGTAGTTAAGAAGTTACTGCCAAAGACTCAGATGTAAATAAATGCCCCTCTGTGTTAGAAGTGTATTAGGTAACAGCAAGACCTTTCTGGTTTGGAAACTGGAATTTTCATCTAACTCTCAGTTCCTGAGAGATTATTACAGAAGACCTTTGGCCCAGTGAATGGGATTCATGGTGTGTGCTTGTGCCATCAGAATGAGGCCTTGATAATAAATTCTGTACCTTGAAGTGAAATTCACAAGCAATCTGGGGTCTCTTTAAAGTGCAAGGAAAGTACTGCTGCAGTTTTCCCATTTCCTTGTCATGGCAAGGGAAGACTCGGGACACTCAATATGACAATCAGCAAGCTTCGTTTATTGATTAGAGCATTGGACATATTCTGTAAGCCAAGCAGTCTATTGGTTATACTACAATATCAGCTCTTCCTCATTCCTTAGGACTTACATCTCCTTTTTCTCATGTCTCTCTCTCTCAATTACAGTATCTAGTTATCAGACCACAACAATGCTGAAGGACACAGCATCCTTGCAGCTGCTAGCTGGGTCCGGTACTTTTCCAATTCTTGGTTAGTTATTTAGAGTATGTTTCTGTGGCTTTTGTCACGTAGCTATTCCTCCAACAATTCCCCTTTTCTTTTTGCACAAGCAATGTTTGATTAAATGCAGCAGATATCATCTTTTGCACCATATTTTGTAAGCATATGCAAAAGCAAGACAAGACTAATACTACTAACAAAGCTATAATGCTTACTATAATGCCAGCTTTAACAATAGAGTGTAGCTATGATCTTAGGCTTAAAGATATGAGCAATCTATGCTAATACAGTTGATTTTAAAGGCTCAATGAGAATTGCTATCAATTAGTCTAACAACAATAGTAAGTTTTAACATGCTGGCAGACGAGCATCCAATCAACAAAGCTCTCAGTGGCTGTCCGCTGCTGTAGCAGGCTCTTTGACTTTTGTTTGGATACGTTGCGGCTTGCAGTCTATTAAGGTATGGTCTATTGTGGTTGCCACGTTCAAACCGAGGCTCCTGCTGGCTGCCAGGTGTAGTGGCACGCGCCTGTAATCCTAGCCGTGTGGGAGGGAAAGGGGGCACTGGGAGCCTGCCGAGCGCTGCTTCCTGGCGCCAAGGGGCAGCGGGTGCCAGAGCCACCGCTGGGAAGGCTGCTCCAGTGGCTAAGCAGAGGCCGGTGGTAGCGGCCGCATCCTCGGCTCCCACTCCGGGATTTCCGCACCGCCTCGCTCCGGCTCCGAGGAGTCTCCCGTGCGGTTCCGGCAGCAGCCACTGCTGCCAGTGGGAGCCCCCGCTGTCCCCGCGATGCGCCCGGCTGGTGCTCGTGCTCCTATTGTACAATCCCGTCGCATACGGCCAGCAATTCCCCAGCGGAAGCATCAGAGTCGTGATGGCCCGCAAAGCACCCTTTTGCAACTCCATATGCAAGCGATCCCAGGAGCTTTTATCCCAGGTCGTTAGTCTGTAGTCCCTGCTTTTCTAAAAAGCACTTAAAAAGATTATACGCTGCTTGTCTCTCCATTACCTTCTAATCTAGTTGTCAGCACGCTGTTGCAGCTCTTTGCAAGACGTCACCGGCGTTTAGTCAGCTGAGACCCTTCTCTAAGGTCACTCGGGGTGCGGAGCCCAGCTCTTTCGCCTCCCATGCTGTGTCAGGACCGACACGAATTCTGCACCGTACTGTGGCTCGCAGGTTCAAGCCCTCTGTAGGGCTCCTGTTCGGGTAGCCATTTGTCATGGCGAGGGAAGACTCAGGACGCTCAATATGAGAATCAACAAGCTTCGTTTATTGATTAGAGCATCAGACATTTATGCACAACAGGTAATAAACTCATACATATTCTGTAAGTCAAGCAATCTGTTGATTATACTACAATATCAGCTCTTCCTCGTTCCTTAGCACTTATATCTCCTTTGTCTCACATCTCTCTCTCAATTACAGCATCTGGTTATCGGACCACAGCTATGCTCAAGGACACAGTGTCCTTGCAGCTGCTAGCCGGGTCCAGTTCTTTTCCAATTCTTGGTTAGCTATTTGGAGTATGTTTCTGTGGCTTTTGTCACGTAGCTATTCCTCCAACATTTCCTCACACTGAACCCCACAAATATCACTGCATCCAAACGGATCCTATAAGAGAGGGGGTCACAAAATCTCATTTGTACTGTGTGTTAGTAATTGCTATGTATGATGAGTTAGGTGATGAGGATCCTGGAATGAGGTACCTGCTGCTGAGTTGTTTTCCAATCAGATAATGTCCTCCTGGCTTCTGCACTGGAACAAACAAGTCCTTCTCAAACCTTATCAAGGCTTTTATGCAGCAGAAGGATTAGGAGACAAGGACAGAAAAGAAAGTTACAATATAAAAGAAATGCTCAGTAGAAAACATCTGATGTGCCTCTTTGTTGTGAGTCCAGTTGCAGAATCAGTTCTGATTTCAAGCGTCACACAGTTTCTGCAAGGTAAGACAGAGCAGCATTGTGGACACAGGTGGGCAGAGCAAAGACTAACAGATGGATTGCTGTGCAGGATGCACATGCAGGAGGAACAAGGGATGTGGTTCTTACCTTTAACAGGAGGAACAAGTGCACCTCTCACTTCCACTTGACTGACAGCAGCAGATAATGGGTGTTATTCTCTGTATTGTTTCAGTGTCTAAACAAGACACACATACAGAGCTCCAACTAGATTTTTTTCCTTTGATAATTCTTCATCTTATGAGTTGCATAGCTTTGTGGCTCATGCAATGGAAGAATCACAGAATAGGCAAATGTTGACAGCTCCACCATGCTGTTAGACACAAAGAGTCCAGGTCTACAGGGAGAGACAAGTATTGTGACCCATGACCAATCAGAAGCCAAGAACAAGGAAACAGAAATAAGAGGGGTATAGCATAAGGCAAAATCCCTCCCTAACTGAGGGCAAAGGGAGTTATCACACTGAAGCGCTTATGAGGAAGAAAGGCCTCGCTCAAGTCATGCTAGTTGAGCAGGACCTGTAACAGAGAAGAAAGAAAGAACAAAAAAAGATAAACTGACAAGATTTAGGATTCATTGCTTTACCCTAACTGAGGGTCTTCTCCCTTTGCAACTACAAAACTCTGCCAATTAGACACAAGGGTCAGAAGTAGATGGAATATGGCTGCCTGCAGCCAGCTTGAGACCCACATGTTAGGGCAATATTCTACCTCTGAAAGCATCCTGATGTATTTTAGTCTACCCTGTCACATATCTTTCTCCTTCAGGCAAACAGACAAGGTACTTGATTCATAAGAACGGAGGCAGATGAGAATCCAGCCCCAATATGAAGAAACCTTAAAGCACGTTTAACTTTCATCAGCTCTCTCCCAGAGGAGAATAATGCTCTTGCACATAAACAAGGGGCCCACAGTGGCTCTGAACAACTTCTGGAATACTGGTTTTTGAATCTTCTCAGGAGAGCAAGGTACGTCCATGATGACTGCTGGCAGGGCTAGGGGTAAAACAGACTAAACAACCCAGTGCCCAATAAGGTAGTGGGTGAAAGGCTTTTGCTCCTACATCATCAAAGAAAAAAGACCAACTTCTGAATGTATAACCTGAAAGAAGGATGAGTTTTAGGTCTCCATTGTATACAGTAAAGATATTCACTGTCGGATTCTCGGCTGTTTAGATGGCCTGGAAAGGCCCGGGGTGGCCTTGGACAGCCCGCGCTTCAAAGGACGAGAAGGGACTTCAGATCTTTTCTCGGTCTCGGTGTTTATTAATTGTTTATCTAAAAGATTTTCCCTCTGCCCGACAGAGGTCTGCTCAGTAGTCAGCCATGAGCACACACTGAGAGCCTCCGGGGCGGTCACCTATCTTTATACTCGAAGTTACGTATACAATATTTATCACTTTTCCCCAATACCTTCTATCCTTATTAACCAGTGCACTTTTAGTAATAACCAATCCCAAAGTGCCAACATCACCACAGAAGATGGAGGCCAAGAAGAAGAAGAAGAAGAACAGGACACACCCCAATTCCTCCATCTTACTTCTTTAGACCCCCCTGTACAGAAATCTTAAACCCTGTGTTTCACTCTAACTAACTTATCCCTTCACCATTCACCCCAGTGAAATCCTCCTATCCTCATACAGATGTCGTCTCCTGTGTAGGATCAAAGTCCAGCCACCAGACACTTCTGGTAACATTCCAGGACTCCCGAGCCCCCCAGGGGTGGTCTCGGTCACTCTGCACCTCAGTCCTGAGGTGCTGAGATCCCACATCTCCTCCTTCTGTTTGCACCAAGAAAACCTCTTTTGCTATCCGATTCATGGCGCGTTTTAAACATGCAAATATGCATGGGACGACAAGTATGAGGACTAGGAGAACTATTAAAACATAGAACCCTACCCTTAAAATTCCTCTCCAAATGGGAGAGATATCAAAGAATTCTACCAGCTGATCGATCCCCGATCCTGTGATCTCGCCAAGCTTATTTACGCTGTCCTTTATGTTTTTAATACTTTCATGAATTGACCTTGAATGATCTGAGAGATTCATGCAGCACATCCCTTCAAACTCTTCACACCCATGTCCATGAGCGAGCAATAGATAATCGATCGCCGCTCTGTTTTGAAGAGTCGCCTGTCTTACACCACTAATGTCTTTTAACATGTCATCCAATGCGACAGACACAGACCGCGCATGTTTGCTCAACCAACAACCCATGCGGTCGATTTGAGTCAAGGCTACCCCTGATGCTGTTTGAGATGAGAAGATTGCTGTAGCAATACTCGCTTTCTTGTCCCAAGAAAATATTTTATCATTGCAATCTGCCGCATATTGTTCTATTGATCTTTTTTCTCTGCGCCTTTTCTCTCTTAACATGTTCAAATCAGGCGATAGCATTGAAATTTCCCCAATGCTGCATGGACTTCCCGTGGCATTAGCAGGAATGCCGTGCCAAATTCTGTCCCCGCAAATTAAGAACAAACCCCATGGCAATTGCACTGGGACTTGGATCGATCCTTTGGTAGTTTTCTCTGTATATTTACACCAAGCTGATGCATTCTTATAGAATTCATGAATGGGAGTCAAATCGATAGTTTTCGCCTTTGTGACCTTCGGAGCTTCAAACTGCATGCAGAGTTCCATTGTCATGGACCCAAAAATCTCCAATTCCTGAGGTTCTGTAGAAGCCACAGGAAGTAGATGTGTCCAAGCACACCACTCTTTCACAGGATCTTTAATGACCTGTGAAATGTTAACTGCGGAGTGCCCTGGAACTGGCCATTCGTCCACTGGCAATCCAGCCATGCATGCTGAAAATGGTTTTCCTGGTCTCGAATGTGTCAGGCAAATACTATCTAAATTTGCTGCCTGAGCTAAAGTCTCCCATACATTTTGCCTTGGTTGGCTAACAGGTAAATTTCCTCCATTGCTTACTGCAATGAATGAAAGAATGATGCACATAAGCATCATGAAACACATTACTTCGCTTTTATGTGAAAATCCCCAAAGTCCTTAGTTTCCTTTTATTTCTCTTCCGGGTCGTTTTTCGCAGTCTGAGTCTCGACTTCTGTCTGAGTACTCGTCTCTTTGTTTCTTGGATCAGCGTTCTCGTGTTCTCGCGTTCGGAATGGCTTCACGTGCCGCGCCGACACCCACTTCAGACCTCGATCTGTGGAGATACAAGCGAAACCCTTGCCCCAAGTGATTAGTTTGAAAGGGCCCTCTATTTGCCCTGTTTCTGGGTTTCTGATCAAAACTAAAGGATTTTCCCTTAGCTTTGCCTGTGTGCTGTTTAGAAAATGTCTCACGATCGGTGGATTAGGTTCTGAGGATGAACTATTTAGGAAATTCAACACATACAGTGCCTTATTTAATTTCATGTGAGGTGTTGCCTCTGGCTCACCCCTTCTCTGTCTGTCCAGAAGGGATTTCAGGGTGTGATGTGTTCCTTCAATGATCGCCTGACCTGTGGGTGAATGTGGAATACCAAACGTGTGTCTGACACCCCATCTTTTCAGGAATCTGTCAAGCACCCTGCCTGTATACGTTGGACCATTATCTGTTTTTATCTCCTGAGGCACACCTAATGCTGCAAATGCCTGCAGAAAATGTCGGCAAGCATGGTCTGCTGTTTCCCCAGCATGTGCTGAAGCAAAGACTGCACCTGAGAATGTATCTACAGAAACATGAACATTTTTGAGCCTCCCAAAAGATGGATATTTCGTGACATCAGCTTGCCACAACTGAAGACTTTGCAGCCCCCGTGGATTGATGGCTCCAGTAGAAGAAGGTGGCTGCACAAGCTGACAGTCTGGACAAGCACTAATGATCTCCCTCGCCTGACTCTTTCTGAGACGAAAGGACTCCATTAGCGCTTGCGCATTCTGATGAAAGAACGCATGACTTAATCTTGCCTGCTCAAAAATGTCCGGCAGTGTTTGCAAAATGGGCATTGTCAACCTGTCCGCCCGAGCATTCCCTTCCGCTAAAAATCCCGGAAGTGTCGTGTGCGCTCTAATGTGTGTGATAAAGTACTCTCTTTCCCTGCTCTCTAGCAGTGTTTTCAAGCTTGTCAGATATGAGTATAAAACCTCATTACTGACTTCTTTCAAGAGCGAACCTTCCAATCTCTTGACCACACCCGCAACATATGCGGAATCTGTCACCAGATTGAGAGGCTGTTTGAACAACTGAAATGCTCGGACAACGGCTGCCAACTCCACAATTTGTGGAGAGCCCTGAACCATCCTCACGTCAGATTCCCAATCCCCTGTCGTTGAGTTTCTCCACGTGATCACTGACTTGTGTGTCTTCCCTGAGCCATCCGTGAACACTGTGATCCCGTCCAAAGGTTTTTCACTTATTCGTGGTTTTGCTCTATAGCATATTTGCTATTGCAGTATTCTATGCTGTGGAAAGTGGATTGTGCAAGTTCCTGGGAACGCTAACAACGCAATTAACAAGTCTTTTGATTGTTGCATTGCCCAATCGAAATAGTCTCATTTCAGAGGTAATCTGATGACTGAGAATTCTCTTCCTGCCATTGTCAGCACCCTTGTTCTCGCCTTTATGATGATTTGTGCTGCCATCTCTAAATCTGTGAGAATTGTTTTTGCAGGCCTGTGTGGTAGGAAAATCCACTCTATGATTATCAAAAAGTCCTTTTGCGATTCGTCCCATTGGAAGATCAAACCATGGAACTGTGTTTTCTTCCCCAGCACTGCCAACTGAAAAGGCAATGTTGGAACAAATCGATGTGCCTGCCTTTTCTGTATTGCGTTCGTGATTTTCTCCAACTTTTTTCTCGCTTCTGGCGTGAGTGTCCTAGGAGAACGAATGTCTGTGTCTCCTCTCAAAAGATCGAGCGGCGCTGGAATGTCGCTGTTTGTGATTCCCAAAACTGACCTCATCCAGTTGATTTCTCCCAAAAGCTGTTGTAAATCATGCAAATTGTTGACCTTAGTGCTGATCTCCACTTTTTGAGGCTTTATTGTTTTCTCTGAAATTTTCCACCCTAGATATTTCCCAGGTGCAACCTCTTGAATCTTCGAAATGCTGATTTCCAGACCTGCCTTTTGCACCTCTGCGATCACACAGTCACGAGCTTCTTGCAGCTCCTGTTGTGTTGACGCTGCAATGAGCAAATCATCCATGTAATGAATGATCTTCGCCTTCGGAAATTTCTTCCATGCTGGTGCCAAAGCTCGTGCCACGTATCATTGACAGATCGTCGGAGAATTTTTTAGGCCTTGTGGAAGAACGACCCAATGGTACCGCTGAAGAGGCGTTTCCCTGTTGATACTCGGAACTGAAAAGGCAAATCTCGGAGCATCATCTGGATGGAGTGGAATACTGAAAAAACAATCCTTGAGGTCAATGACCACAAGCTGCCAATCTCTGGGAATCATTGAGACAGATGGAAGTCCCAATTGAAGTGGTCCCATGTCTTCTATAACTTCGTTGATCTTCCTGAGATCGTGTAACAACCTCCATTTGCCCGATAGCTTTTTCTTGATGACAAACACTGGAGAATTCCAAGGGCTGTCTGTTGGCTTGATGTGTCCCTTCCGCAATTGTTCTTGGACCAGGTCTTTCAAAGCACTCAATTTCTTCCGCTCAAGGGGCCACTGATCCACCCAAACTGGATCATCTGTTTTCCATGTCAACTTCAATGTGGCGAGTGCCGCAGTGACCCCTATTAAAAATCCACTTCGATCTTCTCGCCCCATTGTGCCAAAAGGCCCCGACCCCAGACTGTGATCAGCTTTTGGACGACAAAAGGACGAATGATCGCCGTCTTGTCTCCTGGTCCCTGACAACAACGGAATTCTCACTTTGCAGACACAGAGATGCTCCCCCGATGCCTGAGAGAGAGCCCAATGGCGCGACCAAGCTCCAACTGCGTGGCCAAAAGATGTACGATATTACCGTTACATCCGCCCCTGTGTCGAGCATACCTCTGATTGCTATTGTCCTGTCCCCACATGTGAATTGGCATGTGAGCGTGGGTCGGTCTCGACCTATGTGCTTCACCCATGTTGTATGTACTTCAACATGTTCCTTCATAGGGAAACCTTCTTCGTCGAAGATTGACATGACCTCTCCAACTGCGTGTGGCGGCAATGCGAAGGCTCTTGCAACCACAGTATTTTCCGGTACAGTCAATGGTGGACGAAGCGCTCTTGCCAAAACTGTTAACTCTGTATTTTTGTCCGCTGAGACAACTGTTGAATAAACAATGAGTCCAAGAATACTGCACTTGTCTTGTCCAATTATCAAGAAATCTTGTTTCTTGTATGAGTCCCCGCAGATACCCGTTGGTATCTCCGCATGACTTTCATCTAGAAAGCATACTAGTTTTGAAGCTGCCAATGCACACTGTGCCCCTGGTGGGAGGAGGTCTGGGTCACTGTGGAATCGACTAAGGGTTTTGCTGAGGGCATCTGCCTGTCGCTCACTGATGATTGCCCTGTCTGTTCTTGTGACACCGCCAGTACTTGTGTCTGAGCGCGCTGGCGATTTACGACCGTGCTGCGTTTTCCGTTTCCTGGATGCAGTAACGGATTTCCTTCCACATCAGTCTGGGAATAACATTCTTTCACAGAGTGTCTTCCTCTTCCGCACCGTGCACAAATTGGCCTTTCCGCTTTCTGTGCTGGCGCCGGTGTATGTGTCCGTGGGCAATTCCTTTTCATGTGTCCAAACTCCCCACATTTGTAGCACCGTCCCCCTTGGGGATTGTTCTTCTTCTGCATCGTTGCAAGAACTTTGTTGACGTTCTCGTTCTGTTGATGGAGTAATTTTTCGAACATCTTTTCCAATGTCTTGTCCACAACAAAAACTGTTTTAATTCTTTCTTTGGGATCCCTTCTGTATATGATTCGGCCACGCCTTGTAAGGCGGACAAAATTTCCCGCTGTTGCTGGGAGAGTGTGGCCCCCATGTTCTTAATTTTGACCTTCTTACCGAATCTGTCGTCAGAGCGGTCCGAAGGCTCCCGATCTCCGTCCAGCAGGTCACGAGAGATGGATCCAGAGGCGCCTTTCTGGTCCCGGTCCAGGCCGCTCTGCTACGAACTGTCTTCGGCAGAAGCTGAGAGATGGAATTCTCAGTGACTGCTGCTTTTTGCAGACTGTCCTGGCCGTTTTTTTTTTTTTTTCTCTCTCCTCAGGAGTTATCAGTGTTCTCCTGGGAATTTGTCCTAGGTCGGAGCTGTCCTCTTGGCTCTTCAGCTCTTCAGCTCTTCAGGGCTTATCCCCCCCCGAAAGGTTTGGTGGGAGGTAGCCCACGCAGCGAACGCCACTTCGGATTCTCGGCTGTTTAGATGGCCTGGAAAGGCCCGGGGTGGCCTTGGACAGCCCGCGCTTCAAAGGACGAGAAGGGACTTCAGATCTTTTCTCGGTCTCGGTGTTTATTAATTGTTTATCTAAAAGATTTTCCCTCTGCCCGACAGAGGTCTGCTCAGTAGTCAGCCATGAGCACACACTGAGAGCCTCCGGGGCGGTCACCTATCTTTATACTCGAAGTTACGTATACAATATTTATCACTTTTCCCCAATACCTTCTATCCTTATTAACCAGTGCACTTTTAGTAATAACCAATCCCAAAGTGCCAACATCACCACAGAAGATGGAGGCCAAGAAGAAGAAGAAGAAGAACAGGACACACCCCAATTCCTCCATCTTACTTCTTTAGACCCTCTTAAACCCTGTGTTTCATTCTAACTAACTTATCCCTTCACCATTCACCCCAGTGAAATCCTCCTATCCTCATACAGATGTCGTCTCCTGTGTAGGATCAAAGTCCAGCCACCAGACACTTCTGGTAACATTCCAGGACTCCCGAGCCCCCCAGGGGTGGTCTCGGTCACTCTGCACCTCAGTCCTGAGGTGCTGAGATCCCACAATTCACAATACAGAGGAAAGTTACAATTGCACATGATTTGAACATCTCATAAAAAATTTCAGATAAATGTACTTCTAATTTAGAAGTGGAGCATAACTAGCAGAAAACAGAGGGCAATTAATGTTTGTGTCCAGACTTGAAATATGAAGTTTCAAATTAATACCTCATGAACTTTCTTACATCTTTCCCACAGTCTCTCAAAACAGCAATACATTCCCAACCAAATGTCACAAAACAGCAATACATTCCCAACCAAATGTCAATGTCAACTTACATCAAAAAACTTGAATCAAGTAAAAAATAAGTATTTTTAATGCCAAAATCAATAAAAGTTATACGTTTTAGTAAAAAACAGGAGCTTTAAACTTTGTAAAGACATG
Organism: Melozone crissalis; assembly: GCF_028551555.1. Lineage (NCBI taxonomy): Eukaryota > Metazoa > Chordata > Aves > Passeriformes > Passerellidae > Melozone > Melozone crissalis. Next base: position 19,720,808 of record NW_026535786.1, on the reverse strand, counting down.
TTGTATCAGTTGTTACCTGGGAGGATTATACTATTTTATTACAGCTTGAAGGAAGCAAATACAGGTCTCATAGTTCCATGGAAGCTTACAGTTTTGCTGATATACTACAAATGTGATGCACTGAACTGCTGCCAGAGCTATAGCTTTTTTGTAGCAACAATTCAAGTTAAAAGGACCTGGAAAGAAATCTGCCTTTTGCCATTGTATCTCGGACAACTTACAGCCAGGCAGAGAAAAAGTGAGTTCATTCCCAGGCTAAGTGAACTGGGTGATTGGCTCCTTTGATTGCTGAAATCCCAAAACAACTCTGACTCAAAGGCAACAAATTATGTAGAAGGGATCCTGGCTTGGAATCTGATTCTCCTCCTGGAATTACATGATACTGAAAGAAAAATATACAGAAAGAAATTGATATGCAAATTTTTTTCACAGTTGCCCAGAATACCAGTGGTTGATTAGACACTACTCAATAAGCCTGTGATTTAAAGGAAACTGTAGACACCTCTGCAATTAATCAAAGGGGAGAGGCCACTAAAGAAAAAGCAGAGAAGGTTCAGTGCCCTTCTGTTATGCAAGAAAACAAAAGAAACCATCAGGGTTTGGACAAGGATTCAACCCTAGGTGTGTACTGTAAACAGCAAGGAGAAAAACAGGAGGAGGCAAACATCATGGCACAACACCAGCTTTTTTATTGTAGCTTGCCAGAGAGACAGGCATGGAGCTAGAGGCCAAGTAACTACTTTTCCTCAAATATGGTCAGATGAACATGGCTTGTGTATATCCTTTATGCATAAGCAGGAGTGCTTCACTCTACCATCATCAGGGTGGTTTTCCACATGGAAATAACATGTAGGAACTTTTTATTGCCTAATTGCTGGCATTTAATAAAGGATATCAACTTTCCCTGCAAAAGGAAATCATTTTGGTATTTCTCATTCTCCCTACAAGAAACAAATAGTATTATATGATTAGCTGTTTGGTTATATGCCTATATTTTAAAAAGAGTACAAATTCAGACAACTAACAGGCTAATATATTACAGTCTGTACTGAGCACAGAATAATAACAAATCTAGTGAGAACCTTCAGATTGCAATCGGAGCAAGGCTGTTGGGCTCCAACCCCAAAGCAGTTTGCAAGGAATAGTGATGTCCCACAACAGCCAGTAAAGATCTTAGCAAACATAGCAAATGGCACCTAATTATCAATGTCCAGGGGGAAATAAATTGAGAACATGATAGCAAACCAAAATCTTCCAATGGACTTGACCGGAATACAAGGGAAAGGGCTCATACTACAAAATTCACAGTAAGGATAAAGTGCCACATGTTCCACATGAAGCAAGTTTTGCAACTGAGCAGGCAAACAGGGAAAAAATATATTCAGTAACCAGCCACATGGATCTTCGATCTGAAAATTACTGAGGCACAATAAAGGACCCTTTGTTTCATTTTTGCTATCACTTTCTGGATCAGGAACTTGGAATTGCTTACTACAAGAAAGACTGTCCCTTTGGATAGCCTTTTGGTGGCTCAGAATGCAGTGTAAGTATGCACAAGATAGTTTTTTTAAGTTTGCAAAGTTCCTTGTAGACCATTAAGAAACAGGGCATGCTTTGACTACTACAGTGGTAGCTCTATCATAAAAGGAACCAACCACTCATCCCTAGGATAGTGCTAAAAGGATAAACGAAAGGCAGGTTCAGCCAATTTTTGTGAAAGTTATTGATGAAATGGAAGTGAAATGATGGAAATGGCTTTTCCTGACAGTTTTTTTTTTCTTTTTTCACAGTGCATTGAAATAATGAGTCTTCTTAGCTTTCTATACTGTTTCCATGTTCCCCAGACAGAACCGACAGGTAGACCTTCTCACCCAGCAGAAATAGATTCCATGCTACCATAACATTTTAAATGGGTGTAATTCATTTTGGATGCTGGCCCTTCTTCATTTTTTTCAGTTAACAAAAGACATATCCTGTTATGACTATGTTCTCCTTATTTTATGCATTTAAACTTTCCCTAAACCTTCCTTTCCAGGGAAATTTTTAAAAGTGTGTGTGGCAGGTTCTTTAATTCATTTTTAGCTGTATCACAATATTGTATTTGGCTGCTTGATTAAGACTAACATTTGCATGACATTTAGGGCATGCTATTTTCTGGACTGTCTGTCATGAGTTGATGCACAGCATAAAAGCCTGGACATGAAGTCTTGTAAATTCATCTGGAAGAAGGGAGTGGGCACAGCTTGGATTGGAGGGGGAAGTATCTGGGGCTTGGACAGCCCTATTCTCCTCTATGCAAATGTGAATGTCTGAACGGAACTCGTGTTACTATCCTATACCCAGATCCTTTATCACTTTTACATAAACACATCTTGGTTGAAAAATTTGGACCATCTTTTAACATTTGCAGACTAAAACAATATATTTAAGAACTGTGGCTGGAAATTTTAAATTGAGATTAAGGTATTCAAATCTCACCAAAAAGGGTATTTGGCAGCCATTTTTCTTAGCACATTCCAGTTTTCATTCACTCACTAATAGTACCTGCACAGAATGACAAACCAATTAAAATTTTTTTCCCTATACACAAATGATTTCGAATTTCAGTCTGAAATTCTTCCCATAGTTTTAACAACCTATTGTATATTCAGTACATGTTAACATTAAAAGATAAGGATTTATTTACACACTAGAGTCTTTGTGGAGTGTTTTTTATTTGCAATCTGATTTTCCCATTAGAATTTGAGAACTGCTTCTGAAGTGACCTGCAGGAAGCTCTGTAGCCTGCTCTGCGGCCAAGGGGGCTGGACAACTGCCGGCTAGCCGCTCCCGGTGCGGCCGGAGGAGGCCACAAGATTAGTCACTCCCGGGTTCTTCCTCGAAAATCCCTGGGTAGTGGTGCCGCCTGCTGTGTGGCTGGCGCAGGCGAGAGCGAAGCTACAAAGTCCCGAGACTAATGAAGGAGAGAATGAACATCTGTGCAGACGCCAGGGAGCTTTATTTCCCACGCGGGGCCAGGGGTGGGAAAGGCTTGGGCGTCCGAGGGGAAAGTCTTGGGGAGGCACTGATAAAGGGAGTGGGCATGATAGGAGGAAACATAAAGTGACCAATAAACGAAGATCAGGGGAGAAGTGTGAGACACAGCTGGACCAATGAGGATCACATAGGGGAAGGAAGAGGCTCTGGAGGCAAATCATACATCGAGTTAGGGATGATTGACACAGAAAATTCTCGAAATAAAAGGGGGGGAGATGGTTACAATGATAAACAGGGGAAGTGGGCAGCACCAGGAGGGAGGAAAGAAACTTATAAGGGCATAAAGGGGAGGATCAAGGGATCAGTCACCTTGACAGACATGCCATTGGCGGGAAAACAGGGGGTAAACAACTTAGGGAGAAACCATTGTGAGGGGATTACATGGGGGGAACCGAGGACCAAACCATGTCTTAAACTTATAAAAGGGATAATTAATTAACTTTACAACCAAACTCATATAAATACTTTTAAAACACACGATGCCACAAAGCTCTATCCCTTTGTCAAAGGATACTGTCTGGTATTCATTTTAGCAAAGCAGAAAAGAGGGGCAGAAGAAAAAGGGAGGAGGAAATTGGCTTGCATTTTATCTTGATCCTTGTAGCAGACATACAGCATTCTGTGCCAAATAGCTAAATTTGATTTAAAAGCAAACATGACCAATGATTTTGAGCACTATGACAAGTTAAGTTCTTAGCCCACCAGCTAGGTAGTTAACAGGCAGGGGAATTGATGAGGAGATAAGCATGAACACTGCTTACCTCTCTGCCTTTTCTCATTCACTCAAGCAGAGCAAGAACAGAGAAAGGGCAGGTTACACCAGGCAGCTTTAACGGATGTGTCTGGGTCATACTTAGTATTTTGAGACTTTCAACCAACCATGCTCCATGACAGATGGACAAGAGAGAATGAGCAACCAGGGTGGCTTTAACAGTTTGTCTTCTCCTCCACTTGCAAAACATCTCCATTGTGCTTCTTATCCAGATATACTCTCTCTCAGATGGTCAGTTGTCCCTAACCAGTGTGCTTAGAAACTTTTCGTGCTTGCCACACTAGAAGGATTTGTAACACGTCCTCAACCTCTTTTGGCCTTTTGAGGAGCATGGGAAAGAACATGTAGATGTACAAAATAAGATTCTTGCTGAAACCCCAACAAATCACATTATCTTCCATCTCTACTGATTTGTGCTCATTCAAATCTTCCATTTGAAAATGCTTATTACTGATTTAACTTGCATGAACAAGCAGGACAGCCCAAGGCAGCACACACCCTTACATATATCTGTTCAAAGTTTGATTCAGTCTATATATAGTTACAAACTGAAAACAAGCAAACAAAACCCAACAACCTACTTGAGAAACTAATTATAGAGTCTCATACTCAAAAATTGGGAAATGTCAAAGGTAAGGTTAAGTTTTCCTAATTCTGCATGTGTGTGATGACAGCATGCTTAGTTATGTCATCCTATCTTTTTTTCTTGGGATTGTTACAGATTCTTTGCTGTATCTCCTCATCCTGCCTTCTGCCTCATCTTTCCCAATAAGGCTTCTTCCCAGGCTTTTTTGGGTTTTTGATTTTCGATATGTCTTGATAGTCAATCCTTAGTCTAAGCAACTTAGAGAGCTGCTCTCCAGCCAGGGAGGGACATGGCTGTTTTAGGAAGTAGTGTGATGCCATTAGGGCTGCAGCTCCTGCCTCTGTATCTGACTCAGTAAATTGTGTCCAATGGATGTGTACTCTGGTGCCCACGTATTCCTGAACCTTTCCAGACTCAGAGATCTTCCTCACTGAAAACATAGGTTTTACTCATCTTTGGCTATGATTTGTGGCAGTGCAGATCTGTGAAATATGCTGGACTACATGAAGGGAAAATGTTTCCTTAGCACCAGTTTTTTTTCCCTGCCGTCATGGGGGGACTGTGTGAGCCAAGGATGAAGAAAGGGCTTATTAATATTCATCTGTTTAGATCTGTGAAACAGTTTTCTTTGACAACTTTATTTACCATTACATTGACTGTCCCAAAAATGAGCTACAGAACAGGGTTTCCCCCTCCATATGAAGAATCTTTATGGCTTTTTTCTGGCTAATGCTTTGGCATTTATTCTGGAAGGAGACTTCAATTAGTGACGATGCAAGACAGAACCGTGTGGGTCACACAGAGTTGCCAGGAAAAAAACACCAAGCTCTGCAAACACAGGGGTATTGTAGACTAGAATAAGTCATATGTTGCAAGAAGCACAGTCTCTGCCTGGACAGCAATAATGACTATGTGTTCTGTAAAAACTGAAAACTCAATGTGAGAAAAAATTCCCTATCAAAAATAATATGCACTAGGGTTTATCTTAGCCTAAGTCAAAGAAAACTTAAAAAATAATTTTTGTTTTGTTGCTGGGGTTTTTCTTCTAAGGGGTGTGGGGGGAGGGGGACGACTTGGGTTTTTTTTGTTTTGGGGTTTGGGGAGATATTTTGTTTTTTATTTTGGTCAGATATGGATGCAGGAATGACAAAGTTTTATTTACTCATGACTTTACAATCCCTTCGTTTGGTAACAGTCATCTGAAAACAAGTGCCCATAAGAGCCTTGTTTTCAGTCTACCATTTTCCTTAGTCTACAGCTATGCTGTGGAGGGATAGAATGTAAGAAAATAAAGATAGTGCAGAAGGTAGTCTCACACCTGAGGAGTTGCAGCTGTACTAATTACCAAAGATTAGGAACAGGCCTGCCCTTAATAGGCCACAGCTGTGTCCAATAAGAAGAGTGCTACAAAAAAGTGAGTTGAGGGGAGTTGAAGTTTATTGGTTGTGTTGAGAAGAGAGATGCAGTTTGTTGGTTGTGCTGAGAAGAGAGATGCAGTTTGTTCGCTGTACTGTGAAGAAGAAGGAGTCAGTTGCTGCAAAGAGATGCCCATGAGAAATCACCAAGAAAGTATGGAACTTTTGCAATAAGATGGCAACACTATGCCGTGCTTTATATCAAAAAACCTAAGAATTACTTTATATACACCTTTTGTTTAGCCTTTTATTTCCCTCGTCACCTTCTGCACTACTATTTATCATATGTTGCATCAGTCCTTACACTAAAATAGGAGCTCTCTGTGGAAGTGCATTTCTCTCTTCACCTTTGCTTTAACTGCCTTTGAAATACCCGCATGATACAAACTCCATGCAGACTCATACAAAATGAAAAAAGTTGATATCAAGTTAGTTACAATCCTAAGCTTAAAAATATCCTCAGAAAATGCCATAATGAAGACTGCCCAAGTGGCATCAAGATGCACCAGGAAGAGACTAATAATTATTTTCCAAAATGTCCAGAGCTAACTGCTGAGAGCAAGGGAAAGAAACACTTGGGACACACAGGTCCAAAGCAACTTTCAGTAGGAGAACATTGTTTAGAGAGACTGTTTGATCCCCTAGGGATTGTTTCCATCTCATTTCTTTTTGCACCTCTTCCTCATGGCTTTCCTCTATTCTAATGCTTCAAATCTTTGTTCCAGAGAATAAAAACCTCCAAAAATTCCTGATGGACGTATGAAAAAAAGATCAGCGGTAGATTAAAACAATGCAGTTATCCTTAATCTTGTTCTTGGAAACATCTGTACCATTTAATCTGAAAGATTAAAACAAGACTTTCATCCTAAGAGCAACAGGGAAAATACCAATATAAACAGCTCAATTTTGGCAAAGTTAATTCAAATTAAAATAAAGACCTATAAAGAGATCTCTTAGAAAATCTCAAATTTAAGAAGGGAGCATTTAACAGCTTTACATGTAAAAAAAGACTAAAACTCCAGTATAATGCCATAAAAAGCATTGCAGAAATGTATTATGAAATTCTTGTGGATGGTAGGATCTTTCTAATTGTCCAGACATAGGAAAAAACCAGATTAGTAATGACAAAAAAAAAAAGGACAAATCTGATTAAAACCTCAGCAATCCAAAAGCAGACTTTGAAAAGCAAAAGAATTCAAGGAGTGAGTCAGTTTTTAATTGCTGGGATTAATCTGCATAAGTGAAAATTTAAGACTAGGAGAGAACAATGCCACAAATTAGCAACACACCAGCTGTGTTTGTTGGCTTAGCAGCCATGAAAAATATACAAGTAGGACTCTCCACCTCAAACTTTATTTCCATCTAACACATGATACAACTGCGAACTGTCAGACACCCAGACAAGTTTCACAGGCAAATCATTCAGAAATGCATCAGGTATAAGTAGAATGCATTGGCAACAAATTCTGTTGTTGTAAAAGTATCTGTCAGAGCTCAATGTTTCCTTGTTTTTTGTCTGCCACTGTAAGACACATAATAGAAAGTAAGTACAGACCCTAACACCTGCTAGTTACCCCACTAATCTTCTGCACTGAGTAAATATTGCTGTCTCCATGCACTCTTTGACCAGGAAATGAATTTAAAACAAAGAGGGTAAGTTCATCTTCCTGTGCTGTCCAGGCCAGTTTGTCCTGCTCTCACAGATAAGCATGGAATCTCTCAGAATGGGATCTGTAGGTAGAGTCCCTGCTGGATCAGCAAGAGCCAACACCCCCATTTACCCCACAAATGCTAGTGTCTCTTTCAGACCATGGAAGTCTACAGATCCAGTGGAATACACTTCCTTCAAATGGGTTCCTGAAAGTCTGGCATTGTCAGAAGTCTCTAGCAGTGCAACTCAGAAAATCCAAACCAAATTTCCTCTTACTTAATTCATTATAAATACAAAAATTAAAACCATTGTAAGTCCAATAGAAAGTATTCTTAATTCTAGCCAAGTGATAGGCTTTCCCCTCACCTTATCAAGTATGTGAAGTTCCTTTTTTACAAAATGAGTTTTCATCTTATAAAAAAAAATCTTGAAGTTATTGCTTTAATCACAGTGTTTGGTTTGCAATAAGGTCATAGTGTCTTTGTTACAATTTCTAGAGAACCATATGGCTCTGAAACGGAGACTGAAACAGTGTTAGCATCTCGTCATTTATCCCACTCTCAAGTTTCTTTTTACTGAAGTTGCTGCTGGCTTGCTTGGCATGAAACCTCCTACTGACAGTACTCATCAGTGTTTTCAGCCAAATACTGAAGGTAGGGCACAGTTAGAAGGCTTGGCATCTGAGAAATATTCTATGCTAAAAAGCAGAATTTAGCGAGTAATCTGGGGTCTATCTTCTTTTTTTTTCTCTCACGTAAGACCAGACATTAGTCGCTTTGTAGGAAAAACTATTCATGTTCTTAAATTTCAAGGAACTTGCCACTTGGTATTGCAGTGTGTTGCAACATCCTGTTTTAAACTTCCCAGCCCCTTCCCAGGTGTGGCAATACCTCTCTTTCCCTTCCCCCTCACCTCCTGCTGGGCTGTCAATCAGTTTTAACACGCCAGCAAGGCCATCGTGTGGTTGGTCAAGTTCAAAGGATGCAATTCAGGCCTGGGGGTCATTGGCCTGTCTAGGTGTCCCTTGAACCCTGAGACCCTCCTCCTCCCACCTGGTTGGTGTTCACTTGTCCCTTCCCCTCCCCCTGTCCCTGGGCTTAAATTGAGCCTAGACCATGTGCTCGCTATCCTGTTGGAGCTGTTACCTAAAGATTCAGACACCTGTGACCATGGAATAAAACTCTGGATATAAGCCCTCTGACAGAATCCGCTCTCTTTTCCTCCTCACCATCACCTGAAGCCTTTCCACCAGAGGTAAACTGAGTTTCTACAAGCCTGGATTTGTATCAGCGCCCAGCTGTAACATCCAGCCAGCCAAAGGTGTCTCTGGGGTGAAATACCACAGTTGCCGCCTTTGGCCTAGCAGTAGGGGTCAGACAAGCCCAGGCACAATCTACCTGGAACTTTTGGGATCATATTCCAATAATTTGGCATATATATATGTATTTTTTTCAGTATGACTTTATAAGACCCATTTACATCACACTGCCTCTAGTTTTCCCTCAGCAAACCCACCTCTCAGACCTCACAGAACAAAATGCAAATCCAGGCAACAAAAACAATTAATCCAATTTCATATGTGTTATACATGAAGCAAAGAACATGTGTGTTGAACAGCTGTACTTGCATGGAAATGCAGCAGATGCATGACTAAAATCCTTAAGAAAAAGGAGGTTCAGATAAAAAAACAGAATACATGAAACTACATGGTCATGATGTTATAGGTAAAAGTTAAGTTAAAATCAGATATAGTCCAATTATATTGTATTAATTATATTATTTGTATTATGTTAAGGGGGGGGGCTTATAAGAATATGCTAGAAGGGTCCAGGGTTTGGTGAAACAGGGGTCTGATGGGGCAAGGCAAGGTCGAAGAGAGATTGGATGAAACATCTGACCAATCATTCGAAGCCCTGCAGAAACAATTGGTCCAGAATGAACGGCAGTAAAGACCAATGAGAAGCCTGGAAATGGACCAATCATCATGAGGATCCAAAATGCACCAATCCTGGACTCGAGGGGGACTATAAATGTGGGGAGTTCGTTTGGGTCAGGGTTCTTCTTCTTTTGGGGTACTTGTTGTTTGGGAGAACCCAGTGCACTTGGGGTGAGCGCACTGTTTTCATTTTTGGCTCACTGTGTGGGTGCCTGGGCTTATCCTAGGCACTCCGTTCTTGTAGCTATTTTAATAAATGAGAACCTCTTTCTCTGGAGAAAGTTTGGCCTCGTTCATATCCGTAACAATGATACCATTGTGTCACTTTTAATACTTCCCCTGCCACAAGATAAGATTGTCTACAGGGAGATTGTACAATTTTTTCTGTCAATACTAGACATGTTAAACTAAGTAATGGAATAATATTACTCTTAGTATCTGTTCATCTTCTGACTGTGAACATGGGGCCACTGAACTGCTTCTCTGGAGTCTGCGAAAGGTGGAAAGGAAATGTAGACAGTGTAAACTACTACAATCTCCATATGAGCAGATAAAAAAATCAGTGTTGAAAATAAATGCTCAAAATGCATAAATGGTCCCCAATCACAAAAACTAAACATCCACCCTTACCATGGTGTTTTGCAAAAAGCCTCTTCATACAATGCAAAATTAAGAGGTTTTATTTTTACTGAGATATAACAATCCTAACATTTTATTTTGAAGATAATCTCACGCCTTATGATCCTAAAATTGATACTCTTAGTTTCACTGTTTTAAAAACTATGAACTAGATTAAATGCAATTTGCGTTTAGTTTTGCAGACCATTGTATCTTACCAAAATAAACTAATTTCTAACATACCAAGCTGTTTCTCCTGGATATGCTGCTGTCAGTTTCCATTTTTCTTGAGTTTTGGGAAAATATTAAAATTTGCAAATATGAAACACAAATGCAAAGATAATTGTTATGGTTTACAGGAAACACATAACAAAGAATCCAAAAAAAAACCCCAAACCCAAGACCTGAATCATTGCCAGCTTTGTTGCAAGATTAAAATTTTTTTAATAATTAAGTTAAATATTGAGATATGTTGAAACTTAGGGTTAAAACAACATTAAACTGCTATTTTAAAATTATTCTGTTATTCTACCATATATGACAATCTGATTAAACTGGATGGCCTTAATTAGCATTTTTTACAATAGAAATATATTTTTCAAGGAATATCCTGACCCCTTTTAAAATCTACCTCGATTTGTGTGTGTGTTATAACAAAAAAAGCATGTAATAACAAAAAAACCCAAACCTTTAGGTGTGTTCTGCACAGCTGGTGTAAAGAGAATTATTCTCTTTATGAAAATTATGCCATTTCTAGCACAGTTCCTCAGATTATACATACAGAAGACATTAACAAGAAAGCAGTTACCAGTGATTCTCACTCTAGCATAGATCTCTGTACTGTTCTGAGAACACCTGGTGCAGCCTCAAAATTTAAAAATTCTTAAAATAGCTAGTGCAAATAAAGGAAAGCTCTGGACTGTGATTTTTTTTTAATGATTTACTCCATTACTGAACCTGTTCTGTCACGCCAGGACAACAAAAAAGCAAGAGACTGAAGCTGAGAGAAGCCTGAAATCATCCGTACAACCTTACCAAACCTGGGTTAGGATGCCAATTCTGTTTTGCTTGCAGAAGATAACAGAGTTCTGGTTTGATGATGAGTGCTGTGTATTTTTGCAGCCTATTCCTTGAACAGAACATGTGCTCAGTGAATATCACTGGGGCCACAAGGTGTGGCCTCCGCTGTCTTAGAGCATCTCCCTGACCTGTGTGTGTACTGCAAATCAGTATATTTAGTAGGATGACTCCTCAGACAGCCACTGCAGCTCTTCAGCAATATGGTAAACTTGTGCATCAAATTACAGAAACTCCCTTATCTGCTTGAGGTAAGCACCTTACAGGAAGGAGGTATGTTTGCAAAGGACAAAGGAAGTTTCTCATGCTCAGTTTTCTCTTAACTGTGTGGCCTCACTGTGCAACTAAACCTAGAGAGTTCAGAAACTTCATAGCAAAAGCACCTTCTATGTTCTTTGGTGTAAGACGGGATTTTTGTAACATTGCAGGAAGAATTGCAGACTGATGCTCTTTAAAAAGCTGCATACAGGATATGAAATCTGTGTATGCCCATTTGCTGTTCACACACAGCACTACTATCAGATTTAACCAGAGCAAATTGGAAAAGCCATTAGGCAATATAAAATTACTACTGTTTGAAAAAGAACTTCACAAGTCCTTAAAAAAGAACATACAATTATCAGGTTGTAAAAGAGGCTGAAATGCAATTGGTGTTGGTATTTCTTCTAATATGGTAGGTTTATAGAAGTGCTTAAATATGTGTTTGCTGGAAGGATCCCAAGGGGAGATACCAGTAGAACAGAACTCCCTCTCTTTTCAATTCTTTTTCTTATACTCCTCTACCTCCTCAAGAATGCTTATCGCCCAGCTTGTAGACCAGATGCATACCTTTTCATTGTTGTCCTGGGTTGACTATATGATGCTTTTATCCCCAATCGTCTCGTTCTGTTTATGTTGAATAATAAGTTTTGTACCTTTAAGAGTGTTCCAGAAAGTGAAGGGGGGGAGAGAAGAAGCGCGCAGTTTGTTTTCAGACACTGCACTCACTCCTCCACATTCCTGCTCCTGGACTGTGTTGTCTGTGCATGAACAGACAGCGGGACAGAGAGCTCTTCTTTTGCTTTTTAGTTTTTAGCTAGCTGAGGCAAAGAAGTTCCCTGGACTGTTTTTTTTCCCTTTTTCTTTGGACCTCTTGAAACTGCTCTGGACTGAACACCCAGGAGAGCACCGGCAGCTGCAGCTGTGGCCCACCGGGCCAGGCCTGGCCTGCGACAATTCCAGCACCGGAGGGACTGATCAGAGACTGAGTGAGCTGAGCTTCAACTCAGGGTTTTCTCAGTTTGTCATCTCTTTTAGAGTGGCAAGGGGTCTCATTGTTTGATATTGTTTTGGTTTTATTGTTTAATAAACAGGTTTTTTCCACCTTTCTCCAGGGAGGTAATTTTTCCCTCCTGGACCAGTTGGGAGGAGGGGCCAATTGGATCTGCTTTTCCCAGCGGAGCTCCTTTGGGGGATTCTTCCCCAAATTTGCTCTAAACCTGGACAATTGTAAATATTAAAAACTTGCTAAGAAGAAAATGGAAGTTCCTTACTATACACAAACTGATTTTGCATTATAAAATTGATGAATGTATTAGCCAAGCTTCTTGGCAGATAAATATAATGGGATTACATACAGAGAGCTCTTCAACAATCCATATTGATGCCATTTAATAAATGGTATCAGGTCATTCAGAGATACTAGATTTTCACTTAATTTAGCAATTCTGATACATAAATCTCCAGTGTATCCCCTTCTGTGAATGCTGACAATGGATATAAAAGGTGAATTAGGAGTTCCTCTTTTCAGCCACAGCTTTGTGCCTTCCAGAATATTACTTTAAAGAGTGCAAAGTTTGTATCCTCTGCTCTGACCTTTCCTGTTGCAAGTGGTAATACAATTGCTGTTTCCAATAAGAAAAAATAAACAGAATAATAGATTGCTAGAATCTTCTGAGTTGGAAGGGACCCACAAGGACCATCCAAGTCCAGCTTTTGGTCCTGCACAGGACACCGCAAGAGTCACACTATGTGCCTGAGAGCATTGCTCAAACATGTCTTGAGCTCTGGCAGGTTTGGTGCCATTACCACTTCCCTGGGGAGGCTGGTCCAGTGGCCAAACACTCTCTGGTTTAAGCACAGCTTCATATCATTCCCTTGTATCCTATCACTGGCCACCAGAGAGAAGAGATCAGTTCCTGCTCCTGCACTTCCCTCATGAGGAAGGTGTAGACCACAATGAGATCTCCCCTCAATCTTTTCCAGACTGAACAAACCAAGTGACCTCAGCCACTCCTCAAATGACTTGCCCTCACCCCATCACCAAGGATGGCCCATATTTGAAAGGTGTGGAGGTGACAACACTGGAGCTCTGATGTGATCCCCTTGGCATGACTCTGAGCCCCAGTGTCCCCAGGACTGCAAGCTTCCTGGCTCCCTGAGCTCTAACCCTAATGGAATCTTGGGGCAGCAGGTAAGGTCCCTTTCACCATGGTTTTCCTGGATTAGAAAAGCATGGAGGCATAAATGTGGGTGCCCTGCCATGATTCCCTGGCATGCCTTTTCCAGCCTCAAGTGTCCCCTGCCTGAATCCTTGCTAGCAGACATACACAGCGTGAAATCAAACATAGGGAAAAATAAGGAAAAATACCAGAAATGCAGTGTGCTTAAGGTTTCAGATTTTGGTATTGCCATCTGAACCCTGGTTGAAATCATAAAGATATTGGCCTCTGCACTCTAATTCACTGCACATCTGAATATGCTTGAAGCCAATAGCTGGTTTTGTTTGGGGTTTTTTGAGGTTGATTTTTTAAACAACAGTTTCTATTCCACTTCAGCATACTACCTTTGTCTAGAATTCCCAAATCAGAAGTAAAAAGGGTGCAGTGACAACATATATTTTTATGGCTTTTACACAATGAGATTTGAGGGCAGAATGGTGTGTCCAAACATTCAAAGAGGAGAATGGCAGAGCTGGGCTTTGAATCTGTCTTTCAGTATAATGTTCCTACACGTATACAAGCACCTCTGTCTTTCTGCTTTCTCAAAGGCTGACACTGTTACACTTAACACCTTCAGGTCTCTTTCCATATGCCTAACACTGGTATTCCAAGAATCAGTCTCTGTGCACATCCTACACACCTCTAACCATGACCACCATGATGGAACTGTGTAGATTGAAGTGTGTTGATGTCTGCACATGTAGTCAACTGCCCTTTTTTATCAAGGGAAAAAGGCAAGAGAAGTTAAGATATACAAAACTGCATGAGTATAGTCTGTATACAATGTCTCCTCCAGGATATGAAGTGAATTTAGTGGATTTTTTCAGATGGTAACAGCAGTGCTGTAAAGACCAGGCAGTCCAGGTCTCCCTGTCTTTATCTTTATTATGTTGACTACTATGTGGACAGTAGTGTAAATATAGTTATTCTGTGTATCCAGCAGCATCTTCCTGATGCCTTTATGGATCATAGACTAGAAAATCTGTGGCCTTTATAAACTCCTGAGCTACATATACATTTTCGAAATTTTCATTTGCAAGTGGAAAAAACCCCCATATTCTGAAGTGATAAGCCACTGTTCTTGATGTTCTCAGCAGGCCACCCTGTGGGCATCAATAAAGACAGTTGAATAGCCAAGCTCACTATTCCATTTTGTTCCTACTTTATGTATGAGCTGTTCTTATGTATCCCCTTTCCATGGCTATTCCCTTTCCCCAGAATAACAACTACAGAACTGCTTCCCATGAAGTGTAGTGGTGTACAAACAAAAGTCTCCACAGCACAAGGTGTATCTCCAAGGCATATCTTCCTATACCCTCACTTCAGGTCTGGCTCCTTTGGGCTGACAACCATGAACATCAATTGGCCACCCAAATCCATTTTTTTTTTTTTTTGTCTGGTGCATCTCTCTAACACCACCACTTTGCGAAACAACACACTTAAAAACTCAAACCTATACCCATTACTGGCTTTTTTTCTGACACAATGGACCCTTCCACTGTCACTAGTCAATAGAAAGATATGATATTTCTTAAAAGCATTTTCTTTTATACAAGACTTTTCTCCCAAAAAATTGTTTGAATTCATGTTCTTTTTTCTGAAACTTCTCTCTGGGCCACCCACTGCCCTCTAGACAGTGGCACCTATCCAATAACATGCTGAGAAAACTTTAAAAGCTCTGGCTTTTCCTCATCCGTAGCCTCCCAGATCCTATTCTTTCACTTACTGAAGCCTTTGGCAAAACTCCATATGACTTCAATTGAAGCAGAATTAGGTTGCTGATGGATAAATGCACTTCTTCCATCAAATCCCCATAACAGATACAGAGTTGGTAATTGTGTTGGCCTTTTATTTTTCTCTATTGCATTATAAGAATACTGCAAAAGTATCATAACTACATAATGCTGTACGTGCCTCTAACACTATTTTCTGAAGCTTACACAAAGTACTTGGCTTCTTCCATTTTACTTCTTTTGATTTCAGGTTCACATTCCAACAACCACTTGTAGAATTAAAAAGGACTGACTATCTTGGCCAAATGAAAAAGTACATTCCTGATATGGCATCCAGCTGAGAATTTGAATAGGAAGCAATATACTCAAAAGGCATTCTGTGTCTTCCTCCAGCCCATCATGCCACCAATATTTTCTTCTCTCAACACTCTCAGAGTAAGCACAAACCATTTGTTTGTAATGGTGGTCGCTGAATGCAATCTTACAAAGGCATGGATGAAGAGAAAGGAAAATGTTTGAATGCAATAAGCTGGTCTGAACAACAGCCTATAATCTGTGGTGAATGATTCTATGAATTTCAGATTTATGAAGTGTCTTCATCCTTCTCTCTCAAGTGCATTGTTTGGTTACTTTTGTTCACCTAGTTCTGTGTGGTTAATGTCAGGTGCTGATCTGCCCACCACAAGTACCCTGCTGTAGCAGGGCCTCTCCGGTACACAGCCCTTTTCTGCAATTTCCCCCTCATCCTGATGCCCCAGCAGATATTCCTGAGGAGATCGAACACAGCCCTCCGTGCAGGAAAGACATTTATTTTGTTATGACTGGCAAACTTTGATGAAAAGGTTAATAAAACAAGTCATACATGCTTAACACTGGATATAAGCAAAACAACCATCAAAGTGAGCATAAGCCTTGATAGTTAAGACGTGTGCTGTGAGCATCCACAAGACAGAGAGACTTGGGTGCCTCCTCTGGAGAGAGGGAGCTGGCCAGATAAACAAGGGAAGCTTGACTGCTGTGGTATGCCTTTAATTATACCAAAGTGCTTTTATTATAGAGACAAAAATCAAGTTTACTTGCCAAAATGTAATTACGGAAAACCTAAAATATGATGGAAGGTGGACTGACATTGTTGTAGGCTTATTTAATCATATATAATTGCTTTATTTACCAGTGAATTCCAATGAAAGTGCTATGATGTCAAATGCGTCCAAGATTATGTAAGCAATATTTATGAATTTGCAGTGCTGAGTAATTCTCACTGTTGTTTTCTATTAGCAACAGATCAGTCTGTGCTCTACACATTTTCATTTTGGGCCAAAACTGTTTTCATTTACTGAATGTCTGAAGGAAGTGACAGTCCTCATTTAGTCAGTCAAACAAGATATCATTACCATATCTTTACATCTGTAACACTCAAGTATAGCTATAAAAAGAAGAATGTGCTTTTTAATATATTGACATAAGTCAAAGAGAAATAAAAGTACTTGTGTTTTATTATCTTTAATATCATTATTATCCTATTAGGATTTTATCTTGCAAAATAATATCTATAAGGCATTGTTTGGATTTTGAAAATAAGAACTGCAAACCTGATCAGGAGCATGAAGACCAGAACTAAACAACTGCCAAATTAAAACAAACAAACAAATGAACTCCAAGATTTTACAAAATTCCTTTTACAAAACATTTTACAAAAATTCCAGTTGGGGTAGACATTTTGTTTCTGGCATCCATTTTGGTACAATATCCCATGGGACACTAGCAAACATACAACTAGGGACCCTAGAGATTTTATGCACAAGAGCTCAGTAGTGACCAACAAAGAATCCAAGAAAACCCATGTCTCTGTGATCCACGTTAGTTTCACAGACAGCAAACTTAGCATCTCTAATAACAAAGCTTACCAAAAGATGCGCTGGGATAACTGCCAGAGACATACCATTGCATCACAAGACTAGCAAAATCATACACGTCTCTGGCACTCCCACAATATCTCTACTCCGTGCAGATCCCAGACCTGAGTCACTTTTCTTCTCAATGCAAGCACAAACTGCCTTGGATTTACCAATACCTCTTACACATTTTGCACTCCAATTAACAGAGCAAGGTCTTATTAAAAAAAGAAATCTCACCATAACTCTTCTTTCCTTTTTACATTGCACTATCCTTGTCCCACCGGAGACCCAGAAAGAATCTTACCCTACAGTCATAACAGGAACAAACACAATTGCCCTTCATCAGGATTTCTCCCTATAAGGATTTTTCCTGTAAGGGAAAATCTTCTTTCATATATTCTTTGACATCCAAGCAAAACTTCTAGCTGCTTTAGCAGCCCAGGACCTCACCCTTGTTTTTGGAAAGAGTACCAGTGCTGCTGAGAGGCTACAAAGAAGGTCTAAACAACAAATATAAAAGAGACAGTGAGAGAAATAGTAGCTTGAGAAAACATGTGCTACAACATTTGAAACCAGAAGTATTTTCTCATGACAGAAGGGCACACTGTGGCACTCAAGCAATATCAATAGCAGTGCCAAAGGATATGGGATAATGAAGAACAGGAATTTGGGGGTTTTTGTGCTGCAAAATGGGGTAAGAGTTTCCAAAACAAATGTTTCAAAGGTACAAATGCCCATACAAACCACTGATACTCTGCATGCTGAGTGATAAGTAACCATATGAGAATTTGTTATGCAGCGTTTATTTCTCTACAAGATTTTTTTATATTATAACCAAAACCTAAATTCAGATACTTAAAATTTCCTTTCGAACTAGATAACTAAAGCACTTAGAGTGCTTTAGGAATGGTTATTAATCAAGTGCAACATAATTAAGTGCCCTCACAGACTCCAAGGGGAATCAGGAATGGAAAAGTCATTTTGACTTCAATCCTTTGAGTCCCTCTTCATGCTTTTTTTTTTTTTTTTGAATTAGCTTCCAGAAAGACAGAAATTATGGCAGAGATTGTTATTCAAGAAAAAGACAAACATCCTGAACAATGCTGGAGTTAGTGTAGTGAAATCCCACTGTTGTATTTGCATATTTCTAAAGCATTTTACAGCAAAGCTGCTATCTATGAAATACAAAGGGTGATTTTACACAGTCACATCTCTGTAAAGAACATTTTGCTCATACAAATATCACTCCATTACATCCCAAAGGGTAAATGAATGACAGGATAAGGGAAAGAAACAGCTGGACATCATATGGTCAGATGCAAAATGGCTGGACCACACTACTGAAAACATAAAGTCATTTCAACAGAACTATGTCCTATCAACCTCTAAACCTCTTCCAGACACAAAGAAAATCAATAACATTATAAACCAAAAAAGTGAAAAGCACAAACCACACTCCTTTAAGTTTTTTGATACTCAAGAAGTTAATGACAAACTGTTTAATGTAAAATGGTGTCCCCATTAATGATGTTGATGTGACTTAAATAACTCATACAGTACAATGATGGGCTTTGAGGAGAACCAAGAAATAGATATTAGCACTCAGAAAAACATGGGAGAAGTATGAATACTAGCTAGCCCTGGAATGCTAAGAAATTGGCTCCTCAGTTATCATAGTTTGCAAAGTAACGGCAATACCTCATTAAAGAGGTATGTGAGAAAGGAAAATCAGAACCAACAAAGGACTCAAGTTTATAAACAGTGAGTAAAACAGCAATGGTAATTGCTTCCAGCATGATTTAATCAGCCTGCACAAATTAGGCGAAATATTGGTCCTTGTTCAGATGTACTAACTATTCACAAAGGACCATGACTTCAACTAAATTAGCATTTTTTTGTTGGTTCACAGGTTGTAGAGACCTTCTGTGCCATGAAACAGGTTAGGCAAACTAAGGATTACCTGTAATCTGGTCACAGCAAATTTGGAACAACTACTGTTTTATACATTTTCATTCCTACTACTATGATGACTGCCCAAGTGGCATGGTTTCCTTTTACTGCTTTCACAGATAACCCCACTTCCAAACAAATATGTTTGAAAGTGGGGTCTGAATACTTCTGGTGAGAACTTTGATACACATGTAAGTTTGTAATTTGTGATGTTGTTCAGCACTCTCCACACTAAATTCCTTGGTTTGTACAAGTAGTGTTAGAATACTAAAAGAGGGCATTATGACCTCTGTGTAAAACTGTGTTTTGTTTAAAAATATACTTAAATATTTTTATCTGCCTACTTCTGCTTCTAATGAAATTTGGTTAAACTGGAATTGGTTGGAACAACCAAATTAGAACTCCTCTTACCAAAATATTTAAATGTCCTCTAATCTGTCTTTTCCAAATTCTTCTGTGATATGCTTTAATCTCTCAGGAAATAAAAGCCTACACAAAAATGTCACCAAAACAGATTTATGAGCAGCGTTGCTATTGTTCACCTTTTTACTTTGTTAAAATAATGACCCCATGTCAGCAAAATATGGTGGTTTTCAGCATCATATAAAATAACTTCACTTTTTAAGAAGTAGTCTGCTTAATTTCCATTTGACTACTTAGTAATAAAGTATCTAGAAAGAAGGAGAAATAGATATTTTTAAAATTTAGCATCATGTTCTACAATCATGATACAAAATATTAATAGGAATGATGCTGCATATTATATAGTATAGTGTGGGTTTTTTCTCAGAGAAAAAGGAAATAAAAGGTTATAGGACACAGAAAATTTTATGGGAATGATGGACTTCTATAAACAACTCAAAATCAAGTATTAGCTCTCTGTACATAGCTGAGAAATTATTACTGAATGCTGTTGCTGGATGTATCTTCCATTCAAAATATAAAGATCAAGCCAGTAGAAATGGGCAAATAATTGCTTTTTGTTTGACAGAAGATTCTGCAAGTATTAGACTGAACCAATTCTTGTTTGCTTTTTGCACTTTAGTGGAAAACTGGGGAAAATAAGCATTTTTCCTGCACACTCAACATTTGATTTGAGTGTTAACAGAACATTGCATTCTGCAACAGTTCTACAAAAAGTGAAGAAAAAGCCAAAGGGAGAATCAAAGGGAGAATTTTTTTATCTCAATACTCCTTTTTTTATCTCCTAGCGCCAAAACCTCCTCACTTACTTTATCCACATTCCTCAAGTCTAGTCATTCGTCTCCACTTATCTGTTCTCTTCAAATGCCAGAATGTTAGTTTGACTCACAGAACCCCCCACCATTTATTCACATTGGTCAGGAATAGATAATACAATTTGGATCTGATTTTTTAAATATTCAGAAAAATAAAAAAAAAAAATCAGTTGTTAGCACAACACTCAGCAGAGGAAATCTAGGCTGAAGTTAGTAATTTTATTTGATGAAAGGTTTGACTTGGTGAGAGCTTATATTGGGAACATGTATGGCCTACAATTGCATACACACTATATCTGATGACGAGTGGAAAGACCATCTACAAATAATAACAAAATATTTCCATTTTCAACTCTGAAGTTATACACTTGAATCCTAATCTAAGAGAAATGTTTCCCATTTAGACAGGAGAATGCTTTTGGACTGATAAAGACAAAAGCTAGTTTCCTAAATGACCAAAGCTGAACTCACAGCTGTGCTATTCAAAGTCTATATTTCTTTAATTGTGATTTTTATAATCTCACAGGTTATAAATCAACATGCATTTAGCAGTCTGGCTTTATGTAGATTGAGTTTAATATGCTGGCATGCTCTATTTGACTCGAGTTAAGATAATTTGTAACAAAGCTCCAAATTCAAACTATTTTCCTTCATTGTCAAATGAGAGCATGTTTTTAAAAATCTGCTTACCAGGTTTAAAAGGTCACCTGACTTGACTTCCCTTATTACTGTCTCCCCTAGAGTTCAGATTTTGTTCACACTTCTGGCATGAGTATTAGCAGGATACGATGTTACATTTTCACTCCTATGAACTTACAGAGTCTCTGGAAAGGGCAAAAAACTCTTGCATCTTAAAACTGAAGACAGAAAATAAACTGCTGAAATATGCTATAGCAAAGGACGTAAAGCTAAACCTGGGCTTTGCAGCTGGTATTTGATACCCTTTTTGCACCAATGTCCCGTACCCTGTAATGTCACTCTTTATGAACTTTCTGTTATCAAAACTCCATTCTGTTTTTTGTCAGCATAGGCACATTTTCAAGGGTCTGGGTATTATTCTGCCTGTGTCCTCCAAATGAACTTCAGATTTCTGCCACCATCCAGATTTCTGCAACCTACTCAATGAAAACAACCCATGTTCCATTCTTACCTCAGTCAAAAAGTAAGAAGATGCTTGACCCTATTTCCCTCTAAGCTATTTGTTTTTCTGTCTAGAGCTCTTTTTCTCCAGGGAAGACTTTTTTCTGGCACTGCTTCACTTACTCCAGCTTCATGCCAATATTGAGCTGAATACTGAGTTCAGCTCCCTGTCACCACTGTCAGAGAAGTCCAGGAGCAAGCTCCTGCCCATGCTCAGCCTATTTCCTTCCTGGGAAATATCCATTTGCCTTGGGGCACTTGTCTTCCAAGCACAGTCAGTCTGATGACTCCAGGCAGTCTCATTCTGTAATCACCCAGTACTCTGAGTGCTTTATCACTGCAGTGGTCCTCTCTTTGTCTAACATTTGATATGATAATCAACTGAGAGAATAAAGCTTAAAAAAAAATACAAGGGTCTTATCAAAAGAAAGGGAGGGAATCTTATCAAAATGTGCAAATAGTGGAGGAGGGGAGTAAAAAGATGAAGTCAGTCTTTTCAGCAGGATGCACGGACAGATTTAGAGGCAATGGGAACAAAGAGAAATACAGAAAGCTCCATTTAAATGGAAGACAAATATTTTCTTTTACTTTAAGGCTGGGCAGACATTGGAAAATATGCCCAGAGAGATTGTGTAATTTTCATCCTTGGATTTGTCAAAACCCAACTGGATATGGTTCTAAGCAGCCTGCTTTGAACATGCAGACTGAATTAGAGACTCCAGAGAGCTCTGTGTCACTCTGGGATTCAGTGACAAAGATGTGTAGGACTGAATGCAGGTGCGCAGAAGAAAATATGAGGTCCAGAATAAGAATAAATGAAAATACAGATCTAAATTATGCAGAGTGGAGAAAAAAAATACACTTTAGGAAGCTGTAGTGAGAAACAGGCAATATAGAGGAAAGAATGAAGAAAAGCATGGTACAACATCCTACCAGGCAAATCTAGAAGCTCAAGGTACCAATAGTTATTTAAAGGTCTAAGCCAGCATTCTTGCTAAACAGGCATCTTGACCTGGTGGGACTGCAAATCTTTGCTTGGGCACTTCTTAACCTAGCAATCAGGTTTGGGTGATGTTATGAACAAAAATTCGGTTAATATTTTTTTTGTGAGAAAAAGTTACAAAAAGGCAGCCAGATCACTGTAGCTGCCGAAGTTCTGGGTGTTTTGTTATTGTAATCACGGGTCGTTGTGGCTAATCGCTCCTTTTGTATTAGCAGAGCCTTGCCCGAGGCTAAGTTGTACTTTTCCCAGAATAGTGAAGACACCTGAGAGGGTGAGGGGGGGCTATGCAAAGTGACTCCAAGACCAGCATTCTGTGTGGGTCCCCCGCTCCGAATGTACTGAGAAAACCCCAAAAACAACGAGCCAAATAAGAGTTGAGAGACTGGAGTGATGTCTGGACGTGAGGAGCCGAGTGCTGAGCCTGCAGAGATGCGGAACACCTTTAGAGTCCCTCTCTCCCTGACCAGGAGAGTCGTCCCCGGCGGTGAGGCGGAGCCGACAGCGGCAGGAGGGATATCACCTGACGGGAACACCACGCCCTAGAGGCTCCCACGAGGACGTGATTCCCCAGCTCTGCCCCTAGTGGACAGAGCTGTGTTTATCCTCCTCCTCTGAGTTGCCTTGGGAGACACGACGGGAGACTGCAGCCCCGCCGAGCTGCCCACTCCTGAGCTGATTACTTTTCATAAAGGCATTAAAAAGGAGAAGAAGTGTCCTGGCCTTGTTTATTTCAGGTGACAACCCAAACATTGGTTAAGTAGATGCTAAGAAATACACTGAACTAATTCATTAGTGTGAAACATCTGTAAACACTGAAGGAATGCGAAATTGCTAAAAGCGACCCTTCCCTTTGAAGCTCTTTCTCAAAGTATTTATTATTTAGTAACTTATATTTTTCTAATTCCCACATTGTGCTGCTGGAGGTTTGTCTAAGTTTTTAAGTTCTAAAACAGAGCTCCCATTAGCCATCACCAATCCAACCTTCACCAACTTCCCTTCCTTCCGCAGCAGTTTGTGAAAGTCAGAGCAGTCCAGGAAAAGGGTGGTATGTAAACAAATGAGGAACATGTGTTTCCAAATGGAAAAGGGGATAGTGAAAATAGCAGACAGTGAAATTAGTGCAGCAAGGCATGAGCTAGCAGCTGGGATAAGAGAGGAGTGGGAGAGTTTCCAAGGCATTAGAGGGGGCTGACAAGGGAGCAAGAGGTAAACTCAGGTAACTAGATGATCACTATATTTCCCAGATCCAGACAGGCCTGATTTTGATTTTTTTTTCTCTTTGATACAGCTAATATGGATTTTTCTGTCTTCTAGTGGGTATTTGTTTAACTCACAAAGCAGTCATATGGGAACAATTTTCACTCTGTTCTCAATCAGCAGGATCATAATGGCCGGTGGTTGCAACGATGGGCTGAGAAGCATGAAAAGAATAAAAGGCAGCACCTGCCTGGCTGAAATATTGTTTCTACCTTTTCATTTCGATTTATATTGAATGTATTTTTTATGGGCACACTCATGGTGAATATACTTTAGTAATTAAAAAACTGTCAGTCTAAACCATAACTTCTGAGGGGCTAATATCAGTATATCCCTCTAAACCTCACTTAGAAGGAATCTCTGAACATGTACACTGAAAGCATGGAGCATATTATTTTCTGCTTTATCTATCCTTTTAGCAATATAGATGGTCCTAAAGAAGTGCTTACTCAGTGTCTAACATCTGACTACAGCATACAAATTTAGACTCTGGTTTCTACTTAGCCAACATTCAGATAAGTTGTACACAACATAAAAGAGCAAGACTGGCTTCATAGCATTTTTCCTCTTTTGGTATCAGAGAGCTCTTGGAGGGTGGGCAATATCACAATCCCACTTATAAAGGGAGAAAAAACAAGGCAGATAAAAGCTGAGTATTGATGCTAAAATTGAAGAGCAAGCCAGGGCTAGAGTAAGCACCAGGACCCAGATCTCCTGACTCCCAGGCTGCACCCTCACACATTTCCTTTGTTAGCTTAAATCTGTGAACTTCCCTACACAAGTTGCCAAGAACCACTCAGGGTTTGTAAGCTTTTAATGGGTTAATTAGCACCAAAGCATTTTTTCTTCTGTGGTCTAGACATAGAAATATCCAGATTTTGTTTCCCTTGAAAGGCAGCCCATCCTGGAATCTGCACTCAATCATCCATTTCCATGATTTTCAAGGGCCAGATGGGGCTAAATATGATTTGAAGATTTCTTTTCCCTCTCCTTTCCTTAATGTTTCTTGTAGTTTCTTTCACTGACTACCAGCTTGTTTGTTTTGTTTTGAGGATGATGCCAACTGTAAAATAAAAAATGCCATTTCCAAGGTAGAGAAATTAGAGGATAATAGATTAGCTGTTGCCAAGAAAAAGTAATAATTTCTGGACCTAACAAATAAGTCTGAAAATAAGGAAGAGATTATTAAGTGTTACATAATTTCAATAGGACAAAAGCAGAGGGAACTTTAAAGAGACTGCCCATTTTTAAAATTTTTTTAACACTCTGGAGACTATGGACCATATTGTTAATTTAGGCGTGCACCTGTAAATATGTGGCTCTTTCTACTCCAGTTGAATTACTCCAGATATCTCTGGTGTAATGAAACACGATTTCCCTTTTACCAGTCTCTCTGTGTGTACATGCTTGCAGACAAATACTGTATTATATGTCTGGACCTCAGCCAGGCACCATGGAATCAGGTTTGAATTTTCCCAGAGGGCAGGGGCTTCCTGTTTGTGGGGTTTTGCCTCCAAATTTAGTGGTCCAAATCCACATACTTCAAAATGTGTTTAAGTACCAACTCTAATCTAGTTGACACTATTATTCTATTTATATCTCAATACTTTTATTTTAAATTGGAAATACAAATTTTAAGCACATTCCTGAAGTACTTTTGTTGGTATAGATACATAAATACATTACAGCCAGTTGTAAAAAAAGGTGCCACTGGCACTCATTTGTGATTAGCTGTGCAAATCTTTCCTTGTGTTCCCATTAAATAAAATGTTCCAATCTATACTTCTAAACTGTGTGTGTCACACCACATAACTTCACGTTCTCTACTTCCTAGATTGCATGTCACCACCTACTATAAAGTGATGTACTCCACTAGTTTAATTCCTCTTAGTCACAGACACACTGTCAAATACCTCCTACCTGACATTTTACCAGTACACAGGAAAGTACAAGCCAGGAGAATGTCAGAGGTGCCTGACCAAGACAATGGCAGAGAGCAGGGGCGTGTTTGGGTTTCTTTAGTTTTTAAAATCAGCTGTGCACTTGTTGACACAAACTGAGATCTAGATTTATTAATTCAATTTTGTCCATTTGTATGTCAAACCTGGATAAAATAATCACTGCCAGAAACAAATTATCTTCATGTGCTGTAATATGAATGTACAGTATTAAAACTCCCTGTGGACACAAAGGCCTTGGGAACTTCACTCATATTTATTGGAGATAAATAGCGTATTGTCTTCCTATCAAGATCAAGTTTATGAATGCTGACATAGAATAGTGACATTTAAATCCTTAAAAGGTCTTGAATGGTAAAGCTTCAATGGTAAAGCAAGTATCAATATGATCAATTTTTATTCATGAAATTATTATTTTTTAAAATTAAAACTTACTATTTTACCACTAAAACAGTAAGATAAATGCTTAGAAATGTAGTTAATTTTAGCCTTCAGGATCTGCCAAGGCTTAATTCCAGTTCTTTGCTAGTGTTACTAACCCTAACCCTAACCCTAACCCCTAACCCTAAACCTAACCCTAACCCTAACAGTTAGTGGTGTAAAGCTATGGCAATGAAGTGCCAAATGAAGGCCTGAAAGCCAAAAAGCCAAAGGAGTTACCCAACAGAGAAAAGCATTTACTTTTATGGTTCTGCATCCCAATCTCATTTGTAAAGACAGTCCCCAACTACTTCTCTTATGATTCCTTTCTAGTCAGACTTCCAGTCCATCCTATTAAAAAAATAAATAACTAACAATGTAATGGTCAAAGACCACCTAGAAATTACAAGTATTTTAGACAACATTTTTCACATCTTTGACTGTTGTCAGTGTGATCCATATGTAAGCCATGAAACCTGGATAATAAATAAGGTTTTCAGCTGGACTGATCTTGATGATTTCACATATTTTTGTAGCTCCCTGTCATATTTTTCCCTCCTATCTTTTATTTACTGAGATTGCATTTCCATAGGCAAGAACACACCACAGTTGGCATACTGGGCTCCAGTCTCATTGGTGAGTGTTGGCTGATGGATTGGTAAGGCCTAGATTAGGGCTTCACTAGCAGGTTCACTTTCCTACCCTATTTGAGCTTGGGTGGATGAGCAAGAGACATGGTCAAGCAAGGGCATTAGCTATAACACAGCTCAGACAGAACTGAGGGCAAACCCCTCTGCTTAGGAGCAGCTCCTGAGAAAAGCAGCCAAGAGCCCACCAGAGCTTCTCTTGGATTCAAGGCCAGCTGTGGACACTACACAAGGGAAGAGGAAGAGGAAGAGGAAGAGGAAGAGGAAGAGGAAGAGGAAGAGGAAGAGGAAGAGGGCCTGTTGCCCCACTACAGTTAATGATGTCAGAGCTTGTTCAGGGCTGGCCTGGGAAGAAGAGGTATGACCTATGTCAAATTGCCAAAGTGTCTGCTGAAGAGCAGGAGATCCTGCTCCTGCAAAAACTGGGACATAAGAGATATAGCAGAAGCACATGCTGCCCTGCATATCCCATCGCCTCCTCTATCATCCTCAGAAGCCTGCCAACCTCTCAGGGCTTTAGCATGGCCAAAATACGCAGCAAGAAAATGGACTTTGCTATTGTAAGTATTTTGCTTGTGTCTGCAGGGTTCATTTCACGGGTTCATGCCTCCAAGTCATTCCCCAGAACTCCAAACCTAGCACCCATCTTTTAGTACAGGAACTCATAATTATGTTCTTTCCTTATTTCTTCTGACTAGTCACTTTGACTAGTCAGACAATTCCTTCATACCACTTCTATTTCTTAATATAATTCACACATTTCCTTGTTCATCTCCCTATTTACTCCCATTTCTTGTCATAGGCCCTACTTTTAGTGTTTCTTTTGCCAAACCTTAAAGTGCAAAATGGTCTGAGCAGAGATATAACTTAGGAATATCAAACTGCTACATATAAATAGGCCTTTTCAGAGTCCGTGCAAAATGTTTTCTCGAAGAGGCTTAGAACCTGACCATATGTGCCCAGCACTGAGTGAAAGAACAGAAGTATGTCACTGACATGAAGCTTTTCCCCTGCTTTTAGCCTTATCACTCCAGAAAATGGTACACCTATCTGCCTTAAAGCACTGGAGTTCTAGAGCCTTTCAACATAAAGTTTACCACAGCCTTTTAGACATAGTCAGAACCAACATATTTTCCTCCAGTCTTATTTTTGGAAATGGTTGAACTGAGTTTTCCAAAATAATCAGGCTTGGGCAGACACCGGACATGGAAAATTTCAGCCTAAACTGTCTGAGCTCAACAACATTATAAAGCAAGGAAAAGAAAAGCCAGGTCTTATCATGGGAATATGGGAGGCAGACAGTGCTCCCAGTCCCACCGGTGACACAGGCATGTGACAGCTGATGACAGCTGACATCGTTATTATCTATCTTACCATTGGTTATCAAGTAATTTCCATAATAAAACATTAACCTCATAAAAAAATGGTCTTTTAGGCCAAAGTCTTCCATGCTTAGTATTCGGCCAAAGGCAATTTTTTCTGGAGAACATTTGGGAAAAACAAAACAAAACAAAAAAATCTACTGAGATACTGTAGTCTGCCCTGTGGCCACAGGAGCTGGATGAATGCCGGCTAGCTGCTCCTGGTGTGTGGCCGAAGAGACCACGAGGTCTGCCACTCCCAGGTTCTTCTCGAGAACCCCGGATAGTGGTGCCATCTGTGGCATGCGTGGCACAGGCAAGAGCGTGGCTACGAAGTCCCAAGGTTCAGGAAGAAGAGAGTGGACACTCATGTGGAATGCCAAGGCGCTTTATTTCCCAGGCAGGACCAGTGACTGTGTCAGGGCAGGACCGCTTGGACAGACACTGATAAAGGGGATGGGCGTGACAGGAGGAGGCACGAAGGGACCAATAAACGAAGCCCAGGGGAGGAGCGTGGGACACAGCTGAACCAGTAAGTATTGCATAAGGGAGGGAAAAGGCTCTGGACCAAATCATATCTGAAGTAAGGGATAATTGACACAGAAGGTTCTCAAAAAAAAGGGGGGTGGTTACAATGATAAACAGGGGAAGTGGGCAGCACCAGGAGGGAGGAGATAAACTTATAAGGGCATAAAGGGGAGGATCAAGGGATCAGTCACCTTGGCAGACATGCCATTGGCAGGAAAACGGGGTAAACAACTTAGGGAGAAACCATTGTGAGGGGATTGCTTGGGGGGAACCGAGGACCAAACCATATCTTAAATTTATAAAAGGGAACTTTTACTTTACAACCGAACTGTTACTTTACAACCAAACTCGTATAAATATCTTAAAACACATGATGCCACAAGACACCTCTGAGATATCTGAGATCCTGGGACAACAAGACAGCCTTTCCACTGGATTCCCAGAGGAACTAGTGGAAACCAGCTGCCTCTTCCACTGGATCTTCAGTGGAAGACTACACCCTTTCTACAGAAACCCTGCTCCAACAGAACCACACCTGCTACTCCAGGAGGACTGCATCCACATTTCCAATTCGACTGCTACCAACACCCTGACCAACAGGGTGTCAGCTTGTATTCTGAATCTGTCAGTGTTGCTTTGATTTACTGCACTCTGGTGGTTTTTTTGGGTTTTTTTTGTTTTTTTGGTTTTTTTTATTTACTTTCTTCCCTGATAAAGAATTGTTATTCCTGCTTATAATAAAGCCTCTATTCTGGCCTTATTATTGAGCAGTGCAAGATAGCCCGGGAGCCCAGTCCTCAGGGAGACAGGCCCAAAAGCTAGGTTAGCTCAAGGCCGACGCTGCGGGGCTACCCTCTAGCAAGCTTGGTGATTATCAGCTCTTTAGTGATTGCAAGCTCTCTTAGGATCTCAGCTCTTGCTTGCTAGGTAGGGTGCCCTTGGCTGAGGCTGCAGCAGACGCAAGAGAGGAGGAGGAGAGATCCTGGCAGTTCCACAGCAATGGTTTTATTGGGTGAGTCTGTGAAGGGTCCCAGCGACAGCTCTTCTTCTGTCGAATGGGCTAAAGTAGGCCCCTTTTATAGGGTTAAGGGGGGATCCAGACTTGACCAATAGTAAGGGTTAGGTATAGTGGCCTGTAGGGTTACAGAGATAAGCTTTGGGGCGGGGGTCAGAGAGACAGGAACTTATGTTGCTGTCTCAGCAGTTCCTACTATTCGATTCTCCATGGGGCCTTACCCAGGTCCATGGGGTTTACTTCACCTGCTCCCATATCTTTGCCTGAGAGCCCCCCCTTAATTTCAAATTTATAAACAATTCAGAGGGAGGGAGTTTACATTTTCCATTTCAGGGGAGGCTCTTGCATTCCTTAAGCAGACACCTGTCTTTCCAAACCAAGACAACAACAAAACATAAAACTTGGCATTTGAATAACCTGTAATGAGCAGTGCTTGTCTGGATAAACTGGGAGGAGGAGGAAAGAGGCGAAAGACCACCACATATGGCTTGTCCCACCAAAACCTTGAAGACCAACATGAGGGAGTTTTCTGCAGTTTCTGAACTTCATATTTTGTGTGAACCTACTGTTGCCTCCCCTTTGCCACTAAGTGAAAATGAATTCACACCCTGCGTCACTCTTCTGAGCACCAACTGAATTTCCACTGTTTAACAAACTCCTGGAGCCTGCATTCATACATTGGTGATGATTATAAATGAGTTACCACAGGTTGCTGTCTCTGATGTTTATATCTAGAGGACAGGCTTACCAGACACTCCTCCAATCAATCACTAGAAGACTTTTTGCTAACAAACCAGTGCCTCACTCTCTGCTTGGCATGTTGGCTGTGTGCACTGTGGGACCATGGCCATCCCTTTCAACTGCTGTCATTTTCTTAAGTTTCTAGCTACTTGATGGTATCTTAGACCAATGTTAATATTTTTCTTTTAAATCTCACCCAAGCCTTCTTTAGAAGTGCCCATTTTACACAAATTAAAACAGTCTTATCAAATCTCTGATTTTTCCCCCTTCAGTCTGGCACCCCTTGTTGCCACTATTTCAGACATGATCTGTATGACTTTGAAGCAGGAAATTTGCATTACTAAAACTGCTATGTTATTTCATCTCCAGTAAGAACAAAAATATTTGATAACTCAATGCTAATTTCTCTCAGTTCTTTGAAAAAATCCCATGGTCCCTGCATCTTCAGTGTTTTCCCTCCACTCTTTTAATTAATAGATATTGTCTTATAGATTGCTTTTGTTCAATCTAGAAGACATTTTGAGGTAGGATACAAAATCTTCAGTGCAATCACACAGCACATACCGAACAACCAGAGGATCAGGCATGGGTTTAGGAGAGGCAGGTCCTGCTCAACCAACCTAATCTCCTTCTATTACCACATGACTCAGCTAGTGGATGAGGGAAAGGCTGTGGATGTTGTCTAGCTGGACTTCAGCAAATTCTTTGAAAATGTCTCCCACAGTGTTCTCCTAGAAAAGCCAGCTGCCCACAGCTTGGTGTACCCTTCTCTGTGTTAAGAATTGGCTGGAAGGTTGGACCCAGAGGATGGTGGGGAATATTCTGCATCCAGCTGGTGTCCAGTCACTAGCGCTGTCCTCCAGGGATTAGTGCTGGGATCAGTCCTGTTCAATATCTTTATTGATGATCTGGACATGGAGACCAAGTTCACCCTCAGTAAATTCATAGACAACACTAAGCTGGGTGCAGTGTTGATCTTGAGGAGGGTAGGAATGCTCTGCAGAGGGATTTGGACAGGCTGGATTGATGGGCTGAGGCCAGTTGTCTGGGGTTCTAGATTAAGGTCCTGCACTTGGGTCACAACAACCCCATGCTACAGACTGGGAGAAAAAAGTGGCCTATTGGAAGAAAACCTGGAATGCTGGTCAGCATTGGCTGAACATGGACTAGTGTGTTCCCAGAAGGCCAAGAAGGCCAATGACATCCTGGTTTGTATCAAAAATAGTGTGTCCATCAGGACCAGGGCAGTGAGTATCCCCCTGTACTCGGCACTGGTGATGTCACACTTCAAATTGTGTGTTCAGTTCTGGGCTCCTCACAAGAAGAAAGACATTGAATATTTTGAACATTCTGAACAACAGAAAAAAGACTCTGGGCATTTGTCCAGAGAAGGTCAAAGCTGGTGAAGGATCTAGAGGGTAAGTCCTATGAGGAGTGGCTGAGAGAGCTGGAGGTTGGCCAGCTGGGAGAAAAGGTGGCTCAAGGGGGACCTTATTTCTCTCTACAACTACATGAAAGGAGGGTGTAGCCAGGTGTCAGTCTCTTCTTACAGGCAATGAGGGACAGGGCAAGAAGACAGAGCCTCAAGCTGTGCCAGGGGAGGTTCAGGTTGGACATCAGGAAGAATTTCTTCATGGAAAGGGTTGTCTTGTATCAGAATAGGCTGCCCAGGAAGGTGATTGAGTTACCATCCCTAGAGGTATTTAAGAAATTACAAGACATGGCACTTAAATGACATGGTCTAGTTGACAAGGTGGTGATCAGTTAAAGGCTGGACTCAAAGATCTTCCAGGTCTTTTCCAACCTTAATGTTTTATGACTCTATGAAAATACACTGGAAGAGGACCAGGCTATATTCACATTTTCGACATCACACAGCAGACAGAATAAGAGTCATTGATGTGTGAGGTTGTGTGTGTGGTTAAACAATTACCCTCCCCTGGAAGGCAAGGTTCTAGGCTGCAGAAATGGGACAAATTTGGCATAAGCCACAGACATTTGTTGTTGGAACCCAGGACATCCCTCTGGCTGTCCTGAGCAGCCTGAGTCCCAGGGGGCTCAGGGACCCTGGCACAGAGCCCAAGATGCCTGTGGTTTTGATTATGACCCATGGAGCAAGTTACTAACATTAGATGAAGATCTGCAAGCCATGACAGCTAAGTAGAATAATAGTGAATTTACCATGGGGTGAAAAAGTAGATTTTGGGTTTTTTTAGAATGGGGGGTTCAGGGGGCAAAATGGAGGAATCTGGGCATGTCCAGCCATGTTCAGCCTTTCTCCTTCTTCTTCTTGGCCTCCTTCTGCTGTGATGTTGGCACTTTTAGATTGGTTTGGAGTAGAAGCTCACTATCTAACATAAGTAATAGGTATTGGAAAGTAATTGTAAACATTGTATATGTAGTTTTTAGTATAAAGACATAACACTGCCCCAGGGGCAGGCAGAGTGCCTGGACTGTCTTGCTGAACGGACCTCAGCTGGACAGGAGAAAATATTTTATAGATAAGGGACAATAAACAACCTTGAGACCAAGAACTGAAGAGCTCTGATCCTTCTTCAAGTGCCGGGCTGAGAAAAGAGACTTTCTAACATTTCTTGGGGTCACTCTGACCAGTGAGAGGCTCCGGGACAATTTGTCTTCACTCTGTATGACAATAATGCCATACCACATCAAACCTCTTTTCATTCCCTGGGCTCTCCAAGTTTCTGTGCTGCATATTGTACATATACATTACAGTACTGGGTGAATTTATAATAGATATCTGTAGTCACTTATACATCTAGGCTTGGCTGATTGTACAGGCTTCCTCTATAGTCAAGGAAGGGAGACAATACACCTCTGGGAAACTCACCAGTTCCCAGCATAGATTGCAGAGGTAATTTGAATAATGGCCTTCTGGAGCTGTTTATCTGCTGACCCCATGAAAAGACTACATGTGGAGCCAGCCTAATGGTCTATATTGTAAGATTTCATATTAGCTGAAATAAATATTCACCAGCATGTTGGCCTACACACATCACAGAAGCACCACAGAAACCTTATTAACCTGATTTCACTTAAATCCTGTATCCTTGATGGTCAGAATATATCCAGCTTTCTAATACATTCTGAAAGACGACCAGTGGCCGATGATTTCTTTTTCCAGGAACATCCTTACTCTAGCTTAGAGTGGAATCAGACTAACACTGCCAGCAGTAAGTGGCAGAAATATTTATTTTGGCTCCTAAATATGAAATTTAGCTCATTCAGCATTCAGGGTGTTGGCAGGAGAAATGGTATAGTGAAAGCTTTGGTTTTTAGA
Organism: Melozone crissalis; assembly: GCF_028551555.1. NCBI lineage: Eukaryota > Metazoa > Chordata > Aves > Passeriformes > Passerellidae > Melozone > Melozone crissalis. Next base: position 19,687,047 of record NW_026535786.1, on the reverse strand, counting down.
GTGTCTGCTCCACCTGACATAATGGAAAATATAAGGATTTTCCTTGTACCTATGAGCTTTGATCAGGAACATTGCAAAGTTCAGTAATGATTTAACAGAATCTGAGCTGTGAATAAATGTACATTTGAAATAAATGAGGTTGATAAAGAGCACTACAGAGTAAGTACAATCAATTGCTTTTGTATGAAAAAATACATTGTCAGTGACAGGATAGTACTTATGTGTCTGCCAGCATAATTCTCAAATTCAATGAGCCTTCTGCTAAGATATGGTTTCACTAAGTATTTCTTTCTTATATCTTACCTGGCAAATACAAAAATAATATGAATACTCCCTACAAGACAAGCTCCCAGATTATAGCTGAATAATTCAGACACAAGGAGAAGATTCTGGCATGGTCACAGAACCAGTCATACAAGTCAGGTGTTCTCAACTGCATGGCTGTGCATCTTGCAGAGAGCCCTCTCCCCTTCATTGCATTGTGCCCATCAATGCCATTCATATGCTTGGTTCAAAATCTCATGGTATTTTTTCTCTGCTATTATCATGCCTCACTACCTACTCTACACCTTCATCACCTTTACTTTGTCCTTTGGACCTTCCCTGGAGCTTCACTGCAACTTTGCTCTCCTATCCTTACACAGAGCTGCCTGTGGCTTTTGTGGTCCTGAGCAGGCGGAGAACTCCTTTCCTCAGGTTGTTTTGAGATCACTGCAGAGGGTTTAAATGTTATCATTGTGCTCAGGCTCAGCCACAGAAGGCCTTAAGTTCTTTGGGAATACCACCAGTTACAAACCTCTGCCCTCACAAACTGTGAAGGCCTTGGAGATTTCTTTTGCCTTTGATGAATTTCTCCCAGTCTTTTAAGACATATAGACCACATTCCTTACAATGACATAAAGATATATTTTCAAATGTTTGCCTTTGAAAAGTATCAAGTTTCTTCTGGATAGGAGATCACATTTTCAAAAGTAGGATACTGTTCTCAGCATTATTTGCACAACAGTACACATGGTACATCTCACTCTTTTAGGCACAAAGATTACACCATTTTTGGAAAATATCAGTTTCCAGTTCTTTCTTATTCCTTCCTCCTAAAGATAATCACACAAAACTAGATGAGGCTCCAGAAACAGAAGGTTTACTACTGAAGCAGCAGAGGATCAAATAACATGGTGTTGCCTGGAAAACAAAAGACATCTTCCCAAACAATGTTAGAGTGAAAATATAAAAGTAAACCTTTACTTGAAAGTTTTCAGGTACAATATGTGGTACAGTAATTCTACAATTTGATAAGTTAAGTTCATTATTACACCTGTTATATATTGTCCAATTTAAAGGTGAGTTGGTTAGCTGATAAATTCCCTGTGTTCTGACTCACTGGAAATGGTCCAGGGGCTTCTTTGCCCACTTTAGTTATGTCTGGTCCAGCGTCTTGTTGGAAAACAGAATGTCCTTGTTGCTTTTCTTCTTGGAATAAGACTAAACAATGTTTTAGGAATGTGTTTAGAAGGTTAGCTTATTGTTCCTAAATGAAGGGAAAGAAGATAGGAAAGTACTAGGAGCTACAGCCATTCATTAGCAATCTATAAAGCTACAAATATATGAGAAATATCAAAAGGTATCAATAGACTCTGGGACATTAAACAGCCTAAAGAACATCTTTAAAGTTCTAAGTTGATAACAGACAATTTATTTTTTTTTTCAGATGTTCTTATTAAATAGGAGTTGCACAGCAAACTCTGATGAGCAGTGCAGAGACAGGAAGGAGAGCTTGTGTAACAAGGAGCAGGAGAGCACACATTTTGTATTCAGCCAACAGCAGCATTGAATGACGCTGCTTGGAACCACATCCAGAACTTTTTGGCCAGGAAGACTAGTTAGCATGTGCCAATGTCTGCAAAGCTAAAGAGGGAATAGAGGGGGCTCTTAGAGACCTGAGAGTTAGCAGATAAATATCTGGAAGAAGGTAAATTACTCCCTTTCAAAGAACTGTAACAAGTGTTCAAGCTCAGAGAAGTAATGTAAACAGAACAGTGGAGCTCTTGCAGATGGAAAATGAAGCTAATATCTCTCACTTTGGATCAAACCAAATCCTATTTTCAGGATCATTGAGTCTAGCCACATTAGACATGCATCTGGTCTAAAGTACTCTTCTCAGCCCAGCAGTACCATAGCAGACACACAGTTTAGCTCACAGAAGTTGTTACATTCGGGTTTTCCACCATTAGGGACTGAAAAATTAGCATGAAAGGACAGCCCAAAATGAACAGATAGGCCTTAAATGCACAAAAGCCCTTTAAGTCTCAAACAGACTTGATCTTTAATCACTTAGATACTTTTGATCTCATGCTCAGCCTAGAAGATATCAGGCAGGCCAAACAGACTAAGCAATTGCAATCTCTTTCTACATAAGTATTTACATCTTCCCAACTTTGATTTGTTTTTGAGACTGAAAACCAGTAATATCTCATTTTGCTTTCCTAATTCACTTTTTTTTTACTCAATGCAAAGAACAATCTTCTCCTTTAAATAGATTTAAAGCTATTTAAATCTATGCCCATGATAATTCCTGAATCCTATGTGCTGACTTACTGCATACAGATACTGAAGTAATATAATAGTGGCACAGTCAGGCAGGAAAATTACAGTGAGGGTAGATTAAGACTCTTCAGACACCTGAGACATAAAGGAAAAGCCTGGGTTTTGTTGTTTTGTTTGGGGTTTTTGTTTCTTTGTTTTTAATAGAATCTGTAACAGACAAATTGGAGTAGTTTGGGAGTTTTTGTTTTGTTTTAGTTTTTGTTGGTGGTTTTTTTAAGAGATAAGCAGTAGTTTCAGGGAGAGCAGGAATACAGGGATTCAATAATTTTTCAAGAAATAAACTTGAAAGAAAGTGAGAGATAATGTCTTGAGACTGAGAAATGAGACTCTTTTGTATGAGAATTTAGGGAAAGATTTAACTTCTAGAAACCCCAGGAAGAGGAAAGTCAGGCCCTTGTCAAGGTGAACTATGTACAGGCCTGGTATAATTTTAATATCATGTTTCTCTAATGTTATGCTTTGCTGCTGCTGTTATAACGATACAATAGTTTAGCTTAAACAGACTGGCATTTTTATTCCCACTCAGTCACAATTCTGATAGCCTGAGAGAAGAACAATGGTTACCAGAAATAGGAGAGTCTGCTGGGTAAGCTCAACTGATTGACAGGCTGCTCTTCTGTGAGAAAACTAAAAAAAAAAATAAAAATGGAAGCATGAGGACCTAAAATTGCCCAGGGAGTACTTGTGGAGACCCAGAAAGGCCCAGTTATGTCCTCTCTCCTTGAAATTACCAAGCTTTTCATTCCTTTATCAGCAAACTTCTTGTTACATGGAGGAAGAAGACAAAGAAGGAGAACATGAAGGCAAAGGAGAACATAAAGGAGAAGAATAAAAATAATAAATAATGGAAACATGTACATTCAAACATGCAGATACTTTAACCCCTCCACCACTTAGTCAGAGGTGGCTGCTGCTTATGTGAGTGAATTACATCTGTAAAACTGAACTAACAACTTTCCCTGTCTCTTCTCAAACAGGGCCCTCCACAATTTAGGATTGCACCTTTTTGCCTGATTGTTCTTGTCCTAATATAAAACCTCATAGGTGCAAATCATAGAATCATAGAAAAGGTTGGGGTCTAAAGGTGACCTAGCTCCAATCCCTCTGCCATGGGAAGGGACACCTTTCACTAGACCAGGTTCCTCAAAGCCCTAACCTGGTCTGGAACACTTCCAGGGATGAGGTATCCACAGTTTCTCTGGGCAAACCTGTTCCAGTGTCTCATCACTCTCACAATTAAGAATTTCTTCCCTATATCTAATCCACAGGCCCTCATAGGAAGTTCCTCTCCAGCTTTCTTGCAGGCCCCCTTTAGGTATCGAATGCTATAAGAGGGTCTCCCCAAAGTCTCTTCTTCAGGCTGAACAGCCCCAGCTCTCTCAGCTTGTCATTAAATGAGAAGTGCTTCTACCCCTGATCATTCATCTTCTGGCCCTCCTCTGGGCCCAATCCAGCAGCTCCTCATCCTTCTTCTGTTGGGGGCCCCAGAGCTGGATGCAGCACTTCAGGTGGAGTCTCATGAGTGTGGAGCAGAGGGTGAGAATACCTTCCCTCACCCTGCTGGCCACGCTGCTTTAGATACAGCCCAGGATGTGTTTGACTTTCTGGGCTGTCAGTGCACATTGCTGAGTTGTTTTGTGCTTCTGGTCCACCAACACATTAACACCTCCCCGTCCTTCTCCTCAGGGCTGTCCTCAATCCATTCTCTGCACAGCCTGTGTGTGTGCTTGGGATTGCCCTGACCCAGGCACAGGACCTTGTGCCTGTTGAAGTCTGTGAGGTTTGCCCAGGCCCAGCTCTCAATCCTGTCCAGGTCCCTCTGGATGGCAGCAGTAAGTCACCACAGCTCCACAAAATGGACCTCTGTGTCTCCACGCAACTCCCTACTTCTGTATTCAATGACTCCCAATTGAACATAATCATTCACAGAGTGTGCAAACACAGCCAATGCTATGCAAATTATGTGAAGTATTTATTTTCTTATATATTGCTGACAGCACTGGAGAGGCTGAGCACACAAACCAGTGTTCCTACTGTGATTCGAGCAGTGGGTTTCTCCTGTATTGCAAATGATTAAAATTTAGTAATCTACTTTCATGCTGCATGTAACAATATAACTTGAGTCATTTCAGAGCAGTGTTAGGTCTAAATCATAATAGAAGCAAAATGCAGTAAAAGGTTACTTTTTTTCAACTATGCCTTTGATAAACACAAGCTAAAGCTCTGCTGAATAAAATGAAGCTAATGTTTTTGTGTTTCAAAGCTGAATCACAATTGAAAAGGTTTCTACGGAAATGAACGAAGGAGGCAAAAAAAAAATTGTGTGTTTTCTTTTTCTCTTCAAATGGACAAGCTTTGCAGTGCTTATATAATATTTAAGTTACTGAATACAGAACATTACTCTGTTCAAGAATAAATGGTTCACATATGCAGAATGATTCAGCCAAATTTACATTCCGCAAATAAATGTTTATCTATGAAATTACACATGCAGCATAACCAAAATGAAGCAGGGACAGGCTATGACAGCTCTTCTAAGATATGTACAATACCAAATCTTTCATAGAGCTACTTAACTGGCATATACATATTCAATGCATAGCTAAAGACACAAGAAGCAAGCTTACAGACAAGAAACAAATTTCTCACTACAGTGTTCCTGATTCATCTTTTTCAGGCCATGGACAAACTAGGTGGACCTGCAGAGACATTATGTCAAAATATGTTTTTTGAGACACTGGTGAGACAGCAGAAAAATAAAGAAAGAGATAGGATAAATGTTCAAGAGAGCCACCTTCTAGCTTTGCAGTTAGGGCAGCATTCTAATTCAGACCAGAAGGAAAAGCAATGATTAACAGCTCTAATAAAGTCAATATAAGTTGAACCTACATAAAAATAAACTTGCAAAAGCATGGCTTTCTAAGCTTCTGGAAATGTTGAATAAGTTTCTCAGTGGAAAAGCTCCAAAAAAAATTTCTTCAATTTTGGCTTGAATGCATATTTCTTTGAAACTTGAGGACAGAGCCACATAGGAAAAATTCATGGACTATACTGAAACTTACTGCACTTCAACTTTGCATTATATAATGCGTTAACTTACAATTTACCATGGTGACCTCCCTAGACCTCGTCATATAGCAACACAAAAGGGCTAATAAGAAAAAGAAGAGTTTTGCATTAAAAAGCTGACAGACATTATTTTTCAATCACCTGTGGGGTTTTATGGTTTTGGTTTAATTTCCAGGTAAGAAAGCAGAGACTGAAGATGCAATGTCCCTGAAGGTAAAGAAACAGCTAACATATGGGGCTTAGAACTTTGCTTATGGTGGAGCTGTATCCTGTTTCAGATGCCAATTCCTTCCTCACACATCCAAACCTCTGAACCCATATCCTTTCCTGAAATTCCATTTTCCCACCTACGAAATGGTTGTAATAACCAGTCTAAAGAGATGCCTATTTACTTCTGTTAATGGAAATATTTGTATGTCCAGGTGACAACTGTCCAGGGAAACAGAACTTGGGAGCCTTCATCCTGACACTTCTTCTTGTATTTCTAAGCCTCCTAATTGAGCCCATCAGCAGCACCACCAAAACTCATGGGTTTCCTAAAGTGTTTATGAAAACAAGTTAGAGTTTTAAAGAACCTGTAAGCCTTAAATTGCACAAAGGCATGCTCCACTCTGAAAATCAGAGCTCAATATTACAGAAGGAAGACCAACATCAAAATACAAAAGATGAAGAATATATTTCAAAAGAGCAATAGTTGTTCCTTCCCTTTTGCAATTTCCAACAAAGCTGTGACAGAATTTAAGTACTGACACTGCTAAAGCACAGTATTTCCTATGTCCTTGACACTGCTTGCAAACATTAGGGAACTGAAAAATCTAGGCAAGTGGTTATAACTTTAATGCCTATTTTCAAAGGTTTGGGACTCAGTGAGAACTATAAAAAGGCAAGTTATAGCATATGCAGCTAAATTACTGTGAAGATAGGCACATGTACATTTATGTTTTGGTAGGAGGAATAAAAGCATTCTTTGTTGAGGCTGTGGTTCCTAATACTTGGCATCAGTATGACTTAATAAAGGGTGGGTGTGTTCTGTTGAAAGTCTCCTGACAATTTTTTTGCTTGTCTATAAACAAGTATGTAATATTTCTGCTTGAGTGTTCTGACAGTTATTACTATCTGAAAGAAGCAGCTTGCTGAGTTACAAAAATAATTGAACTTTTAACTGACACCATCATCACTACCCTTGTTCTCATTATAAAAATTCTGTGCAAACAACAAGTCTGTTTAATTGATCATTACAGAAACTGCTGTTAGCTAAATTATTCTATCATGATCACGTATGTTCTTATATGTTATTTTGATTAGATGATGTTCATAGTGTGTAAGCTGAGCACTTCAGTGGTAAAAATAGTATAGATAAAGTTTATCTAGGTATACTTTAGGTTTAGATAAAATTAATATTTGATTTGGAGTAGCAAGAAAAAGGAAATAATTTTTATGTATGCCACACAGTTACAATTTAAAGATAAACATTTTTATGCAGAGATACAAAAATTTTCAGTGTTCCCAGTGGAAGGAAAAAAAGTTTTCTGAAGTGCTTTTGGAATCTTGTACATATTTAGTGAGCTTGGTCCATCTGACACTTTACAAGCTTGGACAGCCTTTGTGTAGATTTCTGTACATGTGAAATACTTCAGTTCTATTCCAAAAGACTTCAGAGAAATTGGATCAGTCACCACACAAGGGTGGGGTTTTCATTCTATTTCAATTTCTCTAGACAGCATATGGCAAATTCATCTACTCCTTGAGGTTTGAATTTACAGTCACCTTTTTCACCTACAGGTCTTGACCTCTCTCATAGATAAAATATCATAATTTCTGTTTTACAGCTGAGCCAAATATAAGGCTGAGAGAAGCAACTTCCTTAGAGTCCTGTGGGGAGTCACTGTGATGGGTCCCCAGGAATTTGTTCAAGCCTCTTGTCTTGGCCAAAATGAACAAGATCATGTATTAACAATGTAAAGTACTAAAAAGTCTCCTCCCTGAGAATGGTTACAAGAAAGACAACCCCAGCAATGAAGGGCAGTGTGCAAAAACATACCAGAAGAATCGGCTAACTAAAGAGAGCCTATACGAGGCATTGCATTACACAATTGCATCTGTGTTTGTCACTGAATTCAGAACCATCAAAAGTCTGCAAAACCGAGCTGTTTTGCTACTGTAATACCTCAGAGATTTCTGGGAAGTTCAGGTTTTTGTACTAAATACAATAGAGTGCTTATCAGTCACTGTAAAATTAGTGTAAACTGAGACAAGAACCTACAGCATTCAGCAGTGCTTGTCTTTCTCAGGGCCCTAGACCCTAACACTTAACTGAATGTTTTCTACATATATTACAGCATTTATTAAAAACTATGAAAAGTATATCCCACATGCATGTACGCAACAGTCAAGAAACCACACTTTATTGATTTCAGCTCTTATAACTAACAGATAATAAAACACATATAGACCTTAACATAAATACAGCAGCCTGATAAGAAACCACAGCTCTCTCACCATGACTGGGTAAAAAAGCAATCAATCACCATGACAGCGAAGAGGACTATGACTCCATTTCATGGCAGCTCTCTAGAATACCAAAACAAAATTTGTTTTGCATATAATAAAGCAAATTGATGTTTCATTAAAAAACAGAAGCAAAGTGTTGCACAGACACTTTGATAGCACTTGGAAAGTGGTTTGTTTTCTTTTAATTTGGTCTTTCAGTGCTGGTCTCTCTGTGATTCTGAGCAGAGGCTTCATTCAGACAAAATAGGGACCAGTCCTTATATAAAGTCACTCTTCCTTCATCTTCAAAGTTTTCCCAGGGAAAATTTTTGTTCAAGTATAAATATTTCTGCGGTGCTTCTTGAATGACAGGGACACTTTTTGTTCAGCTGAAAATTTCCTCTCTCCAGGTCTAGCCTCCTAGGACACGGCTGGAGTGGCAGGGGCGCATCCCCATCCTCCTGCTGCTCCGCGCCCCTCCTCTGACCCGCAGGACTTCAAGCCGTGAGGGTGCTAGGAGGTTGGGCGTATCCATGGGGAATAGCTACTCTAACAATCTCCTACACACACACTCTCCCCCCCACCCCCTCCCCGCTCATGAATTTGTCTAGACACGCAACAATTTTCCCCAGGGCAGATCATCCTCCTCGGCCATTCCTGCCCCTGGGCCGGACTCAACGGCGAGAGTAAGGAGACGCGGGAGGCAGACACACGGTCCTAGGCGCTTTTCCCGGGGACAAGCCCTCTGGGACTCTGGGAAGCGCATGGGCGAGCTCTCCGGGACACGAACCCGCGGCCCCCGGACCCACTGCGCCGCCTGCGGGCGGGGGACGGCGCCACCTGGCGGGGCCACGGGGGACCGCAGGTGCGGTGCCCGGGGCCAGCACCGCCCCCGGATCGTCGCTGTCCCTCCCCCGACCCGGTGTCACCCGGCGCTCCCTGGCTCCGTTTCACCGCCTTTCGCAGAAGATGCCGCTCCCCCTCCTCGGCTTTCTGTGGGAGGCGCCTGTTTCGGTAGCAGGCGGAGCTGTTTGCGTAAATGCCTCTCCCACGTGTACGGAAAGGCGACTTTTGCCGTATGACCAAATGCTTGTGTAAGAACAGAGGAAAGAACAAATTCAACCCGTCTAGTTTACATAGCCCCACGCTGTCCCCGTGTTTGTGAGGTGCTACGGGACAGGTATGAAACTGCCTGCGTGAAAGTCTCTCTGAAACCCACCGGTGACCTGGCCTTTATGGGTGGCACCGGAGGTTTGTGAGCCACTGACATGGCAACGACTTCTAGACCAGCCAGGCCTTCCTCTGCGCCTCCTCTGCCCCCAAATGGTACTTGTGGCAACATAACACACGTCGTGCTACTGCACCTCCAGAAAAGGAAGATCTCTGTTCAAAGGCAACAGTTAACCCCGAGCGTCCTGTATCGGTGCTCCACAGCCTCCTTTCCACCGCGCTTTACGGCCAAGTGCTGTTAATAAGCTGGCGAGCCTGCCTGCAGCTGATGCTAAGTGAAAATTAAGTCAGCATGCTTCGATTCCCTAAATGCCATTGCAAACTTTTCATGATGAGCTGCTAAGCTCCAGTGAAACCGGGAAATTTTGAGGCTATTACAACATCAGAAGGGATGTTTGCAGCCTCAGATGCAGACAAATGTGAATTTGCATTGCCTGTCTTTCCAGATGCCGGGATGTGTGCTGCTCCAGAAGATGCTTGGATGCACGAGCATGGGACTGGCACATGAGCCACCAGAACACAAAACAAGCACTAAAATGGGTGCCCTCCTGAGCTGTCACCAGCCCCTGTGGCTTGCAGATTGGGTGGAGCTACCATCGCTACGCAGATACACATTGTAGCTCAGCTGTGGTTTTTAAAACATTAAGGGGCGGAAAGCAGCACATTTGGGTTAAAAAACAAGTTTTCTTTTCTCTCAGTCACTGTAACAGCTAGGAGGGCTCTTGGGTGGAGGGTGAATGATGAGCAACACTTGACCAAGTGACTGCACACTGCACTTGTATACACGCTGCAAGAACTCCACAGACCTCATCGGATCTATTCATTTGGCATTCATAACAAGATGATGGGTACCCAAGTCCTAATCTTACAAATACCTGCAGGTATGTGAGCATGGATTTCTGCTTTACCTCCTCACTTTTTCCCCATGTCCAACTTAGACTTTTTAACATTACTTTTGCTTGTCATGTAGCAAAAATTGTTCCTTACCATGCAACATAGGCCTATTAAGAATACCTAAACTGTCAGGAAAGTTAACTTCTGTTATGCAGTGGTTCTGGGAATCAGGCCCTAAACCATGAATATAGCCAGACCTGAGCGCATCTTAAAGTTAATTCTTGTCCTGATTGGGCCATTGAGGGGTAGGCTGAGAAAAGGTTCAAAATGGTCAATGGGAATTGGCCCCTCTCAACTGCTCCTCTAAGTGTTGGATTGGTTTTTTCCCCCCTTTTGAAAAGCCCTTTAGAGAACAAAGTTCTATGGGAGAGGAAAAGGAAGACTAGAAAAAACCCCACACTTTATTTGTGCAATCTGGATAATGGCAGAAGTTCTCATCTGAAGGATGAGGTTTTCTACTCTCTTTTTTTTTTTAAGACAATGCATCCTCTTGTTTTAGATGACAGCTTATACACATGTGCAGGCTAAAGGAGCTGCCAGAAGACAGCATTTTTGGGAAACATGGTGCACAGGATAGCAGGGGAACCAGGCTTTACTGTTTCTAAGGATTCAGCATATCAGCTTTGTTACAGATGGAATAATGAACTCATTTCTCTCTTTAATGCATACTAAGTAATCCGTGTTTAATCCCAAATGGCATCTGTAATTAGACAATAATCTGTTTTATTGTCTAAATGGGACAATCACCTTAAAATAAAAACAAATAAAGTAATTAAAAATGTACAGTGGTCCCTAGATCTAGAAAACATGCCATCTGGACTATAAGATTTCAAACAATACAGTTCAGAAAACACATCTTGAAAAGCATAGGGTATAAGAATCAATGGGGAAAGAAATTAAAAAGAGCAGGACATTCAGTGTCTGTTTGCAGCTGAACATTTACTTCAAGGTTCTTGCTTCAGGCAATTTGCTAGCTAATAAGTATCAAATTTTCCCACTGTAGTGTCACCTTTAGAGAGAGTTTTCTGCCTGTGTGCTCTGCCATTACCAGTCACACAGCAGCTTGTAATATTCCAAAAACTTCTCACTTGCTATTTTTTTTTTGTCTCCCCAGTCTGAATGTGGTTACCAGATGCAGTGACAGTTGAACAAAAACACCATTTAAAAACAGACCAAAGAAAGGTCTAGCTAAATGCAGTATTTCTCAGTGACTTATTTTCTAGTGGGTTATCCTTGCTGGAATGAGTATGTAATAAACTCTGCTAACCAGTGGAAATTCCAGAGATATGTTCATAGCACAGATACCCAGCTCCACGCAGTCCTGGGCAACTGTTGTACAACAGTCAATCTAAACATTCACTGGAATAAAAAACTACTGAATGCACTTGGTAGCTTTTTGTGTGTGTGTGTGTCTCATTTTGCTTGTAATTTATGGAAGCTCATAGAAATAAATATATGGCCAAGAGAACAATCATGGCGGCAAGGTTTTGGAGATGCTTGTGAGAAGGCAACAGAAACATTCACATATGATGCTGGAAATTAATTTTAAGTTCAAGAATTATCCATTCAAGACCAAGCCCCCATGTTGTCTGGCAATATATCTTTTTGCTCAACAAACCTTCTTGATTCTTGGAGGAAATTATTTGGAAACAATTCATAGTGTGGACAATATTTAACCATCTGAACTATTCACTGAGCCTTTCAGAATAACCAATTCATCCTTAACTGTATTTCTTTATTGATAATTTCGAGCAATGCTGGAGTTGAGTTGTGAAGAGAATCTGCCTGGGGACCCTCTAGCAGCGGATAACGTATGTGAAGGGAGGACAAAGTGCAAGGATACCTCCAACCTTCCCATTCAGTGAAAAACAATTTGAGTAGGGGCAGTATCACCAGCCATGCCCCTGAAAGGAAAGCCCTCAGGTGTGTGATGGGAGATCAGATCAGTTATGTGATCCGAGAAACAGACTGGAGAACACTTAAGAAAGAAAAGCTCAACTACAAAAGTGGAACAGGTAGGAACTATCATGTAACTTCTTCTCTGTGAGGTCTGTCACTTCTCTAAGGCTCAGAAGTATCTCTGTTACACTCCTATGTGATGTATTTAACACCAGCTCTGCGGAACTGCCAAATCATATGATGAAACTACAGAAAATACAAGCTAAGAGACTAAATCTCACATCACTTCAAGCTGCATTTCAGGCTCTTTCCCTCCTACCTTCCCCTTCTAGAATTGTTCTTTTTGAACACTTGTTTCACATTCTAAAGCCCTGGGATCTTGATATGCCAGGCAGGAACTGATACATTGTGCATCTGTAAGTTGCATGCCTTGTAGCTCCTTATTCAAGTGGTGGTGCTTCATTAGCAACAGCTAAAAATTTGATTCAAACATTATGTTCATTGCACACAAACACTTCTCACAAAGACTTCTGTTCCCATTGAGGCGAAAAAATTCCATTGTATGCGTAATCTTTTATGAGTGCATTCTTTGAATACTTTATTTCTTAGAACTGTAACAGTTCTGTTTATAAAAAGAAATCATATTGATAGCAATGTTAGGAACTTTCAGAAGGGACCACTTAGATCTTTAAATTTCCATATTAGTCCTGTTTCAAGAAAAATACAAAACAAAACAAAAAGCCTCGATTACATAGTTTAAATTCTTTAAGAAACAGCTTCACATACCAGGCTAAGAGGATAGAAAACCCAATCTTTACCCTCTTTATCAGATCTTGCAGCTTTCTAAGGACAGATTCACACAGGAGTTTTTAATTTGGTACAGGTTTAATGACCAAATCAGGTTTTCATATTGGACTGGGATATTTAGAGAAGATAGCAAGCTGAGGGCTGAGAAGCAGCACAGGGCTGACTGCTTCCTGAGTTTCACAGGGAACAGGGAAAAATTCCCCAGGGATTCTATGTATGTCAGCCAGAATCTGTGACCAAGGAAACAGATGGAATGATGTGCCCACTGTCCTCTTAATATCCACATACTTTTTAACATGAGTTACTCCTGCTGAAACAACTGCAGTGCAACAGGACAGGACCTTGGAGACTAATCTGACTGCCTGCGTGCTGTTCAGAAAAAATTCCCACTAAATCCTCTCACTCTGAGCACAACAGCTGTGGAAATCTAGCATGCAAGGAGTTGGTCTGAATTACAACTTCTTTTAAATTAGAAGAAACATCCTTCTTTTTAATTAACATCCTGTCTCTCATTTTAATGAAGAACAATGATAAATAGCACATTGCTTTAACTATTACAATTACCAAATAATCAATCTCAAGGAAATATTCACTCAGGGAAATATTCAGTCTCTCACAATGACACATGTTGTTGGAAAAAGCAGTCAGCACTGCCATGGGTGACCCATTTTTGTGTGCTTCACTCTACTGCTGGTAAATGCTGTAGTCTTGTACAAATCTGCTGAGAAATGAGGATACATGGGAGGATGGAGAAAATGCCCTGCTCTATTCCTTCTGCAGAGGTAATTACACAGTGTCTGAAAAGCATTATATCACTGGACAGGTAGGCAATTTCAGAATTCTATAACTCAACAATCAGGGAGAAGAAATAGATCTGACACCCCTCTTTACAAAAAAGCTCTTCAGTGCCTCAGTCCAACTTGTCAGAATTAAGTAAAGATTTAAGAGTTCTCTTTCTACAAAGGCACTGCATTAGATTAGAAATAAGGGCATTAGAAGTTTTCAGTGTTCAAAGCCTCTGTTGTTATGGATCAGCACTTCATGGGCAAACTAAGACATTTCTCTGCTCTACCTGATCTCCTTCTATAGCTTTTATTTTATAATACTTTCTTCATGTTTGCTAAAACACTATTTTGAAGGAAAACAGCAAAATATGCTGCTGCAGTAAAGCCTTGGAAAGAGTGTGCTGGACAAAAGTACCCACAGTGAGCATGAAATATAGCATTTGAAGAGCTTTGCTAAAGCTACTGCATGGACAATACATGGCACCCTTTTTGCCACGATGTCTCAGTCATGGCAAAGTGAATACATCTTCCATAACAGAGAAGATTTGACCCCTTTGACCACTTGGTTCTCTTGATCTGCTTGAGATCCCTCTTTAATCCTCACTCTACCTTCTGTTTTCTTTTCACATCAAGCCAGCTACAATACATTTATTAATCACTGCATAGTTAAACATTGATATTTAACAAGATTCCCTCCAATTAGCCTGATTTGAAAGCAGAAGATCCAGGTGGGACTGAATGCCTCTATTACCTCCTAATCCAACTTAGAAACAACCAACACTCCATTTGAATTATCAGTTGTTGTATGATGCATAGCAATCTCACATTAGAGGAAGCAACTGAGTTGAAGCTCTAACATCATGGCATGACCTTTTTTATTAATCTTGGTGTTTGTACTGCCTGTAGCTGAGAGAACCTCACTTTTAATTTGCTGCTCTTTCTCTTGCCATTTTCCTGGTTCTTCTCTTATACTGTTGCTTTGGGAGGAAATCTCTCCTTAGTCACATCTTCTGTTAATCTTGGTAGCAGCACAGGTCTTGCCCATTTGTTTCCTTTCAGTTTGAGTGCTAGTCTGAATATGAATAGTTTATTTGCAAAAGCACTTGCTTCTTTTTCCTCACATTAAAACTAGTGCAAATAAAAAACATAGCAGGATTTATAAAGTACTTAAAATACATGAAGTAGTCACCTCCAGGTGATGCCCAGGTAAAGCTTCAAGTGTCATGCATGAATGACATAGGAGCTTGCTGGAAACAGTCTGGAAGAGAGCAACAAGAACAAGTGGAGGTCTACACAGCAAGACCTATGAGAAAAAACTGAGTAGGCTGAAATTATTTTCTTCTCTGAAGAGGAAACCAAAGTGAAGAGAAAACAGAAATATTTCAAAATGTAAAGGGCTGTAGCAGAGTGGAGAGGATACCACTGATTTTTGTGCTCACTGGAAATAGCATTGGTATTTGTTAAGGGAAGGGAAAGAAACCATCTAGTTTAGTTGTTTTCTCTGTGATTCATGAGAATTTCTTTCAACTTTGGTGTATTCTGTCCTTTTCACTACAGACACTCTCTCACTAGACTTAGGGCAGATTCTTTTATTTTATAGTACCAATTATCACCATTGAACCATCTGTGTTGCTATACTCAGAGGAGTGAGCCAGCATTTTCCTGGATTTCCTCTGATTTTAACTGTAGTTAATTTTCTCCTTCCTTTTCAGACCTCTTCTGCAAATTGGAAACCAAATTCCAGTTCAGTGAGGGTGATTATTTGAAGTATGTTGCTGTCCTCACACAAGAGCCTTTGTATTTAATGTCTACACTATATTCTGCCTGGGTGCCAGCCTGCTGAGCAGCACTCCCAGAGGTAGCCAGGTTACTGTGCACCATGAGGGACTGGCTTAAGACAGTGCTACACTTTGGAAAAGTAGGTATATTAACTCAGATTCATCCCTATGTGAATGAAACCATCTAACTTTGAACTGGCTTGAAGAACTGCAAGAATAAGCACATCATGGCCCACAATATATCACAGAGATGTTATCAGAATTTCAGAATCTTTGCTTATATTCTTGAGCCACTTCCCTGAACGATTCTTTTAGAACTTGCAACCTAAGCAGTAAAAATTAATGTTCAGCACTTGCAGTGGCATGGCAGCTGTTCCCTGATGGTTTGAAGTGACAGACATGCTGTACAGTGTGTCTCTGTGCAAACGATGGCACCTACAAGATTCTATTAGGGCCACAGACTCATTCTTTAGCAGAGCTAGGACTAAACCATACAATTCTCACCTTTACAGAATAGCTTACAAAAAAGTGCCCAAAACCTCAATTAGTTAAGATTTCTGAAGAGTCACAAAATATATTTTGTAATGGCAGGTTTTATGGGAGTAGTTAAAATTTTACTTTTGTCTTGCTTCTCTGGTTTGTTGTGGGGTTTTTGTCCCAGCCATTTGAAATTCAGGCAGCTATCAGCAATGTCTGAAAAACATTTTAGCAAACAGTTCTTTGCTGCTATAGGGGATAAAAGCAGCCAAGAAAACCAGACATCCTGATGTTCTTTTTGGTGGTAAAGCCTGACTATATGGTGGAAAGGGAGAAAAGGTCTTTCAAGAAGGTATTTTTTAGCTCAGAGGTAATGAGAGGCATGAAACATCAGTGAACTGCCAAATACCAGCAGGTCAGGGAACACTGTAAGAAAAAAAAAAAACTTGGTTGTCACCCAAGTATTTTATATTCAAATTATAATTGAATTTAGATAGTGAAAATAAATGGGTGAGAGGGAGAGAAGAGACAAATCTGCATTTTACATTAAATTTATGGAGTTATTTGGAGAGTGCTATCAAACCAAAATTGGTGGAATTTCCCAGAACACCGTGGCAATAAAAAAATCTTTGTATAGGAGAAAAAGCTAATGCCAGTAACCCAGTTAGTTGACAAGAGCAGAAATGACAGTATCTACTGCATTTTTTACCCTTGCAAATCTCATGCCACCCTTGCACAAGGCATTCCTACCCAGTAAATGTAATCAGAGTGCTGTAACTACTCTGTTGTGGCTATTTCTGCCAAAACTACCTCCTGTCGACACTCTATTCTGGTACAATTAGTAAGAGTAATTATTTCAAAATGAAGTTGGCTTTATTCCAGAGCACATTGTCCACATGAGGGAGTAACACTGAAGTAAAGCCATTTCTGCTGTAGCAATGCTGATCAAATCTCTATGTAAACAAACCCTTTGACTGTGATACCTAGTAATATTAAATTACTTTAATACAGATGTCTCTTGAGATTAAAGTTCTGTAGTCCAAGAGAATCAATATTCCAAACCTAAGAGTATGGCTTCAAAAAACTGACCATAAAAAAACCCAGAAGCACATTAATTCGCTGGTTTGTGCATCTTAACTCAAGATACATTGTGTGAAATGTTACAGAAATAACTGTAGTTTTAAGCAACTCTCTCACACACACATATACTTCAGAGTTTATTTACTATAAAATTACTAGAAAGTTGGATGGGTGACAGAAGGAGAGGTCAACAAAGGATAGGTAAATAAAACACAAAGATGCATTAAAAGTTCAGTAGTTGCTGCCCTGTGATATAGACTTGCAAAGGCATAAATGTAATGCCACAACATGTTGTGGTCATTCCTGACTGCCATAAAATCCTAAGCATAATCTTGGAAGGAAGTATTGATCCTTGTTCCTGTATTTCTACTCATTCTGTAGGATGAGGATGGGGAGAAAGGAAGGACTGTCTCTTCTAGGGAAAAAGCATTTTTCTCTCATCTCAGGATAGTACAACAGCAGCTTCCTAATTCTTTTGATGGAAGCTTACCTTACCATAAAAATGACAAAGAGTAGGTTCTAAGACTCTAAATCCCATGTGCAAAAATGTGCAACAATGGCATGAGAGAGTTTCTCTGGAGCTCTTTTCATGCATTAGGCTCCTTCTGAAGGCTTTGTGAATCCAGAAAGAGAATAGCCTCTGGTTTTCCCTCAAAGGCAGGTCAGCTTTGCATTGTTCACAAACCTGAATCATGCCAAAGTGACAGCATTAACTTCAAAGGAAAAGAATATATTAAGAATATTCTTCTTTAGCTATCGTCCCACCCTACAAAGGATTTGGTTATTGAAGCTGAACATTATCAAATAGATTCATTTGAGCATTCAAAAAAATGTTTTCCTTCTCTCCATAGCCACAAACTGAGGAAGTATAGGAAAATCTGAGGCCCTAAGAGAAACTACAGCACAGATGTTTTAGCCAAGGTTAATACAGCTGTCTGCACTTTTCCTTTTATAAAATGAGTTTAAATGACAGTTCCAACAACTCTCACATGCAGGCATTCACAAAATCATACACAGTAATGCATCCAGTGTATCAAATGCAGATTTCGTTCATACAGATCTATTCCATCAAATTCCTGCAGTTTTTCTCTCGTTTGAAGAAAAGACGAAAACTTATCCTTAGTAAGAGAGTGAGGGCATAAAGGATACTTCATTACAGAAGCTGCAATAGTGTGCTGGTAAATCGTATTGCTCTTCTCTCACAGTGAAGAGATATGTTACATCTACAGGCACTGAGTGAAGCTCTCACTGCAGCCACTTCGCCTCGTAAGAGATCACCATAAACAGGTTGTGAAATCAAGAGATTTATGGAAAAAACTTGAAAAGAGTTCAAGGACTGTATATATTAAATCAATCCTGATTTATTCAACAAAGCTGTTGAAGTTATTTATACAGGGGAAGACACATACAAGACTATTCGCCAAGACTTTCATCCTTACATAACACAAACAGGTACCCGCTTGAAAACACCACACAGAACTTGTCTACCCCGTTGGATGCAGATTGACCCAGCCTCACTCTGCTTGTACTCTGAATAGGAGGGACAGAACCTAGTCCTGGTCTGAAATCCATGCACCTTTCAAACATTGTGCTCCATCTACTGGGGTTTTTTTGCCTTTTTGCCTCTCAAAAACAAACAAGAAAACCAAAAATCTAACAGTCTACCCCATCCCCACCAAAAAAACCCAAAACAAACCAAAACCCATCTGTCTCACCCAACACCCTAAAACAGTATAAAGAAAGTAATCTGACTTCTTCTGGTACTACTGTTCACTTTCTACCTTGTGTCCCAGCAGGAATGGTATACTGGTTGCAAAGAAAAATAGATCACCAGCTTATAAATTAGTCTTATATGGGAACTTTGGCTTCTTTTTATTTGACGGTAAGTACAGAATTCCGGTTTCGGTCAGCATCATTATGCATTCTGACTATCTAACCTGAAGAACACTGATGGCATGTTTTGGATCATACAGAGAAAGCAGATCAGATGACATATTTTTAACGTGCCTTGGACACCTGCTCTTGCACTCTAACAGAAAATAAGAGTCTTTGCTTTCAGAGATTCCTTTTGGTTTCATGTGACCAAAGACAACAATTAGAGCATAAGGAATTACAATTTCCTGATTTTCTCTCTTCTAATGATAACTATAGTAAATCCTGTTGTAAGTAATTTAATGTCTTTTCCCAGAATATGTCCATTCATTTTGAGGGTCCCACATTGAGACATCTTAGTCCTTGTGTTTGTAGCAAGAGAAGGAAATGAACCCTCAAAGGGCAGGTACTGAAGGCTTTGGAATACAAGGCAATGTAAAATTGCTTGCTTTGAGACTCAAGTATAGGGATTGCCAGAATGTAAAAAATTCTGAAATTTTAAGAATGACAAGCATAAGGTGTTCATCACTGTTAATACTAACTTTAACTGGAAATGGAACTATATAGAGTTTCTGAATAGCAGCCTGGAAAGTCTGGAACTGAACATGTTGAGCAGGTAGTGGTACAGTCTCTTGACTTTGTTTTCCCAAACCAGTGAAACAGAGGCAACAATCTTAACGAGTTTAAACTGTTTTAATTTGGAATTAAGATTTTGCCACATTCTCAAAAGACTATGCTACCTGTACAAATTACAGAAAAACATTTTAAATCCCCTACCTTTTATTTTGTACCGTTCATAACATGGCTCATAAAATCAAAGTTTATATTAATTGGCAAATAAATCCAGCTCCAACTCAAGAGAAACAGTAGCAAAGACCTTCAGGAACTATAAACATGTTTGAAAGCTGCTTGAATAACCTGCACATTAAATGAACACACTTTTAACAAAAAAAGGAAAAAATACAGGAAGAGGATACCCTGATTATCTACATCATGAGAATCCAGATGAGTCTACATGGATATTCAGACACTTTTAACCTCTCTCATGGTGAGTCCCTGTGTAAGAGCAGAAGGATGCTGAGGTAAAGTTGATTTCTTCCTGACTGGGGACTTTGTAATCAAAGTTACTGACCTCAGTAAGTGGTGTTTTAAATAGGTTGAATATCCTACAAGCAATGCAATGAAAATCCAGATGTCATAGAAAAAGTAAAAAGATCAGAGTAGGGATTTCATCCCTTTGAGATGTCAACTGAAGACTGTTCTTAGATGCCAGCTGAAGAGATGGAAGTGCAGCTAATGATTTTAACTTCATATTTTAAATTGTCCAAATCAAAAGATCCCAAAACCACCCAGTTTCACCAAATAATAAAGCTTGGTGACCTCTGTGAGACGCAAACTCTAAGGTGAAAAGAAGTAAACTCAAAGCACCTTCTAAAACAACAGATTTATTTGTTTGATAAATGGTTATGCTTTCTATGCTTCCAGAATGGCTTTCCACGTGTTTCCTTATATGGGCAGATTTGCCTTCCTCCAAAACCTCACTGGGATGCATATATCCTGCAAGTCATAAGGAAGGGGGGGAAAAAGTCAGCAGATCTTGGAATTTAGGACTACCACAGAGACAAAACTATTTCTGTCTTAAATGTGAAGAAACAAAGCAGATTTTTTTTCAGTTAAATTCAAAATTATTTGCACTGGCAATGGGACCAAGACAGAGCTAATATATATCTATAAAAAATCAAACTGGCCAAAACATACACTGAAATGTCCTCCAGACCAAATGACAATATTCCATGCATATACTGTATTTTCCATTTCCCAATGTTGTTAAAAAATTAACAAATTAAATTGGCTGATAGTCCCTGAAGATACACAGCAGTATAGATTATAGTGGTTTTAAATGGGAAATAGGAACATGAACATCATAAAGCAAGGAGGCTCTCCTGACTACTCTTACAGGCACAGTCTTGCCTTTGCCCATGTTCTCTGCATAAACAAAGGTGATCTGATATTTATGAACTCAGTTCATCTATTTACTAGAAAAGGAACACAGTTTGCCTTTCTAAAACATGTAACTGCCTAAATTTAAGTAAATTGCATTTGCTGTTGCTTGTAATGTACTGAGAAACATTCCAAGAAACTGCAAATTGTCATGCATACAGAAAATACTGAGAAAAGACCAAGTAGAAAATCAGCATTTTGGGTGGCACATGATAATGAAAATCACTTCAGCTTCCATTTTACAGTGAAAAGGCAGGAGGGGTTTCAGGCTGACTTACTTTGGATAAAATATCTTTCTTTTCCATTCACATGCTACAGGGTTTTGAGTAAAAAAAGTGCTTGCACAGTTTGCAAGCCCAAAGAAATCTCTTGGCCTATGTCTAAAGAGAGCTGCAGATTTCTTCCTGCAAGTTTTTTCTTGGTCTGTGCTTGCCACAGATTAGTGGTTGTGTTTTAGACTTCCAGATAGAAGACATTCAGCTATCTTCTGCAGTGCACAGTGAAATAATGGCATTATGGTTTTTTTCATTGGTTTAATTGTCAGGATTGAATTTAAAAGCTTTAACAGTGACACAAATCTTGTCAAAGGCAGAGGTTTGACCTAATAAATTATTTTTTTAAATGCAATAAAATTCTAGGATTCTTGATTACAGTGTCCAGAATAGGATGAAATACACTCTTCTCAGTACAAAGACAAAGATAAAACACTGCCAAGGGAAAATGACAGAATCAAATCCTTTCCACTCAGAATGGAGAGCCAAGAAAATTTCAGTCCTCTTTATTCAGCATTTGAAGGCTGTCTTGTATTCCTTTCAGATGCTGGTACCATACTTCTCTCTTGTCACCATACTTCTCTCTTGGCAGTGGGTGCCTGGCAGGCAGACCTGGCATGGCTGCTGCCATGAGCAAATGGGTCATGGCTTTCACACAGCAAGCTCATGAACAGTAAGAACTGCTGGGGTTATTGCCATTGGTGAACTTCCTTGTGAAAACAGCACATTAAAGAACCCCTGAACAATTGAAAGCAGTAACTGAAGTCATTGGAGTTTACCAGCCAAACTAATAAGAATCTTTCCATTCCTATCTACCATCATAGCAAGTTAGAACTTGCAACGCAATATGTGTTTTCTAGGAAAAACCTTTTTCATAATAATTTACAAGCAGGTCTTTCTCTCAGAGACTCCAGATATCCCCTGCAAGTATGTGCAGACCTCAACACACTGCCTTGATTTACAGGTGAAGCAACAGAGGCAGAAATAGCCAGACTATATCCTGTGTAAAGGAAATACTTTAGTGAAGACTTTGAAGTGACTGTAAGTAGTCAGATAAGGATTCAGTCTCAAAAACTATTGTACTATGGAGCTTCATAAAGGACAACTGTGTCATTGTCTATGATACTACCAGAGCAAGAACTTCATTTTCAGAGGTTCCCACTACAATTTTTTCCCCACTGACACTGGAAGCTTAGGCTACCTTAACATTTACCCACTGATCCTATAAGAAGTATGTGCTTCAGTTTTTATGGCACAAGACCTGACCTGCAGTAATGAAAACTATAATGTTGGTTCAAGTGTCTGAAAGCCACTGAACCCTCCACTTGGACAGATTTCACAGTGACAAGAACAGTCAGGTCTTGGCGACAGGTATTCTGCATGTAAAACTATTCGCAATAATATGAATTTTAATTATACATGTATTCTTAATGATTATTTAATAATTCCTCAATAAGAAATGTTATCTTCAGAAGAAAAAATGAAGCAATGAATAGAAGGGAGTTTCAGGAATTGAAACAGAAGCTGCATGCAAAATCAAGATGGAAAACAGAAGCCAGATACAGAATTTTCTTCTGGGATCATGAACCCTTCCCTAGAATTTGATCCAAGAATTCATATCACCTACATGTCAATGAGGATCTGCAGATTTGCAGTGATATTAGTAAGAAGTTACACAAATAAAAGGATCTTCTTGCTGGAGGCTAGAAGAGCTCCCATGATACTCATACATCTAATTAAGAACAGCAGATTGGAAGGGACTCTTGGGTCATTAAGTTCCGTCCCTTGTTTTTGTAGGCAACCATGACATATAATCTTTTTCATATGATGGCCCTGCTTATAATCAATTAGATTTGTTTTTGTTTGGGGGTTGGGTTTTTTTGGTGCTTTGGCTCTTGCTACTCTTAGGGGAGAGCTTCATAGAGTCTCATTTCTTTTAGAATCAGAAACCTTTTAAAAAAATAGTTTATATCCACTTGTTCTTGTGTCAGCATTTCCTTAGCTTAAAAAGCACTTTTTCTAATATATTTATAGAATACAATCTTACCCATCTTTTTGTTTTGCCTGAACATGCTGGCTAAGCTTTGTTATTCTTCCTCATAGGATCCCTCCAATCCTGGGAGCACTCTTTTACACCTGTTTGTTTTTTACTTAAGATGTCTTAAGTAACAGGTAATCTGGCTGTACTGAGTATTCCAGTATAAGAACTATCAGCTATAATATTTCCCAACAATGTTTTTGGAACTGAAACAGCATGAAGCCCATTTCTGTCAGACATACTAAATGGAAATTTCAGAAAAAGTCCCACTGCCTTCAGTGGGTAAGCCCTGTCTGCTTTTTGTTTTCCAATATCCAAACATCACTTTCCAGTAAAAATATAATTTTCACCAACTATTTCAATTTTGGATAATAACAAAAACTAGCAATACGTATTTGAACACGTTTATGAAATAAGAAGCAGTAGTACTTGTACCAGCATTGGAACAAATATCTTTCTGAAAATTAATGTTAAGTTGGTTGAGTTCAAAAACAACAACAGCATTTTCAAAGTATTTGAGGAATAAATTTTTTGAGCAATGTTTGTAACAGTATATACAGAATATTTATCACAAATAAGAATTTTAAAACTCCACTGTAGTCCACATGAAAGAATTCAGTCTTATCTCACTGCTGGATGCCATATTTGGCATGAATTCCAAATTTGCAAGAAATGAAACATTGTGAAATATTTGATCAAAAGATCCAGAAAATTTATGTGGGCAGCCAAAGTCAATCTGTTTGGCAAAACATGCAGATGATGTTTCTGTCACATTGCTTTGGTATTTTGGAAAACCTGCAGTATCAAAGGAGAAGTCTGTATTCTGCACTGGAAGCAGTAAGTAATTAAAAGGTGTTTTCTGAAGGAATAAGTACGCATAGAAGATGTAGGATTTGAGGCTGCAACTTGTCTTTTTTAGTACACTCATAGTACAAACCCTGGAAATTCAAAATTGTACCTCCATCGGCTACACTATCCACGCTTTCAAAAATGGCAGTTTGTAATTTGTACTGACGATACACCCTGAAGTGATACACATTTCTGATTCTGCTGAAAACTGTGCCCTTTGGAGTAGGTCCTAAACTAAGCCACCACTAAATTCACATGAACAAGCTGGTAAGCATGCTTAGTATCTTCATATATTATATACTCGTTGAGAACAATAGAACAATAATCCAGCTACAGGATGGTCTAATGATGAACTCTCATTTATGTGTATTTTTCTTTTTCAACCATGTTTCAGTTTTGGAATATGGACTTAATTGATTTGTAACATTTTTTGGCCAACTCATGCTTCCAGAGTAATGGCACTAATCATACTGTAAATCAGAACTGGTCCTATATTTACTACTGGTCCTATATTTACTAGATGTGCTTGCAAAAATCTTTGAACACTTTTAAAAGACAGATCCTTAAGCTGGAAGTCTTCCCACATTTCCTTCTTGGTCACCCTACTTAATCAATAGGTGGGATTAAAAACGTCACACTTTCTTCTAAAATGAAGTTGTATTTGGTATTGGTGCAATTGCTAATGCAAACTAACATTTCTATCAGTCAGAAGGAGTCTCCATTTAACAGGAGTGACGCTCTCTTCATCCTGGAAAAGTGCTGAGATAAATTAACTGTCAAGATAAAACAGACATGTGTTCAAAAAAAACTAGTTCTAATCTTCTAATCTAAAAACTATGTTTTCACTGCAATTATCATTATTGCAAGACATGAATTTATCAATACTTCCAACATGAAAAAGGAAGGATATGTAGACATATGATTCTTGTCAAATATCAGGCAATTTTAAAAATGGTATCAAGAAACCCATTTTCATGTAATTACTGAAAGTCGTGTGGAATTTCCAGTATCATCTGCAACTAAGTCTAGTCCTTCTCTAAGGTCTTATACTAAAGTGTGGTTGAACTGGAGGATTGGGAAAGTGACAGCTTATTTGCCCTGGCTGTCAGTGTGTCTCAGGACAACTTTGATATAAAGCAAGCCAGCTCTAATCCCAGCTTTCAGGAACTGGGCAGTGAAAGAAGAACAAATAGTTTCAGCTTCAGCTTATCCAGGAACTCCAGAGGAATGAGTTATGCTGTCAGTGAAAACTGCTTAAGCCAAACAAATTTAATTTTTCATCTGTATTTGAATGTAGACATGCACAAACTTGGCACACAAAAGGCAGAGGAAGTGTATGTTATTTCATTAATCATTTATTGTCAGCAGTAGCAGTGAGCTACCCCTAAAAGCAATTTGTGGGTGCTTTAAGTAAACTCCAGCACTTGATCAGAACAGGACTGAAAGGTAGAATGATTATAAAATCAATCAGTGGTACCCTTCTGTCCCTCCTTGAAGTCTGATTTCAGTGGGATCAGAGTCAAGCTAGTCCATGGCATAGTTGAAATCTGTCATAAGATTCAGATCTGTCTGGACTACTGCTGTATTAGTCATGGATGTCTCTGGCCTCCCTTCTTTCCTCTTCTTCTGTGCCCACCCTGTCAGAGCTTGTGTTACTGTTTCAAAGGTGCTCCTGCTTTAAAAAATGATCTCTGAGGTCTGTTTGCTTTTCCACAGGCATGGCTCTTATTGCAATCAAATCCTCCAAATCCAGTAGAACAGAACTGAAGCTCTGAGAAGCCAAAGAATACTTCTGAATTTCCATCGTTCCCTGAAGCAAGCACCAGAGCCCAGCAAAGAAACATTTCTCACCTCAAAAGAACTGGCCAGGGAAGGGAGACCTACATACCACAAATTGACAGAAAACTCGAATCTGTAGTACTTGTACTATGGGAAGGAAGAGGGGAAAGAAGAGCAAACTGCTTCCTCACATGACAGGATGATTAGAGGTGTGCATGAAGGAGAAAGGAGGGCTTGATGCTCAGCTAGGTTAATCAGCTCTGATTAAAACACTTGGATGTACAGTCCAATGAATTCTGAGTGTGTCTGCCCATTTGTATGTCCAGCTCTGCCTGAGGTTACATCAGTTTAGCACAGCTGTCCAGTTGAAACTGTACTGCACAGCAGCAATAAACAAACAAAGCCCCTGAGATTTCCAGTCACTTGGAACTGTGCCACTTCCAACCCAGACAGAAATAGGCTGATTTTGCATGGGAGGAGTGCATCAATTTTGTATATTAACGGATCATATCTCACACTTCACATGGCTGTAAAATAATGTTAATAATTTATTTAGGGTGCCATGTTATTTGATTAAGGAAAAAATGCATTTTGATTCTATTTCTGTAATGCTTGTTTGCTGGTACACTGAGTAGCTTTAAGCAAAGAACCAAATTTTTCTCAGACCAAAAATAATGAACTAGGACATCTTTTTTGATGAGTATGATCTCTTGTTGCCAAATGCTTCACATTTAAGTAATGGCTTAAATCTTAAGTAAGGCCGTACTTCCTAGGTAAGTCTTTTCTCATAACCTCTTTAGAAATTATTTTTAATCAGTCCTTTTACCGTATTAGAACTTCACATGTGGTTGTGAGACCAGATATTTGATTTTTGACCACAAAATTCAAGGTCTCATTGTGGACTTCTCATTATGTATTTGAATGTGCATTTGAATACCAGGGTATAGTTTGGCACCTCCTTCTATTTTTTTCTTAAATCAATTGTGTTGCTTGTTTTATTTTAAAGGCACTTTGCTACCTTCATTTCTGTAGGCACAGGATAAAGTAAAAATGAGCCTAAACACGGTCAGAAATAATGAAGGATGCAATGAAATGCCATCATGAGGAAAAAAATGAAGAAATTCTGTTTCGGGTTTTCTCTTTCCTTTCATATTTAAACTGAAAATATCTGAACAATTTGGTTAATGTCGGTGACCAGAAGCAGCTGAGTACTGCATGCAATAAAATAATGAATGTAAAGCTAACTACCCTGCAAAATAACCAGCAAAACTCATATTCCACTTTAGCTCTTAAAACAGGACCTACCCCATGAAATCCAAAGGGTACATCGGTTTGTGGAAATCACTGAATAGCTGTCGACTTCCTTTAAAAATCCAGGGGACAAAAAAATTAAAATTCTATTTAATTCCTTTCCTGTTTACCATATTACTTTGACTTCAGAGAGATAGAGGAACAGTCACACTGTAACTGTAACTGTAGGTAGGACTGTAACTGTACAGTCTGTAACTGTAGGTAGGACCATCGCAGTATTTGAAACATAATGCAATGCAGAAGTACTAACCTCAGAGATCATTGTATCAGGGAGCTCTCATACAGATGTAAGAACTCCTGGTCAAGGCTGAACCTTTTGCAGTTGCTGGCAATTAAAAAAAAAGTTACAGCATAACAATCTAAAACAATGCACGTCTTCAATTTTTAGCAAATCAAAAGGATGATGTGTTTAATTTATTTTTGTTTCATTTATTTTCGCTTAATTTATTTTCAAAACAATGGTTTCGAAAACATACTTCCAATAATTTAGTAGGTTTCTTTTCGTATCTGAAAAGCTTTGTTTCAAAGTGTTTCAAACACAAAACTTCAGAAATAAGACTACTTATTTTGAACAGAAAACCTTACCTATACTAATATACACTTATGAAATGTTTTCTTTCGGTTTTTGTGTGCAAAGTTCTGACCAAGACATTTTTTCAGCTCTGTTTCATTTTCACTTACTGCTTTCTGTAGATGCACAGTATCAAAATGTCAATATTTCAGTCCAAAAACCATACAAGAGTGCCAAGATGAAAGGATTCCACTCTACAGCTCAACAAGTCACTTGCCTCTCCCAAATTTTTATTTAATGAGGCAAGTATTTGCTCTCTTGCATTACACAGAGAGTTTGAATAGGCGCTTTGGATCTGTAGAGCCAGACTGAGAAGTGGAAACCTGCCAGAGAAGTTAGATACAACCATAGGATAGCATCGTAGAAACATTTACATTGGAAAAGACCCTTAGGATCATCAAGTCTGACTGTTAACCAGTACTGTGATGCCTTTGGCAGATTTCAAAATCTCTGCTCCAAGAGAAAGCATACAATGAAGAAGAAATTTTGAAAGAGAGCAAGAATGAAGTTCCTGTGTGTCACTTATGTATATAAAGAAACTGCTTCATTCACACCATGCCCTGCTGAATTTCTAATACTGCAATTAAACAGCTAATGGCATAACTCTATCTGTGACTGTAACCTTAAAACAAAAATGAAATATAGTTATACTCATTGTTACCACATGCCTTTTACTTTCTTGGACAAGACTATCTAGCACGAAGAGATTTATTAGTTTCAATTAGCTGCTGCTTCTCTCCATAGCTACCAGCATTTAGCTGATTGGTAACACAGCTTCATCTTCAACTTCATTCATCCAACAGACACTGGAGTGAAAAATACTGCTACTTTTGCTCTAACTGACATGACCCCTACCTCCAGACTGGATATCTAAAAATGTTTTGTCCTCCTCTGTCAATGAAGAGATGCTCTATTACAGTGCAGGCTCTGCAAATGTTACTCAGCAAAACCAAGATGGTACATAGCTTTATTTAGGTAGGATTTTTAAAATAATTAACTGGTTTTGGAGCACCAACACCACTGACTTTCACTGGGATTTAGACAAAAAGGAATACTGGGGGGAATTCCACCTCGACTGGTTGTTTTTTCTGCTATGCTACACAGTAATTTTGAATCTTTTGGGGGGATGGGGGAGAAATGTGAAGAAAATGTGAGAAAAGTCAAGAAAAACAAACTAACAAAAAAACAAGAACAAAAGTCCCAGGAGACTTTTAAAGAAAGCAAGCTGCTTTGGGAATAGCTGTTCTGAACACTTACTTATTTGAAAGTTTTTAAATACCACATTCAAAAGTTACCATTTAAATGTCTCCTTCCAGTTCTAAGAGAACAAAAGCCTGCATCACAACACCCACCAAAATAAGTCTGCCAGAGATGGCAGGGATTGCATGAGTTGCAGACATTTTTCCTTCCTGGCAAGGTGGCTGCACAATGCAGACAGCATTTCTTCCAGCGTCTGCCTCCTTGCTGGAAGAAAACCCCCAATGCCCTACCCATGCTGATTCTCCTTGATAGTGCCCCAGTGATGCCTGGCAACTGCTGAAAGATCTCCAGGGAAGATGCTCAGATCTGTGAAGTATGTCATCATGCCTCCTTCAGTTTGTTATCTGTTTTCCGGAAAGTGTCAGGCCCTGATCTACTTTATGAATCAATTAAAAAAAAAAAATCAAAACCACTACACCATAAAAAAAAAAAATGCACCAAAAAACCAACCAAGCAAAACACAATTTAAAAAAATGCAACAAAAAAACTTAGAAATTAATCCTACTACCATCACTTGTCTATGTTCTGTGAGGTTTTGAGGCATTTTGCAAGTTACTGTTATATTATCATATGGATGGCCTAGGCTGAGAAAAAACAACCACACCTCTGGCTTAATTCCTTTGTTAAAAAGGAAAATATATTTATGCCCAAATTTTTTGTTGTCAGGAGCTCAGGGCAAACACCCACATTATGCATTTTAAGAGAACACTATTTAAACATGGAATAAATTACTCTAAGCCACAATGTATGGACACCTCTTCTTAGATAATGGAATGTCCTTTGTAATCAGCAGGTTTAAGTCCTCTCTACCCCATTCACACTTTCATTAATTGAGTCTACTCACGGCATACAGATGAGAGAAAACTTTTACAAGCGTGAGGGCCACATGACTCATTTCCATGTTTTACACTTTAGACATCCCGCAGTCTGACACTGTGCTGATGCTGCTGAACATTTACTTTTGCAGTTACTCAAAACAGCCTGCTCTGAGATACAGCAGAATTTGTCCATCTTTCCCTCCACATGTGAGAAAGGGATACAGATGCCGTTCCTACAAAGCTACAGGTCATATGAAACCTAACCCTAGAAGGCAAAGAGAATCCAAGCAAAGAAATCTTGTGTCCACTTGGATGTCCAAAAAACATGAAAGTTTCAATGTGAGATTCAACAACTGATCAAAAGAATTGTTTTGTTGCTGTTTGTTTTGAAGGTTAACATTGCTGATATACAGAGACTACAGTCCAGTGACAAGCAACTTCATCCAATATTTTGTGAAGAGAAATCTAAATGCTGGCTCTCTTCTTAGTTCAATCAGTAGCTAACAATAAGCTCCTTCTTTTCTATCTAACAAGATTCTTCCCTTTGTCCTTCACCAGCTGCAAAAAGATAGTAGTGGCTGGGATGTGGGTGTTTTATTTCACTCTGTAACAAGTCTAAAAGTGCACAATTACTGTGCTCTTAGATATTTAGATTATTAAATCTGTCAAGATTTTTAAATTCCCAGGGGATGTTTTTTAATATTACTATTTTTTGTACAAGGCAAAGAACAAAGAAGATTTCATTTAGCTTAAGGAGTATAGGCATTATTGTAAAACAAAAAAAACCCAAACATAAATCTAACCTTTGCCACTGGCACATGTCTGTACTGAGGATGCAGCTATTGTGGAAGCTGATGAAATCAGCAACAGCTGCAGACTCTGCCCACTGAGGGCTTAGAATTTGAAACTTGTGACAGACAGCCAGTGAGCAAAATAATGGAATGAAAGGGTTACACCACCCTATGGTGTTTACTGAACCAGCTGCTGCTCCCATGTAAGTAAACAGTGGTGAGGTGAGGGCAGCAAGCCATGAACTGCTCCACTTCCTTCCACCAGAGACCTTGGGAAGGAGTTCTGCTAATGGTAACAGGAGGGAGCACTACTAGAGTATGGCTGGGAACAAGTTCTGACATCCCACCGAGTTCTTTCCATCTGCTATTTCCTTTGTATTGTATTTACACTTCTAGATAGAAGAAAAATATATAGCACCCATACAAAAATCAGAATCTGATTTTAACACATAATTATTAGCCCTAAGTGCTAAATCAACATCATTAAATACATTTCCAATTTTATCACACAACAGATACTCTTTCAGAAATTTTTTTTTAAGAAACATTTTTTTGCCTTAAGTTCTTGTGTTTGGTCTGTAGCCAGAGGAAATTATTTTGGGAAAGTGTTAAGGCCACTTGGACAAGAGATCCATGGGAAAGTGGACTTAAAAAAAACAAGAGGGGTTGTTGTGACTTGTCACTTCAGAAAAAAGATTGCTTTCCCTCACTCTTTTCTTGCTTACAAACATACCTTCAAAAGCTGGGTTAGAAGACAACTCTAAAAATTACCTTTTCTATTATGTAAGAATGCACAGGATTCTCTCTCATAAGAAAAAGCACACACAACTTTTGGAGATGATCACCAAACAACCCAGACTATGACTTCTCCATCATGGAGTGTTTAGTATCTATCTACCATGCCACTCCTGTATATATAATTTGGAATTAACATTGCAGATATTTTCACTCACAGATGGTTTATTATGCATGGTAACAGCCCATATTAATATCCAGCTATCAAGACAACAGAAACTTCCCAGAGAAAGACCTCTTCCACATCCACCACTGTATTACAATGCTATGGCACAAGACAAAGAAATTTCAGTTTGTTCAACCCATTTCACAGAAAGGGGGCAAAAGGAATCACATGTCTGAAAAGTATTTTCATGTCCTCAGACTAACCACACATGCCTTCTATCACCTGTCTGCCCCTAGCATACGTAGCACAGAGTTTCACCTACAGTCAATACAGTGTAATTCAAATTTACCTTGACTATGCCAGATATCTGCTATCAAGAACCATCTAAATATTTAAGTGCCACTCAGTCCTCTCCAGGTTTTTATAAACA
This sequence comes from Melozone crissalis, assembly GCF_028551555.1. Classification (NCBI taxonomy): domain Eukaryota; kingdom Metazoa; phylum Chordata; class Aves; order Passeriformes; family Passerellidae; genus Melozone; species Melozone crissalis. The sequence continues at coordinate 19,655,041 of NW_026535786.1, read as the reverse complement.
CTGTGCCTGAAATATCTTCCTTTATGGTCTATTTTAGACCAACAGGGAAAAGAATGCAGAGTATTTCTATTTCTTACCCAGAAGACACAGAGTGCCTAGTTAGTCCTTCTGCAAGAAGGGTCAGCTTGATGCCTTCACTTGGTGGCATCTGTGGCATTCACACACAAGGAAAAAGTCGTCTTTTCCTTCTAATCATTTACAACCATTTGTTTTGTTGGGGCTAGAAAATTGCAGCTCAGCGTAGAAAAGGGCAGCAGGCTCTCAGGGATTTAAATAGACATGGAATCTCTGACAAGGAAGGGATTTCAGTGCAGGCAAGGAAGGATAAAGGTACAAGATAAATCTAGGCATATGCATCTTACTCTTTCCACTGTTTTCCTAGCACATGTGAAAAGGATAAAACAAATAACATTTCCAAGTCCCCTGAGGTGAATCCCAGTGACATACCTACCTCCTCCCACAGTGAGGATCTCACAGGTGCCCAAGTGGACAAGCCAATTGTCATAGTTTAGCCCTGGCACAGAGCCAGTGCCCCCATAAGAATACCCTCTCCCTGTTGTCTGCTGTGAGATGTGACCAGGAATAAGCAAAGCAGGCTTCTGCTTAGAAATAAAGAAAACTTTATTAACTAAACTACAAGAAAAGAAGAAAAGAAGAAAGAAAAAAACCATAAGGGAAAAAATGAAAACACCTTACAAAAGCACTTTCTTCCTTCCCCCCCCCCCACCAAATTTCCCAATGCAATACATTCCCCCAAAATCACCAACTCTCAGTCCGGCATCACCCTTTAGAATACTCAATCTTCAGTTCATGAAGAGGAGAGGAGTCCTTCTTGCACCATAGGCTTCCCCTGGAAACACGTTGAAACCTTGTGTGCTTCCATGTCACTCAGCACCGCCCAGAAAGTCCTTTGCCATTGTGACATCTTCCTTCCATGCCCAGTGCTCTCACCACTGTGCATGGACCAGAGCTGCTTTTAGGGTTGTATTTCAAGGATGCCTTGTCTCACTCCAAAAAAAGGCACAGTCTCTCCTTCGGGACATCTGTCCCCCCCAAATTTTCACCCCCGGAGGCCGAGGGGTACCCACACTGAACCCTCCTGGCTCTGAGGCACTGCCTCCCCCTAAATGCAGTCTCTGTGTCATAGGAAAAAAATGGTTCAGTCTATGGCCACACAAGAAAAGTCCAGCCAAAAGGCCACTCTGTCATCTCTCCCCCACTCAAGAGTCTTCTGCACTTCCCTCGTGGCCCATTCCCTGTTATCTCTTAATCTCTCTTCTCATTCAGCACCAGGAGGATCAGCATTTTGCAAGGTCTCAATCATGCAAGAAAAGGGTTTAAAATTTCAGTCTCTGCCTGTCCCAGAGCTCTGGAACTCCCACGCTGCCCTGGCCGGGCACTCCCCCCCTTCTCCTCCTGGGTCAGCGCTGCTATCGAATTCAGACGCTGGCTCTCCCTCTCTCTCTCCTGGGGGAGGAATGGCTGCCCGATGTCTCTTGGTCTCTTCCACCCTTCCATCCTTGGGCTGGGCCTACCTCATGGCCGTGTGGCTTTTCCCCTCCCCCTGCCCAGCCACCAAAGCCTTTCCCAACAGAAGTCCCAAGAGAGACTCCCAGGGTCGAAGCTCTGGTTTTTAACCCCTGTGTGTTCTCAGAGGTGTGTCCAAACCCCACTGGCCACATCAGGTGCCAATATCAAAATCTGAGCACCCATTGGTTTGACCACAGCATCCCAGAATTCCCACTTCCTGGTCAAACCAGCACACCAATATAGCTGGAAAAGGCTCCCCTGTTATCCCCGAGGAACAGGGACACATAGTTCTGTCCAGAGCAAGGCCCACTGAGAAGCCAGGGTACACTCAGAGAAATGTAAAACACTACTTATTTTGTAACTATGACACAATATTACATCATCCCCCTTACTAACAATCTTATATTGCCCTGAAATATAATTTTCCTACATGCTCAGTTCTGTGGTTCAGACTCAGCAGTGAATATTCACAGCTAGTTGTACCTGCACTGCAGCTATGATAGAAGCTCTGCAAATAATCCCAATGTACACAAGTTCAAGTATTTTTCTCTCTTCTACATACTCACTGGTTTAACTATATATTCAGTGACATTTTCACTATTGTAATGATTCCGTAAACACATTTTTAGATTCTTGCCAGGGCTTTTCCTACGCTAAGTGCTTGCATGTGTATATTTTTGTGTATGCTAGTTTTTTATACTAAATTTTATCCAGATGAATTAATTGACTCTGTGTTTGTTTAGTCAGCTCCCCCCCTACCTTAATCAGGCCTCTACACACATCACTTTCAAATAGAAACTCCAGGTGTAAGTCAGAGTACATGCCACAGGCCACTTCACGAGCGTGTGATTACGTGATGCAGGTATCCTGCACTTGGGCTCATAGACCAGGATATTTCACCCAGAAAATAGTGGATATTGAGTGAGGCCCACAGATTATTATCTGGGAAAAATGACAGCCAAGGAGGGTTATAGTAGTGGCCCATAAAATCATGACTGTTACAGGGAAATTATGATAGTTCTTCATTGCCTCTTCCACACAAGAATTATAGGACAAAGTTGTTGCTCAAATTCAAATTCTTTGGGTGGCTCTGGCAGCAATAAGAAAAGTTAAAAGCATTAAAGAAAACCATTATCTGTTGCAGAAATACATGTACTATGTGCTAGAAGGTCTCTGGAGAAAACTGATAAGGTTCTGCCCAGTCACTACATAAAAATGGTTCCTTACAGCTTTTCTTTCACTTAAGGGAGTCAGACTCCAAGCAACAGGTAATATTACAGAATTAGACTCAAGTCCTCAAAAGGTGCAAACAGAACTTGACTTGAGAGAAAGAGCTTAAAAATGGCTAATCAGGTAGGAAGACTGTGCACATAATGAAAAAAAGATATGAGGAAGCTAGGAGCACAAGCTGCAAGAAGACAGCTGTATTGCAGTAGCTGTATTTGAGATCAGTTGCAAACAAGAATGGCAAAATGCATCTCATTGTCTAATTTATGTCCTGCAAGTATTTACACAAAAATAATCAAATTTAGATAAGCAAGCATGGTCAGGTAGTTCAGTATTTGAGCCTTCCAAAGCAGTTAAAGCCCTGTTGTACCCCTGGACATGTACAATAAGATCTGGACTGTGTCTCCATTGTTCTTTATAGAGATTTTTTTTCCCCTCTTTTCACTCATTTAACCACTATTTCAGACATTTTAGGAAGTTATTTCAGATTTTACTCCACAGAATGCAGTAGCAAATGCAACATTTTGTCTGTGTTCTTAGGTAGCACAAAGTATCTTTTGTGATGCCTGCAAGAGAGAAAATGAGAGCAACAAAATGATGGGGAAGGACAACAAGGAGGGAGGAAATTAGAGAAGAAAAAAACCCCTCCAAATAGATGGACAAACCACTGGAATTACCAGCTTTTGCCTAATATACATTCAGTTCTCCCTTAATTACAGAGTCTGGACTTAGCATTGCTTCAATTTCTAAATGATGGTTTATTCCTCATCTTCCTCTTTGGATTTTATGTGAAGACTTCTTTCTCTCTGGGAGGAATCATTAAGGAGATAGCTGCCCTTCTTTTAAACTATCCAGAAATGTGATCTGCAGTTACGGTCTCCATCACATGGGGAATAAGAATCTAGATTTATACTTTGCTCATTGGTGCCCTAAAAAGCCAACAGGATGCAATGTTCTCTCTTTGGGCTCCTTTCTTCCCTCTGCAGAGGCACCTTCTGGATGCTATGGAATAGGCTTGCTGTCCCAGACGTTGAGATGTGACCCCCTCTGTATGGCCTGCATGTTTTTCTCAGGCCATAGGGATCCTTCTGAGCCCCTGCAGCAAAGAACAACTCCCCTGCAACTCCCCTACAACACATGTGCAGCCGAAATCTCTCTTCTCAATAATTCTTTAACTGTATTTACACTAATTTTAATTTACTACCCCTTTTCCTGTGAGTACATATCACCTCTCCCTAATAAAATTTTAAAGCATCCGTTTTAAGTGAATAAAAAATTGTACTGCAGATACAACTGAAAGTTCAACTATATTTACAAATAACGCAAGTTTGAACAGGGGATGAGAGGGATTCTCCAAAGAAATGTCTAAATTTATGGCATAAATAAAGATGTATCAAAAATGCAACAAGTATCAGTTTTCAAAAAATGTTTCCTTCACCCATGTTTGATTGGCAACAGTCAAACCATGAGACAGTTCAATTTAAAAAAAGTCTAAATTATATTGTTCTGCTAAGAGATGTCCACAAGTAGTCACACACATGCACACAGTAACTCTGAACTGCAGCAGTTTATCATTTGCTTTATTCTAAAAATTAAGAGAGTGTTGGATCATGATTCAGAAACAAATATAGTGTTCTGTAACAACTTTTTATAATAGTTTACTATCTTCTGATACTGTCCCTGATTCCCCATTTTATACCTGCATGCCTCAAAATTAGGATACAATGTGAAAAGCCTGGTTTTGCAGCACTCTTCTCATCTACTGGAAGTCTGAACATTAGCTAAGACTCAGGACTTGCACAACAAGCCTGCTTTCTTCTCTTGCTAAAAGCAGCAATGTGCCATCAGTGGAATCAAAGTTATTATCTAATATAATTTAATAAGTTATATTAGATAGTTAGTTAATTAGTTATAAGTTAACAAGTTTCTCTCCTAACATCTATTTTCTTAACTTACTAGGATAGTAATCTGATTTTTTTTGATGGATGAAGTCACTTCAAGAAGAGGAGGGAAACTGAAAGGTAGGGCAAAATGTCATTTAGAAATTGTAACTTTTGTTTTCTTCTTAGTATTATGGGATTTGTCTGATTTCTATGATTCTGAAAGATAATGTGAAGTGGGTCAGTGTTTCTGTTTAAAATATAATTTAGAAAAGACCTTTGGCACATATTTTCTTTTTCCAATAAACACATTATTCTTTATTAACAGCTCTACCAACCAACAAGGGCATAAACTGGAAACAAGGGGCAACTGGAAACACACAGAAACATACAGAAGAAGATGGACATGGGAGACAACAGAGAACAACCACACTTTTAAAAATTATGTCCATGTGAGAGGAAGTAATGTGCAACATGAGGACTGAATAAATGGGAAAACCTGGAAATATTAATGCTGAATGATTTACAAGGAAAAAATAAATACTGAATGTGGCTGGACAGTTCATAGAAATAACTTAGGTCCTTTTAGTTCAGAATTGATTCCTGAACAGATCAGCATTCAAAATTATTTAGGTAACTTTTTAATGTGAGTATATTCCACTTTATAGACTGCACACAAATTTTTTATAATCACAATGGCCCTAAGTACATACTACTCAAAGCATGCAATGTCATTTAGAGTGTTTGATACTGATTCTCACACTGTATAACTCCCAGTGCAACACAGAACTCTCTAAAGTTGACTGTACAGATGTTCCAACAGAACCAGACTAATTGAGATCCTTCTGTAAATAAAGAATTTATATGACAGCAAACTCTGCTTTTTGTTAATCCAAATTTTGACCTTTTATTCATTTGCCTCTCCTTTGTAATGTGCTTCTACATACTTCTGAAGGCTTTTAGTGTCCCCCCTAAACTTTCTCCTTCAACCAAACTACCCAAGCTCTTCTCCATTTCTCATAGGTAAGGAGTCACAGACCACTGTGATAATTTTCTGCTGTATTCTGAACCCTCTGCCTCTGTAAAATCATATCTTTAGAAGCTGAGTGCCTGAAGTGGGCCCTTGTCAGCTCTGTCAACAATGTGAATAGTTTCCTATGCAGAAAGACACCTTTTTGCAGAAACAGTCATGTTTTAAAATTACTGTGTGTTATGTGAACAACCAAATGCAAAAAGAGAGAAGGTGGCACCCCAAATATTCAGGTGGTAAAAGCCAAAACTGGTCTTTTTTAGTTTAAATAAATTAATTTTCTGTCTCTGGATATCCATAATCTATGTTTTTATTTTGGTCAACCTGTGTTAAGCACCAACAGAAAGACAATGAATAACCAATCAACAGGAACACACTGAACCCATTTAACTGCTGAACATGTATCAGTCCATGCAAGTTTCATTGGAAGTTGCTGAGCAAAAATTCAAACACTCTACCTAAAAAATAGCAGGGTGTTTAATACTTGGGGAACTAAATTAAGAGCTATAAGCCACCTTTCTATTGACTCACTATTAAGCCTTTTTACATCAACCCAGTATAGCACAGCTACATATGTACATGCACACGTAAGAAAACGCACTCCCCCAATGCTAAATCAAATAATTACATGGAAACAAAACTCAAAACTTAGGTTCATTCTTATTAAAAGGTCACAGATTTTTTCCTCATATATAGTATAATTTATTCTCAATTGTTTTAGGATTGTGAAAATGTTGTGACATGAATTGCAATTTGGGAGCATTAAGAAAGTTAAATGTTTATATTCAGGAACCACCCTTGATCCTTCTTATGTAGCCAGTGTGCACAGTGCATATTACAGATTTAAATATAACTGCATTCCCATTTAACTTACTAGCCAATCTACAGACTATGACTGGTTCCCAACGTTCATTTTTAAGTAAATAAATTAATATGTATGTTGGAATTCCCCCCCCCAGACAGTCACACTTGGAATACAGTATTTCCTTTCCTAAAGATCCTAAGTTCAGTCAAACAAGGGAAAAAAAATCTCTTGAGGACTGTCCTAGGATGACGTTATGATGCTTGTATCCCCAGTTGTCTGTTCTGTTGGATATGTTCTGTGCCTTCAAGACTGGCTCTGAAAAGCAAAGTTTTGTTTTGTTATCAGCCTGCTCACTCCCCACCCCCTCTGCCTCTGTATCGGGGGGACACAGAGATGGGGCAGTACAGCTTTTGCTTTTTGCTGTTGCTTTCACTTTGCTCTTGCCTTTTTGCTTTTGCTTGTTAGTTAGTTTAGCTAGGCAGTTCGAATTTTCCCAGGACTGCTTTTCTTTCCCTTTTCTTGGAACCACTCGAACCTGCTCTGGACTGGGATCTGGGAAACACCAGAAGTTTGCACCGTGTGGCTGCAGCAGCCATTTTCCAGAGCTGGAAAAGGAGGGACTGAGAACAGAGCGACCACTCCCAGGAGAGACTTTCTGAATTTGTCATCTCTTCAGAGCGGTGAAAGAGTGGTGTCATCCGGTATTGTTCATTTTGTGTGCTGGGGGATGCTGTGCCTGTTAAATAAACAGGTTCTTTCCACTTCTCTCTGAGGAATCCCTCCCAAACCAGTTGGGGGGAGGGGCCCCCTTTAGCGGTTTTCTTCCAAATTTGCTATAAACCAGGACAAGGACACTCCTATTTTCCCTTCTCATAAGTCTGGAAAAAAATATGCTGAAGGAAAATGAGCTCAGAATTGTACATGAGACCTTTTTTGATTGACAATGAGTATTATATGGGTAGGCTAATGTTAGGGGTTTTTGGCAGAATTTCTACAGAACCTAGCTGTTATAGAGAATTTCTTCCTGAAACAGCTTTATTTGAGGGAAAATGTTGGAAGTGCTCAGTGCCTTTCCAAAATTTGCCCTTTTAGTAGTTTTTAGAGGGTTGTTTGTTTTTTGGTTTTTTTTTAATGTAAGAGATCCATAAATTTGTTAGCAAAGTTTACCACAATTTTAGCAACTTCAGTAATGGAAGTATGACCCATTGTAGGGATCTCATTGACAAAAATAACCCCCAACAAAAAAGAGCAAAAAGTGCTAATGAGAAAATAAATTAATAAGACATTTCTGAAGTATAGCCATATTTGAATCCTCAAGTTGTAATTTTTTGTAATTTTAAAAAAAGTTACAAAAACTATAATAGGATTGGCAAATTTCTGGAGTGTTATCTGATATTCACTCTGTCTTGTCTCCTCCTGTGGATTAAGTTCACCTCTTCACTAGTTCTCATGAACTTCACCCTGAAATTTGCTGCTCCAGAATCATAAAGTTGGCTACAGAGACACGGTTTGGAAAGGCCTGATGGAAACTGGTCCTCATGGACTGAACACCATGAAAAAATAAATGAAATAATTTTTTGCTGTTACCACACTGTGGCATTTGCTATTATTGTACAACTTCACCACCTGCAATATAGAGGGAAGAAAAAAATAATTTTTTTTTGCTGGGCAGAGGAAGTGAGTTTGAAGGTAAGAATCAGAGTAGAGTGTAAGACAAGAAGTGGTAAAAAACTTTAAAACAATCTTAAGCAAATGGCAAACCTAGATTTCATGAAAAAGAGTGCATTACACAGCCTTCAAGCTATCTGCAACTTCATCCCATTTTGATTTGTTTACCATAATTAAAGAAACACTAAAAATTTTAATTTGCTTCAGGCAACTTGACTGGGATTTCAAAATCCCACTGGGATTTCAAAGTGCACCCTCAGTTCACAGACAACAACAAGTGGGTGAGTGTTGATCTACTAGAAGATAAGAATGCTCTGCAGAGGGGTTTGAACAGGTTGGATTGATGGCTGAGAGCAGTTGCACGGGATTCGATAAGGTTCACTGAGTGCCAGGTCCTGCACTGGGGTCACAACAACCCCAGGCAGCACCACAGGGTGAGGGAAGAGTGGCTGGAAAGCTGCCTGGCAGAAAAGGACCTGGTGACAGCAGCTGAAAACAAGCCAGCAGTGTGCCCAGGTGGCCATGAAGACCAATGGCATCCTGACCTGTATCAGCAATAGTGTGGCCAGCAGGACCAGGGCAGGGATTGTCTCTCTGAACTCAGCACTGGTGACGCTGCCTTAAGTTCTGTGTCCAGTTCTGGGTCCCTAAATTCAGCAAACAAATTGAGGTGCTGAAGCCTGTCCAGAGAAAGGCAATGAAACTGAGGAAGCACTGGAGCACAAGTCCTATGAGGAGTGGCTGAGGGAGCTGGAGGTGTTTAGCCTGCAGAAAAGGAGGCTCAGGGGGGCGGGCACCTTATTACCCTCTACAACTGCCTGAAAACAGGGTGTCGTGAGGTAGGGGTCAGTTTCTTCCCTCAGATAACTAGTGATGGAATGAGGAATTTTGGGGTCCAGCTAGCTGCCGGGGGCCCCAAAACTGGGTGGGTGCCGTCGTGTCCCCTCCTTGCCGTATGCCGCCGCGGAGGGATCCAGCCGCGGTCCCGCGCACTCGCAGCCCCGGATGTTTCAAGCTGACACAGCCGGACAGAGAGGTCTCGGGAGGCTCCGGTGAAATTCCAACAGGCTTTATTTGCGGGAAGTCCGAGGGTGCCGACAGGGGAGCAAAACGAGATGCAGCTCTGTTGAAGAGCGCCAGAGCTGGGGCGCCGAACCCCGAACCAGGGCAGGACTTAGATTTAAAAAGGGGAACGGAGTAGGCGAGCTCGGGGTTGCCCTTTGACCACTAGGACGGGGGTACAGGGGTGGTCTTTTGTGGGGTGACTTGAGTATACCAATCGAAAACCGGGGAGGGGGTGGTCTTTTGGGGAGAAATCCAATGGAAAGGTGGAGAGCAGGGAACTTTCTAGTACAAAAGTTATGTTTTACATTTGATTGATCGCTTCATCCCAGGGGGTCCCAGCTTCATAATCTTTGCCCCTCCCCCCACACTGGAATAAAAGGAAATGGATGTAAATGTGTTTAGATTGGTTATTAGGAAAAAAAATCCTCGTGGAAAGGATTGTAAAGCCCTGGAACAAGCTGTCCAGGGAAAAGGCTGAGTTGCCATCCCTGGAGGTATTGAAAAGATGTGTAGATGTGGCACCTGGGCACATGGTTTAGTGGTGGGCTTGGCAGTGCTGGGGTAATGGTTGGACTTGATGATCTTAGAGGTCTTTTCAAACTGAGGCCATTCTGTGATTCTGTATTTTTCTAGCAGTACATCTTACCCTCTGAGATGTCAACAGAAGAAGAGCTCAGTACATGTTGTGATTTTCTTTCTTCCATAATACTAAGCAAACAAATTAATATGAAAATGTTATTTAAGAAAGATTCTGGAGAAAACTAGCTGATAGTTCCAAATCATTAACGAAGTACATATAACAATGCCCTCCTCATTCAAAACTACTCATCATAACAGCCTGAGAAAGAATGCAGTCATGGTATTTTCTCCAACGCCAGAAAAGTAGAAAGAATCCTCCTCTGCCTTCTGCTGGCTATCCAAACCAATAAGTGAACAAGGACTTACCCCCAGAGTTTCTCTGGAATGTATATCTGATTAGACAACATTTTATCATGCAAAACTGTGATAAACCATGGCACAGACATAGGGGTGCAGCACATCTGACAGCATTTTACACCAAATTTCTCTTCCCTGAGTGGTTCTTTGTTCAAAGCTGCCTCAGTTTTGTTGTATGGTAAGAATATGCAGAGTTGTCAAGCAGCAGCTGACTTGCCAAACAAACTACTTCCTTGTATACTCAACTGTGTACACCCAGTTCATTTCTGAACATCTCTGGGAGGAATTACTCTAGAGTTGTTCCTGGGAAGCCTAATGGAGCTACAGAGAACTGACTCCATCAGTTTAGAAAATCAGAACAAAACACAAAAAAAAACCACCCAAAAATATGCAAATAGAAAGCTTCTTCAATTCACATAAACTTCATCTGATGTCTGTGGGACAAAACGATTTTGGCTTAGAGCTTATTCAAAAGTTTACCGTAACATAAAAACATTGAACTGATTGAGAAAATGTAACACTTGTTCACTCCATCCAGTCCAACATAAATAGAAATAAATGCTTTAAGATATGAAGGGCCTTTGCATTTGGATGGAGTAGAAAGGCTTTCACATAACATGGTATGCTGAGAATTAAAGCTTCAGTAGTTCAGCCTGCCTTTTCTTGTTGCAAGTGCACGAATGACAGATGCTGGAAGAGTTCCTGTTCTTTTGTAAAATAAACAACCTTGAACAGAGCACTCACAGAAATAAAACAACATCAAGTTCTCTATACTTTTAAAAGTTTGTAACACTGAGTTTGGGCACAGAGATGGGACTATAAGCAGTTTGATAAAGAGTATAAAAGTATTCTAGTGCAAAAGAGCCGCATTGTTAGAATAACATAAGTCTACATAACTACCAGAGGAGAATGTAGGGTCTGTACTAGACACATTACTCTCCTTCTCTGGAAGTGGAAGCCTCCTGCTATTAAAAAAATAAGATAATTATGGATGCCTCACCTCCCTGACATTAATATAACTGGCCTGCACTAGGAGAAAAATTCTGTGAAAGAACATAAAATGTTCTTTCCTTTTACTGATGTTCCTCTTAATATATTGCCCAAAGGGAGATTGGAGATGAAGAATACTGGAAAATCCTTTCTGCAGGTTGACTTCTAGGTTGCCACTGAAGTCTCTCAAAGAGACAAACACAAATGAAAAACAAGCTTACTAGTATCATCTTAAATGCAAAAGGTCTAAGTAAAGTAAGTGGTGAACTTACTCTCCTGTCATTGGTCTAGCATTACTGAATGCATTAATGAAGGCTACTTAAAGCTTTGGATAGATTAAATTAAAATAGTAATCACTGATCTAACTCCTCCACCTATATGAAAAGGATGAGAATGTATCCATAACATAAAATGAGACAAGTTTATAAAACCAAATAAATTGTTATGAACTTAGAGCTGTCTGAATTTCTAGAGTTAGGAAAAGGCCTTTGTCCAGAATATAATACATAGAAATGACCGTTTTCTATTCAATGTTTCAAGGTAATAATTTCAATGGTCACTAGAAAAGAGGGTTTCTTTCCAGATGAAATGCCATGGCAAAAAAAGAGACCAAAGTATTAATTTGGGAATGCATGCAGAAATGCTGATATGTCATTAAGCATTTCTTTTTTATTCCTTCTCTCCTCCTGGTGAACATGCTGGCAGGCAAATTTCTTACTCAATAATAAAACTCAAACAACTTGAAAAGTCTGAAGAGCACTGAAATTTACTTAAGTGTTTTATGTGCTCACTAACAGTGTCAAAAAAACTTTTCATCCACACCAGAACTTTTGCTGTAGCTGCTGCCCAGTAGCAATGGTTTCAAAGATCAGACACAAACTGGGCAGAAAACTCATGCCTTCTTCATCACATTGCTAAGATGAACTCAGAGGATTTTTTTCCATAATTCACTGCTCTTTTAGAAGCTCACTAAAGTACTTTGTTCTTAAAAAAATAGGAGGGTGGGGGAGGGCAGGAAGAAAACTAAAATAGGGGAAAAAAAACCTGTAGGGGTCCTTCACTTCCATGAACTTAGTCAGCCTATGATTCTTGGGAATAGGTTAACATTGTTTAATGTCTACACTAAAAGAGAGCAATGGAAACACTGAACTGTGAACCAAAATCAGTAACTTGCAACTTAACTTACTGCAACTTAATATATAATAAAAAAATGGGACTGATGAAAGGTCTGCAAATGGCATTGAGCTGACAGGCTCTTTGCTGAACACTCCATAGCCTATGCTCTGATCTATTACAGCAAAGTAAGAAGACTGAAATAGAATGAAGAATTGAAAAGCAACTGTACCAAAATCTGTGAGCACTGCTAACCATGTCTCTGCTCAAGCTCCTATTTTTCCACAGTACAACTGAGAGCAGAAGCTGCCCTGCTTCCTTCATAACACATTCTCAGGAGTTAGAGTAAAAAAAATACTGTGTCCCCCAGAACTAAAATTTTAGTCAATTTGAAGAAAATGAGGGATGTTGCTACAAGATCTATTTTTGCCAGCAGTAAATATGCAATAGAACTATGTTTTCCCCAGTTCTAAAGAAAAAAATTGTAACGATGTTTGGAATCAAATTCCTATTAGTGCTTTTATCATAATATTAGGCAGTTTGAACATTAATTGGGATTAAAAGTTTATTTCTGCCTTTATACAGCCTCTTTTTTTTTGTGCTGAAGGGAAAATAATTTATAAATGCTGTAACCAGGATATCAAATCAGTCTATTATTTAAAAAATGATTAATTGTGTAGTTAGGAAGTGAGCAATATCTGTGAGATAAGGCATAAGACCTAAGCAGTAAAGATGGATGAGAAAACATGAACATTTTTATTCAGGTTCTGTTTCATTCCCTTTTTAACTTCAGTGTCACTGGGCCAAGTATTTCCTTTGATCATAAATTTATTTTCCCAAGGATGCTATCTTTCATTTGAAACAGAGCACAAATTGTCTTTCTAAAATAATTTTTAAAAATCCTACACAATCTTTCAGCAGAAAGTTTTCAAAGAATATATATATCTTACAGACAAAATATGTGCCACTTGGTTTCATTAAATAAAATTTCAGGAAGCTTATATAAAATATTAAAAATACACACACAGAGTGCATAATACTGCCACCAAGCACATTCTGGTGGAATGGAACACAAGTTTTATTTAATCCTCAATCGTGTGTTAAAAGGTTATGACTTCCATGTTTTATCTTGGTTACTTCTCAGACATGGACAAACACTAGGTTTCAATACAGGGACAATTTATCAGGTTTGATCATCATCTGGGCCAATGTCCCAATCTCTGAAATACCAATGAACTGACACCCATCTAATCTGAACTCCTGTACAATATCACCTAAGTGGAAACTCAGTGTTTTTGTACAATGACATAGCAATACAGCATCATTAGGAATATTAGAAGATCATTAGTGGAATCAACTCCTGGTTGAAGAAGGGTCAGTCATGAAGTCAGAACAAGCTTCTCAAGGTTTATCCACTTGGCTTTTGAAAGCTTCCAAGGATGGACCTTGCACAGCGTCACCGAAAACCTGTTCTGCTGCCTGATTGCTTTTGAAGGGTGTTGTCAATATATTGCAAGTTCCATATTGTTGTCTCCTTATTGCAAGAGTTTTATACCTCCTTGATGTTTCTTGTAGGCAGCTCCTCCAAGCACTAACTCTTCCTTCTTCTCACAGTACCAACTGACTCCAGTTCCCCCTCAACCAATCAATTCACTCTCTTATAGCACTCTTCTTTTTATTGGCTACAGCTGTGGCCTGTTAAAGTCAGGCCTGCTCCTAATCTTTAATAATTAGCCCAGCTGCAACTTCTTAGGGGTAAGATTACTACCTTTATTTTCTTATATTCTAACCCCCTACAGAAGGGAAGAAGCTTTTCCTTATATCCAGACACAACCTCCTTTTTTTCAACTTAGGCCTGCTGTCAGTTGTCCTTCCATCACCATGGAGCCTGTCTCCACCTTCTTAATAACCTCCCCTTAGGTACTGGAGGCAGCTGTTTGACAAACCCCAAAGCTGACTGTTGGGGCCAGGCTGGACAACAGTCCAGCAGCCTGACCTCCAAGGGCAGGGGCAGCAGCCCCAGATAGAACATCAGTGGCCCCCCCGCTTACCCTGATGCATTTCACTGGCATCTTTCTTGCACCAGGAGACTCAACACTGGACATGATCTTCTAAATATGGCCTAGTAAGTGCTGGGCAGAGGGAGATAATCACTTTCCCAAGCTACTGGCTATACTCCTATGATTACAGTCCAAGATAATGTCCTCCTTTGCTGCCATGAACTACTACTGGCTCGCATTCAGTTTGCTGTCTAGCAAGACTCTTCCAGTTTTAGCAGAACTCCTTTTCCAGTCAGTAAGCTCACAAATTTTATATTTTCAATTGGGCTAATGCTGTATGCTCACCTTCAAGAAAAACTGTCAGTCTTTAAGTTAACACTGTAAAGAGTTGCTCCATTAAAAAAAATGTAATTTTTTTTTTCCGTTTTAGTATGGCAAAGCATCAACATCGGCTAGAGAATCTCAGTGGAAATTCCAGAGCTGATTCATAGATAAAGGAATTCAGTAAATATAGGAGATAAATTATGCATTTGTAGACTGGATTGACTGAATTGATACTAACAGCTTTGGACTGTATTCCCTTTTCACTGGTGGGTGTAACAGAATCAGCACAGTCAAGACATACAAAATGGCATTAGTTACAGTTACAGTACAGTCTGTATCAATTCTTTTTCTTTTTTCAATTCAGCCTCTATCAGGTGAGGTGCTAAAGAATCAACCTTGTAATACTGTAGTAAACATTGTTTGAGGTAGACATGTGCTTCCTCCACACACAGTAAGGCCACGGGTGTATGCTCATCTACAATGCAAGATCTGCATTTTCAAAATGTGTCCTGATTTTGTATCCTACACTGGATGGCATACAGTGGTTTTGTAGCCAGACCATCCCACTGGCACTAATCTACAGATACAAATGTGAAAGGCAATATCAGACAGATTCTCAGTATCATGCAGAGAAAACTTTGAGAACTTTGTTCACTCTCTCACATTACTCTCCCCTCTAAGTTTATGAATCTACTATTTTAAAAAGAAACCCACCAGCCAACAATACTCTATAAAAACTGCAGTACTTTCACCTCTAATTCTTTAAAAGGCAAACTTGCTGGAAAGACTTTGAATAAAACTTACAATGATGGGAAGCATGACAGAAGACAGAATGTTGCCTGAAACCACAGGTTAATAAAATATACCACTGGTGAAATGGAGATATTGTTGGTGTCTGTGGTCCTACAGTCCTACAGTCAAATAAGAGGAAAAGAAGAAATATACTTACATGAGGTTTGCATGGGGTAACAGAAATTTACCTGTAGGCTGTTAAGCATAATTTTATATTAACAACCACCAAAACAAATTTCCTGAATCATGAATTTTTTACATTTATAGCTGAAATTTGGAAGTGTTAACTTTTACCTCACAAGGCTGCTATTGCCTGTGTTATCTCACTTTATGTTAGGAGGCCTCCTTCTCATACTTTTTGGGTTGTGATTAAAAACAACATTGACACCTTTACCTTGATAGCTAATCTTCTGCCATCACCATGCTATCCAGCTGTCTAGGGACTCCCTTCCTTTGAGGGAGTAGCCACTTCCCCGAGCTACTGCTGTGATGCTACATAAACAGTCATTTATCTCCAGAGGTTCAACCTCCCAATCTATCCATGGTTATTCTTTCCACTACCAATACTTTAGGTCACATTATTTTAGCTCTGTCCCATTCAGGGCAAACTGGGGGTAATCAATTCCTTTATGGAACAAATTTAGGAATTTTGGTTTTTAAAAGACCTAGAGTCAAATGCATGCCACTTGTACAGCTATAGTTCTCACCTGTCTCTTAAGGATGATGCTACCTCTGTTATTGATTGCTCTTTTGCCATGCACTTTGTATTCCAGAACTAATTTAATTTAATAGGAGACTCTACTACTAAACAAATTAACAGAAGACTCATTGAAAAGAAAATGTGCATCATTCTCAAAAGTGTCATGAACGATCTATCCAAGTTTGAGTACTTCATTTAATTGATTCGGTTACTAGCAGTTCTGTTCTGCACTATGTATGTAGACCTACCCTCAAGTAAAGCAAGTACCTGATACAGATTTTGGAAAGGACAGGCTGCCTCAAACAATTCTCTCAAGTTCATAGCAAACCAATCTAGATATTTTGAGGCAAGAATGGAGTAAGCGGGCTAGAGCGCTGGAGAGTCTTATTGAAAAAGTAGCTTTATTTTTAAAAGGCAGATGGAAACTGAAAGTTTGGACATCACTCCTGGTCATAGGATCATGACAACCTTTCCTGCCATGTGTCCCCATTGAATTTACTGTTCAGCCCGGCAATGTGCCCTGAAATCCACTTGATCATATGATGACCTAATTCAAGTTTCCCACAGATATTTTGGTGAACTTTCATTTATTAAAAGTCTCATTAGGGAAGATAAGTGTTGCAGTGACCAGAAACCTGTGGGTCCTGGGACAGGGCAGCCATGGGTGTGTTTACAGATTGGGGAACAAGAGGCTGGAAAGCAGTCCTGTGGAAAGGGACCTGGGGTCCTGGTCAATGGAAAGTTGAAATCTGAGTTAGCAGTGCCCTGGAGCCAGGAGGGCCAGCCCTGTCCTGGAGGGCATCAGGCCGAGCATCACAGCCGGGCAGGGGAGGGGATTGTCCTGCTCTGCTCTGAGCTGGGGCAGCCTTGCCTCCAGTACTGGGGGCAGTTCTGGGTGCCACAATGTAAGAAGGATATGAACCTGTGAGAGAGCTTCCAGGGGAGGTTAATGAAGATGGTGAAGGGCCTTGAGGGGAAGCCATATGAGAGGCTGAGGTCATTTGGTCTGTTCAGCCTGGAGAAGACTGAGGGGAGTTTTCCAACAAGTGGATATGCAGGGGAAGGAACCAGTCTCTTTTCTGTGGTGTCCAGGGACAGGACTCAAGGGAATGGCCTGAAGTTGTGTCAGGGGAGGTTTAGGTTGGATATTAGGAACAGGTTCTTCACCCAGAGGGTGGTTGGGCACTGGAACAGGCTCCCCAGAGAGGCAGTCACAGCACCAAGCCTGGCAGAGTTCAGGAAGTGTTGGAGAAGGCTCTTGGGCACAGGGTGTGATTCTTGTAATGCCCTATGCAGAGACAGGAATTGGTCTTTGGTGATCCTTGTGAGTCCCTTCCAATTCAGAGAATTAATAATTCGATGAAGTCTCTGCATAATGTTGTAACCTCCTCAGATAATCTTCCATATAATTTCATCATGATGGTGCTTTAATAAATATTAATATAGGTCTAATACTTTTTATCCACATTATACGTTGGTATTTAACAGTTGTAAAGTGCTTTAGGATTCCCCAAAGGAAGGAACTAAAGAAAAACATTAATTATTTTCTTCTAGAAGTATAAAAAGGTAAGGCTATCCTTGAGTCTGCAGTACTGTAGGATATGTGATCAGTGCATGCAACCCACAGCACAGGGAGAAGTATTGACTCAGTTCTGAGAACTGAAGTGGTGCTTAGCACCTGAAGCTTATGGTCAGAAGTTTAAAAAACAAACAAAAAATATACCAACATACAGCTAGTCCTTTACATTCAAACTTTCATTCCCAAGATAATAAAAAACCAAAACTTCACCTCCTGAAGGTATTGAGTTTATAGAAATATCCACCAGTTTTAGAAGGGACCTACAAAAAGCTCAGCAATTTTGAGAGAGCAGAGCAGTTTAATCATCAAAAAAGGATGAGGGTACCTATTTAGTCTCTAACTAACTGAAAATCTCAACCTAGATTTGTCTAAGTACAAAATCTGATTATTTAGATGCTAGCTGATTAGAATTCCACTTTATGTGTATCACTTAGTCACTTGAACCACTACGAAGTGCCATAACTGAACTAACTACATAAGCTTATTGCAGTAAATTGTACCCTTTCTTTCCCTATTCCCATGTTATAATTAGTGTAGCCTTCCTCAAAGCACACTGTAACCTCCTCACAGCAGAAACTAATTTCTTCTTGAGAACTGTAAAAATACTTCAAATGCTGCAGAAATAACAAAATAACATAAATTCTTTTCCTGATTAGTTGCAATTATGTATAAAATGCCCTAGCTAACAGCAAATCAATACTGGTGATAAATATTTGCAATTAAACCAGTCCTTTTCAGTTTGACAATTCCAAATCTCAGAGGCTACATCACCAGGGTTATGCAATTTCTTTTGCCACATAACACTGTCATCTAAGTTTATGGGTGCTTGATTTTTAAGCCTTTTTGTAAAAAGACAAGACTAAATAAAGTTGTATGCAACTCACTATATTCTGATCAATTCACTCAGTATTGCTTTTTAAAAAAGAAAAATCTTACAACTCCTTAACCAGTGATCAGTTTGGCCCTTTTGCAGAAGAAGTAACAGATATCATATCTCATCTCCACAAGCTCTGCTACAAACTTATCTCAACTCTATAACTAAGATACTAATTCATTTTTCTGCCTGCTCTTTGTCAGATTTTAAGCCAGGATAGACCTCTAGACTTTCCCTTAATTGCACACTACTGTTCTCCCCTTGCTGTTCTATCTTTCCAGCTTTCTCAACCTATTACATGTTCCAATATGACACAGATTTTACTTGTGTATTATGGAAAATAATACAGACCCAGATGCCTCATGCAGGAAGATACATAAATAGAGAATTAGTGTTTTTTAGATGGGTACAACTGTTTTACCTGCAGGAGCCAGTGTCTGCAATCTGTGCCATCCACTCTTCTGAGTGGAAAGCAATGAATGAGTTAAAATGAACAATGAATGATTTTACACAGAAACCACCAGGAATGCATATTCCTACTGGTTTGTCTTTTTGGCTACATTTGCCTTTTGAGAATACCAGTTGGTAAAACTGTTTAGAACTCAGACAAAGTGAACAATAAAACTGCTCTAAACTGAACTACTACAAAGTCAATGTGTAGATGGAATGCGTTACAGCTGCCTCAAGAAAAAGCTGTGCAGCTCAGCAAAACAGAAACTTAGGAGGGTTCCGGAGCTGAGATCTAGCAGATGTTTGGAATATAAAGGAAGTTCAATCCTTGAGAAAACAGACAACTTCAAAGATCAAGGGGCTGATTCTTCATAGCTATCCCCCTTCAGAAAGGGAAACACTGACCTTTCTGATAAAGATTTTGTATTAGTATCTGACTGCCTCAAAAATCCTTCCAACAGATTGAGACCTAGTAGTATTGTAACTGCAACTGGAATAATACAGAGATTTAAATTTAGAAAAATAAATACAGTAGAAAATCTTCAGTTAACTACAGACTTACAGAAAAACAAACAAAAAACCAAACCAAAGCAAAAAAACTCCAGCAAATAAATCCAACATTATTTTTCATGTATATGCCATCCAGCTTGCTTTTCCTCCCTCTCTCTGTTCCCAAACTCTGCAATGCCTCCTGAAGGCTGTCTGCCTGCTATCTTCACTGCCCACCTACCGTGGGGAGCTGCTCCTCCCACCTGCACATAAAAGCCAAGTGCATACTACCAGCAGCAGATCAGAGCACTTTCTCAGTCCTCTACTGTTTTCAGCCAGTGATCTTCTCTCCTTGGATCTTGTGTACTCAAGGTAAGATTACTGCTACTTCAGGTTTCTGTTCTACCCAGCTATTGTGAGGAAGTCTTAATGTGAACTCGAGCACTGCCTTGCTGGGTGGTGCTGGCTTCCCCCCCCCCCCCCCCCCCCCCCCCCGCCTTTTTTTTTCAAATGTAGTGTCATCTGACATTTAAGTTAGTAACAGTCTGTTGTTTTAGCAGAGAAATAAAAACAGATCTTCCTGGGAAACACTGTGGCTGGGAAAAGGGCTTCTCTTCTTTTCTGATGGATTTTGAAGAGATTAGTATACCCGGACCAATTATAGCGATTTATTATCCCTCTTAATAGTCTCCTTTGCAGTCCAGTCAAGTTATAGGGAAAAAAACCACTGTAAAGCTTCCTTAAATTCTGTTTGAGAAAAAAAAAAAGTTGTTAGTGGTAATTTAAGGAAGGAACTGGGTTTTATTGCTAATATCATTGACTAGACAGATTGAGACAATCTTGGGACTGAAGTGCATCTTCACAGGTTTCATTGCCTTTGGAAAAGGTGTGATGGAACTTAAGCCCTCACAGAAGCACAGTAATAAGACTAATGAAATTCATTATCTTGTACCAAATATACTTACAGTAGATATTTTACAAGAAAAGTCGTGTTTCTTGGAACAAGAGACCTCATGTCTTTATGAAACTTTTAGATCAGCTTGTTTATATTTTTCTGCAGTTCTCCTACACAGGCATTTCTAGCATTAGAGGAAGGAATAGTTAAGTGCCTTAAAGACAGCTACTAAACAGTTAAAACATTTAAAAGTGGTTTCAAAACTATATTTGCATTCCCATCCATGCATCTGTCCATCCTCACAGAGATTAATCTATTAGTGACCAGTAGCAGTTTTTTACTTTGTGTGAGTCAGTGTACTTTTAGCACACACAGTCACCTGTTTAAAGAAATTCCATCACAGAATCCTAATCCTACAATGCCCAGTGCTCAGAGAGGAGGGAAAGCATGAGCTGCCAGAACCAGCAGTTAATGCTGTCTGTAAATGCAAAATACAGTCTTCAGTTAAATAGTGGTATTTTCTTCTTAATGTCTAATTCTCTTTCTAAACTGAGTCCTTTTTGGTCTTTCACAAATAGAAAGTTTTCTCTAGAAAAGAATTATGTCCATATATAACTGTATTCACATTAGCTGCAATACTTTAAGTGACAGTACTGTATAACAGCAGAACTCTGCTCCAAGTAGCCTTTTCTGCATACTTTATCTAAGATTTTTTCTGATTTTATATGTTATCTATTCTAACTAGTGGGGAAAGAAAAACACTGCCTTCAGCTATTTGCCTGCAAGATTACATAAGTATCTTTAAAAAACCCCAAACAACAAAAATCCAAAACCCAAATACATTGAACTATTCAGAAAACAAAGTACAGTGTTTTCTACAGCAAACTTACAGTAAAACTGGTTTTGCATCCAGGTAATTAATATAAATTGCCCATAGAAGACAGGAAGACAGCCCAGTGGTTTTCATCATAACTAACATTAACTCTGAGCTACAAAATTTTATTTCTTAGTTAACATGTGATTTTTACAGCAAACCTCCCCTTTCCAAAAACATCCCTGTTGTAAAACACAGATATGTGATCTTAAGTTTAATACATACAGAATTTAGGTCTACAGTGAGGCAGTAAAGCCTGATTTTTTCACACAGAGTTTTACTCCATCAGATAAATCAAAATTTTTAATAGAGCAAATTTCATGGCTAAAAAAATGCATTTGCCACAGGAAATGTGTATGTAGCAAAATACCTTTTATTAAAGTCTGCTGGGAAATGTAATGTTTTGGCATTTGAAAAATGGATTGCAGGACATATTAAGAAAACTTTATTCAAAGGAATGCATCTAATTTAGATCAGAATCTCCTCTGAGCAGTTTCTCTCAGGCTGAGTAGACAATTCAGCTTAGCATCATTTTGCAGCAAGGGATGAAGGGAAACTTCGCACAGCAGGTCTCCCAAGAGAACTCAGATGTCTAGGAATGCATTTATTGACCTCTGTGCTCATCTGAAACACCTTTTTACAAGATCAAAGCACGCTGATATTAAAATAAAAGTACTGTTTAAAGTAATGCTACAACCTGAATTAAGGAAAAAAAAAGGAAATCATTGGGAGAGCGAGGAATTCAGATTTTTTGAATAATGATCATAACATTTTAAAATAATCAAGGTAAAGAGACTATATTAATTTTTTCAGCCAAAGACCAGTTAAGTGTTAAGCAGGGATGCTAAGTCACTTCTATTGGCAGTTATGCTTAGTTTTTGAGGTGTTCATTTAGGGCAGTAATATCTACTTAATCCACTAGTGTAACTCTCAGTGCTGTTTAAAGTGCTAGACTAGATACATAGAAACAGAGGATAAACATATCTCTCTTTGCTTATCTGCGCGTACTTCTGCCACTGCTTGCGAGAAATTCTTACCTTCAGGAATTTATTTTCACACCTCTCTTTAGGGAGAGATTATGTTTTCCTCTGGCCCTACTGTCACTAAATATATAAATTATTTTACTCAAGGTCACACTGAAAATTCATGGAAGAATGTCAGATTTAGCTCCTCTGGTTTCCAGGACAGCACTAATCCCACACTTCATTTTGTATTCCCCCTTATGAAGTCCACCCCTTTGTAGCTTCTCTGTCTTTGTGTGACTCCTTAGGGCTGAACATCAGGGAGAGTTCCAGTGACAAATTTTGAGAGAGGTAATTTACTCCTAACACTTTCAAAATTCCTGTGAAACCCTTCACAAACCCCTTTACAGGATTTACAAATAAATCATTCTTGAAGGGTGTAAATAAACAATTAAACAAATAAGCAAATGCTCATCTCTTTCTTACACTCTGTGGTTAAAGGAGACCAGCCGAGTCTTGGCAGGCTGAGGAAGCAGAGATCCACTGCCATGGACAGAGAAATCATAGACAACATCTGACTATAGAACTCAGCCTTGGTAACTCAGCAGCAGTAAAGAGCTCAAAGAGAAGCTCATAGGGCTTAAGCAAAATTATTGAAAGGATCTTGTAGGGGACATTAAGATTAATCTTCCTTTCTTTTTCACTTCTATAAACATATGGGATATCATTTCATACTCATTCAAACAAACAAGCAAGCAAACAGACAAGAACCAAAGCCCAAATCACCAGCTTTGTCCTATCCCTCAAGTTTTCAGCCCTTCAGTTAATTTATTAGGGTACAGATTCATAATTGCTCCTATGGCCTTGCAAATACTGAATTTCAAAAAAACCTCAAAACCAACAAAACAAAACCAAAACTAAATAAACAAAAAAACACACCTCACCCAACAAATTCCAGTGCTCAATTTCCAGAGTTATTACCCTAGCAATAAAGGTCTTCTCTCTTACTCTTTTAACTTAAAATTACTGCTAAGCATGCATTGTTTGTAGGGAAAGTTGTGAATATGTGACAGGTAACTGGAGGACTAGAAAAGGAACCATCTCACTATCTGCCACAGAAGGCAATTTTTATATATCTGTGAGCATATCTGCATGGCAGAATTTTCTGCCCCCTTATTCTGTATCTTGCTATGTATCTCAGGGGAGGTAAGATTAAGTTTTATCTCTGGAGCTTAAATACATACCTATATTTTCCCTTACTTCTTTTGCCTTCCAGTTATTGTCGGCTGTATGTTCTTTCTTTCTACAGGGAGATAATTTTTAATTTACACTAATGTCATATTCCTAAAAGAGCAGTGTTTTAGTGGAGGTAATGTAGTGAGGAACAAGACAATAAAAAAACATTAGAGGTGGTGTGTTCAACCTGTTAAAAAAAACAGCAAACATCTGTACTTAACTGTACAAATGATCTTTATTTTTGCCAGTTACACTTTCTAGAGTTTTGTGTAAGTGTTGTTGCCTTTTTTGTGGCTTTCCCTCTGCAAACAGAAATCAGTTGTGGGTATACATATATATATATATATATATGTTCAGAAAGATAATGATGACTCCTGGTTCTGAAGCCTCTTTGTGGGTCTTGAGCAATAAGTATGCGTATTCCCTGTAGTCACCAGCAAACAATAATGCTTGCTCTCCCTGCACTCCTGAGATGTTGGATGTGTTTCTGTAATTGTCTTGATGTGTAATGAATTTAATGTCTCATAATTGCACTGCAGGGAGTTAATACCACTATGAAGCCTTGGGCCATGTTTAGGTGATCAAAATTTCATGCAACTCCATATTTTATAGCAAAAGCAAGATAAATGTAAATTTGTCACTTATGAATGGCAGATGAAACTGTATAGGGGTGACATGACATGGACCCTTTTCAGAATGTAGTGAGAATCAGTGGCCTCCCTTGGTTATAAAAAACACATAAAGCAGCCCTATGAGAGTGTTTATCACTTCCCTCTGCTGGCTACAAAGCCCAGACCAGATGAGCAGCTGTGTTTGCGGAGGCGAAGGTCTGAAGTTTTATTCTCAGTGCTGTGAGCCGGTGGTGAGCTGATGACTGTGGTGTCTGTGCACATCTGTGGACATCATTCTTTATTGGGATCTCATCAACATCCACACTGAGTTCAACATGAGGGCACTCAAAAATAATGTGGACTGCCTGGTAGGTAAGAAATTTTCCACTTTGGATGTGGAAGCATGACCGCAGCTATGCCATTCATAATTCTACATAACCAGGGCATTCTTCTGTTCTGCATCTTATGCACACCTTGCTTTTTCCACCTCTTCAAGACAAATGCATGTCTGTGCTCATTACACTCATTTTAGAGACATCTGGGCAGTTAGCACAAATGTTCTTGGCAGTCCTGAAGTGTAACACTCCAAAGTGACAGCTTCTGAGAACTCTCACATTTGCAAGTAAGAAGTAAATGGTACCAAAAAGAGCACTCTAACCGTAAAAAAAAAAAAAAAAAAGCCAAACAAAGCAAAACTAACAAAAACTGCACCACAAAACAAAATAGAAAAAGAACCTAACTACTTCTTTTCCATTCCTCCATTCCTGTAGGATAAGGCCTATATAACCTGGGTACACAACTGGAGAAACAGGTCATAAAATTTATGCAGTCGCTTTGAAATACAGCTGAGATAAAAAAAAAAAAAAAAAAAAAAAAGTACTGCAAACTTAAGAAAAGGTTTTTTTAAAAAAAATATCCACAGCACTAAAAATAACAAACTCCTGGATCAGCTATGCCAGTTTACTTCAGCTCCTAGGAATCTATCATGGCAATATATAGGATACATAAAACCTATCACATTAAAGGGAGAATGAGGCAGAATTAACAGCTTTGATAGTAGATATCAAAGGTATATTAAAAGCCAGAACTTTGAAACATCTGCAGCATATGTTTCCTGCTTACTTAAAAAGCAACCACTCTTTCCAGACCAACATACTTCTGCTTTCTTCACTCTGAAAGTGAGAGGCTGACAGTAGCACACTGTGGATTTGCATAAGGGAACTCCAACCAAAGCATTTGACCATTTTTGCAACAGAAAATTATGGAGAGTAAAACAAGTTTCTAACAAAACCCACTCTTATTATATGAAGCAACAACACATGTATGTAATACATAATTTCTGGGATGGAGATGCTTACTTTGCCTCTCACTCAACATAGTTTTTTCAAAGGGACAGAATGGAAGGTGGCACAGCCCCAGGGACACACAAACAAAAGATAATCAATTTACCACTAAAGGAATTTAGCAGTCAAGTCTGCTTATGCTAGCACATAACTCACCTCTGTTCTGCCCTTCCATTCTTCCCAGCACACACGGAGTTCCAGTGAATGCACAGTATCAGAACAGGAGTCTTTATGTAGCTTGGAGATCTGAAATTTTCTTTCAGCTTGCCTTAAAGAATACCAGCAACAATAACAAAGGGTTCTGATATTTCCTAGTATTCCTTTTTAAATGAAGTAAGTGATCTTAGTTGAGCTCTCAGTTGATGGATATTAATGTAAAACACACAACTGGGACACTTGTTGGCAGATTTCAGCAGAAAGCCAAGATGTAGTTGCTTTAGGTCAAAGCTGAGCAACAAAAGCAGGTGTGTGAGGACAGTTTGTGTTGCCAGCATTAATAGGTCTGCTTACGAGCAGCTATTATTGAGCGAACCCATCTCTGTGGCAAGAGTGGGATGACTTGTCAGTAGAGGTGAAAAGCCAGTCGAGCTGGGTGATAGCTGGTTGCCTGTGAAACTAATCTAATTCTAGTTCACTCTCAGTTCTTCTCCAAGGAAAACCTACAAACCCCCATGAAGCGAATTAAGGACTATTCAAAGGGGGTACAGCTCCTTTAAAAAAGAATACAATCTCTATGAGCAGATAAATACTGATTTCCCAATTACATTGTGGGCCCTCAAGCAGCCATCAAGAAAGAGTGTGTTAAAGCTATACACTACAAAAATATAAGAACTTTATGACTCCCTCCCCATTAACAGGCTAACCTATTTCAAATAGGAGAATTAATGCTAGAATGAGTAACCAGGGTCCTCCCTCTACGACGTAACCTGCACTATAGATGAAAAGCAAATAAGCGAAGAGGAGTTAAGGAAGTATATCTCATAAGCACTAGCATTCACACAAAACATATGTTAGAAAATTAAGGGGAAAAAAAGACAACATTCAGTACTTATTTCCTTTCAGTCAGTGGCTTGAAGTGAATTTACCATAGTAGCATGTCACATTGTTTGCTGCAGAAAAATGCAATGCTTAGGCCTTTAGGAGTAAGTCTCTTGTTCTTTACTGATTCCAAAAATGTCAGTGCTTGTCAAAGTATTTTTGAAATAAAACCAAAACCGGGTTAATAAAATGAACGTTCCAAGACAATGCTGGCCAAAACTGTATCTTAGATTTCTTTTCAGTAATAAACTGCCTCTGTGGTTGCTGAGTTGATAGGGAAAAGGATTTAAAGAATCAAAGACAAGTTCTCAAGTTCTGGTTAACTCTGGGTAAAAACAAAAAACAACAACAACAACAAAAAAACCCCCCCACAAAACAAACAACAACAAAAAAACCAAAACAAACAAAAAAACCCAAAAAAACACCCCACCAAACAAAAAAACCCCACCACTGAAAACAGAACACAAGCCCTACAGTAAATGGACAGACTTTTGCTGAAGGTGGGCAGAGCTTAGCAAAATCTAGCTATACTTTCAAAAATAGCTGTAATCATTATTATGCTCTAGTTGAAGATACTCCAAGACTGCAACATTCACTATAGGTACACCTTGTGATAAGCTGCTGTAGGTTACTGACAAGCCTCAGTACTTTAATACGTAATCACAGGCCGAATGTTAGGTCAGAACAGCTACCGTGCCTGTTTATTAATTCCCTAAGTGAATTAACAACTGGAAGGATTCTGTCCCATCTTATCCCAGCCTAATGGATGAATAGCTCAAAAATATGCTGCAGTGAAGGCTGAAGGTGTTCGTGATTAGCTGAGTTCCTGCTGTGGACACAAGCTGCATTCAAAGCCAGGCAGTGAGAGCTCTGGACTGTTCTGCTTTATGTTCCTGTTGGTGCAGACGCAGCAGCAGGTTGTGTCTTCCATGGAAGAAAGTGGTGCCGTAGTTGGACATTCTGTGTCTCTTAGAGGACTTTTTGCTCTCTTCCAGTTCAGCCACCCTGTCTAAATTTAGGATGCCTGTGCAGTACAGTCCAAGCTGCCCCTGCAAGGGTTTGTTGGGTTTTTTTTAGTTTTTATGCTTAGGAACTCCAACAGACTGTTATTATCTTTTGGATATCTTAATATATCAGGAAACATGGAAGACATTTCAGGATTGTTCCCTAAGCTTGCATTACTAGTCTCAGCTAAAAACATTGTTCATCCAGAAAACTGTATATTTACCATTCAGTCATCATACTTGATTAAAGAGTAATTTACAGGAGTATTTTTTTTTAAATGCACTGGTAGAATTAGCAGATGGCTTTTAAATTGTAGTTTAAAGGAAATCCATTCATCTCAGGTATGTTTTGTAATGTCACCTTCATTCTGTTTTGATTTTAGATTGCTCTTAAGCAACTAGCTACAAATACTCAATGTTTAAAATCCAAGCAGTGGTTAGTTCTGGCCTGTGATTCTTATGGAATATTTCTATTCCAGTGTCAGGATGAGATAACTCTTTGATTCAAATTTCAAGCACAAAAACTGCCTTTCACTGAGTTCAGAATTCACTTACAATGAATATTTTATATTATTTTTCTAAATACACTATTTTCAACATCCCATCTCTCACTTCTATGCTAAACACTGTCAAGAGCTCAATACAAAATGACTGACAAGCAAAATAAATTAAATTTGTGATTGCTCAAACGTATTTTCTCTGCTACGTGTGCTTTGAACTAACTTTTACTAGCTGCTTATCTCATGAAAACAAGTATTTCAACAATAAGTAAACAGATATATTTTCAATGCTCCACTTGTCAAGCACATTTCAAGAGCTGAGATTTTAGCTTGGAAAATCACAACATATGCACAGCCTTATCCTTCAAAACAATGACTGCAGCTGAGACCGAGAGCTGCTCCTGCAATTCCCCCCAAACCTGAAGGAGACTGAGGAACTAACATGGCACTTTCTGGGGGCATTCAGGGTCAGAGACCTCAAGCTCGGGCTGCAGCAACCCTTCCTTCCTGGCTTCTCCTTCTCTACCACCAGACATGATGAGGAGAAATATTTTTGCTCTCTCAGCTGCCTATTGAGAGAGTTGAGAGAGCTTCAGGAAAACATGAAATGTTGTACCTAATGCCCAAAAGCTATGAAGATAGCAGGAGTTTGTCTGCATTTGTGCATTCTGTGTTCATTGTGTCCACTGTCAGTGGGCATCCGTCTTCCCAAGCTTTGTTAATCTCGCACCACGTCTAAGATGACAGAAGCATGTGAAGGCCTAAACCTTAACATCAAGGCCTAAACCTTAACAAGGCAATTCTACCAACAAGTAATTAGTTTTTCTACCCCCTGGCCATCACTTAGAGCTTGCTTGTTAGCTGGTCTCTGTTTTGTGGATTAAATCTCCCTTCTTGTTGATTAGGCTTGAAAGTATACAAAGATTAAGCATTAAAGAACATCCTTTCTTAAGAAAATTTTACATATTCCATACTTCCCAACAAGCGGATTGCATTTAGCGATGATTGAGTTTTAATGGTGTTGTAGTCTACTCTAAAACAAAACCAAACTGCAGGGTGCCCTGAGGGCTTCACCTTGCTCCATGGCCAATACCTGCCGGTGGCACGGTCTTGAGGAAAGCTGCCATGGCCTGGCGGGGGGGTGATAGTTTACTCTCACCAGATTGTAGAGACATCTCACCCTCACCAGGCTGTGGTGAGGACAGGGCCGGCCCAAGCATGGCCCTGGCTCAGGGCCCCTGTCAGTCAGGCTGGGCACCTTCTCCCTGAAGCACCTCTCAGCTCCTGTGGTGGTTGTGGTTCCCTCACGCTCCAATGTCAGCGCTATTTCTGCACAGGGGCAGTCAGAAAACTCATTTACAACCTGCACCTCCCATTCTCAAAGGGGAGGCAAGGGTTGAGGAGAGCAGAAGCTCCCCACAGCCCAGTCAGCTGAGGAGCATTTATGGAAACACTCAATACATTTGAGGTTTCTTGGGTTTTGGAGTTACAGACCCTGGGTTTTGCTGCTGTGTGCCAGCCCTCGGTGCCCCTTGGAGAAGGATCTGGGCAGCATTAGCTTGCACAGATGCCGATGGTGCTGGAAGGCCAAAAATGAAGGGAGCTGCGGGGGCCGGGGGGGCTCAGCTCTCAGCTGGAAAGAAAATGTCACATCATGTGAGGGAAGGCTGCTCAGAGAGAGAAGGAAAGCTGCTCCAGCACACACTCCAGGAGGTTCAGGACCTTTCAGATTTCCACATCTGGAGGCAAAACTGAAACTGCTGTAAGTTAAAGGAAAAAAAATAGGAGGAAAGTAAAATAAGGTCAATTTTAAAGTTAATGTTCCTGGATCTTAAAATCAAAAAACCCACCTGCAAAAGATACTACTGTATATGGTATCTAATGTAAGAGTAGCCAGTCCTGTGGAGTTGAAATTCTGAACCCTCAGAACTCTCCCAAAAATACCAAACACTTGGGTGGGATGTGAGGAAAGAAATATCATGTGAGGAAAGAAAATTATAAAACTACTGTACTCAAGAAGCAGGGAGTTCAGAAGGCAAACAGCTGAATGGAACAGCTTCATCATTTCTTTACAATGTATTTTCCTGGCACTGCTTTGTTCTGCACAAAGGTTTTTAAGTCTGAGTTCTTTTGTTCTGTATCTTACACCTGCTAGCATGGTGAAGTCCTGACTCATGATCAAGGGTTCGAGACAAACAAAAAGCAGTAGCTCCTGAACTTCAAGGCTTGTAAATTGTACACCAAAGAAAGCTGACTCCTGGACTCCTGCTCCAGTCACTTTAACACAGTCCTGTTTACACAGATGATTGGTATGTCTGGAAAGACACTATGCTACAAATGCTTCACCTCCCTTTTGTGGCTTCAGAAGCATCCAAGGACGTCACACACAGCAGGTTAATAAATTTGTCCTTACAAGCACCCTGACAACATCACTCTCATTTTAGAGGAAATTGAGGCACAGAGAAAGTTCCTAGTGTAGCATTTCAGGAGATTGTTCCTGGCCAGATTCTCAAGTGTCTTCCCATCATGATGGGAGCTAGATGGAGAGTTTGATTTCCATCTGATCACCTCAGTAAGAACCAGATTTTCACAAGTGATCAGCACCCAGTAGCTCTCACAATGACACTTGCAGACAGATTTTCTAAGTTCCTTTGATCATCTGTCCATTGCCTCAGTGGAGGCAGAGAGCTTTTGAAAAATCTGATCCTGTTTGTGGGTGCTGGGCACTTCTCAAAATTCTTCCTTAAGTGACCTGGCCAAATATGCGGACTAAAATCTGAGCAGAACCATTTTCCCTAATCCCTAGGCCAGTGATTGAAACTCAAGTGTATTCTTCCATCTTCAGCAGAGAAAGAATAGTTGGGGGGCAGCAATCAAAATGCCAAACACCCACCAGTATCTGTGCCTGCCAAGAAAAATGCCCAGATACTTTTGGACAAACCAGACAGCCACATTTTGGTACTTTCCTGAGAAAGAATTATTTCTAGTAGCAGTGCCAATCTGGCAACCTGGTTTATGCTCTTTTCAGATGTACCTCTTTCTTTCTGGGCTAAAACCTTTGTGAACATGCCCCCATAACAGGCACACTCTCTCCACTCTTCAGAAAAAAACAGCAGCTATCCAAATACTGTCCTGTCTTCACTATTCTCAGAGAGCCAGGCACGCTTGGGCGAGACAACACTATTTTGTGTTACGATATTAAGAAGCAGTGATTGTGTCAGTGAAGATTCTTGTTTTCATTGAATATTTAATTCATTTTTGAACATAAGCAACCACTTAGATGCAGAGAAGGAAACACATGCTATTCTTGGCTAGACTTTATCTCTGTGGGAAGCAGCAGCCTCCTTAAAGCAGTCTCTGTACACTGTATGATTTAGCTACATTTATGATTGTCCTGAACCTCAAGCAAGGACCTGAGTACCTGAGAGTGTAAATGTGTGCAAAACCCCCAAGCCCCAGCATGGATCCTCTATTTTATGACCTGTTTGTGTGGGGTCCAAACCTGTTTGTCCACGGTTTCCAAAGCCGTGAGCTAATGGCTAACTTATAACTTCTTCTTCAAACTGACTATGTTCATTCAGCTGCCAGTTGAGATGCTGCTCTCTGTGTCACTCAGCAGCAGCTTGTTGGACTATCACAGGACTCTGTGTCAGAATCCAGCTATCATTAAATGTTTTGTCTTTCCTCTGTCCCCAGCTTTCAGACCACCTCCCAAGTAAGTATTTGACCAGTCGGGCAATATGAAGATAAGGCACACATCACTAGTATGCTTTAAGGGAGCACAGATATCACATGGTAACATATTGAATGAAAATGTTTACAGAAAAATAGTTTTGTAAAACAGCTCAGACTAAGCTGTTGCTGATTGTTGAGCTCAAGCTTCGAGCTGTATAAGCCAAAAAACACAGCTGTATCTTTTCTAGCTGCAGCTAAAATCAGCAAAGTGTACTAGAAAAACCTTTTTGGGGGAGGGGGGTAGTGAGATACTCTCCTAACAGAGGATTACATCTAGAAGTAAGTGTGAACATTTTTCTGCTTTGCTGGTTCTGTACCTGCAATAGCACACAACATAAGTGATGATTGTGGTTTGTACTTTGACTGTTGAATGGCTGCTTTCACTTGATTCTGACATCTGCTGCAGTAATTATTCTAAATCTTGTCAGAAGCTGGACTTCAGAGTACTGCCCCAGTCTAATCATATAGCCTCAGCTTTACAAACAGAAAAAGTGAGGCAGGAAAGGATGAGCTCATGAAGCATATTTATGCAGGCAGTTAATGGCACATGCTTTGACATATGTTGTGACCTAAAATTTTAGAGGGAATGTCACAGAGGAACTTAGTTTGTGATTAGTTGTATTGTGGGCCTTATGGTTTTGTTAGTAAATTCATCACTACACCTTTTCACTTCTTCCATCTTGTAAATTTTTCTTTATTTTCAATTCTCTTTTCCTGTCCAAGAGAAACCAAGGCATTTCAGTGAAAAATCTAGGGTCAACTGAGGGCCAGATCAAGAAGTCTGTCTTGGGTGTCACTGCCTGTAAACTCAAACTCTAGCAACAGTTCAAAGAAAGGTCTTAGTTCAGAGAGCAGTGAGGTAATCAGGACACAGCCTGCTGGTAAAGGACTGTGAGATGTGATCTTGGAGCAGAGGTACCAGAAAGGACTCGTGAAAAAGGCTGGCAGGTTTGATGTGTCCAGCCTGATGTGCCTTTGGAGCAAGAGCAAACAGGAATTCCACTGGTGACAGGGAAGGATGCTGACAGTAAGCAAGGTTGATATGCAGAAGATAGACCCTTCTGTGCAATTGGCTTACTCTGGAGTCCAGGCTTTGGGACAGTAGGGCTGTTCCAATTTGCTTTTCGAGCTATATATATCAGCACTGACTTTTCTCCTGGTCTTAAGTGTAATTTATGGCTTACATCTTTTGTATTAACAAGATTGCACAGAGACTTAAAGGTAGGATAATCAAGTCCAGATAATCAGTCTCATTGTGAGATGCTGTTACTCTGGAAAGTCTGTGTTTCTGTCAAAATTTGTCAAGAAGTGCACTCCAAGAATTGGGAAACATTTCCTTTTACTACAAATGCTTGAATTTCCACTAGGAAGCTGTTGTTTTGAATTTACATATTCTGAGAAAATGTTTTGCTTATAAATTCCTTCTTATTCCTTCGGGAAATAATTGGAATTACTTATTAAATATTATCACTTAGAATTGGAAGAAAATTCACTGTCAGGAGAGAACAGTCAGTATTTCCCAAATCATTCTTCTCTCTGTGCCCATGCAAACAATCACTTGAAATCACTGCCTGACACAGGACTTGTAAGAACCCAAGTCCCCATTTTTAACGCAGACAAGAGAAATTTGTACTTCATGAAACTACAAAAGGCACCCTCCCTAAACTGAGTAGTGTTCCAGCCTTTACAGATTCACTCATGACAAAGCAAAACAGCCTCCTGACTGAATTTACACAGCTAAATAAATAACTTTTTAAGAGTTTAAATGTCATTGTGAAAGCAAAAAGATGAAATGTCCTATAAATCATCTCTACAAAACCAGAAGTAGTTACATTATAAATAAACAGAGTTTGCTTGGTATTAGGGACATAGGAAATTCCATTCAAGAACAGACAAATGGCACATCTTGTCTGGTATCCTGCATCTGGCACAGGCCTATAACAGATGCTTAAAATACTTGGCTCCCTTGGTCCCACAGTCTCCCCTGTTCCACCTGCCACTAACATTATAAATCACAGTTTTCCTAACTTCTGGTGAAAGTCCTTGCCCTGCTCACTTGCATAACGTGGGAGGTGGAAGCAAGAGCCAAAGGAATATATTTGCCCTGTGTGATCCTTATTGCACTCTTTGGTACTGATTTTGCCCAAACTGTGGTTCTGACTGGTCCATAACATGTAAGGCATTGCTGCCTGTGTTGCCCATGTAGCCAGACAAAGCTGCTTGTAGGTGAGCACTATGCCTGGCTCCAGGGAAAAGGGCAGGGACTCCTTTTCATCCTTATTTGCACACAGGAGGCCAGAACAGCTACCACTGGCCTGGTACTAATCAGCTGCCCTCTTTCTATCAAGGCACTGCCTCCTAATTGCCCTCTATTGCTCAATGACATTTATATCCTGGTGTTGCCTTCTTAGTAACTTTGAAATTTTAACGCATGATGACTAAAATTTAAATTAGTTTATTGTTTATCAAGGAGAGTTCACTTTTGCCCTTATTCCAAAGTTTATCAAATATGGTTCATCTACCCAGTGGGCCACTTAATGCAGGTTCCCCTCTTCAGGTGACTTATGCTTCTAGCCATTATCTCCAGTGTGACATGCCTGTATCCAACAAAACTGACTGTGGCATTCTCCCTAACTAGAGATGTTACTTGCCACAGATGATCTCCGTCATAACCAGCGTTAAATTCAATGGTACAGTTCATTAAAGGTCTCTAAAACAGACAAATGAAAAATCAAAACATTCAAATTTAAAAAGTTAAAAGTTTTAATACCCTATTTATTAATTGCATTAAAGCCTCTCTGTATTCCCATGTGAAATATAATAGAATATTTAAAAGGTTAAAGAGAACTTATGACTATAGGTAAAGCAATCAGCCAGGAAAAAAAAAATTTACATTTGAAGGAAAAAAATTGTGCCCCTCGATTTGAGCATATTGTCTCTACAGTTGCTAAACGATGCTTTTAGAGACTGACCTAATAAATCTTTATGTATTTATTAATCAGGGAAAACTCAATCCTGATGGTGTGCAAGGGCTGTTGGAAACAGTTTGATATCTCAGTTTTCTCCATGCTCAAGGATTTTCTGATTTTGGTTCTATCCTACTGAATAGAACATTCAGTGTCAAAGGTCTGAATCTAGAACAGACCTTTGATCTAGCTACCCCAAATTTTGTACGAAAGACAAAATCCACAAGGGACAAGACTTGGCCACATCAATCTTCTTGAAAGAGCGGACATTTTAAAGCTGCTACAGTACCTAGGAGAAGTTTGCATCCTTTAACATATTCTAAACTGATATTACATTCAATGAGGTTCGGTATTAACAGGAGCTCTGGGACTTTATGTACTTCTTTCCTGTTTCACAAGAGCAATGACTTTCAGAATATTCATCTTATTCCAGTCAGGAACAGTTGTAGAGGTTTTTCAAGGCAGACAAATGAGTCAACCACTTGTTCCAAATAAATGAAAATGCTGTTCCAAGTTTCCTAGACAGCTTTAAAAACTACATACAGTAATTCAGCTGCTTAATCTATTATGTTCTACATCTCACATTTAAGAGGACACAAAATTGCTTGCATTTTATTCCAGATTTGGTTGTCCACAGCCACCTCATTTTGTCTCTGCTGTTAACATACATGCTGGCCACCTTGTTCATGCCATTTCTAAAAACACAAGTAGCACTCTCCAGAGCAAAGAGAAACTGCTGAGGTTCCCAGAGAGCCACAGATATCCTAAATAATAGTGAAGCAAATGTCCTAATGTCTGTGATTGCATTAGCCCATTTGTTGAACAAAGATGTTCATATTTTGCTCTGTGAGGAGAAATGTTGCAAACCTCAATTAATATATCCATTACAAAAAGGGCACAAATTACAGCTTTAACTGTGCAGTAAAATAGAACATCTGTGTGAATAAATAATTAAAGGGAGATATATGAAACTATAAAAATAACTTCTTTACTGCAAACCTTGCCTTAACAAGAAACATAACTCCTTCCTCCCTCAAGAAATCTGAATACACTGACTCATGTCTGTTTAAGTGTCATGGTAAATTTGTTCTTTTATAACATGTAGTAGTTTAGCTTTGAACTTCTGAGTTTTGGAAAAGGCAGAGCGGAAAAATGTTTTCATAGGAGAGGAGTGCACATTCCAGAGCTGTCGACTGTTACTCATTTATGAGGCAGAGAAAAAACTACTTTGGTTTTAACTTTGGTTGATGCAATTTGTTGTCTGGTATTTTGTGATAAACCAGAGCTTACACTGTACACTGAAGTACTTCAATTTTCTCTCTCATCTTTCCAGCTTTTGGTTGTTTAAAATTCTGACCAAGCTTGAAATTGACTGCTGTTGAGGAGAGAAAAACTAGTTGTGTACAACTACAAAGAATGATCCTTTGTAATATACAAAGTTGTCCAGTGAGAAAATAACACAGTTTTCTGTGAATTATAGAGCTGCACCAAAGCATAGGCGAGGAACGCAGACGATATAACACATAAAAACAGAACAAACCAAAATATGAGCTGTTCATGGTGCCTTTGTAACCTGAGCAACAGTTTTAAACACAATTTTCCCTGCCTGTTTCATGTTTATTTCATGTATTAATGTCTGATTATGTCAAAAATTTTAAAATAAGAAAATAAAATAAACTCTCAGTAGCTTGTTTATTCAAGTCAAAAATATCTTTTTGCTCTCCTGCCTTTTTGAAGGCTATTAACACACATTCTTTCTTCCTTCTCTTTCTAGAAAAGAAAATGCAGATTGTCAGAATCCTTCAAATTTGATACTCAGCACTGTTGTGATCTCTTCATTACTGGATGTGGAGTCTGGACATCAGAATTGATATAGTGAAGTACTCCTCTATTAAACTGAGGTAATTTTCTGATATAATTAATGAAAAAGTCTAATGCTGAAACAATGCAATTAACACACCTAAGTTCCATTTCCTAATTAAAGTTACTGCCATAAAAAAGGATCTATCTTGTCAAAAATCTTCAGAGACAAGAGGTAGAAAGTACATGAGAATGCTGACCTCTAGGCAGAGATGAGAACTTCTCCATTCACAAAGCCAGAAGATGTCAGGATATTCTGGGAGAGGGAGGCTTTGCTGACAACATAATCTTCTTTTCAGACGCAAATTGAAATCAGTTTCTGCTCATTGGGATAGGCATGCCTACAGTGGTTTACTTCATAAGTATGACTCACTCAGCAGGAAAGCCCACCAGTCACTGGTCAGCAGTGTCATGTTTTCCCTGTTCAGCATCCCTTGATGCTGAACAGCAGTTCAGCATCACAGGGATGATGTAGGCACAGTGTGTTACAGGAACATGCAGCTGATGATGCAGACAGGATGGCACTCAACTGTAGAATTGTAGTAAAAAAATACAACCTAAGCAGGTGGCTCTGAGGCTTGCCCATAAGCATGCAGAGCTATAATTAACTTCAGAACCAAGCTAGGTAAAGATGATTTTCAGAAAGTATCTTTTCCTTTCCTGGCACACCAGTAACCAAGATACTGTCAGTTTTAACATACTCCAAATTGAATTGATGAGGTTGGTATTAACAGGAGCTCTGTGACTTTCTGTACTAATACATAGGGTACTAATAATTCTGTACCCTAATAGCATTGCACAACATTCATAGTATATTAACATGAATCCTGAAGATTTAAATGGGTTGTCATAAAATCACCACTCCAGACAAAAAGAAATAAAATGCAGAGCTGGGAGCACAGAAAAATCAGCTAGAGGATAGATATATCTAACAAAGCTGCTGCAGGCTCCATGTTTGCTTTCAAAGTACTAGAATTCCATTACAAAACAGTAGCCAACATGGAACATAGTTCTTTGAGGTCATTTAAAGCTTGTCTGTTAAGCAAATGATACTCCAGTTTTATTTTTTTTCCAAGGCTTCATATTTCTTATATATTTTCATCAATTTTTGTCCTATCCGTCTCCTAAACCGGCACATTGGACTGCTGAGAAATTCTTTGCTTAAAGCCAGAACTCTGATTTCAATACGTTTCTGTTATTAATATTCCTTAAGTTACATTTCAGCTTCCAGTCAAGGTTTGCTGCACCAGTTTCTCTTTTGATGCGAGTCCACTGTACAGTACCTTGGATTTCAGCTAGAATGCACACCATGTCATATGAGCAGTAAAAAAACAATATAGCTCAACTCCCCCAAAGTAGATTGAATCAAGAGTTTTAAGGATAATCAAAACCATATTTTTACTAGCAAGCAGAGCCAGTAAGTCATTGAAGCTATACAAGTATATTCATGTCCACATTGCACTTCATTAGAATAAGAATCTCACACCCAGGAACACAAAAATTCAGAATATTGAATAATTGTGGAACCAAAAAAATGGAATACGGTGGTCTTTGCATGAGAAGTGCATCATAAAATGGATTCCAGTAAAACAAGGTGATTCTTCAGACTTTGTATAAACTTTTTTATGCCTTTCTTAGCAGACACTGGAAAACTTGAAGGACTTTTGTACAGAGCAGTATTACTTACAGAAGAATTTATTACTTCTTTTCTTTAGATGAAACTCACTTACATATTAATTGATATACAAATACGTCCACGTATGGAAGTGCATGTATGTTTCCAGCAAAGCCTGTCACTGAATATTTAAGACCACCTGATAGTCTGTGGTAATGTCAATAGATAGGTGCCAGTCAATTTGATGTTTTATGTCTACAGGTTATTCTACACACGAGAATACCTCTGTGTAAATGCAGCAGTATGTTTCTTATAGATGTTTATATGCAAATCTTTACAGTACTTGTGCCTAGACCAAATCTGAATTAACTGCTGTCACTGAGAGCAGAATCTGTCTTTGCACAGTTTCTTTCATGTTTATTTTTTATTTTAAATACTGGCTTTCTTTTCGCTGCTAACTACAAAGGCTGATTTATCAATATAAGTGGAAATTACCCGAATAGCAGCCAACATAGAACAGAGTCAATAGCAGCAATTCATGAAATTAAATTTAAATTATTTAGTCAAAACTAAACACTTTCCTTATCTCAGAAAGGTAGCACTGCCAAATTCAGCCAACTTGTGGCTACCTGAAAAAGGGAATAATTTGATCACAAATGCCTGAAATCACATATTTTTAAGTCGTTCTAGCCACAGCGTAGGCATAGCTTAACTGAATGATTTCACCATGCAGAGTTATTTCCCATGTTCCTTTGTTAGTCCAGTGGTGTAAAAAAATTCAGGAACTGGAAAGTCATATGATCCATAGAAAAGAGAATATTGTGGTTTCTAAGAAAAATATTTATTACCGAGTAAGCTTTTTTGATTTATTAAATGATAGCTTCCCATCATAGTGGTTTTTGATATGGTGCTTGAAACCACAATGATTGTAAAAAGCCAGCACCTTATTTGTTTAAAGGCACTCACTTGTGTTTTTTCTTAATATCAGTCCACGACAATGCCAGATTCATAGAAGCTTGTCCAGGAATATGTTTTGAAAAATTATTTTTTTCCTAGAGTGTCCATTAAGCCAGGGCAGGCACTGTGTCCCAGTGCTAGTCTTCTAACATTAGATTTATAGGATGTTATAATTAACAGCAGGTGATGGGCAGCACTACATGCGCAGCAAGCAAAGTGAAAAGATTGGCAGCTAATAGCTACTTGTGAATCATCAAAGTTTTTCCTTGGATAAACTCAGTAGTAAACCTGATAGGTCTTCTGGCAGTTGTTTTGGGTTGGGTTCTTTTTGTTTGGTTTGGTTTGTTTGCTTAGGTTGTTCTTTTATTCCACCACCACCCTTGATCCTTTTTCATATTAAAGATTAGGGACCATCTGTTTGTTTTTACAGTTGTGTAGCTTTTCCACTTCTGCATTTACTATCTATAAAGAGACAAATTATGCTTCCCTACTCACAGAGGACTTAGAGGATTACAGACAAGTCTACACAAGATTTTGAAACTATGCAGATTTTTAAGAGACACTTGTGTCTCTATTATTCCAGCTCTTTCAAACTTGTGTTCTGTACAAATAACAGGAAAAAAAAGGTTCAAAACACATACACCCTCCACTGCAATGTTAAGCAAAGCTGTGCTTCAGCTTAGGGCTAAAAAGGAGGAGGAAAGACCCTGAAACACATGAATTGGCAAAACAAAAATATGTCCCAAATGAATTTTCCTTTGCATTGCTAAACAAATACCATTTTTCTTCTTCAGCTGTGGGAATATAAACAAGGCAAGGTATGTTGGGAAAGGCAGTGACTTTGTTTAACCAAGTGAAGGACACGCATCCCAAATCTACCAACAGATCTAAACTGCTATGAATAATTCTCAATGTACTAAGCTGATGTGACCATGATATTCATGAGCTAATTATATGTTGTAATATATTGATTATAACACAGAAGTATTTTATTGTAATTAAAAAAACACATCTGTTTTGGATAACCTACTCTATATTCTTATGGACACTAGTAAATACTTTAAATGCACTAACTGGTAGAAAGATATAAAAAATAAATAGTTTAAAAAGAAAAAAATACTTAAAAGAAGAAATATTTAACAAGAAAAAAAAGTCAGTATTCATGCTGTAGAAAGGATTGGAGATTTTTCATAGATATTGTGCTAATGCTAATAGTCCATGAT
Organism: Melozone crissalis; assembly: GCF_028551555.1. NCBI lineage: Eukaryota > Metazoa > Chordata > Aves > Passeriformes > Passerellidae > Melozone > Melozone crissalis. The sequence goes on along the minus strand of NW_026535786.1, from coordinate 19,614,770 downwards.
TTCCTCTACAAATAACTCTTATACATTAAAGTAATTTCTGCTGAAGTTCTTTTAGTGTGTTTCTCCCCTCTTTTCATCCTCCCCACCTCAAAATACACTTGAATCAGTAACCTTAAAGTTCTTAGTGCTATTATATTATATTAGAGAGCAATTGCTATTATTCTAGATTTACATTACCAGGTTGCCAACAGGACCACATGGTGCAGTGGTGAATTTGTCCTACTTGCTACAGAGTTTGCACTTCATTAAAATCCAGACAGCAGTGCTTATCTATAGCTGAGACAAAACATGGCCCAGGGGAACACTTGTTGCTCTGGGTACTTAATCAGAGGTGATAGGAAATTTTTCTTAGTGTTCCTGATAATCTCTAGGGCATCATCCAACTGTGAAATTTTGGTGTTACTGAAGCGGAAAGCAAGTTGCATCAGTAACTAGAACAGGCCAAGACATTTCTCACAAAGTACTTCACGACCTGGTGTCATCTGGCAAAGTTTCTTTCTCAGTACAGTCTTTTTTCAGAGCTGGAGCAGCAGTTCATTCCTGTTGAATATTTCACATGCATACATTAAAAGTCCCTTCTTTTGGCAATCATAAGCATATTTTAAGAAAGGTTCTGCACATTCTTTGGGGTAAATATCTTTTTAAAGGGCTTGAATCTATACTCAAAAAAAGTCTCTCAGCTCAGTAAACTTGCAATCATGTCCTCAACAAGAAACTCTTGATTTCACATGGGCAGGGAGAAAATACATAAGACTGTCAAAATGCTTGAAGATTCAAGCACATAGCTTGACACAGCTGGAAAATTTCCCCTTTATAGAGTGAGGCTCAAAGATAATTTTTTAATTAGAAAAAGAAGAATCATTCCCTTCATCAGATGCTTAAACTTAAGGCTGTGTTAGTGAAAAAATAAAACCTTAAAAAAATTACACCCAAACAAATAGCATCTTTTTGTTGTGGTTGCTAGGCATAGGTTTTCAAATTCATTTATGTGGAGACCAAACAGAAGTGTGTTGTTCTTACTGAAGTGCTTCAGGATAGCTAAACTTCTAGTGCATAAAAGAAGAAGGTAGTTTAAAAAGACTGAAAACATTTTCAATTCAAAAGAAGAATCTTCCCCAACCCAAAGGACTATTCAAACATCAGTCAGGTCTCTTAGAAAAAGCTCAGTTATTTCAACAATGTTGGACAGAGCTGAAACTGACTCAGCAATTTTATTTCCATTTAGCTCTTCCAGGTACCTTTTTATTATTGATTGTAAATGATGAATTAACATTTATTTCACATTTTTATAAACTATTCATTAGTTTAGCCCTTCTTATCCTATACCTAAAGATTTTTTTCCAGCTATATTTAAAACAACATTATTTCAAGAGTTATAATACACACAAAATAATTGAATCATGAACAGTTATGGTATATAGGACAGAAGTTTACAGGCTAAATTTAAATTGACCAATATTTAGGTGTTCTTGCAGCATAGAGAACTGCTGAACAGATACTAATGGACAGGTTTATTGAAGCTCACAGAGAGAGCTAGCTGCAAGCTTCCTATTTCTTTTTTAGGCTGAACCTTGGCTCACAGTAAGTTTTTTTCTGATGAAGAAGATACTGTGTTACTGCTGGATGCTCTTGTTTTGAGTGTGTTGTACAAATTTCACTGTGACAGGAGCTAAATGAAAGCTCATTTTCTCAAATTACTAAATAGTATCATGAATTCTAGCTAATTCTGGACATTTCAAAAATGTTTCTCATTGTGATGATTAATACAAGCTCTCCATAATAAATTCACAATTTTATGAATTTAGCAAAAGTAACTGGATCTTAGCATTAATTGCCACCTTGAAAGTGTATCCTAAACAAGTCATCATAATGCCTCAGATCCAAAAGAGAATCAGTTCTCTTCTTAACAGGTAGATACTTAGTTGGATGTAGCTTCTTGGTACTATTTCTTCTAAATGAAAGTTCATGCTGGTATTGTGCTTTTAGAATGAGCTACATGTCACTGATTGAGTAAATTATGAAATGACATTTCTGGGGTCAGGGTACCATGCATGCCAAGGTCTGCCTTTCAAGGTCAGGACCTGGATGCAAAATCTGTATGCACACTCATGAGGCACATAACTTTCCCTGAATACTTCAATGATCAGCAGCAAGGTCACCCACTGCTTATGTAAGTCTGAGTACAATTTTTTTGTGTCTCAGTTTCTTTGTATGAAAACATGCTGGTGATACATTCCTTAATATATGAGTTAGGATGATAAATTGGTTAGTGTTTGTGAAGTAATAGCATGTTGAAATCTGCTTAGCTCACCTCCCTGAACTCAAGGATAGAGCTATATGAATTCTCTCTAAAGAACTTACAGTCTTGCTGTTTGAGACATCCATGTTGCTTAGATAAGCAATAAGATAAGGCTCAGCTTAACCTGCTGAACCTGAGATCTCATTCAGCTATCTTGGTCTGTGAATGGCTGGAGTTAAAGCAATGTATACATTTCTTACCAGGGATAGAATTAAGTATCTCCCTGGTGCTTTGTTTAATATTTATGCAAGTTTACACATGCTTATATATAGAATTTTCTTAATGGGGAGCTAAAATCAAAAGTCACATAGAAACAATACAAACTGCACCAAATTTGGACTACAGAAGTAAGGGAAAAGATGCACAAATAAATTACCTTAAACCCTGTAGGTGACCAGCACAACAAAACTCATAAAATTTCCAATTCAGCAAAAATATCCTTTCTATTTCTGTTCCCTTAATAAATGAATGAATACTACCAAGCCTGCTAGAGACAAATAGGGTGGTATGTGCTTGTCATGCTAACTAACATCCATATAGATACTAGGACACTTGCTGTTATTGTGTCAGGAAAAAATTCTGTGATAGCAGGAGAACAAAGGAAATTCAAAGTCTCTTCAAAGATTATTATGCAAACTTTACAGATTTACTTGCACAGAATTACTCATATCACACCACCAAACAGGTGAGTATGACTGCCCCCAAAACTCTGCAGATAAACCCTGTATAAACAAGCTGTATCTATATATATTTGCCTGACTTTAGTACTACATCTAGCTACAAATTTTGAAAGTCGGTTACAGAATATGCTGCACCTCAGACCTGATGGATTAAAATAAATAATTATGAATATAATTTCTTTCAAAATAAGTAAATCCCAAATTAGAATATTTTGGAAATTAGTAGGAAAAAGAGCAGCTAAAAAGACCTGGATTATTTACAGACTTAGACAAGATGGAAAACAATTAGATCATCTATCCCATTTTCCTGCCAATGCAGCATTGTTTCCTGCAGTACATTTTCTAATGCTTAGTTTTTGAAGTCCCTTTAGAAGGGATATTCCAGCATTTCCTTTGGACACATACTGGCACACTGTCAGGCAGGTTTATCCTCCCTCTCTTCAATAAAGCATTTCCTGTCTCTTCTTACTTCATCTTCCACTCAAGAATTCTTCCTCCTCCTTAGTGCCAGAGCCTTTCAGGAATCCAGAAGGGACATGCTGCCTACAGGAACAGATATTCCCAGAATAGGATATTTCACAGTATGGAAACCTGTAGCAGACAATTTTAGGAGAACATTCTAGTAGGCTCCTTTTTCTGGGCAGGATGCACCTGAAAGGTGCTTAACCACCTTGGAACATTTTCAATTCTTCAGTATGAATTTTGGGGAGAATATCTGTTGAAAAAAAATGTTGGCTGCCTCAGATCAGGTTAGAAGGACTGCTGAATGGACATCCTGCAGTGAAAAATGTCACTATGTCACTAGTGATTAGCCCCTTTAAATAAGTGAACATAAGAAAGAGGCCTGAAGAAAGCAGAAAAATACATAGAAAAACATTGGCCCAGTAGAGACTGAATACAAACCCATCTGTGCTGGATGGATGTGCTCAGGAGAGCATCACATCTAGGTACAACATTCACAGTCATGCTACAAACAGTAGCCCACAGCAACTCATCCCAAGCAGTTCTCTTATTGACAGAGTAGTTGTGGAAAAAGATTTATTACCACTCAGCAGGCTGTGTGCAGACTCAGCATCGTGAAATCCTGGCATGTCTTGGTGAAGAGATCCCTCTGCAGTTCCTGCAAAAGCTGGTGGTTCCCAGGGAACCCCAGGTCAAATATGGTCTAAAGGTTTTAGACATCTGAATAGTCAAGACAGGAATTTAAGCAGGGTTTGCTGAGTGGAAGTGTTAAGTTTGTCAGATTGAATAATACAGCGTTTTAACCTGAGCAGTCCAAGTCTGCTGCCTTGACGACAACATTGTACTACAGGTCATGATATGTGTCATTCTTGAACTAGAGGTTTAGCTTTGTCTTGAAAAAGCCTTGCCAGAATACTCGGGGATATTTTCTGACAACAACAACAAATGTTTAATATCTTTTTGTTCTTCAGATTTGAGCAGGTGGACTTCATAGTCATTGGTCTTGTAAAACAGCTTGCAGCAGGGAAGAATTAAGTTTCCATTATCTAAGTCAAAAGACTGGCCAGATATAAAACAAAATTGATGAAAGAATTTGGTTGTAATTTGGTCTGGGTCTTTGAAGGGATAGAAATATTCTTGGATGTGTCCTTTGTTTTGACACATTTATGTCAATTACAAATGGAAGGGCAAAGTTGGAGTATTATTTCCTCCAACTGCCTCAGCCTCACTTTGTTCTAGTGTCTCTGACAGAATCCCTTTGACAGTGAATAAACTTTCTCTTTTAATATAATTGTTCTTGAAGGTGTTTAAAGCATCCAAAAGAGAAAAAGAAATAGTTCTACAAGTAATTTGTTAAAATCTGGAAAGTATCTATAGCTTGTAACTTACACAAGGCAATGTAATTTTAATAAATCTTTTGCTGCTCTTTTAGGAAAAAAAAAAAAAAAAGAGATACAAAAACTGCTTCAGTAACTTATTTAAAATTCAGAGAGCTAAATCAGTGTCTTTTCTTTTATGTTTTACTGAAACTGTCCTGGGTGCTGCTTACTTCAGCATCAATTTCAGGAATGAAAGCTAACTAGTGAAAATAAAGACAAGCACATCTGGAGTGAAAAAGAAAAACAGGTTAAAAATTAGATCTTTACATACTTCATTTGAAGAACTGTACAAGCATTCAAAAAGGAGAAAAGAAGAGCAAAAGTGCTGTGAAGTGCAAGATTTTTGGCCTGAATTACTGAAAATTGGATGATCATCAACTGACATCCAAGTTCTATTTTAAAACATAGGTCAGCCTTAAAAAGGGGTTTTTTTTAAATTTTGATCTAAGTAGGAAAAGATATACTTGTTGTTTTGAAAAGAGGGGGGAAAAATTTAGAGTGTTTTGCAGTGCTGAATTATTAATTAGTAACACAGTAACCATTGGTCCCACCCACACACAATGCTTCCTACTTCAGTGATGCACTCCCTGGGAGTGCAGGGACAATGAAGCTCCATTGGGCACATCTGTGCAGCTTCAATGGGTGGTAAATTTGGGGTTTCAATTAATTATTTTCTAGTAAACTGTGGAAAGGCAGCTCCTGGGAAAGCAGTAGAAAACTTGTCCCATTTTAGTGCGCAAGCTTCACCCATTCCAGAGAATGTTTTCGGCAGCAAATGATGAGGCATCCTAAACTAAATTTTAAGCTGCACCCTGACAGAAGGTGAAGAACAACCATCCACCTCTAGCGAAGGTTATGTTTATAGACAGGATTGCACCTTGGGCAAGCCTTCTCTGGTTAGGGCTTGAGGCAGTAGGTTCAGGGCAGAGACAGCACAGTAACACTGCAAAGACCTTAAGATCAGCTCAATATTTGTGGTGAGATTAAAAAAGAAAAAACACCTTCTATTGAATCAACAGTCGCAGGAACTGTGAAAAAGGAAAAAAGGAGCAACTTAGACCTATGCATGGAATACTACCATCTGTAGTATTTCCAGCTATTCAATCAAATGCACAGTTAGTCATAAAACTTAGTAAAAGAAGCACAATTCCCCATAAGAATCAGAGGGAAGAGAAATCTGAATCACAGGCTTTTTCTCTTATACAAGCAGCAAAACAGTCAGGTATTTGCCAACACTTGTATGAGGTCTATAAAATTGAAAAGAGGAGGAATTTTAGGTACTTGCACTATTTCCACTCTCACCCACAAAAATCAAAAGCTTATTTTTTTCCTAATACACAGAAATCAAAGAACTTTTGCATCTATGAATTTAGGAATTTGTCATCAGAAAAACTAACAAAAAAGTAAAACCCAAAAGCCCAAATACTGCACAAAAATACCCAGGCACCACACATCCCCAAACACACCACAATCAGTTTGGTAGGTAGGTATGAAACAGAGATGTAGGTGGGCAGTATAACACTAGTTAAAGCTATTTGATTTTGACCATAGCAAAATAGGTGAAGTCTGTTTAATAAGCCATCATCTTTTAGAACACAGGAGGAACATTTCCTTGAGATGCATTTTCTGTTTTCCTCTCATTATTCTTTAGAATGGAGAGGGATGATGCCTCCTTTTCTGTCTGGGGCAGATGGTTTCACAGCTTGAGCTACTACTTTGATAATAGCAGAGGGGGAAAAAGCTTTCTAAGTCCAAATTCCCATGAATAAGCACATCAAGCATCTTCATAAACACTTCACAACAGCTTCCAAGCTTAGTGATGGCATTGCCTTGAAACAGTCCATTGAAGAAGATTAAATCAAGTAAATACAACAAACTGTAATGTGTTTATAGTATTTTTTCACATCTAAAATAACTTCTTTTTAATGCAATTATGTTGTTCCTGGAAAAGACTCACTGCAGAGACAGATTACAAGCTGCTTCATTCCCTTCTCCTGTAAAAGGATCTCTGTTCACTAGGAAGAACTCTTGTAAGGCAAATGACTTCTAATCCAGTTGTAGGCAGCTTATTGACACTGTATCACTACATGTGTATGAACCACCTTCCTTATTAATCCTTGGAGATTCTACATTGAGCAGAGCAATTGAAAACCCTTTGTGGATAAGCAGTTGTCAGTATGGGTCTTCCAACAGAAGCCAGCTTGATATAAATAATTTCCATTTAAGTTTCAATTGATATTCCATGCCATTTATTTCATGGACGTTGCCTCATCCCAACTCCTTTATCTGCTCTACATCATGGAACCCAACCCACTAGAAGTACAAGCTGTGGCAAGCAGTAGAGACCATGAAACCTGATGAAAAGCTCACTGTTGTTTGTGCTGTCCATTGCAGCACCAGCTCAGCCCACAGAGCTTGGTCAGGTATTTTAGCAATGCTGTGAAAACCACAGCCCTCCCAGCTTTGTAGACAGCTACACAAACCACTGTCGCTCTTTGGGTGTGAATGATTGCTGACAGCACTGAACTGTAAGGTGCAGAAGGCAGTTTCTGATGGGTGTGAATGATTGCTGGCAGCACTGAACTGTAAGGTGCAGAAGGCAGTTTCTGATGGGTGTGAATGATTGCTGACAGCACTGAACTGTAAGGTGCAGAAGGCAGTTTCTGATTATGGAGGTCACAGTCAAGTCCTCTAAGAAAAAATTCCAGTGACTTCAGCTCCTGCACAAAGCAAACATACTGACTAATAACACTTGGTCTCCCTTCTCCATCAGATATGACACTTAAGCTCTGTCAGCCACCTAAGAGTTGCTAAAATAAATATGCAGTGCTACTAGCGGGTACTGTTTCCACTTGTTTCTCCCTCCCCGCCCCAATTCATGCTATCAAGACAGTTTCTCCAAAAGAAAAAGAAACTCTGGGTTTTTTGACAAGGAAGGATGACCTCAATATTGTATCTGCTTTTTTAAATTTACCAAAGCATTTGCATTTACGTTATGTAGTAATATTTGTCCAGTGAGTCTGACACGTGATGTTCAGACTCCCTCTTTGTGTTGTCCATGTGACATGAACACCGCACTCAAATCAGAGAGACATATTTTAATCAGATACACTGCTTTCTTTGAGGGTATTTCGAGATGCAAATTCTCTATAAACTTACAGAAATATAAACATGCAGACCTGAACTCCAAGCCTGTTCTCACACAACTAAGTTGTCTTTCTTTCCTTTTTTCTTTTTTAAACTATTTTGGTTTTATCCAATATTTCATCCAGGTTTCACAATTGTTGTACTTTGGAGATATGTTTTTTAAAGCAGGCTCCCACTTCCATGGCAAGGTCTACTGAACATTTCAAATTAAGTGTTACTGTTAAGCTATATGTAAATTTTTATGTGGTAGTTCACTTTTGTTTAATTGGTTTAGTAGGGAAACTCAGATTATGCTTTTCTTATGAATATCTAACAGAAAGATTCCAGTGCAGAAACAGCTAAAGCAGAAATGAAGATACATTAATATTTTTTAATTTATTTTTGCAGTTAATTCCTTAGCTGATTCATCTGATTTCGGACTGATTTCACAGGTCACTGGACTTGCCAACACATTTTTGCTCTGAGTCACTTCTTTGCCAAACCAAAGAGAAAGGAAACAAACTTATCTTTCTTCCTCCACTGCTAAATACAAGACAGGGCAGGAAATAATTATGGAGACAACAAAAGAAGTGCAAGTACTTTTACTTTCTGTGCATAAGCACAGATGTACTCTTCCATGAAAGAAATAATTTAATGCATAAAATTTTAGCAAATATTTCAAAGCCAACAATACTTGACTGTTTAGTTCTGAATCAGTTCTTTTTATGGTACTTTAAATGCATACCTCTGAAACTAAAGAGCTTTATATTCCAAGCTAGATCCTCCATCAGATGCCAGTGTGATTCACAAACGTATCAATGTGACAATCCACCCTTCAAAGTGAAGAAAATTCTGCATTTAAACCAGAACACCCTGTTACTAGATACTCAGGTAGTTTCCTATTATAAATGTAGCCAAAGCACCAACTACAACAAGTGCTTCCTGACAAAAGGCAGAAGTGCTCTTCATAATGTGATAGGGACAGATTATACAACAGCTTTCACATCGTTTATTGGAACACCGTTCACCATTGTCTATGGATACAAACCTTTAAAAACGTTAGCATTTATTTATTTCTACCCAGACTTCACTGTGCTAAATGAAACAGACTGGTTTTTTGGCATCTGTAAGACCTTAAATTTATTAAAGGATGAATCTATGGTAAGTTCAAATGCTAACTCAATTAGGGTGTTTACGCGGAGTCTTTGCACAATGTTTATGACATGAAGTTTGAAATAAAATCCAGACATATTCTGTTTCTGTTTTGTACCACAAAGATTGCAGTGCAGCTAGGAAACATACTTCAGTGAGTCACATTTTGGAAAAGAAAAAGATAAATGACTAAAAATGCAATAATAGTCAGATATCTGGAAATAAACACTAACTGAGCTATCAGATTTTTTTGTAGTCCAGCTCACAATCACTTCTAGTCCATGTTCAGGATGCTGCTTCTGTTACCCAACTTTAAAAAAAGGGAGACAATCACTTCTCTTGATGACATTATATCTGTAAGAAAGGCAACAGAATTAATTGCTGTTGCTGTCCTGTATTCAGCTGAGTAAGGCCGTAGAGTTGAGAGTCCAGTTGTTTACCATTTCAGCTTCTAGCTTATCAATAGCCCTTAACATATAATTTCATTTAAATAGAGGAACTTGGAGCACCGTGCAAACACAATGAGCCAGTGCTTTAGTCTTGCAAAGACACACAGCATTGTGCAGGTACCCCTGCCATGAAACAGGAATTAGCAGCAGGAATTGCATATGTACTTACAGCAGCAGAAATTGAGAGGCCAAACACCAATAATTCTCTTCATATCATATACCTATGGGGGTTTTATTGCATTCATTACACATAAACATCAAAGGAAAAAGGAGAAAAGGTTGCAGTAAGTCATGAAAAACAATGTCAAAATTCAGGCACTTGATGCATTTGAAGTCTTACCTTTGCAATTCTAACTTTTCACTTCATTCCTGCTTTTTGGCCAGGGTAAGAACTGTGTAGGAAGTTGCAGTCCAGTGCCTCTGTAAAGCAGAGGAGTAGGGTATGTTCTACAAGCAACTTTCTGGCAGTGTTCAGCTCCAAATATCTCTTCCTCACCTAAATACATTGCCACAGTTGAAAGTTTTTGAGTTAGGCCTACACCCTTTGTCACAAGAAACACTGCCTTACTCATGTCCTCTGCCTCAAAGAAGGGCTTTCTTACATTGCAGAGGTTTAACCAGAAACAGGACCAAAGTAATCTTTAACCTGAAGTAACCTTTTTCAAAAAGTGCATTACTATAACAGCTGCTTGCTGCATGCATTGCATTTGCAAGCATATACTGTCACCTTTTCCAAATGACTAGGAATTTATTTTGAAGCAGAAGCAAAGGGAAAATATCCAATAAGTCATCTGATTTATTGCAGTAACCCTCATATACATGCTGTGTTAAAGTGATCATATGGTTGGCTGTAGAAATGCCATGTAATTCAGTTCAGTGAAAAGGTTTAAAGGATTAAGTGATACATATATGCTTTTGTAATTACATCAACATGTTTAAAAACCCAGTTTTTAAAAAAAGTGCTAAATCACTGTATAGGATATGCAAGCTAAACCAAAAGCCTCCTTTGGAGAGAAAAGTGGAAATATTTATTTGCCAAGTTAGATAGCAAAAGTTTTGGCACCTCTGAAGATCTTGAATGTGTCTACACGTAGGTGTGATTCAAAACAGTATACACACATTTCCAACAGCAAGATCTGCAATTCCTCACCATCCTACCAAAAATCCTAAAGGATTCTGATAGTCTGTACTACCTTGGCTGAGCCTGCATGTTCACTGGTGCCAGATGCCATTCTGAGCAGTTTTAGACTCCAGCATGGACAGCAGGACTTCGTGTCCAAGAAGTCCTTAATGCTGTGTTATTTGTGAGAAGTAAAACATGAGGGCTTACCTTTCTTTCTATAGTTTTGTTTGAGCTTGGGGTTTTTTGGTTTTGTTTGTTTGTTCTTCTAAAAAGAAATGTTTATGTAGTATGATGTTTCCTGGTCTATCCATCTATTCCTCCCCTGAATAACTTTTGAGATTGCCGGGCAATTTGAAACTCATCCTGAAAGTCTAAAAGAAAGCCATATCCTTGCACAAGTTCCTGAAATCAGTGGGTGAGCAAGGGGTAGAGACACAACTTGGCATCTTCACAGACAGAAAGGCAGACAAGATTCATCTGTTAGTCATTCAGTTTGGCTTCAGAAAAGCAAAGAATGCAAATCCAGGAGAAATCAAAATTCATTGGTTTTGCTGCTAGCATAGCAACTTAGAAAATCTTAATCTTGCTATCTTGGGTGATACATAAACAAACCATTAGGGACCCAATCCTGCTTCCTTACTGTTGATTGAGGTAGGAAGGGAACATCAGTAGAAATACAGTGAGATAATACAGTTTAGGAACTTACTCTTGTATTCCACTCCAACACCACATCTTCCAAACATCAGATTGTTTGGTTGGGTTCTTTTGTGCTTTGTTTGTTTCTTTTAAAGTGTCACAGGACAGTTATATGTTTCAGAATAATGAATTTTTCTTCAGGGAATATCTGTTTGATGAGACTATTCCTCAAGGACCCAATTTATACTAATGATACTAACTAAACAGCAAAGATACACACATAACTCACTTTTAGCCAGCATTCTGCTTCAGGGTGATCTGCATGGCAGAAAACCAGAATTCATTACATTTTTCATTGGCTTAACTTGTCTTGTAAAATCAGGCTAGGACTCCCTTGTGGCTAACTCTGACTACAGCTCTTGGGGTGCTGTACCTGCCATCAAAAGGTAATTTCCATTAACAATGCAGATATTTTCATGGTTAGGCTGTAGAATGAGCAAGGGAGAGACAGGGATAGGTTGGTCTTAAAGGAAAAAATCTCTAGAATAGTTCATTATGAAAAAAGCAGACAGGCATAGGAGTTTATATCCCGTTTTGAAATTACCTTTTGCTAACATTAGTGACTCACAAAAAATTGATTAAGATTTGAGCCACATGGATGTTACACTGGTTTTGAGCATGATGGAAGAATTCACCAACTTCAGTCCATTAGGTAACCTAGTTTTGACTTGGGTTCCATGTTTCCTTGAATAAAATTACAGTGATCTACCACAGCTTTTGTCCTGTGGGGAAAGAACTGTTCAAAGCTGTTTAAGTGATCTGAATGTTTTTTTCCACAAAACTTCTTTTATAGCTTTATTAGGTTCTTGTAAACCCTCTGAAAAAATATGAACCCTGATCATAAAAAATCCTAACTAGAAAAAGATGAAAGAGGGCTTTTTCACTTCATTTGTACTAAAGTGTTATCTTCTACTCTTAACAATGTGTTTGTAATCAGTTTGTAATCAGAATTTTATTTAAGTAGATTCAGACTTTAGCATCTGATATTTGATCAAAATATCAGATGTCCTTTTGGACATACATGAGGACATATATTTCAAAGATTTTTGCCTTGACTCAGGCAAGGCAAAACTTCTGGCCCTTAAAATGCTCAGCTTTGCATTTTAAGGGCCAGAAGATGCCCTTACAGGTTTAAAAGCCTGCTTGCAGATGGATTCAGCTGCAACTGGCTGCTACAAAGAACGTGCGCAACAAAACATTTTGTCATTTAGAACTTGAGCAAAGAAGCCTAAAGACAGTCAAAAAATTCAGATGAAGATTTCTGGATTTTGTTTTCTGCTACTAGTATTTGCTCAGAGAAACAGACTTACCAGAGAAGCTGAGTGAAAAAGTAGGTTGCCATGTTAAGAACACCACTGAATATGGCAGAGCCAACATGCACACCAGACTGTTGCTATTATGCTGAAATAGCCACATTTCTGTCTAGCTTGCCTTCCCATGCACTGTCTGCATCCAGCATCCTGCCTCAGTGGCATATGTGTCCCATTGAATTGATTAGGAGGAATGGTAATTATTCAGATCATCTTAATTATTTATTCTTCTGCAGTGCACATACTCGTGCCTGGTCCTTCCACTGCTCACTCACCGTCAGCAACAAAATTCAGCTAGGTTTCCATGTGCAAATTCTTTTGAATATTATCCTCATCCTAACCAAATGTGCAAATCTTGGGTGATGTGCAAACCAAGGGCACATTACCTGGGTACAAGACCAGTGTTAACATAAACACAGAATTTGTGGAAGGAGAACAGCCTGATGATCTATCTTTTTGAAAAAGAATGAGCCCTTTCCACTGCTTGTTTGTTTTTCCTCATGCAAAACCTTCCATTTAGCAACACATTTTAATCTGGAGGACAAGTTAAAGCACTTCAGATTTGTAATGAAGCAGATGACAGAAAAACAGAGCAACCATCATTCCGATCTACATGTCCCACAAGATGGAAAACAGATGCCAGTGTCCAGCGAGGGGACTGTGTACTGAATTTGAAAGAAAAGGCGAAGGAATTATTGCACTGTTGGGGGGGGGGGGGGGGGGGGGCGGGGAAAGCCTTGCCTGAGAATGCTGTACACACAGTAGATACCTGAAAGCTTATCACGTATTCTACTATATTTACTGCTATTGAAATACCAGATTCTATGTTTTGGCTTTTTTATCTAAACCTACTCAATCTTAGGGATTAAGCAAAATGAATTAGTAACAGAACACCTTAAAAAATAGTAAAGTATCCTTTAAAATGTTGAAGTCTGCATATTTAGAAATAAACAGTTAATCACCAGAGAATGTAGTCAGACTGCAGAAAAGTAATAAAGTGGTCATCGGCCTATCATAAGCAGTATTGCCTCTTACAGGAATACATACCTTTCCTTTTAACACTGTCAGAGGCCCTTCTCTCTTACCTGTGTAGCTTAGAATATTATCTGCATCCACTGCAGGCATATTTCAAGCTTCAACATTTTCAAATATTTGCACTAAGTTCTTCAGCTTTTACTAAAATATGGAAACCATCCACATAAGGGGCCTGTTCAACACTTTGCCTTCAGGTAATGCTCCTACTTTCTTGAAAACAGAACTTTGCTTAAGATGAGGAAGGTATAGACACAGTTCACAATATCCACAATATCTGGTGCCTTCCTGCCAGAGGTTATTTAGAATGAAAAATAGAAACAGGAACTATGCTCTCTAAACTGTCTTTCAGAGACTTTGTAATTATGAATGCCTTATTCCTCATTACAGTATTTTTTGCTATCAGACTCAGAATGGTAAAATGAAGGAGTTGGGTGGCATCAAATCAAGGCACTTCAAGAGCCTTTGGTGCAACATGGCTTTTCATGTTATGTAAATCCACCTCTATAGTCCAGAAGAACATGGGAAACACCAGACAGATTACTCTGCCTATAGGCTGGTAGGAGCGATCCCTACAGAGCAGAAACACAAGATACTTTCCCTGCCAGGCCTGGGAAGAGACACACAACCACAAGTAGGTTTAGCTCCCTGTGCTCCATCTTCTACAGTCACCTGCTGAGGTAGCTCTGGTAGTGTTTGTGAGGTTAATGATCCATTGAAAGTTATAAAGCTGTTGATAGTTTTCAAAAGTATTTTGGTTCAAAACTTACTACATTTGAGTTACATTTAATTCATATTTTTCAGGACTGTTTCAAGCCTTCGTGAAGTATAAAGTTCACAAGCAGATTTACCAAATAAGATTTGTAAAGTAAAATTCTAATATAATCCCTCCCATTTCAGGAGAACTAACCTTTATAACATCTCTACCTTTATTTTATTAACAGATACAGGATGGAGAAAGTGTATGCATGTATGGTATAGAGCAGAGGGAAGTTGGCAAATTAATTCAGAAGTGGTTAAATGCTCATCCTACCTTCCCTCCTTCCTCCCCTCCCCCAAAAGTACAAAACCAAATCACAGCACTTTTTAGAGGCCTAAAGATTGACAATCATTCCTCAGTGGTATTTTTTCAAAGTATGGTATGGCAGATATGTTATCAGCTCAAAGTTTAAAATATATATATATATATAAATACACACACTCGTTATTACTTTTCCCCCAGAAGAATAACATTTAACAAATATAAACCCACTTCAAAAGACTTAGTGTTTTATTCTGGTTCTGAAATTCATATTTCCATTTTCACTGTCTCCTTAAGTATGACAGAGAAAAAAAAAAAGAGTATTAAAAATATAGCAAGAGTCAAGAGCACTTACCACTTGGAAGAAGGAGGTGTAGCAAGCTGCAACCAGCTCCAAAATGGCCCCACTAGGGCTGTAACTTCTTGGCTCTACCAATAACGAGGACAAAGCCACAAAAAGAAGCACAGTGGGGAGAAAAATTCTTGTTGCTGTTTTGCCAGCTTTCAGATATGGTATTTTTCATTAAGAACTAGATGTCCTCAAGAGACTACATCATTTTTGCATTTAGAAACAAAAACAATGACCCCAGATCTTTTTTTATTAAAACGTATTTACATAGAAATGCAAGCACAAAGTATGAAAACAGTCCTCCTGCATCCAGCTCCTGAACCAGTGTAAGGACAGGGAGATGGAAATAATACACCATACTTAACAGGCTGTGGGAAGGGCTAAGTGAGACAACAGGTGTACCTCAGTACTAACGAGGAGTTAGCAAGTGTTTTCCGTCATCACAATTCTTCTAATTTCTTCCTGCATCTTTGTTTTGCATGGTCTGTTAATGTTATTTATTTGGTATCAAGAACATTTTTTAGTGTTTTTCAAGTGCTGTGCAAGTTCCAAGTTACTAAAATCGTTTAAAGCTAGTTAATATCTGTACAAGCTTCTATAAGCTCCCGGAAAGTAGCTGAAAATTATCTCTTAAGACAAAACTGAGTAAAGTTAGGCCTAATTTCATGCAGGAGTCAGGACACTTGCACATTGAGAAGTGGCTGGTAGCCAGCTAGAAAATGAACTTCCAGTGCTTTGGCTAGTTTGTGTTATCTGCCCATACATAAGCACTGTAATAAACATGAGATGATTTCTCTCTCAGCCAAAATAAGGAATAATTACCTCTGACTTTATTTTGGAAGGCAGGAGTAGATAAATCTATTAGCATGGACAATGTAAAAAAAAAAAATCTCAGGTTATCTTACAAAAAGTTGTTAAATTGCGTGTTAGAGAATATAATGGTGCTTAACTGCAACACACATACTTTGGACTGAAACTGTAACCCTAAAACCACCCCAGAGCTGCCACCTAAGCATGAGGAGACCTAAACTTCAAAGGTGCCTTACTTGTAGAACTTCCTTCTGTGATGAAGCCACTTGCCTAGAAGAACATGAAAGACAAATAAATTTATTAGGAGAATAGTGATGCTTGAAGTTTGAAGTTAAATGAAAGTAAGAACATATGAAGAATAAGAACCTGTGTCTTGAGAAAGGCTTATTCCTACCATGTGACTTTGAGAGGGTGTTCCTTTAACACAAATAAGAAAATTTTGCAGGAAAATATAATAAAAGGAGATCAAAACTTGTCACAGAAGTGAAGCAAACTTTGAAATAACATTTTACCATGAACATTTCCCTATCCTTACACTGCTATGCTAAGAACATGCTTGAATCGTGGAAGTTAGTCACATTTATATGAATTCTACTTTACATTTCTTGCATTGAACCTGACCTCTGATGGCTTCAGACATGAAATCTGAAGTCAGTCTTCCCTTTCACTTAGCCTCACTTCTTTCAGAATGACTCAACAGAAAAGTTTGTTGCTTAATGCTGTTCCATAAAACAGTTAATCTAGACTTGACCTTATAAAGCCTGACCCCTGTACATCATACTTCTGGCACAGATCTGATCCCATGCACATAGGGCTGGCTATTAGTGATTTGCTTTAGATTTCCAGGGACTCAGTGCAGACTGGAGTGAATTTTTTTTTCTTCTAATTATCCAGTCCAGAAAGAGTAAGGTGAAAAAATCGAATAACTCTCATGCTGATCTCTGCACTAACCTCGTTTACACAATATTTATGGTCCTAAAATAATAACTTTTTCAGGTCAGCAGGCATAAGGCAAGGGTACTTCCAGTCACTCCTTCTGCCAACAGAAAGTCATGCAGAGAGGACTCATGTCAACATGCAGGAACTCAGTCCTGATAGATAATCAGTACGTACAATTTCCTCTGAAGAAAGAATGAAAAATACCTGCAAGATGATTGTAACAGATAATTAGTGTACCCTAAATATTCACCTTGTATGCATATGATAGAAGCTCTGTAGCTCAGCCTTGTTACATCTAGTCCATAACCCTAAACAAAAATACTGAATGCCTGGACCAAGGTGCTTTTATCTGTGCTTAGCCACAGCTGAGCACAAAAATTCATTCTCCTAGTCTCTAGAAAATTTTGATACTCAGCATCTCTGAAAAGAAGCCAGGCTTTAGGCAGTGACATTTGGAAAATGTTGGCCAAAGCTCTGTGGTTAAGCTGTACGTACCTTGATAAAGAATTTTGTAAACATGGAGCAAACAAGCAATCATTGTTTGGGCTGTAGGCAGCAGTGCTTGAGATATGCACAAAGAAACATTTTGATTGGAAGGACATAATACCAATGCAACATTAGCTTGAGGTGGCTGAGGGGGGTCCACCTGATGGCTGATAAATGCAAAGGCTCATAAACCTGAGGCTACTTGTTCCTGGTTGCTGTATTTTTAAGAATTACAAGTTTTGTTTTCCCCATTCCATGGATTAAACATGCAAAATCCTTTATACCATATCTCAGGGCTTAAATAGCGCTTTTCCTGACATTATAGGCAGCACTATGAATTGTGAAGAATTTTTGGAAAATTTAATAGAAAAGCAAAAAGCCCAGACACTCTAAGTGTACCCTACTTACTTGATAATTGACCCTTTTCTTTCTCTTTTGCAGCACATGCTTTTTTCCTTCTAAAGTTCTTTAGGGATTGTTCTGGCAAAAGCAGATGTTACTTTACAAAACACAGCATTTACTAGTTTTTTAACTCAAGACAGTAGTTTTCTGTTGGCTGATTGCCCTAATTCATGACCACTTGCCACAATCTTGGTAACAGTGATAGTAAAACTGATAACATTTGTTAAAGACAAGCTTGCGTTCACAGAGTTTCTTAGCAATCTTTTATTTAGGTTGGTTTCAGTTCTCAAATTGTAACTTACTTTTCATTTGAACAATCACTAATAATTATAAAACTGATTTCAATTTTTCTTCTTGCAATCAGTCATTCAGTCTGTTGGCACATATTTAGCTACTTCAAATTCCGCACACATCAAATGACTGGAACACACATTCAGAGCAAAGAGGGATTTTGGATATTTGGCTTTCCAAATGCCCAGCTGGAGACAGTGCAAGGCCAACCTTCATGAAGTACGGACCACCCATTTCTGAGAACAAAATGGCCTCAAAGTGTTTCAAACTGAGGATCAGACACTTTTAAAACTTAGGCATACTGTCATCATTTGTATCATGCCCAATACTAGAGTTACTTTTTTTAAAAAAGTAAGGAAGGTGAGACATAAATGTTCATTACTTCTAAAAAACAGGTGTGATTTTCTTTTTGTGATAGTGTCATGGATTGCTCTGCAAATTCCAGCACCTTGGTGTCATAAATAAAGCAAGACTGAAATCTTAATCAGACAAAAGCCTTTTTTTCCCCCTGCTAGTTTAAGCTAGAAAAAGAGGAATAGAAGGGATCCATAATATATGAGCAAAATTATCTCTAAATTGAGTGTTTAAAAATGTTTCCATCAGGCATCAGTAGATGGGTCTTTAAATGAAAGCCAAGTATTACAATGGCATTTCTTTTAGGTCTTGCATTCCAAGAGAAAATATATGAGCCAGATATGTTAGTCTGTGTTGACATGTAAAGTACATCACTCCCATTAGAAGGGCTGTTGTGGATCTGAATGACCCAAAAGATGCTCTGTGGCTCAACTGAATACCAGAGAACAGAAGCGTAAATTAATTTGGACATGGATAATTCAATTGTAGTTATTGCACTTCTGTATCAGCCTGTATGTAAACTTCCACCAAACAGAAAGCACCTGGAAAAGCTCTGCTAAGAGGGCTTGATTCTATGACAGCCTACTTAAATAGACAGCCAAGAAAGAGAGACATTGTCTTGTTTTTTCACTACAGCATTGTTTTTAAGATTGCCTCCAAATGCCCAAATTTACAATTAGAAAGCATTCTCTACAAAGACAGCATATAATTACGTGTTTGAGGTTTTCAATATGTGCTTGATGTTTTCAACACTCTTCACTCCAATTCATGCTGGTTTTCTTTCAGTGCTTATACCTCATTCTCCCCTGAAAGCTCTAAAACTGAAATTTTTACACACACAAAAGCTTCACTTAGTTATTAACTTAATGTATGACATCACTTCCTTTTGTTGTTTATAAGCAAGAAGATTGTCCAGAAATATCCTGGATTTGTGTAATCTAAATTATTTGAAAAAATAATCTTCATTTAGACAAAATAATGTGAAAATCAACATGATGTCAAACTGATACTGATTTCAGTAGTAATGACAGTAATAGATTAACTTCATTCTGCTTAACAACATTGCTTACATTCTCCCTGCCTCTCCTTAAAGTCAATTATTTCAAGACTCGAGGGGTTTCTCTTATGCACATCTGCAAATTCAATGCCAGATCCAGATTCGCATTTTGGTGGTGAATCAAGCTGGCCTCAGTTCACCTAATGAGAGCCCAGTTCTTACCAGACAAACAAATTGAGGTGATTTAATTCTAGTGGGGTTTAACTGACATATTTACTTGCTTTTGCCATCCTTTTTTCTCTTCTAATGAATCAAACATATTACTACACACTGTTGATAAATTGAAAATGACAGGATAGAACAGATGAGATAGACATTAACAACTTTAAACAAAAGACGCCCAGTTTAACTCACTAATATCTGATACCACCAGTCCTTCAAAGGGAAGGTTACGTTTTTTTAAAGGATTGGGAAAGAGAACTAAGATTTAAGGATTTTTTCTTTTTATTTAAGCTAGGCATGCTAGAAATACTCGAAATTACTGCACCTTCAAAATTTTTGTCTCAGTAGCATACGCATACTGCTTAACCACACAGGTTACCTATATGTATTCTCTTTTTATAAATGATCAGCACATCAATAGATAAGGAATTTACTTAAATCCCTGGGAAATGAAAAAGCTGAGACCTGTACACTAATGTATACTAATTTGATATGTATATGCAGTTGTTTAACCACACTACAAAGATGAAGTCTGAGTCCGCTTTTTAGTACAGACTTGAATGATGCAAAATGAATTGAATTGAATGATGCAAAAGAAAAAAAAAGACAATTTGTTACTTAGTGTCTAGTCACGACCTAAGCCAAGTTATGAATTGACATGAATTGGACTTTTTCCACCAATGGGAATGAAACTTGGCTGCTAACATTTCTATTCAAAAAGATACTTGACTCTACACAGAGCTCAGCAACAAGACCTAAGCTTGGCACTGCCAGTGACTTGCTGGGAACCTTCAGGCAAACAATTCTTTCAATTTTCCTTTGTTTTCCTAACTGAGGAAAGTTAGGTAGTAACAAAGTTGGTAGTAATGAAAGTTGGTAGTAATGAAACCTGAACACTTATCCTAGAAAGTCTTGTGGCTGAAAGTTGTCTTCAGCTCTAACCAGCATTACTACACAGCTGGCAGTGTTGGGCATTTCATTTTGTTGAGAGCAGAGGCATCATTTCATTTCTCTGGTTGTGGTATGTCAGCATGGTCCCAAAGGAAGCAATACCCTTTCCCAGCTGTTTTTAAATCCTGACTGAAAACCAGCAGCCTACCTGGTAATGCTGTTTCCAGTGGGCTTTTTACACCTTCACATACCTTTGTTGTTATACTATTGATTCACAGGCTTTTCCATCAAGTGGAAATGAGATTGGGCTGCTCATATCAGCAGTGTTGGTTTGCTGCTGAGCAATAGCAATTAATGAGACCTGAAGAGTGATCTTAAGCATATTGCTCATGTTGACTTGTACTGATCACTCCCTGAATTCTTTCATGAGAGGCGCTGAAATCAAACACTTGATCAGGCTGAGAGAAGCAACAGCATCCATGTGCAAGCCAAATCAGGATAACCTCAAGTCACTCTCAGTTTTCTGCTGTAAAGAAAGACTTAATTAAAATATCGAAGAATTCTTTCTTGGTCATGTAGAGCACAGAGTTTTCTGCTGATACCATTTGATGCAGTGAAAAAAGTCAGAGGACCAGTTTAAACTGAATGACAGGCATTTCTGCTGAGAAAGCAACAGCTGCCTCACAGACATTGAACAATGAGGTCTGCTTTGAAGAGCTAATGGAAGTTTATTTGCTCTGCAACAGAGAAAACCTTCAGTTCTGATTTTTTTGAAACATTCTTTCAATAGTTTAGCTTGGGTTTTGCACAGCCTTTACATAATTAAGCACTCTAGCAGACTTCTGCCAACAAAAGTTACTTAATTCCTCAGTAAAGGGGGAGTCTTGTTATTTAGATAAAGTAGCTACTGTAGTAGATTTGCAGATATGTTAAGAGTATTACAGGATCTAGAGGTAGATTTAGGAAGAAAATACTATAAAGCAGAAAAAAATAAACAGAGTACTTATTGAAACTTGAAAGACATTATGACATGTGATGTGATTGCATCAGATACGAGCAGGTGGAATTGTGTTACCTGCAGTGTATTGCATGTTGCAGAGTGACACTTGATCATAGTTACACTTCCCTTTAAAACAGTCACCTTTTAAAACTCCCACTACTAATTACATTGGAGGAAGAAAACAGAAGCCACAGGGTTCTTCTGTCTGCAAACCGTCATATTATGTTTTCCTAAGTACCAGTATGTCACCCACAAATTTTTGTCTGAAATTGGACTGGTGAATTCACCTACCCTAGGTTCACTGTGACAGGACAGCAGCTGCTGTTACCAGAGGAACCACAGCAACACAGACTATTTAGTCTAATGCCTTTGCTGTGGTCATAGGGTCACTTTGCAATAGCCATTCTGGAAAAAAATTTCCAGAGTCAACTCAGTTTCCATTCCTTATGTGAACACAATCTTTCATTCTGCTTTACTCACCAAAATGGAAGTATTAAGTACTTCACCATGGTACATTACAGTAGATGGGCTGCCTGTTGCTGGTTGATGGCTGACTGTGCATGCTTTGAAACAAGGCGTCAGGCTCTTGTCCAGGCTTTACATAGAAACCTCACCTAAATCACACATCTGTGTGTTTAACTAGTGATATAGACACTGGAAAGACACAACCAGTCTAGATTTTTTCAGTTTGTGAAAGTTCATCTGTCAAACCAACCTCTTGAACAAACATTCTAAGATTTTGTTGGAAAAATTACTTGAAGAGGAATGTTCCCCCAGCACTCTCAAAACCCTGTATGCAAATTTGGTCACTTTAGAGACTGAACAAGTGTTTTAGCAGACTCAGCTGCAGAGGTTTTATTGACAGGTTATTAGAAGCTGCAATTTTTTTTAATATAACTTCAAGAAAAAAAATTAGACACTTATGGGAGACTGACAATACTAAAATACAGAGGAAGAAAGAGACACTTGGCAAAATACATGAGCAAAACACAGAGCTGGTTCTCCTCAGAGCTTGCTTTGCATAAAATATTTATGATCTCCATCGAAGCCCATGGATTTGCAGAAATTTGAAGAGGAGTCAGTCGATGTGTTTGCTGCACAAAGTAAATGCACAGGAATTCTTTCCCCATATTCTTGGATGATGTTTTGCTACTAGAAATTACAAACCAACTAAGCATTGAAAAGTGCTTTTCCCTAACACCACTGAATGGCCTGGTTTATGACTTTTGTTTTGGGATGACAGCAAACTCTGGAATCAATCTGTTTTTAATGTAAGGTGTGATCTACCTTTCTTCTCTACTAGATATTTATTACGCTAATAATATTCCTTTGGTATCTCAACATCCCCATTATTTGACACTGTGGATATCTGTCAGTGTATAGATATTTCATGAACCTTGTAGATACACATATAAATCAATAACAATTGTAAGAGAAATTCTGGCATGTTTCAAGTCAATGGCAAAACTTTCCTTGACTTCAGCAAGGATCAGATTTTGCTTCTGCCCTGTTTACAATATATCTAGCAGTGTCACTGTCCTTTTAATGCCACCTGTCAGCAGGTGTCTGTGCTAGAAGTTCCAAATAACAACATTTGCCTTATTATCCAGCAAATTAAAACTGTATTTTCTGCTGGCTCACACTGAGCTTTCAGTCCAAGGTGGAGGTGGTGACATCTGCTCAAATGAGATTGCATACTGCTGGAGTGAATTCCCAGATCATTCCTTGGTGTGTTTGGAGCTAACAGAATCATAAACTGAAGCTGATTTGTGTTCTGTATGGCCAGAGAGTTGTAATAAAGTCTTAGGATGGTTGGATCTTCCAAAGCCCCCTGCCAGTTATAACTGTTATTTATACCATTGACCTCATCTGAGCAACTGTCCAACACTGCGTTGCATCCAGTAGGTTTCTGTGCTGGCATGTGGCAAACACGTGAACAAATCATCTGGGTATAGAAATAATAATATTACCGAATATCTTGGATCTCTGGCACACCTTTCAGTCCAAGAGCTTTAAATAACTACACATGTTCATTAATATCTTCCAGCTTCCACTATGAGGTGTGTAAATATTAATATAGTCATTCTGTAGATGGGAAGACACTAGCACAGAGCTGTTAAATGCCCTGCCTGCTGTCTGGTACGACTTCTGTGGAAGGTGGACCCTGCATCTAACCTAACAAGGCTGTTTGTTGTGTGCTCTCAGGCAAACCAAGGCAGCTGAAGATAAGTTGACAACATATCTCTACATGTTCTGCCTAATGTTATCCATCTTTTTTCAGTCTCAGAATTGGATCTACCATGTAGGTGATAAATGTCTTCTTGAAAACCACATTTCATTTCCTCTGCTGAAGATACTCATGTTGAATGAAATGGTGACCTCTGCAAGAATTCATACCTCTAAGTAATGGAGAGTTCATCTCTGGGGGGAAATTAACCCACAGGGTTATCTTTCTCTGAAGAAGAGCTCATTTTAGGAGAATGAAATATTCATTTTCTCTTGTGATTTTTGGGAGTCAGAGCATATCTGATTTTCCCCATCTTTGGTCATTATCATCCCATAACTGCCCTCAGATATTTTTTCACTTCTTTCCCCAATAAAAATTCACCTGAAAATAGTGATATAAAAAGAGGATGTTAATAGCTGTGCAATTCTGTTGCTAGTTTTGATCTCTAACACAGCTATATTGATCAGTCACATACAAATCTGACCCATCTTCCTTCATCAGACCTCATCCCTGTCAAGTCCAGTATTAAATTAAAATAACATATCCTTTGTTTTACTGTTTTCGTAAGCAAATATGTTATCTACTAAAACTGCCAACTATCCTGCT
Source organism: Melozone crissalis (assembly GCF_028551555.1). Taxonomy (NCBI): domain Eukaryota; kingdom Metazoa; phylum Chordata; class Aves; order Passeriformes; family Passerellidae; genus Melozone; species Melozone crissalis. The sequence goes on along the minus strand of NW_026535786.1, from coordinate 19,590,467 downwards.
AAGATCTGAAATATCTTTTTAATGTTTGCCAGATGTAAAACTTATCCCAGTCAATCTTGTACTATTACTGCCTAAGAAATTAAAGGCATTAACCAGCTGCTGAGGAGGGTAAGTAATCTCATGCTTTTGTTTGCATTTGTCAGTTTTTGAGGGAAGAAATGGCTTGTATTTTTCCAGTTTCCAAAAGCTAAATGGTCCATTTAACTCTGTGCTTGCATAGCTTTAGATTATAATTCTGAGGTCCCACATGAAATCAATAATAAAATATAAGTTCGTAGGAAATATTTAAGTCCCAAGGAAATTCAAGGCCAGGTTGGATGGGGCTCTGAGCAACCTGCTTTAGTTGAAGATGTCCTTGCCCACAGCAGGGGCATTGGAACCAGATGATCTTCAGGATCCTCTTCCAACCCAAACCATTCTAAGATTCTATGATCCCCCCATCTCCCTATGACTTGGACACCAGTGAAGGTGTTTAAGTCTGTTAAATTCTCCACACTTTGAATCATGGAAACAGAGGACGGATTTATTTTCTATCACATACAATACAGAAATTTTCTATGGGTAAAGTTATATCCGTGTAGGAAGTTAAAAGTTGTTAGATCACTTTGACTGACATATCACCAAGATGTTATCCAGAACAAGGGTGGAACTTACCTATAAAGTGATTTTACAACTGTTGTAGCATATTACTTCAGATTAATTCAGGTTAAAATACCAAGGATAAAAGTAAGTGGGCCTAACTCCTATGGAGTTCTCCTCCATGCACGTAAGTTTGACTTTAGTAATAATTGTAGTTTGAACTCTAGAACGGAGAAGTTACAATGCCATGTTCAGATGGCTACAATATGTAGAACAATGTAGATTTAGCCACTCCATCCCATTCTATCAAAGTCCTTCTTGCTACCTTCTGAAAAGGCAGACATCAGACTCAATTCTATCTTTATGGAAAAGTAAAATGAAATGAATCAACTAATATCATCCTGAATTTATCTTAATTAATCTAAAATGATACACATCTGATTTAGACTTTAAAAGACCATTTCCATTCTGCTGGCCAGCATCTTACAATCCATATTTATTCAATATCTGTGCTTTCTACACATCTTCATAAATTCTGATGTATTAGAACTGTGATTAATAACATTCTATTACCAAAATCTTTCTGTTAACTCAGAGGAGGTATCTATTTTTAGAATTAGTAAATATTTTTATTCTCAGGAAATCATCAAAGCCTGGACCTTCTGTGGCTTTTTATAGCTGAAATATTTACAGAATCTCTGCTTAGTTATGTTTCCATTCAAATGGAAACGTAACTAAGCAGAGATTCCTGTTGCTGTCTGTCCGACTTCAGCTAATTGAAAGTACTTACTTTATTTTGCAGTGCTTGTGCTATCTCTTACTATATACATTTGAGGAATTTTTCAATGCTTTGTAGCAGGGGGTCTGGAGCTAGTAGTTCTTTAGGGTCTTTTCCAACCCATATCGTTCTGTATTTATTCAATGTCATCATTCTTATCAGCCCATGTTATTAATTATAAATATTCAATGTACTTGCCATGTTTATTGCATGACTCATGCCTGACATCTGAGCATTGTTGCTGACTCGTCATACAACTCACCTTACAGCTGCTGTCTCTTTAAAGCTTTTAATCTTCACAGCTGTACAGCTGAGAGCCTAATGCAGTCACGTGTGTAAGTACCACCTACATAAACGCATCAAGGGATGAAACTTCAGAGCAGAAATTCCAAGCATGATAGAAACACAGTATGTGCTGTAAGTTTTAAGCGGCAAAGTACACTCATAAGATAAAAATAATTCAGTGCTTGGAAAAGTGGAGGCATTGCTTTTTGGGGTTAGGGAGTCAAGGGACAGGGGAACATGAGATCTGGCTGAGTTCACAAGGACGTATCCCAAGTACAACACAGTTCAAGAGGTGGGATGTGTCATTATTCCTTCAAACACAAGCAGTGTTTGTGCTGCTACTCCTGGATAAGGCTCCATGTTCCTGAAGAAAGGAAGGCAGACCCACTAAGGCAGTACCCTGAGAGAGGAAATACCTCCTTCCTATGTCCCACATCTCTTACACATCTCCTGACCAGCCTTGGGGAGAGGACTTTGTCTCATTCCAGCCACAAAATGGGAATAGTACCTCTTCCCTATCTTACAAGGTACTGTGAAGATAAATATGTGAATATTTAGGTACTACTGTAAAGATGACCAAATAAGCCAATGGCATGAGCTTATTAGGTACTATATTAGCATGGAGAGAATTCTCCTTCTTGCCTGTAATGGGAAACTCCTAGAATCTTGCCTTAAAAGGAACAGACAATAAAGAGCATGAATCCCTAAGGGGAATGAAGAGGAGGTCATACTTTACAGTCCGTGTAGGCATTTTACTTCCAAGGGGAGCATTTTGAACATATTCTCTACTTTTTCCTTGGTAAACCTGAAAGCATTTTCCTCTGTGATAAAATGTACAAATATAACATTTCTCCTTTTTGATAAATAGTATTACACCATGTTCCTTTTTATTTCCTACTCCCAACCTAAGTATAAAACATGTCCGTTTGAGTATGTTTTATTACTTTGATTTTATTTAGGAGGAAAAGTATGGTGAAAAAAAACACCAGCCATACTTTCCTGTCATTGGTATTTTGATCCTTGCTAAATAGTAAATTCTTTACTGAATATGGGCTCATATTTAAGTGGGGGCATTTCCACCACTTTAATATGAGCCCATATTCAGTAAAGAATCTAATCACATACACAGCTCAACATCTGACACTTACTGTCAAAAATAAATGAGATGCCTGCTTAATTACTTCATCAACTTAGTGCTCTGGAGACTTGAACAGAAAAGTTTTGCCTTTTCTTTATGATTTAAGATTCTATAATGACAATGTAGTAACTGTTTGGCAATTTCATCTCCTTTAGGCTTTTTCCATTTGCAAAAAATCAAAGGTATAGAGTGTTCTATATTCAGTTTTCTAGGTATCATCAATGAAAGATAGAATTTACTTTTGTTTATTTGCTTGTTTCTGCACATATATAGTGTGCAGATGACAGTCAAATTTGTTCTCTGCCCTGATATTTTTCATCTGGATTACATTTATGGAGTTCAGATCATTCTTTCAAATATGCACTACAGAAGTTGGCATAGTCCTTATGGCTCTCCCTAACTTTTAGAGAGAAATTACATAAAAGGATGTGATGTGGGTCGTGGAATTTAGCCAAACAAATTAACAAAGCAGCAAGAATTGCCTGGTACCAGTCAGGGAAAGGAACACTACCTATACCTGTGATAAACAGAGCACATGGGTCATTGCATCATATGTTAGCAAATTATGGGTTCTAACTTTTTATTAGATTATATAAAAAATGTGCATTTCACTTCATTTTTCCTTATGAGACTAAGCTGATAAAAATTCCAGAATGGATAAAGAATTGGTTTGTTGAGATTGGCATCAGTAAGGAACTGGAAAGTTTACATTAATTTTCTTCTTTTTTTTCCTTCCTTTTTTTCTTTAAGAGGCACACACAAATAACCTGACTAAATTATACCATGCCCTTTATACCTACTGTGTCCTTTTACAAGTACCTCTCCCAGAAACAGCTAGTCTTGGCTGCGCTAGCAAATCCTTCTATGTGTTCGTTAGAATCAGGAAAAATTTCAAGGCAAAAGTTCAGAAGTTCTAACAGAAGTTTAGATTTCATCATAAATTTGAATTTCTTTCCAAGTTCATGGTGTATAAACATACCACAGATAAACATGCAGAGATACAAAACTCTGTCCTGAAGGCCTGGCAAAATTTCTGTCTGGACCAATAATACCTCCTTATAATCTTCTTGGCCCTCAGAGGCCTGCTCCTTAATTGCAGTTCAGCGTGTGCCAACAAACCTTTTCTGGGGAGGTGGTTTTGGAGGAATTACTTTCACTGAAACGCCTAAAAAGCTTATCAGTTATAAGCCACTATTAACCAGAAACACATCTTGTGATAGTTCCAGTAAGAAACTGAGTACCATTACCCCATGTGCTTGTGTTTACCTCCAGGCACAGATCTCACACATTGCCTGGCAAGCAAATACTAAATTATTGAATTTTCATGGACTAAACAAAATACAGCAACTATAACTATTTGCAAACAAGTTGCAATCACACCCCAGTAGCCTCTGATAGCCTAGTCATGAAGAATCAAGTTACTGATGTTTGATGGATTATAGAAAATGTGTTTTATACCTATAGAATAAGTCCAAAGTACTGCATAAACTAAGGTAGAAAAATTCCTTGGGTATGATGAGGCAAATTAAAAATTGAGAAAAAGGAGAACTTTCTTTTATTGGCTTAAGAGAGCACTTTTACAGCTAGATACTGAAAGCATTGTGCTGGTTCCTAATTATTCAGACACATATTTCTCTGAATAAAGTCCTCAGGAATTGTCTGGTCAAGACTACCCATTTAGTTCTTAAATTTTCACCATTTGTCCATAAAGTGCCTGTTCACTTCCCATGTTTAGTGTCTCCTACACAACATGAAAAAGTGGCATAAATGCACCCCAGCCCAGCATAGTATGCACTAAACAGCTACTTTTGTTATCATCTGAGGAAAAGACAGATTTTGGTAGGGAGTGGGTAGGAACAGGGCCCCTGCTCATAAACCAGAAGAACAAACAAGTGGTGTTGAGCAGTTTATCTACCTAATTCACTCTCATTATGAGAAACATGGCTCCACTTCAGTCCTTAAGAGTAACTGGTGGACTTTACAGCACACATACAACTGCACTGAAGTTGTCCTAAATGGCAAAATACAGGTCTCCATGTGGATGCTTCTATCCTTCCCCACTGTTTGCTAGAGTGGGGCCTGGCAGGCTGAAGTGTCTGTCAGGTCCGTATTGAAGCCCCCATGGTGCAGACAGGGAAGCTGGAAACTCTGATAGTGCACAGACTTCCCTCAAGGACTCTGCTTGCCTCCATCAGGTACCACAAAAAGCGTATCATTTCCCACGAGGTGAGGCTGCTGACAAGCTCATGAAGGAGGTTTACTATTTTGCTGACTTGAGCTCTTTTTTGGGTACCGGATCAAGAAGAAGGAATAAAAAGAGAATGCTCAGGGCCTAGAAAACAGAATACCTTGTTCACCCAACAGTGAGTCAGATTATAGATGGTATTATCTGATCACATCAGATGGAGTGAGTAATGGTTCTTAAGTCCAATAGTGAGTGGTAACCTACTTGAGAGTGTACCATGTGTGACTGATCCTAATTACTGTGCTCTGAACAAAAAGCAAGATTATGTTTCATACACAGACTAAGTTACCCACATATACTGAAATAGTAAATTCCCTTTAAACGGCAGTCAGAATGATTCTTTTCAAAGACAGAAAACACGAGATTTTTTAAGCAGCACAGAAATCCTATAAAGCTAACAGGAGTACTATCTCAATGATTCTGTATTTACTACAATGGAAAAAAATAGGCAAGAAGATCCCATGACATCCCATCCTTCTGTTGTTACTCTAAGTCACTGGTAGAAACTTGGCACCCCATTTCTGATGCAACTGCAACAAACTCAATTTTTCTTATTTTCTATTTTTTTTGTGTGTCTGTGAAGGAGCATAAAAATGCTTTTACCTCAGTGTTGCTCAAAGTTTTGGTTATGATTCAGTCATCTCAAAATATTGAAAATAATTGCAACATTATGTGCTGCCAGCATTTGCAGTACAAAACTCTGTGTCTTTCTCACACTTTATTTAAAAAAGAACATTTTGCACCTCAACAGCTAGTTGTGGTTTTGGATCATAAAGCGCTAAGAGTTTTGATCTGTTTTGATTCCCACTCCTTCTGTCTCATTTTTCTCATGGCTTAGAACAAAATATTAATGTGACTTATCTGTCATAAGTGATTTTCACATCCTCTACCTCCTATTTTGGTGTGTGATTAGACAAACACTGTAGTTATGTAAAATTATTTGTGGGGTTTTTTTATAATGGAAGATATGAATCACAGGTACTTTAAGCAAAAAAGACAACAATGTCAGGAGAAAAGTGAATTATAAATGAAAGCAACTTGTCTATATTATAATTAATAAATACTTTAAAACATGCTATTTCAATTTACTATTTATTAGTATTAAATATTGCAGCTGTCATCTCAAACACTGTAAAAGGAAGTAATAAATGAGAAAAAACCCTGAGTTTATGGACTGTCTTACGCAAAGTGAGTCCCAACTTTGATACCAAAACATTTGCAAGGACACTAATTATACTTGGAAAGCTGGAATTCAAAATTGTAAATATCAGTTCCAGGATGTTAATGTTTTCTGGTACAGTTGAGGAAATCCTAGGTAGTATGCTACTTTCAAAAAAGGCAATTATGTGTATATACTCCTGTAACTTTTCTCCAGAGCAACCTTCTATCTCACAGTAGTACTTTCTCACAAAAAAACCCTTAAAAATTCCCTAGAAAACAGAACAGTCAATCAGTACAGAAGTGATTTTGCTACAGAGGCATTTCCAAGAGTTGACCAGATTTTTCTTTCCTCCCTCAAATAGCAGACTGAAATATTTTACTAAGTGGATCCAGTTCAGTGCAAGCTTCATTCCACAAAAGTCATTTGCACTTGGGCTGAATACTGAATCAGTAGGACTTAAATATCTGCTTAAAATAGAAGTTGTGTTTCTGTGACTACTTAAATTAGGTAGGGATCATGCTGTTTCTGTGCTAAGAGAATACAGTGATTTTGTAATTTTATGCCTTTCTGCTTTTATCTTTGTGCATTTGAATTACAAACAGAAAATGTTGTTTTCCACACTCAATTAACACCTGCAGGTAGCAGAGTGAAAAGGAGAGAAGACTGCAAGCCACCTCACTACATTTGAAGATTAGTACACAGAATTGTACTAATTGAAGATTAGTACACAGAAAATAAGTTCTCTCCTTTCAGATACAATTTTGCACAAAATAAGTCTTAAAAGCAGAGCAATGAAATGAAACACTATCAGTCAGGAAATGCAATGCTTAAATGTGCTCTTAGGAGTTATTTCTCTCATTCTCCTCTCTCTCATATTCCCTCCCTCCCTTCCTTCTCCAAGAAGCCTTCTTGGGATTTATTTTCTCCATAGCAAAGAAAGACTCTTGTTGCTTCAAGTTGCTCACATCATGGCTTGTACTTGGGATTTCTCCCAGTAGTCCTAATCTATATGTCAGGATCTGCACATGACTGAAACAACACAGGGAAGACAGCGATTGTATCAGTAGGAAATCTTTCAAGATACTATTTTTTCAAGTTAAAAGAAATTATCTCACTATTGTATTTCAAGGTGTCCCCGGAGAAGGAAAATTATTGACATCTGACTCCATGGCTTTGGGATGCTGAATGCTCACTTTATTAAAACTTTATTTTAATAAATATTTTTAAATTTATATTACATTATACTATATTAAAGAGATAAATACTATACTACATCATACTTGCTTCTAACTTCTCTCCTAACTGAAAAACTCATGACTCTCTGCCCGAGAGTCCAGACCCACACATGTGGATCCAATTGGTCACCTTGGGTAAACAATCTCCAGAATACATTCCCAGTGGGGACAAACACAGGAGCAGCAAATGAGATAAGAATTGTTTTGATCTCTGTGCTTCTCCAGGAAAAAATCTGAGAGAGAGAATTATGTCCCTCTCTGTTCAGAGATTGTGAGTGCCACATCTCACCATTACAGGTTATCAGTTCTGAAAGTAGTTAAGTGGAGGAATGCACATCAAGTGATTGGTCTCAGAACACTAAGAGCTGGATAATGATGATGATAATAATATATTAATGTTAAATAAAGCATCTCAAAGTGGCCAGGAGTTTCCCTAAGAAGAATCAGTGGAAGCCTGTTGAGTGATCTACTGGAACTGGAATTTATCTTTTTATTTGTTACACTGTGTAGCAAAACCAAACTCCCAGCTCAGGGCATCCTTGGAGCGGACAAGGCAGGCAGGGGTAGCATTGGTGGTGTGGGATGGGGAAACATATGAGAGTGAAAGGTGGGGATTGAGTGGCCTCTGTGTGAGGAAGTTTAAAGGAGATATGGCATATTTTCTGCTTATGAAGCTGCTTCTCCTCCTTGTGACTTTTTCTTTTCCTTCATTTCTCTCCTTCTCAAAAGGAAGACACCCAGAGACCTTCCCTTTACTTCCATTTTTTCCAACATCACCATCTGTATATTTTTCTGTTCTTTCTTGATTGTCAAGGATGGGTCAGTCCTGTTTTGGAGGGATGGCAACCTAGGCCAGGACCAGGGCAGAAAGGCAGAGGAATCCTGCTGCAGATAAAAGGACTGATGTGACTGCTGCTGCTGTACTGGGGCCCTCTGGTACACACTGGCACTCCTTTACCCTCTCCCTAATCGCACAAAGGAAGTAACACCAGCATGGATGGTACATATAGGAGGCAGGAATGAACTGTTTGGCTGAAATGTCTAATCCCTCTCTCATCAGTCACAGGCAAAATAGCTGCTATCCCCTTCAGTCTGGCAGGTTTCCATTTTGCTAAGTGCACAACACTACTTCTGACTTAGTGGCTTTCCCTCATTGACTCAAGAAGCTGAGCCAAAGCCCCAACCTCAAATACCTGCAAGTTGCAGAGAAGTTTGTATCCCAAGCTGAACTGCAGAGCACAGAGGTGTCTCTAATAGTTTGGATAGGGTGTAGATGTGTTCTGAATTACTTCCTTATCCTTTGAAGCAGAAGGCCTGTTTGGCAGGATAAACAAGGAGAACCTACTCTTCAGAAAACTAGGAAGCAAATGACAACTAAGTTCTGCATAACGCATTGGCAGTTTCTGCTCTTCAGGTGTTAGAGTCCTCTCAGAAAGGTGACAAATACACATTTCCTTGTACAGCTCCAATGAATTGGATGAAATAAATTGCAAATAAGCCACGCTACTCAGGCATTATCTCCTATTGGTTCCCCAGGTGATTACATATTTCCTAAACTGCACCCCAAACTCATCGGGGATCCGCTTGCAAGAGAGGGGTGGAGTCAGGAGAAAATCAACACAGATTATCTATAAAAGCAAGGATCAATTGGAGACCAGATAGGTATTGCCAGAAAACTTAGCCTGCTATCATTAAAGAGATTTTTTAAATAAATTTTACACCAGAGGTCAGAAAACTTTGTCATGATTAATCTAATCCATAGTCTAAGACAAAAGGCCTGAAAAGAAGCCAGTTTCTATCCAAAAGGGGTTTGGGCTTTGAGAGGAAGGTGCCTATCTGGCTGCTATGATACAGCAGCTCTCATATCCTGTTCTGGGACTAGGTGGGCAACTGAAATCAACTGAAGGGAGAAACAGATTCCAGCCAGCAATCAGAAACTCACAGGCAGGGTGGAGATAGTGTACCGTGGAGGTACTGGGGCTGATATTTGGTCTAGCAGAAAACTCTCAGCTGTCTAGAAAATTCAGTAGTTAAAATGCACTGTTCTGAGAATAATTTAACTACTTCTTTTTGTCAGATTTGAGAGACCTTACAATAGCCCTGCTGTGGCATTCAGATGAAATAGGGTAGTGGGCACATTTCAAACAGACTTGAATAAATTCTGAGATAGAATAGTCAAGCAGGGTTCCCTTGGGAACTCAGTACTCCTCCCTTTCCAAATGCTTCATGCCCCTGAGGTTTGCATGGTCTCTTGGTGGCCAGGCCACCCAGGGCAGAGCTGCCTGGGATCCACTGGGTGCTGGGGTACAGGGCACTGCTGCAGCACAGCCTTGCTAGTGCTCTTGAATTTGCATTTTGCCCTGGCTGATAAAATGCTTAAAGTAAACTGAGAGATACCTTTGGGTGTGTTTGGCTCCTTGGAGTTACTCTGATTGGTGGGAAACCAGTGACTCTCGAGAGCAAAAACATAGGCAGGGAAGCTCTAGGCCAAATATCTCAATTTTCAAACACAAAGCAAATCAGCACATGAGGAATGATCACCCTGCTTTTCCATGAGCTGGGTTGCAGGAGCCCATGGCTCCCTGTAGGACACATGCTGAGCAGCAAGTGCAGTGCATGGTGAGCAGCTGAGGGCAGGGGCTATGCATAGAGGTGCAGGGCCCTCCCCACCTCTGATCCAGCACAGCACTCGAGCATGTGCTTACTCCACTGGAGAACACTCATCCAGAATTGCCCATCCACAACTGAACCCCAAAAGACTCAATGGCAGCTGAACCCAGTAAATCACAGAGACTCTTCCCAGTCATGTCAGTGGGATTTGTGTCAGGCAAAGCACATAGGACTTGGTAGCAGCTGTGTGAGAATGATCAGAATATAAAATAGAAAAGCAGATTTTATTTTGTATAGAACACTAGCATTGTCTGTGGCTCCCCTTTTTAGTATCCTCATATTTTGAATGCAGTAATGCTTGGGACTTTGGTAGTTCCCAAGCACAATGCCTCTTGGGAACTAATGATTTTATTCATGCATTGCATGAAAGGATTTATATGTAGATTTTCATGGGCACGACACACATGGAGAAATTTAAGATTAGGCAAAAGTTTTTCATCTGTATTTCAGACTGATAATTTTATACCTTGTAATCTGAAAAAGTTATGCAGTGTCTCTGTAGAAGGGTGGGAACAAGGCTCAAGGCACTTTTGAAATCGAAACCCATATTTTGATTTACAGCATAATTATTACAGGATTGCCAACAAAAACACTGAACACTAGGATTTTTGGTCCATATTCAAACTGCTACATCAGTTTTTGCAAGCACTGAATAACTAAAAAGGCTGCTCAGTGAATGAGTTGCCAGGTTTTCATACTTCTGAACAGTAGACCTTGAATAAGAAGCTGGAATAGGGAATTAAAAGACTAGGTTAACCCACTATGTTTGAAAATTTTCACTAATGGTTCTTAATGTTTCTGGGGGGGGGGGGGGGGGGGGTGGTAAAAGAAGGATATTATGCTCATACATTTCTTAAAAGCTTTCTTTTTCCCCTAGGACCAACCTAAAATCAACAAAGTAACACCAGGCCTAACACAATCAGGAAATCTGTGCCTCAGAGTGAAAAGCAGCCAACCTGTCCATCTTCTGCCCTATCCCAAAACCTCAATGTAAGTAAGCTTTGTAGTATAAGCTTTTGTAATGTAAGCTTTGCAATCCTAAGCAAGTTCTATGTAATGCCAAAACCAAAGCACAACAGCTTAAAACTGAAGTTGTCATAAAGCCATCACCTACACAGGATTTGATAAGTTATTCAATTGTTTGCTATACACCAAAGCTTTTGAATTTTGACTGGAAAATTATATGGAACATAAATTTTGGTAATCATCCTCAGCAGCACTTTTTATCATAGATAAAGAAATCTACCCTTTCAGTCATTCTCCATTGTTTGACAGGAGAGAACATGTATGGCATTTGGCATATTTGTGTTTCTGTAAAGAAGATTGGTTTTATTCTGGAACTAGAGTGAGCCATGCTGTTGATGTGCTTTTGTTCCCCATAATGCATATGTACATGTGTTCACTTCCAAATGTATGTACATGCTAAAACAAACAGCAGTAACATTCATTGAGAAATCCAGACTTAATACAGTGTTTAGTTTAGCTCAATAATGGGAAGAATATGTTAAACATCATTCCAAGCCTTAATGGAAAGCTTTCTGACAACGAGACATTAGCTCATGCTGTCCACGGTTGTCTTATGCCTATGAGTATAGTTTGTTATCACATGTGACTTTTGGAAAAAAACCCACATTATTGCTTAACAAGTTGCATTGCAGTAGTGTCCTGCACTGTTTTGATTTCTAGAAAGCTAATTAATTGAAAGAATCCACATGGTAAGAACTCATCATGGAAATCCCTCAGACTTTCTGGACATCTTTGAAGGAGGATGAGTGCCACATTCAGTAGTGTGATTTGTCTGAGATGAAAAACCAGCAGGGTCACACAAACATGGGACCCCACTGGGGAGCTCTGAACTATGAACCCAGTGGGGTGGACTGGTGAATGACAAGATTTTAGGATATCTGGCCACTCCATGGCTGGAGCTGTCCCTGGTAACTGTCTTCACCCGGCATCAGCTGCTGTGACCTACCCTACATCAGGTGCTAGAAAAGTCCAACAAGAGAAAAAAAAAGGAACAAAAAGCAAAGAATTGCTCAAGACTCTAGCCCACAAACTACTGACAGAGAATAAAACACTTCTCAGTTTTTACATTCTCCAAGAGCATCCATAAAGTTTTAGAGCTCTTCCACTTAAGAAAACATCCATCCAAGAATGGCAGTGGACTTTGATAATTCAGCTGCGAAGTTTCTGTAGCAGTTGATAAAAAGACTGTAGAACAACTCTGTTCTGCTCATTAGTAATTTCTTTAAACCTTTCAATAAATATCTTCTGGTGTTACATAATATAGATCATTTTTTAAAAGTATTGAGTTTTCAGTGTTTTAGAGCCCTTTATTACAACAGATGAAACAGTAATATAAGCTATTAAATATAGCTGCTAGACAGAAAAAAGCAACAGTTAAGCTAAGTATTACAAATTAGCACCCGCTACTTTTCATGAGTGGCAAAATTGCTTTGAGGAAAAAAACTGTCCTCAACAATTCACAGATATCAAGGAACAGAGAATTAAGAGGAAAACAAAAAGAGGTTGAAAGTTCTGGAAAATATTGTTATTTCCTCTTTTTCTTTTAATCTATTCCAGTGAATAGAGAAGAATTTCAGCAAAACATTGAGATCTGGATAGAAATATACCTCAAATAAAAAGGAAACAAAGCCCTCTGTCTGTAGCAAGAATACAGAAAATTTTCAGACTTGAGCATCAACTGGCAGATAAACCTGAAAGGCATTTGGGTCAAATAGAAGTCCTGAGCTGCTACCAAAATCAACAGTCTAATTGTCTCAGCTGAAACTGGGGCTTAGCTGTTGGGTTTCCTGTAACTAAACCTTACCACAAACAGCTCTGTGAAGTTTTTCCTCAAATAATAAAATAAGACAGAGCAAAATTAAGATAAATACAAGAGACAGTGAAGATGAGTATATAGTTCCCAACATAAGGAGGGGAGCAGATGTTAGAGAAAACTCATGAAGGTATCAAAATGGTTCTTGTCAGTTCTAAATGGCTGACATGACATTTCTTTAAAAATAAACAATCAAACATCTGAAAGTAATTGCTAGACTAAGGGATTTATTTTATTTAGGCAATAAAGTACTTTAAAAATGTACTTAGAATGTCTAGTCTGCTTCAAATTGCTTTGGTTTTCTACACAAGGTCGTGGTAGTCACTACCCACCCAAAAGTGGTATTTTAATAATATTTTAAAATTGAAAAACAACAGTTGAAACAAAGAAAGCAAAACGTTACCAGAATGCACAGCTTGACTTCAGACACTTTCTAATCTGATCAGGAAGCAAAAAAAAAAAAAAACTAAAAAAAAAAAAAAAAAAAAAAAAACTAAAAAAAAAAAACAACAAACCTGTGCTGAATTCAGAGGCACTGAGTCAGGTGATAAAATTAATAAAATTATACAATTTTATGTGGATTTGCTGAGGTCATATGTCAAAATCCAAAGCAAACCTAAGCAACTGAAAGTAATGTTTCAGTTTATAAGTTTATATAGTCTGATATTTTTTCTGTCTATCCTTTTTCCTGTAGAACTGCCTTTTGTGCCTCTCAGTGTATAAACTTCTTGAACATAGGCATCTCCTCTGTCCATAGTTTCCTCCTCATTTTCTCATGCTTTATGTACCTCCATTCAGTCCCTGCTTATCTGATAGTAAGAATTAGTTTACTGGTCTGCCTTTTCCTGACTTGGGGAGCTGGAAATACTGGAAGATTTTAGTGGAACCTAAACCTCAAATTACTCAAGTATTTATGGAAAGGTTACCTTACATTTCCAGGACCATTTATTTTAAATAGGAGTCAGTTGTTGGACTCCTTCACTCACTTATGAAAACCGAGCTTCAGACTCCTCACAGCAGCTTTGGATGGGAGGACATTAAAGGAGAATTACAAAAGAAAAATCTTTTCCAAACATAGCAGTATTATTCAATAGCTTAGAAATTTACTTCTCCTGTTGGTGAATGTGGTTTCTTTAACTAATCCAAGCATTATTGTAAATAAACCCAGTGGTTGCTTTTGTCTGTGTTCTGAAGAAAAGGGGCTTGTTTAGGGCTTTAGTAGTGATAATTGACACAAAAAACTCCAGTACAGAAGAACACATAAAAAGAACAGGATAAACTTGCCTCCATGAATCATTAGAACTGGGGATGTTGTATAGAATCCTCCTGCTCGCTGTTAGTAACCACGATGACAAGTTTATGATCTGAGGCTGTACAGAGCAGAGATCTGAGGAACCTGCTGCTCACTAAATTCTCTGCTTCTGAGCTCCCCTACGCCCCAGACCAACTCACATGAAAAGAACTTGAAGGCAGTAGGCAGCAGATTTTTATTTTGGTAACAGGAAGTTTGTGGAAGACTGAAACAATGTGCCTCTCTGATTTGAGAAACAGTTATACCAAACAATAAATGTTCTTATGGGTTTTGCATTATGCATAAATCCTCCTGTTTATATGCTAAAACATCTAGTTTATTAACAGCTAGCTCATTAACAGTCACATATAGAGCATACAGCTGCCATCATCACTTTGTCAATGTTTTCCACACATTTTCCATAGTTTTTACATTCAGGGAAAAGTAACACTAAGTGAAAACTCTTCTTTCAAAAGCCTTGTCAACATAATGTACCAATGAAATGATTCCTTGTGAACTCAGTTTCTTTTGGATACACCAATGTATTTTCTATGCAGAAGTCTCTCAGGAAATGGCTCGTTTTAAGACAGTTTTCTAGACCCTAAAATGTTCAGACACAACTCTATTAATGCCTTTGCCTTGTAAAATTCAATGAATGCTACTACAGTGTGAAATGAAATTTGAAATACAGTCAGAATAATTGCCCATCTAATACTAAGAGTTCAGCTAAACCATTTGTTATATAATTCAACCTTATATTTAATTTCAAAGGAATTTTATGTAGCTGTCTGGTTTATTTAAATAACTGGTTAGGCTGTCCTGTTTTAATTGGCAAAGTTATGCAAATAGCAATGAATATTATAGTTCACAGTAGTTTTCCTTAGGAATAAGAATGGTTGAGGTCTAAAGGCACCTCTAGAAGTCACCTTGTCCAGTCCCCCTGCTCAGGCAGGGACACCTAGGTCGCCCAGGACCATGTCCAGAAAACTTTTGAATTATTTCCTACTATGAGACTCCACAACCTCCCTGGCAATCAATGGTTTAGTCATCCTCAGTTTTTAGCCACCCTTAGTTTTTGATGGTTCAGTCACCCTCAGTTATCTACTCACTCTACTCACTCTCACAGTTTTTACTTTATACATCTGAAATGTCCTCTGCACTTGTTCTCTGCAACAGTCTAGCTCCTCATTTACAAAGTTGGATGAATGTTGAAGCACAAGGCTGAAATCGGGGATATTTCATTTAAGAAGGTGATGCAGTTCTTTGCTGCATGTATTTTGGACCATTTAGTCAGCAGTCACCTGTGTGTTCCTGTGTTAATGGAAGATGTGGAAAATGGAGTCAGATGTGCAGCAGCAAGGATTCGCAACACAGCTTGGGAATGTGAGCTATGCCAGCTGATGGCAAAGCTAAGACTTTGTATAGAATATTTTCTGCTTCGGGTGCAAACAGCATATTTCATGCTACTTTGCTTGCATTACAGCCATTTTTAAGCAATCCACAGAATGGAGACTAAGTATTTTGAACGTGCAAAAGGTCTGGTATGCGTTCAGGTCCCCCCTCCTGTGCAGTGTTTGTGAAGCTGTCCCTTGATAAATTACAAACTGAAAAGAAAGAAAAGGCAACAGCTTGTAGCCTCTGCTGACAGTATAAATAGAAATTTGAGTTTAGCAGACAAAGTTCACAGTTTGCAGTGAAAGGTCAGAAGGATTTCAAGCATTTTTGGTATTTTGTCTCTGCTGTCTGCTCAATATCAAGCAAATAAAACATCCCTGATAGACAGCTTCCAATTCTGTATACTTGACTTTCCTGCTCAGCCTGAAGGAACACGTAAAGTTCTGTCTTTGGCATTCTGCAATTACTTTAAGACACACCATCCTAACAAAGCTTTAACACGTACTCAATCCCAACTTTTGATGTGATGTTTGGTAAGCTAAAAGACTTACCCAGCTCAGGTAGGCCCAGTGGTCTGCAGTTTTTCTGCTAAAAAATTAGAATGATGAGGAAGAGTTATATAATATGTTAACTCTCAACAGGACATGTTTGTTTTTTCCCAACCATTGTACACACTAAAATACATCAAAGACTTTTATGAGAAATCTCCTACAATCTGCAGTTGAACCAATTGATTCTTGGAGGAGTCTGACTTTTTATTATTATATTATAATTTTTGCCTGCAGTGAGTTCATTCCCTCTTCTGGATATTATTAACATCTCTTTTAGGAAAGGCTTAGCTCTGGCCTCAAAAACACTGACAATGACATTTTTATTTCCCAAACTCAATTAAATATATACCAAGTGGAAATTGTTTTCCTGGAGGTATGTAACCTCAGAAATCTAAAGAAGAGTTATATTACTATGTATCTCAGATGTGACTACAACCACTGCTTTTTGTGAAATCACTACTTGCTGTATTCAGGACTGAATAAATGGAAATGAATGTGGAAAATGGAAATGCTGTGGAAATGAGAAAAAAAAAATCTTCTGTGTTAATCTTGTCTTTGGGTGCATCTCTCCTGGATTCAGAATTTTTAAAGATATCTTAGGTGTGTGATTGGGATTAAATAGTAAAAATAGGACAGACGGTGAGCCAGGTGTTGGCTGAATTTTTTTGCAAAGGGTATCCTTTTAATCTCCCAAGTAAGCTTTTTCTTTGTGTTCCTAACTTCACAACCTGTGGCATATCTCAGCATGATCATACATGAGGAGATTGTTGTGCACACTGTGAATGCCAAATACCCAAGCCCACTTTGTGTCTACAGGTGTTGAACATGCCTGGTGGGGTTTTCCCTGTTCCTCCCACAGGCATACTTGACAATGTCATGAGAGATCCATTTCCAATCTCAGATGCTCACATACTTTGCACACCTTGTCCTTCAGGCTTGGGCAGAATACCCATTCCAGTCATTGTGCAACTTATTCTTTCATACACATATTTTTATACCTTGAAATACAAATTTCTTTAGTTTTAAAACCTGATGTCCTTTGTACCTGGCTCAGAAGTTTCATTACCCGCATGAGTAACAGTGGTTGTGAAGAGCTGAAGATTTAAAGTCTTGCCAGACAGTCCTCTTTTGACTTTCCTCTCCTTTTGATTTTCTCTCCCCTCTGACTTTTTACCTAGATATGGACAATTTTTCTCTGAGATTCAGTAGTGCTGAATGGAGCAGAAAAGATGCCTAAATGTAGGTGTTTCCTCCTCCCACCATGGCCAGATGTGGAATACAAACGCCATTTCCCATTGTGATTAAACTCAACCAGGAATGGATTTGTCCCCTCAATGGAAGTTATAATACATAGGAAGTGCAGACACACTCAAACTTTGTTCTCTTTTCCCCCTTAATCTAAAATGGTTCAGATCAAAGGGCAGATGCTTACCCATTTTCTACTCACCAGCAGGAAAATCTGCAGATTTTGCTGTGCTCAGAGCAAAGCACATTCCAACATGATACATTTCCATCATAGCTATAAAACAAAGCCTTTTGACAAATGAGAGAGAGTCTAAAAAGTTAAACATGGTCTAAAGACAGGAAGGCAGAAATGACTAAAAGGAAAGGTATTTCTTAATGCTTAGTTTATATAATATTTGCCCTCACTAACACAAGGAATACAGTGCTTTTAATGAGCTCTCTGTAGGTGATCAAAGTACCTGAAAGAAAGGCAGACTCTCCTCATTCAAAGGCACAGGAAAACACCATGTCTTAAAATACGATTTTACCTTTACCAGAAAAAAATATCTTTCATTTATCACAACACTGAAGGCATTGTAACACAGCTGTTCTTCAGCCAACACGGCCTGCAGCACCTATATAAAGGACAGTTATGTGAGCATGTTTTTATTATTTTGCTTTTCTTCTTTGAAACACAAGAGGGTTAGATCTGTGTCTGTGCTGATTGGATAACTCACGCCACCTGCAGGGCAGCTTCGTACCGAGATGTATCTGCTCTCGAGGAGCACCCATGAAAACCCAATGCAGTTTCCATCCTGATCAAAAATTGCTCCAACAGACATTTGACCTGGCTGTAGCATCTATAAGAAACATTCGATCTTCAGATGCTACACCATTTGGCATTCAGTGTGCTTGATTTTATAAATATACTTTATAAATATTTTTAAAACGCCATTTTTATCGTGGTTACAGATAAGTTTACAAAGACATCTAATTCTTCTTTGTTATTGCCACAAATTAGTTATGGTGACTGTATCTGGAGTTAGAAAAATTATACAAGATAGCTTTTAAATGCCAAACCCATTCTGTCTAAAGACTGCAGTAGGGAGTCTAATAAACACCAAAGTTTACAAAGCTGCAATTGCTCATAAGAGCTGATCATCCCTGAACTGCCCTGTGCAGTGTTTGCATTAAGCCAAGATGAATCCCAGAGTGCAGCTTTAGTGCTAAAGAGGAAAATGTCTTGGATTATAGCTGTAGAAATAGTACCCTTTCCTTAGGACCAACACTATTGTCTTTACAGAACTGTGCAAGTATCAGCCTTCCCAGTGCTTTCAGAGGCTCATTTCTATCACCCATTTCAGCTCTCTTTTTGCTCATTAGCACTGCCTAGTCCTTAAGTCATAACAGGTCACCTCCAAAAGCAGGTCACAAGCTGAGCTGCTGAGCTTGAAAGTGGCACCACTGATGCTAGTAGGAGTCCTTCCCCCTCGAGCAAAGGGTTAATCCTCTGGGACAGCAGCCCCAGGCTGGCGCTGGGAGAGGGTGGAGGTGGAGGAGCCAGAAACTGCATAGGTGAAGACACAAGGACTGCAGCACTCCTTCCCCACCCAGCCAGAGGACTGGAAACAGCCTGTGGCAGGAGTCCAGTGCATGCCCAAGACATGGCCTACCCATGCATTTTACCCAAATCATGCCTTGCTTTTCTTGTCTTCCTTCAGCAAACCAGGCCTTTTATGGCATGACAAAGACTTACATGGTCTGGAATAGTTTTTTTCACTTACATGAAGAAAATTATTCCAGACCATACTACACTGTTTTCTCTTTTTTAATGTACTAATGTGCAGCAGGTCAGTGTGATTTTTGGTCAGTGCTTCTTTACTCTCTCACCTCCTACTCCCCAAGACTTCTGCAGTCTCAGTGTATACAATATTGGAAAGTTGGCAGTAAGGAGGGCTTCCTTCCTATCTGTCAGGAGATAAATTAGCTACAAACATAAAGTAGTAGTTCTGTTCAGTCATGATATCCCAATTTTACACATGGACACTGCCATTGATTCAGTGGAGGATTCTTTTAAATTGCACTACTCAGAGATGAGCATCAGGGCTTAAACTTCACTCTTCTCTCACAAAGTGCAGAATTATTGTAAAGTTTCCTTCCAGTAAGACCTTCTTGACAAATGTCTTTTCAGGAAACAACTCTTTTGCATCTCACAGCCTTGAAGAGAACCTGAAGAAATGTTTCTGCTCCTCAAGCAGACTTGTGGTCTCTGTGTGGCTTTATTTGAAGTTAGAGGTTCAGAGACACCTGTAAACAGTCACCTGCAGGGACTGGAAACTGTGGGAAACAATGCAGTGCATAAAAGAGCTTACTGCCACACTTAGAGTAAATTCATTGGAGAAAAGTGTAAGCCAGTACTTCTTAGTTTTCTTGGGGCAGCATGTTTTCCTAGGACATGGGAACTGTATTTCACAATTATCATTTTCTAACCCACTCCCCTCCAGCACAGTTGGAAGAGAGAATATTGGATGAGAATAGTAAACATTCAGCATGTGCCTGTTTCACCATTCTGAATCAGAGCACCAGCCCCACATTCAGAGATAGCATCTGTGGGAGGCTGTCTTTCATCTGCAGTAAAAAGCATTGGCTTTTCTGCACACTAACATTTCAACTCATTTACAATGTGCATTCTTTGGCAGCACACAGCTGAACAAGATCATAGAAATGTATTTTAAAATGTGGTAACATTCAAATTGGGTTTTCTTTGAGAAGCGTCTGTGTTAAAATGACAATTACACTGTTGCATTTCTTCGCAAAACAATTCAATTTAGGGTTATTATTTTCAGTCAGTGAGGCATCATCACCAAGAGTGAACAAGGCTGAACTATGAAAAAGTTTAAAGTATCTTAGTAATGAGTTTAATATATTTGGAAGTCCTGGATCCTCACATGCTTTTTTTGCACCAATTTTCTGTGCTTGGACAAAGATCAAACATAGTTGTGTAGCTGGCACACAAATATGCATGATCCTTTTGGTGAAATTATAAAAAAGACTAACATCTAACTTGTCCATGTCATGTTATTTGGCAAAATAATGATGTAATTAAATGGGTTTTAGTACCAAAAACATATGTATCCATTTACTTTTAAACTTTTTTCCTCCTCAATTTACCAAATAACGCTTTTGTTAGAGAATAAAATTCAATGAGCTTCACATGTAACTGGTGGAATTCTTCATCACAATGGGAAGAGAAGCTTCAGCACACAGATAATGCAGCAGATTTATAGATCTGATTGCAGCACTGACCCTTGGCCTGCAGAGCTCCCAAGCAGGCCAATGAGGCATAGCCTTTTCCACAGGTAGGAAGTGGGTCTGCTGGTGGCATCAGCTAACCCATGGTGAAGGATATGAGTAGAACATTTACAGCCCTACTTCCAGCTAAACCAAGAAATCTTTGGAGTATGATATGTTGATTTCATGAGTGTTTAAAGAAAATTTCTGCAGGCAGTGGGATCCACATGTGTGTTTTCTTGGGAGTTCCTTGTAAAACAATAGTCAAGTCTGAACATAAGTGTGTATTTTTTATGTGAAAGGTTTTCATTACAGGTTCTTTCCTCATTCTTCTACTGCCTGTAGGCCTGTACACCAACAGAGACATCTAAAATCTGGTTTCATTTAATTAAATGGGATCTTTGTCACCAGTTGAAAAAAAAATCTGATATATGAAATAATGTCTGTTCGCATTACATTTCCAGCCCAATTTCCAAGATTTTGGGATAGTTTTGAATAGATTAAAAGAATGATAAGAAAAACATTCCCTTAAAAGAAAATAATTAAATACAAGCAACACTCCCACTTATGTTCCAATTCTTCCATCTTTGGAAAATTTTCTTTTAGCTCAGAGGGGCTAGGCCAGTGAAGCTGTTCATCTGGGGCATCCCATTAAATGTCATAACTAGCAGCATAAGTTGCAGTAAAATGGACTCAGTAACAATCACTGTTGTCCACTTCAAACCAGACACATTAACCACTCTGATAATTTCTGCAGCAGAATACCAATATCAATAAATTAGATGCATGCCAAATTTGGGACTCAGTGATATTGGTTCTTCTCCTTATAAATGGGAGTTACCTCCACTGCAGTCAAAATGCTTCTATAACTGAGAACAGAATCTGGGCCTGTAGTAGATACCTGTTTATTTAGCTGCACAATAGCTGCCAAGGTTTGGGTATTTTTAAGTTAATACAAACCAGAATGATTCTAATTTTATTGCCTGAAAATGGTAATGTCATAGATCTAAACTGACATTTTTCCCTTGCCAAAATATTTTGCACTGGCACTTACTGTTGGAAAGACTAATTTTTTTCTACTGCCAAGAACTGATTAAAAGTTAGCCAAATTATTCAGTCCTTAATTGAACAAAATTCTCATTGTAGTTTTGCTTGATTAGGAAAAACAGGCTGCAGTCTACTGCATGGATAATTGTCTGGGTACGTACAAGATGAGATTAATTTTA
Source organism: Melozone crissalis (assembly GCF_028551555.1). NCBI lineage: Eukaryota > Metazoa > Chordata > Aves > Passeriformes > Passerellidae > Melozone > Melozone crissalis. The sequence goes on along the minus strand of NW_026535786.1, from coordinate 19,568,558 downwards.
AAATATTTAACAACTAGCAAATTTTATACAGGTTACAGTTCTCATTGAAATTAATGGGGTTATCTACATATGCCAAACTGCCTGTCTGTACAAGTGACCAGTACTCCAACTCCTGAGTTTCACAAGCTTCTAATGTTGCTAATTGTTACATGGAAGTAATTAATGGAATTACTTGAGAAAAATCTATTCCAGATCATGAAGTGGCCCAAATTACTGAACTCTAGGAAATATACTTTTTACTTTACAAAATAGATATTCACCAGTATAATCAATGCACAGGAACTGGTGTGACACAACTTTCTCAAAGTTACAGTCTCTACTGCATGTTGTTTTCCATCATGCCTGTTCAGATTTCTGCATTTTATCTGTGTCATAGATCCTCCCAAAGAGAATTACTAGACCTTCATAGTCAGGAGGTTTCATAAAGTATTAAACTTCAGCAATCATTTTTTGCCTGAGGCAGACAAGGGAAAATTAGCCAGGAAATTCTTCAACAATATTGCGTTAATAATTCTGCATTTATAAATGAAAAATAAGTAGGCTTGTCTTCTCTTCCATAACAGTTATCACTGGGTTATGAATGCCACAGCAGTGTTGAATGGTCACAAAACATTGATGACTGCAAGTGCAGGAAAACACAAATCTCTCCCCTTCCTCTGGATAACTTGTCATTGCTTAGTCATCTGAACACTTCATTTCAAGTGTCACATTTAATCAAGATGAGGACTTCATTTCAAGCCAAAGACATAACGGCATGTAATCTTTATTACAGTACCCAAAAAAGTAAATGATTTTCAATAGACCACTGTTAAGAGACTGATGTGGGGATTAAATATTAAGCACAAGAAAGGATAAAACAAAAGGATTGAACAAGATATAGCTATTAGTCATAAAGAGAGAGAAGTAAGAAGGAATTCAGGAAGACAAGAAGCAGGAGTAGAATTTAGCAGCGGTTCTCAAGGATGATTTATGAGATTTGTACACATATTAGGAGATAATCCAGTCTAGAAGCTGAATAGGCAAAAACCCCAAAACTGAAAAAAAAATATACCAAACTGAGGGGTTTTTGCAATTTCTTAGTGATTTTGATTACTGGTACTGCCTTTTAGGTTGAAAAGGAGGGTGATAATTTATTTCTATAGATACTATTCAAAATGAATCCATTTAAAGGCAATAACATTGTAATGTGGCAGCAGTTTGTACATTCTGCTCTCTGTTTCTTAAGAGATGAAAACTCTTTGCAAGTTTGCTTTACTTCCCCTCCTGCATTACTCTGTACTGCATCCCCTCTCTGCAGCACAGGTTACTTTCAAAAACCTATACTGAGAACAGTATCTAATGAAAGAGCAAACATGGATGCCATATACTCCCAGAGATTATAAAATCTTTTTGATTTTTGTCCAGTACAATCACTGCTGATTTATTATTAAAGCTTAAATCAGTGACGATGGAAGAAATTGGATTACCTCCCAGTTCCAAGCAGAGAGCTGTTAAATCTCTGGTATGTCAGTTAATTTCTTCACACATTCTCCTCCTATCCAGACCCAGCTCTCCTCCAGATGTTTCTTCCTTTGCCTATCATGAAGCTGCTGTGCTCTGGGGTCCCTCTGGGGTCCCTGGGGTCAGTGTGAAATAGTTATGTCAGCACAAGCTACTCATATAGATGCAGAAATACCAGCAAAGCTGACTTGGGGTTTTGATTTTTTTATTTGAATTCTCACTGATTGTTTCATTTGTGTGCATATGCTCAGATGTGCATGCTTGGGCTGTCCCAGCACTCTCCCAGCACCTTGCTCAGGGCTACTGGTTTGGCTGCTTTTCAGCTGCAAGTACCTTGTCATTTAGTGTTGTTTCAGCAGCAGAGTGCTCCTGCTCTAAACACAGCCCAAATTGCACCCCATATCCAGTGCTGGCACTTGTCCAAGTGTCTCACAAAGCTGCAAACACACCTTTGGAAACACTAGCCTTTGGGTGACTTTACTAATAAACTGTGAGTACAGTCCTCTAAGGAGCTCATTCCTGCAGGATCTAATCAGCCTTCCTCAGGATCTAATCAACTATTTAATTTATTGAGAAATTTGTGACAATTTTCAGGCAATACTGTTCAAACCAAAGAAAAACCCTCCCACTCCTATCTTGTGGGCTATAATTATATACTCCAGAATATCTCTTTCATTAGCATAGTTACCACAAAGCAGATCAGAAGTATTTCTGTCAAGAACACATGATTTCTGTTAACATTTGAAAATCTGAGCATGTTTCTTGACTAAGTGCAAAATTAACTTGGAATTAATGTAGGTGCCCCATCTCAGAGTGAAAAAACCCACACAAATGAAAATATTTTTAAGCATTGCTGATAGCCATCCTGCTGGTATGAAACACAACTCCATTTTGCTTGCTAGAGAAATACCAGCCTAGTGGAGTTATTTTTTAACGTGATTGAGCCACAGCCTGTAGGTAGCCATAAACCTTTGGTTCTGATGTTCAGCAATGAGAATCTGGTGGACAAAGTTTAGAAGGAAGGATATGGCGTAATTTAAGTGCATTGCTTTTGTGGAATTAGTCATTGTTGATCTAACTGCATCATCCTGGGAATATCTAGCACATGCCTTAACTACGCCATTGCACAGATACAAGAATAATTTTTACAAATACTTAACCGCTTTTAAAAAGTCTAGATTTTAAACAAAAAAAAAGGAGGATGGGGCAGGGAACAAAGGCCTTAGCTGATTGACAGTACAGATATAGAACATTTCAGATCCTAATCCATGAGGGAATGTTTGCATCTGGCTCCATAACGGAGTTCACATGCCTGAATTAGATGCCAGCACTCTATGCATGTGTGTAAATGGAGTTAAGTGCCTTGGAGGGGGATTCACAAAAGCCACTGTTTGGAGAGTTGCCTAAGCCAGCCAAATAGTGAAGGCTGAAGACTGCAGTTCATCCTAAGTCCTAGCTCTCTCCTGGTTTTAAGTGCCTTCTGGTGAATGAAGTACACAGGCACAAGTCCCTCCTCTCTCAGCTCATAGCTCACAATCCTCTTTAGAAAGCAGGTGCCAAATTTTTCTTTCAAACTCCAAGCAACCATCATCAGCTCAAGCACAGTCTTACTTGGGCTGAGGAGCATTGGTCTAATTCTCCCTTTGGCAAAAGGCACTTCTGAGGTTTGCATTCCCTCCCTCCTGGGCATGCCTGAGCCAGCAGGCTACAGGCATCAGCTCCCAAGAGGTCGGTAAGATTTGGCACAGGTCACAGCAGACTCAAGAAACCATAGGGAGGAGGGAAACCAATGAGAGATTTTGTCTGAAAACCTGGGAAGTGTCCACAGGTAAACGGAGCCTTAAGTCCACACCCAGCACTAAGAAAGATTTGTGCACTGGGACCAAGGTGCCTTTGAGGAGGATTTCAGTGGTCTAACAGCTCAGGCATCAGCTTCTCAGGCCCTGATAAGGGGTTTGGATTTCAGTTGTGGATTGAAGTGCTTTAATTTCCTCCACCAATCCTACATTCTCCTGTGCTTCCAGCCCCAGCTCTACCTTGTAGTGCTGCAGGATGGTGAAGCGAGGCTGGTGTTTACCCTTGACCCAGTTGAGCTGCAAGTTTGTTAGTCTATCCCTTCATCCTGGCTGCAGTACAGATGAAACGCACGTGCTGGCTCCTGCTGGCTCCCAGTGCAGATATTTTATAACTATTAGTCCCCAGAGCTGAGCACTGACCAGCTTTCCAGACTGTGCCTTTGCTAGTCTCAGTCATCATGGGTCCAAATGGCTGCACTGAACATTTCAGATTGTTCTCCTTGAGTAGAGTTGAGAGACTTGAGTGACTGATAGTATTTGCTCCTCAGGGCTTGACTTTGCTTTCTTTTGGCCTCATTTGGGTTGTTCCAAGGTGTCAGATGTAGTAATTTCAAGTTCTTTAAACCATAGCACATTGGATTGCATATAGGAAATTAATTCCATCCCCTGGCATTTTTGGAGTTCAAATGACTGTATATTTTCATGGATCCAGGATAAGCGTGTGTGAGTGGAATGGGGAGGGTCTTTGTGTGTGTGTGTGTGCACATGCTTCAGAAGGTTTTTTTTTCTTTTCTGTGCTTTTGAGAGGCATGGCAAACTCTTGCTGTAAGTGTTCACTGAATCAAACCTTCAGGGAGTATTTCACAACTCAGGCTGAAAATTTTTTTGGTTGTGTCCTGCTACCCTTATTTCTGCACTTGCAGAGTGGGAAGTGGATGGTACCTGTGTAGGCCTTTAAATGTAACACTAACAAATAACAGTGACTTCAAGTTTTTTCTTTCTGCCCCTACACTGATGTGTGCTTTTGTGCTGAAGCAGACTTGAGTAAGATCTATTTCTTACGTGCTACACAAGAGGAAAAGACAGAAGGTCTTTAGAAACAGATCTGTTCCTGCATGACACAGGGATGTGTGTGTGCAGTTCAGCCATGACGGTAGCATAGAGGAGTTTTCAGTCATTTTCAGCCGTGTTTTTTACGCAAGTGCCAGATGATGAAGGGACCTACACTGGCACATTGGTAGATCTACTGCCACCATCTAGCAACTTCTACCTTCATGTCTGCCCACAGGTGTGACTCAGAGCACAGAGGGTCTTTCATGAAAATTACAAGCCCGGTTTTGAAACCATTTTAACCAAGTGAGTGTTCAGTTGTAGTTATTGTCATCTTAGTCTTTATCAAGAAAAGTAGCATAAAAGTAAAATAATTTATCCATTTAGGAAATATGTTTGTGAGCTAAGACCTGCTTGAATTTTGGGAGTGGAGTGTCAGGTCATGATTAGCACATCCTAACAAATATGATGATACCTGCAATATTTGACAATAAAATAGGAAATTAATTACTGCTAAATAATTTAAAAGCATGCTCCTGATTTCACTCTTGCTGGAGTAGTCTAGTATGTTTAACCTTCTAAGGCAAGACTATTCCACTGTTTGAGCAAAGGTAGGAAAAGCATGCAAAGGGCAGGAATGTTTTTAATTGAAAATAACCTTCCAAAAAATTGTCTGAGAGGAAGTTTTTTCAAGAAAAATATTTTACAGACATTTGTTACTGTTTTCATATCTCCCTTGGACTGGGACTTTGGGTTTCTGGGAAGTGGCAGAGTTAGAGCACAGCAAATAAAAATAAGGGAGAGAAGAGCTGCTCTTTTTCTCAACAGGCTCATCAAAGCACAGTGAACGGAAATATTGTAAAATGGTAACAATTTGTCTCCAAAATAAAGCCTTCAAAGCCTCTTGCTTTTATTTTAAAAAAAAGGGTCATGAAAAAGCATGAGGGAAAGAGCCAGGAAAACATTTTGTAGGCCATCAAAGTGGGAAAAGGAACAGAAATGCTGTGCCAGTTTCAGACAGAGGCAATCAAGTAAATTTTCATGCAAGAAGGCAATGCATAAGGCCACAGGATTGCAAAAGGAGTCACAGAGAAAAATAAATTATTTCAAATTAAAATCAGACCAAGTACTTCAGGAGTCCCACACAGATTTCTTGCTTTGTAGAGCAAGAACTCACTGGACTGGTAAAGTGACCATTGCTTGGATTGCAAAGGCTGGAGTATGATCACTACAAAGGGGCACAGGATATAAAATTTATTTATGACCAAAAGACTACAACCAAAAAACCTGTGCACCCAGAATTAGGCTCTCTTTCTTAATGAGATTTAATGGTCTTGATTCCTTGATAGGGGTTAAGCGCTCCCTGTAGTGGATCACTGTAAAGCATTTAAATTTAATCGGTATGCACACAGTGCTAAAAGGAGCTAGAAAATTCTACACCTTAGAGAGGGTCCTGCTTCATGCTGATAATAAACAGGCTAAAACTTACCCCTTTCCAAAGAGCCATCCCTCCTGCCTACTCCAGGCACCCTAGAGCTGCCAGGAGCCCCAAACTATCCCAAAGCAGACCAGTAGCCAGACCAGGTGTTAACAGAGACAGACATCTGCCTTTCCAAAGCTGTGGCTGTGTTCTGTCCACCTATGACAGAGCAGCCTTTGCATCGCCAAAATGAAGACATGGTGACAATGCCCATGGCATGGCAGGATGTCACAACACACAGGGTGTCATGAGTGGCTTACAGGCCATGCAGGGCAGGTCAGACCTCAAGCGGCACTAGCAACTGAAACAGTACTTGCTACAGCCTCGGGATTAAGAGAAGCCCAAGGGCTGCTTCTGGCCACTTTTCCTTTGTGTCCTTAGTTTTGGCACCAAGAGTACCTCAGGCTGAGAAGTCCAGCCTACACAAGTATTACAACTGCAGACAGCTGTACTGCTTTACATAACACTTAAACTAATAAGAAGACAGATTATCTTCCCTGCTACACTTGCAACAATTAGTCCCTGTCATCACCAAGAACACTTTTATAATCAGGATTTTTCTTTCTACTGCCATCTTTTGGGAAGTGTTTAAGAAAAACACATACTTCAGCACCTCTTTGTGTCTTGCAGGTGTCAATGAAGGGAGTTTCTGCATGCACATCTAAGTTTTCCTAAAGGTGTTGAGATCTACTAATTCATAGAATGCTCCTTCTCCAAGAAATCCTTCAGACACAAGACATAAAATCCTAAACCATGCCATATTAGAATAAAATATATATAGACAGATTTAAGACTCAGTGCACCTTACAAAGCTGACAAAATATTTTTCTGTTTTTAGTACAGTAATTCAATTAATCAAAAGAGGAACTAAGAGTTCTCTAACCAGTAAAACTGGTTGATATCCTTCAGAGTAGTATTCTGGCACTTGTGCATATTTGGCCAAAGATTTAGGATATACTGAGTTTGTTAATTGTCGCAGAAAGAGGCAGTCTTCTTCCCTCACTTCTGCCTACTCCCACACATCTGATGAGATGGAGTTTAACAGTGAACTGTGTGGATTATTCACTTGTCATTTAGAGCCAATTGCTAGCCTGTGGCTTGTTCTCAAAGCTGTAGCTGGCTAACCCAAGAGGTAGTGAAATGGAAACTCTTTACACTTCTACCAGTGAGTATAATTCATAGCAGCACTGCTAGAGGCACCACTTTAGATTAAAACAGTAAAACGTTGTGATGCACTCTGCAAACTATTGTACCATAGTAACACACAAACAATTGTATCATGAAAATCTGGGCAACTTCTACTGCAGGGAGCCAGCACAACCTATCCCCAGACAGAGCAAGGCCAAGAATCATGAGTGACAGCTGAGAAGGGAGGTTTCCAAAGCAGGCCTGCAGTTCCCTATTCACACTGAGATGGAACCAGTAATCACCATAGTTCATTATCAGCACCTCAAGGTTCAGCCTCCTGATCACACACTTCTGAAGTGCATCACCAGTTTGCCTCCTGATCACACACCAGTCTGAAGTGCATCACCAGATTTTGTCTTTGCATTATTTTGGAGTTAGTGGACGGGCAGTAGATGTGAAGTGTTCTCACCAAAACAAAACCCAAATCAACAACACCCTTAGGAAATGGTTGGTTGACTATACAAGCACTTCCATGAGAGCCAGCCTCCTTTCCAGTGTGTTGTGCATGGCAAACCCATTGTATCTAATAAGGAGAATTTCTTGGATGGAGTCAGTGGCTGTGGCCTGCGAGAAGCTCCTTCTGCAGTGCTCAGTAGCACCAGCCCTGCAGAGAAGGAGCCCTCAGCACAGTTTCCACGTGGAACAAACAGCTGTGCTTGGACATGTTGGCGGCCAGGCCGAGGCTTGGTGCCAGCAGCACGATTCTGTGCTGATAAGCGGGGAGGTGGCTCTGCACTTTGATCACTTTGTGTGTTCCACATTACTGGGTCTGGCTTTGTGTGCCGATCACCGCTGATCACTGAATGGGGACTGAGTGGCAGTCATTTAAGTGTCTCCGTCAAATCTGCCTGCCACCAAGACTTCAGGCAAATTGCCCAGAAGAGAGCATTAGGCAGAGGATTTGAGTGCATGCTGTATGGCAGAGAACAGGAAAACACATTCAAAGGCAGGTATTTACTAAATCCTACCTATAATTAATTCTAATCCCATAATTAAAGTCGCATGCTTTTCTGCAAACATTCCCCCACATTGGACCTTCCTCCCCAGCCCAAGGTCAGGCACCAATTCGAGCAAATGAGTACATGCCACCAGGAAAGAGAGCTATGTCCCCGGGGACTGTGGTCACCCGGCCCGTGGTGCCCAACTTACTGATCCTTGTCACGGCTCCCTGCCATCTGACTCGAAGTAGCTTTCGGGCATTTTCCAGAAAACAGCATCCGGGCCAGACCCTCAAAAACACACAGAAACAAACCCGCCTGGAAATCAATCACCAGTGCCGAGCATCTTAATATCATCGTAAATTGTGAGCTTTGTGTCTGTGCTGAGCCAGCAGAGGCCTGTGTACAGGAGTTGGGGTCGTGATAATGTGAAACTTATCATGCCCAGATTTGCAGAGAGATGAGATGTGTACCTGAGCCCACATAGGTAGGCTTACAGCCCACTGGGCATGAGGAGGAGACTAAAGGCAAGATAATTATGTCTGCATGGACTAAAAATGTCCTTCTCATTGTAGCTGCTTCCACTGGCAGGGTGTGTTTTCACACATAGGCACACATAAATACCTGCACACAAGCAACAGATACACTCTGTTTGGAAGTAAGAAACTGGGGAAGCTCAAGGGTGCCATTTTCTTACAGAAGGCTGGGTGATCATCCAGAGTGAGCACACACATGAATGTGTTTGCAGACAAACTGGAGCAGAGGCAAGTGCTTTGTTTTTGGAAATGCATTTATAAATGGATAAACAGAGACCTCCCCCCAGGCATTGCAAGAAAAGATCATATCATTACCAGTGAGGCCAAAGATAGCTTATGGATGACCATTGGTTTTTAAGATGAAGCCATTTATTTAGATGTTATCACACTTCTCTAAGAAAGAAGCTCTAGGCACCTTTTTCAATTTAAAAAAAAATAGAAACAAGCATCTGCCATGTGTTGAATATTCCCCATTAGCAGCAGGTTTATGCATGCATGTGTTTTAAAATGTTTATTATGACAATACTTGTTATGACTGCCTTAGATTTAGTAAATACCACATGATAATCAGACACAGTTGTTAGACCTTGAGCAAAATATGATTTAATTTATTTTTAACATACTGAACAATAGCTATTTCTTGGTAATCTAAACTGAACACAGGCACTTGAGACTACTTTGTTTCCTTGGAGGAGACAGTGAAAAGGAGGGAGGGGAAAAAAAATAAACCTGATCTCTGTGGGAGAGTTTCTCAAGAAGCAAAAAGGCAAGATTACATTTACCATAAATCCTACTTTTCTCCCTACTGAATGCACAAGCCCTTATAGACACTTTAACAAGGTAAATTCTTCACCTACTGAAGAAACAGGTATTGTCTTCAGTGAAGCTTTAGGCACTGTTACAAGCAAAATGGTGCAGGACCCCAAACCTTCTGGGGCATAGATCAACCATCTTGTGCCAGTAGCATGGCTGGGTCTTTGCCCAGGGGCTGTGCTCCCCTGTACTGTCCTCCTGCTCTTCACTGCTGAAAATAAGATTAAATCAGTACAGCTAGTGTTAACTTGGGTTACAAAACAGGTTAGTTTTCAGAGGAAATCCATCTCAAGGTATATTTGGTTCCTTCACTCCCTGCTTTTATGTGGAATATGACTGAATTTTCCAAAATGAAGCCCCCTACACTGGTGTTTAATTAGTTTGCTGGCAAACTGGAAAACATCTGTCCAAATTATATAAAGATTCATTTGGCACAGAATGACAAAAGTGTGGCAATGTGTGCACTAAATGGTGCTTGAGCACATGCAAAATTATTTGGCATGCAGAAGGTTTTGTTTTTTCCTGTACCTGAAAACACAAGTTTCCACTAAAATTCAGTCTCTGTACAGTACAGGGTACCCTCAGATCTGTTCAGAAAGTACTACTGACTGACAGGTTAGTCTTCAAATGATCCAGAGATTAATTTAATGAAATCCAGAAATGATCCAGAGTTAATGATCCAGAGATGAATTTAAGCTGTGATGAAGTTTTGAAATAGTGTCTTTGAAAACTGTGGACAACAATGAGCTGGGAAATTCACTGCTCAAGTTGGTTACATTTTGCAGCACCAGTGCTGAGAACAACAAGCAACATTTGCTTGATTCTTGTATCTGAAAATGCCCCACCCTTGAAGTCACAATAGCTATTCACTGGATAGAAATAGCTTAGTTTTGTACAGGAACAAAAGCCTATATAGCTGCTCTTCTAATTTTGTGATGAGAATTCTTCCTAGAAAGGTAGCTAGCTAACAGAACTGGTTTACAAACGCCAACACCTCCCTCCCCAATTTATAAGCCCGGTGCTTAATCCAATGCTTTTCATGTGGTGGAGACCTTAAGAAAGACATGTATTTGGTGGGGGGGTCCACACTTTTGCAAGCACAAATCCATCAGTAGTTTAAGGGATATGTATTGTAGAAAGCAGGGACAGGATAGGTACTTGTTCCCAAAGTAGCCGTAAAAATGAAAACAGAAAAAAAAAGTGCTATCACTTTGTGAGGACTTCAGTTCTCTGTTATAAGCCCTTCTGTGACATTTCTTGAGCTGCCATGTACCTCTGTATATGAACTGGGTGGGGCCTGTCAGTGGAAACCCCCCAGAGAGCAGCTGTGCACCTCACCCACCAGCTCTCTGCAAAGCAGCAGGGCTGCTCCTTATGCACCTCAACACTCTGTTTGCCATTTCCATTGCATTATACTGCTTCTTGGATGTCTCTGTATGACAGACACTTTAGTGAGGTGTATAATGCTCCTGTGGCATTGGATACACTATTGTAGATACTTGGTAATAGGATCTGTTGTCAAGGTCACTCCAGAAATCACCCTAACCCCTTCTGATCTCAATAAAACACGCTGGAGAATGTAGCTTTTTGTCATCAATTGTTTTTAGTAGCACTCTTCTGTGAACAAAATCTCCAGAGTCACTAGGATTTTTATTTTGCAGCACTCATTTTCCTTGTGGAAACCAGAACACTAGCAAGGCCATTCCCCCAGTGCTGTAGGGAACTAGTCTCTGCAGCTTCAGGCAGCCCCTATAGAAGGGACCGCAGGGAAAAGATTTCAGGTCACTGAGATCCACACATGCCTTACGCCTGTTTGGGAAATACAGCAATTCAAAAGCAAGAGCTGGTAAGTTAAGCCCATGGGGGTAGTCCCTGGGTGTTTATCTTAGAAGTTCTCAGACAACCCAACCTTGGTTGCATAGTGATGACTTTCCTGTAAGAACCAATAAATCAAGGGCTAGTTTCCACTCTTTGCAAGACCACCTATGATTTCAAGTCCCAAGTGGATGGGCATCACTCTTTCCATACACTCTTTACATAATTACGCTAAAACAGCCATTATTTCATCACACCAATTTAAGAATTATGACTGCTGGTGCATTTTGTTTTGCCTCCTATTTCTGCTGACAAACTCAAATAGCCAAAGAAAAGTCCTTTATAGTTTTCTCAGGAGAACAGCTCTACCAAAGAGATTATTGAGAAATGTTTTCACTCAAGCTTTGCCTGTAAAAATGTGTTTTTTCAAGGATTCTCTCTCACCCACAGAACCAATCAGATACCTTCACACACAAGCAACTGAACACTGTGGTTTAGGATAATGTTCCTTCACCTCAAGTGTCTTGTCCCACCCTAGGTAAAGCAAAATGTTTGTTGTGGCTTAATCTGAATGTCTGGTGCAAAATGACATGTCACATTGTGGGAAAGCTCAGTGGCTCCTCTCCTCCATCTTCCTTCCAACATCCAAAGTTACAGTAAAACTTTGCTTTCTCCAAGCCCTTGGCTTCTCTAAAGGTTTACTCATACACTTATTAACCTGCCACAAATACACAGACACATTCCTATTGCTTTCTGACAAAAACCCTGGAAAATCCCAATCCAAAGTGAAATTATTGTTCCACCAACAGTCATCTTGGAAAGCATGTCAGATTGCATTATATGAATGCATTTGAGGGTGATCCCTAAATTGCTGGGATTTGGGTGAAGGGGGTGGAAGGTCTTACACTTTGGCTGAATCTTCAAAACAGATTTTTCTCCTTCTCACTCTCCTTGATTTCTGTCACTGTGAGGAAAACATCTCCTTTTGCTGTTCAGAAGCTCTGGAGGACCTTTCCAACATTTAGGATCTATAGGCTTCTTTTGAAAACCAAGAGCAAGATTTTCAGTAGCTTTTAGGCATTTAAAGATGCCCATAGTGAATGGGTTTCACTAGGAAACCCATTAAATGAGTTTCCTAGTTAGGTCTTCAAACTAGAGCTGTGCACCCAGGCATTCAGAAACAAACTGCAAGGCAGAAAAAACACACCTTCATCTTCTCTCAGTGCATAAATAACATTTTAGAGAAGCTGAGTAGGATGAGAGGAATGAGCAGAAACTCTGAAGGACTATCCCCGGCATCTCTCATGCTTCTGAGCAGGCTTTCCCTGTAGTGATGGTATCTGACAGCAATAATCCAGCGGCAGCACATATGACTCTACCACATCTCTCATCAAGACTAATTTTGTCTGATCCCTCCTTCCTTTGGGAGAAGGGGGAGATGAGCTGGACAGACAGTGCCAAACACAGGCTGTGTCTCCAGTAACTGCAGCAGATCCCAAGCCCCAGACAGCTCATGAGGCCCCAGGGGAGGCTCTGACCTCCTCCCACAAAGATATCAGCCAAATCACATCTAGCCCAAGGTTGTTCAGTAAATAAACTCCCACCTTCCACCTCAGCTAGTCACAGGCACCAGCCCAAGCCAAAATCAATAGATGAGAAGCAATCTGTCATTTCTAGGCCACACTGGTTGAGTTATGGATGAGTCAAAAACCACTACAGGAAACACAGATGGGGTGAGATCATCTCCTTCTCTGGAGCCCTCCTATCTCTACAAGTCTTGCCTAATCTCCCTCAAAATTTCCATGTGCATATACAAAACCATCTCGTGTACCTTGTGGTTGTGCCTGTTCCAGTGCAGGTGCATTGTGTGATGTTTGGCAGGGCCAGGCCAGCCTGGCACAAGCAACAGGAGCCTGAATTCACCTGACCAGCAGGCAGGCTGGTGTCTCCTGTAGAAAAGTTTTTTCAGTTATTTCAAATGCTTCCCACTCGCACACAAAGTCCATGTTTTGTAATAAAAACAAGGAGAAAATCTCATCCAAAGGAATTTTACCTATTTCCCCTTCTACTTACTCCACTGAAGTTATCTTTTTAAACCCTCCCCCCACCAAAACTGGCCACTAGAACAACAAAGTAGCCAAGATGCTAAATGAATAACCTCATTCTTCAAAATCCACCTTGCCCTTCATACTAACAGGTTTCAAAACCAGTCCTATATCATCCAGTATCTTATAATTTTTTAAAAGGTTTTACTGAATTTCTCCCTTCATACAGGTAATGTTTTTCCTTTGAGAGAGAGGCAGAGAGAATAGTGCCTCTCTATAGAAAATTTTCCAGTAACTGAAATTTTCCATGCAAACTTAGGTAGGCATTACCCTATTCAGCTGCAGAGAAGCAAAGGTGTTGCAATTTACTCCTGTACAGAAAGGAGGAGGAAGGCCAAGAAAGACAAGGGGGATATATTCCTGCCTCCCCCATTCCCCCCCACCCCTCCAAAAAAAACCCCAAAAGGTTGCTTAGGGTCCATGTGCCCAGATGAAGCTGCAATGGGTTAGTTCAGTCACCCCACCCCAGCCAAGCCACAATAACTGATCATGCACAGGCTGTCCTCCCACTCCAAAGCTCACCATTGAGCTTTAAGCAGAAATACCACATCCCAAGGCCCTAATCCTTTAGCTCACAGCAGCACAGCCAGCTGTGGGCTAAAAGCCACATTAAATTCACTGGAGGAGAAGCATTTGCTGAAATGCTTTGCTGAACAGGATGAGCAACTGTGCTTGGGCTTTAGCTACCCTTACAAACCCCTGTACATCTTGGCTCTGGTTTTCTTTGCCACATGGCAGCTGGTTAGTCCAAGAATTCCTGGGAGGGAAAGTGACTGTAGAAACTCAGCTGTGCAACATATGCTCCATCTAGTGTTTATTCGTAGTATTTCATTTTCTTAAAAGGTTTGGTTTGCTGTTAACATATATTTCCATCTTTTCTGTAGTTCATATGTCTGTAGGTGATCATTGCTGAAAATAACCTGCTTATTTCAACTACACCGTTTTGATCTAGCCTCCATTTACACCTTCAGTAATGACTATACACCAATTTCCATTTAGAGGTAAAATCTCATAGAGCAAAATTAAGGGAAAATGTTTTAAAAGGGCAGCAAGGGTTTCCCCAGGTGCTTTGCCAACACCAAGTGAATGGAAAATGTCAAACAGGAGTAAAACACAAAACCTGGCGGGCACACAGGGGAAAGTTTCTCCCCATAAATGATACTTCCCAGACATGAGGGCACAGTGCTGAGCCCCTTTGCCATAGACTGAGGTACTTTTTCGTCCTCTATGTCAATTCAGGCCGCTGGGGAAGGACAGAAAAATAAGCAGGTGACACAAAGCCCTTGCTGCCTTTTCAGGCTACCCTTATCACACCAGAACACAGCAGCTGCTGGGAGCAAGTCCTGACAAGTAATTTGGCAAAGCTCTGGAGCACAAATGACCTGGAAATGCACCCAGGTTGGGTGCAAGGCATTGCAGAGTAGAAAAAAGGAACAGTGGCAACAGCCATCAGGTTTGGCAACTGCCATGTGTATTTTGAAAGGGCAGGACTTGCATGCCAGATTTGGCTGTGGGCCTAAACACTCCAACACACAGAGTCTCTTTTTACCACATGCTATCCCCTAATTTACATTACTTGAAGAAGTTCCTGGTTCCTAATTTGCTGTTCATCTGATGGTAGTGCCCTTAACTGCAAAAAGAAAAGCCAACAACAGGTGGGACAAGAAGTCCCAAGCTAACATTTTGATAAAGAAGTAAAAGAAAGAAAGCCCAACCCCATTCTGTAGTGTTAGCAGGACTGGTGAGGTGCTGGGGTGGGCTGCCATGCAATGGGCCAGGATCTGCAGTGGGGAAGACCTTCAGAAAATAGCTGAACATACCCAGAGGAAGGCTTGGGTTGGCTGATCCTACCTGGAGTGGTGGCAGCCTAAGCAGGTCCACTCCTTCTGGGAGGAGGCCAAGAGGATCCCAGCCCAGCTAAGAGGAGAGCTGGCAAGGAGCTGTGATAGAAACAGAACAGCCCTTGGACACTGCAGCCACAGGGTACAATCCCAGGCACAGATTTAAGCTCAGAAACCAGCGCTTTCATTGCTGTGGAAAGCAGAAGGGGAACTGACAATACAGCTTCTTGGGCAGAACACATTTAGGAGATCCCCACATCCCCTGCCTGCTCTTCCCATGTGCCAGAGCTTGCAGCAGAGCTCCCCAAATCTCAGGTGAGAAGGCAGCAAACTGGGAGCAGGCTCCTGTGTGGAGTAACCACAAAGGGCTCCTCTGGGGTGGCATAAAACTAAATACATAGAAGGGCATTTGCTGTAACAGCAGTGCTTGAGTAGACCCTCCAATAAATCAGATACAGGCCTTCTGCAGGATATCCTCCAGGGCAGCACACAAACCAGGGCCACTTTGCAGAGATTTAGGTCCAGTTTGCTGCAGAAAATGAGAACAGCTTACCCTAATGAGGAATGCACAACATGAAAAAACATCTTCCAACTGTGTGTTTTGTGGTGCTTTTCATAGGTGATGGCCATGCTGCTCTTCCCCATGCAGCTGCTGGTAGTGGCTGTCACTGTTTACCTAGAGCTGGTGAGGTCTGCTCAAGGTGGTGCCTACTATGGGATCAAGCAGCTGCCACCTCAGGTGCCTCAGTACCAACCCCTTGGACAACAAGTACCTCACATGCCACTGGGCAAAGAAGGCATCCCAATGCAGCACCTGGGCAAGGAGGTACCCCGCATGCCCTACGGGAAGGAGTACCCCCATCTGCCCCAGTACAGGAAGGAGGTCCCACAGATGCCCATGCTCGGCAAGGATATGGCTCCCAAGAAAGAGAAAGGTAGGTCAGCATGTCCCTCTCCACTCCTGCATGGTCCAATCTGGCGTGCCATGGGGAAACTGAACATTGGAGAAGGCTGCTGCTGCAGGCTGGGCACAGCACCCTTGTGCCCAAAGGGCTGGCCAGGCTCATACCTGGCCACAGGTGGACAAAACAGGTTCAAGGGAGCTGTGGGGCAGCTCAGGGTCACCAGCACAAGACCACAGTCATCCTCTGGGCTGCAGCACAGCCTCTGAGCAGCCCTTCCTGCAATGAGCCACCAGCATACAGGTTTGCTCAGGTGCTGTTCAACTCTAGGAAAAGCCTTGCTGTCCCACCTGTTTGTAGGAGACCCTCTGATGGGGTTTCAAATGATGGCTCAGAGTCCTGTCTGGATCTGCTCCTACTCTCACTGGAAAAAGCAGACATATGAACTAAGAGTCCCAAGGTTTAAATTTATGGGAACATCACTGTTTTTGTCTGACTTTGTCCAGACCCTGTGATTTTGAGGTTTGCCGATAAAAACATACAATTTCTCTACAGACTCTGGAGTCCTCTTTCTGTAGGTTATTTATGGGTGTAACAGAGGCCATCCTGTACAGAGGATTAATGCACAGGTCTGCACGTACAAGCACTTTCTCTGTTCAGTAAAGGAAGTTTGGACAGTATTAAGGTATTTAAGAAAACAAAAAAAAAGTCCAAAATACAAAGGGTGACCAGGAACACCCAGTGTCATAAAATTCTTGAGGACCACCAGCATCCGTGCAAGTGCAGACAAACTGGGTAACTTTGTCTTACTGAGGCCCCAGCTAACCACAGCCTCCACTGACTTCAGAGGAAAATGGAAGATTTCAGGGCCTATTTTTGGAGTGTATGAACAAGAACCATTGCCTGTAGTAAAATCAACCTACCTCATGAGGAAAGATTTTTGATGTGCATAAAACAGAACATGTGCAGAGAGGGAAGGTTTCTGCCTCCCATAAAGCAGAGGTCTGCCCTCAAACCTCATCTCCTCTCCTTCCCCAAATCTCTTACTTCTTTACACATTTTAGAGCCAGAAAGAGTTTCCATTAACCCAAAAAGCAGCAGCTTGAAAAGCAACCAACCCCAGCAGCAACTTCCCTACCCTGACCTGCAAAGACAAGTGGTGACATACACAAAAATGCGGGTTTCAACAATAAAACCTTTTTCAAAGTTTGTAGAAGAGCCATAACTAGACATGGCTATGCCAAAAGAGCAATAGTGATTAAGGCTGCAGGTTTCCAGTAATACTCTAATGGGAACCAAAGCCTTCAGGAAAATACAGACATACCTTATGTATAAACTTCTTACTAATACAATCTAATTTAATTGATCTTGCTTATTTTCGCCCATCCAGAAAAAGCACTTTTATGCCAGAGTTCCTCCCACAGCACGAGAGCACTGAATTTCCTGCAAAAACTCTTAAAGGTAGATTGATCTACCTCAATGTGGGACAAAATGCAGATTTTGCTGTTTAAGATTGTCTGGGTAGAAAACACCACCAAAGCACAAATGGCTTTTACATATCATGCACAGTAATTACTTTGTGGTAACAGAAGCACACATGGAAGTTTGGAGTATGAAAAACAGTAACATCCTCTTTAATTATCAACACCAACCTGTAACTCACTAGTTGTCTCTGTCTACCACAAAACGACACGGCATCATTAAAAGCATATTCAATTCAAAAGCCTGTTTTTGGAAGGATGTGACTGCACTCACCTTTTATCTCTCCCCTTTCTTCTTTTCTTCCCAGAAATTCCTATGCGCAGTCTGAGGGGTGAGCAAGGTCCCCCGGGTGAGCCTGGACCAAGAGGGCCACCAGGGCCACCAGGATTACCAGGTCATGGTGTACCAGGAGCCAAAGGAAAACCAGGCCCTCAAGGATACCCAGGAATTGGAAAGCCGGGTTTGCCAGGGATGCCAGGAAAACCAGGGGTCATGGGGCCCCCAGGGCCAAGAGGGGAGATGGGGCCGAAGGGGGAGATTGGGCCCATGGGGATTCCTGGACCACAAGGCCCACCAGGGCCTCATGGGCTTCCTGGCATAGGGAAGGCAGGTGCTCCGGGGCTGCAGGGGCAACCAGGGCCAAAGGGTGAGCCTGGGATGAAGGGGCCACCAGGAATCCCTGGGATCCCAGGGCCAAAAGGGGAGAAGGGAGTTGGGATCCCAGGTTTGCCAGGTCTGAAGGGTCCACCTGGGCTTCCTGGTCCCCCTGGCCCCGTAGGACTGCCAGGGGTTGGCAAACCCGGCATGGTTGGCTTCCCTGGCCCACAGGGACCCCTAGGCAAACCCGGACCCCCAGGAGAGTTGGGGCTGCAGGGGCCTCCAGGGGCCCCTGGGATCCAAGGCCCCCCCGGCACGCCTGGTATTGGCAAACCAGGCCAGGATGGCATGCCCGGCCAGCCCGGCTTCCCGGGTGGCAAAGGGGAGCAAGGATTGCCAGGCTTGCCGGGGCCCCCCGGCCTCCCTGGGGTTGGGAAGCCAGGCTTCCCTGGGCCCAAAGGGGAGCGAGGTGTGGGTGGTCTGCCTGGGCCCCTGGGGCCGAAGGGGGAGAAGGGGCATGTAGGGCCACCTGGCATGGGAGGGCCACCAGGGGAACCCGGCCAGCCAGGACTGCCAGGCATCATGGGACCCCCGGGGGCCGCTGGTTTCCCAGGACCTAAAGGGGAGGGGGGTGCCGTGGGGCCACCAGGACCAGTCGGCCCCAAAGGGGAACCCGGCCTGCAGGGTTTTCCAGGAAAGCCAGGCTTTCCTGGGGAAGTGGGTGGCCCTGGGCTGCGGGGGCTGCCGGGCCCCACAGGACCCAAGGGGGAAGCCGGACACAAAGGCTTGCCGGGACTGCCGGGTGTCCCGGGGCTTGTGGGGCCAAAGGGTGAGCCCGGGCTCCCCGGAGCCCAGGGGCTTCAGGGCCCCTCGGGCATCCCGGGCATCGTGGGACCCAGTGGTCCCATCGGCCCCCCCGGGCTGCCAGGGGCGAAGGGTGAGCCAGGCATGCCCGGCCCCCCTGGCTTCCCTGGGGTAGGCAAACCTGGTGCTGCAGGTCTGCAGGGACCCCCGGGAAAACCTGGGGCGCTCGGTCCTCCTGGCCAGCCAGGGCTCCAGGGGCCACCGGGCCCCCCCGGGCCGCCAGGTCCCTCGGTCATCATCCCACCCACTCCACCAGCTGTGGGACAATACCTGCCTGAGGTGGGACCAGGGATAGACGGCTTGAAGCCCCCCTACGGCTACAAGGGCAAGAAAGACAAGGCTGGCGGCATTGTTTACGAGATGCCTGCATTCACGGCAGAGCTGCTCACGCCTTTCCCCCGAGTCGGGGTGCCCGTGAAGTTCGACAAGCTCCTGTACAACGGCCGGCAGAACTACAATCCCCAGACAGGAATCTTCACATGCGAGATCCCCGGTGTCTATTATTTCGCCTACCACGTCCACTGTAAAGGCGCCAACGTGTGGGTGGCGCTGTACAAGAACAACGAGCCGCTCATGTACACCTACGACGAATACAAGAAGGGCTTCCTAGACCAGGCTTCGGGCAGTGCCGTGGTGCAGCTGATGCACGGAGACAAGGTTTACGTTCAGATGCCATCCGAGCAGGCGGCAGGACTCTATGCCGGGCAGTACGTTCATTCGTCTTTTTCAGGGTATTTATTGTATCCCATGTAAAGCAAACAGACACACACACACCCAACACAAACACAAAATCAAAACCTTTCTCCTCTGCTTCTAACTTTTATACAACAAAAGGTGCATTTTATGACCATTTGACCATCTTGTACAAAAACAAAAATAATAAATACAAAGTTTAACATTATGCACAGCTAGTTATAAAAAAAGGTGTGGCAAACATATCTAAAGATGTATATCAGGTTCATAAATAGTTGTTTTGCACCCAAGGGGGACATATTAGCTGTACATTATATATTTCTGCAATGCCATGCTTACTTAATTTCATTCACAGTACTTCAGTACTAAAGTTCAAATCAGTGTATGTCACTCACTCCTGTTGCATTGATCATAGTTATGAGACGAAAAACAGTGACTTAAAGCAGAGTAGGTCAGTCTCTAATTATATTTTAAAAAATTGAGAGGCTTATTTGTCTGGGTGGGGGTTTTCTTTGATTTTTTATAACTGGTCTACCTGACAAGCAAAGGTTCCCTTAGCTGGAGACTTTTATTTCCCTTCCCCTGTAATAAAATAATCCTGCATGTGTGAGTTTTTTTCCTGAATAATTTATTTATGATGGAAGAGAAATCCTGATAGCATGATCATTCCCCCCGAGCCTTCTCCAGCAGTCACTGGACCTAAAATGTCACCAGTGCCTTCAGGAGGCACTGGCTTCACTTCTAAATGCCACAGCACTTAAAAAGTCTCTGTTCCCTATTCACACAGCTCAAGTAGAGGAGGTAAATCTCCCCCATTTATTTGTGCCACATCATTGAGACATTTTAGCCAACACATGGCCATACTTCCAGGTGGCATAAATTTGCTTGGATTTCTGTGCTTGTACCAAGAATCCACTTAGCTTGTCAGAAGAAACACCTATTCTGCCACTCAGCAAAAGCTGAATCAGTTTGCTTTTCAATGACTAGGCAAAGCAGAAGTAGCTTTGTTTGCTTAACTGATTTACTGCTTGAGATCAACCAATAACTTTACTGGCAATACTGATCATGCAAATTTATCTGAGAACTTGGTTCTATCTAAAAACTGATTTCCAATCCTTATTTATACGTTACCAGTTGTCAAGGAGAACCTGCAGGCCTCAATACTTTTCTGTACTTGAGGACAGTGACTTCTGTGCATGAAGTCTCTGCTCATCAGTGGTGCTAAATCTCACCTCAACAACTGTTCTGTTTCCAAAGGGCAGTGGACCTTGCTGTGGTTCCCTGTACAGTGCTGCACATCACACATGGCTGCACTAGTTCAAGGAGTTAAGGGCTCATCACTTCTTCAGTGTCTTTAGCTACCACTACTGCTTTTGATTCAAAAATGAACTAGATTTTTTCATGTAGAACTAAGATTGGATTTAACTGGCATGACCATTATTTAAATGCAGAGTTTAATGCAGTCTAACATTGACTAAGGACTCCAGTGATATAATGTGGTGCTTTATCTCAGAAATTTTATGGAATGGTGGCAGGAATCGACAAACAGTTTACCAGACACTGGTGACTTCAGTATGTTCCCAGAATATATGAGATACATCAAAAGCAAATAATTTTGTATTTAAAATTTTTGTACTGATTTGAAAGAAATACCTTATTAAATATCTTTAAAAATAAAACCAAAAACCAATTCTGTCTTCATTCAGAACTATCAGAAGGAACATTCATCCTGCTGAACTCATTTATCAGACCACAAGGGCTCTCTGAAACCACTGACAGCCTGATAGAGGGGGGGAAATTAAGAGATACACCCTTTTCTCTAGTTCCCATCTCCTGGTAAAACATGCTGTAAGCCAGAGAGGGAACACATCCCATTCAGTGGGAGGGCACAGCAGGGTTTGGGGGGTACATGAAGAGGGAGGGACTCCCTCAGGTAGCCCCTGGGGACAAATACTGCTCAGCATGAGCCAACATGGGAGTGCAGCTGAAGAAGGCAGAGGGACAACCAAGGAATCAGCCACAGAGGCTGCTGCTAAGGGCTTCTGTTGCCTGAAAAGGCAGAACTGGCTGCCCAGGATGAGAGGTGCTGGCTCTCCTGATGTGGTTTCCTCACCTCAAAGACAAGCATTTCCTCCAAGCTGGCAAACGCCTGAACTGTCCATACTGAAAGACATGCACTGAATACCTACTCTGCCAAAGAATTGTTATCTGAATCTCCCTTGGACTCCCTGAAGCCTTCAGCATCTCATTTTTACTGCACAAAGGAAAAATACTGCACTCAGCATCTCTCTATCTAAAGCCATTTTCCCTTTCTGAAATTTTTTATCGCACACCATCTTCGTTCTTCATCTCTTATTTTAGCAGTCCCCCACCAGTTCACAGTAAGACAAACAAGATTCAAAATACAACGAAAAATTCGAATTACAAGGATGCTGCTCTTGATCTTACCCACAAAAAACATGTCTTAGCTATGGTTGTACTCTGCCTGGATCTCTAGCCACAGTACAACTCAGCCCATCTAGGTTCAAAAACTTTCAGCTGTTTGCTCTACAAAGCACTGAAGTTTGTTCCAAAACTTGAAACCATATCTGACAACACCATTTACTTGACACATGAATGATAACAGCCCTGGGCATACCCACACATCCACACACACACAGAACACCAGCCTTGCAAAAATAAGTCTGAGGTCACTGTCTTTAACAGTTTATTCACAGGAAAATAATCTCCTTCTATATGTAGCATTCAAAATTTCATTTGAAACAACTCGAAGAATTCTTCAAAATACAGGTGGCATTTCAAAGACATATAAAACTTAAGACAAATAGCAAATAAAATAAGTATTTCCCAATACCAAAAACATATGCTGAGCTTTATATGTTCTTAAAAATCAGAGTCCACTTAAAAGTGAAGGTATTTATACTCTTCCCCCAGAGCATTGCTAAAAAGGAAAGCATGGCATTGGAAACAAGAAGTACCACATGCTAATTAAACATCAAAGTTGTGATTCTGTATTATTATCACCTATATAGTCACTGGAAATATCTGGAATACATTTAGGAACATCTCCTACACACTCAGATTCATATTTAGTGCAATAGTCTGCGACTTCCCTTAATTATTACAGCAGAGGAAATAAGAGTTTCCCAACAAAGAAACCTCCAGAAAGTCTGAGCCAAACAGAGCTTTCAGCCAACACATGTCATCCTGCCTGTTTTGTGCATAGTTTGGTATCTTAGAGCTGTGACTATCTGACAGTGCAGCATTTTGAGATGGCTGGCAGATAAAATGCAGAAGGACCTTTGCTGTAAATTCAGCAAGCTGCCAGAGAACATGAACAGAATAAGAAGGGAGGAGAACATCTTACTTCAGCTAGAAAAATGATGGGAGACACTGGGGACCTACACAATTACACCATTATCAGACACATAAATAAAGCTGGCAGCACCCTGGGATTCAAAACTGGCAGCTTCACTCCCGATATGATTGAAAAAAAAAAAAACCAGATAGCTTTTAACGGGAAGTTTCAGTGCAGATTTCATTTTCAAAAACAGCAAAAAGGTAAAAAAAGTCCTAATAGCAGCTCAGGCCCAGAAACTATCTAAGTATTTGATGTTAGCATTATTGTTTTATTCTAAAAGCCCCAAGTCTTTGGTACTGCAAAACACCTCTGAAAATGTGTGCCCAGACAGAAGAGACACTAATTTGTGATCACTGCTGAGAAACACACTACATATGGGTGTTTCTGCCTCTGTCCTTGAGGCAGAGCAGCAGGAATGCTGTACGTGAAGCAGGTGCTGGAACAGGGCTGGTGTACACAGGATCCTACAACTTGTGGGGAGAAAAATTCATGACTTGGCTCACTGCTTATAATAGAAGAGAAAAAAGCTACTGGCCTGCAGGGCTTTCAAAAAAAAAAAAAAAGAGAACAAAAAACCCAAACAAACAAAAAACCCAACAACAACAAAAAAACCCCACCACAAATGCCTGATAGTTCATCAGCAGCATCAGCTCTTGGCTTGATCCTGAGGGAACAGTTTCATTCAAAATGTTACCCAGTCACCCAGGGACAAAAACTGCAGTGGACTCAACACCCCTGGCAGGAGCACAGAAGTGGTAGAAAAATATCCCTCAAAATACCGCTTAATTTGAAAAATAAGTCAGCCATACCATGGGAAGGCTTATTAGGATATGAAAAGAAACAGCTGATATGGATAAATGCTTGTAGAGAACATATTAAATTCATTGAGAACACCACACATTATTTAAAAAAATATTTTAGGGAGATCAAAAAGCTGATGTGGCAAAAGTGGAAAAGACTAAAGGAATTTTTTTTTTAAGTACAAAGATTTTGGGAGACACCATTTGTTTGTCATGAGGCTTCTATTTTTTTCCAATTATTTTGATCTGCTACAGCTAGAATCCAAATCCCATCCTCCCAAAAAAAGCAGAAAACCTACTAGAAAAATTGGAGAAGGAATCAGTTGAGATTAGTGGGAAGACTATCTCTGGAGATGAAATAAAGCAGAGAAAATAACCACATCTTCAAAAGCAGAGCTCCCTACCCACTTCCTGGAACTGGAGACAGGGGTGGAGAAGCAGAGGGATGCAGTCTGCACCATCACAAAAACTCTCCTCACAGTGTCCAGAACATATTCAACAATTCCTGGAAAAATACCCTCCTGGACAGCTTCCTGCAAGATGTTACATGGATGCAGCTGAAATGTGGCAACAGCCATTGGGAGAGCAGGGGGCTCCAGCTCTGGAAGCAACCACAGGTTTTGAGGGTGAAGGAGCAGCCCCCCACTTCTGCTGGCCTTGGCTCTCAACACATTCTAAGATCTCCCAGGGGCTTCTATGCAACAACAGCTTGGAGAACACTGCTATGTCTGCAAAAAGCCTTGCCACAGCAGCTTTTGCAGTGGAATTACTACTGTCCGGAGTTTAAATCACTGTAGGTCTGGGGCTGCAGAATCACATACAAACCTTTTTAATTAACTGAAATAACCAGGAGAAATGAATGCTGTTAGAGACACAAAGGCAATAATGTCACTATTTTCTTGAGTGAAACCCCACGTGTTTGTATTGAGATTTTCAAGCTAAAATCTCTACAAAGTCTCAGGAAAAAGTAAAGGAAATACAAAAAATTAAGAGCCCTTCTGCCAGTTGGTGAAGACCTGATGATTTCCTCCATTTCTACCACCAGTGTCACCTGGGGACATGATCCCCTCTCCTCCACACCCCGACCTGCCACCCTGCACACAGCTGGAGTACAGCTGCAGC
The DNA here is from genome assembly GCF_028551555.1 of Melozone crissalis. Classification (NCBI taxonomy): domain Eukaryota; kingdom Metazoa; phylum Chordata; class Aves; order Passeriformes; family Passerellidae; genus Melozone; species Melozone crissalis. The sequence continues at coordinate 19,543,675 of NW_026535786.1, read as the reverse complement.
CAAGCAACATGCAGCAGACAAGACACCATGGCACACACTGTCCCTTGCTGGGACACACCTGCATCCTTCCCCAGCTCATGCCACAGATTTTTCTGACATCTCAAGTTATTTCAGGTATGTCCAGCTTGCTTGAAACAGACCAAAGCTCAGGAATCACTGGGTGAAAACACAAGCCTCCTTCCCTTCAGCTGTGGCACCTCTCCAAACCACACTGCCTTCCCCCTAATTCCCAAATGGCAATTCTTCTACATAGCTGCAGCAAAACAAATTGTGTTCAGCAGTCTTGCAATCCTCACTTTCTGAAAATAACAAATACCCTGGTTTATGTTCATATTGTGATTGTATGCATTACTCCTAAATGTCCTCTCTATATAATTTTATAGAAAAGCAACCATGGTATTCCTACCAACTTCAAAGACTTTTTTAAGTGGACTTATTTGCCTTTTCTTCAGGTTTGATTAATAAAGATAACCACAAAATCATCCAGAAATTCTGCCATAATTAAAATAAAAATTTTATATAGATGTCCTGTGAGAGAACTGGAACTGCACATGGTTGCTCTTTGACAGCTGTCAAGCTTTTTCCCAAGCAGATTTCATTTATTCACAGGCTTGTCAGAGACAAACCAATACAGGAAATATAGACTTCCCATTAAATGTTTCAACTAAAATCTTGAGCAAGTTCCCACTGCTAAATGACTTAGTTCATCCACACACTTCAAACTTAAATGTCAACACAGAAGAGGTAAACAGATGCCAAATGATAATTCAGCCAAAGTACATCCTGGATATTCCCTACCACACTCTAATGCCAAAAATGGGAGTATTCCTTGTTTGTATTGATGTATTACAACATCTGAGGAAGGAGATTGTCCTCATTTGGAAAAATCCACCTGTTTTTGAGGAAACAAACAAAAAAATGCATGAGATGCTGTCCTGGAGAACTAGGACTCCAACAAACATTGACTCTAAACTCAGGCATAAACATGTTTGTCCAATCTTTTGTTTCTATTGTGCTATGGGGGCTGACACAGGTAGTTCGGACAGCTCTTCAGTCTTCATATTCCCTCTTTTTTAAGTCAAGTCAGCAACTGTAAAATTTACTGGATGCACAGCACAGGGAGTATTATTATTCTATAAAATGTGTACAACATTGTCAACACCAACATCTCCACAAATCAGACAAAGGGTCTTCACCTTCGGCAGAGGCAGACAGAAGCCGAGAGTTGATGGTCAGTGCAGAAGCTGTGGCTGCTCGGCTGAAGGTGGACATCCTCTCCTCAGGAGTATGGCAGAACAAAACCTGTACAGTCTGTATGTTCCCCCTTCTCCAAAACACACACTAATGATTTAGATGCATAGTTTTAAAGCAATTTTCATACAAGAAGACAAGATAGTCATGACTTTATGTCCACCTACTGAATGAACACCGGTCATCTCAGTCTCTTGACAGTGGAACTCTTTTGGAGGACAACATCAGAAACAAAAGTATTCCAGAGAATTAATCATTTGGAAAGTGATGTACATCACATTTTTATATATCCCTGATACTTTCAGTTGAAAGTTTCATGGTTTCCCCACTATTAAATAGCTTCACAGAAATTCAGTTAACTTTGTTTGCAACAGTCCATTACCCTCAGTTAAAAGCTTTTGCCTTGATGAGGTTTCTGGGCTCCTTTAAACAGTAAACAGTTATGTTGCACTTAAAAAATAAAAATGTCATACAAAAAATAAACATTTTTCAAATCTTGAAAATAGTGATTGTTCTTTGTATTTTCCATTCAGCTTTCACGTCAAATTGATCACAAAGTTCTTGTCTATAAGCTTCTTCAAAAATTTCTGCTCGGCGGTGATGTTGTGGTATTCATTCTAAAGAGATGTAAGGGAATAATAAAATGAATTATGAAATCAAATTATAACCAGCAGCACCACTTGGCCATTCCTTTCTATTACCTGGGATACTTGGAAGATGCTAAGAACAGAAAAGGTCTGGGGAAAGACTTCTTAGCAAAGGCTTAGCACAGTTTCCCAAGAAAACAAGATGCTCAAAACTAGATTAGATATTTCCGTAAGGACACAACTGAAAAGGATGACCCTTTGGTGATAAGAACAGGTGAAATGTGGGCTCACAGAAATCCTTCCATTATTAACTCTTCCAAATCCTTGCCCTGCTTATTCAGAACAACAGCTCTGTAAGAACATTTACAGCACAAGCAGTAAGAAAATGAGTAATTGTCAAAGCTCAGTGCAGGTTCTTGAAAAAGCACATCAGGCACTTCTAGTTCAGATGCATCCTGCCAATTAGGTTCAGCAAGCCCAAAGCAACCCATCTTCTGTGCTGTATCCAGGTTCTCAAGGAGACCACTAAGGTTAGTGGAGGGCAGCACAAGGAAAGTAAATTTACTTAAAGACACTGAATCCTGTAAATAAAAATTAATATAATATGTATACTGCATAAAAGATTATACAGATATAGTATGGTATTTGCAATTTATTGCCACTAAAGAACTAAAAGGAACATTTTTGTTTAATAGTTTGTTTTTTGAAGTTTTGAGACTTCAGGAAACTTATGGATGTCTATTCAACTAATGATCAGCCTTACTCAAACTTAGTATATGTTGAAGAAAAGCACCTGCAAAGAAGACCCTCCAAAGGAGGACAAGTTCAGTGTCAGAGGAAAATTATCTCAGAATAGCAAGCATCTAGGAGTTCTGAGAAAAACATGAAAGGCTCCTATGGGCATTGTCTCTACCCTTCCTCTTCAGCAAATGGAAGAGGAAGAAAATGGCACCCATATGCTCTGGGCAAATGACCAAAGAAGACTTCACACTGCAATGAAGAGCTAAGACAGGGTTGGCTTGAAATACAGAGATTAAGACAAATGAATACCAGAGCAGAGACATAAAAGAAAACAGAGGCATGGCCTTAGCAAAGCAGGAAGGAAGAGAAGGCATTCCTGATACTTTCCAGGCTCCTGCTGAGTTGTGCTTCCGCCTCCTGGAAGCAGTTCCTTCTCTTCCTAGCCTCCTCCAAGAGCCGCTTTTCTTTTCTACTTTGAATTTCCAAAATTCAGTTCTTTTCCTATGCAAGACCTATACAAGTTCATAGGTCTTAACTCCTTCCATTCCCCTTTGCTCTTCTTTCTGCCTTTTAAGGAGTCTGATAGCTATGACATACAGTACAAGTAGGTGCCAAGGAAAAAGACAACACCAAAAGAAACAACATTGCTTATGTGCTGACAGTGCTAACAAAGATGTCTCTAGGACAAGAGCTGTGCAGCCTAAGGAAAACACCAGCAAAGCTGAACACAACACACAAATGGACATCTCATGCAGACACTGCAGAATACAGTACAGCACAAGGGACACAACGATCAATATCTACATTTTTCAGAAACAACAGCAGACAGGAACAGATGCAAGCAATGTTAACCCACAAGCAGCTGAACCAGGAGAAGGTGGGAGGCCCTTCTGACCTGCAGTCCACACTGCTATCTATATTGAATTGCCTTCCCCAATTACCAGCTCTATTTCTCTCAGCACAAACAAGTGTTAGTTACCTGCATCATCTGAGACATGGTTTCATTGCCATAGTAGTGCAAAGAGCTATTTCTGTTAGTGAAGTCATACTTGAAGCCTGCCAGATGGACTTCATGGCATATGTGAAATGCCAGTGTAATGGCAATTAGCCCTGTTGTTGGATGCTTGGGTTTCTGCAACAAAATACAAAGAGAACACACAAATACATACCTGGCAGCCTAATGGGAACAGCAAACTTAAGAACAGAGACAAGGGCAATCAGGCAGCCTGGGTCTTCTACAGATGTTTGGTTTTTACAGGTTGATCCACTCCTATTGCTAAAGAAATAAGGTACTGCCCCCTCAGGCTTCCCATGACCAGGGGTGTCTGTGATGTCAGCCCCACAGGCTTCCCTGGAATTCCTTGGCTTCTACTGAGGGCTGAGCCCACAGTGTAGTCCTTCTCTCCACAGAGGCATCAGAAAGTCTCCCCATTGCTCCGCTCAGCTACTTTCATAAAACTGGGCAGGCTTCACTACACTGGAAAACAATTTACAACCCCCTCAAATTTGACTCAATTATGAGATGTGTTCAGAAGTCGCCACATGATGGAGACCCAGATGAACAGAATATGATATGACAAAATTTTCATAGCAACAAACTAAAAAAGCATGAAGGCTATGACTACACAAATTTGACTGAATTTGCATTTCTTCAAAGCAGGGAAATTCCAGAAGAACTTTGCTTCAGACCTTCCCATGCTATTCCCATTAGAAGAAACAAAATTATTTCTCCCTACAGTAAGTTCGGAAGCAAATGCAATGTAAAATGAACAGCATGTCATAAACGGGTTTTAACTGTGAAAAATTAAGAGCACCTAACCAAAAGGTAGCATTTCTCACAAAAGCACAGCAGAACTCCATGCAACCATCTGCCCTATCTTGTGTTCAGATACATGACTTCCTTAGTACCAGGAGAGGCTAATACGATCTGGGGAAGTAAATGAGTCATGCTTTTTTAGAGAGAGATGAACTCATTCATTTGACCATGATGAAGCTAAGGTGAAAAGGTGTCCCCAGAAATGAACAAAACTTTCAGGCACCAATACCCTTCTTAGCTACAGAAAAATTTTTTCTCTGAGACCAAAATAGCTATCATATGCTCTTTAGTAGCTGCAGTCAAACCTCAAACTGAGCACAAAATCATGGGCTTTTTTTTGAACTCTGACCCCAAGGCTCAGTTTGTCTCTGAAAAAGATGCAGACAAACCAATACTAGACAACTCTGTGCATAGAAAAGGCAGATGCACTCAATGTTTTTCTTTGTGACAACACTTCATATGACAACACAAAAAATCCCCAGGAAGGAGTTACTATTCTCAGCTCTTTAAAGTCTAACTGAAGTCACAGAAAGGAACTATCACCTTTTATGGAAAAAATTTTGGTACCTTTATGCAACGCTTCGAATATTCCAGATATAGTATCTGCTTAAAATGTGCACTATGCCCAGGGCTCCTGCCAGTTAGCAAAATAACTTTCTGCCCTAGGGGCCCAACATCATAAATTTACAACCCCCTCAAATTTGACTCAATTATGAGATGTGTTCAGAAGTCGCCAACATCCATACTAAACAGGATCCCAAAACTGTGGCAGGAATGCTACATGTCACGATTAGTGCTATTTGGAAATATCAGGAGTACCACAGGTTGCAACTACCTCTGTTCACCTGTAGCTATCATAAAATTCACTTCAAAAAAATATCATTTAAAAGCAACTACTTTTAAAATGTACTATCATGCTATATCCAGATATCCTCTGCCCGTAATTAAATATTTTCAGCCTACTTAATGGGAATAGGCACAGCCCTGGAATGACTCCACTACACTTTCTGAGTTTAGAGTTCAGTGGTGCTGGGGCAACACATCTAATTTTATTCCCAGCTCTACCAACAATCAGAAATGCTTATTGGCTATGCACTAATGTGCTCACTGGGAACATGAGACTGGTTTAATGGAAAAGGTAGGGACAGCAGGGAAAGCAACAGTGGTTGCTGGCATGTCCTGCAGGCAGAGGAGGCTGAAGCACAGGACAGTGAAGGCAGCACCAGCCCTGCCCAGGGACAAGCAATGGGACAGAGGGCCCTGGTGTGAGACCTTCCTGCCCATGGAGCCTGTGGTGTGACCTGCAGCTTAACCAAGCTGTGCCAGTGCCACTGCAGATGCGCAGGCTCCTGTTATCTCCCAGTCACAGCCCACGTCTGAGATGAGAGGAAAGGGAGGAAGAGCATGCTTGAGATTGATCACTGCTGTACAGGGGCGAGGAACTGTAAAACCCCTGGCATGCAGTAAGTAGGATATATATGCGGGTAGCAGAAGGGGACTCTAGCTCTGTGCAGGGGCACTCAAAGGCAGGAGAAGAGCCAAGGGGCTTGTGCCTACATATCAGCTGACACCATGCACATCTCTCTGACTCACTGACTTTTAATGTCCACTTCCACTGAGAGGGGAGCCCCAGAAGAGTCAGGAGGGACTTCTGGACCCATGGAGGCCATGTGCGCTCTGTGGCCATTTAGATTAGTCAGGCATCCAATTACTATGCTGCTTTCTTGCCACCCCTGGCTGAAAACCTGAAATGCCAGGGGCCCAAGCAAGCACATACCAAAATGGCTATTCCAGTCTGAGTTAGTAAGGGAGAAAAAAAACACTATTAGGCTCAGAAAACAGAAAGAAATTTTAGAAAGAGGTACAGAACATACCCCCCTGCCATCCGCTCAATATTAGAAAGAGTAAACCAGAAAAAAATTTGTGGCAGATACTTCACAGTGACAGCCTGTTAACATTTCCACACGTATCACTTGGGTGGTATTGGTGAAGTGGGGATGTGACCCCAGGTAAACTGTCTCTGTGCAAAACAGCACATGGTTGATCCTGACTGCACAAGGGAGGTTCCCAGCTTGAAGCTCTACCTTTCATCAAAAACATTTTTCCATCAAGAACTGACAATTAAAACATATTTTTATGTCCAAATTGCTGGTTAGCTCATTACAATGCTTGGCATCAAATCAGTAAGTACAACCATGCTGCCAGACATTCATTATTAGCATAGGGTTGGAATATCTTCATTGTTCCCTAGTCCTTCCCCAGCCCCAGGAACATGAAATTGCAGAGAGTTAGAATTACCAGTTTGCTGGGGTTTGGGGGGGGGGGGGGGGGGGGTATTTTTGGTCTTTTGGGTTTTGGCGGAGGTTTCATTGTTTGTTTGGGGTTTTTCGTCTGTATTTTTATGTGCCTTGAGGTTTTTTTAAAAAAACACCCAACATTCATATTCAGACTCCCTATTATTTCTAGAAGCTCTTTGGATCTGTCATGCTGCATTATCTCCCTGTCTTCCCCAGTTTTGATAAAGGCATTTTGTCTGTCAGGAAAGCAGCTTCATTTCATACCAATTACAGAACCCATAAAAAGGTACTTTTGGCACACAACGCTAGCCACTCTTTTTGGGTTCCATTCTCCCATCTTCTAAAACCACCATCTAAATGGCACACTACTTTAATGCAAACCTAAAGGGTTTTCTACATTACAGTCTACTGTAATAAACATATAATTGCCTCTAAATACACATTTGGTTGCACAAAACTAGAAGAGACAAAAGGAAAAAGTGTACCTCCTTCTTAGGAAACCTTGTTGGGAAATGAAGCCACTCATAAGCAGCTTTCCTGGTGATGCTGGGATCAAGAATCCTGATTTGACTCGATTTGTAGATCATATTCAGAGCTGGTTTCTTCCAGAAGCCCTTCACACTCTGTGACAGGCAAGTAAATATACATTTTTAACAAATGAAAACAGCTGAATTTAGTTTTGTAGCAACTCTAACCAGTGTAAACTCCAAGAGCATGAGGTTAAAGAAGAAGAAGAGCGCTTAATCTCCTTAAGTTCAAAAACACCTCCTCCTGCAACAGGAAACGGACTGCTGCAGCCGTAGCCAGCTGGCTGGAAAACAGCTTTGCAGGAAGGCCCCTGATGGACGACATGTACCAACAATATACCCTGGAGGCCATAAATACTCACTGTGTGCTGGCCATGTTAGTAAGAGCATAGGCAACAGGCAGACAGAAGTTGCTATTATTCTCAATTACTTTGCACTGTGCCCTTTCTGCAGTCCCACAAATGCTGTGTTGGGCTCCCCGCTGTGCAGGAGAGTGTCAGCAGAGGGTTACTACAACAGCCAAGAGGCCAGAGCCCACAGCAAACAAAAAGGGTCTGAGCAGGCTGGGTTTGTTCAACCCATCTTCAACTATCTGGGGTTAACGAAGATGAGATCACACTCTTCTCAGAGGCACACAGTGAAAGAAGGAGAAATTTTCTCCTGCAAGTGTGCTGAAGCACTGGAATGGTGTTTGTAGAAATATCCTTGGAGATACTCAAGATTTACTCAGACAGTGCCCTGAGAACTCAGTATGACTTTGAACTTGGCCCTTAATGAAGAAGACTCAAAAAGATTTTGGACTTAAGACCTTCTGAGAGAGGTCACTTTTAACATTATTCTGCAATTCCTGCAAGTGCACAGGATAAAACAATGTGGAAAATGACTGGAGCATGCATGTTAAAATATCAAACAACACTAGGAAGAGGATAAAAATACATTTTCCAGAGGTATACTGCTCAGTGGGAGGAACTGATCAAATATGTGCATTAGAAAGAAGACAAAGCATTTATGGAAGAGGGATATTAAATAAAATGACTACAAGGAGATCCAGACCTCCTCACAGAATTCACAGAATGACTAGGTTAGAAGAGACCTTAAAGATCATTGAGCCCAACCCATGCCCTAACACCTCAACTAAACCATGGCACCAGGTACCTCCCTCTCAGCTGGGAGGACTACAATTAAAAAAAAAAATGTGTATTTTACAGAAGCAATGTGTGGCAAGATGAGCCAAGGCATATGAATAATTGAACTCACTATTTTCTGACCACCAAGTATCTCCCAAAGCCACTTCAAGTCCCGCGGTTTGAAGACGATGAGAACAATAGTGGTATTAGGGTCATAGTGGATGGGATCTGAGAAGATAGATTCTGGGTAAGAAAGGCGAAAAGTTGTCCTCCTCCCAACATCCTCTTCGTACCCTATCACAGGGCCATTATTCATTCTGTAGAGGACACAGGCACAGAGACATCAGTGACTGCCCCCCCCGTGTTCCTACTGTGCAGCGGCTGCCACACGTGTTGTTAGTCTGCAGGACAGACACTGTGTGTGGGTACAGGAAAGTTTAGCAGCCCAGCATTTACGTATCACATTAAACAGCAGAGGAGCAATTATCAGGTGCACTCACCCTCCTGTACACTCAGAGGGATCAAGCACACACAGGAATGTGGCCAAGGTGGTTTAAAATACAGTCACACAATTGCTCATCGTGTGTCACTCAAGCAGAAAGCGTCTTCTAATTTGGCTCCAACACACACACACTAGAGAAGGGCAGAGAGAGTACCTGGCCTTGGAGAATTACCCATTGCTCCGTGTACACAAAATGCAAAGGAGATAGCATTTACCTTATTATGATATCATACGAGTCAATTTTCTCCCCTAATGTCTTATTTCGAAGTACTCCTCCATTACCAACCACAATGCACCGTCGACAGGGAATGCTGTGGAACAAAGAGAAGTTTTAATATACATGACTTCCTTGGCTTCATATTATTAATGATACTTCTGCACGTTATCTGGATTATTTTCTAAGTAAGATTCTGTATCTTTTGCAGCCCTTGGCCCCTAAAAAGCAGATTCAATCCCTTATCATGTACTATGGCTGCTTAAAAAAAAAAAAAAAAAAAAAGGCACTATTTCAGGGACTGACAAAATCCATAATTGGCTTCTCTCTTGTGAAACTGTTTTTACACATCTCCTTTTTCTAGTGGTCTGCTGTTTAAGATCACACCTAACCAGTTCGTGATATGGGTGCCATTTGATAAATTATCTGCCACAGTCCTTCAAATTTGTACCAGTCTGGAAAAGCTAACTCAATATTAAGGTGCTTCTGCAGTATTATACAACTGTACGCCTCCAACACAAACTAAAGCAGCAAAATTTATGTTCACCTTACAGGCCTATGAGCTGTTCATGTGAAAAATCTTAGCCCAATGACACATGGCAGCTTTTCAAATGAATATGGTGTTGATTTTTCTCCCTCTACTTTAAAGGTGCTGTCTAAGTCAAAATGCATTTACACAAGTGACTGTGCATGCTGTCATAATGTAACAAGATGGATTCCTTGATGAAAGGTTGCATTCTTATATGACCAGATTCAAATTAGACACCATTACTAGGCCTATAAAATACTACGTGCTAAAAATTAAGATTTTATACTTCATCAAATCAAGAGAGAAATTTCAAATGTACAATACATTCAGAGATTAAAAACATGCAAAATAGGTATTGTGGAGATGTTAAACTTATGAAAGTTTAAGCTCTTTGAAAGTTTAAGTTTAAGGTTTTCAAAGTTACCACAGGTTTTTTCAGTGCATATTTAGCTTTTACCATCCTGTTTCAATGCTAATAGAACATGCTGGGAAAAAAAAAAAAAAGGAGGAGGAGCTCACAAATAGGCTTGCTGGTTTTTTTATTCAATATATTTTGCCTTTTTAGGGAAGGTTTAAATTAAACATGTAAAACTGTAAACTCCTTTCAGAATAAGCACATCATTTTTTGTTGTAAAAATGCCTCTTTGTTTAGAGCAAAAGCCATTCAATTTGGTTGCAGCAGGAACAATGAGAAAATATAAGTCACCTCACAGTAACATCCCACTCCTTTAGTTCTTTCTTCAAGTAAGAAAAAGGCACCATGCCACTTCTTGCTCTAGGTTCAGGACACCAAAACTATGTCCCAAAACCCACTATAACTTATAATGAATTCCCAGCATGGCACTTCATGCAAACTAATTAACTTCTTTCTCCTCAAATAGTCCAATCTGTTTTTTCAGCTCAGAGTTATTATTCAACATCAATCAAAACAGCTGGTTCCAGCCAAGACTGAGCAACATCTCAATGTACAAAGCAGTTCCCTGAATTTCCTACAGAATTAACAACCTCTGCAGAAATAAGCTGCCTTTAAATATACATACATGCATACATGCACACACACATATAAAACCAGTGCTCTAAATGCAGCTTTCAGGGTTGGGTTACATGAAAAAAAGCTAGCATACCTTTCTCAACTGTTTCCTGAACAGCTTAGAAGAAGGCAAGCATTCATTAAAAGACTTCCAGCTAATACCATAACTCATGTGACCTGGTATCTTGAAAATCAGAGGGATGAAAACCTGTTATTCCATCCTGTCTGCAGTACACTCACTCCCTCTACTCCCCCTAAATCACTTCCCTCTCTACTCTTTTTGCCCATTTTCCATTTTATTTTTCTATCTAGTCTGAAAGTATCTTAAGAAAGCAGGCTGATGAACATATGCCTCTTACAATTTACAGCAAGAGTAAGAATGCAGAAGTTGCCCTTTTCCTGAATTACACCTTGTTGCTTACAGCTATAGCTTAGAGCTCAATGTAAGGAAGGAAAAGGGAAAATCAGATGAAAAAATGTCATCAGTAAGTGATGAGGGTGGAGTGAGGGAGAGGGACAAAAAGCACAAGATTAGCACATGGTTGTATCGTGTCCTGGCATTTACTTTGAGGAGGCACTGCTTTTTCTGTTCCTTGTAGACTAACTTAAAGTAATTCCTTATTACATACCTTTCAACTTTTGGAAGAGGTAATTTAAGATATTTGTTCAGCAAGTTAATCTCTAGCAATTGAAATAATGCCTTCCACTCTGGTATACAATTAAGAGGTCTTTGGTTTCTCGTTTCTGTAGTCATGATGCAGCAGGACACACTCAGGACAGGGAGGGCAAAATAAAATGTGCCTTCAGAGCTGAGCAACTGAGGTTTGTTCAGCTACAGAAGTTATGTACCTGTTCTCAAGTCAAATTCAAGTTTTTTTCTTATTGCTGAATGCAGACTAGATTTTGTTTATGACTAAAAGTTGACTAGTACTAATTGGACAGAAAACAGAGTGAAATTTGAAGCTTGATTAAGTTTTTGAATTACAGTGCCCTTCATAAAATGCATACTCAAAAAGTTATCAGCTGCCAACAATTATCCAATAAAAATCTAAAATTAGTATTTGAACTTTTGAAATGGGTACAGTCAACAAGCAGATCAAATATTTCTAAAGAAGTGTACACGAGAAGAGTCAAACAAATTTAAACAAACAGTAGTACTGAGCCCACTAACAACAATAAGCAGGGAGGGAAACTGTTTATGTTAAAAACCAGAGCATAGTATCATAGAAAATGAACACATGACACAGAGATAAAAAATACGTAGCAAGGCTGAACTACATTTAAAGGTTCTTAAGTTAAATAAACTGATTTTTACTTACAGCAGATCACAGGTCAACACATGAATTTTCAGCAGACTGTTACTCCCAGATATTTTAACAACCTCACTTCATAAGATTTTTTTTTCCTGTTTTCAAATTGAACTACCCCAAACACTCAACCTTTCTCCAAGTCAATATATTGACAAGAAGAGAAATTAGTTTAGATATCCTTAAACGACATCAGCTGTGCTACAAGTAAAATATAACAGATTGCAATATCTGGATGTTCAGTAGCACAGTATTTGTGACAGTGAAAAATATTAAGACCTTGGCTGTACCAACAGCTGTAGGAAAGGTCTGAGTGACAAAAGGATTGCCTTTATATGTTAGAAATCTACTAAAAATATAAACAGATGCCAATGTAAACACCATGGTAACTGATCTTCAGTGTCTGCAGGTACTAAGTCACTCAAACCACTGCCCCGTTCAGGTGGTGCACAAAAGCCTCAATCTCAAGGCTAGGCCTTGGCTTGTGTATTTCCTTTATATGGTGAAATGCTAAAAGAAACATTTTCCTAGTCTATAGAAGAAAAACATTGCTAAATGGAAATGTATCCTCTAAAGGTCAGAACGTTTCCATCCTCCACATTCCGCTGAAATCCTGTTTCAGTGGAAAAAGAAAAGAAGATCTCAGACTCCACTCCTTCAACACACCCCTGTAGTCACTTGAGGAATGCAAATTATTTCCTTCGAGGTTATTTGATAAAAAGAGGATGCAAAGGTCACATTTTGTTGACTCAGGATTGTGTAAATGCATTTGTTAGAACTGTTGAGCTCAGAAACCTTAGAGCACTCAGCAAGGAACTGAACTCACAGTCAAACTGAAGTCAGTGATACTGTTCATTTCCAAACTCTTTGGGAGAGCCACACCTTTACAAAGTGAGAATTTGATCTTAGTTTGGGGGTAAAAAAACCTCTGTAGCTCACTGTGTACAGATTTACCTAAGTTGTACACAAATACAGCTATATAAGCACCAGAGACTTCATGCTTATCTAGGCTAATATTTGCCTGCCTTAAAAAACATTTATAGGGAAATTTAGTTTGTGTTCTGCCAAGAAGGCTGAATTGGACAACAGTATTACAGAGTTGCCTAATAATTCTGTATTACTGAAGAACATTGTTAGGATTAACTCCTAAAGAGATTCACTTTTAAAAGCCACTATATCTCAGTGAAATGTATGTATAAAGATTCTTCCTGACTACAGTGACTCGTGCCTTAAGAGTGCTGTATACAAAACCTGATGGATCTAGAAAGAATATATTGTATTAAGTCATTGTCTGCTTGATTTGTTACTATTAATGCCTGTTAAATTGTAATAGGTCTCAATTTGCTTCAGTACCACTGAAGTATGTTACTTTTTATTAAAAAAAGCATACTTCCCAGAACTACTAACCATATCTACATCTCAGAGAACCTACATTTAAAGGATGAATACCTATTTTTCATCTACAGGACAAGTATTTCCACTTCAAAAGGTACAAGCATCTCTGCTTTAGAGCACAAACGATTAAGGTCCTGAACTTCTTTCTAATATAACATTTGACACTGTCCTTCAAACTCCACATAAAATAGCAGCTTCTATGAGCCAGTTCTGTATAAATTTACCCTGTTATTACACTCCTGATAGAAAATACAGTTTTACTTTTTTCCTTCCTTTTCTTAAAAGAAAACTTGAACATCCTAGAAACAGACTAAACACAGAGAAAGGCAGGAGTACAGTAGGGGGGAAAAAAAAAAACCTCTGTATTAAAACAAAGCCTTAGGTTTGAACATATTCCACCCAAGTTTAATTAAACTGTGATCCTGACATTTGGCTTCAAGCAGCAATCTTTTATGATAACTGTAATTAAAAAAACAAAAGTACAGCCAAGCTCAGCGTTATTTGCGTTCAACTCTATTAAGAAATGTGTATATTAACATCACATCTGGCAGGCTGTCAGCCCATTTGCTAGACTGCAAATCCAAGGAGTCATTTGCATCACTTTGTAAACACAGGACTTTAGTCTACTTGCCAACCCTGCCTGCAAAAAATCTCAACAAAAGCCAAGCAAAAAACAAGACACACAAAGAACCTCCAAAATAAAATAAAACGTAGCAGATGTGGCTTCCAACAAGAGATTTCATCTAATTAAAGATTTAATCTAATTTAATCTATCTAATCCACGGGAAACAAGTTATCTCAGGTATGTTCCCTTCCATACCACACTCCTGTTACTTCCAAAAGGACAGACAGCCTTTCCTGTCTTCCTAGGTCTCCCTCATCCACAAGGAAAAGGAAATTGAGCATATGTAGGAACAAGGGCACACAGCAGCCAGCAGATCAGAGGCACAGGGATATGCCTAAGATTTGTTCTGCTTAAAAGCCACTGGTTTGCACCTGCATATCCCAAACATTCTCCATCTTACCCTGAATTTGCAAGAGGAGATCACATTGAATCAAGTATGAAAAGATACTATAGGAAGATGGGACTGCATTCAGCTGGTGAATTTCTAAAACATTTATAAAAACAAACTTCTAGGTTAAAGCTCTCTCAAAGGGTATTTTTTCTTGCAGGCTGGTACTACTGAAGTGTAAAACCAAGCCTACCGATACAGTGGAATCAGCTACACACTGCTTGGACCCTGTAAGTCTACTCTAACTACATGTCTTGACTACTTTGAGCAATTTCAGGATAAACCCACAGCCACTCCTTTTCAGGTAAGTACTAAATATTAAAAATGCAAATAAGAGAAACAGTAGCAAATAAACAATCTCACCTGTCTTCTTCACTGGAAAGGCCACAGTTCTGCAATCTTGAAAGGGCTAAACGAAAAAATTGCTCTAAAAAGAAAATATAAACAAGATTAATGAAAACACTCAGTATTTGCAATACAATAATAAGCATGCCATCCTGACCACAATGTTTTTAAACACAGTAGTGCACTGTGCATAAAAACATCAAAGTCAGAACACTTGGAACTTAGTGCCACAGATCAACCAATGATGCCAAAGAACCTGAAGTTTATCACAGCTCCCCTCTGAGTTTTTTCTGCCTCAAAATACAAAATGGCATGAGATCTGTATTTAAAAACAAAATCTTAGTTACAGTAAATAAGAATTGGAATAATTTCCAAGATACACATCCTAACTCACTTTGGTTTTTCTTCTACCCACCTTCAGCTGACTCAAGAGCATTCATACAGCCAGGAACAGTAACAGTATTCATATCTTTGGGGAAGACATCAATCAATGTGGTAAAGCTAGACAGAGACACCTTCCCAGCCCACCCCTGGTGGGCAGGCTCCTGCTGGACACTTAATTTGCGTCAGAAGAGGTATCAACTCATTCCCAAATGTAGTTTTCCTCGCTGTAACCCCGATAGTGCAGGAAAATGCACCATCCCTGTTACCACTGATGGAAGGCAAATCAAAAGCCTAAAGCCCAGATTAGGAAGGTGCACTGTTAGTGTTAAAAACTCTGAAATTTGAGACTTTACAACCCCTTCCAAAAGGGTGGCTAAGGCTCTTCAGGTGTCAGCCCTATTTACTCTGGCCTGACCAACACAGGCAGTGGGAACGTGCCAGCAAATATTTCCACAGGTCCAGCAACCAGGCAGTGTCATCAATTCCCCCCTGTGGCCCTTTCCATGGGAGGAGCAGCCAGCTCAGTGTCGTGGTTTAGCCCCAGATGGCAATTAAGTGCCACACAGCCACTGAGTCTCCACCACTTGACAGGTAGGAGAATCAGAAAAAGCTACCATTTGTATGGAAAAGGAAAGAGAAAGGGGAAAACCCAAGAAAAACAAGTGATGCAGAATACAACTGCACACCACCTACTGACTGACGCCAGTACCCAGGCAGCAACCAGCCCCTCCTGTTTAAGTATTGACATGTTACAGGACACAGAATAGCCACTTTTCAGCTGGGGTCAATTGTCCGGGCAATCCTCCCCTCAGCTTCTTGCGCACCTGCTCAGTGGCAGAGCATGAGAAACTGAGACAGCCTTGACTTCGAGTAAGCACTACTTAGCAACAATTAAAACATCCATGTGTTGTCAACATTATTCCCATGCTGAATCTCAAACACAGCACTGTACCACCTACTAAGAAGAAAATTAACTGTATTCCAGTCACAACCAGGACAGTAAAAGGAAAATTTCACCAATGGAACTGCCTAAATCTGAGGATTTCTGCCTCAGTAGGACTCTGGATTCCAACCAGTTTAGGTGTGCTGACTGAAGCCCATCACACCGACTCCTAGCAAAGCATAGCTGATTATCTTTAGCACTCCAGCCCACATACAAACAGAAGGAAGCTGAATAAGGTCCAGTCTTCCTCACTCACACCTTTTTGGAGCTTCTCTGCTAGGAGGGGCAACCTCAACCCAGTGTTTTACTTGTTAAAAACAGGAAGGTGTCAGGTCAGAGGGACTGAACGAAACCATTAAGACACTACTAGACACCCCAAAAGGACTGGCATCAGTACACAGGAAAGATCATGGTCACAGATTCAGGTGGCTTTACAAACCATTTAGGTATTTCTGATTAAAAATAAGGTACGTGGGAAATACAAACCTGCTCTCTTTATTCCATAAGGTAGTTCAAACTTATTGCTCCCTTGGAACTCTGCCACTCTGATAAAATCATTAGCGCACAGGAATGGGTATATTTTGTCAACACTGATGAAGGAAAAAAGGAAGAAGTTTCAAAATTGCATGATGTACCTGCATAAGCTAGTAATTTATGCAAGTGCTTTGTGAAAAGCTCTCTTTATACTATTACCATTTTTATCGTATTATCACCCATTTTTAAAAGAAAAAAAAAATCCACTAACACAGGGAAAGCCAACAGATGATGGAAAAGCATAAGATCTTGTAACAGAAAATATAGACAAAGATTGAGATAAAAAGACTTGTCTATTTGTACACTTTATATAGACTCATTAAAATGGTGTGATTGAAAGCTTACACCATGAGACCACGTATTTAAGATAATACATAATCCAAAAAGACAGTGAATAACTTCAAGTTTGAAAATAATACAGGTAAAAAGGAAAATTAAGAGTTATTATTGTATATGGCATTTGAATAAATAAGAACAGGGTTTGAATCAAGGTGTTTTAAATTGAAAATACCATTTCCTGATTTGGAGCTGCACTCCTATTCCAAACAAGTGACACTATATGACTGTGTTGACACTAGTAAATTGTTTGGGGCAACAGGGGTGTATCCAAGCAGTAAAAAAGTATGGAGTTCCCATGTCCACATTACATGCATCTTGGGTATTTTATTTTCTGGTCTAACTCTAGAAGGGTCCCAGCCCTTAGCGGCTGCACCACATGGGCTGTGCTCCTGCAGTGCATCTTCTGGCTTAAGCAGATATCTGAAAGGATCCCAGTGCATTCACATAAGGGCCACCCATGGATGAGAAGCACGGTGTCTGGGGATCACAAGGAGGTTTGCCTCAAAAGCACATTCTCCCTGCAAACTAGAACATGATGGAATGATACCTTGTAAGTGTCACACTAAAAAGAATGGGTCACTTCTTTTGTTGGAAGACAGGAACCACAGAAAAGGGTCTCATAGCAGGGAAGGCACTCCTACTGCCTTAGTGCCAAGTCCACCCCAATGAGTGAACAGCGGACACAAACATGTCACGTGCTATCATGCCCTTGGCTTCACCTTTGAATTAACTAAGCAGGTACTCGGTGTACTAGTTGACTTTATAATGATCCCCCATATTAGGTCTTAGATTAAAATGCTAACACAGAAATATACAATCATAAGAAAACCTAATCTTAATCATAAAAAGCCCCAGTCAGCACATGACTTGTTTGTCCACTAAGAACATTAACAGCTGCTAAGAAAACCTTCTCTTTCAGTTTCCCAAATCAACCACCTCATTCTTTAAGCTCTAGGTATTCAGAAGATACTAACAGTAAAAAGGGGGAAAAAAACCCAAAACAAAACACCACAGCTCACACACCAAGAAATGGATCACAGCTTAACTATGCAAGACCAGCTAGCTTTGAGACACGATGCACTAAATATCCATATTAAATTTAGTAACCTGCTTTGCTGTACAGAAACAGCTGCTAAGCTTAGACATAATACATAATTTACCTACTGAGAAAAGATCCTCAATTCTAGCTTTTCTAGCTCTGGTTCCTTTCCAATAAATAATTCTGCAAGGTTAGAAATCCTTTTAACCTCCCCAGGCTATTACCAAAGTGCACAGAACAGATCTTCAGCTCATACTGTCTGTATAAAGAAGTTACAAAAATGTGTGAGACTGTCCTAGCTGTGCATGCACATTCTTCTTGCTGTGTACCTCTAAGCCCATTCCTGCCCATCTGCTGAACACTAGAGCTACCCTGCTGCACCCAATACCCAGACAGCCTGGGCACAATCCATGCACAAGGGAATTAGGATCACCTCACCAGACCAGGAGCTAACTAAAACTCAAAGGCTGCAAGTCTGCTTTGAGTGGCACAAAGATTACAGGCTTCTATGTGCTTTAAACCCACAACAGTAATAAAATTATAGCAACATTTGCTTATATAAAAAAGCACCAGGGGGAAAAAAAGGCCACAGTGTCTTTGCACAGAGGTTTAAGACTCCTTCAGCCAGTTCTTGGTCTAAACTTTCCAAGCTTTCTCAGGGCACTACTCAGTGTTTGTTCCAAAATGTGTAAATAGCCCAGTTTTACCTCAATCAGCACAGCCAGTCCTTCCCCATCTCAATTCTCAAAGACTCACCCCAATAAAGATTCAAATGCTGGTTTCAGAAGACAAGTGTCCAATGCATTCCTCCTCTCTACAGCTGTAGGTGGCAGCCTGCAATAAAACAATTCCAAATAAATAGCAAGACCAGGAATGGGTAGCAGAAACAAGGTAAGAGAAGTTGGACAAATCAAATTAGTAAAAGCTAACTACTGAGTTAAGATCACACCAAGGTTTCATCACTCCCTCCCCCTGTGTGATAGAGATGAAACTTTCTCATTGCAGCACAATTACTTTTAACTAGCAAAGGCTTTTATCTCACACTGCTGCTTCAAGGGGAGCTGTGACCTCCTTTGCTCAGCAAGTATCAAAGTAGGCATAATCAGAAGTGAGAACCAAGGCTCATCTCCAGAGAAGCAGAACTCCTGGGCTCTATCACCCCTGCAACCATTCCAGACAGCATCCTCATCACTCCTCAGGGAGGAGACAAAGCCTTGTTTGGAGAAGGAAATAGGGTACTTTATGAAAAATTATATTCTTTGGGCATAAGTCATTCCACCCATAATAAGGTTAAGACTCACACTCCTAAGCACATTCCTCACTTGGAGATTTAGCCCAATTAATCACAAATATGAAGTCCAGAAGGAAAGGTAAAGTTCAGTGTGAGCAACATGTGCCACTGGATTGCATTAAGGACAGAAGGATGAAATCACCACATCAGAGCCACAAGTCAAAGAGACCATTAACTGATTTTGGTAACCTCAAGTTCTTATGTGAATACTGACACTGAGAAAGCACCCTGTGAAATCTATCAGCTGGCCACCTTGGTGCTTTCCAGCATCAGCCCCACAGATGGCATTTTGCAGCACAGCTTCAGAGAAAAGAGAGGTCTGCTTTCAAGTTTTAGCATAGGTGGTCATTAGTTCCACAAATCTAACTCCAAGAAGTCACAAGCACAAGAGCTGCCTATACACACACCTGAACACAACAACTGAAACACACTTCTGGTTTAATAAGTTTTAAGCACTGAAGTTGCTCTCCAAGTTCTGTTAAATTTGTTCAGGTATAATTCAGAATTGCACAGATTTGAAAATTGTAAGCCAATGTCCTTACAACAATTCACTGCTTGTTAGAGACAGTTATTGAAAGTGGCCATAAATATTAAACAAACACTGGAAACATAACATGGACAAATTCGTTTTTGACAAACACTTTACCACTGTGTTTATAACAGCAATAGCCACTGGATGCAACGGTACAACTGAGCAGGGAGTCTATCGAAAAAGGCTATAGATTTTAGCCTCAATCCCTCCCACCTATCCAAAACCAAAAGAAAACAACAACCCCACCACAATAATACTCAACTGCTGAACTTACTGATTGTAACTGATTGTAAATCCACTAGTCACATAGGAAGGAGAAGCCCTCACAGAGGAAGTCTGTCCATAAAAGCTAATCCTGCAAAAAGGGAAATGTCAAAACACTGTGGTTTGTTGTAAATAGAAACCACAACAGAAAGCTATTTGTATCAATTGTACACCATAAACAAGATAAAGGGAGCACATTAGCCACTACTTTTAAAAATTATAACTTATCTTCATAACAGTCTGGTCAGTCCTGGTCACAGACCTGTGCAAAGACCAATGGAAACTCAACTTCTTCTAGTAAATCCCCCAAATTTCAGGTCCCAAGCCACCTGTCCTGCGAGCCTGGAGGCAGTGAAGCCTCACTGCCCTCAAGGGCTGCTGTTGGGCCTTAACAAATCTCAGCTTTTCAAAGGGTGCCCCCTGCACCGGCAGTTATTCCCATATGTGGAAAAGGCGTCTCCCACATCACTTATCAGACATTTAATGGAACAAACTAGCAATAAACCCGCATGGGGTGGAGGGGGACGTGGACACCTTATTTCTGCACTTCATGTAACTCCTCGCCTGAGCACCTATTTGCATGAACCTCAGAGAGGCTCCCTACCACTGAGGTCCTGACGTCTCCATACAACCAGGCTCAAAATCAATTACTAGGTTTGAAAGTGACACAGGAGAACAGGTGATAGGACAAAACAATCATAGCGATTTCCTCAGAGTACCAGAAGATCTCAACCACAAAACACAAACACACAGAGTAGCAATCACTTATGATGATTACTAGCAACACTTATGGAGCAACACAAGAACTCACATCTCTCATACAGCCATGAGGCATCTGCACTCTAAATCAACAAAGCATCACCATACCAGTAGAAGTTATTTCTCCACAGATTTCCATGCAGGATACCATACATAACAGCAGCAGCCAGGATAAAAAACAGAAGAATTCGTTTCATGACTAATAAACCTGAAATGTAAAAAAAAAAAACAAAACAAGAAAACTGAACACAAGATGAACTAATGCAAGAACTTTCTCTAAAGCATCTGGAAACCTACAAAGAGAAGTTATTGTTATTATAGTCATCCTCTACCACCAGAAGTCTGACAGGTGATCCCTCCACTTCAGTTTCTCACACAAAGACCCAATGTCAGGAGCTGAATGCTGCTTTGCACCTACCATATGTGTGTTCTCTGCAAAGAAGCATGGGTTCACTCTAGGTTCTCTCTGAGGCCATGTGATAGTAGAACTCTTCTGTCCACTGGCAGCCCAAAGAAATCAGCTGGCCTTTATAGGTGCCTGTGCTTCTCTTGCTGTTTCTTGTGCCACATGCTATCAGTTTCCATAATTACACAGTTGAACAAGCATTGGCACAGTGCAGGAGGCAGATAGGCTGATGCTGATGAAACAGAACAGGGTATGAGTTGCCACAAATTTCTACTGCCTTTCTTTAGGATCACTGAATGACCCTCAAGTCCAGTTTGACATTTAAAGCTGCACTGAAACTATCTGCTTATGCCTGCACAGTCTTCAGCTACTGACACAAGCCAAACTTCATTGCTCAAGCAACAGAAGAATGTTATTTTCACACATTACAAAGTGAGGAAGAAAAGTTAGGATCCCATCTGTTGAACTTGTGAAATTATGGAGAAATATTCAAAGAAAAGGTCCATTTTTCAAATAGAGTTTTCGCTTCATTGCACAGTCTAGCAAAAGAAAAACAGAGAAATATCAGAAACACAGATCTGGCAAGACAGACTCAAGAAAAATCAAGTCCTGTGTTGCTCACATCCTAAACACTGAGCAGCCTTATCAGAAGCTATGAATGAACTGTTGTTGCTTAATCTTGTGAAAGTCCAAAATAGCCATTCCAGCCACAAGTTATCATGGAAATTTACTTGATAGGTACAACCTCCTACTATTCCACTTCTCCCCTAACAGTGTCATAATTACTTCACTTGAGTACAACAAGGCACTACTTCCTTATTCTTCGCCACTCATACCTTGCACCGGAATTTAATTGTAGAGTTAGAAGTGGTTTTACAACAGTACCTACCAGTAACAAAGCCATGCAATGAACCAGTTAGAATTTATCAACCTTAAGTATATCCTACACGCTATCCTGCTTTATTCTGGAGGAAAATACTTCACAGGCTGCAGCTGTTGCAATTCCAACCTTTCAAGGGAAAGGTGCTTCTCTTCGGGAAGTAGCACTGCCACTTCTCAGCACCAATTCCCTTGACTTCACTTGAAGGATTGCTACAAATTTGTCCAGATAGTCACACTCAACTTCTAGAGACATCTCTAAGTTTTTGCAGTAATTCAGTAAGACTTTTTCCCCTAAAATTCCAAAAATAGAGGAAAACTCGCCTACTGGGTTTAGTCGTGTGTCATTAACAGCAACTGGCTCATATTCTTGAGTGCCATGACAAGACACATATGGTACAAGTGAGGGATCAGGCCTAGCAGCATGGGTTTATGAAAGGCAGGTCTGGCTTGACCAACCTGATCTCCTTGTATGACAGGGTGCCCTGCACAGAGGATGAGGGAAAGGCTGTGTATGCTGGGTACCAAATCCCTCATAAAGCCTTAGATAGCATTTCCTACAGCATTCTCTGGGACAAACTGTCTGCATGTGGTTTCAACAGGTGTGCCCTCCACTGGAGAAAAAGCTGGCTGGCTGAGCCCAAACACAGGTGGGGAACGGAGTTACATCCAACTGGCAGCCAGTCAGTAGTGGGGTTCCCAGGGCTCAATCCGGATTAATATTTTTAAAGAAAACATATGGTCTGGACAAGGGGATTGGTTGATTCTTACTTTGCAGGTAACACCAAGCTGAGTGGGAGTGTTCATCTGCTGGACTGCTGGAAGGCTCTGCAGAACAATCTGGACAGGCTGGATCAATGTGCCAAAGTCAACAGGAGGAGGTTCATCAAGGCCAAGTTTAACTCCTCTGTCTGGGTCACAACAAATCAATAAGCACTACAGGCTGGGGGAAGAATGGCTGGAAAGCTGTGTGGCAGAAAAGAACCTGGGAGTGCTGGTCAGCATTGGCTGAACATGAGCCAGTGTGTGCCCACATGCCCAAGAAGGCGAATGACATCCTGGCCTGGATCAGCAAGTGTGGCCAGTCAGACAAGGGAAGAGATCACTCCCTCCTCTGTTCTCAGGACTGGTGAGGCCATACCTTGATCTCTCTGTTCAGTTTTGGCCCCCTGACTGCAAGACAGACACTGAGATGCCAGAGCAAGTCGAGAGAAGGACAAAGCTGGTGAAGTGTCTGGAGAAGCAGCAGTTCAGTGAGGACCCTGTCACTCTCTACACCATCTGGAATGGATTTGTAGTAAGGTGGGGGTCAGTCTCTTCTCCCAGGCAGCAAGTGGCAGGACAAGCAGAAAACAGCCTAAAGTTGCAGCAGCAACATTTAAATTAGGTATCAGGGGGAAAAAAAAAATCTGAAGGGGTTGTCAGGCACTGAACAGTCTGCCTAGGGAACTGGTTGAGTCACCATTTCTGAACGTATTAAAAAGATCTCTAGGGGTGACATTGAGGATATCTTTGAGTGGTGGATCTGGCAGTGCAGGGCTAATGGTTGCACTCCCTGATCTTTTCCAACCTAAGTGATGCTATTATTTACTTGAAAAAGACACTGCACTCTCAAGTAGCTTTTTTCCTTTCACTATTAGTATTTTATCCCCTCCTGCTTTAAAAAGGTTTGCCAAAACATCCCACTCAAGTGTTTAGCCTTACTCCCTAATTCAATCAATGCAAACTTCAGCTAAACAGAACATGACAAACCAGCTGTTTAGATAAAGTTGCTAAACTAGCAACCAATTAAATTGCTGATTTTGCTGACTTCGGTGTAAGAAAGAACCTTGCTGAAGAGTCAGACCAAGCTACAAAACAGAGAAAAGACAAGGAAAAGCAGCCCATAAAGGATCTACCGAAAACCAAAAATATTATTTGTAACAGTATTTTTCACAGAGGAGAAAAGAAATTGCCTTTGTAAACACTTTGCAAGTCAAACATTCATACAGCCTGGATAAAAAAAAATCATTAGAACACAAGACCAGAAGTCAGCATCATTCTTCAAACAGATCATAAGGATCTGTAACAACTTCCCATGTTTTACGCTCAGCCTGGCACAGATGTGATAATGAGTCCACCCCAGCTCCAAACAACCAATCATTAAGAGTGTACCTAACACAGCCCTTAGACACATCAAATGGTCCTTAATTTTGTGTCTTCTCACCATCCCATCCCCCAGTGCCTGGCTTCATTCCGTGTTTGAAAGTTCTGTAGCTGAGAAAGTCTTCACTAAGAAGACTGTTTTTCTTAATCTGGTTTAGTAAACAGAACCATTGCCTTGTTTACAGAAGAAATTATTCTGGGAGTATTTTTAATGACGACAGCATCTTCCAGCTCTTCCTTCCTATTTTAAAACAGCTGAGTGTTGTAGAAAGTTAATCAAAGGGAAACAATACAAATATTGCACTAGAAAATTCCCATGCAAGAAAATAGGGAATTAAGAAGACACAGTTCAGATGGAAAACAGCAGCTCCATTCCACTTTATTCACTTCAATACAAGAGCCAGCAGATTGATTTAAGCCCATCAATCCAAGTGACAGAGGCCATGGCTCCTTTCCTTAGGTCAATGTCAATCAGAGTTAAGCAAAATAAAGAAGACAATGCTGGAACTCAACTATTCAATTTCCTCCTCTTTCTTAAAACCCTACAGCGATCTCCACAATGAAAGGAACAAGGAACCCAGTATGATCATGCCTGATGATCATGGTGTCAGCTGGTCAATTTTCTAAAAGCAACCAATGGGATATGGAAGTGCTGCAAAAAATGCATGAGCATTTTTTTAATAGTAATCGAAGCTAACTTCTGTGGGTCAACTTCCCACCTCCCCCAGAGGACAGAGTTACAATTACAGAATTAGACAAGACTGACTATGTTATGGTATTAAGACAATCTCAGAGATCAGCCTGCATCTCCTACTGACAGACAGATTCCCCCAAGCTCCCATCAACCCACCAGAAAAACCCATTTGGGTATATGATCTATCAACTATATAAGACCTGAGGCTAATATTTTCTTCCCCGGATGGAAGCAGGGAACCCCAATCCTTGTCAGAGGCAAATCATTACTTACAATTAGTTTTTATTCTAGTACAGTGTGATATCTGCTATGAGGCACTATCTCACACCCTCTCTTTATCTTCCAACTTACACTTGCAGTCAATGCAGTGATGCCACAGGATGAACCCTGCAGGAAATGTACAGCTGTTGGACCAGGCAGTCAAATGCTACCACACTACCATCACCTTTCTTTCATAACGCTCACAAGCCTCCCTTTCTTCCTTAAAAACTGCTAGTGTTAATAGCACAATGCAGGAAGCTTTTCCATCTGTCCTATTTATTTTATAAAGTACTTCTGACTACTACTGAAGCTGAGACAATAAGTATTTAACTGTAAAGCGGCTACTACTAAATTAAATACTAGGCACCTTAAAACAATCTTAGCTCCATAAACTGTCACAAGACAATGTAAGTTCTTTGCTGGTGCCATTAAGTGACAGCTTGAAAATTTCAGCTCACTGGGACCTCAGATTCCTAGCCCTTGTAGCTGTGGGGGAGGAAAATATGCCGAAAATATGCCTGAAAACATGCTTTGAGCAGACCTTGAAATTTAAAGGGATAGCACTAAAAGCACATAAAGACCTAATAAAGGTTTAAAAAGAAACATCAGAATTTTTAAGATGTAGTCAGTATTTTGTGGGTTTGAGCTTGTGACCTGCAACACTGATTCCTTTTGGTCAGGATGTAGCACATGCCTGGTGAAACAACCCTGCAGCAAAAAGATAATCGAGGAAGGAGCTCTCACATCATCATCTTTCTCAAGCTGTAAAACCTGAGCACATTATGGCACAGATGTATTCTGCCAAATCTAAACACTATTCATCTATTCACACATCTTTCAGTTCCTCCTCTAAGTAAGTGCCTAATTGCATTGTTCATTAATTTTCTCCCTCTTCAGGAAGGGAATGCTGCAGAGACTACACAACAGCACTGCCACACAGTCTAAAAGGTACTGAAGTGGCTGAGTCGGTCTAGTGATTTCCCTCATTCCCATGCACCTGAAATTCCCATAATTTCTAATGTTCTTTTTCATTTTAGTTTAAGAAACAAAAAGTCCTTAGAAACATTGTTTAAGCAAGAGGTATTGGGTTATCCTAATGAAGTGGCTCAGAATTAAAACTAGTTTTCTAACTCTCCAACAACGCAGACTTGGTTTTGAAGTTGTACTTTTGAAGTTGTACATTTAGCAGCATCAGAATTGGAAAAGGTTCTTGTTAATCTGTTGTGCCCCACACCAAACCAAAGCATTTATTCCTGTTCCTGAAAACCTATACAAACCATGACACTAAAAATCCCTAAGGTTTTACTGTGTCAAAATGTCACTAAGGGCTGCTAGCATCACACCACATCACACAACACATACAAGTAACTGCAGCCAAAGTTACTCCCTGCTCTGGAAGATGAAACACTTTCTGTCCTAATCTCTTCCAACAACATGGGGATTAAGCAATAGAGGAACAATTTGCTGTCTATGACAACTGACGCCTTCTTCCTCTCCAAGAAAACACCAAGCTACCCATTTTACTTCCACAGTATGCAGGTATCTGAGGAAAAAAAACAACAACAAAAAAAAGACAATCTTTCTCCAAACACAACTTCTCTCTGTTAAGGAAAGTTTCCAATGTTTCCCCTATCATTTCCTCTCTGCCCAAATACTGCATCAAGCCTGACACCAAATAGCAAGATAACCTTTTCTCCAAGTACCCAACAGCAAGCAATGTCCAATAGATATGACATCACAGCAACAGAGATGTTTAAAAGATTTAGCGAATCTTCGTTCTTTATCAGTTCCCACAGCCAGAAACGCAGCCTCTGTTGACATTAATTTACTGTGGAGACACAAACTAGAGCTGTGTACATCTTTGACCTTGTGCAGCATTTCAGGACAGGCTGCAAATAGATTGATTTTAGGGCCTAAGTGCTTATCTTCCTCCCCTTCATCATCCTGCTGATGGTGAAACATTCTGTACCCCAAGAGACAGCAATACATTTATTACTTTGTGAACAATTCAGGATTCTTTTATTATGTTTTTGTCTTTCAATAACAGACACTGGTATTGTGTTCTTCAGAGCATAACTGCCAGCTGGGCCAAGCAAAATGAAAAAGCAACAGTATTTTTCAGCGATGATTGCTATTCCAGTTTGCTTTTGTCTAGAGTCTACAAGATCTATGCATCACTTTCCCTCTGGTGTGGCTGTGCAGACATATTTATAATTTCAGAAACTCTTCCCACAGAAGCATATCCTTTGGCTAAAGGATACTGATAAAGATTTCAAGTCCAGTTAAATCTATTGTACTTTCACCCCCTCTAATACTAATTTACCTAGACAGCACATCTGGTGGAAGAGTAAAGTTAGCTGCCTTCCCAAAGGCTGCAGGAACAAGCACAGTTCATCTCTGTGTTTTGGGCAGAACAGATGACAGCACCTATAGCTCTCCAATCCTTATCTCCAGCTCCACAGATTCTCAGCTCAGCAGATCAAACAAGATCAGAAAAACACAAGTTTGTAGCCTTCAAAGACAACGTCATCAATACAGAGGGTTTGGCAAAAGCTGCAAAAGGCCTGCATGTCCTGACTTACAGTCTCATCACCATGCTCAGACTCCCTTGTTCTTACTGCATGAGATAAGGTGTCATCTGTTCAGTGGTTAACTGCTCTTTCCCCTTTCCTCCCTCATTCTGCCTGAGGACGCAGGAGTTCTTACACATATCCCACAGTGGAGACAGAATCAGAAAGAAATCAGAGGCTGCATGCACTCATCAGACTGCTTCTTAGGGAGCAAAAAGGCATGTGTACAAGCCTAGGTCAAGTTACAAGCTTTTTAAAGCTCACTAAAAGAGGTCCTGATTTGGCCGCAAAAGAAAACGCTGTGATCCTGTTCTCCGAGGGACCACAATCAATTATGTGCACTGTTTCACAGAGATATCACTTTTGAGCCTACTGATGCAAAATTTCACATCACTAACTGACATGAAATACCAGCTCCACAGATGAGAAACAGAAGCACAAAGCATCAGCCAGTGCATCCTGCCAGAAAATCCTGGTAAGCAAACTACAAGGGAGCACAGGCATTGGCTTCCACAGAAATGGCCCTTGAATAGGAACAGTATCCAGGCTGAGCTCTTTAGCCCTGCTGAAAGGCAGAATATGTCACCTCCAGCTTGGGGCTATCACAGGGTTGCTATGCCACCCTTGAGATCTGAGCTAATATTTTGGCTGATAATCAAAGCGCAGTGTGGATCCCTGGCACCAGCTCAAGGTGACAGCATGCTCCACACACACAACTAAAACTGCAAGCATAAAAAAAAGAGATAACTGAACTGGTATTTTTCATCTGGTAAATTATATTTTTAATTATTTTTCCCCTTCAAGATAGAAAATATTCTTTAATATTCCAAGACGGCTTAGGATTTAGTGCGATAATGGACACACAGTTAAATACTGCTAACTCAAGCTTAAAAGTCAGCCCTGGATAGATCCAAATCCAGCTTGTGGCTTTGAGGAGAAAGAGAATACTAACTACTGGATTCTCATCTAAGTGGTACTTTGTCAGTATCACAGATTTCCAGAAACCTTGCCTATAATTACAATCAAGAGTAAGATCAAGTCCACAGCCTCATCTTCTTGCCTGTCTTTGTGCCTTGAGATGAGGGAGGACAAGAAGCAGACAATCCATGCAAAGGCACAGGTAAATTGGGAAGAGACGTTTCCATATGCTTTCCCCGTCCTGACCCTCTACAGCCTTCCCGTCAGCACACTTCACTTCTTTTCCCTCCTTCTTCCTCCTGTGGACTCAGAATACAGATGAGCAATTTCTGTCACAGCCAGCAGCCACAGAGATGCCATACAGTACACAAACAATTATTTGGGGTTTGGTCAGAAGCTAACCTGTGCACACAAAGTCAAATGCAAGTATGAGCTGAGCACAAATAGCTCTGCTTCCTTAACTCCCAATGCTTTAACCAAACATAAAAAAAATCCAGCTCTAACTATATCTTAAAGAAAAATTATGAAACCCACACATACAAAGTCAGTAATACAACCTTAGCTGACAGATTTTTTCCTAGCCCTCTTACGTTCTCCCAGATTAACCTTTAAAGCTTTAGCCAACCTAAGCTAGGTTGCTAATTATATTTTACACATCATAGGTGCCTGTATAATAAAGAACAAAGAAACAGAGTACTATAAATCCAGGCAGGTCTTCTGCAAGCTGTGGTGACAACACTGCTCCTTCCCAGTCTGTTTCCCCTTTTCTTTCAGCTCTTTTTCCAGAATGAACTGAAATATAAACAACCATGAAACATGTTCTGGGGGTCAGAGTTCAGGTCATTCTTTTCTCATACTTTGACTTACACAACTCAAAGGTTTCAGTCAACTTGAGTTGCTCTTCCTCCAAGGAACAGAGCATCATGACTGAGTTGCTTTGCTTCTTCACCTCCTTTCAAAAAGGCCAAGACCACAGAAATACTACATAATGAAAAAAACAAAAAATTGAAAATTGAAAAAAATAGAAAATTATTAATAGAAAGATATGCAACCCAGTACTAAATCAGTTACTCATTCACACCACTGCTTTGTCCACAAGTGCTTGCAGAGCTAGAGGATTGAGGTCAAACCAGCAATCCTTCTTAGGTTTCCCAGAGAGAAAAAAATGGAAAAAAGTAAGATAAATGGCTGAGAAAAGGTAAATTAGTCAGGTTTCAAAACAGTTCAGTTACAAACCCTATCCAGCACATCATTTTTTCCTCCAGGAACTGTGATCAATCTAAGCAAAGAAAGGCCCAACCAGAAAATTTGATCTGTATTTATTTTATGTGCACATTCACTACAGCATTCAGTTCACCTTAAAACAAGCCACACTTTGTCTTCTAACAATGCCTAGCATATCTAAAACATCCTGGCTGATTTGGAGCTAGAGATTTAACCTCAGCTCTCACTAAAATGGCTGGAATTATAAAACTAAATCTACCAGTCAGTTAGGGGGAAGCAAAGAACAAATCTCAACACCAGGTTAAAATAAATCCCCCTCAAAAAAAATCCAAGGAAACGAAACACACAAAGAACCACAACACCAAAGCCCACTCACAAGCAAAATTAGGGTTCTCAAAGGCATGGAAAAACCATGGTGGGGTTTTTGTTGCCTTTTTTTCCTCAATGGATAATAGAGGGCTAATTTACTAGCTTCACTGCCAGCACCTGAAGAATTAAATGCCCCCCCATCTACACTGCCAATGAATCCCAAGTAGATCAGACTATTTTCTTACTTCACTGTAACAGTATCAATTCTGATCCGTACTGGCATCAGAATCTGTCCCTAAATAGAACCAGGTACTTTTTGTATGACTAGTTTTCACAGTAACATTGGCAAACCCCAACCGTAATAAATTACAAATGCACTAGGACTGCCATCACTAGATGGCACAGCTTTTTACTGTAATTTTTATTGTCCATATGTTCCCACACTTTAAAAAGGAACAGGTTACATTAAGCAGATTTGTATGGATTAATAAGCCAAAAAAATAGGTGAGAACATGCACCTGGCCAGCATACAAAACTGAACAGTTAAATTTTCATTTACATAACATGCCAAACATGTCTGTAGTCAGAGCCCCAAACACAATACATTTCTTCATTTTTGTTGTGTTGCTCCCGGTCTTGCCTCAACTACCAAAGAAAAATTTAAAAATCCCCAATACCACCACCACCCCAAAAAATGCCCCAAACCAACGACCCAAAAAAACCCCCAAACTAACGACCAAAAAATCCCCTAAATCCCCAGCTGTTTGCGATGCAATCTGCCCCAGTAGCAAATTCTGCAAGTCAATCTGCTGCAAGGCATCTGTGCAAAAGAGAGCTCTGGGATTCTCAGGAATGCAGCAAAACAAGTAAGTGAAAAGTGTAAAGCTAAATTAATTCAAGAAGGGAGGAAAATGGAGACAAGTGGTAGAACTTACCCCACACTACTACAAAATCCTGGAAGCTTCTCACAAGCAGGGATCCTGCCAGCTCAGGAGAAATCTGCAGTACACCAGCAGTTTGAGCAGCTTCTCTGATAATGTTAAACCCTCACAATTCCCAGTGCTCTCAATGAATGAACTGACTTTGCCTTTGGATGAAAATCAGAACACAAAACTTCAGTGCTAACTACCATCAGAAAACTAACCCAAAACTGACAGTGCCACACTGGAAAAACTTGAATATTGTAAACATAAAGAAGGCTTTTCACAAGCCTTCTTTATACACAGCTTTGTTTTCTTAGTACTGAAGCTCAAATACAGTATTTACAATAAGAACAAAACCACCTATAAGAAAAGCTCTAATGAGCTACTTTGTAATCAAGAGAATGCTCTGTGGACATAAAATATTTTAGAACTCACAAAAAAAGCCATACAGTTTGCATCAGAGCCTGTATCTGATCCCCTAAATGCTTTTAGTACTTTGTTTTGTTTTTTAAATGTGACAGAAAAACTACCACATAGAATATTCAAACAGCGCATATCCTGACAACTGAGAGCTACAAGATACACAGCATTGTAGAAAAATGCAGGCCTGTACAACATTTAACACTGTGTAAAGTCCTGGCATCTTCTCTGAATGGAAAAGGTTACCAGTGAGTCTACATGCATTAAAAAAAAAAAAAATTGTTTGTAAGGCAGTGAGCTTCCCAAGTGGAACACAGATGAAGGTGTATCTAAGTTTAGCATTTAGAGTATCATTCATCGTGTTTCGTTAAACAAAGCTGAAATCAAATTCATAACAAAGAACAAATGAGCAGGGTACACAGTGTAAACCCAGAACTGGAATTTTTCACAGGACAACTGTTAGTTGCTGTAACAGAATTCAGCTCCTTGCAGAAAAGTTTTCACAGGTTCATTTAGGTACTTCTGTGTATTCAGGGCAATAAAGAGATGTACAGCAATCTGTACTGCAGCACAAACTTTTAGTGGGTATCCATCTTACAGTGCAGTTCATAGCCCCGAATTATGCACTTCAGTTTTCTTACCTATGCAAGGAAAGCTAATTATATCTGATAGTAATCTTCAACTGCCATCTGCCTGAGAGGAAAGCTGCCTACATTAGTCACTAGAGCATGCTAGGAAAGCTTATATGCTTTTCTCAGAGCTACACAGAGACACCCATTTACAAGACTTTCAGACCTCAATCCTCACTGAAGGTTAAACACAACCCCTTTCCTCCCCAACACTGACATACTGCTTCCTTTTTCACTTTTTTTTTATTAATTGAAAAGGACAGTCATGCCTAAAACTTAGGGGAGTTAAAGGTGCCTGTCACCCCACCCATGCACCCTCCCTGCCATTCTCACAGCCCTCCTGCTGGGGGCTGCTAAAATTCCTAGAAGCCCAGATGAGAGCAAGGAGGTACAAGGGCAGTCTGGCAGGAAAGTGAGAGCAGGCTGAAGACACACAGCGTGATCTCTGCTACAGCAGTGGCTTTGCACAGTACCTTCTGCATATCACAGCTCCCTCTGCCAGTTTGTTTTGCTCCTTTACAATCCAGGTCTGGTTTGTTGTAGGTGAAACAGAGCATTTGATTTTTCTGCTCAATTCTGTTTCACCAGACCTTAAATGCTACAGTAAAATGAAGGGGAGTTTCTTCAGCACCAGAGTATCTTTAAACAGATTAACTATCCTTCTCTACCTGATCTTTTCTGAGCACTGGATATGCTCAGGGCTGCATGAGAGTGTCTCCTCTGATGACAAGAGAGTAAGAGTCTGATAAGAGAGGGCTCACGCCCCTGTGAGATCACAGCAGGGCAATTTGTGGCACAGATCTGCTCTCCCATAACCAAACTGGCCCATGCTGTACCAGTGATAAAACACAAAGTCTAATATTTCCTTCAGCACAAAACTTGAAGTCCTCTAGAGCAATATACACGGCACCTGCTGTGCTGCCTACTGACATCTTTTCTTGCTACCCTGACTGCACCAAATGCAGCTCAGCCTCCAGCACCACCATGTCCTATCAGATTGCTATCCATGCCACAGACGACGCAGAACTCCATTAGAGCACGAAATGCCATACAGTAAAAGGCTTTTTGTTCTGTTCTACTGCATGTGTTCTCAGCATGAAACGAGATTTATGCAACCATACCCTGTTTGTGTGCATGCATGCCCTTCTCTTTCCTTCCCTGAAGAACTTTTGAACTCCTTTGGCTGATTTCAGTCAAATGCAAGAGATCAGGAACTTAGTGTATTTGAGACCTCCTCAAGTTTTGCAAAAATAAACACTAGGCTGAGTAGAACAAAAAAACTCTATAAATTCATTTCTCATTAAATATCAGAAAGTACATACAACATCAAAAATATGGTTTCATTTTATCTTGTCACACAGCTGTGTGGTACAGGTATCACAAGAGCATCCAGCCACTGAGGAAGAAAAAAGTGCTCTAATTTTGAAATGGCTTGCACAAACATGTAAGTGTCCAAATTTCCCAAAAGAGCTGTATGAAGTTCAACAGCTTAGATACCCTTTTCAACCACTTAACAGGTAGTGTTAGCCAATTTCCATCACCCAGTTTCAAAAAAGTCACTTCAACACTAACCAGTATTTATTATAAGTAATGTTCTCTGTGAAAACTGAAGAATGAGATATTCTATTTCACTTTACATTTCTTTCTGCAAAGCTCGGAACAACAGTTTCTATTTAGGCTAGAAATCTTACATATAAAATCTACCTTAGCTGGAAAATAAGCCATCTAAGAACCAATGTCCCAAGTTAAAAACAAATTATAGTGTGCTGTTAGCGCACAAGAATGAAAATAACTATTCCATTCAATTTGTTTCAATGAAAATGAATTAACAGTATTTCCTTAACATGTACTGCAAGAAAAGGCAGTCACTCTTGAGAAATTGTACTAATGGTATGTACACTAACCAGCATTTTAATCACCTGGCTACTGAAAACCCGGTTTTCAGATACCTGGCCTGGGCTCCACAGCACAAAGCGAGCAATGAAAGCACAAGAAACACTCTGCTATGTCAGAGTGTCCATCCAGCCCAGTTCTGTCTCCAGCAGTGACAGCAGGAGATGATTACTTAAAAGCAGTATTTCAGGGCCGTTTTGTGTTTCATTCCCATTGTGCACCCATACCTCCACATCTCAACTTTCTGAGAATGGAAAATTAAAACCGCCATGGGTGGCTGTAAAACTGGGAGGTAGTGAAGGGGGCTCATAGAGCACTCCAGCTTCTAAGCTGAGACAAGTATCACCCTGACTTATTAAATATGGCAAAGCTAGTCGTAGTTTTAACAGTTTCCTGCAAGGGAAAATTAAAACAAACAAACAAACAACAACAAGAAAAACCCAGGCTTTTTCCAGATACAAAAGGAGAAGGCAGTAACTTGTCTACACAAGGGGCACAATCAAGACTAGCTACCACACGCCAGCAAGCCTTGTGTACATTCAGCAATCTGGACAAATCCTAACTTGTTCCCATGCTTCACCAAGTGGATTTAATATTATGTCTTCATTTAATCTTGTGCAAATGTGTTCAAACAAACCTTACAGCCTATCTCACATCTACACCACCTTCTCCTTGTCTCAGTCCCACACATCAACTTCAGACTACCCCAAGCACTGCAGAGATAGAAATGTTTCCAGGGTGCCCAGATGCAGCACTGGTGGATGATACCAGGTTGGCTGGTTCTGTAACTTAGAACCAGGAAATACCTGTCTTAACTGGCAAATGATGAACAACGTTTCATTCACCAACAGCTCCTTGCCAGCAAACATATTCCTGTCTCTTCACTGCAGTGAGAAAAACCCACAGGATCTTCCCTGGCATTGTTGCTTGGATACCACTGCTCTGAAACAGGTCAATTCCCCCCACATGTCACCCTGCAGGCAAAAAACTGTCAGCACAAGCCACCTTCAAAAATTACCTGCCCAGGAGGGAGTTACATTAACTTACAACTACGTGAGGAAAAAAAAAAAAAGAAAAAAAATATTATGGCAAAAACACAACTTCAATTTCTTTATTACTCTGAAAAAGGGACTTCCCCCTCATCCCACATGTGATGCAATTTGTATTTTATAAACACACACATACATTCCATATTGACTATTAAATGGCCATCACATTTCCTCTGCCCACCTCTGCTAAGGCCCAGGGTAAAGCTTATGCCCCTCACACCATTCTCATTTCACTGCTGGCCTCAGGATTCCACAAAGCAGGGAAAACAAGCAGTGTCTGGATACCTCTGCAATGCACATGTCAGTCTGTAGATCCAGTCCAACAAAGAACTTTTCTA
This sequence comes from Melozone crissalis, assembly GCF_028551555.1. Classification (NCBI taxonomy): domain Eukaryota; kingdom Metazoa; phylum Chordata; class Aves; order Passeriformes; family Passerellidae; genus Melozone; species Melozone crissalis. The sequence goes on along the minus strand of NW_026535786.1, from coordinate 19,508,251 downwards.
AGCTCTGCAGTAGATCCCTATTTTAGCGTTTCTAACCTGCACTCACAACAAGAGATAAAACTATTCTTTTAAAAGTGAGTTGAAGAGTCTGTGCAAATCTAGGGCTGCTAGCCACACACCTCACAAATAAAGTTTCCTACTAGCTAGTGGCCCAAAAGAAAGCAATACTGCAGCTCAGGAAATGGAAACTTACACTATAAATTAAGAGATATTAAGAGTTTCAGTGATTAAGAGAGACCATAATTTCACTCGTGCCTGCTCTTAAAACCAGTTCCTAGATTATTCCATTCTAGCCTTCCTAATAGAATGGGAGATCAACTGGCTCTGTAGGCTTTCCAGCCACCCCTTCAAAGTCAGGGCAAGTGGAAGGTATTCCATTTTTTTACCTTACTCTGCCTGGCTCTCCTTTTACACTAGAATGTAAAAAAAAACCTGGCACACCATACTCCAGTTTTACTACTGCTGTTAGGGCTGGGAGCAGAGGTAACTGAACAGTTCCACACAAGTTCAGGTTATTATCCAGGGACACCCACAATTCTCTTACTCTGTGACAGTGCTTCAAAGGGTCTTCCTCACAGGATACCAAGGCGTCATTTTTGCCTTCAAGGCCAAAGAACAACCAAGCTTGGAACACTGAAGAGCCAATCCAGCTGAGCAAAATAAACTTTAAAAGAACATGGTATTTCAGAATGACAAGTACAGAACACAGCAAGAACTACTGCTGCAGGGTGTTTTACCACATTCTGCACCTGAATTTTTTCAAAAGGTAGTAACACTGCATGCGACCCACGCATTTCCCTGCTTTTGCTTCACAGCCCATGCTAGCTAATACTGCCCATCACTTTTCAACCTCTCTACACAAATACCACTACTGGTATTGGTATCAGGGATTAATACACTAAACTGCAAAGTGAGAGCTGCTGAAAAGAGACTTATAAAGAAAACAGCAGCATGCACATCCTGTTTTCCTCTAGACCTCAATATACATCAAATCAAGAAAAGATGAAGTTGTAGGCTCTTCTGGAAGGACGGTAAAAGAAAAATTTAAGCTTCAGAAAATTCACACAACAAATAATATGTTCAAGTAGCTTTATTTGCATTTCCCTTGAAGACTGAGAATAAGTATACAAGCAACCATACGTAACACTGCAAAAGCAGAAGAAACTGGATTAAAGGGGAAGTTTAGGGGGTCATTTACTCTCTACACAGCTTCTGGTATTTTGAGAAAATTGACAGTAGAAAATAGACACTCTGAAAAAGGAAAAATTCTGTAAATTCAGTTATCCCATAAATTAGTTAATTAGTATTACTATACTATAGCTTATTTATAAAGCTAAAGAAATTGATGAATGAATTATTCAAATGAAAGACAAATTACATGTCATAAGCTTGAAAAACTAAACTCCTCCTCAAAACATAGGGCACACTTCAATTGATTTAGTTGAAACATCTGTAGGGAAAGTTCTCTGTAAAAAAAGGTATTTCAAGAAGTCTTGAGCCAATTCCTAAAATGCATTTAGCTAGGGAACCAAGGCAGAGTACCTCACATCATACATGAAGCAAAACCAACCTTTTATGCTCTTAAGTAAAATAACCTTAAATGTTAATGTACAAAGACAAACCTAGATCCTGTCTACAGCTAGCAAGCTATACTGTGGAGAAACCAAAAAAAAAAAAAACCAAAACAAAACAAAACAAAAAAAAAAAAAAAACCAAAAAAAAAAAAACAACCAACCAAAAAAAAAAAAAACACAAAACCAAGAGCCTTTCCTCAAAAGCCCTTTTAAGTCAGTGGTGTAGACAACCTCATTGAGAATCATGGTGGTCTCACACGTTTTATGTTCAAACAATCCATCTGACTGCATCCTCTTCCAGGCCAGTGTATTTGAATCAACACACAGAAGCATATGAAACAACACCAAGAAGAAAACCACAAATCAGCCAAAGCTGGTTTATGTTAAATTTTCCAAACCTGCTTTGGGGAGACAAACCAAACTTTTACCAAGAGACAACAATCACAGCATGCTCAGAAACCAACAGAGAACAAGCCTGAGACAGAAGTGCTGCTAATGGTACAAACAGGCTATCACAACAGCTTCTATCCAAAAATGAACATCTAAGGAAGAAAGCAATCATCTAAAATCTTCTAAAGCTGCCTCTGCTTGTAAGCTACCACAGTCTTGAGGAGAAGGTGAGGGAGAAGCATCTCACGCACTTCCCACTGCAAAGGAGATCTGTCACCACTTCACCTGCTGTATTTCCCTCTTCAGTCAGGCAACTCCCCTGCCTAACTGCTAAAACCATTAACAGCACACATAGTACATTTCAACATAATGTCTTGTCCAACACCTTGCTCTAGTCAACACCCCTCAAGTATCTCCCAACCTGTTCATAACTTAGGACTCAGGTACTGGTGATCTTCCTATCAGCTTTCAGGTTCTAATGTCTCAACTGAACACTCTGCAACTGCTCCCATGGGCACATCTCCGACTAGCAACTGCTTCCAGAGAAAATTTTTTCCTCCTACCTTTGAACAGGGAGGGATAAGGACACTGGGCGACTCATGAGCCTCAGGGGATGATTCATATATCCCACAAGCATGAGAAGTCTGCTAAAGCCAATATGACCTTCAAGGAGACCTGAGACTAAGACACCTTTAATTCTGTTGCCTTAATAACAGCCATAAGCCTAAAATGTAACTTAATGAACTGTATCAGTTCAGCAGAGACAGATGGGGTAAAGGAGCAGGTGCTGCATCAGATTGGGGAAAAAAGGTAAGCAAATTTATTTAAGTGAAATAGAAACCAGAGCTACAGTTGGTGAAGCCCTACATGTGAAAGGAGAGTTATTTTACTTTCGAAATATCACTTCTGAGACCTAGTTAGACAAGCATACTGCGTGTTGATGGGCAGGAAACCCTGCTCAATGCACATTTCCTTTTCCTTCAACACCTCTCTGGATTTAGTTCCTTCAGCTTAGGAATGACCATGTAGTACCACGGCACCCTCCAGAAAAATATTTTATATATACACTTTTTCTCTGTAACATTTTCATATTTTTTTATCTATAACATTTCCGCACAGTTCAGCTAAATTACCAGATTAAAGTAAGTAATCTTATCCCATCACTAAGCTCAATCTTAATAGTTCTGCAATCACACTACGTGAGAATAGCTCAGTAAAACACGGATGAAGAAAGAGAAAAAAAATAAAGAAAACTAGATAGAAAGTTTCAAGTCGGTACCAACACAACAGGCACAAATCTCAGACCAGCCGCTCATCTCCCAGGAAATTTTGAGAAAGGGCAGCAGGACTGATCTCACCACTTGCTCTAACTCAAACTGAAACACTACCGCCGCTGTCAAATAATAATACAAGTAGTTTAAAAAAAACCCAAAAATTAAAAAAAGGCAGGACGTTAAACTTCCAGGGTTTGTTTCTTTCCTCAAATGCAAATAATGGATTTGCATAGCTTAAGGCAGACTCTACCCACAGAGCCATTGTTCCTTCCCCGAGGCCTTCGGGATTTCCACGGAGCAGCTCCCTTTCGGTACCCTCGCTAGAAGCAATCTTTTATCCGAACCTGCCTGACCGGCAGCCATGGCAAAACGGTCGGGGATTACCCGACCCAAGCAATTCAAGAGAAGCCACCAAATCTCCCGTCCAATTTTACTTACGGGTCGCCGTCAGCTCCGCCGGGAGGCTCCCCCTGCGTGGGGCTATTCTGTCTGCATGAGCTCACCGTTCCCCAGCCCTGCTCTGCCCACCTCGCAGCACCGGGCCCCGCCGCCCCTTATCGCCCTATCCATCCCCCCCTTGCCGCACTCGCCTCCCGCCGGCGCGCCCGCCGCGACTCACCGCCCGCGGGGAACCCCGAGGCGGCTCCGCCCGCCGCCCCGGCCTGCCAGCGGAGCTACTCCGGGAGGCTGGAGGAAGGCGGGCGGCTCCCCCGCCCCGAGCCCACCAGGAGCAGCCGGGGAAAGTCGGGCGGCCCCTTCCTTCCGTCAGGGGTCCCCACCCGGAGCCGCCTACCTGTGTACGAAGGCGCACAGCTGCCCGCCGGACCCTCCTGCGCTCCCCGCTGCTCGAGGTTGCGACACCCGGCCCCGCATGCGGATCCGGGCAGCGCCTCAGCCCGGCCTGTGCCCCGCTCCCCGGCGCCGGCCGCCCGCCTGCGGCATCAGGCGCATCCAAGAGCCGCCGGGAAAGCGGGGGGTGGCGGCACTTCGGTTTCTGCTGGGCTGACCCCCCCGGGAAGGGGCTCCGGGCTACACCGCCGTGTTAAGATTTTTTTTCCCGTGAAGTTCCCAGGAATCTCTGGGAAAGGTCTGGGACGTCTCATCTCACCAACTCTCAAAACCGATTAAAATTGTGTTCTCTTCAAAGGAGGCTTGTAGAGGCAGGCTCCATCCCTCTAGAAATTCAGTTTAATTCCTTGAGTGCTTTCACCGAGGAACACGCTGATGTATTGAAAGAGCTAGCTCTGCCTTTGAATACGCGGTAATTTATACTGAATAACAATGTTTTTGGCAGCTGCTGCCATCAGCATTCACCTGAAGGAAATTTTAAAATTGGAAGCATGCATACAAACTCTACACGACTTTAAAGCTGGAAGCTTTCCCGTCTGGAATGACGCAAGAAGACAGTTAAGGCTGGAAAAGACCCTCGAGATCCATCGTGTCCGACCGTGGAGCGTGTCCCGACAACCGTCACGTGTCCAGCGCCAGAGACATCGGCAAACTCGGGAACAAGCACTCCCAGGGCACCCAATCCTGTGGGTTCAGGTACCGTGCACGAGATCCACTCAGCCTGTGCAAGGGTTTACAGAGCTATACTAGATAAACAAGGGGTGCTCACTTACCGGTTGTTAACAAAGCAGCTTATTTTATCTTTAAATCATCCCAGAGAAGAGGACAGAACTCATGGCTTCTGCTTAAGGCCGCCCAGGCTCTTGCTGCAGCCTCTAGTAGGTCTAGCCCGGTTCCCGCATGGTGGTGCTTACGACGGGATTCAAGAGGAGAGCTTGTTCAGCTGAGCCCCATCTGCAAGAGAAAACGTAGGAGGAAGCACGTTGTGTATTTACACAGAAACGTTGGTTAGCTCGAGCCTGCTGAAATTCCTCTTCCATTTATACCAAAGCCCACCAGGGGAAGGAGATACGTGAAGACAGATGAAGCAGTGCTACGTCTTCCCGTTAGTAGTGTCTGTCGTAAGAAGGACCGACTTCTCTACGGAGCCGCAGACGCTACTCTTCCTCCTTCTCCTCCCCCTCCTCGGGCCGGCGACAGGAGCCCCTCCCCCGCCCCGACAGTCCGAGAGGGGGTGGGAGACTCGCAAAGCGGGGGGCAGCGAACCACCCCCAGCCTCCCGGAATTACCGTCTGGTAAGAAACTAATCGTCATCATGTGTATGTCGAGGGGGGTTGGGATCGTGCAGGGGCAAGATTCTCCCTCCCCAAGTTTTGCCTCCTGCCATGAAACCCTAGGGGAAGCCGGCGGGGGAAGAACTACCCCCTGAGGAGCTGCTGCCAGGAGCAAAAGGAAGCCCCACCCAACGAGGCGGGAGTCGCTGGGCGCCTGGAAAATCTCTCCGTACTTCAGCGCCCAAGCGTTTGTGGCTGGACCTTACTATTTCGAAGAAAATTATTAAACAATTCTGCCTCTGATAAAAAGGATGAAAAAATGAATTTGTTTGGAATCCTGTGCTGCATCAATGCTGTGTTTTGCCCAGAGGAGTGTACATGCTGGAAGAAATCTGAAGGGTTGTTAATAATTTAATTGCCCTCTCCTGTTTCTATCTTTATGATCCTGACTTCTTCCAATCTGAAAATTTTCTAAATGATGCTTCAGTGAGCTCACAGTATGTTTTTAGCATTGTCTCAGAACAAGATGCTTCCTTAACTGGAAATGCAGCTTCTGCTTTTGATGGCTGTCACTGGGAATGACCAGAGGTGGATTCTGTTCTCAGCAGTTTTCTACAGCCTATGTGTACACGTAATAAAAATAACAGATTGAAAGCTGGGAAATTTTGTCTGTTCTTCGGGGACTGTTCCAGTCTTTAGCTTGCCGAGATAATTTTCAATGTATTCTGGGCAGGGAACCAAAGTTCAGACCTCTGTAATTTGTCTTCCCTTGAGCTGAAAATACCTTAGTACTTTTCCCCCTCTCCCAAGAGGCTCCTCAGGTCTTCACCCTTCACATCCTGCCCTTTACAAAACCAAGCTTCTTCCAAGTATATAGCTAAATTGTATGCCTTCGAAAGTTACTTTATTTAACTGTGCTATATCTTTCCAATTAGCTATCAGCTCTTCAGTCCTTGCCCTTCAATTCACCTAGACGTCATAGTCACACAACCGATTTTAAAAAAATCATTAAGGTTGTACAACAAAGGACTCAGAATTAGGATATATTAGAAGACTGATTTTGTGACTTCATATCATTCCCCCTGCTCATATGTTTCAGGACATTCCTAAATTATGTCGTTCAGTATTGTTTTGTTCTGGCCTTGCTTTATTTTGAAAGGCCTTGTCTTTGTTTATGATACAGGATGGACTTTCAGGATGTACCAGATTTTTGCAGAACAAGATGTTGGGACTATTCACCACAGAGGAGTGTAGGAAACTTTGAGGAAATGCGTGGTATTCCTGCCTCTGTTCCAGACAGGATGTGTGTGCTGCAGCTGCAACTTTTGTGCATGGGTTCATGGGCATGAGCTTATTTCACACTGGCTAAGGTGGGGTATCAGTACCAGTCCCGCAGGGATCTCTGGGCAGGCTGAAGGGCACAGGAAGAAGAACATAAAGATGCTGTGGGCAGGACTGAGCCACGGCTCAGAAGCAGTACAAATTACTGGTGCACCTCTGAAGCAAGCTAGATACATGCAATGTTCATTCCTGTGGTGGTGCCATGTGACAGCTTAGAAGTCATTTGATTTTACAGCTGACTGCAATTTACTCAATCTTGCACGAAGCATCTTACTCTCAGAAGAGCTGGGTGTTCACAATTGCAGCCCAAAGTCCATAGCAGATACAGTTCACTCACGGTTTTATTCCCTTCCATTAAAGGCAGTGTGTGTAAGAAATACAAATAATTGTCTCTAAGATAGCTGAATACACCTTTATCTGGAATAAACTGCGCTATATTTGTCAAGTAATGTAATAATCTAACTTGCAGTGATGTAATTTCACTTCGGTTTCTTCTGGCAATTGTACCTGTCCCACAGAGCAACAGAATGAAAGCTGGTGTTTGTTGTCATCTAAATATATATTCAAGGATTCAAATGGCAATTTGAATAATTAATATAGTGCAGGAAAAGCTTAGTTCCTAGATGTTTTCCAAATAATCTGTACAAGCAAGAATTTAGTAACTAATCTGCAACCCCATGAATTTTTGGGCACAAAGTACAAGGAAAATACAAAGAATCACTGGGATATAGTCTATTGCAAACAAATTATTTGACAACAATAAGAATCTTTCAAAATTGTTTTGAAATGGCTGACTACCAGGAAGTCAAATGAATATGCCTGAAAACAAATGCAATGCATATGACCAAAAAGTCAACAGATTTGCTCTTTCAGTTGAAAATCAACACTCCTGAGACACGAATCTCTCCCCAAACCAAAGATAAAACCCCATAAACCTTTAAATATAAAGCAATAACTAAAATAAATCTGAATAAAATGTAGTCATATTTTAGTTCCAGGAGAAACCACGTACTTCCTGAGCCATTACTAAACTAAGAAAATGTTGTTGTCTCTATCCCAGCTTGCAAATCAGAGAAAAATTAAGAGGAAAATTACAGGAAATGGAAGGGAAAACTGTTGAATGTGGGAAAATAAAAATTAAAGAGAAGAAGGAATAAAGAGAATGGAAAGTTGCAGCATCACAAAAGTGATTTCCCTGTCAATCCAATAAGATGACTAATCAAGCTGCCTGTAGGCAATGCACCATATCTATCATACACATCTGGTCTTAGAACTAAAATGCAACAGAACTGTCACCCTTGATAATTACTTTGGGAGATCACACATTTATAGAAATACAGATTGTCGCAACATCCTTGTGGGTCCCTTCCAATTCAGAATATTCTGGGATCCCTTCTCCACCCATCTTCTGGCTTTACTGCCTACCATCACAGTCTGATCCTAATCTTTATGTCAGGCCATGAGAACTGCCCTGAGTCCCATGCATGCCCAAATCTCTCCTACTGAGCTCCAAAACCTGTCTCAGCACTACTCTGTTCTGTACAGATTCTCAGTTCCCTTGCCTAGGTGCTCGGGCCTGCCCCAGGTGCTCTTCACTGTAGTAACAGCTCCAGTCAAGGTAAGCACCAGTCCTTACATAGCTTGAGTCATCAATCTGTGGTTGCATGATTTTTCCCCACAGACACTTTGCCAGGAGACAACTTGCTGAAGCCTGTCCCATGAGCTTTAAAAAATCTGGTTAGTGGTTATAGCATATCTCATAAGAGCCCACAGTGTTTGTCATGAGCTCATAGTGTACAACTCCCACCTGGTTTGAGGTCACTTTTTCAAGACCTGATCAACCAAAGAACTGCTCAGACAACCAAAGAACCAAAGTCATGGCTGTGACTGCTTTCTCAGTCCCCAGGGTCTGCCTTTGCTGGGAGTTGCAGAGGGCTTTCCCCTGCCCCGGGCTGTGCAGTGCTCCTCTACTCAATCTGGGAGACAGGACACCAGCAAACAAAACATGATGGCAGGAAATGTCATGGCAGGTAGGCTGAGACAGCCTCCCTTTATTTTTACCCCAGTAAAATGCAATCTGGGGTGGTGAGCACATTAGGAAGTGCTATTTGCCAACCAAAGTGAAGCCTTTAATGCATGTGTTTATGCATGAGCATCTGCAAAGCCATAAATACATTATCTAATAGGCACTAGGCATTCTTGTACTTCATTAGGCATATACAGAGGAACAAATAGGTCAAAGCACACCCACTTGAAGAGCATTGCAAACAAAACAGTGGAAAAGAAAAGGGAAAATGGTTTGAAAAATTACAGAAAATATGTCCTGTGCACCTTGTGGTTTTCACCAGGTCAAGAGCAACATTAAACCTCAGGTTTCACTGCGCCAATTGTTCTCTTATTTCCATTTAATTACAGTGTCATACGGAATTCAAGTTCTCTGCTTGTTGCTTAATCCTCCCAATGGACGTCTGTATACTGACTCCACCTCTATGTGTGTCTGTGGATAACCAAAACTGAAGCTTCATGGCGCCAAAAGCAGCAAAGCAGGCAAGAGCTGCTGCTTCCTCCCCTGGCAGGAGACAAACCTCTCAAGATCCAGTTCTCCTACCCATATGCCTGGGACACAGCAGTCTCCTCCCTGTAGCTTGCAGGCGTGCAGTGGACTTCTGTTCCCAGAGAATGTCAGCTGGGGCATCTGGCACAAGGGAAATCTGGGAAAAGGAGAGAGGTAGAGGGGTGCATGGGAGAGTTAAGCAGTTGAGGGGGGCAGCTGGGCTGTGGGAGACTCTTACATGCAGTCTGCTGCTAGGTCACAGCCCCAGTGCCAAATGCAGGGGGGCACTGAGCTCAGAGAGAACAAGAAGTCCTTGATCCTGTGTCTCTGGGTCCCTACCCACTTGGCCTTTGTGCTCAGATGACTGACATAAGCTGCTTCTGGAAGATGAATCCTTGCCCTTTTATGATAGCTCTGTTAGTCCTACAGTATCATGCCAGGACGCACTCTCCTTGTCTCCTTTCCAAGGAGAGGCCTGCATGTAAGATGCCTTTGCCATTTAAAGCTCAGCTTAATGCCCAGTTTCTTTCTCTGTGCATTTTATGAAAATGTTTCCCTGTTCTTCCTGCTGGCTCCGCCAGCCTCTGATTCTGGCCTTCAGACCCCCAAGGTTTTGTCCTGTGTCCTGCTGGCTTCATCTGTACAGCCAAGTCATTATTACAAGTGCTCAGGCAGCTACTGCAGCTCTCAGATATCTAGCCTTTCCCCTTCAAATTTTTGGCCCACTTCTTCGGCCAGTGTTAACTGGCCTGCATTTCTTTACTGGTTTGCTGCCAAAGATCTAGGAACAGGTGCACAGTTTTTCTGGCAGGTACTCTTCAGGCTGGTCTTTACTTGAAAATATGATGTAGCAAGTCAGTACACAAAACAGGGCTGTAAAAGCAATACAAATAGCTATGATTAGATTCCAGGGAGGAGAGCAAGAAGTTAAGTAAGTCTCTGTAAGTCAGAAATGTTATGACAAACTGCTAGAAGCCTTGTCATATGTGAACAGCATGCTAATTTCGTGTTTCTTACTTTTAAGACTTTTGCGTGTTTCTTACTTTTAAGACTTTTGCATGTTTTTTACTTTTAGGACTTCAAAAAGTCCTAAAAGTCTTGGATGTAGGCAAATCATGGGAAAATTTCAAATGCATTTCTTTCCATGACTGACTTACCCACGTACAACTCCTGCCGGGTAATGCCCATGGCTAGTGAGCAAATGATCACTTGCCACAGTTTGGAAGAATCAATAGGAACCCACACAAAATTGGGCTGGTGACACAGGAGAAAGAATCCTCCCTTCATGGCACTCCAAGCTGAAGAGAGCAATCCTATGGCAGAAAATGCTGCCTTAGTCTCTGTAACTTGGGAGAACAATAGCTCACGGATCAGACTTTTCTTTTTCACTGCTCTGCTCTTGTTCCAAATGGAAGCTAGACCTGACCCATGTGGATATGATCAATAGCCAATATCCAAACCATGTGCAATCTTAGTCCAATACTCCTTCTATTTCAATGTTTAGCCATTTCATCCATGCAAGTGGAAAACACCAACTGATCTTTGCAATTTATTAAAAGCCATCTGTCAGTTAACTCACCGTCATTTAATTAATCATAAAATTCCCCATTGTATGGAAACACTTCCAGCAGCCCAAGCTACCTGCTCACAGCCTCTGTTTTTTTGAGGAGTGGTTGTTTTTGATTTGGACACATCATTGAAACCTGGCCTTTTTTGTCTGCAGCTAAAATATAATCAAGAAAAGTTCTGTCACTGAAATGTTATTATAGAAACACTACTGGGAATTGTGCCATGGCCGATTTTAACTTCCCCGATACTATTTGGGAAAACAAATGCTTCTAATAATAAACTTGGGCCCAGCTAGCCATGTGTGTGATAGCTGCCAGATTCCTTCTCAGTAGTCACTGAGACAAAAAGAGACAACCTGAAATTAGTAAGTAATGAAGACACTAAAAAAGAACTGGTCATAGAAAACTGCGTTGGGCTGAGTACTCAGCAACCGCTTCCATTTCCATGGACAGAATAACAAACACAAGCAAAGGGCAAATTGTCAAATTAAGGAAACTCACTGGCAAATTCACCTTGACTGAGGAGCTGGAATACTTAACTGTGGAGGGAGATTGGAATAGGTCTAGATCAAAGATACAAAAACTCCCAAAGTATATATTCCCAGCAAGAAAGTCTTATTGGGAAACACTTTAGACCTGAATAAATGGAGGGAAAACCACTTCAGAAAGGTTCTTAGGAGTCAAAAAAAGTAAACAATCCTGGTCAACAAAGATAGCTTTAGAGTAGAGATACATAGGATTAAGGCCAGTTTTGTCAAAAGTCAAATGAGCTGGAACATGCAAAGATGATTGAAGTAAACAATAAATAAATCTTCAACCACTCACAGAAAAGGAGAACATGCCTTAGACAGTATTTCCCTAGAAGAGGCAGGAAAGCAGTAATGCAAGTATACAGAATCTCTGTGGTGCTTCCCCCAGAACGCAGTGTATGATTTGTGCTCTCACACTTGAGAAGAAAGCAGTTCTGGAGAAAATACAGAGAAGTGTTACACTGAGCATGAACAGTCTGTCTTGTGAGAGCAGCTAAACAAGAATGGCAGGACGACAAAGGGATACAAACTGACTGTGAATTCAGTGAATTCCTTGCCACAGCAGAAACCTTCGGACTTATTGGTACCCTTGCTATGCTTTCTGCCCCTCTGTCTATAGCACATTATCCTTTGGTTCTTGGGCCTTTTCCTGCAACCCTCAAGTTTGTTGTAAAGCACTTGAAAAGATCCTTGGCACAACATAAATTGGTGGAATGTGAAGGAAATGTTTTATGGACATTTTTGAACAACAAACTTACTACTGTGCAAAGTTGCATGGCCGTGCCTCAAAGGGTGGGGTTCATCCGATAAAACTGGCATCATTTGAAGACAAATGCATTTCACCTTTCTCCTCCTTCAGGGAAGGGCTTAGTCAGAATACTTACAAATACACACAAAAAAGAGAGCTCTTTGTAACCAGAGAGTGCTTGTAGTAACCCAGCTGACCAAAAGCTGCAATCTCACACCTTGTCTTACAGAAATATAACCAAAATTAGGCAGCTTTCAGTTACATTACACCCTCTCTGGCACAGCAGATGTTTGCATCATTACTTGTGCTTTTGAGCTGGTTGTTGAATTTGGTATGACCATGTGGAAGTATCTTATCTCCAGCAAGTACAAGTGAAGCCCACCTGTCATTGCAATGGAAGTAGTGAAAACCAGGCACTGGCCCTCTATTATTCACAGCTAAAAGCAGAATCCACCTCATTGCCTGTTTTAACAAGTTCTTTTTTCTTCTTCTGAAGATTCTTTTTGAGTTTCTTTAATTTCTTTTCTTCTTCTCTATTTTAGTAATTGGGAAGCTCAGTTTTCTTTTAACTTTCTTATGAATCTGCTCCAAACCAGAGCAGATTCTTGCCCTGAAGGCATATAGGAAGAAGGAAAAGACAATTACAGAATTAAGTTACCTGTGACAAAGAGTTTCACTTTGCCAGTTTATGAAGTTGTCCCATGAGCTAGACCAACTTGGGTAGCACAGTATTTGGGATGGTCAGAAGTCTCTATTTAAATCAACTCTAATGTACATATGTGATAGTTATTTCAAAATAATTCCACCTAAATAAACAGCTCTGTCAAGAATTTCCCATTACCGTGCTTGGTAGGAGCTGCCAGGAATTAGCCTTGTACCCCCACAACAAAAAAAGACAACCTTGCTGGAGTGTTGCCAGTAAGATTTGCTTAAATATTTACTTAGAGCTGAATTGATAAACCAAGAATGCTTTATAAAGTGAACATCTACCTTTAGGTGACAGAAAGTTTGATCCAAAGTCAACAGTAAAGTCCACATCCCACAAGTAGATATGTTCTTGTAACTCTCATTATGTTGAAGAGTCATGACCATAAACATGACAATTACTCCACTACTATTGTGCCACTGTTGCTGGCAAGACATCACAATCAGTGATTTATAACAGAGCATTACAGAGATAATGATAGAGAAATTTGAGAGCAGAATCTGAATCATTGATGCTGCAAGTCAAAAGGTGCACTTTATTGGAAAGAAGGGTCCTGTGACCTTTGCAGAAGAGTCAAGTAGCACAGGATGCCAACAGTTGCAGAAGTTACCACCTCAGAAGCAGGGGTGGTCTTTGCAGAAGTCATACCAAGGATTAAAGACTTATTTTCAGAAGGAAGAGGACTTGTAAGATTTTATCTTGTCAGGCTGAGCTTTTTTGCCTTTACTCTTTCCTGTGTTTCCAGTTTTCTACTCCAATAGGCTTTTCTTCTTGTTAATCCAGTATTTATTCACTGCATGTGAACAGTGTTTCAGCATGGTAGGTAACACAGCCTGCTTTCTGAACAGGTTTTCTTCCATCTAAAATGCCTGCAAAATGGATGATTACTAAAATACACCAAATTAACTATCACTTATTACTAGAACTTGCCTGATTATTTTAGATTATCTTAAGATTTATCGAAATGTCTGTCACTGTTAAGAAGCTTCTGGAAAGTGAATACAAATGAATGATGTCATGTGCCATTCTAAGTGGAAACTTTTTGCTTTTTACAAACAAAAAAGGTGATTTGTTTAGCCTCTTCAAAACAATGCTCAGTCATGTCTTGAAGCAAGACAGCAAACTGCTCCCACATAAATGTTGACATACATCTTGATTTTTCAGGTTTTCAAGACCAGTAGGCAAAGACAGAGGAAGACAAGGCTGTTTGGAAGAAAAGAGGAAGAGTGACTTAAGAAACCCCAAAATTGTTGAAAAAGGATTGGTTTGGTTTTTCTGAAACTCCACAGTTTTATTTTTCAACAAACATTACCTGCTTTTTGGCAGTAACTTCTATTTATGTCCAAGGTATCTGGAAAAAGAGGTTTTGGGCCAACACTGCAGTGCAATTCAGACATATCATGATTCAGATCAGTCTTCAGTTGCTGCGATCAGTGTGTCCTGTGGACAACTGTCAGCTTACTGAAAGCATTTCAGAGCTTAGGAATAAGAAGATCCGGACAAGCTGTAGCTGAAAAACTACGGAAGGGGATCTATTTAGTTTTAAACTGGTACAAATGTGATGTCACTGTGAGATACCAAGAGGCAGAAATTCCATGAGAAAATTCATATTAGCTGCATCTGACTCTGCATCCAGTCACTGCTGCCAGTGTTCCCTAGGATGTTCAGCTACTATTATGCAGACTGCTTACTTCCCCTCATCTACTGTTGTAGTTGCTAGCGATCTTTTAACAATTACATTTTAAATAAAAGTCAAGGGACACTTGTCCCTTGGCATCCTGCTTGAACTCCTATTAATTTACTCATTAGATCCTTGTAAGTTCAACAGACAGACTTTGGGGAGTACTCCCAGTGTCTTGGCATGCAGTCAGCCTCTTTAGCAGATTTTTTTTTCTTTCAAAGTCAGGAATATTAGGAGCCCAGCAGATCCTGGCAGCTTTCAAGGGAAGGAGTGTCCAGGATTTTCAGATTCCTTGTGCCCAGTAGTCTAAAAAGGAAAGAATCTCAGGTGCTCCCCTCCCTCTCCTGCCATTCCACTGCATGGGCTGAAAGGGAAGGAACAAACAAATCCCAGCTTCTATGGCAAACCCAGAGGCTTTTGAAATTAGAAGACCCCATTTTCTTAATCTTCCCCAGTCCTAATTTGTTGAAATCAGCAAGCCAACATTTTTCAGATTGCTGTTCTTTGGAGAGCTTAGCAATTATCTTTCAATGCAGTCTGGAATGAAAAACAGAAATGTCGATTTTCAAAGTCATCTCTGATGGGAATCGTGTTTCTCTTCCTGCCTCTGGTTTGGGAAGCATCAGAATTGTGTCTTTGGAAAGATAGGCAGGCAAATACAAGTCTGAAAAAGAGGTAATTATTAACTGTCTGCAGATGTTGCAGTGGCAAGTTTGAAGAGGAAAAGCTTCTTCTTAATTTAAAATTGGATTTAAAAAATATGCATCTCCAAAAACATTTTCCACAGAAATAGAAGCTATTTAAAGGAAAAAAAAATTAACACTACAGTGAGAAAAATCCCATTAGGAGATTTGCAAAACTACTGAGATTTGCAAAACTCTGGTACAGCCAGTTTTTTTTTACTTCAGCACTTTTTTAGGGCTCCGTTTTATTGAGAATGTTGGAGATTCAATGTTTGGCTGTTGAGCTGATTAGACTGAGCAAAACCAGCTTATACTAAACAACAGGAGGAAAAAAAATGTAGAACAACAACCAACCCATACCTTTGACTGGGAAACAATTTCTTAAATCCAACACTATAATCTGGAATTCAACAGAAGTGCAATCAGATTAATTACTCTACTAGCATCTTTAAGATAAAGTGTATCTACAGTCCTCAGAGGCAACAATAAGACAGCTAAGCTGATTTAAATACTGAGCAAACAAACAAAATGCAGGTTTGACCATCCTGGTATTGGTCTAAAACAATTCTACTCCCATGCATGTGTTTAAATTCTATATTATGAACTTTAAGAAACCTTTTCTTTTCTTGCAAAGCAAAAAAATTAAGGATGAAAGATGTCCCACTTTGGAGTAAGCAAACACTTATTTGATCAGTGTGTTTGATAGTTACCCCTGCAGAAAAGGAACAGACATTGCAATTACCAATGTAAAGAGAAATAAACCATCATTGGACTTTTCTTCCCCACCCCAGTTTATAAAGCAATTCTTATTGCTCTTACTTTCAGCTAAAAAAGCTGGTTTTTTGACAAAATTGGTACAGGTTTCTATGCAGGTTTCACCTATGCAGGATGGTGAGGCTCACACTTACTTGGGTTGATGAGTGTGCTTTATCAGTTGTGGGGATAAAAGAGTTTTGATACAACAGTGTTAAAATGACAAAACAAACCCCGAACTTATTCATACATACAATACATTTTTTCTACTATTTATTTATATGCCAGGAAGCTCAGCCGCATCTAATGGTTTGTGTTGCTGCATGTTTTGTTACAGTGTGGTCAAATGTCAATAACAAACCTGCCAAAAATTTATTATGTTAACAGCAAAAGACCCAAACCTAGTTATCAGAAGTAATAGCAGTTTTAGACTAATGAAGTATGTTTGGTAAGTTTGTCTGTTTGTCGTGTTCTTCTGTTGCTTACAAGAAAATCTTGAGCCTGTAAATTTGCTAACTTGTAGTTACTTGCAGTAATTACTCCTGATTAATCGCAGCAATTTTGTAGGAAAACTTACAGGTGAATTTGCAGCATCTTGATTCAAAATTAATTTTAGTTGGCTTATATGAATGTAATCACTAAAAAAAATACTAACAACAAACCCCCAAAACACCAGCAGAAGCAGGCTCAGTATTTAGTTAGAGTTTTGCTCAAAAATGGACCTTGACTGCTTAGAATACTGTAACATTTGCAAAGTTCAGTTGGGATAGTATGAAGAATGTTTTGTGGTATGCAGGTAGGCATGGGTACTGCTGGAGTGGAGAGGTGCCAAGTCCTAATAGGGAGTCCACCAGTGAAACTTGGAAATGGCAAAGGGCGTGACTCAGATTTTCAAGAGATGCCAAACATTTGTTGAAAAGCATTGCTACGGTGATCTACCAAGTGTTTATCACACTCCCTAAAGTCCTGAGAAGGAAATCACTAAAATACACTGTTAATGTAATTAGCTCCAAAACCAGTCCAAGTTTCTGTGTTTGAGTAACTCAATGAGTGTGAAGTTGAACTAATGATCCCTACAAATGTAAACACCTTTAGAAAACAAGTGCAGTCCAGTCTGTGCCACTTGATCCAGCTGGCTGCTAATACCAACAGTAAGAGCCCATAAACACCATCTCCAATACCAGCAGCTTTTTCAGTGCTTCTTGTCAGTTGTCCCCACACACACCTCAAGAAAGAAGGAACTGCAAGGAACTGAAAAGAAAAAATTAAAAAAGAAAGGTAGATAGTTTGTTTCTCTCTTGTAGCCTTGGTGCACTGGTTGGCCAACACAGCGTCACAACCGAAGTATTTCTGTTTGAGCTTGGATCTCCCAGGAATGTCCACAGCAGGTAGCTGATCAACTCTAGAGAATAACCAAGGTTTAAAGGAACTAATGGAAGCAAAACTTAAGAGTCCTGGGTATTAACATTCACCCATGGAGCAGAAGTTCTGAAGATTTCTATCCAGGAAGTGGCCACCTTTAAGAAAGAGTTATCTAGAAAAGCTTTAAGCTCTTCTTGATCTGTCTCATCTATTGGATAATGCTTTAGCTCTCTGTAATAAAACCACGAGACACAATCATGGGACACAGTCAAACACACACTCACTCATTCTTCCCTTTCCCCTCTTCATTAATGCCATTTTGGGTTTTAAATCAGACCTCTTGGTTACAGTACAGCTGGAATGATGCAAATTTCTCAGCAGTTGAAGAGGAAATGAATAGAGAAGTCTAGTAAAGCTATTCTAACTACTCCACAAATGAAAAACTACTCTTACTACACACCGATTTGTTTAAATTGGTGATTTCTCTATTAACTCATACATGAGCTGCAACCTCTTATCTTGGGCAACTATTTTCTGTGTAGATGCCTTTTCAGTAGTCCTGTTTTCTTGCATATTTTCTTGCCAGGCTCCCTCCCTTCTGTTCAGCACAGAAGCATGCCTGTTCCCATACTTTAGTTTTTCTCCTCAAGTATCTTATCCTCTTTTCTTTCCTCCCTATGAAAAAAAATAATATGTACACAAAAGGCTCCTCTCCTTCTTCAGTCTTCTTTTTACCACTCACATTCCTGATTTCTGTGCAACTCTTTTGTCACTTGGAAAGAGACTTCCCTGATCCCAGGATATGCCCTCCAAAAAGCCCATGGATACAAAAGAGAAAAATACCCTAAAGAGTTCCAAAAATGCTTCTGTTGTATGGTACAGAATCTGTGAGCCTGATCTAAAACACTGAAACCCTCCTGAAAGCCACTGAAACACTCTGATTTGGACTGAAAGTTAGGTTTTACAAAGGTGAACAAAATAAGAAGCCTTCTATAGACCAGCTCTTCTCTGAGTGAGCAAGCAGAAAGCTTGGGTTGCTGCACCCCTGTGTAAACAGCTCTTGCTGGAAAGAGGATCAGGGGGTGGGGGTGGAAAAGGGAAAAAAACTTAGTTTGAGGTAGCTACCTGTTCCCAAAGCCAACAACTGAGAAGAGGTGTCTTTACACAATTGTCTGAATCCATTGTTGATTTTGCTGGCATTTGTTCCATTTTGATCAATGTAATTTTCCGCAAGGTCTAAATGGGAAAAGATTACTTCTTTATGTATTTATTTACCTTCAGAATCTCAGCAATGATCCTCACACTCCATAGAAGAGGGCAGCTGGCCAAGCTTTGTGTCTACCCACTCAAACTCTTTACTCTGACTTGGTTGTACTGATTTAGTTAAAGTAGATTGACAATCTGAAATTAATTAACCACAGATAATAGACTGAACTAGCTTCAGCTGTTGATGACATAGGAAGAATATGCACAAACAGTATATGCATTGATTAAAATAAATAGATTGAGTCAATCGAATGCAACTGTCTTGATCATCTTCCTCTTGGTTTCTCAATCCTGCATTATTTCAAAAGGGCCATCACATCATCTTTTTCCTGGAAAAATGCAGATAAAACAATTGCCTCAGAAGACTTTTCTAATTAGAGTCCATGTGGTGACCACCAGAAAAAAGATCACAAGGTGGAATGAAAAGAGATATAAGGCATAAAAGCTGTTATACTTAAAGCCTAGCACTGCTTGGTAAAGCAGTGTTTTTGTGTAATTTCATTGATTGGGATTATGCACTTGCTGCACTGTCAGCCAGACTGCTGGTGAAAATATTTGATGGTGTTCCCTTCTGATCTAGGCACTTTCCAGTCTGTCTGCATCAATTAAAACTGAATAATGCCAGAGCTAGAAGAATAACTATTTGAGTTTAACGTGTCTGGGTTAAAGTAGTTTTCTACTTGAGACCTCATGATATATAATAAACACACATGCAACAGAAATAAATATATGGTTCTACACAGTGTCTCTGTCACACCATGTCACATATTGCCATCTATTATGCCATGGCCATATGCATGCAGTACGTACCAAAAAACCTGGGCTATTAGGAGAATAGAAAGTGCAGAGGGAACAGAGGTGGTGTGAAGGAAAAACACAGTGATAGGAAGAGACACAGCAAAGGAAGAAAACTAAGATGGAAGGAAAATGTGTGTGAACTGAAGATGTATTAGAAGAACAAGACTGAATTAAGAGAAAAAAACAGTAAGATATTCCAAAATTTCTTCAATAAGAATACTTGAATGACTATAAAGATAATAAATACATCGCCCAAATTATTACTAGGGCTGGAAGTGTCAGTCCAATTTGCAGACATGTACAATTCAGTTTTCACTTTTGGAAACTTTACCTGGGATACAGGCTGCTTTTTGCTGGCATTTGAAACATCGTGGCTACCTGGTGCTTACTATTTCAGGGGACATTATGTTATGTGGGCTTCTCAGCCCAAAAGGTCCCTTACATCATTGCAGATTGCTTATGTGATCTAATGTCATACAGCAATGCATGGGCCAAGATTAGGGTAAATCTTGGAGCATACACATCCCCAGGCTTAGACCTGAATTCTGCTGTTCACAAGGCAGAACTGAGCCCTCTGTATCTTTACACTTGCATACACAACCACAGACTGGTTTTGAAATAGCCACATTGGCTCAAGAATAAAACAACTGGCCCTCTCTGTCTTTGCTCCCTTATACATGTTTTGTAGGCATGAATGAACTGTGAAAAATAGCCAGAACATCTTGCATTCTAATTCTTGCCTTGCTGGAGGCAAGGTGCTCTGGTGTGACCTCAAGAAAATGATGTCTGATAAATCCCTGATTTCAAGTTTCCCTAGTCTTAAAACTACAGCCTTCTCTGTCTTGTTAGCAGTTTTCGTAATTGCCGTTGCTTTCCTTTTGTTCATAAGGAGTGAAAGCAATTTAGATTCTTTAACATACTCTTCAAAAAAACCCCGCCCCAAAACTCCACGCCCAAACTCCAAAGCTAAGGGGGAATCTTAAGACAGGTTAATACAGCCATCAGGACAGTGTAACTTAGGCTAGCTACAGTACTTAAAGTTTATAGACAAGATCATAGTGGAACAAAAGAGGCTTATCCCAAGTTCCATCTGGAATTGCTGTCTCCACTGTTATTTCAGGTGAATGCCAATGTAAATTCATCACATGCCACCTTCTGATGTACAAATATATGCTTTAGCTTTTGGATAATGATAAAATAGTAATGTATATATACAACTTCTATATGGAGAAATAAGGTATACTAGTCTAATTAATTTAGTATCTTCTGATTTGGTTTAACCTGAATACTGGAGAATGGAAACAAAGCATAGATGCAGTCAGGATACTCCTTTCCTGTATAAGTCTCACATGGTGCCAAGGCCTTACCTTGAACTCAGGTGATTTGGAGTATGTGGCCATTGGCATGACTAGTTGCAGACTTGCTGGGAGGTCCATATGTGCTGCCTGACAGTTCCCTCTACAAGGTTTAGCGGAGAGGAAATGCTGACAGAGGTTTTGCATTTTACAGCTTAGGTATGTGTGGCTTTTAGGCTACAGCAAGCCTACGGAGGAGATTTTGGAACCAATTCACTCAGAGTCCATTTTTACTATCATGAATGCTGCCAATCACAGAAGAAGAGCCATCAGGAGTGGATTAAAAAGAGGATGGTTACATACTGTACGTTATGGTTCTCAGCAACATTCACTTTCAATCTTTTCTTTTGGAGTCATGAGAGTGCCTGAATCATGGCTGGTATTTTGCAAGTGCGGCTTTGACACACATGTGGCCCTGGAAAGAAACCTGGATGTTTTCTTAAGGAAGCATTAATTTACTTACACGCATGCTGCTCCAATAAGTGTTTTATCCCCACATCCTGCAAAGTGTGATCTCCCTATTGCTATAGGGAAGACTCATTATCATTCTTTGAGATTACAGCAACAAGAGGGTCCATTCATATTCTCAGGAAGAATTACTAGAAGTAGTATATTTCACTGGTGCTGAAAAGCAATTTAAAAGGACAGTAATGCTACTCCACATTGCTAAACAGTGTAATATCTTCTGTAATGATCTTCTGTCTGAAGGCTAACTCATGTGATCACATGACTACTACACATAACCTTCAGCTGCTTTGATAAAAGTAGTCTTTCATAAGCCTTGTTAAAGATCTAAAGCTGAAAACTCTGACCTCCCCAGGCAAGATGGCAAATAGAGAAGAACTCTAAGTTATTATCTATTTTAAATAAATCTTGTGACTTTGAGTGATCTTTGAATGATCTTTGAATGGACGGCTTGGGCAATGTCCCTTCTTCTAACCACTCCTTAAACTCTGCTGATAATCTCAGTCCCCCACTACAAATATTACTGGCAATCTCATTTTAAGAGAAGTGTGTGGGAAAGATGATACCTTCCAGCATGTTTGTATTGGACCTGGCAGTAGAGGCCTCATTTCCAATTGCACAGTGCAGGATTGTAATTGCCATTTGAGCAAAGAAAACAACAGACACTGCATCAAGTATTTTCTTTGCATCTCATTGTTTTTGTTTTACTTTATGGGGAAGTGCTATGTCTAGAACTGAATAACTACTGCAATGGATGGCCTGCTGCTCAAATAATGAAGGCTGAAATCTAGATACACTGGATTTCTCCATTCGGCTCTGCAGAATTTGAAAATTATAAAATCAGAAGCAGCCAAACCATATTCCTTAGCTATGACTACTATTAATATCTGGTGTATTGCATAGCTCATAAGACACTGGATCCAGACCCCTATAATATTACACATTGCATAAATGCAGAACAGGAAGCCTGGCTTAGTCCCCAGGGTCTTACTGCTGAGTGACTCAGTCATTTTTGGATACTTTGCTGGCAACACATTCTGCCAGTTTTCAGAAGTCCCAAGGGGAAGTAGCTCTCAGCTCTCATCCTGGGGTGACGTTATGATGCTTGTATCCCCATTCATATGTTCTGTGCCTTTAAGACCGGCTCTGAAGAGTGGAAGTTTTGTTTGGGTTTCTCTCATCACGGACACAGAGATGAGCAGTACTTAGGGCTGTTTTTACTTCTTGCTTTCAGCTTGCTGCTTTGCTTGCTCCCTTTTCTGCTCTTGCTTCTGCTCTGCTTTGGCCTCTGCTTATTAGCTAGTTCTAGCTAAACAGTCCACATTCCTTCCCGGACTGTTTCTCCTCTCCTGTTTCTGTGACCATCTCGAACCTGCTCCGGACTGGGACCTGGGAACACCGAAGGTTTGGCTGCAGCAGCTGGCCCAGCGCCGGAGGGACTGAGAGCAGAGCAACCACCCCCGAGAGAGACTTTCTGATTTTGTCATCTTTCTCAGAGCGGTGTCATCGGGTATTGTTCATTTTGTGTGCTGGGGGGTGCTGTGCCTGAAATAAACAGGTTCTTTCCACCTCTCTCCAAGGAATTTTTTCCCGAACCGGTTCGGGGGAGGGGCCGTGTGGGTTTTGCTTTCTGGAGGGGCCCTCCTTTGCAGATTCTTTAACAAATTTGCCCTAAACCAGTACAAGTAAGAACCAGGGCTGCAGGTCCTCAGCATCTTTCTATTTGACTTAAGAAGTGAACACATTATAAGATCCTATGGCCAGTGGTTTTGGTTTGCAATAGTTTCTTAAAGACTTATGGTCAGACAACATGAATCCAAGTTGTTTTAACAGGGCCTAGGAAATGTCCCAGACATTGAAGCTTGCAGCATTAGCAAACATTCTGAAAATGTTGGCAGTTGTCTTTGTACACATCTGACTGTTATGTGAAGCAGAACTCACCCACATTCTGCAAAGGGTTCATTAATCACTGCTCAGTCTTTACAGTTAATATGATTGGACCAACATACCTTAAAAACACTAATAAAGAAAATATGAAGGACCAATTTCTTCTCAGCTAAAGCACCCCATATACTATCCAGGTTGTTAATGAAACGACAGCAAACATGAAAAATGCAACAAACAAACCAGAAAAGCAGTGAGCCCCAAACTGCTGCTGTTTGTATTCATGCTAGCACTAAGTAATGCAACCATATGCTAAAAGTCGGGGCTGAAGGCTTTTTACTAAACCTGAACAACATAATGTAAGAAGCAGAGAGTATCATGACAGAGTCACTCTTAATGGGAAGATAGGTGATTGCCAGAATGTCTCAAGGGCTACAATGTACATCAACAAACCTTGCAAAAAAAAATGTTTAGGCTCCACCTCCCTGGATTCTGTGATACTAAGTCTGAAACCTACTGAAGGCTTTGGATTCAGTTGTTGAGTTTATCTTTTTCCTTTTTCTTTCTTTCATTTAGGAATCCAAGCCTATCTGAGGTTTTGTTCCAGTTAATTTTGTTTCATTTTTTGTCTGTACCCAGAAAAGAGGCCAGCATTTCTTGTTCAAATGCTGGATATTTTGCCTCTGATTACCATGAAGCTAATTATTCAATAGGTTTAGCCTCAGGTATCCTATGCACTCAACTATTTATGCATTTTAGTCCCTCCCATTACAATGCTAATACAATGTATCACGTTTGCCGCACAGGCACTTGAAATGCCTCTTTCAATCGATGCTTCTTCACAGGCGCTCAGCAAACATGGCAGCTGAAGAACTGGGGTTTACATGATGACTTGCCAGAGAGCCTTTGAAAGGTATCTTTTTCAGTACATGTATATGACTTGCTTTCATATAGTCTGAGTTATCCATTCAAGGTTTTGAAAACAGAGGTCATAGATCAAAATAACTGCTGTGTGAAATTAGCCAAATATGCTGTCACTTGGCCACATACATTTTTGACAATAACAAGTCAGAAACCTCAGTTTGCTTCTCTCTCAATGCTACTGCCTTGCCCCTTCTCCTAACACTAATGAGTTACCCTGTGGTATTACTTTAACAAAAGATCCAGTTAATGCCAAAGGGAAAAAAAAGTCACTAGGTATATGGTTAACAAGAAAAATACATCTTATGGTTTCCTTTGATGAAACTAACTAGTGATTTATAATATAAAAGGAAGAGAAAGTAATATTTAGAAAGCAGTGCTGCTATTTTGTTAAACAACTTTCATGTTGCCAATAACATTTTCTTGAATAAATGGTTGTCTTCCTCTGGAAAAGGTGGGGTGTGTTTGACAAGCTTCGTGCCTACAAACCTTTCCAGAACCTCTATCTACCTTTTCCACAAGAGAGGAAGAGTGTGCATTGCTCCTCCACGTATTTGATCTGTCACCTTCCTTCTAGTTTCAGCATTCTTTCAAAACCTTTCATCTGAACAGAGCTGTAAAAAAGAATAAAAATAGCAAGGTATATGCTGTCTCATAGTTATGTTCAGCAAAACTTGAGCACCAAGTGTAAAATGTGTCCTATTTGTCATTTATGGTTGCAATTATATGTGATAGGGGATGTGGCTTCTTACATATCTGGTACAAATTCAACAGCTTGTATAGGTCTTCCTTGTAAAGTAAGACATGCAGCTGCAGGTAAGCCCAGCTGCAGACATAAATATCCCTCAGACCAAGAAAAAGCATGAAAGCAACTCTGAGGTCAACACTTCTTCCTCTCCACCCTTTCCTGCCACCACAAAAAAGCATAACTGTCTGATATGAATGACAAAAGTGTTTTTCAGCCACTCCATTTTTGACAGAAAATAAGACTGATTTTGTGACATTCATGCCTGAGTTAGTATATTTCTGTAGTGGGAGGGACCAGAAAAGTACAGCACTATCCATGAAGACTTCCTAGCATTGGTGCTAAGCAGCATGGCAATAGAATACTGGTACTAGCTTAATGTAACTACATCATGTTTTGTTTACTTCATCATAACATCAGTGGACCTAAATGGGGAAGGCACTGTGAAAAATCAGGAGATTGAAGCTCATATTCTTCTTATTTGAAAATAATAGCCAATAAAGTGGCATCTATACACCCCTGGTATTCTGTAAGATGTGCATTTTGGGTAAGGTACAGCTGGAATTTCTAAATTAACTTCTAGCTGATCTTAAGGACAGTTCTTCAATAAAGCCAGAGGAAGAGAATACAAATAGAGTAGTAAAACACAAATGTATTACTAAACAAATCATTGGTCATTTTGTCTCTTGCAGAAACAACTGGAGAATTGCCTAGAAGGGATGAGAATGTCAGACTCTTCTCTGCTGAGCCCAGAAAGCAGCCATGTGGGACAGAGAGAATCACAAACTCATAGAATGGTTTGGAAGGGACCTTAAAGATCATCTACTTTCAAAATCCCTGCCATGGGCAGGGACATCTTCCGCTAGACTTCCACTAGGTTGCTCAAAGCCAGGAATGAGGCATCCACGTCTTCTCTGGGCAACCTGTTCTTCTGTCTGAAAGAAGGAAAACGCGTCAAAATCAACATGTCTGATGTAAGCTGAAAATTTTCTAGTATAAGCTAACTAAATAAAGAGTTAGTTCATAATTTTTCCTTTTCCTTAGTGGGGAGATTATACCCATGCCAGTACCCTACTATAACAACTTTATTATAAATGGCCAAAAGCTCACTCTCTAAATGAGAAATAAATGGGAATTCGCCTTGAAAAATAAAGCAAGTATTGAGTTCCATGTAATTCAGGCTTCAAAAGAGGCATGATATATATTCAAGACCTTACAATTCTCCAACTCCCTCTTATTGGAATTCCTTGTATAGTCAAGTATTTAGTTTACAAAAGTATGAACTTACCTTCTTATGGTAAATTCAACAAAACAAGCAATCTTTGAAGTCTGTCAGTGGTTGTATCAGAGTGAATCTGAAACAACTCAGCTGTATTCTGTAAGTTCCTTCAACCAACAGAAAAAATAGAAATCAGGCTCTGGAGCTCAGCACCCAGTCTGAGCTGAGCTGGAAGTGACACAGACAAGTACTTTTAGCTCAAAAGAATAGCTCAATATGCTGACAATTCAATCATCTTCACTTACTTCCTTGAACTGTACCAAACAGTGCTTATTTTAGTACTGGAATGGACTATTGTCAGACACTTAGGAGAAATTGCCCTTTTAATTTGTTTTATTTTGAAAGTTATGGTCCATATTGACAGGCCATTTTGTTCCTGCAGAAGCATAGAGCTGGGGCGCTGCTTTATTGTGAACCTTTAATTTTCTCTTTCTGGCAAGCGTCCTAGATTTTGTAATTTAATATTCCTGCCAAAAGCACTGGAAACATTTGAGAGGATCCTCATGGGATTAAGGACAAACTGTGGATTACATTCCTGGCATTGCACTACACTGGAAGCCATAATTTTTCTTGCTATCCTTGAATATTTTTGAGCTAACCAAATAAGAACACAGCAGAATTAAGAGTGTTTTGATGTTGTTTTACTCTTTCTTCTCAAATCAACCCAGGATCTAATGCACTTCTGCTCTTAGTCTAGGGAGTACATTTAGGTCAAGCAGATGTGTTTATGCTGATTAACCTTGCATATTAACAAAGTGAGAGCAGGTTGTGGTGTGGCTGAGGACATGACTTTCACTTTTTTTTCTGCACACTAGAAAATGTGTACTTAGCCATGAATCCTGCATCCTGCTTCCCAGATGTTGGGAGTCAGTGACTTAAGAACAGCCACAGTGAATCAGACCAAGCCTATAAAAAGCCTGGCTCCCGCCTCTGACAGTGGCCAGTAATGGGTATTTTGGGAAAGAGTACAAAAAAGGGGCAAGATTTCTTCTTCTTCTAATACATCATAGTAAGACCTACTAATTCGCTGCTCAGGGACAGACAGAGCCAGAAGTTCATTTTACATCTGTGTATCTAGAAGCCTTTCTATGATTTTCTTAGTTCCTTTTTTAAGCTCATTTACATCCCTGGTCTCTGTAACACCCTGCACCTCTCAGTCTCAGTTTATTTCAACTGTGCTGTGTAAAAAGAACTGGCCTTTGCTTGCTTTAAGCCTGCTTTTGGTAATTTCCATAGACGCTCTGACTTCTTGTTCTGTGATAGAATAATCCCCCCGAATCACCCACAGACCATATGCTGAATACCAGGTCAGCAGCAGTGGAACCAAAATCACCAGTGTGTGTCCCACAGTCCTCTGTGGGGCAGTGGCTTGATGTCCTGGATTGTCAAGCAAATTGCATTCTGTTTACCAGCTGTATGGCAGTTGTCTTCTGTTAAGTGGGCAGTTTTCCTTATCTCTTCCACAACTGGGGAGACATCTGCTGATAACAGGCTACTGAATGTCACTGCATGACTGCTAAAAACTATAGCATCCCATTGTGAGATGCTCCACCCAGAGGGGAGAGCCAAGCATTTCTACCCCGATATAATGTGGAGATTCTGGAACACCAGCACGGCTTTTCTCCACTGGATTTCCCAGAGGAACAGCTGCTCTCTTCCCCTGGATCATCAGAGGAAGACTACACCCTTTCTACAGGATCCCTGCTCAAACAGAACCACTCCTGACACTTCAGGAGGACTGCAGCCACATCTCCAATTGGACTGCTACCAACACCCTGACCAACAGGGTGTCAGGTTGTGTTCTGACTCTGTCAGTGTTGTTTTAGTTCACTGCATTGTTTATTTTATCTTTTTATTTTCTTCCCTATAAAAAGAACTGTTATTCCCTGCCCCCATATTTCTTTTGCCTGAGAGCCCCTTAATTTAAAATTTATAGCAATTCGGAAGAGGGGGAGGTTTACATTTTCCAATTCAGGGGAGGCTCCTGTCTTCCTTAGCAGGCACCTGTCTTTTGAAACCAAGACACTTGATTTACAAGTGCAAAAGAAGATATGGAGACAAAACAAAGAACATAAAGATAAAACATACATTTTATCTTTTGCCATCACCATTCCCACAATACAGAGAAAACTTTCAGAAAAAGAATTGCTTTCAATCTCAACAGTTTCTGAAGTCACTAAATAACAACCAAATGCTTCAGGGATGCAATAGGTCTCCCTTGAAGAATAAGCCCAGGGTTTTGCACTTTAAACAAAGAAATGTTCAGACTAATGGATGACAGCTGTTAGAGTTCACCTTCCAGTACTTCCAGAAGGGCTGGAAAATGTGCTAGTGTTTTTCAAGATCGAAAGACATCAGTATTAAACAAGTCAATCAAATATATCAAACTGTTCAATGCAAGCTGTAACCTGCTACCTGAGTTGATGCAGAACTTGTCAAAAATTACACAAAAAAGTATACAGCAAGCATTAAAACATAGAGAACGGTTAAGTAATTTGTCTTTTACAAGTGTAAGTGAAATAACTAAGCTTCAGTTAACATTGACTTCAAATTAGCAAGAAATCAGTCAGTTTAAAAATTACAGGAATTAAAGAACCTTGCCTATTGTAATATATGTTGGGAAATAATTCATGCTATAAAAGAATGTATTTTATAAAGATTGTGAAATCCAGACAAGTCTCTGACCACAAGCAGCCTGAGAGGGGGTCTATTCAAACTCTGAAATTCCTGAAGGCGGAGGAAGAACAATCGGCATTTAGCTTATAATTAGATGCACCCAGCGCAATGATCACTGTTATCCCGAGTCATCCGAGTCATCCCAAGAAGTTTAAGAGCGATCAAGATAGCCGAAGTCGCCAGAAAGATACATGTGAATATGCGATTCCAGGGATACGATCAACGCTGGCTATCAACCAGGAAACGGCGATTGTCCAAGCTCTGAAAGAACCAATTATGAATATGCAGAGTTACAAAAGAAACTTGGACTGTCACCTCAGGCATAATAAACTGTATAAAACATCCCCACTAGAAGCGGCTCTCATGAACGAGGCGGGGGTCCTATTGCGATAGAGGTCGGATCCAGTTTCACTCAGTGCTGATCCCAGGCTCGATGCTGTCTCTTTGGCCGTGGTGGTTTTGAGGACCGTATTTTGGTTGCGGAAAAAGATAAATAAATATTTTTGCATTTTTTATAATTTTGCTTTCAATTGATCATTTATAACACCGATTTTCTATATTGTAAGATTATTCTTCAAGAAAGGTATCTGCTTTCTAAAATGCTCATGCTTTCATGAAGCACTCATGAAAATCGTTCAGTAGATAATACCACTATAATCCTGTGACAAAACTGCCATGGAAATATAACAGGAATGAGTCAATATGTTTAAGAACAGTATCTTCCACAATTCCACAGTCTAATAGAGAGTACTGTATATGGTTTGAATTACCAAGAGAAATGTTACAGCACTATTAAAAATAACTCATTTTTCACTGTTACAATAGACAGTTCAAATAATGCTCCACAAGTTTACAGAACTTGATGCACAGTTCTGAGAGAGCTTAATATTTCATGTCCTGTATCTCTTCTTCTAGCTAAATACAACAAAAACAGGCACCATGCCCCCGTGACAGGTCATATCTGATATTAGTGGAGAATGGGGAAGTCTAGAAGAGAGAAAAAGTTTGAAACTTGTGAGAGAGGAGAGGCTGCAGGAGTGTTGTTACACACAAATGGGTAGAAAATAGCTCTCTCATGAAAAGTAGTCTCAGGACAACAAATGTAAGGACTTGTGTTATCAGCAGACATGGGATCCATGGGGAAAACCAGTGATGAGCATGTGACAGTCTAGCCAGGGGTTTTCAAGGCAGTTTTGAAGAACAGGGGAAGGAAGGCATCAGGACAGTGCTATGGAGTTTATTACACTGAAAAATAATGAAAGAGAAGAAGTAGCCAGAAGGGAAAGATAATGCAGAGCCAAGATCCAGTATTGTCTAACACATTCCATTTCATTTAAAAGTTGAAAAGACAATGAAATCCCACAGAACTCATGACAAGGCAGGCCCTGGAAAGAAGGCCAACTTTTATAAATAGACAAAAAAAGGAAGTCTAATGCTGAGATGGTGCAGCTGCCCTACAACATCCTACACCTTATCAACATTTTTGAAATCTTTGGTAGGGAGTTGTACAGAGTAAGCTCTTGACAGGATCTAGCATCAGTTAGAATTTGGCTCTGTGGTTTTCAGTACACTGACTCAAATCCATTTCAGTCTTTGCAATCCACAGTTACCCAAGAGAGCTCCCTTGCAGGAGTTCAGCCTGGAAAACTAACTTTTAAAAAACATTTGTTGTGTCCAAAAAACCTATCCCAATCTTTCCCCAGAAAATTCTGCTCTCTGCTTCTGCTCTCCTCAAAGTACCCCATCTGTAGGGGGCCTGCTCCACCTCTCCACTCTAGCCCAGTCTCCAGCACTCCTGCCTAGACTTGTCTCTGCAGTCCTCAGGCTCATCTCTGGCACGATATTTCCACTTTGGTGACATTGCCTCATCCACAGACCTAAACCAATGTGAGGTGAAAGATTAAGAAATTCAGGCAATGAAGGAAGTGAAAGCTGTGATTCAAAAGGTGGTGATTCACTTTAGGCAAGACTGCAATCTGACAGCTGCCATGACTTTTACCAACTGGCCTTTTGAAGTGCTTCTTTTCAAACCAGACACAAGAACAGGGAGTAACAAAACTCTTTCAGAGTTTTGAGAGAATAAAAACTGCTGAAGGCAGTGAGTTCATTTAGGAATCCACTAGCCTGCTGATGAAATTTCAGGTTGAGAAACACATGCATTTTCATGGGTAAGCAATGTGTTCTTGACACACCCTTTGCTTGGGGATGGGGACAGTGGTCACCATGCAAGGAGTTAAAGGGTTATGATCCTTTACTCTGATGCAGAGACAGGCCTGATGGCATGGATAGGAGAAACTCTTCAGTGTCTCTTCAGATATTCAAGAATAAGAAGCCATCAATGATGCTAAGAGAAGCTGTGTTCTAGACAAGCCGTACAGATCACAATGCTGCTTTTCTGAGGACTTTTTAGCTGCAGAAAATTCTCAAGAGAGCCTGCACAAGCATTCAGAAGAGAGACCTGTTGACAGTCACTAACTAGATCAATCACACCAGGTTCATGAAATCTCTAAAATGAAAACACACTTAGTCTGAGAATGTATCTGGCTGAAGTTTTGTGCCTTATTCTTCTGCTTCCTGGCATTTCCTTTTGGATTTGGCTTGCTTTCAGTCAGGTCAGATGTTCATCTGGTAATTGAATAATGGCCTTGGCAAAACCTGGAGTTACAACTTCTATCAACTTAACAGCATGAGGAAAGAGTTACCTCTTACTTGACAGTGAATAATGGACTTAGCAGGCTTTATCATTAGTTTTCTGGAGGCAAAGCAGGAAAAACAGTTTATCTTCTTTTTCATTGAATTCCTGAACTTATCCCTGCAGTACAGTGTAAGGGTCAGATAAAGATGGTGCATTAAGCCTACAGTTCTACCAGACGGTGAATGAGTCCCAC
This sequence comes from Melozone crissalis, assembly GCF_028551555.1. NCBI lineage: Eukaryota > Metazoa > Chordata > Aves > Passeriformes > Passerellidae > Melozone > Melozone crissalis. The sequence goes on along the minus strand of NW_026535786.1, from coordinate 19,476,687 downwards.
TGTACCAGGTTAAAAATGCCTGAGCCAGGGATCATCATGAGTCCCAAACTGCCAGCTTTAAAATGACCACCAAAGCCCTCTTGTGTGCTGTCCACAATTCTTAATATTGGTCACTTTCCTTGTCAGCAAGGGTGAGCATAGCACCTTTTTCCATAGAAATTGCTTTTCTGTCCTAAACTCTCCTGCTGCTTCTCAACATATGCATCCCACCCTTCCCTGCCTCTAGTCTTCCTGATAATCCTGAGCTGCCCAGACAGTAAAGAAGTTTCAATTATACTACCACAGTGTATGTGGTAGTATAATTGAACTCAGAACTAGCTGCAGACACAAGTCTCTCAAGACCTGTGAGCTAATCCAGCCAGTCCTTTATCTTAACCATAAAAAAAATGTACCTATCATTCCAGGAGGACAAAAAGCAATGTATTTTGGTTGCTGGATGGACTTTCATAACAGTAAACATTACATGTAGTGTGTATAAACAGCTACAAAAAAAAAAAATTGCAACACTGGGGCAGGGGAGTAACACAGAAAGAATTCTTGCAGATCACTTCTGCCCATTGTTTCCCTTTCCTTGGAAACCTGGGAGAGAGGTCGTGCTCTGGCTTCTTCTGGATGAAGTCACATATGCAATAGCCATGGCTGGGGAAAATTCCTAATGTTTTATGAAGATGGTGCTGTGTGACAGCAAATCTGAAGGCAGAGCTCAAGGAAGGGCACAAAGGAAGTGGGAAAACAACAGATCTCATCACAGGGAGTGCTGGCACATTTCCAGGGGAGGCTGCATGCAGGCACATTTTGGGGCCTGTTAGTGCAAACTTCTATATTTCACTTTTTCACTTCTCTTTTATTAACTATGCAAAAGTGATCAATCAATAATGGAAGAAAGGTTTTCCTAAGGCACTGCATAACTCCTCTTACCTCCCAGGAGGTAGCCTGAAAGAATTCTAGCAGCTTCTTGTTCTGTAGTTATCCTTTCCTTCCTTCATACACCTGGAGGAATCAATCCTGCATTTAAAAAAAACGAAGAAAAAAAAGGAGGATTCCTATGAATCTGCCATCCCGACAAATTACTGAGATAACACATGCAGAAAGAAAGGTTTTCATCTTTCTCTTGCAACCTTCATGTCACCTATTGTTTCAGCTCAGTCACCAAAGCTTTCACTTCTCTCTCACTGTTTTACTCAGGTAATAACTTAATTCAACTTGTAGTATCATGCAAAACCTTTGAGATGACTCTGTTAAACAAGAGTACTTATCTAACTGCAAGCCCTCAAAATCTTTTTGAAGTCACAATCAATGCTTTGTGTGATAAACTGGATGAAAATGGCTCTTTCAATTTCAGAAGTAAGAGAAATGCCAATTGATGGGGAATTTTTGGGTTCTCAACACATCTTTTTCTTTCTATTTTCTGATAATCAACTGCATTAATTTAGTACTCAAAATGAAAGTATCCAACAGCCTAAGTGAAAGCATATGCATGTCTCATTATGAATGAGACCTGATCATGCTTTGCTATCTTAGAACATGCAGTGTCTCTTGTTCTTTTGTTAATATAATTTTTATTATTCTCAGTAGAAAGAAAAATAAAACCAAGGTAGATGACACATAAATACAAGCAGCAGCAGAGAAGCTTCAGAACTCTTTTCAAAGTATAGGGAAAAACAACAACAATAAATTAAAAGCATTCTTTTCTTCATAAGAGGTCACCTTACAAAATACTGTAAATAAAAGTCCAGTTCTTCAAATCTACTTGAAATCACTGTAGCCTTACAACCTTCTTTAGAATTACACTCACTTGCACCAGTAGAGGTTTTGACTACAAAGCAAATCTAAATGGCTTTGCTGTCACTGAAAACAAAACCTATTGCAAGACCCTCACAACAAAACACATACAGGTATGAAAATGGACAACACGCTAAGAAACAAAATGTTCAAAGTCATTTCACCGTGCATATTTTCAGTCAAACTTATAAAACTGGCATGGAGATTTTAAGGGAGGCCAAAACCTTGGGATTTCATGTAGCTGTCTAAAAAAGCAAAAGGTACATGTCCTCAGATTCAGTTCTTGTTCAGATAAATGCAAGACCAATTCCAGGTTTAAGTCTTGGCCTTAAGCTAAACTCCAAGTGCATTTTTCCTCTTCTATTAGTACTTCCACAGAAAGATCTACCCTACACACTATTGCTATGCACTGCAAAAGCAGATCAAAATGTGAGCTGTCATTTTTTTACCTTGTATCACTGCTGAGCATCTCACACACATCAGTACTTGGCTGACATTTCAGCCTTAATGTGCTGCCAGAGAGGAGGTCCTCACAAGGTGCTAACATGACAGTATTAGCACAGAAAGAGTGTGAGTGTTTTACACTCTGTCACTCCTCACCACCAACAGAGAGTGAAAGCCTGACTAGGCTTCTGCATCCAGCCTGAGCAATCCCAGTGTGTAAAGCAGTCATGCTTCTAAACCTCACCAGCAAGACCAAGACATTGATCTGGCAATGTGGTTGCAGCAAAGGAAATTCTCACCAGATTCTTCCAGGTGGGGGTGGTGGAGTGCTGAGGCAGGAGCCCAGGAAAAATGAGGAAGGAGGTTTTTCTAACTGCAGCTGGACAAGGAAGGCCTTGCACAACCTCATCCAGACTGAGAATGGTGAACCCCTGGGGCTGGACTAGAGACCTCCAGAGGTCCCATCCAGCTGAATTACCAGATGTTATCAATTAAAGATTGCATTCAACCTAGTACAGAAAAAACCCCACCAACATCAGCGGGAATGTGTTTTACATGTCTTGGCCCGACATTTATTTGTTTTTAATAATGTCTAAAAAAAACCTACTGAAAGACCAGAGCTTACTACAGTGAAGAGCTTGGAAGGGCAATACCATCTTAGGGGTTTTGGCTGCTCTTTCCACAGTTCTTTATCCAGGGCTAGCAGCGATAGCTCAGTTTCTTCTTGAATTGTATCTACTGAATACATCTAAACGTTTTGATGTTAAACAGTATGCATTATGCACTTCCAAGCTATTTTCAAGCCACAGACCTCTCTTAACACATTCACTCCTACCTCCACTGGGTTGGGTTTCCTTGCTCATCAGGGATCATGTTCTCCAGCTGATGGCAGAAGAGAGATGAACTCAGAGAGACAAGCTGAGATCTGTTCCTTGTTGCAGAGCTTCAGAAGTTTCACAGCATCCTCTGCTGCCAAAGAGCAGAACCAGATCAGAAATAAAAACATGGACTATGCCTTCGAGCAAAGATTATCACTTTATACAGACAGACACTGCCCCCAAAAATCATCTGCAGTGAAAAGAGGCAGATAATGAAGCCCAAATCCTTAATAGGGATTAACCTCCACACTTTCCTCAGAGCCATACTTGAAACTGATCTATGCTCTGGTAGTACAGGTGCAAATCAGTTAATTAAATAAATAGGGCAGGAGATATTTCTCCTTTTTTAATGCCTTTATTAAAAATCAGCTTGGGTGGGAAGAACCGACGGGCCGCTCTCATGCCGCTACTGCTCCCAGGAGTGGCACAAAGGAGGAGGAAGAGTGCAGCTGTGTCCGCTGGTCTGCAGGCAGAGCTGGGGCTTCGATCGTCACGAGAGCACCAGGAGATTCGTCATTTTTCAGTTTGACATTCAGGTTCCTCTTTCTTTTTAGATTAGTGTGAAAGGTAAAACAGGTCTTAGTGGACACTGGATTCTGTTCTTCACGTCTAGACATCACTTCAATCTCTTAATTCCATGGTGGCTCGTTGTTTTTAGAGGTTTTACCTGCTGGATTTGGTGAGGGGTTTCCTCATTTGCATGCCAACCCCGATGTCACCTCCTCCTCACAGTCTGGGGTGCCATCTTCCAGGAAGCAGCAGGGTGATACTCAACAAAGGGGGATTTCTAACCATCAAGAACAGGTAATTAAAGGAAAACTATTAACAACAGGTGATTACAACATGAAATTATTAGGAAAGAATAGTTAGAATTCCAACTTGGCAGCAATTGGTTTAACTTGTGAACTCTGCAATCTTTAAAAAAAATGGACAAGTTTTCTACTCACAACAGTTCAGAAATACCAGATTACTGTTTCCAAGGAACAGTCCCATACCAAAGTGCAAACTTTGCAGGGCTAAGCCATTTTTGTGCTATGCAGTACTTTTCAACACCTGGAGGTACACAGACCTTCTCTTTGTTATTTTGAATTCTTATTTTCACAGAATCACAGGCTGGGTAGGTTGGAAGGGACCACAGTGGATCATCTGGTCCAACCTCCCTGCTCAAGCAGGGCGATCCCGGAGCACATGGCATAGGATTGTGTCCAGACAGTTCTCCAGGGACGGAGACTCTCTGGGCATCCTGTTTCCATGCTTGGTCACATTAAAGAAGTTGTTCCTCCTGTTCAGGTAAAACTTCTTGTGCATCAGTTTCTACTCAATGCCTTCTTGTTCCATTGCTTGGCACCACTGAGCAGAGCCTGACACCCTCCCTTCAGTTATTCATAGACACTGATGAGGTCTCCTCTCAGTCATCTCTTCTCAAGGCTGAACAGACCCAGCTTCCTCAGCCTTTCCTCATAAGAGAGATACTCCAGACCCTTAATCACTTTTGTCACCTGTTGTTTCTCCAGCGGGTGTCAGAGTAGTTAAAGTCCCCCACCAGAACCAGGGCCTGTGACTGTGAGGCTGCTTCAAGCTGTCTGTAGAAGACCTCATGCACTTTCTCCTGCATGAGGTAGCCTGTAGCAAACATCCACAACAGTGTTACCTCTACTAGTCTGCCCTTTTTTCCTTACCCATGAGATCTTGACTTGCTTGTTGTCCACCAAAGGCAGAGATCGATATGTTCCAAGTGCTCTCTCACAGAGAGGAAACTCCACCACTGCACCTTTCTGTCTGTCTCTCCTAAACAGTGCGTAGCCCTTCATGACAACAGTCATGCAAGCTATCTCACCATGTCTCTGTAATTGCAGTGAGATCAAAACCCTTTCACTACCCGTGTGTCTAGTTCCTCCACTGTATTAGGAAACAACACGTGCTTCAACTTTAGAAAGAACAAAGGATAAGCATGTGCCCTCTAAGATCCATGGGAAAGAATCCTATGGCACAAAACTGGTGGTCCCAACAAACTATTCAGACCTCAAAACTCATTACTATGAGTAGAAAATCAGAAATGTCATACACAGAAGAGTAATTCTGTTGCATGGTTCACAAGACAGCTCAGTAAAATACAACTTTACTCCTATTCCAGCAATGCCCAGCTGGCCCTGCACAAGCCATTACTCACAAAATTACTCTGCAGCCCCACATAGTTGCACCAACAATATCAGGTTATTTGTAAGCAGTATGCAGAGATGTTTTACAGGTACAAGGACAGCACAGTGTTCTCTCCCAAAGCTGCACCAGGCAAGGTGTGGCATCTGAATGCTGCATCCATTGATGCCTCTCCCTGTCACGGCACCCTCACACAATGGGCAACCCAGATCCAGATGGGAGGGTTATGGGATGCTTGCACACTTTCACAGCAGTCAATGTGGATGGGCTTTCTTGCACACATGTATGAGCCAGCTGTGTGCCGATGGCATTTTGGCCTGTTTCAGAAATAGCATGACCAGGCACGACTAGGGAAGTGATTCTGTGCTCAGCACTGGTGAGGCCACATCTCAAACACTGTGTCCAGTTCAGGGCTCCTCAGTTCAGGAAGGCCATTGAGGTGCTGGAGCAGGTCCAAGGAAGAACAATGAAGCTGGTGAAGGGTCTGGAGGACAAGTCTTATGAGGAGCAGCTGAGGAAGCTGGAGTTGTTCAGCCTGAAGAAAAGGAGGCTCAGGGATAATCTTATCATTCTCTACAGCTACCTAATAAGAGGTTGTAGCCAGGTGGCAATCACTCTCTTCCAGGCAACCAGCGACAGGACGAGAGGACATAGCGTTAAGCTGTGCCAAGGAAGGTTTAGGTTAACATTAGGAAGAATTTCTTCACAGAAAGGGTAATTAGACATTGGATTGGAAAGCCCAGGGAGGAGGTAGAGTCACTGTCCCTGGAGGTGTTTAAAGAAAGACTGGACGTGCCAGTTAGTGCCCTGTGGTTTAGCTGACAATGGGGTGATAGACGACAGACCGGAGTATATGATCTCAGAGGGACTTTACCTAACCGTTTCCGTGGGCAGACACAAATTCATACCCGGCCCGGCCCCCGCTCCGCCCCGCCCCGCCCCGCCCCGCCGGCACTGCGGCGCCGGTGCCGGTCATGGCGGCGGCAGCGCGCTTGTTCCGTGGGGCCGCCTGTGGCCCGCCGGCCCTCGCCTTTACCCGGGCACTGGGCTCGGCGCCGCCGGGGCCGGTGAGCCGGGAGGCGCGGCGGGCCGCGCTGGCGGCCGCAGGGACGCTGGGCGGGCTGGGGCTGGCGTTGGGGCTGTGGCGGCGGCAAGCCGCGTTGGCGTCAGCCCGGGAGGACGAGGAGGAGAAGGAACTGCGGCAGCGGTTCATGGCGCCGCCGGTGAGCGGGCTCCGGGAGCTGCGGCGGCGGCGGCGGGAGCTGCGGAGCCGCATGGAGGTGCTCATCATGGAGACGCAGGCGGAGATGTGTCGCGCCCTGGCCGACCTGGACCCCGGCGCCTCCTTCGCCGTTGACAGCTGGGAAAGGAAGGAAGGTACGGGGGAGGCGCGGGAGAGACCGCGGATACCGGCACCGCGGGTTTGGTCACCCCTCGGTGACCCTGACCTGGAGCCTGGCGTTGGCAGGCGGAGGCGGCATCAGCTGCGTGCTGCAGGATGGCGAGGTCTTTGAGAAGGCGGGTGTGAACGTGTCCGTCGTGTCCGGGTTCCTGTCCGAGGAAGCAGCGCGGCAGATGCGAAGCAGAGGGAAGTCTCTGAAGGCCAAGGACGGTAAGGCGTCTATCGCGCAGTTGGGATGGGGAACCTGGACGTGTTGACCTGAGTATTCCCGTTCAGGTACTCTGAAAGCAACCTGGCCTTTGAGCAGAACATGAGGAAGGCAAGACTGATGAAAGTTCAAAGGTTTTAATTTGTATCATAGTGATTTCTAATCAGTAAGCTTGACTGGTGGACTTTCATGTCCCTAGAAAGCCAGGTATGGGAGTGCTTGTCTCTCTGTCTTGCTGCAATGAGGAATGTATTGTAGGCACAGGTGGCCTCTCAATAATGAGGCTCTAGTGCAACAGTGAAACAGTGCAGGAATTATGTACCAAAAAGGCGGATGGAGAAAACCAACAACACCTGAAGGCTAAAGGGGACTCAACACACCTTTGTGTAACAAAGGGTAATTGTGAGGACTGGGGGTGGTAGAAAGCCTTAGCAGTGCCGTATGTTTTAAGTGGTCTTCATCTGGTGGGTTCTCCCAAGTATTGTCACGTTTTAGAACAAATACCAAAGAAATCGCTGAGTTAGGTGCACAGAAGTGTATGGATAAGAAGTAACTTGCCCACCGATTAATAATGATGGGTGACCCAACATGAGACACTTTCCTGTTGTGGCTTGGAGCCTAAGGGAAAATAGTGATATTCCTTAAATGATAATAAATGAAGTTTATTGAAAAACTGACGAGCTTTTCCTGTGCATCCTTTTATCCAGGGAAGCTGCCTTTTTGCGCCATGGGTGTGAGCTCTGTTATCCATCCAAAGAATCCTCATGTTCCAACCATGCACTTCAACTACAGATACTTTGAAATTGAAGAAGCAGATGGTAAGGATTATAGTCCAATGAAGACTGTATGAAATGTCTGACTCTGCCCCAAGGAAGTGTGAATGCATGGCAGGGTAAGAGATCAAGAACCAGTGCGAGTTTGCTCCCAGGTATGTCAAGAGTCACCAGCCCATCTTGTGAAACTGCTGTTCTGTAGTCAGGGTCAGTAGTCCAAAATGGTTTTCACTACACTGAAGTTTGTGTCATCTTTTCCTGAAGTCACTGATCATTGCACTACCTTGTAGTCAAATTTTTAACTATTGAAGTCTAGGGACACTGCTGAAAAATGATGTTGTTTTGTATTGTAAAAGTAGATGCTAGTTTTTGGTGAACCACTAGCAACAAGTTGCTGTTCAGAAGTTTAAAAGAAAAATGTTGCTGCTTGCCTCTGCTATAGGAACTAAACAGTGGTGGTTTGGTGGTGGGACTGACCTCACTCCAACTTACCTGAATGAAGAGGATGCTGTTCATTTTCACAAGACTCTGAAAGAAGCCTGTGACAAGCATGATCTAAAGCTGTATCCCAAGTACAAGAAATGGTACGTGGACAAAGGTGTGCTTGGTGGGAGCAGGAAGCAGCACTGGGTGTTGGCAGTTAAGTGTATGCTGGGAACTGTAGGTTCTGATGCCTTTTGAAAAGTATCAGAAAGCCCTAATGAAAATCAGAAGTGTACTGGGACAAAATGTTGTCTAAAGAAATACCTTATTTACAGAATCCTGGATTTTTCAAGTCTGAGGGCTGACAACTGGGATCGTAAGTCTACAGCCCAAAGGAAAACTAAGCTGATAAAATTCCTTTTAGCCTCTGGTGTTAAACTAGGATAAGACTTCTGCCCCATGAACTTGCACAAACTCTCTTTACAGTGAACTCGTGGTAAATGTGCATGATTTAGTGTGAGCTCTTGGGCCATCACAGCAGTTTTGAAAATCTCATTTTTGTTTTTCTGCCTTCAGTCTGGCCGTCATAGCCAGGTAATTTCCAGGTATGTCAAGGACATTGTCCTTAATGTAGAAGCTTCATAATTTGATGAAGCTGTATTTTTTTCTCTGGTGACACATTCACTGGGAGTTCAACAGCACATTTTCTAAGATGCAAATTTTTAATGTTCTTCTTGAGCTGAGAGATACAAGTGATGGGATCTTCCACTACTAAGTGAGAACTTGCTGTTCTGTGTCTGATAATCCTATCTGCCGCAAGCTGTGTATGCAGGAAGGTGGGGGTACCCTTTTGTAAGCTACTAGGTCTTGTCTGAGGACAGGAGATTAAGTGGGTGTTGTAGTTTGGGTGGCAGCCACTTAGTAGAGAGACATATTGTAGAGCCTTGAGATTACAGTCGTGCTGTCGGAGGATTTTTTGCATGGTAGTTTAGAGAATCTACCTTAATGGTCTGGTTCTTTGCTGCTTAAGTAGGTTTGCAATGCCAGCTAAAGGGGGTCAGAGACGTTTTCCCACTTTGCTAAAGAAAAACATTATTACACTTACCACATTGTCTACCTGATCTAGATTTAAGATTTTTGTCAGGCTTATTCTCTTTTATATTTCTGACTCGGTGTTTTTCACTAACTCTTCCTGCTATCATAAAATAGAAAACACTGATTATCCCAGTGAATAAAAAAATAGAGTAGGTTATCTGTTACATCTCTATGTCTTTCTTGTTATGGCCATGCCATATATAATGCTCGAGAACGATTGTGGATATATGGAAAACTGGTCCTGTATGGAAAACTAGTCCTAATGGAAGGCCAGGTTTTCTTGATGTTGATGGTTCCTGCTTCATACTTCGTTTTGCTTTCTCCTCCATGTGAAGACTTGCATGCCCAAGCAAGGAATTATAAGAAAGATGGAGTTAAGTCATTCAAGTTACAGTAATTTCACAACTAAATACTCCCTGTAAATACAAAAGAGATTAATTGCTTTTTGGATAAGCTGTCCTTACTCATTTATAAACTTAAACACGAGTCATGAAAAGCCACTGCTATAATGATTCAGTCTTTCAAATTTTAACTATTAAAAAACCTTTTTCCAAGGAAGGGTGCCATGACAGTTGCTTTCTTATCTGGTCTTGGGGCCTTAGGTTACTTTTGTTTTGATGAAGAAAATTCTTTTACTTGGATGCCAAAGAGAATAAATTCTCTTCCAAGTCTGAGTTCATATGAAAGCTGTCCAAATAATGTGAGAACTACATATAATGCTGGGAATGGAAGCTGTCAAGAGCCCTCAGCTTTGAAATTTTTGAAATCAGATGTCTCTGTTCAGAGTTGGTTGAGGATATGGATTGGATTAACCCACATGGACGCATCTGCCAGGGTGTTCAGTGACGTTGTGGTGATGTGTAGCTTTACAGAGACCATTTAATCAGAGCTTTTACTGCAAGTGACACAGGAGTGCTTTCCAGGTGATGCTGCACTGTCCTGCCTCTGGGCATCAGGGAAACAGTGGGGCACCCAGCCCTGCAGAAACTGACTTATGGGCAGTATTTCACTGGTTCTGTCCTGCAGCATGCAGCTCTTTGGAGTACTGTTCATGTCTTTGAATACTCTGGACCATATTAGTAATCATCTGACACTGCTTCTAGGTGTGATGACTACTTCTATATCAAGCACCGTGGTGAGCGTAGAGGGATTGGAGGCATATTCTTTGATGATGTGGACTCTCCCTCCAAGGAGGAAGTATTCCAGTTTGTAAAGAGTTGTGCCAAAGCTGTTGTGCCTTGTTACATTCCCATTGTGAAAAAGCACTGCCATGACTCCTTCACACCAGAGGAAAAGCTATGGCAACAGCTTCGGAGAGGACGGTGAGTACTGGAGGAACAAAAGTATACACAGGAGGTGGACTGGGCTGGCAAGAAAAAAGTATGAGCTAGTTCTTCACAGTTACAGGTCGTGTGGGCCAAAAAAGCTCACCAAGAATTTAAGCATTTTTGTGCATAGAACTAATTCTGAAATCCAGTGCTAGATTGCTAAACAGGGTGCAAAGAAGGCATTTCCCATTCTCCCATGTTGCAACACAAGCAACCCAAACAAAGCACCACCATTTCTTTTCAACTCCTTCAAAAAGCAAAAGAAGCTTTGTTGAAGGCGAAGGGAGACAACCCATCTTTGTTGATCAGCATCGACTCCGATTTATTGATCAAATCAGCCACCTTTTATAACAGTGTTAATTAACTTCATGCATATTGCAAAATTCGAGCTCACCATAGGCTACAGAGAAAACTCTAACCCCTCCTTTTGTTTACAATACCTGTGGTTTGTTTATTGAAACCAAGATTTGTCTTCTCACCGTGATATGAAAAGTTCTCAAAACTTTCATAGCTGTTCCCAGAGCAGCCAAGGACAGAATGTTTACCTGTTATGAGAAGACTGTCTGAGAATCCTGCTGTTTATAAAAAATATGCCTGAGAACCTAGTTATTTACAAAATCAAGCCTGGGAACTGCTGCTTTACAGCTGCCTTTTACTTTTCCATCAGCTGTATACTTTCATGGCCTCTTTCCTTAAGCCATGTCTGAGCAAAATTCTCCAACAAAGCTTCTGCTGTGTAACAGGCCAAGGAGTGTGGGTGTGCTTCATGTCCTGAATCCTGCCCGTTCCTGCAGCCCAGAGGTAGTGTATATAGGGCTGCTCTGTCACATGAGGAGCTAAGGGTAAAAGAATGGTGGCTTCCTATTAAGTAATGCAGGAAAACCCCAGAAAGTCAGGAATAACTCTACTTGAGTTCTTTCAGTTCCTTACATACGTCTGATCCATCTGATCTTGGCATTGAAATTCCTGTAAAGGAATTGAGGATACCTGTAAAAGAATACAGAGAGTTGGATTTTTTTATTCTGGCATGGTCCAAGGTTACTGTAAAATACTTAGGAGGATGCCTAATGTCACCAACTGTTAATGCTGCAAAAGCTTAAGTACATTGGTCAATACAGTTGTACTCTCTTCTCCATGTCCTGTGACTGTTTGAGTGTACGGAGAATTGAAACTATGCTTTGTGCTTAACTAGAGTCTTTAGTTTCTGCCTGTTCTGCAGAGAAATGTGAGACTGGCATGGAAAGAGTGTAAGCATTCAAGTTCAGATCACTGGCCTGCAGCTGTTGGTCACTTAAGCAAGCATCCTTAATTTGGTGGGACTGTTCTTGGGAACATTGGGCTTTCAGGATCCAGCCTGTGGATGGGATTTAGCAAACCTGCAAAGTTTAAAAGGTGGAATGGCTTTTCTAAGTTGCAGCAGGACCAGCTCTTGAGGTCTGTCTATTTCCCTGGGTCTGTTTGCAGGTTATGGGGCTATGTAAAGCTTTCCAGTTCTGCACATGGATAAGAGCTTTTCCCTTCCTGTATCTTTAAGTACAAACACCCTGTATTGGCTCTCGAGATAATCCTTGATGAATTGTCACAGCTCTGTTCCTATGCTGGGAGCAGAAAACCGTCTATTTCATCACTTACAAATCCCAGCCAGCACTCTGAAGCTATCTGACTTTTGCTGTTTCTAGATCTTCCCAGGAACCAGGAAACACTGTTCTGGCCTTGCTGCTTATGTGTCCTTCAGCATGGAGGACTGCACAGTAGAATTTTTTCTCTGGTTATTTTCAGTACCTTTAAGGCCTCTCTTTATTACATCTCCACAAAGAGAAGAACCAAGGTAAATGTAGTGTCAAGCTTGCCAGCAGGGCTGAGGCCTGGGAGGAGTACAGTACAGCACAGGAGCCTGCAGACTGCTCTCCTTAGAACAGTTGGTCTGCTCTAGTCTCTTACGTGAGGTCAGTTCTCCCTGTGCTCTGTGGAGTAGCAAGGTCACACCTGCATTCCTATGCAGAGGATGCTGCAGAACAGTTGACAGAACAGTTGACGCCAACTCAGCAGAAAAACAGGCTGGTTTTGTTTGACATCTGCCATTTGAAGAAAGCACAACCAACTTCTGCTAATAAACTAGGGATTTTTCTGTTGCATCTCTTCATTCCTGTAGGTATGTAGAGTTCAACTTGGTTTATGACAGAGGTACAAAGTTTGGCCTTCTGACACCAGGATCAAGAATCGAAAGCATTCTTATGTCTCTGCCACTGACTGCAAGGTAAGGGTGTGGTTATGTGGAGTTGTAACAGACACTGTTCTTAGTAAAATATTTCATAGGATTAAATCCAAGGTCTCTTCTGGTCTCTAGTCTCTTAACAGTGATGAGTTCATGCCTGATACAAGAACTGGACAAGTACAGTTCTCTATTCTGCATATGCAGCTGCTTCTCCGTTGTACTCACCTAGTTTCCAGTAGTATGTGGCATAGAGATTTTCTGGCAAAAAAATTATAGTTTTTTTGCTTAGTTCCTCTTTATAGATTTATTATTCTCACTCCATGGATTTTTGCTTAGTAGCCCTTAGAAACCATGAGAGCCTCTGGCAGTCCTGCCAAATGTGGGGCAGGGAGCTGCACAGTTTAACTAACTGTGTGTTGTATGAGAAATTATCTCTTTGTTTTCTACTTGAACCTGATGACTTCATCTGACTTCTCACTGAGTAACATGATTTTCTTCCTGTCCATTTTCTCCATAACAGTTTTTATTTTACAAGGCTTCTGGGGGGTTTTCATTGTTTGTTTTCCAGGCTGACAGTTTGTTTTCCTGCTCTTTTTATTTTTTTGTACAGTTGATGTTTCATACTTTTGCCACTTTTGCTAGGCCTAAATTTTCTGTGCCCTTTCTGAACTGGGGATAAGGAACAGACAATGTAAGCTACATATCTGGATACAAGATGCAGGTGTGCTCCTGACTTATAGTGGCATAGCAATATTTTAATTCATTATTCTTTCCACAGTCCTAATATTCTGTTTGTTGGTTTTGACTGCGGTTCAGCATTGAGGTGGCTTTTTTTATAGAGCTGTTACAATGCCAAAGTCTTTTCTGGGCAATAAAATTTAACTCAATCTGTGTGCAACCTTTTTCTGCGTCCATCACATCAATCAACAGTAAATTTCACCTGCCATTTTATTACTCAGTTTCTTGGCTAAATACTGTTTTTAACAGTGCTTTTAGGTTTTAACCCATCTTGCTTATGCTTGTCACACCAGCAAATTTGGCCATTTACTATTTATTCCCATTGCTTTTGGGTATCCTGTCATTGAATTCCATAAAACTCACTAGGGACCCTCCCTTTGCTAGGGAGTGAAGGCAGTGCTGTTCTTACCATGTATCTTTATCCCACTGACAACACCTGATGTGTCCCTGACCTGGTGGTGTAGCACGTTCCATGTTTTGACATAATTACGGTGATTGTCTGGGTTCACTCTTTTTCATCAATGTAACTAGCTCACTTCACAGCATGAAGGGGTCATTCCTTTGGGGGCAAAATGGAGGGAGAATGTACCCATCTCTCTGTGACTGCTGACACTTTCCTTCCTCTGTCGTGTCTCTTTCAATTGCTTTTTCAATGAAAAAAGGGATCTTTCACCGCTTTTGTTCTTAAAGCCAAAATTCAACAAAGACTGATAGAGCTTCCAGTTGAGATTCTGGAAAAAGGTCGTGTCACTGTCAGAATTCTGTGGGTTCCTGTTTTTGTTCCTCTTCCTTGTTATACTAATGTGTCACAAGAGACTGTTACAAGATTTTTGCAAATAGACATGCATGCCTTATGGGACATAGGGGTACTGCTCTTTCCTTTTTCTTTGTCCTTCCAGATTTTTCAAAAGTTGGTAAAAAGATGAAACTAACATTTCTCCCATCTGCCCTGGTGACATTATTATTTGTTTTTACTGAACTTGTGATTTGTAACCATATCTGTCATCTCAGCCAAGAGTATCAACTGTGTATGTAGCTTTGCATCCTTAGAAAAGACAACTCCAGTCCAAACACCGCCTGGTGCAGGAGAAGTGGCTGCCAGCTGGGCCATTTGAGTGAGTTTCCCTTCTCCTTGCAGGTGGGAATACATGCATAACCCACCAGAGAGCTCGAAAGAAGCAGAAATGCTGGAGGTTCTGCGAAATCCCAAAGACTGGGTGCACTGACACGGATCATGGACAGGATTGATTGCTTCCACTGAGCCATTCTGAGAGAACAGGAATGTCTGCAAACCAGCCCATTCAAACTGCTGTTGCATGGTGTTTCAGTGCGTCTATTTATACTCTTACCTCGTGCCTTAATTATGCTGTAGACTTGTTAAAACTTGCAAGTGTGTGAACTCATTCTTTTAGATTGATGGGCTAACAGTGTTATCCCTAGCTGCTGTTGCCTTGTGAAGGACTGGTGAACACCTCACAGGGCTACTCCGCATGCTTTAGATGACTGCAAAATGGCAAACTACTGTGGTGTCTTCAGGGAAATGAAAGGATTATCTGTGCCTAAATAGCACTGCTTGCCTTTATAAAATGTTGGTATGCTTAAAAACATTTTTTTTAAAGAATAAAGGGAATATTTGGTATTACACTGAACCTTAAACTGTGCTTTCAGGAAGCTGTGGAAAAGGTAGTACTTCATCACGTGTTTTTTGATGATATCTTGTAGATTGTAGAGGGGGGAAATGGTTTAAGATGTGTTGCAGCAGTATAACTTGGCTGATATGAGTTGAGGTCTCAGTGTTACCTCATGAGAATGGAAGGATGGCTGTCCGTTTGAGAAAATCAGCACTGAGCATCTGTGCAGCAGACCACACAGCAGAACAATGCTGCTCGAGCCAGTTCCATTGCCAGGGAGGTTGACGGTGGATCAGGATGCTGTTGGATGTTGCCCTAAGGCATCCACCTCTGCCTTCGCGCTCCTCCTAGCTTTGGGCTGATTGGCTTGTTTCCCAGCTCGAACTTCGCTGAGGAGCCGGAAGGGGAAAGAAGCAAGTGGGGAACGGGTTTTCTTTCCCCCCGATCGAGGAAAAAAAAAGTTATTCTTTTTCTCCCCGTCGGGGAATCGAACCCCGGTCTCCCGCGTGACAGGCGGGGATACTAACCACTATACTAACGAGGAGTTAGATGCGGATATGTTGTCTCCCCTCCACGAGCCGGTAGCACCTCACTTGCGGCGAGCTTCTGGTGTACGGGTGGTGCCTGGCTTGGCCCCCAGGGGCAGGGCAGGGTGGGAAGAGGCGGCGGCGCGCCTGGCACTCACTGTCCCCCCATGATCGCCCAAGTCCAGCTTCCTCTTGGGAGGTACCGCGTTCCTTTCCGTGTTACCCCTCCGCCCCTAAAACAAAATAAAGTGATCCTCTACTAAGTCAGAGATCTCCTCATGTCCAAGGGGAAAAGAAAAATGTCACACTGGCCCGTACGGGGATCGAACCCGCGACCTTGGCGTTATTAGCACCACGCTCTAACCAACTGAGCTAACCGGCCACTTCCTCGGTAGGAGTTTGAGGATAAAGAGGTGAAGCTCGCCCACAGACGCGCCCTGGGTGCAGCCACTGCCGAGCGCCGCTCTACAGCGATCGCTCTTCGTAGACACCGCCTCGGCGAGTTGTTTCATGGAGCCATGGTAGAGCAGCAAGGGCACCAACCGGGGTGACGAGCATTCCTAAAAAATTGAGACTTTCACACCTTTCGTTTTTCTCTGCCTGCTCCCTCCTCCGTTGCGCGGGGGGCAGTTGCGGACGCGCTCCTCCCGGCGGAGCAGCAGCACCACCGCAACGAACCGCCACGCTTTGTAGGAGCCATTGCCGACCCTTCCCTCTCTCCCTCCTTTTGGCCACGCCGCGGACGGGGATGCGATGGAAAGAGTGATGGGTCCATTCTCCCTGTGAAGGGTCACTTGTGAAATCAAGGCATTGATTAGAAAAATGCCGAAAATATTTCAGAATTAAATACCTCTGAGTCAGTGAAAAAGTTGTAGAGGAAGAGGACATAATTAAATTCCCAGCCCTTCCCTTCACAAACCGTCAGTATGAGTGCTAAATTGAGCTCTTCTCCTTTGTTTCATTTGCTGCTAACACGACCTATCATTAAATACATCAATAAAAAACATACTAGGAAGCCAGATATAAGGTAATATCTGCATAGAGAAGCATATATAAAGGTATCATGATGTGAAAAACGCCAATCACTTGTTTTTAAATTTTTTAAAAGTTTAATAGTAATAAAATGGTTAAAAAGAATAGTAACACAATTAGAGTAATAACAATTAGGACAAATTGAATCAGGTCAATATGAGACAATAAAAACAAAGAGTTACGGACGTCCGGGTACCTTTTCTGGGCATCACGAGCCCGAAAAAGGACACCCGTTAACAGAGGATTAACCCTTAAGAACAATAGCCCGTTGCATATTCATACACTTCATACATGATGCATAAATGCCATTCAAACACAGGATTCCGTCTGGTCAGGGTCAGCTTCTTCCTTCTAATCCTAACAGTGCCTTTGAGGCGGGAAGAAGTTCGTTTCTTCTGACAAGGAGGCAATAAATTCCCTTTCTCTGAAAGATTTAGGTGTCCTGTGGCTATCTTGCTGCCAGTCCTTTCTGTTAAACAAAGCATCTTACATAGCATAGTTTCTATTTTAACAATTTTTATAACCTAAAACTATATTTAACACAGTACTTAAGAGAATTAATAAAGCATTTCTTTCTAACACAACACATATTCATTTTAATATTTGTGAAAGGCCAATTATAAAATACATGCATTGTGAAAAGCCAATCATAAAATACATGCATTTTTCACAATGACAATACAAGAGCTTCCTCAAATCCTGGGCAATATTTAACAGAGATGTTCCCACATGCTGCAGAAAAAGACCCCAAAGCAGCGACTAAAACAGTGACCAATAAATCGTGTGAGGAGATGGTCACAGATCATGTGTAAGAAAATATGGAGTGAGGAAGGAAAAATACAGGAGACATCTGATTGACAAAAGGGCAGAAAACGTCAGATATACATGAAGAAGAAAGAAGCAGAAAGCCCCACAATAAGGGGGCTTTTTAGAATAAAGACTTTTAAATTGAAAAGGCATCATTTACTGGGCCTTAAAAAATAAGTGGGCAGTGAGAAAAAATTATTTGATTAGCTGTAGAACTGTAAGAATCTGCAAAAAGTCACATACCTAAAAATGCAACCCTGACGTGGTCTAAATTCAACAGATGCTGTTTTTCTTTCCTTAAGCATCAGCACTCAATCACTAATACTGTGGGACTCCAAGACTGTAGGTTTTACTCCATCAGAAACCACAGTCCTCAGAAGTTGATCAAAAAATTTTAGGGAACAGCACTGAAGCAGTAGAATCACTCCAGAGGCAAGATGAAGACTGCCTGTTGTGAGCAGAATATGGATTTTAAACTGTGTCTCAAGCTTTCTCTGTTAGAATTTCAAGCTCAAGAAGCATCATGACAAATACAACAGTCAGAGAAGAGAGAAGCTGTACAGTTTCTGCTGTTGTGAGGAGACCTCATCTCACTGTAAAATAATTTCAGAGCCACTGGGACAAGGCCTTTTCCTGAGCAGATTGCTCAGTAAAGAAAGAACAACTGTGAATTTGTGTGCCAGGAGCCAGAAGATACAATGCAACTGCAATGAAATGTGGTGTCTTCCTGCAAGAGAAGGGATTGCAGCCCTAACTCATATTATTACCAACATTGATCCTTTTCTCTTAGGTTATCCCTAACTTATTGACCACTCATTCCTTTAAAATACCATTTTCTAAGAAAATTATTATATAAGTATTTCAGTATTTAAAAAATGCAAGAAGCACAGTTTGTTTTGCTCCTATTGTGTCATTAGAGTTCAAAACACATTTCCAAATATGTTTCCCAGTCTTTCAGGATAAGAAGAATGCCTAGGGAGAGGTTTACATTATTTTTTCTTCCAAGAGTAAGAAATAAGTAATCGTCTTGTCAACAGTTGAATCCTGAATGTGCAGGTGAAAGATGGTGAATCTTTGGTGACAGATGTTTGTCAAAATGCAATACTTAGAACTACATGTTTGAAACGCCTGTTTCCTTTTCCCTTCCCCATGGAGTCTGATTTAATAAATTTAATACTTTCAACAACTATTCCAAGAAAACCACTTAAGATGAACTAGTCCAGGAATGAGGAAGTAAAGGATGACATTTACTTTTCCCCTCTTAATTACAGTACATTGCAAGTAAGTGATCATGTTCATAAAACTCATTTTTGAACTTCAGTTTAGCCAAGAACTCTTCTACCATATAATGGTTTTCATTAGTCTTCTAACTAATTGTTTTTAATAAATCATAAGCTGTGTGTACTATTCATAAACATTGTCATTTTCCACTTTAACCAGCAAGCAGCTGGTTTTTACAGACTGCTATCGTTAGAATAGATTGGGAAATTCACTGAAACTTTTAAAAGTTTTGCTAAACTAACCCTGATGAGCTTCAGTGAACAAAGCCTGGGGAACAAAACCTGGAATGCAGAATTTATAGCCTTCTAGGACATGTTGCAGGAACCAGAAGTTAAAGAGGACACTAAGAAAGACAATCCAGCATGTGTGCTGGAAATGCCTTATCAGGGAAAAAGATAGTAGGAAGACTGAAAATGTGCATGAGAAATCAATAACCAATAAGACATAGAATACTGTTTAATGAAAATAATTATATAGTTTATAACCAGTGGACATTAATTTCTTCGTTTGATAAAAATGTATAAATAAGTGAAAAGTTTTACAAGTGGTCTTGCATCTAGGCAGAGCTATATCCATGCATGCCACACTGTGAATAAAGCAAGGCCTACTTTCTAATACTAAAACATAGTGTTTGATTTATCCCGATGCTTTCGGCGACAGGTGGAGCAAAAAGACACATGTGCATGGCAGAAACCGGTTACAAATGTGGCTTTAAAACGCCAGCTTTTGATGACAGCTTTCTGCAGGTTCCTGATCCCCACCAGACTGTGTAACGCTACAGGAAATGGTATTTTTAACTTGTCATTCCTCCCCCTCCCCCGTTTTTTTTTGTTACTGAAATCAATTACACGGTGCCAACTTTGCCGCCTGTTCACCAAGGAAAACCTAACTACCCTTGGGAGATTATCTGAAAGTTCTGAATGTAAACCACTCAACAAACCACGCCTCGCATGATGGCAGGCAACAGGCTCATGGATTTGGGGTCACGGGGTGGGTTTCCCTGTCAGCCATACCCTTCAAACCCGCTCCGTGAGGCGGGACTCACCGTAAACCTTATGTTCAAGCTTACAGCAACGCAACGCCGGAAATCGCGGGCCGCAGGTAGTTAGGAAAGCCTCGGTAGGGTCTCCCTCGGTGCCCACTCGGGCATCGCAGCGCCGACGACTTCCTGAGAGTCCTCGGATGGCCGCCATTGCCCCTCAGGCAGTTCCCGGCTTCGGACCGACACCTATTAAGTCTTTGAGAGTGCGCTCCTCGTTAGTATAGTGGTGAGTATCCCCGCCTGTCACGCGGGAGACCGGGGTTCGATTCCCCGACGGGGAGATAACGGTGTCGTTTTGCTGCGCCATTGCCGCTTTACTTTCTGCCAGTGAAATTCCCATCCATATCCCCTTATCATCAGGAACATGGCTGGAGGAGAGCGGCACTTGTCAGGCGGCGGTGGCGCCGGGTGGTGACTGGCCGTGATCGTATAGTGGTCAGTACTCTGCGTTGTGGTCGCAGCAACCTCGGTTCGAATCCGAGTCACGGCAGGAAGGTGGGCTTTTTTTTCTTCTCTTTCTCTTGTCTTCCTGCCCCCGTCGTTGTCTGAGAACGCTTTAGCCGGTACGGGCGAGGTGACTTCGGTCCTTCCGCCTACGGTGTGGGTACGCCCAGGTCCCGTCCCTGGGCAGGAGTGGTTTGATACCGAGAACGCTAAAACGGCAACAAAAAAATAAAGGTTTAAAAAAACAAACAAACTAACTAAAAAAACCAAAAAATATACCGCAACAACAACAAAAAAACCAAACTCCAAAACCCAAAAAACTAAACAACCAAGAAAATCCCCCCAAGTATAAAAGCCCGGGACCTTCGCGTTATTAGCACCCAGTTCTAACCAACTGAGCTAACCGGCCCGCACCTTACTTTACCCCACGTGCTCAATTGACAGCCTATCAGCTGCGTCGGCCAGCCCCTCGCTTGCGGGGGCTGGGCGGTGGCTCCGGGACCCTCGCGCAAATCCCGGTGACCCTCTGCGGTGGGCGGCACCACGCAGGAGGGAAACACAGGAAAAAGTGAAGGGGGCTGATCCGCCGCTCAGACGTGAAAATGCGGAAAACCAAAATCCACGTCCATTCAGTAGTCGTGGCCGAGTGGTTAAGGCGATGGACTAGAAATCCATTGGGGTCTCCCCGCGCAGGTTCGAATCCTGCCGACTACGAAGGAGTTATTTTGTTCCGCATGAATGTTCACTTGTCTATCTGGTGTCCCAAGTTCACTCGCCGCTTGCCTCTTTGTTTTTTGGTGGTTTTTTTTTTTTCTTTTTTTTTTGACACGATAAAAATTTTCACCAGTAAGAAATAAAGAAAACGAAGGAATGCGAAGCCACTTCCCGAGAGCCCCAGCTCGGAGCAGGAACCCTCCAGCAGGGAGAGGATGCCCCCCAGGGACGCGCTCCGCCCTTTACGGCCGGGCGAGGCGGAAGTGCTTACGACGCACTTGGCGCCGTGGCTTAGCTGGTTAAAGCGCCTGTCTAGTAAACAGGAGATCCTGGGTTCGAACCCCAGCGGTGCCTGGGCTGTCCTCGGCGTTCCCTGCAAGTTCGTTTTGGAGGAGCCGCCTCTGTCCCCTGGCCGGCTTTCTTCCCACTTATCCCATGCTCGCAGCAGCCCAGCGCAGCTCGAGTTGCTCGTGTCTGCCCTCTAGCGGGATAAATTGGGCAGGGCGCCGATCGTTTTTTCACTTCCACCGCAGAGATGGAGGGGTGCCCCTGTACCCAGGTGCCGCTCACTAGCGCAGGCGGGGATCTCGGCCCGTGTCGTTTCCTACAGGAAATCGGGCTACGCCCTCCTGCGGGGACCGCCCGTGAGAAGTCAGCCCTGGACAATGCCTTTCCTTCAGCCCCTCGCTTTCTCACGTCCAGCTGGATACTACCCTCCATAAGCATCAGCCCCAGCTAATCAAATCAGAACCTCCGCGGCGGCAGCTTTTACCCCGCTCTGCAGACAATCACGGCCGGGTTTTGGCACCTCCAAAAGGGCGGAGTTCTCTCCCGCTTCTGTTGATCGGCCCAAGGAGCGCGGGGAGAAGCCGCACCAGCAGCCCTTAACACGAAGGCGAGGTCAAAAATGAACTGGCCCGTACGGGGATCGAACCCGCGACCTTGGCGTTATTAGCACCACGCTCTAACCAACTGAGCTAACCGGCCGCATGAGTTTATTTTTGTTTTTGTTTTTTTTTCTATCAGTATTCCACATGTCGGACTGCAGCCAGGGTGGCGTTAAACATGACCCGCGCGGCCGCCGTGCCGCCGATCCTAACCGAGCCAGTCCACGACGGAATCGCCTGCACCGAACGGAAGCGCAAATGCGTGTGCACCACGCGTGCCCCTGGCGCACTTACCTCCTCCGCTCGCCCACGCGTGGCTGTGCAGGGATGGCGCCCCGTCCACACCCACCCGCGTTTGGCGGGACAACGCATCAAAACAGCACCTCACGGGGCGCAAACATAAAACATCATGTCAGGAGTGGGATTCGAACCCACGCCTCCAGGAGAGACTGCGACCTGAACGCAGCGCCTTAGACCGCTCGGCCATCCTGACCACGGCAAAGCTTTAGCATCCGTCCGACTTCCCTTCCGGCGCACCCCAGCGTTCCCCCGAGCACACGCGGATTAAGTGTGCATTGTTTATGGCACCTGAACAGACGGGGCAGCGGCAGAGCGATGCCAGGGTAGCAGAGCACCCCGGCTGCCTCTTGCAGCCTCCAGGCATTGTGTAAGCGCCCCTGACAGACCACCCTGAAACACCACTCAGCAGCAGTAACCACAGTTCTGTCACTGCCTCAGTGACCACAGGTGAAGGGAGCTCTCAGCCCTCCACAAGAGACCACCAAGGATTTTTGGGTTACAAAGACCTGCTTATGTTAGAGCAGTCCAGAGACCTGGACTAACATCAGAAATACAGTTTTGCTCAGATCTGTAGATAACTGTGCAAACCAAAGTCACTTATTTATTAGTACTTTAAAATAAATTTACTTTTAAGACCAAAACCACACATTCACATCACTTTGCAGCAGAAATGTGCCAGTTCATGAGATGGCAGCTAAACATAGGTGCTACACCTTCAGCTTCAGAATGTCCTCAAAACTAATAGTCACAAAAAAATCCCCACAACAATGAGGCACTCAGGTTCCGTTTCATAGAAACATAAAAGAAATCTAGGTCCCTGCTTCAGTAAATATTTTGAGCAGGGTAGAAAAAGTCCTCCTCAAGAACAAAGGAGAAAATGAAGTATTTGTATTGGTGGAACAGCAGGCCAAAGGCCTTACACACTGAACCCTGACTTGAGCCAACAGAAGCCGTGAGAAAGCTGACAGCTCTTTGTGAGAACAGAGTCCTGCAGCAGTGGAAAACAACCTACTTTCCTGCTTTTTTTCCTGAGAAAAAACTCTAGGATTGTGAAAAACACTAGCCACCTGTATGAACTGGTTTTGCAACCCTTAGGTAGAAAAATGAAACTATGTCACAAACAACTCTTTCTGCATGTACACACCAGGGGACTGAGTGACTAATCAATACGGGGTAACAACTTGTTACTGCCCAATCAGGGACAGACAAAGGTGTTCTTTAAAACTCTATATACAGAGACACGGGAATAAATCGACACCTTATTTTGCTCCATGAAAAGTGTATCCCGTGCCTTGCTTTAACAAGCTTAACAGTGATAGTATTCTTCTAAGTCCTTCCTTAATTTTGTTACTTAAAATTCTAAAATGTATATAGTCTTATAGAATCATGTTCAATTTTTTTTCTCTTTCTTCATGCCCACACAACCTCACCATGCAACCTCTGAACTTCCCCACCTCACGTGTTTCCCTTGTTCTTGTTACACTTAGGCCTGTGCATCTCCCGTCCTGAAAAGAAAAGTATTCTAAGTAGAAGGCATTCAGAGAAAACCAAGAACCATTTGTTTAAAAACAATACCTTAAAACTTTATTAACTTTTGTATAAATGATCAATATTAAAACTAGCTATTGAAGTTGATAACTTTCCAGAACAGTTACAAAAATGTAGTTGTTTGTTCAAAATAAACAACCACCTTAGAACAGAAGCCTTATGATGAAATCTGCAGTTACTCACAGGTAAAAGTTACCTTCTGTTGGGTACTGCAAATGATAATTAGATGCCAAAGAGAATTTTGAGGTCAGCCAAAGCGAGCTTAGTGAAGGTTTCTCCTTTGCCTGACAGAACCTGCTGGGCAAGACCTTTCTTCCTCTTCTGGAGTTGTAGGATCTTCTCTTCTACTGTTCCTTCACAGACAAACCTAAAAAAAAAAAAAATTAAAAAGGACAAAACAAATCCACACCATCTCAAGTGCTATGAAAAAAATGTCAGTGTTATATAAACACTTCCCCAGTACATTTCAAAAGATTTATCTTACTTAGAAATTAATAATTAGTCAATTATGTGACTGACAAAATATTTTCCTCCTATTTTGTCTCAAACTGCAACAACCTCTGAACAGAAAACAGCTATCCTCATATCCAACCATGATAGCATTTAAAATATAAGTCTGATGCACTTCAGGTCTCAACTTAGGTCATCTGAAGTAACAGCAATTGTGCGACAAAATCCTGTAATTATTGCATGATAAGTGATGGCACCTATTACACAAAAAACATTGTACCCAAAAGAACATTTTAGATTCAAGTCTTTAAATGTGCTGTGCATTTAATTTAATCTTTCAATACTTAGTTACAGATGCTTTTTATAAAAGTCAATTTTGCCACCTATTAGAAATGCTTTATGTGTTTTTTATTAGTGATACTAGAAAGGTTCTGGCTTAGGGATCACAGTGAAAAAATCTCCACTCAATCAAGAGAAATCTTTTGGTGCCCAAACTGTTCTCAGGAATGAACAGGACATTCCCAATACTCCAGGCTGAAAAACAAGAAACCCTGCTAGCTGTCAGGACAGCAACATGCATGCAAATGCCACACAGAACACATGAAAACATGTTTATCTCACTGCCCAAATCTCAATGCCACTGTCAGACCTTGTGTCTAGCTTAAGTAGATAAAACAAGGTTTCGTCTCACTGACTAAAGCCAGGCAGTATATAAGCAGCAGCTCCTCCTTCTGCTAAGTAAAATGCTGACCTGTGTATCACAACATCCTTCTTCTGCCCCACTCGGTAAATGCGGTCACATGCCTGGTCCTCCAGAGCAGGATTCCTAAAAGGTAATTAAAAAAAAAAAACCAACAAAACCGTTTATACTCATTTTCCTGCTTCCAGGGAATCCTGTTTTCTTCCTCTGTAGAACTAAAACTGCTCCCAGGCTACCTCAGGTTTACCAGCTTGATGGCCAGCCTGACACCCTGACTGTACTTCCCTTTGCCCTGGGAAAGCCAACTGCATGACTGAGACCACTGGTCCATGTAGCCCCAAAGCCGACAGTTGCTACTCAGAGAAAGCTGAGTAGGTGGTAAGGAAAGAGAGTGAAGCAAAAAGGCAAACCCCAGTGAAAAAGGCCATCACTCAGGAATATTTGCATAAGAGGTGGGTCCATCTGATAAAGCTACAGGGAATACTTGTTGGTGTAACCTCCATATTGTGGAAGCATCTCCTTAGTGCTACCACATAGCAGTTGGTTTTGCATGAGAAACATTTAGTTTGCTTTTTAAGTTCTCATGAGTAATGTTTAGTTGAAAACACCCGCGATTGTGACTTTGATGAGACAGCACAAATATCAGGAGCTTGCACACACTCTTCTCGTATGTAAAACCCAAAGGTACTCTAGCTGTGCCCAGCTGCTGACTACACTCAACACCATTGATTTATTTCAAGCCAAACTGCCTGTAGGCATTACTGCACCATTTCTATTACTGCAAGAAATTAAGCCAGGGACTGCCAAGTCCCCGGCAGCATTTTGTGATACAGAGCTGCATACCTGGATTGCTGTTATATTCCTCTGTTTTTACTTGTCCCTAGAGTACTGTATTTCTGGCCAGTGAGCACTGGATTGACAAATCAGTATCTTGGATGAAGGCCACAGTAAAAACATTTTTCCCCAACTAACCACTAACCCCAACTATAAGCTAAACACCTACTGCCTAACCCAGTTGCATCAAACATTACATCCAGTGACAAAGCAGGCAGCATGCCCTCCATATCCTCTCCAAGATGGAATTAGTATTTCTCTTTACCAGTGCATGTCAAGGAGAAAGAGATGGTTTCCTCCAGTCAAGTTCAGGCCAATGCCTCCAGCCAGCAATGAGACCAACATTACCTTCAAAGGCCAAAAGAGAGTTGAGGAATCTGTTTACAACCACTGAGTCAGACATCACAACTGCTCACAGCAGGGCTAGGGACTACTTCCCCTGCCCTGAATGCATACCTGAGGCCCTTTGGGATTGTTATTGAACTCTTCCACCACATCCATCCTCTGTTTGGGATTGACAGAGCCATCCACTGTGGCATACTTCAGCCCCAGGCGCTGAAGGTGCACAGCTACAACTTTGAGCATGCTCGTCCACTGAGAGACAACCACGCTGGAGAGAGAACAGGGAGTTCAAAACCAGCACTCACTACTGGAACAGTTTGGTCATTGCAGTGTCTCACCCAAGCGGACACAACAATTCAGGCACTCTTCCCCACTGCAAAGTGCAGCCAAGCCCTTTCCCAATTCAGAAATAGAGGTGTAGTGGTAGAACTTACTATGAAAGATTAATAACCAATAAACTTCATGTAAATTAAGTCTATAACTTTCACCTCTATTTTTGGATTTTACATTTTCACCTCCCAACCACAAACCTGAGTCACAATACAGCTTTTTCTGAAAATCACAAAAATCAAACCGACACCATATTTAGATTCACTATAGCCTCTCACTCTCCAGTTTGTTGGACTAAACAGTTTGTGAGGCAGTAATTTGTTTAATAGTTTCTTGAAAGGGTATAAAAGCAATGTTGGTGCTCCCATTCTTATGAAGGGAATACTTTTTGGAAAAGACTGGAAAAAAGTTTTCAACAGGTCTTCTGATCAATGCATTCCTTTATCTCTACGAGGTTCAGTTTTAATCTCTACTTTAGTCCTCCACTTCTTTTGGTTGTAGGGTGGGCAAATACTTCTCATCACAACAAAATTATTCCCAATCCTACTTCTGGAGAATAGTCTTCCTGGGCCTCAAGGCCTGAGACTTCTCGCACATTTTCCCTTATGCTTACACTTATCGGTATCTTAAACTCCCCTATTTTGTCTTAGACTTTTTTTATTTCCTCAAGACTTATGTTCAACTACTGCAGTACTGACATCATTATATCATACCATGAGTTTTGTATTAAATTATTTTAAGCTATTTCTGCTGTTGTCAAGAAACAATATGCATCTCTCAATCACTATGACTAAAGAAAAGGACATGGTTGCTAACCTTTTATGAGGCTCTGGATGACTCTGAATAGTTTTCAATTCGGCCAAGAGTTGAGCTATCTACAGGAAAAAAAAATTCCAAAACATTAGTCTGCTTGCTCTCATAATCCAGCTTGTGCTTGGATATTCTTTACTAAAAGCAATCAAAATAGCTTTTCAGCTGAAATTTCTTCTGTGTTTAAAGTTTGAAGACATTTTAATAGTCATTGGCAAGAACACTCCCCGCCACAGAAAACAGGGCCAGGAAATCAAATCATACAAGCCTGTCTTACGGATTCCAGCCTTCCTGTGGGAAGTTATTGCAGCCTCTCCTCTTGCCGCCACCCCTTTTTCCTTGCTCATCACAAGCAGCATGATTTCACATACAAGCTCTTCTGAGCTTCTGGGAATCCAGTGGTTAAGATTTTCACTTACAGTTTTTCAGCAATCACATTCTCACAGCTTTACTAAAAGTACTGCTCAACGTGTGAGAAGTTGGAGCTCCCAGAAGGGGCTCAGCAGGCTATCAATCTATTAATCTGATTTCATCTCAGTTGGCAACTTAGCCTGATCTGCAATTACCATTTAAGAGGCAAAGTGCTGAAATCCAAGCTTCTCAAGGAAGGTAAGAATGCCACAAACAGAATACCTTGGTGCTCTCCCTGGTGATGTCAAAGATATCTGTTTGAAAAGCTGTGCCATTGAGGTAGACTGTTGACTTGGAATCAGGAGTCTGTAGCTCAGACAGTGTCAAAGCACCAAGCTGTTCCTCAATGGAGAGTGCAAGGCCTTCACTGTTCAAGTTAACTTGATCCAGAGCCTGTGGGAAGAAAGGAAAATAAGAAGAGATCACAGTCAAGTCTGAGATCAAATTCAGTACTGATCCAGTCAGCACAGTATCTGCTGAGGACACTGGGTTTGAAGGATGCTATGCAATATGAAGACAAAACAATTAAGAAACACTACTGGATCAAACAGTTCCTTTAGACCTTTTTTCTGCCCCAAAAGGGGCAGTGTATGGAAAGCACGTGAGCTTAGCCATTTCCTGTGGTCCAGTCTCCTTGGACTCCCCCCATGCCTCAGCATTTAACAACTGCAGGATTACAGATGTTAGCACATAAATTCCTGCCTGTTCACCTAACAGCTGAACTCTCTCTACAGCTGCTATATATATTTATTCTACAGCTGCTATATATATTTATATATATATATGAGTTCAGAGCTGAGAACTCCTGAAAAATTAGTCTGCTTCATGCAAGGCAACTTCAAAGCACTGACAGAGCTCTCCAATACAAAAGCCCCTGAAACAGGCTACACTTGTGCACTTTTCAAGAGACTAGGTTAAGATTAAGACTTTTTTACCATTAAAATTCTAGTTCCCGTTTTGTCTGAATAAAGGTATTTCCAAAGACACAGCTGCCCATATAAGTTATGCTGGGGAACTCTTCAGTAGAACGCAAGCCCATCTAAAACATCTTGGGCTTCAAAACAGAGAGTCCTAAAATTGACTCTGTTCATACTCTCATAGCTAAGAGAAACAAAGGTGTTACCAAGTCTGTTAACTTGCATAAACACTTTAAAAAAAACCCCACACCACTATAATGCAATTACCACTTTCAGTAAGGACAGATGGCAGCAGCACTGACGGAGCCTCAAGAGCATGGACAAGACATGGACAGTACTTGAGACCTGGGAGGCACTTTGTGAGCCTGCTAGAAATTCCTTTTGACTGACTCCAAACTCTTGTGCAACTGCCAAGGAAGGAAGAAAAAACATCAGGAGCTCTTGGAAGCATTTCTGAGCACCGCCCATCCACCTCCAGGAAGAGGTTCACAAAGAGGAGTCAAGAATGAACAGGCAAGCAAATACCTGATCTAACATAGGAACTCATCAACCCCCAATTTAAGTTAAAAAGGGAAAAAAAAATAACAACACAAGTCAGAGTATGATATACCATACACTAATGCTGACATATGTTATCTGAGCAACTAGATCTTTATTTCAAAAGCAATTTTAGGCCCAGAAGGGTTAAGAGATTTTCCCAGAGCCACAACGATGAGAACACACTCAGAATACTAAGGTATAAGTCTCTGGAACATGAGGGGAGCATTTTCTGAAGAATTCCTAAGTCCTGACCCCAGGTCTGTTCCCCCTTCTGAGCTGTGCACTTAAGAGCCACTTCTGAAAACGTTTTTAGGGGAGGGCATGCGCAAACCTTTCTCAAAGGGGTTACCACTATCATACTCTCTGTCTTCATTTTTCTGCTCTTGTCTCTTTAGGTATGACTGTAGTGTTGACCTGTAAAAAAGACAGACACTGGGATTCACAGCAAGAAAAAAGGCAAGAGGGACCTGAGCTTAGCAAGCTGATGATGCGTTAAGGTAAGGAAGGATTCATTAATCATTCAGTCACAAAAATGATCACAAAAAAACCTCCAGTCTTGTTTAACCTGAGTATGATCAAAACCAAAGATGCATTTTGTAAATCACAAGAGAAAGCAAGTCTGCCTTTTAAATATGAGAACACTTTTAAATCCATATTTAAAAGGAAGGGAAAATCTTTACAGGGAGACTGCTGAAAGAGCCTAGGAGAACACAAAGTGATGCTGGCTTGCATTACAGCTATCTGGAGAGGCCAGCATAATTTCTAACTGCATAAGAATCAAATAGCAAAGATGATAATTCTCTCATTTACAGATGCTCACACATCATCATTTAAGAACTACTTGTTGCAATTCCAAGTCTTTGGAGTCTTGGAATCAGTGAGATTAAGTGTAAGGCTAGAATACAAAGCTCATATAAGGCATGAATATATGGGAGAAAAGAAATTAATCAGTTTTGCCTGCTACCTGAACAAAAGCAGTGTATTTTCAAACACACTAGACAGGTAAATCAGAAGGGAAAAAATTAACAGGAATTTATCCAAAAGCTCTCCTCATCTGAAGTGAATGTCTCCTCTGATTTCCATATCAATAAGAAACGAACCCACAAAATACCATATCTCTACCCACATTCATACCTGGATCGTGCAAAGAGCACATTGTACACAGATTGCTCCTCTGCTGTAAGTTTTAACTGATGCAACTGCGTTCTACGCTGGGGCAGAGATACCTAAAGTGAAAATTCACAGGATCAGATGTGTGTAGTGCAAGTCTTAGAGAGCATCACAAACAGCAGCAATCCAAGATTTAACACAACAAACACTCTAAATCTCAGAAGACAGCTGTTTGTGCACTAAAGCCAAACGTATTAACACAGTTATGACAAAACAGGCACGCACAGAACTCCAAGGAGCCTGGTTAACACTCACAATAAAATCTTTATTCCAGCTCATCCAATAACAAGTTCATACTATGTATGGACTGCTCAACAACTACCACAAAGGGATAAATTTTTGTGTTGTTAAAGTACCTTATTTCCCCTTTCAAAATCACACAGTACACTAAAACTATACCTTTTAAAGGCTTAAGACACACCTATGACTAATATTCCATTTAACAGACTGTTTGTAAAAAGCAACGCAAAAAGCCAATGCTCCAGTACACACCGGGTCCATTTGACATGTGGCAGCTTGGGTTCTCAGACCTAGGCTAGTCCAGAGATCTAGACTAACTTTCCACTAAGTGGCCATCTATATGCCATTACTTGGCATATTTTTGTCTGATATAAATAATATGTGATTCATAACTGAAAGGTTTCATTATTTTCTATAATTCTGCTTTCTGGGTAAGCAATCAAATCATCCCACAGACATTTGCTTCTCTTGCTCAAGAGGCTGCAGCAGATGGGAAACCTCACCCATTAACAAATTTATGCATGTTAATAACTGTCTGCTGCGAGGAAAACAATGGAATGATGGTATAGTTTTGGAGGGTAAAGCTCTTACCAGGGGCTTGCCAGCTGAATCCAGCTGGTCCTTAGTTCTCTGCAGTAAGAGGCTCCTGGTTAACAGGCTTAGCCTCTCCCCTCCCTTCCTTGTGTTGTTATCTACCTGGTACTTCCAAACTTTGTATTCATCAAAAGGAGAGCAACGTAGAAACCTGTGACAGGAAGGAAAGAGACTTCATACCAAGAGAAGAAGAGTTCTTCACTTACTCTGGAGTGACCAGAACCAAATTTCTTGCTACCAAAACAAACCATTTCCAAATGCCATAACTGCATGACCAAGGAGCAGTAATTAATTTCCAGTGTAATGGTGGTGATAACGTTTTTGCTTAGATGTCCTACCATCACTAATACTGTAAGTACCTCTTTCTGATTCTGTACCCATCACTTCCTCTTAGCCCATTATGCTTCAAGCATCACCAGCAAACAAAGGACATCCAGATGAACTTGCCAAAAACCATATTCATCGGTTATTTCAAAATAGCAAACTTCTTACTTGACAGTTAATTTCAATTATCCAAAATTAATTTCAAATGCAAGTTCTCTCTGGTTCTACAACACCACTTGTAACCTATCCTCCCTCAGCAATGAGGAGCACCTGTTTATCATTGTTCAGAGTATCCAAAGTTTCACTCTTTCCTTCAATGCCCTCGTAGCACAACACTCTAAGAAGGTCCTCCCAGGATACCCTGGTAACAACACGGATTAACTCAAAAAACCTCTGTTCATTAAAATTGGTTTTGTGCATACTCATCCTGAAGACAAAGGAGATCCAAGGTAACTTCCCCTTTGTTCTCTATGGAGGCAGAAAAGCTACATGCAACAGCAGAAACATGGTCAGACTTTTGCAACGCCTCACCACAGCCTTTGCAATCCATTAATATAACTAATCCTACTACCTAATGGTGCTAACCATTAATATAACCAATCCTACTACTCCACATATCTTAGAGATATCTCAAACTTAGAAACAACTTCAGCACTTCATCAGAGAAGAATTACTAAAACTGGATCCCTGCCCATATGTCACGTGCAGCCAGCTCACCTCAGCAGAGAGTACATGTCCAGCAAGTTGTTCTGTATTGGCGTCCCAGTGACAGCCCATCTGGCACTGGCTCTCAATTTGCACACAGCTATAGAGGTTTGAACCCGTGGATTTTTAATATTGTGAGCTTCATCCAATATAATTCGAGCCCAAGCTACCCTGAGCAAAGGGGAACAGG
Organism: Melozone crissalis; assembly: GCF_028551555.1. NCBI lineage: Eukaryota > Metazoa > Chordata > Aves > Passeriformes > Passerellidae > Melozone > Melozone crissalis. The sequence goes on along the minus strand of NW_026535786.1, from coordinate 19,444,474 downwards.
GAGATGATCCACTCTGAAAGAAAAAGCAGACTATAATCTCAATCAAAACCTAGGTTCTCTAAGGAGGCACAGGCAAACACATTTTTCCAGCACAAAGTATTTTTGTGATGTTAGTCAGCAGCAGTTTGTGTTCTTACTGTCATGTACGAAACGGTCTCCAAAAATCATCTCTTTAAAGCTTCCATGTTTAAAGCTTATAAGCCAAAAACTAACTTATTTGCCTGATCTCAATAACAATTTCTAGTATTTTGTTCATTTTCATGCTTTTAACATTTTATCTTATAATGTTGTTGTTTAAAGAGGTGTTTCATAACAGTAAAGTTTTGCTATGCTGAGATGAAGGACCACATATAATTATTCTGATCCTCAAAATTTTATAGATGCCACTAGAAATTTCAGAAAAGCCCAAGTTCTGTTTTCTTCAAGAGCTACATCTAGAAATTGGGCAGTAGGTAGGAGACAGCAGGAGACTTCCTCTACACCGTGTAGTCATTTCAGTCAGCACTCAGCAATCGCATCATTATTTTCATAGCCCAGCCAGCACACTGCTGTTTCTTCAAGGCAGCATGGAAGCTGCCTCAGTCTCAGTTCAGACTAACCCAGAGCCTGAGGTTTCTGGTAGTTTGGGGTGGCATAAGCGCTTCAAGCAACAAACAGAAGATTCTACTACTCCTTCACCTCAAAAGGAGAATGAGATTCATCATTGCATTCTTGAAATTACTTCTTAAGACATTTCAACTGTCTGAATTCAATGTAACATATTCTATAATTCCACAGAACACATATATTGTGAATATATCTGTTCTTGCTCCACTTCACAGCACTTCCTCTCATCACTTTGCTTTTACAAAAATAATCAACAGGGGCTTATGAAAAAAAAAATCAAGTTGCTGCTCACTGTAGCACATATCAAACAACAATGGTTTGTAACACCTCAGAACAAAACTTTAAGGCATATAGACTATGCCCTATAGACATTATGGCTTCTCACCTCCACATCATGGTCCTGAGCAGGGACTTCCCCCTCCTCTTTGGTTGTGGGAATCTCCTTGGAGAGAAGGCTGTAGGTTGTGACAACAACATCATATCCAGAAAGCCTGAATTAAAAGAAAGTAGTAAACAGGAACAAGAACCAATAAGAATTTTTTTTGCAAGAGAGACTAAATGCATGCTGAAGAATGCATTTAAGAACAACACAGTGCTACACGAGCTGAAACTCTGAGTTTTACAGAAAACTGAGCTTCATTGCAGTTAAACAGGAAAAACACATTGTCCCCATTTTAAAGATACCGGAAGTAGACACACAAGCTCAAGATGACAGGAAAAGCCCATTGATCAGAGTGCACACCACATGGCATGAGCTGTACTTAGAGCCTGGCACCCAGGAATACTGCTCAGCATCACCTGAAGAGGTCTAGAAAATACACTGAATTATACACATCACTGATAAAAAATACAACTACCAAGCACAAGCATGGAAGAAACTGCCATTGACAATCTTTACAAGCAAGAGATCTTCTGGAGAATATACACCTTTTTTTTGATATCAAAAGCAACAACAGCCTCCACCAGAACCACTGAGCACGGGCACAGGCCATAAACGTTTTACTAAGCCCACCTTGATAGCACACATCAGTCTGACTTTCTGGACGTTCCACATTTTAATACTTCACATTCTCCCATCATTTTACATCCACTTTCATTTCAATTTTGATAAACAGTGTCTCTTGCTACATCGTATTTTGTTTTTCTTGGTCATATTTATGGTTTAGCACTTACACCTCTGCATGCTTATCTCGATTTGCCCCGTGGTACAGATACACCCTCAGTTTGCCAAAGACCACACGTCTCTCAATCTCTTTCTTCCAGTGATGGATCAAGGATGCAGGACAAATAACTAAAGTGCCATGGGAAGGGATAACAGTGAAGTCTAAAAGAAAATATTGCAGACAGGTTTCAATGTCTTCACATTAGACTAGAACAAAGACAGAATTTTTGGAAATTTGCAATTGAGAAGAGTGTCCAACAAATTCCATGAGGAACAGACAGTACAAACTGTGGACACAGAAGCAATACTCTTTAAAAAAGCACTAACATCCCCAGTGTCTGTGGACAAGATAAAAGTGATCTTTGGGGGAGAGTTGGAAAGAAAAAAGATCAGTTACAGAGAGGTGAGTAGCAACTATTTGAAGTGCCTATGAAAACTACACATATGTTTAAAAAACTGTGAAATCTTTTGAAACCCAGCATATCACTCTCTACAACTTCCTGAAAGGTAGTTGTAGTCAAGTGGGGGTTTCTCCAAGCAGCAACATACAGAACAAGAGGTCACAGTCTCAAGCTGCATCAAGGGAAATACAGGTTAGATATTAGGAAGAAGTTTTTCACACAAAGAGTGATAAAGTACTGGAATGGTCTGTCCAGGGAGGTGGTGGAGTCACCATGCCTGGATATGTTTAAAAAAAGAGTGGATGTGGCACTCGGTGCCATGATTTAGTTGAGGTGGCAGGGAACAGGTTGGACTTGATGACCTTAAAGGTCTCTTCCAACCTTGTGATTCTGTGAGAGGCTGGCTTTAACTATTTCAGGAAATCAGTAAAAAAATAATAAATCTCCAAACAATATAAAGGAATGAATCAGAAAATCCTACACATTCACTGCGAGACAAAAATGACCCCGATCAGAGAAAGGCCATGTAAGGAGGCACAGTACAATTTAGCCAAATGAAAGCCTGCAGAAGGAATATGAGCACAGATACAGTGTGTTGCTCTACAACCCCTTAACCTATAATGCTTTAGGCATTTCAGATGGCACTTCATCATAATGTATGTGCTGTAGAATGGAAAAAAATCCGTACCATTTTTGGATAGCCATATTTCTAATGTTTCCTTTCTTTTCTCTGTCTTCAGCTGCTTCTGGGCCAGAATGAGAGCAATCATGGTTAAAGTTTTCCCTAAGCCCATGTCATCCGCTGCAAAAAGATGCACGCAAGTTATCACCTGCAGAAATGAGCCCCCTTGGATCTACGCTGAGTGAAATACTACAACAGAAAGTGTCCTAGGGAACCCAGAAAATCAAAAATACACAGATGAAAATGTCAGCGTATGATTTAGTCATTGGTTAATACCTGTACTTGGTAATAGGGCACAGAAAACAAGCCCTTTTGACATGTCTACAAAATAACCAGTTATTGGCCATAGATCTGCCCCACAAAATCCACTTTGCCATTCTGTTTCTCACCCAGAATTCCTCCACACGGCCTCTGACTCTCCCTCCAAAGGAGCCACGAGAGCGCCTGTTTCTGGTGCTGCAGCAGTGGGACCTGAGGGGTGAGTGAGACAGAGGATTTGAAGGAAATACCTGGCAAAATTTAGACACTTCTGCTTCCTGTACCAATTGCCACGTTCAACTGTTTTACTACAATCCTACTAAAAGGAGTTTACCTACCTGATCTTTTTCCACAGGGGCTGAGATACCCAAGGTAAGCAACTTCTGCAGTCAGGAGGCAAGCAGTGCCATATGTGAGTCTTCCTAATGTTTCCTGCACTAACCAGCCTAATGCCTCAGAGTGCTCTCAGAGAGCAGATAACAAGGGCTTGTTCAGCGGGAAAATCCACCCCAGATTGCCTTGCTTACAACAGCTACCACTGTCAAGGAAAGGGATTGAGAACACTTCCCCTTTTCTCACCGAGTCTAAGACCCCCTACACTCTTAAAACAGGAAGAGGGACTACATACTACCATCACAGGACATTCAGTGGCCTTCCCCACCACTGAAAAGGTCCCAAGACAATGTGACAAGTGACACAACATATATGCATCTACACACCATCCTGTAGAGGCACGTGCCTTTGTTCCAATACCTTGTATATAACCTCAAACAGATCAGAACTACTCTAGAGTCCATCACATTCCATGAACGTAATCACCTGCAAACCTTTTTTGAAAGATTATTTCTTATAGCTCATCAGGAAGAATGAAAAATGAAGTTCTCAGCCTGTTCCTCACACCTCTGTTCTGCCAGTCACATACAAACAACACGGATGGAACTAAAATAGAGTATCTCCTTCCAGCAGGATGCAAAGTATGTCAAAGTGGGAAGGAAGGAATGCTCTAGGGTACCACTCATTGTGATTCATTCATCAGCATGACAGTTTCCGTCCTTGCCAACACACCTTCAGTCCAGCGGGATCTTCAGCTGCTGTCTCCTCTGTTGGACAGGATTCTAGAGATTTGTGAAGATGATTAATAGCCTCAAATGTGGCACTGTGTACAGCCCTGATTCGGTCTTCTGTCATTCTTCCCCCATACAGATTCTGCACACCAACACTCACTGCAAAAACACAGTACCAGAGATATGTTTACAAAGCTAACTTTCCCAAACAGATCTTTCACCCCAGAGATTGACTTCAGTGGCTACAGATGCCTGAGGGACAGTATGCAGCAACAAAACAGGCTTAGTACTCTCACATGTACCCACAAGTTGCAGGATTATTTCAGAAATAGTACTTAACTGGGTTCTCTGTAATAGCAAAGTCTTTCTATACTTACTTCCAAAACTTTGGCCACTGGAACCCAAAGTAGCAGCAACTGAGAGGTGACTCTGTGAGCCTGCAGAGGCCTTTGCTGTAGGATCCTGAAGCAGGAGAGGTGCTATCAACTTTGTACCACCTGGCCTGCCAACTGGGTTAGATAAAGACTCTTCACAGCAGATGCTGCTTGTGCTATCCTGCCCTTAAGGAGAAAGGAATCACAGGCAGAAAAGGTTGGACAGTGAATCTCAAGAGCCTTGCTCTATAGCCCAGACAAGAGCCTTCATTTTGCCCAACAGTCTACTTGCAAAATACTATGAAGTGGTGACACCAGTTTAATAGCAGATTACCACATCACCTGAGCTACTGCAACTACGAACATGTGCTCCCAGCCTGCTGCTGTGACAGGCAATGTGTCCAGCTGCAGCCTCAGTATGTGGTTTACAGCAACACAGTGAATTCTGCAGCTGTGATCAGAGTAGTGCAAACAAGGTCAGTTTTGCACCCTGTTCCCAGATAATTTATTAATATTGAAGCTGTGTCTCTTGTCTATATTTTGGACACAAAAATTATATATCCAAGAACAAATGAGCCAAGAGGGCTCATGAGCTTTTCTCTCTCAGGAATGGCACACTGGAAGCTGCTCATTTTGAATCTGGTAACTGGAATATTCAGTGATAACAACATGCATGAACAACACAGATCCACAATGCAACAGAGGGAGTGAACACTTCATTGGCATGTTCTCATAGAGATACCTGTTTCAGTCATGTAGCCAAAGCTGGAAACCTAGATCCTAAGGGTAGGAGGAAATTCCCTTGGGAAGCCACTACATTACAGAGGAAACATTTGAGTTGCTCTGTTCATCAGCTCCCAGACACATACTTTGCAATTAACAATTTTCCTCTTCAGTAAATCTCAACAGACAAACGTTTTATAGACCACAAGCCATATATAAGTATATGCTACGCTTCTTACATATTAACAACTATTTTAAGACAAACTGTTTTGTAAACTTCTGGAGAAACAAAAAAAAAAAATTAGCCCTACCTTTTTCACTAGTATCTGCTGCTGAAATGTTAAGAGCACTGAGTGCAGCTTCCAAATCCTGCACTTGCTTTAATAAGCGCTCCCCTTTATCTGGCAGCATCTGAACATTCACTGTAGCCAATGTACTCTGCAAAAAAGAAAGAAACCAAAACTTGAGTGTGGTCACCAAGCTCTCTGCCAACACAGAACAATCAGGTCAGAAGTCTAAAAAGAACTAATCCTAGGCCATTTTAATTTGCTTTTAAATACTGTTCTGTAGTCTCCAAAAGCTTTCAAGCACCATTCAGTGCAATTAAAGAGTCTTTTAGGAGAAAATAAACTAACCATTAGGGTTCTTTAGAAAACTAACTATTAGTGTTTCATTAGAAAATATGGAAGGACACAGGAATTCCTCCTTTTTATGAAACAGGCAGTCAGGTGAGTCAGACAGTCTTAACACCTCTCAAAACATTCAAAATATTTAACCTACTTGCACCTTTCTCTCTATGCTTGCACAAACAGTTCTGACTTCATTTCAAAGTTCTGTTCTGAACTCCAGACAAAAAGGGGGGGGAGGGGTCAGTCATAATGAAAACTGTAAAACATAGTGATTGGCAATTTTCAAAAAAAAAAAAAAAAGCAAACAGGCACGTAGGTTATTTCACCCCAATGTAAGCTTTCATAGCTAAATCACTCCTACTGCACAAGGCCAAGAGACAGCTATGTTATTTACAAAGGTTAAACTGGCTGTGCACTATTCCATTTTATGCAAATTATTTTCAGGGTAAAAGGCAAGATACAACCTCAGCTAGGTCAAAACTGAGCATCCCCAAATGCAGAAGATTGTACTACCGTCAAAGTTATTGGTTTGTATCTGCTTATTACAACCAGTCTGTACAAAGGCTGAATTGCCTTCCATGCCACATCTTCCTAAGCCCCATTTTGAGTTTCTGCTGTGAGGAGACATATTCTGATGCCTGTCACGAGTAACAAAAATCACCTTGAAAACAGAACAATAAAACCCCCAAATAAGAGATGCAATAATGACCTTTTTCTGTTTCAGCTCGAGTAGAAGACGGTTATGAAGCACTTTAGGGTCCTGGGGTCCTTCCATATGATATGATGCTGCTGCTCCAGGCAAAGGTGTCCCCTGCACACTCTCTCCTGATTTCCCTGAAGGAATCTCAACTGATTTCTCAGGTTTACTTTCACCTGATGAGGAACAAACAAATTCTTCTTTATCACTATCACTGGCAGAGGCTTCACCAGGAGACTGTGGCAGCCCTGGCCCGAGTTGGGCCTTAGGCAGCTCTGCCTCTGCCTTTCCCCTCAGGGCAGCACACTCCAATGCCAACTGTGCTCCTGCTGGGGAAGGGGCATATTCCTTAGACATTGGTGTCATTTCACCATTGTTCTGACCATTGCAATCTTTCTTTCTTGTGTCTTTATCCCTACAACTTTTTAAGATTTTTTCTCCAAGCTGCTCCTCTCCTGGAGGCTTGGTACTTGTACTTTGCTTTCCAGGACTTAGTGGTAAGAATTTTGATCTTGTGCCTGGCTCCTTGTCCACACAATCAGAAGGCTTCTTGGATTCCCTGGCACTGCCACCATACTTCTCTTCCTCTGAAAGTGTATTTTTCCCTTTCCTGGTCTCAAAAAGGCAAAGTTTGGATTCAGACACTGTAGTCTCCTGAAGTTCTGGGTCACTTTTACTTCCTGTGGATGTTTTCTTTTTATTTTTGAGCTCTTCCAGAGGTACTGTCTCTATGGAGGACTCAGAGGTCAATTTCTTTTCTTTATGTGATACCAGCACACTCTCATTCTCTGCTTTAGCTCCTTTTGCTTTAATTTCTTCTCCATTTCTTTGCTTCATTTGTTTCCAGGATGATGGTGCCTGATTCTCATCTAGCACTTTGAATGGATTTCTTTGGCTAGTGGGATTGAAGAAAGGTACTGTTCTGGGCTGGGATTCCAAGGGGTTTGACACTTTGGTAGCTTTTGGATCCTGCAATATGTACATGGCAGTAAATGCTAATGTAAAAATTATTAAAGCCTGTTAATAACACACACAACCTTATCACCTCAAGCAAGACTTCATCCTCTACCAAGATCATCTTTCCTATCATTTTAACAGAATCAGGATAACATTTCATAAGGAATCCAAAACAAAATCTGGTTTTCTACTTTTTTTGCAATTCCCATTGTTTTTTGGGATCAAGTCCCAATAGCACAATCTCTAGAAAAAAAGCTAGAAATCAAATCCAAGCTTCTTCTAAGACTGAAGAATACTGAGTACTTCACAGAACTCAGACGAAAGAGAAATCTCATCTAGAGGACAGCGGGCCTGATATACTTCTTGGCTGGAAATTATAAAATCTCCCACTAAGTAGTTTCAGAGGTGATTATGGTATATGGAATGAAAAGCCATGCCGAAGTAAGGTGATACTATAATACAAACAAAACACTCTTACCTGCCATGGGAAGCTTCCACACCATTTCTTCCCATCCAACTTACTCTTAAGGCATCGGTAAAACAACCTACCAAGGATTAAAACAAGATTTCAATCCCAGGAGCCAATGAAGAAGCTCTAAGCATTATTTTAAAAGTACTTTGCACCAAAAACATCACAGACAAGTTCTACGAGTCTGTACTTTTTATCCAGACCTTTGCATAACAAAAGGCTGTGAACACTAACAACAGAGGTTTTACATGAGTAGTGTTCTCTGAATAAAGATTCCTAGGGTTAGAGGTTTTTCTAAATTTTAGCAATATCAGAGTAACTGCTCAGGCAAAAATACTGTCTATGTTTAAAGCCTTAGAAGCATCTTAAGATTTCAAGGTGCAAGGAAGCAACTCTTCTTTTAGTTACACTGCACAGGCTACCTCATCTTTATAACAACTCTTTTTTAAAACTAGCAGCCAACCAAGATTGCTGCAAGTATTTTATCAGAACTAACATTGGGGAATTTGATGCTGAGTTTGGATGAATCCAATCACAGAGCCATGTTCCATTCTGTCAAAAACAAACATTATCTGATGAGCCAGGTTTATACTATTGCATGTAACTGCTAATAAAAGTGGCAAACATTTGGAAGCAGGGTAAGTGAAGGCCTCAGGGCTCAAATATTCTCTTCAATTCTAGAAGGAAACTGCAAGTTCTCTCTGGTTCTCCAACGCCATTTGTTTCAATATGTGCAATAAACCCCTGTTTTCACTTTGAATGATTGGTAGTTCAACTCTCTCACTTGTTCATAAATAATAAAGAGAGCTAAAAGCCTCCTGATCCTAAGAATAACAATCTTTATTTTTAAGAGGCAGCATCCTACAAAGTAAGTCTTCAAAGATGCCATAAAAATGAGATACTCTAAATAATGGGCCTCCTTTCCCACAGAACGTAGGTACAGCTTAGGTGGATGTTAAATCCTCATTACAGAAAAACTGCTTATTTACAGGATGCAAGCTTTTCTGACGTAAATGACTAAACGACCATTAGTCGGAATCAGTTTGAGAACATATTATTTTAAGCACTGAACATTTGAGAACATTATTTTAAGCACTGAACATGCGATAAAGAAGGAAAAAGGAACACAGTTTTTACCTGTTCGAAGGCAGACATTCGGTTTTTTAAAAATTTGAGGAACTTACTGGTATTCATCTCTGTCCGGCTGCTGAACCAGGACTTGCAGCTCCACCACGCACCCCTCATGGATCAAGCAGTGAGAAGCAGGAACCCTGAAGGGAGGAAAGGAGAAGCGGAAGAATACAGCCAAGACGAACTGCCCAGGAAACTGCCACCGCAAAGCAATCAATTGCGACAAAACAAAGGCTACGTAAGAAAACAAGTTTGCGACTGCTGACACAGCAGTGAACTTCCCCCAGGACAGCCAAGTGTGTCCCCTGTCGCATTGTCCCCCTCCTGCCGCCCCTGCCCTGCACCTACTGCGCTGGGAGGACGAAGCCGCATGAAGCGGGGCCCTGCGTCCCGCACACGTAGAAGCTCTTCCCTTTGTTGGGGCCATCGCGGACGCCCGTTTTCAGGAAGCAGAGGGACCCTGCGGCGCGGAGAAGAACGGAACTGGTCAGACCAAGCCCCCATACACCGAGCCCCCCATACACTGCCCCCCACACAGAGGCCCCCGGGCCGCCCCTCACCGTGCTCGGAGCACAGCACGGCCTCCATGGCCAGGCGGCACGGTCGCGCCCGCCCTTCGAACCGGCCGATCCCGCCGGGCCGGCGCTCCCACCAATCAGCGCGGGGCAGGGGCGGGGCAGCCAATCGCCGCTGCGCTGTGCTCTCCTTGCGCCCTCGAGGGCCGGAACAGACGGAAGGGGAGAGGCTAAGGGGGCGCGGCCACACACCGAGGGGCGTGGGCTTGTGGGCGTGGCCTCGGGCCCCGCCCCGGGGGCGCACCCGGCGCGGCCGCGCTCCCAAAGCCCGCGGGGTGCGGAGGGAACCGTGCTCCACCCGGACACCTCCCTGTCCTGGAAACGGCTCCAGCTGCCGCGCCTGACAGCGTCATCCCGCCCGCTGGACACACGTTCAAAAGTAAAATACTTAAGGGGGAATGTAAGTTGAAATAATAGTACAAACACCACAGACCATCGGGAACTGGAAAGAAGTTGGGATTTTTTCTCTTCTGTATTTAAGATGGGAATACAGTTTTACAAAACGTGTGCATTTCTCAATTACTGATTTGGTTAATGACAACTCAAGTGAGAGAACGACACTGGTTATAATGTTGGTACAAAAACATGAACAACATTTACACTAAATAACAGATTGCTGACATTAACACAGGCAGCCAAATTCAGCCATGTGTAAACTCTTGCAACCCCCCTGACCTGCTTGAAGGCTGCATTTGTCTCAGTACCTGTGTGAAAAATGTACTTTTTACACAATACTATCGATTTTGTGCTTCATCACGTGCCTTGGAATTTTTTCTCCTAAACACAGCATTATGGGCCAGCACCTACTCCTCCTCAATGCATTCATACTAGTGTGTGCCCTTCTGGCATTCAGCAACGCCCTGCTCAACTTGTTTCAAGCAGGAATACAGAATAAAAGGGATGCACAAAAAAAACTTCCAGTGCACAGTTTAAGGAGTGCTGAATACTACAAGGGACTGTGACTGGAATGGTAACGGTAATGACAGCAATAACGACCTCCCTGCAGAGCGTTTCCTGGCAAATACTTGGATTTTTGGTTCTTTTTTTCCTAATGAGTGTCCCCAGGTGCAATCTCTCTAACACATTAGAAGTACAAAATGCAGGAGTTAGAACCTCCCTATTATTAATTTATTTATTCCTGCATTATGCTAAGAGCCAGCTTTCTGGAACTTAAGTGTTTTTGCTCTAACAGCCTGTTCTTAAACCAGCAAACCATGTACTGAATTTTAAGCATGCAGTTATATTTTACATGGGAACGCAATGGGATTCAGGCTAGTTCAGAAAGTCAAGTTGCTTTGTCCAGAGATGGATATAAGCTTGTGCTGAAATACATCTCTGAGTCAGGAACAAAGACAAATAGGACGTCTAAATACAGTACTGGACCGAGGCTCTGCCTCATAACACTTTGCTTCTGTGCCTCTGAGTAAGTCATACAAAGACAAAACTCAATGGGTGTACACCCCGTTTTTACCCAGATGGAAACATCCTGATCATGATTTCCAAACAATCTGCAGCAAAACCTCATACAAAGCACTTCTGGGGAAAGGTAGAGGCACAGGCGAGCAGACACAGAGTAAACACATGCAAACCCTTGGTCCTTAAGTCCATTTGCTACTGACACCCACTCCCAAGGAATTATCCTGCTCACTTACATCTCCTCTCTGGCATACACAGTAAGGCAGGGTTTTAACCCCACAAAGTAAGGAAGGGGGTAGCCCACAAAGGCACAGAAAAGTTCCTCAAGCTGGATATACTCGAATGATCCACCTCATCCCTCTTTTCCTTATAGAACTTGCCACCTTTGCATCTTGTTTCACTGCCAGCAGCTTGGCTGTGCCGAGTTCCCCTTCTTTGGCAAGCAGGGCTGATCAACCCTCTCACAAAGGCCTAACAAGGTAATGTCTGTACAGTGCTTAAGAACATGCAAAGTGCAATATAAGTGCCAAATGTTCTTATTTTTGAGATTAATGAATTAATACTCCAAAAAATAAAAGCATTGAGGTAACTACAGCTTAAATACTACATTCCCTCATGATTACAAAAAAACCAAAACCAGCTGTCTTCTCTCTAGAAGATGAATCCTGAATATGAAGTGATAATATCTCATTTATATTCTGTCAGGTTTAGCACAGCCAGAGTGCCCTTTTAATAACAGCAAAACATGAGCTGAAGTTCTCAAAGAAACCAAGAATTCTGCACTAATGATTTCCTCAAATCCTATCTCTGTGCTGTTCCCAGCACATGTTTATTCCCATTCATTACATCCAGAGGAGCTGGTGTTCCATGCCGCTGAAGCAAAACACAGTCCAATGTCAGATATGGCATTCTGATGGCTGAACAGACAGAAATATCCCCCAGCAAAGGTAAGTAGGACCATAATCTGCATGAGCTCTGGGAAAAGTTCAGGCTTTGTCTTTAGTGAAGTCCACATTGCTCAGCTGGGAGTAAGGCTTTATGTCTTATCCAATGCACAAGCTCCTATCGGAGCACTACAGCTATCAAGTATCAGCTGATTATCCTGGTGGTCAGAAAAGGATGGATGTAACAATGAATTAAACACTGCACATACCTTTTCTGTTTTGTTCTGGTATCAGCTTTGGCCAATGGACCCAAGATTCAACTGACTAATGATGTGGTCAATGAAACCAAGCCCTGCTTTCCTTATGTGCTGTGTGATAATGATGTGCAGAAGAGTCAGTAGCACCCCAACCAGTAAACAAACACTGCTGTAAAATGCTAATGCAAGTACCAGAACCCAGCTATTTCCCTGTGAAAAAACACTGGAAACATTCTGACAAGGTGTCCTGGTTCTGGTGAAACACCACCAGCTGCAGTAGGACCTGCTTAGTGGTTTTCCCACTCCAGTGCTCGTGTCAAATGTTCCCTTCATCGATGCTCTGCAGCTTCAGTCTTTGGCTGGCATGGGGCCTGGCACCACGCCGGATGTTCCCACTGCTTCCTGCCAGAGTCCATGAGGGGGACAGGGCTCCTGGTAAAGCATCTTCCCCAAACAGGCTGAGTTTCACATCAGCTTCTATAGCTCGGGCCAGACTGGCTGCATAACTGTCCAGAGATTTATGCACTTCAGCTTTTACATGAAGAACAGAATTCTTTGCAGCCTCTGAAAAGAAAAAGATAACAGTTGGTAAGCATGGCTGTGAAAATGCTTGAAAACTAATATAGATCCTGTTGTAAAGGCATGATCATGCCCTCTGGAAAATAACTACAGAGTTATTTTCCAACAATTATTTATTTTCGAACAGTTATTTACCAACAATACTCAAGCTTCCTACACCATTCTATGAACACAAAGCTTCCAGAGCTTCAGACCTGGGATAATCTGCAGCTATTTTTGTAGCATCTGTACACCTCTCTACCCACCAACATGTTGAGCAATACAAGAGTTCATCCTAAATATAACTCTTCAGTGAGGCTGCTGAAATAATTTAAAGCCTCAGGGATGCTGAAAAGCCTGAGACTCACCAAGGAGAACTGCTAAACCTGTGGGGAATTGTGCACTGAGACTTTCCTCTTTCACTCTCACAAGAGATTAGATGTCTGCTCCTAGATAATCACTCAGAAAGATAGTGGGAAATGTATGCTAATGTGTTTGTACAAGGAAATATTAATCTCATGCTGGGAAGAGGGCAAAAGGGAATTTTGCCAAGATGTTTAAAAATTCCACAGAAAGAATTTTATCATTATTTTAGGTTTTATTATTATTTGATTCTTAAAGGCATTCTGCTCATTTTCATCCTGTCCACAATCACATATTGTTTAGAAAACTCAGTTGTTATTATCAAGTCTTCTATTGAAATTTTTTTAACTGTCAGAATAAATTAATGTTCTGACATGATGATCACAGCAATGTTCTGCTAGCCCAGAATCAACAAGCTGACTGAAAAAATTGCATGTGGTTCATCTGTTTTCACCCGTACATGCTGAAAAACACACCCAGTAAAGTAAAGTAGAATTTAAATAAGAAAAAGTAAATTAAACAGAATAAAATTATACTCAAATCACTGAAGTCTGTAAATGGAAGAATTTCAAGTCTGTAAATGACAAAGTTGACAAGAGACAGCAAATGAGAAACACAGAGATAATGCAACCAAAATATGAGGGCAGGAAAATATATTTCCCAAGAAACACAAAACAGGCAAAACTTGTAACAGCCACTAAGATGAGTGGAATTGCAGAGAGGATACTGCTGTGCAATTTAATTTTGATATATGCAGGGAATCCCAGCTTCTAACTCTTGTCCTTGACTGCTGCTACTTGAGACCTGGAAGAAAGGCCTGATTTTGCTTTCTGCTGTACCTGCATGAGTGATCAGGTCTGTCAGTGGTCAGATACTTTTCAAGACAATTCTCAAGGTCCTGTGAGGTTTCCTGAGCATTCAGTATAGTTGACTCTGAGCATTTTCATACTTACCCCTACACTCACCTTTGATTTGTTCCACTTCATCTTCAAATGTCACTGAACTCCTCCTTCGAGGAGGACAGATGCAGTGTGGGGCATGAGGGCCATCTGAGCTATAATCTTCAAGAAGCATTGTATCTGTTCCTGAAAAGAGCAAGAACCCCCAAGTAAAACAGTAACATGGAGATATAATATGGTAACAAAACATTTTCAGCCTATTTTCAGCAGTTCCTTCAAAAGATGTCTACATCCAGCTTTTGTGAGTAAATTTCAGCTCACATTAAACATTCACAGGAAAGAATGAGGTCAGTTTTCATTGAAAGGATTGGGAAATATTCTGATTAGAGACTGGGCATTGCAGGATCATGTACTACGTGCAGCAAGCAACACGCAAGAGGGACTAAGGCTTCCTTCTGCTCTTTAGTAACTCACAGTAAAAACATACAAAGTGAAACAGTATTTCACAGTAGATCACTGTGTATCTATTCCCAGGCTATGAACTGTGCTCCCTCCTTAACCAGCAACGGCACTTCTAACAGCATTTTGGCATCACTTTAGTTTTGTTCATTTGTTTAAACTGCTGTCACAAGATGGTAACACCACATTCTCTTAATCGAGGCAGGTTTACCAGGAGGCTGCTCTCTTTTATCACATACAATTGCTGAATATCTGCACAGACAGAAAACAACTACCAAAAATAAATCCCAGCTCCACAGACTTCCTTTACAAAAGTAGGAAACAAACTCCTTACACCAAGCAACCCTTAAAAGATCACTCTCTGGTGTCTCTAGAGCAGAAATACTTTCTAAAATAACTACTGCAGTTAAGAACTGGTAGCTGAGTTAACTGCCAGAAAAATCTAGCAAGAGATCTGGATAGAAAATTACCATCAGAACTCTTTTTTTTCCCTTTTCCAAGCCATCTTCAATTGAGAGATCTTAAGTAGTAATGAAATCATAAGCTGAAACCATCCTAAGTGTTTATGTTTATACTGCAGGATGAACAAGACAAGGTCTCTTACAAAATACGAAACAGAGAAGTACATTGTTCACAGCACTTTTTTGTTCTGTTCCTTGTGGATACAGAGAAAGTCTCCAAAGAACAACAGAAACTGAAGGAGAAGGGCAAAAAAGCAGTGAGTCTTGTTCCCAGGACACATTACCAAGGGAGTGTCACCATTCCGTAAGCACCATTTTGCACGTAAATCTATTGAGGGCAAGGGAGGAAAAAAGCAACTGCAGCAGTTTTGTTGGAACAGCTAGAACAGATGCTTGATGTCATTTGTCCACCAGGAGACATCTGTGGCTGTAAATGTTGACTGTCCACAAGACTGCTGCCAAGTGCAAACTTCTGCCCAAGTAGGGATCAAGAAACTTGCAGTTACCTGAATCCTGTGAGCAGCTGAAACCTGTATCTCCTGTGCTGCTGCTGTTTCCCAATGGCCTCCCACCTGCCATGAGGGCAGTAAGGTGAGGAGATAGTCCCAAATCTGCAAGAAAGTTTTGTTTTTGTTACACAGTGAATGGTTAAGGAGCTTGCAGAGGTAAAAACCTCTTCTAGTAATACCCACTCTACCGCTTTATTTATTTATTATTCTGCATATAAAACTCACCTTGGTGAAGCAGAGAGCACAGCTTCTGGACTTACCATCTTAGAAATCCAGTCAGCACCTTTCAGGTTTGGAAAAGCAAGTCTCCTTTCTCTCTACATCATCTCCCTCCCACTCTTGCTGCATCT
Organism: Melozone crissalis; assembly: GCF_028551555.1. Classification (NCBI taxonomy): domain Eukaryota; kingdom Metazoa; phylum Chordata; class Aves; order Passeriformes; family Passerellidae; genus Melozone; species Melozone crissalis. The sequence goes on along the minus strand of NW_026535786.1, from coordinate 19,428,590 downwards.
GTGTGTTTTACCAGCCAGACAGGCTGAGCACCAAACATATGCTCTCACATGGATGGGGAGATTGGCCAGGCATCTTCTAGACAGAGAATAACCTGGTAGCCACAGGCAGCTGTGACAGGCCATTAGTGTGGGAAGAAGCTCAGAAGCAAGGTTGGGGCACAGAGATTTTCCACTTCTTTCAAATCTCCAAAACAAGGAGGGAGGAGATTGTGAGATTTTTACAAAGACGCTGCTTTGGATCTCACCTTGAGATTTTCTTGTGAGTTTGTTGGGAGTTTTTTCTCCTCCCTATCAGCCTCCAGCTAAGACATCTGATAAGAAGCTGACAGCTTCAAGTTTATCACTTGGAAAAAGAAAGAAATTTCCTGTCAGGTCCCTCCCCACCTCAGTTTCCAATGTATTAATCCATAACATTTCCTGGATACAGACTTGCCAAAACTCCTGGAGGTTGTTATGTGGCTACAGCTCCATAACTCTTTCATTTGCATGACAGTCTCTCCCAATGTTCCCAGGTTGCAGAAAACAGATGCCTTGCTGCTCTCATCTTCCTTCTGCATTTTAGATCATCCTTCCCAATTTCAGTTTATGCCTTTGCATGAAAGATCCCTTGAAGATGCTCTATTTTTGGAAGCTTATGAACATGATCAGGGAAATTATTAAAAATCTGAATGTCACTGTGTTGCTATTTTAAAAGAAAAAAAAAACAAAACCAAGCCACCAAACTGAGCAACTGGAGGTCTCAGTCTGCAACTTGGGAACACATCAAATAGTTTTATGGTTTAACACAGTTTTACTTTGTTTATGATCTTTTCTTCCCAAAAATTCAGCCTAAAAGTTGAACTTGCAGAAAGTTACGCCAGTGGAACCTTAGTGGATTTTAAAGAGTTGTAGCATAAGGCCATTAAACAAAGAAAAAGTGCAGTAAAAAGTACTTTTGGTAGAGTTCAAATCTGAGCAACACAAAATGGAAGGCACACAAAAGGAAATGCTTGAGAAAGAAGAAAATAAATTCTTTTTATTGAGCTCATCACTATGTCTTCTCTGCCTGAAAAAGTTTTACTATAGTAGGAGAATGATGTTAACTATAAAAAATAGAAAAATTCTCCTTTCAAATGTAACCTGACTGATAAAAGACTGCTAAAAATTCCAGAAACATCCAACTCTCTTTAGAGAGCCCTGAAACATGCCAAACACAGGCAGACAGGAAGCCTTGCTCTTGGTGATATTAAGAACGTGTCTTTTGCAGCCACATCTTACCTGTGATCCTGTTGGAAATGCTGAAGAGCCTCGATGTCCTGTGCTGCTGAACAAAGGACTTGCGGTAATACCGATCCCCAAAGCACATTCCCAGGAGTTCCTTGCGCACCGTTTTGTTCCACAGCCCATAAATTAGCGGATGGCAAATGGCACTGGAAAAGGACAGCCATGTAGCCAATGTCTCCAAAGCAGGGGAAATACTGTTTTTACCCCAAAGTGCCTCTGATGTTATTACTACCATGTAAGGTCCCCACGTAATGACGAAAGCCCCAATGACAACCAAGATGGTTATGAAAGCTTTGCACTGGTTGGCTGAGTAAACAACCCCTTGGAAAGCGTTCCTTCGGCTGCCAGAGGATGATGTGGAGGTGCTGGAGTTCTTCCTCCCATTCCTCTGCGAGTCCTCCTCCACAATGACAACACTCCCACAGTGAATTTTGCGGGCCTTAATCCTTGCCACACGGAATATGAATCCGTAGCAGATCATCATGACCACGAATGGCAGCAGCGCACACCAGATCTGCCAAAAGGCTGTGTAGGCAACCTCCTTGTGCCAGGCTGCCACACACATCCACTTGAATTGGTCAAACTCCAAGGAGGACCAGCCAAAAAGGGGAGGGAGGCAGCCGATAAGGGAGTGCAGCCACACGTACACAAGAGCTACCACTGCTCTGTTGCCCGTTATCTTCATCGGATAAACCATCGGGTACAGCACAGCATAGTACCTGCAGGGCAAGAAAATAAGTAGTCCACAGGAGCATAAAAGACATACAATAAAGAAAAGAACATGCTTTAATGATGCTGATATCTAGTTCTTTTTACTTCAAACAGGCTCAGAAGCCGTTTCTAGAAACAGTTACATGTACAAGTAGGTATCACCGCAGTCAAGACTGTCAAACGTGGCTGAAGCCACACATGCAACCATTAAATCTGCTCTTATGTGTGAGTGTATGCTTAGGGTATAATATGGAATTTTAAGTCACTATTTCATGTTTATCAAATAGTATGCTATTATACCATCAAGAGCTTTAAAAAACTCTAGATGAACGTCTGCATTTTCCATTATAGATTATATCACTTTCTCTTCCTCCACATCAAAATTTCATGAGGGGCTGAAGTAAAAATGACACTCCATCAGTACACCGTGTAACCTTCTCCACGTGCTTCTCAACTCTATGAACAAGCAGTGGTTACTCTATGAGAGGAGCAGACAATTTGTTACAATTCATTACCAAACAGCAGCTTACCGGTCTATAGCTATGAGTCCCAGAGTGAGCATGCTGGCTGAGCTGATCAGCATGTAGAGCAGGGCTGAGAAATTGCACCAAACAACCCCGAAGATCCATTCTCGCCTGATGGAGCTGGTCACAACAAAAGGCAGCACCAGCACGGAGAGTAGAAAGTTGGAGAGGGTCAGGCTGAACACAAACTTGTTGCTCAAGGTGAGAAGGTATGACTTGCGATACAGAGTGACAACAATCACCAGGTTGCCCAAACAGATGAAGATGGCAATGACAATTATAGCAACGGACTCAGTGACTCTGACTGCCCCATCTTCCTCTGTGGTCAGGTTCCTCAGGCCCTTCCCATTGCTGAGGGAGGAATTGCTGCTCATGGTCAGAGTATGCAGATCTGGAGCAGCCAAGACATGCTGAGCAGCTAGAAGCAGAACAACGCTCAGAAACATCCAGGTAATAGTTCTTCAAACTCTTTCCAAAGATTGGAGGCCCTTTTGCCTTTGTTAAAATTTACCTGTAGCATGCAGGAAACTACATATTTTAGATGGACAAGTGAAGGGGCAGTAAATTGCCTGTGGGCACACCAAAGAGGATAACACCAAGCCTAGAACAGGAAAGACAAGAAGAGGTGAAGGGGAAGGGAAATAAGAAACAAAAATAGGCACATTTTACTTTAAAATTTTTTACAGATCTTACTTGTTTCTAAGTCCTACTTACCAGCCCCTTCATCTAGGTTGTGAAGAAACAAGAATATCACTTGTTTCTTCAAGAAACAAGACTAATATCAAATACCTTTGCTTATCTTACTTTAAAGAAAGTCACTTTTAAAAAAATTTCTGCCTATCCTGATAGTTACCTTGTATTCTGCCTATACAGCATTTGCTGACGGTCTATGGATGCCAGGCTAGTTATACTCTGCTATTGTATTGCATGAAATAGTTTATTTAGTTGTTGTTTTGCACTGGGTTTGATATTTACAAACATACTGAATAGTATATTTGTATCCTCATGGGATTCCCCTCTCATATCACATGTCTTCCCCTCTCCCCTAAGCCCCAGTGGTGGTGGTTTCTCCCTGGTCTATCCCTCCCTTTGCCCCTCTCCTCACTTGTATCCCACTGGCTGTAGCCCCTCTCCTCCACCCCCCTTCCCCTGCGCTTAAAATCTCCCGGGAGGAACCTCTGACCTCTCTTTGCCTCCCTTGGACTTCCCTGGAGTGGTTCCACAACAAAGTGGGACGATGGATCATGATGGATCATTCCGAGAGGAATGAGCGCCTCTAGTCTTTTACTTTTGTTCTTGTAAGATTGCAAGGAGCCAGGGTCCAGAGCTAGCTGGATTGGACCCGAACGGCCCCAGAGATCAGTCTTACATCCTGCTGACTCTTCCTTAACAGTTGCTAAGTAACATTCAAAAACTCAGGGACCACCACTGCATGTACTCTCCCAACATAATTTCTGCATGTTCATAATCACCTTAGCTACACTGCTGATTGCATTTTACTGCCAACACCAAAGGACTGGAGGAATTGACTTTGTGTACATGAGGTTTGAAAGACACTTCCTTGCATTAAGATGCAGTCCATGCTACAGAAATGCCTGAGAACCTGTAATCCTTGACTTCTCAGTGTTAGCATCCATCCATTGATTCACAGCCTCATGTTGTGAAACCTTGTTATTTCTTCCAATTCCTTAGCAATTCCTCTTTTTCCTGCTGCCTTCACACGGCAATCACTTCTTACTTCATTCAGTCCTTCACGCATCTGTAGGATAATGAACGAACAAACAAACAAATGCAAATACGCAGACCAAAAAAAAAGTAAAAGAGTCCATCAATGAATGGAAAGTTGATTTTAGCATTTCTGGGAAGGGACTCAGGAAAGTTATCTCAGCCAATTCTACAACTGTGGCAGACATGGGTTCCAGACAGTACTCACAGAAATGCTTCCATCTGCGTGGCTGTTGTGGCATTAGGCAGCACTGTCAGTCTGGAATGACACCTTTTCCCCATTTTTATCTGTACTTTCCTAAAAACATAATCAAAGACATTAGTGGGCCATGCTTTGAAAAAAATATAACTTGGTTCTTCCCTAGCCTGTGACTGAGGACGTGTGCACAAACACTTCCCCTCGAGTTTCTTTCTCTCTCAGCATGCTTGCACCAACTCTGTGTTGTGCCTTTCCGACACTTTTTGGCCGGAGCGGGATTTGGAAAGGCGGCTTCCCCCGCGGCCGCACTCTGCGATACCGATGCCCGGAGCACCTGGCGCTCCCCGTCCCCTCATTGCCCTACTGCACCCTGCGGGGGGAAAAGTGACCTCGGGGAGAGGTGGCCCTCCCGGGCCAGGGTTGCCCGGGTGGGGACAGCATCCCATCCCATCCCGGCCGCGGGCAGAGCGGTTTGGCTTCCCGCACACCCACGAAACGAGTGGGACCGAGTTGTAAAGACGGTGGGGAACGGGGGTTTCGCCATTTTGCCCCCGCGCTCCCTCCGGCAGCGAACAAAGAGCTGGAAAAGGGTCCTCCGCCCCGGGCATCCATCGCTTCGCCCCCACGCGCCGGGAGCCAGCGCGTCCCGCCGTCTTTGTCCCCTTCCTGGCTCCGCACTCACCGCCCGCCGCCGCCAGAGCGGTACGTTCCCGGCTGGGGCGCCCGGGACCCCCGCCAGCCGCCGCGGCCCGAGCCTCTCCCGGCATGGGCACGGCCCCAGCCCCGTGCCTGCCCCTCCCGCCGGCCCGCCCCCCAGCCTCGGCCTGCCGCGCCTCCTCCCCGCCCGCCATGTTCTGCGCGGCCGCCCCGGAGCGGTCCGTACATTTCCCGGGAACTCGGTTAAAAGGCAGGGGAAAAGTACTATCCATGGATAAGGTAAAATTATTTGCCCCGGCTCGTAGTGCCAGGCAGCCGTAGAGCCTAAGTGCTAGACTTCCTAGACCCCCAAACACTATTAAAAGTAACACAAATAAGATTTGGGAGAGTTTTTCCCCGCACACACATCTGAAGCAAGACATTGGACATAGTGTCAGTATAAAGGGTACAGCGTAAAGGGTGAACAAAAATTAAATGCTGTGCTTGCCCTCCCTAGTTCCTGCCTTTCTCTGGCAATTCCCTCGAGCACAGAGGGTGACTGCCTTGATCTGAGCTGTGCTATATTTTGATTGCTCTGTGGGGGTTTTGATGCTGTGGACATCAGTTTCCTGTGGCTGCTGCCTGAGTATGCTCCAATGTTCCAACAGCAGGAGCTGGACTGTGTGTCTTGCTCCTGTGCCAGGGGAAGTCCCTAAGGAGTTAGTCTGCCCTTTTGATGATGCAGAAAAGCAAGACAAGCACCCACCCATCCGTGCTGGAATACTAAGCTGATGTATTATTTTCAACCAGTTCTACTGATACTTTTCTACAGGACTTTTTAAAGCTTACTATGCCATTGCACTTTGACATTTTAAAAAGACCGTCTTTGGACAGCATTCAAAAATGTATCGAACCAGCACAAGAGATTCCACAATGAGCAAAACTGATGCACAGAAGTTCCACCTGAATGTGAGGAAGAACTTATTTCCTGTGTGAGTGTCTGTGCGCTGGTTGCTGAGAGAGGTTGTGGAGTCTCCCTCACTGAAGATATTCCAGACCTGTCTAGGTACAATCCTGTGCCATGTGCTCTGGGATGACTCTGCTTGAACAGGGAAGTTGGACCAGATGATCCACTGTGCCCCATTCTAGCCTTGCCCAGATGTGATTCTGTGTGCACACATGTGTGTGTACTAACATAGCACAGGGCACCTGTTTGATGGAGCCAAGTAATGCTTGCTGCAACTGTTAGTGTGGCCATGGAGATGGTCCAGAGGCTTCAGAGCTCCCCAAAACTGCTCCTACCCAGCTGTCCCACTGCTCTTGGTGAGGTACCCATGGGGAAGTAGCTGGAGGCACACAAACATTCTCCACTGGTTTCTGCAGCCCAGCTTTGCTGGAACAGGGGTTTGGGTGAGCTTGCTGGCTCTTCATCCTGGGCAGAGGAGATTAGAGAGCCCACTCTCCCCACGGTGGCTCCAGCAGCAGAGAGAAGTGTGGACTCCCTTCCTCACCCATCTGCCCCCCCATATCACCTCACAGAATCACAGACTGGGTAGGTTGGAAAGGGCCACAATGGGTCATCTGGTCCGACCACCCTGCTCAAGTAGGGTCATCCCAGAGCACATGGCAGACGGTTGTGTCTAGACAGGTCTGGAATATTGCCAGTGGTGGAGGCATCACAACCTCTCTGGGCAACTTGTTCCAGTGCTCAGTCACTGCACAGTAAAGAAAGTCTTCCTTACGTTCACGTGGAACGTCTGTGCATCAGTTTCTGCCCGTTGCCTCTTGTCCCATTGCTTGGCACCACCAAGAAGAGCCTGGATCCATACTCTTGGAATCCCCTCTTTAGATATTTGTACACATTGATAAGGGCCCCTCTCATCCACCTCTTCTCGAGGCTGAACAGGCCCAGCTTCCTCAGCCCTTCCACCAAACGAAGATCAGTCACTTAATCATTTTCGCTGCCCTCCGCTGGACCCGCTCCAGGAGCTCCATGTCTCTCCTGTCCTGGACAGAACACTCCAGTTGTGGGCTCACTGGAGCCGAGCAGAAGGGCAGCACCCTCCACCCCGCCCTGCTGGCAACGCTCTTCCCAGGATTCCGCCGCCGCCGGGGCTCCGCTCCGCGCGGCCCTGGAAGCGGAAACGCCACGGGGCGGCGGTTCCGGGGGCGCCGGTGCTGCTGTGAGTGCTGTGCGGGAGGAGGCGGGAGGAGAGGGGTTCCGCCACGTCCGCCCCTTCCGCCGCCTCCTGCCTTCTGCTCGGCGGAGAGGAGGCCGCCATGCACCCCGTTTTCCAGAGCAGCCGGCGCGACTTCACCTTCGGGCCGTGGAAGCTGAGCGCCACCCGGACGCATATCATGAAGTCGGCGCAGGCCGAGAGGTGAGGCGGGCTCCGGGCCGGGGGCGCAGGGGGACACGGCGCAGCACGGTGTCCCCGCTGCTCGGGGAGCCACCGCGGGGCTGCGGCCTCAGCCGTCACAGCGAGGGGCTGGGGGCGTCGGGTGGCCTTGCGAAGGAAACACGCAGCGTTCCCAGGGCGGGAGAGACACTGCTCGGTGCCCGGGATTGTTCCTTCTCCTCATGCTTGATTCTCTGGCTGGAGAACTCGGGCTATTTGGGTTACAGGTAACTTCCAAAATTTTGTTTTAAGGATTACAGAAGGCAGCCTGCAAGAAAGATGAAGAAGGACTTTTTACAAGGGCATGTAGTATGGGGAAAAGGGGGAATGAATTCGAACTGAAGGAGAGATTTGGATTGGACCCTAGGAAGGAAATTGCTGACTGTGAGGGTGGTGAGTCGCTGGAACGGGTTGCCCAGATAAATTGTGGATGCCCCATCCCTGGCGATATCCCAGGCCAGGTTGTATGGAGCTTTGGGCAGCCTAGTCTGGTGGAGGTGTCCTTTCCCATGGCAGAGAGGTTGACCTTTAGGTTTCTTCCAACTCAAACCATTCTGATTGTATGATTATAATGGTTTTGGATCTCTGGATCTCTGTGAACTGAGACCTGCTAATTAGAAGCGTGATTTTTAAAATTATTTTTGAAAAAGAATATTTTTAACGTCTCATACCATGTCTCAGTAGTAGCTATTTTAAGATAGTGGTTTTCATTAAAAGTGTATAATTTGCTCCCTTCTTGTAGAACTTTCCAGTCCACTGAAATCATTGGAGGAAATGTTCCTGTATCAGCATCAAGTACTTAAGTCAGATTTGCTAATGTGGAACTGGAGAGTTCAGCTGTACCACAACTGACCTTAAAGACAAATGAATTTAGCAGATATTTCTTGGTTTCATTTTCTGGAATAAATTTCAGTATACATAGGACTCTCATTAGTCTTGTTAAATGTACTCTCATTTATCTTGCTTTTACCTTTTTTGAGGCTAATAAGGCATTCTCTGGGAGGAACTGGCTGCTTATAGCTGGGATGGGTGCACTGTTTGCTGGGTAAAACCTTGTCTGGATGACTGAGCTCAAAGACTGATGGTGAGTGGAGTTACATCCTGCTGGTGGCCCATCAACAGTGGTGTTCTCCAGGGCTCAGTATTGGGCCCAGTCCTGTTCAATATCTTTATTGATGGTCTAGGCAAGGTGATTGAGTGCACCCTCAGTAAGTTCACAGATGACCCCAAGCCAGGTGGAAGTGTTGATTTACTGGAGAGTAGGAAGGCTCAGCAGAAGTATCTGGACAGGCTGGATCAATGAGCTGAGGCCAGTTGTAGGAGGTGCAACAAGGTCACAGCGACCCATTTTGTCTTTTTTATTGCTTGGGGAACATTAGTAGTACCTGTAGGAATTTTATTTCTGGCAAATATATATTGCAAAAATCCCTCAGCAACCTGTGTGGAAAGGTGAAGGATTAAATGTGCCATAGCTAAGAACTCTTCTATGCAGGGGTTGGGTTTTTCAGGTCAAGGGTTCCTACACTTGATTAAATGGAAAAGTTCATAATGTTATTCTGCCTTCTTTGGGAAAAACATAGGATCTTATTTTCCAGGTCTGTGAATTTATTTTTTTTATTTCAGTTAGGTTGACACTGTTCTTTTGTATTAAGAGTTACAGAAATAACCACTTTTGTTCAGCCGTGTTACCAATGTGAACATTATGATTAGGACACTCTTCTCCCTCCCCTCACTCAAATAGGTGTGTATTTCCTAAAGCTTTCTTCTCTCCAAATGTCAGATATTCCATTTTGATCTTGGGAAGTCGGGTAGGTGAGGAGGAAAAGTTTAGGAAGTGTGCCAGTACATGTCTTCTACCAGCAGAGTACAGTAGTGTCTTCTGCAGTTTTTACATACTCTGCCTGGGTTGTCTTAAGCATCTTTTTTCTAGGCTTCTAAATTTGGAGGAATGGACCATTGTGCCGTGAATTCAAACTTGCTTATGATGAGTCCTAGTTCTTGAAAATTTCTTTGAGTACCTACTGAAGTTGGTCCACCGACCATCCAGGGATTTGCTAGCACAGGTGGAAAATGGCTTCTACATGTTTCTCAGATACTCTTGATTCCTCATGTGTGAGAATTTTGTCTGAGCCTGATGGTGAAGGAATGTTTTAGGAGTACTTTTTTGGTGGAAAAGTCACTTCAGATCAATGAGTCTGCATTTCAGGTGAAATGATTAACCTGGTGATGTGTCTTCTAAGTTATCATGGTCTAAAGAATCCTTGTTCCAAAACAAGGGCTGCTTTCACTGAGATGTGATCAGCTGATTGATGCCTCTTTTATTTTTCTCTGCAGGTTGGCTGATGAATTACACATGCCTTCCCTGCCAGAGATGATGTTTGGAGACAATGTCCTAAGAATACAGCATGACCATGGTTTTGGAATTGAGTTCAATGCTACAGATGCTTTAAAATGTGTCAATAATTGTCAAGGTATGATCAAAGTCGCTTGTGCAGAGGAGTGGCAAGAGAGCAGGTACAGTATTTTATCACTAGTGGGCAAGTACTGGTGTGTTGCATATGAAACTGTCATACAGTCGTTAAAGGAACAAATTGAACTCTTGAAGACCACATTGCATTTGATTCTACCCTAGATATAGCATGTGATCACAGAGGTCACTTTGCTTTTCTTTGCTGTCATCATCCTTTCTGTTAAATTGGGTCAGCTGTATTTTTCGGCTGTGTCATGGCTTTCTTAAAGTAAATGTCAAGTTTAACATGACTTAATGCTGTTTCTGTTTACTTAAACTCATAGAGCCTTGAGCATTACAAGACTGTATTGTGTGGTGTTGCAAAGTGCTGTACATGTTCAAAATCTTAGACTTAGGAACAAAGCAGAACATGCTTTGTTCCTAAGGCTAAGATGCATGAGAACTAATTATGATGCTTAGTATTTACCAAATTGGATTTAGTTGTAGAGCATCTGGAAATAAAGCACAGAAACAAAGCAAAGTTATCATAAAAACTAAGCTAAATTGCAGTGTTAATGATTGCTGTGTGTTGTCAAGAGATCACTTTCTGCCTACTTAAAGAGACATTGATCTTGAAATACAAATTTTTCAGCAATATTGCATGAGAATCTTTGAGTCATAGAACTGAAATAGATCAAGAATTTTCATAATTGTTTTCAAAGTTATTATGGAAGCAGACGTGAAACCATGATTAAGTCTTGACATTGTGATTGCAGCTCAGACAATGCTGCTGTTTTTCATTAGGAACAGTGTCAGAATTCTAATGCACAGTCTTATGTGAGGTTGTAATTTTTTGAGAATTGCTATAAAGCAATTACTACAAAGCTGTTTTCTCTTTCACTGTTGAGGAGTGAGACTGAGCACAGTAAGGAAGTTGTCAAGCCATATGACTGGACTTACACAACAGATTACAAAGGAACTTTGCTGGGAGATACTGCAACATTAAAGGTAATAATTTTCTTCTTGTTAATTGCTGACTGCATCTTGCTTCAGTCAAACTTTTTTTGAAGCTGTCATTTACCTTTCAGTAGGCTTCTTTAAAATCTTTTGTGCTTTGTAATTTTTGATTTCAAAGTGTAATTTGGGCTTCTCATGTCTCTCAGCTCATGATTTTATCCTAATCAAATCATGGCTTATTTTAATAACGAGGGTGGGTGGTGTCTTAAAGCATTTTAGGATTAAAGCACATCGGAGGCTTCAGCTCTTGCTGAGGACTGCTCCGGGGCCCTGAGCTGCTCACGTGCAGCAGAACTATCAGCTGTGTCATTCTGTAGTGCCTTCATGCTCTGCTGCTTGCATGTTTGTCTGCTTTCTGACCTGGCTGCTTTCAATGGCCTGATGTTTTTCTGCAAGAGCAGCTCAGTAATTCCTCATATTTAAACTCACAGGCCCTCCCATGTCTTTATTTTTGTGAAAATAAGACTGAAGTTCCCAGCTTCTGTTTACTGCATACAGGTTGCTTGCTACTAAGCAGATGTATTAATTCACTAGTATTGCTTTAGTTAGAGATCATTTGAGTTGTGCTGGAATTAAAAGTACAGTATAGAAATAAACAATTTGGTCCATGGTATTTGGACACCAGAAGTGTCTGTGGAGACCATGAGATAGAAAACATACAGGTACTTGATTTCTGTGAAAAGGCTTTACTGGAATAATTTTCAAGGTGTATTGTGGGTTAGGGATGTTAAATGCACAGAAATCTGTTTATAAACCTGAACTTCTCATATGTATCTTGAACACAAGACATCTTCAAATGTTTTGAAAGAAAGCAGAATTGTTTGCAGCTGAAACCCTACCCAGCCTGGTACCCAGAGAGACGTTTAGTCAGAATTTTCCACTCTTAAATTTTGTTTTTGCTTGATATTACTTCCAAGAAGAAACTCTTGGAAACTTTGATTTTAATTTTTTCTCTTAGAAATTTGGAGTGTGTTAAGCTTAGTGCCTGAGAAGTTTTTTCCTTTTTAAAACTTGGAATTAAAAATATCAGAACAAACTGTATGTAGTTTGGCAAAAAATTAATATGCTAACTGCTCTTAATATTTTTCTCTAGGTTGTTCCTACAACAGAACACATAAATACAGAGAAATTGAAAGCCAGGGAACAAATTATGTTTTTTGAAGAAGTACTCCTGTTTGAAGATGAACTCCATGATCATGGAGTATCAAGTTTGAGTGTGAAAGTAGTGAGTATTGGGAGGTGTATAAAAGATACCCGGGCACTCAGTTGGCTGATTAAAGCAAAACACAGTTGCTTTTTGCATGTTGTTCCTTCTGGGATTTAAACATTAAAGCAAAAGGTTCTTCATCCTTGCTCTTAGAAATATGATCTTACTGGAAATTATGTTTTCTTGAAACCTTCGTCATCTGTCATTTGTTCCAGGGGACAATCTTTTCCCTCCTGCTTCCTGCCTAATAGTCCTTTGAGACACTGTCTGCCCCACTGGCCAGTCATAGCTGTAGCACATCAACTGCCCAAACTTTGACTTAATTCTTGTAAACTTCTCATATGGTCTTACATTGTGAATGTCTGATGTAGACAAGTACATGCTTAAGTAAGCCTTTGTAATGTGCTGAATGGACCCTCTTTATTTTTCCAGAGAGTTATGCCTTCCAGCTTTTTTGTGCTGCTGAGGTTCTTCTTGAGAGTGGATGGGGTACTCATCAGGATGAATGATACAAGGCTTCATCATGAGGTAAACCCTTACTTTCCATCATGAGTTACTTTCCCTTGCCATTTTACTTCCAATGACCCAGTGATATTCCTCTAATTTAATACTGATGTTTGGGGGCACAAAAACTTCTGAGTGTATTTTATTATTGTGGTGGTGCTGAGCTAGCAACCAATTGCTGGATGCCATGTGTATGAGCAGAGTAGGCTACCCATCATGTGATGTAATCATTTAAATACATTTGACAAACACAGATTAGAGAAGGAAGCACAAGAGGAAAAATAGGCAGCAGTAAAGAGTTCAATACTGTCTTGTCTTCAAATACGTTATTGTAACTTGCAAATAACTGTCCGCAGTACATTGAGTTCTAGTATCTCACAAATAATACAGGATGTTAAGATTTGGGTTTTGGTAATTCTGTGTAGATGTGTAGGAGTTCTAGCTGAGTAAAAATTAACACGCATTTTCAGTCATAGAATTTTTTTAAACATGCATGCGGCAGGTTTTTGGAAAAAAACAACGTTGTTGTCATCTGTCTTCATGAATTTGAATGTACATTTCTTCTATGTGAAAATTTGTGGTCAACCAAATTCCAATGCTTCCTAAATTAAATGTATTTGAAATGCTTGTTTTACTGATACCAGATGATTGCTTTTTTCCTTTAGGCTGACAAGACCTACATGTTGCGAGAATACACATCCAGGGAAAGCAAAATATCAAGTCTAAAGGTATTGCATTTTTAAAACTTTGATTCTTTTCCTTCTGTCTGCTTTTTAGTTTTATGGTCAGCATAGAAAATACTGTGTCTCTTAAGTCCTTCTTTGTTAGTTTGAAATTAATACAGAAGAAAGTTCTTTCTGCTTATGCAACTTTTGTTTTGGTGATTTTAGAGCAGATTTACATTTTGTAAATGCTCAGATCACATGACAGGGTATAGGATTAGGTCACTTTTTCTACTATTGAGTTAACAAAATGTTTTTATTATTTTATTTTTTCATAGAACTGTTCAGCTGCAAAATCAGGTAGTCCATGTCCCATGATGTTAAATTTCATGTGTTAAATTTGTGTGCTTCCAAGCCGTATTAGGGATTAAGATCTGTTTGGTAATAGACTCTTTCAGTTTTTGTCAAATATTTGAGGTTAATAGGCCACCTTAAAACTCTAGTAATGGCTCAGAATAATTTGTGGCACATTTGGAATTGGAGCTGTTGATTTTTATTTGTGACAAACACCTCAACTTAAATTTTCTTGTATCTTTCCTCCTCCCTTTTTGTTTGCCTCTAAAGAGTTTGCCTGGAGTGGTGTTTACATCCAGTAAATAATAGGTTGTCTGTAATAGTTTGGGGTTGGAATACTTTTTCTTATCCCCTCTTTTCTTTCACTCATTTCATGTAAAAGTTTTGCTTTTTAGAATGTTCCACCTACCCTGTTCACGGAACCTAACGAGATCTCTCAGTATCTACCCATAAAGGAGACGATCTGTGAAAAACTAGAATTCCCCGAGGAGCTGGAGCCTAAACCAGAAACATCACTGGAAACCATATGTGCTAAGTCTAAATAAATGTGACTTTATAAGGACTTGAAGTATGGAGATTATGTGATCACAGTTGTTGACATGGGGGGTGTTTCACTACTAGTGGAATGAAGAATTTGGCTAATTTTTCTGTAGCCATAAGAGAAAACATTTCAAGCAGATTTTGCTAATGGTGTTTTTGGTTTGGATTTTTTTTTAACCTGTATTTGTAGTTGATGATAGACGGGTGGTGAGTTACAGTTTTCAATAGCATTGGAGAAATGACTATTGGGAGTCTGGGTTCTGTTTAGTTCACCAAGCAGGCAGGAGTATTGTCTGGACTCCCATCCACTTACAATTCTATGAAGATTTTGTTATTGCTGCTTCAGATACTATGAAGCTACCAGAGTTGTAAAACTGGCATTATTTTATTTTTATTGAGAAATAATCCACAGTAAAAAAAAATTTCCTCTGCATTTATTTTGATCTGTTCATCCTAAACTACCCATTTTCCTTAGCTTCCCTACGGGTAACCAACAAAGTTATTTCTTGTAGTTTCTGATCCAGAGTCTCACCTAAGAATATTAATTTCATCTGAGATAGGTTTAAGTGTAGAGAAAAAAGTATATTTGTTTGACACTATATAAAGGTAAAAATTATTTGTGAAGCATTAACTCCAGGAGAGCTGGAGGTTAACAGAGAGCCACTGCTAAATCTCTTCGCAAATGCTGGTTTAATCTAGTGTCTGCTGGAGTTCTGTAGGCAGTTCTGGGACTCTCACTTGAGGTCCCTGTTCTGCTCCAGTAATGTACGCTGCTGGAAAGGCATCTTCCTGCACTGGCCTTCTCTTGGATGTGCCCACATGGGACAGTTCTACTGCCCTGACAGCCAAGTTGCAAAACTGCCTTGAGGCTTAAGGTTGGTTAAGTCTGATCCCTAAAGGGTGCTGGTATTTGCAGTTTGAGAAATGAGGTCCTGTATGGCCTTAGAAGGATGCTAACATATATTCCAGATATATAATTTTGGTTTATTTTAAAATTATTCTGAGTTCTGGTATTGATAGAAGTGTGATCACTTGTATAGTCATGGTTTCAACACTCTGTAGATGAAACTGAATACTTGTATTGCTTTTGGAAATTGTGCAATATATTACTGGTTTGGCCTAAGAATGGGGCAGTTAAGCAGGCTTGTCTGGGTTTGCTGCTGACACTCAGTGCAGGAAGCATTGCAGTGAAGCATTGCTGCTGACACTCAGTGCATGTAACTGCAGTGAAAAGCAGACCTGGTGGTGCAAGGTGCTTGCAGATAAGAACAGGGACACATTCTGATGTCTTGGGGTTTTTGTTTAAAAATCTTCATATTCTACACTGCATGGCTTACTAGAAGCAGCCCATCACAAAACCTTGTATTTAATAATATATTTTGTGAGGTTTTCATGTAGACAAGACCCTGAGGTTTTTTTGGGGGAGAAAAGTGTACTGCCATCTAATTGACTGTTCTTTATTAAAAACAAATAACACACTGATTTCACTTTTATTTGAGGCAGCCTGGTCTAGTGAATTCTACTGCAGGTGGAAAGGCAGGAACTAACTGCATATTTTCCTGTGTTGCTGATTTACTCTACTCTAGGGGAAGACATTTTTCTGAGCCTACATTCCCTGTACGTAAAAATGGGATTTAATATATGCCTACCTCACAGAGAGACTATGAGGATTAGTTTGTACAAAGTTATTGATTAGAATTTTTTTTTTCTGAATACACCTTCAGCCTTATCTTTGGAATCCTTTGGAAAGGATTGCTGCAAAAAAAATTAACTATAAGATAAATGAAGAGAACTGAAACAGTTTCTGAAAGAAGTTGTCCAGCTGTGGTAATTACCAGGTAATTATCAGACATGATCTGGGTCAATGAATTTATGGCCACTTTGAAATAGAAGCAAGGTCCTCTATGTTCCCCATTACATTCCTAAAATCTGTTGGCTTTTTTTCATCTTCCTGCCCTTGTTTCCTAAACATTTTAGTGTCAGGATGAAGAAGAGTACTGCAAATGGGTGCAGCACCGAAGAGATTAAAATCCATTTAGTAATAGAAGATTATTTGGGTCCACTCCAGTGTTAGAGGGAAGTGAGGAAAGAGTAAAAAGGAAAGGAACGACAAGTGGAGGTGAAGAGTTATTTTTCTGGTAGAAGTAAATCATGGCACTTACTCTAAGCATATATTACTATACATGCCTTGGCACTTACTCTAAGCATAAATTAGTATACATGCCTTAGAGCTTATAAAAACACTTTTACAGCTGGTATGACCGGGAGCAGAGCACATGTAGTGCTGGCATGAGCTCTGTATCTGTATTTGTTAATTCAACCTGTGATTTGAGCTTGGTCACTGATGCTAACATTAAACTCCTTTGGTCTGAAATAGAGTGTGGGGGGGAAAGCCACAGAGTGGGGAGAGAGCAGTAGAAAGGGCACTCTGCATGATTAGCTTATACTGTGTGTTTTCTCTTGTCCATCATACATCCTAATTTGTGACCTGTGATAAAGTTTTATGGAATTGACTTGGTATCTAGTTGACTATAGATAAGTGCTCTCCATCTATTCTAAAGGGTGCTGTGCATTTCAGTGGGACATGTGTTGGGGAAATCACAAGAACACCTTTAGGAAGTTACAGTTACAGCAAGTTCAAAATTGGAGCACTTTGTGACTTTCTTTTGCCACACAGATTACCAAGAAGCAGCGGTATAAACTGGTGTACAGCAAGTGCTCTGACACAAATTTTTTACAGAAAAGTACCACTTTGAATAAATAACTTTAGCGGGGGAGGGAGTTGGGGTGGTTCTCCAGCTGTTTTGTGTCGAGTTTTATGTGGCAGTTTATATTGTTCATGTATGTTGCTAAATAAAACGTACCAAACATTTTGCAGTTCTGTTTTTAACTGAGCAAAATAAACTGAAATAACTACTTGTGATGCTGAATTTTGGCTGCTAGTAGAACTTTGCATCCAGATAGCTTTGTCTGTCATGAGACTGCTAGGCTCATTACAAAAATAAAGTGAACGGGAAAAGAGCCACAGTCGTGGAATTAAAATGAAACCTCACTGACTATAAAACGAGTTTTGCTACTGCCAAACCATGGAGTGGAAAGTGCTGGGAGGAGATAGGATCCATGACAACTGGACTACATTCCCCGGCAGTCTTCGCGCCGCCCCGCCGGCCTTCCCCTACCTGCGGCGTGCAGGTGGGCGCGGTGGCTGCCGGGGCTGGTAGTCCCTGGGGAGGGGAGGGAAAGGAAGGGCAGAGCAGGACATTCCGGCCGGGCGGGCGGCCGGGCGGGGTGCGGAGCCATGGACAAGCTGAAGCGGGTGCTGAGCGGCCGCGACGCGGAGGAGCCGAGCGGCCTGGCCGAGGTAGCGCTGCCGCCCCGATGCCGGGTGGGGGGACCCGGCCACCCGTCCCCGGGGTGCTCGGCGCGGTGGCGGAGCATCTGCCCCCGAGAAGGCGCCGGTGGCATGGGCGGGCGGTGCCCCGGCGGGTCCCGGAGCCGCGGCATGGCCCGCTTCCCGCGGGACACTCGGGAGGGTACCTGAACGGGACCCGGCGCGGCAGCGCCTGAGAGGAAGGTTTCCCGCTCGGTAGGAGGCAGGAGCTATAAGTAAAGAACTTTCGCTTTTGTTTTTCTCCTCGTTTCCAGGTTATCGATGCGACTTCCTTAGGTTGGGGCACGCGAGTGAAAGGTTTCATTGCGTGTTTTGCGATCGGATGCCTGTGTTCGATCTTGGTAAGGGCTTTTTGCCAGATTCTCCTCAGTATTTGAGTTTCAGGAGCCCAGATAATTAGAGCTTCCGTCTATGCTGCTGCTGGATTTTTCCGAGTCTCTGTGGAGACCTTTGACTCGGTTCCAGTTAGATAGAATACACTGACTCTTAACAAGGATGCCAATAAACGCGATTTACTTTCGTATGCGTAATTCTGCACTTTGGCTTGGAGTTTTCTTAAGAGTTCTTTCGTGATGTGACACTTCTTGGATATATATGTTTGTTTCAATTTAAAACCTGTTCATTTCCCCCTCCCCCTTTCTCTAAATGTTCCTTTTCAGGGTAGTTGTCTGCTATGGATACCAAAGAAAGGGCTGGTACTCTTTGCTGTGTTTTATACCCTGGGAAATATTGCATCCATTGGGAGGTAACGATCTTTATATATAATTTCCCTAATCCAGATGAGAAACAAAAGCAGATTGATAGTGCATGAGTGGTAGAAGCTGTTGCATTTGCGAGAGATTTGCTTTTGTAGATTATTTTCTTGTTGAATTCTACAGAACAGCATTTTCCCAGTAGTGCCCTGAAATGGTAAAGAAAATTTTAATTTTTTAAATTGTTGTTAGTAATGCATTCAAGATAAAAGTTGCTCATTAATAAACAGGAATCATACTCATGCTGTAAGCATTGAGGTTTTTTGATTTTGTTGGTTCCCTCTCCCCCAGATAAAAACAATTCTTTGCCCTTTTGCATTTGGCAGTGCTCTGTGTGTTTTGGTGAGTATGTTTGGGGCAGTCTGTCTGTCAGGGCAAGTATATGTAGTAAGACTTCCTGGCCTTTGAGGTTCCTGAAGCAAAGCCCTGCATACTCTGTGACAAGCCCAGCTTTCTGTGATTGTGGAAACTTAGCGCGATGCAAGAAAGCATAAATGATGGAATTGAAAGAAATATGCTAATGAGGCAGAATAATATAGAATATGAGGCAGAAATATCACTTCAGTTGAAACTTTCACCTTGTGTAATTCATCCAGTATCTATCACCAGGGCCCTAAATGAGGCTGCAGACCTGGTAAGGGATCAGAGAATGGATGCAGGCATGAAAACAGCCTTTTATGTGGGGGAATTGGGTTGGATTACCTGGCAATCCATGGAAGAGCCTCTGTGGATGGTGTTATTGAAAAGCAGATTTTAAAAGGATTTTTGAAAAGCAAGTTAGAAAAGCATCTGTCAAGGATGATCTGATTGGAGCTGACCTTGGCCTGTGCTTCTAACTTGATAGTTGTGCTCTGCTTCCGTTAATTTTAACGGAACAAGTGTGAATAAAATTGTAAATACCTTGCACAAAGAAAGGATTTGGTCTCGTTGTATAATCTCATTTCTTTTGTTTTGCTGCACTGATTGCCATAACAACACAGTGTACTGATGCCCCTATGGCAGCAAACAGTTTAATCTTACCGAGTTTCACTTTTGCCTTTCTCATTTCCATGTTCATCTCGACTTATTTTTTACAGCACTATGTTTCTTATGGGACCAGTGAAACAATTGAAGCGGATGTTTGAGCCTACACGTTTGATCGCTACTATTGTTATGCTAGTAAGTATCCAAGGAGTCACTTTTAACTCATACAAATCTGGCAACAATTTTTATTGTGAAGTCCTTTCATATCCATGGATCCAGCTATGGCTCAGGATGCGCCTGGGGGTGGTTTTTTCGTTCGTGTTTTTTTGTCTTTTCTTAAATTGTTGAATGCTGCACATCCGCTGTAGTGGAAGGGTAAGTGTGGCAGCAGAAAAGCAGCTCTCTGTTAGGCAAGACTGAGCTGAAGCCAGCTTGTTTAGCTAAATGAGCATTAAGGGTCTGTGGCTGGTGTGCGTGAACCATGCATGTGCTTTTTAGGGTACATGAGATCACAACATCATATTTATGTGTCCTCTAAGAAGTGAATGATGGGAAGCAAATTTTTTTTAAGTTGTCCTATGGATATTGCTAGATATTTTGTTTGGCATGATTTTGTCTTTTTATATTGGGTCTGATTGCTTTGAAGGAGCTGTAGGTAATACCTACACTACCTATTTTATCAAGAAATATCAAGGTATTTCTTGATAAAATAGGTAGTGTAGGTATTTCCTTGATAAATGTGTTGGTATTTCCGTGATAAAATCATCTCTTTGTAACAAAGCAGCTGGGGAAACTGTGCCTTGGTAACCTTGCATTAGTGATCTTCCCAGCTGGCTGATAGCTTCAGGTTTTGAAACTTGTATGACAGAATGAAATTGCACATTCAGCATTCAGTGGAGTTGCCCTTGGGATTGTACTATTTTCAGAAGATGGAAGTTATAGCAAGCCTTGTGTTGTGTGTGTTTCTGTGTCTGAAAGTTGCTGCTAAGTTTCAGACTGACTATTCTTTAAAGTACACAGGTTTTTTCTTGTCTCTACAACTTTCCTGTTTGCTTCTGGCAAGTCAAAAAGTTGAAAGGTGGTTTAACTTGCATGAAACTTCCATTTTCAGTCTGAATGTCTTCAGAGTGCTTGCTTGCATCAGCACTTCTCAATTTCTCTTTATACATCCAGAGATGCTGCAGAGCTTGAGAAATTGACTGTGTATGCTTGCAGATCCAAGCAAGAAGCTGCTGTGTAGTGTGTGTGTGTGTGTGTTTTGTATGCATTCAGGATGCCCGGAGTCAGAAGAATTCCTGGAATGTTGTTCACTGCGATAAAGCCAGTCATTAGATGTATGATGCAGTATTTAGACCAATATCCCCACCTTAAAACTAATGAAAGAACTGCATTTATTGTCAGTACTGTTTGAGCTCAAGTGTATGATTTCATTGGCAGTGCATATCTCAGTGTCGGAGTCTGCAGTACTATATGGGGTTTTTTTTCCATTCTGGCAGATTGCACATAATAATCTCTAGTAGCACAATGGTACATGTGTATCTAAGGGCTGTTAGATGCTGATGAAGGAAGATGAATTATCAGCATCTATCATAGATAAATGAGCTGTCATATCTTAAATTGAAAATGAAAACTAATAGGAGGTATCTGTTAAATCTGAGGGTTAAAGCAGAAGATGATCCTACTGCTCCCCAAGATTTTACCTGTAGTAAAGAAAGACACAGTGCAACTCTGAAAACAGAAAAAGTGCTTGTTTGAATGACTGTGCCTTACTTCAGTATGTACACAGGAGAGCTACTAAGCAATAGACTGAAGTTCTTGAAAGTGTAGCATGGTTTTAATTGGTGAGCTTTTAAGTAATGACATAACTTCAATGCCGTGGTAACCATGTAATCATCGGGACCTATGCAGAAGCAGAAAGACTAAGCATGGTAACTGAAAAGTATTTGAAAAGTCTTACTTATGCAAAATGATGAAATGGTGTGTGTGACTGTGACACCAAGAAGTGTGTGGGATGGAGTAGGGACCTGCAAAAGAGCTTCAGGAACCTCTTCCTCTTGCTCCTTTGCAACCATAAAATAATTTTCTGGAGATACCACCCTGATATTTCCTGATTGCTTTAATTCGCTTAAGAAATCTAATAGCGAGAACATTTTAAATACATGAAACTTTTAAATATGAGGAACTCTTATGATAAAGAATTGAATAAAACTGTGAAATTATGTAATTAATGTCTGTCTCTGTGAAGGACCTCATTACATTGTTGCAATATTTATAGAAACTGGAGTTGTTTCTATTTTTAATTAAAATCATTTGTTTTCTTCTAGTTGTGTCTCATACTAACACTGTGTTCTGCTTTCTGGGTGAGTACTGGAGTCCTGTATGTATATATAACTGGAGTTAATGTAACTGTAGTATATTTTAAAAGTAAGATTCTTACACTGTTGTCTCTGCTGTGTTTCTTTACCCCTCCTCTCTCCTCTCCCCTCCAGTGGCGTAAGGCAGGACTCGCGCTGCTTTTCTGCATCTTACAGTTTTTTGCCATGGCGTGGTGAGTGATTTCCTCCCTACACACTCCACTTTCTGTTGCACCTGACACCAGCAGCTGAATTGTGAGGGGATTTTGACGTTGAGTTAGGTGGAAGGAAAATTTTTACCTTGTCAATCCCTTAGATTCAAGACAATGCATCAGTGAGGAGCTGATCTCTTCACACTTCGTGGTCTCTCACACCACTACAGAGGCTGTGGAGATGGAGCTCAGGGCTCCATTTCTAGAGGAAGTTCCTTTGATTTCTCTGAGCTTGAACTGAGCTTGTTTTTTTTTTTTTCTTTCCCTTTTAAATCAGTTTGTTGCCTACTATCTGGTATTTCTCTTTTACACTGTCCTGAATTTGTCTCATTCAGAGACCCAGTTATGCCAATCAAACTGTCAGTGTTCTTCATGTTAACATAGGGTCTGGGCAAGGTCACCAAAGGAGTGCACAAACTGATATAGACTCCTAGCCAGCCCTCAATGCTAATCTTGCCTACTTGTAGGTGTTGGAGCATGAAGAATACTGGATGCAGGAGAGCTGCGTTTAAAATGCTTTTACAACATCCCCCTCTATTTCGCCCTAGTGTTTCATACCCTGGCTGGGCTAAGATGGCTTGCAAGGATACTCCTTCCTGTTACTCATAAACTCAGAGCTTCATTTTGGTTATGTAATTTGCAGTTTAGAATATCAGAGGGGTTGTTCTTATTTGTGATTCTAGTAAAATCTGACATGAAAAGTAACTTTCAAAATCTTTCCTTTTTTAGGTACAGCATTTCCTTCATACCATATGCAAGGTAAGTTTCTCTACTCTCTTACTCTGTCATTTTGAGGTTTAATCTTACAGAAGATTAGCTTAGAGAAGTGTTGTCAAGTGTGGCTTTAGAAGGTTTTCCATGGTGTAGGAAATACAAGTAGTTAATCTGAAAATGAAAATAAGCATTTTATCTAGTGGGAGAACACAAATGGAGAAAATGAGAGGGCTTCCCATAGGAATATGTAAGCCTGCTGACCAAATGCTGAGCATTTGGTATAAGCACAAGGCTTACCTTTGGAATGCCTGAATGTTGGTCCAAACTGCTACTAGACAAGTGTATTCTTCTGTGTCCCTTTTGTCCTGTTCTCCCCCATGAGCACTGTTCTGTATGAGCACAGCTGTGTCTCCTGCCCCACCCTTCTGCAGTGCCCTGCCTCAGTGCAGCCTTGCAGGTGTCGCTTCCGCAGCAGGTGGCCACTGAGCAGACCTGCTTGTCTCTAAGGCATTTGTGTAGTCATGCAAATCACGTTAATGCAATTTATACATGGTCAGCTGATCTCTACAGTCCTCGGTGTTAGTGGGATAGCAGCATGGAATGACTCTTATCAAATCATGTAACTCGGATGACTCTGATTCTCTTGTATTTTTTTCTTTCTCCTGCCTGTAGGGATGCTGTGAAGAAATGTGTTTCAGTCTGTCTGTCCTAACAGGAATACTGGATGCCTCACAAAGTTCTAGGAGCTGTGTTGGATCACTGTGCTGTGTAGTGTCCTACTTCTGTCTTGAACATGTGCCTTTCAGCTGCTTCTTAGAAGCTCCTTATGTTACACCCAGTGTCTGCAGTTGCTTGGGTTTGTAAGCAATGGTGTCTGTGGGACAGGGGGCTTGTGATCGAATGAAATTCAGTCTGGCAGAAGAACTGGGGAGAGGTCCACAATTCGTTATGATGATTCTTGCATAAATTCATGCATTTGGTTTTGCAAAAGTTTCAAAGTAATGTGTGAAATTTGTAAGTGAAGACCTTGGCTCTGCTGGGACTCTGCCAGTTCTAGAGTGGAAACAACTTGGGATTTTTTAAAATAGCCTTATGTCACTCAATCTTTGCACTTTTTGCCTTAGATAATGGAATATTCGTATTCTTTCTTTTCCTGTCTCTCTTGAAAGATTTTAGGTTTATGAGACTTCTAAAAGATGTAATTCTAAAACCAAACATAGTTTTGGACTAACCATGAAATGTTTGCATCTTTAATGAAATATTTAATTCTCAGTCCATACTGATAGTCTTTCCTTAAAATACATGAAAGGGACATTTTCATCTGAAAAATCTTGTTCCTGTTGGAAAAACACTCGTAAAATAAGGTCCATTGATGTTTTTAGCTACCAGAAACCTGAGTTCTTTTCCTTGCTCATGGTTGCAAGGGAGGAAGCTGACATTTTTCACATGAAGTGAGGTGCTTCTCTTCTCCTCCAGCTGTAGCATAAGAGCAATGCAAAGGGCATGGTAGGCAAGCAGTAAAATAATTTATGTATGTCCTTTCTCAAAGGACAAACTGTCATAAGGTAGAAGTTGGCTATTGTTTTTAAGCAGTCTGGTCAGGGAGAAGACATTCTCTTGTGAACTTGTAAATAAGTTAAAACTCCAACATTTCTCTTTGTTTCTTTGTAAGTGGAATCCGTTTTCTTTCTGCTGAAACTCTTGCATACACCAGTGAACTTCTCTGCATGGAGGAGAAAGCACAATATTCTGTTTCTGTGGTAGCAAGGAAAGCGTGAAACAATCCCTCAGCCAGCTCCAAACAAATGCTGAGTGGTCTGTATCCAAATTCCAAGGCCACTCTGTTCTCTTCATCTTCTGAGCTATGTATAATCATTTACTCCCGCGGCATTGCAGTGGTCAGTGTAATATCTGAGCACAGATTCCTGCTTCTGCTGTGTGAGATAATGTTTTACTACTTTCCCCTTTCCTCTTACCAAATTGTCTTGCTGAAGCCAGTGTTTAAGATTATGGTTTTCCAGTGCACTCTAGTGGGAACTGAAGCATCTCTTCCTCAATCTACTAAGCATTTAGTTGTTTAAGAGCATTGTGTTTGCATGGCAGGTGTATCCCTGACTTGTACCACAAAGACTTTAATGCAGGAAAAATCTGAACCTGCTTGGCTGTGAAGTATAAGCTCACAGTGAAGGCAAATAGTTCTATGGTTTCCAGAAAGTTATTAAGAAATTAATTAATCCAAAATCTTAAATTTAAAGTGTCCTTCTGATAATTTATAAAGCCCGGTACCACCCACCTGTAAGGATCCTCTAAAATAAATAAATTAAAGATTCCCTTTGTAGATGGTATGAAAGGGAGATTTGGACAAGCATTCTGTGGATTCATGGTGCCAGAATTACTGTTGCAAAGGCGTTTGAAAGGGAAATGCCACCTTGGAAAGACAGCACTGATGTTGGGATGCAAGTTATGCAGATTCAAGTACTGCATCCTGGTGCTTTTTTTACCTCCCAGGATGATCTAAGTGTCTAAACTTTTGATCAGGGACGAAGTTCAAAACCTAATTTACATCAGTCAAAGGACCTGTGCCAGTCTTTTCTTAGGACTTTGATAATGTTTACAGAATTCCTTTTGTATAAGGGAAATTGAAATGCATCCCTAATGCCTTTTACATTCCAATATTCCTTTAATTTTAGCATCTCTGAATGTCCCTGGAAAAAGCTACAAGCACAGTATCCATTGTTTCTCCTTCCCCTCTCCAACTAAGTTATGTTAACTCTGATCATCATTCCAGGTTCAGCAGCCACAATAATAGAATTTGACTTTTGGGATTCTTTTTTGATTACTTCAGATTATGAGGAGTACATGCCTTTTGTTTATTCTTTGGCCAACTTGGGCAGAGTTCTGGTAGCCTGACTCTCTGGCAGTTCTGGAAGAACAGTACAATTGGGTATGGTGAATATTAGTTTTTCAACATGCACTAGTTCTAGCTAACTAGAACCTTTTAGCTGGCTCTTGTGAGCACAGCCAATTAGAAGTAGGACATTTATGAAAATACCAGTAGATAGTACATAAATGGATTTTTGTCCTTTCCCCCTTCTCTTCTCAGTTTAAAACTCTAATTCCAGCTTCACAGCCTTTTATTCAGGAAGAGAGAAGAACAAATCTTCATCTGACTGCACAGCACATGAGGCTAAGCAATTGTGCCCTTACAGGAAGGGAACTCAAGGGAAGATGGCAAGGACACAAGGATCACAAGAGTGCCACTGGGGTTTATGTTGCCCTTTGGTGTTGTATTCTGTTCCTGGGGACAATAGACAGTAGGAGAGACTTGCCATATTCTTACCACTATGTGAAACATCCTCAGGGTTTGTTGCTTCATCTATAAGCAGTTTTTATTTAAAATAGCTTTCCCAGAGCAAAACTCTTTAGATTCTTACTCACTTTTAAATAGTTGTAGTGAGGCTGTTGACAGTTTATCAGCAAAAGAAATTTCTCCTTTACTGAAGTACTTTATTTTATATGATTTTTACATAACTAGGGAGTAAACTATATAAATATTCCCTCTTGAGTAGTTTTCAGTCCTAATTAGATTATATCATTATACCTTTTTTTTTTGGTCATTAAACCTATTTTGTGTTACGTTTTGATATAATCAGCTTTAGTTATCTGCTTGGCAGGGAGCATGGTGGGTATTTTTGAAGCTTTCCATCTCACTGTCCTTGAGGGCAGGAATGTTTGTTTTGTGCGCTCTACTTGAATGGAGAGCTTCTGGTTGGAATCACAAAGCTCCTTCCTTCCCAAAGTCGTTGCTCAGTTGCCTACAGCACTTAAGGCTGACTTCTCTGAGGAAACTTCTTTGATGTTGGGTGCCCATCTCAGTAGGATTTGGTGTTCTAACAGAAAGTGCTTTTTGCTCAGCCTGTTGACCAATTAGTCCACTTTTTTCACTTTTTGCTGTACAGATAACATAACCTCAACCAAGCAGCCTTACCGTACAGTTCTAGCAGAAAATTTGTGTATCCTGGATCAGCTGACTTTCCAGCTCTATTAGAAAGGCAAATAGGGAGGCTGGTAGTCATCTGTTCCCAAAGTACTGAGACTCTATACATTGAAATATGAGAATTTTTTTTCTACTACTTCAAAGTTTTGCTCTATTTCATGTGATGAAGTCCATTATGAATACTGGTACTATGTGAAATGGTTCAACACTGATGATGTGAACAATTTAATCTCATGTAGTATTCATAGTAATAAGATTGTGCATGAGCTGTTACGAAAACCAAGGAAGGATTTTCTGCCACAAGTTGAAATTCTTTTCAGATACCATGTTTTTAAAAGGAAAGTGTGTTGAGCTCTATGTGTGCCTCAAGCTTCCGAAAAACAGCTCTTCCTTATTTTTGGTACTTAATCATGTTCTTGAAAGTGAGATCACTGTGCTGTTGTGAACTGAGGAGGAGGAGGATGTTTAAACATGTTTGTCTTAAATATTGATGTTTACAACCATAGTAAATGATGACCATTTTGGAGGGAAAGCACACAAATAGTTTATTGTCTTAAAACTATGTGCCTTGCTGTAATGTGACTAAATTTTTTACCAGCTGTGGAATTGTTTTGTAAAATAAAAACTGAACTCAGAAAAATTTTTTGCAATGTTTTATACTGTTACTGGTTGTGTTTGCTGATGTGCTTTTTCTATGTATTTACACTGTTTGATTTCTACTTTGATAAATGTCTTTTTTTCTGACAACTTTCTCTATAATGAAGTGAAACCCTTACAAGTGCTGTTTGTTTCCTTCAATAAAGTTATTGCTTCATTAAATTAATTGTTCTTACAGTTAATGTTCTTATGGCCTTTTAAACGATGCTGATTCTCCAGATGATGCTGAAATTGCTGAGGGTAGTTTGTTTCCTTTTGTTTGTGTGTTTGGTTTTTTAAAAATTATTGCCCTGTCCTTACTTCCTTTCCTGTGCACACAACTAGTACTGCTGGGGGGAGTTTTTGTGTCACCAGTGTTTTGCAGCAGCTTCGCCCAGCAGTTGCAGGCACCTACACAACTGGTTGGTATGAGTGGAGTTATTAAGGTGAGAATGATACTTTTATTACTTAATATTTATTTACCGTAAGAACCAACCTAGTATGCCAACAAGCTATCCTTAGTCCATGCTACAGAGGAAATAACGCCTGGTGCTATTCTGTCAGCAAAGACAACAGGAAGCAACACACCTCTGAAATAAATATGCTCTGAGTGTTGATGTACACTCAATAAAATGTAAATGAAGTAAAATAGCAATGATTTATGAAGTTGTGCTAAAAATAATTAGAGGCAATTATTTTATTTTTCTTAGCTTTCAAAGAGCTGGTCTGTTTTAAGTGTGTGCTATGCATTTAAAGACCTGCCGTGGTTTAATATTCTTTGGCAGCATATCAAGACTGTGTTTATCGGGCTGTTCAGGGTATGTTACACTGTCTCCTAACTGACAGGCAGGTGGGTTTTTTTCCCTGTTGGCAAGGGTGGTGGTGGGTGCTGTGGAAGACTATGTTAAGTTTTCAATTTTTTTTTTTTGTTTGTTTGTTTGTTTGTTGTTGATCGTTCTTCTAAGCAAGCTCTGTCTCGCTGCTGACTGAACTGAAATTTCTGTCCTACAGGAAACTCCAAAGTTGCATTTAGAATACAAGCAGCAGCCTGTCTTCAGTAGTACAGAAACCACGGGGTTTGCATTTTATCTTTTTGAAAAGGTTAGAGTGTCCCAGGAATGTCAGGAAAGCTGGACACATCTGTGTCATATTAAAGCAACTGCAATTTCTCATACAGCAATAAATCCTTTCCGTGTCTAATCGCTTAGAGGTATTTTGCTTGCCTAACTCAACCTCCTGCATAACAACAAAGCTGTTGAACTTTGCCACTTCATTATCATGCTGAGGTCTTAATACTTGAATGATTAAAAAAAAAAAGTGAAATCTTCATTTGAAATCCATAAACAATGATCAGCTGCCCTAGAGTGCATTCTGTTGATTAATGAAAGTGCACTTTAGAAATGCTCTGAAAGGGTTTATCAGTTGTGCTACAGCATCTAGTCCCTGAATCCCATTACCTTGCAAAGTCACCAGCATTCAAATTCAGTTACAAGACTCTTGGAAAGCTGCTGTAATGTCTGCCCCTTTCCCTTCTCCTTCAAGGTCTGATTTGCAAGAGAAGGTATTTAACGGATGTGAGCCATTCAAAGGTGGGGGTTGATAGTTATTTTCCATCCCTTGCCTGTACCTTTCTTGTTGAGCTCAGCCTTGATTGCAATATGTGTGGTGGTACAGGCTTGTAACTGCCCAGCCATGAAGTGCTGGAGATTCCCAAAGGGAAAAAAATTCTGGTTTTCTCACTTTTCAGAAGAAAGCTGCTGGTGAATTAGAGATAGAATAGTCTATCTAAGCTGCCAATCTTTGGGATTGCTATTTTAAGTTAGCCTGGTTGAAACCCTTTTAAGTTTCTCTTGCATTCCCTTGTGGCATCTCTAAGAGAAGCTATTCCTGAGAATTCGTGCTTCAAAACCTCTGTGGGAATAACTGTGGGGTAACATGGGTGTAGTGTAAAAATGGTACAATGAAAGTGTCACCTAGTGTCCTAGGGTGATGTTATGATGCTTGTATCCCCATTCGTGTGTTCTGTTTATGCTGGATATTATGTTCTGTGCCTTCAAGACTGGCTCTGAAGAGTGAAAGTTTTGTTTTGGTTTCTTATCAGATGCTCCCCCATGGGTGGCGGGTGACGGGACGCAGAGACAGGGCAGTACATAGTGCTGCTTATGTTTTTGCTTTGCTTTTTGCTTTGCTCTTGCTTCTGCTTTGCTTTGTTCTCGCTTTTTTTCTCCTGCTCATCAGTTAGTAGCTAAGCAGTCCAATTTTTTTTCCTGGACTGTTTCTTCTTTCCCTTTTTTCGGACCTACTTGAACCTGCTCTGGACTGGGATCTGGGAACACGGAGAGTTTGCACCCTGTGGCTGCAGCAGCTGCCCCAGCACCGGAGGGACTGAGAACAGAGCAACCACCCCCAAGAGAGACTTTCTGAATTTGTCATCTTTTTCAGAGCGGTGAAAGAGTGGTGTCATCCAGTATTGTTCATTTTGTGTGCTGGGGGTGCTGTGCCTGTTAAATAAACAGGTTCTTTCCACTTCTCACTGAGGAATCCTTCCCAAACCAGTTGAGGGGAGGGGCTGTGTGGGTTTGCTTTCTGGAGGGGCCCCCTTTGGCGATTCTCTCCCAAATTTGCCCTAAACCAGGACACTTGGCCAGTGTGATTTCATTGCTGCTCTGAGGGGCTGTCATGCCCTAAAAGCTGGGGAAATACTGAAAGGTGTAGGAGGGCTTTGTACCGGGCACATAGTGACACACAGGACAGCTTCATACTGCAAGAGTGGAGGCTTAGATTAAGGATTAGGAAGAAATCCTTTACTGTGAGAGTAGTGAGGCACAGGAACAGATTGCCAGAGATGCTCTTGATGCCTCATCCCTGGAAGTGTTCAAGGCCAGGCTGGATGGGGATCTGAGCAACCTGGTCTACCAGAAGATATTCCTGCCCATGGCAGGGGGCTGGAATGGGATGATCTTCAAAGTCCCTTCCAACCCAAACCATTCTATGATGCAATATGTGATGTGACAAGAAAACATTTTAAGATGGGCATGTGCTCCTGTAGTTTCTGTTTGTGTGCAACAGGATGTGTCAGGCTCATCGCTTTTGAGAGAATCAACTGCTTCAACCGAGTTATAATCGCAACTTGTTAGCAGAAAGCTTTAACCTACACATCCAGGTCAAAAGTGCATGTTTGGTTTGCCCAATAAACTGAATATATTACTTTCATTCTGAGCTGTTGTAAGTAGAACTTAAAGCTTTGCTTAGAATCTCTTACTTTTAAAATTCAGAAAAAAATTCAGAAAATAATCTCTTACTTTTAAAATTATTTTCTGATCTTAAAAATGGGAACAGTAATAGTTTCTTCTTCTAGGTGATAATTGATGTCTTAAGACATCACTGAACATCTTCAAGTTTAAAAAAAATTAGAAAAAAGTATAATTATTGTTTAAAGCAAATTAAGTTACATTTATCACCAGGCTGACTATATATATTTAGTTTGCTAGTAATGTCTTGGTGAGGGGGCTACAGGGTGGCTTCCCTGGAAAGCTGCCATAAGCTTCACATACATTGACAGAGCCATGGCCAGCTGGTTCCAAGATGAACCCACTGCTGGCCAAGGCTGAGCCCACCAGCAACAGTGGTAGCACCTCTAGGGTAACATATTTGAGGAGAAAAACCCCTTACACTAATGCAGCCAAAGAGATGGGAGAGAATTTGTGAGAGAAAAAGCGCTACAGACATCAAGGTCAGTGGAGAAGGTGGGGCAGGAGGTGCTCCAGGTACCAGAGCAGAAATTCCCCTGCAGCCCATGGAGGTCCATGGGGATGCAGAGACCCACCTGCCAGAGCAGATGGATGCCCATAGGAGGCTGCGATTTGTAGGAAGCCCAAGCTGGAACAAACTCCTGGACAGAGGAGCCCACACTGGAGCAGGTTTGCTGGCAGGACTTTTGACCCTGCAGAGAACCCACACTGCAGCAGCCTGTTCCTGAAGGATTGCACCCCATGGAAGTGACCCATACTAGAGCACTATGTGAAAAACTGAAGGCTGTGGGAAGAACTAATGGAGAAGTTCATGAAGGACTCTTTTCCATAGGAGGAATCCTATGCTGGAGCAGGGGAAGAGTGTGAGGAGCCCTTCCCCTGAGAAGGTCACTGGGAGGGAGAGGGAAGAGAAAACCGGGTGGAAAGTTAGGCCTGAGAATAAAAGAGGGCTGAAGGGAAGGTGTTTTGACATTTGGTTTTGTTTCTTATCAACTAACTCAGTTTTGATTGGTAATAAATTAAATTAATTTCCCCAAGTCAAGCCTGATTGTCCCATGATGGTAACTGTGAGTGATCTCTCCCTGTCTTTATTTCAACCCATGAGCCTTTTGTAATATTTTCTCTGTCCCTGCTGAGGAGGGCAGAGGATGGGAGAGACAAAGCAGTACCCACTCTTTGGTGGATACCTGGCACCCATCCAGGGTCAACCCATCACACTACATTAGGTTTTTTCCTTGGGTTTAGTTTTTTTTTCTCTTCTTTCTCTTTGTAAAAAGCATGGAAAGTCTTCCCTGCTCTCTGGGCTCAGAATTAATCTCAGTATTATCTCAGTTAAAACACCAGACAGGGAGGTACCACCCAAAGAAGTCGCCTGCCTTTCTGCTAAAAACATATCCAGGGGAAGTTACTGAAACTGTGACCTCACCCCGACATTAATGAAAAGACTAATCTTCTTAAAGTCTCCTCTAGCCTAGCAAGCTCTTAAGAGGCTGGACACATGATTAAAAACAGAAGGAAAGCAGCTGTCTTTTTATCCATTCTCGATTATTCTGTGGTAGTTGATAGGTGTTGATTTCCTGGGAATGTCATGGTGACGGAGGTTACATTTCCCTGTGTTGTTTGGACTCACTGTTCAGAGGGGGGGTTAGTTGAATGCTGCAGTGGGAGCTTTGGGGATGGAAAGAGTGAGTCTTATTTTCTGCAATTTCATCTGATGATGAAGGGCTGTCTTTTCTTTGGAAACACACAGCTAAAGGCCAAAAAAACAGCTATCCAATATCAGGGCAAGAAAGGCCTCTTTAATTACCTTTTTTCTTGTTTGCTTTTTTTCCCTCTCCTTTCTGTGTACCTCACCAGCTGGTGGCCAGGGGCATTTAAGAACAAGCTTAATTCGAAAGTCAAAAATAACCCCTTGCTTTTTTCTGCTGTAACTTAGTGAGTGAAGTCCAATAAGTATTGCAGGATTGTTCTTTCACTGCTCTCCCCAGTCCTCATTGCTTCATTTAAAATGTGAGTTACTAAATTATTGTTAGTAAATGGAAGATGACTGTGAGTGTTGTGCTTGCATTCTGAGCTAGTTCTGCCTGTCTATGAGCCACAAGGAGTCTGCTTGGAAGTGCCCAGCTCTCCCAGCTGGGTTTCAGGGAAAGTTTACAAATTTGCAGGTTTTATAGGGGCATTTTCTGTTCCTTCTGTCACCCCTTCTGACTTGCTTGTCTAATTAAATGGGTGATAAGTGCAAGCAAGAGGGGCAATAAACCGTCCCATCTTGCAGTGGCACTGGCTGTCAGTCACTAGGAACACCTACTGTGCTCCTCTGTAAGTCCAGCTACCTTTTCTTCAAATGTCAGGTTCAGGGAAATTTAACTTCCAGCCCAAGAAATAACCCACACCTGAGAATGGATTGGTCTCCGTGCCCTGGCAATACCTACAGCTGTTATTAATCTGTTTGGGTCTCTGTTCCAGGACCTGTAGACAATTAATCTTGCAAGAAAGTAGGAGAAAGAAGGGTTGTTTGGAAAGAATTCCAAGTTGTTATTTAGGTGAATAGAGGGATAAAAGATTAGAGGATGTCTCTCACTTCTCTTAAAACAGGCTAAATATTCAAAGTAAATTTCCACACATAGTATTTTTGTTAAATGAAAAGCCAACAAAAAACAAAGAACTGTGACTGTGGTTCTCTGGTTTCTGTTCTGCAGGCCTCTCCCATGGCAGCTGTGTGACACAGACAGTGCACAATGCAAAGAAGCGTCATTCACAGAATCTGGAAGTGTGTTTTAAAGTAGAATCTCAGGCCCAAGTATATTCAGCTGGTCATGTGCTTGCATATGTGTAAACTTATTTGGCTAATTCTTTTAGGTCAGAATGATATGTCAGTGGTGAACTGTGCCTTCTGCTACATCCAACACAAATTGCTCTTAAGCTGAACTCTCAGAGCTGAAACAACCATCCTCATGCTGAAAATAGTAATTGGGCTGTTCCCACTAACCAACCACAAGTAACTACTCTCATTTTGGAAAATTTTGAGGTTTCAGGTGGCCTGAGCTGTGGTAACATAGTTACTAAAATTCAAACTGTGTGAAAGTCAGGTATTTTAAGTTGTTAGATTTGTGGTTTATTTTTTCCTCTGGACACTAGACTTTAAAGAATCAGACACCTTGCATGAGTGATAACCTAAGCACACAAGTGTAACTCACTTCTGGGATCTGAAAGTGCATTTTATTACTGTGCAGGATACAAGTTTTAGTATGATACCCCAAAATAAAAACATTTATGCTTCTCCCTTAGGGATGCTAGCTGTAAAAAAATCCAGTCTTATTGATGAAAAACTCTCATCTCAACCCATTACTGGAACAGGTCCATTGTCCATTCCTTTCATACATCTCTCCTTCCCTACAGCTCAGTCCCAGGAGTGCTTTGGGCAAGCAGTGCACTCCAAGCAGGATTTCCCTTTCTTCTGCTTTGTGCAGCCTCCCTTTCCAATCAATTTTTGCTGAGCAAATCCTTTATCTGTAGTGCTGCACCTGTGTCTGCTGGTGAGACAGTTTCACGTACTCATTTAGAAACCCTTTCACCAATGTGAACTGTTGTTGCTTTTGTGCATGCTTTTGGTTTCCTTTTAGTTCTAAGCATTTTGACGAACGTAGATGGGATCTGATTTTTTGAGGCTCTAATCCAGTATCACTCCACTTGAAGCTCTGCAGAGAGATGGGTAGTGAGTACTTCTGAAAGCCAGGCTGCTTCTCTTTTTATTTGTCTGTAGAAAGAACTGATTGTAACTTCTGGAATGTTATTACTTTTATGAGCTGTTGTCTCTTTACCTGCCTTGACTTTGAATCTCCTGATTTCTGAGCAACTATATCTAAAAAGCCTGTATGGAAATAGGGCTTCAGCTAAAAAAAAAATCCACAAAGGAACATGTACCTGTTTTAGAAATTCCTGAAAACCTGAAAATGTTTAATTAAAATTCATGGCACTTCCACAAGCAGCAATTTCTCTGTCTATTTGCGTCTGTAGCATAATAAAATTTGAAACTGTCTCATATAGTTTCCTATGCATTTCCTATGCCATTTGATCACATGCACGGAAAAATTACAGTAGTAACTTCTCTCTCCTCTTTGAGTATTTGGAAAAGGGAACCCAAACATAAACATATTCCATTTACACCAGCATACCTGAGATGTAATTATATTTACAAATACAAAGTGGTACCCTTCAAAGTACCTAAATAGCCTGTAGATTTTGAAGTACATTCTTTAGTTGTTCAGCAGTGAAAGTGGGCTGTTTATCAACTAGAAGTTGCTATCTGACATCTGCTAATGTAACTCACCCGAGTTTACTTATAAAATAATCTAGGTACTTTGGTTATGAGTTGACAATTAAAAAAAAGAAGAGGGGAAGAGGCGTCAGAGTGTGAAGTTTGAAAGCATAGAATGACAGAATGATTTGGGTTGGAAGGGTGCCAAATAAGGTGCCATCAAGCTCTGGCCATTGTTGTTTAGATGGATGGTGCCTCAGATTTTTTAAAGGCAAGATCGGTTGGTCTGGTCAAATGATGGATTTAACTTAAAATCTCTTTTATAAAGCCTGCCATGCTCTTTTTTGTCTGTAAAAATCCCAACAGTGATCCACCAAGTCATTTTTTCTTTCTAAGAGACAGAAGCACAGAAATTCCACAGGGACTATTGAATTGAAAAAATGCAGTTCTCAATAAGCAGAGAGAAAATGTATTTCTCTAAAAATGACCTCTAGGACTGTTTTCATAATCAAGTCCCTGACTATGTCATGTCCAACAGGCCAGAAATTTAAAAGACATTATCAGAGGTACATGTATCTCAAGAAGTTAGGTACTCCAGTATTTGTTGTATACCAAAGCCCAGTGTTTACAGGTCACTGTTATTTGTGGGGCTTCCACTTAACCCTCCAGCAGGGGACTGAGCCCACATATCTTGTCTCCTTGAATGCTGAAATTGTTGGAGTCCTCAGTAAAATGGTGGGTTTTTTGTGGAGGAACAAGGACACTCCTTGTGTTGTTGGATCAGACTTGTCAGAGAATATCTCAGGATGAGGTGAGACAGAATGATTTTTTGGGATGCTGAGGGAGCTTTTGCATGAGATGGACCTTAAGCTGGTCAGCAGTGCCAGGCCTCAGACAGTTAAGCTTGTACCAGCCCCAGAAGTGTGCAGTCTGGCCCTGGAAATGCAGCCAGAGGGTTGTTCAGCCACCTGTAAGGTGCAGGAGGGCTTTTGTGAATGACAGTGGGACCAAGGGATGGACACAATATCCATCAACAGTTGAGGGTAGGGATGCTGCCTTCTCCTTGTGCCCTGAAAACTCAGTGCTGCAAGGTGTCTTACTATTATATTTTGATTTAGGAATGTAGAAGAATAAGGTTAATGCATTTATGCAACATTCATGGTGAAAATATTTTAAGACAACCTTCTCTGTGTAACTATCTTGACTCTTCCCAGCTCCTTCAGTTAGAGTCCGCACCAGCGTGAATGCAATTTCCATGCATTGTTTCAGTCTGGAAATGAAACAATTTTCATTAATGGAAACCTGGTTCTCAAGCAGAACAATTAGACCCACTTCAGGTTGAAAAAAGATAAAAGCATGCTAATTTGGATGAAGGACTCTTCTTTCAAGGCAGCCAATTGAGTCATCAGCCAGCCACCCACCTGACTGTCTAACAGGTAATTAGGAGATAGTCCTCTTTTTAGTGTAGAGCGTGTGCGTAAACCTCCACACAGTGGTGTCACTGCCCATTGGGACTTCCAGGGGAAATAGCTAGGCAGTGGCAAAAGAGTGAGGAGAGCACGTTTGTCGGGTGGTACCCAATGAACTGACTTCTTTATTTAGCTTATTATTTTTGTCTTTTCAGCAGCTACCTGAAATTTCTGGCAGTAAAGCCATCATGGCAGACCTGGGCTGCAAAAAACCCAGCGACTGCACTGTCTCCAGGCTCCTCAGCGTAGTGGAGAGTGAACTCCGGGCTGGAAGAGACAAAGGTGACCCCACGGAGAAACAGCTCCAGGTTGTCTTGGAGGATGCGACGCTATGGCAGAGATTCAGGGAAGTCACTAATGAGATGATCGTGACCAAGAATGGCAGGTAAGTGATCTGCTCAGCACTGCGGGCTCAGTGGAGGTGACAGCCAGGGGGGTTAAGCTCTACAATAATAAACTGTGTGTGCAGACTTGACAGAACTGCAATGAGCACACCAGAGTTTATAGGGGACTGCAGCCTTGCAGTCTGCTAAAACCACTGTATGAACAAGATGGGGTGACCCTGCTTCTTTTTGGTCACTGCCAAACCATTCTTCCTATGAAGCATGCTGGAAAAATATATAGGTTAACTTGTGATTGCACAAAAAGGAAACTTTTGCAAGGGAATATATCTCAAAACCTTTGTAATGACTTTTTATGCTAATAATCATCAGTCTATATTAGCAAGTCCTCACCTGTAGGCTTCAAATTACTGCACAGAAGCAGATTGGTGTTGTTAGACCCAGCTGCACTTCCCACCCCTCTGGCCTTGGGTATTAACAGCTTGTACAAGCAGTCTGTACCAGAGTGGATGCAATAAAACTGCCCTATGTGCTCTATATGTATGTCCAGTCTGAATTGCATGGTCCCACAGTTGTTGCTGGTGCCCTTAGAAACAAGTGTGGAATATTGTTTAATATACACTGTTTTAGAAGGACAAAGCATTGTGGTATAAATAGATCACATGTCTTATTATTTGGGGAACACAGAAAGGCACAGGAAAAGAGTAAAAAAATCTGGTGAGAAGGATGCTAATTCTGAAACAGGCACTAGCTTGAAGAAAGCTCTCCACAGAGGTTCCGCAGAGGACAGCAGAGTCCAGCCCATAACAGACAAGCAGCTACCAGAATAAGATTTGCACAGTGGTACTAAGGTTTTTATTATTTTATCCTCGCCAGCCTTTTGCTGCCCCCCCACCCCAGCTGTTCCCTCAACATGCACATGTTTTACGAGACCTCTCAGGAGATCCACCTAGGAGAGAGGAATTAAGAGATGGAGAGAAAGATTTACTCATGTGGTGTAATTTTGCAGACTTTGACTTAGCAGAATTTGTGGATGAAATTACTGTTGACTGTAACTTGATGAGGGACATAGGTGAAAGCAGTAAAAATGAAAAAATCTTGTCTGTTGACTCAGCAAGGTGATTCTGCAGAGAGAAGTTACTATCTCAAAGGACTAGCTCTTGGTGTAAGGGCACTATTGCCATTCTGATTCCTCCTAATAACCTATACTGACAGACATCTGCTGCTGAGATTCTTTTTATACTGTGAAGCTGATTTTACTTTATTTAAATTGCTTTGAAAACAGCTGTTAGGCTACAGATAACTTCTAAGTGGACTTTCACTTGGTGTACAGTAGCTTAAACTGTCTCCTTAACAGTGTAAGTGACTAAAAATGAGGTAAGATGGGTTTGTTTCTGATTAATTAAATTGGTACAAAGAGTCACACGCTACCAACAGGGTTTTTTCAGTTTCTTTTCTCGCAGCTAATGAAAATTATGACTTCACAGTGATACTAGTTCCAAAATGTCAGGGTGAGTGTGTAGATAAAATATTTTTATAATGTTGGTAAGGGAATATTTTGTTATCTGAATATGCCTGGGTACTTTTTATTTCATTGTGTAAGATGCCTGATTTTTAAATTTTAACTTATACACTCCTTATCAGCCTGATTCTACTTTTCCTATAGCCAGTGACATCTCTAGAAATGTCAGTGAGAGCAGCAATAGAATTCTTTATGATCAAACTACAGCAAAATTAAAAATTACAAAAGTAAGTCACACTGTCATTTGCATTAATCCTTTCAACATAGTTACTGTAGCAGAGACTATGAAAAAGGATCTCTGCATTTCTGAAAGTATTTTTCATCCAAAAACACAGCATCACACTAAAACAAAGAAAATACAGACTGTGGCCTGCAGCAAAGAACTCTGAACCATGCTATTCAAACGGAGACTAACTTGAGACAATTGCCTGTGATTGCTGAGTTTTTCTCAGGTTCAGGATTCTTCAGTGATTGTCTCCAGAGAGATTCTCAGTAGAAAAAATATTGATCTTATTCTGCTGCTGCTAAATGAGTACAACTAAACCATTCTTGCTGAAGGGTAGATGAATGCTTTTGAAAACTGTGTTCTACAATGAAAGAGAAGAGTCAGCCTGAACTTTTGTGTGTGAAAATGAAAACAGTTGGTGTGGACAGACACATTGTCAGCAAAGCTCAGAAATTAAACAGAAACCCGATATGGGAGTGTACCAGAGAATGAAAGTCTAATTGATTAGGGATCCTCAAGTGTCAAATTCTAGCATGCACAATTCTATCTGCTCTGAGTCATCTCTAATTGGTACCGAGGGTCCCAAAATGTCACAGTAAGATGGACCAACTTCAGTGTTAATATACAGATATGCCTCTGTGGCTGCATCATACTTCATTATAATAATCACCTGCCCTAGCGATATGCCTAGGGGAAATAGATATATTCTGAACAGGATAGATATCATTAAAATTGAAACATGTGCTATATCACAAAATGCATCTCAATGGGTACAGCTGATACGGTGGGAAACCATCTTCTGTTTTACTCAGATC
This sequence comes from Melozone crissalis, assembly GCF_028551555.1. Lineage (NCBI taxonomy): Eukaryota > Metazoa > Chordata > Aves > Passeriformes > Passerellidae > Melozone > Melozone crissalis. The sequence continues at coordinate 19,389,499 of NW_026535786.1, read as the reverse complement.
TATTGTATTAAATTGACACTTCAATATTAAATACAGTGTTATCTGACTGAATAGGTTTCCTCTCTCAGTGTTTATACCATACTAGCTAGGCAGTATCCTGAGAGTTTGCAATCCCTGTTATTGCCTGGAGACAGGTAGATGCCACTATTCCCCTCTGTGTATGGGGAGAATCCATAGGGGATCAGTGCAGGCAGCCATGAGTGGGGGAAAACAAGGAAAAGTAGCCCTTTCCAGGTTTGAATGCTAAAGCAACTTTACTGGTTACTGCACATCCAAGTTTGATATCAAACATCTTCCCACTCAAGGTCTGTACTGTGGAGAAATTGCAGCAGATTTGCTCTAAAAAAATTGAAGAAGCTGAAGTGCTTGACTATTGCAGAAATGGAGGTCACTTGTGCATCTACCTGATCATTGAAACAAACACTCTGACTGAAACAAATTCGGAGAAATCACAATTTGCCATGCTAAAAGACAGATTTTAACAGTAAAGCCACTTAATCAGCAGAATATGTTAGGTGGCAAGTTTTCCATTGTTAGAGTCTGTACAGTCAAAACATGCTGGTCCAAGTGAGGCAGGGAACTACAGGGAAGTAGTTCCCACTAATCTTAGTGCTACAGGAGGTTAAAATGGATGGTAACAGTATTCTCTTCTGGATTGGTCTATAGGTCCTTTGGGGATAAACTTGAGCATCTCAAATAAAAAGGCAGAGCAGTCTGCCTGCATTTTGGGCAGAGGAATTAACAATCTGCATGTAACACAAACAGCTCTGCATAATCTAGTGAAATTAAATTTTCATGGGGATTAATTTTCTCCCCTAATTCAATTTCAGCTATGTATCTAAATATGTTCCTTTGAACATTGACTCGGGGAGATCTAAGCGTTGGAAGGAGAAATGCATCCATACTTTTTATCACATCCCAGTTTGATAGCTGGTAAATCCTGGTCAGAAAGACAGGTGTAGTGTGTAAATCCTTGACTAGGCTTCTATTTAATTAGGAAGGTTGTGGTTCGTAGTACCTTGGAGACCAGTGAGGAGTGCCGTTCCTCAGGGGTCAGTACTGGCACTAAAGCTTTTCTTTACCTTTGCTGGTGACAGGGGCACACCCTTAGCAAGCTTGCCAGCAATGCCTAGCTGTATGCTCTGGTTGACATGTGGAGAGAAGGGATGTCATCCAGAGGGATCTGGACATGCTTGAGAGCATGACCTGTGCAAACTTCATGAAATGAACTTTGTGGTTCGTTCTGCATTGAAATGTAGGCTGGGTGGAGAATAGGTTCAGAGCAACCCTGAGGACAAGGACTCAGGAGTGTTGGTGGACCAGAAGCACAACGCGACCCAGCAATGTGTACTAACAGCCCAGAAAGCCAAACGAATCCTGGGCTGCATCTAAAGCATCATGGCCAGCAGGGCAAGGGAGGGAATTCTCACCCTCTGCTCCGCTCTTGTAAGAACCCACCTGGGGTGCTGCATCCAGCTCTGAGGTCTCCAGTACAGGAAGGACATGGACCTCTTGGAGCAAGTCTGGAGGAGAGAACCTCTTTTATGAGGAAAAGTTTAGGTAGCTGAGGTTGTTCAGCCTGGAGAGGAGAGAGACCTTATAGCAGCCTCCCAGTGCCTAAAGGGGGTGTCAAGAGAGCTGTAGAGGGACTTTTTATAAGGACATGCAGTGATACAAGGGGTGGTGAGGCACTGGAAAAGGCTGCCCCAAGAAGCTGTGGATGCCTCATCCCTGGCGATGGCTCAAGGCCAGATTGAATGAGGCTCAGAGCAACCTGGTCTAGTGGAAGGTGTTGGGGACACCAATCCAGGAACTGGGACAAGATGATCTTTAAGGTCCCTTCCAACCCAAACCATTCTATATCTTCTTCAATACTGCACTGACTTGGTATCAGCAAGTAATATTAGATGAAAAATCTCAAATTTCTCAAATTCTGTCTGTTCCTGTCAGCAGAAGGTGCTGAATGCATGCAGCAAAAACTATATCAAGGTATCCAGAAAGGTGAGTGGGATGTCATGATTGTTAGCAATTTGCATTTGTGTGTCACTAGATAGCATGACTGTAGGGGCAGAGATTTCCAGTGTCCTTTAAGACAGCCTGGAGTTTCAGCTCCCTTCTTACGTATTTTGGATGTCTTATATGGCTACCTAAAGCTCGAGAGCTACCTTACCGTAGCCCCATAGCTATGGACCTCAGGCTGTTCCTCTCTCTATATACCCATAGAGAAAAGGAACCTAGAGATTCATTGGCTTTCATTGGAATTTATGGTCCATAAAAACGTGGCATGCAGAAACAGGCAGTTGCCAGGTGAGGTCAGTCTGGAGATGTCTGGGGCAGGGAGGCCGGTTACTCATGGAAGAGGAATGTAGGAGGTGCTACGTAATAGCAATTACATGTATTCTTTGACAAGCTAAGAAGCTTAATGAATAGGATACCTTTGCTGGGATACATCTGTTCTGACGTCCACACATTATTCCCAGTTCCTCCAAGTGTTGGAGCCCTACTAGCTCTATTGCTGCAGACTTTCAGGTGCCAATCCAGAGCTGTGTGAGATCGATCACAAACACTGGGACAACTTAGAAAACCACTGAAAGTCAAGCTGTGAGCTCCTGCAAACCTCCTTCACAAAATAAAGAAATAATAATAAAAGGGGATTGAGAAAATGTGGCGTTGGACCTTTGGGCACGAAAAGAGCATTTTCCCAAAACTAAACAAAGGCAGGATTTCAGTTTTAAACACACGAGACAATAATGGAAGGCTGGGTATAAGTTAAGAGCTTGTGTGTAAGATGAAACTAAAAGCAATAGGACATGGTCAAGCTGCTGAGGTCAGGGAATATGGAAGTATGGGATCAAATTACTGGAGAAACTGCCAAGTGCAAGGTCTGATGGCAAGGGTAGATTGAAGGAAGGGAGGATGGGTTTTTTTATACTGAGCTAGTCACTGAGCATCTGGAGACAAACATACTGAGGAGAGTCTTTCAACAGCAGTTTCCAGCGGTGTCACCCTTTTTTGTTTCCCTGGCCAGGCGGATGTTCCCTGTTTTGAAGATCAGTGTGTCAGGCTTGGATCCAAATGCCATGTATTCCTTCCTGCTGGACTTTGCTCCAACTGATGGCCACCGCTGGAAGTACGTCAATGGAGAATGGGTGCCAGCTGGGAAACCAGAGCCATCGAACCACAGCTGTGTGTACATCCACCCAGACTCTCCCAACTTTGGGGCCCATTGGATGAAAGCTGCCATTTCCTTCAGCAAAGTCAAACTTACCAACAAGCTCAATGGGAGTGGGCAGGTATGGCCTGATGTTTCCACACCACCTCTTGGCTTCAATTGCAAGCACCTACCAATCAAGAAATATCAAGGATCCATTTATGTAATTATAGAAGCCCTTACAGGCCTCTTCACCCACAGATGCCAATTATTCTCTGGAGGCCAAATGTAAACAGGGATAAACAGGCCTTAATTGGCACTTTCAGATTCTAATGGACTTCTTGATGTTAAGGGAGACAGAGTGCTGTGGTTTACTTAATCGTCAGGGGTCTTTTCAGAGTTGGTCTCGTGTGCTGTGGATTTTTACATAGGACTTCAGAGAAAGGGGGGAAAAATGGCCATGGGTATTAGGTTTTTGTTGTGCTCCCCAATGTTGTTTGGTGTAAGTGGAATGTTGGCAGGAGTCAGATGGCAGAATAAAAGGCTGCTCCTAAATGAAATAATTACTGTGTCTGCTTCTGCATCATGATAATTATCAATATTCTATTAAATCAGCTTTGGCCTTTGGAAAAAAACCACAAGGACCAGAAATAAGTGACTTTCTCTTTGAACTGCTTAAAAATGCAAACAGGAAAATTAGTTTTGTTTCATATTTTATTTTTGATGATGCATCTAAAGGCGAAATGTTGCACAAGACCTTTTGTTCGCTTGTTTGTTTGGTACAAAACTCCTACAGTGGATGATACTTGTCAGCCCAGAATCAACTTCTTTCATGTAAATGTTATATGCTCTCAATCTGTTATTTCCATTAGGTTTATGAGGTACCTCTGTAAGCTTAGTGCTCTAATGAGGTAGGAAATTATCTCGGGTTTTACTGGTTGGAGAACAGGAAGATGATCTGACTTTTCCTTAGTCATATATGGAACCAGCACACAAGAATTACTGTAGAGCATAGAACAGGATCTGAATTTGCAAATGCTTGTCGTGTGTCCAGGATTTCAGAAAAGTCGAAGGCCTCAGAAAAATATGCATGGGGGGAAAAAAGCTACAGGAAACTTGGAGGGTCAAAGAGTCCCTGGGGAAAAAAACAGGGGAACACTCTGTATATATATGAAGGAGAGGAAAATATTAGAAAGCAGGAGAGGAAAACCGTATGAGAAACAGAACCCAAACAAAAGCTACTAAACAATAATTGACTGAAGCTTCCTTTGCTTTCTTTTGAAATCATGACCACAGTGTTTAAGTAAACCATGTCCCCACTCTGTGCTTCAGCTGCCCCTTCTCTGATGGTTTAGAAAGTAATTGGTGACTATCAGTGCTTTATGCTAATAGCTGAGTTCTTTCTTATATATATATATATATATATACATATATATATATATATATATATGTGTATATATACATCACTTTGAAAAGTACAAATTTAAAAAAAAAATCTTGTTCTTGCACTATAGCCAATTAAAGGACTTCCTGGAATCAATGCTATTCACACCTTTTAGTGCCAGGTTAGATGATCTGCCAAGGCCTGTTTGGATACACTTCATCTTGCCCAGAGAGAAGACTGGGTGACTGCCTCAGCTTCCTGCTGGCGCCTTTTCTGTGATGGTGGTTCTGGTCTTCCAGACAGCAGAAGCAGGATTGGGAGTGCCCCTGAGCTGTTTCAGCAGCCTCTAGTGCAGTGGGAGCCCCGTGGTTTGAGGGCCATAGCTGCTAACACAAATACTCAGTGCTGCTGCTGCTGCATCCAAAGCCTTAAATGAAGTCCAGTGAAGTCTCATTCTGTTCGGCCTGTAGTTATTGCAGGGGAGGTAGGCACCTGCCCTGCTGCTTTAGGAGTTGCTGGCTGGGGAGGTTCAGCAGCAGCGGCTGCCCTGTCACAGAGCCAGAGGTTGGCTGTGAGGTGCCAGAGTGACACTGGGGGATGTCTCTCTGTTTTGTTTCCTGCAGATAATGTTGAACTCCCTGCACAAATACGAGCCCCAGGTGCACATAGTTCGTGTAGGAGGCCCCCACCGGATGGTGATGAACTGCTCCTTCCCTGAGACGCAGTTCATAGCAGTGACTGCCTACCAGAATGAAGAGGTAGGCAGTGCCACACTGTGCACCACTGAGGAGACCTGTTAGAAGCTAATTAACTACAAGACCAGCATGCCTTTTTCTTGTTTCCCCACCAGTCCCATGCAGTGTAATACTCCATACACTCTAATATTCTGTCTTTTCTCTGCAGTAGAACATTGACTAATCTAGTGTCTGGCTTCAGTAATAAGCAAGGTTTAGCTTAATATCCTGCCACAGCTATTCCAGACTGGTCTATCTGTCCTGGCATCTCAATCCTTTACTGGAAATAAATGCCAAACAGCCCTAAAATATCTTTCTCCAGCAATAACTGATAGTCATAATGATAACCCTATCTCTCCATGTCCCTATAATACATACAACTGCAGAACAACACAATACTGCATGGGAAAATTTCTGCCCTTGAGGGATACTTTGGACTGTAAGAATTGCTAACTCCTGTGCCACATCCCTTAGCTAATGTTGCTGCAGATTTTATTCGTACTTGATAGGAATTCAAGAGTGTGTAAACCCTCTTGAAAGGGTCCACCGTTCCACCACATTTACCAGACAAGCTCATGCCAGGCTGCCCCAGCTGGTGTTTTGCCTGTGGCACTGATCGGTACACAGCAAAGCTGTCTCCTACCCAGCCTGGGAAACATCAAGTGTGGGGATATATTTTAGGCTAACCCAGACAGTTCCCCTCAGATTACTCTGGAAGATGTTTTGTCAAGTTTCTATTTCAAATTGCCTTCACTAACATGCCTTGTTTTCTGTAAACTCAAGATAACAGCTCTCAAAATCAAGTATAATCCCTTTGCCAAAGCCTTCCTGGATGCAAAGGAAAGGTAAGTTCATCTTTTGTTTTTTTGATCCAGTAGCTTTTTGCTGCTGATATGGCTACAACCATGACATTACCACACGAAAGATAAATTACATAACTGAATCTTGTTTCTGCTAAATCCAGAGTCCCTCCAATGGTATTATCCAGGAGACTATATAATTATTACAATAGGTACTGAAATGGGTGAATGTGCTCTTGGGGATCCTGGCAGTTATGTCTGTCTACATAGAAAGCCTGAAATGAGATGGTGTGAGCTTCCCCAGTAGTGTTATACCCTACATATGTCCACTACAGTGTACTTGCACTTCAGTGAATACTGTAATTTGATAGGTCAGGGAGAAAAAATGTTAACTCCAAGTGTCCAAAAGCATAGTTGAAGTGAAATTACAGTGTAACTGTAATGTAACTACACTGCTGTTGTTAAGTCTGTGTGATAATTTATGATGGTTTTATTAAAGGTAAGATGTCAGATATGCTCCCATCAGAAATTAATTGTAGTTTGTCTTGCAAAATTTTCCTTGCATCACCCACGTTAATGCACAGTGGCATCCAAATGATGCATTTCAGCACATAATTTCTAATTAATTTTGTTTGGACCTGATTTATCTTCTGACATGTGAAGTGTCCCATGTGCCTGCAGGAGAATCTGTATTTCCTTTCATTCCTCTCACCACTCAAGAAGTTGCTGTGTCTCAGTATCAGGGTTTCCAGCTGGGCAAGGGGAATGCTGCCTTCAGCTTGCCTGCAAGCAGGAATGGTGCTCACAGGCAGATTTAGAATTCCATATTCAGTTCCCAAATATGGCAAAAAATTAGGAACATTTTTGTTTATGTCATCAAACAAAAGCTCCAGCTTCCTTTATGGCAGAATGTAGGAAAGTCTACTGTTGCCTAGCAAGGTTGAAGAAGAGGGATTTCCCTCCTTTTTCACTCATTCTCCAATTTTTAATGAATAGTTCTGGTTATAACTTTTGTAATTTTTCAGTGAGAACACTTACTACTAAGTATTTTGCTTTTCAGAAACCATTCTAAGGATGCTCCCGAGACAGTCTCTGAAGGTCAACATATGACATATTCTCACTGTAAGGTTTTTATTTATGTCAACTGCAAATTTTGTGAGATATGATGGGTGCTGGGAACCTGGGCCTTGCTTAACTGGTTCATGCTGGTCACTTACTGAGTCCTGAATTATGTTCAAAGAGAGGGACCCTTTAAAAAAAAACAAGACGATTGAAGAGACCTCACAGTAGGAAATAATGTGAGAGGTCCTGCAGAGGGATGATTTTCCATACATTCCAGTTTTTCATCATTAAAAGGAATCTAGAATCAAGATTATATATCACATTTTTAGGATTTTCTTACCCCTTTGTTTTTGTATTTGTGAATGTTTTTATCACTTATAAATTTATCTTTCATGGGTAAACAGGTAAAAAATGAGGGGAGGCAGAAGTTGCATTTGCTTTACTGATAGTTTTTCTTTCATTTGTTCTTTAATGTTTGTGACATTTTCTGGTTGCCTTCAGGACTTGTTTTCAGTGTTGATGGGTTGGGAGGGGAGTGGAGGGTTGCAGTTTTTTTGTCAGTTGTTTCACAAACCAGTATCTTAGCATCTGCTTGGTATTTCTTAGGCACAGCTAATTCTCCAAGAAGGCTGGTTATTTCTGAGTTGTACTGTAGCACTTGAATGGAGAAATACTAATAGTTTTGTTCTCTCTTTTCCCTCAAAGTGGGTGGCTGGTTGATTTCCAACCCAGATCCAATGTGTGCCTCGGGAAGCTCCAATTACCAGTACGGTGGAGCTTTGCCTCTGCCCGCCCCACAGGCTCCCCACAGCTGCGAGAGATTCTCAGCCCTGCGAGGCCATCGGGCTGCTCCATACCCACCCTCCTACATGCAGAGGAATCACTCCCCTTCAGGTACTCGTGGAGCATGGCTTTGCTGCCTCTGCCTGCCTGCCCTGTGCCTTAGGTCAGCGCAAACCCTGGAGCAAGGCTAAGCTCAGGCCAGTAAAGGGTGTGGTGATTCTCTGCACAAAACCCTTCAGGCAGCCAAACAAGAGGGACTGGGAACTGGGTGCACTCTTAGTGATAAACCAGAGTGTACGGTCTTGCTTTCACTACAGCTTCCAGTTATACAAAAAGAGCATTGCAGGTCTTCTTTCGATGCCCTGCCATGACACAGTTGAGTTCTCAAGTCAAAGCAGCTCTCAGGTAGGAGCTGAATTGAGGCGAAGGCATTTTGGTATTGTCAGAACATCCTCTGAGTCCCTTTCCCTTTCTAGATCTGGGTGCAAATCCAGAAACTGATTGTACTTCAATCAAAACAAGTGGTTAGAAAGCAGAGTAGGGGTAAAGTAATCTGCTTGCTAATTATAATTTAGCAAGAGTTCCTGTTTAATGGAAATATTTCTCATGGAAGGGTTTGGCTTGAAAGGGATCCCAAAAATCATCCTGTTCTAACCTCTCTGCCATGGGTAAGGGCACCTTCCACTAGACCAGGTTGCCCAAAACTCCATTCAACCTGGCCTTGAAAATTTCCAGGAATGGGGCAGGATTTATAAAATTTTATTAAGTATTTTAGCTCAAATTATAAGGAAATCTGTATCAAAACATTGTCTGATATATGTCAATTATGAAAAAATATCAGTCAGACTTGCAGAAATGAAAATCCTATGTCTGTCATGCTGTACGGGATTGCAATGGCACCTTGCTACTCTCTAAACAAACACAGGAATTTCGCCTTTTTACCCGTGGTTGGGATTTCTGTCCTATTCCCTGTGGTTGGGCACCTCATGATCAGATTGCTGCCTTAAGCCTGTCCATTTTTTTCTGTCTTAAGACATTGTCTGCAATGTCACTGAGGATTTGTTTGTTGCTTTTTTTCCCTCCCCAAAGTTAACTTATTGGACAGCTCCAGCAATAATCTTCAGGTATTCTCAGGACACGACAGCTGGACTTTGCCATCCTCTTCACAGACTAATTTGCTCTCAATGCCACACACAAAGGGAGGTGCCAGCCCTGGACCCAGGTAATGTTACAGGAAAACTGCTGGTATGAGGGGCACTGAGGCTGATAGGACTGCCCTGGTGATTTGCCCTTTGTTCCAAACTTTAATCTGTGTCCAGGATTTGAAATGTGTCCTAAGTGCCCAATTCAAGATTCCTGGGCAAATCTTTCTGACAAGCTAATCATCTTCTGCTCTATGGGAGCTTCATTTTTCCCCAGCATTGCTGAAAACCAGGATCTTGGAATACCTACAAAGAATTCTGGACCCTATAATCTGTGAGCATTTTAAAACGAAATTATTTTTCTTCCCATATTTCTCACTATTATCCTACATGAAATGAGGATCCTATTCTAGGAGTAAATGGAATTTAGACCTAGAGAATCAATTAATTATCAAATCTTTTTCCTTATTTTCTCCAAAAGAATGCAATAATTTCTTCTCTAACTTAGGTGTCAGGAAAATCAGCTGCAATTTCAAATGCACTGTTGTCTGATTGAGTAGATTTTCTTCTCAGTGTTTATACCCTAGTAGCTGGGTAGTGTCCTGAGAGTTTGTGACCTCCCTCTCTAGAAACTCTTCTGACTCTGCTCCTAAGATGGAAAGAAGTCACAGAGGTCCATAAAAAATCCTTACACTTTGAAATCTCACATATACTTGTACATTGCTCCCCATCCCTCCCTCCAGGGTCACCAGGTGATGGCTACTGGTGATTTTTCACTTAAGATCTTCGAGGCTGATCTAGCTTGGTAACCTGATTTGAATAGCTGCCTTTGAACAGATAGTGCAATTGAATTTACTATGCCAAGTCTTGTGCAGGCTAAATGCTTTGAAATAAGTCATTCAATCTGTGCTGCTTTTTTTCCCAGCCACTACCCTTGCCTGTGGACAGTGAGCAACAGTGCTGTAAATGCTGCCAACCCAGGAAGCGAGGTGAACAGCAACCCTCCAAGTGTGTTTTTCAGGGGTAATATCCCCTTACCTGCTGCATCATCAGTGCAAATCCCTCTGCAGGGAATGGTGTCTGGCAGCATGGAAGCACAAGGGGAAGGCACTCTCACCAGACTGACTGACTCTGCGTGGACATCCTCACACTCCTTTCAATGGACAGGCAGCTCCTGAGGGAAGCTCAGCCAACCAAGACTGACACAAATGGCAAATGATCACTTAGGAGTGCAGTGCAGAAATGTATGCAGGAAAAGGACTTCATCACTTCCCATAATGTACCTTTTGTGCACCAGCTAAGCCAAAATTCAAAGGCAGGAAATATTATACAAATCAGCTTGTTACTGCAATTTTACGCATCATTCAGGATAAAGTCCAGAAAGAATCTTTTTAGTTAGCTTTGCTTCTATATCATGTTAAAAATGATCAGACATATGAGACTGAGTGAAGCAGACATGGCGGCTGGATACCCACATGTCATTTTAGAAGTTCCCTCTGTAACTAACAGCCAAGTCCAGGGAAAATTGTGAGCAAGTTTGCAACTGGTCATTTGAAGGGACAACACTGTTTTAAAGGCTTTCTGAATCTCTTACGTAGAGGTTTTCACAACACCTGAAACTAAACCCCTCAGGGGATGAAATTAGTCTGACATCCTAATGCCACCTGCATATAGCAGTCTCATCCCCTTCCCTTCTCCAGCTGCCATTTGCTGTGTGTATGCCGTGGGGACAGCGGGCACACTCAAACTGCTCAAGTGGCCACATTGTAGCAGCAGGGTGAAGGGCAGCTAGTTTAGCATTTAGAGTCTGATGTTACAGTCTTGGAAATGGAAAGCTCCAGTGTTTCAAATATGTGCTATATTTGAAAGGATGGAGGGAAAAGAATTATAGAAAAAAATGTTCAGATTGCATTTCTACTTTGCTTTAGCTATACAGTACAAATAAACTATGAATACATGGTGTAGTATCTCCTCAGTGCCTTTCCAAGGTGTATATACACATACAGTTTTTCTCACCTAACAACCTCTGAGCTATTTAAAGCAGCTCTGCCAGAAGTAAGTTGACAGAAGAGGAATTTTCTATTCCTTGTCCAGTTACTGGGTGTAAGCTCCTGGACATGATATTTCACGTCTTCACCCTGTTTCCCTTCTCACTTTGTCTGCTTCAGCTTCCTTTTTCAGGCTACTGCTTTTCCCATCCTGCATGAGTGCACAACATTTAGCACAGTGAAGTCCTGATCCTGTCTGGGATTTCTAACCACTACTGTGATGCAAACAACAAGAGTCATCCCCTAGTCTTCCTTGTCCTTTCATGTATGTCCTGAGGCAAGCCCTATCAAATTCTCAGAGAGGAGTTTTGCTGTTTGGTCTCTATAAAGAAAAACAAAAGAAATCTGCAAGCTAACTCATGTAGATATGTCCCTGTATAATGAAATTCCCAGCAGCAATTCTGGTCTGTTTAGAGTCATGTGCATTTGTACATGGTTGGCACCATCTCCAGCATGGAAGAAGATTCTCTAAAGCTCCTGTGAGCTGTGGTCTCTGCTTCTGCTAGATACAGCAACATTCCCTTTGTTAATACTCAGTTACTGCATGCAGACTCTGGGAGCAGCATTCTATTTTGGGTAGACATTAGAGGCAGCAGCAAGAGGAGCCTTTTGATACGCATCTGTCTGGTGAACTCAGCAAGCTCACGTTTGATATTCTATTACCTGGCCCAGAAGCCCCTCCTTAAGTTGCTCTCAGTGTTATGCATTTTCATGCCTTCCCCATCCGGCTTTGCAGATCATCTGCAAGCAAGTTCATGTGCCAGAAGGTACTCAATAACACTGTTAGCTTTGCTGACTTGTGCTGCAATCCCCTAAGATCAAAGAAATACAGTTGCTTTGAGTGTGCATTTTTATTAATAGTGGCATTGATCAAACAAGAGTGAATAGAGTGCAAAAAGCTCTGCATCCTGGTCTCAGTCTTATCCTTGTCAGTTCTGACTGCAAATCTGCCTTCTCAAGTTCTGACAAAAGCTTTGTGATGAGTTTGTCAATGTTATGTTTCTCTACCTTGTGGCAAGAAATGTAAGTAGGTGTTTCTCTCAAAAATAACTCTGCTTTACAGATGAGGTTTATTAACTAACTTATGCTACCCTCTTCTGGCTATTCAGCTCCCCACAGACACATCACACACAGAGTCTACATAAAGATGCTAAAAACCAGGCAAGTGGTGACTTCTCTGTGTTCCAGGACTTGAAATGCTTCTTTCATGGTTAATGAATTGGGTAATTTCTTATCCCATATTACTGCATTACAGTAATACATGAGTGTTACTCAAACTCCATTTTTATTTCACAAACAATGTAGGGGAACATCTAATTTGCTTTCCTGACAGTCCCATAGGATTGAAAGAATTAAAAAATTATCAAAATGAACAGTGAAAGTGTTTTTTCTTTCTTTTCACTGTAAAAGTAGCCATGACACAAGTCACAGGAGGCAAAAAGCTCTGAGATCTCAAAACTCAGCTAAATCTTTTTCATTGCAAAAAATCTGATTTATCGCAACCCCAAAAAATGTCACAGAAAGATAAAAATACCCTTGGTTTGCTCACTACCCATGCCCCCATCTCAGTACAAGCTGGTATTTGTAGCCCAAAGCCTTGGGCTTCAGAATAGCAGGCAGTGTACTGATCTCAGGTTTTGTGTTGGGGGGTCCTGCAAAGGAACAGGCAGCAGGACTCAATCCTGATGGGTTCCTTCCAACTTGAGATCTGTTATTCTGATCTATCATTTTGCTGCTCTGGTGAATGATTTGGGAACTGCTCCCTGGTTTGGGCAGATTATTTCTAAGCAGCAGAAGCACTGGAGAAAGTTTTCGCTAACTATTCACAAGAAAAACTGCTGTTCTATCTTCACAGCTCTCCTTTCTCAGCACAATGGACTTCCCCACAGCAAAGTAACAGGCTGGGATGCTGGCTACAGTGTTCTCCTGTGGGAGGCGGATTCCCTTAAACTGTGTATAAAACTGTTCCTCTCCTAATAAATAATTACTATGGATTTGATTTTGCTTAGTACATCATTACTATGGATTTGGTTTTGCTTTAGTACACTTGTTTCTCAGCAGATTTCTGCTTGACATTAAAACTCATACAAGGGTAATTTCTGAATGAGTATTTCCCTGGTTGTTGTAAGCAGTAACTGAAACAGCAGCATGAAAAGAGAGCAAAGAGCCCTCTCCACAGTTTTTATAAAATCACTTCCTTACTTTGTGGAAAAGAAATATACTACAAGACTGGAATAGCTCTTTAGAGGTCTCCAGGGTAGATATGCTACCTGGTATTAAAGACAGTTTGTAATTTTTAACCTGATTTGATCATGAAGCCTACATGGTAGGTTTTTGCCCTGCCAGAAGCAATGCTGGGTATATGGCTGGTACCTCTCAGGCCTCTCCCCAGGACAGCCAAGGTGCCAGGACTTGGGAACACACCTCTATACAAATCTCCATATTATTAGAGGAAGGAATCCTTTATTTTCAATTTTTGCAATTTAACACTGTACTCACCTATTAAATGTGAGGATGCAGGGTGGTTTTTGTGACACCTCATTTAAGCATATGACAAAGAAGCAGAGTGTAGGTGTACAGTTTGTGGTGACTGGGAGTGGGGCTGTGGCCGAGCCGCATCCCTAATAGGCTACAGCTGTGAAAAGCAGGTGACCAGCACTGAAAGCAACAAGGCATGGAGTGCCCATGTGCACTGACCCATCACCAAAGGGAACAGAGGGCACACAGGTGCAATGAATGTAAGATGAAGGGTATGAAAGGTTGGGCTAAAGAACAAGAAGGGTAGATGCTTGAAGCCTTCTGATGGAGTATGGTGTTACTCTGTATGGGGAAGCTTAAAGCTTTCTGGTTTTGTATGGTGATACTGTGTGGATTGTGGCTATCTTGACTGGGATATGTGCTGTGACATGTGCTGTCATAGCAGAGGGAAGTGGTTAATGAAAGCAGAAGAGCTATAAGGTAAAAAACCTGAGATATCAGGACAACCTGGCTGCCTCTGATGCCACAGGTCCTGCCCTGAGGTCTGCAGCTGCCACTGGGCCTTGGTGTCTCTGTCCTGAGAGCCTGCCCTTAAATTTTTCCCAGGGGCTCCAGTGGCCCCTGGATTGGAGGCCTCTCCTTAGCTTTCCTGCCAGCCTGAGGCAGGTGCCTTTTGTGGCTTTCCCCTCATGGTTTATTTTCCTGGCTCTGGGACATGGGTGTCCCAGTAAGGCAAGGAAGTGCATCTCGCCATGCCCAAGGAGGTGTGGAGCAGGTTTTCTCTCAGAGCCCACAGCTTCCCAGACACATCCCTTTGTGAGCCCAAATGGAAGGCTGGTGCCTGCTGCTCTGTGGTGGGTGTGCTCAGCAGCCCACGTGTCCTCATCCCAAAAAGTCCCTTCTCTCTCCTGTGCTTCACTGTGTCTCTTTGGGAGATGGGCTGCTCTGGCAACACCTCACTCAGGCCAAGAGAAAGGCTTAACATTGTAGTAGATAGGGTCAGGCGCTCGGAAAATCTCGCGATGTCACGGAAAGCAGCAGGATTCCTCTCCCCCTAACACCTAGTGATAAGGGATCACCCAAGAATGTAGACCCCCCTAACATTAGTAACTTTCGACTCCTTATTAACCAATTACAGTAAGGTAAGACCCCCTGACGTAGAGAAAAACCTTCCCGAGTATAAAACCTGACGAGACGGGACAATAAAGGCCTTTGAACCATCCACCACGTTGGTGTTAGCGTGTGTTCTTGGCCCGAGTGACCCTGGAGAGTTTTGGGTCGCCGTGCCGTTTCCTCAGAACCAGGTCGCCTTGCCTTGCATCAGAAGGCAACAACATGTGGCTTTAGGTGCTCTCTTCCATGACTCTGGAGTCTTAAGGGAATGTCCCCATGCCCCCTGATAGGCAGAAAACCAGAGAGTGATAAACACCCCTTGCCTGAATTCTCCAGTGTGAGCCCAGATGTTTCCTGTGAGCCAGTCCTGAGTGCTCATC
Organism: Melozone crissalis; assembly: GCF_028551555.1. Lineage (NCBI taxonomy): Eukaryota > Metazoa > Chordata > Aves > Passeriformes > Passerellidae > Melozone > Melozone crissalis. The sequence continues at coordinate 19,374,424 of NW_026535786.1, read as the reverse complement.
AAGACAGACACCAGCGGGTGGCCCTGTCAGTTTTAGCTTAGCTGCTGCTGTTTTTCCACACTGGGTGCTTGGTTCAGCTCTCGGGTGTAGCTTTGTTGTGAAGTTGGTTCTGGGTTCACATCCTCGGGCAGATCCTCTGTACAGCTCATTTAGGCTCTGTGTTTCTGTTTGTTCTTAAAATAAGCTTGATAACAACTGCTAATGTTTAACCATTTTTATATTTCAGCCTTGTATATTGGTTATACAAGTTAAAAATAAACCTTCTACATTTAACTCACTGGTACGGATACACTGTTTCTACCTAATAGTTGTGGCTGTTGTGAGTCATAATCTGGTAGGTCTACAGCAACAAGGAATAACAGTCCTTACCACTGAGATGCTAATGCTTGCTTTGTTGTTTGGAAGTATCTCATTTTGAGAAGTTGTCAAAACATAAATTGAGTGATTTTAATGGATAGCTCATTTTTTAAATGAAGAATTAATGGAACTAGGGGACGATGTGAATTGTATGGACTGAACAGCTATAGTTTTCATAGACTTTCTGTAGGACTTTGTATAAGTTATTAAGCCTCATAGGTCAGGTGCCTGAGCATCTTTGTATTGTCTCAGTGGCAGTGTTGCATCCAACATCTCAGTTTCTTATCTGAAAACTGGGCATTTTACCTTCCTCTCAACCTCTGTAGTGGAAGACCTCTTGGGTAGGAGTTCCTCTTACTGTCCATATATACAGAACTGACAAAATGAGTTATTGTGTTGCTGGGGCCTTTTGGTGTAGTCTTTCATGTAAAAATTCCATATCCTTGGAGTGTTTGTATGTGTATCACCAGCAGAGGAAGAATCAGTAGCACTGTGGTCTTAATACTCTGTGAGTAATACTTAATACTGTGAGTTGTGCTCCGAAGAAGACATCATTGCTGCTCCCAAAACAAAAATTGACTCCAAGAAGGAAGTAATGTGTCCAAGTAATCTGCTGTGGGGAGTGATGTCCCTAAAAATGTTTTAGAAATCTGTTTGCCTGGCTGTACATTTGAAGTGAAATTGAGGTAAAACTGTCTTCTGTTGTTCTAGGTTGCTCTGGCAAAAATCACGGAAGCTTCCATGTAATTCACCTCACCTTTACTTCTGTGACAAGTCTTGTACGGAGGTCAGATGCAGCCCTGTACCAGGACAGACTGTATGTAGGCTTTGTGCATTGCACTGGATGTCATCACCAGGAGTACCAAACACTGTGAGGATGGAGGTGCTGTCGCAGAAAATCTGTTGCAAAAAGTGCTGTTTTACTGGTCAGGTCTGGAGTTGGTGTCCCCATGTCACTGTGATCTCTGTGGCTGTAGCCGGCACAATGCTCTTAGAAAAGGAGTGAAGAGTCAAATTCCACAGGCACAGTGTGCTTGCTGTCTGCTGTAGCCTGTACATATTGGATTTTATTATTAGATTGCTTTTCAGAGAGGATGTGGCAAAATACTTAACCATGATTTCTGGTGATGAGACATCAAAGTGCCTAACTTAAAACACAAAAATACACTGCGACCTTTGCTTTTGACAGATTCCTGGGTTCACTAATTAGCCTTAGTTGTCCTAACCAGCCCCACCTGGAGCCTCAACCCACACTCCTGGAACCTTATTTAAGCTCAGCCTGAGGGTATTAGTTCCTACCTGGGCTATTTTAGGGAGTTATGTGCTCTGATTCTTGAGTTGGTGTTTGACTTCCCTGGCCCTGATGCTTGCTGGGCTGTTGGTAGGATGTGTTTTCCGTCCCAGTCCTGCTCTGCCTGCTAGGCTCAGCTCTTATGGGTTTGTGCCCTGCTGCTGAGAGGTGTCTCTGTGCTGGGGCAGCCCTTGTCTCCCCATCCTCTGCTTCTGCTGCCCCTGGCAGGTTTGTAGAACTTTAATTTCTGTCTCACTTTTATGTGGACTCTGCTGGTGAATGAGGGGTTCAGCAGGACAGTTTTGAGTGTATCCTGGCCAGTTTCAAATGCATGTGGCTTTGCCTGTATAATAGGTATGACACTTGAACCTGCAGAAGGGTGACATACTTAAAATGTCCCTGGTCATGGGGTGTTGGCTTCTGTTGTAGATGCTGCTAAAAGGCCCAAGGGAGGGCCATTGTAGGAAAGTGCTGTTTTAGTGTTCAAGTCTATATTTTGCTTGGTAATGAAGTTGTTCCTCACTTAGATGGTGGCACCTGTGGAGGGCTGGTGCTCTGAGCCAGGTCTCTAGGGGAGAAGAGGAAAAAGAGGTATAAACCTGCTTAACATCTCTGTGTTGCCTGTTCTTCTTTGAACTGCCTCTTCAGGCTCTGAACCCTTCTGAAAACAAACATGTATTTTGCTTTGTTTTCAGAAAAACAGTAGGACTTCTTGCCACAAATGTAATGACACATAACTGGAGTGTCTTAAATCTGCATTTATTGATAATGTGGCAAATTGGGTGTGTATGTAAAGAGGTAAAGATTTTTCATGGCCAATATATGTTGCTGCAATTACTATGAAGGGCTGGTTTTGTTAAATAAAAGTTTTCTTCTTGGGAAAGGTCTATTTTCATGGATATAATTGTTTTGGAGAGGTGGAAGTTGCTTAAAATGTTCAAAAGGGGGGCTGTATGATACTATTGTAGCTTAAGCTGACTTTCACTTTGGAATTCAGAATTGTTGTGGCTTAAAAAATTAAACAAGAGAAACTTACTTTGAGTGTACTGAGCTCCTTCAATGGAGATTTCTGACATAATTTCTTTCTAGATTTGTTTTATACTCTCTGTCAATCTGGAATAGAGAGTCTTCCAGATTATCCTTTTGGGGCAAGAAAGACATAAACAAATGCTAGTTCTGCCAGATCTGTATGATTTGGTAAGAATAAAGTGTGATTGTACTTCTGAAGAGTTGGTTATTTTTTCATGTAACTACACACTCTAATTAGAAAAGACAAAAATCCATGGATTTTAAGAGTTTTTGGAAAAACTGTTTTAGAAATAGGTGGACTAACGTGAAAGAAAGACTGAAGTGTATATACACATCTGCAAATATTTATGCATGAAGTTTCTTCTTTCTTCCAGCAAGGTCAGTGAAAACATTGTAAAAATTATTAAATAAAGATATTTGCTGTACAGCTAATCCTTGGTTCAGAAAAACCCAAAAAACCCCAACAAATCAAAACCAACCACCATAAAAAAAAAAAAAACAACCAAAACCAAAAAAGAAACAAAAATCCAAATCAAAAAGCTTTTGAAACAAGTATGCCTTTCTTTTGTTTATATATGCCATTGCAGGCAGTTATGACTTTGCTCTTTGGATGCTGTATCCCTGAATGTCTTATGCTCTCTTCTGTTCATTAGTTGTCCCCAAGGGCAGCATGAAACGCAGAAGGTGCAGACTCTGTCTCTTGCCCAGAGGACTAAGGCATTGTCAGAGCAGAAGTATGGCAGTTTAACCGAGGGTAGGTGTGAGTGTCAGGCCCTGCTCTGTTTGAGGTGGCTGTGTAACTTGGCAGAAGGGCTGAGCTGACTCTGGTGTGAAGATCAGGGAACTGAGTTGTTCTGAGGCAGGCTTTCAGTTACTGTGAAATTCCACTTTGCTGTGGAAAGGGTTTCACCAGCTGAGCGTTTTCCTTTGTAACTCTAAAGTCTCCAGGCCAGTCAATTTTAGCCCTAGGATAGCTGTGTGCATATGTGCCTGTGGATAATCTGTGTGTGTAACCCTTCCCCTAACAGTAGCTGGCAGGCAGGAAACTGGACATGTTCTCTATCTGATGTGTTTCAATATCCTCAGGTCCTTGCTGTCTGCTCCTATAGAAGTTCCTCTCTACCCAAGAAAATATCCAGGCAAAAGAATACATTTGTGTAACATATGCTGGTCAATTGCACTAATTTTGCCCTGAGAAGTCTAGTGCCCAAATGGACACATTGCTTTTTTTATTTATTTGGTCAGCTGGCAAGAGAATGTTTTGTCAAGATTTGTTCAGATCTTTGGTTTGAGTCGCCTTGAGCAGTTTTTTTGTTTGTCTGTCTTTTTGTTTTGCTTTTTATATTGCTTATAGCAATCTAGTTTCTGGAGCCTTTAAATGTGTTCAATAATTTCTCTGTTAGAAAGGTTGATATACATAGGTGATCAACATAGGAATGTAGAAAGGTCAGGGAGCTCCAGGAGTATGCTCTATTCCCCTGCCATTGGAAGGAAAGCATGATCCATTTTATAAACTAATCAAGATATGTTGGAATATTAATTCATGCTTAGGACCCAGCAGGCCGTGGAGAAAAGGCTGACATTTAGAAAGCTTAAATGTGTTTATGGCTAATTCATAAATATTAATTCTTGGACTGGTGCTGTCCTTTTGCTGAAATGATTAATTTCTTCTTTCATTTTTTTAATGTGGTATTGGGTTGTTTGGCTGTGTGTTCTTCTTGGGTTTTTTTTACTGCTGTGCTTGGCAGCACTTCACAAATTGCCTTCTGAATACAGTTTTACACTATGTCTCACTTGGTCTTTCTCCTGCTGAAGGAGGAGATGCTTGCTTTTTCCTCAGCTGCACATTCTTGCTTTGTCCAGCCTATCCATGCTGCAGCCTCAGAGTGAGCTGCATGGACTTGTGATCTCCCTCACTTGTTGCTGGGGCAAGCAGGACTTCTTTTTGATGGGCAGTTGCTGTCAGAGCAGATTAAAAGTGTTTTGTAACTGCAATCCTAGTATCAATTTTGCTGTCCAACCAAGAAAATGTTTTGTTTTATTTCACTCCCTTCTGAAGTATTTTGTTTTTCTGTTGCTGTGTTGATCCTAGTGCTCTTCTCTGTGGTGACTCAGTTGAAATCCATCCATCCTGAACTTGGTGAGCAGAGCTGTCCGCAGCATTTCAGAGTCTTTCTTACTAGTGTTTTGTACAGTGCTGCCCTTTTTCTTCTGGAAATACCTCAGATTCCCCCTATGGTCATATTTGCCTCTCTCACAGAAGATAAGTTTCCATTTTGGGCAGCACTGATAGATGAGGAATGACCTTTATTTCCCCCTTGCTGCTGAGGGGAACATGTGATTCAGGACTCTTGCAGCTTTTACAGTATTATCTGAACCAGCCTGCCTTACTGCTGTGAGGTTTTGATAAATTATTGGTGCAACCAAAAAAGCTGTAGCAGAGGGAAGATAAGGGAGAAGATGCATTTCACCTGCAAAGGGTGAAATCCTGGCAGCACTTGTGCTGACATAACGGATGTGCAATAGGAGTCAATAGAGAACTTGTCCTTTCCCCCAGGATCTGACTGACTTAACCAGGACCTTACATAAAATCTGATGTCTGACTGTTGAACATATGACTCATCCCTAATTTCAGTATAGAAGTAGGAAAACAGAGGGGGAAGAAAAGCAGGGGGAAGTAGGAAACTCAACCTCCACAGAAGGCTTTATACCTGATGTAATTTCACACACTGTTCACCTCAGTGAAACAAAAAGGTAACCATTGCATCACATCTTGTAATTAGCCAGGTGATGTGTGAAACCAATTTGAAGAAACAAGAAAGGGGGTGCAGTCTCCTGCCCTAAATAACTAATTAAAAGCTATCATCTTGCATCTGAAAGCAGTGGCAGCTGCCTAATTGGATGCCAAAACTATGCCTGCCAGTCTTTGAAAAGTACATGTTTGCATGGCAGTGAGAACTGGTCCTTTGGCCTTTGTACAGGATGTTAAAAACCAGTGGCTGATGTCTGAGATAATGTCTGAATAGCTGCTTCCTCTTGCTGCATAGATCCGCATCCCCAGCTTCTGACTCATACTGAGGTCCCAGATTTCAGCAGAAAGCCAGCTCATTTTTACACTCCTGCAGGATTCTATCCTGGCTGCAGAAGCCTTGTTTATGAGATAGCTGCATGTTTTTGTTGGTTTTTCTGGTGTTATTTAATCAGGAATGGGTAAAGCTGGTGCACAGGTCAGTGATCAAGAAGTGTCACTGCATGGCACAGCCCCCTGTGAAATCTGTCCCTCTAGAGCTGGGCACTTTTTGTCTGTGATTGCTTGTTAGTGTCAGCAGCCCAGATTTACCTTTCAGAAAGAAGAAAGAAAGGAAAAATAAAGCATGGGTGAGGGAGAAGGGCCAATTCAAAGCAGAGCCACAGGCACCTCAGTGTGTGGGGCGATATCTTTTTCCCTTTCTGCCTGGCAGTGAGTTGCTGGTATCATTTTATTCTTCCAAATCCAGCAGATGGTGTTAGATGGCTATTTAATGACTCGCATGGGATGGAAAGATCCTGGTGATAGAGCTGGGAGGATGCAAGAAAGAACAGTTTAGTAGGGATGTTCAGTGAATCTGAAAGCTGTGATAGGCTCCTGTTTTAAGCATCTGTGTGTATGCTTTCAGCTTACTACTAGGGGGTGGGGAGCTTCAGAGCTGTAGTACTTGATTTAAATTGAGGTTTCTGTGACATCTATCATATTTTCCCTTCAAAGGTTTCAGTGTGCTTGAGTGCAACGGCGCAAAATGAATACAACCAATGTCCCTCACTGAGTATTTTGGGGTTGGGAGGTGTATAAGTTATTTTGGTATTGATTTTTTAATTGGATTTTTCCTTGTGTGCACCTTAAATGGATAAGTGAAGTGATACAAACTCTCTGCAGTGTACTCCTGAGACAGAACTATTTCCTAAGTCTCACAGTCCATACAAAGGAGATAAATGAGGTGGAATGCATAAAATGTGAGCTCAGCAGGCTGTCCACTGTCCAGCCAGGCTGAAACATGGCATCAGTTTCTGACTGCTGTTAGCTGGGGTGATGAATGCACTGGGCCTTGATCAAGCTCCTATCTTTTACAGATGATATTACGTGAGGAAACTGATGTCTGAAATTTATGAGTACCTTGGGATAGAAAAAAAGATCAACCTGGATAGATACAGACACAGGTGGGCTACTGTTCAGGAAAGCTTTTGAGGATACTGTGGATATTTCATAGGCTGTCTGGCAAGTACGCAGCAGTTAAGAATTGTAGGGAAATGTAGTTAAACATCTGTTCTGTGGCTGCATATGTCAGTGGTGTAACCCACCTCTTGAACACTGTAGCCAGTCCGAACAACTGCCTTAAAAAGTATTTAGAAGAGCAAGAAAAGATATGGAAGCACACATAACTAGTTTGACCCTTTGCCCTGAAAGTGAGGAGACTGGGGTAGGATATGGGGGAATGCTATAAGTAAAGGACATGGGGATATGCTAAAGATGAACAGGGAAAGATTATTGCTATTTATTAATGTAATTGGAGAAAACACCTTAAAATTTTGTGTGTGTGGTTTTTTTTTGTTTGTTTGTTTGGAGCTTTTTTAAAGTCTGCTGGTTCCCACAGTGCATGAGGAAATTGTGGAACTTGTTTTCACTTGATTTTTCTTTCTTCTTTGTGGCATTAGGAGAAATAAATGGGCAAATTCAGAAGATCCATTGTTGGCTGTGAGAAATATCTGCATGAATGCATGTTCTTGCAATATAAGATGAGAGGGGTAAGCCTACAAGTTCCCTTTCTAGTCTTTTGCCAAGCACAGTGTTTGCTGGCAATTTCTGATGGGTCACTATAAGTGTTCAATTGTTACTCTGAGTGGCTACTGGAAATGGGATTACAAACTTTCTTTCCTGTGAGATGCACTATTTAAGCAACAGATTTTAGAGGTGGGATTCTACAGGTCTGTTGCAGTAGGCCTAGGGGTACCTCCTGCAGCCTGTGACTCAGCTGCTTATAGAGCTCAGCCTGCATCTGCTTCTGCTGTTCAAGCAGCCTTCAGCCCTAGGGCTGGGCCAAGGATGCTGGTAAGACTCACATTAACATTAAACAGCTAACAGGCTGACACAGAAAATCATCAGCACAAAAGTCTTGACATGCCAGTCAATGGAATAATTTATACAATCCCAGGAAATTTGTTTTTATAAAATAACAGCTTTTAATGGTGGCATAATGTACTCTACTTGTTCCTGAGCAGTCACTAGAAATAGCACACACAGGGATACACAAATGTCCTGGGGAGAGGCACAAGAAATGAAAGAAAGGTACACTAGTATGACTTGTCTGTTAATAGACTGCAGGACTGCTGGGTTTAGCTAGGATTTTTATTTTAAGAAGCTATTCCTTTGACAGGATGGGGCTGTTTTCTGTCCTGCAGTTCATAAATTCACACCCAGTGATTAGAATAATTTATAGTATGGTATTTAATCTTAGAGCATCCTAAATATAGTATGGTATTTAATCTTAGAGCATCCTAATTTATAGTCTACTGTCCACAGAGCCTTATCAGTATTTGATCTGGGAAGATGAGTCATCCCTAAGTGTGACCAACCCCTTCTTAGCTGGAAATCATGCGTCCATTCTGATGGAACCCCTCATCTTCCCCAAAGAGAAAAACACCCTCCTACCTATATTCTGTTATTCCTAGCCAGCTTTCAGAATCCTTTAGAGGAGGGAGGGCTGTGATTTTGCCTCATGCTCTGAGTTTTCATTGGGGATTCGCTTTCCTCCATCTTTCCTTGTGTTGGATTGCTCAGAGACAATAAAAGAAAAACCTGTGTAAGGAAAGGTTAAATGCTTCTGGTTAGTGCATCTCAAAGGCCTTGCTGGTTAGAAGGAGAATGTTGTGGATGCTAGTACTGCCTTGATATCTGATACATGGGCAATTCTGCATTGCAGATCTGACCTAGATGAGCTGGCTGAGAGCGTAATGTACTGTGCTTGGGCATTAAACTTCCTCAGGTTTGCTTAGCTCTTGGTTACTTTTGAAAATTCTCTCAACTGCTTTCATCCCTTCTGAATGTCCATAGATGGTGTCCTTGGCAGAAACAGACTCATCCTCACATTTGCAGACAATAATTCTCTTAAGTTAGCGGGGTCTTGTAAAGGCTGATCCCTCCTGGGGCCGTTCGGGTCTGATCCAGCTAGCTCTGGACCCTTGGCCCCTTGCAGCCTTTATAAGGACAAAAGTAAAGGACACGAGGCACTCTTCTCCTCGGGACCAAAGTCTTATTTCATTCCTTGATAGGAGTCACCTCGGGATCCATGCGACTTCCCAAGGAAAAGAAAGACTTCAGGGGTCTCCTCCCAGGAGATTTAAGCTCCGGGGATGGACGGTGGAGGAAGGGGGCCACAGCCAATGGGATACAAGTGAGGAGGGGGTGAGGAGAGGAGTAAACCTGGGACAAGCCATTACCACCGGGGCTTTTGGGAGGAAAAGGAAAATGGGACAGACCATGTGATCAGCACAAACCACCAAACACTCAGTACAAAAACAACAACTAAATAAACTATTTAGTGCAATACAATAGGGTCTGATTGGATTTTTTCATTCTGCTGATGTCAATTTAACTTAGGAGTTTCTGAGGCAGCTGTAAGTGTCCCCGCACTGAAGGGGAACAGAGGCTCTCCAAATGGCCCTTGGCAGCCAAGAGGGGGCAAGTTCATAAATAACTGTTGCTGTGGTAACACATCAGCACTGTTCTTGTGCTGAATTTTCACTGGTAGGTGCTAACACTTAAAATTATTAACCTGGACTGGGAATGGTGGTGGTGGCGGCGGCAGAGAACTGCAAAATGGGATTTACCACTTGAAGTGTGTTAAGTGAAAACATTCAGTCCTTGCCTAGATGGCTCTGCGGATTAGTGGCGGGATAACACAGCTTTTCACGGGTTTGGGCTCTTTAGTGATCCAGACAGAAAATGTGGGTATACAAGTGGATAAGTCCCCAGGCTTTCTTTTGTCTTTATATTGGCAGTCTAAGCAAAAAGTCCAAGGGCTGAGATGAGAAACTGGCACATGTGGATGTGTTCAAAATCCTCCTTTCCTTGCCAATGACCACTAACCAAATTCTGTTGAGAACTGACAGAAGCACTGTTTGTGCTGAGGCCAAGTTGTCAAAATCTTTGGGATGGTTTTAGCACAAGTCCACTGATAGTGAAAATCAAAGCATTACTTAGGAATCTAAACATCTTAATTTCTTCTCCTAGTTATGCTTCTTGAAAACAACTTGTTCTATTTTTAGAAGCCAGCTACAAATAACATTTTTAATCTTACATGTATTTATATTCTCTCTGGAGTGGAAGAACAGCATACATTATTCAATGGCCTGTATGTTTGTTTGTGTTTTGGGCTCCATTATCAAATCAAATTGAGTGAGATTAATTTAATTGTATTTGTATTCAGTTTTATTTTCTAGTGTGTATGTACTAACTGTTCCTAAATAATCTTCCTGGGATGAAGAAAGGTTTATTTTGTCTTTTTTTTTCTGTATATGATCTTGTTTGTTTGGTCTTCTTTTCCCCCTTTTTATATGAAAATATTGTTGTTACTTCTAATCATACAGCAGCTCTGGAGCTTGAGAGGTCTGTGTTTTTCTAAAATATCTCCTATTTTTAGGATTAATTAAATTGAATATGCTTCACTTTATATGAAGTACCTTTTTTCTGCAGTAGCTTTGGATTTCATGGGTTATAAGCCTGGATTTATAATGAAGTGTTTTAATAGCCTATCTTCTCACTGCTACTTCATCTTTTCTCACACAAAATATGCTTAATTAATATGAAACATGATGATTTCTTCTGGACTTCTTGATAGTGTCTAAGATATTTACTCCTGTACTGTGCTTGCAGGAACACATTAATGCACCTTAAATTGCCAGGTTTTGCCTGATGATTTTGTACAGGGCTTTCAGAAGTTTCAGATATGGCAATTGCTATATGACATTGGATCTTATTTTATTTTTATAAACTGTTGATCTTCTGTGAACTTGTGGCACCAGCAGCTTTTGCTTGAAGAATTTTACATCCCCCCTGTATCTCCTTATAATACATATCTCAAACTGAACCTAATCTTTTATTCTCCCTAGTAAAGCAGTGTTCCTGTTTGGTTTAGATGATTCAGGAAGTGCTTGTCTGTCTTTGGTATGAAATAACTGCAGTAACTCAACAGCCTCACAGTCATTTGGTGTCTGAGAACTGATAGTGGTGCTTCTTTGCCAACATGGGCAGTGTAAACCTGTAAGTTCCTCTGTGACCATTATTGAAGAATACATATATTTTGGAGGTGCATCTGAGTCAGCATGCAGCCTTACAACATGGTTGTTAAATTTATTAACTCTATATTTAAGCCAAATGTCCTTCTGGAATGATTGGAACAGATAGGAATTACCTTTCCTGCAAGTGTGTGATGCAGCCTGCCTGTTCTGCAAAACCTTCTGAACTTTGACCAGGTCAGAAAACCTGCTGTGCTAATTTGCTTTTGGCTGCTTCAAAGGTAGAGCATCAGCTGAGGGATCTCCTCATGCTGCTAAGGACTGAGTGGAAAGAACCAATAATATTTTTCCACCTATGCTACAGGGAGCTCATCTGAGACAAAAGGATGCAGCTTCATTCTAGAAATCAGAAGGTAATGAAGATAAGGAAAGTTTCTCACTGCTGAAACTATGTCCCTCTGTAAGGCTCAGTCTTTAAAACTTCAGCTTTGCAGTCTTCCTTCAGTTCTGCCCTCAGGCCTGGAATTATCTGTTAGCATGTTAAGGGAATTTAAACCATGAAATGAAATTTGGGTGGATTGCAAAATGCCTGATGAATTCAGGAAGGGAGCCAGCACCCACTTTGTCCTTCTCTGATATCTTATCACAAATAAGAAAATACTGTTGACAGCTGGAATTATTTCTAGTATGAGTGGAAAGTCCCAAATTCCTCCCTCCTCTTTCTTCTCCCTGCCCCCAACCCTGGGAAAGAACAGGACAGCAGCACTCCAGTTCGTGGGTTAGAATTTGTGCTGGTCTTCCTGTGATTGCCTGTGTGGGTGTCCAAAGCAATGTAAATGGCACCAGAAAAAGGTGTCTGTACTGAACATGAAGTTTTTGTGCACAGTAATATTAAAACCATACCAGTGTAGTCCTGCTGGAAAATTCTCCTTTGTAGGGAAGCTTGATGGATGTCATACTTTGGAGTTTGATCTGAAAGGTCACACTAGGCTTATGCTTTGCGTGGTCAGCAAAATAGTCCAGTCCTTTCATATGAGATCCAAAGATGCTCTTGTCTCTTCAGCTGTTTATGCCAAAGTGCTGGACATGAAAGACCAAATTATGTTTCATTTTTTGCAAAGCTTTCGCAGTCACTTCTGCTTTCTTTTTGCTATGGCGTCCTTACTGAGTGGTTGAAGGGTCTATTGCCATTCCCACTCTACAGCAACTGTTCTAGCTCAAAGATATTCAGCCTCTCCAACATTGCAGACATCTTTTCACGAGCTCATCCTCCCAGACCTGCAAGTGCCATCTGACAGGAGCCTTTGGGCACATTTTTCACCCTTGTGGCTTCTCTGTTCAGTCTGTAGGGCAGGCTTGGACTGTGGCTTCTTATAAAAGTAGCTGTTTTCCTTGACTTCCAACTGTATATTCCTTATGCTTTGCTAGTGGGAGACTGCAGAACAGATTGGTTGGTTTTTGTTTCGAAGCTGTCACTGAGCCTAGATATAAGATGGGCTGGAATTCTTTGCTGGAAGTATTTCCCTGGTGGGATTACAGAAATTTTAATCTTTCTTGTTGCTGTTGTCTTGCTGCTCTGCGTGACTTGTTTTCATAATTTGATTACTGCATGATGCTGGAGAAGGAAAGAAACAGAAATTTGTGAGACTTGCAACAGTTAAGAGTTCACCAGCAAAAAGTCACAGTCTGCATGGTCAAAACAATAAACTTTTTTGAAGGATGTTAGCAAAGATTGGTTTTGTGTAGAGAAGCCATAGCTTCAAAAGCAATTTTAAATGAATGGGTCATGATCATGTTCATATATCAAATCACATAGTGATATGATGTCTGCACATAAAGAACATCTGATTGTTTTTAAAAAATATCTGATTGTTAAAATCAGATATTTAAAAAATATCTGATTCTTCCTCCACAAAAAAACTCAAGAGAAAAGAACAGCTTACCCCATCTACCCTTTCATAAAAAAAAATACCTAAATATTGTACCTAAGCTGATGCTTGAATTTTAAAGCCAATCTGGGAGGTAAACTAGGGTGAAGTGCCTCCTGCTGAAAAGGCATGTCTGCCTACTGGATTGCTTCAAAAACTTAATAAAAGGGAAGAAAAAAACAGGGAGGGGGAAAGAAAGACTGTAATGTCTTAGCTTCAAGTTACCATTAGATTGTTGCTGTGCTTTAAGTTAGCCTGTCCTGCCAGTGCAGAAGCTCTTCTCTTAAAGAACTTATTGCACCTAGATGCAACTTCTCTTCAGATGATATGGTTGGAAGCAAACCTGGCAGATAAGTGATTTGTAACTCATTCAGGCCTTGATGTGCCTATGTGACTTCTCTTCTCATCTTGGGAACTGTGTCAAAAGAGTTTCTAGAGAGGGAAAAAATCTGTGTTCTTCATTCAGTTCTTAAAATGGCTCTGAAGAGTAGCACCTTAAGCTAATATATATATAGGTAATAGAAATGAGAGCTGGATGGGCGGTTGTAAGGTTTGGATGTTCTAAGCTTCAAGTGTGTCCACTATATGAGCACACCAGTCAAGGATCAATATTAAAATCAGCATGAAAAACATGAGTCTTGTCTCTGCTTGCAGTGGAAATGCTGCCCTGGCTGACTTTTCCTTTTTTGTCTCACAGGGAGGTTTGCCTTATCAGTAGTTTTCACATTCCTGTAGGTTATCTTGGACAAGTGCATGGCAGGGCCATTCATTACACTGACAGGAGAGCATCAGATTCTTAGCAGTAGTCATTTTAAACTGCCTCAGGGAATAAGTTAATTAAAAAAGAAGATTCAAAAACCAATACTTCATGGGAAGTATTAAGTGAGCTCTATGATACCCACAGAGTTGACAAATACTCAGATTTCCTTGTTTCAGCAGAGGTAACCTAACATCCACCCCATTTAACCTAGAATTTTGGTAGAGAAGGGTTAACTGATTGGTACTAGGGGACTTCAGTATTGCTTAGCTATAAAGTTCCAATCCCTCTGCAACCCTGTCTTTGCACATAAGAAGTGGTGCATAGGGTATTTCCAAGATGAGCTGCCTTGCCTGGGATCATTTTGTCAAGGCTGGAAGGGAGGGATTGGGTGGAGAAACATTTTGGCCAGCTCTTGCCTCTGTGCTTTGGGCTGTGCCAGTCCCTGCTTCAGAGCATGAGTTTAAATTATGGAGCATCTGACAGGGATGAACATTGTATGTTAAGGTCTGGGAGAGGGTATTGTTTTATTTAAAAGTATTGGTTAGTGGAAAATGGTAGCAGGGTAATTTGTTAACCACACCTGTTTGACAGTGGTATGAAAGTTGACTCAAACCAAGCATTTGCTGTCTCTGCCCTTCTGTTCCAACTCTTATTTCTCCTTCTGTAAATCCCAGGACTAGCACATTCAAAATGTTAATAAATACTCTTGGATGGGAATTTCTGTGTCTTTGTTGCATTATCTGTGCAGCTCCTGCTTTCAGGCGACCTGCATACAGACAAAATTGATCAGCGGCTGGAGGAGGAAAGCAGCGGTTGCCACGGCAACCAGTGATGACTCACCCGGGTAGCAGGCAGTCTAAGCTGTGAGGCTGCAGTAATTTTCCAGATGCTTAATCCAGCTCTCGGGGCTTTTTTTCTCTTGCTGACAGGCAGAAATCTTCCTCTGCCTTTCTTTGCTCAGAGATCCACGTAGCCTGCAGCCGTACATGATCAGCGTAGTCCTTTGTGGTGCTCACCCAGGATGGCGTCACAGAGATGTGTCTGGGTGATGTAGATGAGCTACTCCACCGACTGAACTGTAGCCCCCAAAGGTGGTAAAAATAGAACGGAAAATTGCCGGTCTGCAAAAAATACCCCAGTGTGTCATTGGTTGCCCTCAATTTCTATTTCCCAACTAACAACACATTTACTGTAACTACAGCTAAGAAATATTTAATCAGTTAATCTTGTTTCTCTCAGTAATGAGACTGTCCCTGTGCCGCATACAGAACGTGCTAAAAAGAGAAAAGTGAGCTGCGTTCATCACATGCATTTTCATGAATTAGCTTCTCATTTCTATGGCCTACTAATTTTTGGGCACAAATTTCAGTCTGTGTGTAATGAAATAGAGCAGGTTAAGAGCTGTACCCAGGACAAGGACAGTTAAAGGAGCAATGCCTTCCACGTTACTCAGGGGATACCTGCCTTGAGGTTTTCCTGCAATGATTGCACTGAAATGCAGGCCTTGCCTCAGGTGGGGCACTCTTATGAATATCTGAGTGGCTATTTACCTGCTTTGGTGGTGATGTTGAGTTCTTTGTGATTGCCATAGGATACTGAAGAATCCAAGTGTAACTGGATTAAAAGTAGCTTCAACTTGTTTATGTTGAAGGTACACATTCTTCAGTAGAGCTGGGGGAGCAGTTAGCACAGAGTGGTGGTGGAATTTAGTTTCCCTGTTCAAGTGAGTTCATCTAGCTGTGGGGAAAACAAAGCTGCTCTGCAGCATGTGGAGAAGGAAGAGACTTTGGGGGAAACAGGGAAAATAGCAAAAGAACTAAGTGTTTGCTTTATGTAGGGGACAAAAAGTATTGATGCTGCCAGCTGCTGTCTCATGCAATCCCTGGAAGGCAAATGGCTTTCTGTGGGTGAATCAAGTGAGGCAATCAACTCTTCCTTCCACAACGCAGCCTCTTGCCTTCAAGTCCTCATTGAAGATTTGTGAGGGTGTGCAGCTGAACCAAGCTGCTGCATTGTTGACAGGCTCTCCAATGTGTTGCTGGTTGAAATTAAAGCCATATAAAGCCACCAAGTGTGTGGGGCATGAGAAAGCTGTCTGTGATGTTTTTTTTTTTGCTTCTTGTGGTTGTCATCTGCTAATAGGTGCCCATATGACATGAATATGTATTATCTTTAGTCTGCCTCTTGTTAGTAGGTGGGATGTGTAAGCACTTAGTGAGTGTGCTGTGGCTGCCCTTCAAGGGAAACCAGTTTGAAAGATCACCAGTGCAGGCTCCTCTTGTTCTTGTGAGATCCACAGCTCTTTCGTGGTGTGTAGCTGTTCCTAACTATGGCCAGATCTTGGATGTCCAAGGGGAGATGTGTTCTATGATCAACGCCTAATACTGCAACCTTGTTCAGGTTAGAATATCAGGTTTAGGACACTAACTCTGCTTCACTTCACATCCTTTCTTGAGAACTAAGTATACTATGCACTGGTGAATTTGTTGAAAGATGTCCTTTCCAGGAACAGACTGTTTTGGAAATAAAAAAAAATGGAAAGCCAAATATGAGATTTTTGATTGATTCATCTTGCCCCTCAAGATGGGGAGGATTTGCTACCTGGGCAGCATTACATGTAATAAAAATACTGTTAGATAGATCTGCAATTTCAGCACCAGTTACTGCAGGCCTGCCTAGCTGTGCTAGTTTTATTATAAGGTGTATTATTCATGTATTTAAAGTTAGCACCCAAAGCTCTGCAGTTCTAGCAAAATCCTTATGTGAAATCATGAAATCATAATTGCATTAAGCTCATATATATTCTGTAGGTTCACTGTCTTTTTGGAAAAGCATTTTTAATGCTGTTATATTCACTACTGATAATGATATAGTGACTTGGTAATGCATTTTCTAATCAGTTAGACTTCAATAAGTTTCCTGAAATTTCATGCAATGACATCTGCTATGCTGAGTGTAGATAACAGCATTAATAATTAGTTGTATGCTGGTTTCTTGGGTAGCTTGTTTGCAGAGGCACATTCTGGACAGAAGATGGCTAAGGCTACTGTATTCCCTGAAGGTCCCCAAGGGCTCTTAGGGTGGTGAAATGAATTAATAAGTGATAGAAGCCTTACTTCTTTACTGGGTAACAATGTATTTCCAGATACCTTTTTGCTCTTGGAAAACATAATTACTAATAATTGTGACTGGATAAAACCTTTAATAATTAGGGCAGCCATGGGTTGTTTGGAGTTGATGCCTAAATCATATACTATTACCCTTGCTGCTTCTCAAAATATGTAAAATTGCATATTTGAAGTCCCTCCTTGATATTTTCTTTCTGAAGGCCTTTTTTACTGGGAGAACACTCTTCCAAATCTACTTATTGGACATCCTGTACTATGGGTGCCTTATGGGAAGGTAACACCCATCTCCCTTCCAAAGTCATACCAGAATCAAAGAGAGAAAAGCACTGCTGAAGCTGACAAAGATGTCTCATCTCTCTGCTCTGTCCCATGCTATGGATGAGGTCAGGCATCTAACTTTGCATGCAAGCAAAGGATCCAACCTGTATGTCAAAATCTGCCCCTGCCATGGACTCCCAGCAGTGTCTTGGTTTCCTGGATTGCAGAAACAAATATAAACAGATTTGGAAATCAAAACAAGCTTTGCTAGTTGAAGTCTCTTTGTGGAGTAAGTTAGGTGTGAAGGAGGTGTGTTCAGTGGAGGCAGGAGAATGGTAGAGTTCCACACATGTATATGTGATCTCTGACCCAGCTGGCAGCCTGGAGATGCTGGAGCAGGAGCACCATCCATCATTGCTGTGAGCTGAGCTGGTATCAGTAAGCTCTGCAAAAAAAAAAAGGGTGACATCACACCTCTGTGGGAAATCAGTAGTTGTCCTTGACTTCACAAAGCTCTAGGCTCAGTTATCTCCCTAGAAGTGCTGTACAAGTGGGTTTTATTTTTGCTTATCTTAAAAGACGTGTAGCTTTGTTAGTTTACAGAAAAGAAATATTTAAGTGTTGGGAACAGCATGAACTAAATCCCAGTTTCCAAACAACTGAGCTTATATTTTCATTTGGATTTTGAAACGGCCTGTTCTAATAACGTGCTCTTTAAAACCCTCTGATCCAAGTTAGTGTTTACAGAAAATAGGAATCTTATGTCTTTGGGATATGAGACTCTGGGGAAACTTAAAAGCCAGGTTTATCATACCTCATGATGCCCTATACTAACAAGGGAGAGAAAAGCATGCTTCTCATCTTGGTTGGTGCTTGGCACCTCTGTATGTAAACTCCCAATCAGAAGCCCTTTACTGCTAATTCAGTTTTGGCATTTGGATGACTGCCTTCTGAAAACAATATTGTGGGCTGTTGAAGAGACCACAGTCATCCCACTAATGAGATTTATAAATTTGTTTGCCTTCATTTTACTGCATAATATTTCCTGGTAGTAAGATGTATCACTTTGAGAGGTTTGTTGGGGAAGCAGTAGAAATGCTACTTTCTTAAATTTTAAAAGCTACAATTACTGAATTTTTGGGAGAGGTGCTAGATCTCCTGGAGTAGGTGCTGTGCAATGTCTGGCATGGCAAATCCTAGTGGATATGGCTACTGCATCCCCTTGGAATAGCACCAGGACTCCTCACAGTGCTGTGAAGTTATGCCCTATTTGCACAATGTCTTCTAGTACCAGGATGATGAGTGAGAAGATGTGTTCAGCATTACTGGATGAAAGCAGAGAAAATCAAAGTCCTGTAGCATTCCTGGGCTCCTTGTTTTTCATGGGGTTGTTTTTTATCCTTTGTGCTTCTTTAAATATGCCTGCTTGAATTTCCTTTGTTTAGGGATGCATGGAGCTGTCTGTCAGTAAATCTCCTTCTCCAGCAGAAGAAGCTGTTTGTAGTTAAGGTCCTGTGATACTGAAGTTTCTGAAGTATTTAAGAAAGAATAATCTAGTGCTTTAGGTAATCTGTTATTGCACTCAAATTTAGTTCTGTTTTGTGGGGGAAGTGAACCTGAGCTGCCTGTACTTTCCACAGGATAGAAATCTCCTGTCTGCTTCACAAAACAGTTGCAGCTCAGTCTAGCAGAGTTCTGGCTTATTATCTCTCTGTTTTTATACTGTGTTCATAGTCAAGTCTATTTATCTCTCCTCCGTGTGCCCCAAATATCTATGCCACTCCTGGGCACTGATCCAGAATTGAATGCCATCTCCTATCTTTTGCATTGTTCCCTAAGGTGTGGTGAGATTTCTCTGCAAATCTGTCTCTGAAGTTTGGGCCAAGTCTGCTTTGCCTAGATAAGAACTGTCACTGGTGAATGCAGTTGTCGTTAATAGTGAGCAAATTTATCTTTAGCTTTCTTCCTGTGCTGGCTTCTCATACATTTTCACCCATGAGCACTGCAGAATTTCCTCCTGCTCAGCAGCTATGTGTCACCTCTGAAGCTTAACTAGCACCAGTGTGACTGGGTGGTTTGCTGGGCACAGGCTTCAAGTCAGGGAAGAGGCTGGGGGTGTCTCTTGATTCTTCCCCACCCTGAGTTTGGGTGAGCACTGTATTCTAACAGCCACCCTTTCTTCTAACCTTTTTAACTGGTCACCTGTGTACATCGTGTAACAACACCCTGTCACGCATTTGTCAGAAGTTTTTGCTGCCAAGAGTATTTGGCACCTTTTGCTAGCATTAGGGTCTCCATAATACCTTCTTTATTTTAAGTAGCACTTATATTTCCCAGACTGGCAACCACTGCCTTGCTCCCAGGGATTCCTGGGAGCATCAGTAGAGAGAAAGAATTTTCTTCCCCCACAGAATTCAATTTTCTGCGGTTTTTTTCCTTTTCTTTCTTTTTTCCCCCCCCATGATATGCCATTTGAAGACAGTAGATCTAAACCCCTTTATTTTAGGAGAGGCCAAAAAAAGTAGAAATAAGCTTTCAAAAGATGCTTCCATTTTGCAGCTCTCACCAATGAAAAGGATATTTTTCAAGGATACTATTGGGGAAATTAATTATGTTGTAGAAATACTCCACACTGTCCTCCTACAGCATCCTTCAATGCTTCCATTTTTACTTGGAAGTCAGTTTAGGGCTAGAGAGCCTTTTGTTGTCCTGAAGGGAGGGTATTAAAGCAGCCCTTGAAGAGTTTTCAGTTTAGAGGAGCATAGCCTTTTGCTGCATTCCTATTTACCTTGGGTTTTTGCCAAGTTCTGCAGCCCTTGGCAAAGTGGGGAAGGCAGTGCCACGTCACACAGAAGCTTCTCTCTTCCTGAGTTACTGGGGATGAAACACATCATAATTTTGCTAATACTTGAAGGCCACTGTCCTTCAGCTCGTTAGGAGTGTGAGAACATTACACAGGCACTGCTATAATGAAGCATGAGCTTGCTATATCCTTTACCTTTACTAATTCAGTTCATCAGCTTTACTAAATGTTCTTGAGATTGCTGTTTATGGCACCTGTAACTCTTGGTCTGGGTTTGGTTTTTTTTGCTATGACTTTGAAGTGGCAATTCCTTTCAATAAGAATTTATGCCTTTATCTGACACGTTGCCTACTAAGTATAATTTAAAAAGTCAATAAACAATAAGGTGAAATCGCTCTTATTTGAAGAACCAGCATTGCATAGCTTCCTGAGCTTTACACAGAAGTGCTCTTACATGGAAGCTTTATATGCATTTAATAGACCTGGCCAGGATTTGACCAATGCTATTGCTATAAAGGTGGAAACATGATGGTTTCTTCCTTGAGCA
The DNA here is from genome assembly GCF_028551555.1 of Melozone crissalis. Classification (NCBI taxonomy): domain Eukaryota; kingdom Metazoa; phylum Chordata; class Aves; order Passeriformes; family Passerellidae; genus Melozone; species Melozone crissalis. The sequence goes on along the minus strand of NW_026535786.1, from coordinate 19,354,055 downwards.
CAGAGAATATCTCATGGGGGTCTAAATCTTATTCTGCATGCTGAGGGATGGCAAAATGTTGCTTATTTTTCAGAGGATAACCTTTTTATTCCTACACATTGCAATTATGGCAGATCATGCACAGAGCATACCATGCAATATTTCTTCACTTCCTAAATGAAATGGTGGGACCACACCTACAATATAGACATTCATGAGCTCTCTGCAGGGTAGGTGAGGAAAAGTGCCCTAAGGAATAGCACTTGGATGCAGAATGTTCTATTTGTGTACTCGGCAGTGGAGGAAAGCCCATACAGCTTCCTCCTTGAGAGGATTGCACTCAAGACTGCTGCAAGGGTTTTGATGGGTGTGGCAGCCGTGACCAGGGAGGACACAACCGGCGGCAGGGAAACAGACGAGACGAGTCTCTGTTGTTCAGCACGAGAGTCCATTTCATTCCCCCAGCCCCCGCGCTCCCCGTGCCGGGGGGAGAGGGAGGCGGCGGCCCGGGAGTCCGAGCAAAGCCCAGAGAGCGGGCAGACCCCAGGCCGTGGGGTTTCTGCAGGTGTCCCATGGGAGGAGTTATAAAATCAGATTACAGCCTCCACAGAACAGGAGGGCTCCACAGGTGGGTTGAGAAAACCAGTTTTTCCCCAGTGTGTCTTACTTTGGGGCTACAGCTTTTCATGTGATGTACAGGGAGGGTCCCGAGTCTGGACTTTGTTCTGGGCTTTCCCTGCTGCTGTAGCATGTGTGGTTCCTGGGAGGGATTCTGGATGATGTGACTAGGAGATGGTTAGGGTGCTGCTGCCTCCTTATGGGTGGGCACCTCCCTCCTCCCCTTACAGCTGCCTCTTACTCGTAAAAATGTAATGATCTACACAAAGTGAAAGGCTTGGAGGCTTCCTAATGGATGCAAAAGCATCTTAACCATTCAGTAGTGTTGGTTTAGCAAGTTTTACCTGACAGCCTTTCCTGCTGTATCCTAAGAGTAAGCAAGGCCTGGATACCATTTTCAGTGCCCCTCTGAAAGGTGCTTTTAATTATGAGCTGCAAGAGCTTGTCAATTTGGCAGATGTCATCAAGGGCAGACACTTTCTGGACCCAGACCATCTAATCACATTCCCACTGCTGACAAAGCAGAGGGAACCATCAACTGATATTTTTTTGATTGGTAAAAATTAATTAGTCTTTCAAATGAAAACCAACTGAATTCACTCTGGGAGTAAAGCCTTCAAGGACAGTCCTTGACAAACAATTCCCAGGCTTCAGCTGAAAATGCAAATGGTAGCTACTGAAAATGTAGCTGAAAATGCAAATTCTACTACGTTTTCCTGAAGCCTAGGAAAAAAAAGGGCCAGAAAAGGTTGCAACTTAGAAATGTCAGTGAAAATGGTATTCTTTACTTGTGGGAGCATTGATTTGATCACAGGTGCAGGGTTTTGTTTATTCTCTAACATGGGATATTTAGTATAGACTTTCAGAGAAAAAAAATCTATTATGAGATCCAGTAATGTTGGGAAGTTATAGTGTTTGATATTAGAGATGTTTTAGAACTATCATGCTAACATGTTGGGTATTATCCTGGTAGACTTGATCTTGTGTCAGAGAAAACATATGGACCAGATAACTTGAAGAGCTCCCCTTCTGCTGTATCTTTGGAACAGGCAGTTTCCTTTTTTAAGGAACTGTGATGATGTGCTACCATTAGTGCCTGACAGGCACAGAAATGGCTTTAAATAGCGAGGAAAAGAAAGCTGGAAGGCCTAGGTTCTATTCCTGCTCTGCAAGTTGACTGTGGACAAACCCTTTTGCTTTCTAAGTTAACTTTCTGGACGTTATCCCCTTCTCTCCCCATTGGTGTGGGGCTAATTCTCAGCATGTGTTTGCAGAGCACTGAACAGAGCACAGCTCCAGTCCTCTTGGGGCTGCAAAACGATGATAATGTTAATTCTGAGTTTCATTTACGGATGAGGGAAGAGTAAAAGGCAGAACTTGGAACATTTGAGATGTCTTAATAAGCTAGGTCACTATTTTTACTAACAGGGTGTGATTCAAAACATTGAGAGCTGCTTCTGCGAGCAGGATGTGCACCAAAAGGCAGAGCCAATAAGATGGACAAATCCTGGCCTTGTAAAGTGGTGTCCTGGTTTAGGAATGGTATTCTCAATTTAGTACTCCCACTTAAAAAAAAAATCATGCTCTGCTTCTTCTCCTCTGCTCCTCCAATTACAGGCACAAAGGGCAAAGTTTATGGGTTGAAATAAGAAAACATTGCAGTAAACAGCAATGAAGAAAATGAACAGTAACAGCAACAATATTAATATCAAAAGGTATAAGGAAAGGAATGATTCACAAGGAAATACACCTAAAAATGGACAATGTAAATGGCTCCCTCCACTACCTTTACTCTACAGGAAGGAACCCTTTGTCCCCAGAAGAGCCCCTTTCTCCTGCCCCTGGCCATGATGTGAGGTGGTATAGAAAAACCTCCTTGACCCAGCTATGCCCCCTTCTGGCTACGACGAAAAATCAACCCTGTCCTGTTCAGAACCAGTACAACTGGATATATTTGGCTGTGTTTCATCCCACGTGCAGGCTAAGAGATGCTGTAATGCTGGCAAATGGTTAGTGAGTAATCAAGCTCTAGAGTTACTAGGATGAACTCAGCCTGCAGGTTTGAGTACTGAGTTATTCTGGATTTGCGCTTTGTGCCTTTCCTCTGGTCTACTGACTAGATGTGGAATTTTTGCTTTGGTTAAGGGGAGAAATAGTCGCTTTGAACTTTGCTTCTGACAATTGTTTAGTGAGGAAAGTAATTGTGTAGAGCTTTCTACCCTCCCTATACTTTTCCCTGGTGCTCTTTTGCCCTCATCATGAGCCAGTTGGGTAGTGGGAAGGGAGATGGGAACAGAGCAACACTTTTCCTTAAAACAGTTCCACTGTTCATATTCTTTGTGTCTTTGCTCCACTGAGTGCACATGTGTGAAGGGGCTTCCAGGTGCTATGAACATGGTGTACAATCATATCACAAAATTAGCATTTGAGTAGTTTGGGTTTCTTACAACAGCAGTTTCTACTTTATAATGCATACCAGCAGGAAGCCGTTCAATGATTGTTTTGATTTTTGTCACTGTAATGCCTGACATTCAATCCTTGTTAGTTTTCTTTCTATTCCTCACATGTGTCCTGCTGGAGTGACAAAGTCTGTACCTTGCTTCAGTCCTGAAACACAAGTGCTGTACAAAGGAGGTGGTAGAATCAAAAAGGTTTCCTTGGTTCTGCCTGCCACTGCAGAGGCTGGAGCAAAATATCTCTGCAGGGGAAAAACTGTGATTAATTAGCACTGGTTCCCAAGAAAATAGCACAGGGTGGCTGAATACAGCCCAGCAGTGGGAAGCTTTGTTTCTGGCAGCAGGGTGCAAGCGAGAGGCCTGGCTGTGAGGGAATTCAAAATGCTGAGGTGCTTGCCTGTACTCCCCGTAGGCGTTTGGTATGGCTTTGCCTCCCAGCTCTCTGCTTCCAGCCCTCTTGGAATACCAGCAGCTGGGAGAAAGCTCTGCCCCAGGGGAAGGAGGAGATACTGTTTTTTTGCTCTGCTTAGAAACTTCTTCCTGTCTTTTTATTTATATCTATTTGTGTATAAAGCCAAACACCCTAAATGAGCATAGATAAATAAATTCAAGCTTATATGAACACATTTTTACTCAATACTGCCGTAAAAAGGGAATAAATTCCTGGACTGCAATCTTACTGGCTTTTATTTGCTCTGAAGGTAAATGAGATCTTTATTCTTACTATTAATGTAGCAATTCCTTTTTAGAGAATATTTTCTTCTAAAACACATTGTGTATAGACTCTCTGAGAAATGAGGCACATCAGTGAAGTATTCAGAGATCCATGAATGATTCTTTTTTGAAGATTACTTAAATCTCTTGGAATAATGATATGCCCCCCACCTGGCTTGGATGATGAAAATATTGAGTGTAGATGGTTGTGGTTTAGTTTAATCTTGCATTTTCTTGCAAGACTACTTTTAACTGTAGCTTCTTAATAATGGTGTAGCTATATTGGGATGTCAGAACATAATAGAGAAGGGGAAGGGGACAAGAATGTCCCTTATAAAGTCAAGGAAGCACATATAAACCTCATCCACAAATGCCAGTAGATCTGTGCAATTTGGCAGATCTTTATTATATGTAATTGATGACATCCCTTATTCTATCAGTAAGCAACAGTACCCTACTGATAACATTTCTGCTCTTAGTAGTAGCAAGGATGGTAATTAATAAATCATCGGGTATGAGGCACACCACAAGATGATGTCTGTAGCAGAAAAATCTACAGTAAGAAAGACCAAAGTTATTTCAGGTGGTTCATTAAACAGATAGGCTTGAAAATAAAATGCAGTGCTCAGCAGGATTCTAATACCCAAGCTGGCTGGTCCCACTCTGATTATGCTCTTTTAACAAAGACTGGTGTGCTGATTTTGTGATGCAAATATAGCAGAGGCAGGCAGCCATTAGAAAATAGCAGGAATGACTAGGAAGAGCCATTTTTAACTGATTATTTTTGGAAACTATCTTTCTGTACCTTGGAAGAAGTGAAGACATATATAAGTTTGCCAGCTATTATCCTGCTACTGCCATCTGGCCTCCAATTCCCAAGTAACTATCTGAAATAATGGAACGGCTCCTGGGACATGATAGCTGTCAGGGTAGAAGATATGTGTTACTGCCACTGTTATTGGGTAATTGGGTGTTATTTTTTCCTTCTGTGACCTTGTAGGAGAGTTCAGAAACTGTGGAAGACACAGGGAATGAATCTTCTCTTGGTACCTGGGATAGAAACTACCAACCCCTTCAGTGTAAAAAGCTTCCCAAACACATTATGTTTGATAGAGATGCCTTTAAAATGCAGTCTTTCTACTTAACAAAAACCCCTGTAGTAACCTGATGCTCCTGTACCAAGTGTGCTCATTCTGTGAGTAGAAACCAGGGAGCTTTTTACTTGTATTACTTCCTCTGCAAACTCAGGCTCTGCCTCTGTGTGATGATGAGCCCCATGACAGAATGGTACAAGACTGTCCACACACAAAAAAAGCTGAACTAGTACAAATTCTGCCAGTTAAAGTTTGTTTGGAAAATGTCAAAGGGGCAGTTTTATCTCATAGATTTTATGCCATATCATTCAATCTCTTCTTTGGTAGCTGGGATAAAAGAATAAAACTGTTTGACAGCATCACATGTTCTATACTGCTTCAAACTGCAGCTGAGCAACTGCGCCAAAAACTGGTCTGCTGTGGGTTTGCAAAGCCCTTTCTCTCAAAAGATGTTTGCTAAGAGTATAATTCCATGTATCCTTCTTCTAGTGCTGGTGCCATATTAACAACTTAAAGTCCTGAGGTTCAGCTTCCCCCTCACTTTAAGTAGTCATCAAATTTGAGTCTGGCACAGTTGAGATCTACCGCATCTCTGAGGTAGAGACGGGAAATGGAGAGAAGAGAAGAATGAGAAAGAGCAGGGACAAGCAGGAATCTTTTAAATCAGCTTTGTTATCAGAGAAATAATGGAACAGAACTTTGATCTCAGAGGAATGTGTAGTCAAAGAAATCAAGACTGGGACTTGATAAACAAATCTACTGGTATGGAGTAGATCTGTGTGTGCTTCTTCAGAGCTGAGTTGCCTCTGTGTGGTGAATAGGAACAGAAAACAAACTCAGGACAGTCAAACCAACTACATTTTCATGTAACATTTTGAGGGAGAAGAAATAGCAAAAGGGGTTTTTTCGGGTAATATTTTGTTTTTTCTTTTACATTGGTCTTTATAATGAAGCTCTGACACTTCACAGTTTCAACATTAATCATTGAACATAAGTATCAATTCCATGTTTGAGTTCTTATCCCTATCTGATGCTCACTGTGAAAACCTCAACCCCACAAAACTGGGATTCTGAAAACTTTCCTCCTGCCTTTGGGAAATATTGTGCTTTGGGTCTGTATGCAGAGCAGACAGATTCTGGGTCCTCTCTGATGAATGAAATAGAGAGGACACTGCAAGCAGGTTGGATGCTGCTGGTCTTCCCCTTGGAAACCTGTTCCTATTCCAAAATGCTAAGAGGATGATGTCAGACTGGGCTTTCTTCTCTACTCCCAGTGAATGGGTGTAAGATCATCCAAATGTGTTACTATAGCTGTATCATTTCTAACACCAAATTGTCTATTTTGCTTTTCAACTTTTCCCTTGTGCTTACAGCACTTCAGTATTTGTTTTTGTGATGTGGCACTGATGTAGAAGAAAAGTGTGATTTCGTAAATTCTGGATTTTCTGGTGGTAAAACTAGGCAACGCTGTGCTTGGTGAGATCAAACCACAAACAGTATTGCTGCAGGCATAAATACAGATGGGATCAGCAGTGTGGCTGTGCAAGTAGGGTAGAAAAGTAAATTGAGGCAGAGAAACAAATATGGTTGTTACTGCAGGAAGATACCTGTATCTGAAATAAAAAGTGCAAAGAAATTAAGTCTTTGTGGCCCCGTATTGTAAATTCTCAATTAATCTGGTGATGTAAATGTCAGTGCTCTGCTGAGAAGATGGGATAGGTGTCTTAAAGTAACTTTCCCCTGCCTGTCTCCATACCCAGATCAAAGGTGCCAAAACCTTCACTTACATTTGAAGAACCACCATCAGGAAACAGAAGCAGTCAGCTTCTTTTGAGTTCTATAAATTTTTCAAGAAAAAGAACAGTTGTGTCCCATCATTTGGCTAGTGAAGCCCTAACGTTCTCCTGTAAGTAATCACATTAAGCTATAAATCCTTCATGTACCAAGTGAAACCCATTTCTAGAGGTAATAGCTGTTTACAGACTGGTCATGACAGGAAAATGGATCCTCGTGTTTTGAAAATGAGACAGCTATGGTTCTCTGACTTTATTTGTAATTTCTTTTTCCATCATCCTTCAATGTAATTTTTTTTTTTACCTTCTAGTGTAGAGTCCTTCATTTTCTTCCCTGGGAAACAAAGTTTCCAGTACTTGTTTAAGAAATTAGAGAAGCTCTCTTTTAGTATTAGTGTGTGCACTTAAATCTTATCACAAGTATTTGTTGGGAAGTATTAATGTTGGTCTGACAGTTTGTCTCTTGCACTATAGTAGAGATCTTTTTAGAAAATCTGGTAGGCATAAGGACTTTAATTGCTTTAGTACTTGACAATATATTTTCTGAGTAAAAATAGTGTTATTTTAGAAGTGAGTGAACTGGATAGAAGAATATAGGGGGCTGGTAAGTCACTGTGGTTGGGTTGAGAGGCTGAGCAGAGAAGTGTCACTCATTTGTAGATTTTAATTCTCTATTTCCTTGCCCACTCTTCTTTGTGATGGGACGTGAAGTCCAGATATCTTGTTTGTGAAGAAGCAGCTGAGCGAGGTTCATTTGTAAATAGGTGATGATGATCTGAATTCTCCATGATAGTCTCTCTTCACTCTTCATACTCTAGCATGCAAGTACTTCCTGGCCAGGTTGATTTCCTCATGCTGGCAATCTCCAGGCTAGTAGCCGATGTTCCTGCTGGCACTGCTGCTTGCTTGGCACCAAGGAGGGGCAGGCTGAGAGCAGCCTGGGGCTGGGAGAAGGGGAGTTTGTGGGGTGACCTGGGAACACCTCTCAACTGGCAAAAGGTCTTTTCCACTTACAGCTTATTCTCTTTCACCAGCTGACGCTGGAGCTGAGTTGCAGATCCTTGTTTGTTCTCAATATGTCAGAGCCCAAATGTATCTGCAATAAAACAATTTCCAAGCTGGTCCCTGTGCAAATCAGTATGAACTTTGCTACTTGCACGGCCATAAGTTCTTTCTTCATAGAAGTAAGAGAAGAGAATGCAGTGCTCCTTCAGCATATCTGTGCCTTGCCATTTGCATCTCTGGAGAGACAATGCTGGACTATGAGTGTTCCCAACCTTTCAAATTATCTATGTTCACCCAGAGATCAGGTTTTCCAGGTAACTACAACACTGGAAGTTTCGTAGCTGTAAAGCATGATTTCTTATGTTTGAAGAACAGTAAGCCAATGGGATGGCTCTGTGTGTGTATGAACAATGACGTTCCTTGGATGTCCTCTACATCCAGCAGAGGTCTGGATGCAGAACATGGAGCAAGGGAAAGGTTTGTCTTTCCTGGTGGGGAGCTATAAAGGAAGAATGAGAGTCTAATCTTTGGAGCTGCTGTCAAGACCAAATGCTGCTGTCAAGATCAAATGCCTGCTTTGTTTGCTCCTTCAGCTGCTGTAATGAATTAATGGGTGTGCCTAGGGGGTGAGATAGCAAGGCCTTGCAGAAGGATTGGGCTTGAAATGGCAAGTGTCCCTTGATATTTTGGCTTATCTGATCTCCTGAAATGGATAGCCTTGCTTTCTGTGGGCAGCAGGAGCTGGATGTTACACAGCCCTCTAATTGCATTAAGCAATGAAAATACTGCTGGCATGCCTATCTTAATGGATATAATTTCCTGTTTTGATGAAGTTTGTCACACCTAGAAAAATGGTTCTGAGGAGTGATGTCTTAATTACTAAGGTGTGTTTTCATATGGAGCAGATAGGTTGTTGAAAGCCCACCAGAATGGTCTCAAGGGGAATTTTTTATCCAGCCTTTGAGTGGACATTTGTAAGCTTAATTAGAGTGAATAGATAGTTATACTGCTTTAATTGACATGAGGAATAGCTCCATCCCCCTGTGGCAGTGAGGGCTCTGTCACAGGGATTGCTGACCTGGCAACCTGCTGCTTGAAATGTGGCTTATTTGCTTTTAGTTTCCTCTCTGCGGGCTGGCACTGTTGCTTGGGTGGGATCCCTGCTCGGTGTCCCCTGAATGCTCAGTCTCTGCAGTGGGCAGGCTTTAGAGCCATTGCAAGCTTGCTAGGAGTTCTTGTGCTATTGCTGCCTAGTCTGAAGTGGGCACAAAACATGAATGGAGCTTGTTGTACTCTTTGTACAAGGAAACAAATCTGTTTCTGAGAAGCATCATGCTTGGATCTGTTCCTGGAAAGTCACATGGACTTGTATGTACTCACTTTCCCCAAACATCAAGAAATTTACAACATGTAAAAGAACGATCATAGATGTTAAAGTACTTCTCGGTCTAACAATCTTGTTTCTGTACAAGTGTTTTATGATGCTACAGAATATGCTAGCCTGATGGTCCCCTCTGGTCAGCAGTTTCTGAATTATGTTTGCTGTTCTATTTTTATTTTTTTTTTTTTTGAGAGGTTTGTGAAAGCAATGGGATCCTTCATCTTTCTGACTGGCAGTTAGTATATGCTTTTGCCTTTCCTAACTGAAGGTAATTTTTGCGTATAAATGTGGACTTCATTAGACCCTGCTTTGTGGGAGAAAAGCTGATCAAAGAATATTAGAGTGCTGGATTATTTTATTTTTCCTTGAAATGCTGAATGAGGGAACACTGTTCTTTTGCAGGCTACAACTACTTCTTTTGTTTCCTTTTGCTATGTTGGTCATGTCTTTAACTGGGATGTGCATTGAATGAGCTAGGTAATTCTTGTGCTTAGTTCAAATAAGTAATTAGGCTCTCTAGGGAATTCAAGCATTGTACTGAAATCTCATTCCTGCCTGCCCTCGAGGCTGGTGAGAGAGAGGAGGGAAGGTATTGATTCAAGTTGCTGCAAGGCACCCTGGGTAGTATAACAGTACATTTCATTTACACTCATGACAGCTCTGTGTATGTGCTGTTTCCCTTGTTTTATGGATGGGAACATGAAGTACATACTGTCACATTTCCAAAGGAATTCAGAGAGGTTGCTTATGGTTTTGCATGTGTGTTTTGTTCTGTTCTTCACATACTATTCTGCATTAAAATAATTGAAGTTGAACTCCTTGATCTTGTGGAAATACTGCTGAAAACCTTTCTGTAATTTTAGGTATCTGAATGCATTGCCGAAAAATCTCCCAGGAGCAGGCTTTCAAAGGTCATGCAAGGAGTTTGTGAATTAAACCTGATTATGAGGGAATACAGAGCTGAGTTTTCTGCCTGTTTGTCTTCCTGCATTTTCATTTTCCAACCCAGGTGGTTTACTAAGTGCAGAAGGGAAAGGAAGTGTTAAGAAAACAGTTTGAATGGTATTTCTGTGGTGGCCTGCCCATTCTGCCCACTACTTGACACAGAGCCAGTTTTCTGAGGAAAATGCACACCCTTCAGTGAGGCATGCTCTCACTAAAAGGAGCCAGGAGCACAGAGCTGTGCTGCAGACAGTGCAGATCAGCCCGGGGTATGCTGGACCCTGTTACACCATACAGTTATCGTAGTAGTGCAGCTGCTGATGCAGAGTCCCAGGGAAGCTCCAGTGAGGAGCCTCTTGAGCACTAGCAAGCCCACAGGATGCTGACAACAGGGTCATACATCTCATACCTTTCCTCATACCTCAGCACATAGCTGAGGATGTATGTGTGGGGGTTCCCTCTGACAAAACTATTGCATGGTTACAGCACAGAGGTGAATTACCGGACAGTTTTCCAGTTAAAACTGTGTCATCTCTTCCTTGGCTTATTTTGGTGATAATTTTATGGCTGACAATGGGCAACAGTGTTGTCTGGAAATTCAGTGAAGTATAAGCTGGGATCTTGGTGAAGACAGAGGATATGATATCAAGGTAGAGGTAGCAGTAGTTGCTGTAAATACATCTCCTCCTCCACTGAGTACACTGAAGGTTGTATTTAGCAAATATTTGCCCAACAGCCCTGCTCATATCTCAGGTTGTGATCCAAGCTAGATGGTAGTATTGCTTCTTGCTTTACAGCTGATTGTTCAGCACAGTTGTTGCACAGTGTATTAGGTGCCTCAGTCCCTTCTATTGCTCATGGCCTTCTCTTAGTGGCTTCATAAGCTGCCTTGCACAGGCAACTCCATGCCCTGGCCTTCAGGCTGCCATGACTGCTTTTGCAGAGCCTCTGCATTATTTCCTTTCCCTTGTTGTTTGTGTTATTCTCATGGCCTTGCACTCACAGCCTGAAGTGACAATCACTGTGAGCATTACCTGCTGGGCTGCAGCTCTTGCTTTTATCTGAGGGCGCGCAATGCTGTGTGCACAGCACTGGCACATGGCACCTGCCCCTGCTCAGCATGTGCCCTGATCCTTTTCTGTGGGAAAAGGATGGGGAGAAGTGACCTGCTGCACTGAAGGTATGCCTGGCAAGGATGCTCATTTTGGGACACCATCACTTCTTGTCTTGTATAGCCACAGGAGAGCGTTTTCCCTTCTCCTAGTTCTGTCTATCTTTTCTTTTTTTTTTTTTTTTTCCCTAAAAGGCAAGGAGTTTTCACCACTGCAGTTGATGTATAGCATTAGCTATGGGTACTGTAACAAATATTTTGTGAGTATATAGGTTGCACTGCTCTTTGTGAGGGTGCTCTAGTCCCGAGTAAGTCAGTCCTTTAACAGATCAAATGCATCTGATGCTAATGATGGAGGACTCTGGAAGCAACCTTTGTGTCTTCCAAGCATGGCTGTATAATAATGAAATAAAATCTCTTTAACTTTGAGTAGTGCTTGAGACTGATTGTGTCCAGACCCAAGGAACTACTGCAGCCTCGCATATGCTGAGGAGGACCTGCGTCACAGACACATTTTATGGAAAATCCTTTCCTTAGGATTTTTTCTCCTGAGAAGCTGAGAGGCCTCAGGAACAAAATGTAAACAATGATTATCTGCGGCTGTGGAATGCAACAGGTGGATCTGTGTTTGGTCTCATGGGGTTGTTTCTAATTAATGGCCAATCACAGTCAGCTGGCTTGGACTCTCTGTCCAAGACACAAGCTTTTGTTATGATTCCATTCCTTTTCTATTCTTAGCTAGCTCTCTGATGAAATCCTTTCTTCTATTCTTTTAGTATAGTTTTAATATAATATATATGATAAAATAATAAATCAAGCCTTCTGAAACATGGAGTCAGATTCTCATCTCTTCCCTCATCCTAAGACCCCTGCAAACACCGTCAGACACCTGGGCTCTGCATTAGATTAATATTATATGGCATCTTGTTCAGATAGGCTTTGATGAAAGTTAAAGGGATCTGGACCCTGCTTTCAAGCTGTGTGCCTGGGAGCAGGACAGGAAGCAACTAGCGAGCTGTCATTTTGCTGATGCAGTTCCACATTGACCCAAACTGAAGTTTGTAACAATCTCAAAAGGGCTCATTTGTGTCAGGCAGAGAGGGCTTCATTCTCCACTGGTGTTATTAACCTGAAGGAACAATGGAGTTAGTGATGCTGGAAATGCCTGTACGTCCCTATTTCTAACTGACTGGGGACAATTGCCTAACTGGGCTTTGTACCTTGCTTGCAAGCCCTTTATTCCTATCTGAATTTTGCTATGGCCCTTCTGCTCATGAGGTAGAAGGCCTAATGGCATATGTGAGGAGCCTGCACACAGAAGGCACAGCTGCAGGGGCTTACTGCAGGCATTTATTCCTGCTTCTGTTACCTTCCTGCAGCTTCCGTGTGCCTTGGGTAAAGGCTATGCTGTGGCAGACAGCAGCCCGTCTGCACCTCTGTTTGCAGCTTGGGCACTTGCAGCCTAATGTGTCACACAGAAAGCAGAGCTCTGTCTTACCTCGGGCTTGGCTTCTCTCTGTTTTGGTTTCCTCTGACTTCCCAGTGGGAAATGCTTTCTAACTTGTACCTGATCTTATGGCTGGAGGCTGTATAAGATGTATAAATGTTTTTGAAGTGTTTCAAGATCTATCGTTTTACACATAAAGCCTATTTTTATTTCCTTATCTTAGCGTTTACCTTCAGAGGCCCAAAGGAAAGGATTAATTGTTAAATGTGATATGAAAAATCCAGCATACATTTGTAGCAGAAGGTCTTGTTATAAATGGGTCAGGGGGATGAATAAGCCTTGAAGGATGGTACTTTACAAATAGCTTTACTGATGAAAATGCAGATAAATTCTATAAACTTGAAAGGGTCCCCTGCAGATGCATCCAAGTGTGGTGAGTTTGCACAGCTACTGTGAACTTGCTCTGGTTGGGATTTGCTTTTAGAGTTATGGCATCAAAACTGCAAAGAGATGCTTAGCAGGTCTTGCTGAAGCAGCTGGATGGACTTTCCTGCTCTCCTGTTATTCAGTGCTGCCTTAACTTACAGCACACGAATTGCATAAAACCCCCTGCAATTTAGGAATTTTCTGTATTCTGCAAGATCCATTGATTCATTTAACTGAGTACATTTCCTTCCTAAACAAAGCAGTGGGTGTGCTTGTCTTGTACCCTACTTTGTGAAGTCATGATGGGGAAGTGAGCTTCGGGGTGTTGTTGTGCCAGTTATAACAACTAACTCTCAATGAATCTGAGGTAGTGACTGCTCATTTTATCCATTTTTAATTTTGTAGCACCTGGACTGTTGAATTAAGTCACGTCATGGTAAAGAGAATTCTTTTTCCTCTTCTTCCACTTTCATAATTAATAATTTCTTACCTGGAAAGTACCCAGAATAGCAATTATACAGCTAATGTCTTTCTGGTCATTTTGCTATCTGTGCTGTAGGTGAATGTTTTAGTGAGTTGGCTTGTAGTTTTGGTTTGTTTTTGTGTTTTGTTTTTGGAGTTTTCTTAGAGTGTGGTCTATTTGGCTCTGTGACTTTGGAAACCAAGTGTAAAACCAGAGTTCTTTTTCGGAGGCTCTTTGTTTCATCTTTGTTATATATATTATATGCAGTAAAACAGACTGTCCAGGCAGCAGAATTGCAGGCCTCAGATGCAGGATCAGCTTAAGAAGTTGTTTTAGGTCTTATTCACAAGGCAATGAAATGACCATATCCAAACTCTTTAATTTGTCTCAGTGCTATGAGGCAATTGATATTCTTAGTGGAAATTACTGAATGCAGAGGCCATTTTGGAAAAGCTCTCATGTAATAAACTGTGGAATGGTGCAGAATTATGCTAAAAGAATGAGCCTGAAATCTGAATGATTGCTCAGTTATACTGAACCAGCCAAGTTCAGAATTGACATCAGATATTGGCTGTTTTATTATGGATGTGGAAGTCTTTTGAATGCCAGAAAAAGCTGTAGAGCTCATTTAATATAAAGTTACAAAACAAACACACACATGCACAAAAAAGAAGAAAATCAAATATTTAAGTCCTGACCTTATTACAGGTGAGACAAGGGTGTTATTCTGAAAGACTGTCTAGAGCAACAGAAGGCAAGGGCTGAACCATGCAGTGTTAAGGGTGGTGGTGGGGAAAATGGGGTGGCTGTGAAATCCCACCACCCTGTGTACAGAGGGGTCTGATTCCTCTCCTGTGTGCTGTAGTGGTAATGCAGAATGGATGGTACTGTGAGTTCACACTGCTAAGTGGGGCATGAAGCTTTGGAGCTTTTCTGTCTCTAGTGTACAGGCTGGTCTTCTACATATCAGCTGAGCATATACTGAATATCTTTAGACCAAATCTGACAGAATATAGGTATATTTGCACAAAGTCAAACGCCCACCTAACTTTACTCATTTTCAGAAACAGGTACAACAGAATTGAAAGGGAAGTACAGGACCACAGCTCTATCATGGGTGGAACTTTCCCCAGGGTACTCTCTCAGACCTGCCAATGGATTATATGTATCCTAATCCTCTTTTCTTTGAATTTGTCTAGTTTCACCTCAAGCCCACATGAACTCATATTGTCCACAACACCCTGGAGTTGTCAATCTGATGCTGTCAATCTGCCTCTGTTTGTTCTGTTATAGTTGCTAATCTCTACTGGTATATTCATTGAGTCAGTCCCTTTGGCTTCGCTGCTGCTGCTGCTGAATCCTGCTGCCTTCATGAGCTGAATGGAAGATTGGATATGTCAAAAGCTCAGCTTTCTCAGAAAACTCACCTGCATCTTCCTGATAGTGGAGGTGGGGCTTCCTGTGGATCCTGTACCTATGTCATGACAAACCAAGCTGAACTGTGGTCAGGCCTGTGTTGCACATTGTTATTTCCAAATTCTGCTTCTCCATGATTATGTCAACTGTTGTTGTGCGACCTTTTTTGCTGTTTGGTTTGGAGTAATACTTGGGAATCCATTTGAGACACCTCCTCTATCCAGCAGGTCGCAATCCCATACAATATATCCTTCTCTGCCCATCAGAAATTCACATACAGTTATGGAGACCTTAATCTCCTGCTGCAGACCCAGAGCAGAGTTGCAGGATCAGGCTGATCTTGTACCACAGCCACTTGTCAGCCTTTCTGAATAGGAAGATCAAAGCAGATGGGATACCATGACAGGATACAGTGCACTCTTGTGTGGTGTTGCCTCCAGAAGCAGGAGGCATGACTTGTCTGTTTTAATCTGAAGGAGGGATGCTTACAGTTTAGTGAATTATCTGACTTCTAGTAGTGTGTAAAAACTGCAGTGAAGGGCTGATATGCTGTTATGTTGATTGTTGTATATGAGTGAGCACAGCAAACTTTAATGTGTTACGTGACATTAAATTTGTCTTTGGCACCAGCTCAAAGCTCTGCTGGTGCAGGGCTTGTCACTGGTGCTAATGATTCATTACTGCTGTCCTGCTAAGTACAGAGTTTTCAAATTGGGTTTTCTAGGTTACTTACATAAAGTTGTTCAGTGTTCAGAATTGGAACCAGAATTCACACACAGCTAGATCCTTTCCTTCAGTGGAGTTTGTGTCTTGATTGTTAGGTAAATTAAACTTCAGGCTGACTTTATGCCAGCAGAACATTTTTTATCCAACTTGGTCTCTGTCCAGAGTAGCAGGGGTAAAGTGTATTATCCTCTTATGCCTGCCTGCTATTTCCTTCCTTCCCAGGTGGGAGTGACCTTGTGCGGGACTCTGGTGTTTCACCCTTTCTCAACAGATCTCAACAGATGGAGTGGGCTTGGTGCTCCAGTGCAAGGAGCTGCTAAGAACATGTGTATGCTTGGTGGAAGCAGCAAACAGTCACGCAAATATTTGTGGTGTTCTTCCTGTAGGAAAGATTAATGTTGAGAGGAAAAGTGAGGAAAGAATTGCTACACTGTAGAAGTAACTGTGGTTTCCAGTGTGGAACTATTAACAGCTAAACTATGAAGGCTGATTTGTGAAGAACAATAAAAGGAGTAATTCTGCTGAATTCAGTTAAGTCATGACAACTCTCAGGTCATGATGAAGGCAAGCTGCTGTATAAAGTGGAGCAAAAGGACACAGACAAATTCAAGGGAAAAGAAATGAGTGTACATACACAATGCTGGCTGAACATTGCAGAAATGTTCTGGGCAGTGAGACCTTTCTGCTTCCTAAGGAGAGTGAGAGAGAGCCCCAGCACTCTGGATGAATTGGTTCTGTGGTGAATAAAACAGGACTATGCTGTGTTAGAACTTGATAGCTGTAGAGAGACGTAGAAGGGAGGAAATGTGGACTGTTCACGCCTCAGAACAGGCTGTGCAAAGGCAAGTTCTTGCTTCTCTGCTTTGGAGCAGGTGTGTGAAGAGCAGCAGGTAGACACTGAAATTATTTGTCCTAAAGCTTCTCCCTCTCTTTTTATGAAATTGGGCTCCTTTGGCTCTTTTGTGAATCTCTTTTTTTCTTTCCTTATAGCCTGAGCCAGTTCTGGCTTGTATAGCCTGCAGGCTCTTCCTCATTGCTGGAAACTTCTGAGGGGATTAATGTAATCTGGAACCAGCTGCTCAGACTTCCTTCACATGACAGATCTGCTCGGAGTTTTGCGAGGGAACGCATATGACACCAACTTTGGAAACAAATTCTAGGGATCTAGAGTCAGGTTACCCCATGCCTGCTTCTCTGAGATGGTAAAGATCATACTCCTTTATCTCAGTCTCTGCTAGGAAATATCTCAAACCATTGGTTGTTTGGAATCAACTTGTTCCTTCTCACATTTTAATCAGTGCAGTCATAACAATTTACTGAGTGAAATTGGCTTTGCAACAGGTAATTTACCACCCAGGTGGAAATCAGCAGCAGTACCAGTTAGTCAAAAGGTTATGAAGTTTGAAAGTGGTAGGAAAGTTAAATGAAACACAACCATTTAACAATTAAATATCTATGATTTTTCAAATATTTCTTAAGAAGCGTCTTAGAGCAATATCGGATGGATCAAAAAATAACAAAATTCCAGAGGATAACAAGGTGAAATTTCAGAGGATTATGTGCAATTCTCCTCAACACAGGGCAATCTTGTTCTTATTCAAATGCTTCTTTTGTGTTTGGGGTTTTTATTTTCCATTCCCCTACTGCAGCCCATCACCTAGTTTACATAATTCTGCCTTCTTGATAGTTTGGCTTCTTTTGATTAAACAAAGAGGAAGAGAAACCCAGACATATTTCCATGTATCATTTTGGTCCCTTATTGATTACTGCCAAGAAAGTACACAATTCACATTCAGCTTCCATGCAGAGATCTGCAGTTAGGTGCAATTTAGGACATACTTTCCTGGGGAACAGCAAAGCCAGTGAGTGTTACTGAGTTCTGATTGTGCAAGTAGAGAAGCAGACTATGTATCCTGTGTGTGTTCTGGGGCTGCTGCACTAATCCATCAGGTGGAGTGGAACTGCTGTCTCCTACAGGGGCCAATGCATGTTCTGTAGAAGTAGGAATAAAAATCACTTAAATCACATCTCTATTTAAGGGCTCAGGTTGAATTAGTGAATAACGTTTCTTCCATACTATCTGTGCAGAGCACTTTTATTGTCTGAAGTAAGAGAACCAAGAACAAATTAGGATTTTATCTCCTGTGATTTTATTTAACTTTTGTTGTTTTTTATGAAGTTTAACCGCTCAACAAATAAAAGAAATGGTTCGTTAAGTCCCTGTTTTATTTCCCCGTACAAAATCTGAGTAGTGGTAGAAGGGAGCCTAAAAAAGGCTCTCTCAGCGGCTTGACATGATTCTTGTAGCTGGGCTGATGTTAAGGCCTGAGCTTGGGCCGCCCTGTCTGCCCAGTTCCCAGTGCCCACCAGAAGCTCAGTGGACAAATACCCAGCCTTCTGTGTCATGGGATGTAGATGGGCTCCCCCATAGAAATGGAAGAGCTTCCACAATCTCTTTCCTCCACCCAACTTCCCGAACTCTAAATTCAATGGGGCTTAAGAGGCTGGAGAAGAGGGTCCGCAGGGACCAGATCTCCTTGTGCAAGGGCATTCCGAAGGCGTCCCCGGAAGTATTCACTATCACGGGAGAATTCTCTCTGGGCCTTGCACAGTTCTTTGACCTGGGCCTGTGACATTGGCACCCATTGGGCCTGCGGCCTCCCCTCCCCATTAGGATGGAAAGCGACCGGGGTGGCTGCTAGTATTGGGGCCTGCCCTGGTTCCCGGCTCTCACTATCCCCCCCCACCCCCCCCAGAATTTGAACAGTGGGAACCGGAAGGAGGAGTGTGGGAACCGGAAGGGAGGGGATCGGAGGTGTGGCTGGGAGACTGGGCGGAGCAACGGCAAGGGGGGCAGGGCGATGTTAAATTCTCTGCCTTTAAGGTGGAGTCAGGAGGCGGAGCAGCATATGGAGGCAGGTTTTTTGGGGTGGAGTCGACAGGGGGTGGAGCTGTGGGAGGAGTGGAAGGAGGAGGAGGATGCGGAAAAGGGGGCGGGTCAAGGGATAGGAAGGGGTTGGATTTAGAACGAAAAGGGTTATGGGACAGAGAAGGGGTTGTTGTGGGAAAAGCCACGAGGCTGCTTCCATCTTGGGCTCCCTGGGAGCCATCTTGGGGTGACTTGGCAAACCTGACAACATGGGGTCTCAAAACTGGGGACTTTAGGGGTTGGACAGAGGGATAGGATAGTGGGCCCTGAAAAGTCTGGCCAGGACACTTCAGAGGGGGAGGTCGAGCCGGTCAAGAGGAGGCAGAGGAAGGATGGACTCTCTGCATGTTGCTGGCCTTAAGTGTTCCTCTTAAGGGCTCGGACCGAGGGAGAGAGGGTGAGGAAAGAGGGGTATGGACATGCGAACTGGTGAAACTGGGGCTTAAACCCAAACAAGATGGATTTCTCTTCAGTTCTCCTGGTGGACGCAGCGAAATTAACACTTTGCTCGCCCAATACACAGTAGAAGAAAGATTCACTTCTCCCGAGTTGACCGCTTGCTCTAATTTGTCTATAACAGCTCACCAAAACCGCGGATCTCTAACATTTTCCAGGGAAGTGTCAGGAAACTGAGAGAAAACCCATCTAACTAACTTTTTCAATTCAACTTTGGGTATTTCAAAATCTCGCCCAAATAAATAACCTTTAACTTGACATTTGACTCTCTTTTGAGTCGCGCTCAATTTCGCACCCATAGTTAAATTGAACGAGCGACGACTCTGATGTTATCGATGCTTGCACAGGGAAAAGGAACAACTAAAACACACACGTGCCCGTCACTAGCCCCTGCTAGGGAACTGTGCAGTTCACTTAGGAAGAATAGAAAAATGCCACCATTCTAAACAGAATGAGCTAAAGTGCTCATCTTCTGCTCAGTGGAGACTAATTGGGAAGGGTTAAAAGGGCAGGGGGGTAAGATAGAATTTACCTAAACCAATGACAGCGAATGAAAATTCTGGGCAAGCAAGTCTCGTCAGCAGATCCCTCCTCGGGTGCACGGAGTTCCGGTCCTGCGTCCCCCAGGAGCGCCACTCCTAGAACGGAGTCTGCTGCAACTGAGGGTAGTTTGACGGCCAGTGAACTCCTGTGATTTCATCCGTGGGGTTCAGGCGTCCAGTCCTCCACTTGGGCCCCACGTTGGGCGCAAAACTGCAGTGGTCAGCAACCTTTGAATAATGTCCGTCCGGCTAGCAGGGCGGCCAGCTGGCTACCGCATAGGTGGGGAGCCAGTCCTGGTGGCAGGGCCCCAGGATTGCTCCTACGGACACCCCTCAGCGGCAGAAGGCTTCAGGCTGTGTCCGTGGGGATGAAATCATGCTGGATCGAATACCAGGCTGTGAGAAATGACAAGACTGAGAGACGGACACTCTCTGGGGTCAGTCAGGTTTATTGCCTGGAAGAAGTCAGCCAGGGAGTAACCCCTGGGAAAGGACAACCAGAGAGTGACCCAGACACACAAGTGTCAGGGAGTTATAAAGGGGGAGGAATCCAGGGGAGGGGTTTCCAACAGAACCAATTCAGGGAAGTGAGGGAGTGAACTTAGGAGAACAGACACTAAAGGAAAACCAATGGATATATAACAAAGGAGGGGCCCTGGTCCCACAGCCAATCATAGCTCCCAAAGCGAAGAACATTCTGGAAAAATAGGTGGAGTAGGGAGTGACTGGCAGGGCCCAGGGAGGGAGGAGTATACTCCCATATAAAGAAACAGGGGGAGGGGAACTGGGAGTCACCTCATACAACCAGGGGGATTGACAGAACTTGAGGCGGGAGTAACCATAGCAACTGAATAACTGACATTACTTAGGCGGGGAAAAGCAACTGAGGGCAGAACCACAATACAAAATGGGGGAGCAACTAGACAAACCAACATAAGACACCACAACAGTGTACCACAGTTACATCCCATACCAATAGATTTTTGGTTTTCTCTTTTTGTCTTCCTGGAATATCTAATGCATAAGGCTTCCTTCACTTTCTGCCATTTCATCTGGACTGGGAGCCAGACAAAATGCCACAGTTTTAGCCTGTGGAGGATTTTGAATGTCCTATTGGTGAATTGGGCTTTTTCTTCAATTGCTCTGTAAAATGTTTTTTCCAGGTTGCTTGTTTTCTCTTTCCTAGAGGGTGCTAGCACTTCATAAGGGAATTGTACAGGTAGCAGATCCTGGGACTGTGTACCCCTCTGCTCTTGATAATGCCACAAAATTTTGCAGCTGACCATTGTCAATTGAGGGAAGAGGATGGGGTACAAAGTATAGTATTGCAAGCAAATAAATATTTGTTTGCAGGAGGTTTCCTAGCCAAACTGAGGCACCTGGAACATGGTTCTACACAGGGTTCTTATACCCCAACAACAGGGTTCTGTTGTTCAGGTACAACAGAATTTGACTACTCACTGTCTCTCACATTGCCAATTACTAATCATAGCCAAACTACAAAGCAGCTGTATTTCTGCAGCTCTGTTGCTGTTTGTCTATTTATCCAGTTGTCCCTGGAGTCAGTTTTGCTGCAATTACTTATCCATGATGCCAGACAATGCTGGGAGGGTTTCAAAGATGTTAGAGGGGCCAGAAGGCTGGTGTTATCTTAGTTATCCACAGATCTCTTGTCCTTCATGGACTGCTCTAAGCTTCTGAGAATCAAAGCCTTTATTTCCAGGGCCAGGCGGTACTTTACTTGTTTTGTATAAGCATGAGTGGCACCAAAGCCTACATTAAAATTCCACTACTTCGTTACATTGCAGTATATATTGTAAACTAATAAATATTAACTGTTACAGTAATACAACTGTTTGTTATTATAGTTAGGGAAGGGGATTTTTGTAACTGTAGCAGTTTAGAATTCTTTTGAAAACTTTTCTGGTGGTCTCTGAGTATTATTTAGTTTTTCTATCAATCAGTGTGGCAAATTTTTGTGACTTAATCCACAATGACAGTATTGAAAGTTCTTATTTTTGTACCAGCACTGACCAGAGTGTTTCTTTGTGGTTTTTATAATTATCTTGCTACCTAGCACCTAACGTGGTCTTTCCTCTTTGTCGTGGTTTGAGAGGAAGTGAGTTTTTTTGGGATGCTGTGGTCAAACCAATAGGTGCTCAGATTTGAATATTGGCACCTGGTGTGGCCACTGAGGACATGGATACACCTCTGAGAACATGGAGGGTTAAACGCAGAGAACTCCCAGGAAAACTCTCTCTTGGGTTCTGGTCAGTGAAAGGTTCAGGCCTCCCCTGACTGGCTGCTGCAGCTGGGCCGGGGAGGGGAGGCCATGCGGCCGGGTGAGGTAGGCCGGGCCTTGGACAGAGAACGGAGGTGAAGGCCTCTGCAGGATGGAAGGGTGGAGGAGCACTGAGAGACATCGGCCTGCCACCCACAGGAGAGAGAGAGAGAGAGAGCTGGTGCCTGTGCTTGTGCCACCTTGAAATTTGATAGTGGCCGGCCAAGAAGGAGAAAGGAGGGGCTGTGGTGAGAAGGTGCTCGGCAGGGCAGCCATGGGAGTTCTGGAAGACAGAGCCTCAGATTTTTAACCCTTTTCTTGGATGATGGAAACCTTACAAATGCTGATCCTCCTGGAGCTGAATGAGAAGAGAGATAGAGATGACATAAGAGGAAAGGGGCCACAAGAGAAGTGGAGAAGAATCTTAGGTGGGAGGAGATGATGGAGTGGCCTTTGGCTGGACTTTTCTTGTATAGCCATGGACAGAACCATTTTTTTTTTCCTGTGCCACAGAGACTGCATTTAGGGGGAGGCAATGGCTCGGAGCCAAGAGAGTGCAGTGATGTTATGTGAAGGAATGCGTGAACAGAGACAACAGATGAGGAGGGTTGTTGGTGCCCTCTGTTTTCAGTGAAGGAGAAGATTTTTGTTCTCAAGACCCCTCGGCCCCAGGGGGTGAATTTGGGGGGGACAGGTGTCCTGAGAGTGAGATACTATGCTCTTTTTGGAACTGGACAAAGCACCCTTAAAGGAAAACCCTAGAAGCAGCTCTGGTCCATGTACAGTGGTGAGAGCACTGTGCATGGAAGGAAGATGTCACAATGGCAAATGATCTCCGGGTGGTGCCACGTGTGACATGGAAACACAAGAGGTCTCAACTGTGTTTCCAGGGGAAGCCTGTGGTACAAGAGGGACTCCTCTCTTCTTGATGAACTGAGAATTGATTATCTGAAGGGTGGTAATGGACTGAGAGCTGGTGATCTGAGGGATGGATGTGTTGGAAATTTGGTGGGGGGAAGGAGGAAATGTTTTTGGAAGGTTTTCATACTTTCTGTGTGTTTCTTTTTACATATAGTTGTAGGTTAATAAAGTTTTCTCTTCTTTATTTCTAAGTAGGAGCCTGTTTTGCTCGATTCTAGTCACATCTCGCAGCAGACACCAGGGAGAATGTATTTTCATGGGGGCGCTGGCATTGCGCCAGCATCAAACCATGACCCACTTGTTACCTGAAAGGTAAAATGATCTACATCTTTACCTATGTTTAATGGGTTCCTTTGGGACAATGCTAGCTACATATTTTGTTCTACTGTTAATATGAGCTCTTTTATTAGGCTATTAGCAGGAATCATTCCTTCTTTTCAACAATGTATTGAATGGATCTTGGCAATCTTAAGATAGATTTTGGAATAATCTGTTATATTTCTTACTTGCCTGTAACAGTCTTATCTTCTGTGGACTGTGACCCAGTGCATAAAGAGTACAGTTATATGAATTTGCTAAATTCCAGCTGTAGACCACTGGCTGATGTTGCTCTCATCCCCAGCTATGCATTTGATAGTGTACATTTTGGTGGGGCTTGATTATTTTTGCTACTAATCCATAATACACTGTAGTCCTTCTGAGATCTGTCTCTTGTTACACACTTCTAAAGATCTTGTGGGAACTTAGCATTTTTTCCTGTGAGGTGCCTGCTGCTTGACACTTTGTTAGAAGTCAGAAAACACTGGTGGATTTGGCACATGAACTTCCTGTTCTGAAATTTGCCTTTCTTTCGGATTTGGTGATCCTTTCTTTTTTTTTAATGATGGAGGACTGTGTGCCTTCCCTCAATACTACACTTGGGTATGTCACCTGTCTTTGGCAGCTTTGCTATGAGGCTTCTTCCCCAGTGGCTTCTCTTTCTTGTTCTGTTTTCTTTCAAAGTGCAAGGAAACTCCATAGGAATTTTCTATCACTTGCCTGAAGCACCTCTCCAGTAATGGATTGCTCTCCAGACACTTTCCTATTTTCAAGTTTAATAATGGAGTTTCCACTCAGTGTTTTTAATTAATTATACAGAAGCTCTAAATATTTTGGTCAATGTTACTGCTTTGCTCTTTTGAGCCCTCTCTTGATCTTGCATTGGAGGGAGAGAAAAAATGGTTTCTCTCTATCCTTTTGTTTCAGATACTTATTTCATCTGCCACTCATTTGGAGGATTATCACCCATTTGAAAAGTAATCTCTCATTTTAATCCCAATGCTACGTGATAGAACTTTTATAATCAGAAATATAAACTAATGATTGCAAGGACAGAGTCTTTTGTGCTGAAGTATTAAATTCATGACATAAAAATTTTCTGGAAGTAGAAATTTTAGGGACCTTGTTTCAGATGTAAATCACATATTCTTTGCAATTTCTTGATGTACATTTGCTTGAGAAGCTGTGTGGTTTTGATTCTTTATAAACTTGAGTCTTTGTAAACTTGCTGAGTCTTTATAATCTTGGAAGGTTTGTACCAAATGAAAAAAGTAGGGTTGTTAGAGAATGGTTATTCTCCAGCTGAGATACAAGGCTGTACTCTGTGTGCTGCATGCCTTCAAACATGGATTGCAAGGTCATTACGCTTGTTTAGAGCGTGATTACTGTTGGTTATTGACTTGCCACAGTCAATTCCAGCAGTAGCATGTGTGGTTTAGCCATAAATTAAATTATGAATAAACTTTTTCTGTGCTGTTCCTATGCATGAATCTGATGCCTGGAGTCCTGTATAGTTGCAGACACAATGATGTGGGGTTTGTTTTTGTTTTGTTTCATCTCTTGTTTGTATCCAGGAAATTCTGTTCCGTCTCAGTCCCAAGGCAAAGCAAAATAACAGCTAAATATTTACTGCAATATTTTGAGCACTGCTGATAGAATTTTCTGGCAGCCCATTGAGACAGATATTTGTCATGGGATGTCAAAGACATTTACTCAGCATTCAAGTCTGGCTGCTTTTCCAGACCCTTAAAGCTGACCTCATAGCTTCTGTATTTCTTTACAGTCTCTTTAGCAACTAGTAAAAAATAAAAGTCAAAGCAAATTTAAAATCTGATCAAAGGTTCAGAAGTCAAGAATAGCTGGCATTTTTTCTGAATTGTTGTACTGCACACTTAATTTGTTCTATGTGCGTTTTTTCCCCCCCCCTTCTTATGTCACAGCGTATAAGAAAGATTTGGCTGCTGGAGGGAATGTAGTTGATTTTTAATTCAACTGATGACCAAAGCAGAATGGAAGTAATTTCTTTCTCTTTGTTGTTCTGTGTCTCCTTTTGGTTAATTAGAGGATATCACAGAGGAAAAGCAGAGCTTTGCTCCCATATCAACTTTCCAGTGACTCCAGAGTGATTCTTAAATTTTTTTTCCCTCTGCTTTTTTTTTTTTTCCCCCTGCCTGTGCTGATGTTTCCAGCCTTTTCCACATTAAAAATGCTCAGGAGTGTGGTGCAGGACATCCAAAGCATGTTCTAGGCCCCAGTAGTGGCACAGATGTGTTCAGCAAAGAGCTGCTTCCTTGGCCCCTGTTTGATGGGGCAGCACTGAAGAGCTGATTTTGGCCCCTGAAGACCTGTCTCTTTTCAGAGGCATTCAGACTCCTCCCCTCTCAAAGAAAGTACCTTGTGCAGGAATAAGTACCCTTCCTCGCTGAGTGATTTCCCCCTTGGAAATCTGGGGAAACGTATTTTTGAGGCAGGTTTAGCACACACACTGAGTGGGAGCCCTCTCTTCCCCACTGGGCCGGGGCTGTGCCCTGTGCCAGAGTGTCCATCCATGGAACACACCGAGCTGAAATCAGGTGTAACCCAGCAGCAGGGCTGCCAGCCTCAGTGTCAGGAGTATGGAATAGTTAGAAAACCCGCGAGCAACAGCTTCTGCCTCTGCCTTATGCCGATAAAAATGCACAGCCACAGGACTGGATTGTCCCTTTCTTGACACCTGCTCCCGTGGTTGCATCACACTTGTGGTTTCCACTGCGCTTGACTTTATCTGTCTCCCACTGCCCAGGCAGTGTCTCGTCCTTTGTGTTGTTTTGTGATGAAAGGCATCACAATATCTGTCTCCTATCCCTTCCTGCTTAGAACAAAAGAAAACATCTCTGCCACCTCCCCTCTTTAACACTGGCCATCCAGTCTTGCCTTTCTGGGCTCACTCTGTGCTTTGTGCCTGTTATTCTCACCGAGACTTGATGTCTGTAGTGTGTTCTATGAAAGCAAATGGTGCGGAAGCAGCCTGAGTTACTGCATCTGTGCTGCTTAACAGGCAACCTCAAGCACAGTAATAGGTATCTGTTAAATTTGTCATGCTTTTGATTCTTGCTGTCTATAACAGCAATCCCTACATTATTTTCAATTATTTTGGAGAGTAAAAGACTTGAGAGATAGCAATGAATTGATTTTGAATACCAGCAAAGCAAGTAATATCCCAACTGATTATCTCTGTTTATTTAAAATAGAGTGGAAAAAAATAGCTGATATGAGGGTAGGGATGATAATTTCTGGCAGAATAATGGAGTGGAACTCTTCTTTGAGTGTAAGGTGAAAAAAGGGGCAATTGACTACTTTGGTTGGTGGTCAGGATAAGTCTGCCCTCAGCCGCTGTGCTGGGCCTTAACCTGTCTGACAGGATAACTGAAGGCTGTGTGCATATTTTGAAAAGCTTCTTTATGGCTTTGGGCATTGGGTGAGATGAGTACTAGTTGGCACCCCGGTGGTGAGAGATTGACATCTCTGGCAAGCATGATGTAGCAGGACCACAGTGCTAAACAGCTTTTCTCTGTGGGTGGACTTCTGGAATTAGTGTTAAATATCATGGGGGGATGTAAGGTGGGGTAGTCTTGGTCACCCTTGGGGGTAAGCCACAAGAACCACAAAACTAACCCAATCTATGGCTTGATTCTATTTGTTCAGGAAAACAACTCTATAGAACTCTGGAGCTCTTTCTTGCTTAAGCAAGCTTGCTTAAGCTTTTTCTGGCTTCTTTGTCATGATAAATGGATGAGCTGAAGAAAGAACAAGGCATCCTTCAATGCAGGAAAACAACAGATCTTATGGATGATATAAGGGGCAGTGCCAAAATGAAGCTGCCGTACCCTACATGACGATAGGACTGTAACAAAAATAGCTTGCTAATCAGATCTAGAAAAAGGCTTTACTTCCTGGTGACTAGTACTGACTGGTTAGGGCTTCCTGAACTTGGGGGCTTCGTCAGAGGTAAGCTTCACATGAGAAGAGTGATGTGGTTGTTTTCACAGCCTCTCTGAAGAAGTTCTGTTTCAAATCTGTGACCACAGCACCACTCACCTGGGAAACAAATGGGAAAACTGAGGTATGCTGAGCAACAGAAAGTCAGCTCCCACTCTTGGCTGTATGTATAGGTTCCATATAGGGTGGAGCATTTTTATACAAGCATATGTAGTTATCCAGGAGAAATTAAAGTAATCCTTAAGTGAAAAGGCTCTGTGAATTGTAAGGTATGCAGTGGATTGTAAAATCAGAGTTGGGCCAAAGACACAGAAGTGCTCTTGGACCGCTGCTCTGAGGCACTGAATTGAGAAAGAATCCAGAAGAGGATAATAAAGAGCTGGGTAGAAGGGGAGAAAAGTGACTCCAAGCCACTTCTGTTGAGTGGCTTATTTAATCAAGCAAGTTTACCACAGGTTGTTTTTTCTTGGTCTAAATACGAGCACTGATAGCTCAGATCACTGTGTTGTTGAACTTGCTCCTATCATGGCAAAAAAAATAGGATGTTTGGGAAAATCATGGCTTCCTGAGGCATTTTCCATTTGTTTGTCTCTTGAGATGCCTGTATTCAGACATGAGATACCTGGCAAGAAAAGCCTCATCCAGAATCATGTCATGACAGCTTTGCACTAAGGTGGTATTTAGTTTCATCTCTCTGGAAATGGATGGAGAATTGCAGAGAAATAACCACCTAATTCAGAGCCACATCATTTGGATACCTGCAACCCCAAATGCATTAATGTATTTGTGGGTATCAATTCCAGTTAATTCCTTTCAATCCAGTTATTCTAGTTAGTCACCCGCTGGGCTTGCAGCTCTCCACAGCAAAGCCAGCAGGATACAAAACAAGGTACGCTTCTAATCTTTCATTTTTCCCCCTTTTGCATCCTTCTGCATCACATGACATACTTGAAGCTAGCAGCTTGAATAGTCTTCAACATGAAGCTAAGTCAAGTGTGTGTGTAGGATCTGATCAGCAGAGCAATGTGGGTCTAGCCAGGGGTGCTCTCTATCCCCATTAGCAGCATGGAGAAGGAACAACAGAGCAAGCTAGGGAATTTAGCCTGTCGCAATAATTTGTTTCAGTTGGTGAAAGCTGTTGAGGTTTGTTAGATGCTCCAGCAGGAATTAAACATCTTGGCAGTGCAGTGAGAGGAGAAATTTGATATGGATAAAGGTACAATAATGCCCATTGGCAAAAGTAATCCAAGTTTCTCCTTGCTTGCCTGGGCTCTGAATTTGCAATCTGCTGTGAAGGCAGAATATTTGGGTAGATGCTATCACAGATAGCTTAATGAAATACAGGGCCACAGTTTTAAAAGGGAACTGAGCTGCTTGTGTGTTTGGAAAACTAATACAGTAACACACAGGGAACTCTAATACATGGATATTCTGATTTACAAGTTAATGGCGAACACACAGTGCAAAATTGATGCTGTGGTTGCCTCCTGCTGAGAACCAGAGCTCAGTGGGTCAAAAAGAATTATCTGCTTGCATGGATATTAAAAGCACCCCAGATTAAATGATATGAGAAATACTTAAAAGGCTGTTCCATCTGAATTCTTCAGAGGCACAAGGTAACTCCTCTTTGTGGCATGGAAGAAGCATTAAGGACATGGGTATTGTTTGTCAAAGACTTTTAAAATATCTTTTTCTTTGAAGCATTAGTACTGGCTGCTGCAAGTGGGACAATACACCAGAATAGACTCAGGTCTGATCCAACCAGGAAAAGAGTTATATTTCTGTCTCAAAATTACAGTAATACATACTACAGTGCTCTGTTACATCAGTTAGCTCTCAAATATTTGGTCATCCCTCCTCTAAAGAAATGTACTGTCTTCTCATTAAATGCTAGATCTATGAAATTTTGTGCTGAGTTGGACAACATTTCATTCATCAGGACATTGCTTCAGAAGTCTAAAAACTCACATGCAAGAGGTGAACTTCTAAAAGAGTCTGGAAGACTCTGCATTTCTGACAAGAGCAGGCTTTTGGCTACCAGGTTGTTTTCTCAGGAGCAAGGCACAGAAGAGCATATGAAAAGCATTTTTATCTCTAAAGGTGTGGAGTGTAAGGATGTACCAAGGAATACAAGGTGAACCAAGGGCAGGAACTACATTTAGATGTTGCATAATGTTCTTAATATTTACCATGAGTGGTTTAAACACATAAAAGTAGGAAATAGAAACACTTTTAAAATGTAGTTCTTCTTTTTTAAATGCATGGGATAGACTATATTGCCTTTTCATAAAGTGATCAAATGACACTATGCTTTACATACTTTACTCCTGATTTGCCTTTTCAGTGCCAGGTTACAATCCAAATGCTTTTTCCTGTAGCCATGTAATTTAGAGCCATTATTGCACCAGATGGCACAACTTGAGTTTCTATTTTTTGCTCAATTTGCCAGTCGGGATTTGTTTGGTTGTTTTTTTGCAAGCATTATTATGTTGGGAAAAATGTTGTTCTGCCAATCTAATGGTATTATTCTCCTCCTTGCAGGCTATAGCAGAACAGGAAGAACCAAACTAAATTTCCAGGGAGCACATGTGATGCCTGGGCATGGCCAGTCCTTGTGCTGCTCCTGATGTATAATGGGGATTGCAGTGTGACAAATTTTCTTTGTAGACCCCCAGACATCAAACTGAAGCCAGTCATTTCACAAGAGCCCTTCGAGGCTCAAACATTTCCTGTCACAGATCTGAGGTCTGTTCCTGCAGAGTACCAAGGTGAATATGTCAGGTCTTTTGCTTTCAGCCTGGAGGTACCAGTGCTGTGCAAACTCATGCTGGTTGGGAATTTGAGACACCTTGTGTCATTTCTTCAAAGCTTTGCCTGCATCCAGTTGTCTGGCTGGGTACTCAGATGGCTTTACCTCAAGGTTTGTGCAAAACATTCTAGGGTAATATTGTGCAAAAAAAGTCTCATACCAGCCTGTTCCCAAAGGAGGCAGTGGGATTTATTGGCTAGTGAGCATTTTCATTGAGTGACACCACTAATGCCTGTGCTGTGTCGTACAGACCTTCTAACCATCCAGTTCCTGAGACACTAGTCCGATGTATTTACATGTTATTTAGTTATTTTCTTTGAAGAAGGAAAGCAGAAGAAACTTGTTTCCCCAGTCTTTTTATGTGCATTAATCCCTTTAATTGGCACACAGCATGCCTTCTCAAAAGCAGCTACATGGTATGTTCCCTGAGCCTAGGCCATCACTTGTTGAGGAAACAAATCAAAGACTGACTAGATCCTCAGCTTATGAAAAATGGAATTGGAAGCTAATCAGTTTTTGCCAGCTAAGGGCTTGAATCCTGCTTCTTAAGAGCTGCCTCCTTCCCTGTCTTAACAATTTTTGTCATGGCAAGCAATTGTAGAGTCAAAGGTGAAAAGGTATCCAAAACTGTTCTCATGAGTGACTCTTCCAAAATACAGTTGAAGGATGAGAAGGAAGCATGAATAGTGTTTGTATAGGGAAGCAATAAATCTTTGTCATGCAGCTATTGGCTATTTTTCTGTAATAAAGCATGAGCTTTGGAATCTGCTACTGCCGTAAAGGGGTTTTGTTCCTCTAGGCAGGAATAGCTGTTGTCTTGTCACCATAGAGTGAGGTAGGCTCTGGCTAATTTCTCAAGCATTCATATGACAGTCACTGGGTACAGGATACTCAGTACTGCATTCAAAGCTGCCCCTGCTGCAAGCAGTGCCTAGTCCTTAGTGACTCCCTCAAAGCAATTGAATTCTGAGTGGCTGCTGGTTTTGAAAAAAACATTTAATTCTTTGAAAACATAATAGTACCAACCTTTATTGATTTGTAGTCTGTGCTCTGCACTTGCGCCAAACTGCTATTTACAGCTGCCTGTGTGGTTAACCCATGGGAGTGGAGGTAAAGAGCCACAGCTGTGCCTCTGAGCATAGAAAGGCATAGAAACATACATTAACCATGTGTTTTCTGCTGAGAGTCTTGGAAGTTTAAAGATGGATGGGCTCTAATCAGGCAGTGTATTGCAAGTACACATCATTGCCTCTGAGTCAGTAGGCTCCCCAGTTTGCTATTGTGTGTTGATACAGCCCAGCACTGTGCTGTACTTCAGTACTGGACTGAGCAGATGTGGTAGAAACTTGACTGCTTTCAGCATTACCTGTCTTCCTAGCCCTGCCACAGGGCTCTGGCTTATCTAGTAAATTTGAAGACACTGATTTCTAGATTTAATTTCCTTTTTCTCTTTGTACAACTCATGTTGTTCAGGCCTGGTACCTCACAAGCTGTCCTAGTGTCCTACGACCAAATGAATGAAATTTTTTCCCCCTTCCTTATACCCTTTGCCTCATAGGGGAAAGAAAAGGCTGGCTTGACACATAGGCATCCACTGCAGACCTTTGGGGTGAGCTGCTGTGGCCAGTGTAAAGGTTTGCCTCCATTACAGACCCCAGCACAGAGCCAGTCCTGATTATTTTGTGTTTATTGTTCCCATTTGTGAAGTGCAAGGAGTCATCCTGCCACAGGTTGTGAAGTCCTCAGAGCAGTGACAGGCACAGGCCTATCAGTGATGTAGGGCACCACTGATATGATGGTGGAAGAACCTTGGTTACTACTGCCTTTTTGGGGGCTCATCTTTTCAAAGATAAATTATTTCATTTATGAAATTATTCCACCAAGTAATGTTTCAGGTCTGAATATCTTGCTGCTTATGCCTTGTTCTTTTTCTGCTCATCAGCAGAGGATTTTAGTTTCTGAAATGTGTCATTCTCTCTACAGTTCACTCAGCCTATGACCAACTCTTCTGGCATCATAGAGATAGAACCCAAGGGCAGATCCATGTGCACTGGCCACTAATGCTCACAGAAATGTGTTCTTGTAACAGAAGTGGCAGTCCCAGGAAGGTTTGAGTCTCACAAGTGAAAGTATGGCTTGCTAAAGAGAACAGTGGTCTTGTGGCCAGGAAATAATGTCTTTTCATGGTGTGAAACACGTGGTAAGGTGGGGGAAAATATGTGTGTGATGCTGCTTACTTGGAGGGGAAATGTTAGCAGAGGGGAGGGATAGGGTGTGTGGGGAAACATCTGTGTGAAGTGCAGTGGTAGGAAAGGGTTTGTGTGCAAGGAGGTTCATGAGTCTGGTGTGAGTGAAGGAAAGAGTGGGCTTTGCTGGTGACAGCTCTGTGTGCTTAATGATTCTTTGGCTTGCACAGGAGGGGAAATGTTAGGAAAAGAGTGGTGTCATAGGGCTTTTTTGAAGTTATAAATAACCTGTGGGTTCAAAAGATTTATCTGTAGCTATGGGTGGCCATCTGAATGGTTAAAGTTAAGAATGTTCCTATGGGTTTGGTTTCTTTCCCTCTCATTAGTGTCTGGAGTTTTTAAGTGGTTGCCTTGGGGGAAGGCCTTTCTGGTGAAGGATCATGGAGAGATTAAATACACTGACCCCAAACCATACACCCTCTTTCCTCAGTATTTGAGCTGTAGAGCATAGTCTCTGGAGTGTGGGGTTTCCAGAGCTTACAGCTCAACTTCCAAGAGGCTACTATGTCTCTTACCTGGTGGTTGTGAGCATTAGAGAGCAAGTCATTCAGACAGTGTTTGAATGTTTAACTAGTCCCAGTTTCTGAATCCTGGGATGGACTGCAGAGAACTCAAACTTTCTGGGAAAAACCCTTCTGATTCTTCTGTCTTGCAGATATTCTTTGTGTGCTATAGTGGGTAGGGCTATGTTCTTCCTCTAGGTCAGCTACATCTCACTGAATTTGGACAATGATCTGTCACTGTGATTTACCTCCTTGTTTAGAGACATCAGTTTTAAAGTTAATTATGTCATATCCAGAGTGCAGTTCAAAAGCCAAGTCTAGTGCCAACAGCCTTTAAGTGCTACCTGAGGTCATTCTATCCCTGAAACTGTGGGCTAAAAGGTAAACAGCAAATTTAATTGATGGTAATAGCAATGTTTGTTTCCATTTCTTTATGGAGGAAGGTCTAAGCATAAGTTAAGATGCCTGTAAGGTTTTTTTTTAGTTGAAAATAAACAAGTAATCTGTGCCTGTTCAGGTTAAATCCAGTAGCTTGCCAAAGAATGGCTTGTTCTTACAAGGCTGTAGGCATACATGTTTACCTGCAATATATTCCCAGACATCTGTGCTGCCTGGTGCTCTGTGATATTTACCATGTTGCAGGCCTCCAAAACACAACCTGTGAAAGCCAGCTTGTAAGCTGAAATTCTTCTAATTTCAGGCTGATAGCTCAGCTAAAAGAAATGGCTTTGCACTGAGAGAGGTATTGACACTCCATGGTGGTGAGCTAAACTCAGGTGTCCTGTTCAAGGACAGCTTATGTGATACTGCCAGCTTCTGAGTGGTGACTGTCATGACAACCTTTGTCTGCACCTGTGGCCTTCTTCCTCCCTAATTTTTCAGCTTCTGGTTCCAGGTAGCTCTGTGACAGCTTTTACCTGGTGTTGCACACAGAACTTTTCAAAACAGCAATAAAGTTTTCAAAGGATGATTATATGGAGGAATGTGTGAGAGTTTTGCATGAGTATGGCATAGAAGCACACAGAGAGAATGTGTGACAGCTCAGTTGCTAACTGTAAATTGTGTGAAAGCAGGATTTCAGTGTGATATTGATATATTAGTATAGGCACTTGCAAGCCCTTATTGCTAGAGCACCTTGCCAGGTTTGGAGGATGAAGGAGTGATTCGAAGTGAAGTTGAAACAAATCTTACCAGACAATAGAGTGCTTTCTGTTTTACTGATTTCTTTATGATGAAGAACTGATAACTTCTGCTCCTGTTTCAGGTATAGCTAGTTATATAAAATTATAATTATATTGTAAGGGGTTATTATTGTTGGCATAGAAGGCCAGAGAGCAGATGCAAGCCTTGTTTGCTCTGATTTTGAATTTAGCTTTTGGCAAAGGCAATTTTGTGTCCATGATCAGTCACTTCTTTTCCATCTATTTGTTATAAAACCAAATGAATGAAAGTCTGTCAGCACAGAAGTTGAAGGAAAGAAGTCAAACCAGAATGGAAAGCCAAAGAGAATGACATGAACTAGATGTGCTATTACATCATAATTGATGGAGGCTATTTCCTGCCTTGAGATAGAAATGGATTGTGTTACTTTGTCACATAAAGCATTGTCATCTTTTTAAGGCTAAGGCTGGATAGAAAACTGTGGTTTAGTTCTTATGAGGAAAACCCTTCTTCTCTTACCCCCCAGGTTCTGCTCATGAAGCTGGAGACCTGCAAAAGAGGGCTACAAAACCCATTCCCAGGCTGCATCTGAGTGAAAGAGGACAAACTGAGGACCAATTGTGCTGTCACTTGTATGCACTTCTTTTTTGGTGTGGAACAGGAATGGAATAAAGAACTAGTGGAATGAATACACTATGGTTTTAGGACTAGCAGCAAGCTTTTTAGAGCTTTGCTGGAAACGGCCTGAGTTGAATTTTGACCAGCTGGAATATTATTAAGCTAATTGTCTGTTCATCTGACTGCATCTTGGAAGTCCTTAACTGTAAGGTGTATTGTGACTTTCCTATTGGTGCATTCCCACTGGAAAGGGAAGTGGTTCTCTAAGAATATTTCTGTTTGTGGTAATATATTCTACACTGTGAGAAGGTAAAGGAAAGGCAGTTAATTCACAATATGGATTTGGCTCATTAAGCCCTATTTAGGTCCACAATGAATTGTCTCAATTTTGTGCTATCTTAAAGGAGTAAGTCTTGCAACAGGTTTTTCCATTTTCAGTCCTGTCATAGGCATTTTGACATATCTTAGGCACACTACAAGCAATGTGGTTTTGTACCTGTTTTGTGCTATCTCTGTGAATACTCAGCTGTGTTTGTTTGGTGTTTCAAGCCTATTTAAATTCAAACTAATGACTTCACAGAATATTACCGAGGGCCACAGGAAGATTTGCCGTATTTGAATCAATTGACTTCAGTAACCAGAAATGAAGAATAAGTATGGATCATAGATTCAGTATAAGAATAGTATAGAAGGTATTTACTTTCTTTTAGGAAGTGTGTGCTGGAAACCTTCTGCTTTTGGTAAAAAGCTATTTCTTTGAAAGCCTCAATTTGAAGAATTCCTGAGAATACCTCCAAAATTAAATGGGATTTACCATCTTACACTGAACAGCCTGTAATAAAACACAATTAAAATTTGTCCTTAAGGAACATTCTATAACCAACATATACAGTATGGACAAGGACTAGCTTAGAAACATGATGCTCAGCTGAACGTTGCTGAAAATCTGACCCAGACCTGGGTTATCACCTCACAGGATCTTCCAAGTCTAGAAATTTCTTTCATTTTCATTTGCTGAAACAGTTAAAAGTTGAGTTGACTCCAAAGCAGATGTCACATGTCAATGGCAGTTTCTGCAGATGAATAACAAAACTCCTGAAGGAGTACTAAAAATAGAAGTAAACTTTAGTTGGGGAGAGTCAATCCCAAGCACCTAATCTGCAAATAAACAAGCTACTGACTGCTGTGATGGGTTTATATCTTTCATGTATCTTAAGCACTTTGGAAAGCAGAGATAACATGATGTGGATGTTAAAACCACGAACTAAGAAGTGAGGACTTCTGATACGTGGTTTAGGTGACTTGCAATAATCACAGCTGTAGGTTTTTTGGGATCCTGCAGAGCAGTGGTACTGTTTTTCAACCTTCACCAGTTTCAAAATGTAGTGTGATAAGATGGGTGGGACATTTTTAAATGCAATCCTACCACTAAAAGGGGGGCAGTAGTTATCTTGACAGTACTTTACAGTCCCTCTTATTAGAAACAAAACGCAAAAGGCTTTACTGCACATGCTTCTTCTATACCCAGTATGCTGCTTTTAAGCACAGTTGCTCTGACATAGACCAACTGTGGGGTGCTTGCAGTCTGAGCAGGTCACTTGGACTCTATATACAAGAGAGAACAATCGACACATCAGCAGTTCATTTTCTCTTTTTCTAAAATAAATCTCTAAACAGATAGGCATCTGAATGGCATGATAAAAGTGCTTGTTTTCCCTGTCCTGGACTATGAAGGGATCCTAAGTTGTCTCTCATCTCTGATGGAGGCATCTTCATTGTAGGTGTCAAAAAGTGGATGAAGCAAGCCCCACAACTTTCTTCACTATTTGCAGGCGCTGTCTTTCACAGTCTTTATTTCTGGGAAAGCACTTCTGTCCATTGGACTGAAAGATTAGGAAAGGACCTCATATGTCTTTGTAATCTGAAAGGTTTGTGAGAGGTCTGTTTCACCATCTGTCTCCTCTAAAACTGAGGAACTCAGGGGTATATAGTTGTTTTGCTTGTATCATGGGGATCCCAATGTGGCCAGGGCTCCTGCAGACTGCAGGCTGCTTGTTCTGTCTCATCAGTGTCACACATGCTCCAGCTCTCTGGTTAGTGCTCAGGGATCTTAAAGCAATTTCCACACCTGCTCCTTTCTCCAAACAGCTTTCACTTTAATTCATGAAAATGTACAAATATTTGGGGAGGGAGCTTAAAGATGGATTTCTAGAGCCAGTGCTCAGTTTTGTAAGACTTATGCCTGTTATACTTAAGCCAAGCTGAAAATATCCCCTCAGGTTCACCTTCAAAGAGGCAATTCTGAAAGACTTAGGTCTGATTCAGTCCACAGAGAACATTAATAGCAAAATTGTTCTGAATTTCACTGGCAATGGGTAAGGCACAGGATTCAGTCAACGCATCCAGATGGGTTCCCATATTCAATTTTTCCAGCAAAAGTGCTAGCAATTATAGCTTCATTGAAAGCTGTTACATTTGAAAAAGCATTAAAATCTCCCAACCTGTACCTCGCAAGGCTGTCCAACTTATCTATGTCCTTGATCTCTTTGTTCCTGCTAAATTAAAAGCACACAAATTATCGTGACTTGGCTTGCTGATAGTTTAGCTTAATTTTTCTTCCTACCTTCAGAAAGAGACTTACATGAGAATAGACATAATATACCTGCCAGTAACTTTTAAATTTTTTGGGGCTTCCTGCTTCCTTTCTAACATGTGAAAATGTGGCTTACTTGTAAGCAGTTAATGATGAGAAAATTTAAGAGTCATGCACCTTTTTATTTAGATAATGTTTTGTTTTCAGTACTCCTTTTTTGTCCTTAGAAGTGATTGGTCCTGTAGGCTTTTAGTGAAGATCAGTTTAATAGCTATGTATGTACATAGGCACACAAAAAGTGCATCCAAAGTGTTGCTTGGCTCTTTCCAAAGTGGTGTTCTTTGGGATGAATAGAACTTCAAAGAATAGCTTATTTGGATGCATACATATTTTTTAAAATTAAATAAATGAATTGCTTCTGTTTAGAAGGTGATTCTATCAAATTATCCTTTCAAAATGAAAACCTTGGATCTTTAATTTTGCAGATTTCAAGCCAGAATAATTCTGTTTTCTGAGGACTAAAGAAAGTAATGTATTTTAATCGAAGTGCATTGTATGATTTTGCAAATATTATTGCCTGTCTTGAAGACTGCTATTCTTGGGAGAATAAGTACTTATTCTCCCAAGAGAATGGGTAAAAGCCCCAGCAGGTCTTGCAATATAACGAGCAGTCTAATCAGAAAGTCATGTACAGGTGCAATGGAAAAAGGGTAATCTTCAGATACAGCTTCAGATACAATTAAGGTAGGGAATGTTTAGTTGCTAAGGCTGATAACCTTGACTTGTATTGCCATAACTGATATTCTTTTTATACAAGGTCCAGTTGAGAACCTGGATTTTTTTTTTCTATAATTACAGGTCCAGCTGGGAAGCTTTTAGGACCTTTCCCATCCTCTTGAACCTGGAATTCTGAACTGGAATTCTGTCTGGATAACATGAAGGAGTACTAATGTACTACTAATCAGTTCTACTAATATTTAGAAAACCTTCTCTCTTTCACTAGGAAATATATAAGTTCATCAGGAACTCTGAAAGAAATGTTCTGCAGTTTCATGATGAGAAGATTGTTTTTCTACCTATGCTGTGATATAACACTATTTTTAAGCTTTCTATCATCCATCTCCTAGCCAGGATAAAATTGCTCTTTGAGGCATAAATTCCTTTGTTCTGCTCGGAAGGCTCTGAATGAGGAGAGAGTGTAATTTAGGAGCTGAGCTGATAACCAGGAGAGCTGCATTGAAACCCTTGGACTGTCAGCCTCAGCAAGTCACTCCTTGGCTTTAAGCCACCCATAAAATGGGATGAGCAATGCGTTCCCTTGCTGTTTGTCTTGCCTCTGTAGATTGTAGAACATATGGTGCACAAATTGTCTTTCCCTTGGTGCCAAGGACAGCAGGGACCCAGAATGCAGTTGTGGCTTCCAAGACAAGCCATAAACAATAACAGGAAAAGAGATTTGTCTTGACTCTGTTTTAGACAGACCTTATTAAGAATTTCTTTCTGTTCTTCCACTTAATGTGTAAAGATAACCAGCTGCTTCCACTGGGGAGCTACACACTGAAAAAGTGAAAGGATCAAAGTCTCCTTGCCACAATAAAGCTCCTCCACACCTACCCCTGCCTTCCTTCTGCTTATTCTTGCTGGGAGTGAATTTTGACTTGTGAATCAGTGAAGATGGAGGTACTTTATGGCAAAGAGAGGAGCCAGCCTGTGGGTGTGGTGAGAGTAAAAAGATGGGATCATAAAGCAGCATAAATATTGGTACCATGGGGAAGATGCTGAGCAGTGTGGGAACACAAATAGGACAGACAGGAGTTTTGTGTAGACATGAAGGATTTGGGTAAAGCATGGGTGTGCATTATGTTAGTTCTGTACAGGGTGAATTAAGAGCTGCAAAATCCTCTGGCTCATTCTGCAACAGGCAACAGTGATTTTCCAGAAAATTTCCACAGGAAAATACTGTTCTTAAATAAGAACCTGATATTTCTTTTGAGTAAAAACAACCTGAAAAATATGAGGTTTAATCAGTATTTTGAAGGGAAGCAAGGATTTTCATTTGTCTTTTTCTTAAGATGCTTTTGTCTATTCCTTGTTTATGAATAAAAAATGTATAAAATGCAATTCTGTTTTAAATTGGCATGAAACAAAAGTAATTGTTTTATATCAAACCAGAAAAGTAAGTGTGAAAGGGGGTTTTTCTTTTCACAGCTTAATAGTTGTGAATAAAGGGTGTTTTCACATTTTCAGGTGATTTTAAACTATCACTAACTTGTACTGTGCTGTTTACTGTTTGTTTCTTGCCAGTTAAGAGAAAATGCTTTGTTGGGAAGGAATAGCTGCAGTGTTACACACTTCTGACTCCCTTCTTGCGTAATTGTGGCTTATATGATCTCTCTCCTGCTGGATTTGGAGGCGTAGACAAGGTGCAGCAGGACCACCATGTAAATGGCACTAGAACACTGGGAAATGCAACACAGGGAAATGGATGGCCTCAAAGCTGCACAGAAATCCTTCTGCTTTGTCATCTAGCCATATCTGCAGTGCCAGTTATTGGTATAAAAGAGGTGGAGGCTGCTGTGGGCAGTGGCAGAGCTGCCTGCCTGGCCTGTGCCAAGGCCCTGCCAGAGATGTGTGAGCCCTAGGGAGCTGTGGCTGGCCCCGCCTCACACCACAGCCTTGGCCACCCTGGCAATTCACACCAGCCTTGGCCACCCACAGGCAATTCAGCTAGGGCTTTGTGTCCCACAGCTCTTCATCCCAGGTTTTTGTCTTTCACCATGGTGAGAGCATGGTGAAATCTTGTCCCTGGTGTCTCATCCCTTGGCATCCACACTGGCTCAGTGCATACAGACAACCAGCCTAGAGCTGGTTCTGCTTGGCTGCGCAACAAACGCTCTCTGAGTCTGCTTCTCACTGCATTAGGCAGTCCTGAAGCATTCATCACCTGCAGCTGTTGATCAAAGAAGAAGGAGACTTTTCTGGCAAAATGCTTCTCTACAGATTAAATTGTGCACATTGCCTGTGTCAATCTGATTTTTAGCAGACTGCCACAAATCTATGCATGTCTTTCTCTATTTAGAATAGAATCTTCAGCTTTCCTTGTAAGATAAAAAGCCAGAAGAAAGGCAAGCTGACAGTAAAAGTAATTCCTCATTGGTATACTGTTTGCATAAAATACAGCTCAGGAATGTTTGCTCTGTTAGCTGAAGTGCAGAATTGTTTTTTGAGTTCTGAAATATCGGCAGCTGTGGAAGAGCCTAGTGTTAACCTAGTTGTGTATTGGTTGAAGCAATGGTCCCATTTTTGGTGCATATCTAACATGAGAATTAATGTCTTTGAGATGTAAGAGAAGAAGCTAATTATGGACTTGAGTTTTGAACTGCTACCCTGTATTGACAAATGTGTAATTGGATGCAGAAGACTAGATGTCTTGTTAGGGAAAGAAGGGCACCCATTAGCAAGTAAATATTACCTCTTGCCAAATGACTGTTCAAATGAGAGTTGTATACTCTAACATTTGCTGTGGACTGTATGGAAACAGTAATCTAAAGCAAAATGTGTTATTGTGCTGGCATTTTTTACATACAGAAAGCTGGAAATCAAGTATCAGGGGAAAGGAATTAGAATTGAAAAAGTAGAGCAGCATTTGAAACTCATGATGGATTATTTTGATCTTCTGGTGGTCAGAAACAAAGGCCATGTATTTTAATGTTTAAAAACTATCTGGTGTGTACTTGGACAGGAGCCTTTTCACTGGCATCCAAACTTTCCTGGCAGTGATAGCAATTTATTTTCTCTCTCAACGAACCCCAGATTGATGGAACAGGGAGTTTGTAGACTTCTAGTGGCAGGAAACAACTA
This sequence comes from Melozone crissalis, assembly GCF_028551555.1. Lineage (NCBI taxonomy): Eukaryota > Metazoa > Chordata > Aves > Passeriformes > Passerellidae > Melozone > Melozone crissalis. The sequence continues at coordinate 19,313,268 of NW_026535786.1, read as the reverse complement.
TCCTTTAAGTGACATATAAAATTGAAGACTTAGCCTTACTTTTGATAATTTCAATCCACTCATTTCTTCAAAGCTTTGTGTTTGCTGTAATTTTATTTCTTGTCTCTTGCTGTGGTAAGGTCTGATTTGTCTGGTATTTCTTGTTTCCTGACTTAACTCTATGTTTTGGACGCGAATTAAACTTGAATCCCTTTTACTTCAAGCTTCTCTTCCTGATACTCTTGTTAATTCTGGATTAAGCTGAAGCTTGTCCACTTAAAGAAGTCCCTTTTGGAATTGAATGTAACAAGAGCTTTGGATGTCACAGTCACTTTGTGTTTGTCAGTGCTTTCTAGAAGATGGCTTCAACTGAAGCAGAGTACTATTTAATTCCATATATTTGTCATTGTTCTTGGTTGCATAAAGTTGCCACATGGGGATCTGAGCCTTATTGCATCTCCTCAATATTCAGAAGTAGTTGTGAGAGAGTCCTCAGTCTGATCTATGAATTTAAAGCTGTCTTGAGGTGGTATTTTTGTAATATATCATACTTTCTGGTCAAAAGCACTAGGAAGGAATGGACTTTTGATATTCACTAAAATGTACTAGGAAAATTTTTGACTCAAATTTTTTTTTTTATGGGTGGGAAAAAATGTATTTGTGATATTTCTTATGGAATGACTGCTTTTATCATACTTGTTTGCTTTTTATACAAATTATGCACATGGTGCTGCTTCTACCTCTGGTTGAATTCATAAGAATACCCTTTAAAAAACACTGAATATTGAGCCAAAAGTCAAGTCTTAGAAGTGTGCCCAGAAATGCAATTTGCAGTTGTGTTTAGGGTGGTACAGTTTTTTGTTTGTTTTTTTGTTGTTGTTTAAATTTTTTCCCCAACCCTCATGGATGTAACAAAGGGATTTGGGGCAGCAGATCGCCAACCTTGCTGATTTGTTTCTGTCTTTCTGTGCTCTAGCAAAAAATCTCTGAGAAATCATACTGCAGCAATTTGAAATGTCAGAAGGCTGCATTTCATGAGCGTGTAACAGTACTGGCAGATCTTGGTGTCTTGGATATCCCAGCTTGCTGTATGAGTCTGGTCTATTAATTTGTGTTGTAATGAAAACAGGCCTGCACTGCTTTGCTGGGCTGAGAACTGGGGTGTCTAGCAGACAGAAGAATTCCTATACCAGAATTCTTAACTGGTATAAAATTGGTGAGATAAGAGTAAAATTGAAACAGGCCAACTCTGTTGCTCCTACCTCAGACTTGGTAGGCTTGAGCAGGCTGAAGGTGCAAACACTGCCAGGTGCTGGGCAGAGTTGGCTTGAGTATTTGTGCAGTTTTATGTCAAAGCAGAAAAATTTCTGCTCAAGTGTTTGTGTTTCAAAACCATCACTTTTAATCTGAGTAGGTGCTAGATACTTAAGACAGAATCTTAGAAAGTGAAAAAAACTACTTTGAAAGCAAATAAGCACAATACTCCCTGCCCCCCAAGTTTTACTTGCATTTTGCTGGTCCTGTTATAAAGCAGAAGACAGTTTGAAAAATGTCATGTTTAAGTTATATCATAGTCCACGTATCCCATTTTTCTATGATACTTAAACTAATATTGCTTAAGTCTAAACTTAGTTCACTCTGTAATCTTCCCTTGGTCCAAATTCTTTCTGACTTTGGGGAACCAGGCTTGATTTGTGACTTACACTGCAGTATTAAAGTATTCTGTCCCCCCCTGCCAAATAAATTTACATTTTTTTAAATTTACATTTTTTTTTTTCTGATAAGATTGTAATTTTGTAGTCTTCAGTCATGTTCATATTTCTATGGATATCAGAGGAGTATCTCTGGTGATTGAGACCCAGAGCTTTAAAGTTGTTTCTGAGATCTCTGTTGTATAACTCTATCTCTGGAGGCTTGAATGTGGTCAGATATCCTTCAAGTACATGCCAAACTTTCATCAGCCTCAATAAACATATAGAGCTGGAGAAAAAAGCTGCTTAAGTAGATTTCTTCTGGGAGCCCTGAAGTAGCACTGTTGTTTTTTAGTCTTAGCTTACATAAACCTAAAGCTACCCGGAACCACTGAGTGGTTTTGGCAAGCATGAAAGAGAGCAAACATATTTTAATTTACAATTGGCTGGTTGTATCCTCAGCCCTAGGCTTGTTCTTCTCCAAGTCAAACATGAAGATCAGAACAAAGAGCTATTGATAGTCCATGCTCTGCTGGTTTCTCGTGCTGCTGCTTTTGAGTTTTTTCCCCCCTTCCCCCCCCTCCATTAACCATTGTAGATTAGATCCTTTCAGCTTCTCTGACCACCCCAGAATGGTTCCCGTAGAGATGTTTCATTAATGCAATGATGGCATTTCGCATACAGAGTGTGTTTTATTAGGTTTAATATTTAATATTTATTTTAATATTTTAACTATTTTACCGATTTTATCTGTTCTTCCTTCCCTCTGTAGGATTTCTCAAAGAGAGTAGCAAGCATAACACTTGGAAAAGCAGAAGAAATATTTAGGACAACAGGAAAAGCAGCAGAAATATATAGGACAAGAACGCTAGTTAGAAACAGAAGGTGGGGTAGGAAAACTAAGGTGAAAGCAATCAAGTCTCCTCTTCCTACATCCTCTTACATATACTTGTACACGAGGCTCACCTTGTGTTCACACCAAACACAGCCTGTTCCTGTGGGGTTTTGTGTAGGTGTGGAGATCCACCCTCAGAGCTGCTTGCCACTTAGCTAGCTCTGCTTGAGGAAAAGGAGAGTTGCCAGGAGAGTACTAGAGATAGATAGAAAACTAATACTGGATTGCCGACATACTTGCATCATCCCAGCACCAGCGGAAGGCAAACAGCTCTTGTAAGAGAAAATGAGATTTCTCCTCAGGTGATTGAAGTGATGTTGGTCTCTGGTATAAACCAGAGATTTGGCAAAGGAAAAGTACCAATTCAGCACTGGGATCACATGCTGGGTTTTTTTGACACCATTAAAATATCTAAACCCATTTTAATAGTGGAAAAGTACCTGACTTATTAAATAAGATTATAAAAGGTTTCAAGGAGTATCTGCTGCATCTGGGAGAGTAGGAGGGATTAACCTTCAGGTTTCGAGAGTCCAGAATGAAGAATCTGCTGACAGGGCTTTCAAGTAAGTCACAGAAAAGCTGGCTGTCCTGTGAACCTGAGATAGACTGTCCCTGGCCTACTCACTGGAAAAGCTCAGAATAAAAAGAGTGAAAACTCACTGTGCAGTTGAGGAACACATTCAACTCCTTTGTGGAAAGTTATGCTGGAATGTCAGAAATGTGGGGGTCTTCTCTGGCTAAGTCTGTGTTTAATGATATACCTATTGTATAGGTACATACTGTGGAATGGTTTAGAGTTACCAGGAGGCTGCTGTTCTTTCTGGCATTGTACCGTGCTAAGAATCTCACTCCCTGTATGTGAATGAATGTAAAATGTGTCTGTAGCTATTTGTAAAAATGAGGGGGAGGATGAAATGGTGCTGGTTATTTCTGAAAACTCCTCTACAACAAATCACCCGTGTTTCTATCTAGATAGTGTGTTCATGTTGGTCTAATACACAGTATATTTCAAAAATAAATTTATTTCTTCAGAAATAGCTGTCATTCTAAAAACACTGCCCTCCCTGAGGATGGTGCTGATGTCTTTTATTGGAGCCACCATTTATCAGTGTTTTGGTTGTTATTTGGTTATGTCATCTGAGAGAGGATGTTCAGTTACTTAAGGGATAAAGGAGGAGAGGTACTTTGGTGCTGCAAGGAATTTTGTTATGTACTTGGTAATATTTCTTTTAATTTTTTCAGAAGCAACCTAGTAGAACTTGCTGTTAAGTAGCTCTCAACAGCTTCTGAAAACTTCCTTTAAGTCATGGATATCCATTTGGTTTGCCACCTTAGAAAAATAGAAAGTGGTTAGCCATCCTTGCCAGAGGTAATCTGCATGTTTAGTCAATGCAACAATGGTATAATGAAAAAGTCAATGTATCATGTTTTTGTGACTTTTTTTTCCCTTTTGAATCTTAAAGATAAAAAAATCATTCACATAGAGAGATAAACACTCTAAAGGAACAAGTGTCGCAGACATCTTTTCATGAAAATCCTTTCATTAGGATTTTTCCTGCTCAGAAGCTGAGAAGCTTCAGCAACAAAATGTACACAATGGTTATCTGCTGCTGTGGAATGCAACAGGTGCATTGGCCCATCTTGAATGTGTACAATTAATGGCCAACCACTGCCCAGTTAGCTTGGAGACTCTGTCTGAGACACAAACCTTTATTATTCATTCCTTTCTATTCTTCGCTTAGCTAGTCTTCTGAGATGAAAGTTTTCCTTCTATTCTTTTTTAGTATAGTTTTAGTGTAGTGTATATCATAAAATAATAAATCAAGCCTTCTGAACATGGAGTCAACATTTTTGTCTCTCACCTGAAAGCCCCTGTAAACACTGTCACAAACAAGCTTTGAAAAATACTCCCCTATTCCAAGTTTTGGCGTTCCCTTCCATATCAGCTCGCATTCAAACTGAGTATTAGACACCACTGAGTCAGGACAGTTTTATGACTAATTCACATGGAATCCCAATTCTTCATACAGCCATTCACTGTCTTTTGGGGAGTGTGATGAACCAAAGAACAGAACAATGGAGAATCAACCCCATTGTCAGTCTCATGCAGTCAAACAAACTTTGTCCTTCTTCCTAATGTTACATGTCTTTGTTCATCACATTTTTTTCAATTTACAAAATAAGTCTGTGCTGTGATGCGGATGTACATACAAAACTGTTGGAAAAAATACATAAAACTGGTATATGGATGGACTGCAGTATGTTCTTGCATTACACATTAGAGGCCTCTCCTCACCAGATCTTATCTGGAAATGACTGAACTCGATGTATATTTAAAGAATCTACTATATAGTAGGCAAGCAAGTGACAATTTACACTAATTGAAATTCATATGCAGTACTTAGGAGATTTTTAATCGGCTCTATTGTTTTTCCAAGACTCAGGAATGCCTTGGAATGAAGATTTTTTGCTCTGTTCTTTGGTCTAACACTTACTAGTAGTTTAACAACAGATGTGGCACTCAGTTTCTGTGTCAGTTTACTCATTATGTGATGATATGTAAGATATATCAACACCTAGTTTCTGGGGTTATCATAAAGTTTTAAAAATTATCATTATGAACCAGACACTCTCAGGTAGGAAAGGCAATCTAAATGATGGGTTTTGACAGCTAGAGGTAGTGAAACTCAAGGTTATTGACCCTTGGAAATGACAAAATCCTGTAAAAAGAAGGTGTTTCCACTTGGTAACAGAAAAAAAGTAGAACTTTCTATACAACAGATTTTTTTTTTTCCATTTTGAGGGGGAAAAAAGTTCAGCTATTTTGTTTATTTAAAACACATACCAGTTTCTCTGGTATTTCTAGAGATTTTCCAGGCTATATCCAAGCATTTAAGAATAGTTGTACCCTTGGTACAGAGAGTAGATTTGGTAAACCATGATCCTGCCACCTTGAGCAAGGGTTCTTTGGCCTTTCTGACTCCTAAAAAAGATGTGGTTTGGGTTGCTTTGGAGCTATGCAATGATATCTGCTTCTCTTTGGGTTAGGGACCTTAAGGCTTTCCTAACCTGAAGTGACAGAACACATGGTCTGTCCTGGGGCCAGGCCACGCAGCTCCTGCACGGTCTGTAGATCCAGATAGATGGGTGCCTGGAGGTGTCACTGTTTGCCCTGCTGGCCCCATGGCAGGAGCAGCAGAAGCCCTGAGAAACCAGATTAAAATCACAGCTGTCAGCACTTTTCCTCTCCTTGATGGAGTGCATACCTCTGACATCTTAATGCTGTATGGTGTCCTGTTGAAGTCTTGAGACATTCTCAGCCTGCAGGAGTTTTGTGGGAGCCCATTGGAGTTCTCATGCAGTCTCCTGAGGCTTTGTTTGACCAGGAGGAATGAAAAGGGCCCAGAATCAAGACAAGCTCTTGGGAACTGTGATACTTCTACACTGAATTTTTGTCTGAGGGGATCACAGTTGTCTTGGTTGGGAGAGAAGTGTCAAGCTGTAATTACAGTTTTGGGATGGTGCATCTTTGAGTCATTGTGCAAATCTCTGTTACACTGACTTCAGGACAGCTCTGCCAGCACTGCCCAGTTCAGCAGCAGGCCCTTAGCATTTGTGTCTCATGCTGAATTATTGAAGAGTGTTGCTAGAGAACGGTGTCACAGAGCTCCTGAATTTCAGTGCTCACTGATTCTCTGTGCATCTGTGCTGAAGTAAAAAGCCCCTGTGTTTATTTCATAAGCCTTCCAAATGCTCCCCTTGCTGGGAGGCACTTTGGGTGAAAGATACCCAGGTGACTCAAACAACAGTCTTAGAGGTCTCTTGTACCAGAACCCACAGCAGCTCATAGCAAACCCATTTGGTCCTAACAATGTTCTTTGCTTTCCTGTACTCTGTTTATCAATTGATAATATAAGAATATGAAGAAGCGCAGAATAACTTATACTGAAAATGAGAGAAAAACAAGCTTATCTTAGCATTGATTACATAAGTAAACATGGAGGAGAGTCTTAAAGATTGGCAAACTCTGGCAAGCAGATGAAATTAGTATTTCAAATTAGATTTGTCTTTGTGCTCAGTGAAAAGCATCTTATTTACACTCATTGTCTGGTTCAGAAGGGAGAGGGAATTGTTTCCAGCCTCCTGATCTGAGCTGTGAAAGTGTATGAGACAAGGCAAGCACAGACTGAATTTCTGACCTTGCATATGACATCCCACTTTCTCCAATGTGAAAGTGATAAGGATTGTGAAGATTGCTATAGAAACTCTCTTGACATCTTTACTGTTCCAGCCTTTGGCTACTTTTCCTTTACTTTATTCACCAGCCAGTGACCACAGAGGCTATTCCTGCGCAAACAGTAATTTGGTTTTATTACCAAATATAGTGTTATTCTGATGATCTAGACTGAGAGACCTGGAACCTGATGTTTTTCATCATTATTCCATCCTGAATACCTTCAAAACTAGATTTTCCTCTCAGGATTTACTTCAGTTCTAATGGGTACCAGCAGAGAAAGCAAGCAGGGAAATTAATTGAGATCATTATTACCTGAAATGTGGCTTAGGAAAGCATGCAGAGGAGTTTATGAAGCACAGGAGAAGCTGAGTGATTGGCATTTCAGTTCATCCAGAGAGTGATTGTGTAGGGAGGCCAGTTTTGACCCCTTAGTTGGGTCTGGGTCTTCCAGTGAGGTCTAAAAGTTTTGGCCTGGGTCCATTGGCTGGCCTAAAGCACTCCTTTCATGTTGAACAGTTGGACAGATGTTTTCGTAACTCCCTGATGCTACTACTCAACAGATGGTATGGGAGTGGTACAGGCTTCTTTTTTTTTGGCCATATATCAGTTTCTTGGCCATTAGCAGAATTCTTCATCATTTCAGATGTAGATTGCATAGTGTCAATTGTTACGAAGGATTTTTTTGTATCACAAGCAGTCGTCCAAGATGTTTTAAAGTCTAAATCATTTGTGATCTGCATGCAGCATGCTCGGATACATTCTGTGTTTTCCCCATCCTATCACATGTGGGATCTACTGCTGTTTCAGTGGAAAACTCCCCTGCTGAACAGTTAACAAAAAGCAAAACCGTGCTTTTGATGATGCAAGAACCATTTGTATTGTGTAGTTAAGGAGAATTTTGCTTACACTCATCTTAGCAAGTAAAGTTGGCAGAGAATATCTTCTGGTGTAATGGCTTTGTAGAGACCCTGATGATAGGACTGTGCAACTCTGCATCCCATAGAAACACAGGAGACCCAACAGTCACTGTGCCTGCCCAGCAAGGCTGAGCTTCACTAGCTATTTCAAGTGATCAAGCATGTCTGCAGCCATCTGTTTGGGTGCTCGGACTTTCTTCTTGAAACCTTTTAATTTAAAATCAGTTAGACAAATGTTTGCAGAACTAAAACCAAAGTGATTTAGTGGACAATTTTGTGAGTTAACCTGTGAGTTTAAACTTCAGGAATATGTCCATTAGCTAAAGCAAAAGTTATTAGAGCATTTGTATTATACTACAGAATCTGGCCTACTGTAAGGAGGGACATTCCTTTGCATGTCTGGAAGGGGTTTATAACACGATTACAGTTAGCTCTGTAACTCTAGCTGATTTGATATGAGGCCAGGAAAGAGAAATAGAGCAGATCACATAAAAATGCAATCTCATACAGTATTATTTCATTCTTGACACTTCTTTTGCCTTCTTGTCTTACCTAACTGTATGTGGAGGATCACTAAATCCACTCTGACTGTACCAGCTTGTATTTGGAGTCTTGCAAGAAGGACATTATGAATCTTGTGCAGTACTGGTTGCCTGGCCCCCCAGAAGCAGAAAGGCAGTAATTCATAGAGCGCCGAATAAATCCAGGAGAGAACTTGGCAGAGAAAAGGAGTTAAAGGTTAGTTGATCTGAAAAATCTCAAATTAACACACGCCACCTGCCTGCTCTCCTCTCCCTCTATCAGATTTGAATCAGCTCTTCTGAAGCCTAGAAGTACTTTCCAGTAACCCACATTATCAACAACAACAAAAAAATCCTATGGGAATAAATAGCGAAAGCAACCATGATTTTGTCAGTCAAAACTACTGGGCCCAATTCTGCACATCCTCCATCTGTATGCTGTTAAATTACTCTTGTCATCAAAAGCAATAATGTTGCTTGAGTCAAAGGATAGTGATGGCATGGTGCTACTGGGCTGAGTAAGCCTGTCTGGATAGGTTTGCTACTTGACTGTGAGAGGGCCATCAACACTTGTCTGTCACATCAGTGAGAAAGGAGCCATGACTTGTGTTTGCCAAGTGAAAAAATCACACAAAATGAATAGCCAGAAGGACCCAAAATCACAGCTGAACTGTCAGACAAGAATTGAAGAAATAAACAGGACTGCATGATTTGTCTGTACAATCTATGTTTTTAAAAGACAGTCTGGCAACATTTTTAAGAATGTTAGGAGACTTGGAAGATGTGAGTTTTTGTCTGTGTTCACTGTACTCTGGGAAGCTCTCACCAGCCGCCCTCCTCTTTCAGTGCTGCCTGCAAGGACCCAAATCACAAACTTTGGGTAAGAAGCGCAAGCCCCAGATGGCAGCAGGTTGATGGGGATAGCCTGGCAGAAAGGAAGCCTTCATGGAGCCCTTAGAAGTAGCATTGCTTATTCCAGCAGAAGTGCAGGATAAGGCTTCTTTTGTTTATTTTGGAACCTTGAAGGTAGGTGGGTACTGTCCATGGCAAATTTATTCTGAAATAATAGAAGAGAGGAGAGAAACTCTAGCATAAGTCTGCAAATTTTTAGTAAACTGAAATAATGCTCTACTAAAAGTGTCTTTATCTGATGGTGGGTTTAGACTACAGTAGGACAGCCTGCCCATCTCTTCTTTGATGCTCTTCTATATATGAAGGGAGTTTGGATCCCCCAAAGGATCTTAGTATGTTTGGCAACTTTTTCAAAGTTGTAACAAAAAAGTTGTAGTTTAGTTGATTTATAAAATAGATGCCTTTAATTGACTGCTAGAATTGCAAGCTTCCTAGATTTTAGAGTGTCCTTTCTTATTTTGCTTACTGAGTTCTCTAAGCTAATTATGTTACAGCCCATTCAAAGCAGCCATGTATATATCCTTGAACCTGTGCAGGTCCTAAATATTTGCTGAAACGTATAACAGGTGGTTGGGTGGCAGGTGGTCATAAATAATCCTTTACTGTATTAAGTTAGGATTCAAACATGCGGCTAAACTGTTCTCTGTCTCATTTCCCTGCTATTCTGTGAAGGTGGTGTCTGTGGGTTTTTCTGAGGGCAGTGCATGGTGGGCATCATGACATTGTGAACAGTGAAGCAAGCAAGATAATTTCCACAATTGTTATCTGAGTTAAAATGAGGTTTTGTTGGACCTTCCCCCAACCACCTTTTGTTCATTGTGGCTTCCCTGTTCTGTATTTTCCCCTCCATTAACCCCATTTAACCAGCCCACAACTTTGTCATAGGTGTAAATGTCAAGTGGCTTTAAAAATGAATCAGATAACCCTGGGGTATCTGATTTTCTCCATCTCTGTATTTGCTCTCTAAAATGCTCTCTGTAATTACTTGGTGTGGGCTAAGTTGGACTAATTGCTAACATATAAGTGTAAATTGAATTACTGGAACTTACTCGGTTCCTCAGTCAGATTTCAGACTTCTCACATATTTTTTCTTAGTTGAAACAACTAATATGTTTAGTACCTCATCTAATACTATATTAGCATTGTTGCCAGGATTTATGGGGGTTTCCAAGAGTACTAATTTCTGATTTGGTCTAAAATTAGACCAAAATGCAAACTTTATAAGAACAAATTTTGTTTCATTTTCCAGGAAATTAGTCTTTTCAGTTTATTGAATTTTCAAACCTTTAAGGACATTTTATGTTTAAGGTTGTATTATCTATAAGTGTTATACTAAATTATAAAAACACAATAGAAATTTAAAGGTAAATATTATTTTAAAATTTAAATATGAACTATAAATACAAATGTAGACAGATGAAAGAATTAAGCCTTTCAGGATTTCTGTGGGATTTACTATTGATGTTGCCAACCCAATAGTTTGCCAAGGTAAAAATTAATTTGCAAAATGTTTTGGTCTACCTGAGACTTCTTTTTTTAATTTCAGCAAAATCTCAACTATCAAATGTCATCTTCAGTTGTATGAGCAGGAGTCCTTACTGGAGTCAAATAATATAATTTTGTGACTTCAAGGGGCTGTTTTGGCTTATTCAATGAGCTTGAGATTTACTCAAAGGGCTCTGGAGCCTCAGACAGTTCAAACCCCATTTTTCTATATAATTAGCAATGGCCAGTATGATAGACACACCCCTCCTCACATGCTGTGGTTACAGCTGGATGTCTCTGAACCTCATGCAGTTGTTAATTCCCAAAAAACACAAGCAGAGGTGTAGGGTTGAATGGAGCCTATGTTTGTTCAGAAACTTCCTTCCTGTCTAGTGATTTACAGCTTCAAGTAGTTTGTGTGCACATGGTGAGCTTGCTGTTTGTTGCTGTATTTGGTGCTCTGTTTAGTCACTTGCTGCAGGGTTGTTCTGTCACTTATGAATAGGTTTAAGAGTGACTGCGGCACTCAGAGTGCCTTTGGGATTGGGGATAATTTAAGGAATATGAGTAGCCTTGGGAATTGGTTTAGGAGGGATCATGGCCCTGAGGGTACATTTGAGGAAGCCTCTGTAACTGGGCCAGAGAGTAGGAGTGGGGTGCTCATGGAACCTTGTGAATCCATCTGGAAGATAATGTGGTCTTTGGACAAGTTTTCAGGAGTGGGCATGGTCTCTGGAAAAAAGGCATTCTTTGATGCATTTGTCTTGCCCTTTGTCTATGTTGGGAATGACATACACTGCTCTGCTGGAAGGTCCTTTTTTTGACCTCTCATCTGATACTTTCTTGGCAGCTTGCTCCCACAGGAGATTAGTCCTCACATAGTTCTTGTGGTGTGCTGGGTAAGGAACCTGCAGAAGAGAAGTGAGGCCAGGCTGCCATTGCACTTCTGATTCCTAATCCAAGATTTGCTACAAATGCTTTAATGGGACCTTTTAAATGCATTTGTCATCACACACTCCATACAAAATCAGACAGCAATATTAACTTTTCATACACTGAGCACAACTATAATTATCTATATTATGAGTATGTATAATTATGGTCATGTGCAGTATCTGAGCAGTTGGTGTTGCTGCATGCAACTGAACTACTCTGGGAGGTCTCTTATACAGAAAATAACTGGAGAAGTGCTGGTAAAAGGGTAACTAAGCTCTAGGGTAAAAGTACCTGGCAAAAAGCATTATTTGTGCTTAGGAAACAAGTATGTTTGTGAAGAAGCAGTAAGAACTGCTGGTAGGAACATCTCAAAATGTTCTCCCAATGACAGACCAATGTTTACATAGAATGAAATCTGTGCTCCTTTTTCTCCAAGTGTAAAAACTGCGGTGGTTTTATTTTTGGTGCTAACTTCTAGTATTGTACAACACCTATAACTTGTGTATGCACAGCAGCTCAGCTCCAGAAAGAAGGGTTGGTTCATCTTAACATAGGTATCCAAAAATAGAAGCCATCTCCTCCTCCCCTTGGAGTGCAGTTTTGAAAATAATGACGTGTGACTGTCAGAAGACCAACAGCTTTGTTCTGAGCTAGGGAAGTAATGGTGATATCAACCATTATTCCTCTCTTCCCCATACAGGTGTACACATTCCTTCCCTCAGAGGGAACTCACTGTGGCAGAGATGAGACTCTGGGCAGCTCTTACCAAGAACTCAGGGTATCTGTGAGCATGTTCTCACACTGCAGGAATCAGCCTTCTAAGAGAAACTGGGAAATGACATGAGCACCATGGTCCACATCTATAATTTCTTTTTTCTTCTTTTTTCCTCCTGTCATTCACTTCTCTGAGTTTTTGTTTTTTCGCCCTCTATCTGCCTCCCACACTCCTTTGGCACTACTGTTCTTCCCTGTTGTTCCCTTTCCATTTCTTCTTTTCATGACAGGACCAATCCATCCCCCCTATTTTTACTCCTTGCAATTATTTTCCCTCTTAAAAGCTATTGTTGCCTGCTGTGCCTTTAACACTGGCTTTTTAGAAAAAAACCCCCAAACTTGCCTTTAACAGCAAATTCCTTGAAAAGTATCCTCACAACATAATCTCCTAGGCATGTTTTCATGCCACTCACTTTTCCACTCAATTTTTGGCAAAATCTCTCTTCTTTAATGTGTTAGTCAACAGAACTATTAGCTACCTTGGTTACACTTCTAAGCCTTGTCACCTCTGCATAGCCCTGGTACTTAGCAACAACAAAAAAGTATTTTTCTACAGACTTTCTCTTGCACCTCTTTCCTCACATGAGAATGTTTATAGTAAATTATCCCTCCACGAAACCAGAATTATTTGGCTCTGAAAAACTACTAACAATGCTGCAAACAAGGAAGATCAGCCACGGAACTCTTCAGGAAAACACTGTGAATAAGCAGCAGCAAAAACAGTGCCAGTAACTTCAGTTACTCAGTAAGCTCAGAGTACAAGGGTCACCTTGTGAAAAGTTAGAGGTGTCCTTTGGTTTGGCTTGTCCATATTGGTTTTTTCCTGTTTTCTGTTATGTACATTACATGAGAGCTTCAGCAGAAGGTGTGGTCTGTGGATTTAAGGCTGTTTCTCCACTGTGAATAGTAGGCAACAGTGGTCTAAAGGTATTAACTGTACAAAATCAGGAATAAGTCTTGGTTATATAAATCACTTGTACTCATTTGTCTTGAATACTGTTTTTGTTTCTAAAGCCAACAAATTTTGTGTGTCCTCACATCTATTATACATGTAGCAATAAGATAAAATTCCAACAAAGAGGTAAGATACATTGCCAGAAAATTGACAGACTGATAAATGGGGTTACTGGAAGATTAGGTCTATATAGACAAGAAAATGGTAAGTAAGAGGTGAAACACAAGTATGCAAGGCAAAAAGGGAAAGACTATCTGAAACTGGCTTGGGAATGTTCATAAAATGCCATTAACCCATGCAGCTCATTGCCATAAGGTATCAATGACATTAGAAGACATTACATATATGGCTTCCAGATGTCACAGTTACAGGAGAGAAAAAAGATTTCTGAGGTGCAGGAACTCTCCTTGCATTAAACTGGAAGCCCACCACTAAAATGAATATTTAATTTGACAAGTTATGCTGTAGCTGCCTTCAACAGAATTTCTTGCTGTTTTGATCAGAGGAATCAGCTCTGTGTGAGAATGAATTCTAAGCTCACCAGACTGCAGGTGTAACATGTTTGGGAATTCCTGTCTTCCTATTGGACTGGAAATTTGCATCTCACTGCACAGTGACTGTGGTGTGAGTATCACTGCTTGTGGCTTCTGTGTTAAGGCAGAAAAGAAAGTGGTAAAAATGAGCCTCATTTCATTGAGTTTGTGTACTATTGTTTGTTTTTAAGATCCTGGTTTTGGCAAAAATGTAAGTGGAGTAGTGGGCACTGGCCATGGGTAGATGATTTAGATTCTGGTGACAAAGAATTTTGTGTCTTTCCTGTCTGTTATTTTTTAGTAGTCACCATGTGAAGGCATTTCCTGTTCAAGTCCTGTTGTGGCTGAAGTTCTCTGAAATATGTTTCATTTTAACCAGTTTTAATTTTGCTGCTTTTCTGCTTACTGTGCTGTCTACATTTTGAATGTGGTACATGAAGGGCCCCACAGAAGCACCGAATGGCACTTTCTGCCTGACAGACCACTGGCAAGATCACACATAAAAGGAAAGGCCGTTTTTATTAATGGGAATAAGGTACCCCAGTCATAATAGCTGTGTATTCCAGTGACTGCTCTCCAGTACTTTAGAAGTGGCTCTAGAAGAGGTACCACACATCCCTTCTGTGGGGTGGAGCTTGTCCAAAGTTTAATACTTTCTCCTGACTCCAGGGAGCCCTGGCTGGTACCACAGCGTGCTTGGGCTGGCTGAGGGAAAGCATGGAGGACATGTTCTCTCCTGCAGAACAAAACCGTCACCACAAGCCACCTCATGAATCCTACTTTTGAACAGGGGCTCTGCTGGGCAGCCACAGGGAAGTCTGTGGGCTTCAAAGCAAAACATATTTTAAGAGTTTGCAAATATGTTCATGTAATTCCAGACTGTCATCTGAAGTCCTGAGAGCTCTTAAATGGTTTTTACGATAGAAAATGCCACCCAGCTATAGTTCTACTAAAACCTGCAGCTGTAACCATAAAGTTTCTTGCAGGATTTTCTGAGTGATAACTGTTTCTTATGTCTCTAGTTTAAAAGACACATTTTTGTAATTTTCATTCACTACAAGTAGTCACAATAGGGAGGAATCAACCAATTTGAGTTTAAAGAGCAAAGTTTGCCCTAGATATTTTCCTCTAATTGGATGATAGTTTTATTTTAAAAGTTAAATCTGTACCCATAAAAAAATATGCCTTAGAGCAAGTTTTTTATAATTATATAATGAACTGTATCCAGTAAGTAATCACTTCACTTTTTTCTAGGGATCTAATAAAAATCTTGAAATTGAGATCTGCAATATTTTGCCAGATTAGTTGCTTAACTCATTTGGTATTACTACTAATCCTTCTGAGTAGGCAAGGTCTCCCTCATGAGAGATACTGATGCTAGAAGGCCTTTATAAATGCAAATGAACCAGACAGCAGCTCACGAAAAGCACCAAGGCTAGTGCCAGGTGAATTGGTGACTCATGGCATGGGAATTCCTGCTCAGGGTTTATTTATAGGCAGGTTTTAACCCTGGAGGTTGACTGGAGCCCTAACAGTCATTTTCTTCTCACTGTTGCACAGGAAGACACTGGGCACTTATCACTTGAGGGGTCCTCTGTGAGTCAGTGTTGTTCCACTGGGAAATAGCAGAGCAGTGGGCATGTTAGAGCTGACAACACAGTGGATGTTAGATGGCAGAGGGTGGGAAACAAGTAGGTGTTTTTCCCCACTGAGGACTTTTTTATAAACTTGCCTTGAACATGTGTCCACTTGTCTGCATTCATATTCTTGTGCACTCATCGCTCTCTTCAATCCCTCAGAGACACTCCCAAGTCTTGGTGCTTAGTCTTATGACAATATTAGTTCTTGAGAAAACTGTAGCCCTAGAGTAGAATCAAAAAGCTCCGAAACCTAGAGGGAATAAAAGAGTTATCGGATTTGTTTCAAGTGTTGTCGTTTCTAAGTAGCTTTTGAGGTGTTTTTTCCTTGAGTTTTTAAGGACTTAATGCAAGAAATATTCAATATTCAATATGATACATAATACTCAGCTTAAATCAAATAACAGACAAAAATGCACAAAAATGCGCAATAAATCATTAGGAGAGCTGGACATGAGTTTGTATTTTTGGAGTACTTTCCTTGTGCCTTGGTGACAGGACCAGCCACTTCCTTTGCATAGCAAATATGTAATAATTTGGTCTAGGCTCTTTTGTCCTACGCCGCACAGGTAGGAAGGAAAACCAAAACTTTTTCATGAAGGAGCCTGCTGTGCACCCCCATTTTTCTGTTTTTCCTTTAAAAGATCTAAGAGTAGAGGCTATAGGCAGGCCTTGAACCAGAAATGCAAATATCTCAAGGGAGCCTCACAAAATTAAAAGGTTCATTTAAATTGCAATCCCATACTTGGTTTGGAATAGTTATTTACTGTTTCAACAATACATAATAACAGTACATAACAGTACAACAGTAAATGGAAGGGAAAGTAAACCATGACATAACATTAGAATACTTTTTAAATCTTCTGTGCAGTGTCTGTAGGAGTTGTCTTGGTAAGTATCTTCCTTTCTTCTCAGATCTTCTAACCAAACTAAAACTTGTGTGTGGATAGATAACAAGAGGTGGCAAAAGACAGACAGAAATAACTCTCAACATAAGAAAGGGTCATTGTGGCCAGGGACACCCACTGGCAGTAAGAGCAGTCAGAGGTGCCCTTGGAACAGGCCAGGTGCACCTGCAGGAAATACCTTGGAATTACCTGTTTCCTGGGACATGCAACAGGGATGGTGCTGGCCACAGAACACTCTGGAAGAGTGTAGTTGAGGGCTTCCATGTTTATGGCACTTCTTTTAAGCTTCTTCTTCTAAGGTGAAGAGACACTTAGTGCACATGCAGTGCAGAGATGGAAACTCAATGGAGCTGCTAAAAGACTATGATTTATAAAGGACTTAATGGCAGATACTTCATAGCATTTTCTGCTGAAATGATTCCTTGTCACCCCTTTTCTGTTTTTACCCTCTTTCCCTTTTCCTGTACTCACTTGCCATAGAATTTGAATTACCATCTTCGGTAGCAAATACCAACAGTTTGGGTTAAGTAATCAATTAATTTGCAATTTAGAATATAAGCTTTAGCTATTCAAAATGTATGCACTGCATTTTTCCACAGGAATGAGAGAAGAAAATATTGTGTTTGCTAAATTAATGTCTTGCTTTTTATATCATGCACCAGTATTTGTATATATTTGATATTTTGAATAGCATCACTGATGTACAGAGGTACCCAGTCCTCTTCCATTTTCTTCTTCCCATTAAGGGTCTCAAGCAATCTGTTAAAATAGGGGGTCTGCTGATGAAAACCTCCAGCATAAAGCACAAAAGGTAGTCAGAAGTTATGTAAAAGACCAAGCCAAAACAAAACCAAGAAACTCCAAAAATCAAGGCATACCCCTAACTGGGGTCCAGGGATTGAATGATGCGTTAGCAGTTTCCAGGAAAGCTGATGGTCATTGTAAACCTTTAACTTTCTGGTTCCTTAATTATAAATAAATAGTGAAAAAAATACAACAGCAGCTACGTAAAGTCATTGCCTAGGAAGAATTACTGGCTTTGTGCCAAAAAGCCAGCGGGGCCCAAAGGGGTGGGTAATTGCCCTGTCTGCCTCTGCTGAAGTGAGGGAAAGTGTGAATACTTACACAGGCTAAGGGTTTGTCCATTGTGCTCTCTGCTGCCTTTCCTTTGTGCCAAAGATCCAAACAGAGTGCATCTCTTAAGTCTCTGTGGAAACTTTCCTGGTGTGGGACAGGAAAGACATGGTTGATTTTTTCAAGTATTGAAGCCTACTGATCTGCCCATGTGTATCTGGAGAGTCCTTTGTGGCCAAGTGGGGCTTGGGTATTACAAAAGGAGTCAAAGAAAATCAGCTGAAATCTAGCAAAGGTTGAGCAAGAAGGGAAATGGTGACCCCCTGCTCTCTACATCACTTGGAGAAGAAATGTTGGGCAGCCAGGACCTGGGAGAACATCAGTTCAACCACAACCCCGAATCTTCATATGTACCTTAGACCCTAAGCTTAATTTTTGTGGGTTTTGTGTGTTTTGCTGTTTTGTAGGTGTTTTCTATGTTGGAAAAACCAAGACTATGGTTCCTACTTGCCTCCAACACAAGAGCAGCACTCTGGCTCTTCATTTTGCATTTTCTTTTTGCACTTGTGTGTATGAAAAGGAGATTTAATCATGTTTTCCATTATTTCTTTTGAGAGTCTTAGGGAATAGTGCTAGGGAGAAACAGTGCTATTACAGATAAACTTGAAGATTATCACAGCTAGAGTTCACAAAAATAGCACACAACTGGAACTGCAGCAAGGCCTGAGGTAAGTAAGGAACAGTCAGGGAAAGAGAGAAGCTCCTGGAGTTTAATATTAGAGTAGGAAGAGATACTGAGAGCCCTGATCACCAATAGTAATTAAATGTCAAGGACTGTCCAAGAATCTGTACAGATCTTGCAAGGTGCAACAAACAAGGAGTAATTATCAAGTAGGATGATTCACTCTTAAAAATTATTAATAATTCTATGAATTTTGATGAGAATGAACAGATATAAAATATTAATTGCTATGTGATGGTTAATATATCCTCAGGTTGGGAGAGTCCTAATTAAAAAAAATTATATTCACTTTAGCAAGATTTGTTCCAGGATATGATATAATACTATTAAGTATGAGAATAGGCATTTAAATTCTGCCTGTATAAAGCATGCAGTGATAGATAGATAGTGCGGGTCCCGGATGAATTTGATCTGTCACTTGCTGGTATTTATCTGCGAGTGTTTACCATAAAAATGGTTTTATAGGGGACCTGGTTTATAGCCTACAAATAGTCTGGTGATGCTGAAGGGAACAGATGTGTTTCTGTTGCCTATAATATGAGGATCTGGGCCCCTTGAGATCAGTAATTCAAAATTATTGAGCTCAGTTTATACAGTGTGATACTCCAGTACCATCTTACTGTCAACATTTCTTTCTGACTGTAAAGCTCTCCTTGCAAAGTTTGTCACAACAACTATTTTTCTCTAGTGTTGTTGATATTGAGAACTTAAGTAAGGAAGCAAAACTCCCTATAACAGAGACTCAATAGCCTGCCTTGGTCTGTTCTGTAGTGTAATACATACGGCCATCCTTCTTTTCCCTGCCTCAGTAGTGGCACTATTTAAAACCTGTCCTGGATAGTGAAAACTAAATCTGTTGTTCCACACAGGACTGAACTCTGACAAAATGTGAGCCACGAGAGACAAATCCTGTCTAAAGTCTTGACCAGAGCAGTGAACTGTAAAAACTGTCTTTTAGAGTAGTCTGACCTTATTTCTAGGGTGCAGTTTGGAAGTGCTGCAGTCCCATGAGTATCACTAAGAGGATGAAAAGCCCATAGATTAGCAGCAGTGCAGCCTGTATACATGTGGTAATATGAGGGGAACTTCATTCCAGAAGCACCTCTGCCTATGCCTCTTCTCTACTCCTTAAAGTCCTCAAATGCCATATTTTCTCTCTCTGAGCAGAGATCTCTTCAATTTCTGCTTCTGATTACATGGGGACCAACCAAGGATGGTATGAACTTTGTTTCCGAAGTATGTGAACTTTTGAAGAGGTATGGTCTGAAATGTGAGCTACAATATGATGCAGAAAGCTTGGAATCAGATCATTCCAGGGCCATCTGAGTAATGAGTTAGCAATAGCGTCAGCTCTAGCCCAACTAGCCCATGAGTCCCCAGATTTGTGCTGCCATCTTGGGACCTGTTTCAGTAGTATCCATCTGCATTATAATCCTGCAAACAAACTTGCCATTTGATTCAGGTTTATAGTAAGTTTATTAAAATTCAAAGCCTTCTGCAAGTAATATGTATAATTTTTAAGATATTTCTATGTAAATAGTTATCTAGGGCAGGGAGTTCCTATGAGTTTGTGAAATATAGATTCCAGCCATGGCTTGTTCTTATTCAGAGAAAAGCAAACCAATTGTTTCATCTTTGTTTCACATGAGGGCAAAACTGAAGTAACTTCACAGATGGCATTGGTAGGATAAGGCTTCCACAGGGCAAGACCAAGCAGGGTTCCATTCACTGAGTTACATCAAATTACTCCACATCATCCCTTGGTGAGAATATTCACACACCTTTGTGAACTGAGCTAATAGTGCAATACTGTGTGTAAAAATAGAAGACTCAAGGATCATCTTCTGAATATGGCACTGATCAGATGATAGACTGAAGCATGAAATCAGTTTGTATAGGTTATATAGGTGTGACTGACTAACTTAGCACCTTCTTAAAACCAGCACTCAATGCAGAATGCTCTGGTCTCCATCAGCATGGAGGTCTGCACTCTCACAGCTCTGTGGGTAGTCATCCTCACTACACTGTATTAAGCTATCAGTCATTTTCCATTAAATGCCGTCCTGGTTAGGACAGCAAGATTGAGATAATATCTACATTCAGCTGTAAACACAGATTAGCAAGCAATTCAGAAAATAAACTAATAGAGTACAACCAAAAAATGAAGAAGTCTGCAGGTATTCAACCAGTGATGAATAGATTCTGGTGAGTTTGTGTTTGTTCCAAGATTTTATTACCACTTAATAAATAGGAAATAAGCAGATAGTAAGGTTTTCTTCCTTGTTACTTGCAGCATTGATGATGATTCCAGCTGGTTGGTCTTAGATGCTTCGATTATTTGCGTTTGGCAGGACGGTTTTCATCTATTCTCTTTATAGCAGCCTGAACCCATTTCTGATTAGGACTTACACAGATCTTGATACCTCTTGCAGTGATGAACCTATCAAAAAAGAAAAAAAAAAAGCTGGGCATTAAATTCTAGTCTCTATACACAGGTCTGTTCTTGGTTTTTATGCACAAAATGAGGAAAAAGGTTGTAAAACAATGTCAAATGCTGGAGATTGTAGGTTTTAGTTGGAACAACAGCAGTTAGAAACATTATTTTCCTGTTTATGATATAGGTAACATACATGGTCATATACATACAAACTGATATTAAAAATATGAAGCATACATGCTATTCTA
Source organism: Melozone crissalis (assembly GCF_028551555.1). NCBI lineage: Eukaryota > Metazoa > Chordata > Aves > Passeriformes > Passerellidae > Melozone > Melozone crissalis. The sequence goes on along the minus strand of NW_026535786.1, from coordinate 19,292,387 downwards.
TGTTCAATCATTATGGACATTTATGTTCAATCATTAGGGACATTTATCTCCCAGGAGAAGATCCCAGATGTGATAAAAATGCATGCATCTGAGCTCAGAGGACCAAACACAGCTCCTGGCAAGACTCAGAGTTACCCCATATTCTTTCACATGATTTTTCCCCTTGACTCAGTTCATTCATGGAGCCTCTGACTGCTCTGCCCTTGTTGAGATTTTTCCCCACTCACTGGGCACAAAGATGTGAGCTGGTCAGTGAGCTTCCTGCCATTATTTATGAGCAGCACACATCTCTCAGCTCTCTGAGGCCTGCTCCTCTCTCCTCACTCCCTCAGGTGCCGTGTGGCATGGATGAACTGGAAGGGCAACCTGGACTAGCCAGATTTAGTGGGTTGGGCCAGCAGAATTGTCTTCTGCTGCCCTTTCTCCCTATTTGATGCTTTTGTCTTTGCATAAGGAAGTCTGAAGGGTGCATGAGATTCTTACATGATGGCATCTATTGGTACTTGTTGCTTTTCATAGTTCACAAAATTTCGGATGTTCCAATGCTTTGTAGACAGTTTTACACAACTGAATTTGCGCATGGGCTGACTGCTAGCGCTCCCTAGAAGAGAAAAATAGATAAATTACAAAGGTACTTAATATTAATATTTAGCCATAATTGCTTAATAAATTATGAATTCCAGAAGATTTCCAATTGTGGTTAGACCATGACGTACAGCCACAATATCAGTTATGCCAGAGAGACTAAGCTATATTTTGTGGTGCATCCTACCATCTCTAAAATGTTACTGCTATTTCAGTTAAGATATGAATCTTCACCCATTGTCCTGGACAATTGCACAGCAATTCTCTGACCAGGGAGTCACTGCTTCCATAGCAATAGAGATGTTTGGCATCCTTGATAATTAGGACTGCGTCATATGGAAATAAGTGCCCTTATAGAATTGATGCTTAGAACTGGAACTTTCCTAGATGGATTTCCACATGTTATCTAAATGTGGATTTGAAATTCCTCCTCTTTTCAAAGTGAAGAAAAGGAAAGTGAGCCTACTCCCCTCACTGTAGACATCCAAAAGTAGTATTAACAAAAATTGCTAATAGAAAGGGAAATATACCTGCCAGAAGAATAAGTGCTTATATCCTCTGGCAAAAACTCTGATTTCACAGGCAGTGAGCGAGCTGCTTCTTAATTCTTGCATTCCTCCAAGATTTTGATACAATTCAGAGAAATGCAGTGGTGATTAAGAAAGAGGATCACAATATTGGTATAAAATTTTCTGGACACTTGTTATCTTACATGATGATAAGTAAAAATGGGAGCTCACTCAATTACAATGGAGTTTACGTTAATCTCCGCTTGCCAGTTTCTGGTTTACTTCTGTTCATAGAAGACAGGTTTAGGAACACATGCAGGGGACAAAAAGTACACTGCTCTACTCTGTGGTTTGTTTATAAAGAATTTGGAGAGGTACTGGCTTGAGAAAAGTCCAAGCGCTGTTGTGGTGCACCGTGCGAAATGTAAAACCTGCTGCACACAGTCTCACTGTTGAAATAATTGGAATAGCTGAGACAAACACACAGCAGTCTTTGGAGAAGGTGTGGGATAGCCAGTGCACAGATACTGGCAGATCTGCTAATTCCTGAGATTTTGTTTGCCTGAAGGAATATCTCTCTTGATCTTGCTTTAGTAATGAGCAACACAACATAGTTTTTTTATGTTTCATGACACATTTCTTACTGCCTCAGACTGGTTTTCAAAACGTGGCAAAGACAGTCAAGCAATGGTTATGAGTCCTGGAAATATTTCTTCTGCTACTACACAACCTTCATGGAATGGATGCAGGGAATAGCAGCAAAGTTTCTCAAGACTGGGAACAAACCCCAACTGCTCTGCACCTAGAATTACCTTTTTTCCCAGGTGTATTTGGTCTTTTTTTTTTTCATTCTTTCTAGTCCTTTTTTCTCTCTCTTGTAGACCATCTCAGTGTACTTTTTTCAAACTTGGTGATACTTAGGGCCAATTACACAGCCTGGACATTGACATTGTCATCTGTGATATGAAGCCACTGTTGCCTGGATGAAACTGTGTCACTAATGAAAGCAGGAGAGGCAGTGGGTCGGCATGAAGGCTGTGTACCTTCATACCCCTGTGAATGCTTCCCAGGTCTCAGTTTGGGTTTGGTGTGATCTTGTGAGGATACTTTTTATCTATGTTTCTGAGTGCATATTTGTGGATTTGCATATGGCTTGCATATCCATGGTTTGTGTGAATTCTCCTTGTGATGAGATGACGTTTGTAATGGGTCTATGTTCATGTTTCTCCATGATCCATGGAACCTAATTTAAAAGTCACTCACCTAACCAGCACTGCAGAGAAACTTATTTAAAGCAGGGCTAATAGACATGGCTCATCTCAGTGTTCATAACTAGTTTGAAAGAAGGTGTTCAGTTGTATGAATTAGTGAAACAAGAGAAGATATTATATAAATCTATTACTCCCCTTTTCAGTTATTGTTTTACTTTCCCTGCCTGTAATAAAAGGTTTATCTAAAAACAAGTGAATAAACAATATGGAACTTATAAACAATGAAGAACTTAAAATATTGATAGTAGAAAGATTAAGATTATATACTTAGAGAAAGACAAATAACAATTAATACAATTAAGTTCATATAAAAGTAATCCATCTGGAAAAAGAAAAATGTATGTCTTATTCAAGAAAGATTTTTTTCATGAAATGTTATTAACCTACAGTACACACAGGTATATGGAATCAGTGAGACTAAAAGACATTGTGCGTTCAAGATTTTTTTGATTTTAAGAGAGAGACCATTGCACAGAAACCCTATAAGGGCTCTCAGGCACAAAATCTCTCCTTGCATTAAAGCAGAAACCAACCACCATCTGGCAGGATATCAGATGAATCCCGCATGAAGCTGACTTTCTTGCAGATTTCATCTGTATTTCTTGTGTGTTTTATCTTATAAATCAGTTGTCTGGAACAATCAATTCTGCTCATGAGACCACTCACGAGGTGCAATGTGGAGCAATTCTCCTCCTCTTTAGCTGCAAACTTACCTGTGACTGTGTGCACAGCAAAGACACCAAGCCAGAAGAGGAGCAGGATTGCTGCGGTGTGGAGCTTCATTGCGGTGGCTTCTGTTTCAAGGCAGAAAAGAAATTGCCTACTGTCAGCCCCCTTTCACAGGGTTTATATATTGTCATTCTGTGGTCTGTTCTTGTGTTCATTTTTATGCAGTCATGGAGGGCCTGACTTTAGTGGAAAATTTGAGTTTGCAGTACTTTTTCTGGTGACAGAACCACCTCCTTTCCCCCACCAGTCCTTCACTAGCCCTCCTGAGAAGGCTTTTCCTGCTCAAACCCACTGTGGTTGCACTTGCTTCTGTGCTGTGACTTGGGTTTATTTCAAGCTGCAAAAAGTGAGAGCTCTTGTGCAGTAGTGGAAACCTGTAATAAATGTTCCTGTCATTTCACACTTCAGTTTTTAGACCTTTAGCTAAGCCACACTGCAGAGACACAGTGTGACACTGAGAATTACCTTGCTGGCCAATGAACCACTGGAAAAGGGTTCCAGTGTGAGCTAAAGGATGATGGAAACAGGAACACCTTGGCTCTTTCCAAGCAGCTGTGGCTGGTTTGTCACATTAACATGGAGCTGTGGAAGGGTATTGCTGCTATTTCCTATGAGCAGTGGATGTTGTCAGGACTCTTGTGTTTGCTCTGTGATTTGATATGGCCAAAGCTGATACCACTGTGCTGGAAGAAGCAAGATTGAACACACCTTTGCATACAGATCCAGATCCACATCCAGTATGCCTCCTGCCAGTCATTACTTAACTAGTCAGTTAACTGAATGTGGTGGTTTCAAAGAGGAATAAGAGTTTGTAAATGTCATGATCTCTTTGCTTTGGTTTAGACTTTTTTGTGGTGTGAACTTTCTAGTGCAAAGAATGGGGCCCAAGAAAGTAACCAGGCAATCAGAGAGGCTCAGTTTGGAGAAGAGACAAACAAAAAATTAATTGCACTTTCATGTAAGCATGGTGCTGATAACCAGACCTGTGTCTGTGAGCCTGTTACATTTATACCTCTATCAAAAATGCCTTTTTTGCAGAGTGTGCCAACTCTATCACCCAGATTTAGGGGTTCTTTCTATTGAATGCGGTCTGAATTACTGGAAGCATTGCTACAAACCAATGGTTTTGAGCCTGCAAATATTTGTCAAGCCAGTTGTTGACCTCCAGACCACACACAAAGCAGCATCTGAACTGGCATCATCTTCCAGAACCTCACAGCAGAAATCTTCTCATGTGCTGTGAGAAAGGAAGCCCACTCCTCTTAAATTTTTAAGAATTTTAATAAATCTTAATAAGGGACAATCATAAAGCAAAAGTTTGCAGTTACAGGTCTGGGTGCATGGCAAGACCAGACGCACACCCACTTCTTCAGTCTGCAGTCTTTTATACTGTTACCGTTGTTTTACTTCCTTGGATGCTTTTGCAGGTTTATTTTGGGCTTGTTGACTACAATCTTGCTTCAGATTTTTGCAGCCTTTGCACAATTCAGTAGTTGCAGACATTGGCACTCTATGGTCTTCTGACCCCACTTTAAACTTGGTCCTCTTCCTTTTATGGTCTTCTGCTCTTCACTTATTCCATTTTTGATACACATTTTGAAATAGCAAGCATATCTTCACATTCAAGCCTGCTTACATCTTATGAAAGCCTTGCTTCCCCTTTTACACTATCCACAAACAATTAAAAAAATTATCATACTTAAAAAGCAGTTTAGCACTTACAATAATTATTTACGAACAATTACAGTTTTATAATTAACGCAAATAAATTGTCGCGAAAGCCAACTATTACATAGCCATTTATAACACTTTCCCTCTGCAGGCAGATAGAAAAACCCAGCTAGTTCTGCTAGGAATACGTAAACACCAGGCTGCTTGATGCTTGGGCTTATGAACACCTGTCAGTGCAAGGACTGGAGAAATCATGAGGGTATCTTGGTTTTGGCTGAGATGGAGTAATTTTCTTCTTAGTAGATGATACTGTTCTGGGTTTTGGATTTAGCATGAGAATAATGTTGATAACACAGGTATTTCAGTTGTTGCTGAGTAATGATTACCCTGAACCAGGGACAACTGCTAAATGTAATAGTTTTCTTAATTTTTAACAAGGTCAAGAATTTGTAACTGTAATAATTGTGATATGTACCCTGTTTCGTGACAGCAGCCCTGCTGAAGGAAAAGAAGTATGCAGTGAGCAGAAGGAAAAGAAGTATGCAGTGAGCAGAGTTTTGCCTAGTACCAAGAGTTTACATATCAGGGTAAAGGGTTTGTAGTATTGGATTTTCTCATCACATAGTCAGCTTTTAAAAAGAGAGGTCAAGATCTTCAGGAATAACTAAATTCCTCTGCACTCCTAGAAATTAGTATCTCTAGTGGATGTTCAGCAGTCCCTTGAAGTTGAATTTGTGCCATCAGGTCATTTAATCACTTCAGAAGACTAAATGAGGGCATTGGTGGCTTTTGGAGGGGACTTAAGAATCTCAGCTTAAGCACGACTATATCTCAGTTAAGTGGTTTTAGGAGGGACTTTGTCTACCTCAGGGGATAAACATCTGTTTCTATTATCTATAGAAACAGTTTGTGTATGTGTCTTATGCAGGACACAGTAAGTGAAGTTTGGAATATATGGGACCCTAATGTATTTTGATTTTACATTGTTTCTTAACTCTTGGAGTACTGGTTGAACAATTACCAACAAGTGACATCCAGTGCTGATGTTTCCATTATTTTCTTCCCTTGATTTTCATCACTTTTGCTCTGTAGTTTTCATTCTGATTTCATAACTAACTGAAATAGTAGTTGGTGTTTAGTATTTTAATTCATATCGTAATAGGGTAGAAGCAAACATATTCTCCATGCTCGCATCTCAGCTGAGAGATGACTTCTAATCTAAATTGATGGCTTCAATTGCATTTTTAATAACTACTTTGTTTTGTACTGGTTTTGGCAGAACTCCTTCTTTAGAAATGTAAACCTATTAACAATACTTTCTCTTAATCATAATTGAGTTTTTGCTTGTAGACCATCTGTTTCCACTACTACGCTGCCAGCTTTTTCCTGCCAGGTTTTCCCTGGTCCTGCCATCTTTCCTTGATGTATTATGTGCTCTTAAATAATAGTCAAAATTCAAGTCAATCAAAATCTTTTTTTTTAGTCATTCAACTGGAAGTATTCAGATATGTAAAATTACACTGAGAAGGATTTGGTTTTAAAGGGCCCAGAGATCTTTGATCTTTCTTTCATTCAGTGCTACCTGGTTTTGGTTTAGTTCAATGAGCTTGCTTGGGTTTAGCTATACACACACCCAAGATCTACAAAAGCAATATTCATATTCTCATCTTTATAATCCTAGTCCTGTGAACATTTTTCTTTGAGAAATCTGTTGTGGGAAGTCAACCCCGTGCTATTGCTGCAGAAAAACACAGAGGTGACTGTAGCTCAGTTCTGTGAAGGTATATAATATTGCGCATGCAATATTATATACAGGAATCAAATACCTTTGGAACTTTGTGGAATATTCTCAGTCCATGAAGGGATACCTTCTAGCAGCCTTCCAGTACCTGAAGGGGGCTTATAGAGAGCTGGAGAGGGACTTTTTACAAGAATTTATAGCTGTGGGACAAGGAGCTTTAAACTGAACAAGGGTAGTCTTAGATTAGATACTAGAAAGAAATTCTTTACTCAGAGGGTGGTGAGGCACTGGAACAGGTTGCTCACAAAAGCTTCCAGTGGATACCCCATCCCTGGAAGGGTACATGAAGGGTACAAGCTGCATGGAGCTTTGAGTGATCTGGTCTAGTGAAAGATGTCCCTGCCCGCAAAGTAGGGAAGGTTGGATTAGATAAAGTCCCTTCCAACACAGGCCATTCTATGACTGTATGATATGAGTATCCTTTTTCTTCCTTGTTTTTTGGAATTTTTTGTTGTCATTTCTTTTTCCACTGCCTCAACTGTCACACAAATCAGAGAATGCAAATTTTGTTTAGTGCTTCTTTTTGTGTGTGCTATATCTGCAGGATATAGGATGGGAACCAAATCTTACAGCATAAGTGCTGTTGGTCTTCAGGAGAAGAATAAAGACAGTTTTGTGAAAAATAAATTACTTTAGCTGGACCATGGATAGTCAGTGCCTAAAGCACTGGAAATGGATCAGAACCAATATGTTGTTTCTGGGTAAACCTGAGCTTTTCTCAGAAAATTGAAGAAGATCAGATACTTATGTTTCTCAGTAGGTAACAGATTTCTCAGCGATACCTCATGCTTTGGAGAGAACTTCTTGGTCAATCTTTGTATGTTTGGATTCCTTTGCTCCATGATAGTCATCACAGGGAACATGCTGAAGAGCAGCTAAGATTGTTAGTGGAAAGGGGAGTTATAGGTACAGGAACACACATCAGTGATATCTGTATGCTTCAAACATACCAGTGTGCGCTGTTATTTACAAGTATACAGACTTTTTCTTATTACTGCCATGAAATACTTCTGCCATCATATCTATTGAAGGCGGGCTGTATAATAGAGAATCACAATAAAGCACCAACGTCCAGGGAGCAGAGCAATAAGCAGAATCAGTAAGCCTGGATTCAACTTTGGGTCTTTCACCTGCTAACTTCTCTTCCCTCCACCCAATAATTGTTCCAACTCCTCAGCATATGTTTTCATGTGCCAAAGGAAACCGTGCATCCGCACTCAGCTGTCCAGGTCACTTATGCTGTCAGACCTGCTGCATATCCCTTTTCTGCTGGATTTTCCCCACATAGGAGGCAGCATCCATAGTCTTTTTGCTGTTGAGATGCTAGGTTTTGGAAAATTCATAGGGATTTTTGCCTTTTGTTTACCATAAATTGAAATTGGATTAAAATTAAAGATAGTGGATTGTCCTGGTTTGAAAAGGAAGTGAGATCTTTGGGAGTCTGGTGGTCAAACCAATAGGTGCTGAGATTTGAATATTGGCACCTGGTGTGGCCACTGAGGACATGGATACGCCTCTGAGAACAGGGCGGGTTAAAAGCAGGAACTCCCAGGGAGAAGCTCTCTTGGGTTCCAGTCCATGAAAGAGGTCAGAGCTCCCCTGCCCGGCTGTGGGCTGGGCCGGGGAGGGGAGGCCATGTGGCCGGGTGAGGTAGGCCGGGCCTTGGACAGAGAAGGGAGGTGAAGGTCCCTGCAGGATGGAAGGGTGGAGGAGCACCAAGAGACATTGGGCAGCCCCCCCAGAGAGAGAGGGAGAGCCTGTGCCTGTGCTTTGTGCCACTTTGAGATTTGCTATCTTGTGCTGGCAGCACAGCCAGCTGAGAAGGAGAAAGGGGGAGGGTGCAGCGAGAAGGTGCCCGGCAGCCTTGGGAAAGTTCTGGGCAGGCAGAGCCCAAGATTTTAACCCTTTTCTTGGATGATGGAAACCTTACAAATGCTGATCCTCCTGGAGCTGAATGAGAAGAGAGATAGAGATGAAATAGGAGTAAATGGGCGAGTGTGATGAAAGTTTGTGCAAATGAAAGATGTCCAGAGAAGTTGAGAAGAATCCTAGGTGGGAGGAGATGATGGAGTGACCTTTGGCTGGACTTTTCTTGTATAGCCATGGGCAGAACCATTTTTCCTGTGCCACAGAGACTGCATTTAGGGGGAGGCAATGGCTCGGAGCCAAGAGAGTGCAGTGATGTTATGTGAAGGAGTGCGTGAACAGAGAAAACGGATGACGAGGGTTGTTGGTGCCCTCTGTCTTCAGTGAAGGAGAAGATCTCTGTTCTTGAGACTCCTCGGCCCCAGAGGGTGAATTTGGGGAGGACAGGTGTCCCTAAAGTGAGAGACTGGGTTTTTTTTGGAGCGGGGCAAAACATCCTTAAAAGGGGAACCCTAGAAGCAGCTCTAGTCCATGCGCAGTGAGAGCACTGTACATGGAAGGAAGATGTCACGATGGCAAATGATCTCCAGGCAGTGCCACGTGTGACATGGAAACACAAGAGGTCTCAACTGTGTTTCCAGGGGAAGCCTGTGGTACAAGAGGGACTCCTCTCTTCTTGATGAACTGAGAATTGATTATCTGAAGGGTGTTAATGGACTGAGAGTTGGTGATCTGAGGGGTGGTAACTGAATTAAGAATCCAAGGTTTTGTCCTATTGTGGTGTATTGGAAATTTGGTGAGGGGAGGAGGAATGATTTTGGAAGGTTTTCAGTCTGAGTTCTGTGTGTGTTTCTTTTTAGATATAGTTGTAGGTTAATAAAGTATTTTTTTTCCTTTATTCCTATGTTGGAGCCTGCTTTGCTCTATTCTTGGTCACATCTCACAGCAGACACTAGGAAAAAATATATTTTCATGGGGACACTGGCATTGCACCAGTGTCAAACCATGACACGGATTAAAAATAAATTTAAGGACACATGAATAATGTGAAATTCCTTTTTTTGAAAATGTCACCTTCTTGAACTTTCTAAAAGAGAACCATGGTATTTTTCTTCTGGTTTTTGTTTGGTTGGCCTTTTTTTCTCCCTTAAATAGCTGATTTCTAATAAATGCATTTGTTTAAAACAGTAATTATCCTTCTAAACATTTTAATAACCAAACCTTCATGCGATCCTACCACAGAATTAAAAAAGATATGACAAATTTTAACATATAAGTATGATTTTAACCGCTATGGCTTCAAGGAAAAAAACAAACAAAAACAAACACCCCCAAACCAACCAGCCAACCAACAACAAAAAAAGCCCTACTAAAACATCAGAAATCCCCCAAGCAAAACAATAAACCAAGAAAACATAAAACAAAATGAAAAGCCAAACTAAAACAAGCCAACCAACTAAAAAAACCAACCCCCCCCAGTCAACCAACCAACTACCACCAAACAAATCCTCCCCCCCCCATCCCCAAAACACAGAGAAGAAGATAGGAACAGATCATTCAAGAAGTTTTGCAAAAGAAATCTATGGATTTTTTTCTTCCAAAGACAGTACTTATATCCTTCCTTCAAAGGGAATTACAGTAGCCTCTGGAATAGGTGCTTTTCTACTTAATCTCTTAAGATGAAGAACTATCACACTTTCTAACCACGCTACTGGTGAGACACATTATCTTGCTTCACACTGGTGACTATAATCTGACAATTTTGGGCCACATCCTGTTCCACAAAGTATTTGAGAGCTTCTTAAAACTGATCACAGCACTTGATCCCCACTTTGCAATGAAATGGAGCTTGGTGCTCTTGCAGCTGTACCCTCAAACAGATACAGACTAAAAAGTAATGTTTTTCTATAAACTGGATTCTGTATCAGCCATTTTCTCAGTGAGCCCCTAATAGCAGGAGAGTCACTGTGCAGATAGGGCTTAAATGAGAGGGGCAAGGAAAAAAGAGCTTACAGGGTGCTGTAGCAAGTACCCACACTTGAAAATGTTCCATTCTGAACTTTCCAAAAGAGAGTCCTTGGGGTTTATTTATTCTATGGTTTTTTCCTCCATTGTAATGACAGTGAGTATGAAACCACACGTTAGACAAGTGCATCAGTCTGTACTATTCACCTGAGTTCACTGCAGTAAGTGATGCAAGTGGGAGGCAAGGGGCATGGGAATATTCTCCCCTTCAAATTAGCATTAATTTTATTCTTTGTAAAATGCTGTTTCACTTCTCATTTGCAAACTACTTCCACCTCTCACTAAGGGCTGTAGGAACCACCATCACGTCTAAGACAGCAATAAATTAAGAGCTCCCCGCCATGGCTATCACATTTCTTGCACCTAATTTGGCTGCATTCAATGTGGTTGTGGACCTCTATATTCCTCACCCATAGTTCAGCATGGCCCCATGTGCAGCTCTTGACCCCACGCAGCAAAGCTTACCAGGCATGGTGAATGCCTTCCTGCTCCTCTCTTCCACAAACCCAGCCCAAACCAGCCACATGTCCCCATGGCCAGTAAACCTGCCTGCTTTTGCCAGGTCTAGTGAAGGATTATCTGTTTGCTCTCTGTGCACAGAGAGAGAACTGGTTCTTCCATTCCCTGTACTACCTTCTTTAAGATGAGTATTTTCCCTGTTTTGTATACAGAATGAAATGGAGGCCATCACTCTCACACTGTCAAAGACATAGGTGAGAGAAGATGACCTAATCTTTGCTTGATGGGGTAGCTTGTACTTCAGGGCTAAGCAGATATTGATGCAACCCCAAATGAAATGGGATGAGAGTCACCTGATTGATGCTAGTTGCAAGATTCAGGGACTGTCCTGCCTATTTATCTTGGTCCTCACCATACTCCATCTCTTCTCTGTCAGTCCAGCTGTGAGCTATTTTGCTTCCTCTTGCCATGTGTAACTAGCAGATTTATGTAAGCAAAGATACATCTCTTGCATAGCCCTTCTCTCCAGAGATTCTCAAAAGGTTGTAAGAGTATTGGACAGTTTAATCCCAAAAGAGAAAAGGTCCGGGTCCATCAAATAGGGAATTACTATTGCAGCAGTGCACTGTTCCTCAAATTGTCTGTGAAGAGGGCACTGTAGTTTTCAGGAACCACTTGTCTTTGCTGGATTCCTGTGCTCTATCAATGGATAGAGCTCTGTTTTTCTGTTAGACATAGAAGAAACTGCATGGCCCAGGTCTCAAAGGCATTAGAAAATTGCTAAATAGGAGCGGGACTCTGCCTTTGGTTAGCAGTAGCAATGTTCAGTAACAATTTGCTACAGTTATTAGTGTTTAGGTAAGATTTGTATGTATGTTGTATTGTCTGGCAGTGAAACCCACAGGAAGTGTGCAGATCTGGTGCTCCTTGCAGAACTGCAGGAGTTTCCTCATAGAGAACTGGAACTGGGAAGCTTGCAAACTCTTCAGTTCTGTCTCCAAATTTGTGCCTCAATCCTTTCATCACAGGCTTGGTTCACCTCACAATTGGGATTTAGTCTTCATCATCTCATGCTCTTTCTTGTTCTCTTCTATGTCCTGTGACTAAATATTATCCGTTCCTGTGTTTTTCCTTGGTGAGGGAGCATAGCTCTCATTGCAGATCAACAGCTCATCGGCTGGATAACAACAGCTCTGTCTAACTCCTCTAGGCTGTGTCTATTGCTTCTCCTCTGAGTGGGGTGATAGCTGGGTCATGGAGGATGCTCCCCCTTTCTCCAGACCTTGGCTTGTCATGTATGTGGCTCGTGCAGATTAATGAACCTTGTCACAGTGCTACTGTGCCATCCTCCTACAAGCATTCACCAGCTTGTAGGGAGGAAATGTAGAACTTCCAGAGAATGTTTTAAGGGGAAGTGGACAGAGGTAGCTGCAGTCTAAACCCTCTAAGTCATAGCCTTTAATAGCTCATCTGCCTAATATCTGTTTTGTGATTTAAGCTTTACCTTGGGGGGAAAAGGGTTTGAAAGGTGTGCCATTAACACTAGGCCTTAAACCTGGGAGAGCTGGCTAGCCTGAAGAGCCAGGAGAAAAGAGAGATTGAAAAGAGAAGAAACTGGCAGGCAAGTGTTAAGCCTCTTCTCCCTGGACAGAGCTGTTGAAGGCAGGAGAGGAGGAAATGTCAAGGATTTAGAGGCTTGTTTGCCTTGGGAGCATGGAGTCTAATAAAATTAATTTCAAGGACAAACTGAGCTGGCTTATTTTATTGAAAGGAAAGAAACTGAATGGTGTTTGCCATATTGTGAACAGCCTCATTCTTCTCAGTCAGGGGCTGGAGACACTGATCTTATACTTGCCCTGGCCTCACTCCAGGTTAGAAAGTGGTGCCTTTTCCTAGCAGCTCTTCTCTGCAGCAGCTTTTGTCAAGCAGGTCAGGCTCTGTGGTCTTCTGGTCCTTTCTGGCCTGAAAAACTGCTGAAAGCCACTTCCCATCAGCAGAGCTTGCCTTACAGCAATTGAGTTTCAGATGACTTTGGGCATGACCTTGTTTACGCTTGTTCCCAGCAGGTGAAAAGAGGATCAAGTTCAAACAGGTGAGAATGAGGTTTAGTGCTTTCATGGTCCTGGTGTGCCTTGGAGGCTCCCTGCACTCTGATTGCTCTGGATGGATAAAAGCAGGAAGCTGGTGAGACAGAATAGAGGTGGTTAAAAATCAACAGGGTGTACCAGCCAGAGATAATGTGCTGTGGTCTCAGAAAGGGAGAGAAATTACTCTTAGGGCTTTTTTATTAATGTGAAAACGTCTGTATGTGAAACCCCCTCATTTAGAAGCTGACTGTTGAGGAACATCTACTTTTAAGTTTTGTTTTCTAGGCTGTGTGTTAAGTCTATTAACAAACAAATCACTGCACTTTAATGATTCTAATTTCCAGGCCAAAACATGGGCAAGTAATCTGATTTGTGCAGAAAAATAAAAACAATACTGTATTTTCCTTTGTCAGCTACATCATGATCTTAATTCTGAATTAACTGTTTGACCTATATTGTCTTCTAAACACTTCTAAAGCCCCTTTCAGCATAGACTTGACCTGATCCAGAGGAATTTTTTCTTATTCTCCTCCATATGATTGTAAGATATTGGACCTGCTTGGTGCAGCATGAACAAGTAAACACATGAAAAGCACAAAAGTTCACAGAGGTTCATGTGTATATTTTCATATTCTCTCCATGGTGTGTGGTATTGTTCCAATTTTACCTGACTAATAAAGGAATTGGAACACAACAAACAAACAAACAAACAAACATCCCCCCCAGAAAACCCCACAAACAAAGAAAAAACAAACAAAACTCCAGCTAAAACAAAGCAGAGCAGCCAAATGTAATTATCCTTCATTTCCATCCTCTTTGGTGTCTTTGTTAAATAGTGACCCTTCCCTACACGTAGATCAAGCGGTCTTCTCAGCTGGTAATCTTTGTGTGTTCAGAAAAATGAAGTGTTGGCTTATGAAAGTGTTTAAGCACATCCAGAACCTGATTTCGATTAAGCTGAGGGAGCTTTCTAGAAGTCTGCTATACTCTCTGTTATGAAAGAGTGAATAATATTCCCTACTGGATTTATGAAATGGTAAGTGAACTTCCTGACTTTGTAAGGATCACTTAGAACATTTTTAAAGGCTACCTGCCTTTGTTCTCTCTGTTTCATACCTGGAGATTCAGCTTGTGTGCAGATATACCACCTCTCTGCCCCTCTAAATGGGGTTGCCCAGCAGGTTCCTTCCACAGCAGGTTTTGGTTTTCCTTCCTGTCTGTTGGTGCCTTCAATTAAGAGATGCCATGCCAAGTCATCATAGTGGTTCTTTATGCAAAAAAAGAGCCTCACTTTTTCAGAAAACTCTACAATAGTCTAAATAGTAAATAGTCTACAAAACTCTAAAATAGTCTAAAGTCTGGATTTGTCTTGCAAGCTACTTATTTCCTCCTGTAAACTTTTGCATGTGGCTTACATGTAAAATGTTACTATGCCTACTCAGTCAGAATATTGTTGATTTCCTCCTCTTTATCTAAAATATGCGCTTTAAAGAGATTTGGATTTATGATAACCAACTTTTCGAATCTGAAAGTCCTAGAAACAGAAGCTTCCTGTAACACAAGGTCAGACTGAAACACCATTGCACTTTATCAAAAGAAGGGTTTGCTTTTCTGTGGTGAGAATTTTGAGTATTTAGGGATATGGTCATGTCATATTGTCAATATTTCCTTAAATATCTTGAGGGAAAACTTTATTTACTCTAGAAGTTGAAATACAGATAAAAAGCTGCTCTTTCATGAAGCTGGTGTACCATTTACTGAGTAGGGAGGCAAAGTTAGGAAATATAACTGTCCTCATTGCACCAGGAATTCTGGCAACGTAGAATGTCAGATGACAAGTCCCTTGGGCACTGCTCTAAAATAATGCTGGTATTATTGTTTCCCTGCTTCTTCCGTTGGGCATATGGTTCCAAATAATAAAAGAAATGAGATGAGTGTTAGCCCGGCATGTGAAACAAAACCTTTACCTTCTCCTGCTGCTCGTTCCTCTGACTCACTTTGAAATGAGATGCTGAGCATAGGTCTCCTTCATAAAAACAACCGGGTGGCTTGAAATATATAAAAGCCCTGTGGAGCAAAAATGCTCTCAGCTGGCAAGAGCTGGACAGGCTTCACAGTTTTTTCTTTCATCTTGGAGAGCTCTCATTGAGCACAGCTTTCTCTTTGAGGCTGTTGGCCAGTAGTGTGCGCTCAAATACACCTCTGGTTTAGCAGCGTGCCTTGATGCTGTCTGTTTTGCCTGCACCTCTACTGTTGTAGAGCAACAGTTCCAGGAGGCACAGACAGCTGGGTTTTTTTCTTCTGCTTTCCTTATAAGATTGGACTCCAGAGAGGCTTTGATCAAGGTCAGTTTTGCTTCCTGCCCCTGCCTGTGTATCTCTTTTCCACACAGTCACAGAGAGAGGGTCACAGACAAGCCTCTGCAGGCTTGCCAGGTTGTAAGCTGACCCAATAGGTGACAGCAAAGTCCCAAATGCTGTTGAAACTGGGTTCCAGCCCCACCTGAAACTGGCTGTCCCTGTTTCCCTTATAATAAGCAGTGTGGTAGTTGGTGAGTACAGTCTTGGGGCCGTTCTTACTGGAGAGTGCAGACCTTGCCAGTGAATTTTGGGATCCTATTCTGAGAATATGAAAGGCTGTCAGCTTATATAAAGTCTTATGCAAGGAATTATTCTAGGGAGAATTCAAAGCTGATTTTTCCTCCCACCTGTGGCTATCCATTACATTTTGCCTACATGTTCTTTCCATGCCTTTTTTGTTCTTTACTGAACTTAATACCTAAGATACTGAGCACATTAGTAATGCTTGATTGCAGCTCCTAGTGCCTATGCTGCAATGCTGTAGCTCTGTTATGGAAGTGGGAATGTCCTTGGCCTCTCACTCAGCTGCTCTATGGGCAGGAAAAACAGCACTTTATCAGTATGAGGTTGGAGTCATTGGAGCAAGTCCTGAGGAGGCCACCAAGATGATTAGAGGGATGGAGCATCTCTCCTATGAGGAAAGGCTGAGAGAGTTGGGATTGTTCAGTCTGGAACAGAGAAGGCTTCAGGGTGACCTAATTGCAGCCTTCTGGTACCTGAAGGGAGCCTGCAAGAAAGATGGAGGAGACTATTTACAAGAGCATGTAGTGACACGACAGGAGGAAATTGCTTCAAACTAAAAGAGAGTAGGTTTAGATTAGGTATTAGGGGGAAGCTGCTTCCTGTGAGGTTCTTTTATGGTATTTAGCCTATCTCCTGGCTATTTAGAGGTCTGCTTTGCCTATAAATGTGTGTAGAATTGTCTCAGTGCAATTTATTGATGGACTTAGTATTGTGCCTGCTTGGTCTCTGTCCTGAGCTGTTGCAGACTTGTCTGGCTGGGTGTGGTCTGGGGGCCAGCTGTGCTGCCGGTAGGGACACTGGGTGTAGGGAGCTTGGGGGCAGTGGTGCTTCCACTGCACAAGGGGAGCCCCATGGAACACACCATCAGGGTCTTGGGTGCACAGGGCAGCACCTTGGAGCTCCTCCAGTGAGGAGCAGCCTTGTGCTGAAACAAACTGCAGGAACTGATACTGTGCTCTACAAGTTTTCACCTCCCTCATGTGCTGCACATTACAATAAGTAGAGCATGTACAGTAATGGAAATTTCTGTCTTTCTTGGTACGTTTTTTCTCTGTGAAGAAACCAAATGGTGCTGTACTGTAACATTTGAGCATAGAAGTATGGATACCAGTTTTTGTGTGCGGGGAGAGAACATAGTCTAATTTACATTTACTCTCCTGCATATTTCAGATCTCTGCAGGACAGATTTAGTTGAATAATGAGTTTCTTTCACTGATGCATCTATTTCGAAGGGCCTTCCTTGTGGGGTGATTAGTGACAGGACACTGTAACCAGCTTCATCCTGCACTTTACTCTGATAACTGTTGATATTTCTGTACTAATTGTGTCCAAATACTGCACTGCTGCTGGGGACAGGCAGCTGGCTCTGAATTCAGTATATTCTACTGGTCAGAAGGGATTTACACTTACATTTTTCAATTTGATATTAAAACATTGTTCCAGATGTGTTTTGAAAGGGAGAGACTCAAGTTCCTATAATATTATTTCTGCTGCTTGTTAGAGATCTCCTATATGGGTGTTTGTCAGAGGCCTACTGAAGATATACCAAAGGAAGGTAGAGAACACAAGTGGGAAAAATTTCAGGCACACAAGCATTCTGCTCAAAAACCAAACTTAAAAATTGTGCCTGTCTGATATAGAAATGGAAGATTGTTTGTGACTTGTACAATGTACACAACTGAGTCTGAGAAAATTCAAGTAAAAAATTCAGTTTTGGATTCTCAGAGGAAAAATTATCTATTGATAACCTATTGCTGACCCACAGTTATTTGGTAAATAATATTAATGATAATAATTATGCTTCATACAATAAATTATTTCAGAAGCTTTTTCACAATTGGTTTTCAAATTAGAATGAAGGAAACTTCATCAGATTACATAATTTTCTAGCATTTAGGGTCTCACTCAACAGGATCTACTAAGGATTGATTTTAAGTCATGTAAATTTTAAATCAATAAGATTAAAATTGTCTTTTAATTCAGTGACATTGGTATTCACATTTTCCAAAATCAAGAACTGTGGCACTAACTATAAAATATTTTATTTTGAATGTTGACATCAAATGAAATCTTTACAGAGTATAGCTGGGGGTCTTTTTATCTGATAAAGATATTCTGTGAATCCTTAAGAAATGATAAAATATTTATTTTAATTCTAATATTCCCACTATAGTAGATTTAGGAAAAGGGGAATGAAATGTTTCATTTCTGGCTCAATTACCTTTCTTTTTACTCCTTTTATCAAGTTAATCTTGGAAGAAGACTGAAATACAGATTTATACATTGAACACCAGCATTCTAAATAATTTCTAATATGACTTAATAGATTTTCCACACTGAACAAGCTTAAAAATATTCAGTAGAAGTTGCACTTTAAAGAATTCTGAATAACAGCAGTGAATATGCCAATATAGAAAATCTGTAGGTGATGGCATTTGGATGAACAGAGTTTCTCAATTCAGGAAAGGATTTGTTGTACTTTACAAATAAAGAAGACTATGATAATATAGTTTAAGGTATTTCACCCTATTCTTTCAATTAAAAAGATTAATCACTGTAACTGCTTACAAAACCTCAATGAGTCAATAAATTATAATTTAAAATTGCCAAATTTATAGTATCATAATTATTAACATTTCTTGTTTTAATTTCATTTGAAACACAAAATAGGTTCATTTCTATAAGTGTAATAATATAATCAGAGAACAACTTGAAACCTCTCTTCTAATACTTTGAATAAATGATTTTTCTCTACCTTGTTTACTTTTTACAAATTGAAGTTAAAAGAAAAAGCTACCTTATTAAATATAAAGATGGCTGAAACAAAAGAAAATAATAAGTAGTCAGTAGTGATTACAGAAAATTGGTGTGGGTGATATGGAGTAGGAGCTCAGGATTCGAATGTCAATAGAAATGTAGCTTTCCCTCCTATTGAAACAAATTTAAGAGGTTTATTTCTTGTCTGTCTGTACTTTAAAATACCAGCCTGTCTTTAAACTCAGTGCTGGAGATGGGTGTTTAACTGGTGCTGGTTAAATGGCTGTTCTGGATGAGGACTTCAGGTGCCAGTAGGTCCTCTCCCTCCCCACATGGCCTTGAGCTTATTTAGGCCATGAAGCTGTACCAATGGGATGCAAATTCCTGGTGGCAAATCCACACCTGCTTACTTCCTTGTAAGGACTCATCCTGTGAACTTCAGTTATGCTTTCTTTATGTTGAGCCACTTGGATATGTAAACATCTTATAAACTGAAGAGCAATAACTCAAAAAAGTGTATTTTATAAGCTAGTCTATATTCTGCCCCATTTTTGGCAGTGGGAGGTTTAATTGGCAGGCAGAAGTTGTGGAATATTGTTTTGTTTGCTTCATTTTATTGTTTCCGTTGCTGTTTCTAATGTCAGTCTTTAAGGCTTTGATCAAAGAAAGCTTTGAATTCTTTCTTCTTCAGCTCTTAAGAAACTCTAACTTCACATCAACCAATTCCATAAACATAGAGGCCAACTCCCTCTTGTTTAAAGAGAGTCAGCCCTTCTCAGTGTGGTAAAATGCACCTCTTCAATGAGGAATCTAAATAGAGAATTAGAAGTTTTGGTTCATCCAGAAGAATTCTGCAAAGTAACTTTGCAAAATGATGTCATTAAAGATGTGTGGTTTAAAAAGCTCTTTCATGTACATTTAACAAAGATGAAACTTTACTTTCTTTGCACAATCTTATTAATGTAGCCTAAGTGGAAATATGAAGTTCCATTGTGAAAAAACAGGAGATGAACACAAGGGTAAAATGGGAAATAAGCACATTAAGCCCATCTCAGACTGACTGAAGTGCAGAAAGTAAGCAGATTCACTAATGGAACCATTTTATTGCCTTAACTCTTGTAATTTATCCTGAATCAGGCTATGCTGTTTCACCAGTTGCTTTCATTTTATCCCTTGCAAGCAAAATAATGTGCATCTAACATCTCTGACAGTGATGCAAAACATATCTGTCTTTGCGGTTTGTGACAGGATGATAGCATTTGTGCTTTCTTCTTTCCTTCTCCAAATCATCAGTCTTGACGCTTCTACTCTTATTGTTTAAGGTTGGAGTCATACGACAAACCAAAGAAAAACAACAAAGAAAGTTTCTACAAGATAAAAAGAATATACATGTGGAGTATTTGGTTGCACATATTTTGCCTTTTTTACTCTATTTGTGAACTCCTATTTCAATAGAATTATTATTGAATAAGATACTGAGGTCATTGACATGCTGTCTTGGGCTGAGCAACATAATTATATCAAGCTTCTATCAGATTAATAAATTGTCTTATAAGTTAAAGATTGAATACTGGCACAAATATTCAAGCTAGGTTGTGTATTGTATTTCTTCTTTTTCATCTTGTTGCCAACGTTGTCAAGAACAACTGAATATCTGAATTGTGAACAATATCTGAAGATTGTTCCCAATTTTTTTGTCCACCAATTCATCACCTCATGGAGAAGTAGTTATAAGGTGTTTTTGTAAGTCCTTCAAATCAAACATTTGTTGGCTGCTATGGAGGGTAGGGTCAGCTGGCTACTCCTGATTCCAAAGGAGATTGCATTGGCTGTGTAAGCTTGAAGATGGGATGCATCTTTTCTTCTATACAACTTGCATCATAGGTGATCCTTTAATACCATTGCACATCTTGTCTCTTTTGGTGGTTTCATCAATTATTCACAGCTATTGACCCCACATAAGTGTAGCAATCACTTCAGTTGAAAGCTTTAGGACAGATATTTTTGGCCTAAGGAAGAATTTTGTCATCAAAATAAGATCCAGAAACTCCAGTCCTGCACCAAGAACCATTGTGGCAGGTAATAAACAAATATGTAACAAAAGAATACTCTGTGAAGGACAAATTCACAACCTAAGTAAACAGCTGAAAGGTCTAAGCCAAACAGGCACCCAGAGCCATGTTTGAAGGAAGATTCCTCAGTCTGACAATGAAGATGTCATTATGGCAAATGATTTCAGGCTATGTTAAGGTCTATCTAACCACATAAACATTTATTTGTAAATGTTTCAGACATTATATCGAATTTTTTGTTTCAGATCAGATTTCTCATTTCATATAAGATTTTTATATAGAAATGTTAAGTCACATCTGTGTTACTGTTAAGATACACAATATTAATAGCACATTGTAATAGGACCATTTAGGTTGTTTGCAAGCTGGAAGGCCTCCTAGCCCACTTCTCCTCTCTGCCTGTCAGATTCATAGGCAGGTGGGACAATGTTTTCTTTTCAGGGAATTTCTATTACAGAAGTTTCAGTGGTCAATGCTGAGCTCTGAGCAAGAGTTGATTGACTTCCCCTGTGTTTCCTTCTGTGTGCTTTTGCTGCTCATACATACAAGAAAGGGAATAAGGAAATAGGAAGGTATCTCCAAATCTATTGATACAGAATTGGAGAAGAATTCAGAGAGGTTCTTCTTGGAGAAGGCAGAGCTCAGCTATACAACTTTTGCACAACTGGGGATTTTCAGTTACATTCATAAATCTGCTCTCCCAGCTGACATTGATTTAAAGATTAATTTAATACATTTTTCTACATGACAGCTAAAAGAGAGTACATACTCATGTTGATAGCGATGGCAAGTGCTAAGCTAAAAAAGAGGAAGTGTCTTTATTAAGAATTAAATTAAAGATGGTAATGCCAACAATATGATTAATAATCAAATATCTAAAAATGCATAGTAGTATGGACAGCAAGGTAAATGTTATGCCTTATTTTACAGCTGAAATACCTACAGATATGATCCACAGAAATACTATTTATGGAAGCTGTAACAAAAACATCCCCATGTTATTAATGTTGGTTTGGTCACAAATCCCAAACGTGACACCATGGAAGTTATTACACTGAAAATCACCAGCCCAAACCAGGAAAGGATAAAATATCCCTTGTCTTTTGAAAATATAGAAGACTAAGAGCTATGGCCTGCAGCATTAGATAAGCCTGGAATTGTTATTTGAAATGAAAAATCTTGATATGAGTCTTTGAGCAAGGGAACTCCTGAGCACCTAGCTCAACTTATTTAATTTTATCTTTTTTTTTTCTTTCTCTACATTGACATGTGTTTTGTTTGTTGGTCTTTTTTGTTTTGTTAATGTTGTTTTGTGGTATAATATTGCATGTTTCATTAGGCATATTTCCAGATATGCTGTCACTGGCCATGTTGTACAGCTGTGAATAATTAGTATCTGAAATCTCCACTGGCACATGTGAGAAGTGTGAGAAAAGGATCTTGGGAAGAGGGTGTAGAAGCAGGATATCATCTCTAATGTTTCAGTCGCTGGGTTTGTGCTCATGACCCCTTAGTGTCACAGAGGGCAGAGGTTTTGAAGGAACTGGTAACATCTTTCCTTACACCAGTTGAAATATTCACAATATGGAAAGAGTATCAGAATCATGAGGGACTTAAGGAGTTACCTTATCTTCAATCTCTCAGGTACAGAAGCAAAACCCACAAAAATATTCAAATTATAGATCATCCTGCATGGAGTCCCTTCCTTTCCCCTGCTTTCTTATTTTGTTTCAACGAGTTTATATTTGGAAATTGTTTCTCCTTTTCTTTTTTTTTTGTTAGTTACTTCATGAATATGCATTCATAAGGTGTTTTTGTAAGGTCTTCTGAAGGTCCAAGACTAGCTGTGCATGAGATCAAGGGAGCATGGTTTGCTCATAAAGAGGCAAAAGAAAGTGTAAACAAATGGATGGCAAACGTATCCAGAATTTTTAAATCCTGCTGATTGTTCCTTTCTGAAGACTTATCTACTCCTACACCTCAGTGTGTCAGTGACACAAACTTTGACTGCCAGCACCAAAATTTGAAGTAATGGGGTATGAGAGGGCTGGTAGATGTGTGTAACTTGTGAGTGAGACCAATCAGTATTTGACTTAACATTATTTACTGGATGCATTGACAGAAAAGACAGACAATTTTGGTTTCCTTATTTTAAATTCAGTGACTATATCTGTGCTAATAAACAGTCCCAGAGATTGTTTCCATATGCTGAATATGATTTTTTTTTTTAATACTGTCACATGAAAAGGGGAGATTTGCTCCACCTCTTAGTGTTTGATTAGTCTGTTAGCTCCCCAGGAAAACTGGGACCCAACCAATCTATCAGTGTCTTGTTATGGGGGCCCTTCACTGAGCAGTTCACCACATTGAAGGCAGTTTGGCTGACCTGCTTAGGATACCATGCCTGAGAAACCTCCTCCTGGGTCTCCACACCTTTACTACTGCCAGCATGCTTGAAGGACTCCCATTAACAGGTGATGGAATAACACTCTTTATTAATATAATTTCAACAGATTAAAGGGCTGCTCATGGTGGTATCTCAAAAATATATCCAAAACAATAGAATAACAAGCAATATAATTCAACACAACATACTACACCAGATCTAATTCCTAACAAAAGTTAGCTCAAGATAATCCTTCAGTGTGCATAGAGTACAGTTCTTACCCAATAGGGGTCCCTGTGCAGGGACAAGACAGATTTAGCCTGTCAGCTGATCCCAGAAGTTATGATGGTGTCTTCCCCAACTTCTTCTCAATTTTGACTAACTTCTATACTATTTCCTTACATTTATGTTAAGCTTGCATGACTTAAGTCATGCATTTGAGTTACTGAGGGGTGATCATACCTTGGGGCAGATTTCTCAGTATGGCACCCAAGAAAAGGGTTGCATGGGCACACGGGTCAGTCCAAGGAGAGTGGTTTCGCTACTGCTCCTGATTCAACAGCAGGACATATTCCTCTGTTTCCCTTGCTTTTCAGCAGTTGTGCATCTTACTGGCTAGAAAGTACCACTGAGTTCCCTCCTCTGCAAGGGTTTTGATAGAGTGTGGCCATGGTGTTTCCACCCCGCTCCACCCTGTGTTTAGCCCCCCTTAGACTGTGTTGTGTGTGGGAGGTTGGGTGTACTGACCAAGTTCTATCCCACTTTATTTTCCTCTGTAATTTCTGTACCGTTATTTTTCAGCCCCAGTCATCTTCCCACAAGTGCCTAACTACTGTCACTGATCTGTTTTGGCCCCAGCCAAATAATATGCCCCCAGACAATTCACAGGCACAGGTTGAAAGTTAACAAGAACCAAAATGTTTTGGGCTATAAAGGATTTGGGCTATAGAAGTATGTGAAAAAAAGTCCAGTCTGTACTAGAGAATAAGTGCTGGGGGTGCATTTCCTTCCCAGTATGGACATTAGGTATCCAGTAAATAATGTACTTTTGTTAGCAGTCTGCAGTAAAATGATTGTGCAGCTGTCACTTGTCATGGATTAGCCAGGGCTGAATCTAGTGTGGACTCATAAAAGGGTGTTTTTCCTCCTTATGTTTGAGTCTGATAAGAAAAATTGGTGGATCCCAACAATATTTTCTTTTTAGAACAAGTGATCTCCTCCACTGTGTAGTTTGTGTATCATCATCATCATCTGTATGAAGATGAAATAACTAAATTAGTGGTGGTTTGATTTGTTTTCCTATTAAAGAATAATTTTTCACATGGAAGATGATCTGACTCATAGCCCTGTTTCATATTGATGAACACTGTAGGTAAATGAGAATAGTAATGGAAAAATGGGACTCTGTAAAGTTTTGACAAAACCTACCCCTTACGCTTCTGAAATGCCATCTTAATTCCTGAAAAAAAAATAATTTATATCAACTGCTTCCATTGTGGGGTCACCTCCTTGCACTACATCTCCCATGATTCACCCACAACCTCGGTCTGCTGCCTGTGGCACTCACCTGCCTTTGCTGATTCATGTGTGATGGCACTTGCTAGGAAACATCTTTTCAAGCAGTCAGGTGTTTTCCTGCATAGTATTTTGTCGAAATCCTGTCTTTCAAATCTTCCCAGGGCTTTGTAATTTTTGAAAGAGAAGCCAGGACAATGGTTTTAACTCGCCACTGTATTCTGAAAATGCTCTGCAGCACAGGGGAAATTCTGCCACCCGCAGATGATAGGGAAATAGAGGCATGGTGACTAATCCACAGTGAATAGCACATCTTAGGAACAGAGTCCTGGTCATGTGCCCCCTGCCAACTATGCTAGAATAGTGACTTTGGTGACCTAAAGGTGAAAGGCTGCAACTGTGAGACGAGTGGCCCTCCTTTTTTAGCAGTGATTAACATTCCTGAAAAGCCTGCCCAGACTTATGGCAGGTAGTCATGATTTACTGCCTCTGAGGATCTTTATGCAAGGATTTAAATGCCAGCTGTAACAAGCTCAGATGCCTGAAACCTTGAAATTTCACTTGTACAATTTTAAATTCTCTCCTTAATTCAAATAAGGAATATTCCTAAATGTTTTTACGGTAATTATATGGAGCTATGTAATTTCTTCTGGAGGAAGTGAACTACTGGAAAACCTCACTGAGGCATTTAACAGATTTATTAAAAAACATAAACCTAGAACTGAAGTTTCTAATTCAATTCCTTTGTGCACTGGCACAACAGTGCAGTGGCTGTTACTGCATCACCCAAGTTTCCCTGCCTGCAGTGGTTTAGCTTTTCTGCCTCCAGTAATGAGGTACCTCCCCTTCTAACGCAGCAAAGTTAAATTTAGGCCCCGCAGAGTGCACTATTCCTATATTTAGTGCTGTGAAAGTACGACTTCAGCAAGGAACTGGCTAAGCTATGAGGTGTTCTGCAGTCCAGGAGACAGAAATAGAAACACAGCAAAGTGCCTCTTTGGATTTTTCCCCTGTGGCCAGGCCACAGTGACAATGAAGGTCTCTGTGCAGGGACAGCATTTAAAAAAATATTTATCTATCCCAGCAGTTATCATGGAATTCCTGAACGTGAGCAGACAAAGAGCTGCAGAGCCCTATGCCGCTGGGAGGACACTGAGCAAGGCTGCTGGCTTTGTGACGAAGGGAGGCTGCTAGCAGCGAGCTGGGGACACAGCGACTCTGCAGCTTGCCGGGGTGCCAGCAGCACTGCAGGGCTGGTTCCAGCTGTGTCTTACTCTGCCCTGCGGCTGGGGATCTGCTCACATACGGTATGCATAGAAATACGCCGGTGCTCATGTGGACCATCAGGGTCCGATTCTCATGTACCCAAACTTGCCATGTGTCAGCCTGGTGTGATTTGTAAGACAATATAATACTGTTTGTTAAGCCAGGTGAAATACTTGGGAGGGAAACAGGAAATTTGGGGGTACTTTCCTTTGGGTTTTCCATCAAAGCAGGAAATGCACGCCACAGACGATGGCGCCGTGGCGATGGAAATTTGTCGTGACTTTTTCTCGCGAGGCTCTGAGCAGGTAGAGGAGTGGGGTGGCGGCGGCAGCGCCCGCCCCGATGGTGGCCCGGCTCTGCCCGGCCCACAAGCATGGACGGCACCGCTAGAGGGCTCGCAGGACGGGAATTGCCACGTCTGGAAGAAAGCTAATTAGAACTGTAAGATGCGCTGGCACCGAGCCCTTTTTCTGCTACTGGCAGAGGTTAACAGAGTTATTATAAACGGGTACTCAATGATCACTTCAGATTGCCTCTTGGGGACCGCCAGCCATATGATTTAATTCCTGTGTGAATCAGAAAGCATCTTTTGGACAGACATCTGATTGATTTGGTCGAGCAAATCACTTTTGGTTTTTTTATTCAAGTCTGCAGAGTCTGTATCTCAAATAAGAATGGATTAAAGTTTGATGAAAAAGACGTAGTGTGTCCTAAAACCCTTGGGGGGAAACTGTTTTCAGAAGAAATGTAAACAGTCAAGAAAGACAAGTATATAGAGCTAGAAGATTCCTGAAATGATCCTCTGCTTTCATAGCCATCAGGCCACACAGTGATAAAACTTTCCTAAACTAATGTTGTTATTTTCTAAAAATAGCCATGGGTTTTTTTCCCCCCATTGTTCTCTTCCTGGAAGGTTCTTCCAGAACTGTACAGGAAGAATTGTTCACTAATTCCACCCTAATTTTATTGTGGCTCACTTATTCCCATTTGCTCTTGTGCCATTTTTTCTTCATTATGTCTTCTTCCTCCCCAGTGTATCCTCCCTATAAATACACCTGGAATAGTTATATTTGTGCCAGCCTTTGCCTGGCTAGGCTAAACAAGCAGAGTTCTTAAAATTGCACATTCTAAAATAGACCATGAAGCTTCAGGACTGTTGCCACAAGGCATAAGGACCTCTTTTAAAATCTTCTTTTACCCTTTTGTCCATTAGAGAACATTGCACAAGTGGGGGTACTGTGACATGGGGAAAATTTGCCCTTATGTCTTTTTATGTAGTGTAGCAACAGAGTAGTTTTCTGAGACAGAATATTGCTCTGAGAGACCCACTTTATGATGCAAATTGGCAGGTACTGGTCTAGATGAGCTATTTGCCTTTGATTTCTAATTTTTAAATGTAGAACAGCTTAGTTGCATGGAGAAAATCATACTGGTATAAACCAAGGAACATGATCTCAGAAAAATTGAAAAAAAAGCATCAACAGCAGAGAAAATATAGCAGAGCCTTCAAAACATCTCAGATTTTCCTGAGTTTTCTGTGAGATTCAGGAGCATATTAAAAACATTCAGGACAGCATGCACATATTAGTATCCTCTCCCTTATGGGCTGTTTCTTGGAAACCGGAAAACCTTTCTAGCTTTGCCACAGTATCCCAGACTGCAGTGAGACCTCTGCTCCTTTTGTCTTGTCTCCTGGCTGAGCTTCCATGCATGGAATGAGTTGCCAGTGATTGCTTTTCACAGAATCACTATGTTGGAAGAGACCTTTAAGATCATTGAGTACAACCCATGCCATAACACCTCAACTAAACCATGGCACTGAAGTGCCACATGCAATCTTTTTTTAAACACATCCAGGGATGATGACCCTACTACCTCCCTGGGAAAACCATTCCAGTACTTGGCAGACAATTCCAGTACTTTTGACCACTCCTTTCAGCTTTGTGCCAGCAGCATGGACCTGGCAGGCAGTGAAAACTGACTCTGTTCTCATAGAAATGAGAAGAGGGAAGCATCTCCGAAGGACAAGGTTGAGTCCATGCAGTGCTCAGTCTGTGTCACAAAGCTTATGGCTGGGAACAGTCAGTCAATGACCACTGCAGACTATGGAATCACAAACCCTGAACTGTCCTAAGGCAGGAATGACAGGCACAAAGAGTAGGACAATGCCAAGCCTCTCAAGTTCCTATTAACTTGTCTGTTGCTCATAAAGCATGCTCTCTCCTGAGCATTCACTCATTTACACAAGCATTAAGTGTATCTGCAAAAGTATATCTATCTTGACATTCTTTGGTCTGTGATCAGGGCAATGCTTTGATAAAAAAGAGGAGTGAAAGGGCCTTCTTTTAGCTGGAGACCAAAAGCGGCTTGAAAGGAATGGAAAGGGAGGAAGATGATTAAAGAAGATTAAGTACTTAAGTAAAGTGAATGCTTCACTGTGCAGAGTTAATGCTGAATTTCACTGGTCTGGGAAAAGAAGCTGAAATGTTGCTGCTCAGATTTGTGTTAATAATTTTCTTACATGCTACTGAATGATCCAACTCACTTTGTTGTGGGAACAGAATATCACCCAACCAATGCCCAAAAGACTTTAGGAAAAACACCTTATAAAGAAAGCCAATCCTGTGCTGTGACAAGACAACATGTAAATGTTTTAATATTATCTCCTGGTAGATCCAGGAGTTAAAGGAAATAGAGGCCTTATTGGATAAACAGTGCCCAAGGAGCTGCATGATCTGATGTGGGAACGTGCCAGTCCAGTGAGCATTAATGGCTCACAAACAACTTTATCCCCTCCTCACAGTCAGTCCAGACTGAAAGAAAGGTGATGGGAATTTAATAAAATACAGATGCCACTCTAGCAGAGAGTCCAGGAGCAGAGTGACTGCAGGCAACTCCTTATGGGCTGGCTGTGTGGCAATTGTCAAGGTGATGTCTAGAAGTTCAGCTCCCAGAGCCCGTATATCCCTGTCAGCACATTGATTTGCCTCAGCTGCAGGACCCAGGCACAACCTGGTGTGAAGCCTCTCTGCCCAGCGCTGGGCACCATTGGAGCAGAGGTGCTTGGGGACATCTGGCCTGGCTGCACCCATGTAGCCAGTAATGCAGCTCAGCCTTTGCCTGGACCTTGAGCCTTGGTTGTTTCTCAGTATCACATGGCATTAAAGATGTGTTGAAAACCAAATTTGCTCACATCTGTTGCCAGATCTCCAATGATTCTGAGGCCAGGATTTCAGCCTGGCAAGCTATTCAGCAATGCTGTCCTCACAGCTGTAACTCAATTAACCAAGGCATGCAAAACTCTTTGTGATTTTCCCCTTCTTGTTTCTAGTTCATTTGCTAAATAGATACACATACCAGTTGGCCTTTTCCTGTTTCTCAGGTGCTTTCTTCTGTTGCCAAAACGTCTCCCTCCCTGGCAGGCAACATGAGGGAGGATGGCACCACTCTCCTTCCCCAGATGGTCAGTGCTGTCTCCTCCTCAGTCACCAACTGCTGAATGTGAAAGGGTTCATGACATGAGTGTTCACATAGTGAGAGGCTGAGAAATTCCCTGGCTTGTAATACTGTCCTCAGCCCGACCTTCATCTATATTTTCATTTGCCACTCAGGATGGAGGAGAGCAGCCATGAGTCATCCTAGAGGCTGATGACTCATATTTTCAGTCAGAAGAGTCAGTGTGCTGAGGGTTTCTCAAGGCTCTGCTCAATCTTTCATGCCCAGAAGCTCAATGCAGGGTTCGTGCATGGATTTTCCTACCTATGATTTCTAGCCCCCAGTTGTTTTTTCTCTCCATTTCATTGTTTTCTCTCTTGCCAGTAGGTTTTCCCTACCCCCACAATCCACTTTGAGCTTTCCAGTTCCAGACTGAATCTGCCTGCTTCATATATGCTAATGTTTCCCTCTAACATCCTGTATGCTTTTGCTGCTTGGAGAGAGCCCACTCATATTTGCTGTCTGTGTGAGATGCTGCTATATCATGGCTTGGACAGCCTGTGGCAGTGTGCTTGAGTTTATGCTACGAAACACTACATTCTTTTCAAAGCTAAGTTGCTAAGCTGTACATGTTGATGTATGCCACCCCTTGCAGCTGGTATCCATGCAGAATCCTAGAATGCTTTGGGTTGAAAGAGACCTTAGATCATCCAGCTCCAAGGGCCCTGCCATGAGCAGGGACTCCTTCCTCTAAACCAGGTTGCTCAGGGTGCCATCCAGCCTGGCCTTGAATACCACCAAGGATAGGACATCCACAACATCTCTGGGCAACCAGTGTCTCACTACTCTCATAATGAAGAATGTCTTCTTTATATCTAATCCACAGGCTCTTGTAACAGGCCCCTTTCCCCTCTTTCAGATACTGAAAGGCTGTTCTAACCTCTACCTGGAGCCCTCTCTTCTCCATGCTCAACAACCTTAACTCTCTCAGCCTGTTGCCATAGGAGATGTGCTCCATCCCTCTCTGACCATCTTCCTGGCCCTCATCTGGACCTGCTCCAGCAGGTCCTCATCTTTCTTATGTTGGGGACTGCAGAATTGGATGCAGAACTCCAAGTGGGGTCTTACCAGAGCAGAAAAGAAAAAAAGCATTTCCATTTTGACCCAGAGTAGAACAAAATCATTTCCCCTGACCTACTGGCCATGCTGCTTTTGATGCAGCTCAAGATGTGTCTGGCTTTTTGGGCTGTGTGCCCTGCCCTCAGGGTCAGGTCACGTTGAGCTTCTTGTCCACCAACACCTGTCAAGTCGTTCTCCTTAGGACTGCTCTCAGCCTGTTCTCCACCCAGCCTGTGTTTGTGCTTGGGATTGCCCTGGTCCAGGTGCTTGGCCTTGTTGAACTTCATGAGGCCTGTGCAGGCCCAGCCCTCAGGCCTGTCCAGGTCCCTCTGGATGGCATCCCTTCCCTCCAGCATGCTGACTGCACCTCACAGCTTCGTGTTGTGGGCAAACTCACTGAGGGTGAGCTCAGTCCCACTGCCCATGTAGCCAACAAAAGTGTTAAACTGCCTCTGTCCCAGCCCCAGCCCCTGAGGAATGGCACTCAATGCTGGTTTCCACTGGGATATTGAGCCAGGGGCTGCACTGAGTGTGACCATCCAGCCAAATCCTTCTCCACTGTGGTGTGGGCTGGACCTCTCCACTTCAGAGATGGGGATGTTGTGTGGGACAGTGTCATGTGCTTTGCTTGTACAAGGCCAGGTAGATTACATCGGTTACTCTTTCTTCATCCAGCAATGCCCTCACCCACCATGGAAGGCCATGAGTTTTTTCAGGAATTTGCCCTTAGTGAAGCAATGATGGCTGTCACCAATCCGCTCCTTATTTCCACGTACTTTAGTATAGTTTCCAGAAAGATCTGCTCCATGATCTTAACCACAGGTTAAACGGGTGACTTTCCAGCTGTGCATCTGTGGATCTTAAAATACCCATCCGATCGCAAGTTAAGGTTTGCATATGACCCATGGTGAGTGGCTGAAACAGCTGCTAGGCCCAAGCATTACTTGTCACTTCTTGCTTGAGGTTCACCTTCACATCAGATTACAGCACCCAGAAGTAGCGCAAATGGGTTCTCAGGGAGCAATGGCAAGTTAGGAGGTTAGCCACACAGCAATGAGGTTGTTCATTAGAAGCTGTGGGAAGAATTCTTCTTGATGTGTAAGCCAGTGGTGATACTAGGAGGGGATCTGAATGAGAAGGGCATATGAGAGGTGCAATATGCTGGGAGAACTGGAAAAGAGGACAGCATTAAAGTGTAACAAATAAGTAATCAAAGTAATCCTTCCCAGTTTCTTTGAACTGACAAATATTCTTATGTTCAAAGATAAGCACACACACAAAAAGAACTTATTTTTATCGTACAGTGCATGACTGATGTGTTGGCAGTATTTTGTTGTCACTCTGCATGGCTTTTAATTGAGGTTACCTAGAAACAGCAGGGACAAGTGTTTCACCATCACCGAGTCCTAATTATGGGAGAGTTTATAGGAAACCTAAACTGTATCATGGGAAAAAATGGAAAGCCAAATTAAGTTGTTCTCAGTCTTTTCAGCTTCTCTTTGATTTACATACTTTTTAAGTAAAAAAAATACAGGTAAGAGTTATATGAACCACTTATGGTTTGATCTATTATGTTTCCCTGTTTTCTTTTCCCAGCTTGAAAGGGAGAGAGGGAAATGAAAACTAACTTAGTTTAGGGCTCTGACTCAAGAGTCCTAAGCAGAAGTTAAATTTTGAATCTCACTACAAACTTCCTTCACAATATTAATTTTTAAAGAAAGTCAAAGTTTTTGTGTTTGTTGGAGAAGCAAACCAAACCAATGTGCATTGAAACTACAAACCACACTGTACTTGGTATAACAGACTATTGGCTCATGGTCTCTGGATACATCTTTTCTTCAATAGATTTGAAGGTGCAGGCTATGAAAAGAAATCATAGAAACTACACCATTTACCAAATTGCAGTGAATGTCATATTTTATGTGAAAGGTTAAAAAACTTGTATTGCATCTGAGCAAGCTCATTCATGGATAATAAATAAATGAGCTGCTAAAAGGCTGTCAAGAATGTGAAACTGCTCTGTCCCCTTTTTTCTAATTATAAAATCTCAAGGATACCAGCCTAGGCAGCACGTTTACATAGAAATTCCCAGATCAAAGTGCTCCCAGAAGAAAAGATTTGCTGGAATAAAATAGCTTCCAAAAAACTCTTGATAATTGCAGTCTTAGTGGAGCCAAGCCCCCTGGAAGCTGCCAGCCGTGTTGTGTGTCTTTTGGCACCTCTGCAACATATATAAATAGCTGGAGCCCTTCCTACAGCCAGGAACAAGTGAGATGAGAAAAGGCTCTGTTTCCAAATTTGGAGAGAAAGCTGTAAACAACAGGAATGGTGTGCCAGGGGACTTCAGGAGTCTGCCCTTTGGTCCTCTCAGCAGACAAGGTCAACTTCCCCTCCATTTTGTTTTGTCAACACAGACAGAGCATGATCACAGTCTGGGACTGCTCTTTTTGAGAACCAGATCTCAAACTGAGAAGATGAAACTTATCCTGGTGTGATCACAAGCCCCACACTGAAACCTTTACTTTAATAAGCTTTGCTAACCAATTGTCCAGAGTGGCTACCTTAACAATGTTCCTGTGCAGTTCCTCTGCTTAATCTAGCCTTTGAAGGTGTCAGCCAGGGTTATTTATAGGGAAAATGCAAGGAATAAATAAAGATCATGGGCCACAGAAAATAGCACCACATAAAGTAAATGACAATTCATTACAGTTTGAGCAGTGGAAAAGTTCATATCCTTCCTCTGTTCAGGACCACCCTGTAAATTCATGTGGCAACTGGCCACATGAATTTTTAACAGGCCTTCAATGTCTTTGCTGTTTCCTAGTCCTATTGAAATGCCAGCCATATTTCAAACACCCATGAACTCTGCACACTTCACACAGTGAGCTGGATATTCTGTTGATGGTACAGTTTTAACCACTTCTGATCCAGTCAGGACAGAACAACATGGTCTACTGAAAAGCAAAGATGGATGTTAAGCTGTATTTTCACAGATTTCCATTATCTAAAGACTTGGGGTCTCATTTAAAATGTTTTAGTTTATCCTTAACTGAAAAGTTTGGTATGTTATTTTTGCAGAAGTGTTTTCATAATTTCATAGAATCTTAGGACCATTTAGCTTGGAAAAGACCCAAAGCTCCACATCTGCACATTCTTGTATTTGAAGAGAAATATAATCCAACAAGACAACTGAGGGTTTTTCCAACTACAGTGTTAGGTCAGTGGCATTTTAGTACCTTTAGAAAAAAGGGTTGTATGCTGCACTAGGAGCACAACTGAAGGCAGCAGCTGCCTAGGTGGTATTGTGTGTTAGTGAAAGCAGTAGCTGAGCAGGCAGCTGCACGTGGCACATTTCACACCTCACCAGCCCATAACCACTAAAATAACTTTTAATTTATTTCTTCCTGCAGACAAGGTGGTGAACTCCAGAAAAAATACCCACATAAAACAATTCCTAATTCCCCAGATTGCTCAGGGTGCTTCAGTTTATTAAGCCTTTTGGCTGCTTCTTGTATGCTCTTCTGATTCACTGAAGTGATTCTTCAAAGTTTGCAGCACAGGGGCTCTGGCTAAAAGCACTTTTTTTAGCTTGTTTTTCTAGTATGTTTCAGATACTCTTCCTCAGAGTCATTGTTTCACTTCCATCTTTGTAAAGCTAAATAGCTTTTTTTGCACCCTATTTTTACACCCCATTCTTTCCTTTTGGGTCTAGACTTGGTGTAGGAGAGAAAGGTTAGTTCTATGTGCCATGAAAATATTTGCCATGGCACTTTCTGTTGTGCTATTTGACAGGGTACTCCTTCTATTTGGCCAGTTACTTTTACCTGACTCTTTTTTGCAGAATCCACAGCCCATTTATCACAAATGGTCCATGAAATATTCAAACATTTGTGCAAAGCATGTTTTTCTCAGAGATCTTATTCTGGTTTAACCACTGCTGGCAACTAAGCACCACACAGCCTCTCACTTATTCCCCCTCCAGTGGGATGAGGGAGAGAATCTGAAGAGCAAAAGGGAGAAAATTTGTGGTTGAGATAAATATAGTTTAATAAGTAAAGTAAAAGCAATGTGTGCAAGTAAATCAAAACATGGAATTCATTTTTACCTTCATTCATCACTTCCCATGAGCAGGCAGGTGTTCAACCATCTCTGGGAAAGCAGGGCTCCATAATGTGTAATATATGTGCCCCCTTCCTTCTTCTTCTACTACCTTTATATGCTGGGCATGATGCCACATGGTCTGGAATATCCCTGTGACCAGTTGGGGTCAGCTGTCCCAGCTGTGTCCCTTTTCAACTTCTTGTACATTCCTAGCCCACTCACTGGTGGTATGAGAGGCAGAAAAGGCCTTGGCTCTGTGCAAGCCCTGCTCAAAACATCCCTGTGATATCAACACTGTTTCCAGCATAAATTCAAAACACAGCCCCATACTAGCAACTATGAAGAAAATTAACCCTGTCTTAGCCAAAACCAGCATAGATATCTATTCTTTTACAGGTTTTGCTTTTTCTTATGTTTTCCATAACATTATTGGGATGTCATGATGACACTGATTGCACCTGCCACCACAATAAACTCAGCTTTATCAGTAGCATGTAATAATATAGAGCAGAGTCTGGACACTACAAATGAGATCAATTTCTCTGTCTCACAAGGGAGCACTGTTCTTCCTGTTTTGTGGGCAGAGAATAGAGCCTTAAAGAGTCTCACAAGAATACCATAGAGAAACCTGGTTTGTTTTCTGAAACCTTTTTTTGTATCCTAATCAGAGGACAATCCTGCCTTGCTGGCATTCCTCTGGTGTTGTGAATCACAATGTGCTTAATTACCAAGTAGTGCTGCTCTTCCATGCAGATTCCCAAATCTTCATCCCAGCTTCAAGACACAAGAAATATCTGTGCGGATGAAAGAGCTGTTACTTTAGAACAGCTGTTCAAATACACATTAACACCCCACTGAAATGGCTGTTTTGCCTATGATTTACATTTGTTAGAGGTCTTAATAACTGTTTCTAGTATGAAATTTCAGCTCAAGCTTAGAGCTAACATTGGTACAAGCTGCAGTAGTGCCAGAATGCTCTTCTGCTCTCATGCTACTCTGCTTGCTTACCTGGTGAGAGTGGAAATGACTGAGGAAAAGCTGCTTCAGGGACATGCAATGGAGGAAACTTTTCATCTGATGCCTAATGGTATTTATCTATTTTGTCTCCAAGGTTCCTGCCTCTAAGAGCTTTCTAATGTCCTCTGTGGTGGGCACGAGGATGGCTGCAATGGGATTTCTGCTGAAGAGTTTCTGCATAGCTAATCCTCTGGGATTGGGGTTATTTTTATTATCATAACAAGGAAGTATCAGGGCAAGTGGGGACACGAAACTTCCCTGAGTATGTAGCTAGGCTAAAAGCTCATTGTGAAGTGATGGAAACCTATGAGTGGAAAAACAGAGGTCTGCCATCTCTAGGACACTGTGGCCTTTCTTAAAGAAGGATTCTTCATTTTTCTTCCCACATGATGAGTTCCTAAATGACTGGCATAAAAATACAGAGAGACACCAAAATGAGATATTGCTGCATTTCCAATATCCAGTATAACTGCAGGGAAAGCTGTATGTGGTGATGGTAGAAGCAGATATTTGCACACCCATGTTAATGGTGGATGCAGATGAGTAGGTAGAAATTTGCTCAGTGTGCTGTCTTTCATGGAGGCACACCACTTAGAAGTAGATGATGGTAGTGTTACTGTAGCAGCACAGCTCTACACAGTTGTCAACCCGTGTCATAGGTACAGAGTGAACATTTAAAAGTTTCTCACTTCCAAATGGTAATTTGTTGATTTTTTCTTTTTTCCAAATGTGAAGGTTTGTGAATAGAGAACAAATACTTCAGATTGGAGATTGACTTCAAACACCAGGAGATATGATGGCAACTAAAATGCAGTGATTTAGCCCTGAACCTACTGGATTAAGTCATCTCTCACTTTGCTGAAGCAGTGAATAATTGCCTTGCCTTGTCCCTGAGAGGGTTCTGTGAATATACCTGCCTGGTGGTGAGGAAGGCTAGCAGAGGGTCAGCCACGGAAATAAATAGTGAGTAATGTTAATACAGGTTGTTTGTATCTTTTCCTTATTAGTGTGCACATGTCCCATGCCTTAGAACTGGTCATGGTGGGAGCTGATCATTTTCCCTCCAACACATCAGGTTCACACCCTTAGCTTTCAGTCATGGACCAGTCCCCAGTGAAAATTTATTGACAAGACTGACTGTATTTGTTGCTGGTGTCAGGGTTTTGACAGCAGGGATTGCAGGGTGGTCCCTGTGAGGAGAGGACAGAGGTGCCCCTTGCTAGGCACAGCCGGTTCCAGACAGCTCCAAACGACCACCACAGGACACAGCTGAGCCCGGCAGCCACAGGGAGAGGCTGTGGGATAAAGGACTAAATGCTGTCCTGCAGGAGGAGTGAGGGAAAGAAGTGTGATAAACACTCTGAGCCCTGAGGTGAGGGCAGGAGGAGGGGGAGGAGGGACCCCAGCAGTCTGCAGATCTCAGCACTGCACCAAGGGCAGGGGTTTTCCACTGGGAAGATGTTGTTGATGATCCAAGAAGTTGTGTTCTGAGATGCAGTGTTGCAATCCAAAAGAGTAAAATGCCACTTGGCGGTGTCTGGGGCTCATTTTTTCATCCCAAACTGCTGCTATTGTCCTGAATTGAAGACTATTCCAGTTTAGAAACTGGGACTTAGTGAGGCTGAAGAATGATGTAAACGTAGGGAATGAGTGGGAAGCTGTAATTTACCTGCTTGTTAGGTCATGACATGGCTGTGTACAGACTGATACACTGGCAACATCATAATCCCAGCAGCTTGCTTACAGAACTTGCTTCTTAATTGACAGATGTCATGTTTTTAAACACAAATAGATCCCTAAGAATGCCCAGAAGTGCCTCATGGCATTTGCAAAAGTGTCTCCACATTCAACTTAAGAGCAATAAGTGAAGTAGTTTTCATTGCCTTATTTGCATTTTAGATCCTTAATGTTTTTAAATAAGCTATTGCTGGGAGGTCAGATATGTTGCAATTTATGTTTATTTCCTGACTAATTTGTAACTGTGGTCACAAATTTTACTATAATTTTTGCTATATTTATACCTGTCACACAGTATATATATATTTTAGAATAACCCTGTGCATGCCACAGGGTTATTCTAAAATTGACTATATCTGTTTTAAAGGAATTCATAAAGGTTGTTTTCTCCCTACCATCTAGTTCTCACATAAAAGTCATTAACAATTACAGGGTATTGTAAAAGTTATATGTAGACTGTTAATTATTCTGAATCAGGAATTACTTATCTCATGGAGCCTACTGTGCTTTCCTTTCAAAAGAATTATCCTTCTCTTCCAAAGAGATTTAGTTTCCCAGTGATTGCCTAATCACGCGTCTTATTATAAATATTATGTATTCTAAGCAGAGAAATGAAATCTCACCTTTAACAGAGGTGACAAATCAAACAAACCAAGTACATTGCACACTGCTCAGATTGAAATGCATATCTATACAACCAAATTGCTAACCAAGCAGTTGTATTCTTTTCTCTTCTCATTTCTATTTTCTTGGGTTTTTTCTCTTCCTTCTTCTTCTCCTTTTTATTTCCTCTTCCTTTTTTTTGCCTTCTTCCTTTCTTTTCCTTTTTTTAGGTTGGCTTAATCACAGGTAGAGAACTATATTTTTAGACCTTGGTTCAGCCCTGAGGGCTTAGCCACAAAATTTACACCTATTGCTAGGTCAGATTGGTAGGTCTTAACCTCCCCTTAGATATGAAGTTTAGTGAAAGGAATTGGAAAGAATATGAGTTACACTAACACCAGAGGAAAAACCATCACTTTTCTTAGGCAACGATCAGGATTTGATGAAGTTTTCTTTATGTAAGCATGATATGAAATGCATTCAGTTACTGAAGGCAAGGAGGAAATCTGGTAAAAATTTCTGCTGACAATCTATAGTACTGGATCAAAGAAGTACAACCCAACATTGGTGCTACAATTGCACTGTTAGTGTGCATTTAAAGAAGAGAAAAACAAACATTTTAGGGTGCTGAAAAAACACTTGTTCTAGTTCTTAATCTGCAGGCTAGTTTGGTTTGACCAAACCAAAGAAAGAAAGAAAATCCATCTGTCTGAGTTTTCTAGCTATGATCCCATTTTTTTCTGCATAATTTAAATCAAAATATGATATTCTCATGCTTGTTTAAAGGCTCTTCTTGCATTGCACTTGTTTTGTTCTGAGTTCATGATTTGAGGGTTTTTCATTCTCTTGCCTCCAGCCAAGGTTTTCCATATTGCAAGTGTAGATCATACTGAAAGATGTATATTTAAGTTTTAGTTCTGCTGTGAGGTTAAGTTGAAATGCTTGTTGCTGTCCCTCTCTGGCATGGTGAGGTTATGCAAACATATAAATCCTTTTTGATAGAAGGAATATGATTGTGAAGTGTCCCTTAAGTTTGTAGGTCAAGTTTGGATGTATTCCCTTTATTTATATTGTCCCCCAGTACCAAACCATCTTATATTTACCTGTGCAACATCCACCAAGCCTCCAGGGTGGATTACTTGTATTTATAGCAACATCTGGTTGGGCCATAAGAGCAGCCAACAAGGAACAAAATAACTGCAAAGCACAGAAGAGGCATGGGAAGAGCTGGCTGGTTGCTGGGTGTTTCAGCAGCACTTGATCACGGACAGCTGTGTACAGCTGTATCTCAAAAAGCAGTGAACAAGCTCTTGCCATCAGAAAATGCCAAACTTGCAAGTAGGGATTTGTTTTTCTTCTTGGATACATCTGAGTGTTAGTTTGAACTATGTATTACCTGGTAGAATTAGCTCCCATCTGATCTCAGAAGTGTTTAGGAAAGAAACAAAGTAAAGTTTCCAGGAAACCAAGCAGGCAATTCACTTTACTTGTACGATACAGGGCAGTAGGTTCTGCAGGTAACTCATTTGCCCGCCTGCCTGCAGCGTGGGGACAAACCTCTGTAGCCTCTTTTTCTGCTGGAGCTGTGCCTGGTGTCATTTTGCCATCCTTCAGCCCCAGAACTGGTTCCAAGAACGCTACAAGGCAGCCAGGGTAGCAGCAGCTCTGGGAGCTGCATTCCTGTTACAAAACCCTAGAAACTGCCTTTTCTAAGTTGCTAGAGGCAATAATTAAATAAGTAGCTCTTGACATGCCAACTGGATTGAAAGGCTGTCCTGCTGGTAGTAACCCCAGTGTCCATCAAATTACAATTCAGTGGAAAAGAGTGGGAATTTGTGGTTAAGTATGAGTCAGGCACCAGGACAAGCCTGGAATGAAGCGAATGAGCCCAAGAACAGGATTTGTATTATGATTAATGCTATTGAACGGTGCTGGATAATACTTGTACTTTCCGTGAAGTCACTGCGGGTGATAGGTTGAAAATGCAAATGCTCTTTGGCTAACTAGCAGAAAGCCAGTTGATGCCAGTCTAGCCAGCTGCACTCCACACAGGGCATAGCAGTATCTGCATGTGTTACTGCTGCTTCAGCTTTTGGAGGAGACTCATGGAAAAGCTGGGGAGACACACAGAAATATGACTGAAAGCAGAGAAGGTAGGCAGCAAGTGCTGAGCACTCAACCTTCATACATGAAGGTTGCAGGGTTCCCCGTTGTGCCACAAGCATGGTCCTCCCTGCTCTGTTCTGCTTTTGCCCTGGAAGCTTCTGCTCTGGAGCACAGTCCACTGCTTTTCTAGATTAAGGCACCTACAAATATTTAGGGAGCAGCAGCCAGCCTGCAAATATGAGCTTGCCAAGAAGCTTGGAAACCTATGAAGAACAATCTGTGCTCCTGTGCTTGTTCCATAAAAACTTCCTTAATTTTATTCTTGATGAGAATAATTTAGAATGGATCATAAGGAGGGGTATGAAATATCTGAGAAGCAAAGAAGGTGCAAAATTACATAGAGTGGAGCTACTTTCATTAAGTATTATAAGACTTCATTGTTTTATTCTACTTCCAATGTAAATTGGTTACAACAGCAAGTTTTAACATTAGTTTCTTGGTAGAAGATCAATCTGAATGACAAATGTTAGCAATATCAGCAGGTTGTAGAAACATGGAGCTTTCTTCCATCCTTGCAGCAAATGTTCACTTCAACATGTCTTTTCTTTCATGCTGCTGACTACCCTTTGTGTAGCCTCACAGCACTATAAGAGGAATGTCTAGAAGCAGCAGTCCGCAGTGGTGGCAGTGGTTGATTTGCACCTCACAGCACTTTGCCAGCACCTTGTTAGCAGCTGCTTTTGTATGCATTCCCCTCTAAAATTCCAATATACAATTTTACCAAATTGATAACTAGAGAAAAAAATTTTTACCATGCTTCTAGCTTTCCATGGGCTGAAGTTTTCATCACTGATCCAGTGTCGTATGCAAAGT
Organism: Melozone crissalis; assembly: GCF_028551555.1. Taxonomy (NCBI): domain Eukaryota; kingdom Metazoa; phylum Chordata; class Aves; order Passeriformes; family Passerellidae; genus Melozone; species Melozone crissalis. Next base: position 19,251,794 of record NW_026535786.1, on the reverse strand, counting down.
ATATGTTTCACTTCTGTCTTTTTTTCCTTTGGCTCTCCCTATTTGAGGCAGGATGGGTACTAAAGTATGAAGTAAGAGATGTGGTTGCTTTTCATTTCAGTTTCATTATGCGGAGGGTACAATTATGAAACTGAACTGGCTGTCTCTACACTGGGTGCATTAGCCATGGTAGCATAAATCAGGACACTGTTGAAAGGTCCTGAATATGAATGCCAGAGCAGGTGATTTTCAGGTGAAATGCCTGATACAACCTTTCCTTACCCACAGTTGCTGGATAGTAAGGCTGGTTCTGTGACTGGCTTCTTCAGCAGGTTCTGGCTAAGTGGTGCAGGGGAGTGAGTGAGCCATTCTTCTCTGGCAAGGGAACATGGAGCTACTGCAGTGTGCAGGCTGGCTTGTGGGATGCATTCTGAGTCCCATGTGCATTGTAGTTTTGGCAAACAGTATAAATATTTACAAATTGTGCTTCCTTCTAGCTCTCCAAATAGACTTCTTCATTAGAGAGGGAACTGAATATTACATGCTTCCCATGCAGTCAGCAAGATACGAACTGGGACTTAACCCTGTGATGGCCGTCCATCAGATTCAGAGGTTTACATACAGCCATGACATGACCCTCGTCTAAAGAGAGAGGGATCTGTGACTGTGTCACATCATGCAGGACTGCAGACTGCACTGACTGGTACCAGAAGAAAGACTTAATTTGCTGCTAAATGTGTGCTTGAGTTTGCAAACCCAGCATTTGAGGAATGAAGGAAATATTATTCTGGTTTTAGAGACTTTGTGTTTCATCTGGTGTTAATGAAAGGCAATAAATGTTGTATGAGAAAGTACCATATTTAGTGAATTTCCTCTCAGGGATAGAAAAAATGGCCTCTGAGTTGATTAGAAATTTTGTACATTTATTCTCTTTATTTGTATTCTTATTGCCTAATGGGGAAGAGAGATGTGTTACTACAGTTTCAGTACACAAATAATAGTCAGATGTGGCTCTGCAGTGTTCTGTTTGGTCAGGGTTCCCCTTAAACTGTGATGAGAACAAATAAGCAAGAAAGGTCTAGCTTGGGCAGATAACAACATGTCTTCTGAGCTTCCGGGGCAGCATCCTTACACTACCAACTACTGCCCTTTGAGAAGAATTAGATTTAAACCATCAGCTGATTTCTACAGCCAACAAACATCACACTAGATTGTACCAGCTTTTGATCACTGTAAACTGGGCCAGATTTAGAATGGCCATGTGGACCTGGAATGTTACAGCCATGATAAATCTCTCATTGCCACAGATAGGTTAACTCCCTATTCTCTCCTCATTGCATGCTTTGCAAGTGCTTTCCCTCAGTTTAATTTTAGTTTGTGCAGTAATAGTAGCACTTACTAATTTTTGTGCAATTTAGTTTTCATGCCATCTTTTGTTTCTTCACTTCTGCTCTAGATGTTTTCTTGTCATTATAAAATGATCAAGAAGGTTGGCACTTTAACAGTAAAATAGAAAATAGAAAGGACAAAATGGAGTCCACAGGTACCAGCAAAATTATGGTCCAAGGGTAATTTTGCTAACAACAGTTTCCAGTTTCATGAGATCAACTCCTAACTGCAAATCATTCCACCCTACCATTTTATACAAAGATTTATTAGGTCTAGGAAACAAACTGAGTGACTATTCCCTTGTGTATCTACACATATCCACACACTTTTATAATTTATTTCTTCCTTTTTTTAACCTATAATAATGTGAGAAAAGTCCAAGTGAGAATTATGGCTTGGCAGAACTTTAGGTTATATTGAAAAAATTTGATGTTGTTATGACATAAAAACTATTCTTTGCTCTTGTGTCAGAAAGGGCTGTATAGATCATCTTTTACCCAATGACTTCCCTATTTTTCTTCCTTGATAAAAAAAAGTGATTGACTGTCATAAGCTAATTACATTTAATTCTCATGTGCTGAGAGAATGTAATAGGATGCATGGGGCAAGTGACAAGTTTGGTGGCTGACTAAGCCATTAGCTATTTTTAATGACCTGCTTGGCCTGTAGCAGTACCTGAGGTAGGAGTAATTGATTTTCCTAACAGTTGAAGGCTAGGGACAGCTTCCCCTGACAAGACCTCATAGAACAAGGCATTTTAAAAATCTATATGGTTTTGAGAGGCCATATGGTTGCAATACATCTTTTCCAGACAGTGACTTTCCCAGTATAATTAGGCTGAAGCATTATGGGAAGGTGTTTTTACAAATTAAATTGCTGGGTTGGCAAAATATGGGAGTTCAAAATGTAAAAATAAGAATAAATCAGAAAGCTACACATTCTCTATCTTTTTTTATCAACATATGTAGCTAAGATAGCTTTCTTGGTCACAGCAGAAAGGAAGAAGAAAGGATTTTCTTGACACTCACTGCCATGTGACTGACTTAATACTGTCTTGGAGATCCCCACTGATGAAAAATTTGTACAAATACCTTCTCTGTTGGCTACATTTTTTGTATCTGAAGTAAAAATGCTGCAAGATTCAGGAAAGGAGGTAACAGATCCAAAGTACCTTGCCATTTCTGCATTCTAAGAATCTTGTATTTACTGTTCTCATTTCTTTTTATTTAAAAAGCTACTTTGAGCTGAAAGAAATAAGTAAGTTGTTCTGTAGGTGATTAGGTTAAGAAAGGGATACATGATAAGAAGAAAATTATTCTTCCTGTTGCCAGCTGCATGATCTGCTCTGGGTGTTGTTAACTAAACCAGATAACTGTACTGTTATTATCCACTGATGATTGCACTGTCAATCTGCTGATCTGTGAGCTCAGGTTCAGCTGAGAGCCAGTTTTTGTCTTTCAGTATTAAGGAAAGCAAGGAAAACAGCTCTCTTTTTCACCTGTATGGTGGACTTATTTTTAACTATTAGCATTTTGCTTACTTGTTCAGGCCTGTGAAAATTAGGGAACCCTGATTTAGAACATCCAAAAGCCTCATGGGCTGGGAATATGTAATAAAGTGAAGTAGCTGTGTTTATAGGAGTTTACATTGAGTTTACATATTATTTCCTATATACTTTTTATTCTTTCATCCTTTCAAGGAACTAGTATCAATGTTAAATGTTACATTTGGAAGATAAATAATCCTTCCAACTGAATATGAAGCTACCAAATTAGCTAAGCTGGAATATATGCGGGTTGTTTTTAAATGAACTGAGGTCACCCTTGCTGCCTCAAGAGGAATTGGTCATGTATTGGATTAAGAACAAGTAAATAAATGAAAGACAAGAATGTTGAAAATGTACTTCTTGTGCTAGAGAGCTCATAGCATTCACATATGAATGAATACAGAAGGTCGAGACTCTGGTACAGCCATACAGCTCTGTTAATTTAATCAGAATGAGAACTTGCATTTCTCCAGAGCTTTGCATTGTTTCTAGATGGGCTTGGAACTGAAATTTAAGTACAGGAGTTGCAGCCAACTTTCAAATCCCCTATGTCCTGCCTTTCCCTAAATCCCAGAGTTCCTGTAAACTAGAATAGAGTGCTGCTCTATTCTAGTTTGACTGTTTGGTGCATCATTTGTCTTTGAAAAGTGCAAGAGAGACCATCCATTGAAACAGCTGAAAGATATCATGTCACACAGCTTCTCTAAGAGACCCCCCCAGATAACCCAATGCCTGTCCTTCCCTTTCTGTCACTCCTTTTCTGGAAAATATATAATAGACCAGTTAGATCCAATATCTGATGAGAAACTGGAGGACATTGCAAATTGGTGTGTAATGCGATTTCATATAAATTCACCTTCTGTAGAGACAGGGAATAAATTCTAATTGCAGGTCAGATCTTTATCATTCATTAGGAGAGATCAGAAGTTTTATCCTAATAATCCTTATTAATCCTTAGTAACAATGTACATTAGCTTTCACTTTGGTCTACATTTGTAATAATTTAATTATATTTGCTGAAAATGACAAAAAAAAAAAAAAAAAAAAAGAAAAAAGGAAGAAAAGCTTTTTTTTCGGTGGCCAAAACCAAGTGAGTGAATTTTACTTGTGGAGGTCTGCAAGCCTGCAGTGCACAGGATAACAGAGCATTCGTTTGTGGAATACATAATCTCTAAGCCAGTGCTACTCCTGGTTGTGTGAATTAGTGGACAGTTATGCTTTAACAACCTATAGCACAGAGCCAAATATCCCTTGGGGGATCACTGGATGGTCTACTGGCATTACCATCAGCCTTGCTCAGGTGCTGTGCCCTTTCTGAGAATTGGACAATATGCTCTGATAGTGTGTTAGAGGACAACATTTGAGAATCACCCTCAGGAAGGTGCCATAAGAAGATGTTTGCTACCTGTTGCCTTCACAATCTTTTCAAAATTAATCCAGTATCCAAGCGGACAAAACATTCCTTAGGGTAGAGAGAGCAGGAGTTCTTTTGCAGTCACAGCACTAACTCAGTGTGATTCTGGATAAATCCTTTCCCCTCACATTCATTTTCAGGAGCCATAGAATCAGCCATTGAATAATATTTGCTTAATAACATTTGCTCTTATCGTGTGCTGTTAATGACTGCAAAATGCTTTGTGGTTTGTAGGCGAATGGCACCAGATATATTGAATACACCGTGCTGCATAAAATGCTGGGTATGTTTGAAAAGGGTAGATGAAAAAGGGCTGATTGTGAGCCCTTTGAAGTCTGGGTTAAAATTTTCACATATTTCCACGGGCTCTGGATCAGATAGTGAGTGTGAAGAGAGGGATGGGAGAGAAAATCTTATTCAAGGTCATCTACTTGTTTTTAAACAAGGAACCAAGTTGGTGCACTTGTGATTGATTGCCCTTTTTCCTTTTACTTGGAAAAATAAAGATGAAGGAAACATTACTGGTATCCCATTGATGTGCATCCAGTTTTGGAACAGAACATGGAAACTCTCAGCCCCATAGCTGTCTGAATGTCTCTGTCTGCAAATGATGATCCACTGATGAACACAGTCATGTAGATGGAAAGAACATTCTATAATGCAGCTCTGTTCAGCAAATCCTCTCACAAATAGACCCTCCAGCTACTCAGAGTCATGTTGCCTGGTTTATTTCAAGGGTCAGTGCCCGGGTGAGGAATGTGACATCTTGGGTCATTTATGTAACAGCCTAATCATGTAACAGGTGAGGAGGGAGTCCATGTACAGTGAAAACAAATCCCCCTGCCATTTCCCCCTGCATTGTCAAGCTGATTATAATGAAGAAAATATGTAAAGCTGAAGCCAGAGAACCAAGGCTTGGAGCCTACTCAGAGATTCAGAGAGGGGAGAGGGTGGTTGATTCCATGTCTTGTGGCATGGTCCCAGGATCTGTGGTCTGTGTGTGAATCTTTATTTGGTTTCTGTTCAAGTTATGATGCCTGAGCTTCTTATATGTGAGTAATATAAGAGAGGCTGTATTGTTCCCAAAGGAAGAGCTGTCTGCCTTCATTGTCTCTACTACAGACTTCTCCTTAGCTAGCAACCTGTAAAGCACCGACTGCAATCCCTGATGAGTGTGCACATCAGCTGATAGTCAACAGCTTTTCTCCTTCAGTGAACCTGTGTAAAAATAGAGCTTATCCATCTAGTTCCAATCATCAAAAAAGAGAACATTTATAGTTGTTCAAGACCAACAATTTACTGAGTTTGTGCATACTATAAATTCTGGCAGACGTCTTACAATTTTCACATTTATGGACAGCATACTGTTGTATCTAGTACTCAACCTGATCTTTTAAAAAATATATTTCTCCAGATTTACTGGGGCTTTACTATAGTTATCATTAATAAGAATATTGAGTTGCACTTTCTTGGGGGAAATATGTACACAAGGCAATAACATTGCTTGAGTTCATATTAGTGTGTTTTAGCAGTTTCATAAGCAGTTTCTTTTTTTTAATGTATGTTTTCTCTGACAAGCACACAGTTAAAGGCGGTGTTGTGCATATTTCATGTTACCTAATAAATATTTTATCAGCCTTATTAACCAGGTTAGAGGGAAAGAATAGAAAATTAATAGTTTATGTTAAGACTATGTTGAAAGGCATATAACTCTTACAGCTAATATATTTGCCACATTTCTCAGTTGGCAATCAAATTGTTTTGTATCTGCACAGCACTTCACCACTACGCTGGGCCATTTCCCTCTGTGCACATAATATTTATCATTACTGTGTTCATTAAATCAGCATCCTTTGACAGATTTTCTTCTTTCTTGGGCTCTCCCTGTGTAGTGAGTGTCTCATTTACTGTCTACCTGGGTGTTACTTATCTTTTAGAGAAAGACAGACAAAGTGAAAGAAGCAGTGGTGCTCTGATGTTGAAGTCACAGTGAACAGGAGGTCTTGTTTTCTATGAGTGTCTGCAAGTGCATCATCCCACTGCCTCTCCAAGTCAAGCAGGAACTCATGCTCTATGCATGTGTCACAATCATGGCAACTCCCTTAAATTATCAGCTTCATATTCTGTCCTCATGTGAACACAGATCTAAAGCCTCCTGGATTCCTTGAGGGTCGGTTTGTCAAGCTGGAATAGCCTTTATTATCCAGGGAAGAGTCAGGAGAAGAGCATGTCAGAGGCATGTAGATATGCAGGAGGAGCATCTCCCAGCTAGCCACAAGCAGGGAGTACATGCAAGGACCAAGGCAGAGAGAGAGAAAAGGATTTTTGACATCCTTAGGAGATCCAGGGGTAGATGTTTATGCAACAATGACTGGAAATGTCCTTGGAAGTAGAGAAATTCAGGAGACATACTCCACGAGAATCACTGGCAAACAAAGAATTGTGAAGGTTTTCTCTTGTTTGGTCCTGTTTGAAACAGCCCGTGTGCAGGCCTTCAGTACTCAAGCAGTCCAAACATCTAAGCTGTTTGCATAAGTTATCCATATGTTTTACTGCCAGGCAACTGAATTCTGGTTTATTTGCTTCCTTTAGTCTGTGCCTAACTCACCTTTACTGGAAAGAGAGTGGTGAGAGAGTGGAAACAATTTAACAGGATTCACAAAGAAGGGAATTATGCTATACTAAACCTGACTCATGGTAAACCCACTAAGCCCTATGGAAAGCTTTAGTAATGGTTTTAGGACCATAGATTTATTGAAAAATATGCCAAGAATAGCTCAAAAATGAGGCAATTTCTGCCTTACTGAGGATTTTCCATTGATAATTCCTGTGCAAGGTCTGCCAGTATCTGATATTCTTAGCCTACTGTATGAATGCTGTCTGGAGCACTACCCTCTGTCCTGTACTTTTCATTCGCTCACTTCTGGACATAGTCCAGTGTCCCTGATGTCCCTCCATTGATTTAAACTTGCCCTGGATTAAGCTCAGCAGTTGCCTAAGCATATTAATTTCATGGTTGTTTGTGGATATGTTTTGGAGATTATAAGGGTACTGACTGTTATAAATATCTTTATAGTTTAGCCTTATAAAAATGCAGTGCCTTTACCATGTTCTTATGCTTTTATTATTATCATTACTGAGTTGCCCTTTTAACTTTTAAACCACTCTGTGGTTTAAAAGTTTAATGAGAAATCATTAGCTATGGAGCACTATGACTTGGTATGTGAGCATTTAGCCTAATCCACTAGCCAGTGCCAGTCCCAGCACGTGGGTCTGAGGTCACAGTACTCCCCACTCAGAAGTTTCTTAAAGCCCTTTGAGAAGCTGTGCTAACTAGAACAGTAACTATGTCCATATGTCACTAGCTATCTATGGAGACAAGTATTGAGAACAGGGAGCTAAAAAGAGTTCACATTTTCTTGGCTCCCATATCAAGCCGCTTTATGTCAACATCTTCAAGTTACATCTAGCCTTGACCTTCAGCATCTGACTTGGGACTTTCCAGACTGATGTTTTTCAAATGAACAGTATCAAGAGTTTAGAGGCCAGAGTCTGGTCTCTTTTGTTTGGGCTACTATAGAAAATGCACATACAATTGCACTGTGTGTTAAAAGAACCACTAAGTCCAAGTGCCCAGTTAAGGGCCTTGGCACATCCCTTCAAACTCCACCAAGCAGCTGTTTCAATCAGACATACCTGAGTTCTGTATGTGTATGAACTTTCCATGAAAATCCAGACTAATTTCTGCTGCTAGACACAAACTCACATGTTCAGTTGCTGTTGGCTCCAACCTTAAAACTCAACAAGGTTCTCAGGCATCTTTACCTGCAGGACTTGGTTTTACAGATGCTCCCAGGGCTAGTGGTCTGGTTCAGGCTGTGCACCAGACAGCAGTGGTTAGGATTAAGAACCAGTTTCCAGACTTCCACAGCCTGATTTACTAAGAATTTGCCTTCCACTTTTCCACTTCCAGTCTCCATTGCTCATTTTGCTGAAGCCCATCTCCTCCACATGAAAAACTTGATCTTTGTCAAAGCAAATTGCTTTTTACTGTTGAAAATGTGAATTATCAAGCTGCTTTCTCAGTCTTTGGGGTCTGAGTGCTGTTAATCTGGTCACAGGTGACATGTCTGGCAGATCCCTAGATCAGTGTCTATAAAGCATTTTAATCCAAGCCACACTTTGATCCTTCAAGAACATTTTCCCTCCTTGCAGTAGTGGATGGGGGGTGCAGTGGTAGCTGGGGAAGGTGTCCTTTGTACCAAGTGTGTTGCTTGCAGTACTTTAGCAGTTGGTATTCCATGGATGCAAAGTGCAGCCCTAGTAACTTAGGGACAGCAGAGTAGCTCCACCCCTCTGTCCTGAAAGATCCTAGCCATTCTAGAAAATTTGTAACTGGAACAACTGAAAAAGGTGGTGCTTGCCTGTTGTATTGCAGTAAATAGTTTATTTCGTTGTTTTTGCCCTGATCACATGGTTTTTCCCCCCAAAAGCCCCAGTGGTAATGGTTTGTCCCAGGTGTACTCCTCCCCTCACCCCTTCCTCACTTGTATCCCATTGGCTGTGGCCCCCTTCCTCCAGCCCCCATTCCCCCGGGTTTAAAAGTCTGCCGCCATCTGGCATTCGGTCTCTTTTTCCCCTGGGATACTGCTCTATTCCCCGTCGCGGATCCCCTGGAGTAATTCCACAATAAAGCTGTGGGATTTTTTAGCCCAGTGGAGAAGAGCGCCTCACATCTTTTACTTTTGTCCTTGTAAAGGCTGCGAGGGGCCGAGGGCCCAGAGCTAGCTGGATCGGACCCAAACAGCCCCAGGAGAGACTCAGCCATTTACACTTGCCTAGACCACCAGTGTAGCTTATCTCTTCAGCACATGCCCAGAAGACTGTAGATAGCTAAGTCGTTTTTCCACCTGGCTCATTAACACCATCTGCCTGTGATATCTGGCCTGGCAACAAAAGTCATGGTGGGTGTGCTGGCCACATGAGTTGTAATGTGCTTTGACTCCTAGAAGATAAATCCATCTTTGATAGGTAAGAACTGACCTGGGAACTTAGGGCTGTTTGGTGGATTGTGGTGGCTGTGTTAATTGGGAAAATGCCATGCTGCTGGGTTGGCTCTGGAGGGACCCGTGCAGAGCCCTGAGGAGCAAGGCAGGGTGCCCTTGGTATCAGCACTCTGGACAAGCACAAAATGCCAGAATGTAGAACCAGCACACTCACACTGAGATTCATCTGATCTGTCATATTTATAGAGGTCTTCCAGCCTTCTCCTTGTCATAATATCATAGAGCCTCACTGTTGTCATTACATTTCTTTGTGCATGATGCCAGTGATGATTTCTATCCCTGACTTATGGAAGGAGAGATGAGATTCAGAGAGACACAGGGTGTGTTTCACATGTCCAAATTACACGTGAAACAAAGCAAAGTCTTAGTGCTTACTGAGCTATCCAGAAATCAGACAAGCTGTGTTAGCTGAAGTATGTGCTTGGATTAATTAGCAACCTGGGCACAATGAAAGTATTGCTTTGAAAATGTCTGTTAGCATCTCTGAGTGTGGCTTTTAAGAATATCATCCTGCTTAAAGTTCTTAGAATTGACCTTCAGTCCTATTCTGCAATGTGTCACGAGAGCATAACTGACATAAGTGACCCTCCTCTCCTCATATGAAAGGTGTATGGACAATCAGGAACTGCTCAAGCTTCTGAGTAGCACTTTAGCCACTGGGCATTCTTTCCATAAAGACTATTCATAGGGGCACTGTTCATGGTGACTTATAAAAGGGTTTTTCGTGGGGCTAATTACTTCTCAGTCCTGCTTATTTCCCCAGGTTCCCTTATTTTGTGAAGGTTCTTTCTTACACCAAATCTTTTCCCTCTTTTTGCTGTGAAACATTCTCTGCCATGACTCAGGCGTTTTGTTTTTGCCTTGCACAGCATCCAAGAAGCAAATTGCAGCTTGAACAGCTTGTTGGAGCATGATGCTCTAAACAGAATAATGGGTTTGTTCCCTCAGTTGAAGGAGTAAGCAAGAATCAGTTAAAGGCCTCTGCCTAGGTGAAGCCTAGTAGATGACATGGATGTTTCTGCAGTGTACTTTCAGTCTAACAGCTTCCTAAGGAAAAGGTGGTTTTAATTATTTTCTGGAATTATCTTCAGGTTTTTTATCATGTGCCCACACATGCACTCTTTAGTTTTTAAGATTTCAGGCAATTAACTAACTGCTTCTCTAGCAAAGCCTCATGATGAATATTCCCTCTTGATTTGTTTTTAATTGGAGTGTTCCTACATCATCAGTATGCTCATACATAATTTAAAGAAAACATCAGCTCTTTTCCTACTGTCAGGTTGGCTGCACATGGGTTTAGAGTACATACCTCATCTGTACTCGCATTCTCCCTGTGAGGTCTTATTCTATTTCAGACTGACTCGGGCTTTTAAATATATGCCTGAATGGGGGACCATGGCCATTGCACTAAACTGATGCTTATAATGAGGCAGGTGTCACCTTCTTATCCTCTCCCATTCTCTATCAATCTCAATTTCTAACAGTTTCTTTCACTGTCTATGCAGAAATCAAGAAAGTACAGTATCACATGAGGGGTGAGGAGTGAAGAACACTGGAGCTTTTTCTGCATTGTACCATGCATGGTGCACCATAGAGCAACACCTATCAGCACGCAAGTAAATGCTGAGCAAGCTATCTGGGATACAGAAATGTACCTGATCATGGTAGAATGAGCTAATTCCTTCTCCTCTAGAAGAGTGTCAAACAGCATTTTGCTTTCTATCAGGAAGATCTAGGTCTCAACAGAAAGGGAGACCCAAGAGTAGAAAATAGTCTGTTTTCTGATGACAGCTTTTTCTGAAGCATTAGTTAGTTTTTGTAATTTTTAATTAAGTTAACAGGAGAATCATGACCAAATCCTTGGTGTTATGCTCTGGCCGACTGGAATGAGGCTACTCTCACAAGTTCATTTCAAGATGTCCAGTGTGTCAGCACCATACTGCAGTCTACTCTCTGTTAGGCCTAAGACCTTTGTTGACAAAAGGAGATGAAGGAAAATTCCAGCATGGGAAATCAGGTATGTCTTGCATAGCTCATCCTTTTTATCAGGGTGTTTGGCTCTGTGGACACATTTATATTTTGATATTTACTTCTGCTCATCCCACACTGCTTTATTACCCTCTTTGTTTATTTGGTATGGTCTTCCAAGAAACAGACCAAAGACTGAATCAATTTTTTAATACAACAAGCAGGAGAATAATACATATCAGTCTGTTGCTCTTTCTTTCTTTTTGCTTGATCAAAAGGCTTAATTCATTAATACATTCATGCTGTAAATTTTCAGCTCACAAACATGTAACAGCAGCTCATGATCTTTTCAGATATTCATACAGCACATGGTGGAAATATGTTATTAACTTTATTGAATAAGTAGTTAGAATTTGAGTGTTGTGGTACAAGTGAATATATCTGACTTTGCATAGTTGTTTAAATCTAACTCAAATAATGAGGTCAACGGACACAACAAAAGGAGAACAAGTGCACACATGTACTGTTCGAGTAAGCTGATATCCTTTGATGAAAAGGTCACCTGCATCGTGGGTGATGGGAAGGTGTTAGGTGTATTTTTCTGGATTTTAATAAGGCTTTTGGCTCTGCCCTCTGCAACATCTTTTTGGGCAAGTTGCCCATCTGTGGGATGAATGGATTCATGGTGTGCTGAGTGGTGGACTGGCTGAAAAGAAGAGCTCAGGGGGTTATAGTGAATTGGGTTACATCTGGCTGGAGACCAGGCACCAGCAGTGTACCTCAGAGTTCAGTCCTAGGGTCAGTGCTGTTCAACATTTTTAACAATGGTCTGCATGCAGAAGTTAAATGTACAATTAGCAACTTCGCCAACAATACCAAACTGGGAGGTGCTGTTCACTCTCTTCAGGGACAAGAGACTTGCAGAGGGATCTAAATAGACTGGAGCATTGGACTGTGATTAATTGGATGAAATTTAATAAGTTGAAATGCTGGACTCTGCATGCTGGAATGGAGGGATGAGTATAAATGAGGAGATTTCACTGTTGATACTAATGCTTTTACATTAATAATGTTTAGTCTTTTTAGTTGTTACTGCGATGTGAGTGAGGGGAAAGCGGGTGAAAGACATCTTGGGGGGCTTGACAGGAGCCTGGTCAAACTCATTCCATTGGGTTTGGGCAGAGTATAGAGGCTGGATGGAACGGTGGCAGTGACACAGCTAGGCCCTGAGCAAGCACATGTGCTCAGTTCACACCAAGGCGGAGGTGCTCCCCTATTGCTGAGGAACTCTGTCCATTTGTATCAGACAGGGCACTAGGGGGCTGGTTGGGTTTAACAGAGAAAAGTAATGACCTGAACCCATGGTATGCTTTTCTTGCTGGTGATCCTGAGACTGTGCTGTGTGTGTATGAAGTGGGCGCAAAGCACCAAAGTACTCTCAGTCACCATTTAAAATTAATGTCATGGAGATCTACATATTTACTGTACCTGCCAAACAGCACTTAATTACTCAAAGCCCTTTTCCTCTTGTCTGCTTTGTTAAATAATCCAGAAAGTAACAGCAAATAATGGCTCAGGTTATTGGGCTGAGAGTGCAATATTTGCTGTGCTGCAGAGTCTGTGATGTGTGTGCTGTAGTTCACATCTGCAGAAAAGGTAAATGTCAGAGGCACCTGGAAAGCAGGTAATGTTGGACCAACCAAAGAGCAAACTGCAGGCTTTGATGCTATGAAGGTTTAGGTTTAACATTTCTAAGCAGTATGGAAGGATGTTTATGACACTCTTGTCTCATCTAATTCTCTTTCTGAATTGTAATTAAATATTTTGGAGTAGGTGACTTTTCCCAAACCAGTGTGGCACATTCAGCAAATAAAATCCTTGGGGAAAAAATTCTTCTTGATGATGCTACAGTTCAGTGTAACAACTGCAAGTCTGTTACAATTCAATTACTATTTCATTGCTGATTTTGAATTACATTTATGGTCATCAGTCAGTTTCTAGAAGAGAAGTGGCAGCAGCTGGAGTTACTTATGCCCTTCATTGCTTGCCTCAGCAATACAGCTCTTGTTGAATAAGCCACAGACACTCAGCAGTTCTCCTAGACCCCAGGCAGGTCCCCTAGGACCCAGGGGAAGGCAGAAATATGAGACAGAAAAGCACTTTGTTATATAGATAAGTGTTTCTTCAAGGCCACCTCATATTCTCCATCAGTGTCAAATTCACTCTGAATAAGTAAAATAAATAAGGGAGGAATTATTATTACATCTTACTTTCCATGTAAGATCATGTCTGAATTTATTTATTTATTCTGTCAGGATCTTCTTTTGCTGATGAATATATCCGTTGCCAAGCCAAAGTTTGTACACTTTAACAGGGGTCTGAACCCAAGCCAGAGTCTTAAGTAACTTCAACCTTTAAAATAATTTGAGCAATATGTTTATATTAACTGAAGCAAAGCCCTATATGCAGCCTCACACAACCATGGAAAAATGGAATTTCAGTTCAGAGGCCACAGGTCGTACCAAAGGCCCATTTTCATTAGTTTGTTGAGAATTTGTTTGCTTTTGTTCTTTTCTTGCCACTTTCTTAATTTGTGATCACATCTCCTCCTTCCACTTACGCTTCATTGTTAGCTTGTTTTTTTCAGTTCTCATTTCTCTGTTTTCTTTGGTCAAGGGTTAAGAGCTCTAAACACAGATTAAAAGATTTATATCAACATTATCAGTTGGTTCTGCTTCAATTGGCAACTCCTCTGCTTTTCAAGGATGATATTTGATGTACTGTGCTGGCTTTTTTCTTTTCAAAGTTATTTGGGGAGCTTTCTCCAAATTCTTTGCTGGTAATAAATTATCCTAGTCATCTCATCACCTAAGATAGAGGAGATGCATTTATTTTAAGAAATTACATAATGGCATATTCTTCAGGTGGCTTCATGTCTCTTTCACTATTTTCACTCTGGTTCTTGTCATTTCCCTCATTCTTCTCTGAGATAGAACCATCTCTTCTGCACTTTCATGTGTTCTTCATTATTTGAGATGATTTTCTATGTTCTTCATGATTTGGGATGATCTCTTTGGGATCAGGTTCTGCAGTGTGATGATTTGTCTTGTTCGGGCAAGACTTGAGAATTTGACCCTGCAGGTAGCTAAAACGTTCATTCTACAAAAATATAACTGAGACCTTGTTTTGTATACTGAGATTTATCTATGACAAGGCTTTAATGCTAAGCTTAGCAAAACTGCTTTGACTCTTCTCAAATGATTTAAAGATAACCTGAGGCAAAGTGAATCATGGTCTTCATGAGGTTAAGTCAGATTTTTCAAGTAGGATAGAAGGGAATACACTGTTTCAATTGGAAGTGACCTACAGTGACCGTCCAGTCCAATGGCCTGACCAGTTCCGGGCTTTTATGTCTTAAGAAAGTATGTACAGAATATGTGCTGCCTTGGCCATTCACGTGTCTGTTGGCACGCTCTTTGATTGATTCCCTCTAACTTGAGTTCCAGTTTATCCAGTATTCCTTGCAGAGATATATCAGCTGAGAAAAATATTTACATGCATGACTCTTAAGCCTGAATTCAGTTGAATTTGGTCAAGCTTCACAAGCTGGTGAGACTGAAATGGATGTTGTTCAGGTATGGAGTTCAGAAAGACAAAGACAAGCCTGTTGTCTCTGATCTACAGGCACTTTTTTTAGTCTTTTATTTTCAGCATGTGGGCAGTCCTGTGCCTTTAATAAACTTCTCAAAACATAGGTCCAGCTTACTATTCAGGGCATCAGCCAAACACATACCAAAACCCTGTACCCTGTAATGTGAGAAATAAAGTAGCAGTCCCCTGTGTAACTACTCCGTCTTGAAAAGTAAATCAAAGTGCAAGCACTGTTTATGTTTGATAATGTGTTATTAGCAGAACTCCTGACTACGGTTCACGCCAACAACTATGGCACAAAGTGCCACTACCAGTGACGTTTATACTCTCTGATTGCAAACACTACTGTAGCCTTAAGGATGCAGGCCAGCACCTGTTGCTAATGCAATAAATATGGACTTGAAATCAAGTTTTAAAATAGAAAAAAATCAGTGTCTGGGCGTTAAGGGTCCAACCTAAGTAAGTTTTCCAAAGAGCCATCTGGTCTTCTGCCATATCTTCTAGTTCACCCACAGACCGGTTTCCCTTCAGCTTTGTTGACATCTCTCTGCTTAAGTAATACCATGACTCTCCGCCAGGTTTATCTCATATTACAAAATCCTTAATACTGGGCTGGACAAGGTTAAAAGGTCTCTCTTGACCTTACAGGAAAGAAGCCTTATTTCAACATGGCTACAAGTTTGTTATTTCTTTTTTCATCAGTGCTGTGTTGCCAAGGTGTATTTATCATGAGTTCCATAACATTTGATGTCCTGAAAAACAGAACCTAAAATATAAAACCAAAGTGCTGATGTCCCAGCTCTCATTTTCAAGTGGTTAAACAAGAATCTCAGCCTTCACCTTAGAAAGACATTTCAAGGCTCAGCATTGTTGAGAAGTAATTGGAAACACTTGCAACACTTGAACACTTGAAAATTACTGAAAGTGAAAAATACTGGAAGTGCTTATATACTCTGCAAATTGAGAAATCAGAATATCTTTAAAAATAAAGCTCATTATTTTCATTTTTTAACAGAAGTCCCATGGTTTTTAAGTTACTCTTGAGATTTAGGAACAAGAGCAGCT
This sequence comes from Melozone crissalis, assembly GCF_028551555.1. NCBI lineage: Eukaryota > Metazoa > Chordata > Aves > Passeriformes > Passerellidae > Melozone > Melozone crissalis. The sequence goes on along the minus strand of NW_026535786.1, from coordinate 19,235,716 downwards.
GAGTCCTTCTCTTTGACTGTCTGTTTTCCCAAATTACTTACACTGTTCTGTTATTCAGACCTCTCCTCAAGCTGCGTGGATCGAATGGAGGATGAATGGGTTTGTCTTAGCACCTGCCTTTACTGAGTTTCAAGTTAAAGGAGACTCACAAAGGTGTTGTGTTGTTGTGCTGTTGGTGTTTCTCTTCTACAGCCAAGCCACCTTATTTATTTCCATTTCGAAAAGCTCAAAAGGTTCTATCTGTTTTTTGAAGTTTGCTGTGTTTCCCTTTCTGAATAAAAGATTTTCCTGCCCTAGTTTATTAAAAAAAAATGCTGACAAGGGTGTCATCTGCAGCCCTCGTAGCATGGCTGGGTCAATACTCAGTATTTTCAAGGGAATATTTTTCTCTCAGATGTTTGAATTCAATCCATACTGTTGTTATTTATTAAATAAATAAAACTTTATTTCCTGATGTCTTATTTATTAAAGACTAAGGATTTATTTTAAATGTTAGGCTTTGTGTTTACTCTCAGGTCAGGGAAGATGTTTACTCCATATAGTACAAGTGCAGGTGTGATGCTTCTGTGCCTTGGAGCACAGGAGGATGAAGAAGTGCAGTGGGCTCCCTGCACTGGGCATCTGTTCTGGGCTGTACTTGGTCTGACTGGGCACAACTCTTCATTTCCCTGCAATGGCATCTGATTTGTGCCAGCAGGAGTGAAAGGTGGCTCAGGTTTGGTGTCCTAAGGTGTCCTAAGCAGGTTGAAAGGCTCACTTTACCAAAATGGCTTTAGGAAAGTTAAAGCAAACTTAATGAGGTTTTGAAGCAGGCAAACTTTGTGAGACAGGCTCATCATCACCTCACTCTGCTAAGGAATTTGGGCTGGAATCTTAAGAGCAGTGTTTTCCCATACGGAAGGGTTAAGTCAACGTTAGAAGTGGATACTGCAAGTATAAGTTTTTAGATAAAAACTTAGATAAGGGCTAAGTTCTGTTCCTAGTTTTGCTAACTAGTTGTCCTAGAACTTCATGGGAACCATTCTTTCTCTGCCTCTGTTCTGATTTTTGGATTTTTTTCTGGTCCATCCCATTTCTGCCTTCCCTTAAGATACATTCTGTTTCCCACCCACACCTTTCCTCATCTGAGAATTACTTAACTTTCTGAAGAGGAGTTCTGTGAAATGTATCCTACACAGATGCACTGCTAGGGTGGAGCTGGGAATAGAGCAAGGGTGGAAACTAGGGACTGGGACAGGGATGAGGGAGAACAGAGGCATGAGCCAGCAGTGTGCCCAGGTGGCCAAAAAGACCAATGACATCCTGGTCTGTATAAAAAATATTGTGTCAAGCAGTACTAGGGAAGAGACTGCCCCTTAGTACTTGACACTGGTGAAGTTGCACCTGAGATTCTGTGTCCAGTTCTGGGCCCCTCATGAGAAGAAATATGTTGAGATTGTGGAGTCAGTCCAGAGAAGGGCAATGGAGCTGGTGATGTGTCTGGAGTACAAGTCCTATGGGGAGCAGCTGAGAGAATTGGAGTCGCTCAACCTGGGAGAAGGGGAGGCACAAGGGTGACCTTATCACTCTACAACTACCTGAAAGAAGAGTGTAGCAAGGTGAAGGTCAGGCTCCTCTTCCACGCTGTGCCAGGGGAGGTTTAGGCTGGACATCAGCAAGATTTTTTTCACTGAAAGAGCAATTAGACATTGGAGTGGGCTGCCCAGCAAGGTGGTGGAGGCATCGTCCCTGGACATGTTCACAAAGTGACTGGACATCGCACTTAGTGCTACGGTGTTGTTCTCATGACAGCATTCCATCACATGTTGGTTTCAGTGATCTTGGAGGTCTTTTCCAACCTTAATGATTCTGTGATATGGGACAATATGACACTGCAGCTTCAGGACAAGAGACCAGAACTGCTCTTTTCCAGTTTAAGATGATATTTTACTGTCCCATCAGAGGCCTTCATAAGCCTGTGGTGTACACACAGAAGGAAGAGCAGCCTAAGTAGTCAAGACAAAGTTGTGTGGGAGATGGGCTTCCATCTAGAGCAAGTATTCTCAGGGATGATCTTCTTGTGCCTAATTTTAGTGCACAGCCTTTTCCACTGATTCCCTGGCATGAGTGCTTTCTCTTCTGGTGCTCTACTGTTTGGAGTTCTTTGGCTTCCTTTGCCTGTCTACCAGAGTCAGTGATAAGCTTCTCCAGCTTCCCTAAGCTAATCAGAGTCTCTTTCTCACTGTAATCTACATATCTCAGCAACTGGCTCTCACAGAACTCCCTGATCACCTTTATGGTCTCTGAGAGTGACAGAGGGTTTGTTTGTGTGCAAATTAATATGCTGGTGTAAGGAAAATCAATAAAGAACAAGGCTACAGCAAAGCAAATCCTATAATTCCTTTATTGGACAAGTGGGTAGGCTTCTAAACATGCTAAAAATGCTTGGAATATGGAAACTCATTGGCAGACGCCACTGTTTCCTATGAAGCTTTGCAGCCTTAAATTGGCACATGGAGTCATCAGAGCCCTTGAGCCAGCAGCACCAAAGCCATTGCTAAGTTCACCATTGAATTAATCAACTAAGAAACTGAGCCCTAAATTCTGACTTGTTCAAGAGTGAAAATCCTACCTCCGATCTTTCTGAAACAGATCAATATTCTTTCTTGTTGGACTGCAGCTGCACCAGTGTTGTACAGTGTTGAAACATGGTCAGTTTATACTTTATAGGCAATATGTTCTGCAAACTGGAGGAACTAAGGTCGCCTAAATCACCAACTTTGTCTCTTCTAAGCCAAGATTGTATTACCAAGGGAAGATGAATGTCGTACAGGCACCCACAGTGGAAACCAAATCCACCTGAAAATCAGACTCTTGAAGAATGTCAAATCCATATTTACTGAGCACGAATGGCCTGACCTTCTCCTGGGTTTGCCCAGACCAGAGTTCTTGGTTAGTTTTATCATCAGAGATTTTTAAAACAATATAGAAGAGATTCTTAGTAAAGCTGGGCTAATATTCTGTTTTTATTGATGGATCTACTCTCATTTTTGTCAGATACTGATGTCTTCCAGTTGTAAATACCTGGAATTCTCCTGTGTGGGCAGACCTTTGTTGCAGTGGAGTTATGCTGAGGGCTGTAACAGGCAATGCCAGGTGCAGCCCATCAGACACCTCCCAGTTACATTTTCTGTACACTTCCAGCTCTGAGAAGCTGGTTGGGGTCACTGGATTGGTTCCAAGTACAAAGTAGAAGACAGGAAAGTCTAGTGCATGTTGGGAAGCGTGTAGTATGTTTCCACTCATTCGGAGGGGCTATGGTGCTGGGAAGCCATTTCTATAGAGCTGCTTTGTGAAAGGAAGTTGTATGTGTTTAGAATGGCTACATGTATATATAAGAAAGGTAACTGCATATGCCATAGATTTGTGTATCATAAACATGTATGTCATAAGCAAATTTAATTGGGGGATACAACTGTCAGTGCAGCTTTAAAGAATCCTCTGAATTCACTGTTGCAAGCATGTGGGTTGGCAATTTACGTATTAGCTCCAGAGGGAAAGAATTATGTGTTTAGCAGACAGGTGATGAGTCTTGGTACATTTTTGTGAGCCTAATAGATCTTCTCCTGTAATCACTAATTTTATCCCACCCTGCCTGTCCCCAAGATTTCCAAATGGAGTGCACTCAATCTTTTAAACATTCTGAAATGGGCAGTCATAGTCTGTCATCCTGCAGACAATAAATTTCCACTGACGATCCCTGCATGAAAGAGAGACAAAAGAGAGGTGTTAGTGAGCCAGAACTGCAGAAGATGCTATGCAAGTAAGAGTAACATTATACCAGGTACTGTTATGGCAAGAAAAACATCTGTCTGCCATTAACTGACCTTCATCTGAGTGCTCTGTGTTTTCAAGAGCCAAAAGAACATTAAATATGTGTGATAGTTACAACTCCCTTACACTTCTTTACAAGATAAGAAAATCTGCTCTCTGAATAAGTAGGTCTCTGAAGACAATGAATACTGATGGTGATCAGTCCTGAATTGACTTTTAAGCAGTGACCAAGAGGAAAAGGATAATTCTGTCAAAAGTTATTGTCATGTCATATATTGTTCAGTAATGTGTAAAAGGTGAATAGTACTTGGGTGATTTTAAGCTATGTCTAAGAGGGGAGTTATCCACACAGCAAATAGTGATTTCTCATCCTTGATCAAATCACATGTGAGGAAGAGTAACATTTATGAATGTAAGGAGAGTTTATGCTCTTCTCAGTTTGTGATTGGTATTCTCTCTCAAGAGAGCGATAGGAAACCTAACAACTGTTAGTAGGAAGCCTGACTTGGAGCAGTGGGATTCAACAGTGGAGGCCAGTGATTTAGTGTCCAATAGTCACAACAGGCTACAAATTTAATTTCCTCTGTAGCTTATTGTGTGTTAAATTTTCCTTTGACAGATAGGCATGAGATCAGAGGATCAAATACAGTCCTGCTGTGAAGGGAATGTTGAATTCAGGCTGCTTGATACTGGCTAACTTGAATTTAGATCCAAACTACAATCCTTGCAGATGACAGTTGTCATTTATATTGATAAATATAACCAAGAGGTTTCTGAAAGCTTGAATTCTGCTAATAGTGATGTCCTAAAGATGAGGCATAGGATGGGTAATGTTGGTAATGGGTGATTTAATAGGAGCTTGCATCTTAAGACCCCTCCACCAAACTGGTGCCAGACTGCTGCCTCTTGGGAATGTGCTGAGACCCCCTGAGCCCAGATTTTGGTATTAACTGTGCTTAAATGGTGTCATTGACTGGGTGACTCTGTCCTGGAATAAGACTAATTTGACTATTAAGCCCTGTAGGTATACATTTTGTATCTACCCTGCAGGTATAAAATGTCTCATTGCAGCTTTTGTTAACTGAGGTTTTTTAACTGGAAATTTACTGTGCTGCTAAGCTACAAGTTTATCCTGAGTGTCACTTGGAACTGGGTCTGTGTCATGCTCATCAGCAAGTATGATGTAACAGTTATATAGTTTGGCTTTGGTTTTCTTTAGATTTTTCCTAGGTGTTTTAAATTGCAATTTCCTTGTAAAATTGTTACCAAAGATTAATTAAATGCAAGATTCATTTTTAGGTTTATTTTAAGAATAAACCCTAAAATTATTTGGTCAATGTGCATGCTTTTCAAGGACAGTTATTACTCTTTTGGTCACTAAGTTACCAAGAGAGATAAAAAAATAAAGAGGATCTCTTTGTGGAAAACAGAATTATATCGGTCAAAGTTTAGGTCTGCTAAGATAGCACCCATTGTCAGAGAGACTTTTAGCTCAAAATCTTAGATCAAGTAGGTTTTCTAAAATAGGACATGAAATTAAAAGTCAAGCTCTTTAAAAGAAATGTATTTTAGTCACCTGAATTAACATTATGCTTTAAAATACTGGAACAGAATTATTTCTGAAGCTGTCATTTCAGCTTGGATTTGCTGACACTAGCATATATGTACATGGTTGATGCATTTATGGCACATTACCATTTGTTCCACGGTTACTTGTGTTTGAACTCAAGCATACATGCCCAGCTTCTCAGGATGCAGGCAATTACTTTGTACTATTGCTGTTGTGTGCTTAATTCAGTAGTTATCAGCCTGTTTCAATCTGTTTATCTCTTAAAAGTTTACCAGTGGGGATGCAGATGCCATCAGGAATTGCCTTATGAGGCGTACACTAGAATATATCTGAACTCGCCTTTGCAGATCTTGACACCAGTTAGTAGGTGTCATCCCCTCCCAGTTGCTAAATTAATGCATTTTCCTTGGCATTGGGAATCAATATTTAACTGTCTCTTTTGCTTTCCAGCTGTCATGTCCTGTCAGATTTGAATTTTTGATGTATAGAGAAATTTCTTTTATCTCCAAATATTTTTGAATAATCTGTTTCCAATCAAGTTAAAACATTCTGTGAATTCCTATTGAGATTGAGTTTGACAAAATCCTCTTTCATTGGTCATATGAAACATATTAGGGACCTTAAATACCCTATAATTTAGCTCAGCTGAGCTTGGTGGATGTCCAGCTAGTCTGGGCATTTCAAACATACTTTACTGTTGGGGTATCTGGCTGTCGATTTATTTTTCAATGATGATGTCTGAGCAGTTAAGAAGTAACTGGCTATCCAGATAACCCAAACAAATGGAGCAGAGAACAGTTTTGTAGAAGAAATGAGCTTATGACAGCCTTCATGTGCTATTTTAATACTACGTAGCAAAGGACAAGCTGTGGCGCTTTCCAAGAACACCTGGTAATTCCCACCTCCCTGTCCAACGTACTTGCTGCAGGTTGGGTTGTGTGTGTTCCAGTAGTGCTCTCTGGACCAGGAGACTGTTCCAACCAGATGACAGCCACCTAACAATGCCCCACCAGAAAGTCATACCATCATCACTTGGCATGTTTCAGAGCTCAGGCTGAAGGTATTATGTTGTTCAGTTTGTGGGTTTAATTTTGGAAGCTATTTTGCCAAGGGTTTGCAATGTGCATGTGTATGTGGGCAGCTTCAGTTGTTTACAGCCTTCTTCAGATAGCCCATGTCCTTCTCTGAAATTTGACTGTATCGGTCTGTCTGATACAGATACTGCCCTTTCCTGCAAATGTTCCCTTATTTATGTCTTTAGGTCATCCTGTCTGCATCAGTGTTATCACCACACTCCTGAATGGGCTCCAGGAGATACTTCAGGCCTTTTCTAATTCTTTCCAGCTGCTTTTGTCTTGCTTTATAGACAGTTGTTTTCTCCTTTTGACCTATTTAAAATGAGACTGGAAAATGTAAATAGTAACCAGTTCTGAAGTCTGTTCTTCCCAAACAAGCAGTTAAAACTTTTGATAATAACTACTTTCATTCTCTCTCCTGCTACACAGGCATGGAAACTCACAGGCAGTGGTTACAGAAGTGTTGGTGGGGATAGCCTCATTATAAACTTTCTATGTCCTTTGCCACAAGCATCACATGTTGTCTCAAATATCCTTGTATAAACAGTGGCCTCACTGATGCAATGTCTTAGAGAGTAGGAAGGGAAGATATGATTTCTGCAAGTTTATTGAAGAAGTCTAAAAATACCTACCTGTTTGAAGTGATTGGGAAAGTTTTAACTGAAATACCTTCAGAGGCTTTTTCTTGACTCTTGTTAGCTCAAGAACATTGTCCATATGAACTAAATAGTAGGGACACAAGTTTAATGTGCTTGAAAAGAGGAATTACAAAATGTTCACAGAAATAAGTGGAAATGTGCATGCTCCAGGCAGGCTGAGATCAGAAGACCTTTTCTTGCTCCTATTCTGCTTCATGAGCTGCAAAGAATCATTAAGGATGACAAATTTGCTGACTTTTGTGATTCATCCTGCTCAGGAGTGTTACAGGCCTGAATCTGAATTCTGAACTGGTATAGCAAGATTTTTTTTTTTCCACTTAATTCTCTTGGCAACACAAATGGTTTCTGGTTGTTCTGAAAGCTGAGGACCAGGAAGTTCATTGGTGCAGAAATCTCTTCTAGCTTGAAATTTGTGAAATATTTTCTCTGTAGTTTCAACCTGCTACTGTTGCAGGTGTATGACTGCCACCAGAGCACAGATAGGACAAAAGTGTGCTGGTGGCTTCTTCCTCTTCCAGGCACTGTGGTCCTGTGTGGACCTGTACTCCCAATGTACATTCCCATGATGCTGCCTTTGCTCCAGTCACCCCACTGCCACCCTCTTCTGAAGGCTGCCTTTAGCAGCCAGAGATAGCAATCTGCTCAGAGGCATAGGCTACCTTGGCTGCTTTGCTTTCCACGCCTGTCCTTGTGGATTCCAGACATCCACATGCGATGGAGTCTGGATTCCAGCTGCAGTAGCATGCGCTGTCTGCATTATTTCCCCTACTCTCTGCCACAACCATGAGGAACAAGGATTAAGGATAGCACTGGGAAATATTTAAGATGAAAAGCCCAGAAGGGGGCTGTCCCTTATGACCTTGTAATTTCTTTATCTAAAGCGATAAACAGATACCCTTGAGTCAAGTATCTATGAGTTATTTTTCCACTTGCAGGAAGAATTTGCAGACATGGCTTCCATTTGGTAATAAGCAGGATAATGTATTTTAGCCAGGAAATTATAGTTATGGACCTGTAGTGGTCTTAAAACATGTTGTCATTCTGGAAAAGCCTCCTTATTTTAGGTTGAGGGATCCCTATGGTGAACTTTGGCAAGCTGAGAACATTACAGTGACAAAAGCACTTTGGCTGCTTTGAGTGTTATTAGAGAGTGCTTGAAATATTGATGTCATTAAACTCCCACTTCTCTCTTCTCTCCCCTTTCTCATGTAGCCCATCTTGGCAGAGCATTGCAGCACTCCTTACCTTGCTGTCTGTATTTTGCTTGATAACAAATGCTTTAATATATTGGGCTGAGGTGCCTAACAAAAGACATCAGCAAAGAAATAGCTCACTATTGATGTATTAGAGGGCAGCTTAAAATAATTAAGATCCCTCTCCCACAATCAGGTTTCAGTGACTGCTTATACCCTTCTTAAACCTGCTCTGTTAGGATCTCTGTAGCCCTAGGCAGACTACAGTGTGGGATTTATGTTAAGCCCAAAGTTTAAAACTTTGCAGTTGTGCATAGTAAAAAAGGGAGAAACATTCCTTTTTAACTGAACAGAAAAATTGTGAATCCATTTGCATGACTAAAACTTCACTAGCCATAGGGCCTCTCCCAAGAGGACTAGCAAATGACAAGAAATGAGCAGAACTGATCAATAAAACATAGTTAGCTCATTTTCTGGAAAGGGATCAAGGTGCATGGCACTGCCTGAATTCCTGGAGTGGCTTGAATCTGTTAGAATTGTGTTGAAATAGATTGGGCAGTTTAAAGCATTCACATTGCATTTTATATGGTATTAACTTTGCATGCTGGCAGATTCCCTGCTTCTCTGCAAAGGAAAGGGGACCAAAATAGGTCCTTGATTCCCTGAAGGCACAGGGTGTTTTTACTGAGCTCAATGAAATATGCTCCAACTAGAGGTAGGTGAGAAAGCACACAGAAGATCTGTTGCATTTGATAAAGGTCAGATTCAGCCCAACCTACCACTGCTGTATTTTTCACTGCTCAGATGGACATGGCAAATGATCCCCATTAGCATGCTCTGCTCCTGATGCACGACTCTGGACAATGAATCATATGGACTGTGAACTTTGGTCCTCAGAATTCCTAGTGCTTTGCTAAGTACCACAGCAGATGGTGTGTAGCTATGCTCTGTTGGGGGGAAATAGAGAAGACAGGCATTTTAAAGTTTCTAATGAAACATGTGAAAAGCAAACCTGTGCACAGCAGAGAAAGTTGTGGTTGCCCCACGGATGTAATAGTCGTAAGTGTACATCATCATGTCCATATCTTCTCCATAGTGTCCTGGATATTCTGTTGTTAACCTTTACATGAAAGAAAAAGAAGATAATATAATTTGCCATCTTATAGAAGTGTCCAGTTGAATGACTACAACTCAATTAGTAGATTTCTCCTGTGTCTTTGAAAGTTCTCGTTTCTTAACAGCACTACAAGATGCGGTCTCACAAGACTGCCTTTCTCCTCTATGCAACTAATTCAGGTAGCTATTTGAATAAAATTCAGCAACTTTACAACAGTTATGAGCAAACTGCAGTATTGGAATATATGTATGTACATCTGCAGCTCTGGGATAAAAGCAATCTGAACAAGAAGATAAAATTTGTCTACTACTTATGTCTTTATTGCAGGGATTTACTCCAGCAAATTTTCCTCTTGTGAAACTCTTTGGTTTGCAGCTGTAAACCACAGTAAACATTGCCAAGTAAGACAACACTAAGCATTTATCCATGTATGAATTGTATTAAGTGAATGTAACAATTAATCCATTACTTTTTGTTCTTTCCTCTCTCTGCCCAATTTATAATGAAAAAATATGGGCCTGAACATATTTTGCGGTGCGGTGTATTTGATCTGAGGACCTCAAAGTGCTTCTTCAGTTATTAACCAAATTATGATTGCTGCTTCTCTGGGAAATAGGTAATAAGTAATACTGCAATTCATTTTACAAATAATGAGCAGATTCAGGAAGGGGCTGGAAGCTTGACCAGTACTTTCTGTCAACATTATATTTGAAGTCTGAATGGAAGCCTGGCACTCCTTGTATTACACCATTTTACATGGTGCTCCTACTGGAGTTGTCAGCCTCACTGTGAAACAGCAAAGAGAAGCATCAGGTTCCCCATGAAGGAGATGCTGAACCTGTGGAAATACACTGCCCAGCTCCTGTTGAGACTAGCAGGGTTAAGACACATTTACAGAAATCCTGGCAACCTTTTTCTGACTTAATCCAGCCCAGCAGCAGTACTTGAATGATGCTTGAAGGTGATTGAAGCACATTCCAGCCAGCACTCATGCATGTTTACATTTTGTTAAATCAGTGGAGTCTAAGCACAGGCTTAAATACTTTACTCACTAGGCATATAGTTTTTGGGAGGGTTTGACCTTTTATGAGGTGCTTTGGGTGTATTTGGAGCTCAAACCTATAACTGCTGGAAAACTCAGAAGCAGAAAGTTTACCTGAAATCTGAGGTACTCTGGGCTATTAGGTTGCTTTCCAGGTCATACTCAGCTTTTGAATGGGAAAGATCATTCAGTTAGAACATCATTCTAACAAATCACTTTTCCTTAACAAATGAAAAATGTGTCTGCATATGAAACTCAAGCATGACCTTATAAGAGCCTCAAGTCTAATCAGTCAACTTCTTTGAATGTATCTTGTTCTCATGCTTCCTTTCCTTTGGTCATGAAAATCATCACACAGATTCTGACTTAAAGTACAAGGACACTCATCTCAGAGTATGTTTGGAAAGCAGAAAGTCAGGCCTGGTCACAGTGTCTGTTCTCTGAGTTCTGACGAAGGACACACGGATGTGCAAAGCCCTTGTGGTGCTCTGCCATTGGTGAGAAATAACAGCAGTATTTCACAGGTCATGCAGGCTAGGAGAAAGAGAAGAAACCATGAACACTGCCCACTCAGCCAAAGGAGAGTGCCCATATTTAGTTTACTAATTTGAAGCCTGAGTGTCTGATTGTGCATGTTCAGAAAATCCAGGGTCATAGAAGGTTTTAAAAATGAAGACCAGCTATGGAACAGCATTTAATTTTGCATTCTCCCATCAACTCCAGGTTTTGACACTTTATTTAGCTATTATTATGAGAAACCACTAAGACGTGTTTATATATGTTCTACCAAATGTGTTTCAGAACATCAGTTTTTGGCACTCAGCAAGGAAAATGATCTGTAGTCTTGACCAGCGGTATGTGCTGGGCAGATGAGACTGTGCACCACACAAGGTTAAAAAGCTGCTTTTTTCTCTACTCAGAAACACAACTGAGAGTCAGTTCTTTGAACTTCTTTCATGGGCCTCTCAGTTGAAAAAATAAATCTGATGACAAACTTCTGAATTGCTGTGGTCTCACGGACCTTTTGCAGAGGCATGCAGTGTTATTCTGAAGTGCAGTGAGAGTCTTCATTTAGCTTCCCTCTCTTTTCTTTCTGACTGCTGTCATCTTCCCTTCCCTCTGTATTAACTTCTCCATCTTATCATGCAGCCTCTTAAGGCTCCTCCACTAAGAAATGTCCAAAAAGCAAATCTATGCAATCACCAAAAATAAATTATTTGGGGACTTGAGCTGCTCTGAAGTGTGTCTTGTTTCATAGGCAGGTGCCTAGGGGCTACTTTTGTTCTGGAGAGAAGAATTATAAATAGTGCTATGACAGCGTCGTTCAAGTTCACATGAGTCTGTGTGGTCTGTCTAATTCATTTCTCTTTGATGATTGCTGTACTCATTTCTGAAACCGTTCCCCTAAGCCCCTGCATTTCAAGGTTGTCTGGCTTGCACTGTGTTCTTTAGAAGGAAATGCAATTGATCGTCCATGTAGCAGGGCTCTGTGGTGTGTCCCTTTTCTATTATCTCTCTATTTTTGGAATCCTGAGGGTAATTTACACAAAATGTGTCTGCACTTAGAGATGCCCTTGTGTTTAATGCATAGGGATAGTCAGTATGTGGTTTTCTCATCATGAAGGGGAGAAAGATAATTTAAGAACCCATTGAGGGCCTTCCCAAAGTGGTCTGCCTGACACAGGACAGTGGTTCTGTCGGGTTTTGTTGTAGCTTGGTCTGTACCCTTATTATCAAGTACTTAACTGAAAATGTTAAATGTTTTACTCACTAATGAATACAAAGTGCATATCAATTTGTGAGCAGCCTACCATGGTCCTACAGACACATAATTTATTTTCTGACATGGTAGCATTTGTGAGCTACGTGTGGCAATGTATGGTTTGTACTCAAGAGGAGTCACAAAATGAATGTGAGACACTTTTTCCCTTAATTAGTGAGGATTGTCCTGCCCATGGGCTTTTCAGGTGGGAATAGCCATCCATAGTGACCTTCACAGTGCCCTGCAAGCACTTCTGGCATTGAACTCATAGCAAACAGAACTGGACTAGAGGAGAAATGAGAAACCTGGGAATTGCCAAGTGCCCAAAATTGCTGCTGCTGTTTGGGGTGTTGTATGACCAAGCCAGGGTGCCTGTGGTTCCTGAGGGGGTAGGTGACAGGGGGCCCTTGGAAAGAGGCTGGCAAAACAGCTGTGAGAAGATGTGTGTTATAGTAATTGTGGGCTCTAGGCACTGAGTAATTTGTAAGGCTGAGGGGTAGGGGCCAGCAGGGTGCATCTAGTGGAATTGTCAAACCCAGATACACACACAGGTGTTAAGTTTGGGGAAGGACTTGTGGGGAGAAAAGAGTCATGTGAGACCTTTAATAAGTGGTAGTCTTTCCAGTCTGTATGATCTGTTTGAAAGAAAATACAGAAAACAGGAACTCTGGTTCAGCTTTTCAAATCTACTTCTGGATAGTACCAGGTATATGATGTTTGGGCACAAGAGACTTAAAGCACCAGACATTGTTGAGAGAGGAGAAAGAAGGGAATTCAGTGTTCAGGACTGGGAAAGGAAATCTTATGATAAGGGGTGTATGTAGTTCGGCCTGTGAGCAGGAAAAGTTGACAAAAAAAGGTATTTTCATAATGGCATTTTTACCTAGAATAGGATTGATGTGGAATGGTTTATCTTTTCAGTGGTTTACATTGCTCCAACCATCCCCACATTTTTCTAATGTATTTCACTGTAATCATATAAATCTTGCTCAGGGTACGATATGTACTCAAAAAAGGGATTAATTCTTTACCAAGGTTACTGTTGTTTTTATTTTAATCTGAAAACAGCTGTGTTGTTTATTTTCCATGTTGAAGAATTGCTATGGTAGAGATTAATAGAAAACACAGAGTTACTCATTTAGCACTGAGAAGAATGTTTTGTACTAATCTACAGTGATCAGTCGCACTCTTTTCACAATTGACTTCAGAAATAGTTATCATGAGTCCATTATTTACCAATAAGAACATCAAGTCACACTGGTAGCCTTAATATGTACAACCTGCTGATTAAAGAAATAAATGAGAACTGTGGATAGGCCTTGCTTTCAGATGCCAAGCAGACAAAAGAAATGAGTCTTTTAAAGTATGAGAGATAGTCGGTGGTAGAACAGTTTCTGTCTGTATATTGTATATTGTGGAATATACTTATAAGTGTATATATATAATATATACTTATATATATATAAGTATATTGTTATAAATATATATACTTTATATATATATATAAGTATATTGTGGAATATACTTATTCCCTGATCATAAGTACATGATTTTGGAATGTATTACGCTGTTCACTTCTTGTGCAACTACAATGCTAACAAGATGAATGGCTTCTCTTTAACCTTCATTCCCCTCTTTGTGGCTGAACTCTTCCTCAAGCAATGCCACAGCCAAAAGAAAGAGCTGTTTCATTTTAAGAGGAAGACATAAACTTTAACATTAACTGTCTGACATTTGAGGACAAAGAGTGTCTCCTGACACTCCTTACTTTATGGGCTTACTTTCAGATGTTGTTTACAAGTGCTTCAAGAGTATCTTTCCTAAAGGAGAAATTTTGTTCAAGAGCCACAAACCTGCAAGTTACATTCAATGAACATGGGAATTATATGTCTCTTTAATCAATTTCAGCTCTTCCTCTAGGTGGAAGACAGAGGCCATCTGCTTTAAAATATGCATCCTAAGCTGAAAAGCCAAAGAAGGTCTTAGTAAGCTGTCTACAGAAATTGCAGCAACTGCTCTGAGTACAGATCCCAAATTGCCAAGCTGCCAGGGAACTAGAGGTGTCCTGGAGCTCCTCTAGAGATGAGAGGTTCTCTTGTGTGGCCATGTCATGTGTTTTGGGATTGAGCTCAGGCTCCAGGCTCTGAGCCCATAGATTCACACGGACACATCACTGCTGCTGTGTTCCCACTGTCTTGCACTGAAAGCCACACACCCTTCCAGGGTTGGGGAGCCACAAGGCTGGAGGCTGGCACAGTGGGACCAGAGCTCTTCCAGGCCTGCACAAGTTTGTGCAATGCAGGTACAAGCAGCAGCAGAGAGCTCAAGGCAACTTGTGCTTGCTCCTCAAGAAATATATGTCCAAAATAACTTGCCCAGATTTCCAATGTCAGATCAAATGTGTTTCTCCTAAAATGTCTCTGGAAGATGGTCCTGCTAATTGAACAGCAAAGTTCTATTTGATGGGTAATAGTTTTAAAAAAAAATTAAAAAAAAAAAATCAACCTCCCCCAGCAGTAAAATACCTTTTTAACAATGGAAAAGGAGGAGTGGGGAATTGGGTTGTCCAGAACTGCATGTTTCCATGACATCTATTCTGAGTTCACCTCTTGGATTTGTACCTCTGCTACTGGTTATCTTTGAGAAACCTGCATAGGATCACATCATTTTCAATGTGTCTTATGTGGCAGGTTGAGTCAGGAAAACAAATAAGTGCTTTAAACACCATAACTCTTGGAAAATGTAATTGTTGCCTGGACAGTGTCACCGTGACAGAGAACAGCCACAGCTCCAGACAGACCTTCTGGCATTTAAACTGCTCACTGTTGCAAGAAGGGAAACAGTCATAAACACTCTGCAGACTTGAGGTGCTCTGTGACATGTGTTTGCTTTTCAGAGTATGGAGTCAAGCTTTCATTTCCTGGCAAAAGGTAAAATAGGAGCTCTAATGGGACCACTTAGTGTCACTGTCTCTGAATCTGTGATAGATTTGCTTCCTTTATGGTGCAAATCAGCACACAGTTTATTTTACTGTGGTAGCATTCCCTAGCCAGGTAAAGTAAAGGGAGTTTTTCTGCCTCCTGTGAGGAATGTTAATTATTTTCAGTATGTTAAAAATGTGCAGAATCCATGACAAGTCTTGGCATAATGAAGAGGGAAACTAAGTACTTGTAAAAAAAATTACAAAGCAAGTGCAAAACAATGAGACTGGAAAAGATTAGTAAAATTATTTTCAATATGAGCTTACTGCAGAGGAAAGCTGGGAATTAATGGAGAGAGGACTAGCTGAAACAGAACTAGTGGGTTCAAAGAGTAAGAATATAAATGCTAACAAATAAAGTCCTTCTGCATGTATTTGACTTCAGTCATTTTATTAAGCAAAGTGAAGGCAAAGCGTTGGTTTCGGTCAGCATGATGATGTTATAGATTTGTATTCCAACAAATACTAGCAGTTGTCAAAAAACACAGAGATATTCTAGGTGTGAAAAATAGGGCGAATTCTAACAAATCTGTTGCATGGCTCATGCACATAAGGAAAACCTGTCTTTATTCATTGTAGGGTCATCTCACTTCAGGAGGAATGTAGTCCTGAAGCAGAAGAGACAAGAGAAACCATACATAAGGATCAGCTGGTTTACTGCTTTTATATGTACCAGAGAGGCCTGTATGGAGACAAATGGAAGAGGAAGGAATCAAATACTCAAGGTGAGAGATAATTTGAAACAGTTTTGTCACACCTCAATATTGTCAGTTTTCTTTAAAATGCATTTCTGTCCACATCTGGTTTCATACTTAAGGGTACATTACACATTAAAAGTCAAGGCTGCTGAGAAATTCTGCAGCGTGGATTTTCTTTGAATATAGATTTTCCTGTGTAATGATCCACGAAGTACCACCATCATTGCATACTTTCCTGGTACTACTTTTCCAGTAATAGTCATATACTAATGAAGTATATATAATGAAGTAGTGTGTTTCATGCCTTTGCATGAAAATAAGCCTCTCCAACCAAAAAATAGGAGTCAGCAGCATGTTGATTGCCAGTTCTCCGCTGTTACTTTATTTACAACTAGTTCCTGGAACAGAACAAATACTATTATCGTGTGGGGCAGAAGCTGCAATAAATAATGATACGCTATACACACACATCTTTGTTGTGTCTCACATGCATATACAATGTGAGGTCTTACTCATGGTAGCCCAGAACTAATTTGCAGTTTGTTTGGAAAACATATTCTTCCTGTCAAGTGCATGTTAACTAGTGCAAGATACAGACCAGAAGTATGATGTGTGAACAAAGTCTTGTGACAATAACTTGGAAATGCCAATGAAAGTTATGTTGTGAATGAGATCTCCTGAGCTTAGGGGACAGGAAGTTTGGTTTCGGTACACTGAAATTTAATAACTCAGACAAGTCACATCTGTGACTTTATGAGTAAAAGTGAGTCCAAAGTATGGGGTTTCACACTACCCTGGTGAAGTTCGTGTTGGCTGTATGTTACCATAATAACCAGTACTTGCCCAGAGTACTACTACACCGTCTAGGCAGGGAAAGAGAATAAACCAGAAAAGAAACCATTCCTAGCAGATGACAGAAAAGAGACTGCTGTTTTGGAGGAGAGACTTGACCTGTGTGGTGAGGGTCCTCCAGTAAAAAAGTCCTTCTATGTGGGACTGCAGGATAGCTCTGGTGGAAAAGGACTTCAAAAAGTCTCTGCAACAGCCCTCTGCTCCAAACAGGGTCAACCACAGGGTCAGACCAGGCTGCTCAGCTTTTATTTTGTTCAGTCTTGAAAGCCTCCAAGGAGCCTCAATAGGCAATCTATCCTTTAGAAGAAGCAGTTTACTTTACATCCCACTGAACTGGCAGTCCTGGCCTCAAGCATGTCAGCTGCACCCCCCAAGTTTGGTGTCATATGCAAACTTGGCCAAGTTGCCTCCTCAAGATCATTGATAGAGATATTAAGCAGGACAGGCACCCAGGCAGGGTATCAACCTTTAACCACTGCCCTCTGAGCCTGTTAAGCCATTATATTTTAACCCATCTAGTTGTCTGTCCTTCCAGACCCTAACATCCTAATTTGGATAACTATGTGGAAATAGCTTATATACATACACCTTGCTAACTATAGAGGCAGAATGTTTTTTTAATGAACCCATAATCACAAACTATGCACCAGAAGCTTTTCACAAGCCAGTGACACAGTTTCCTATCAGCCAGTGACACAGCTTCCTACCAGTTTTACAGCTCTCCCCTCCCAGAAGAATGTGAGTACCTGGGATTTCTACACTCCTTAGAGGGAAAAACACTTCACCTGCTTTTGAAATGCTGCCTTTTCTGCATGGAACTGCAGGTGAACTACATAAGGCTTTCTTTCTAAGCACAAAAATGGAGTGTTGTCACTGATGGAAATAGAAGGGCAGTATAGGAGTGTGTATACAGCTGAGATGAAAACTAAAGACTCCAGTAACCTCAAACATTGACATTAGGATTTGCCTTACTCTGAATGCCAACTTGCAAAGCAGAGACAAAGCTGTTCCCAGTTGTCAAGACAACATCTGAGGGAAGTAGAACTGTCAACAATAACAAAAATATCAGATTTCTGTTGTCTCTCTGAAAATGTATGCAATATTCGAGGAGTACAAGAGATGGGAAGAACTGCTTAAAAATCTGAGTTTCCCTCAGAGGGAAGAGCCTGGGCAGGTATGTAAATAAACCCCCAGTAGGGAACATACATAGGCAATGTCTGCTGGAAAGGAGGCAGAAGAATGTTCAGAAGAATGTTAGAAGACTTTGTTACACAGTTCCTGTAATTTAAAGGCATTAAAAATAATAATAATAAAAACACTTATTTTCCACCTGGCTGGAAGGAGACTGAAGGATGAAAAGCAAGGCAGTGCTGTTGTGTTTGGCCAGTAGCCAGCCAGCCAAGTAAGACCAACAGGCACATAAACAGTTTGTATGCATCTCAGTGGGAAGCTTTCTTCAAAACTGAGGTGTGGAAAAAGGGTTCAAGCACAGGTTTACTTTTTTCTTAAATGTAGGCAGGTTATTCTTTGCATCGCTGAAAATAGCTAAATTTAAGCTGAATGTAACCCTGGAGCTTAAAATGATGGTCTTCTCTTGAACAGAATGGACAGGAGAAATACAAGCTGCCTCTACAAAATCTGCGGCTGTCTTTGGTTTTAATTTAGAGAAACCACACCTGTGGTGCATTTTAGAGAAAATGGGAAGCTTGGGATTCGCAGCTCATTTTTTCACAGTCTCCATTAAGTCGCCAGCACTATTTGTGATACTCTGCTGAGACCACGTTTTTCTTCTGGGTTTATGATCAGTAGCTCATTTTGACTTTGATCTTTAAACAGTTTTGAGAGAGAAAGCATAGTCATATGCACTACTAATATTTTTTCTGAGGTAAGTGGTAAAAGTTCAGTCTTGTAAGTCATTGTTGCACAAATGTGTAGCACAGAGATGCTCCTACTTCAGTAAATATGCTGGATTTATAGTAGGAAAATATCACTCCACTTTGGAGACTTCTGTCATGGTTTCCAGCACAGCTAGGCTGATGCTGATCCCTAGACCTTTCACTGAGGGCCAGCTACTGTGTTGTGCTGTTCAGTGTAACTGCACCCTTATTCTTTCCCTTAGCCTTGGATCCTTAATAATCCTGAGGCAGACTGGAAATAACATGCTTAGCTCTATAAAACACAGTTAACTCTTTTTCAGACAAGATTTCTGACAGGTCAAGCAGCCAAAGACATTGATAGGGATTGTTGGGAGAAAGAAGATCGCAGGTTTGGTGTCTGCTTGAACTCACCAGCAGGAATATGGGCACCTCCGGCTATAGCGGCAGCAGTAAAATTGCCATTCACGGTCCAGCACCGATGGAAAATACTGACTCTGGAAACCAGCCACCAGCCCATTGTTTGAGCAGGTTTGATACCTAATAATGAGGGTAAAGAGGAGAACACACAAGGAAAACATGGTATTAGATTCCTTGATAGTTTCAAGCATTTCTTAAAACAGCATCAGCATTTTTGATATAGAGTGCAAGTTGAGGGTTTGACTTTGTGCTGAGAAGCACTGTTTGCACTTGCTGTGTATAGAGTAACAATTTTCTATAAGAAACCAGCAGTAGTTAACCAATGTCTTAGCATTTATGTTGCACTTAAAACTATTTAATCAGGCTAAAGTATTTAATCATTCTCGTATGCTTACCATGAAAGAAGATTGTTCTGGTGTTATTATTCTCAACTGTTTACAAATCATAAGACTGAGTTCAAAATAGTCCATTAATATTTTTGTCTATGACTGTTGGTATTTGAGGATTTGGGCTTTATTGAACTAATCTTTTCAACTACTTCTCTACCACAATAAAAAAAAAAAGCTTGAGAAGCTATTTTTTAAAAAAAGTTCATTAACTTTTTTAATTGCTTGCTTTCACAACTAGGTGTTTCTAGGAGAAGGGATTCTTTATTAAAAGCATTTAGGCTTATGATGAAATCATTATTTGATAGCAATCACATAAGGAAAACTGTGATTCAGATGTTACATAATTTTAAGAGTCACATAAAGTTTATGACTGGATTTTTAAAAGAAAAATCTGCTGCTCCATGTTTTCTGTGTGGTCGATAATTCTATCATACCTGTGAATCACTGCCTCCAGGCAGAATAGACATGGTCTCAAAGCATGCATGCGTCTGTCTGCACACCCTTCAACACTTTAACACTGATACCCAAAGTAATTCAAGTGGCAATCAGTTTGAATGCCTTGCTTCTTGGAGACTAAAGACAAGGAGCCCATGAAAACAGACAGGTCATTGGTTCAGCTATCCGGTCCTCATTCTCTCAAGCACCCTCCTGGCCTCACTGTGTCCCTATCCTGAAAATTATAGGAATGCTGTTTCTTCCATCACTTTTCCTTTTCTTTCTTTTCCTTTCATCAAGGAAAACCTGTAGCAAACATTCTCTGCGATTTCATAAAATCAATTACAATGATCTATCTGAAAGACACTTTCAGAAGTAACTGTATGTATAACAATTACCAAAAATCTCCCTTAGTTTCATTCAATTACCTCATAATTTATTCTAAAGACCTGAAGTACCCAGATGGGAACACACATCATCTAGCGGAGTTTGGTGTTTGGAAAGTCATTCACTTGTGCACAGGAGTGTTAGTGCTTGCAAAGACAGCATGAGGCTGAAGTATGCAAAAGCTGAAAAACTGATCAATTTTGACCAGTGCAGTGATGAATTTCCCTGCCTAGTTTTCAGCATCCGTTTTTGAACTGAAGGGTCTCTTTTCTGTCTCTTCCCCTTCGTTCTGTTGTTCAGACAAGAGTATTTACATTTGTTTTTGTCCCTGTATCTCCCAAGGTGATGGGGCCACAGTACTTGTTGTGCTTTGTGCGACTCTTTCAAGGACCTTCAGAATTCAGTTGTGATGGGGACTCTGAGTTGCCATGGTATCACAACAAGTATGGCAGTCTGGCTTTCACTCAGAGGATTTCAGCAGGGCTTTGATAGGAAGTTGTTCTGATTTTTGGCTCATAGGCCATAGGAACATATGGCTAAGACTCTGAGTAAACATAGTGGATAGCTGCAGATGATTGGTGTTATCCTGATGGAAGAATGGTTGATACACGGCAGGATAGGGATTGGTTCTACCTGTTGCAAGATGAGCTGTGTAAAATAGCAACAAATTTGTGCCTCATCCTCCATCTCTCTCCCTTCCTATCTGCGTTTGCACTGCGCAAGTCCTCATGCCCCTGGGAGATTTTCTAGCTCTTTTGCATAGGTGCAATGTTGGGAGCACTTTATTTCTCCATTTCCTTGGCCTTTCCTCTCAGAAGCTCAACACTGCCCTGCAACTTTCCATCCTCACTGATCAGATCAACGTCTGATACTCCTGCTCACTTGTCTTTGTGGGAGGTTCTTCCTTCTTTCCTCTTCCCACCTGTTGACATTCAGTCTGGGAAGTCCTGTCCTCTTTGCCTTTGTCCTATTACAGTTTTTATTTTCCTGGCAAGTTATATGTTATAAGAAGAAAAAGCTGCCAATTTTTTTTAAAAGGTTGCAGAGTGAACAGGTTGGGCCAGTTGCTGCCAGGGTGGAGTTCTAACTGTTTGTTATTGTAATCACCAGTCATTTTCGTTAACTACTCCTTTTGTATCAGTACCGCCCTGCCTAAAGCCAGGTTGATGGCCCTTCTCGGACAGTGCAAGAAGAGACATCACAGTGCAAGAAGAGACATCGGAGTCCATGCAGATAACCTCAGACCCAGAATGCAACAAGAGAGGACCCCCACCAAATTTACCAAGACCCCAAAAACAACGAGCCAACACAGAATTAAGAGATCAAAGTGATGTCTGGACATGAGGAACAAAGTACAGAGCCTTCAGAGGTGCTGAGATCTTTTTTTGCCCCTTGCCCTAGCCACGGAAGGACCCCGGCTAGAGGCAAGACCCTGGGAGGAGACCCCAGAGTTGTGACCCGGGGTTCCCCCGCACTGCTCTGGTGAGGACAGGACCCTCAGCTCCCCTCTCAGGGGACAAAGCTGCACTGTCCTCCTCCTGAGAGCCACTCCTGGAAGGCGATGACGAAGAGACTGCGGACCCGTTGAGCCTCCCAACCAAGAGCTGATCTCTTTCAATAAAGACACCAAAAAGGAGAAAAGATCTCGTGCCCTGTTTTTTTCATTATAGATGGATAATAAGACGATTGTCTCTCATAATTAAAAGATAACTATTGTGTGAATATTAAGAAAAGCTCTAGTGATGTATAGTTATGTTATTATAGTTTAGATGTCCTCTGTTCTCTGCACGGTTCCCTTTCCCCCCCACCGTGTTGTGACCATCAGACAGCCGGGGCTGCCTAGGACAGAAGCTGTGCCATGTGCTCCTTGCATGGGCAGCTGGGAATGGAAAAGCTTGGTGCTTAGGGGGCAGCATGGCAACACCTGACCTCCAATCAAGTTACAAGAAAGCAGTCTCCAATGATAAATGGCAAAGAAGAACTGACTGATAGACTTTGGGAGGGGCCAGGGCTGGCTGATGCAACCCCCAGGGGTATAAAACACTGAGCATCCATCTTGAAGATGCACTGGCCATGAGGTATCTACAGTGGCAGTTCCCAGTGCTGCAGCTTTTTCCTTATGTAGTCCTTTGTTGTATTTTTGTTAAGATTTAATAAACCTTTTTAAATTTTCAAAGTGAGCAGTTGTTTCTCACAGGACACATTATTTTCTACTAATATAGTTCGGTTGTGATGGAAAGATTCATTTTGAAAGAGATGTCACTCATGGACACTTCTCTCTATAGTAAATTGAGAAACAAACCTAGCTAGCAAAACACTCATATGTTTACATGCACTCACATTTGAGTACCTGATTTTAGGAAGTGTGGTTATTTTTTATTCTGATTCTGTCTTCTCATAATAAGTTTGATTAAAAAATATAATTGGTGTTGCCTTAAAAATTAATTTCTTAGATGGAAAGTGTACCTGGATGTAAGTAATGTTTTATAATTAAATTGCATTTTTGTTTTAATGTAATTCAAGGTAAAATTTGAAATACATATTAAAGGCCATGTTCAATTCTCTCTCTTTGCTTCTGTCTCATACACAAGGTCCTGTAATCTTTTATTCAAGCTCAGTATTTGGTTTAGCAAAAACAAAAATAATAGTGTGGGAACTCCGCACATCATTCCTGATGTCCAGAGTTGCCAAGACAACCCTTGGGGGGCTCGGAAGTCCTGGAATGTTGCCAGAAGTGCTTGGTGGCTAGACTTTGATCCCGCATGGGATGCGGCACCTGTATGAGGATGAGAGGATCATACGGGGATAAGTGGTGAAGGGACAGATTGATTATAGAGTGAAAACACAGGTTTTAGAATCTCGGTACAGGGGGGTTCTAGGGACAAGATGGAGGAATTAGGGCGTGTCCTGTCCTTCTTCTTCTTCTTCTTGTCATCCATCTTTGATGGTGATGGTGGCACTTTGAGATTGGTTCTGAATTTGCACTTGTCAATAAGTGAAAAGTATTGGGAGGAAAAGGTAAATATCCTACACGTAGTTTTTGGTATAAAAATAAGCGGCCGCCCCGAGGGAGGTCAGTGTGCCCATGGCTGGCTTGCTGTGCGGACCTCTGTCGGGCCGGGAGAAAACATTGTAGGTAAGAGTTAATAAACAACACTGAAGAACTGAAAAACCTGAAGACTCCTTTCGTCCTTTCGAGCGTGGGCTGCCTCAAGGCCATCCAGAGCCTTTCCAGGCCATTTCAACAGCCAAGACAGGACATAATAGTGACGTTGAAGTACTTTTCTTTAGCTTTGAGATAATGTGAGGTTATTTGCTGTAATCTTTCTAGTTTTCAAGTAAAATCCAGACACTCCTTCAAAAATGAAGAGATGCTCTCAGAACTTGGAGTGCTTATTTGTGAGGTCATATAAAATATTTCCTTCCCTTTCTTTTTCCCAGCTGACCACTTTCCTACAGCAGAAAGTAATTCTTCAAGGGAAACAAACAACCCTCCTTACACACCTTTTCAGTCAGTTGCTCTACGCACTAATCTGAAAACAACACTTAATGTATCAGATTTTTTTCCTTCTCTGTTGAATTCACTACTCTTGAATCACAGCAAATCCTGAAGTAAGTATGGTGAGTAAAAACTAGTGATTCAGGAACTTGGATTTATAGCCAAGTCAAAACAATATTTTTTTCACAAGACCCACTTTTTAGCACTTTTACTATAAAGGCTAGTTTAGTATTCATATTAATGTTACCAGGTTCTCCTCACTCCTGAAATCCTGACATTGCTAAGAAGAGAGGAAAATGCCTCTTACAAGGTGGATGCAGAAGAACGTGAGAAACTGGCTGGGACTGTGTGGGATTAAACTTGGCAGTGGGTAGGTTTTCTTTTTCTAGCTGGCTCAAGTTGCCAAGTGCGAAATGTTGTCTTTTGGATCTGGTACTGGGAGAAGAAGCGGTGAACTGGTTGGTGGGGGGGAGTGAGAAGATTGGTGGTGAAGATCAGGTGCTCTTGGATGGGAAGTTGCCCTTGCCTTGGGTACAGGTGTGGGAAATGACTGCAGTGTTCCATAGAAAGTTTTATTCTGGGAGGACTTCTGTGTAGCAACAGGGATATGGTATCTGAGACCTTCCTGGCCTGCTGTGATTCCTGTGAAAAACCTCTCCTCTGCCAAATTTTCTTCTGAACTGGTTAATGAGTGTTGTACAGCTGAGCTCTGTCATGGCATGCAATCAAAGCATGCATCCATGTTACAGTTTAGTTCAGGTCAGAACTGCTTTTGTTCTTCACTAGTGAGCTTTCATCTGTGAGACTAAAAAAAAACAAAAAAGAAACAAACCCACCCAAAATGCATATGTGAATTTTGGATCCGTGCATGACCTGTTTCACCCTATAGTTCCTCTTAAATTTTGCCACGTTATTTGTGAACATCAGTAATAACCTCGGCAGCCAAGCATGTTCCTCATTGGCTCAACAGGTGTCTGCCAGACTGAATACAAACCTTGCTTGCAACAATAGAATTGTTTTGAGCAATGGAATCAGTTTTGGTGACACTTCAGACTTATGCCTGCACCTTAATTTTGCTATTTTCTAAGTAAAGCCCCAGAGTGCTGTGCCCCACCTAATGCTGGTGCTGTGTGGGAAACCTCTCTCTGAGGCCCCCTGTTCCTCAGCTACATCAGCACCATGTTATCCTGAGAATGAGAACCCAAAGAGGAAGGCTGTTCATTACAAATCTGCTCAGGGAAGCCCACGTTAGGCTGCAGGGAGTAGTGCTGTTAGAGAATGCACTGAATTCCTGCTGCACTGACTGGGATTATGCTACCTGAAGCTCTCTAGAGCCATGCAGGGGCTGACAAACAGCTCAGTGGGCACCAGGTCATGCTGCATTGAGGGTGATTTGTTCCTATTAACAGGGTAACATGAGAGTGTCATTCCATGTCCCTGTGAAGGAGAGGCCCTATACTGCACTCCTGAGTTATCTTTGTGGTATGTCCTCCCTCTGTGTAATTGGATTAATTGTGTGATGAGAGCTAATTCAATGGTCAGTCTGTTACAGGCGAATGGGCAGACATAAGAGGTTGAGGGCAAGCTCAGGACACCTGCAACTCTGGCACCCAGACAGAGGGAACAACTTTTATGTGTTTGATTAGGCCACATCAGTCTCCAAAAGCCAATTTTTCAAGGAGTGTTCCTGTTGTGGGGTGCTGAGACATGTTGTTATGCCACATGCCAAAGGCAGCCTCTGTAATACCATCTTCAGCAATATTTTTTTTTCATTCCGGGGGCATTTATGACTTATTGTTTTCTCCCTGACCAAGGGAAGGCTGTTGCAGTATGATGTATTTAATTCCAGTAGAAGGCAAGGCCCTTTTCACTCTGGTGATTTCTTCTTGACAGTAGCTGACGAGGCCTTTTCTACAGAAACATTCCTCTTCTCCTCAGATGCTCCCTCTGGAGTCAGTCCATTGCAGCTGTGCTAAATGGACTTGTAGCACTAGTCCTTTAACATAAACTTAGGGCTCTAAAGAAAATTAACTTGCTTGTGTAGATAGCACAAATGGGAACATTTTCAAAGAGCAGCTGGATCATTGGGATTGGGTAATATCATACAGCCTCAGATCTGAAATTGGGGACTGGTTGCAGATTGGGAACAAAAATAGTTACTACTGATATACCAAGGTGTGCTGTCAGAACCTGAACAGGAGGATCCTTTGCTCAGTAGTCTGTCTTTGCATCTAGTTTTTGGGCAAAGGAGGGAGAGAAAGGGAGTGGAGAGGGAGAATCTATATACCTGGTTTTTCCAAGTCCCATCTAAGCACTTTCTCAGATATCTAAACAAGGAAAAGAGGCAATAAACGTGGAGCAAATGGCTCTTGGCTGGAAATCCTTCTCCTTTTTGCTTTACAGCTAACTGGGAGTATGAGGATATGGCATGGTTTCATTTGTATCATGTGGTGTAAACCAAACTTATTTTACTGGAGGGAAGAGCTGTTTGTCTTCACTTGCAAGCTTTTGTTCCTTTGTTTGTGTGAATCCTGTCTTTTGGTATGATAGTTTTCAGCAAGAAAAATAGCTTTTATTAAAACCCTTGTTCAGAGACTTGTCTGTAGAGACAACTCTGTAGTATTCACCAAAGCAGTGAAGAACAGTCTCACCCTCAATCATTCAGACCTTAGGTGGTGAAATATTTAAACAAGGTCAAAATTTCTGCAGTAGAAATGGATATAAGAACATAAAATTTGTGCGCCCTGAAAAGATAGGATTCTTTGAGAAGCTGCAGCATAAAAATTAGAAGGAGTAGAAGGACTCGAGGACTTCTGCAGTAGAAAGACTGCAGAATCAGGGCATGCTCTGGAGACTTTTCCCTACTCCAGACATGAGGATTTCCAAATTATCCAAGAACTGGTTCTTGCTCCCAGTTGCTGTCTCTCTTTTGAATATCATCTTGGTTAGCAGACAGTTAACCTTAGTCTGAAGAAGTAAGGTGTTGAAACAGATTCAACAAAGTCTTTGCACATGTACTTAACTTTAAAAATATTCAGAGATTAATGAGGCTGAGAAGGCATTCCTGATCATCTGATCCAATCTATTGCCACAATTTCCCCTTTGAGTCTTCTAACAGGTTCACAGACTTCTTATGTCCTTTCAGCAAAGCACAAATGCACATAATTTCTTCAGAAGTGCATGTATATATATGATTAACTTCAGAGATGCATTTATGCAGTGAAGCACCGTAGGTAGATATATTCTAAAATGCCACTAGGTAATTCTAGGTAGTGGTTAGAAGGGATTGGTCTTCATGAGTCTGCTTGTGAAAGAGATTGGGTTCCCCAGAGAGTAGTTTTTAGAGTACCTGTTCTCTCCATTGACCCTGGAAGGAGGCAAAGGCCATAAACTAAGCATTATTAGGCATTAGATGCCTAATGTGGATCTGTGCCATTGTCCTCTTTCTGTTGGATTGTTTTTTCATATCTGAAAGATTGTAAGTTTTATGGTTTGATTATCTAAATCTGTATAATCCCTACTGTTAGTGAAAGAAGTAAACTTTCCAGGAAGCTCTGCCAGTGGTTCCCTCTTCCCCCCAACTCTCTTATCCCTATGGTCCCACCATCTATTTCTGTCATTTTGTCCCAAATACTGAAGGCCAAAGAAAATAATGAGTGGGAAACTCTTTCTTCTCTTTTATATTCCCTCTTCATTTTGTCTCCTAAGCTTGTTTTTGTTTACTGTATTTTCTAAAGAAACCTCTCTTGAGTTTGTCTCTATTGGGCAGCTTTGCAGCAGTCAGGAATGGTAATTTGAAAATCACAATTTGAAATTTGAAATGCCATAAGCATAATATGTCAAAGGTTATTTAAATTTGGTGTTTCTGCCAGACTAGATTTCCTGACTAGGGTTCTGGCTGAGAAACAAGAGGGAACTCAGAGAAGAGCTGCAGGTATGATCAGTGCTTGCTTAGGACTGTTGGAATACAAAACTTCCAGAGGAGAGCTAGAAGAACGGAGATATGTTCAGCCTGAAAGCAAAAGCATGGATGAAGGTGTGTGGGTGAGGGAAAGGCATAGCTGCTCCCTATTATTAAGTAAAAAGGATTTTACAAAAGATTCAGCAAGCTTGTTCTCATTGCTCAGTGAAGGTAGGGAAAAGAATAAAAAGCCTCAATTCCAGCAGAGTAGCAGCCTTTGACACTGGCTCCCACAGCATACTCCTGAAAAAGCCAGCAGCCCACAGCTTGGACAGGTGGTGGAGTTCACCCATCCCTGGAAGTGTATAAGGACAGACCAGATATGACCTGGTAGTGTTCAGTCATAGGTTGGACTCAATGATTTCAAGTCTTTTCAGACCTAATTGATTCTGCAAAATTTTAGCAAAAACTTGGCAGACTTGTAGTTACTGGTGGTACAAGCAGTTGAGCATCACTGGATGTGGTGTGCAAGGTGAGACAAAATACTCTGTGAGACAGAGCTGAAGAAGGAATATTTTAGTCCATCCTACGAGGATGGGAACATGTACTAGCAAGTCCAGCAGAGTGCTGTGTCAGCTGACCTGAGAATGACATATTGCTCACCAACAGATTGGTTTGTTGGGAGATAGCAGGGAAGAGAGTTGGCCAAACAGGAGCCATTGGTACATATGGTAACTCATATTTGGGGTCTCACTTGATTATTGCATGAATCTTTTTAGAATTGGGGATGGCTCCAAATAGCACTGAGGTGGATGGGGAAGAGAGAGAGAAGAGGGGCACCTATGAGAAGTAAGAATTCCAAGAGAGAAGGCAGGATTCTCAAAGCTTCCCCAGGATATATCTGTGCCACCACATTAATTTGGGGCTACACTGGCCAACACTTTCACTCCAGTCACTGGGCTCTTGGGCAGCAGTGTTGGCATTACCAGGGGTGTGCTTGCATGCTGCAAGCCTCTCTCCATGAAGCACTGTTGAGAGAACTAGCTCAGCCCTGGGGGTGGAAAACTGCTAGGAGCACAAGTTCACCTGTGCAAAATGGGGGGGGAGGGAGGCAGGGAGGCAAGGGAGGCGAGGGAGGAAGGGAGGCGAGGGAGGGAGGGAGGGAGGGAGGAAGGAAGGAAGGAAGGAAGGAAGGAAGGAAGGAAGGAAGGAAGGAAGGAAGGAAGGAAGGAAGGAAGGAAGGAAGGAAGGAAGGTTGCTCTATGCAGAGTAGGCAGAGAGATGTAAGGATGTTGGACTGCAAAGGTAAGCTATTGAAGAATTACTAAAATAACTCCAAAAACTAGTAAAGGGAGAGAAACTGAGATAAACAATTAAAAAGGGGTTGAAAAAGAAATAAGTTTCTTTTATGAAAGAGAGAAAATAAAGGGTTTGCTATAGGAAAAAAGTAGGCAACAAAGAGGACAAAGTGAAAAGATATTTTTTTAAGAGATGAAGGAAACAAGATTCAGACAATACACTGTGGATGTAGTCATGCTGACATACTGAGCACAGTGATGAATGGATACATAGCAGAAGAAAATGTTCTGTATAGACTTATACACTATCCTGTTTGTGAGAAGTGAACTTGAGCAATTGCTGCCACAGAGTTCTAGAGAGTGAAGAAATAAGTTTATTTTGAACAAAAAGAAATGTCTAATTCAAAATTATTATGCAATACATAGAAATTGCATAAGTATATTAAAAATGAAGAAGTTGTCCAGGATTATCACAATGTGTTCTTTCTGCCTGTTTTGCAGCTCTCCCCCTTTTTTCAGTTCTTATTCCAAAGTTAAACATCGAGTCAATTGTTTTTTCCCTTAGCAATTGCATCAGCCATAGGCATGTGTCACATGGTAAATGAAAGAATATGATTAATTCAGAACAAAATTTTGAATCATTTAAAAAGCAGAAACTTCACATTTCATAGCTAACGTATTCCCATGTAAAAAAAAAATCAAAAAATGACATTGCAATTTCTAGGACAAAACCATTTCAAGTATTTGAAAATACTCATTACTGTATGCATTTTATTCTGTCCAAAGAATATTTCAATCCCAGAATTGTCCAATACTCTGTTTCCCATTTCATTAAAAACCCCAGAAAATAATTAAATACTGAGTATTCTGCCCAAATATGAAATGCTATACATATTTCCAGAAATTATTGTCTCCACATAATGTGATCACCTGTGCCTCCAAGGTTAATGGAAAATGTAACATCTAGCTAAGCAAACTGATGCTATTAGGGAATTAACATGATCTTCTGCTATCACCATGCAGATATATGTGCCACCGTCATCACTTGTTAGTGTGGATTTTTGGCTCCTGTAACAACAGCACAACTAGAAAACAGCATTTGTTTATGCTTAAGCCAAAAAGCTTAGCAACAAAAACACAAAGCAAAGAGCCAGTGCAATACAGAGATTATTTTTCCTAATCAGAGTGATCAGAGCGTGAGGATGAAGTGAGGAGTTTTGCGATTTGTTTCCCAGTTTAGTCACTGATTCAATGTGACTTTTCAAGAGGGACTTTATGCTCTCCTCACCATAGGTGCTTGCCTCATTTTCCTCATCATTGAAACAATAGCAACACCAAACCACTTCAGAGCTGAGGTTGTGAGTGACCGAAGGACACTGACACCCTCCAGCAAGAAACTGCTAAAGAGAAGACAAATGTGATGCTGATCAGCTCCAATGCATGTGATTAAAGAGTCTTAAGGCAGCAAAGCCTGCAGGTTATCATGGCATTCATATGCATTTGCATTGCTCTGACCACAGTATTAGGACCCACATCCCACAGGGGTTGTCAGGGCTGTGCCCTTCAGGGATGGCTGGGGTTATCCTACCATTCGGTTCCCGCCCTGTTGATCTCTTCCCACCAGCACTCTGTCGGCTCACCGAGGCTCTGGGATGCTGGCATGCAGGCATAGTTCCACAGTCTGTCAGAACCTTCCTTCTTGCTGAAGACACTTCTGACGGCCACGATCACCTGCCCGTGTGGGCACTGAAAGTTGAAACCTTGCCGGTACACATTGACCCATTCATCATTATCTCCATAATTATAGGGACCATAATAATAGTCACTGTACTGGCCCCATGCCACAGTCACCAGAGGCAGGAACACACAGAGAAGGAAAATGTCCATCCTGAAGATGTTCCTGGCTTAGAAGTGCCCCTCTGGTTTGTGGGGCTGGCCCTTTTATATTGCCTCTAACATTTGGCTTCCAGATGTTATGTTTCCAAATCCAAGTGCAGTGTGTCATTGCTTAGCAAACCTCTGAGCTACAGAGATGTCCAATTACTTTTAAGGTGGAATTCTGCAAGTACAGTAAGACTTCAGTCCCTAAGAGCAGGGTCTTCCCAGCACTGCAAACCATCTGTGATCCTTCACTGCAGAGCTACTGAGCACAGCAAGCTACATGTCACAGTACAACTGTCACAGACATGCCACCCCCAGACAGCGGTTAGGTTTGGAAACTACTTTATTTGAAATTAAAGCTCTATTTGAAGTTGCCATTTTCCATCATTTCCAACATGCAATCAAATGTGATCCTCTGTGTGTGTGGCCATCATCCTTTTCCTAAATGTGTGTGTCATAATTCTGCCAGTGCCTAGAAAGAAGAGAATTGGGCAAGGTGAAGGAATTCACTGTTCCTGTTGAAAAAACTCCTTTAGAAATTTTGAGCTGGTTTGGTTGGAGGCAAGGTGGAGCCCAAATGACTTGAGACTCTGTCTTGGCATGGAAACAGCCCACCCTGAGAAGTAGGGCATTGGCTTCCTCCAAGCAGAACTGATTTTGCTATGACTGTATGTGAGCTCTGGGAAACTGTGGACTCAGCAGATATTTTAATTTGAGGATAAAGCACATAAGCAAGTTACAATGAGAAAAACTTCATGCGTGACCAGAGCCTACTGAAATCTTTGAGCGAGGGCCTTAAAGCTACCTTGATTTTATCATGGGCTAGGAACACAAGGCTATTGCTGAGGAACTGCTTTGTTGCAAATTCAAAACCAGACTTGCCACTTGGAAAGTGTTTATACGCAACATCCTTAGGCAATTTCTTTATCAGGAACCCACTCTTTTCAGGGAAATCTGGAATGGTGTTCTTTACTTAACTGTGTACTTGACCCATAGAAAACTCTGGAACTTGAGCATGTTTTAATAAGACCGTCCATGCCTATGTTGCCTCTGCTGTGTTACTAATAAAATGTATAACCCTTGGAACAGTTCCAGATTCAGGTTCTATCTCTTTTAGTGAAATCCAAAGGCTGTTTCTTGCAGCAAAGTTCTTCTCAAATCTTTTTACTACCTCTCTTCCACATTTGGAACGTGCACAGAAAAAAAAGGAAAAGAAACAAAAAAAAAAAGTTTATGAGCTTTTATTCTGTTACTGGTACTGACAGAAAGGCCTGTGATAGTAACTGGACTTGTTCCTCCCTAGGGATCTCCAAATCCATCCTGCCTGGTCATTTTTTTGCAGGACTATAAGCATCCCAGGAGGCAGGTGCATTTACTAACAAACCTCAGGTCACAAAACTGCCTCCAGCCTCATCGGCCAGATGCTTTTGTGCCTTTAGCTAATAGCTTTTCTTGTAGCAGATCCTTGTTCACCAAAACTGTAGGTGATGGTTGGCTCTTTTCCTGAGCAGTGCAGCAACATCTCAGTTGTCTGTGTTTACAGCCAGTGCAGATCCACATGCACAAGGCATGGTGAGAGCTGCTGATGTGGCTCAGTGCCTCACTTCCAGCTGCAGCATCCCTAGATGCCTGGGGAAGGGGACTATGGCGACAGCAGAGAAGAGCCCTTTCCTTCAGCTGCCCTCCTCTAGATCCTAGGTACCAGTGGGGGACACGGGTACCCAATGTCTTAAGAGAGTGGAAATTTAAGATTAAAACCCCTCGTAGTTATGTGATGAGCACCAGAGTGCATGAGCTGCACAATCTCACATGAGTTTTTCAGATAACTCAATAATGTATTTTTCCCCCTTCTTACTTCCTTAAACACACAGTCACATCAGGGAATGCTGCACACTGCTGTAGGTGCCTAAGAGGCATTCTGGAAGAAATTTTAGCAGGAAGAACCACGTTCTCAGATACATATGATCCTCACCTCACATAACCCTTTATAAGCACCATTGCTGGTAACAAAGTTCTTACACAACCCACAATGTTACAGGCAAGCGGGAAAGAGAAGGTGGAAGGAAGGATCTATGGAGAGTAGGCAGTCTTTGCCTACCTTTGACATGCGTGTGAAGCTTTGAGGTGTCTGTTTTCACCTCTGACATACAGTCTACCCTGCCCCTCCCAGTTAGTGGGCAGAGCAGCACTTCCATGCTGCACTGTGATCAAGAAGTGACTTGGCTGCTCTGCAGGGAAGACAGTGAACACAGGAGATGTGGAACAACAACTCCCTGTAGCAGTTGTGGCAGTTTAGACATGGCAAGCCTTATTCTGTTCTGGCCACTGAATCAAGCACAAGAGTTCAAGAGCCAGTACTTTTCAGCTGCAAACAAATCTGCAGCTTGGTGTCTTTGGTTGTCTTCTGCTACAGTTTGCACTGGAAAAAAACCCTGATATTTAAAAATCAGTCCCTCTCAGAAATTACCTACCCTTTAATTTGACTTTAAAAATATCATCCTTGCATATCCAATGTTTGGAAGAGCAGAAAGTGTCAAGGAAGTAGTAAATATGAGGTGCTAAGATCAATCTTTCATTATTAGTTCCTTGCTGTGGAATCTATATTGTATGGTAATTGTTTTCCCCATCAGCTCTAAGAAACATTACATTTAAATCACATGAAAAAATTAATTTCTGTCCTGCCCACTGGTGACAGATAAAAGGGATTATTCTTGATACCCTGCCTCCCTGGCCTAACTTTGGAGTTAGCTCAGTTTTTAACACAGCTTGGACTAAAGAAGAATCTTCTTTCCAACTTGAATTACTCTGTGTTTCTCTCCTGCTAAGGGTAGTAGATGCACCGTTACTCCAGTGATGCAGGTGTTATTAGTGCTTTGGAGCATTAGAAGAAATGCTGCAGTATTTTCTTGCCATGCCATGACACAGGCATGAAATGCAGAAAGATTTCAGTGCTTCGAACTAAAATCACAGATGCAGAAGTATTATTTGAATGCATAACAGTAGCCAGCCCAAGCTCTATACTGAAATAGGAGAAAGAATGGTAAAGCTCTATTTGTTATTTGGCATACATAAAGATGCTAGAGCTGAAATGAGAAAAGTGAGGGTTCAGGCTGGGCCAGTGACAGGTACAACTAGATCTGTGTCTACAAAACTGAGTTGCATGAAAGTAGTATCATGTGGTTTTATTGGAGTATCTGTGCTGTTTAAGTTCCTGTGTCTGCAAAGGACTGGCTCAAGGGCAGCCAGTTTTTACCCCACTTTGAGGGCAGAAGGAGCATATGAGGGTGTTATCTCACGGCACTTCACCATTTAGATGCATAAGAGAGATTTCATCTCATATTTATTACTCAGGACTATGGCCAGAAGTGAAGCTTTGCATTTTGGGCTGGTGAAGGAGGCTGAGTGTGTAATGCTGAGCCCTGAAATCCTCTGTACACAAAACAGGTATGGCAGAAGCAGTACCACTAGCAGCAGCAATATATGTCTGCTTCCAAGCTAATGAACTGCATTGTGGCATTTCACCATAAGAAGAAAGTGGTTTTCATGACAGGTCATATCATCCCTGAGGTCACACACAGTGAACATATTTTCCATATTTTATTGCATGCTGTCTCAGTGTGATGCTGGCAGTTCTGATAAAGCAGAGTGGCTTGGATGAGTCAGGGAGGCTGAATGATCTAGGAGTTGTAAATTGAATTCAATTACAGATTACTTTTCCTGTCATCTTTGTAGCATGGCTTATATATTTTTATATATATGTTCAGAAACATAATAAAGGCACCCCATATCCTCAAACTTTGAAATGCAGGAAATTTATATATATATATACATAAAAGTAAGTTTCCTACATTGTCAGTTATCATAAAAGTTTGAGGATTTGAGGTGCTTGTATTATATTTTTGAAATGAGATTACAGAGACCTTGGTATTGTGGAGGACAAAGCTGCTGAAAGACTGCTTCATAAGGGGTAAAGATATATCCTAGTCAACTTTTTAGCTCAGAGATACTACCTTCTTTCAGAATAATGTATATGGTGAAGGCTGGAGTTAATTTGTTACATTTTCCAGCTATTAATGATATTTTGTGTAGCTCCATTCACTTGATGTTCTCAAAATATTTTGATTAAGCCTTTTGAACCATCTTTTTGAAAAACAGGAAAGGTTAAAGCCCTTTCCCACAGTGGGTCTAGTGAGCTGCTCAATGTTCACCAGTACTTCAGGGCTAGAAAGAGATTTTAAACTTCAGCATCTGGACTGGAATTTAAAATCCTACTCCAGTCCTGGGAAAGCACACATTTTCCCAACCTTTTCTTCCTGCTCCTTCCCTACAGAGATGTTGGTTCAACTTCTACTTTTTGTAGCTCCTTTTGTGTGAAAGGGAAGCTACTACTTAAGATACTGTGATACTGGAGGATATTGCAGAGCTGTGTTCTCTTTGGAAATAGCTGTAGAAAATTCTGATATGATACCACCTGGAATGTTGCTGTGGAGAAAAAAAAGTGCTTGCTGCAGTGCTATCTTTCCAAGTTAACATAAGCCTTTGAATTGCTTTTGTAATAGCTTCCTTCCAGCATATGTATTATTAAATTATGGATTAAAAAATAGAAGCAAACAGGAAAAGCAAAACTTAAGTCACAAAGTCTCTGAGAAAATGATAAGAAAGCTGCACTGAAACATTAGTAAAGAAACAACTGAAACAAATTTTTTCAGTTTGGGAAACCATCTGGATGCCATGATAACTGTTTTCCTTCTGTGAGTCTATTATTTTGAAAACTTATTTTCAGATAATCAGCAAACAACTGCATCATAGATTAATCATCATTGCTAGATCAAATAACCCCCAAAAACTGCTCAAAAGCAACAGTCAGAGACCTTTCTGACAAACCTTCCCCATCTTCCCTTTGAGTAGGGAAAAGTTGGATACTGGAAAAGATCTGAGTTTTGCAATGGAAGGCATCTTCATCAACAGTAGAGTTTGTACAAACATCCTAGAATGGCTACCAAGAATATTCTGGTGTTAAATAACCCAAGAACCAATTGCCATCATTACAGACTTCCACAGATCTCTCCACAGAAGTAATTTCACATAGATTTGCTAAGGGCCATTTAAGCAGTTCTGATACAGCCATTCGTCGAATACGGGCATGAGGAGCCTGGTAACCTGACTATTACATACGTATTGTAAGAAGTCATGCACAATTTATGAACAGAAATTGATGCTTTTTTCATTGTTGTTCTTCAGACCCACTAAAACTGAACAACCCCTCTATGGTTTAATCCTAATCAAAATCAGGCTTTCGTCAGAGCAGAGGTGTAACTGCTCCTCCCTAGCCTGCTCTACATACTGTAAATGCTGCCCTGTTGTAGTACCTCTTACCATTTATGTTAAAATACTCAATCCCTGAAGCTGTGATTACAGTGACCCTTCCAGGATCCTTACAATAAGGAAAAGCCAAGTTGAGAAGTGTTTGCCATTACAGTTTCACATGACAAGACAGAGCATGGTACCTTTCAAGTCATGTTACTGCTAAAAGCGAGGAGGTTTTTCTGAGTACTTTTTGCTAACAAAATCTGTTCTTATTGCTGTAACCACTATCTCTTTTAGCAGATAAGCTTGAGATCCATACCAAATCTTAGGTCCAATCCTGTATTAAGCCTAGACAGTCAGAGTACAGTGTCTGAAGGTGAAGCTGGCAAAAGAAATTTAAAAAGCCTTGAGGATACAGGAAATTCAGTGGGCATAGATTCAGGAAAGAGCCAGATGCTTCAGGCTGAATCAGTGATGAACCTCTTTGTAGATTTACAGGCAGCATTTTACCACAACCTTTTTATAAATTGAGCTGAGTAATCCCCTTTTCATCATTTATCCTTCTTGCACACGCACGTGTCTGTGGACTTTAATATAAAAATTTATATTAAATAATAATATAACAGTTATATTTAGTCTTTGAGCTAAATTCACACTTGTCTATCTCTGTGCTTTTGTTTTTTCCCACCTGATACAGCAGGAGACCTTTCTTGGAAGAGCAGTCATCCCCAGATCAGCACAGACAGAAATGTTCTAAAACTTTATGACTTTTTTCTCCAGTGGTCTCATTAAACATTTGAGTGCAATTGCTACTAAACTTAATACATAAGGAATTTTGTATATGATAAATTACCCTTGCTGTCTTTTAACTTGTTTTAAGTTTGGCCTCAGAATGTGTAGCTTCAGCTGATTCTTGAAGCATTGAGAAAATCTGTTGAGATAAAACAGGGAGGAAAAATGTTACATTTAAAAGTAGAAGTTACAAAAAGCAATCAAAGTATTATTGAGGTACTCTTCATAATCTGAGAAGAGATACAACAGAGGCACCAGCCCCATTTTTTTTAAATTTTGAAAGTCCAACACAATGCTTGTTTCCATGTAAGGATTGGTTACTTCTGTTTAAGTTTAATTCATGGGACACCTTTTAGGAATGGCCACAGCAGACAGATGTAGCATTTTCAAAATCCATGGACTACTGACCTGGGGCTTAATATGGGTGATGTTTTCCAGGGGTGTGACTGTCAGTGTCCGACTGAGCAGTGTTAAGAGATCAGCTGTGATGCTTGTCATGCAAACCATCTGTTGTGGATGGAGAGTGGGTTTCACCTTCAGAGAATTTTGGTATATTTAGAAAATTCTCACATGCCTTTTTCCCATAGTCTGTGACCAGCAGCTCATAGCATCACCATGAAATGCCAGAGGGGAAAATCTGAACTAATAATAACTATGCACTGACCCATGGGGTAAGTCTGAGGTCAGGACTGAACTGATCTTTTATGTGAGAATGGCAGTAGCTGTAATTCACTTGCTGTTCATGGGAATGGGCTGAACCAAAGCCATTTTTTTTTCTGAGGTAGGTAAGGGGAAAAAGAGCTGACAATGTGACTTAGAAGTATCTCAGTTTTACATGCAAAGGACCCTATCTCTGTGTGATCTTTCAGGCCCATGCAAAGTGAATGCTGACTTGGAATACTCAGAGCTCATGGTGTTTTATTTCAGTTTTGTACTTTCTTTGTGTAGGCTTCTTTGTGTCAAAATAAAATCTTAAGAGTTCATAATGATTTTGCTGTAACAGTCACTGAAGTCAGGTGCTGTCTGGCAGCCCATGTTGTGTGGGAAATGAAATGAAATATCTGTTTGGTCCCTTTTGGCTGTGTGCTCTGTGAATTTGGATAGCTGGAGTGACGCTGAAACCCAGCTCTCAGCACCGTCCATTTATTTTGCATTCTATTCATGAGAATGATTTCTCTTTACTGTTTTGCTTTTGAGATGCTGCAGATGGTGGGGGGAAGAAGTGAGGAGAGAGCAAGAGAAAATCTGGAGAAGGGGCTTCTGCACCCTGCCACTATAATTCATTGTGATCTGACCATCTGGATTTTCAGCCCTGCTCAGCCATCCATCACTCCTCATGTGACTGTCACCTCATACTATTGTAATTAGCAACTGCCAGCCCCAGAAATTTGACAGTGGAAGTGAAAAAGTCCCAGAAGCTCTCTGCCAATTTAAACCTAACCCTGTCATTACAGGACAGATTGCTCTGCTCCAGAAGTAGCTTATTGGCAATTGCTGAGATAATAGTGTGGTCCTGTGATGGTATCTGGTTCCTTGACTCCCCCTGCTTTGTTGTCCTTGTGCCCTCCCAGCTCCTAGGCTGCTTCACCCTTCTTCCTTCCTACATGCCACCCCTCTTTGCTGCCTATGAGAACTGAAGCTACCAAGGAGGGTGCTCAGGCCGGCAATCCCAGTCTGTGGGTGGATGATAAATTCAGCTTTCTGTAGTTGTGCCAATTGAGGGCTGTCTGCTCAGCCTCAGAAAAGACCCTGCTGTTCTGTCTCTGTTTTTCCCCTCCTTCTGGGTCTTATCCCCCTGTGCCAGCACTCCAGAGTAGAGAGCCACCAGGGTCCCTGTCTGTTTGAGTGGCCTTTGTTTTGTGCTGCTAAGACTCCCTGTCTTTGTTGCTGGTGGTATCTCAGCCAGGTGGACGAAGGCTAGGTCAGATCTGCCTTCTCATGCTACAAGTTGCTCACCTTCACTTATAAACTTCTCCAAGTGTGATTGACAGTGGCTGTTGCCAGGCCCTCTTTACATGGCATTTACAGATCTTGCTTCATTGTCTTTTAAGCAGGGGGTGGCTGGAGGTCACCCTTGTTGTTACTTTCTTCAGCTAATTAGGTGCAGCTCCTGCTCTGCTACTGTACAGAGGTGACAGCACTGACAGCTCACTGGAAGGTTGTCTTCCCCTTGGAAATATCTGGGGTTGCAGATAAAAAATTGAGATATGGAGAGTGTGACAATATCTGATGCCCAGTCTCTGTGGTCATTCTATCAGTTCAAACAAATAGAACAGAGTCAGGTAATAAAGGTCCTGATAGTCCTGCAGTTCAACTGGGTGATGAACTGTTTCAGTAAGTGTGACAGGCAGGTTTGACATGGCCCAGGCTCAGATACCATTCTGATAGAGTTTGCATATAATCAAAAATGTAATTGCTTAACCTATTCTGCACCAGTCTTTCAAGACACCGCTTTTTTTACTCTGACGTTCACGAAAGTTAGCCCCCCTAGTCCTTAAGAATAAGGTGATGCCCCTTTTTTTCACAGTAGTTCTGCACTGCCATGATCAATCCTCATCCACGGTGTACTTTGCTCCATCAACTTGCTCTTGCAAGTAGTTGTCTACTATTAATTTAACCTCTCTGGGAGACTGGGCCAGAACAGCTTCTGCTCATTGCCACAAGAAGCGTAACTGAGAGCCCCTGAAACATGATTTTGCTATCTAGGTTATATTTGTATGAGCAATGAAGTTTCTGAGCCTGCTCTCAACCTTCAAACACTTGGCTTTCCACCACACAGTTTACTGAGCTTTATGCCAACC
This sequence comes from Melozone crissalis, assembly GCF_028551555.1. Taxonomy (NCBI): domain Eukaryota; kingdom Metazoa; phylum Chordata; class Aves; order Passeriformes; family Passerellidae; genus Melozone; species Melozone crissalis. Next base: position 19,195,970 of record NW_026535786.1, on the reverse strand, counting down.
CACATGATAGGGCATGTTTGTGTGAGCACTCTTGTATTTTTTTGTTGCGTCTGACACCACACTAGATATCAGCAGTAACTGTGCTCACCGAGAAGCAGGAAAGTGCCCACAAAGCTGTTACTGCCTTAAGCTTTTCTAATCACATCAAATTCCCATGGTTTGCAAACTGCATCCACAGAATAATACATCCTTTTCTTTGTGCTACATTCTAGTTTATTTATTGCATTGAGAGCTCCAGCAAATGTATTAGGGCAGCATGTTCCCTGTGTCTCTTCTCAGCTTTAGTACATTTACAACTGCTGTTTATCATGAGTAAAGATTGCGTGGAGGAGGAGCCTTGAGGGTGCATAACCTTGGTGTTATATGGTTTATATGCATAAATGAAGAGAAAATACTTGCCAGTAAATGGAAAGATAGACATGGAAAGAACAAAAAAGAAGCAGCAGAACTCTAAAAGTCTCTGGAAGCAAAGTTGTATGTTTGGGTTATTCATAAGGTAAGGTATGACGGGCAGTAGGGAGTAGTTTGTGTTGTACTTCATGACTGCCTTCAAGGGAATATGACAAGATTAAGAGAAATTTCTGCTCATCACTTAAATGCTGCGCTACATTTTATGTCCACACAGCACAATGTGAAGTGTCAGCACTCATTGGTTTAGGAGCTCACGATTTAAGCTAACTGGAAATGCTTGTGGATAAGTCTTGCTCTATGGGATTGAGCTGCTTCTGTAGCGATAACCAACGACTCTTTCTGGTGAAGCATGAAAAATGGAAATGTTTTTATTCAGCAGAGATCAGATACTTGGCTCTGGCCAGGAAATAAAGGCCAGAAGTTGCTATTCTGCTAAGCATGGGAGGCAACACCACACCATCCTTAAGTTGCAATCGGTACAGCATACTTCAGGTTGGAAGACACCTCTGGAGGTTTCTGGAGCAACTTCTTGTTCAAATCAGGGTTGGCTGAAGATCTGACCGGATTGCCTTACCCAGTCCTGAATATCTCCAGGGATGGAGAATGCACACCTTGTCAATTTTCTACCTGCAGACAGAAAGCTTGAGTTATACAAGTGTAATGTAATATCTTTGACCAGAGGAACCTGGTAACAGAATCAAAGCTGCTGTTACTCTGCTACTTGAGCACTCCTTGCTCTGTAGCTCTCTTTATCACTCTACCCTTCAAAGCATGATATTGAAAATAGTGTATTTTTCACTTTAGGAGGCATGTCCTGTCTCTGTGCCATTAGAATGCTTAGCAACATGGATGCAGATACATGCCACACATGCAATGAAAGTCAGGCTGTTTCTCAGCCTATATTAGGCACATTTCCCAGCTCTCACCTCATTATTTTTATGATGAATCCAAAACTCATCAATTAAAAGGAGTGCACCAGTGTTCTTTTATGTCAGGAATGGGTTAGACTAATTGCCTTTGAAACGATCCGTGTCCCTAGCCCAGTCATGCTCAAGCTCTCCAGATGGCAACCTTGCACCCAGTAAAAGAGCTGTGTGAATTGCCTGAAACCCTTTTTGTATCATCCTTCCAACAATATTATTGTGTATTTAAGCCTAATCTTCAGAATATCAACAGTTCAGCCGGAGTTGCTGGTTTAGTAAATCCTGGAATCCTGGGTTAATAAATCTTGACACACTGGGTTAAGTCATAGCTCAAGATAGCTCTGCCACTGTACTGTTCTGAATCCTTAAACAAATTACTTTGTCTCTACATATTCCTGTTTGGCCTTCTGCTCATTTTTGGTATTTCTGGCCTAATGCTGTAAACTCAGTTGTTAAGTTACTGTCTCGTTATGGATTTGTATGGATTTGACAATTGATGTCTTGCAACTCCAAGCAAATACCCATGTTGTCTAGCTATTAACTATTATTGCTTGCTTCTTGCTCTCTGTCTTTTCACAGGTGAACTCACAGTTTTGTGCTATTGTGGGAGAAGATGGGGAAAAAAACTACCAAGTATTCAGCAGAAAACAAAAAGCTATTTCTTAGCCAGTGGTTATAATAACTGTTATGAACCAATCTCTCTTAATATACAGTTTCCTGACATTAACTGAATTTGACATTTACATTTGCTTTTATTTCTTCCAGGAGTCCTGTGTCATTTTCCCCCATTTAAAGTGCTGTTGTACTCTGAAAGTTGTTTTTAATATTGGCACTATGGGGATATCTGTTTATTCTGTCAAGTTTACTCAGAGCAAAAACATGTGGTGTGACAGCAAGAACTCTCTCTGGCTTTTGTGATCTTTGGATTGTGGTGGAAAAGGCCTTTGCTAACTCATAACGCTGCAGACCCAGATGTCAGAATCTTCCTGAACTGTTCAGAAGTGATGGAGAATGATGAAGGAGAGCGTGACGCACAGTGCTGAGAATAGACAGTGCAGGAAAAGCAGAGACAGCAGGCTTCTCTCTCTTCTCCCTCCCTCCCTGCTACAGAGGATTTCTGACATCGTAACAGGCTTTGCCGTGAGTTGAATACGAAAATAATTTCTCCCAGACAGTAGTACAATCAGCATTTTTGCTGCATTGGCTTCATTGCTTTGCTTCAGTACTCCAGTGAGCTGACTGGCAAAATCCCAAACAGCATGCAAGATCCCTGCAGCGCTGCAGGCAAAAGAGTGCCCAAGCTGCAGAAATAATGAAATATTGTAACTCATAAGTGCCCTTCAGTTAGTCAGAAGATTCCCTGAGGAACAGAAAAATCCTGGAGAGAATGTTGCCAAAATTCCTTTGCTGTCATCCACTGCAGAGGTAATAATTTGCATATAGTTACTGCTCATTGAATTCCCTGATATGGCCTCTGCCCTCCACACCAGAGCACTGCTGGCTGCTTTCATACACAACACACAGATCCTGATTCCTATAAACATGAGACCAGGATGATGAGATCACTTGTCTCTTCACCAAGATGAAACCCAACCAGAAAAAGCAATTTCATTGCTGTATCTACATCTCTTACCAGCTTACTCCATCCTTTACTGTCTTTTCTTTGCAGTCTGAATACGAGGCTCTCAAGTAAGGTTATTGGGTGCTCACAGTGCTGAACGCAATGAGATCTTGATCTTCCTTCATCAATCACTATCACAATCACATCAGCATTTATTCATTTACAGTGTGTTCTTTCAGTAGGAAGGTCTGCTGGGACCTCAGTGGTAATAAGAGAGTGCTGCTTTTCTCAGCCATGACTCCTTTTAAGAATATAAATGGCATAGCTCTTTATGGCACCCAAAATGACATTTTTCCACAGATCCCAGTGATTATTTTTTGAGTTGGATTTTTCCTTTTATGCCTATTTGATATTTTTTTACACTGTATATTTAATAGCTGTTTGGCACTTTCCATGTAAGAATCTTGAGGTACAGAATTATTGTATCTATTTTACAGACATGGGAATCTGAGGAAAAACATGGAAAGGTTTACCTGTCATAAAGGTCATACACTGAGTTTATAACAAAACTGGCATTTTAAAAATCCTAGCAGTTCACCACTATTTCTTTCCTTGTTTTTCACCATTCCCATTCTCTGTACCTTCTCTCCTTCCTGTCTTCCTTTTCTGCTACCATTTTGCCAATGTCATATCCCCTCTTTCAGCAGGTCTTATCCCTGAAAGTGGGGTTTGTTTTCCATATTTCTGAATCTGGATCTGATACCCAAACACTTCATATGCCATGCAGACTCAGTTGCTGCCAGTCCTGCTTCTCTTTCACGTGCTAACAGCTAGGAAATTCCACAGCAAACTCCCAGCTATTTCAGGGACCTTGAACACTGCCAGTAATTCTCCTTTCTCCTGTTATTTTTTCTGTGGCCCATTTTAGTGTTGGCTTTTAGCTTTGTTATGGGCCGTTAGTATTTTGCTTTAGAAACAAGTCATTCTGAAATGTTGTGGAGCATGCAGTGTGTAAGGACTCAAGAACAGTTTTCCATGGGACTTTCTGGACTCAGTATCTTTTGTATGACTGTGTGCAGTAGTATGTGGGGATGCAGCCCATCTTTTCTCAGCCTCTATTTCAAACACAAAATTTCCTAATAGAAATTTTCTTTCCATATTCTCACATTGAAAAAGTCCCCAGATTTCTTCCTGCATGAAATATTCAGTGTTTGCCCTGCAGTGCACCCCAAAAAAAGACAGTCATCTGTGTATACAACAGCTGGTTAAAGGACATGTTTAGGCTTTGGGTGAGGTTTTCTCGTCAGAATTTTTTCCTCTTTACTTTTCCAAAAAATAACATAAATTCTGCACGAAGTTATTTTAATAACTTCTGGGGAATATACTCTGTGAAGTCAGAATTGCCAATTCAGAATTCTGATTTGTATTGATGTGGGCACTCTTTGTATTTTAGACACCATGTAAATGTCTTTTCTGGATAGATTTATTATCTTGTTTTTAATACATTGAAACAAGGGGCAGCTGCTAAGGAGGAGGGGAGGCACTTTGCCAATGTGAGGACACCAGGGGAGCTGTCTGCCAATTTCAATAAGAGAAGAACAAATTTTTTTTTGCTTTCCACTCCTCCCCTCCTTCCTAGTGCTCCTACTCCCTTACACTCACTCCTGGAGAGAGGTAGGAGTTCAGTCTCCAAACTGAATCAATTCTTGCTGCCTTCACTGAGGCTGTCAGCAGAGCAAGGTTAAGTGTCACAACTATGTTTTTGTGTTATGAATAGCTTCTTCTCTCTGCACTTGCTTGATATAAGCAGGTTTGTAGCCCCTTTCCCCTTTATCCTACTCCATGCAACATACACATTGCAGACCACTAAACCTGGAATTACTTGGCTTTACAAAGCTTCCCTAAAATGACTTGTCTCTCCCTGTCTCTCTCCTAAGAGCACGACAAGATCTCTGAAACCCTGTCTTTTGTCTGAGTGTGCTCAGAGGAAATAATCTTTATTTTAAAGACCTATTTTTCTTCTCACTTGTTTTACATCTGCCACTAGTTATCTGTATGAACAAGGCATGGCAAAACAGCAATAAGAAAGAGTAACCGCATACTGATGAGATGGCTACTAGGTGATCTGCCTTTACAGCATGTTCCAACTAGCTCTACGCAAGAAAACCATCAGTGACTGGAGTAACAACATGGCTGGGAGAATCTCAAGGGATTTAGCGAATTCCAAGTGGATCAGCAGCCTCATATAAGATGGTCTGGTACTGGTGGAAATTACAGTTTTTAGGTGGTACAAGGAATTAACTCCCTACTGAGCTGTTTTCCACAAGAGTAGAGACTGTCACAGTGTCTATGCTACTTCTTGCAAGATGCTAATAACACTCTGTCCTACTCAGAATTTCCCAAGCACTCTTCATTTGTAGAAGCAATCCTCTCTTCTTTCTGCTCTGAGCTCCTGCTAAGCAAATAGTAGTTACTCTCCTGGGGGGAAATTTACCCTGTGTGTGGAACAGAGAGTATACTGAAAATAGCAAGTGTCAGCCATGCTGTTTGATGGAATGATAGAACTTGCTCCTGTTGCTTAAATGCCATCATTCCTATGTGGAAAACTATAGCCTAATGGTGGAGTATTAATCTGATGAGAGGAACTTCTCCTCAGCTTGGAAATCCATGTATGGTTGACAAAACAACATCTAAAGCTGGCCCTATGTTCCCCCTTAAAGATTTAACTGCACTTCAGCTTTTGAAGCTAACCCATTCTGCTGGAGGACTGCCCAGTCTTGCTTTGGCTTGCCTCTTTCTCTGGATTCCTGCCACATAAGAGATGTTAGCTACTTTGGTTGTGTTTTAGAAATGTGGAAAATGTGGCTCATATAGGCTTACGATAATGGATTGCTGGACTTTTCAGGCTGATGTTGTGTTTTGTATTCTGCATTTCATGCTCAAGAATTTCCCTTGTGTAAACCTCACCTCTCTTGTTTCTTTGCAGAGAAGTCTTTTGGAGAGGGGACAGGAGTTACCAAGAATACTAAGGGAAAGTGGTTTGCCATGAAAGATGTGACATATTCTGTACTTCACTGGGGCTTTGCAGCAGAATCCTGTTTTGCTGCTCTCTGATATCCTCTTTTGCTGTACATTTGACTGATGTTTGTTAATGCTTAATTACTAGTCTGCACTGCTTGAACCATCTCATGGCTTGTTGAGGTTCACTGAGAATCACATTGCAGTCCGCAGCCACCTTGGTTTTGTAACATCAGAGAGAAGAAAGCTGTCTGACAAAAACACTTCTTACAGGAGTTTCCAAACAGACAGTCACCACAACTCTTATCTCACTGTAGCTAAAGATATGCTCATGAGGTAACAGGTTAGAAAAAGTTTATTTATTTAGTAAAATAATGTATGTATGTATGTATCCTACTCCCTATTTAGATTTATATTTAGGTTTCCCTTCAAAATCAGAGACCATCAAGGATTATGTGCAGTGCAGATATTAAAGTTCATGATTTTATTGTGAGACCTTGGGCATAGGGCAAGTTTCTCTCCATAGCTCAAGCTAGGGCTCCCCACCACCCCAGCTCTCACCTGCATGAGTGTGGTTGTGCTAAGGCAATGTGTGGCTTCATACTTTCACTTCTCCTTCAGATGTCTGCCAAAGGTATGGCAATGTCTTGGCATCAGACCGGCTGCAGGGAAGGAGGGTTGGCTTAAGAGCTGCAGAGCTGACTTGTGAGACAATTCATTTTTTGTTTGGCCTTCGCTTCATTCAAATGCTTTGGCCATTTTTTATTAGTTGAGCAATGTCAAACTTCTCAAGAGGTTATTAAGATATGAGCACAGGCGAGAGTGGTGAAATGCACAGCTCCTGTCTCATGCTGGGGCCCTAATTGCTCTAAAGAATTACACACTTTGTCGAGTCCTGTTTGTAAGTCCTCTCTTGATTCAGCCTATTTTCCACCGTGGGGAAGTGAAGGTGAACTGCTTAATTTGCATAGCACTTGGAGGCAAAACTTTTCAGAAAAATTAAGGCCTTAACATGATGATTTTTATATGCATGCGGCTGTCTTGTTAGCCCATGGCTGTTCTACAGAGACAGCATTTCCCTGAATGGCTAGGTTATACCCATGTGCACAGAGTGTATGAAGTGCTTTTGGTTTCTGATAAGATGAAATGCCCTTAAAATAAACCCTGTCCCCACGGAAGTCATGAGCAAAGCTCCAAGTGACATCTGAGGGTGCAAAGTATTACAAAACCTAACCTTCTAGAAATGACTGAAGTCTGGACAGGCCAGATTTTTCAAAGGTGTTAGTAACCGACTGTACAGAAGAATCTTAATTCTTAGCCTTGTGTGCTGTGCAAACACCTTTTGTTTTAGGAACAGGCTTCCCATGATGATCAGGTCAAGAACTGAACATTTGATAAGAGAATTTACGGCTCTATGGAATGAGGCCATAATGTTCCCGTTTGGGTACTGGAGGGTCTTACATAAAAATCCTGAAGCATCTGTCTGAAAAGATTAGGGAGAATCCCAATTCCAGGTCTGGGATTCAACTACCCTGCTAGTTTTTCATGGTTCATATTCCAAGCCTAAACTGGGATCCAGACAGAGGCATATGGTCATTCCACCTCTGTAGAAGATCTGAAACTGCAGGCTGGCATTTCCCTGACCTCAGTCAGAGTTGTTCCTACTGCTGTGCTTTGTGGCACCAGCCCATTTCTGCAGCAGCATTAGGTTAAAGGATACCCAGAGGCCTCCTTGTCAATCACAAAGGAGTTGAGCTTTACTCCCTGACACATGATTCCTGCCCACAGCCAAGGTCTGAAATAAAGCTGGCCGAAGAGAATTTCTCAGACATGCAGGTCATGGGCAGGCCAGAATTTGTGCTTGGAGTGAGTCAGCCCCAGAACCTCTCTGAGATTGACATTTGAAGATGCGGGCAGAGGAAGACAGGCCATGAGCGCATCAGTAACACTTGTGTGTGTGCACATCTAAGCACATCTAAGCACATCTGTGAGTGAAGTCCTTGCAGCTGGGTTAAAATTTTGCTGCTGTGCTTGGCAGACAATGAGGGTAGCTGGACTGGCCCTGAGGGTGGGAGGAAAGGGTAAAGGCAACTTCCCAGCTGAGAAGTGCCATGACAGAGACTGGACTAGATTTCATGCCTTTCCATTGATTTTTGTGCCAGGCAGCCATAGTGATTGTAGCCATACTAAAACCAAGGTTTTCCTCTTCCTCCAGGGGAAAAGTGAGGCCAGAAAAGAACCACATACATGACCTACCTTTAGAGCTGTGCTGTGTCTGCTGCTCAGCTGAGGGCCTCTGGACTGAGTTTCTCTCTGCAGTGTGACCAGGTGGCTCTTGATACCTGCTGCACAGGGGTGCATGGGATTTGCTTGTGGGAATGAAGGGAAATGGCTCACTCTGTGCCAGGCAGGGTAGCATCAACAGGAATAAGAGGAAAACTTGCACATAAGAAGGAGGCAGTACCAAAAAGTGCATTTGTTAGGAAATAGGTTAGTCGCAGTTAACAGGATCAAGATGAGTCCTGTGGACAAAAAGCACTAATGGGACTGTTTCTACTACTGTTTCAAATTTCCCTTTGGCTGCTTCACAGATCAAGAGATCTGTAAAGGATTCCTTCCTGGGAGCAATCATGTGGAGACCTTCTCCACTTGATTGTAGCAGTGTGAATCAGGAGCAAGTCCTTGGAAGTCAGTGCCCCTGACATAGTAAAACAGAAGATGAAGGCGTATAAATACAAGAGCTAGGAAAGGAAAGACTTTAACATGAGCTAAAATGACTGACACAAGAGGCAGTAAGAGTGCAATTCCTTCCCATACTACTATTCACCTGACCTTAAACTTTAATGAGAATTACTATGTAAGGACTGCTCTGCCCTGTATCCATTTTGGCTCCTGGCTGCTCTGCACCATCAGCCAGCAGGAGAGCTGCTGTGAAGTGCTGAAATCAGGGTACCCAGCAAGGCACGCTGCTCTTGTCCCAGCACATACCAAAGGATACTTATGGCATCATGAACAGCTCTGAAGGAGCAGTCAGCAGCAGGGATTGGTGAAACTCTTTCCTTACTAACCCCAAGGACAGGCAATGACTTGCAGGGATGTGTACTGTTTTGTCTCAGTTGCTAGTTCCTGTTTCTCTCAGTTCTGGATAACTGGTTGCTGAACTTGAGGCTATTTCTAACCTCTTGGGAAAAAAAAATTACTTTAGCTTTCTACCTGATCATATTGGTACTGATCTTTTTCCACTGTTGTGGAAAAAGGCTGGCTGGACACTGCAGCCCAGAGCAGAGCTACATGTTCACAGAGCACCCAGGAGCAAGCCCAGGAGAGCTAACACAGATGGTTCTGATTCCGTGTGCAACATATGCCATTGCAAAGAGAGGGTTTGGGATGTTTGTAAGCTCTTTTTGATGAGGTGATATCTTCTTTTCCACCAAATATAGTCTGTAGCTTTGCTAAATTTCCTATCAACACCTTCAAGGAGTCTTGGATGTAAGGGGTCCACTTTTAATCCCCTGCCTGCAGGAGTTGGAGCTGGGGCTTGGGGGATGGACATGCAAAGATACAAAAAGATACAAAACAGGCAAAGATACAAAATACTTGTTCTCCATTTCCAGTTGTCACTTCCTCCTCTTACCAGATCAGCAGATGTCTATATTTCATCTCCAGTCCTAATGGAGAATGTCTGCTAGTATTTTCTCATTGACTGCATTCATTTTAGAGAGCAATCTTGTAATTTTGTCATTCATTGTGAGCTTCTGTTCCCTCTAGTGGTTGCTGGGCTCTGTGTAAGCTGTAATATATGGGGAGTTTGTTTTAGGTCTGAACCTATATTCAAGATCTGATTTACCCTCAGTCGTCGTTGTTCATGACATATATTCACTAAGACAGTAAGAGACATTTAATCCAAGCTCTGGAGTTTGGAAATAGTCCTTGAGTACGCCTGAACTTCTCAGGACCTTGGGTGTCAAGCACCAGTCCACCAGCAGGTGTCCCAGAAGCCCATTGGTTTTCAGTACAATGGGCGCAGGATCTCTCCCACCTGGTCCTGGATCTTCTGAAGAGCCTTACAGATGCTCTGTTCAAGCAGGATGCAGCGCCAAATAGAAAACACAACGTACAAATTGAAAGTGTGTGGCTTGCAGGACTGGCTGTGCGGAAGCCAGGATCTTCACCTCACCGCGTGGATATGCTCCTTGCAGGGGCTGAGGAGCCTGCTGTTGCCTTGGTGACTGGAGCCGGCTCTATCAGCACAGCCAGGAGAGTTTAATCCAGTATAGTCCAGAGGATTAAGAACGAGTTTCTGCAGCACAGCACAAGAAGGTGTGAGTTCAGGGATGACGTCAGGCAGATATCATATTTTGTGTCATGTTTAGCCAACACAGGACTACTGGGTTGAGACGGCTGCTTATCATTCCCCAGTACTGCAAAGAGAGAATTATCTTTCTCATACTCCAAAAACCCTTCATCTCTGACATGAACAAGAACTCCATTGGGGACTACCAGTTCTCTATTAGCAATACCATCAACAGACAGTAGTTTCTCCAGCTCTTGCAATGGAAATGAAACCTCTGTCTAAAGGAAAAACAACAATAATGTTGCACTAGTTCATGATAAAAGCACAGGAGCATGTGCTAGCACCATCTAGCCATCATCTCCATCATTGCAGCACCAGCTACTTTCTCCTCTTTTTTCCATCTTTGAGCTCGATGCAAGTAGTTGTCCTCTGTTTTCAACTACAACTCTTACCTACTCTCTTGTATCCTCTGCCCTCTGGCGTTACTGCACATCTTCGCCCACTTCTCGCTGTCTCTCGGAGAGAGGCTGAGAACTTGAAGGAAAGCCATTGCTTATGTGCTAGTGCATGGCAGAGAGGATGAGATGTTCTGGTGGTATCCCAGTCCTGAGATCCTCTGAGAAGGGTGAAGCCAGAGCATTCCTGCATTCTGCTTCTAATATGGGCTTGAAATCATGTGAAAATGGCAACAGTGCATGCACTGGGGAAGCTCTATCTTGACCCAAGGCACAGCCCTAAAAGCAGAGCGTGGTAAAGTCACCTCTGCTGCCTGCTGTCTCCTGTTGTGGCAGCCCCAGGTATGGGTCAGCTGGACCCAGCTGTCTGATTTCAAATCTATGCATCCAAAGCAGCAGGGGAGGAGCCAGATGATCAGCAATGAATTACCTGAGGTAAGTAATTCCTGAGGACTAGGCAGTGCTATGGGGTCAGACATCCTTGCACACTATGGAGAGCAGTGCCCTGTTTCATGCCATGGAGCCTGTCCTGGCAGCCCACTCTGTCTTGGAGCTGATCTTCTGATCTGCTTTTCCAGGCTGTGCTCTGCTTGGGCGGTGACGTGGAGGTAGTACAGCAGTGTGTGAGCGAGGGCAGGGTTTCCCTACAAGCCCTCAGTCCTCGTCCCCAGCATGTGAAGGTCGCTGGCTCCTGGGTAAATTTCCATCGGATGCGGCACTCTTCAGTTGCGACTCAGCATTTCTGACACCCGACTGCAGCTTCTCTTTCTCATTTAATCATTTTCTTCATAAGGGGAACTAACAGCCGTTACTAGAGCGATTTGGCCACCATCCAACAGTGTGTATATTACTCACACATTTCCCTGCTAGCAAAAGGGGGTTTTTTTTCCACTGTCTGGTTGCAGCCTCTTCCTATCATCATCATTAGATGGCTCAGAAGGTCAGTGATAAAAGAGAAATCTCAGAGCTTTTCTTTACAACTCAGAGTAAGGGAAGGCTAGTACTGGGGGAGAGGGAAGGGGTAAGAAGGATTGGAGGGTATGCCTGACTGAATTCTTCTCTAGGATTGTCTCTGGTACAGCTGAAAACACGATCCTGGAAAATGTAATATTTATAGAAACTGTACTGTCCTGGTTGGGTAAATCTCAAGGTCATCTGATGATCACTGCAAAAGGACTGGCCAGATACCGATGCTTTTGCCCTGGCATCAAGAGACCATAAGATCTTCAATTCAGCACTGAAATCTGCATACAAAATGGGATCCTACTCCCTCTCCCTAACAACCATCTCTCCTGAAACTGCCTTAAGAAGGAAATGCCTGCACAGTTTCTTTTTTTTTTTTTTTCCTTTTTGTTGAGAACATTAAGCTATTAACTCTAATTCCCTCAGAGAAAGAGATCTGCAATTCATTTCATGTATAGGGCATCTCAGGATTTTGCCTGAAGGACCAAGTGTTGACCTGAAGCCAGTTCTTTCATTTCTGAGCCCTTTCCATTCCTTAAGGGAATTCTGCATGGACAAGCTGGATGCCAAAGTCCCCAGAGAGAAAAAAGGAGCAGAGGATTTGTGTTTTTCACTACATCTGCTATATTCCTGCACAAAGACAAGTCCTGGCCTCATCATCAGGTGGACACAGTCCTTCCACTGCCCCCAAAAGTACTAACTGTCAAAGAAATTGGTGATCATGGGGAAAGGTAAGAGCAAGGTCATCACTGCAGCAACTTCAGTCTGGTCCAAACAACTGTGCAGGTCTGAAGAGTGAGGGGTCTCCATTGGAGAAAATAGAGTCAAGGAGGCACTGTCCTGAGGCAGGTACTCACTTCTGAAAGTTTAAAAGATTCTCCCCTTTCAAAACATTAAAAGCAAACGAAATGTGACTTCTATACAACCTTTCTGAACTGTCTTTCTTGAGCACAGAGCAACATCTTTCCTAATATTTTCTGTTTCTGAAGTATTTTCTCCAGTGGGGGTGCTTGCAAGTCTTTAAATTTTGTGTGTGGGGTTAATAGAGTAAATTAGGATAATTATTCATGTCTTCAAGCATTTATTCAGCTGTTAACCAAAATTCTTGATTGCAGTAGCAGTATTTTAACCAATGCAGCAACGCAAAGCAGTAATAAAAAAAGAAAAAAGTCAGACTGTGAAACAGTGGTCTGCAATAATAATAATCATGTTGCAACTGAAACAAGAGGCAGGCAAAGCATACAGCAAAGGTGAACTCTCAGAAGAGTAAAAGGCATGAGAGATACCTCTGCTGTTCATGACCTTGGGCCAGATTCAGCTAGGCCACACGAATGTGTGTGCCTGGCTGTACTGGAGCATGTCCTTTGGTGCCCACTCAGGTGAGGCTGGAGGGCTTCTGTGAGCACTTCCCTGGTTCTCAGCCCTGCAGCACCCCAGAGAGCCACTCCCTCCTGGGTAAGCTTGTCTCCATGGAAATACTACAAATATCTCCTGTCTGTCAGGCTGCTCTGAGGTGGATTTAAGCCTGGTATGTACTGTCCTGGTGAGGAGTCATTCTGATGTAGAGTTCATGACTAGGTAGCTGGCCAAGAACAGACAGCTCAAGGGAAGTTAATGGAAAGCACTGGAAGACTAACAGTTTTGAACACAGTGTCTAACAACCTGAACCTCAGCCAAGTTCAATGGCTCATTAAACTCAGGTGACAGGATTTTGTGGGTCAAGGGGAAATGGATGAGGAAAAATGCTGTGGAAAAGCATTAACTTAATGATGCAGGTGAAGACTGTATGTGAACAAGCAGTGCTGTATATAAGCATGCTCAGACATGAAAGGAGACATGGGGTAAGACAGTTTAAAGCATTTGACCTCCAAATTCCCAAATTGAACCTCCCTGCTCTAGGAAGGAAAAATTATGTATAGATTTAAAGTTGGGTGCTATAGAAGAGCAGTGGTTTCTTGTGTCTCTGAAGATTAAAGGCTGTGAAGGGTATGAATTCCTGGCCTAGGATGATCTGTCTTGCTAGGACTTGTGTGAAATTGAATCCACTCTGGAGAATTCATACCAGAAAGGCTGCAGCTCGTACACATGACATTCTCAGGGATTAGAAAGATGATTTTTCATGGGCCAAATTACTTTAGAGACTCTGGCACTGTCATATCAAGGTGAATCCTATTATCCATATGGGGTATGCAAGACAATATGAAAGCACCACTGGCCTATGGAATGTAGAGGCAGCTAACTTGCATGGGAAGAGACAGCTGAATGCATCAGTGGGAGAGAAGCCTATGTGTACACTGTTTGTCTTGATAAACTTCAAAATTTAGGGCAGATAACATGGGCTGAGCACAGTCTCTTCCTTGTGTTCAGTGTTGTCTTAGCCATATTCCAGAGAATAAAAGGTTGGCTTTTAATCAGTGAGGTCCAGCTCAAAGAGGCAACATTTGCATGATGCATCCAAAATAAGCCTCCATTAGGAACTCTATGCTGTTCCTCAACAGATGTTTTTAACTTTTCTTTGAATCCTTTCAAAAGGAAAATACATTGCCCAGATCTGTCAGCTACCTTGATCATTAATGGAATGCTGAGTCATCAAATGTCTTCAGATGGTCCCACAGAGGGGTCTGGTAAACAAGAAAGACAAAGCTGTAGCTCAAACATTGTGGAGGCCTTTGTCTGCTTGTTTGTTTTTTTTTTTTTCTCTTGTTTTTTTAATGCTTCTTGTTGAAGAACTGCAGTGTAATAATTATTATGCTTATGCCCCAACACATGTAATGGAGACATGAGTAAAATTCTCTTCTTAGACCTTGTCCTTTGGCTGTAGCACCAACTCCACAGTCATTTTCTCCTGCTGGATGTAGGATCAATAATAAAGATATACATTTTTAACACTAGAACAACCATGCCAAACAGTGCCAAAGAGGCCCTACAGAATGCACAGGTTAGGGGCGTGTCAGGTAAGAGGAATATAATCTATGTTCCTCTATCTTCATTCACTCCCTCTAACACTGTTTCATGCCTTTTAAATTATGAAAAAGTCACAAGAATCTCTGCCTCCTTGCACATTTTTGAAAGAACTCCAAGCAGAATGACCTCCTTCTCTGTTCCCTTGGTGAGAGGACACCCTTCTGCCTACAGTGAAAGGAAGAAAATACTAGCATCTGCTAGTCCAGCAGACATATTTCAGCAGTGGAAGCTTACAGGTTTTGCCTGGTATTTTCCCTCTTCCTAAAGCACATGTTGACAATTTTGACCTTTCTAGTAATTTGATTCCAAAAACAGTGTTGCAGCAGCTGAGCCCTAAGATGCCATTTGGAAGATTATTATCACTCTGAAATCAAAGCAAGCAGCTGCTTGTTCAAGCCTGTATGGAGATCCCCTCACTCATGCAGATCATCCTCTCTCATCTCTCAGTGTCCTTAGCCCTGGGCCTGCTGTCAAGAAGTTCCAGTATGCTTGGCCAATGTAAAGGACAAATATGCTGCCAGTTCTCTGCATTTGTGTAGTACAAAAAAGCTGTACTGGTTAAATATACTAAAGGCATCCTTGTACCCAGGTACCTAAGATACAGGGGGCAGGGTCTGTAAAAACTTTTGTTCATGGTGTGCAATTAGTTGAAAGGACACCTAGGCTATTTGCAGATAGATCAGAAAATGTTCTCGCCTTAAGCAGAAGCTGGCTCATGCAAAAGTTCTCCTTCCAGATCTGCATTTCCTTGGCTCCTCCCACAGGAGAGGAGCCAAGGAAATTCAGATCTGTGAATAATCCCTAACGTTTCCATGACTCAGTGGATTTGCTATGGAAATCATGGCAATATTTTCAGAGTCATAGTCTAATACCTGAGCCCCGACAGGATTCGTGCTCCCACATCTCTGGCATTTTGCATAGTTATGTAACGCCTCTTACTCATGGCACTGAAATCGGGAGTATGTCCGAGTTGTGAGGAACAAGTGAAATTTGGAGTAAAATCCAAACCTCCCTTTCCCTCACTCTTGAAAACCTTATCATGCATGTTTGAGTATGCAACATTTTTAAAAATGTGATTTGCAGATAGCTTGCTCTGTTGGTGAGAACAACAGAGTTACAACTTTCTTTTAAATTTCTTCCTTTTGCATGGCAAAATTCAAGTTACTGTGTAGAAAGAAAATCTGATCAGCTACTTCATGAGACTAACATGAGCATCTGTCTTCATCTTTGCTGTTTCATCCCCTTTTCTCCTGGTCCCCTCCCCGCTTTTCCCTAAATGCCTAATAAGAGCAGTAGCTGGGAGACCAGGTGTGTAAAAAAAAGAGAAAGTAATCTCATCCATACAATTCCATAAGCCCACAGCTGTGTTTCATTTATCAACTGAATATAAAGCTGTTGTCCTCAGAAAACTGATAATAAAAAGAATTTGAGTAGCTCACTGTTCCATGCAGAACATTAGCTGTTCTAAATGCAGTTTCTGGTTGCTCCTTTATGCAAAGTATCCTTTCGCCTGTGTGTGACAGAGGTTGTTCTCCCAGGTTAGATGAAGCACTCACAATGAGTGCAGAGGCCACAGAGCCTTGTCAGGGGGTGGCTACACTGGGGAGTGGTCACAAAAGAACTATTTAGATATTTTTTATGGGGTATTCAGAGAGGGTATTTTATCTGGCTTACTGAAAGGTAGGAGTAAATCACCTTGCAGTGAGTTCACATTTACAAACACAAATAGGATTTGAAAGTGGTAGGTGTGCATGGCTTCCATATCTGCACTGACTGCCTTCTCTAGGCCATAATCACATTTACAGAGAAATGCTGTCTGTAATAATAACAGTAACACTGACTGCTCTGCTCCTATATTCATACAGCCATGGTCTCTTACAGCAAGAGCTGCCTCCCTTAAAGGTACACAAAGCAGATCCACCTGCAGACTGGCATGCTGCAGCTGTTGAGCAGGTGGGGAAGCCAGAGCCAGAAAAGCAGTCATACATTGCAAAGCCACTCCCAGGTTCTGTTTCACAGGTGAAGAAACTGAGACAGATGAAGGGCAAGTGATTTTCTCAAAGTGATATGAATAATATCACTGGTAGTGCCAGGTCTTAAAACTAATCCTGTCTTAGGCCAGGTTCTGGGAAGCATACAGTAAACTGTGCAGCAATATCCCTGGGCTTCTTGCTCTTGCCCCAGAGAGACTCACTGCAGATGTGTGGCACAGCTGGCACCGTGGATGCACCATTGTTTGGCTGCGGTCCAACAGTAGTGCTGTGGGACCTTCCCCTTTCTTTCTCCTGTGGTGACCAAGTAGTGATTATTTACATAGTAGGTGTTCTTTCTTAAATTAAAATGATCCCTTCTGGGTTTTGGTCCCGTTATGCTCAGTCTTCCCTTTTTTGGCACATGGTGTAGTTGGGTGACAGAATTATTTATAGGTAACACCTGGCATGGGCAAAGACACTGACATTTAATTAATCAGTAGGTGTTGTATTGCACTAAATGAAACAAAAGATTTGTTGTTTGCTGATGTTCCAAGAATAGGCTGCACTGAGAGCAAGCACACCTTGTATTTCCCCTCTGCTCCTTGTCCCTTTGGTATCCTTTCCAAGTGCACTCTGAGCTGTAATTCCCACTTCTTTTTCCCCCTCTATCACTCCCTACAATCGGCTGCCCCAGGAGAACGTTAAGCTCAGGTGCTCCATGCCCTGATTGCACCAAAGTTTTTTAGACCAGGGCAAAAGTTGAAACTATCACCTTTTTTTGCAGTCAGAGGTATTGCAGTGTGAAGGCTCATGACTCTCACCAACCTCTTTAACTGTGAGCCTGGGTTGCACCAGTCTGCTCCATTCCTAGACCTTTATTCTGCCATTCTGCCAAAAGTTCCATCTTTTTATTTGCCAAGTTCTAAGGTTCTGCTAGACCCTTGTCTCTGACTAAAGAGCTTGTTCACCCACGAGCCCTGTTTTGGACTTTGATTGTCCTCCTGGTCCTCCAGCTTGGCCAAGTCCTGGGCTTGAGGAGATAGTCAGGTAGGCAGGCCAGTCTGCAGGGACAGTGAGGGCTGTAAAGGAGAAACAAAGGAAATCATCCCAAACAATGCTTTTGGCAGCAGTTTAATTGCACATGATGTGATATCACAGAATCACAGAATCACTAGGTTGGAAGAGACCTTTAAGGTCATCAAGTCCAACCCAGCCCTAACACCTCAACTAAACTATGGCACCGAGTGCCCCATCCAGTCTTTTTTTAAACACATCCAGGCATGGTGACTCCACCACCTCCCTGGACAGGCCATTCCAGTACTTTATCACTCTTTCAGTAAAAAACTTTTTCCTAATATCCAACCTAAATTTCCCTTGGTGCAGCTTATATATCCATGCTGGGCCACATCTAATCTTGTCTTCTTGTCTTTTCTTGTCTTGCTATTCTTGTCTTTCAGGAAAAATGATGAGGCTAGCCAAACAGGCTAGCTTGTCTTAGGGCTAGGTGTTCTATGACTTGTATGGCTTGTATGGCTCTTTGATGGAACCCACAGATTCCAAGCTAACCCAGGATTCATGGCCTTTTCTAGTTATTCAGGCTCTTCCTACCTGTTCATCATGCTAGGAATCAGCTAGTTTCCTGAAAACTAACACTGCCATTTCAACCCAGTATCCTGGGCAGTCCTAGGACACTTCTCTTACTGTTTGGTATGCTTGGATCTGGCCTAGATAACCCAGACAACTGTCCCATTGTTCTTTGCACAGCATAACCCTCTTTGCACTGGTTAGTTGTTAGGCCAAAGTATGCTTGGCAAGGAATGCTCCAGGTGATGCGCTTCACTTTTAAAAAGAGAAGAGCACGGATATGCACACAGAAACTACCAAATTATGATAAACAAGTTGTTTCTTAAGTTCTCTTTTTAGATGGATGACTTGCAATCCAGTGTTAATTCTCTATTGCTCCTGTCTCCTGGAAAGATATGTAGAAGGAAGAGGGAGTAGCACATTTCCAGAGCTAGATATTGGAAAGGATCAGTAGCTCCATCTCATAGTAACACTCATCAGTCAGGCGTGTGCTGTGTGTCACTCAGTGGAGGAGTGCCTGCTCCACTGTGCAGCATCTCTGCTGTCACTGACAGCTTCAGTCCTGCATTCCTCACTTAACTTCCCACTGTGACTCTCCTCTGCACCTTCCATCCTCTAGTATCAGGCTGCTCCCTGCTTCTGGATCATCCCCTTTCTTGGTGTGCCATGGGTTTTGTACCTGTATGCCTTTTGCAGCATCTCATGCTGACTGCTTTTCACACTTTCAATCTCTTTTATTTCTTCTATTTAGCCCTCTCTTTCTGGTGTTTTCAGCATTACAATAATATTTGGCACGTCTTTGCAAAACATTTTTAAGCCAGAATCATATTTTCTTCAGGTTTTTATAGTTTTAGCCATCTCACAATGCCAGAGGGAAAAGTGAAACTAAGCACACTTAGTGATCACCCTACAAAATATTCATGTCAGAAGCTGGCTTCAAGATATCTCAGTCTCAGTGCGTGGTTCTCTGGCAGGGCATGAGCACTGCACTTTGCTCAACACCGCTTACAACGTGGGAGTTCCTGGCATCACAGATCAGCCAGTAGGATGGGCTGTGCTAGCCCCTCTGGAATCTGCTCTGGTGCAAAGTCAGCCAGAAAGCCAGGCTGGTGAGCTGTGTGCAGGTGGGAGTCACGTGCAGGATCCCATCACCAGCCCAGCTTTGGGCATATCAGGAAGCAGCTGGAAGATTGCTGTGTAAATCTTTTCCAGATGCTTCAAATGTGCCCAAAAGTCATGGATTTGACAAGAGGGGAGGATATGATAAAGTAGATAGATCTCTTCTTTGTCGTTTCTGATCTGTAGATACTATCATTATCTGATGCTGTGCTTTCAGAGCAGGAGCAGGCTCTGTGTCAGCATCAACACAGGGCTGAGTGTAACTCCTCTACTTGGAAATATACACATGCTTTAATTTATTGTAGGGAGTGTAATAGAGGGAAATAACCCAAAACATTTCCCCCATTTATGAGGGCAGTCTATGTGTCTGCTGTGTATTGCTCCCCCTTGGATGGAGCTGTTGGACGGCTGTCAGCACACTGAAGGCTTTTACATGTAAGAGAAGGCCAACCTAACTCCTCTCATCTGGTCTGGATAATCTGACTGATCTCACCATTTCTGCCGAACAATGGAAAATTGCCTGAATATTTAAACATGTATTGTTCTTAGGGAAACAAAATGTTCAGCTAGTTTGGTTGCCTTAGCAACATTCACTTCTAAAAATACAAAAGACACAATCCACAAAATAAGTGAACATGTAGAATAGGCAAGGAAAGAAAAATGCTTCTTTCTTCCTGACCCAGAGCAACTGGGTTGTTGGCAGAAATGCCTTCATTTAAATCTCAGTGAAGGACTTAGGGCATATCTTCACACACTTGTTAAATACATTTAATTCTTAATAGTTTAGAACATGGCTGATGTTAAACTCAGGCAAGTTCCTCTAACATCTCTTTTCCAGTGGCTCCAAACCAATTCTGTCAGTGGCCCTTTAGAGTGATGTAGCTCAGAAAGCACAGGTTGCACCAGAAAAAAGTAGCAGGTCACTGCAAGGATTGCTGTGTGCTGTTGAGCAGGAGGGTTAAAACAGTAAAAGTTAATTAAGAATGATTAAACACCAGCCTGAGGTACATCTTGCAAAGGCAAGTAAAAGAAACAAAAAATTATTCCTTTGTGACATAATGTGGAAAGCACCTGTGCATGCTAGGGGAAAAAAATGAGGGGATCCTCATTGTGACCCAAGGACAACAAAAATTAAATTAGTAAAACTCCAATTTTCAATAATTCTGACAAAGGAGAATATGGAGCAAACACTGTGTGTACAGAAAAGGAAATTACTGTATTTGAGATGAAACAGGAACGTAAGCATCTTGACCAGCTCCAGTCACAGGGACCAGAATATCTCAGAATATTGAGATAGCTGGCATATGAAATGCCAAATCTTACAGGGCGGATTTTTAATTAATCTGTCAAGTTGGTGGTGGCACTGTCTGACTGCAGAGTAACAGATGCAGTGCTTCTGTTATCTCTAAGAACAGGAAAAGAGTGTAATCTAGGGAAATGCAGACCCATTCTTCTGACCACCACAGTGCCTACAGGTTTAGAGCTAATCTGTAGGAGGGAATAATTTTAAAAAAAACCCACAGAGGCAAATGAACAATGAGGAACAATGCAATATTAGTTTATCAAAGGCAGAGCATGCCAGAATAACTCGATATTTCTCTTTGATAAAATAACTATTTTGGATTGGAGAAATGATAGAGATCTTTCCTGTCCAGACTACAATAAGGTAGTTGACATGGTGCCATAAGTGAAATTAATATCTAAAATAGAGGTTATGAAAAAGTTAGAAGGTAGATAAAGAACTGGCTGATGGGGAGACAAAGTCAGGTTGTGCAGAAAGGGAAGGCATCAGTTTGGAAGAGTGGAATT
This sequence comes from Melozone crissalis, assembly GCF_028551555.1. Lineage (NCBI taxonomy): Eukaryota > Metazoa > Chordata > Aves > Passeriformes > Passerellidae > Melozone > Melozone crissalis. The sequence goes on along the minus strand of NW_026535786.1, from coordinate 19,174,896 downwards.
CAGTAGCTGGCTTTCCTAGTGCCTTAGCTTTAATATGCAGAAATGTATCAGCATCTGTAACACAACACTGTTGTGGCTCAACAGCTGGAAATGCCAGAGAATGACAAAAACTTGCTCTTAATAATATGCCACACTGTCATTGCACAGTGACTGTGAGCCCCAAAATGTTTCAAGTGTGTAAAGACGAATAATATCCTACGACGTATCCAGAAAGAGAAGGAAGAGTGATTATTGGTATGCAGGACTCAGGAGAGATCTCATCTGAAAAATGGAGTAAAATTCTTATTGCCCACTTCCTAGGAAGGTAAGTTTCAGTGGGGGTTGGTGAAGAGAAGAGTGAACACGTGTGAGCAGGGCTAGGGAGGCTCATAGCCTGTGTAGAGAGATGAAGGGAGACTGGCTTTTACAGCCAGGAAAATGAAGGATAAGAGGGGCTAGATTTCCTCTCTGTAAACCTTTTGGAGTGTCAAAATTAGATATTACAGCTGAAGGACGTCCCAAGAACAACTGAGTCTAAACTGACCATAAAGAAATTTACTCTAGAAATTTAAAGAAAACTTCTAGCCATCAGAGAAATCAGGTTTAGAAACAGTCTCTGATGGGAGAGGCAAGGAAAGAGGCCAAATGCTTTAAAAATATTTCACTCAAATAAAAGACATTTTGTTCTGTGGTTTCCTGTGATAGCACTCAGTGACTAGAGAGGCTTCCAGGGCTATATTTGCCTAATCACAAATCAGTTTGGCCCCATCCATATCCAAGAGGTCTTTTCCACTTTACCTAAATTAAAGTCTGTGCTTTCAGCCACATCAGTAGAACTTAGGGTGCAAAGCAATGATTCAGAGAAAACACCTGGTGGGAGGAGAATGACAGCAGGGAAAGGAAAACACAATTTCAGCAGAAAGCTGTTGTCCTTCCCTGATGCTGAAGGACATGTGATACCACCACGTTTGCCAACTGGGGATAAGCCCTGCAATGCTGATGCCAACAAATGAGATAAAAGACCTTCCTGAAAGTATAATAACTGCATATATTGGGTATAGATCCATCATAGACACAAGCAGAAATGGATTCAACTTTCTCACTGTCTGTTTCTGTTTGCTTTCCTCCAGGAACTGCAGCTTTGTTGAGAATGTTCAGATAAAAACTTTTTTTTTTTTCCTAGTTGTTGTTCAGCCTGGTTTTTATCATTTAGAAGGTGGTTGCCAATCTGTTTTATATTCACCATGGCCCATGACATTTTGTGACTGTTCCTCTCTCAGAAGCTTTTTACAGAAGATAAACTTATGTTCAAACTGGTTTTGACTTGGCTAGAGCTGTTTGGGAAGTCTACAGTAAAACAAATTGTCTACCAAGTCACTACTCCCTGCCTCACCATAAAGTCAATGTCTCTGCAACCTTTCTTCTGTGTTTCATTTTCACCTTCCATTTTAGTTTGCCTCATTCAAGATCATTCATGTCCTCTTCACTCCCTTCTCCTTGTCAGCTGAAGCACATGGCTGAGGTACCCTGCTGCAAGCCTCTGCCCTCTGATATCCCATGATTTTCTTGTTGCTCCATCCGTCACTCATGGTTATCACAGTTGTAGATCACTGCAGCAACAATGCAGTGGTGCTAGGATGACCACAGAAAAAAGGAGTTATTATGACTCTAGCTGAGACAATATACATGTACAAATGGAAAGAGGGCTTTGGGGGAGCCCTGGATAAGAGTTTTGGTTTATACAGTGGATAGAGACTGATATGACAGACTTGGAAGATCTTGCTCATCACGGGCAAAACTCATGCAATTAATTCCCACCTCCTAGTCCCTTCAGCTAGCACCTTTTGCTCTGTGTTTTTTCTGCATCATTCCATTTGCTGTCTACCCTTTGCCACCCCTCCCATTCCAGGCACAGCTGGTGAGTGTAATTTGTGTTGCACTGCAGACCATCTGGCAAACTGTGGCACCACAGAGGTTGGGACACAAACCTCTGATGCTGTTACATGAGCCAATGAGCCACATTCAACTCCCATCACTACAACGCACAGAGGAGAAAAAAGAGGTGTCAGAGAAGAAAGAAGTCCTCAGAATCAAAATTTATGTACAGTGTGAAAAGGGTTTGTCAATGCTGCTGCAGCCCTTTGGGTGAGCTGTGTTTTTTTCTCTGAACTATCAGAACTTTTATGTGTTTCAATTGTGATGAAAATGGAGACCTTTCTCATAATACATGTGTCTTTCCAAGTAGGGAGTCTCAAAACCAACTGTGATATAGTGAAAATGATATCTGACTGTAGAGCCAGGTACAGATTCTTGCCTTCCACAATCATTCTGTTACTGTTCCATTTATATGAATGTAACTTTGATGCGCTTGCAGCAATTGTGTGCAAGGAAAATTACTTAATTACACATAAATGTGGTCAGTGTCATTATATATTTTGATAAATTAATAATCTTAATGAACCAGATCTTCAGATGAATCAAGTAAATATTTGTCTCAGAGAAGTGTGAGGGCAAGGTGACATGAGCTAACAGTTTATCCAGCTAATATCACCTGCAAAAACATTAAAATGGATCCAAAGGTAATGTTATTAAAAGGAGTTTAGGGTTTGTGCTACCTGTGCCACAGATATATCTCCCTTGGACGCTGATATAGTGGCCAGAGATTGAGGTGTGCTCTCCCCTCTTGTGCTTCCAAATAGCAAGAGAAGCAAGAGACATAAAGCTGTGTGTTTCATGTCAGTGCTTATGAACTTGCTGTCAAAGATGACAGGTGCTTGGTAAGGCATTAAAGGTTTTCTACAAAATACTGTGAAAATACACACCGAAAGAAAACATACTTACATTCCTCCTTGCAAGAAATGAGAAAAAGGAGAAGGAGAAAGAAAATGCTATTTAATTTATATAAACAGAAAGGGGGAAATAAAGGCACATACAAATTTTTAGTCTATTTTTTGGTTGATTATAAAGGAAAAGCAGTGTCTGGTTTATTTTTTTTAATAAAGACTGAATTGCTGCGGAACACTGCTACACTCTGCCTCAGTGCAATTCTTTCAGTCAGTTTTCTGCCTGCTTTGCACCACAGACTCTGTGACAAAACTGGGACCAAAGATCAGTCCCACTTTCCCCCCTTTTCTCTCCTTCCTCTCTTCCAGCTAAGGAGCTCACACACTACAGTGAACTTGGGGGCTCATATCTCACTATCTCTACCACCACACCTCTGTCTTACCTTTTGAAGAGTTATCCTATTGGCAAGATAATTAAAGGGTAGTCCACTTCATATATACCAGCTGCTCCTTTGCAAACCTTTTTGCTTTGTTCGGGTGTTCAGGGAGGTTCTTCTTCCATGGTATGTGAATGACTGATGTGGACTCATGCCCTCTTTTCTGAGGCATCACATCATAGTAACAGCCAGAGAGTTTAACCCTGTGGTCTGGTGGTCACAAGCAATGTTCCTGTCATGCAATCCTCTCTTCCCTGCCTGTGTCCCTGCTTGGCCTCTGTCATCAGGCTGCCTAATTGTCACATTCCCTTCTCCATTAATTGTCTCCAGTTGCTGGTTTCCTGCTACCCTTTCTATGGCCTGTGATTAGAGTACCTGTGGGAATTAACTGGCTCTGGGACTGTCATGACAGGGTTTAATAAGTATGTGGTGATGTGGCAATGCATCAACTTACAGTAGGGGGATACAGCATGAGGAAAAGGAAGGGAAAATGGTGGACTGAACTGCAGTAAAGGTTGTGTCGGCTCAAAGCAGATACAACATCTATATACATTTGTCTGTAGTCATGCTCTGTTGTGCTCTCTTGCTCTGCTTCACATCAGGTGGAAGAACCTGCAAGGGTGAAAGAGAATCTCAGTGGGGAGACCTCACAGAGATTTTGCTATGTCAATTACAAAACCTACCCAAGCTGTCACCAGCTTTTTGCTTGTAGCTTTGATTGCTATTACTGATTTGTTCCTAAACCCGGGGGCAGATGTAAGACAGAAATAATGTCTTTACTCCTCTTCCCTCTGCAAGAAGGAAAAATGGTCACGAACTTGGAGCTCTGACTTGACAAGGCCAGGAACTATGTAGGGCTCCTTGTTCAAAAAAACCTGTCTTGCTATGTGGCTGCTTCTGCTCTCCCGCTGTCAGAAAATGTCCTGAGCCCAGGAACATCTCTGCAGATTGACACTGGTTAGAATCATAGAATTGTTTAGGCTGGAAAAGACTTTTGGGATCATCAAGACCAACCATTAACCTCACACTGCCAAGTACGACACTAAACCAAATCCCTAAGCACCACATCTACACATATTTTAAACATCTCCATGGGTGAAGACTCAAGAACTTCCCTGGCAAGCTTGTTCCAATACTTAACAACCCTTTCGGTGAAGAGATTTTTCCTAATATCTAATCTAAAACTCCCCTGGCACAACTTGAGGCCATTTTCTCTTGTCTTGTTGCTGGTTACTTGGGAGAAGAGTTTGACCCCTACCTGCCTACACCTCCCTTCAGGGAATTGTAGAGAGCACTAAGGTCCCCTCTGAGCCTCCTTTTCTCCAGTCTAAACAGTCCCAGCTCCCTGAGCTGCTCCTCACAGACCCTTCACCAGCTCCACTGCTCTTCTCTGGACACACTCCAGCACTTCAATGTTTTCTTGTAGTGAGGAGCCCAAAACTGAACCCAGGATTTGAGCTGCAGGCTTACCAGGAGGGTACACTGGTTGAGGGGAGCAATTCCTGCCCTGGTCCTGCTGGCCACACTGTCATTAATACAGGCCAGGATGCTGTTGGTGTCATTGGCCACCTGGGCACACACTGGTTCGTGTTCAGCCCCTGTCAACCAACAACCACCAGTCATCTTTCCAGTCACTTTTCCCCAAGCTGTAGTTCCCAAACTATTGCTTCTACTGTGCAGTGTCTGCCTGGGACCTGCTAGGAATGAGAAGTGAAGCTGCTGTTACAGTTGAAGTGCAGATCATGAAACTTGGTCTTGAATGGACCAAGTTTCATGCAGAAAAACAACTTTGTTTCAAGATATTTAAGAAACCATTTGTGGGACCACATGGAGGGACAGGGAAGTCTTTGCTTGCTCAGCTTTCCTGCCTGAAGCCAAGAACTCCCCCAAGGTTTGAAAGGTTTTGAAGATAGGGTGTGTGATATAACTAGAAGTTTGTACTTTGTAACCAGCAGTTTTCCTCATAAACTAGCCTAGATGGCGTTCAAATTCATGGCAGGACCACACTTGCACCATGCTGTGACTATGAGCAAAAACAATGCCTGCAGTCTTGCAAGCACGGCAAATCTCCCCAGCCAAACCTAGACTCCCCTGAAGTCTTTTTCTGTCTTGGATTTCAGCAGAGCCGGAATTTTACCCCTGCATCTACTTTCATGAGATAACCTTTTTTAATCCTCCACACTGTTTCTTAGCCAGCAGGCATCCCATAACATCCATCTGACCAGTACCTTCTTCCCATCTAGATCCCTGTCCATCTTCTGCAAGGAATCAATATGAGTTACTGCTTTTTCATTATGTGACTATTTTAGGTATTTCTAGGGCCTTTCCTAATCTGTCAGGATATGCTATATCAGCCTAAACCATGTCTCTGTGTTTGTTGCAATTCCTCTGCAGATTGTGTCCCAATGATTCCCTCTCCCCTCCATTCCTCCTGCAGTGAGATTTCAGGTTTGTGAGGGGAACCAGCAGGACTGGTGCTACCAGAAAGCTCCAGTTAACACCTGCTTCTCACAAGTTAGTGCCTTCCATCCCTTGGTGTGCATGGAGATGAGCATGCATGCCCACAGAAGCAGGCCATGGAGGTGGCCCATTTAACCCCTTGCATTCATTCCAGAAAATATGGCTGGATCATAGCCTTACAGTGGGCACCAAGAAAAGCTGTCCTGAAAAGCTGGCCTTTAAAGACATGAACTGATGACGATGTCAGCACATAGTGTTCATTCCCAAGTCATGATGTTTATTCTGGGACCACTTGAGAGCTTCAAAGCTCTTCCCTTGCCAGGAAAATATCTGTGCTGTTGAGTTCTCCTTCAGATTCGCTCCACATGCCATAAAAGAAATGTTCAGAAACCTAATCTGAGGGGGATTGGCCTGCAAATTCTCCTTGTCTGCATCAGCTTTATGGGGCATGAAATCTGAGGGTGCTACAGGAATCAGGCAGCCTTTCTAATGCACACCAGCTGTGTCATATGCCTCCAGCAGAGAGGCAAGTGCTCATGTGTCGCTATTGCTTCAGACTCCACCCTTGCTGGTACTTTGCTCACTTAGAAAGACGCTATGCCTGTAGCTAGGACTGCTGCTAGGTAAGCAAATATGAATGACATGTTCCTCCCTTGGGAAAACAGCGAGAGGTGAAGGATGGTCTTGTGACTGAGACACTGAGCTGTGACTCAGAGAAATAAAAATTTCTCTTCCAATCTCTGTTGCTCAATTCTTGAGTGACCTTGACAAGTCACAGCTACTGTTTCAGTTTCTGGTTTTGATCTGGGGAAGATAATGGTTTCTTGTTCTTTTGTCTAACTGTGTCAGTGTTCGACTTTTTGTGCCACGGACTTCATTTTTGTATCCTCATTTGTGTGTCATCCAGCAGAGTTAACCCTTAACTCTGGGTGAGCCCTGAGGTGCTATTATGATATCCCTGAGCAGGAACAGGAGTGGAGCCTGTGGAGTGGAGCATGCATGGGCAATGCGCTGATTCTGACAGCTGCCTGTTGATCCTGGTCTGTTGGTACATTTTGACTCAGCAAGGGCTGGCACAGAGTGTGAACTCTCTGCTCTGAGCTACAAATAACTACCCCAGCCTCAAAAGGATGAACACCAGGTGCTAAACATTCCCTGTCAGATGCTGCATTGTAAGTGAGGGCAAAGAGTTAACCTACTTAGTGTACCTTATCCAGGATGTTGAGATGTGCTCTCAGTTCTGCTGACACAGACCTGAGGGGAAAAGTTAAATCAAGTTATATAACCCTCAATACAGAAGGCTTATGGGCCATCAGTTGAAAGGCCACAGAAGTGCCAAATGCCCAACAGTATTTGGGAAGGAGTTGATGGCAGCAAAGCAAAGTCTGTTTTGGAAATTATATATAAAATTCTTATAATTGTATAGGGAGGTGTCTAAAGAATCAGAAGCCACTTCTTCAAGACTGACTGCACTCAGAAATCAGGTGGGATATGAGGGGAGAATATGTGTCCATGAAAAAGAGATGTTTCCCCAGTAGGACTCACCTGTTAGTAGGCTGTTCTTGGGCCATATCATTCCAAGCTAAATCAGCTATTGAGGAGGACTTGATGTCAAAAGAAATCAACAAAAGGGTAAAGACCTGTATGAAGGGTAACAAAAAAAAAGCAGCTTAAAGGTGTGACCCTGAAGGTTCCTGCTTCAGTATCTAAACCTGGGTCAATTCTTCTATACCCTGAGCAGAATTAGTGCTGTGGGATGGGACAAGGGGAACTGTGAGGGCAAAACTGGAGGGAGGACAACAAAGATCTTGTAAAGAAAATGAATGGAAAAAAGGAGTAGGGATGAGAAGGTTTGAGAGAATGGGGTGAATGAATGAAGTTAGGAAAAGACAAAAAATTGAGAGGAGGTAAAAAGACAGATTTTTAGTGGCCTGTGGAGATGCAGTTGTTGAGCCAGGTGTACCTTGAAGCATACCTTGAAAGATGTATCTGTGGCCCACCTGGTAGGCCTTGGAAAGGAATATCTTATACATTCCTCTTACCTTTTGGTCTGGATTGGGAAAAAATGTTAAGGCTCAGTTCTCTTCTTTTGAATCCCTGAATACCAGAGCAAACTAAAACCATACTGTTTTCCCAAACACACTTATAAAGAGTGGCATTTTTTCAATGCTTTGAATTCCTTAAACTCCTTTCTCTGATTTGAATAATCCCTACAAAGCTATGTGATTTCAGGTATATCTCGCTGACAGCAAAGGCAGATTTAGGGTATGAAGCAGCTTTACAGAGATATCCTAAGCCCAGAAGGACAGGGTCTTCCTTCATCAGGAAATAGCTTTACAGGCTCTTCCTGTTGTTTTTCTAGGCCAGTCTGAAGCTTGGTGCTGGCTTAGGTCTAGTATGAAGCTTCAGTCTTCACTTCAGTCTTTCACTTAAGCCAGCCACTCGCTGATTCTTCCCACTCAGAGAATTCTCTGTGTGTGTGAGGTTCCTCAAGACCTGTGGCAATTACCATCATATTTCTTTGTTTTATTGGAAGTTTCTCAGTAGTCAGAGGTTTTATGTCAGTTATGGGCTTAAGAAAAGTACAGGTTTCTTTTTATTTAGTTAGTGTAACTTCCCCTGACGGTTGTTGAGAAGAATTTTAAAACATGAAAGTTGGAGGTTTAAAAGCCAGGAAAAAAATTAAATAATTTGGAAAGAATAGTTTTAAGTGAATGCCATCATTACTAGTTGCCTAATTTGTGATTTTTAAATAGATTGTGTTTTTCAGAGATTCTGAAATGGGAAAATTAATAGTAGTTGGTGTATTTGTGTAAGAAATTTTCTGCAGCATTTTAAGATAACTTCGGCAAATGCGTGATACAAACTGTCAGGTTACTTTCTTTGTGGGCATTTTTTTCCAAAAAGCTGTTTACTTTGAAATAGAGTGGCCAAAACAAGTGAAAAACTTCACAAAAGTAACTCACTAATGGAAGCGAAGCTGAGGAATTCTTAGAATTAGGCAATCTCAATAGATAAATCTATTCCATTATCTGAATGGATCACACTGGGATTGCACATGTGTTCTGGCATTAGCACATTAGCACACCTCTCAATTTTAAAAAGCCTTAAAATGTTGTGGTATGCTATGACAACATGTCAGAAATTGTGCTGCACCTTTGCCTCTGACTCCTACAGAGTCCCCTGGTAATGCTCAATGACATTGCTCCACACATCCAGGTGTTTTACTTGGCCCTGCAGACAAGCAACAATGTCCAACCCCAATTAATGTTTGACTGCAGCATCAAAACCAATCAGACCTTCAAACACTTCCTGACTAAATAAGCAACTCTATTTACTGCTGCTTTTGCCATAATTCATTAATAACACTAAAGAGCTTTCACTTTGAAAGCACCCCATGGCTATTTCGGGCCACAGTAATAGCCATGTACGGAAACACAATTGCAGAACAGCCACCACGCACGTGGCTTGGGTCCTGGCTCTGTCTGCTGTGCCTCACAAATCCAGTCTGCAAACCTAGAGAGCATCTAGGAAGTCTGACGATGTCTGGCCCCTCCAAGCCTCCCGGAGCAGCCAGCAGGTGTGTCCTCACCTGCTACAACCTGCCAGCAGCCCATTCTCCTGCTGATGCTGCAGTGCTCAGCCATGAGCAAGACCAAAGGGGGGCAAGACCAAAGTGCTGCTGGCAGTGGAGGCATGCAGCTAGGACATGGATATGCCAGGACACTTGGCCCAGCAGAGCCTTTCTTAGTCTTGCTAGCACAGTGAGGAAACCTCAGCTGGCCTTGATGCAAGGGCAAGTTGACTGCTGTGTTATTACTGATTCTTCATGTAGGTTCTCAGATGCTCCTTTTCCACTTTCCATCTGGCTCTGGATAGAAACATATCAGCCTCTGAACGCAAGGCTGATGAAACCTGTTGCTTTCTCCTTCCTTGCAACATGAAATGTATGGTAATGTAATCAATAGGAGGGACTGTTCAGAATAGCACAGGTGCAAAAATAGTATGTCCTCTGTGTGTGTGTGTGTGTGTGTGTGCGCGTTATCCCTGTGACGCCCTCCTATTTCATAATATAGTCAAGGCAGGGTTTCTCTTGTTTCCCTGCTTGTGCAGAAGTCACTGTAGATGGTCAGGCACCATGTCAAATACTCCACATCTACCAGGAACCCAGATCCTGGCTCCTGTGCAGTCTGCAAAACTAGAAATCAAATCCATTGGGCAACAACAATAGATGCTGCTCAGCTAGAAGACTTGACTCACTATCAAGAAAGAAATGAAAAATTATTTAGATTAAAAGAATTTATCTTAAAAGCCCACTGGACGCTATTCCCCAGACTCTCTGGCACCACAGTCAGTCTCCATCATGAGAGCATCTACATAAGTTGTAATCAGAACCAAGTGGTGACACTGGTGGCTTCTTTCCACACCTCCCAGGCTGCAGCACAATAATAACAACAGCATCTCTTGCATTTCATATTGTCTGCAACCTTAGAAACACCAGCAGAAAACAAAATGATATTAAAGAGGCTCTACCAGCGAGACAAAGCTAATTTGTGGCCTAAAGGGTATATGAGTAAAGATTTAAATGGTCATTTTGGTGTGTGCTTAAGTCAAGTTACAGCCATCCACACCATTTTCATGCTAGTGTTTTTCTGGGCCCATTTTCTGGCATTTCTGGTGTTTTTCTGGCTCACCTTGGTGCACTTGAGAGCTGGCAGTGCCGAGAGCACTGGGGTGACCTGAAAAAAGGGAGGGGAGTGTAGTTATCCAAGCCTGAATAGAAGGACACAGAAACAACACTTGGCAGGAATACAGAAGTCTCAGTAAAGAGATGGAAGACATAATGAAATCAGCAGACCTACGATGTAGGGGTCCAAATCCTGTTGGAACCCAGGATTTATGATGTCTTACCAGTTATGAGAAGGGTGGGCTTTTTTTCCTTATTTCTGTTTTCCTAAATAGATGGTATATTCTGACAAGACTCCCTTGGCAGTGGATTTGCATGAATAATGTGGCTGTACTGTACCCAAGTAAATCATATTTTGTTCTCAAATATTCCCAAATGGTGTGTGTGTAATTCTGAAGTCTTAAAATCCTTAAAAAACTTCTGCTTGGCAAGTTTGGCTGCAGGAATCAAAAGGAAGTGATGCATCCTGTAGGACAGGAAATCCTCTCCAGGACTGCAAGAATGTGGAGATTCCAGGGCTGCCCAGAAGAAACTTCATCCACTGTGTATCTGAAGCTACTTCTTGGTTGACAGCAGCTGTTGGATACCATGTGACACCATGACAGACCAAATTGCTTCAGGAAATAGAAAACTGTCAAGCAGATGCTGCTAGGACATTCATGGTGGGAGGAAGTACTAGGAATTTTATTTAGGTACACTATTTTCAATAGTGACACTATAAAGGGCGTTTGGAAAGAGCTGCTCTGTCGTTGCTTTTGGAGAGCATTAGAAAGCATCTTCAGAGGTGCACGGCTGGAAGATACCATGTGAGAGCATTGGATCAACACCTGAGCAGGGCTCTCTTTGAGGTCTCCTGTCCAAATACTGACAAGTGGAACTCTAAAAGAACAAACAAGCAGGAGCACAGAAAAGTGGAATAAATAACTAAAATATTATTTTGTGTCAATTAGAGAATAACTAAAAGAAACATGCTGAGCTATTTATTTCTAAAAACTTAGAGAGATCAGTTACGAGGCAGCAAACACCTCATAAGCTGAGTATTTCTAGAAAGAGAAATGCTATGTAAAAGTGGTTTGTAACTAATTAAACTGGAACGTTTTATTTTTTATTCTCAATTTGATGCTCTGTCATTGCTAACAGGAAAAACAGAGAGGATGTTGAGGTAACTCAATGCTTCTGGTGTGACTAAGGTACTTAAAGTGGTCCATATGGATTCCAGACCACCCACCTACCCACCCCAGCCCTTAGTCAAGTCAAAACAAAGCATTACATTTTTGAAGAGTTGCAGCTATGGCAAAAAATATAGGCCTCTAAAAAGCTTATTATTAGACACTGCCAAGATAGTTTTTTAATTATAATTTCTGTTAATTTGGCAACACAAATAAAACACCAGTGTTTTTTATTATGATACGTGATGTGAGGCGGAGGCTCTTTGGCAGGTATTCATTTTTAGGGCTCATCTCTCAGGCATAGGAGATGAAGGGGGCAGGACATGGTGGCATCCTCTCACAGTTTCAAGTTCTCACACATTCATCTCAAGTGAGACAGATTCTCCTTTCTACAATGTGGTAAAATGGGAATAGTCCCCTAGAAATGGCCAGCACAGAACCAGCGTGAGGTCATCACTGAAATGTGGGGTCATGGGTAGCTGCTCCTTATAGAGCAGCAAGAGACATCCTGCTCCCAGGCAGCTGAGTTTCTACAGGAGAACAAAAAAGTCTGTAATGTGTAGCCAGGACTACTGCTCCTGTACCTTCCAGATGGTCCACTGAGAAATTTTCTAACCTGAATGATCTAAGAGCCTAAGTGCCATTTACATGTAAAATTAGACTCCTAAACAGTTTGTGCTATGCCTGCAATTAGTTCTACAGCTGTTAGGTTTCTAGTTTTGAAATCAGTATCTTTATTTTGTCCCCAAAGATGGTTCTTTCCCCAAGTGTGGCTTGTTGGCTGAAGCCAAAGTGCCCAGTGGAGGGTCACTCAGTGCTGTCCTCAGAGCCTGATACAGTGCCCTGTGAAATATCTTTGCAGAGCATTTCTGGAGGCTGTTGTGACACTCAATAAACCCTTGTATCATATTCTCATGGCTCTATTTTCAACAGTGTTCTTTCATTACAGCCAGCAGCACCTGTGATTTTCTGATTCTGAAGGCATTGAAGTCCCAGTGCACCTCTGCACTCGCACTTCTATTGGGACACATCATACTTTTACTTCTGCTGTTATGGGGATTTCTCTTTCTTTAGCCAGAAATCTTTGATTAGGATGAGCTATACAACACAGTCTATATCATGTTGAGTTTGTTGGGATTTTTTGGGGGATGGGTCTGACAAAACCAGGTAAGGAGGTTGAGCATTTCAAGAAGCTGACAAGAGTGGTTAGTTTCACACAGAAAAAAAGAGAAACACTAGAAATGTAAGTTTTATACCAGGAATCAAGAAAAGGTGAGGTTTTCTTTATTTCTGGGTCCTTTCTGTAATCCTCTGAGGTGATGCAGAGAGATGTTTTCCTGTCTTTAGAATTGTTCAGCTCACACTATCCTTGTTGCCATCATCTTGTAGCAGTTAAGTGTCTCTGTCCCTCTGGGAGCCTCTCAGGATCCCCGGCCAGTCCCGAGTCCCCGACACGGCCGACAGCAGGGAGACGCTCTCTGTGCCCCGAGGGGACTGAGGGCACCCGGGCTGGTCGCCTTTGCAGCAGGAGAGACACCAGAGACATTGGTAGAAGATAAAGGGCTCACTCTTAGCAGGGGCTAATCCAAGGTTTTATTCAGGGGTTCTGGGGAGCTCCTACACCTCAGGGGCCTCCTGTGCCAAGGTTACATTGAAAGGGAGGTGGAAACCGAAAGCAGAGAACATTTTACTAACCAATAAGTGACCCTAAGGGATGGGTACTGAGGAATAGACATTTAGGACAGCGTATGGGGCAAGGCTTGGGGGGCTGACCCCTGGCTAATCACTTGACAACCTAGACTGAAGCTTCTAGATGGAGGGGATGGGATGCTGAGTGATTGACAGAGAGCCAGAGTGGGGGTTTGGAGATGATCTCATCCAGGGAGAGGGATTACACCGGTAAAGGGAAAGGGGTACAGTCTGGGATAAACCATTTGGGAAAAGTACAGGGATACCAAACAAAGCTACTTCAAAGTATTACAAAGTATAAAAACACACTACAACAGTTAAGTAGGGAAGGTTCATAAGTCCCAGATGAAAAGTGAAGGAGCAACTCAAAGTGATGCTTCTGAGCTCAAGTCATTGACTGCCCACCTGCTTTCAGTATTTGTCCCAGCCAAGCTCCTCCTTGAGGCTGTGGAAAGGATTCCTCAGTACACGGAGGAAGGAAAAGTGCCACTTGTAGGGCCAGGATTATAGGATCAGAGCTTGTGGGAGTGGTTTTGCGCTATTGGGACTGAACTCACTGTCTTTTCCAAAATTATGGACAGCACTGCAAATTAGGGTAATTCTGTTTCTGCTGAGAGGATATTTTGGCATCTTCCACAAGCGGTCTGATCTTTGAAGCCTGATGCAATGTGTTCCAGCTTCTCATGACAGAGAAGACACAAGCCTGTAAGAGGATGATGGAGGGGCAGAGTGTTGGATCTTTTTTTGCCTAGAAGTGTTATTAAGAGTGGAATCTTTTCTTTCTGCCATTTAACTTGCAGAGATGGATATTAAGACATGGATTATGACCCAGGAACATCAGACTGAGCAGAGCAAACTCCTCAGTGACAGAAGAGAGGGAGAGAATAGCTGGAGCAGGTACAGGTCAGCTTTGTGGAAGAGAAGCAAAAGGGGTGTAGGCCTTGAAGGCCAGAGGCACCTGTGTGTAACTTCTGGCTGCTTTTCTGAAGTGGGACTGTAGGAGAGGATTCTGCATATTGAGACAGTATTTCCTGACGGTGGGTTTCGGGAAGCTCTCCAAAACTGTGACAAGCCAAATCACAAGAACTCTGATGGATGAATCTCCAAGTGTTGGAAATAATGTGGTTTGTCTACACAGAGAAATTGCAGAGGCTTTAAATATGCTGGAGTTAAAGCTCTGTGATCTCCCTTGTGAATGAAGATTATAACTGTATAAAGGTGTATGATGCCAATACAACCATTTCAGTATGTGGCGAGGGGGGGGGGGGGGGGGGGAAGAGAGAACACACTTCCAACTGAAATAGTTAAATAGTTGTGCCTGTAGAAGAAAACAGTGGCTTGGAACTACTTGAGCAGAATATGTTTATCATACAACTAGCTCCAAAAGGCTGCATTTTAGTCATTGGGATGAAATTTATATCCTAGACTAAGAGTAGATTTGAGTCTGTAATAAGCTGGTTATGTCCTTCCACTGGCTTCTGCCACACCTGCTAGCTCTAAGGAGCTGGAAGAGACTGTCTGAAGGAGGGATCATTTTCTTTTTTTTTTCTAGTTCCTCAGCAGACATGGCTGTGGAATTCTTTATTGGCAACAATATATATCATAACTTCAGTAATTCACATGAGAGTGGATTTCAGGTTAAAAGTTACTTAGATAGACTTAGCATTTTTGCTCGAGTCCCCTGGCTTCCCAAGCAAACACAAATGATTCTGGACTTTCTCAGATCTTCTGAGCGAAAACAACTTTTATGGGGCTAGATGGGCTGACTATATAGAGGTTTACAGTACCTTTCTGTACATACATATGTGGACTTGGGCTTGAGCTCCACTCTAGTGGAGTGTAAATTGATAGTGGAGTATGAGTATCAGCATATTCCTAGATTATGATGATTTCATATGCCTAATTCCAAATAAAATTCAGAAAACATTTTTCTAGGCAGCAGTGAAAGCAAGGGAGTTCCTCATCAGTACCTGCACCCTCTTCTAGGAGTGCAGGGCAGGATATCTTCTACAAATAGAAGTCACAGAGATGGCTGCCTTGGCAAAACAATAGTGTCCCAAAATAGTGTCTGCCAAGGACCTGGCAGAGAAGGGGGAAAAGATCAAGTGATAGATGGGGTAGAGCTCTCCAAATAGATATTTCAGCTGACACAGGGGCTGGTATTCTGAAAGGGAAGCTTTGGCTGCCTGGCTGCCAGTTTCCCTGTCTGGTGGACAAATAGTTTCAGTGTGGCTTCACCATGATGTCTCTTTACCTTTCTCAGGACCTACAATTGCATGAACTCACTAAATAGTCACTAAACTTTGTCTCCATTAAACCTGCAATACTCTAGCAAAGTTGCAACCAGTTTACAGTAAGGCTACTAAATTTATCCAAATCTCTTTTCTAGCCCATTGTAACTTAAAAACAATGTTATGTATAAGTCTGAGTGCAGATAATTGTACATTATTCTAGTTTTATATAGAATAAGAAAGACCTGTGTAGTTCAGTAACCTATATACAGGAAATGGAATTCAGCTTAACTCTCCCACAGCAAATTGCTGTGTTTGACTGTAGCAACCCTCAGTTTCTTCCCTGTAATGAGACCAGATGTGCTCCTGTCCAGGGCTTACATATTTCTGAATAACAGACAAAAGCTAAAGGTTGAGAGCAGCTTTCTTGTTTGCACTAGGAAAATTGAAGTCTACAACGTAAGCAGCTTATCATCTGAAATATTTATGCATTCTTCCCTATAAAAGCACCTATCTTCTCTGCAAAAGTACAGTGAAGCAAAATGCACTTCTGGCTGCTTAGAATGGCTATCAAGGGCATCTTAATTGATTATTGTGAATTTCAAATTATTTTCTTCTTTGGTTCTCTTTACTGCATCTTTTGTCTTTAGAGAGCAGGTCAACCTTCCTGGAGGGCACACAAAATCTCACTGAATGCAATGCTTACAAACAAGGTCCATTGCAGGAAATTACTTCCAGTGTCAAATGTTTTGCATTAAAATTGTCCACCCAGTGAACTCTTCTTACTCAAGTTTATTTTGATATTTGATGAGTTTAGGGCAACAAAAAAGCAGAAGTACACAGATCAAAATCCTTCTTCATTACTTAGGCTACTCACAGTCACAGTGGATACTTGATAACTTCACCCTGTGGATGGAAAGGGAAGGAGGGTACAATAATTTAATCATTAGTCAAGGTTTCAAACTGTATTCAGTTCTTAGCTATCAAGTGATCCATCATCCATCTATGAAACACTTTCAACAGCTGTAGCCTTTTTCTGTAAGAAGTCTTATGAAAGTGAATGCATCAGCATCAAGAAAATATCTGGATATCATACAGCTGTGTCAGCCAGCAATGCAAGCAATGTATTGGACAGTGCAGCAAAGAAAATATTTTCCCATTTGCCATGTTAAGCTATGAGTCTTAGAAATGGTAAAGTAGTGTGATTTTCCTCTTCCATTGATTTTCAGCATTTTAGCATTTTTTGTAGCCTTCTATAGTCCTTTAAGATCCCTTTCCAAGTCAGAAAATAACTCACATGTGCCTTCTGTACCTTGCACATCTGATACACAACATCAGGACATGTGAAGAGGTGGTGAGCAGGTGTTGTGCAGATCCGTGAGGGAACAGGAAATTTCCCATGATTTCTCCATCTATGAAAAAACCCAGAGCACTGGTGTTATAGATATGTTTCTCACTTGAGCTATTAGGAACTTGATGAAATTGCAAACACTCTCATCTTCTCTTCCCTGAAGTTTCTCTCTAGCCTTGGCTGAAATTGCAACAAATGCTTTCTTTGCTTGTAGGGAAAATAAAAATGGAAGGCAAAAAGTGAGAAAATAAAATTTTCTTTAAAATGTAGTTGGAGCTGATGCAGTAAATTCAGCTGCTCAGTTGCTGCTTTGCAGTTATTTGTTGTTTCTGCCATCACTCACTAATGTAGTTGAAAAGCTAGCTACTGAAGTAATTGAATGCCATTTGATTTATTCTTTCCTCTGTTTTATATCCAGTATATATTTTCATAAGTTGGGCTGTCATTACAGCGAAGGTGAAATTTCTGTCCTTTTTCTAGAGACTAATTGTATAAGAAAATAAAACCCCAAAATATTTATAGTATCAATTGCAGTGTATCTGAGTATACCTATAGTCTAAAAATACTGATTTTAATTAGCGACCTCTTTGGGGTGAGGCAAGACCTCCATTTTTAGTTACAAGATATTGGAGGAGGTGGAACTCCAGGACAGTTTCAGGGCAATAAGTAGCACGGATTTTGGTAGCACATTTCCTAGCCCAGCAGAGGAGTGAGGAGGGTTCGTGACTGTGCTGTTCAACCTCACAGCACGCTTGCACTGTACCTACAATGTGACTGAGACATCTTTAAAACCACAGTGTTCTGTATTAAAGATCCCAGTGATGGTTAAGTGATTAAACACAGAGGAGTAAGAACTGCTAGATTGCTAGAACTGTAAGACTGCTAGAACTGCCTGCTGTTATGGGGAAGCAATTATATACTGAATACCTAAAGGCAGATATATTTGATGGAAAGAACTTGAACTGGGCTTGTAAAGAATAACTGTGAGTTAATCAGTGATATAAATCAAGCTTTTAAAACAGTTGTATTAGAGAATTCTCCTTTGAGTTCTGCTTTTGTGTTCCTGTTGGCTTTTGTGTGTGTATTCCAAAAGTGAAAGGCAAGACAAAATTACTCCATCAAATTATTTGCTGGAATTATAGTCTGGCACATTCTGCTGGCTGACTAGCCCTGGTGGACAGGGTAAATATTGCTTTGAAAACTGAATTCAAGGTTATCTGATTCACAAAACCTCAATCTTAAATATGATATTAGGGAAGGCAGGGGGTGGGGGGAACTTTTATCTTACACAGTGTTATAAAATAGTAATTGCAATTGGACAGCAGTTGTGTCTTGTTAGTTCTGTTGTTCTGAAACAGTAATGATAGAAGACCATTTCTTGCCCGTATCTAGACACATGCAGATGTTACTGCAGGGTACCTCGGGAAGAAGCTACCATTTGCTGCCCAGAGTAACTGCCTGTGTGTGTGCTCTGACCTTACAGTAAGTTTCAGTCATCTTGCTCCCTTTTCACTAAACCTAAGTCCCTTCAAGCTTTCATTTACTGCTGCATAAGAACAAGTAACTGAGAAAATAGATAATATTAACTTATTCCTCTGCTTGAGCTATTCCATAGCTCTGTGCTGACTTCAGAAGAGCAATATCTGGTTCTGAGAGTAAAGGGGATCAGACTGGGGGTCACAGGCTGTGGAATTTTCAACAGGGCCTAAAGGAGAGGGGTCAGTACCCATTCGTCCATGGAGCTCCCTTATACCCTTGTGAAAGCACCGTGTGCTGTGCTTATCTCTGCATTCCTAGTTACTAGTTCCAGATAGTTTAGGAACAGTCAAGTTATTGCTCCATACTATGATGAACATGATACACTGTTCATGTGCTATCATCTGGGACATCTGGGTCATTTAGGGACAAACAACTATCAGCAATAGGTTAGAATATATGAAAGGCTTGTGCAAACTCTGCTGAAGCCAGTGTGAGTTTTTCCCATGACTCTGATTTGAAGCTAGATAGAAACATTTTGGCATGAAATTTATGCATACTTCTTAGGCAGTGTCCCTGTAGGAAGTGTGGAAATAAAACATTGAAGGAGGGCTTAAGAGAGACTTGCTCAGCTGTGATCAGTGGTGCACTCAAGACTGTGCTCTCAGGCATGCAAGCTGGTCTGCTCTAACTTCACCAACTCCATTTACAGTGTATTTACCTGTTACATTAAGGAAGATGAAATGTTTGGTGATTTGATCTTTTAGATGCTCTTTGTGCTCCAGCTGTTGTCAAATACAATTAATTGTTATACAGCTGCTGAATTTATGCTGTTGTATGACTGCACTTGTAAGGAGGAAAAGCCCAGTCTGAAATGAGCCTGGTTTCTCAATGGCAGGAGCAGTTGTAGCAGGTGCTTGCTAAGAATACCTCTGGAAGAGAGAGGAAGAGCAAGCGTGCCTGTATATATAATTTTGCACACTGACACTCTTCCCAAGGCAACTGAGGAAATAAGCCAGCTAAGGTTGAAAATAGCAGCTATTCGACAATCATTTTGTCTAATTCTACAAAGATTTAACCAGATCTGTGTGTTTGTCATGAGATTCATTTTAAGAAACAGCTGTTCAAAGAAATCCTCTTATTTTTCTGCTGTCAGTCAGTATCAGTTTGCTGCCCCAGTGGTAAACATTCACCTCCACCCTGTGTCTATGTATTCAGCCAGTGGGAATTCACACCAAGCAGTCAGCACATCTTTATTACTGAGAATTTGCACTGTGTGCAGATGTTCCTGCTGTTAACTTGAAAATCTGGCTGTCTAGTGCCAGAAACATTTATGAATGTGGGATTCTCCTCCTGGGTCTGCTGCTGAAGCCTGATCATTTGACTGTAGTTAGTGGAGATCTCACAAACAATACACCAGCAGGACTGGTTCAAATACTACTCTCAAAAGAAGTAGTTACTCAGGTGACCAGAAGGAGCTGCTCAGGTGTGTTTATTGTTGGTTAGAAAGTGCCTTTGAAGGTAAAATCTTCTAAGTAGTCACAGAATAGGTGCAGCAGTGATGATGATTTCTGACAATGTCTTCCAGCACTGACCGTAATAAGACTCTGTGCCGTGGTGTCTGTTCTTGAATTGATACCTACACATTATAATGATGTGGTTTTATGTGGATAACTCTCCACGAGGAACCAGAGAAGGATATTAATTTACACTGTACAGTCATCTACTTAAGTTGTTGAAATTATAATTACTTTTGGCCACATTACTTTGGGCTGACTTTTAGTAATGTAAGAGCATGGTAGATGCCACTTACATGTATTAGAAGAGCTGGGAAGAGGGATGGGTATGAGATGGTAATGTTTGCAGGTTATTAGCTTTGTTTAGGATAGATAAATGTGGAAAGAGTGAGAAGCTTCACAAGGATATAGCCAAATCTGGGTATGGATAGCAGGCTGTGCAAATATGTGGGTGTATCAGTGAGTATTGGGGAGCTTGAGGCATGTAGGATCTATTAATACATCTCATGTGAGTTAACTGCAGCCACAGAGCCAAGGCACTTACTACCACTGACTGTCTAATGGTGCTTCCTTAGCACCATGCTTTAGAAATAAGTTCTATCTATTGTGGATTACAAGACAAATTTATAAAATTTCTCATATTTTGCCCAGATATTGGCCCCTCACAGAAAAAAATACCATGTCCTGGATGATCTTGAGTGAACTAATCTGGCACAAAAGTTTTTAAAAGATAAAAAGCTTTATAGACCATTTCCATTCTTCTGAATCATTCCCATTATTAACTTCATCTCCTTATAATACTTCTTTTCAACAGGAAGCTATCAAGTGGATTCCAAGAATGTGGTCATCCTGACCCAGCTCATTCAAATTCATTTGTCTTGTGATAAGAATTATAGACAGAATACACCAGGTGTACAGAAGAAGACAAATAGTTCAGATGTCTATGTGGAACCACTGTAAGTAGATCTTTTCTCTCAAGTAATGTAATTTTATCTTTCTGTATCTAATTGCAGGTGGTTGCTGAATCTAATTATGAGATTGCTCTGCTTTCTGTCTTAACAATGTCTCTAAAGCCTGAAGCAATGAGAGAAAAATCAAGATTATTTAAAATTATATGGAGTGATTGATTCCACTGTAGCACAGAAGGATATTTTTCTCCAGCTTTCATAGAGTTCAGTAATTTGAAATGATATTGTCTTCTTTTATGGAAAAGTTATAAAACCTCCTGTAAAGTGAGAAGATTCATGAATTGGTTTAGTAATCAATCACCAACATGTGAGATAGAGACTGAACTAGCCAAGCATTCTCTTAGATACATTACCCCCAAAAGCTGTTTCTGACACTTCTAAAATGTAAATGATGATGTGATGCTTCTGATTTGGTGATAATTTACTGAATTACCTGCGACTTGCATGAGGATTTCTGTTTGCAAAAACAGACACAGCTGGTTGTTCTGCAGTGTTAAAGCATGTTGGTGGCCTCATATTCATGGTCAATGTGCCACCTGGAACACAACTTGGGAGTCTCCTTGCCAGCCACAGACTTGTGACACTTGAGCAAGAGCTGGCTCACCATTCAACCACATTCATACCTAACCCCATCTTTTAAATTATTCAGCAGGTTTGATCCCTGCGCTAGAGGGCAGTCAGAGCCAGCTGCACCAGCTGGCAGACATGTCACACCAGCCCAAGGAAAGGTGGGACAAGTCTCAGGACCTGCTTTTTAGTCCCTCAGTCCCTTAGTGTTTGCCCTTTACCCGGGCCAGGGATGAGCAGCACAGGCTCTGCCACTTCTTTCATGAATGAGAAACTGAGATGCAGTGGCTGAAGGCCTTGATTTCACTAGCACACAGCTTCGACAGCTGGCACTGGTTTCAGTAAACATTTAAGAGCTTGTGATTGTCTGGAAAATCTGTGTGAATAGGTTTACCTAGTCCCTTATACCATCATTGAAGCCATCAAAGCATTTCTGTTCCCTGCAAAGCTTTGTGCTCTTCACAAGTCCAATTGACCTGCTCAACATCACCTTCATAAAATGACTGCATTCCCTTATTTGGAAGGTCCTGCAACATCTTAAATCCTATTTGAATTGTAAGCAAGACAATAGGAGTATCCATTCCCTCACCTGATTTCTCCCCAGGGCAGCTGAACATGCCTGGCTTCTGGCTCTAGGTTGGCATGGGCTGTGCCCTGTGGCATGTGGCATGACAAGGACAAGGGATTTGGTAGACTCTTTAAGAGTGTGGGCTCCCATTAGACAGAATTCACCCAATATTTGGAAAGGTCTGCCATCATGTGAGTGGGGAAGTGTGTGTGAAGAACAAAGCAGAGGTAAAACTAGAATTTGATGGAAATAGGTCTGGGATGCTGAGTATTTGATTTATTTAGGGAGAAAGGAATTTTTCTCCCTCTTAGCCAGCACTGAATCATTAATGGAATTCTGAATTTGCCTCTTGAGAAGGTGGCATTGCGTGATGCCTCAGACAAGATGCTAAACTTGGTGGTTGCTAGTGCAACCTGGCCTAGCAGATCCTGTACTGTGTTGGAGGAAGAACTCTGGCAACCGCCTGCTTGGATATTTCTGCCCTTGTGTGCAGCCAGATTTACAGCACCACAAACATGAGGAAATGATATCCAAAAAGGAACTTCACAGAAATACCACGCTGATAAGTGAATAGCAATTTTTTGTAAAGAGCAGTTGACTTTGCAGACGGACCACAAATGGATTTTGGGTAAAAGCTGGGGTTTTTCCATCAAAAAGCTGAAAAATGGCAGAGAAACAGAGGATGTCTTATTATCTCTGGTTGAGGGCCAAGCCACCAAGCCATCTTGGTCAATCCTCCTCCTCCTTTGGTGCTCACACGCAGTGCTCAA
Source organism: Melozone crissalis (assembly GCF_028551555.1). Classification (NCBI taxonomy): domain Eukaryota; kingdom Metazoa; phylum Chordata; class Aves; order Passeriformes; family Passerellidae; genus Melozone; species Melozone crissalis. The sequence goes on along the minus strand of NW_026535786.1, from coordinate 19,152,244 downwards.
GACTGTCTGCAGCCCCCTAGCCAAGCCTGGCTTGCCACCATCTGCACCACACAACCTTTTCTTTGTGCCTGCTGCTGCTGTTCAGGGTGCCGCCAGTTCAAATGGCAAACATGGATACAAAGCATTACCAAAAGCAAAGCCTCGTGTGGAGGGGACAGTGTGCATCTGGACCTGGTCCAAGGTGAGTAAGTCGTGTTTCTTCCAGGAACCAGGAAATATCTTCTGGGGATGTTTTTCCCCTCTCTAATTCCTGCCTATTCTACTTATAAAGGACTGGTAATTTTTAAACAACCTCAAAGCACAAGGTGCACTCTGAGATTTTGCTTTCTCAGGTTTCATATCTGTTTACATTACAGTAAGTCTAAATGAATAAAGGGCAATAGTAACATCTCCTTGCTTTGTTTTTTGGCTGGCATTTCCAGTCTGGTCTGGAACAGCTGAACCCAGGAAGGGATTCCCACTGTTGTCACGGGCTCTAAATGAATATTCCAGAGCCAGTCCTACATTTCTTTTATTTTGCATGCCCTAGACTTCCACCAGTTTCACTGGGTGCTGACACTTTTTGCCATCAGATCCCCCAGCAGGGATCTATCTCCTGTGCTGAGGCTATAGGAGATTTGTTTCATTTCCCTGTGCTGTGTGTAATCCGTTTCTGCAGCATAAAAGCATAGGAAGTACAAAGCCCTTCCATCCTGATTTCATAGTTTGTGCAACACCTTTGCACTCCCCTTCTGTAGGGGACTGCATGCAATGCAGGATAGTGAGGAGGAGGAGGAGAGCTAGGGCCTTGGGAAGTGCTTGTTCTGATGACTGACACTTGGTAGCTCTTGGAGATAACAAAAATAATTTAAAAATAAACCTAAATCCAAATCCTTCTTTAAAACATCAAGGTCCTTTCCTTTTTCTCCTTCCCCTTTCCCTTTCATCCTTTTTTTTTTTTACTTGTCTCCTTCTTTTTATGTCTCCTCTCCTATGAGCACCAAGATTTCTTTTAACCTTCCTCTCAGTTGAGACCTCTCTCAATTTTTCAGAAATCTCTGGCCTCAAACAGGAGCTGATATGCCAAAACCCCATGAGAGAGGTCTATTCTTACAGTATTTCTGGCCTATTTTTGTTGTGAGGAGAGACGGGTGTCCTCTGAAGCTCAGAATGATGTCTAGGTTTTCAGATGTTTTCCCTGACCACTGTGGCACTTGTCCATCACTTGTCCAGAGCACATACTCTGTGTAAATTACCTATCTGCCTAAGGGAAAAAGGAGTCACGACAGGGGTGAACTGCTGTCAGTTTGGAGAGTGAAAGGGTAGGAAATGTCACTCTGCCTTCTCTTTTGTAGGGAAAACAGTGGGACAGCATATCATAAAATGACCACTTGAAAGGTAGAAAAGGACAAAAGGACTGAACTCAGTCACATTTTAGGTCAGCTGGGTGCCAGGGTTTTTTTCATCCAAGGTATGAAAGCTGTTTCAAGCATTTTTTCTTCATGGCAGTAATAGTAGACAAGGTTTATGAATAGGAAAGTGGAAGACAGAGACATAAAAAGGACAATTGCTTCATAACACAAAGGTGGGGCTATTCCCAAGGAGAAAAGGATGGCCCCTAAAGCTGGACCTAGACTACTTTTGGATGAGGCAGCAGGGTACGCAGTAGCACAATTCCATCAGCCTGGTGCTTGCTCTGGTGCTGACAAGGGACTTGGCTACTTGTGCCTTGTTCTGTAGCTTTGTTAGCCAGTTTAAAACCAGCCTGTTTGTGTCAGTGCAGGCTGAGGTCGAAGATGTGATTTGGGTTGTGAAAGAAATGGCAGACCAGAAACTGCAACACACCCTGGCACTCCATGTCTTCTCTTTTTCCTGTATTATCCAGTACTGTCTCCCTTTTGTCTGTCACCTTGCACCAAAAACAACATCATATCAGATTGATTCCTGGCATATCATTTTGGGAGCACAGACATGCTGCACTCTGTCAATGAAGTTTATATACCATGAAAAGAATCTTAAAAAGAAATAGACAGTTCTACAGTTCTCTAAAACTCTTCATTGACCTGCATTAAGCCTTCCACATAAACCTCCATAAAAGCTCTGCAAGTCAAATCCTACCTCCTTAATGCTTTTTCCCAAAGAATTTGGTGGGCCTCAGATGGCATGGTTAATTTGGAAGGCAAATACCACAGAGATGATGCCCAATGATAGAGTCCATTATATTGACATCATGGTGCAGAATATATCCAGGCAAGGGCAGAAGAGATGGCAGAGCAACAAGCCCTATTGTGTTTCACTGTACTAAAAACCAATTCCATGGCAGCAATGATGTTGATTTAGTGATAATTTTACATAACAGTTTACCAGACTAGCACTGCAATTCCAAACAAAGCCCTAAACCTTTAATAATAATGCCTGGGTTTAAAGGAAGATGTATTTCACCTGGTTTTGCCTCTTTTGATTTCCTTTTCCTTTGGAAAAATGCCCAGCAGAAACCATGTGTTTTATTTGTACACGGTAGTACATAAAATGAGAAAACTTTCAAAATTTTTCTCTTCTTGTTTTAGAAGTGGATTCAAGCCTATAAATAGATGCACTCTTTACAGCATTAGCAGTTTGTTTCAGTTTTAATCAGTCACATGATGCTATCCCAATATAATTTAACCTGTAATCATCTTTTGTCCAGAAGCCCATATATTAGCATTGCTAATAAGAACCTACTAAGGTGGCACTCAGGGGGGTTTTATCCCCTGAATGCTGCCAAGTAGTTAAGTAATAATATAGTCAGAGATTTGAAAGGCTGCAGTTGAAGTACTCTCCCTAGTTATAAAATGACTCTTCTGGGAACTAACCATCCAGTTAGTACAATTACTTATTTCCAGTAACAGCAGGTCAAACCCAGTTCAAAGGTAAAATACCTGGTGAAATGTAATGGCATAGTTTACAGGGAAGTGCCTCTCTGAGAACAAGTATGATCACCTTGAAGCAAGTACATTAAAAATCCTTGAAGATTTGTACTGTACACGGTGTTGCTAGAATTGCTGCTTTATTCAAATTCTAATATTAAATTTAAGCAAAAAATTAATAGGTTTTTTTCTTCATGAATGGGTTGTGGCAATGTGTAGGGCAAAGCCAGCTGACACTGAACTCTAAAATGCCTGATTTAGCAGAGCTCAAGGGAAATCCAGGAAGAATATTGCTGTGCATGGCAATCTGGAAGCGTGCACATAAGCAAATGTTCTGGTAACATGGACATTTTAGATCTGAAATATATGTGCAGCCTTTTGATCAAAGGGTTCCTAAGTTATGCCGATCTATCTAATAATATTGAGCGAACTCCGAAGTACCAGTATCTGGTAAACATTCACTTACCCACCTCTGATACGGAGCAATTGCAGGGCTTAATCATAGTTACACTCTAACAGCATGCAACAACTAATTTCAGTTTTGTGGCAGGAGGACTGGAAGCTCTTACTCACACATGAAATGACAGGAGAAAGTCTTGCAGCTGATACCCTTGCCATAGTTTTGTGTGTACGTACCTCGGTCTTTCCAAAGGAGCAGAGGAGATGGAATGTGAGCTTAAGGGCAAGATCCTGAGTCCTGCTTGGGTATGGGGATTGCCCTGGGAGTTCTCATGGAGGGGAAGGTGGGGAGGGTGCACAAGCACTGGCCCAGCACAAAGAAACTAGTAGCAACTGAGATCTCCTTGAAGGTACCTAGAGCATACGAAGGGGGAGAGAATGGGGACACAGACCTTCAGTGGCAGGTAGGTGGGTTTGGGAAAGGGGTGAAGGAGTGTGAGTGTTTGCAAGGCCTCTTCACCCGTGTTGTGTGGTGTTGCACAGGTGTCTGTGCAGGCAACAGTGGGGACTTCAGCACCTCTGCCAGGCTTCTGTGAGTCCCAGCTATTCTGAAATATCTGGCACTGAGTATGTACAAAATGCCAGTTGTTGTCAAGGCTTGGAAGCGGTGTTGGTGGTTCCAAGTGGAGCTGGCCCAGAAATGGCACTTCTGGTTTAACCACCAGTGGCCAAATTAAACACAAGGTGCTGCAGCAAATGGGTGTAGGCTTGTCACAGAAGGTGATTGAGAGTACCAGGAAGGGAAGCAGTTCAGTAAAGGACACGGCAGCGTGATCTTAAGAAGACAGACAAATGGCATGAAACTAAAGGAGGAAGAGAAGGAAGCATTCATCCCATATTCCTTGAAATCTCTCACTGGCTCCTCATTCATAAGGCTTAATGGTATTGCCACACTTTTCTGGCACTTGAATTGGGAAAGGTTCAAATATTGTTCAAATGCTGAATACTGCAAATCAGCCAGAATCACCTTTTTCTTCTGCCAGTGGGACAGAGAAGAATAACAATGTTGCCTATTGCAGGGAAAAGGGAGTTAAGTTGTTGGAGCTGGGGTATAATAGCACTTTTTCTAGGTATGCATGGCGTTTGATTGGTGGTTTTTTCCTCCATACCAGGCTTTTCCAGCTCTGAATTATTTTAGTTAGAACATGTTACTATTTTAATCTTCATCAGTCCAAACCATTGACCTAGTACGTCTTCTGAAATAAAATGCATTATTTGATATGGGAAAATTTGTGTCAGTTTAAAAAAATAAATTGCATGCTCACCAAACAAAGAGAGCCCTTAAGGACCAGGTCTCAGGCTCTGTATTTGCAAATGAGTGCTGACTCAGGTAATTGAGTTTTTGGCAAGATTGTGAGCACCCCACAATGTCACATTGAGGCACAAAATATATTAAAGCATCTATTTGCAAGGATCATGCATGTGCTCACCCCATTTGTTTACAGAACTATCCTAAATAAAAGGTCAAAACATCATTGTAGTTTAGCTACAAGATTCTGAAAATAAAGAACAAGCAGCATGATTTCCTTCTCAAATTCAGTGTATTATGTGTTAATTTAAAACTTTCCACTCCTGTGAAGATCAAAAAGTGAACCTAGCTAGAGGCAAGTAGTGAAGATAAAGAGTTTGAATTGTTCTGACCCTGCAAAGTCAAAATCCCAAGCACACAAATTGACTCTTCTATCAGTAAAATAAATCAGGTCCTTAACATTTTCACAGCCATATCTGAGTCATGGGGTTTTAATAACACCATCAAGAATGCCATTGCCAATTATTTAATTATTCAAGGAAGAACATCTCCAGCCTAGGCTTTCAACCAATTCTCTTCTTACCATTGCTGGAGGATTGCTTTGATAAAAGATGGCCTTATGCTGGCAGAACCCTGTGGAAGTCTGTGGGAGTTTGCTTTCACTGTGACTTGTAGGAAATGGTAAAAAAGCTAAGTCTGATGGTGAGTGCTGTCAGGCAAATGGCCAAATCCAAGAAGGAATATAGGCACCTAAACACTCACTGACAGGCTGTGGCTTACATTTCTTCAGGTGGCTTGCTTCTGTACCTTCTTTTTTCTTTCAGGATTAACATATCAAAGTGCAAAACTTGTTTATTTTCACAAAGAATAAAGAATGTGTGTGTTTTCAAGAGCCGTGGGCAAGCTGGTGAGTAGTGCAGGAGAGTCTTGGGAAGGATGGTCAAAAATCCAGGGGTAAATTTAGATTACTTGACATGCAGATGGGCTATGTTGAATGCACAGTGCCTTGGCTGTACTGTGGCTGGGCAGACGGTGGCAGTGAGTCTGGGCACAGGCAGTGATGCCTCACAGCCTGCTGATGACTGTGTGCTACTGGTGAAGCAGGGATATCCAAGGATTCAGTCCCAGAGCAAATGGGGGCAGTGCTCTGGTGGCCCTGAGTGTCTTGTGCAAGCATCCTAGCTGCCCCAAGTTTCTTAAAGAAAAGCAAGGCATGGGAGAGCTGTATCTTCCAGGTATTTTGCATCTTTGCAGAAGTCCTCAGAGGCTACTAAACCTTACAATCGTGGGGGCAAGAAAATACAATGCGACTGAAAAAGCTTCTTGTACACAGATCTAGGAATGCATCAGGTCTAAGCATGGGCAGTCTACTGAAATGCAGATATATTGCTTTGGTTTAGGAGCTGACAAGCCAAACTTCCATCAGTATCCACCACATATACAGATTTCCCTGAGAATTCCATGGTTTTCCCAGCCTGTGCCTTTTCGAGGTGGCTTCACTGTCTTATTAGAGTCACTGCAGCTTATTGCTGGGAACTCCCACACCATGCAAGCAAAATCCTGGCACAACACCTTCTTTCCAGTGTTGTTGTTTCTCTACTCTATGTGGAAGGTCTTCCAGACCAACACACAGGTACAGAAAAACATTACACAGGAAATGAATGCTTCCCTGGGCAGGCACAGAGCAAAGAGGATTTGTTCCACCCCTGTCAGATATCTAGAAGGTTAATCTTGGTGGTGGTGCCACCTCGGACCAGCGCTTCCCTGACTGCCACCTTTCATGATCCGCAGAGGACTTTGCATTGCTTTGATGCACAGTCTCCAGGGCTGGGTTAATCAACCCTCAGAGCTCACAGAACACAGCCCACACCACAGTCAGCAATTTTGTCTCCGGGCTTGACACAGACCTTCACTTCATTTGCAGCTGCCCTGAACTTGCAGCTAGGTAGGATGAACAGAAGTTTTGCTGAAGTAAGATTAACAAGTTCAAACCTTTATTAACATCCATCTTCCAGAAGTGGATGTGGTCTAAGGAGACACATAAATGTTTTTTTACTTTGTGAGAAGGTAAAATGTTGCTTAATTCATTGCAGCAGGTTAAGATTTTTATTAGAACAAGTGGCTTGAAGAGGATTACATGCTTTTTGAAGGGAGTGAGACAGAAAATAAATACAAAGAACCATCACATATGTATATAGCTACTGAAAAAAAATTAAACATTTTAAGTGCAATACAAATAGCAGTGACAAATTATCCATCTCTTTTGTTCTTAGGGAAAAGTATAATAAAATTGCAAGCCTTGATCAATGATAGTTGAGTCATTTAATGACAAATGACTCGTCATGTAGTGACGAGTCCAAACCTTTTAATTCAAGTACATTTTAATCTCCTGTCCTGTTTAATTATCCAATAATGACAACTTGGATGGAGAATGATAGACTGTGCATGCAAAGTATCTTAAACTCCAAATTTTATTTGTAAGCTATCAGTGAAGAGGATGCTAAATAGGCTAGATCCTGACCTCTCCTGAGTGCTATTGCATTTACTTAACCCAGATGAGGAGCATGCCTGAAAAGTTAAAAGGAGTTCTCCAGAACTTAAATGAAACAGAGAAGTCATCACACTTTGAAAGGCAGAAAGAAAAATACATGACAGCTTGCATTATGACCTAGAAACTCAGTCACTGAATTTTTATAACCTTTCTGCTAAAACCAGGAACATATAGCCCTGCCATGCTCCAGAAACTGTAACATCCTGTCAGTTTGTATGGAAAATGTGAATATTCTCTCAACTTACTGTGGGCCTTTGTTTTGTTTTGCTTTTTATCTACCTTGTTTCTCCTAGTCTTCAGTCTTCTGTGTTTGCTAACAAGAATGTAATGCCAAACAATACCCTATTTTTATTTGAGAAGGCAGCCTCTCAAATGTACTTATCTTAGGCAGCAATAGCTACCTTCACCCACAGTTAGGGTTGCACAATCATTTCCATTTCAAGAGTTGCACAATCATTTCCATTTCAAGAGTTCTTCTCTTTTTTTGGGGTTTTTTTTTTTTTTCCATTTTTTCCCCCTGAAGTTGCTTGTAACTTCACTAGACTTGATCATTCAGACTGAAATTTTCCATGCTGGGCGTGTACCTCAGGCCTCTTTTCCCTAGTTTAAAAAAAACCAGCTTCACTATCATCCATTTCTGAGAACAAGATGATGCAAAACATGTGCACTTCCCACATCAGAAATCTTACTGTAAATTAAAGCATTGTGGTGCATTCGCTCCTTCGCCTTGTTTGGACGTCAGTGCAAAGCTGCTCTGCTTCTTATAAGAACCTTTGTCATTACCGTGGTATTTCTGGAAATTTGAAAAAGTGCAGGACTGAAACACTTCAGCTCTCCCTGGTTAGAAGGAACCTAGAGTTAGCGAACCAAATTCTGCAAAAAATGTGCCAGCCTTTCACGTGGAAACCAGCACAGCCTGAAGTGTCACAGCAGTGACACAGCACCTGCCTGGCCTCAGGCAAAGAGGACAGGCACTAGAGAGAAGAAGGTCAGCCACAGGCAGAGGATTTTCCTCTCCAGGTCCATAAGTAAAACTGTTTATTGTTCATGTTCAGCACATAATTTACTCTATTTTTCTCTTAGAGAAAGTCAGTGGTCTTTTTCACCAGGAGTAGTTTCTCTGTAATCTCAGGTGGGAAAGGGCTGATGAGGAGTTGATGTTCCTGCTATATCAGATAATCCTTGTGAGGACTAAGGTAAAATTTTGATGCTGCCCCTGTTTAGTTTCCTTTTAATACCTCAAAAGCATTGTGAAATGTACTTCACACACCACCATTAACACTGCAACCCTTCAGAAGCCAGATCTGCCATTGCAACCATGTTCAACTCCCATTTATGGCATGACAGTGGTGTGGAGAGTATAGAGAAACAATTCAGAAATTATGATGTCACTGTGACCAGCTGGAAAGCCACATCCACCTCGGGACTCCACTCATTAAACTGTCTCCCCTGGGACTTATGACTTTTCCTTATTAAGCTTCAAAGTATTATCATTTTCTTTATGTCAAGCTTCTTCCTCTCATCCCCTCTCCCTCTGGCCTATGTTAATGAAAATATTACTACACAGTTAATAAAGAGCATATATGTGGCGAAAAGCAAGCATTATGGCAAGATATTAAACTTCTCATCATAATAATAAAGTGTCAAAAAAGAAAAGGCAAAAATGCATTTTTTGAGATGCATAGGCTCTTTTAGTTACATTTGTCTTCTTCTGACAGAAGATGTAGGAGCAGGTCTGTGATTCTGCCACAAGCCTGGAGCAGCTGGGGACAGGTGTACTGCAAGCATGGAGAGCACAGCGCTGCCTGGGGCAGCAGAGTGCTGGGGCTGATTGCCACAGGGCTGCTTGGCCAGCACAAAAACTCAGGGTACTGCCGGAGTTTTGCTGCTGCAGAAAGGGCCAGATTCCTTCTCTGGCACCTCGTGAATGAGGACAGGGTCTCAGCACATCTGGCTCCCATTCTCCTGTTTCTTCCTCCCATCCTTCTGAACTGACACCTGCCTCCTCTATCAGAGCAGCGATGGTAACTTTCCTGTGCAGCTCAGTTAATTTGTTCAGTAAGGCAAGATGGCATTACTGCTGAATAAATACCAGCATAAGATCCTTGGAAAAACTTCACTTATTTAAAAGTATTTCAGAGTGTTTCTTCCTAGAACTCTGAGTTCTAGGAACAAACTGGGAATGACAGGATTTGCCACCAGTCAGTTATGTGGTCATATCAACCTCAAGCGGCCTCATACAATCACACATCCTCTTCAATTTGCTACCTAACACACTTATGTGAAAAGTTCTGACAAATGCAGACACAAGTGATGTCAAAAAATAGTAAACATATAACCTTTTCATAAGTATATCAACAAAACCAGTGAGACAGTATTTCATATTTGCTGGTCAAGTTTGCTCTTGGGATAAATGTTAAAAGATGGATAACCCCAGCAGCTTCAAATATGACTTTTGTGGTGGGCTACATTAGGATTGATCATCCACAAAAGATAAAAACAGGGATCCTCACTTTTGTGCACAACTTTAAAAAATTTGCAATGGAGTCATTAAACTGGAAATATTTGTGTTTGAGAAAGTTGCAGTGCTAAACTGGCTGTAATACAGAACCTCTGATACCTTTTTAATTTTGCTTAACTTTTAGTACTAATGACTTATAAGGGGTTTAGTTATCTTAAACTGCTCTAAAGGCTTAGACTGGTTTTAGCAGTTTAACTTACAGTTGTGCCACTTCATAGGGGTTGAGGGATTTCAGTTAAAGCAGTGTGTAGTCAGGACATGTCAAGACACACACTTCAGCTCTGATAAATGTTCAACATGTTGAAGCAGTCATAGTTTTCAGTCTTTTTTTCCCTGATTTTTTTTAATAGAGGACTATCACACATAAACCTAGAGCTTTTTTGACACTGAGGCTCAGGGAAAATAGAAATTCCCTCAGAAGTTAAGTATTAACTCTGAAACTAAAGTTAAGTATTAAGTCTGAAACTAAAAGGTGAAAACCCAAAGTGATGCTTCAGTGCTTTTTGGCATTTTGGAGACTTTCACTGCTGTCTTAGGATTGCTCTCTAGGAGTAGATCATTGAAACCCTAAGTAGTGCTTCTCATCTGCTCATTGAAGTGACTGCATTACTCTCTCCGATGTAAAGAAGGGCAGTTGACAAAGTTTCAGGGGTTTGCAACAACTACTTTATTTTTATTGTGATGTAGTAAGAAGACACCAGTTCCTCTCCTTGGGGAGGCAACTCACCATTCCCATGAAACCGGGCTGAACCTCAAAGACCCAGCAGGCCAGCAGTCTGCCTGAGGCGTTCATGTAGGAGGCAAAGGCAGATGACCATGTATTGCATTGAGAAGAGACCCAGGGCAGAGAAGGGATCGGGCAGTGAAGACTGGGCAAGGAACACAGAGGGTCCCAAAGCTGGTGACAGTGAGCACAGCTGTGGCTCTGTGGTGGAGCATGTTAGCTTTGCTAATCAGTATCTGCACAGCCTAGCTTTTTCCAGCACAAATTGCTTCTTATATTGCATTAAACTCACATCATACAGTTGTGCTGAAAGGCTTTCTGGAATTCAAACTGCAGAGGAGGGTTGCAGTCCTGTGTTACTTGTCTATTATTGAAGAGGTCCACAGCCAGATGATTGGTTACATCTTCCTATCACAACTCCGCACTCCTTCCAAGAGTCTATTTGCTCATTGGCATCTCTCCTCCAAGGAGAGATGGCTCTGTGATTGATTCAGCTGGAAATGTAAGAATGGACCTTGCTGAGTGAATATTTCTGTCTGGCAGATTCTTAATGTGCTTGGCACACTGCTAGGAATATTTCATTAGCAATAACAGTAGTACTGTCTCTCTAGTAAAGATCTTTACAAACACAGGAGAGAGAAGACTAAGCCACTACAGCAGTACTCTCACCTGAGGCAGTCACAAAAACATCCCTTTTGCTGTTGCCACTAACTCTAACTGGGAAAAGAAAGGGTCTGATTGCAATTGTGCTGAAGAGGTAATGATGATGTGTTCCTGATTTTTATATAACTTTTATATGATACCACAGAAATCCTTATGATTATGATAAATACATATGAACAGCAAGAAAAAAGAAATGTGCCATTGTGTTTCTGCAGCTCCTAATTCAGTTTTTAGAGTCTATTTGGCACAGACACATTAGTCTGACGTTAGTCTCAGGCACAGATGATTTGGGCTTTGGGCTCTGCCTCACCTGTCATTTTAAGATGAGGCTCAGACCATTCTCCTCTTCCCCTTTCACCTGTCCTTTGGCACCATCATCACTTAACTACTTTAAGTTACAAATACCTAACCAACTGCCTTGTGAGGAAAGAGACTGTTATTGCACCCGTGTGACTCATCAGAAACTGTAGAACAAGAGGATAAAGTAGACTATCCAAGAATATATTGAAAATTTCAGCAAGTCAGAGAGTTCAACCTGCTTTTCCAGATTTTCTGTAAGCCACTGGACTTTAGCAGAGGAGGCCTGCACTCTCCTAACATGCTCATCAACATACCTAATTAAAATCTCCAGGATAAAAGCACATGCAGAAATTGGACCCTTTGCGCTAGATCAGAATTCAGGAAAAAAACCCAAATACTCACTCTTTAAATCTCAAATGTTAATTGCTCTCTATAGCCTCCCTTTATTGTCAAGAGCTCTGGATTGCATATGCAGATTTACTGCAGTCAGTTCTGGGAAAAAAATGCAGGAGCAACCTGACTGCATCCAGCAATTTTGCAAGAAATCACAGAACAGCTTACAAAAAGGACAGAGAAGAGATAAACTGCATATTTGTAGCCTGGCTCAAACTTTCCTAAAGAGCTAATGTGTGAGAGAGATCAGAAATTTAAACTACCCTGTTCTGCTGGTTCCCAATTGTCCCCACAATATCCCTAAGCATGGGAAGTTATGCAGGAACAAACAAAGGCACACATAAAACCATACCTGGAATTGCAGAAACAAAAATGAAAAGCATGCTCTCCAGAGAATCCAGAGAAAAATACCTATGCAATTACTGTGAAACATGAAAATGTAAAGCTCAGAAAAGGTTTTTCTGCTGTTACTTGAGACAGTAGAGATTTAGTAAATAAAGGGTTTCCATCAAAAGGTGAATGAGTAAGACCACCGTCAAAGAAAAACCTACCAGAACCATACTAGAACCTTCACTTGCTTTGTGATGTCAGCCTGTCTTTAGAAAGCTGTGAAGGCAGTGATGAGCTCAGCATAGTACCTGGGCTTTACTTTCTTTTACACTAGAGCCTGGAGAAAGTGACCAATCAAAGGTGTTCATGCAATGTTGGTGGTCGCCCAGACTACTTCTCTTCCCACCAAGAGAAAAGATGGAGAAAAAGAATCAATGTAAGGGGCTGAAATTAACAAAGTAAGGGAAGACAAAACTAGGTCTGGAGGCCAGGGAAGTCCAGAACGAGATGCATCTCAATGCTGGAACAAATTTTTGTGGACATGAATATATATTATTCACCCTTGGGATGGAAGTAATGCTATAATAATTCTCCAATGAAAGAAAGGGATCTCAGCATCAAAAGAGTTTTCTAATTGAAGTTTGGACTAAGACAAGAAGGACAGGCTTGTTCTTAACTTGTCCTTAGGAGGAGAATGAAAAGGTGACTAAAGATTTTTGTAAGAGTTATTCCAGTTCAAAGAATGAAAGAGGCTCAAAGTAATTTGCTAAATATAAATACAGAAAACTTATAGGTCAGGAGAGTACTTTTTGTCCATGTCTGCATCTGAAACTAGATGACCTCTCTGGTTAAACTTCTGCTTCTCATTTCAAAGGACAGGCTGATATCCCTCATCTCTTGAAGCTGAACAAAAAGGGACCATTTTTCAGTGTAGCAAGCTGCATTCTACCCTCAGAGCTACTGAACTTGCAGTCAATTTAAATCTAATGTGAAAATTGAGAGAGACAAGCTGTGATTTTCACGAAGCTAATCTCCTTTCTAACAAGAATACTTAATAATTCTCAAAATAGCCCTTGAATTCCTTTACTTCTCTCCCTGCAGACATCAGCCACGACTTCTCTATGAGCCTCCTGGATGAATTTTGGAGGCATATCCTCTGTTATTAGCAGATACAAGTCACCAGGTTAATGGGGAGGTAGGGAGCAGAGAGAGCAAACAGAGACCTAAGTGCCAGGGACAAGTCCCACAGAGAGCTGTAGAAGATCCACACAACAAATCGCATCAAAAGAAGCAAAAGCTAATGTTTACCTCCTCCTCAGTTTAATGCTCTCAGCTGCAGAAAAACAAAGCAGAAGTGAAATCAGGAATAAAATCCAGTCATGGTTTGAATTGGTTTCACCTGCTTTTGAGTGCGCAGATTGATACAACTGTGAGATGCTGAGGCATCGCCTTAGAGAGACAAGCATTGCTGGCAGAAGTTTTGTGCCAGCTAAATAGATAAGTGAAGCTATAATGGACTATAGGTTTTTTCTTCAGGAATTCCATTTTATGGAAGATTACAAATTGCATTTATTGATCACTTTTATTGAGTGAGGAAGAACTCTGAAAAACAATAATTCTTTTTATATCTTAGACTTGTCAGACAGAGAGAGTTAGGGCTTGTGATTTCTAAGAGCCAGTCCCAGTAAGTTGACCCAGAACTTCATCATGCCATGGAGACCTGCGGTGTGATAGTGTGCTAAGAATATTGGGGAGAAATACGTCCAGGGAAAATAGCAGTTGTGCATTCAGTGCAGGATTCAGCTTGTGGGCAGGATGCCAGGTGCAGAGATCCATATGGAATGAGGACAGTAAGGATCAGCCTGTTTGTTTATTTAATCCATGAGAGGGAAAGTCCAATTCTAGGACCAGGTCGAACGTACCATGGCTGCATGATGCTCAGTGCTGAAATGGTACATACTTACTCTGCTGTGTCAAATGCTTTTTAAAGAAGTGAAGGGACACTCTGTTCTGGCAGATTGTATATCATGCACAGTCTGTCTATGCTTCACTGACTTCGTGATGAGTCAAGTGTGGTCTGTCCTTCCACAGCTGGTGTAAGTCCTCTATATGAATTTAATCTTTCCTAGCAGTGCTAAATCCTGTGAGCTTTAGCTGAAAAGATGATTAAAATGTGATTGTTTGCTTGCATCTGATCCAGATGAGACCTATTCTGCCATGACCCAGTAGTGTGCAGGCCACATATCAATGGTTGCAGTGTCAGTGATCATGTTCATCCCTTACCTGGGCAGAGTATGGTGTGGGTTCCTCAGACAAAACAGTTTGTGATCCTGCAGCTGGAGATCATATTGCAGTGCCTTACCACCAGCAGGGCACAAAGGTTTCATAGGCAGTTTTAATCCTGGCATTTCCTACCCATGAGTGGATGATTTTGTCCCCTTTGTGATGTTCTTTTTGTGTGTCATATGATCATAAGTCTACACTTGTGAGCATTTTCCTTGCAATATTTGGATATTTTGTCTATAATTCTTCAACAGTGGGCTTTTGTGTCTTCCTTTGTAGAACTTTTGCTACTGCTCAGTTTATAATCTTTAGCGATCAATTCTGCTCTGAAACAAAGCAGTCTAAGACATGATTGCTTAAGCATCTACAATAATGAGACTAAATGTTTTGGCATTGAGGAGCTGCCATAAACAAAGCTTCTTTTGTGATGGATTCCTTCTGGAAATTATTGAAATCTCCTATCAGTATTTCTTGTTAAGTTTTAAAACATACTGCTTCTTTTATTACTTGCATCCCTAGCAATTCTTTCTGTCTTTCAACAAATTAATAACCCAGCTGTGGTAGAAGCCAGGTTTGCATGTGAACTTGAGGGTGACTTTCACCAGAATGCAATTCAGCCACGTGCTGCACCAGGTGCCAGGTGTTGGGGCCAACCTGGGACAAACACTGAGCTGGTTTGTTACAAAGCTCTTGGAAGTAAGGCTGCTTTTGTGTCTCTGCCGGGAAAGAACAAGCAGCCTTCCTTGCTGTGAGGCTGCTCACCATGTCTCTAACTAGGGGCTGCTGGCAGCTGTCGTCCCATTAGGAGTTACAGCAGATAACCTGCTTTTGAAATGGGAGCTTGTCTGTGGTAAGATCAAAAGCCCTCACCCTGCAAATGAAGTACACTTCTAAATAAATGCAGCACCTCTTTATAGCAGTGTCAGGTTTTTCAGCAACTTGGCAGAAGTGAATTTAGTTGCCCTAAGTATGAGGAACAGATACTGAGATAAAATCATAGAATGGTGTGGTTGTAAGGGACCGTAAAGATCAAACCCCTTGCCATGGGTAGGGACATCTTCCACTAGAACAGGTCTAAGCTCTATCCAACCTGCCCTTGGACACTTGCAGGGGTGGGGTAGCCACAACTTCTCTGAGCAACCTCTTTGAGTTTTTTACCACCTTCACAGTGAAAAAATTCTTCCTAATACCTAACCTAAACCTGCTCTCTGTCAGCTTAATGCCAATACTTTTTTTCCTATCACTACATGCCTTTGTAAAATGTTCCTCTCCAGCTCTATTGTAGGTTCCCTTCAGGTACTGGCAGGGGTTCTAAGGTCTCCCTGGAGCCTTCTCTTCTCCAGGCTGAACAATCTCAACTCTCTCAGTCTGTCTTTATAAGAGAGGTGCTCCAGCTCTCTGATCATCCTTGTAGCCTGCTCTGGACTTGCTCCAGCAGTTCCATGTCCTTCTTCTCTTGAGGCCCCAGATCTGGATGCAGGACTCCAGGTGGGGTCTCACCAAAGCAGAGCAGGGGGGAAGAATCCCCTCCCTCTCCCTGCTGGCTATGCTGCTTTGGATGCAGCCCAGGATATGTTTGGCCTTTTTGGGCTGCCAGCATGTGTTGCTGGGTCATGTTCAGCTTCTCATCCACCAACATGTCTCCTTTGATCTGTGATCCTGAGATCTGCTCCTATGACAGAACATGGAAGGAAGGGACAGGGTACAGATAGAAGAGCAGTGGTGGTGACCCTGTGTAGAGATCAGAGGAGCAAGGAAGATCATGGTGTTAGCCCTGATGCTGGAAATAGCAGCTGTCCACATATTCTGTCCCCAGTCAGCCAGAGGTGGAAGCAGCAGAAGACAGTGTGACTCTTCAGCACTCTGGAACAGGTAAAATGGGCAGTTGGGTCATAGCTGGCTCATGTGCTTTGGCTTCCTGCTCTTAGGAGTTAGTGGCTTCATTAATTCCTAGAGTCAGTCTTGCATCTGTTTAAATATAGCCTCAATTATTTCTCTTCATGTTTGCATTGCACTACTTTTTCCCCTCTCTCAGCTACACCCGGCCCATTCTTGTTTGCATAGGGAGGGAAAGATCTAACCAGCACTCTTTTGTAACAGGGACACTCTTTTCATTCAAATGATAGTGATCTGTATGATTGTACTGAGCATCTTTGTTTCCATCTCCAGCTGCCCTCCTCTGCAGGGTGGGCAAATGTGTCAGACCTAGCACTAACATGATGGAGTCTCACATCAGGCAGATGAAAGACAACAAACATCCCCCCAAATTGTCAATGAGGGTAAATATTAGCTTCATTAGTGGAGATTCTCTCTCTCTCTTTGTGTGCCAACACATGTTTGCAAGAGCATCTTTAGTTTTTGTCTGCAGTGTGCTGCAGCTATGCTGACTGGGAAACTACCCATGTGCCTACATCCATCCAGGAGAGCAAGGGGAGCATTTTTCTCTGTGTTGCAGCCAAATCCACTTTCTTCTATCACAACAAAAAACCTGCTACACAAGCTTCATGCTAGAGGAGTTGAAGGGGGCGGCAAAGTAGGAAAAGATGGAAGTGTGGCCAGAAGACTTGTGCCTCAGATACTCTTGGCATGGAAGTTGTAGCTGTGTTTCACCAGTGACAGAAAAGCACATGAAAAGTGAGCAGCTTCTCTTTTGTCCCTAGCCGGAGACCAACATCGACTCTAATTGAGAGAATGTGATGGAGTACAGCCACAGTTTTGTCTGGACCCTGGGTACCTGCCAGCTGTACACAGTTGGGAGCCAAGGCAGTGCATCTACAGGAGTGAGGGAATGTGGGCATCAGCCAGAGGGAGGTGATGAATGGAAAGGAATTGGCAGGTGGAAGCAGAAAGAGTATCATATGTTGGGAAGGTGGTTGATGTTCAGGAATGCTTGTCCTGGGAACAGTGCTAGCCTATTAAGGGCATTGACTTGGAGATTGTAGTGCCTTCTGTAATCCAAAGGTTGGAATAAATATTAAGCTCAGCGAGCACAGCAATAAAGTGGGGAAGCCAAGCTAGCTTGCAGAGTAAAACCCTGAAGATGGTTTAACTGTATCACAAGCTTGCACAGAATTGTTAGGCCCTGCTGTTGAATATGAGTTGCAAAGCTTTAAAATATTCTACTCTCTTTCCATTTTCTGATACACATAATATGTGTGGAAGGCTTGTTTGAATCCCATAGAAGGCTGGAGGATGTTTCTGTTCCTCTGGAAGAACAACAGGGAGAAATTTCCCACAGCGAGTTGTGGATGGGACTGGGGAAGTGTCCCTGCTGCTCCCATGCGCCCTACTGTCCAAACAGTTCCCAGATGGAGAATGCCCTGTGCTTGCATGCTGGGAGAAAATGTGGAATATCTTGGAGACTGAAAATTATTCCCTCAATTTTTATACACATAGGCTCTTATCACAGAAAGCTGAGCATCCATGCAGACATTTTCACCAGTTCCACTGTACCAGTTTAGTGACAGATCTGAGATTTTTTCAACTGAAAGAGCCCTCTGAAAATTAAGAGGTGATTACCCAGCCCTTTGCACAGTTTTAAAACTAATCTATGGAAATTACTTAAACATTTCTTTGTGAGATACATTTTAAACTTAGCTAGTACAATTTTCTTGTGGTAGCAGAGGCAAAGAGGAAAAAAAAGGAAGGGAAGAAGGCAGAGGTGGGTCACCTCTTTGTGTATGTGTGCGTGTGTGCATGGTACCTTTAAAAACAAGGCCTGGCTCAAGCATTTGAATGTCACGGTTTCTCTTCTCTTCTCTCTAGGAACCAGAATAGAAATTTTTATGAGCTGCCAACCATTGATAATATACTTAGGTGAGACAACCACCAGCTGGATTTTTCCTTGTTACTTTCTCATTGTGATTTCACACAAGCAGGGCAGAATCATGCCTGGAGTTGAGGGAGGAGATAAGCAGGAGTCACCGTATCTTAAAATATCTTAAAATTTTACTCTCTCGCAATAACTCACATTTTTCCTGTGGACAAGTTTTCTGTTTCTCTGTGCCTGGGAATGTGGCTTGATGACACAGAGTCTTTTTTGGTAATTCAAGCTTTAGGTATTGCTACTTCGCTTTCCATCATCATCATCACTCTCTCCTTTGCTTTCTCTTTCCTCCACAGCTCATTCCTGCTCCTCTGACTCTGCATGTTACCACTGTGCTCATCATTAGTCAATATTTTCCAAGCAGAATTGTCCCTCTGGTAACTGTTGGGATTATAAAGCAATACAAGAACAACAAAAAACCCTGTGTTGGGTTTGTTTGTTTTTCAGCTGGAAGCTACACTACCAGGTTTATAAAATAACGCACTGTTTTGAGGCTAAGCTAGCTGGGAGGTGGCTGTGGCAAAAAGGAGGAGTGGGGATGAGGTAGAAGTAGCAGTTGCTGAAGACTTTGCTGCCATCACGTTCTTTATACTGATGCACTGTGGCCTCCATTTTAGTGTTAAACATAAATGAGAGAAGGTGCTGTGAGTCATCACCAAAGGATGTTTGCAAAGGGCTTTGAAATCCTCACGGTTACCTTGTGAAGAAATGTCCCTGAAGAACAAGCATCTCTGTTGCTACCCTATGAGATTTTTCAGGCAGACAGCAATAAACAAAAATCATTGCAGGTCATGGCTAGTCATGAAGGAATTGCATATTTTGAGAAGAAGGAGGGAGGAGGGGTTGTTATTTGGCAGATACATTTATGTTGTCTAATTGCAGGAAGGTGGAGGAAAGATTCAAAGTTATGGGTTGAGCTTTTGACCCTGTTAAGGATGCAGTTGACTGAGCAATTTTTGTCAAAAAGGCTGCAACTGCTGAGTGCAGTTAGGCTGTGATATGCAGTAACCAGCTGAAATCTTATAATTCTCCCATTTCACCATAGTTGTTTTTTGTCATTCTCTCCCAGCTCAGTTGTCCTATTGATGCTGGTACAAGCATTTATGCTGTATGTCAGACAGATGTTTGAGGGGAAAGTTATTTTTCATCCTGAGCTAATTCAACAGCCAGGTGGTCAAACACTGGGTTCAGTTCAAGCACGAGTGAGGTGCAGGAGCATGAGTATGTGATTAAAGGTGAAGAAAACCAAGATTTTTTAAGCCAAGTTAAGCAGGTGTGGCACAGCTGAGCATGTAGCACACTGTACATTATACTGGGCAGATGGTTCCCAGCAAGAGCTCTGTGTTACAGAAACACTGAGATTCAGGTGTTGTTCTATTCAATGTTTTGTACATGACACCAAGGCTGTCTGTATTTAAAAAGCCTCTTAAGTCTCAAAACACAGCTCTGGGAAAGGCTGTGGGAAAGGCTGTCATCCAAAAGCTGCATAGGACCATCCAGCATCCAGCAGATAACAATTCCTCTGCAGTGACATTGGTGCTGATTTTTGGGCAATTTGATATGGGAGCTCAGTGAGGAGGGAGCTGCTTTGATGACTAGATGGAGT
The DNA here is from genome assembly GCF_028551555.1 of Melozone crissalis. NCBI lineage: Eukaryota > Metazoa > Chordata > Aves > Passeriformes > Passerellidae > Melozone > Melozone crissalis. The sequence goes on along the minus strand of NW_026535786.1, from coordinate 19,132,454 downwards.
AAGGGAAAAATAAGGAGAAAAGAGGGAAAAGAAGTGAGACTGAATTAAAAAGGGAGGCTGGTCTGAGAGGATCAGAAAGGAGGATGTAGGACCAAACTGCTATTCAAGAAGAAGTACTGATTTAAAATTGCAGGAATGGATGACATTGTGAATACAGCTTTGAGCTTGCTGGTGTGATTCTATGTCTTTTCCTGCCAGCCTTCAATACAACAGCCCATGCACCCAGCTCTTTGCAGTGCATGTTTTATCTTTTCCATTTCTTCTCTTTTCCATGCAAGCCCATATGACTATGGGGTAGAAGACACCCCATGGCTCTCTAAAGGAGTGAGTCAGTCTTGTACAGCTACTGATGGGTGTGAGGAAATTTTTGAATTGGGGGAACAAATGAAAAGAGGACCCACGCAACAGCAAAAGTAACTTTTTTTTCTTGTGTGCTGCTGCTGTGCATTACTAACCTGTTACCCCATATATGGCTGTGTTTCAGGAGCAGGAAAAGTCCTTCTAACACCCTGGCAGGATCCCATGGAATTGGATACAATAGGCCAATGTGAAACTTGTCCTTTAATTGCCAGCTCTGTCCTTGCTCTTGGAGTCAACATCCTCTTAAAACTGGACTCCCCATTTCCGTAGAAATGCCAGCCCAGTTCTGCAGTTCTGCATCATTTTACATGGTGTTTGTTTTGTGTGTCACAGCTTTCAACACTGCAGCCTGCCCCTCCTTTCCCACCCTCTGCTTTGTTGCTTGCTTGCTTTCATTTTGCTCTTTGTTTCTTCCACTGTATTGTTCATTTATTTGCCCTCCCTTTGTGCCTTGTCTCAAGGCAGTGAGCAATGTCTCAGCGCAGGGAATTCATTGTGCTACCACGTCATAGTGAAAAGAGCTCCCATTCAGAGCCAAGGGAGCATTTTTTTAAAGGAAAATCTGTGTTATCCACAGCTTGGTGTTTGTACAGCACTTTGTACAAACAGTGTCCCCTTTGGCACTACTTTACCTCCAACTGTTTATGACAAGGTATGAGTCAAGGAAGAGAGAAATTACAACAAAGGAGGAAGTTGGAGCTGGTTGAAAGGGAGAGTAAGCAAGCAAATTCCCAAAGTCACAGGCCACAGAAGGACTCACAGAACACAGCTATGATTTTGGGCAAGACATCTAGCAAAGGGGTGGGAGCAGAGAGAAGGGTCTCTCACCTCTGTGTGAGGTGTCACATTTTTGCCCCTGAGCTGCTGCAGTTTACAGGCAGATGCATTCAGTTGGACTTGATGATCGTAAGGGTCTTTTCCAACCTAGATGTTTCTATACCTTGAGCTCATCTCAATTTAAGCTTCCACTCAGACACTCAGCAGTGAAGGACACAGCTGAAAAGCAGCTGAACACCCATTCACTTCTGAATGGGGTGTAACTGCCACACAGCCCTGCAAAATCCATCCCTGAAAACAAGCTGGTGCCTGGGCTTCCCAGATGAGGTTCAGGACAGTGGGGCCATCGGAGTGGGGCTATCAAGTTGCCATGATAGCAGTGAGAAGATTAACTCCAATGGTTATGATAAAACAAGGCCTAAATGAAAGAAGAAGTTCATCACTGCCAGAGTGAAAAATATAAACAGGAATGCTTGGAAGAGAAAAATTAGGATGCTTTGTCAACTCCATTCCAGAACATGGTAACTTCTTGATCCAAGGCTGCCAGGTGGATAATAAGATCCCATTAGTGCTCTCTGTTGTAGATGAGTGAGGCTTGCATGAGTTTGGCCTAATAGAGCTCCATGGAGAAATAGGTGAGGTTAGTGAAAAGGTAATAGAGACAACTGCTGCCTGTGGGCAAGAGTGGGGAAGGGAACTGAAGGAAAAGTCCTCAAATTAGGCAGAGCCATAGTATAAAACTTTATAAGCAAGGACCCAGATCCCACATGGCCTTCTACAGGTGCCTCTGCTGATACCAGTGTACAGTCTCTGGCTGGGGTAGACTCAGCAAACAGCACATGCTGCAAGACAGCAAGGGAAGGTGGTTTGAGCTGGTGCTCTGCAGTGAAAACAGAAATTGCAGTTGCTTAACAAGTAGAATTCCATAAAGACACAGCTTCGTACCTGTGCTCCCCCTATACAAGTGCTTGACTGGCACTGTCACTTGGTCCTTGACAAGACTGGGGCCTGAGAGCTGCTCTTATATAAATTTCCTTGCTGACGTTCAAACTTGAATGCTTAGATTTGGTTTCCAGGCACTAGTGCTGGAGTCATAGAATCATAGAATTGTTTAGGCTGAAAAAAACTTTTAGATCATTCAGTCCAAAATTTAATGTGTAACACTCTGGAAAAAGTTATGTGCAAATACCTATTTTATACCTATTCCTAGTACCCAATGAGCTTTTCATGTCTATTCTTCAAGTGGCGGATATTTCTCTAGATATTTTGAGATTCATCACCTCCATTTCAGAGATCAGTGTGACATCTAATAAGATATTAATTCCATGTTCCCATTAGCTGCAACATCCTTTACCTGCCATTGAGCATCCAGCAATAAAGGGTGTGAAGATTCTTGTGGCCTTGGAGATACATCCAAAAACCAGGAACAACGAGCTCCAGACAGATATTTGCAGACTATTGAGAGCACATATCAGGAGCTGTGTGTTATCATCAATGGTGGTATTTAGTATAGTTTGGATTTTTCATTAGTCTTCAGAAACTATGACAGATAGCTAATGGAAAAGTAAGGATAAACGGTCCCTCTTATGACACTTCTGTCTTAATGTACATCAGTTTTGAAATAGGTCTGTCTTTACAGGCAAGACGAGAATTTTTTAAGGCCATATAGTGATGAAAAAACACAGGCGCTTAATAGGATTTTACGTTGCTACTAGGCAGAGGAGGCACAGACAGCCCATCAAAACCATTCCAGAAGTCTATACAGAGCATAAGTATCTATAATCAACTAATTTTTAACTCTGTTACTCAAACAATGGTGTGCCAATAGCAGCATTATCCAAATAAGACAAAAGCTCTTCCTCTGCAGAGCTCCCTGGATTCTAAGTCCTCCTTCACATTCTGTTTTCTGCCCTCCCAGAGCAAAGGGCTGTGGTGAAAAGGGGTAGGTGTATGGGGCAAAGCTGTCAGGTGTGGGGGGAAGATTCCTATGTCAAAGGTGTGAACATCCAGCACTGTACCAAAGAGTGGCATACTTGTGAAGGGAAGGGAAAAAGTTCAAGTTAGAGGACTGATCCCACAAGGACTTTTGGGGTGGTAACCTGGAGGAGAGTAAAAAAGACATTTTATTCTGCAATATTTTTATTTTTTTGTGTGGGTTTATACAGAACTTTGATGTTTTCCATAAAGTATAGTTTTTCAAATGTGCAGTTGACATTTGCGTAGAGGCACTCAAGTGGCTGAGAGAGCTTTTCCTCCTTCTTATTGCCAACCTTTTGATTTTTAGACAGTTTGAACATGGAAAATTCTCTTTTCCTATTCTTCTGGACAGAATGTCATTGTTGTCAGTGTATGCTCTTGCAACTTTACCTTTGTGTTTTCCAAAATACAAATGTTTGGGTCTTGGTTGTGAATGGCTCATGCACATGTAAGAAGGCTTGATTGCTTTATGGGGATCTGGAAGGGTCAGAGGAGCCTGCAATGAGCAGGTTTTTGCACATGGGACTTTTCATGTGATTTAATATACAGTAGTCTCCTAGAGCATTCTCTCCTTTAGTTACTGCCACCTCCTAGGGGAACTGATGTGTCTGCTCTGGACAAGGGGTCTTGGCAGCAGGGTGGGAACTGACAGCCAGGCAGCAGCTGGGGTGTGGTAATAAATAGCTCCTTTTCAACGGGCAGCCTGCCACAAGCGGGATCCCTCAGGGATCAGGGCTGCGCCCAGGGCTGTTTAAAATCTCTGTAAGTGATCTGGATAATGGGATCAAGCATACCTTGATGAAGTTTGCCAGTGATACCAAAGCGAATGGAAAATGGACACTTTGGAAAGCAGTGCTACCCTGCAGGAAGACCTGGATAGGCTGGAAGAGTGGGCTAACAAAAACCTTATGAAATTCAACAAAGACAGATGTAAAGTATGGGAAAACATAATCCCGGAGTGCAGCTCAGTCTGGGATCTACCCAGGTGGGGAGCAGCTGGGTGGGAAAGGCCCTGGAGGTCCTGGCTCAATGCACAGCAGCAGCACATTTTTCACTCACAACAACCCACCAGGATGCTGGGCTGCACCAAAAAGGGCATCACCAGCAGACATAAAGAAGTCACTGTCCCAGTGGATTCAGTACTTGTCAGGTCGCCCCTGGAGTACTGTGTTCAGTTTTGGTCCCTGCTATGCACAAAAGATGCGGACAAGCTGGAAAGGGCCCAGAGAAGGCCACAAAGATGACCAATGGTGTGGGAAGCCTGTCCTATGAGAAAAGGCTGAAAGAAGTGGCTTCTCTTAGTCTTGAGAAAAGAAGGCTTTGGGTAGACTTTATCACCATGTTTATCCAGTATTTAAAGGGTGGCTGAAAAGAAGGTAGAGACTCCCTTTTTTCCCTAAATCACATGGAAAAGACAGGGGATAATGGGTCCATGTTACTTCTGGGGAATTTCCAATTAGACGCAAGAGGAAAATTTTTCACAATGAAGCCAATCAGCCATTGGGATAATGTCTTGAGGGTATTGGTGGATTTCCCAATATTGGATACTTTTAAGATTTGTCCATTTGTGGTTGTCTGTCTTGTCCAGACTGTGTTTTTGGGAAGAAAGTTTAGACCAGATGATCCTTATGGTCCCTTCCAACCTGGTATTATATAGTTCTATGATTTTCTGATTCTGACATTGGCTTAAAATGACCCCAAGGAAAGCTTGCCATTTATGTGGGATGTCTCTCATCCAGGCATGGACTAAGAAATAGCTGTTCAGTATACCCCTAGAAGTGCCACAGATGCTGCTGTCACAGACAGGTGCTAACTCGGCACTGCAACTGTTACAACTTGGCAGAGTTCCTCAGCAGTTCCCCAAAATTTTATGCCTGAGGGAACATATCCTATCTTGTTACACCAGACAAATGATTTTTGACTTCTTCCAATTTGTCAGCCACTAAAAACTCTAGAAGAGATATGGCTTCCTGTGGAGAGCGTAGGGTTTCTTTTTCTGGTCTTTATCCATGGACTCCTTAAAAATAATTCATAGACCCCTGGAATCTCACATGGTGTGGGTTGAAAACCACAGCACTACATCAGTAAATAGATCCCATGGTGAAATGAAGATATTTTTTCCTGGCTGCAAGTAGTACCGAAGTAGGTGTGAAGTTAGTCCAGTTCCGTTTGTTTGTTGTTAGACAATGTGTTCCTGTGGATAAAGCAGTGATCTGGCAGTCAGGAAACAGGGCAGCAAGCAGGACCTACAGCTGTGCATTATGCTCTTCAAAGCAGAAAGCATGGTTGATGCTTGTGGAGAGGTAAAACAAGCACTTAGCCCAATATTTCAGAGCCATAGAAGCAATTTTGGATAGAAAACTGGCTTCTGAAAAGGGCAAGTAATGAAACATATGTTTTGGATGGGAGAAGTTCTGAAAAAGACCTTTCCTTTCCTCTCTGTGTTACTACAGAGAGACATTTTCCTAGGATGTTAACAGAAGTGGCTTTCCTAGAGTGATGACAGTAGGAACAGCACTGGAGATTTTTTTTCTGCATCCCAGTACCATCAGAACAAATTTCCTTTTGGTGTATAGAAAACCTGTTTCTCCTGTATTACAGGAGGCAGTAGGAGTGTAGTGCTTCATTGAGAAGTTCAGTATGTCTCCAGTTAAACTGTGTGAGCTGGCTGCAGTTCAGCCTACTTGTTAAAGATGCCATCAGCCTTTTAATTTTGCCAACCAGCTTCAGAGGAGCATCACATTCACCTAATAAAATACAAGGACTAAGTTTTTCATTCTCCTTCCAAACTGCTGCCTGAATGCAATCTGCTAGTAGGACATCATTAGCACACCTTACACCACCTCAGTAAGCTACTAGGCTGATCAAGCTCTCTGTAAGAATCATGAAAATTTTTGCAAGCGTTATGTGGAGAAGTGAATACCCAGAAGAAGGAGAAAGGCTCATCTTCCTACTAAACATGCTTTTAGCACTGATGGATAGAAACAGAGGAACAAATAGGATATTGACTTTCTAAGATAGGACAGGGAAATGAGGGCTGCTTTCTTGCTGATTGGATATGCATCAAAATGCTGAACAGGTTCCTGAAAACCTGCCGCTAATGCTTCATATCTCACATTGCCAGAATGTTTTAGTTGTTCTTGCTGCTTTCCTGAACAGCCAGTTCTTGCAGCTGGATGTTTGGAAAGCAGAGAGTTTGTTTTTAGTTTTAACTGTGGACTAAACAAGGATTTCTCTCAGAAGGAGAAACAGTATATGAGGATCTTAAAACATTTCCATGACTGGAAATGAAAATTTCTGAGCCTCTTCAGGAAGGAGTTTCTTTCAGAAAGGAGTTTCTGAAGAAGAAAACACGAGGGGGAGAGGACTTCCTTCTATCATCTTTCCAAGGAATCAGTCCTAATTTGGTGGCTGAAGAGAACAGTGTGCTTGAGATTTAGTCTGTGTAAGGCACACAAATAATGCATGAAGGAGCATGACTTCTTTTGTACGTACAGGGATCTGCATTCTGGCTTTCCTGCACCAGAATTAACAAGAATTTTTTCCACTGCAGACAAAGACAGGACTTCCTATGATTTACAGCAGAACCTTCATGTTCGAAGGCAATCAGGCACATTTACAAACAATCATCCATGACCCACTGTACTTCAATGCAGTTTTTAGTCTACATCTGACCTTGTGTCACCTCCATATATCTGTTAAGCACAGCAGATGTCACATTGAGTCCAAGGACTTGCAAGTGGAGAGTACTTGTTTAATAACCTTGTAACTCCTGCAAAGCTTCTCAGGAGTGGGATGTGGTGTTCAGGTTTGATGCTGCCTATAGTGTGTCCAGCCCCCACCTCTTTTCTGTTACACACACTCACATGGCATTAGAGAGCTGCCTCACAGCTACTGCTCTGTTGTCCTTCTGGTGTAGGTCCCTGCTTTTTAGTTTGGAGTCCAAATGAAGTGACACTTGGCATTTACAAACCATGTAGCCTATGCAGAGCATTGCCTGAACATGAAGCAGCTGACCCACATGCCAGCTGTATGAATTAGGTCACCCTGGCTCTGTTTTGTCTTCATAGTACAGATAAGGAATGTAATTTATCCCTGTAGAAAGTGGGCTGGAAGTCAGTACAAGGATTTTAGTCCCAGCAGACTTGTGTTGTTTTATTTACCAGCCCTAAGAGGGGATAATGAAAAAGAATGGGGGGAGAAAAGTCACCAAGTGCAAGGTACATGCTGTGCTCCAGCCAGAGGATGCTATGTGAATGAGACAGGGCACTGCGTCTAAACTGAAGCCTGTGTTATCCTGACAATGCTGAGATCCCAGCAAGGGACAAGTCTTGTTCAACTGATCTGCAGGTAAGTGCATAGGAATAGACCATTCTTGCCCCACAGCCATTACAGTAGATTTGCTGAGAGGGAAGCAGGAAGAGGATTCAGCCTATGAAGAACTGAGGTATGACTTTTCCTAAGTTGGAATAAAACCTGTGGCAGGGCAAGACTTAAACCCCTTTTCCCCTTTCAGTGCTTAACCATCCCTTCTCCAAATGTCCCTCTCTGGCTGTGCCTGCAAAGCTGTCATTCTGAGGAGCATTAGGAGCCGCCACGGAAGTGACTTCCATGCAGTTTCTCTCTTCCTCACCCCCGCACCCTCTCTCATTAACTTGAAAGCTCCTATTTATAAACCTGCTCAAGATTGCTTGTTCAGAAAGGAGGAACTGAGACACACTGCACACAGACTAAGAGACTCAGCAGAGATGCAGGCAAGAGCTACTTCTCACTCAAAGGGTAATAACCAGATGGAACAAGTCAGCAGGAAGAGTGCCTGAAATGTCACAGAAATGAGATCAAGCAACAGCTAGAGCTGTGTGTCTGCAGGGAGAACAGGGAGAATCACAGGATCACAGGAAACAGTAAGAAGAAGGGCTGAGAGGAAGCAAAATATTTAAGTGGGTAAACACACTGGACTAAGTGGCCTGAAAATTTCCCTAGACTACCACATTTCCATTATGCATTTTTGACACTCTCTCTCAGCCTCTGTGACAGTGATGAACAGGAGGCCTATAAAGCTGGATGTTGTGAAAAAGTGTGCCAGGCTACTAACTGTGGAGTGACTTGCCATCTCTGTTGTTAAACAGCTCACTTGACTCCCTGAATCTCACTGGGATGCTGTCTGTAAGCACAAAACTTGTTAAACTCCGGCCTGCCTGCAAGTTCTGTAACACCTAGTGATTTTGTACTGGTAAGGTAGAGGACAGGCTGATGACAACTTGAACCCCTGTGAGGGGAGAAGTGAGTACCTAAATATCTGTCCTACATTGCCTGGCACTATTAACAACAGCCTGACTTCCTTTATCTTTCCTCCTGACTGTATTTTATGATAATGATCCAGACATGACCTAGCTATCTCTGCTCTTCTGGAGAAGCACAGCACAACTATGAAAGATCAGACAAGCTCATCTGCTATGAAGATAGGGGGGGGAAAAGGGCAGTACATTAGTTTTATATAAATAAATAAAACTGCAATAACCCATAAGGAGTCACATTCATGGAGAGAAACAGAATCACATTGTTCAATAAATCAGAGGAGAACAAAGAGGTTCAATGACAGCCCAAGACCAAAGCCATTTCTGCTAAGGAGTCTGCATCCACATCCTGAACATAACCTCACCTCTTCCCCTTCCGGCTTAACAAGTGATTTCATGGAGCTCTTTGTGCCAGCATGCAGGCAATTCCCTGAGCTGCGTCTCTTCACTGGGCTTCTCACTAGAAGGCAAAGGATGTGCTATACCAAGTGCTCTGCTCTGCTCTTTTGCAGTCTGAATTCTTCCTGTTACTCTCAAAGGTTTATTCTCCTTGACATTTATGCTCTTAGGAGCTTTGTCATCTGATACATTATTATGTTACTTTAAAAACCCCAAATTTAAAGCCCACAATCTTACCAAAGTGAAGTCTCAATGTATTAAGTGACAGTTTACAAATCCAGTAAAGGACAAGTGTTCCCACAAAATGCCCACAAGGTGCCAAAGACAAGACACAACCACAGAAGAAAAAAGGTAGACTGAGGGAATGAGAGAATCAAGAATTAGAGTAACAAAAATAATATGATGTGCACAAGTTGTGACATTTTCAGTCTGATGCTTTCAATGATGGTGTGCTGGACATACCAGGGTACTGGGACACTCTCACAATAATACCAAAACATTTCTAACAAGAAAGTTACTGAATTTGTATTCATTCTCCTTGCTGGAGAAAACCTGATACAGTTTGTGGCATCATCTGACATATCTTACATGTTTAATAAGCTCTCTGCAGACCTCAGAGGAAAAAACATTGTTCTATCTAAAGTATGTCTCAGTCACAGTCACAGACAGAGGTGGGTTTAGAAATGAGCAGTGAAAACTGTCAAAGGCCTAGAAAACCTGGTAAATAAAAATTATTGAAAGAATTGCATTTACTGGATTTAGGAAAAAGAAATTTGAGGAGGAGCATAGGAAACTGTCTTTAAGTAGAGCTATAAAAAGGACAGGGATTAATTGTTCTCTGCTTCTGTGACAGGAGGGGTGTGCCACAAATAGTGGCCAGCTTTGTTTGCATAAACAAAGATTTTTGGTTAAGTGAGAAGGAGATTTATTCTGAAAATAGGAAGAAAGAAGCAGTGAAGCAGCCTTGAAGGCTGTGAAGTCCCTCAAGAACAAAGCTTTGTTAGTCTGTGATGGTGGTGGCATGTTTACTTTTTCATAAGGAAGGGGCCTCTGAGGTCCTTCCAGCCCCATATTTCTGTGATTTGTACTAAGTCTGCAGTTCTAGCCCAGCAAGGCTGCAGGATGTAATCGCATTATATAAAGAAACAGAAATCTCCATTGTGTTCCAAACAACCAAACCTGGAAAGGGAAACAGACAGTTTGGCAAAAACAAATGCCCCAAGAACCTTTAAAGATTTATAGGTGTGATTTGACCCTGTAGCTCTGTTTAAAAGTATCTGTGAAGAGCGTACTGGGTTGAGTAGACTGAAGAGGGGGAAAGGACCTCTACTCCTTTTCCTTTGCTTTGTGGCAGGACAAACTGGCTTATCCTGTGTATAAACAGGTGGCTTCAGGGCTGGCAGTGGGATCAAACATGTATCTCTCAGTGACTACACTCAAAATGTGCAAACAACAAAACTTCTAACAAAATTTTATTGATGGAAATATCCTGAGGTAGCTAAAGTGGTTCACAATTTCAAAGCTGGAATAGGAGAGAGGTTTGTGAAATTAAGATGTCTATATCCCTTGTCCAAAATCAGAGGGGAAAGCTGAATAGCGCATTGGTAAAATACATGAACTTTAAATTATATTATGAATGACCTACGGTATAAGCACTACATATAAGATTGCTGAATATTTTTAAACAGCACCTGTTGGGTTTGAGTTGAAACATTAGATTTACTCGAGTGTAAGTTCTCTTTGTTAATAAAACTACAAATGATTTGGCACTGTATTGATGAAAATCTAGTATGTTTGCTTTGTGAAAGTTTCATCAGGTTCCTTTATTCATCTCAAATAATTTACTGATTGATCATTTTCTATAATCTCAGTGTTTATGGTTTTACCTATATTTTTTGGTTTTGTTTAAAAAGCTGGTTTCTGTGTCAAACGTAGAGGTACCTAAACAGTGATAGACCATGACTGATAATCGTACCTTGAGCACTCAAGCACACATGTAAGAACTGAAACACTGTGAGCTTAACTCCGGAAGGTGATAAGAACTGTGGCCCCAATCCAGCAAACTGTATTTGTCCTGGAAATAGTGTGATTCAGCTGGATTATTTGTGTGCTACAATCTAAGTGTCAGGAAGGAGAGCAGCTCAATCAGGACCTGTTGGGATAAAGAGAAGCAGTGCAGATTTGATCACAGCAATGAAGTGCACTCCCTTATCTTTGTTGCAGTTTCTCTGATGTATGCAAGGGACAGTAAAACTGGATCTGGATCTCTAAGGTGCTTTCTCCCTTTAGATTCCAGCTTTCAACATGATCTCTTTCACTTGGTATAACATCAGTTAATTGAGATAACAGATACGTATCACTCATTTATGACAGAAAGAAGTTGCCCATGTTCTGTAGAAATTACTTATCTTTGTGTTACAACCTAATAAATACTTATTCTCCAAGAAGATTAAGCTTGGAGTATCTAAAAGTCCTGTCTAAAGTCCACAGTGGTGCAAAAAGCAGGCTCTGTCAGGCTGCCATTGCTAATGGCATGACTGTTTAGCCAGGCTAGTGTGAATTGATGAGACTCAACCCAGCTACAAACAGGAGCCTTGGCTCAGCCCTGCTACAAGCATCTCTGTCTCATACTCCATTATACAGGGCAAAGAAGCACACAACCTGATGGGAAACTCACAGAATAAACTGTTCCAGAGTTCAGATCCATCCTAGGGTCTAGATGTTTGTCATCACTTCTCTGTCTATCAGTGCTTTGTTCAGTGTGGCCCAGAAACGAATAATGCAAAAGCCTATTTGAATCATGTGGCCTCTGTTTGTTCTCAAGTTTCTTGGATGTACAGCATTTTACTGCAATACTGCAACATCATTCAGTTTCTAGGACAGTTTTCCATCTCTTTCTTGCTTCAGAGTAGCAGGGCTTGGATCACTGAAAAGGATTAATGGAAATGCAGAACAACATCAAGTCCAGAGATCCTGGCTTAGAGAAATGGACACTTCGGGTTTCCATGCAAGCTGCATAGCCTGGATCTGAAAGCTGGTTAGCTCGTCTCACTGGGGGTCAGCTCTTTGCAGTTAGTCCAAAAAACCCTAATTTGGTGCAGAGCTATAGATGGTTATATAGACCCTTCTGCATATGATCACTCAGTAGTGCTTATTGTATGTTGACAGGAAATGGAAATTTAAAAAATAGAAAAAACAGCTAACACAAGGCTGTTACAAACTGCAAAATAAGAAGGAAACCCACTGTTTTCCATACAGTTGCAATTCTCTGTTATTTGCTTTGCTTGCTGTTCTCTGCTTCTTCCATAGTCTCTCAGTGTGTAAAATCACAATTGCATTGCATAACTTATGGTGCTGATGTCACTGTGGAATTTGGTTCTTGACTGTTGGATTTATTTTTATTAGATGCAGTGATTAGAATCTAAGCAGTGATCATAGCTTTAAAACATCTATGAATATGTACTTGTTTCCAATGGGATTTTCTTTGTACTTCTTAAATACCTGTCTGATTCAAAATACTTATTGAAACTTGGAGAATGAATGTGTATGGAGAAGTATCAAGAGGGGAGGTTTGGATCTTAAAAGCATAGCCAAATATCTTAAGGGCAGCAAAAGGGCAGTACTGTAGGGCAAGGTGCTTTACTGCTTAGGTGGCTGACAACTGTAAAATATGTCTCTTTCCAGAAGAAATATATGGTCTCAAAAGTATTGGTAAGGGGATATGATGTGTTTTTTCATTGCATTGAACTAAAGCTAGCCCAAAGCCTATGAGAGTTACTACTGTTGATCTTACTGGGAACTGTGGAAAAGAGGCTCAGATTCTAGTGCTTGGGTTCCCAAACACCAGGGCACTAGTGAAGGATCAGGAATCTGCATCCACCATTTCTTTACCTGTACGTGATGAGGAGGAGTCCCAGGAAGAGGAGCAAGGAAACTGCATTCCAAGGGAATCCATTTCTGTACAACAGATTCGTCTGCTTATGTGGGGATGAACTGGAGTGTCCCACTAAGGGTAGTAGGCTACATCACATGAGAAGGGAAGGCTATCCTTCTGTATGTATTTGATTTTCTTGGTTTGAAGGGGCTATATTAAATCCACATGCCATTGGAATGACAGTCTTAAAAGAGCTGATTTGCTCACCAGACTAAAATTATCATTCTTCATGTTTCATTTTGGTGGTGTCTTTCCTTGACATATCTGGCTCTACCAGCAGTTGTACTCATTCCAGAAAAGGAGTGCCTTTTTCTGGTTTAAGATAAGCCACTCCTGTACTAGGTTATAGGTACTGCTCAGTGTTACCTTGCCTGGTCTCTTCAATACTGTTTGCTCTCCTTTTTATAGCTATCTTGTCTCTTCAGGTTGACATTTTTCTGTCTCAAGCTACCTGCCTGTGTAGTCCTTGGAAAACCTCTTTTCATGAGAAAAGTAAAAAAAAAAAAAAAATTTTGAATTTTCCAGCATATGTTCAAAGACACAAGGAGCAGGTACACATCCTTGGGAGCTATCAACTCAGAGTCCACATTTCAAAATGTGTTCTGGCACACATTGTTTGTTCGTGAGAAGTCATACAGAAATACTTCTGAGACATCTACACCTTTTTTATCAGTTGGATGTCATTGAACTTTTTCTCTTGTCCTTTCACCAGAAGGAAAAAAACATAAGTGCACACAAAAGGGTCAATGTTCTTGAAAGGTCAGTAATTCCAGATGAAATGCAAACCTAAGGCTTAAAAAAAAAAAATCTCCATTGAGCAATAAGGCATTTAGAGTTTGACTTCGTTACGCAAGAGAGAAACTTTCCAGCTGGCTGGCAGTGGCTCCAAAGGGTGCCTGTGTGGTTATTGATTAATTAAATCTATTGTTACTCATTTCTTTCATTAATCCAAGAGTTTTCTCTTCACTTGTGTCCCTGCATAACCCTGTTCTAAAGATTTGGAATCTGACAGAGACAGCTGCTTTGAATATCAGGTTGCTTATTTGAAAGGCTAACTCTTCCTGTCTCAGGAATTTCTAGGCATGGCATTTTAGACCTCAGAAGAATGAGAAAGCTACTTCAAGTTGAAGGTGTCCCCAGTCTCAAGTTCAGGCCTGGAACTCTGTAATGTGTACTGTATAACAGAGAGGAAGTGCACAAAAGGCTGGACCAGAGGGGTGGCTCGACTCATTCTGTAGCACTGCACTCAGTTCCAGTGCTGAAACACAAACCTTAGCCGGTGGTGTGAGGGACAGATGTCTCTAGAGGGTTGACACTTGCTGTTCAGGGTTCTAAATCTCTGGACAGGATTGTGGAGTGTGGAGGATGAGGTTAGTAGTATCAGCACGCCAGCAGCACAGTTTCGCTTCTCCATGTACCCACCTCGGCCCCAGAGAAAATCTCTAAATGGCCTTATACCCCATAGTCCTCTGCTCATGGCCCCAACAAGCAAAGACCTTGCAGCCAAGACAGCAGTAGGAGGCTGTGTCTAAAAACCCAGAGAAAAGCCCAGCCCTCACTAGGCCACACAGTCCCCAGCATCTCTGTTTGCTGTACTGAGGGTACTTTGTGTGCTGGTGTCTGGCCTGGTGCCACTGCCTTGTGTCACACAGGAAGCTGAAGCCCTGCCAGCTGGGAGCCGCTTCTGGTCGGTATCTCCAGCCATCGGTGCTTGATTGGAACCTGTTACCCAGGCTCCTGACCAGCCAGCCCTGCAGGTCTCAGGCATTTGCTTTCCCTTTTGAGCCCTTGAGATAACAGAGTCTGTTCTACTGCGATTAATGTGTTTAGGAAATGCCAAGTCTGAATTAACTACTGCAGGGTACTGGGACTCTTTTGCTTGACTGGCAACATTTGCCAGAAAGTAGGATGGACGGTGTTCATGCCCAAGAGCAGGGCAAACCTCTTTGATAAATCTTCCCCACAGAAGCAATTCTTTATCACAGCAGTGGCAAGTCACTCCTAGTTCCTTCCTGCTCTATACCAGCATTGTTTCCACTGAAATACAGGGGTCATTTGAAGGGTAAAGCTGCAGCCGTCACTCAAGTCAAGAGAGCACCACCTCCACCCTTCTGAAGCGGGGAGAAAGGAGACACTTCAAGTTCAAGACTATTTGGCTGCTTTACAGTTTTGCTTGGTGAACATAAAAGAGACTTGGAAATTTCAGAGGCCTCCTTCAGGAAATCCTTTACAAGTTCCTTTAGTAGATGGGTTTTACCTCAACAATTCAACTAATTACAATCAGTCACTTGATCCTGGAAGAACAGGGAAATTGTATCATGCACATTTCATACGGGATTTACTTAAGCATTCTGGGTTTTAGTTCTTTGGCACCTGTGATTAGTCCTTTTGCCTGTAATTTTGGCTGGAAATAGTATGATGCCTTCATATCAGAGAAATGGGCTTCCTCTTCTGAAACTCAACAACAATAGTGTCAGCTGGCAGGCTAATTTCTTGCAAAAATCACAGGCAAACAAAATATGCATAGGTTGGTCTTCCAGTCCAGTAGGATAACAAAGGAGACATCTGTGCCTGGGGATGTCCATTTTCCTCCAGTGTCAGAGGGAGAGGGAGGGAGGTACCCAAAGATTACCTTGCTGATGTGTACATCACCCTGGTTATAGCAGTGCAGCTAACAAACTCTGTGGTAAACCTTCCTGCAACACAGTATCAGGAAGGCCACCTTCTGATACTCATTTCCTTTCCCTAAAGCATTTTTAAATGGGACTTTTTAACCATTTCTTAGCCACAACAATGTGTTGGCCATTGTGAGAGTCTGTCCAGAGGACCTAAAACCTCAGAGGGGCTGGCACGGCAGATGTGGAGGAGCAGCGGTGGGGAGGAGCAGACCTATTTACATTGTGAGCTGCTTAACCATATAAATGTCTTGAGCACAGAGGAAATTTGCAGTCAGTTTGGAGCAAACAAAATATTTCAGCATAATTTTAGTAATTAAAGAGGAATGCTACTTTTAACTAAGCATCTGTTACCTTTTTCTGATTGAATTAAATAGTCATAAACCTCTGAGGCTCACTATTACTCTCTCTTCCTTTCTATCTTAAATCTCTTTTCCTGCTGTCTGTTTTATCAATCAGTGATTGTGCCTGGGGATTTTGCAGTGTCTCTTTTTGATCAGACTAGAAATGTTTGTTGCTAGATTTCTTGCTCTCTGAAGCCTTGCACACACAAAACAATCTTTTAAAGCTACACAGCAGAACTTTTTGTGGCAGCAGCTGCCTGCCCTTCTCTGCTGATGCACCACCACTGCCCTAACCTCTGTGGAGGGACTGATCCTGGAAATATTTTGATCCTGATATGAATAAGGCTGCCAGTAGAAGCAGACAATGCTTTGCCATCATACAGTGGTATCTAACACACAGGAACATGGATGTAGGCTTTCCCTGAATTGCAACAATGCTTCACCTGCTCTGGGAGTTGTGTTGAAGCAGTGTAAAGTGCTGTGACCAAAGCAGATGCAGGCAAAACCATTTAACTCTGTACCCTATCAAAGAATTTGATTGTTACCATCTTCCCCCTGAAGAGCCACCATAAGCAGTGGGTGGTGATGTCTGAAAACTGCACGACCTGATTACATAGTAGTAGATCATAGTAGGGCTGCTTTTCTAGCCTTCTGTCTCTTCAGATCATTTTCTGTTGCTTTCTCATCATATTGTCCTCATCGACCTTCTGTGTTTTTCTCTCTGCACTCTTCAAATATTTCTGTATTGGTGTTTTAGGTAACCTAAGTGAAGCTGGAAGAAAAACTGATTATGAAAGAGCAACAGTGATAGTCAGCTTAGCAGCACGACTCCGTGTACCAACCACACTAGGTTCCCTCGAATGTAAGAGCCTAGCCTCACCTGACCTGTGGCCCCAAGCAGCCCTGCCTTTGTAGTGCTTCAAATTTGCTGCAAATAGGTCAGTCTATCTAAGAAAGGCTATAAGAAAAGAATCCTAAACATTTTCATTTCTGAACTGGCAATAATCTTGGACAGTGCATGATAGAGCCTATAAATAGCACTTTGAGGGTCTGTGATGTCACAAACCACAAGAGCGTCTCACTTGTGATTTATTACATCAGAATCATGACTTGTTCATAGGCTTGTAGTTTGCAGTTTATTTACAGTCAGTACACCCACTATTATTCCTAAGCCATCAGTGTTATGCAGATATATAAATGCTGCCTGGAACTGAAACAGTAAACAACCAATTAAAAGTTTAACCTCCTCCTTTCTGATCTCTTCCTATGTGATTAACTGAGGATGCTGTTACATAAATTACAGTTGTGTCAGATAATGAAAAATTGGTGTTCTTTCATTCGCCTGTGTATCACATTTACACTAAAAAACACTTGTAGATTTTTTTAAATATTTATTCTCAAAAATAATTTCTCATTAAAACTGCATTCATTTAGAGACAATTTCTTTCCTTTTCTTCACTGCAAGATTGTTGTTTTACAAGACTTCCTAGAATAAAACATCAAAAGCTAATTTCTGGAGTTTAATGAAAGAAGAATTTTTATTCTTTTTATAGTTCTTGACACTGCACACATATACATACAAATTGGTTTATCTAAACAGCAGCTTGAAAAACCAGAGTTGGACAATGTAATTAGGAAGGGCAAAGCTTGCTATTCAGATTAATTAAGCTAAGTAACATTCAATTTTTATGTCACATCTTTTTGGCAGAGGGGGTAATCTCATTTACTTTGACCACATTTTGGAAGAGGTCTCAGTTAAGATTTAAATAGATGCCAATATAAACCCCAGGCATTAGTAAATCCTGAATGTAATGATTTTAAGATTGGAAAAATTCTTTCTTCCACTCCCTATCTATATCACTGATTATTATTACAAGATTATTTGGTTTTGAATAGCCCATTTGCAAAGAAAGGCACTAACCTAAAAATCTAAAGAAAGAACTAAGCTATTTCAACCAGTCTTTTTTCAATGACATGCATTTTAAAATAAAGAAAATCCCACCCTAAGAAAAAGGTGTGATTGTATTCAGGTACCTAAAAACTGGTATATCCAGGTATCTCAGAGTGGACAAGAGAGTAACTGTATCATTCAGAAATGGCAAAATGGGAAATAATTTATGCAGGTGCTCTCAACTGAGTATCAGTGGACCTGGCTGGTATCAAAGATTACTGTAAAGTACTTCTAAACATATTGTTCTGATTTACTCCCTCACTTTTAAAAAAATCCCTCAGGTGAATCTAAGGCTTTAGGAGAAGAAAAATAATTACCAATACTAATGTCCTGTACAATACCTGGCTCTATGCCTCATTGTTTCATAGTCTGTGATCTTAAAAATGTACTCCTCAGAACAGAAACTCCTTTTGTATCCTCACAGTACAAAGTACCCTAACCCAGCTGGTCAAAGGTGATCAAACACTACATGTCAGTTGGATTTGCAAGACAGACACAAAGGAAACTTTTCTGTAACCAGCTGGCTCTTTCTAAACATTCATTTGCATTAAAAGATTTACAGTGTTAACGGCCCTTACTGGAATTGGAACTGAGTGCATATAAGATGGTTCAAGGTGCATGAGAAATCAAGTTTATTGAAGTCTTCTCTGTACAGATTTTGCATTAAATACCTAATCTTATTTTTAAGTAGCGAGTTGGCTAGCTAAGGTGTACCAGTGGCCATGAAAGAGAAATATAATGCACAGTATGTCAGCAGTACTTCTTCTAGTTGAGTTTATATACATCTGTAGGTGGCCTCAAAGCTGGGTTTTATTAATTGTGATCTGCTTTTCTATATGAGTGTTTCCAGACTCTTGCTGGGGTGGGCAGAGAGTTTAGTGGAGATCATGGGAGAGCCATGTGCTTGCTGTCTCTGAAAAGAAGAGACACAAGGTGCCTTAAATGGAAGAAGAAAGCTTATCTTTGTTCAAAGAAAAAATATTTGTGGACACTGGTACTAATCTCAGGTGTTTAGTCATCAAGGAAGAAAACTTCAAAATTCAGAAATCAAACGATTAAGCAAATAAATAAATAAATAGAGGGAAAAAAATTAATGCTCTCTGACTATGAGGGACATTGGTGAAGAGAGTTCTGTTTTCAGGATTTTTTACGCAGTCATGGCAGCTCAAATCCCATTTCCCTTTGATCAAAGTACCTAAGTAACCCCTTGATACCGGGAATTGCAGCTCTAAGGAAAATATTGCAAAACTTTCCTGTATTGCAACTACGCAGATTTTTTTTGTATCATCCAGTTCCTGGCCCACTGCCACTGGCACAGAGCAGTGCTGGAGGCTGACCAGGTGCCTTCCACAAGTACCCACTGTGGATCTTCCTATGTCTCACCATATCCCTGGACATGTGGTAGCAGCCACTCTCAGAACCTGGGCAATGGCTAAACAAGCCTCTGCTGGCACCTTTCTAATGTCTTATTTTGGATTTGGAAGGGTTAATAAATACACAGATTTGTTTTTCCTCCTCTGTAATTAGATACCAGAGTAAAAATGTCATAAGCCTCAAGTACATCCTCAATCTCCTGAACAATAGAAGCTGTGTTAAAAAGCCCAAAACAACTGTCTTCCTGGGAAGGATGGATGCTCGGCAGTGATTCTCAGCTGGGTTTCTGGTGTGAGCCTTGCATGGCCTGGCTGGGGGTACCGAGGGGGCTGCCTGTGACTGCAGGGGCACCTCCTGCTTACCTGGGCTGGGCTCCTGCCAAGGTGGTGTTTGTGGCTCAAAAACTGGCAGGGTGCTCTGCAGCAATGTGGAGAGGTGTTGGGGAAGGGGGAGCCTGGGCAGGTGGGTGAGCAACTTGCTCACTGCCGAAAGAAGTGGCTTCTTTCCAGCTTGGAGTGCTTTGGCAGAGGGATGGGGTGGACAGATGCTCTACACTTGCCCAATTTATCTTCTGGAGAGGTGCCTTCCCTCTCTGGGTCTGTCAGCTCCCCTGCACTAAAAATACCTCCCTGAAACATGCACTCCTGTGCACTCAGTTGTGCAGAGAGCCTGACCCTCAGCTCAGCTGGCAGAAATCAGTCTTCTGGCATTTTCTGTGTTCTTCAGGAAGGGCACAATCAGCTGCCCAGAACCACTATCAAAAGAATTGGGACACAGAATTGCACAACCCAGCCTCTCCTCTCTTCCTCCTCCCTCTGACTCAACAAGTGGTGTAAGTTCCAAACAGCATCCTTATCCTACAAGTGTGTTTAATTTCCCTAACAAATTGAGGTATTAGGGATCTTAAACCCCAGATGTTTCTCAGAGTTATGTAAACCAAGAGGCACCCAGATGCTAATGTAAGAGCAGAGGGAAATTCCCTTTGGGAACATGTGCCTGGCCCATGGATGTAATGGGCTGACAAGCAGTGTTATTCAAACTGTGACGTGCAACAGGCTGAGATAGCAAAAGCCCAAGGCAAGGAGAATGAGGTGAAGGAGTAAAGTGACACACTGTTCCTTTTCTTTTTCCTCAGGTGGGCCTTGGCAAAATTAGAATATACTACAGCTTTACCTTTCAAATCAAGAGTCAAGTTCTCCTGTGCATGAACTCAGGCAAACAGTAGAAAGAGGCCTACACGACAACAAGTATCAAAAGAAATAAACTGTAACAAAACAGGTAAATGTTAACATTCAGTGTTTCCCAGTGTACTGTATTTCATTTTCCCCTGCTTGTTTCAGTCCCCTTTTGAGATAAAGAATTGTCATCTGGAAAAGAAGAAATTGCCTCTTGTTTGTTGCATTAGGGCATATAGGAAGTCTTGAAAAATTTTAGGAATTTGAAAATTACTGTCTATTTTTAGAACCGTCACAAACACTAAGTCTGTTTCCCAGAGGTCTTTCGTGGTGACCTTCAGATGTTGGCTATGAAGTCTTTGAATTCTTAGAGAAAGTAGCTGGGTCTTTTTTCCCTTACAACCGCTTATTTTGTCCTTTCAATTGAAGAGATGTTAATGAACACACGTTGTTATAAACAGCTGTTCTTGCCCCGTACTAGAGGTCATCTCTACCATAATAACTCTGCTGAAAAGAAAAAAATGATCTCCCAGTGTGGATTCAGTCCTGTGTGAACTTTTGCTTTCCTTTCTTCTGCAAGGCTCTGTCCCTCACCCAGAATGGGCAGCCTGCCCCTGTCTATCCTGGGATGTCCTGTATTACAGGGATCAGTGACACAAGCTAGTCTTATCTTGTACTAGGAAATTATAGAGCTATCAAGAGGGTGGAAAATACCTTTTCTCTCCTTCTCCTCCCACCAGTCAACTGCAATCAGCACAAGCTTTACTGTAAATGCAGTGGTAAGAGGAAAAAGCAGCCGCAGGAGGCTTTTAGCTGGTGTGGCTTATTACTACTATCTGAGAAAATAAACTCCAAATGCAGTACTGAGATTTGCTGGTTACACCATTGCCCCTCTAACTGTATCTTGTTTAGTGGAGGCAAAAAATAAGATTGGAAACTGTGCAACCAGTGAGGCAGGATTTTATTAAATGCTGCAGCACCTCAAGGATTGAAGGAAATGAGCTGTAGGTACCTAATAAAAGCATTTGATAATGTTTTGAGGACATCCACATGTATATGGGACCTTTCCAAAGGGACCTTCACAAAACTCTGTTTGTCTCTTATTTTATCTCACCTCTGTTAAGATACCAAGGCATCGAGGGCTGGGCTATCATGGGGCCCTTCTGGCTTAAGGATACTGACTGCAATAGTGTCTGACTGAGTTTCAGCCTAGTGGCCTCCTGAAACTCAATATGTGCCAGATATTAGGAGCTCTTCATCATGCAGGTATCTCCAAAGGACCAAATTGAGGCCAACTTATCCTGGCATGTAGAGTACTAATCTGAGTCACCATTGAATCTCACCAGACCAGGTTTTGAATCAGGTCAGAGGATCAGTTGTTTATTGTCAAAATCCTGAAACTCTCTATCTCTACTTGCCAGGAAAGCTGTTTAGCTTCCTGCCACTGTTTCAAAGAGCTACTCGTTTAAAGTGGCCTGTGCTTGACTTCTCCTTAGTGCAGCTCCCTGGAGAAGAGGAAACACAGTGTCACCCTGGGCCAGGGCTGGCTGCCCTGGGTGCATGACCTTTGCCATGCTAACCTGCCCTCATCTTGCCCAGCAGCATTAATTGCCTCCTAGGGCAGCTTTGCCGCCAGCTCTGGGAGGTTGGGACAGACAGCTCATGCTTCCACTAGTTAGGAGCCTGTAATAGCCACTTTGGGTCCTGGCATGAGAGAAGGAGAGGCTGGTAATACCCCTGCTTCAGAGCCCCATCAGAGTGGAGGAATCCTCAAAATGTGGGTTAGTTTCAGCTGGGCCCCCTCCCTCTCCATTCCAGGCTCTTCCTCATCTTGTTTCAGCTCTGCACCAAAACCCACGTGATGAGGGCGTGATGCTATTTATTCTTGTTTCCTCCCTCTCTGAGATCCTATCAGAAACACCAGTCTGAGTCAGAGGCAGAGGCTGTGACTGAAATGAGAGAGAAAACTCGGAAATGCACAGATTTCAGCCCAGTGTGGCTACCCCAGCTCTTTGGAAAACTGGGCCTCAAAAATGTGTGAGATACTCAGCAAAACAGCAGCTAAAGAAAGACTATGTGAATTAGAAACTGCCTAGCAAGCAGCGAGAAAAGGCGTGGCTGGCTTGTGGTAGGTAAGGAACAGGACTCAGAGGAGTGTTGTAGCATGGGTGTTACATGACCTTCTACCCTCTTGCAATATCTGCTATTTTTGGACATTTGCTGAGAAGAATCCCTCCAAGATCGCTCCTCTGGTTTATTGGGTGGTGATAGCTGGGTTTTCCAGCACAAACAGAACTGTGCTACAGTGAGAGGTTTCCAGCAGTGATATTTTTCCACATGCATTTGGATGAAAAGTCTTTTAAAAGCCTACTCTCTGCATTTGGCAGGTAGGGGCAAGGTACAACAAACCAAAAACATATATGCAAATATCCCAGTCCCAAACACTTAGATCTAGCTGTTTACAACACATTTCATTGCATATTAAGCAGCACAGATCTGGAAAGATCTGGAAATACTTCCTAAATCCAGATCTCCCCAGCAATAACCATGTTTTGGGCAGATTGCATTTTTATTGCCTTCACTGCCTTGCTGAGATGATATCCCAGTACTTAAGGTGAACTGTGTGAGTAATGGTACTTCAGCAGAATGGAGCCATTTACTTCTGCTGGAGTGAACTGGTGTTTAATGGTCTGTACAGTTACATGACCTCTGGTTGCAATCTGATCAGATAGCACAAACTAAATGCAGTGGAGTCTTGCTGATAATGGGGGGAGAATGGAGGCTCAGGATCTAAGGTATTGCCCAAAGTAGGGACAGGAGGTGGCAGTCTTATATGTGAAGCAGGAAAGGCCCATCACTGCTGGAAAAATTTGCTACCAGCCATGTCTTCAGTGAGAGGTGTAACTGAGAGATCTGGATGCTTTGTGCACTGGTTCTAATCACATTTAATTTTTCTTTGCAGGCTGTTAACAGCCCATTTTTGTCACATCCCAGATGTTTTGACTTAGTTTCCCTTCCTTCCATTCTGCCGTGCCCTCTGGTTGCAGATCTGATAGGTTATACTCAGCCTCCTCCTTGGCCAGGCAGCAGTACAGGTCCAGACGTGCAGCCTTGCTATTTTCTGCTAAAAAGCTGCTATGGAATGGGTGCACCTAGCAAATGTAAGCCATGTATTCTCATTAACCAGATCTGCTGCTCAGGTGTGTGAGGAAAAGGGCACCTCTGTCCTTGCAGGCATGAATGGCTCACTGACTCCACTGGCCTGGTTTGACCATGCAAAGTCAGCTGCAGCAGTTTGATCAACAACACCTTTAATACAACACTTCAGCTTAGGCACTGTTGCTTATATAGTGCTACTTCTGAAATACTTTCATTTGGGCCTTTTTATAATACACAGAAAAGAGTTGTACAAACCATTTCCAAAGCATTTGACCTCATTTTCAGCCTGTCAAGTGGGAGAGAGGCCGTGAAGCATAAGGAGAGTGGTTGGGACCAGGCAGGGAGTATGCAGCAATGGCAGCATTTGTGATATATGTTGTCCTAACAACAGCAACTTTCTCTAAGCCAAGATTTCCTGTGCTAACATCTTGAGGAATCCTTGAGTATGGCCTGTTACCTGAAAGGCACTTCATGCTCTTGGGGGGAGGGAGGAGGTGAGAAAAAAAAAATTATGCTGCTGCTGCTTTTAAACTGAATTTAGCACTGAGGAGAGTAACTTGTTCCCAAACCTGGAGCCTGAAGCTCTGTCTTATCCACAGGGCATGGGAAACAGGCAGAGCTGGAGCAAATATCCCTGTCCTGAGTTTTCTAGGTGAACGGAGACCTTGCATCCATGCATGTGAAGTGCTACAGGAAAGGGGCAAGTGTTGGTGATAGCCAACCATTTTCTTTTGGACTTTGCTGAGCCTATATAGTGGCCAAACTTCTTACAGACCTCAGAGTACCAGCCCCCAGTAGTCTGCTAACAGTGCTTACACTGCTTTCAGGAAAGCAAGGTAAGGGGCCTAAAACCAGTGACCTGGGCACGGTTACATGACAGGTTTGTTGGAAGACAAGCAGTTATACCAGAGCCTCCTGAATCCTTCTCTTGGGTTAGAGCAGCTTCAGTTCCCCCTTCAGATCTCAGCCCCAGAACCAAACAGCTAATTTGGGCCTATTGCAAGTGAGATATGAACCACGGAGGATTGAAAGTCACTTTTCTCATCTTCCAACAGTCACCAACTGGAATTTGACAGCTAAGCACTGCTAGTCTGTGCTTCATCTAAGCTGGCAGCCTTTTTGCTGAAGTCAAGGTCACCAGGAGTATTACAGTACAGTGAAGAGCCAATTACAGCACACATGAGCCACCTGGGCACTCACAGCTGGTTTGATTTCTCA
Source organism: Melozone crissalis (assembly GCF_028551555.1). Classification (NCBI taxonomy): domain Eukaryota; kingdom Metazoa; phylum Chordata; class Aves; order Passeriformes; family Passerellidae; genus Melozone; species Melozone crissalis. The sequence continues at coordinate 19,107,814 of NW_026535786.1, read as the reverse complement.
TCCCTTCTGCTGCTCAGTTTTCACAATGCACATCTACATATTCAGGTTATAACCCCAGAAGTGTTGCAACAAGTTAGGGCTTGGAGCACATTTTGTCTGCAATGTTTGCACGGTCTGTCTTGTGAGCAGCCAGGGCTGTCCCAGGCACGCCAGCAATGCACGTGGGAATGGCTGGATGAAACTTCCAGGTAGTGAGCAGGGCTTTAGCTCCCATCCCATTGTAACCCCAATGGTGTCAAGCATAAGTTCCCTGAAACTGAAACCTCCCTACCTACTCCTTGCCTGCAGCCTTTACCCAGAGAGCTTGTGGAGCTACAGCAGTACAGATCAGTGATGTGTGGGAAAGAAAGGGCAAGCATCAGAGTGGTGCTGGCTCAGGCAGCTGCTCACACCCTGCCCACCAAAGCAGTGATCTTCATTCAGAATCTGATCCAATTCCAGCCCCTGCTGGCTTCACAGGAAAAATACTGTGGGGTTCTCAGGAAGCACTTGCACAACAGCCGATACCAGGTGAGCTGCAGGCTGAGACAGATGTGTCGTCAAAGCAGTGTTGCCATATGTGTTGCAAGGATGAGTGAAGGACATTGGCATTTTGTGTTATTCATATCTAGAGGACAGTTTGCTCTTTTCAAATGCAACCAAAATGGAGGGGAGAAGGGGATAACCATGGTTGTGACTTTAGGACACCAGTTATGAGTGTGAATGTGTACCTGGCATAAAGTCAATTCTTTCAGTAATGCTTATGTTGCTTTTATGCTTTTGTAGAAAAATCACCAGCGGATGAAGACCAAGAAAATGGTACAGGCCTTTGCTTCAAGAGAAGAGCTATGACCTGGTGGTGTGAAATTACTGTTTCGAAATCTTTCCCTTCATATTTGACATTTGCTTTACACCTGCCCAGGAGCTCTGACCCATCTCTCATGAACAAACTCTAAGCATAAGTGAGCACAAGTGAAGGATAATATATTTTCTTTCACCAGAATGAAGAGGGAAAGCACCAACTGATGGGAAAAGTCCTCTCTTTAATGAACCACAAGCCTTCCAGCCTGAGGAGTTGTCTATGGCTCACAGTGGAACGGGAGTGCTGGGGTGGATGAGAGGGCTTGGAGTGGTGCACCTGCCCTGACCTGGTCATATATGCTCCTTGTGACCTTTGATTAAATACTAGTTGTTTCTCTCTGAAAATCATTTGCTTTCCACCTACTGTGTCAGTCCTCAGAAAAGCTTGCCTTGTCAAAAAAAAGGCCTGGTCATCAGCCTGGTAAGTCAGGCTTCTTGTCTCCTCTCTCTCTCCTGACCTCTTTTCTCAGCAAGAAGCACATTTGTTGCAGACCCACAGAGTCCACATCAAAAATCTCTGCTTTAGCTTCCCTGGATCTGGGAATATCTAGAGAATTAGGAGAGGGAAATGAGAACAGAAGATGATGCAGGGAGGTATCAAAATAAATAGACAGGAAAAATTAGATCAATGTGTGATCCCAGGCTACCGGATGGGTATGTGAAGGAAAGGAAGGAACAGGACTTTTAGAAAAGAGTTCTCACCCTAAGGGAAATAGGAGAGAGACATGGCAAATTTTATTATATAGATCTCCAAGACTGAAAGATGTCAAAAGGCTGCTAAGAGCAGGGAAACAAAACAGTATTCATCTTGGAAAATGTGAGACATAGGGATCACCACAGCCCTATGGAGAGGTTCACATTTTTCCTTAGATGGCCCTTGTTTAGTTATGCTCTGCACCAGGACTTACAGCACAGCCCTGCTGATGCCACAGCTGAACCCTGCAAGGTTAGCAAGTGTCTGCAATGGCTGGTCCCAAATCACGTGCGGCAAGGTGCCACATGGCTTTCCTTCTTGGCCAGCACCCAAGAAGGAGCTGTAGCAGCTCCACAGGGCCCATCCCCGCCCCTGTCTGCCTGGAGGCCTCCCAGTGTCCCCGCCAGCTGGGCGTGGGGGCTGGGAGGACAGCGGTGCTGGTGTAACTGGTTTGGGCAGCATACCAGACCAGAGGCGGTGCCAGACAGCGCTGCCCCGGCCCAAGGGCTGCTCCGCTCCCCGGCCCCTCCGCGGGGCACGGCAGCAGCAGGGACCGGCACCCCGGCTCCTCGAAACTTTCGCGCGAATGGGCTGGGCTGGGCCGAGGGCGAGGGAGCAGCTTCCACTGAGGAAGGGCCCCCGTGCTGGCAGGTGGCCGTGGGAAGGCAGTGTGGCGTCGGAGCGAGCAGGAGGGAGCACACACCGGTGCTAGGCCCAGCTGCGAGTCAGGCCGGGGGAGCGAGGAGCGCGGCGAAGCCTCAGGTGCCTCCGCCAGGCCGAGCGAAGGCCGGAGGTGACTCACATCAGCGCCAGCCACGCGTGCACAGGGTCGGGGCACGGCACCGCCCGGGGCACCGGCAGTGTCATGGGCTGGCCTGCAGACAAGCAGTGTCCCTGCAGAAAAATAACTCTCAAAGTCCCTCTCTTTTGCTGTCCCAAGTTGCCCTTGATGGAAGTGGAAAAAGCCACAGTGGGAGTCCTGTTCTGCAGCATTTTCTCCTTGAACTCCAGAAGGCAAGTTGATGTTGCTGTAAATGCAGCAACACACTTCGCCACTGAGGCATTTCTGTGTGGCTGACAGGGATTCTGCTTAAATGTCACACAGGAGGCCAGAAATATGTTATCCCAAGCCTTAACGGCTCTTTCTGCTCCTCCTGCTCTAAGGACGGGCATGAAATAATGAAAAGGGCATCAGGGAAGGATAGCTAGCCCCTGTCTTCTACTAGTCTAAGTCTTAGCTGGAGATTGCTGCTCTGGAGGTCATTAAGCCAAGGAAGCCTCCTTGGAACAAGCAAAATATCAAATACCTAGACCTTGAGCTGAGACTCAGTCCTCACTGTTATCAGGCTAGAAAGCATGAAGCCAGGCAGGATTATTTCCTATTTTTGTTTGAATTTCTTTTGTCTTGAGGCCCTGATGGTATGGACAGAATTAAGAAACTTACTCTTGTGCTTCTTTGGGAATTTTTGCATGCTTCATGTATCCTGGGAGCCTGCAAACTTCCCATCCCCTTACCACAGATTGTATGTTTTTTTAACCCCTGTTTTCTGCAATGCATTCCAGTGAGAAATGTGTCTTGTAAGTGTTTTGTCTCAGATCATCCTGCCCTCCACAAACCAGGACTTGTGGAAAGGAAATCTGTTCAGGCTAAGAATGCGTTAACTATTCATTGCTGACTCTCCCATCAGGGGCTGTGCTGGGGATTTTGTGCTGGGGATTTTCCACCAGCTCTGCCTATTCCAGCTTTTCAGCTGGGTGCATTTTCCCACAAAGATGTAGTCTCAGAAGTGCCATCTTCACTGCTTAGTCACTCAGGTAAAGAAAATAATTTGAGCGTGGTTCTCATGCTGCCTCCTTCCTACCAGGCGCTTTCCTTCATCTTGCATTATAAGTGAGACTAAGTCTTTCTGAAAATCTATGTGTCAGCACTGAATTATTTATAGTCATGTCAAACATTCCTGAGTATATGGACAAAACCTGGGATGAAGTATCCTAGTGTGCCACTGATGACAAAAAAGCATTGTGCCAGTCAGAGAGCCAGCCTTGATGTGATGCAGACAAAGATGATTTTTGCAGGCTGGGGAGCAGGTGTCAGAGGGGTGGTGCTTGCTGTAGCAAAGTCAGTATGTTGTATTTTAGGATTACTTTAATAACCACATCTATAATAATGTAATTTTCCCAGCTGCTGACTGCAGCAGCAGATAAAAACCTAGAATTATGTTTGTGAATTTGATAGAGGAGATTGCAGACTGTTCCCAGGCCATGTTTGTTCTCTTTGCCAAAGTCAAGTATTACTTAAATAGAAAGCTAGAAACACTATGCTTCAGCTGAAATATGACCCATTATACATGCCTGAGAAGCCACAATTAAAAACTCAAGAAATTCTAAATAATTTCCCCCAAATAAAACTATGGGAAGGGAGGTAATTTTATTACTGCATAAGTTATAAATCCAGATCTCACTTTGTTGATGCTTATTTTCTTTATATGCTATTCGTCCTTCTTTAAAGAATAGCACAGGCCTTATACATCTGCATATAAGGTATGCAATAATACATCATTATCCTGCTTGTTCTTTATTCATTTTCTATTTAAAAATCTTCCAGCAATTGGAGCACTCATCCTCATATTCAAAAACTGCTTGACATTAGTAACTACGCTCTCCTGTTTCCAAAATAATTAAGATCTCCACATCTTTACATTTTTAATTTCATTTCTGTGTTCTGACATATGTATTGACCAGCCCACTCTCACAGCCCTCCACTAAAGGAAACCATGACTAACAGATCCTGTCTTCAGTTAGAGAAGGTCTCTCAACACAGGCACTTAGGAATTTTCTCTGGCTGCTTTGGTACTCGTTGCATTGTTCACACAAATGGGCTGGACCGTTGTCAAAGGAATGGTTAAATCTCAGCCAGACTTGAGAGGGTTCAAGTGGGCAAGGAATTATAGCCTTTCACCTGTTTTGGTCTTCTCAGTCTTATCATAGCAATATATGCTTGCTTGGTCACTCCCTTTCGAAAAACAGTCTGTCTACTGAAAAAATAGATCCTTTGGTTTGCTCTGTATTTAGGCAAAACCAATCTTAATTCCAGGACTATAGAAATGTATGCTTTTCTTTCCACCCTTCAGCTAAGAAAAAAGGGAAAACAAAAATTTGAGCAAATCCATCTATAACAGTGTAATATTTTACAAGTCTGTTTAATAGACAACTACAGCAGTGAGGAGGAAGTCTGACAAGTCACTGCTGCCCTTTATGTTGTTTGTGCTCTGAAGGCCATTCAGTTTCTTCACTGTCCTTCAGAGTTTGCAGATTGGGCTGTGATTTCTTGATGGGTTTAGTTCATGGGTATAAACTTATTTTCTGGTAATGCCCAGATGGGGTAGAAACTTCAAAACCATAAAGAAACCATTGACATCCTCGATGTCCTGAGGGATGAGGACAGATTACTGAAGGGAAGAGTGAAATAAAAGGTGGGAAAATCAGAGTTGCTGCTGTTGGCTCCTCAGCAAAGCTGTGTGACTTCTCACAGTGGAGTGAATACTTGTCCCCAGGTTTGTTTTTCTAAGGGGTAAATGGTGGTATTGATAACATGTATATGGATTTTTCTGTATTAAAAATTTTTGCTGTCTTGTTGAGGTATACTAATTGGGAGTATACCGGAGAATACACATCCAAATCATCACAGTTCTGGCCCTAGCATAATTTAAACTATACTTGGAAAAAAAATTGCAGCATAGTCTGTTTAAATACCTGAGAAAATAACTTCTCTGTGGTCTGAATGGCCTCTCCATTACTGAAGTATTTTTGTCATGGCTCTAGCAATATATGCATATGCTGGAAAACATTCATTGTAGGCATACCCTAGAGGAACTGGGTGTCCAGCTGGCTTAGAAGGTCACCTATGTATCTAACTCTCTCAGACACACTCAAAATCACTGGGGAAACTAAAGTTTACCTTTAGGAATAACAGTTTAACACATTTCACCAAGTTCCTTCCCACCTCTGTGAGGTCTTGATGAACAATGTGGTATCATCTTCTCTCAATCCCAAATCCAGCTTACCTGTTGCTCACCCTGCCTTCAGTGCTGCCTTTTACACCAGGCAATAAAGCTGGCAGAGGAAGCTTGGGCTGGGCTGGAGAGAAGGTGGAAGGGTAGGATGAGATCTGTCAACAACATGTTTTTAATTGGCAAATAGAGGGACATTTCCCTTTAGTGAGAAGACCTGCACCTGTTATGCAAATTAAGTGGAATATTTGCAGTGTCATACCAGTTTGGTTAGGTTCCACTTGTTTTAAGATACACAGAAATGAAAAGCCTCTTTTTCCCTTTCTTTTCTGCCTCTGGAGCTAATGCATTTAACTCTCAAAGAGGAGACAGCTGATTGTTAGCTTCAGATTCTTTTGATGTTAATTTTATTTTAAAGAAGCTTGCATATTATTCTAGATTAATTATATCTTTCTGTAAATAAAATTGTTGGAAGGGGTCCACCTCCCTCCCCTCATTCTGCTCAGTTTCTTCCTTGATTTCTTTCACATGTCCCTTCCCTAGTGAATTCATCTGAATGTTATGTGGTGTTAATTAAGAATCTTAATTGCATATTTGTCTTTACAAAGCCTGCCAGTGTGTACAGGCAACTGTGATTGATTGACAGCATGTGAAGAACAATGGAGAAGCCTTAACAAGGCTTGGCAAAGCAATTCAATCAGTGGAGAGCATGCTCAGGGGAAGAGCTTCACGCAAGGATTTCAGGAAAACCTGTGCTGGGTGACTTTTATTTCCTTAATCAACGGCAGGAAACAGTTCAGCCCTGCTCCAGCTGGTGATTAAAGTAGCTCCCCTAAAGCCCACTGCTAGATGAAATAGCCACATGGCTTGAGGTAGAACAAGCTGTTCTGGAACGTGCACTTTTGTCGTTATTTGGAGAAGTCTTAAGAAACTGTGGTTCTTCTTAGCATTGACCTGGAGCTGGGATATTTTGACTTTGGGCTCTGCAGTTGTGACAGCACACAGTGCTTGTGATGCTGGTGCAGAGAGACTCCCCTCCCAGCTGAGGTCCTGAGTAATTGACCCAATGCTACACAGATCAGCCATCTGTTCTCCTGCCATTCCAAGGTAAAGCTCGAGCACACTGGAAGAGAAAAAGTCTGTATTTACTTCAACTCATGCAGAAAGTCTCCCACAGGCAGGGTGAACTTCATTTGCAGCCACCTGCCTAGGATGTTAGGGGAAAAGCTCATTCCAGTTCTGTGCACCATCCACAGGGCTTGCCTGTCTCACATGCTGTGGTCATATCTGGTACCACCAAATCTGAGTACCAGACCCCTCGAAACTTTGCCTTCTCCTCACATTCCTAAAAGGCTAAAACTTGCTGCAAGCCCTGATTTGCAGGAGACAAGTGGAGGTACGGAGATGTCACCTGTAGCCTCTTCAGTTTCCTAAGCAATGTTGAGAAATTTTACGGCAAAACGGGAAATTAAACCCAGTTTTCCCGATGATGTTTCTTGGGGACCTACCTCAGGAGCTTCCAGTCCATGGAGCAAAGTAACTCATAGGAAGAGATGCAGTGGTTCAGGAAAAACTCTGAGAAATCACTGCAGTCTGGGATCTGTTACATTTGGAAACAGTAGCGTAACGCAGCAGAAACTGCTTTCCCTCCATCTGTCATGCCTGGAGTAGCATTTACGTACGTAGAGCTCTATGCCAAGGGGTCACATTACAGCCCAGCTTTCTGCTAACCATGTTACTGCATGTTTTTGTCTCACCTGTGTATGCAAGTCCAATCCCTGTTACAACTCAGAGGACAAATTCCTTGCTGAAACAGAGTTTGACCTTATGTTTAGCAGCAGCAATGACCACTGTTGCAGCAGGAGTGTCAGGTGTGTTCAATTTTCTGTGCAGATAGATCTGCTCTCACCAGTGAAGAAAGCCATCAAAGTGTGCACTGTAAACCTCAGTGGCAGGAGTGGCAGGAGGATGTGATGATATCCTGACCTATAAAAGTCTGCACAGCTATTATTTTTTGCCTATTTTACCTCCTCCTCCCTGTCCTGCACTTGTCTCCTGAGTTGAGAAGCACAGAAGATTGGGTGCTGGCAAAGCACAAAGGAGATCTGGAGTGACTATCTTTGCCTGCTGCAATCCTTTGCATTTGAGCTGGGTGAACCACTTGGGGTTTGTCTGTATCAGGTGAAGTAAATGCCTGGGAAGTTACACCTTCCTGTAGGCAGCAGTCAGATAAATTCACCCAGGAGAGCATGGCATGACTGTCTCCTGATCAATTTAGAGCTTGTCACTCAAAGAGGTTGCCTGGGCTATGGGGATGGCCCAGTTCCTGGGGAAAGCATCTGGTGAACCCCTGTGGTTTACATTCCTCATCATTAAGATAATTAGCACAAACAGAGGAAACTTTAAATTAAAAATGGGCCCATTAGATCCCTCTATATGTCTGCCTAGTCTAGTATCCTCTCTTCATCAGTGGTTGATAGCAAATGTTTAGAGGAAACTATGAGAAAGGCAAGCATATAGTGGTAATTTTCTGGTGTGCTTGCCAGGCTGTGTGTTCTTGAAAGCTTCCTAAAATCTTGCTGTTTAATAACACTTAATAGATCTGTTAGCAACTTTGTGAAATCGTTTTTTGAAATCTATCTTAGGCATCCATAGCATTGCTGGCAGCAAGCTCCAGAATTTAATTACCCATTTGATGAAGCTTTTCCTTTTGTTAGCCTTGAATCTGCCACCTCATAACTTCATTTTATGCTGTTTCTTCTGTATAATCCTGCCATGTGACCAAACTGTGTGCAAGTCACCAGGACAATTCTCAATTCTCAGACTGGTATCTTGTCTATAGCTGCATGCTGTGAAACCGTTGTGGTTATGTTGTGGATATATGTGGCATATGTGTGGAGGGGAGGTTATTTTTCACTTAACCGAGCCCATACCAATATAACTATCAATTTTAAATTCCATTACAATAACCTGAACAGGTCTGCCAATGATTAAACTCTTGTCTTTTCTTGGAAGTGAAAGCTTTGCCAATGTGAAGCACTGATACATCACAGAATCACAGAATATGCTGAGTTGGAAGGAACTCATCAGGATCATCAAGTCCAAGTGCCTGACCCTGACACTCCAAGTGTCAACATGTGCCTGAGAGCATTGTCCAAGTCCTTCCTGAGCTCTAGCAGACTTGGTGACCATTTTCCTAGGGAGCCTGTTCCAGTGCCCAACCATGCCCTGGGGGAAGAACCTTTTAGTAATAACCAACCTAAACTTCCCCTCACACATTTTCAGGCCATTCCCTAGGGTCCTGTCACATGTCACCACAGAGAAGAGATCAATGTCTGTCCCTCCTCTTCCCCTCATGATGAAGTTGTAGAAAGCAGGTGTAGCTGTCCTTCAGCCACATCTTAGTACAAAACCTTTTCCAGCACCAGGGAGTTTTACCAGGGAGTACAGTTTTCACCAGTGAGTTTTACCATCTCTCTGTGGAGATGGTGTCTGTCAAGGCTATGCTTTTTACCTACCAGCCTGTTACTCACAGGCAGAAAACAGGGCTTTGCTTCAAGAGTGCTGCAGCAAGACAGGTCACCCCTCTTTGCCACCAGACCCATCTGCAGGCCAACAGAAGTCTTCAGTAATCCAGCCTTTGGGGCTAAACCAGCCTGATGGGGTGCAAAGCTGTCCCTCAAGTCATGTGAAATAAAAAGTAAAAATATCTGCGTGAGGTCTAAGGAGCCTCCCCACTCAATGCCCATATAAATGGCACGAAGTTCATGAAGACCTGTGCCTATAATTTGCTTAAAAAGCCACCTCCCCAAGACTATATCTGAAAGTCTGATAAGAGACTTGATTTGTCAGGAACCCTTGAGTTTCTATTAAAAGAAGTGAGAGAGATTGTGAGTTCTTCTCATTTGAAATTCAAGTCATTCATGTAGGAATCTAAATATGGAGTTGGACTTTTATCTTATGAAATACTGGCCTTTGTCTTGGGCTGTAGTAAAGCAAATATGATAAGCTAACAAGTGGCATAAAATTTTCAGCTACTTTCTAAATGTTACAGCTTCAAGAACCAAGCAGAATTACTGAAGGGTCAAAGGCATAGATTAGAAACATCATTAAGAAATGGTAAGAATTACTGATAAGTTTTAGTGTCTTTGTTTTATTACTTCCTTGTCTCAGTCAGATCTGCAAACACACTGATTCACATTTAATTGAACAGCAGCTTCATTGTGAAACCTGCCATTCTTAGCTCCAGTAAAGAAAATATCTTTAAAAACACCACCCCCGCTTTCTAACATTGTACAGACAATGAATTACAGCTCATCTGCCACAGGATATACTCTACAAGTGGCATCATCTCCCTTAAGTCTCCTTTTCTCTGTCATACATGGTGTGACAAGTAGCAGTCTGGGGACCTGTGTGCTGTATGTGCCTTCTCCTTCTCCTTCGTGCCCCTCAATGCCTCAGTCCTCACCAGCAGCCTCTGGGCCAGTGTCCCAGAGCTGCAGAGTGGGGAAGGCGGGCCATGCGGGAGGTGAGTGAGGGTCACCCTCACTTCGAGTCCCCAAAGCCCTCCCCATGCTCCAGGGCATTCACTTGAGCACAAGTGAATGTGTCCCACTTCCCCGAACGCAGCACTCCATGGAGCATGTTCTGCTTCTGCTGGCCATGGGCTGTAACATTCACTGCCTGTGATCAGATGTGTATATTTGATTGGTCTCACAGAAATAAAAAGGATTTGCTGGCTCTGGAGAGCATTGGCCTACATTTCACCATTTTGCTCACGAAGCTGAGCTGGATAGGAGTGTGAAAAAAGAGCTCGTGAATGCCATAGTGCTGACACAGTTACGTCAGAAAAAAAAAAAACCAACCACAAAACAAAACTTGTCTCAAGAACTAGTTTCCTTTTGAGGTGCTCTTCTCTGTGGCTTTCACTGCTGCAGAGGCACCTCACGAGCCCCACCTCACGTAGATCATGCGGTGCAGAGATGATAAGGGTGTGCAGTCCAGCCTGGCTATGGCTCCAGCTGTGTGCTGCTGGCGCCTGCTCTGTCCATGCAGTAGTCTGGTGTCCTTGGTGCAGCTCCTACGAGAGGCACGCATCTAGTGCAAAGTTTAGGCTTGAGGATGACACATGAGATGCTTCTGACCAGCCTTTGATTCAGGATACTGCATCCACGTGTTCAAGGGTGCATTCACCTCATCTTATTTCAATTTCAGCATACAGGCACAGTGCAGTGGAAGGTGCAGTGTCTTGGAGAACTATGGATGGTCCTTTAGGTCTGACTGTATGCAGGATGCCTCGGGGTATGTCATACATCCCGTGTCTGCCTTAGGCCGTGGGAGATTTCACAGCTCTAGTGTCGCATAAAGTTCACCACAGTGATCTGAATTGATGTAACCAAGCTAAAAGTGACATTTCAGTACAGATAAGCCCTTCATTTTTAAGTTGGTTATTTACAGTAGACCAGCCTGTGTGAGTCACAGCATCTGACCTGAACAGCACATTCCACTACCTGGGTAAGAATTTGTCTGGTTCTGTCATTTTTTGCAATTTTTAAACTCCTCATGAAGTCAAGGGTGATAGAAGTAGGCTGGAAACTTATCTGGACCAGTGAAGGCTTCTTTTGCTCTGGGATTTGACCTTTAGTCATTTTACTTTCAGCCAAAATTCCTGCAAATCCTTTCCTCCTAATCTGTGCACTACAGATTATGAAAAGCTGATGAGAAAAACTAAGTCTCATTTGCTCAGAAAGAATAATTCCAATTTTTTCCTGAGGCAAATGATAAAATTAGGCAAACAGGTGCATTTATCCTAGGCTTAGTTGGATACTCTGTTTTATTTGTCCTCATGTAAGGGTACTGTAAGACGGGCCTGGGCATAGGTCCCTGATGGGTTAATAACTCAAACTTTGTTTCTACTGGGTTTTTCAGAGCATTGTGGTTTTCCAGATGGAGGACTGGCAGCCTGAGGAAAGGTCTAGACCCAAGGAGTCCTGGCAGTAGAAAGGCAGGATGGGTGGGTATCCATGAATGTTGCAAGAGAAGACCATGTCTGTAGACTTTTACCTGACAACTGTGCCCAGCTCTGCTGTGGACCCCTGGCTTTGGCCAGATGGGTCCATGAGTCATGGTCCAAACACAATGTCACTATAATTTGATTTGTGAGTGCTGTCTCCAGTGCTGGTAAACATCTGTCTATTGTGAACAAGGCTAAGTCACTTTTCCCATCTCATGCTTTCTGCCTGAGGGAAAGGTAAGAAGTATTTGACTCTTGTCCTTAGTATCATGTTAAGATCCAACCCTGGAGGACTGCTCACATGTTCTGAGCATTTCTGATGATCCCAGAATGCTGAGAGAGTGCAGCACAGTGAGGGTGGTCTTATATTTGAATTAATTAAGTCTTGAATTAAGACTGAAATATTTAAGGGTTAATTACCTACCCTAGAGAGGCTATTCTCCATTTTTCTGTCTTGCTCATTTTTATGCTTTATTCCACTGTGTGTCTGCATCTTTTTGCACTGACCAACCTCAAATGCTGCCATTTGATGATGAAACAGAAAAGGGTAGGTTTGTGGCTTATATATGAAGAAATCTTGAAGCTGCCCACCACGTCCTCCTTTTGGCTGCTGCGGCATGCCTGAGGCTGGCACCACCCTGCAAAGCTTGCAGGTTTTGCTGACACATTAAGATAAAAAAAGGACTCACCTTATGTCCTCAAGAACTTAGGAATAAGAGAAGGTATTCGAGGTTAGGAGAAGTTTGCTGGTATAAAAATTTCAGCCCCCCTGAAAAATATTGGTGCTCTCCCTTTAGGTTTTTTAAACCGCTTATAGACCAAAGCTGCACCCCCAAGAAGGCAATGACTATGATTTTGCTCAGAAAGGCATTTCTGTCAGAGGGTAAAAGATTATAAAAGAGTAGTTTTCTAAAAGCAAAACTGATTTCAATTGAAAGCATGTATCCAGCAAAATGCCTGGAAAATTTGACTGCAGCAAATACCTGACTTTATGTTTCAGCCAAAGATAAACTATCAGGCAGACTCAAGAAGTAATGGAATGAAATTATACTGTCTGTGTTGTGCTGGAAGGGCATAATAAATGATCCCTAGACTGCAGTCTCAAAGGACTGTGGCATTTTCATGAATTTTCTGCACAGTGTTGCTTGGAGCCAGACAAGGCAACCACTATCTTGCTCTTCCCATCTTGCCTCTCCTGTTCAGGTCTGTTGCAAAGCCTGATGTGGAAAGGATAGAAAAAGAGTGCTAGATCTGTAGAAAACAACTCCTGAAGGGGAAGAATGACAGTGGAGAGAAAAGCTTCTTCCCTGAGTACTTGTGTATGTCTATTCTCCCCCATTTCTGCTCCTGACACCTTTTTTTAGATAATCCCATACAAGGCCCTTCTCTCTCTTGAATAGCTTTACAAAAGAAAATGGAGGGGAAAAGTCATCTAAGTGAAATAGAGGCATGTATTTTGAACAGGTGAGTCACTTGCATTAAAGTGGACACCTTTAATAAGGGTGGGTTAAATCAAATGTTCTTCTTAAGCTAAAGTGCCAACATGTGGCTTTAACGTGGTTTAAATAAGTTTTTTAAGTTTCATCACTTGAAAAGTTCATTCAAATTAGGTTTCAGTAGCATCTCCATGTAGGTAAACCCACAGTTTCTCTCACTGATGAACTGGGGACTTCCCTGCCTTAGGAGGGTGCTGCTGCCAGACCCAGTTCCCCAATACCTACAAAGCACTTTGCTCTGCCAGAGGCACGGGGCCAGACATGCACAGCCCTCTCTCCTAAGTGCAGCAGACACAGGCTCTGGGCAGCTGCTCATGGTTCTGTGCAAGGCTGCCAGCTGCAGCCTCTCTAGACACCTGCCAGCTGGCAAGGACAGTACTGTCACCTGCACAGAGCCATATCTGAGGTGGCAAAACACTGGCTCTGCTCTTTCTTCTGCCACCAGCTCCCCATGTCCCACATGCACCTACCAGAAACAGGGCCAGAACCATGGACTCATGGTTCTGGCCCATGCACTTAGTCTTTAGTGTGCTTGGAAGTCCAATGAGGAGAAGAGGATTTGCAGGGCTGTTCAGTGCCTGATGTGGGTGACTTTCCTGTGCCATTTCATTAGGGGAACTCAACTGCAGCAGATTCCTGGAAATCTGATCCCCAAGATAAACATGGAAGAACTGAAACAGCAGTATCTGTCCAGTGCTTGAGACTGTCAGTTCAGAGGCGGGTCAGAGCCTCCCTGACCTGAACAGGGCTGTCAGTGTACAGACAGCTGCTCTCACTCATAGGCACCCAGTGGGCCTAAGTGGAGGCAAAAGTTATACTAAACAGCCACACTGCTTTCAGAGTCACATGAGCACTACTGACATGCATTTTCTAAGAGCCTGATGACATTTAAAGCTCTTTGAGTAAACTATTTGCTTTACATTTACAACAGGATATCCATCCCAGTGCTTGCCATGGGAATGAAGCACACCGATCAGCCTTCCCAATGACCAAATGTTTGCCATCTCAAAAACCTTCTCCTGGAGAATAAAATACACATCTTTATTGTACAGTTCTGACTCATCAATAATGCTGGGACAGATTCTCTTACAAAGGTATCAGGTTTAAGAGAGCAGCCATCTTACTAACCACACAGCCTATTTCCAGATGGCATTTTGAACACATATAGACCAGGGACCTTGCTATCTAATCCATTATGCAATTAATTAGCCGTTATAAATTAAGTATGGGCCTAGCAGAATGTGTCCTTCCATGTGGCAAGCCTCGTGCGGCAAGGGCAGACCAATGAGCTGGTGAGTCACCACAGGTGACACAAAGGCCACCTCAGCCGGTCATTTTGCCGGAAAAATGAGAAGCAATTCCCATGTGCTAGGAGGCTGCATCTGAAGAAGGAAAAATATTCTCTTTGTGCACTCTTGTGCTGCAGGTTGTTTGTTTTCTGGTGGCGTTGACACGTGGATGCTCAAATAGCAGTGTGACAGTAAGACAGGTATGGTACCTCCCTCATCAAGTGTGTCCACTGAGGTTTATGGTTCACCTATAACTGCACACCCATGGGAAGGCTGATCTGGGGGCACTCTGAGGCTAACGGTGACTTACTCAGCCAGACCAGGGACAGCTCTGAACCCTCTTTCTGGGCCATGGTGAAATGCACCAGTGACGGGCCAGTGCTGACTCTTTCTGTGCGGTGTGTGGCTGTGGTGACACCTCCCTCAGCCCTGCACACCACTGGCCTCTAAAGCTCACCCAGTGTCTCTGTCCCTCTGGGAGCCTCTCAGGATCCCCGGCCAGTCCCGAGTCCCCGACACGGCCGACAGCAGGGAGACGCTCTCTGTGCCCCGAGGGGACTGAGGGCACCCGGGCTGGTCGCCTTTGCGGCCGACAGCAGGGAGACGCTCTCTGTGCCCCGAGGGGACTGAGGGCACCCGGGCTGGTCGCCTTTGCAGCAGGAGAGACACCAGAGACATCGGTAGAAGATAAAGGGCTCACTCTTAGCAGGGGCTAATCCAAGGTTTTATTCAGGGGCTCTGGGGAGCTCCTACACCTCAGGGGCCTCCTGTGCCAAGGTTACATTGAAAGGGAGGTGGAAACCGAAAGCAGAGAACATTTTACTAACCAATAAGTGACCCTAAGGGATGGGTATTGAGGAATAGACATTTAGGACAGCGTATGGGGCAAGGCTTGGGGGGCTGACCCCTGGCTAATCACTTGACAACCTAGACTGAAGCTTCTAGATGGAGGGGATGGGATGCTGAGTGATTGACAGAGAGCCAGAGTGGGGGTTTGGAGATGATCTCATCCAGGGAGAGGGATTACACCGGTAAAGGGAAAGGGGTACAGTCTGGGATAAACCATTTGGGAAAAGTACAGGGATACCAAACAAAGCTACTTCAAAGTATTACAAAGTATAAAAACACGCTACAACAACCCAGGTGAACTTGCAGGGGCTGCAGTCACACCATTAGGCTGGAGGGGGAGGTGCAACTTGCCAGATACAAACTACTTCTCCAAAGTGAGCCTCAGATTAGGCTGGGGACTACGCCCAGTTTACTTAGCTGCCAGCATACTCCCTGCCTTGGGAAATCCCTAGGCGACAGACTCCTAGCACCTGGGAGATCACACTGGTCACTGTGTACTTGCCCTCTTCTTAGGCTCTTTTTCTAAACATTTGGTACTGACCACAGCTGGAGAAGACACACTGGATTAAATAGACCTTTGGCATGTTCCAGGTGTTGCTGGTCTTATGCACTTACAAGTCAGCAAAACTAGCTTGTAACAAAACTGGTTAGCTGAGACCATTTTGGTAAGGAGTGTTCATTTGTTCATTTGCTTTGAACATCAGGCAATAGTAGCTAATCTTTGATTACCAATAGTGACTGCTTTTCCAAAAGGAAATATGGGTGGGGAGAAAAAGAAATTTCTATTCAGTTCCTGGTCCTGGTTGCCTGGTGAATTCTTTTAACATGCAGAAGAACAGATTTGCATGTTGATATTTTGGGGATGTTTCCTGTGAAAGAAAAAGTATAACTCAAAACTAGCTGACTTGGAGGTCTTGTCATGATTATATCCTCCAAGGATTTGTGTTATTCAGCTGATAAATAGGGTTTAAAGAAGGGAAAAACAAAGGTATCACCTTATGTCAATAACAGCAGCATCACAGCACATGACCTGTCCTGTTGTTAGGGCAGACATATGAGTGGAGCTGTTTGCTCATGGTGTTCACTTCTCTGTGGCAGTCACTTGTGATATCTTATTTAGCCAGGATTGAGAGTTTCTGAGAAATGCCTGATCAGTCTGTGGCCACCAGCAACATAACTGCCCAGGTCCCATCATGATGTTGCAAGATGGATTCACTTTGACGCAGATCTGGTACAAATGTCCGTGTCAAACATATCCTGGCTATCTGAGCACAAAGGCAAAACAGATTTTCCAAGGTATACAAGCATCTAAAAACACACTGAGGCTCATCCAGCTTTTTAAATCACTCACACAGGTCAGGTTCTTAACTCCTACTAATTATAATAAAAAATTATATGAGAATTATAATGAGAAAAATGCTTTTTAAGCACTGGTTGGATGTGTCTGCCCCCTTTGGCCTGCGTGATAATGCCTCTCAGGCTGTGTAGTGTGCTGCAGTCCATGGGACTGGCTTAAAGAGAAAAAGGAATTTCAGACTCCAAAGTGGTTACCATACCACCAAATTCATACAAGTGAAATGAAAGCAGACAGCTTCCATCACAGCTGCATGATGTCTTTGATCATAATAACTAAATGTTCAGGGCTGTAGAGGGATTCTCCAGTGAAAATGTGTTTTACACGTCATGCGTCACTTCAAGTGAGGGTGCAGTGTTGGTCACTGCAGGATGTCACCATGGAACCAGACAACCCAAGCCAAAACAAAGTCCTCCAAGAAGGTCACAGTAGGCAGAAGGCTCTCTGGTTTGCAAAGACATCCACCTTCAGCTGGTAAGAAGTTCTGGTATGGACAATGCTGGAGCAATCTTTAAAATTACCACATACATCTGTGAATAGTTTCAGGGAAAAGACCTCTGATGAGGAGAAGGAGAAAGGCTTCTGACAGGCATTGTAAATCATGTACCATCCTACTGATGTTTAGGAACAAGTTGAACCTGAACTTACCATTCCCATTGCTAGCTCCTGTGTGGTGCTGCTTAGATAAGTCTTGCTCCTGATGGCTAAAAATAGAAATGTTTTTCCACTCTGATTTTTTCTTTTTAGAAATTTTGTTGTTTTTTTTTTTTTTCTTTTAGAGAAGGCCTCAAAATAGTTTTGGAGTTTATTTAGTTCTCGTTCTTTGACTTGGTTTCCTGCTAGATGTACCCGGCTAGCTGGCACTGGAGACAGCAGAGCTCTAACTGGAGCAGACAAGCATGCTGGTGCCCAAATACAGCCTTCATCAGAAACTCTGTATGGGGCTCATGATCAGGGCCAAGTGGAGAATGAAGTCCTGTGATCTTATTGCCTGAACAGAAAAGTGCTGGCAGCTGTAGAGAGGGTGCACAATGCTTCTATACCCAGTAGGAGCCAAATGGGGACAATTTTTTTGGACCAGCAGGGTTGAAGCTGTATCAATGCCTCAAACTTGTAGCTGCTGGCTGCATCAGGAGCTCATGTAGCTGCCTGAGCTTGGTGGCTGCATACCAGGAAGCTGGCTACTGCTCCAGTAAGGTTCCAGGTGCCCATTATCACAAAACATGTGCTCACAAAACTAACTTCATAGCTAGTTCCTGGGTAATGCTCCTTCCCTGTGTGGTGATCACTTCCAGATATGCCTAGGAAAACAGGGTAGGTTTCCTGCAAAACAGTATTTTCATATTATTTTTCTGTGAGATCAGAGTATTTTTTTCCATCTAAGCCCAAAAGCAAAATTCTGGCAATATGATGTGACTTCTGCTGCCTTCCCAACTTCCTGTTGCCTTTGTCTCCATCAGAACAGTGTTGGTAGCTGGCAGGTTTCACTGTAGCAATCACCAGAACCCCTACTGTCCACTAGAAGTATTTATTCCAGTTGTCAAATACCCGGCAAACATCATGTAGTCTCTATTGCATCCCCCTTTTCTGTCTTCACCTGCCATCCAGCCCACCCCAAAACCCTTCCTTTGCTCTGCACATAGTCACCAGTTCAACATAAAGTGAATCTTTTTTTTCCTATCACTGAGCATTTAGACTTTCTCCCACCAGGACTGGTCAAAAGACTGCATCAGCTGGTCATTGTGGCAGGGAAAAGTGGTTCAGCTCACCTAAGTTAAACCAAATCAGGACTGAAAGGGTTTATTGATTTATTAAGGAGATGTAATTAATGAACAATCCATGAACTATACATTCAGGGTCTATGTCAGCAATACAGCAGTTCATCACTAGGTTAGACACTTAGAAAACACTTATAAATTCCTTCTGGTTCCTAAACACATCTTTGTAAATAATCCCCAGACATGTGGGCATCTCTCACTGGCATGGGAGTCACTTCTGGGAGCACAGCTCCCTCAGTTATGTGCTTTTCCCACTGGAGTTGTGGCCACTCCAGCTCTAGGGGTGCCCACACCACTCCCAACAATCAGCTAATGCATCTGCAGGCAGGCAGGCACACCAGCAGGTCCCACCCCCTCCTGGAGTGTGAGTCCCACATGCTGCACCCCATGGGGTCAGGCCATGCACTGGGCGCCTGCTGCTGACCTCCACAGAAGCTGAGATGTGCCAGACTGGATTCTGACAGTCTGAGGCCCTTCCCTGATCTGTTCTGGTTTTTGTTTTTCGTTTATACAGTCTTTCCAACCAACTCATTCTTTGTCTCCAAATTGTCTTTGCTGTTCCCTGGTTACCATTTAATCCAGCTGATGGATGCCATCCTCTTTAGCATCATCAGCTGATGTCTGCTCTTTGTTTTCCTCTTCAGCAAAAGAAGTTTTGGGCAAATGCCTCAGATCCTTTTTGGTTTTCCATCCATACATGCTCCTTAGTGTCACTTAACTGTTTTATCGGCTGTTGTCTTACACCTCGTTTTGCCAAGAGTGAGCTGTGGAGGCACTCTACCATAACTAAAACTGACATTAAGGAAAAGAATAGTGTCCCCATGTCTGAATTTGGGGGGAGGTTATTTCTACACATTTTTACTTTCTCAGGGCCTACCAGTTCATGAATCCTTGACCTTTTAGTTACCTCACCGTGCACAACTATACACAGTTAATCTGTTTAAATTGTGCAGTCATTGTGCTCAGAGAACCAATTGCATGTGTCTGTAAATCTAATCGCTAGTGACCCCAGACCTGTAAGAGGGACAAGGAGAGGAAGGAGGAAGACTTGAAAGACAGTGTTGTTCTAGGAGACAACATACCCCCTTTGAGCCAGTGTTATGTATAGCAGCCTCTGAATGTTTTTTTTTTCTCCTGAACATCCCAGGCAGAAAATTGGAGGACAATCCCAAGGCAGTGTCCCGCAGGACCAAAAAGCTGGCATGGGGACCGAACACTGGCACACAGTCCCACACTCTGCTGGGACTCTGAGGGCAGTTCATGAGGGTCACTACTCTCCCCCTCAAGGCCACCAGAGGACTACAGACTGTTTGCCACCTGGCATCTTGATAGCAGTCTGAGGGCTGCCATTCAGTTCCTCGTCCTCTCTCACCTGTTGTGTGCGATGCAGGCTTGGTGCCAAGCAATTGAGCAGCTGCCCTTTTCCAGCTCCTGGGCATGCCCATCCCCATTTGTTTGCAGTGGCAGCCCATGGAATAGTACTGACCTGAGGCCATTTTACACACTTCTGTCACCTTATAACTTGCACTTGATCCCACAGCCTGGGTTGCTCCCTGTCCTGGCATGCCTCTCTGCTGCTGCTCATCACAGCATCACCCACAGCCATCTTCAGAGATTTTCTAGATCACACATTGCCCAAAGTTTCTGTGTGACCTTTAGCAGCATAGTCTCCTTTCCCCCCAAAAATGGCACTAAGGGGCAGAAATCAAGCCAGGCAAATCCTTGCTTTGCTTTGCTCTGCACTGGCCATTTCTCTTTCACTGCTACTTTAGAAATAGTTGTCCACCCTCCTGCCCTATAGTGAGCACCTTTCCTTGCTCTAGGTGCCTTCTTCCAGTCCCACAAAGCAGGAGATGGAAAGGAAGCAGGAAATCTCTTTGATGGCTATGCTCAAGGCAGTGAGATAAACGCCTAGCAGCTTCCATCCTGTAAGTTGTTCCTTCCTAGGTGTCAGTGCAGAGCTTTCCCTGACCCCATCCTTTGTCCTGCAGCTAATCTCCTGGACCTGCATTGCTTTGCACATTTTGTTCTTGGCAGCTTCCAACATTGCCTCAGGCCCTTATCGCCTTAAAAAATCAGATCATACAGTCGTGGCCTTAGAGACTGCCCGATTGATATCTGAGCAGCCAAACACACAGTAAATTTGAATAAAATTTGGCACCTCATTGCCTATTAGTGCTGCTATTCTGAGAGGATAATTCACAGACATCAAGGTAAAGTGCATCTCCTGAGCATGCACAGGACAGAGTCTTCGGTTTTGAAAAAGGTTGGCAGGAATGGTTTGAGACCCTCATGAAGGGCATTTTGCCCGTTCCACATCCTGCGTGCCCCAGCCTGTGCAGTCACAGGGATTTGATATTTCTGGCCACCACCAACCCAACAGGACTTGTCTGTGTATTTATACAGAAATACAAATGCTTGCAGGAAGAGGAGAGTGTTTCCCAGTGATCCTTAAACAAACACTGATGAGGCCAGGAGCTCCTGCAGCTCGGCTTCCACCAGCAGCACTGAAGCTCGTAGTGATGGTGTGCGGTGCTCAGAGGAAGATCGTGTTACTGGGTGGCCATTTACTATGTAATTGTGATACAGTTCTTTAGATCTTCTCTAGTTGCTTTCTCCAAACTCACTTTCTGTGGTCATAGGAAATAATGCTGTGGTAGAGTGCACCTCCATTAACATCCGATTTCAGTATCACCTTGAACCTCCCTGAATGTCCCATGCCTGTTTTGTTTTGGATGACCCTATTGCTCAGGCAGAAGGCAGGAAGGAGAGGGCTGCACAGACTGCTGCTGCTGGATGTGCCCTGAGCTAACTCATGTGCTGCTTGTGCCACAGAGCAGATGAAGTGGGTCCTAGCCCGTAGAAAACATGAGACATAACATTGCAGGGCAGGCTGTCTGGTGAACAGATTTCATGCCTGGGTGACACCACCATGCACCCATACATAATTCCCTAACTGCTGTCCTTTGTAGGGTAGCACACCTGAGCTATAAAACTGCACCCAGGGCGTTAGAAGGAAAGTTAGTTCAGCTCCTCAGTTGCCACGGCAGACTTGCAGCAGCAAGCTCTCAGCCCAGCAGCTGACAGAAACAGGCTATCTGGCAAGAGCAGCAACTGCACAGTGGTCTGGGGAGTCAAAAATGGGTGGTTTTTCCTTCAGCAGTGCTTGTGTATTTATTGGCTTGATTGTAATCACAGCTGCCTTAAGTTGTAACTGATACTGCCCTCCCTGCAGCATAGATGATGCTCGCTTGGGTATCAGGTACTGCTGTCTGTGTTTGCTTTTGTTATCAACCACCATCACCAGGACTCTTTAAAAGACCAGCTCTGACCCAGAGACCAAGGAGAAAAGACAGATTCCAATTATCCTCTTCCCTATGGCTCTCCAGCTCTTTCCCATCACATAAACACCACTGAGAGCTGATTCTCCTAACCCAGCATGAAAATCTGTGTGGCACACCTGGCTCCCTTTGATCATGTATAATGTATCAAGGTGCATTCATCAAACCAGACACTCCCAATTAAACACACACTTCTAGGCCTTCTAGGCACACAATCTCCATGTATCTTTAACCCATAAGCCTTCATGGCTTTGAGAAGTCTGGTGGCATGTCTAAAGCTAAGGAAGCCATCCTCAGCCACTGCCATGAGTGTAGTTGTAACTTTGAGAGTATCTGGCCTGTCTGGACCTAGAGTGGCCCCAGCAAAGTAAGACTGAGGGCCTAAAAAAGCAGCTCTTGTTGCTTCAGGGGCTGGTTCAGGGTTGTAGCCATGGAGAAGGGTGCCTTATTATGGGTTGTTCCCTAAATGCTAGCTTTAATGGCTTAGGAAGGGTATGTGATAATGGTGACCAGACCACTTCTTCTTGAGACCTGAGAAGAGCATGTTGAGTTTGGGTGGTCCTTGATTCCAGGCTAGGTCATTCTTGGGGGAATTGCCAGAATGTGCACCTGCTAGGTAGTACCATGGAAAGGCTCATCTTAGGTGCAGTCATTGCAACTCGAGACCTTAAGGAAAAAAAAAAAAGAAAAAGAAAAGATGGAGCTAAAGTTCAGAGAATGTATCAAGGGCAAGAAAATATGTGGAATACAATATTACAACCCGACAGGAAGTTCAGACGTAAACCCAAGTATGCTTGGATACAGATTTAATTTAACTGTCCTATAATGGTACCAGGGGACCGAGGCACACTGGTTACCTGTGATGACAGAGGTGCCTCCGCCGAGAACCCCCAACCCCACCCGGCCGGGCCAGGGGTGCGCTGCCGGCGGCTGCGGCGTTTGTGCAGCGCCCTGAAGGTCACCCCGCAAGGGCGGCGGCTGTCGCATGTGCAAGTCGTGTCCCTTCCGCCACAGGGGACGGGCAAGGCCCGCTGCCACCGGGAAGCCCCTGCCCGCCCCTCCCGCCTGGTGCTGCCAGGGCGCGGGCGGCGGAGCGCGGCGCCGGGCCGGGAGCGCTGTCGGCGCTCGTTATTCCGCAGCCGCGTTACACGTGAGCCCGCCGGAGTGTGGCGGGCCCGGCGGAGCGGAGCGGGGCGGGCGGCCACGCGAGGCGCCGGGAACAGGAGAGGGACGGTGCTCCGCAGCGCCCGGCCGAGGGGCTCTGCTGCGGGAGCAGGGACCGCAGGGAGCGGGCGGGGCGGGAATACCGGGAACGGGCGGGCACGTGCGCGGACCGGCGCGCGCACAGGTGTACGGATGCGCGCACACGCGCCCGCAGCTACAGCCGGGCAAGGGACGCGCGCCCCCGCGGTAGCACACACGCACCTGCCCGGCCCAGCAGGTCGGAGCTCCGGTGAGCGGCAGGCGGCCCGCGCCCACCCTTCCCCCGGCGCCTGTGCCGCAGCCCCCCGCCCCCTCCGCGCCGCTCCCGCCGCCGGCGCGCCCCCACCGCGCCCCGCCCGCCCCGGGCCCCGCCCGCGGAGCGCTCGGCGGATCCGCATTGGCGGCGGCGCGGGCAGGGCGGAGCCCGCGGCCTATATGAAGGGGCGCTGCGCGGGGAGCGCGGCTGCTCCGCGCCCCGTGCCCTCCGCCGCGCTCTCCCTGCCTCTCTCGCGTTCCCCCGGCCGCCTCCCCCGCTCTGCCCCATTGGGCCGGCGCCGCCGGGGCGGGCGCACCCATCCGCACCTTCCGGGGCCGCTCCGCCTGCTGAGGGCTGTAGGTCTCTGCACGCCGCTCGCCCACCCCGCTGCTCGCTATGGCCCGCGGGAAGGCCAAGGACGGTGATGGCAACTGGAAGAAATTCATCTGGAACTCGGAGAAGAAGGAGCTGCTGGGCCGCACCGGGGGCAGCTGGTGTGAGTGCGGGGCCGGGGGGCGGCGTTGCGGCGGGCGCTGCAGCACGGCCCCGGCGCTCCGCCTCCGCCGGCTGCGGCGGGGCTGCGGCCGGGGCGGGGGGGGCTGGCAGCGGGGCGTCCCCCGGGGTGGGGGAGGCAGGGCGAGGCGTCCCCCTGCCCTCTCCCCTCGGTGTCCGCCGGGACCCCCGGGGGCGGCGAGCGCTGCCCCCCGAGTGCGGCTCCAGGTGGGTCCGGGGGTGAGGCGGGGTCGGGCCGACCTTGTCGAGGGCACCTCGTCCTTGGGTCTCCTTCCTTTCCCCATGGCTGGCCCGGCCCGGGAGCATCGCCGTCGGGGGACCCTGACCTCCCAGCTCTCACCTGGCTTAGACTTTACAGAGGCTTTTTCTTTTTTCTGTTTTCTCCGGATAAATGAAACTAAGCGAGTTTTACTCCGCTGAGAAGGAGCAATTGACTTTTAATATCTCCGCAAGAAGGAAATGGCTCTATGTGCATTCCTCATAAGTGCTTGTCCTGTATTCATTGCATTTAGCTTAAAGAGACTTTTAATTTCTTTACGCTAATAGCAGCCTTCCAGTTGCTGCCAACCACAGCCGGTGTTGCCACCCTTGCGATGTTGAATTCAGCTCCTATTGTAATGGATCGGCTCGGAGGTGCCACGTCCAGAGCCGGCAGCTCTGGCAGGTGGACTAGAGCAGGCTTCTGCCGTATCTTTACGTGAGCAGAATGGGGTTGTGGGTGCGCATGGAGAGGTATTTTCTGCTTCTGAGGCACCAGGCAACTGCGCAGCGCTTTAAAGGCGGAGGCCGAACCAGGTCCTTTCCCAGAGTGTCCGTACCTATCTGCCTAGGACTGATTTCCATTTGCTGAGTTGATCTGCAGGCTGACGATTAGATTCTTCTGTTCTAAGCATACCTGTTGCAAGAAGCTTTTTCCTTCAACCCCGTGGTGCTCGATTTCTAGACCCACTGTGTATTTTCTGAGACCTTGGAGTGGTTTTGACCCTCAAGGTGTCTTTGGCGTTTAGAGCATCCTGGCTGGCAACCTGATTAAATAAGCTACCTCCCAGCGTTTGCCTTTTGATGTTACAAAACTCAAAGGCATTACGCTGCAGACAACAGCATTAGTGTTTGGTTTGTTACAACAGCACCTCCTATGACCGTGCTCTGGAAAAAATTTCCACACGTCCCTGACGTCACGGCCATTTGCTTTACGCTGCCTGGATACCAAAGAGTGCTTTAACTCCTGGAGCCCCACGTTACTGCACCCAGCTCTCCCCTTCAGCCCTGGCTACCTCCGGTGCACGCGAGGAAGACAAGAGGATTGGGATACCTTTCTGATAGTGTCCCTCAGCATCTGTTTCTCTGGGTGGCCCTCCTGTTTGCCTGTCTTTCATAGACTTAGAACAACCAGATGCCAGCTTTCATTGTGAGCCTTCTCTAATGATGTAGGTTTGGGGTTTTTTTGATGGAGCTGGGGAGTGAGAAGCAATATTTCCGCCCACTACTTACTCCCCTTCTCTGGTATCTCATCACTTCAAGTCCTTCAGATAAACTACATCTGTTTTGTTTGCGATTAGATGAGGACAGTCTGAGATATCAAGTAGGCTCACTCTCAAGTTGTCTTTGGCTTCTGCCTGTCCCTGCAGCCTGATGAGCAATACAGTTGCTTGGCATGGGCTGGCCTACCCTTGTAGGTGGCCTGGTGGTGTGTAGTATAGCATGTTACCCTGCAGTTAATTTGTTCAGATAATCCTTGTAAACTGGTAACTGATACCCAGAGCTGGGCTGCAGCTCCGTTCTTCCCAGTCCCTCCTCAAGATGGTTCTAGAAGACGCTCCTTTTAGACTGAAACTGTATTTAGTCTTTCATTGTTATGTAATTCACTAATTAGTATGAGCAGCACAAGAGTGTCTTTGTAGGTACACAAGCCACAAGCCAGGTAAATGTGCAGTATTTTGACACCTTAAGCATAATTTCCTACATTTGAGATGGAGTACTGAAGTTAATTTGGCCTGAACTCTTTACCCGTCTTTTTTTTTTTTTTTTTGGAGGTGATGGCCTGAACTACTAGACGAGATCAGGCTTTACAATGGCTTGTAAATGTGAATGAAACACTTACTGGTACTGCTCCTGGAAATAGCTTTGAGCCCAGAGCTATGTGGAATGAGTATCCTTCAAGCACACCCATGCTTGCTGTGGGGCACTTGGATCACTGACCCTGGCAAGTGCAGGGGTCTATGGTGGTGGTGCTGGGTCAGCCAAGGGATCCTTGAAGGTGTGGGGGAACATGGTTTAGTCTTTATGTTTTATAAGCCCAAACCCTGATTCACAGATTTATTCAGGGGCTCATGTTTCCCCACCACCAAACAACTGGAGTGCCTTACACTTCCTCTCTGCATCAGGGCATAATCTCACTCTTAAATAGATGTCTTTGCAACATCTGAATTTTGTGTGTTGGGCACCTCCTTGCAAGTGGCAAAGGTTGGAAGTACTGTCCTGAAGCATGACTGCCATGAGGGCTTGATTTGATTCCTCTTTATTTGTTTTCTCTTGCAGTTAAGATCCTCCTCTTCTATGTCATCTTCTACGGTTGCCTGGCAGGTATATTCATCGGGACCATCCAAGTGATGTTGCTCACTGTCAGTGAATTTGAGCCCAAATACCAGGATCGAGTGGCACCTCCAGGTAACTAAATAGGAGGCCCGTGTTTGACTTCGTGCAAGCTGTTCTGGGAAGGCGGGGTTGGTTACTCACCTCTAGAAGGAGGATGAAATAAGCATGTTGTTGCTGCAACACATATTTGTAGGGGGTGGGTATGTTCTCAGCCTTCTGTGTTAACAGTACTGGGGCTTGAAGAAAATCCTGCTAGAATTAAAGGTTGCATCACGAGAAAAACATTTCCTCTTTGAGAGGAACTTGAACCTGCTTTGGTTTTCCCTTCCCCTAAGCTGAAGTGATGGGGTGAGGCGTAAAGGCTTTACTTTTGGAAACAGGCTGTATGAGGAAGCTGAGTTCGATTTTTCTTTCTTCAGAACCACTCTGTTCACATGGGTAAGTGAAGGGATAAAGATAAAATGTTGGCTCTGTCAGTGGAAGCGGCGTACCAGTACCAGTTCTGGGAGTGCTCATGGAGTTGTTTTATCCAACACCACAGTACCCTGTGCTCTAGAAATGCTGTGGCACTCACTAGTGGGAATTGCAACCGATTGGTGTGGGAGGTGAAGGGAGGGTTGGGTGGGTCTGGTAGCTGCTGATGTGTGACCTGTCCTCACAGACGTAGAAATCTCTGCTCAAAATGATGCCTGAGCAGTGCCTGTGGCCAGCTGGCCTTGGCTGGGGCAGCAGGAGCACGTGGCCCTTGCTGCAGGTGCGCGCTCCGCCTGCCGGGCTGCGCTATCCGAGTCCCGCCGCAGCCGGCGGCTGGAGCGCAGGGGGAGCTGCGCCACTGCTGCCTTCCCACATTGCCAGTGACCTTGAGGCTGCCTGGCACTGGGCATCCTAACGATCCGGCTCCAGTTGCTCTGTGAAACAGTTCAGAAGCTTTTAATAACAGTGGTATTTAAGTGACAATTGTGACACTGATGGCTTGTAGCTACACAAGTTGGCCCTGATGCTGAGCTGTCTTGCAGCCCCACTGCCTGTAATGCTGTGCTGTGAATCCCTGCCCTAAACACAGGGAATGTCACTGTCACCAAATGGTGCTACAGCTCAGCTAAGTCATCTTTTCCAGATAACTGAGTTTCTACCAACATGATTTTAACACGGAACAGAGGCTGGAACTCCTGTGTTAGTGTGTTATACTACTTCATGTGCCACCACCATGGCCGGGGCAAATGCTGACTTAAGCACTGAAAGCAGCTCTTTTAATCTCTGCAGTGGGCCCTGACATTTGCAGGAAAGACTGCCAGTGATACTGCCCAGAGCCATTGTTTGCATCTGAAAAGCCAGCATGGCTAATGCTGGGGTAATTGTTACTCAGTAATGTGTTTTTCCCCTTCATGAAATAATTAGCAAAGGCACCCATGGATCTGAGGTCTCACCCAGATAGCCCTGCTGTTCAGCCAGATGTCACATAATTACCTGTTCTAGGTAAACTGATTGCTTTCTATGAAACAGCACTTTATGATTCCAATTTCACAGCAACTCTGGTAAAATTTTTGTGGAAGACTTCAGCCTGCAGAGGATTTTTATAAATATCTTAATTGCATACTGCACCAGTTATTCTGGGGCTTCTTTTTTTTTTGACAAAGAAAAGGAATTTAATTTCAAGACACTCTTGTAGTGTCTACTGCAGAAATCAAAATGGAGGAACAACGACAAGATTGTCAGGAATCTTTTGTAATGGGTACTGAAATCAAGGGGAACAAAATCCACCTCCTTGAATGTGTGGGACAGTGGGGAGCCAGTAAACAAGGGGTTTGAACCAAGCTGCAATGACATATGCATAAAACTTCAAAGAAATAATTAGTAAATAGAACAGGATCCTTTGCAGAGCATCACTTGACAGCACTTCCTACAGATGTGGACAAGCTGGTGTAGGGCATGGTGGAGGCTGGCACTTGGTATCCAGTACATTCCTTGTCCTGTAGCACAGCAGCTGTGAAACTGTGAGTCCAAAATCGCCCTTTAATGCAGGCTTTCAGAGACACTGACTGGTAGTGAGTGGCTGCACTGCTGTTTGGGGGGTCAGCAATCCCTGTGTTCTCTGGCTGTGCAGGATTCTCCCCAGTGCTGCAAGCACAGCTGCTATTCTGTCAAGGAACACGTGTGGTGAGCACCAAACTTGAACTTTCTGTGGTCTGAGACACCTGCAAATGATGAGCTATATCAAGTAGGATGTTGTGCAAATCTAATTCCTGGTTCTTGTGGGAAAACTTGTGAGCCAAATAAATATACTGGCAGCTTGATAAAGCCCTGGATTTTCTAGGGAGCCAGAAAAGCTGGTTTATTCTTTTTACAGTGTTCTGTCCTTCTTGGGTAAGTCAATGTTGTTGTCAGCCCAGAATGCTTTGAGAAAGGGAAAACTAACTTGCCTTCAGGATTTGCAAGAGGAAATGTTGTAGAGGCTACTATAATATCATTCTTGTTCTGAAATACAACAGATTTCATAACAGCAGCAGAACCTACAGGGTGTTGTATTGAGTTATTGACATGGGTATAACATTGAAAGCCATAAAGTGCTATTTTTGTAGCCAAGTGTCATTAATATGGTAATTGGTTTCTGCATTGAACACAACAGGAATGTTATACAGGGCTTCAGGGCAAGCTGAGTGTTGTACCTTTCCATTACACTATTTTTTTCTTTATTTTGTCTTGTGGGGGAAGGGACAGTGCAGTTCACCTGCCCATCAGCCCTGCCATTGTGACAGCCCCAGCTCCCGGTTTCGCTTGTGCCGCAGGCTCGGACTCTGCTTTGAACACAGAGGACTTGCCCTGCTGCTAGTGAAGGATGAGGATATTGCCTCTTAGGAAGCAGCCCTAAAAATAATGCTTCATTCTCCCCCTCCCCACCCCAGTAAAATTGGGCTGTGTATCCTGCCATCTTGTGGTGTGCATCCCGTGGAACAGCATTCCCTCACAGGCGGGCTGAGGGGACAGAGCTCACGGCAGCCTGAGGCAGAGCTTTGGAAGTGGTGGCTGGAAGGAAGAATCCCTGCTCCAGCCAGGGGATTTCAGGTGTTCCTGCTTTGCTCTGCTGGGCAGTGAGTGCATCATAGAAAGGCTGCTTTGGTGTGTTCCCCACTTGGCTGATTTAGCTTGGACAGCAGCAGCAAGGTGGTGGGGAGAATTCAAAGGAGAGTGTGCTGCCTGCAGGGAGGTTGCAGCTCTTTGCTTCTCTCATCTCAGCAGCACCTATGCTAGGGAAAATCTCAGTCTCCAGGATGTTGCAGCCAAGCAGATTTTGCTACATTTGCAGAAAACTCACACCTGTTTTTTGTACTTTAGGGATGAGGTTGACTGCAAGCTTGGAAGGACATTGTTTGATATGGTGCCTTTTAAAATCTAGCCTCACATAGTGAGCTGGGGGAGGGTGTAGTGATCACTCAATTTGTTGTCTGTGTCATCTCTGGAGTTTTCATACCCATTTGGAACAAAGATTACATGGTACTTGGAAATGAGCACGGTGTGATGGAGCAAGAGTGGTTACTATGGCCTTATACAATTGTTCCTAATAATAAGCCTGACTTCCCACTTATAGTTTCTTCCTCTTTACCCTCAGGATACTTCTCCTGAAGTCTTGCTATTGCAGCTTAGAATGATAAAATCTATGTGGAAAACTGCTTTTAAATGAACTGGAATAAATAGGATTTTAATCTGCAGTGGCATTTTGGAAGTGGAACTGTAGCCAAAGAAAAGAACCCAAATGACTTTGCGTGGGTTTTTTTTAGTGTTTGATGTCCTTGTATAGTCACAGCCAACAAAAGGTGGTGTCCATTACCAACCAAGGCGTTGCTTATCATTTACGTGGACAGTGTCAGCCAAGTGAAGATGAGAGTCTCATTTCTTAACAAGGCACTCTGAGTTGCCAGTTGTGGCAATTTTATAATTTGTCATTATTTTAGCATTGAGTTACTTCATTCTTTCGTGTGGAAAGAACAGCATAACATGTGACACAATGGTGCATCTCTGTTGTAATAGCTTGAGATGCAGAGCTGTGTCATACAGATTATAGTCAGAGGATAGGGAGAGGATTGTTAGACTTCTGGCTCTGAAAGCACCTGTGGGTTTGTTTCTTTTCCCCCATAGGACTTGCTCATGAATGGCTTCCTCCAGTGCATGCAGCCCCTAAAAGCTTCATTTATGCCAGCCACACGCTTCCTTGGGTGTAGCAATATGTGCCAGGGAGTACTGCAAGGGCCCAAGTTTTAAGCGCTTTTTCTCGTCCTGCTTGCTTAAGTTGCCAGGTGGGGGTGAGAGAATGTTCCAGAAATGTTAGTGTTCTGCAGAGGTTACCTTCTGCCATTGTACAAACATGCTTGGTTTTCCACACGAGATTGCTTAAGGTTTCAGTGATAGTGCTGCTCTGCTAACGCCACTGCAGCTTTTAGTTTGGCTATGGGATGTACAGAAGGAAATGATACATCAGGGCTTAGGGCTTTGCATCCAGTCAGTTGCAGGCATGTGAGAATGGAGGTTATGGTAGAAGCCAGTAACACAGTTTTTTAATTAGGATAAAGGTATTTTTCATTACAAGTCTTTAATATTCATAAAGATTGTATTTCTTACTTTGTAAGTGGGAAGATTGATCTCCACTTTGCTCCTATACTAAACAAAGCAACCACTCGTGTGCCAAAGTCTGGTCTAGTATGGTTCATCCATCCACCTGGAAATGCTCCCAGTCAGGCAGAAAACTTGGGCCACGGGCTACCTGGCAGGAACAGTGGTTCCTTTGTGCTGGCTGCTGGAACAACTGCTGGACCTACTGCCAAGGCTTCATGGCAGTTGTGTGGAGATGTACGAGACAGGGATGCTTTGGGATGGCAGTCTGTTCTCCAGCCAAGTCACTTGTCTGATGGGCAGAGGGTTGGCTTTGGACTTCATCTATCAGTGGCCAGGGTCTCTTAAAGAGAGAGCAGGGATCTTCTACTGGGTGGCTTTTATAAACCACAGGGATTATTGCTGACCTTCACATCACCTTTGCCAGGCCTGTGTGGGTGCCCTATGTGTTACCTTGGCCAAGACAAGAAACAGATGGGGAGGTCGAGCAAAACTGACAATGTCACTTGCCTGACTGGAACTTAACAAGCCTGGCCATGTTTCCTTGATTTTTTTTTCTTTTTTTGTATTTACACATTTGAATATGTATGTGAATATGGATGTCACCTGTAACTTGAACTCTGGAAAAGGCAGACCCAGGAGAGGACCTAAGGCCTGGCCTGCCTCTGCTGCAATTCCAGACAGCCACTTCAGGTGACTGAGTCTGTTCCTCCCAGCTGAGTGGTAACGTGAGAAGGGCTTGGCAGGATGGGTTTGAAGTCCCTTACTAAAATGGCAACTGGCATATTTTTTCTATATATAAACTGTTTGTGAAGCAAGAAGATGAGTAATTGCTCAAAAAAGGGTTGAAAGCCACTGACTTTGGAGGGTAGGATGTCATTCTGCTAGAGGAATAGAGAATTGCTGCTAAACTTGTAAACTCATCCTGGTCTGTTTGTAGCAGAGGGAATTTTGAGCAGTTAAAAGCTGCTTCAGGAATTAAACTTGAAACACCGGAGCTCCTTGCTGGACTTCTCTTTGGTGACCAGGAGCTGTGTTTAGGGGAACAAAGGTAATCTTTGTCCTAGGTTACAAATTCCAAGTTAGTGGGTAGTGGCAGGGGGGTGGAGGGAGTGGTCAGTTGGTCTGTGGAGGGACTGAGCAGAAGCACTCAAGTGGCTTTGGAAAAACTGCTGGAGTCACAAGCTCTTGTGGGTTGGGGCCAGCTGCCTAAGCTGCCTGAGTTTTGCACCAGAGGAGCTTCTTGGCAACAGGCCTGTTGTGGAAGGTGTCAAAGCAAATGCTGCTCCCTTGCTCATTTTCTTTATCTTGCTAAAATGAAGAGGACAAACTGAACTAAAGTCAGGCTCTTAATAATTACAGTTGCTGCCACAAAAGCAGTATGAACTTGGTTCCTATTACTTGAATTAAAGTGTTAGCCATGCAGTAATACTTTCAATAAAAATGTGACCTAAACATTGCATAGGAGCAACTATTTCCAAGTTCCACAATGAAGAGCAAAGGAAGACTGCTTTTCATTATCTGTAGGCATTTCTTGTTTGTAGTCTCTTCTCCATGCATCATAGTTTAAATCTGAGCTGGTTTGCACAGCCCAGAATCTGGAGAGTCTTTTAAACAATTCTTCTATTTGGTGGCATTTCCTACTCACCTTCTTGGTGATGAGCTGCTGATAAAATCATCTTCTGAGCTGTCTTACAGTCAGAAATACCCAATTAGGCAGTGAAAAGAGAGGAGGCAGTGCTCAGGCAGCTGAATTTACTAAGGGAGAAAATGTCTCCTGCCCTGCATCCCACAGGGGAGACACACAAAGGCCACATGGATTCCAGCTGGCAGAGCGTGACCAGACTTGGGAAACCTCTTGTCTTTGTTGCAGGAGCTCACGAGTGTAGAGCTGTGCTGTATCCTAAACACAGAGTTTGCAGACACTGAAGGCAGCCTGTTAGGGATATTTATGTTCTGTGTGGTTGGTCTCACACACCACTTCCCTTCTGTCCTCGAGGAGGGGGCAGAAGTGCACAGTGGACCTGTGATTGGTGCTTTCTTTTGAAGGAAGGCTAGACTTTGTAGCCTCACTTCTCCATTTTGTGATTTTTGTCTTTTTACCTGATCTAAATGCTGTGATTTAAGACTGTTGCTGGAAAGAGGAGAACCTCTCCTTCAGTGAGCTTAAGCTGCTTTGTCAAAGTTCTTAAGTCTGAAAAACAGAGATTATTATTAGGAGTTAAGTTCTTGGTATCACCTGGAGGCTGTGCAGCTTTGAGGTGTACTTAATGTTTTCTCCCTGATTTTGCTGTTCTTAGGACTGACTCAAGTTCCCCAGGTTCAAAAGACAGAAATTTCCTTTACTGCCTCTGATCCCAGAAGTTATGAACCCTATGTGAGGAACCTGGATAATTTCTTAAGGGACTATAGTGATGAGCAACAAACTGAAAACATCGTGTTTCAGGACTGTGGAGGTAAGTCTTGATTGTTTCCTACACTGAGGACTGAATGATGGCTCTGTCAGATCTACCAGAAGCTGAGGTTGAGCAGTGGTGGTCTTGGTTTTGAGCTGTTCCAGCAGCATGTGTGTTAACTGACTGCTCATTAATTTAATTTGGGCAGACCACACTGGGCCATATTTAGCAGCTTATTGGAGGGTTGGGAATCCCCACGTTTCGCTTGGAGAACTCACTCTTCATCTGACTCTGAAGATGGCACTGACCTTGTTCTCTCTGAGAGCCACAAGGGTTTTACTGATGACTTTGCTAAAGCTAGTGTTGGTCCTCTTTGTGCCATGCAGTCAGACATCTGGGAGGTGTTTACCCTTAATAGGTTATTTGTAATCATGTGAATGAGACTCTCACCTCATAATACATCTGAATCAAATCTGAGGGAAACCCACTTGTAAAAGCTGCCCAGAAAAAAATGGTCTCTGAGCCTGATGATTCTGGAAGAAATCTGTTATAAAACAAAGCTCCATAAAACTTGCTGGTCTGGGAGCAGCCCTGTGTTGGGGGGTGGCTGGGTGTCGGTCTGTGGACCCCCTCAACTGCCCTGGTGAGGGAAATCCCACCTGCCCAGGGAAGTGTAAGGGACACACAAGATGCCAATGCATGTGGTTGTTTTCCTTCCCCTGCTGTGACAGACACACCCACTGAATACAAAGAGAGGGGACCATATAATGATGCCCAGGGCCAGAAGAAAGTCTGCAAATTCAAACGTGAATGGCTGGACAACTGTTCTGGACTAAATGATCCCACCTATGGCTACAAGGATGGCAAACCATGCATCCTTGTCAAGCTCAACAGAATCATTGGCTTCAAACCTCAGGCAAGTATCTTTCTTCCCTTCTTAGCAGATGCTACTGATCAGGAGGAAAGGTTGGCTGCAGATTTGCTGGGCCTGCTTTTTGGTCTCTGGAAAGAGATACTCTTGCTGCAGAGGATAAACTGTGATACAATTTGACGAATTTGCTTCAAAAATGCTTTTACTTGGAAAGCAGTGAAAGGTGTGCACTGCAAGTTGGTAACAAGTAGCACTGAACCTCACAGTGCAACCTCCTGGTTATTTATCTGGTAACTTCTGAGCCTGCTATTGGAGTTGCCATAAAGGGGCATTTTCTTCAAATGATAAATTCCAATTTAAATTCCTGTGTGCTTCCAAGGCACCATCCCAGACCAACACTGTCTAGTAACATTAGTATATTTTGTCATGCCCTGACCCACTCAATTCTTTTCCTCAGGCAGTGCATTCTTGTCTGCCTTGCCATAGCTGCTTAATTAATTTATGAAATGCTAATATTAAATACCAGAGTGAAACACAGGCTCGAAAGAGTAAACTACATTTGAAAGTTAGGCACAGCTGCAAGAAAGGTGAGGAGGTCTTTAGTTAATTTATTGTAGTTTTCCAGAGGCTTTAGGATATCTCTCCTAAGTGGTTGCTCTGCCCTTCAGCCAAACGGAAGTCTGCAGTAATGCGGAAGGGTGTTAATCTGGGTATTCATGGCTTTTCCTTCTGGTTTTTTTTTTTTTCCCAGTGCATTAAAATGCTAAAAATTTCTTTTAAGAATTCAGTGGCAAAACATGTGCTGTTGAATAAGGTGGTGTGCAAAACCTGCCACTCTGTCTTTTGGATGGAGAACAGTGCAAATGGCATTCTAGGCCACCTTCTCTCCCATCTGTCAGGGCACTTGAGGATGGGAATTGGTGCTGTCTAACGAGTCCTGAAGAATGTTTTCCTTCAAAGAGAGCTTGTCCTGCGCTACAAAAATGGACAAACTTTTGGTTTATCTGATTTGTGGTGGAAACATTTTAGCAGAATGTACTGTGGTGGCTGTAGGGTGACATGAGATGTGCATGTTTGATGTCTGGGAAAGAGAAGGGTTTGGTGTGTTCCTCTCTTTTTTTGCAGTGGAGCTCTGGAGACCTCCAAGACTGCATTAGACAGCAGGGTCTGGTCACGGAATGACTTTGCAGATTTCATTTAGAAACAACGCATCCAAGGCAGAATTTATTTGTGGTTCCACACTCCAGCACAGACCCCATAGTTCTTGCATTGGGAAAAATGTTTGTAAAGCAGATTTGAAACTGCAATGTTGTCAAACAATACCACTGCACTTTAAAAGACCAGAGACCAGCTGGGTTAGTGGTTGGACTATGAGAGTTGGCACTCGCACCTTTCTCTGATATACCCAGAGCTTTTGTCCTTCCTTGTTGGTGGTAAAGTTCAGCAGTGTCAGGGTGAGACTGCCACACTTTGTTCTTTCCTGTGCATTTCCAGTCCTGATTACACGCACCTGGCAGGCAGGTGGCAAATCCTGCACCAGTGCAATCCTGCCACTGCCTGAGCTTGCAAAAACAAGCCCCGCTAGCTATAGACACTGCCATGAAACACTTTCCCCAGGGGCACCATGGAACTAAACCCAGCCTGACCTGCTTGTATCCACAGCAGGTGAAGCTGTAAGAACAGCTAGCAGTTCTGGTTGGGTCAAGTTCCCCTGCTTCCAGTTATGCTGCACTACTTATCTGTCCCAAGAACCACTGAGAGCTATTGCCTCAGAACTGTGCTCATTAGAGATTCCAGTTAACGGTGTGTGTTCAGTACTGTTGATCTTTGTTGCTGCAAAGGTGCTCCAGTCTGCAGAGGAGTGTCCAGTGTGTAAAATCCCCTTGTTCTGGATTTCTTCTAGGCTCCAGCCAATGAAAGCCTCCCTCCTGAGATTATGGCAAAATACAACCCAAATCTCATCCCTGTCCACTGTGTTGCCAAGGTGAGTTGGAAATGTGACAGAGCAGAGTTGGGAAGCTGCAGGAGATGACTAAGCCTTTGTCCAAGTGTAGTTATCTCCTTGCCAGCCATTCTATAGACTAATGGAGTGGTTCTTACTTGGGATAACAGTAGTTTCTCAAAGCCCTGCCCTGCTGATGGATGAGTTAGTGCTACCTCCACAGAGTGGGGTAAAAGCAGGGCAAGATAGTTAAAGGTATGTTCAAAAGTAGCCATTTGGCTTCCAAGTGCTGTGCTGCAGCAAAAAAAATAAGGCCTCCATGGAAGATATTTCATACTTGGCATGTGCAAAGCAGCTGAGAAACAGCAAAGTTTCTGTAGCCAAGGCCTGTGCAATTGTACCATAGGATGCCCTGGTGGTTTCTAACTGTCTAAGTGGCTGAGGCTTTAAATTAGGCAAAGCCCTTTTCCTGGCTGATGTGCGCTGACATGTCCTGTAGACCACTGGTGGCTCTTGTCACAGTGGGAACCAGCACTGACCAAATGGGAGGTCACAGTCTCGCTGAGAATCAGCTGCTGACACAGCTGAGGGCTGCCGAAGTTTGGGTGGTTGTCATTGCTTGTGCCTCCTCTTCCCCCTGCAGCGAGAGGAAGATGCAGACAAGATCGGCACGGTGGAGTACTTCGGGATGGGCGGCTACCCCGGCTTCGGGCTGCAGTACTACCCCTACTACGGGAAGCTGCTGCAGCCGCGCTACCTGCAGCCGCTGGTGGCCGTGCAGTTCACCAACCTGACCTACGACGTGGAGGTGCGCGTGGAGTGCAGGGCCTACGGGCAGAACATCGTCTACAGCGACAAGGACCGCTTCCAGGGACGCTTTGATATTAAATTCGACATAAAAAGCAGCTGATCGTAAGCACAACTCTCTTCTTCCCCCCTCCTCCTTCTCCTAGCCATTTAAAAAGGTTAAAAAAAAAAAAAAAAGAACAAAAAAGAAAACCTACTAGTCTTGAACAAACTGTCATACGTATGGGACCTACACGTAATCTATATGCTTTACACTAGCTTTCTGCATTTACTAGGTTAGAATGTAAACAAAGTGTAGCAATAGCGACAAATATTTATTCTACTGTAAATGACAAAAGAAAACAAAATTGAGCCTTGGGACATGCCCATTTTTACTGTAAATTATGATTCCATAACTGACTTGTAGTAAGCAGTGTTTCTGGCCCCTAAGTATTGCTGCCTTGTGTATTTTATTTAGTGTACAGTACTATAGGTGCATACTCTGGTCATTTTTCAAGCCATGTATTGTATCTGTTTTCTACTTCTTGTGAGCAAAGACTTTTGCTGTCCAAGGTGTAAATACTCAATGGGACTAGAACTGGCATGAAACCTCATTATTTTGTTCCTTTTCAAAGAAAGGCCCACCTTTGAGATGATATTTAACAGCACTCCATAAGGCTTCTGGCTTTTTTGTGGTGTTAGGGTATTTTATTTGGAGGGGTGGCAGGGAAACTAACTTAAGTGAAGTCAAAGAGAATAGGTGATTGTGTACTGTGCTTTGTAGCGAATGCTGTCTCTCTCTCCACCTCTTCCCTTATCCTCCAGTATGTTGTGTGAGAGACTGGGTCAGGCTATCACTCTCCTCAGTGATAGGCATAACTCTGCTTTGTATATTTTCTTTTCTCTTTTTTTTTTTTTTTTCCTGCTGAAGGCATCGCACACTGTGGTGCTAATGTCTTTATTGAATGTTTTAGCCATTTTCATGGTGGAAGAATTTTATATTTATGCAGTTGTACAATTTTATTTTTTCTGCAAGAAAGTGTAATGTATGAAATAAACCAAAGTCACATGTTTGAAAATAAATCTTTATTTTAAACTTTATAAAAGCAATGCAGTACCCCATAGAATGGTGTTAAATGTTGTCTAAAGTGCAAAACTCTATGTTCTAACATGTAATAATAGCCAGGAGTACAGTGCTCTTGTTGATCTTGTATTTCAGTCAGGTTGAAACATTGGACAAATAAATGAATGAACACACAGTTCTGTGTGCGTGTCTGTTGCAGTGGGTAAGGATGGAGCCTGTTAGTTGTCCAGAATCTTGAAGAAGTACTGCACCTATTTCAAACAGAAAATGGATCATTATCATTCCCAGTCTTAGCACACGGGAGTTGAAATGATTGAAACATTTGAAACATTGAACTGCTACACATCAGTGCTGGGGTCTGTTCATTACTTGTTTTCCCTCCCCCTACGCTGCGTGAGATGCTGCTGTGAACACCTGCCTGTGCTGGTAGGATCCCCACAAGTCTCTTCCCACTTACTGCACACTCTCCACCTCTGCAGGCACAGGCTCTGTGTTCCAGATAAAACTGTCCATCCTCAGTGCAGGTTAAAGCTTCCAGCAGCCAGAAGGGAGGCTGCATGCCGAAGCCACAAGAGTTTCAGGGCAGCCACTTGCTCTGTGTTACTGCTGAGCCAGTGGCCAGGGCTGAGGGCAGGCTCTGCCCGCTGGGGCTGCTCAGAGATGACAAAATGTGGCAGCTGGCTCTGTGCAGGGGTCAGGCTCACTATGTGCTGCATGATGCAGATTACCAGGGAGAATGGCTCCATGTAAAGTGACACAACAGGACTATCCTAGAGCAAGTGGCCTGATAAAGACTTCCTAAGTGGAACACACAATCCTGGAGAAGCAAGATGCTGAGCTCTTTGCCATCTGCTAGAAGGAAAAGTGTGGTTACAGTACACTGTGGTGGTTAGTGCACCCATTTAGCTGTTCCATGTTGTTCCCAAGGAGTAGGTGCCAGCAGAAATTGCACCTTCATCTCTTTCTTTTGCTGCTGTATGTTTAGAGCAACGATTTAAAAAGCTGTGATGAGAGCCCTAAAATACTCCCCAGTGGAAACTCCACCTGCAAAAAACTGCAGGAAAGCTGAGGCATTTTGGCTCCCAGCAATTGATAGGTTCCTACTGCTACCATTTTGGGTGGGCATGTTGTTGCATGGCTCAAGGTTTGGTAGGATCAACTGCCCCTACAATTCAGTTCCTGGGTGAAGAGTTTGTGACAATTAAAAGAAAAAATCAAAACGACAACAAAAAGCTCCAAACCAGCCAACAAACAAAAAATATTTTCCAATTTAACTTGTATAAGACCCAACTCAAGGTTAGGTACTTTACTGCCTTTTAATTCTCTGCATGAGTGTGAAGTCTAAAGCATGGACTATTAATAAAGAGTCTGGCTTACTCCAGGGTTGGGACAACCACTGTGGAAAACTTAAAGGTGCTTGTGTTTGCTTCAGTGAGCAAATGTCTGAAAGGGCTCATGCAACATACTCTTAGGAATTGCATATGAAATTAGGCAATTCACCCTAACGTTTTACCCAAATCCCAACCCCAATCACTTTCTCGTCCCACATCAGTGCAAACAGAATGGCTGCTCAGATCACTAATTAACCAGGCAGGAAGGGCAGTACCTATCCTACCTACATGCCCTGCAGCTGCCCACTGGAAAGTCCCAACTGCTTCCAGGCTTCAGGACAACTCTGCTACCAAAGGACCACACCCCCCACACCCCAAAAAGGCAGTAAGTGCACCTGGTCAGACACATCCCCTTCCCCCATTAGAAATCCTACTGTAATTTGTCAGACCTACTGGTGATACAGCACTAGAAGACTGCAGTATGGTCAAAAAAAGTTCCCAAACTACCAAAGTCCAAGGAAATTTCACCCCACCCCAAGCAGGTGTAGACTCATAGCTGAGCACCCCACTCACCAAGTGGCACCAGTGCTTTGGATACACAACAGTCTTGACATCAAAACAACCTTTCTCAATTGGCACTGACACAGCCTCATCTGGGCTGAGACTGGACAACAGCCCTGGGGGCAGAAGGCCTGCAGGCAGGGCAAGGGCCTCAAGATGTGACATCTCACCAAATCCATGGTTTAATCCAAATTAAACCATGCCTTCAAGATTCATTATTCCTTATTTTAATCTGTGCTCTATCCACTCTCCTCAGGAAGGCATCACATTCCTTACTGCCTAATAGGACATTTTAAATTGCCAGTCTGAACATGTTCTTTCTGCCAGATTGACTCAGCATAGTTAAGTATAATTGTAGCCATTAAAGTGAATTTATCTCCCTTCTTGTTATATGGGACACCTGCATTTAATAAGAGAAACACACAAAAGCACTAGTAAAATAAAAAGCAGAGAGAGAGACATACATATATTTAACAACACAAGCCTTTAAGGCTGTGTCTGCACAAACATTTGCAATAGCACACACCAGCTATCAATTTTAAAGCTATAAGCACTGGCACTTCTGGACTTCTGTTCCCAGCTTGGCCAAGGGCAGGTGTCCAGCACAGGCCAGGCACAACCGTCGGCACGGGTGGGGAGCTGTGCCAAGAGCAAAGAAAATGGCCAAGTGCAGTGGAATCTGCTTCTTCCTAGGTAATAACTCCGTGTCCATGCTCAGCCCGGGGTGCTGGTACAACTGCTGCCACCACAGGCCTGTTTCCCTGCCATGGAGCAGGTTTAACAGAGCTGAGTCAACTCCCCCTGACCTGAGCTGCCTCAGCTGGAGCTGCATGGTCATCCCTGGGATTTAAGTACTGATCCACCCCTGCAGCACAGGTGACACAGGTGAGTGCTGGCCTTGCCACATGCCGGCTCACTTGACACTAGCAACAAAAGGATTTGTGCTATTTTAGTCTCCAAAGGCCCCTTGATTTTGTGCAACCAGTTTTTTCAGGCTGGACTGCACATCCTCAGTTTACTTAAAACCTGTGCAAAACCTCTTCCTCCTCAATTAGCTTTTAGTGGATTGTTCAAGACCCACACAGACTGTATTGGTAAGGCTCAGACATCAGAACAAGCAGCACTACATTTCATATACTGTGCAAAACCAGGTGCCTGTATGTTCTCTTTGAGTATAATTATCTTTATATGGGTCGGCTGCCACCCAGCTCCCAGTAAAACCAGTTAAGAGCTGGCAGATCTGTGGTATGCAGAAAGGATCCTTCTAAGAACCTCACCCTTGGGAGCACAGCAGTGGATAAGAACTGGGTAAGAGCTGGATAAGAACCACCAGAACTTAGTCACCCATCCCATGACCACAGGTATGGCATTATGAGAAGAATCAAGACTTGAGAAGAACCAAGATTTCAGCACTACCAAGAGATTTGGGATGCCCCCATCTTATGAGGCCCCAGCTGAAGACACCTTGAAGAATGCCCATTCTAAAAGCACCAGGTCCTTTTCCAAGGGGATCCAAGGGGACCTGGTGATAACTTGCATCAAGCATCCAGATGGGGGTTAGATCCTCCAAAATACCTTGTATTTTAGGAAATATAGTTCTTCTCTTTCCCAAGGTCTGAGCATAGTCCAAACCACAGAAAGGAGAGCTGTGCCAGTACAAAACATCTGAACAAATCTCACATTTGACCAAGGGCAAGGTCAGCCTCTCTGAGCCAAGCACACTTCTGATCTCTACAGGATCCAAGGGTGACAGAGCACAAATCCACACCAGGAGCTTATCTGAAACCCACCAACACATTTCACAGATGCCACCCATATGCCTTTCCAATGATGCTAACATTCAGGTGTGCTCACTGTTTCCCAGGGGTGACACAGGATCTAATTTAACACCAATACTCCCCTTGCAGACCCCAGGAACCAGCTATCTGCTTTGCAGCACGCAGCTATGCCCTCTCTAGCTCCTGTTCAGGGACAAATAGCAATAATGCTCAGGAAGTAACAATGGGTGAATAACCATGACCTTCTGGCTCTGACCCCATAAACTGCTTCATGAGGAGGAGCTGAGAGCTGCTTCAGTTCCATGAAGTTCTGCTTCAGTCACACTCACTCCCAGCAGACCTCATGTTAACGAAGTTGGCGGCTCTCTCTGAGCACTTCCACGTGTTACCACGAAGTTTCAGGAGCTAATACAGCATGCAATAACAAAATCCACTCAAATGCCCTGGCTGAGCACAAGCAAGTATCATCTGAACAATGTGTGCC
Organism: Melozone crissalis; assembly: GCF_028551555.1. Lineage (NCBI taxonomy): Eukaryota > Metazoa > Chordata > Aves > Passeriformes > Passerellidae > Melozone > Melozone crissalis. The sequence goes on along the minus strand of NW_026535786.1, from coordinate 19,065,745 downwards.
CTAAGAGCACGGAAAGGCCAGGCAAAATTATAAAGGGGGAAGCAAATCAAGTGAGACAGCCAGTTTTCCAAGGGAGAGCAAAAGATCTTGGTATTAACACAGGGCCCTGCACAGGCACAAAGTGTGCTGAAGATTCCAAGTGTAAGAATTACAGGTACTTACAATTTAACTCTCTTTCTGTCCAGAAAACAATGCAAAGAGCAGTGCTGATGAGACGTGCCTGCTGAGCAGCTTTGGAGTTAGAGCTTTTGTCTACAGGCCAGACCCAGGCACACCTTGGGCTGTAGCAGCACCCCACACAGGCAGAACTGCAGCCTCAGAGAAATCCCAGCACTGAAATAGTACCTCAACTCTCACTGCCCTTGTTCCTCTCAGCTGGCAGTTTTTGGTAAGAAACCCTGTTAGTCTCCTTTCATGGCAGAAGCCAGGAGGCTGACAAGGTGACACACTATCAAGAAAAGGGCTGAGTTCACAGCTTCACTTCTCATCCATCACCAGAAAGGTGAAAGTAATTTTCAGTCCTTCCTCATCTCTGCAGAACCAAAACTGGCAGCTGGGAGATGGAAGCCTTTTCCATCCCTGTATGCATTTAGAGCCTGTCAGGAATTTTGGTGCCTTCCACACAGCCCTCTCCCCACAATCACCACAACACTCTATCTCCTTGGTCAGTGTAGGCATGCAGGCACATGATCCAGAGTCTTTGCTGACCCAAAGTTTCAGCATCAGTACACTTTCCCTAAACATTAAGGTCTGATAAATTTTTACGTGTTAGCTCAGTTTCAGGTCACAAGTAGGAAACAAAAAGCTTTTTTTGCCCATTAGCATTGGTTTGTACATCTGCATGAGCTGTCAGGAAGTACACTTGCTAACACCTGACACCTATACCACACTTCAGCTACAGTTCACTCAGCTGATTCACATTACTAAATCATTAGATTAACACATGGAAACCCCCATGGACTCATACCATCCTTTCAGCCACAAGCACTCCAGAAAGAAGACTGGTTGTCAAAGAAGATAGTCTACTTATTTACTATATTGTATGTGTTCTGTGTATTTTCCCCCACAAATCTGAAGAGGATTTAGTTTGTTAAAAAAAAAAAAAAGGCAGGTTTATCAGTCCTGCCTCTCTCCCAAATATCACACAATGTAAGAAATAAAGCCAATCAGGCAGCCCAAGACAGAACAATTTGTACACAGGTACTTCAACTATCCACAATGATTTCTTAAGCAGAGCTGGGATAAAAACCCCTATGCACCAAAAAAACCAACCTTGCAATGGAAGGTTTTATTACATAAACACTACAGTGCTTATTACACAAACACTACACTATGTTGTGTGCTGTCAACATTGTCACCTCAAAAATTGTGTATGGTTATGTTCAACTCTGAAAATACAGTGGAAGAGAAGGGCAAGGGAAGCTATTTGGAAATTGTAACAATAAAATAAAAGATTAGAAAAATGTGAATTTCAAACAGGATGGAAATGAGAGGACAAGACAGTAGTTCATTATACCACAATCACAAATACCAAGAAAGTGAGTTTTATGCTATTTACTCTAAAAAAAATAGGTGAACTCCAAAACTACTTTAGAACAAAAAGATGTTGTTTTTAAATCATGTGTGACTTCTCTGCTGACTCAGCTCACTGACTTCTGAAGCATAGATACCTGGAGACTTAACAAGAAGGTACAAGTTCACTGAATCTCCTCAGTCCCCATGATAAACCAACTGCTCTGTAGCTGGAACTGAACATATTAGTTCAGAACTCTCCCACCTGGAGTTCTACTTCTTATCTAGTAACATCTTTGGTCACCATCACAACACATCAATGGCTTGGTAAAGCCACTGGAATGAAATAAAGTGTAAGATCCCATGTCCCATCAGACGTGAGAAACTCCAACATGACAGCAAGTACTGCTTTCCTGAGGATCCCAAGCAGCTCATTGAGTGATCAAGATCACCGCCTCTGCACTTCACACTTACCTTGCTCCCCGCCTCACAGTCAGGAGTTGTGTGGAGGTCTTGTAGGATGCCCTTGAAGCAGCAAGCTAAGGTGAGACAAGCCACCCTAAGTCCACCACAGGTGTCAGTGCAAACACATCCCAGGCTCTGGATAAAAACACTGGAAGGGCCCTGCTGCTCGTAGATATCTGCAGTGTCTAAGTAAAGCCAGGCCTGCATGTGTTTGTGCAAGCCAGAAGCATTGCCAATGCTGAGCAGTCTCTCTAGCCTGCTCACAAAGCACTGACAGTCATGGTCCTCACGGGCTACCAGGTTATGGCCAAGACAGGAGGAAGTGATCACACAGAGACAAGAACATGTCTTCCAACCACATCATAGATTCAAGTGAGGATGCAAGCAGCAAAGAAGCAAAAAAAGTAGAAGGCACCCATCATTTAAAGTCCTTCCTGAGCAACTGTGATGTTCAGCAGAATATTACTTGTGCAGGAGACCCAATAGGGTACACATGGCAAGAGTGCTAAAATTATAAAAATGAGACAGCAACAAAATATCCTGAAAGAAATTACCAATGGAAGGCACCACCAGCAGGGGCCTTGCATACACCACCACAAGCCCCTACCCCCTACTCAGATTGTGCCTCAGTGTGCTGACAGGAAACGTACCATCCCACCGAACCAACGGCATAAATTCCCCAAGCACAGTGCTCAAAGTACCTTCTGAGACATGTCACAGAACCTAGAAAGCTCCATTTCCCTGTGGAATGGGTCAGTATTAAAAGGCCAAGAGTTTGTTACGAGTCCCATCAGCTTTCAGTGATTTCAACACTGCCACTGAGGGCTGAACCATGTAGTGCCATGGCAGGACACCTCAGAGATCTAGTTACTATTCAATGGCTGGACTAAGGCAGCTACCTGAGGAGGCCCACAGTTCCAGTTTGTGGCTGGATAGTCTTGGCACACTGTGTCTCCCCATCAGAACAGCAGTAACTGGCACCAATGTAGAAGGAAACTTGCCCACTTAGCAATTCTGAATACTCCAGAGAGAATTAACTTGTCTGGTATTATGCCTCTTGCTCAGAGACTTGCTGACATATGTCAATGTATCTCAGGAATAGTTGTGGATGCATCCTTCCTGCCTATATGCCAGTGCATTAGGGGTTAAAGACAAAGAGGAAGAATGCAGCTTTTACTGAAACCAGAAGATGATGGGTAACTTCAAGGAGCCCTAGACTACAGCTAACATCCTTTCAGGTGACCACTGCCATCCTGTTTTGTGTTTGCACAGCTGCTAGCACAGGATCAACACAGTGTCTAAGCCCAGCGCTACGACAGCACAAAACCAGTAGTGGCATGAGACTATGCTTTGAATCATTAGCTATTATTAATTACAAAAGAAGAAATAGTTTCTAGAGCTTGACAAACTCTAGTGTCAATATATGCCATGGCATTTGCATCTATGACAGATAGGAAACCTTTTTCACAGTTTTCTATCCATATTAACATGTTTGGCTTTGAGTTTTTCCTCCCATGTTTCCCATGTATTTCAACATGTGTATGAAAATAGCTGACTTAAATTCTCCTCTTAATTACTGTTGGTGGATGGTAGCCAGTGAAGGAAGCTGCAGTGAAATGGCAAGGGGTAAACCCTACACAGGAAGCACCAGCACAGATAATAATATGTCTATCTGACCTCTGAGAAAGAGGTGGGAGGTGCAATGGCTGAGGTCAATAACAGGAAACAGCATAAAAATTTATGGGCATCTCAGAGCATATTTGTTATAGAACAACAGTGTTTCTCTTAGCCCCCAAATAAGGTGCAGGGCCCCTTGCTCCAGAAATGAAGGATATTCTGAGCTTCTACGTGGCTGTACAACTACAGCATGCCCTTACTGCTCTTGCTGTATAAGCTGTTCCCCTGAGCTTTTCTGTCTTCTTTGCTGTAGTTTGCCCATGGTGCAGCTGAGTTGCAGCCCAACTGTTGCTCTGCTTCAGCTCAAGCAAAAGGAGAAACGGAAAAAGGACCTGGCCTTTTTGGTTAAAAAATGAGAACATGCTGAGGGAAAGAAAGAAGGCAGCAGTCTCAAAGACACAAACTGGGCCTCAGATGAGTTATCAAGAAGTGTCACGCCTTCCCTCCACCTTGACCTCCCCTCCACAAAATTACTTTGCTCAGCGCAACACAAACATGTGCAAAAAGCCAAGCCCTGTTTATCACATAGATTACCTTCGGGATCAGGTGAAACTTAAAGAGCTTTGGCAGCTGCTTGGTTCACACTCATTAACTTCTTCTCTCTGGCACTCACAGACCTGGCAGAACAAGGGGTAACTGGACCTCGGATTTTACCCAGAAGTGGAAGCACAAGAGGTGAACTATTTCACAACTCTGTTTAAACAAGTTCCTGGTTTAGGTTGCCTGTCTAGCCCACAAGTATAATAATTATACAACCTATGCTCAAAATGAGGCTGCACGTGACCTAATGATACAATAATCTTTAAAAGAGAAATCACCAACATCTCCAATATCCATCCATCTATTAATGTTATTTTTAATTCTTCATTTCCTTCAGATAGGTCTAGGCAAAAGGGTTACTTACTTCTTTGTACAAGTATATACAGAGCACCAGGAAACATTGTGAGACAGCATTCCAGTGCTGGCTAACATGTTCTGGTATGCAAAACCACCACCAAGTAAGATTAAGTTTTCTTACACTCCAGATTCTTTCCAACCTGTTCCCACAGCTGTTAGATAAGAGGTCTCAGAAAGTTTAAATGGAAAAGCACTTGAATCATAACAACCATTATCTGACAGACCTCTCTAGAAATCATCTTGTACCAGGAGAGACTGAAATTTCCAACTGACAGACAAAAATAGCTACTGCTTGGATGAAAACTTGGGAGAAAAAAGTGCTAAAGCCAACCTCACTCAAACCACTCAATTTTTATTACTTTTCATTGGAAACAGTGAAAAGCATTTTACCCTGGATTATGCAGCTCAGTGTGGGCCTCTAATAAAAGACTTCATTGCAAAATTGCTGTATGACTGAGTGAAACAATGGCTTCTTTATTAAAATATTTTAAAGACTCCTGGGGGAAATGCAGAGGGCTGAAATGCCCTCAGTGAAAGGTTCATTGCCATGCTATGCACTTCTGCTGTGTAATGTTTTACAAGCTGGGCTGCTCTGTGAATGAGGAGAGTTAGTTCTCGGCTGGCAGAGGTAGCTTGCATAATACCAGACAAGTTAATCTGTAACAAGCAATGGAGGAGACCTTTGTTCCAAGTGTGATACACACAAATTCCACCGACGCTTCTGAGAGTTACTCATTGACATGCTTTATTAAATTGCTTGGACTATACCTCGATGCAACAAAAAGGACTAGTTTAACAGAGCTACATCCTTATGATGGCTTCTATCCTAAACTGTTGCACTTTAACCTCAGCCCACGGATCAGCTCATTAGTGGTACAGAAGCATTTCCAGGGTGGATGATGGTGAGCACCTTGCATCACACTCCCATGTCCAGACATTGGCAGTGGGCAGCCAAGGAGGCAACACACAGGAAAGGGCAAGGTGGCAGCCAGCAGAGTGCTGCAGTAACAGGAAGTGGTTATGGAAACACGCTTTGTGTTCCCCCCTTCAAAGCAACTGCTCCCCTATCCACCCTGAACAGCTTCCTAAAATACCACCCTGCCCTCAGCCTCCCTGAAAAAATGGAAAGGGAAAGGAAAAATAAGACATGCTTCTCCTGGCATGATCTGGAATGCCAGACCAAGGACAGCTGGCCTTTAGCAGGTGGAATACACACTGCACCAAAAGCTTAGGAGCAGTACAGCTCTTAACACTCAGCAGAGCATTCAGCTTATACCAAATCTCCAAGTCTGAGCAAAACTATCACAGTTTTCATTGTCCACAGCACCAGTCTGGACAAAACACTTCTGCTGAACTGGACCATGCAGTTACTGCTCACTGTACAACATCACCTCACATCTTCCCAAGGCCGGATCCAGGCGGCTGAACTTCCAGAGCCAGAGCTGTGGGAGTCTCTGTCCAGCAGATCACTGTAGCTGATCTGTCCCTAGGTGATATTACTTATTTGCTATAATGCCCCAGGAGCAGTAAGCCAGTCTCACTGGTGCAAGGCTGAGCAAAGGAACAAAGAGCCTCCAGCAGTTTGTTGTACAGTCAGCCAGTCTCCAGTCCTACACTTGAACACCACTGTACAGCTGAAATTCAAAGAAATGATAGGGAAAAAACAACCGTTCATGACAGCTCTCTCGGGAGACAGATGAAACCCACTCTTTGATAACAGCAAAGTCATCCCCCTTTGATAGGTTATTTTCATGTCTGTGAGCGCCACAAATAGCTCTGAGGCAAGGGAAAAGGCCAGCAAACGACACTCGAGCAGCTCCTCGCTCCTGCCCGCCTGGAGAACTGCCCGTGACGCTGAAAACTGACACGGTGCGATGCCCAAGCAGGAGCCTGACGCAGCCGGGGCCATGCGGCGGCACACGCAGCGCCAGCTGAGAGCGCCCGGGGGACACAAGGTTGGGAAGGCAGCTGGCACATCCCCCACTCCCACGAAAAGGGGCTTGGGAGATCACCCCCCCCTGCAGTTCCACTCGCAGCCTAGCAGGCACACAAAGGCACGGGTAAGCACACACCCGCAGCAATTGTCACGACATTGTCCAAGGATTAGTCACCTAATAACAGCGTCGCCCTCGGCAACAGGGAAAAGGTCGTTTCACCCAGAACTCAATTTTATCCATCCCACAGCAAATCCTTTCTCATGCATGTCTCGCTGAGGGCAGCATCTTCTCCTGTGTCTAAGTACACACACACAAACACATGTATGACTATTAAGGAATTGGTAATTATGCAAAGAAACTCCGTGAGACTGACTGATTGCCCCAACACCATGGCACAGGAACACAAAGCCAGCCTGGGTGGCCCAGCAGGCTGCACTGCATCGGGGAGACATTTTAGGTCACCCCAGATGTGTGCATTCTATATCCTCAGAGTGATTTTCTGCATTGCAAATGCCCTTAAGGAAATGCTCACACACACAAAAAACCAAAACCAAAAAGAACTGCACAGTATGAGCAACAAGTTACAGACAGAGTGTCCCAAACCCCAGAAATTCTGGTTTTGTAATAACTGCAGTTCTGGGCTACCAGTTTTTTAATTATGTGGTTTCCTGCTTAATCTGAAAGGTACTGAGCCACTTGAGACCCAGGGAACTGAGGTGTGTGTACAGCACCACCTCCTGTGGGAAATTTTACTCACTGTAGTTTCAGTGATGTGAATAAGGCCTTTACGATTGATTTTTAATTTGCCTTCACTTCTTTAAAGAGGGACACAAACTGTGAAGTCTGGTAGCCGCAATACGTGTATCACTACTTTGATTAAGAACTATTCCAGGAATGATCAACTTTAAGGAAACTTCTTTTGTCTAGAGAATGATGATTCATCAGATCCAACAGTTTGCAAGCTTCTATTTCATCAATATATTTATCAGAAACGTTCCTCAGGTCAAAGACGGTGAGTTGAGAAACAGAATAATCTTTCATCACATGCAGATGACACATCCCTAGTCTGTGAAACAGAGCAGTTCCTTGGCATATAAAATTTGCATGTTCCAGTCCTGGCCCTACCTGACTCACAAGGAACATGAAAGCAGGTGAGTACTGTAATTGCTTTCCCCAAATAGTACCTGCTTTATACAAAACAGAAAAAAAACCTGACGAGATGTAGAGCTGTACCTGCTTTGGATGTGGGAAACAAATGCAACTGCCTGCTCTGAATGAATGTCCAACACAACAATCAGCTGCTGGTTGAACCTTCAGTAATGAAACTGCATCATCTCACAAATACTCCACTGCTATCAGTCTCCCTTCTCTCTTTTCTTTCCTCTTCTCATTAAAATGAGAAACTGGTGACAAGGCTGAGAAAACAGACTGTTCTGAGCTATTTGTGTCTTCTCATTGTCACTTGTAAAAATACATTTTGTACTGATAAGAGGACACACAAGTCTATGAAGTGAATAAGTAAGTGCCTGACCTAGTAAGTCAAACAACTCATCCAAGAGATGAGGGCAATATTCACATTCCTGTATCACTAAGCTAGGAATAAAAAAGAGCACTTAAAGTTCTGCAAATGAAAATACACTGATTTTACTACTGTGACCAGCTGCATTTAAGGTTCAACTGCATCTCCCCTCCTTTCTTGAGCAAAAGTGAGTTATTCATTAATTCTGATATTCTTTAGTCACTGCCTAAAATGTGAAGTCGTTTGTAGAACAAAGACAGGAGTTAAGGGTCATACTGGTGGGAGCAAGTGCTCATATTTGCTTTTGAGGTTGGTTTGTTTGTTTGAGGGGGTTTTAAGACTAAAAGTAAACTTTCATTTTTTCAGATCCATGGAAAGGAGGTCTAAAAGAAAAACACTGAAAAATTGCTGTACAACATTATTTAAGTATAGCGTTCTAAGCTAGGTGCACAAGCTGACCCTTATTTAGTTAATTAGCTCTTGTTGTTCCCAAGACAGTGTTCCATCTCCTTTCACCAAGTACTCCTTAGTCATGATTTTTGGGAGAAAGGTTACAACCTTGCCCTTCCCAGTGACAGTCAATTAAGTGCAAAACACCAAAGCCACCTAGATGTTGGCTATTAACTTCAGAAAGCATTTTATCTAATTCTCAATTACCTAGCCCATCTCCTCCAAGAAGTCTCCGTTTGTGGACAATGAGACAGCAGTTGCTATTGCAAATTCTTCAAATTTCAGCTAGATCTGAAACTGGGTGATGAAAACTGAAGAGAAAGGTGGAGAAATCTTAAGATAAACAGTGTCTTGCACTAAAGGTACCAAAGTTCCCAGGAAGGCACCAGTGTGTTCCCTTCTACAAGGGAACATGCTTCTGTTGTGCTTCCATAAACACTATGCATTTTAAGGCCCATCACAAAATACTTGGTCAACCAGGGATCTCCCCTTTCCATCTCCATTTGGTTCTAGAAGTTCAAAGGGCACAAAACAAATTAAGACACAAACCAACCTATTCAGCTTTCTATACAAAGTGTCAAGAGCAGCAGTCCCTCCATGTTTCCTCCAGGATGCCCTGGGCACTGCAGGCCCTGCACACACCCTGGTGTGCACACAGGACACGCAGCCACAGCAGGAGTCAGGACTGTGGCAGGGACATCTAATAAGCTGCTTCAGCATTAACAGTGTAAATACTCCACACGCCAACCAACAGGTACAGCCAAGGTTTCCTTTGTACAAACTCACTGTTCTCAATTCAAAACATTCACTGCTTTATTTACTCACTAAACAACATAGAGTGACGTCCTTTCAAAATGCAGGTTTAACCTGGGCTGTTATAGAAGAAACTACAGACTGATGAACAGCAATATTCTGCACACAATTATGCCTATGGCAAAAAACTCTCTCAGATCCCTTTCCCAAAAAAAAAACAATCAATAAGGTACTGTTAAAATTATCAGACTATACCAGGAACTGCAAGGTGTGTAGTCAGAGTAATACCAAATCAACAACTTTGGTTATGACTGAGCTGCAGGATTTGAAAGACAAACACATGTAATGGAGACCCTTGAGAAAGAATGCCAGGCTCAATTTTTGTTTTGGAGAAGTAACTCTTGCCTCACTTATAGTAGCTCTGAACACAACTTAAACAACCAGCAAAACCTGCTTTGCACCAATGTAAAGGCAACAGACAGTGGAAAATTCTGATGGAGTACTAAAATGTTCTTTGAGTGTTGGCTTGTTTAATTTTTCCCTTACAGGCGGTGCCCTTTGTTCTGCTGCCACTGGAAAGCCATGGATGAGGAACTCCAGGCATGTGGTGAAAAAATACCTGTTTGCTTGTATAAACCCTAAGGGAAAAACTAAAAATGGTTAACTTTTAATGATATCTTGAAAATGGTAAAAAAGCTGCAACATTGTTTATACTGGTTGCCATCCTCAGTGTTGAATTTCACTAATCTGTACCTTAAACGAGATGGGATTTCCTAGCAAAAGCACTTTAACCCACAGGTTATTTCATGGAGGAAGATGAAGTTAGCTCTTTCTCACTCCCCCATGATACCACCATTTTGGCAATGTAAAATTATCTAAGTAGGACAGCACTTGCTGCTCAATGGTTCTGCTATACCTGACAGCAAAGCATTCACAAATACATACAGGCAGCAAAAAATAAGCTGTGCATGCACTGGAAAAGCATCTCCATTGACACAGCACAGAAATCCATGCAAGATTACACACCACTTCAACCCTCTGCCATGGACCTTAGTTTAAGGCACAGAATTAAGTGAATGAGCCTGTTCTGGTTTTCATAGTGAGTACTTCTGTCTTTACAAATTCCTGCAATTTATCATTTTCTCATTTTATTGGACTTTAAATTTTGGCATAGAAAGCCAAAATCAGATAATAATTAGTAAGTTAATATAGAACACAGGAAATATTAACTGATGTACGTAAGTATGACTGTCTACAAATAAACCTAGGCCCTATCTGGAGGATTTGAATCCCTACTGCCTGTAATATTCCAAGCTCCACACAAGTTCACTGTAGACACAATTTAGTTCAGGAGTCAGCGTGGTCACCCACGAAAGGGCTAAGAAAGTGTCGCTGCAGAAACACTGTCAGGTACTGATGTTCAGACGCAAGGACACATTCAGACAGAGAAGATTCTTGAGTTTCATTCCATTGAATTGTACTATATTCATTCAAGAAAACTGCATGGATGAATTTTTTTACAGTATCAGAATTAACTGAGTCAAACACCCTTAATAAACTTTCTCTTTTCGTGTCTAGTCTGGTCTACAACACAGCTACTCCACATAGAAAACACTTACTGGCTTAAAAGAGTGTCAAGAGAAGCATTTCACTTTACAACTTCCTGTGAGAACATGTTTGCCTAGCAAGCCTTACCTCTAAAAGTCCATCTTCAGGCAGGTCCGTGCAGTGAACAGCATTCTGAATCTTGTCTTTCCCAAAGACAGCACGCAGAGTTCCAGGTCGGAGGTGACGGGCTAATACCTATTGAACACAAACAAACCAGAAGACCTTTGTGAACCACACTGTTCATTTGTATCATGGATGCAAGATAACCTTATAAAGTAAAATATTATTATGCTATTAAAATATGAGTAGTATATTAAAATATGTGTAGTACACTGTAAAAGAAAATCTAGATTGAAAGCAGCCCTCAGGAGAAGGACCTGGGGGTGTTGGTGGACAAGAAGGTTGACATGACCCAGCAACATGCCAATTGTATCCTAGGCTGCATCAAAAGCAGCATGGCCAGAAGGGTTAGGGAGGGGATTCTCCACCCCGCTCCACTCTGGTGAGACCCTGCCTGGCATTCTGCATCCAGTTCTGGGGTCCCCAACGTAACAAGATCGTGGACCTGTTGAAGTGAGTCCAGAGGAGGGCCATGAATGAAGCACCTCTCCTGTGATGACAGGCTGAGAGAGCTGAGGTTGTTCAACCTGGGAAGTTTCCTAGAGAACATTAGAGCAGCCTTCTGCTACCTAAAGAATGCTATAGCAGAGCTGGAGAGTGACCTTACTAGGATAGGCAATGATAGGGCAAGGGTGAATGGCTTTAAACTGAAAGAGAGCAGGTTTAGAAAAATACTACAAAGAAATTCTTCACGTTGAGAGTGGCGAGACACCGGGACGAGTTGTACAGAGAAGCTGTGGATGCCCCACCCTTGGAGCTGTTCAAGGACAGGTTAAATGGGGCTCTGAGTAACCTGGTCTAGCGGAAGGTGTCTCTGGCTATGGCAAGAGGGTTTGGAACTACTTGATCCTGAAGATCCCTTCCAACCCAAACCATTTTATGATTCTATAAAAAGAGAAATTCCAACCTGTACTACACACATAGACAGCTGCTGAAAAAAACACAACCATGGCTAGGAATATCTGCATGAAACTGGGCCAAACAAGCCATGTTGGGTCACATATAGGACCCCTCTTATTGCAGAAACACCTTACTGGTACTTGCATTAACACAGTTAGCTTATGTTAAGACCTTTGCAGCTCTCAAGCACTGGATGTGCTGTCTGTGAGCAGACACAAATGTGCTGTCTTGCAGATTGGTTCCCTTAGCATGGAGCTACTTGATTCAGAATATGACATTTGTGAAATCCAGCTGCTGAAACTCCTCTCAGTCTTCTCCTTTGACACTGTGACTAGTGCCAACATCTGATCCCTTCTAAGGATCAGTCCAGAATCTACATCTTTCTTTGTTCTTTGAAATTAACATTTCAGTCCTCTTCTTCATTTACAATGCCAAATACCTCTTAGGCCTCTCAGAGGCCTTTCTACTACAGCAGATACTCAGGTCCTGAGATAACATTCCTCCCCTACATTTTTACTGTGGTATTTCCCTCATACCCCGGAGGACTGCCTTCATTGGCTCTCCCCTCCACCATACTCTTTCTTCCAAGCCACAAGGAAGTCCTGTTGTACTTCTCTGCACTATCACCTTGCACTGTTGTCTTTTGACCCCTTTCCTATGCTACCCACACCCTGGGCCTCTCTTCCCAACACCCTGGAGGCTCTTCTCCAAGATCTATCTCATGCAGAGTGAAATTAACCCAGTTTTCCCTCCTTAAAACCCTTTGGATGTTCTCCCACAAGTGCCTGTGAGGGGACGGGTGGATGACAAGCTCACACTACAGTTACTGAATAAAGAAAAGAACTCTTTCCTTGCCAACAAAGCCTTCATCAGCCCCTTTCTAAATAGGCACTGGGTACATCAGAGTGTAATAATTTTGGAAGTGGCCAGTGCAGTTTAACTGTGCCACTCCCAGGTGTTTGTTTCAGTGTCACCGCTGGAGGTTACTGTTCCCACAACGGAGTCGTCAAACGGGATTGTACAAGCACGTTCTAACTTTCAGTGTCAAATGGGTTCGAATTGACTTAATCAGTAGCTCTTAGCTGGCCTGGAAAACCTTGCACAGGTACAATTGAAAATCAGTCCCTCTTCTGGAATGGCAGTGAATGTTTTAAGCTAGTTCTAAAAGACCTCACAAAAAACACCCTCTGCCCACTTTCCAGCTTCCCCCATTGTTTATGTCTCATTACCAAACTAAGACAATTGGACTTTAGCTCAGCAAGTCCTATATATTTTCCTATCATAACAATTAACGATTATTATGGTCTGTTACCCACTTGGAAGACAATTAAACTGCTTTAATGCTTGGAGTGTGTATAACCCAAAACATGATATGAGGAGAAGTTTCAGTTCCTCATTGTTACTGTCTGTGCAGCACAGGTTATATAAGATCTTTTGATATGAATGTCAAGGACATTTGAATAAGACACACTCAACATCAAATGAATTTTGCTTAAGAGGAAAGTTCAGGAGTTCCGCTTTAAAAAAAAAAAGCCCCAAGGAGAAAAAACCGCTCTTCTAAATGGTCCTCATTAAAGGCTTGAGATAAGGAAATCTGCTGGAGAAACAAAAGTCACATGCCAGTTCACTACAACAATGTGACACTTTAATCAAGCCTTCCTTCAAGCAACTGTTGATTGCAGTAACAACTAGCTGTCAGGAAGCCAGCAATAGCACTGGAGCTTCCAATCATTTTAATGAAAGTTTGGGAATACTAGAAAAAATGATCATGGTTATGAAACCTTTGGAAACAATTTAGGGAGAGCTCAAGTCCAAAACGCTAATGCTTGGTATTATATTCTGTTTACTCCCTATCCATCAAAAACTCTTTTGCTAAAACTGTTCTGTCCTCCAACAGGTCCAGAAATGCTGTTTCTTATGAAAATTCCACAAGATTTTCCTTCGCTCATCTTCTTCATCAAACTGACTTTTTTTCTTCTCTTCTCTCTGTTTTTAAGAGCGGCTATGGTCTCTTAACTTACCATTTGTCATAAGCTGTCATTTCTACTTCACAACTTAAAGACATAAGACATCGTGTTTCTTCCTGTGGACTCACTCTTTCTTACTAACGTGGGCAAAAGCTCCTGCTGTTGCACTCTGCAATCTCCTGTTCTTCCTTCCATTTTTCAACGCAGGTTGTTACACATTCTAATGCCCTCCTGAAACTCTTGCACAAAGAGGGATGTATTCTGTTCTGTCTGGAATTGCACTGGGTCAGAACTGCTCAAAGGTAGGTCCTTCAGCACTTTACACTGTGCCTGTACACTTAAGACCTGATTAATAAGAATCTAAATAAACTTTTCTTGCCATTAGTTAACAAACAGCATGAAACTGTCTCTGCTTACATTTACACAGCCAAAATGTACAATAATTGTCAATTCCAAAGTTTTACTAGTCCACTGCTTTCTTACTGCACCATCGAGGAATCATGAAGAAACAAGGTCTCTGTAAATGATGGAGATACAAAGAGCTGTACAGCTCATATATTGGGTCCTTGTGTATGTATAGCTTGAAATCTTGGGAATGTTTCAGGGAAGAACAGAGTTCATTATGGAACTTATTGCTCATAGCAAGTATTAATTCACACTCTTCTGGTCCATGCCAGGAAGCTTACCAATAATTTTATTTATAGAGCCCCATCTGTCTTAAAAGGGAGATACAAACAATGGGCTTTGGGTTGGTTTCCCCATGCCCCACCATCCCCTTTTAAACCTTCTTCCTAAGCTTTTGGCTGAGTCTAGTTTCTAGGAGTATGTGTTCTCTGCAACGATTTTCAGATTTTTTTTGAAAGGAGTTGAGAGTGGGATGATGGAGGGGTTAAGAGCTGTTACAGCTCTGCCATATGCATGAGAGGAGACTGATGAGTGTGTGCTGGAGCTTTGTGTGCACGTGCAAACGGGGATGACACAAAACTGGGACCTCACACAAGAAGACACTGACACTGTTTTGTCTATGGCAAAACAAACCAGGGCTGCTGTACCAAAAGGCTTCAGCCTCTGGTCTTATTCAGCAAGTTATTTGATCACCCCTTACAGTTGGGCTTTGATCTACAAAAAACTCTTTGAAGATCCTTATTCTGTGTGAGATACAGATGCATATATTTCATGTTTCTCTTGATCACGTAACTGTGTCCAATGCAGCAATGCCTGCATGAAGTACTTAGCACATTTCTAAAATGTTTCTATTTCTACACAAGGGAAAGGAAACAAAAATGTTACCAATGCCAGTAATATGTCACAATCAAACTGAAAACATCATAAACATATTCATAAGCAAAGCTCATTAACTGCTTTTCCTACAAAAGGCTGCACTTTTTTCATGGGCTGGACGGAAGTTAAGTAGAATAGTAACATGTATATCAGCCAAAACTGCAGATTTCAAGAAAATTTAGTCAAAACTGCCGATTTCAAGAAAATCTGGCCAATTTTTTAAGCACTGTCCTGAATATTTAATTGGTTATCTAGAAAGGCCACTGAATGAATCAAAACTACACAAAGGAACCGTTACAGCCTAAGATTTTGTTCTTCTTAACATGAACTAGAATGAAGGAATTTTGAAAATTTACTGTCCCTCTTGAATGAAGCAGAATAAAAAAAGGAGTTAGATCAAATCTTCTCTAGCCACACCCTCTCTGCTCAGCAGGCAGGTTCCTTCTTTTAGTTTTGCTTTCAGATCAGCAGCATTCAGAGGACCTCTTGGGCTGTAACAGACTGCACACATCCCTCCACACTCTCAGAAACTGTCTTCCTATTCTAGCTGAGCTCCGGCTGTGCCCCTGCTCCCTGCTCTTCTTGGCATTCCTCATTCATGCCTTTCTAAAGGCTTTGCGTTGACTTGGTCTCCCCACCTCTGCCTTCCCCACCTTGCACTCACGAAGCTTCTTCCTTCTGCAGTTCTCCATGCTCTGCTGCTGTTAGCAATGAGATGGTCCCTCTCTCCCTTTGAGGGTGCCACCTAATCCAGAACGCAGAGCCAGCCTCAGGCAAACCTCAAGCACCTTTCTCCTCATAAGGATGAGCTATGCCCTTGTCAAGAGAACAGAACATACATGAACTGTGAACAAATAAAATTATGTAAATTCCACCATTCACCTTAGAATTTGTCTGGCTGACCTTCAGGCATTGGAAAGCCTACTGCCTCATCCAAGCAAGGCACCTGAGCTTCCTCTGTAGTGCATAAAAGTGATCTAAAACAACATTTGCAGCACAGCAATTATGGAATCTAAGGAAGGATAAGTGCTTCTCTCTCTTCACATCATCATAGTTCTTCAGGTGACTTTTATTTTCAGGGCATTTTAGCACCAGTCATATCAAACACTGATGGCTGCAGTAGGGAGCTGGACAAAATACTTGTTCCTACAAGCCATCAGCAAGAAGTAAAACAGTAGTACAACCTTTGTCATACAAGACAGGATAGGGGACAAGCACCTCTTGCAATGCTGATTGAAGCTACAAACTCTTTAACACTACTGTTACTGTGAGAACACCTTCAGATCAGTCCAAGAGATTCTTCACACAAGTTCTCATCCAAAGGCAAATGCTTAAGGGTCAAAATGAAACCTGTGGTCATAGGTGACCTTGTGCATGATACCAAAAGGGCTAGCTTGCCTTGGCTTGCTTCACATGTTTTCTTTGCAGCTCATACTCCCTCCAAACTCTAGCAAACCACTTGTGACCTGTGTGCTTCCTGATTTGTTAGCTCTGCCTTGGTTTATGTTGCTCAGTTTCATGCAATAGGCCACTCAGAAATCAACATCAGCTGCTGCAGAACACAATTTGCTACTCCTGCAGCAACTCAAGGTCCAGTTCATCACCCTAAACTAACCCTTCCGTCTCTATTACAGAGAAAAATTACATAAGATGGTGGTGCTGTTGCCACTGTAAAAACTTTAACTGGGGAAGAATCTTGCCTTGAAACCTGGGGTCTGCCTGTAGAAAGGTGCTTCAGAAAGCTTCTAAATACAAAACCAGGTCAGTGTTAAAGAGCATGCAAGAGGCTTCTTCAGCTTACATTTCACAAACCAAACCAGAACAGAAGTCACTTGTTGAGTGACATGTTTTCTCTTTGTGTTCCACATGAGCTGCAGCAATGTCATGTACAAATAGAGTCAGTATCAAAGGCGTTACACAGACTTCAAGGGGGTCAGTGTAACCTGAAAGTGCTTTTGTACTTTCCACATATCACCAAAAAAAAAAAAATCAAGCCAAAGTAACCTCCTTTAAACACACACACTAAACTCCCCTCACCTTTTAGTTTTTATCACAAGCCAAACTCAAGAACCTGGAAAAGCTGCAAAGTCTTTATAGTATTTAGCCTAACCATCTCTCCCCTTAGCACTGTGCACTTCACCTAGACTTCCAGCCTGTCTTCTCCCAGCTGATGGCAGAATAGATCACTTACTGTCCATTCTGACAAGGTTCTCATACTTTTAACTGAGCCAAGTCTGTGTGTCTGTAGTTCTCTACATGAAAAAAGGATGTCTGTAAAGGTTTGTTCAGCAAATGAATTGATCTGATCCAGGCAACAGAAGTCAAATTTTCAATTGCAAGGCCTATAGAAAGTGCACGTGAGGTGAAACTCCTTCCAAAATCAGTTTTGCAACAGTAGCAGCAACTTCTCAAACCATAGTTTATTTTATTATGTAAACTTACTCTTGTCTGACTTAAAAAAAAAAAAAAAAATCCGTCTACTTTTCTGTTTATTTTAAAGTCAGCCAACCTCCAAACTACCAGTCTGAAGCCCTGTGTCTTTCAAAAGTTTTGTTAACAGACCTAAAATTATATTCCACACTCCAGTGTTGGCAGTTTTCCGGAAGCTCCCAAGTCTGTCCAAGTTGTTACTCTGTCTCCTCCTCACCCTCCATCCCCTCAGGCACTTTGCTTCTCTCTGTTTCCCTCCCGCACCTTCCCACCATTCCTCCTCCCTGGCACCCCAAAGGTTCTGCACCAGCTCTCTGCAGGTTCTCTGCTGTGGGCAGCACACGTGGCACATTTGCCAGCCTAAGACACTATTTTCACTGATCTTGGTGCTTCTGGTTGGTGTTTAAGTGATTCTAATGATAAGTGTCCTGCTCAGAAAGTTTGTGTACCTGTCTGCCATTGCCAATGTGCTGAACTTGGGTAGCCACACACCTGAGTTAAGTGTAAATTAGAGTGGATGGTGAAACCTTGAAGATAATTGAGATAACAAATACAAGCTGGTCACAAAACAGGAACAAAGATAAAATATCCACCTTGTCCCATTATCTTGTCCCATTGTCTGGGTGCCATAAGGGATATTTATGTTACTTGACAAGCTGGAAAAAGAAAAAATTTAACAACTGAAAAGCAGCTAACCCCACAAGACATCAGAACATGCACTATAACTGTAAATATCATTACTAGATGTTTTAAGTTTGAAAGGTGAGATGATCCTACTGATGCTTTTCCAATGCCTTCCAAGGCACCCAGAATATCATCTATTTATTAATTCACCTGTAAAAGAAGGACAAAAACACACTAGGCTGCAAAAGATATTTCGAGATTTTATTAATTCAGATTAGCAAAATATGTGAAGGGCCTCCAGTAAAAGTCACTACGGGATTGCAAGACATTATTTTTCATCTGCAAGTATTTTGGCTGATTTTTCCCCAGTAAGAACAAGAATAATTACAAATCACCTTTTCCTCTGATTTTTTTTGAGATTAAATTCTACATTTGCAGAGCAGTCTAGGTATTGGAGCTTTACACTTTGCAAAGCAGAAAAAAATGCTCTGAAATTCTACTGAGACTTCCCAAGCTGAACCAATTTTGGACCATTCACTTCAACAGAAGATGGAGATGGCATGAAAGACAAAATTCACATGTCTGCTGCAAACCCCAGAGGTCATTTTCATTTGATTCTTAGCATCAAATGCGAGAGACCTTCCCCTTCCATTTTGTGCCCTAAAGGCTCTCCAGTGCAACCTTGGAGTCAGCAGTGCTGCCATCTTCCTACACAGTTGTGAGCAGCCCTGTTCTGATGGAAGGAATTACTCATTGTTTGTGTTACAACTGCTTTTTAAAAGCTCCTGCTCTTTCGGGACTAGCTGTATTAGCCAATGTGCCTATACATAATAACAGATGGTTCTTGGCCTGGAAATCTCAAAAGAAAACTTACAGGAAGAGACACAAAGAACAGAAAATAGCAGCATGGACCCCATTTTCTGGAGTGGGGAAACCAAGACAGTGAGACAGTAATTTTCCAGGGGCGCAAAAGAAATACGTAATTCACAAGAATGCAAGTTCAATGTCTAACTTTCAGCTTATATCTTTAAAATCTCAGATCAGTTCCTCAACTATTCTCTCTCCTTGATGTAATGCTTTGTAATTCCTGTGTAGCACTCTGATGATAAGCCACAGTCTGCAGAACTCAGACCATACCAGGTCACCTATGGGAACCTGAGAGCTGCCATGGGAATATGAAGAACTGCTGCTTACCCATCTTCCACCCTGGCCACATTCTAGTTCCTTGATTTGGGAAATCAATGGAAGCAGAGAAAGGAAAAACTTCTTATTAGAAGTATTGAAGGGAAGTCCCATTTGCACATCAGACACAGTCTATCATACTGTAAGTGAAAGAAGCTGATAAAAATTCAGCTCAGGTGGCCCTGCAGCAGAACAGAGAATGTCAACCTGAATCAAACAGACAAGCAAGTAGCATCCCAAATTATTCAGCAAGTTCTCAGAAATTGAATTAAGCATTTTATATCCAGCTTCTAAAATGCTTTTGCTTAGTTAACAGTATCCCCAGGCAATGAGACCAGTGATATATACTGAAAACTACTGCTGCAGTTTTTCTCACAACAATGCTAAGGCTGGCCGTCAGCAGTTGATGAGAGGAGGAAGAATAATAACAATAATAACAAGAACAATACCCATCATCATTGTAAATGTGAAACCAGACTACTGCTTTTTGTTACAGAAGAGAAGGCTTAGGCCACGGTATTTGTTTTCATCCACTTTGAAGCCTTCATTAATGTAGTTCAAACAGAAAATAACTGCAGATACAGAATCACAGAAAAAGCTGCCTTGGAAAGGAGCCACAAGGATTGTCAATCCAACTCCTGACCTGGCACAGGACACTCCAGCAGTCACACCATGTGTCTAAGACCATTGCCCAAATGCTTCTTGAACTCTGTCAAGCCTGGTGCTGTGACCACTTCCCCGGGGAGCCTGTTCCAGGGCCCAGCCACCCCTTGTATGAAGAACCTTTTTCTAATATCCACCCTAAATGTCCCCAGACACAGCTTCAGGCCATTCCCTCAAGTCCTGTCACTGGTCAGCACAGAGAAGAGATCAGTGCCTGCCCCTCCTCTCATCCTCACAAGGAAGCTGTAACTGCAGTGAGCTCTGTCCTCAGTCTGCTCTTCTCCATGCTGAACAGCCCAAGTGACTTCAGCTGCCCCTCATACAGCTTCCCCTTCTCCATCCTCATACCCTCCTTATGTTGTGACCAGAGCTACACACAATATTCCAGGTGAGGCTGCCCCAGCTCAGAGCAGAGCAGGACAATCCCCTCCCCTGCCTGGCTGTGATGCCCGACCTGATGCCCCCAGGACAGGGCTGGCCCTCCTGGCTCCAGGGCACTGCTGGCCGAGGTTTACCTTTCCATCAACCAGGACCCCCAGGTCCCTTTCCATGGCGCTGCTTTCCCCATTGCTTTCTCATTCTCAGTCTTTCTGTACATACCGGGTTGCCCCATTCCAGGTACAAAATCCAGCACCTTCCCTTGCTGAACTACATACAGTTGGTTATTGCCCAGCCTTCTCATTTATCAAGGTCTTTTTGTGAGGTCTCTGCCTTGGAGGGAGTCAACAGCTCCTCCCAGTTCAATATAATCTGCAGACTTGTTCAGTATTCCTTCCAGCCCTACATACAAGTAATTTATGCTCTGTTGAAGAGCAGAGGGCCAAGGATGAAGCCCTGCAGAACCTCACAAGTGACAGGTCACTAGTCTGATGTCACAACTGTAACCCTTTGTGCCCAACCTGTGAGCCAGCTGCTCACCCATCCCATGACGTGTTTATCCAGCTGTATGCTGGACACCTTGTCCAGAAGGATCCTGTGAGACACAGCGTTGAAAACTTTACCAAAATCCAGAAAGATTACACCAGCTGGCTTCCCTTGATCAACAGGGCGGGTCACCTTGTCATAAAAGGAAATCGGGTTCGATAAGCAGGACTTTACCCTCAGCAAAGTCATGCTGGCTGTGACCAATGATTGCATTGTCTTTCAGGTGTTTTTCAATACCTTCCACAATAATCTTCTCCATAACTCCGAATTCTCTCATTTGACAATTTATCATCAAGAGTATCTAAGATACACTGTGATCTGCAGCTCCCTTCTTGTTTGGCTGTTACTACTTCTACTACTGATAGTGTTGACCAAACAGAGCCTGAACAAGAAGTCCTCTGGGATAAGGAAAAGAGAAAAATAAGTAATGTACTTCTAGGAATTCACCATTCATAATCTGCTGACTGAAAAACACGAAACTTTCTGGGACAGTAACAGCCAACCTCAGGATACTCACAATCACAAAATCATCATGGTTGTGATGCCTTGAGAGGCTACCTAGAACAGAGGCTAGACAGTGCTAAAGGAATAAAGTATATATTTATTAAAAAGGCCTTCAAAGAATACACCTTGGGCATTACAAGAGCCTGGCTAAGGTTACACCCAAAATGGATGACGGGTCACACATTTCCACACTTTTGTAAATTTTGGCCCATTACATATTGAGGTTAATTGTCCCATAACAGCTTCAGGTTATGAAGCCCCATCCTCCCAGTTTGCTCTCCACAATTCGCAGTTGTTTATAATTTTGAGCCTGAAGCTGTAACAGTGTCCTTGGTTCTCGGGCTGGAAAAAGATTGTTTTGTCTAACTAAACTGAGGAGAACTTGATAACACTTCATATTAAGTTCAGAGTTATATACTAATGCAGTACAGAATCTGGAAAACATGAAAGCTAAAACTTAAGGCGTCAGTTGTGTGGAAAAGTTAACTGTTCTACTGCCCTTTTTCAACATGGCTATAACTTTCTCTATTGTACAATTTCATCAAGCAGCCTTCTGTGTTGACTCTTGCTAACTGCCATCTACAGAGCTTTAGAAAAAGCACTTGCTGTTCTACCACATTCTACCTTTATTATTTTCTTAATTTTTAAAAAATGAAATATCACTCATATTACCTCATAATGTGAAGTATTTGCAACAGCACAACATAACCAATATGTTCCAACTAGAGGCTGGGACGAATTCTAGTAAAGGACAAGTCTATCTACAGTCAACAAAAACCTGAGGCACGCATGTAAGCAAATGCTCTTAATCTATTCAAATCAGAGATTCTACAAACACACAAGGTCACCGTGACCAGAGTGCTATGAAACTAAAGGGGAAAATAGTTGTTTAATGCGGTAATAGTATAATTTTTTTCCCAGACAGAATGACCTCAGAACTTGCCATATCTTTTGAAAACATTCCTTCCTTTTTGCAAGGAAAAACTGAAGATATAAGCTGGTTTATTTTCCTGAATATTCATTTTCTGGTATTTTATGTATCAAAAACATTGCTGTCCAAGGTAAAAGAGTGATTTGTAGTCTGCTGTAACCAAACAGAACACAATGGAAGCAAAGAAAAACAACCACGAATTTAACCCAGAACCATCATATTCTCAAAAAGGCTCTTACCTTGCCTTTATGGACTGACTATATTAATTAATCTATTCTTAGGAACCTCTGCAACTACAGCAGAACCTTAAATAGAACAGTGTAAAGGAAAATGAAGGGAGAAAAAATACTAAAAAAATGAAAAGAAAGGGAGACAGACATCCTCTGACTGCAGGAGGACACTACAATCTAAAAGTTCTGATGATGAGCTACTTGTATTACCGACAAAGACTTTTCATAAGGGGGGATATACTCTTATTTTTAAACAGTATTAAAACCCTCCCACAGGCCAGGTAAATCACATTGTAATCCAGTGCAGCTGTGAGAAACAAGTCCTGGAGAGAACCCTGCAGACTACCTTTGATCAACCTACCAGTGCAGGATTACATTGTATATTTGTCTATACTAGGCTGGTATCACATAATCAGTGGCTATGTTAGAAGCCTACCTCTTTCTCTACATTAGCGGGAACCAAAACTTTTCCCTTTAATCCATCTAAGATACCTAAGCAGAGATACAACAAAGATATGATATATTGATTTTGTATTATTTAGACACAAACCAAGCAAATGCTGAAAGAAACTAGGCAAGCACTTCTAAAACTTTGTGTGGTCACTTTTAAAATAAAATATGAGCCATCAGTATGAGATACTAAATCAGTAACACCACGCTGAAGCATGGCATTTATTCAAAGCTTGGAGAGAACATTATCAGGAAGATCCAATGCAAACAGGGTGTGGAAGCATTCATTTTGCAGAACAAGACCTGCAGATGGATAGTTATTACCAAAACTCTGCGCAATCAGAAAAACTCCACTTCCTCAAGGCAGAATAGACAAATTTATGTAGCTTACAGCATTTATAAGGATCTTGTGTTCATCACAGCTGCTTAAAATAACCAATTCTTTAATAACACACACCTACTTCTTTGATTTGTGCTCAGTCTGAGTGCAAAGGGAGCCTTTATGATTTCTAAGCCAGTCTTTCAGTCTTCATTCCCACCTACGTACAGATGCAATTAGTCTTTGTAATTTCAGATCAGATTACATGTCCTTCTGCGTCTGCAGAGCTGATCAGTACCAAGGTCTTGACCAAAAAAAATGAGTTTTCTTAAAAAGTAAATATTCTAGGTGCAGCTTAAACCCTTACCAAAATGGCTGGTCCTGTGACACTTTTGGGGAAAGGCCCAAACATCCAGCTCCAGGACATCCTGGCACATTAGCCATTCTGGAGAGTAACTAGGAGATCTCCATGGTAGTTCAGCAAGTCAAGGAAGATCAGTAACCAATGCTGTAAATGCTCTGTGGCACAGATCTGCTTTCCTTCAATCTCTGGGCTCATGTTAAGTTTCACTCCTATTGCTAAAAGAGGGCAAGTTATTCCAGCCTGGAACCTCTACCTGGAGGTGAGAGGTACCCCGAAAGAAACATTTCCAAGCCAGAGATAGATTGACGTAAGGGAAAGACAGAAATGCAGATTGGAACACTGAAGCTCATGCTACTTTCTAGAAGGACATACAGAATCTTTGACAAAATATTGTAACTTCCTGCAAATGTCCAGAAATCAGTTTAAAACATGTCTTGTCATCAGAGGATACTAAAATATCATAATGTCAGGTAGTAGAAGAAACTCCAAAAAAAAACCCCTAGTACATAGGTTAGAGGGGTTTTGGCAGTCAACTAATTATAAAAAAAGGCATTGCAGCAACTGGAAATGAGATGCAAATATACTCTCAGCCCTCTCCCAGAGGGCACAAACACCTTCTCTCCAGAGAAAAGCAGCAGACTCTCCAGTATCATGCCTCTATGGTGGCAGTGGCCCTGGTAATAGACAGTGCACTATCTTGTATTAACTATTTTAGCAGATTACTCGAATTTGGGACCACTGAACTCAAGTCCAGTGAGCTCACATCCAGGATGTGTTTAGGCAGCAACAGTTGCATTGATAACACGTTCAAGTTCAGTAGCTCTGGAGCCACAGACAAGGAGTGGCAGATAAAAGCGTTTTTTTCCCAACTGTAACTTTGCCAACATGCCTCAATCATACTGGATTTAAAGTACAGTTAGGTCTTGAGGGCTCTGTCAATATTTAGTCTCCTGATGGAGACTGTCAGTCACCACTAATAACAGCAAATTTCAATCTAGCCATCAAGAATCAAAGTGAGCCTACAAGCTCCAGCTCCACATGACACTGAACAGCCATCATATGACAGCAACCTTGTGGCAACAACAAGCCACATCTAAAGCAAACCACTTGCAAGTAAAGGGCTCCTCCACTACTAATGCTCTGATTTTTGTTCTAATCTTTGCACAAAGACATACTGCCCTGGGGCTGAAATCCCTCTTGCCATCAAACGCCTGCCCATCACCTGCAAAGAGCGGCTTGGAGGAGACAGTCGGCAAGAAACACAGCTCTAAGCTGGTCACTTCAAAACTGTGAGCAGATCATCCATGCCACTACAAAGGACATGTGGTCATGTGATCAAAGCAAATAGGGCAGCAGGGGTAGGGTGGGTATCAAGGCCTGCCAGACATCTGCAGTACATATTCAGAAGCAAAAAAGACATCAGGAGAACTTACTATGATCACTGAATTCATGCCTGTAAAAATTACTTATTGGATTCTTGACTCTCAGCTGCTCCCAGGGCTACACAGAGCTTTGAGAGGAAGAACAAATAATTATGGGTTTTGTTCCTGGGGCAGCCAGTGCAGACTCCATGCATTTTAAACCAGGGAAAGCAATTCACTGCCACGGGTGCAGTGTTTGGCATCCACAGACACAGGCTTGTTTCTGGCAAGAAACTGTAATACTGCTGGAGGTAAATTTCAAATCATACACCAATATACGGACAGTCTAAAACAGTGGTGACAACGCCTAGTTGCAGTCACATTACAGCTATGGGTCATTAGAGCACAGCTATCTCAGCACTTCCTTTCTTCTAGGTCCCCTGCCTGTGCACAAACAGGGGACATGGAAAAAGGCAGGAGAAGTCCTGAACTTGCAGATACCTTGGGCTTTAGGAATCAGAAGTGCCAGCTCAGAAAAAGGGGGCTGCACTAGAGGGAAGAATGCACCTCTGCAGACAAAAACTACCCTCCCAACTAAAAGCCTTAGCTCTGTCTAGAACACTTTTTCATTAGACCTGTAGAAATTAATGTAGAAATTAAAAACTGAAAGGACAGAGTCAGATGATTGACCCTAAATAACATCTAAGCAATTCAATCATGTCTTTCCTATTGCTGGCTTAAACAGCAGGGTATTGTAACTGGTATTGATTGGTCTGTTTACTACTCAAGCTAGTAACAGTCTGCATCTGAATGAAAGTTTTTATTTTTATTACAGGACTCAGACTATCTGAGCAGATAATCAATTACATTAAAATCTTCTTCAATAAAGAGTTAGATTAAGACAATCTTATTTCTCCTGAAAGACATTATGTACTTCATTGTCAACACTCTCATCAGGGCTCACTAGGCTATAGGGAGAATCCACACTGAAATAGCTATGGAGGTATTAACAGAAAACAAGTACTTGGAAGCTCAAAAATAGCCTTTATAATCTTTTACATCTTCCACTGAACTATTCTTTATATGATGCACTATGAAAATGTTGTGCTGATAATATAGCTCTAGGAATGAACATGAACATTGCAGGCCTCACATATACCTGTTTTCCACTGCTAGAGATTCACAGGAGGTCTATATAAACAAAAATCTTACAGCAACAGTGCTCTTTGGCTCATAGCTATCCCTGTTTAACTGATGTGATTAACTGAGGCAGAAAGATATTGAACTTTTTGTCCAAGGTCACACAGTGAGGTCAGGAATGGAGCTAAAGCAGACTCCAGCTCTTTCAGTTCACTGCTTTGTTTTAAACCATCTAATCTCCCTTTCAGCTCTTTCATGCAAAAGTACAAATGACTTGATACACTGTTACACTTAGAGGTGCAAAGCCCCAATGTAAAAAGAATGCAGGTTAGGATTTAAAGCAAGCGTATGAAAATGCCCTTTCAGTCCACAGGATGCAGAAATATTGCAGCACACCCCATCACTTTTAATAGTATCTCACAACAGAAGGGACTTGAGTCATGTTTAGTGTACTGCCAATTCCAAGTAAAAGCTCTTAGGAATACTAAAATTTATGCAGTCAGCCAGGAACATGTAGCTGATGTAGACTCTTGGAATAATGTATTATAACCAACTTTTTAATTTGCATATGAACAAAGTTAAAAAAAAAAAAACCAAAAAAAAACCCACCTTAATTTCTACAGCATTTTTCAAGTGTTTTATGAATACTAAGTAATCATCCTGACAACTCCATGACAAAATGGTACCAAGCAGTTATTTCAATATAGAAGCTGCAAAAAGATGTGAAAACTAAAGCTGTAGCTTCAGACCTAAGTAATAACAAAAAGCCTCTAACTGCTCCAGAGGCCCAAAATATACAAACATTAGTGAAATGAAATATCAATGCCAGCAAACTCAAGTGGTGACAGGATTCCCTGGCCACCTTCCCCTTGTTCCAAGGTTTTCCATTACAGACTTTACAACCCGGTCCATGTTAAAGCAAGCCAAATCAATGCACAATAGGTTGCTTTCTTTTTCTTCCTTACTGACCTTAAAACAGCTTTTTTCATAATGCACACTGTGCTGCATTTACCCCTACCCCACCAAGCATTTTCATTTCTTTACAATGAAGGAGAAACACAACTTCATTTCTGTCAGACTTTGGTCCAGTTAGTAACTTTTACCTCCAAGCAATAGTGTGTACTGAAAGTTGAAAAGACACGTGTTCTGTAAGAATCAGATCTAATTAACTTTTAAAGTCCTCTTCCTAGTTTTCTAGAACAGCTACCTCTTTGTCATAGGTGAAATTTAAAAATTTTTTTCCTTTCAATTTTTTTTCCTTTCTTTTCAACTGCACCAATAGAAACACAGTGAAATAACATCCAGCAAAAAATGTGTAATTTAAGAACCTGCATAGCAAGATTTGATAGTGTATTTTAAAAAAGGGTTTAAGTGATCCAGACACACCATGAAAATCAGTGGGACCTGAAGTCATTTCATAAACCCCATTCTTATTTGTAATTTAAATATCTGGATGTCAGCATTTCAAAACAAAGTTTTGTGTGCATAGCAGTCTGAGGATGCCTCCCCTCCTGAAAAGCTGCAGTCTTGTGTGACATTCAGATACCTTTTTAAACAGTTCTTATTAACATTGCAAATAAACATTTTCAAGATGGGCTTCAGTATGACTGCTGGCCTTTTACAGGGGTATTGCAAAAATAAGTAAAGAGTAAACAGCTGTTTATTATAGCAGATATGGAGAGAACCTTCCACTTCCAAGGCCCACATATTAGCCACAGAGGCAAACCAGGACAGAGAGGAAGAGGCACAGAGGGACACCAAGAGCAAGGCATAGAAGGAGCCTGAGACCTGACTACAGAATGCAACTGGAAGACAAGAACAAGCATCACAACTGGACTACAGAAAGGCCTGAGGTGTGACCACCAATGGCACAAAAGAATGAGCTGTGATTAAAGAGGCTGACAGCACACCAAGAGTACAGTGAGCCAGGCAGACACTCAGCAGAAAAGTGCCAGCATACCAGAAGGATGCAAGGAGCAAGCAGGATCTGCAGAAAGGCATATATCCTACTGCATGTACTATCTACTGGGAACAAGTGTTCCACAAGCCGGAAATCTGCCACACTGAACCCTTCAATCAGACCACAGTAATTTTGGGAGTGAGTATGTTCAGCACAGTTCTTTCCAGAGAAGTACCTTTATTCCATCACCTGCTTTCCAGGTCCGATAGAGTCCTCACACATGACTACCAAGAGCCTCAAACCAGTTTTTTTGTTTAGTTGTCTTCCCTACTACCACAGAGGAGGTTTTAATAAATTATTTATAAGGTGGCTTATAATGAAGGGTATTTTTGGCAGAGAGCTTTACTGACCTGCAGTGCTAACAAACTATTATCTGCTTATAGAAAATAGCCCAGAGTTCCAGTTCATTTTTAGCATTATACACTTGTTATAAATTGTTATCTTAATAAAGTCTAATCCTCAAAATAGAAGAATTCTAATTCTTTCTTAAAATATATACATCTTGTAAAACCAAGAACAAACTGAAAGGGCTGTTAACATTCACACCCGGTTCAGATATCTGATGTGCCACAAAGTAATTATTACATTTGTTACGTATTTAAGACATAATTAACAGAACAGGTGATTGGCAAAGATTCATTATATAAGTCAAATTCCTACGACCTTCAGTCACTTCAAACAGCACTTTGCCTTGAAAGCAATGACAGTGATTTCAGTGGCAGATAAGGTACTCTGTAACAGGAGCAAAAGTGACCCAAATGAGTCCATTTTTGTAGTGAACTTGGTCTTCTCCTGTGTTTTTGAACAGACTGCACACACATCTATCATATGTAAAAAGACAAGCTATAAAGAGATCCAGATCTCTTAATGATAATGCACTATTTTCATGACACTTAGATGTTCCTTAACCACTAGAACATCAATCAAGTCCAAATTATCTTCATGGTCTGCATATAACCTCTTTTAGTAATGAAACTGCTGTTATGGTTTCTGCTACTCCTATTTTAGACAAATATTGTAACCACAAAGCGCAGGTGTGAGCTTCTCTGGCAATCCCAGTTGGGAATGACAAAAGCCAAGATACCTTAGCCCCTTTATCCTCGGGGACAAGCTACAAACACTGTCTGAAGAGACAGATTAACTTCAGGCAATGATTAGTCTTGAGAGCATCTGCAGTTACTATACATAGGCTTTATGTGCTTGGTGAATCAATTAATTTGCAATTTAGACAGAAAACAGTGCACAGAAATAAAACACAGTTGCCTGTCTTCCAAACATACCATTAGTGGAACTGCTCTGAAGTCAGTGTCCAAAACTTACAGCCTGTGCTTCCACTAGAAGCAGGCAGGTACTCATTTTCACTTCACAAGTCAGACATTAAACCATTACCAGGGAAACACAAACAGCGTCACTAGATCACTGAGGAGCAAGAGATCTGGGAGACAGGAAATTAGTTCCCTCCTCTGTGGTTTTCTTCTGTTACCCAGAAAACCCATCAGTTTATACATCCCTCAGTCCCACAGCTCATCGATAGCTGCTTACACACATTGTATATTTATTACAGTTTTTCATGTGAGTAAGGAAAACCAATGAAATTCCCCTTATATAGAAACAATTGTCTTTCATAAATAAAAGCCACTGTGATATTTGCAAGCATACGTTGATTTTAATTTATCAGGTATTAAACAAGCAGACACATGAAAAGGATGTAATAGGCCCAAATAAAATGACTGTATAACTGAATGTTTTAAAGACCAGTAACCTAAACACGGAATTTCAAACAAAACTGAAACCACTGTTTGTGTACATTACTACTGATATACCATCCTACAGTTAAAACTAAGTCAGATAAATGGCTTATGCTCTGTTTACCAGATGCTAACCCAGTAGGGAAATACTTGAATGTTACCAAACAGAAAAGGCAATAAAAGTTTGGATAATGCCTTTAACCTGTGCTTTCTATAATGAAAACTCTGTATCTGAAGAAAAACATCCTGAATAACTTGTTCTCCCCTTGAAACATTCATTTGTGTGATTATTTTCCAAGAAGATTGGTGACTTGCCTCAAGTCTGCCACTAAAACATTAAATAATAACAGGAAAAACATACAAGCCCTGGCCTCACTGCCTCCATTGCGCCTTTCACCTCATTCTTCTTGTGTGTAGAGCAGCTGTTTAACAGAAATCTGCAAACTTTTTGAGACAGTACTTACACCTGTCTTCAAACTGTACACAGTATTACACATATGTAATTATACACCTCAAGAAATGAAAAACAAAAGCTAGAAGCAAACAGGTATGAGAACTTTGACACACTTTTTTGTTTGCTTCCTTCTAAAAATCAAAGGAACCTATTTTTCTTTCAGTTTCATCCTAGGAGAATGCCACAGACTGAAGTGAATTAACATGCGATCACACTAGCATCCACAAGAAATAACTTCATTCCAGGGCTCTGAAGTTTTGCATTCTTATATTTGTGAATTCTTGAACAGAGATTTTTGCCTAGATAGCTTTCCTTTCACATAAATGTCATCACAGTATTTTATAATCTGGTTTAGGTAAGATCAGAAGGGTTGCTAAAGGATTTGCAAATTAGTCCACCAAGGTCAGTGTTTGACCTCTTATAATAAGGTAATTCTGACATATTTCTAATGAATGCCGCAGGCATGTGGCAGCTATACCACACTTTGACATTTTAATTCACTATGCACATCAATTTTTTATGCTTTATTTATCCCTCAAGAAAGTACTTACAGGGTCAGAAGGACCACAGAAGTCTCTGAACACTTTTGAAGGATCTAATTGTCTAATCTCCATTGCTATGCAAGGACCTGAACACAACTCTGAAACCATCTCCTGGAAGAGAAAGAAGACAGAAAAAAAGTTGAACTCTTTGGGTTTCAGCAAAGGATGCATTTCTCCCCAAAACAAGCCCCAAACTTACAGGACACGAACAATTAAGAAACATGCATTTAGGAAAGCGAGGACACTCAACAGATACCATTAGTACTCACCACAAAAGAAATGTTTTCCATTTTGCTACTTGGTTTAGAAGGTGAAAATTGAGAAAAATTGGATATTCAGCTTCAACAGGATTCTGAATAGCATAAAACTGCATCCACAATACTTTAAATTCTTTTGTAGGTACATCCTTATTGATCTGGACCTAGACTCCAAGGCAGTATCTCGTAACTTGTCAAACTAGACTGAATCACTGGAATGTACTTTGCTGGGTTTTAAACCTGGAAAATCACGCTATGTTCAGCCAGTTCCACAGGCAGCAATGTACTTTGCAGTGTTCCCTACCAGAAGCACAGTACACAGCCTATCTGTTATTAAACATACACTCCTTTGATGGCGTTAAGTCATTAAAATGTCTCCTGGGCTTTTGGTTCTCTCTGTCTTTTCCTCACAGATTACTGGAGAAGCTGAAACACACAAGCCAACAGTATCTGTCCCTGTGGCACAACCTGTCAGGGAAAGGGTCTGGCAACATTCTTGTGATGTACTAATACCAGGATCTCAGTAACAGTGAAATCATCTGTTTCCCCAGAGTCTCCAGGAGAGTAAAGAGACATTGTGAGTTCTGTGTGGGTGATGAAGATGGGTCTTAGCTTTCATAAGCTTAAAATAACCCTGGGCATTAGTGCCATTTTGGAGTTTGTTAATTAGAGGTATGGGTTTCACAAGCAGAAAGAATCTATTTTGATGTTCTAGTCTGACTTCCTTTTTTAAATCATGGCCTTATAATAATTGCATAGTTGTCTAGAAATCTGGACAGACAAGTTTTAAACAAATCAAGACAATTAAAGGAATCAAAACCAATGAGGAAAGACAAAAGGGCAAAACATGCACAGAAAGCAAGGGAGGATAGGTAAGGACTAACAAGGTTCTGCAATCATGCCCACCAGCCACAGGCAGATCAAAGATGAACCACGGCAAAGCATACAGAGTGGATGAAAGAGCAGAAGGAAAACAACAACTAAGTCCTTCTCTTCCTTCTATGAATTCTGACAGAAAAGAAATACACAATGACTATGAGTAAAGCAGCACTGTTGCAAAAGCTACTATCCTCATACTGGATTCCATACTGAGAACATGTGCCTAAGCTCCCCTCTCTGAATTTTATCCAGTGCCTCTATCATCAACCAGATCCTAGGAAATTTAGGTAGAAGTATTCCTTAAGGACATGGAAGGAGTGCAGACTAGCTTCATGCTCTACAACGTAAATAAATATTTTAATTCCAAAAACTGTTTTATCACCAACAGATCCTCTGTTCAAAACAGGTCAAAGAGGCACGTATTTCATTCTGTTAAGAAACAGTAAACAGTTCCTCCCTCTTTTATTGTTTCTGTCTCAGCACAAAGATCCCAGCAGCAACAGTGAACAACATGACCAAAGTGACTCCTGACTCCTTCGTTGCTGCACAGAGCTGAGACCTGAAGACCAGATGCCACCAGGTACAGCACAGAGGCAGGTGCTTCTGTGTCAGACAAGCCTGCTCTACTTACACAGCCTCATCAAGTCCAGAGCTGAGTCTAACTAGCAGACAACATTTGTCTGGTGAGGCACCTATTACAGCTACATCAAATTTTCTCTGGCAAATAGTTTATTCATCAAATAGCATGGTTTGTGGTCAGCCAGGACCATTCCTGGAGGTGGATCAAGTTCAAAGATTTTCGATTAACAAAGTGGATTCTGAGCTGAAATAATCTCACTTCTTTTTCCCCATTTTCTATTCTGGCTAGAGTAGGAAATAAAAGCAAAACAGCACAAAAACTAAGCAACAGTATGTAAAATCCCATGTAGGAGATGCTCACAAAGCTAAAATTTTGGGCAATTGTACAGCTTTCTCTTTTCACAGAATACTTTAAATACAATGTCAAACCTTTATCTGACTGACAAGAAATAACCAGAAGAAATGGAACTATGGTTTTTTAAAAGGATTTCTGGATGCTAGTATCTTTTCTGCTGAGTTATTCTGGAATGATAAATAAAATTTAGATCAAAACAGATGGTTCTGAGTCACATATAGAAGTGGTCATATTCTTTCTCCAATATCCTATTTTGTAACACACTTTCCTATTTGGACTGTACTGCAATATCCATTGCTGTTCCCATGTGTGCCTTCTCCAGAACCTTTTACCATCATGATTAGCTTTTCTATGTTTTTCTACTTTTCAGATATTGAATGCATGAAAATATGAATTTGATTTTCTTTTCAACTGAGTCAATCCAGCACATATAACCTGCAGGATGGAGCACCAGAGTCTCACTTTTCTTGACATCACCTACAATGCATTTTATTTATTGACTTACCTTGTTTAAGTGTCACCTCCCCTCTGAGTAACTCTTCAATTTAATTATATAACTAAAATTTGCAACTTGTTAGAGGGTTAGAGATTGTGCAGCCCAAGAGCTGCAGAAAATGGCAGAGAATTTCCCATTTTGTTCAAAGCAGAGACTTTTGCAGCACTACAGGACTCCTCAGACCCTGAAATACTGGTCAGATACTTCAGTTTTTAAATTCTGCCACATACCCACAAGTATGCCTGTCCAATCTCCCTTTGGTACTTGTCAAAAATTATGTTCAGAGGACACTTTATGAGTATTCCCCAATCTGAGAGTGAATTAACAGCACTCCTAACCCATTTAAAGACAAATCTACAAACCTTGTTGAAATAAGATAGACTGAACAATCATAAAGGAGGAAAAAAATAATAAAAATTTCATTTTCAGAGTAATATTAGTAAATATGTAGAAAGCTTACAATAATGTAACCATTTAAAAATTAAGGATAATTTGCAACATAATAGCATGGCAGTGAAGCTAAACTCATTACTATGAGTAAATTACACAGTAAAGTAAAAATTACTATGAGTAAAATGAACCAAAATCCTCTGAGAGAAGGTGATCCAGAAATACAAGCTCATCTTCCTGTATTCCCATTGTTCTATCTGCAGTCAGGAAGTTTTACATGACAGTACAAGAAATCATAACACTGTAGAGAGTCTCAGATGGCCACTGGGATTACAGCATATCTCAAACTTCTTAAATTTTCTGAATATTTATGAAAGTCAGATTGACTTATATATAAGTCAAATGACTTATATATGACAAATAAACCAAAGAATAGTTCAAGATGCCATTAGGATAGCCTCCAACACAGCAGCCTCATTGTAAATAAAATGATAAATATGTATTTTGGTCCAAGCCACTCTTACAATATCCAATCAAATAAAGATGCAGGTGTGAAGGAGTCTCATAGTTCAACATCAATAAAATAACTTTTCTGGGGGAAGCTGGGGACATGACTCTGTTGTATTTTACAAATTCCTCAGCTGAGCAATTTTCATTAAAGGCTGTCTTAGATTATGACATATATAACACAATTCTCACAATGAAATAATTTATTTGAGAACAGACTAGAACTGCTCAACAGAAGAAACCACATCACAATCCCAAGCAATAAGAAATGTGGTCATTTCCTCACCTGAGCATATTTTATTTTTAAACAGATTCTTGTTAAACTTAGGCTTACCAGGTATTCGGGGACAACGCCTTTGTAAATCTCATAAAATTCTTCCACATTTGGACGCTCCATGTTGACCTAAAAAACCAAAATGTTAGCCAGTCTATATTAAACAACAACAGGAATACATAGACAGCCATTCCTAACCAGCAAACATTCAGAATCCTCTAACTTTTACTAGGTAAAAGGAATGGCTTTACTACTGTAATATGAAGCATGTCAGCAACTTAGTGATAGCACAGGCAACACAGCACACAGCACCTTTTCTACATCAGATACAAGTAGACCATGTAGCGTTGGCTGATCCCACCAAGAAAGGCACTATTCTTCATTTGTGATAGGGATTTGAGTGATAGGAGAATGTCAGGTCTTGAGACTTTCACCACAACTGAAGTGCAGGACTCTTAGGAACAATCTCTGTGTCAAATCCCTTTAACTGCTGAGGTATTCAGGGTGTCAAAACCCCTAAAGTACCTTTAAAAGCATTCCCCATAATTCATACTAAATATATATTTTTTAAAAAAATAAGGAAGGATATTAAAAATAGTTTAATTAATCTTAGCTAGTACATTTTGTAAAGATATCTCAAATTGCTCTGGAAGAGACAGATATAATTACCTCCCCTGCTAACTCTGGGGAAACTCAGATACAGGGAAGTGAAGCGTCTTGGCTCAAGGTCACCAAGCAAACAGAAACAGATTATCTGATCAGTCAGATACTAAAACACAAATATCACCAGGACAATGCTGATTCCAAAACACTGCTACAGCCTGCACAAGAGTTTTATACTGCAGGAAGACACCTGTGCACCGCTATGACATGCATACAGCACTACTCCAACTTCTGTTTATCATAAAAACAAACAAAAGGAAACCTACCATCTGCAAAGCTGAGATCTCAAATCCTTCCTTGAGGATGGCTTTTATAATCTTTCCAGAAAGCCCTGAAGAAACATGGAAAATACAGCATTCAATGTCAAAAAGCAGATTTTACAACTGAAAGGTATTATGCCAATATACTGCTTATTCTCAAACTGAAAAAACAGTGTTTGTGTAATGCTTGAGAGGAAGCAGAGAACAGGGCTGAGTTCACACACTCTATGTTCTATATGAGCTTACACATTGATGGTTTCAAATAATTAAACTCCCTGCAGCTGCTGAAAATAATTTCTACCAAAAAAGGTAATTAGCGAAGCCTTGCTTTTCTCAGATCAACTGCAAAACACCCAGTTGCTGCAAGACCAAGATTTATATTTTTAATGAAGACCCACTGGCAATACTGATGCTAATCAGTCATCAATTCAGAGCACCAGCTGTCTTTTTCTTTTTACAGGTCCTACTTTAAGCCAGCAACAATGCAGGATGATAACAAATGTTGCCAATAAACTAGCACAGGAGTTAATGTCTTCTACGGGAAAATCACATTAGTGCAAAGTAACCTATTCCTTCAAAGTTTACAGCTCACAAATATGCTATTGCTGATGATACTGCTTGCTTTTTCTCTCCAGAACACATCCTCAAAGACTGACTGATATTGTAAAACAAAACATGGAACTTCAGAAAACAAGAACCACTGATTTTCCACTGAATGTATTTTTTAGATTTGCCCGTGCTTATAAGATCAGGCAATTTTGGAGATTATGGATTATGTCAGCCAAGCACAGTACTCTGTGTGAGTGAATTTCACAGAATCATTGTTTTTTTATAGAACACAAATGGCTGTCCTCTAGTACAATTTGTGAGAAACTACAAATTTCTGTACATTTATCTAGAAAAGAGTTAATCACAGAAGAATACCCTGTAATGAATTATTACAGCAGATGTGACTCCTGGTCATCAGATCCTTTTATTAAGTAGTCTTTAAATTTCGGGATATTTAGCACTGCACAAATTTAGGAGATGAGAATAAAACAAAGCTAGTATGGAAGATATAGCATGCTTGAGATACAGCCTACCTGTGGCATAGGACTGGGGAGCTTCCTACCACATTAAAAAGTCAGTGGAAGCTCTGAGTAAATGACACTGAGGGTTGAAAGGCTTTCAAAATTGTATTTAAAAATGAAAACGAAAAAAAAAACAAGCATGTCTCTGAAGTATTTGCTACCATATTTTCATACTAAGTTTGTGTAGAAAAGCTTTCCCTCTACAAAACACTTCTTCCAACTACTGAGGGGAATATCTGAGATTTCAGTGCATACTCAGTCCATGCAGCTCTTTGTGTTTATAGAACATAGAAACAAGCAGAGGCAAATACAATTCCTGTCCCACTATACTGTTCCACCATGTTTTGGTGAAAGTTCACTTCTGTGAACCCAGAGGAAAAAAAGTACCCATTTTTTAAGATTAAAAAAAAAAAAAAAAAAAATTGCAACAGCAAAATGAAGGGTCTTGGACACGTTTGCCCGGGAAATATAAGACCACACTAGAGAAAGAACCCAGAGCTCTGATTTCTTTTTGTCCACTCTGCTGGAAAGGCTGAGCAGCTCAGATGCTTCCACACAGATTCCACTGAGGCAGTGAGCCTTCAGTCTTGTTTTCAGAGATAAATGGGCAGTTTGTAAAGAGATCAAGTGACTGGCTGGGAATCATTCAAGAAATGAATAAATAAATTGAATAAATAAATGAATTTAACTAATTAACTAATTAAATATGTGACACAGCATAAACATTTCCTCATTCTCAAACTTCAAAGACAACACTCTGGTCAACTGCTTCACCAGAAACCAGCAAAGATGAAGACAAGGCACTGGCAGATAAATGGTCACTCTAACTTGCAGGGAAAAAGCTATTAGAAACATAAGAGACAGCTGCTTTGCCTGACAGATATCCATTTTACACTTAGTCAGTCAAGAACGGGCAACTTGCATAGGCACTCTAAGCCAGCAAGCATCTAATCAAAATACATCAACTTACAGGGTATTATGGAGATCTGCTTTTTACAGAACTTTTGTCTTCAGCAGTTTTACAACCTACAAATAAAATCCATGTATAAGAGAAGAAAAGGGGGACTCTATTCAGCTTTCTGGACTGTCTACTGAAGTCACTAAGACCTATATCTTGTGTAGAGAGGAGATAGTGTCCTTTAACAATAGAAATGAAAGTAGGAAGGTATTTTGCATAAAGGTCATTAATACGAGGTTTCTTTAATAATTGTGATAAATCTATCAAGATTTTCCTCTCTATTGTATTTCTGAGTTCACTCTCACTCATCAGAGCAGCAGAGCACTTTGTTGCTCCAGACAGATTGCTCATGTCTTCAACATCCAAAAGGCTTAACCAAAGGACTTATTGTCACCATTCAGACAGATAGACACCTCACCCACAAAATTAAAAGTGCCTTGAGGAGTAAAGGCCATGAGATTTCATTTATGTTTGCAAAGCAGGATGTTAGCTCCACTTCCAGGATGTGGGAATTGAGGCAGTGGAGCGTAAGCAAGTTGCCAGTGACAGCGCAGATCCACAGATCCAGTGACTTGCTCTGCCTTGTCCCAGTTTAGGCAATCCACGTATCATTTCTCCTAGGGACACTTTCCTTTCAAATTCTACCTGAACCAAAATAGAAACAAAAAGCACAAAGGCAATTCCCAAGCAATAGAAGAATGCAAGCTCAAGGCTCAGCCTGGGATCTGTCTGAGGCTTTCAGCTAGTTGCATGATTGAACTGGGACATATCCTCTTATTTGGGGGCAGATAAGGCTCAGGAAAATATGAGCTAATTAGAGTGCCATTTCAGCAGCTTTTCAGTTCTTTTCAACTTTAAAATCCAAATCTGTAGTGAAAAAACAACTTTCTAAGGACCCTTCAAAAAGGGTCAGTGGATGTTTAAAATGTGATTACAGTAAGAACACAAATCAAAGCCACAGATTAGGCATCAGTTATGATAAATTTTCAGTCACAAAGCATAAGAGAATCCCAAGCATTACTAAATACAACTGAGGGAATTTAACACTAATCCAAGAAAAAAGAGGGAAAGAAAGGGAGCTCAGGCACACATTTTTTGTCTTCTGGGCAGCATTATATTACTACACACCTAGTACAGGATATAACAGTTTTCCAATATAAACAGAAATAATTTTCCAATATATTTTAATCAGGTAAAATTATAAAGTACCAAGACTTCATCAGTTACATTAATATTATACAACTTGGTTGCTTTACAACATACAGTATTTGAAAATTGTTCTTCATTAAGAAACAGAAAGTAGCAGGGAAGACATCAGACTGAAAAATATTACCACTGTTTGCAGAATTATGCATTGGGATAAAATAAAACAGTTTAATGCAAGTCACTTTAATCAATGAGCCACAGCAGCTGTGCTACTGGGGACCTTTCAGTCCCAGTGCACTATGAACCACTAGGAATAGGAATGTTACATTCTCTTCCCTAGAAGAGAATTCTCATTCCCAGCTCTAGGAATAGGAATGCTACATTCTCTTCCCTTTCTTCTTGACCTGTTTCCTAATTTAACCATTCCTCTGACAAAAGCTCATTAGGCAAGATAGCAGACTGCTTTCAAATCAAGGCAAGAACTAGATTCCTCATCTCAGCCTCCATATGTCGTTTTTTAAAATCCTTCCAATAATTAAAAATAATTCTTCTTGAACATCAGGGTTTTTTTGACAGGAATACAAAAACTGCCATGACTGATCAGATTGATGATCCACCTCATCCAGTAATATACTTCTAAAAGTAACCTGTACTGGGTGCTTAACATATCACTAACTATAAGTAGAAATTGAATGTAATGCTTTTTTCTGACATTTTGAAATGCAATTTTGCTTCATAGTATAATGAAATAATCTGATTCTTTACTGCCAAGTGGTAAGATCCTATTTCAAAACTTCAGAGAACCACCATCAGGCTTGACTCCAAGCAAAGTCCTTTTTGAACTCTAGAAGATGGAAAAGTGGGATTTAGAGTTGGGCTCCCCTGCAATATATTTCAGCTGAAGTTCTTGCTAATCTTTGTTTCCGACAACATTGGAAAACACTGGGCAGTAAGTAAATAACAAATGTCCTTCTCAAAAAGTGCACTTCTTCCTATCAGTTGGTCAACCCATACCCTGAAGAACAAGGTTTCTCTCTCTTTTCTTCTTTTTCTACTTAGGAATAACACAACTCTAGGCATTTTTACTATGCAGCATAAATACACCATTTCTAGACTCCCCAAAAGTTTGGTCATGGTGATAATCTATAATTATTGGTCTTCCAGCCCCACTGTGCACTGTGTGAAAAAGGATATGCAGTCATTTTTTCACCTGTGGTCTGTCACACCAGGGAATGACAGAGGGTCTCCTGAGTGACACACTCTGGGCCAGCAAAGGAGAGGGGGACCTCAAAAGCCTCCCAGGCTAGTGATGAGGAGGAAAAGAAAAGCCAGATGGGAGAGAGAGGAGCATGTGAGAAATTCTGAAAGAATATTGTTCATAGTGATAGAGTCCAGGATTTTCCATTATCCCTCATTTCTGTCTAGGTACTATATTAAAGGAGAACCTCGAGAAGTTTGAAGGGCAGTTTTACAGAAATTTATGGAGAACTTTGTCAACACTGCAGCACTGGTGAAAACCTTTACAGAAAATATTCATCTGAAAATACTAAAAGTTAAGGAGTGAAAACAAAGATATCACCACGGCCTTACTGGAAAGTACAAGTCAGGATACTGCTAGCACAAGAAAAATTATGCATACAGATATTAAATCTCAGGGGGCTTTGAAACCAAAATGACCAACTTTGTGACGCAGCTGAGAATGGGAACTGACAGATCCAAAGGCGGGGAAAGGTTCAAAGGCTTAATTTCAGCTGCAACTTTCTGAACTTCTATGAACAAGGCAAGACCACACATGTGAATGGCAGACAGGGCATTATAAGATGCAGAATGATGAAAAGCCATAGGGAAAAAAAGGTATTCTGTAAATTCTTACATGGGAACAGATGGGAAGAGTCATACTCAGCATTCAGATACAAAGGCCCAGAGAGAAATTCAAGGCAAAGATCATAACCAGACTATACAAAGTATCCAGCAATTTGGCTGGGCAGTGTGAGCCATTGGAGAAGAGAATTTGGAGAAGAAAGCAGTATTATGAACAAAAGTCAATATTTGTGCCACAGTTATGCTGAACTCTAACTGACAGCTGTATATCTGCAAAAAAACCCAAAACCCAGAAAAGCTTAGTTTTCTTTCTTTGTTCTGTGTTAAGAGAAAGTTTCAAAATAAATACCCAATTTGCTTTGCTCTTTCTTTCACGATGTTCATTACTTTATACTCCTTTAGCACATCCAATCAGGTTTTATTTTTCTTTCAACTTAAAAAGATTACGGTCAATCATTCTGGCTAGTAGAATGTTTCTATGGCTATAATGAATTTCATTTATTTTTGCTTATTTCTTAATAACAAACTAAACATAATATCAAAAACTAAATATGATATCTTATTATATGGATAATAAAATAAATAAATAAATTTAAATAAATATTATCATATGGATAAGTATTATCATATGGATAAATAAAATTATCCATATGATAATACCACTGGATTATATGAAAGCATTCAGTATTGTAATTCAAACCATTCACAATCTTAGTAACATTTCTTTCCTTTTCTCTGGTTATCCCTGCTGAACACTGTGCATGAGACTTCTCATTAATGGTTACAGCTACAGAGAGGAAGTGGTTAAATTTACTCCTTGGAATGTGCATTAGCCTATAATTACAAACAATAACTTTAATCTACTATTTCACTGTCAAATTAATTCTGGAGGTAAAAATCTTCACACGGTCCCCTACAATCTGGAAAGTTCAACAACTCACTCTCCTTGAACAATAGTAAATACACTGTAAGCTCTGTAATTATTTTCCACTTGGCAAAAGACTATGACATATCCCTATATTCTGTGTCTTGGCTGTCTTCAGATCCAGTATCTTGCCTTTCTCCTTACACTCTGATTTGGAAAGGGTAGTAAAAGAAGAGACTTCAATATATTTACTTTTTGCTTCAAGGTACAGTGAGTTAGATTAGGCATGGTCACATTTTTTTCAGTTTTCTAAAATGTTCTCAAAAATGTCTGGTAACTTCAGGTTCCATTACATCACCAAACATCAGGCCAGTGACACACTGCAAAGTATTCCTTAATGATTACATTAAATCTTCTTTCTCCTAAATTAGTAAATATGCACATATTTTGTAAATGTACTTAGAGAAAGCTGTATATCCCTGTCCTACCTATCTCAGGTTAAATAAATTAAACCCATACAGCTTTCATTGGCTGAATCTCTTATTCTTTTGCTCTCTTTTTCTGTTCTTTTTGAAACAGAGAGCCCAGAAATTGGATATGATAAATTAGTTGGATTTTCATTAAGCAGAACTAGTGGGTACATAGTGAACACAGGTTGTGCCTGTTTCATCACTATACCAACAATCTGTCGAACTTTTCACTGATACTCTGCCAGTTCTTCTTTATTTTGTATCTTTGCATTTATTATCCCTTCTCCACAGTAGTGTTATGCAGTTTATACTCAGTTTCATCATCTTTGCATCACATAATTTCTGTAATTCATCATGAATGCTCTGATGTTTTGTTCACAGAAATGTTATGTTCACATCCTTCAAAATTTCAGTAGGCACTTGACATCATGTGTGAATGTTGCAAGCATGCTCTAACCTCACCCATCCAAGCCATCAATGACAATATTGACAAGAACTGGCCCCAGGATGCCTGATAAGACTTGGTTTGTAAAGCCCTTTTAATTTGACGTGCTCATGTCCAGTCCTACATTCAGGGAGACATTTAAAGCTATGTGGATGCCTATGTTGTAAAGATCTAAACAAACTATTTACTCCACTAAAGGAAAATTCTGGTTTCCTGACAGCAAAGAACTTTAACAAAGGCACTGATAACCAAGTGAATTAGGCTATCTTACACTGTTTTACCTTCCTTTAGAAAAAGCATACTTGGAGAATTCAGAGATCAATATAGGATATTTTCCTTCACAAAAGACATGTTGGTAAACGTCCATCAACCACTGAGTGATTTCAATGAAATTATACACTCCTGATTAATCGGTTTCCTTGGTATGAACAGAAGTTTCACTATCCTGGTCCACTCTTCTAATTGACTTTTCTCTAACCCTTTACAAGTGACAATCCCAAAATGCAGTAGTAAACACTGATTTCTAATGTCTCTTTTTTTTACAATAATACTATTGTCCCTGCGCAGACATGATTTCCAGTAACATGAACATCACCACTACAAGTCTACTGAACACAGTAGCAAATACATTTTTTTCCACTTGGAGGATACTTATGAGCTCCAGCAAGGATTGGCTGTGCCATTTGATCTGTTTGGTACTCAGAAGTGTATCTCCTCCTCTTCCATCCCATCTCAAACTGTCAGAAAGGATTTCCAAATTCAGTTCACCTCCTCCCCTACCAAAATCTATTTAAATGTAAAATATATTTTTCATACATCAAAAAAATAGATGTCACTTTCCCAGTAGTCATTGAAATCAAAAATCAGTCTATCAGTCTAAGCTGGGAAACCAATGCCAAGGTGCTAAAACTTTAGGCAGAAGTAAAACAAGAAACACTATGGGCTTGGATTCAAAACCAAACATCCCTGGCAAGGAATATCCATCACTACAACTACAGCAAAGAATTAACAACACAGATGGAAGCGTATGGATGACTGATTTCATGAAAGCTAAATCTTTTTTATTCTAAAAAACGGTGATGAAGTGGCAAAGTAGGTTGTTTTCACTTTAACTACTTTTTTCTAGCTTCTCTAAAGAGAAAAAAACCCAATCAACCAAAAAAAACCCAGCACCACTAGACACCACCAAATGTTTCAACATCCTACATAGTATATATATTCGAGGAAAACACAAGAAACAAACTGCATTTCATTTGACATAAAATACCTCTCCTCCCTGGGCAAGTCTGTCTGCAAAAGAATGCCTGCAGCTGAAAGCAGTGTTTTACTAGTTAGTCCTCACATGACTGCAGCACTAAGATTGCCATGTTGCATGTGGGAATACCCTGAGGTCACATCTCAAACCATCCACTCTGAAGTATCTGCAAAGACTTTTGTTCATTCCACAATTTTTTTTTTTTTTGCTTCCAGATTCTATCTACAAACAATTCCTTCCACTTGGCACTCAGTCTTGTAGACAAAATCCAAAGAAAGGTTCTACCTGTAATGGGGTAAACTCCTCAGCATCTGCACTTCACCTTTCTATTATCTGCACACTTATCACAGACAGAAGATGTACTTTCAGATAACTTACGAGAAAACTGCACTCCTCATTTTTTCTCAAGCC
The DNA here is from genome assembly GCF_028551555.1 of Melozone crissalis. NCBI lineage: Eukaryota > Metazoa > Chordata > Aves > Passeriformes > Passerellidae > Melozone > Melozone crissalis. Next base: position 19,021,732 of record NW_026535786.1, on the reverse strand, counting down.
AGTTTTCTGAAAACCCTACTCTAATTCTAGGTCTCCTGAAAATAAAAATACTTAATTCCTCAGACTTATGCCTAAAAAGGTAAAAAAAAAGCCAACAATTTCCAGAGTTTTTATATCTAATGAATACAAATTGCCTTGAGAAAAACCTATGAAATAGATAAGTAGTGCTAAGAGTCATAATAGATTTGTATCTATACTATATCATCCTCTTTTTCTTTTCCAGCTTATTCAGTTTCCTAACCACACACATGTAAGTACACTTAGCATTATACAGAGGTGAACTGAACATTTTCATAGTGATGCCTTCTCTCTTTCAAAGACCAACAAGTCTATTGTGTGTCAGGACAGTCCTTCAGTTGTCTGCAGTCAGATAATCCACTACAAGGCCGGATTCCCATGCTCTACACTCCTCACTCTCTCTTGTACAGTAAATTCACCTGAGATTCTACATAAGTAAACCTTGTTTCTGTACTTGTCTGAGACTGAACTACCATCCTTGGTATTCTTTTTGTCACATTTAGATTTGTCTTTGGAGCTACAAACTATTCTCTCACTTGGAACTTTTCTGCCTTCGCATAAAGAAGGAAATATGGTTCTTATGATTTCCTGTCATGCAACATTTTGTTAATGAATATAAAGTTCTACAACTTTCTAAAGCTGTCCACTAGCTACTAAGTTAATATAGAAGAGGTCTAAGTTTTATCATCCACTCAGAACAGGTCTAAAACCACATTTCCACACAGTATCTTTTTCACTTGGCAAGAAGGTATTCCCGCTCCTTTTATTTTCTACGAGATTTGAACTTTCTTTAGTTGAAGAATACTGTGGAAGACAGCACTGTATCTTTTTTAATTAAGAGGGAAAAGGATTTAATTTAGCCGATACATTAGAAAAAAATCTCAAACTTAACACATACAAGGAGAGCAAACCTGTCTGGGTAGTCAGTCTCATGCCTAGGACCTCTGAAAACCATAGAGGCTTCCTTTCCTCTAGGCAGCCTTTTCAGTTTGCGTATTACACACTTCTGACCTCAGTCTTTATAGCCTGATCATCTCTATTTTAAAATTTTTCGCCTGCTAATTTTCCAAGGAAGAACTAAAGGCCACATCAAAGAAACTTTAAACCTGTCACGAAATACCAACATCTACTTCCTACAGCAAACATGACTAAACTGTTACACATAAAAATACTAAAAGTTAATCCCACCCAGTGATCTATAGGGTGCTATTTCTGCTCACAAAACAGTCGAATCATAACTGTCCTAAGGGCACTACACTGATGTTTACCCATCATGGTGAATTTATAAGTTTGGCTTCTGAGCACTAGTGCCAATACCTCCAAATCTACTAACATGAGGGGAATTACAAAAAAAGAATGTTTATGTGATTGCAACTATGATCTTGTGTCTCAAGTATCAGAAGCACAAGAAGCAGGAGGATTACAAGACACAGACCAACACTAAAAACTTCAAATTGTTAAATGACTTAACCATACAATCCTAGAGCTGTGCTTAGTAGTTACCAACCTACTTGACTAAAAACTGGTCTCAGGAGAAGTGGAGGAAACTGAAAGACACTGAGAAGTTAACAGATTCTAGAGGGGATAAACCCATCACGTCTAACTGATGCAGCCCTGGTCAGAACAAATTTGCCTGGAGTAGCATCGGGTTGCTTCTGCATTCTTCTAGCTCTCAGTGAAGAAGAATTGGACTGCTCTGCAAAGCCTCTTCAGAGCTAAAATACAACTATCTCACTGCTGCCAGCCAGGGAAGTTCTCCATCTCCACTAGGAGCAGCCACCAGGGAGCTCCCTAAAGCTGTCTACTACAGAATCCTCTGGGCTACACTGCCTTCCATGGCCTACCCCTTTCTGATCCTCCATAGATGTTATGCTGACACCAAACTGACACAATAGCTATGGCCCTACTTCTTTAAGAGATGTGCAGGGCACAACTCCTAGAGGGCCAGTGATGCCAGCATTATGAGCACTCTTGACAGCTGAGGTTAAACGTCACCTTATTCCCCCAAGACCATTTACCAGGCCAGGGTTCCTCTGCAGCCTGGCAGACATGCTGACACTCCTGCTTACAGGAATTCTCAGGTGCCTGGGCACCGCACAGGTTCTGCTGTGGTTGGCTGGGCTGTGCTGCTGTGGCTGCCTAGGACCAGACACTTCTGTATGTCCATCAGGAGAGAGGCAGCAAGGCCAGAGATAAAACCAACACTAACTTTCCTCTACTTTATCACTGGATAGAAACCACCTGTAGCTATCAAAGTCATTTCATAAGAGAGTATTGTGCCCAAGAATTAACCAGCATGAACTAGAGATTGCATCCTGAAAAGCACCCTAGTTTACAGCTGCCATTAAAGCAAATCATCTTCTAGGACAGAAAACCAGGAAGATTTTTCCTTCTAAGAATCAGTTATGCAACAGACTCTGGAGGAAAAACAAACACTGGGGAAAAGGGCCAGAAAGCAAAATTCAAATCATTAATTCAGCCAAATGTCTCTACAGAAATAAAGACTAGATCTCCATATAAACTGAAGTACATAAGTGAAACTTCATGTAATTGTAAATATGTAATGAGTAGCTTATATTCATGGTAATTAGATAGCCAAGTTCAAAGCCTCAGCAGTACATAGGAAATTGCAAAAAGGTTTATTTTTAGATATCAATACTGAAAATTTGTAGAGCACAAATCAAAACTCCAACACAGAAGATGCTCTGATGCTTTGACCCACGTGATTTTCTTTCCATGCCTCTGGCTTTGCCAAACCACCTTTTCCCCCTGAAGGCCACACAGGATTTCCTCTCCAGCTGCTGTGTTTCCACTTACCTGACTGTGTGTGCAGCTTTTGCTTTACCTATTAAACTGTCCTTATCTTAACCCATGAGTTTCCTCACTTTTACTCCTCCAATTCTCTCCTGATCCCAGAGAAGTGAGCGGGTGGTTGTGTGGGGTTGGGTGGCCAGCTGTGGTTAAACCACAACAGAGTGTTAAAACAATCTACTGACCTAGAGAAGTCAATTCTGATCTCTTTGTTTTTGAGGGTAGTAATTACAGCTGTATGGAGGGAGAATGCTCACACAAGGTATGTTTTTCTTTCTTTTTGTCTTTCAAATTTTAGTTGCTTTTTGGCAGCTGTCCTCTAACTTTCCAGCCCTCTGTGGTGTGAGAAAAAGGACTATACAGGGTATATTAAGACCAGCACTCACGCTACAAAGCTGGACGTGCACACACATTTTTTGTTTACATACATTCATACCTCCTCTCCTCACCACCCTCAGCCTCCTACAGGCACTCGCACACCCAAAGGGATGTGCAAATAGGGTCACAATTTGTCTTCTGGCAACTCAGAAAAATTCAGAGAAGTTCCAGAAGAAAAAAAGAACAGACATCACACTGAAATCTACAGAGATGAGTAAGATTAAAAGTAGGAAGAGAAAACCTGAGTCTGAACCTTTATATGTAATAGAAATTTTATCTTAAGTCTAAAAAAAAAACCAGTCCAAACCATCCACTTTGCTATTTTTACAGTCAAATGAAGGACTCTAACAATCCTGCCACAGAAAAGTTTGTCCTCTGCAAACACGTAGCTTGGTAAAATCATAGTCCCAGCTGCTGCCCATATTTCTGTAAAAGGAACATCGCTGTGTCTTTGCTGCATGGCAGACTTATCAGCAGCAAATGCCATGCAAGGCCTGGAAGAGATAACAGGCACATTATCAGTACCAGCTACGAAACTCCTTCTTGTGAAAGCCTTTTTTAATTTCAACAAGCTCTCTAGACTTCCCACCTGAGGTGTGAAAGGCCTGGAAACTGCTCCAGCCACTTCTGCTCTTTCCATTTAAGCTATCCACAAAGAAGTGATTAGAATGTTGCAGTGTGCTCAGCATCTTACTAAGAAAAAACTCTATGCTCTCACATGGCGATATTTATTCTGCATTCAAAAATACTGTTTCAGTGCCTGAGTCAAAATATTTTACTGCACTCACTGCTCCTACACACGCTCCTGGACCTAAGTACAGGACACACAAGCGAGGCTATTTTTGCATGGTAACAGCAGAGCACTAAACATTCCTAATACTCATATGGCAAACTTCCAGGGCATTCTCCAGCACAGAAAACATCACAGAATCCACCAAATGCTTTAGGTCTTTCGCTCAGTTTCATAAACAAGCCTTTCCTACTTTCCATCCCAACTGCATTCAGTAGAAAGAGATTCGTAACAGCACAAATCTCCCTTTGTGAGTCATTTGGATCTGATGTGCTACTGCCTGAGCAGAGGGCCCTGGATCATGGCCAGGTGTCCTGCTTTCACTCTCTTAGGAGGATGCTAACCTTCAGCAGGTGACTGTGCTGGGCAGATGGGAGCAAGGACATCGGAAGCTGTCACAATAAGATATGTCACACCTCACATAGGTTTTAATCTTTTTCACCTTTACCTTCTTATTCTGAAGTGAACAGGTATCTGCATGGAAAGCACATGACCCACTCACTCTTCATGGAAATGAACTGCAGAAATACTAAATGAAAGACAATGCATCTGCAAGCTTTTGCATGTGAAATACACCCTTTGCTCACACAGTCTCATTCTCCCAAAAAGAGGGCAGAGGAATAGTCATGGACACAACAGACACATAATGCTTTCTCCTCTGCTATCTGCATTGCTTACCTTCATTAACAGCATGAGGCTTAATAATGCAACAAGTACAGTTTGTGAATTTGGCACTGCTGACTGGTCCACGACCTCCACTGGAGGGAAAGAACAGCTCCAGCTCCTGAAAACAATTGTAATTAAACACATTTTAGATTGATCTAGCTGCACACATCAGCTTTTATCATGAGTAACAACATCTGAAGTATCCATAATCACAGAAGATAAACCTTTAGTGCATATTTTTTTTCCTACGAATACTTCTTCCCTGAAGCATTATCTCAAATGTATCTTTTCCTCTCTGGCATCACTGCTACAATCACAAAAACAGGGCTGGAGTACTTCTTGCAATGTCTTCCTTTCAGTTCTGCAATGCAATCTGTTCATACTCGGAGCACTCAAAATGCTGATGCAACAATCATTTGGAAGAGGTGTTCCCAGCTTTACTGATACTCTCTCTCTTTCCTCAGTATCTTTCCAAATCCACTCCCTTACACACATATTTTATTTTTCCTTTTTTTCAAATCATCTTTTCCACCACATAAGCAAAAATACAACTATTATCCATTTCTCAGTATGTTTTCTTTCCATATACAAAACTGACCTCCTTCCAAATTGTTTACATTTTCTTCCTTTTATCTTAAACAACTAAACTTTGTCTAAAATTGCTGAGTCACTTCTCATGCCTTATTGGCCCTATAATTTTTTAAAATTATATTAATTCTATTAATTAGTTCAGTTTTACTGAATTGAAGCTGATGAACCCAATGGCTTTGATTTCTCAGATAAATCAAAGAAACCTTTTTGTCTTCAATTTCTTTCTTCCCACCATCATTATTTAGGCATCAGATACCTTGTGTCTTAGACCATACTGGGGTGAACTTGGCAGTCAGGTTTCTTTCCTCAGCAGTATTTTTTCACTGTTCACTGCCAGCTTCATACTTTTTCCATACCATTTATTCACATATGTTACACAATCTGCCAATCAACAAATGTGCAAAACACAGGTTCCATTTCATACCTATCGGCCAAATTCAGTAAGAGAAATGATACATTTCTATTTAAGAGAAAATGTTTCATCCAAGAAATACTACTACCAAATGTATTTGATTTTTTCCTGTATAACAGTAGCAATGCTAAAGGCCATTTCCTGGAACTGTCTCCCTTAATTTACTAGCTCAACTTAAATGGAATAGACTCACATTTAGCTCATGGCACTTCAACCATTTCTGTAATCCCTTCTTGAAGAATTACACAATTCAAACTTGTCGTGCTTTGGATCTTAGGCAGTGGATCCTGTACAATGTATCTTTCAACAGATGGAAAAAGTGTCTTTGTATTTCTGCTGGCAAATAATCCACCTTTTAAGTGGGTGCATCTGAGACAACAGGGTTCATTCCTTACATTCTTCTACTGATAAAATGCTACATGATTCAAGGAACTTGTCCACTCTATTAATTGCTATGTACTCTAAAAGAAGCAGCCAGAAAAAGGCAGTAAAACACATGTAATAGTTAACACTTAGTTTTATCCACTAAAATTCATAAAAGGAAATTAACTCAATAATGCTAAAGGACTTGCATAATGAAAGCCCAAACTATAATCTTGTTGAGCCTTAAAAAAAAAAAAAATCATTTTCCTTACCCTTTATTCCTGATCTAAAGAAATTACAAAATTTGGCCTGCAGAGAGACAGCAGCTTAGAAAGAGACATACTTTCACTTGTCATTTTGCCATCAAAAGAACAATGCAGCTTTCCACCCTAAGTGTTCATCTTACAGTACATTCATTAAATGTGGTTGAGACTTCAGTTTTCTGTCAGGAGAGTTAATTTAGGTCCCTTTATCTTATATTTCCTTCTTTTCAGCAAATCTTCTGCAGGCACAGCCAACTAGTTTCCATAGCAACTGCTATACAGCCATATAATACTAGGCCTACTAAATTAATAAAGGCACAGGGGCACTAAATTCAAAATGTTATTTGATTTATTAAAGAGAGGTATCATTAACACCACAAAGATGCACACACCTGCAGATGTTCAGCAAAATAATCTCAGTGTCATAAAAATGCTGCAGATGACTGGGGCCTTCAGACATAATTTCAAAAATAATGAAATGCAGCAAGAATAACAAACTAAAACCTAAGCACATACTTATGCTTCTAACCAAGAATTTATGCTAATAGATACTCCTTCCTACACTCTCAGTTCAGAAGCTGGCGCAGTTGTCATGGTAGTACACAGGAAAAAAGAGAAACTTTCACCCTTATATATGAAGACATCTAACTATTTAACCAGAGGTCTGTCTCCAGCTGTGCTACTGCAGCTGTTCCAAGTTAAAGAGGGAACACTAGAATCAAGGAAGCAACAATTGGTATCTTTTCCCAGCTAAAGTGGTTTACAGCTGAGACACCAAGCGACACATCAATCAACCATGAGATAAACATTATTCTTGCTATCATTTATTACCATATCTATCCCACAACAACGCACACAAAAGTCACCTTAATTCTACAGAAATAGTAATATCTATTACCTAGTCCCAGGGCTTTTTCTTAGCACTGAGCAAAGAAACACGGCCAACAAAGCAAAATGGAACCAAACTCCTCACAACCATGTCCACTGTGTTACCTCTCAAAGCACAAAGCACTACAAAGTGGCCTGGTTTTTAATTTTTCATTCTGAACAATAACAGCAAAGTAGGCTGCAAGCAGAGCACTAGTGAGAACTGTGAAGGAGAACAGATGTGTGAAATACAAAAGCGCACAAAAAGATGTAATCATTTAATCCCTTTCTTTTTATGACCAACATTGGTAGACTATAGGTAGATTACTATGCAATACATCACTGTTTGTGATGTACAGGAGACAGTAAAAATGACCAGGCATGCTCTCCTGATCAAAGCACCCAAGATTCACCTTTGTGATAAACAAGATTTCTCTTTTCAGACAGTTTATTTTTCCATGCTAAAAAGAAGCACATGAAGAATATGTAAACTAGTTCTGAACTCAAGTGTAGAAACAAAATGAGAAATTCCTAATGTGGTTGTTAGCAGATAAAAGTAAAAATAAACCTCAGTCAAGAAAGTCAAAAACTTACTTTAGCAGCTGAAGCAACTGAATCTGGGCCATAAGCTGCATCTCTGAGGCCACAATGTCCAAAGCTCTCCGTGATGCTGTCTAGTGTATCACTCTCAGTTGTTGTAGGGTTTGCTGGCCCCACTATTGCTCTCCACTTACTCACAGCATCATCTCCTAAGAGCTCCATAGCAAGGATGGGGCCACTCATTATTATCTGGAGAAGCTCACTGCAAAAGGGAAACAGCACACGGTGATTCACGCTACAAATAAAAACCAACAAAAACATGACCCAGTGGAGATGCTCAGAACTCAAACTGACAAGATCTGGAGCAACCTGATCTAACTTTGAAGTTGACTCTACTTTGAGGAACAGGTCAGATTAGGTCATGTGCAGACATTCCCTTATTATGGCTGTAGAAAAAAAAACAACATGTAGCTAACCCAAACTCACTGAAGCTACTCTGTAGAGTCTTAGATTTCAAAAGAATTTTTAAAGGCTCAGTACTGATGTCCTGGTAGCAGTGAAGGAGAGACCCTGGTAACCACTTGACTAACAGGAATGATTCCTAAGCTTTCCTCTTCTGCACAGCAGCATTTCAAGGCTCTCATACATGACCTGGATGTGTACCCCACTGACAGAACATCAGCACTGCCTTCAAGCTGAATTCTCCACTGCCCCACAGATGTCTGCCATGGATTTTGCCCAGCCAGCGTCCAAAGTGGGAGAGAAGGGAAGGAGTTGAAAATTAGCACAGGATAAGGGACTCACTCAAAAAGTGAGCTATTACATCTTGGCATAACTCAAGTGATTTTAATGGGATGAATCCAAATAAGGAGAAGCTGTTGTCAGGAGCAGCCTGCCTCCTGTCTTGACCATCTCACAATATAAAACAACTATCCAAAATTGGTAACCCAATTTTGATTTAAAAGATTTAAAAACTAAACAAGACACCAATAACTATAATTGAGTATCTTCACAAAACATGCATACCAATAAGCCTGTCTTTTCACTGTTTAGTCTGGACAAAACCAACGAAGGAGAACATTGGCCCTGAGTTTTGTACTATTTTGTTTAAAAGAAGAGCTTTACACAATTATGACTGTGGATGTGCATGCTTCTCCAACTACCTTCTTCCTAATGATCCCTGGTCAAGAAGAGAAGAGAAATCCTAGTAGTTTTTCGAAAAAGAAACAATGTTAAAACTATTAAAAATTACATAAAGAAACAACACAATAAAAAGTGATTGGATATCAGGTTCTGTTGGTCAGAGTCTGCTTGTTTAGGACATTTAAACAGTACACGTACATATATCCAAGAAAAAAGCAATTTCTACAACACTATTTACTGTGCAGACTAATCCTTGAATTTTTTTAAAAATTTCTTTAATATGAAAGCCATTATTTTCCAAACAATAGAACTGCTATTTTTCCTTACTATTCACTAGACTTATATTTACTAGTGAACTTGCAAATGAAATCTGAATTTAAAGACAAGATACAACATCAAATATAAATGAGTTGTGTATTTCACACTTCACTGCCTTGAAGTTTCTTGTTTCTATTTGATTTGGAATGCTCTAGAGCTATTTATTTCTAATTTAGAGAAAAATCCTATACAGAAGATGTAGCCAATAGGACTGTAGGATGGGAGACAGGGACATCACAGAGGACAAAGGCTACAGTTCCTCAGACAATTACCATTAGTATAGATAGACATCTGTGAAATAAGACTTCAGGCAAAATTCTTGATTATTTATCAACATATTCAAGCAGGCTTACTCAGCAAAGAAAAGGCAATTCCAAATCATGCATTCTCTGACCTCCAACATGGTCAGACATAGCCTGGGGCCATGTCTCTCTGATGGGCTTGAGTTTGGACCCACAACAAATCAGCTGCTGTTGCTGGAGAGCATCTGGCAATGCTAGTTCTCAAGCACTTCGTGTCAGTACTGAAACCAGGTCTTTCAACCACATCAGTGCAAACACACGCACCAATATGCCTGAAAAACACAAGGCACCTTCTCCCTAGAAGAGACAGAATGCAAAGTGGAGAGGGAGGAAAAGAAAGTTGCTGGCACTTTCAGGAAAAGTAGAAACAATTTAATCTCTGGGTCATAAGCATCCATCTGGTCAGTTATGGAGAGACTAAGGTTTCTCACATCAGGTGGAGAAGTCTAACATCATGCAAGTTTGACATTTGTCCAAGGGTAGCAGTTCAGTAAAAACTACCCTATGAACTATCCTTTCAGTTACTTATTATTTGGGACACTTGTTACCAAATCAATTCTTACAACTAAGTGTTCCTCCTAATTCTCATCTGCAAGCTCCACCCTGATCCTGAAGATAGCCCTTCTCTTGGCTTTGAAGTTTTGCCCTGCTAGGAGCATTTTCACTTCTGAGGGACAAAAGACATTCCTCTGATACCACTGGGTTGTAAAAAGTGTGAGTTAAAACCATAAATAGCTGAAATAAGGATCTCTCCCTGGAGGAAGAAGAAAAGGTGCATCCTTTGCAAAGGGCTCCACTCAACTAAGACAAGCTCTGATTCTTCCAAGGTCCCATGGCAACAAAAATGATAAATTAATTTTGTGCGTTCAATAAATAAGCTTAATACATGTCAAGCTGAAATTGATATACCTACTGATAAATGGGTTTTGCTCGATAATCAGCATAGAAATCAGCTGCTTCTTTTCTGAAAAAGTAAAAAGACAGAGATATAGCTATATATACATACATACATACATACATACATACATACATACATAAAACCCCCCTGAAAACCACAATTATCATTCATTCAAATACCATCCATAAACATGTTTCTACAGGCAATGTCTTCCTAAGCTGGACACCTTGTTGGGTGTTCATGTCCAATAACAGAAACTATATTTAAATTTCATATTTTGTGTAGCTACCAGTACAGCTGACTACTCCTCAAGCTCCTGCTCTGAGAAGGAATTACTAAAGCCCATTTCATGGTCATTGATGGTCCCCACATTCTCAGGCTGAGAAATAAATGCAGCAGAGTCACCTTCTTGCAAGCCATTTGCTATTATGTTGCTTTCATCATTTATGAGTTTGAAGGGGAATACTGCTAAATGAAGCCTGGTTTTAAAGCATAAAAACTATCTGCTCCACTGGAACACTTCTTTATCAGGGCTAGTCTTTGATTAAACTGGTGCATAACAAAATACTGCATAACCTGGTTGCCATTCAGTGTTCTCAAATCTTACAAGTTGAATAGGCAGCACAATAGCCTCCATATTAAAACTGGATTTTCCCCACACTTTCATGCTTCAAAACTCAATTTGGCCTTGCAGTCTCCTCAGGAAACACAGCAGTGACTACACACTCCTTTCTTCCAAAGCAATGGGATTTCTGCAGTGAGGGGTTATTGGAATGTTGGGGGACACAAGACAGATGATGGACTTTGGCCTGGTTAACATAAGAGATTTGAGAACAGGATGCCTTGGCAAAAGCAAACAGAACTTTGAAAATTAGACCTAGATTGCAAGAAGAATAAATCAAACGGGTTTACCAGAAAAAGAAAATCCCATAAACTCTGCAAGCAAGACATGTTGTTACATGCATAAGTTTGTGTATGCGATTTTAACCTAATCATTGTAGTACACATTACAGGTCTCCCTGAAATAAGCATTTGTATCCCACAATAATATCGGATTCTGATCACCAAGTCAGTCTCCCCATCTCCCTCCGTCACCAACAAGGGTCTCCTCACACAACCAGGCAAATAAAGGCTACCAGGCATACCCAGTGTGTCTGCAGCACAGCTGTTACTCAGCCTTTCCTCAGGAGCTGGAAGTAAAAAGATGTCCTTTTCAGACAGGGTGGTGGCCCTTCCCAAGCTCTGCATTCCCACAGCCACGGTCCTACCCGCACTGGGCTCAGCAACCCAACTACAAGGTTCTGGGGACCACTACAGTGCAGAGCTACCATCCATCCACCAATGGACACACAGTTTTGTGGCTTTTGACCCCACCAGCCCCTGCCACCAGCCAACCTACTCTCTTCTACTCTCTTCCCTGTCTTTTTCTCCAGCTGCTTCTCACGTTTTACTCTTGCTTACTGAACTTCCTTTTCTGCATGGCAACGGCTAGAAAAATCCATGGAGTTTTTCAGCTCTAAACCTGCTATTTTGCAGCTTCAGAAATCCTGTTGAGAACACAGGCTCTGTATTGGCTTGCTCCAAATTCTGGTGTGTGCCACTTTTTGAAGCTGGAATTTGTAGAGAAGGACAAGCTCCTCAAGAGGACTGACAAGTGAAAGAAAGAAAAACTGCTGACCTCTACTCTGGGTACAGAGTTCATAATAAAGCAGTGCAGTAGGGTGAGATTCCAACTGGAAAGTTGTTTTTACCTGCAGCACAGTCTTCTAAATTTTTCTGGTCTTCATGAGTTTGCTCATTTTCAGCACCTCTCTTTACTGACAGAAATTGCCTGCATATTTTTCAAATAACAGATTCCAAGTATGAAGAAAGGCATAGTTCTGTCATCTGAAATTGAACTTTTGATGCCTCTCTCCCATTTGCAGTCCAGACTTAAACCAAATATTGCCAGAGGAAAGAAATAACATCAAGAAGAACATCAGAAGAATTTAATTTTCTTAACATTTATCCATGTTTGAACAGTCACATTTTTCTCCAGCTTTTTTATCAAAATGACCTGAGTAATTCCTGGTTTGTTGCTTTTAGTTCAGTATAAGTATGAGCCATTCAAAATCCAAAATATTTTTATCAACCATACAGTATATTTACTTTCCTTCCTTTTCAAACAAAGGCAGAAGCATGATGTAAAAATTATGCTAGACACCAGAACTCCTGCAATCTCACACTTCAAGCCTACACTGGGCAAATGGTTTGCCTACAATTCCTTATTTCACAAGAAAACCTTCTTCTGAAATTAATTCACCAAAAAATTTTGGAGAGGAAATATGAAAAGGGTATGTGAAGAGATTAAGTATCACCATTTCTGATTGCAAAGAAGTATTTGAGAGGTCTGTTTCTGAAACAAACTGAGCTCTACTATTCAGTTAACAATTCCCACTGAAATAAATACCAAAGTGCAGTTGTGTTGTATAACTTAGTTCCTTTTAAATTTCATTATTAGTTCTCTGTTTTCAAATAATGGAAAACAGTGTTCACCTATGTATAAGAGACTGAACTGACACAGGATTAAAGGAAGAGACTGAAGAAGCAAGTGCCTGCCTACACTTCCATATCTTCACTACAACTTCTACAGAAGGCATGAATCTACTCAACAGTGATTGACAGACTACTGTTGTTAATAATCCCTTTAAAGAAAGCAGTAGATGATGATGATGATGATGATGATGATGATTTGAACAAGCAAGCCTGCAGAAATATGAGGGTAGAAGACTTTGGCAAAGCCATATCATTTTAAAATGGCACAGTCCCAAGAAATTGAGTAGATGGTATGCAGAGAAACCACAAAATACTCAAGACACTATTTAAACACATTCAGTATCACAGCCCATTCTTGTGCTTATTAATAATTAATTTCAATTATACAAGGCAACCAGAAATTTTTATTTTGCAGTAGGCAGTGAAAGTTCAAGTCTCCATTTCTTCCCTTCAGTGTGAGTCAACTCTAAAGCATGTGACTTGGCTCAACAGTTTGACTTCTCAGAGAGACACTCAAACAAAGCATCACCCCAGGATCAAATCTCTCATGTGGCAGGAGAGAGGAAGCAAAAAAAAAAAAGCTAGTTTGAAAGAACATTATGAATTGCAAAGGAACATTGGAAACATGTTTGAACTCGTGAATTGGAGTTGTTGGGTGAAGGATCTGGAATCACTACCATCAGATATTGCAGCAGGTGTATGCAGAGGAGGAAGTCTTTTAGTGATTTTATCAGTATTTCAGAAAGCCAAAAAGGTTCTGAAGTGAAGGAAAAATTTTTGCTGACCTCTCACATAAATAATAAGAATACATGAAAATGGTATTATGTAAGATAGATAGCTTTTCTTTCAAAAAACATGTTGCATACGAATAGGTTTGGCAAAGCAGCAATGGAAAAATAATGCAGTAACTTTGGGAAAGTCTTCTGAGGTAAATTAATTATGTTCCTTTTTCCTCTGAAGCATGCCTTCCTTTTAAATATTGGGGCTCATTAAGAAGTGGAGAACACTGAAGGCTGAGGTATTAGGAAGATGCATGAGCAAAACCTGTCCAACCCTGCACCATCAGAAGATCACTTGCTTTGCCTAGGACTTCCAGCAAAAAATCTGAGAGCAAAAATTAGGACAACAGATGTACTGAGAGCAAGCAAACCAAATACTTTAAAGACAACATTATTACAATGAACAATACTGCCTGTATGAGGAAGCCTGGAGGTGAGGACACACAGACATGTCAGCAGTAAACACTGCTGGATTGCTAAAGCTATGGTAGCCACCTTGGGTTCATACAGACATGACGTATTTCATCACCCATACCCATTTGCACAGCACTTTTTGATACTTAGTTTAAATCTCTAAATACTTTCAGAAACCTGCAGAACTGTGAAACTGATGAGTTTCATGAGTTACCTCTTTTACTCACTGGAATGGATCTGACAGATGGGAAAACACAGAATAGCTTTAGAGAATATTCTTAATTGCAAAAATATTTAAATACAATAGAGCTAACCTTAAGAATTCCATACCTTGAAAGCAGCATCATTTTGGCCTTAGTTATAGTCAATCCAGCATTAATAATGATATCAAATAATTGTCCCATCTTACGCATTCCATCAGGTTTAATCAAAGCCAGTGTTCTGGGGAGGAAAAAAAATATATTAGAGAGATACAGCCAACACAACTTCCCTTAGAGCATTTGGTGTGCATGTTTGGTTCATATTCAGACAAAAAAACAGCACATCAAAGAGAAATTTTATCACCACCACATATTCACTGTCCCAGTGTCTCATCAATTTCCATTCTGTTCTTGAATGCCTGTGCAACACATTATTCTGATAAGAACAAGGTTTGCACATTTTAATTTCCTTGGCTTTCTAACCCAAGTCAGCTCACAATGTTCCACCAGCAGTTATTATTTACCAACTTCTCCCTTTGCTCTCAGAGCACACGATTTGACCACTTCTTCCTTTGATAACTGGTATCTCAACAGCTCCTCAGTCTGGGTCAGAACACAATTGAATTGTTAATCTCTCCCTCTGCTTGCTCAACTCCCTTTTTCCTAATGTTAATCATACACATAAAATTGAAGTTGTTAAAATTCCTGTTAAAAAATGTTAGTCAAACATGTGCCTCTTCCATAAAACTCAAAGTCTGAGTTTGACTGTTTTATTAATACTTTTAAAATACTTGAAGACCTCTGTGAGAAGAAGATCCTCTTGTGCTTGGTACAGTACAAAAACTTCATGGTATAGAATGTGCATGCCAAATAGATGACACTGTTAATAGACATAATAAAAGGATGGAAGAGGAGGTATTTAATCTCTTATACTGACTGACAGCTATATTCTGTATTCTAAGGGACATCAATCCAAAAATCTCTACACTCTCCCCCACATCTTTGTTTCCAAGTGCATCCTGTCTTCTAGGTAATTATCTTTTTACACTGTACATCCCCAGGGCCAGAACTATTTTAGTGAGCTTTGCACAGCGCCAAGAACACCATCAGCACTAAACGTATTATTAATCAAAAATAACAAGCTCGAAAAGAAGGTCTGTAAAATTGCATTTTCTGTTTGCATTCATCTTGTGGTGAGTCAGCTTCAAATGTGCTCGGCTTACAAACCAACCGATTTATTCAACCCTGCATCTCAGAAACGCCATGTCTCTGACAATCCTAGGGAGCAGTTTCCATCTTGTACACTGTTTCCAATAAAGAAGGCTCTCCAAGATGGAATTTTTTATTGCAGTACTTCCTTGAATGAAACACGAACAATTGCAAATTTCCTATTTTATATACCAGCATAGCATGGAAAGTAACCCTTAGGTTAGCAGCAATATATTCCAGCCAGGGCAAATACGCTGAGATTATAGGAGATGGATGAACTTCCAGTACATTTGCTCTGAACCTTAAGTGACCCCAGATTGACAGACGCTTTGGCAAGAGACAGACTATTTCACAGCAAATGTAGAGCAAGGGAGGTGTTAGGACCAGGAAATGTAACCAGGAAAATTTGAACATATGTGACATTTTATCTGCAACTAAGGGAGAGGCGTAGATGACCTTCAGAGCTCAGAAACAAACAGATTTCCTCAAGCACCACAAAGCTCCCATACACAGAGCACCTCAGGCTCAGACCCATGGGGAAGTATGATACAAAAGGACTGACGGACTAAGGCTGCAGCCAGAAACTGCATGGAAGCAGTCAACTAACACGGCGCTTCAGTCCAGGCTGCGCAGGCTACAGTTGGTTTAACCCCATTTCAGAGAAGGAAAAGCGGACCTCTCAGGAAAGGCTGACCTCTCACCAACACTGAACACAGTTTGCCAGCATATTCCATGCAACCTTAGAGCCTGTTCCCCTCTTTCCCAAGGATTTCACAGCTCCACCTCATTTTGTGATATTATTTATCATATCACACGGTGTACCACGTGAATCGAGGCCCATGAGGAGAAGCAGCTGCATGTTTGATCAATGAGAACCACACAATGCATGACCTGCATGCTGGCACAAGAGGTTCTCTACACTCTCATTTCCCACAAACAATAAGGATCAAACCTCTGGAATGGGATCTCCAGCACCATTTGCATTTCCTCAAGGAACACTTTTTTGAATTTATGTTATTACACAGGTTGTCTGAGACAGAGTGGTAATGCTAGAAATAAATTGTCCCTTACTTTTCTAATTTCAAGGGTTTTTAGTAATAGTGTAATTCCTACAAATTTGCAAAGGAATATTGCATTATGAAGCAATTTACCTAGAAGAGGTAATGCAAACTGCAATGAGCAACCCTTGTAATGTCTTTTGTCTGACACTGATATTTAAATTTTAGCATTTCAGTGTGAGCTTTTCAGAAGCAAGCAGGATACAAAAAGCAGATGCTAAGGACTGTTTCTGAGATTGGATTTTGGTTCATGTGCCCTATTTTTAGTTTTAATTAGGAATAGATTTCATGGGGTTTGCATGATGCAGTCTGCAGTGTGCAGTCTGCAGATTTGAAAACTGCTTAGTGTCGAGGAGCCAAGGAGAAAGAAGGAAAATTAAGCTCACATTGCTTACATTTTCAGAGGGACTGTGTGACAGTACCACAACGAGTACTGAAACAACAGCAAATGAGAACTGATCAAAGGAACAATGCACAAAACATGCTGTGACTATGCTTTTGAGACCTACTTACTTCTAATAATAGCACTGCTGCACGTACAATAGCTTATGTCTTGAAGGGGAAGAAATGCTGATTGTGTCAACGACTAGAAGCATAAGAATAACATATCCCATTCAAAACAGAACACAAGTATTTCTGGATGACACACAAGTTTTCTAACATCATTTTCAATACCAGTGATACTGACTCCAAGTAATGCCTACTCAGGCAGGACACACTGGTCAGACAAATGTTTACCTCAGGTTACAACCACCCGGGATCACAAGGCTACAGAAAGAGAAAGCCCTGTCCCATGCCAGTGATTCCTTATGTGGCACACTGTAAGTAAGCACATGCTGACCTAACCATTTCAGTCACTGTTTGTGATAGTTTTCTTATGATACACTGGGAGGGGAACAGAAATGCAGAACACTTAAATACAACAATATTGAAAAACTGACCCAAGACTTAAGAAAAGTAGAGACAGAAACTGAAATAAAACTGTCTTAATAATTCTAGCTTAATTCTAGAAAGTGTCTGTGTAAATCTAGCCTTCTTCTACACATCTCTTTTGTATCTCATGTACCTAGGGTTCCATTCACTTGTTTTGCTGACAAAAGTAAAGGTCCCTAACTCAAAACATTCAAGATTTTTTAGATATTCACTCCACAAAAGCCTCTGCTGAGCCTGTCTTAGGACACATTGAGTGACCAAAGAATGTATTTCCAAAGTCAAACTGATATGCCAGTAGTCTTGTACAGCACAACAGCAAAAAAAAAAAAAAAAAAAAAAAATTCTGCTTCATACAGCAACATTCCAATTATTAATATAATTCCAATTGCAGATTATTCTGGGAATTATCATGCACGGCATAAATCTTGTTACATCTAATAACTGCTGTAAAACCTGCTAGGAACAGGCCAAAAAGACAAATAACTCACAGGCAACTCTTCTGCCCAAGGAAACTCTTTTAATATGACCCTGTTTACTCAGTGAAAGCTTCTGTGAAGAAACTGAATTTTGAGGATCCTTTGCCTGAGTAAGGTACCTTTCACTATGTTCCTTTGGGCTATTCTGAATATGTAACACCACTTGAATATCTATGTTATCTTTCAGCCAACATTCTTAAAATGTTTTCCAAACAGCTGACATGTCATAAATGCCTTTTCCTCCTTTTGTAGAGAAGTACAAAAATTTGCCTCCTCCTAAGACCAACACAATTAAAATGTTGCCATGTAGACTGCAACATCTCCTACTAAAGAAAACATCATTTTATCATTAGTTGCCTTTTCCTGGTGTAACTGCAGGAGCACTGCAAGAGCCCCAGGCATTATGTTAGTTTAGGCAGAGCAGGAAATACACATCTTTACACTGATATAAAGATTTACCAAATCTTTACAATCTACCCAAAGCTGCACTGAGGAACAGAAAGAGTAGCCACATGTACAGAATCCATCCCCTTGTGTTCTCTACCTCCTTTGCTGCTTTTTCACCATGCCCAACCCCAGCTTAGAGAAGTACCAGAACTCCTGAAAAAATATTATGGCATGTATTTTCACAGTGATTTTTTTTTTGTGCAGTTAAGACAAAGATGTGTGTTAAAACATGCAGTTCTTCCTCTGTCTGGTTATGTACAACTCTCCAAAAAGAGTTTAAAACAAGTCCATATACTAGGAGGGAGCAAGAGAGCAAGTGATGAAGGCTCACCGAATACCATACCTAAGAAAATATTCTGTGCTCTTTTCAAAGAGGCTGGAGGAAATTATAAAAGATTACTAATTTGCGAATTCAGAGATTATCTGCACTGCCATTAAACCAGATCTAAATTTCTTTAAATTAACCTTAGTGTTCTCGTATTCTTAGTCCTCATATGTGCTCTCAGATGGCATCTTAAAGCCTTTTCCAAAGCAAGTCTTTAAATCAAAAATATATTATAAGTCTTATCTTCATCCATGATAAACAAACTTCATCTTAACAAACAAAAACAAACTTCATCTTAACAAACCAACCTGTAATTTTTACTGACATTCTCACACTGTACTTTCTGTCCTCATATATACAGAGCTTAAGAGAAGCTGAAAAAAATTCCCAGAAAAAATCTCCACAGTGAGGAAAAACAACAGAGAATGGGAGCAGTCCTCTAGTACTCTCATTTATCACTTCTAAGAGAGAGTAGATCAGACTGGTGAGACACTAGGCTTCTGCACAGATCCCAGAGAGACAGCTGCAACTTTCATGAGGTCCAGGCCTTTCAAGCCCAGCACACATCAGTTACCACATCAATTCTGCCCCAGGAGAATCCACAAATCACAAGAACCCTACTGGTGCCTGCCCTGGCTGAGAAACAAAGCTGAATAGGACTCATTTTCCTCCTCCCCCTCTTCTCTCCCAAGATACCTAGAGAAGCCAGCAGCTGACACCATAGAGAAGCTGGCCTTGCAAGTACCACTTTGCTTCTATGCAGCCATCAGAAAATCAGATCCCTTCAAAATGCACACAAACATGCAGCCATCTCCTCTTCTGCCCACATTAGTACAGAAACCTCATTTCTAGCAAACATCTACTTCAAAACCCCAAGCACAAGATTCCAAGATCTCCCTTCTCACCTCTCTTTGCGGCTCCCAAGCTTGCGAGATGTGTACAGATTGCCGTAGTCCACTATGGTGAGGTGCCGGGAGAACACCGTGACTTTGCTGCCCACATAGAGATCCTCAAGGTGCAAGCTCTCGTACTTGGTGCGCCTCAGGAACGTGCGACGGTTCTTCACATCATGCTGCAGCAAAAACAAGATTAAAATCTACCTAAGCAAGAGATTTAGTTGTGGGCAAACTCAACTTAATCTTTACTCTACTGTCAGAAATTTCCTTGGTACTATGGGATTGAATCTGATCACTTAATCAATTTAATTCCAAGCCCTTTGAACTTACAAGTGTACCAAGAAAGCTTAGAAGACTAAACAACAATTACAAATTTATTGCATTTAAATAGTCTCAGGCTAAGAGCTCTCTTTGAAATTTTTTTGGTTTGTAATTTGCTTGTTCTAATTCAGGCTGTGATAAAAGGTTCAGGTGCCTGGTGAATGCCTCTGTCCAGCCTCACTGAGAGTTCCCCCAGCACATCCGTACTGTTTCACAGCTCAGTGGCTTGCACCAGAATGAGCAGGACACACACTGGCAGGCCTCCTCTTCAGGGCATCATTCCAGTGATATTATGCTCGATTTGACTGCGTAAGACTCGGTATTAGGGATGGAGAGATGATTGCAACACTTGGCTGAGATGTTCTTACTGCCTAGAGCTGCAAGCTCAAAAGCCTGTCAGGATAATTCAGCTTTATGTATCATCACTCCAAGCACGAAGCCAGACATTATTGTGTACTTTTCTGGGTGGGCTGGCAAAGCACAGAAGTCAGCCTGCTGAACAGTTTCTTCACTGCAAGTAGATATTACAGATGCCTTCCAATTCCTGGGGAAGCGGAAGTCTATGAAAGGAAGAGCTTTGTCCTCCTCAGGCCAAATTTCCCCTTCTGTCTCAACCTGCAGCTGCTGTCCTCCACTGCAATGGTATATCCACTAGAATAGTATTAAAAGAAAAAACATCATTCCCACAAATTTGGGAGGGGAAAAAAATTTAAAAGCAAATTTCCATGTTCTGAAAAGTGTGAATACAGTCCTGTTAGAAAGCTAGAAGAATTGTAATTGTTTTCAGGATAGCCAACACTTTGCAGATTAAAGAATTGTAAGTTATTTTGATACTGCCTTCTGCTGAGGCATGATTCTAAGGAAGAATCCTTTCCTCCTGATATGTCCTTAGCCCCTCATACATGCCCCTACTAAGTGTTCACTTTTTAAGTGCAGTAGGGAATGAAATGACAACATGGTAAAAAAAAATCAAAGAAACCAACTTGAATTTGGCTACTTGTTTCACCAGGACTTTGCCAAGAAGCCTATTAGCCTGTCTCAACCATAAGCAAATTCTTCAATATCTTGACCAAAAATCTGAGTATTTCCTTGGTTATTTCACTAATGGTTGCTAGAAAGGTACCCCAAGGTGCTTTTCTCTTCTCAAAAAGAAAAGGGGATCTACCTGTGTTAAAGGATTCCTCTTTAGAATGGACTTTTAAATAATGTTTAAAAGATCTTTTTATAAACTAAATTATTCCGCTCCTGCCCATGTACATGTAGAGGTAAATTACCCAAACAAAATAGTTCTCTGATAAGAATTTGTCCTTTTTAAAGATTTTTTCTCTCTTTTCAAGAAATCTTTTGTAGGAAGAAACATTAAGGCTTTAAGAATTCCCCACGAGAGTTGTTATCTATGGAAGACTTGGAGAATGGGGCCTCTCTGTCAAGAGATCCAGTTTGACTGAGAGAACTGCTTGCTGTCCTTTGACAAAAATCTATGCTGTCTTCTTACAGTTGCAAAGCAAGCTAGAAACTTCTCTCATTATTCACAATGGCATTCCACTTCACAAACAAGACATGAAGGACAGAAAGAAAAGTTAAGCTCAGGACTTCATACAACACAAGCCTTCAAGAGCTCTGCTCCACCTGCAGAAGAGGTGTGTGACAAGGGAGAGCTGTTGTCAGGGATGGAAAGGAAGGGGATGAAACATCCTCCTCATATGTGGGGGAAAGCTGGTTAATTATCATCACCTCCTTTCTCTCAGGTATGTTAGAGGTAAGAGCAGGTTGTCATCTCCACAGGAAAGAACTAGAAGATGCAGAAGAATAAAGCAGTAAAAATGAAAAAAAAATCAACAAGTTCTGCAGAAATAAAAAATAAACAATCCAGAACATAATTCTAAAAGTAATATTTGTCCACAAACTCATCCCCAAAAGTGATTTTGAGATATTCTTTCTCTAAGGGTGTTCACATACATTTTTGTTCTTCTAATTCCTGTGCTGTTGACATGCAGTCTATGGCTGCGTACACACCACGCTACTTTAACCTAAGAGCACACCAACAAAACACAAAAGTCTGCCAAAACACAGGTACTGCATTAAGAAGCCCAAGAACACCTTGGAAGCTCTTGGTTTTGAGACGTGTAGGTGAAATGAACAATAATTTTGCCAGCCTACACATGGTTTTGTAGGAAGATTATTACAGTTCCTGACTGATCAGCTAAACTGTCTCTGGGAAATAAAAATTAGAAACCTCACATTTTGAAAACTGCACATACAGACATCATACAATGAACTAACTTATTATCAGTGCAAAGTGCATCTTCTCACACAACTGGGTATTATTGCTTCAGTGAGGAGCAGTTTGGGTAAAAAGTCAATTCCTCTAGATTTCTTATTCCGCAGTTGACTTTTATAGCAGGAAAGTTAAAATTTGATAATGAAATTACTAAGTGTGAATATCCAAATCCAGGCTATTCTTAGACTCTTCACTAAGAATTGGAATGGACTAATCCATGCCACCTAAATCATTCCTAAAAGGAAGCGCAAAGCATTGGCTGGCACGAGGATTATCTTTACAGTACATATTATATTTTTATATACATGCCTGCTACTGCAAAATGCTGGTTTTCACTGCTGTCAATAAGCAATGGGATTAGTTGTATGAACAACAAGTCAGAAAGGTTTGTGCAAGCACCACTGATGAAAAAATTTGGATCTCACTGTCTGAAAGGTCCTGCCTCTCATTAAGCCAAATTTACCATTTCCTCTACTTTGGTAAGAATCTCTTACACTTTACTGTTCAGAGACTTCTGGAATTCCTGCTGAAGCTTAGTCTCTGTTTGGAATTAGCGTCAGCTTACTCTTCTCAAGCAGTAGGCCAGAGTTGCTGAGTTTCAATTCTGAAACCCAAGTAGAGATTGAATGAAAACAGATTTGTGAAAATAACCTCTCCACACCAAAGCAAGCTTTAAGAAAGAAAAAAAAAATCATAAATGTGAAAGCTATTCCACACACTTTACTTGCTTTTCTTTTCATTTTAGAAACTGAGCAAGATTTATTTTAAATTCAATGTTCTTACCTGGAAAATTATTAGGTATAGGCAGTGACTTGCCATTTTATGAACTATTTAATTGGATATTACATTTATGACAACAGATTTTTTTTCTTACATCCTTACCATTTCAATCGATGAGTCTTTTGGATAATACAGAAGTTCATAACGCCGAAAGAGTGAAGCATTTGGGTCATACCATTCAGCAATGAAAGCATATCTCTCATCTTGACTCTGGAAAAAAAAAGGGGGCAAAACTAGCTATTACAGAAAGCATACATAGTCTATATGTAAAAATACACAAATAAAAAACTTCATTTCTTAGCAGAAAAGTAAAAAAAAAAAATCCTTTCTAAATGGACTTGCACACTCTGCATATTATCTCCTGTCTACCACAGCTGCTGACATCTTTTCATTTGTTAGCTATCATCTTTTAGATAGGATGAAACTTGGATCATGGCAGTTTTCCAGACAATCTCGTAACATTCCCAGATTTCACCAGTCATGGAGCATGGACTACGGCTGAAGTTGTTGTCAGACTTCCCAACTTAGTCGAAGTATTTGATTTACTTTCTTTACTTAACAAAGATGTGTTCACCTACAATTATATTACAGACTCTTAACACATCTTCTATACATCCTACAAGGAAACACTTTCCTCTTCCTTAACAGTCATATCTAAATTTCTCTTAATGATGAGATAAAAATATTCAAGTTAAGGACAGCATTAGTTTGATTCACTACTTAACTTCCTGAAATTTACATAAAGCATAAATAGCCCAACCTCATTTACAGCTCATTTTCTGCCCCCAAGGACTGCAGATGAGGAAAATGGATTGCAGTAATTCCAGAAGTGTAACTACATGAGTAGCTTCTCTCCATGCCTCATCCACAGAGGACAACAGCCCCCAGCAAAGCAAGAACAAAGGCAAGGCCCAGCACGTGGATGTGCAATTCTCATTCCTCTTAGTGGCACATGTTTGTTAGTTATTGATGCAGTATCAGTTATTTGATATCTAGAACAGTTAGATGGAGCTCTAAATTTTTAACTCCCACATCTCCTCTAAATCTGACTGCTACTTGTAAGGACAAGCACAGTCTTTTCACAGACTTCCACACTTTACACATATCTGTACTCTTCTTATACATTTTAAATATTGAGGAACCCCTGGGAGTTTAACTTTAAAGCCATGTGGGCCTCTTCAATACTTCAGATTTTAGAGAAGGGCTGCATTTCAATTTTTACAAAGACCACTTAATAAGCAAAAAGAGAGTTCCTGTAAGCTTCCATGACTATTCTTAAACACCAGCAGGAAAAGAATGATAATTTTCCAGCATCTTCAGCTTACCACTGACTTAGGACTAAACACTTTTGCAGGCCAAAATGCTAAGACAAGCAGTAGCAGGAAAGAATGAGATAATGAAGAACAAATTCAGAATTTTACAATGTGATGAATACTAGTACCTCTTAGCATCATGGCAAATGCACCACCTTCCTGTCAGCTCTTACAGTACTCCCTACACTGCAAACAAAGTACGACTGTACTGCAGAAACACTTATGCCACGAGGGCCGCACAGTGCCCTGTGAAGGATGCAAAGTTTCCATTTCTCTCTGTAGAAGGCTGTGCAGCACTGGAAACCATATTAGCATCAGCTACTCCAACTTCTGTATTATCTGTACAGCACACACTGCAGCCTTTGACAAGAGTTAAGCTCATCTTTTACGTGCAGCATCCAGCATGAAAACTCCCTAGTGACTTAGCCTGGTTTGTGGCCCTTGCTTGAGCTGGATGCGTTTGTGTCATTACTGCCACTGCCATCATTCTGGAGAAATGCAAATCAGAACAAACTCTGTCTTACGGCAAAACTCACTCCTGATTCTTCTATATAGGCAATAAGGAGTAATTAGGGTTGGCAGACTGATTTCAACTTCAATCTCACACTCACACTACTGGACAACAAGATACTGATCAATTGATTTGGCTGACCATCACCTTGTCAAGAATGGATTTTATAGAGAAGCAGTTCTCAGCCAAAGAGCTTGTCTAAAGAGAAACAGTCCACTTCCATAGAACCATGGAATGGCCTTGTCTTAGTTAAGATGGAGACAATACAAAGCAACACACTCCATTTTCAGAAGGCTTCAAACCTGTTTTTATTATAGCATGCATACTTTTTATACATTCTTACAAAACTCATAAGTTTACACTTTACTCATTGTCACAAAAGACAAACAAAGTGCTTATTGGACTCGGCAGTTTGGCAGTTGCAGGTTTCTCTTTATTTATCCTTTTTTCTTTCTTGGTTTCTATGTCAATGACCTTGGTAGAAAATTCTTTCAGGAGTAGACATGTATCCTCTTATTAAACTTCACTCTGGCTCACAGAAGTCACTGTAAAACCTCTTCCACATGGTCTGGCTTCAAAGGGAGCTTAAAAATCACCCAGTTGCAACCCCCCTGCCATGGCAGGGGCACCTTTCACTACACCAGATTGCTCAAAGCCCCATCCAACGCTGAACACTTCCAGAGATGGGGCATTTCTCAAGTACTACCTCCAGAAAATGACTACTGAATGGATGAAATAAAATAGATGCACCATTTTAATCAGTGCCTCTTCATAACATGAAGACATATAATTGCATTACTACATGCTACTTTTTCATGCTCTAGCATTGCTTTCAACTATATTTTCCAGGTAGCAGTTGCCACAGAAGCTACTGATTTTCATTTAAGTAAAACTTCCAACATTTGTAAATTACTTGTCTCAGGGAAGTAATGTATTTATGTGAACAATCAAAGAAAGCACCATTAGATTTTTTAACTTAGTCACCGGTATCAATCATCAGCACCTTCATGTTTACAGTGAGAAACTGCATTGTGTGCCTTCTGTGGTGACAAACTGCCTCTTTTTTTTTTTTTTTAACACAACCTCGGATTTAAGAATCCAATTTTCATTAAGAATCTGAAGTCTATTTTATAAGATTTTATTCAATGTCTGAGCTATTCATATTTCTTATTCAGCAAGCCCTGCTGGCCACTGAATAGCAGAAATCACCATTCTGTATTATCTTCTTTTGGCATTGTAAGCAAAAGCAAGGTAATAAATGCTATTTATACTCAAGAAAAACTGCAGAGCTAATCCCCAAATGCCCAGAAAATGCTGTCAGTAAGCAGGACAGCTTGAATCCATAACTGTTATGCATCCAGAAAATATGGAGACCTAGTATTTTTCTAAAATTACCAAAACAAAGCCTCTAAAGCTTCTCCTAAGCCATAACTAGAATTTTCTCTGCTGTATGGACATAGAATTATTACAATAAAACAGTATCAGAAAAAAGTTCAAAGCTTATGGGAGACATTCTAACTGGAAACATGTCAATTGTTTTAGAAATTCAACACTGAAAGCAAATTGAAGACCCTGCCAAAAAAGTACCTAAAATACAGCAGGACTCTGATCTTACTATTGCAGATTTGTGCAAGTAGTCTTAAAACAGATAAAAGACAATATGGAATACAGCCATGATATTGTGAGCTTATTTTGGGAAGCCCTTGCCAGGCATTGCTGTCAAAGTGCCACTCCAAGTCATCAAAAATGCCAAACAATTTCAAAATGTAAGTTCTTAAAAGTGAGTACATATTAGGTTTTTAAATGAGAACAGAAACTTTTATTTACTTATTTTATGAAGTAGGATTTTGAAGGCAAAAACCAAACACAAAAAACTGTCCACCTTCCATCACATACTGTAACAATTGCAAAAAATGTTTAAGCCATCATAAACCTGAAATTCTAATTTCTGAACACTTATTTTCAATCAGTACACCACTCAATCAACAGAACTGGTACGGCAAACAACCTTCCTACATACCCCTTCACTAGTGTGTCCTGACTGCAAACTGGGAAGGAGTCTCAAGGATTAGGAAGTACTGTGGGAGGCAAGCTAAGTTTCATTGTTAGCTTCTGTCCATTCTCCTAACAAAGGAAATTCAGAGAAAATAACTCTCCAAAGAAGAGTGATTAGAGAAGAGTGCTGATCTGTCAGGGGGTAACATGTTCAATGCACCACACTGCTTCAGACCGAGAATGAGTCCTGAACGGGGAATATTTCACAGCTCTTGACCAGGGAGCAGTTCATTCCCCCAGGAAATGGGACAGGCAACTTAGCCACCGCTGAAATCACATTCCTTTGAACAGCTCAAGAAATAACAAATCAAGTGAATCTATAAGTACATTATAATTCAGAAAATTCTTGCTTCAAAGAATTAATTTCCATTCATTTCTGTACCATTCCCTCATTAAAATCACACATAGTCTCTGCTCTCATGACTATGCAATTAAACAAGTAATAACTAATGGAGGAGAAATGTATTTTCACAAATGCTCACATTAGTGGAATAACTGCTACCACTAAAAAGCCCAGCAGTGATTATGCACTTTACATTTACATACTGATACTTCCAGAACAGCTATCGTGAGCTCAGGATTTACATCTCCTTTCCACAGTGAACTCTAGAACTGAGATCAGCAATGTCAAGAGTTCACCTACTGTGATGATGGAAAGGTTTTTTCCTCTTCCTTATGTAAGTTGCCCAGGACAACATTTAAATACATTTAAATGCATGTGGGTTTTGCTACCTTTTGCTTTTTGTTTATATTGGCATGTGTAAATAATGCAATAGGATGGCTCTATGGACATGAGAAACATTTACTGAAGTACAGCTGAAATAAAAATCCTAAATTTTGTACTTACTTCTGAAAGTGATGGGGGAAGCAGTTCTAGAAGTTCTAGAACCTAAATCCAAGCATCCATGAAAGAACTGTGCTCCCAGAAAACTCTGCAGAGGGAAACTGTGTGTTTGGAACCAAACTGCCAAGGACATTCAAAACCAAGAAGCAGAATTTCTAACAAGCTTTACAGGACACAATATCTTGTCCTGTAAACCTTCTAGACTTCCAAAAGAAGCAGAATTCCTAACAAGCTGGACAGGACACAATATCTTGTCCTGCAAACCCTCTAGGGCACAATATCTTGTCCTGTAAACCTTCTAGGCTTCTGTCCACAGGAAAACAAAAGCAGATCTTCCAAAGGTTTTCATGAGAAGCAACAGTGGTAAAAGAGCAGCTCAAGGACTAAGGAATTCCCATGGAAAGGTGGAGAAACTTTACCCCTCTGGTTTGTCCTATGAAGAACACAGACCTGGATTTGGTTTTCCAAATGCTTCACCTGACAGCCACACTACTGTACTATTCTGGAGTGACTACTTCTCTCCTCCTCCTCTGATTTTGACTAGAAATTTCATACTAAAGTTTTTCTTACAATCGAGAACACAGGGAATCAGGAGCTGATTTTTTTTCAGCTCAAGGGAACCTCACATGAAACAGTACCAAAGTATTTCTCAAAATTAGAAAGCCCTGAGGTATCTAGAAAGTGCACCTTTACATGCCATTAGCAATCTGGTTTCTATGAGGTTACACAGGCAGTCAGGAACTTCAGCATGCATGACATTATCTGACACAGGCTCAGGGCCCATTGCTCACACATTACAGCTTCAGGAGTCATGCAGAGTATTGCTACATTTTGAGTGCCCACCTTTGTTGTCTGCTGCTCCTTTGGTTTTTCTCAGTGACTGAAATCAGACCAAAGAGAAAAAGAATCAAAGTATTTGAATCATCTCCTAATAAAGCAATAAAAAGACTGCACAAACCTCGGTAAAAGCTGAATCCAATCCATCCTGATATTGTTCTATACTGATATTGTGTTCTATATTTTGTAAAACTCTGCTGTCACAGGGAAAACCTCCAGTAAAGCACAGACCAAGCTGTTTCTAGGAAAATCACTGGGAACAGGATGGACCAGGAGACAGGAACTATTCTCACACCAAACAGAAATAGGGTAACACTCCTAACACACTGGTTAAGACTATCTTTTAACCTAATTAGATTTTTTTTGGTCTGGTGGTCTGAATCTGTGAGAAATACCAAATGCGTATTTCTCCTAATACACCAAAAAAGCTTTCTGGAAAGGCTGCTCTGAAGCTGCCTAAAATTCTTAAAATGAACAATTTTAAGAAAACATTTTTTCACAACCTGTTCCTCCTTCAAACCAGGTTGGTGAACTCTCAAAAATACTTTGGAAGAGCAAGAGTATTTTTATAAAAAATAAGACAGTTTCAAAGCATAAGAATACTAGTTAAAATAAAACATTTCATGTGAAGATATCATGAAGCTCATTGACTCCAACATCCGGTAGTCTGCTTACACATGAACACGTACATACCTTATGTTTTTAGGAAGAAAGAAGACTTTTAAAAAATCACAAAAGTATTAGAGCTTGGCAACCAAAAGAAAAGCTGAAACGGCCAGTGAAGAGGTATCTTGATCTTTCCTCTTTATAGTTTCTACAAAAAACCCACCAACTATCACCATTTGCGCTGGTGCATTCCTTAGACAGATGTTGGCCTTCACAGGGGTGAACTGTGGGACCAGACCAACTGCTTTCACCAAGAACATTATTTTCAGAATTAGGCCCAGAAACTGTTGTTATGAACATATAATCCACTTCCAAAGTCCAGAAGATATTGCTATAAATGTATGATCAACCTCTAAGTCCTGTTATGAATTATTTGAAACTGTTCCTCAAAGCCCATAAATCTCCAACCACTGCTCTCCTAGACCAATCCCCACTTCAGATTTAATGCTACCTCCTAGGCTGAAGAGGGCTTCAGCGCAAATGAAAAGCAGCGACTGACAAACTCCTGCTCCGAGGAGCAAGAGCCAAGAACTTCAGCCAGAGGCAGCCACTGACAGTGTTATACTCCCCCCGCAGGCCAGTGACAAAAGCACCATCGCAGCAGCATCAGCTTTGTCCAGAGCCCCAGAAATACTCTGATTGCTTTAAATGCTGTAAACAGCCTTCCTGCTCTCCCATTTCAACATCTGGCAAGTCCTGCTTTAATTTCAGCTGAATGCTTTTAGGTGCAGGCCCTGCACAATGCCCAACTTCCCACACGGCACCGAGTGGTCACAGATTCAGACCACCAGCCCCAAAAAAATCTAACTTTAATTAGGTTAAAAGACAGTCTTAACCAGTGTGTTAGGAGTGCTACTCCTTGATGGAAGGACATCTCTTAAATGTGACAACCCTCTGCAGACATAAAGCTGAAGAATAAAATTCAATAACACTTAAAACAATTGAAATTTCTAAAAAATCTCTTTAAAAAGTCAAGTACTTCTGCAAGCATGAGAAATAATGAGGCCTGGTTCTCTATATTCATGTTTCTCATCCCTGACTGTTGTGACCAGAGCCTCTCTTCAGCTCAGGTGTTTAATAAAGGCCCATACCCGCCTGGATTCTCTGTTGTCTAACTACAGTTGAGCTCACAGTGAAGTCTAACATTCTGCGGGGCAGAAAGTGCTCTGATTTTCAGCATTTTAGTGCACCTTAAATACAAAAATGAATTCTCATCAGTGCATACTTATTAAGCTATGTTATTAAAGCCATCTTCTGCCTTCACAGTTTATGTAATACAGGATATTTTCCAGGCAAAACTTAAATCCACAACACTGTGTAGATAGAGCACTCAATTAGCTCTGTCTCTTAAACCTCATTTTCCTCCTCCTCTTCTATTCATGTTTCTGACACACAAGTCGGAATAATTTTTAGAACTCCAATTTTGCAGCCCCCTCACTGCTGTTGCACCTCCCACTACTTTCTCAACAGGCTCTTCTTTAGTGAAAAAGTGAAATCAAAAGATCACTTTTCAAAAGGAAAAACATCTGGCAACTGCAATTTCCACGACAATGTCTTGACTACAGACAATTCTCAATCTAAGCCTTGTACTCAAAGGCGCACTGATGAATTTTATAAGCGCATCTCTTTTTATCCTCTCCTTGTAGAAAGCAAAGCCTACCTAGTGAAAATTTCGCTCTACAATTGCATGTCATACTTGAATACTTATTTACAGGATACATGTTATTTTTCTAATTATTGAAAACAGTTTCTCTAAAACACATCAAGGATGCCATACTGCTCCTCACTGCTCTGTCCAGACAGGTTTAGCTTTAGAAGACCAGCTACATCTTGTCTTTAGCAGAACATGTGGCCATTTATTGCACATTTATAAAGCTGCAGATGATAGGATCATATATTATTGCACTTGTAATTACATGATCACAGCTAATTCCTCTCAGAGCAATCAGTAGTGCTCAGCACGTCTGCCTCCACTAACTCCAGCAGAGCCTGACAGTGATTTAAGCAAAAGCAGAGCTGTTCCCTGACTCAGAGCACGATTTGAAACGCAGGTCATCCCACATAATCACATCTGAGCACAAAGTTTAGGTGCTTTGCACTTAGTCAGCCAGTAATGGCAGAACTGATTCTGCCACGGTCAGCCGCTGAATGCTCTGTGTCCACCTTCCCACGGCGAGATTGACGCCTCCAGGTGATGCCAGGAAGTGAAACACTGAGCTACCTGTGCACACCCCATTACAAGATGCATCCAATATTGCACTTTGAGCAAAAACATTGCTGAAAGGCTCAAAATTTGGCCTAACATTAAAGCTGATGTCAATACTCAAAGGTAGTTTCCTTTTACAGAAAACCATTCCTCTGCCAAACCTTTAGCTTTCAAATTCCAGTATTTTGAGAACTAAAGCTTTCCATAGGAACACTGATTTTTTTTGTTTGTTTTGTTCTGGTTTTGGGTTTTTCTTGTGTGTGTTTTATTAGGATTCTGAAGCACCTTTCAGATTTACTCCCCACACATTCTTATTCAGGTATTCCATTAAACTTTCAGCCTCTTGTAGAATCAATCTGGAAATCTTTACACAGAATGGTTAAAAGTGGAGAAAGCTACAAGCAGCTGGGAAGTAGAGCTTTGAAAGGAAACACCTACAAATCCTAAACTAAAGCTGTTAACAGCACTTCAAAGCACTATAATGCCTACAGCATCTTCAGATTATCTCAGCTCATAATAATCTTCTGAAAAGCTTTTCTATCAAGAACTAGTTGGTTGCCTTGGAATCACAGCTAAGGGAGAGCAGGTCCTTCAGCCAGCCAATATCACGAGCAATTAGCACCCAGGAGTCTGTGGGAATGCTCTGAAGACCACACACACTGCCTCCACCTGGAACAGTCAGAGCTTGCCACGGTCTAGTAGCAATTTATGGTCCTATGAAGCTGATAACTGTGCTGACACGTTTCTCATTCATTGCTGTGGGCAGTAACAGTTAGTGTGTTGTCTGCACTGTTGCTTAACCAATGCTGGCTTTACTTTTTCTCAGATGGCATAAAATTCTAAGGTAGTTGGACTAAATCCAGATTTCAGCCCACAGATGCCATGGTCATAATTTATTCTGAAGTCAGACTAATGACAAGTTACATGCAAACAGAAGTTCTCATGATAAAAGCTGTTCAGCAATTTCCCACTAGTAAAGCAAGAAATCAAAATCTTCTGTGGGTGACTGTAATCATATTCCCAAACTCTGCCAATCCTAACAGACTTTTTTTACAGTTTCACTTGATGAATATTTGTTCTACAATTTACAGATTATTTCTCTCCCAAAGCATAGGACTTTTGTTACCAGATTTGCACAACTGAACTATGTTATTCCCCTGAGATGCAAACATCTCTGCTGGATGAAGACAGTGACTGAGATTCCAGTCCCATGCATAGTTGAATAAGATTGCTTAGTTCCACCTACTCAGCTGCCCCCTGCATTAGTGCATTTGATGTTCACGACCTTTTGAAAAAGGAGGCTATTTTCCCCACTTTTGTAAAATGGGAATAATCATCACCATCACTCCTTTCACAGAAACATAGCAAGATTTAATAGCTAAAATATTTGTGCTATTTAGGCATCGTAAATCCCCATTCATTTTGACAAAGCAGAGCAGAGGCAGGTGAGTCAGTTCATCCTGATTTCCTCCTTCCACAGACCCTTCACTGGAGCACAGGAACCAGGCACCTGTGGAAAACGTCAGAAAGGGAAAATGCTGCCCAGCCCACTGCCTCTGCAGCTGCCTCCAGGAAACACTGCTAGTCCAGAATGTCAGCAGCTGCAAGGATTGGATCCAGACCACAGTTCTTCTGCTCCATCCCAGTGATCTGGGAGTCTTCAGACTCAAAAGATCACAGTTCAAAGGGTGTATTGTAAAAGAGACCACGGGACAGGGTGAGGACAGCATTGCTCCTACGTAACCAGAAAACATACAGCATAGTACAGTCCCTACAGTGGGAGAAAGAAAACAAGGAAAGGCTAAAAATAGGAGGAGTATTAAATTTAGTGAGGGATCACACTTAAATGTGCAAGAACAGGTACACAGGCTCAAGCATGCCTACCCACCTCTCTCCACTTCCCATATGTAGCTCTCCTTCCAAGTGTATTGGAGTATTCTGCAGGAAAAGTGCGATTTTTAAAAAAAGATAATTAAGGTAGTTGCAATCACTGGAGGATCCCATGCAAACAAAGATCATGCAACAGGCTCTCAGAAACACATCTCGGGAGAGCACTTCTTTCCAAAGACATGAGCACCCTCTGGTGCCCAAGGACAGGTTGAGCACCTTATTTAAACCTCAAGAATTCACTTCTGAAATGATCAGTTAGAAGCCATTGCTATCGCTTCCTAGCACACCTAGAGCTTAAAAACTAGTAACCTCATAAGAGGAGGTAGAAATGACTAAATGATAAAGCACAGATCCCAACAGCCAGGGTGATGAAGTCCTTTCACATGGGAAAACAGACACATGGGCAGGTGGCCTTCCTCAATGCCTGGCCTTCCTCAAGGCCCACCCTCCCAATGCCAATCCCGCACCCTCCCTAAATTCTCAATACCACAGTTCTTAAGTGAGTATCAGAGCTGCCCATTCCAGGACAACTCATAAAGGCACCTCACAGAATTTATCTCATAACTCTAAGGCACAGAATGTGAGAAAAAAAGGACAAACTTCTACCTCAGATGTGCTCATCTGATCTGAGATACGCTCATTATAGATGAAAATACTAATTGCTAAGCTGTCATTCTTAGTATTAAACTGTGACAGCATGCTCCAAAGCCCTGCCATACATAATTTACTCCCCTTGTGCTGTTTTTTCTTTGCATTTTCCTGACTGGGAGAGAATATGGGGTTCCACCCACACAACACTACTGAGTGACCTTGGTGTGTTGCTCAGGCAGCAGAGCCTCTGGTTTCCATCTGTATAAGGACACAAGGGAACACAAAATAGTTTGGATGCATTAGGCAAAGCACAGTGCTCACTGTCAGGAAATAGTACTTTTGGTGATTTTTTCTTGCAGCTACAATTATAGTTAAAAGTCAGTGTTTATGGAAAAGCCCTCTTCACACTTAGAGCAATAGGTAATAACTGGTTGTAGTTATTACCTACAACCATTGTTTCTCACCAGCCACTTCATGACTAACAGAGTATCCCACCCAGATATACTAGATCACCATAGGATTCTAGAAACTGACACTAAAATGGGCAACTGAACGGCCAAAACCACTTTTTGAAGGGTCACTACTCCTTTGGCTCAAAGGAAACAGACACTATTAAACCTAAAAGGCTCAGTTATTAGTGCTTAGCCTCTGGCCACCAAGGCATTCATGGTCTGGAGAACAGGACACGTGAGGAGGCTGGGAGAACTGAGCCCACTCAGATTAGAGAAGGCTGAGGGTGACCTTACTGCTGTCTGCAACTGCCCAAGTGAAATACACCAAAAAGATGGATCTAGACTTTTCCTGAAGGTGCACAGTGAGAGCAAGAGAAAAGCAAAAGACACACAGGGAAACATACAATATTCCAGTCATACACTAGAAAAACAAAGAATTACCAAGTGAGTGATCAAGCACTGGCACTGGATGCCCAGATGTGTGCAATCTCCATCTTGGGAGATGTTCAGGACTTGCCAGGACACAGCCTGGAACAGCCTGGTCTGGTTAGACCTGTTTTGAGCAGGTTTGAGGTCCCTTCCATCCTAAATGATGACTCTATGGTTGTAATTATAGCTTGGTGTCTCTTTGCCCAAAGGTAATGCTCATCCTTCCAAGCTGCTCCTGATCTAACACAGACTAGCTGGCTTCCTGTATTAAGAACAATTTAGATGTACTTTCAAAAAGTGCTGAGCTCTGATGGTTAACTGTAAATTTTACCCACATCTGCCTGGAACATCTCTATAAATAACTACTGCCTCTGTCACAAAATTCTATTATTTTTTACTGCTAACTGAAAGTTTGTACTTTTCTTTATTCCTGGCACTGGTTCACTGAGTAATTCCTGAACTTCTTGAGTTTCTAGCAATATATATATTTTTAAAAAACCCAACATACCATTAGGACCGACATGTCAGTTATTAAGATCTGTACCCACAACCCAAAGGATCTGGACAGACAACTCTGGGTGACAAAGGGAGATCAGTATCAAAGTTATCATAAGACAATGTTAGGTAACTTTGACTATCACAATGTCACCTGTTTGAGCCACCCCATCAGAAGAGCCATCAATTAATCTAAAATTACATTTGGAGAGGTGGTAATTTCTGCAAACCAAAGCCAAGACTTGGCTACAGTAAGAGGTAATTTATCCCATGGATTCTAAACCTCTCAAATTTGTATTTGTAGGGTGGTATTTTATAAAGTACATAATGTCATAAAGATGTCAACATCAAACCCAAAGTGAGCTCTTGGAACAAAGGAAAGTTGTGGGGGTTTTCAAACAGTTTTGACAGTTTTCAAACTTGCTTGACAGAGTGCCAAAGAATCGGTTACTTTATCAGCTACATCTTATGCAATGCACACAGCCTACGTGCTGAAGAACCAAATTTCCACTGTTTGCAATCACCATTCAAGACAAAACTATGACACTCTCCTGATGCTCACAGGAAGACTCACCGTGAAATAAGAAGTTAGAGACTACCTGATAGCATTCTGCTTATTTTCTCCTTATGCTGCATACAAATTTTTTTCCCTGTGATGAAATATTGCAAATGAGAGTTGGACAGTAAGTACAGAGAATTGTCTTTGTGGTTGGTTCTGCCTTGCAAATTTTCAACGGACAGGATCAGGCCACTGTGCAGCTGAGGAAAATTCAATGTAATCACCAGCTGTCACTTGAGTGAAACTGAGTTTTGTTTGAAGACCAAAGAAGCAAAATTTCTTAAGCATTGGGAAAGTGTCTTTTGCAGAGATATTGCACGTTTCCTGGAAGAGTTTAAAATACCTTTTTTTTTTTTTTTAATGGCAGCTGTTTTGCAACAGGAAGCAAGCAATTTGAAAATTACAAAAAGTCGTTTTATAAACTTGCATTTGTTCAGGAAAGTCTATTAGCAGGGAAGAGTTTAGTCTGTTTATATGAACAGTTCTGAATGTCAGATCTTCATCAAAATTATTCCATTTTACCAGATCATCCAGTATGGTTGAGATCACTGGGTCCCAAGAGAAACTCCTGTAAACCAACACAGCCCCATGAGCTGTTCTGCCTTTATAAAGTCTTCAGCTGAAAATCTGAACACGCCATGAAAACCCAGGCCTCACTATTGTCAAGTTCTAGAAATTCCTGATTCATTTCCTAAGACCCATTTCTAAAAAAAGAAGTATTTTCCAGTGATGAATCAAAGCACTTTAAAAAATTCTCATTTTTCTTCCCTGTCTTGTCTAAAGTGTGATGATTTCCATGCTGATGTTCTCCAAGCTGTGGGTTTTACTAATGAACTGATGATAATAATAATTACAGCAAACATATAACACACAAGGTGTCAAATTTTCTGTTGAAGTGGGCTGAACTGCTCATCCCTTGATACATATAAGTCTTTTGTCAAAATTACAAGACTGCAAGCTCTGGAAACCAGGAAAGTAAATTTCATATATATTTTCCCTTAACTCTGCAAAAAGAACTAAGGTAGTTGGACACTTAAATTCCACTAATTCTGTCTTTCTACATCCACAAGGTCAAAACCAGAAATTAGTCAAGTCACCTGGCTTTTAAGTGCCTTGATGTCTTTATGCACAAGAAGGAAATCATTTGTCTGTCCTGTTGTTCAAAGAGTCTTTGCAATGCAGAATGCAGCTGTCAGAATGCAGGGGTAACAATAACTGTTTCAAAGGGCGGAAGAAAAGGAAGTCCTCTAAATTGCGCCTAGGCGCAGAATTTCCACTGCAATCAGGCTCTGCATCTGCAGTGAACAGAGCCCATTGTTCTCTGGAAAACACTGCACTTCCATATCTGAAACACTTTCAAGTGTCAGAGTGCACCAAACTCACGAAACAAGAGAAACTAACGTTATTAAGGTCATGGACAAATACATCTCTGTATGTGATTGTATGAAAGGTACCATCACAGAACAGCAGAGCACTGCAGCAGCCAAGAGGGAGAGCACATCTTGGGTGGAGAAAAGCAGGTTTCCCTTTGGGCATTTACTGCTCCCTGTCCACAGCAGCCAGGTCTCACAATTAGAAACCAGACACCAGAATGCACCAGAACTGATCTGAAATGCTGCCATTTGATGACAAGGAAAGCTGGTCTCCACTGATTAGCAGGCTGTAAAGCCAAAGTGCTGTTTCACTAATAACTGCAGGATATTTCAGAACATTTGTCCCTTTCCCTCAGCTTCTGCCACAACAGCAGTATGCCTGCCCAGTTTTACAATGCACACAACCACTTTCAGAGCACCGCTTGCACGTGAGTGGAGTACAGGGGGTGACACAAATACAGTCCAAACTGATTCCACTAAAAGTTACTACCTTTTTCTTTCTGTGGCCATGAGATGACTTGTAAAAGGTTTTATTTGAGTAGGCATATACATTAAAACTTACTGAAGTTACATGATTAAGTGGAAGCAACATAGTACTAAAGGTTGGTCAAGCTTCCTAACCCAAAATCCATTACTTTCAGAATCTAATTAAAATGCTGAGGCTAAAGTCCAGCTTATAGGTCAGTATTAGAATCCCCCAGAAGACATCTTTTATATTCTGATTTTGTTCCTGAGAAAAGATGTTCTGAACAGCTTTAAGATGGGTCAGGTGCATAAAGTCATGGCATCCAACAGTCACATAACTCAGCCCTTTCCCAGGATCCTGTGTCCACATGAGCAGCACTCATTCCCAAACATCTGTTCTGCCATCACCTCCCAGCTGCCAAATTATTCTTAATGCATTTTAGGGAACTGCCACAATGCAGGGTATATGAGTGGAAAAATTAGTGGGTTTTGAAGTATGACAGAAACCAACAGGACTCTGTAACACTTCAAAGCCAGAGAAGAAAGGTCCCACACTTCAAGGGCACAGGAGAAGGGCAAGAGAGGCAGTGTTTGGGGAGATAATGGAACCAGTTATTACATAGCTGGTTATTGAAGATCTAAGACAACAATAACATAATAAAAATTTGTCAAGAACAAATCTTTTCCTGACACAGCGAGCAAGGGAGAAGCCACAGTTGTGACAAAAAGGCAACTGATAAGGCTTTTAATCTGACACCTGAGAATCTGATAAGCTGAATAAGGCATTGTGGGCTAAACTAAAGAGCAGTTACATCTATCATATGAAGATGTAATTAGGAATACTTCCCTGGCCAACTGGGAGTCAGATGGTGCTCCACAATGATCTGCCATGCACCTGCTTTATTGCATATTTTTCTTACTACTCTGAAAATGAAACTGAGAAAGCACACTTCCAGAATCTGGGCTGACAACTAAGGTGTGGGAAAGATTGCAAGCATCTTAGAAGTATAAATCAGCATGATAATATGAAAATTCTATAGAAACAAATGCAAAGTATTACAATAAAAATTCAAATATGAGGGGAGAAATTGGCCAGATCACAGGAAATCTGATATATTTTAGGTTGTAGTGAGAGTGCAAAACAGTTCAGGAAAAAAACAAATATGTTAACTTTGACAATATGAAGATGTGAGACACAAGAAACAAATATTTTGCTCTGTTCAGCAGCAGTGGAACACAATGTAGCTGGGAAGAAACCTGCAGGTTAAACACCACACTCAGAGAAAATGCAGGCAGAGTGGAAAATGACTACATTTTAAAACCACAGTTACCAGAAGAAAACTATTAAGAGAACAGAATTTGTTTACGGAAGAAAAATGTGAAATGAGGAAAGGGCAAAGTTAAAATCTTCAAGTACTTCTACAAATAAAAGACAAAATGGAATATCTTTAACCACAAAGAACAGAACAAATAATCACTGGTATCATTTCCAGCACAGAATATAACAGGAAAAAACTCAGCAACCTATAAAAATCATCATGCAATGAAATTATGACAATTGATCATGCAGTTCCTATCACTGAAGGCTTTTCACAAGAAATTAAACAAATATGCCATGAAACATTTTGTTAGAGGTTGCTATAAGATTTCGAACTGCCTAATGAAGTTAAGTTGGTGTCACCTCAGAAATAAAAATAGGTTAGAAACACGTCAAACTCAGTGACAATCAATGTAAACAAAGCAAATGCTTTACCTAAGGTACAACTCACATAGCAGGACTTCTGCCGACTGAATAAATTTAACGTGGGAATTGAAAATTACAGTTTTACCTGGATTAAACAGAACACTTGTAACCCCTTTATCTGAAAACAAACAGTGGCATTTCTATGTAAGTGGCAAATAGTGATCTTTAGTTAATGCTCCAAAAGCAAGGTGCAAAATAAGCTGCTGGAGGGGCTGGGGAAAATCTGAGGAGCCGAGGACAGGTGTGTAAGGACGGACCCACCCACAGGCGCATGTCCCTGGCTACTGCATGTGTCGTGCATATGAGTTTGAGTACAAAATGCAGCTCAAAACTGTTGATTTTTTAATCAGCTCTATAACACTGGGGTTGCATACCATCTTGGGCAACGGGGACCCAGTTGAGTTTCATTATAACCACAGAATATGCTATGATGAAAGGGAACCACAAGGACCGTCGAGTGGAACTCAGGCCCTGCACGTGGCAGCCTCCAGACTCACTCCCTATGTGTGAGAGCATTGTCCAAACACTTCTCGAACTCTGACCAATTCCCTGGGGAGCCTGTTCCAGTGCCCAACCACCCTCCTCGAGATTAAATGCAAACTGTCTTTTTCTTATTACTGCCCCTGCAATGGCATCCTGTCGTCTGCCCTGCATTACTACACAGCAGATCCAGTCAAGAATAAAGACTGTGGCACCTGAAACGTATTGTCTCTTCCAAATGCACCACTGCCTTCCCGCCCGCCCGGCCTCCCGAGCTCCTGGCACAGTCTATTCCCAACTCAGGGCGGCTCCGCGGGGGGCAGCAGCAGCAGCTTCCCAACAGCCGGGCACCAACGAGCCCGAACGGCCCCTTCAAACACCCTCGGCTGCGCCCCGCGGGCCCCTCAGCCGAAGGCCGGGCGGAGCCGGGCGCGTCCCTCCCGCGGCCCGGAGGGGCTCTGCCCGCGGAGCCGCCGCTGTCCCCGGCCCCGTGTCCCCGCTCACCATGGCGATGACGGTAATGAGGATGATGACGGCCGCGACGGCGATGCCCGGCCCGCCCCTGCCCCAGCAACCGAAGCGCCACGCCCGGGCCCGCGATTGGGCGGGAGCGGACACGACACGCGGGGCGCCCCGCCCGCCGCCGGACGCGGAAGCCGCCGAGGTGACAACAGTGGGGGCTGTCGCGACATCGCTGCTGCGGGCCGGTCTGTCGGGGCCGGGGCAGGGGGCCCGGGGAGCTGGGCGGGCAGTGGCTGTGCGAGGCCCTGGATCCTGCAGGGCTCGGCGTCCTTAGAGGTAATGATGCAAGCAGTGAGGGAGAGGGAGGAGGAGGGGACATGTTGGGAGGCTTACAGTGCTCCCGCACGTAACTGGCCAGATTGTAGCGTGAACTCCGAAGGAGGAGGATCACCGGCAGGGCTTGTCTGATGGAGCAGATAAGCCCAAATGCTCCTAATCAGTCTTTCGTTGAGTATTCTTGCCTCTTCCTGAGCAGCTATGCTTTTATCCTCC
The DNA here is from genome assembly GCF_028551555.1 of Melozone crissalis. Classification (NCBI taxonomy): domain Eukaryota; kingdom Metazoa; phylum Chordata; class Aves; order Passeriformes; family Passerellidae; genus Melozone; species Melozone crissalis. The sequence continues at coordinate 18,980,794 of NW_026535786.1, read as the reverse complement.
TCGTTCTCATCAAGTAAATAGACATCCTGAGTCAGAAGGAACGAACAGCAGTGGTGATTAACAGCTAATGCTATTAAGTAAGGAAACACACAACTCCAGTTGTAGAAGCAACAGATGGTGAGACATCTCTGTATCAGTAGTTTGAGAAAGCTCAAGGACGAAAAGGTCCTTCTGTTAATCACAAAAGATAAACCTGCCTGACACAAAACAAATCTTTAGTCTAGAAACCCGAAAGTAGCAGTGTGCTCACTGCTGCCATTTAGTTTATAGGGCAGAGAGTTGCTGCGATGGAAGTTAAAAAGCTGTAGTTAAACCATTTCAGTTATTGTTACAGGGAAAGGAAGCAAGGGCCCTGGGGATCTCCCTTGAATAATAGGGAGAATCCCTTTTTTCAGGGAAAAAAAAAGCCAGCCAAATAAGATAGGAGTGTACTGATCTCAAAGGAACTTAGGCCCTAGAAAAGAGGGATGAGTGACTTGTATAATTGAGAGTGGATGGCTCTGTGGATGAATGTCGAAATCGTCAATACCTTTGGTGGGTAAGGGAGAAAATGGCCAGGATGGTGATTTGGGCCAAACTGGAGGTCAGCTTTTGTTGTTAGTTAAACTAACCATGTGCACCCTCTCAGGGCTCTGACTCTTCTTTGACTGAGAATTGGCCCTATCAAAAAGGTTGTTTCAGCAAGCAGGACTGAAGGAATTGTGCAGCTGCCATTGTTTCCTCCTCACCTCTTCATATGCTTGAAGCACAGTGTGGGATTTCCTTTTCTTGTGGTTCTGGGATTATTTTAGGTTATCTTGGCACGGTCATGCAGTTGTACTGTGGGAGTGTTACAGACTTTGAAAGTGTAAGATGGGGGCTCACTGAAAAAAGGAGGGAGGGAGACTAGAAAAAAAAAAGAGGAATGGAAACTAGAACAAGATCAGGAGCAATGCAAAGGAGTTAAAGTGCAGCTCTTGATGAAAAAAAGACACAAGTGCCAGAAGACTCACAATCTTCTCCTTTTAACTCTGTGTGTTTTGGTGTAGTTTTTATAATTTTGTGTTTTCCCCGTTTGTTTTGATGTGTTTTTTTCCACTGTGCTACTGAACTGCAGTTTTGAGGTTTTACTAGAAAACAGGATAATCCAAGATTAACTGCTGCGGTTACCTTGCTAAAGAGTTTTTTTTCCCCCTCTCCTTATTTCTTCCTCAGACTTACCTGGTTAGGAAGAGCTGACTGCTAAAGAGAAAATGACATCTCTAGAAAAAGGTAGGTTGTTCATATGACATCTAAGCAGACTGGATTTAAAAAGTACTTTAACTGGAATTCTAAACATCAGAGTTGCACTGTATACCAGGCTCCTTTCATTTAAACTTACTCCTTTTATGTAGCTATGAGGAAGTAGTTCTGTGAGTTCATTATTGCAGTGAAAACCAGAGCTGCCTGGATGGAACAGCAATTGAATGTAGTTTTTCTAATCCAGCTTGATATTGAAAAATAAGATTGTCATTGGTACTGTGATCTGTCTGTACACTTGTCTGACAGCCTCCTCTGGTATTTAGAACCTGTTGGTACTCATTCAGCAAACTTGAAAGTAAGGCAATTAATGGTGTTATTACAGCATTTTTGAAATCCATTCATATTTGGATAGAAGACACAAGGTCACATTACTGCCTGCGGTATGAGAAAAAAAAGCAGAATGTGTAGCCATGCCCTCAGAAACTTTGTATCTCTCACCTATTGTGAGGAAACAGTACTACAATAATTCATTCAGCTGAAAACTTAGTGGACTTAAATAAAATTAATTTCAGTAAATGTCATGTATATTGGGGACTATAGAGCAGAATGTAGCATTACTGGGAATGCTGGAGTCTGTAGTTCAGAAGTGGAGCAGGACTGGGTTGTTGGCTTTTCTAAAACCTTCACTAGGGCAGCTAAAATCTGTTAGTACTTAAAAGTCTGCTAAACTTCTTAAGGTGTCAGTAGCTGTCTGGGTAATAGCTGTTTTTCATTTTCTTCTTGCTTTTTAAATGAAACTGCACTGATTCTGCCAGCTCCCAAAACCTGATTTTGTTTTCAGTCCATAAGTAATGTTGTCAAGAATTTTTTTTTCCAGGAAAGTTCTTTTTTGTGTCTGCATTTAATCTTGTATGGCAGCAGCAAATTAAAATAAATGCAATTCAGATTAATGTTTGTGTCTTGTACTGCTGTTGTTAATGAGCAGTGCACCTTTGAGTAAGGGCTTACTGTGAGGGTGGTGAGACATTGGAACAGGCTCCCAGGGAAGTTGTGGATGCCCCATCCCTGGAAGTCTTCAAGAACAGGTTGGACAGGGCCCTGAGCAACCTGGTCTAGTGGAAGGTGACCCTGCTTACAGCAGGGGTGTTGTAACAAGATAATCGTGAAGGTCCCTTCCAATCCAAACAATTCTATGATTTTCTGACTTGTGCTTGATAATCACTGTTGCAATGGACTATTTGACACATGCAGTGTACAATTAAAATCTCCAACTCTGAAGTGCATAAGTTAAGGGAAGACTTACAGTGATGCTATAACCAAGTGAAAGGTGGTACATTTTTCCTCCACAATTTCTAAATTTCAGTTGATGATGCCTCAGCACCCATTCGAGGACCTGGAGATGGCATGGAAACAGAGCAAACAGCTGGAGCAGTGGAAGTAATCACTGGAGCCAACACTGCAAGCCATCACATCCACCACAGCCCCCACAAAAAGACAGCTTCTTCCCTGAGTCCTGGAGTTCTGCAGCTGGGGAAAGTACATGCAGATAAATCAGTGGAGATTGAAGCTATTAGAATATTAGTCCCTAAAGCAGCCATCACCCATGTTGTTCCAACTAAAAATGCTAAGGTAGCTAAATCTGTGGGACATAAAGGAGACACATTCCATCAGTCAGATGGAGCCACAGATCCCAAGAAAGAACAGATAGAGCTGAAAAACGCACTTGAAAAGCTAAAGAATTCAGAAAAGAGGTTGTTACAAGATAAAGAAGGTCTCTCTAATCAGCTGCGTATACAGACCGAGGTAAGAAGTTAAAGGTGTTTTCTCTCCCACAGCTGAACTGTTTTGGTTTGTAGAAGCAGTTTGTGAATGTGAGGAAAGAGAACTGCTGTGACACTTTAGCCTTGAAATAAATACGTTTCCTTTTGAACTTACCAGCTAAGATATAGAATAGAAGTACATCAAAGTATTCCAGTGCTGCTTCTCTGACAACAGATGAAAGAGTCAAAGACTTAGCTAGGAGAAACACACTAGATAGCTGCAGAGAAATGAATCTTTCATGAGGAAAGACTTTGCTCCTTAATCTCTAAATGAAAAGTGTTATGCCAACCGTAGAAAGGTTGACTATAACTTCCTACTTCATACGCATGTGGATGTCTTGTCTAACCCTTTGTTATCTTACTGATTCAGGAGCTGAATACTACTGAAACTTTGTTTCCTGCAGCAGGCTTTCATTCTTCCTCTTTGACTGTTAGAATTTAAACAAGAAGGTGTTGGATGTACATTAGGCTCAAATGTTTATGCTTGCCTGGACACATCCCATTCTGGAAAGAGAAAGACAGTTTACTGTTAGCAATTTGCAATAAGTTGCACTGCATTCTCAAGAGTGCTTATTCTCTATTGATAGTTACAAGAGAGTCTGGTCTAATTCTAGGTCAATCGGGAGTTGAAGAAGTTACTTGTTGCTTCTGTTGGGGATGATCTGCAGTATCACTTTGAACGGATGGCTCGTGAGAAGAACCAGCTCATCCTAGAAAACGAAGTCCTGGACCGGAATATGGCTCAGTTGTCGGAGCAGTTGGAGCGCATGTCTATACAATGTGATGTGTGGAGAAGCAAGTTCCTAGCAAGCAGGTATTCGCTCTCATGGAGCTGTCCTAACAGCATTCTCCTTCAGTCTTTCATCACATACACTCATTGCAGTGTGGTTTCATATGCAGAGGACAGCCACAAGAGCCATAGTGATACCTACTGTGAAATCTGAGAATACAGGAAAGGTATAAAGAAAGTAAGCTCCTTGTAAATCTGAATTAATCCTGCTTTTCAGAGCTAATACAGTGAGTCCTAGCCCTCCTAAAATCTCAACTCTTTTCAAGAAAGCTCTTGAAAAGCTCTTTTCAAGAAAGTAAGAGGAGCCCTTAATTTTGATAAAAATGCATGCAGTTTAGGGTATAAAAATGTCTTCTAAGGCATCTGACTTTTCTTAGTTAGGTAGTCAGTTGATTTTTACCCCCACCCCTCAAGAATGGTACAGTCATCAATTTGAGAAGAAGTTGATGTGTTTAGGAGCTCTGCTTATAGTGAGTTGGTGATCTGCTATAGAAGAAAGAGTAGGGCGACCTCTTTATTAAACACTGGCTGTGTTACTGCTCAGGACGTTACTGTTACTTCTTTAACCATAAAAGCAGGTCTGAAAGTCAAAATCCTATTTGACAGTGACTTTAAACTTGCTTAGTTGTCTTACCAGATATGTAAATAGTGTTCTAGGACTTTTAATTTTCTACTATACTTGGATATAATTGACTGAATTATGATGCTTAATGCATATCATAAAAGACCTTACTGCTTGAAGGAAGTGGCAATAGAATACAGTCTGCTCCCTTTAATTTGCTGGAGAAGTTTCAGCATATGGGGTGAGTGGTAACTTGTGTACCATATGGGGTATAACGGTAATTGTAAGTCTTAGCAAGAGTTACTAGGTAAACTTGGAGGGTTTTTAACATTATGAGGAGCTATGACATCAGAGCTGTAAGTCTCAGCAGTGTGGTTGAAGTAACACTCTTCAATATTGTAACATTCTGGTTCATTTTTATCTCCTATTTCTAACTGGTGGTTATTTAAATGCTATTCTGGTTTTTGCATTTGGAATATCACAGGCATTTGAAATGCCTGTTGGAGGGGTAGTGGCAAGCCTCATGGTATAGCAAATGTGACAACAGCTGTCTCCTTTGTAGCTCTTAAACACTCATATCTGGCATCTGGTGATAGCCCCTGGGTAGGGCAAAGAGGTAAATGAATGCAGTCTATAGCCATAGCTTCCATTTTTAGAGAAGAGTGAACAGACGTGATTACAACATACTTGTGAGAATTGTTAATAAAAGAAAAATGTATTTAGCTTTTTATTTCACAGGAACCTTGTCAATGTACACTTTCTCAAGGTGTTTTGAAATGTCTGTTATTAGATTTATATTAAGTGACCTAAGATTTTTTAAACTCAGTCAAAACATAATCTTGCACCGGTGTTGGCTGTAGTTGAACAGAAATTATTCTTAATTAGGTTGATATAGGCTTTGCATGGGAGAGGCGACAGAGAACAGCAGACAGTTTGAGCAGACAAATTATGGTCTGTAGTAGAAAAATTGACTTTCAAGCTGTTCACTTGCACTACTGACTGGAGATTTCCTTTGCAGGGTGATGGCTGATGAACTGACCAATACCAGAGCAATTCTTCAGCGCCAAACCAGGGATGCACAAAGTGCAATCCAGGACTTGCTGAATGAACGTGATCAGTTCCGTCAAGAGATGATTGATACACACAAGTATGATTTTTCCAATCCAGATTACCTCTGTGCAAACTTCATTTTTGTCAGTTTATTTTAGGCTAGAGGAGAATCAAATAACTTTCCTTTCTTCCTGTGATATTCCACAAAAATCAATTAATGCTGATGTATAGTATGGTCACTCTCCAGTCTTAGAGCTGAAAGAGCAAAAGTAATAGAATACTTGCTTCATTCTCCAGAGGTCTGAGGTCTTAAGGGTAATAAACTATGGAACTGGCATCCCTCACATCCTCAGGCTTTCTTTCTTTAATCACTTACTGACTTGACTTCAAGTCTTCTCTGTTTCCTTGCAAAATATCAAAGAAGTGATTCTTCTACCTACATGGACTTTATAGTGCCTATTCTGCTAGATGTCAAATAAGTGTTCCCAGGATTAATCACCTGTGTTGGTGATTAATCACCTGCCTTGCCTTGGAGAATAGCCCATTTGTCTCCTTGTCCTTAAACACTTTTTTTAGTCCATTTCTTTGGTTTAAGATTTAGCTTATGCAGCAAGCCTTGGGAAGAGATGATTCCTCTGAAGTATGCTGGGTGCTGGTTATACAATATAAAATATACAAACCCCACTAGCAGTGCTTCTTTTCTTTCTGCACAGGCTGCTGGAGGAGCTCATGGTGTCTCTTCAGTGGGGGAGACAACAGACATACTATCCTAGTGCCCAGCCTTACACTACAACAGAGCTAGCAGCTGTGAATTGTAAGCTAGCCAAAGCTGTAAGCTCACATCTTCTAGGAAATGTTGGCACTAACAGTCCAAAAAAGACTTCAACAGCTGTGGAGTTTTGCAATACCCCTGCTGAGAAAATGGCTGAAATGGTAAGAGCTCTTGATGCATGTTAATCTTTATATTAAAGTTCTGGGTAAACAGATGTTTCATTTTCACGTTGGAAAAAAGATGATAAATGGCTTTTGAGCAGAAATCCTAGCTCTTAAGAGAAAGAAAAAGCACATTAAATTGTATAAAAGTATTTTCAGTGTCAATTTTTCCATCCTTAGATGCTACGTGTACTGGATCCAGCTGCACATCCAGAAACATCAACAGAAGTTTCTTTTTCTGAGACTTCTCCATCTTCTTTCCTTTCCACAAAGAAAAGTATTGGAAGGTTTCACCCATATACAAGATATGAAGATGTCACCTTCAATTGTTGCAATCACTGTCAAGGAGAGCTGATAGCCCTCTAAAAGCCCAGCCAAGGAAGGTGCACCTGCATTCTTTCTGAAGAATTACAGTAGTTGATGTTCAGCAGGCTTCCCTTTGTCCTTTTTCTGTAACGGGTGGGTTTGGCATTGGAAATTATTCAGTTTCTGCTTCTCTACCTCTTGAAGTTAGGAATTGACAGGATTTCCATAGTCTCTGGGATGCTTCTACCACTTCTCAGTGGGGAAAGCTGCTTATTTTCTTATACAAAGGCAAGACGAAAAACATTATGCTGGTCTAATTTATAGAGCATAGAGATGCTCTTGACTATTTGACATTTATAGTCTTATTAGTAATGAATTTCCCTTTGGAGGGAGACAGAAGTGTAACCATACCAAAGCAAATGAAGTGCTGATCAGTTATGTCTAAATTTAAAGTAATGGTAAATGGTTTTTAATTTTAGCCAAGGTAATGAACAGCCCTCAAGTTCTACCTTTTAAATTTAGTTATAAAGAGGAGTATGTGCAATGATTCTTCATAGCTGTAAGTTCTGAAAGCAAGAGTATATGCAATGTCAGCCCTCCTGTCAAGGAGATAAAGCTTGAATGAACTCTAGCTGTAATATATAAGTAGTAACTGCTTTCAAGTGGGTTTTAGAAAACTCTGTGGGGTGAGGTTTTTCTTGTGTTGCCATAGAGCTGAAATAATGGCTTTTCCATTGTTTCAGCTTCTAGAGTGAAGTTGCTGCATAGCTGATCCTTAGCAAGGGCAGACTGACATACTTCTTTAGTACACAGCATTGAATCCTGGCCTGGCATTAGGACTCAGTCCTTGCCCAAGGTCTTCCTGAGTATTATGGGAAGGTGAAGACAAGCACTAAGTTTGCATAGGTACTGTTAAAAAAAAAAGTATTTTTTTACTTGTATGACTTTATAATCTTGATGTAGATTTGAAGTTCTTTACATAGGTTTGAAGAGAACTTTTAGGAGACAATCTGCTAAATCCAAAGAAGCCTATTTAAGTTTCTTAATTTGACCCCCAAATTTACCATATGAAGCTGTCTAGTTTAGGGAGAAGGTTTCTGAAATGGTTGCTTTTACCCAGTTTTCCTTTGAATCTCATACCCAGGATCAGAATATGTAAGCTTTAAGTTCTTGCTGTTGCTGCTTCTGATTTGGTTTACATGAAGAAAGCTACAATAAACTTCCTTTGCTTGCTTTCAAGCTGTAATTCTGGATTTAATGAAATCACATTTCTGACCCTGATTTCTCTGTAGCATAAAGGGAACTAAATGACATTGAATTGCAAAACTCTTCACTCTGCTGGTGTGAGGCACTGAGAAGCATCACTTTTGTAGTTTTGTACAATGAGGGAGATGGTGTGTGTGAACCTTTGCAAACATTCCTCCTGAATTTGCTTGCTAGACACAGAAAGCTCTTTGTGCCTTTGGTGTCAGGGAAAGGTACTGGAAGGAGGAAGGCACCTGTTACTTACGTGTCCCATGAGCATGTGAAATTTTCATTTTGTGTCCATGCTTGCTCTCTATGCTGGCAAAAGCTGCAACAGAGCAGCCTCCAGTCCAACACCAATGCTCTCAATATGCCTGTAACTAGCCCCAGAAATAACCAAGAAAAATACTACCAGCAAATCAGCTTTGCATCTACTACACTTCTGTCTACTGCAGTGCTCCCAGAAAACACTGTGAATGCTGAAAAATTTAAAAGCAATGCCAGGATCATGACATCCATTGGGGCATACAGCTGGACAGAATGCTCTTCTTCATTCACTAACTTTATGATTTCATAAGTGATTTTGGCATGATCTCTAGCAAGAGTTCACAATTTAGCTGGGTAAGGCCATGTACTTTGGTAGATTTATTATAATAAACATTGACATTTATATAAGGATCCTAGCTTCCTTACTACTGGAAAAAGGTCATAATTTGCACAAGCTTTTAATTCCATGGAATAGAGAGCTACTGAATATGACTCACAGAAGTAAGTTTCAAAACCTGTTGCATGATCACCTACACATTAGTCTTCAATCACCACTTTCCAGAAACCTAAAAGAACACAGTCCTCTGGTCTAGAGCTGGTCAACGGATCAATAGAAAGTGGTACAAGAAACAACATTTTCCAACAATATAACACCTTGCACAGTCAATCACTAGCAGTATCAAACAGCAATATTAATCCACCAAAAATGTAACATTTTACACAGTAGCCTGCATCCAGGAATCCATGATGAGTATAAAGTGCCTTTTAAAGAAGGGAATGTGTATTTGCCACCCTCATTTATACATCTTGCACTCATTTTGATTTGGTTAAACCAAGAAGATCCCTGAGTTATGCATTAAAGCAGGCTTTTTGACTAAATTACAAATAAATAGATAATAAAACCATTGTCACTGAAGGTAATTGTTAAACTTGCTTGAAAGCTTTAAAAACACCACAAAAAGTCAGTAGCTGTAAAGGACAAAAACTCAAGCCATAAAAATTAAAAAGACTGTCACCAAGAACTCTGGCTACATCAAATTTTCAACTGTAATGATCTGAGAAACAAAAGAATTTGGGCTCTGAATTAAATATAGTGGATGTTCCGCATTTGTTTTGCTCTTCTGGCTTCTAATCTAAGCTGCCTGGCTCTCTCTTTAGCAGCTAGTTCTGCTGCTTGTTTCTCTTCTCTCTTCCTTCTCAGCCATCTGTGGAGAGAGAAAGAGGACCAGAAGTACTGGCAGTTGTAATTTCAAGCTTTACATTATCCATTCAAAGGAGATTTGTCCCCCACTTAAGTGTGGCCCACCATGTCTTGTAGGGTGAAGTTGGGTGTCATGGCTGAGACAGTCTAAAAGCCTGCCATACCCAAACACAGGAAGCACTACTTTCCCACCCCAATTCCCCTCCTTCTGTACCCACCTTATGAGTCCATGAAATGAGCTTTATGCTCATTTCATGGACTGAATCAACCCAAGGTCGCTCCAGAACAGGCAACAAGGGTTAGAGGAGAAGATCCCTTTTTTAGCAAAAGTAATTCACTCTTTTTCGCTCAGGTTCTGACAAATAATTTCACAGCAGTGAACAAACAACATCAAGGAACTGATGTATTTTTTTAGGGTGTAAGTTTAAAATGGCATATTCATATGAAAAAAAAACCCTCCAAAACAATGAGGACTTCTGTAGCAAAGATATAGCATAAGATAGCTACAGTTTGAGATGATAGACTAGAGAAGTTTCAGATGTGGTCTCTTAGGAATGACCCTACTCACTCTCTAAAAGCTCTGTCACAATCCTCTGGGCTTGGATAAAAGGCCACTTCTTCAGTTTGGCGTCTCAAGACTTCTATCCGTCTTTCTCTCACATATTGTTGGTGCTTTTTTTTAAGCCATAAACTGTAGGCTTCTTCTGGATCCCTGTGCACCTCCTAATTAATAAAAAAGATGTATACACAAGGATTATCAGTAAATAATAAGTAAATCTCATTATAATAGGGTTTTTTTGTATTCTGCTGGCATCTTCCCTCCATGAAATACACTTCATAAACACACTAGAGCATATGCTAATCTGGCATAGAATATATACATGAGCAAGCATTCAAAGCACCATGTTAAAAAAAGTACTGAATTTAGATTTTTCTTTAGAACAGCATCTGAATCTCCAGGTTTTGATTGGGTCATGTGCATTAACTGCTTACTAACAAGTTCTGATGGCAAGAAACACACTCCAAGTAGTCTTCTCACTGCTTGCTCACTCAGGGCTCAATCAAGGCCTTCTCCTGGTATATGGGAGCATCACTGTATCCCCTGTGATTTTATAGTTAAATTCATGTGTGCTGCTTCTACACTGCAAGCCACTCTGCTAAGCAGATCAATCATAAACCTGCAGGTCTACCTCTTCACCGAAAACAATGTAACAAGAACATTTCCCATTGCTGTAAATTTTCACACATTTAGCTAAGAAGGCAGGTTTAGAATTTGGCTTTCCTATTTAACAAGAGCACCACAAATCCAGTTCCAGATTAGGGAGACCTTACTTTGAGCCTCAGCTCTTCCAGCCGCTTTGCACGACGAATCCGCTTTTCTTGTTGTACCTGTTCTTTCTTCTTTTGTAACCATGCTTTAAAAACTATTTCATTCTGTCTTTTCCTCATTTCTTCTAGTTCCTTGTTCTTTTCTTCTTCCTTAGGTGGAAGGAAAACTGAATAAACTTGGTTTTTAAGAGAATGATCTTAATCTGCAAAGACTGTTGCAGGCAATAAATAAGCCATTTGAACTGCATGAGACACACACTAAAATACAGATGAAACAAGACTACTCAAAAACTGCATCACAGCTGATACAACATTTAGGAAGAAGTTGCTTGGAGCACTTCTGCTTGTGATATATTCAGACACTTTCAGTCTAGCCCTTTTTGTGATTGCCTCCATTTCCATGACACCTCTTGACTAACAGACATTCAAATAGCATCAGCCAAAAACTCTTAAAATTAAGTCTGCCCAATATCTCTAGTTAGCTTAGAATCACTTTAAATGGATACATTTTAAAAATGAATGCAGCTCTCTGGCTTGATGGACCACTGAACCCTAAAGGATATTTGGCAACACATGGATTGCAGGCACTACCTTATTTATAAGGACCTTTTTTGGACATGAAGTTGCAATGTATTGACTTAAGGAGTATTAATAGCTTCGGGCTTTTTTCAAGTGCACAAATTTATATTTACAAAATTGAGAAAAGTTTCTTTTACTTATTAATTACATTTTAGCTAAGGATAATTATCTACAAGGAAGAGAAAAAGTTTCAATTAATGCTCCAGAAAGCTAATTAAGACATTTTTTACCAGGATTTACTCTCCTTGACACAAAAGCTATAATCCCAACTCATTTCAATACTTCAAGAAATCTAATCTTGCAAATAGATGATCTTCCTCCCACCTATATACAACTTCCTTATATCCTCCAAACTTACCACTTCTAATTTACTGGAATGAAAGAAACGCCACCAAAATGAAGCAGATAGATTCTAGTAAAGTCAAGAAATGTTTAATGTCTGTGAAATCCATCGCAGAATGGAAGAATTCCATTCCAGAATGAAGAAATAAGGTAACACATGCTTACTTTTCCATAAGTCAGCCAAGAAAGGAAGAAATTTAGCACACGCTGTTAGGAAAATAACCTTCCTTCCCCTCACCACCCTACATTTTACGTTAAATATACAGAGCATGTTTTCAAGAGATCTAGTCTTGTGTGCACAAAAAAACCACTTCAATTCCTCATCAGATTTCATTCCCCTCGTTACTAAGCTGAGCCTCAGCAACCTTTTCAAATAAAGCAGGCTAGAGCTCTTTCCACAGATAGAAAGTAACCTTGGAAGCTACTTAGCCAGCTTAATTAGTACATCATGGCAGAGAAAAATGGCAGATGCTTCATGCTCCTTTTATAGAGTAACACACATAACAAGTTACCTTTTTGTAATTGTATCATTATAATGCAAAAAGAAGAAAAAAACATCAACATTTTTTAACTCCTCTGGTAAAGATTTCTTAAGTTCTCATTACACCTATCAGAGGCTGACTCTCTATTGTATTTTTTTTCTGTGTAATGAGCTGAGAAAGAATTAAAAGGGTTCTTACAGTCACTCTGCTATGTAAATGTTATATTATGACTGAGCACTCTCCCGTGTGATAATTGCCCAATCCATACTTCTTCAGTACCCAGATGTGCCCCAGCCTTACTGTGGTTCATATAAAATTCCTGCACTGCAGTATAATATGTGCAGATGTGACACCATGTGCTACATTCCATAAACTGTGGGACTGTAAGAGAACCTACGGGTAGAGAGAGAGCCAAGAAGGAAAAGCAGTAAGAAAACTGTAACAGAAGAAGGCCCATTTATGAAGGATGCATTAAATAAATGCTTCATTTTCTGAGCAAGGCATGGTCCTATGCCACTCTGGGAAAGGAGCTTTGAAAGATTCTATACAAACCCCAGAGAATTATTGTTTTTATTATTGTTGTTGTTATTACTACTACAACTATTATTGCTGCCTCTTTTATCAAGGTGTTTTATCAAGGTGTAAATACCCTGAGCACATGGTCTTTGTGAAGCAGAGGAACAGGATGGTCACTGTGATTTACTTTTCTCTATATATTTACCCGTCTCTTCAGTGTTTCTTTCTTCAGTTCTATCTGCTTCCTTAATTCTTTTTGTCTGGGAGTAAGAGTGTAAGTGGAGCTTTTCGCAGGTACGTTTGCAGACTCAGTCTTCTGTTTTCCCAGATTTTTTGCACCATTCAAAGCAGAATCTGGCTGCTGGTTAGAGTCAGATGGAGGCATTTCTTTCCCTTGAGCGTCAGTGGGTTCTGAAGTCTGTTGAGTTCCAATATCTGTAAAATAAACACTTATTGGGGCCAAAATGCCCTAGCTTTCAATATCACATAAACTTAAGAGTTCAAACTTTCCATCTATTTCGATTAGAACTTTACCATTTGTCTTCTCCTCACCTGAGCCAGCACGTTCTGAAAGTGATGTGTGTTTTTGTCCCTTGTCAGAAATATTCAGCTGAGACAGCCCATCTGAAACGTCTCCTCTTACAAGGTCAGTGTTACCAACTTCAGCACCATTTGGATGAAGATCCACCTCATCCACAAATTTTAACTTCCGTTCTCTTTTTCCATGCACAGGAGCCTGATTTTCCAGCTCTTTGTTGGCTTCTTCAATCTTTTCCAAGACGTAACGCTTTATTTCTTCATCCTCTCCCTCATCCAGTTCCTGTTCATTTTCCAGATTGGATTCCTGGATAGAGCTTTCTCTCTCAGCATCAGATTCATGGTCGTCCTGTTCACTATCTGCCCCAGACTGCAAATACTTTTCATTAGAGTATAATACTTTCACATTTGCATCTTCCTCTGAAAGCTGATCTAGATTTTCTTTCATTTCTTCATTGTCTTCCTGAAAGCTGTCTGATGTTTTACGAATTTTTGCTTCAACATCCTCTTCCTTTTCTTCAGGATTCTAAAAAAAATAAAATAAACTAGTCTTTTCTCTCAACAGAAGAGTTATCAAAGAAAGAGGAAAGAAACAGTGAGAGAGGAGTACAAACTATCTGCATTCTAAACCAGGTTGTTAAATAGTGCACGTCATAACTAACAGCTTTTTTGGCACTAACAAGTCTCTTCATTTTCTTCATGTTCACATTCACACAAAGTTTAACTAATCAGTAAAGTGATTAGTGACAGCATAAAACTGCAATGGGTGTTATACAGTTAACAGAACACAGAAGTACTTTTGAAAAAAAAGTAACATTTTCAATGAACACTGAATTTTTTGCGTGACAGATATTAGAACCGAACTAACCAGTTTGCTGAAATGTTTTTCACTATAAATCCAAATAACTTTCCTTGTCAAAATTCAGTGAATGCACCTACACATTTCAAGCTATACTGAATTTGTGCCTATGATTCCAAATATTACTAAATTTTGTCTGCTAAATAACACAACTAGTATTTAACGTAACAAATACCTCTTTTTCACCAGGGTTTTGTTTTTCTTCTTCATCAGTTAGGTCTTTTTCAAAATCATCCTCATATTCTGCATTTTCTGTTGAATCACCCACATCTCCTTGAGCTTCCTTTTCACTCATTTTGATGATGTGTTAGAGTAATACTACAAAAAGGAGAAGGAATAAAACATTTTCAAACTGTAGTGACACCCACATCCAACTTGTGAGCAGTATTAATACAAGCATGTTAGACAGCGCCATAGCACCTCAGGACTAAGGATCACCAATGGCTCATAAACATGACTGGTTTTGGCCTTTCCAGCTCTGGCTACTGGAAGAAAGTTTGAGTTAAAGCAATTCTAGGGAATTTAATGTCTCTGACAGAGCTTAAACAAGAACTCATGATCTCTTAACAGTTAGCCTTGGGCTTGGACAAAGAGACCACTATTTTATGTTAGCTAGAAGTGCTACAACTTCTTGCTTGTATCTTACCTTGTTTATACCTTAACTTGTTTAAATCCAGTATAACTTTAAACACTCATTAACCTGTTAATCAGGCTAGATATAATCATGCTCATGACAAGACTGAAGATGAGCAGGACAGAATCTTTTAAAGGACTGAATCTTATAAAAAATCTTTGTACTGCATAGCACACAGCTGCCACCAGCTCCTGAAGGACTGCTTAATTGCCAGTGCTTGGTGCTTCAGGCTGACTGCCTGCTGCCCCTCAGCTCAGCTTTCTCAGTAAAAGGCATCTAAGATGCAAAAGTTTAAAGATGCAGACACACTCACAAGCCTAGAGAGGTGATTCTGCTCTGTTTATAGCTTTAGCCCTTCATCATTCCTTCAATAATTTATTACTTTTTACAAAAGCAGCACAGAAGAAGAAAACATCAATTATTCAACATTCCTGTTCTTTTTGTACCATCTGCTGTAGGCTGGAAGGTGCTACTTCTATGTGTCTCTAGGAGGATTAATCTGTGTCATTTTCAATATACCAAAGATCGTGACTGTTGTGACAGAACAAGGAGTAATGGGTACAACTTGAAAGAGGGGAATTTTAGGTTAGATATTACGATGAAATTCTTTGCTGTTTCGGTGGTAAGTCACTGGAACAGGTTTCCCAGGGCAACTGTGGCTGCCCCATTCCTGAAAGTCTTCCAGACCAGGTTGGATGGTGCTTTGAGCAACCTGGTCTAGCAGAAGGTGTCCCTGCCCATGGCAGGAAGGTCACAATTTGATGAGGTCCATTCCAACCCCTTAACATTCTGTGATGACGTGGCAAGACAATATGGGGTGTAAGGGAGAGCTCTGACTCTGGTTTGCCCTAGAACAGCAAGACAGCTCTTGCTGTGTGACCATCCTGCCCTTCCAGACAAGAATCACAGAATCAGAGAATCAACAAGGGTTGCACCTGAACTGTCAAATCCATCTATGCATTTTGTAAAAACCCCTTCATCCAGCAGATGTTGCTTAAATTCTTCCAAGCTTTTGTTTTGAGTTCTGATGAGCATCTATGAGTTCTCAGTTATTTATTCTCAGGAACACCAGCTCTGCTCTTTAGAAATCAGTATTTATGCTGGTAAAGAGTGATGTTCTTTTAAGCCTCAAAGATTAGTCAAGATTTGGTTTAGAGTGGTAATAAAGCTGGGCATTTGCTGCAAAATGGTTTGTACAGAAATTTTTAAAAGCTCTTTGTTTTCTCTGATCCATATGTTGTTCAAGAAAATCTGTCAGTTTTTTCACTTCTTTTTAGCTACCACTTGCCACTGGAATCACTCATTCACACTAGATTTCTCAGAATTTAAATTTCAAGAGCTCATTCAGACTGTTACCTTGGCTTTCTACACTGTATCTACTTCCATCATCTTTTTCCTGCAGCACCTCATATAACACGTAATGATTTTTGCTGGGAAATGCCCCTTCCTTAACAAATACCACTGGTTTGGGTGATGACAATGGATCTTAATGGAGATTACTTTGCTCTAGTGCATATTCAGCACAAAAGAACTATTTCTCTGTGATTTCATTATTATGATAAGCAGATACAAAAGCTGCTCAGTTGAATTGTGCCTTTAAAAAAATATGTTCACATCAGTCTGTGGCACTCAATATTAACACATTGAACATGCTGCTTACTTCATTTAGGTGAAGTGTAATAATGGGGAGCAGCATAAAAATCAACTTCTTCTGTTGTAAGATAAAGTAGCCATGGCTGAAGAGAGAACTTCCAATTCAATGACTTGTTTCATAGAATAATAGAATGTTATTGGAATGGACCTTAAAATCATCTAGTCCCAACTCCCCCTGCCATGGGCAGGAACACCTCCCACTAGACCAGGTTGCTCAAAGCCCCATCCAGCTTGGCCTTGAACATTTTCCATGATGGGGCATCCACCGTCTCCCTGGCAATCTGTTCCAGGGTCTCAACACCCTCACAGTAAAGAATTTCTTCCGTTTATCTAACCTAAA
Source organism: Melozone crissalis (assembly GCF_028551555.1). Taxonomy (NCBI): domain Eukaryota; kingdom Metazoa; phylum Chordata; class Aves; order Passeriformes; family Passerellidae; genus Melozone; species Melozone crissalis. Next base: position 18,964,128 of record NW_026535786.1, on the reverse strand, counting down.
CTTCCCCTCTTTCAGTCTGTACTTATTTCCCCTTGTCCTGCCACTGCAGTTCGTGACAAGGAGTCCCTCTCCAGCTTCCCTATGGGTCCCTTCAGGTACTGGAAGGTTGTAATGAGGTTCCCACACAATCTCCTTTTCTCCAGGCTGAGCAGCCCCAACCTTTCCAGCCTGTCTCCACAGGGGAGGTGCTCCCGTCCTCTTACCAACCTCGTGGCCTCCTCTGGACTTGTTCCAACAGTTCCATATCCTTCTTATGCTATGTCCTTCTGGTGCCTTAGGGACACCAGAAAATCCTGAATCAACTCCTATTCTATTTTGGATATTATGAAGTAAAGGGATTCAGCATTAAGACGGACCGAAAGTATTCAGAAAAATCTCAAATCTTCATTTACACCTGCTTCTGCTCTACTTGGAGTGTGTCTGTGGAGGGTGTGAGCTGTGACCATTTGATCTGCACGACTTAGTAACATCTCTACGCGGTTACACTCAGGCACAGTCACAACAAAAGGCGCGACAGAGCGTTGGATTTCTCTCTCTTTGTCCTGCGCTAAAACATACACGCATACACAGATCCACGAACCCGAACTCCACGCGAGGCAGTGGGGAACGTCCTCACCAGCATTCCCTGCTCCCCTGGGACACGCCGGCGCCGCTGCTCCCGGCCGGGGACGAGGAGCTGCTGGCACCGCCGGGCGTTGCGGTTGCCGTGGCAGCGGCGGAACCGCACAGCGCCACGGCGGCTCCCGAGGGACAAACACCGCCTCCCGAGGGACAAACACCGCCTCCCGAGGGACAAACGCCGCCTCCCGAGGGAGAAACGCCGCCTCCCGCTGGGCCCCGGCGCCCGCGAGTGGGCTGGGCCGCACCGGTCTGTTGCCATGGAGGCAGGCCTCCCCCCCCCAGCCCCCACGCTCCCATTTCCTTGTGGCACAATTCCACCTGAGGCTTGGAAATTGTGGGGAAGCAGAACGCTGAGGGGGGCGGGAGTACACATCGCACCAGGGGAGGGGCAGGAGTGCGGCAGGCGGCTCAGCCGAAAGCCCTTCTTTGATGCTGTTAAATTATGAATTCGTGAGGGAGCAGCCTCGGTTTGTGTGTTGTATTATTCATCATGCTCCGGCTGGCAATGAGCAATCGGATCAGCCCAAGAGGCAGCAGTGTCAGGATTTGGGCTTTTGTTAATCACAGAATCATAGAATTGCTTGGATTGGAATGGAATCTTGAAGCTCCAACCCAGTGCCATGGGCAAGGACACCTTCCACAAGATCAGGCTGCTCAGAGCCCCATCCAACCTGGCCTTGAACACCTCCAGAGCTGGGACATCCACAACTTCTCTGGACAACCTGTTCCAGTGTCTCACCACTAATGAAGACAGCACTGAATCTCCAGAGACACACCTCTCTGTGTTAACCACACATTGCTCCTTGAACTTGGAAATGGAAAAAACCAGAAAAAAAACCCCAAAAATCCCCCCCTAAAAAAACCAAAAAACAAACAAACAAACAAAAAAAAACAAAAAAAAAAAAAAAAAAAAAAAAAACAACCAACAAAAAACCAAAAAACAAAACCAGGAAATGCCCTGAATTAATTCCCATCTGGGGAAAAGAAAAAAATAAAAGGCCAAAGAACCCCACCCTGATTTACCTACGGAGCCAGAGGGGGGCTGGCAGAGGGAGAAGGATGAGGCTCCTCAGTGGAGCTGGAGGAGGTGGCAGGTTGCAGTCTCCTCTAGAGAGAACGAAACACCCCACAGGTAGTGGATGCTGTGCCCCTGAGACCAGCAGGACCCCAAAGAGCTGTGTGACCACCAGACTCCCCATAGAGCACACACAGAGCTCACTGCAAAGGCGAGCAGCTGTCAGCAGCCGTTCACGGTGATAAAGTTCATTCAGCATCACAAGAGGCTTCCCAGCACTGAATTTTGGGGAATGACCCTCCTCAGCCTTCCTACCAGCCAGGGCTGCAGTAGCATAGACCCCTCTGGGGGGAAAGAGGGAGAGAGCGAGGGAGGGAGTTCGCCTCACTGGCAGCACTGAGGTGATGCCGATTACACTGTCATGGCCGCGCACCTCAGAGGGCAGCACCTCCCCTGTACTAAAGGGTTAATGCTAGTGAAAGAAAATACAGGCAGAAAAACAGCCATGAAGCCAGAGCTTTGATAACTCTCAGAGTAACTCAAGTAGGGTCCCCCTTTCACTCAAAGTCATATGGGACAGAAAAGCTGAACCCCTTCAAGGTGGGGTTCACAAGTTCTCTGAAGACATCTGTCATCATAGGCCACATGCAATAGGAGGAGGCAGGACTCCATGATGCCAGGGCTTCTGCTCATTTTACACCATATGGTGAAAAAGAAAACCAGGCTTTGACACTGGTTCTAGTGGGCTGGAAGGGCTCCCTTACACTTACCAGAGATAATGCTGTTAGCTGCTTGGCAATGGTTCCTGTTGTACCTGGTGAAACTTAACCAGTGACCTCACCCAGGGCATGCAGTTATCCTACCCTTGAAGGCAATAAGCTGAATTTCTGACTTTCCACATTTCATTTTGACAAGTTCATAGCAGTCTAAAATACAGAGAACTGGGTACAATATCAAGGCTTTCTGCTCTGCTTTTATTGTAAGACTTATCCTTCATCTTAAAAGCCAGTGCTATCCTTTTAATTCACAAGAGATGCTTTATGCGACTAATTACAAATCAGCATGATTAAGGCAAGGATTGGACCCTATTGTTGGGATGCCAAGTTGTGATATTTGTCAATATTAACTTAATGATTTAAGGTCAATCAAAATTGATCTATGCAGTCATTAACCCACATGTCATTAAATGTTGGTTTTCAGATGTTCCCATGTGTGAGGAAGCTGCAGAGTATGGTTATGAAAAATGCAACAAAAACAGCAGTAAAGCAGTGCAGGGCTCCAAGGACAGATCCTGGCATACTGGCTGCTGTTTTCCTTGTCACTAATGCACCAGACACTATGTTCAGGCAGCAGATTCATGGACAGTGAGTGTGTTTCACAGAGAAAAGCTGCATAACATCTCCAGAGGAGCATTAAGCAAGCACTTTAACACTTTTTTTATGTAGTGTAGGAAACACTGTCAATTGACACTGTCAAAATCCACTGGGAGCAGGATTCAAAGCATCCAGTCTCCTGCCCCTTCCATAGTCAAAGTCCCTCTTTCCTTCCCAGTGCTTGGCTACGATCACACCAATAGAGAAGAAAACACAACCGCTTCCACACAGAGCCCTTCCCTTTCCCTGAGAGCACTGCCAGAGCAGCAGACTGTGTCACATATGCACACAGCCACTTCAGAGGTTGAGTGCAACCCTGCCTTGCCTTGGCAGGCTCTCACAGCCACTGCTAGCCCAGGGGGACAGCACTGGGTGCTGCTCCTGAAACAGCAGCCTCTGGCAGCTCTTACTATTCCTGCCTTTTAGGGCAGAACAAGCCCAGCACCCAGTCCCTCACTGTAGCAGTGATCCCAGGAACTACACCTCATCCTACCAGCATCACAGCAAGCCCAGTGCAGGACAGAGATTCAGTTGAAACACTCACCTCCAGCAGCCCCCAGCATCAACTGGAACAAAGAAACAGCCCCAACACCCCAGGCAGACAGCCGCGTGTAGTGTTTATCTCATCTCCACCGAACGGCACTGCATGCTCTATCTCCAGCGCAGAAATTCTGCTCCTTCACAGCAGCTGTGTGCCCCTTTCAGCTCTCTCAGCTTCCACGATGTGGCAGGATGTGATGGGAGGAGCAAGGATTGCCACAGTTCACGTGGACTTGCTTCACTTGCAGGGGAGAGCAGCCTTTCACCAGCACCAATGAGAAACACTTGAACCCACCTTAAGCATAATGCTATACCTGTATGACCTACTACTTATATTCTTGACAGACGCAAGCAGATATTTTAATCCCCGACTCTGTCGAGAAACTCATACCCCCACAGCTGATTCCTGTATTCACCCAGGAAGGCAGATGAATGAAATTCAGAACAGACCTGACATGCCAACAGTCTTATCCTTCAGCAATAAAGCTATGAAGGAAGCATGTCTAAGAAAGCCTCCCCTCCCCAGAACACCCCTTTTTTGGTTTTGGTGTTGTGCACAGGGCTTGTTGGGCTACTTACCTAGACAAACCACTGTACCCTCCACCCTGTACTATGAGGTACAAGCCACATCCAAGGCAGGGTGTGCCAGGATGGGGAGCTTACAACATTTCTCCTTTAAGGCCTCAACTTTGCAATTAGGTCCATGTAAGTAGAAAGGTCCTCCTGTGCAGTATCCGTGGATCTCTGGGCTTATATGAGTCCAACACTCCTGCATGAAAACCCTACACCTGCTTTCCTGTACTGTCACCCCCAGTTAGACTGGAGCGTCCTGACCAGGGCTACCCTGCATTGATGAGTGATGATCTCCGTCTGCAGACCAGTCTGCACTGGAATTAGAGTGGTGCTTATGGACTGCTCAGCATTAAGAATCCCCAAAACAAGACACTTGCACAGAGTTATGCAAACCTACACAAGCCAGCCATCAATTATCAACTTCTTGAAGCGTTGCTTCTTTTTGTATGTTTTGTTTTAGATTGTTTTTCTCTTTATTACAAAGATGCTCAGAATAACCTGCAGCAGCAGTGCGATGATCAGCAGGGAATCAAAATAGGAAAAAAACCATCTTCCACACAGGATAGCTCAGAGTATTTTTATTTAACAAAAATAGTTGTTTAATTAGAAACCAACAACATCCACATGGTTACAGGTTTTCCTAGGCATCACTGTTAACTCTGCATACAGCTCCAATCAGGCTCTACAGTCACCTCATCACCAAAGCAACAGCAGAGCTCAGAACCTGAATGACATCCAGGTGTGGCTTCCACACCTTGTGGGCCTGTGGACATACACAGTGTAAGCCTTTCTATTGTAGTTACCACAGTTTCATTACTTTGGTACAAAAATCACTGATATTGCTGTAAGTCATTAGTTCATTTGTGACTCGCTTTTAAAACAACTGCGCTGTTCCCCATCAAAGATTTGACCTCTGTAGGAAAAGTATAATTAAAATTGAGCTGCTCCTTTTGGTCACTTGATAGGAGTGCTGTGTACCCATTTCCCTTGCTTTGTTCCAACTGCCATCAGACCAAGGAACTCAAAGGACAGACTATCCCATCCCAGGACAGCTCATCAGCTAGCATTTCATGGCTTCAGATTTTATTTTTTTTAAAACAAAAAAACACAGAGAAAGGAATTTTTACATGGGTGGCTTCAAGTTTCCATTTCAGGATAAGGCAGTTAAGTTCACATGTGTAAATGCCAGTGCAGCTGAGCCCCTCTTTAGGGGGCTGTTTCAAGAGGCAGTGTGCAGAAAGAAAAGTTTTTGGGGAGTGGGCTCCCCTGAGCAGCTGGCCTGGAAGGGCTCCCTGGATCCCAGGCAGCACATGCCAAACACATTAATCACGCACCTTGTGTAGTAAAGGCTGAGGCTCACAGAAGGTGATGGGAAGTGTCCCAGCCAGGGGAAAAACACCTTCCCAACCCCAATACTGTGAAATCTCCTTGGCACTAAAAGCAGGTGATGAACCAAAGCTGCTTCTTCAGCTGAAAGAAGAAAGGAGCTCTAACGAACACACAGAGAGAAGGCATGGAGGGAAAGGCTGCATTGCACCTTCTCCCTTGCCAGCTCTCCTGTACACTTAAACTCACCACTACCTGCACAGAAACAAGCACACTCCATAGGCATTTGTTGCTGTTCTGGTCACGCTGCCTGAGTACCCAGGTGCCCAAGCCCAGGACAACTCTCTGCAACTCCTCTTCAGTGTTGAAGCAATTTGGAAAAAATAAATTATTTTAAAAAACCGATATGAGGCAAGTTCCAAATTGCTTAAACTGGACAAGAAAAAGAATTGCCCACTCTAAACATTCATTGTTCTGCTCATGTGGAAAGAAGAGGTAGAACTAGTGGACAGAGACCCACCAGAAGCATAAAGGCATTTTAAAATAACAGTGGAAAAATGACAGGCCATAAATCGTCATTTTCCAAAGCCTCAGGCAGTCATTCTGCTAACTACCATAATTGAAGGTGTCAATTTAATCACCACAGCCACAATTCTCTAAGGGCACAAAGAATAACTTAAAATCCTGTGAGTTACCTTCCTTCTCAGTGTATGCTAACGTACACCATCCCTGAAACAGTCCAGCCTGTGGGTTGTGAGGCAATGACTCCTGTAATCACAGGAACCTGCAGCCCTAAGGGACAAAGGCAAAGTTATCCAAGGGTCCCGGGGATTAGCATTTTGCCCATTTCAACTCCCTCTAAGTTTCCCTCTAGTTACAGTCCTTCCTGGGCACAGGCCTTTGTGGAACAAGTAGTGCCACTAATAGCCCATCCACCAGGGCCACAAATTGCCCCAGGACACATGTTTTTGGGGAAGAACCATGATCAGCTAAGGTAAACCTCTGGCAGCAGGGATGATAGACAGGAACAGAAAAACAGTACAAGCTCCTCTAGGAAGCATCTGTGTATGCAGAAATGTAAGTGTACCAGTCCTTAAAACAGAGCATCCAGCATCACAGGGCAGCTTTAGTGAGAGCCACTGCCAGAGCACAGTCCTCAGGCCACCTCCTATCCCAGGTCTGGGGCTCTCCACAGAGAGCTCTGTTAGCATGCCCTCATTTCTGCCCTGTAGCAGCACCTCATGACAGAGAGCAGCAGTTGACCAGACAATCACAAAACTGTCTGCAGATGGACAGTGTTAGACTAAAACCTCCCAAGGTTCTCATTCTTTGAGAAAACTTACTGTTCTTTGCTGCACATCCCATACATGCAACAGAAGAACAAAGGGCATTTTAGAAAGAAGATATTTGTTCTTACTTACGTAAGAGCTAATATATTTACCTTCTAAAATGTGCTACTAATATAGTATAAATATGGATCATATACCATTAAGGTGATTGCCTTGGGAAGAAAAGGCAGAGATTAAAAACAGACCTATATCTTCATATGTAGTCACCAAGAGTCTTCGCTTAGGGCACTACTGGCTTTCAGGAGATCTGCTTTGCACCTGCTCTTGTCTTCTGCAAGATTCCACAATACTGCAGATGCCACTGACCAAGAACACCAGTGAGATGACCGCAAAGTAAGAGGCATAAATCATGAACTGCAGAGAAAAGAAAATAAAAAGAAGTGGTTAAACCAAGCAGTTTCCAGATTCATAGGAATGTTAATAAAATAAATGAGTTCCCTTCCATTCTAAAATATCAGGATTCAGTGGTTATTTCTCTGTCAAATCCTTGACCCAGAAACAGGTAGCTGACAAGCTTTACAGCTTGGTTTATCTTCCTCCCTTCCCCACCTCCCATCAATAAAGTTAAGAACATCTATCATACCTGGGTGAAGATGTCTAAGCCAAGCCCACTGGCATCTACAACAATCACAGTGAGCAGAGTCTGAAGGCCTAAGGCAATGAAAGTATTGACCCCAAACACCAGGGCATACCGCTCCACACTGAGATTTGTAGCAATCTGGAACCTGGAAAGAAAGAGATGACCAGAAACATAAGGGAAAAAGTAGAGGAATGCATAAATGGCAGGAACATTTCTGGACAGTACAACTTTGCAACTTGAGGAGTTACATCGATTGGTTTCATATTTTCCACAGCTAAATTACCTTGCACAGATAGCGTCCTTTTCTAAATAGGATCGCAATGGACTAACTTAATAGCTAGCAGAGACCCACAGACACATACAACCCCTTTTTTTAAAAGCAAACAAACAACCCAACACACCACTAAGGGAGCTGTGTGGGTTTCAGTGTCACTGAAGCAGCCCAGCTGTCTGATGTAAAGGGTCTGGTCACATGGAGAAGATGCAACACACTCTGACCGCAGAGAGCAGCTGGCTGAATCTCAAAGCTTCAGTCTGTTGCTGTGTGGTCCATAACCTTTTGCATCCTTCTAACCAGAACTCCCCTTGCAGTTGCCAGTTTCAGCATCACCCCTCTCCTTGTGCTTGAGCTGTCTTGAAGCGATTTTGTGGTTCAAAACCAGCTAAGCTTTCCTCCCCAAAGTGACAAATAATATCGAAGTAGTTTTCCTACAGGTTAGGGGAAGTTGATGCTTCAATCCAGGCAAAGCATTGTCCTTTGCTCATCTGTTAACACTTCACTCCAGCCACGTTTATGAAAAACATCCCCCTAGCAATCAGCACTATCTAATATTTAGAAGTATTCACTTCAGTGCCACAAGATTTTTAAGCTTGGGCACACTGCCAGCCAAATATATCTCCATGCCTCAGTTTCCAACCTGAATCACAACACAAACCCTTGCAACAGACTCTTGTTCCACAGGAAAGGCACCACTTTCATACCAGCTGTAACCTTGAGAGCAGTTTAGGTTACAGAGATACTCACGTTGCTATTGTGATTAGCATCATGTAGATAATTCTGAAGATGACATAGGATGCATAGCACACCCAGATGTTATGAACAGTGTCCATGACATACACAGCAGCAGCAATAAGAAGAGAGAACAGGGCAAGTGCCACTTCACCCCACACTGCCCAGGATGTTTTTATGTGACCCACAACAACGACTGCAACTGCTCCTGTGAGGGGAAAGAAAGCATAAATCTTAGTAATTACAGTTGGAGCAATTTGGAGATGGTGCACTAGGAGCTCTATAGCCCCTAACAGCCAAACATGAATGAAGTGGAGGGCACAAGTAGGAACACCTCAGCAGCTCTCCTTCCTGACCCCTCCCTCACCTAGAACACTGCTGTAAACTCCCATTTACTCTTACAGAAACAGGAAAAAAATACATAGGTCAATGCTGACTGCCTCTAAAGCCTCCTCTCTGGCTCCAGAAGCATGACAGCCCCAGGCCTCAGACCACTGCCACTCACTCCTCTGTGCCTGACTGTGGCAGTGCTGTCAATAATTGGGTAATTTCTGTTGAGAAATCCAAACCCTGGTTCTCAAAAGCGCTCACCAAATTATTTACTGGTGCTTTAACAGAGGGTAGGAGGGAGAAAGGCACTACTCACTTTAATGCACAGCTGTTAGAGCTCTCCCCCAGGAAGCAGAAAAACCTACATTTACTGTCATCTCCACACTGGGCTGTAAGATTAAGACTGAGAAGTCCAAATCCACATCTTCTGGAATGCAGCCTAGTCACAGGTTATAATCATGCACTATTGATTGTGCAAGAACAATCCTTTACAACCCAGGTTTGTAACTCTGGCTGGATTTTGTGAAGAGGGGATGGCGATAAAAGACAAATCAGAGGATGGGAAAGTATGTGGTATTTCGTGCAATTCAATGAGCAGACAAAGATAGTTTCATGCACTATCACAGCTGCAACTACTGAGAAGTCTAAATACATATTACATTAATAGAAAATTCCCATTCCAAGTAGGCCTTGTTCTGCAAATAAGCCAAACAGCAACCAACAGCATAATGGCGGTACACAGCAAACCAGACAAACAGCATACTGACAAAGGGAGGTTTACAGGACATTTCTGAAAAACAGGATTGTGTTCAGCAGTAGACCACTGCACAAAAGTGCTACAGTGCACTATCTAAGCTCTTTGTAGCCCTTAGCTGGCATGCTGTCTTAGAAAACCTTCAAGCACACCAAGATTCCTTATGCACCACCAGTTTGCACAAGACTACAATCCTGTCAGACCACACATCAATCTTGCAGACTGGTGAAGAACGGCACTATGCCAAGGGAAAGGATTTATTTTCCCACTAAAGTCTGACTAACATCTTGTTCTTTGGAAGTCTGGGTCCTCCAGTAGCAAAACTCTGAAATGCAAAAAGAAGCTCAGTCCTAGAGCATTCTTCCTACTGTCTCAGCAATTCTGATATTTGAGAACAGACATGAGGATCTCATGGCAATTCACAAAATTGTATTTTCCTTATGCGCCAAGGTTGTATCAGCCTGACGCCAAATTAAGACATTCAGTCTGTGTCCTTCAATGAGACACATTCAGCTGATCAGTGGTTTCATAACCCAACCTGATAAAGGATTGCCACACTCCAAAGAAGGTGCAGGGATGCAATCTAACAGTCAGCTGATCTCCCTAGAAGGAATCCTAATTTTCTTTCCCAGGACAGGGAGCCGACAGCAACGTGAGTCACCATGCCAACTTAAACCCCTCTGCAGGGCACGGACTGCAACAGCACCTTATGAAAAGGGTGCCAAACGTTGCTCCTAACTAAGCACAGAATGACTAAGAGCAATGAAAATGGCAAATCAGATCTAGGACACAGCAGGAGAGATTTCTAATACAGGGGGAAGAGTGAACAGCATGTCCTTCTGTAAGTCTGATGCCTCACTGAGTTAAGTTGAGTGCAATTCAGATTATCCACCTTCAAAAGGAATGAAACTCATGCCAGGTTTGGTGCAAAGATGGGCACATTGTGTTCTTGTAGAATTAAGGAAGAGAACAAAGAGCTTAACTTTACTAAAGAACAGCTAGAAAAACCTGGTTTGTCTGGCCCAGAGCAAAGATTTTGTGCTAAAATACAACCCTGGCGTGACATCAGAGATAAATAAACAGCTCATTAATAAATTCAAACTGGAAATCAGAAATTAGAGCATTTGCACTAGTGCCTAGGAAGTCAGGTCACTGTATGCTCATTTTTAACAAATGCTAGGACTTCCAGTCCTGTCACACACTTCAAGCTTTTAGTTGTGACCATAAATTCATTAAACTTTGCTTTTTTCAAGCAATTAATCTCTATCAACTGGAAGGATTCTATCATTTGAGCAGTTCAGGCTAATTTACCTGAAAACATCACCCAAAATGATTCAACTATTTATAAAAATGATACTTGAGGGGAAAGAAAATCAAAATGGGAAACTAAAAACTTCAGTCTTATGAGTTTAGGTCCATTTTCACAGGCTTTTTTAAAAGGGACCTTGTTATCAAAGATGTTCATTATAAGGTTTGAAGAATACCCTTGTCTCCCTTTTTTTATTTTTTAAATTGTGCTGCTATTAGGCCACATTATGGGTCTTCTTTTCCTTGATACCAATTATTCTTCTACTGGGACAAAGGTAGGATGGTAGAGGAAGCCAATCCAAACAAGAAGAAAGAGCCATAGGCTCATGCTATAGTGGAGAAGCAGTGTATGACAGCAAAGTATTTAAGGGCAGATTTAGTACACCAAGGACTGAATAGACAAAGTCATCAAGTTGCCAACAGTTTCAAATCCAACTAACAATGGGTTGTGGACCAGCTTTTAGAACTATAAACCAGCCACAGCTTCCTACTGAACTTCAAGAAGGGGCTGAGCACACCCAAGGAAGCACTAATAATTTGTGTACCTTGGTTTCTTTTGCCCCCAAGCAGGTGATGCCCACAGCAGGTGATGGAACAATGACTCCATCAAAGAAAAGGGATGTGCTGCAGCAACATCTAGAAAACCTCTGCAAGGGTATGTTAGTTTTTTTTAAATAGTATTGTCTTAGTTCTGGTAATGAAACAGTATTAAACAACTTCATAAACAAATGCTTGTGTTCACTGACCTACCTGTCCCTTTCAAGTCAACCAACTTCTTTCATCTTAATAGCTTCTGCTCCTAACAGTGCTGAAATGACTAACCATGGCTCACTGCATGCTGGGTGCGTACAGGAAACCTTCACGGGCTCCTGGAGAAAAACCAAACGCACAGGACCCCATGTCTGACTCTGGGTGGCTAAAACAAACATAACCTCATTGTCATGGTGACAGTCAAGAGCAGACAGTCAGCCACATGCCTGGAGCCTTGTGCCAAGTATTTCAGAATGATGATTGCCTTGGGAGGTTCCTCTAAACACCTACGTACTGGATTACAAGAATCAGGACTGCTTCCATGACTAACTCACAGAGCACCTTACCCGTGCATGTCAGGGAAGGCTCACCGCAAATGCCAGGGCTTACCTCTCCTTGCATGCTTGGGGGAATGCATGGTATTTCCAAACCATGCTCTAGTGACCTTGAGGGAAATAAGACATTTCTCACAGCAGAGCCGGAGCTAAGCAGGAAGCTTACCTAGGAGCGTCGAGGCCGCCTCCACAGCACCATTGTAGATGTCCGCATTGTGAGAAGGCAGCACCATCTCCCACAGGCCCTGAGCGTAGTTGATGACCTGAAAGTAGCCACAGGTGGACAGTGCCCACCACACGGACCAGCATAGCATGGTCCTGGAGGAGTAGCACTGCACGAAGTCCTGCCAGAGGTCTTTGAGCACCTTTGCGATGTTTACTTTCTGCTTCTGCATAGATTGGAGAAGGAAGGGGAGAGAAATGTTAAGTCTTTGTTTATGAACACTTCACACTAATCCACAAAATTGCCCCTTTCAGGTGGTCTGATCACTGGTGAGTGACAATGCCACTCTAGGATACAAACCCCCACACAGTAATGCATAAAAAGCTTTCTCATCCCACAATCTCTGTGCCAAACAGGGCCATACCCTTACATGCAGGGGAAGCATTCAGTCCCAAGCATCTCCCCATCTCTGGCTCTCCCTGACAGACAGCAGGGACTGCCACGTGTTATGTGAGCAGCTGAAGGGTACCACAGAAGAAACACCAGAGAACAGGACACAATATCCACTTTGACAAGACAGGATTGGAAGCCAGCCATTCACATCATAAAGGTAAAAAGTATTACTGACACTTTTAACTCCTGATTCAAATTCAACCAAATTTTGTAGCACAGGGAACTACATCTGTCTCCAACAGGCATTGTGAGTTTATCAATAGTCATAGAAGCAAGTTCATTACCACACACTGTACCCCTGTTAAAGCTCACCAGGGCTTCAAGAAGGTGAGAGATGTCACCTGGGGATCTAAAGGGAAAGAGAAACTACTTCCATCAGACACTGCTGTTGCAAATGGCAGGTCCTGCACATACAAGTGCCCTGACAAATGGCAGGAGATAAAAAATAAAGCTTTCCACTCTGAATCTTTCTAGAAAGAACATGCAAGGGGGCAGACTCTTAAAAATGATTGAAAATAGATCAATTCTAGCAATAGGGGATGACAGTAATCAAAATTGCTTTTTTCATACAGATATTACAGTTCTTACTATCTTTTTACATGCAAACTATTACAGTTGCTTTTTACAAAAAATTACAGTTCTTTACCACTTTATGTCAACAGCAGCAGAGGAAAAGAGCATGCCTTTGTAGACAAAAGTTCCTGGTTACATTTGCTGCACACACACACATGTACAGACATAGTGTAGACTCTGTAGGGCAAGACCCTTCTGGTCTGAGTAGGAGGAGCAGTTACTTAATGTGAGACTGGGCAGAGCCCCGAGGCCCACACAGCACCTCAGGCCCCTGTGAACTTGGATTCCCTGCAGGGAAACACACAGCATTGTCACAGGACTGAGCTATTGCACATTGTGCTGTCACATGCCCAGTTTCAGAGTGGTTTCCAGAGAGCAGCAGCAACTTTGAGCTCTTGGCATTATGCCCTTTCCCTGGGGGAATCATGCAGAGTGTTCCTGGGAAATACTATTTTCCATGAGCAATAAAACTCACTTCAAAAGGTTTCTACTAAAACTCCAAAAGACCACAGCCTGAAACCTGTCCTGAACTTCCTTTCTTCCACCCCTTCAAGTGTCACTGATTTCTAAGCATCTTTATTAAACACCACACAGTCCCACCGGTGCCTTGCCAGTGGTGTAACTCTTGCTCTGCTTGTGGATACCATTCCTCCAAAACACAGCAGAGTAACTTGGGAAGAAGTGAGCTTGTGGCAATGTGACCTTACACGTAACTCCCACACCGACGATTTCACACAAAGCACAAGATCAGACACAGGAAAACAAGAGAAGGGAACGGTCACACACAGCCCAAAAACTGACTTGGCTGCTCAGCCCCAAGCGAATGTCTGGTAAGGCAGAAAGGCACACCTGCCCTGCTCTGGCAGTGCCTCTCCAGTACAATTATTCCTTCAGCCATCCATGTTTGTGAAATATGGTTGCTGTTACCTCAGCAAGAAGGACAATCATCACACTCCAATGCTTCTCAGACTTCAACACCTGGTGTAAGGGACCTCAGGGGAGTTAGGCAGGTGTACTCTCTCCTTTTCTAAACTTTTCCCCACTACTTTGGTACTACACATACTCTCTCAGGACAGGAGTAAGGTAAACAAAAGGGATGGATAAGTTATATGTTTATGGCACAGAATTTGTCTTAACAAATACCCTTTAACATGCAAGCATAACTCGGGTAAAAATATCCTTGGTCACACATGATCGTGCTGGATGGGGTAGGATTAAGTCCCTGGAATGTTAATACCTTCAATTCCCAGCTGTAGCTGGAGAAGCAGAAAGCAGCTCTGGATGCTGCCTCCCCCAAACCAGCTAACTGTGGCTTACTTGCTAAGAAATACCCACTGCTGACTAATCCAGCAGCTGTGCTTACCTTCTGGCTTGTCCTCAGAACCAGTACAGCCTCCTTCTGTCTGAGGAGCACCGCTGACTCTCCCCAGGGCCTCGAATCCCCCTGCCAGGAATCTTCACATATTTGCATTTCCTGGAGCAATGAGGCCAGCAGGGACCTGCCCAGCAGGCAAACCACACACTCACACTGGGCCCCAAAACTGGAGGCTGCTCATGCATGGTGGGAACCAGCACATGTCTCCACCAAGCAAGAGTCCCTGCACTTGTTTTGTACAAATGACTTTGCCAAGTTACGCAGCCCACAAAAGCCACAAGTCAGGGCACTGCCTTGGCATTCTCAGAGGCTGTATTAAGCAGATATCATGCAGATGTGCTTCCTGCAATTTCTCACATTCTGCCCTTGTATTACTAATCAATGTCTGCTTCCAAGTGTCTTCAAGAATTACTACAGTTTCCTTCCTAGAGCAGCTTCCTTCCAGGATCATATGGTAAACCCCAATTATTACACAGCATATTGCAGCACAACTCACACAACAGCTGGAGTAACAACGCCAAAATCTGAGTACATGAAGAACTGCCCCTTTTCTGCAAGTCACTGGGTGCATCCAGAAGCACACACAGAGTTTGGACATATGTTCAATGTTTGGTGTCCCAGAGATGCCCCTTGCTTTGTACCACTGGATGGCAATCTGATGCCCAGAGCATTCAAACTGCAGCCATGGTGAGACATGAAGAGCAGTTTCAGAAAAACTAAGGAGCAGCCTACTATGCTCAAACAGCAAAAGGATGCCAGTAATAATTCTCCCTGTGCCCTAAGTAAGGAAGAGGGATATGTAAAGGAATACTTTTTTGCTGTTATGGGATATA
This sequence comes from Melozone crissalis, assembly GCF_028551555.1. NCBI lineage: Eukaryota > Metazoa > Chordata > Aves > Passeriformes > Passerellidae > Melozone > Melozone crissalis. The sequence goes on along the minus strand of NW_026535786.1, from coordinate 18,948,868 downwards.
TATAAGAGATATTACATCTCTACTGCTACATACATATATATGCATGTGTGACAACCCCGTCAGTATGGCATCTTCTACTCCTGTAAACTCAGGGCACAACTCACCTGCTTCTCTGCTGGATGACCCTCCCCATTTAAGGGAACTTTTGTCTCATCCTCCCAGCCAGGTGCCCTCTGCACGTCGGGATGATCTTGGACAGCAGCTCCATTTTTACAGTCCATGACCTTCATTTCACAACTAAGCCGCTGACTTGAGAAGTGGTGAAAGAAAAGGCTTTTCTGCGGCATGGGCAGGAACCACGCCGTAGCAAAGGCAATGGATATGCTAGTTAAGGAGACAACGTTCAAGCTGAAGAGGGACCATCCCGCCACGGACACAAGGACCTGCCCAGACACCGAGCCCACTGTGTAGCCCACCAGGGTGGCACTTCGGCAGTAGCTGGTGACCTGCTGGTACAGGTTGATATCGACGACACTGTAGATGTAGGAGTAATAGGCGATGTCGGTGGCAGTCCCCATCCCGTAGAAGAACTCAAGGAGCTGGAAGGCCCACAGCCGCTGGGCGTACAGCAGCATGAACCAGGTGACGATGAGGCTCAGGCCCTGCAGCAGGACCACAGGCTTGTACCGCAGATAGTCCGTGGCCAGGAACACGGGGAAGAGCAGCGCCAGGTAGGAGTAAGTCCACACCGGGTAAATCTCGTTGAACACCTGCGGGAGGGAAAAGACGGCGGTAACCGCCAGCACTCCCGTACTGCGAACAAAGCACGGACATACAGCACATAGACAGACACACACCCCGCGGGGGGAGGGGGGAGGGGGGGGAAGGCCCCCGGGGACACCGTACCTCGGTCTCGGAGAGGTTCTTGTGCGGCCCCAGCAGGTACCGGGTGAGGAAGGGCTCCGACGGCCGCACGCTGCAGAAGAAGCCGTAGGCGCAGAGCAGCACTGTGGGCAGCGCCCAGGAGCAGGCGTTGCCGCTGGCAGCCCGAGCGGAGCGCCGCGCCGGCCGCCCCCCGTGCGAGTCCTCCATGCCGGGCCGGGCCGGGCCGGGCCGGGCCGGGCCGGGCCGGGGGCGCTCCGGGAGCCAGAGGCGCTCCCGGGGGCCAGAGGCGCTCCCGGGGCCGGAGGCGCCGGCGGCGGGCGCGTCCCGGTCACCTCCCGAGACGAGGCTCCAGCCCGCGGCGCTGCGCCCCGCGCTGATTGGCCAGCGTATGGTGGGCGGGGCCACACACCGCGCTCGGATTGGGCAGTGCGCCCCGCGGGCGGGGCCAGAAGCCGCGCGCGGAAGGGGCGGGGCAGGGCCCTGTCCCGAGGGCCGCTCGCCCGCAGAGCTGCGGCTGCCCGCGCTCCTCCGGGGCCGGTGCGAGCCGGCTGTGGGAGCTGCTCCCGCCGAGAGACATCCCTGCCGCCTGGGCCGGCCCTGCTCCGCCTTTCCTCCGGCTCTCCGGGCCCGGGAGCGTCCGGCCGCTGACTGCTGCCGCTTTCCTCCCTTTCGCAAGATAAGAGCTTGAATCGCTTCTGTGGTTTAATAAAGCAGCACCTTGTTGTTCAACTAGAAGAAATAAAACTATTGCATTCGAAGTAATTATCTAAAGTTTTGCACAGTAATACTGTTCCTATAGCTTTGCCAATCCTCTGAACTATTTGCTGTTTTTCTGTTCAATCTCTTCCTATCTATTTGATTTGCCTTTCCCTTTGCTCCACTCCCTTGATCTGCACGACATTGCTACCACTCCTAAGGCTTCCTGTTTTATACCTACAGTTTGTTCTTCAAACTGGCTGATGCCAGAGACAATTCACACCAGGGGTCAAGCCTCCACCTGTGCAATTGCATATCCTGCCTCCTAGGCATCTGGATATACAGAGTTGAGTGGGAAAGAGCAAGTTCTTCTCAGCCCCAGAACGGATTCCTTGTAGTGCAGAATTTTACTACCATTTATTACTATTATATATTTATTAATATTTTATTACTGTAATCACCATAATCATGCCTTAGTAAACATAGCTACAAAGAGGATTTGAGCTGTAAGATTACTCAGCTGTCTGTAAGACAGTTAAATATTTTGGTCTGGATGGGTTTGATGCTTTTATCTTCTGGGTCTAGCAAAATTTCTTTTCTATTTTTCTCCATGTTCTCTTCTGTAGAAAACCTGTAAGATTTATTAGGAAAAATATATATTGCTATTTCACTACCTTTTAGCTTGAAGCAAAACCCTACACACAAAGAATCAGTTCCTGCTAATATTGGCATCCATTTCAGCCACAGGCAAGGAATGGCTGATCTTTTCAAAGAGCACGGTTAGAGTGAAATGAGCCGAAACAACAACTGATAAACGCCTTGCCAGGGGTTCCCTCCTTCCCAGCAGTGCCTCAGTCCCGCTGGCCTGTGGCCCAGAAGCAGGCAATAAAGGAATATGGGCTGATAGCAGGGTGGTGTGCACCCTCTGACTGCTGCTTGGTGCCGAGCAGGGGCAGGAGGAAAGAGCAAACCCTTGGAGTTCTTGGTGTGCCCTGCCCAGAGGCAACAGTTCCCACAGCTTCCGCACTGCTCACAGCTCTCACGGGTGGCCTTGCTCTTTTCCAAACCAGCAGTCCTTAGAGCTGTGCCACTGGAGCCCAGCTGCTGTTTCCAGTGGATTAGAACGAGTGACATCAGTTTAGCCGTTTTCCTTAAAAAAAATACACAGTCAGTCAGGCAAACTAGATTTCTCCCCCAAAAACTGGAACAAATTTTTGACTTAAGTGCTCCATGTTTTCTCAGGGTTTTTGTTTTGTTCTCAAAAGAACTCGCCTTGGTTTATTTTCATGGAATATTTTCAGCCTTTGGGAACAAGATAAAATTTTATTTCCTGATTTTTTATTTCTATTTTTCCTTTTCTTAGCCTTCCTCCACATTTTCTTTTTCCATCTCCCCACTCTACTAGAAAAAGTAAGGAAAGGTTAAAAGTGTTTGATAGTAAAAACCTGAACACTTCCAATATTTTTTCTAAGGTGGAAGACATAAGCTGTGAAAAGTAGAGTTTTTCACACTTTCCTTAATCTTACTTATTTCCTTCTTCTCTCAGCTTCTGGCCTGCAGTGTATTGTGGAGGAATTAATAAAATATATGTGCATGAAAAGTTCTCCTGAAGTCATGCCAAGTTGTTTAGAGAAAATCTTCTGTAAATTAAAAACTTCAAAAACTGCTCTCTTGTGAAGCTGTTGTTCAGAATGTTTTCTCAGTATGTGAAAGCACTAAGATGGTACAAATATTTCAGAAACTATCCAGACAGAGAGAATAAAACAGATTTGTCTTTTCTTGAGTATGAAAGGAACAAAGGCACAGAAATGTGACAAACAGCAACCACTTTCTTTTTTTATTATTTTGGCCATTGTAACTAATCTGGGGAAGTAGACTCCATTAACTAGTATCTGTGTTGGAATGAAACAGAATTAGCAAGAACAAAACAAAACTCTCAATTATTTCTGAAATGCAGGCTGATTAGTTTAGATCAAAGCCTGTAGATTATGGCAATCTGTTATATTTAGTAGACTAAATATAACTTTGAAGGCCTGTGTCTTCCTCACTTCCAACCCCCAGTTGATTCTTTGATAATCTGGGGGTTTTCAACAGGAAACTCATGAATCTTATGCAGGCATAAAGAATCAATTTAAAACCCCTGTGCATGGGGGAGTGGGGGGCAGCGTTGTAGTTCACTGAAACACAGCTGATACAGAAGCCAGTCTAAAATCCAAGCTTTCAAGACCTGCAGAAGCATAAGGACAAACAACCATCTCTCCAAAATACAGGAGTCATTAGGAGACAGGTTACCATCAAAAGCCTCTGGCAGAGAACTTTCCTTCTGCCCTGCACACCACAGCAAGCTCTGCATTGTGTCCGACGCAGACTGAACAGAGAGCTGTTAGAGATGAGGCACTCATGGCTGAATTTGAGGAATTACTTGCCACAGGATATCAGAATAACTCCTGGACTAAGATGGGTCATGTTGTACAGCACTATACATTTCCATTATGGACATTATGGATGTAATTGTTTAAAACATTTGCAGGCAGCTACACAAGGAAGAAATGGAAAAGCCACTCAAGTCAGCTACAAACAGTGGAAAAAATTTCACAGGAAGTGCAAAAAGAGTACAATAGTGATGTTACAAAGTAAAACAAGCATTTAAAAGAAATATACCCTGTACTTTTATTAAATGAAGAAGCAAATAGCTTGGTCTAATTACGTGATGCTTGGTGTACGTAGGTCACAGTGGGCTTAACACAGTATTGTTCCCATTAGGAATGGTGTTACAGATGTGCCCAGGAACCCTGAGAATGATCCCATGGCCTGTTTTGGAGAGTGCTGTTCAAACATTCAAGAAGATGGAGTCCCTACCTGGAGGAGATTGTAATTAAAGCATGATTCAAGCACTGGGTGGAACAAACAAATGGAGAATGGGGCACAGTAATGATAGGAAAGTGTAGGTGGATAAACTGGTTATGATGCAGAGCTAGCATGAACAAACACAGCAAGAAGAGGAATATTTTGCACTGATTAAGAGGAATAACTGACTCATACAAAATAGCAGTTGGTCCACATAGGACAGTGCTGCATCTCATTTCTCTGGTGCTTCATGGTAATATTGATAAACAGTCTTCCCTAGCATATATGTGGGCATGGGCAGAGCCTTTCTCTTTCAGGTATGTGCCAAAAAAATCTCCTGTCATGAAAGACACCTCGTGAGTGTGAGTGCTTGTGAAGTTGCAAGCCCTCCTTTTGTCCCTTAGCACCATCCTAAAATTCTGATCAACCCACTAGTATTCAGGGCCATTTCAGGGAGTGCTGGATGATGCTCAAAAGATTGGTTGTTTGTCTGGAGTCCTGAACGCATTCCCATTTGATGCTTTTTCTGCAGGGTTCTCCTGGCCCTTCACTCAGACATGCTCTTGCCATGCACCCTCATGGACATCTCTAATGTAAGAAGAGCCCCAAAGCCCAGATTCACCTTTGCATCTGTGCTGATGCACAATTCAGGTTTCTGAGTGGATGCAGAAACAGGATCTGCATTGGCTTTAATGCGTGCAGCTTTGTCTCCACCCTGCTTTGCTATGCCAGCTGTGTGGAAGGAACTGTCCAGTCTGCAGACTCCTGGGCACCTTGGTGAAGGTGAGCTGGCCTGGCTTCAGTGCAGGGATCCCTGCAGTGCATGTGTTACATTCAGAACAACCAGCAGAAAAACAGGCAAAAATGGAGGTTACATCTCCTCTAAAAGGCAGAGGTGTCTGTACCCATCCACATGGGACTGCCTGCATCTTTAGACTGTACAGGGCAGTCTGTACAAACCTGGGTGGGTACTGCATCAGGCTCTGAAGAAACTACTGTGGTGCTGCTGTCAGTATCTGTTTCAGAGGTGCTCAACTGTGTTCACACATACTTCCAACTCCTTTCCAATCCAAGTGCAGACACAACCAGTTTCAGTGTCTGTGTGAAGGAGCACAGCCACCACCTCTGGATAGAAACTGGAAACACTTGGTTGCACCTAGTAAAGGTGGTTGTGAGGAAAGCACAAGGCTTCAAGCACAGCCACCCATGTGGAATTGTCACTTGCAGATGGTCAGCTTTGGACACCCTGCAGCCTCTTGGAAGCTGAAATGAGCCTTAGAGGGCAGCAACTCCATTGTGACACTGTTTGAGGCTAAAAGCAGTTGTCTTTGGACCTTTGGATCAAAGGCCAGTGTGAAGGCATCCATCCAGATTTGTGAAGAAATTATTTCCTGTATTACTCTGAACTTTGGCACCGCATTTCTCCCTCAGTCCTAGAGTTTGTTTGTTAACCTTCATGCTGTCACGTACATCTTTAGTCTCTGAGAAAACTGCAGGAATTCTTGCTCTCCATGTGTATTTTGCAAATAATCCCAACATACACAGAATTTCATTCCACAGTGTGTAAAAGGCTCTGCAGAACTGACTGGTTTAACTATAGATTTTCAAAAGCCTTGGCAACTTCAATCTAAGATGGCTGCTTAATAAAATTAAAATGCTTTGTGTATGGGGTTCAGCTAGGATAGAGTTAATTTTCTTCACAGCAGTGTGTATAGTGCTGTGCTTTGGTTTTTTGACTAAACGAGCACTGATAACACACATTGTTTTAGCTGGTACTGGCAGTGTTTGCTCAGCACCAAGGCCTTTTCTTTTCCCCACCGTGAGAAGGCTGGGGCTGCACAAGAGGCTGAGAGAGGACACAGCTGACCAGGGGGTGTAATATGCCAGACTGTGTGACATTGTGCTCAGCAGGAAAGGCAGGGGGAAAGGAGAAGGATGAAGGGGGAATGTTCAGACTTTTGGTCTTTGTCTTCCCAAGCAACTGCCAGGTATGTCAAGGCCCTGCTTGCCTAGAAGCAGCTGAACACGTGCCTGTTGATGAGAAGTGGCAAATGAATTCCTTATTGTGCCTTACTTGCATCTGCAGCTTTGATTTGCTTATCAAACTGCCTTAATATCAACCTGCAAGTTTCCTCTCTTTTGCTCTTCCAATCCTCTCCCCCAGCCTGCCAGGAGAAAGCCATCAAGTGACTGAATGAGGACTTAGCTGCCAGCTGAGGCCAACCCACTGCAGTCCTTTTTGGTGTCCCATGTGAGACAAGAGGATTTTGAGATAACACCCCTGATCAGAGTGTGCTAAGTAGAATTTCTAGCTGTTATTGGCAGCCGTTTATGCTTTTTGCCTTACTGTATGTAAGAGTCTGGCACATTAGTGACTGGTTTGGACTTTTGCTATTTGTTGTAGCTCTTATCTTACGCAGCTGTGCAAGGGAACATTTTGTTATCAGCAATGGTCTCATGTCTGAGGTGGCACAGGGCCCAGACATCCCTGCTCTACTGGGCAGGCTGGAACACCACTGGAATGGGGTTAATTTCCATCACAGCTGCCCAAAGGGTGTTGTGGCTTAGATTTGTCACTAGGGCAGTGTTCACAACACAGGGGTGTTTTAGGGGCACTGAACAGCGTCTGCACGGTGTCAAGGCCTTTGCTTTTTACCTCTCTGCTCAGGCTGGGGAAGGACAAGGGGCTGGAGAGGAAAGGCAAGCAGGACATCTGACCCCAGCTAACAAAAGTACAGTTCATTAGTAAGCAGAAGCAGAACTTCAACTTGTAAAATTGATGCAGATGGACTGAGTCATGCTCCTGCAATCAGTTTTGCAGTTATGTAACTTTACACAGAATTAGACATGTGTGTGTTTATATGTGTATATATAAAGAACTAATTACTTATTTAGAACATTAAAGATCACTGCCTTCTAAAAAATAATTTCATAGTTATCGCATAAAAACTTAGTCCTGCTGAAGTTAGCAAGCATTTATCGACTGTTTTCCAAGGTAAAACCTCATTCCAAAGTTTACATGTCTTTCTTTTTTTAGTGAATATGGCTTGTGTTAGAATTTCATGGTGGTGTCAAACAAAAATAAACTAAGCACAATTACAAAATACTAAGAAACCAACCTTTAAAGATGGAGGAAATACTCACACTGTTTCACCATTTGAAATTATTTCTAATTGGCACTGAAAATTTTACTTTCCTGTTGCATACTTTCACTATTACTAGAACTACTACTGTAGAGGCAAATATACAAAACAAAATTTTGATCCTTTCATGCAACAATATTAGCTTTATTTTCCAGTGGAAAATTACAACAGTTTGTGACATAGTAAAAAAAGAAGAAAAACCAGAAGAAAATATTTGTTTAGTTTTTTACACGTTTTTCATTCCTGTTCTATACCTTCTCTTTAAAATGCATGTTCTGTATGAGAAAGAAATGAAAAACTACTGAAATAAAACTGGCTAACACCATTCAAGGTTCAAAGACAAATTACTTTAAAAATCCAGCCTGCTGAATGGTACCTAGTGTGATAAGTGAAGTGCTGCAAATAAGCAATATAAAGGATAAAAGTCCAGAACACTACTGAAAGCTTAGTTAAAATTCTGCTGGAATAATGAGTTTATGGACTGTGTATCTATTTTCAGATGTGTTATCCTGGGAAATATCCATGTAAAATCTATGCACATGAGTATTTCCATTAGTAAAAATGCTGTTAAATTGTAAGAGAAGATGAAGCTGTTTCTGTTACCCAGTTTCATCTAATCCTCCTCTGCCACCCCCAGGCTGTACTGCCACTGAAGAGCTGCAGTTCTCAAAGCTTTCCTCATCAAGGGAGCTCCCTGTCCCAACAGTCTAAAAGTGTATATGGGACTAAGCATCAGGAGTTCTGAATTCTTGTTTTGGTTCTCCCATTGCTGTTCCATCACCTGTCAGGTTAAATCACTTCCCTTCTTGTTTCTGGGATGGAAAGGCACTGCTGACCCCCGTTTCTCTTTCCAGGGCACTGAAGATGAATTCTGTGAAATCTACACCATTCAAGTGTGCTGGGTATGCAAGAACCAAACCAACAATGCCAGCACACATTCTCTGAGAAGGGGCTGGACATACCTTAATGCTGAGACATGTCCTATCTTTGCCACAGTGCAGGCAAAAGACATGTGGAGGAGAGGCCACCCCTACAATCATTTCTCACCAAGGTACTGCTGGAATGCAGCTCCACATCTCCAGATCAGCACTGGTTTTCCCTCTCAGCCTTATGTATGGAGAACATCCACCTGCTATAGCTTTCTATTCCTCATCTGTGCTGCAAAAGCATTTCAAAATGGAGATAGCCAGGGCTCAGGATCAAGGCCAGAGTCTCCATTCCTAGGGGTTTAGGACTTAAAATTAAATAAAAAGTAAGACAGAGTACTGGTTATCATGAAGAAATGATAATACTAATCAGAAGGGACTACTATTTCTTCCAGAGAAAAGAAGCGGAAAAGAGATTTTCTCAGAGAAAATAAGCTGTTTTCTAAAGTGTGTATTTGTAGGAATGAAACACATGCCAGAGAAATCTCTCAATCCTGCTAGTAAAACATTATGTTCCTTTGACAAAGCACATATCCAAACTACTAAGTGTGACTGTTTTAAGGGTTTCTAGACAAACAGGTTGTTCTGCATGATGACTGCTGGCAGGTTAAGAGCTCCCAGACTCATCAGTCCTTTTTGCAGCCAGACCTCCACCAAAATCACAGCCATAGAGTTCTACCCGAAGGGCAATCCCACGGTACCATGTTTTTGGAACAATGCGGATGAACCTGGACAGGATGGGTGGGTTAAAAAAATTCTTGACGTGCTCATTGCTGTTTGCATTACCCAGGAAAACCTGCAAATACACAAACACAATTAGTAAAAAGGTGCCATTTGAAAAAAACCCTGCATTTTCTCTTTACAACAGTTCCCAGCCGTTGTATTAGTCACACCCAGGGTGGCTCATTTCTGGTTTTAAACAAGACCACAACAAATCTCTTCCTAATGTGCTGGGTTAAAAGTAGTTCAGGCCAGCAATAGCTGAGTCTGAATGGATTAAACAGCCTCTGTTTCCATCTCCACCAGAAAATTTGCCATTCTAATTTCTAATTGACCAAACCCACAAACTCCCCTTATTTCACCCCTGCTAATTGCCTTTGTGGATTAGGTTGGTGTAAGGTAATACAGGAAAAAATACAAAGTACTGTGTCTGCTCTGTGGGTACCTGAAGTTCCCCAGCTCTGCTACAGCGATACTGCTTACTAACATTAATTTCACTTAAAAAATCAGGGCAGAAATAAAAAAAAATAAAAGAGGCCCTGGGGAATCCATTATTCACTCAAATTAAATGTCCTTGTGCATTCAAACTAAATGTTCTCCTTTACAAACAGTGTCAGCTTCTTTAATCACAATATTGGCTGCATTCTCTGTAGATAGAGCGTTCATTCCTTTTATTATGATTAATCATGATCACTAAAATCAGATGGATACTGTGACATTATCTGTAGTAACCCCAGCTCCCTAGCACTTTACAGTCCAGTGAGAATATCAATTTGGCTTGGCATTCTGCCTTTGAGCCTTGACTGTGTCCAGCACCTAAAACCAAACAATTCAATTCACTTCAAAACAACAAAACAGTTCAATTGCCTGGGCTGACAGTGATACCTTTGGCATTGAGCTTGAACCCTCTGTGTAGGATTTCCACTCAAAGCCTTCATTGCTGTACAGAAGAACATAGGTTTTCACAAAGTTTTCAGCTGACATGGATGTTACGCCCTGCGTAGCAATAGCAGTGATCTTCTTAACAGTGAGTAGGTCAATTTGCAGCCACTGTTGGTTGTCATTAAACTACAATTGAGATGAAAATTTGTGAATTAGCAAATATGTAAATGTCTGTATTTGCTTAAGTGAAAATCATGTTTACAGATAGTTAAAACTGTATCAAAATGCATCAAAACTGTATCAAAGAAGAATAAAGCTGAGGGAAGTCACAAGCATTCTTAGTGACCTATATAATTAACTTCCTTACTACAGGTAGTATGTTTGGAGTCTGAAGATTTACACTTTAATTTCCAATACATAATGAAATATAACAGAGATTTACCTCCAGGGTTAAAACCTAATACTTAATACTAATACCAAATGCTTATACAAAAGAGCAGCTTTGATCAAATCTCAAGGTGCTTTGTGATGAAATGCAGCTCCATTTCAAAGACACAGAAGCTCACACAACTTGCTGAAGATCACTCACCCCCAGATCCACTAGGCTGCACTGCCTATAAGCCAACCCAGAACGGGTTTCCTAAACCCCTTTGAAACAAATATTCAAATTGCACTAATCTCCTGAAATTAAACAGGTTATTCCCACAGACTGCAGACTGTGGCCCAGAGGAGAGCATCCATCTCTCAAGGTATTTCACTGCTGTTGCCAGAGGCTCAACAAATTTCTGCTGAAGAGTTGAGTGGTGCTCTTCCCAAAGGATGGTTGTGAAGTGACCTGTCACACTCAGCACTGGACAGAGCATGCAGGAAGCACCATGACCACACAGGCAGCACCAGTTTATTTAACCAGCTGCCCTTGCATTCACTGTTTTTCTCTTGTTACCTTGGCTCGCCAGGCATTTATCTTTCCATTCTGATTGAGACGAGCAAGTGAAGCATCCCATGTGCTAAACCAGGATGTCTTTGCAGATGAGGCTGTTATCTGGGTATTCTTGATCTCTCCACTTTCCATTCCAAGTGGCAAAGAGCAGCCTGTTGAGAGGAGCACTGTGTCATCTCCACTACACTCAATTGGCCACAGCAAAAGCAACAATGTTGGAATGGAGAAGACCCACAGTTTAAGCTTCATTTTAAGTATTAGGTAAAATATTTGCCAGAATGGAAGCAACTGACCAATTCTTACCATCTACTTCACAGCCCAGAAGTTCCATGCGAAGAGTAGGCCTGTTGTAGACCTCAGTGGGGTAGATTCTGATGTACCTAGCAATAATAGGGGGATCAATGATGTTCTCTTTTATGTCATAGGCATTGGAATTACCGTCAAAAATCTGTTCAAAAGAAAAAAAAAATCCCACATACTTAATTTAATGCAAACACAAATTTGGAGGCTGAAAGCCTGCTCTGTTACAAATGTAATCTTTTTTATACCCTTAGCCCCATCCACAGTGATAGCACACCCTATGTTGCAGGGCCACTTGAAATATCTCATGGTCCCATCTTAGCATATTTGGAAGTGTCTGAGGGCCTCAGTTTAAATCAGCAACCTTTTTTTTTTATGTAAGTCTATAAAAATGCATGAGGAAAGAGGTAAAGACAACAGGCTTTCAATCTGGGAGTTTTATCACAGAAACCTCAGTGTAAATTGAAGGCAGCTGTAATAGATAGGGCTGGAGCAGGTGGGTGTAAGATGAACCTCTTTCAGCACACAACCACACAGGCCTTCTGCAGGCAAATCAGTTCAATATTCAGCTGCTGGGACAGATCAAAGGAAGGGATGAGAAGCAGAATCTAATCCCAAATGAGGTAAAGGCCTGATTTTTAGTTCAGCTTCCTGCTTTCTTCAAAAAAGCTGCCACGGGCTTAGGAAATAATAGTAGGGAGAGATGCCTGTGAGAAAACCAGACTCCACACAGTCAAGGTCTCAAGGCCAATCCAAACCCCAGTCCAGGTAGTGTTTCACCTTACTATTTGTCTTCTAGTCTGAATTTCATTAGTTTGGTAAATGCCCTTTGGGGCTTCCAGGTGTACCTATTAAGGCTCCAAAGGCCATCATTTTTCCACTCTTCCTTAACATTAAATAAGACTCACTTAACATTAAATAAGACATCCCTCAGTGACACTGCCTAGGTTGTTGCAAGCCCCATGGCACAGACAGACCTTTCCTGTTGGCGAGCTGTCTCCTTTGAAGGTGTTCCATGTCCGTTTGTCTTTGCTGTAAACAAGAAAATACTTCTGGATGTACAAGGACTTAAAAAACTGCTTGGCTCCCTGTGTCTGTATCCCAGTGAGCAAAACCTGTCTTCGAAAGTCCACCTAGGAACAGCAAAGAGTGTTTATAAAGTCAATAATAATATACAGCAAAAGCCATACAATTCTTCGGCACTTTAATATGCACAGCACAGAATTTACTTTCTCTAAAGGAATAATAGATACCAGAATATCTATCAGAGATCTATCAAATGAATGCTGTCTCATTTCATTTGTGTTTTTGTGTGTGCATTTAATTTCAGAGGCCATTTTACAGGGTTCAGCACGACACCACAAAGACACCTCAAAAATATCTGTGTGTCTGTGGTAGACACAATTCCGCCCCCCTGCCCCATTTTACAGATAGGTCAAGGAGCACAGAGAAATTAAAGGCTCACACTTTTAGAAGCTACCTCTAATTTTAGATACCTAGGCTGCAGAAAGGCATATGACATTCTGAAGTGCTGAAAAGCCACCATTCCTGCTGATACCATATCTAAGCACTTAGCACATAAAAACAAATCTGGAAGGTGTGCCTGTCAGCAGTGAAACTCATTCTCTGGGACGTGCTCTCCACACCACACCTCGGCATGGTTCACTGCAGTAACTTCAGCTTCCCACCACCACAGCCCCCTGTTAAATTCTTTCTCTTCCCAATGATATTTCCAGTTTTACATCAGATCTCCCAACCTTCTCCCTGTACTCCACTTTCACTAACTTGCCAGTATGTCAAATGTTTGCAAGTCAAACACAACAGCCACCTGCTGAACTTGAGTCTCTCTTGTCTTCCAACCAATTTTAATGAGATTTGTAAGAAATCAGCTATTCTCCCCAAATTTGGGTGCAAACTGGCTGTGTAGTGCAAAAGTCATTGGGATGGCAGAAAAAACACAGAAGTAAGGTGATTGAATGATATAGAGCTTGAAGTCATAATTATAAGCTTAGTTTCCCTAAGTGAAGACAACTGAGCTCTGTCAAGTGGGACAGCAGCAGAAAAAGCAAAAAACTATCTGAATGAAGGCTTGAGGATATTACATGTTAAATGATCACTTAAACACAAACATAGAAATATGTACTATTAGACAGACAAAGGAAAAATAAAGTAGCAGAAAGAATTACTCCATTTACCTACAAAATGGTTACAATCTAAATTGTGAGGGTAACTGTCCAGTCAATGAGCCTCAACAGCAGCAGAGACTGAGTTACCCCAGGGAAGAACATTTAATGGCATCAACAATCTTGCCACATCTTTCAGTCTTCTCCAACAGCCTTCTCAGTGACCGGAGCAGCCTGACCTTCTAAAATAAGCTATAGGAAAATCACAACTCAGTGATATTATACTTTACCTGGATCCAAGGCAGTTCTTCCTCCATTGTAGTACTCCAAGCATTGTATGTTCCATAATTATTTAATCGGGCTAACTTAGGTTCCCAATAGTCTAGATGGAAAATATGAATAAAGCAAGAATTTTAAGAGGCATTGAAAAAACAAACTGAGGCTGTTATTAGCTTTGAGTGTGCAATTTCCCACCCCTACCCATAGGATAAGAAAAAAAAAGACAAAAAAATACAAACAAGAGATCTAAAACCATAATCTAGGCTAATTTGGACACGGTCAGCATCTGTACCCTGCAAAGCTTTAAAGTTGGCAAAATGACTAAAATAATAACCTTTTATGTAATATACTGTCTGTTAATTTGGAACCAGGGTCTAGAGTTTGCTAAACAAGTTTTGGCCCCCAGCAGGATCAGATACAAAATGTGCTCTACATTCATGGGAGAGAGCTCCCCTCTGTATAACAAGGTTTTCAAGTTAAAAATTGGTATAGAATATATATTACAAAACAGCTTTCAAGCTTTCATAACACTCTATAAGGAAACAAAGAAAGAAAATCCACAAAAAATTGGGTTTTACAGAATAAGTAACTTATTTTTTATTTCAAGGGAAAGGATGCTGTACGCCTTGATTTGACACTGTGTAAAATGCTAAGAAAAGTCTCTAAGTAATGATCCCACTTTTGTACCACAGATAAACTTGACAAATTAAGGACTCTGTAATTGCTCTGGATGCCAGGGTTCCCAAGTCTTTCATAACAGATATATTTTGTCCTTGCGTATCTCATACCACACTCAAATCTCAAAAGCTTTTTGAACGCTTGGTGTTATTTTCAAGCAGGGAATCCAAGGAACAAAAAGAATGCTGGGTTTGTTCCTGATCACCCAGCAGGCCACAGACAGAGCACTCCCTGACTTTCAATCTTGTGACACTGATAGCAGATCTGTGATACTTCAAATACAATAATGATGGTTACCTAACAGAACTCCCTGTCTCTGCTTGCAGCACTGGAGAGACTTTTAGCCTGAGAGCTGATTGCTGCTGAACTGATCTTCAAAGACCATCAGAGAAGCCAAAACAAGACAGAACTGCAACACTTTGCTGGGGGTGTTCAGGGACCTTTTCAGGGATAAACTCACCTATGTGATGTGAAGCATCAATCTGCGAATCGAGTATAACCCCACTTGCCAGGCCCATTGGAATCCTGCACTCTGAAGGGAGCACAGTAAGTTTGTTGTTAAAGAAAATGAGGACTATTCCAATATATATTCTGGTGAAATGTGAGACAGCATCACTCAGGACAATAGTGTAATTCTAGTTCACTATTAATTATAATAATTGTTATTATTACCTAGTAATTCTATAACATCACTCTTTTCCCAAAGAAGTCTAAATTAATCTCTGCAATTTCTCTCAGCAGATTAATCTACTGGTCACTATAGGGAAACCTCAAATTCAAGGCTAGCATGCTAGAGGAATTAAGGTAGTGTGCTAAATAATTAAAAGCTATCATTGCTGGAAGCTAAAAATTTTTCTTCTGTAACAAATTTACAGTAACTCCACCATGTCCTTGAATGTGGATAATTTCCTACAATTTTTGCAGAACAATCTCCCAAATTTATTTTTAATGATCCTGAAAGGGTAGAGAAGACTTCATAGCTTGACTTTCCCAGCCAAAAACCACTGTAGTTCATACCTTTCTCTATAACCAAATAGGATGTCTGCATTCCTGCTTGCTGGTATTCCCCCACTTCAGTGTCTAAAAGCCACCAGCCAGGTCTCTGTGGTTTCATTTCAATTGTTCTAAATGAGCCTTGAAAAAAGGAAATGAAATGTATCAGAAACATTTGCATTACAAGGCTGATGTCAGTGAGGCTGAATTTTAAACCAAAGACCTTCCTATGACCTAATCCAGAAAATTTAAATACCCATTGCAATGAGGGCAGTAACTTCCACTATCTCAGTGATTTTTCTTCTTAGCAAGCTAGTTCTGGCTGGAGACTGAGATTGTAGCCAATCAAGTAGCCAGATCAAAACCCAACCTTTGCTGATGGTGCAAAGTACAAAACCTTGGTTGCCTGAACATAACATATCTGCACATTAACTACAGTGCTGAACAGTGTAGTGAACAGTGTTTATTACATAATGCATGGATTTTAAGTCTGTGATGCTGGTTATGATTCTTACTCCTGCTGTGCCAGTGTGTTGTTCCAATAATGAGAAGGATGTAAAGAAGCCAATAGTAGAAGCAGGAATATTAGAAGTATGGGCCCTCCCCTCACTTTCTTCATGCCCTAGGAGTGCCAAGGATTGAGCAGGAAGTAGGTATGGTTTCAGTTGCTTGATGCCCTTTTTAGAAAGCACAGGACATGTTCTCATTGCTTTTCTTATACTCCTAGTTGCTGCAGACAATTCTTCAGGTAATTCCAGCTAATTCTGATTCTCATTTAAACAAAAATATGTAGATTTCCCAATTAAAAGCACTACTTTAAAAATAAGGAAATAAAATATTGAATAAACTACCCCTAATGTTCACTAAAACTCCTAGTTTTCCAAGCCAGTCCCATTATTTTGATCTCCTTGTTGTCTTTTTTTTTTCTCCCTTGAATTCTTGTAGCTGGCAACACAGGCTTCATAAGTGCTGTTATTGCACACTGGTACTGCTGACACTGATGGGGCAAAGGACTTCATCCTGCAGTCTAATGAAAACTTACAGCCTATTTCTCCCTGGAGAGAGAGTAAGAATTCTCCTGGGGCTCACATTTCTTCTTTCTGCTCTGTATCACTTACCTGGACATTAAAACCCCCAAACTCACCATATGGAGACCTTTAAACCGATATGATAATGACAGACTTCAGAGGTCACCCCTTTGAACTTACCCTGCTCTGATGCTTACCTGGGAGGAGAGTGTATGTACCAAGCTGATGCTCTGGCTCTCCTTGTTCTATGAAAGTCTGTCCATGAAAATGAACAACATGAATGTCTTTTGGGCCACCCATATTCAGCAAGTGCCATCGGACTGTTTCACCTTCATACATCCTCAAGCCTTGCAAATTGTAGGTAATCCCATTAATGGCTGAAAAAAAAAAGATTGTTAGTCAGGAAAACTGCTCACAAAACCGGTCTCAAAGTGCTAGAAAGTAATTATTGAAATTAGCAACATATTTAATGAAGCAATGTACTTGGGGAAAACATAGTTTTTTCCAATTTAAAGTGCAACACACTTTATGGTGTAAGTCAATTCAGAAAATCCAGGGACCTCACCAGAAGATTTGAGCACAGCTTGGTAGCAACACATGGCAGCCAGAAGAACAAAAATATTTAAACGTAAGATGGGAATATCAGGCCCAAAAGAAAGGACAGCTATCCAAAACTCTTTCTGAAGCTCCCATTTCCAAAGGCACAACTGAAATACCTCTATATCCACAGAGGGGTGTATGAAGGGCTGTTATACAGTTGATTCAAATTCCTCAACAGAACTACCTGATAGGTCAAATTATTAAAATATTTTAAAACTTCTTGCAAGAAGTTGTCAGGGTACTAGCTTCTTATTGCAAAGAAGACTTCTTTGTTTCTTTTTTTCTTTAAATAGGGGGGAATATATATGCAAATACAAGAGAGAAGTTTTCTTTTGAAAGTTTCAGTCCAGTTTCTTTCTTCATTTTAATAGCAAATTTCCTATCACTGATAATTTTTACATGTAAAACCATGACTACTATGGGTACAATGGATAACAAAAAAATTCACATAACTAATGTGGGGGATTTATACATTTTGAAAAGGACCATGAGCTGAGATACTTCCCCTGACATCTTTCCCTCTACCACAGTAAACTGCATATATGGCAAAATGAAATAGGTACCATAGAATTTGTGGCATTGCTGCATTTCTTGTGTCTTCTCATTACAAGGCTTTCCAGAATGTTTGTCAAAGTACCAGCTTTTCTCTTCATCAAAGACCATAAAAAGCAAGAAGAAGTCTCGTGTATATGTCCTGCTGCTGTTTGATTTGCTGAAGGTTCCTTTTTCACAGATCAGTATAGGCCCAATCAAACCAGACTGAATGTCTTTCTCCTAGAAGGTAATAAACTCATATTAGAGGTAAAAGTGGATTTCCAAAAAGAGGTAATAAAAACCCCATAGCATTCTGCAGGAATGCATCAGCCCCTAAAAATCTAAAGTAGGTCCCAGAATTACTGCTCCCTTCTATCTTTATTCTTCCCTGCTCAGTCTTACCAGAGCTGCCCACTTCAAGTTCTTCCATACTTTATGTCCTGCTGTAACTGAGTGCAAGACATTAAATGTCAGGTGGGAACATCTGAGCCCGAAAGAAAGGACAGCTATCAAAAAACATGTCCTGCAGCTTGCACTTCTACAGCCATGCATCATTCCAAAAAATATTCAATACCCAGCTGAACATTGGCTCTGGACAAACTACTCTAGCCGACTCTGCTTGAGCTGCAGTGGTGGACTGGATGATCTCTGGTGATGCTTCCCAACACAACTGTTTCTATGATTCTGTGATCAACCCCAGCAACACCACCCCTTCTATTTCCATTCCCTTACCAGGTTTAAATCAGAGTAGTAGACCCAGGACCGACAAGCTGCTCCTGACTGCACAGGGCCCGATCGCTGGTTTGCATACCATACATATATGTAGCTGTTATTTGGCTGAACTTCATCTTCCTTAAACCAAGCAGTAGATTCATCATCATAAACGCTTCCCTCAGAGGACTTTTCATAGAGGACTCCATGGGCATGGAGGGAATATGGTCTGGATGCCAGATTCTTAAAATGAACCTAAAAAATCAAAAATAAATTCTGTTCAGCAAACTCAGGCCTACACCGAAGTCCCCCCACATTACACTCCCATGACCTCAAACCAGGTCAAACCATCTTTTGCATAAAGATTACAGACTATGTTGTACATGGAAAAGCCAGCAGATAGAGCTTTTGATCTCCATGCATCTCCATGCAGAGTCTCCACCTTTGATACAGGTAGTTTTCTGAAAAATCATGAGCCTAACTCCCTGTCTTCCACCAATCGAAGCTCCCAGGACATTGACTGCAGCCCCTCATACCTGGAGCTGCTTAGTTACTGCCAGCAGGGAAATGGGGAGATTCTACCTCTCATGCTTTGTTGCAGTTGTTGCAATCCAGTAACTCTAGACTTCTGTATGTACCATTCTTGCTGAAATCAGTGCTTCCCACTTCTCCCAGAGAAACACCAGGACAGGGGGACTACATAGTTACCTCCCATTAGAGAATATCACTCCCAAGCTACAACAGCTTTTTCTTCTCTTACTCATGATTTAAACATGGCTTGGTGACTTCCTGTTGCACACCACTCCTACTGAAATAAGCAGAAAGCACTGAGATCTATCCTCCCTATTTAAGTCCATCCCTGTGTGTTGGAAGACTGTATGAAGAAGGATGAGAGAAGGGAAATTAGGAAGCAGTGTGCTTCCTAATGCAAATATACCACAGTGTATCCAGGGATATGGTTCCTCTTCATCCTTATTGACAGTTCTAACAAAATCCTGCACATTTACACAGCAAAACTATTTAGAGGAAATGATATATTTTCCCAAAAAGTATATATTAATCTTGAACACACATGTACTAATTTTTAAGTTTAGACAACTAATTTTTCATTAACACTAAACCTAAATCTTATTTTACAGTAGACAAATGAGCCAGTATTTAATGCTGGGAAACAAAGAACAACAGAATTTAATTTGCTGTGGACAGGAGTGAAAAAAGATGTGTTTCAAAGAAACACATCACAGTGCTTACAAGTTCACAGTAATATTTCTAGCTTTGAAAACTGTTTCCCCTCCATCATCTTTTAAAAATTTGTGTCATTTTTAGATCCATTCTGTCATATTCCAAGACCACTGTAAGTATCTTATCCTGCACACACAATCAGAACATTGACCTACTAGGATAACATCGTCCACTTCAGCCCGAATAACTGGTCCCAGGATGCCAAGATGTTCTGTATATTCATCTTCATCCTGAAGAGTTGAAAAGGTACTGTCTGTGTAGCTCTGGAAAATCACCTTGCGTCTGCTGCCATCTTTACAGGTTTTGTCATTCCTCATTGCACTGAAAGGAAAACCCCAATTAAAATCCCTTTGATTCTGAGGGAATCAGAAATACTAGCTTTGATGAAACCTGGGAACTCATATAGCAGAAACATTTTAGAATTCTGTGAATATAAAGAATAAACACTCAAATGGCTTCAAACTGTGTCAGGGAAGGTTTAGATTGGATATTAGCGAAATTTTTTTTACCAAAAGGGTTGCCCAGGGAAGTGGTTGAGTCTTGGTTCCTGGAAGTGTTTAGAAGATATGTGGATGTGGTTCTTAGGGACATGGTTTATTGGTGAACCTGGCAGTGCTGTTAATGGCAACCTGGCAATGGATTAAAGGTTGGACTCAGTGGTCTTAAAGGTGTTTTCCAACCTTCTGTGAATCTACAAAATGAGCTTCAGATGATTCTGAAAATCATGGCTTGCAATGTTTAAGCAATTCAAGTTCTACAGTTGGATAAGAGATCCCTCAACCATTTGGTAAACTATCCCTGAAAAACTCCAACAAGTCTCTCAAAACCCATCTGAGCTCTGTTTTCCTTTTTTTCTTATCCTTAATAATCTGGATTGGAGCTTGGCTGAGTGTAGTGAGCCTATCACCTACACAGTACTGTCTCTCAGATATTTTAATCTGATAATACCTGTATTTTGAATCACAGAACTGGTATGGTAAAATAAGCTTTTACAGCTTCAAACTGTTGTTCAGATCTTAAACAGAAGTGCTGAAATGCTATTATAATTACCCACAAATCTTGCTTTATTATCAATTTTGCAAAACCCAGAAATTTAACATAAGTTACATAGGAGAAATGTTGGGGTTTAGCTCTTCAACACACTGAGAGGATATGCCATGGGCTCTCTTAAATTCACTGGAACTATTCAGCTCACACCAGGTGAGGACAAACACTTCTGGAGAGACCGATATAGAGGTCTAAGCATTGATTTTTCAAGTGCCCAAAGAAACTGTCTTGTTTCTGCTATTTTTGCAAGTGCCATTTATATGGACTGAGATGAGGTAGGAGTAAACCTGGAGAATACTGAAAAAGTTTTATTTTTATTTCCATCAAATGAAATGGAAATTCAGTTTGAGAAAGAATCTATGTTTGGAGATTCACTTTGCATAATGAAAATATTCTTGCTCCTGTTTTGGCTGCTTTTGATAAAAATCCAAAGTTGGGCAAGTTTTGGTTCAGCTTTTTGATTAAAAGTGACAAAGAATTCTATGCCTTTTTGGGTAAGCACTGATCCTAACCTGTATCAATTAAGAGAGTGAATTTTCAGTATAGTGTTTCTCTCAGTATATTCTCACATATTCTTTGCTGTGGCACAGTAGCCAGTCTTGCCTATCAAAATTTAAGAAAATCCCTCAGCATTAGGATTTGTGATCCAGTCACCTTCTGATTTCTCTAAACAGCAGGAGCAACAATAATACTTTATGCAGCTTTGTTTTTACACTTAATATAAGGCAGTCACCAGTGTGGTTAAAAACCTTACAGCTTTCATGTACTTTTTAATACTTCAGCCTTGTGAAGCTGGAAAGAGCTGTTATCCCATTTTCCAACAGAGAACTGAGACACCAGAACCATTTCCTGCTAGTGCTAGAAACTGATTTAATTTGCCTATAAGCACATCCCATTCTAAATTCCATGAGTTAGTCCATTAAATTCCTGGAAATATTTTGCACAAGGAGGTCTCTGTCCTGTGTACATGTACCAAGAACTGAAGCACAAAGTAAAACATTCAAGTACAACAAAACAAGCTGCAAGATTCCCTTTTGACCTCTCACAGTGAGTTTTATAACTGATGTATTGCAGACTGTTACTAGTGAGTCTCCAAAAGGGAGTTAAAAAAAAAAAAAGAGTTCTTAGCTGTGTTGTACTTGATTATAGTAATCTCACTCTGACATTTCTAAGGGGTGTGAGTCTCTCGTGGAAAATTCTTATAAGTTTGTGCCATTGAAATGTCAGAAATCAGATGGCACATTACAGATGCTTTTAAGTTTATCAGCATGTGAATCAACATTCTGCAAGGAGATTTCAGGATGGTGTGCCAAGTGAAAGCAAAGGATTTAGGCAAACCTTTTCTTATATCCTGCATAGTTCCAGCAGACCTCTTCAGCTGCGATGTAATATCTCCTCTTATTGCCTCTGCTGCGCAGGTAGTGCTCAGCAATGTCATCAGGGTTACGCTGCCTGCTGATGTTCACCTTGGGGTCTGTCATGTAGGGGTCATCAAAGCTCACATAATGGTACTCGTATTCGCCACCCGAGCTCTCGTCGCTGTAGGATTCTCCTATCACATACTCGTAGTCTCCGTCTGCTCGGGGCAGCCCGATGGTGATGGACGGCCTGAACTGCCGCGGGGTGAGGGTTTCCCCCAGCGACTCTCCGAGCCTGGCTCTGCTCACACCCACACTCTGGCTGACCTCACTGGCTGCCTTGGTGGCATCTGCGCAACATGGCACTGCTGTGTGGTTGGTCCCACCCTGAAGCGCACGGCCAAACCCTGCCACGGAATTGCTGGGCTTTTTGGAGTTTCTACTCCTTGGGCTCAGCAAGTAGGTAATTTTTGCATCTTCCTTCTTTCTCCTTCGGATCTTGATGAAGGTTCCAGATGAAGTCAAGGTATTGTTGTTTCCCTCCTTTCCTTTCTGAGTCGGGTGAATGTGGCTCACTTTCTGGTTTTCCCCCATTAGATGTGAGAGCCCTTGATCTTTCTTCATATCTTCCTTATTTATGGATGCTGTACCATTTCTGCCATGATGATTTAACTTACCACCAGCAGATTTATCTAAGCTTGCCTCTAATCCTGGATTCATCTTTGCAGACACCAAATTCCATTCCTTACTAGTCATTTTAGATGAATATTTCCCAGCCCCGGGCAATGATGCTTCTAGTAAGTTCTTCACTACAGCAGGGCTGGAATTAGGGCTTGTATTGTCTAATGTATATTCTAAAGAAAAAACATCGGCTGGTTTATCTTTGGATATCCTGGGTTCAGAAAGGCTGGATGCATTAGACCCTTCTCCTACTATGAGGTCCAAATCCAGTGTCAAGTTAACTGTGTGCATGGCATTTTCCATCTTCTTTCCCTCCTCTTTCAGATCATCATCATATTCATTTTGCAGTTTGCCAGTTCCCACCATGGCTTCATTAGATGTGTTCTCTGTATGATACACAAAATGAGGTGCATCAGTCTTGTCAGAAAATGAGACATTTTTATTTCGGACATGATTTAGAAGGGCATTCATCTTTTGGACAGAGTAAAACTTAATGGCCAGTGAGCTTCGCCTTTTCCTTTTCTTGTTAGTAGTATAATTTCCTCTTCCCGTGCTTTGCTCTTGATATTTTTCTGGAAAAGGTTTACTGTCCTTTCCATCAGCTGGAAGCTCTTCTGCAACATTCACTGGGCCTCCCCCATTGCTCAGCATGTGTTCACCTGCAGACATGTTACTGTGAGCTATTTCATAGTTGCTTTGGCTTCTATTCTCAAATACCAAGTCAGCTTCTCCATCACTTGTGGTAGCTAAAAATAAATCCTCTTCTGCTGTGATTGATGTGTGATTTGACTGGAATGTTTCAGCCTTGACTGGGGGAAGAGGAGTGATATGAGTTTCAAAGAACTTAGAGTTGTTTGTTGTTCCACTACTATTTATAGCTGTCAGACCTGAGCCAGCTGCTACCTCAGAACTCATGGCATCAATGTCTTCGTACTGCTCCCAGGCCAGTGCTGTAAGATTCTGTTTTTCTTCATCACCTGCTGCCTTTCTTGAGCCTCGGATGGAGTAAACAGAAGCCAGATAATCCTGATAATCCAATTCTTCCTTGTTTTCCTCCTTTTCTTGCACAACTTGCTCAACTGTGGTGGGAACAGCCTTTCTTTCAGTCTTGGTGGGACTTAAAGCCACAAAATCCAATGTTTCATCTTCCTCATAGTCACACTTTGCGTCCCTGAATCTCAGCCTCATGCCATAACTCATTTCTGGGGTGCCCCAGGATGCCAAAAGCCAAGTACCTGCAATTGAAATAAAAGTGTTATGAGACTGGACATTGTCTGTCATGTAAGTGGCCAAGGCAAATTGTTTTGCTTCTACAGCACCTGCTATAGCAGACTGCTAATCTTTATCTGGGATATTTATGAGCTGCAATGAAAAATAATTATTAAATATAGACAAATTAGGGCACATATAAATACATCTAGGAGATGGAACTCTTTTCCATAGATTAAGCTGTAACTAGAACCTGATCCAAAAATAACCCATGAAAGAGATAGATATGAAAAAGAAAGAAACAAATGAAAGGATCCTATGTTTAGATCTGGATCTAAGAGTGAGACCTCTCAAGATAAAGTTTCAATTTTATCCTGTCCTTACTGGTACATGCACTGCTACATAGATAGAACATTCTGAGCAGAGCAAATGCATTGTGAGGCAATGCTGGCAAACATTTGACATACACAGTGTTTTAAAAGCTTTTGGATGAATCATGGGTGATCTTTAATAAGTAAAATAAGAATAAAGCAAATTGAATTTCCAATCTGACAAAAGCTATTAAGCTGCCAATCTGAGGCATTTCTGATTAATTTAAAGATAATTCCTCCAAAACCTCATTACAAGGTAAGTTCTCTATTGGAAACTAGAATATTCTGAGAAGAAAATAAAATCTGTTTCCCTAAACAACATCAAATTAAACTCTTTGCTTGTTACACCCTGATTTTGGAACTAGTAGAAATGACAAAATAGACAGAACTAACACCCTGAGAAACAGGTTTTTTTTTTAAAAAGGTCACATACAATTCTTCCTGTATTGATCAGCTTGAAGTGACCTGCACAGCTTTCCTGATTTCTAACAACAGCAAATTTATCAAAGAAAATATGCTCTGGATGGAAAGAATAGATTGCATACCAAAATCAAGCAAAAATACAACTTTATTACTGGGGAGGTTTCCATAAAGTCTAATAGAGTTCTAATGATTCTCTAGTCTTGAGCAATACAAGCCACTTAAACATTTTTAAGTTATAAGGTCTTGATGCTGTGCAATATATAAAATATATATATTTTTAAAAAGTAAGATATTTTAAATGGGATAAGGATACTTCAACCTTGAGAGATTTCAGAATGATCACTCAAAGTGCACAGACTTCAATGACACAGAAGCTGTCCTTTTAGAAGTAATGCCTTAAATGTGGATTACATGGGTTCTGATGCCCCCTCTTCCAAGACATGGTGCTAATTCTAGCTAGATATTGAGATGCATCCCACAGACCAGTGACCTGGTTCAGGCAGGCAGACTTTACTGCTAATGAATGACTTCAAGCCCAAGGTCAGGTGTAGCCATTTTGCCCAGTAATGACCAGCAGAATTTGACAGTTTCAGCCCATTTTAGACTGCTCAGAATAGACAAGAATGTGGCAAACCTGGAAATCATACAATGGAGGTCACACCGGTTTCCAAGAAGAATCTTGCCTTAAAATTATCATTACTAACCCCAGTACTAATTGTGAAGTGAAAAAAAACCAAATCACAAGATCACCAACAAAAAGAGCCTCAGTACAGCATCCAGTTATGCTAAGTTGGTGTAGCCAGAAAGACTCCATGCACATCACTTGCACCGGGGAATGTTTCAATGTTTTCTAGCACTGTTTATCAAAAGAGTTTTCTCTCCTATTTAGATAAGTCCTTATAGACTGGAGATTAAATAATGTCTTAGAAGAGCTGTCAAACACTACAGTTCCACCACTTACCACCATTGTCCATTTCCACTGTGACCGATTCTCCGCTCATGGGGAAAAGGCTCAATGTATCCTCGTATTTCCCTTGATACAGAAAAAAGTGTCCAGCAAGGCGAACAGAGACAACCTCATCATGGGTGCCAACACTGAAAAAGTGCCACTGAACCACAGTATCTCGGCAAAATCCAAGGATTTCGCTGCTGTCAGACACATAGCCATTTATTGCTAAAAGGAAAGCAAAGTAAAAGTGGTTTCAGTATTTCTGTTTTAAAACTTCCTGTTCTTTGATGTCAGTGCACTGGATTCATGTTTGCACTGGAAAGAGACTGGCACAGGGCTGAAACTATGATAATTTCCATCTCTGGCAGCAAGGTGCTGCATCAAAATTTAGTTAACCCTTGTCTTTGCTTCAGGGTCCAGAGCTAGCCTAGCTACTAGTGGCGAGGTGTGGGTAGGCCTTTTCCCTCAGCAGCTAGCAATAAAATAAGGGGAAATAAAGGGTCCCAAGCTCCACCAGGGGAGGTTCAGGTTGAATATTAGGAAAAAATTTCTTCACTGAGTGGATGACCATTGTAACAGGCTCCCAAACGAAGTGGCAGAGTCATCATCTCTGGGAGTGTTCAAAAAAGAAGTGAACATGGCACTCTGCAATATGCTTTAGTGGGCAGGCTGGTATTAGATGAGAGGCTGGACTTGATCTTGGAGGTCTTTTCCAGCCTTTCTAATTCTATGACATTTCTTATTTCTGTCCAGTGCCACCTGGCACAGTTAGAAGTTCACTGACTCTCTGGAGGACTCCCCAGTCACATGTACTTCTGAGAACAAGCAATCACCGAGTGCTCAGGTTCATATAACCATTCCTATTATTCATCTCAGTATTCCACTCACTGTGCATTATGTTTGAGTTATAGAACTTGGGATCATCCCTTTTAACAGTGGCTGGGTTGCTGCAGTACTCCTTGATGTTATCCTCTAGGTACCAGCTCTTATTTTCATCGAACACAGCAAACATTGCCTGCTGCTCCTCATCTGCCTTTTTCTGAAAGACAATCAACATAGTTACATTTTATCAGCAGGCACACGTATTAAGAACTCAATTCTACAATCTCTTTCTTACTATGTAAGCAATATAAGTTTCATCAGAGTCCTGGTAAGTGTCATCCAAAGGTTATGTGGAAGGGAGTAGAGGCTCCAGACTTCAATCCTACTACTGCAACCAACCTGCAGTAGAATGCTGAGCGAGCCTCTAGCACTGGTGATACACAGATGATTTATGACTGGGCTCTCTGTAACAGAACCAGACTTCTGGTTTGAACTGACAAAGCTTCTGACATTTTTTTCTCTCAAGTGGTCCTTAAATCTTTGCCAAGCAAGATTTCAATAACTGGTAAAGGGAAGCCATCTCCCAGAACTCTCCCATGCTGTTTTGGTTGTTCTAGATTCATTGTACCTGAGATTGTCAGATGCTGTGGAGCAGTCTCTGTTACAGAAAGGAGCCAAGTAAGAGATGAATATCTTCAGAGCATGAAAGTATAATAATAGCAGAAAAATTTATTATCAAGTCTAGAAATAGACTTTAAAGTCAGGCTGACCTTTTGTTGACCTTTCTTAGCACTTGCTAAGAAACACAGAACATAATTCCTTTACTGCTGTGGACAGTTAGAGGAGGACAGGAGCCTATTGGTTTAACTGCTCTCCACAGAGCAGTTCTCTAAGGGAAGTAAAACTAAATTCAGTGTAGAATAAATAGCATTATTTGAGCAAAATCTGTTCAAACAAGTTACCTGCACACCCTTTTGTGTCAGTGCTTCACTTTTACAAATCAGAAGTGGGCCAATCAGTCCAGAGGCTATATCTCTCTCAGTATTTACAGCACTGTGATACAGCCTTGTAATACATTGTGCATCCTGTGCAGTGGGTTGATCTGTTTTAGCAATTTTCCACTCATAAGTGTACGTATTCCCTGGTTCAACTCCTCTACTCTGGGTGCCATTGCCTAAGGAAAAACAAGAACAGTAATGATATAAACTCAGAGCCAGAACTTAGTATCAAGCTGAACCTTCTAATGTCATTGGTGTAGTTTGGCCATTAAAAGCTACCTTGAGATAACTGAAATTCAGCAAGAACTTTTGTCTCTCTAAAATTACAAACAAGAACAGAAAGCTAATACAACAAATAGAGGGTATTTGTCTCTGCTTTGCAGATAATACCTTGGTTTCTCTATAAGGCAACACAACAGGTAAGCAGAGGCAGAGAACAGAATTGAGGTCTCCCAGTCATGCACATTCCCAGCCACAGCACCTCCTTCAAAGTAACAAAACCATCCATAACAGTTAGTGATATGCAAAAATATATTTCACAAATTTTTTACTTGTGGGATCCAGAGGATAATCAGCTCCTTCTGCATTCTTTGCAAGTGTCACTCCATGGAAATAAATGCTGTAGGGTCGACTGGCCTTATTTTTGAATACAATCTATATTAATAGGTAAATGAAAAGAAAAATTAGGATTCAACAAATCCTTGTCTGAATATATAATGAAGTCACCACTACAGTAGAATTTGCCTGGCTTTCACCCAGAAAGTGCCAGAAAGGCAAAAGAGTGTCTTAAGTACTGTTTGATATATAAACACAAAGAATAAAAGCTGTTACCGTTCTGTTGGACTTTGTAGACCCCAGGGAGTGAACTTCAGCTGCTTACAGCTGGGCTATGGAAGGCCTAAAAAGAACACTTGTTCTTCTAGCTACTAGGCACACACTGTCTCTGGAAATATGAAGCTACTGACTGAAGTTCTTAAAAACCTTAAATATTGGAGAAAAAAAATTTCAAACCAAAGCTTGTCCCAGATTCTAAGACCCAGAGGGGATAAGTATGGAAAAGGCAAGATTTCCTGCCTATTCTTGACAAAATTAGGATTAAAAAAAAACAACAAACAAACAAACAAACAAACAAAAAAACCAAAACCCCCCAAAAAACCCCAAAAATGGGAGAGAAAAAGAGAAAAGAAAAAAAGGCACATGCTAAGCTCAAATTCAGAGCCACAGACTCATGGTGGAAATGACAGAAGATAAGGTTATGGAACTTTGTGATGCATCATTAAATGACAACAGAAAGACAAGTGGCAGCACAAGCTTGTAATGCAAATATTTTGTAGTTTCATGGTATAACCTCATGAAACAACATTTGATTATAGAACCTGATTACCTTTGTCTAAAACAGCTGGAAAAAAAAATCAGCATAAGAAACAAGAGGCTCATGAAGTTCAGCCTCACATACAAATTCCCTAGGAAGTCCACCCAGGTCTAGGGCTTCTTTCCCATTTTGGACCAGTGTCAACACATGTTTTACAGAGTGTGACTGAAGCATGTTTATGTTGTAAAATAAAGCACAATCATGGAAACTATAGAAGGAACACTGAAAAATGCAAGCTAAACAGTGCTACTTGTGATCATACCTTTTAACAGGGCCGATATTGAGAACATTAGTTATATTATTTGAAAGACAACAAAAATGAAACTAATTCCTTTGTACCTCTGCCTCAATATAAAGCATATTATAGTATAAATAATCTCTGTATTTGTGTTACTTACTCTGACTTTATCATTGATTTGAGCTCTGATAATAGGGCCCAAGATTCCAGTTTGCTTGGGACGAGGATTTTCCAGACGTTTAGTGAAGCTGGCATCAGTATATTGTGTAAAAATAGCTTTTTTATACCTTTTACCTATGAGATTGGAGAAGTTGTCCAAGTGTTGCGATTTATAGTGTCTTAAAAATAAACGAAAAGAAAAATGATCAACACAACTTGCATAGTGGCATCTGTTAAAGTACAAAATTAGTATTCAAGCAACTGGTAGAAATCTCACTGCTTGAAAAAAAAAGCCAAACCCTAAACTAACCTAATGCTTTTCACCCCAAATTCTAACCTAAATTAGGTAAGAAGAATCTTAGGTCATTACTTTTACTTTGGCATTATATATGACCAATTAATATCAGAGTTTACATTTCATTTAATAATGTACATACAAGTATGAAACAAACTGAAGCAGCAGGTACACTTCTAAGGTAAGGCAGAAATCACTGTTTTCCTTTTTCAAAGGCCTAGTTGATCATGGAGGAAAAAAACCCCCAATTTGCTCACAGTAGCAAAGACTCCAGGAGAAATAGGATCAGAATCTTAATCCCAGCCAGGCACTATACAGTAAGTAGTGTTATACTGAGGTTTCAAACTTTTTTTTGTTGTCACTCACCTTTCAAAAAAGATTACTGAAAAGGGATAAACTGCAGTTTTGAACAAAGGAGGGAAAATCAGAGCACTGAGATGGTTAAATAAGGCAGTGTGAGTGGCAGGAAAGATACATCAAATTTGTTCTGTGCAGTTCAAGAACACATAAGGGAAGCAAATCATGTCAAAGGAGAATGAGTTGTGCAAACACTATATTTCTAAGGAGGCATACGAAATGATAATCCTTACAGAATAAGGAATTTGTTTGTTCTCCTTAAATCCTTAAAGATTCTTATGAATATAAGCTTGTAAAGGCTCATAAAGGCACAAATAACACTGGGGAACTGACAGATCGCAAATTTAACCCCACAGTGCACTGATAGCACTGTACACTATGACATCATGTATGTTACAGAATTCCTTCTATTTGTCTTAAGTTGAGCAAAATAGCCCAATATGCTTCTTTATTATGACTTGTACTCCATCTACATTGGTACTATGCAGACATCATTTATAGAGAGCTCTTTCTCCTGTTCCCTAAACACTTTATTGTACTGAACTTTTAAAAATTTATAATCTCCAGAAATATCCCCTACTTCCAAGGATTGTTTATTTCACCAGAATTGATGCTGAAAAGTATTTTAGAAAATAATCCTGTATGCTGCTTTGGACAATTCCTCAGTCACCTTGTTATTTTGAGCTCACTGTGAGAGGAAAAAGAAGGTGCCTACTGTTGGGCTTCTCAGGAAAGAAAGTCACTGATACTAGTGAGAGTCCAGTGAAGGGCCACCATGGTGATCAGGGAGCCAGAGCACCTGGCATAGAAGCAAAATTCCAGTTTCTTCAGTCAGGCAAAGACATAGCTAAGGGAGCATCTTATGTTTAACCTCAACTATCAAATTGACATTATAGAGAAAGCAGGACCATGTGCTTCTCAAAGCCGCACGGTGAAGAGATGAGACACAATGGCCACAAAGTGCAATATGAGGAAGAACATTTAGATATCAGGAAAAACGCTTTCACTGTGAAACTGCAAAGATGCCAAGAGAAGCTGAGGGGTTCCTGCACTTGGAAACAATAAAAATGCAACTGCACAAGGTCCAGTGCAACTGGATCCAGCTTTGCTATTGGATACCAAGAGGTTCTTTCCGACCACAATTATCCTGTGATTTCATGTTAACAATCCCTATTATACTGACAAACCAGTATTTTACCTATCAAGGGTGTCTGGAATTCTTGGGGCATAATCCCAGGTAACTTCTTCTGCAGCAATGAAATAGTCCCAGGTTTGGACCATAAGACGTTCTCTATAGGAGAGACGACTCTTCTTCACCTCTTTGTCCCCACAATCCCTTACAGCGAGGTAACCGTGCATTCCAGCTAATTGAGAGGAAACAGGACCATAGTGATTGCCCATCTGAGGAACTCTTACCACTTCAGCTGTTTTTCAACACCAAAAGATATCTCCTGCTCTTATAAGAGAGATGTTTTTCTCATTCTTTAAAACAGAATTCTGATTATTGCTGAAAGATACCACTTTCAAATGGCTAAGAGAAAATATTTTCATCACATTGAAGTACCCTTAGCTGAAAGTACTCAGTTTCTCAGGAAATTGGTGGTTTCTTACTAATTTTATAGTGGTGCTTATCTGAACAGTTCACAGAGACTTAGATGCTGGTGTATTGAATCACTGTTGCTCTGTGCTGTGGACACTGCAGTAAAGCTGCAGATAAGAGTATCTTTCAGTTCAACGTGCACTTCCAACAGAACGCCTGGTTCTTGGTTATTTTCTTAGTGAAAAGAAAAAAAACGGTACTGTTGTAAAACAGCAGAAGCCATTTGGGACATGGAGAAGAACAGCTTTACAGGTGCCTAATAACTAGATGTTTCCTTGCCTTGCAGGTGCTTTTGGACAAGAGAAGATATGAGCCACCTTCCTTCCTCAGTCACTGTCATGTTTACGGTGGTTGAGGCTCCTCCCACCAAGTTAACAGCAGAAACTCGACGGCGTTTTTGCTCCATGGACTGGCCATTGATGTGAATGGAGAAGATTTCTGGCTTGGAACTCATTCCTATCAAGTGCCAACTAATGTTGTCATATGCACAAGCCTCTAAATCTAAAAGAGACATGAGATTAGGGTTCAGAATTACAGGCAAATCATGCAAGTTCCCCATGCACCCTAGGTTTGAAGTGAGTCTTCACTGAAAACATTAAAAAAATTGCTGTGATCAATGTTTGCAACAAGAGGAAGTTTCAGAAGCGTGTAAATGGAACAGATACCAAAATCATGTGTCAGTGGAAGACAAATGTTTAAATCTTACCTGCAAGTAATAAACTGGCTTACAACAAGCTGGCAAAAAATGGAAAAAAACCAGTGCCTTCTTTTGGAAAGCTGACCTGTCCTTGCTTGGGGAGTGAGGGGAAAACAGGGCAGGGAATGCAAAGAACAAAGCAAGGATCTAAGCTAAAGACTGATGTGGTACTTAGTGACAGTAACTATATTCTTCAATATTTTCTTAAAAAAAATTCCCATTTAAGACAATCTTTTATATTTGCTCAATGGATGGGAGAGAGCTATTTAAGTTTTTTCTTAGGAAAACAAGAGAAAAGCCCCACTACCATCTTCCTAGTCTTCTCACTTAATTGTGTCTTTTAATGATAACTGACTTTCCACTTTCTGGAAGTTTTGCACCCAGCATGTAGAACCAACAATTCACTTAAATCACTCTCTCACTATCAGCTTGCTAAAAAAATGAGGAGCTTATTAATTCTTTTTTTTAAAGTTAGTAATCCTTTTCTTCTAGCAGAAGTCTTCTCAGAGGTAATCTCATTGTTCCTATTAGTAATCTGGTGTTACTTCCTTTCAGCAGCACAGTTTTTCTTCCAGAATTTAGATGCTCACAGACACATTCAAAAAAAGGCTGTATCCCTTTTCGCCACATTCCCATTCTTGTGCATAAAAAGCAACTAAAGGTAATATTCAGTGTTTATAAATGTTAGTTTAATTTCATATAAGTTGGAACAGTACCTGGTAACGTTCCATCAGTATAGCCATTAATTGTATACTTGACTGATGCTGATTTTTGCCAACTCTTGTTCTCATCAAACACACCAAACATCAGTACATATTCCCTGTCAAAATGTTTCTGTGACCCATCCTCATTTAGACTTCCTGTGAAGGAGAAACAAGAGGTCTTAGTTTAAGGCAGAAATAAAGCAGATTTCCCATGCAGTTGCATTAATACATATTTAATGAGCTTGTTTCACCTGTTAGCATGTACTGGCTGAGCCTGATCAAAACAAAGCCTGAATGCTCATAATGTGATTTTATTTCTGGAAGTACTTTTGTATTGGGTAAGCACAAAATCAAAAGTCTGAAGTATTCCAGAGAAGATAAACATCATGCAATGAATTGTCTCAGACAATTTCTGGCAATGTGTTGCAGAGATCGCCTTAAAGAAGGAGAGTGTCAAACACCTTTGGTTCACAATCAGGTGCTGCTCTCTCTTTTCAGACTGTGTGACAAAGAGAAGAGTGATGGCAGAGTCACCAGCAGTGTGAACAGCACCTTTTCAAGCACTGAGGTCATCAGCACCTTTAAAAAGCTTAAAACCAACCACTCAGCAAACAACATTTACACACAAAAGTCTTCAACAGACACTGCTGTGCTGGATCAGTTACAAGAAACAGTCCTGGGCGATTTTGTGATACAGAAGTAATTTTTGTCAAGAAGTAGAATTCATTCTGGACATGCCACACAGAACTGGTGTCATTCTTACTGATTCTTTCTGTAGATTGCTCACATCAAAAACTTCCACTTGCTACTTTCAAAACATAATCTGGTTCCTCTGGATTGCAAGAATGAAAAATTTGCAAACATACTGATTATTCTACCTAGGAAGAGGCAGTGGAAGAAATTATCTTCAATATATTTTTTTAATTTATGGGAAGCTACAAAGCTCTGGTTTCCTTCACAAAAGAAGCCTCAGATCAACAGAGAAATTTATCTACTTGCCACACAAAGAACATTCAGGCAGTGCTTTAACTCAAAGGTCCAATTTTTATAACCTTAACCACCTCTTAAATGTGTCAGACCATGGGGAGCTGACCCCAAACAGCAGCCAAACATCCACTTCAATGTCTTCCAATCCCCAATGGGACAGGAGAGAGAACAGGAGGAACAAAAATGAGAAAACTCATGGGTCAATAAAGACGGTTCAAAGGTGAAGGAAAGAGGGAAAACAACAAACAACACAGAAAAAAACCCCCACTCATCTCCCACAAGCTGACTGATGCCCAGTAAGTATCTCAAAAACTGTCATCTTGGAAGTCAACACCCCCATTCTCCCCACACTGTTGTTTCCTCCTATGCCTCCATTTTTTATTGCAGAATGATGTTAATGATAGAAAATAATCCTTTGGCCAATCTCTTTCATCTGTCCAGATGGGTCTTCTCCCAACCCCTTGTCCATCCCAAACCCACCATTTGGGGAGGTCTGAGCAGGAAAAAGAGAAAGCTTTGACACTGTGCAAGCACTGTTCAGCAACAGCTCAAACATGGGTGAGTGTATTATGGATGCCATTAAGCCACAAATCCAAAACACAGCACCATATGAGCTGCCGTGAAGAAACTAAACTCCATGCCAGGCAGACCAAATACACAGGTACACCACACATTTACCACAGCACCCAGACAAAAATCTGTGTTCAGAAATCTTCAAAATATGCATAGTGAGCTGTTTGTCTTTGTTCTAACCAGAAACATACACCCAAATTTTCTTGAAGGCAGTGGCCACACCAGTCCATCTCAAATGCATGTCCTACTCAAGCCCAAAATGCATGAATTTGAGAAGCCTGAGAAGGAAGTAGTTTCAAAGTATTTGCCCAGATTAGCTCAACCAGTATGCCATAAAATATGCATATACACAGAAACCCAAAGAAAGAAAAACTCAAGAAAAATCAGGAAAATAACAAGTCCTAGATAATACTAAAAGCACCAATCATAAAAAAAAAAATCAGAAGGAACATAATTAATAACAAAGCAACTCCTTTGAGGTGATAGGAGTAGATGTGTTCTGCATTAAAATGGGTATCTATGGGTGAGGAGATTGTCCTTGTGCAACCCACACTGAACCAGTGTTCTGTTTACTTTCAGGGAAGCTTTAAGGTCCAAGTCCATGCAGTTTAGTCTACACAAATTTTTGACTCAAACTAAATCAGGCTAAATAACTCACAGCATGTTCACCACAAGAAGGATACATAATTTGGAAAAACCTTGGATTTTAGGGACCAGTAAGTAGTTTAAGTACTTTACACAGTGGCATGTTGTTTCAGTCATCACTCAAACCAGAGAGATGTATCTAGCAGCCATTTACAAGTGCTACAAGACACCACTCATTAGTGGAGATGGAATTCAACAGTTCAGACTGCTAAAATCTAAAATCTCTGATCACATGCAAAAACAATTTTAAGACTTAAAATCTGTTCAAATTTGGCCATATCTTCAAATGACTAGCAAAAGACACACTGCTCTGCAATTTTAAAGCCAGGTTACAGAAGAGAGTGTTCCAGGTTCTTGATCACACTGCCCTTAAAAGACAATGGGTAAAACAATTATTTCCTGCCTTATTCTCTGAAATGGCCAAACCATTTTGAATGAAGGTTTGGAAAATATTTATTCTTAGACAGGACATTTGAGGTCATATATTTAGCAGTTAAGCAACTGCAGATGCAACCAGTGCAGGCAAATGTATCTATATAATGATGTTTTCTGCCTATTCTATAATTATAGGATGAAACTGCATGAAAGCTGGCATTTAAAAATTCTAACATCTAAAAGAATGATGCTAAAAAACATTCATTTTACACTGCTGCATGTAAAGATGTGAAAAAGAAAATAATAGATCTTCTCTCATTACCATACATGATCATCTTTGTTCAAAATGAAAATATACTACCTTACAGTAGTCTTACAGCATTTCATTACCTTTCTTACAGACCAGCAATGCTCCAACCAGACCAGAGTTAAAATCCATTGCCATGTTCTCATGAGAATAGTAAGCATAAGTAAGACAAGGAAGGTCAGCTTCTCTCGGACCAACTTCTTCTGGTATATCCCACACGTATGTGTAGAGCTGGCCTGGAAGTACAGCATCATCTCGCTTTTCTGCAGGTGATGTTCTGTCATCATACAGGGAGCCTGCCAAGAAAAGAGTCAGTAGGGTGGCATGAAGAGAAAGAGCAATTAAAGTGCCTGGAATATCTTCCTATAATCAGCTCCAAAAGCTTGGTTTGATTTGCTTATATGATACTTCAGCTTCAAAGAAGTAACTCGTGATTCCACTCACACATTGCTGAGAATAGCATGGGGAGAGTAGCTAATCCACCACCATCCTATTTCTTACAGATGAAAGATTTCCTAGAAGTATTATCACTGCCAAAAGGTTGGGCTCTTCATCAGTCTGAGTAGGGTTAGGATGGGATGAAGCTTCAGCCTCTGCTCACTGATGCTCTGCAGAGGAATGCTGACCACTCTGTCACCTTTCTAACTGTCTCTCAAAGCCACTGCATGGGCTGGCACTGCCTTGCTGCCTTAGGCCTTTTGTATACTGCACATCCACACATGGAGGCAGTAATGGCTCGTGTCTGTGCCTGCCATATCCAACAGATCTGCAATATGACAAAGTGGAGACAGAGAATTGAAATCTGAAGTGCAAAAGGAACATTAATTAATATGACAGTCAAACTGAACTGCCCATCCCTTCCAATGAGATGTTCTGATCAGCTCCATGAGATGGAGCTGCAAAACTCCTTTTGCAACCAAAACCTTGCATGAATTTGTATACTGCAGGTCAAAGCTCTGGCTCAGCACCCAGGGCAGGGCAATCCAGGAAGCATGATCAACCAAACTCACTTAGTGCTGGTACAGATATTTTAATGTCCATTTGGTCATAGCTTATAATCTGTTTTTGATGGTCTCATGAGGGTGTGGAACAAAGCACCACAAAGCTGAGCATTAAATCTTGAGTATCAGAACAGCATGATCAGCACTGTTAGGAAACTGTGCTCATGACACTCACATTGCTAGTGTTACAGTGATGAACAAGAAGGGAGCTAACAATGAAGGTGTAACCCAGGATAAACAGATATTTGTGTTACACATAGCTTCACACATTGATCTAGATCCCTGTCAACATTTCATGCAGTAGTCTACGAGCAAATGAGCAAAACATGGAGTTTCTACAGTACTTACCTTCTTCACTTTTGCTGTAAACTAGGCCTTGAGGATGAATACTGACTGGCTTGTCAGCCATATTTTTAAGGTGAACCACTAAAGTATCTCCCACTTCAGCACGCAGGGTTGGTCCCAGAAGTCCTGTAGTTATTTAAGATAAAGAAAGGAAAATATTAATAAAGCAGTATGTTCAGTGAAACAAAGAATTTTCTCCCCCTTCAAAAAATATTAGCTCTCAAAATACAAGTCTCAAAATTAATAGAGAATGTAATAACACTGCAATGAAGACTTACCCATAAAAAGGCATATGGGAACTTAAAGGATATTGTGCATATTCCAAAATGTTATAAATTTTGCATCTGGCAACTAGCACTTAAAAATCACGGGAAAATAAGGGGGAAAAAGTTATTTACAGATGCAGAAACTCTATCAAAAGTTTCATCCTGAGGTTCATTGATAATTTCTAGACATCTTTCACATACAATTTCATTAAATAATTTTAGAAGACAAACATTTTATAATTTAAGAGTTTAGAGAACGGCATTCAAACACATTATTTTAAGCAGCACTCTGAATGCCAGAAGTCACAGAACAAAGAGCTCTTTCAATTCCCAAATGTTATCCAAGTAAATAATCACTTCCACACTGCAAATTTCTTGAGGCATTTCCTGCAAAAGATTTCAAGAGCTGGTATCCCTACTCCCCATGTTGCAAAAACAAGAAATTGAAAAAGCTGCTAAGATAAGTTTTGGCTTGTAAGTCTCTTTTTTGGTCAACTATTTTGTATATATTTAGTTTCAGGCTTTAGGCTCCTTCACAAGGAATTCATAGTGTCATTGCTGCGGCCGTGCCAAATCTAAATGCATGTGGTAAATCTCATCAGATGCTGAAAACAAAGGGAACAACTTTGTATGGTGCAACTGATTTGCAGACAGCCACATCCTCTGAAAGCCCAACCTCTCTATGGCCTTTGGAAGCCTCGTTCCTGCACTGTAGAGACCTCATCCCCTGTGCCTATTTGTTTTTTGTGCAAATAATGGATGTAAAAATGCAAGTGTGCTTAGGTGGCCACTGGCTTTAAAATAAGGAACAAATCAAAATACTCAGGACATTTCATTCCTGTTTACCTGCAAATGTATTTGCTGGTTTTTCTTTTTTAAAATCCACTTCATATTCTCTGTAAGAAATTTTCTTAAATACAGGATCTGAATGTTCCAATCTGAAACCAAAAGAGTTATAAAAAATATTGAAAGGATGAAGATTCTCAGAGATGCCATTGCTCTTTGATGGAAATCTCAAAAAATTAGTCTTGGAAATATATTTAATCACTTGCACATTTTGCTGAAGGAAAGAACACAGTCCAACTCTTTGTAGTGTCTTCACTTCTCCCTCTTACTCTATTGAATTTATGATGTTCCCGAACCAGATAATGTCATATAGGGCATCTAATATCCATAGCTAGAATAGTTCACCAATGATTTTACAGGTGGTTTTTATGGGTCCTTTTGATTCTATAAAGGTATAAAGATGCCTTTGCTTTGTCTAAGACACAGAGGAAGATGTCTCAACCATATTTAACCTGGAAAGCATCTGACAAAATAGAGGAAAAGAAACCTGAATTTCTGTTTATTCAGCCCTATGGTTGAACTTTAAGACTCACCAGAAGGGTTTTAAAACAGCATTAACATCAAGCTCCTGTCACAGGAATGACTCTGAAGGCAAGAACAAAGCTGTTCTCTGACAACAACCAAGGATGTCACAGAAAGTTAGAAAATGAGAAACAAGACTAAGGGCACTTTCCACTGCAAAGTGCCCTGAGTCTTGTTACATAAACAATTTGACACCCAGGAGACCACACAATGTTTTCTTAGAAAATATTTAGGCAAGCAGAAGGAAACCAGCAAATGACACTTCTGCAATGGAAACAATGATGAGAAGAGAGCTGAAAGGGTAACAGCCCTTCACATTTATTGGTTTATTTACTATAGTATGTATGATGACTGAATCCAACAGTAATTCCACTTGCTCTCTTTGTAATGCCCTTTCAGGCACGTTTCACAGTGAGGAGCTGATGGCCTGCTCAAGCATGGGGAGGCTGAGCAGAGAGAACCCACTTCAGTGACATCCAGAGCCCATAAGGGGGAGATCTCTTTTGGAAGAGATCTCTTGTAAATTCCTCTGCACCCCTCTCTCACCACAGCAGAGTCAGGCAGAAGCAACTGGTGTTTCAATTAATTCCCCCCTCCTTAAAGTCATTGATAAAATTTTGTGTAACTCTTTAAGGGGAAAAGAATGGGATCCATAATCTTCATTGACAAGAGCTGCCCTAATGTGGCAAGGTTCATGAGAATATGCATGTAAGACTGTGGGGTAGAAGAGGAAATTTAGCAGTGCCAATTGTATAGCGAGGATGAATAAAATACCTAGCATACTAACACTTCAGAAACATCACACTACGCAAGCAGGTTGAGTTACAGAACTCCCAGGGATTGCAGCAGCAACACCGCAAGATGCACAGATAATACATATTCACTTTATGCTGAAGTGCCTTATAAATAAATAGCACTTGCATATAGCAATAAACCTCTGCAAAGATAAAACTAACACTCGGAGAAATAAGGTGTCCTTTTCTAGTCACAATTAAGGAAACAGCTTGGGAAGAATCCATTTTCCTTTCAACCTCTCAAGTTATTTATAAATAAAAGCACCAAAGTAACAGATTCTTACACTGCATATAGACATGCAGCTTCTATTGAAATCAGCACAAGTTACATACCCCAATACCTTTGGGATCCAAGCCATCAAGCCATTAACGCTTCCTCAGTAAGTGTATTTGTGTTGTGAAGTCTTCTGTTTTTCTGGTTTTTTGAGGTTAAGTTTGTGGTTTTGTTGGGCTTTGTTTGCTTGTTTGTTTTGGGTTTTAGTTAAATTTCTATAAGCTCTATAAAATTCATTAGTCCCATCTGGGATGTGACTGGCTTTAAATACTTAGGCAAAGTAACCCAATAGACATTGAATATAAAATACTGTTGGGTTATCTCAGAGAACTTCAGCTGAGGTTTTAGACAGTCTGTGAGTCTCTACTGCATGAAAACACTCCATCCACAATGTGAATTTACCCAAACAGCAGTTGATGTTTACATTGGTGCACCCAATGTAGCTTTAACTAGTAAATTCACATGTCCAGGTCAATACTTAAATGGCAGCTGGCTTCATGTCCCTACCTTTAAATCCTATTTTCTTCTGTCTTGCCAGTTTGACATTATGCTTATACCAGTTCTATTAAGTTGTCAAGGGGGTTTTAAAACCAAGGAACTTTGCTATAATTAGATCTTGGGAAAAAAAAGTTAGAAAGTCATAATCTGAACTGGAAGTATCTTTTCCATATTATCCTGAAATGCAATACATGTTCAGAAAAAAATAATCACCAAAAAAAAAAAAAAAAAAAAAAAAGTCATCCACCTATATATACATATAAAAAGCAGCAGTATAAAAAATCTTTTTAATGTAGGAGGACAAGTAATTTTAAATTAATGTTAATGTTTCATTTTTAGTAGTTCTCCTCCCTAATTTAAGCACAACTCGAAATTACATCCAAGTTCTGAAATCTGTAGCATTGCTCTTGCAGTGTTTATAATGCTAAGGACAGTAGTAGTAATAAAAATAACGTATTTTATATTCTTGATTGGTGGATGCAGGTAGGTTGGCCACTGTGCAATGCTATCTGATAAAAATAAAATCAGTATTTTCACTTAATAAAGCAGAGAAATGCTTGATCTTGCCACCTTTACTCATCAGAGTGTATACTTCACAAAAGCTCTGAACAACTCAGAAAAGTTACTAGTTCCAAAGTTCATCTGGCTCTGATTTAAGTGAAAGTGATAGCATCAAAACTGGAACATAATTATTCCTTCAGCAAATTCTAAAGTCCTAAAGTTTTTGAGATCTTACCAAACCATGGCTCAACATTGCTCAACATCCATGTACCTAAAATAAACACATTAAAAAACCCCAAGCAACCAACATTAAGCTATGCCAAAATGACAAAAGCAAGTCCTGGAGCTTATTTAACAGAAGTGCTCTGAAAGCATAAAAATAATTCTATCCACTAATGCAGCAAATAAAAAGGAGCTTTTAATATGTCACTGGCTATAGTTCAGATCATGCTGTTTAAGGTCAACCAAGTTCCTCTGAAATCAACAGACTGTGCTCCAAAGTCCTCCTGGTCTCTGCAATTCCACAAGAGATGAGAGACAAAAACCACTTGTCAGTCCCAAGGGAGGACTAATTTCATCCTTTTATCCTGTACTTTGTTACCTGGACTTTTCCTCAGGTTGTGGTTTGTAGGTCCAGCTGGTGATCTGTGCAGCTATATAGTGCTCTCTGACCTTCACAGCTCCTGCCACATGCTGCTCTGAGTCTGGCCACCATGAACCAAGCAGAAGCAAGAGAAAAATCTGCAAGCAGTGCAGAGTCATGGTAGAGATGCCTGTTAAAGCTGCTCTGGAAGACAAGGCAGAAACCACTGCTTTTATTGCTGTTGTTGCTTTTAACTTCCCCTCAGAAATGAAATAATTATGATGCAACAGGGTAACAACATTTGCTATGCTCAGGTCATTGCTCTTCACCTCCGCCTCCCCTTACTGACAGGGATCCAATAGAGATAAAAAACTGTTTAAACTATGTTCCCCTCCTCCACACCACCTCCAGCAAGAGACGTGCACCAAGGAGAAGCAGCTTCAGCACTACTAGGTGGTTGGGTCATTGTGTACTGAGGCAGCAGGATATCAGAGGCAGAAGATTATTTAGATTACTTCAATTACAGGATGTTTGACTTATGTGGTTAGGAAGAAGAGGGGCATATTTTCTATCTTCCCAGAAAACAGAAATCCAGCACATGGCTGGCACTGATGGAAATTTCCCAGGTTGATGTTACACCTCCTTAGAAATCATTCCCAGGTTAAAAGCAAAATACTGAAGGATTAAGCACAGGGAGTAGAATTGGGTGCAGAGCTACAATCTGGTTCAGATCACCATGCACTGCATGCTCAGAACAGTAAGGCAGCCACCCTTTCAAATGTTGCCAGCTTCAGCTTGATTCCCACTACACTCCCAAATACCTCAGGTAATAGGTAACCAGTGGGCTTCTCAGTGGCAGCTACCAGGTTAGACAGGAGACTTCTAACCTAGTCTTGACTAGGGTCTGTTGGCATTTATCTAACAAGAAATTATTAGGAAAATACCTTTTGATAAGATAATTACCAATGTCAACTGCAGTACCAAAAATGTTTCCCTGCTTTTGCCAGTACTAAGAAGCTGGTCAAAACAGCAAGTAAATTGTTGATCATGTTTCCCACACACTCAATTACTAGAAAAAGAAGAAATCCTGTCTATTTTTGTTGTGGCCAACATAAGAAAAAATGAAACCAATATTTTCAATAATGTTTTCCAAATATTTTAATGAAAAAATTACCTTCACCCCCAAATCAAAACAACTCCAGTCCAGAACTAGACAAAAAGGACAACATTTCATTTTGGACTACTTCAAAAGAAAACCTGATCAATTCCAGGTTTGATATATTTTTTAACAGCAGAATGGCCTAACTGGCAGCTTGGTTAATTCTATCCAAACTATATGGTACCATAAGGACTTGAAAGAACTAGGGGAGATGGCTCAAAAAAAAAAAATAATGAAGACCAACAGCTAAATGCTCCAAACATCAGGATCATTCGGTGCATAAACCTGAGAACAATTGTGCTCACTTAGACAGCACATGACTACCAACATCATGGTATATTTCTTTAAACAAATCTTCCTGTGATTCTGTTTTATGAACTAAGTGTTTGCATTAGAAATATCCATTATAAGTAGGCTTCTAAGAATTTTTCCTTTTAATAAAAAGCTAAAATATTGCAGGCTAAAAATTAATACCCAGATTATGTGATTAACACCCTGTGCTTTGTGTGTTAGCTGGGAATCATCAAAGCTGACGTCAATTGGTTACTTCCCTTTTATCCATTTTGAGGAATTTGGGAGCTGTATTTTTGAAATTTCTTAGTCAACAAATTATGCAGCATTGCTCTAAAGGTAAGAATTTCTTTCATAAGTGTGGCTGATCATACTGATAGTTTTAAAGATCAGTATCAAATTGAACTAGAGATACTTTCCACTAAGCTACATTGACTACCATTTGTTACCCTTCTTTAATCCTTTAAGAACAAGAAATCCAATACTGGCTGCTTGCTTATTTTCTCCTTACATTTTAAGTATCAATGTAAAATTGACTTGCCTGAAATCATCTGCATCAGCCTTAGTTTTTTTTCTTTTTTCTTTTATTTAAGCTATTCCATCACATCACATCACATCCTCTAGGCTTTATGAAGTTTCAGTGTTCTGAAAATCATTATTAATAATCCAAAGATATTGTTTCCTTCCACCTGATCATTAATTTCTAATATTTGTAATTATATCTTGTCTGATATTGTAAAAGTCTAATACATACATATAATTTTTTAAAAATTAGTACTGGTTGCCTTCAAGCTATTACTATTAGTCCATGAGAGGTGACTACAGAATATATTCTTTCAGGCTCGAATCTTCCAAGACAATGCAAGTTCATTGGTTATTCATACATTTAGCTGGGATCTTTTTTTCTACTTCACAACACTGCGCATGCTGCAAACTTCGTATTTTATCCTCACTGCTTACTGACATGTTCAAGCGTAAATTACAAGTCAACAACATAAAAAAATCACGTGGTCAAAAGCCATGCATGGCAGAATGTGGGTCCAGTGCAGGCTGGCAAGACAATCTCTGCAGCAGAATGAACAAGGCTATTCCCAAAATAAAGCAGTACCTTTGGGATGTACAGATTTTCTGAAATGCCAAATGAAAATGGGACATGGAAAGAGAAGCCTAAGAAATATCTTTTAACACTAAGAGCAGGTCTGTGTCTTCCAAATGGGCAAGATTATTGTCTATTCTGACACCCAGTAATTATGGTCCTGATTTCTTGTTATGCTACATGTGAAAACATACTAAGGGTATACTTGCAGTCCTGCTCTAAAAGCTGACCAGTAAAATTAACTGGCAGTGCCAGTTTTCCACCTAGGCTGGGTGAAATAGCCTAGGCTGATTCTGAGCAGTCACGAACAGATCTTTAAAAAGAGATGTAAAGTGGTGATATGTAACTTGCTGCAAACAAATTAGGATCCACAACAAACTTGTTTCTACTTCATCAAAAAAAATACCCTAAGTGCCAGCAGGCAGGCAGTCATATCCTG
The DNA here is from genome assembly GCF_028551555.1 of Melozone crissalis. Lineage (NCBI taxonomy): Eukaryota > Metazoa > Chordata > Aves > Passeriformes > Passerellidae > Melozone > Melozone crissalis. Next base: position 18,904,619 of record NW_026535786.1, on the reverse strand, counting down.
ATGCCTGCCATCAGCTTTCACAACTGGTGACAGACAGAGAGCTAGTACAGAGAAGAAAAAGTTGTACAACAATTGTGGAATTGCTTGCTAATAATGCCCTACGAGAGATCTCTCTCATTCAAACGCACCAATCAATGCACAGTGGCCCTGCACTCGGTTTGGTGCAGGGTGAACAGGCTTCATGGGCAAACAAGAGTTAATTATTGAATCGCCAGTGAACACGTGGCTCTGAAGTAGGTAAAAGACAGAGGGGGCACTTACCGAATCTGCCAGGCACTAACGGGAACAGATGCTATCAGCCCAATATCTTCACTTCTCCAAGTGGGTGCTAAAGCCAAGAAAGGTTAACCTGTGAAACAGCTCAGTTTAGAAGCCGAAAGTAGATGTGCTATGCCAAAAAAAAACATATAAGCAGGCAAAAAAAAAAGATCCAAGAGAAACGAAGGCTTTCTTTCAGAGAACAAGTCACAAAAGAAGATGTACGTTTCTTGATGACAGCCTACACAAGAACACATTGTGTACACTGTTAAGGGTAGGCAGGCTGTGTGACTTCTGTGGTCATAAACAAACTAAAAGGCAGTAAGAATGTAGAAGAGCATTTCAGTTTGCTTTGGCACTTCAGAAGTGCTTCAGAAGACAAACAATCATGTTAATTTACACCTAAATACATTAATGTTTTAAACTTGTATTTCTCCTTAGCAGATGTCCCTTGTTAGAATTGCGGTGTTTCTCCAGTCAATGTTTACCAAAACCAATTATTTAGCAGGACCGAAAACTATTGGTACAGAGATGCTGAATTCAGTAAGGTTGCAGGAAAAACAAACAAAAAAAACATGTTTATTTTCTTAACACTGTAAAACCTAATTTCAGTGCTTTAACGAATTTGTCTAAAACTACTGGCTTGTGGTCTGAAAAAATTCATTTTAAGGAACTAACAAGAATATACAAGCTTCCTCTCTTCAAAAACTGAGTTAATGATATTTCACTTAAAATTCTGGACTGACTCAAATGAAGCCCATTTTTTTCTTCCTGCGTGTTTAATTTTTGCCAGAAAAATTTCCGTTTGACTCAATAAACAATTTTTATCCTACTCATTGTTTGTGTTCTCTGTGTTCCAGTTTGTCTTCTTTACTAAGAGATTTCTTTATTTGCCCAAGCTTACAATTGATATGCACCATGGGAGCAGCTGGCCTCATGCTAAGTCAGTCTAGCAGCACATTCATCTTGGATTTCTTTCTGTAGAGAACAACAGCGAGGATACCAGTGCAAGAGTTTGCAGCTAGGAAGATTCATATTCTTTTCATCATAAATCATCGCTGCAACTGAAACTAGACTCTTAAAAAAGAGAAAGCCTCTTATCAAGTTGTACACACCTACTTCCAACAATAAGGATATTCGGATATTCTGAATGAAATAAATTTTTCATCCTTTATACAGCTGAATTTTCTACATCCAGATATAATTTTTTCCCCCAAATAACAGACTTAAAACAGATCTTGCAAGTTACATGCATAAAAGGTTATTTTTCTCTACTAAAGCAGACAGGCATGTTTCAGAAAGAAACATGAAATCAGTAAGCTTTTAGCACAGTAAGACCCTGAATTATAAGTGTCCCTACAGACTTCACAACAGAAATTCAAAGCATTCTAGTTCTCTAGCAATGGCTCAGGCTGTTAGTTAGCAAGCTGGTTAAACCAACTCTACTTTCCCCACACCTGAAAATGCTGCCGCAGAAGGACAAAGTTGAAGTTGCCCTGTTTGTTTAACATTTATTTCCATCCTTAATTACTTGTAGTTTAGGTTTTGATCAGACTTTTAAAATACTAATACAGAACTGCACTTCCCACACTTATTGCTTTGATTTTTATCTTCCACACGAATTTTTTATTGGAAGCAAGTATTTATTGGTATTTAAAAATTTTTTACTATTATTATGCTATTTTTACATTTCATGTACATTGAAGACTAGATATCTGAAGTTTGACAATAGGCTGTGATGATCATTATTTTACATCTCTGTGAGGTTATTCCCTTTGCCTCATAACTCATTCACTCTGCCTAGTCAGTAGAATCAAAACTTCACCCACACCTTCACTGCATGCAGCACCTATAAACAAGAACATACCCAAAGTCCAAGATCAAGAAACAGAAGGCAAGCAAAAAGCCATAAGAACTGTAAGGTGTGTTGTAGGAAAGTGAGCAGAGCAGAACGCCTCAGAAGCTCTTCTGATGCCAACACAAAATTCAGGTACTTAATAATCGTGTAGGATTTGACAGAAACTTTAACTGAAGTTACTGTGTTTAAATGTTCATAGTAGTTCCTACAGCAGCAATCTTTGGTTCTGTCAGGAATTTTAAGTATTAATCCCAGAGGAAGAGGAAGATTAAGGTACAGTACAACTGCTACAAGTACACCCAGATTAAATTTGCTTGTAAGTACAGCCACTTCGATAAGCAGCCAAGCAGAACACTATGTCTTAGTCACCACAGATTGGCTTTTGCAACACCAGACAGTGCAGGGCTAAAAATGCCATAAGGTATTTAATATCATGCTGATGATGGAAGCCATTGGCAAGTTTTCTTCAGTTCTGCTGTGCCTCTTTTTCTGTTAGGTCAGAGAAAAAGGCCACCTTTGGTTCATACATTAAAATAAAAAAATTATGCCACTTGCTTTCATCAAAAGCCTGACAAGGAAGAATGTGGTATTTTTTAACTTAACTCATTGGAGACTTATGAAACTAATTTACCTTCTTACAGGAGAAGAACAGATACCTTTTAGGGAAAAGGATTTTTCAAAAGATTCTGATGCATCAAAGGAAAAAATATACATCACTACTGGTTATTTTAAGTCATACTCCCTCTCTTTGCTCCCCTATTTACTGGGTGGAGGACAGCTGCTTCCTTTGTTACCAGAAAGCCCAAAACACATTTTGAGATTAGCCTCCTAGGCAAATTCCTATGGCATGACTCAGTGGGTGTGGTTAAGTTTTTAATAGGTTTCAGCCAGCATTTCTCTTCACTTACATAGACATTGCTTAAGATATGTCCAAAAAAGAAGAAGTAACAACATATCAAGAGGAAAGTCAATTTTAGCATGAAACACACAACCTGATTATGTGTTCCCATGTAAGAGCATGGTACAAAGGACAGCTAAAACAGGGACCAGCTGTGCCAGGAGTGGGACCAATCTTCCTACCCAACAGTAAATTTAGTCCACTGCAGACACCCAACTTCTGATCATCTTGCAGAATGCAAGATGGATGCTTGGGAGACAAAAGTGCTTTCCTGAAAGGCAGTTTAAGTGAATCTAATGACTACAAATATATGCACAAATATATATACAGAGACATGATGGTCCTTTCCTCCAAGTTTCAATAATATAAAGCTTACATTTTACAGGGCAGAAACTGGCTGCTAAAGCCTGGATGCTTCTGGAATATCTGAATCCACAAACAACTCCATGCATGTTCATCCCAAGGAGGAAACCATGCTGTTAGACTGGCAATTAGTGTAGCTGAGGCAGACAAATAATCAAGATTGAACCTTGCTCGGACATAGCAATCTTTTCCTTTACCCTCAAGCTGTATTTTTGTCAATAAGACTGTTCTTTATTACAAGCGAAACAGACGACATAATGAATATCCTTCCTCTGCCTCCTCAAATATTCCATCTCTAGTCTTGCTCAAGTATAAATCACATTTCAAAGACTGGTTAGTTACAGTTACTTGTTAAAGCTGAAGTCAGACTTTCTTAACAAGACAATCACTTATTTTTTTCATCTTTTAAAATATTCCTCCAGCTAGAAGAAATATAACCATTCATAGCTGGAAAAAATCCCTCCACAAAGCTCCCAAGTGAATTTCAATGGGAAAAAAAAGTACATTTTTAGGAATCAGCAACGAAGCCATAACTATTAGGCTTCTACTACAAAAGTAGATTTCAGTTTCTAACATACATGAAAATAATCTCATGGAAGGAAATTAAGGATTTATGGAGAAAAAAATCCCACCTCTTAGTGCAGCATCTGTACTGGAATGAAAGTGATTTATTTATATTACACACAGAGATTTTTATTAAAAAGGCTGGTAATGGAACATTTTATTTTAATGCATCAAGTTGATAAAAGATTAGTTACAGAAATTGTGTATAATGTTGTATAAGTGACATGGATGGGTTATTTAAAAAAAGATTTGATAATTAGAGGAACACAGCTCTTATTTTAGTTACATCGTAAAGTGCCTTGTGTAGTCGTATTCTATCGTTGGAATGACCGCCTGTACAAATTTCAAGAAAATAAGAAGGTACCTGAGTTTCTTATTAAGGAAAATGTTCTATAGCTAGAAATCCAGCAAAACAAAGCAGAAGTCACATTCTTTGCAGAGAAAAGTTCCCTTGTATATGTCACTTTCAAATGCATGCTGGGCCTGAATTTGCAGTCTGAAGTATATTGAATAATTACAAGCTAAAGTCTCTGTCCATGTGGGAAAGAGGCAGATAGGAAACTAAAAATTTAATAGAAACCACTAATTTCAATTGGCTATTTAAGTTACATTGGTACTGGATGTAAGTAAACTCAATTGTTTTGACATAACAGTTTCACAGACCATTTCTTCACAAACAGAAGATGTATGAAAATGAGCAAAGAAATGCTAAAAATGTCCCAATTTGTTAAGTGATTAAAAAAAAAAGAAACACAAGGAAAAAAAAAAAAAGCTACCTGCAACTACTGAGGACTAGAAGACTTGAACAACCATGACAGACAAGTTATTTTCCAGTTCAGTTCCAGTTGCTTGTTGCACAAATTGAGCAAGTCTCAACTCATACAGTAAATGAGAATTTACTGATTCAAGACCTTTAGCTGCTCAGTAATTCCTGCTTATTTGCCCTACAGCAGCAAAGAACACTATTTTGAAAGGACATACTTGCTTTTATCATGGAGGCTGCTCTAGTCAGAAAGTATACTATTGATTACTACAAAGCATAACTAAGATCACTCAGCTTCCTGAAAGAAAATTTTAATTGTGAGGCATTTGATATTGATGTTCAGAGTGGTTTAAGTGATTTCCATTGCTTTTTGTCAGCAACGTTGTTTTACCAAGATATTGCTCACATGCAGAAGAGAGCATAGTGGGACCTCTACACCTTTCAGAAATTTATTTCAGATTAAAATCGAATATAAAAGCTGCTCTGCTAAGCAGTGACTACACACTGGATGGAGTCTGTGAACCTCCAGTCTCACCCTCCCTACACTGGCCACTTCCATTGGATGCTCACAGCTACCTCCTTCACACCCTTACAAACAAGGGCTCAATCCTGTCCCTTCAAACCTACCTGCCCTCTTCAGTGCTCCTGCCATACCCCACCTCATGTTCCCCCTAAAACTTAATGGAGTCTGTTTGCACAAAGGAGCTGATGCCAGAACTCCAGCAAGCGTTACCCCAAGCTGCTATTCACTGCTTTCACACATAATTGTGCTTCAGCTTATGACCCTTGAAGGAACAGACATTACACTGCAAGAAGGGTCCAAGAATCTGTGTAATAATGAAAAAGGATACATGTGAACTCCAAGTTCTCCCCCACCTTCTGCAACAGTCTCGATTATTTTCTTCATGACTTCTGCATGCCTGAAAAACAAATCAGAAACAAAACATTTTAAGGAAGAGGCAACTCCCTCTTCATCAGGATGAATAGGTTTTGTGCAAATTAAATAATTTTGGACCATTAGGTTCAGAAGCAGCAAGATGAAATTTTCAGTTTACTGAGAAAGTAAAACAGCAACAGTAACTGAAAATTAACATTAAATGATGAATGCAACATTACTTAACAGCTCCTTACATTCCCACAGAAAGCCAAAACTGAGGTATGCTACAATGTAGACTCAATGCCCTATGTCAAATGCATGCTCTAATGTAGAGTGCCACTAGAGTGAATGCATACCGCTTGACACCAGTACAACTTTCAAATGCTAAATGCCAATAAAGTCCCCAGGTAAGTCCCTAGAAGGTAATACTGACCAGCAGCCAGCCACTAGAAGTTCCCAGATGCCCCTGAAGATGATATCTAGAAACTGCTGTATCATTTTTAGCTGCCTCTGCTGCACTCAAACTTGTAAGCCTTGAAGAGGTTTAAAACACTAAAACAATTAATAGTTTCCTAGGAAAGGCAGATTAAATCAACCCTGCATCAATTCAGAACTATTGCTCTAGGAATGGTTTAGGGCATGGAAACTTTCTCTGGTGGTAACTTGGGTTCTATAGCAAATCAACAGTTTCTAAGCTAGTTTCTTCCTGTAATTCTATTATTGTAAAGCACGACAGGGAAGGATAAACACTTCTCAGCTCATTAAGTTTTTACATTCTCATCAGTGACATCCCAGATCTGCTATCAACCACACAGTATTTGTGCAAAAAGCTGATCCTGGGAATGCAACACAAAATTACAGAATAGCCAGGGCTGGAAGAGACTGGTCATCATCTAGTCTAAAGCCCTCCTTGCCCAACAACCAGTCAACTAGAACAGATCACTCAGTGTTGAGTGCTAAAACTTGTCTGCTATAGTTTGGAATATATTTAATGATAAAGACTTCAGAACTTTTAATGACCAGTTACAATTTGGAAGTAGTGTTCTTGTTTTCAAAAGTTCTTGTATCCCATAAACTAAGGGATGAAGAACATATCAAATCAGAGGGGAGAACTATTGTATGTTAAATTATGTTTTATTTATGTACCTTTAACACAAACTCCCAGGCTGTATAATTAATCTTACTTTTATGTATACTTCAACCTCGTTTGAAACAGAGGATTCTGCAGGTAATCTTCACCAGTGATATAATACATGGCTGTGGGTGTCCATCGACACAACACTGCAGCTAAGCGAGCAGCAGCAGTTTAAAATACCCATCCCAAAACAACCAAAGTGCCAGCTGAAAAGAAGGATGAGTGGGAAGCTGAGTTTATAACTTTCTAACCATGTCTTGATACCAGTATGTCAATCTACATAGCTGACCAGCAACTGGCATTTAGTAATTACCTCCAAAGTTATCATGCTGCCAGTGGCTGCAAACAAGGAAGGAAGCTGTTGCAAAGTTACCAAGACACACTGTAAACAGGAACATGCAAGTCTGGGGAAATATTAAAGGTCAGCATTTGTCATTTACTGTTGGTCTTTGCAAGTCAACAAACCCTCAGAGCTGATTCCAATTCTGGATCCCCACGATGCCCTGCAGAACACATGCCATTTCAGGTGCCAAGACCAGCTGCTTCTCTGCAGGCAACTAGCCACTGCCAAAACCTAAGTTTTGACCTTATGCATAACTGTGGACCGTTTTTTTTACTGGCACAGAATACAGGTCACCATGTAGCCATTAGAAGTCCTTAACAGCATTCTGACTCAACTTCATACATCTTAATTACATTTCTTCTTTTTTGTTTCCTAAGAACTATTCCAGTACCTCAAATTCTATAATGGCCACAGAGTAATGGTCATTCTTGCTGTCATACAGTTACTCATGAAAAGCTTTGCAGGTGCTTTATAAACTTCATAAAGTTTGTTTCATGTTTTCAGCTCCTTCTGTAAGAAAATTTGGAGGAATGAGCATAAAATATATAAATACACTACAAAAAGGAAATAAATACTTTTGAAGAAATGTAATCTAAAATATTCTGCTATCTAGAAATCTTTCCCTGCAGATATTTAGAGGACATCAGAAGCAAAAAGTTTGGAAGCCTATCACTACTCTGGAATGGAGACAAATAAGTCCTTCGAATCAGTGCAAGAAACTACAATTTAATTGTAAATGTGTTTAGTAGTTAACCTGTTTGATAGTCCCTTCATAGCACACAAAGAAAAAGCTGAGAATTGTGACTAAAGCAGTTTACAGCAATTAATGAGGAAGTTGACTATGTTCCTCCCAGTATAATAAAAATGCTGACAAGAACTACAACTTACAGAAGAGCTGTAACATGAACAATTTTCACTAACTACTCAAAACAGAAGCTATCCCATGCAGTGACAGTGGCATCCTACTGCCATTTCTTTCCTTTCTCTGACACCTGACACGAGGATATGCACATTGCAATAAAAATGTTTGGAATCATACAAATATCCTACATTACACAATTTATATAACATGACAGGAAGCAACAGCAGCAGATATAACTAAACACTCATAGCTCCTAGCTGAATTAAAAACAAAGCAACAGTTTGGCTATTGGTTTTTATCCAGAAGCCCAGACCTTCTTAGCTGTTAGCCTTACCAATTTGAAAAAAATAGAATAGCTTACTTGGAAAGGAAGAAAACATTCTTAAAACCTCCATTTTAGATATGCTGTTAGCCTCTTTCTTCACAGCCTGAACAGTACCTTTTACACTCTTTCCAGTGTTAAGCAGTTGCAGATCCATGACATCACTCTTTGAGAAGGGCAACAGTCTCCTCCATTTTTAAGACTTGCAATAGACCTGTTTCACCTCACTATCAATCATCTCTTTCAGGCTTAAAGCTAAAAGAAGTCTCATGATGCAAACCATTCCTTCAAGCGTAAGTGTAGACTACATAAGAAAGGAACTGGCACTTCCCTGGCTTGAGAGGAAGTAAAAACATGACCACAGGGCTCTCACCTGTGAAGAGACTCAACCCAGATGCAGAGATTAGCAGTGCACTGCTAACATCTCTGCAGAGTAGTAACTAAAATTAAGCAGACAAAATTGCAGCCACAGCCCAATATAAACCCCACAGTTCTACCTAGTCAGTGAGGGCTATCATGCTGAAATATCTCTGCATCTTTGTTTGTTCTTAGAGTGCCCTCCAAATACACATCAACAGGAGCTTCTTCCCAATCAATTTACTAGCAAGGCTTCCAGCAAATAGAAAGTAAATTAAATTTTGGCTTCAGGATTTTTTTCTTCCTTTTCTCCTATTAATCATTTTCCCAGTCAGTCTGTTAAGACCTCCTACATTCCTCCCTCTTGACACTCCATCAAAAACACTAGTTGCACAAAAAAGATACATCCATTTTTTGTCCAAAATCCTTCGGACAGCAAAAAGTCGAAGTCACTAACAGGTTGAGATTGTTTGTTCATACAAGGTACAAATCATAAGAACACCTTTCTGGATTCAAACCAAAGACCTACCTGGTCCTCCTTCCTATTTTATAGTACATGCTCAATAAAGAGGCTGGAACAAGCACCTCATAAATGCTCTGTCCAAAGCACTACTAGAACTGCATTGCTAGCATACTACTGGAAATTACCCAGAGACTTTCTTATTCTGAACCTTTCTAGTAACTACACTTTAAACTTTGACAAATCTTTATTTCATTAACATACTATTGCTTAAATAAGTACTTAGTTTAGTTAGGTGGTGTGTGCAGAAATGAATCCTTTCTGGCTTTGAAAATGCCAGCAGAGTAGCATTCAATGCCACCAGTTTCACTATTGGAAGAAAACTTAAATCCTATTACTTCACCTCCTGTGTTATTCATAGTGAAGGTCACCAATATCCTAACTCCCTGCTCAGCTTTTTTCAAATGTTAAGGGACAGAGATTATTCAATCCTTTCTTATGGGAAAGACCTTTATAACTTTAGTTATCCTACACAAATCTCCATATCTTTCCCAGTTTTAGTCTTCTTTCACCTCATAGACTACAGAACAGATGACCAGATCTGTACTCCAGTATTCAACATGTGGTGGTCCCACAGATTAACAGAGGCCTTATGTTGTTTTATGCTCTATTCTTTATCATTTGCTTTGCAGTTCTTCCAGTTCTGCTTCTTGTATTACTCTTGAGCACCTAGACTGACGTTTTCATGTTATTGCAGACTTAAACCTGATTATTTAAAGATCAAGAATAAATTTTACTACTCCAAAATTTTCAACTAGACCACTAGAGGGAAAAAAATTACTTCCCAGTATAACAGCTTCTCTGCTCAATACCATCCAGATGTATTGTCCATATGTATGTAGACTGCTTGGCAAAAGCAAACACTTTCGAAAAGCAGCAGCTAATGAACTGTGAACTGCAAGAAACATGATATACAGATTTACAAAGCACATGAACATATATCCTCTTCAGACCAAAATTAGCCATAAAATACTTGTTGCAAAGTCCCCTTGCTCTCTTCTCTAAAGACTGATGAACAAATAAATGCTAAGCCAGAAGCTCAGAGTTCAAAGAATGCTTTAAGTCTGTGGAAATGACCACAAGCTGGTCAACAAGTTGATTATTTGACACACAGCTAGTGACATGGATAGCCCAAGTTTTTAAGTCAAAGGAAAGTAAACTTAAACTGGCAATCTGAACTCTAAATTTTTTCTTTTAAACCTATGCAATCATACAAGGATTTTCTTAAAGGTAAAAGCCCAGATTTTTACCAGGAACTTCATACTGTCAAGAAGAATTACACTGTTTCAGATACTGGCTCTGTATCACTAAGACACCTAAAAGGATGCTAGGGCCCACATCTAAGACAAGATGCACCTTTCAAAGACTCAAACTACAGTCTCCTTATGTCTTGGGGGACAAACATGGAAAATGGAACACTAAATACCCAAAAAAACCAACCGTGTTTTGCAGTTGTGTTCTACAAATACTTCGGCGTGACAATCACAGTCTCTCTATTAATCAGTGCAAAATTTAAGGGGGAGCAGGAGGTAGTTAGCATAAAACAAGAAACTGCTATTTAATGTTCAAATAGCCTTTTCATCTGTCAAAAGTATACACTGTACTTCTATTGTCCCCAAAAAGTAGACAAAAGGATAAAACTTTATTTCATGGAATTCTGGTAGTTTGCCACCTCCTGGAGTACATAGGGAAGATGAGTTAAAAAAGCAAGTTGATCACATAAGACAGTGCAAACTGCAGAACATGCTGCAGTGAGCAGTGGAATGAACTTAGATAACTGCCTCAGAAGCTAACAGGCCACTACAGCAGCCAATTGTAGATATATGTCCAGAAGACCTGAAAAAACCCTTAACGAGAGCAGTGAAGTGCCTTGTATCTGCAGGCTGTATCAGACCAGAAACAGACTTACCTGCATGGATGAACTGAACACATGGGAGGTGGAGGAAGATGAGGATGGTTTTCAATGGTCACTGTTTTTTTGACGTGATCTTGACTAATATCTTCATACATATGCTCTACTGTTAAAGGCTGCCGCTGCTAGAGAGGAACAAGGAACACGAGGACAAAAGCGTTACTAACAAAGAACCTTGCTCCTTTCTAACATCAGTAACAGATGATGCCCCAAAAATTACAGGCATCTAAAATATAAATGTTCTGAAGGTACAGTGAAAGAACTGTGTTAAAATCCATATGGTATAAAAATAGTACTGCACAGATTTTCCTTTGAGCGGTGTAGTCAACGTATTTAAAAACCAACTGGGTATCCCATCTGGGTATTTGAGCAGTACGCCCTACCCAACTTTAACTCAAGAAATGTAGTGATTAAAGGGAAGAACTATTTATATATTCCTTTCTTTCAGAAGGAGATGAAAAGACATACCTGCTTACTTGACTGAGTTTACTGGGGTAATTACCAGTTCTACAGTGCTAACAAAAACACCAGTGGCTTCCTTCAAAACGTGTTAAGTTATCATGTGCAGTTTTCAGTGACTCGTTCCAACTTATTCCAAGTACAATAAAAGTCCTGCCTACAAGCCTATACTGCTTAACGGTTTTCTCACCATTTTTCTCTTTACATTTCTATTGTGAATAAGCAACAAAATAGTCTATTTGATACAGTGAGTCTAATTTCAGAGAAGCAGGAGAAAAATCCAAAATAGATATACCTCATCATATCCAAATAACCAGAGCCTTGGAGTTTGGTAATATTTGTCATAAGTGATGTAGAGGTCATAGGTTCTAGTCTGTAGAATAGCATCTTCCCCTCCAACATCAACTTTAGTTTTGTTAGCTTCTACAATCTGTCGTGTGTCAAGCGTTGCCTGGTTCAAGATAAAAATAACAAGATTAGAATAATCTTGCTTGAGTTCCCTCCTTTCCCATCCTAAGTAGTTATGTAAAACTGTAAAACTTTTAATAATGTTCTGAAGTGGGCACAAAAAACCCCCAAATAATGGTTTGTTTTTATTTCTAAATTAGGAGCATAAGTTTCTCTCCCAAAAAGTATTTTTGTTTTATTTTTGGGGATTTTTTTTTTTACTTTTCAAAAAAGGTCTGATTTTGTAAGGAAGTAGGCAGCTATGCTGTTACACTCCCCACCTTCTTTCACAAACAAGAGACAATTCCTATGAAATTCAGTTTGTGCAGGTTCATGAACACCTTAGCATAGTACCACAAATAATGAGGCCTTCTGTTTTCTCTATAGAAGTCTGATGGACTGGTGTAATCTAGTGAACCTACAGGCCACTCATCCTCCCTGTGTAAGCCCCAAGAACCACCACTGCATTTTTTAACGTCTCGTGAATACAGCGCTGTGTGTACAAGCAGAGCAAAAAGGACTAGCAAAACCAAGGAAAATTTCTGTGGGAAAAATCTTTGAGGACCCAAGGGTTCAAGTTAGTGCAGCAGATTGGCAGGAGACAAATCCATAGGAATGCAAGCTCAGTAACCCTACTACTCATAATCTTGTTATTTCAGCCATTTATAATTATTTTTGTTTTGCTTGTGCCTATATTGTAACAGGTAAGATAGAGAACTGTTCACTCACATCATCTGTCTCCAATAGCCCACTTTCTTCATACTCTGAAAAGAAGACCCATAAAATTCTGTGTTCAGCTTGTAGCCAGTTATTGTATTTGTCATTCATAAACAACTACTTTAAAAAAATCTACATGTATCTAAAGAAGATTTATTCAGATAACCTTCCCAATCCCCAAACCAGACTATCCCTTTTATACCACAAATTTGACCAAGACTACAGTAAGTAGGTGGAGCTATATTTCAGTGATTTTATATAGGCAGATTGAGTTTAAGTGTAGGTACGAAGCTGGAAGGAAGCTTTGCTAAATCCCTAATTTATACTCTCTTAGATCTGTTCTGCTACACAATTTTCCAGTCACTAACATTCAGTCAGGTTTTTGGCACACAAGTTAGAGTAAACATGCATCAATAAAACCATACAAAGGACGCTAAAGAGCACAGGCCTACTGAAATTTTTCAGCATGAATTCCTTGCAAAGAATGATTGGTGTTTTAGAGTGTATTGCTTTAGTTAAAGACCTGAAATATAATATGTCCCACCCAAGTTAAGGAAATACCTTCCATATCTGCAGCTTCTCCTTCATCTTCCTCATCATCATCTTCACAAGATGCTGAACACTCTGGTATTTTTAGATTATCCTTTAGAAGTTAAATTGAAAATACTGCTTTAATGACTATTGCATCTACATAGCCTAACAGCCCTAAAAAATTGAAGGTGTTAAGTCCAGTCAACACATTCAGTGAGCCAGAAAGATAATTTCTGAAATATTAAACAGGACTACACTGAACTCAAATATTTGCTTAATAACTCATTCTTGTTTCAAAGTCCTAGTATGACATCAAAAACCCATTTAAAAAGTTTTCCTTTGACTTTACAATCTGGAATTATTTAATTACTCAACAATCAAAAGTGTTAAACAATGGTGTTAAACAAATGAAGGGCAGTAACTAAACAGCTAAGACTAAACATGTAGGTTAAGATTTTCTTAAGTCCTAACCCACAGCCAACTGTGCAGCAGTTATAAAACATCTCAAGGAAGGGACGCATAAGGATGATCGAGTCCAACCCCCTCCCCTTTGTGGGACTACATAAACTCTATTATATGACTAAAAGTGTCACCTAGTTTCCCAGACTGTGAGCCCTGTCCATAATTGTTTTAAAACACAAGAGTCACAAAAGGTATCACATTTTGATATAATTCTGCAATGCAAGAATTACAGTCTAACAGAAACAAATACAGCACAAGCCCACCAGTAACTTTTGGGCCTTGCATAGCATAGAATCCAATGGACAGACAACGCCAAAGAAATTCAGAAAGTAAAGGTCAATTTACAGAGACTTCATAAAGATTTTAGAATTCTCCTAATAACTACTACAGTTAGAAGCTCCTCTAATTCTGAGCATGAGGTGGCTGATTTTCATTTAAAAAATCCAAACCACCAAAACCAATAAGAAACTAAGTAACAAAGTGCATAGTCAAACAGAACATCAGCAGGAAAGAGTTGTCCTCCTGGACTGGCCCCACAAGCAAGCAAGTTTTTCTACACACAACGGAAATAAAATCCAATGCAAAACACACAACAGGAATAATAAATCAAAGTAACATTCTGCAAGTATTGTGTTTTGCAGAAAAAGTGATCAACTTTAGTTATTCCTTGAGTATTTCTTCCACCCTCATGTTACTGGCTTGTGAAAAAAGCAGTATTTTTACTATATTCAGCAAAGTCATTTGGAATACCTGCACTTCACTGTTAATCAAATTGATAGCATTTTGAGCTGCTTATAATTATGCAGTAGCATAGGGTCACTCATTTTTTCCCCCTAATTTTTAGAATCCAAAGCTTCTTGAATGCTCACAGCACACGGACAGAACTCCCCATACAACTTCATCTTTAAAAGCATTTTGTGTCTCTGTGACTTTCTTCATATTTCTTAAACATGACAGCCAATACAATTGCATTTCAAGTACTTCCTGAGGACTTAAATTTCAGGTTTGTTTCCTGCTGAAGTGACTTTTTGGAAACATGCAGAAACCGAGGACTTCATAACATGTAAAAATCCTTTAAACATGTTACTTGTTTAAAAAAAACATGTTAAGTAAAGTTCTTCTAAACTGAAGGGCATAAACCTGTCAAACTGGACCAATGTGCTGTAAGTCTGCTTGCTATAGTTGAAGATCACAAAGAAATACTTTACATTTCCACATTACTTTTCCACATAAAAATTTCTTTACATTGGATTTCCAAACACTAATGTCTTGGAACACAAACGTGTGACATCAGTGTAAAGAGAATTTCATTTTCAGTTTGTAGAAGCCTGGCACAGGACCACACTGGCTAAAGACATTTCAAAAAGACAAATGCTTCAATAAACACAGCAATAAGGAGATGCACATGCTTAGACTAATATCACAGGCTCTGAGGGTCAATGTACATCTGCAAAACAATTCATGATGAAGTATAATTTAATCTTTCACAGGGAGTACTGGAGTATTAGATTGACACTGGTAAAACTATTATTACCTTCAGGTCTGTAATAAAGCATCAGAAAAATTGAGAAACAAGTACCTTACTGTCTAGCGTAATCTCCTTAACTGCCTCTGTTGCACCCACTATACCTGTAAATTGAACAGGAAGTTTGTGTTAAAAAAAGCTTCGTCCTTGGTTAGAGAACAGCACAGAAAGAGTTTGCAAGGATTTCAAATGCAGTCTCATCATTCCAAGTCACATCTCAACAACCTTGATACGTGAGAGGCTGTTCATTCGGCACTGGACATCCCTAAGCAAACCACGCCAGTAACACAGAGCGCCACAGCACAGATGTGCCATGTCTTAAAAAATCCGTGACGAAACTCTGTGAATTTGGACTTCTATTTTAAGGTATTTTTGCATAAAAGTGAATTCAGGAGAGGCACTCACATCACAACAATGAAACTCAGCTTCATTTAAAAGGCAGGCACTTATGAGTATTTCTGAGCTTCCTGAAAGCAATGACAAAGCAAAATGTAGCACAGCACTCAATGCTTTTAGCTGAGGAGAAATGAGGGTATAAAACCACCCCAAATCATAGAAGTGTTCAATCTTGAGATCCTCCCCATTAGCCTTCAAGTCTTACTGCAGTTCTCACACAGGACCTTTTGGGATACACGCCAAGATTCTGCTTTGACAGAGTACATTTATCTGATTAACTCTTCAGCTGTGGAAACAGATTTTATCTCATTTGACAGCATTTAGAGACCTGGCAAGCTTTAGCCAGGGTGTTACAGCTGTGCTGTACTGCATGGTGCCCAAGCCAGTCAACTCTAAAAGGAAAAACCTGGCAAGGAGTCTATTCACAGCAGGAATGGATACTGCACACTTAATTCAAGGACATGACTAAGCTATTTCAGATTATTTCTTTGGTATGGGAGCATTAAATTATGGATACCTTTAAGAATTGCCAATGATGAAAAATGTATGTGTACAGGAAAAAAGGACATCATCTCCAACCCTTTTCCTCCCCACCCTGGCAAACTATTTAGAGAACTTTCTCCACATTACAGTAAAAAAATTTACACCAAAGAAAGTAAAAACTTAAGAGTACTTTTGGAAATGGTGGAGAAAACATCACTGAAGGACAGAATTTTATTAACACATGATAGAACATCATGAAACAGATTAAAACTAATATAATTGCCAATTAGAAAAAAACAGAAGTACTTTTAAGACGCTGCACTAGAAAAGCCAATGAGATAGATTCATATAAACAGTATTTTTTAGACTTCTTTATAAACATAAGCTCATTTAAGGGCTTATTGTAAAATAGGATCATCTCCCACTCTCATCTCTGAACTTAACATGTTTCTTTTTAGTACAGCATCCACAATTTAAACTAACATCATCTTCACAGGATTTCCTTACTAAGGAATGAGTCACTACACAGTCCATATTCTAAAATAATTTCCTAGAACTTCAGTACCATCATCTCTGAAAAGGAGCCTGTTTCAAGCATATACAGCCACACAGTTAAACATCATGTACCCATCAGGTGGGTAGCTGATAATGGAACTTTATTTCCTCCAGACAACATACTGGTACACAGACATGTATTTAAAAAAGATTTTACATTCTAAGAGTGGAAACTGAAAATCAGATTGCCAAATGCAAAGCCTGCAGCAAGACCTTGAATACCTGCATTGTGGAAAGTGTCTACCCATCCCCCATCACCATCATCTTCTTCTATAATTGCTTCCTGCTCGTCTGAATACTCCATCTGCTTACACCTTTTATAGCACGGCACTACAAAAAATGACAAAACAAAAAGAATGCAGTCAGTCATTGTTATGCAAAACCAGACTGGAGCATGATACTGTCCTACAAGGCCTTCTAAAATGTGCCAATCTTTCATTTATCCCCATTTAAGGAATCCTAAGGCTGTATTTCAAATGCAAAAGTATGAACTTCCAAAAATATGTTGATATGCTGTACCACATATTTTACTTAACGTAAAATGCGATGATTGTTGTAGCCTTAGAAGTTCATCTTTCTGTTAAGTATTACAGCAGCTTCATCCAATCTCTTAAGGATTAGAATAGAATTAATTTCTCATTTGCTAACAACTAGAAAGAACTTGCAAGTTTTCTTCATACTGGTAAACAACTAAGGACAACTTTGCCTGGATTTTCATAAGTTTTCCAAACTCATTTAGGTTTTAGAATTGTGCTAAAAGTTTGCAGCAGCTACTTAAGCAATACATTAGGTATGTCTAATTATAATTTAACATCTAGAAGTTTAGAAAGTCAGAATTCATGTGATATTAAGAATAACTTCTGTCATATGCATTACAGAGCCATTTAAATAGAGATTTAGATAACGTTTTCAGAAAATAGTCAAAGAAAGACTGAATATCTGATCAAGGCAAAGCAGGCATTTTCCAATAGTGTAAACAAGCACTGTGTAGAAAATCCTCCTTCCTTTCTATTAACATGGAGACAAATAGATCTGTTGCATGAAGTGCAGCATTTGAAAACTGCTCTTTAACCTTTCAGAAATGGATAAAAAGAGGTGTGAAAGTCAAAGTGAAGTCATCCAAAGATTTCTAAAATGAGGTCTTATAGGATGGTTCCCAGTCTCAACTGCAGCCCACAACTTTTACTCAGGTGGGAGGCCCATGTGGCACCAGCAGCAGGAAGCACGTTATTTTGGAATGTGATCAAGAGGATCACAGCAACAAGGAACCTCACTAGAGGCAGGAAAAGAAACAAAGCAGATCAGTTGGCTATCAAACCATGAGGTCCCTGTCAGGAAAATGTCCAATGCTACTGTAGTAATTTTCACATGACAGTGCACTGCAAGACTCCAAAAGCCAGCAAGGAAAATCGAAGTATATAATACAATCCTCTGCGGGGATAAAATTTCCTCAGACTTTTTTAGTGCTAATGCTTCATCAAATAGCTTTGACACATTTTCATACAAAATCTGAAAGATTTCCCCACAGCTGTGCCAAAATGTTATCCTTCTTATCCATTTAAAAGTTGTCACCACATGTACTATATAAACACAACTGCGAAGCCAAAAAAAATTAATTCAAGATTGCATTTATATGACTCTAATTGACAAGGGCATTGACATTAACTACACACTTGAATTAGAAGTGTCAATGTCACTATGAAAAACATTTTGAGAACACTTTAATAGCCTGAGTTTTCAAAGGAATGAGGAAAATAAACATATCTTCACCTTAGAGACTGAACATGAGTTGAAGCAAAGACAGACAAAGAGGTTAATAATGTTCAAAGTTCATTTATACTTCATCAAGGCAAACTTTATGTCTCATATAAAGCTCTACTATAAAGTGGTCTAAGAAAAAGCATTAAGGGGTGCAGGAAATACTTCTTCAACGTTGCAAAGCCAGAGCATCCAAAGTGTGAGGTATTTGCTTCCCTTATCAATACAATTGGTAGAGTTGACAGCACAGTCAACCATACTGTCAATTCTAAGAACATTTATATTTAAATTTCAGGCTTACCATTTTTAGTTACCAGAAACTGTTTGTCTGTTGGCAGATAAGCTTTGACTTTTAGTTCTTCTCCTGAAGCCCTGTAAAATAAATTGCACCATTTGAGAGTCTGACAACTGCAAACAAAAGAACCCTTCTATTTTCATGTTGTGTCAGGAACATTTTATATAATCCTCCTGACCTATTCTCAGAATTGGTTTGCTATGACTTTACTCTTCCCTACATACATTTGGTATGGTGTCAGAAAGCTTGGCCACCCCTAACTGTTCTGACATCAAAACCATTTTATGCCTCAAAAACTTTCACCTTGAGGTGGCCAAGCAAAGATAGGTTGACAGAATAATCTATTCTGTATACAATTTTCTAGGATCAGCATCAACAAAGTAGCAAATGTCTGAAGAAAGCAGCTTCAGAAAAGCAAGAAATAGACCTCTATAAATACAAAATCTGTCCATAGTCACTAGTGCTCAAGTACTCTTAATTTCACATTACTCAAGCATTTGCCTTCACCTTTAGTGGTTTTTGGTTTGAAATAAGAGTAATATTCTAAATAGCCCATTCCAAATTGCTGCCAGACCCAACATCATGTTTTCTCTGAAGGAGGTGGCAAAGGGGTAATTTTTCCTTCAGCAATTTGAGGCTCAGTACAGAGCCAAGGCCCTGATGACACCAACTGCACAAACAATGCTCATTTAGGAGCAGTTTCATAATGCAGGACACCAGTAAACATAAGGAAGCACCTTATCTGCACCCTTACTGTGCACTAAACAGAAGGCATTTCTAAGGGCAAACACTGCACAAAGTGAACTGCTGTGGGCTAACTTGAATACATTTATTAGCAAATGCTTGTCAAAATACACCATTTACAGCTACTGCATGGCAATTCCAGTTGCACAGGGCCTTTGCTTTTTCAATCACCAAGACAAACCTGGGGAGACATGCTGCTACTGCAGCTAAGCACTAAAAGCATTCACAGTATACAACAGATTATTTCCCCTAAAACCTTAGAAAAACAACAAATAATCCTCAAGCAAATCCTCATCTCAACTACTGCTATACAGCAATTAGTAAGCTCTATAGAGCCATCAAAAAAGTTTTACTGGAAAAGTACACTTACTGCTCTGACAACTGTATGACTAGATCCAATGGAAACATACCAAAGCACAGGCAGGAATGCTAGCTTTCTACAATTCTTTGAATTTTCCTTACCATTGCCAAGTAGGACAGTGGTGAACTAAGTGGTCTCCAGCTGCAACAAACTGTTAAGGCAGGAAAAAAAAATTACTGTTACATATGGCCAAAGGCAACAATCTCAGTTTTTTTTTCTCAGCATTAGTATTTCAGTTCCACATTCCTTTGACCAAATAACTGTGTAATTAACAAATGCTTCAATCAGATTGATTCTTTGTTTTAACCTCGTATCTCAGCTAACCATGAAAAAGCAAAGATTAAATCCACTTGACCTGACATGCTTAGTAAGCACCACAGCAAATTCAGTGTTTCAAAAGCTGTGATACTACCTGCCAGTCTAGTAAGAACCAAAATAGTATCTGCACCTAGTAAGACTGCTTACTTTGTAATAAAGAAATAATTTTTATTTGCCACTATTCAAACTTTTGCAAAGATAAAAAACAGCTTAATGTAAAAAAAAAAGTTTAATTCTCTTTCCTTGTTCAAAACATTTTTGCAGTAAGAAAAGTGAGACCATCAATCTACTGAATCAGTGAGAGAACTGCAGCAAAGAAATAAATAGCACAGATTTTATATAATGACCATCACTGTAATAGCTGATCGCTGATGTAAACTAAAAATGGATTACCACTTACTTAGCACACTAAAAATCTTATCAGTAACTTTGTTCTGAATAAATAGTTTTCAAAAATATTCCCTCTGCTTGTTCTTAGTATCAAAGATGAAGCCTTTTATAAAATTGCATTACTATTTCAAAGCGATACTGTCATGTTGAACTTGCCAGCAATGTCATGCTAGACTTGTGTACAAACTCAAAATTCATGCAGCAAAGCCTAACCCTCTGGGCTTGTCTTTGTAAATGTAAATTGAGGAAGGCAAGCCTGCACTCAAGTGATTTTTGTGGGCTTTGCAGCAGTCCCTGTGGACTATGAGGTGCGCAGCTCTCGCTACAGGTGCTCTCTTGTGTTGGAGTGCCAGTTTACACAAGCACCCTCCCCAGCTGCCCAGGAGCTGCTGCAGTGTGATGTAACAGGCTTGCAGCAGGTCACAGCCATTTCCTCACCGCGTCCTCCAAAGGGAGGCGGATCAGCACAGCAGAAACCACCACAGTGCACACTGCACACGGATTAACAGCCTTAATCTCTGCAAAAGTGCTTCCCTTTCACCTATTTACAACTGAAACCTCCAGCAAAACTGAATCCTTTAAAAAAGGATTCTCAATACACATGGAAATTTTAAAACTCGTTATCTCTTACATAGTAAATATAAATGAAACTCCAGAATTATTTAAAATTCTCTGTTCAAGGAATTGGAACTCTGCTTGTGACAGCAATGTTGAAATGTATTACTAAAGACAAAAACCAGTGTAGTTTGTGGGTCTAACAGATACATAGCCCTAAAACAGTATTTGAAATTTCATCTACATTTTTTCACCTTAGGCAGAAAAATTGTCTCGTTGGTTTCACTTTCTATTTCTCAAGCACTGATGCTACCACATATCTAAATCAGTACCAGAAAGTGGAAGGAGATCAATTTTAGGACATCTTATTTCCAGTCCTGAAGAGAATGATTTTAACAATTTCCCTGTATTCACATGCATAATTAAAATAGGTGTCATCTTTTGGAGGTATTAACTAGTAAGAACTCATGACAGGCAAGAATTTTTTGAAAATAAATCAAGTGCACAGATAAGTGAAAAAAAGGAGTATGTGTTGAGTTTGATTAATGAGTCATCTTTAGCCTTAATTTATTCATCCTCAGAGGCAAGCCACAGGAACCCCACAAAAATCTATACACCAGTTAGTGTCTCAGACTAAAATACCCAAGAAATCCAAACTCATTCAAAGACAACATCCCAGTGTCATTATTCTTCTTTAGCAATCATTCCTATATAAATACTGTCAAAGGGACAATCAGCAGGTCTATGCTCCAGCTCCATCTAAATTTATCAAAAAATTTAATCTTCCTATATAACTGGTTCCCTTGACTACTGTTTTGAAGGATCCAATTTATTCATCCCAGCAGCATCTAACCTGACACAGAGAACATGGACTATTCACATTCCTAGTGGTGTTTAAAGCCTGAAAACTGTTTAATCTAATACAGTGTGGTCCTTGCTATGTTCTACAGAAGGTGCCTTTTCTTAAAATGCGACTACAAATTCTTCTCCCATAAACCACAAAGGGATTAAGTATTGGTAGAGCATTTGTCCAGACTTTCTCTGTTATTCTAGCTCATTTACGATAAAGACTATGCATTATTGTTTAACATTTATGAATGTTTATAGACACACATACATACAGTTATCAGAACAAAACACCATGTTGCTAAGCCTGTTTTTCTGTGTGGTACTTCTGTGTCAGAGGGAGAGAATGGGTGTTTGCTTGCAGAGCAACACAGCAGAAAAATATAGGCATCAATATTAGGAAAAATACCCCTGTCCACATTATCTGCCTGCATCAGTCATCATTTGTTCCACTTTTTTTCCACCTCATCTTTATGATTTTTTATTGTTTCATTTTTCTTTCATTCTACCTAACAGTCTTGACACTGTTTTATTAGAACTCTGTAAAGATGAAGTATTTGCAGATCAATAGCACCTCAATATGAGAAAAAGTGTAAGGGAGAAATTAAAACAGCTCAACACAGTCAGTGTTCTTACTGTTCCAGGAAAAAATCCTGTTTGCTGCTCTTTGTATTAGAGTTCTTAAAAAATACAACTGCTTGGCAGCAATTCAAAATACAACCTGCCTAAAACAGCCTATAGAGACGAAGAGGGAAAAATAATAATCATTGGATACACAGTGTGGAGAAATATATGAAATGATCTTCACAGAGCCTTGGAAGGAACAAAAACAGAGGTAAACAAAGACTGTTCCAAAGATAAAAGCTCCCCTTCAAGTTCCTCAGAAGAGAGATTTTAAAAACCAATATATTCCCACTTCAGTCCTGAACCCCCATGACAAATGGAGCTGTTGACCCAGCTTCTTTACAATCTTTTCACAACATAATAGAGGAAAGAAGCATCTCACATTCAGATGCCTAATGCCATCTCAGGAGAAATTATGTTGATCTACTTCAATCTGTAGAGCAAAAAAGGCTACTTAGAAATTTCACTTTATGGAAATTGTTTCAAGAAGCAATAATTGGCAAAGACATGATCTGTTTAACATGGTCATTTTGCATTAAAAAATGCATAATTACTTTCAAAATAAATTTCAGTTTCTATATACTTACTTCTTCAGGTGTAATTACTCCAGTTTCTTTGAACTTGGACTCCTGCAAGAGAAAAGTTTAGAAATTTTGAGAACTGCTGACAAATCAACACAATCCACTTTACTGGAAAGACAAACACCTTCTCCACTCTCATTTTGCAATTAGATCTTTGGAATTAGTTCTGTCCAGAGATTCAAGAATCAGCCTGGAGGCAACCACTGAAGCACTGCCACAACTGACAGGAAACTTACATTGGTATATAAGAAATTACTTGTTGCAAAATATGATTATGAAAAATTATCACCTATACAAAATAATTGTTTTTGCTACTGCCAATTTATAGCAACAAGGAAGAAAAGATGACTGGCACTCAGTAGTACATTTGCCAGTAAGAAACAGAAAATCAGCTGGAATTGGTGATCCAGACTGTCAAGGATTCCAGAGTTCTAGGCATTGAACAGCATTGCAATGCATCAATATGAGGCTTTGCAGTTAAGTAAAGTCATGAATGAAAGACCAAACCAACTTTTCTCTGGGCTAGAAAAAGTTAAATACAAAGACTTAGTAATATACTCTCTTTTAATGCCCTTTTCTGTGCTTTCATCATGCACCCTATGGAAACTTCAGTTTTTGCATATTGTGGGGAGTTCTGTTGATGAAAGAATACATGGTGAGCAGACACCAGACTTATTCTGCCTAAGAGAAATTAAGTACTTTAGCATTAAAGGCAACATTTATGAAGCTTAAGGATAACATATCTTGTGTCATATTCAAATTTGGATGAAGTGTATTATATTTTGACTTCTGGTAGTTTGCTTCTTCAGAAAAACCTCAAGTACCGAGGTACCCCACCGTTCCTCAGCATTAGAGCTATTCAAAACCGGCTTTGACAGAGAATGCAATTTCCGCCATGGCACAACTGACTTCTTGCCCAAAGAAATCTATTTTTTTCCCCCTATCTAGACTAAAAGCATCAACTGAACATGTCTTGCTCCCAGCCACAACATCACCATATTCAACCAGCCAGAAAACACTGAACAAAAGCAGCCGCAGCTAAACTTGGTTATTGGCATTCCTTCTCCCAGTGTACGCTATCACCTGTGCTACAGAAAATGAAAGGAGCACGCCTACTTCATACGCACTGATTACTGCCCTTCTGCCTCAATTCTAAGGAAAAATGCTTAAGAACAAGGCAAAGATAAGGAAAATAGCAGCTCTACAAACATTGGTATATGCTAGGTGACTGAAATCAAAGTAATCTCAAGTGCTATAAAACTCAGAATCCTCAATAACACATTGAGCAACACCATAGTGGAGACAACTTACTGGTTCCCCTCAAAATGAACCATAAGCAGTAGGGAACATGCACAAACTTGTGTCTCTGGAATTACAGAAAGAAAACATGTCAAGTATCCATCCTCTGTTCCCTGAGGGTAAATAGCTCGTTTTTCTGCGTAAGTAAATTCTTCAATTGCCAGAGACACAGGTCTAATTTCTTTCAAAAATTACCAAGTTGGAGTATTTATTTCCCCCTTGTAAAGGGAACTTATACACATGATATCAACACCTTCCATTTCTGGAAGTTTCTACTCCTGCCTCTTCCCAGTAATCCATCTGGACACAAGAACTCATCCACTATTACAACAGCTGTGGAAGAACAACTGTACTACTGAACAACTCACTTCATCCTTCCATGGCACAACTTCACTGCAACCCATACGTTTCGCATTGGTGAGCAACTCTAGGACCAGACAAGAGTATCTCAAACACCACAGAGGGACAAGTTCAATTAATAATTGACTGTCCCAGCTATCTACCCAGAGAAGTAAGCTGCAGGGTGCAAAGCACATAAAAGGTCAAGCCACAAAGCCACAGGCAGAGAGACTGTTGTCATAAACAAGTGTTTTTTTCAAAAGCATGCAGAAGCATCAAAATCAGTAATGAAAAAACTGCTGCCAATTTAAGCACTTGTATACAGATTTGGAGTTTATATAAGAAATTGTTTACAAATAAGAGTCAGAGAATGGGATGTAGTCTCACAACTGCAGAAAACCATAATTTGTTTCTACCTAAATATGCAGTGACAGGACCTATAACAGATGTGCTGCCTACTTTTATAATGGCCCAATGGCTCATTTCTACTATTCTCACCTACTTTGGTGGACAGAGGCTTGTATATTAATACTGTAATTCTGACACAGGAATAAACCGGCTATGTAAAACCTGCTCACACAACAAAGGTGTGGCTAATTTTGTTGTTTTAGTCTGTGTTTTTTTATGTCAGCTGAAAAAGCTGCCCTTTACCCAAATAAGCATTGAAACACAATTCCTGAAACCAGGCTCAAGCATGTCTGTACGCTCGGATTTCAATTCCTGGACACACAACCACGTAAAACTTTCGTGACTTTTTACAGAAAACGGCAGCCCGTTTAAGTCATTCCTTGAGCAGCAGGAGCAGCAACACCTATTCTTCGAGAGGCCCGCCCCTCCCTGATGCTCCCCCCGCCGCGGGACGTGAGCGCCAGCCGGGGTTCCCCGATCCCAGCGCGGGACGAGGGCCGATGGCCGGGCCGGCCCGCCCGGCACCGCGCCGCTCCTCGGGCCCGGCCGACAAGGGCACCGACAGCCGCCTCCCGGGGCTCATGCAGGGAAGTGCGCCGGCAGGCGGGGGCGGCCATGGCTGTCCCTCCTCCCCATCCCGGCTCCCGCGCAGGACGGCACCTTGAGCACGGGCGTGAGGTACTCGGCCACCTCCAGAGCCTTGCCCTTCACCGTGTTGATGACGTTCTGCATTGCGGCGGTCGGTCGGTCGGTCGGTCGGTCAGACGGACGGGCGGACAGACGAAGAGCGGCCGCCCCCCCCCGCCCTCGGCACGGCGCTCCCGCGGCCGCCGCCCACGTGACCCGCCGCCCACGTTCCCCCCGCCCCCCGTCGCACGCGCGTGACGACGCACGGTGTGCGCGCGCAGGGCGGGAAGGCGGGGCGGGGCCGCGGCTTACGCAGCCGCCGGGGGGCGTGCGCGAGCCGGGGGGCGGAGCTCTCGGGTTCCTGGAAGCCGTGGGGGCGGGGCCGAGCCGGCGGTGCTGAAGCGGGGGAGGAGGGGGAGCGCGTGTCCGCGCGGGGCGGGGCAAGGCGGGGGGCGCGCGCAAGCGGCCCCGCCCCGCCAGGTGAGGCCGGAGGGTGGAGGCGGGGGGGGGCGGAGTGGGGTGCGAGGGGGCGCTGAAGGGGCTTCGTGCGGGGCCCCGGGGACAGCCCGGCCTTGGGCGGCGGGGATGAGTGAGGGGGACCGTGCTGCCGCAGCCTCCCGGGACCCGGTGCGCCCGGCCGCGGTGTCCATGCACCGGACGCTCGCTGCTGTCTCGGAGTCCCGCTCGCCTCGCGCGGCCGCCGCCCCGCCGCTCGCGGCTGCAGCCCGAAGCAGCGACGTGGCAGGAGGCGGTCGGCAAAGCCCGGCGGCTGTTCCTCCTCCGCTGCGGAGGAGGTGGCGAGGTGGGTGTCCCCCGAGTCCGGTTAGCCGCGCTCCGGCCGCCCTGCCGGCATGGGACGGAGCCCAGCCCGCGGCTGGTGCAGAGCGGCTCTCCCTCCCCGCTCCTCCCTCGGCCGCCTGTTGCGGCCCGGGGCCCGTTAACGGGTCGGGCGAGTAACGGCGGCGCTGGAGGCGGAGGACGCGGCTCCTGTGCTCGGCTCCGGCTGCCCTGTGCCTCCCCCGCCGCTGGGAACGAGCCGGCGTCGGGTCAGCCCTGAGGGGTTGGTCTCGCTCCGCTGCTGTAGCGCTTCTCCTTGCTGGGATTAGGAGCAAGAGCACTTAAAAAATATCAAAGAAAATATCAAGAGCACTTAAAAAATATCAAAGAGCACAAAAAAATATCAAAGCATATGAAATATTTAATCCTTTTAGCTAGCCCGTATGCCGTAGTTGCGGACTTCTCAGGAAGCAGCCTCCTTGTGCCACCTTCAGCGTCGCAGTGTATCGTTTATCCCCCTTCGATGGTCCTTGTAACACATCCTTCTCTCAGGGGTGACCTTATCGCTCTCTGCCTGAAAGGAGGGTGTAGCCAGCTGGGCTCAGCCTCTTCTCCCAGGCAACCAGCAACAGGAGAAGAGGACACAGCCTTAACCTGTGCCATGGGAGGTTTAGGTTGGACATAAGGAATAAGTTATTCACAGAAAGGATGATTGTATATTAGAATTGTAGGTGACGGATTCACCATCCTGTTTTAAGGGAAGACTGGATGTGGCACTTGGTGCCATGGTCTAATTGATGGAGTCACCATCCTAGGCGGTGTTTTAAGGAAAGACTGGACGTGGAACTTGGTGCCATGGTCTAATAGACATGGCAGTGTTCAGTCATAGGTTGGATTCAATTTTTTTTTTTTTTAAAGTAAGGAAACGATAGTTGTAGAACAAGATCATGGCTTGTTCTATTACATAAGCATCTTTGAATTACACAAAGCAGTAAAATGCACTTATTTTGTCTCGTGTAACCAGTTTCTGGAAGTACTGTTTACAGTGGTTTTTTATCCTGCCATCCAAAGGGCACTGACAGTGAGGCAGCAGGATGAAGGTGGAGTGGTGTAGTCGACTTGCCCTTTGCTCCAAGACAACCAGCCAGACCTTTCTGCTTGGAGGAGTGTTCATTGTGTTGGGTTCGAGTCGAATCCTCCTGATGAAGTATTCTGCCAATGAAGGTACAGTTGGGCAATACCCATAATGTACCTTGAATAGGAAAGCGTTGATATTTGGGCTAAAACATACCCCAAAAACCTACTTCTCCACCTGCAGAGTTCTTTGCATAAACATTCCCTTATATTTATAGGGATGTGTTTCTGCACTGGAAAATTTCTGTCTAGCCAGTAGACTACCATAAAGGTGTAACTTGGGTTGCAAGGGGTATGATCTACCTTTAAAAGGTGAGGCAGGTGATTTATTTTATAGCTAACTCTTCAGAGATGACCCTGTTGTGTAAGCACTCTTGACGGTAGATGATTTGATTGAAATGTTTTCCTTGCAACAGGCTTAGAAGAGAAGTGGTATCCTACTGGATAAAGTGCTAAAACCGGCTGGTGTTGCCAGTTCTAAAAGAAGGTTATGTCATCCTGTTTTTTGTGGGGGTTAAAAAATACCATATTGGTCTTTGGGGAAAGCCTTCCCATTTTAATTTGTTTTTAAACCAGCCATATTCTTAAGTTCTTCAAAAAAAGTTCTGCTGTAAACTGGGATGAAATGAGCAAAGATTTCAACTTAGAAAAGAGGCTCTTCAGGAGGTTGTATGCCATAAACTTTGAAACATTTATAACTGAAGTTCTGACAAAGCCTTCTGTGACTAAAATTGTGATTGTAATGGTTATAATACATTCTTGCTCAAATTATAAATGCAGGAGACAGAAACTGATTGTGTACTCTCTGATTTGCTGGATCCCACAGATAACAAGTATGATTATCTTCCTACAACAGTGAACATGTGTTCTGAAGTAGTAAAACTGGTCCTATGTGTAGTGTTGGCAGTCTGGAATAGGAAAAAAGGTTAGTACCGATGTTTTAAATAACTAAAATGTGTTGACTTTGTAAGATTTGCTGTCCTACAAACACTTTCTTTTGAACAATAAATGACACTCTCCACTTGCTCCAGGTTTTGCATTGCAGGTGATTTTTGCTTTTTCTTTCTTTTCTGTTCTGATGTAAAAACTATGAGAGATTAACTTAATAGCATTACAAAATGGTACAGATCAAATATTTAAGTTGGCTGAGGACGTTCATGTTAAATTGAACTGTTGATTTTGTCTCCTTCTCCAGGAATCAGTCATGGCTCTGGCAAGCTGATAAAATTTTCACCTTCCCCAGTTAGTACAGTCTTACCTAAGACAGTAAATATATTCAATCAGTGTTTGCCATCATTGCCTACTGCTGACTGCATGTTTTCTGGTTTTCTTTATTTTTCTTTCTTTTTTTAAAAATCCACATGGCTGAGTTTTGCTGAACTCAATGTGTTGGTGCTTCAGGAGAGGATTAGATATCATTCAGTAGTTTTAAATCTATGCTAACAAAGTACTTTTGGCAGCAGCTCTGGAGTAGTCTAAAGTTTATCACAGTCTTCCTCCTAAAGTTTGTGTCCTGAATACCTAAGTAAATGTCATTCTTTGTGCTTTGTCCTTTCTTTCTTCTTTTCTTCCTCTATGTTCTCTTTATACCTAGATCATGTGCTGTGGTCTGCAAATACTGAATTCTGGTTTATTTTGTACTTCTGACTTTACTGGCTGACCTTTGGGTGCTCTATGAAGGAATCGACTGTCTGTGTTGTTGTTCCTGTTGTAGATTTGATCAGTAATCAACAGGAAGTCACACCCAGTAAGGATGTCACTGTATGGAGGGACTCTGGGGTGCTTTTTGGCTCTCAAAGAATGGTTGACAATGGAATTTTTGCTCAGAGTGGACAAACACTGTGATGGATGTAACAGATTCTGTGACATTTTCTTTGCTGAGGCAAGGAAGTGAGCACCACACAGGGTTGCTGCTCCAGCTGTGTTCTGCCCTGGAACACAGGTTCCAGTGTTGCCAGAGAACTGAGGAACCCAAGGATTTTCAGTCTAATGGTGTTCCTCAAAAGAGGACAGTGGTACCTATTCTGTTACAAGGGAACAGGCTTTCAACAATAGGAATTAATATCTTTCTTACTGATTTCTTTTCCTTTCAGAAAAGAGTTGTATGGATCATTTCTCTGAATGTTTTTCCTGGAAGAATGTATGCAATTCCATGAAATGGTCAATTCCTGCCTTTCTTTACTTTTTGGATAACTTGATTGTCTTCTATGTACTGTCCTACCTCCAGCCAGTAAGTATACTTACACCGAATAACATGACTTCTCATGTCTTAGTGGGTAATACTGCTCTAACGCTATCTGCTGTGGTAACACTGGCAAGGCAAGATTGTAACTGAGCTGTCTGCTGTTTTAACACAGAAAGAATAATCTGTTACCTTCCCATTCTCTTTCCCACTGGTCAGGGTTGTACAGCTTTCAGCACAGACAACTCTTTATATTTTCTCCATCCAACATGATTCAGAAATAGGGTGAAATGCTTAAGAAGTGGGAGGGTTTTTGCTACTTTTCTTCCTTTGCCTTCTTCAACTCTGTATTTTGCTTTCAATCAATTTGTTTCTCTTGCTATTATTTGAGCTGCACGTTTCTGTGGGGCTTTTGCCACTTTGTGTATGTGATGTAAAGTGAATAAATGTAATCTCACAAAGGGAATAGGTGTAACAGAAAGTGAGGAGGGGGTGAAGAAAATGGACTCAATTTTTGCATTTGTGTATTAGCTATGTTTAGGTATAAAATTTAGTTGATATTTTCTTCTAGCTACCCTCCTCCTTTTGGATGAACCTGCATATGCTCAGGAAATTGTACAGGTTTTGTGCTTGCTCTTATTTTTGTATCCTGATGCTTTTTGGTTCAGAATCTATGTTTGCAGTAAGATGGAACCAGATTGTTTGTGATTGCTATAAAGTACTGTTGAACATTAAAAAGAAATGGTTTTCTACCTTGTCTATCAGAATTTATCTTTAAAATAGTGTTCTCTTAGGTGTATATTTCTGCCAGGGACAGACCAGACCAGAGTCTAGACCAGGACTCAGCTGACAGCTCAGAAATCTTAAAATAACATGCACAGCTGCTTGGTTCTGTGGTTTTTTTGTATGGTTTTTCTTATTGATGGGATTTTTTTGTTGGTAGTGGTTGGGGTGTTTTTTGATTGGTAGGGTTGAGTTCGGGGGTTTTTCTTGTTTTTTTTTTTATTGGGGGGTGTTTTTGTTTTGTTTTTTGGGGTTTTGTTTTGTTTATTTGTGGGTCATTTTGGTTTGTTTTGGTTTTTAGTTTTAGGAAGGAAATTCGGCAATAATATTTGTAGAAGAAAAGCCTGATGCATAGGAGGTTCCATAAATGCTATTTTTCTCTTGAGCAATTTAATTTGGTTCAGTTTAGGTAATCCTTGGGAAATAGACAGCTTTTGTTTTACATACACACACACCCAGGCATACCTTGTCTCTGTCCCCTCAGAACATGTGCTCTACGACTCCTCTTATTAGAACTCTTAGCGTCTTTTAATTAGAGAAATTCTATGATGGTTAGCTGAATCTGTAACATTATTATGATAAAGAAGTATTAAAATAGATAACTAAATATCTCTAAGATAGAATATCTTGATAACGTACAAGACCATGAATGTGAAATGTGAAGATGCTTAAAAGGAAGATGGCCATACCCGACTGAACTTGGTCATATGACTTTAAATGCAAAGTAGTTTTGGGACTAAGTAGTACCTGGGTGAGCAGCTGCTGGAATTGGGGTTGCTTTGGTGAGATTCTTATTGCTTGAAACTTCAGCTATAACTGTGGATACTTTTTAGTGGCTAAATTTCCTAGAGACTTACCTTTTGAGGCTTTACTTGGGACGTGCAGATTAGTGGCATGGGGAACTTTGGTGTTCATATTCCTTTTCATCTAGAACAGAGATTTCTTGAGGTTTCAGAGAACAAAATGAGTCAAAATTAATTTTTTCAACTATCCTTTGAAATATTTTGCTCATAATGTTACCAGAGATGTTGGATGGGGAGCATTGACTGTAAAGCAAAACCAGAGTGTGCATGAACTACGTCCACATTTTGCATAAAGGCCCTTTTTTTCCAGAGTGGTTTCTGCCAAATTTCCTTATTTATTCCATATTTTTCTCCTTCCACAGTGTTTACCTAACATGAATATTTACTGAGTTTTAATTTTGCAAAGTGGAAAATTAAGATGTGTTTTCTTAGGGAGGTGTCTCATTGTCAGTAAGTGTTCAGCTTATGTGAGAGCCTGTGTTGTGCTGTTTCATCAGAATTATTGTTCAGCAGATGGTATGTTGGGATAAAGTGGAATGACGATAATGAGAAAAGAGTCTGTGCTTTTCCTCTGGTGAAGGAAAAAGACACTCTATAGCAGAATTGGGAATGTGGAAATGATGAGGAAATTCAAGAAAAAGTCTGTTTTGTACTCCTGAATCCATATATGCTTATGTGTAAAATTGTCTAAAAAGCTGAGGCTCAATGGGACCAAATACTTCAGCTGCCTGGATCTGTTGTACATTTACTGACTATGCAGGGCAGTCTGGAGTAACAGACAGTAAAACAAGAGGCCTAGAATATGCCACTCTGCAGGAAAGGGGAAAACTCATCAAAGGAGATGCATGGGAAAGATCAAGTTTGCAAAACACCCCCCACCCTCATAAAGAGGATTTTTTATTCCTGCTGGTGCTGGTGGATTCTGGTCTTTATTGGTAACTGGAGTGCTTAAAAGAGCCTTTTCTTGGTCTGGTCTCCCAGTATAGAGTGTCTAATACTGAGACAAAACAGACAATCCTTGCCACAAGAAGTTTGCAGCTTGGGATCGTGGCCATGGATTAGAGCACTGATATTATTATATAGTTATTCCAAAATTAAACAGAAGCTTTAGAGTTGTCTTCAGTTGTACTTCAAAATAGATTATTTTCTTAAAATTACAGTTGCAATCTTAAAAATTCAAGCCAAGCACCTCTTTATCTTTGATTAAACTCTACAGCAAAAGCACTTGACATAGAAGAAGTTTGTTTTCTGCAAGTGGCTTGTCCAAGTCTGGAATTTCATGAACACTGCAAATGGCACTGCAGCCAGGAGCAACCTCCTCTTGCTTTATTCTTTGCTTATTCTCATTTTGGAGCAATTTCCTCCTTTGTGCCAACACAGCTGTTTTTGCAGCTCACTGGTTAGCCCAGCTGGGGAACTGATCTGACCGAAAACTAAACTGTTCTCTGCTAAGTAAGTTTTCTGTTGCACTGGTTTCCTCACATCTTCATTTCAGTATACCTTTCCCCACTGCAGTGGAGCTTGGGCTCTATGGTTGCTTTGGGATTTTGAAATGGGACTTGACTATCATTTTACAGGTGTGGTATTGTACTACTTGGGTGAGGAAGAAAATTCAGTACCAGTGCTTTTCACTCTGGCACGTTGCAGGAAGGTGAACACTTGAAGTCTGTAGGTTTTGGTGTCCACAGTGTGTCTGAAGTATAACTTTATTCCTCTCCTTCTCTTTCAAGGCAATGGCTGTACTCTTCTCAAATTTTGTCATTATAACAACAGCTCTTCTCTTCAGGATAGTGCTAAAGTAAGTAGTATTTGCTACAGTAAATGAAATTTCAATCTTCCCAGCTTTGATGAAGTTAAGCTACATTTTTTCTCTTTGTCTGACGGGAACAATAATTCTCTTTTCTTGCGGCTGTACCAACTTGGAGAGGTGGTTTTGTTTTCTACATCTGAAGGTGTAGGAAATATGTTATTAGGAGTCCCTTCATATGTCTACACATTTGGTCAACTCTAGTAGAAAACAGTTGAAATCATGATTATATAGTCATGGAATGGTAAGAAGAAAGCTTTCATTTATACATTAAATATCTTATTTCATGATTGCCAGTACTTACCAGTCTTTTGCAGTTCTTAATTGAGTGCAAATGTGGTCTAGTAAGAGGAAATGAGATACATAAGAGTGAAAGATAGAGGTGTGTTTGGTTCATTACTCATGTGACAAAAGCCAGACTAAGTGTTCCACTTTGCTGAATTTGGGCTCTTTATAGTATTATTTAGATTAAAAAAAGACTATCAGGGAAATGGGTATTAACTTTTCACTGTAAAAGTTGCTTATTTGAATATGGCACAGATAAGCTTTTTCTATATGTGTTAATATGCCAAAACAGTGCCTGATAATCTGACTCTAAATGCTTTTTCTCATTTTAGTTTTGTCTCTTGTGATGTCACAGTTCACTTAATCTTCCAAATTTTTTATTTTCACCAAGATAAACAGGCTTTGTTTGAGTGGAAAAACAGCATAAATAATTCTAATAGTCTTATGAATTACATTTGTAGATTTATAAGAGTTACCATCATATAATAGTAGAAAAGGACTCCAAGTCATAGGGGAAAAGAGCAGTATAATGAACATTTTCCGAAGAAAGATGGTAATTATTTGGATGTCTGTGATGTTTTTTGCTTTATTCGTCCGACCTTTGTTGCCATGGAGACAAGAGTTGCTTTTAAGTTGTTAGGCAGTCAGTATCTAGAAATAATGTGATCTTGAAAGTCCTTCCTTATTTCTTCAGAATACTTTATTTTATACTTCTTTGTTTGCCAGACTCGGCCCCCTTTGCCATAGTAAATCATGTTGCAATTTTGCATTTTATTGTATTCTGAAGAGACTTTTCTTTACACCTGTCTGTCTCCTTATCTGTGACATTATGTCTTTTATATGTTTTATAGATTTGGGTATTCTGTCATTTAATTTATGCCACTGTGTTTCTAAATTTAGTGGCTTTTTTGTGTACCAGGCGAAGACTCTCTTGGGTACAGTGGGCGTCTCTGGTGATTTTATTCCTGTCCATCGTTGCCCTGACTCGAGGAACTGGAGGCCATCCGCACAACTTGGCTGCACATGGATTTCATCACAGTATGTTTTTTGGGCCATCTAACCACTGCCTTCTCGCTACTGGACCTGAGGAAGCATGTGCAGAAAAGGGCATCTGTCCAGCACCAAGTTTCTTTCACAGCTTCCAGTGGAATGTGACCAGTACCATGGCAGGAGCATTGAAGCCTCTCCGCCTCAGCCTGGGCCATTTGCTTATTCTAGTGCAGTGTTTTGTGTCTGCCCTGGCTAACATCTACAATGAAAAGATGCTGAAAGATGTGGATCAGCTTGGGGAAAGCATCTTCACACAGAACAGCAAACTCTATGCCTTTGGAGTGCTGTTCAATGGGCTCATGCTGGCACTGCAGGCTAAGGACCGGAGGCAGATAGGGAACTGTGGCTTCTTTTATGGGCACAACATCTTCTCTGTGGCTCTTATATTTGTCACAGCTTTCCTGGGGCTGTCTGTAGCCTTCATCTTGAAGTTCCGAGACAACATGTTCCATGTTATGACTGCTCAGATCAACACTGTCATCATCACCACTGTGTCTTTTGTCATCTTTGACTTCAGGCCTTCTCTAGAGTTCTTTTTGGAAGCTCCTGTAGTGCTTCTCTCCATATTCATTTATAATGCCACTAAAGCAAGAGGCTTGGAATACGCCAGTCTGAGGGAAAGGGGAAAACTCATCAAAGGAGATGCATGGGAAAGATCAAGTGGGGTAAGGCTTTTCAGTACTTGTCTCCTTTGGTTTCTCTTTTTTTCACCTCCCTTTATGCTATGATATGTTTGGAAGAATCAACTTGTGTGCGACGGGACTCATCCCTCAGCACCAAAGTTCTGCAGTATTTCTTAAAGTCTTGGGTGTTGCTTTCCATTTGCCACTTTTTGAAATCATGAAGCCTAGGTAAGCATTGCTTTCCTGCTGCGACTGTAGACAGTCCTGTGAGCAACTTCAGCTTTGTACAAATCTTTTCTTGAAAGCTTTATAATCAATAGAGTTTACTTACCCAGTTGAGAAACTGGAATTGATGCCTGGAAAGTAACTGTACCTAAGTAGAACTGGTAAGTCTGTCTAACTTAGGCCACATGATGAGGAAGCTAACACTTTTGACGTTAAAGTTCGTTCTGCCATAGCAGTAAAAGATAGCTGAAGACAAAAAGGCAATATTTAAACACAGCGTTTTAACATGGTTTGGGTTTTTTTTTCTTGCTATATATTTCCTCTAGGCCTGCTCGTGTTTTTGTTCCGATTTGAACAGTGATGTAGTCAGCTAGAAGGTGTCAGGGACAGCTTGCTCCTAGAGCTGTCGTTCAGCCGAGCTGAGCAGTCGCCTGCTGGGAAGGGTTCATGTTTGTGCCCGTCGGCCCGCGGATGCACGTTGTACCCAGCAGAGAGCGCTGTCCCCACTGCGTTCCAGCAAACATTACACTTTGAGCGCAAGCGTTAAACTTTCCAGAAGTTCCACATGGTGCCTTTTTAGGTTGTTGTTTAATGAACAATAAATAACACAAATTCATATATTTTTGGTGTGCCAGGTGTCATCTATTTTAGCACTTACACCTAAGCAGCTGTTGTAGAAACGAATAGCATTATGTGAGCATACAAAGCCAGCTATATCTTGGGCTGCATCAAAAGCAGTGTGACCAACAGGTCAAGGTAGGTGATTCTGCCCCTCTGCTCTTGTGAGACCCCACCTGTAGTACTGTGTCCAGTTCTGGGGACTTGGATCTGCTGGAGTGAGTCCAGAGAAAGGTGATCAGAGGGCTGGAGCACCTCTCCTATGAAGACAGGCTGAGAGAGTTGGGGATGTTCATCCTGGAGAAGAGAAGGCTCCAGGGACACCTTCTAGCATCCTTCCAGTACCTTCCAACCCAAACCATTTTATGATTGCATGGAAGAAGGGGCTACAAGCTGTTTTTAACACTAAAAAGTGTTAGGGAATGTTTTTTATGAGTATGTATTTCCTAAACCTTATAACATACTTGTAAGAGATTTAAATTACAGGGATTACAGGATTTTGCTTTAAGTGATACTTTTAAAGAAACATAAACCGTAGTCTTTTTTTTTCATTGCTATTAATAACAAGATGACTTTTGGTCACATTGCTCTCTTTTGCTTCTGGTTCCTGTAGGATGGAGAGGAATTTGAGAGGTTGAACAAACCAAGCAGTGACATCGATACAGATGAAGATTCCCTCTAGCATGAAGCTGTCTTGGAGCAGTGCTAGTGCTCACAGTGAGAGAGAGCTAATCTTTTATTAACATAGGGAAGAGTTGTTTTTCCCCACTGACAGACTATTTGGAACTGTTTTGGGGCTGGATGTCAAATGTGGATGAGGACAATATTCAAGCTGTATATATGGAAAGTTGTATTCATTTGTGCCTGTCTCCCAGTGTCTGGGGAAATCAAAGTCTGGAATGCAGCTGGTGAATTTTACATGCAGCTTACGTGGCCTAACTTTGAAAGAGCTTGAATAAAACAAAAGTTTATTAAACATATGAATGCATCATCTTTTTTATGTGTGTGTTTAGAAAGGCTTTGTGTAGAGGCTTAGTTTGCACTGAGCCCACTACTGAAAACAAATATTATGCAGCTACAGTAATGCCCTTCAACATCTAGAGTACTGAGCAAGAGAGTGCAGGTGGGAATATCATCTGGTGTTGTTCTACCCTTGCAGACTATCAGTCTTGCATTCATTTTGTGGAGAGAGAAGTCATTCTGCAGAGTGCCAGGCATAGTGATCTCAGAATGTCTGTTGAGGCATCTGCTGGATTGTATTTTGACTGAGATGGAAAATAGGTTCCAAATTATTCAGAGAATTTTGAAAGAGGCAAGGGAACAGGGATGCTGATAAGGGATTCCTGGTGTGTTCCAAAGCCTCTTGTCTCAGAGCAGTGGAAAAGATGTTGGTTTATAATTTCCTCCCTTCAAAAATGTGTCTTTCATAGTTGAAAGATACTGTCAGAAGAATTCTTAAGATAAGCAATGAGTTCAGTGTCAGAGCCTCATACCAGAGTATATAGTAAGCAGTAAGTGATGCATTTCTCTGGACTGAAGACAGTCTAGCCTTTGTTCCCCTCTGCCATCTTGTCCAGTCTCTGTGTATAAAGCTTGTGTACTGTATGAATGGCTGATTGCTATATTGACATACCTCCTGTCACTTATCCATCAAGAGGGGCAGCCTGTTTTCTTATGTGGCCTGTGGTTTATAACTGTCCAGCTATAAATGAATCTAAAATTTCTATTTTTTTCCTGTATTTTATAGAGTATATATCAAGAATGACCATACAAAATTAATTTAATGTTATTAGTAAGAAGATTTTTGCATCTAATTTCATTGTGCATGTATAGCAGGCTATTTCAACATAAGGAATCCTAGTTGTTTGCATCAGAATCAGTTTGTACAGAATTACTAGAAGGTATATTTCAGTGTAAATTCCAGAAACTCTGTTGCTCTCATTGGTTTATGATGTTGTATGTTGAGAAATGAAACTTAAAAAAATCCTCAAATTGTTAAAGGCTTGGTGGCAATGAGACTTTGTTTTTTTCATTTCATTCAGCTTTACAATATATACCTGAGTTTGTTGCCTTTTTCAGTCACAGCTATCAACTTTGGCAGGTGCTTTCAAGAAGAGTGAAAGTACTGTTAGCTTTAGATTGCTTTGCATTGATGTGAGCCGTAACATTTTACATGAAGTTCCAAAGACCTTTGCCTTGCATCAAGTGAGAACATAGAAATCAGCCAAGATCTTACTTCTAAAGACAGAGCATCAAATCAAAGATGAATACCTTAAAAACCATATTTGACCTTTGTGCATCAAGAGACAGGAAATTTGGAAATGACTGATTTCAGCTCTTATAAGGTGCATTCAGTTCTTACTTTCAACTCTTGTCCTGCCTAATGATTTTCTTTTCTGTATATTTCTCCAGCGCTATCATGCTTGACTTATTTGCCAAAGTCTAGGTTGCACAAAGATATTGGTTATATAACTGTTGATCCAAGTTTTTACTCATGCTGCAGATTTGGTTCTGTCTAACATGTAGAAATCTTTCTGTTATCTTCAGGTTAGAGGTCTCAGAGAAATTATGTTGGAGGCCATGCAGGTTTCTTATTATGGTGAAGGAGAACTGTATATCCCCTTTGCAGCAACAGGAATATTAACTGATATCTAAAAATGGGTAAGGATTTGTATCCACTTAGCAGTCACATAAGGTAAATAATAACCCAAAGCATAACATGCAAATGTTTGCAGCTGTGCTATTCATGGCAAAGGTAAAATTTAGTGTATAGGTGAGATTTGTTAGAAAAAGTGACTGAATAATAGTCAGCTGGAGAACAGCCCTAGAGAGCAAGGGAGAGCAATTCTATGAAGTTACATGTTTCAGATAGATCATGTGAAATCTCACTTGATTAAGTACTTCCACTATATGGAAACTGGAAACTACTCCATGTTGGAAAGCTTAACTTATATTCACTCAAAATTACGATAGGGAAATTTATGAGGATGTTTTTGGAGAGCAGCATTAGTTTGGCACATAGTCTTTAGTGAATACATTGGGCAGAGTACTCTTGCTAAGCTTTGATTTAGAGCCCAGATTCACGAATGTTTGAACTTAATTGCTGCTAAGGGTGTTATGTTCCTCTCTCTGGGTTTGAGGAAATAGTTCACAAAACATCCCAGGAAGAGAGGTGTGTTCGTGTTCCCCTTGCTTGTAACAAAGTCAATTAAGGAAGTATTTATTTTGGTTAATTTCATCTATTTTGTGAATGTAGCAGCTTCAAAGACAGACTGTGGATGAAAACAGCCCTCTTGGAGCTGAATCAAATGCCATAGATATGTATAAGAAAAAAGACTTTCCTTCTCGCATAGAATCTTCCCACTAAGATATGTTGAAAAAGGACCTTAGTCTCAGTAAATCTGTCCTCAGAGTGATGCTGCAGGGGCAGATCCAGTGATCTGGATTTGATTTGTTTTGCCAAATGAAGTCTTCATTTGATGAAATGTAACTCCTGAATGCTTATAGCCTGCAAGATAACTACATGTTGTCGTTGAAATAATATTTTGGCTTGGTGCTCCTTCTAGCTTTGCTTTTAGTTTTCCATAGGGAAAAGTGGGTTGCAAAACCAGGATTTTAAATCATTGCTTTAAGTTTCTGGATATTTTGTATCATTTTGTAATGAAGGCAGAAATAGACACTAGAATGTAGAATAATGCAGATTCTTCTACAAATTCTATGAATATTTGGATGTGCATTTTTGGTTAAGAGCCCATTCCTACCTCCCTTGATAAGGGGACAACGTGTTTGAAGTTGTCTTTTTAATGTAACTCCTCCTGAATGCCTAGGCAGGGTTTGGTACTTGCACAATTTGACTTTGAATTTCAGACAGGGGTATAAAAAAAAAGCCATTTGGATCAGGTGCTGTACTCTTTTTAATGTAAGTTAACCCTTGCAGCACAGGATATTTAATTTATGTGATTTGTAGTGTGAGTTAAAAGGGCTTTCATTTAAAGACTTTACATGAAAACAAGATTACAGGAGAGTTTAAATGAACACCTGAAAGAAAATGCTCCAAGGGTGTGTTTCTTTCTGTCTACAGGAGGTGCCTGTTAGGTGTCTGGTGTACTTTCCTCTGCTTTTGCTTTAGGCAAGGAAAGTTAGGCAGCAGACCTTGATACAAGGTAATGCAATGAGCTCTTGTTTTCAAAAAGTGAGCTACAGGACATTCCATTTTCTTCTAGAAACCCTTCCATCCTGTGATTCTTTTGGTTTTTTGAATTTCTCTGTCCACTGCTTTCAGCTGTGGAAGTGCTATTGTCACTGAGAGCTCAGAAGCTCTCTGCAGGCAGCAGTCCTCTCAAAATCATTCTGTTAAATGCCTTCCCCCAGTTAGCTCCAGTCCCCTGAGAAAGGTTAGTCAGGAGCTGTACCCTGCACTGACTGGATGTTGTGATAGGGAGGGCAGCCTGCCCCAGAGAGTGACCAGGTTTGTACAGCTGAGGCCTTGTGACCATTTGTCTGCCCTTTTGGCATTCAGAAGGAATGCTTGACCTTTTGTGACTTAAGTTTCTAAAGAAAGCATCTGTTTTTGAATGAACTTTTGTGTTATCCAGTTTTGTTTTTATCTGGGAAAAAGGAATCAGGAAAATGGAAGAAGTCAAAATGGAAGGCATGGTCTGGCCAGCTTAAAGCTGTAGCTTTTCCCTATTCCTGTGCTACTTCTGTGATAGCAATACCTAGTACAACTGCCCCGTTGTGTGCATCTATATGTGATGTGCACCCACATCATGGATTATAAAAAGAAATATGATTGGTCAGGCACACCTTCAACCTCAGAAGTGACCAATATTCCATTATAAAGGCTGACATGGTATCTTCACTTAAAGATATTCCATAATCTTTCTGCTGCATCTTTAATATTTAGAAATCTAACCCAAATGACTAGAAACAATGACTATGAATGGTTGAAACCATGGCTATGCAAGCAGTACCTGACACTGGTTTCAGTAGGGTAGAGTGGTGCTACCGCTCCAATGCCCAAGGACATCAATGAGAAGGGAGAAAAAAAACCATTTCTGAAAGTGTGGCAAAAATAGAGATGGTTTAGCAGATTAATTTAATGTCAAGTACTTTTATAAACATTTAATCCAGATCACGTTTGTAGGCAAGGGTATGAGGAGAAAAGGTAAAAGAAAATTTGAAATTTGGAGTAAAAGTTTAATTAAAAACATTATTATAGAGAGCTAGTTACACCTCATGAAAAATATACTTGAATGAGATTTCTTTTTCTGATGAAAATAATGCATTTCAGATTTCTGTATTTCAGACAGTGCTAACCCTGGTTGGTATGTCTACTTAGCTCTCATTAACTTGGATTTATCAGTGAGGTGGGCAGGACCTAAAAGAACAGGGACCCCAACTGAAAGAATAAATAGCCATGCAGTAAGCTTTGTAGTTAAGAACTTTCTTTGTAGTTAAGAACTTTACATTGTATTGTATTGGAACAGGTTCTGCCATAGCCATAAGTCTTATTTTCATTCATAAAGTCAGCTAATTACAATGGTGATGCACTGTAGAAGGGATGCTGTCTTTTTAAATATGGTGTTTCAAAAAGATTTTATTGCTGTTGTTGTTCTTATTAAAAAGCATGCCCCATGCTTCTTTCTTAAATTTTTCTTTTCTAGGAGAGACACAAAATGTGGTTTTTTGTTTTTCTTCATAAGCATAATGAAATCTCACTTTCCAATAAATTTACTTTTTTTTTCCTCCTTAGAAAAAGTAGTAAAAAGCACATTGTTGGACAATTGTAGTGCCAATGGGCTGGGGCATTCTTTTGTTTGGTTTTAATACGAACAGCACCTGCTGATGGCCTTTGTTTATAAAGGTTTAAAAGTATAAAGGAGTCTTTATTGTTTAAAGCTTCAATGCTACTGGTTTGAATTGCTTCACTGTAAAGGCTTCTGCATTTTTTGAGAAGGCAAGTAACCAAAGTCCCTTGATTGAACAGCAGAGGAACAAGGCGTGGATATCTAGGTGGCCTGGGAAGATTTTCTGCAACTGGCCACCAATTGCTTGGATAGCTATCGGAAGACAGACATGGGGGCAGCCAGAGGCTAAGTCACTCTGTTCAGTATGGATATCCATGGTGGTAACTTCCATGGTGACGGTAGTCATCTTGGTAGCCCTCCTGGTAGCCCTGGTGGTAGCTGTGGTAGCCATAGCCACCATACTCATCATCGGGGCACTGCATGCCCAGTGACTGCTGGATTGTCATTTCCTGGCGCCGGAGCTGCATGGAATCAATCAGGTCATACACAATTGCCATAGACCACATGGGAGAAGGATACCAGGATTTGACATTGCCATCTTTCCCCACTAGAAGCATGGAGAAATATTCGGGGCTAATTTGGAAATAATTCCGAATGTCTTTCACTAAATTAGCTGGGATGTCTTCTCGGTCTACAGTTGAGCTTCCTAGAAAGTGATCACATAAAATCAGCATTAATGTTTTGTTCAGGAGATGATGATGATTTCTAGGTAAAAAAATTAGCAACGGGAGATAAGATACAGCCCAAGAGTTGGCAATATAAGATTCTTGTAATTTGCAAGTTCAGATCCATTTCCTGTATCTGAAACGAAATTACTCTCCTTTGAAC
Organism: Melozone crissalis; assembly: GCF_028551555.1. Taxonomy (NCBI): domain Eukaryota; kingdom Metazoa; phylum Chordata; class Aves; order Passeriformes; family Passerellidae; genus Melozone; species Melozone crissalis. The sequence goes on along the minus strand of NW_026535786.1, from coordinate 18,861,942 downwards.
TAAGGATGTATTTTTAACAGCTTTTTAAAGTTGAGTAAACTTTTCCTTATTCTCTAGCTTGAAGCTACTGTAGTGTGATACATCTTTTTGTCACCCAAAATCCATTAATTTCTTTGATGTCTTTTCAGCTTGGGTCACCAGTTTATGTATTGCAGAAGACATATGTGGAAAACAGTAACAATGAAAGAAATTAAAATAATTGAAATGTGATTTCAAGAATTGCAGGATATAGAGCCCCACTCTTGATCTGTCATGATATGTGCAGTATGGAATGTGGTAGATGTCATTTCCTCTTTAATGTATATGTTCTAGGGTAAATCTGGTGAACTCCAGGCTTTTAAGTGTGAAGTCTGTCTTGGGTAAATGAGTAGAAACTGTAAGTAAACTAAGATCAGTGGGCACATGTATACATAGTTGGCTTGGCAACAGGGCTCTTAACACTGTGGCACCTTGCCTTACAGACTTCAGGTTCTCTGAAAGAGGTCAGCAAGCAGGTGGTTAAGAGTGGCCTGGCTGATAAAGGCTATGTGAATTTTCAGAAGTCTTCCAAAGGTCCAATGATAGCATCGTTGAAGCAGAAGCAAAGTAGGAATGAATGTCAGTGTTACTGCAGGGATGCATAGGGATTAAAACTTCACCTTTTTTCCCACACAAGAAATAAGAGGAATCAAACAAAGGTATCGGGACCAAATAAAAGGTACTTCTCTAAAAGCTCTCCCAGTAGAACAAGTGCTAGAAGTCAACATCAATTCAAGGAGAGATTGGACAAAGATCTGTTATCTTAACAAATAGGAACTATAAACAAGGTCATGGAAGCCTCCAGTGAAAAATCAGTGGAAGCTGCAAGAGTGTTGATGGAAGAAGTCTGACATCAGCCTTCTCTGTTTATTTTTTCCTCATATATGGACTTAATGTTCCTGTGCTGTAGAAGGACTAGAATGCTTTAATGCACAGAATAAATAAGCTGCTTTCTCTTTGTTCCTCCACTGACGGAGGCAGTTGTTTGGATTAGGTAGCAAAGGAACCCACAGCATTTGACAATGCTTAAGGATTCTCTATAGGATCTACCTGGAAGAGTATGCTGGGATGCAAGTGGAGTACTAAAGAGAGCTTATAAGAAAGATGGAGAAAGACTTTTTACCAGGGCCCAGAGAATGAACAAGGGGTATTAATTTTACACAGAAACAGGGTAAATTTAGATTAGATATAAGGAAGAGGTTTTTTAGGATACAGGTGGTGTGACCCAAGAGCAGGTTGCCCATGTGGATGTTCTGTCTCTGGAAGTGTTCAAGGATAGGTTGGATGGGGTTTTGAGGAACCTGATGAAGTGAAAGATGTCTCAGCCCATGGCAGGGGGTTGGAACTAGATTATCTTTAAGAGGTCCTATTCACTCCAAGCCATTCTATGAATATAAATGAGGGATCCATAGAGGAGAATCTGCTGAGTGTGTGTTCTATTAGCCCTGCAAACTCTTGGGCATGTAAACAGGCACAGACATTCCTGTCTTTGACAGCAAGGCTGGCAGAAGAACATCCTGGGAAATTCAGGATTTCATTTCACAGGAAATCAAAAAGTGAGGTGAACCTCAGATATTTATGCTTTTTTTTTCCCTGAAGAACCTATAAAATATTTACCCCAGAAACGCCAAGAAAGCTTTTTGTTTATTTTTGTGTCATCTTATTTCTTAAAAGAAACAAAACAGGAAAACAATCATACTCATTCCTCTAAAGGAATTACAGCAAAGAAGTACTCAGCACTGTATAATGCCCTTCATAGGTAGTACTGAAGAAACTGGAAACAGTCACTTACCATTAATTGGATACAACTCTAAGACACCTCCAATGTCTTCTCCAACTCCCAGCAATTTGAGGATTGTTATATGGCGCAGACCTGTGGAGGAAATAAAGGTTTTGGTTCAGACTAGATCTTTGGGCAGATTTCAGTTTAATCAGCCAGGTCTGTTCTTGCTATATTAGGGCCCAGTCTCAGCCAGCCCTCCAGGAGAATTGCTGGTTTCTATGGAGTCCCTGCCAGTCAAGTAATCTGTCTCAAACATAAGGATAAGCTGATGTGTTGAGTAAATGTGCTATCAGTTTCATACAGCTGTTCCAAGGACAGCAGCATGGTGATGTGGTTCTGTAGCATATGGATACAAGCATCAGAATCACCAGTAAATTGAAGAGGCCATTCTCCAAGTCCAGGATCTTCCTACACTGTTTTCTTGACTAGTAAAGCTTTTACTTATCATACACACAGCAAAAAATTATTTAGAAGCAACATAATCTATGCCAGTTAAACTCTGAATGACTACAGGGAATAGCTTATGACAGGTACTCGCTTCTTCCATTTGTTCTGCACAGAGGCTTGGACTGTTGCCTCTGCTTTGAAGAAAGACCTTAGGGACAGCAGGAACTGTTCATGTAACATGAGTCAGTACAATCTAAAAAATCTTTGATGTAACTGCTTTTATAACTTGGAGGTAAGATGCTTGGAAACATACCACTCAGTTAAAAGTGTGCTTAGTTGATAAGTGCTTTAGAAGCTCACTGGATTATGTTCAAGCTGCCAAAGGGTAGGGATACTCAACTGTTTTGACTACATTTTATTCTTCAGAAAGCATTTTGCAGCGGCCTGTGTTGGAGTTTACTTTGGTACTTTCCAAATGAGGTGATGCTGATGCTCTGAACGTAAGCCAGGTGATTATGAGTTAACAATCATACTGTGCAGATCTCCCTTCTGGTGCAATTGAAATGCATTGAAATAGCAGCTGTTCAAAGGGACCTGTTTTGTTCTGTTGAAGGACTTGAGTCCAGACCCCATATGGGGTGTGCATTGCTAGGGACTTGAGGAGTAAGTCTCTCTGCACTTCGTGGCATGAAGACAGAAGAGTACCTCTGGGTCTTCCCCTTAGTTGTCTCCTGGAGAAGCCCTTCTCTCTCCACTGACTATGTAGGTGGACCTTAAGTACCTAGTTATGGGTCTGGGAGGGCCTTTATTAGATTGAAATGGATTCCATTAATATTCTTATAGATTTTGACAATGAAGCAGTAAGGAAAAGAATAAAACCTTGGTGTCCATGCATTTCCCTGATGCCTGGCCTAGTTTGCAGTTGGATTTTAAAGGATCTGCCCTTACCAAGCATTTTCCTTGTCAAGTTGTGCTGTACCAAAACAACTATTAGTCTCCTGAAGTACAAGCCAGAAGAGAATCTTTGGAGTGCTAGTATTTTCTGGTACATGAGTTTAATGTTTCAAAAATGATTCCAGAGAATCCTTTGTTTAGCTGTCTTAGCCACTAGTGTGCTGTACTACCTGCTTAACATAACCTTCCATTTGGATCTGGAGGAAGGTTTTCAGTTGTCAGACTTCAGACTGTCCAGTTCAAACTTGAGCAAAGGAACCGTGGTGACATCACCAGGAAGGATGCGGTTTGGGGGAACAAGAATATAATTCCTTCTAACTCACCAAAATTGCAGGCTTGTCCACTGAGAGCAGCAAGCTGCTGGGAATAAGCCCAGTCTTCATCACTGGGAGCAGAGATCACCACCAGGCGCCTTCTCCATCGGAACCTGAAAAGAGAGTGTGGCCAGGCATGGTCATGACATGTGACTCAAGTCCTCTCAGTGTTTCTGTTTTCTGTAGGCCGATATATGTCAAATCTCTCACAACTTCTAAGTAACGGCTGGATGGGAAATCTTCCCAGTTCTGTCCATCACTGGGAGAGGATAAAGTTTTGTTTGAATTTTACAGCTTGTTTTGAACTTTACCCCTCCAAAACTTTCAAAGAAACACCTGCAGTGCTGCTGCTTCACCAAACAAACACTGCAAAGTTTATGATCTTTGCTCAGAGCCCTTCATAGTTCCAGCAGTACTGAGAAGTGTATATTCAAGAGAGAAGGATTCCTGTGGAATTCCTCACTAGGCATTTAGCTTTTACGTCATTCACCACTGCTGGAACTGCACAGTTATTTTGCAGTCCAAGGGCTGTCTGAGAATTAGGGTGGATCTTCATTTCAGACATAACTCATACTTCTGTGTAAATAATCACTGACCTCTTTTTTCTTTCCTGCACCACATTTGCTCAAAATACCTTCAACATGGCTCTAAATCTGAGCTTGTCTGTAAGTGTGTGGTTGTGTCAGCCCATGGCTGTATAGGGCATGCATGGGGCAGTAAGATAGATCTTGGAATCTTTCTTTAATAGGGACCGCACCATCTACCCAAGATTTTGCATAAGGATCTCCTTTCTTTCCTGTCAAGGAAAGGCAGTGCCATAGGGACACTTAAAATTTTTAAAAATTCTAACCTCTAGAGGTTTTTAATACTCTCTCAATAACATGTTTTTTAAATATAGGTACTTCTTCACTTAACCTGAATAAATCAGATTTATAGGAATTTGCAAAGCTGCAGAGATATTTTTACAGCAGGAAATGATCTTTTAAATGGATGCAGATGTTACTCTGTTATAATAATAGCCTGCTTTTCTGCTGCACCATGTGAAGATCTCAAAATGAAGGCTAATGCAGAGTCAATTCTGCTTCACTTAAAAGAAGCTGAAGATAAGGTGGGACTTGCTCAAAGTCAGAGAAGAAGTTGTTAGAAAAGCAGGGCATGCTGATGTCTTTACTTGTTGATCAATACTGATGGTTTTTTACAACTATAAAAGTAAATCCTTGAAAAGCAAACCTCAATTTTTATCTTTCTCAGGAGGAACAGCAAAGAAACATGAATGTGCATGTACAATTAAGTGAATAGGAATGAGAATCATTAAGGATCACATATGTGATATGAAGAAAAGGAGGGAAATTTAGTATCATTGTTCTGCAAATGGTGAACAAAATAATATTTGTGCTATTTTGTATAGAAAAGCCCCTGGTTACCTATGAACAATGAGTGAGAATGTGGCCATTGGATCATATATTGCCTAGGGAAAACCTGCAGGTCACTTTAAGATACTTTTATATTTCTTTTTGGTTCTATGGGTTTTTTTTTAATATCTCGTTTGGAGTTACACAGTTATACAGAGCTGAAAAGTGTTGAAAGCCATTCAAGCTGTTTATTCCCCTACCCCAGGAGCACTTGGTGTGCTCATCTGGGACTACATCTTAGAAATGAATTCAGCTGGTCCTTCACAGCTGCTAGTTCATCAACACTAATGTACAGATTTCTGCTTTATTTCTGACATCAGAAGTCATGGACCAATACTCCTGACAAATCTGCCAGACCTATCCCTTTGTGGATCCTTTCTTCCTCCTCCACCTGTTTTGCATCCTGTTCTCATGTGTGAGCCTGGAGAGCAGCACAGCCAGTGTCTAGATCTAAGAGGGGGACTCGCCCCCAAACTTAAAGGTTTTCCTCCTTCTACATGGCTTTTAAGCATTACTCAAGCTGGTTCTGGCTCTCATGGTCTCCTTTCACACCAGGCAGGTTTGTTAAGAACAAGCTCTGGAAGGAGTAACACCAGGGAGATGATGCCAGGGCTCTTGTTCAACTGGGAACAGGATACCGGACAAAGCTGGAATTAATTTTACTGGGAATCTGACCAGTTAATGTGGCTAGAGAAGTCCACCCAATATTTAAAGCCTGATGCTTGTTTCACAGACAACAAATGCATTCTGTGCAGCAGCAGTTCTGTTTATAGATGCAACATTCTGCCTTTTTCGTGCCCAGTTTTCTAATGTGTGTTTATTACTAGGGCTGTTTCCAAGCAAAGAAGGATTTGGGGCCTGTCCCTTTCCAGTATACAAGATCTTTCTTGTGCTGTTCAGCTGTTTCCAAACTGTGGTTCTTCTTGGTGGTCTCAAGGATGAATCACTGGGACCTAAACAGGAGGTGGTGAAGTGGGTGGGATGGATCTTGTTAAAAGTTCTCTTTCTGTTGAAGTGGCCATTGAGTTTTAAAATGTTTATGAACCAACAATTTATTCATTTACTTGCTGCTCCTTTCCTCCTTGTCATAATCTATCATGCTGCCTCACTAATTTTAAAGCCTATTTTAAATCGTATTTTTAAAGCTTATTTTTAAATTAATTGTATTGCCATGCATTCTCATAGTAGGTGACAAGGACGCAGTTGTAACAGGTAAGGTCTAGAATGATGGGCAGCCCTAATTTCATGTCAACTATTCTGTGATAATTGAGAGAGGGCTGTAACTGCACAGTTCTTCTGTGGGTCTGAATGCCCACAGTCCAGATAAATTTATTGCCTGGAATTTAGGTCTCAGGGTAGAGCAGAGATGCAAGTAGAGATTGCAGAAACAAAATTGTCTTCCTGTAGAAGGTCTCAGACATTTTGCAAAAAACATCTGCAAGACCTTTAATAACATGCATGATTAATAATGGCAAACACAAACTGTTATCTCAAGCAGTCTAAGAAAGAAGTTAGAGAGAATTAATTACTGATTTGAGCTACATGGGAGGGATTAGAATGAAATTAATGAGATTGGGATGGTTGATGATCAAAACACATAAACACTGTGCTTCATACATTCAAAACATTGAGCTAACATCTGTGAATTAATCCTTATTTGCTCTTCTAATGCAAATCAGTTTTATTATCTCCATGTCATGATGGGGAAACTGAGGCCCTGAAAATCAGTGTCCAAGGAAGATATAGTTTGTCAGGAAACATGCTTCCTGTCTTTCAGCCTTCTACACAAGACTACATTCAGCTGTGGCTGCATCTCTGTATTTGTTTAACATTGTAAATACTGAGAAATTTATATTTTAAAATTCCAGAAATAGTTACATGAGTATTTTTCTGGTAATAATAATTAGTAGATAATTAGTAGAACTAGCAGTAGATAAGAACAGAAGGCAATACCTGGATAAGAAGCTCTCAAGGGATTGTTTCTTATCTTCTTTGCAGACAATGCCCTCTTTTTTCTGTCTTTCCATGTCTTTAATTCGTGATTGGAAGGTGTCAATCAAATCAAACACAGACTTCATTGCTATGGGTACTTCATAGTATTGCTGTTAAGGAAGAAAAACCAAGACAGGTGGGTAGGAAGATGCTCATATTAGCAGTCCTTCTGCATGTATCACAGCACTGTAGGATATTTGGAGATCCAAGTATTCTAATTTGCACACAGGCAACAGAGCCTAAAACAGATCAGAAACTAGGGAAATATAATTGTTTTTGCAGTCAGACTGCCCTTTGGAAGTGTTATATTTTCAGTATTTGCCCAAAGTGATAAAGCCAGGCCATTGCAGTTGTTATATCCTTTTGTAAGGCCATTCAACTAGAGGATTGTCCTTATGTAATGTGCTGTCATCCTGTTGAGCAGCCAAACAGTGTGTTTTAGAATGCCAGGTACTACATTAAAACCCTGTCAGGTGTGAGGAGGTTCTGTTCCTCATCATTCCAGCAGAAACACACAATTCCTGAGATCCCCTAAGTGCAGAAAATGAAGATAGCTACCTAAGTTCTGAAAATTTCGCTTACTGTTTGTTCTTTTGCTTGTCCTTGAGCAATAACCAGATCCTGCATCAGTATCTTATGTGCCTCACAGGCAAGTGAAGTGTAATTTCCTAAATTTTTCTTTTTTTTTTCATATGTTTCCAATGCATTTTTTTTCAAAAGAGCTGAGTTCAAAGAGTTGAAACCCTCACCTTGACCTTCATGTCAGTGTCTGTCAACACCATGAAGAAATCATTGTAGGTCATCCCATACTCTTTCCTCAACTCACTGATGAGCTGCTGGTCCACAAGATCTTCATCTTCTATCACTTTCATGGGCTTTTCATTATCTTAATGTGAGGCAAAGGAGAAATAAAAATAGTCATGGAATGACACAGCACTCTGCCTTTAATTTTGCCTTATAAGAAAAGGGAAAATTCATTTCTCAGAAGCTCTCTTCCTGCTGCATATTCAATGTATTATAAACCATGTGTGTGAACTTTTCATTCATATGACTTTTAACTGTCTAGTTTTCCATCCCAATAGCCTTTGAAAATCAGATGATCCTCAGACTCATGCACTTCAGTATTTATCATTTGTACATTCTTTTGAGAAATCTTGCTTTTTCCTGGAAAGATCTTTGAGATTTTTTCAATATGCTCATACATGTATATGCATGTACTAATCATTTCACGAGCTCCTGAAATGTAGCCACTTCTGTAATTGAGAATAGAAATTTTGACTATGTGCACCATGTGCAAATGAAACAGCATAGGTGATTTGGGTAAGTAAAATATAGCTAGAACAGCTTGAGGTAGGCCAGGATAGTAGAGTTAACCTTACCAGTCTTAAAAATTTACATGCAGTGACTATAAGAAACCAGAAACTGTTCAACATGTCTTGAATGCTGCAGTGCTGGCAGCATACCTCTCTAGATACCCCACTTTGGCACTCCTTCCTCCTTCTGCTTGCTGATTCTAGCAGCCTGACAGGCAAAAAGTTAGTTTTGGCAATGATTTGTACCTACTCAGTGGTCCACTCTAAGAAAACATTCTGAAACAATGAGAAAAAGACTTCTGAAGACAGAGATTTGAAGACAAGCCTGTGGAGCTACTGAGGTCCCTTACATTCTGTGCAACCAGGGTGCATTGCAGTCAGCTCCTGAAAGTCTCCATGTCCTCAGCACAGCTCCATACAACTGCAACAGTGCTGAAACAAGCCTCCTTAATTGTAAGCCTGGAAATCTAAGGACAGGCTAAACCACACACCAAGTGAAATGTTACCTGGGCACCAAGAGCTTGCTAACCTGCCTATGCCCTGTGACACCACTATGAATTTTATATTCATCTCCTCACTTAGAAATCTCAGCCATGGCTTAAGCAACCTGCCTGAAGTCAGAGACACAGCAGGTCATCAAGAGATGGAATCCAGAGATACAGCTTTTCAGTCCCTTGGTCCATAATTATTTTTCAGCAAATAGAGATGTGATTAATTGATCCACAACAACATGAAAGATTTTAGTCATTATACGGTAAAGCATTTAAAACTGTTTTCTAAACATACAGGGCTTTTAAGGAGCATACTGATCTGATTCAAATTTTGCAGTAGATCCATCCTGTGTAGTGTATAGACTGAATGAAACTTCTGAATTAAAATTTTGGGAAAATGTCTGAATTAGAATCTGATCTTTAGATTTCACATCTTGAGCCCACTGCTTACAAAAAAAAAGCCAAGCCAGAAAATATTAAAATTTGGTTATACTTATCATGCTATATATCTAATTTATATGAGTTTTCATTGTTATATGTACCTCAGTTCAAAGTTTTATGAAGAATTAACAAGCAATGCTATTAGCTTTTGATTGGATGTATCGCAAGATGTGTTAATTGGTTATCCACTTCATAAATATATCTAAATGTGCTTGATGAGAGATTTATGTATTACTAGTGGCAAGTATGACCATTAAAACTTAGACTAAAAGTTCATGTTTAAAAGCAAAGACTATCTCATTGGCCTAGATAGAGATGGAAAAATGCAAAAGTTGTTATTGTGAAATGTGATGGAAAACAGCTAAGGTACAGGAGTAACTTAGACCAACTGACCCATGGCACCTTTCTGCTTTAAACTCTAGGTATCAATATGAAGTTTATTAGCTCTTTAGAATTTTCTTTTTAGGAGATTTTCTTTCAAAACTTACAATGAGAAGAAGAATATTAAATTACAGAGTGATACACAAAATTCTGTATCAAGGAAAAAATAATACCACAAAGGCTGACCTGCCTTTCAAACTTGGAAATTATTTCTGTGGAGAAAAAGGAAGTTAATCTAGTTGCTTCTTTCCTTCCAAGTCACTGCTTGTCCCTGACACTCTCCTCATAGAGGACATCTGGGATTTGCATGAAGATCCACCAGAGCTGAGACTATGCTGCTACCTGCAAAGTCCTTACTCTCTTTGCTTTTTCTCTGAAAGAATGGATAAACATTTCTCCATACATCTTTGGCAGCTAGACAGGCTGGGTAGATGATTTATCTCTAGAAATAATTCCAATGACGTTACAAAGCAGGTTGTTTTAGCAGTGCAGTGGCCTGATAGATTAGATGCTTGCTTTGATTGTAGGACGGGTATCCAGGGGCTGATGTTTAGTTGATTAAAGCCCTGTTTCTCACGGGGAAAAGAAACCACATTTGCTACCTTGGTCTGAAGAGAGTACCTCTGCAGTGACACTCAGCTTTTGTGTCATTCCAGTGGGAAAGTGGGAAATATTCTCTGGTATCAGTGTGAGCTAATCTCGACCAGTGTCACTGAGGTCTTTCACTGACCACTTCTAAATGTGTTTGAAATTTCAAGTGAAAAGTCTTTTCTGTTGACTTTTCTGTTATTGTCTTTTGTATTTCAGTCCCAAGATGCCGCACTCCTAGTAGACCTCATCATGCTGGGTGCTCAAGCTTCTCACTACAGAAACATACCGTGTACAAAATGTTTCTTAGGAGCTTTTGCTGCCTCTGATGCTCACAGAGAATGCGCCTTGAAGAGGCCATACAAACAGGAAGGGTGGAGGAGAAAGGGAGGTAGAACAGAAAGATATTTGTATTATTTATTCCTATTGCATTTATTGCTATAAAGCTCAGGATTTGGTGTTTTGGACAAAATTGTAAGATGAACTTCATGTGAGGTTTAACCTACCCTTCTAAATCTCCTGTTTTTCTTCAACAATTTAATTCCTCATATGAGAACTCAGCTGTTATATACTCTTATGTGGTTTGGGGAAAGTTTGGATGTAGGTTAAGTTCGGAACAGGCTGAAAGAGTATGGTCTATGTCAGAGCGAATGTCTGAATATTAGCCAGACTAGAGCTAACCATAATCCTAAACAGTCCACTGACAGGCAGATGGATCTAGGTACACAAAACGTGACGTTGAGTAACCTTGGCCTGATGTGGCAAATCCTGTACTGCTCCAGATTTGTCAAGGAGGTGCACAAATGGACAGTCTGGCAGGATTTGTGACTCACTGTCACTCAGAGACACAAGGCTAGGTCCTTTCCCTCTGAGAGTAGCAGAGGCACAGCTGGAAGCCAGACATAAATCTGTGATCTTCTGGCCATTTATGTGCCAGACCTGAAACACCCTGCAGCTGGTCAGGTCCTGAGCTTTCTGTTCCATCACACATTTTTTCCCAAAGTTTGGTAAAACCAGATGAACTTTGAGGGGAAAGATGTGGTGGACTTGTAAGCAAAATTAGAAGCTTTTATTCTATTTGGAGTGTAGAATTGTTGAATATTTGTATTTCTTTGGCTTCATCCAGCAAAGCACTCATAGTAGTGTTAACCTTTAGATTCAGACAGAAATGAGATGATTTAATGATTCAAGAGATACCTAAGCTTAAGTGCTTTGCTGGACTGCAACCTGAAGTCTTTGTCCAGGCACTGTTGTTACAAAAGGACAGGTTTTCACTGGTTTGATGGGTTCTTCCCCAGGACATGAACACTGACAGCAGTTGTTTCAAAGCTACCTAAGAGAGATGGATGCCCAGTGTCACCTGTCTACATGGAAAATCTGAATGTGTGTGAAGAAGGTGGCACTAAATATATCTAGATGAACTACTTTTCAGGTCCTGCATAATCTTCGATTTTGACCCTGGGGGTCAAAAGCTGGGGTGATTTTTCCCATTGTTATCTGTATTGTGCCCATGAGATGGAAGGAAAGTATTAAAAGGAAAAAACCTAGCTGGAAGTGGTCAATTTTCATGCTGCTGTTGTTCATGGTGCCGAAAATTGTGATGACTGAGATCTTCCTGGTTGCCATCTTGCAGAAGCTCTCCAGATACTCGTCTCGCTGCTGGACGTACATGGTGTTGTCCGCCTTGGGGGTTGTGATCAGCTGGTTGGTGGCAGAGACAAAACAGTTTGTTAAGTATAAGGAATGAAGCAGGTGATTATTTAGCTGAAGGAGAACCAGTGGCTGTCTGCAAGGTGGGCTTTCTTTCCCATAAAGCTGTTATTTATTTCTGTTTGGAGTGTACCCTCATGCCCAGGCCTGACCCAAAGCCATTCAGTCAGCTGCAGGAAAACTTTCGGAAGCAGGTACAGCTGGTTGCACCAGCTCCTCTGCTGCTTCTACCACAATGCTGGTAGAAGAAATGTCATGATATTTTACAAAAAGCCACATACTCTCCTTTTATCCCTTGCTCTGTTAGGCCCACCAGGTCTCCCTCACAGCCTTCAGTGGTGCTCTGACTCACTCACAGCAGCTGCTCTGCCCTCATCCCACAGTCCAGGCAGGGCTACCGTGCCTGTTTTGACTGCCAAGGGGTGAGTACAATCAGGGCTACATGAGTACTCATGTAATTGATGGCCATCTAGCAAGACCTTGAGTTCTTGCTAAGGCCCCTGTGACTTCATTTGAAAATAACTGATTTTGCTTTTCTTTGTTCTAAGCTACTTTGATGTCTTACAGGACTTACACTTGCACAAAGGCACAGCTGTGGGCAAAAAGGAAGATGAACAATTACAACAACAGAAGTATAAAAAGCTCTACATTCTACAGTGCTTACTTCAAAGCCTTCTAAGGATTGCAAAGATTTAATTTTAAAAAAAATTTAGAGCATACAACTCAGATCCTTCACCAGTGACCAAGATGAAAATATTCTAGGGAAGGGGTGCGCATAACAACATTCAGTGATCCTACGCAGCAATTTCCAGCAGAAGATTCCTAGGAATAATGCAACTCTAGCAATGTAATCGTTCTAACTGGCAGCAGTGAACTGCAATCAAACACCTGCCACTGATCCCCCAAATACAAAGGGAGCTGGAATATAGACTCAAGTTTTATGATTTAAGGTCATAAATAGTCACCAAAATCCTTCAATTACAAATTTATGCTTTAGCCTGTAACAGGAGTAATAATTTTCTGGTTGCCTTCTGAAGTTTGTTGGGCCTTAAGGCTAATTTTTACTGTACACTCATTACAAATCCAGTTCAATGTAAAAACATTTCTAGACTTATAAAATCTGCCTCTCGTTTATGCAAAGACCCCTGGCATGACTACAGCTTTGGGACATGAAGGTGAATGAGAGTGACAGATAGAAAGGGGATTTTGTTTCAGGGTTACAGTATGTAAAATATTGCTTTTAAAATGCACACAAAAAAGCTTCAAATTAAAAAAAAATGATTATGACAAGGCTTTGAGGACTGAGATGAAAAACAGACCATTGGTTTATATTGTCTCCTCCTATATTTGGAGGTCATAAGCAGGAATGCAGAGTCTAGCCTGAATCTGATCTGCTTCATCAAACCTTGTAGAACAAAGCACATTTCCAACCAAAGTTTTGTGCCAGGTCTGTTTTAACCCAGGCTGTATGTGCACTGTCTCTATCAACAGAATCACGGGATGGTTTGGGTGAGAAGGGACCTTCAAGATCATCTTGTTCCAACCCTTCCGCCATGGGCAGGGACACCGTCTACTAGACCAGGTTGCTCAAAGCCCCATCCAGCCTGTCCTTGGACACTTACAGGGATAGAGCATCCATAACTATCACTCTCCATCTTTTTTATAAGCTCTCTTTAGCTACTGAAAGGCTCCTATAAGGTCTCCCTGGAGCTTTTTCTTCTCCAGGGTGAACAACCCCCACTCTTTCACCCTGTTTCCAAAGGAGAGGTGCCCCAGTCCTCTGGTTATCTTCCCGTTCCTCATTTGCATGCGTGCATGTGTGTGGGTGTGCATATGTGTATATGTGCATGTGGGTATATATGGAGTGTTACAAAAAAACTGTCAGCTTGCATTTCATCACCACAGAGAAATAAACAAAAAACCCAAACTCACAAGGCCAAAATTTCTAAACATTTGTAAGACTGCAACAAAACCTCCACCATAGAGAGGTGAGGCTGTTGGACTAAAAACCCGTACAGTTTTTTCAATTTCTGCACTTGGGATCTATATTTGTCATTAATTGAACTTAACCCAGAATAGATTTCAAAGTCCCAGATGTTCGAAATTCACACTGAAATCTGAAATTGTTAATGACATAGAGCTTAAAACCCCATGTCCTTCTTAAAAGATGTTTGGAACAGCACTGAAACAACGTCCTTGGAAGCCAGTCTGAAAGAGAAAAGTACAGCAAAGCAATGGGGATCAACTTGGGTAGAGCTGCTTCTACAGAAATGTGGGCTAATTTTCTAGAGAGTGAGTTTAAAGACTCATGAATGACAGAGTTAATAGTAAGGATTGTTCCCCTAAGGGAACTGAAGACTTTGATTGGAAGGAATGCAAATAGGCACATGTCGGGATTCAAAGAAACTTGAGAAATTCTTTATTTTCCACATAGCAATGAGAAAATAGAGTTTAGCCATTGTTTTTACTAATAACCAAACCAAACCTATTCTTCAGGGAGCTTCAGAGTAGGCAGGTTGAGGATGTAATTAGATTCAGGAAAAGTGAGGTGCGGCATGGCATAATCATTTGTCTTCAGTGAGTTCTGGCCTGATAACCTGAGATTGTGCAACTCTTTTCTCAGATATCCAGCTGTGAGGTGGCCCAGTATCAGAAGGTTCACATTTCAGACAATCCTTTAAGTTGCCAGGACTGTGGTGGTCTGACATCTGTGAGATTTACTTTTGGCTCTTTAATTTTCAACTTTGTTTATATTTGTCCTGATGCTACCTATATTCTTGGAAACCACAACATTGAGATCAAATTTCAAGGATCCCAACTTCTACAGAGAGAAACTTCTATAGTTTCTCTCTCTGAGCTTTGGTTTTGGCTAAATATCAGTAAACAAGTAACTAATAGGCATTATTTGCAAAATTCAGTCAAGCTGAATTTTTTCAAATATATGCCTTTTTTCAATTTCTATGCTAGCTCTGCACATTCCCTACACCTTGAAGAATGGGGATGGGGAGAAGAAAGTTGCCTTGTTTTCAGGCCCATGAATGATCAGCAGAATGATTCATTACATTCCAATGGTTGAAATATTAACTTGGCATCTTAGCTTGGCACCTTAGCTATTTGTACTGGAATACGGAGCATGAAAGTCAAAGGCATTTGCGACAATGACTATTGGACAATAACTGTGAAACAGACCAACTTGCAGCAGGATAATTGCAAGAAACCAGCTCCCACAATAATATTTTTAAAGAAATGTTTTCCAAAGTGTACCCTTCAGGATATGTGTCATCTGCCAGAAAAAACATTTGTACTACAACTAAAACTGTTTCCTGTCCCAGGTGAAGTGGTTTTTATAAGTAGTTGGAAAAACATACAGTGCTATGAAACCTGGGGACGAGTAACTCCAGACCATGCTGAAGTTCTCAGGCTTGAAAACTTACTGGAATGTTACAGTTTAATACAAACAGCAGGAGAAAAACCCCAACCAAAATAAAGTTTGCACAGGATCTCTGAAGATGTCTTGGAGATATGAATGCCAAATTCACATCAGATCGTAATTCCAAATTCCCCATCCCTCAGGGCATCTGATCACATGCCTTTATGCATATCCTCAGTCAGATGTGCACTAGTATTGCCAAGCCACCTGGCTTGCTTCCAGCTTTGGGACACCAGCACCAAGACAAAGCAGGTGTGCCAGCTGGCAGGACATGCAGAGCACTGAAACGTGGTAACTTTGGCAAGTACCCCAAAGTGATGAATGGATGTAATCCACACTGGAACCTCATTTTATTGATCTTAATGATACAGATCCTGACACCTACATATCCACTGGAAGCAAGATAATCTGATGGCTATACGGTGGCTCATGGAAGTGGCTGGGAACAGATTTTATCCTAATGTCTGGGTGACTGATTCTTATACTGCATGTAAGATTTCCAATAGAAGGCTTTTGAAAACAATAATTTAGGTCTACAAATTTTACCTCTTAAGACAAAAGCACCAGAAAAGAGTAATGGAAACCCACTTTAAGCTTATAGTTCCACATACTCCTACTACGAGGGAGATAAGACTTTATTTAGGTAATAAAATTCAGATTAATGAATTACTTACAATGAGTCTCCTCTTGCCTTCAAAATATTCCAGGAGGTTAGTTGCTGATTTCCTGGAAGGCTCTAGGAAAGTCTTCTTGTTGGACTTGGGGAAATCTTCATTCTCAGTCCTGCTTCCTTTCTTCTTCTTACTGCGGTCTTTGTCCTGCTTGCTCTTTTTTTCAGCTTTGACCTTCTTGGACTGCTTCTCACTCTTCTGCTGCTTGTCAGGTCTGTCCTTCTTCTTCTTCTTCTCAGGTTTATCCATTCGGTCATGCTTCTTCGATTCTTTTCCTTTCTTTTGGGGAATATTTCCTGCTGCAAACTGTTCCTCTAAATGGGAACTAGCAGGCTTGCTCTGGTCATATTTATCTTCATACTCGTTACTGAGTATCTTTTCTTGAGTCTTCTTTTTTGGTGGTTTAGTCTTAGATGGTTTGTGTTGCCCAGGTGTGACATTCAGGTCCCTGTGGTTAAAGTCCTTTCTATCAGTTCTATTATCTTTAAATCTACCCACACTTGCCTTTGTGTAGTGCACTGAGGGAGGTGTTGGGAGTTCTGTGAAGCTGTCGTAGTGGGCAGCCTTGTTGGGCTTCCTTGTGGCTGCCGGTTGTTTCTCCTGGGGGCCACGCTGCCGGTCCCTGCGGTTTGTTTTCCACAAAGGAGAGTAGAAGTGCTCAGAGGCTGTGACTCGTGGCGTGGTGGCATCAGGGGCTACTGGCAGCCTGTGGTACTCTGTGGTGGAATGTGACTTTGTGGTCCAGGTCCTCTGTGTGCTGGGGAAGGGTGTAGTTGTTGTTGTAGACCAGCTGGCTGTTGTCACTGCATGGGTGGTAGCACGAGTAATTGTGGTGGTGGGAGGGAGGGTAGTGGTCTTTACTGTGGGCAGAGGAGTGGCCACTGTGGCTGTCATTGGTTTCCTCACTGTTTTGGTCCTTGTTGGCTGATTACTGGTCTTCCTCAGATCCTCCTTCTTTGCTGACACCTGGACATGTTCACTGCCAGGGGTAGGCTGCATGGTGCCCCGAGTATTGCCTTCCTCAACCACTTGCCCCTCCACCCCAGCTGCTTTGCATGTCTGGATGAAACCCTTCTGCCTCATCTTCTCAATTTTTCTGATGGGGTTCTGATCAATGACTTCGTACATGGCCTCTAGCCTGACTGGATAAGGATACCTTTCCTCCACTTGCAGGGTTTTCTTCAACAGTACCATGCCAAATTTCCCTTTCTCCAGTTTCAGAAAGCTCATGAGCTTAGGGATGAGGGCAGGATCCAGTGGCTGTTCCAGGATTTTTCCTTCATTGGTTATCCTTCTAACTTTTCCCCCTTCTTCCCCTTCTTCATGGAATAACACAATCTGCTGGATGTGCCTCTCAGCCAATTCACAGTAGACATCATTTTTCAGCAGGCTCATCATGAGCCGGTAGTAGCCCTCAGAGGCATGGGGGGCAGAAATGACCCACACCCGATTTTTCCCTGCAAAGCTGGCCAGGACATTGGGAGAACTTGACCCTGAGAGGAAACGTACCCCTCGTGACTGGGTGGTAGAGGATATCCCTTCATCCTTAATCATCTCAGACTTGGGGTATTTGGCTGCAGCTGTGAGTTTCTGTACCAATCTAACTCTGCTCCCTGTCCCCCTGGCCTGGGAACGTGCTTCTCCTTGCAGGAGATTGGTGGGTGGCTTTGGAGGTGCTGAGGAATCCCTCTTGGTAACAGGGTGTCGAGGATTTGGGCTTGAATTCTTCAGGGATGCTCCAGACCTTCTCAGAAGGCTGCTCGAAGCCCTGTAAGCCAGGGGCACTTTCCTAACTCCATGGCTCCCCCTTTCCACTAGCCTCTCTGTCTTCTCAGAGCCACACACCAACCATGCTGCCCACAGCAGGGCTAAGCTGAGAGCTGGCCTCCAGTTCATTGTGCAATCTGTGTTGTGGGGGGGGAGAAGGAGAAAAATTAGATGTTAACAGTATGATGATGTCTTGCACAAGTGATTAAAACTGCAAAGCACAGGCTGGTTATTTAGTGTGATTTTTAAGTGCTCAATTAAACCTCAGTCCTGCCCTAGTGGCTTTGTAAGTTTTACAGTTATTTTTGGGAAAAACACAGAATGGATCTCTTAAGGAAAAAATGAGATCATCCTTCTGTAACACGATACTGTCTATCTAAAACGACACCGGGATCTGCATCTTTCTCTCTCTCTCACTCTCCCTGTTTCTTTCACACTCTCACTGTACACACATGCAAAGACACACAGAGGAAGGGTCCCGTACAGAGAGCAGAAAGACAAGAATTTGACTTGAGACTTACACTCTCAGGGAAGTTCCCCTGCCAGAGACGACTTCTCACGTCTTTTTCCTTTAAAAGGAGACCAGTGCCATGCAGCTTTACTGTTGTTCAGTGATTTATCTTTGCGCAGCCCAACAGGTCGCAGAGCCTGTTGTGTGTCTTTTAACTTTCTTCTTCACCTTCTTGACAGGCGGGATGAGGTTAGCGGAAATTTCCTTTGTGATCTCTGCTTCTCCATTTACCTGCAGGTCTGGATTTTTGCTGTACCGGTTACCCACACAGGCAGGGATTTCATTTAAGAAAAGGGAACTTCTGGTTGCTCCGAGTCCCTCTCTTTTAAACTTCCCAAACCTCCTTCCCACTCCTTGCTTCCTCAGTCCCGTTCAGCTCCTTTGTTTCCAGAGAGGAAAGCACCAGCACTAATGTATTTTCCAGGCTGAAGGAAAACACAGGAATGTGATGCTGAAAAAAAACAACAGCGGACGCTTCCCTTTCCCCTTTCTCCACGCTTTGACAAAAGCAAATTGTAAAACACTCGTCTTTTTTTTCTTCTTGGCTGGCCGCGGTCCCAGGAATGTCAGGGCAACCCCAGCCCTGCTCCGAACCAGCCTCAGACAACGGTGGCCACTGGAAATGGGGGAAACTTCACTCAGGATTTAACAGCTCAGCAGAACCCGCCTCCTCCCCACTCTGACACAGCGAGGGAGGGAGGAGGAGGAAGGCTCTGGGGGCTGAAACACTGCACAGCATCACAGAGCACTTCAGAGAGGGTGACTCCAGCCTTAACTCTTTCCTTCACGCATCCCAGCTCTCCGGTGTTCGCCGACCTCAGCTTTTTCTTTCCTCCCACCAAATGGACACTGTCTGGATAAAAAAGTATGTTTCTCCATCAGTCTCAATAACAGCTCTGGTGTTTAAGAATTATTATTTTAAATCTCATTATTTCTGCCTTGTCTTTCCTCTTTCTTTGTTTTTATTGCTTTATGGGAGTTTCTCAGTGAAATCCAATTTTTCTTCACTTTCCAACCAGTTTCTTTTTCAGGTCCTCATGTATGTCAGTATATTCTTTCCTCAAACATCACATGGGCATGACTGTTTGTTAATTTGTAATTTTTAAAGAGACCAGGTTGTTTACTATTGTGCTAAAATTAGAGTCATATCTATTTCCTATGAATATGCACAAGCAGTGGAAAAAAAAAGAAGAGAAAAGGTACAAAAATACCTACAGAGACAAGGGTAAAGGCAGGGTCATGTCCTTTGCTCTCCCTTCATGGTCTAAATGACACCATTCTATTGAGCTGACGTAAACTGGCACAGTTTTGCTGGCAACACCTGGTCTTTAGCTGATTCACACTGGCTTCAGTGTGCTGAGCACCCTCAGTGTAAAACACCAGTTAATTGTAGTTGAGGGGTAACACCTAAAAATATCCAAGACCTTAATACTACTTTAAGTGTTTTCCAAGATTTTGCTTATTGGTAGGGGTGCTGATACATGTCTGTGATAACACACTGGATTTGATCTCAGTTATATTGTCTGGAGGTGAAGGTGCACCTTCTACTTTCCTTGAAATTAATGTTTCAAAGAAAAAAACCCTTTCCTTTCTTTCCATCTTTTTTTTTTTTAAGTTTTCAAATGCACCGATAAACATTAGTAGTGGTTTTGCTAATATGCATTCAGTTTGTGTTTTGTGGCAAATGATTTGCCCTGGAGGTAGGAGAGAATACTGAATGTCTGTGCTCATATTAACATGAGGGCAAAAATTCTCAGCCTTTCCCAAAATATCACATCCTACGTTCACTGGGAGGTAAGGTGACTGTACCTCTCACAAGAATCACAAAACTGGAGTTCTGTGGACTAGGGGTGGGTAACATTTTCCACTTAAATTGTTGTCAAGACTGCCAGTTTATTTATCATGACAAGGGAAAAGTGTCATTAAAAATTACCTTTTTTCATGATGACATTTTAAACAGACTGTAAATAAAAATGAAGTTTTTGTTTCAGTGTTTCATCTAGTTTCATTACAAAGATTTTAAAAAGAAGTGACACTACAGTGCAGAAGCCAAGCATTTGATTTGGGGTAAATCAATTAAAAAATTTAAACTTCCTCAATTTTCTTGGTTTGGTAATAATTTGAAACCACACAGAGGCAAAACATCACTCACCTGCACAAGTCTAATGATGCCAAGGAAAATACGCTCAGTACATGACTGCAGAGGAAATTCCCAGATTTCCATATCAGCTTTGCTGTCTATCCTGTCCAATCATAGATGTGCTGAAGAACTTCTGTGAGGACTTTCTTTTGCTTTCCCAACCTGATTGAACAAGTATCATGCTACAAAATCTGCTTTAAATGTATCAAAGGGAGGCAGATCAGTGAAGATGATGGGTGGTTAGTCAGGTGTAGGGAGGATCTAGCACACAAGAAAACATGCAGCCATGGGGATTATTCTCAAGGCTGATGTTTGATAGTACCTTTGTCCAAGGCAGGGAATAAACTTGAAATGACTGCTGGAAATATTTTAATTTCTTAGAAAGTAAATAATTTATACATGCGAACAGGGGACTCCTAGTAAAGTGAACACATATTTTGAAGGGCCAGTGCAAGGTTTTACAGCAAGAAGAAAAAAAATAAAGATGTAAAACATTCATAAGATTCAGAACAATATGCTTGAAGAGAGCTATTCAGTAAGAGACTTAAAGGTCACTGTATTGTATAAAGCCCCTGGAAATAGGCTTTTGGTGTGATATTGCAGCAAGGAGAAAGCCTGCCAGCTGCCCAATGAAAGCTGGAAAGTCATATAGTGTCAATAATGTGATTTATGCTGTACACACCAGGCTTTTCAAAAAGATTGCAAAGGATGTGATAGCTGGATATGATCCTACTGAAAGGGAGGTGGGGAATTAACTATGTGTAAGGCACAGCCACACATTGTTCATTATTTTCTCATGCATAGACAGAATAGAAACATCTGCAAATAAATTGCTTTTTAATCCAGCAGAGGAAAGCAGAAGGATAACCATTGATTAGGAATTAAATCTTGCTAAATGCAGACCTCAAATAATTGCAATTACTTGAAATTTTTACTAATTATCTTAGTTCACCCTGGGATAATTTGGTCAAGAATGTAGCCATTTTCTCTGGCTTAGTCTTCAAATCAAGGCTTTAGGAGACCTTCTTGGCTGGACTGGAAGTAATCACAAAAGGATGGAGTGAACTCCCCCTGGACACCTCTATGTGGGAAATCTGAGATCAAGATGACACCCACCCCTGAAACGTGCAGCTCACTGGAGGCTTATGGAAATGAATTTTGTAGCCCACTGAACTGAATTGAGCAGTTTGAGAACAGTGGAATGCAAGGTACAAAACCTGTATCCCTTAGAGTGCTTTCAATAAGGAGCTGAAAGTTGATGCTATGTCCACAAAGGGAAATTATGTATCTGTTTAAGGATGACAGCCCTGTGAGTCTTTTTATAC
The DNA here is from genome assembly GCF_028551555.1 of Melozone crissalis. Lineage (NCBI taxonomy): Eukaryota > Metazoa > Chordata > Aves > Passeriformes > Passerellidae > Melozone > Melozone crissalis. The sequence goes on along the minus strand of NW_026535786.1, from coordinate 18,840,314 downwards.
TCTGCTTTAGGCATCAGACGTAAATATATCAAATGTGTCAAGAGGTGTGCATACAAGTACACTATTTCAGCTGCTAAATAATTAATGGGAATGTCGACTACTCCATGAACTAGTATTCCTTCTCAGTCCTTCAAAACGAGGAGAAATAAGATAGCAGCAAGAAGACCAACTAAGAACTTTTCTTTAAGTAGACTCCAAGGCAATCCTGCAGAGAGTGTGGGAGAAACAGCTCCCAAGGAAGTGAAAGGAAGTGAGAGCTTGGGAAAACTGGCATTGTCTGCTCTGCACAGTGCTGGGAAGCTGGGAGCCAGATAAGCAGGTGTAGGCTCCCCTGCTGATGCCAGTAGGGGATTATTAGAGTGGAGAGCACCAGAGCCTGAATCCTGTGAAGCCAGACATTGTTGATGCTCTAAGAAGGGCCAGGTTTCTTGAACCCTGCTGGGTCCTCACTTTCCTGAGGGGGAAAGAGGCTATTATTAGTAATGGGACTGGGGTCACAGCCCAGCCAGCAGCTGGAGAAATAACAACTAGCAGTGTAAACAGGGGAACTGCACTTCAGCCCCCTGTATGGAGCAGGAAAGGGAGTCAGTACAGGGAGGCTTGCAAATGCAGTGACCCATGATAAAAAGAGCAGTGCCTGGTTAGTTGATCAAGCTCCTAAAATAGAAAGCAGCTTTTGATAAATGGGTTGGCTGGACTCATTTGAATCTTCACTTTTTAAATATACATTTTTTCTGTGGAGTCCTCAAGAATGTTGCCTAGAAACAGGTGATGCAATATGACACTCAAGCTTTAAAAATAAATATTACAAACCATAACATTAAATGTTTTGAACAAGGCTAAGCTTCCTAGGTACTGATAGGATTGCAGCCCCAAAAGTTGGGGCTATAGTTGAGATTCAGGGAAGTTCTGATGCCTGGATGTTATTAGTGGCCTATGCTCAAGCTGACCTTGACTTTAGCACCTCTGCTTGTGCAGTTTACAGAGCCTCCTGGTGAGAGGAAGGCTCTCACATAGACCCATTTCTTGTTCTACATCTGGTTGACATCTGGGACAGAAACATCAGACAGAGAGAGCAAAATATCTTCTGGACAGGACTGACACCAAACTGACTGATGCAACTGGTGTTATGGTCACTAAGATGAAAGTGTTATACAGAGAGCAAATGAGTACGAAGGTTGCCATCTGCCGGCCTTGCAACTGGTGTTACCCAGCCACAGGCTGGGGGTGCTAAAGCCACTGCAGCATCTGCAGGTGGCCTCTCAATGAAACATCTGCTGAGGTGCAGCATCCAGAAAACCACAGGAGCAGCCTCAGAATAGTCACAGACAGACAGTCACAGGAATTGTTCTTGAGATGATAAGGAAAATAGGCTTAAATTAACTGAAATTGTTAGTGGGTGAGGCCAGCATCCCTCTGTTACAGTGATAGAAACCCACTGGGAAGCTGTGCTAAGGCATCTCATAATGCTGATGTTGAAGACTGTCCCATGAAGTGCTGTTAGTTACAGCTCCCAAGTTACATGCCTGCACAGCTAAATTAATTTGGCCACTGCAGTGAAGTCACCAGCTGCAAGGGCTTGGATTCCCATCTCAATTTCACACCTCTGTGGCAGAGGGCTTTATGCTAGCACAGGTCTGAACAACAATCCATGCCACGTCCTTTCTCTGGTGTGCTTCCTTTGTCCTTCCTTTCTCCCTTTGTCTGGGGGCTGCCAGCTGATGTTGAGCCTTTCTCAATAAGAGGGGAAATTGTCTCATGGCTCTCACAGCCCCACTTTGTGGCACAAAGCAGATTCAAGCAGGATAGAAGCTGGTGCTTGTGCAACTTCTCTCTGCACAAATACTTGGTTTCTTAATGCAGAACTCCCAGGCCTGGTCTCTTTGACAGCTGTTTTCCAAATACAATCACTTATGGCTTTGCACACTTGGAATAAGATCAAGTAGAAATTGTCCTGCAATACAATCAACTCATTCACTCACCAGGGAAGACTCAGCTCTCCTCTCCACTGGTAGAGGAACTTCAACAAGATTCTGCCAGAAAACAGAGCCCACTGATTCAGGAGGGATTGTTCCTTATGTATTTGTGGGAGTCATTACCTACCCTAAAATATCCTGCCTTACAAATTTTTTTCTTGCACCCTTTAATTTAAATTTTAAAAATGTTGGTTTGTTTGTTTGGTTTTTTTAAAGACTTGTTTTGATTATGAAATTGAAGGGGTAGAAATGGAGTAGTATCATGTTTAAAAACAGACTGTGCCACAGTTCATCTGTAGAAGAGTCTTCCAAAATAGGGCTGTGCACAGTGATTACTCTCAGGGACTACATGTCAGAATGCCTTGGGGATGAATATAAAAAATTACTAGTTACATGGTTGCACACATTCTTGACTAACATTCATTGGTAGTCAATGGAGAAGATTCAAATTCCGTGATGATTTTAAGTCAGGAAAGCATTTAAGCATATACTGAAGTACCACCTCACTTTGCTGCTTGCATGGCTCTGCAGGGAAGGCAAAGCAAGGCAAAAGACTGAGGTAGAATGAGAATTTAACATTTATGTCCCATTACTTCAGGTCAGACTGAATACAGTTCAAGCCTGAAAGTGACAGCAGAAAATATCATGTGTGGATAATGTACCACTCTTCATTTCAGGCTGTTTATGCCCACTTGCAAGCACTCATGGCCCTTGTCTTTATTTACAAGTTATCAGGTACATCACAGTGCTTAATCTTCAGAGGAGCCACTCTTCTTTCTTTCTTTCCTTCATAGAAATAGGCATTCCTGTGTCTCACTCAGTGGCAACCTTTGGATCTCCCTTGTTTCATCTGGCCTGAACCAGATCTTCTCTGCCAGACATTTTTGGAATCTTTCCTTGATGGATGGCAGAGGGGGGCACCCATTGCAGGGGGTGCTCTGTCAGGTGCTCTACAGGCCAGGTGTCTGTAGGTGGAATCAAAAAATTGGGAAAAGGAGTACAAATAGGTGGAAACTCAGGGCCCTTTAGTTATTTTCTTGAAGTAGTTTTCAGCAGCATTGTCTACTATCCAATGTCCACTGGGAGACAGAGAAGAAGGGGACAAGTATCGGCTTAAACTCGAGTATTTAGAAAATCAAGTCAGAAGCTATCTTATTTAGATGGAGAAAAAGATCCATGTTCTCCTTTCAGGGGTTTAATTTGCTTCAGGAAGGCCCATGCCAGCCTCTTGAATACTTTCTTTGGCTGGTGAATACAGATATTCCTTTTTCCCTATAGAGCTGTTTTCTCTTCTGTGGCTGTGTAGGGTCAGAACCTACTCCCCTGGCAGAGGGGGAAAATGGCTAACCTGGTTAGTGTCATCATTCCACAGACAGGGACATGAATCTTGTGACTTCCCTGTGCTACTTCTGGAAGTAGAAGTATGCACAGAACAATGTAGGTAGCTGGTTCTTAAACCATAATTCATGAGATGATGGCACGTGGTCAGCAGCTGCCAACAGAATAATGTTGACTACTCTGGCGCTTTCAGCTGATAACAGGAAGATGGTGAAAAATCATGTGAGAAGTCATGATATTGGCCCAAAGGTTGGGAATTAGGAGTTCTCTTGTCTGTTTTTTTAAAGTCTTTGACACAATCTCAGCTCAGGTTGGAAATGAACCCTGGTGTCATGTGGATAGATTCCCACCAGGCCAAAACCTAACAATACAGCTGAATCCTAACAGTTTCATTAGCAGAAAAAAACAAATAATAGAAAATATTCATCCCAGATAGAATGTCTCACATTGAGGAGACGTACATATGTATCTCTTTGCTGATTGATAATACTAATACTACTTTATAATCAAACAATAATAAAAAATCTGGTTTTTTTGATGTTGTTGTAGTTACGTCACAGGCAATAAATTCACATAAATAAAATTGGTGCGGAAGGGATTAAGATATACAGCAGAGGTAGGGAGTGGTCTCTGCCAGACACAATCAGTGTCAGTATTCTCATTCAAGATAAAGTAGAGTGGAAGAAATTATGCACATAAATTCCAGCTCAATTTTGCACTGCAGGGTAAGAGACATTTTTCACAGTTATTGACAAAGGACATTCCAGCAACTAGTGCAATCTGGATTTCATTATGTATTTTGGGCTACAGTGCAAAAGTACTATCTGCCAGAAAAAATGTGGTCGAAGCATGTTTTATTAATATATTGCTGCTGTTCTTGGATTATACCCCTGTAGAGGCTCACATCTGCAATGACACATCTGATAGTCTATAAATTAGATAGCATTTCAAGGTTTAGTTTTTGGGTGAGTTTCCCTTACAATATACAGGGGCCATGCATATTCCTATTTTTAAGCATTCAGAGAAAAAACCTCAGTGCCTTTCTCCAAAAGATCATTGTGGGCTGCTCATGGGGCACATTAGTGCTAGAAGCACAGGCACAAATACAGTGCAGCTAGCTCTTACCAGTGAGTTTGGTACCTCTGTGTGTATTTTATGATAAGAGACTTTCTAGCCCAGGCAGCTTCTGTCTAAGTACATGGAATAAAGCAGTTCAGTGCTGCCAAGATTTCTGTCCAATGAGTGGGCTGAGTCGCTGGAAGTGTCAGGAGGCCCAGGAAGACCTGGAAGACTGTCACCTCAGTGTCACCTCACCTTAGAGAGTTATGTTAGTAATAAAAACTCCCTAGCAATTCACAAACTCCAAAAATAACAAAAAAGACAGGGATAACAGATTTCTTCAGAGAAATACATGGTAAGGACTGATATTTCCATTGCTGGTTTTGCTTTCTTATCTTCATGTTAAAGGCGGCCTTGTATGTGAAGCCACATGTGTTCCTGATATGTGGAACCCAGCTGCCTTGAAATCAATGGCAAGGTTCCTGTGTTCAGTGAAGACTCTTGGATTTTGCTCATATTTATAGGATACAATTAAGCTGAAAAGTTAAGAGAGACCACAGCCTTCCAAAAATTAAAGAGGAGAGAGAAAGAAATGAGAAAGCAAATATGTGGTGAAAGAGATCCCAGGTGAAATAAGTGGTCCAAGTTTTCATGTCTGGATGTTGTTATTTTTTCCATAATTGCTATAACAAACTCCTGCTTTCACCAAGGGGAGGTGACCTGGGATTTTTCCAGTAGCAATGGAAATTTAACACTCAAATGACCAGATTTGTTAAAGCTTTTTTACTCATGTATGTCAGCATTGGGAGATTCAAGATATAGCTGACATAATTTAGTCAAAAGCAAAATTTTGTGACTGTATTTGTGTGTCCATGCACTCAAAATGGAGACTAAGGAACCAAAAACCTCTATCTACCAAGAAGAGATTGTCTTAAGTACCAAGTAATGCAAAGTAATGTAGGCATGAGTAAAACATGATTTAGATATCTCATTTTGTTCAGTTATCTTTGAAAGTCACATTGTTGGAATAAGGAAGTGCAATTGACACTGATACCACCTTCAGCTGACACAGGACATCTGCTGCCATTGGGAAGGCTGCTGTATTTGGAGCTCCAGTTCCCTTCAGTGTCCTTTCCACAAAGGTGACTCACATTACAGTAGCCAATTTACTTCACCTCCCATAATGAATGATTTTCTAATCTCCAGAATCATAAGAATATATCCATGCTCTCCAAATCCATTTGGGATCAGCTTCATCTCTGCTGGATACAAAGGAGTCTCAGTCCATTTAATTCCTTACCCACAGACTTTCTTCTCTGATTTTCATTGTGTCACTAGGATTATAGTTAGTAACCCTTTCAGAGGACTAAAAAAAAAACCAACAACCACCACCAAAAAACAGAGAAAGCAGCCCAGTCCTATTGTGGACTAACAGCACTGCAAATTTTTCAAAAACTACCTACTGAAAAGTACTGTTTCATTCGTCACAACTAATGCTGCCCATCCTGCTTTGAAAACTGCCTGCAAATACCTATTGCCAATATTTGTCTGGTGCTAAAACTGTGGCCAGCACACTGATCCTATTTGTCCTTAATCTCACCCTTGGAAATATACTTTTACATCTGAAAAAACCTTATTCTTGTTAACTGTTATGAATTTCTGTAAGGAGTTTATGGTTTCACCCATGGCTATTAGTAGCCTGGCCATGATTCTATTGTACCTACAGTCTAAAACCTGGACATGAAGAAAATCTCCTCTTCAGAGAGATGATAATCTCTGTTGAGACAAGGTGGAGAGATGGATGCAAGGCTCAAGGGACAATGAGGGTATGGAGGCAGGAGTGTCAAGCCATTGTGGTGGTGGCCAAAGTTTTGCCAATTAACTCAGTGGCAGTGGTGTGGGAGCATTTTGGCTAAGAGATTAGAGAGATTTTTAAGGAACAACATGAAGGAGAAGAATGAGCACTATTTTTTCCAAATGTAAGTGGCAAGATGTGATGTTATTCATAAACAGCAAAAAGCAAAGGGAGCCCAGTACAGAACTAGCCTTTCATTACTTAGTTCATTTAAGGCGAGATCTCAGGTTTTTGTGTTAGAGAAGTATTTCTTTATTGCTGTACTGGTAGCCAAAAATGTCTGACATCTGCATGACTAACATCTGCATGCCATCATGCACAGCCAGATGGTGGGCTATAAAATGTCAGGAAATTTTGGTAATGGAAAGATCAGCAGCAGACTGAAGCACATACCAGAACTATTTATAAAAGGAGAGATTTCATTTTCTTTGAGAAGAACAGCACAGGTGATTGAGAGACTGAGAGACTGACTAATGAGGAGGTAATGAAAAAAGTAGCTATGTTAAGCTTGGGCAAATGACCAGCCACCAGCCTGTGATATGAAGAATCAGAGAGGAGGAGATTTCTTGCTAGGGAGCCTAGAGTGATGGGATCACTGGTCAAAGACAAGTCCAGGGTGAAGCTTTGGAGGCTAAGGAGGAGTTGTATTAAAACTTTGCAAGTAACTCTCCAAGGGAGATAGCAAGAGCTCATTGTGAGTCATGTATATCTGAGCTGGCCAGAGCTCTAGAGGATCTCTTGTTGGCAGGGGATTAACTCCCAGATGACTGTATTGGCCTTTTGTGTCTGCTCTATCTCAATCCGGCATTCCAGTCCTGGAGAGTCTTGGGTGCATACACATATCCCATGCAGAAAGAAAAAGGAAAATAGGAAGTGCCCACCCAAGCTTTCCGGTGTGACTTGGCCTTTTGCAAACACGAGCTTGCTGACTGCAGAACAGGCACAGCTCTTTACAAGGGAACTGGGCTGTGCCAGGCTCACACAACATCAGCAAACTCGTTAGCTGAACTGTACAGGCACAGCCAAACTGTTCTCCCTTTTAATATCTGCCAAATCTAATGCCTCCAGTTCAGCTACACAGCTGCAACTGAGCAGAGACCTCAGAGGCAAGGGGCAGTGCAGTTGTAATTCAGAGGTAAATTCAGCCGACAGCCCTGATCCAGGTGGAGATGGGATACTGACTTGATTCCCAAAGCTCCCAGCAGAGCAGCAAGCTAACTCCTAGCTTTTATTTTTCATACTGTCGGGGTTCCATGAGCTAATCTGAAGTATTAATAGACATATGACCTCCCCATATAGGTTTTGGAAAATCAGCTACACTACAAGCTTTAAGGGAAGGTGGTGACTGAATTTGCTGCTTGACATTACAATGTGCCTGACAAATTTTCCAAGTTAGGGCCATATTCGGTGTGGAAACAGCCCCAACTTTGCCACTTTCCCTGGTTTCAGTGGATTAACTTGGTATGAGTGAGTGTGTGGCTTCATTTGCAGGAGCAGCATGTGGTAGAGAAAGAAAATGGGTGATACCTATGTGTTGATTCTTGCAGTTTATTCACACGTGAGTTAAATATGATTAAAAGAGATAGGAGCTGGTACCCGAGCCTGTTTTAGTGACCGGGTAGACATAAACAGGTTCTGGGCAGGGCACTGCAGTGAAACAGAGCAGTCTATTACGCAACCTTCCCAGCCGCGTCGTCTGCCACCAAACCGTGCCGTAGCTGTTTTCCAACGCCACCTAGTGCCACACGGGATCCTCGGAGCGCTCGGGATGCTGCTTGTGGTTTGTTACATCGAGTTAAACAGCCAAGTCTTGGCAAGGAGAAGAAATGCTTGCATTTCACAGCACTGACAATTAAACCAACAGATAGGAGAAGATCCATAGGATTTGAGCTGTTTGTTTATTCTGAATGGGGCAAAAGTTGTGTATTGAGGCAATAACCAGTTCCCAGACAATACTCAGAGTCCCTCCCCAGCTTCAGGTCTTGGTGTGAGGCTTCATGATACCCAGATTCCCTTTGCTTTTAATGTCAATATAAAAAAAACTATGTCCATTTATATTCCATGGAAAAAGAGCCCCCAGATAAGCATAGTATGTAAATTATGCTGGTGGTCTTTTAGGGCAAATTAAAATACTCTTCACTTAATCACAGGCCTATTAAAATGGAAGCCTTGCTAAGAAGTTACTGATGAGTACCCCACTTGATGAACCTGCAACATAGCAAGCTTCCAAGATTTATAAATCTCTGAGGAATGAGAGGGGAGAAGAGTGATATAGTCCCAGTAAAACCAATAACCTCTTTCTTCTATAATTTTTAGCTGTCTAGAAAGCAACAAACCATTTTCCCCCCTACTTTTGAAAACTTTAATATTTTGGAAAGTGTCGGATTATTGTTGGATTTTTTTTGTTGTTTTTGGAACGCATACTTTTTTTCTCAACTTATTTGTAAAAAAGGATTAATAAAAACCTTACGCTTGAAAAATGTAGTAACTTGGACAAGTGGTGAAGCCTTTTTTATCCTGTAACAAGTTAATAACTGAATTCTCTGCCTTTCTAATGGTAATTCTTACTCTGGTTCTTCATTTGCTTTCTTGGACAGGACATAATGAGAAGTTACTTTGTATCTTCTAAATTCTTCCCATCCTGTCTCTTTTGAAGGGTTCTGCTCTGTTCTGTCCTGTTTCGCAGCACAAACATTTGGTGCTGTGTTTTTTGCGTTGAGCAGAAAGTTTTGGAACAATCCGTTAATCCAAACCAGATATCTCTTCCCTCACCCCTCTCTCCAGCTGACTCTCTAGCCAGAGGGCTGTGTGATTAAGGGATGTGCTCTTCTCTCAGCAGCAGCCAGCGCAGGCCAAACACACTTGTAGGGGGAAAAATGGTACTTAAAACTTTCTACTCCATGTGTGTGGGGAAAAAGTGAACACATTCTACCCCGGGGGAATTCTCCATCATCTGTACTGAATACTGGGTGCCCTCTAGAAGGCAGCCTGTAGTTTGAGCAGAAGCTGTGAGAGTGCATGCAATGCAGTGACAGCCGGAAGACGCATTTGTGTGCTAAACCTGTTTTACTTATAAAACCTCTGCCCACAGATCCCTGTCTGTAGCAGGTCAGTTCCCCTTCTGTTATTCCAGGAAGCAAGTGTAATAACACACTATGTAACAGGTCAGAAATACATGTGTCTAGGCATTGCTGAGTGTTTTTATTAGAATCAAGTGAGACAATGCTGAACAATGCCATGGTGCCTTCATTTAGCGCATCCACTGACCCATCTCAGGCCAGTGTTTTTATGTGGCTCTGAACAGACTCATATAAATACAAGCCTCAGTCCCTGTCGCGCCATTCACAAAGGAGATATTATGGCAGTGCTCTGGGATTTTTCCTGTTTCACACATTGTGGCCTATCTTGGAGGATAATGTTGTCTATATCTATTATTTCCTATTGGAGTTCCTAAACTGGAAGCTGACATTTAGCAATATGTAAGCCTCTGCAAGAGGCCCTTTTGAAATACAGCCTTTGCCTTGTGACAGCTTTTCTGTCAGCCAGAGTCTGTAAATACAGAAGCAAAGATTGTAAGAAATTCAGTAGTTTTCTCTGCCACTCCTTCTATTTAGAATACACTTCAGCAATGTCAGCTCCTACTCTGTTTTAGCCTGCATAGGACATGGGCTCAGACCTGCTGTTCTTGAAAGTGGGTTTATATCTCATCATCACTTCTAGTCAATAAAACTATGCAGAATGGGGGGGCGGGGGGGGGGGGGGGGAAGTGCATGAACAAACATGTAGATTATGCTTCATTATTATGTAATTCTTGAAAAGCTTCCTAAAGATATGACATAAGTTCCATCATTCTAGTTTGGAAATGCATGGCCTATAAATGTCCTGTTAAAGCAGACAGTCTTAAGAAAATGCATATTTTTAACTCTGGAATGTATGATTCATTTTTTAACATGGATTTTTTGTGTTGCTGCTTCTAGTGGGCCTCTCATCACCTCCTCCGTGTATTTCTGCCTTTTTTGTCCTTACTGACAGAAGATAGGGTTCTCATTAATGCAACTTTTCCATCCCATACAGTGCTACAGTGTTAGCTGTGGGTTTGTTGGAACACCCCAAAGTGTCCTGCTCCCTCTGACTGAGCATGCTGCATGAGCAGCAATGACTATGCAGCTCTGATGTCACGGAAGGTTATTACAGTTCAGCAAGCCTGGCAGGCAGCTGTGCATATAAAAGGAAACCCAAAAAGGATAGAGATCCAAAATCACACTAGGAGAGCAGAGGGCAGAGCACAGGGCAGGCTTCAAAGCCAGGCAGGAACTTTGAGGCTCACCTAGGCCAAGTGGACTGAGAGAGCATGGCCTTGCCTACCAGAGCATAAACACACTGGCTGACAGACTGCTAGCTGATGGCAGGATGGAGGCTACAAATTGCAACTCACCACTAAATTCTCCCTTCTCAGCACCTTTCCTTCTACCCTGATCATGGCTGAGAAACTTTTTCCTTTGATTTTAAAAAAGCTCTGTATGCACTACTGTCCTAACTCTTCACACACTGCCACTGTTTCTGAAAGTGTTGTCATCTCTTCCTTTCTTCCATGGCACATTGACCCCCTTCTCTCCTCCTGCCCTGGCTGGGAGTTAAACCTGGTTATGAATGACTTGCTTATGATTGCTGCTCTTTGCCATTTCATTTTCACTTTGTCATTTCACTTCCACTCTGGCAGTGGCCAGGTCTTAAATCATAGCCTGCAGCACCCAATGTCAGCATGACAAATCTGAGATGGCAATGACAGTCTTGGATGTGAGAAGACTGACCCCTCAAGTTTGGAGTTTGAGTCCCAGCTCAGTTAAAAAAGTAGAAGTTCTGATGAGGAAGAGGAGAAAGAGCATATTGGAGAGCTACTGACTTCAGAAGGAGCTTAAATTTGTTTGGATCAGGTCTTGACTCTTGGAGTATGCCTTAATCTTCATGGAAATTTTATAGATCTAGAGAAGGATTAGAGACAAGGATGAGGGCATGGACTGCATAGTGCACTATGTGAACTCCAGATGTAAGTGAAGCAGCTACACACACAGTCCTGCTCTTGAGCTCAGACATCCCAGGTGTCTTCCTGCAGAGCAGGCAGAGCATGCTGCACTGCTGGTGTCCTCTGTACAGCAACAGCTTGTTATGTTTTCCTTGGTTTCTGAACATTGTGCAGACGGTGACCTGAGGGGTCCTGTTAGCCCAGGGAATGCTGTAATACCTGTAAGATACTGGGATGACTGCTGTCAATGTCTATGAAGCTCTGTGCTCCTAGATGGTTTGAGAGGAGAGAATTTTGTTTCATCCTCAAAACCACAGCAGGGATAAGGAATCTGTAGGTACATTATGTTACAATATGCAGCCTTGATGGCCACAGACACATTTTCAGACATAGTGATTCTCTAATTAAAGGGAAGGTGGTTTGAGGATTATGTGATTCCAGCTTATCTGAAAGACTGTGATAGAAAAAAGTTAGCCATATTTTAAAAATTCACCAAAATACCAACATGAGCAGAATTGTTCAGAGGAGGGAGCAAAAATATTAGTAGATATTTGAGTAGGCATTTGTGATCAACCAGTGCACTGGTTCAAGCTGAAGGAAGGGAGGAGGAAATGGAAAGCCTGTAAGGAATAGCCCTACTTTTCTTGAAATTTGGGCTATTGCAGCCTGTAAACAGTGAGGTAAACTGAGGATCTTCACTGAGTTAACTCTGAATCTGGCACAACTCATTACTGATGATGGAAATACAGCTACTTGATTTACCGGGAGCAGAAGAAGTGAAAGTCCTCTGCGATGTTTTCAGTGGGTTGAGATTGCCTTTGTCAGAATATTTGCAGATGCCTGTTTGCACAAATGCTTATGGACATCATCCACCTCCTGTGCTATTCCTCTGTCAGTTGAACCAGGTGCTAGAGGAATTCCCAAGCATTCATAAAGCTTTATAAAGAGATTGTAAGAGGCAAATGGGAAGGTTGCAGAATACCACTAACCAATAATCCAAGAGGATTCTGTGGCTCCTCTTTGAAGGAACATTTTGAGAGCTTCTTGACTTTGGGGGAACCACCATACATGTTCAGAGCCCAATCTCCTAGTTTGGGACAGCATTGCTCCTTGTGCAATGGAAGTGAGAATGAGCGAGAAGGGAGTACTTTCTAATTTGTGTTGTGCACTGTCCAAATGAACTGGTTAGCTGAAACAGCTCAGACATATCTGAGAATCTCTTTAATTTTACTTGTTATTCTCAGAACAAGGGTGAGTTGTGGAGGAAATTGAACCATCTGTTGAATCACGACATCTGATAGAAAATCCAGAAATCCAGCCATTTTTGTGGTTTACTACCTGAGTAAAAAGTTTATTTATACGAAATGCTGGATTGCTTTGCAAACTACTCCAGCAGGCCAAGCCAAGTTGGTCTTCCAGCACCATGAATTTATGTCTTTGCTGTGGCTTTCTGCCAGCATCCTGTCCATTGAACTGTATTTACATTAGCTCTGTAAAACATTACTTTATTCAAGTGTCCGAAGGGAAGCACTCGCTTACTCCATGCACTTTGTCCGTGACTGTTGCCAGCTGGTGAAAAGGTGGCTGGTTGCCTTTCCCAGCTGGGCCCTGCCATTCTGAATGTAATGAGAATTAAAGCCACTGATTCATTGCTCAGGTTCCAATTTTGAATGAAGTTGTCTTAGCTAGTACAAATGCAAAATGCTGGACAATTAATTACTTCATCTAAGATTGAAAGATAAATCCTTTGTTTGAAAAATTAATTCCTTCAGCAGGCATTGCCTTTGGCATCAGATCTTGGCATACTTCAATCAATATACTGGTGAACTAATCTGGTTGATGGTTCACTACATTTCAGTTTGTTTTTTTTTTTCTTCTGTAACTTTCAAAGCTCTTTACAAAGTGGAAGGGTTTTCATTATAAAAGGGAGAAATGGAGGGAGGAAGAGGCAGATGGTACTGTCTAACCTAGTATAGATCCTCATGTGAAGCATCTTGAGTTTGATGAATAAATGTGGTGGTCCCAAGGTCTCTTACTGCCAGAACTAAGACAACTTCTGTAGGAATGAAAGATAAAGGAGGTGTGACTCTCTGTGGTGTGCTCTGGTGCATAAACATTCATGATGGAATTAAAATCATAAGTTCTTCTAAAAGGGCTTTCTGGAGACAAAGATTTGCTCTATTACAAGAGAAGATTTGAATTAGGATTCTTCATTTTTAAATTTGTTAAATAGTTTGGAAGTGAGATTTCTCAGAGAAGTGTCCCTGTTTTGGAGCACGCAACATGTGACATGTAACATGTATTTCAGTGTTAATATGCAGACTGCAGTATAGAAAACTTTTCTGATTTAAAACACAGATCTGCTTGTCAGGAGACTTCACTTTCTGGCTTAGTGTTCCTTCATTTGAAAAGGACAATATCACTTACCATTCATCACCAGGGTGCCAGGGGTGTGTAAAGAGCCTCGAGATGCTTGGATACAAGGTTTGAAGGAGCTAGTTAGTACTGCTATGTCTCTTAGTATTATTGTTTCAATTTTATCCCTTCCTCATTCTTCCTCATTCTTAACTTGCTCAGATTTTATCTTCAGTCTGTGGAAACCACAAGCAGAGATTAAGGAAATGTTTTCTTGGCTTTGCGGGAGGCAAGCAAAGGAAGTTTATTGTATGGCCGTAAGGATGGTCAGCAATGAGAACTACTGGCACAGCCTTCTTTCCTAGAGACTAAAAAAATCCCCAAACAAACAAAAGTAAATTTCTCCATTACTGCTATGGTACCTACCAGTGGAATATTGATATTCATCAGGGCATCTGTGCAACACGTCCAGAATTTGAAAGAAAAATTAAGATAAATTAATCAAAATTGTTTAAGTTTGCTGTACAGGTGCTTGCACCTTTGTGGGAATAAGCCATTTCCACAAGCCAAAACCACTGTAGAACTGCAGTTTTCATGGAGGTAGCTCATCTCTCCATCCTGGGCATACAGGCAGCTGCTGCCCTCTCTCATATCCAAACAATTTCCCAGTACTGTGAGCCTGGGATCTCTCTGAAGCAGGTCCCTCTTTCTGAGTCTTAAATGTATGATCTCTCCTACCCTGGCTGAAAATACATCCTACCTTCCATGCTAACTGATACACCTCTGGAAGGATTCTCTTGGAGAAGGTGCAGGTGACACCAGTGAAGATACATTTAAACTTGCCTGGGAGCTTGGTCTTGTTTTAATGAAGAATATATCGGCTACTTTCGTCTACGAGGTCATGGCTGGTCAGCAATGAAGGAACTTAAAACACTCTGGAAGCCCACTTTGGACCTGTTAAAGAGCACTGTGAGCACTTCTGTTTATTTGCTCTCCCCTCCCTTCTCTTTGGTGTAGATTAGAGGTAAAATTCTCCAGAGAGTGAGTTCCTCATTAAGATTTCCGATACCTCCCAGTCTGCAGAGGCTGGGATTACCACATGAAGGGTATCCTGCTATTCTTGCCTCTGGTCCAGGCCCTTTGAAGGGACCCTGGAACACTTTACAATAGTACAGATTTATGAGCACTGTGCAGCCTGCCAGAGCCTTTCTGAGATACTTGTGTAAACTAATTATGGGAAACTGCCCCAGGCTTCTGTCATTAAAATACATTCTTAGCATTTCATGAACAAAGCTTAGTTTCCTCCTTCTGTTCCTATAGGATATGATCTGTTTCCTGACAGATGTTTATTCTAAAACATCAAGTGATTGTTGCTGAGGAAAGTAAGTGAAAAACAGTGTGTCACCTATGATGAGTCACAATGTGAATCCTGAAATCCCAGTGTGATGTTAACTTCTCCAATGCCCAAGGAAATTGCTTTTTAAGATTTTTTGCTTGTTTACATTAATCTGATTAGAGACTGGGCACTTGGAGTTCTGCAGTTTGTCATCAAGCCTTCCTTTTCAACACTGTCTTAGCATGGCTTTTGACCAAAAGCCATTACCCACCCACTGGCTACTTGGGCGCCTGAACAAAATGAGCTGATCCATCCAACTGCTGGCTCCTAGGTGCTGCCCTGCGGGGTGGCAGGAAAGGCAGACAGATACAGCAGAAACAAGAGGGGCTGTTGGCAGGAGTGGAGAGCTGGCTTACGAGGGCAGGGACACAGGGAGTTTGGGCTGGATGGCGTGTGTGATTCCAGCGCTGGAGCACCGGGCGGGCTCTGTGCACAGGAACCATGACTGCCATGGACCATGACAGATGTGCATGCTCTCCATGGGCTCATCCTAAACACTGCCTTGAGAGACACTTGTTCCCTGCATAGGCAAGAGCACAGGGGCAAGGCGGAATAGAAACCCCAGATTCAATTCATCCTCATGGAAAAGACTGGGGCACCTTCTGGTTCAGATAGGTGGTGAGGTAATCACCACTTACCTGATTATCTAAGTCCAACTGAGCTCCCAGAACAGGGTAAGCTTCAGATTGCCTAGCCTGTAATTACTGTATCATTAATTACTTTCATTACCTCAGTGAAAGTCTGCCATATGTCGTCATTCACCTGAGCTAGAACCTAAACTGGCATTTTGCCAGTGAGCAGGGTACTTACAAGCACCTCAGCTGGTTGCTGCTGTTGCATGTGGAGGCTAGCCTAATTCCCGCTAAGACCCGAACTCTCTGTGTGTGTTTGAGATGCAATGTGCATGTGCACAGTGCTCACACAGATCTTGATTCTAAAGGAGCTGAAAACTCCAGGGTGGAGTTCTTACCAAGGCTTTCAACTGGTGTATAGGTCAAGTGCCAGATGATCTGCTACAGCACAAGGCTTTGAACTGTTCTCTGAAATTCTACAGCCGTCTTCCTGCTATAAGGTTTTGAGCTGCCAAGTAAAGTGTACTGGGAAAAGTAATATGCAGAAGGACGTTCATATTTTCCATCTGTAAATTCTTAAGACCAAAGATTCCAGAAGAACAGATATATCTGTTTTGGGGTAGTATTATTAACTGAAGTTCTGATTCAAATTAGTCCCCTGAAGTTCTGATTTAAATTAGCCCTCTCTTCATCTCCCCTTTACTTTTTAGTGTTTTGTTGGGTTTTTTTTTTTTTTATTTGTTCATTTTGACTTGGTTTTCAGGTTTTTTGTGGGCGTGGGGTTTTGTTTTGTTTTGTTTTTTTTAATCTCTCACAAGGCATCTAGGTTAGTAATGCAGGCTGGCCACAGCAGGATGTTTACAGTGCAGTCTTCTGCTGTGCAGGTAATTTTTCCCCTGCAAGTGATGGGTCTGGAATTCTTCTTCAGAGTGAGATAGAAGCAAGAAGAGAATCTAAAATCACCCTCCTCTCCCTGCCACACGTGCACAGAAGAGGAAATACAGAGAAGATTTTCTGTGGTGTGAAGATTTTAGGGGGCAGAAGGCCTCTTACAAATGCTGCTGGAGATGACAGTAGATGCAGAGGAGTCAGTGAGGAAGAGGGTATTGAGAGATGAGATGAAGGTACATGCACGAAACTCCTGGTACATGCCTAGACAAGCTGAGGTGGGTTAGGGAGGAATTGCAGTGTTCTCTTCCTGTATCTCATCCCATGAGGAGGTGTGCAGGCAGGGAGAGACCCTTGCTAACATGGATGATGGTTAACTGATTTCCATTAGCTGCAGCTCTGTCTCTTGACCTCATAGCTTTCTACTCAGTCTTGACTTTGGTGTAAATGATTTTTAAAAATGGGGGATAAGAGGAACAGTCTGTGAGCCCTGGAATACTGGAGAAGCAGCATAGCACAATCTCCAATTTGAAGTGGCTGTAGGTGAGGCAGTAATTGAGGTGTACAGGATGGGGAATGATGTGGTCAAGCAAAGAATTGGTGGATTTAGCTGTCTGTTTACACATGTGACTCTTCTGATTATTTTTCCTTTTCTCAGCAGCATAGCTTGGATCTAAGCCTATTACAGACAACCTGAACTTCCCCCTTCCTTATTTCCCATAGTAAAGGTTAAAAAAAATCAAATTCTAAACAAATTGTAGGCTCAAACTTTCCTTTAGAACTTAGAGGAAAAATTCCCTCCCTTCCCTCCCCACTCAATTTCTCACACTCTTCCAATCTGTTTTGGAAAGATTCTGAGTCTTTCCTCCTGAAAGCTGATGCTGATAGATGTGCCCAGCAAGGGAGACAGAGAATTCCCACAGAAGAACAGGGCAGAGGTGTGTGCATCCCTGTGATTCTTCTGGAAGGGGAAAATGAAGGAGGCAGGGTAGGCTACTTTGCAGCTGAGGTCCACCATAGTGTGAGACAGCCAAACAAAAAGCTCAGAGCCCCGAAAAAAATAAAGAATTGCTTAGATGGCTTTTGGACTGGCTTATAAATGTGCTGCAGGGGCTTAATTCTGCTACAAGGCATTTAATTAACCCTGGCCCCCAAACCTGTCACCTGCAGTACAGGAGGGCTGCCTCCTATGCCAGAGCCAGCAGACACCAGCTTGAAGGGCATTTCCACCACGTTGCTCTGCACAGCATGGACAGCATGGACATGACTTCTGCTCTACCATTGCCTCACAGGAAATATGATAGTGCTTGAACATTTTCAGGGGTGTTACTCAGTGATCAGTTCAACAGGTCAGGTTCGGGTACAGCAAGGAGAAATCAGCCTAAGTTCAGTAAAGAAGACTTACATTAGATATATAAGAAAGGTAGAAAAAAACAAACAAAAAAATCTTTTTAGCTGTAAGGGTAGTTAAGTTATGGTTGTCTAGGGACTTGTAGAATTATTGCTCTTACAAGGTTCATGAGAAGGGTGGATAGGTAAAAACTGAAGAAATAGGATCCCAAAATTTCACTGCATTTCCACAGTAATTTTGTGGATGACCACCAATTCAAATGCTTTTTAGTTTTGACTATATTCAGCTGCTTGCAATCACCTGTCTTTTCATTTTGTCTCCCCACCTTCCCACATATAGGTGTTTTCCTGTATTCTGTATTCCTCTTGAGGCATTTCAGATGAAAACACTGAGTGATTTTAGTGTTTCTGTGATTTCTGTACATCAAATTTGACATTGTCATTGTAGAGTAGCAAAGTTCAGCATTTAGCTGTTGTTTCGTATGGCTTCTAGCATAGCAAGATTTTTGTCTTTTCTGTCACTGAAACCGCAAATGATAATAGAATCTATGATTCTAGAATCATAGAATGTGCTGAATTGGAAGTGATCCACATGAATCATCAAAGACCAGCTCCTGGCCCTGCAAAGGACACCCCAAGAGTCACACCCTGTGCCTGAGAGCATTGTACAAACACTTTCTGAACTCTGCCAGGCTTGGTGCTGTGACCACTTCCTTGGGGAGCCTGTTCCAGGGCCCAGCCACCCTCTGGGGGAAGAACCTGTTCCTGATATCCAACCTAAATCTCTCCTGATACAACTTCGGGCCACCCCCTCAGGTCTCATCACTGGTCACCAAGAGAGGAGATCAGTGCCTGCCCCTCCCCTTCCTCTCACAAGGAAGCTGTAACTGCAGTGAGGTCTCCCCTCAGTCTCATCTCCTCTAGGCTGAGCAGCCCAAGTGACCTCAGCTGCTCCTCATACAGCTTCCCCTCAAGGCATGGCACTGTCTTCATAGCCCTTCTTTGCACATCCTCTCATAGCTTTATATTTTTCTTATATTTGTGTTGTCCAAAACTGCAAACAGGATTCAAGGTGAGGCCACTCCAGTGCAGAGCAGAGAGGGAACATGTTACAGGAGAAATAACAATAATAACAATAATAATAATAATAATAATAATCATCATCATCATCATCATCATCATCATCACTATTATCAGTCTTCTAGAAATAACTCAGCTTTATCTTTAGCTGCAGTTAAGCATTAAAGAGAGCCAGGGATGTTTGTGGTGTTGAGCTGGATGAAATATTACCTCTTGACTACGGCAGGATAACTGCAATGTGGAAGGTACAGTATGTTTCAGTTGAGAGGTCCGTGACTGATTATGTAAAGCTTCATGAGAAACACATTTGGTGTGTCATAAGTACTCACCAGAGAGCAGCAGGTCAGCAGTGAGATCTCATGCTTTGGAAGGATACACTGTGCTACATGCATTTTTGAGCTAGAGTAACCAGTTTTTTCGAAAGGAATCCGCTGAAGACTTGGGATGCAATCAAACCTCATGTGTCAGCTACCCACGTCAGCTGCCCAGTGAGCAGGACCAGCACTGTAAGTCTGTGTGTGCTCAAACCCTGACCCTGAACAGAACAGATTGAAGGCAAAAGGAGAAGTGAGGGTTAAGTCATGTGTCCTACTTAGCTACTCAGTGTCTTTGAGCAAACCCCAACCATCCTGTGCTTGACTTTCCAGAGGCATTACTGTCCCTAATGAGGAAGAAGAGGCTTAGTTCCTCCTCTGTCTGCATAGGGCCACACGCTGCTTCTGCATTAGCATCCAGACTTACAGCCCAAACAGTGTCATGTAGCACAACAGCCAAGGTTTCCTGTGGGAAAACTGGCAGCCCTCAGGAACCTCCTCCAGGTTCCTGTCAGCCCTGGAGAGGCTGCCAGCCCCCCACTCCTTAGTCTGGGACTGTGACCCTCCATCACCCTGGGCACTGACTGTCCTGGGGCTGCAGCCCCTGTGGGAGCCCTGCAGGCACTGGGACTGTCCCTTCAGGGGAGCTGTGTCTGGGTGGGCAGTGTGTGTTCTGAGCTCTTGAAACACCTCTGGGTCCAAAGCCAATATCCTCAGGCTGGGGTAAATCAGAAGTTAGGGGTTGCTTGTGAAGCTTGAATTGTGACACTTTTAAGGACACTGGGATTCATTCAGCGCACACTTTGGCAGTGTGTCCAGCCTGCCATGAGCATGTTGTCTGAGATAGTGGACGAAGGTGAGGGAAACATCAGCCCTCTTAACTCAACTTGTGTAGACATTGTTTGGAGGTAATGGAGAATCAGGACCAGTCAGGACCGACACAGATTTCCATGGCACAGTATCTGGTATTAGGTAATGGCTGCTGCCCTTGGATTGAACTGCCTCTGCCCAAGTTGTGCCATTTGGTAAGAATAATGGTCAAGATTTGGTGGAGTATTTGGTTTTGAGGCTGATGTGTAGATAATGTGGGGAACATGCCCTTTTTAAAGTGTTTCAACCTGAACACGTGGCCTCTTTGTTCTCTCTGCTTTCCAGAGTCCCCTGGAGGTGTAAACCCTTCTGTGGTGCTTCCTCCTCCACGTGCAGTTCCTCCCCACCACCGAGGTGCTTACCAGCTGCTGCTTTTCAGACTTTTCAGTCAATGAGGCAATAAAGAAGAATTACAATTTAAACTAGTCCATAGGATGCTGATGACATTTCCCCCTACTGTATTTTAGACCATGCTGGCTCAAGCCATCTTGTATCTATCCAAAGTTAGTGCAGACAAGGCAAGCTTTGATCTTTCCAAAAGTGCAGTGGTGTACGTCTGCCGTAATGTGATGTCTCCTCTATCATGGCTGAGCCTGGAACACAATAACATCTTATAGAGGGCTTTGGAGTTTAGACTACAGCCCATTTATTTATTTTGCTGGAGCAGTGTCCCATAAGGAAAATCCTAGGCTGGGTTTAAAGAGCCAGACAATGGAGCAGCCGTCACATTTAGATGTTGCTTTTGAAACAATACCCTAATGCTACATCACTTTGCTTTGCTGGGTTCTGCTTCTACTTGCCAATGGCAGAAATCACAAGATCAGAATTAGTGAAAAGGACTTTAGGGCTGTTTAGTGCAGAGCATGTTGAAAATGAAAACACCCACTCAACTCTGCTGCAAAAGTAGCTCTCTGGTTCCTAGGTTTCTTCTTGATCAGTGGATAGAGGCATTACCTCACACTAAGCAGGGAGTCAGGCTGTGTGTCTCAGACTTCTGCAGGAAAATAGAAATGTTACACTTACAGTAAATATTAATAGAGGCAAATGTATGTAAAAAATTTAGACCATCTATTACCATGGAAAGGGCCTTGAGACTCCAGTATTTATAGAAAAGGAAAAGAGACATGTCTAGTCTTACTGTCTGTGAAAAGAATCTTAAAACATTTTTGGAGTCTACAGATAGCCCAAAATAACAGCTTAAAATTGTATGACTTGCTGTATTTACAGCCTATTGATTTGTAATGATAAAATGAAAAAAAAAGACAAAATACTAAGTATTTTGTAACAATATATTCTATTGGAGTTTTTTTTAAACTGGGTTTTAGTGAAGAATTTTAATGCTGTTTTCCTTGCTCTATTTGCCAATCTTCTCCTGCTCCCAGTTTAAAAAAAAATACAAAAGTCATAAATATAAACAGGTAAAAGCAGCTGCATATTGCAAAGGGGCTTGGGGTAAATAACTTTTTCATTTATTAAAAAATTATGGAAACCATGACTGACATTGGTAAACAAAAACATGAAAAAGCATTGGAAAGCAAACACTTGAAATTTATTCTGTAAAGTGAGCTTTTAATTCTCATTAGCTTGAGTAGAGCAATTTATCTAAGAGTTCTGTTGTTGGCTTCCCTGCAAAATTAGGCACTTTTTACAGATTGCTGAATATCCTAAGCATCTAAAAGGACTTACATGGCACTTAAGCACCTCTGAAACTGCTAAATCTTACTTGCTGTCTTAAAATCAGTGATTTCTACAATACATTTTTCTGCAGGGATTTTGGAATCTGGAGTTATGTATGCACATACATCTGTATATATATGTCCAAGACAGAAATTGAGATATTAGGGCAAAGGGAATTCTGCATTATTTATTAATTTCCTGATGAATCCCTTCACATTGTTAGTACTTTTCAGATTTATGAACTCCTTGAGATCTGTCACGTCAGATTGCTGCAAATATGGGATTCTTGCTGTGAAAATTAGGGCTAGTTAGATATGGATTACATGCATTTTTGCTAGTAATTACAGGAACAGCACATTTGGTGAGCTGTCATTTGACAGGGGTACAAGTATGGCAGGTCAAGCAGGGTGACAGAAATTACTGGGAGCAGCTCTTTCAGCCAAGTTTGGTTTTTAAAGGACCAAGTCAGCAGTAAGAGACCAAAATGAAAGAGTCTAAAATCTAAACCAGAACAGCCAAGACTTTGTGTGATACTCTACCTAACTGCTTAAATCTTTCTGATTACTGCTTTCTGTGTTTATTATGAATGAGTACAGAGTTTCTGAGCTCTTGCTCTGAATATGAACCCACAGCCCTGCATATGTGCAGCTGTTAAGATCCATTTAGAACTTATTTTGTGCAAAGGGATACTCTATTGGATAAACTGAGAAATACCAGGTGATAACAGAGCTGAAAACATAACACGTGCTTGGGGACAAGGCAGAGGCTGTGGACCCAACTGGAAGGCTGAAATGACTAATTTCTGTATGATTAACTATGTGATCTTTGAAAAGCCTGCACTGCAGGAGCTTCATACCTCCAAGATTTTTGTGAGATACCAACAGCATAGGTCTATGTGGTCTTTTTGCAGAATGATTCAAAGCCTGGAAACCTTACCTTGGGAGTAGAGATACAAGAGGCTTAATCTATTCATTTTAGCAAAGAGAAGGTGAAGAGGTGGCTTGGTCAGAACCCACAAGACTTTAGTGTGGTAGAAGGTTTCTGTGAACAAAGAACTCTTTTATGCAGCAGGGAGAAGCATAATAAACCCTGTGTCTGGAAGCTGCAGCTCAGTTTATACAGATGGGAACTGAGGTGCAAAATCATGGGCTTGAGGCAGGAATCACTGGCAGAAATTCTATGCCTGGTGTTACACTGAGGATCAGACTAGGTCATCACAACCAGCACTCTTGGCTTTGAAATCTGTGTGCCTATGATTAACGTGATTCCCACATTATATGCACACATCAGCATTGCATTTAGTCACTGAAGAAGAGAGAGAATGTATTCAATTAGCTCTGGGCTTTCTGCCTAAAAGGGGAAAATGAAGTGAGATTTTGTGTAAGGACAACCCTGGTAACACTGAAAAACACCATGGAATTACTAGCATTTGGGCAGATTGGACAGGTTTTCAAGGCCCAGCACAAAAGACCCTGCAGAAAGATCTCTGTTCACTGAGCTGCACAGAGAGAAGGCCAGAGCAGTCATGGAAAGGGACCTGTGGGTGCTGGTCAATGGAAAGTTGAACCTGGGCCAGCAGTGCCTGGAGCCAGGAGGGCCAGCCCTGTCCTGGGGGCATCAGGCCGAGCATCACAGCCGGGCAGGGGAGGGGATTGTCCTGCTCTGCTCTGAGCTGGGGCGGCCTTGCCTCCAGTACTGGGGGCAGTTCTGGGTGCCACAATGTAAGAAAAATATAAATCTATTAGAAAATGTGCAAAGAAGGGCTATGAAGATGGTGCAAGGCCTTGAGGGGAAGCCATATGGGAAGACTGAGGTCACTTAGCCTGGAGAGGAGCAGACTGAGGACAGAGCTCACTGCAGTTACAGCTTCCTTGTGAGAGGAAGAGGAGGGGCAGGCACTGATCTCTTCTCTGTGCTGAACAGTGACACAACCCGAGGTGATGCCCTGAAGCTGTGTCTGGGGAGGTTTAGGTTGGATATCAGGAACAGGTTCTTCCCCCAGAGGGTGACTGGGCCATGGAACAGGCTCCCCAGGGAAGTGGTCACAGCACCAAGCCTGGCAGAGTTCAGGAAGTGTCTGGACAATGTTGTCAGGCACATGGTGTGATTGATGGAGATGGTCCTGTGCAGGATCAGGAGTTGGCCTTTGATGGTCCTTGTGGGTCCCTTCCAACTCTGCACATTCTATGGTTCTGTGATACCATGTGGGGCTTAGTTGTGGCCCCAGAAAGCATTTGACATGCTTAGATGAACAAAACAGATGTTGACAGGGCTATGCTAGAACCCTTTATTTCATTCAAATCCAGTTTAAATATAAAGGAAAATATACTTTTTTTATCGTCTATTAAAAAAGGGTGGTATGGATTATTATGATGGTGATGGGAAGGAACTGCATTCTCTCCAGAGCAGCCCTGGTTTAAATGTTTTGGTTTGCTGGAAAACTCCTAAGTCCTTGTAGGAACCTGAAGAGAGTCACTTTAAAGTGTTCCTGACTCACATTAAAGGAATTCATTGCATTTTCAATGCAATTTTCAAGGCTAAAAGATAATGATTTTCAAACACAAAGTAATTTGTCTTTGAAAAGGCAAGCAAGATACCATTTTTTAACCTGCACTTTCAAATCTCATTGAAGTACTTAGAGGGTATTAAAATGAATTTTTTGGTGATTCAGAGAGAAAAAGTTTTAAAAATAATTATGGTGCATGAATAGTGTTCAGTCCTTTGACAGTTTTTTAAGATTGGAAGTACTTTGAAGTTGTTTATCTCAGAATTACAGACTGGGTAAATTTGGAAGGCTCCACAGTGGGTCATCTGGTCCAGCCTCCCTGTTCAAGCAGGGTCATCCCAGAGCCCATGGCACAGGATTGCAGCCATATAGATCTGGAATATCTCCAGTGAGGGAGACTCCACAATCTCTCTGGGCAACCTGTTCCAGTGCTTGGTCACCTGCACAGTGGGGAAGTTCTTCCTTATGTTCAGATGGAATCTCCTGCACATCAGTTTCTTTCCATTTTCTCTTCTCCTTTTGCTTGGCAACACCCAGCAGAGCTTGGGTCCATCCTCTTGACACCCTCTTTTAATGTGCAGGACCCTGCATTTGCCTTTGTTGAATTTCAGCAGGTCCCTCTCTGCCCCCCGGGCCCTTCTGAAGTGCTGCACAGCCCTCTGGTCACTCCTCCCAGCTTTGGGTCATCAGTGAACCTGCAGTGAAGGTGTCTGCCCCTTCACCCAAGGCATCAATGAATGGGACAAAAAATTACTTTCTGTACAGTCTTAATTTCTGCTGCCATGGGATGCTAAGGCATCTGTAGTTGTCACCCACATACACAGGCAAGTCCTTTCAATGCAGCTGTTTATTTTGCTTTTCCATTTTTTCCATCAGAGTGCTGAGTTATTGCATACCAGCACTTGTATTTGTTGAACATTTCCTATCATCTACCTCCAAGGTCCTCTGTTTAAGCAGAACACTAAGGCATGGATAATTGAACTCACTCATTTGGGAGCTTGGGTTGTTGTTGCCTTCTCTTCTCTCTTGCAAACTGTCATTTTAAAAGATCACAGTTGTTTTTGACAAGTTGTGTAATGTGGTCTTGGCTTTTCTCATTCTGTTTTCCAGTCACCTTGCAAAGGAAGTATCCTGTGGAGTCATGCTTTTGATCTCACCTAGGATGCTGGGTCTGCACTATGCACATCTGAAATAGCTGGTTTAGGCCCTTTTCATTTTCATCTTGTTGCTTTTGGCAGGGAAAAAAGTGTTCAAAAGTAAGAGAATTTGTTCCTGTCCGATTTGAAAACTGAATGGCTCACTGTTTGGTTTTTTTCTTTTTAAAAGTCCCTTACATGGGACTGTTTTTTGAGGGCTTGTGATCATGCATGTAGTTTGCTTTCTGTCTAGCCACAGCAGTTTACCAATTACAAAAGAGTCTTTCAGCACCTGACCCTATATTCAGGGCAAGCTCTGCAACCTTTAATTGTTTAATTACTGGTCCTAGCTTAAAAATATTTAACCGCGCTTTCTCAGGTAACTCCGTTACTATTCAGGAAGCATCCCCATCAAATATTTTCACTCATTTTCCTTTAATATTTTACCTAGTAAAAGGAAGCAAAGGGCATCTGTGGCAGTGAGCAGCTCAGCTTCAAAATACTTCCAAATAGCCCTCATCTTCTCAACTAATGAAATAAAAGCCATTCCCTGAATCCTCTTATACACTATGCTGTGTGTGGCCGATGTGCTTTCTGCTGAGGAGGGGTGTGAGTGGTGGAGAAAAAGAAAAAAGACCTTGTATCTTTTATTGCTTCTTTGTTTAGTGGTGAGTGGGAAATCCTTTCATCTGAAAACTTGTGTATTCTCTTTTTCTCCTTGAAAGGGTGGAGTCAAATATAACCCCAAGCTGGGTATGAAGGTACTTTAAATACAGTTACAAACAGTACACAGAACAAAGACTGCTTGTCCTGACTTCCAATGTTAAAAAAAAAAACCCCAAAACCAAAACTAACAAAATGAGAGAAACAAAGAACCAAAGAAGCAAAGAAAAAAGGTGATGAATAAAGGTGAAAGGCAGTGCCTCTAAAACTACTTGAAATATATTCTTTTTAACATCAGTTAACAGTGGAAGGTGGCACTGACAGAAATAAAATCTAGTGGGTTTGCAGATTTTGACACAATGTGGGGAAAATTGATCTACTGACTTGTTTTTATTCTTTTAGTGACATTCAGCCACTCCTGCTAGAGGAAGATGAGTTACCATTTGTTTGCCACCTTTATCAGGCTGTCAACTGACCTCTTCTAGTTTATTTCTGGTAGGATTTCCAATAGTGTTGGAAGCTAAAAGATTAAGAATATGCTGCTTCAACCTTAACCTTTTCTGTTAGAGATAAACAAGAGTGAACATAAAGTACATCAGCAGCACTTTTAAGGAGCCACTTTTTAGGCTGTAGCTTGCTCTTAAAGTCAGCATTGCACTTGGCTCAAATGATGAGATACTGACATTAAATGCTACTCAGGCAGAGACAGCATTAATATTTTCAATGCCTTATGAAAAAGGAAAGAATGTAAACTAATTCTATTTCTCTTGTGATGAAGTTCCTTCATAATATCTGAGCAAAATCAAGGCTGTTTCAGCACTTAGACAAAATGTAATTTTCTGCTGTTTATTTGGGGCAGGAGCGGAGTGGGAACAATTTTTTAAATGCTTACTGAGAGTCAGCTAATTTTTCTCATCCCTGTTTGAAAGTTTCCAAAAGAAGAGCATGAGGAAATCAGGTTGACTCCCATGGTCAACAGCAGCCAGTGCTAATGAATGCATGTACTGTTGGTTAGTGAAACTCATTATCCCTGTGTGCCAAAACAGAGACAATGGAGACAAAACCCACAGCCTTTCAACTCCAGATATATCACTGGCTAAACTTGCCTCACATGACTAAGAAATTGATTGATCTAAAGGAATTACAATGCAAGAAAAACCCCACTTCTCTATCCTCAATCTTGTCCTCTCCAGCATCTGGCACCGGCTAGATAGTCAGTCTGCAGGGCACCTCACTGGCTGCTCTTATTTAGCTACAGGAAAGACAAAATTTCTGCAGTAGCTGAGCACTAATGCATTAATTCTAGTAGCCCCACTGAAAAGCACCAAAGTGTTAATCCATTCATTTTGCAGATGAAGAAAAGGGTGTCACTTTCACTTCAGCATTAATTTGGTCTGCTTTGAGTCCTACCCCTGCCTGTAAAATAGACTGACATATTTCAATTTTAGAAGGCTCATTTGCCATGTGCTTGCTTTATAGCCCGAGCTGATCTGACTCCTCCACTGTGTGTTGCTACAGCCCTACCCTATGCAGTTCACACCCCAGTTCACAGTGTGGTCAGTGTGGTCAGTGTGGTCACCCTCTATTCTAGCTTCTAACCACAGCAAGCTGTAGGCTATCAAACACCAGGGGCACTGCACTTCATCCAAAGAAGGGTCCTCTTGGGAAAATCTGGAAATGAACAATGCTGACTGGGAAGCAAGAACCAGACCATCTGAGAACTAGACTATCCCCTGTTGGGATAAAACAGGATAGACCAGAGCCATTCCATTACCACAATTTATAATCTGCAGTCTCTCTGTATCTTATAGTGACAGATCTTATGAATGACAACTCCTTCTCAAATGCTCCATCCAGGCGGTGATAAATAACATGAGTAAGTTTAAGCAAAGTTAGGCAGTCCAATGCTTTGCATTCGGTAGAAGTTAATAGGTGTTTCTTGCAGTTCTCTTTTTACTCTTTGGATGGCTTTGGATGGCACTATTTTCCTAGAGGGTGGATAAGGATATGAAGTCTGTAAGGGTAATGTGGTAATTCTTACTGTTACTCATATGAAAGAAAAAAAGTTGTAAAAGCCTGTGAACTAGAACCAATGGGATATATAGAGATTTCCTGCTTCTTGTCACAGGATGTTGACTGAACGACTGTGTCATGACCTAAGGTTATGCCTGGTACCAGCTTAGCTGTATCTCAGCCAGGTCAACCACTGAAGAAAGGTGGACTTTAGGAATTTATTCTATTCAGTTTGCAAGTGGGAGGAGAAAGTTCAGTTTCCTGGTACTGCTACAGCTGAGGAAACACTGTGATATACAGCTATGTTAAGCAGAGATGGAAACCAAAGGAGAGTTATGTACTCATGGTGAATAAGTGAGGCACCAGGAAGATATTTCTGTTGGAAGAAACATAGAAGGGTTTTCACTATTCCTCTCCCCAGTTAAACAGGACTTAAGCAAGTAAAAGAGTTGCACTAAGAAATACCTTTATCTATGTTCCTAACTCCTTCAACAGAAATCTAACTAGGTCCAAAGATTCACCAAACCTGATCCTGCAGAGAGACAAAAGCACAAAGATGTGAGGAAAAAACCACAATTTCAGTAGTTTTTAAGCTGCTGCCTTTCATATTCACTGTAGTCTACTCAATTCTCTTTTACAGTGGAAAAAGAGACATCTGATTGCCCCACCCTGAACATCACAGTGTAATCTTTTCTTTTTATTTAACTTCTGTCTTCGTTCAACAGCCAATTGTATGTCCATCAAATTCTCAGTTTAAAATTTTTCTTAGGCTTAGGGAATTTTTGCTGCCAATCTCAAGAATCCATCTACTTGTCTTGGCTACAAATCTCTGTCATCTTAGACTAATTCCAGCTGGCCAGACTGCAGTGCCCTTGCCTGTGATAAACAGAGTTTTGCTACACAAACTGGCCTGCTCTCATAACGAAGAGATTGTGCTCAGCAGAGGAGGTTTGAGCTAGCTGCAGTAAAATCTATTGTCTTGATATAAAAGTCTGCTCCGTGATAAGAATCTTCCTCATCTGGATGATGAAAATCTGTTCTTTTCTTCCTTTTGTTGACCATGTTGAGTTCTATGGATGTAAACCTGTCCATGTTTAACATGTGATTTTTTATGGCCATTTCTGTGATGGCTTCCTTCAACAGTGAAAGAACCTGTCAGAAAGTAGAGAAATTATCTTTGAGAAGCTGGAGATACTTTTTAAGAGCTATAGGTAATGACAAAATGAAAATTTTGCCAGGACACAATTTTTTAAAACATTTGGTCCAATGATTTTCTAGTTGTTAGGTCTATTTGTTAAAATTTGTGTTCTGTGTTTTAGAAATAGCTGCACTATATTTAGGTGACTATTTATAGAAAATTTAAGCCCTGCTCCTAGAGCTTGTCTCTACTTTTCTCTTTTTTAAAACTTGGTATTTATATCATCTAACCATAGGAAAGTGTGGGCTTCAGGACTGTGGTTCACCGAAGTCCTGAGGGCCTGCCACACAAAGGATGATTTCTCCACTGGTTAAAACCCATCAAAAACATCTTTTCCACTGGGTATGCTGGGAAGAATCTCACTGAAAAAGGCAACTTCTCTAAAGAGGATAGAGTTTTGTGGGATAATTCTGCTGCTACACTGAACTTCTCCCTCAGAAGGATTTTGCCCCTCGCCTCTTGCTTTTTTTATTAAAGACTTTATAACATTTGCTATTATAAATTTTGCTGTTATAAACTCTTCAGCTTTTAATGGAGAATTGAATCTTGGTTTGTTTCTTCTGAGTAAGCTTGCACAGAGGCAAACTGCAGCAGGATTTTGTAGGTTTCAGCAAACCACAAAGGATAAATCACTAGAGTATTTTTCATAAAAGCGAAGAAAAAACCCTATCCTACTCTCTGCTGCTTGAAATTCTTGGTAAGTTGAATGTAAAAAACAGAGACTGTATAGCTTCCATTTCAGAACATCAGAAATGCCAGATCCTCAAGTACTTTTTGACAAGCTCTACCACTTCTGTTGCAAAAATTAGCATCATTTAAAGTAAAAGGCCATTGCCACTTTCATCTGTGTTTTATAAACAGAAATTAACTAAAATTGGAATGTTACCATCTCACCCATCCAACCACTGAGGTTTAGTCATAGGGGAACACTGGTATGAGCCATCCCATGCCCGAACTAGCAGAGCAAAACCAAAATTGGTGAGGTTTTCTGACATCAGACTAAGCCTACCTCTCATAACAGAGATAAGAATGAACTGAAACCTTTTATCTGACTCCCAAACTGCGGTGGTTTAGATAAATAAGGACCTGAGGCCAGGCTACCCACAGAAGGTGGAATGCAGCCACCCGGGTCAGAGTCTGGTCCCAGCAGCAGAGGAGATTTCTTGTAGTTTCTAGGAGAACTGGAATATCTGTCATGCTCAGAAGGCTGCTTTCTACTCAGAGAAACCCCAAATGTTGACACTGTGGTGCCAAGCTACAGTCATTCTGCAGAGCAAGCTCTCTCCTTTGCCAGTCCCAGCAGGGCACTGCAGCTAGCTGTTTGTGGAAGCAATAGTCTCATCCATAATTAGTGGCTGAATGGCTACACATGTAAAATGCTCTTGTAACATTCTCTCCTTGCATTAGTTCTCTTGCTGCAGAAACAAGGATAAGTGACTTTCAGGTTTCATTTGGATTTATTGATCTCATG
Source organism: Melozone crissalis (assembly GCF_028551555.1). Classification (NCBI taxonomy): domain Eukaryota; kingdom Metazoa; phylum Chordata; class Aves; order Passeriformes; family Passerellidae; genus Melozone; species Melozone crissalis. Next base: position 18,809,574 of record NW_026535786.1, on the reverse strand, counting down.
ACCAGCTGTGGCCTCAGAATGGTGCTTGGCACATATGATGTGGCCATTTGATGACATCACTGCTTACTCAAGTGGTCCTGTATTTTTCATCTCCATATTCAAGATAAGTTGGCTTAACTTCCATTAAAAATTATGTTTTATTCAGGATTGAGATAACCTTTCCCAGCCCACAAAGCTTCATCTCTCTCTGCTAATCTTTCAGCTATGTGAAACTTTTTTTTTCTCTAGTGAATAAGCAGTTATCTTAAAGAAGAAATGTGGAAATAACTCTGTGTAAAGGGTAAATATAAGAAAAACAGGGAAACAAGATTAATTCAGTCCCCCAAGCTGTTGTTTAGTTTAGGGTCTCCTAGCCAAATAATGTGTCTATCACACTTGAGGATGTGAAGAATTAGATGACTAAAAGCACATGTGTTCTTGCAGAAAATCTGAGTCTATAAAAATGATGAAATTTGCATTTATGGTGTTTATGCAAGAAAGAGTTTTTGACTGACCTTTGTCCAAGGCACCTTGGAATGCTTTGTGTCAGCTGTCTCTCTAGCAGCAGTGCTCTGTCATTTTCTAATTAAGTCTGTGCAACTGTTCACATTGGAATTAAAACTCAGCAAAAGGTTGCAGGGTGCTGTGTCTTCATTATCTATTTTTCTCATCTTGTGGCTCATGCTGAGTTGCATTCTGCTTAAACAAAGCAATATGGTTCTTACTGTTGAGAGCACAGGACTGCAAACAGCAAGCTAGTCCATGGCTGTGCTGTTGTTTTGTGTAGTACCAGCTGGTTTTTATTGAGGAAACCATACTCTGTAGTTGAATAATTTTGGTCTCTACAGTACTTATTGTTCTGTTATGGAAGGGGTGAAAAAGAGAGTACTAAATACTCTGAAGAGCTAGGAACTGACAGTAACTGGAAGAGTATGTATTGCACAGCTGATGAAGAACCAGATGATCTTTTTTTGTGTGTGTTACTGAAAGCACTGATTGACCTATGTTGAGTTTACTGAGAAGAAAAAATAAGAAGAACTTTCTTCTGTTTTCCTTCTTCTAGTTTCAAAACAATTAGAACATAACACTGCTCTTCAGAAATCCACCAGATTTTTCTTCTCAGAATTGTCCCATTCTATTGCTGCCTAAATTGATAACCACATTTGCAACACCTCACCATGCATCAGTTTCCTCCTCTGTAAAATAACTTGAGCTATTAAAAAGAATTCTTTCTCTTAAGTTTATGACTTACAAACTTTGAGATCTGAGGTTGAAAAAAATGAAGGCCACACTGTAACCACTTAGCAATCTGATTATGGATGGGGCTTAAGTTATGACACTAATGCTGACAGATGTCAGTGAGACAGATATTTTATTTCTTTTGCACATGCATTTCTCTGTGCTCTACCCTGAGGACCTTGAATTTCTCCTTTGCTGAGTGATGAATCTTCCACTGAAAAAAGGTCTTTTGCACATATTAGTAGAGAATTGGGCTGGTGCACTCAGTGAAACTTATTGCTTGGCTCCTATCTCCTATCTACTCTTAGGTACAGCATGCAGGTTGGAAATTATGTCAGCCATGTTTTGTGGCATCTTTTGACAGCAGCCATGAGTTGAATGGACTTTGGGCTGCACCTCCCTACGATGTGGAGTCCTTCTTTGAGTCAGGTCAGAGGGACAGAATCAGTCTGGGATGTGGCAGAGGTACAAAATGTCTCCTTCATCTCTGCCAAGTGAGTTTCTTGGGAGCATATCCCAAAGCAACAAATGGTGTGAGATCAGAGCGCAGCTCTAGGCTTCATCACCCAGTTTTCTACTGTGCTTGTGCCAAAGCAGAAGGTTTGGCTTGCTGGAAAGGAACATCCTTGTGGAATGGGGACACATCTTTTAAATGAATATGGTTGGATGGGGAACAGTGGGAAGGGCTGAGTACAGAATTTATCCTGGTGAACATTTCACATGCTGAAATTTCCCTTGCTAAAGCAAACCAAGCAAAAAAAAAAAAAAAAAAAGGAACAGAAAGAATGGAGGAGTATTTTTGTGATAGAGCTGTGTATCATGTGCTGTGTTATGAAATGAATCCAACTGTATGCAGCAGTCGTTAATTAACTTTTTATTAGGAGGGAAAAAATCAGCTCTACAATGTAGAAGACTATTTAAAAAAAGAAGCATATTGGCTATTTTTGATCCCAAATGCACGAAGGAACCAGACTACGATACATTCCAGTGACTAGAAATATTTTGATTGTAATAAAGAAGTGTAGCTAGTTTTGAGTCATACAAGAAGACATCGCCACATCCTTAGGTTTTATTGCCTTTACTTGCACTGAAAACAAATAGAAATTATTTACTGTGAAATAATGAAGAAATTATGGAACTAAGAATGGCGTCTTTACAGTGAATTTCTGCTTTGGGTGGAACATTCAGAGCTAAGTTGCTAATCTCTTCATAAAGTCTTTAGCTGAATGAGACAAGTCTGTGAAGAAGAATGCTGATTTTGGTCTTAAGATCAGCAGTATATGTGTCCATATCAGAAATTACATAAATAAACCAGGATGAACGTGGAGGCCCTCTTCCTCTTGTTCCCTCTGCTTAAACAATGGCTAAGTTGCCTCTAACCTACCCTCACTCACTCTAATTTTTTTCTGGCAAAAATTCTGGAGTATAATGTTTTCTTTATTTGAAGTTAAAGGAGGATGATTTTTTTTTCAGCTGAGTTAGTAGTCTAGCTTTCCTAACCATAGCTTTCATCTTCACCGAGTAAACTTTTGAACCTGATGGAAATCCCAAAGATTATTGTATTCCTACAAGTTTTGTGCAAAACAGGAGAAAGAAGGTCCAAAGTAATGCCTTTATGAAGGAGAGACAGAAAGTAAGCAGGCTTTATTCGTTTCACCAGCCATGCTCTCTTACACAGGGGTTTGCACAAGCAGACCTTTCATAGAGTGGAAATTACCTTTACCAAAGTGGGAGAAAGCGGGGGAAAGAGTCATATAAAGTCATGACACCAAGATGACACCAAGTAACTATTTTTCTTACAATTTTTGGGCAAAGTGAATGAAACTATTTTGTAAAAATATTGACACCTTCTCCTGCTCCAAGAAAACGTAGACTACAGCATTTACCTAGTCTGTGTCTTTAGAGTTGTGTGCTTCTGTCTCAGAACTGACAGAACAAATTATGTTCAAATTCAGCTATTTTTTAGATTTGCAGAAAGAAGAATGAGAATAAAATTCATTAAATTCATCAGAAAAACATTTGAAGTCATCTTTAAAGAGGTTAATTGGACCTAATTTCTTTCATCTCCCAAGGGAACACAGCAAATGATTTGACACACAGGATCCAGAGAGCAAAAGTGTACAAACCAGTTCAAGCATGTCTTCTCTCAAATTCAGTTACTCCTGAAGCTGAAGTATATTTTATGATAGCAAATTTGTCATCTTGAAGTCTGCTACTCCTGTGTAATTTTTATTAAGAAATAAAATACTTACAGTCATCTTAACTTTTCCTTAATGAAGCCTAGAGGAAGACTGTGGGAAAAGTTTCTTTATAAGATAGGCATTTCTATTTTGATCACAGAATATTCTGAATTGGAAGGGACTCACAATGATCATCAAGTCCAGCTCTTAAATGAATTGTTCATATGAATTGTTTCATATCAATTTTTCAAATGAAATGTTCAGTTGTGATTGAATTCACAACCTTGGTGTTATTATCATCATTCTCTAGCCAACTAATCTCAAGGGGGTAGGAGGTTGCCCAATATTAATAATTTATCATAACATCATATTATTTAAGGATTGTTGTTCAGAATAAACCATAAATTTGAAGTGTAGAACAGAATAAATCATAAAAATGAAGTGTAGAACAGAATTCAAAAGCATTTTGATTCTGTGCAACCATTATGTTGTCACAGGGCATATTTTAATTTTCTCTCCATTAACATCTTCATTGCTTCTAAAACACAGAATCCATACTTTCTTCCCAAACCCCAAACATTTTGTGCCAGTGTTGGAATACATATTGCATAAATCTCTCCAATCCTCCCTGATCTAATATAGATGTAAGTATCTAATACTTTAACAGTAAAATAGTGCATCAGAATGTAGGAGATATTAGGCCATAAACATAGAAAGGGCCCATAGCTAAAGTATTAAAAAATATCTCCTTTTCAATTTCCCAGTTTAATGCTTTAAATTTGAGGAGTGCATTAATGCTTAGTGTGGGACAGAACATGCCATGGGGGGCTGTGGAAATGTTTCATTTGGAGACAAATCCCACTGAGGATTTGCATGTGCCCAAAGCAATGCCCAGCCTCTGCTGTGAGGGGCACACAGCCCGAGACAAGGGTGAGACAAGGGTCTGTCCCCGGGGCCTCGGGCATGACGGGCAGACAAAGAGAGCCGTGCATGAGTTCCCAGCAGATCATAACTTCCTCACTATCACTGCCTGTGTGTCAACAAAGGCTGGGAGCTGTCAGGATACACTGAACTGGGAAAAAGGGAAACTGGAAGCTGCTGGCATCCAGCCCAGGCGTCAAACAACACAGCTATCCTATGTATTTTTTTGTGTATCTGAACAGGGGTTCTGTTTGAGGTCATCTTTAACATCTGTGTATTCACCCGAGGACCAGTCCTATGTATAGCACACTTGTTTATGTTACCCTGATGTGCCAGATACCCTCTGTCCAGGAGATCCACATTTTTGACTCATTTTGTCATTGTTCTTTCCCAGCTCTTGCTGGTAAAGGGCATATCTGTTGCAAGCTGGTACTCTACTGAATTTGCAGTTCATTATATATCAAATATTTCTGAAAACAAATTTCATCGTTTTTGGTCTTTTCACTTGCACACAGTCTCCAGCTTTGTCCTCCTATTTTATTCTCATTATAAAATAAAGTTGACTTGAAGAGATGGGGATTACTTAAAAGAAAACCTCTATGTGTAGGGGAATGGGAAGGAAATACCCCAGGAATAGTTAATTGGGAACTACATTTAAGACTAAGCCATTCAGAGTTGCTTCAAGCCATTTATAAGTTGCTTCATTTCCAGAACTTTCAATTCTTACAGCTCTTATAAGCTATTGCTCTTCCCAATGTAAAAGCTCCATGGTTTATGGTGACTGCCCAGTGATGGCTCACTGGTTACTGCAGTATCTCCTGCCATACAGAAGACATAAGTCTAAACAAATACGGAAAATAAGGATAACTCTGGTTTGGGCAGCTGGATAGATTCCATCCTGTGGTTCACCATGGTCCTCTAGTCCTCCTCATCGTCAGAAATTCTATCTGGCTGGATGAAGGGAGGTCCAGGAAGTCATGTGGCCACACTGGGGCTGCTCTGGACCTCAGGATAAAGATGATGCAGTATGTGTGTTGCGAAATAGCATGATGTTCACAGAGATGGTGTCTGGCACCGGTGTTATCAGTGTATCAACAAAGGCTGGGGGCCATCATTGCAGCGAGGATGCTTTTATATGCCAAGCCTCAAGATAGGGAAGAATTTGTCCATCTGCTTCTCTGCTAGGGCTGTCTGGCACTCCTGAATGACTGTTTCTTTCTACCTTTCTAAGTCTGCCTTTTTGAGCAGAAAGAGTTGGAGCTAAGCTGTAGCACAACAGAGTAGTTACGGCATTTTGGCAGGGCAAGGAAAATCTGGCTCACCAGTGTCAAAGGACTAGGAGCTTCTCTGCCTTCTCTGACAAACCTATGCCTGCACAGTGTAGGAACATACATATCCACACCTGGGATCTAAGCTGCCCTCAAGGCTGTATCCAGGTGCTTGAACTGGAAGGAGCAGACACAGAAGGATCTCAGCAGACTTACAGGACATTTCAGACAGGAATAAAAATTTTGGCAGGTTTCTCCAGTGAGGACCATCAATTTAGACAGGGGAAAAAGTTGCTGTGGCAAACAGCCTGCTGCAAAGGCCTGCAGGGCAAAGCAGAATCGCAGTGCACATTCGAGCAAAACAGATGGGAACGCTGGTGAATGCCTAAAGCTGTGAGGTTCAGGGCCTGCTAGAAACAAGCTGTTCTCATGCAGAAAGGTCCCTGGTGAAGCTGTCAAGTCCTGTTCTGTTCTTCTGAATCAGAAAAGTCAATGTTTGCTCATCCTGGCTCAGCTTCAGCAAAATCATCATAATAGTTTCCTGTGTGGTCTGAGATAAAAAAAAATAGCAGCTCAAAATGGTTTTCTGTTCAGATTCAGTTCAGTACCCTCTCCAAAAGGTAGTCTGGAGGAACCACTAATTCTCAGAGCATACTGGTGTGCCTGGATGGTAAGAGGGAAGGTGTTAATCGCTCTGTGCATTTTGATCTCAATTTTGCCTGAGCTTTGTTGTACCTACCATTGTGCAAATCACTTTGTCACTGCTCCCTACTCACTCAGCAGCTTCACTGGGATGAGCAGGTGGGTCACAGCTTGATTCCTGGTAGGTGAAGACCCGTCTTTACAAAATCACTGCTGTGCTTGTACCTTCACAGAATTAAAGAGGCCACTGGCTGACTAGGTCAAGGAAATGGGCTTCTTGCCCTCAAAAAGGACCCTGGAGATGAGGGTTGCAACACATCAGCATGTGCTGTTGGCAGTAGCCACTGCTATAGCTAATCTTTTAACACGTGGAAGATATCAGGCTCCAGGATCATCCAGGCTCCAGGATCATCAATCAAACATTCATTTATTTTAATGAAAGGAAGGAACGAAGGCTCCAGTTTCCCTGGAAGAGGATGAAGAAAAGCTTGAACTAATGCCAGACTAAAAATTATTAAAGGGAGACTGTCCCTTTCCCCTTCTCTGTAGACAGGTGTGCTACCAGTTCCTGGGTCCCAGACCCTTCATTCACTGGAGCAAAACAGCCATCTTCTGTGCTATTCTTTGTGCTACAAATGCAGTGTTTAGACCAAGGTCAAGCTGGAATTAGTGCTTTTCCCCTTGAGGGATATCACTGCTGGATTATGCCAGAGCCTGTCTGCACTGGGTGAAGTTCCTTTGCTGGATTATCCCTTCCCATCCTGTCTGGCTCCTTGCCCTGTGACCCTCAGCCTATTCATGCAGTGTCCTTAGGGCTCCTGCAGTGCTGGGATCCAGCTGGCAGCCTACCCAGAGCTGCTCTGGTGGAGTTTTTGCTGGGCTGTTCTCCTCTGCCTCGCTCCCACCCTAAAGCCACATGCTTTCATGCTTAATGTACACACAGGCACAGCACATATGGACCTGTACAACAATCTGCTTTATCAGCCTGCACGTTTTCATACATTGAGGGTTTACACTCCCAGCTGCCATGGTTACAGCCTGACTTCACTGGCAGGGAATTAGACTACTGAATGTCTCCTAGACTGTGAAGGCATTTGAAAGGCAGCTGCTTTGCAGTGAGGAAATTTATTTTGTGTAGAAGGAGGCAAAATTATCAAGCTATCAATTTTATCTCATTTTGGGCCAAATCTCCCCAAATTAAAGCCTTTAAAATCCTTGTGCACATGCAACAAATGAGAGAATTTGGACCACAATATTCAAGGCTGGTGCTGTAGATAGGGTGACAGAAGCTCTCTGGTTATGTTGCAATGTACCATACAGCAGTCCCTTTCAGCTGTGTTTGGGCGGTAGAACGCTGCTTCATTTTATAGTGAGGATTCCCCTTTGATTTACAGCTGAACTTGTTCCATTGCTGTCAGTGAGCTGTTCCAAAAGAGGCTTTATTTTCTCTTCTGAGTCCTGCAGTGGCTCTTTCTTTTCCTGGTGAAATTTGTAAAACATCTAGTGAGAAATGTGACAAGAAACAAGGTTTGCTGGATGCATTTATTTTCCATTCAGTCATACCTGTACCACAGGAGAAAGCAACAAGAAGACAACAATAAATTAATAACTGGCATTACTGAACACAGAATTGGACTTACCTGATTTCAATAATTATCATACCGTCTTTAATTTTAGCTTATTTTACTTCTTTCAAAATAACCTGCGAAATAATAGGCAGTCCACTCAGGAAGTGCATTTCTTCCGTCATTTGTTGTACTTCATTTTGTCTTCTGTAAGCAATTTTTTATTTCCAAAAATTTAAGAAATGACGCATAGAATTAGTATAAACTATTCTGATACTTTGTATCCATATATTACTCCTATTAATTGCTTCAGGAAATCTGCTACAGTATCACTAGTCAAGAATAAATAGTGGCTGTTACTTGAAATTATGTCCTTCCACATTTTTTCCCTACATTGCTGAGGAATTAGTTGTGCCTAGCGCAATATACCTCACAGTATATTCTCTCAGTCACTCCCTGTGCCTCTGTGTGGATTTTTTTTTTCCCTATGAAACTTTCATTTCCTTTCTGTATGTCCCCAAATTCCTGGCTATAGTGACTGCTGCAGTGGCTGCCTGGATTCTTCTTTTCTTCTCTCTGAGATGTGAACTGGACTTTAAAGCATACTACTAACCTTTTCAGTCTGATGTTAATCTGGGCTAAGTTTCCCCCTCAGAATTACTGCACGTATGTGACAGCAATAAGATGAAGTCCGTGGTACTCAAAACTGCTCTACAGATTTACACAGCCTCTGTGGCAGTCGTCCAATGTTCAGTAATAATGTAATGGTTTTGGATAATTTCCTGGTTTATCTTAAGCATCTTCATTCTGATCTTAATAGCCTCAGTCTCCCCTGTACAGAAACTTTCTGCTCCTAGTCATATTTGTTACTTAACTCTGGTAAGTCCTCTGTGGCTCTTTTGGAGGTGAATACAGTATTACAGGCAAGTGTGTGCCATTGATTCATATAATGCTTCTATAAATTTCAATGCATTATTTCTCATTCTGACATAATAAACACATTTTTAAGTATTAGGAAATGAGTAGGTAATGCAATACTCGTGTCTTCTAGTCATCCATCACAGAAACTGCCATACATAAAAGAAGCCCATTGTTTCATTTGCAGTTCATCCATTCTGTCCTTTGGTCCCATCAGGACTTTTGGTGTGTCTGTTATCCAGCCTTGGTGGCTTTTTTCTCTTTTGTTTGCTCCTTCAGAACTTCTGGTTTCTAGCATATTATCTTTATTGTCTGAAGAGGCTAATGCCAGACTCAATGCTGTTCATTTAGACAAAGGCCAAGGTGATGAAGTTTTTCTGCAGCCAAGTCCCTTAACTGTGCTCCATTGGAAAAGTGGAAACATTGGAAGCAGCCAGCTGTTTTCAGAAGCACCATGAAAAAATAGATTACAGAAGCATTTTATCGAAAGGAAGGAGGGATGAGAGGAATTACCACTAACATAGGGAGTCTAATCTGTGATGACCAAAACTTGGCTAGTCCTGAATCTCTTTGATTGTTTTGTGCTCCTTGTCACTGTAGTGAACACCTGTATCAAAACAAGCACTAACAGCTCCAGCTGCAGCTTGTTCTGCAGCAAGGCACACTGTGCAATCTACGGATAACTGAAGCCTAAAGCTACACTTAAAGTAGCACTGAGGATCTACACTACCCCTGTGCAGCTCTCACAGTGGGGAAGAAAGATATGGAAAGCTGTTAAACTAGTGCTAAACAAAACTTTAAAGGAATGTACTTACTCCTCAGTGTGAATTCTTGTCCTAATGTAAACACTGGAAAAACTCTCCCTGAATTATTCTGGATTTAACCACAGAACCCTGGAATATTCATGTGAATAAAAATGGGATGTGTTAAAGAAGGCTCCTGGCCAAGGTGATACAGCCTGCCTTGCAAAGTGGTGGTTAGACAGGTTTACAGACAAAGTGTTCACTTTTGGTGTTTATTTTAATATATATTTAAAATTGCTTTGGAAAGGAAAGGATAGAAGTAGACAGGCTTTCACCTTATCTGAGTTATAATCTGGACCTGATTATATATTAATCAGGGTAAATCAATCATGGTGATTGGACCTGTTCCACAGCTTCAATGACCACGACTGACTTACCCTGGTTAACAAGGAAACACTGCAGTAGAGTCTGTATCGTAGCCCTGACCTCAGCCAAAACCTCTCCTTGGGTATGTGCTCAGGTATGCTTTATTGTGCCTGCACTGAATATTTGCAGGCAGGAACAGCAGCCTGAACTGCTCCCAAGTTGAGAGGGAGAGCCAAGGTGCATTATATCATACTTTAGTAATTCAACCAAGAGGCACTTCTACCAAATCTCTGAATTTCTCTTTTCCCTCTTCTTCTGGAAAGAAAGGAAATTTCTACTGTACCAAGTTCTAATCACATTTTGTGACTTTTCTGGATTGCTCAAATGGCCTGTTGGCCTAAGTGAGTTAGGGAATAAAGTATCATTAAAAAGGTAAAAATTAATCCCAGCAGTCTAGTCAGGAAAAAGATGTTTGATCGATATTTTCCCCAATACCCTGCACACAAATGCTCCATCAATAGCTGTCACACTGGTATATAAAGTATTTTTGTGGGAATGTGTAGGTTTGTGTGGACCTTTGTAGAGTCTCAAGATTCTGTGCAACCAGTGAGTTGCTATCTATGTAAACAGATGTTTTGCAGAGAAAAATCTATGATCATTACTTGTCTTCCATTCTATGTGGCCTAGAATTTCACAATAATCTTTAACTCTACTAGCTAGCACTTGCCTTCAAGAAAATCTTCCTGACTCAAAGCCCTCAGCAAAGGAGAGACTATGACACATCCAGTCAAAAGGTTGACATCCCTTTGCAACACATACAATGAGCAATATGCAGCATATATTAGTTGCATATTATCTTTAAACTGAATTTTCCTCAAGATTGATTTCTGGTAATGAGATGCAATGAAGCAGCTGGGCTAGGATTAAGCACATACTGCTTTGGGCAGAAGCACATCGTTACATGCAAGCATGAATCTGGAATCTTAGCTCTGCCTACAAATTCTTCATGATGCAGTGCTTAACTGCTGAAAATGTTGCAAGGAAACCTGAAGATCCTGGGAGTATGGTGTCAGTGACTGAATAAACAAAGCATTTTTTTTTGCCATAGCAGTGCCATTCAAGACGACTTCCTGGAAAGTCTGAGGCAGCATATGTTAATGGCAGAGGCAGACATTTGCTCCAGCATCTGGCTGGCATCCTTTCATTTGTTCATTTGTTTTGTGCAATGTGAGGTCCTTTTCACTTTTTTAATCAGCAGATATATAAATTAATCCTGGCTTAGTGCTTGAGATGTAGTGTACTGTAAAATTAGTATATCATTCTGTAGGAGACTAACATGCCCTCTGATTCAGTTTATCTTCTTTTCTTTTGTGCAGGAACATCTTTGAGGACATTTTAGCACTGAGAGACGGGAAAGGAGAGGTAAAGCCAGTACCTGAACACTCCACAGCTAGGAGAGGACGTGAGAAGTTTGGAATTAGATCCAATCTGGCTTTACATCTATTGTATTGCATTTACCCTTCATGCTTGATCAAAGCACTATTACATTCACATGGGGAAGAAAAGGTTCAACATCTGAATCTGGAAAAAAACTGTGTTAAGTTCCACTCACCATCAGGGATTTACCTTTTTCAAAGCTGATGGCTTACCCACTGACACTGATAAGGAGAATATCCCTTTTCATTGTGTTTCTGTTGTTTTTAATGTTCTGGCCTCTTTGGAATGTTTTAAGCTGAGGCAGAGTGCTTTCCCAGCTAAGCATGTACATTAACCATGTGGAAAAACAAAGCATCTTTTTTGCACCCAAGCCTTTCTATAATTATTCTGTACATTCTATACGTGCCAGGTGAATCAGTCAGACCCCACTGAAGCTGTCTACAGAGGCAGGGGCTTGCTTTGTTTGGTGTCTCGCATAAAATGATTCATATTTTTATGAGAGATTTTGAATTCTCTTACAGAACATCAGCCCTGGTGACTGATCCAGAATTACTGGGACATGTCAGTAACACCTGAACTGCTGTTGCAGAACTGGGTCACTGATGCATAAACCAAATGAGTATAGAGGAAAAGAGGACCACAGTGATGGGTAAGATTTGCAGATTCTCTGAATCTGGGGGTTTTTATGTTATTCCCTAGTTTTTCCACTCTTCATGAACTCATCAAACTCATCTTAAAACAGTTGCTTACATTACTTTGTCAGCTTTAAAGGTGATTCATGACAAGCTACTTTATTGGCTTCTGTACAGCGCTGCAGCTGTGAGGGCAACTTGGAATCAATCCCCTCCTTCATATGAGGGGTCCTGTTACTCACCTGGGCTCTGTTACAAGATGTACCTAAACTGTAATGAGTGCATTAATCAGTGAGTCCACCACTGTTCTTCAAGATGTGAATGTACTTAGCACCTTGTTGAATTTATGTCCTTACTTTAGACATGCAGGCTCTCTTGTAACTAGTTGTGTAGGGTTCTTCAGAACATTAGTAGCACTCCTAACAATTCCAAAAGGTAGTAAAGAAGTATTAAAGATAATAAAGACGTTGAGGTGACAGAAAGGAGTTGAAGGCCTTTGCAGTGTGTGAGATGGTTCCACATGTCAAACAGCAAGCTGAGTTGCCCATTCTGCATGATTATATAATGAAAGACCCTATTGTAACAACGTGATACACCCAGGGAGAAGGGGTTAGAGCTGCTCTGCGAACCTTCAGTCTGAACTTCCTGATCTTTCTGCAATTAAAATTTCAGACAGCCTTGCATGTGTGCATTCTTTACACACTGCATTCCCTGAGAGGGCGTCTGTTTGGATTTTGGGCAAGAGAGTTGAAAACACTGTTGGATAAATAAATGTAAAACAGCTGCAGATGCCATTGTGTAACTATTACTCCTCCCTAAAATTCCTGCAAATACTAAACCTCTGTGTAATGAATGAGTGGTTTACATTAATAAGGTAGTTTGAAAGGTGTTAGGGTGAGGGAAGGGAAAACAAAGCAAGGGATCATGAAGTGCTTATGAACTTGAGTCTGTTTTTCCTTTCACTGGCAGCACAGCCAACTGCTGCACAAAACGCACACTTGTAGCCCTCTACTTTAACTCGCTTTCCTTTACAAATTCCAAGCAGCCCCCACACTTCTGACTGCTAAGCACAGTCTTGCTCTTGAGGCTGTCCAGCAATTGCCTTTGCAGTTGTAAGTGTCAGTCTCCTGTAACGTGTAAGTTACATGCTGCATATCTGAATATGCTGGATGGATGTGTGGTCTTTCTATGACTGAATACTTACAGTGTATGAGGTTCCTCATGCCTCATCTGAGTTTGGACTGAATAACCCAATATAATTTCTGCCTCAAGCATGCCTCAAGAATAGTATTTTGAAGAGAAATGTGAGTCAGTCCCATGTATGAAGGTGTCTCATCTTCTCAGCAAGGTCAATTAGCCCAACTAGATTTCCATGTTAAACTGTTCCTGAAGTAGTTTTTGTACCTGGACAGTGCCAACATAACTCTCTAGGGGCAAGGCCTGAACCTGGGCTTTGTACTTCTCTGCTATCCTTTGTACACAGGCTTTTAAAAGCTGCAAACCTCATCTTTGTGCCTTTGGGCTTCTCTCAGGCACTTTAAAGCTCTTAACAATGTAAGACTGCAGGAACGTGAAAGCAGGAGACAGTACAATTTTCTGCCTGAGCAGTGCTAAAGGCTTTAGTGTAAATGGTCATTAAAGCTCTTTAATTCTGGATAACGCAACACAATCAGTGACACTAAGTCCTTGGAATTCATGGAGGTTTTCTTTTCTTTCCCCAAAAATGAGAACAACCACCCTCCCAGGTCATGGGCTTCTAAAAGGGGAATATTTCCAAATGGAAAATGGACTAAGCTCTGCTCAGAGAGAGCCCTCTCTGGTATGGAAAGAATGAATAAACTATGATATATGTCCTCCAGTACACTGTAACTTCCAAGTGAGCTAACAGCTTTTATTGTCCACAGCACAAAGCAATGAATTCATTGACAAGGTTCACATGTTATTTTCCCCAACTTCTCTATGAGAATATTCTGGTTGTGAGTCATCCAGGTGTCATAATCAAGGCCTGTAATACCACAGTAGCATCAGTCTTATGCAAGGTATCACTGGAATGCAGAGCCATGTAGTATTTCACTCATACACTTCCCTGTCCTGGAAAAACACATTTTTACAGCCCAGCTCAGGTATAGACTACTGAAAAATCACAATGCAGAAGATCTATGTAATGTTGATTCCTAATCTTAGGGGTCAGAGAAGAAGGAAGAATCGAATCTCTACCTGTATATGGTCACTGACACAAAATACAGCTGAGTATTGCCTGGCTGAGGAAGATGTGCTCTTGAAAACGGTGTTCTTGAGGGCTGAACTACTCAGGACCTGCCTGTTGTGCTCCTTAAGGAGAAAAGCAGGTCTTTTACAAGTACCTAGAACACCAGCACTTTACTGAACTGTACGGGTAGGGTAGGGCATAAGATAAGTTTGACACTAGGATTCCCACATCCTGCTTCCCAACCTGCTTTGGATTCTCTGTATGGCATCTTACTTTTCCTACAGAAGAACAAACCACTATCTCCCTGGATTCATAATGTTTAATTTTGGGATCCTCTGCAAGAAAGACAAGTAGTGAAGACACAGATAATCTACTGACAGCAACAGAAAGGTTATAAATGCTGAATAAAACATGGTTTCCTATGATTGCTTCACATCAGATTTCTCCTCAGGTATATCAATGGGATTAAGAAATTGTAGCATCACAAGGATGTTGTCACATCAGGAGATCAAGCAAGTTGCTTTTTTACCTCCTTTCCAGTTCAGGTTAGTCTGGAGCCAAAATCGTTCCTGCTCAGTTTCAGTTCAGATCACTAATAATTCCTTAACCTCTTCACCTGACTCACAACAGTCAGTTGCTGGAAAGGATTCAGTGGAGCAGAGCTTCAGGCACAGAAAATATTATCTGTCTTCCCTTGCTAAATAACTAAAGTAAGTTTTGAGAGGGTCTGGTTCTAGTTGACGTACCACAAGCCTCCAAAACTACACTCCAATTCTGGTTCAAAAGAAAAACCACATTTTTAGGTGGCTTTTGGTTGGGTTCCCATCTGCATTGCCAGCAAGTATGGTGTCTTAGTCACCTGCTGTAAGAAGTGATGGGTGCTACAAACACAAAACTCCTAATTCACTCATTTACTCAATGTGTCTGGTGAAATGTGTTTATTTGATTCCTTGCATTTGCAATTCCTTAGTCCAGTTAATTGTATTTGAAACAGTCAATAAAGCTTCTGTAACTTACAAGACTGCTGTTCTGATTAACAGATCTTCCTATCAGAAGTACCTTAATTTTCTTACCATTTCTTCCAGCATTACTGTAGATAGTTTTTCCTCCAAGGAGGTCATACCAATTAAAACTTGTGGTAGCTTTTTCTCCCTCTGTGTGACTCCATACAGAGGGCCAGATTTGCTCCCCCTCTCACCATTGATAACTTCCTCACATGAGTAGTCCCACAGAAAGGAACACACTTGTATGACTAATCTGCTCAGCAGCATACAAAGTTCACTGTCTGGACTAGAACTAAATGACTTTTCTGTAGAGCACTACAGAGGTTGCAGAGGGGATGGATTAAAACTCAGAAGTCCCTAGTGGCAAATGCCTTGCTTTGAGAACTAGACCGTTCTTCCTGTCTAACTTAACGGAGTCTGGACACCAACATTTTTTCTCAGTTATTTTCTTTCCCCTTAAAAAATAAATAAAAGACAAAGTTTTTTTCCTGTAAGGGTCTCCTCAGTTGTGCCACTCTGTCTTAGTTGGATGAAGTGCCTGAAAATGGTCTTGTTTTCCCAGACATTTGCTTGCCAAACTCGTTGAGCTAGCAGACATATAGCTCTATCTTGGTGCATACATTACCTCAGCTTAAACTAATTTATGGGATGTGGCACCTCTGACACAGTTCCCCTGTTCCAAACAACAGTCTTAATCAGTCACACTCAGAAACATGTATAATGCTGAGGAGCTGTAACTACTAGTAGCTTTCCTCCTGATTAGGACTTTGGCGCTGGTCCATTATTCAGCCCTCTGTGAACAAATGCATGAAGCAGCTCACTGGAGCAGAGATGGCATTGACAGATGGGTCAGTGATTTTTTTTCTGTCGGGAAGAACAAAAATGTGTTGAGACAACTGGGAGACAAGGAAAGTCATACAAGAGAATTCTGGCTTCTTAAATTTCTTCCTTAAAAAAAGATGTCTGGAGTGAGCCTGCACTAGGCCATGGTAGCATTTATTTGTTTTTTTCCTCGGGGTGCTATGGAGGATAGAGCTTCCTGAGGTACTGGAATATCTCTACAATCATTTTGGAATTTAGGGATGCTGATTCTGGCTCTCTGCTCTGCTTCCTAGAAAAAAATGCCAGATGTGACCCTCAATATAAGTATACCCAAGAGGCTGCTCCAGGTTGGAGCAAGGTTACACATCTCTTCATGAGCTACTCTGAAGTGTGTGAGGACTAACATCTCTACAGAGTCCCTTTCCTAGGTCTAATCTGCTTCATCTTTTCTGAGCTAAGAACTACATAAGAGAGCCCCTGGTTATGACCATACTTCTTCCTGCATAGGCTGTGGTCACTTTCTCAGCAGAGCTGTCAATTTAGTCTGATATCCCCTTCAGCATCATTTTAACCAAGGAAAGGAAGGAGATGCAGGAACTGAGGGCTAAGAATTTACAGAGAAATGCTAGATACAGCTAAATACAATCTTCTGTCCATCTGTTTCTGTAGCTTGTTTCATAACTCAGGAAAAGAATTAAGGTAATTAGCTAACAAAATTCACTTTAAAGAGTGATCAGTACGTTTGGAAGTGTTTTCCTTAAAGTTTGCAAAAAATATTTTTTTCCATTTAACTTACAATTTCTCACTGCCTCTTCCTTTACTTTCCAGCTAAGTGAGCTGTTTCAAAAGTATTTGCCTACCCTTTAAAGGAAAATGGAGAAAAAAGGCAAGAAGCTAAAAGAATGGTCAACAAAGCCAAATGAAAACATTCAAGTTTTCTCATTTTTACTAAAAAACTTAAAACAGAGGAAAACCAAATCTCTCTGAAGTTTGGTTCAGACCTTTTTTCACCCTAAAATATGTGGATGGGCAGTAAGGTGGACGAAATTTTACTGTGAGAAATGGGCTCGTGGTGAAGGTCCCGCTGGTGGGTCTGAAGCAGCTTCTTGCTAAGCTGGCCCAGCTCAGCCTCATGGCTTGCAATTTTACTTTACTTTGCCCTGCAAAGGACATTCTGTCATGCCAGGAATTTCACCCCATATTTGAAACAAAAAGCAATTAAAAAAGAAGGCAAGCATGACTCTGGTTATTTTTATCAGCATGGGTGGGGTGGAGCTGCTAGCAGTGCACCAGACCCCAGAGCTGGCACAGACTGCGCTGAGCTGGGCAGGGAGGGAAACAGAGCAGGTTTCAAGCACTCCTGAGTTGCCAAACCACCACTTCACATGGCACTAATCCTGCCCTGACCCTCCTGCCCTGCAAAAAAGGCCATTCTGCCCTACCCCAGGGCAACACTGCCTGTGCACGAGGTTTCAGCCCATGTGGATATGCCGGTTATGTCATGGTGTTCGGAAAGAAAATATTCTGGCCCCACAGCTGCGAGGGGAGGAGAGAGGAGAGGAGGGCAGGGCATGGGGAACAGCTGCAAGGCACAGGCACAGACCTGGGGAGCTGTTCCTGAGCATCAGAGAAGGGACTGGACTCCCTGCAGCCCTTGCTGAGGTAAGAGCTGGTGGCCATGGCTCCCCTGAGCTCTCCTGAAGTGGAGACAGAGGCCCAAACCAACACATGGAGGCCAAGCTGCCCTGCAGCCGGACAGTATAGACACCTCCTGTGGGATGCAGGGGAGGGTCCCGCTGTTTGACTGAGGAGGGAACTCCTGGCTCATCCTGCTGCTTCTTTCAAGCCCCATATGCCTTGGTAGTGTTTTTAGGTGTCAGACAAATACCCTGAAATCTGTCACTTTTGCCAATGAATTATGGGATGTGTAAGTATGTGGGACAACTATGTGTATGTTCTGTCTGCCTGAAATAAGATTTTTTCATCTGTCTAGAATGAGGTAGAAGGAACAGGAGGGACACTGTCTAATTTTGAAAATATAAATAGCCATAGATGAGTCTATTTTTCTCAGTGAATAGTGTCTTGTCACCTAGGAACTAAAATATAATAAGAAAAAGGTGCAAGAAAAATGATGTCTGGAGGAGACATTGGAAATACCTCTGGTTTTCTAGATGCATCCTTTTAGAATTACATCCCCTTTTCAATGTGGAACCAACTTTCTCATCCCTCAGATTTAATAGGTTTACGGCAAATGTATTTGTGTACTATGGGCTGAAGATAACAAAACCTGAAAAGATCAAAAGCCAAAAAAATTGACAAAAGCCAAACCCTAAAGCTTTTTAAGTTCAACTTCCCCTCATGCTTTCCTTCATATGTCTAACTTCTGTGTGTTAAACTAACCTGGAACTCTCTTCTCTCTGGTACCTCCAAGGAGGACTAAGAGGCTCATGATTCTGCGCTTGGCTTTTTCAGCACACTGTGCTCTCTGACTGCCAGCATCCCATAAGAAGCAAATTGCCATGACTAATAAGTTCCATCTCACACTTCACATGAAGAGGTTTGGTAGCTTTTTCCAGAGCCTTAAACTGAATCAGGGATAAGCCAACGAAGAGATTACAGATATATCAAGAGTTTACTTTGTGTGATTGCCACATATTTGCTGCCAAATACAGTATCCTGTTTTCCCTCTACACTTCACTTGGAGATCAGATCAAATAAATCTCAACTTCTCAGCTATGTAGAAATAAAGCAAACTGCCCTCCAGTTCTGAAATTCTTTTTATTTAGCCAGAAATGAAAAAAACCCAGACACTATGTTGAGAGAATTCACTTGATTTGAAAAGAGATTTTGGTGAAAGGTTTTTTCAAGTCTTTTCTGGGAGATGACCCTGTGAGTCCAAACCATGACAAACAGGACTTGAGGGAGAGAGAAAAAACAAACCTCTGTGGACTTTTTAACTTAAAAGTACTTTGGTTGTTTTCTGAGAGCTTTTCCTCTGAGCTCTGACCTATTTCCACCTGCTGCCTGGCATTTGATGAAGCACATTACTAAATGAATCCATTGTTATGGCTGGAAATAAATTTCCTTACTGGCAAAGGTTAGACTTTAGGATGCTTTTTGAGGCCTTAGACCTTACAGTCAGCACATATTTGGGTGGATGCTCAGTTTTTAGGAGCAGCTCCTGGTGTTTCTTCTCTTCTTAGGTCTCTTGATGTGATTGGGCAGAAGTGACCTTTCTTTGCTCTACAGAGACCAGTGCAGCCTCTGTAGCCAAGTGGCTGCTTGTTACCCAGAAATAAAAATATGCTTCAGCTTTTACCTGACACAAAGAAACCCATTGTGTTGAATTGACAGTAAAAAGCATCTTCAGGGAAATTATGCTGCAAGTAGTGATATATTTTGAAAGCTTATCCGTCTTTAGTTGTGGTGAGTGAATAGGAGGGCTAAAATGATCATGCTGCTGAATGCTCTTGAAAGAGTCAGGTGCTTG
Source organism: Melozone crissalis (assembly GCF_028551555.1). Lineage (NCBI taxonomy): Eukaryota > Metazoa > Chordata > Aves > Passeriformes > Passerellidae > Melozone > Melozone crissalis. The sequence continues at coordinate 18,790,159 of NW_026535786.1, read as the reverse complement.
GTGACTGCAATGAGCTCTGGAAAATAACGTGTAAGTCTGTGGTCTGCCAGGACATTTATCTGTGAGCACATGAGTCATGACTGCACACCAACATGCCCACCAGACTTACCTGTTCTCTTCTGCACTCTTCTGTGTGCACTGCTCTGCTTACAACTTGGGCCAGGTCAGCACCTGGCTCCACTGGAACTCAAACAAATCTCCTAGAAAGCTGTCATTCTGACAGCTCTTTACTAATGAGGTAAGTCCTTTCTAGCTGCTGGTGGAAAAAAATCAGCTGATCCCATGGAAAGCAAATGTAGGCACTCCAAATGATCTAACTGGAGGAGCAGAAGTTGTGGACATTGTGATATGGTGGATTAGAGGGAGGTGCTGGGGAAATTCAGTTTATTTGGTTTGGTGGGTGTGAGATGTTGGGATGCATTTTACCATGGATGTTTAGTGCAGAAACTCTGCAGACACTAATTTCATTTGTCCATCCACTATTAAAATCACAGAGTCTTAACAGCAGAGCCTGAAGGCTTTATTGGCATAGTAAAATGCATCTGTTGGTATATAAAAATGTGTTGTACTATACAGAATAAAAATAAGGCAGATTCCTGCACCAGGAGCTCATCAATTTGATTCCAAATGCCCATGATGAATGCCAGCTTTCAGAATTTTGAGTGCCAGGCAGGCCTTCCACATGCCTTGAACTCCGGGGTTTGCTGGGGCCTCAACTCTTGCTGCACGGTTCCAATCCTTTCTTCTTCTGCTACTCCGGGCTGGCTTTTAAGGGGCTGTTGCACTGTGAGCTGTGAGAGAAACAAATGATTCCACAAACTATTCCAAGATTTTTAGGGCTCTGAAATAGGTTCAGAACTGGGAGGTGAATTTGCAGATTTATACCCTGGCACTTCCTCTGTAACCAGCTGAGCCTAATAGGTGTGAGTAGGGCATTCCTACTGGAATGGGCCACCTCTAGAGGAACCAGTAGTGGCTTAGGGCCACCACGCACTCGGGCACAGCAATGAGGTTGGGGCAGCTCTGCTCACTGCCTTTGGTAGATGCACTGGAGAAATATGTAAGGACACTGGGTGCCTTCCCAGTGATCCCCAAGGCTTGGCTTTGTTGTTTCTGATTCGAAATATATTGAACCCACATCTTCACATCCCAGAGTTTAGAGGAAAAGCTTGAAATTCACTGGTAATCTGCATTGGTTGGCTCTGACCCAACTGTAATAGGGAAAAATGTCTTAAGGGATATAAATAAATAGCAAACTTGAAGGAGACAAACTTGACAGAGGGAGATGGAGATCACTGTGGCACACTGAGGAAAATTTCACTTGCTCTGACCTACAATTTTTAGAAGTGCTGATTTTTACTGAGAACCATTTCAACCAGAGAATCTGACCATTCTCTTCAGTGATTTATTTTCATGTTATGGAAGCTAATTCTGTTCTGCACGTCCTGATATACTTGGGAGAGTGAGCCTCATTGCATAGCCTTAAACTCTGTTCAAAAGATAAAAAAATAAACAATAAACAAACTTCAGCTTTGTTTATTCTTATCAACATATAGCATCAATTGTTGCCAAGGTTCTGTGGATGGCAAGAATCAATTTCACTGAAGTGCCTAGACAACAGTCATTGTGATGCTAAAGAAATCACCACAGCAGAGGACTTCAATTCCAGTTTCCCAGCAGAGCTTTGTGGACTCAGACAGTTACTGTCTCTTAGTGCCTTATCCCCTTACTGAAATTTCTGTACGTCAGCCAAGGGCTGATGAAGAGGACATATTGAGAGAGGCTATATTTTCCTGATAGGAACTTCATTTTTAGAGCTCTCAAGAATGCATTAAGTTCATAAGAAAAAAATATTGATATCATCTTACAAATACTTTTGTCTGTCTCCAGGCCAGAAAGCTGCTTTTCTGGAGCTTCAACTGTAGCCCTGGAAGCGTGTAGGCTTTGTGAGCCTGCACTATGTGAAGAACAGGCTTGCCAGTGAACATTTCAGGAATTTGCAGTTCATAAGGATGTTGTGCTTGCAATAACATCATAAATATTTCCTTTCACATCACGCTTGCAGTTCCCAGCACTGTTAATACAGATGTATTGTCAATCCCCAGCCACTGAGGAAGGCGAGCTTGTCTGGAAACGGATTCCTTCCTTTACTGGAAAGCCCATTCCTTCCAAAGGTCTGTAGTGAGCTGGTTGTAAAGTGTGGGCCCCTGGTTTCCCTTCTAAGCACAAGGAGATTATTTTTGTTATTTCTTCTTTAGTAAAGACTCTGGGGTCTCTCATCTCACTTCCTGACGTGTTTGTTTATCCTGGGCTCGAATAAGTTCTCCACCTCTCAAAGCCACAGACACAAGAACATGTCTTAGCAAAACATCTCGATTCCTTTTAATCTATTGCAGGATAGATGGTGGAATCATTTGTTCAGCCAATTTGCTCAGTAATGCATTGACAGCAGGACTGTAGCAGATGTAAGGCAGCAGTGAAAATAATGACTATTTTTCCCTTGCAAGGCAATGTGTGTATATGCACATCAGAATCCCAGCAAGCTTCCTAAATCCTTTTGAGCTTCTTTATACATTAGCTTGCTTAAAAGTGGTTCATTATGAAGCAATCTGAAAAGTAAAGTGTTTATCTGAGAAATTAGCACAACTTTAAATCTTCTTTGTTTTATATATCTATAATAACAAAAGTTTAAAAAATCCACTCTTTGCATTGAACCTGAGCAAAGAATGAATATAAAAAAGCTGATTTTGCTCTGATTTTGCTCAAGGTTTCTGATGTGCAAAGTGTGAAGTCAGAAAAAGCCAGAAGTGAATGGCAAGATCTGCGAGAATACAGGTACAGACATCAGGGCTCTTTCTTCAGATTTAGAGATGTGTGTCCATGGGACTGCTCCATCACCATATCCAACAGCTGACTCAACACTCTAGCTGAGAGTTCAGCAAACAAGATTTTTGCTATGTTGTGTTCACTCACCTCTGTTCCTGTCAGATTGTGGTGCAGGAATCCTGACTCTCATGGTCCAGTCCAGCAGCAGCTGTGACACCATGAGCCCCACCTGGAGCTGCAATTGCATTGGCAAAGCTCCATGGAAATGGACAGTAGAGATGATGATGATGAGATTTGCTTTAGAGCTAAGGACATAGCTTTAGGTTTTAAATCTTTGAATACTCTTGAATGCAGTCTTGAATGGAGCCTGGGGGACCTCCTTTTAAAAGTGTGTCATTGCCATTGGCTTTGCAGCTTTATTCTTGCACAAATTCCATGTTCCATAGGGTGGAACCCAGCAGAGCTGCAGCCCTTGTTGAGTACCAAACTCTGCCAAGAAAAAAGAGCTTTAATGCTTTGTTGTTTGAAACCTGCAAGAGCAAAATCTTCAGCGGAACCCTGCAAGGGGGATATCACAACATCCACTTTTCTGCATGGAACTCAGATGAGTGAGATTTGAGTGTCAAAACACCATTGTTTCTGAAGAGATTGTTATCTTGCCTAATGATACAAGCACAGATTATAAACCTTGGATCTCATCTTGTCTATTTACAAAGTATGCAAAACCAGGAACACATTCCCCCGAACACAGTGGGAGTCAAGATGTTTTCAGTTCTTAGCTTTTCAGAGACATCATGGTGAAATGTTCACTGCTTCAATGTTGAATTTGTTTCTTTTCTTTGCCCTCACTTAAGTAACTCTGTCCTGTGCTCTAATACACAGAAGAGCATGCATGCCCTTGTGATATAAATATGTACCTAATGAAGCCATTCTGCTCATGTGTTTGAGGTTTTCAAATTGCTTTTAGTTTGCCTGTGCTTTGGGTGGTTAAGGTACCTGTGCTTTGTGGTTACTATCAGCTCAGGCTGTTAGTTATCGGACTTTGATAAATTGTTCTCTAAAGACTTTGTGTTTATTGACCATGTCCAAAGGACTCAGTTGAGCTTTAAGGCAGTTTTTAAGAGCCCCATTAATTTCACTCTTTTTCAAATCCAGATAAGCAAATTAATGAGGCAAATGCTGATCCCTCTGAAAACTCAGCTGGACTTTTTCTATCCCTTCCCATAGATTACCACTAGGAAATACTCTGCTGGAAGTGAGACAATAGCTACAGGAGCAGTGGCTGTTGCAGACTATACCCCTCCTCAGAGTGGCTGAGGCTGGATGTGTGGCAGGGGGGTTGCGTGTGTAACCTCACCTAGCAGGAAACACAGCAGTCCACAATCCTGGCCTACGTGGAGTGAAAACTGTTCTTGTAAAAGGAGCAGGAGAGAGTTATGTGGCACTTTGGCCTCTTCACAAGGACAAACTCATGTCAGTTTACTTTGTTGCTTTTCTACAAATAAGCACATTTTGAGGGAGATTTTATTTCCTCTCCCGAAGTTTGTATATTCAGAGTAGTGTTTCCTAACACAAGACTCAGTGCTCATCCTGTGTTCTTTGTCCTTTCATCTCCAACAATCCAAAATTAATATTGTGGTTCTGTGTTTTTCCGACTACGCTTTAGTATTACACATGGATGGCTCCAGTTTGACTTATGACGTGTGCCTTGAAGAACTATTATTATTATTATTATTATTATTATTATTATTATTATTATTTCTTCCAAAAATTAATCAGGCTTTTTTTTTTAATATGAAGCAATACTTCTCATTGTTTATTTGCTTTGTAGGGCTTGTTGTCACTGAGTTTTGCTTTTGTATGTTTTCATCCATATCTACTGGAGTCTCATGGTATTTCTGTTGAAGTCTCTTGTCAGTATTGTCTTTAAATTTATTTAGAGAGATGACCAAATGGAACGGGATGAAAGTATTCTCTGCATAGTACCAAGTGTAACATTTGTTTCTGAGACTGCCCTGGCTTTGGTGCACATGGCTGCTGGTCTTTGGAGCCAACAAGCTCCTTATATTTCATTGTCTAACACACAAACAAGCCCCAGTTGCATAAAATATTGTCATGAAATGCAGTGTAATTTTGCAATCTGTGAATTGAGTTGAGCTTGAAGCAAATCTCCCTGTCCTGTGAACCTAAGCAATGGTGAAATTTTGAATCCATGTGTGAATTCTGTGGGTCAGGCTATCTGCAGCAATTTAATTGCTGGATATTGCTAGGACCTGATTAGTATCTGAGGATTCAGATGCTGACAGTGACTCATTTCCTGCTTACTGCCAAGGGAAATGTGCTTCAACATAAAGCAACGTGGAGGAAGAAAGGATAGGGAAAAGCCAGCCATTTCACAAATGGCATTAGACTGAAATCTTTTGTCCTAGGAATTATTTAAAACAATGCATAGTCTGTGAAAAATAATCTGGAGAATCTCCATGATTAATCTCTCCAGAGCAGAGCAGACTGTGAAAGCCAACAACAAATAAACCACAAAGCTCAAAGTGAAAAACAAACAAACAAACAAACAAACAGAAATCAGAACCCAAAAATCCATTCCAGGATTTTTAATTTAGGACAAAAAGTGGAAAATGCTTTAGATTGACTTTAAAAAAAATTTAAAAGGCATGTTCTAACTGATTGCAGTGAACTAAGAGTTCTATCACTCTGTTCTTCCAGCGAAGCAGACTAGATTTTTTTTGTAGTTTTGGAAGGGGTGAAAGAGCAGATTCTCTCTCAAATCAGTTTAGTTTAGAGTGCAGCCTGAGGTAGCTCTGCTTTCTGCCGTCAATGGATGAAACAGCATTTTCTCTTCACACACAATAATAACTGCTAAAGGATGTTACTTTCTCTCTTGCTGGTTTCCAATTGCACTTTCTATTATTCTAGAATTCACTGACCTTCTTGGAAGAGCCTCTTGAAAGTGCTTATGCAGATCATAGGCAGGTCTTTATGTCTTATGCCTGTAATGCAAACAAAATCTCCTCAGTCTATGGTATCTCATTTGCCCCTTGAAGTCAGCCAAAACGCCTCCGATTTATTTTAGTGCTGTTTGGCTCAGATTCTGAATGTTGATTTACTAATGTCACACCAATAAACACTGCTTGAGTTTTCTGAAAAACAGCTGAAAGTTGTATATTTACTCTTCCTAACTTTCCTCTTAGAAGATGACACACACATCCTTAAGCCAAGCCTAGTCTGAATTAACTGCTGTCAAAGAATACCTGACATAAATAACATTGTGTAAAAGGGAGGAGTTTTTTAACTCTCACAATGTTCTCATACTCAGACTTGCTGTATTAATAGGACCTTGTACATACAATTTTGACTAACAGGTAGTGAAAAGCTCCATCAAATTAGAATCTTCCCCTTTGGACTGGCACTGCTCACTGCTTCCATGCTCTTCATTAGAAAAAATATATCTGATCTATAGTTCTACCCATAAATTGGTTTTCAGGCACTTTCTCTGCAGATCACCAGACAGCTGGCATAAGATACAACAACCCACATTTCCTTAGAGAACCTCCAATGAGAGCAATTTGGATCAGAGAGCGATTTTAAGGATATTTAGCATAAAATGTAATGGGTAAGTGATACCAGGGCAGGGTTGTTGTCATGGGTCTTGAGCTGGCTCTTTAGCAGAAAATAACTGGGCTGTTTCAGGACCTCTCTAGCAGTTTTGGTGATCCTGCCTCTCATGAAAATGGCTCTGTTTCACTGCCTCCACAGAAGTAAATCTAGCAACAGGTTTCAGCAGAGATGTAGGAATCAACTCTTTTCCATCCTAACTTAATATCAGGACTCTGTATGCTACTCTACTTCATAAAAATACTGCTGTTCTGTCCATGCAGAGATACAAGGAAATGAAAAAAAATTGAAACTACTCCAAAGCCATTTATGTCCACTTTTATAACATAACTACTCCAATGGTCTCTTCTAAAACAAGAGGAAATATATACTGAGATCTAATTCCAATTCAGAAATGTGCTTGATGCTTCTGATTAACTGTAAGCATATTAAAATACTCCTAAATGAAGATGCGAAGGTAAACAACCTTGTTGTAAATCAGGTTCACAGTTTGTGATAAGATTTCCTATTATTGCATTGTTACTTTCAGGAAGCAAAGAATGCTTACTGTAAATTTAATGCAGTAACCCAGCAATGACTGCCAAGGTTTCTTTTAGAAGGAGCCAACTTGGTTTACATTCTTCTGTATTTTTATGTAGTGAATATTCTTTTCAAAACCCCTCTTTGGCCTTTGTTTTCCTGTCAGTGTGGATTAATGAAACTGCTCTGTCATAGGGATTGTCACGTACATTGACATGGAGCTTCTGTTACAGGTATAAGTTGAACAATTTGCCTCTAAATGACAACCTGCAAAGGGTTTTACTCATGTTCCTTGCATTCCTTCCTCAAGAAGAAGTTTTTATGGTCACTGGTGGCTTTACCAGAGTGTGCCAGGTGCAGATGAAATACAGGGCTGTCACCCTCAAAGAAATTGAGTTCCACAACAGTATCAGGCATTTGAGTTGTGTTCACTGTGTTAAGCAGTTTCTATGGAGTCTACATTCTGAATCTGACAAAATAAAATGCTGAAGGGAGAAGCACACAGTTTTGTGGAGTGTTGGAATGATTCCTCAGCTGCCTTGAGCTGAATGTAGTTCCTAACAGATGAAAAACATTTTTGTTCACTTGAGATAACTGCAAGGCAGCCAAATTATTACATTCAAACTTTCCAAAGCTTGGAAGTATTTGCTTCTGAGTCACAGCCAAACATGAACAACTGCTGCCCAGAAGGGACATTGTTGTTTGGAAAGAGAGAGACAGCGATAACTGATTGCCATGCTGAGCCTGGAAATTCCATCTCAACCTTGTCTCCAGCATCACGCTTCTGCAGCGCTCTCTTGAGCTCCACCACTGCTGAAGCGGCAGCCCAGGAGCAGCAGACCCTCCTTCATGATGTAACAAACTGCTCCAACAAAAACTGTGGTGAGTCTCTACACTGAGAAACAAGTAGTCTAGCAAGCAGGTAGCCCAGAGAACAGAAAGCAGTCATCAGTGTTCCTTCCAAAAAACATAAAAGTACTACATAAAACTCAGCAACTTTTTTTTTTTTTAAATTTGATTTTGAGTTTTTGATTTGTGTGGTCAAACAAGATGTTCTGCCAGAATTAAATACAGGTCAGCCTTTATCAAATGAGTGTGAATAGTTGGCTATTAACAGAGAAATTGTGACTTCAAATTGCCTATGGCAATTTATTTTTGCATGTTGTGAATGCTATTTCATCTGTTTTTTGAAAAACAGTTGTTCTTGGAGTAAGAACTAAACATTCCAAGGACCTACCATAAATTAAAAAGAAACATGTAGAATCTTTGCAGAAAAAGTCACAAAGGAAGTGCCTTCAAAACAGTTTTGCATTGGACTGAGCAAGAGATACCCACTGGGATACTTGTGGGGAATCAAAAGGGACAGACATGCAATATTTGATCTTTACTTTATTTAAGGTACCAATATGTCTCTATCCAATCTTCCCCAAGAAGTCTTTCTTGAAAATCTTAGTATGATCTTTCCTTCTCAAGTATCCTGCCATTTTTTAATGGGAGAAGGTATTAACTTCAGGAAACTGTAAAAAAAAAAAAAAAAAAACACTTCTAACATGAAAACAGTGCTTTTCCTGTGGTGCTTCAAGTCTGTGTATGGATTTCACTTACCACCAACCAAAATGTTCCTTTTCTAAGAGAAGAAAGACTGACTCTTGGAAAGGACTAAAAGATTCTGGGTGTTTGGAGTCTCTCCTTGCTGCCAGCCTTTCAGCTAAATACAGTTGCAGACTCTTCACTATGCATATGGGGCTAAAAAGCAGATGTCTTTCAAATTCCCTGAAGTTTCTGTAGCTGTCATTTAAAAGAAAACACCTTTGACTTGTGCAGCAGGCAAGACTGAACTGAAACCACAGGGAGAGAGTAAATATGATCCTCCTGGTGAAACCACAGGGAGAGAGCAAATATGATCCTCCTGGTGTCATTTTTAAAGCCTCTTTTCTGTCTGTAACTGCTCTTTAAATGTAAATAAACACTGTTCTCTTAATATGTGAGTTTCTACCCCAGAACTCTATTAGGGATTGCACAAATATTACCTCAGTGTATGTTCAGACATTATTAAAACAAATTACTCTATTGCAGCAGAGCTAAGGCCCATTCATTCATTCATTCATGATGGTGGTGGACTGTGCAATGTCCCTGAGGTATGCCAGGAACAACTGTGCTGTTGTAAGCTTACACAATCAGTTATTCAAAATTGATTTATTTTGTTAATATCCTATAATGGCTCCCAGGAGGAGATGAAAACAAACAGATCAGAGCTGATTATGCCTCCAGGTTATAGCTTGAGACAAGGCATTAACCCGTGGGTCTAGAACTCACAGCTACAGAAAGACACTGCTTTGTGCTCTGTGTGCCTTTTTCTTTCTGCCACCCTTTGAACCTCACAGTATTCATGAGCCTCAGGTCTTAAACCACCACAGGCCTGCATTGTACAGCTTGGACAAGGTCTCCAGATTGCCTGGACTGTACCTGGCAGAAGTCTAAAGGGGTCTGTCTTGTACACACAGCTATAGGTAGTTTTAAAGCATCCTTTACATCTTCCCTGTTCTTGGCCTCCTCTAGTCTTTGGCCAACTCCTGGCATTGGATAAAACTGGCCAAGGAAATAATATCCAACAGCTGAAAATCCCTGGTGAACAGAGACAACTACTTTGCTCCCCTTTTTATACTCTGTGTATTGAAAACACCAAAGGCGTGACCTAGAACAAAAAGGTCTGTATTGGAATTGGCTCAGCCTCGATAGAGAATTTGGAGCCATGTTCTGATTTGGTTTCCAAGAGGCATTTTAACATATAGATGTCTCTCTTCCTCTCAAAATCATTGCTCATGGCTTCATCATTTCATGGTTTTTATCATTCATGGACATCGTTTCATGTGTTGTATGTTCCCGACTCTCCATTTGTCTCCATTTTCCAGTCAGATGAAGGTTTCCATTGCCTTTAATTAGATTTAATTAGTGATATAAATGCCACAGAAGAGGGGTCATTACTAAGCTTGCTGCTGAGGTCATTCCTTAACCACTGCTGCTGTAAACAGCCCATGAATTACTTCTGCAGGAACAAAGCAAAAGGCCGGAGACACAATGGCAGCAGTCTGCTATGTCCTATGTCCACACTCACTCCAAACTGCTGTGAATGTTCTCAAACCAGAGGCTGTTCATCCAGCTGGATGAGGCTCACTAGAGACAGTGGCTGAGAACATAATTTCTGAGTAGGACTGTTACATTGGCTGCTGTCAAATGCCTTGTGGCTCAGTCACATATGAAAACTGCAATACTGGGAACTGCTTTGCTCATAAGTAGTGCACCACAAAGTGGAATTATCTATCATACACATTCCTCTTCCCAGCAAAGCTGGATAAGGGCTGTCAGATCTTTTCTCTAAACCTAAAATTCTTACCTTGGAGCTAATTGACTGCTGATCATTTTGTAGCCCCACAAGACTAAATCCTTGGGATTCTGTTGCCAGGTTGTGCTTGCCTCTGCAATCCATTCTCTTTGATGGTTCCTGTGGAGCAGAATCTGCCTGGCCTGAATAGTGATAGTTTGTTGAAAGAAAAGCCATCCCCTATATGTAAAAGAATCCCAAGTTTTCCTTACATTCCCGTATCTCTGAGGCTTTAGTGGATAAGAAGTCCTTATTTCAATCCTTTGGCAGCAATCTTGGGATCTGTCCAATTAAACAGTTATATTAGTTCAAATAAAAGAGACCAGGACCAAGGGTACATTTCTGGTTTCTTAAAGTCTAAGTCAACTGTTGCTACTTTAATGGTGTTTGGCCTTCAGATCTAGGCCTGATTCAAATCTCTGAGGGCTGGACCTTCAAGGCAGAGCTGCCCATGCATCTCTTGGGCAGCTGTATTGAGTGTAGCAGACTGACACAACTGCGGCCCTGGAATGTTCCTACACCTGTGGCTGAAGGCTCTCAGTGGACACTTTGGAGTGACACTTCTGAGTGTCTTCTGGGGCTTCTGGGGCATCTGCACGTTTAAAAGCTGTTGGGAATCTCTGCATAGCCTGAGGCCTGCCCAGAGCTTACTTTAACTGTGATCCTCCTTGCAGGGGTGGCAGGGCTGTTGCAGGCTCCTAATGCAGCTGTGTCACTCTGTGCTGACAATGTGATGGGCTTCATTCTTTGGGCCCTGCTTTATTACAAGATGTTTGGTTTGTTTCTTTTCTTTTTAGTGATGTGTATAAAACTTGCTGTTGTTTAATTTGAGAGTTCCTTATAAGGTGAATGAAAGGCATGAGGTAAAATTGATTGAAAGTATACGTGTCATGAAGACTTGAAATTATTTTCTTCCACACTGTACCTATTTTGACTATTCAGATGCTTAACTACCTATGGTTTTCACTAGAATCTCTAAATATACCAGTAATGCATAAACAGCATTAAATAATAGTAGTGTTACATACATATATCTATAAATACATATAGTATATATACAGCATAAATCTGTTTTGTAAATATCAATTTAGGGCTCTGCTTTTTTATTCAGAGCTTTTTATCAAGGCAATCTTTTGGTTAAATTTAAAAGCGCATGAAATTTCCAATAAAAGTCAAACTCTAGAAAAATAAAAGAGCAGGCACTAGGACAAAAAGGATGAGCAAATAATAACATTTATATGTAGAGTATGGATCAGATTTCAAAAGCAAATGGAATAAACTTAAGCAAAACAGCGTGTATTCCAAATTGGAATCAGCTATAATATTATGAGAAATCTGTGTACCTCCTATTGTAAATATTTATGCTTTTGAATTTCCTTAGTAAACTGCCAGATATTATTCCCCAAAGAACATTATTTACTTGTTTTAGATTTTAGCTTATCTGCCCTTCAGTTCTCTCATGAGATCAGATTCTCACATTACTGACACATAGGGGTTTTTAAATTGCAGATCAAAGGGGAATACAATTCATACATGCATTACAACATTGTCTTTTAACACCTAGTAGACAATGGTGACTAAAATTTGACTTCATAAGGCATTAAAATTTGAGTATGATGCCAGAAAAAGTGCCATAAATCTCCCTGGAGCTGAAATTCACTTGTTTTCCTCATATGAGGAAGTCTGCACAGTCTTCTTTATGCTGAATTGCTGCCAGTACTGCAACACAATTTCAAAGGGAGAATTTCATGCACTCGAAGATCAGGGGATTATTAGTCCGGGGATTATTCTATTTAAATTTACATATGAATTCTGCTCTGTCTCAGTCTACCTGCAATTATTGGTTTCTGACAATACACTATCTATTGATCAGTCTTCAAGATTATGGGACAGACCCTGAATTCTGGCCTGCCAATCTAATTCCAAATGATTGTGTATCTGTGGATAATTTTTGTCCCATCTTTCATGCCTTAAATTTTGTCTGCTGTCTACTTTCCCCAGTCCTCAATAGAGATACAGAGAGGCTTACATGCCTTTGACTTATCTGCCTTGATGCCTACCTGAAAAAAGTCACCATAACAAAGTTGGTTGTTATTTCTGCTTTGAGCTTTTAAATAGAAAAATGCCCAATTGACTTCAATGGCACAAGATACAGCATTTTTTTCTATAGGAGGCTGCAAGGGAAATGGAAACTCTCAGTGAAGACTTTATCTCTTCACTAGCTCACAGAGTCAGTAATTTAAGGTGAGCTTCCTCTATGCATTTGCCTATCTCATATCCTTTTGGAAAATTTCCTCTTTCATCCAGGAAGATGTGACTGGGCATTAAAGTATGAAACATGCTGCCACAATTGCATATGCTTTCCAACATCACTGATAACATCCTGTTCTGTCATGTTAGTGTGCCTGTTTAACTTGTAAGTTCCTTAGGTCAAGGACTGTCTACAGCTCCTTGTTTGCATAGTAATTACTAAATCTTTGTCCATCTTGATTAGTCCCTAGACATTACAATAATAAACAAAGCAGTTAGGAATCATCAGTCAGATCAGAATTGAAGCAGAAGCATAAAGGCAAAGGCTCATCTTCCCTTGTGCCATTCATTCAGTCTTTTTTCAGCACATGACATTTCCACCTTCTCCTTCCCAGCAATCCCCATCTCTTATTTTTTCTTTATGTGGCTAAAAAAAAAGGTAAGAGAATAACCTCAAAAGTTCTTAGAAAAAATTTGTCATCTGAGCCCCTCTGAGTCCAGACAACAACACAAAATTAGAAAAGCAGGGGGGAAAAAAGAAAAGAATGTTTCGTTTTGTAAAAAAGTTTTGATCAAAACAGCTGCAATTTGCAAGGATTAGATCTGGTCCACTGTCATACAGAGGTAAGAACTGGACACTGGCTCTTTATGATTTCACAGCCCTCTGTAGGCTGCCAAATTAAGTATGCTTTGGAGGAAAGTCTGAAAAAAGAGCTGGCACCAAAAAAATTTTGGTGTCCACTTCCAGGCCTAATAGTTTTCTTTTAATCTTTAGCCAGGGCATGGGAAATACAATCCTCCTTCAATAAAAGTATTTAAGTGATCATCTGTTGGACTGGTATGACTTGAAATTTGCCCCCTTTATGGGATGAATAAGCTTCATGGAATCTGGCTATAAGCTGAAAAATCACTATGGAAATTTTTACGAACTTTCTCTCCTCTTTACTCCCCCAAAAGTAACATTTTCACTTCTAGAAACAATTTTCCTTCTTCTGATGGTGTGTGAAGAGGAAACCAAGGACAGCATATATCTACCTGGAATAATACCTAAAATTCTTCAAGGTTGTCCTACTGTATTTTAGTTCCCTAAATCTCTCTTTCACTGTCATGTGGCCATCTAAGTGATTTTCTGTGTCCTGTTGTATGCTTACAGATAGGAAAAGGAAAAAAATAATTATTTACTTTTGGCTAGGGCCTGAAATAGTAAGTGAAAGCAGATGATGAACAACCAAAGTCTCTATACTGTACATGGGTTTTGCAGGGTTTTTTCCTAGTTCTTTTGAAATCCACACTCCCACCCCCACATACACGTGGCAGTGTTTGTAGGTTTGGAGCCTTGGGAGTGTTAGCAGCTGAGTGTTGTGCAACCTTTCCCCTCCAGGGCAGGAGCTCCTCAGCTTCTGCAGCCAAACCACTGCTGGGCACTGGTCAGCCTGAAGCAAGGAGACCATGGCAAAACAAACATGCAAACAAAAGCCAGTGTCCTGTGGAAAGCATTGCCCAACAAACAGACAATGGACAGTGAGTTATTTGCTGCTAAGACATCTTAAATCAAATACCAAAAGACATTAAGACTCTCTCCATTAAAGGCTCATGATTACTCTCTGTGGGGATATTATACACACTTCTATGACACGATGCAAATGTGAGGGACTGAAGGACAGATTGGCTATCTAAACTTGACTTGCCTGTTTCAGTTTGACAATACAATTTTCACTTTCTATTCTGGGACTCTTAAACAAATTTGTAGTTTTCTCAGCTTTCTTTGTTTAGGCTCAGAGGTTGCTGTGCTTTGATAATAAAAGTAACACTTAGTTTTTACACAATATCTGTCATAAGTGGAAGACAATGCACTTCACAAAATAGATCTGTGTCATTACCCTTTTACCTGAAGGAAAAACAAGGCTTTTACATGTGAAGAAATCGGCTTTTGATTATTAAAGTATTACATATAAAATATTTAATATAAAGTTGTTTTTTTAAGGAAGATTAGAGCATGCTAATTATTATTTTTTATTTTTGTTTACTCTTGTGGTAGATCTGTCCTGACTTTAGAGTAGGCAAAATGTGGTTCTTGGTGGTGGCGTGCAAATCACTGAATCCTTATTTCCCTTTATATTCTTGTGTATTGAAAATAATGATGATGTTTTGTTTTTAATTTTAACATACTGATGATAATTCAAAGCAGATTAATAAAGTTACATTTAGAAGTAATGGTGAAGTGCTGCAAGACCTTTGGCTTGGAAGTATTTAATGACAGGCAAGGCAATATTATTCATTTACTATAATATTCTGGACTGCTCCTGAAATACTGATACTAAACCCAAAGAACCATGACTGTCTACTTACATGAGCCTTATTGGATTAACAAAGTAAAGGAAATTATGGTTTTTAAGGAATCACTTTTTTGTCACCTCCCATGCTGTTCTGCTGTGGCAGTGGCAGCTCCTGCATTGACAGCAGCATCTTGGTTTGGATATTATCTCAATCATATTTCACCTTGATAGCAGATTTGTAATGTGCTGAGTTGCTTTCCTCAAGCAGAGGTTCTGGAGCTGGAAAGAGGCAGCTGCATTGCACCCAGCCAGTAGTAAGCACTTCTAAAAAGCATGATACTACAGTCATTCATCTATAAACCACCTCCCCTAAGTTTCTCCTGCAGACTATGCTGGTCCCACCTTTTAACAGGACCAGCCAACCCAGATGTCCCTGTTCCTTGCTGGGACCTCACACCCACCCACTTCCCTTTCCTGAAACAGCATGCCAAGGAGCATGAGGGATCACACAAGTCCATGCCCAGACATCTGTTTGCTTTCTATTTGGAAAAACTGCTTTTCACATTATATAGCCCAGTGTGCACGTCATCAGACACCCACAGTGTGTCTGGAATGTGGTGATACAGGAGCCTCTTGTTGGCAGCATCCAACATTTTTATCAGCACTTCAGTACTGAGAGGTCTGAGTGCTGAGAGGGGTGGGTTGAACTGAGGATATGAAGTGGTCACTCACTAGAAATGTGAAGGGAATTAAGGTGTGTGACTGTGATGGGATGAAAACTTTTAACAGTATTTGGTCCCTGCTTGTCACTGTGAAAGAGCTATAAGGTGCAGAGGAAGAGTCAAAAATAAAATAAAGAGCACAAGAATGAGCCTTTCCACTGCAAAGCTGGAGCGCTGGAAAAGGAAAGGAACTGCTGCTGGTATCTGCAGTCTTTGAGGTCTCATTAATCACTCCCTCATTTGCCTTTTGCAATGCCAGACCTTGAGTTCCCAATGATTTTTCCCTATTTTTTCTCCGTACCCTCAGAACCTACTTACCACTGAGCATTTGAATGTTGTGTTTACCATGGAGAAATTTCCAGTGATTTCTGAATTAGTTTCTTGGTGTACAGTATGTTATTTCTCTTGTTTTTCCTTTAAATTGCCTTATTTCTCAATGATGTTATGTGCAAGAAAATTACTTTTTTTTTTCTTTTTGTGAGAACATTCTGCCACAAATTAAGCTCTATGTAGGAAAATGTAGGAAATGTAAGAAAATTAGTTACTATCCCAAATCTAATAAGAAAGTGCGAGAGAACTAATGCTTCTCTGTGGCAGTTTTTCATAGGATAAGGTAAAACTGTCATCTAGTGGTCATAATCTGTTCCTGAATTACTGTTTTCATTTGGATATAGCCAGAATATTTCTTATACCCAGGATGAAATATACTGAAGCATACCTGAAAATACTGAGCTAGGAAAAAAAAAAGTGTCTGAAAGGCTTTGAGGCTAAAAGCGTTAGAATCTTTCATAAACAAATTTAAAACTTGGTGCAGCTAAGTTGTGAAGTCCCTTTTTCCTCTTTCTCCCACAACTTGCCACAGTGACATATCACTTTCTGCTTTACTGAACAGCTGTGGGAGGCTAAAGATCAAGATAAATGAAGCTAAAATGGGCCATCAAAATAACCTCTCAATGGTCATCCTGCTACAGTCATTTTACAGGACAGTCTCAACTACTCTGCAACAAGCACGTTAATGCTGTCAGAATAAAGCTGACTGTGTGCATCTCCTCACTTTGATCTTCTTTGTGTACCAGTGTTTTGCTGCAGCTGATTGGTAAAAGTAATGCTGACATCTGCATAATAAATGAATAAATGTGAAGAACAGCAGGATTGGTACATGGTATAATAAGAATATGCTCTTACAAAAAAGGAAAATTGGCAGAGCAAAATGCAGTGTTATGAGTTTGATGACAGGCTGGAATGTTACTCCATAGTATTAGCACTTGCAGGTAGTACCTGTGATACTCAAAGCAGCTGTGATTCTCAGATTTTTTTTAATGAAAGAGAAATTAATCTGTAGTGATGAGTAAGGAAGCTTTTATGCAAACAGTATCTCCTGGAGTGAACTGGCTATACTGGTATAAATCATAATACTTAGCAAACTAGCTTCCTGTCCAGTTTGGTTTCCAGATTCTGTTTATAATTTGTTTTTTCAAAAGGTGGTGGATCCCTAGTTTTGGATTAGGATCCCTTTATTCAAGGTGCTTTGAAAACTCAGAACTTCAAGATATCATCTGCCTTATAATACTTAAAGTTTTAAGCACATATTGAAGGGCAACGCTGACAGACGCAGATGATGGGGATAACAGGGAAATTACAAGACAGTCTTTATGTGGTTAAAAATAATTTCACTATACCCACACACTCAAGAATGTAATTGCTATTGAGCAGATGTCATTGAAGAGGTTTAACAAAGATATTGAATAAAAACATCTTTCTTGGTGTTTATGCAGTTTCCTGACTGAGAACAACCACTGAGGTAGATTCTTTTTAAACTTAACACATGGTCAAAAATAGCTGTCATCTTTAGTCCATCAGAGAGAAAAGATTTCTCAATGGTGAATGCAAGGGAGAAAAAGTTAGGATATGGAAGCCTTTCCTATATATTCATTATGAAATATATTTAGTAGTGAATATTCTTTGCTTAGTGTTTTCTGTGAATAGGTTTTGATCTGACTGCATAACTGCTGTGCAAATGTATTTTTTTATCTTTCTTTCTAGTTATGACTAAATGCACTGTACAGTTTTATTTCCCTACCAAATAAATTTGAATCAGTTTTTATTCTGCTAGAGATTTTAGATTTTTTAAAATTTCATTTTAATAAATTGGGGGTTTTGAATAAAATTATTTAGAATTCCCTTGCCAATACACTCATTCTCAAGATTTGTGTAAGTACACTTATTCTTTGGATTTGTATGAAGAAATGCCTGCTACATCTAGAGGGAGAATGCTCAAGTAAAAATCACCCAGCTCTAACAGGAAAACTTAAATTTCTGTAGCCAAGAGGATAAACACAGAAGATCCTCAGGTTATTTTAATTCAAAACTGAAAGTAAGCTGAGCAGAACTTCAGCAATCTCACACTGAACCAAAGGGTTACAATGGACAGCAGGGTTACAAACTAGGCTGTAAGTAGTAAACCACCAAATATGAGTAAGCGATACTGGCAGGAGAACATAGCTGCAAATCCTGCAAGTCATTGGGATTCAGGGACTGAGTAATGTCTGAAACACCCCTTTTACTGGACTCTGTTATTAGGACAGCTGTTTGAAGCAGGTAAGTGAGGATGTAATTACTTTTCTGTTGATATTTGCAATGTTAACAAGTCTTATGTGGTTTTGTTACAGTGGTGAAGGGCTTGACCTTGTTCCTGTGAAACAATTTCCAGTTAGAGACACCCAGAAATGGAAGCTATGTTCAGCCTCAGGATTCGTGGTGCATCCATTTTTTAGCATTCCATTGTCATCCTAAAGAACAGGTGAGCAGCTACTCACTCAGAGAAAGTGCTGCCATGCTGTGCGTGTGAGCTGGGTGCTCTCTACAGTCATAAGATAACTGCGAGTATTAACTGCTTGTCTAGAGCAGGAGTGGCGGTTAGAACCTGTCAGGAGACTGAAAGATGCGTATGAAGATAAAATACAGCAGTCAAAGTGCAAGATGCAAATTTGCCAAAATTAAAAGTTGCAGCATGAGATAGAGCATTGGTAAATGTGGTGAAAGCCAAAACTGTTCTGTACGGGATGAGCTGAAAAGCTGCTGACTTTCTTCCTGTGACTTTGCAACATCCTGGGGAGTTCAGAGGGCAGGCTGGCCTGACTGCTAAGAGTCAGCCAAGACAGCACTTTTGTGTGGAGGATGTCTGCACCACAAGAGCATCATGGTGCTCAGAGGAGCAGCAAGCACCTGAGGGAGAGAGAGGAGTACACAAAGAGACTCTGCTTTAGAATTCCGTGCTGCTGGGGACCAAGAGCATACCAATGCATGTGTGTATACATAAGACTCTTAATCTTATTTTTCAAAATCACAATCTAAAATTCTGTTTTTCTGCCCATAGCAGGTCTGAATGTGGAACAAAGTAAAGGACAAAGAAAATAATCAACCAATTAGCAACTTAGCAATGTCCAGGTGTGGAACTTACATGATTTAGTCCAGTGTAATAGGCCTGTGAAGGATGATAAAACCCTACAGGGAGGCAGCAGGTTAGCAGATAATACATTTCAGTGAATATATATTGCTTATAAACTGGCAACAATCTACCTTCAAGAGCTGATGAACCCCATTTATGAACACTGAAGAATGTAAAACACTTTCCAGTCCACAGAAAAACTGTCTTAAGAAGTGATGTCACTCTGGTTTGGAGTGGGAAAAACAGATCACTGGTCAGTACAACACCTATTTTAAGTGAGGAATTTCAGAGGATTATGCCCGTGTTGACTGGCTCTCTTCCTTGGTCAGTCGCTGGAAACCGAAGTTCCTTTAAAAGTTGGTTGTAGCTGCTTGATACTCAGCTTTGATCCCTTCCACTGACAAAAATGACATGAAAAAATGGAGAACAGCAATACTTGCTTGCAAAAAGCACCTGGCAAGAGTGGCTGTTTGACAGCTGCTAGAGGGAGAGTAAATAACCAACTGTATCAGTTTACATGAGTAATACATTTAGGAACTGTAATTAGCTTAGAAGTCTGTTTACCAAGCACTGTGTCATAGTCCTTGGGAGCTTAGCTCAAAAGAAAGCTCTAACAATGTGTGTCAAAAGATATTTCTAAATCTAAAGGAAAAATCCAGTTCTTCTGATGCTGCAATCAGCCTCAGTACCCAGTCAGTCTTTTAAAATACTGAAATAAGAGGTAGTCAACAGAGGCTTATAAACATGTTTCTTTATTCTTACTGCAAAATCAGTTCACACTTTTACTAGAAAGGCATCAATCAAAAAAATTTGACAGCTGCTACTATATGGGGGACAATTTATTTTACTTATTTCCAAGGAATATTTTGTGAAGGTGAGAATAAGTAACGTCCAAATGAGACACAAAAAGTTACATAAGCTAATTTGCATACAAAAAAGTGAACTTGAAAGTACATTGAAAAGAATACCAGTAAAATATCTAGACATACAAATGAAATGAAACTTCAGTTTTGGTAATAAAAATAAACATTACTACAACTAGCAAGCATTTTATCTCTTTTGTACATTATTGCACCTTTACAGAAGATATATTTGTATTTGTTTTGTTTTGTGAAATATTTACTTTGGTTTTGGTTATTTTACAGTATCTTAATGCTTATACTCTTAAGAAAGAGAGGAATGCCATATCTTCATGGAGTCTTATAGAAAAATAATCATACTAGTGATCTGAAACACAGAATGAACATATTTAGTGGAAATCACAAAGTCATAGAGTGGTTTGGGTTGGAAGTGACCTTAAAAAACATCAAGGTGCACCCCCCTGGCACTGGCAGGGTCACCTTTCACTAGACCAGGTTGCTCAGAGCTCCATCCAACCTGTTCTTGAACACTTCAATAGGTGGGGAATCCTCAGCTTCTCTGTCAACCTACTCCAATGTCTCACCACCCTCAAAGAAAAGAATTTCCTCCTAATATTTTATCTAAACCTACTCTCTTTCATTCTGAATCCATTCCCCACTACCCTGTCACTTCATGCTCTTGTAAAAGTCCATTTCTGTCTTTCTTGCAGGTTCTCTTCAGGTACTGGAAGGCCACAATTTGGTCACCCCAAAGCCTTCTCTTTTCCAGGCTGAACAATCCCAACTCTCTCAGCCTCTCCTCACAGGAGAGGTGCTCCATCCCTCTAATCATCTTGATGGCCTCTTTTGGACCTGCTGCAGCAGTCCATGTCCTGCTTGTGCAGGGGACCCCAGAGCTGATGCAGCACCGCAGGTGGGGTCTCACAAGAGCAGAAGAGAGGAGCAGAATCCCTTCCTTCCCCTGCTGGCCATGCTGCCCAGGACACGTTTGGTTTTCTGGGATGCAAGTGCACTCTGCTGGGTCATGGCCAGCCTCTCATCCACCCCAAGTCCTTCTCAGCAGGGCTGCTCTCAATCTGTTCATGCCCCAGTCAGTGCTGACACCAGGGGTTGTCCCAGCCCAGGTGCAGGACCTTGCTCTTGGTCTTGTTAAACCTCATGAGATTCCCATTGGCCTACTTATCAACCTTGTCCAGATTCTTCTGGATGACACTCCATAATGGCATGAAATACTGGATATGAACCTAACAAGCGAATTAGTCATGCTAGTGCAGTCTCTTTCCTAGTGGATGACCTTCTAAATTTATCCCTTATTTCCATTTTCAGAACTAAGTCTTCCCTACCATTATTTTCTGCTATTTGAGGTATTCAGTGATGATCAGTAGGTCATCAGATCATGTGTTATTAACATATGTATTAAAAAAAAGTGGCTGCTGGTGGAAGAGTGTTTTGTTTCAGTTCAGACAGAACACTCCTCTGGTCTCCCAAATGTGTACATCATAGTGTCAAGTGCATCAAAGCAACAACTACAAGTGACTGACAGAACTAGGATCCCCAGGCAACAACAGCAAAGGGAAGACTGGTCACAACTTCTTTTCCAGGAAAAACTACGGTGTGTGGTCAGTCATATATTTCCAAGAAATAACACATTTTCCCAAGGAAGAAAGTAAAACAGGGAGAAAAAAAGAATTATGGACTCATCAGCAAGCAGAGGTGTTTGAACAGACCTAGTGATCTGTGCTGCCCCAAAATCTGAAGAAATCCTCCAGGTTTCTTTCTATAACCAGTCTTCCATAAAGAATCTCTTTCCTTTTCTGATGTTGTTGAATCATTCATGTTCCTGGACACAAGTCTTGAGGAAGATCCTGCCCCACTGTCAGATCAGACACTGAGCTGTAAATTACATTTTCCTTCTGCACATAAGTAGTATAAGGTTCTACTTCCGTTGTGTCATCCTAGCAAAACAAAACCAAAAACTGTGAATACAAGGAGGAATTTAGCTTGGCAAGGCTCTGCAAATCTTTCATTTGGACTGAAGAAAATAACTGGGAAATAGTGCTCTCATATTTACTCCTCTTCAGCTATAGGAAAAAAAACCCCTCCATTTCTTTTTCTACCAAGGAATGTGGATTGCTGTTTCTATCAAAGATTTGGAGGGTGAAGCTGAGGTATTTTTTCACTTGCCTCCTTTATCTTCCCTCCTACTTCCCTTTTTTTGTCCTGAAAAACATTTTTATTAGGGTCTGATTCTCTAGAAAGAGCAAATAATATGCTATAGGCTTGACCTTGACTCATTCCTAATCAGTCTGCATTTCAGTCTACAGACATGCCAATGAAAGTCCCACGACACGACAGCAAGAACGCTGATACTTAAACCATTATTTTACATTAATGCAACTGTGTCTGTCAGCAGCAACTGGGAGGGCAGCAGAACAGCAGGAATACTAATAACTAGAATTGACTAAGTCTCTTTAGAAACTGAAGCATCTTTTTAAGTTGATGGCAGAATTTGAATCTAGTGTATACTGTAGGTGCACAGATACAATATAATTGTAACACATCTTGTCTGTGTAGAGAAGCTGTTATTTGGATTTGGCAGCAGAGAACAGGGACAGCTTACAAGTGAATTTCTCAGTTACATAGGAAGCTTCTAACAACATAGGATATCCAAAAATATCTGCCAGTTTGCAGGTCAGCTCTCCTTCCATGTTCTTGAGTATGATTTTTGCTTTAATTGTGGATTGACCATGCAAGATAAAGGCCTTCAAAATTCACACAATTATCATTCTGGGCACCAAAAGGGATATTCTTTCGATTTTGGTGTCTGTTAATCTTGTTGCTTAATCTTCTTGTTCACTAACAGTTTTCTTAATATCACCCAATCCATGCTATTGTCTCCCTTCCTGACTATTATTTGGAGAGCAGTTGTGGTCAGGGTATGTGATACGACAAGGGAAATATGGGGGGGACTGTCTCCTTGTTAAAGGAGGGCTTGAGCTGAGTGTTTGCTGTTGGAACACACCTCTAGTGTTTGCTCCAAGTCAAAGTTATGGTGAAGACAATAACTTCATTTTGTCCTATAAAGAGCTAAGAGTAAATATATCAGACACCCTAGCACTTGCTGAAAGCAGAGAGTAAAAAATCTAGTGTTTTCCTTTCACTGACCATGTTTCCAGGGCTGCCAGAATCACCATGATTTGGTGATGGTCTAATTTGCTTAATTCTCCTTACCTGTTGCGAATGTATGGGGGCAATTTCAGGAGGTTTGGTATTGTGGCATGGTCTGTGAAAAAGAAAGGTATTAAAATATGTTTAGCTGGATCACAGCCTGGTTTCTTTGATCAAAAGCTTATGAAACATTTCTTTTTCTTGTCTTCAAGAGTAAAACCTTCTCATGTCTCTCTCTCCTTGACATTTGATCCTGAAATTATAGCACCCTACCTTTCTTAAGAAGTTTTTTCTTATGTTTGTGGGTGCTTATACATAAATTGGAAGCAGAATAGAATCAAAGCTCTCTGTAAGGATATACATTTTGCAGTTAGTGAAATGGTATTGAACTAATTCTTTACCTCTGAGGGAAGAGGCCTGAGAGAAAAACAGTTTGTAACAGGCAAATGAGGAACCTAGCTGAAGTTTTCAGCACAGGTGCTAATTCATCCTTCCACTCCACAAATTATTTCTGTAGGTATTCCTCAGAACTACTTTTTTTCCCTTCTTTTTTTTGTTTCCCTTTCCATAGGAAATCCTAAAGGAACCAGAGCCCAGCTTCACGCAAGGAATTTTTTAGTAAATAAAGATAGATCTGCTGTCCCTTCTGCTCATATGGCAGGCTGGCATTGTTCAGTCCTCTGGCACTTAGTGGAACTTATTAGGCAGCAGAACCAGTGCCCTGATCTAACCAAGAAATATACTGGCAGACTATGACAGTATCTGAAGATTTACTCTCACAGATTCCTATCAGAAAGAAGGAATTCCACTTTAGGAGGCAATGCAATCAGGGTCCTTGCTCAATTTCTTCCCATTTATATTTTACTCAGGGAATCATTCTGTGAAGATGTGTGCAATGCACAGTGCACAGTGTCTTCAGAAATATTTGATGTAGTTAATGTGGTTAATCACAGCAGCACAGACTGACAGAATCATATTATTTCAAGACAGAAAGAGTACTTTAAAATTTCTTCTAGCACTAGATGATTTTTCCTTAGCACCTTAGCATAAGTACATACCTATGACCATGGAGCTTGAAATAGTAAATGACAGCCAGCAAGGTGATAATGATCAGAACACAAGTAATGATGTAGGCATACAGGAAAACGTTGGTGACGATTTTCTCTAAATATAAAGAGACAGTCTCAGTTATATCTTCTGCTCCGTTTCTGTATTATTTCAGTAGAAGATTAAAGTTGCTTTAGAACATACATGCATTTTCAGCATGCTTGTAAAACAAATAGAATGTCCTTCAGCAGAAAGGAACATAGTAATGAAACTTTGCTGAGAAATACAAATGGAGTCTCTGTCAGAGGCAAAAGTAGATTCCACTAATGTCACAGTGGCCAGTCATAATATATTTTCACTAAGCCACATCTGAGTTCCTCTCAAGGACTCATCATTTCTCAGTAGTATAAATATTCTCAAAAGCAACAAGAAAACCAAAAACCAGAACCCAAGGATCATACGTTATCAGACATTCACAATTTGGAATGAAGGAATGTAATTTTTTCTGCCAGCCACTTGAGACTTGGCTCTCCGTCTCTCTTACCATGATATTAAAATTTGCATGCAAAAAAAAAATTTCTAATATTCTCAATCCAAGTGATTATTTGAATACAAAGTTAATGACTAATTTCTCCCTGTTTCCATAAGCATTTCCACTACCACAAGAATGCTACCATACTTATATATATACCTCTTAGGGAAGAAAGCATTAGGAAATAATGTCCAGAACACAAAGAAGCCAGTGATGTTTCTGGACAAAGGCAGTCAGGGATGATACTCTTGTCCCTATAGGATTTCACTGAAGATTTCTGTATATTTTAGAGATTTTCCTTCCTAGAAAGAACAAGAGCTGAGAAAGCTGGACAGGGGTATGAACATGGAGCATACAAAGGGAAGCTCACCTGAGGGACAGCAGGCTATGGACTGGCTCCAGTTCCCAGCTGGGTGGGACACCATGCAGGTGATCACACTGCTGACACTGGTGCTACATGCTGTGAACTTGCTGAGAACAGTCACTGTCCCGTTGTCGTGGCACTTCTCCTCTGCAGTGGAGCTGCCCTCTGGGGCCCAGGAGAGCTGAGCCGGCGGCTTCCCCGCCGCTGCCTCGCACACGGGGCTGCCCTGCTCGTCACAGGACAGGCTCAGCCTCGGGGGGGCTGCAAAGCACCAGCAAGGGGACAGGCATGCAGTTAGTTTGGCACAGCCGGGCTGGGCTGCTCTTGTCCTCCGCCCAAAACGAACCTGAACTGAACCCAGTGAAAAGAGGAGAATGAGGCTGGGGCTGTCATCCCATCCCATCCCATCCCATCCCATCCCATCCCATCCCATCCCATCCCATCCCATCCCATCCCCCAACATGGGCCCAAAACACACGAGATGATGAAGAACAGCTCTCTTTTCCCTTCTGCCCAACTCTTCCCCATCCAGTTCAGCCTCTTCACAACCATTCATATCCTCTGTGTGTACATGGGAAATTCCTTCACACCTGTCATTTCTAACTGGACAGTGGAAAAAGGGAGCAGCAGAAGGGAGAAGAGATCTGGGAAATAAGGAGAAAGGAGACACAGAGATACACCCAATGAAATGCATGAGTTTTTCCCAGCAAGAATCACAGAACGGCTTAGGTTGGAAGGGATCTTCAAGATGCTCTAGTTCCAACCACCTTGCCATGCAAAGGGACACCTTCCACAAGACTGGGTTGTTCCAAGTCTCACTCAGCCTGGTCTTTAACCACTGGGATGTCGACAGCTTCTCTGGACAATCAGTGTTCCAGGGGCACTATCCTCACAATACTAAATATGTTCCTAATATCTAATCTAACCCTACCTTCATTAGTCTAAAAAAAACCAGCTCCACTTTTGCACATTCCTTACCCTGCACGGTCAGATGGTACCTTGTGTGGAAATTCCCTTCTGTTGTTGCTGCTTCACAGCTGTAATTTCCCTCCTGGGCTAGTCCCACTTGCCGTATCTCAAGGGCAGGAGGCAGATCTTCTCTGAATATCAAGTTTATGTTGTCACTGCAGGTTGTTCTGTGTGTCTCGTTCTTATCAGCCCTGTGTACCAAGGTGCACAGGCCTCCAGCCTTGGGGGTTATTGTCCATGTTAGCATAGTTATATTTCCTTTGAAAGAGCAGGTGAGAACTGGGCTCTTACCTACAGTCATCACTAATGCTGAGGAGTTGTTCCCTGAGGGGGGAAAAAAGAGAATGTGTGAGAGGGAGCCCAGGAGTTGTGGTCTGGACTTCACAGGGAAATGTCTGCACTGCTACAAACGAGCGTGAGGCCATGGCTGTGCTCATCTGCACGTTGTCTGTCATCTCTTCCTACAGCTGTGGATCATGGATCCAGTGGCCTGTCACAGTCAACCCCTGCAATACAAATTTCCCACTGAGGATCATCTTAGTGGATAAGACTGGATACTGGAGCAGGACCCTACTCCTGCCCATTGTCTTCAGCGGTTCCGCATCCAAAGGCTGTGCTTGAGTGAGCAAATCCTCCAGCTGGTTGCTCACGGGGCCTGAAATACAGGAATGTGACTCTTGCATCCGGCCACACGACAGTGGCTTTTCTCTCGAACTGTTGCTGCCGACAAAACAAACAACTTTTACTTCTGCATTCATGTGAAATCCCATACAGTGGGATTTGGCCTTGTCTACACCTTTCAGGCATTACACAGGTGCACATAACACTGGTGGAGCTTTGTGTGGGAGGGAAGAATTTTGCCTCATGGCTCAGGGTTTTCTTATATGTGCATTAGTGTTGCCTACACGTACACAGGCAGCCTCTTTTGTAAGGCACTTGTGAGACTGAGAGAAAAAAGGGTCTGAGAGCAGGTTGTAATCCAGTGTGAAGAGTAGCTGAGGGAATGGGACTTTTGTGTCCTCTGGCTTCTGCTGAAGTTAAAAGCCAGCAATCCCTAGATTTCACAATGTTTGTGAATGAAACTTCTCAATTATTTGGTTTATAGGAATAATACCCACACCTGTAGTCCAAACAAACCTCTCTTTATCACTTATTTCCTCTTTTAGTAGGTGGCCCTTAAACTTTGGGACAGTAAACCACTGATCTCTCAGTTCTCTGTGTCAGTGGTGGAAAATGAGTTGCTCTTTCCTTTGGCTGACTAATGGCTTTAGTCTGAAAGCCATGTGTGAGGAGAAAACCAGAGCACTACTTTCAAAACCTGCATTAATCTGGACAGACAGCTCAAGTTTACCAATCTGATTGGTACTGACAAATAAGTTTTTCCCACATTATTCCAAAAATATTAAACCCCTCCCCAAAGCTTACCAGCAAACACACTAATGCAGCAATTGAAAGTACATCTGGAACATGCAAAGAATTATAAGATTCAATTTTTGCATGAATTAATGAAACCCTTTCAATCCTCCGCCGTGGTACAAGATCTGACTTTGTTGGGTTTTGCTACTACTTACCCAGATTCAGAATTATATTATTTCTGCTGTCCAGCACGCTGCGAAGCCCAGTTCTTAAACATTCACAATGCTATAGGAAGTGGTCTTAATGAGCATCAACTTTAAGTAATTAGTCAAATCATTACTATTGGCCTCTTTGAGAAAACTACTGTTGGTTTTACCTCATTAATATTGTCTGAAATCTCATTATCTTCTTGAATCTAGGCAAATGAACCATTCCAGCTCAACTACTTTTGGTTTTGTTTGACTGTTTTCTGGGGAAATTATTTCTGACTTGCAAAATGAGCACACTTCACTGCATTTCAACTTACCTATTCCTTCAAATGCTTTTGCCTTTTCATTTTGAGCATTAAGTATCCTTTGGATGAAGACACTTCAGCTGTTAAGAGTGTTCTGTGACACATTATTACTCTGGAGGTGTTTTTAAATGACAAGTATTTTTCTCCTAAATGGCATTCCAAGAAAACATGAGGTGTGTGTTTTAAACTCGGATGATTTTACCAGGAGCGGAACTGAAAGAAGTCTTTTGTCCCGTGATAGTTTCTGGATGAGTTCAAGGAGCGCCTCTGAGAGTTGGACAGCAAAGTGTTTCCTCTCCCGCTTTAACATTGCTGAGAGCCTCAGAGCTCCAAGTCATGCAGAGTATGGCTGACCTCATTTGAAAATGACTAAGCAAACCTGAGCACCCAAACCACCCCTGTGTTGGAGCTGGGGTTTTTTTTTGATAATGTTTGCAAATGTTGAGCAAGAATGACAGTGTTGTGCATATTGAACTTCCATTTACATATTAAAGCAGCAGAAATTTACTTGTCTTTCAACTCAGCATCTCCTAAGCAGCTCATTGCAATGTAAAAGTTCCCCAACACAATGGGTTTTCAAGCTTCAAGGCTGTAAAGAAAGAGGCAGTGAAAGTGGTGCTTTTTGCTATGCCTTTTGTCATATTCTCCTCTGAATGAATCAGGTACCATTGACTTCAAATAAGAAACCACATCAGAAAGCTTAGAATCTGCTGAATCAATTTAAATACAATTTTAGGTTTACAGAAAATTTGTAGAAGGCTTATGAAATTCCCTGTATCTTGTTATTGATTCGGAAGACTTTAAGTATGACAAGAATTTCCCCAGATGACACATCAATTACTAAAAATCATCTTGCTTATCCTAGCCACACAGCTTCATACTTTTTCAAAGAGGTCTTATAATATAAAAGGTTAAACTGTTTTCACTTTACTGCCCTCTTTTATTGCTAGAGTGCAAGTAAGCAGCATTAGTGTAAATATTAATTGTGAATTTTCTTCCTTGATTTGCTTTTTTTTGGGTACATGCTGCTAGAAACATGATCTATTGATTTCTTTTACAAAAGAATGTGTCTGCCAAAAATCCTTACAGATTCGGTTAATTTGTGTTTCTGAAGTGGCTCACTAGCAAAATAGGACTGGACCTGGGCAATACTTGATGGGGAGCTTCCAAACCATGAAGAATAATGTCATCTATTTTCATGGAAGTTTCTGATGAACCTTCTATTTCAAACTAAAATATTATCCCAGGAAATGTCAAAACTTACTAGATCTTACCACAGAATTAGCTTTATTCAGAAGCAATCCAAAATGTATATTCTCAGAAGTTAATGTGTAAATAGCTATGGGATCCTCAAGTACAAAGGCAGTTCCTTAAATAGAAGTTATCCCCATCCCTATCCCATCCTTCCTGGTCAGCCTTAGCATTTGCTCCACTTTGACCTCACATTGGACTGAAGTTGGACATATTCTGCTTTCTCTTTCTTATCAGCATACCAAAAGCCATTAAGCATCTAAAAGTATATTTTATTAGAATATAAATCAGTAGATCATAAAGTGACAGGTCTGCAGGGGACACAGAATTGCTGGCTTTACTTATGAAAGTAAAGGCATGAAAATAAATCTCCTCTGATCCCTCTGCCCCTAGAGAACAGGTTCTTTCCCTCAGCCCTCTTTTCTACTCCACACCTTTTTGCTGACTTGTCAGGTTGCACATTTTTTACATGATCACACCTGGGCTCCTTTTCCCTCACTTCCATGACTTCTTGTAGGCCTGCTACAATCAAGCCCTTTGCTAAGGTCTCCTGATCTGCTTTCTTTGTCTTCCTTATGCTGCCTGCCCCAGCCTGTGCTCTTGGATATGTACCCAGGAGCTCTGAGGGAAGGCGCAATCTCCCCTTTCCTCTGGGAATTTCACTAAACCTAGAGGGTGTATGTCTACTCTACAGGAGAACCAAACAAACAGGAGTGTTTCTTGTGGTAGCCACAAGCTCACTCTCGTAGACTCCCCCTACAGTGGGATGGGGAGAGAATCAGAAAGGTGAGAAAACTCAGGTTAATAGGTAAAGCAAAAGCTATGCACACGAGAAAAACAAGACATCTCAAGGGCAGGTAGGTGTTCAGCATTTACAGGAAAGCAGGACTGTATCATACATAATGGTGACTTGGGAAGACAAACATCATAGCTCCAAGCATCCCTTCTTTGTTCTTCCCCCAGTTTTATATGCTGAGCATGATGCCACATGATCTGGAATATCCCTATGGTCAGCTGAGGTCAGCTGTCCTGGCTGTGTTCCCTCCCAGCTCTTTTGGACCACAGTCCACTCAGTGGTGGTGTGAGAATCAGAAAAGGCCTTGGCTCTGTGTAAGCACTGCTCAAAACATCTCTGTAATGTCAACACAGTTTCCAGCACAAATCCAGCTCCACAGAAACCACTATGAAGAAAATGAGTTCTCTCCCTGCTAAAAACCAGCACAGTATTCCATTTCTGTTAAAGAGAAAATGTTCAGTGCTGCAAGTATTTTAATTCAGACCTCTCATCACACCACTGTCTTCAGGAATGGTCTTTTCATGCTGCAAAGTGGCTAAAAGTAATTTGCTGCTGCTTCCTCTATGATAACCAATTGGTTTGTGACCAATGCATTAAGGCAGATTTATGGCATCCACATCAGCATTTGTCTGCTCAAAGGCTCAGGCCAGCACTTTGCACAGCTACAGCTCTTGAGGTGAAATATCATCTTACAGCTGAACTGAAATGACAGCTTGCTGTGGGTGAAAAAAGGGATAATTAGTGCAGCAAGGCCTCAACTTCTGTGGGCCTGCAGAGGACAAGAGATTTGAAGGTCTGAGCTATCAAGCTCATCTTGGTGCAGTGCTAACTATGGGATGGTAATTAAATGTCAGCACTGTTATTTCATTGCACACAAGAGATATGAAATAAAGGGTTGCATATTTATTGTAAATAACATCTCATTTTCAGTTATGCTCTTCACAATTGAGTTGACTGGAAAACAGCAGTCGTTTTTTCTGTTAGCCAGAAAGAGCAAAGCTCAGGAAACCAGAAGTATGTGCTGTCTGTGACACTGATGTGGAAAACAGAGGAGTCAGGTTCTGGGAATTTTGTACAGCACTAGACCAAACCATTTTATTTTGGTTGTGAATGCAAATCCATTGTGATCAGGTTTCACCTTGGAGACTCATCTGGTAGTAGCAAGCCTTTAGACTGAGGTTCTCCAGTTTGACTGCAGCCTCTAAAATCCAATTATGCCATCTCATTGTCTCTCCTTGACTTGCAGAAGACTTCAAGCCATGTCTGAGAAGGTTCTCAAGCTGTATTGCAGTGCACTGAGTGCACATTCCAATGTACTGACAGATTCCACTTTTATGGAAAAAACAAACTTGGTTGAGGAATTCACATTTGTGTTTCAAAAATGTGCTGGTTATTGTTGTCATTGTAAGGTTACTATAATTTGAAAAGACTGGGGGAAAATATTTGCTCTGCTTTTTTTCAGTGTGGTTTATGCAGTGTGTTTGAAAGCTCTCATGAATAACTAGTTGCACCAGCTTCTTTTCAGTATCACTTATTTTGTCATTTCTCCTATTTCTCAGAGACTTTCTCACACTAAAAGAACAAAGGTTTTAAAAACAGGAACATTTGATTGTAAAGCCACTAAACTTCTGAGGGGAATCACTGCAAAATCAGAGACAGCTATGCAGGTTGAAAGTGCTACTTTCAAACACGAAAGATTTCCAGCCTCTGTTATTCTTCATAGCAAGTTTTAAACCACAGTAGAAATTTTTATTGCCTCAATTTCCATGACAGTCTCTTGCAAAAGTTACCTGGTAGAGAGTTTTTTGCACTACAAAGAGACTACTTTACTTTTTCAGACATATTTCTCAGACATCCTCTTGATTCTTTATTTCTTACAGTAATAATTTACCAGAGCATTTTGATGCATCATCCCCCTACACCCTCTGTAGGTATTAAACTTAGAGATATAATGAACTGAAACAATGATCATACCACAGCCAATGACTAACTGTATCTTGGAATGAATGTAGTATATAAGTCACAGCAAGTTGTAAGCAAAAAGGCAGCACTGGACACTTGGAAGAGTTCAGATACAAGTCTGTGTTGTGCATCTGTTTTCCCCTTCTACTGCCAAAGAGTTCCTGTGACACCCAGCAAGGCTTGTCTGGAATGAAATGAAAGATAAAGAGAAGTACTTTGTACTAGGGTAGGAATTGCTGATGTACTGACAGATTCTTATATAGTGTAGCTTTGTGACTTTGAAAACACAGTCGCAACAGCACGGGATGGAGTGTGGGCTAAAAACCTCTCCTGTGTTTCGGGTGAGAAGCAAGTAGTTAGACTACTTTAAATTTCATTATAGAAACACATCAAATAGCTGACCTAAGTTCATAAGCCTCTGTTTCCTGAAACCTAGATCACAGCTTTTTGAGCACGGATGTATCTTTAACAGGACATATTAAAACACAGTTATACCTTTATTGCTAGTTTCACACTCACACTCTTTTACCCATAGTTGTCATTATTCCTTGAAAAGATGTTTTATTTTCCTTTCATTCTAGTTAGGAATTTCCTTTATCTTCAAAATTCCTTTTTTTCTCGTACTCAAAATTGTTATTTTGTTCTTCTTTTAACACATTTATTTTCTGTGACCACTACCATGCCACTTGCAGTACTTTTCTTGCCACCAAGAAAAGTATTAAGTATTATCACTTTTTCTTGCTGTTTCATGCAAACTGAGATAGTAATCTCATGCACTTTGCCTTTGGTTTTACAATATGAAGTGCTCCTAGAATGGCTGGATTTTTTAAGATTGCAAACTTCAACATGGCTTTATATGTTGCAGAGGGCTGAGGACAGTGACAGCAGTCAATAGTGATCTCAAGGTTTCAGTCTTCCCTCTCAAGGTGGAATATACCTTTGCCAGTCTTCCCTCTCAAGGTGGAATATCCCAGTTGCCAGTTCCTAGTGTGCAATTTTTCTATGATCTTTCAATTCTCTTACACTTTCTCTAGTATCTTTTCAAGCAGTCTTTCAAGACAGTTAATTTTGAAGGCAATGAAAAGATGCTAAAGCTCACTTAGGTAGACATGTGTTTGATATAGTGTCCCCTTGAAAAAAAATTAAGCTGAAAGAATAAAGGACAACTACAGGGACTACAATTGTCCAAGGGATGGATAAAGAACTGGGTTAAGGAGAGAAAGAAAAGGCAATTAAATGGTGGTGCCAGTTTTAAGATAGCTTGCTGATAATATTTCTCAGCAGCTGATTTTTGCCGAAATTCCATTTAAGTTTTTACTTAAGTTTTTACGGAGGCATTGACTGTATCAGCAGCATGCGAAGAAATTTGTTGAAAGCAGGAAGAACACAGTGTTATTAGTATAAATAGTTGATCTGTCATACAAGAAAAATCAGTTGACCTTGATAAGTAGAATGTTAGATATGTGCTGAAATTCAGCCACTAAAAATGTCGTAATAATAAAAAATGGGTAGTCCAACAAATTTTGACTGGAAAGTTGAATACAGAACCATGCCTTAATCAGTATTTAAACCAGCTTTTCAATAAAATGGGTACTTGTTTTGGTGCTTAAATTGTTTGTGAAATGTGTTTTCTAATAAAATGCCTGCAATTTGATCCAGCAATTCAGTGATTTATCCCCATATAAATAGGTTATGTCTCAATATAATATGACTGTAGGGAAAAAAAAGGATGGGTACACTTGTTAAATGAAGAGAACAAACACTGTTGGCCAAATCCTCAGCTGATAATAAATCATCACTGAGCTTAATAAGCTGTCATGCAGTATATCAGTCTGGCTGTAAACTTTGAACTTTGCTGCTTCTGAACTGTGCAAAGTAAGTAAATCTTCCTGCTTGCAGAATGTGAGCTGGAATAGATGAGGGCAAAAGGGATTTGCACCGGATGTCAAAGTGCCTGGGGTAGTATTGCTTTCAGAGTAGCACTGTGACATCACGTGTGACAAAGTGATTCTAGTTCTCAGTATAGAAACAGATACAGATTGTTTTATATTTTGTTCTATGTGCTGAACTTGGCCTTTTACTCTCGGCCACACGAGAAGAAAAATAAAACAAGTACTCTTCACTTATGCTTAAGCAGCATTTTCCTACTATTCTAAACAAAAATAGATAATTTTCTGCAAACTGTAGGTTGTGTGCCTTCTTTTTCATACTTTGCAGAAAGCAGATAACAAAATACTATGAAAACATCCTTCTGACCTCACTTTTATATGGTTAAAATCACAGTCATACCATAAAGGTTTAGTGCTTACGTTTAGCATTGCAGTTTTCATCCCAGCACTGTCTTATTCAACACCAAGACAAGGCAGCATAAGAAAATCCTCTATGCTTTTTTCTTAAGAATGATTGCACCTCTAACTACAAAATATATCAGCTGTGAGTTTTAAGTAGCACCTACCTCTAGAAGTGCATTCACAGTTAAAGAAAATCTGCTTGCTTTGTAAGTTATGAAGTATGTGGTCAGTTTGGAAGACTGAACTTCCTTCTTTCCATAGTTTTGAAAGCACACAAGTTCAGGCAAAAACACACTCTGTGTTTGGACCACAGCAAAATAAAATGTTGGTATCATAAGGATGTGTTTCGAAGATTGGACTCTGGCAGTTTAGATATGTTCTATGAAAATTTTTGCTTTACTTAATGGTACAGAATTCTTTCTAAAGAATTTGGATGAGAAAAACAGTCTGCTTGCGTTCAGATGCTTTTAGGGTAAAAGAAGTCAGAATAATTCCAGCACACTGTCCCAAAGGAGCAGCAAGGAAATAGTGAAATGGAGACAAATGTAAGTTTACCATAATAGATTTTTTTGGCTATGATTTTTTGTATCTGGAGCAAGATTCCATCATAAACTAGAATAGAAGTCAACAGAGACAGATGTAGTGAAATATCCTAGGGCAGAGATAGTCAAAAGGCAATAAAATACTGGTACACTAGTGAAAAAGAATGTACTGGTTTTATTAAGGAAAGAAACAAAACGAAAGCAGTAGCATTCAAGGAAGGTATATATGCAGGCAAACTTGAGCTGTAGCTAGGTTGCTCTGTAAATTAACTTTACTTTCATTCACCTCATAGTCTATAATTTCAGCACAATGTCACTGACTTCAATTTTTCACTATTGATAAAACTGAACAACCATAGGGAATCACATCTCTTTACTGATAATGGATATCTTGCAACTTCCTGTGAAGCTCTTGCACATATCCATTGTCACAGGATAAACTACAGAGGCAGTATGTATCCAGTCAAATGCTGCAAAAGTTATTTCAAAAAGAAAAGAGATTTATTGCATGGACTTCTCATGGAAGACCTTGCCTGTCCTTACCACTTTCCCTTGGAGTATACACAACCATTTGAGGTGTTGTGTGTGCTTAGCTAACTAGAGAAACCTTCAGAGCATTACCAAACATATTTTAATGTTGAATCTTTTTCACTGCTGCTACTGAAGATCATCACAAAAGGATTTTTAGTAGAGATCATGCCCCAACAACTTCAGTAGTTTATTATCCAACTCTACCTGAGGGCAGATCTAGGTATGACAATTAGAAAGCAACCTCATCCTTTTGTCTGAGCTGCTCCATCTTCTGTGGTAAAAACTAACCCAGTCACACAAAACAACAAGCTGAGGAAATGTTAAGGAAAATGTTAATGGAGATAAAGTCTGGTTACACAACAAAATTTCCATGACTTCATTTCTTTCAGAGTAGTTTGCTCTAGTCTGCAGAAGGAGGGGACATAGTTCCTTCTGAGCTTCATGCAACACTGAAGACTAAAATTATCGGGACAGAATATGCACATTAGATCAGCTTGACACATTTAGCCAGTGATCTCTGAAGGAAAAAACCCTTGCTGCTAAATATTACTCGGAAGAGCCACCCTCATACTGAAGGAAACAAGTTAAGGAGCAGTGCTAGCTAAAAACTTCCCATCAAATGTAGGCTGCTTTTTGTTGGGAGCAGGTTGAGGAAAGAGGTTTCAGGTGTGAAATTAGATTTCAATGGAACATCTTTTTCTATATTCTTTGAAGGGCAATATAATTGGTTAACTAAGATACCAATAAGTTAAAATCCAAATACCTTAGCGTGAAAACTCTCCACTTTTTGGCATTGGACTTTTTAAAAATATTTCCAGCAAAGTGAATTTTTAAAAATAATTTTTGCCAGTAGGATTTCTATTTGTCTCCCCACTTTTTCTTCAATATTCTGTGATGTATTCACACTCCTTTACTTTTTGAGCAACTGTCTTCAAAAATGTAGATTGTCTTCGATGCTACCATAATTGATCTGCATGAACTTGAGCAGGTTCCTCAGTATTCTTTTGAGATAGTTCTTACCTAGAGAATAGGGACAGCTTTTGTACCACCAGTGTGCCTGTTGAGAGGTTAATGATCAAAATAATGTTAATAATGTTCATGAAGTATTTAAATTTTTTCCAGTGGGTAGCACTGGGGTAACTATTTAGAACCCCTCCTCATCACACCAGACATTATAGATGGGTGTTCCACCACTGCCAACAATGACTGCATCTGTTTTGCTTTAAAATACCACAAAGAAGATATTTTTATTTTCTGACCAATGTCCATGTAGTTTAGTTCTATCTGTCCAAAATAGGAATGGACACATGCATGTTACATATTATACAGAGATGTCCAAAGTTGAATTTGGATCTCACAGGCATATCTGTCTTCCTCCTCCTGTACAGAAACAGTTTAAGTTTCTGGAACTGTTCCTCAAATCCTTAGTTCCATTATCAAATCCCTGGATTGCTTTATGGTGTCTGGAAAAACATAAGCTCTGAAAATGCAAATGAGCAGTATGTGGGAAACATTAACTGTTGTAGTTAAACTGTATTAAAATGAAGTAAATACACTAAAAGACAGAAAATTTGGACTGCCATTGCCCCTAGTACAAAAGCCTTTCCCATCTTGATACTGACCATGCACCTTAGAATGAAATTCTAGAAACTGCTCCCCTCTGTCAGCACATCAGAGACTTTCCACTTCTCCTCTGAAACATCCAAGAGATCCTTGCCCTATTTCAAAGTACCTGCAGCCTCTCTTCACCAGAAACTTCATGTCCAAAAGCTTCAAGTTCCCAAACACTTTCCCAGGCATATTTTTAGGGTGTTGAAAGACTCATTTTCTCAGATGATGTGATTTGGATGTCTTAGTAAAAAGGCTATTTGTGACAAATTGTATGCTCCCAGCTAAGGGTCACTACATAGTTGCCTACATAGAAGTCACAGGGAAAATACCTGGCAGCCTTGTGACCACTAAGAAAAGATGAGCAGGAGTGGGTGTTGGGAAAGCATATCTTAACTGTGCATTACAATTTTTAGCACTTAATTAAAGCCATATAACTATTTATAGCTTTTATAAAGAAAAGAGCTGTGCACATTTCCCATTCTTACATCCCAATGGCCAATTGGTCCAGTTAGACTCACCTGCTAATCTCATGACCATGGTGATGGTGAGCAGCACAAAAACATACACGGTCTTCCCAGCAATCTTCATGTTGGTTCCTGCTTTCATGGCTCAGGCAGCTCCCTCACTCCATCCATCCCTCCACCAACTTAACTGTGGTCAGGGCAGCATTTCTTGCCTGCCAATACATCCTCAGCAGCCAGTGTCAGCGTTTCCTCTTCTCCTTTCCCATGCCTCTCCTTTAGCTGTGCATGCTCTGGGCTGACTGGCTCCTCAAAGCTGGAGAGGTTCCTCCTTCTGACTTTTCAGAGCTTCCTGTGCTGACAACCCAGGCAAACATTGAGGAAACAGGCTGAGCAATTCTGCCTTCCGTTCATTGGCTCTCCTCAAGAGGCTGATGAGTGAAGATAAACCCTGCAGCAGAGTTCAGAGAGTAAAACCAGAGGAGATTATTCAATGCTGAGTTTAATATCAAAAAGGAAATCTTAGTCTTGGGAAACTAGAGAGAGACTTCATGTTTCTCACTGCTTTTACTTCTGCTAGTTGTTTATCACGTCTTTGTCACAACCTCCAAGAAAATTCTTCCACATGTCTTCCTAAAAAAAAAAAAAAAGCAGTCTTAAATCGTCTCTATAGTGACATTTTCAATTATTTCTCTCTTAAGTACCCACTTAGCACATGGAATTCTACACTTCCCATATATCTACACAGCCTCATGTGAACTTTTAAGTTCAGACCTTGTGAATTCCTAAATAAGTTGTAAGTGTACTCTTACTGCATCTCCACCCTTGCCAGCTAAAATATTACAAATTCAAAACTCATTTTTTGCAGAATCTGAAAAAAATTGTGAGTATGGGACAGTTTTCAGGAAAACTGCAGAATGTCTCATTCTGGAGGTTTGAAACAAGGAAGCGGTAAATATTTCCAAAATGAAACACTGATACTTCACATTTAAATGATGGTTTTGTTTAGAAACTGATCTAATTTGAAGGGGGCAGAAATTTGTACAAAAGCTGAAATATTGAGCAATTTTTTTTTTTGGCACAGCTGAAATTACATTTTTGTCTGGAAAACAAACACAAAAAACAATTCACTGTTATGTGCCCTTAATCTAGTGCAGGCTTCCCATGGGGTAACAGCCTCCTCTGAGACATCCAGCTGCTCCAGTGTGGGGCTGCTCCATGGGCTGCAGGTAGATCTCTGCACCAGGGACTGCAGGGGAATTGCTGCTCCAGCACCTGGGACACCTCCTGCCTCTCCTTTTCTGACCTTGGTGTCTGCAGGGCTGTTTCCTTCACACATTCTCACTCCTTTTGCCAGGTGAAGCTGCTTGGCCATTGCCCCCCACTGCTTAAATGCTTTATCCCAGAGAATAGGCTATCCATTAAGCAGCAGTGGAGAAGTTTGTATGCTGAAATTTCACCAGGTGACATCTGGTGAATTTTGATGGGTACTAGAAGCTGTAAAGAAATGCAGCACTCTTTGTGCACAGAGACTTGTTTTCAAAGTTTAATAAGGTTCCTTCCTTTCACATTTTTTTTCACCAAGTGCTCTAACTTTTGCACCAGCAAAAATGGAGATGCTTCATGGAGAAGAGAGCAGCCAGACTGTGAGTGTGGTGAGAGTAAAAAGATGGGATGCATAAAGCAGCATAAATGTTGGTGCCATGGGGAAGATGCTGAGCAGTGTGGGAACACAAATAGGACAGACAGGAGTTTTGTGTAGATGAGAATGATTTAGGTAAAGCACGTGTGTGCACTATGTTAGTTCTGTACAGGGTGAATTAAGAGCTGTGGCTCACTCTGCTACTGACAACACTAATTTTACTGAAAATTTCCATGGGAAAATACTGTCTTTGAATAAGAAAGTGGGGTGCCCTTTGAGGAAAAGCTACCTCAAAAATATGAGGTTAAATCAGCATTTTAAAGAGAAGTGATGAATTTTATTTAGCTTTGTCTTATACTGTTTTTCTCTTTTCCTTGTTTATGAATTTAAAAAATGGAAAAAACAAGTATTGTGGATAAGGACAGGTAATACTTACTCTTGCAATCAGAATGAAGAAGAGACTTGCCCTTGTTCAGAGGGAAAGGGTGAAGCTGTTTCAGAATGAAAAGTCTGTGTTAAATACTTGTCACCAGAAATTGAATGTCGCCCACATCTTTCACTGAAAAATATGTTTGGGGGTTGTTTTTTTTCACAGTACTCTTGTGTGGGTTGTTTTAAAATAATATTGTATCAGTTTCTCCACTTCCTCACTGATACAATAATTTTAAACTCCAGGGTCCCTCTCCTTTCCTAAGCCACAGCATTTCCCCAGCACAATTCTGTGGTCAGTGGTAGAGAAAAGGCCTCAGCTATTAAAGCTCCAAGTCAGAATAGTTAGCAGTGAGGACAGAGACATAAGAGGAAAAGACAGAAAACAGATTAAAGTTGTCAGGAAATGAACTGCTCAGGCACTTGAACTGCACACTGTGTTTAAACTGTTCTGATGAATGCGGTCTGGTGTTCTGGTTTTGTTTGATCAGACTGGTGTTCCAAAATGGTCTGCATAGATGTTCACTGGAACAGAGGAGTGTGAATTAAAGTCTTATTTAAAGAAGTAAAAGAAAGACTGATAATGATCCTATAAAGAAAATAATGCAAAACATAAATTCAGATGGATGATCTCTGTCCCAGGAACATCTCATTGACTACTGCTTCTTGTGGGAGGGTGGTCTGTATATTTTTATCCACTTGATTTTTAACATTCAATATAGGATTTTTACACTCCTCTTGACTGTTCTGAGGTTTTCAGTGTGCTATTCACAGTAACACTGGTTTATTTTCTGAGCATTTACCATTGACTGTGGAATTAGTAATGCATGTGAACAGATACCATTGCTTTGCTTTAGACAAGAGCATGGAGAGGATGATATGTTTATGTAAGTAAAGATAAGAAGACTGAAGAGATAACTAGGCAAAATGTAAGCAGTGTCAGGCCTCAAATGTAAAAGAAGTGGTGCCCAGATCTGATGCAAAGACAGGAGGATATTAAGACATAGAAAATGTGCAGACTTGCAGTGTACTGGATTGCTGCATAAAGCAAAAAAATAAGAGATGCAACAGGATAGAGGAGATTTTGGAAGAAAGCAAACTCTCTTCTAAATAAGAAAAGTCCAACTTTAAGTTATCATCATGGAAGATCTTTACTGTAGAAATTAATTCAGAACCAGAAATGAGACAGCTATATACTTTAGGTAGAGAAGAATAATTTAAGATGTCATTAAGATACTTTGGAAGCAGCTTTCTGGTTGAGGGCAGCAGAATTTGGGAAGTGAGATATGAGAAGTCTGTAGAAGGTCATGACAGAAAACAAGTTTACCACAAGGATTGATGAGTAATCATAGCAGACTTTTCTTCAAGTTATATATTGAGAGCCAGGATCCCATGATATAGAATTCAAAGGAACCTAGATTTATTTGGGTTGGAAGGGACCCTAAAGATCATCGATTTCCAACCCTCCTGTCGTAGGCAGGGACATCTTTCCCTAGATCAAGTCGCTCAAAGTCCCAAACAGCCAGGCCATGACACTTCAAGGGATGGGGCATCCACAGCTTCCCTGGGCAACTTGTTCCAGTGTCTCACTACCCTCATAGAACAGAATCTCTTCCTCATATCTAACCTAAACCTACCCTCTTTCAGTTTAAAGCCATTCCCCCTTGTCCTGTTACTACATGCCCCTGTGAGGTCTGTCAGGTCCCTCTCCAGCTCTCTAGCAGGTTGCCATGAGGAAGGCTGCTCTAAAGTCTCCCTGGAGCCTTCTCTTCTCCAGGCTGAACAACCCCAACTCTCCTCAGTCTGCCTGTACAGTCCAGGTGTTCCAGCCCTCTGATCATCTTGGTGGCCCTTCTCTGAGTTCTCTCCATCAGGTTCACATCCTTCTTATGCAGTGGGCCCCAGATTTAGGTGCAGGACTCCAGGTGGGGTCTCACCAGAGCAGGGCAGAGAGGGAGAATCACCTTGCTTGCCCTGCTGGCTACACTGCTTTGGATGCAGTTCAGAAAGCCAAGCACATCCTGGTGATGTGCAAAAGGATGTTTGACTTGTTTGACTTTCTGGGCTGCAAGAGGATGTTGCTTCTCATCTCCCAACACCCCCAAATCTTTCTCCTCAGACCTGCTACTGATTTATTCTCCACCCAGCCTGTGTTTGTGCTTGGGATTGCCCTGGTCCAGGTGCAGGACCTTGTGCTTGGCCTTGTTGAACTTCATGAGGCTTGTGCAGGCCCAGCCCTCAGGCCTGTCCAGGTCCCTCTGGATGGCATCCCTTCCCTCCAGCATGCTGACTGCACCTCACAGCTTCGTGTTGTGGGCAAACTCACTGAGGGTGAGCTCAGTCCCACTGCCCATGTAGCCAACAAAAGTGTTAAACTGCCTCTGTCCCAGCCCCAGCCCCTGAGGAATGGCACTCAATGCTGGTTTCCACCGGGATATTGAGCCAGGGGCTGCACTGAGTGTGAC
Source organism: Melozone crissalis (assembly GCF_028551555.1). NCBI lineage: Eukaryota > Metazoa > Chordata > Aves > Passeriformes > Passerellidae > Melozone > Melozone crissalis. Next base: position 18,748,315 of record NW_026535786.1, on the reverse strand, counting down.
CACCCAGCCAAATCCTTCTCCACTGTGGTGCACTTCAGAGATGGGGATGTTGTGTGGGACAGTGTCATGCGTTTTGCTTGTACAAGGCCAGGTAGATTACATCGGTTACTCTTTCTTCATCCATCAATGCCCTCACCCATCATGGAAGGCCCTCAGATCTGCCAGTGAAGCCATGCTGGCTGTTGCAAATCACTTCCTTACTTTCCATGTGCCTTGGTATAATTTCCAGGCAGACCTGCTCCATGATCCTCTTGTCAGGCACAGAGGATGAAACTGAGCCTGTAGTGTCCCTGAGTCTTCATTATTTTCCTTTTTAAAAGATGGGAGGGAGTATGTTTCTGTTTTTCCAGTCAGTGGGGGCTTTACCAGATTGCCACATCTGATCTGAGAAAGGAGAGAGTGGAACAGAGGATGGCCTAGACAAGAAATAGTGCGTGTAGAGGAATGAAAGTTGTCAAGATTTTCTGGCTGCATTAATTAGAAACAGTGTGCATTTAATGTAAAGGAAGAAAAGTGGAGAGGCTTGGATAGCTGAAGCCTGACACACAGCTGAGGATGAAGACATTGCCAATAAGTGCAACTAAAGATATGCTTTAAGTGCCCGTTTCCACATAGCAGAAGAGAAACTCGAGTGTCATTTATTCAAGGTGCTATGAAGAACCTTCACAACCTACCTGGAGACTGAACTTTCCCTGTCTTCTGAGTTCTAAGAGCACAGATCTAGGCTCTGCCTGTGGTTTTCAGTGTGGGTTATTGCAGTGCCATTTCATGTTAATTATCGTAAATGTCATCAGATATTATTTGGCAGTCTCTGTGATCTGCTCTGTTTGAAGTGGTTTTACTCAGCTTAAAGTCCTTGCTGGCAGCAGATTCCATGTTAATAACGAATTCAACAAGAAGTGCAAGAACGGTAATGCTGGTTTTTAACTTTTAACCAAATGCAGACAGAAATAAAATTTGCTCCAGGAACTGAGTTTCCAATGATGACATGAATATTAGAGTGCTGGAACCCCATCTGGTACAAACTTAAGCTGGCCTGGTTTTGTTGACTTCTCATGATGGTTCCATGACTTTATTCATGTGAGAATTCTCCCTGCTGTCTCTTTCTATGTCAGCTGAGAATCCTAAAGATTCAGATAGCTTGATGGTCTGCAAATAAATTAGTAAATCTCTGAAGCTGGAAATGGTTCTGGGAAAGGATCATGATTCTCTGTCTACTGACAGATCTGTTTCAGACACAAAGTGCTCACCCCAACAATGGTTTTGTCCAGCAATTTGGCAAGAAGGTAAAATTGAGGCTGGATTACAGTATGCAAAAACCTTGTTCAAGATATAGGGCATTAAAACCAATTTCATTATTTCAGAGATGGCAGTGTCTGTCACACTTGTCAGTGAATTTCCTGCCTTTTGATGACCTGTCTTAGAACCAAGATCTTGTGGTGGGAAAAGAATTTCAGTAGTTTTATTTGCATATTCTGTAACAAATACTTTAATTTTGCATATGGAGGTATGTGAAAGAGAAAATGAAAGTATCCATAGCATCTTTCTTTTGTGCAGGCAGATGCAAAACTTCATCTACTTAACTGATGCACTTTGATGTTCCTCCAGCTATTCCATTTCTTGACTCTGAGTTCATCCAGTCTGCCTGGAACATGATTGACAGCCTCAGATTTGATTGCCTGAATGTTTGCAATTGCAGACTCTGTAATCTGAGCTTTTGTGTTCATCATGCTGTGAAGGCCAGAGTGCAGTGGTCATTTCCTAGCTCACGGATCCCAAAACATGGCAAGTCCCCTAGCAGAATGGCATCATGCAGCAGGCTGGCTATGAAGATATAATTTATGACCTTTGTGGCAGCAAAGTGGCACAATATGCTTATAAAGCCTCTTCCTGGTTGTTCTGCTGTTGGGTGTTGCTTATTCCTAGAAACACCCACGCACCTGAAAGTCCTGATGAGAATAAATTTCCTTTTACACAACTCCTACTGGAGGGTAGGTAAGGCTGAGGTGAAGCCCGCATTCCCAGAGTCCTTCTCTGTTCAGGGAAGCTTACATTAAATAACAAGACTGAAACCAGGGGACCTGACTTTGAATTCAGAGCTGTTGGGAACCCTTTATACACATGTGTAGGTAGATAAAATATTACTCATGTTTCAAAGTACTGCTGAGGTTGAGTTGTAGTTAATAAAAGTACTAAAGGCCTCCCTGCAGCCTAGTCTGAAATTCCACTTCCCATCATTTCTGGGAGTCCTGTCCTAACAGCTTCTGCAGGCCAGATCTGTGCTGTGCAGATGCTGACAGAGCAGAGCTCCCTGGGCTGCCTTTGAGCTGGCTTCAGACACAGAAGCTGTGCAGGGAAGTCAGCACAGCACTGCACACAACCAGGGCACAGAAACCTCTGTGCGCAACTCTGTGCTACCTGGTGGGAATGAAAGAGTCCACCCAGTGCAATCCAAGCTTTCTTGGAGCCAGCTCAGGGTCACTGACACACAGCAAAGGCTCACAGCTCCTGCTGGGGTGAAATGTTGTGGCTCTTTTGAAATCAGCATTAAAATGTTCACCTGCCCAGGTTCTAGAGCAGGTCAAAATGCCTAGGAGTTTTCTTTTGTGACATGCTGTGGTTATGTTGTAGCCTGCATCCCAGCAAGGTTCCCCTTGAGCACAACTCCAGATTGTGCAAGGAAGACTGGGCTTGCTTGCAAAAGTGCTCTGAGAGCAGCTGACTGAAAAGTGAGGAGGAAGTGGCTCAGGGGACCGGATGAACTGACACATGTTTCATGAGAGGAAAGGGGCAGGAATGTCCAGATGAAGCCTAACTCCCCTCACTTCTAGATGCCCAAAGCACTGGAGTCTGCCCCTCTTATCTTTGGTCAGGAGGCTGAAAAGAAATGTGGAATTTTTAAGGCTCTACTTGAACAACAGGAAGATGTTTCACTTCTCTGATTCCTTAGATACTTGACTTGAGAGATGGACAGGATAACTTCACTTGACAACAAAGAGTGGGACAATTTTTTTTTCCAGTGCAGATGCTCCCTAGCAATCTCCCACAATAGGCAAGCTAAGGATATGAAGCAGGAAGTTTTGCATTTGAAAACCCTTTGCAGCACACCAATGATGTGGCCTGGAAGTCTGCTAGCTCAGCAAGTTTGGGACTAACCTTGGCCCTGCTCTCAATGCTGTGCTGTGTCTCTTATCCCCACTGTGGCTGCACAGAATACCAAGGCTGTATGTGATCTATCCTCCATTATTTCAAGTACCCAGACTAAGAAAACATGAGAAATCTGTGGGGATTTTTTGTCTGCCATAAGTCAATGGAAGTTAGTGGAAAGAAACTGGCGGATGGAGATGTTTGCAGGGTGTAGACGTATTAATTTCATTTTCTGCAACAGGTGCTACACATGTAGACAGAAGCAGGAGATTCATTCTTCTGCCTGATTTTGCATGTTTGGACAGTTATTTCTGTCTTATTTTGCAGTAAGGGTGAGAGCAGATGACTCTAGTAGAGTGGACACTTTTATTTCTATAGAAGAAATTCAAGTGCAGCATCAGATCATTCAAAGGTGCAAGACATTTTCTAATCTTCAAAAGTTAGGCATTGGTTTAAAGGACAATACATAAATCTTAGTATCTCTTTCAGTACTGTCTGCATTGTTCTAATTTCTCATGTTTACCATAATTCATTATTAATGTTTTATGCAGGCTTGCTTTCTTTCTTGTTTCAACAATATCTGGTGATAAGGATGTCCACAGCACATTTATGTGCTAATGTAAAATTGCTTCCTTTTCCTGCCTTGAATTGGTATGAGAAGAGTTGAGACTAGTCCATAACAGCTGTGTTAGGCATAAAATAGTTCAGTGTTCAGTGTTCAATAGCTAATTAAATGTTGGTTTAATTAAGATGTGCAAATCCAAAAGAATCTCTGGTATAACTCCAGAAAGGTCAATTTATTCATCAAGTCTTGATTTTTCTTGATAGTCTCAATTATTTTAATGTGCAGAATGGAACTTCCTGATTTCATGGTGCTGTTCTTGATACTTTCTGAGGAAAGTAGACTTGATCTGGGGGGTTCCAGATAGCCTAGAGGCAAAGGTCTCTCTTCCAATTTCTGTACAGGCTCATTCTGTCACTTTTACTTTTTATTGTGAATTATAAACATTATTTTTGTCTCAGAGAAGCTCCACTCCCAAGGCTACATATATTCCATATCTACAATGCCTGTGCTATGATGGGGACACATAAATTGGAAATTGAGAACCCATGGGCTTCTCCCATGTAAGCAGACTTGCTAACCCAGCAGTTCTTTATTTCCGATAGTAACATACAACAAGAAATCAGCCCTGCTTGCTACAGCAGAGCAAACAAGGCCTATCTGGCACACACTGGTGGTATATGCCATTTCTGGGATCTGGAAAATAGAGCCTGGATATCCCTGAAAACTGAAAAATAATTTCTCAGCTTGCTGTCCACTATTCATATCATTGCCAAAAAAATGCATTGGCTTGGGGTTTGCTCATTGTAACAACAATGGCTAAAACATGAGCTCTCAGAACCATATGGCTCCATCTGGAGCAAAATTCCTAATATCACTTAATTTGGGAACTTGGCAATACTGACAACACTTTGGGTGAAGAAAAGAACATGATGGTACAACGCTGGTAGTGAAAATAAATTTGGGGTTTTATGTTTTAATCAGGTCTGAATTTTTAAACTAGATACTGGTGAATACGAGTGATGACATTTGACATTTTCAACACCCTAGCATTTGGCAAGCTTGTCTGAATAGCAAGAAGAAAAAGACAGTGAGTCAGAAGGTCAAAAATTGTAATTTGGGGATGTGCTTCCTCATGCTGCTCTGTTCTTTCTTTAGAAACTGCTGTAGCTACTCTTTGACATAAAAAAAATGCTGAAAGTAGAATGAAACAGCACTAAAATCCAGGAAATGCTGCAACATTAATTTTGATGAGACAAGTGTGGTACTGAGTGAAGCATTTTAAGCTTCCCAGTTTGGGCTGCCTTTCTGAACCCTGTGCCATTTGATTATAAAGGGAACTTACTGTTTACCCTGATAAGCTATAAATACCAACAGTAGCTTACTAATGAGTTTTGCATGGCTTTCAGAGAGTAGGCAGCAAGAGCATGGCAGCTTTGTTTTCTCTCCAGATCCCCTTTTCAATATATTATTGTGATCCAAATAATGTCTGAACAGATAATGAAATCTTCTGTGATTAAGAATTCTGCTTGCTTTCAGGGTATGTTGGGATACATACATTTACTTCATTACCCAGACCAGCTCAAGCTTCCCAACTTTTCCCTGACAAGATTTGGCTCAGTAATACCATCTAGAAAAAAGAATGACTGTATATGAAATGGCATAGATAGTTAATGCCTTGAAACCACAGAGGGTTTTTGGCCCATATTAGTATTTGATTTCTTTGAGGATCAAAGATCTAAACTTAAGTCCAAAAGGATCAGAACAAACAGAACAAAGTCACTGGAGAACACTTGCAACATGGAGTTCAGCCCAGGCTCTGTACCCTACAAATGCATCAAATCTTTTTACAGGTACTGTCTTTGGTAAAAAAAAATATCTGAGAACTCAAATCATGAAACTGTCTTAAAAATACCTGGTCCAAGCAGCTGAAATAATTAATATTTGTTACATTGGACTTTTAACCTGATGAAGTTGACCACCCATATAATCTGTGAGAAGGAATCTGTATATTTACCCTGCCTTTTCTCCTTGCTTGATATATCTGCTGAGAAATGTGTCACAAGCTCCTGTTTCACCCGAAATACTGAAAGACCAGAAATTACTTTAAAAGTAATCATCTATGCTGCAGAGTTCTCCCACTGTATCTGTTTCCATCCCATCCTACTTTTCAGCTATTGTAGCAGCAGGATCTGAGAGATGGGCCTTTTGTTTGTTCTAGAGGAGAAAACCAGCCTTTCCCCTCTGTTCTAGCCCCTGGGTATTGCCAGGATCCACTGAGATCCAAAATGTCTCTTTCACAGCTGTTTCAAAACATGTTGTCTGATAATCCTTATTTTCCTCATTGTTCAGTGCATAAGACCAAGCAGTTGGGAAAACACACATTTGACTTGAGGTTGATTTTAGCAGATTAAAATACCGATTCCAGTTACCCTTTCATCACCACCTTGTGGTCATTCCAGATGATGCTGTAATGTTTCAAATATACATTAAAATGAATTTGAAATAAAATACTTTATTCAGCCCAGAGCCCAAAATTTTATTTGCTCACAGGAGTAGAATATGGTGAAGGTTATGTGGTGATAAAATATTTTTGAAGGTCTACTTTTCGTGAACTTTAGGAGAAAGAATTTACCACCATATGATTTTTACCTAATGTAATTGCTTGAATAGATATGGCATAATAATTGGTCATCATTATATGCAGGTTTGTCTTAAAGTATTTAAATTGAAAATTTTAATTAGATTTTTTCAATCCATACTGACAATCACTTCTATTTAGACTCCTGTGAAGATTCATCTTTTTTAAGTAAGTTTATTCTTCTGTATATTTGAGAATAAGAAAAGTGACAAAATAGAAATTAATGAGAATTCTTTTCACATTAAGTCTAAAGACTTAAGAATTTAAGCATTGTAAGAATTCATGCTTCAACCCTATGGCATAAGATCTGAAACAAGCAGAACTGAATCAGGGGAACATTGTCTCTGATGTACTTGATAGCTGTAATTTAAATCATTGTTTTCAAATCAAACATTGAATTTGTAGTTGCCTCTCAATAAATGGGCCAGAACACAGGAACAGTTTTTATTGTGATAAGGTATATATAGGAAGGAGTTTGATAATTCAATATTTTTCCTGGTGTAATGGGCTGAGACTCACTGGTTTAGAGGGTTGTTTGTGCTTGCCCTGTCTCTTAACATGTTGTGTTTAGATGACATTATCAGGCAACACACGAAATGAATAAACTTTACTTGACTCAATGTAAGATAAACTTCTGATGTAAAGATATTAAGCAAATCATTTAATAGGAAAAAGTTCATATGCATGAGTTGAAATACCAGCTGCAGCAAAAATAAGCAAGGGCCAACAAGCCTGCTATTGAAAGACAGCAGTAAGAGAAGATTAGGCAGGCACCATCATTTTTGTATTGTTCCACCAGGTGCATTGTGAGCATTTGCAATCTTATCCTGATGATTTAACACCAGAAAGTTCCAAATCTCTGAGATCATCCCAGCCAGATCTTTTGCACTGTTTGTCAGGCTAGAGCTTGTAGATTTTTAAATTCTTTTGCACAGAGATAAGTAGGGGTCTCTCCAGGCTGATTATTATCCAAAGAATAATCCAACTGAAGCCAAATCCAAGTTTGATTGTGAATAAAAGTCTGGATGCTGACAAAGTCTATATGAAGCCCTAGCACTATGTGCACTTTAAATGCAGCCCTCTGAACCAAGGATGTCCTGCTCAGTGGTAGCTATGAGTGACACACAGCCCATTTTACGATCCTACAAATAGTAATTTGTACTTTAAAAAAACAAACTGAAATTTGTTATTAGCTCCCTTTTACAGCAGATACTCGTGTAGTTGAAATTCTGACCTTTTATTCTGTTGTAAACAGGAGCTAAATCTGACTGCAGTAGTGTTACTGTGTTTGCAGTCTCATTACTGAGAGAAATCCAGATGAAGGAGATATATGGGTGTCTGCAGACCTTGATAGATACCTCATAGCCTTATGGCTGTTCTGCCAAGCTGGGCACTATAAAAACCCTTTTAATGGTAGCTAAAATCTTCACTGATAATGCAATAAAGGATGGTGGCTGGCATTAGTTCTTCAGCAGTTCTTTTTATTTCTAAAGGGGAAAAAAAGTATCTAAATCACTGATATGATTAGGACAAAAGTTTCCATTGGCTGTTAGAATTACGTGTCTGAATGAGATTTCAAGGCTGAAGACAGTTAAATTCCAGAGAACTTAGATCTCTAGTCAGCCTTTTCTGTCATATCATCCAATTATCCTGGAGCATGTTTATCTCTGGAAGAGCAGTTCCAAAGAATAGTCTGATTTGCCCATTGCACTTGTGCTCCTCTCATACAAGGCACAAGCAGCTTTTGCACTTCATATTCAGGCTTGATCTTGTCTGTCTCACACAGGTCTTCCATACAGCTGGCTTGTGCCAGATTCCTGTTGTGCAGTACATCTTCAACAACCAGAGTCATGGCTCTCTCTTCACTTCTGTGCCATGACAACCCCATTGTTCTGGTGGATTATTAGGTCCTTGAAGCTGGGCAGCTTCCACCCTGTGTCATTTTGCAGAGCTGGGCTTCCTGTACCTTCTTTGCCTTGCCTCAGTTATGGGGCTGATTTGTGGCTGATAAATCCTACAGCAAAGCTCAAATGGGGTAGGAGTTTCTTCTTGTCTGTGTTTCATATCAGAGAGAGTTTTCTTATTCTGAGCTCGTGGAAAAAACGTATTCTTTCTTTAGGACTGAAAATGTGAAAATTACACAGCGTCTCTCCAGTCCTTCTACAAAATGGTAACAATATGTGGTTTCTTATGTTTATGGTGTTGATGATTTTGCAGTGAACTGGTACTCAGGCATTAGCAAGAGTGGAGTTCTGAGCCAGTGTCCTGAAACTGAAGGCCTCCCAGATACTTCAAGAGAACCTAAGGAATGGAGCAGAGGCCATGGACACTTGGCACATTCTCCTCAAGCTTGGCAACTAGTACCAATCCTCTTCCACATGCCTCTTCTAGTGCATACTGTCTATCTCTGGAAAATTCAGCATCATCAGAACCAAAATCACACAGCCTGGGGGAGCTTGGAGCACTTGTCAGGCCTATTTGTTCATTGAATACTTGCCTACGTGAGAAGCTGTGCTGGAAAGAACCCTCTATTATTGTAATTTGCTCCTGCCACTTCTGCCAGTTATTGGCAGGCCTGACAGGATATCCTAGGTTTGCATTCTTTGCTCCCCATCTCTAAAATACTAAAACAATCATATGACTTATCTCAATGGTAGAGAGTTAGTTGCTTAGATACATGACCAGCATTCCCATTTATAATAATCAAGCACCTTTTTGCTGCAGCAAGACCGCTTTCACTGCAGACTTGATCTTCATGTTAATTAAAAATATATTCAGGGCAGTGTAGCTTTCTGCTACAGGATTCTTTGTGGCTTTCAGTCACGCAGTTGCATTACCACAAAAAACTAATAGCAACCCCAATCTAGTTTTGTGAAGTACTTACTGTGCTACTTCTCAGTGCAAAAGGAAAATGTTCTCTTTGCTCTGATGTCTGATTTACACACCACACTGTCTTTTTTTCAATAAACTTTCAAAAATCCACTTTTTAAAAAACAGTTTACATTGCTTAGAAACTCTAGTGCCAACACAGGCACACATAAAAGCCTGCATGCCTAGCTGGTGCCTCTTAGTATGTTTATAATTTCTCAAATGATTAATAAAACACAGATGGGTCTGTGCAGAAGCTTCTTTTAGCTAACAGTCAACCTACCAATTGTATTAGGTGGAAATCTTACTTTTGCCTGTGCTCTTCAGATGTACTGCTGACGACAGAGTGGTTGTGAGGCGGAAAAGCATAAGAAATGTCTGGGGCACAGGGAATGTCAAAACCTCCAAAATCAGACCACAACAGGTTTATCTCTGTCTCTTGCTGTATGTAGTCATCAATGTGGTCATTCTTCTGGTCATAAGAAGAGAGCTTGGTATGTCAAGGCATGCAAAAAGAAAAACAAAACAAAGAGGTTTTTTATCCAATGCAGACATATTATGGCTTCTGTGAAAATTCCCAATGCTGGTTGCAACTTCATTTGGCTCAGTGATACAGGACAAAATAAAATGGAAATAAACCTATCCACAGCATCTGCATGTTTCCAAAGAACAATTCAATTCATTTATATCCCAGAAGCAAGAACAGCCATAGAATTTTTCTGTAGAAAAGTATCCTTGTAATGTCTCCCTTCTGGAGGTGCACACTCATTGGCAGATTTGAGGCCTCCCAGAGAGTGAGTGAGATACAAAATACTTACTGAAATTAAGGTTTTCACATGGACTTTGGACACATGTAATTCCAGTAACGAAACTGTGCATTGCTCCTTCTCATCAATGGCTAGAAGGGGCCAGCTAGAAGTAGTTGCAACTGGTCATGGTGTTGACACAGCTAGAGGCAAAAAACAGAAAGAAAAGCTGGCTCATGACTTTCTGCTTCAACCACTGGCTCTGCTGGTTTTGACCCATTTTTTGAGAAAAGTGTCTCTACATGGAATACCTCTGTAAAGTGGAAGCCAAGGATCTCAGTGCTACATGCTCTCAGGACAGCTACTGACCCACACAGGGCAGGTAAAGTTAGACTTTGTTTTTTCACAGCTCTTCATCTTTTTCATCTTTCTGGTACACAGACTTCTCTTTCAGGCTTATGTGATCTACAAGGAAAAAATTCAAAAGCAAGTTCCTAAAGCAAGCTCATTCTGCATGGGGCATATGGACTAAATGTTGTGACAAGAGTGACACTTGCTTGTCACTCTTCCTCAGTTTCCTTCCTGCTCTTCATGACTATTTGGGATTTGGTTTGATGGTCATGGCTATAGATTTCTTCTTGAGATATTCCCATGGGAGTTTTCCTCTGAACCCTAGAGGCTCATGACAAATCTAGCAATCCTAAATCCCCCTGACTTGGGAAATGCAATGAGTCTTGTTCTCTGCCCTGGTACTCACCAAAGGCTGTGTCAGTCATTCTCCATTTCCCTTTTTGGAAATGGCAGGCCTAGCCCTTTGTTTTTATTTTGCTCCTACCTAAAAGCTTAGGATTGGCTTGAATTTCAATTTATACAGATATCTTCCTGTCTCTAGTAATCTTTCTGTTTCAAAATTATATAATTGCTTTTCCCAAGACTCCTAGGATCTGGGTCTACACTCACATATCTGAGTATAAAATCTTATAGCAGCACTGGACTATACCTGTGCTTTCATTCTCTGGATGTTCCTTTGGGAAGAAAGGAACATACAGGACTGTCTTCTTTGGGAAGAAAGATTCAGTGAATAGTGCACTGCATATAAGAATTGTACAGTTATGAAGTCTTTATCCCCTGATTAATTCTGGCCAGGCCTTTATGAGAACTCAGCGCTAATAGAAAGACAAATACTACAAAACATTTACCACCAAATCTCAGATATGTCACTGCTTCAGGTTTTCAGATGAAATATTATCCACACTTTCTAGTGTGAGAAAAATGTTAATCTAAATGAAAAAGTAAACGAAAAAATATCAGGCTGAGGCAGATATTTACCACAGTAAATTCCAGCCCAGACTCATAACATTTGATAATATGATAAACTGAGACTTTTATAGCGGGAACTCTTGCACAATCTTAAGAGTTGATTGTTCCCATCCTATCTACAAGCACTCACTCATGATTCTTCACAGGCTTGCCTAAAGCCTGTTTGTGAAAACAACATGCTATAATTTTACCAGACTAAAAGGGTTTTTCTCCTGCTCATGCTTCAGGACATTCTTTTCTGGAATTTCTGAAATAAAGCTTTTTAGGCTCTCCTTTTTAATCTAATCCCTTTCCAAAGTGATACATTTCACTAAGCAAAAGGTCCTGAAGCCACTTCTATGACTTCCATTAAGCCCACTGCATGAAAGAAAAGGGTCCCTGGATCAAGATGCCACACTCTGTAGCCTAACCTAAGCTCAGCCTTGTTTCAGATTTCAGACTTCCTGTTTTCTATTGAGCAGGTAATTGAATGTAGTTTTCTAACTATAATCCTATGCATATTAGAAGTGCTATTGTGAGAGTAAACATGCTGAAGATTAAGAGGTGCTTACCCAGCAAGGTATTGCTAACGTAGGATAAATAGAACAGAGCTCTCTGGAGAGCTGACACACTGAAAATATGGGGGTGGATTTCTCATAATACCCTGATGGACAGATACATTAAGTAAAACTTAAAAGAACCTGTGGTCACAGATTTTCTCCCTTGCAAATAAGCAATCTGTGGCAGGGGAAGATTTGAAACTTACTGATCTCTCTTTTGGTAATGGAAAGTTAGAAGCAATGGCTTGTTTTCTCACAAGAAGCTCCACCTACTCTTTGTTCACTTTGCACCATTAGTGTGAACATACTACATACTACATCAAGACGATGATAGGAAAAAATAGCAAAGAAAGTTATATGTTAAATGCACATTATTAAAGATTTGAAAATTAGGCAGTTAGAAGCAGTAAGAAAAGGCCCAAACATTGCATAGCACACGTGCATTATTTTACAGTCAGTAATTAGTCAGAATGTGGCAGTGTACACAAACCACAGGGAAAGACTATGCAGAAAGAATTAACAAGGGACATTGTTATTTTGACCATCTGTGGCTGGGCCTGCACAGGAATGACCTGCAGCTGAGGCAAATATAGGAGAAAAGAAACTGCAGGGGAAACAGCTTTATTAGAAGATCTGGTGATAGCCTTTCACTTGCTTGACACTGACACCGCGCTGGAACTTGGAGTAGTGTCTTCTCCTGGCCTGAGGTGTGCTCTCCTTCCTCCCCCAAGAGAGTTCAAGAATGGATTATCTGCAAATGGGCAAAGCTCCAAAGTCTGTTTGTGATCCTGTGGGTTCCAGGATGTGATGCTGAGCCTTGCTGTCATTGAGAGAAGAGAAACCTGTAGCTGGGTTTGTAGAAAGGAGCTTCTAAAAGAGATGCTACTGCTTTCTTTTCTCTCATGATCTGGCTGGATACCCCCATCTGCAGCAATGATGTTACTACTGCAATCTCAGCATGACAGGCCCTAGCAGGGAACGACCAGAGCAACTTCTCTGTGGCACTTGGAAATTTTGACCCAGACTAGTGATGGCTCCTGGCCATTTCCAAGTTGCTTGGGCTCAAAGTTGAATGAAATGTTCAGAACAAGTACACTTGTTAATGAGGTGTGTCCTCACAGTGCATGCAAAGCTCAACTGATTCAAATCAGTTGTGTGGCTTCCATTGTGCTATATTTGTTTTCCTACAGAAGCTCACTCACCAGGGCTACTACAATATGTTTCTTTTATTTCTGCAAATAAGGGTGAGGTAAAGGCTAGGTTTGAAGAAGAAACAAAAGCAAAGATCCAATTAAAATAAATTCCAAGATTCTATATTTACATGACTACTTCATTTGTCCCAAGTCTTAGGCTGTACACTTCATCTGAGCATTATTAGGAATGATTGTACCATAGAAAGTAATTCACCCAGGACTACATTCACCAGCATAATGCCAAGTGCTACATGAGTACAATATTTTGCTGCTGCATCATGAGTTGACATACAGAACAATTAAGCAGCTGGGTGAATGTGGGCGAGAAATTATGTTCTTTTCACCTCCAACCTTTTCTCTGCTTCAAAAGTGGACTGAAAATTCTATTTCTCTTACATTTGCATGGGAATACATTTATTGGTAAGCCTCCAGATATTTTTTAATCTGGTTATTCATATCTTGGTGCATGAGACTACATAGACTTGCCAATGTTCTTTCTCATGGGTTTGTTACATGTAAAACCAAGGTAACAGTTCTAAATATGCTATCTATTCTTTAATCTCTATCTTATGAATCAGGCAAATAACAACACTTATCTTTAAGGGCAGACAGAAAGTTTAAACTAAGCCAAAAGAGCACTTGATTAACTGTGGGATTTTGGGGTTTTGGGGGGGGGGGCTTTTTTTGCATTTTTTTATTTTTGGGTGACTTCAGGGAAAATTCAGAGGTCTTTCTAAATGTTGAATCTGAATACTTAATTCTAAGGCATTTTTGGTTGAAGTAAATTGAGGCATTCATAAATTCAACATTAATCATAAGGGTATATTTCCAGCTCTGCAGCTGTACATCAGTGTCACTGTGCACTTATTTGCCCTTACTTTTCCAGCTTGTCCATAGGAAGGAAGGCTGTAGAAGATCATGCCAAAAGTCTTTAGGAGAAGGCATACAACATTGCCTGCTCTCCCTGCTGCCCAGAGCAGGTCAGTCCCTACCTTGGTTACACAGTCACTGCTGAAGCCCATGTTATCACTAGTGAGAGTGCTGCAGGGGCACGCATGAAACACCAACAGGCCCTCACAGAAATATTAATTTCCTGGAGTGCACAATTTCTCTCACTTAAAATGTGCACCTTGTTTTGTCCAGAAAATGCTTTTGTTTTTCTGAATGATTCCCAAATCTGGTATGCCTTGTTGAAGGCATGTGACTCAGCCTGTGTCTCACTGGGCAGGGGCCCCTAGCAGCCACTTGAATCTGCAGTCTGCTCCAGAACAACCTCCTGTCCTCAACTTTACATATCAGTAAAAAGCACAGTTTGATGCACATTGCTCTGAGCAGTTTCAGTTATGAGATTTTATTAAAATGAATCTTTTGTCTACCTTTTTTTTTTTTTTTTTTGAGGAAAATCTCATTATGAGTGCCCAAACGCAGAGAAATCATCAGTTTACATCAGGCCAAAAAGTCACATAAGAGCAACTGGCACACATGGATATGTAGCTGGAAACCTCTAGATTTGGGGCTTCTTGTTTTCCTAACAAAAGATGAACATTTTCCTAAGCTGCTTCCTGCCACTTGTTGTCCCAAAAACAAACCCCTATGACATTCATTCCTTTTTCCCATTTCTTCCAAGAGTGGATGAAGAAAGGTCATTGTGATACTTTCTCTGCTGTGAGTTTGCAGTGTGACCTTGTGACAAGGAAATCTGAAGTCAACCCCCTGACTGGCCCTGTCCTTCTGGAAGACTTCCAATTCTTGGAGAACACAGGCCAATATCATTATACTGTAGCTCCTGCAGTGACTATTTTTTATTTTTCCATTGAGCTGCTGATTAGCAGCCTGGTTCTAATGCAAGTGTCCAACAGCAGTGGGGACCACAATGCTAAGAAGAAATTGGTGTGCATTTCCCTGACCTCTAGCTCTGACAGCTCCTTCCTCCCAAACAGGTCAATCCATGGGGTCATGGATGAAATAGCAAGGGGCATCACGCTTGCCAACAACCTGAATTTGTCAGAATCTATTTCCTTTGGTTGGTATTAGGGGTTTTGGATAGTTTTTTGTTTGGGGTTTGTGGGTTTTTTTACGTTTTATTTTGTTTCGGCTTTTTTTGAGGAAGACAATAGTTTAATACTGGTATATGTGAAAAAAAACCAACAACAACAACACCAACACCAACAAAAGACAAGTACCACAAAAAAATGCATGCAATTTTTTTCTGCTGTTGTGATTTAAGCCTGGCCAGCAACTAAGCCCTCCGACAGCTACTTGCTTATTAACTACTTCCCCAGGTGGGATTGAACAGAGAATTTGAAGGGTAAAAATGAGAAAATTTGTGGGTTGAGAAGAAAACAGTTTAATAGTAAAACAACATTGCATGTGTAGAAAAGCAAAACAAGGAATTCACTCACTACCTTCTATCAACAGACAGCTGTTGAGCCATCTCCAGGAAAACAGGGATCCATCAGGCATAACAGCGGCTTGGGAAGACAAATGCCATGACGCCAAATTTCTCCCAGGGTGTGCTGCGTGCTGATTAACAGCTGAACAGCAGTCATGTCTATAAACTCAATCTAGTACATGCCAACCAAATTTGTCATCATCATGTACTGAACACACCAGCAAGAAGGGCAGTGTTCAGTGAGAGGAAGGAGAGATGCTCTTGTCTGCTCTGGGAGTTGCCCTGAAGCCTGTGCTGAAACTCTGACTCCAGAATGCTCAGGTTGTTGTATGCTCTCTCCTGCAGAAGGATTTGGGACGGCTTTGAGAGTAAATAGAACAAGGAGTAGGGGTAAGGCTTGTTACAGAACCCTGTGGACTCTGATATATGAATCTGATCTCTTTTACCCTCATGGAGGAGAGACCCTGACCTATTTGAATGGAAACTGTAACAAAAGCTATCAGCTATTTTTCCTTCGGGCTGGAGACCTGGCCAGTCTGGAGAAAAGCTGAAGAAACCCAGTAAGTGGAGCTCACAAAGAACATGTCCTGAATACCACGGACACTGATGGCTGTGGCTGACCTAGGTCACATCTCTTGTTGGTATCTCTGGAACTGTGACGTGCCCTGGAGCCTGTGAAGAGAGGGAAGGGAGCTGACCCTCTCTGTGTGGTCCCTTTGTGCGTAACACAGCCCGTGAGAGCCGTGAGAGCTGCGGCTCTGCGGACGGCCCAGCCCCAGGGCGAGCCTGCCATCAGAGAAGCTCTGAGCACCGAGCTGTGCAGGGGCAGCTGCTCAGAGCTCTCAGCTGCTGCACAGAGGAGATGGAGCTCAGCACGAATTGTGGGCAGGCAGCTGATGAGAACTCAGAACCAGGAAAGCTACAAATACCTGCTAAAGTCCCTGTGGTTTTCTGCTTGCTGGCCTCCAGGTAGTTAGGTTACCATAAAGAATTAGCAGTATTGTTTTTAGCTTCTGAATTGTTTATTCTTCTAGCTCTTATCTCTGGGTGCATTCGCATTGTGTGTCAGCTCTGCAGAATGCAGACTGTGCTGTGACCAAACAGCTCCATGTGTTAACAGATGGACAGAATGGAGCTGGGTCTGTAAATGTGAAAGGAGCAATAACATGGTGCTGAGCTAGCAGAATCACCGTCTGCATCCTGCTGGTGTCCTGCAAAAACCTCCTCAGGCAGGGATTACAGCAGTGTATTGGCTGCACCAGGAAAGGGTGAGAGGCAGCAGGGCAGTGGTAGAAAAGCTGCACAGGGGAGGGAGTGAAGTGATACAGCATTTCCTCTGAGGTATTAAGCTGGATAACTGTTGCATACGTTACTGTGCTGAGGCTGAAAAGTAGGATTTTTTGATCTTCGATGTTTAGATGAGGAGTTTGGCCCTGACTCCTTCAGTAGCTGATTCAGATGTGAGATGAGGCTCACAAAGCTTGAGAGATGCGGTCAGGCCTGGGTAGAAGCAGTGAAGGAACAACAAAGATCTAGGTCGTGTTCCAGCTTAGACTTCTCTGGTCTCTGCCTTCTCCTCCTCCTTGCACTTGTCATGCAAACTAACTCAGCCTTAAACAAGTATTCTTCCATGGTTCAGAGGCTTAGCAATGGCAGTATGTCATCAGATGAACAATTAAACTCAAGGGTTCCTTTGTGACAGGACCAGTACGATGTGTTTAAATAAATTAACATTCAAGACCTGTGTTCTGTGGGCTGCAGCTCTCTGGATTATGCAAAGGGATAAATTAGAGTGAGCCTTACATCTCAGGATTGGAATAATTTCTGTGCTTCATGTAGCACAGAAATAACTGCTCAAGCTCAAAAAGATTCTCTCTCTTTTTTTTGTTTGTTTGTGGTTTTTTTTGTTGTTTTTGTTTTTGTAGCTGGTAGTGGAACACTTCAAAATTTTTATTGCAAAAATGAGAGCTGTTCAAGTTTATCTTTAGTCCTGTGTGGTCATCTTGGGAAAGCTGCTGCTCAATTACTACACTGTTATGACACAGGGGAAACTTGGGATGCTCAATGGAGAATTAGCAAGCTTCATTTATTAATAAGAGCATCAGACATTTATGCACAATAAGTAATAAGCTCATGCATATTCTGTAAATTAAGCAGTCTATTGGTTATACTACAATATCAGCTCTTCCTCATACCTTAGGAGTTACATCTCTCTTTTCTCATATCTCTTTCCTAATTACTGCATCTTGTTATCACAATACAGCCATGTTTCAAGGCTACAATGTCTTTGCAGGTGTAGGAACTAGATTAGCTGGGTTCGGTACTTTTCCAGCTCTGAGTCAGCTAACAAGAAAATATCTACATGACCTCTGTCATGTAGTCATTCCTCCACACTACACACAAACATTTTTCTGGATTTTTTTTTCTAGAAGACATGCTACTTAAATACTAGAATAAAAGGTACCTGAAATGGAATTACTTAATTTAATACAACATGAGTTAATTTCCAATTGCATATATGTTAGATTTGACCTTATACAGAAAGATTGATTCTTGCATGCATGGTAACAGCACCTGTAGTTGCACTAGAGAGAGGATGGAAGACAGAGCTGACAGGGTTGGGGAGGATCCAGCTTGCAAGCTGTGCTTCTGCACAATTACACTGGCTGCACTGTAGATGTTTGCTTCCTTCTTCTGAGAGCTCTGGTTCTTGCTGAGTTCTTGCTGCAGGCTGCATCACTGACATATAACAGCACTTTCTTTCATCTTTGCTCAAGCCCAGACACCTCTGCAGGTGGAAGTTGCCTTGGTTTGCACCAGTTTGACATTGTCCTAGGAAACAAGGCACCAATACCATAAATGTGAGGACAAGGCTGTTGTTGGAATGCAGTTTTGGTTTCTAGGAGTGTAAAAACAGAATTCCTCCCTTTTATTTGTTAGAGAAACCCAATACCATAAGGCTTCGTGTCTGTGGTCTCACATGAGCATGACCAGAGCTGGCCATGCTCCAGCCAGCACCCAAAGGAGAGATGCCAAGAGCCCTGGCACAGAGTGGAGCTAAATTGTGACTCAAAGACAGCAGTTAGTTCTGCCTCTGGTGTTTGCAGAGGAATTCGAGGCAGCAAGTGCACCTTGTGCCAGAGGCCAGCTTAGACAGACTAATCGGCCAAGCTGCCAGAAATCCCCAGCAGTTACAACAGCAGCAGACCTGTTCAGCTCTCATGCAATATTTCCTGCCTTTCTATATTGACCCTGCCTTCCCTGGCTTGCTTTGCCTAGCAAAAAGGAGGCCAAAAGACTGGCTCTGAGCTCAGATGGGTATTTTGCTGCTTCTGTAATCTTCATTGCCTGGCAATGTTTATTCAGATCCCTCCATCAGGTGAAAACCCCCTAACTATTCCCTTTGTACTTTTTCTTCTGAATGATTTATGGCAGCAGGAAGAGCCAGGTGTGGACTTCCCTCCCTCCCTCCATGTCTGCCTCAGTCCTCAGACAAAACTCCATGAACATGTGCAGGACTGATGGGTTTGGGACAGACTGGAGTGACTGTGCATGCCATTAATTAGTACCAGAAGTCCTTCTAAGCTCCTCTGGACTGGCCAAAGGGGTTTATGTGTATTGTGTCCCATACATACCTATTAAAGAAGATGTAAAGCTCAAAAGCAGCCAGCAAGAACAGGAGACTCATAAGGCCGATAAGGCTGATGACACAGGGAAGAAAGAATCCAGTCTTCTCTAAGGAGAAACAGATGCTCTTTTAGGTACATCTCACAGACCCTGCTTCCCTTGTGCCTCTGCCAGGATGGCATCTCCTGGACAATACTCTCTGTGTGCTGTACTTCAGAGCATGACCTAAGACAGCTCGAATACAGTGCCAGACACACAACTGGGATGCCCCCAAGTCCTTGATGGAGGAAGCTTGTCTTTCACTGTAAGGCCACTCCTGCCCCAGCACTGCTGCAGGCTTTGCATGTGCATCCAAGCAAATCTCAGCTCTCATTCTCTTCCGTATGAGTATTTCAGTCAATTACATATGGCTGCACACAACTTCCCAGTCACATCTTAAGCTTCAGACTCTAAAGCCTTCACCTACCAGCCAGCTTTGAGAGCTGTAAACTGGATTTCAGCTTCCTGTCACAACCTATGTGTAACCAAACAATTAGCAACATGTAATGGCACCACTGGATTACAATACATTGATCTGGGTGATCGTACCATTGACACATTTGTGTGTCATGACCTTCTGAATTAATCCCACCTTTCCATTCATCCCTGGAGGTGGATGGCAAATCCACTGCATCCATCTTTCCTACAACTTCACAAAGGGTTTTATAGTTCTGACAGTACCTGTGTTTATCCTTCCCTCTCCCAGCAAATTTCTTACTGGAAACTCAGCTGCCACATTTCCTGCTGCAATCCTGCCAGTGCCACTCATGTTTGCTTGGTACATGAACAGAGGGCTGAACAGGGCTCTGAACACTGAAAGCACAAATGGAAGCTCACCTGAGGGACAGCAGGCTATGGACTGGCTCCAGTTCCCAGCTGGGTGGGACACCATGCAGGTGATCACACTGCTGACACTGGTGCTACATGCTGTGAACTTGCTGAGAACAGTCACTGTCCCGTTGTCGTGGCACTTCTCCTCTGCAGTGGAGCTGCCCTCTGGGGCCCAGGAGAGCTGAGCCGGTGGCTTCCCCGCCGCTGCCTCGCACACGGGGCTGCCCTGCTCGTCACAGGACAGGCTCAGCCTCGGGGGGGCTGCAAAGCACCAGCAAGGGGACAGGCATGCAGTTAGTTTGGCACAGCCGGGCTGGGCTGCTCTTGTCCTCCGCCCAAAACGAACCTGAACTGAACCCAGTGAGAAGAGGAGAATGAGGCTGGGGCTGTCGTCCCATCCCATCCCATCCCATCCCATCCCATCCCATCCCATCCCATCCCCCAACATGGGCCCAAAACACACGAGATGATGAAGAACAGCTCTCTTTTCCCTTCTGCCCAACTCTTCCCCATCCAGTTGAGCCTCATCACAACCATTCATATCCTCTGTGTGTACATGGGAAATTCCTTCACACCTGTCATTTCTAACTGGACAGTGGAAAAAGGGAGCATGTTGGAGAATGAAGGGAGAATCGACCATAGTTATGCATCGAAACTCAACTTTATTGATCAATCAATCACCTTATATAACAATACTAACGAACTTCATGAATATTCTGTAATCCAACTCCATGATAGGCTAACAGAGAAAACTGTAACCACACCTTTTGTTTTAGAATACCTACAATTGTTTATCATAAGCAGAAACCAAAACAGAAACCCGAAACTACAACAGAAACTAGTGTTCCCAAAACCTCTGCATCTGTTCCCAGGATAACAGGCCTTCCCAAGGACGGTGTTCTGCTTGCCATGGGAAGACAAGCTGAGAACTCCATTGTTTATAGAATGATGCCTGAGAGAGTCTAATTGTTTACACAAATCAGAAGGCTGAGAGCTGTTAGAAACTGCTTTTACTTTTACCTCTTACTTTTCTCTCAATTGTATGTTTCATGGCCTTTTTCTTTAAGCCATTCTTGAACTAACCTCTCCACATCTCCCCCGTTTTTTTTCTTCGAGAGAAAAGAGGTTAGTTTGCCAGGTCTTCTCAATAGTTCTACTGATCATATTTTGGATACAGCTGCAGAAGCAAGGCAAGATAAATAAAAGCAATAGAAGTACACCTAATATCCCTATAGCATATATTACATGATTTCTTAACCATGGTCCCAATCCTAAACTCTTAAGCCATTCATCAATTCCCAATCCTTCTTCTTCCTTAAGGCTGTTAAGCCCTAGTCGTAGCTCTTTTAACTTAGCATGAATAGATACAGAATGATCAGATAAGTTCATGCAACACATCCCTTCAAACTCTTCACAACCATGGCCTTGTGCTAGCAGTAAAAAATCTATAGCAGCTCTATTTTGTAAAACAGCATGATTAACACTTTGTACATCTGCAGTTAGCATATCTAATATCTGTGATGTCTTATTTAATTCACCCTTAGTCCAACACCCTATTTGTTTTGCTAAAGTCATTGCTTTGCTTGCAGCACCCCATGGTAGGAGAGCTGAAACCATCACTTGTTTACATTTACTCCAGAACAACGGATCTCCTATTTGACTACAGTCTAAGTTATGTAAGCTGTGCCTTTCCCTGCTTGTCTTATGACTTAGCTGCATTAGCACAGATATGTTAGGGTGGAATAATGATAACTTGCCTAAATAACAAGATCTAACCTTTTTTTAAAAAAGTGTTCTGGAAGATATAAACTTAGAAAGCAGCAATAAATTAATGCTCTAAGAACTTTAGAATATATGAAAGTAATTTACAGAATTAGCTGCTTTGAGGAAATTATGCCTAAAATAAATATACTAAACAGAATTATTAAAATAAAATTAATTTCAGTTACTCATTCATCCTCTGTGAAGCCTAACAAGACTAATTATAGCAGACTTATTTGCAAAACATGTAAAATCACTTAAATCTAATTCAAATTTATCTATAACAAAATTTACCTGACTTTAAATTCTACACACCTCAACCCAATATAATCCAAACAGAATCTAGCTTTACCCAGACTTAATAACACTCAAACTAAACAGAAACCAATTTCAACAGAACTTAACTGGCTTCAAATCCCACACAACTTAAATCTATATATAATTTAAGCTTTAGCAGACCTCGAACTTGACCAAAAATAAACTTAACAATTTTAACTTTAATAATATTTAACTTTTAACGGCACTTAATTCAAACTTAACAGAATCTATCACTTACTTAACAGGAGATAATTAACAAAACTAAACCTTAACAGTATTTAACATTTAATGGCACTTGATAGATAACTTAACTCAAACTACTTAATAACAGATAAAACTTACTATAGAAATAATATATAGCATTTACTATAACTTACTTACAGGCCTGATTCTAAAATATTAAGCTAAAATAACTTTTCTTCACGTATTTGCTATAGCATTTTTATACTTAAATACACTTAAACAGAAGTTTATTCAAGGTATACCTGCGAAAAAATTCTTTTGAATTCAGTGCTTGCTTTTACCTCTATCACATTTAAACAAAGCTTAAAGAATACAAAAACACAGTCATTACATCTCATACAATCATTCTAACACATCTTAACATCTTCAACGTTTTCAAAACACAGCCCCAGAGTCTGACGTTTCATCAACCCAGCCATCCAGACTTCTGATGTTCAAAGTCTCTGGTAATACAGGTGTTTCCAAGACAGCATAACTAATGCCGAGTCAAACCGGCCGAAATCTGACTCTTGCATCCATTTACGCTGATTTCTGTTTTACAGTCTGTGCTGGGCTTTTGTTTCACAGCGTGTGCTAGGGAGAACAAAAGATCTTCCCAACTTAGGTGAAGAACATCCTGACAGCAATAGTCCTTGGTGTTGTTTGTTTAGTTTCGCTGGTCTTTCAATTGCAATAGGAATCTTTTCTTTTGCTGACAAAAGTTCACAATTATTACGACTGTTAAGTCTTAAACTGTAGCTTTTGTCGGCTGCAGGGCGGAGGGAGAAACGCTCCCGCTTGAAAAAGTGCTCCGGTCCTGCGGCGCTCGTGTCGGAGCGGGCGAAAACTCCCCCCCCGCGCTGCGCTCTTTGTTCACTTCCGGCGCGGCGCGGCTTGGTTTCTGCGGCGGCGGCTCCGCTCTCGGGGCGGCGCAGCCGCTCCCGCGCGGCGGCTCCTGCGGCGGCGGCTTTTGATCTTCCCGCCGCTGCCTCCGGTGCGCCCATGCCGAGTTTGGAGTAGCACAGCACCGCAATTCTACCATAAATCACCGAATTCACACATTTCCGTTAATCCGTAAACCATATGGAAAATCCCTTTACCGTAACTATAAGTCCAAAGTCCTGTTGAATCCTTCTGCTAATTCATCTCTGCTTTGCGCTGCGGGTTACTCCCTTCGCGGCCGTTCAGCTTCGCCCGCGGTGGCTCCCTGTGGTGTCGGGTTAGGGGCAGGAAAGAGCACCGATGATGCAGCAATGGCTTCTGAAGGTGCTTGGCATTCCCGGCGCAAGTGGTCCTCTTTATTTGATGCTGTAAGTGCAGCCGATGTTTGAAGGGGTGCAAGAGCGGCCAACACCTGATTCTGAGCGGATTTTGCCTGTTCTTGTAAACCTACTCCTAACTGTTTTATGGCATCTACTACAAGAGCCTGTTGTCCGTTTGGTATAAGGGCCATCCGTTCTAATGCCTCCTCTATAGTCCAATTTGCACCTAAGGTATTAAGTACATTTCTAGTAGCCGAATTACAATTTTGAATTGAACACTGTTTGAGAAGAGCCCCGCGCATAAATTCTGCGACACCTGCTCTCTCAATCGCGGCAGCAACTCTATCTATGAAAGCACCAAATGATTCGTCTCTACCTTGCTTAATTCCCATATATACAGGTATGCCTCCTGGTTCCTTTACTCTATCTATTGCGAGTCTGACTAACCTCATTGCTTCCCGGCACTTCTCTTGGCCAATTAAAGCTTGTGCCTCAGTTCGAAGAAAAGGTCCCAGACCCATAAGTTCATTTACAGTGACACCATGCAAAGGGTCACCTGGCTGTCTTTGAACAGCTACGCACTCATTTACGAGTCCTTGCCAGTGGGCATTAAATAACAATTGTTGATGTTGGGTAAAAATTAATTTTACTATACCACGGCAATCATTAACAAGGAGAATGCTAGTGTCAAAAATATAGTCTAGCATTTGCCTAGCTGGCTCGCTTTTAAAACCAAACTGGCTGACAGTCGCTCGTAACTGAGATAACATTTTCCAGTCAAGAGCACTGATCGTCGCCTGAAGGCCCCCCCCCGCCTGGGGGGTAAAGACAACTGGACAAGCCAACTCGTTAGCCATGCTCATTAACTCCCGGTCTCCCTTGTCCATGGCATCTTTGGCCAAGGCTGCCCATGCATCTCTTCTATCCCGAGCAATCGTCACCGCCAAGTCGTTTTCCGACCCAGGGACCGACTGATTGCTTTTTGGGAACGGAGTATGCATTTGTGGCCCCGGCTGCTGTGATATAGCAGACACAGGAGAGGCAGAGGCGCTCTGTGTAGCCTGCGGCAACGCGGGCAATAAAGCACCCTGCTGAGCAGCCTGCTGAGCTTGGCTCGTTAAGGGTAATAAAGCGTTTTGCGAAGCTTGACTTATTGGGGGAGGCTGACTTGTTAAAGGAGGCGGCGAAACAGATAATACAGCGCTCTGCAAAGCGTGACTCACCGGAGCCTGGCCCGAAACCTGGCTCGCAGCTTGGCTCGCAGAAGGAGGCGGCGAGGCTGGTAATAAAACCGTCCTCGATGCAGGGCCGAGAGGAGTGCGGGAGTCCTTATCAAACTCCCTATCTCGATCGTATTCTGCATTACGATCATGAGCGGCAGTAGCCTGGCGGGCAGCCCTTTTTTCAGCTTGAAATTGTAAGAGCTCAGTGTTAATGACCCGCCATAATTTACCCAACCTCCTGGCAGTTTTATCATCATCCAAAGTAGCCTGCCACAATAAATCACCAAATTTACCCCACTCAGATAATTCATGGATAGTATGAGGATTAACAAAGATTCCCCTCTCTACACCGTATGCTAAGAGCCCTGGTAACTCTTTCTGTAAATCAATTCCCTTAATCTGCCTCTTTTGCAGAAAAGTTATAAAAAGATCATATGCGGCTTGTCGGTCCATCTCTAAATAAAATTGAGCGCTCTTTGCAGCACCTCCCGACCTCGGCCACACGTACCAAGCTAGGACCCGTCTTTTACGGTCGCCTAGGGCCGGCACGAATCGACAGACTCCGTCCGCTCCGTCGGCAGACTCCGTCCGTTTTTTTATCGTGCTTATTGCCGTTCCGCTGCTGCACCTCGGAACCTGGACACCTTCCTCACCTCCCGTGGTATTCCGTTATCCCCAAGAGCGCTCCTCGTAATTCGGCACGTCCGAATTCGACTATCACGTCCGGGGTCGACCATTTGTTGGAGATGAAGGGAGAATCGACCATAGTTATGCATCGAAACTCAACTTTATTGATCAATCAATCACCTTATATAACAATACTAACGAACTTCATGAATATTCTGTAATCCAACTCCATGATAGGCTAACAGAGAAAACTGTAACCACACCTTTTGTTTTAGAATACCTACAATTGTTTATCATAAGCAGAAACCAAAACAGAAACCCGAAACTACAACAGAAACTAGTGTTCCCAAAACCTCTGCATCTGTTCCCAGGATAACAGGCCTTCCCAAGGACGGTGTTCTGCTTGCCATGGGAAGACAAGCTGAGAACTCCATTGTTTATAGAATGATGCCTGAGAGAGTCTAATTGTTTACACAAATCAGAAGGCTGAGAGCTGTTAGAAACTGCTTTTACTTTTACCTCTTACTTTTCTCTCAATTGTATGTTTCATGGCCTTTTTCTTTAAGCCATTCTTGAACTAACCTCTCCACAGGAGCAGCAGAAGGGAGAAGAGATCTGGGAAATAAGGAGAAAGGAGACACAGAGATACACCCAATGAAATACATGCGTTTATCCCAGCAAGAATCACAGAATGGCTTAGGTTGGAAGGGATCTTCAAGATGCTCTAGTTCCAACCACCTTGCCATGCAAAGGGACACCTTCCACAAGACTGGGTTGCTTCAAGTCCCACCCAACCTGGCCTTTAACACTGGGATGTCGACAGCTTCTCTGCACAATCAGTGTTCCAGGGGCACTATCCTCATAATACCAAATATGTTCCTAATATCTAATCTAACCCTACCTTCATTAGTCTAAAAAAAACCAGCTCCACTTCTGCACATTCCTTACCCAGCATGGTCAGGTGGTACCTTGTGTGGAAATTCCCTTCTGTTGTTGCTGCTTCACAGCTGTAATTTCCCTCCTGGGCTAGTCCCACTTGCCGTATCTCAAGGGCAGGAGGCAGATCTTCTCTGAATATCAAGTTTATGTTGTCACTGCAGGTTGTTCTGTGTGTCTCGTTCTTATCAGCCCTGTGTACCAAGGTGCACAGGCCTCCAGCCTTGGGGGCTATTGTCCATATAAGCAGAGCTATATTTCCGTTGAAAGAGCAGGTGAGAACTGGGCTCTTACCTACAGTCATCACTAACGCTGAGGAGTTGTTCCCTGAGGGGGGAAAAAAAGAGAATGTGTGAGAGGGAGCCCAGGAGTTGTGGTCTGGACTTCACAGGGAAATGTCTGCACTGCTACAAACAAGCGTGAGGCCATGGCTGTGCTCATCTGCACGTTGTCTGTCATCTCTTCCTACAGCTGTGGATCATGGATCCAGTGGCCTGTCACAGTCAACCCCTGCAATACAAATTTCCCACTGAGGATCATCTTAGTGGATAAGACTGGATACTGGAGCAGGACCCTACTCCTGCCCATTGTCTTCAGCGGTTCCGCATCCAAAGGCTGTGCTTGAGTGAGCAAATCCTCCAGCTGGTTGCTCACGGGGCCTGAAATACAGGAATGTGACTCTTGCATCCGGCCACACGACAGTGGCTTTTCTCTCGAACTGTTGCTGCCAACAAAACAAACAACTTTTACTTCTGCATTCATGTGAAATCCCATACAGTGGGATTTGGCCTTGTCTACACCTTTCAGGCATTACACAGGTGCACATAACACTGGTGGAGCTTTGTGTGGGAGGGAAGAATTTTGCCTCATGGCTCAGGGTTTTCTTATATGTGCATTAGTGTTGCCTACACGTACACAGGCAGCCTCTTTTGTAAGGCACTTGTGAGACTGAGAGAAAAAAGGGTCTGAGAGCAGGTTGTAATCCAGTGTGAAGAGTAGCTGAGGGAATGGGACTTTTGTGTCCTCTGGCTTCTGCTGAAGTTAAAAGCCAGCAATCCCTAGATTTCACAATGTTTGTGAATGAAACTTCTCAATTATTTGGTTTATAGGAATAATACCCACACCTGTAGTACAAACAAACCTCTCTTTATCACTTATTTCCTCTTTTAGTTGGCAGCCATTAAACTTTGGGACAGTAAACCACTGATCTCTCAGTTCTCTGTCAGTGGTGGAAAATGAGTTGCTCTTTGCTTTGGCCGAGTAATGGTTTTAGTGACACCTGAAAGCTGTGTATGAGGAGAAAATCTCTCAGGTTTCCTTTTCCCTCAACATCATTGCCCCGTACAGCAGAATCAAAGTTTGAAAACATCCACCCCACTTTTGTTCTGGACATAGGCTGTCCTTTTAATGTAGTCAAGCACAGGTGACAATTTCTGCCCTGATGCTCCATAGCTTCTAGTAACCAATTTCCTTGATTATAGTGGTGACAGATTAAGTAGTTGAGGAGTCCAGGGCATTCCACTGGAGAGAAAACCCATTCCTGTTTGCTGCTAGGTGCAGAGATCCTCAAGAGACTCAAGATCACTTTGTGACCTTTTCCACCTGTGCTAACAAAAGCAAACTAGAAAAAGAACCAGGAATTTGCATAAATAATGTAGATCAAGGAGGGAAAAAGATTATAGATGCATTCTCAGATCCCATATTTTTGGAATTTGCTCTTCTAAGTCTTACTGAAACTTTCATTCTGAATCTTGTGTCATAAAATCTCATAATACCTCACTTGTCAGCACAAGTCACTAATACCTAAGCGTAGAGCTTGACAGGGTGATCATACTGATCATAAAACCTCACATCAATTATGTTTGTAATAAATTTGTTAATTATAATGAAAAATATTATAATCCAAGAAAATCATTATCAGTTTTCAACAAAGCATTGAAAAGCCCAAGTTCAGCACATTATTGGTTGACAAGTGAAAAAATCTATTTGCAGCTAGAAACGTTTTGATTTCCAGATTATTGGTTTTTCCATCAAAAAGTCCCTTCAGCAATTTGTAAAGATCCCTTCAACCAGGCTTTTCTTTCCCAAAGCAGAGTTGAGTACATATCATTCTGATACTCTGCCTTTTCCTCCCCTGCCCTTAACAGAGAGGTGGTGCCAAAGTACCACCAATACCTGTAGTTCCTGTGACTGCAGCAATAGTGAGGACAATGGTGCAAATGCTCTTCCTGACAACTTTCAAAGTAGCTCTTGCTTTTGTGGATGAGAATGCTTTCTTGCACTGTTCAGCTTGCTGTGAGCTCCCCAGCATTCCTGCCAGTGATCCTGAAGCCAGAGCCACTGTTCTTCCTCTACTCCTGAGAGTCCCACAGTGCAGCTACAAAGAGCTGATTCTTCTTCCTAGCATGAGCCTTTCTCTGATGAGAATTGGTGAGCAGAGAGAAAGTGGTATTTGTATTTGCTTTCTTCCCAGCAGCCTTCCAGCCCATCATCCCCAGTGTTACTGTGGAATGACAAAGTCTACAGCAGAACATGAACAAAACCTGACCAGTGTGATTTTTCATGTTTCGCTTGGATCTTGCTGTTAACAAAATTTTTAACACAAGGCTCTTGTCTACACTTGGCAGGATTATTGGCACAGATCAATTATGACATCTGGCAGTTCAAGCTAGCGACCTCAAAAGAGGGTTCAGGCACAAAGACACTCCTGAGCAATTATACCCTTACAATTTGATTCCCTATCCCTCACATGACAGTCTAGACCCAAAGCCACATTAGGGTCTGGGATCTTCTCACTCTTTACTGGCTCTCCATTCCATTACCAAGTGGTTGCTACTGTTGCGGTGTGCTGTAATGTCCCATTTTAGACTTCCAGGTCACATCCCCAGGTGTGCCTACACCTCTCTCCCTTCCCCCTTACCCCCATGCTGAGTGAGTCCTGTCAATCCGGCTTAACATTCCAGCAAGGCTTGTGTGTTTGGTCAGGTTCAAAAGATGCCCCTATGCCCAGGGGTCATTGGCCTGTCTAGGTGTCATCCCCCCCTGAGACCCTGCCCCCCTCACCTGGTTGGGTGGCTCACCTGTTCCCTCCCCTTCCCCTGTCCCTGAGCTTAAAAAGGTGATCAGACCATGCGGCCGGTGTTCTGTTGGAGCAGTTGCCCACGTTCAGACCTCTGTAACCTTGGAATAAACCTCTGGACATTAAACCCTCCAGCAGAATCCTCTCCTTTATCTCTTCACCATCGCCTGAAGCTTTCATCCTGAGGTAAGCGAGTTCCTGACAAGCCTGGACTTGTTCAGTGCCCTGCTGTAATCTCCAGCAAGCCAAGGTATCTCTGGGGTGATACACCACAGTTGCTGCCTTTGGCCCAGCAGCGAGGGTCAGACTGGCCCAGGCACAATATAACTGGTAATATTAGGATTCATATTCCAATAGCTACATCATCATCTTCACATCCTCCCACATCAGTGTCAGTGGGGATTTGGGTCAGCCTCATAGTCCTTGTTGTAATATGGCTGTTATAGTTCATAGCACAGAATCATGGAACAAATTAAGTTGGAAAAGACCCCCAATATCATCGAGTCCAACCTGTGACTGATCACCACCGTGTCAGCTACACCATGGCACTGACTGCCAGAGGTTTCTTCATGTCCAGTGGTTTCTTCAACACCTCCAGGGACAGTAACTCCACCACCTCCCTGGACAGTCCAATTCAATGTCTAATCACCCTTTCTGTGAAGAAATTCTTCGTGATGTCCAACCTGAACCTCCCCTGGCACAGCTTGAGGCTATAGCCTCTTGTCCTGTGGCTTGTTGCCCAGGAGAAAAGGCCAAACCCCACCTGGCTACAACCTCCTTTCACATACTTAAAGAGAGTGATAAGGTCACCCCCAAGTGTTTTCTTCTCCAGGCTAAACAACCCCAGCTTCCTCAGCCTCACATGACTTATTCTCCAGGGCCTTCACCAGCTTTGCTGCCCTGCTCTGGACACACACCAGCACCCAATCTATGGGCTGGCCACTCTTGCTATTAATATGAAAGTAATATTTAAGCTCCTAGGCTTACCAATCATAACTACTTTGAATATTCAGATTATTATCTCCACATTTCACTACAATTCATCTTCAATTTACACAACATATTTGCATAGTTCAGAAAAAGCTCAGTTTTCAGCCTAACAACTCTGTGTATTTCAAGCAAACACCTATTTCAAATAACATAAGATTTTCAATAATCACATAAGAATTTTATCATTGAATTAGGGGAAGGATATTTTTAGTTAACCACTTTAAGTATGCTTAACATAGTAAAAGCAAAATCTCTTGAAAAAAAATCCTCAACACAGCTTCTGCTCCAGCACCGTGTGGTTTAGCAGTGAAGTGCAACAACCATTACTCATGATTCAAGGCAGGTCCAAGGTGCAAAGATCACATGTAGATCCCTGTGATGTGAGACATACCATAGTTTCAACCATACAGTCTGTGGGTAAGGTAGTTCAGAACTACCTGGCAGAGGCAGCATGAAATAATGGTCCAAGTCATGAAACTCAGAAGATTTTAGGGTCCTAATCACTGGGGGTTTAATTGGGAGCAACAGACCCAGGCACCTGGAGAATGTTAGGGTCATTTTAGAAACTAAGGCAGGAAAACTCCTGATAAATGGGAAGAATTCCTTTCAGTATGGGAGCAAGCTAGTCTGGTTATTTTGGGGAAAGGCCTAACGGTTTTGGGTCTGGGGCTTTTTGATAAAGATTCTCCCTCATATCTGATATTCAAAGTGATAGCTGGAAAATCATGTTGGTATTTCTTTAATTAGCCTTTTGGGATTTGAGTCTCTGGATTACAGTCTGTCCACATCACAGAAACTTACTGCATGACTGTGGACAGTGGAAAGGTAGTCTGCGTGATTTAGCAGGGGGAGGACTGCTGGGAGGTTTTGGTTTTCAAAGCCCAAACTCTCAGTCCGACACTCAAACTGGAGCCAGACAGCATGGCAGTATTGTTTCAAGAAGACCACTGCTGTGTCCCAGGCAGTGGATCCAAGCAGCTGTGCTGCTGGACCTGGTGGCTCTCTAACCACCTCCAGCACAGCCCTGGAACTGGTTTCAAGGGTTCTTTGCTGTTAGATTGCTTCGGTTTCAGCTCAGAAGGCTTCTGTGTTCTGAGACCCTGTTTTAGTTGAACTCATAGCTCACAGTCACCGTGGCATCCTGTTTCCTTTATGTTGTTTCTGGCTCTGGACGTACATCACATCTCCGGGAGAGTGACTTAGCCTCCCCCTGCACCCCCCATAACAAATTCTAGTTTTAGCTGCCTTCCTGGACATTTCAGAGCAAGCTCCTAGCAGTTATTAGTGATTCAGACCCCGAGAAAGCAGAGTTTTGCAAAGATTGGCTTCATGCTGCTGCTGCTGTGTCTGCTGCCACAAGGGTTTTTGTCAGACCCGTGTTATAGCTGTGCTCTCTTCTCCATCTCCTGCTCAAAGCAAGCAACAGCACTCACCTTGAAAAGTTCTTTTTCTTTTCACTTAACAGTCAAAAACCCCAAAACATTTAACTTTCAGTGTCACTGTGATATTTTCTGAAAAATCTCTTCACCAGGATTTCCTCTCCTGGGAAGTTGAGAAGCCTCAGAGAAAAATGTAAGTAGTTATCTGATTGCTTCTCCTTGTGTTTTGCTGCTTTGGAATGTGGTAGGTGATTCTTCCATTGCTTCTGTGTGAGTTGTGTTTTCTTAATGACCAATCACAGCCAGCTGTGTTGGACTCCCTGAGTCTCTCATGGGTTTTTATTACCATTCTTGTCTAGCCTTCTGATGTCTCCTTTCTCTTTCTTTAGTATAGTTTTAGTATATCGTATAATATAATATAATATAATATAATATAATATAATATAATATAATATAATATAATATAATATAATATAATATATCAGCCTTCTGAGATCTTGGAGTCAAATTCTCATCTCTCACCCCATCCTGGGGACCCTCACAACACCACAACACTTTCAGAGATGTTAATTGGGTTTTCTCTAATACTGATGTTATAAGTTTGGGTCCAGGAGAAAAAAAAGCCCAACAAATTTAACACAGATATTAAAAATAGAATTTTAATTCTGTAAAACTGGTGGAAACGACTCTTCAGCTGTGGCTAGCAGTGTTAGCTGCCACATGAATAATAATGACTCTCTTTCATTTCTTTACTAAAGAACCTTAAAAAAAGTGTTTTCCACTAATGTGTATAATGAGCATTTTAATTGTTTAACTATTTTTTGTTAAAGTCTCAGAATATCCTGCCCTTGAGACATCTGTGGCCTTGATTTCCTTCTTGGGACTAGAGACACTTCACCTTGCTCCCAATTGCATAGTTTGCATAGAGGAAAATGCAGAGCTTCTTAGCATTTTATACAAATAATTTGGCCTTTAGAACTCCATATCCTAGTAGCTCTAGTTCCTAAACCACCTTCCAAGTGAAAAAAAGATTAAGGGGAAGCACAGATTCAGACACAGTCAGTAGTGCTGTTAATGTCACAAAAGAAAGCAGGCAGGCTGGTGTGTTCGCCCTGTCCTTTCCAGCGTGCTTCCTGGTGACAACATTTGGTCCACATTTAAGGAAAGGGAAATGAAGGGAAGGGAAATGAAGGGGAAATGAAACTCAAGAACTCGGCTAGTTTTGGTTCACAGGACCTAAACCAGCTGTCCCAAATGCACCTCACTGCTCTCCCAGAACTCCATCTCCAGCTGGTCTCACAGCTACACTTCTCTGACACATATCTGAAAGGAATGATGATTTGATCTGTCTCACAATGCTGGGATAGACAAGATCAGACCAGACAAGACAACTGGGGTTGCCACTTCCTTCCAGCTCCGTGCTCTTGACTATTGTTTGGGATTTAGGTCAGTGTCAATGGTTATAGATCCCTCTTTCAAACTTCAGAGGAATGATTGTCAGAGTTTTTAATGTGGACTAAATTACTTTTGTAGCAATTCCCTAACACTTGAACTACATAACCAGCAATTGAAAAGAGACATCTGCTGCCACAGACATGAGCCATAGGCAATGTCAGTGTAAATGCCTGATGTTTGGCAATAACATGCACAATAAAAAGCAGAGTCTTTCAGGGGAGATACAAAGCAGGCTTCAATGTTGGCAATTTACCAGCTCTGTCCATAGTAACCTGCCATCTTCCATCTCCATACGATCTGCCCCAGAGAACCTAAACTGCAGTTTGGTCCAAGAAAAAAACCAACACCTTCTACTGAAATGTACAGTTTCAGTCTACAGATTTTAGATATGGTTTTAGTGGATGCTCTCAGCTAAAATTAGAAGTACTCAAAAGGTCCTATACCACCTTAATTTGTTCCTTTTACCTATGTAGTCACATTAAAAAAAGACTTAATTAGTGGCTGGGACCCTGGCCAGTGTACTGAGCATCTCTGTTCTCAACATCACACCTGCAGATGTGGTGTTAAATGGGCTGATCAGTTTCTCTGTGCTGCAGAACATGTGCCTGCCAGGGGAAACTATTGCAAGGTGCTTTGAAGCAGGCAAGTCTGCTGCCCGCAGCTGGGAGCTGTGTGGGACTTTGAGGCAAAAGTAGCTGAAAGCACTTGTTCTGCTTCATGTGTCACAATTTGGCATGTGGCACAGAAATGTGGAAATCTACCTGCTGGTGTGGTTATGAACATGTCATTCTCTGGGCAGTGAATTTTTCTGTTAATAGATTCACCACAGATTTCAATTCAATTAAATTGCTGCTTTAGTACCCCCCCCGCAAAGGATTAGAAGTGTTCCTGAAGTAATTCTTGAAAGTTTAGCCTTTTTTTCCTGCATTTACAACTATTTGTGCCATAGGCAGTGACAGGACAGAGGCCTGTTCTGTATAAATAAAAGTCATCTGTAGATTTATTTGGGAGCACTCTTCTAAGCATGCATGTATCAGCCAGTGATTGCTATCTGTCCTGAGCTATGCACATTTGAATTCTGTCTTGCTGTAAAACAAAGCAGGTTTTAAGAGGACTTAATTTACAGGACTGAGGTACAATACAGGGGGTTTTCCCTAGGCTTACCCTATTAACCTTTCACTGTTAAGCACTTTCACTGATCATAAATTTGAGAAGCAGCTTATGGATTTCAGTAGAAGTTTGTCTTACTAGAAAATATTCAAAGCTATCTCCGAGAAACATGTATGTTGCTAGCAGCCCTTAAGGGATTCTTAAGGGATCAAAGTTCTCTCCCTATAGCTTTGTAACTGAGCTCTATAGCTTTGTAACTGAGCTCAACACAAAGAAAGTAGGATATAGCCTCTGTTATCTTCTAATGGCCCTTCCTGGCCTTGAATCTATTCATTGTAATAATGGAACCATCCGGACTTACAGGGCTTTAAACAGAGGGCTGTGACTGCAGAAGGAAAAGGGGTCTCTGTCTCAAAGGAAAGGCAGTGCTCCACAGGATGTCCAGGCTGGCCTGGGTGTAAGGTTGAACATCAGAATATTTTCACGTATTACTTTTATGAATATACTGATGAAGTTTACTTTCATTTGATAGTGTTAAAATTACAGTACTTTGAAATGTTTCAAGGACATACATTTATTTCTGTGGTTTTACAGCCCTATGAACTGTAGTCATGAAGGAGAACAATGTAAAAAGCTTTATGTGTATTTTTTGATACGAAAACAGCACTCTGATACATATCAATGAAGTAGTAAAACTTCAGGAGTCTTCTTACTATAGTGTGAACAGAGGTGACAACAGTTTTATGGTTGCTTTGGGTTTATCTTATTCAAAATAAAACTGACCACTACATAGTTGTCCTTGAAAATATGTTTTGTTGGTTGGTTGGTTTTGTTTTTTTTTTCTGAAAAATCTTAATTGTTTTACTTATCAGAAGAGCACTTGGAAAACTGGGGGCTGCAGCCTGGAGGTGGACAGTGCTATAGAACAGGGCTGCTTTGCCCTACTCCCTGGCCAAACAGGGCATCAGCACATGGAGCCCTCAGCAGCTTGACAGTGTGGCTGGGCTTGGCCTGAGAACACACATACGAAGACACCGAGCTGAAAAGATGATACAAAACTTGGAGGAGCTCTTGACTCGCTCAAAGGCAGACGTACTGCAGAGAGACCTTGATAAATTAAAGGACTGGGCAATCGCCAACTGTATCAAGTTCAGCAAGGGAAAGTGCCAGACTCTGTATCTTGAATGAGGCTACCCTGAATGTATGGACAGACCGGGCAATGAGTTGGAAAGCAGCACCATGGAAAGTTGATGGAAAGGTAGACCTGGGCCAGCAGTGCCCTGGAGCCAGGAGGGCCAGCCCTGTCCTGGGGGCATCAGGTCGGGCATCACAGCCAGGCAGGGGAGGGGATTGTCCTGCTCTGCTCTGAGCTGGGGCGGCCTCACCTGGAATATTGGGTGTAGCTCTGGTCACAACATAAGGAGGGTATGAAGCTGCTAGAGAGTGTCCAAAGTAGGGTAATGAGGATGGAGAAGGGGGTAGCTGTATGAGGGGCAGCTGAGGTCACTTGGGCTGTTCAGCATGGAGAAGACTGAGGGAGACCTCATCGCCGTCTAGAACTCCCTCACGAACAGGAGGCACAGGCACTGATCTCTTCTCTGTGCTGACCAGTGATAGGACTTGAGGGAATGGCCTGAAGCTGTCTGGGGAGGTTTAGGTTGGATATCAGGAACAGGTTCTTCTCCCAGAGGGTGGCTGGGCCATGGAACAGGCTCCCCAGGGAAGTGGTCACAGCACCAAGCCTGGCAGAGTTCAGGAAGTGTCAGGACAACACTCTCAGGCACATGGTGTGATTTGGAGGTGGTGCTGTGCAGGGCCAGGAGTTGGACTTGATGATCCTTGTGTGCCCTTCCAACTCATATTCTGTGATTCTACAAACAGCCGGGCCTGGGCAGCACCGGCGGCTCTTGGGTGTGGATGCGGACGGCGAGCGCTCACGCCGTACCGGGCCCCGACAGCCGCCGGCCCGCTGGGGGCAGCCGCGGCACCGCCCCACTGTCCCGCCCCGCCGTCCCGCCCGCCGCCTTCCGGGGCCGGCCGGGTCCCGCCTGCAGTCGCCGCGATGCTGCTGCCCCGGGCGGGTGGTGCTGCGGGCCGGGCCTCGCCGCCGCTGGCCGCCCTGTTCCAGGTGCTGCGGCTGGAGCGGAGCCGCCGCACCGCGATCGTGTTCCCGCTGCAGAAGCTGGAGCGGTACCTGGCGCCCGGCACCGACAAGGCGCCGTTCCGCCTCTTCCAGCCCGGGCTGGCCGCCCTGCAGCGCGCCGAGGCGCTCTTCAGGTCCGACCGCGGGCACCCCATCGACTACGTGAGCTCCGCCGTGCGCATGGACCATGTCCCACCGCCGGCCCTGCCCGAGGTCAGGCGAGCGCTGCCCCCGCGGCCGGGCCACCCCGGGCTGGGCTCAGCTGAGGGGGTAAAGGGGTGATGGGGTGGTTGTGCAGCTCTGTCAGAGCGCTGCGCAATGTGCGGGGCACTTAGTGCTGCTTTTTAACAAATCGTTTATTTGTTGTTGTTGTTACCCGTTGTGCAGCTCGGCAGCCTGACATGTCCGTGGCTGGGACGTGACCAGGACTGGCTGCAGCGAGAGGTGGGCAGGTGTAGATGGGCCTTCTCTGCCTCTCCCCCTGCAGGTGTGCTTCATCGGCCGAAGCAATGTAGGGAAATCATCTTTAATCCGGGCCTTGTTTTCACTGGCTCCAGAAGTGGAAGTTAGAGTGTCAAAAACTCCGGTTAGTCACGTTTTTAACTTCTCTCACTTTGGATCATAAGCTGGTACCAGTCCAGAGGATAGGGCTGAGAAGGGTGGGAGGGAACAAGCTCTTGAGTAGCCTGAAATGACAGAAAGTGCCGGCTCTGGTAGCTGTCCTCACGGCTGGCACTGGCCTTGCTCTAGCCCAGCCTAGCTCTTCAGGCAGATGAAGGAGCTGCACTACCTGAGCAGGTGTGCTGTAAAGGCCTTTGAGAAGAACCAAGCTTGGAGAACCATTAAGGTATTTTTAGTCCATTTTATGATTAGAGCCATGTAGGATTGCTACACGGGTAGGAGACAGGGCAGTTTAAAGCATTCTTGGGGGACGGGGTCTGCTATAGAAACATTTTGCAGAGCACCTCCTAGTACACTGCTTAAAGCAGCTTTTTTAGAAACCACCCCTGTGCTTCATCTTTCCTCAAATCCTCTCTTCAGGGCCACACCAAGAAGATGAATTTCTTCAAAGTAGGGAAGTACTTTACTCTGGTGGATATGCCAGGATATGGCTATCGCGCCCCGCAGGACTTTGTTCAGATGGTGGAGGCCTATCTGCAGGAACGGCACAAGTAAGGGACCCACCTGTACCTCAGCACAGGGAAAGCCAGACTGACACCCCTGTACAGCATCATGTAATGAGGGGAGAAAATGCAGAGGTGTTGCTGCTTCCATCCATTAGTTCTGACATAATTTCTGCCTTGTCACTCATTAATGCTCAGATAGGTCAAAAGAGCAAGAAAGATTGAGGTGCTGCTCCATGCTGACCCTTAGTTTCCATGCATGACTTTTCTTGGCTCTTCCTATCCCCAGATCCCATGTTACTTGTTTTTGCTTATGAATTTGGAAGCAGCAGAGCAGGCATGAAATAATGGTGACAATTACTGTTGCTTGTATTTCTGGCAGCTTGAAGAGGACTTTCCTATTAGTTGATGGTGTAGTTGGACTCCAGAAAACAGATCATATTGCAGTAGAGATGCTGGAAGAGTTTGGGATTCCTTATGTGGTAGGTAATGCTTCATTCTTGGGTTGGTTATAAGGTACAGGTAATCAAGAAAGGTACTCTCCACCTGAGCTTATGCAAGTTGACCTACCTAAGCAGTAACCCTTTATTGTTAATAAAATAGGTTTATAATGTGTTGAGGGAGACAAATGGGATTTAAGAGGGGTTTTTATGTGGTTTATTAAATAGATTTTTTTTTCAGTGCTCAGCTTGAGCAGCTTGAAAAAGGTGCACTCCTTATGCAAGCCATAGTTTTGGTGAACTGTGTTAGACTATTTTTTCCCCTAGAAATGACCAGAGCTTTCAGACTGCTTTGTAAGACGATCTAGGACTCTTACAGATGTTCCAGCTTAACAGCAAAATAATCTTACTTTCTTCTCTGAATCCTCCCTTTCTGGATCCATGCAGATGGTGTTAACAAAAATTGACCGAGCATCCAGGGGATTATTGTTAAAGAATGTACTGGAGATTCAGGAGTTTGTAAAGGAGAACACACAGGGATGCTTTCCTCAGCTGTTCCTGGTCAGGTAAAGTTCCTCTCCACTGCTGTTGTTGCGTTTCTGGTGATGAGTTCAGTAGGGCAAGTCTGTGTGGTCTAGAGGCAGCATCTCTTTGTGCCCCAAGGATAGAGGGTGGGCTGCTGATTGGGAAATGTCCCTTCTCTTCTTTTCCCCTTCTCTGCAAGTGAGTGAGGTTTGTTTCCAAGGGTGCTTCTTCCTTGGGCCTTTCTCAAAGCAGGGCAGCAATTCCTGTGCTGCATGGTAGCAGGCTTTCCATTTTATTTGGAGCTCTGGTAACAGTAAGAGCTGCAATTGTTGGATTACATAGCCAAAGTGCAGGCTTTTCCCAAGGTGTACTCTGAGACGTGTGACTGAGCACAGCCAGTGGCTGTTTGTCTTTATTACTCCAAGACACATCAATATGTGGCACTGAACATCTATGCCTCTGTTTCCACAGTTCTGTGGAGTTCTCGGGGGTTCACTTGCTCAGGTGTTTTGTAGCCCATGTTACTGGAAACCTGCCCACTGTAGAGGCCAGCTGAAAAGACCTGCTGATCTGCTTGGCTCATCAGGAAGAAAAGGTACCAAAAACAGAGGTCTGGGGTTTTTGTTGCAAATAGCCCAAGTTACTATATGGTATTTCTGAATAAATTAGTATTTATAAAGCTATTTTTTTTATTTATTAGGTTCATCAGTTCAGGAAGTTTGCAATGTGAATTAATCCAGGTTATTATAAAACTGTTTCATAAAACCTACATGACTGTGCTAAGGAGAAAAAAAGTAGGTAACCTCCATAGAGAAGGGAAGTTTTAATACAGCATTTCCTCTCCCTACACTGAAGTGTTCAAAAATCTACTACTCCATGCCTAACCTCTGCTATATTTATGGTACTAGTGACAGTCTAGTAATATCATTAATAAAGAGGCATTTAATCTAGGAAAGAAAAACTACAGCCCTAACATTAAGCAAACTGTATTGCTCAGTTGAACTGTATGATACACAGACATTTACTTCTCACAGCTGGGGTTAGGGTTAGGATAGCAGGGGCCACAAACTACCTCCTGTGCAACCTACCTGCTCTAAGGCCATGCAGAGTGCAAATAGCCAACCTGTTTTCTCTGAAGGTGTGTTTGATGTCTTGTATGTTTTACTTTTGTAACTCTTCTGTGTCCTGTGTTCAGTAGGTGCAGCAGGAGAGCATTCCTTGCTTGCAGACATTGAGTTGTCCCTGTTCTACAAGGATGAAGGAAGAACACATCTTTTACGGGATCTGCTTTTCTAGGAGTGTTGGCTTGAAACAGAGTGGAATAAAAGACTGACATCTAGAGGAGCCCTATCCTGCACACTGTCATGAGTCAGTGCTGCATCTACCTTCTGTTTTGAGATCCAGCATGAATTTCTGCAGCTCCACGTGGATAAAATGCCAGATCTGAGGCACACCATCCATGATCTGTATCAGCTCTACCCTGGCAGCTGAAGCACAACACCAATGTGTCCTGTACACTTTAGGGGAACTGCTTCCCATAGCAGCTGTGTCTGTCTAAGAGCACTTCAAACTGTCCAGTTACAAGGCAGAACTGGACAAAAGGACAGCCATCAATAGCAGCACTCATACAGGAGAACTGAGTCTGAAGCTATGAAGTGCCTGTGTCAAACCCTGGCACTCAATCTTTGCCATGTCTTAATGTGGCCAAGTGTGGTTATGCAGTTGTCAGTTACTTGCATCAAGTGTTTAAACCTCAAGAAAGGAAACTGCTTTTCTAAATCACTCTGACAGTGCAAAAGGACTAGAAATACCAATTTCTTTCACTATGCAATTTCTTGTAACACACTAGACATGGGACAAGATCTGTTTTCAGCATACATGTAGGAAAAGGAGCATGTGATGAATGCAGTAAATGTGACTCTCTAGCTTCTGCATCTTAGTGATCAATTCTGTAATTGTAATTCTGTAATCCTAAAATGCTGCAGGGCAAACCAGCCCAAGAGATGCGTGGTCCTAGAAATGGAGTAGTGGCTATACAGATGAAACAGGTGAAAGTGAACACTTCAGGAAGGGCCTTTTTGTAGAATCTTTAAACCAGGATCTTCCAGAAACATCAATCTTGTCAAGGCTGTAATTTTCAGGGCCTCAGCCTTGACTGAAGAGCCTCTGAAAATAACCCTGAATTTGCAAAAAAGTACAGTTCTAGTTTAAGTCCTTCCTCAGAACAAAATCCCTTAAATTTCATTACAACCTCTTACAATGCTAGGAAGTCTTTTACTAATCACTTAAATACATTAAATATGTCCTGTTAATCCATTTGTACAAACAAACTGGATGTGTGTGCATGGAACATTAGGTACCATCTTCTCCAGAAGAACCAGTTTTACCTCCAGACACATCTTGGTTTTATTCAGAAGTGCTTCAGATACTGGAATAACTCCTGCATTTTGGTCAGCCATTTGCAGGAGCCAATACTGCAGTTTGATTCTTGAGTGTGACAATGCCCCTGTGACAAAACAGTAAATAAAATCAAGTCCTCTCCCTAAACAGTAAAACTTGGATTTAAGTGCCTTTATGGAAATGGGCTTTGGGAAAGCTGGTGTCTTGACACACTACTGGACTTTTTTTTTGCCAGGTTCTTAAGGAACCAGCTGAATTGCAAAGTGAGGAGCTGCACTTTCTCAGGCCAGGGACACAAAAGATCTCCCTTTCTTTCCCCCTCATGATGAGTGGGGGGTGGGCCTGGCAGCATACAGATACAGTAGAGCTCATTTCAGTTTTAAATTCAAGTGTCTTTAGTTGTTAGCGGTGTGCAAGCTTTACTTAAGGCTCCTCTCATTGTGTGGTAAAGCTATGCCTATTCTGCAGCTGTTGTTTACAGAAACTATGTTGAGTATTAGCTTCATTGGAAAAGGATTTCACTTTGTGCGTCTTTCCTGGTCTTTCAGCAGTACAATCTCCATTTTCTTCCTCTACTCTGTCATGTGTCTGGTCTGGTGTGTCGTCACAACCCTGACACTACAAAGACAGTATTTTTGTAAGTGTCCAAAATTAGAACACTGCAGTCTGGACAGGTGTGCTAGTAGATCAGTAAAAACTGGTTAAACAATTGAGCTCAGAGCATAGAAGCCAGTGGGTCACACACCTGTTGCACGGCAGTTACAAGTGGAACACAGCAAAGATGCATTTTGGAATGTGTCCAGTTTAACATCTTTATGAGTAGTCTGGAAGAAGTGCATTGCTATCAAACGTGCCTAGGGCACCAAACTGGGGGGAACAGTGGACCTGCTCAAGGGCAGGACTGGAGCAAAGGGGCTGGCAGCAACTGTACGAAATAAAACAGGACTGGAGCACCTCCCCTACAAAGACAAGTTGAGAGATTGGTGCTATCCAGAAGGTGGAAACCTCATAGCAACCTTCCAGTACGTGAAGGGAGCCTAAAGAGAAGCCAGGCCAGAAACTCCAGTGCTAGGACAAGGGGGAATGGGTACAAACTGAAAGAGGGGACTTACCTTGGGCAACCTGGTCTCATGGGAGATGTCCGTGTCCACGGCAAGGGGGTTGGGATTACGTGGTCATTAAAGGCCTTTATCCCAACTCTTTTACATTCTATGATTTTGTGAACATGGGCAAGTGTGCCTCGCTGAAGGGAAGGAAAAGCCCCTGCCAACCTTACAAACCGACTGTGAAAAGGCACCCTTTCTGACCTCGTGGCTGACCCTCTTTCGAGCAGAGGGGTTAACAGACACCTCCCGAGCTCACTTTCAAACCACGCTGTCGCGATCCGGCAATCCAGCAATGAATGTCATATCCAGGTTTGGGGAGGGCTACCATAGCTACACCGCAGCCACACGGCGCTGCCCCCCGCCCAGGCAGGCCCCGCAGCGCCGCCCGCTCCGCCCGTCCCGCCCGGCGCGGCTCGGCGGGGCCGCGGGGCGGGGCCGGGCCGCCGAAGCTGTTCCGGGCCGCGGGGCAGCCATGGCGGATGAGGAGGAGGATGTGCCGGTGAGTGGTGGAGGGGCTGCCCTTCCCGGGGATCCACAGCCCAGCCGCGGTCGGGGGAGCGGCGGGAAGGGGCCGGGGCCGGACGGGCGCTGACCGCGGCCTCCCCGCCGCTGTGCCCGTGTAGTTCGAAGAGGACGCGGAGGACGCCGGCGGGGGCCTGGACGGCGGGCAGGGCAGGAGGAAGCGGCTGTTCTCCAAAGAGCGTAAGTCGGGCCGGCTACCCAGCTGAAACCCCGAGCTGACAGCTATGGGGCCCCAAAACTCACTTCTCCTTAGCAAAACAGCGGCTTTCATAATGTGCCTTGGCTGCAATTGCAGAAATCTGCCATGTAGACCCCCCTCAAAAATACTGCTAGCGTATGCTCTGGACCTAGCTGTGCCCGAAGTTAGTTGCGCTGTCACTATGCAGTGCTTTGCAGCCTAAATGAATATTCAGAGAGCCTGTCCTCAGACATGCTCTTCTGTATGCACAGTTCCTGTGCCTACAGGAGGGCTTTTGTTGGCTTCTGTTTGTTGTAATTTCCCATATGTTTCCTCAAGATTTGTCTTGCCTGACAGATGAGAGCGCCATCCTGGTGCAGGAATGTGCAGGCTGGTGAGGTCTAACTACATGCATGCAGCACTAAATGGATGAAAGCCTCATGCTGAGTGTTTCTTTGTGCAGTAAGGTGCATGATGTATGGATTTGGAGACGACCAGAACCCTTACACAGAATCGGTGGATATTCTTGAGGACCTGGTAATAGAGTTTATCACTGAAATGGTAAGTCAGCTCTAGATGGCATGGTGAAAACATCCTCAGCAGAACTTTAGCTTTTTGAAAGTTAATGCCTCTGACTCAAATACTGCATTATCCCAGGCCCCAAACTCATGGCATTAGTAGGAGAAACATAAACTTGGATTTTGTTTTCCCAATATTAAAATAAAATTTATGCACCTCGCTCCTTGTGGATTTAGAACACTGAAGTCTTTAAGTAGCAGTTAGATTAGTATTGTAGGAGGGGAAATACCCACCTGACTTTGGGGTTCACTGTGGCATCAGTGTATGTGCAGCTGACAGAAAATTTGGCGCAGATTTGAAAGTCTGTCAACTTTTTGTGTTTGCCCAGTGTCTGTACATGGATGGGAACTTAGGTCTGCCCTACAAAAGGAATGCATTCTTGAGCCTGAGGCCATTTCTCTTCCAGACTTGGATACTATTTCTAAGTATCCAAACATTCCCCTTTCTATTGAAATGCTGGTCTTTCCTATGCTTATCAAAATGCCCTACACTGTCCTGTGATACAGTTACCTCACACTGCTTCCAAATCATGCCTAATCTTCAGCCATTCTGCAGGCTGGGTGTCCTATGTGTAATCTGGCCTTTGTTTTGATACCATTAAGTGATGAATATGTAGTGGTTATGTTCAGGGCATAAGTGACAGCAAAGTCCATGGTTTACTGGGAAGTTCTCTTGTGACTAGGATGATGGTGCCCAGAACCTGCAATTGCTTACTTTTTTATTATAAAATGACAGGA
Source organism: Melozone crissalis (assembly GCF_028551555.1). Taxonomy (NCBI): domain Eukaryota; kingdom Metazoa; phylum Chordata; class Aves; order Passeriformes; family Passerellidae; genus Melozone; species Melozone crissalis. The sequence goes on along the minus strand of NW_026535786.1, from coordinate 18,704,294 downwards.
ACTAAAGTGGAATTGAGACCTTAAGAAAGCACCATGGCAAAGGAATACTGCTGACTTTCTTTTCCCCTCTAACAGACACACAAGGCCATGTCCATCGGGCGGCAGGGTCGGGTGCAGGTTGAGGACATTGTCTTTCTAATACGCAAGGACCCCCGGAAGTTTGCCAGAGTTAAAGACCTCCTAACTATGAATGAAGAACTGAAACGAGCCAGAAAGGCCTTTGATGAAGCAAACTATGGGTCTTGAATCTGTGCACAAGCTGCGCTGGGGCATTATTTGGGCACCTGCTGCCCACTAAGAAGGAAGATCATGCATGTTGTTTGGAAGGGTTTTTTAGGATGGAGGTCACTGCTGGGATGTCTGTCCTCACTCCCAGCCTTTTCTGAGAAATATTCAAGCAGCTGAAACATTACCTGATTGTATGTGGTATACTTAGGTACTTTTATACCATTTGAGGAAATGAGAAAAAGACCTCTAAAAATTCTTGCAATGGCAGGAATCTGTTTCAAGTAGGCCTGTGTTGCATCAGATGGCTCAAGGGCTGATGATTCCTGATTCTCTAAAATTGTTTCAGTTGTCACTGGGTATTCCTGTGACAGGAAACCTTGAAAATGGATCTTGGTTATGTGTACAAAGACCTTAAGCCCAAACTACTAACCAAGTTGTGCTCTTTGCTCTGTGTATGCATTTTGAATAAAACATAAGTTTGTGCCCATGTTTCATAACTAAATGTACATTGATCAATTCATTCAAGGCAGGTAATACAGGCAACAGCTCTACTTTTCCCTACTTCTGGAACAGCTATGGGGCGGTAACTTCAGTTAACTCCTCATTTCAGAACAAGCATAACAAATACTGAAACAGCAATAATACTGCACATCAAGGATGTCCCCTCTACAAGCAGCACAGAAGGAAGAGTGTAAGGCTTGGAAAGGTTTTGGCAAGTCTTTTGTCAAAAGCGGCAGTGAGTGATCAGCTGCAGCCTTTCTGCCATGGATGGGAACTGTTTGCACTGTGGATTTGACAGCAGCACTTAACATGTGGTCAGGCAATAGAGAGGGAACACTGAGTAAGGGTAACAAAGCCACTGTTCCTGGACAAGGGTAGGTAAAAGGAAGGTGACTATTCAGTTATTTGGAACACCCTTAAAAATATAAAAATCAGCCATTAAAAAAAAGCTGGTTTACAAAAACATAATAAAATAGTTGTTACTTTCTTAACAGAATTCACAATGTGAGTTACTGAGACACCATTAGGGTTCAGAGGGGTTTACTTAAAAAAAAAAAAACCAAAAAAAAAAACCAAACAACAAAAAACTAGAACGACTCGACCCCTTTCCTCCTTCAAATCCAGGATCAGACACCTATTGCTGCAAAAATAGAATCAATATCTGTGTTCTCAGCAGCTTCTTTCCACACGAGGCCAGGGCTTCCTTCCAACAGCAGCTGCTTAGGGGTCCCTGTTGTGCTTAGCCTGACACGTCCTGTATCAATGCTGGAATGTTCTTCCTGACTCGGAGACCCATCTTGGTAAGCTGGGAGGATGAGTGATGCACTGTTCTCACAGACCCCAAAAAGCTCAGGAGGCTTTTGCCCACCAGTCTTTGGAGCTGCCTTCAAGCGCGCCGATGATCTGATCCTCCTTCGGCAGCAGCGTGCCTGGAGGTGCTGCCTCGGCCGGCGCGTGTGTTGGGACCCGTACAGGAGGTGTTTGCAGACAGATGTTTTCACACAGCGCAGCTTTTTCTTCAAGCTTCAAGGGAGCAAAGTTAGAAAACAGAACTTTATCAGCTACTAAAGTGTTACTTCATTTGGAGTTAGGAGAGATTTCATCATTACCCATCTCTATAATTTTCCTTAGAATACCAAGGAAACAGAACCTTGTACAATAGTAGCCAAAACAGTCTGAATAAACACAACCCTTGCCTCATACATTTGTTACCATAAAACATGCAGATGATTTAAGTTGCATTTACATCCTCCCTCCTAAGTACTGTACATTTGATAGCCTTTTAAAGCCTTTTTAAATCACAAGTGACTGAAACTAATCAGAATGCCCATGGTCAGAGCACCCAGTAACCTGAACTAGTGATCCTGAGTTTTAAAATAATGGCTTAGAACACACTTTCACTATACTATAGCAAAATACATAATACTAAAATACAAATGTTAGACTCAGAAATCCCACACCCATGCAAAACTACCTGCATCCTTGAGCCTCCACATGGTGTAGCCGGTTGCTTTTCAACAACTTGTTACGGAGAAAATAAGCTTCTGATTTGAATTTGTTGGTTTTGCACCACAGAATAGCTTTTCTGAGTGCCTCTGATAGCTCCCCAAATGATGCAGCTGTTTGGACCATCTGTACAAGAGATCCAGTGTGCTGTGATTTTACTATCTGAGACAAAAGTGGTGATGACTTTGCTTGAAGAGGTGTTGATGCAATGCTTAGACCCTGAAACAAACAGTAACAGAAAGAATGTTTTAAAAAGATGATGTGTTTGATCCTTTCTGCCGGAAGGGAGCAGAACACAGAATGTTGTGAGAATATTCCTTATTTTCTAAGGAGAAAAGGGAAGAGCAGTCTTGTTTTGTGGAATACAAAAAAGCAGAGGCGGTTATTTAGAATTTGTATTTCTGTCTACTGCTGAATTGGTCTCTGGTCATTTCACTTGACAAACCAACAAATGCCCAAATTCCCAAGCAGAAATAAGTAGTGATTGATTTTCTGTGCAAAGCTTCCACACTAACCTGAGTTGCAAGACAAGCAAAAATAAGGCAGGAAAAGGGGACATTTTCAATCAGGGATATCATGTTTCAAGTGTTAGAGTCTTTACAATACAAAAATAAAAAAACTTGTGTACAAAAAACCCAAACCACCAACCTAACATGTAAAACAATGCCATACAAACCTCTTGTGTGGGATGTCTGGATGGCCTAAGCAAGCTCTTCACATCAAACCCTGGGTGCTTCCCTACAGAGAGAGAAAAGAGTTCCCATTACAACACTGAGATAGTTTTATTTCTTTGCACAGAGACACCACAGAGCTCTCAGCAGGCTCACAAGGGGACTACACTAGTTTTGCATTGCAACTGGCAAGGAATGAAGAGCATGCAGAAGTTTACAGATGGCTGCAGAGGAGAACTTAATGGATAAAAGCTTCACACAAACACATGGATGGCTGCAGTAACTGGCCATAGCCCTGACTGCAGAGGAAGATTTGGGCACAGTTCAGAACAGCAAACACAGGATACTTGCATCCTGTTCCTACAGCCTTACCTGCTCTTGTATGGGCTACAGACAGTGCCCATAGCTTCTTAGCTATGCAAAAGCAGAAAAGTACAAATAACTATTTTCAGGACATACATACTGCATTGATTACCTGCTTCTCTCAAGGCTGTTTCCTGATTAAAAGAAACACCCCCCCAAAAATCATGATACTGACATTATCCACAGCTTTATAAAGGCAAGGGCACATGCAGCATTCTCTTCCAAGGACAGGGAGTTTGTACAAGAACCACCCTGTAGGTAGAAGTGCTTGGCCCTCTGGGAAAGAAGTTGCAGTCAGTCTCTGAGATGTCAGAAACCATTACACTGGCACAAGGCTTTACCTCTCCTGGCTGTGGGCACCACAACTGTCTCTCCAATGTCCATGGGGCACAGGATGCTATGGTTTTTCACAGCACTTGTACAGGTCTCAGATTTTCTCTTTTTCCCAACCTTTGATACTGCCTCTGGCATTGCTGGGAAGAACTTCGTCATCCAGCTGGTAGATTTTTTTGCTGTAAGCATTTTAGCCTTTTGCTTCTTTGCTTCAGAAGATACATTAACTCCAAGGAAGTCACCAACATCAGAAGGGAAGGTAAACCCCTTGATATAAGGGGTCTTCTGGGTTTCAGATACCAGCTGAAGCATTGTTGACAAGGCACTGTACAAGGACATGAGGGTCTGCAATACACACCTGTACTGGATCCTGCAGACAGAGGACAAAAAGGAATGGAGTCTCCTCTAGCAAAACATAATGCTCACTGAATAACTACCTTTAGCTCAATGGTCCTTTCCTGTTTCCCCTCAGTACAAATTTACCTTTTTACACTCCATCACCCTGCTTTCCTTAAGTCTGAGCTTTAAGGAACTATTCCAAATCAGAATGCAAAAGTGACTTGAAAATTCCTGATCAGGAGCCCCTCCACTTCCATAGAGTTTTGCTGAGTGCCACACTTGGGACCCATCAGGTTCTTGGGTCACATCTGAGGTGCCATGAGGTCTTCCCACAAAAGCACCCTGCACCAATTCAGGCCTGATGCCATACAATTGCCTGCTCTACATTTCCTTGAGTTAGAAGATTTCTTGTGTCACAGAAAGTTGTTCTAGCAATGTTGTTACTCCTTCAGCTACAGACAGCAGTTATTCTCCCAGACTGAGAGAAACCAGAACAGCCAAATTCCCTAGAAAACTCAGTAGTATAATAGAGCATGTTTAACCCAGCCTTCCCATTCCAGCATGAGGCAGGACTTACTCCTTGGTGCCCATAGTACCGGGTGTTTGTGGCAGACTGACACTAACACTGTGATTTCATTAGAGGTACATATAGTTTGCTAAGATCCAAGAATAAAGGCTTCCATAAGAGCATGTAAGAAGTCTCTCTCCACTTGTACAACTCTGCAGGTTGTAAAATCAAGTCCAAAGGCATGGAGGGACCTCCCTTCTCCTACTCCCAACTGAATAAAGCTCCCTTAGCAGCAAGGCCTAATTACAAGCCCTTCTCCCTGACAGGCACATCAAACAGACAGACACAAACCAGACAGACTTTTAAACACACAAACCAGAGCCGGCTCAGGAGCCCCAAAGCCACAGTATTCAGGAGTATGAATTCCTTCGAGCAGAGGTGTTTCACGGACAAGCTGAAGATTATAGCAGTTAAGGTTAAAAAAATAAACAGCATGTAATGAGAGTTGCTGAAGACACCAACTAGGGGCAATTCACAAGGCAATATCCTGGAATAATCTGGGAGATGAGTATCCAAACTTTGTTTGGATACTGTGCTGGCTCAAGGCCAGAACAGCTGCTCGCCAGACAGCCTGAGGTTTCCACATAATAACTTGAAATGAAGGTTTCTGGCTATCAAAGACATTTCAAGTTGCACCTATGAATTGCACAGTTGAGTCCATCAGCAATACAGGGCCTACACAAAACTTCAATTTGGTCTCATGAGATGCTACTGGTGAACTCTAAGATAATGTTTTTGTGGTAAAAAAGGATACAGAAAAGCTTTACAGCAACAATCCAGCAGACGTAGTATGAGCTTGCAGCCTCCCAATACCTTCAAAGCCACAGTTTCCAGAATAGGCTGGCTGGGAACCAAGCACTCTGCCTGGGCTTTAGATGCGTTTTTCCTGTGGTGATACAAGGATGAAGAGTTGGTTACAATCTAGCATCCTCTTCCTTTAGCTCTGCAGACAGATTTAATGGACAGTACAAGATATGGGATAATGCCACTTACTTGGGAATCAGTCCTACCAGAGTTTCCAAGCAGCCCAGCAGATTCATTTTCCATAGGCGCTTTAAACATTGCTCTACCTAGGAGAAAAGAAAACTCCTTTGACTGGTATTTTGAGAGACTGGTCTAAGAACTGTCCCTATATTAAACTGTCATTATATCATCAGTTTAACAGCCCACACTGGAGCTCTGTGTGATGGGATGTTCTGGGACATTTCTACATCTGCACAATGATGAAAAACATCCCTTCATCACTCTGCATTCTAAATATAGAATTAAGTAAAGGACTGGAGTAGGCCATGTTTAATTGGTGTTGCATGATTTCTCTGCTGTATACAAGGGCCTTTACTACTGGATGTCAAGAAGGAAAACATAAACAAATCAAGAAGTTAAGTGCTATTCCTGCTCCATTTCAAAACAGTTATTTGAAAATGCTGACAACTCCTTCCCTGGAAAACTGGCAAGGTGTTCACTTTTCATCTTAAAACAGAAAATATCTAATAAGTAGGATAGGATTATTATTCCTCCCTCCTATCATTGCAATGACGTCCCTGTATTATTCGTGTATGCAAAGGTATGGAGTAATACCTATTTCAGGTCTCAGCGCGAGTATCCGAGACCGGGGCAGAAAAACTGAAGTTGCAATTGCTGCGGAGGGCCAAGAAACCCATGAGAAAACAAACCCATGAAAAAACAAAAACTCTCAACCATGAGAAAACAAAAATGCACCCGCTCACAAACTTTTTTTGCACGATGCTCCGGGCGCTAAGTGCTACTCGAAAGGCCTTTCGGGGAGTGGTGACCGGGGGCCGGGAGCACCCAGCGGCCGGTCCCTGCCGGCCAGGCGGGGTTGGTGCTCACCTGCTGCAGGGCCAGGTAGGGCCGGTGCCGGAGCAGCCGGCTGTGGTACACGTAGAGCACGGCGCGCAGGACGCGTCCCTCGGCGGCCAGGCCCGGCCCCGACAGCCGCTTCCCGGCGATGTCGCAGCGCCGCCGCAGCGCCGACAGTAACCCCACTGCGGGCGAGACCCGGGCAGCGCCTCAGCGCCGGGCACCGGCACCAGCGCCCGCCGCCGCTCCGGCCGCTGCTCCGGCTCCCACCGACCGACCACCCACCGCAAACACCCGGGAACGGCTTCGAACACCCCCCAACCCCTCGGCACCGCGCCGGGACCTGCGGGGTGCTGGGCCGCCAGCGGCACCGCGGCGCTGTTCGCGGGCCAGGGCACGTCCAGCCGGTTCCAAGGCTCGTCCCGCCCGTCCCACGCCGCCCTGGGCGCCGCCATCTTCCCGCTGCGCGCGGCGAGCCCAGCGTGGGCGGCACCATCCGGGCGGGCCGGCGGGGAGAGTCGCGGGCCGGACCAAGTCACCCCGCGGGGGTGCGTCATGGCCCGGGGCCTCGCGCTGGTCCGCTACATTCCCAAATGCTATAAGCGAGAAGGGAAATAACTATAAATCATGAGTGTTACTCACACTTTCTAAACCTCGCAATTCTCCACTGTGCGCCTAGGGAGCTGTGGTCGTTGAGAGCCAGCGCAGCAGCAGCCATGAGGCGGTGCAGGCGTGGTCCTGGGGGTGAGCCCAGTCCCCAGCCGTGCAGCTGTGCCCTCCCATGTCACAGACAAGCCTCAATGTGCTGAAAAAGATGCGTGATCGGCTTCACACCAGGAGCAATTCACATCCAGACTACGGGATATAGACTTAAGATGCACTGGGGAAAGTTCAGGTTGGACGTTATAAAGAATTTATTCACAGAAAGGGTGATCAGACATTGGAACAGACTGCTCAGGGAGGTAATGGAGTCACCGTCCTTGGAGTGTTTAGGGAAAGAGCAGACGTGGCACTCAGTGCCAGGGTGTAGCTGACACTGGTGTTCAGTCACAGGTTGGACTCAATGATCTCAGAGATCTTTTCCCACCCAACTGATCCTGTGATTCTGGGATATTGGCATTCTGGGCAAGGAAGGGCCTTGCTGCCCATGCCCCGGGGCCATCCTGATCGCTCCATGCTCACAGCTCCTACTATTGCATTTTGCCATGGGAAGGGGGCCACTGCAGTGTCCCATGGAGTTTGTTATAAATAGACCAGCTCCTTTAAGAAAGCCTTTAAGAGATGTGTGGGTGAGGAACCCGAGGGGTCATGCACACCACCACTGCTCCCACTGGACGATGCTGAGGATGCGTGCAGTTTTGTCTTTCAACAAAGCTGGAGCTTTCGTCCCCACGACAGTCCTGAAAAAGGCAATAGTGGCTTGTAGTCCAGGGCTATCCTCTAAGCTGGGTACTATCAAATTGTGGTGACAGGACGGGATCCGGCTCTAGTCAGGAGTGGGTGACTTAGTGTGGTTCTGGTGGGTTAAAGTCAAAGTTGATGTGCTGGTTTGTTGTTTTGAGAGGGTTCATGTAGTTCCCACAGCCTCTCATTTGAATTCAGTCCACGTGCAAGGCCTCCTGGGAGCAGGGGAGCAGGGGAAATGGTTCCCGACGGGAATGGGTACAAATCCGGGGTGAGACGGAAATGGGTATATAATATAGAGTATGATGGGGAGAGATACACATGCAAGGTAAAATAGTAACATTTAACAGCAGCAACTAAAGGCAAGTCCTAGAATTCTAACATTCCAGGTTTAACAACAGACTAACACGGGGTACAAATACAGAGTATGATGAGGAGAGATACAAATACAGGTATTTGTATAGTGCATTTTTGCATTTGTATTTGTATAGTGTATTTGTATAAGTGCATTTTAAAAATAGTAACATTTAACAACAGCAACTAAAGGCAAGTCCTGGAACTCTAACATTCAATGTTTAACAACAGACCAACACTTCAAATTAAGACCTTATCAACTTCATTAACATCAACTACCAATTACTACTCTGAAAAAGAGCTCTCATCTCCAAGATTTCATTCCTCACAGAGTTGATCGCTCTGTAATTTATTAGTGCTGTTGGAATAGTTTCCTATCACAATGATTTTTATAGTGTTCTCAGTTCTCCTCCCCCAAGTACATTTCCTGCCTCTTTCCCTGCCTGCCTGAAGTTTAATGTACTCTTCTCCTACTTGCAAACATTGGTGCAATTCATATATTTGTGAGAAACAATGTAGTTAAATTGAGCACAATTTTTGTACATTTATCTTCTCTTGATTCCATTTTGTTGTACACTTATTCTGTCCTTTTAAGAAATCTCGTACAAGTACAGATAAAGTCATGTGCCTTTAAAAAGACAGAGAAAAAGTTGACATTAATGGTTGCACCTGTAGGGAAGGGAGACAAGAGCAAATCAAGAGAACCAATAAAAAGCTGCTGTGAAGGCTTGCCCAGCCTGGGGAAGGAAGTTTTAAGCTCCCTAGGCTAAAAGTGGAGGCTGGAGGTGATAGGAAAAATGGAACCACCAGGGTGTGAGCAGAGGATTGCAAAGGTCTCTGTAGCTGAGCTCCTGAGGTGTTTTGAGCATCCTTTAAGTGAGGAGCAAGCCTGGGCTATCTGCTTTCAGTGTTGCAGAAAAATAGAGCAGTTGGCTCACAGCCTACCACTCCGTTCTGTGTATGTAAAGGGTTCTGAGAGCATCTTTATCCATGCTGATGGTACTGCTTCCTTCCAGGTCTACCACAAGTCTGGTAAGAGCATAGGTACCTGCAGATGCCAAGGGAAATTTTTCTTCTGCTTTTTTTGTTTTGCTTTCCCCCCCTCTCTTTTCATGAAGCTATTCTCCTACCTGTACTTCATTTCAGAGGACTGTGGATGAGTGATAATACAGATGCATGACCTGCTAAATTCTCTAATAGTGCTCTATTGAGTCATTTGGTTCTAGGGAATAGCTGTGATGAAAGCCTTCCACCACTTATGTTATTTGAAATAAATAGTCTGAGGCTTTGCTATGTGTTCTGCTCTGTTCATCTTCCAGTGTATGGTTCCTTTGTTATGGTAACTCTCACAGCAGATTTATGATTGATACTTTCCCTTTTTTTGGTCACTATGTGTAGCCCAGCAAGTGGTAATAACTCTGTGTTATGTAGGGCTGGGTTGGGCTGCAGCAGAGGTCAGTGCTAGGCTAACTCTTCAGGGACTAGAGAGGGTAGTAAAGGATAAAGGTAAAGATCCTGTGCCTCCCCTGGAGGGTGGATATCAATGAGCAAACAATAAAATGCAGTATCTGTTACTTTGGGCTGATGCTCACAATAACATGAGTCTCCCATGGTGTTTTCCAGGACTCCCCAAATACAGGCCTACTTTCCCCAGGTAGGACTGACTTTAGTCAGAGGAGTTAGTTACCTTATTACAAACAATGTGTCCTGTTCCCCTCTCTTGAAAAGGGTTCTAAAAGCTGTTTGTCAATGCCTGTACAGCTGTCTTTCTCCCCTGATCCTTGTTTTTCCCTTTCAGATTTTGGCAGCATTCAGCAGTCAGAGGACAAGGTAAGCCTGTGTATTTACCTTCATTGTGTGTGCAGATACAGTCCTGTTGTAGTAGAAGGCCTGCTCAGGAGATGCAAATGTCTTGGGAAATTATCAAGGTGCTTGAATTTGCTGTGGCCTGTGAGAGTGACTCCCCTGCAACCTGGAAAAGGAAACAAAGTGCTTGGACTGAACTCAAGTAAGACAGTGGGACTGGGAAACAATGTGCACAGATGCTGTCTACTGTGGAATAGGCCACAGTCTTGTTGTCCTTATGGCATATATCTTAGGGCTGCCAGTTAAGGCCATTTAAGAACTTTAAACCAGCTTAAATGGAGGTATTTCTCATCCTGAGTGATGTGTTCAGTCCTCAGGAGCAGAGGAGTATGCACACATGGCTGGAAAATAAGAGCTGTGATGTTCTCCACAGCGCTTTGTGCTATATTGCTTCCTTGGTCTCTGTCTGCAGCTGTTGGAGTACTTGGGAGGGGTGATCTATGAAGCCCTGGACTGGGGAATCGACAGCCAAATGGAGCGAGAACTGAGTGATCCTTTGGAGAAACTGCTGTGCCTCATGTTGAAACTGGATGACAGGCCAACAGAGCCACCAGTCACCCTGCAGGATGTTATCAAGGTGTTTTCTTCCCCCTTAGTAAATACAGCAGCTTTAGAGGAGTTGATGGAACAGCGCTGTTGGCCAAGAGGCAAGACTGTTTCTGGGAAAAAGCTGGGTGGGCTGTTGGAGGACAGAGAGGGAACATTGGCCTTTTCCCATGAGAGGGAAAAGGCAAAACTATTTAAGGTGTTTGTAAGTGCCCATGGAAAATAATTAAGAAGGAAGACTGAGTACAGCTCTCCCACAGCTGTATCTACAAAGTCCTTCTGTACACAGTCTCCAAATTCAATACCTAGAACACTATGGATATTGAAGAACTCCCTTTCCATAGTATTTGGCTTCTGCAAAGGCTGGGATTTGAATGTCTCAACTCAAATAGATATTTTTCTCTCAGCCATAATTTAAAGGTATGAGAAACTTCCCATCCCCTGTCTGATCAGGACAGGGAAAAAGAACAGGGCAAGTGACTCCCTCAGCTATGGGTTGTTGTTCTTTGAAGTGGAGGCTTCCCCTTTCAGGTGCTTGTTTTGAAGCACACCTTATGGAAAACAAGATAAACAAATTACACAGCTACTTCCATAATTGTACATAAAAGACTATCTTCCTTCTTTGTTCCTCTGTATCTGCAATGGAAAAAAAAAATAAAGGGGCAGTGAAGAAGATGACTTTTAACCATGGATTGAGGAAACAGAATGTTGCTTTATTCCATCCTACCATGTTTTGGTTTTTTTGTTTGTTTTTTTTTTTAACTTTAAGATCTTTTTTAAATAGCTGCACTTCTTTCAGGCCTGTGAGGAGCACTTCTCCACACCTTCTGAGGCTACCAGCTATTATGAAATGACCTGTAAGAATCTGTTTACTGACTATATGGAACTACAGAAGCTTGTGACCATCATCCAGACCTCCAAAGAAGTATGTTTGGGATTACCCATTAGCTGCTATTCCCTGTACCTTCACACACTCACCAAGATCTAAAGTAACCTTCTCATTGCACTAGAAATGGAACCCTTGGATGAAGTTCTGTTTTCACAATGTGAATAGCTGCTGTCTCTGAACCATTTTTATTTATTGTAGCATTTGAAAGTTTAAGTGTTTGTAGCTTCTTGGCTTTTCAGATAAACATTAGTAATTTATGCTGACTAGACAGGAAATCACTGAAGAGTGTAGAGTGATAACCTCATATGCTTGCCTTTCTCAGAGACTGAGAAAAATGGATGTGGAAGATTGGGTGGAAAGTCCCATTCAAAAGAAGAAAACCCATGGTGTAAGAGATTTATTTTCTTCATTATGGGGAACTGGGGTTTTTTGGTCAGCGTTGGCTCTCTGAGGCTTTCCATTGATTCCTTTATGAAAAATAGAGCATGAACACAAATTGAACTACTTAGGTTGTTCAGCAGCCTGAGTAGTTAAAGACTTGTTTGCAAAACAAGCTGGGGAGTGAACTTGAAGTTAAACTATTTCATATGTCAACCTCACGTGGGCTTTTATTCTACCCAAAGATTGTCTTTGTGGTATAACTTAAACCACTTCTAAAAATGAAGTTGGAGGCAGTCTTTGGAGTAAATGCCCACAAGTAGTTATGCAGGCTGTTCCTTCCCACAAATGAGCCCCAAATTCTAGCTCTTGGCAGGAACTGACACCTGCCAAAAGCAATCTGCTCCTTTCTCATAGCTGGACTGAAAACTCCCGGAAAACTCTTCTGTTGTTGACAGTCCTGGGGTGGACTAGTTCACTCTTATTAGGTGGGATCTCTGTTGGTCAGGACTGGCAGGGACTGAAGGCCAGTAGCACTGTCCGTCTTTGTGGTTGTGCAGCTCCAGCAGCTCAAATAAAAGAGTGAAAGAGAGTGAGATGATGTCACTCCTACCTTCTGTGCACTGCCTTTCTTGTCTTTGCCTTCTGTGCTTCCACAGATGTTGGACTGTGTGTTCGGGGCAGGGAAGGCAACTTACTGTGCTTTTTTTCAAGGCCCTACACGGTTGGGGCTCAATCAGAAACAAACAGCTCTTCAGGCTGGAGCTCTGCCCAGCATAAACAAATGCTCTGTAGTCTGGAGTCTGTGGAGACAAACAGCAAGCCCCGAGAGACTTGTGGACTCGCTCCTTTTGTCTAAATAGCACTTGCTTTGAAGCGTGCTCAAACTATTCGTATGAAAATGTTTGTGAAATGTGTGTTTGGGCATATTCTCAATTTTGTGATCTATTAAAATAAACTGGCAAGCTATCTCAAACCACAAACTCATCAACTGCTGTAGCTCTTTTCTGCAGGGAATACATGAATAAGTACATGGCTTTGCCATGTGGCCTGAAGGCCAGTGTATTTGGCCTCTGCTCCTTCAGGAGGCATGAATTCCAAAAGCTGGATGTCTGTTGTGAATCCTCTGCCTCTAGTTTCCAAGTCCCCAAGCACCAGCTGATTGCATTGCTCTGACAGTCTCTTAAGTTTTAAATAACCAGGATGCCAGCTTCTCTGGGGTCCCACAAGTTAGAGCTGATGTCTTGAGTGGTGCTAAGCAGGTAAAGTGCTCTATGAACCACACTTTTTCATGCTGACTGATATAAAACAGATCTTCTGAAATGCAGACCACAGCATGCAGTATTGGACAGTTTCAGCAGAGCTTACGTGTCCCAAGTTGATGCTCACCTTGAAATCTAAGCAGTGAGACTTGGTAGAAACACAGCTGTCTTAGCACTCACCTGTTTGAACTCAAGGTAATGGGTTTATAGTGTTGTAGCATTTTATGTTGTATTTCATAGGTTGTGGAAAGTTTAGGTGGTTTTTGACAATACAATAGATGGCAAAAATAGAGTAATTGCAGTGATCCAGTCAGTAGGGAAATAGAAACATGAGTGATAATGATGTCATGAACATCTGAAAAATGTTTTGGGTGTGTTAGTTGCTCTGAAATGGTCAGCTGAAGGTCAGTTCTTGTCCCCAAACTAATGTGGCAGTATTACAGTACAGAAGTCTCTCTAAGTCAGATCATGTCTCTCAGTCAAGTTCAGTTACCCTGTGAAATACAACTCTATAAAGTGCAAATATCTTGGGGTAAGCTATTTCAAAAGTCTCTAGTACTGATGAGTTTGCCCAGACCCTTTTGTATGTTCTCCCACACAGTATTAAATGTAGCCTAAGAGATATGGCAAGTGTTTAGTCATACTTTGAGAGTTCTAGTTTTCTGGAGTTGAGGTACGATTACCAAATCCAGACTAAAAGAATCCAACAAAAATATCTGTCTTCTTGAGGGCAGCCATCAGTCAGAGCTTGCATAAGACTCTTCTGTAATTATACCAAGGCATCTGAAGGGATAAGTAGAGAGAAGATGCTTCATGCTGTAAGTAGAAAACAGAGAGAAGTCTAAGTCAGATACTTTGTTCTGAGGCAGTTTTCTAAAATGCTTTGCTTCCCTTTCACTGTTTATAATACAATGGCTTGTTCTTGCTCAATTTGCCACTGGGATCCAGATAAGCTGTTGATTTAGCACTTCCATTACAATGTTGTCTAAACATGCTATTGAGTTGATTACTTTTTTTCCTGTCTTTAGCTTTTGTCGGGTTATACTGCATGCCTGAACATCCTCAGATACTAGTACAGAAACAGGATGAGCAGATGTCAGGTTTTTTAACTTGTGTCTCTAGGCTGAGACTGCTAACCTATGCTGCTGTTAAGTATGAGATCCCTTGCCTGCTTGTCTTCCTCGGGTTTTTTCTGTACACTTCAACCCTTCGTTTTCTGAAAATTTGGAGGATTTTAATGGTAAGATTTGGGATTTCGCTCTTAGTGTTTCCTAGGAACCAGTAATAAGAAAACACTCTGGCACTTGGAGCACTTGCAGAAAGAAAATGGGTCTATTTATTTACCTGGCAGCAAAAGCTGTATTTTGCTGAAGTACGTCCATGAATTTAATGACAAATTTTGGGAATGAGCCTAGTGAGCCAGCTACAAGTTTCCTTGTTGTAAATTAACTTCTGCAAATAAAAGCCATTCTCTGCTTTGGTACTGTACCCTGATCTGGAAGTGAGTAGAAGGGCATGTTAAGGACACAATTCTGTGTTTCTGAATGACTCCAGCTGCTAAGTGTGCCCTGTTACATGGGGGGGGGGGGGGGGAATTCTGCTCTGTGGGTTCTAGCTAGCTACTGACTTGGCCCTTGCTGGTTTCTCCAAGGCATGCCTGTTACCCAGTGTGATCTGTGAGCTGCAGGCTGGCGTGAGGCTGCGCAAGGCCGCGGAGCGACCACGGCGCTGTGTGTCTCCAAAGGAATGTCAGCGCTCTCCCTACGAGCTGCTTTTGGATGACATTCAGCACAAGAGGTACACCCTGCGGAAGGTGAGTGACTGCAGTCTGCTTCGGAAACATCCACTCTACTTCCTTTCTGAGCAGTGTGTGTTGAGACCCCTTCTCCAAAGGTGTGTCTTTTTCAAAGGTACATGGAAGTCCAGAAGTGTCTGGGCCTCCCTCTCAGCTGCAGTTCAACATTAGATCACTCTGTTTGTCTACCCAAGTACTTAATTTTCAGTAACTTTTCAAGTCAGGAGTAGCCTCAGTTTCGTGAATTGGAGCAGTAAACCTCTTCTCCCACCAGGGTCAACCACTCACTTCCCTGCAGCAGTTGTTCTGCCCTGCACATAACAGTTTCATGGAGCACACTCTTGCTGCCTTGTGCTTTCCACCTTGGGCACTTGTGTCCTTCCAGGCTCCTTTAGCTGAGCTGTACCTGGAATCTTTTACTTGTTGCTTTGCCTTCCCAGATGCTGTGCTGTGTATGCAAGGGCAGATGCACTTCTGAGACAGTTCTCTGCTCAGCCTAAGGCAGAGGCCTCTGGGCAGTGCACTCAGCTACTGCAGGAACTTAGGGTAAAAAATGTTGAGCCCCTCACAGGGAGGAGCAGAGACTTCCACCTTCACCACTTGGTTGGTGAAGATGACCAGATATAACAACGTCTGGGATGTCTCTAAAGGCTCTAATCTTTGCTTGCTGCAGCTTGAGCTGGGAATGATGAGCAGATCTAAAACGTTGGCACAAGGCCTTGTGGCATTGGCGTGCTTTGCAAACAGACGTCTTGGCCAAAGATGAGACACAACTCTTGTAATAAAGAGCGGTATTACAAAAAGTGAAAACTTTGCATACTGCACTAGACATCAGCTTTTTTTCCTCTTTGTTGGTGCTGCTAGAGTGTAGCAGGTTTAAAAGCTTCAGCTAAACCATGCACCTCTACAAAATCCCAGCTCTTGCTTGGCTTGATTGTTGCTTCAGCTTCCAGGTAATGCTATGTCATGTGTTTGCAAATGGTATCTTGATGGATATGTAAATAAATAGTATTGGTAAGGAGAGAGTGCATCATAACTAGCTTGTATTCCTTGCAATGTACTATGTATCAATGCACTGTGCAGTACACAACCGTAACTGAAGGTGGCAGGATGATCTGGGTCTTGATTTTCCTTTTTTTTTTATTTTTCTTTCCCTTTTTTTCTTTTTATTAACTTTTTCTTTGGTCCACGAGAAGCACAAATATGTTTGAAGAATAGTAGGCAGAAATGCTGAAAAAAAGCAGAGTGCTACTGCTCAGGTCTTTGTGAAGGCTCTTGAACGAGGATTTCCCCATCTGCAAAGCTATTTTAAAGCTTCTCTAGCAAACAGTGATCTAATTTGCAAATGAATGAAAGCACAGCTACTGTGGGGAGCTGTAGTGTTGTTCTACCTGCACTCCCACGTGTTCTGAAGTTGTACACACAAGTGAAAGAAAATGGCATAGCCTCAAAATACGAATTAGTGAACAAGGCAGCTAAAGACATGCATGTGCAATTGACTTTTTTGTTAGTTCTCCCCTACGCAGCAAGCACAGGGCTTGATGCTTCACATGAATATCTGCCCTGCAATTCTGTCTTGCTATTGTTCCTAGTTTATGTCGGGCTGTAAGCCAGTCTCTGGGACTCTGGCTTAGGCATACAGCTGCCTGCTGCTACAGTTCCTGTTACAGTCTTGTTAACCCGTTCAATTGCTCTCCTTCCTGGAGCTGAGCTTTTACTGATGAATTTGACGTGACCATGGTGCTTGTTGGGATCACTCCTGACACTAATATCTATCTGAGTGTAGTGTTTTCCAGCTGCTTCTCAGAGCAGTTGGGGGTAGAAGGCTTTTTGTTCCTTATGCAAGCCTCTAAGGGCTGTGCAGTACTTCTGATGGTCTCTGGTTTGCCGCGGGCAAATCTTTCCCTACCAAAACCCCATATGAGGAAACATCATTATTCCACACTTCCCAACTCCTTGTTTTGTTTTGAGGGGTTGTTTGTTTGTTTTGTGTTTATTTGGTGTTTATGGTTTTGTTTGTTTTTTTAAGGTGGTTTTTTTTGTTGTTTTGGGGGGTTTTTTGTTTGTTTTGGGCTTGTTTTGTTTTGATTTTTAGTGCCCTCTCCATCTCCCCTGTTCCCAAATCCTGACTTGTATCATTCACTGCGCCACTGAATTGCTGAGTGTGTAAGGAGCAGAGAAAGAGCTATTTCCTAGGCATCACTTCTGCTCTTTCAGGTGACCATCAAGCAAAAACACAGGACCCCCAAAGCTGATGTAGCTTCTCTCAAGCCTCACCAAGAGCTGGTAGGTGACCTGGTGCTGCAGCTGATCATAGCAAAACAAGGTAATTCTGGAGGTGACAAGACATTTTGAAGCAATATAAAGCTAATACTTCAGCTACTGGTTTGTATTTGGGAGGGGGTTATCTTAACCATACTTAACTTTTGAATTGACCCTCCTGCCAAACATGGTACTAGAAAAACGAGAGCTGACATCTTTGTAGAAGAAAGATGATCAATCTTCCTCCTTCCTCCACTGCTTCTTTAATTTGCAACATTTTTTTGGTCTTGAAAGAGCTCCTGGAGTTCTTGATTTCCAATTTGAGAGTCGCTAGGGTATTCCACTATGCATAGTGCTGAAGGCTGTCTCATGTGCAGGGCCCAGTGCCCTCTTGGGTGACAAGTACTTGTAAAACGGGGCCATTGCTGATGCAGTTGTTCTGTCACCACTGGTCTCCTTGCTCTGTCCAATGGCTCTTTGTGGTGCTATGCTTTGCCTGCAGATGTTGAAGGTGAAGCTGGAACAGTGTGTGCCACAGGAGCCCAGGTGGCATGAACAGCTCATGGCAGAACTAAAACAACCACCGAAGCCTTGGGCAGCAGCAGCAGAAGCACAGGAAAAGAGGAGCAGGTCCAAAGGTACCTGCTATAGAGTGACCTAGCAAGCAAGCAAAGTCCGTGTTGGCTAAAAATAATAGATGGCCTTGGAAATGAAATCCCACTTATCATTTCAATAGCATTTGTAATGTGACAGGTGGTGAGAAATACAAATGTTGTGTGATAGAGGTGGTATGGCGTGAGAATAGTTATTTCTAAAAAATCTGTTTGTGGCTTATTAGGACTCAAAAGATATTTCAACTTGCTCTTTTTTTTTATGGATGTCCCCATTTCTCTGTCCACTAAGTGAGATTACAGGACTTTGACCATCACCTAAGAATAAAAGATTATGTAGCTACCAGTACTAAGCCTGGCTAAATCTTAAATTCCAATGTGTTCCAAATTTGTCATTTTCTTGTCCCAGATCTATCTCGTTTAGTCTGTGGGTATGGGTTTTTTGTTCTCCCTCTCACTGCAGAAATGCTTGTGGTATCAAATACTGCCTTGAACTCTCCAAGTGACAATTTCTTACATCCCCAAGATGCCAGTACTGAGTTGGAAATTGCCAACACTAAAATGCAGCAGCTGGGAGCAGGAGCTGAGGTAAGGCTTTAGTGGAAGGACTAATGAGAGACATGCCTACTTCAGGAATTAGAGCTGCAAGCATATACATAGCCTGCCTGGAAGGGCAGGAACAAATCCTGGTGTAGGAAATCTTGTCTCAGAAGTGAACAAATGTGGTACTACTGGATTCACTGAAGTCCTTTCCTCTACAGAAGCTCATTTCATTCTCAAACACTTCTGTTTGTGGCATGACTGCGGCCTATAGGTACTGATCTCTTCTCTCTGACCAGTGACACCATCCAAGGGAATGTCCTGAAACTGAGTCAGGGGAGGTTTAAGTTAGTTATTAGGAAAAGGCTTTTCACCTGCAGGGTGGTTGGGCACTGGAACTGTCTTCCCAGAAAGGTGGTCACAGCACCAAGCCTGCAGAATTCAAGAGGCATTTGGACAATGCTCTCAGGCACATGGTGTGACTCTTGGGGTGGTCCTGTGCAGGGGCAGGTGTTGAACTTTGGTAATCCTTGTGGATCCCAACTCAGGATATTCTATAATTCTACAGAACTGACATCTGCTCTGGTCTCTTAAAGCTAGATCCTGCAGAAGTTATAATGGCATGGAGTCTGGCCAATGTGGACCAGAATATTCCTACTCTTACCTCACAGTGAGGCATTTGATGCTAGATGTATTGACGTATTTTGATTTCATGTGGTATGTGAGCTCATGAAAAGAAAACTTACTGATGTATTTTGAGGAAGGAACTTGATGGGTGAATTCCCACTTGTTTGTCTGTGGAGTTATTTTGGGAGCCCTGTTCTTGAGTAAACCATAATACACAGTCCTTTGGTTCTTTAACTCCTGGCTCTGTCATGAAAAGCTTGACTGCTTGGTTCTGGGATTCAGTCTGAGCATATTCTGAAATTCTGTGGAACAGAACTTAAGCCCTAGCACATCATGTCTAGCACAGATGCTCTGGCATACAAACAGGAATCCGTTTTCTGTAAATATTTCTGCATGAAATGCAGTTGCCTAACTGAGGAAAACAGATATGAATTATAAAAGCAGAAAATCTTAGCTCTATTTGCCCAGTCGGAGCTACTTGGAGGAATGTTCAGCATTGTGGTTGACATATTACTGCTGAACTAGAAGGACTTTCATATAGAGACTAATATAATAAAATTTGAGGGGTTTTTTTTGCTTTTCTAGACAAGGTAGAAACAATGCTGTTGAGATAAAGCATTGAGTTTGAGTTGAATTCATGAGTTGGATTAGTCATGGTCTCTTGAACTCTTCTCCAATGTTGCTGTGTGTGAGCTGGAGCCAAGAAAATGGTTCCAATGTATTCCATGGGTTGTGTGGGGATGATTATGCCAAGTTGGCTCCTGAACAGATGCCACTTTAGTACTAGTATCCACTGCTGGAGTTGGGCAGGAGAGAGAACAGGTGAATTGGAAACTTCACTAGCTTAGCTGGAATTTCCTAGCTGTGGAGTGCAAGGGAATTAACTTTGGAAACTTTGTTTCTTCTTGGAATATAAATGTACCCCACTGATTTTTCACTTTCCTCCACTTCTGACTGAGCTTTGAATATTTCTGATCAGTCATGGGGTATCCTGGGTTTTGTTAGGCAGCAGTACTTCTGATGCAGTGGCCTTGGTGTCTCTTACATGCAGATTATGAACATCCTGTCCTCTGGTCTACAGGAAACCACTCCCAAGCTGCCTGCCAGCACCTGCCTTTCCTCCACCAGGCCATCAGGAGTATCCAGGAGTATCAGCACAGGTCAGTGCACTTCTGGCTGCACAGCTAAACCAGGTGACAGAGTACAGCCAGTGGCCTGATGGGCTCCCAAACCCTTTGGCTGGGCTCAATGTGTACTTCATTAATCACCTGAAGATACTTTGCAGGACAAGTTCCAATACTAAATGAAGAGTCTGGGGAGGTGCCCTTAGAAGATAATTTCTCTGCAGTTGACTGAAGCTTGTGTAGCTCCTGCAGCTTCAAAACAATGATTGCATGTCCCCAAAGGCCTGACTTGGAATTTGCAGTAAAAGCTAAATGAGTGGTTTGAATATTCAAGTAGAAAGTGCAGCACTTCATTTTATTAAACTAAATGGTGCTAATGAAGCCTCATCAGTTACTACTGACAAGCATAATTACTGTAACCTTTGCTTTCTATGTGATCTGAGCAGATGGGTTGGAGGGGGAGAGCTGTATGCTGTGCTACCTTCAGAAGGCAGTGTTGTGCTTTTGAGTGTCCTCAGGGTGAATACTTAGAAACTGATAGTGGGTTTTCTGCACCCTAAAACTTTCTCTTCCTACCCAGGTCTTGCTGCCAATTGCACTCCTCCCATGAGTGCACCCCTACCAGGAGACATTAAGCCTAAGTGTTTCCTGAGCACTAGCCAATGGCAGCTGCCTCCTTACAGAGGAAGGTCCAAATCTTTAGAGAGAGGCCTTCAAAGCAAGGAGCTTGTAAGTCCAACATGTCAGCAAGCAACCCTGGTCTGATATATCTGGTAATGACTTGCTCCTTGATCCTCGTGAAAGCAGTAAGCATGCTCTGTGGTTTTTGTCTTGGAACGTATGGTATACCCATCTGAAGCTGGTATGCTATTCTCTCCTTGGAGACATCTTAAGAGAAGACTGGATGCTGCAGTGTCCTTGTGGTGGCTTCCCCCTTTTAATGACGTGAAATAAAGTTGTTTCTCATACAAGAAGAGGGAAATACCATGATATTACTTGAAAGTGTCCACCAAGGCTTCCTCAAGCAAACTGTAATTCAGAGTGGAACTATCCTGGTTTCTTCATGTCCATTCCTTTTCTCTAGATTCTGATATGCTCACAAGTATCTTTTAAGCTGCGGTAAGGGGCAATAAGTAGTTAACAAAATGTGGATAGCACAGCATTAGTGACTTTTAAATGTATAATATATGTAGAACTGAAGTTATCAGGCTCTGAATGATGGCTGTGGGAGAAATATACTGGAGTCTATGTGCTTCCATGCAACCCTCTGAATTATGGCCTCACCCTGTTCTGCCCTGATACAGTATGTTGGTATGGTATGTTGTGCCCTTGTCTCTTTCTTTCCTTCTGCATCCCTCCTTGCCCCACCTTGGCAAGTCCTTAACTGACCTCCCTGATGCCTCTTTGTTCAGCAGTGGTGGGGGATGCAGGTATGTTGGGGATTGAAGCACAGCTGTCTCCTGGCTGACCATGAGCCTACAGCTTCCCTTTGTATGGCACCAACAGGTCTTGGGAAAGAGAAGGGCAAGAGAGGGGCAAGAGAGTGTTGTGCTGTGGAAAGCAATTTTGTATCTGGGGGGGGGGGGGGGACGACAACACGTGTTCTGGAATCTGCTTGAAAACTGTAGCAACCTGCCTCTGCTGGTGTTGTCGGGGTCGCCTGATGTTTAACTTCTGTCGTTCAATAGGGCTGTCCCTTTCCTACCCAGTGGCCATCACCAACCATTGCTGAGCTGATTGGAACCAGATGTGCAATGATGGTGCTTGGAGAGCGAGGCCTCTTCCAAGGAGGTGGTGATGGTGTCTTGCCAAGAGCAAAGGTACGTTTCTCCTCCTTCTCTTGGTGCTGCCCTTGCCTTTTCAAAAGCTGGCTGGTTTCATGGCCCTCTGTGCTGAACTGCAGAGGCACCCTCTGCCTCAGCTTATCCTCTTCATAACAGCTGATCTGAGTTTGGCCCTGGGCTGGAAAACTTTTTTAGTATTTCTGCAGTGATGGCTTCTAATCTAGTTTAAGCTGTATAAATTGCCTAGAAAGTAGCCTTTGCTTGTTTCTTCTTGTCTGATTTCCATGCAAGCAGAGCTGACTGCCATGACTATTGATCAGCTCCGAAATCCCAAAGTAAATAGCTGCAATTTGGTACTCCTAAACAGTGAAACAAAGGTGCTTGACTCGGGCTCCCATACCAAAGTTGTGCTGACTCAAACCACCTTGCCAAGTGGACATGAAGGTGGGGAAAATGAGGGGGACAGGGAATGAGCTGTATAGCTCAGGACTGTTGGTTGTTTGCATGTATCAACTTGTGCCTTATCCCTGACTCTCCTTTAGAGGGAGCGTGGCAACCGCTCCTCCAGAGCAGATGTCCTGAGTACAGGCCCTTTGCAACACAGATGTGAGGAAGTCTGTGCTTCTTGGCTTTTGGGTCACTTTTTTGCCCTCATTTATTTAGCAGTATGGACAGAGTCAAAGGTTCTACTAGCGGAGCCATGCTACTTGCACAAGCTATCTGATGCTCCTGAGACTGAGTCCTTGTTTTCTTCTCACCTTACTGACCCTGCTTTAATTTGCCTGCTCTATGACTATTCTAAAACGGCTTTCTTACCCACTGCTGTTTTTTTAGCTTTCTCAAGTTCTGCTTCTCAAGATAATATCACTTCTGACTGCCAGCTGTGTATGAATGTGCTCTTTTTTATAAAGTTCAAGCGACTCATCAGCTTCCTTATGACTCATTTTTTGCTTCAGGATTGAATTCAAATTTGCCCTGATTTAATCTCTTTGGGATTGCTGCAGTCTACCTCAAAGAATGTCTCTCTTCTTCCTTCTCTCTTAACTAGCTACTGTTACATTCTTGCACAATACAGCTATTGTTTGCTCAAGAGCCTTTTTTAAACTCCTGTTGTCTGGCAGCTGCCCCAAACCTCTGCATTATAAAAACACTGGCCTACAAGTGAGAATTTTCTTGCCTTTTTAGCTTTTAAGTCCTGTGTCTTTGCTATCCTTTATTGGACCTCTGTTATTGTATATGAATCTAAAGCCTTTAGAAGGTTTGTTTACGTGCTTGCTTGTTGGCAGGCAGTGGATAGTGTTGGTACAAAGATGTTTCCCATTTGCATTCACAAATAACTTTCTTTTCCACAGATCTGTTTCAGCTGCCATAAGCAGATGTTTCTTAAGTGGCCTTACAAATGTTACCTCTGCAGCAGGTGAGCTGGTACAAAAGGACTGAATGAGGAGGGAGGAAAAAAGTGAAAGAACAGGCTGAGAATTCTCAGTATTCCCTGGCTGTACTACTGCATAGAACCAGGTTGCTGAGCCCTTCAGCTTTGCCTTACTGCACAAGCCAGGCTAAAGTGTCTACAGCTGGGGAGGATGTGGAAAATCTTCTCTCTGAAGTAGTATCTCAGTTTTAACTCTTAGTGTTAACTCAGCAATAGCCAGATTTCCTGTGCCAGTATGAAATTAGTTTCTCTGAGATCACCTTCTGCATTTTGCTCTAAAGGTTTGCTCTAAAGGTTTGCTCTAACTTCAGCCCAGGTCTTGAAGAGGTTCTGAGACAGGGTCTACACCAGAATCTTCTATTAAGGACTGAAAAAGAGAACTCCAGACCTTGTGACTGGGAAAGGAGTTGAGCCTACTTGTATCCACTTATTTGTCAGAGACTTTCTGTTCATGGGAGAGTGAGAGAGGAACTTCAGGCTCATTAAGGCTCACTTAAATCTATTTGAAGCAGTTGTGAAGCCCTGAATTGATTATAAGCAGCAAGTAAACAACCACTGGAAATTGAGCAACTGTCTGGTGGGTGAAGTGTAATGAGCATTTGCAGATAAAGCCTTGGAGCTATGAATGTTGATACATTTCAAATTATTTAAACTACCAGAAATAGGAAAGCTGGCAAACTGAATAGTGGAGTTCTCAGCTGCTTCACTTTGCCATCGAGTGGTTCTGCCACAATAATGGATTCAGACTTACTTTGGAATTAGCTACATTGTAGCTGCAATATTGGTAGCTGCTGAGCTTTTACTCAAATGATAATGCTGGAGATTTTTGTCTTTCAGGGTTGTCTGCTGTGACTGCTGCATTAAGGCGAGTCTAGTCTTTACAACTGTGTATGGGATTTTTACATTTTCTGCTTTCCCTCCTCCTCACCTAGTCATAAGAAGCTTTCCTTCATCCCACTGATAGCTCAAATGTACCCTCCAGCTTGTTTCTAAGAAAATAGAAGAGGGAATAGTATGACATGTAAAAGTAACCAGGGTGACACAGATATCTCTTGTCATATTCAGCTAAAACAACTCTAGTTCTTCTTTCTTTCATCCTGTGTAAAGTGGTTTGGATTACACTGGGCTCTGTTTATGCATGGGTCAGAAAGTTCACTGCATTAATGTCTACCTTTTAAGTGCTCCAATAAATCAATTGCATGGCATGCAAATTGTCCTGATAAGAAGGAGGATGTGTTTCCCTGAGAACTCAGGTGACTTGTGTTGTGATTCTAGATGTCCATGCCCTTCAGAACATGTGTACATCTCCCACTTCATTTCCTAAAATTTTTGAGACTGTCTGGAGAGGAGGATCCAGCTACTCAGGAACAGAAGAGCTCCAAGTTGCTACATGAAATAGAGCAGCAGCAGTATTTTGGGTAAGCTGGGGCAGGGTTGTTGTATTTTTACCTTGAAAGATGTCACCATTTACTTATACAAAACTGCAAACATGCAGACAGCAGTATGTAATATTGGGCTGGTCAGCAGAATGCTCTGTTGAATGGCTGGTTTTAGCCACTGGTCTAACAAGTCCACAGTTCTCTGGAAGTGGTGTTTATTTTAGATGACGCAAAGGGAGGAAGTGTAGGTGCTCTGAAATGCATTTTCTCTTTTAACTATCAGGTTTGTGACATGGATTTAGAAGTATCAAGAAGTGTTTTATGCCCAGACATAAAAGGTTCCTTGCAATAGCTTCATAGTATGAGAATTTCCAGATCCCATCATGTTCTAGCCCCCACAGCTGAAGGTCTGTTGCTACAACCCAGAATTAGCCCCTTTCTACCTAGACGTGAAATACTCTAAGTGTGGCTCAGGTGTAACTGACTGAACCATGATGCCACAAATGGTTTTTCAGTTCCTCCATGTATATACAGACCCTTTCCTTTTTGTCCCCTGAAAATTAATTATTTCAATAAGTTCTTGACAGTTCTGGATGATAAAGACAACATGCATATAAGTGCAATATACGGGACTGAGAACATTTATGTTTTCTTCTTTCCAAAGCAGTTAAATCTTCTATTGGGCAAACTGGTACCTTCTTTTTCTTCCTGTGAAACCATTCTTTAATGTAGCCAGAATAAAGACACAATTGTTTCTGGTTCTAAGGCTGATGCTTCAGTTGTCAAAAATCAGGAGTAGTATTCATTACTGAAGTTAACTGCAGGGGGCAGGCAGTGGTTTGGTCTGTGTTGTAATGCAAGTGCTGCAAAAGAGGCCTAAGACTGCATTACTGTCACACTGCAAGATGGCAAAAATAAATTCTACTGCATAAGGATGCAGCCATAACCTTGGACCAGACACAGATATCCATTAGCCCTTTGGCTGATACACTGTCCATAGAGAGAAGCTGTCAGCTGTTCTGGTGCTTTTTAGCTTTCCTAAGTGGTGCTGATGGCTCTTTTGAACCTATGCATTTGGCTAAATCACTTAGCAGCCTGGGAGAAGGATGGAAGAGCACCATGCCCTCTAACAGAAATCTGGGTCAGCTTTCCTGCTTTTGTTTTTCTCTGCCCCTCCAGTGTACCTGTTGTTTTGGAGCCTCGTGGCCTGGCACAGCCCCTGTGCTGTTACACAAGGACCATGGCAAACTGGCTGACTGCAGACATCTGTACATGGTGTGAGCAATACCTCTTGAATGTGACTTCTAGTCAACAGCGCAGCATCCCTCTCAGGAGATTTTCCTGGGCTTGAACCAAACTGGAATGATTCTACACTACATTTCTCCTGTCTCTCCTTACGTACCTGAAATAAATGAAACAGCTTTATGCACCTACTGACATAAAGGACTGAATGAAAGACCTCCCTGCTGGTTAGTCTAAGCAGGAAGCACAGTTAGCATTTCTGTATTGTGAAGTATTCTAAAACCCACAAAGCTTTAGAAATGTTGTAATTCTTTCTGTGTCTTGGGGAAAATAAATGTTGAAGCATTATCATGCTTCTAGCATTTCCTTCTTTGCACCTGCAGCTGTCATTGTTCTGTGGCACTTTTTGCATTCATTGCTGAGCAGACCTCATCCAGTGTACTGAGCACAGGGAAACTTTTACCAAAAAACCCCATGTGTGAGAGGCTTGTAAATTGGAGCTCTCAGTTAATATGATTACTTCACCCTGCATTTTGCATACACTCCTTCCTTACTACTCATAGCACTTAAAGCTCATAGCTTTGGTGCATGTAAAATGACAGTGATAGCTGCTCTTGCATCAGGAAGCTTGTTTTGATTTTTTTTTCTGTGCATTATTGTGTTTTGGCACCAGACCTTTCTGTGCATCTCACAGAAATACCTTTCAATGCTGTCATCGCCTGAAGGGCAGAGAGTTGTTCTTGAGAGATTCTTGTTCATTGTCTTGGCCTTAAGCCTTTGCCCTGGAATAAACTGGACTATTGCAATATTCCATGGATTTTTGTGTGTGTTTAAAACAAAACATGAGAGACTGCATAGTAGATTTATTTATCCCCAGGAATTGCCTGTATGGAAGGGCCTGATGGAGTTTACCTTGGTGAGTTTTGCAGGGCCTGGGTAGTCAGTGTTGAACGGATTGTAGCTGGAATGAGTCATGCTGAAGAAAATAATGGCTGGGAAGGGCCAGTTCTAGATAGAGGAGAAGGGAAGAAAGACATGTTTAAGCTGAGCCCAAAATTTGCATCCAAACTGCCAGAAGGGTCAATACCTCCAGCTGACTTGCACTGGCCTGACTCTGCTTCCTTCCAACTGCCTGTCTGTAAGCTGATGCCTCCTTGCAGGTTTAGGCAAGCTCTGCAAGTAAATGAATGTGGGGAAGCTGGAGCTTGAGCTTCCTTTTGGAGCAAGCTCAAGTGTTCCTCTTCCTTCATTCAATTAGGAGGGGTTCAGCCTGCCTGCCCAGGTCCCCTCCTGTAGGTGCCAATGGCTGGTGCTGCTGGGAGGCACATCCTTATCAGGCTTATCCTTATCAGGTGAGCTCCCTGCAGGCTGCAGGGAATGGCAGCCAAGCCACAGGTGCGCTTGCTGGCACGATGGGCACGGTGTGGGGCCAGGGGCATGAGGTGCTCAGAGATGCTTGCTGAGTGGGGTAGTTTAGAGAGACCAGAAATGAGCTGAGATCAGCCTGCTTTGAGTAATGTGGAAGGCCAAAATGCTGCTCAGAGCCTGGGTGCAGCAGGGAGAGAAGGTGTCCATATGGCATTAAGGTAAACTTGAGTTCACCTGTGGAGCAAAGGTAGTTCTTGGTTCTGTCTCTTGCACATCTGTTGTGGGGTCACACGGCCTTGGTTCACTGCCTTTCCCTACTTTGTGACAGTGACAGGGGTGATTAAATGCCCTCACTGGCAGAACAGACAGACAAAGGGAGTGGGGGAGTTTCTGCTAACGAGCAGCCTGACCTTTCCTGATCTAGCACGCTGATGGGATAGCCCCTGTTCCCATCATTCCTCTCAACGCCAGCGGTTGCAGTGGCCGCGGGACAGTGGCAGTGGCACCTCTGTCCCCGTGCCCGGGTGACATCGGGGCCCATGTGAGCCGGGACACCTCCCGTCCGCCAGGGGGCAGCCGCGGGCCGCGCCGCCCGGGGCCGGGGCGGCAAAATAGGGCTGCCTCAAAAATAACAGGGATTTACCTCTAAAATAACACCGGTTTTACCGTCCTCATTTATTTTTACTTAATTTTGTCCTTCCCATGGCACTTTCCCAAGCCGGGGAAGGTCCTACTGGCACACAGGGCCTGGGTGACAGCAGTGGGGAAGGTGAGGGTGTGCGGGTCAAAGGCAGCTGGGACAGAGACACAGCACCACAAAAAGGAGGTTTTAGGTGCAGGGGAGAGGTGGGAGAGCCTGACTGCAGTAACTTTGTGTGGCTCTCAGAGTAGTTTGGTGTTTGCTGTTTGAAGCCAGCTGGGGAAACATGCTCTATTAGAATCACAGAATCGCTTGGGTTGGAAGGGACCTTAAAGAACATCTCATTCCAACCCTCTGCCATGGACAGGGCACCGTCTACTCGATCAGGTTGCTCCAAGCCCTATCCAGTCTGGCCTTGAACATTTCCAAAGGAGGATGGTGGAACATCTGGAGGGGAAGCCTTATGCGGAGTGGCTGAGGTCACTTGGTACAAACCTGCTTGAATAAGCTCACCCAGGGCACTGCTGCCTGCACTTTCTTGTCCAAGTTAAAGCTGGCTTTGAGAGGGGTTTCACCCTACATCTGGTTCAGTTTGGCTTAATTATTTGGTTATGTTTTGTTATAAAGGATAAACATAAAGGCTTCCATTTTACACATGAAATAAAACTGTAGAGGTAGTGTTGAGCAGGATTAGAGTTTAAAACTGTGTGGGCAAATTGCAGAAATGGTCTGGAAGAAACAGAAGGCAGTTGAACAAGGAGAAGTGGAAAGTTGTACACTTGAGCAATAATATGAACTCCCAGAGTACAGAGGAGGGAGTGATGGGTTAAGCAGCAATTCTTCAGGAAAAGGATCAAAAGCTGAATGTAAGTCAGCTATGTCATGGTGTTGAGGGGATGGAAAATAAGTTAAGGGGAGATGTGGAATAATTGGATCCAGCCCAGCAGAGAGCAGGGAGTAAGCGGAAATGGAGAACCCATTACCTACCAGGGAAGCCTGAAAGAACAAAAATTCTCTAACCCAAAGGAGGAGAGAACTGAAGTCTTTAAACACATAAAAAGGCATAATCATTGCTCCTTGTCTGTGATGGAGAAGGGGAGAGAAAAAAAAAAAGAAAAAAGAAGGCTTAAGTCACAGCAGGAAAGGCTCAATTTAGATGTTAGGAAAAACTTTCTAATGACAGGGATAATAAAGAATAGACTGCCTAGGGAGTGGAGAGCTTTAAGATCAAGTTAAGCAACATCTGTCAGGCATGTCCGAGGTTTAGGTGATCCTGCTTGGGTTAGTGGAATGGACTGGTCTGACCTTTCAAGGTCCCTTTCAGCCCTAATTTTTCAGTGGTTCTGTGGGCTGACATTAATCTTCTTAATGGTATTTAAACAGTCAGCAGCTTCTCTTAAGTAACTGCTAGCAAGTCTCTTCTCTTGCCTGCGGTTTAAAATTAACTTAATTTCCATGCATCACTTTCGCCCTCCAGCTCCCAAGTCCTCTATAGCAAACCAGCAGCTGAATTCCTTGACTGCTTGTCAGTACCTTCCTTGTGGCTCTGTAGCTACACATGATAAAAAAGAAGGGGTAGAAATGCTGCATCTTGGTGGCTATGCCATCAGTGTGAGGGTGCCCTTGTTTTCTGCATTTATATGCAGCAGATATGGTCCCCCTTGAGATAGCCAAGCCTCATATGTGGGTATTTCATTTTGTGTGATCCAGGGACCTGCACTTCCATGTTGCCTGCAGCTTTCTGAGGCAGGTTCTCTTGCCCTGCCTCTGGCCAAAGCTGGCCTGTTTCTGAAAGGAATCATGTCAGACCATGGGCTTTTGCTGTCTGTTTGTCACAAGGGTCTGGAGCACAATTGTTATGAGGAGCAGCTGAGAAACCTGGGAATATTTAGCGAGAGAAAAGAAGGCTCAGAGAAGATCTTATCACTTTTCACAGCTACCAGAAAGGAGTCTGTATCCAGGTGGGGGTCAGTCTCCTCTCCCAAGTAGCAAGTAACAGGACAAGAGGAAATCACCAGGAGAGGTTTAGATTGGCATGAGGAAAAAATTTCTTCACTGAAAGGATTGTTTAGCCCTGGAATGGGCTGCCCAGGGAAGGGGCAGAGTCACTATCCCTGGAAGTGTTCAAAAGCCCTGTGGATGTGGCACTTGAGGTCATGGTTTAGTGATGAAGATGGTGGTGCTAGGTTAATGGTTGGACTCTATGATCTCAGAGAACCTTTACAATTCTATGGTTCTATGATAAGTTTTGAGTATCCAAGCCCAGACGCTGCCCAAGTGTAACAATGTGTACAACAACAGGCATTATAATTAACACATTGTCCACAAGTGATCTCTTTCAAATGGTTCAAACTCAAGAAAGAAGTCTGAAGTTGACCCTGGGGCTGGGTCCCCTGAAGTTACTAATGAAGGTGAATTACATTTTTCATCTGCTAGCAACAGTGTTAGAGGGAGAGAACATGTCAGGCCATGATGAGCAATATCTGGTCCTTGGACTAGTACTGTTGGAAAACAGGAAAGGTGACAAGTGTATCCTGAAGGCAGCATGTCTGCAATTTTGTTTTTTACTGAAAACAGAAAAGATGGCATTTCCATAGCTGGGGAAAACTGTCCCAAAAGAGAGAGGGAACCACTGCCTGAAAGTCCTCTCCTTTGAAAAATAACTCTCTACCAGGCACTGAACTGCATGTATGGAGTGTGGGGGTGTGTGACCCTGCTCAGCGTGTCCATTAAAACTGGGCACCTAGAGGATCAGCAGTATAGGAGATAGCCATAAACCAAAACAGGTTATCCATAGTCAGGAAAACACGAGGTTTCCAAACCTTTGTTGCATACTCCTTAATTATTTACCTAAACCAGAAAAGGTGACATTTCTATAGCTGAGAAAAATCATCCCTGATGAGAGAGGGAATCACAAATATTTGCTCACAGAGAAGCAGTCACAATTTCTCCCACTAATCTTATCCAGTGGTTTTAACCAGCCAAGATAATTGTGGGCCCAATACAGGTGCCTTCACATTTGCTTTTGTTTATAGAGCAAGATGTGTCTTATCTCTGCATGACAAGCATTAAGAACTTTATTTCATATGTATGAGTAACATATAAAGAAGCGGAGTGGCCACCACGCAGCAGGTTGGAACACAGGGCCTTTCACTCTCGCTCTGAGCTCCTTCTCCAGACCGGGCTGCAGCTCCCAGACGCGGCGCGCTGTTATTTATACGCGTAGTAAAATGCCACCTGAACCAGCTGGAGTCCTACCTTTGAGCAATGTTAGCACGCCGGAGACCTTATTTACAGCTATTTCACTTTGCCTCTCTTGATGCTGGGAATGAGAGCTTCAGGTGTGCTCCCCTTCTAAAAAAACACTATGAAATATGCATGTGTTGAAGTGGGTTGTGCTTTTGTGGAGCCTATATCCCAAGCTATATAGTAGCTGCTTTGTGCACAGATTTTACAATTCCACTCCAGCGCAAATGTATTTGTCAGAACCACAATAGCATGAATCTGACTCATTAATAAGACCTCATTTTTTAAAGTGAATGTTGGGAGTAATACAGACAGAGCAAGCTTATAAGGCCCTTGCGAGGAAAGGTGAAGCAAGCTCACTCCTTAACTGCTGCAATTTGGGAGAGGTGTTTTTGGAAGTGCTGTAAAAATTGCAACTTTCTAAAGATATTCTGAATGCTGCTGTATCCCACCAGATTTGGGGAAAGGATGAGATTAGCCACTTAAATGTAAACTGATTTGAACAAAGCAATTTATGTGAAATGCAGCATGATTTTTCAAGGTGAGAGAAAATCATCACCTTTTTCATTTTTTACCCAGACACCTGGGAAACTCAGGACCAGCTACACTTAAGCACTATGCATTTCAGGCATTGCAAACTCAGAAGTTTTCCAAGTGAGGGGTGCTGCCAGCTGCAGTGAGCTTGATCTGTGCTTAGCTCTGGAGCTGGAGCCAGACGGAATGCTGACGCAGTATGGCTGCAGGCCTTTCTGCTGTTTTTACTCTGTGGAGTTTTTATGAGACCATATCTGTCAAACGTATGTGTGAAGATAAATCAAACAAGCACAGCCACGGCTGTTAAATAAATGTGAAATCTGAGTGGCTTCCACCAGCCCCTCGGTCCCTCCCCCTCAGCTGCTGTGTGCACTGAGTGTTTTATAGACACAGCACGGTGAAGGATTGCTGGTTGTGAGAAAGGGAAAGCAGTGGGGAGGCAGCTCCAGGGAAGGAGGTGATCTTGCAGGGGGAAGCAGGGAGCTACAAGATGAGTTTGGAGCTCATGTTGCTGAAATATTTGGGTCTGGAAAGAGCCCGGTTTGAATCTTGATGACTTTTGAAGAAGGAGAGACTCAATAAATTCCATCAGGGGTGTGGTCTGACTGCTGTGATGGCATCTAAAGTGCAATGAAGATGGGGATTCAGCAGAGCAGACAGGAAGACACTCCATGGAGAACTGTCATAAGATAGACCACGTTTAGAGCTAATGCTGTGTGAGCACCACTAGGTTCCTGCACCTTGAATACCAAAGCATGAGCAGGACATCAAGTTTCTGCATGCCTCACAGGCTGTCTTCTCCTGGAAAATAAAATAATCTTGACCTGATCACCACTAACATTTTCCTGCTATTCCCCAAACTTCTCTTCCCCAGGGAAGAGGGATGGTGCTTCCAAGGTCAGGGTTGAGGTTGCTGACAGGTCAGGGAGGGCAAGGTCAGGCTTGAAGCTGACTCTCTGTACCAAAGCTGTCCCACATAGCGAGAGGGCCATGCAGTTTCCAAAGCCATCAATCTCTTCCCCACTTTCACCAGCTATTCACCTCTCCCAATTTTAAGTGGAAGAAAATACAGCCAACCTCTTCAAGTCCTTGTGTTGCGCCTCTGGGAGCTGCATTCCTGCTCTCGAGTGCTCAGTCACCGAAACAGAATAGCCAATATATCACTCTCATTGTTTTATTTGGGGGTTGAAGTTGGATCCATGTATCTGAAGGCTACTGTAACCAGGAAATGATTCTTCTGATTTCTGACAATGGGACTGTTTCTGCCACCAGAAAGCATGTATTACTTCTCCCTGGCTGTGCTGGGGTTTGGCTGAAGGTACTTGTTGTTCCTGGCACGCAGGGACAGCATCCTTGCCGAGGGCATGGGGGCCCAACAGGAATCAAAGCTCATGAACCACGTGGTAGCAAAGTGAACCAAGCTGGTGCTAAGGGTGAAGCAGGAGGGGCTGTGCCATGTGCTCTGGACGTGGCCTGGAAGGCAGGAGTGTGGGACAAAATATTTGATGAGGCTCCTACATCTGTGATAACATTGTGCCTCCCTCTGTTTTTAATGCTGATTGACATTAGGAGGGGACTTGGCTCATAGTAATATAGTATGCTGCACATAGCAGCTTTTAGGGCAGCTCCTGGTCCTTCTGTGTATATCACCAATGTTGAGATGAATGAAAATAAATACTCAGAGATGAGTTTTGCCAGTAAAAATACACAAGGAAAGAGAAGGCTAATGTACTATCAAGTGCATTTCTGATTATTTGCTAGTGCAATGTAAAATTATTATTAGCAAAAATTATCAATGCACATGAAATTGCCATTGAACAAATAATCTGTTAACACTTAGAAGGCCAGGAAAACACTTAAAACAAATCTTTCTTTGAAAGTAAATAATTTAGATTGGATTTTGTGAGCTCATAGGACCAGGTTGCTTTGTTGATATGCTGGCACTGTTACTTTCAATAAAATCTAAATCAGCCAGTTTACACGAGCTGAAAATCTTATTCCAAGTTTTCTATTGATCATCAGAGTCATCATTAAAGCTGAATATTTAAGAGAATAGCTTTTCATTCTCTGTTGGAGTTGGGGTTTTTAAGAGTGTGCTGTAGGTCCTAGTGTATAGCATAAACCTGCAGTTCCAAGTGATTCAGCTGGGACTTACCAGCTGAAAATCTGAGTCTATGCCTTCATGTCAATGGGGAACAATTAAATTCTGATCCCAAATAACAGAAACACAATCCAAAGGTCCCAGAGCATCATCCTCTGTTGACACTGCTGCCCTGTACCCATGGTAGGAACCTGGCTGAGATCAGGCTAGAGGTACAGGTTGGCTTTGACATTTGCTCTCTTGGTTACTGGGGAAAGCCTCTCATGCTGGGATGCGTGACATCCCTGAGGCACAGGCAGCACGAGGAGTGCTCGGGTGCCAGCCCTGCCACCATTCTCTTTGCTTAGTCCAGAGGAGACAGGCACTGGTGGTGACACGGACCACGCAGGTGAATCACTGGTGTCTCACCTCCTGCAAGCCTGTCCCTCCATTCCTGTCACCATGGGCAATGCTGGCTGCAGGCAGCTTCCCTCTACAGCAGCAACAGCTGCTTCCCCACCCAATCTCTCTGGCAGCAGCAAGCCCTGCCTCCAGAGCTCTCAGTGCTCTGCCATCTAGCCTTGCATCCATCACCTTCCCAGGACAAGGCTGGTCTGGATGGGTGCCTCCTGATCCTCAGGCATTCAGCAGCAGCTGGAGAAGTACAGAAATCTCAGTGACACCTGCGGCAGATGAGGGACTGCAAGGGGAGTAAGGGGAAACAGGCCCTGTGCAGAGGGAAAATGAAGGTTTGGAGGGCAGACTGAAGAAGGAGGAAGGAGAAACACCCTAGTATTCCTCCCTTCCTGTCCTAGTGAATACTCCTAACAAGCCTTCCACATGGCGTGGGCCCTTACCACCCCTCCCCCTCAGCTCCCCCAGGAGAGATTCAGCCTAAACCCAAATCTCTGATCTCTCTCCAAACCCCCAAGACAGGACACTGCTATCATTCCTGACAGCTACACCATGTTCTTGAAGCTCTCCCCTTGGGGAGCCTTCATGCCTGGACACTTTATGCATTGCCTCCATCTATTTGTCCTAACTTTCTTGTGACATCAAGTTTGAATTTTCTTGCTTGAGTTTAAGTCTGTTATTATTTCTGAATGTCTGTTTTGGGCAGGTAGACATTACTGGTCTTTCTCCCCTTGGTGCAACCTTTTCCTCCCAGATCACATTCTCTAGACTCTGATGATTCTTCTTGATTTTGTCTGGATTGTATTTATTTAGCCCACTTTTTTTTTCTTTTTTTGCTTTTCTTTTTCCAAGAGTACTCCACTGATGACAAACACTTCAGGTTTTAATCTGCATTAAATCCTAAACCTAACCATGACCCTAAATCTTAGCTCCAGTAGTTCCACGTCCATATTTGTGCAGTCAGTTATTCCTCAGTTTGGACCCTCACACGAATTCCTACTACATGCTTTCATTTTTTTTCCCTGATCATTTCTTGAATTTGTCAGGCTGTTGTTTGCTTTTTCAAAAAATTCTAATCCCGCCTTTGATGTCCCCGCAAATCCTTCCAGCTTTGGGCATTCTGCAAATTCAGTCATCTTCTAGTCCACAGTCCAAGAGACTGCAGTTGGAGACAGAGACCTGTACACCTCTGTTCAACAGGTTCCTGTCTGTGGAGAGGGCAGTCCTGCTCACAGCCTCCTGACTGCCAGTGCCGTGTCTGCTCTGCATAGATAGACCACACATTCCTTCCAGGCTTATGAGAGTTCCATGCAAGACAGTGTCAAAGAACCCACTCGAGTTAAGATACTGACATCTGCTTCTCCTTACTGGCCTGTGAGGTCTGTCTGCTTGTTTTAAAAGGAAATTAGATGTGTTATTCAAGACCAGACTATGAAGCTAATATTGGTTGTTACTCATCCCATTACATTCCAGTTTCTTACAAAAAGCTTTTTTCATTACTAATTCCAGAATTTTTCCTGTAATTGAAATTGAATTAATTAGCCTACAATTCTGCATCTATTTTTTTATTTTTTTCCTAAGGACTTCTCTATTTTAACTTGCCTGGCTTTTGCTATGCTTTTATATTAACTCTTAGTAAACCAGCCTAGATTTCACTCTGTATAGATGTCTTCTTTATGCTCAAGCTCAACAGTGTCATTCTAGTCAATCTGTTCTTTTCTTGTATATTCCTTTCTCTACACTGGTGTAGAGCTTGCTTGGGCACAACCTGTCTTGCTGCCTTCCTAGCTCAGCATCCAGCTGGGTGCACAAAATCCCCTGAAGTCAGGGGACAGGACATTTGTCACGATGATGAGGCCCACACCTGGTGACCTGTAGGCCACTCTCTGCTGTTGATGCTCCTGTTCTCTCCCTGAGCTGTATTCACTACAGAACCTGGCAGAAGTTCTGGGCCACACACCTCAGAGCTGGTGCCATCTTCTTTCTCTCTTTTTTTAGGCCTTGTTAGAAATTATTGGTATGAATAAGACAGCCACCATCTCCTGCCATGCCCAGCAATTATCCACTCCAGTTACTCCACAGGAGAGGGGAGGAATACTGAAGACCACGGGCAAACTAAAGTCTCCCCACTCAGTTACTTTTCTTACCCTTCAAAGTCAAGGTTAGATCTGCATTACCATACTGGCAGTGAGGCCCTAGTTGAAGCCAGCTTTGGATAATGTTTGCTCAGGTGTAGTATCTTGGAAGTGAAATCATTGCTTCTCCTTTCCCAGAAAATATAGTCATTGTTTGCCACATTTAATTAAGTTTCCCCCTCTGTTCACACACCCTCCACCACACAGATCTGAAGTTAGTTTTACAGTTTCCTCTCAGCCTTCTCCTTTGATCCTAAAGTAGCTGTCACCTCAGTACCTACAGCCCTTTCTTTCTCACCTTGGCCAGCATAAAATGTGTTTGTGTGTTAATGGCTTTCTCCTCGGGGCAGCTGACTCTCTTTACCAGTCATCTGGATGCTGGATGAAATCATTCTCTCTGCTGCTTGAAATATGTCACACATCTATATTTCCCTGCCTATGTTTTATGTTCCATCCCGACTTCATTCATAGGAAATGGTTCTGTTTGAGTTCATTTTGTTTTGGAAAGTGAATCCATTGCCAGGGGAATGTGAGAGATTTCCAGAGACTAGGTCCAAGTTTAGTGCAGGAAGGTGCTACACAGACTCTGCCACCCACAGCCTGCTGTTTCTTTCTTAGAGCCTCCTCAGCACCAGCCACACTCAAACCAATGTGTCTTGAGTTCTGTAGAGTCTCTGCTCTGGTCAGCTGTGTCTGTGACCTGCTGTCTCCACCTTATCTGGCTTCTGTTAGCCAATTTGTCCTAGACCTGAACTAGAACTAACCCTCAGGTCTGCACATCTGGGAAAAACCTGCTTCAGCAATCAGAGCAATATTACAGCAACCGAAGCAGGGCAGGATCAAGCCTTCAACTTACAGTGAAGAAAGTTTAAAATAGAAAAAAAAAGAAGGCAACACAAACCCACTTGACATAAATAAATGACAAAATAACCCATGCTCAAGATCTAAGTGCAATTATGAGTAGTACCATTTTTAGACTGTTGGGATAAAGTTCTGTAACAAAAGTTATTAATAAATGCTTCGCCACGAGTGTGGCTTCAATAGCGTGACTCAGAAACCTCAATCCAACGACAGCCTGTCTGCTGTAGAGCCTAATATGGATGCTGCATTTGGCCATGCCACAGCAGGCTAGATTCAAAAGTGCTGGATTAGTTTGATTAACCCAAAGTATAAAGCAAACTGCATTTTCTCTGGTATGCTGTTGAGTCAGAGCTGTTCAGCTCTGGTACTGGGATGGGACAGATCAACAGGATCCATCTTGTGGGCATGATGTATGAAGACGGCTAATGGAGGAGAAGGCTGATTTGAGGAGGTTTGGAAGAGCAAACCTGGAAGGGAGGAGTGACAGCATGTGAAGTGCCAGAGCAGAGCTGTGTGCAGTTACACACAGGGACCCCAGTGTGCTCCCCCTCGGCTCCTCAGCGGTAAAACCTTCAGCCGCTGTAATCAATGACAGATGCCGGCTGCTGAACCAGAGCTCTGCTTCATCTCAAGAGAGGGAAGAGAAGAAGGCACAAAAGATGTATGTTAGAGTGGTTCACAAAGAACTGCTACAGATTGCTGTCTCTGAAATGAACAAATGTTGTTCTCTAGTGTTTGCTATAGATTAACTTTCAATAAAAGTTAATCTATAGCAAAAGTTTCACATTTGTAGTGAGGAAAGTCTAGAGGAAGTCTCTGTGATTTTGCTTCTTTTTTTTCCATCATTTTAGTTTATTACTATGTCAACAGGCTAATTAAATTCTACTTCTATGGATCATTTTAAAATTCATGCTTACACTGTGACCCAAAAGAATGAAGGAAAAAAATACTTCCATCCAAAAAATGGCTGGCAGAGGTTGAACAAAATGTCTGCTTTGGGAATGAGCACTGCCTCTCCCTCTCTCACATGTACGCACACATACTCTTGCTGGGCAGATCACTGCAAATCAAGATTACTAAGAAGAGTTAAGGCCAAATCTGAAACAAGGAAAAACTCTGTCAGTAGAAACAGCTCAGCAAATGCACATTTATTACATTCATTGCAGCAGCAAAGAAAACAAAACAAAGCAAAACAATTTATTGGTGCCTGTGTCTGATTTGCCTGCAATGACCTCTCTTTCCTTCAATCCAAGTCCTTTCTTTCTGCAGATCTCCATGTATGGTTGGCATTCCACAATTAGGGAAGCATCAATAAATCAGTGACAGACAAGCAAGGACCTCAGCTTTCCCTACAGCTTGCAGTGCTAAAAGTTCATCTCCAAGTGCTCCCTCTTCATTCCAAGCAGCAGCCAGGGTGCTTAAGGTTTGTGAATAGGGAGAGCATGGGCTCAGTGCTGGCCAGGCTATGAAACTGGAGTGGGAGGGGGTAGACATGCAGATAATATTGGGTTGAACTGAGCACCATTAGATATTGGGCTACACAATGAGCCAAGAACTTGGGTGGTTGTTGTGAATCATGGTCAAGAAATGTTGTTATTACATCGGGCTTTACATGGGGCTGGGGCCTGATGCAAACCGTGGGGATTCAGCTTTGCAGAACACAAAGACCAAAGAAAGGCTCATGGAGCAATGGGGCAGAAATGCCTGTAAAGAAGAGGGTCCAGTGTGGCAGAGAGGATCCTGTATGAAGCATCACTGGCAGGGTTCAGGTGCATAGACAGCTTCTGTGGTACAGTACACCTGTCATAGAACACCTCAGGTGAGACAGGACCTTGGCAGGCTCCAACTTTGGCCCCCACTCACAGCAAGTTTTCAACAGGTTGTGTTGTTTGGGTTGTGTTGTCCAGGACTCTGTCCAGTTGCATTTTGAAGATCTCTAGGGACAGGGATTTCACAGTCTCTCTGAAACCTGTTCCAATGATGAAATATCCTCCCAGAAAAGATTTTTTTTTCCCTTAGCCTCAATGAATATTTCTCTGGTTGCAACCTGTGCCAGGTGTTTCTCGTTCTCTCACTGGCCTCCTCCAAGAGCAGCCTGGCTTTGTCTTCTCTTTAACTTCCTTTAGCTAATTAAATACTGCAAGGATTTCCTTTTTCCTCCAGTTTAAAGAGGTCCCTTTCTCTCAGCTTTTCCTGATACCCTCCTTTGTAGCCCCCACATGTCTTACTGGGAAGAAATTTTCCTCTGTCCCATCTGTTTGGACAGTAAGATCTTTGGGATGGGTATTATTATTTGGTACATGCATGGCAAATGGAGTGGGGAGGCACGAGACATGAACAATCACTTTATACCCTTCTCCTTGGAGTAATCCTACTCCCTTGCCTTGCTGGGGGTCAGAAAGGGGCTGTAATTAAAGCTGTGGGTTCACTTGGGGAACAGGACAGGGAAGGAGTGCAGCACTGAGTGCTTGGTTATGGTCTTGTAGATGCCCTCGTCTTCTGAAGCAAGATTTGCTGTACCTGAACCCTTCCTGACAAGTGTATCTCCAGCTTCACTGACACTGCATCCATGAATGAGAACCTGCAGTGTCCCTCATCAGCTCCAAAGTTTCCCTGTTTCGCTCTGTTGGCCTAAATCTTTGCTGCAAACCAGCCCCAGTTCTCCTCATGCTCCTTCTTGGACTCTGCAGTCTTTGGACAAGTCCTTATGAAGGGCTGTTAATGCTCCCTCTTAGTTTTCTCTTCTCCAAACTAAACAAACCCAATTCTTTCAATCTGCCCTCATAGATTTTCCAAAGCTTTTGTGGAGCTTGCTCCTGCATCTCAGAGGGCTCCCCAGTTTGTTTACCCAGTTTGAAGAGTGCTGTGCCCAGCATCATCAGGGCCAGCTGCAGCACAGTCATTTTCTCCCATGCCTCCCCTATGAATCTCTCATTAATGGGTCCCATTAACCTGTGTTGAAACAGCATGACACTGTTGACTAATTTTTTGTCTGCAATCCTGGGACCCTTTCCTGCAGCACTGCTCTTTATCCAGTTAGTCCCAATTTTATATTTGAGTTCCAACACCTCACTGTGATATTTTATGCCTGCTCTTGTGTGATTTCCATCCTGCTGATTTGAGACCAATTCTCCAATTTATCCAGATTGTTTTGAAATCTGCTGCTGCTGCCTTGCCCTCCACACAGAGCCCATGGCTGCAACTCCTCCTAGCTCAGTGGTGCACATGAATGTTATCCTGATTTCTCCACAATATCCCTAACGCTGTAGTCCGCATTATCTCCAGTTCTGTGGTCAGGCAAGCTGTTGAATTGCCTGGGGCTTGGGGCTGAGCCCTTTTTGCAGCAAACACAGTTGTTAACCTTTTGGGACAATGTTAACAGAGTGTTGAGCACCTGCTTGTGGCAGGATTTCATGCACCACACACTGCTGGTGGTTTATGAGGCAGTTTTGCAGCACACCAGAGGCCACTGGGTATTGCTGAGCCATGGTCTCTCCTGCTGGGCCTCTGGGACCAGCACTGATAACCACAAAGGATCGGGGAAAAAAACTACCTTAAGGTCCACAGCTGTGAGAAACTGAACTGAGAAAATTATCCAGAGGGAAGTATCAGGCAGAAAGATGCACAGAAAATCAGGCAGACTTCCCTTTATAGGGCTTCATAAGTGCCTGAAATACCTGGCCAGCTGACCAGGGAGGTTATCCCAGGGTCCAGCCTCAGGACCTGGGGACTTGCACCAGCCCTCCTCTGGCCTCACAAACTCTTGGATGACCCAAGAGCCCCAGAAAGCACCAGCTCATGCCTGG
Organism: Melozone crissalis; assembly: GCF_028551555.1. Taxonomy (NCBI): domain Eukaryota; kingdom Metazoa; phylum Chordata; class Aves; order Passeriformes; family Passerellidae; genus Melozone; species Melozone crissalis. The sequence continues at coordinate 18,663,385 of NW_026535786.1, read as the reverse complement.
GGCCAGGGGCTTCCCTACAGCTGAGCCTGGATCAGGACCCTTCCCCGCACTCCCTTCGGTGCCTGGCTGTCTCCAGGCCCTGGCTGCCAGGCTGGGATGTGGGTTAGCAGATTTTTTCCACGCTGTTTCTCTGGGATCCCTGACAGAGCCCATCAGAGCTGCCTTTTATCAGCACTGCACGCCTTAGTGAGCCTGTCATGACTCACACACAATGTGCTCTGTGCCGGATTAATCCGGCTGGCTTTCATGCTCAGGATGTGGGCGACGGACTGGGGGGCGGGGGGAGACGTTGGGGGGCACAGGAGCAGATGCAGGGCTAGAGGGGGCCCAAGACATGGGCAAACTTGAGGGCAGTACTGGGGAGGAGAACTTTGTTTCAGTATGATCTGGAGGGACAAAGAGACAACAAGCCCACTGGCACAAAAATGAAAGGAGAGCAACAGGTGGCATGCTTCCTTCTAGCTGTAGGTACTTGTTGCTCTGACTGTTTAGCAGGAGCCATGCCAGAGTTTTGTGCAGAGGTGTTCAGCCCCATCGGTGAGTTTGTTTGCTCTGCCACACCCTTAACTTCCTTCCCTTAGCTTTAACTTCCAACTTCCCAAGAGTATCTGAGTTTAAGCCTGAGGGAGTCAAGGGTGGGAGGCAACTCCTGCCACATACTTTACATTCTACTTATAGAATGTGCTGAGTTGGAGGGGACCCACAAGGATCACACCATATCCCTGAGAGCATTGTCCAAACACTTCTTGACCTCTGTCAGGTTTGGTGCTGTTACTACTACCCTGGGGAGCCTGTTCCAGTGTCCAACCACCCTCTGGATGAAAATCCTTTTCCTGATATCCAGCCTAAACATCCCCTGACTCAGCCGCATTCTTGTTCCCTTGGGTCCTGTCACTGGTCACAAGAATGAAGAGATCTGTAACTGCCCCTCCTCTTCCCCTCACGAGGGAGTTGTAACTGCTATGAGGTCTCCCCTCAGTCTCCCCCAGGCTGAAAAAACAAAGCGACCTCAGCTACTCCTCAAAGGCTTCCCCTTCAGACCCTTCACCATCCTCGTGGCCTTCATTTGGAGGTGTTCAAAGCCGGGTTGGATGGGGCTTGAATAGCCTGGTCTGATGGAAAGTATCCCTGACCATGAAAGAGCTTTAAAATCCCTTCCAACTCAAACCATTCTGTGATTCTACGATTCTATGAAGAGCAGCAAATATAAGACATTGCATGCAGCTACTATTTATTTACACAGTATTTTATAGTTGGAATTGGTTAAGAGCAGAGTTAACCTTTTGTCCCAAAGCCATGAATATGCTGTCACTGTCTGGCCTTGATTGCCTCCTGCCACTTCTTGAGTCCCTCCAGCTCCTGGCATATCCCATGTCATTTCTTCCACCAAATCAAGCACTCAGCTAGCCATAACTTATTCCCAGCTTGTGGGCTCACATAGTACTAAGCATGTATGGAAGATTTCCTGCAGCTCTGCTGCTCCAGAAGCTCAGTGTGATACCGGTCCAGCTGAGGTCATGCCTGTATGTTGCTGCAGGTACATTAGTATAGTTTGGTGTTCATCTCCATTATACAGATCTATCCAACCCTAAGAGAAGGACAGCTGGATTATTTGCTAATTCATGTCCAAAAACATTTTTTGAGGCTGTTAATACTTTTAGATGTGACATTTCTTTGATATCGAAACACATCTGTTAAAGCATATCACTCAGGGGGCTTATATATCTGTGAAACAGGTATGTCTGAAGCCTTGGTCCATGAACTGAGGGAGGACTATATTTATAGCTCATCTTTCTTCTTTTTTGGACTGCATTTCCAAAGTAACATTTCTCAAAAATGTACTGTTTATGAAATGGATGTCTTCAGAAAGGGCTGCCATGACAGTTCTCCCTGAAATGTGTGGGAAGACTGAGGAAAGCTCTTCACTTTCATCCCAGTTACCTGCATGCTTTGCAAATTTGGTATCTTTTTGCTTATTTGTAGAGAATTCTTTTGTCTCTGAAATAAAGAACTGTGAAGGGGAGCTGAGAGAATTCTCCTAGAGGTTAAAAATACTCAGTAATTTATGTTTCCTGTATAGTTAATTTCTGTGAGTCCATCATCATGGGCAATCAACATGTCTCCTAAATCATGTCCAAACTATGGCAATTCAAGAGGAGTGCAGAAAAGTCATATTTGCATCTTCCAGACTTCTTTGGAGCAAGTATTCCCATGACAAGAGCTGGAACCTGACTAGTGCCTTTTGGTGACAGTCACAGCAGCTCAGCCAGGCACAGAGGAGGGGGCTCGACCCACCTTCCTGGTACTGACACACGTTGTAGGGCAGGCTGTGGGCATTGCTGTTGCCTACTCTGCTGGCACCTTTCTAGTGGGAACACCACAAGAGGCAGGGCAATTACAGCCTGCAGTTTTCCTACAGTTTATCACATGAGGGTTTGGGGGTATCAGTCCAGCACTTGGTTAAAAGGTCTGGTTGCTTTTTATATGAAGAGGTGTAAATTTGCTCAGGGGGCCCTGATCTGCACTGACATCTTGGTTAATGGTTTTGAGGTATGCAGAATGGAAATCAAACATTACTGTGCCTTTCTGAATAAAGACATATGCTTCATATCCTAGTCAATATAAAGAAGAAATAGGAAGGAAAATGCAGGAAAAGTGTATATATTTCTTGCCAGTTAAAGGTATTCAGTTGTGTAATGCATCACCACATAGCTCTTTCTCAGTGGTTGATCATTTCATCTTTAGTCACCAAATAACAAGGATTTTCATTCATCTTCATTAACTGTAGAATGGAGAACCTAAAATGGTTCATTGTTCCAAAAGCTGCTCTTCTGTTCTGCTTTGTCAGCTTTTCCCTTTCACTTTCCTCAGGTGCAAGACCATGATGCAGCAAGGTGTTTAAACATCTCTTTAAGTTTAAGCATATAATTAAGTTTATTCCTGCCCAGCAGCGCCTCTAAGCATGTTCTTAACCATGTGCTCCAGTTGCTCCAGTCACAGTGAAGTAACCGAGCAATTAAGCAGGTGCTTTGCTGAAGCAGAGCCTCAATGACTACTTTTAGTCCTTTGTAAGGAGGAGTATAAATCCTCCTCCTGACAGGGGTGGGAGTGGGGAGGGGTGCATTTTATTATCATCCTCCTCTTTAAAGCTTGGCTTGGTCTTGCAGACTGCCCAGGTCCTTCCTTGTGCTGGTGACCAGCTGGTAAGCGGCTGTCAGCTCTCTGAGAGCTACATGGCCATGTACAAAAAATTCAGATTTACAGCAACAGTGACAAGACCATCATCCCTTTTATGGAAATGCAGGCTGGTGGCAGGGATGTTGTGAGCTGGCTTGTGTTAACCCAGACAGGGAGAGGACAGCAGGACTGCCCCAGTTTACACCTGCTGAGGATAGGGCAGCAAGGGAGGGAAAGGTTTTCCCTGGTTTTGTTTCGCACCACCTTCCCACAGGGGCCGCAAAGCCCTTCTGTGGTCACTGTGCTGCTTCAAAATGAACACTGTCTCTGTTTAATTTTAATGCAGCCCATTAACTAAGCTGCCTCACTGCACTTTGTCCATCTGGGTCGTCCCATGCCTGCCAGAGTTTCCCTTTCGTATTATTCCCCATCGATTCAGGAGGCCCTTTTGACTCACGCCCTCCCCTCCTCCTCTCCCCAGCCCATCAACATTGTGTTGCTCAGCCCTGGAGCACAAGCTGCAGCCATGCCTTGTGTTCCACTGCCAACACAGAGAGGCCTCAACCTGTGCAAGCAGAAATTGTACCCCCTGCCCCAAGCAAACAGCTCTTGCTGTCATAAGAAAGGCAAAAAGCACGATGCAGGGAGAGACCACAGCTATAACACTGCACACTGGTCAAGCAGGAAAAAAATGGAGAAGGAGAAGGAGGAGGAGAAAGAGGAGTGTAGATGTAGCAACACCAGGGGCTTGGGCAGGAAGGGGGCTGGCAGCAAGGGAGGCAGCCAGACAAGTGGGGTCCCTCTGCTGATGCCATCAACCATAGGGCCCAGGGCCTGTTTGCTGTCATTGCTGGCAGCAGGGAGAATGGGGGTTTGCTTTTTTGTGTTCTTCTTTTTGCCTTCTTTTCCTGTTTTTGTTTGTTTGTTTATTTGTTTTGGTTTTGTTTGGGGTTGTTTGGGGGTGTTTTTCTTACGTGTGTCTGTGATTTTTAGATTGCTTTTTTTTTCCCCTTGTGACGTCTGGACTGCAGTTCAGCCAAGGAGGGCTGGGGCCAGGGAAGGAAGGGTGAATATGGGATTTTGCCCAATCTGCTGATTCTCAATGGAGGCTCTAACCGACACTCAAGGCGCTGTGAGGCAGCACTGGCCTGAAGAAAGGAACCTTCATCTGCTGTGAGGGGAAGGCAGGCAATGGCAGGCATCCCTCCCACCAGGTGAGTGGGAGCCCAGCTGCTGTCCCCTTCCCTCAGTCCTATTGCCCAGTCAAATCTCCCCGTGGAGACTTTGACCCCTGAGCTCCAGCCAGGCAGTTGTGCAGCTCTGTAAGACTGAAATGGGTAAATAAATAGAGTGTACAGAGCAGACCTTTGGCTGGAGGCAGGGTGGTCTATGCCAACTGGGGCTGTACGTGTGAAGCTACACATACACATGTGTATATATACATATATATATATATATATATATATATATAAAAAACACATTCCTGCATGGATCATGGGCTGTAAGGCTGGTGGCAGTGGCAGCAACGGTGACTTTCCAGCTTGACCCTGCATGATTCCTTCCCTGAGCCTGCCATGCCTGGCTAGGTGATATCATCTCTTCCAGGAAAACATCTGGTCCTGATTTCAGGCCTGCCGGCAACCAAGCCACTGCTGGCCTCCTAGGCAATGTGCCCTACAGATTAATTACTTTCACAGTTGAAAACGTGCACCTTGATTTTCAGTCTGAATTTGTCTGGCCTCAGCTGCTGGCAGCTGGTTCTCATAAATGCCCTTTTCTGCCAGATTATAGAACCCTTTGATATCAGGACTCTCTCCCTTAAGGTGCCTGTAGATCAAATCACTCCTCGGAAGAACCAGGGAGATCGTGCCTTTTTAAATTGCACACCGTAGGGTGGGTTGTCCAGACTTCAAACCTTTCCAGATTAAGCCATATGGCATTAAACATCCCTTGGCATCCACACCTGTTCCTGCAACCCTCACGGGCACTGTGAAGGGCTGCCTGCCAGCCCGGGATGCTTGATGCCTTCAAGATGCAGACACAGCCATGCATGGACCAACAGAGGAGCAGAGATCTGGGGGACACCCGACACATGCATTTGGCCATAGAGGGGCTGCTCCTCACGTGTCAAAGGACCAATGAAATAAAAACTTCCACTGTGTCTGCTGCTTAGGAAGTCATGGCATGCTGAGTGGGTCAGACAAAGAGAGGCTGACCCTCACTAGTGGGAGGGAGATTGCAAACCGGCCAGCACATTGTGTACCAGCAGCCTTGGAGGAACAGACTCATCTCTTGGTTCGAAGGGTGTTTAGCCACAGAAGTCTGTATATGGAGAGAAAAAAGAATTGTTGTCTTGCAATATTGATTTTTCAGATTTTAAGTTCTTGTGGTAGCATAGCATAAAAGTGGGAAAGGCTTTGAATGAAGCCTCAAGCTCACAAAGTGCAAAAACTATCTTCCTGCCCAGTTTTGCAATAAAAAGATGTTTGTGACAGCAATGGAAAGGAGAGCTTTTGTTTGTTTGTTTGTCAGCTCTGCAGCCCAGTATCACTGTTGTGTTTATTATGCCCAGAGCTCATGCAGAATTTCATATGCACCTCCACTCGGTTGCTGAAGCGCCACAGTGTGTAACATGCAGAGTCTGAGATGCTGAGACACTGCTGCTCCACCACACTCACAACTCCCTGAGGCTATCACCAGCTGAGATTACAGCCAGTTGGGTACAACCAGCGCTGGCTACAACAGCTGGGAATATGAAACACTGTCCTTGGCTAAGTCATTTGCAAAGGGTCACCCAGAACATCTGTGGCATGGCAGGATCTGAACCCTGCTCTTTTAACTCCGGCTCATCATCACAGAACGCTCTCTCAGGTGAGGCCACTCCTCAAGTGCTTTAGATTAGTCAGAGCTGTCTAGGCAGCCTTTCCCACCAGACTACATTTCTAAAAAACAGGATTCATTTCTCACAGTTATTTTAATCAGAGCTTAAGCTGAGGGCAAATCAGGCCCCTACTGCCCACCTGATGAGACTGGGAAGTAAATCCATAGTGTATCTCAGGAGAGCACCACAACAGACTAGTCCAATGCAGACCACAAAATTTTTCATCAAAACCTGGATTAAAATTCACCTTTTAGGAAGATTTAACTTATTTACAAACTTGGTACAGTCTCCCATTCTGCAAACTAAAGCAAATGGTAAAAGTCTCTTTTACCATTTGCAAGGACTAGTGCAATTCTCCATCCCACCAGGGTGCTAACTGGTAGGATCTTTCCTGCAGGCCTGAATCTCCTTCAGGAGAGCTAGGGAGAGCACTTTGGTGTTGTGACATCAAACTTTTTTCTTCCCGTGTGGTGCTCAGTGCTAATCGGAATGTAAAGGAGAAGAAAGATCTTCTTTCTTGCCTCAAATCCTCCTACCCCCCTGTCCCAGTCCCAAGGGTCCTGTGTGATATGTGTTTTCCTTTCATCCCTGCCTGAGAAACTCATGTTTCAGCATTAGCATGCAAGATGGAAGAGAGCCAGCATTTCTGGTACTATTTCATCCCAGAGATTGCTTTCACCTTTTCCTGACTGCTTCTCCCACACTGACTGCAGCAGAAAACCCTGTCGGTTTGTTACCTGCCCCGAGGTGGTGAGCTGCATCTGTCACTCTGTCAGTGATGCACTAAGATTTGGTGGCAAGCACCTCTCACCAGAGGCCGATTCGGCAGCTCAGGTAAGAGGTGCTCTATGGGGTGCATGGCAAAGGAGGGTAGAGAGAGGAGGTGGCTTCTTGTCTCAGCCAGTGAAGAGGTGTTAATTAAAGGAGTACTTCAACTTTTTCACGCCCTGACATTCTTTGTCAGCCTGATGAGAACACCCATGACCCAAGTGGCCTCCCAGGAAGCGCTGTGTGAGATCCACTCTCCTCGCTGGCCACTCTTCATCCTCCCCCCTGCACCATCATCTCCCGCCCACCTCCCACCTCTGCGCAGCTAATGCATTTCCATTATTTATGAGACATCCCTTGGCGTTTCCAGCTCAGCCTTTCTCATTCTTACGGCTTTTTGCTTGGCATGTTGAGGTCCACGGCCCAGAAGTCAATATGGCTCAACACTCATCTACCAAACACAAATCCCTTGAACTTTTCCTTTCTGGCACGGTTTGTTTTAAATGAGTGATCATTGTACGTGGTTGCACAAACAAAGGAAAAGTCACAAGTTTTGGATTAATGGATATGAAGGCCAGTACCTTCTCAGGCTGGCTGTAAAATATGTCGCATACTATCAGCAGCAACACAGACCAGAATCATGTCAAAAGATGGAAAAGGGAATTCATCTTTTCAGACGCACTCTATTTTTTCGGGCACTCTCATGTTTTGATGGTTTATCAGTGAGGCAGCCAGCTGGTGCCATCATGATTACAGGTTTCTTCTGCCTTGCTGTGCACAAGGAAACCACATAGGTCATGATCAGTTCATTTCTCAGGTGCTATCATCTGACAAATCCTTGGCCATCACCAATCCCTTGCTCAGGATACAGAGCATTTTGTTACTGAGTGCCTGCTGTGTGAATAACCCTTTCAGTGCAGCACAAGTAGGTTTGAACTCCTTGTAGTGAGATCACTCACTGCAGTACTGCTCTGCAGGGAAATGGGGACTGTATTACTGTTTTTCTCAAGGCCTGCATTTGCATGCTGACAGAGGAGGCCCAGAGGAACACTTCCTCACCAGACAGCAGCCAGACTTTGGCTGTATGACCTTATGGCTCGCAGACAGCAGTTTTACTAGCACATCCAAAACAAACCTATCCTTTGTCCTGATGCAGAAACTGCACGGAGGCTGTTTCATTTAGAAGCCATTCCTTGGACAGCTTATTCCTCCAGTGGCCTGGGAATGTTGTCAGCCTCTCCTGTGAACTATTTACCACATCTGCCTTTTGTAACACCAAGTTATTTTGCTGTCTTGTTCCCTCTCCAGCCCCCATAGCACAAAAATAATAGTGCACACCCAATTTAAGCCACACGCAACACTCCCAAGATCTTCTGCTGGCCTTCAAGGATGTCCATTGGTTTTCCTACTGCAAGTGAAGGTTTCTCATTCCCACTGTAATAGCCCAGAGCTTGTTCTCTAAATCTGATTTTGAATTAGGCAAGGGTCCATGTTCCATGTCAATGCCAAGATGTGGGTGGGAGTGGAGGGGAGGATTTTTTCCGAGGGATTTGAAATCTCTTCTTATGCTGTTTCTGAAAGATTTCATCTCTCCAGGAAGCAGAAGTCTCTCGAGATGAGCTGTTTGTGCAAGACTCTGCCGTGTGGGCTTGAGCTGGAGCCTTCAGATGCAGCCAAACCAAAAGACTGCTTTTTTTCTGGGTTGGGACCAGTCAGGATCCAAACTTCAGGGGAAGAAATTGAATCTGAGCTCTCTTATCTTCAAGTGTTTCAGATGAAAGGATTGTCTGAGCCAGAGAAGGCATGTGAAATGCAGTCACCCTGACTTAGTTGTGGCTCCAGGCAGGCAGATGTGATGGGACAGTAAGGGAAGCTGCTCATGGCTCGGGTGGGCGCATGATGAAGTGACTTGACAAGGGACACACAAATAGCCCATAGCAGAGACAAGGAAAAATTTATCTAAATATTGTTTTGTTATCCCTCTTTGATCCAGAGAGACTACTTTGGCTGGGCCAAATCCACAGCTGGCATAAGACCCTCCATATTATCCAAATGTCTAGGAAAGACACAAACATAAAGATTGAGTTAGGAGTGAGTGATCCCCATTTCTAACTGGAATTTATGACAGGAGCCAAAGCTGGAGTTCACATGAAACACATCCCATTTCAAATCGCCAAAGCGATTTTCTTCCATACCAAATATCAAGGCTGAAAGCGTGGGAATGCCTTCTCTTGAAATATATCTTATTTCCACGGTCTGGCTAAAGAGGTCCCTCACTCCCAAACCATTACAGCTTTTGTTTCTTTCCTAAATCTCATACCACCGACGTTTGCCGTGAAATCACTGGGTCAGCGTCCCCCTCCTGGCTTTACCCCCCCATTCTCTGTGAGCTTGCTGAGTTACACTCCGGGTTACACACAGGAGATGAGCTGAGAATCCCCAGAAGCGAGAAATAAAATGCTGCCAAGTGAAACCCACACTTGCTGCAGAGTCGTGTTTTAACCTCGCCCCATCCCTCCTCTTCTAGAAAGCCAGCCTGGGTGGGAAAGTCGAGGAGAAATAAGATGTTATATTCATCCCAGGGAGCGGAGAGACGGGGGATTTGTAACTGGAGACCAGGATGGAGGCGGGGGAGAAAGAAACACTCAGAAATATTGATGACCCCGTACGCGGGCAGGTCGGCTGTCCCCGGCGCCCCTTTCACAGCCCGTTTGGCATCTCTCGGCGCCACGCATCCCTCTGCGTGCCTGCCCCTGCCTGCAGGCGCGGGCGGTGGGACCGGGGGGGTGGCTCAAAAAGCCTCGCTGAGAAAGGTATTTCTTGTGGGGAGAAAGACGCGGGGGGAGAAAGAGGGCAGGCCCCTCACTCCCCACTGAGTCCATTTCTCCTGCTTTGCCGGAGCTGTCAGCCTTGAATCCCGGTGGCGTCCCGTAACTAATTGACAGCAATGGGGGCCTTTGGGAGCCGAAGAATACGCATCCTTGCTGGGCGAGCGCTGGAGCAGGGGCTGCGCGGGCAGCTGTGGGGGATATAAAGGGCGGCTTTGAAAGCCTTTGTGCCTGCCCGCAGTGCTGCGTGCGTGTGTGTGGCGGGTTTGCGGCGAGGTGAGCGAGCCGGGCGGGGGCAGCGCCGGGAGAAGGGAGAGCGGCTCTCCCAGGGAAACGGGCGGGCGAGGAAAAAGCCCCGGACGGGGCCAGCAGCGAGGTGCCCGCGCTCTCCGAGCGGGCTGCGGGCTCCGTGTGAAGCCATCGGGAAACTGCATCTCTGATCTCATCGTGCCCGGGCCCAGATGTACAGCATGACCCGCCGGCACGGCCGCCAAGCTGCAGATCGAGAAACAAAACCCTGCTGTGGTGTTTCGGGGCTTGGGGAGCGGGCAGAGAAATCTCCCCTCCCAGGTGTAACCCGGCAACTTTGTCCCTTTGGTCATTCTACGCTTTCCTGAGGACGCTTTGATAGCCACCAGAGGAAGGGCCAGATTTTTAAATTTGTTTGGTCCCGAAGCTAGTTGCACAAACATGTCCCCGTGCCGCAGACAAAATATCGTCCGGGAGACATTTTTATGTTTCTGGCTTGACTCATGCAAAAATGCCCCATTGTCTGTGACATTTTAAGAAACAATCTCTGATAAAAGTATTTGCACATTTACAGCTGGAGAGAAATAAATTAACCGCTTGCATTTCTCTGGGATCTGTCACTTTTGAATTTATTAACAGAAGCAACCAAACAGGGACAAGTGTAGAAGGAACAGCTCCCAAGGCATCTGGGCTAGGGTGCAACTACAAGCAAGCCCAGCACAAATGTGGGGACAACAAGGGACACTTACATTGTAGACCTAATCTGTACCCAGTTTTTGAGAGAGAAAGTGAAGTGTTTGAAAGATGAGGCATCAGTTCACAGGTTTGAAGGCCAAAAGATATTATTAGACCAGCTAGTCTGATTTTCTGTGTTATAAAGACCCCAGGATGATACCCAATTAAGTTTATATTGAGCTAATTTACTTGTATCTGACCAGTAGTAGCCACTTTTTGTTTTTCTTTGTCAGAGTCCCTTTGTCTCTTTATTTCAGCTAGGCCCTATGCAAAAAATGCTTGGACTCAGCCAGTTAAGAGCTCCTGGGCATTTGGCAAAATGCATTTTCATTCTGCATTTGCCTCACTTAAGTAGATGCTCTATTTTTACTAGATCCTACCTGTCTCAATACAGCATGGGAAAGCCAGATCCTCACATGTGTGCTGGCTGAGCAAGGCTAATTGCCCAGCTCTAGGCTAAAAGAGAGAGGTGCCCAGCTATCTCCCAGATCAAGTCCAGAGGTCCCTGAAGTGCCCCAGTTCCCAAAACTGTTGATGCTGTGGGTGAAGCAATGAGTCCTCACTCTTTTGGTTGCCTGTGAGTTACACACTACAGGAAATGGGATCTGCATTTCCTGGGAATGATAAAAACCTTTTTGCTTAGCAATAGGTTCGTGTGCTAAAGTTTCTCTATGAAGCCAGAGTGGGCATTTCAATGCAGGGAGAAGAGCAGGCCCTGGGCAGGTGGTTGGGCTTGCTCAGAGCATCCAGCCTCTCTGGTACCCACCCAGCAGCTGGCTAGTGTCTCTGCTCATTTGAATTAATGGTATTAAAAGGTGGCTGATCAATTTGTGCTGTTGAAAGAGGAGAGATCCTTGGCTACCTGGAAAAGCAGTTCTTTGTGTTGTTGAGGTTTTTTTAAAGAGGTAAAGAAAAGCATGATTATTAGAAAAGCATATTTATCAATATTTTTGAAGCCTTTTTTTCTGGTTTGTTTTTAGTCACATGGGTGATGGTGTTTGTTTCTCCATTTCCCAAACTGCCCTGGGGCCAATACAGCCCTGTCCAAGCTCTGAAAGATGATGTTTGGCCCATCTAGTAACTGCTGTCTGGAGCCCAAGCTCCCAGTGAACTCAGCAAAAAGATTGACTCAGCTTAAAAGGGAACATGACCTTAGTCTGTACCCTGAACAATAGCTCAGGAATGGCTGCAGGCTGCAGTGACCTGTTGCTGCTTGTGATAGTTGTGCTGTGGGCAGCTCCGAGCACCTCTAGGCTCCATGTTTGTAGAGCACCCGGAGTGGAATCAGTATCAGTTTTCCGATGGATGCTTCCACACGTTGTGGCAGCAGATAAGTGGTATAGCAGAGCCTGTCAGTGCAGTGTGAGCAAGGATGGCACTGCTCTTCCCCTGGGAGCTCTGGAATTTCAGGCAGCTGTTTGGTCTGCGGAGGGGTGGCTGGTCTGTGTGGGAAGAAAGACTGTGACTGCTGGCAGAGGCATCAGTTCAAGCCTAGTGATTGCTCTCTCTTAGCTGACAGTAAAAATAATTCAGTTTCAGATAATACAGCGTTGTTCTTTCCATGTGGAAAAATCAGAAAGGCATGCAAACCTCTCCCTCTTTTTTTCCCTTCTAATTGCCTTGATTTCTGCTTCCACATTCCCAGCTGCTGCTCCTCTTCAGGTTGCCCTTTTTGACTCCCCGATTAACTTCTTTGTCCACCCGTTTACCACTCGGGCCATGGCGACCTTTGGATGTAAATCTGCGCTGGCGTCCCTCCCATTTGCGTGCTTTTGTCGGGCCGACGTCTGCGGGACTCCTTGTGGTGGAGATGGGAGGGAGCCGATGTGGGATTTGGGCAGTGCCCTCCCCTGCCAGGGCTGTTGCCCACCTCCACTCTGCGCTGCTGGCTTCTGTCCCAGAGCTCAGGGCCTTAGCCTGGCATGTAGAGATCACAGATTTGGGTCTGCAGCTCCCAGATGAGACATGACTGCAGCCTTCGGCCTCTGCTGGCTGCTGGCTCAGGAGCTCCTGGGTTGCTCATGGCACAGCTGGTTCTCATGTCCTCCAGACACACACAATCTTTATTTCAGGTTAATTTGGACAGGCATTCTTGTGAGAAAGCCCAGCCCACACACAGTGGCCCTTGTCGTGCCCTGGAGCTGCTGCTTTTTGAAATGGGAGGCTTGTTTGGAGGATATCCCCAAAGCCATGACAATGCATTTGCTCCTTGTGTTGCCTCAAGGGGCAAGACATCCTCCATGCACAGCATATGTCTGACAAGTTTGCAGCTATGAGGGGGCCACAGAGCCTGGCTGTGCACCTCATATCAGAGCTGACAGGTGGGGTGGACACAGCACCATTTTCCAGGAGCAGGGCCTTGTAGATTTTTGAAGCAGAGACAGATTTTTCCCAAATGATGTCCCAGGCTGCAGCGTAAAGGCCTTATTTGCTGTGAAGTGGGTTTTATTCTGCACAGAGTTTGACCACTGGGATGTGGAGTGCTGCCTCCTGGGTCCATTGTGACTTTTGGCAGTATCTCCTGAATCCTGCTCTGAAGCTTTCTGCTCTGAAGCTTTTCCGAAGTCCTGCCCAGAGCTTCCACCAGAGATATGAGATTCCAGTTAAGGTTCAGCTTTCCAGCCCTGCACAGGGCTTTTGGCTTTAATTACACAGAGCCCCCTTCCCCCAGCCTTCCCTTTGCTTCCAGCACAATGAGGTCAGACACCTGCAAACACTGAACTTCGAGGGAAATGGCCCTGGAGCAGGACAAAGGCGTTAGGCAGTGGGGGACGGGGACGTGAGGGGCAGGCCAGCAGCTGCAGCGGAGGAGGCACAGCTGGATCTCTGCACAGCTCTGCCTTCCTGCTGCCCCTGCCCCATCTCCTTGGGGAAGAAGAGAGGTTTCTCCTTGAACTCCGTGGTAGCACCATAGCTGCCATGTGAGAGTCCTTGGACAAGCTTCTTGCTGAAGGCCTCTTTGAGCAGTTAAGGCAAGTGGTCTCGTTTAATATTTTTTCACTGAGCCCTTTTCTTCTTCTCAGTTTTACCCAAATGGAGAGAGAGAACTTTGTGGGGGTTGAAATAAATGAGCTCTCCCCATCCTAGTATAGATCCTAGGAATGGGCAAGTTCTGAATCCCCACCTTGCCTCGCTTAGATCACGGTCTTCCTTCACTGGAGGTGGAATGCAGATGGCATTGCTGAGCTGTGTCCAGATGCTTGAAAGATTTGGTTTAAATAATTTCCTAAGGGAAAAGGAACAATAAGCATTGCAACTGTGCAAAGTGATATGAAGTTGTACTTACATGCTCAAGAAGTCTGTGAGCTTTACAGAGCACTCTGGGCAAATGAGCTGTAGTGAAATCATACATGGGTTCAGCTGTACTAGGGGGTTTTTTTGTATCTTCCCGCTCAAGAGAAAGGAAATAAGAGGGCATATCCATTCCTTAAAAATGGGGGGGGGGGGGGAAGAAAAGGATTTAGAAAGAAGCAAAGAAAAAATAGAACAGGATTAAGAGGTGACCTATGTTCCCATCACCAGTCTGCTTCTCTGTGTTCCCATATGTAAAATGGGAAGAAAAACAATGAGTAGATAATGAAAATGGGATGACAGATAGGGTGGAGTAGGTGGATAATGGGGGGAAAAAAGATTAAAAGGGTCATCAGCTCTCATGCTTATGGATTCAGGTCAATATACTAAGTGCAAGGAGAAAATCTGTAGAGTTGCATCATTCAGCTGCTTCCAACAAGATTTCTCATGCTTCCTGTTGACATCGGGCAAGTGGATCTTGCCCAATAGTACCTGCTTTCATACAGCACTTCTCCCTAGGTCATGGAGGGCATTGTATGAGCATTGCATGAGTATAAGAAAGCATCTCTAATAAGAGGTGTCTGCTTGGAAAGGCCAAGTGAATTCCCCACCCCACAGAGGCCTACAATGCAGCAGTTACAAGGCAGCAAGTTAAGCCAGACCTTGGGACAGTGTTGGGTTGAGGATTTCCAGTTTAGTCTCCTTCTCCTTTGGGAAGGGTCTGTTCTGCCCTGTAAGAGTGTCAGGCTCAAAGCCTCCTCGCCTCCCTGGCACACTGTGGGAATGCTGCTGAGGGGATTCCGTGCCTCCCACCATCTCTCCTGAGGTACAACCCACTGTGTGGCTGCCTGGGCTGAGAGGTGGTGGTGAGGGGCAGGGATGAAGGGGAGGGGGCGGGGGGAGAAGCTGGTGAAGAGGGTAAAGGAAGCAACTTTTTAAATAAAAAAAAATAAGTGATGAATAGATCGGCTAATCCCGGGAAACCTTGAGAATATAGAGCAGCGTCTGTGGAGCCTCCCTTTTTTCTTTTCTTTTTTTTAAATTTTCCTTTCTTTAATTTCGCTGCAGCACGTATAATCAATTATGGCTTGAATTGGGGATAAGGGGAGGGAAAGTACTTCAATTCATAAATCAATTTTATACGGTCATCAGTCAGGTTGTGAATGCAAATACCTCTGTCGGTTTAGGTTATTCAGAATTAATTGACTCCCACCGGGCTGGGCTGCAGATGGAGAGAAGCTTTCTCACAAAGTCTGCTCAGGCTCAGCATGGGGGCAGGCAGGCGGGCTGGCTTCCTCCTCCTCCTCTTCCTCCTCTTTCCTCTCCTGGAGCATTATACTATTGGCGTTGAGGAGAGTTTTGTGTGTGCGTGTGTGTGTGTCCCCTCTGTGAGAGGGAGAGATGCTTGAAGAAAGAAAGGGATATGCAAAGATTAAAGTCACAAGCCCCCTCTTCAGCCCTGGCCTGTGCAGACACTTTTATGTGATTAGGAATGCTTTGCTTTCAAGGGTTTGCTTTTAAGCCTTGAGCTTCTCTTGAACTTCTCCAATAAGAAAACAAACAGCAGTGTCAAAGCCTCCCCTGTGCCTGGAATTTGAGCTCGAGTTGTGTCATTAAAAAGCCACTTTGCTACTGGGACTTTGGCATCTGAGTCACTGTTTCAAAGCCAGTCTGGGGCAGGAGAGATCGAAAGTCATTAAACATCTAGTGGTTGTTTTGGTGGCCTATTGAAAAATCAGGTTTGGAGGGTTTCAGGGCCACCGGGAGGACACAGAACAAATGCTGCCACCTGAATCCTCCCTCCTCCTCCTGCACCTTCTCTCCAAGGGCTGCATGGCTGAAATATCTGGCAAGTGGGGGCTGATGGAGAAACCCCAAAGGATGGATTTTCTGGAGGGTGAAGAAGGCTGTGACCTGCAGCCCCTCTTTTCCTCCCCCATTAGCACTAACCAGGTCAACACACATTCTGAGCTAAATGGTGGGGCAGAGCTGGCAGTGCACTGCAAAGGGGGCTCTCAATTTCCTCACACACACCCCTACACCCCAGTCCTCTCATGGGACTGCACTCAGCCTGGAGGCTGTCACGCCATGTGGTACCCCAGGGCTATCACTCCACTCCTCTCCTGGCCCATGACCCCTTCCCTCCTCCCCGGCCAGCTCCCTTTGTCTCACTGGGTAGCTGATGCCATGAGCTCCCCCACACAAGGGACAGTTGTCCTGGTTTTTGCATGGTCTCACCAGCCAGTCCAGGCCTCAGACTAGCTGGCATGTCTGCCACATCAGCTGCTGGATATTTGTACCTGGTGCTGCCCCTTCCCAGACATCACACTGATGGAATGGGTGGGGAACACCACTTCATGACACCCCCTGGGAGAGATAGTTGGTATTAACAGCCAGGTACATGCCTTTCCCTCTTTGTTTTGGCTTGTCACACCTGGGCTTTTTCAGACCAGGACATATCAGCATCAAACTGCAGGAGTTCATCTAGAGAAGGAGGCCATCAGACATGCATCAGGAGATACCTAACTATGAGATCAATTGCCAAAACCAGTCAGAGTATGTAACCCTGTTGTCTGCCTGGGAAACTGAGGCACAGGTAAAGATGTGGCTCAATCCAAAGCATCCTACTTTAAAGAGTGGCATAGCTGGGAATAAAGCCTAGGTCCTATTGTCTGCACTCTTATAATGGTGCACACCACGACTCAGAGAGCAGACTACCAGAGCTGAGGACGTGGGGCACATCCATGCCCTCTGCTGCACAATTGGCTAAGCACATCAGGTTTCAGCGGGGCTGGAGGCACTGGCACATGAGTCAAGTGCTGGAGATGACCCAGTGGAGCTGATCCCCACAATGCCATGGAAACAATAGGTCAGAAACACCAAAAGCTCAGAAGAGGTTGTGGAGGTAGCGATAACTGGAGAGGAGGCTTGGCTATGCTTAAAGCACCCGGGAGGAGGAGGAGGAGGAGGCTGCAAAGGAAAATGAAAGGAGCTGTCTGTAGCTGTCTGCAGTTAAGTGGGGAGGTGGGAAACGGCTTTGCAGTTCTTCAGCAGGAAGCGTGGGGAGCAGGTCTTGGCAAAGGGGAGCAAAAGGGAGAAGCAGAACAAAAGAGCCATGCAACTTCCACTCAATGCTTTCCTCCATTTTGGTCAAATCTGCTATTTGAACATCAACCAAAGAGCCAGGTGCTTTGGATGGTGTTCTAAAAGGCTCTGCCAACTTTACAGCCCCCATCAGCTGCAAAATTCTCCACTAGTTTTCACAGGTGCAATTTTGTCAAAGCCCCTTCCCACGGCCCACTCTGCCCCCTGTGCCTCTGCTGCAGTCACGGGCACTCCTACTCACACCATGCTGCCACCCCATCTCCCCTCAGTGCTTCGCCTTCACGACACACACTGTGGACAGTCATTGATGAGAATAAGAATGCCCTGAATTCCTCATCCTGTATTTTTTTAAATGAACTTGGCCCATAGTCTAGAGAAGGTAAACATGGGATTGTTAGCTCCAGCACCAACCTGGAAGCCTTAGGGAATTTACCACCCCTACCACATGCTGAAAAACAACCCATTAGGAAGGATGGGCCTTGTGTTTGCAAGTCTGTCAAATCTTTCACACTGAAAATGAGAATTATTCAGATGAATCAGGCTCTCTTTTGCTGAGGCTGTTGCACTTTGTAGGTTCTCCATGGCCAGCATGTTGTTTCTGCTTCATTTTCTCCATATGGCAGTGTCGGGGGATGTCCTGCTCTGGGTCTGGCAGTGACTGGGGGCACAGGACAGGAGCATATTTTATGTTTTGTGCGTGGTGTGGGAGTACTAAAAAACTTTTGCTATATGGCTCTTCATATGTGAACTCCGTGCTCCCTCTTCCTGTGACAAGCACCAGGAAATCCATGCATTATATAAAAAAGTGTCATGATGGCCTTCTGCACATCCAAGTCCCATCCACCCACCAGCCTGAGAGTAATCAGGTCTGACTCTTGCTAAACACAGGTCCCTGGGGCCAAAAGCTGGATTCTGCGCTGCCTCTGCTGAGCTTTGTCTAAATTCCCTGCTGAATATCCCTGAGAAGATCTGCTTGGTGTTCATCAGGTTGGAAAGCAGTTAAAAAAAAAAAAAAAACAAACACGCTTTGGGATCTTCCAGCAAATCCTTAATATGTGAGAATTAACCTATTTTTAATGCACTGCCTGCTTTCCCCACACTCCCTCGCTGGCCCGAGGCTGGTTCATCTTTCAGAGCTGAACAATGCTTCGTGTGTTTCTGTTTGTTCAACATTTAGAGGGGAGGCTTTCCTCTCTTCAGTGCTTTCTTAGCATTTTTAAATCATGTTTATAAAGTCAAATACCTAAGTGACCAAAAGAGCGGCAAGAACTGCTTCTCTGCTCTGCAGGGTACTGAAATCTCCCCTTGAAGTCAATGGGGAGGGCCATGCTCTGCTGAAATCTTGATCAGAGCCGGAGCTTTAGCAAAGGGGAGGAGTGAGACCCTTGCTTTACTACACAGCTCCTTTCACAGAGGCCCGAGGAAGGAGGGGAGAGCTGGCGGGGGGGGTGAATCTTTACACCCATGGTGGGACTTCTGAAGAATTTACAGTCATCTTTCCTAGAGACACTAAAGATTTTATAGCCTTGGTACCAGTGGTTACAATGCCCTATGGAGCACAGAGCTGAGTGTATGCCAGGGACCCCTTCATCTCACCAGAGGCTGGAAGGTGGCCAGGGGCTTCACACGGGGAAGTTTATTTCAGAGAGAGAAGGGAGTGAGGAAGCGGGAGGGAGAGAAGAGGGGAGAGAGGCCGAGCAGAGGGGGAGAGGGAAGGGAAAACAAAAGCATGTGAGACAGGAGAGTGGGGGAAAGAGGCAGGATGGAGAGCAAGGGTGGGAGAGCAGAGGAAGGCAGAGAAATGAGAGGATGCCAGCGTGGGAGGAATGAGACGAGAGACCTAGAAAGGAGGAACAGAAGGGAGAAATGAAAGGGAAGGAGAAAAACATTTTAGAAGTGGCAGAGGGAGGAAACATGAGACGAAGGAATGACAGAAAAGGAGTCAGAAAGAGGGAAAGGAAGAAATAGCAAATATGAGTAAAGTTAGAAAGCAAAACTCTCTTCTGAGAGCAGGTACATGGGGGAGGCTCGGAAGCACCTACAGCCCAGTCCCCCAGACAAACCCAGTACAGAAAATGAGGCTTTCAGTGACTGTCCCCATTGTCCTGCCAAGTCTTAAAACTGAGAGAGGAGCCGGGGAGCACTTCTGCAGACCCAATTCTGCACAGGCCTACAGACCCAGGGTCCTCTTGGGCACATATTCACAAAAATGAATATGCATCTATATATGCATGTTTGTGTGTGTGTGCATGTGTATGTAGCCTTATACATATGTGCAAGCATGTCATATACTCAATGCTATGACATCCATGCTTTCCTTCTCTCCACAATTCTGTGCACCTGCTATGCACATGCAGACTCTCCCTGTGCCTTCACCTGCCTCCACAGCCATCCACACACCCAGCCTGAGCTCCCCTCACTCCTCGGCTGGCTGCAAAACAAGGCTTACACTTTGTGAAAAAGGCTGAGGTTTGGCTGTTTGGGTTCATTCCATGCTGGGGAGAAAATGAGCCTTTAAGATGTTGGTTGTGCTTTTTTTTTCTTTTTTTTTTCTTTTTTTTTCTTTTTTTCATGAGGGGAAAAAAAATCAAACAGAAAAATGAAGCCAGCAAGTGCTCCACCCCAGAACAAGAAACATAGACATACATTTAAGAAATGGTTTATCTGACCTGGTGATCTGTGAATGTAGAGTTAATGACGATTGTGGTGGTCAATTATAGCCTAGTCTTTTATAGCCCTTTGAGGCTATGCTTGAGGCCCCATCCCAGGATTTTCAGTGCTGTCAGAACATTAGAGAGCTAGTTCCATGTTCTTTGTCGTAAGTCCATCAAAATCAATAAGCTGGCATGTCTCTGGGTGCAGTGGGGTGATCTCTGAGCTCTGCATCTGCTTGGTTTGCAGAGGGGGGAGTGTTTGCCCTGGGCTCCCACACAGTGGTGTGCCTCCTGTGAGGCTCTGGGGCCAGAGCGGATATCGAGCTCCTGCCAACAATCCGCTGCCCATCGTTGTGTTCCTAAAGCACAGGGCGCCAGCTCAGCCTCACGGAGGGTCAGTGGCAGTCCCTTAAAGTGAACATTGCCCTCATCATGCTTCTCTCTCATTATAATGGACAGAAAGGGGCTCGTAGCAAAGATTTTCTATACTTTTCAAGGTGTTGCCAGAGCCCAGAAAGGGTAGGGAACCAAAGAGCGAGAGACCCAGCAACTACACATTGGGATGAAGAGGCAGCAGTGGTTTAATATTCTATCAAAATCACTCCCCACAAGCTGTGCAAACTTTCTCCTGTTAGAAAACCACTGCACAAAGGCCCTGGGTGATACATTGTTAATGGGTCTCTCTCCTAGGGACAGTAACCACAGCTCCACGCTGGCAAACCTCCAGACTGCAACCCACCAGAGGAGGTGGATCTGTGCATGCCACCACTGCAGGAGCATGTCCTGATAGCTGAGCACATGGCAGGGCTGTGAGGATGCCAGGGGAACATGCTCTCCATGTCAGTGTTAATGTCACACCTCCTGGGGACAGCTGCATGTTTTTGGACACTTACGGGCATGCTGTCCCCTGCCATAATTTGGCACCAGTTGAGTGTATTTGACTTAAGATAGATGAAATGTAAAGAGGCAGACCTCCAGTCAGACAGCTCTTGGGGAACAGCTTGAGGAAGGGATGTATTTATTTCAAGACCTTCCAGATGCACATTTCCTTCACTTGCAATTCAGTCTTTCACTTGTATGGTGGTGCTCATCTAATGCCAATGGTTTTTACAGCCTCCCTGTGAAACACCACTACTTCAGAAATGCTCCTGTCCCCTCTCTCCCCACATTTTCTTTGAATTATTTTGCTTTCCTATAGAATAACCAAGAAATGCATAGGGTATAGTGCCTCTGGCAAGGCAGAGAAAGCATGAATCAATAGAATAACAGGAGTGCAAGCTGAACACTGTACCCAGCAATGGAAGTAAAATTTACTTCATTTTTTCTGTTCTGATTTGGTCCTCAGAAGCAGCTGTAAAGTCAAGGCCAGCTGCTTTGGAGATGTGTGGTCATTTCTGCCAGGAGAGAGTACCAGCGAGCCTGCGTGTCAGGGCAGGAATGGAAAGGAACTGGCCCTTGTGCCAAGACTCTCTTGGTAATCCAAGGAATTCATGCACACAAAAAAAAAGCTAAATTAGTTCAAAGTATAGTCCAGAGGGGCCCTGGCATCCTCAAGCTATAAAGAGAGAAGAGAAATGGGTGTGATAAAAAGCCACATTTCTGGTAGGCTTGGAGGAATGCAATGTGCTCAGTACACGAAGGGAATCTGCTTGGCTGTGCACAGGTCTTTACTCTGGGGCCATGCACGGCTGGCTGATTAAATCTTTTACTCCTGCTGGTGAATAATTATCTGCCTGACCTGTTCCACTGCAGGCAGCAAGAATACCCCATTAGTGACTTCTTCCCAAAAAGAACTCACTAGAGAGGTGATCACTCCTCATCTGGCTCTACCTGGCCTTTGGCAATGGTGCTTAGCCGGAGGTTTCAGTGCCAGGTGCTGGGTGCTGACAAGAACGTCCCCAGGTTCAGGGACCCCTGCGGGAGACCTGGCTCTTGCAGGTGGGGAAAGCACTGGCTCCCAAAGGAAAGAGCCTGGCACCTTGGGAGGTGTGGCCCTGGGCCTTCATTCTGATGTTATTCTGTTCCTTGATTTTGGAAGGAGCAGTGGAAACAATTAGGTCTCTTAATTTCTCTGAAGCAAGATCCAAATACAGAAAAGAATACATCTCCCAGGCAGGGAGAAGTGGGGAATTAACTGCCTTTTTTTGGATGAGATCAGAGAAAGCTGATTTATGAAGCAAAGAGAAAGCAAAGTGCTTTTATGGGTAAAATGTTCCCTGCTTATTTCCTTTCTGTCAGACTACGTTCCTCCCACGCTTCTGGCTGCAAGCTTGCTCCTTGGAAGCCTGTTTAAGCATTTCAGCATGTGATGATTTAACTGGGCACGGATTCTGACAGATCTCTGCAAATAACATCACAGAGTTGCTGGAGGTGACAGCCTAACACCGACTCGGGGCACGTTCAGGAGGACAAGGCTGGCAAAGAGAAACCCAGCCATCCCTGTGTGTCCCCAGCCTCTGCCAGGGGCCCTCTGAGCATCAGGCCCTGGGAGACACCCTTGGCCATGCGCTGAGGTGGGGTGTGCCTGGCAGCCTGCTCTATCTGCTGTGTCCTTGGACAGATGGGGAGATGCAGCACCGGGGGCTCCAGAGCTGAAGCCTCACGGAGAGCGGGGGCGTTTGGTTACAGCTCAGGCAGAGCGAGGGAAAGCAGAACAGGACAGAAATCCAAGAAGTTGGGTGTGGAATGAGAAAGTTTCTGCAATTGAATTTCCACACACGAGGCTTTCAGCTCCTGCCAATGTACATATAGGAAGGGATGAACTCAAGGGAACTCAGGAGGCTTACTCCTACTAAGGGAGAATGTAGCAAGCAACTAGCACTGAATTATAGGGTACCAGAACTACACGTGGGACATCTCAAGTGTTGATGGCCAGGCTGTGCTCTCTGCCCCGGTGGCATGGTGCCTAGTGACAAAGACACCCACCTGTGACAGATCTGGCTGCAAAGCACCATCTGCTACGCCCACACGTGCAAGTAAAGCCCAGTTTTCACTAATAAAGGTGGGGCATCAATACTGTCTGCACTGCCCAGAGGAACAGCAAGCGGAACCACTTTGGTAGAGCATGAATGTGGAGCAATTCAATGCACAGATGTAGCAGGTTTTGCACACCCAGCAGACCATTCTGGGAATTACTGGAAGGTTTTGGTACCACTGTCTGTCATTTCTGCTCAGGCACCACCCTGTTGATGAGATATCAACCAGAAGGGATTCCAGAGCACCCCCAAGGACACCAAAAGGTCCAGGAATGGGAACAGTCAAACACTTGACATACCTTCACAGGAGAAAATTAGCAAAGGAAGTGAAATGAAATCAACCCCCTATTAAATCAGGCAAAACAGGAAAATATAGTTTAATAACCAAAAATGATACAGAGAAGCCCCCACATTCAGACCCCAAACTGCGGTAGGTTTACAGGGAGGAGGGGAGGGCAGGGGTGGGAGCTGGGGGTAGGGAAGAGAAAGCTGTACAAATTGACCTCTTTCCCCCCTGCCCCCTCCTTTTTCTTTAAATCCCCACCTAGTCAGGAGTGCTCATTAAGGATGGCTCTCGTTTCCCTAATTAGGCTGCCCCCTTCCCTTCACAGGGCTCCAGACCTCTGCCATTCAGCAATAACAAAAATAACAAGAAACTCATTATTTTACAACCTGGGCCAGGGAGGAGGGGAAGAGGGAGAAGATGGCTTTGTGATGTGCTGCTTGGAGAAAAACAAGCTCAGGAAAACCTGGGTCGAAGGAGGAGTCCCTCCTGTTAGGGACACCTTGTCTCCTCTTAAACACTCTCTTGCCCTAGTACGTGCCTGCACTAGAAGTAATCTATAAGGAATGAGGATTTCTTTGGGATGGTTTTTCTCCTCTTCTGCAGGCTCATTCGTGAAAGTTGTTTTTCTTCCTAGCAATCATACGTACATGTACTTGATTTTATATGAAAAGTAACCTCTGGGGACTGTGACAAGGCAGGAGCCACCCCAGCCTGAGCTGGGGAGGAGGAGGTGGCAGCAGTGGCAGTGGGACACTACGTGTGTTCTGTGGTCTATATTTGGCATTGTCAGCGTGAGGGAGGCTGTGAGGGTTTGCCTTGGGGGGGGCAGCAGCAGCCTGGTCTCAGCCCGGCTTTCCCAATTCCCTTTCCCTCTCGGATGCCCAGGCTGTGCACGAGCACACAGAGCCAGCCCAGCTGTGCCCGTGTGTGCGAGGTGCCCCTGCAGCCATGCCAGCCTCCCTGCTGCCATGGCCCTTTTGTGACTTGGTCCACTCCATTCTGCATCCTGCTGCTGATCCCCTCCAGAACGGCGTCCCAGCAAACCTCCTCACCAGCAGATGTTTGATTTCCAAAGCTGCTGTGGAAAAAAATAAAAAAATATTAAAAATACAAAGAAACCTGTGCCTTTTTTATACCCGTGGAGCAGAGATGGAGGGTGAGTGAGAGGGCTCCCTGACAGACTCCTTAGGTCCCCATTACAATGGGACATGTCATCATGTCATCAAGAAATTACCTTTCCTGGGTGTTGTGTTGTGTAGCATCCCACCCCAGAAGCAAACAAGCCAAGTCAGCACGACCAAGCATGTGTCTAAGTGTTGCTCTGGGTGAGAGGAAAAAAAAATAAATGCTCACTACCTTACAAAATCAGACCCCCCCTGAGCATTTGGAATTAATTTTGTCAAACCAGCTTATCATCTCCATAAATTGTCACAAATACACTCTGTTTTGCAGAGCTAAACATTTCAACATTTTATGCACATTACCAGTTGCACCATCTTTGCTCAATTTATGCCTCATTTAAATAACTTATTACATCAGATACAGGGCTTTTTTTATAGCTCAGTTTTAAGTCTCTTTCTCATACTCTCTTTAAGACTTTTCTAAGTCTTTCAAGATGTTCTTTCAAGCCCTCAGACCAAATTAAAACATCATTCACTGCAGCTTCAACACTTAGCAGTTTCTCAGAGATCTAGCAAATACCCTTTGAAATACCTTGGAAGGAGAAGAAATGCCAAATAATGTCTGACTTAGCTTACACATTGACATTTGAAGCATGAATGTCCAAAGCTCTGCCTCAAAAGTAGGTGCAGCCATGTAAGCAAGTGATCCTGATTTTTTCTGAGGTGACAAATCCCCCATAATAATGTCTTGAGGGATTTACTATATCAATTAGTTGGATTTTGCCTCCAAGCCTTTCTTACAAATGATGGTTCATATTGTTTTCTAAATTCATGTTCATGTCTTAACTCAGTTACATCTGCTAACGGGTTTGGATTGTCCTGACTGTAAATAGACAAACAAGTATGTGTATCTGCTGGGACTGAGGGACTGAGATTTACTGTGCCAAACCCTTTTTAAATACTCTTCTCTTCCTCCCCCCCCCCCAAAAAAAAAAAAAAAAAAAAAAAGAAGAAAGAAAAAAAAAAGTCAAAACTCTCTAGATTTAGAGCAAGGAAAATTATTTCAGCTGAAACCGTTTTCTTGGAGTAGGATTTTTTGTGCCTAACACCAAAACTTTGGGTCACCTGAAATATTTAGCAAACTGACATCAATTTTGCTGAATTATTTTGACTTAAAGAAAAGGAGCCTTTTCTGCAGGGATAAGAAACACCCAACCTCTTGCTTAGTTCTTTCCTATTTTTATGGGAGTAAAGTGTCACAGCATATCTGTCAGACTTAGCAAACATTGTTGTTCAGCCTTTGGCTTTTCCCCACCAAGAAACACTTAGTGAGAGCGTGGGCTGGAGAGAAGGTGTGTTACAGCTTCACCAACAGCCTGGGCTGCTGAAGCCTCTTCCAGACTATGGAAACATTCAGGACTTTGCCTTTTCCTGCTGGTAAAATACAGCTTTGCTTTTCCAGTTACCCTCGCCCTCCTGCCAAGAGGGGAACTTGGATATTTTGTCTGTGCTGACCCTCCAGCTGGGGCCAGGACATGTCTTGGCCACAGCAAGAAGGAAGAGAGTGCCCCAGATCACATATCTGCTTTTACATCTCCTCTCACTTCTGTTCCAAGCAGAAACACATGGCAGGTATCTTTGCAAGGAGAGGATATCTGCATTACACCAGGTGCATCTGGATTGCACTTGGAGGGGAGCCCCAGACTTGCTTCCAAAGGCAGACTTGATGACTGTACTGAAGTAGCGGACGTGGGAGTGTGGGAAGGACACGGCATGCTGATCTGGGAGGCATCCGCGTGATTGCCCAGGGGCTGATGGAGAAAAGCACCTGTGTTGAAGCACAGCTAGTGAGACACATTTCCCAAGAGGCCAAAGTCATGCTTGTGCCAGTCACACACTTTTCATTTTCTCCTTAGTCCACTTGTTAATTATGTGCTGCAATCACATCTGGGCGGACCAGTTGCGATCTCAGCTGCTGGAGGGAGAGGCAATCCCATCAGATCCCACATGTCCTGGAGGTGGAGTTAGAGGTGAGGGAGATCTTACCTTCAGGCCCTGGGCTGCAGGGGCACCTATAGCACAATGCCAGCCACGCCGTCTTTCACACATGAGAGCGCAACAGGAAGCAAGGCATTCCCAGCTGGGAAAAGACAATTTGCCGTTATTCTGAGCTGTACTGGTTGGAACCCTCTTGTGAAAACAAACTGACAAGTCCCTGGTCACTATTGACGAGCACTGCTAGGACAACACAGGCAGCTTTATTTGGTGAGAGGGGAGATGGAGGAAAAAGCCCCAAGTTTTCCTTCCGCCCTGTTCTGCTCCATCCCTGCAGCCCTGGGGTGCATTGTCCTGCTCTGTCCCCGAGAAGAAAGTGTGTCCGGTAGCACCACGGTTATTTTTAGGTGGACTTGGCCAGCATCCATGGTGGTGGTGGCTTTGGTGAGCTGGGAGAAGCAGACTTTTCTCTCTCTGCCTTTCAATGTTTGGAAACAGTGAGGCTGCCAAGGCAGCCTGTCTCCTGCTCTGCACTTCCAGCCTCTGGAAAGTGAGAATGAGCCCTGAAAAGCCTGGCAGGCTGTCCGGGAGAGCTTGCCAGGCAGCCGGCAGCACCCTGCCAACACCAACAGCCCTTTGCTGCCATCAGCCAGGGAAAACTGGGGCAGGGGGATGGAGAAGGGGAAGTGGCAGCGGAGGGAGAGGCTGGAAAATTGCACAGGTCCCTCTTGGGAAGAGCCTTTTCATTTCCTCAGCCTGACTCTGCATTTGTTATGGATGGGAGCAGCATGGGAGGCTGGAGCAGGGGGAAGTGGGGAAGGAAGAGGCATCCCCGGCAGTAGCTCTGGGATTTCTGGTACATGTGTTTGGGACTGGGTCAGTCTTGCTCAGGGGAAGGAGGCTGCTAGCATTGGCCAGGCTTGGAGATCAGAGCAATTTGCAAGTGGCAATGCAGACAGTCTGGGCCAGGACACTTGTGGGGCTCCCTTTGCCTCCTGATCCCTGGAGAGGAGGGACATCCCTGGTGAGAAGGGGCTGAGACATCCCTAGATGGGACAGAATAAAGAGGCAAAGGACTGCTACAGCAAGGGATGCTGCAGGCCATGAGCATGGTTGCGTTGTGGGCAGCCCAGCAACGGGATAATGGGGAGGTGTACTATATCCCTGATGGAGCAAAGACCAAGTCTAACACACTCAGCAGACCGCTCAGTCAGCTGACACTGACACCGCTACTTTTGCCCCAGCTACTCAAATCTCACCTCTGAATGAAACCAATTATTTTCTTGAAAAGGAGCAGGAGGCATGTTTTTCTACCAAAAGCTTTGCAGATACCCTGCCTCAGCAGGAGCAGTTAGGCTCTCAGCAAGGCAGCAGAGGCATCTGGGGCTGAGGGACAAGTCTTTCTGAAATGCTGGCATCTGTTTCACCGCAGACTCTTGTGGGAAGCCCACTCCATGGGGCCAGCAGCCTCTCCTCTCCCTCTCCTCTCCTGGCTGCATGCCAGGATAGCAGGTCCAGGGCGGTGGCTGGAGCCCCCTTTTTCTCTCAGAGCCCCTCCATTCCTGGCTCTGAGCCGTGCCACTGCCAAAAAGGCAAAGGACTCCAGTGTTTGAAGGGGAGGGAGAAGGAAAGGAGGAGGTGCAAGTGTGTGTGTGTGTGTGTGCGTGTGTGTGTGTGTGTGTGTGTGTGTGTGTGTTGGGGGGAGATGGAGACATCGGGTAAGAACAGACTAGCTTTCAGAGTTTGGCTAACACCCTCTCCAGCCTCTTACTCAGCGTACGCAGGGTCCCATGATCTGAGTAGCAGCCCCTCTCAAGCCATTGTGTGCCTGACCTGCTTAAATAAACGGTGTTATTTTAAGCAAGGGCAGTCGAGCATTTGCTGAAGGTCCTTCTCTTTCTTGCTCCCTTTCTCCCGTCCTCATTCCCCCCCTTTCCTGCTGCTTCAGTTTCCCCTCCCACCCCACTTTCCTTTACACAGCACGATTAATCCATCAAACCGAATGGGGGGGAGGAGGAGGGGCAATGAGCCCGCACTCCACTGAGCACTGAAGAGGCCCCCATTCATGGGTCAACAAAACCAGGGAGGACTCTTGGACTTAATCAGCCAAGGAGCGCTCCAGCCCTGGAGACAATTAACATCAAAGCGGTGCAGGAGAAAGAGGAGACGGGACAGCCAGGAAGCCTGGAAACCCACATACAAATCCCGATTAAAAAGGGAGGGAGGTTAGGAAGGAAGCAGAGAGAGGGAGGATGCTTGGCAGCATGCGGGAGGAACTGATCCATGCCTGCCTCCAGGAGGGGGAAACTGAGGTGCGAGGAGGAGGCAAGACTTGCTTGAGGCCGATGTGGAGGGCTGCAACATGGGCTTGCTAAGGGCAGGGTCCTCTTCCCCTGAATTCTGCTGAAAGCCCCTTAGTGAGGCTGCCCTGGGGTAGGAACCGGCATCCTCAGCAGCTGTGGCACATATTCCTTACACCAGCTGAAGTTTCATGGATGTCAGTGGGGCTAGGATTAAGAAGCAACATGTGGCTGGGTGTTGCTAGCCTCCCACACCTCATTTTGAAGGTTGTTTCCAACAGCCTTGTCACAGTATTGTCACAATCCACATAATTGAAAAAACTTAATAATACTTTATTGTTACCTTTGGGCACTGCATCAAAGACTGCGTGCACCTAAACATAATAATCATATTTTGCCTTTGTACCAGATGGCCACTTGGCTGCTAATGTAAACTGGCAGTGGTCCCACTCAGTCCTGGGGAGCAGCAGGGGCTCCGTGGCAAGAGCCTGGCGCTCAGGCTGCATTGCCCACGGGGAGGGACAGCCAAGCCTGGAAACTCTCCTTGCACTGGAGCCTGGGGTTTAATTGCAGTTTCCTTTGGAAAGAAAAGCAGCAGATGAAGTTATAGGTGAAGAAGGAGCAGCTCCTGCCCCCATGGCTGTGGGTCCCTACACGCACGAGTGCGCTGAACTGAAAAGAAGGGGGTTGCACACTGCTGAGAGGAAGGGTAATGGCAAAGCAGGCTGCAGGGCAATTTTCCAAAACTTTTGCTGCACGCTTCCCCCTTCATGGGCCTCACTCTGCAGAGATCTTTCCACACCTCAGGAGCACCATGAGGAAATGTTAGGCTGCTAGTGAGCTGTTGCAGTTGCAATTTACCATCTTCTTGAGTTACCATGGGATTATTGAGTGGAAAATCAGATCCATGCCACAGCTTGCTAGCACATTCCCTCTTCTTAGCCCCAGACTGTTACAATGTCTTCCCCTCAGATCTCTGCAACAGGTAGTGCTGTTGCCAGCTTACAGCTGTGCTGAGATCTTCCAGCCTGTGTCAAAGTGTCAGCTGTGATGGGGTTTGCATTACCTCCTCTACCATCACACTGACAAAACATCATGGAGGTGCCAGAGCCCTCCTGGAGGGGAGCAGGGTCTCTGGGCACTCTCTTGTTAAATGCTGGCATCTCAGGTGTTCAGAGAGCAGAACATACAGTGCATGCAGTGACTCCATTGGCATTTCCCCCAACTGCTCTTGCCTGTTTGAACCAGTAAAATGTCTGGGACTGGGACTTTCTCCTGTGGTGGGAAAGTATAAATCCTTGGAGCTCAAAAGTCGGCACAAACCCACTTGATTAAACTATGTATAGTGGAGTGTGCACAATGTGTCATGATGGTTGTAACTCCTGATTTTGGGGGAAGGGGGCATTCTGGTTCGTGACTTTTGAGGAAGCTCTTAGGACGTACAATTCCATTGAAGACTGTGAACAAAATCATGGAAAACAGAGTACAGAGACCTGGAAAAGCTGGAAAAACATTGCCAGCAGCACCTACCTCTTCTAGTTGAAAGATGACTTTCATATAAAGAATTGCTAGGTGGCCCAACGAAGCACTATGTTTCCATACCAATATTTACCTCAGAGTATATCACCAATTCATATTATGTTTTTTAATGTGTAAATATTTGCTCCATCCTTTTGTACACTTGAAGCCCTCATCTACACAAGTGTTACTGTTCAGGGGCCAAGCTGACAACCTCTCATGATGTTGATCTATGTAGCTTTGAACAGGGAGTGAATATCCCTGGGTACAGGAACAGGGCTAAGTGTATCCTTCAAAAAGTGGGACCCTGAATGATGGGCTTGGATCAAATCAGGGCCCTGGGCCGGTTGCAAGTGGTGCACCAGGTTCTGCAGGAGTAAGGGCTCTTTCCAGAGGGGCTGGGGCCGCAGACAGAGCAGGACATGAGTCAGGTCCCACCACCTCATGAACACATGAGTGTTCAAGTGGCAGCATGGGCAGGTCCATGCAGACAGTTATGCCTCACAGGAGAATGGGGAACTTGGAAGCAACCCATATTTCACACCATTAAAATTCCCTGTCCTGCGGGTTGCTCTGGCCGGGTTTGGTAGCCACACAGCAGCCCTGCACAGCTGGGTTCATGCCTGGCATTGTTGCTACCGTGGGCAGACAGGCGCAGAGGAGGTGAGGGAGCACCGGCATGAGGGACCAGCTCTGGGTGTATCAGTTACATCTTAATTGCAGCTGTCTGGTTGCAAGGAAGGACAGGAAGGGGAGCAGAGAGCCAGCCTTAGCTTTTGTTTCATGCACTGAACTTTTGGGCTTCTCTTTCCTTTCTTCCACCCACCCTCTTTTGCTCAGATACAGCCACCCACATGCTCACATCACACTCACTCATGCTTTCTTGTTTTGTCCTGTCATGGCTCTTCTCCAAGAGCTTGGAGAGTCTCTTTAAAAATAAGGAAAAGGGGAGAGGGGGTTGTGTGGAGGTAAAACACTATGTAGCACATTCCTTCACCTTCCTCCTCCTCTGCGCTGTCTCCTGAGCATCCCTCCCTTTTCCTCAGCAGGTACCTATGGAAAGTGACACTGTCAACAAACCCCCAGCAGGATCAGCCTTTGGTCATGCTCAGGCAGCTGGTTCCCATTAAATGTTCTCAATCGTGGAGAATTCTTTCTCTCTCATCTGAAATATTTTATTATTGCTTTTCCTTTCTTTCAGTTTCCTAAGGAGAAGGGAGGGAATTTGCATGTGTGCATGCAGTGAACTAAAGGAAGGGAATTTAGAACTCAATCTTACCATCCTCATGTGGAAGGGTGTGCATTAACCAGCTGCTGTAGCATTTATTCTTTCTTACACACACACACTGAAATATTGCTCAGATTTTCAATCCCCCTCTGTCTCAGGTGGAGTCGCCAAGGATGAGAAAGGTGCTGTTTCCTGAGCACGAGCCCCTCCATCTGCTTGGCTGCAACTAAGGCAGGCCAGGCTTTAAACTGGGTTGGGTTACCTGCAGTGAGAGGCTGAGAGCTGTGGCATTCCCATTTTTCCAGGTGCCACTCGTTTTGGAAGTGAAGAGGAATTACTTTGCTGAACAGTTTGTCAGCACCCTCTCTCCTGAGCTGCCACATGTAAGACCACTGAGTTTAACACATGTAAGCCTGAGAGCTTAGAGACACAGTCCTGGGGAAGCACAGTGGGGCTGAGAGGCAAAGCTTTCCCAGTGCAAGAGAAGAAATATCTTTCCGTCTTTTCCCAGGGCACCCCAATGTTACCCCTCTGCCTTGCACAGTGATTCTTTTGGCCAGCAAGTTCTCTCGTTCATGCCAAGCACAGACAAGTGATTTCAAGCCTGAGGCAGCTACTTGCTAGGTGATTCCTCCTTGCCTGTAATTCCCAGAGCTGTCACTTGTTCCTGTGGAGCTCCTGCATTCTGGGGCCTCCCACAGGGCAGGAGCCATCTTGCTCCATCCCTCTGATCCTGCGTGGGATGGGCCCCGTCAGATTGCCAAAGTTTGCCACAGGCTTCCAGCACTGTGGAAACTTCCAGTTTCCATTGGGAGACACTGAAAGGAGCAGTAGGATCTAACAAGGAGGACCATGGATTTGGGTGGTTAGTAGACAAAGAAGGGCTCCTTAAGAAGAGAAAATTGTATAAGACTGCGTAAGCCCATGGTTTTTCTGAGACTGACTCATGGCCTAAGTGGCATAGCTGATCCCAGGGCTTGTTGCAGAGCTGCCTCAGCTCCAAATGACAGAATGGGTTACGTAAATTTTCCCTGGTTATTGTTCAACCTCTGTTGCTTTTGAAAAGACAAAGAACACATGAAGCCCCCTGCTCTCTAATGAGAAAATGCCTGCACTTGGTTTTCTCCTCTGGAATTTCAACTCTTTCCCTATGCTGTTTGTTTCTGCCCTGCTGCCTGGCTGTGGCCTGGTGTGATGCCTGCAATCTTCCTCCTGGGACAAGAGACACGTTTCTCCTCACAGCTCATTAGTAGCAACCATCATATCATCTTCAGCCATCTGAGAAAGTGTCCTCATCTCCTTGCTTGCAACTGGCTTGCCAACAACCTCCCTGCAGAGCTGGATGGCAGAGGATCCTGCAGCTCTCCTGCCTTAACATGGACACATGAGAAACAAATCAATCCCAAGTGCTTCACAGTAGGGAGGTAGTGCTGGAAGGGATCTCCTATTTTACCATGTCTTGGCCCTTGCTATTGTCAGCAATCACATCATGCAATCTTCCACACAAATGTGAAGATCCAAACAATCCTAATAAGTTTTAAGATTCTCCCGCTACCCCAATTAGTAGACTCTTCCAGAACTTGACAGCTCTGAGGCTTAAACCATTCTTCTTATTTCCAGTCTCAAATTATTCCTGGCTGGAGCATGCCCACTTGTTCTAGCGCCAACATTGTTCCAAGGCTTAAATAGCTCTGCTCCCTCCCTCTGCTTATCCCTCTGATGTGTTTACCAAGAACAATCATATCCATTCTCAGCCTGCATTTCACTGGGCAAAATAAATCAACTGTCTCCTGCCTCCCGATATGCACTCTCTTCTCCTGACCATGCTGCTAGCCTTTGTCAGCATTCCCTCTCAACATTTCTCTTTCCAGTGCAAATGGTGAGAAGTGGAAACCATTCTCCATCACCTGTGTTCTGAATAAGGTCCTGCGCAGCACTCCAGTTTTTGTGGGTGTCCCAGTGGCAAAAAAAAAATCCCCTGAGTGTGGGGATTATTAGAGGCACAAACTGTTTTTCCCAATGGATTCTGGTTTTGACCCTTGAATGCTAAGTAAAGTAGTGCCTCATGGCAGTATTTTGACACCACTTAGGAGCCAGCAGCCCCACTCTGCACTGAAGCTGTCATGCATGCTCTCGGTAAAGCATGCAAGACTTGCTCCAAGAACTGTAGGGATAAAGTTACTCTTTATCCCTACAGTTATCCCTACTCTTGAGGTGTCACTCTTGAGGTTTTGACTCATTTGGTGGCACTAGCTGTTGAAGCTGGGTCTCTGATTTCCCAGCACAGTGAGGCACCCTGAGCTGCATCAGGGTGGATGGGCTTAGGAGAAGGTTTTATTATCTGTTTTTCTTACAGTGCAAGAGGTCCACATAGGTTTCGTCAGTGATGCTTTCCTGCACATTCAGAATTCCTGTGAACATGATATTGAGAGGCCCAAATAAATTACCTGAGTGTGAGTGTGCTTTATTCATAATTTAGTGTGTACCTGACCACTTCATTTCTCACTTATAAAAAGTGTGCCAAGTGCAGATGACAGATTTTTAGGCTAGGATATGCTGCAGTAGAAAGAAACAAATAGGTCTACATTTCAGTTAAGCTAAACCTGGAATTCAGGGAAAAAAAATCCAATCAGTTTTGGCTCTTCTAAGTATGAGAACTCAGCCATGCTCCTAATTTTCCCTTACTGACAGCTGTCCTTCAGTTTCATTCAGCTCTGTTCTGTAGATCTGAAACACAACTTCTTTTATCTTGGTGAAAATCCTGTTTTGACTTTGCTGGGTTCCAAGGTCTCAGCAGATATATCTTGTATAGAAGCAGCACAGCAGAGTGATTTCTCTCTTGATGGATTGACTCCCTGCTTGAGAAAATGTGACTCTGACATAGCACCTGTGGCCCAAACTGATTTGGTTCCTTCTCAGTGACAGAGAAGTGCTAATGTTGTACCACAGCACGTTATAGAGAGGCTGAGGTGTAACAGAGAAAAAATACTCTAAAGCTTAAATGGCTTCTTCCCACTAAAGTATTTTGTTTCTGAAACCAAAGCACAGTAAATCAAGGGGTTCTGCCTTAAATGAACTTCAAGTGGTCTTTATTTTTAAAAAAACAACCCCCAACCCAACCAAATCCCCAAGTCCCCAAAAGGAAGAGGAGGAGGAAGAAGATGGGACCTCAGAGAGGATTCGTAAATCACGTTGCCATGGACCTGGTTCCTGCCTTCAGCCCACCAGGCAAAGGCAGCACCATAATGGGACGGATGGGCCACGTGTGCAAGCAGGCAGAATGCAGCTGACTTGGAGGAGATGTGCTCTCTCTGGCACATACAGCACATGCTCAGTTCCTGCTGTGGCCTCACTCGGTCCCTCCTGCCAAAAAATAAACAAGCCGGATCAAACCTGACATAGCCTGGAAGTCTTCAGCTCTCCCTTTATTTTAACGTGGTGCACACGGTCTGGTTTCCCAGCACTTAATGCTCTGGCATAGTGCTGAAAACCTGTTAATTCTCCACTTCTTGGACTGTGGCTTCCCACCTGGTTGTCCAGGGTGTGCCTGGACCCCAGGCAGCAAGAAATTGGAAGGAGGGGAAGAAAAAGGCCAGGCATTTCTCAAAAGCCAGACCTAGACCAGATTTTCTTGGGGAACTTCTTGCAGAGCTGCCCAGGAAGCCCCAGGAGGGCAGCACCTAAAGTCCAGAACACCACTGCATGACCCCCATGCCCTGAAGCAAAGCAGCCATGGGCTGAGACAGCATTTGGACACGCAGAGCCAGCGAGGAGCACTGCGGGCCATGGGGCTGGGCATGCCCATCCCACACGGATCCAGAGGCACATCAGGCTGTGTGTCCATCCCACACGGATCCAGAGGCACACCAGGCTGTGTGTCCATCCCACATGGATCCAGAGGCACATCAGGCTGTGTGCCCATCCCACATGGATCCAGAGGCACATCAGGCTGTGTGTCCATCCCACATGGATCCAGAGGCACATCAGGCTGTGTGTCCATCCCACATGGATGCAGAGACACATCAGGCTGTGTGTCCATCCCACATGGATCCAGAGGCACACCAGGCTGTGTGCCCATCCCACATGGATCCAAAGGCAGATCAGGCTGTGTGCCCATCTCCTGGGGCACAGGCTGCTGGGTGCTGCCACCGCTTTGCCTGCACATCAACTGCAGATGCAGAAGTATGGTCTGCCCCCAAATCCTCCATCCCTAAGGGTCCTCATTCCCATCTAAGCATTTTGAGGCTTCTTTCTCCATTCTCCAAGCAACCAAAAGGTCACAGATGTTAGAAGGTAACAGCTCACCTGTCATCCAGTGGCCATGCCCTCCATCTGGGAATACAGGAAGTAGGTGGCAGATTGAATTAAAGGCCAGGTTTTTCTGTGGTTTCCCTTAAAAAAAACTTTTCCTATTGCACTCCTGAAGCCTTAAATGCTTCTGTTATCAGAAATGGCATCAAGATGTTCACAAGGGTTTTCCCAGTGTCCTTTGGTGGACATCCACATCAAGAATATTGGAAAGAAGCTAAATCTAAGTCCTAACTGTTCTGCAACAAGCTGCAGAGCAAGTACACTTTTGTTTCCTGTGCATCTGGGTACGACCTGACAGTTCCCCATGCACTAATGAGTTCAGAGACAGGCACCCCCCCCTTGCCTTTGGTCCCCCAGAGGCACAGAAACAGGCTAGTGTGACATGATTTGGGCATGCCAGCATGGGATACTATATTTTTCCTTCTTTTTTTCCCCCTTCTTTTCTTTATTTGTCCTTATTTCAGGAGGAAGGAATCACTCTCATTGGGACTGTTTTGTCCTTTGTGTAAGGAAAGGGAAAGACAAATAGGGAATTCCAATGGGTTTTGGGGCAGCCAACACCTGGGTGGTGCATTGTGTTTAAAATGGTCTCCAAAAATAACTAGAAGCACAAAAGGGGAAAAATTAATAAGGGTAATTAACTGGTTTCCATCTCCAAATGCTTTGGAGACATGAGCTAATCAGTCTGTAAGCACATCCAAGCACACACAATGTCTGTAATTAGTTTGCTCTTCTACTTCCTTACCCCTTCCCCCATAAGATTGCCCACCAAGATTCCTATCAGACAGAACAAGTCTCTTTCTGCCCTTTCTGCAGAGGTCTGACAGTCTTGCCTCCTCTTCTCAAAGTACACTGTCTCTCTGTCAGTCTGTCTACTTCCCTCCCCTGCTGGCCATGATCAAATTTCATTAAATGAATCACAGTCTAGTGGAAACTCCCTCCCATCTTTGCCAAGAATTGCAAAGTTGATGAAAATGGGACTCAGAGCCAAAGGCATTTTAGCACAGTGTCTTACCAGTTCCAACCAACTGGATTCCCATTGCAGTTGGTTGCTTCTGGTTGTCCTGTTTCTGCTTCCAGCTTGGCACCTTTCCACCTGGAGCATCTTTCCCAGGATTATCATGATGATTACTTAATGCTGAAACACACCTCCAGGGCTCTCCTGGCAGCTGCAGGCTTCCTTCCACCCCAGTGTTCCCTGGTTTTGGAGTTGTTTTCTTCAATGAAGGGGACTTGTTGAAACCAAGTGCCCATCTATCCTGATCACTGGTGTGGGTTTATGTCTGGTGCAGTTCTGCTCTTGAACCTTCCTTCCTCTCTGACAACTTCATGGCTCTGCTGGTTCTTCACGCTAGACCTTCATGGTCTAACAGAGCAGGTACCCCCGACTGACAACCACAAGTCGTCTCCTAGGTGGGACCTGGATTCTTTGTGAAACCCAAGGCAATGTTACTTCACTTTTCTCCACCAGTAAAGTGAGTGTAATAAACTCCATTTGGGAAAGACTCTGGATTTAGTGCTGGAGAGGTATCTCAAAATAGACCAGGAACCACTCCCAGTTCTCTGGGGCTCTCCAGCACACAGAAAGATTTCTTCATGACGCCCTTAAGCTAACTCCCAAGGACTTAGCAACAACCTAGTTTTCAGGCCCAGGCTGAAATGCTGAAGCAAAATCTCTTTGTGTTGGTGTCATCCAGAAACAGACCTGTCCTCAGGCAGTTAAGCCTGGTGAGACATTGAGGAATAGTCCCTAGACATTTATGTTTTGATAGGAAGTTTTCCATCCCTGAGGCTCTACAGGGAGGTCCCAGGGCTCCATGCAGGACAGCATGCACAGTTCCCTTTGGGGCTCTCAGAGAGGCTGCAGCCCTATCTGGCTGCTAGCACAGCCTCCCCAGCCCACAGCGTGGCTCTTGCAAGCTGTACAGGAGCAAAAGAAAACATGTTATACACCATCTCCTTATTCTTCAGCCTTCACATCTCCTTCTTGCCTTTTCTCTTCTGTCTCTTGCTTTTTCCATTTGTGGTACCTACTAGTCTCTTTCCTCTTCAAGCCTCTTTCTTTTCTTATCCTTCCTGCTATCAATCTCCCCAACCCCCTTCCCTCTTGTTTTCTCTCCTCTCCACCTCTGATCCACATCCAATCACTCCAGCTGGCTCCTCTTCTCCTGGAACCCACCAGGGATGTGAGACAGATGCTCTGGATCAACAGAGAGCCACGGCTCAGCCGCAGCCCCCAGCTGGCTCCCAGCTCTCGTGTCCCAGCTTCCCATCAGGAGAGCTCAATCCCTGACCAGTCTGGGAAGTGATAAGGCCCAGGTGTGCCTTGCTGCCCTTCAGCCTTCCCCTAGGAGCAGGGAGCAGTACCCCAGCACAGGCATGGGCTCTCTGACAGGAGAAGGCAACATGCCTCTGCCGCCTCCATCCCACACACCACCTCGGGGGACAGCCACAAGCCCTTATCAGTATTCGGACCCTTGCTGTGAGAAGGAGGGAT
This sequence comes from Melozone crissalis, assembly GCF_028551555.1. NCBI lineage: Eukaryota > Metazoa > Chordata > Aves > Passeriformes > Passerellidae > Melozone > Melozone crissalis. The sequence goes on along the minus strand of NW_026535786.1, from coordinate 18,625,466 downwards.
CGTTTTCCTTTCTGGGTCTCCCTGCTCTTCCTCTAGCCCTCCTGCTCTCTCCTTCCCTCTCATCCATTTCCTTTGACACTGGTCCCAGGCCTTCTGCCAAGTCTCAGATCCATTAGCGAGGTGCCTTGCTGACTGAAGCACAAATCAGGACGGATCCGGGTGCAATTAGCAGCTTCTAGCACCTCATCTGGAAGGCATTAGCTTGGCGTTTGGGGGAGGGGGTTATGGGTTGGGAGGAGAAGAGGGAATGGATATAGATGCCAAACAGAATAAATAAGCTATTTCTACCACTCCTAGGAACAACCATCAAGCATCCGACAGCAACGCGTGAGCACATACAATAACCATCTGTGGGGGACACAGTTACTGTACCAAGCTGGTGTGACCCGTAGACCTTCTCTCCTCGAGGATGTGGTTATCATATCCAGAAGGTACCGAGATGGCATGAAGGTATGCACAGCCACAGCTGTGCGGGTGATATCCCTCCTGGTTTTCCCTCACAAACAAAGGCTTGTGATTATAGTGTCTGTAAGTGGACTTGGTCTACTTTGCCTTTCATCTGGCTCCCAGAGCATTAAAATGACATGATAATGCAGTGTCTGTCTTATGTGTGAAGAGCCAAGATAGGCTACCAGGTATTAGTTATCATGGCCTGTTTGTGTGGTCAACACAGTCCCCAGATAAAATAGTTCTCATCAAGATCAAGATTCTGTACAAAATATATTTGCCTCTGTTTTTTTACACCCAGTGTTATAGATACCTTTTAGGAAAACCTTGGCATTGCTCTCTGCAAAGACCCAAGGCATGCCCTGCTCTCTTGCCAGCTTGCTCCAGGTTACAGCTTGGGTGCATGGATGCACAGGAGGCTGTGACTCTTAGGTAATCTCAGTCCCAAACAACAGGACAGAATAAACATACTCAAAGTGTGGCCAGAAAGGTCCTGCTCTTTCACAGGCACAACGATACTGTCACACAACATGTCTCTGAGGGATTCCAGTATTACTGACCATTAGAAAAGGTGACTGTCAGAATAAGGGAACCAAAGCCAGCCTATTCATTACCTTCACTTTTCCTTTCTGATGGATCTCGGTTTGGAGGGAAGGCAGGGTGGGAGTGGGGCACTTGGGGGCTGTCCTGCATCCCTCTGTGGTGACCGAGCAGTCTGCTGGGACATAGGACCCTGAGGGAGACAGGGCTGCTGGCAGCAGGTGGCTGGCATTGCTCTGAAACAGTGTGTGTTGAACTGGGAGCATTCCAGGGGAAAACCAAACACCAATCCCAGTCAGCTCTTGCATGAGAACTCTCCAACCAGCAAAGCAAGGGGGCTGGCTTTTATTTATTCATCTGTGTTTGATGCCCATGCCCACATGCCAGGTCCCCCTTGCCACAGCATGCACAGACCATTCCACTGCCTGGGGCCACCTGCTGATGGCCAGGGGCTGGGGAAGCCAAGACTTCCTCTGAGCCAGTGATCTCATGTTATTTCTGTGCAGGCAGCAGCTGGAAGTAGCTGGAAACATCTCTAACAGTAATTTTTCCTACACCAGCTGTTGCCAGACGATGGTCTGTGAGGCTCTGCTGGTTAATGAGCTCATGGAAAGTGAGCTGCACTTGGGCACCAGGGCCAGTCATGTCCTGAAGATTTCCAGTCCTGAAACTGTGGTGACATAGGTGGGGGAGTGCCTTGTTGAGGGCTGATGAAATTTGTTGGTTCAAAGAGTTGGGCACATGTTATTACCTTCTCTGTTCTCTGCTGGTTACCCCGGTAGGTACAAGGTAAAGGTAGTGATGGTTTATCCTACCAAGAGAATGGGGACCAGCAACAGATGATGCTGGGTTAAGTTGGAAGGACAGTAGCTGGAAGGATCGTGTGAGTGTTCTCTCTGGTTTTTGTACAAAGAGGCAAAATTGCAAGGCATGAGAGAAAGCCTGCGCATCCTCCCGCCCCATCTACACCTCTTGCTTGCAAGCTGTGGCCAAAGTCAGGGATGGAAGAAACATGGCATTCATCCTTTCAGCATCCTTGTTCACTGACCCAGTGTGACAAGAAGGCAGCCCAGTGGTACTCGGTGTTTCCCGAAGAGCAGATGCACAATGCCTGGAGGACAGTGTACAACAGCATGTGGGAGCCTCCTCTGGGTGACAAACACTGCACTAGATGGGAGAGAGGCAGAAAGGGGCAGCGGATGTGCAATAAAGGGTGTGAGTGCACGGGAAGTGCATCCGTGCCAGTGCCCTGGGGGTGCCACATGAGCAAGTGTCTGCCCTCCCTCTGGCTGTGAGTAGCTGTGCCTTGCCCCCACCCTTGGAGGCAGAGGAGGACAGCCGTGCACGCTCTGCCGGTGGCTGCCTGCACGTCCTCTCTTGTTTTCCTGGCTGAGGGAGAAGGCCTGGTTTCGGTTAAGCCTCGGTCACACAAAGATGCCTTTCCTATTACTCTTTTGTTTTTCCTTCTAAGCAATGTTCCCATTTAACTCTTCCAACTCTCCCCTGTTGGTGTAGCCTGCCCTGCCTGAGGGCTGGCCCAGGTCAGAGATAACTCAGGAAAGGAGTTGTTGGGCTGTGGGGCTGAAAAATCCTCAGCCCTGCCGAGAAGCTTTGGGAACCTCAGCGTGTAAGAAGGATAACACTGTTGAGATCTAGGAGGCCAGGATGAAGATACTCCAGTGGTGTAGTGCTGAGCATGGTAGAAATACCTAAAGAGTCAGTCATGGCATTATCATGACTGAATTTGGCACCAAGCTTCAAATCCACAGAGGGGGAGTGGGGGAGGCGGAAAAGAAAACATGCAAAGGCCTTTTCAAAACTCAAGACCACAAGAAAAAACTTCCTATAAACAAATCAAATGGAAATATTTTTTTAGTTCTATAAACATTTCCCCTTGAAGCGTACAACCCAAATATTGCATCACTGTGCTAAGACATAAACAAATCTTGCAGTGAAAGAGATGCACACCAACAATAGACTGGTCTGTTTGCCTTGTCCGGGCTGCGAGAAGTGCAAAAAACAAACAAACAGGGCAAAGAGTGACAAGAAAAAGAGAGATGTCTTAGGAGTACTTGTCTGAATATTCAAGGGAGAGAAGAATCACACACCCCACCCCCCAAATCCCACTGAGCTTCAAAGAGGAAATTCATCTCCTTCAGGGTCCTTAGAAAATCACAACTCTGGCAGGTTAAGGACACCAGCCAAACTTGTCTTTCAAAAGCAAAGTAGCTTCTGATTTTCCCCAAATATATTATTTTAAAAAATATATATTCTTTGACATGAATATCTCTTGGGTAAAGATGTATTTATTTTTGCAGTGATTATAATGGTGGTTTCAAGGACTAAACTGGTGAAGCTGTCCTGTGTTTTACACCAATGTTGTACTTCCTATACAAGGAGCCAAGCCACACACCTATTGGAAGAATGGCTCTGAGAAGTAGTTGGCAGCACTTCAGCAGGAGGCAGGGGTCTGGGTCTGGCTTTCAGTTGGCAAAAGTCTTTAGAGGCACTCTAGAAAGAAGAATTTGGTGCCAGATTAGAAAATGTGAAGTACCCCCCAAGAAACACACCTCTAAGGAGCAGCAGCAAAAGGTGATTTTGCTGTATCAGAACTGCCATTTGCCCTACTTCACGTGTAGGTACCTCTATCTGGCTCTATTCCTCCATTTCTCCCATTTTTGGGATGCAGTATGACTGACCCTGTAGACATCATACCTCTGAAAGCACACAGAGATGTGCCTCCAGCCTCTTCTCTTGCTCTTGTGCCAGGGAGAGCACTGTCCCTGTATGGGAAAGGAGAGTGGATAAGGACATGCTGAGTGGCAGTGGCAGTGAGGGACATGGTGTATTCACCATGGCATAGTCACACTCGGCAATTTTTGTGCTTCCTGGTCTCGTGTATTTCGAGTCATAGTACCATGCTGGGACAACTATTTAGCTCATACCTCAAACAGACACTGTAAGAGCTGCCTGGGACCTACTGACTTGGTCCCTCTCATCATGAGACACAGGCAAGGAGCTGCACAAGATACTGGGGTGGGAGGGAGTTTCATTCTTGTTCCAGCTCACACAGGAGACACTGTAGAAAGGGCCACCAAAAAAAGCTGCTTAGCAGTTCAGTCTCATGGGAAAGTTTCACTAACAAAAAAAAACTAGTATAAATTGAAACCTCTTGGGCAGGTGAACTGGCTCTGTATTAAACTGAGATGAAACAGAAACAGGGTTATCCATGGCTCTTTGGCTGGGATCATACTGCAACAAGTAGGCACAACTATGGTTTCTCTGGTGGCTTAATGTCCCCTTTCCATGAGCCCTCCTGGTGCTGAGCCACGCTGAGCGTGGTCCTCACACTCAGCAACCCTGCCCGAGCTGCCTGCAGCACTCCAGGGAACAGCAAACCTTCTGAGACCATTTGATCTCCCTAAGCTCTTGAGAAAACCTTCTCCATGCATGCTTTCTTTGGTCTTGAGAAAATGACTTCAGGTGCTGGTGTGAGAGCTGATTTATGAGGGGAGGCTGACAGAATAAAGGGCCTCACACACTTCTCATGTTACATTGCATCTAGCTGGTGTGAATTCAGAGACATTTACACTCAGCTAGCTGAGGGAGAATTGGGCCCAGACCCAGTTTATCTGTCTGACAACAGAGAGGATTAAAGACCTGCAAATGCTAAGCAGGGGTGGTCCAAAAATATTAGAATCAGAAGTAATGGAAAGAAGTATACAACAGTAAAATTTAAATTGTAGAGAAAAGATTACAGCTGACATCCATTCCCTTAGCCAAGTGTTCTGCCTTCCACAAGATGCTTCTAGGTATGGCTTACATCAGTCAGAAAGGGGGATTAAATGGGTTTTGGGTTAGCATGGTCTGGCACACAGCAGGCAGACTAGAATGGGAGTATTTTGAGCACTGGTGTCTTGCAAGACTTCAGAAGGCAGTCTGCAAGTGGATTACAGCATCCTTCTCCAAATTCCCACCCATACAGTCATGCCTCATGCAAAATCTAACATATGCAGTCAAATGAAATGGTGACAAATAAAAGCAGCTGGTAGAAATGAAAAATGAAGAATTTCAAAGCTTTGCCTGATTTTTATTTGCCTATAACCACTGGCTGCTGCATTGTATCATGCCACAAAAGAATGTGTGGATTTCTTTTTTCCTCCCTGAAAGGTTAGTTTGTTATTTGGATTAAAAAAGGACCAGAAACACTAAGTTATATAACTTTTTAAAGTTCACCTAACCCTTGTTCTCAGAGGCTGTAAATTCCTGAGCACCATGGCCTTGGTATCAGCCATGATTCAAAGAGAATCCTAAGTTTCAAAGAAAACTCCTAAAGTTTCGAAGAAATGATTGGTAGGTGCTCTGCTATCCTGGTCTTAAAAATGCAGTAGAAGTGTATTTGTGCACAGCCTAATGAAAAGACAAAGCAGGGTATATATGCCCGGAGGCACAAAGCTGTAAGACCAGCTCTCTCTTTTTGCCTTTGCCTGAGTCTCCAGATTGCAGTAGGGTGCTGGCATTCAGTGGACACCATACAAAAGAAGAGAGGAAAGTATGAAGAGGATACTGCAGATAGGCGATGCAAAGCCTGGCTGACCAAAAGGAGAGGGACTCATAATCACTCAAACATCTGTGAGTGTCTGCAAGGCTTAACACCAGAGAGTTGAAGGTGCTGAGGAAGATGATATTAAAGGGTCATATGAAAAATAAGGAAAAAATAATGGGAAAGTGCAGCTTGGTAAAATAACACTGTTTTGAGAGACATGTTCTCCAAGTCAGACAAGAGCAGTCTCCTTCAGACTCCTCTAGCAGGGCTAGCCACTGGGGCAGAGCAGGGGAAGGTAGGTTTAAGGAGAGTGACACCTCTGACATTGGGAGTCAGGACTGTCCTTTGCTCATACAGTCAGCTGGGGAGAGAGAGGTTATCCCAGGATGCATCCTCACAAGCTAGAGGCTTGCATCAGCCCTCCTCTGACTTCATGAGCTCTTGGATGACTTCAGAAAGCACCAGCTCACACCTGGGACCAGGGGCTTCCCCACAGGCTGTGCCCACAGTGGGACCTGCCAGTGGTGCAGGGCTTCCCCGCACTCCCTTCGGTGCCTGGCTGTCTCCAGGCCCTGGCTGCCAGGCTGGGATGTGGGTTAGCAGATTTTTTCCACGCTGTTTCTCTGGGATCCCTGACAGAGCCCATCAGAGCTGCCTTTTATCAGCACTGCACGCCTTAGTGAGCCTGTCATGACTCACACACAATGTGCTCTGTGCCGGATTAATCCGGCTGGCTTTCATGCTCAGGATGTGGGCAACGGACTGGGGGGCGGGGGGAGATGTTGGGGGGCACAGGGACAGATGCAGGGCTAGAGGGGGCCTGGGAGACTGAAGAACCCCAGCCTTTTCACTTCCTGACGTTAAGGACTTGTTTGAGGGCTGTTGCAGAGCACAGGGTGAGCACAAGCCTTAAGCAATGAAAAAGAAAGATGGAAAGGCAACAGGTGTGTGGGAAAGTGGTAAAGGAAGAGAGATTATAGGTGAACAATAGGTGAATAAATGGACTACAACAAAGAGAGAATGTGATGTAAAGGGAGATCTGTTTGCCTTAAAAGGTAAGCTCCCTTGTTGACAGACGTGACAGGTAGCTATTTCCTGCAGGTATAATTATCCAGGGACTACACTCAACCTAAAGGGATCTTTTCAGTCTTCAGCATTAACCTGGAACACCGTTAAGATGCCTCCCCATCTTCACTGTTGTTGTCTGTAAACTTGCACCAACCTACTACAGATTAGGGAATCATAAAAAGTGTGAAAACCTAAACCAGCGGAGTCTGTACTGATGAGAATAAGATTCCCACCAACTACTGTAGTACCAGGTCTCCCTGCAAAGTCTCCACAGAGAAAACGAATCTCACATGAGAAGAAAAAAACTGCTTTTTCCAACAAACTTCTACTAAAGCTAAAAATGGATACCGGGGAAAGGATCAGTCAAAACCAACTAAGCAAACTCCACTAAAACATCTCACACTCTGCCATGATTTCCAGCTAAATGGGTTGCACACACACCAAAAAAAAAAACCCAAACTGATTCTTAAAGAGCTGGTAAAATGCTGCAACTTTATTACATACATATAATTTGAATGCATATGCTAAAACATTATATACATCTTTCCTCTAATTTGAGATTCATAACACTCACTTGAAATGATTCATTCTATCTAATGCTTTTCACCCATGAAAGTTCTATTTTCAGCACCTACTGCCCAAGTTCCTATCTCCACTTGGAAAGGTGAACTACTTTATAGCACCCCATCCTGTCTATCCACTGTACATGCATTCAAAAGTTTCCAAATAATTTCCTGCTCAAGGATGAGAATAAGCTTGCCGGCCACTGAAATATCAGTGTCTCTGGATAAAATACAACACCTATTTAACAGCACAGAGCAACATTGTCACTGTAAAACATGGCATACTTGGTCTTGGTTTTACATCCTCATCAGGGATGTCCATCAGGGGAGCATTTCTTATCATTATTCTGAGATAGATTTTGGCAGTGAACCAAAAGGCAGGAGAGCATGTCCTACATCTTTCTGCACACAGCAGGTTCATCATGGTTCTCTTGTGTTCAGTCTCAGGACTTCTCACATCCAGCACTGGCAGTGAGGTGTGTGGTCATGATCACAAATATGGTTATATTGGCTTTCACTGCAAGAGAAGTTTTAAACTGTAGAAGAGTAGTTGCTAAGTTCTGAGGAAGGAAAGCAGGATTCTAGAGGGGTGGAGTGAAAGGGTGTTTATTTAGGGCATTGTCTGATCTCCTTACTCAAGCAAATAGTTTTACCAATTGCCTTTGATAATTTCTCATTAACAAAACATTTTCTTAAAGACCCTGTCCTCCACTCAAAATATTCAGTTGTAAAACATTTGCCAAACACAAGAAGATCTCTCTGACTGCTGATCCCTGAGCATTTTAAGACAAGGAAACAAATGGACCTGAACCAAATCTCCTCATAGACTTGGGAGCCCACTAACTCTCCAAGTATTTCCTATTAATGACCTGACTACAAACAGAATAGTAGTTCTTTACAACATCCCCTGTGGGTATGTGGCATAGAACAGGCACAGCTGTACCCATATATAACACATTTTAAACCAATATATAATATGCTTTGTACCAATATATATATCACTGCAAGAAAAGAGAATGATACCTTTGTGGGGCTGTGTTTCTTTTGTATTGTTTTTATTATGTTTGAAGCAGGAACAGTACTAATAAAACTACCTTGCTGCCAACCGCTCTCTCAGAGGGAGAAGCTAGCACTGGTTCACTGCGATTTTTTTTTATTTCAAAATACATATGTTATCCCTTGTGTGTGCTTGTGTTGATGCATGAGGGGTAACGTATATATTCTGAAATAAAAGAAACACCAGTGAACATATGATATTTCTGTCTGACATCAGGATGAGCTTGTCACAACCAAGTCTATGTCCCTGACTTGGACCCTAGTGGTAAAACTAAACTGACATCAAGTTGGTTTAGTTTACGCCAGCAGAGATTTCCTAATATAGGCAGGCATATCTCTTGTCCTTTCATCCCACCCCCCTCTTTAATTTGTCTAAGTTCTGATGACTGAATCACTTCCCCCTTTGTTTCTCTGATTTCTTTCTTAATCTTCTGCTCCTGAAAGATGCTTAGTTCCTGAATCCCTATACAAATACACTTTCCTTTCTAAGCTTTTCACCAGCCAAACAAGGTTTTATTTGTTTATTTAATTTGACATGCTGTAGAGAAATGATCCCGTTTCCTATGGATTATCAAAGTAACAAATAGCTTTACAAGAGGGTAAACAAAGTAAAACTCATGCTGAAACTCCTTTGAACAGGGGGCTTCTCATTCACAACCCTTCATAATATGAGTCTTTCCCCTCTCCTCTACACATTACACAAGATGACTTTCTGGTCACTTTGGACCATGGCCACTCCTGGAACTGAGCTAGTCATCAATTCCTCACCCATCCTTCCACAAACTTATCTTAAATTTATCACAACATGGCCTGACAGCTTTGAACTCACTCTATGATGGAGCATTTTATTCATCTTGCCTTTGCCTCACAGCACAATTCCCCCCATCAAGTTTTCATTTTTGCAAAAATGCAGAGCTGGAGGAACCTGGTGGTGAGCCTGGGAGGCTCCGTGGAGGCAGGTGCACCATGGTGATTTTTACTGGCAGTTTTGCCTAACTCAGGTGGCAGACATGGTACGCCTAAAGCAGCACTCTGCAGCACTCCTGCAATGTACATTTCTGGAGAAAAATGGACAAAACAACACAACTCAGGTATGAATCTAAGCTAAAATTCCGAAGGACTCAGAGTCAGAGCTGCTGAAGAGCAGCTCCCAGGGCAGCAAACCCCAGCAGTGTGCAGCTAACATTTTTTCAGGGCGCTTAGGGTTGGTGACTAGGACTGGCTGGCTTCCCCCCACCCCCAACATCCCTTTCTGTTTATTACTCCTGCTGTAATTGGGAGGCATGTGTGGATGAATTAAACATAGCAGGACAGATGAGAAAACTCTCCCTCTTAGCTGGCTGAATGAGCAAATTTAACTGAGCCTGTTACCCACTGAGTATCGTGCCGACATGCCAGGGTCCGGTTTCCTTTGAGCTCGCCCTTTCATGCAGAGTCCCTCTGTGCCCCCTGCCTTGCTCCTCACAATATCAAACAGCTGGAGTTTCAGCGGCCCCAAGGAGAAGCCTTTGCATCCGACAGCAGCAGCAGTGGGAATTTTGTCTGGGATAAGAGAGGGACAGGGCCAATATGGGCAAATTGGTAGCCAAGGATCAGGGGCACTCTGGCATCTCCAGAAGGAAATGGGACACCTCTACCCCCCAGCCATGGGCTGTGCTTGGTCAGTGCCCAGAGTAAAAGTTTCCTTATGCCTGAGGAACTGGGGTTAATGAGGGGGTTTTGGTTTTCACACCACTTCGAACTGCAGACAGGCCAGGGGCATCCAGAGGTCGGTGCTGGCAGTGAGTTTGAAACAAATGCCTAGAGCAGGCATCCCCAGCAGAGCAGCAACAGAGCTTCCTGAGAGCAGGAGTGCCACTGCCTTGTCCAGGGATGCCAAGGGGACCATGGCTGCACAAACCAGCACCCTGCTGTGTCCCAAGGCATTTCTTTTGGGAGGCAGATGAGAAAAACAGTATATGAAGGGCACTGCTGCATCCATCTATTCCCTCAGCCCCAGGGATAAACAGGGAATGTAATCCTGCAGGGCTGCAATCTTTCATTTCATGCTGTTTAACAAACCCTGGGGCACTTCTTTGCATATGGTAGCTCTAATTCTGCTCCCTCGCCTTTTTCTCCCTACCTCTGTAAGCCTAAAACTACTCAGGGCTAATTCAATTCCTGCTTTAATTTAGGAGAGTTTATGACTGCTTTAAATTAGGAAACCAGCATTTTTCAGACAAGGCAGGTGCTAGAGGTCTTAGCACTTGTAAAAATTAGGCCACTTAGTGAGGTGTCTACATATGGATTTAGCACCTGAGGAGTGCATTACTGAGCAATATAAGGAAAGAACTTGGAACCTTGGAAAGAATACTTTAAAAGATAATTAGAGAGCAAAGTTAACATTTCAGAGGAAGGAAGTTTGTGTTCAACCTAAGTTTTTGTGTTCAACCTCATAAGCTTACCCACTGAAATGAAAGTTGAAGAAGCCACCTTCACACACTCCCTTGGAACACAAAAAAATCCTTCAGAATAAATCAGTTTTAATCTTTTCAGTACCCGTGCAATAAACCAAGGAAGTAAGAATCCCAAATATAAATAGAAAAAAACATTAAATCCTTTGCATCATTCTTATGAGAGATGAGTAAGCTGGGAGATCAGAACTCGTCTAAAGTGCCACTAAGCAAGAATAACTCTGAAACTCGATGACATGATTAAAAACTTCAACTCTTTCACCTTCTTCTTTGAACACTGAAGGACTTCACATTTAGAAACCACAGATCATGTTTGTCATCTGTGCTCTTCGGTACATGGCAAAAACATAAGAAACCTATCCTGACCTTTCAGTGACAGATTTGTTTCAAGATAATCTTTACTGAAGGGCCTTGAAAGACCAAGATTTCCCTGCACCTCTGGGTGAACTTCAGTTTTGGGGCATAAATTCACTCTTTGGTGCAGGGAGATGCAGTGAGGAGGAAGTGAAGGGGTTTAATCTCAGGGAGTGGTGGCACTGCTTTTCCTGAAAATTTGTATCCGAGACACTTTCCGTGAGAGCAAGCACCTGCTAGGAGGGGATGGCTGGAAGAAAAGACCTTTTCATCCTTTTGGTATTTATTACAGGCGATGACCGCCGAGGATGGGGCGCCCATGAGGGGCGGCCGGGGGGCTCCATGAGGCGCCGGCGCCGCTGCAGCGGGCGCTGCCAGCCGGGAGCCCCGCGGCCGGGCCCCGCAGCCCTCGCCCCGCGCCCCGGGCCGGCGGGGCCGCCTCCCCCGCCCACAACAAACTGCTCGTCCCAACTTCGCCGCTTCCGCCAGCCCGGGAGCAGCCCTGGGGGCGGCGGGGAGGGCCCTGGGGGCCCGCGGCTCCCGGTTCGCGGTGCTGGGGGCACGGGGATGGTGCGGGGGGGGGGGGGGAACGGGGCCCGGCCGCTGCCCAGCTTTGGGGAAGGGGTTTTGCTTGGAGTTTTCTCCCTTCTCTGGCTCCTCCTCTTCTTCCCTCCTCCTCAGGGGGAGGGGAAGGAGGGAGGCTCTTGGGGCAGGAGTAGCCGGAGCAGGGAATTGTTTGGGAGTTCAGTCATCCAAAAGCCGTCTCCCGTATGGAGGGTCTGGCTTCCCGCATCCCGGCGCCTCTTCCCTCCTCCTCCTCCTCCTCCTCCTCCTCCTTCTTCTCTTCCTCCTCCTCCCGCCGCGCCTGAGCTCAGCGCGGCCCCCCATCCCCAGCGCCAACCCGCAGAAAAAGCACAACCACCACCCTCAAACCAAGGGCCCCCTCACTTTCCCCTTTTCCCCAAAACAGGCTTTTCCCCCTCTTTTTCTCTTTCGCTCTTTTTTTTTTTTTTCCTTTCTGTGTGTGTGTGCGTGCGTGTGTGTGTGTGTAGTGAATTCCCCGCAGATCCGGCCTGGAAGTTCCCAGCTCCTGGAGTTAAGCCTCTTTGTTGCTTCCCTTCGTTTGGGGCATCTTTGTGTTTCCCCCCGCCTGCTCCACTGGAGACCGCGGTGAGTGAAAGAGAAGGGGGCCCGGGCCTGGTGGCCCTGGCGAGGGGCTTGGGAGGACGCACGGTGGTGGCGGGCGATGGGGCGCAGGGCTTTCACCCCATCCATCTTCAGGCAGTGGCAGAGTTTGGGAAGTTGGTGTGGAGATGTAAGGAAGGGTGTCTGCCCAGGGATGTAGGATACGTGACAGGGGAGTAGTGGAGACCCGCTGGTCCCCACCGGGACGGCGCTTGTTTTGGCGCAGGCAGGTGAGATGTGGGGGGCTCGGATGTTTCCCTCCAGCTCTTCCTCATCGGCGGCTCGGCCAGAACTAATGGAGGGCCCAGGGCACGCACACGCTCCCGGGCTCCCTGGAACTTCCCCAGCAGCCTGGCCCACGACCTTGCCCCGTCCTCGCTGCCGGCTGGGCGAGGAGGCACGGTGAGCAGTGAGGGAGAAGGAGAAGCTGTGCAAAGTAAGCCGCAGATCCACCCTCCATTGCTCCAACTCTTGTCAAAAGCTGCTGGGAGTTTACAGGCAAGAGCTGTCTCTGGCAGATGCGAAGGCATTTCGGTTTGTGCTCTGTGAAGGGGCTGCTGCTGCAGCAGAGAAAAGCGGGAGTGGGCAGTCTGTCTGTTAGAATTTTTGTCCTCTTCCGTGACCGTAGAGTTTTTAACGCTGATGCAGGGATGAGGAGTGATTTGGGTCAGGGGAAGTAATTTTCTGCCCGGCAGTGGGATGTTGTGGGTTTTGTGCACGCGTGCCTCCTTGCTTGGACTGCAACTTTGGCAGATTGTCTGGATGGTGCCTGTAAATAGAAAACGTGTTGGGGAGAAAGTGAGATGCTGAATTTGTAGCTGTGTCCAAACAAGACTTTTTCAAGTGCTCTGAAGATACTTTGGAAAATAATAGACTTTAACCAATACCCCCAACTGGCAGAAGGTACTTAATACAAATCAGTGTTTGGGCATTTCCCCAACTGATTCTGGTACCCCAAGTGTTATTTCACTGGCATTGTGTGAAAGGCAGTTCACATCTATTAAAGATGGTCTTTTTTGTCCTTGCTTGTTTTAAAGAAACTCTCTTGACCTCTCTGCAGCATTACATGTGTGGGATAACAGGAATCCATACACACACTCAGAGACCAGCATGTAATTCCCAGTATGTCTTAAATGTTTTTCTTGGTGCCCAATTCTCTTAATTTCTACATCTCTACATTTCTACAATTTCAATTGCTACCATAGTGTCTTTTTGATATGTCCATTTGCAATCTGCTGTTAAAATTTCTTTTCCCATGGGCCAAAAAACTACCATGGAAAATATTAGAAGACTGTGGGCGTTTTGTAAGTAGAATTTTATCTTAGTATGTTTTGAAACTAACTGACTTAGTGTGCCTGCGATTAAGAGGAGGGTTCCTCCATATTTATGCCTATGTACTTATATGGCAGACACTTTGAATTAATGGATTGAAGATTGAGGTTCATGTTGTGGGGAAGGATTTCAGCAGAAACACATCATGGGTTTGCAGTGAAGATTCATTCTGTTTATTTAAATGACCTAAAGAAATGAAGGTGAAATAAATTCCCATGCTGCTAGGAGTCATGTGGGGATCTTCTGAAGTAAGTAGGACAATTAGGAAGAGCTGTGAGCTTCCTGCTGGGTGCATGATATTCTCTTACAAGAAATGAATGGAGTTTTGTTCCAGGTCCTTTTCTTAATTCTCCCCTTCAGATACAGGGACTCATCCTGCATATACCAAGCAGAAGAGGTCCCAGTAGGTGTTTACTGTGAGGGTTGAAGTCAGACACAGTGCAGTCCTCCCTGCTTCCTGCTGGGGAATGTGAGGCAGGTTCATCTGAGCAGTGCACAGAGGTTCTGTGCAGCTGGGAAAGGCAGGGTCAGTTTTCTCCCCCTCACACACACACACACACCCACAGGACCTTTATTTGAGAGATATCCCAGTGCAAGAATCTACACATTTCTTCTCTGCTTGACACAATGGAGAAGCATTGGAGCTGCATGATTCTGCATGTGTGTGCTCCAAACTAACATGCAAGTTGTATGAGTTCTGTGTATCCCTGCAGTCTGAATAAAGCAGCTTTTCTGTGCCTTCTACTGACATGATACAGAAGCACAGAGCGAGAGGTTCTTTGAGGGTGCAAAGTGAAACCCAGTGTCTGGTGTTTGCAGAGGTCTTTCCAGCCCTCAGAGTGGGAGACTCCTGGCTTGGAGGTTTGCTCCATTGAAGGACAGGTGAATCATTGCTCTGTCCACTTCACTGCATGCAATTCTGCTATGTCCTCAAAACTAACAGCACACAGATCCCTCCAAATCTTCAGAACCAAACTGGCAGCCCTGCAGTACCTTCATGATGCTGGTACAGCTCCTCCTGGCTTACTAGGGCCTGCAGAATTGCTTCTTTGGAGCCAGCTGGAGCCTCCTGCCGAGCAAGGAGCATCACGGGTGGGGCTATGAAGCAAGCAGCCTGCTTTGTCCGCACACTCCCAGTGCTGCAGTGGAGAAAGTGCCTTTCCTGAGTTGAGAGAAGTTACTAATTTAAGGCAGACCTGAGCTGAGAAAAGTTACTCATTTAGGGCAGACCTGATTCTTTGTAGTTTCTTGTGATTGTTAGTGAAACACTTGACTGAAACACCGCCAGATCTACCTGCCAGTGTTTCCTGGCCTATTCCTGAGCCACATGCCCTTAGGAGCACAGAAACCTTGCAATCTGATAACAAGCATAGGAAAAAAACCAAATATTGCTTCTTCTGCCTGGGTTGTGGGAGGGAGCATGGGTGACAGGACAGGAAAGGCACTTCAGTTGGAAGCTTGTGTTGGGAAGTGGAGGTGTTTGGGCTGGGTCTTCAGCCCATGCACAACATGCCCTATTATGAGCTTTAATTTTCTCCACAGCCCTGTGCCTTACTGTTCCTGTGCAGAAAATGGAACTGGGCCCTGTGCTGATGGGTTGAGCACTGGGAGGGGGGCACATATTACTCTCTATGTTGGCTCTTGCCAGCTGACCTGTACCTGTTCTAATATCTCTCAGGACAGAACTCAGGTGCATGGGGAGAACCCTCTCTGTTGTGCTGGGCCTCCTCAGGACTGGCACAGGGCTGGAGAGGCACCTCTGTGCCTCCAAAATCACTCTTTTCCCAGGCAAAGGCAAGCTGTCTCCCAGCACCCCACCTTGTCTGCCTCATGGAGCAGGGGAGCACTAACATGGAAAGGTATGCTGGGGACATGCTGGTTGTTTTAGCCCAGGCTGGCCGGCAGGTGAGCTCAGAGACTTGAGCTCAGCTAGCTGGACTCAGTTTAGTCACTCAGCCTGCAAGGTGTTGCAGCAGCAGTAGGCTGAGGTAACTCGAGGTTAACAAAAGTTCCTTTGGCAGTAAATAATGGTGAGTTGTCCATTTTAATATCTGATGCTGAGTGCCTCAGAGACGTGAGGCACATTTCCCTTGGACTTCTTTAATGTTCAGAGGTGACTTTGATATATTAATACTGGCATGTTATAGACCAAGGCTTGCATATCTCTTGCTCTAAACCATTACCTCCCGGGCTAAAAATCTGCAGTGTGAATTCTGCAGCTAGGATGGGATATCCCACAAGGAAAAAGTTCTCTTGCAAAATCTTCGGAGACTTCCTGTTTCTGGTTAGACTGAAAACATCCTGAGGGAAAAAACCTGCTGCTGTGTGTTCTGGTGCTCCTGTGGTCAGTCTCAGTTTAAGAGGTTGTTATGTATTCCAGTTCCTAGGCCACAAGAACAATTTAAGGTGAATAATGACTAAATGAATTGCAGGTCCTTAGGTGGAATGGGAGTGAATATCATCCTTCAGGTTTCTAAATGTACTTTGGGAAATTGTTCAATGCAAGGTATTGCATCCTTCTTTTTCTGTTTCCTGATGCTGGGTTTAGTTCCCCATGGCTCCAAATCATACGACATCATATCTGCTGCTTCACTGGCTGAACACAGTGCTTGAAGCTGGTTCTCTGGAAGGAATGCTTGCAGAAAGGGAAGCTTTCAAAATTTGCTTTGTATGCATATTTGTGTGTAAGTCTTCTAAAATCTCTCCACAGGAGCGTGTGCTCCAGCAACACAG
Source organism: Melozone crissalis (assembly GCF_028551555.1). Taxonomy (NCBI): domain Eukaryota; kingdom Metazoa; phylum Chordata; class Aves; order Passeriformes; family Passerellidae; genus Melozone; species Melozone crissalis. The sequence continues at coordinate 18,609,189 of NW_026535786.1, read as the reverse complement.
CTGTCTGAGTGTCCATGGGAAGCTAAGACAAAAGGAGTATGGATGCAGTGGAAGCAAGTTGGCTGAAAAGCTCAGAAGGATATTTATTGCAGGGAAAAGAAACCACTTGGTGCTTACACAGTCCCAGAGCTGCTGCAGGCGCTGCAGAACTTTCTTAAGCTGTTGCTCCCTGCTTAAACAGGGAGCAACAGATCCCTGCCCTGAGGATGTTACATGCTCCTTTTGTTAAAATGGCCTCTCTTCCCTGCAAAAGGACAAACGGGATGGGACTCTCAGCTCTGGGATGGGAGCCTGGTGGGGTTGGTAGTGGAGCACCTGGACTGGGTGCCTGTGAGGGGCTCTGAGCGCTGCCATTGTGTGTTGTAGGACCTCTTGAGTAAGAGGCAGTGCCAATTTGTTTTGGCTCTGGTGGCATTGATGGAGAGAAATGTGCATCAGGGAGCGTGTGGGACGTGCTCGAGCTTCTTTGCCCTCCTTGTGGGCAGTGTGCCAGCACAGAGGTGAGAGCCAGACTTGCTTTTTGCTCTGCTGCTCTTGAGAGGCTGCTGCCCTGTGTCCAGTCATCTTCCCTGAGCAGCCATTAGATGAGAGGATAGTGACTGTGCCTCGTGCCTTTGCAGAGTGTTGGAGGCTTGCTGGGCAAAGTCCAACATATTGCCCCTATGGAAACCCACCATTGTCAAGTTTGCAGAGGTTTTGGGCTGTGGTGTCTCTGGATGTGTGTGTGAAAGCCAGATGGTGTTTTGGAAAGCGATCATTTTTCATTAACTTCTGTGCCTGGCAAAGGCAGTAAATGTTTTCACCCCAAGGCCTGCAGCAGCAATACCATTTCAGCTCTCTCAGGTCCACTCTGGCAGAAAGATTAGCTAGCAGGTTGTACTTTCATGCACAGCCATAGACCCAGGGCCCTGCCAAGTGCAGGGATGTGTTCACTGGTTGTAATGTCAGCGAGTCTGAACAAGCTTGTGTATCTGAAGACTGTGCATCAGTCTGCCTTCAGATATATGTCCTTCTGCTGTTCTTTAAATCATGAGTGTAGGGGAAAAGGGTGTAAAGATTCCTGTCAGAACTGTGTTGTCAGCTTTCAAATACCAGAATGAGGTTACATTTTATTTTCTTTTTAGTTGACAGAAGGACAGGTTAGACAGATCCCAGTGAATTAATGTGTTGAGTTTAGTGTGGTTTAGAAGGCCTGTGGTAATACAAACATAGTGAGGTAGTCTTTGAGAAATACACCTCAAATATGGATACATTGGCCTGGAACACAGCATTTATTTGGAAAATTCAGCTTCTTCTGGTAATGTCACTGTAATTTATCCTGGTAATTTTAGGCAGAGCAGCCACCTTGCTTAGTGATGCCCATGTTTTAGGGTGCAAGCCTGGGATGTGAGGGCAGCTGCGTTTGATTCTCCTCTACACCACAGATTCCCCCCCAAGTTGGGGCAAGTTGTTCTTTGCCTCAGCTCTCCACCTGCAAAACTAAATGGCACTTCCCTGCCTCCTTGTGGTGTTGAGGGTAGGTCTGCTGGAGATCAAGAGAGACCATAGATTTGCTGGCCCTCAAAAACCCCTTGGATGAGGAGCACAGTTGGTTTCAGCAGAGAGCCTCCTGCGGCACTGACAGCCCAGTGGGCGGCTCCTGTGGTTGCCTTTGGGACGTGTGCCCCTGCTTGCTGGGTGGATGGGGGCTCTGTAGGGACTGCAGGGTGCTTTTGGTTTGGAGGGCAGGCTGGTGTGCAGCTACAGCAAAGGCCCTCTCTGAGTGTGACCCTCGGGGAGCCTGGCGTAGGTAGCAGCAGTGCAGCTGCAGCCAACTTCTGGCTCCAGCCAGTGGTGGTACAGAGAGGCCATTGTAATCCTATGTGCTGTACAGTGTACATCTCAACAGGCTAAGTGGCTCCAGGGTTGGTTGTTTTTCTTATTTTTCCCCTCCTCCTCTCCATCCCTTCAAATCTACTTTATGAAGTTCCTCCCCTTAAATTGAAAATTTGGCCTTATCTTCAAAGAAGCCCTTTAGTGCCAAGCTTTTAAAGGTGGGGAGGAGGCGAGAGCAAAAACATCACATCCATTAACAGCCCAGTTGCCAGAGAAAATGTTTTTTAAAACATAATCTGAAACTTTAGTGTTTGGGAGCCAAAGCCAAGATTGAATACAAGTATGGGCCTTGTCCCTAGAGAGTCGCAATGCTGGGAGTATGCTGGCACAAAGACAGGCCATGGAGCGAGGATTCTTGTGCATGCACGCACACAAATAGACAATTATTTGGAAGCCAATAGTGTTCTGGATGTTGAAGAAATTTATTCTGGTGCCTTCTGTCCCAAGTTGCTCCTTGAGCTGTAGCTGATGTGGAGAGCGTTTTCATTGCTCCAGCACTTCTCTGGATGGCAGTCCCTGCTGGAGCAGGAAGATTCCTGCTATTTGTTGACCATGGGTGGTAAAAGGAACTGTCTGGTCCGGCTTCTTTAGAGCCTGCTGCTGTCAGTGTGAGATTTCTTTGGGAACCCTGAATGGTGATGGGCATATGATCTTTGTGTTTTATTTCTCCAGAAGAAAGCTGCTTGTTTAACAAACCCAAGCACTGTCACATTGAAGGGTTGGGTTTGAGTTTCAGTGTCAAGAGATGTTTTCAGAAACATGCTGGGTGGGATATTTCCAAAACACCTGGGCTGACTTTGATGATACAGTGAGGAGTCAATGGGACTTGTGCATTGAGATCAGCTCCCCCTCTTCACTTTTCAGTACAGGGTCTGAAAAGTGGTGGGTTTATGGGATGGTCCCACTGTCACCAGTGTAACAGCTGCCCAGATTAGCCCTGACCACCTACTCCTGCATGGAAGGCACCCTGTTTCGTTAGTGGCTATTCAGGCACATATCCTGGCTTGCAAGCACTTGAAGTGAGTTTCTAAGACAGAATTATCTGGGCAGAAAGAGAGCAAGATGGCCCCAGTTTACCAGTTGCAATGGGGCTTGTATCCAGTGAGGAACACCTCGTTACTAACTTCTTCTGGGCACGGCTAGCCAGACCACAGCAGAGCTGTGGGACCCTTGCAGGAGGAAGGCTTGATATCTACTGGCTCTTGAGTCCCTCTGGGGACTTCCATACCCCTCAGCTGGCCAAGCAGGGTATCAGGCTTGTAGCTGTCAGGAATTTCTGCAGCTGGAGGCTTGTAGGGTGAGACAAGCCTGGGAGAAGCTGGTGCATGAAGAGCTCCTCAGAGAGGTACCCAGCTGCTTTAGATGTATCCGTCATCACCTTTTGTCACTCCGACTACCCTTGGGGTGTCTGGGACTGGCCTGAAGGGAAAAGATGTCTACTTTCCAGCAGATGAGGAGCTGAGCTCCTGGTTCTGTGCCAGCTTGTGCCTGAACACCTTTGTAATGCCATAGAGAAAGAGTCCAGGGCCACGCAAGGACTGGTTGCCGTTGAGGACCTTGCTGCTCTGGGTGCCTGAGGTGCTGTAAATGTTGCAAGAGTAGTTCAGCTATTGTCACCCCAGCTCCAGATCCTGTGAGAGGTGTCTGCCCAGGCAGCAGAGAGGAGGAAGGTCTTGGGATCATGATCAACTATGCCAGATGACCATGCAGCCCATTAGTTTGATGATGGATGCTGAGAAAGGGAGGTCAGTACCAAGGTACAGAGCTGGAGCTGCTGGAGCCTGGGTGTGTTTGCTGACCCTAGTCACCTCTTGGTAGGGAGGTAGGGAGCCAGTTTCAGGAAGCCTTAGGGAAGAATGATCTGGTTTACATGGCTACAGCAAGACGAGCCAGCCCTGTGTCTCACAGGACAGGAACCAGTCTACTCCAGCTTCCACTAGAGCTGGCTGTGCTTGCCTGGTGGGGAAATGTGCAATACAGGCTGTGGGATCCTGCTGATGGCATCATGAAGCCTGTGGTCTTTTCTGGAAGGAAGGGTCTACTACTTACATCATGTAGCAATTTAGGCAGGAACATAGTTGCTAAATATACAGTTGTCCTGTTTTTCTCACAATTGCCTGGGCTGCAGGTTTGGGGAGAAGGGAGTAGGAGCACAAAGACACCAACATCAAGAGCGAGTGGCAGGCTGTGTTTATCATTGGTGCCTGACTCTATAATCTCCTGGGGATAGCTTTGGACATCCCTAGCCTCTGAGCCACTTGAAAGAACTACCTTAAAAAAAATTTCCCAAACTAGTGACCAAGCAAACAAGTGCAAATTTCATCAGCCACAAAAATGTGAGTATAACCCAGTTTTAGCATAGTTTTAGCACTGAAGTACAGGTTTCTTGACTCTCTGGATTAAAGCCTGGGAAAGGCCTGCTATGCCATCTTCCCCATCACCATATTCCATAACCTAAATTACTGTTTGTATTACAGTTGTGTCTACAAGTTTTAACCAAGGTTGGGACACAGCTATGACAGATACCATGTTAACTGGTAGCGGGAGACTGTTCCTACATTCCCATTCAAAACAGTGAGGCAAATGTGAAAGAGGAGATAAAAATAGAGCATGAAAAGGACACATGCACCTTGGAGTGACTGGGCAGGTCAGGACTGCAGCTAAGTACAGACCCCACCATGCCTGATAGTCAGTCTCATGTTGCATCTTCTATTGTGCCCTGCTCAGAAGAGTCAAAGTCCAGTGTCAGTAAACCTTGACTGAAAGTTGTCCGCCTTGAAGCTGAGTTGTCATAGCAGAGTCTCATCTTCCTTAGCTTTCAGCTCACATCAGTGCCTGCATGTGCTCCAGGGAGTGATTTCCCAAGGGGGCACTTGGCACTGCAGGTGGTGTTGGTGCCATCCTACTGCTGTGCACTGGGGCAGGCAGCGCGTCTTGCGGGGCTGGGGAGCTGCAGGTGGACAGCAAGAGCTTGTGGCTGAAGGGAAAGGAAAGGAGCCAGTCATGTCTTTAATTCTTTCCTGTCAGCCAGTTTTCAGTTGTGGCATCGTGCTTTGAAAGGTAGTTGCAAGAGGAGAGTGCCAGTGTAATAACAGTGTTTTGCTTGCAACGTGCAATCTCAAGTTAAACTGTACCACTACATAAATACTGTGTGCCTTCTTTCCACAGGGGGTCTGGGACTGTGCTTCTCCTGCTCTGGAGGCATTGCCTTGCAGTGCACAAGCCAAGAATAAGCTCTAACAGATGCTGCTAAGGCCAAGTCTCCATGGCTTGTATTGTGCCCAGGTGCAAGAGGAGATGTTCAGGTCAGCAAAGAGGTACCTTATACTGTAAGGAGGTGCAGGAGCAGCAGGGAGGGACAGCAGGGTTACTGCTGCTAAAGAGCTGCTCTTCCTGAACACACTGAGCCCATGTCTGGGGACATACAGGGGTACCTGAGTGCTAATCTGACCCCTACAGGCACAGGCAGCCCAGTAGGGAGCAACTGTGTGGACCCCAGTGGCAGGACATGAGCAAAACTTGGCTTGATGCATTAACTGGGAACTCTCTCTCAAAGAGGGCAGGATTGCTTCAGTGAAACCTGAGCAGGTTCTTTCCCCTCTCCTTGCTTGTCTGACTTAGAGCACTGTTTGGGTGAGCTGGTGGGGATTCAGATACATCCTCTTCTGGTATCCATTTGCAAAAAGCTGCAGGCAAACTGTCTTGGGCGACTGCTCATGGCCATGCCCTTCTACTGTCTGATTAACAGCCTGAACTGCAGTCAGAGGCTTTTTGCTCAGAGGAATGCTTTGAAACATACTGTTTTTAATGGCACTGTTGCCAAGGGCTCTTTGTGTCTAAGTGAAGGGATGACTCTTTGCTCTACTCTCCAGGAAGAGGAGCCTATCTGTAGCAGGACTCCTCCATTTGGCAAGTATTTTTATCTGTTCTCTGCAAGCTAAATAATTGAATTACAGAGGAGATCTCAGATGAGGTGTTTGTGCCCTTGCAGTCAGTGCCTTGGGACTGGAAGAGTGGTGGGAGATGTCAGACAGCTGCACAGTTATAGTTTTTTCTTCTCTGTTGATCCCAGGACACTCCCTGTGCCTGAAAGACTGCGAGGAGGCCCTAACATAGCCGCTGTCTTCACTGCTGTCCAGCTGAATTAGACAGGGCATGGGATGGAAAAGGCATTAAAATGAGTTTGTGCCACCCATCCCTCCTCATGCTTACTGTGTATAATCTCTTCCTCTCTCCCAGCACAGAGCCCCCTTTCAGTTTTGCCTCAGACCTTGCAATGAGAAGGGAGAACAGGATTGCAGCTGAGGATTCTAGCGTGGCCCTGTTCCCTGCGTGCATGCTGCCTCCCAAAGGATGTAGGTGCCTCTGCCAGGTCCTTGCACCCCCTTTTCTCCCTGTTTTCTGTCTTTAATTTCCCCTTCTCTGCCTGAAGTCCCAGTGCTGCCAGCAGCAGTTGCTGGGGCTGAGAAAGGCTTGTTGGGCCATATCCTGTGTGCCCCTGCCCTTACTTGTTTTGGGGAAGGCTGATAAGGAACAACCAGGGGTGCCTCCCCAGGCACCAGCCCGCTGCTGCAGAGATGCTCCCAGCCCTCGCCGAGCCGAGGCAAGCGCCGCGCGCTGCGTGTCGGAGCGGGCCCGGGAGCCCTTGCCTGGGCACGGTGGCTGCCTGCAGACACAGGCTGGCTGCTGCCTCCCCACGGGTTATTCTGGAGAAACGCCGTCCTCAAAGTGAGATCCACGTCTCTCCTTCCCTTCTTTCCCTTCAGCTGGTGGACTGGGGCTCGAGGGTTCAAAGGCAACATTTTGAAGTCCCCACCAGCATTTCTGATCTCACAGCACTTTGCGGGCTAGGAGGGTTTTATGCTGACCTGCCTCCTTACAGGCAGCCAGGGAAGCAGCGGACATGGCATGTGCTGAGCTGCCAGCATCTGCAAGGGGCGTGCAGGAACCAGGCCAAAAAGGATCAAAAACTGTTAATGAGCCACAGATGGTCAGCTTTATCTTGGAGCCTGGTGATTTGGGCTTCTAGAGCTTTCTGACGAAGAAATATGTGAGTAAAAGCTGGTAGCAGGCAAGAGCTGGGAAGGAAGACCCTAAAATAAGATCCTTAGACATATATGGGGGACCTCAAGAGATCATCTCTCCTAGAGCTCATCATATTTTTTCTGAAGGTCTCCTTAACTACTTGAACTACTTGTATGCTGCAAAAAAAAAGACTAATTTTCCATGGGAGAATTTTGTAGTCAATAGGTAAGACCAGCAGAGGTTTTTCTGGGGCTGTTACAGAGGAGGATCTCCAGAGGCTTTGCTTGAGTACAGAGCCCCAAAGGCTGCGATGGATGTGTTCCTCTCTTGCACAGGGCAGGATGCTCCCAACAGATGTTTGTTATCGGCAAAGTAAAGCAAGAAACAGAAAAACTTCAGCTGGCAATAAATGCAGAGGGAAATTATAATTGTTTCCGTGTTGTGCTTGCAGAGAGAATTCTTGAAGCTGCTTTCTGTCCCATTTTAACATTTTATGTTTGTATAGCTTATCTCTTTCATGAGGAACTGTTAAATCCTGCAGCACGTTGTGGATGTGACTATATGAGAACAGCTTGTTTTACCCATCCCAGGGCAGAGTGTGCCAGCTGCAAAACTGGATTCTAAAATTATGGAGCAGCATTTTCACAAAACTGAGTGCTCTTCCTGGAAGAGTTTATTATATTTTCCAAGTTAAGAAATGGTGAATGATTTCCCTAATGGTAACCCTGAGATTGCATTTCCCTTAGATAGGTGAGTTTTCACACTTGCTAGAGGGAGAGGAAAGACCTTATTCCTTCCCACTTCTAATGCTGCACTTGTGGTCTGTAGCAAGTGACAGTTTTAATGTAATTTGGAGGGTAGGTACTGCCTGAGCTGATCTACATATGGCTTTGCATTGAACAGTGTAAGGTTTTTCTGGTGGTGTTCAGTGCTGTGGGACAGTCACAGATTTCCCTTCTCAAAAAAGGCGTTGACAGTCCCTGTACGCAATTAGAGATAAATGTCCTTGAGGCAGAGGATGGCTTTTGCTGAGCACCTGCATTCTTAAAGGAGTCTCTGTACAATAAAGGAATGTAATACTCCTTATGTTCCTTTACTGGATGATAATATAAGGATTTTTGGAAAATCCAAAGAATTCTAGATTTATATTTCCTGTAGGCAATCAAATGTCAGGGGCTTCCTGTGTCCTCCCAGAACACTGCTTGGGTGAGTCTTTGGAGAAGGCCATCTGATCTTTCCTGTGAAACATTTGCTAAAACCTCTCAAGCAAAGGTGATTTCTGCATTGAAAAGGCATTCTAAAATGATAAAGCAATTCACAACACAGAAGGTTCTTAGTCCTTTGCAGCAGAATACAAGTTAGACTTCTTCAATTAGATTATTAGCATATTAGACTTAGGTTTTAAAAATATTTTAGGCTGAGCAGAATGCATTGATAGATGGAAGAACAGATTAGAATCTCCTGTTGTCAACCCCAAAGCCCAGGAGCTGGTGTCAGTGTTTATTCCTGGTCTTTTTACTGCTTACAGTTTTCTCCAAAAATGACTAAACATAAAAAACAAGGATCGAGTTTGGGTTTGAGGTTTCTTTTTTTCCTTCCCGTGTTCTAGGCCAGACTCTGACCACAGTCATGTATTTGTTTTTTTTTCTCTCTTACTTCCAAATGCAGTCACATAACAATAGCCTGGAAAAAAAGTACTGGAAATGATTTGTTCATGAATTTATTTCCTTTTTTGGGCTACAAGGAGTGGGTTAGCATTTGGGTAAGGAGGCTGGGAGCTCCAAGCCATCTCTTTCAGGATTGAAGAGGGTTTAAATGGGAACCATCCTGTTAAAATGAGAAGTACTGTAGAAAGGCAGCCCTTCTGGAGCAAGCATTTCCTCTGCTCCATGTGCAGAGCCTCACGCTTGGGGCACCTCTTCTCAGCTGAACTTCATTTGCTATTTATGTAATAGCAGCTTCTGGTACAGACACCGCTAAACAGGCTTTGTCTGCCACAGGCAGGCAGGGACCGACTGGAAGAGAAATGCTCCTCCTGTCTTGGGCTTCTTCAGAAGTGGGTGATTGTTTGCTTTCCTTAACAGTCTGCTAATAGGAGGTAGTGGGTGGTGTTGTCTTTCTTATTTATTTTATGTAGGATGTCATGACAGATGGTGATTTTGACTGTTGTCCTCAGCTGTAGAAACTGCTTTCTAAACCAAGCTAGCTATGATGGAGGCATTGTAGCAGGATGATCTGTGAAAGAGGAAAGCTTATCAGAGACATTAGATTCCCAACCGATTGTGTTCTGTCATCTCTCTCCTAATAGCAGGAAAAGAAGTGTTTTGCAGACAGGTTTAGGAAATAAATTTTTAATGTCTGGATCTTAGTGTCCTGGCAGGTGACATCTCTGATTGCAGGGCAAATTAAAAATCATCAGGTGGGACAACAATGAATATGTGACTGCTGTGCTGGTCAGGAGGGTGGTTGTTAAAATATCAAACAGTACAGGCATTGAAATTTTGATATTTTATAGATATTTCAATGGATTTGGTCCTTACAGGAGAGAAAGCAGAAGCAAGTGGAGCTTATGCATACTGGAGAGGGAACATAATCTGATAAAGGCCAGACCAGTCAGTAAAATTTTCAGATCGCAGGAAATTTCCTCAAAGTATTTATTTATTTATGGCTCTGCTGAAAAATTTTCAACCAGCTGTGTTTAAAAATATAACAGTAATGAGATACTTAAAAAAGGAGTTAATCTCTCCCTCTCTTTGACATGCTGCAGAGCACCAGCTGTAGCACAAGCAAGCCCTGGGGAATCCAAGTGGCCTTGCCATGCAGCCTGCAAGCCAAAGTCACACCTTGGGAAGCCAAATCCTGGAGGGAAGCACTGGCCTGTGGCAGGTCATGGGGATGTTGACCACTTGGCCATCCTCCAGGGGCAGCAGGTTTAGCCTTTGCAGCTCTTCAGCTCCTCAAATCTCCCCAGTTCTCTTAGATCCCAGTCACTTGTTCTCAGGGCAGCAAGACCCAGTTTTGTCTGAAGTACTGGGAGGCCTTGAACTGTCTCTGACACCCCCAATGGGGAAATGCTGGAATGAGGAGGAAGGGAAACCAAGGGCTTTTGTACTGAAGGAACAAAAAGCATGCTCTGCATGTCCCTGGGTTCAGCTGTTACAGACTACAAACCAGACTGGGTTTTTTGTTTTGCTTTTAAATGCTTTTTTGGCCAATGCGGTTTTTTGAATTTTTTTTTTCTGTCTGTCTTTTTTTAAATTATTTTTTCTGTCTGTCTTTTTGGGAGACAGAGCCAGTCTGGGACTCTTCATTTGGCCCATCCAGCCTCTCCACAAAGCATGCACAAGCCATCTTCTCCAGGCTCATTTCCCCTAGGATTTCCTATGGCTTTGCAATGGCCAAACCTTTGTATTTGATATCAAGGTGGAAATGGCAGGCCAGCTGTGCTGTGTCCTCTGGTCCTGTGCCAGCAGGGCTCAGTGCTGGGTGCAGGAACTCTGTGAGAGCTACAGCTGTGAGAGTAGTAAAAAATGTGTGTGGTGATTGGCAGAAATTGTTTTGAGGAAGCAGATGCCTCCTCTGATGATGATGATGATGGTGTGGCACATGGTAGACTGGAAAGGCAAAGCATGTTAATTTTGGTCCCAGGTGGAGGATTGTGTGGAGAAGTCTTGTCTCCTCTGTGCCTACTGGTTTCAGCTTCAAAAAGCATATCTCAACAGAAAAATCTCCTCTCCCCCGTTTCCTTTTTCCACCACTGGTAGGTAATCAAGATTTGGTTTTAATGACTTCCCTCTACTCTCTCTGCTTCCTCTCCCCTGCCCCACACATGCCTTTTTATATATTTTTTTATGCATTTCTTTTTGGCAGAAGTTGAAACGCAAGAAGCATTTGGAGCAAGATGAAAACAGTGGAGGAGCATGTTGGGCAGTGCAGTGCTTTGTTCTGAGTTCAGGGGGACGCAAGGGGGGGACGGGATGTCATTTCCCAGATGGGGACCCTGCCAAAGATCTTCTTGCTTCAGAAAGCAATGAGTGATTTTTGAGGCTGTACCAGCTTAACCCTTTGTTCACCCGCTTCTGCCATCAAGGGAAACAGCAAAGGCATGGACCAAAAGTGGGATGGTGTCGTGCTATGTGGCCCAGGTGATGTGAATGATCTCAAACCAAAGTCTACTGTTGTGACTAAATGCTGTCAGTGGTCTGAGGTTTTCTCCTGTTGGAAACCCTAAGGAGTGAATGAGTAGTCTGCACTTGTTTATGAGTGAGAGTCCAACACCAGCCCAGTGCCATTGTGGTTGAAAAAATGAGATCAGCATGTTCCTTACAGGGGTTAGAACTGCTGTGCCACCTGCTGCCCTGCCAGAAGCACCTGGTTGGATTTGGGATGGTGCTGAACTCTGCTTCAGCCATTCTCATTGCAGGACAGGGAGCACTTTTGCCTCGTGATGCTTGGGAAACACCTTGTCCTGTGACCAAAGCAGCCCTGCCCTGCTGGGACTGCAGCAGCAGCAATCCCCAGGTAGCTTGTGGCTGTGCTGGTCATAGCACTGGTTCCTCCTGTCTGTTTTGAGCCCATCTCCCATGTGAGAAAATTGCAAGTTTGGAGGCTATGGAGGGCAGAAAACCTCTGTAGGCATGTATTTACTGCCATGTTTATAGCTTCTTGGGCTTTAAATACTGCATTGTGTAGGCTGCTGATTTAACTGCCCAAGGGCTGCTGCACAGTAGCAAATTGAGGGTGAGAATACAGGAGGGGAGCAGAGAAGGGAAAGTTAAAGCAACTCTGCCTCTTTATTAATATCTCTTCCAGGTTATAAATACTTGGAGCGTTTATGTCAGGACTCTAGAGGAGGTCATTTATCTCCTGATGAAAAAAACCTCAAGATTTTTGTCTGTGGTACTGGACTGTTTCTTAGTATGGAGGTTCAGCCTTTTAAATCTGGATGGAGTTCTCCTGTGGAAGGCCACCCACTTCCCTCAGAGTTGGAGTGAACCAATGCTGTATGCATCAAATGCATCAAATCCCTTTGTGTCAACTCAGAGAGAGTCACTGTTCATCACAACTAAACCTGCAAGCCTCTTTTTCTTTGGAACCAGCAGTCTCTCTGGGTCCTTTGATCTCTCACAGTCCTTCTCTAGCTAGGAGGAGGACTTTCCTAACCCCCCGTGAACGTCCTGCACACAAACACAGTCTAGGTACAAAGGTGTCAGTAATTTTGGGCTGCAGAACCACAAACTTCCCAGCACCTTTGCAGCATGAGAGTTTTTGATCACTTGTGCAGAATGCAGGTGGCCACAAACATGCCAAGGAATGGTTATACCATCACTACTGTGGGTGCATCCATGGCCAGTGACTCATAGAAAAGTGATGCATCCAGTGCTGGCCTTGAAGCGTGCCCTGTGTCTGTTACACTTCTTTCAGACAGCTAAGAGAGGTCTGATCCATAGGAAATTAATATAATGTCACTCTGGTGTCATTGTTGGGATGAGGTATAGAAGAATAGGGGCGTGAAGACAAAAGGTGCATTTGTAGGATTGCCTGTGATGGGTTTCAGCTTTATTTTTGACATGTTCAATCTTGAATGCTTTTCCAGAGAGGTCAGCAGACCTGGTTGGAAATTCCATGTGCATGTCTTACTGCACAGCATGTCTAAACTTGTGTATTTTTCATCCATTTTCTTGGATCCCTTAAGTCATCCAGGTACCCTTTCCAGCAGTCTTGTGAACCATGGGAGTGAAGCCCTGACTGATGGATAGGCACTTAGGTGGGAAGCAGAGACCAGTGTCTCCCCTCACTTGCCCAGTGCCTCTTAGGCACCCTTGGCTTCAGGGCTGGGATCAGCTGGTTTGCCCTCAGATCTTTGGCCCCGGTTTCTGGCTCCTCATAAGCACAGTAAATACCACTGCAGGCTTTCAGGTGAAGTGGGACTAAAATGCGTGGTACCAGAGCTGTTGGGTGTTGCTTACTGTCTTGAAGGACTACTTTCAGCCTGGACCTTGTCTTTATTTCATGTGCCCAGGTAGTTGCATGTGTGTGGTGCAGGAAGGTGTCCACTGAACCACACAGACTGCTGTACTTACACCTGCCCAGTTCTGCAAATCCTATTCTAGATGAAAACATTTTGAAGGTGTGAATTTCTCATTGTTTGTCCACCCTGGTGGTGGGTCTTCCTGCAGTAGTTCATCCCGTTGGCTTCACTAGTGCTTGCTGATGGGCTCAGTTGGCCTGTGACTGATGATCATGGGGTATTTGCAAATGGTGCCACATTGGCTCTGCTACTTCTCCTTCTCCGTTTACTTAGTTCTTGGCAGCTGGATGTTTGAATGTTTGCTTGACAAACACTTTCCCTAAGTCTCTGATTTCAGAAAGTTTAGTCTGACAAACCCCAATGAATTATCCTGTTCCCTGGTGTCAGTGGTATCTGTCTCCCTTAACCACAATATTTTGTGTGCGCTGCAAATTCATATTTTCCCCTTGTTGCAATCAGCATGCCGCTCCCTGTTTGGTTTAGTTACTGAGGCAGTATCCCCAAGATGCTGACATCTGTATTTTACTAATCCAAAAATCCTGGGGCTACCAGGAAACAGTAGAGATAATAACACTACATACCTGTCTAGCACCTTTCTATGAGAATCTGAAATTATCTGACTCATGTTCATCTCGTTACTGCTTGTACCAGCTGGAGTTTGCTGTTCCTGTTCTTGCAGCCTGGAAAGCTGAGACACGGGGTAGGGGTATATTTTGTCCAATAGAGGAGGCAATTCCAGAAATGTGGCATCCTAACCTCCAAGACAATGAGTTTCTATCCATCTCTGTCTTGCTAATTTGCCTCCAAAAGGGAGAGAGATTGGAGTGGGGTGGTTGGTTTTGAGCAATGCTTTATTTGCAGTGATCCATGGCTGTATTAGGTGTCTCAGTAAATTCCACCCCAAAACAAAAAAGCAATTGCAATATTTCTCCAGGGTAGCTACCTACCTTGCCCGTGATCAGGGGTCCATAATGTAGTTCTCAGGAAGAAAACTATCCACATACTGTCTCTTGTTGTCAGTTTGGTGGTTTGGAGTGATGCTGAGGGACAAGTGTTCACGGCTGGCCTGGAGAGGGGTAAAGTCCTTACTGTGTTTCAGGGGTGGTAATGAGACTTGTGAAAACATGTCTGCAGGTGTCTGGGTGGTCAGGCTGGGCTGTTAATCCATCCAGCTGCTGGCCTGTTTTGGACAGGGTCCAAGACCAGGTAGGACACTGCTGCTTTTCTTACAGCCTCCAAACACAGCTGAGGACCTTCCAAGCAAACCTGGGCTGGTTTATGGTTTTGGGTGGAAACCACAAGCAAACCACATCAAATCACTGGATTCTGCCCCAAACCAGGCAGAGTGCATACGTTTCTGTTTCATTTTGCTTGGAGGTGATTGGGAGAGGGAGGAAAACCTGCATGGGTCCAGTGTTGATGTAAGGCCATAGGTGATCTATTCCTAAAGCCTTCCAGTGCCATTCCCATGGCTAGACCAGACAGATGAAGGCAGAATAATAAATAATACCCGAGCTAACATCTCCTGGGAGCTTGGGTTTAAGAGGAGGGATATTTTGTCTGAAACCCTTCCAGAAAGGGACAGTTGGGAGAGGGATTAATGTAAATGTGAACCTTCAACATATGTAATCTCAGCCGAGGTGATGGGGCAGTTGGGTCAGGGTTTCCTGTGCTGTGGGGCCCTGCAGCATAATGTGCAATGGAAATAGAAACCCTAAGAAAGAAAGAAAGGGGGAGAATTGCATGCCCCGGGGGGTAAAAGTGCATTTATTTTTCACATGTTGCATCAGAACACACTAATTTTTGCCCAGGAGGGAGGGCAAGCACATGCAAAAACGGTTCAGCTTGCTAGGGAAGGGGTGTGGAAGTGTGATGCCAAACAGCTCAGGAAATGTGCCTGTAGGACTGTCCCTCCCTCCAGTTCCATGCAGGGCACAGGACCCTGCAGCAGGCATGTGCCAGGGCTTTGTCCTGGAGTTGCGCTCTCCCCTTGAGCCCAGGGCACCCCCGGCTCCCCAGTCTGTCCCCTTTCTCCCGTTCCCTCTTCTCTCATGTGCTTTTATTCATTCTGCAAACAGCGTATGCCAAATCCAACTTCACAGCTGGCTCTGCTCCACGTGTTTGTTTTCTGTGCCTGCACGGCGCTCGCCAGCTCCGCTTGCGCCACGGCTCAGAGGTGGAGGCAGCGGGGGGAGAGCAGGGCTGGTGGGGAGGGAAACGGGAGCAGGCTGCTGCTTGCCAAGCCCTTATTTGTTTAAAGCTTAAGCCTGTTTGAGAGAGCCTTTTTGGAGTGAGGGGTAAGTGGCAGGGGTGGGATGCGGGGGAATGGAGAAAGTAAACTGTGTGTCAAGGAAAGCAAACTTTACAGCTGGAATTGCTGCTGATGCTTGTTGTGTGAAAAGCCTGGGGAGGGGCCTTGGGCTCTGATCTGGTGTTTCTGGCGTGGGTTCGAGTGTGAACGGGCAGCAGTGACAAGTGGGGAGCCAGGGGCAGGTCTGTGCTGTGCCCTCAGAGGCACTGCTGCTGCTTGTCAGGTGAGTCTCCCTTCCCAGGCTTGGAGGCAGCAGCATTTTGCCATCCTTTTTGTTATGGAGCATCCCCTTGTCGACAGAGAGAAACCTTATGGCAGCCCTGCCCATCTGTGCAGGGCGACCTGAGCTCTTGCTTCGTCTCCTGCTGTGTTTGGCTCACTGTCCTCAACAGGACCGTCATTTTTGGAGAGGTGTGTTTATTGTTGTGCTGATAAATGGGGCAAATCACATGCAAACACAACCTTTAAAAAAGCCTAAACAATGCAGCCCTCTCTTCATCATCTCTGGGGAGAGGGGAAATCTGTAACCCATCCTTAGACCCCACTGTGAGTGTCCCCCCCATGATTTTTCACCTCAGGGATGGCCCCATGGGGTTTTGGAGCAGCGTGGCAGCTGCTGATCATGGCACAAAGTAGGGCTCAGGCTCAGCCCATCTGGGTTCTGGCACTCGGTGCTGATCCCTGCACCCCACCTTAGGCATTTGGCACAAGCCAGAGCATTTGCTGTGGTCATTTCTGCCCCTTTGTTTTGCTAGCCTTGAGCTTCCTCTTGTGTTTTTTGGATTAGTGACATGTCTTCCAGTGGAAATTTGTCCCAGCAGAGAGTTCTAGAGGCTCTTGACCTGCTCCCATAACGAAAATTATTATTGTTAGTGAAAAGCAATTTAGTGACAGCTATGGAGAGTAAAAACTCCCATTTATTCTCAAATTTAGGAAAGAAAAAAAAATCCCCAACTTTTAAATACCGTCTTCAAAGGACAAGAAAAATGGGCTTATGCTCTTTTGCATCCCAGCAACAAGTCATTGCTGAAAGGAGTGCAAACTAGAAGGCAGTTTCTCTTTATGGTGGTGATGGGGATGTCTCTAAAGCCAGCCATCTGGGGATTAAACTTTGTATTGACGTTACTGGCAAGTACTTTGTCCTGTCTCTTTTGTGTGCTCTTCTGGATTTTGATGTCTACTGTGTTAAACTAGCCTTGTGCTTGTTAATGCAGTTTCTGGGCCTGCTCCCATTGAAGTCATGGCAAAGATCAGGCTGATTTTGGTGGCAGTAGAATCAAGTCCTCTGTTATAATCCAGGGGATGTGTTGTTTTAGCAGGTATTTCTCCTGTGCCACTGGCTTAGGTTTATTATAAGCTTGGCTAGTTTTTGCTGCAGCAGTTGTAGGCACCCTTGCTCTTCAAGTACATACTGGAAGAAGGTTCGGAGCCTAGGAAAGCTATCCAAGTCTCTGCTCTGCCAACAGGAAAATTTCCCCATAGCATCTTCCCCCAAGGAGGGCTTAACAGTGTCACTGGCAGTTTCTGTGAACTTTTCTGGTTTGTGCTTTGGGTTTTTTTTATTCATGTATTTGTTTCACTTTATTACTGTTTCTAATTGGACATGGACAAGATTTTTCTATTGTTCCTAGACAAAGATTATTTGGAATTTTTTTTTATTTTTAGTTTGACACTTAAAGGTACCCCATATTTAGGCATATGAAGATGTGGGCTGCTCTTAAAGAGTGTCCATAGCTGCTGTGTCTGGCTTGTGATCTATTCTGTGAACAAGAGCTTCTGAGTCTCATTTTGCAGGTGGCCATAGCTGATAGACACTGAAATGTGCTTGCTCCCGAGCACTCCTGCTGTGCTCCATGCAGATGCTGACTGGTGGGGTTTGTCCCCCACTCCTCTGTGCTTTGGTTCATGTTATACAGAAAGAGGAGTGTTTTAGCTGGTGGTTACCAGCATGAATGGATGCTGGGATATTTATTGTCTGTCCTGTTGCAAGCTTGACCCCATCATGTGACAGAAACAATAAAATAGAGATGGGTCTTTTCAGGGCAGCTCCACTTCCCACCTTTGCCATGATTTGTGGTCTTCCTTCCCATTCTTGACCGCTGCTCTGGCTGCAGGGAGGCCATAGGGTGATATTAGGTAGCCCAGGGTTTGGGGTTTTTTAGCGTTGCTGCGTCATCAGTGGCAGAATGGTTGTTCTGGTCAACATCTTGATGTCCTGTAGCCAGGGAGTGAGAGTTGCCTGTGTGTGTTCCCCAAGAGCTGCTGGGGAAGCGATGGAGAGTGAAAACAGCTTTGGATAAGAGCATCCTGAAAGGAGTGCAAACTAGAAGGCAGTTTCTCTTTATGGTGGTGATGGAGATGTCTCTAAATGCCCATTTTGGACATTTAGATGTCCATTTTTTCCATGGAATTCTCCATGGAAAAATGCTGTTTCACTGAGACCAGGGCATGCTGCAGAAGTCTTAGGCTTTTGTCTCAGAGCAGCAAGGGGTTTCTGGTGGAGAGCAGGAGTGGTTTTTCTGCTATTCCAAGCAGACCACATTTAAATTAAGTGGAAGAGTATCAGCTGGGGAGAGAGAATTGTTTGAGAGGTGATGGTGTGAGGTGACAGTCCCTGCTCAGAGGAAACCAGGAAAAGGACTTGAGCCTGGATATGCATCTGGTGAGTGAGCTATGGCATTGCCATGTCCTTGCCCTGAAACAGTGGGGACAAATGCAACGTGAGGAAATCTGCCAAAATCCAACTCCTCTGTTTCTTCTTTCTTGACCCTGTCATCTAAATTTAATTTTCCTGCTCTTTATTTTCTGTCACCTTTATTCCACATTTCCCTTTAGTATCTCTGAGGGCTTTTGCCTGGCATCACTTCCCCTACATCTGCCAGGCCTGCCTTCTCTCTGACCTCTCCCTAACCCAAGAGGCAATTAGAATCTCAACATCAGATTTCAAAGTTTGGGGTTTTTTTGTTTGCAAAGGATGAGAAGGGAAAAACAAAAGCAGTGCCCTGAGTAATTTAAACTACCCACAGGCACATCTGTGCCTGTGTGATGACAGCTCCTGGTGGGAACTGCCCATCGCTCCCTGCAGCCTCCTCCACTGCAGCTGCTGACTGGGAGGGAACAACCTGAGGCCCAGCTCATGTTGGTGTTAGGATTCAGAGTGGTGGAGCCCAGACCAGAGCCAGCTGCATCAGTTGGCACTCACCACCCATCCTGTGGGTCCCACTGCATCAGTTGCCAGCAGAGCCATTCTCTGGGCTTTTCTTGTCCAGATGTGCATTCTCACTTATTCCCAGCTCTCTCTATTACATGCTTTTCCCCTTTGTCCAAAGAGCAAAAAGGTACGGACAGGTAATTTTTTTTTTAGTGCTTGTATCAAGCATCCTAAAATAACTAACTCTTCTACCCAATGGTGTGAAGTCTAGAGGACATGGGATTGTTCTTCTGTGTTTAGTACAGCATCTGACTGCATTGACACTGATCTCCAGCTTTAGTTGTGATGGAATGATAAAGCAAGTGTTGTTTTGATGTGGCAAGAGAGAATGCTTCAGGCAAGCAATACAGTGCACTAAATCCCTTTCTTCTGAGACTGAAGGTGTGTTTTCACATCATACAGGTATCAGTGGGTGACCCCTTTCCTGCTGCCTCCTCTGAAATATTTCTTACAATGAAGATTCACTGTTGTTCCATAGCAAAGCCTCAAAAAAGGAAGACTTTGTTGCTGCACATCAGCTGAGCTTATCACAGTTGTGAGGAAAACTGAAAACACTCCAGAGCAAATAACTCATCACAAGTGTGTTACTACATTGATGTGGTTTTCAAGGGGATCCTGACCCTTTTTTCCTGACACCAGCCTTGGCAAGAGAGTAGGTTGAGCTGCACCTCTGTGGGGCCTTGATCTCGCGTGGTCTTGATAGCAGCCATTCTGCTGGTTCTGTGCCATTTGAAAATCAAGCTCCTGAATGCAGCGCCTGGGCCCTTCTGTAAGTGCTGCAGACGTACACCCCTTTCAGGATTCCTCCGCTCCCTAAACTGGAACCTTAGCTGCGAGGCGGGAGAGTCTGCAGGTGGATCAAGAATGAGAAGGATGGAGAGTGCTGAGGAAAAGTTGGTGTAAAACTGTGGCAGCTCTGCCAGTTTGGGAGTGATTCTGGACTGAAAGGTTTTGATTGGAGACACAGCCTGTCCCAGCCACGAGGGCAGCCCTGGCAGCTGCTCCAGGGCCCCTTTCT
Organism: Melozone crissalis; assembly: GCF_028551555.1. Lineage (NCBI taxonomy): Eukaryota > Metazoa > Chordata > Aves > Passeriformes > Passerellidae > Melozone > Melozone crissalis. Next base: position 18,589,718 of record NW_026535786.1, on the reverse strand, counting down.
CCCGGCACACACTTGGGAGAAGGAGCCAGAGAGCAGCCAGTAGTTCCAGGCTTGTTGCAGCAACAACATCTGTTTCCTAGGTGCACTTTGTTTCTGAAGAGGCTGTGCAGCACGCTCCATCTGCGCCCTTCTCTTTTTTTTCCTTTTTTTTTTTTTCTCTTTGCCGCTTGTGCCGCGTTCGGGGCGGCCCTTAGGGTAGGCCGGCGCTTCCCGGGAGGACCCTGCGCCAGCTCCGTGCCAGCGCTGCCTGTCGGGCTCTTTGCACCCGGAGCAGTATTGTCAGCATCTTGACAGCTGGCCGGCTGCATGCTTATTAGTTACTACTTTCCTCTTGCCCTCCACCTCTCCTTCGCCTCCCTAACCACCTCCACCCTCTCCCTTCCCCCTTCCCGTTCCTGCCCCATCGGCTGGCCAGCCCTTCGGGGAGCCCCCAGCCTCTCCAGATTAGAGCTCTCCAGGGACTTCGTCCTTTTGAAAGGAAGAAAGAAGGAGGAAAAAAAACCAAAACAGAAGGAAAAAAAAAAAAAAAAGGAGGGGGAGAAGGAGGGGAGGAAAAAAATTTATTAAAAAAAAAAAAGAGAGAGAGAGAGAAAAGAAAGAGGGGGAACAGAAGAATGAAAACAGACCCAAGGGGCAATAGTCCCTCGAGCCATTTCACTGCATTACAATGAATATGGACTCTATTAAGCTCCGTTCTGCCTGTTAGTGTTTCCCAGGGCAACACAGCTCCCATATGGCAAGCATGCAGCAGATTAGGGTAGGCCTCCGGGCTTCATTGAGGGCCCGAGGCTTGACTGGCAGTTGAACCCCATCCTTTCCCCCCCCTCCTCACACTTGACACTGCCTGTGTTTATCTAAAGCAAAAAGGGCCCGGGTGGGAGAAGGGGGCATTTGGGGGGTTATTGTCCCGGGCAATGGGAGAGGGCAGGGAGAGGGGTGGGGGGGTGGTGAGGGAGGGAGGTGGGATGGAGGAGAAAAGGGGTGGGGGGGCGCAGCCCCTCATACATATTCAGGAGGTGTCTTGAATGGGCAGAGGAGAAATAAAGCAGATGGAATTCATGTTAAAGAACAGCCACAATCGCCCTCCAAAAACAAGGAGAGAAAAGCGGGCAGCCTTAAAGGAGCGTAGGGAGCAGCGTTTATCCAATTAGCAGGGTTGTCAAATTGAATTTACTCAGAATGGAGGGGGAAGCCGGGGGGGTGAAAGAGGGAAATTAAGTGTCCAGGGCATGGGGGGAGCATGATATTGAAGAAAGGAGGTGGATTTTCTTTTTTTCTTACGATTTAGCCTTGTCTTCTCAAGGACTGGAGCTGCTTTCAGGGCACGCCAAGGGGCAGCAAAAGCCAGTGTGTATACCCTGTTTTAGCACAGGGCTCCTCTCCCGGTAACTGTGGAAAAAAGGACGTGTACCTGTGGGGAAAGGCCATCCTTGCATCTCTGGCCTGTCTGCACTAGAGCTGTCCCCAGCTGACAGGTCCTGCCACCCTGGGACTGCCATGCCACAGGCAAGGTGAGCCTCACCCACGGTGGTGCCACTGCTGTGGGGACACTGGGGAGCCCGTGGCAGGTGTGAGGGTGGCATTTCTTCTTCAGGCGGCCTCACGCTTGCTGGCTGATGAAATGCTAGCGTGAAGGGGTTTGCTGGGTCTCTGCAAAGTCAGCCTGATCAATGCCAGCTGGAAAGGGGCGCTCAGTTCAGAGGAGCTGTTGGATGGAGAGCTGCCAGAAACTGCAGACCTTGGGTCCTCAGGGATATGAGCAAAAGTCAGACAGGTTATGAGAAGGCTTTGCATGCTGTTGCTAATTCAAAGCCAGCATGCCCAGTCCTCTCCCTGGTGATGCTGCAGGCTGTTATGGAAAGAAACTGCTCAGGGAAGTAGCTTCATCTTGAGGAAGACAAAAAAAGTTACAAAGATGTTGGCATGTTTGGTTTGTTGCTGGTTTGGTTTGCATGAGCAGTTCTGTTCAAGGAAAAGAGATGTTTTCCCTGCAAGTTTAGTTTATTTTTTTAAAGAGGTGTCTGTTTCTCAGGTCTTGCTTGAATTAAAACTGTGGTTCTTTTTAGGGTCACCCAGTTGCAGTTTTTAGGAGAACTCACTGATCTCTGGTGGTTTTGCCATGCCAGGTTTTATTCTGGATATTTTCTTTCTGAGTATGAGCATGAATTTATCCCAGGCTTTCTCTGTTGTGACTTTTTGATGGGCTCTCTGAGCTCACAAGCAAGTGCTGAGAGAGTCTTTTTGCCTAATCACTTTGGAAAAGGGAAAAGGCGACCCTCTCATACAGTTAGTCAAGGGCTATGTTAAAAGAGCTAATGCACTCTGAAATCAGCTCTCAGTGCTACAAGAGGGAAAAACAGGCAAGCTTTTATCCCTGTTTCCACAAACACTGTGCTACCTCCTTGACTTCAAACACAGTGGTATAATACTGGGTTCTGCCTTTCTGCCCACTCCTGATACCAGCTTTTTCCCGTTTGGGATCCTGCCACTCCCTATGGCATCTGCACACCCATTCCCATCAGCTGCCCATGATGTTCTGTGGGAGAGGAGCTTCTATCCTGCACCAACCTGTCCTTTTCCCAAACCCTTTCAGAGAAAATGAGCCTAACTTATGTGTTTGAAATTAATACTTTGAAATGGGGACAGGGGTTGGGTAGAGGTTAATTTTGCCAGGATGTTACTGTTTGATGGGTCAGGGAGAAGCAGTCAGGGATGTCCAGATTGCTGTCCATGCCCAGGAATCCTTCCGGGACTTTGCAGCTGATCTGCTCAAAGATGTCACCTGGACGGTATTTTTGCACCTAGAGGATTATACAGTTGTACAGTGGGATTTTTCAGAGGGGGTGGAAAACATTTAGCATCCAAGAACAGCTTGCTTGATGGGGTGGAGGTTCCACTAAGAGAGCTTTTGTTGCCACTGCTTTACTGGATAACCTTGGGCCGGGTTGGCTTCCTCTTCTAGCCCTCAGGTTCCTCAATTTGTAAAACAAAGGGGTGCTGTTGCCCTTTTCTTTTTCACGTTTTTTTTTTCCAGTGGTTTTTGCTTTAGGCAGGAAAAAACTACTGTGTTGTATTAAAAAGTAATGATTACAAGTAAAATTGGCTCATAATACTGTGTAAGACATTGCTTTTTCTGAAAAGCTGAGGTCTCAATGTATGAAACAGAGAGCTGGGAGTTTCACTGTCCCTACTTGACCTGCTGGAAACAGAGAGCAGCTGCAGTGAATTCTCTAGCATCACCCAGGGTGTCCCCAGCTGGTAGCGGGACTGAAGTTGCTGTAGCCTTTCCCTGGGTGCAGAGCAGTCCTTGCCCCTTCCCGCTGTTCCTGCCTTGCAGGAAGGAGTTCCCAAGGTCCGTGTGAGTGACACAACCCCACCCCACGCTGCCGTGTGCGTCGGTGCCTCCACACAGCTCCCGGCCTGCCTGGGCATTCCCGCAGCCTTCCCACCATCCGTGCGTGGGATGTGTGCTGCGGGATGCTGCCCCGGAGCTGGGGCACGGGCTGGTTCCTATTTGGGAGCCTTGTAAATTACCGGCACTATGGCAGTAACAAGGGCTGCTTGGCTGGCCCTTGTTAAGCAGGAGGGGGCTTGGGGCTATGAGCTGCATTTCCTCAGTAAAACCTTCAGTTTCTAATCAGCAAACACCTCTCCTACGGCCTGTGCTTAATTCAAGTCCCTTTTTCCTTTCGAGATTTGTCACCCCCCCCCCCCCAGGCGCGGGCCTTTCTTCCCTTTTATATCCTCACCTCAGGTTTTGCTTTCTCGCTCCGCCGCCTTTGCGGTGCCCTCCGCCGCCGTGGCACAGCTGGGGCTGCAGGCGGGGGCCTCGCTGGCCTTAGGTGTGTGGTGGGAAGCTGAGCCGACAGATTTTACACCCCCGCCGCCCCTCCTTAACTGATTAAGCTCTCGTTAATTTTGTTCTCTTAATGGCCCCTCTTTTGATTTACTGGGCTGTCTGAAAGGGACTTAGAGCTCCACCGACAGGAAATTGTTATTTTAACCTGGCAGGAAAGAATTTAAAATAAATAAACAAACAATTTTTTTTTGTTTTCCCTCCCTCTTGAATCGCTTTAAATTACTTTAACTCTTTCTTTTCCTAGATAGCAATTAAGCAGGAGCTGTCAGGAGTGGTGTTATTGGTGGCTGCAGAAGTGCTGCAGCCAGGGGCACTCCACAAGAAACCTGCCTTGGGGAGAGGAGGCAGCAGAGCAGGACCCTGGCATGCAGCAGCTCTGCAGCCCCTGGTGCAGCCTCTGGGAAGTCAGCTGGGGTGCCTGGGGTCTCCTCCACTTCCCACCTCTGCCCTCTTTCCCGCTGCAGTCCACTCTGGTGCTGCTGGCAGGACACGAGGCAGATCGAAAGCTGCCTGATTAATAAAGTTCCTTGCTTTGCACTATTGCAGCCTGCTTAAGGACAGCATTTTCAAAAGAGGTCAGCTCCCATTTAGGCATCGAAGTAAGTTGGTTGCCTATTCAGGAGTGCTCAGCATGTCAAGAACTGAATGCTTTTGAAAATCTGGCCTCAATTGTAAAAGCTGAGAATTTCAAAATCTGGCCCCAGATCCTAATAGTTCTTTTGGAATTGATGTTTTCATTCATTTTCCTCATTATTTTTATGCTGGCCATTTACTTTTTGTACTTCACTCAGCTGTGAAAGAAATGGCCACATGTCCCTATTTAGAGCTTGTACTCTTGCCTGGAGGTTTGGGGAGGTACCCTGCATACACTTGTTGCAACACACCTTCTCTCCTCATTCTCTGCTCAATTACTGTTCAATCTGTCTAGCGCTGTGGCCAAATTTTTTGAGCTCCCCTTTTTTTTCTCCCCACCTATTGCTCTTCATCTTCTCACAGACCTGGGGGCAGCCAGTTCAGTCACTGCATCGATGTGCCTGGGTGGTCCTAGCTCACGAGGGGTCTCATGCACAGTGCTGTGCCTTTGGCTTTGCCCTTCTGGCCAGAGGCTCTGTGCAACACAGAGCTGCAGGGAGGTCTGGTTGGGAATATCTTTGCCTACCCCCTCCCTCAGCCTGGGCTCCAGGGAGCAACTCCTTTCCATCCAGTATTTTTCCAGCCTGCTGCCAAACCCATCCAGATAGGGGGAATGAGTCAGCTTTGCTCCTTAGGCTTCCAATGCTGAGGAGCCAGACAGTAAGTCCTACCCCAAAATGTTTCTTCTGCATCAGTGAAAGGCTTTCCATCTCCAGTAAACATTAGGGTGTGAGGTGTTTTTAAGCCTGAACTACCTCAAAGACTTTTCCAGATGAGTGTAATTAGTGTGACCATAACTTGTGCATCAGCAGTGGTGTCAACACTGCATGTGGTGGTATGGACAGACCCAGGGCACTTTTACAGCCACCATCAATGGGGACTCCCCGTGGTGGCTGTAGCATAATGAAGGGTGCTTTGGTGGCTGTCTTACATGGAGAAATAAACTTGAGCAACTCAGATGGGTCTCCAAGTCAATCAACTAAAGTATCCTGATTGACTTGGAGCTGTCAAGTCACTATGTGCTGGTTGGTGGGGGAAATTTTGAGACACTTCTCAGGTGTGGAGCGTGAACACCAAGAAGGATGAGGTGTGTGGGAGGGAAGCTGCTGTCTTGTCTCTGGCACTGGAGGTTCCCCACAGGGATTTCCACATGTAACGGGGCTGTGGCCTGCAGTAGCTGGAGTATGGCCTAGTGTTCTCTCTGGATGCCTTCAGGATATGTCCAATGTCTGAACTCCATCCATGCTCCTGGATGCCTGGAAGCCACATTGGGCCATGCCAAGCTTGACTTAATTTATTCTGCCTCTCAGTAGGGCTTGTCATCTTGTCCTCACAGCCACTGTACCCATGTTTCTGTAACTCCTGTAAAGAGCTGCCTTGGGCTAGCCAGTGCACTGGATTCATACTGGCCTGCAAAGAGCCATGTAAAGATGCTCTTTGTGGCCTTTCCAAACTCCAGCAGCATGTTGCTTTACTTGGTGTTTCTTCCTTTTGAAATCACCAGCTCTGAGGTTTATCTTTCCTCTTCTCAACTTTATGTGTCTCTTCCATGACTTCTCCTTCAAGCAGAGCTCTGTGATGTGGTGGGGGGAACGGGACAGCTTGTGAGGCTGTCAGAGGGACATCCCAGTTTGCAGAGAGGCATGCAAGCCAGCCTGCTGGGTTCTTGCTGTTACAATGTGCATCCCAGCATGCTGGCCATGGACATTGCCCTGTGCTGCACTTCTGCACCTTTGCTGTCACCAAAAGCCAAACAAAGTAATTTGAGAGTAGCTTGGTGATATTTCCCCAAATATGTGTGGTTTCCTTGCTAGCAGTAATCAGCCTTGCCTTGAACAACTCACCAAGCATCTCAGGGGGAGTATGTGTCAGTCCTTACTTCAGGAGTTAGGAGGTTTAATTTTGGGGGTTATGCTTGAAGGAGCTTGTGCCCTTCTTTGACTGAGATGGGTATGGAGAACACATGCTCAAACAGGTGATAGCTCAAGCAGTGACCATGGTGGCAGTAGGAAATACCACCCTGTGGAGTCAGGTGCTCCTGAGGATGGTGATTGTGGCTAATGAGCTGTTTGCTGCAGGGGGAGCAGGCAGTGTAACTGCTCTTTGGGCTGGCTGCCTTGGCTGCTTTGGGTTTGGTCTTGGGCTTCTTCCCTGCAGACATGCCACAGGAGCAATTCTGCAGTGCCCTAAGGCTTGCAGGTTGTCTTAGTGCTGCAGCTGAAGGAAGCTCAAAATCCTATAGCTGCATTATGATGCCAGTAGAGGGAAATCTCCTCTTGACTTCAGCCTATTGCCTTTGATTAAAGATGAACTCAGTCTGACATCTGAGGTGTCTCTTGGGGCCACTCTTGAGGTCTTTAGTCCCTCTGACCTGGCTTGTCTGCTTTCATGTTCGTTCATGGGTCTCCAAAGCAGCTGCTGCAGTGTGCAGCTCTTCACAGCAACCTGGGTTGTGACAGGTAGCCTTACATTTCTAGTTTTTTGGGGCTAGTTGACACTTTCACGTATGAACCTGGTCGTTTGTGTAGAGTTAAAATAGGTAGTGTGTTTCAGGCAGAACAGTTAATCTGAACTATTTTCATAGGTTGAGTCTCTTAGTTAGAGTGGACTTGTACTGCTCATTTACTTTAGTGTTCAAAATAGAATATATTCCAGACATAACCAAGAAGTGGCAGCAATACTCAGTGGATATATTCAGTGACACTTTGTGGGAAATGTTTGTGTTTTGTTCCTGAAGATTGCCCGGTGTGCATCACTGTCAATCACTGTGCCAAGTACAAAATGGGGCAGGAGACTGTGTGTCTGTGTGTGCCTGTGTGCTTAGGATGGGATGTCTTGGGAGACTCCCAACTGTGCCCGGGGGAGAGCCTGGAGAAGAGAAGTGATTGCATCAGCATCTGTAGTCTCCTCAGGCCACTGGCTTGGTTATCTGGCAGTTTAGGGATGTTGGTAGAGAAGACAGGCAGGGGGCAGGGCTGCAAAGCAGAGGGAAGCCTGAGGGTTTCATCCATCCTGTCTCTCTTGTCATCCACAGGAATCGACTGCCACAAATCCACTGCATCCCCTGCAGCAGCTTATGGGACCCTTCCCTGGGCAGCCCAGGTCACAGCACATGGGATGGCAATGACACGTGGAAGGAAGAGGCCCATGTCCCCCGTCCCTTGCCTCGTGCTTGTGGCTGCCAGCTGTTTTGCCAAACTGAGTGAGTGTCTTTTCTTACCCATTCTGGTTTGCCTCAGTGCATGGCCATGCTCACAGACAAAGGGGTTTCCTCTCTCTTCTGTTCCCTGAGTAGCCTTGACCAAAGGTCTGGGTTCAAACCCTCTTCCAGAGGAGGATATATTTGGAGTCGAACATTTCTCTCAGGCAGTGCTAGGAAGAAATGGGCTGAGGTTCATCTCTAAAAATTAGGGTGAGTGTATGAGGACTCCAGGGGATGGTGCAACACAAGGAAAGGCCATTTGGAATGCAAGTAGTACAGCACTGCACCTTTTTCCTCTGCCCATTCTATTGCTGAGTCTCACAGAGCTTTCTTATTCCCGTTTTTTCCCTCTGCGCAGGTGAATCTCTGCAGGTGACAGTGCAACCTGCCTCTATTGTCCAAAAGCTTGGAGGCCCAGTGAGCCTGGGGTGTGTGGTGGACCCCCTCCAAGTGAACCTCACCTGGAGACTGAACGGGAAGGAGCTGGCTGGCTCAGACGAAGTGCTGGGAATCCACGTGGAGCGAGGGAAGCTCAGCATCACGGCTCTCACCAACCGCACCGTGGGGCGCTACCAGTGCATCGCTCGTGTGCCTGAAGGAGTCATTGCCAGTGTCCCTGCAGTGGTGACTTTAGCCAGTGAGTAGCTTTAGTTCTCTGACAGCCCCTGCCCTGCTTGGGCCATTGCTCACACATCTTGAGAGGCTCATCTATTCTTGCTTGCTCGTGCTGCCATCAAGGGATGACTCCTTTGGCATAGGCCCTTTTGTAGCATTTTTGGTCATGGACTGGCTGACATGGTGTGGCCCAGTCTGACCCAAGCTATCCTCCTCCTGCGTGATAGGCTACAGATCTGTCCTTCAGGGAGAAGTTTTTGCAAGACCAGGGAATGCCTGAGCTGTGGGGTTTGGTTTCCTGACAGCTAGGCTGCCTCCTCTGGTTCCTAACTTATTGATGGAGTTTATAAGTAGTACCTGCTGGAGCTGATGGCCCAGCTGCTGCTGGGGCTGATGCCTGCACAGTGTCAGTGTGTGCTAAGTTTTACTGCCTTCTTGAGACACAACTCTGAGCAAGGGACTTTGCTCCTATTCCTGAGCTTACGTGCTCCTCACTGCTGCCCTCTGGCACTGGGAGACGTGTGCATGGCCAGAGGTGTCTTAGGTGGGCAGTTTTTCTTACAAGCACCTGTTTTTGGCCAGATGTTGTATGTATTTGGGCAGAAGGGATTGTATCTGGATGCATGTGAGAAAGAGCAGTGGAGAGCCCCACCTTCTCAGAAATCCACGCCGTGTTTGGTGGAGCAAGTGTGTGCAGAGGAGGCTGCCATTGCCTTGTAGTGACAGTCCCTGAGTGTAGAAAGGGCTTCATCTTTCCCAGCAAAAGGGACTTTGGGGCTAAGTCTTAAGAAAATGAAGATGTGAAGATGTTTGTGCAAAGTGGGGCCTGGCTTTGCTTTAAAGCCAAGAACTATTGGCTTGTCACTGTTACATTAATCAGGAGTGAAATGTTTAGGCCAGACAGGGTGGGAGGAGGAGGAGGAGGCCAGGGAAAGCAAGGAGAGAGTTGCTGAACTCTGAAGCAGGGTGGGAGGGGGGTAGTTGTCACGGGGCCGAATCTGTTGGGGGATTTGGCCTGAGCCCCATGCTGAGATTAAGTTTCGGAGAACACATTCCAGAGCAGAAAGGGGGCTGTGTGTGCTGGTGGCCTGATAGAGAGAAGGAGAGGAGGGGAGAGGTGGATGGGATTACCAAGGGCATGGTTTGAATTTAGGAGAGCAGGGTGTGCACAGCTCCTCAGCCTGATCAGCTCCTGCTTAGCTGATCTCCTTTTCTTTTTTCACTCGCATCCCAGCCCGCTACCACCAGCTCTGTCTCCTGGGAGAAGTGTGTCTGACCTATCTGACTGCTTTAGCAGTGAATGGGGGACAGGTCCTAAGGCACCAGAAGGCCCCATAATGTCCTTCAGGACGAATCTAAGCCTCTGAGTAGTGCATCAGCCCTCTCCAGGAGCCAAATCACCTTCGCCTAGTGTGTGCAAAAGAGAAGGACTTGGCCATTGCTACGTCCCTGTCGTGGCAAACGCAGTTCTGGGAGGAAGTCAGGAGCACCACTCAGTGGAGCTCACAAAACTGGAGCCAGAGGCCGGATGATCAATAGTTAATCCATTGTGGAAAACCCCTGTGCTGTGCTGTAATGCACGGGTCCCTCATCCTCAGGGGTAGCTGGGGATGGCAGAGGCTGCATCCCACACACCTGGATAGCCTCGGGTGATAAAGAGCACCTAGATGGGTAAGATATAGCAGTCAGTGGGTGAAGAGAGAGATAGGGCATCCCAGTGAAGGTGTGGGACTGAAGGTGTGGGAGGAGAATCTTCTGGAGAGGTTCAAATAACCAGTCTCATGTTCATGAGCTGGAGTCTGCTTGCAGCAGTGGTGTTGCTCTGAAAGAACAAGGAGCACCACTTGGTGGTGAGACTGAGTTTGAAAGCTGTGGTAGCAGCTGTGGCCCAGGCTTTCTGTCCTGCTCCAGACCTCCTCTATAGGACCTTGCTCAGAGCTGATTCAGTGGTGACCATGGAGCAAGGAAAGCCCCTGGCAGGTCAGCTTGCAGTTGATAAATCTCCTCCAGATAAACTTCAGGGCTGAAAGAAAACCCTCTGAAAGTCTTAGTTCCATCCAAAAATTATTTTGGGGTGGCAAGGGGAAAGTGAAACTGGAATGTGTGAATGAAAGCGGTGGGGGGAAGGAGGGCGATGGAAACATTTTCAAGGCTTGGGTTTATTTTGGAAGAGGACCTGGACTCATTGGAAGAAGTGACTTGCTAGGTTTTGAGGAGTGTAGGTAAAGTTGTCTGGCCAACTTTTAGGCTATTTCCCCTCCTTTCTTTGGGCCTTGTTTGAAGGAAGGAGTCTGGAATGCCCCAGGCTCTGTGTGCCTGGTGCCCTGGGGCCTGCTGTGCTTTGCTGACAGTCAGCAAGCAGATAGCCATCACTGCAGTGCTGGCAGCCACGGTGTAGCCCTGGGACTCACACCTCCTTCTCTCATCTGAGCTGATGAGAGTGATGCTGAGGCCAGCTCTCTTCCCCCTGGCTCAGAGTGCTGGTTGGAACTTGCATTTAATTTCTCCAGCAGAGATAAAATAACTGTTGTATATCCAAGAGGTGGAGGGAGGAGGGATTTGCACAAGGGAAAGATTTCACAAAGTGACAAAGGGAGCAGCACTTCAGGCATTACTTGGGCACCACTAAGTCCAGTTAGAGATGAACTGGAGCTCCACAGCAATTGGAGCACCTTGGCAGCCCATGGCATGTCAGTGCAGGTCACACCTACTGATCGGTGCTGGCCTGATTGTGGTGCACAGGATCAGCCCTGCAGGCCCCAGGGCAGCACTGCAGTCTGGGACAGCTTGTATGGATAAAACAGGAGTATCCCTGGTTTTCCAAACCAGGCTTTAAGCCTTGGTATGAGTGAAAGCTGCAAAGAAGAAATGTTTTCTGTGCCTGATTCTAGGTGGCAAAGTTGCCATCCTGCCAGAAAGCCCTGCCCCAGCCCCTCTCCTGGGCAGGGGTGCTGTATGTGAAAGGCACAGCTGCAGTGGGCTCTGGTGGGGCTGAGTGATTCCACCATGGACTTGTACATGGTGCTGAGGGCTGGTTCTGTAAAAGCTACAGGCTTGGAAGGTCAGGAGGTCTTCATGGAGCTCACAGGGGCTACTGAAGTGCAGGGCTGAAGCAAGGCTGATGAGCAGAGGTGGCTGTGTAACTCCCAGAACTCATCTGTATGCATAGAAAATCAGGGCATCAAACACAGCAGCAAACGTGACCTGGATAGACATGATATTTGAAAACAAAACAGAAAAATAGATGAGGGGTGCAGTAAAAAAACTTCACCTGTTCCAGTGTCCCTGTGGTGTGGGGTTGCAGGTACCTCTGTCCCAGGAATGCAGTGGGCAGGGGTGGCTCATTGCCCTGTTCCCTCCATCATGGGTGAGGTCAGTCCTTGGCCTTGTGGCAGCACGTGTGGGAAGCTGGGCCTCAGCATGTGGAGCTTGTGGGCAGTGACCTTGCACGGGGTCGGGCTGGGCATCCCCCAGGAATTTGCAGCTGCTTTCTGAAGACAGCCCCATTCATTTTCCTCCGCTAGGGCCTCTCCGCAGATACTCCCCAAAGGGAGGGAGGGAGGGAAGAGGATAGCTGCCTGTTGGAAAAGCATATGCAGAGCAGGCACGGGAGCTCTGGTCCCGGGGGCAGAGGCGATGTGAGGAGGGGAGAGAAGGAAAACACAGGTGGTGTTCTGTGAACCATCGGAGCTGTGGCATGAGGACTGTGAGATGGCCCAGAGTGGGGGAGATGTGCTGGGGTGGGTATCAGTAGGCTGGAGTCCGTGGGGCTGTGCCTGTCACAGCAGGGTGGGAGGAATCTGGTGATGACAGCACCAGTGCCCAGGCTCCTGTGGTGCTGGCTGGATGGGGAGCGAGCGCCATAGCCCTAGGCTGCTCTCACAGCTGAGGGGGGGAACAGTGGAAGGTGCCTGCCCCCAGGCTGGAGGACCCTATTCCTGCCTATTCCCCTTCCCTCCCTTTCCTCTTTCACCCTTCCCTATGGCAGGGAAACCTTTTACCTTGGGGCCATCATTTCATTTACTATTGCTTCTTCTCCAGATTTATTTATGGTCTCCCATTCATTTAATCAACTCTGTCTTGCCTGCCTCGTTGCTTGGCCCCCAGCCCTGGGACTCAGCTGGTTTCCCTCCCCAGTGACAGCAGCACAGTTGGCTGCAGGGCTGCACCCCAGTTCACCCCATCATGCCTCAGAGCTGGCTGCAGATGGACATGAGCAATGGCCTTTGGTTGCACTCCCTCCTAAACAAAAAAAGGGGGGGAAAAGCCCTCTTGTCCCAGCACGGCTGGGATTGGCAGTGCTCAGTCTGTCTGTCCGCAGCACCTCCCGGACAATGGCTGGGAGATGAGGATTTGCTTCACTGTGGTCAGGCGTGTCTTTTAAGGACAAGAACATGGGCTGGCACGCTGGATGCTGCCATGTGAGAAGGAAAACCCAGCCAGTGAGAGGGGATGTGGTTTCTCCCAGCTGCAGTGGTTGTTAGACTCCAGTGCAAATTGCATGTTAGGTGTGGGGCCTGGCTGCCGCTGACTGCGCAGCTGAAGGGGCGAGTGCTGCATATCCCCCTGGCATGGATCCTGTCCTCCAGCCCTCCCTGCTGGTGGGGGACATGCCTGGTCCCCCCACAGCTCAGAGGCAGCTTGTTTGAACCCCCCAGGACGAAGCTGGTTGTCCCAGCTTGGCACTGTGCCCTCTGTTTTGCTGTGCTGGGGCCAAATGTAACAGGATGTGTGGGGGAGCTTGTCCCATGCACAGAGGGGGACAGGGGTGGCCCTGACCACCCCTCACCAGCTCTGGCTGACCCATTGGCCCCTAAAGGATGGCTCTACATGCCCATACCAGTGGTGAGCGGGGCAGTTGAGATTGCCTGTGGCCAAAATCCATTGGCAAGTGAACCAGTCTTCTTCTCTGTGGGGAAGCAGGAATTTAGGAGAGTAGTTTGGCAGGAAGCTCGTACACTTGGCATATGAGAAAGTAGTTTGTCCCAGTTCTGCTATTTTTTCCTTCTCCCCTCCCAGCTTCAATCTGCTTCTCCAAAGGCACCTGGTTCTTGCTCCCCCAGCTACCCCAGGATCCCCTCCTTTCCGCTGTTCTTTCCCCCATTGTCTACAGTTTCACCCCTTGTCCCTCACTTCTGGGCTGAGGGGAAGCCAGGAAGAGCTGCAGCTCCCACTGTGAGGCTGCACCACCCACAGCCGTGAGATGTGGGCCGAGCCACCATCTGGGGGGCTGCCTGGGAGAGGCCCCCATGTCTGCCCAGCCCACAGCCATCCCAAGGGGTGCCCTGGCACAGGGTCATCATTTTCCATCTTCAAGATGGCTCTGCTATGCCAGGACCTTGGGTCTGCTCTTCTTCCAGGCTCTTGGGCCCCTTCTTCTCCTCAGGGTATGTGTGCACGTACACGTGCTCATGTAAGTGTGTGTGTGCAGATCCCTGCCAGCGTTGCTGGAGCCTGTGCCTTGGCTCCAAAATCTTAATTTGGCTGTGATGAATCCAGACCACCAAGGCGCACATTAATTTTCCTGATGCTCGTTTATATTTTGTTGATCAGCAAAACATGCGCAGTGTGGGCAGGCAGACCCTGGGCTTTCGCCACTTCTCCGCCTCTTTCCATTTCTGTGGCTCTCACTGTTTTATTCCTTGATCAAATATAAAAAGCAAAGAGGAGAAAATATCCATCATCGTTCCCTGCCCTAGCAGTAACTTTCGTTGGAGGGGGAGCGTGAGGCGCTGCCAGCTTTTCACAAGTTAAGAGTTAACTTTCATCTGGCTTTAATATCCAATGGAAACATGGCTCCCCTCCTCAGCTTGTCTTAAAGGATTAATCACATTTCTGAAGTTCACCCGTATCCCTTCTTTTTATTATTTTTTTAATTGAACAATGCCAAGAAATTCCAGAAGTATTAAGCATGTTCATTGCAAATCATTTTTATGACATTGCAAAACCTCCCCTTTTCTTTTCAACCTCCCCCCCTTCCCTCAGATCTGGGCCCGGGACCGCTGGCTCCCCCAGCAGCCGCCCGACAGCCCCTCCGCACCGCGCTCGGGGAGGCTTTCTCGATGCCTTGCCAAGAGAGCTGGTTTTTATTTAAACTCCATAAAGGATCTTGCTTTAATCAGAAAGTCTGCTTGAGAAATTTCATGTCACTTTTCCATGACTGTGGGTGGGAGAAGCTTGGAGCCAGAGTTGTCTTTTGCTCTTGGAGCGCTGCTGCATTTCCCAGAGAACAAGCCCCACATTTTTCTGCTGGCTGGGGCTGCCAAGGGAGGCTGCCTGCCGCCTGCCCGCCGCCAGCCCTCCTGCTGCCCCCGGCCCCAAACTGCCCGAGGGCATGGGTGCCACGTCCTGGGATGGGTTCTGGGCCCGAGGGAGCTGTCGACAACACGAGGCTGTGCCCTGGCTGCAGAATGCAGCACACTGCATTAGACTGGGGTCTGATCCAGAATTAGTGGCATGCCATTCAGGAGATCTGTTAGCCCTTGATCCTGGGAAGAGGCACCGACCTGAGCCTTGATATGACAGTGTCACCTGTCACCCGTGACAACAACCAACTGCCGGATGTGCTGTTTTCACTGGGGGTGAAAACACCTGGGCTGGTGGACAGCATTGTAAAAATGCACATGAGGGACTTTTTTCCTGACACAAAACCTCCTCCCTCACAGCACAGGTGTCTGAGACAAACTTCAAGCTTGCAGTGTGTCAGCGGGATTTGCCATCATGCCCAGAGAGAATGGAAACCAGTTTTCTCTGAAAAGTTTGGTGGGGCCAGGTTGGCATACTCCCTGCCCTTCCAGATCTGTGGGGTTTTGCTGCAGTCCTCTCCTCCTGCTTTAAAAAACCAGGGAAAAGAAAACAAAAAGTTAGGTACCCTTATTTCCTGTGCTTCCAGTCCTGCTACCCACATCAGCCCAGCCAGGGTGGGAATTCCCATCACAGCATGGGCAGAGGGATGTGGTGGGACAGGGTTTTCACAGCTGCTTTAGGGAAGGAGCAGCTGTGCCATGTCGAGGAGGAGCTGGTTTTCCTTGCAAGTCCCTGTTCTTTTAACTGGAGCTTGGGCACACGTGTGGTTAACCAACTTCCAGCTGCAAGATACTTGATTGGAGCAAGAGTGCCTGGAGCAGAGGTGCTGATTTCTCAGGTGTAGGAGGAGCTCAGGGAGCATCACACACTTCCTCCCACCTGGCATCTTGAAGCAGGCTGGGCTTCCTGAGTTATGACTACAAAGTCAGGTTCTCAGTAGCAGGACAGCAGCCATGTGTGAAATAGCAGGCGGCAGAAGGACCATTTTTGGCTGCTCTTCAGTGCTGCAGTAAGTTGGCTTATTTTTTACTCTCAGGCCAGGATTTTTCACACCCAGTTTCCCAGCCCTGGAGCAGGCGGTTTCTCCAGAAGCTGTGTTTTAAGTTACTCATTTTGTAGGAAAAAGTGGGGGTGGGGAGGGGGAGTCGTGAAAGGAAGCCAGTTTCCCTAGCTGCTGGGGTCACAGCAGTCCTCTGCCGGCACCACGAGGAAACAGCCCCGAGTTCATGGGGAGAGCAGGAGCTGGTGCTGAGATGTTTAGCCAGCCACTGAGATGCCTTGTCTTCTGCTCTCTTTGCAGATCTCAAAGATTTCAAGTTTGACGGCCAGCATGTGATCGAGGTGGATGAAGGAAACACAGCCGTGATTGCCTGCGACCTGCCCGAAAGTCACCCCAAGGCTCAGGTCCGCTACAGTGTGAAGCAGGAGTGGCTGGAGGCGTCCCGAGGTGAGCGCACAGAGGTCTGTCCCAACAGGTTCCGCCACAGGACCCTCAGTTTCACCCTTCCTTACCAGCAGTAGCTATCTCTACCTGCTGCCTCCTTGTCCCTTTGCCACCTGTCTGAACACAAGTTACTTCAGGGTCCCTGGCATGGTCTCCCTGATGTCCATGCTGCCTGGGACATCATGGTTTTTTCTTTCCCCCTTGTCCACCTTTTCTTCAGGACACTGCATGTGTTCCAGGAGGCTGGACAGGAGTATATCTTGTGATCATGTGCCACTTTCTCTTCTCTCTCTACAGACAATTATCTTATTATGCCATCTGGAAACCTTCAGATCGTTAATGCCAGCCAGGAGGATGAGGGGACTTATAAATGTGCTGCCTACAACCCTGTAACACAGGAGGTGAAAACTTCAGTCTCCAGTGAGAGGCTCCGTGTGAGACGTAAGCCATTCTCCTTTCACCGCACATCTCCAGCTCTGAGGGCTATCTGGTACAGCTGGTTTCCTGAGTGAACCATTATCAGTTGCTGAGAAAACTCCTTTCCAGCAGCAGAAGGTCCCAAGGTCTGCTCCTGGAGTATGTGTATGCAGCCCTGGGGTTGCCATGCTTCCTTAGGATTTGTTCTTGGTGGTGGGCGGGCAAAGGCCCTTAGCCCTTTGGCAAAGTGGCTTTGGTGTGTGCAGAGAACCCTTACAGAATGTCCCCCTGGTCCTGCATTGCCGTTTACCATCCCAGCAGAGGAAAACAGTGTGCCCTACCATTATCCCTACTTACCCACTGCACAGGGTGCTCTCCCACCATCCACCTTCTTTCCCACGCACCTCCTTCCTCCATCTCTCCTCCCCAGGCTCCACAGCAGAAGCAGCCCGGATAATTTACCCTCCTGAGGCTCAGACCATCATTGTCACCAAGGGCCAGAGCCTGATCCTGGAGTGCGTGGCCAGCGGGATCCCCCCGCCGCGGGTCACCTGGGCCAAGGATGGCTCTGGCGTCTCCGCCTACAACAAGACGCGCTTCCTGCTCAGCAACCTCCTGATCGACCCCACGAGCGAGGAGGACTCGGGCACCTACAGCTGCACCGCTGACAATGGCGTTGGGGAGGCCGGCGCCGCGTTCATCTTCTACAACGTGCAGGTGTTTGGTGAGTGCTGCTAGAGCCATTGTTTCAGGAAGGACTTGGACATCTCATCTTCTTCTAGGGGAAGATACTAGCACTGAAGCACTCTTCCTCTCCCTGGACAAACCACAATGTAATGCAAACCCCTACTTGTGGTTCCAGTTTCCCGGAGACCAGACTAATTCTTTCTTCAGGGCTGTAGTTCCTCCTCCTTGGCTCCCACCATGGGCTGGAGATGATGGATCCTCCTTTCCTCTGCAGAAGCTCTTATCCTGTCATTTGTGGCACTGCTTTTGCTCTAATACTTTCTAGTGGAAGCCTGATTGCTTTTTAGACATATTTGACATTGGCATAAGGAAGACACTGGAGTGTCTTTGTTTTGTTCTGTTTTTTATTCTGTTGTAGGGAAGCTCTATGTGGAGTGGAGAACGTAAGGGATACTACACCTCAGATATTTCTACCACACATAACTTCCCAGTCTCACAATTTTTAGGGAGATTAAGCCTGTTTCACAGATTGCATTTCATCAGGTGCCAATGTGGTGTTGTGGCACAAGCACAGTCTTCGCAGAGTAGCATTTCAGCTCAGAAAAATGGGACTTGTCTGATGTCCTGTGAGAGGGCAGGTGGCCTTGGGCTACCTCCCTTTGCAGCTTATGTGGATGCTGAAGGGGAGGGACACTGAAGCAGACCCATGTGGGCCCCCACAAAGGGAGTAGTGGGACTTTAGGGTAGGAAACAATCCATCACTCTGCTCTCATCCCTGCCAGAGAGGAAAGTGCAAAGCCATGACCATGCCATGCTCCCAGCCAAGTGGTGCTCAGCTGTCTGTGTTTGTTCCTCACACAGAACCCCCGGAGGTCACCATGGAGCTATCCCAGCAGATCATTCCCTGGGGCCAGAGTGCCAAGTTCACGTGCAAGGTGCGAGGGAACCCGCAGCCCTCGGTGATGTGGCTGCGCAACGCGGTGCCGCTGTCGGGCAGCCACCGGCTGCGGCTGTCGCGCCGCGCGCTGCGGCTGCTCAGCGTGGGGCCCGAGGACGAGGGCATCTACCAGTGCATGGCCGAGAATGAGGTGGGCAGCGCCCAAGCCATGGTGCAGCTGAGGACAGCCGGCCCGGGTAAGCCCCTCTCGCCAAAGCCATGGCCATTCAGTCACAGCCCAACAGACAGGACAAAGACAGGGGAAGGAAGTCAGGGTGTTGCCCCTGCTTCCTATTTAACCTGCGCTGCAGGCGCTTCTCTGCCTGAGGTCTCCATATCTCCCTGTGGGAACACGTGACACTAGTTTTGCTTCTAAGGGCGGGGCTATGAGTGCACATTTGGGTGATCTCTACACAAGAGACACAAGACATCTAGGTGTAGTGCCTCACCCTATGGCTTAGCTCTGTCTCTGAACTTGCACTGAGCAAGAGCTTAAAAACTGAATTTACCTGGAGTAGGAGAGGCACTACCCGATTCCTTGGACCCTGTTGAACTTACACAGTTCAACTTACCCGAGGAACTGCAGAGAGACAGAGAACCCTGTGGTTTATAGCAGGGGAAGGAGGGATTGTTGCCAATACCTTTTTGAGTGGTACAGCAGGCAGCACCGCACAAGGGGCTCACAGCTGTGCCTTAACCACAGACTGGGATAGGTGTTTACCCTGCTGTGACACCTTGTCTTCCAGGAGCTCCACTCAACCCTGGGCAAGATGCCCAGCTGGACTCAGCTCTACCTCCAACACCACCTTCCAGGGACAGCGCCTTAAAGCTGCCCTTGGATACCGCTGGACTGCCAAAGCCTGGGACAACCCCTCTAGCAGCATCTCCACAGTGTGCAGCCAACAAGGGGCTGGTGACTCCAGCCGAAGCCCCCATCATCCTCAGTTCTCCACGGACGTCCAAGACAGACAGCTACGACCTGGTGTGGAGACCCCGGCCTGACAGCAGAGCCCCCATCCTCTATTACGTGGTGAAGCATCGCAAGGTATCCCTGTTTTGCCCTGCTCCCATCTTCCCTCTGCACCATTCCTTGGATGGGGTGATGGCCTCACCACACATTTCATGCTTTGTGGGCAGGGGCACCCATCACTCACTGGTGGCACTGGTTAGTGGGAGCTCCTGAGCTGCAGCCTCAGCCTGTTGAGGTGTGATGGATACGGGCTGTGACAGGCGGTTTGCTGAGCTATCCAGAAAGAGCCCAGTGGCAGTGCCTGCCTGCCTAAGAATGCAGAAGGCACATGCACGCACTTCCCAGTAGCTTCCATGCCCAATTCCCAGTTGTGTGTTTGCACAGATAGGAAGCCCTGAAGGCAGGTTGCACAATGACTTGTTCTGCACAGTGACTTGTCTTGGCACAAGCCACTGGAGCACCTCTGCCTTGAACGGGCTGCAGGACACAGAGCAGCAGCCTCTCCGCTGCATGTGGCTGCCCTACTCAGCAGCACTGAAGTGCCCATGCTCAGTGAGTGTGAGGAGCCAGCAGAGAACTGTCATAGCCATGCTGAATCCTCTGGGAAGGTCCTTATCCCCCAGATTTATTGTTGTAGCTGGAAGCAGTGCACTGTGGTGTGTATCGCGTGCAGGTGGCACAGTGTGAGCACATGGTGCACGGCCAAGTCCTGCTGGAGCCCATGGGCTCCTCCCTCTAGGATGTGTCATGGCACCACAGGCACAGTGCAGGCACAGCTTACCCCAGCAGTTTCTTTAAAAGGTGAAGCATTGTTGAGGGAAAAATTCTGGTTTTGAGTTCTAAAGTATCTCATCCATTTTGCTGGGGATAAGTGGGAAAAAGAGGCTTGAATTTTTTTGTCTGCTGCTTTTCTTTCCTTTTGGGTAGCCAGGGAGTTGCAGTAGAGAGGCAGGTTTTGCCTCAAACCCCAGAGGGTTTGAGTATTTCCAAAAACATGCCAGATCGCATGTTTGGGATTCCCACCCACTGCAAGGCACTGTTTTCATGTACATGTGAGTGTATGTATCTATTTTCCTGGAATTTTGTGCTTTTGTGAAAATATAGTGCAATAGAAGACTGTTACAATCCTTGATTTCTTTCTAAAAAAAATTAAGATGAGGATTTCAACTAACCATCTCTTTAAAGAGCCCTTTAAAACAAAGGGAGAAGATGCCGGCACAGGAACACAATAGGGCAAGCTTAAATAAAAAACAAAGTTGCCAAAAGCATCCCCAGACTATTGGCTCTGGTAGTCTGCCAAGGAGAGATTTATTCTCCAGTGGTGTATCATGTAACTACCAATTCTGCTTGCAATCTTAACTTGCAGCCTTGGAGTTTGTCCATATTTGATTTGTTTTTCAGCGCTTCACCTGGAAGGGGCTGTGGGGCAGTGAAGGTTACCATGGGTCACTGCAGTTTGCAGTAATATGTTTTCAGTGTAGTCCAAATTCTCAGCTGGAGACTCTTTCTTGGGATGCTTAAGGATTGTGTGGGAAGGAATTAGTCCCAATAACCCTTAAATGTGTTTTAAAAGAGTCTCTTTCTATCCAAGATTCTTAGGATCAAGTTATATAATGATCTGGTTTTGACATTTCTGACTGGAAAAGCATGTGTGTGGAGAGGGAAGGAATCAATTTAGCAACAAAAGAAAAGGCTCTTTGTGTGGAAGACAGCTGTAAAGAAAGTTAGACCTACTGACAGGAGACCTACATTTGTACTGGGCAAGGTTCTGCTTCTTCTCTAGAAAATGTCTGTGAATGTCTCTTTTTACCCTGTTCCTACACTGCCCCAAACTCTCAGCAGCCTGCAAGCAGTCAGATGCCATGCAGCCCTTATTTTTGTTTCTTAAGAATTTCTCTTTCCCTTTCCTGATATTAGCAGCCTTTAGGGCTCCCCTCCTTGGCCTCACAACTTTGCAGGCTCAGGAATAAAAATAAAACAAGGCAGGCATTAATCAGTCAGTGTCAAACGCTTGGGGAAGATGAATGATACAGCAGAGTCTTGGCATTTCCGTTCTGTTGCGTTGCCTGCATTACTAATTCTCCTTTTGGCACCGGGTCACTTCAGTGTCCTGCCTGTTTGCCTGCAAAAATATTATCTTTGCAGCTGGGGAGCAGGAGGAAGGTTCCACCTTCCCTCCCCCTCTGCATGGGGCACTAGAGTATCACAAAAAAAACCCCCTGTGTTTCCAAGCTTTTCTGAGGGCTATGGCCATGCAGTCTCTTCCCTGCAGAAACCTTTGCTCTAGCATTATGGTTCTTCATTTCAGCCCCAAAGTGCCAGGGGTGAGGCTCGATAAAACTCATTAAAACAAAGTTGTGTCTGGGTACCTCATCCCACAGAAATGGCCAGTGTCTAAATGAGCAGCTCAGCAGCTGGGCTGCAGGAGAGATTTGGCTCCTAAAGCAGCTCAGTCCTGTGGCTAATGCTGCATTTTGGGGGCTGCTCCTGCTCTGGAGATTTACACACAGAGAGTGGTGGTGGTATCAAAGGGAACCAGAGGATAGAACAGGGCTGACTGAACCCTGGGGTCAAGAAAACACACTGGGGCTTGGGTGAGTTGTCCTGCTTATACCTGAAAATTGCTTTGTAAAATCAGGCTGGAAACATCTCCTTCCTTTGCCAAGAAGGATGAGAAGGTAAATGTGGTTGGTATACACAACTTACTAATAAAGTTTCTGAGCTCAGTGCCCGCAAGAAGCCCAGCCTGCCCCAAGCTCTGCAGCACCTGCATTGGTCTCTCAGCAGGTCACCAACGCCTCGGACAGCTGGGCTGTGAGGGATGTCCCAGCCTCGCAGCACCGCCTGACCCTCACCAGGCTGGACCCTGGCAGCCTCTACGAGGTGGAGATGGCTGCTCACAACTGTGCTGGCGAGGGACAGACAGCCATGGTGACCTTCCGCACTGGTAAAGGACAGACCTTCCCTGGGGTCCCTTTTGCTCTGAGTCAGGGGAGTGGCCCTCTGAAACATCCTGTCCCAGCCCTGAGGCACAAAGCACCAGCCTTTGGACAATGGGAGTGTTTCTGCTCTGGAAACCCATCTGTCCTCAGCTTAGAGCAACTGTCAGAAGGGAAAGTGGAGGGGTAGGATGGGGAAAATTCTAACCCATCCTCTGTGTGAGTTGGAATAAGTCCCTTCTTTTCTTGGTATCTCAGTTGAACACCTGCAGAACTGTAGAAAATGTGTCTTGCATAAATGTCAAGAGATTGTTTAATTCATCCTCTGCGGGGAGGCAGAAATCTAGCAACATTTCAAGAAAGCAAATTAAAAGTTGTAGAAAATTAAATTTGAGGGGGATTATTAACAAGTCTCCCCCTTTAGCTTTTGTTCTTGCCAGCAGGCTGAGTGCTTCGAGCCCCTAGGGCTGTTAGAGTCCAGGAAGTACTTACCTCCACATCCTGTCTGGGAACATTTGCTTTCCTCATCACAGCAAAAGTTAATTCTGAGTGCATCTCTCTGTTACTGATGCCACCTCTCCTTTCTGCACAGGCCGGCGCCCAAAACCAGAGATTGTTGCCAGTAAAGAGCAGCAGATCCAGAGGGATGACCCAGGCACGAGCACGCAGAGCAGCAACCAGGCCGACAACAGCCGTCTGTCCCGTAAGGCCCCCCCTGAACTGGCACTGGGGAGCGTGAGGGGTGCTGGGTGGCAGTGGCCAGGCATGCTGGGGTTGAAGTCTCCGCTGGGTAAATCAAGAGTGCAGTGCTGGATGAGTGGTTTCTAGCCTCTGACAAGGAGAGGTCCTTCTTGGACACCCCTGCTACTGGCCTTGGCAGACAGCGAGTCCTGGAGAGCAGGCAAATCCCACTGCCTGGCCCACTTTTAATGCGAGGACATCTCAGCAACTCTCTGCCTTTTTCTGAGTTCCACACAGGGTTTAGAAAGCCCTGTCTTGGAATCTGTGAATGTGTGAGGCACAGGAGCAGCAAACTGCACTGCACCAGTGGGTGCTGAAGGAGTGTGAGGGAGGAACGGGGACCACTTTCCATCCTGCATGTCCTGGCATCCTCCTCTCTCAGCCAAGCCCTGGCTATGGGCAATTAGTTCCCATTCTACAGATGCAGAGAGTGCTCCATTTGGGTATCTTGCTGCACTGGAGAAACATCAGATCCCTACTGGTCAATCTAATTTCCCGTTTCCCACCTTGTCTCTATCATGACTATTGCCTTTATAATTTCTGTGAAATTCTCTCCTTCAATCCTAATCCTGTGAGTTCCCATCCTTCACTCTTCCCCATACTTATTCATTTGTTGTCTTTATTTTCATATCCATAGCTCCATTCGTCTATTTTCCATCTTTTGATTGTTTTCCTGTCAAATTGCATTTCCACAGTTCAGAACTTTTCCTTATTTCCTTCTCAGCTGTTCCTTCTCAATCTCTTCTGTTTCTATCTCTTGCACTTGGTTGTCCCTGCATCAGTTTCCCCCTGCTCACTGCTTCCACATCACCCAGGCTTTTTGCTCTGTCTCCAGCCCTGCATCCACCCCTCACACTGCTTTCCCTCCCATGATGGGTGATCACACCCCAAACTTTGTGTCATCCCACTTGAGCCGGGAGTGGAAAAGCAGCAAGATGTAAGCAGGAGTAAAAGGTGCTTGTGGGCACAAACTGAAAGGCCTGAGAGTGTGGGGGTGCCAGCTCTAATGAAGAGCATTCAGGAATTGCAGAGCATGTGGCTGGGTACAGTGTAGGTAGTCCTTCACCTGCATACCACTGAGCCATAGGATCCTCCAGACAGGGTGAGCAGAACATGTTTCACGTCCTGATGTCCTTCTGGGTCCCTTGCAGCTCCAGAGGCACCGGACCGTCCAACCATCTCCATGGCCTCCGAGACATCCGTGTACGTGACCTGGATCCCCCGTGGCAATGGCGGGTTCCCCATCCAGTCTTTCCGTGTGGAGTATAAGAAATTGAAAAAGTTGGGAGACTGGGTCCTGGCCACCAGTGACATTCCTCCCTCTCGCCTCTCTGTGGAAATCCCAGGCCTGGAGAAAGGTAGGCAGGTGCTCTCCTCCCTGCTTCCTGGAGGTCTGTGGGAAGGCTGCAGGGTCCCTGTAGGATGGTTAACGATCTGTCACGTCCTGCTCAGCCCTGGCATGTGTGAGCAAAACAAAGCTTCCCTGACTCCTGCCCTAGGTGCGTGGGGAAAAGGCTGCAGACACTTCTCCAATTTCTCCAGCTGCAGAGACCAGCATAGGTTTGACCTCCCTCAGGGAGGCTTAGGCATGTTTTTCTGTATTACAGGATACAATTACAAAAGGCATATGCTTTTGCCTTTTACAAGACAGGACAGAACTTTCCTTAGTTACAGGCAAGACTGATGGGCACACAAATCCCGTTGCACTTCACGTGAGAAAAGATTTCATCACGGAGCTGAACAGCTTAGAAGGGGAACATAACTACCCCAAACTAAAGATCAGTAAAATTAAGTTTGAATAAAAATTATGTAGGGTTTGAGTTTTGAACTGATGTTTATGTACTTAATTCCCATGGAGTAGAGGAAGAAGATAATGTTTTCATACCTGCTTTCAGGCCAGGATATCCTATCAGGCACCTTCCAAAACTGCTGTCTGACCTTTGGACCATCCAGACAGGAATTGGGGAAGGTAAATAAAAACAGGCTGCATCTAGAACATGGCTGAAATGTGGCCATTCAGTGTTTGTACTTCCACAGCAAACTTGCTGTAGGCTCTCTGCTTTCTGGAGATGTAGCCTCTCTTCACAGTCAGGGTCATGCTGACAGTAGAAATCTTGGAAAACTCCAGTCCCTGCAACCGTTTCATTTCCTATTTTCCCCACAGGCACATCCTATAAGTTCCGTGTCCGGGCGCTGAACATCCTGGGAGAGAGCGAGCCCAGCGCGGCGTCTCGGCCGTACGTGGTGTCCGGGTACAGTAACCGCGCCTACGAGCGCCCCGTGGCCGGGCCCTACATCACCTTCACAGACGCCATCAACGAGACCACCATCATGCTCAAGTGGATGGTAAGGCTCCTGGGGGTGGAGAGCGCTGCGGGGGCAAGAACCAGGTGTGTGGGTGCTCCTCGCACAGCTTACACATCCTCCAGGTTACCACACTGGAGCTTGTCACTAGCACAAAGGGATCTGGGATCCAATAGCTGTGTCTGCCAAAGGAGGACTGGCCTTGGGACATATAAAAGGCCGGGAAGTCACAGAGCCTAGGAAACCCTTTGCATCTGAATCCACGTTGTATACAGGGAAGATTTCAATGGATAACTGTGGGGTCTTGACCATTTTGTTCAATAAGCACAGTTGAACAATGCAGGGGGCGGCTTGCTTGCTCCATTAGCACCTCCTCTCTCCTAGTATTTTCCAGCAGATATGTCCTTCGCTCTCATTTGCTGGGTAACAATCCTAAATTTGATAATCATTTACAGCAGACCACTGCAGAGGACTTTTAGGAGTGGGTAGGATCTTTTGGATAACAGGACCATATCTGAGTGTCTTCAACAGCTTAGAGCTTCTTCAGAGGGATGCACTGCTCTCCTCTGCTAGCTGCTTCTAGCCAGAAATTGGCACAAGGCAGGATGGGCACTGCTGTTCATGTAAACTCACACAGTAGCTGATAAAGCACTGGGTAAAAGACAGCAAGAGCACACGAAGCTAGGACAGTACTGCCCTGGGTGTGGGGGAGGAAGAGAGTTGTCTTCAGAAACACAGAGCTCCTGCAGTGACCAGTTCATGGCAAGACCCAGTTTCTCTGGAAGCCATGAGCCTACTGAAGTCAAGATGATGGTGTGCTTGCTCATGCCCAGCTGAGTCACTGTTGTTCAGGAATTTTTTTCTCTTGAATCACTGTCTGAGGCTGCTGAGAGGGAGCAGAGCACTGGTTGCCTGGAGTGACAGGCCCAGATTCACAGCTTGTCTGTTACCTGAGAGAAGCAAAGCTTGAGAGTAGCAAGTAGTACTGAGCTTTTGTAGGGAAGCCCTCATTGTGCAAACCAATGGCAACACAAAGAAAGTCTCTCAGCTAAATTATCTTCCTGTCCCATCCCATTTATCCCAGCTGCTCCTCACCTAGTACAATACAAGCATGGACATCTCTGCTAATTTCTGCTCTCCTTCCCATTCTCTGCAGTACATCCCAGCCAGCAACAACAACACTCCCATCCATGGATTTTACATCTACTACCGCCCCACTGACAGTGACAATGACAGTGACTACAAGAAGGACGTGGTGGAAGGTAGGAGACATAGAGAGACTGGGCCCACCACTGGTCCCTGCTGGAAGACAGCACAGCCAAAAAGAGCCCTGTGCACAAAAGGCAGTGGCTGTCCAGGCTGCTTTACCAGGCACTGCTGCAGAGCTGGGCCAACTGCCTGTTCCCTGAGGAAGTTCAGAGCTCCATGTGGTTTTTTTCCTCTTCAGGAGATCGGTACTGGCACTCCATCAGCCACCTGCAGCCAGAGACCTCGTATGACATTAAGATGCAGTGCTTCAATGAGGGAGGTGAAAGTGAGTTCAGCAACGTGATGATCTGTGAAACCAAAGGTAAGTGGATTCCCAGGGCAGCTCTGGGAGCACAGCTGCTGCCTTCCCTGCCTGCAGCTGTCAGAGCACAGCTGGGCAGGAACCATCCCTGCCTGACAGTACATTACCCAAGCTCCAGTGAAGTGGTGAGGCAACACTGGAGAGAAGAGAGACACAGGGTTGTCCATGCTGTTGAGCAGTGTGCCCAGTCTGTGCTCGTCCCTTGGGCAGAGTCCATTGCTGTCCCTCAGAGCAGCAGTTACCTTTTGTTTGCCTATCACATGGGTGGTGACTGGAAGCAGAAGGGCTCACTTTCCCTTGCTGTGCTGAATTCCATGTTGCACTAGAAGCAGGCCCCATGTTGTCTTCAAAGCAGTCATGACAGGAACAGCATTAAGTCCAAGTGTGCGCTTTGGAGAAGCTATTTTGGATTTGCTTTTGCTTGAGCAGTCCACAAGCAGATCTGGCAGAGCCGTGGGCCGAGCACAGAGGCCTTGTCTGTACTGCCATATGCATCAGCCTAGGATTCCTGTCATCCAGCAGTGCTTCTTTAAAGCCACCATAGAAGTCTGGCCGCTCCACAGCAGCATTGACATCCCTGCACTGCTGTGCTCTCTGCCATGTCTCTGATGTTCTCTCTTCCTTCCACAGCTCGGAAGTCTCTTGGTCTGCCAGGTCGTCTTCCACCCTCCCCAGTGCCCCCTCAGCAGCGTCCCCCACTCAGTGGTGGGCACAGTGGCCTGGGGACAGGAGCCATGGTGGCCCGTTCCAGCGACTTGCCGTACTTGATTGTAGGCGTTGTGCTGGGATCCATCGTCCTTCTCATTGTGGCTTTCATCCCCTTTTGCCTTTGGAGAGCTTGGTCCAAGCAGAGTAAGCCTTGTTCCTTGGGGGCTGATATGGTTTGCCTGTGGATTAAATCTGACCCGGGGTGGAGTTGCATCAAATACCCAAAATGTGAAGGAGTTCTGGGAAGCAGGGAAGGGACGGACAGAGGGCAAGTCTCAGATGTCCTGTGAAACCCCATAAAGACAAAGGCCACTGTTTGTCCCTCATCCTGCTTGCCTTGTTGCAAAGGAACCTCTGGGACTAGGGGGAAGGGCTCCTTTTCACCATTTATCTCCAAGAGTGCTTTGGATGCCAAAATAGCTGCCTGATAGGACAGCCTAACCATATACATGCTGAGCTTCAACAAGCTTGACTTTACCTCTAATTTTTGCCTCAGACTTTCTTTTCCTTCCCTCTGCAGAGCAAACCATTGACATGGGCTTCCCAGGAGCTGGGCTGCTGGTGTCATCGTGCCAGTACACCATGGTGCCTCTGAGAGGCATCACTGCTCCTCGTGCCAATGGACATCCCTTTGCCAATGGGCAGCCCTATGCCAGCAGGGCACATCTGAATGGCATCTGCACCTCTACAGGAGTGGGGTACACAAGCACCAAGCCCCGAGATTACAGCCCCGATGAAATGCCACAGGTGAGTCCACACCTGGAATCAAGAGCTGGTTTGTCCTGAGCTGGAGGCCACACTTGCAGTGAGAGGGCTTTTCCAGGCATGGCTGGCACACTTTGCAGCATGTAGAAGTGGCAAGGCTGGCTTCCCAAAAGCGATTTCCCCATTGTAGTGAAGTCTGAGACACGGGGGGAACAGGAAGGACTCCAAAACACAGATGAAGGGGTGGTTTCTTGGGCCAGGTGCCTCTTAAGGCAGGAGAAGGCAGTGAGGAAAGGCAACTCTTACAGGAACAGTTCCTGTCCCCTGAGCAAAGCTCACAGGGACTGACAGTCCTGAGGACTCCGTCTGTAAAAGGGTAAGAGGCAGTGCCAGAGCTGAGATGATAAATTGCTTATCCCCCACTCATTCAGCAGTAAGTGTAAAGTGAGTTTTTCAGTGCTCAGTTTCACTACCCTCAGTAGCAAAAGAAACAGTTTCAGCTTTTTCTGCCTTCTGCTGTAAGCACTTCAGCGGTCTGCCCCAGGGCTCTGACTCACAGATCAGCATGTGCCTCTTAATGCTGCTGTGTGCCAATGCTCTGCTAAGAATCCTTCTCTCCTTCAGTCACACGAGGAGACCAATGCCTTGCTGCAGGCAGGAGTGCTGCAGAATGGGAGTGGCCAGCAAGACTACCAGCCCTCCAGGTGAGTCCTGGCCTGTGGAGAGAGAGGGTGGAGCAATCTACTGGGACCCATAAGACTACATCCTCACAGAGGCCTGCCGTCAATACACTCCTGTCTGTCCCAGCTTTGAGAAACAAATCCAAATCTCTAGCACTAGGACACCTTGGTCTAAATTCTCCTCACACAACTCATTCCTCTTAGGATTTCAGGAAGGAATAATTTAATTGTAGAGGTGGCCAAGACTTACTCCCCTCTGTTCCCTTTTCCTCCTCCTGTTTCTAAGTGGGAGACTGAAAAGCAGGATGAGAGAAGCAAACATCTGTGATTGATGCTGATAAACAGCTGCCCTAGAATCTGCCCTCACACAAAGTGAGTGCTTTGTGTCTCACTGGTCAGACATCCTTCATTACTGTGCTCCCTGTGAGTCACTATTCCTCTCAGCTCCTGTGGCATTTGCCAGCTGTTGGGTCCTGGATACCAGGTCTCACATCACCTCATTCCCATACCACTGTCATATCCCAATTTCTGCTCTTCCCTTCATTTAGGAATGTTCTGTGTCACAGCATTGATGAACTGGCTGTAACACATGAGTTAGATCTTTCAAGGAGGAAAGATCTGTAAACAGCACTAAACCTCTTTGCCTGCTTCCCCAGATTGCCCAGTTCCAGAACAGAAGACAACTCTTTCCTCTACAGTCTCCCAGATGACTCCACTCACCAGCTTCTTCAGCCACAAGATGATTGTCCTCACCTTCAAGAGCACTTTGTTGGCCTCCACCATCCAGTGATAGGAAGCAAAGTGGGAGGGCCTAGCCTGGATGCTCGACGGGATACCCTCTTCCACCAAGGTCAGTGGTTTGGGAAACTCCATGCCTCCTTCATCTCATCATTTTAGGCTGCTCTTGAGGGGAAATCTCAATGCAGAGCCTTTCTGATGGCTTGTATTCAAGTGATATGAATCCATCTCCCTAGGGCCTGATCCACCCCTGTAGTGCAGATCAAACTTGTTTTGTGTGATCATGGCATCGAATTCCCACACAGACTTTCAGAATGCAGATCTTCCTCTTTGATCAGAGTACCCCTCCTCATAAAGTGAACTGTTGACCTGAAACCTCCCACTGCATGTCTCTTTCCAGTGTGCATTGTAATAATGTCTTGCTCCTTTCCCCCTCAGGAAGCCCTTGCTGCTTAGGGCTAGTGCCAGTTGAAGAGGTAGAAAGACTAGACTGCTGCCAGTCCAGAGATCTCCATGCCCAGAACCCGGTGATCACATCTTTGGGTCAGGACCTACCAAGACATCTGAACAGCAGCCCTCCACCACTGAGACCCTTAGAGACTCATCCTCCCACCAGCTAGGGACCAAGCTGCCTTTTGCAAAAGACTTATTCTAAAGAGAAAAAGAGAAAGGGTATTTATTTTTGTATAACACCTCTATTTATATATTTATGCACTTGTATATAGATGTATATGTGCCTTTTATAATGCTATGGAGACAGAAGGCATCCTCAGCAAGGTCACAGGAGGACCCAGGAAACAAGGCAGCAGCTCCCAGTGGCACCATCAGAGCATACAATGGAAACAGCTGGACAAGGGACACTGCAGGACATGGGTCCAAACAGAGCTGCCAGCACCCTCTTGCAGCGAGGGTTTCACAGCAAATAATGCTGCCCAAAAGGTCTTTTCCTTTCCCCCACAGGAAAAGTTTGTTCCAAGAACATGCTCCTGTGAATGGACTGGAGTTATGCACTCTGCCTAATCAACTTAAACAACATTTCACATACACGCCATCTGCAGCTGCCTATCTGTAAAGACAAATCCACGCTTTAACATCTAAAATAAAGGCTTTAGTCTTTGCTGTGCCTGGCTCTAAGCTGATTCCTCACCCAGAATGAGCCCTTTCTTTTTCACTTGCAGACCTACAGCAAGCAGGACATCTGGGGAAAGGTGACATTTTCCTGCAGTTGGAGTTTTCCAGATAGACACTGGTGATGCTGAGTCTGGGGTCTTGTTCCCTGTCTCCAGCTGAGTCTCTAGATATGTAGCTACCCAGCTGGCACTGTATGTCCTTGCCCTTTGTTAGGCAAGGGATTGGTGCCAGACAGCCTGGGCTCCAGCCATTTCCTACCTCCCAGGGCACAACCTGCAGCTGCACAAGAGCTCCCAGCACCCGGTGCATTCCTCAGCAGGGACCCCCTGTAAGGGTAGGCTGCACGAGCACCATTCACACACTTGTGCTGGGACCAGCAGGAAGTTCTTGTGCCTGGCTGGGATATGGCTGGAGGCCTGCTCAGTGTACACCAGACAGAGACACAAAGACCTGTGGCAAGAGGTGGAAAATGGGGAAGAACAGCGAGAGCAGCTGGAGGTTTTTTAATTTATTCAATTAAAAATTAGCATCTCAGGAGCCTTGCATGGGAAGAACACAACCCCTCCAGCCTGGGGATGAAGGAAGGTTTCACAATCAGGCAGGGTAAGTGCTGTAAATGATCACATACTGCCACCACACCAAATGAGAGAGGCAAAAAAGAGCAGTACCTGGAAACACAGAGCTTGGCCCTCTGATGGATCAGGCGGCTGCAAGCCAGTGGAATTACGGGCTGACTTTCCATTGTTACACCCTCCTCCTGCCAGTAAATGCCATGTCCTTCCCTGAGGAGAAAGGCCCCTTTGCTTTCTCCTGGCCAGTAGTGTGTCCCTGGACTCTAACTAGCTCAGTTAGCAGAGCAGGGCCACTGCTGCTCAACAGTAACAACTGCTTGCTTGAGGCAGATTTCTTTTACCATCTTTGGGAATGAATATTTGCCCCAAGGAAACTTCAAACCAGCTTCCCACAGTCACTTGTTTGAAGATGGACACAGACATAATCCACACATATGGACACATACAGCACACCTTGTCCAGTGCAACCCTCTGCAATGGACTGATAACGGTATTTAGTAGTTTTATTTGCTATTTTTTATTCCAAATATGTTGTTACAGTAATATTTTGATAGAAAAACACAACTCTTTACAACTAAACCCCTGGATAGCCAAACCAATTAATTTTGCACTTCCAGGCATGACTGCTGCCACAGTTAATTTTAAGGGTGACTTGGACTGTTAGTTACTATTTCTGAACAGGGAGTTTGAATCTCAGAGTCTTGTGCTAAAGCTTGTAGAAAGAGGCACCCACCTTTTCTGCTAAGGAAAGCAAGTTCTTTCACATCTCATCTACTCTGCCCTGGCTGACTTCCTCTCTCAGAAGGGCCACCTCACAAGTCATGTGCATGAGCCGTGACTCCAGCCGGGCTGTCTCTTTGATGTCAGCACTTCGGGTGCCCTCAAATTCTCCGCCCTGTAGATTAAAAAAAAATGGAGAGGGAAATAATGGCTCCTAGAAAACACGGAGAATTAACAGTGGAAATTTATTTCAAATAGGGAAAGTGAAGTTTGCCAAGAACCAGGACATACCCATGACTTTTCCCCACTTTAGTCAGAACTATGTGAAAGACTGAAGGTTCACTAACTTAGACTTCCTCCCTGATACAGAGCAATAAATTCACTTCTCATTGTAATGCTGTTACATGATTGTAATATGACTGCTTCCATGTGACAAAGGAATATTCTTTTAATTCCTTCAAGGCATATTTTAATTAGAAATTAGTTTGTTTCAGTCTTAGAAAGCAGCACAGTAAGAAATTGCAGAGATGGTAAGGTAAGGAGCAGCCATTCAGCCTGTCCCACTCCTAGCCCAAACTGCTGACTGCAGAGCAGGATGTGAGACTGGGGAGCTGGGGAGGGCCAGATGATCACTTACCCATTTCTGAACAGTCCCAAACCTGCAAGAACTGCAGTGGCTACAAGGCTCACCTGACCAGTTGTCAGTGATTCCAGCTCAGTTTCAAGCTGATGCTTTTCATGGCAAAACCTGTTCAGCTGGTGCAGCTTGCTGGTGTTTTCCCTTGTTAGCTTTGCTAGCTGATGCTGCAGGACCACAATTTTTTCCTAGAAAGATGTAAAAAGTCAATCTGGGATGAGAGAGGACAAAAAGTGTGGAGTGGGGAAGAAGTTCTAGGCGCAATGTAAATGTCACAGGTAAACAACAGACTGATCCTGCCACACCACCAGGCAGGATCTGACACACAGTACCTTTAGTGCAGTGTCATCTTTTTGTTTTTAATATATCTAAATTACAAATGCCTAAGTAAGTAAAGCAGTTAGGCAAAAGTGTAAGGAAAAGAAAGCTATTAGGTACATAGTATTTCTGTACCCTCCTGTGCCCTTCTGTAAAGGCAGCATAAGTGTGTTGCCTGCTTGCACCACAGCAGCTGAGCCTTAGGCCCCACCAAAAGAAGACATGAACTTTTCAGACTGCACAGATTGGCACACCAGGCATGAGCCAGAGCCTGCCCTGTACTCAAAGTCTCTCACCAAAGGCAGTAAGAGAAAGCAGGAGGTGCTGAATGCCACCTGAGAACCAGAGAAAAGCACTCTGCAAGAGCTTCATGTAGGGAATGTGTTTGAGGAAAGCAAAACAGAGAGATCAACTACCTCCATGAAAAATAGGATGTGCACCAGCAACTGGAGCAGAGGTAGCAATGATGATGGGAAATTGGAGTTGAACACTATGGTCTATTAAGGATAAGTTAAAAAAAAATCAAATATGAGCAAGTTGACAAAAGATTTTAGTGTAACTTTTCAGTCCCCAGGAAAACGAAGCCTTAACAGATCATCACAACACGTGTCTTCTTCCTCTTCCTGCTACTTACCTCCCATTCTTTGAGCTCCACAAAATGCTCGTACTCTTTCTCCATTATTCTCACTTTCATCTGCTCCCTAGGTATATTAACAGAGTGTACTTGAACTGCTTCAAAATCAACCAGCCGACCAAACTTCTCCATCATCAGATTATTGCACCTCTCCTCCAGTCCTAACAGAGGGACATGGGCACAAATGGCAGCACTGTCATTCACTGGTTTACAAGAATTTCTGCCTTATCTCAGCTTTTTGTCTGAGCCCTTTGATATTTGCTCTGTAATAAATAATTCACACAAAACCACACAGAGCTCACAGCTGAGTCATGCCATTTGTCCTTGCCCATGATGATGCCTGTGTGGCCACTAAGCCGGTCCTAGTAAACCACTCTTACACCACAGGCTGTATAGGGCCTTTGCAGGTCTGGTGGTGCTAGACACAACTTTGGGTTTGCCTCCTGGGAAACTGTTTTGAATAGGCCTTGTTTCCTTCTTCAGATGTTCCAAAGGGGAGGAAATTACCAGAAAAAGCTTATGTATCTTTGGAGAAACTACTTTTATCCTAGGAGTTCTGGTTTACAAGCAGAAATAGCAAACATGTGTCCAGACTTCCAGTGTCTCATCCTAGTCAGCTCTACTTATACTAAGTTCCCAAATTGGCACAGCCTGATGACTCTGCAATGCTGGAGAACCACTACTCCATCAAAACAATCTACTTGATCTGTTCTATTTTCTGCAATTACTCTCTGTGATATCCATGCAAGTATAGAGCCAGATGCTGTGAGTTACCCACAGCCAGTGAGAGGGACAGAAGGAATATTAGCAATGCTGTATTGTTCAGAGTCTTTGTTACTCACCTTGAATCTCCATCTCCATCTCCTTTTTGTCCTGGATAAGCTGCTTATGTTGCTCCTTGGCCTTCTTATGGATCTCCCTTTGCATTATCTTTTCATTACGTAGGTCCACAATTCTCTTTTTCAGGTACTGCAAGGACTGATTGGTAAATACTAAAGTCTGGGAGAAGTCACGGGGCATCTCCCCATCATCCAAGCACTGCACCTGCAAAAGCAGCCAGAAATAAGCAAGGCTGGCTTTACTTCTTAAGGGCGATGGAGATGTCTCTTCATATAAAATGTGTGCGCAATAGAGAGGTAATGAGTGAGGTGGGCATGGGCACAACTTTTTTTTAGGCCAAGGAATTGTGTGAATGAATGCATTGTACCCAATCTGACATTATTGAACTGGGCAGAATTCCCATTAATTTCAATACTTTTTGGGGATTTTTGGATTTGTTTTTCTGGGGCGGTGTTTCATTTTTTTTCCCCCACGAGAATATCAGTAGGTATGGACTTGAAAGAGAATACCACGCCAAACCTATACAGCACTTGAAGACTATGCACATTTCAGCTATAGGCCAGCCTGCCTGTCCTTACCTCATTTCTGTCATTACAGGAGAAGGGGAAAAAAAGGGAATTCTAGAGGAAATAGCAGCATTAAGTTCAGTTAATGGCACTTCCTTCCCAGGAGACCATAGTGAATCAGGAACTAAGAGCCCTAAAGAACAGTAACACTGTTGTTTAGTTGTACACAGGCTACTCTGCATGTGCAGATGCACAGCATCTTGAATTACCTGATGGAGTCTCAAAGGCACAACTACATCCAGCTCATTCAGTTTGTGCAGCTTTTCCCACTGAAAGGCCTCCAGTTCCCTGTTTTTTGTGTCCAGACTGGTTTCTATTTCTTTTGCCTGCAGAAAGACAAATTGTGGACAAACAAAATCCTGTGATACTTAGAATACACAAGGCAACAAGGTTCTGTTAGAGTTCCTGATTCAGAGGGGAAAAAAAGTATATAAAAATGTGGTTTTTTTAAACTACATATAATAGGTGAGTTTCATAGGCAAACCCAAGGATTATCTACATATATTCAAGCAAAATTCTAACCTGAATACCTCTGCACACATGTACACTTGTGAATGTCTCCTTAGAGCTGCCCTGTATGTATCAAGAGACAGCTGCTTTGTTTAGCATCTAAAACACTTGTACATCTACAGAGCCTGCAAGATAATTTTTATTGTGTTATGCCTGGAAATGCTTATTGATTCTGCATGAGAAAGAAACAATTCAGACTCAAATGTCATGCCCCAGGGTGAATATGTGGCAGCTGGCACTTAGGAAAACCTTTAAAAACTAAAAAAATTTTGTATGTTAAGCATGCTTGATGGAACATTTTTGAGACAAAAAAAGTGCAGGACTTGCACAATGCTATTTTGGTAGCGCCCTCTCTCTTCCAGATAACCCTTCAAAATAAGATATTTTTTGATCAGTAGAAATCAAATTTCTTAATGAATGCAGGAGTTCAAAAAGGCAAAATGGAAAATTTGTACCAAAAGTTTATTCAGTGATTACCTGTGACAAAGAGCAACGGAAAATAACTAAAAGCAAAAGAAATAGATGGAAGAATAGAATTTTTATGCATTTATTTTAACCTGGATTTGTGTTAGGGTAAGTATTCTTCAATCTCTGTTCCTGTACACACACACAGACTAGGCCAGACCACACCATGTGTTTCACCTGAACCAGAGAATCCAGTTCCTGCTGCTGCATGAGGTTAGACAGCTGGGAAGGAACTGATCTAAAGCCTGGATCCAGCCCCATGAAAGCTAAGGTTGGACCAACTTGATTTACCCTTTTCAGGTAACCCATGTTGAGCTGCCTCCTGCCTCTGTGCTTCCACAGGTATCTCTTCCTAAATGGAGGCCTCTCGGAGGGTTAGGGTTCTGTTTTTAAATCTTAGACCAGCACTAATCACTAGCACTACATTGAACATGCTGATGCTTTCTGAGAAAACACTAAAATACCTTTATGGCCAAGGCATTATATTCCTTTTTGAGGTCAGCAGCAGCTTTCTTCTCCTCTTGTAAAGCCTTCTCAATGCCTATGCGCTGCTGCCGGAGCTGGATGGTGTTCAGAAAGAGATCCTCACTGCACCCTGAGAGGGAAAGGGTCAAAGAAGAGCTTACTTTCACTGTGACTACTCTGGAATTACTGATTAGAGCTGGTACCTTCTCCTGCTGTGCACATTCCCAGCATTGGCCATAATAACAA
The DNA here is from genome assembly GCF_028551555.1 of Melozone crissalis. NCBI lineage: Eukaryota > Metazoa > Chordata > Aves > Passeriformes > Passerellidae > Melozone > Melozone crissalis. The sequence goes on along the minus strand of NW_026535786.1, from coordinate 18,553,159 downwards.
CATGGGTTTGGTTCCCTAGAGCTTCCTTAAACATAAACCCATGGGCCACGTGCCCCCGTGAACAGGTGACTGTCTTGGATGGATCTTTTTCTTCTTTACATTCAGTCAAGGCAGCTTGTTTCCAGAAGTCGGATTAAATGCATCAAAGCCAGCATTAAAGGCAAGTGCTCAAAAATGAGCTTTTGTAAGCAATGCAGCTCCAGTAGCGTTGCAGTAAAATCTTCAATTATGTGCGCATGTAGTTGTTTCTCCATAGCCCCCTTCACTATAAATTATGAACTTGCTGTAGGGATCATTTATAGCTCTACTTGTAAACAAAGCTGTATTTCATGGAACCCGTGTCATGGTAAGGAAGATCTGTGAATTTCTATCTAATACTGTGATTTCAGTAATGCTTAGCAAATGCATAATTATGCCCAAATCTGCAGGCATAATAATAAAAAAGAGAGCCCAATAAAGGCAAAAAAAATTCCACATAAAGGGACAAATATGAAGGTACTAATGCAACAGGTAATTACCCTATTAAATTAGCAATTTGGACGTTTTAAGCAAGAAATAACAATCTTTATTTCTTCCCAACATTCCATTGAAAAATGAGATGAACAAGGAGTTAACAAAAAATTCAATTTGTGGAAATGATTTTAAAATCCAATTTTAAAAAAAAAAGGGAAGGCATATTGTTGGTAAGTTAGAACTTGAAAATGAAGGAGTGCTGCTGCACGGTCATTGACACATCACTCAAAGATTAAAAAAAAAAAAATCTGAATTAGCTAAGCTTGTACAAAAGAAAAGGAGAGAGAAAGATTGCCTGCCTTTTTTGAATGCACAAATGAAGAGGTTTCTGCAAAGTAAAGCTACTAACTTTTCAGAGCAGCCTAGCAACAGGCAATTGCTGCATAAATCCACGAGGTGGTAACAAAGAGCTTCAATTAACAGCATGAGGATCCCCTCAGAATTTCCCTGAACAGAGAGGGATCCAGCCAGGCCACGCAGCTGGTCTCCAGAGAGCACAGCCATGCCACTGCTCCAATCCAAAAAGGAAACTTTTCTCTCCAGATAACAGCCATGAAATGGTGAATGCTTCTTTACCCAAAAGAATTAATTCTTAGTGCTTAGCTAAGTTTTATTTTTCCAAACTTTTTTAATTAGGGTAGTCTACACTACCAGCAGTTTTATTGTCTTGACCAAAGTTTCCCAGGGAAAAATGCTGCACACAGAAGGGGTACACAAATTCCACTCCTTCATGACTTTACCATGCAGTGAATAATTTTAAAAATCTGTGTTTTCTTTCCAAACACATGATGCTGCCCCTAAAGCTAAACAACAAGACAAGGAAATAACAGCTTAGGTACCTTCTGGGCAAACTGAGTCATCAAAGACTATGCGTTCAGATCCACCATTTTCTTCATCAGTCTTTAAGTCAGGCTTTTCATCATCCTCCTCTTCATTCTCATTTTGTTCACCTGAAAGAAACAGGCACTGGCTTGCAAAATGCTCCAGACTCACCAGCCATGCATTATGCCAATGTGCTGGTGAACACAAGCCCAGCAACAATGAAAGATCACTCTGGTAATATGTGAATCCAGGCCCCTTGTGCCTATTGCTTTGATCTGATGTGATGTTTTCACAGAAAGGAAAAAGAAAAAAGGGAAAGGGAAAGAGCAAGAGAGAGAGAGAGATATCACCTAGTAGTAGTACAGGCACAGATGCAGCCCATGTTTTTGGGACTTATATTCAACATATTTTCTCTCTTTATATGTGTTAGGAATTTGAACAGCATGGGTTTAGCATTCTACCAGAGAGATTAATCAACCAAGCAGAATATGGAAGCACAAATCTGTCATAAAACATCACCATTGCCTGCACTTTTTGCTAATCATGTCCCACTGGAAATCAAAAGCCATGTCAGAGAGAGCACAAGTATTTTAGCTCAGTAGGACTGCCTAGCTTTAACAGCTTAAAACTGAGTCACTAAGATGAATGAAATCCTTTTGTAATAGGTTTAGTCCTGTGAGTAATAGATGATTGCAGACTAGGTTTATGATCTCTCATTAGTCAATGGACAGAGTAAAGCAGAATGCCACAAATGTGACAGACTAATCACTTATCCATAGCTCCCATTGATAAAGCATGGGAAGCACCATGCCTCTTCCTCTTACCAATTATCAGTCCTCGGTATTGACTTACAGGGTGTAAATTGCAGGAGCTGTTATCAGACCAACTGCAGTCATATTAGAAACTGAATTACATCATAGTTATCATTCAAGATGACAGCCACAGAAGACATTGCCAGTCTATAAACAAATCTGGGTAGATTTGACCTACGGGCTTTTGAACTGACTGGAGTGTTGTGTGTACTCAGGGCTCCAGCTAGACCAAGAGACATGTACTTGACCACACGGAAATATGTATAACAAATCCATAAAGCAAAAAGAACAAAATCTCCAACCTGCTTTTCTTCTTACTTCTTCTTTTTCCAAATACACAACTTCCTTCTTTAAAATATCTGTCAGAACATCAGCAAATTCATTGTTTTCTCCAAGGGATGCTTCGAAGCTGGCATAAAGAGCTTTCTCACGTTCCTCAAGCATTACAATCTCAGACTTTCTATCCTCCATTTGTGCAAGGCAGCTCTTCAATTTTGACTAAACAAACAAAAATATATTTCAGTTAAAAGGTACAGCTCATGTGTACCTATATAGGATGCATCTGTGAAGATCTGGAAATGCAAAACTTGTCTGTCTCTCTTGATTAAACCCATGGTTCAATCAAGCATCGCCTAGGAATATGTTCTTAAAGGATGTGATTAGTCACTTATGACATATCATGAAGGATCTATTAAAATACAGATGTTAAGATCATTAAAAAATTAAGTATTGGAAGTTAGAATGTCACTTTAGGACATGAAACAGACACGGACACTGGATTTTCCAAGGCAAAAAAAGACTTTTAATTTTTGACTCCAACATTTATAGATATCGGAAAGTGACAGTGGATTGGAGGGTGACAGTGACACTGTCACTCTCCAATGAGACTGGATAAACTAACAGTCTATCAAATTTCTTTTCCTCCGTAAAAAAATGCAAAATAGTAAGTTATTTACATAAAGTGTGAAAGAAAGTTCATTACAAGAATGTAAACATCAGAAGGCTTAGAAAAACTTAAAAAACAGGGCGACATCAGAAGTGACCATCCTATTAGGCTGATCATCAAGAGTTTTTTGTTTTTCAAAATTTAGCACTAGTCACTGGATTGGTGCTAAAACAAAGCCAAGGGATGTCACCATTTACTTTATGGTTTACTTTTGTTTCAAGTCATGCACTAATGGTACTGTTAAATTTAAATTAATGTTACACGTGGTCTACTTACATGTATGTCCTCCTGTTTATTGATGATAGCACAAATTTGCTCCTCAAGAAGATCCTCATGTATCTCAAGTTTCTTCAGGATAAGCAGCTCTTCGCAGCATGTGATGCAGCGCAGATCAGCACTTTTCATCTGCACATCCATCTTCAGTTTCTTGTGCCGCAAAAGGCGGAGTTCAGCATCAAAGTTGATCACCAGTGTGTTGATCTGGAGCAAAGTAGTGTGAAATCAGGAACAGGAAAAGTATTTCCAGTGCAGTTAAACATGCAAAGCTAGAGAAGGGAGCAGAACGGAAAAATTCTCTCTGCCAAATCAACAACTCAGAAATGTTATTTCCTAGAGAGTAGTGATGCACTTTGAAACACAAAGTTAATCCCAAGTCTTTGTCTTTGTTCTCAGCATAATAGTAAAAGAATCACCAGGGCTTCACAGGAATCTTTCACTGCATCCGCTCCATCCCTGAAGTATTTTAGTCTTCAGAGAATGTTTTGGAGTAGTCTGTAGTTTACAGTAGTTTATATAACAATCCCAGATGCATCAATAAATAACTCTTCTGTCTTGACAGACTTCTTTTGAAACAGCTGCCAGCTCTTCACTTAGACATTTACAGCAAAATAAGTACTAGCAGCTGCTAACATTAACTTACAGGTGTGTGATGTTCACAGCAGAATTTGGGTATTCCCTCATAACCTTCATACACATAAACACAAGGGTGTCTGTGTTGAGGCAGACCAAAGAATCAACTCCCAGTAGCAGATATTAGAGGAGAGATGCTAAGAAATGGAGCAAACAAGTGAACAGTGGCATACCTCTGCTATACAGCTCTCTTAAACTCTGACTTAGGTGCATCCTGAGTTTGAAGCAGTATACTTGTGTTCAACAGTTTTGAATGGATTTTTTCCACACTATCAAATTATAGCTTCCCCCATGTTCTAGTGCTGAGCTCCAAAGCTTAGCTAATTGTTGGATAGGAAAACTATTTTCACTTGCATGCTTCAACCTTTCTATGTAACCATTTCATTTGATATCTCTCCTTCTTTTAGGACATTATTCCTACTCTCCTTTTCTATGCTATTCAGAATTTTATCACATCTCTAAAACCATTTCAGTTGGCTTTTTTGCAGGCCAAAGATACATTATCCACTTAGATGTACCTTTTAAAGAATCTTTTCCGTGACTAAGCATTTTGGTTACTCTCTTTTGTACCTTTTCTAATCCTACAAAGTAATTTTTAGACCAAAAAGTTGAGACTACAGTTATTGAAGAGCTGAGAACATGAATCTACAAAGTTGTAGTGATGCTGCTTTTTAACTCTGTAATTTTTCAAGTTATGTCTAACATTTTACTTTTCTTTTTTTTTCCCCTTTTTTTTTGGCCACTAAGATCACAGCTTCATGTCACAATCAGTAAGAAATCTAAGATATCTTTCAAGTGATAATAGTCAGAACACAGGTTATATTTATGGATTTATACTGATTTCCACTGTAAATTTGCAATAGTTAGCATTTTCTGGGACTGCAGAAAGGCAAGACTAGCTGCAATCCTGAGACTGAAGGGGTTTTGGTTTCATTTATGAACCAGTGGGATTTTTTAATCTGACAAAAATAACTTTCAATTTCCTACCTTTTTAATCAAGGTCTCCTGCAAGTACAGATTTTTTATCTTCTCTCTCATTAAAATTTCCAGTTCCATTTCTGTTGGCTCTACTTTCTCCATCTTATAAGCCTCCTGCTTCCCTGTGACCACAGCTGATGCATCTCCAGCCTGCACCATGGCATCACCCTCTTCCATAGGAAGAGTTTTTAGAAACACGTGCCTAAATGCGCGGAACGAGGCACATCCTTCCAGCGGCTCCTCCAGCTCTGCCGTGGCCTCCTGCTCCTCTTTGAACTTTAGGAGGACGTCACTGCTGCACTCAACTACCTTTTCAGGAACCTCATCTGGGTGTAACTGAGGGATCCGGGGAATAGGAAGATGTTCTGATACATCTAAGTTTGCCTGTATGGATTTGACTTCCTTCACTAAACTTTGGATTTCATCAATAGTAGAAACCTTGAGATCCCTCAAAGACACAATCTCTTTGTTCATATTCACTTTCGTCTTATGGATCTGCAAAGGAAAAACTATTTTAGTAGGATTCCCCACCACAGGAAGCAGTCTTACCCAACTCAGGAAGGCTAACTTTAGGATTATTAAACATTCTGTGATAATGGGACACTCTATTAGTTGACTCTTTTTACGTAAAGTAATAATTGTGATCTATTCTCATTAGATCTATATCAATATAGATCTATATCAATATAGATCTATGTGATCTATTATCATTAATATACTTGGCAGAAACTTCTCTGATCTTTATAGAAGAAAATAACACACCATCCACCTGAAGCAACTGGAATTCCTCATCTGTATAAACCCAGAATTTATGACAAGAACTACTCCCTTTGTTTGCTCTAATGAGTTGGGTTAATCACTGGCTATCTGACAGCATCAGCACTACAGAATGAGACTAAAATGATCAAACAAATCCCCCGAGACTGTGGCATTGCTTCTGTGATGCTTAGGCCTTGCTGTCAAAGTTATCCAGTATCACTCTTTTGCACTCCAGCCAAATACAATTAAAAACCATTCCTATGAGAAGGATAGGGGGAAAAATCAGAGGGAAAGCAACAAAGATACTGCACAACATTTGAACTTATTGTGTCTTCAAGGTTGAAAGATGTGTGGTGACTGTAGGCGTTCTACCATAGCAAGGTGGGTCCAAAAAACCTGGTTTCTCAGGAAGATTCCAATTTCAGGAGCAGCAATTGCCAAAGTGCAAATACAGAGAGGCCACACTAGAACACCTGTCCTCACCCAAATCCCTGTTTTTGTAAAGGTATTTCATGGCAGGAGTTATTTAGCTCAGTGTTTTTACTAGATTATAAGACTTGTAATTAAAAGAGACAGATGTTCCTGCTGAAATACTAGTAAAGATAAATTCTCTTTCTCATTTATAAAGAGTCAACCTGGAATGATTCAGTTTTGGGTTTGCTGGAACACAAGACAGTTCACAAGAGAATGGCTGATTTGTAACTAAAGCTTACTCAAAACAGCCATCTGTCCTTCAAGGCCTATTCCCACACTCACTTTCAATTCCTTTAAAAAATTTCTCCAGTGATTATTACACTATCCTCACTTCCTCTCAAAAAGTGGGGCTATATACAGTTTTACATACCAAGTCTTCCAGGATTGCAAGCTGCATCATCTTCTTTTCAGTGTTTATACGCTCATCTTCAGTGAGTGTGTAGTTGGTGGCACTCTTCAGCCTGTAACATCCTATAGTCTCCCGTGCTTCTTTGATGTCCTCAGCATCTTTGGAATTCTCATGGCTATGTCTAGGTTTGCTCTTATATCTGGTAGGTACAAAATAAAGCTGAACTTCAAGACAGAAAACATACAAATAAACAAACAGTCACTTCATACCCTCTTACTTGTGCAGCAAAGTTTGGGAGGTGAAAGAGTGATAGCATCTCTTTCAGAAAAGAATGGCTACTTTGGAAAGAATATCCTGGCACATTTAAATGAAAATCCCAGATATTTTTTTCCCCCCTAAGAACTCTTAAACAGCTCTGCCATGGGAAAATTTAAACCTTCACACTCAGACTTAACCCAGACTGAGTTCTGGGTTAAGTGAGCACATGCTGCTATCAATTTCAGGGAGCCACACATCAACAATCTACCAGTCTGTAGCACAGAATACTTGATCCTACTCTACATTGGTAAACACTCAATAACCTTAAAAGCTTTGTATTCTGACTCTACATTGGTCCTATTCCCTGCCATTCATCTCCTAAGGAAGAACTTCCATGAGCATAGAATGGTTTGGATTATAAGGGACCCTAAAGATCATCTCGTTCCAGTGCCCCTGACATGGACAGGAGCACCTTCCACTAGACCAGGTCACTCAAAGCCCCATCTAACCCAGCCTTGAAAAAGTGGTCATTCAAAGATAAGGCTTAGGTTAGATATTTGGAAAAGGTTCTTCACTCAGAGGGTGGTTGGACACTGGAACAGCCCTCCCAGGGAAGTGGTCACAGCACCAAGCCTGACAGACTTCAAGGAGTGTTTGGACAATGCCCTCAGGCACAGGGTGTGACTCTTGAGGCTGCCACATGCAAGGATAGGAGTTGGCCTTTGATGGTCTTTGTGGGTCCCTTCCAACTCAGGAAGAAACTATGATTCTGTGAAAGATGTCCTGTCCCCTTTTCTTGCTGCTCAAGATAAAGACCAGCGTGGAACATGACAGCATATCACAAACACTCCCATGAAGGCTGAGACGCTAAGACTGCTGACCTAACCCAGCTGTTACAGGGTCTGCTCCATGAGGGGCTGGCAGGATTCACTTTGAGTTGACTGTAATGGTGTAGGTGTCCCTCAGTCATGAGCAATTTAGACACATTTTACTCCCTATCTGAAAATACAGCTACCGAGCTGGATTCAAATTTGATAATATTTTACAGGAACCATAGAAACTAAATATATTCTAATGCTCTCTCGAGACTTGGAAATACATGAAAACTCATCTGTTTTAAATACAACCCTTAGGAATATAAAAACCTAAGCAGGGAGATTATGGTGCCATATGACACCTAAATGGCATTACTAGACCTCAAACAAGAAGAACTAAAAGGGAACAGAGTCCAGTTCAAGACTCACAATTCATGCCATTCTGCCCTCCTCTTCATGATCTTGGCTTTCAGTGCATCATATTTCTCAATGAGTCTTCTGATTTTCTGACGTCTGCTTTCTATATAACGCGTGGTTGGCTTTTGGACATCTGGTGTCTTCAGCCTTTCAGCCTCATTCTCAAAAGCTACACTTCCTGAAACAAGATATAACCATGTGAAAATGTAATACCATGCAGCACAGTGCAGTTCCAGCCACTGGAAACTCCCTCAGACAACTCCTGTAGAACTGATGTAAATTAGTTCCATTGTAGCGGATGTTTTGTAAGTATTCAGGTTCTTTGACTGACTTTTAGTCACATTCTACCCACGCAGCTGACAGACAATTGCTGAGATTGATCTAAACATGGAAAACCATATTTGAGTGTTACTTTGTACGTAGGTACTAAAAAACACATTACATCTATATTTCTTTACCTGCACTTACATGTGTATTTTTAACTTGGACTCAGGAACACAAACTGAGTTGAAAGACAGAAATCCTATTACTGAAAGATTTAAATGGTTATCATTACCTCTGTGCATGGGGCTTGTCTCTCTGGAGATCTCCTCTTCTGCTTGTTCTGCCTCTTTACGTCCTGTCCACTTCTCTTTATGTACTGCCCCCTTGCTGTCCTCCTGTTTCTTATCTTGGGCGTATTTCTCAGACACTGTTAGAAGGCTGTAGGTCGAAATCTGATGATTGCTTTGAATAGCATGAACAGTGAGAGTAAATTCCAGAGAGTCCTGAAACCTGGAATCACAAATTAGACAAAACTGTCTGATGTCAGTGGGCACAACATACCATTTCACCTTGACCAAAAGGGCATGAATAGTGTAGTTTTTACTTATTGCACATGCAATCCTTACATATAAATCCACAAGTCAGTAAGTAATTGCATAGCAGGATGACATATGACACTATCTATTGGCTTTTATGCAATCTAGGAATGGAGATGATCAAGAATAAACACATGAAGACTTTTCCCAATATTGAAACTTATACCAGGTTCTTCATGAGAGTAATTTTCATCTTCCACTAAGGACTTGTCAAAAACATGCTCATTCTATCTTTTTTCCCAGTCACATACTCTGTGTGCCTAAGGTGGTTTTTTAATTGTGTGTTTATTTTATTAATTAATGTTTTGCTCTTACCTAGATCTATGAAAACCAACTCAAAATGGACCTCATGCCTAAACTTTTGTTCTTGAGAAAGTTTGTTTTTTAACTTCAAATTGTATAGAGAACATTGTGTTAGCAATGACATTAAAATACCTGACAGACACACAACATGTCTTAAAAACAGGCACTCATTTCCCAGGTTGTTTTTCAACACTTCAGTAAGAGTTCTTGGTTCTTATTGAATTTACTGGCAAAACCCCAGGCAAATAGTCTCAACCAGCTTTCTTCATACAGAAGTGAATCCAAATGAAGTAATTTCCTTCATTTGACTATCTGCATTTTTACCAAAGATTCAATGAAGTAATTACAAATAAATATGAACATATACTCTTGTGTATGTTCCAAGAATAAGTAAGATTCTTAAATAAGAACAGAATCATAACAGAATAGATTAAATACTGATTATATGAGAGAGAAAAAAAATCACATTCTTTTTTCTTGTGGGAGGTACAACTTCATAGACAATTAACCCCATGGAAGGTCAGAAGAAAAGTGGTAATTACTGTTTTTGTAGTTTCTGCAGTCCAATGAATTGTTTCTCATGCTCCCAAGCCAGCTGCTTTTGCACTAACTGGATTCTCTGTAGTGTCTGCCTGTCCAGCTCTTCAAAGATCCTGCGGTCCATCTCAAACTCCTGCAGGAAGACAGAAAACCCAGCATCACATTATTTCGGCTACTAGATCTTCATATAAATATTTTTACCTAGGTGCCTTAGTTGCATGCACATCAACACTATCCTTTATTTCAGAAGCTATCTCCACAGAGAACCAAATTCTTTTCCCGTGCTTCTTGCTTGGCACAAATAATCAGCTGTAATTCAGCTGCGATTCAAAAGTCCATCAATTTATATATTCTTAAAACTACCTTAATCCAAAGCATTGGACATCTTTGGCCCCAACATGGTATGTAGCAACATTTTAGAAGAAGGTGCCTGTAAATGTAAATGATCCTAATAAAAGCCAGGTGTACCTCTCTGTGCAACTGCATGTGCTTGGGCAACTCCTGATTCTTTTGAAGGAGCAAAACAAAGTCTTGTCTCAGGGCACTTAACTCCTCTCTTTTCCTATTTTTCTTTTCTTCAGCTTCCTTCATTTTCCGTTCATGCTCCTCTTTCTGCTTGTATTCCTCAATACTGAAAATGCATAAAAAGGAAATGATGTTATCTCAATGCAAGAGTGGAAAGGTTACAGTTTATATGACCTTTTAGATTTCCTTGATAGTCTTAAATTCCCAGTGAACTCAATGGTTCTTAAGGTAACTTAAAAAGGAATAATCTTCCTGTATATTTACACACTCTTAACATCAAGGGGCTTTGACTTTTTGCTGTCTCTGTAGTATGAAGTTAACTGCCTCATAGTATGATATTTGAATTACTTCCAGAGAAAAATAGATGAAATGGAGAGAAAGCATGAAAAAACTGTGTGTTTCACAAATAAATGACCCAAATTCTGGGTTGATCAATTTGTCCCTCTTCTTTGTAGGCAAAAAGAAATACATGTGAAAAGAGCTTCCAACACTTGAAAATCCTTTTCATCATTATCTATGCATCTCTTACTTGTAGGCATCAGGATCCTTAATGTCTTCAGTAGCCTTCTCCTTCTCAAGACCTCTCTGGAATAAAAACATTGTCTTGTCTTTAAACAAGCAGTTACAGTTCAGCTTTTATAAAGATTAAGACAGAGCTTTCACCACCTCTCACAAAAACAAAAGAAATCTTCATTTTCAATATTACTACCTGGCCTTAAATATTACGTTGTAATGTTTCAAGCAGAAAAAGCAATGAAGTTGGTTTATATGTAAAAAGAACTAATGAAACATTAGGGACAGAGAACACAAATCCTATGACCTCCCCAGTGGCATAAATCATTACATCATTGCTTGTCCTAAGTTCACTCTGTCCCATAACACCTTTGGTTCTCTACCTCCCAGCCCAGTTCTCTTGTCTCCCCTCACAGCCACATTGACAAGAGTCAGTGTGTCACAGGCTAATTCCAAGTTACTTCTGTAATTAGTCTGGTTGGCTTTTGCTGACTGCATAATGGATTCACAATTATTAGCTGTGAAGAATGGCAGATGGATGGACATTGCAGTAGCACAAGCCTCATTTCCCTAGGCAATCATTCTCTGACAAAAGGGGGGGGACTATCACCCAACAATTTAGCTGTACTTAATTGATCTGTAATTTAACTCAATTAGTTTCAGATGATTTGTATTTGATTCTCTAAGAATCTCATTAAGTTTAACGAAGATAGAATTTTTTAAATCTTCCACATGACTTAAAACTAGAACAGATACTTAATGAAGATATACTTTGAAAAGGAAAAACTCTATTAGAATGTTCATTAAGAAATGTTGTTAGCCTGAACAACAGAACTGACCATAAAGGTCTTTATATAGAGCTACTTACATATTTAAAACTATAAATCTGAACATATGCTTATAATTGTATATTAATAACTTCTTGTAATATTGGAGTTAGTAAGGCTCTGATATCAAAGGTTCTAATAATTCACTTTTAGAAAGTAACTCTGGCTCTATTCTCAGTGCCATATGTTCTTGTCATACTGGTAAAGAATTCCAACTAGTCATGAACAATTTAGCTGAATTACCAAAATCACAATTTCCTCTGTCTCTGTTGCCAAGCATCCTTCAAAATGTAGTTACTAACCAGTATTAAAACATATTTAAAAGTTTAATTTGTTTTATGTTGACACTTTCAAGATTTTTTAACTCTACTGAATGTATGGCCACTGTAATATTTATTGTGCACAATGGCATTTCTTTACTTAACAGGTCTCACTGCTTCTTTCAAGTTATATTTATTCAATTCAGACACTCTTAAGACTTTTTAAAAATTCAATGAAGTCTGAACATTTTAGTTGACATCCCTCTTCCTGTGCATTATCAGTAGAACTGCTTCTGAGTTCCAGTGTCATCCATTTAAATGTGCTAAAGATGATCAGCTCTGCAGTGAGTGCAGGACACCTGTAAATTCATTACTACTAATGCTGCCCAAGAGTGAAAGAGCAACAGCATCAGCATCATGTTGTGCTCTTTTGCAAATGTAAAAAAATCCATTGTGAATTTTAGATGAATGGTACTAGATATATGGAGAAAGTACATATATGATATTCTCCAATAGTATTTCTAGAATCCCCATCCAGAGCAGAATCATACTTTACTGGAATTAAACCCAAGAAAGGTATGAAGTAGGAGAAATCCTTGCAATTTTTCATTCCAGGAATATGCATGACTACACCTTTGAGTGGGAAAGCACTGGCAGAATATTACGCATGAATAAGACACACTATGTTTATTTGGAGAAAAACACAAAACACTGAGAAGGAAGAATGCAGTCCCAGAGCCCATTTATTAGGGAACATTTTGCAAGAGCTATTCTTCTAAATAGTTTGGGAAATTTCAGCTTTTGCTGTGAAAGATCTTTAAGAAAAATAATTGAACCATGTTTGCCCATCTGGATTGCTTCATTCCAAATAGGCCTAATTCAACTTACCCTAGGAGGGGGGATCATGACTTTTAGCTCTTTGGGAACCTCTTCCTCTGACAAGAGGTCAAATGTAAAAATGTTTCCATCTCCACCACAGGTAATCAGACACCCATCATCATGGCTACAACAGATCCCCCGGATCTGCCCATTATCGTTGTCATGCACATTCAGGTACCAGTAGTCCTTGAGGGCACCCTCAGAGATGCCTTCCTCCCTGAGAGGATAGGCACGCAGGGAGCCATCCTGCATCCCACAGAACATCAGCGGGGGCTGGGTGCTGTTAAATAAACAACAAGAAAGAGTAATAGCAGCAACTTCTAACAAGCAAGCTCAAAATATTAAAAGAGCTGATCTCGTTTAATAGAAATCACTCTCCCAAGTCTGGAAGCTGAAAGCAAAGTATTTGGACCATTTAGAGTATGTGTGATTCTACTATGAAGTGTTTTGCAGCTAATTGGCTGCACTTGCTATGTATCTTAGAACTACTCTTAGCCCTGAGCTGGGCAGTGTAGCAGACACAAAGTTAAAAATGAGAAAAGCAGATTTTTAGCCCCTGCTCCCCATTTAGTACAGATGGTGGTGAATACAGCCAGCAGTAGATTAAACCCTGAATTAAACCTGCCTCCTTTTGATGCAGAACATGCATATTCTTACAGAGAACCTAATACTGCGAGTCTGAAAAGAATCCAGCCTTTCCATTCATACAGTTCACAGAATGTCCTGAGAAGCCTATATTCTTAGCACTAGAGGGATGGACTGACTGCTCCATGTTCTAATTCTCTTTGTTAACTATGATAAAGAACTGCTGTTCTGTTGATCACTATATGCAGGGACTTCTAAGGGTTCTCCTAGAAACCTTAGAAACCTAAGGGTTCTACAATGTAGGGTGGTTGAGTTCTAGTCTGTACTTACTTGGAAATCCCACTTTTTTGTCTTTGAAGGCCTTTTAAAATTATTCTATCAGACACATGGCTCAGCTATGCCCATTAGGAATTTTAAGTGAAACTCAGTACCAGGAAAATCAGAGAGAGTTCGTGTATACTAGAGTTGAGCCACAATTGAAAAGGGACAAAGGAGCATACACTCCCCCTTCCAAGTTAAATTTCATCAAGCTTTATCCCAGAGCTATTTGTTACATCACAGTATTTTACCAGAAGGAGATTCGGTGAATGGGATTGTTCTCAGTGTTCTTCATAGGAATCACTTCAAAAGGTTCATCCTTCCTCTCCTCAGGGTCTTCTTCGCCACCATGTGAGAATTTGCAATGATAGAGAAACCCTGAGTCGTATCCACCCTGAAGAAGAGAAGGACCATAAGGAAATGGTGACAAAAGAGAACTGAAGCAACTGACCAGGAAAATGCAAATTTCAGAATAATTCTTCCTTTCTTAAGTACCTGTGATAGGTTAGAAAATGCTACCTCCAAACACCTAGAGACCCTATTTATCCACAGACAGAAGTCTGTCATGATCTGTGGCATTAAAAGCCATTCTACCACTATGCTAAAATTCTACCTTCTGCTTGTGAGGGAACAGCTCAGTCTTCGTGCCCATTCAGCCACCACCAAGAAGGGCACCTACTGGATATTAACCAAACAATCTGAATCAGAGTGACACTACTGGTATACTTCACAAAAACCAGTAAAACCAGTCAAGCATGAAAGAAATTGGATGTCCTAGGGATGACAGGTTTCAAAGGGAAAGGATGTCACATCATGCAACCCAATCAATACGAAGTAAAAACTGATTTACCAAGGAAAGCCAAAATTTTCCGGGTGCTGAATAAAAGCCACAGAGGATAGGACTGGGCTCCTCTGGTATGTAGACAGGTGGCAATGGCTCCTCTTCAGCTTCTTCCTCTTTAGTTTCTTCTACCTCAATTCCCAGCTCCTTTTGCTGCTTTATCCATTCAAGCCTTGCCTTCTCCTTCTCTTCCTTTTCTTTCTCTCTCCGAGCAATCTCGTCTTTCAGCTATTACAACAAGCAGAGAAACACAAGACATGAAACCAAGGCACTCCACACATCACTGACTGAAGGAGTCTCATACATGAAATCCAAGGTGGTCCTGGCATTATACATACAAAATATCTACAGAAATCTCCTGTCAACTTAGCAGAGATCAACCAGACTTCATGGGACTCGCCAGTGAAATTCCCCCCTTTCCCTCCTCTGAAGTATCTACTCTTGCTCCTTTGAAACAGAAATAATTTTGAATGACAAGTAGATTTCAACATTTCTTCAGAGAGATTATTCCAAATCTTCACCACTATGCTTACTCCTGCAGAAATCCTAAGTCTTGTCCCCTGCCTGCCCTGGAGAAAGAAAAGAACTGGAAAGCTGAACTCGAATAAGTTCTAGTGCATCACTGGTATGGAGCAAAAGAGAGAAGCTGTAATTGACTTAACTTCTGAACAATGA
This sequence comes from Melozone crissalis, assembly GCF_028551555.1. Lineage (NCBI taxonomy): Eukaryota > Metazoa > Chordata > Aves > Passeriformes > Passerellidae > Melozone > Melozone crissalis. Next base: position 18,537,981 of record NW_026535786.1, on the reverse strand, counting down.
AGGAAAGATTTATCAAACCTTCAAAATTCTCTTCCATCCAAGCCTAGTATAGCATAAACAAATACCAAACATTCTCTAAAATAATAGCTTCCTAAGAAGATATTAGATAGCTGAACCAGCAAGCCCTTAAATATTATCAGCTGATCTTTGTCTAATACACCTTTTAAAAAATCTCCTGTTCTAGGGATAGGAATAATAAAAATTACTTTTTTTATCACCACCCTTACTGGGAGAAATCTTTCCTTGCATTAGAACATCCTTTTTGTAACTTATTAATTATTTATCTAATTCCAAAGTAAAAAGAAAGCCATTAATATTCTTTCTCTCTGTAGAAACATTTTTTATTTTTAGTAATTGTTTCTCAACATTATTCTTCTAATTTGACTAAAAAACAAAAAGAAAACCAAACAAACAAGAAAACCGACAAAACTCAATACATATTATTTTAATCTTTCCTTTCTCATGCATGCTTTGTGATCATTCTTATAGGTATTGCTGCGAAAAAGCATCTAGAGATCTTGCTCCTGCATGCTAACTTCCTCCAAATTATAACACAAAATGAAGCTTTGCCCGAGCTTCAGTAATATAGGAGCAGTTAACAGAGAAGGCAGAGAAATCACAGGTTAAGAACAGAACGAGAGAGGCTGTTGCATTGTAGTGGATTGAGTATGGAACTGAGAGCCTGCTCACTGGAGTTCTCCTTCTGAGCCTAACATCAGCTTGTTTTTTAGTTTCACAAAACTAACTGTAGCTGTGACTTGACATAACTCTTTTCCTTTGGCCCCACACAATCTTTTTAAATACTAAGTACCATTCAGAAATTAAATGCACACCTTTAAACGTAAAAGATTTCTTAAAAGCCAGAAACACTGCTAAAAAAAAAAAGAGATGTTTCATATTTGCTTCAAGGTGACTACCTGGCAGTTTAATAACTGTTGAAAGAAATTTCCTATAGGGTGAATATCAGCCACAAGAAACAGTGCTTTTTGTCAAAATTACCAAAATTAAAATATTTTGAGAACTAATGCACTACCTTTCCCTTTCTCTAATGCTGTCTTCTAATTATAATCAAAATTCACATCATGCTTTCAGTGTCATGTAGGTTTGAATAAACCAAAAACAACTTGTAATTTCAAACCACAAATGGCTTTCACCTGCCATTCCCTTTCAAGGAGCTTAGCAAAAACCCTGTGATGACATACAGGGACTAGAAACTCTTTTGGGCAGTTTGGTCACCTGGCACAATGAAGAAGATGAAATTCTGCCACAGGAGAGTTTTTTACCTTGATTTGGGATTTAACACTATAAAAATGGAAGTACTGTGTTGGCAGGTCTACTATGTGATAGGTGGTCACTGTATACTGCTTCCCATGGTGAGGGGCAGGAACCTGGACAGCAAAGCCATTCTCACAAAGGATGAGCAGCGTGCTCTTGTTCTGTACAAAAACACAAAGAATGGGGCAGATGTATAAACGGAATTGAGACAAACGGGAGGAAGAGTTGGTTAGGCAGATGCATAGGCATAAAGCCAAACTCCAGCCACACTTACCTGTGCTCTTATTTCTATGTACGCTTTTAAATGGACATCAGAAGTCAGTGAGCTTCTTTTATGCTAGGCAAAGCTAAGGAATTGAGGAAATACTTGCTGTGTCCAAACCAGCTGAAATTCTGACACTGCTTAGCTTGAAAGCAGTATGATGATCTTTTGGAAATTTGGTTAAATTAAAAGATGGATTTGACCCATAACATAGTAGGTTTTTGGTTGATAATTTCATATATTTCCATACTAATAAATCCTTTATATCATCAAGACTTGGCTCAAAGTCTTGCCAAATGCTACTTACCTTACAGTTTGTTTTTTGTTGGCACCTCACAAGTCCTTTAAAATGGGAAGTTAGGAAGAATAGGTGAGGTGAAGGTAATAATTATTCAGTGTTTTGAGTTTTTAAAAGAAAAGTCTGTATTTAGTTTCAATTTTCATAAACTGTCTGGAGAAAAGAGAGAGAGGCTTATTTTATCTGACCTATCATTAAAAATGTGCAAAGAGGACATTTTAGAGTTGCTATGGAAACCCTAACTAGGAATGATATGGTTCCTGTGTCTATAGGATCTCAGTTTAAAAATGCATTCATTAAATGTAATGTATTTAAATAACCCGTGCTTCTTTAAAACAAACCAAAAAAAAGAAGAGGTGTGACACTCAGATGCTGGCACTGTGTTAAGCAAATGTTTTTATCTAGCAATGGAGGCCAGATACTGGTAGAGAAACTTACTCAGGCAGAATCTAACACCCAAGACACAAAGGGTGCTTTTTTAGTAAGGAGAAGTACCTTGTCTTTAAGGAAAGGACTCAAAACGCAACTGTCAGATCAAGATCTGTTGTTTCTGCAGTGAGATAGAATTCATACCAACAAGACTTATTTTGCCAGCTTTTAGAAGTGGAAATAACCACACTTTGCCACTATGCACCTGCAAAATGTATCTTGCTAGAATTTAAAAATAATTAATAGTCTCTCCTCTAAATAAGGTTACTGGACCAAATAAAATTTCAAATGTTATCCTAACCCTGGAACACTTTTAAATATTAGCAAAAACCTACATTGGTATGTCCTGACACGTTTCAAACACAGAATGTGAATTTCAAGAAGCACCCAAAATCTTTCTTAATGTCAAAAAGGTTTTCAAAAGCCTGTTTTAATAGGGGCAAGAGTCACAGACAGTAATGCCCAAATAACTTCTTTGTCAAAAAGAATCAGTTCTTTCAAAAGCTAAGGAATAAGATTGTTTCTTCAAAGTCAAGGGCTCAAAAAGCATACCAAAACCTTGTAGTTTGCATTATCCAAAACCCAAAATATGTCCATAGTGACCGAACCAGAGATTTAGCTATACAGAACCTTTTGTCATGCTGAAGCAGCATGAAGAACAAAGGAGCAAAACGTTATTTGTATTGTCTATAGAGGACATTACTAGAGTCGTGGATCTTCATCTATTTTGATTGGAAATTCTTTTTAAAATTATATGTTAACACTGCTAGAAAGAAAGGAAAGAAAACAAATATGCGTTACTCACATGAGAAGGTGGAGACCACTGTAATGCCTGTACAGGTCCAGGGACACAGATGAATCCAATAGGCCTGTATTCATTCTTAACAGCAAAAAAGAAAACTGTTTTGTCTTTACTCTGAGGAAAAACAAACAAATAAGCAAAGATGATGACTGAATCATAGCTGACCAAAAATTCAAAAGACTCTAATTACTTTATGACATAGGCACACACTTCCATTTTTTTGTGTTTAAACAGGGGAGATTTAGGACTGGATTTCCATGATGATTACTGGGAGGAAATAAAAACCCTGCCCACACTGTTCCAAGAAACATGTTGCACCCATATCTCTTAATGGCTACCCATTGCCCCAAGAACTCCTTCAAATCTCAGGCTCAGGCCTGATTTTTCAGATAAGGCAGCACAAGCTGATTTCCCCAGATAACAAGAAGTTCAAAAACTGGCACACAATATTATTCATTTTACCTTAAATCCTACACTAAATTAAATGCATGGGAATTCAGCTTAAGGAACGTGTAACTGCAAATGCAAACTGATCATGGCTAAGGACAAGCTTTTAAAAAGAGACACCACGTTAACTGGAAACCATCTCAAAGACTACCAGGCATAATGACTGACTGACCGACCCTGTGGCAAGGCCAAGCAGTGCTGGGTAGCAGCTGGATTGCTGCCAATGGGGTGTACCAACGGACTTGCTTTTACTAATTCCAAGATCCTAGTAAACGAATTCCTGAACCAAATTAACCCAATGAACCAAATCCATTTTCAAAGGGAATTACAGAATTCACACTAAACAGTCCAGTAATTCACAAAATGAATTGTGCGAATTGCATGGTTGCTTTCCTTCAGAAAAACAGGTGTGAGTGCAAACAGATCCTTCTCCCTGCACAGAGAACTACAGCAAGCAATCAACAGCAGCAACAGAAGTAAAACTGCATTGTCAGTAAACAAACTTGTACCTTATCTCCTTTTAAAGGCTCTACATTTATGGCTTAATAAAACCAACCAAACTGCATGATACATACCCCTGTGGCAAACACATATCCCTTTGGTTCATATGCCAGGGCTGTGACTGCAGCAGCATGAGGTTTGAAAACTTGCTTCAGATTTATCTCTGCAATCTCATTGGCCTGTCCTTCATGACCGGGCAGCAGTGTGGGATCATAAACTTCAATCATGCGGACAACACCATCTTCAAACCCCACAGCAATTAGACCTCCCTCAGGACTTACCTTTAAGTGAAACAAAGAAAAAAAATCACAGTGTACATCTGAGAGTTTCAAAGAATAATCCAGATTATGGTCTGTTGTTTACCTTTAAACTCACCTTATGTGGAAGTGTTGCTAAAGCACAAAGAATATTGCATACGTGGGAAATGTCATTTATCATCTCTAATATGATATCACAAAGGAAGAGAGAGGACTGGGGCCTATTTTTGGGTTGGATTGTGTTTTGGTTTTTTTTAGTGATAACATGTCACTGAAACTGAAGATGTTAATGAGGATGTGGTTGTAATGTCAGAGGAAGAGGTAATTCATACTGACATAAAGATATATCAGTAGCTTCTTAAGCAAAAGAGCTGAAACTCAAAACAAAGAATTATGTTTCCCTGAATATAATATGGGGCACCAAACATAAGTATGATTTTTTAAGAGGTCAGGGAACAGGCTTGGGTCTGGCTGAGTCCATAGAAAGTACAGCAGTCAACAGGGAATGCCACTTGAGATGGAAAGGAGGAGGAGTCCTTACTGTAAGTCCTGTAGGTAAGCCTATTGCTAACAATTAAGAGAGGCTTGAACTGTGATAAACCTTAGCAGAGACAGGCCTGTGTTTTAGCTGGATATAGCTGGACTTGTGGATTTAGCTGATATTTTGGCATACGTGGTAATGTTTTGAAGGCGATTATGAGCTGACTTGTCACTATTCACTTATCTAACAAAGACACTGCTAGCTTGCCTATGAGGTGATTATGGTATACAGATGCTTCAAAGTATGTTGGACTAAGTTTTCTTAGATTAATAGCAGAGATTTTAAAATACATTTGCACTCTTTAAATTGTGACCAAGTACCTAATGCAATTTTAAATGCAGCTGGATAGACTAAGTGCCTTTTATTTTTCAGATTGTGTCAAGTAATAACTTTCATAAAACTGAACTGAGTCAGTTTTGTGATGCTGTACAATTTACTGTGGCAGACATCTTACCTCATGAAGGTATAGGTAACCACTTAACAGCATCTCTGAAAGCCTGCATGGTCAGAATTATATTTTTATAAAATAATAACTTTTATAAAATGAAGGCACTCTCCCAGTGGAACCCTCACTTTGAACATTCAAGTAATTATTTGCCTCCTAAATTTGCTTGTTATTAATCCACCAGGCTGCTATGTTTTCTCAAGAACATGACTAGACACTACTTTAATTAAAATTAGCAAATATGCCTACAAGTGATAGACTCCACATTCCACAAATGATCAGTTCTGGCAACAGTTTTTAATGATTTATCTCCAAATGTTTGTGATTTGTCTGGGCTGTCATTTCAAAATGTGGTAACTAACTCAATATTAATTGACATTTGCTCTGTGTCGGTTAAATAGAAGCTGTTAGTCTAAGAACTCAGACTACTTCCCATACTGCACACAGAAATCTGATTTTAAAATTTTAGGAAGGCATAAAGTAGGATACCTGAAAACCCATAGTAAAGTTAAACTGTTCCCATACTGTATGCAAACATACTACCCCACAAACTTATCTATCCTGCTACAGTGAATTTCACCATGGCCTAACAAGTGAGGTCTAATGTCTTGTTTGCTGAGCAGCTTCCTGGATGCTGGCAGGCTCATAGGCTCCTTGATGAATTTTTGCTTAACAGGCCAGGAAACACTCACAATAGCCGGTGCCCATGCCAGCGCTGTTCCTCCCTGTTTAAACTTGATTACGCTCAGTTGGCTGTTGCTGCTGAAATCATAGATGCGCACTGTCCCTGTGTGGAAAGGAGACAGTAAGAATTTATTTCTTGCAATGTCACTTACATGTTAGGATTTATGGAGAAATGTCTATTTATTTGAATTAAAATCCGGATTAAATGTATGTTTTCTCTTTTGAGTAACAAAATGTCGGCATGAAAGATGACTGATGGTTACAGAGCACCATAGCTAACATGGTGCTCATGAACAAAACACATGATTTCTTCACTCTTCAACTTATACAGAACAAAGAGTTTTTGAGGCTGAGGGTTGTAATAAGAAGTCCCAGGCTGACAATCTACATGTAATTTTCAAGAGAGCACAGAATTGTGGCATACTCTACAGAAAATCTGTACCGACAACATAGGGAAAGATGATAGGCTACTATTTAGAACTGCCTAGGGAAGAAAACATAGGAGATTGTCCACAAAAGATCCAATTTCATTAGAGGGAAAATAACCAGATTCATAGGCACACATACTGATTGCATAAAATTCCCTTCCAACTAGCATTTATGTGAAACGTAGTTTGCTCAACTGGTAGGAGTTAGTCCTCAGGCTAGAAGAATATCTGCATTGCATAATGCAGACGAATTACAAGACAGTACTGACAGGAATTTAATTAAAAGACCTTGTAATGTTTTCTGAAAAATGTAAATGACATTGTTAGCGTTCTGGCCAGTAGTTCTTCTTTCAAAGCACAATAAAGCTAACACTGAGAGGCCTAAACAGCAACATCTATACAAGTTAAGTGAATATGTCTGTAATTGCTTGTTATCTGTTCATGAGAGCATAATAGGTATTGCATTTTCTAAGAAAGGCACAAACATTAATATTTGCAATGGCTTACACAATGCTGCAGGTGCATGTAATTCCTTACAAGATAAAAATCCCAAAACTTATTAAACCCCAGCACTGAATACAAGTACTGTTACTCAAACCAGATGTCTCACCTTTCCAGCCATTCCTTCAGAACAAACAATTCATGAAATTTCTCATTAAAAACTTCCATTGCTACAATCCCAGGTTTTTAGGATGAAAGAGTCTTAAAGTATTGTTTCAAAACATTCATGGTTTGCCTTAACTATTAAAGAACTGATCCCAGGAATAACAATTGGATGTAAAGTGACTTTGCAATAGCAAAAGCACAAAAACAAAACACAGTAGCTCCAAACCAAGCATCATTGCCCTTCCAAACCAATAATGGCAGTGGCATGAGAGGAAAGGAGCAGTGCACTCACGGTCAAGAGCTGTGGTGGCCATCAGGCATGTAAAGGGAGAGACACCGATGGCCTCAATCCCCCCAGAGTGGAAGGTACACACACGCTCTGGGTCATGGCTCTGCGGTGCAAAACAGAAGAGAAATTATGCTGCATTTTACACTTGTGCTCACCAGTTTGAGCTTATGCTGCCTGGGAAATAATTTAACCATCCAAGACATTACAGACTTTGTAACGTTTTCTTTTTTTTACATTAAATACAATTAGTTTGTATAGTATGTGTATTTTATTTACCGTAAAATTCTTGGAACATATTTTACTTTTCACATTAGAATTCTATTCCCCACAAAGGATTGTTCTTATTAACTTTATTATGTTCCAGAGCAAAAATTAAATGCTGCTTTTTCACCTCTGTCATCTATTTCTCCAAGAAAAACATCTCCAGCAGTAACACTAGTAGGATAAAACCCTTCAAATGTGTTTCATCATCTTCTTATTTTTTTCTAGTTCTTTCTGTTATTTAAAGACTATAGTAAGGATTAGTTCTAACACCTGTCTATAGAGAAAATAACAACACTCCTTCAACTCATTTCCTGCATCCATGCAGCTGTCATTGCCAGTTTACAGAATTAATCTCCTTTAAAGTAACTTGAATTTGGCAGCTGAAATTTCAGGAATCAAAAATCAAATTCCTCTTTACCATCCTGCACAATCATTACAATCAATTATGTTTGAAAACTTTATGAAATAAAATATCTGTTTCAATGCTACAAGTTCCTACCATACAACTTCACAAAACACAAATTTCATTCCTGATGGAACCATTGTAGTTACAGGATGTCACAGGACATGGTTCCTATTGCAAATGAACTGAAGAAATCAGAAGAAATAAAAAACAAAATTACCATATTTGAAAAAGTCAAATCCAGCTTCCATATTGATCCACTTGTATCCTGAAGAAAAAAAACACATTAATTGAATATTTTCACTCAATTTGGAAATTTACCGTATTAAAAGTGCACATGGTGACTTCTTAAAAGGTCCTTAATTATCACAGTGAAACAAAAATTACTAAATGCAATTATGTTAGTCTTAAGAATCCCATTCATCACTTTAAGGTAATAGAACTTGACAATACTTTTTGGCATTCTCCTATTCTTATGCCAGAGTCTCACACATTACTATACACTAAAAACACAGCACAGCATAACGTAACATAATTCAATTGGAAGGGACATGCAAGGATCATCTCGTCCAATTGCCTGATCACTTCAGGCCTGACCAAAATTTAAACTATATTATTAAAGTTCCTCTATATATGCCTCTTAAGCATTGACAGGCTTGGAACTTAAACAACCTCTCTAGGAAGCCTGTTTCTGTGTTTAAAAAAAAAAAAAAAAAACAACAAACCTATAGGTAGGTAGGTAGATAAGAAGATTAAGATTATTTTCTATATATCTAGAAGACTGAATTCTACTAAAAAGAAACACTCTGATTTGTAATAGACTCCTACTATTACTTACCAGCATGTTCCTTATTTTGTGTTTCTCCACAGAGATGCATGTACCTGAGTGTGTCTTACCTGAGCAAACCAGAAGGACTGTCCCTGGTCATGAATTTTTGTAATGAAATTCAGGCTGACATTCTTGCCAAGCCAAAGTTCATTCATAGGCTCCATCTCCACTAACCCTGTGTCATCCACAGGATCAGCAGTATCTACTATCTCAAAGTTCCACATCTTCATGGCATTGGAAGCATTAAAAAAAGAAAAAAATAAAAAGCTTTTTTTATAAGACCAGGTGGTTTTCATACACAATAAATATGGAAAATCAAAATTTTAAGAAAGCAAAATCACTGCTTTGAACATAACTAGAACAGTGACTGGAGCTTCAATTCAGCCCTGACACTAGCAGAGCTGTACATGGCAGCTTCAGAACTATGCAGAATAAATGGTATCTGTGGGCACTCAGCATGGCTCATACTGAGGCAGCACAAAGTAATGGGAAGTCTAACCCTTCCATGTTCTGCTCTGTGCGATAAGGACACCACATCAGTTAGAACGCTTATAATCACGTGAATTTTCCTAAGGGAAAACACCAACCTATAAAATACAACAACAACAACAACAGTGTTTGTAACCCTCCACTCTCTATAGGTCAGTATACCATTGATTATCTTGGCCATTCCACACATCAGCAGAAGACATATCATGTTCTCCCTTAAAGAGCAGGAAAATAAGATTGCAAAATTCTTGATCATTGACAGGTGAGATCAGAAAGTGGTGTGACACATAAGGAAAACATTTTGACCTTAATCTATAGAATTATTTGTTAACTTCAGGATGCTTTTTCTTTAATTTTCCGCCATTTTAGGACATTTATCTTTGAGATGCTAGTTAATTGCTGTGTTATTTTAACATTAATAATCTGAGCTTTTAAACATGCAGAAAATTAATTTCAAATATTCCTGTAGCTTGTTTTTTATCTTTTAGATAACACCACATGTTAATAGGCCTGGAAGTTATACAATGTTAGAATGTAGTCAGGAACAAAGCTGTTAGAAAACCACTGAAGATTGTTTTGATTTACTAAAGTAAAAGCTGATTTGTTTATTACTATTAAACAAGGAAAACTGCATGCCATGCTATCCAGTTCAAACACATATACTGTGGAGATGTGCTCTTATTTTCTTTGTTATACCAAATAATTTTGGGAAATAAACTATCCTCCAAAAATCTGGTAAAGGAAATACATAATATTTACCTGCTGACCTTACATGTGCACACCTAAAGGCAGAGCAAAAGAAAAACTCACCCGAATGACACCATCTTTTCCAACAGAGTAAAGGTCTCCTTCATCAAAAATTAACTGGCTGATAGGGCCCTCATGACAAGGCTTGTGTCCAGGCTGACAGAGCTCTACTTTAATGAGGCCACCTTCCCAAAGCAGCAAATTCCCCCACTCAGTTCCTGAGACAACCTTCAATGCAAATGAAGATAAGTATGTAAGCACCTGCATGTAATTGTGCAGAAGCAGGCAAGAACCCAATTAACATTTGTGGCTTCCTTCCATGAAAGCATCAAAGCAGTGGCAAAGTACAGACATTTGCAAGAGAAGATGTAAAGGGTTAGGAGGTTCAACTTTTTAGCAATGTGACATAATTTGCATGCACTGAAATTGGTGAAGATTTGGACCAACAGTCTCTTTGTATTTCTGTACACTAATGTTTTCACATTAGAAGACACTCTGCCCTAAGCCAACCCAGATCTTTTTTCTGGGAATTACAACACTAACTATTTTCCAATTATTACAAAGCAAGACTGGGATTTTGGGCAAATTGATGGCAATATTTTCTTCTCAGAACAGTGCATCACGGGCCTGATTAAAAACATTTTTAAGCAAATAGTAACTCTCTAACTTACAAAGCAGACTTTATATCAAAGCCTAAAAGGGTACATAATATTTTTGCATTTGGTCACTTTTTCTCACTTACCTTCCCATCAGGCAGCTCCACAAAACCTATAATGTCAGACACTGCTGTTTTCCCAAACCTGCCCAAAGCTCCTTGCAACTTGAGACCAGTCAATGTGAGAGCCATCTTCCAGAACCTGAGTACAGAAAAAAACACCCCCCACTGATACAAGATTTCCTAAACACCGTTCAATCGCTCTTAGACATTGCAGTACTCTTACCAGGCATGCCTTGCTCATGTATTACTCCTTTTTGCAGGAGAACTTGGGGTTGTTTTTTTTTTAAAATTACATAAAGCTTTACATCTACACAAACATTTCCCTATCCCACTCCTACAAAAAAGCTAGGAAAAGGATTTGGAATAAGCAGAATAAAGATTAAACTACTATTAAAAATTAAGAGGTGTAAAATCCACATCTACATCTTTCTGGCTCATACACATACTTAGGAATATCTATTTTATCTTTGCTGTGGGGTGTACAATGCTCAGTTTTGTAAACCCAAGGCACTAAGGACTTCATTAAATGTCATCCAAGTCCTCTTGTGGAATTAAACTCTACTATAAAATCTCACTGAGGCAAAGGCTTTATCCTAAATATTAGTGTCTCCTGTGTTTGCAGGAGACATTACTTTTAAGATGACTGTTGGAAACTGTAATTTGAGTCCACATTTGGGTGAAAGGTCATGTTTATCATGTAATAAAATCTATATCAGAGGTTATTTGTAGTATCTCAACTCGAAAGAAAATTTATAAGGGATTTTGTTTAGTCAGACTTCTAAACTACACTTGTTCTGTGTCTAAATAAATAATTTGCTATTTCAGACCCACCTTGCAACCAAACTATAAAGCAAATCTCAGATTTTTATCTGATTTCCCCATTAAAATTCAAAGAAACTTAAGATGCATTATCATTTTAAAGATATCATTTTTATTACAACAGAATCCCACTCATAGCATAAGATTCTGCTGTGTTAACATTTGAGTACTGGCTAAGCACAGAACACAGAAAGAAAGTTTGAAGTCGTTGGGTGTTTGACCCTGTTTTATAAAAGGAGCCATGAACTAAGCAGGGAGGGGAATGTATGGAAACATCTTTTGTAGGCTTTTGGTGTGATCAGAGGGTTTCTGATCCATGACTTGGCAACCAGCTCCAATGGCTGTCCAAGGAACAGATGAGCTCAAAAATCAAAGACAGAGAGCCCAGAAGGCACAGAAGGTAAATATGGTAAATATCCTATGTTACCAGCTAGAAGACATACATACATAAGAATTTTTCATTACTTCCCACTGCTTGTTGAAATTTGAAGAATGGAGCCAGAGGTACTGACATTTAACATCAAGCATCATCCTATTTGGACAGCAAAGATATTGAAAGACTTGTTTGACTGGCTGAAGAATTTGAAAATCCTCATTTTTGTAATTGTAAGGGCAGGTAAAATAGCATTCCTCATTGTTATGATTGCTAGTGATACATTCTTGTTAATCATCTACTATGAATTATGACTGCAGAGGTGTTATGTATTAATCCTAATCAGCAAACCTACTTGATGTGTCCTGATCCACCTGTAGTCAGATGCTCTTCATTCTCAGCAGAAAACATGACCTTGTAAACATCCTGTGCAAAAGCTTTTGACCTCAACAGAGTCTCCTCTTGTGTCCAGTCCCAGATGGTCAACATATAGTCAGGGCTGCTCCCAACACTGGCCAGCAAAGAGCCAGTACGGTTGAAATCACCAAAAACATAGGCTACCTCTGTCCCACCTAAAGAAATGTACAAGACCCAAAACACATGCACAGGAAAGAGGTAGAAACAACACAAAAATCTACTCAGAAGGAGCTCAACATTCACTGAAATTATTTTTTATTCAATAGGTAATGGCTTTAGGTTGGCTATCTCTATCAAATAGAAGTTTCTTCCCATGCAATAAAAACTTGAAACCAATGTTTTCTATTTTTGCTGTGAAGGACCAGAAGACTCTATTTCCTCCTAAACTAAAAGTGATCCACTACTCCATCTGCTGGGATCTTTAAACACTAGTCCATCTGTATAAAACAAAAATAGAACATTTTACACTACCTTTCAGTATTCTGTAGGGCCTCACCGAAGGATATGTGTAGATGACAATGTTTGGCTTCTTTCCTTTTTCTCCTACTGCAAAGTACTCCTTACTAGGGTGTGCCTTGAAAAAGCAGAAGTCTTGTTGCATGCTGTAACACCTTTGTCTTTATCCTGATAGTTACTGAGTTATTGTATTCACCCACTCATTAGTCCAAACATACTGCCATAAATACTAAATTGCATTTTTCTGTGTGCTTATTCTGAACAACTGTCAATCTATTGCTCAATATCAGAGTGAAGCCACTATGCACACAAAATGGTATATCCCACATATACTGGGGAATCATCACAAATGGTGAAGCAATCTACTTTGTGATGCATCCTTTTACGATTCCTACCTCACTCAGCCCACTAGCTAATCTTTCCATAGCAGCATTTGTGTCAGCAGCCATCTACTTCAGCAGACAGCTGCAGAAGAGCTATCCTGAATGACACTACTCTGAAGGTGTAAAAATGTACACTGATTCCCCAGAAAAGGCTGCTTATGATGAAGCAGGACTACCAGTCTGAAGCTGATAGTCTGAAAGCCTTGCTCATGTGCAATAAAACAGAGATAGCAGAGCTTTCACATGGTAAGGTACTTCAGAGACAGAACTTGATACTTTAAGCTTTTGATAAGTTTATCAGAGTGAAACCAGATACTTTTTCTCTTTATTTGTGTGGGAGCTTGATTTTCTAAATTTTAATTGCAAGTAGGACTCTATATTAGTATCAGTTTTGATTAGGACCAATGAAGTGTTGAAAAAATAAAAGAATTGCTATGAGCCAAAAGATTTAAATAAGAATGTAAACATAATCCCAGCTGGACTTGTCAGTCCTTTTAAGTAGCTGAGCCTGGGACTAAGGTGTGCAGATACTTGTCCTCTGCCAATTATACAGATGGGATGAGAAGCCCATGCTGCATGATCCACACATTCCTTTAATCAATACCATATACTTTCTTATGTATATTAAAGTGCAACTGTAGAAGTCTCCCATACCTGGCAACCACAACCAAGCAAACATTTTCTCCCTAGGAAGTGACTAAAGTTCTTAAACAAGAAACAAAAGCCATACTGTGATAAACCCAATGCCACTGCCACAGCTGCTCCGGATGTGTTTCTGATGCTTAGTACTCAGGTTCTGGAGGATCACCTGGTTGCCTGCTACATAACCTACAGTATCTCTATCCATTACCATCAGGTTTACAGGTCTGGTACAGTCATATCCAAAAGAATGTCTGGGAAACGTCCAATAAGGAAAAGATTAGACACTGGTTTTCTAGACAGTTTACTAAGTGGATAGAAATGCTTTAACTGAAACTGAAATGGGAATACTGAAACTAGTGACTAAGCCTGATGGCAGGAGATAATTTTCTTCAGTATACAGTGAAAGGAAAATATATCTTGACTCTATAACTGAAAGGAAGGCACAAGTAAAGGCTTTCTGAAGTTCATATCCCATCTTTTCATCTCCACTATGGGTACACCTCTTGCTTCTGATCATTTGGGGCTGTAAAAAATTCATATTTTATCTGTGTTCTCTTTTCAACTGAAATGAAAAAGATGTGCATCAGATTACCAGGAAAATCTGTATATATACTGTTATACAGACAAAGATCAAGCAAGTTTTCAAGCTCACTTCTTGTTTACAGGCAGATGTAAAAAAGGGAATAGCAGTTTTCAATACCAACTGAACTGTGTCTGCAGAGAAAACCACCAGCATATACAAAAATCACACATCATATCCTACCCCACTTGACCATACCTACCAAAGAGCTTATTGTAGCTCTTAACTGATGGGCACCACTTCCTTCATTCTATGAGTTTAGATCTCCCGAGCACCAGAATGCAAATCTACCTGGTTCTTTCCCCACTTCTCCTTTATGAGGTATACAGGAGCTCTTCTGCTCTCCCCTCAGCTTCCTGGGGAACACCAGTGTGGCTACAGAGAAAGGGAGAGCTTTGCAGGGTGTATTCTTATGCCAGCCTTGTGCCTGGTCACATTAGCTTCTCCATGATCTAGTTCTACAGGAGTACTTATGACAGGAAGCACTATGCTCAGTAAGAAATCTTTATGAGGTCAAGACAATACTTAAGATTAAATTCACCCAGAACCATAACTGGCCAGGATTTTTACCTGTGTCTCAACCAAAGGTATCCCACTAATGCCACATAGGCTACTCCAAATTTGACCAATACAATTTTGAGAAGGTGTATTAAATATCATTAGCTTTGAATTCGCCCAAGCTCAACAGAAAGGATACTTAAAAACAAGAAGGTCGGTGGATATCTCAGTGTCATTAGTCACATATGGTCCTGAATATACATCTTCATACGTGTAGAAGAAGTTTTCATTTATTTTCTTTTTTACGTCTGCAGGACTTTTTTCTGGTTTTGAAGATACTTGAGTATTATCTTGTTTGTCCAATTTGGCTTCTGCACCTCAGAAGTGAGAACATAACAGAAATTCATATTCACCATATGTTTTGGGTTAGTTGCTGATATTTGCACCTGACCATAAAAAGGGAAGGAGTCACAACTCTTTACCCCCTTTGATAAAGCAATCAATACTTCATAGCTCAAAACAAGGGTTCCATGCCTTAGCAACTACTTGTCCTGGAACACTCTGCAACAAACACTCCCTCAGGCTTTTAAAAACTTCACTGTAAATATTCAAAACTGAAGAATTTAAACAAAAAAAAAATTTGTTTGAAAAATACTGGTTTTAAAACTTTAAGACTTACTAAAGCAGTTCAGTTGAGGTTTGGTTGATATTTAGGTCTCCACTTTAGAAACCAAACAAATTTTAAAGTGTCTGTTTTCTGTAGCTATTGAATGCACATTGTTACACAAAACAATTATTAAAACCACTTATAATGGACTACCAGAAGACACCCCTGTCTTCAAGAAAGCAAACTGCTAATGTGTGACCCAGTGTAGCTCCTCACTGGATTGCAATGCACAATTACTGTCAACTTGACTTCCAACTAGTCATAAGCACTTGCTAAAAGAAGTCTCCAATTGGTTATCTCAGGTTAAATCTATTTTGTAAGCATTGCATGCTATCCTGACTGTTTTCTCTCCTAGGTGGGCCATGAGAAACAAGTAAAGGGGGCAGAGACCAGCCAGGCAAGGAGCAAAGTTAAGCCAACTGACAGGGAGCAGAAATACTCAATCACCGTAAATGAATACAGTCTGAGGTTGTTAGGCTGTTCCTAATAGTAACTGTAAAAACAATGAAAACTAGAAACTACAGGGGGTTTTAAGTTTGTACCACCATCCCCTCAGTGAACACCCATTCTCAGCAATGCTCTCAATGTCCAATTCCACTTGCTCCCCTTCTTCCTCCCGTTCCTCTGCAGTTGGTGATTCACTCGAAACACTAGTTTTGTTTTCTTTTGCAAAGTATAATTGGTATCACTCTCTTAGGTATGAATTCCTTTGACTAATTTGCTCATATATGCCATATTAAATAAATATTTAGTTCTGTAGTAGTAAAAGAACCTCCTCTGTCCAACAACAGACTTCCTGATGCTTAGCACTAAGTGTCAGGAGAAGTTTACTTCCAAAAACCAGTAATTTAAAACTTTGGGGAAGGAAAGAAACAAACATCCTATAACAGAAAAAAGGTGTAAGAGGAAGATCAAACAAATGCCAAAAGTAATGCAGCAATGCATCAAAAAATCCTTCCAAAGTGGATTTGTTATTCATGCTACCTGGATCTAGTGTGTTAGATGACATGCGGGACAATTGAAATAGATACTGGACAGACATTTCAAGATGAAAAATATGTTAAAAAGAAAAATACTGGCCTCTGACTGAAAGAGTCTGGTGGAGTTAAAAACCTGATTTCAGTATTAGCTACAGAGACAGGTCTAAGCAGCAAAAATTTTCAGGGAAGGGACTTTGAGAGCTGAGGCACAGCAGGAACAGCAGGCACATGGCTTGGCCCAGAACATCACTATGACCAGAGTGAAAATAAAATTTGGCAACACCAAGAGCAGGAACTGGAGTTGAAGCAAGAAAGGGGTGGTGGAAGAATGGTGGAAGAAACCAGAAGTTACTGTAGGTTCAGTACAGAAATCAGGACATAACAGGGAAATGCTCACCACTGGGTTCTGCCTCTGCATCTTGTGCTGGTTCCTGTTCCATTGGAAAAGGTGGATGTTCTCTCTCCCTGGCAGTGGTAAAGACAAACCTTTAGTATTGTTGCTTTTATTTGCCATTTAGACAATTCTCATTTCCTCTCAAATGCTTTGAGATTCCCAAAGATGCTATTTGTCTTCTGCCTGTACACAAATATGGATAACCTAAAGATATGTCCTTCTTAGTAGGGTGAATTCATTGGCTGAGGTTTTAGGACTCCAGGATCTGAATAAATTGCTGCAGCAAAACTTTCATCTAAATACTGTGTAATGGTGGGAACTGACATGATTTAAATGTGCTGAGGTTCTCTTTAATATACTGGGATGAGATCTGCTTTTGAGACAACAAGGCTATTCCTTCACCTTTGTGGTGGACTTCACAAAAATATCTGGAGATAGACATTCTGAGATCACCTAATATCTTGAATGGAAAAGCAAGAGAGATGAATCCTTGAGAAAAAAAAAAGCACTTTCTTCAAAACATTTTATGATAATAGAAAACAAATCTAAAAGTTAGCACCATTTTTTTTAATTAAACAATTTAATAACACCCCTCCCCCATATCATTTTTATCTTTCAGATCATCTTTTTCAGGGTGCCACATTTTTTACTAGTTACTATTTTCCTCTGAAGTGGAAAAGGTCCACATTTGTCATATAAAAACCACACACATTGACCATTTTTACAAAAGCCTCAAAAAGAAGCAAAAAAGCATAAGCATTGCTCTTACTTTAAATTTATTCTGCCTTCTGATTTCATATGTGTTCTCCATTTTCAAATGAAACACCTCAAAATGCACATTGGAGCAACTTTGCATCAATATCACAGCATGAAAAAAACTATCCAAAATCAGAAAATTCAGAAGTTGTATATAAAGAAACATGAATACTCAGAATAAGAAATATGAGCAGGATGCAAGCAAATCCCTCTTCATTTGTAATCATGATTTGATACCACTAAGAAGTCCCTAAAAATGCATTTCCTGTTTCCAGCTCTTGGTCAGAATCCATTTGGAAAAAATATTTTGAGGAATTTCAGGCTTTTCCAATATTTCAGGAAAGGCAAAGTGTCTTAACAAAATGCCACCCATGAGAAGGACAAAGAGGACAAAGAAATATTTTAGATATGTCATTCTTGTTGTTCTATGGCCAATCTTCATCCAAGAGTCCTGAGTGTCTTCCATAATCTGACTTTCCTGCATAATTTCACGTAAGAATTAAAAATGAGATTTTATCCTTTAGGAGTGGTGAGAAAAACTTGAAAATAGACAAGCAGAAAGTTTTACATTTAGAAAACAAATGAAAACAATTGCAATACATGTCAATATATTTAAATGAAATTCATGAGTTTTTAATGGGGTAACACAACTGATATCACTCAAGTTGAAGAAATAGTTATAGACTATTTGCATAAATAGATAGTGGAGTGTTCAGAGACCTGAATTCTAATTCCAAACCCAATAATGATGTGCACAATTTGTATCAGCCATTTCACCTCTGGCTGTCTCAGTTATCTCCTGTGAAAAATTAGATAATAATACTTACCCATCTTAGCAAAGTGTTTTGATATCCACAGAGAATCAAAGAGCTATAAAATTTCAAATTATTGTAACTAATTAGCAATCATTTATCTTCTAAAAATTAAGACTATCATAGTTTTCATTATAAATTAAGTCCTATCTGGAAAATGCTTTAGGCTGAAAGAGGATATGAACATTTCCATTTGCATTGATATCTGGGTTCTAGTTAAAGAAAGATACTGCGATGTCCACTGTGCACATTTTTGTGATGGCATTCAAGCACCAAAGCAAATTCTGAATTTAAGGACTCAGAAGAGGCTCAAGGGGATAACTTTGTCTACTTTGGCTGCAGATTCTGGCTTTCATGAGTTGGCTGATCCTGAAAACTCTTGTGCAGGCTCACCATGACAAAGGCATGCATTTCTCTGAATGTTGATTTTATTTTCCTGGGGAAAATTGGCAGATTGTTTTTACAACAGATTTCCTAAATCAGAAAGATTTAAGCCTTTTGGTACTGCAAACTGAGATAATGACAGTTAGAACTGGTGTGACAAGTCTAGTGAGAAAAAAAAAAAAACAGCAATCATAATTTTTCTGCCAATGCCTGATCAGGGCAGTACATTTTCCTCCTGGTCCTGGTAAATCAAGACACTGACTTGAAATACTGTACCAGATCCACATCAGTTTCACCATTTCCAAGAACTCAGGAACTTATTCCCACTAAGGACTGAATTCAGGTTATCCTTGTTTCAGTGGAAGTGCTACAAGCTGGGAATTTCAGCAAAGTTTCATTTTCTTTCAAACTGCCCTTTTCTTAGCTATGTTCTCAAAAGCCACAGAATGGAGAAATGTGTTCATTCAGGCATATAACTTCAGTTATTTCAAAGCTAAAATGGTTTTTTGTCAATTTTGCTGCCACACAGAATCTTTATATATGGAAGCCTCTCAAAAATTCTCAGTAAATTTAGACATTAAGTGATTTCTCATCTCAGATAATTGTCTCGTTTATTCAAAATACAGCATAATTAAATCAAATGGGTTTTTATTTGCTAACACATAAATTCAGTGAGATCACACCGCTTTCTTTCTATTTTGTCATCCTACACTTTTCTTCTTTCCAGAAAAAAAAGTGTTCAAATGTGTAGACCTCATAAATGCAGTTCTTGCCATCATAAACCTTGTGACTGACACTTCAACTGCATAAAATACAAGAAAAAAAAAATTATCAAAATGCAGCCTACAGTTTTACTTTAGAAAACAGAACATATCTAACAGTTAATTTAAGGTGTCTCTCCCCATCATGAACTGTTTCAGTGTGCTTAAATGACATCACCTATCAGCTTTTACATCCACAGAAGAGTGATCATCAGTTCTGACCACTAATTCAATTTGTGTAGAAATAGGGAACTATTACTGCAGAATAAAACTGCAATGCTATTAGTACCAGCAATAAGCAAGAGATTAAAAAATTATCTCTACATTGTGCTACTTCTGCAGGATTTAATTTTTTTGTTTCCTTTCAAAATGTGTTAATTTTTTTATAGAAAAGCTTTACCCACTGGTGGGCTTTGGATTAAAAAAAAAGAAAAGATAAAAATGAAAAGACACTTGGTCTTTCTTTCAGCAGAGATTGTTATTTCTTTAGTTGTTTTCATTCCACATGAAGGAACTCAGTTTGTCCCAGGACTGCCAATCCTGACTCCTCCTAGCACTGCACTGTCAGCCTTCCAGGCTGCACTCTCTGCTCTCCCTGACCTGGGGGTAGCACTGATCTAAAACACAGCTGCAGCTTTTGGGTTTCATGGGAGGTGTCTGCCACGGGGAACACCATACTGATCATCTCTTCTGGGGTAAGACATCTTCTTCAAGTCTAGCTCTGCTTTGGATGTGTCAGGTCTCTTCCCATCTGCCAAGCCCTGTTTTTTAAACTCACTTTCAACCATGGTCTCCTCAGCACTTTTTTTTGAATCTTTCATCTGTTTTTGAAAAACAGCAGACCATCAAACATCTCTCTCAGCACTCATTTTTGCCTCCAGACCACTTCAGAGTACATTAGCAATTTACTGGGCTGCTGATGAGTGCAAAATGGGCAAACAGGAGAATCTTGTAAAGCTTAATTTCATTTTAAAAAAAAAATTAAAGTCTTATAGTGTTTATATACAGAAAAATATCCAAGTGTAAATCAGGCATAGAAACTAGTGCTGTCTGTATATCATTATCCATCAGCACTAGAAAATCAGTAATAAAAGCCAGTTTAGGTAATCAACCCAAGATCCCATGGAAAAAAATAAAAAGTACTAGAGAATATGGCTGCTCTTACAACATGTTGAAGACTTGAGAGCAAGGAGAATAACAAAAAGTATCAATTCTCACATCAGTTAAGTATATAAATTATTTACTAGTCAGAGACCAAGACAGCAAGGATAAAGCTACAAAGCAGGATTTAGACACATTAGCTTTATCATAGCCCCATTGTCTCCTTTCTTCCACATCAGAAAGAAAAAAAGAGATGGACTGGAGCCCTGCTATTGTTCTCCTCTCTATTACTATGTTGTACACATGCAAAGTATTTTCCTATTTCATAGGAGAAATAAATCTAACTCTAATTTACAATCTTACACCTAAAGTAGCCCTCTGTATGATCCACGTATCCTAGCTCTGACACATGCAAGCAAAAGTTTCAAGTCTATTAAAGCTGTCCTGTGAATAAAGGTTACCAGGTTTCTACTAAGCAGAAATAACAGCAGGTGACATCACTAGTTACTGATTAACTTACAGCGTTTAAAAAAAAAAAAATCATAAAAATGAGTATGAGAGGATTACCACAAATGCAACAGGCAATAAAATTAACTGCCTCACAGATGGCAAAGAAAACCCAACAAGTCCCACGTTTCAGATGAAGTACGGGACGGTCTAGCCCTGTTGTGGGACATTTATTCCTGTTTAGCGGGGATAGCAGAGGGCAGGCAAGGGACACCTGGCGATCCGCGGGGCTCAGGGGAGGGAGCCTCAGCGGGGCCCTGGGGAGGGTGCGGGCACAGAGGGGGCCCGGGGGGAGTCGCGACTCCGGGGCCCTGAGGAGCGGGGCAACCGGGAACAACCCGCGGGCCCGCCGGGGGCGGCTGTGCCCAGAGCGGCCGCGGTCTCCCCACGGCCCCGGTACCTGCGCCCGGAGCGGCCGCGGCCTCGCCACGGCCCCGGTACCTGCGCCCGGAGCGGCCGCGCTCCCGTCTCCAGGCAACGGCGGCGGCGGCGCGGCGCCCCGGGAGCGGAGCCAGCGGGCGGGTCGGCGGCGCCACCGGGCCAATTGCAGGGGCTGGTGGTTGTTTTACTTTGGGCTGTTCGGGTTTTTTCTTTAAAGTAACCTCTGCTTTGGCCACGGTTGCGGTCTTTTCAGAACTCAGCGGGAAAATTAAATTAGCGACAGATCTAGAGGAGACAGTCTTGAGCTGCGCCAGAGAAGATTTAGGTTGAACATTAGGAAGAATTTCTTCACAAAAGGGATGATCAGATATTGGAATGGGCTGCCCAGAGAGGCGATGGGGTCACTGTCCCCAGAGGTGTTTAAGGAAAGACTGGACGAAGCACTCAGTGCTTCTAGTTGACGTTGCGGTGTTTGGTCACAGGCTGGACAGGAGGATCTCGGAGGTGTTTTCCAACCGATTCTGTGATTCCGTGAATTCCCCAGACGTTCTTCCCGCCCGCAGTCTTTAGCATGCGCTCCCGTGCGCCCTTCGCTTGGGGCGCGCTGCCCCGGGCGGCGCAGCTCGGCTAACTTCCCATGCACCTGTGTATTCAGGATATATATATATACACCTTAATTTTTATGCAATAAATGCATGTTTTGGAATACATCTATGTATATGTATATGTATATGTATATGTATATGTATATGTATATGTATATGTATATGTATATGTATATGTATATGTATATGTATATGTATATTAAAAGCAGTTCTTGAAACTGCCGGCTGGTATTTTGTCTGGCGTTCCGGCGGAGGGTGCAGGTACAGAGGGAGGGGACTGCAGCCGGCGGCAGCGCCCGGCCCAGGGACAGGTGCCACGGAAGGGGAGGGACAGTGGGTGCGACGTCCCCGGGCGGAGGAGGAGGAGGACGAGAGCGCGCCATGGCCCCGCGCGGGCGCTGCCGGTGGGCGCTGCTGCTGGCCTGGCTGCCGGCCGGTGAGTGCGGCCCGGGGCTCACGGCCCCCTCCGGAACCGCGGCCCGTCCTGCCCCGGGACACCCCCGCGGCGCAGGGGCCGGGACTCGGGAGGCGCCCTCGGGTTTCGCCCGGGGTTAAGGTGGCGCGGGGTCGGGGGAGCGGCGGCCGCCCCGCGGTGAAGGGAAGGGGCGGCCCGGTCCGGCCTGACGCTCTCCCCCCGCGGTGCCTTTTCCCGTCCGCGGGGCTCTGCCGAGCTCGGCGCGAAGCCGTGCGGAGACAAGTTTCGCTCCCCAAAGGTGCGGCTGACCTCTCCTAGGAGGAAGTGGCCTCCTGCTTCCTGGCAGCCTCCAGTATCGGTCGCGTGTGGCCGGCTCGGCTGGGGCCTGGGCGCTGGGCTCGAACGTGGGGGGATCCCCTTTGGCTCTCGCAAACGCCCAGCCGAGCTTTTGCTGCTGGCTCAGGAGCCTCGACCTCTTGGGGATTTCTGGGGTAGCTGCAGTGCTGCTGCACCTGCTGGGCACCTGCAGGAGCTCCCCTCGGTGCCCACGGGCAGCCTTCAGCCACCAGTGTTCACTCTGCCAAGCTTTGCGGGTTGCCTGACAGCTTCTAACCTACCCTTGGAAATAAAGCACCCATTTGGCTTCTTGGGTGCCTGGGTCTTGACTGATGATGTGGCTTTAAAGTTAATTTTTTCACGGAGAGCCACTGAAGGACGCAAAAAAGTATGGAGGGTATGCTTGTTTATTGTCTTGCTTGGCAGCTGTGTTCGTGGGAGATGCTCTAGCCAAAACTTGGCTATGCTGGCTCCAGAGCTTCGTATCTTCATTGCAAAGCCATAGATGTAGCCAAAACTTACTCAATTGGTGGTGTCCATATTTATTTTTTCCAACTAGGATAAGAAAGATAGTGTCCTGCAGTGGAGTAATGCAGTCCACATTTAGGACCCAGCCTTAATTTCACAACTTTTTCATTTTCTTGGAGGAGGTTAATGAGAAACACTGAACATGCAGTAACATCTGGAGAGGAACAGTAGATTTTCAGTCTCTTTAGAAAATAAGGAACTTACCCTTCAACTCTGGCTGTTTTGCAGAACAGAGGTAATGAGAAAGCATCCCTTCCATAAAGAGATGTGGGTTTTGTTAGTAAAAAGCACACAGTGGTTTTGAATGTTTTATTCTTACCGGAAAGATGCTGTTGTAGAAAATCCATGGAAAGCTCTGTTCCCATGAGCCTTGACAAGTCAGAATTCATATGGGTTTCATTTAATTGACACTCAAATCACGGTTTTGCCGATCTTGAGAGTTTGAATTGGTTTCTTGTGATTTTCTTCATTAAGACCCCAGAGTCAGCTATTTCACTGTGAAAGCTGAAACAAGATGAGTGGAACTACAGTGCTTTTGAATAAGAGCAACTGTAACTACCTGTCAGCAGTCTGGACCTTGCAGTGCTACAGCACTGTATAAACTTGGTTTATCTAGAGGTTTGTACATCTGCTGTGTTTAAGTGCATGTGTGTATATGCATTCTTATTTTTCAGAAAAGCCTTGGATTCAGGGGTGTCCCTGGCTTTGCCCGTGTTTGTGTGGTTTTCGTAAGGCAAATGAGTTTGCTCTGCTTGTGCTTTCAGTTGGCTGACAAGGAGTCCCATTTCAAACCAGAAACTGAGCCAATGCTGCGTTGACAATACCCTACTGCAGAATGACTTGCTGAGGCAGCATGCACCTCTGCAGCATCTTTTCCACAGTGTGGAAACTGTGTGAGCTCATATTTGCCTGGAATGTAGAGTGGAGGTGGCAGCCTAAAGGGACACTGAAAGATGCTTGACAAAGAGTGATGTTTGCAGTTGTGTTCCAGATGTTACTACATAGCAGTAGCAACTTGTTCTCTTGTTCTCATCCTGAAAACATGGACTAGAGGGAAAATCTTTGACTATATGATAAAAATCAAGTGTTGGTTCATGGAGACCTGTACAGTTGGTACCTTCAAGCATCTCACTTTCCTTGCTGCCTTTTCTTGCTGTCGTGCTCCACAATTAAGAAGCAACTAGTACAGCACTGCAGTCCCTGCCTAGTTCTCTGGCATGTATTCCAAACAGGGTATCCCACACTTGCCCTGCACTGTTTGTATTCCCTTATCAAAGGCAACTGGTGATAACTTTGCTATTGTTAATGACAAGCACAACTTACTGTACTATCAAAGTTTAAATAAGATAGAGATGTTTCTGGAGTATAGCTGAACTACAGCATAGCTTATGAGAAACTTTGCAAATCCTCACTGAGTATGTTCAGCTGCTTGGATGGAAAGTGCTGTGGAGGTTGTTGTAATGAATTCATAATGATAGCTTTATTTAAAAGGAAAAAAGGGAGTAATTGATGTGTACTGTTCTGAAGTGGCAATAAACAATTAACTGCA
Organism: Melozone crissalis; assembly: GCF_028551555.1. NCBI lineage: Eukaryota > Metazoa > Chordata > Aves > Passeriformes > Passerellidae > Melozone > Melozone crissalis. The sequence goes on along the minus strand of NW_026535786.1, from coordinate 18,512,923 downwards.
GTGCTACAGCCTGAAAGTTGTATTGTCTTAATCCTGGTCACCACTAGATAACATTTGATGAGTGTCTGAGCAAGACCTTGATAAAATTCATTTGGTGTTTATACAAACATAAGGCACTGCAGAACTTTTCTGATTAGGATTAAAAGCCAAGGAGGTCCCATCCCATGTGCTTCTGGGACAGTTTTCCCTATGTAGAAGGAGAACACAGAGTGATGTGCTGCACAATGGCTACTCATGCTTTGGAGAAAATAATTCAGTGTGTAAAGAGGGCCAATGAAGCTTTCTTCTGTCAGGGGAAGATGGGGCTCCTGTTCCAACCAGGGTTTGTAACCCTGGATGACTTCACCAGAGGCACTGGGAGGTTGGTAGGTGCAGGTCCTGCATGGGGCCAAAGGAGATGTACTTGGCTCATTGCTCTGGTGCAGATACTGTGATGGGAGGCCTGAGGAATCTGTGAGCTGACAGCCTCCTGTGTTCTTGTTTGCAGGGTGCCTCTCACTCCTGGTGACAGTGCAGGATGTCGAGCGTTACACCACCTTATTTGCCACTGTCATCCTCAAGTGTGACTACACCACCTCGGCACAGCTGCAGGATGTGGTGGTGACCTGGCGCTTCAAATCCTTCTGCAAGGACCCCATCTTTGACTACTACTCAGCCTGTAAGTGTTAGGCTCATCTTGCAAGGAATCCCCCTTCAAGTGGGAAGAAAGTGGAAGGTAGACTCACTGGGGTAGTACAGGTTTTTCACAGTGACCCCTTCCTATGCAAAAACCAGGTTGTGACATTTCCCTGCATTCCAAGGAAATGCAGGTCATATCTGTGATTTCCTTTGAAATGTCAAGGCCTTATGAGATCACAGAAATCCCAACCAAAGCAGCTCTTTTGTCCTCCTTGTCATCAAGACAGAATATACAGGACAGTTCAGCTGTGGTTGACACAAGTCAGTCTTGGAAGCCCTGTCTTATGCTTCAGCATGTTCCAATGCAAGGGCCTGCAACAGGTGGGCTTTAGGATTCCACGGGGGTCCTGTGGTTGGAGCTGCATACCTGTGACCAGATGTTACTGATTTTAGGAAATAGAAGAAACATATGCATTTTGAAGGGCATGAAGACTTCTAAGTAATAGCATTTAGTAGTGGTGGGAGCACTTCATGTTCTGGTGCAGGCAGCTTAATTCAGGGGGGTTTAATGTGGTACACAAACTGCATCCCAGGATAACTACTTGGTCCAAAATGGTGATGATCCCTCTATGTTTAGTGTTGGTGTGGCCTCAGCTGGAGTATTGTATGTGATTCTGAGTCCCAGGATTTAAGGATAATAAGGTACTTGAATGCACCCAGAGGAGGGGAACAAAGCTGATAAAATATCTGGAAGACACATCTTGTGAGGAGCAGCTAAGAACTTTGGGCTTGTCTAGTTCAGGAAAAAGGAGACTGAGGGGTGACCTCATTGCTCTCTACAGCTCCTTGAGAAGAGGAAGTGAACAGGGAGGTGCTGCTCTCCTCTCCCTAGTATCCAGTGACAGATGTGTGGGAATGGCTCAATACTACATCAGTAGTATACTACTTTACATTTTAGTCAATCCTAAGGTGATCAGACAGTTGGACTAGATAACCTTTGTACATCCCTGCCAACTGAACTATTCTGCTCTGTTCTATTGTTTGTAAACCCTGCAGAATGTTTAGCTAGCCAGCCATAGCATAACCATACACTTAGAACTGAGCTCACAGTGGGTACTGTGCCCAAACTCTCCTTTATGCAGTCTGGATGGGTTGGGTAGGCATGTTACCAAGTGCTCTACAGCCTAGTTCCCAAGCAGGTGCGTCCCTGGCTCAGCTGATCCTAGAAGAATGTGAGTGCTTTAGGCCCAGGCTCAAGCTAATAGTCCCCAAAAGGGGCTTCATACTCCATTTTAGGTATAGCAGTGAAAGAGCCTTTGACAAGCTTTACCCTCATCTCTCTTCACTGTGAGCCCTTTACAGAAAATGCTGAACTGAATCAGCCATTTCCCCAAATCTCAGATCCTAAATACTTGGAAATTCAATGTTGGTTTATGATGTGGGTCTGTCAGAAGAGTATTGTATAGAAATTGCCTCTAGTCCTCCATTAATTCTCTTGTGCATCTTTACATTTAATCCTTAGCTGGAATCAGGGGATGAATTGTTTTCTGTTTTCATGAGCTCCACAACATGTAATGGGATACAGGAGGGAAAGGGAGACAATCCATAGAGCAGTTCATGTATGTGTGGAGATTTTGCTTGGTAGATAAACACCCTTTTGTTTTAGTTCTAGTACTCCTGGGTGTTTTATTACTTTTCTTTTCAGCTTCATACTGGGAGCTGCCTTCCAGGCTACCACCATTAGCTTCTTTCTACTGTTGTTCTTTCAGTTGTGAGTACAGGAGGCATCTCCTCTGCAGCTCCTGCATTCTCAAAATCTCTGACATTCCTGTGGCTCTACCTCTGTTTTTGAGTACTCCAAAGCAACTTTCTGGTTGGAAGGCATGGTTTGTTTTGCTAAACTAAAGCAATTGCACACAATGTACTCAATAATTTCTCTACTGCTCACAAGAGGATATAAATTGCCCTTTTGAAATAACTTTTGCCATCTCTGATGATGTGTGTTTGTAGCATACCAGGCTGGTTTAGCCCTTGGCCAGGACCCCTCAGACGACTGCAATGACAGCCAGCGGAAGGTGCGCATTGTCATCCAGAAATACGGGCAGAAGGACCCTGTGCTGGGCACCGACTACCAGCAGCGAAAGATCACCATTCAGAACCGTGAGTGACCTCCCAGGCAGGCAGTGAACTCAGGAATTACCCAATATCTGGGTCTGCTAGGTGAAGAGAAGCTACATGGCTAATGTAATCTGTAGCTTATATACTGCACATGGTAATGGAATAAGAGCAGGGAAGGGCCCTGTCCCCAGCTGGCCTCAGGGTGTTTGGAGGCACTACAACCTAAGGCTGAGCTGAGGATGCCAGAGCATTTTGCTGAAGAGCACAACAGCTGAGGAGCTCAGAGGCTAGAAATAGTTCATTCTTCCAAGTACTGCATAATTGTCCAGGTGTGTCATATGCTCCCTGCTGTCCATGGAGCACTAGATACTGCTCCACCAGAAGAGCCATTTTGATTGCTGACCTAAGAAGGACAGTGATCTGTGTTCCAAGACCAGTAGGGTTGGCTTCCAGCAACACAGAAAACATGGACTGGCAGTGAATGCTGTTTGTAGGAGTTCTCAGTGGACTGAAATGAGATAGTTTGAAGGTGTTGGCTATGCTTGGGAAGAGGGGAGATGCAATATTCTCTGTCTCCAGCAGGCAGAGGGCTCTTTTTAGGTGGAGCCTGAAAGTAGTGTCCGTCAGTCACAAAGAGCCCAGTGACCTCTTGGTCCCTCTCCCACAGGAGCAGACCTTGTCATCAGTGAGGTCATGTGGTGGGACCATGGCGTGTACTACTGCAGCGTGGAAGCACAAGGAGATACGTCAGGTGATGCGGACAAAGAAGTTAAGCTGATTGTTCTCCGTAAGTGCCTGTGCTTTCTTACCAAGATATCTCCTCCTGTTCTCCTCCATCCCAAGACATCTCCAGCAGTGGACAGGTGCTCAGTAAGCTACCATGGCCAGATGCATCAGGAACAATCCTTTTTCTCTCTCTTTTTTTCCCACAGACTGGCTCACAGTACTCCTCATCGTTCTCGGTGGTCTCCTCCTCCTTCTGCTGATCGGTATCTGCTGGTGCCAGTGCTGCCCCCAGTATTGCTGCTGCCACATCCAGTGTGGCTGCTGTCCCACACGGTGCTGCTGTAATCAGAAAGGTGAGGTTCAAGCAAATGTGCATCCATTTATAGCTTCTGTCAAGACAAAAGCTTGGCTGGGAGCTTGCTGAGCTCCACTTCCTTTCTTTTGTTTAGCATCCATATAAACTGAGACATTTCTTTGGCCAGTGTGACCTCCAAGACCGGCTATTCTGAAATTTGAGGAGGGGATCTCAGATAGATGGAATCTATCTTGCTCCTCTGTGTCCAACTATCAGAAGTTTCTCCCCACTCACACCTTGTTACCAGCTTCTCTCACCATCCAGAGCACCATCAGTTTCCTTGCCTGAGTAGTTCAGGACTTTCTTTCCTGTCTTGTGGTTCATATGCCTGTGCATGTGAGAAAGGCAAGAAAATACCTTGGTAGTAGTCTCCAATCTAGTCTTTCTTTCAAGTATGTTGCTCTGAGAAAAATTACATAAAAATTGGAAATTTTTTATCTGTATGTTTCTTCAGAGCTGTTCCTTCTACTAGAAAAAGGTATGGTTTGGTTTTCTTTGGAGGAGGAAGTGAGAAGAAGGTGGAGAAAGATGGTTTCTCTTGCTGGTCAGCCTTGCAAGTGCATTCTGAAGTTTTGAGGGTCAAAAGAAATTTTCTTGTCTTTGCTTTTATCAGTAATAAAGTTTCTGAAGCCAGACTCTGTTCTTTTAGTAAGGCTACAGATTGAATTTTGGCTGTTAATTTCATATAATCTCTGCATTCCTGTAACTGAAACTTGGTTAGCAACTAGTAGACTAGTCTCCCTGAAGCTTTTACAGTCTGACAGGAACAAAATGCAACAAATGTTTATTTATCATTGAAATCCCCAGGTTCTTTCCCAGATGCTACAAAGAGAGGATTTATGAACAAGGATCTCTGATTCATATTTACCTTTACCCTCAAAACAGCTATTTTAGCTTGGATGTTATTAAACTGTGAGTTTTAGATTTAAGCCTTATTTGCTTAGCCCTTGCAAAGAGTGAGCAGAACATCCCTTCTGTTGCTAAAACTGAAACTAAACATTGGAGGCCTTACAGGTTGTCATGTAAAATGTGTAGTGTTGAGAAGGCTATGGAAATCTGGCAGAAAAAGCAATTTCTGTGAAGGGGGAGAGAGGTGATAGAGATGAGAGACTCACACCTCCAGAATTCCTAGTTCTCAGCAAAAAAGAGATTCAGAGTTTGCGTGAGCTCTTTTCTGTTTTTCTGTGCTGCTGATCATAGCTCACTCCAGACTGCTGCTGTTATTTCCTCCTGCTAAAGAGGAGAAATTCTTGCAGGGTTTTCTAAACCTCTCTATGTTTATGAGAGAAGGTACAGAGAGGTCCAGCCTCCTTGACTGGATGCTGGATTCTGTGTCTGTGATTTCCATCCAAGCTGCCTGCCCTATGAATCCACTTGGCAAAGGATCCATGTGCCTGCTCCTTTCCACTAATACTGCTAAACTGCTTCTCTTTCCTTCTTCCTGCCTCTTATTTACTTTTTTGCACTCCAAGAAGTGAACTGGAGGCCTTAAAAAACCACAAGAAGATAGATTCAGGGGATGTCTTAAAAACAGTGCTGAGGAATAACATTCCACGCAGCTGAAGAGAAGGCAGAAATCCTCACCTGTGTAGCATCACAGGGTGAGTATGGGTGCTTCCTTCCCCGTCGTTGGCCACTAGAGGACAGCGTGGATCTGCTGAACCAGTCACAGGTGCCAGTGAGGCAGGCACAGGATAATCCTGGGTGCTGTGAATCACGCCATTAACGAGCATGGGTTTGAAGTGAGCGATAAAAGGAGTGCATTGTTTGAGTAATTCAGGATTGATGTACAGAAGTATTAGAAATGCCCAGGAGCAAGCCAATTACTTTCCCTGTGGAAAGCTCTGAGAAAAGCCCATCAGAGTAAATATACCTACGACCTCCTTCTGTTCCTATTTATTCCTTTTCTGCTGTGGACTTCTTCCAGTAATGAATCAGGGGAAAATAGGATATACTTGCACCTGGGTATCACTAAGTTGCAAAATATTTTATTTTTATACTTGGTCCAGCAGCTGTTAAAGTCTGTCAAAGATGGAGAACAGATTTTTCCAACAGAGTAAATGGAGGGAGCAACACAACTTTCTAAAAAAGCAGGGTAGGAGTTTTGCAATTAGGGTGAATCTGACCTTCCTCAGATAAATACGTTCACTTCAAAAAGATCTGTGACTTCTGTTTTGAAAATGGGAAATCAGAGTGTATATTGGATTCAAATTGGAAGACAAAGTATCTGGGGAAGGAAGAGGGCTGATGGTAGTGAAGGAAGACCAGGGCTAATTCTGGATTTGTTCAGCTGTAAGGAGAAATCAGGAAATGACAGGGAGAGGATGACTTTGGTCCTAGTGACATCCTTCCTACCTTAAGAGGGGGAATGCTAAGCAGGTGTGCCCACAGGTGCTGGGTCTCTTACTCCTCAGGCAAAGACCAAGGTCAAAACCCCAGGACACACACTCAGCAGGCTCTAGGGTATTAGAAGAATAGGAGAGGGAGAGATAAGGCCTTCCCCTTCTGTTTATCCCACTTCTTTGTATTCTTTCTCTCACCCTATAAATTTGAAATGTAAACTGGAAGGATATCCCTTGGGACAAAAAAAAAAAACAAGAATCAAGTTTGACATAAAGTTCTTGGAGGCTCCTACCTCAGGCCACACAACTTTGAGGATACCAGATTATTAGGATTAAAACTCCTGAACCTTCCAGCTTTGTAGCTCCCTCTGGTTGAAGCCAGACTGGGGAGAGTGAGGGAGATTGCAGTGGAGAATTAAGTGCAGCTGGAAACACTGTGGGGAAAAGGAAGGATGTGTTGAGGGGCATGGTCAGTCCTTTTGCTGCAAGTGGTGCTCTGGATAAGTCCAGTTAACCAGCCGAAGGAGGACATGTTTAATAACTGGAGTGCTACCTAGAGTGGAGGGCTCAGTCCCAAAGATTGTGCAGTCTAAATGCTGCCTACTGCAGTGAACCCAGGGGACAGAATTAATTGGAGCTTAGCTGTAGCCTGGTTTCTTAAAGAAGTAAATCTTATGCAGTCAACCTGTCTGTCTATCCCTAGTCTCTTTCCCTCCAATAGCTTTTAATTTCATCAGCCAGCTTCAGCCAGATTGATCAGAGGGGTAAAAGTCTCAAAGGCAATTATGTTCCTATCTGTTTCTTGACCTGTAATGTTTTGTTCATGCTGACCAGACAAGAGGCTGCAGTTAAAAGTCTGTCAATTCTGAAACTCCGGGAATATCATAAAAGAGGATGTTTTTAAGGCACTGTTGCTGAAAAGCTACAGCCAGTAATAACAGACAAACCAGGCTTTGTAAGATCAGGGACTTGCAGAATTTACTTGCTTGTAAACTTAAGTTTTGATTGATTGTGGTAAAAGAAATAAGTTTCTGTAAGATGTTTTTAGGTATTCCCCCAAGAGAAGCAGCAATGAGCTATGCTCTGAAGGCAAGTGAGCAGTTTATTAGTTACTTGTCTGTGTTGAGGAGGTGAGATAGAAATGATGAAAAAAGGGAAGTGAAATTGGAATCTAACCCCACAAATAGATGTCTGGAGTTAGCAGTGGTGGAAACTCTGTGAAAGAGAGAAATTTCCACTGTTTGCTCTTTTGGCACCCTGGACATTGCTGTTCAGAGCAGGAAATTTAGTTTGTTCACCCCTTTGACCATATTGTCTTAGAGGATTTAATTTTAGCAGTCATTCTGAGGTAAATTATGGAGTGACAAGAAGAGTGGTCAAAAGACTAGAAAGGGAAAGCTGGACAGTGCACCTCTGAGTGCCTTCTTTGTGAAACAGAGAGAAAATGATGAGGTGTAGAGTGGAAAATATGATCTGGACAGAACCCACATAATGGTGGCAAGGAAAGGTCTCATTTAGTGGGAAATCAAAGCCAAAAGGGGAAAGGACCAGTGATGAGTTGAAATAATTCGAGAGAAAGAAAACTGTTGCATGTCTTGATGTATGAAACATTGTTTCCCATCTTTCTGCAGCTCTACTCTGTAATGACAAGGCAAGTAGAAGTTTTAACTTATTGTGTGCTGCATACTTAATCATAGTGTTATTTGTTTCCCAGTTGCTAGGACTGGAATCAGAATGTTGGGCAGTAAAGCTTTTCTTCTATTTTAGGTACTTTTTTGAAGATGTACAACTTTGTATTGGAATTCCCTGTGCTCTGTTTTACCTTCCTCATGGGGCGGAAAGAGATTTTAATTTTGTGAACTTCCTGTATCCAAAGGCTACAGCCTTTGAAGCAAAGTGGTGTGTGATCTGCAAGCTGTGCCCTGTGGAGAGGTGCTATAAGCTTTCTTTTTCTTTTACAGTGCTGGAGCGGCACCAGTTCATGAAGCGGGCTCAGGCACTTGCACCTTGGTTATCACACAACATGTTCTACGGAGCTGGTGACAGGAACTCAAAACTTTCCTCTTACCAGCTGAACCCCCTGCTGCAACAAGGTGAGACCGTGGGCATCATTTCAGAGAGAAATCAGGGTGAGAAACAAGTAACTTCTTTGGGAAGTTTGGCATTGAGGCTTTAGCCTCTCTACAAGAAAAGAGAGAAAGATGTACCTAGCACGACTGCATGTCCTAGAATGACAGCTCTGCCACATCTGCAGCGCACCATAAACTTGTCTGGGTACATAAAACCACCCTGTTAACTTAAGTGTCTTGCTGGGCTCAGTGCTGGGTGAAGCAGTTTAAAACTAACTAAGGTGTATCTGTGCTACACCCCAGTGACTGCAGGGTAAATATACCCAGCTTATCTATGTGTGGCAGAGGAGGGTACTGTCTCTTTGTTCTGCTGTGCTGGTCACGGTCAACTCCTTATAGCCAAAACTGACAGGACAAGTGAGGTGCAATTTGTTTGAGCTCTTATCAAATGTCTAGTCTTCAAATGATTAAGGGCAAACTGCCTTTTGTGCAACAGATCTAGCCTGCATGCAGCAAAAAATGAAGGGCTCTTCAATGAACCAGGAAGAATATTCTTCTCCATTTGTTGCTTATATCTGTACATATGTGTATATATGTGTGCATACATATAAAAATTTTCTTATTTTTGCAGTATTTCTCCCAGTTCAATGAAATGCAAAAGGAAACACTATGGTCTTTCTCTGATTATTTGTAAATAAAATATGGTTTCTGTAGCCTGTAGGAAAAAAGTGTTCCTCTAAACACACAGACTGTATTTCCAGGTATGCTGGACTTCTTGCCTCTGTACTGCCTAAAACACATTAGGTCATGCTGCAGTTTATTAGTTACTACTCTTTGCACCATACCTCATGTGGTTGGTCTGGATGTGCTGGTTGTGGTGCCTGAGACTTGTGCAGTTCTTGCAGTGAGGTGGAGCAGGAGAAGAGAAGCAACTCAGCCAGAATCATGAGTGCTGAAGGGCCTTCTCTTCAGTGTTTCCTGTTGACTTGCTGTGTTCTCCTGTCTTTTTATCCTTAGATGTATCTCTGCAGAACAGTCTTCCACTGGTGCAGCCACAAGCCCAGCTTTCCCATAACAACGGTGTTTTGGACTATCTGGAGTCTGAAATCCAGAACCTGAACATGTCCCAGCTGCGGCCGCCCTCCCACCAGCGGCAGGCTGTGCAGCCCAGCCTGCTGTCCTCGCTGGGCTCCGACATCGTGCCACCTCCCCTTGCCGACCACATCTCCTCCGTCCATGGCAGCAGCAGCTCCTCACGGCCACAAAGAGCTGCCCGCACCCCCAGGCCCTGGGACTCTGCTGCAGAGGACAGAAGGGAAAACCGGAGGTGGCCCTTGCCTTCCAGTGGGGATTCTCATTCCAGCTACAGTCAGGAGCCCTGGGACAGGCAGCGAGAGGATCATCCTCAGAGGCAGAGGACAGGTGGCTACAGTGGCAGGCCCCAGCACTCCAGACGGGATGTGTCACCCCCACGCCAAGCTGAGAGGGGCAAGGGCAGCAGCAGTTTCTATCCAGAGGAGACCAAGGAGCGCTCCGGCCACCATCGTGGTGGGAGGCAGGAGCCCGGGGCAAGGCGAGAGTACGAGCACCATGCTGGGAGGAGCAATTACTCTGGCCAGAGGCGGCACAGCTACTCCCCGCCCTCGTCTCGCAGGGGCTCGTGGAGCTCCTCAGAAGAGCAAGTCCGGGTGCCGGTGTCAAACCGCCGGCGGAGGAACCGCAGGTCCCGGGAGTGGCCAGAAGAGAAACCGCCCAGTTACCGCTCCCTAGAAATCATCCCAGCTCAGGACAAGAGGCACAAAGGCAGCGCAGGGACCCGCTCGGTGAGTCAGCTGCCTTTGTGCTTTCCCATCTGAGGGAAAAGGTGGAGTTTAGGGAGTGAGAGTGAATGTTTTCTACTTTCTGTAGCCTGTTGTCTTTCAAACAGAGGCCAAGGAGCAAGGAGCTCTGCACAGCATGGTTATGAAGAGGCTGCTGAGTACCCAGGCTGCTGAGGCTGCCTTTTGACAGCCACTGCCTGCATGTAGTGCGTTTAAGGGCAAAGGAAAAAGTCAAATCCCTGAAAGTGTTCCATGCCAAGCTGGATAGGGCCCTGAGCAACCTGGCCTAGTGGAAGGCGTCCCTGCCCAGGGTTGGGGAATTGGAACTAGGTGATCTTTAAGGTCCCTTCCAACCCAAGCCATGCTACGATTCTGTGATTCTGAAATAAATTAGGTCCCCTACAGGGTGACATGTTATATTCCTGTCCCCATCCAGAGGCTTTTGGGATCCTGTGTATATATTGGTGTGAAAATAGCTGTTTTGGTACTAACTGGGGAGAAAGCACTTCCAGACTAGGCAGCAGCATCCATCCTTCTGTAACCATCTCTGGCACTGGTTTACTTCTGATTTCTTTTAAAATGTGCATGATATTTTTAATATGGCACATATGGGAAAACATCCATAAAGCTACATGAAATAAAAGCTTTAAGGTCATGGGTGGCATGGATGAAAAATGTGTCATTCTATAGGTGAGGTGGAGAGGATGACTCCTTTGTTTGGACTCCTGAGAATTGAACATACCTTTTGTGGGCAGTCAGCAGCTACTGTTCACAGCTCTTCTTGTCAGTTTGCACTGGGATTATACTTCAGGTAGCAACCTAAGTGTGAAAAGCCTCATATCCAATTGCTAATCTCCAAATTAGACAGTGTATTCCTCCTGAAAAAAATGAAGATTCTTTTAAATCAAAAAATGTTAAGTGTCCCTTATCACACATATGCAGAATTTTACGAAATGAGAGTATTTTGAGGGGCTGTATGTTGCACATTACCATTTTCCTTTCTGTGGAGGGAAGAGCAATTCTAGTTCCAGCTGGAAGGGGTATATGTATAAATGGTTTTTGTTATGGTGCTCAGAGCAGGTAGGAAGACATAGGATTTTCTTTCATCATTCCTTGTTCCTGAATCTTTTATTTTCTCTTGCAGGACAGAGGAAGTTCCCACAGTGGAAGAAGCATTGTCATTTAATGTCAGTACTGGAAGAACTAAGATTCCCACTGGACTCCTCCTAGTTTTTACTATATAGGTTGGCATGGCTGCTTTTGATTGAGGAAATAAACAGCAATAAAAGGTTGGGCCAACGAACCCAATGGTTGGGTTCGTTGAAAACATTCTAGTAGAAACAGCAGATTTTTAAAGTAAACAGTGTACTCCAGTCTTTAAAGAGAGATACCAGTTCTCCTGATTAAGTGCAGTGGCACTGCTATGAGCCCAATCTGTAGAATGCTGGTGCAGGTTCCAATGTTCATGGAGTTGTAAAGTCACAAGACAATACAATAATTTAGATTGGAAGAGGCCTCTGGAGGTCATCTGTTCCAGTCCCCTGGGAGCCTTGTGGGGGGAGGCACAGCATCTTTCTAAGCCCTTTGTTGTGCTTCAGAATGTGTCATGTTTGTTGCTTCTGCCTGGCTGCTCAGCATAGCTGGGACAGTGGCTTCCTTTTGTCCCCACTAAGCCTCTCTCCCAAACAGGAGGATCATGGTGTCATAAGGTCTCACTGGCATGTCTGCAAATTGTCAGATATCTGCTCTTTACTGACTGAGAGAACCTGTCCTACTTTGAGCCTAGACCTTGTGCCTTAAAAGATACTTGTTCTATCTTTTCATCCAGACTTGAATTTGTTTGTAAACTTAAAGGGCTAACTTTACAAAGATTTGTTCTTCCCTACAGGGACTGAGCAAAGTATGACTACTGTCCTTTACACCATGGACCACAATTTCCTTTACCTCAAGGAAGCATGGTTTTGGTGAATATATCTTGCCTAAGCCATGTACTCTTTTCCATACATTTTATATTCTCCCTTTCCTCTCCGTGCCATGTATCATATACATGGGGTGGGATGAAGGACTCTGAAGAAGTCTTATGCTCACTGTTTTTACTGCTGTCCTTGGTCTTCACCCTGACACACCAACCCTGCATGGGTGGTGCGTCTGATCTGGAGCTGCACTGTAGAGTTTCCTCAGTTCTCACCCTGACACTAGAATACAGAATTTCTCTGTGCTTTGAGACCACTTGTGAAGGAGATCTTGTCATTTCTCCTTGATGAGATTAATCCATTGTTTTAATTTAAAATGTGCTAAGAAACAGGATCTCTGTGGATGCTGGCTGCTTCCAGGAGAAACTGTCTTGCCAGAGGCACTTCTTGGATTTAAGAGACTCCAGTTTGGCAAGGAGCTTTTGAAGAATCTTGTGAATCATTTTGTAACCCAGAGGCACTAGAGATTGGCCAGTACCAGTGACTGTCTTGCCTAGCTTATTTCCCAGCCGGTGCCACGTGGGACCCTGCTACTGTTTGTTCTTTAATGTCCTAATTACTGGTGTGCTTATGCTTTTCCCTGGAAAACTTGGAGAGACTTTCACTTTGTCCACCTCCTTTTTTTTTTTTTTCTTTGGACAATGATGGGAAACATCACACTTTGAACAAATGGTCCTAAATGGATATCCAGTGCAGTTGCTGGTCGACCAGGGCCACTCCAGGGTGCTCATCTTCCTACAGTTTCTTGGCTGAATATGCTTATTTGTAATTCCTGCCTATGGAGATAAAGCAGAAGGACGAAGGAGCTTCTCTGGTTGACTTTGTCTCAGCACTGAAGGCCTACTTTTTGAAGACAGAGGGTCTCTTTGCCCACAGCTGATGACTATCGCAATTTTTTTAAAAAAGAGCTAAAAGAGTAGCTCCAATGTTTGAATTCAAGAAAGGAGAGCTGTAATTAGCATAGTACTTGTCTGCATTAGGTCCAGACTGAACAATGTGAATTGACCCATGAGTCACATTTGAAATATAGGGAATTGTGTTTGCAGAACTTGCAAAGCTAGGATCACTCTTGAGTCTATCAGTCACTGTCTGTGGATCATTTTTTTCTAATTTTATGACATGCTTAGGATTTTATGAACTACCTTTTTGTATGATGGACTGGTATTTTTATCAGTTAAGAGGCATTTATGATGAGTAAAATGACAGAATATTATATGGGGCTGCTTCTTCCAAAACTAGCAAGCAGTTTTGACATTAGCTTTACCCTCTGTTGACTTTTAGCAGATAGCAAGGGCCCTGCAGATTCTACCCTTGGAAGCTGAATTGGTTACTTGGAATTTGGCTCTCTCCTTGTGCCTCCAATAGGTTCATACATTCATGCAAGAGAACTTTTTCCTGTCCTTGGCCAAATGTCCAGGTTTCAGGAAAGGGCTGCCCCTTTCTCCGTCAAAGAGTAGAGGCTATTTGAGACCTGTGGTGAGATCCCAAGATAGTTGCATGGTAGGAATTCACTCCTTCACATTCAAATGTGTACAAGCCAATACATATCCAGCAAGTTTTCCCAAGAGCAAGAAGCTGCTTGCACGGCAAGGAAACCAAGATGACTCTCTCTGTAACAGGAGCAGCTGCTGGAGTATGAGCACGCTAACAGCAGAGGTGATGCTTTCTAATCCACATCCATGAAGGAGCCCTCCATCTTTATTTGTTCCTCTAGTCCCCATAATTGAGCTAGGGTGACTAATTGTGGATTGTGAACACAATTCACGAACTGTGAAATATGCGAGGTTTTATCTATATCATACTTGATTTCCTGTTCAGTCACTTTGTTCATGTTTATAGAAACACTAAACAAAACTCTTCAGGGAAGATTGATTGTATCTCTGTGTTAATTTTGTAATTTCTTAAATTGTGAGAGAAGTAGATTGGGTGATCCAGCAGGGAAGCAGAAGTGATAGCAGGCTCACTGGTCTGCAGACCACTGTGGTTCATAAAGCACCAGTTGGTGGGCTGTGAAATAACGACAAAGGAAATCTGTCTTTGCGTGCCTTACAGCTTCAAGCGGACAGAAAAGTGGGAAGGAAATAGGCCCAGCTTTAGATGCTTATTTCTGATTTTAATGGGCTATAAATGAAACCCATTGTGGCAGCAATGCACAGTACAATGTGGACCCTTTTCCTGTAAGCTCACAGGGTCTTTGACTTTTTAAGAGAGAGAGAGAACTGAGCAGCTCCAGTACAGCACGCTGAAAGAAATAACAGTAGGAAATATCCTAGCCTTATTCTTTCTACATTGCAATTTATTCATGATTCATTTTTTAGCCATTCCAGAGAGCTGATGTTCATATGTCACCTCATTTGTGATGGAAAAAGTTGAATATTTCATATATGGGAGTTATTGCTATTCTAAACTTTTGTTCTTCCATTCTTGTTGAAAGAACAAGGAATATACCTTACTCCCAAAGAATGAATCTTCTGTCTTAGATAAAGTGCCTTCATAGCCACCTGTTTTTGCCTAATTTAAAATAATGTAATGAGTAAGTGACCATAGCACGCAGGGCCAGATAAGGTCACCCATGCTGCAGTCAGCTGCTTTCTACCTCAGACAAGAGATGCACAAGAGAGATAAAGAATCATGTAATTTTTCTTTGATTAAGAAAATACTTGCAATATCTGGCTTTCTTGCTTATTTGCAGAGCACCCTGCCATTCTGGAATGCCATTCCAGGAATGGGGGGCAAGGGCTGCTTCTGTGCAATCATTGATATGATCTTGGCAGCTGCCCATTTGGCAGTAGAAAGTGCTGAAACACCCAGTTGCTATCTCTGGGACTGTATTCATGATAGCACTGCCTAAAGTTAGGCTGACTTCAGGGCCAGGGAACTTGCCTTGTATGATGACAGCCACAATGCAAAGCTCTGCAGCAATATGAATCACAACACAGGGCAGCTGAGTCCCTTCTGTTACTACCTCCTGCAGCACATCAGTTTAAAACACCCACTCAGAGCTTCCCATTTGTTGACCTGACATAAGAAATAAATAACACTTGAGGTTATCTTAAATTAACCCCTCCAGGTAATGACAGCTCATTTCTGTTTCTGCTAAGTGTAATGCCTATGATGTGCCTTGTGCTGGTCTTCTGAATGTTTTTCCAGCTGTAAAAGATTATAAATGTGTAGATTCTCTTCAATGACTGTAAAATGTGTGATTGAAATATAAGAGAACTTTCAACCAGTTGCTCTAGTGTGTTCTTCCTAGGCCATAAATTGCTTTTTAGTGTTTGCACCAGAAGTGGAACTGAAAAGTGTCTGTTCTTATTTCTTGAGTAAACCTTTTTATACATCAGTAAGAATCTTCTGTTGTTAATTTTTTGTACAAAAATGCAAAATGGTTTGTTTGTATGTAGGATTTTCCCCCCCTTATTTTGGAGACTTTTTTTCTTTGTTTTTCTAAGAAAAAAGGTCATTTGGATAAATAACTAGAGAGTGGAAAAATGTGTGGAAACCACTAGCAGCCCTCTTCAATGATGTGACTCATTGTAGCTTGGCTGCCATATCTGTAAAATGAGAACACTTACGGTTTGGTTCTAATGCATTTGTAGCACCATGAGAGGAAAAGTCCTCTAGAAATCTTGTTTGGTTGATAAATGAAGGTACTGGTTGAGCTTTTTGCACTTCCCACATGTGAGAGTCACCTAAAATAAGTGGTCAACATAAGAATGGAAATCTGTTTGGTTTCATGCAGTAGGCTTAATTTGTGTCCTCCCATTCCCCCAGCTGATGCCCTTTGTAGTTGAGTGTTGCAGCCTTTCTGTCCCTTGCCCCTGTCTACATGTGTCAAACACAGGTGACAGGACCTACTGGAGACCCAAGGGGCACTTGGAAAATGAGCTATGGGAAAACATTCCCTACAGCAGCAATGCAGCCACTTTCTGACTGGGACTGGGGAACCTCAGGAGATGTTACCATAGAATCTTAAGAATGGAAGGGACCTTACAAGATCGTCTGCCTTAGGCAGGGATACCTTCCACTAGACCGTGTTGCTCAAAGCCCCATCCAGCCTGGCCTTGAGTACTTCCAGTGTCCACAACTTCTCTGAACAACCTGTTCCAGTGTCTCACCACCCTCACAGTAAAGAATTCTTCCTTGCATCCAATCTAAATCTATTCAGTTTCAATTTAAATGTTTCCCTTTCTCCTGTCAATACAAGCCTCGGTCAAGTCTTTGTGTTTCTAATAAGAACCTTTTAAGTATTGAAAAGCTGCAGTAAGATCTCCCTGGAGCCTTCTCTCCTGGCTGAAGCCCCAGTTCTTTCAGCCTTTCCCCGCACGAGAGGTGTTCCAACCCCATGATAATTTTTTGTGCAACTCTGGATCAAATCTAACAGCTCTGTGTTTCTTGGGCTGGAGGTCCTGTGGCTGGATGTTCTTCCTGGTAAGGTCACAGAATTCACAGAATTACTAAATTGGAAGAGACCTTAAAGATCATCAAGTCCAACCCATAGTTTTGCCAGCTGTCTCAGGTGTATTCTCATCTAGTCAGCCTGCGCAGAGTCAGTCACAGGGAAAGAAGCATGAGAGGGGTGCAGACCTCTGTGCACCATTTGGTTAATGCATTTGCTGTAAATGGAGAGGAAACTGGTTGTAACAGCTGCAGGTAAGTGCCAACAGAGCAGTGGGATTAGAGCACAGGAAGAGTGGGAGCAAAATTTAGCCCAGCTGTAGCTGCTATTAATGTGGAGTCTGTTCAGTTTATGAAAGGGGCCTCTATGACATGGCTGCCTGCAAAAGTAGGGGGCTCAGTGACCCAGAAGCTGCCTTCCACAACTCTTGGGCTCAGGTCAGACTGACCCTCCATTACCAAATCTCAATAACAGGTCCAGAGTCCTCCACAGCTTCTTGCCTGTCCCACTGAGCTGGATATGCTTGCAAAAGAGCAAATGGGGAAACAAAGCAGGACCTTTGACCCCTTGCTACCACTATATTAGTTCTGCATAAATGCTGGGGTCTCAGATGAGCACCTACCTCAGCCTGAGAAAGAGAGAAAGCAGGACAGGTAAGAGCTGAACTCTGTTCTGGTGGCTTGGACTTTGTGACTGATGTATCTAGCTCATAGACCAGTGGAGGTATCTTCTAATGTGCCCCATCTCCTACTGTGAACTGAAGTGTGACCCGGGCTCACACTCCGTAGCCAGGAATGGTGCTGAAATAGAGGAGGGTGGGAGAACCTGGGGCCCCCTGTTCTGAAGCGGAGTGATGGATGCTCCATAAGACATGGATGCTCCATAAGACATTCACAGGAGGGTCAAGCCCATGGTGGGAGTTGCAGAATTTCAGTGTTGGGAGATGCATTTCCTTTTCCCAGGTGCCTTCACCACAGGGACTGCAGGTTCTAAAGCGGGTAAGAGCATCTGGTCATGCTCCTGGGAAGCAAATTTCTGCCTTTTCTGTACATGGAGAAAAACTGGCTCGGGGATTAAAAATCAAGAAAGGGTAATAAAGGAGCAACTGTGCAAACATCTAGTGAACTGGGTGGTAGCTTTTGGAGGTAATCTGCGCAGAAGGAAATAAAAATGGATGAAAATCTCCTTACTGGGGGATAAGGCGGAACATTGACTTGTAACCACCTGGTACAGGATTTAGCAAAGCAGTCATATATAATAGACTTTCAGCCTATTTTGCCTTTGCAATTCCTATGTTCAACGTTTCATTCATGTTCCTCTGAGTGATGCAGCCCCCTAACTGGGGGCATAAATAAATTTTAATTTCTAAACAGCTTTTTAAATGCAGTGTGTTTGGAAACTTGTTTAGATATAATGTCATATTTTCAGTGTGCCAAGTAGCAAATTCTGACTTTTTTAAAAGACAAAAGTAAAGGAAATCGGATGAAGCTAAATTTTGCATTCATTCACTTTTGGGAACTTGTTCTGCTTAGGCTACTGTCTGTTACATTAATCCCAGGGTGAAAAAGACAAGGGAACCTAGTTAGCTACTTGGGATTTTCCTCAGCTAAAGCATGACAAAGTACTCAGATCACTGGGTCACTAAGATGATCATTGTATGTCATGTACTAACTAGCACAATGTTCTTTAGAGCAATTTACCAAAACAAATCAAATTAAGAAATCCCACAATATTAATTTTTCAGTTGTACTTAAGCATTTTGGAAACCTATTCTGACTTCTAGCACTTTTACTGGTTTGCTCAGTGCTGAAACGGAATTTTAGCTCTCATATAAAAGAACTAGCTTTAACTGCCCTTATTTCTTTGGGCTCTGAAAGTTATTATTGTGGATATTTGTGAATATACAAAGAAAAGCGTAAGATTTTTAAACTGCCTTTTCCTCACTGCTTCAGAGGAAATGCGCATGATCTTTCTGTTCTTGTCTTTGTTTATTGGTTAGGTTTGTTGCAAAAATCTGGTGTTTAACCAACGTTTTATTTCTCTGAAAACAACCCAAACACTGTATGCTGATTCCTGCAGGTCTCTCTGTGTAGAGAGCAGAACTGGTACTCAAACCATGCTGCAATCCAGGGCACTGGTGATAGCTCTGATTCTGCTCCTTAGCACCACTCTCCCCGGTAAGTCTGAAAAGCTTTGCGGTTTATCTGAGACAAAGCTCAGCTCTACAGGTTCTCATGCATCATGAAGTAGGAATGAAGCCAAATAATTCAGTTGAAGACTGTGAACACACAGTGCTTGGCAGCGTGGAACCAGTCAGTAGAGACCTGGCATGAAAACTGCCCATACTTGGTAAAAATACTCTGCCATGGAAAGTCTATGACTTAGACACCCATGACTGGGTGAAGAGAGTGTGCTGAATGCTGCAGAGCAAATTCTGGGAGAGGTTCTAAATCTCAGAATTTCAAATCTCTTCCCCTGTAGCTGGGGGAAGATACCAGAGACACAAGAGACATGAGAAACCTCACGGGCTTTTACCTTTTTTCTCAGAAGTGCAGTCAAAGTCCATCTTTGAGAAAGACCGTCGTGAGTTGCTGGCCATCCCTGAGACTATTGCATCTTACTTCTATGAAGCTGTGAACAAGGTGTCCCCTAAAGTCAGCCAGTTCTTGTTGGATACTGTCCAGAGTCCAACAGTTATTGCAGCCAGGTATGGAAAGCTCTGTCCTAACACTCCCACAGCCATGTGTGAAAAGGGAGAGGGAGGTGTGGGAGAAAGAACTCTGTGGAGAGATCCAAGGGGAAATTAATCAGCAACCAAAGCCTGATGTACCAAGGGAGCGAGGTGCTGGAAGGGGGGGTGAGGTGATATGGTCTGCTGGTGAAAGCTCTTCCCAGGGAGGCACATTGCACACAGTGTTCACAGGGATGGCAGGTACTGCTCTCTATCCCCGGGTAGTGAGAGAGGAGGCTGCTGGCTGGTGGGAAACCAGCTCCTCTGGAAGGGTGCTGCAGTGCTGTGAGGGGCTGAGTACTCCGTGACAGACCTGGCTCTCGCTGTGCATATGCCTTGCTCAGTGTAGGGGAATGAGTTTCCTCACAAAAGGAAAAACATGATCACTCCAGAGACAGTTTCATGTAACTCATGGCACACATGTACTGCCTATTCCTGTCTTCTGAGGAAAGCCCCTCTAGGACTAGCTCTGCACTCCTGGTGACAGGCAGAGTGGTAGCTACAGCAGACGGGAATTACCCTCACATACTTGTGTGTCTTACCACATACTCTGTTGTCTCTTGCAGACAGAGAATCGCCAAAGAAGCAACTAAAGTCAGTATAATGTTTGAACAGCTGATTGAAAAAATAAAGAACATGTGGTACACAAAAGTCCTAGGCTATTAGCCAAATTAAGACAAGTCAGCGTTTCCTGATGTGAGCGTGTAACACCTTCCAGCGTCCTCTTTCCCCCGGCCCCCCCTACGGACCAAGATCAGTCAATTAGACAGAATCGATGCTCCTCTTAATGCCACTAGAGGGAACCCACCTTCAAAGACCAAAAGATGGAAGGCGTCTGCTGAAGGCGTCTGCTGAAGCCTCCCCAGAAAAAAATCAAGCAGCTGGGCATGGGGAAGGCAATATAGAGATTCTTCTGAAGCCAAATCTTGAAAATTAATTCCTCCTGAATGGCTTGGTCATTGCCCCTCTAATAAAAAAAATGTTGGTTGTTACACTTCCCTAAGTCTGTTGTTTGTGTTGAGCATTATGGAATCTGACTCGCCTCGGCATCCCATTCTGCTGAGAATGTAGCTGTGATTCACAAGAAGTGTTTGCAGGCAATGCTAACAAACCCTGAGTGTTCAGGCACTTTTAACTAAGCTCAGATTTATCTTGGGTGGAGGAGGCACTACCTGAGCATCTCTTAGAGCCGCCACAACTGATTGTGCTCCTTGGTTGGGTGGGAAACAAATAGGTGCACCTGTATCTCATGTCTGAAGATTTCAGATAATTTGGGAAAATAAATGCCAATAAATTAAACTGTCCATCAACCTAAACTGGACTTTGGAAGTACATCTCATTGGTCAGAGAGGCTACTGAATGAGCTTTTCCAAAGGAGAAATGAATGGAAAATTTCTCACTATCTTGACCAGTTTATGAGAGGGGCCTATGCCTGGCACTGTGTGTGAAGACCTGGCAGGTCCTTGTCAGTCCTGTGTAACTGCATCGGCCCAGATGCCCACACTGGACAGAGAAATCTATCTTCTTTCTCATTAAGCAAGCAGAAGCAAGTAGGAAATTTTTCTGAATCACAGTAGGAGACTGTGGCATAGGCTAAAGCAAGCCAATTGTTTTGTTGTTTTGTTTTGTTTCTTTAATTATCAGTCAGATCAGCTATAAGCTTGCACTTAACCACTTGCCTGGAATAAAATCCCCTCATTTTCCACTTTCTTTGTCCCAGCAGCTCCTTTTTACCATGTGCAATCATAATGAAATCAGGGTCCCCATGCAGTGCAGCAAGTTCTTCCTTCTCTGATGGCTTCACCAGTTCTGCAGAGATGTTTTGCAGGTTTATTCATTGCTGCTTGTATTCCTTAGACAGTCTGTGTTTCTCTGGCCCAATGAACAAACATGTATTATGTAAATAGACGTGTATTTATGAGGAGATTCAGAAAAGCAGGCTGATTTGCTGATAAGAATATTTACCACATGAAAAAACCAGGTGCTTTAGCTCTTTTGCTACAGGGATGACTTCCTGCTTGTTTCCTATGTGTCTGTTCAATCTTTTCTTTGTTTTTCCCCCTAAATATAACACTTAAAAGGAGAAGCCCTGCAACTTAAATCCTCTCTTGTCCCAAGGAATAATTCAGCGCTCTGAATTTTCTCAGAATAGAGCTTGTTCTTCTGTCATTTCAAAAGCACTTCTTTCTGACAGAGTGAAAGTTATGAGTATATGAAAGAGCCTGAATATTCTCTTAAGAATTTGGTGTCCTGGAAATGGGCATTTCAGCCTTTTCAATCTACTTGTATGCACTGTCAAAAAGAGTAGGAAAAAGTTTGGAAAGTATAGGGGTCCTCATGTAGCATTTTGAGCCTGTTGTGTGACTTCACCAGTGCAACCCAGTGATATATCTGTATTGCATCACTGCACAGCTGGAGCAGCACAGTAGCTGGTATGAATTCTCTGCTAAAACATTAAAAAGTTGACATTTTGTTAAGTGCACTTAATTTCATCTTTTTGCTTCTTTGCAATATGACCTCCATAAAATCCAAGCCAGACGAATCCGAAAGAGCAGTTTGATGTCTGATTTTAGCAGATAGGCAAACAGAATCAGACTGCAGAGCTCTGTGTTTGTTTGCACTCAATCTCCTCACCATGTAGTTAGTTATCTATGCATTTTTATGCTTGAAAAAAAGAAGTTGAAAACCTTCCAGGTCGTTAATCTCTTGTACAATCTACAACGTGGGGAAACTTATAAAGAGCAAAGTAGACAACCTTCCACTGCCACTTCTACCCCTGATGTTACCAGCATCCTTTAAGACAGAAACTAGCAGCTGAGACAGCATTCAGGCTGGGATTGGGTAGAGGAAAAAAAGATTTTTATCCCAAAAAGGACCCTGGGGCAAATTCATGGGACATGTAATGAGTGGGCCATTTTATATCTCAATGTTAAACTATTTCATATCTACTCTCAATTCTCAATTGGAATAAACAGGTTAATCTGTAATTTCTTTTTAAAATATGTACAGAAATCACTTCCCAAGTGATGTCTGTTGCAGAGTTCACTGAGTGCTTCAAGATTCTTGGACAGGATTCGTGAGTGAAGCATTCATTTCAGTGAGATTCATGTCATAGAAACTTTCTTGTTGAGTAATTATCATCCACTTTGCAGATTTGGAAAAGCTTGTGGTGTAACTGGTTCAACTGAGTCAATTAACATGAAATCTTAAGAAATGTCAGATTTCTGTTGTTTCTGAGACGGGGGAATAACCCCTCGGGTGTTCGTGATTTCTGCAAAAAATACCCTCTCTTGAAAAATATTTTTTATGGTGGGTACTTTACACCATTTTCAGTGGCTTGGATTGTTGATGGCATTTACACTTCCCAGCTCCCCTCCCCTCTTTAGTGCTTGGAAAAATCATTAATCAACCATTAATGCTAAGGGAACGCAGGCCTCGGGCTCTGTGCTGCCTTGAGCAGTGGTTGCTGCCCTTATCGACAAGCAGCCCAAGTCCTTCGGCAGCAAAAAGTCCAGCGCAGGATGTTTGAGAAGGCAAGGACTGGAAAAAGCTTTGTAAAATATTTGAACCCTCTGCCTGGTACTCACACCCGCACACGCAGACATTCCATCTCAGTGCCGCAGTTTTGTCCCCTCATGAGGGCCCTGCGGGCAGGCACAGCGAGGGGAAGGAGCAGGCTGCGATGCTGGACGCGCACTAAGGCGCAGGGCTGACACCGTTCTGACGGCTTTGCCCTTCCCCACGGGCTGTTGGCAAAGAGGCTTTCCCAGGTTTTAAACATAAAGGCCAAAATCACAAACGGGGAGCCGTGTGTGCATGGGGGCGTGAGGCCAGTAAGGACAGAGGGGCACAGGGCTGCGGCGGGGGCACAGGGACGCGGCGGGCGGCACAGGGCTGCGGCGGGCGGCACAGGGATGCGGCGGGCGGCACAGGGATGCGGCGGGGGGCACAGGGATGCGGCGGGCTCGGCGGGCAGCGGAGCCTTGCGTGCCGGCCGGGACCGCTCAGCGCCGCCGCTCTCGCTCCCCGCCGGCCGCAGCGCGGGCGCTGACTCAGAGCGGCACCGCCGCTCGCACGCGATGCGCCCGCGGCCCCGCACGGCACGCTCGGGGGGCGGGAGCTGCCCGGGAGAACTCGGGGTGCCCAGCCCGGCAGGGGATGCTCGGGGAGGCGGGAGGCGGGCAGGAGGGAGGGAGGAGCAGTTTTACAGCCGTAATTCCGCTCTTTGGTGAGGCTGGGACAGGTAAATGCCCCCCTGCTGGCCGCCTGAGCCCGTGGAATGGGAAGTGTGATTCGGCATGGGCCGGGCTGGGGCTGACAGGCTGCAGCTGGGCCGGCGTTGGGTGGGGAGGGTTTGGATGTTGTTTCCGTAAGGCACAGAAAGTTTTTCTCATGTGTTTGCTCGCTTACCTGCGTGCTCACCCGAGAGGTGGGGGCTCCTTTCATCTGGGTGTGTAGTGACCGCGCTGTGCTTTGCAGACACAGGTTTTTGTGGGGGAGAAAGGGTGTGCCGGGCTAGATGATCCCGTGTTGCAGATTTGGGGCGATATGCGATTAGGCCGCTTCTCAAAGTGTTTATTTGCGAAATGTTTCTTAAAGTGTTTTTGAGTTTGCTATTCAAAAGCCTAGAAAATTGCAGCATAAGTACAAGCTAACGGTTTTGACAGTAGCTGTGTTCAAACTGCTTTATTAAAGTTTCCCAGTGCCATGGCATGGTGCTGTTCAGATGTGCACCGCAGCATCAGGTACACCCCGTGCCTCGTGGGAGAAGCATTAACCTGCCCACTGCCATACAGGAGTGTATCTGGAAATGGTTTAAAGAACATTTGCTATCGACCCTGACATGCACTGATTCCTGAAGATCTTAACAGAATAAATATTTACAAGTACAGCTGCTGTACATGTCAGTGAAGAGTGCAGATAATTTATATTCACCTTTATACTTACAGCTGCCTATCTTCAGGTTTACAGTAGCATCCTTGTTAAATGGATTCAGGTGTTGGTTTTGGGGCTATTTTATTCTCAGTTCACTTGAGAGGAAAAAACTTCAGATGTGAGGGAAAATGTGTGAGTGACCCAGTGTTTGAAAACAAGTGGATTAAGTTCCCTGCTTAGAAAAGATACTTCAAGACAGTTATTTTTTCCTGATTGTAACATTTTCTCTTCTTTCCAAAGGCTTCATTGTCTCTTGCGTTTCTCGGGGGTGCCTGATGTTAAAAGTCCTGCCAGTGAAGGATTGCTCTCTTTGGAGTGGAGCACAGATCCTCCCAGGTAACCTGCCCTTCAGCAGCGGCTTCCCAATGCTGTGCTCACATGGGCTTTGATACTTGGAGGGCACAGGACTGCAAAGCAGCCAAGGTGGCTGTGTGACCTGCAGGAGTAATCTGTTCTCAGCTGTGGTCAGTTAAATCCAAAGTTGTGTTGTTTTGTTGGTTTTGGATTTGTTTGTTTTCTTTTTTTTTTTTTTTTTTTTTTTTTTCTTAGGGAGGGAAACCCACATAAATCAAACCTTTTTAATGGCCACTGGCTGTTTTGTCCTTAGTTTAATTCTGCCTTTTGTCAGTTGAACTGCCACTGAGGCTGTTGGCTAATTCAGCCTTTCAGGTTGCCCATGTTTCTGAGCAGCTTTGCTCAGCATGAAAATGGGAAGTTTCCTATTTCTTCTTTTTTGGTGACAAAAATAGTTGGAGCGACATACAATTATTTTAGCAATCTAAGTAAGTAATTAAGCCTTTTCTGGTCAGGAGAAGGCTTGTGGTTTTTAGATTTCAAATGAGCTTTTATTATTCTAATAATAAGGTTGGCTTGATAGAAATCCTATTTTGTAAAAATAACTGGTAGATTTTGCTAGAGGGAGAAAATGATGATTTTATTTGGAATTACCCATTTTTCCAAATAGTACTTTGATACCCCAGAAAACTAAAATCTATTATATAAAATTAACATATGTATACATGACACATAATACTTAACTATTTATTGAGAAGCAATGCTTCATCCAAAACAGTCATTAATCTGATTACTTGGGTTTCTAAAACGTTCTTTGTTCATATAAACTCCATTCTTCTTCTTTGGACTTCTTAATAGCAGTTAGGTTTAAAAATTTTCCACTTCAATTGTAAGCACCTTTTGCTCCATCATATATTATTGAGGAGGGTTCACTGTGGGGATGAAGGAGTGAGGAAAAGAAATATTTCTCTGTTGAATTGACTAACCATAGGTCAATAATTTTTGCCATATGTGCAGTGTTAGAAATATGGTGCAGGCAATTGTCATCTGTAAACCTAGAGAAAAATTCTTGTATCAAAAGACAAAACACAAGAACAGCAGGCACTGTTAGAAGTTTTTTGGGCAGCTCATTGGCAGCTATCCACCAGAGAGGGCTGGCAGGTAATGCAGACATTGCAGACTCTTGTCATAACACATAACATCAAAATATGGAGCACGAATGCAAAAAGTACTTCAGTTTTTGACATGAATTTTCCCCCACAGAGTACCAGGGTTTATGACTGACTCCCTTGATGAAGCAAATCTCAGACCTGACTTAAATAACTGAGTAAATAAAAAACCTGGTTTTGAAGCACCTAAATTGGTATGTGGCAGCATGGCTGTTCCCTGAGTGGACTGACTAATAGGTGGTTTTACCCTCAAAACTCTTCAGCTTTCCTTTTAAAGGAATGTTTGTTTCCCTTCCAGTGTGTGTAAGGAAAGTGTGTGGTTAAAGGGTAAATCTACAAGCTCAAAACCAAGTAACAGGAACCTCTGAATGGATTTGCCATGGCATCTCATGATTTTCAGTGAATTTGGTTGAGTTCTGAGGATAAAGGACAGCTACCTACCCTTACGGGTTTTGACAGATATGTGTGAAAAATAATCTGTTAAGTGTGTGCTCTGAGTGAACCAGATGATTGCCTGCAGTCTTCTTCAGCTGTGCTGGTAATGGCACTCATTAGAGCATGAGTCAGAACACAGGCTTGTTTTCTTCAGATAAAAAGGAAGATGCACATCACTATTTGTGCTCTACATGAGACACTCTATGTCAAAGCCCAGAAGTTACCCTGCAGCTGTTAGCAGACACTTCAGCTGCTGTGTTTTTATCCCACACTTTATCCTGTCCTTACAACCACGGGAGAAGAGCAGGGAGCAGAGGTGCCTAAAGCAGAGAACACAGATGCCCAAATCACCGTGACCTTGCCCTATGCTTCATCCACGTTGCTTGAAGGCACTTTAAGGAAGGTGCAGCCCGCAGCATCAGGAAACTCAGTCCAGCAGCACATCTGGGAGAACTATTTGGGTGGCTCCTCTCTCTATGTGAGGCCACAGAACTACGAATTTCATGGGTCTTCAGAGCTTTCGGAGATGAATCATTAGCATGAATTCTAGGAGACAAATTAATCCAGCTGGGTTTGCTGCTGGGTGGGTAGTTTGTGAGTTAGGCTTTTAGTCTTCTCAGCCAGCCAAACCCCAGCATTCTTGAAGTTAGTCATATAAAATTCCAGTTAATTTTCAACAAAACCAGCAGTTTCCATACTGACAGTAATTACTTATTTGGACAACAGTGGAAATAAGGACTTATAAGCATCATCAGTCTAGTTGCACAAGTACTTAAAAATTAGAAGAGTAGGAGAGTTACCTCTAAGGAGAAGGTAAGTTTGAAATTAAGGTTGAATCAGCAGGGGTTTCAGACATTTTTAATAGCTTCAGGAAGGTTGCAGCCTCTTGAGTGGCTGTGCAAAAGTGTGTGTCAGGGCACCATCAATGTGGTTGCCAAAACATGACTCCTGGAAGCTAGGGGGATTATAAGGGTTACTCAAGGTTTATTCTCTTCTCTAGCTCTAGATTTTTCCAAAGCTGCCTTCTCTCTTCTGGTGAGGCATCTGAAAAAGTTTTTAAATTACTTGGTTGTGTTCCTAAGTGGTCAGAAGTACCATGTTCTCGGACCAGAATTCATAACCTCTGACACCCTATCTAGAGCTGAGGTTTTGGGCACACCACTGCACTCCTCAGTGCATTTGTTGCCCTCTTTGCTTCTCAGCACCTCTCCATCCATAGTGTCCTGGCTGGTTACAAGGAGAGCAGCAGTTTATGTATGTATATGTGTCTCTTGAAAGCTGCCAAGCTTTTACTCTTACTTGCACCACCTTTTAGGTGGCATGATTGTACCCGTGGTGGGTAACTCCCACGGGTTCAAACACAGGCAAAAGCAAATAGGCACCTGCCTGTATTCTCTCTTTTTTTTAATCTTCTTTTTTTTTTTTTTTTTTATAATGGCTTGCATGTTTTCTCTGTGTGAGACATGGGTAGAAGTTTCTGTGGCTGCCAGAAACTTCTGAGGAGTGGGTGACAGGGGAAATGGTGGTTGTGGTCAAGCACTTGTTCAGGCAGTGCACAGAGGGAAGTCACATGAGTGGTCAAGTCAGGTGCAAGGTACCATATATGGCAAACATTTGTGCTGTATTTAATTTTACATGGTGTTTCTCAGTGCAAAAGCTGCTCTTTGCATTTTAAGTCTGACTTTTTGGATTTTGTGTAGCAGTTTTAAAGCTAGACTGAAAATTTTGATGGATTTTAAAACCACTGACCAGGTTTCATTCTCTGAGCAGATGCCACACAGTTTCACAGTCTGGTTTACTTTGCCTCAAATTGAGGGTTAAAGAAAGGGCATTCTTTGAGAAACAGCTGTTCTTTTATATTCATATTAACTAGTTTTATCAATGGAGAAACAAAGAGGGCATCAGATTCTGGGAACTCCATTGCACAGTAAAAGACAGAGGGTTGCTTGTTTGGCTTTTTTTTTCAGAATTGACTATTCACTTTTGGATGCATCCAGTTATTTCCTGATATTATTGAATCCACTTCGCTTTTGAAGGATCTGCTTTTTAGAAAGTGAGTAGTCACCTTTTCTCAATATCAATGCTAATACAAATGAAAGCCTCTGAATTTATCTTGTGGGAAGCATTTTCTTTGACATAGGATTTTCACCTTACCGTCCCTGTGACCTCCTCTAGTCCCCAAAGCAGCTAAATTTAGTCCAAATTTTAAGAGAAACATTTGCATTTTCTTTTTTGAGGGTCTGCTGCTGAATTGCCTCTTGTAAAATCCCATGTACTCTAGAAAATGTGAGAAGTAAACAGCAGAGGATGTATATTCACTGATTAGATTTAGTGGGAGATTCTGACTAAGAATGTGGTCTCTTACTAATAATGAAACTGTTTTGAAGTTTGAAAGTATGTATTTTGGTCACAATGCATTATTTAGGTGATTGATATTGATCACGTTGGCTCTCAAAACTAAAGTGGCCTCAGTTTCCAAAGCTGCTGCAATCTGTTACAGAAAGATAAATGAGGTGAATTGGGAAAAAATCCCTACATTTTAACTCATATTTAAAAAAAATATGAACACAAACAGCCTCGATTTGGGCAGCAATTTTCTACCAGCTCAGAGCTGGAAGACTGCCTTTCTTCTTGAAGGCTGTTGGTTTTTAATCCACTTGCTTTCTCATCTCCCATATTTTGCATTCTTTTACTTCATTATGAGCTCAAGTCTTAGCTGCCCAGATGCTTGGGGCCAAAACCCCTCTGTCATTTAGTGAGACTGGGCTATTCCAAACCCTCCTGTCCCTTGCAGCTAGACTGCAGCAGTGTACTGAGCACCTGCACCTGCAAACCCAGCAGCTGCTTGGCTTGTTATTGAGAGCTAGAGTTCACTAATTGCAGGTTTTGTGGTACAGTATTAAATGTTAGATGAGATGCCATGGGCCCTTTCTGGCTTTCTAGGGGCTCCCAGCCACCTCTGTGTGTGACATTTGGTAGCATTGTAATTACTTCTGAGGCCATTTAACTCACTGCCAGTTTCCATCCGTTGTGGATTTAGGTAGCTCTGTCTTTGTTCCTGTTCATGAACTTATCCCTTTCTCTGACAATATGCAGAATGCTGGCATATTTGATAAATAGCCTGAGGTGATGGATTTTCCATTGCAGGATTGTGGGTGTCTGCTTTCTGTTCTTCACTTGCTGCTTAACTCGGTGAAGCCTTTTAATCCAGAGAAGAATCATAGAATCATTTTCATTGGGAAGGACCTTTAAGAGCATTGAGTCCACGTGTTTCAGTCAGACATTTTGGGACACGCAATGATTTGTGCTCAAATCAGTTTGCAGATCTACTCACAACTTCCTGCTGACCTCAAGAATAGAAGTGATCCTGCAGGGATAATAAATTAGTATTCCAGTAGTAATAGTAACAGTCTATCTGTTAGAAGTATGTGTAAGTGTCCCCACCCATGAGCTGACATCTCTTTGTACATTATAACCTGCAAGCACCTGAGGAGAAAACCTCAACCTTCTTTTGTCAACAACCTTACTGTCCCTATGTAGCAGTTGACAAATATATCATTGCAACATCGTTACAAAGTCAGGGAATATTCTTTTTGTAGTCCACCCTGTTAGAAACCTGAGGCACAGACAGGCTGTGAGGGCTTTTCCTCCCACCAGTCTAAAGGAGCCAGGACAAGAAGCTGCAGATGAAATCTGGATGCATCTAAGTCAGTGGAAGTTCTCCTCTTGGCTTCCAAGAACCAATCTTCACTGCACTATTTGTGGAGGGGCAGTCCACACAGTGCCTACACCACTTTTCTTGTTTTGAGGGCTGCAAGTTTGCCCTGCTTATTCTGGGTCTGAGGCTATTCCCTGTGTGACTTTCTCCTCAGTACTCTGCAACTCGAAGTTCCATTTAGCTGTGGAGCAGTTGTGGGTGTTAGCACATCTGCTGCTGAAATAAGGTTGCAAAAATTCTTTGCCTATTTAAGCAAGCATCAGGTCTGGGTATAATTTTTCTTTGTGTTGAGATGAAATACTTTATTTCTGAAAATTCCTGATTCATTCAAGCCAAAATGGAGATCAAGAGATGTATCTAACAGGTTCCTGATTTATATCAAGAAGAAAAGGCACTTCAGCTTTGATTGTGCACACCTCAAGAAAGTGCACCAACCTCTAGACTGGAGGTGGTACTGGTGGTGTAGTTGTTTTCATTAAAAACCTCAAAAGGCCTTGATTTAATTCTAAGGCAATATAAAAGTATCTCTGAAATAATGAAAAGGGTTGTGGGATGGGCAGATGAATGTTTTCATCCCGCCTCACTGACAGATTTTCTAGTAATGCTTTGCTATTTCTTCATGACAATGGAAGCAGAAGTTAGATTACAAAAAGCCAAACCATATTTATTAGCTGCAGTCATACTGAATTTATTTTAAAATAATAAATGTTGTGGGGGGAAAAAAGCCCAATCTAAATTGCTTGCCAATGTCTTTGGCAAGTGTCATATCAGAATTACACTATTTCCATTTTACATAGCAAACCAATTTACTGTTACTCATTTCTTTTAACATTGATAAAATAGGCATCCTGTTACATTATTCAAGTCTACCACATTAAACACTTTCAATCACAATAATTTTGGTATAATTCTAAGATATGTAAATGCCAACAAACAAATAATAAGTGTTAATATGGAATAGTAAAAGTTCCTGAGGTAAAGCTGTTCAAGTATAGGCTTTCTTTTCTTTAAAAAAAAAAAAATTGAAAATAATATTTACCATGTCATGAAAGTGCCAAATAACCTGCAGTTCACAAGAAAATAAATCACACTTACTTGGGTGAAAGACTGAAAGAAACTGGCAAGTTGCCTCTTATATATTTTAATTCTTTGCTCATGTGGAGCATTTGCTGTGGCATTTATACATGATTCTCCTCAAGCCTGACAATATTTATCAAGTATATTTGTTATTTTCCAGAAAGTAAATCTTTAGGCATGAGATCTTGGTGGAGCTCCTCAGTAATTTTTCCAATTTGATCTGGTGTTTTGAAGTATTAAAGAAAAAAAAGAAAAAAAGAAACCAGCAGCTCTAACTAGAATTATTTAAAGTCTTGTGGATTGGATATATTCCAGAGTATTGTAGTGCTTTCAGCGAGGATTGAGTAAATAATGAACAAGTCTGACTTACTGTTTTTTTCTATAATAAAAATTGTATCTTAGTTGAAAGGCAAATCTTAGGCTTACTTTTCTTAAAAAAAAAAGAGTCTCTTGTTGTACACTTTATTTGCAGTTTCTGAAGGGCACTGCAAATAAATTTGAAACCTTATAACTTTAAAATTGGAACTGACACTGGCCTCATTCTCAAACAGTGGCAGGTCTAGGAAGAGTTGATGCCCTTCACGCAGCTGTAAGCCTGATAACGGAGTTTGGCAGTTAGGTGGGGGTGGGAGGGAAAGTCTGTCATGTGGAGGAAAAAAACCAAAATCTTTTAGAAGAGGTAGTGAGGGAGGAAACAAACACACGCAGTGAAGGGAGGGGAGAGCAAAAAGCTTGTGTGTCTCAGTGATACCCTTGTTTTAGCATCCCACTGTGTGCCAGAGAGCACTCTGCCACCAGCAATTGCTGAAAGACACTTCTGCCTCCCCCGAGGCTGCAGAGCCAGCTCTCCACCTGCTCTGCTAGCCAGTGCTCCAGTGTGGAACTGGCTGGGGAGCTGGGCAGGAGGTGCAGATATGCGGGTTTCCAGGTTTGCGCTGCCCTTGCGCGAGGTCTGCTCTCGTTTCTCTGCAGACATTAAACAGCTCAACTGTTCAACAAGGTTCAATGCAAAATGCAAGTACCAGGATTTATTTGTAACACTCGGAAGAGTCATTCCCATTTACAGTCATTTAGAAAATACACAGGTGTGAAAAGCCATAGTGAATGCACACATGCTGCAGTTACATCAGAGGGATGGCACTTCCGTTGTCCAGTCTCCAGGGTTTTTTTCCTTTACTGTCCAGACGGTTTTTTCATGACCTGTGTTAGCTGACATAGCTGTCTTCCCTTTGAAGCCTTTAAGCAGGTTTGCATGTGTGTAACCTTTCACTCTAGAACTCACTCCTTAATAGAAGGCAGTGACTCTTTAGTTCTAACCCAAGAAATCAGAAATTGTGTTGGGTCCTCAAAAAAGTCTTAAAAAGCACAAGTGTGCTTTTGTTGGTCTTGTTTTCTTTAAGAGAAAGGTTAAGTGTAAGGTTTTGCTTGTCTCCTGGTCTCTCTGCCTTCAAGTTCTGTTTTTTTCTGAAATCCGAGGGGTTAAGTACTTTCGTTATTACTATTAAAACTAAAGATTTAATGCTGTAATAAGAAGCTGAGACTTAAAATGCATAAAACTTGAGTTATGAGAACTGGTAAAACACAAATTCATTAAAATATTTGATTTTTAAGTTCAAAAAACCTCCAAAAGCCCAAAATTCATCAGGTTGGTTTGAGGACATCGCGCATTACTTGTGGGCAAACTAGGAACAAAAATGAAACACCTGGGTTGCTTTTGTTGCACAGAATAAAAAAACCTGCATATGCATAAGCTCAAAGCTTGTCTCGGAGAGGCCCTGACTGAATCATATGGTTCTTTTCTGTAGTTTGTAGCACTTGTACTGGGGTTCCAGCATAAGTATTTGCAGCTGTTCCTTGGTATGAAGGTTTCACATTCACAACATGCATTGTCACAGCAATCCTTGTGAAGTAATTCTGTGGTTAAGGTTTCCATCTACCTGCATTTAAAAGAAAGCAACATCCCTCCCACCTGAAGCACTGGTTGCATTACACTTGCACCTGTCTCTGTTGCTTGTTTCTCCTTTTCTTTTCCTGCCATCTTTGGGGGAAGAAGTCCCTTCCTCCGCAGTCCCAGCCCGCAGTCAGAGGGACACAGAGCGCTTCCTCTTCCTGGCCGCATACTCCCCTGCCACAAAATTGGATAGGGAATGGCTCAGGTGGCTGTCCAGGGTATCAGAGCTGTTGCTGCTCATTTTCACCCATGGGCACAGGCACTGGAGCATGGCTCTGCGGATGTAGTTGTCAAAGAAAAAGTAAATGAAAGGGTTGGCACAGCTATTGGCAAAAGCAAAAGGGCTGCTCACCTTCATGCCCAGGTGGGCAACCGTGCCAGAAAAACAGTCGGGCTGGTTTAGGAGTCGCAAAAGGATGGCCATAAGCTTGAAAAGGTTGTAAGGGACCCAGGAGACAACAAAAGCTGCCACTACAATGAAGACAATCTTGATGGATTTTCTCAGTTTCTTATCACGTTTCCCAGCCTTCTGATAGTGCACACAGAGTCTCTTGGTGATGGAGCAGTAAAAGGTTAAGATACTAAACAGTGGGAAGAAGAAGGCCAGGATTAAAAGCGTCAGTGACATGATCTGTTTGACTTCTGTCACGTCTTTGTCTGTGCAGTAAGTCTTTCCATACTGCGTCTTCAGTTCTCTGGACAAAAGGGTTGGCACCCCTAAGCAGCAGGATAACACCCAGACAGAGATGCAGAGTGCTCCGAAGTAGGATCTTGTCCTGATCCGCCGTGCGACAGAGGGGTGCATGATAGCCAGGTACCGGTCAGCACTCATGCAGGTGAGGAGCAGGATGCTGCAGTACATGTTGACTGAGATGACATAGGAACTAGCTTTGCAGAGGAAAGATCCTACCCTCCAGCTCTCACCCGATACCTCCATGTCCACCCACAAAGGCAGTGTGATGAGGAAGATGAAGTCAGATGTAGCAAGGTTGATGATAAAGATGTCAATCAGCCTCCGGACCCGCCGCTTGAAGATCAAGGATGCTATCAGGATTGAGTTGCCAACAATGCCCACCAGGAACACAGCACTATAAAGGACAGGCAGGAAAGTAGACAAGTGTTGCAGGTGCTGGTACTGGCACTGGTCATCGTAGTAGTAGTCATAGTTGAAGGTGACAGTAGGTATGGATGACAGTGAGGTGAGTTCCATTTCTGGCCCAGCTGTCCTCATCCTCTCTCTGAAGGAGGCTCTGAGCCTCCCCTACCGATCCCTTCCAGATCTTTAAAAATATTATATCAGTGAGCAGGGAGGAGGGGGAGAGCCGGGAGGAGGAGAAAAGCGGTTTTTGTGGGGAGATAATTTGTACGCTTTTAACCAACTGCAGAGGCGACGAACGAGCAACAAGAGTATCTGATGAGTCAAAACCCTGCCTTCAGAATAAATGCATTGTGGCTTTTTTAAAAATCAGGTATAGCTTTACTGATTCTGTCTCCCTTTTGCATTTTCCAGCTTCAGGTTTTGCTTTTCTTTCAGGTGGAGGAAAGGTATTTTTTGAGATTCTGAACTTTTTGGTTTTTAGGAAAGTATATTGGTAGTTTGAAGAAATTTGAGATTGCACCAGCTTATAAGAAACCCAAGAACAGTGAATCCAGGTGCCCCAACCTTTATCTATATTCAAAACATTTTGTATAAATTGCTTGTCAGGGCAAGTCTGACTTTCCTGAGGCTTGGAGGTTTTTACTTTATTTGACTCTTTATGATTGTTGCTTTCTGTTTGAAAGCAATTCACTCATATAAATGTATATAGGGAAAAACATTTAAAACTCTTATATCCATTCTGCCCTGTAGCTGGTTGTTCTTTATCAGTCCCAGGTTCTTGGCTGCCCTGTCAGTGCCCCCCTCCTGCCCTGCAGCCCTGCCAATTCCCCTATGCCTGGACTTTCCACACCCAACTTAAGGAATGTATTAGAAACTTTGAAAATAATGTTCCAAATTGTTGTATATTCTTCTATATATATTATATATTGAAACTTGACTTGATGCTCCCATCCCCCACAAGGCTTTCTCATCAGCCACAGTCCTGGACTCTAGAGCAGTGGTTTGTTCCTTCTCCTTCTGGCTGCACAGCCTGCGTGACTCCTGAGCTGTTCTCATAAACAGCACTCACTTGTCTTACCGAGCTCTGATTTCCTTCATCTTTCATGTGCAGTATCAATATTGCTCCAGCTGTGGCTTACCTTACAGACAGCCCTTTCAGCGTCTCATAAATCAAACAGAAATTCTCATTTTTAAAACTACTGAATTCATTACACCTTTGTCAGTGCATACTAATTTGAAACCTGCACTATTGGTCTTCATCAACCCTCCTCTCTTCTAAAAATAAATTCATTTTCTCCTTCCTCTCCCTTCCACCAGTACATTCACAGACCAGACAGGCCTCCAGGATTCTCAGAGCTTTGAAGAAATCGCCTCCTGCTGCGTGCTCCATCCCTGGGCAGACAGATTGCATCAGTTTGTGTCTCCACATGCAAAGAACAATTCCAAATTGCGTGCACAGCGAGTTAGTCCCTCCAGAGCGCTCTGGATGCACTCAGATTCACTCTCCCAGTGCTCAGGTTTTGTGCTCCTGTGCAGCAGGTTCCTGGTAGACTTCCAGGCACCTGGAAAAGCAGAAGCTGCTGTAAAACGACTGGCTGCTGGATGGAAGAGAATTTAGGTGGGCACTGGCTCATGTGATATGCTGATATCTAATAAGTACTCACTGATAGACAACTGCCTTCCTAACTGTAGAGCACTAGTGGACTCCAGCTGACTATTTTCATGGAATGTGTAAGCATTAAGTTAGTGAGTGTAATTCAGCCATCACAAACTCTGAGAAAGGCTCAAGGTGTATAAAAACACCCCAGCTAAGACTATTTATATGCCACAGAAGTAAATGTGAACACTTAATGAATAACAGGCTAAAAACCATCTTCCTGCTATGTCAAAGTGGGTTGTAAGCATTCACCCTAAAAATCATTATATTCTCTTCTAAGCAAGAGGCAGTGACTCTGTTCAGAGTAAAAAAAACTCCATAGATTTGTAAAAGGCCTTGTTGTTATTCTAGAAGTAACCTCCTGCACCTGATTGCCTGAAATACAATTCTTATTTTTAGTGAAATGTAATAGTCTCTTCTGTGGTGATTACAGTGAGTAGGTACTGTTGCTGCAAGTCTTTTTCTTTATGAGAGACTTGTCAGTGGTCAGTTACAGAATGGATTTGTGCGCCAGCTTATTTCTTCCCTGGCAAAGCTGCGAGAAGGAAGCACAGAACCAAACTCCTAAAATTCTAAAAATCAGTTTGCACTGAGGACATTGCAATTTGCATGCAAGTGACATCAAGTGTAAACCTGCAAGAAAACACGGGCTAAAAATCATCCTCTCACCGTCTGAAAAGTACAAAGATTTCACAGAGTTTTCAGCCAAGACTTGTGTAAAAGTGCCCAAGTAGCTTACACTTTACAAAAAATAATGGTTGATGAATTCAGTGCAGAGGTGAATTTTGTGTGATCTTTGCTTATTGCTGCTTCAAGGAATGTGTTTTAGTTTTGGTTTGTTTTGTTTTTTTTTTTTTTTCCAAGAAGCACTGGGAAATAGAGGCATTCTCTTTCTATTAGTAATAGGGCAGGAGACCAGCTGAACCCTACAGTCAATTCTACACTTGTTCTGCCTCTCTTGCAAAGGTGGATCTCTGTCTTGTTTTACTCTGCAGTTAGAATATAACAGCTTACATGCTTTAGAAGTCAGACACAAACTTCTCTTCCCTCCATTGCACACTATACTCCTTGAAATTCACTCCTTCCCTCTCTATCTCATCGCAAACAAAAAAATTAATAACTTAAAAAAGCTTAAAGGTATCATAAAGATACTTTTATATATGTGTATTCCTGTGTTTGTTTCTTACTTTGTTGTCTCCCTTTAGATTAATAGCCTTACTCACTAAAATAAAAAATTAAATAGTAAACCTTTTCCAACAGGGACCAACTCTTCTGTACTGAATTTGCTGTGTATTTCTTGAATGCTCTAAGCAGACGTAGGGATGTCACGGCATGTTGCCATATTCCACATGTGACACTTCCTTATCTGGGCAGAAGAGTTGTGAAGATAATCTAAAGCATTCTTATGAATAATAAAGTGATGTGTAATTATCTGAGTAGAGCAGCAGCAGGCATATTTGTCCGTAGTCTGGGGTGTTTTTATGTGATAGGGATTCACTTAGGGCATCATGGAGGGTCTTACTCTTCCCACATCTCTTTTTCCTGAGACAGAGCCAAGCTATCAAAAATACTGAGTACATGGAAATTCCTCTCCTAACACCCCTGTATAGATATTCCAGAAAGCTCAGGAGGACAGATTCCATCCTCTCCTCATCCTACTCCAGTATTCCCAAAGCATTTTCCTCCTCCCAGGATTCACCAGATACATGTAAACACTTTCCCCCCTGAAAATTCTCTGCTGAAGCAATCAGCTACTGGTTTGGCTCAGGTGTATGTTCTTCAATCTGAGATACCCATCTTGTCCAGCTCTTGATGCAGATCTGAAAAAAAAAAAAAAAAAAAGCTTCTGGGTTCTGAGTAGTTTTGAACCTGAGAACCAACTTAACTTTTGTAACCAGACATTCAGAGCAGGTATTGATGGTGGCCCTGCATTTGGCCAGATCTGCCTTTGGCTGTGTGTTTCTCTGAGGGTTCTGCCTCTCTCAAATGCACCTGTGAGATCTGCCAGGTCAGAGTTTGCATCATTCCTCAAATCTTCCTCATAGGAATGCAGAGGTATTTCCAACAGCAGCAAGGGAAAAGCTTTCGTGTCTTTGTTCATGGTTCTGCACTGCCTGCGATACGTGTATTGTGGCAGGCAGTGACATAATTTGTGGGGAAAATATCTTCACAGGAAGTAGGCAGTGTTGCTGATTTTCTTTTTTACATACACCACCCCCCCTTAGAAATTTCTGCAGTTGAAGCATTTCAGGTAGCAAGGTGTGGATTTGGTTTATTTGGTTGTTTATTTTTTGTTCTTTTGTTGCTGTTGTTGTTTTACACCCTCTGTTTTACTGATAGTTTAAATGTCATTTTATTCCAGCTTGTACGTGGACTTTTATATAAGCACAGTCACCTAGATAAAATAAGCTGCATATCTGTAAATTATTAATAGTGATAAATGCTGAGAAGGACAGAGGTTCATTTGGCTGTAAAATAAAGTGTAGTCGTTTCTGAATGATTTTACTTAAAAACCATGTAAGAAACAGACTTAATTAAAAAAAGAAAAAATCAAAAAGCCTACACTAAATTGGCTGAAACTGTCCTATTATGCTATGACTAGTTAAAGGCATGCTCAGAGGCAACCACATGAAGGCTAACCAATGGAAGTTTCATCCCTCAACAAATAGGAAAGGGTGGAACCTATTCAGGTAAAATTGTGGCCACTGAGGCAATGCATCAGGATAGACTGAAATAGTTTTGTGCTGAGAGCAGCGGTCTAGAAAATGCAGTGCAGGAATAAAATATTTTTGTACACTTATTTTTTAAATATTAATTATTGTTTCTTGTCATTTATCTCATCCTTTTTTAATTTATATTTTTGTTGTTTTATAATGTACATTATATATTGGTGTGGTAGTACATGTGTATACTTAAAAAAACATTTACATTATTAGGAGTGCTTGCTCAAAAAGATTTTACTGACAAGGTACATGATGAAAAGATGTGGAGACCACTGACATAGAGGGTGAGTATCATTATAATGCCCCAGTGCTATTCATGGTATTTGGGAGAAGTACATCTAGAAGGCTTTTTGTCTGTGAAAATCATACTACTGTGTCCTGTGCCACAAAAATATTAAAGAAAAATAAAGAAGGCAGAAATAAAACCAGGCAAACTGCATAGAGAGGTCTGAGGGGAATCAGAGGATTTTCTGCTCACTCAGGCTGTGTAAAATGCTCATAGATGGTACCTAAAACTAAAACTGCCCTTTTAATTATTGCAAAAAGAATATTTCTTGTGGGAGGTGGCATCTTGTAAGTTGAATCATAGTTTTGGGAAAAACAGGCAGAGACTTTTGAATGCCTTTTCAGATCTGAATCAATAACCCCTGTGTGAATGTGATATATGAAGAGGGTTTTGTTCTTTTTTCATCCTATGTCAGCTTCATTTAATACAGACAGTGCCACCTCCTACAAATGTTCACTTATTTCCTTAGATTGTGAGAACTAAAATTACAGACATTTTGTACTAAACTATTTAATTATTTTTTGCAACATATTGGGGTTTTGGTTTTGTTTGTTCTGTTTGCAGCACTCTGATGTTAAACTCTCTGGCAGTGCCTGAGAAGTGAGTAATGCTTGTGATCCAGGTCTGCTAGCACAGATACTTTTGCAAAAAGCAAGAACAGCATTTATGCTGTAGCCCTCAGTATTATTCCCTTTGTGCTTGTAAATTAAGCAAACTTTTACTTTTAAAACCTTCCCAACTGATGCTGTTCTGTAACTAAACAGATCAGCCGGCGGTTCTGCTGAGGCACATTGAGCAGGTGTGAGAGGAAGAGAAAAAAGAAAAAAGATAGTTGTTGCAAGGAATGACCACGTGCATTCACTTGTAATGTTTTTACTGGCTTACTCTTAGATATAGAAGGGTATTTTTCCAGCAAAAAAACCATCCAGGCAAAGTCTGTAGAGAGTATTTGATTATAAGTAAATAAAATGAAAATGCATCTCTTCACTCTGGATGCTTTTGAGCAGCTGCACATTTCACATTGATCAGGGCAGATTAAGAAAAAGAAGAGGTCACTGTAGCCTAATTTAATAATGCAAGTAGCAGTGGCTGCAAAGTTTTTCAGAATTGATTTTCATTTTTACGAAATTAGATCTTTTAGGAGAAAAACTGAAGATGTGCCAGTGTTAGATAATTCACTGCGCTTTACAGTAAATGGTTCAGACTCTGCTTTTACCACGGCTTAGAATACACAGGGATTTTTTTGAATTTTTTTTCTTTTAATGTTTTCTGGCTTCAAGCTGTGATAGCTTTTCCAGGTATACAGAAAGAAGTTCCTGGTTTTTTTCTTCCCTATTGCTACTACACATATTTTATAGTCTTGCAAGTCCTTAGTTCAATAACTTAGCTCCTTAAATAAACTCCTCTTCAATAAATAAAATTGGCTGACCTTGGTGATATATTTCATTGAGAGAGATTTTCTAATTGCTCAGTGGTTTTCATATCCCTTTTCAGGTTTATTTCTATTTTGTCAGCGTATCAAAACTAGACATGCTATTTCAGAGTCAGCAGCAATTCTAGATGTGATACCACATCTTTCCTCCTTGTGATTTCTCAGTTTGTACATCTGAGGTTACAGGAAAGTTGGGGTTTTTTGTGGGAGGGCCACTTCTTGGCAGTTGATACTTCACCAACATTTTTCCTTTTCATTTTTTGTTTCCCAGGATAAAATCTCAGGTCAGGTAAGTATAGACTCCAGTCTTTGCTTTTAAATTAATGAGCTCATCAATGACCTTATTGAAATG
Source organism: Melozone crissalis (assembly GCF_028551555.1). NCBI lineage: Eukaryota > Metazoa > Chordata > Aves > Passeriformes > Passerellidae > Melozone > Melozone crissalis. The sequence goes on along the minus strand of NW_026535786.1, from coordinate 18,472,647 downwards.
CATGTTTGCTTGCCCCAGCTGCAACACGATCAGGTCACCCTGTCCCAGTATCTTCTCCATGTCATTATTTACCCTTCCCTTGTGTCATCTGTGAGGTTTATCACCAATACTCTGCTTTCTTCCAAGTCACTGATAAATATGTCAAGTATTTAGAGTCCAGGATTAATCCCAGACAGACCCAAAATATGCCTTTGTAGACAGCTACATTATGAGGCGGTGGTGAGACAGCTTCACGTTCCAGAAAGTGGGGCATATAGACAGAAATTTCTTAAATCAAATGTAATTTCTGATTTTTTTTAAATTAAAAATTAATGTTGCATCAAACCCAAGAAGTTTCTTCTGTGACTGCTTTCACCTTTGCATTGTAGTTGCTAACCTGGCTGCAACAATGCTCCCTGGCTGTTTGGTGGAGGAGTTGGACGGGATAGTTCCCCAGAACTCCTCAGAGGTGTGAAAGCCTCAATGTTTCTGGGGTTTTTTTCTGAATATTTCCTTGTTTGGAGTTCTGTAAAACCAAGACTGGGTGGGCTGGTCTCTCAGCCATGGGAGTTGTTAACCACTTCTAAGAATCTCTGGTCATTTCCGTGGCTTCGTGCATTGGGGTGGAAGGAAACGGCCACTTTGGGGCATGGAGCCAGTGTTGCCAATTTTTGTAATTTTTCTCGATTTTTCCCCCCCTTACTTGGTGTTTTCTCGAGTCATTCAGCCAGGGTGTCATATCACCATTTTTTACAAGCAATCAAGAGAAACAGAAAGAACTAGAAAGGAGGGTGCAGCCAGGTGGGGATCAGACTCTTCTCCCAGGTAAACAGCGACAGGAGGGGAGGACACAGAGCCGGGGAGGTTCAGGCTGGCCACGAGCAAGAATTTCCCCACAGGACGGGCGAGGAGCCATGGGGAAGGGTGAGGAGCCATGGGGAAGGGCGAGGAGCCATGGGGAAGGGCGAGGAGCCATCGTGAAAGGACGAGAAGCCATGGGGAAGGGCGAGGAGCCATCGGGAAAGGACGAGGAGCCATCGGGAAGGACGAGGAGCCATGGGGAAGGGCGAGAAGCCATCGTGAAAGGACGAGGAGCCATCGTGAAAGGACGAGGAGCCATCGGGAAGGACGAAGAGCCATGGGGAAGGGCTGCCCAGGGCTGCTGAGGCCAGCGCCTCCGGAAGAGGGCGGCAGAACTACATCGCCCAGCGTGCCCCGCGCGGGCGGGCGCGGCGGGCGGAAGCGGGGCCGGGCCGGGTGCGAGGTGGCGGCGGCGGCGGCGGCGATGGGTGGTGGGTGCCGGGCCGGGCCGGGCCGGGCCGGGCCGGGCGGTGAGGGGATGTTGGGCGGAGACGGCAGATGGGGCTGAGGGCTCGGGCCGTTCCCCTGGGGTTTGCTGTCGGTCCACAGTTGCTGCCCCCCGCGCGGGGCTGCCGCCTGGGAGGCCCGAGACCCCCGGGGGCGGTCGCGCTCCGTGGGGATGCCCGGCCGGCCCGGCCCGGTGCTGGGCTGATCCTGCGGGACGGGTGCTCTTGGCCTGAGAGCTCTTCAAGTAATTTCCCCTCTCCATCTTAGCTTTATTTTTTTTTTTTTTCGTTAATGATAGCACTGGGAGATGTGTGTGAAGTAATTTAAGAGTAAAATGATGATGATGTCCAGCCATTCGGTTTGCTCTTTGCTTGTAGGTCACTTGTTATGAACTGGTGGTGTGGAAGAAGCTGAATGAATGGAAGAGTCAGGGCAGAAAGGAAGTTTGCGTTTCATGCTCTCCGCTGGCCACAGGACACAAACAATGCTGTGCATCTGAAGAGACCTGGAATCATCGGAGCTGTGTGTCCTGAGGGACTCTGACCATCTCTGAAGGTAAAAAAAGTATTTGGTAGCAATCTTTCCTAACGTTTTGTTTCCCTGATCCAGCTTGGTGTTGTTTCCAGCCCTCTCCCCATATTTGCACCCTCTTGCAGGCCTTCTAATCCCTTTCTGATTGCTGGCATGTTTCTTGAGAGAATGCCAGCGAATGCACCAGGGACTCTTTTGCGATGTCATGTAAAAGGAGTTTCTTAAATGTGGTGACCCACTGTTGGCTGAAAGGAGTGACCTCAGCAACAAGATAAAAATATGCATGTTTTTGTATTCTCTTCTGCCATGGTACAGTAACTTCTTACAAAGACTGTCCAGTGTTCAGTCTTAGAGTTGATTTTTTGCCAGAATACTTGTTTTTGTTCCGTTCTCTGTTTTTTCTTTCCCAACTCTACTGACTTATCTCCTTTGTTTTTCCCTTCTTTGAACTGCATGCAATTTAGTCATTCTCTTGAGTATTGCTTCCAGTTTGGCCTTTACCTTCATTTTTTTGAGCTTTTTTCAAAAATTTTCTTAAAATGTAAAAATTTTTATGTGTCTCACTTCTTTTAAAAAATTAATATAATTGCAGTATCTCATTAAGCACTTTTGCCTGCTTACAACTACTTAGTGTTATCTTAAATTCGTTGCATAGCTTAATTTCAGCTGTAATTTGTCTGAAATAGCATCTTCTGCTAGGCAAAAACAGAGCTATATGAACATACCTGTTAAAACAATGAAGGTTCTTGTTGACAGCCTGTGGATAAACAGCATTTTTATTTATTATCAATCTTTATGTCTTTATAATTAGTGTAATCTTTGGTAATAGTAATGCTATTTTTTTCATAAGTAAGTTTATTCTAAAGCACCTCCTACATGTTGTTCTGCACAGAATCTTTTGCAAAGCGTGGCATTAATCCCATAAACAGGCAGTGTGTTTCTTCATGGTCTTCTTTGGTCACTATTTCTTACTGACTGTGCTCACTGCTTCCTTTGAGCTCAGCCTGGGGCTGGCAGGATGGTTTTCTCTGTTAAAGGACACCTCATTTAAGGGAGAGCTAGTTTCCTGTAGATGAAGATGCAATGGATATGCACAGTGAATGGGCAGAGTAGTCAAGTCTTCTCCACTGACAGGAAAAACTGGTTCAAGCTTTGCATGAAGTGTTGTGGAGTTCTTCATCTTTTCTGTAAGCAGTTGAAGTGTTTGGCAGAAGCACTGAGGGGACCTTTGTTGTAAGGAATTGTAGGTCCACTCTTACTTTGCTTGTCACTGTCCTGCCCATACTGAAAGTAATTTTGGGACAAAGGCCACACACTCACTAGATTTTGGGGTCTGTAGCCCCCTTGGCTGTTCTCTACCAATGCCTGCAGTAACATTACAAGAACTGAGTGTCACTAGAACGCCATCTCCCATTTACCAAGTGGATAATGAACACAGGGCAAAGCTTTAATTTGCTGTTTGGTGATTAAGCCTTCATTTTGGTTAGGAACTGTTCTTGGTTGCCAGCTGACATCAGCTCTGCCGTGTTCACAGCACATCAGCTCACAGAAGGCTGGTCCAGCATGTGGTTGTTTTTTAATGGTGATCTGGTAGGGATAATGCCAGCAGCAGTGCTCTGCATGTGGCAGCAGGGACATTTAGCTTAAAGTAAGACTTTTGGGCCAGTTCTTTTCTTTCTCTGTCTTAGGTATAAATTTGATAGGGCTTTGTCATTGTCAGCATTTATATTGAAAGGTAGTGACAACAGATCAGTGGCCCTGATTACATTCCTTGTCACCAGACACTACTCTGAGGATGGAGCTTGTGAGTTCTTGTGATCCTTCCACCCAGAGAGAACCCTTCCTAAAGAGAGGAGTCTGTTGCAGAGAGTTCCTCTTGCAGTAGATGTGATTGCAGTATAGTGGAAGATCCAGACCAGCCTGCTCAGCAGCTTGTTCTGCTGCTTGCTCAGAGAGTGATCTGCTCAGCTCTGAACTCAGCTGGGCAGCAGCTTTGGCCCTGCAGTGCCACTTGCTCTGTTTGCTTCGGGGGCAGTGTGTGAAGGGGCAGGGATCCCTCAGTTGACTCGGGCTGAATGGTGAGGTCAGATCTATACAACAGCTTGCTCTCCCTATCCCATATCCTGTGTGCCTGGAGCAAGTCACTGGGATATAGAAAGAGAGTGGAAATACATAACCAGGGATTAAATACTGCACAGAGAATTTGCTTCCAAGTCTGGGCTTGATTCTATGTTTTCCACATAAATAAAACTGGATATGATATGTTCTCCCTCTCAATATTTCTATTATCTTATAAAAGTTCACAGTTTGTAGATTGTTATTTAAGTAAGTTGTGGTATGCAAACTTTGCAGTATTTTAAATGGATGTTTCTTGTTAGTTCACCACAAATCAGTTCTATTCCTTCTCATTGCTGAGGATGCAGTTCAAGGATGGATATTGCAGAGAGTGTGGCTCACTTAATATGGAAATGAAGCATAGGAAATTATATGGGAACACATAATTTCTCCTCCTTGCAAGCCAGTTTCAGACAAATAGAGGAGCAGATGGAGAGGAAAAGAAATAAGAATGGTGCTGTTAACAGCAAACATTGATGCCTTTGAAATTCCCTTCTTTAATTTGCAGTTTGTTTCTTAGTTCATAATTTCTTACTGACAAGTCTACTTGAGGCACTTCACTGTTTTTTCTTGTGAATGTTGAGCTTTAAGTCATTACTGTTTCCAGTTGCGGTTCCTTTAGTTGAAAGAAAGTAGAGCAAAATATTTTGATCAAAGTGTGTGGGAGAAGGGAGGAGACAAGCAAGAGACAAGCTGATTAGATAGTAGCTCCTACCACAGCCTACCTCTAGCTGCTGAGCTAGTTTCAATTTTTTTTTCCTGTCAAGTGCCTCAAGCCTGATTCATAGTAATCCATAAATTTAATCAAGCACAGAAAGCACATGAGAACAACTGGCATCTGAGAGGAGTCCTTTGGTGCATTGCAGCCACAAAGCATTTCTCTCATATTACAGTCAGTTACTCATTAAAATTATGGTATTGTCATAAGCATGTGTGATATTTGTGTTTTCCCCATGCCTCCTTTGACCCTGAATCTATGCCATTTGGGAGCACGACCCCACAAAGGATCCTAAGAGAGGGACACAGTGAAGAGGCCTTGTGGGAACATATGAAGGCCTTTCAGTTTTGTCCCATTGTTCCCATGAAACAGGGCACCCCCTGTGTTGTTCTAGGTCTTCAAAAATACCAGGTATATATTGTAGCATTATTGCAGCATTTACCATTATTTCCAAACCTGTCTTCCAGTGCTTCCTTCATGTTCTGTCTCTAGTGCCTAGATACATTTCTCTCTTCCCTAAAGGCATTCCAGCACCTTGGCATGGCTGCCCTTTGTTAGCAGCCTGGAAGGGCTTTTTCGGCATGCCTGTGGTTCTTATCTTTGCTGTAAACACAAGCTGTGAAAGCCGTATGTGGTGGCAGGATAAAAATAACTTCTGCTCTTGGTAATCTCTTAAGGAAAGCTAAGTCTTCTTCCTGGGCGTTGTGGAGGGAGTCTCTGACATTCCCTACAATCAGGATCACAAATGGCAGCAAGCTGTGTCATCTGCTTTGGGGATGAGTTGGTAGGGCGAGCAGCCAGTGCAGTGTGGCTGGGAGAGCACACTCTCCAGGATATCATCCCTACTTGGAACGGGCAGATCCAGTGGATGCTGGCCAGCACTCGGTGTTCCTTTGGTTCCAGCAGGTAGGAAAAGGAAGGCCTGCATATCCTGAGGGGACCGTGCAGCAGGGGGCTGATGAGTATGGCGCTGCTGGGATACCACTGTAGCGTTGCTCACTTGTCCCTGTGTCCCCGCCCAGGGCGCCATGATGGATAACCGGTTTGCCACAGCGCTGGTGATCGCCTGCGTGCTCAGCCTCATCTCCACCATCTACATGGCCGCCTCCATCGGCACCGACTTCTGGTACGAGTACCACACCCAGTCCCCGGCCGAGAACGTTAGTGAGGCCGGGAGGGGCATCTGGGAGGAGTTCGTCAGCAAAGATGCGGATGAGAAGACGTACACGGATGCGCTCTTCCGGTGCAACGGCACGGTTGGATTGTGGCGGAGGTGCATCACTGTACCCAAAAACTCTCACTGGTACAGCCCACCAGGTATCTCCAGAGCAATTATCACTTCCCTGGCTTCCCTGGGGTGCTGTGTGCTAACTTCCTCAGAACAGATTCATGCCACTTTGTTCCTCCAGAAGGCTTATTTCTAGCTTTTGTTTTGGTTGGTTGGGTTTTTAATAAAGACGGTCCAGATTTTTAAAGAAGCAAAGGGCAGAATGGTCTGTGGCTGTCAGTGCTGCAGTTTCTGGGTTTGACACATGATACTTGATCTAAATTTAGTCTTACGAGCTTGATTTTTGTTTTGTCTCAGCTGTCCAGTTGGGGATACCTTTATAGTTGCTCTACCAGTTACTGTCTTTTTAGGATAGATCCTGGGGTCTAGCAATGGAATAAAGACTACGTTATCGAGCAGGTGCTCATTCCTGTTAGCTAGTCATTCACTTGTTTCACGTCACAAATATCCCACCTTTGCATCAGCACACTTTGGAATCCTTGAATGGATATAGAGTGAAATATTTGTATTATTTTTTCAAATCATTGAGCGATAAAATGTGTGGCAAACAATTATTTTAATTGCTTCAAAGTTAATTTTGAGTACTTGCTATATGTGTGAACTCCTTCATTTTGAACCTTCTTGAAGACGTACTTTAACTACATTTTGTGGAGAAAAAAACATGCATGAAATACTTTTTTTTTCCTCTCTCATGAAAATACTTATTTTGGAAGACAAACCAGTTCTGCTCAATAGTATTCTCAAGGTAAAATTTGAGCTAGAAACTTAGTGTAAAGAAGCAAGTCCTTCATGTTCTTTAAATAGGCCTTTCTGTCCCATTTTTGATTTAACTGTTAGTACGAGACCACATCCTGCATATGGAGATAAGCAGACCTTAGTTAAGGGACCCTGAGCTCAAGACTATGTGACAACATAGTTCAGCATCATATGCCACCACATTACTTTGCCAGTATGTTACACATGGCACAATTATCTGTGGATAATCCATAGAAGCTTGAAGATTCTGCATGTTAGAATGCTTATCCCTTAGTGTAGTACCTCATAACAGACACATTGTGTCAACTGCATCATAGGAAAACATGTACAGGTCTGTTTGGAAAAGTAATTTTTTTTTTTTACAAATGGAATCTGAGGAACTTCCTAGCTCAAATTATTGGGAAAGGAGGATTTGAAAGGGGGGAAGGAGGGTTGAGGGGAGACACCTAATGGCAACTTCTTCTTTTTTTCCACCCCTAGAAACTGATATGACTACAAACTGCATCAGTTTCTCCCTCTCTGATCAGTTTGCAGAAAAGTACATAGAGCCTGGAAATCACAACAGTGGCACGGATTTGAATCGGACTTGTAAGTGTCTTTCACTTCTGGTAGATAAACAAGTAGAATTAAAAAAAGTTGTTTCTCAAATTCAGTCACTAGTGAGGAAAGATTCTGTCTCTCTTGGTCTTGCTCACCATTTATTGTTTTTTACAGTTGTGCAGGCAGTAGGTCGAAGTTTAAAAGGAAAACATAGATGTGTTAGCAAGAGTTTTGCCTGTGAACGCAGGGATTTGTGAGTTACCAAATTAGGTTCTTTCTATTTCAATGGAATCTTTGGTCCCTTTTGACTATGTAGAATGTAGAATGTCTGATGAAGCAGGAACAGCAGCATAGAAGGGAATGTTAAGATTGTGGGAGAAGATCTTTTTCCAGCCCATTTCCAGCCGACGTGACTGGTGTGTTTTGTTCCCATGCAGATCTCTGGCGGTTGCAGTTTCTCCTGCCCTTTGTCAGCATCGGCCTCATGTGCTTTGGGGCTCTGATTGGGCTCTGTGCTTGTGCCTGTCGCAGCCTTTACCCAGCCATTGCCACTGGAGTCCTGCATTTCCTAGCAGGTAAGTGTCCTGCCATCCTCCTTCAGAAGCACAAGAGCAGCCCTGGAGCTCCGTGGGTGAGCTCACTGTGCTTTGCTGCTTCTCTCCCCAGGGCTGTGCACGCTGGGCCTCGTTGGATGCTATGTGGCTGGGATTGAGCTGCTCCATAGGAAGCTGCCTCTGCCCGAGGATGTGAAGGGTGAATTCGGCTGGTCCTTCTGCCTCGCCTGTGTGTCAGCACCTTTGCAGTTCATGGCAGCTGCTCTTTTCATCTGGGCAGCTCGCACCAACAGGAAGGAATTCACCCTGCTGAAAGCCTACCGTGTGGCTTAAGAGCAGCTTAAGAGCTGCTGCTGCAGTCTGGGCTCTCTGTGTTAGAACCACTTCTCCCCCAGCCCTTACTACTTTTTTCTTTCAGTCAGAATTTTATCATGTTACTGCATGCTTCTTGCCAGTCAAGACAATTTAGCCTGCAGGCCCTGAAGACAAAGACCTCTGGGCTAAATGACCAAAGCCTGCCAGAAGTCTGCAGAACTTGAACAGGTTTTTTAATTGGGTTTTTTTTAAGAATTGTGATTATTTTTTAAGCTACCTTTGGTTCTTGACAGTTCCCCTTAGTTAGATGTACATGCCCCTTCCTAATTTTATTACCCTGTCAGCCTGGAGGAAATAGAAGTGGTGTTGCGTGTTGTGGGGTGGAAGAGAGACAAGAGAAGGTGCAGGTACGAAAGAATGGGAACCTCAGTGCACAAATAATACATAATCAGGAGCTGTCTGCTGTGTGACTGAAGCAGGCAGTACCTACAGGGAGCACCCAAGAGACATGAGGGAATTCAGAAACCTCTGTTATGGAAATACTGTAGCTGAATTAGTCTGTAGCTGGGCTCTGGATCTCCTGTTATCACTAGTTTGCTGCATTTTGTGGCATCTGCCAAAACTGCTGGAGGCATAGCAGGCAGCTGGGGCACTGCCTGTACAGCACACCCTCCTGAAGGCACACTCTGGACTTGCTTCTACCAAGGAGTGGGATTAGATGGCCCTCATGGAGCTCTGTCCTGCTGTAGCTCCACTGCTTCCAGGACCCAGGCTAATTTGGTATCTGCACTACATGTGATTGTGCACTCTAATCTTAATTTGTGGTGCTTTTGCTTGATGTGGAATAAGGCTTTCTTCTCTCTTGCTGAAAATGACCTCCTCACAAGTTTTTTGGTTTTAATTTGGTTTAGTGTATGTGTGTATATGTACATATATAAACTTAACTTTTCTTAAACCTCACCTGTTTATCCTGTATAGCACACAAAAGGGTTTTTTAAAAGGTGCTGCTCTTTTCCCCTCTTGTTTAAATTAAATAGTAATAATAAAGACTCAGAAATTTTCAGCATTGCATGAATCTGATGGGAGGGTGAGGGAATGGTCTAGAGTGGATTTTGCTTGGGGAAGGAAGAACCAGTGTCTAGATCTGTTTTCATGGAAATGTCACCAGAAACAATGACTTTAGATCAGATATTTTAAATTAAAATCACTGCAACTCTAGCCAGACTAGGTGACATACCATATCTAGAAAACAATGTTCCAAGACTGAAGTGTTTACTTCTGAGGCCTTGGCTCACCTTGTTTCCTTACTTCCGGCTTAATAAATGAAGTGTGCCTTAGGAGAAGTAATTCCTGACAAAACAAGGGATGGCAAGGATTCTGCGAGATACTGGTTGATGAGCATGACACAGAAGAAAGCATTTTTATCTCATGGCTGTTTTCTATTGTGCCTTCTTGCTTTTTGTTTTCCTTGTAGGTGTTTCTACCCAAGCTATGTTTGCTGGATCAGCAAACAGCCCTAGTCAAGATTTCCCTGAAGCTCGGGTATAACTGCTTGTGTAATTTCTTTAATTTTTTTTTCTCAAGTCTGTGATAGGGTTCTATTATTATCACTGTTTAAGCCTTTACAAAGTAAAACAGAGATGATGAAAACCAGAATCACTGAAAAAGCAGTGGCAGGCCATTCAAGATAATCCTCTTTCTCCTGCTGTTGAGTAGTTTTTTATTTTTCTTCCTTAAACAGTCTCTTTCCTTCCCTACAATGTCTGGGTCAGTTGTAAGCTTGTGAGAAGAGGTGTGGTACTTTTGTGCAGTATCTGAGAGTAAATGAAAATCTGTGCTGCCTGATCTGTACTGATAGGCTGTTTTTTCAGAGTAATTATCCTGACTTAGATAAGGCCTAACAGCTCAGCTTGTCATGTTCCTCATTTTTCAGAATTACTAGGGCACACAAGCCTCAGCGTGGGTCAAAAGGACTGCAGTTGCTATTCTGCAGTTTGGGAGGAAACACTGCTGCTGATTTTATCTAGTACACTTTATGGGGTTTTTTTTCTTTTTTTTTTTTTTCAGGAGCTGGCAGAATAATTGTATTGTGTGATTTTAATCTGAGCAATGAAAATCCCATGCCCTCACTCTCCTTTTGTATGGGACACTTACTTTTCTGAAATGTAAATCTCAGTTTTCAAATTTTGGCTTTCTTGCTTTCTGTCTATAACAGAAGACTTGTTATAGACAGAAAAGGGGATGTTAGAGGTGCTGTCAGTTCTCTCTTCATAATTTTAAATACTAGCAAAACTAAGATTGCCTGCTTGTGTGTGTGTCTGAGACAAAAGAGGCTTTAATTGAGCCTTGATTTGGATCATTTTAACTAAAATGAGAGTTGCTTTTCCAATTTGGTGGGGGTTATTTTCTGTTTTGCCTTTTTGTAAAAATTTCTTCATCAGAGTGGATCTTGGTGAGAGGCAAATCTCTCCCAGAAGGAGGGCTGGCCCTCTCTCTTTGGGGTGGTGGATGTGTGTATTGCTGTCTTGCTTGGTAACTGTGTGTTTTGCTCAAGGTGAGCAGAAGGGAGCTCTTAAGAGTTCTTGGACTGCTGGCTTGGGTCCAATAAATGCCATTGGAGGAAGGAACAACAGAGGAGATACTGAAGATGGAGTAATTCTGTAAAAGAGGTGATTAAGCACATTAACAAATAATGAGACCCAGAGTGTGTGACACAGGCCCTTCACACTGACATGACTTGTTCAGAGGCTCTCTTCAAGAGGAACTTGAGACATGTGTGTATGTTTGTGGTCATGTACATGTGTGCAAGTGCAGACACCCTTGCTCAAAAAAGGAAAAATTGCTTCAACTCAGGAGGATAAAAGGCTGTATTTGTATTCCTCAATCTTTTGTGGTCTGACCATGGAATATGTTTGCTGATACTGGTTCAGTGATGAAGGTAGGGATGGGGCAAGTATAGTCAGATGAAAATAGGAGAAAAAAGGGGCTATTACATGTCTGTGTGCACAGGGAAAATAGCACACACCTCTGACACTGTTGTATGGGTTGGTGAAAGTGAATAGAACCAGTACCAAAGGAAAAGGAAAACAAGAGGAGGAATCTGGAATGAATGTAAGAACTGAGGACTCTTGGCACTAGATGGGAACAAGCTCCCAGGACTCCAGCATGATCCCCATATGGAATTGTGTAGCCAGGATTGCCAAGGCCAGCTGCTGCTCCTGCACCACTCACAGCACTGTCACAGTGGTGACTTAAGTGGGTGAATTGTCCTCTTGTGCTTATGAGAAGCTCCCAAAGGTTCTCTCCCCAAATCTGAGGTCAGGAAGCTGCATTTCAAACAGGCCACTGTAGTTGTTTCTTCCTCACAGGCTTGGGTTTGTTTTGCTGCCAACTCTGAAATGTCTGGGAAAGCAGGACTAGCAGAAAGCTTCACAGATCAATTAAGTTTTAGTCTAGGTAACAGCCTCTTTTTTTTTTTTTCTTTTGTTTCCTTCAAATGGATGTTTTCCCTATTGTCTCCCCATGCTCCAGCACTTCTGAGGAGGAACTGATCACTGAAGTTGCAAAGAGGGGTTTTATTACTGTGTCTGTAAGGACAGCTCCTGCTGGTTTTAGAGATGGCTGAAAACAGAAGAGTCAATCCCATTTCCTTAGTTTAATAAAAAAGTAAGGAAATAAAAAGCAGTATAGAGCAGACACAAAATACTGGTTTGTTGTGAAAAGAGGACAGTATGTCACATACAGAAGTAATGATATATTTTGGGTGCAAGTAGTAGGAGAATCTGGGATGACCCAAAAGGCCTTTCTAAATCTTGTCATGCCAGAAACTGTCTTGATCTGGTTTTCCTTCTGGATCATGCTGGCCTAGTGATCTTTCCTCAGAGCAGGTCTGTTGCAGTCTTTTTGCTATGGTGATAATGAATGCCTCCTCTCTCCTCATGTGAAATGCTCTAAAGTATTTTTTGAGAAGGATGTTTGGATTTTGGTTGGAGTTTTGTTTTGTTTTGTTTTCGTCTGATTTTTGCTGCATAGGGCTGGCACCAAGTTGTGTACCAGCTTGCAGTCAGTCTCTTGCAGTGCTGTTCTGTGATCCAAGGCAATGACTTCTGAAAATCTCTCTCCTACTTTCTAGCATTGTGTGTACTCAGCCAGCACCTGTTATTCAAAGGAAAATTCTGAAATGTCAGCAGCTTGTTATCATCACATCTCAGACTGACTATCCACGCACTATTTGTGTGTATTTCCTGCTTGAGTGGATTGTGTGTCTCAACTGAGAGGACAATATCTTGAAGCTGCTTTTTTCTTTCTCATTTCCTCGGGAATAGCTAGAGTTTGTGCTATAGAACTTTATAAACTGGTTTTAAATAGGAAAGGATCAAAAATTTGCATGCTTGCTTTTAACTTTCCTATTGCTGTAGAATATTGCCCTAACTTTTTAAACTGTGGCTTTCAGGACTATAGAGTGACAAATGAAGCCTTTGTTCAGGTCATGGTTCAGATATATGGCAGTGGAAGAGTGAATCCTCCATAACTGGAAGATTGCATAGGTGTCTGTTGTGGCAATAACAGCCATATGCAAAATTACCACTTAACAAGCACTTGTCTGCCTACTGCTACATGCCAAGCCTTTGTACAAACCAATGAGCACTGAAAAAAAAACGTGAAAGTAATAATATATTCCACTCCTTTGTCTCCTCCTTCCTTCTAAATTTACCCCTTTTAAAAATAGCCGCAAGGGACAGTGTTTTATTTATTCCTCAGGTTAGAGCCATGAGTGTCAGATGTCTCTGCTCTGTGCTTTCTGTGTACAGACAAGGGTAAAGATAATGCCTGATTTTTGTAGGGGATCCAAGCATTGGGTTTCCTGAGGCGAAGACTGAAAATCTTCACAGAAGCTAGAACCTTTTGTTTAATGAGAATTGTTACTTAATCAGAATCCTCTTTAAAAAAGGTAGGGATTTTTTTAATAGTTTTTGTTTTCACCCACCTTTCTCACATCTTTCATGTGCCTCTTTTAAAGTCTGTCTTACATTAAAATGTTTCAGAATACTATATTTCTATATATTCCTGCCTCTGGAAGCTCAGCCACGAGGAGTTGCATTGCCTGTGTTAGTATGGAATGTCCTTTGCTCTGCCAGGCAAGTGTGATGAGAGCCTGTCCCAGCAGTGTCCATCCACCACGTGCCATCAGTATTTGTACTCTTGGACTGAGCTACAGAGTGAGCCCTGCAGTGAATTTAGGGCTTTTCTCATCCTCTGAGGCCAAGTACAGATTCCATCTTTAGGTCATGGGATTTTTTGGGAAATTTTTCTACAGGGCCAGGTAGCTGACGCTGTTGGCTCAGTGACCATGAAAATACCTTTTTACGTTAAATGGTTTCCATGTGAATTTCCTGGGAACCTTTCTCATTCTCAGAGGATTTGCCTGTGACAAACAGTATAAGGCCACCTGAAGTGTTTACACTAACATTGATTTCACTGTTGACTGAGTCCACTGGTTGATCACTAAGTTGGTGGGTTTTGGAGCACTGGCTGGGTGAGAGCAGGAGTGTGCTGGACTGGCAGTACAGAGTGGATGCTAATTTTCTGTGGTGCCTCAACTCTGCTAGAGCCTTCCTGCATGCTGGAGAGCTGTTTCCACAGCCTTTCCAAGTGCTGGGTCTCAGCCCTGCACTGCCCAGTGCTCCCTTACCCATGCCAATTCACTAATTTAAACAAACTGCTTTGTGTGGGTGATTCTGTGGTCCCGGTGACTTAAGTAATTTCTCCAGCCCTCATAAAATTGCTTGGAAATTAAGAAAGGCATGGGGTTCTTGCCCACAAATCACATCTACTTTCTGAATGCTCTCTAGGGCTGTAGCAGTGGTTTCTTCTGCAAACAGATAACCTTTTGTCTTGTGCTGAAGTGACCCATTCAACCAGCTGGCCTTGATTTGCATTTTGATGTTTACTTCCACACAAAACAACAGCAGCAGTGGTGTAGAACCACGGTGTCTGCCCAGCGCTGGGACCGCTCGGGTTCACTAAAGGTCTTGGGAGTTCTGGGAACTGGTGACCCATCCACAGACAATGAGGATGTCACCAGCGGTGGCAGTAGCACGGTGCTGCTGGCAGAGGCGCCCCAGTGTCCCGATGCAGAACTGGGAGGTGAGGCAGGACAAGCTGCTGGACTGGTCAGGCTGCAGTGTGACATGAGCAGCCCTGGAAAGTGTGTCCCAGGTTCTGGAGCAGCTTCACCATTCTGCTTGAGCACTGCAGACCAGCCTGGGAGCAGCACTGGGACAGCTGCATCCCTGGGGTGAGGGATGGACAGCACGGACCACGCTCGCTCTGGGATTTCCCCTGCATGCCCACCGGGGCTCGAAGGGACTGGAGCAGCCAGGGCTGTCCTCTGCTGGGAGCACAAGGAAGTGTGCAGCATTGTGGGGAGAGGAAGCCAGACCTGTTTGGCGGCAGATAAATTTGCTTTACCTTCAGTCACCTTTGTGAGCTGACAAGAGTGGCATCATCCAGGTGGCAAACTTGTTCCTCCCTTTCTGTGTCTCCTTGCTTCCTTGCCCCAGCTCCTGAATGTCCTCTCGCTGATTATCCTGTCCTTGTCTCTCTCTTTCACCACATTAAATAAACTAGCTACTCAGGTCAGAGGCACTTTGGGCCATCCTTGGAAGACCTTAAATCTGTCCATATTACCATTGCACACCCAGCTGGGTGCATCTGGAAGCCTAAAACCAGCTAATTGGAAATGTGAGGCAGAGGGACATGTTAGGGCAGGCAGCTACAGCCACTGGCACTCAATTTAACATGGCCTGGATGCTGTTGGCTCTGCTCTGTCAGTTGCTCAGTTTACAGTTTAAACTCTCTGCATCCAGTGTTTACACAATGAGAATTAAGAGCTTCATTTGCAGTAAAAGATAAGCACTGTACAGTCTGGGCTCTGCTTCTGTTACGCGCCCTGCTCTGGGTCATCTTCAACCCAGGAGATGCCAGCAGGCAGCTGATAGCCTCTTGGTCCATGGACATTGTTGGTGTTCAACAGGCTGTCAACGAGACAGAGATCAACTGATGGAGCACTAGGGAAAATTGCCATTTTCTCTAGTGGTGTTATACACAATGCAAAGATTCTGGTCTACAGGTAAAGACAGTAGGGATCCCCCCCTCCCCATTTTTCAGCAGCTGTGTCATATGTTTAGCTTGGGATTTTCCCCTATTTTCCCCCTATTCTAACTGGTAGAATTTCTAGAAATTACAGGAGTCACCTTTGTCTTCTCATTTGAAGGGAATATTTTCAACAAAGATGTCACAAATTTCAAGCTCCCTAACTTAATAAAAAATTATGAACGTTAGCTGAAGCAGTGAGAATGGACAAAGAAAGTCACTGAAAAAGAAGATTGAGGAAGTTGAATTTCAGAGAAAGATTATGTTTTCTCTAGGTTTCCTATTCTGGGGCATAGTGAATTGGAATATGTGTAAAAAATGCAGAAAATAATTGTTCATCACTTGACCACATTCAGCCTTAAGTGGCATTGTGTGTTGAAGCTGTAAATAGCTGGGGATGTCCTAAGAGGAGTGAACGCCACCTCTAGAACTTTTAGAAACCATAACCTACAGAATAGGGAAGGAAGGATTTTTGTGTAGGTCAGGTGACATTTTTTACAAAGGAAATTAATGCAGACAATTGTTGGTACTTGTCCACATCCACTGGTGAAAGGACAGGAGGTAACCAGTCTGTAGTAAAGGAGCACTAAGCTGATGGACTGGAAAAAAATCTCAGTTTTGGTGTGCTTGGTTCTGGGTGGATGATTGTTTGTCCTTTCAGCCCTACATTGTTCCTCATCCAAGCCATCTTCAGGAAGATGTGTCATCTACTCAAGAGCTCATCTACTGAGTGTTAGAGAGAAAGACACCATTTCTGTGGGACTTCCTTTAATTCTGTCACACAATTATTTGTGAAATACAAATACCAAAACCACTAATTAAACATGGACCCTCAAATGAGTGTTGTGAAATTTGATGAAGATTCAATTACTTATTTTACCCAAGACACTGTCTCAAGATGTGTTCCAAAAAGTCACTTACATAGGTGTTTCCTAAAATCTTCATTTGTTGTATTTGTTTGAGATGTGTTTAATTTGGGGCTTATTTAATCTAGTTATTCAGTGAGGCAAACCTGAGGAAACGATGATGTCTATGTGTTTGTGACGTTGTCCTTCCTTCCCCTTTAGAATTTACTGGCCAGTTCAAGCCAGAGGGGCTGAAATACTAGTTCTGTTTCTTGTAAAGGAACCTCATGGAGGACAAGGACACTGGTGGTGCCTCTATTGAAGGTGACATCTGCCTGCAGACTAAGATGTTCTAAGCAGAATAGTCCTTTGTCTAGATGGCAATTCATGGTTATTTTACCCTTCTTTTTTAATCCCAGATGTCACTGTTATTCAATGAATGAGAGGTATTAAGTATCTAGACTTTTTTAGGTGATTTTGCAAAACATTAAAGAAATGCACTGGGGTTTGCTCTCCTGGATTTAGAGCAAACAAAAGACTAGCCTTGAAATCCTGCAGACATTAGAGTGATGCCATGCAGATCTGGTCTATAAAATTCACAGTAACTGATACAAACTGTTTGGAACCTTGGTCCAGCATTCTAAGTCTGTCACTTGCTGTAAATAGAGCAGCTCTGTTTAACTCTGACATGATACATCTCACCATATTCCTGTCCCCTTTATGGCATTTCCTGTAGGGCTGAAATGAGACCACACATACCATTTGTAGCCAAGAACAGCTGTCTCTTAGGCATTGCTGAAGTATTTCACAGGGAGTTACATTAAAAATTTGTCATAAATAGCAGAATAAGGGCAGATGTTTGATATGGGCAGTGAGATGTCTTTTTGATGTTTGTTATGCTGAGTCAGGCTGAAAGTGATCAAAGGAAAGCATCAGAAATTAGAGGTGATAGAGAACTAGACAAAAGCAAAATTTGGAAAATAAGTCTGAGCTGTAAATAATAAAGCTGACATTCTGTCTGGCCTTGCAGGAAAGCAGACAGCTTCATACTAGTGACACAGGCATATCTGTTATGAGATAATATTCTTCTTCAGCTTATTCACACAGAAGTACTCATCAGCAGTTTCCCCACAAACTTCTTTGGAATTTACCTCTGAAAATGATGGTTTTTGAGCAAGATTTCTTTGTTATAAATTTCTCTTTCTTTTCACAGATTTCTAAGGCAGAATTCTCTTTCAAATAGGAAATAACTTGTTTCTCATCATACTGTTCTTCTAATAAGAGATTCTGCCCTATCTGAAGTCATTGTGTGCTTCATTCTTGAGCTCCCCTTTGTTCTCTGTGTCTTTATTTTTTAATGAAAATTCTTTCTAATGTGTGACTGACTGCTCTCAGATGAGTCCTTTGAACTGTTTCCAGCTGTGTCATTGAAAGCTGTACAAATCTTTTCATAGTGACAAAATTTACCAAACAAGAGGAAAACATTAAAATCATGAGCAGGTAAGCCCATGGAGATAAGAACTGGTCCAGCTGGAAGTAATCAAATTTGAAGAGGTTTTCTAGCATCTCAATGCCACTTTGGATCTGTGATGCTGATGTAATAGGTTTCGTATTCAAAACTTAGAAGGAAATGCTGTGAGTTCAATTCTGGTAATACCAGAGTTGATCACACACTTAAGGGTTTAAAAAAAAATTTTTAAGATTTTAGTGTTAGATGCTAATTTTGCTTCAACATATTACACTTATAGAAAAAATAAGGAGAAACTTTGGGACTTTGTTGCTTGCCTAGACTGTGTTTTAGGAAATTTGTTTTGAAACAACGTTTTGGCTTTCAGCTCATGGGGTTTGCTTTGCTTTGCAGCTTTCTTTGTTTTTGAGGCAAAGAAAACCTTAGTAAGAGAACTGTCTCCCTAGAGATCACTGCATCAACAATTATAATCTCTAGGATTATGCTGCTTTGTAGAATGTCAGACTGCTTCAAGGTCGACAAATTTACTTCTTCTGAGGCATTATCCTATGAAGAACTACAAAAATATTAGGTTAAGAGAAAGTGTCAGCCAGCTGAACATTTCCAATCCCTACTTTTTCACAAAGCCTGTTAATATCAGGCTTCCAGTTAAAGCTCTGTAGGATGGTACAGAGACAAGTGAGCAAATAACACAATGGAGCCCTGAATATACAAGTTAAAGTAAACACACAAATACACAGTTATGGCCATGGGCAAAATATTAGTCTTGGCACTTCTCACCACATGTAGGTAGTAAGAAATGCAAATTCAGAAATCTTCTTTTACTAGTCAAGTACAGTAATTATAGCCAGAAAAGGTTGGCAGAGAAGAAAGTGAGAGAAATATTTTCTTTCAAAGAAAATAAGATGTGACTCAGAAAACAATATTTTGGTCATTTCTGGCATTCACATAAGTTGATAAGCAAAAATGAATTCAGCAGTAGTCTCAGAAAAAATACTCTCTGTATGAACAGTAAACAAAGCACCAAACACATAACTTGGCAGTGGTTGGAATGTGTGAAGACGTGCTCAGTGCTGTGCAAGGGAGGATAGCACACTTGCCAAGCCAAATTTAAACTAAACAGTGGCCTAACTATCGCTCTGCCAGGGAAAGCCAAACTGCAATGCCAAGGAAAATATAAAGGTTAAAATATCAGGGAATATAGTGATTACTGAGAAACATGTTTTGATTGATGGATGTATATATTTACAGTTAAACTTGCTAAACAAGTGGCAAGTGATGCCCTTGGTAGATCTACAGAGAAAACAATTGCTAGTGGAAGAGCATTCATGTGATTTTGGCTTTTCTCTAGCAAAACTGCAGAAAAATTTAATGTCTTGGAAACAAAACAAGTAACATCTTCTGTATAACTTACTCGAAGAATTAGATTGCTTGTGTCACTCAGTCCAGCAGAGCTTGATGGAATTCTGTTTGAAGAAAAAAACCTACAATAAGTTGTATTTCTAAAGTAATAGAAGACATTGGCAAATAGACAGAGTCCTTGTGCTGAAGTACATAAAGCCAAGGAACCAACTGACCAGTGCCTGGGTCCCTGGCAAGAAAATGGAGCACCTAACTCTGGAGACATCTCTATTCACGTGGATGAGAAGATCAGGAGTAGTCAGCATGGATTCACTAAAGGTAAATGGTTGTGTTCTACAATGAAGCAATCACCTGGGTGGATGAGGGGGAACAGTGGATATTGTCCATCTTGACTTCAGCAGGGCTTTGAACACTGTCTCTCACAGCATTCTCATTCTCGAAGCCAGGAAATGTGGACTGGATGAGGGCACAGTGAGGTGGATTGAACTGAATGAACAGCAGATCCCAGAGGGTCGTAATCAGTGGCACAGGGTCTAGATGGAGATCACTAGTGGTGTCCCTCAATACTGGACCTAGTATTAACTTCTCCATCAATGGAGACTTGGGTGAAGGGGAAGAGGCCTCCTCAGCAAGTTCACTGATGACACAAAGCTGGGAGGAGTGGCCAATACCCCAGAAGTCCGTGCAGACCTCGACAGGTTGGAGGGATGGGCAGAAAGTCCCCACAAAACAGCCCATGTTTGGAGCTCTTGTCATACACCTAATACACTGCCTGCCCAGCAGAGGAGTTTGAGAACCAAAAAAATCTGTATCCTCAATCCAACAGAAGTAGGAGTAAATATTGATGGAGTTGCCCCTCAGCTAATTTCCAGGCAGAAGCCAGAGAGAAACTGTGAGTAGCCAAAGAAGTGGCACAAGCTGTACCAGTGTTCACACTCATTCTTCTGCCTGGAGAAAATAGAAGCTTCATCCTCTCACAGGTCCCAAATGGATTGAGTATTCAGTATAGCTTTGCTTGTGAAGATACTGAAATCTTCAATAAGTCTTATGTCAAAAAGTTCAGGAGCTGATTGCAACACATATCAGAGGTGTTCAGAATGACAAGAATGCCTTCAGGCAGACATGGATGCTGCTTACTGTGCAAATATGACAGTGATAGAGATCAGGGACTTGATGTCCAGGGGGATAGGAACAGATGCACGGATAGGAACAAGATGCAAAAAGAGACAAAACACACAAGTTCCAAACATACAATAGAGCAAAGTGGGAAGGGTGAGTGTCTAGACTGTGAGAAAATGCACTGAAGTAGAACATAGCCATTTTAACTAGGGCTATCTGGAGTTGACCTACTCTGTGCTGCCCAGCCTAAAAGGCCACACACCCTACATCAACTTACCCAATTTATCATTGCAGATCTTTTTTCTGCTAACTAATCAAGCATTCTTATTGAAGGCAGTTTCTTGGTGTGCTGGGAACTGGGTGAACTCCTGAACTCCCAAGTGATGGCTGGCATCCATGAAGTGATAAGACATTTCATCAGGCACAGCCTGTTATCTCATTCCACCACCTCACAACCAACAGCATTCTAGTCATACATTAGCACTTAAAATTATAAATATACTGTGTTCTTCAGTGCAGTCTTAGATTTTCTGTAAGCACTACGTCTGGTATGAGATACAGGCAAGAGAGCAAGATAGAGATTGAAAATTTCCTATACCTGTAAGCAAAAGGCTACGTGAAGTCATAATCAAAATGCCTCACCTGAATTATTCACTGAATATAAGAGAGGCAACTTGACTGAGAATTGAGATCTCCATGGGGCTGGGGACTTCCTGTGTTGGCAGTTCCTTGCTGTGTCTCAAGGCACAAGGCACTAAGTTCTTCAGCATTCAGAGCACAGCAGCATCCATCCCTCTTGTGCCCAGGACCCTTTTGTGCCCAGGACCAAACCTGATCAAAGGTGTGGGCTTTGATCTGATAAACCCTTGTCACGTAAGGGAGGAGAGGACTGGCACTGGCACTGCAAATGTGGTCATTTACCTGCCACAAGGACAAAGCCTAAAGAGGAGATATAATACAGGCAGCATGCCCTCATCTAGGGGCTGGCCAAACAGCAAAAGCCCACAAACCTGCTGGGTGACCATAGTGACCAGCCCAGAGCATTGTGTACCAGCAGAACAAATCGCAGAGCCATCTCCTCTCTTCTTCCTGAAGGGTGGAGCTCTTTTCACTGTCCTGATGCTTTTTTCCTTGTCTTTTTGTTCCCCCAAAACCTTTTGATATACCCAACATGGAATTCAGAAAACAACAATTTCCAAAGCAGCAGAGGTGGTGAGTCACGTAACAAAACAAGGTAGCAGTACTCAATATGAATGTTGGTGCAGATGTGTACATATCTATAGAAAGAGAGAGGTTTTGAAGGGCCTGTGGATGGAATGCACGTGTGAAGTACAGTATTTTGAACTTGGGCTTGAAAATTCAGACTGGCATTGTGGAAGTAGTGAAGAGGAGTTTCTGGGGTACTTTAATCAATACAAGCTTAATTGTGTGTCTCCATGTAGGTTAACAAAATCCTGGTCTGATGAACTGCAGAGGGTTTCCAGGAATGCTTAAAAGCTTGCTGTCATGGTTTCACTTGCCATATGCAGCATTGGTTGTTGTCAAGAAAAGAGAGCAGCTAAACCTTTGCTATGCAGTGTTTCTTCTAGTAAGCCTGTAGCAGTAACCTTGAGCTCATGGCCAGCCTTCAGAAGGAAATCTGATAGCAAATCATCATAGTAGCATCTTCAGAGGAAGATTTCATATTTCCTGTAGAAGTAGCAACACCACCTAAAATTTAGTCCATTATTGACGTACTCTTTCTATACTGAGATATCAAATATAGGAGACATTAGTCTGTACACTTGACACATCCTAATTTAGCAATCCGAATAATGGAGCAGAGGTAGTGTAACATACATCCTCTTTTCTTCAGGAAGTCCCTAATTGCCCTGCCTCTTAAAAGTGGAAGACTCAGACCTCCCAAGTGCTCCCTAAATTAAGCAGGACAAACTGCTGTTTTGAATGGAAGCCTTTAGTAAAAAAAAGCACTTTTCTGTGTCTCTTGCTACCTGAGGGTGGAGACAGTTACCAGCCTGAGTCTCCAAGCAATTTATGACATTGAAGATGGAAGTGGTAGATTGAAACAAAAGGCAGAAGGAGAGAGATATGAGATGGCAAGTGTAGAAGCAGGAAAACTTTTACCAATTGAAAAAAAATGAAAATGAAGCCTGAACAGTGGGCAAATGAGAAACTAAAGCAGACAGTGCACACCAGACTACTTAGATAGGAAGCACAGGAATATATTGGCAGAGCTGAGTGAGGACAGTGGCACAGAGTTGTCAGGGTTGAAACGTACTTGCAAAGGTGGAATAAGAATTTTATGTTCTTGGTATTACACCTTCCCCACTCAGGTCAGGCCTTCCTCTGTCTCCCAGGAGGATCTATGAACACACCTCTGTTTACATTACCTTTACAACCAGAAAAGAAAAAAAGTACCATTTTGCTCCGTTGAGAACTGCCCATGAATTTAAACAAGACTTCAAAACACTGACACATCAAACCAGGTATTTTAATGGGCTTCTGAGTCTAGATTAGTATCATGAATCTTGGTGTCATTGGTATGAATTCGTGTCATGGGTCTTTCAGTTTTGTCTCTAACAGGGGTTCCTGTGAAATGAGCACAAACATTTATGTTAGTAATTCTTTTTCAGGGAACTTAGAGGCATTCCAGGAACTTGTTTTGGAAACCAGACTGTATGTTCATCTCCGTGTGTGGGTGTTCCCTGGTCTCCTGTTGGATGAAGCAGCCAAACCTCTTGGTGGATCTCACACACTAAAGCAGCTTGAGGGGGCGTTGGTATTGGAAGAAGACGCCTTTATTCAACTTTTACCCATTTACTTTATCTTTTAAGTGGGAAATGTCATCAGGGCTCTAAATTGAAAGCCAGCTGTCTCATGGTGCTCAGCTGATCATGTAATCCTGGCTTTTGCTACAGGCAATTCTCAATGTGGTTCCAAGGAGATGCACTTGTCCCTGGTTTGTATCGATAGCGGTGTCCCCAGGTGGTGATGGCAGCAGGTTCCGCACTGCCAGGGCATGCTGTGTTCCTGATTTCTGACTGTCCATGGCCAAGGGACATTGACTGCAGTCTTGAAAACCTTTTGGGAGTCATGGCCCCCTTGCTCTGACAGTTGCAGTGGGTTATGTGAGTTCCACCAAAGCCCAACAGTTCCTGGAGGACACCAGAACCTCTCTGCTCCTGCGCAAGCCTGTCTCTCAGGCGGCCAGCCGGCTGCTGCTCTAAGCAAAAGGCAGAACAAACATGGAACTGGGAGCCTCCAAAGGCCTCACCATGAGAGTGTCACTAACACCTGGGAGAAGAAGGCTGGGAAAGTCTTGATGTTCCCAGTGACAACAGGAGAAGGCTGCTGGGGCCTGTCACCACCTGCAGTAACTGCACAACAGTGGGACATCTGCACCCCATCTCTCTTCTGTGGATTGCACCTCCTCTCTCCATGGCTTGTGGAAGGAATGTGTGAAGGGGTGCAACTCTGTGTCGTGTGAAATGAATGGACCTTGTGTGGTCACAGATCCTCAGGAGGGCTGGATGGAGGCAGCTGTGAGGGAGGCAAGGCAGCCTGCTGGGGTGGTGTAGCTCTTCTCTAGCACACAGCCCCCAGGGTTTGCCTCACATTCCCCAATGCTCATAAGGAAGAAGCTGCTGCTCCCTCAGCATATCATATTACTCTCCTGCTTCAACTCCCTGTAATTTCCTGACCCCTGTCAGCTCCACCTGCTTTCCACTCCAGCAGGTTATACACGCAGAGCATGAGGTCCACTCCTTCATGGGAGGAGTGCAAGAAAGTGTGCAAAAGGGGAACAACATATGTAGAAATTACTTCAGAGGGGAAGGTCTCCCACAGTCAACTCAGTGCCTTCTGAGACTGCTGTGACAGTGAAATCTTGAGAGAGGAGGCCTTTCACCTTTCACCAAAGGGGGATGTGTGATTATAGACAAAAGCAGGCACTGACTTTGAGAGGGTGCTGCAGGCTGGAGCCATCCAGCTTCACTATGCAGAAATGACACCATCAAGAGGAGACCATCACACAGCAGCAATGAAACTCAAGGAGATGCATACTAGATGCTCTCAAACCAGGAGGCACTCTAGAAATTGTTTTGGGGCTGACTTAGAAACTGGAACTACTACTACTACTACTACTACTACTACTACTACTACTACTACTACTAATAATAATAATAATAATAATAATAATGTTGTTGTTGCTGTTGTCTTTCCTCATTAAAGACTGAATGGGCTTTATCAGCACTAAAATATGTGCAGACCTTCCATCCAAGACAATATTAAGCAAGACTATTTACTTATTATATTACTCTGTTAACTCTGTAACTGGTTATGTCACCAGAAGTCACATGGCAGACTTAGATTTACTTTCTTCCTCCAGACAGCTAATGTGGAGTGTGCTTCTCTTTAGAACTGATTTTCTCTTCTAATTCTGACTACCCAAACAGTCATTCTGTATCCTTCAGTCTCCAGTCTCCTGGTCTTTGCAGGGGCAGATCCTATAGGGAATTCTAATGCTCATGGTACTGCAAGAAAGAGTCCTCTGCCTCTCAAGGAATCTTGGAAATCAAGGAAAACACTTTGGCCTGGACTGCAAAAGCACCATTGATTCTTCTGGTGCTGAACAGAGATGTCCTCTTGAGGTTGGTGGCAACATCCACAGTGGTGGCTGGGTATTTCATTTGAGGAAGCACTGCCTCTAGGGGATGAAGGACAGCCCATCTTCTACAAGGTCTGATAGTTTGAACTTCATTGGGTAAGCCTTATATGAAACTGTGGATTCCTTACACTCCCCTTCAACTGAAGACTTTTCCCAAATACTGTTTTTCAACAACAAGCCCAAGAGTATGCAGTGCCACCATCCCTGAGGGCCAGCTAGTTTGGTGGTACACGCCAAGGGAACTGTTTTCAGCAGAGCCAGTTTATCGGAAGAAACAGCCCCCCAGCAGCACGGATCAATTGCCCCACACAAGTGACCTGAGGCTCAAAGTAAGTTTATTTTGCAGTTTGGGACAGACAGTAGTGTGAGTCTGAGTTTGATGAGATGACATCCAACACTCTCATGTGCTGCCTCTTGCTACTAGTGAGAGTGGGCCTCAAACAGGTGACATGCAAAATTCACATGAACAGGTGGGATTGGAGAATTAATTTTATTTCCCTAAACAGTACTAGAAATGCCCTCATGATCCCAGTGTATTTGTTGTAACGTAGTAAGAACATGATTAGCATTTAATGCTATTTAACAAATATGCTAATTAATTTAGGCAACAGTAATCAGTACCTGCACAGATTAACAAACTTGACCAGTCAGTGGTGTGAAACAACCATAAGGATATGATATATTAACTCTGCTTTGCATTTTAAGGTTGAATTTGGGCATCCCTTCCTAATACCCTAAGAAGTCTTCTTCCAGAATTGAAGATACATTTGGCTATGACAGGAGTCTCTATTTCTTTATTTTGTATTTGATGCTGAATGACGGGCAAAAAACTAATCTGTTATTTAGGTGCTGTGAGAACATAACAAATAAAATTAATTTCTGATCTGAAACTTCATAATGTCTTTTTTGATCAGGTTTATAAATCATCAAGGCTTTGGAAGAAAAAGATTAAGTGTCTTTGTAAATCCAAATTATTCTGATAAATCCAAAGTAAATAAAGCCAAATATCTACCAGAATAGATACTTTTGGTGACAGTTCCTCTGGACTTGGGGACCCCAGGAATCCTGTAAAGCATCTGCAGAGGTTCCTCTCAACTCCCTCTGGTCCCCAGTTAAGAACTGGGCCAGCCAGGTACCTGTCAGGAGTGGGGTTTACTCTAACAGGGTGTATTTCAGCCCGACCCCGCATGGTGTTTCAAAGCCTGCCTTCTTTGTTGCACTTCTCCTGTGTCCATAGAGCCTTTGATCACAGCACATCTTCCTCCAGCATCTTCTTTCTGCAAACTCTCATTCTTAAGGTCAAACGTTTGCCAGCAACAGCTCCCACACAGCAGCCCTGAGCACAAACGCAGGCTGGGTGCGGAATGGCTCAGGAGGAGCCCTGGGAAGGACCTGGGGCCATTGGTGGATGAGGAGCTCAACATGACCCAGCAATGAGCACTGACAGCCCCGAATGCCAGCTGCATCCTGGGCTGCACCCAAAGCAGTGTGCCAGCAGGGCGAGGCAGGTGACCCTCCCCTCTGCTCCAGTTTGGGGGGACCCCACATGAGGTGTTGCATCCAGCACAAGAATGATGTGAGCCTGCTGGAGCGAGGCAGGGAGGGCCATGAGGGTGATCTGAGGGCCAGAACACCCCTCCCTCCTATGAAGACAGAGTGCTGGGACTGTTCATCATGGGGAAAAAAGGCTCCTGGGAGGTCTTACAGCAGCCTTCCAGTATCTGAACGGGGCTACAAGAGAACTGGAAAGGAAGTTTTTACAAGGGCTTGTAGTGACAGGACAAGGGGCAATGGCGTTTAAATGAAAAAGAGTAGGTTTGTGCCACCCTGTTCTTCTAAGCCTTCTGTTGTTTACATTTTTGTAATGGATTTTCTCAGGCACACTTTCATGTAAATAATGATTATTTTGCATTCTTTTCTGGAGGAAGAGAAAATTGATGGACTGTTGGTTTGACCAGTGTCATTGGAGAGGTAGCAATTTCATCCTCCAATCCAGGGTCACTTTTCAAATTCTGCATATATCAAGGTTGAAAATAAACTGCCCTTCTTTTTTTTACCTTGGAGGTTCCAGCATGTGTGTCATTTTATTTTACGTCCAATTGTGACAGGTTTGAATTCAATATTAGGAAGAAATCCTTTACTGTGAGGGTGCTGATGTACTGGGACAGGTTTGCTCAGAGATGTTGTGGATGCCCCATTCATGGAAGCATTAAAGGTGAGACTGGATGGCACTTGAAGCAACTTGTTTGAGTAGAAGGTGTCTCTGCCCATTGCAGGGGTTTCAAACGATTTTTAAGGTCCCTCCCAACCCAAACCATTCTATGATTCTGTGATTCTATGTGATTTGGCATTATGACTTGAATAAATGAATAGTTATTGAAGGGGGCTTCGAAGGGCAGAAGCTTTGCAGCTTCTCCTGAGCCCCTCTGAGGTAGTGCAGGGCAGGGAGCAGCGCAGGGTGCGTGTTGTGCTCAAGCTGCCCTCCCTCCTCCCCTACTGCCAGCACATGGCCCATCACTGGGGTGCTGGTGGAAATTTCAGGCTGGTAATTGTAATGAGATTTACTCAATCCTGCTGTCTTGTTTGCCCCGTATCACAGGGCATCTCCCAGGATGTACTGTATCTTGAAAACTTGCTTGGCAAAGAGTGACAGCAGCTGTACTGGGGCAGGTCTCAGCAGAAGGGAGCTGCACAAACGACTTGCTGATGAACTTTGATTCACTACCAACGTGTAGCAAGCAAATATTTAAACTCCTGCCATTCAGAAGGGAAACACAGCTTTAGCAAGGAACACTCAGGCAAGGAGTGCTGCTATGATAGTCCTGGGCTGTGCCCAAGAAGGGGCAAGCAGCCCCCTTCCCCTCCTGTTCCACTCCAGCAGAGCAGCCCACCGTGCCCACACCAGGGAAAGGGCAGATGCTCAGACCCCAACAAGTCAAGTGGCTGCTGTACCAAGGAAAGAAGGAGTTTTAAAGCTGTTTCGAGCCCAAACACAAAATAACTGTGGCCATTCCTCCTGCCCACATTGCCTGTGACCTCATACAGGCAGAGGCTGTGACAGGGAGGCCACCTCTGGATTTGGGTGCCTGCTGTGACCAGAGCCCCAGGGCTGGACCCAGCTGCTGGTCTCCTACTGTGGCTGGCAGCCGCATACTGACGAGCCTTCAAGAAATCTATTGGTGTTAGTCAGGTGCAGCAACAGGCCAAGAGGGTATTTATCCCTCAGAGTGGGGCCGAATTAGCTCTTTTGGTCAGTTTATAATTAGGTACCTGCATTTAACAGTATTCTTTCTATTGGATTTTTATAGTTTTGTCTGTTCTTTTTTAAACATGAAAATAATCAGTCTTAAAATAAAATAATTTATAAAAAAAATACCCTGGGAAGTGATCTATAAAAGGAGAAAATCCCTGCCAAGGGAATGCCACAGCAGCGAGCCCAAGCCACAGAAAGCCCGGTTGAAGGCTTCGCTTTGCCGCAGCTTCTCAGAGGTTACCCAGGGTCTGTAAGCAAACAGCTTAAAGGAGCCCGGCTTAGTGCCTGGCTCCCGGGCTGTCCCGGAGCCTCCCGGCCTAATGCCCTGGCAGCAGCCCCTCCCTCGCTCCTGCCCGAGGCGATGTTGGGCAAACAGGGCCAGGCCTCGCCCTGCGCTCCCGCCGCGGGGCCGGGCCGCGCTGGGCTCGGGGGCATCGCAGGAGAGGCCGTGCCACGGCAGGCGGGCGCAGAGCCATGTGCATATAAAGCCCGGGGCAGCAGCCCGGCAGGCTTGTTTCGCACAACCACACCTCGGCTCGCCTGGCAGCACGGCCAGGCGCTGATCCCCGGAGTATCCGAGCGTGGGAACGATCTGCCCATGGGCCCCCGCCGGCTGCTGCTTCTGGCGCTGCTTCAGGCAGGTGAGTAGCACCCCTCGGTCCCTCTGCCCTGCCGTGCCGCCCCTGCCCGGGCACGGCCTCTCCCTGCGCCATCAGCTTTGCTTGCTCCGTGCCAGGACCGCCGTGTGATGCGGCCAAGTGAGGGGGGAAAGTGTCACTAGACAATCCTCAACTTTACAGTGAGGGACAGTGTAAGTGAGCTGCCTGCCTGCCTCACTTCCCAGCCCCAGCTATGGTTTGCATAACCTGTGTAAACACAGGTCCTCTTCTTTTTTAGTAGTTTTCTGCTACAGAGTTGTTAGTGTCCGTGTTCCATTGAGATACCTTCCTTTTATACCAGTGTCCATGGAGTAAGCAGTTTTCATAACATCTGAATTTAAAATAGTTTTTAAAAATTCCGTTTATAAAAGCCATAAATGGCCACTAACATAAAGTCCCTACAGACAAAGGCAACAAAACTCTGAACTGGCACATCTAAGGCTATACCTGCAGTAGAGTTTTAAAAGAAAAAAAAACAACCTCCTACCTCAATTTACAGCAAAGGCTGCCAGTTTAAGCAGGAAATAGTGCTAAGTTGTCAGATTCACCTCTGCTCACCTCTCTGCAGGTATGTTCTCTAAGGTGGTCCATTAGTAGTTTAACTAATGATTGGACATGCTGGTAATGGGACATTTGGCTAGGAGCAGGCTGCTGTGGAGACTCAGACTTTTTCAAGGCTTTCCTGGCTGTGTTGGCTCAGCTGCCTAGCATAGAGAAAGCAATTTCAGTTCTTGGTCAAGTTATTAGCTGTGCACCTGAATATTAAAAATGTACTTGCTAGGGCTGACCTCTCAGCTTCAGCAGCGCACTGCTGGCTCAAAACCCAGACAGCTTTCAAAGAACAGGAACATCAGAGGCTGCCTGGACGCCTCTTGCGGAACACACAGCCCTAAGCACACTAATTGAGTCTTTTGGACTCAATTTCCTTTGGGGCGCTCTCTCCACTTTCATAGCAATTCTGCACTGTAATTACAGTTCCTTGATCTCCAGAGATATCCCCAAAAGAAGAATGGCCTTTCTTCTTCTGGGTGAGGTAAAGTTACCTTACAGCAGCCTGAACCATTTTCAGCCAGTGGCCAACAGGCTAAGCCCAGCAGTGCTGGCTTAAGAGGCCAGTGAAAGAGCTAAAAAAGAAGTCAAGCCGTTTGTCAGAATTGGGATTCCTACAAAGACGTTTTTGTCTCAGCTGGAGTATTTTCAGGGTCAGTAAACTGGAACAGGTTGAAAAATCATGATTTATACCCCCAAATCCAAAGCAGCTCACTACTTGTGATTTCCCCTGAGAGCAAAGCCCCCTTCTAACTCTGGAGCCTTGCTATTTAGACAAGGAAAATAAGTGGTCTCTTTAGTTCTCATTAAAACCCATCCAATGTGTTTTTAGCACGAAACCTGAACACTCAAGTAGTGTTTAGCTGAGCGTGCTTGCTTTTTCAGGAATGTGCATTTAATCCCTGAGGAATGCCCCAGGGAGCAGACTGAGACTATGCTGGACAGCCTGAGGTGTGGATCCCTGGGGTGAAAATGGTGGCACCCTCTCCTACTGGGGGGTCAGGCTGGGAGAGGGAGCAAAGCCCTGCCTTGTCCTTTGTGGGGAGAGACCCTCCTTGTCTTCACTGGCACTTGGATTGGGCTCTGACGGCAAGCTAGCCCAGGAGATGTGGGAAGAGGCCCAAGCAGGGGGATTAGAGGCTAGGTTTTAAAAGGAAAGCAACTGTTTTAATAATAGTATTGAGTCCTTGGGTGGTTTAGAGGATTAATTAGCCCGTGTTTGCACAACACTTTGAAGAGGTCAAGCATGCTGCAATAGCCAGGGGCCGGTGGCAAAGCAACTTCAATGGCCAGTTCCCAGCTCCCAGGAGTCACCTCCCTCTCCGTCCAAGCATGCTGGAAAGCCCCTGTTTGATTTTGGAGTGGCTGTGCATGGGTGGGATGAGCAGATGGGTCAGGCTTTTGGGCTGAGGATTTTAATCCTACCAGTAGAGCAGCGCAAAGTGCATTTGATCCTTCAGTAAATCCAGGCATGAAATGCTCCTGTTTGTCTCTACAGCAGGATAAGAGCAACATTTGCAACTGAGCATCACAGTGGTTTGAGTATTAGGGGCAGGGTACTCTTGGTTTCCATAACAGCTACTGCAAGAATGAGCCTGTGGCTTCTGAAAGAGTTCCAGATTAACATGAGAAATCACGAGACTGATCAAAAGACTTGTAAACTCAAAAATCTCCAGACTGGTTTGGGTGGCCATCCACACACTCCAGCTGACACAGAACTCCTTTCTCCTTTTCTCGCCAAATTAATGTGGCCCACCTGTTAGGACTTAGGTGGAACATAATAATGGAAGCAGATACAAGTGTTGCCAGCACTTCCAGAGTCCCAAGAGAAAGCGGCTGTGCACGCATCTTTGCTAATGGAGGCACTTTGTCCTTGACAAAATATGTACTCTACAGGCTCAGGGGCATGTAGCTGTCCCTCTATGCAGATTAATGGGATTATCAGTATGTTTTGCCACCTGGAAAATGGGTTAAAAGATCCTGAATAATAGAGAAACTTGGATAATGTAAGAAATCTTGAGCAACATAGAAACTTCGTTTCTTTCCACAGAGTCCTGGTTAGGTCTGGTTGCTTGGCTGTACTCTGCTGCTTCATGTCCCAGTCAGGAGCATAGCATAGCTGGAAAACTGTCCCAGGTTTGGGAGCTCTGGGGTGCAGTGAAGCACAGGGGGCCTCCATGGTGCTGGCACAGACCCTGCAGAGCTTGTCAGCTTGGGCTCCTGGCACAGACCCTGCAGAGCTTGTCAGCTTGGGCTCCGTGATGGGCACAACCACGCACACTGCTCCTGGGTGCAACACAGCTGCAATCACACACTAGCACACCAGAACTAGTAAGTCCTGCTTGAATTGAGCTCCTGTGGAAGAAGTAGCATGCTTGAGCATTCCTGCATCCAACTTTTGATTATCCCAGACACAGGCAAAGCTCCCTGCAAGACTACCTTTGGCCAGCTGAATGTCATGACTAGTTAGATTGTCAGGGCTGCCCCCAACCAACCAGTCAAAATCAAAACCATCTCCCTTTAAGGACTGTAGGAAAATCAGTAGGAGGATGTTTAATCCTTGTGTGTAACTGTGTCCTCTCTGCAGTTTGGAAAGGTGCTCTGGGAAAGTCCCATTCACTGCACACTCGAGGAATCATTGAACTGGCTGGAGCCATAACGTGTGGCACAGGACGGTCTCCCTTGGCTTATATTGGCTATGGGTGCTACTGTGGACTGGGAGGACGAGGTTGGCCTAAAGATAAAACAGACTGGTAAGAGAAACCTTGGCTATGTGTCCAGAAGCAGTGCAGATCTCCCTACTTTTCTCTGTTTGTGCTGCTGTGACTCCACTGACTCATTTGCTGCCTTGTGGGCAGGGAGCTTAGCATATATGAACATACTGGGGATTTGGGAGCGATGACCCATGTATCACTTGGGATTTGAATGAGGGCTTAACCTCCTTCTGGATGACACCAAAGCTCTTAGGACCTTGTAATATGTGGGGTAGAGGGCAAAGGAGAAACCAGGATGTAATTTTTTGAAATAGCTGTTAGTTTTTTCATAGAGAGCGCACCCTGCCTGACGAAAGGAGCGTAATCCAAGGTATTTGGAGGGTTATTTCACCCAAATCCTTAAAATGGAAGTGATGGAAATATCACTGTTTGTCCTCTTGAAGAAATCCATATAGTTGCGAGGAGTAATAAAACCTGTTGCCCTAATTGGCTGTTAGTTCCCACTGAATCAAGGCAGAGCAATAAGGGAGAGCATGGTGTTATCTCCCCTTTTCCTTGTTAGTGGGGAAGATGTTGGCCTTGTCATTCCCAACAAGTGTCGGAGGTATTGCATGCAATCAAAGGCTTCTTTCCTGTACTGTGCAATGAGCACAAGAGAGTAAATGAGAGTAAAGCTGAGGATAGTAGACTCTTGTTGCTCTGAGCCTGGTATTTGCAATCTTGCCAGGTTTGAAATATCAAAGTCAAAGCACACAAGTCTATCTACAGTCTCCAGACCCGGTGCTACTAGTAAGCAAGCTCTGCTTTTAGCAGGGGTGAAGGCAGTCTGCAGCTCACTGGGAAGGAAACTGAGCTTTCCAGAATACCTTGATGCTGGAGACATTGCAGGTTGCTACAAAACCAGATTTTGCTGAATTAGAATGACAGAAAAAAGGGACAGGAGGGAGTGAGGGAAGAAAAAGTGTCAAAGCTAAAGATCTCTGTGGGCATGAACAAGAAGACTAATGGAGCTGTCTTCATTAATGCAGTGAGATGTTTCACTCCCGAAGCCCTCTCATCATGTCCCTTTATTTGTCTGTGAAATATTTTATCTATGAAACAGTCAATATGGGCCTCACAAACGATGAGTAACTGCAATAATATCTCCTGACGTCCTTATCACAGCACTTACCTACAGCAGCGTATGTAGGGTGTTTAATTATTTCTGTTATCCTTTAACAAATTTCATAATAAAGCCTTGAAAGTAAAACATAACTTCACTAATTTGTAGCACTGCTTTTATTGAAGGGCTGAGCAGAGTGACTTAAAAGCTGTTTTCCATAGAGACTGAGTGACATCCAAATTTTTGTGACCCTAGGAGATGCAAGAAGTCATCACTCCTGAAAAAGAAGGAGTAAAAGATGGCCACATGTTCACCAGCCAGGGTTTCTGCTGTTGTTTAAATTGCCTGGAGTACTTAAGGATTTTATCCTAAAGGCAGAAAATGAGACTTTGCAAGTGGAAATGCCTCAAAATTATCAGATAGTTTGTAAAAGGGAAGCTTGATCCTCTAAGTACATTCATTGTTACTGTTTAGCTGCAATGCTTGGCTGCTGTAGAAAAACTTTAAAGTTTTATTTAGGTTCTTAGCTAGGAAGAATCAGCAGTGCCACACCAGATTTAGGCCTAAAAAAATCCATTTTCTGTTTGCTAGAGAAATATTGATATCTGTTACTAAGAACTACTGCCACGATTAGAGTGGTTGAGTACCCCACACCTGTCAAAGTGACCACATTATTTTCCCTATTTGCCATTCTAAAAAAGAAAGGGTGGCAAAACTACTGGCTGTGAGTGACAAATACTGTTTGAAAATTATTCACCTCCTTGACCTTCTAGGTTTTTTACGAAGACCCTTTCAAAAGGAGTAATTTTCTTGTGTGTAATTCAGTCAATCTGTCTAGACAGGGCTAGAGTGCTTCTAAGCACCTCTCTTTTATGTGAAAAAGAAAAAAAAGCCATTGAGTGGGTAATCCTTTTATAAGGTTTATTCCACATACTGACTTTGATGTGGTGTTGTCACAAATTACCTTTTCCCTTTTGTTCCACTCTTCCACTCTCACAGTTCCATCACTTCAAGGCATAATGACATTTCTTCCACAAAGACTCAATCGATTTGTTTCTCCTTTCTGTTCCCCTGGATTGCTGCAGCACCTAGGCTATAAAGCAGGACCTAAGGGTGCTCAGCACTTCCTTGAAAACACCACGAAAGGCAGGGTGCATTCATGACTCATCTAAGTCACAGAATCCTTAAGGCTGGAAGAGATCTCTGTGATCATTGCATCCAACTGTTAAATCCTGGCCAACTGGTAGGGAAGAGTAAGATCTCTCCTCTGTCGCAAGATTAAAGCAAAATACACACAGCAGGGAGGGAGCTGTTGATGTGACAAAGACGACGTGACAAATTCCTACCTCCCTGGCATTTGCTCAACAGCAGGGCTCTGGCCAGCTGATCCCTGCAGGCCGGCGGAGCTGTCGGTAGCCACCAGGGCTGTCTCGTAGCCCAGCCGTGACCAGCAGGTTGTTGAGTACCCAGGTGGCACAGTTGTGTTTGTTTGCCATCGCTGATGACCAGTGCTGCTGGCCGCCTCTGTTTGTGTTGCTGTAACCGAATGTTAGCAGGTCATTAAAAGCTTAACACCACTCTGACCCAGGTGCTGCAAAGGGCATTTCCAGACCGGAGGGGACTATCTGAAGGAGGCAAAGGACAACAATAGCATTCCTTAGTCTTCATTCCTTGACAGTTCTTTCAGATGTTTGTAAATTAGGAGCTTTGTGTTGGAGTAAGCTACCTGTCACCCTGCTGCAGCTGTGGGGATCATCAGGAGGAATGCTGTAAGGGGAAGCAGAATTATGTCCCAGATCCTGTGGTTCTGCAGAGCTTATGTGACTTCCCCTAGTTTTGCCAAGCCAGATGAGCAGCGAGTTCTCACTGCTAGCTAGCACACCATTTGCTAGTGCAAATTTAGTGCTCATTTGCTTGTCCTTGCCTGATTCACAGAAAATCTTTTGCCCCCTACAGTATCTGTCCTCACTTCTCCTACCTCTCTTTCTCTTTGTTCCTTCTGGCTCTTCATAAAGCGCAATTTCTTTCCCTTGGCACACAGGGCCCTAACACCTCCCTCTGCTCGTCTATCTTCACATTGTTCTTCTTCCCCATACTCCCCCATTGCTGACTCATCAATTTGGCTACTGACTCACGCCCCAGACCTCACAGAGAGGTCCATATATGAGACACTAGGGATGGGCCTGCTCTGCTACCTATCATTCCCCTGAGGATGGATTAGGCTTTGCTGCAGCTTCAGGGCTTTTATGTTAAATCAGCCTGCCTCAATTTTTCCCAGTTAGTAGAGTGGTTTCTCTGTAGAGTCAGTTCTTGCAGGGATGTCTTCTGGAAATACAGGAGATCACTGTTTTCTGGCTCCAGCCTCTGACCTTGCATCCTTGCTGAAACAACCTTTGTTATTCAGCAGAGAACATCTCTAAGTGCTGAATCTTTTCTTGGTGGAATTTGAGTCCCTAAATTACAAGAATAAAATTCGAGTGAGGTCAAGTTTTCCATAAATTCAGAAGTAATTGACAGTGAGAATGATCTCACTGACTAGTCCATAGGACAAATGTCATCAGCTGAGCTATTCCTCCTCATTTCCTCTATGGTCAGTGAAACACAACTGCATTTTTCAAATCTGATGCTTTTCACCCTGTGTTAGATCTCTGCAGCACAAAAAAGTGAACTGTGGTGCAGATGTGCATAGAGAGAAGATAGGTGAATGCCTTAGATGTAGATGGTTTTTAAGGTTCTTAAGTTAACTCATAAGAATTTCACCATGGAGACTAATTAATTTGTTGCCTGCCTTCAGAACCCTTATGTGCCAAGGAGCACATGGCAGGTGAACTGAAGAGACTAAGTTTCTTGGTGATACTGAGGAAGGCAAGAAACACTCCAATTTCAAGTTTTGGGATGGGTCTAAGCCTAAGCCAGTGAGCTGCAATAGCACAATTTATAGGAACACTTCTGCTCCTTTTCAGCCAGATTACCATGTCTTGCTTTCACAATGCAATGTTGCTCTCACACATGCTTTCATGAGGGCAAAAGCTCAGAGGAAGAAGCGCAGTGGTCATGGGAGCAAATACGGCATTAATGAGCTCTTGAGACAAGCAAGCTTTCCCAGAGATGCCAGGATACTTGCATCATCTTCAGATGATTTACTGACAGGCTGGGGTGAACATTGCTGTCATGAGCTGTGTGTGAGCAAAGCTCCCCTGAAGCCTGTGCCAACAGGCAGGATGCAGAAGGACACCCATTCTCTCTCTTTCTGTGTCTCCCAGGTGCTGCCACAGGCATGACTGCTGCTATGACACGGCAGAGAAGGAAGGCTGCAACCCCAAGGTGCAGCGCTACCAGTGGGCGTGTGAGCAGAACATTGTGCGGTGTGGTAAGGAGAGGCTGGCTGCTGTCCTGGGCTCCCTCCCTCCCTCCTCTGCAGGCAGCAGGCTGACCACAGAGCTTTGGAGGCCCCACAGGCAGGTTTGGGTTTGCCAAGCTGGTTTCAAAGCTGCTTTAGGCAATGTCCGTTCTCTTCCAAGCTCCCTGCCTGCTCCTTGCGAAGAGCTGGGAGGAGAGCTGAGCCCCAGCACAGCCCATTCAGGTAACCTGAGATCCACCCAGGCTGAGGAGCAGGACTGGGGGCCATGGAGCCCCCAAACCATCTTAGCTGGACAGGGATGCTGATGACTCTCTGGAGACTTTCTGCTCACTGGCATTAAGCGTGCCTCTTCCTACAGCTGTGGGTCTTCAGGGGTGCTCTTTCCATTGCAGTTCTGGCCTTCCCTCCAGCAGGGCTGTCCACTTTTTACTACCCTTAAGCACTGCGAGAGAAGAGCCAGGCTATTTAGCATGGCTGCAAGATAGGTTAAATAGGATGCCATCCTGCACCTCTGCCCTGTTTGGGGCTCCAGCCTGAAGTCTTGGGGTTCCAGCAGGGATTTGGAACCATGCAGAATCAAATGCTCTCAAGTGCTTCAGGCAGACAGCAAGTGTGGGCTGTGCTCAGCTCTACAGCTTGTACCCAGTCAAGAGGGTTTGAATTACACAGTCACAGCCCATCAGTGTCTCGCACAGTTTGTTTTGACATACACCAGATGACTTGAATCTTAGAATTTGTCACTTGTGCTTCTAAGTCTCCAGAAAGCTCCTGGTAGTAAAATCCATTGTAGAAGACTTTGAAAGTTTGAAAAGAAATCGTGAGAGTAAAACTTATCCCCATAATCATCAAAGTGACTTGCTGGAACATTAAAAGACTATTTCTACCTTATCAGAAAACCATATTTTACTGGTGCAATCCTCAGCTTCACCAGCAGCTGAAGATCTGCCAGCAGATAGGGGATGGGACACAGCACATCTGCAGCTGCTCTTTTCCTAGTTCCAGAACAATCCAGTAAATACAAAGTCCTGGCAAAGGAATGTGTCGCTTTAATGTACAACTGCTCTCCCTCCTGCCATATTTCCATAGCTGACTGATATTTTCTGCTAGTCATTTTACAGGGGAAAAGTCCTGTTTCTCTTTGCTGTGAAGGAACAATCCAAGTTGCAGATATGAGATGTATCATTCAGTCCATGGCAGTGGACATAGGAGTGCAGCAGGCTGCAGTTGCTCTGACTTGGCCAACAAGCATGAGTTAAACAAATGTCATTAATTCCTTAACTGATGTCCAGGCAAGACCTGATGCATCCATCAGCTGTTCTCCACAAGCCCTCAGCAGGCTACACTCCCCCTGATATCCCTGGTGAGGAGGAACAATAGAAATGTGTTTTGAAGGGAAATTTCCTACCCCAGGCTACAGCACTGGCAGGTCTTACTGGGATGTGAAGGTATAATGTCTGATCCCATTAAAACAAAAGAGATGAAGAATTAAATTTCCAGGCATGCTTGCTGAGCTCAGGGTAATGATGTCCGGAAGTGTTAGAAGCAGAACTGTTTGCACTGTCATTTCAATGCAACAGGAATTAGATGCCTGCTGCCTGACACTGTACCATAAATAGAGACATTTTCATGTAAAATAAACAGAAACTCATTTTACTTGGTATTTCTCCTCTTTTTGCTACCATTAGGTAGTTTTGTTCGTGAAATGAAAAAAACTGGCAAAACTATATTCTTCAGTCTAGATATGCCATCACCTGTAGGCAAATTCCATTTAATAGATATCTGGAATATTGAAAAGGCTGTTAGTTGTGGGGTCTGGTAAAAAAAAAAAAATCATTCCTCTTGAACAAATGTTACAAATCCAGACTTTTGTACTCACATTTGAGGAACAGTTGCTGGCCTCATTGACCCTTAAAACACTTTTAGCAGTAAATACGTGATTATTCTGAGCAACTTATGAAACTAGGGCTTTTCTTATTTTTCTGATACAGGGCTGATCCATCAAAGTCCAGTGAAATCTGAAAAAATTCCTATACTCATTCCAATTGGTTTTGGAGTGAAGCCCATGTGCACTGGCACATTAAACTTTGCCTAGTGCAGGGTTTTGTGGCTGTTAGATAATCCATGGTAGCAGCCTCTAAGAAGCAAGGTACTGTGCTTTAAAATAATATTAACCCAACAACTGCATTTAACCCACCTATAGGTGGGATAAGGTTCATTAACCCAAACTCAGTCATTTGCAATGTAGCCTTCTAAGCTAGTGGCTTTGATGTTATTTAGGCCATGTAGTCATATATTTGCATTCCTGTATAGTTCCATGTATGACTTTGATCACTTTGTTAGCTGCTAGCTCATAAAAATCAGGTACCTGGCCCTGCTGCAAAGCTCCTTGGCTCCTCTGCTGTGATCAGAGAGAGACAGCAGCAGCTGGTACAGCAAGAGTGAAGGATGCCTGGTGGGTGCTCTGACACCCTCAGGTTTCTGAACATCCCTCTGGGAGGCTCCTTCTTTCAAAGTAGTGGTTTTTTTCTTTTGAAATCAGTCTGTTTTGCAGAGGGAGGAGTTAGAAGGGAAATTCACTGACTGAGGAACAGTGGAATATTTTTACCTCAGGCTAAGATTAAATAATTTTCCTTTTCAGCTTTGACTACTGAATTAAATCCTCATAGTTCACAAAGTTCTAGAAGCAGGGAGTGCTCTGTGCTGAGCAGATTTTTATAAGCATTGCCAATCTACATTTAGCTGCTAATTTCTGATGCTCTTTCCCACAGTCAAGGTCAGATCTGTTGACAGAGAGGGCAGGGGAGGGTCAAATCCACCCACAACACAACATGTTGATCCTGCTGCCACAGCCTTTGATCCCCAAGGGCTGCTTTTTTCGGGGATTCTTCCCCCTAAGACTGTTTCTTGCCTTTGATACAGAATCTCTCAACCTTAGCTCACATTTTCTTTTGCAGATAACCTGACAGACCGATGTGAAAAAATGGTGTGCCTGTGTGACCAAGAAGCAGCCAAGTGCTGGGGAGCAGCCCCATACAATCCTCACTTCATCCTCTGGCCAGACTTTTTATGTGGACAGACTCATCCCACCTGCCATGTCAGATATGGGGGGCCAGAATAGTCTTTTTAGGACCTTTCTTCAAACAATTTGAACTTGAAGGTAGTGGAATAAAAATTTTCCTCATTTTCCAGATCTAACAATGGTGTGAGAGAATTTCTATTGGTCCAGGATTTATGGGGAGGAGAGACAGACAGAAAGGTGCGGTGGTGGAGTTTCCTCTCTGTGAGAGAGCACTTGGAACGTATCGAGCTCTGTCTTTGGGTGGACAACAAGCAAGTCAAGATCTCATGGGTAAGGAAAAAAAGGCAGACTAATAGAGGTAACACTGTTGTGGATGTTTGCTGCAGGCTACCTCATGCAGGAGAAAGTGCATGAGGTCTTCTACAGACAGCTTGAAGCAGCCTCACAGTCACAGGCCCTGGTTCTGGTGGGGGACTTTAACTACTCTGACACCCGCTGGAGAAACAACAGGTGACAAAAGTGATTAAGGGTCTGGAGTATCTCTCTTATGAGGAAAGGCTGAGGGAGCTGGGTCTGTTCAGCCTTGAGAAGAGATGACTGAGAGGAGATCTCATCAGTGTCTATGAATAACTGAAGGGAGGGTGTCAGGCTCTGCTCGGTGGTGCCAAGCAATGGAACAAGAAGGCATTGAGTAGAAACTGATGCACAAGAAGTTTTACCTGAACAGGAGGAACAACTTCTTTAATGTGCAGGTGACCGAGCACTGGAACAGGTTGCTCAGAGAGGTTGTGGAGTGTCCCTCACTGGAGATATTCCAGACCTGTTTGGACACAATCCTCTGCCATGTGCTGTGAAATGACCCTGCCTGAGCAGTGATGTTGGACCAGATGATCCACTCTGCCCCTTCCAACTTACCCAGCCTGTGATTCTGTGACAGGTAACATATATGATAAAGCAAAGGGAAGATTCTGCTCTGATCATGCTTTTGCAGAAACAGAGGGTTTGGTCTGTGGTGCAGTGAGAACACATCTCCTGTCACCAAATAGCACTTTGTTTTTTTTTAATCACAGACTCATAGGGTAGTTTGGGTTGGAAGGAGCCTTTAAAGATCATTTAGTTTCAATCTCTGTGCAGTGAGCAGGAACACCTTTAATCAGACCAGATTGCTAAGAACCCAGTTGTCTTATCCCTCATGCTGCTGCATCACAGCACTGGAGACACTTTAGAGCTGCATTCAGGGTAAGCAGAGTTACACTGGGCTATTGCAGTTGCAAGGTCAGCAAGAATTTCTGACTTCTGCTTACTAGAGGCATACCCACACTTTGCAAAAGAATATACTCAATGCTCCACAGGCCTCAGAGCTGATACACTGCTCTCTGATACATGTAGAGGAGGGTCTCCTCTGCATGAGGAGCAGCAGACCCAACGCAGGAATGATGTGCATTGACTCCACGATTGCAGGAGGCTGAACAAATGCTTTATTGAGCTACACTACACTATACGACACTACACTATACTATAGAAAAACCCATCACCCTTGCCAGACAGTCCAATATGCACATGGATCCAACTGGTCAATCAATCAAAACACCATCACCAGAGTCCAATTAGGAAATTGCTTTTTTGGTAAACAATCTCCATAACACATTCCACAGGAGCAGCAAGTGAAGATAATAATTGTTTTCTCTGAGCATTCTCACAGTTTCTCAGGAAAATCCTGGGAGAGAATTAAGTCTCTGTTCAGAGGATATGTGATTACCACAGTCTCCTATATTGGCATGTCCCCCAGTCACTTACTGCCTGGGAATCAATTCTTGTCACATCAGGAAACAGAGGCTGTGGAGAACATCAGTCATGTCAAGCAAATCTTTCATCTCTCCTTTTTTTTTTTTTTTAATAGTATTAAAGGCTTATATTCAAATGCTACATTTCCTTCTGGCAGGAGAAACCAAAATCCCATTCTTTCAGCCAGGAGTTGCTATGTACCAGTGGCCCCTCTTTGCACCTTTGTCACAAGCATTTAGGCTGGACAAGCCACCAGGACAAGAGCCTCTTTGGCAGGAGGCATGGACAGGTGGGAGCCGCTCCTGCATCCCCGGAAGCAATGCTTTTGATTTCCTCGGGGAGATGCTAGCACTACCTGGGCACCTGGAGCACCTAGGTAGTCTGGGCTCCTTCTGTCTGCTGAAACTCAGCTGACAAACTTTGAACTGCACCTTTAAAATAAGAACTAATGGCACAGAGAGACCCAGGGTGCTTCATCAGAGTCTGAATTCAGAGATACGTGGCCAAACTGAGTGGAGTTTTTGCAGGTGATAATATTCTTCACAAAAAGCTGTTTTGCTTCTTGCTGCAGGAGGATGGTAAATATGCCACTGGGGCTGACAAAGATGCAGGGAAAAAAAGCTTGCTAACAAAAACAAAAATGCCATAGTCAACATGTAGAGGGAAAGGCTTTTATTCCATTTAAAACTCCATTTTTTTGGCTTATGGGGCATCAGTTGTTGTTCCATCTGAAGGCTCTGCATATCCCAGCGACTCCTGCAATGCTGTACCTCAAGCTATGCTGAGCAAGAAGAAAAGGAGAGAGAATGAGTGAGCAACAGAGTCAGGACAACACAATAAACTCCTCCGAGGCTTTCTGGCAAAAGAAGTTGTGAATTCTTAATATAGAGCGTTTGCAGAGGGATGCTGCCGTGTGGACAGCATCACCCTATGGAAGGGAGTGCTGTTCCCAGCGAGGGCTGGAAGATCCTGCCCGGAGAGAGCTCCCGGCGTGTCCCTGTCCGTCAGGTGGCGGCAGCGCTCCAGGGAACTGCAGGCACAGCTCTGCCTTCAGCCCTTCAGGGAGGGGATTCTTTCATCAGGCTGAGCAATATTTCTGAGCGCCAGGAGAAGAGGTGCAAATCACACGTCTCCTCAATGAATGCAAAGAGTCAGCTGAGCTCGCTCTGAAACGCATACCACATCTTGGGTTGCTCAAAATGGGAACTAAACTTGTTTCAAAATGCAGTGTCAGTCTCCTCAAATTAGATCAGTTAGTTGACAGAATAGAAAAAAGTAGGCGAGCTTTTGGGTACATCAGCCTCTTATTGAGGCATTTCTTTGGCTCATGTATGGTGGAAATGCCTGGTTTTCCCAACATTATCAGCTGATCTAATAGAAGATAGGTCTTTAAGTAAGGCTTTATAAACCACACCTCACACACCTAAGCCATCATAGGTTTTCTGTACAAAAGCATTGCAAGAATACAGATGTAAGCACGAAATTGGCAGGAGGAAGAACCATCCTTCAGTATAAACATGAAAGAACTGAATGAATCCTTGGTCTTTGTTAAAAGAAGCTGCAGCATCTCATTGAAAACCTCTTAGTCCAAAGTGGCAATTAAAGAAGATCCTATTATTCTCTTTGTAGGTAACTCATTAGGCCCACTGGTAAAGCTCTACCCAACTTAAACAAAAACCTATTTGAAAAAGTGATGGAACACAGAACCAGCTCTGTTAGAGTTTTGTTCACACTGCTTATTTTCTGAATCAGATCCCATGTCTGACCTGAGGTAAGTAAATGCCTTATTTGTCTGTCAGTTAAAACACAGGTACCTTTGGTGAGACTCCTGTCTCATGCAGAGGACGCACTTCCTCAGCTGTGGGGTTAGAACAACGATCAGAACCACAATGCCTCCAATACCAGCTGCCACAACTCCAATGATTGTTCCAATGGATTCTTCTATTCCAAACAAGCCTGGGGGAGAAAGGAAGGCAGAGAGAGATGTGAAATGTTTCCCAAACAAGTATATGCAATGTAGCCAGCATCTTTTCTGCAGTGGCTGTAGAGGAAGCTGCTGACTATGATGATGCTGATGTCTTGTCTGACATGAAATCCCTTCTACACGGAAGAGTGACTTGCACTACAGAGCTACTGATTTTTTTCATTCCTGTGTAGGAACTCCTAAGCAGCATTCCTAAGCTGCTATGCTATCTGGTGCTTTAGGGACAGGGCAGCCCCATCATCCCAGAAATCTCCCTCAACAGCTAGACACTACGGGATGGTAAAAGAAGATGCTGCTTGAGTTAATGGGACTCAGGCCTGTACACTTTATTTTTGAAAGGAAAAAAATTATTCTGACAACTTCGGGAAAACCATTGGTCTGCCAATTTACTTGCAAGGGAGACAGCACCAGAGAGCAGAGACAGCTCCACTGGAGTCCTTTCTTTGCCTGGTTGCTCTTGGGACTGTTGCATGACAGAGATAGCATAGTGCTGAAATTATACATTTCATCATCTCAGGAACACAGGAAGGCAATTATGCTGGCCAGAGTGCAGACATTTCAAGAGTAACCTGTGCTACTGAGACTATGAGATCAAACCAACAGGAGACCTCATTAGACAAACGACCAAAGCCCTTGCAGAGGGGCACAGTTTGCTTGCTTTAGTGTTACAGTTTAAACTGAGTAATGTTATAAAAATTAGTAAATCAGGCTCAAGAGGCCAAAGGCTTAGCGAATCTTGATGAGATAGAAGCTTTGGTGATGAAAAAGAGGAAAATGGCACTTGCGTAATTTACTCTTGACACAGAAGGAGGCATTTTTTGTTAATTAGATAATAAGATAATAACCCTTCTAATGTGTTGACTTTTTGGGACTGGAATCTGTT
Organism: Melozone crissalis; assembly: GCF_028551555.1. NCBI lineage: Eukaryota > Metazoa > Chordata > Aves > Passeriformes > Passerellidae > Melozone > Melozone crissalis. Next base: position 18,428,619 of record NW_026535786.1, on the reverse strand, counting down.
TAGCCTACATAAAAGGAAAGTTTGACATTTCCAGCTGCTGCAGACATAGCAAGTTACCTCTTTACTCAATATGCCTGGTCTATATCTGTGGGGCTAAGAAAACATAGCATGGCACTTCTAATGCTACTTTAATGTGAATGAAGTTAATCAGAAATTATATAACGATCGTATTACATATGATCCTCGTGATTATCGTGGGATTACTTATGTCATTCAGAGTTCAGGAATGACTATGCAAGTTAGTGGGTTGGAGAGAAATAACATCAAAGGAAAGAGGTCTAGGGCTGTTCCTTGAGATGGTACCTTGTCACCTGTCACTCATGGGGGTTCTGGCAGAACTGTGAGTACAAGGGGAACTTGTCTGGCTGCTTCATTCTTTGCAGTGACTTTATTTTTATGGATAACATTACTCCTTTTTGTGGTGTAAATGCTCCTCCTTATAATAATACCTGTGATTGTTTATAGAGACAAGCTAGTGAATTTTAGCTGGCCTTACAAAAACAATGAGAAATGTCATAGAGCAATTACACTCCATGACACCAGGCCCTTACTGCCAGAGGCCAAACAGGGCACCAGTTTCTCTCTTTCCACCAGTGTGCAGACCAGCTTTGGAAGAAAAACAAAGATGAAAAAGGTAAATAACTCCAAGTATTACCCAGAGCCCTCCTGATCCTGAGCTTTGTGCCATCTCCGGTCACCACCTTCCCATCCGGAAGTGTAACCTCACAGAAATAAATACCATGGTCACTGGTTGTCACATTGAGGATAGTCAGGGAAACATCCCCTTGGGACAAGTCTCCACTCATGAAGATCCTGGAATTATTTGGCAGGATGGTCACATTCTTTTCTAGCAGGTCCATCTGCCCCTTTTCATCTTCTTTGTACCATTTCACCATCAGGTTGGTCAGGGAGGGATGCTGTGGACTGTTAAGATGACAGTTCAAGATCACAGTTTCACCCTCTTTGGCTTTCTCCTTGGCTGGTGTTTGAGTCACCAAAAGGTTCCAAGGCTCAGGTGTCAACCACACAGGCTGTGCTGTTACATGAATCACAGCTGCTGCATTCTCCTTGTTTGCACCTCCACCAGTAACTCCTACATCTGTACCAGGGAAGAGAGAGAAGAGGACAGCTGAGGGAGATAGGATGATAAATGTCCCTGCTGCTCCTGACCTCTAACCAGCACAAAGAATGGCTCCTGGCATTGGCACGTGAGGGCAGTCACTGTTATGATGATAAGGATTTTCTTCTTAGTTCCTGCTTAGATTATGCTCTTGTGTACAGACAGGTCTTTTCCTGAATATCAGCTCCTTTCTACTGCCATACTAGAGGAAGGAAGATTAGTGCCATTGTCTAATGGCTTTGGGTGAAATTTAGAGTCCAGTCAGCCCCATTTCCATCTGCAACACTAACCTCTTTCTTCCCACCCCAAAAAAGTCTCAGGGCCTGATGTTCCTGCCTCAACTGTTTCTGAGGCAAAGCAAAAAAATGCATGTACAGTTATACACTGGCAGTTCTATTTTGGAAAGTGCAGTGAATAAGTGTGCATCTAATGCACCTGCCTGTATCCCAAAACCTGATGTGGTTCTTAGAATTTTTGTCATACACTTTCAGTTACAGGACAGGAAATCTTGAAATCATGGGAAGCATCTCCATTACCAGAGACTGAAGCCCTAGCAGATCCCATCACCAGTCTGGGGGACAGAATATCAGCCTTATGCCCATACTGAAGCTGAGGGTTACAGCTATTCTCTGTGAAAGGACTGTCTCCAGCTAGCTTTTGTTAGAAAAACATGAACATGCCTGTAGCAGACATTTCAACCTGCCTTTTCATACTCAAGTGCTAATCATAGTATCATATCCTTGAGCTAAGAGTAGTGAGAGGGGTCTCACTTCTGGAAACAGGCCTGGGCACAGAAAATGAGAGGAACAGTTGCTGTCTCAAAAAGAGGGAAAAGCAAACTCAAAAATGAGCTTTTGCCAAGGAATAGTTTGGAACAATTTTTGGAAAAGGCTCTTCTGTTTTATTTTATTCAAGTGAAATAGTCTCCCTTTGAGCGAGTTGGTGTCCTCTCAAGGACTGCAGACACTTCCAGAGTGAAGGTCCTGATTTTCCATTGTCTTGAAGTTTTCATTGCCATCCACAGAGTGTGAAATGCTATTGTGGGGGTCTGGGAAAGCATCACAGTGACAATAGACACTGTCTGCTCAGGAACAAATGTCTCGAGGCAATGGAAAACCAAACCCCTTTATGATCAGTTTGAGAGTTACTTGAACGGCCCCTCCAGGCATGCTTGTACACAAAAATCACAGTTGTATTCACAGTTATTATTATTTATGACTCATATGGGAGTAGAAGATTTCTGTCAGCCAGCATGGTCCTGTTGTTCTGGGAACCTTACAGAAGGCTGGGGTATAGAGCTTACAGTTTAACTATGAAACAAGAGAGAATTAATGGATGCAAAAATACAGGAACTATAAACTGGCTGTGAAACTAGGCAACAACAGAGCATGTGAAATACCTTCTGAGCTGTCTGGCACTCTATGCTTTTACCTCAAAGTGAAAATTTTTGCCTTAGAACTGAAGCAGCAACCCATAGAAATTGGATGCCTGAGAATTAGGTACACAAACACAGGTTTTAATCTGGTCCCCTAAAATTAGTTCTTATTAAAGGTACCAGGCAAGATATTATCCTTCTGTTCATACCTTATCTTACCAATGAGCCCACTGGAGCTTACTGGGAAAATCTGAGGTGCAGATCTTCCCTGTCCAGTTAGATATGTGCATTGAGGTAGCAGTCATAAAAGTTGAAGTATCTTGACAAGATACACTGAGGAAATGTAAAGTATAATTGAAATAACTGACAAGGCTTGACATACTACAGTTTTTGTGCATAAAATATTCGGAAGTGATCTATTTGGCTATTTATTAGAGTGAATTTGAGTAGTTTCATAATGAGTACTCTTATAAAATCTCAGTTTATTAATAATTTTCTCCACTGGATAACTGCTGCTTTAGCTAATGTGTGCTACTGCTACCTTGTTTTCGAGGAATGGCCACAAAATTTCTTCTCTGCTACAAGCATTCCAGTCTTGCCATATGCATCCCTGTAACACAACTGTAATTTTTATTTCTTTTAGTGATGCAAAAGGTATACTTTTTACACGGACAGTGGCATAGAAAATGTAGCCGAGTAGGAACAATGTGCTTTGATGTTGCCTCTGTTCATCGTGAGTTTTATACGCCTCTCCTATCATGAAATAATAGTCATGATATAATAATTGTCATCTGTTTTATTTCCACATCTTTTATTCAATACAAATCATGTAACTTAATTAGGAAAATTAAAACAGGAGAGGAGTCGGCTGTCTTGTTTCGTCCCAGCTCTCTTTGGGGGTTTCACTGAGAAGGTCACAGCACTGCCTCTATTTTCCCCCCTTTCTTTTCTTTTTCTTTTTTAAGGCTGCAAAACTGGAACATATTAGTTCACTGGTATTCGATTACACAATGCCCTTATCGTTTTGGCATCTGGGAGCATACCATGCCAAATGCTTTGCTGACTCTGCTGCAAAGCTCTTTTAAAGTCAATTGCTTCATTAGCAGAGTGATGTGTAGCTCCCTTGTCATGCGGGTTGTGGGGCTCAAGCCCATGGAGAGGAATGCAAGGCTTTGTGGTGAAAGCACTTGAGCCAGACAGGGTAAGAGAAATACAGCATGGATGATCTTGTCTAGACCTGGACAGACGATTAGATGATCTAATAGGTCATTGTCATATGAAGTCCTTAGTTCACATCCAGTTTTCAGCCACGAGGGGAGAAAGCTCTCAGGGACTCCCTGCAATGTGGCAATGTGCTCTGCATTTGGCAGTACTAATAGGGCACCTACAATGTGCTCTGCATTTGGCAGTACTAATAGGGCACCTACTGAAGCCCTCAGCCTCCCCTCCATGTAACCTGCAGGTTGATACTTCCCCGTGTAGGGCCATACCAGACCCTTAAGTGAGAAATTCTGCAAGGCAGGCTAGAGGGGCTGGGGTGACAAAAGGAAAAAATAAAACACAGTTGCACTCTCTTCCTGTCCTGGAGCCTCAGTTAAGAATTTGATGCCTGCAGTAAATCTGAGCAGCCCTGCAAGCTTCTGCCAGCTGCCAACAGCATGGGGAAATCACAAAGGTGTGGGGAGGTCAGTGCAGAATTCTACCTTTCCAGTTTAGCCTCCTCTCCTACAGTCACACTCAGTAGCTGGAGGAGGGGTTGAGGGCAAATAGGGCTCAATTTCCAACCCACAAAAAAAATCCTCTGCTGATGAAATTACTGTCTTTCAGATGGTTTTGTTTGCTTTAGATCTCAGCTTCACACTCATACCATGCTGGTGCCATGAAGGTGCTTTTCAAACTGTATCCAGCTCTCAGACATCTATGATTAAGTGATCAATGACTGCACATTGCTGCTTTTAATTTATATGACTTTTGCCCTGGGCTGAGGTTGGCTCTCACAAACCTGATATGAATATGAATATGAACTTTGTGACAATAACTGGTGGCTAATATATCAGAGAAACAAAACAGAAATGAAGCTTCTAGGAATGACGAGACACATCTGGGAAAAGACAGGCAAATAAACTCTTTCTGAACACTAAATACAATTTCCCTGCACCCTCAGGAAGCTCACAGTTGAAAGCTGCATTTTGAAAATAAAGAGAACTTCTCAAGCCAAGCTTCCAAGAACAACCCGTATTTCTTCTAATTAAGGAAGGTGGTTTAGTACTCACCCACCATCAAGAAGAAGATGAATGAAGAGACTGCAGATCTATAGAGCTTCCCAATGTGCTGGTCCATGGTTGCTGAAGTACATGGCCTCACCATCTCTCCCTCTGGTAGTACGGGTAAAAAATATGTGTGTGTGTGTATTATAGCAATGGGACCTCACATTCTGCCTAGTGAATGTCACACTTACTAAAGTTACCACAGCTTTGAGCTCACAGTGCTCTGCCTGGTCCCTGGATGAGAGCCACATTGTAAGTGACAACAATTATTTCCCCAGCGGCTGTTCTGATCTCTCTCTGAGAACATGTTGAAAATGCTCTGAGAGCAGAGGAAAGATAATTCATTGTTTTTCGCTTTTGGCTTGTATAAACCACAACTTTGGGCTGAGTAGAGAATATCCAGATACTCCAAAGGAGACCACTCTTGTGCTGAACCCCTCCCTAGTGATGGTGAGAACACAAAGACCATTGGCTTAATTTTCTGAACAGCCAGACTCTAATGCACCACATTATCACCCTAATGCACCACAAAAGGAAACTTCAGGAACTTAGTATCTTTGTGGCTATATGCACATGGTGTTTACAGGTTAAGTGTATTCCCCAAAGTGTTTTTTTAGTGCAGAACAAAACCTTTTTCATCAAAAGTTGACTACTTAAACTCTACTTATATTTAAGTAGAGCTTGTCTATGCAACTTGGGTGGAGGGGGAAACTGCTGGAGAGGGCGGCCTATCTGCAAAACCAGCAGGTGTGCTCTGAAGTAGTCTGTGTTTATAGAAAGCCCACACAGAGCAGGACCCTGTGAGAGGAGCTACAGCAGCTCCAAGCCCCACCTGTACCACCCAGCCCTGCCAGCTGTGCTATGCCTGTACCAAGCATGGACTACTGTCACTATCTGGCTGACACCTCTTCCCTCAACTGCAGGATTAGGGATTATGGCATACTTTATCTAATGTCTTCTATCTGTATCTTCAAAGCTCTCCAGGCAATGGAATTGTGCTTGAGGGTCCAGTAAAGACTCAATTCCATTACTCTTAAAGCACAATGCAGCTGAGAGAGGCATGAGTATTTCTGCTTTTCTTTGCATTTGAAAGCCAAAAGAATCCATAACTGATTCACAAAACTTGGCTGACCAATGTCAAGAAGAACAGCCCATTCCTGGAGTCACCAGTTGTCACTTAAGCTTTGGTGTGCAGATCCCAAAGCAGTGGAAGCAGTGAAAGCAGGATGGGCTAGAGGGAGTATGGTCAAAAGAACCTAGGAGACAAATACTTTTCTGAAATGGCTTGGGAAGGCCTGTGATTACCAGGCAGGAATCATATTAGGAAGGGAACTGGGACCAAGTGCAGAGCAACAGAGCACTTCAAAAGGAAGATGGAAGTTTGTGAGGGTCTTCCGGAGGAAGTACTGCCAAAGTATTAGTGAGCAAAGCCAAAATATCGTGAAAGGAAAAGTCAGAGGAGTCAAAAACAATAGAGAGTTTGATGAGGGAACAACCAGTAGAGTCGAAGGCACCTGGCAGATCATGAGGATTTTGGAGTGAGTTACTGGTTTGGAGTGCTGATTGTGACTTTGTGTCAGAGGAGTCAGCGTGCAAAGATGGATCTGAACCAAAGGCAATCCAAACACTGCCTGATTTAAACCAAGTACTTGGTGTGCTTCAAAAAAACCCTTCAAGTGTGTTGTCATGGACATACCACCATTGCTCCTGCAAATGCTATTTATGTTCATGTCATCCGGAACTAGCAATTCTCTTGTGAATCCTCCATTAAGTAGGCCATGCCTGAGCCAAAGTGCCAGGTCAGCCAGCTTTTAACTGAGGGAATACAAAGGACGTTGGTTAGTGTTGCTGGCAGCCAGTAGCTGAGCATGAAGTTTCTCTCACTTGAATAAGCCAGTATGATTCAGTTTTTGGACAAGAAGAAAAATAAACCGGTACCCTGAGTGTTGTTGAAAAAAGCCCCCAAAATTCAAGTTTCAGGCGCATATCAAGAAAGCAAGGAACAAAAATGAAACAAACCACACATTCTTTTTTACACTCTCTTGTAAATTTAATTAAGCAGTTGCTTGGATTAACACTGTCCTGTCTGGGCCAACAGATGGAATAGGATGTCACCCACGGAACTTCAGGTACTTTTTCTAATGTAGCAGTGAGCAGGTATCACAGCACCCTGAGATGTCCAAAGGGAGCCTCCACGCATTTCCCGGGGAAGAGGCAGAGAGAAAGGGGACAACAGAAGGAAGTAGCATTGACACAACAGGCTACTTTACCCATCCATACTTTATCCATCCATCCATCCATCCATCCATCCATCCATCCATCCATCCACTCACGAGCCAACTACCTAGCAATGTGATTTCTTTGCACATCATAGGGCTCTCCTTTTTCCTGTGAGGTGAGCTGAGGGTGCAAATCTGCGAGCCATGGTCGCTCTGGCTGGGTGCCCTGATTTGAGGAGCCCTCCGGGTGCTCAGAGATTGGGGCAGAAACCACTCGGCGCTGCTCAGCAGCTTCAAAACTGAGACCCAAGGTTTCATGGGGTGAAATCCCCCTCACCGACTGCCTTTATGTCACCTCATCCTCCGCTCGGCTCGCAGCCAGCCTTTCCCCCTCTCCCCCTAGGAGTCCCCCGGAGCGGCCTCTCGGCAGTGTTTTCCGTCGCGTCCCACGAACCCAGGATCTGGGAGCCGTTTCGCTGCCCGGGCGCTGTTTAACCGGCTGCGCTCACGGAGGGCGGCGGGCGCGGGGCTCTCCTCGGGCAGGAGGCAGCGAACGCTGCCCCCCCTCACTCCCCGCAGCCGGGAGTTTTTTCCTACTACAGCCCTTAAACTTTCCACCGGCGCGGAGGCTTCCCAGTTAACCCGTGCGGAAGCCGCAGAGGGGCTGCCGCGGCCGGGCGACGAGGGCACCGTAGGTGCCTCAGCGCTCTCCGCCCCCCATGACGGCTCCCCCTCCTCGGGAGCAGCGGCGCCGCTCGCCCCTGGCAACCTCCTCCCGCCGCGGGCCGGCAGCGCGGCCGGCGCCGGCCCCTTTAAATGGCGGCCGCGGCCCCGCCGTGCGCCCCGCGCAGGCAGCTGGCGGGCGCCGCGCGGCCCTCGCCCCCCTCCATGGTAAGCGCCGCGCTCTGCGCTCCCCGCCCGCCCCTCCGGCGGGCTCCGTGCCCCCGGCCGCCGCCCCGCCGCCCCCCCGGGCCACCGGAGGGCCGCCTAGGTAGGTGCGGGCAGCGGCAGCCCCGCTCCCTTCCCGTGCAGCCGCACGGGCGGGCCTCGGACGGCCGGCGGCGGCGCGGCCCCGCGGGCAGCGCTGGGAAGCTCCGCCGTCCCCACCCACCTCCCCAAAGTTTTTGGGGCGAGGCGGGGCCAGGGGCAGGGGGGCCCTCGGGGAGCCCCGATGAGGGGGGCGGCGAACGCCCCGCGCGTCGCCGCAGGGAGGCTCTGGGCTCCCGGGAGAGCCGGCGGGGAGGCGGCCGCGGGGCTGCCGGGCTGAGCCCCGGCGTTTGGTGGGGAGGAGCGGGCGGGCAGCAACTGGTGGAGGTTGCAGCGAGTGCGGGTGTTGGCGTGGAAAAGCCCCGCGGGGGCCGCTCTGCTCTCAGCCCACGCTGCCCGGAGTGCCTGTGCCTTTGCTTCGCCCCGCTGTCCCCTCCGCAGCCTGTCCCCAGCCCGGGCCGCGGCCGCGGCAGCGCTGGGCGGGGTGGCCCAACATTGTCCCGGTTCTGAGCTGGTTTGGAGTTGAAACCCGGCGTTACCTCAGCCCGGCGGATCCGGTACTACAGGCGGGGTTACTGGTTAGGGCCCTGGGCTGGTTTTGTACCGTTTGCTAGCTGGGATGGCACAAGTGACATTCCGTGGCTCAGTTTCCCTTCATAAAGTACAACTGACTTCCAAAGTGAAGAATACTGATAACAATGGAGAGTGCTACAGAATTAGAAAACAGTGCTGCTTATTATCTTAATAGTGTTATGAGTCAAATTACTTGTCTCTGAGGTGTTTGTATTTCTGTACAATTTATAGTGTAACTAACGGTAAGTATAAACACTTGATGTATCAGTATTATAATAATATATGTCAGTAGTCTGGTAAACATGCTACACCTGTATGACTTTTCTCAAGTTCTGAAAGGTCTCACAGGTTCCTGAGATGTGCTGCATGTTAGGCACTGATGTCTTGTGTTGATGTTATTTGAGTTCTAAATATCTGTGTAGCTTCAACATGCAAGTTGGGTGGGGGGGCTGCGCTGGAAATAAAATACTTTGATAAAAAAATGTAAAATATAATTAAATATAGTGTAGTCTAGGGGGAACAAAATAAAACCAATGAAAGAGATGTTCGTGGAAGTATTTCCATGCCACTCACCTTGGTGAAACTACCATGTCAGGTTTCATTTAATATACAGTTGTTAAATGGACTAACCATCTTGTTTCACCTTTCTCCACCACTGCTGGATTACATACCTTACTTCTTTGTTCACAGGAAGTTCATGAAGTGGATCATGGTCTTATTAACCAGCTACTTGCTGATTCAGAGGAGACTCTTAATTCATGCACAGAGAAAATGCAGGGTCCTGCTCAGTATAGCTGGAGTGCTGACTGGAGCTTTTGGGTAATATCTGCTAACTTGGCTTTAATTTATAAATATAATACCTGTCTGTTTTAATTTGCATATGTGTGTATATGTACAAGTTTTATATCCACAGTTCTCAAGTTGCTTTGTAGTCATGAATTACTAAAGCGTTCTCCACCCATGTAGTGAGGCAGGTAATTTTATCATTACTGGCTTACTGAAGTGTAAGGTGAGACTGAGAGGGGGTGAAGTTGTTTATCTGATGTCTCAGATCAAGTTAGTGACAGATCTTGTGGCTTCTATGCCCAGTCCTGTCTCTCAGGTCCTGACAAATCCATGCCAGTGTTTCTTATGCCTATAGAAATACATTTTTGATGCTCTGATGCTTTTTAAGCATAAGGACTGAATTTTGATTCTTGGTGGTTGGTGGTTCTGAATTACATTCCTAGTGTTCATTTTTGTCAAGTAAACATATTTGTTTTCCACAAGAGTAAATAAATTCCCTGTGTTTTCTGTAAGAATTGACTTTGTGAATAAAAAAGGCAGAAAATAAGTAATTTGATTTTTTTTCTTTCCGGGGAAATGCCTGACTGAAAGCATAGTGTGTAATAAATAATAAGTGCCTATTTCAGTATTTTTCTTTTGGTAGATTTTTTTTTAAATGCCTTGAGAGAAGGTGAATGTGTGTGTAGACTTGGAGTGTATGTTTTGCTGTTAATTTGGTGCATGGATTGTTATTGTTTGATAGGGAAGGAGACCACGTGTGCATGGAGCCACAGGCAGGGTAACAGCTGATCCTGTGGGAGACACAGAGTGCCAGAGCTGTGAGGAAGGGAGTCTGACTCAGGTTCTGTATCAGGTGTCCTCAGAACATCCCTGTGCTTCAGCTCATAGAACATCATCTGGTCCACTGTGTCCTTCTCCTGACAGGGTCATCACAGTGTTCATTGTGCTTAGCGGGTGAAAGATTGAGCAGCTAGTGAAGGCCAGAAGGAGTCCATGGCAGAGCTGTGAGCAGAAGCAGGGGATCAGGTTTTCCAACTCCTTGTTTATAACTCTAGTTTGTATGTTTTCACTCCTCTTCACAAGCAGATGTTCTAATGATCATGACATCTGGTTTTGCACCTCAGGCCATAGGGATAAGTCCCCTCCAAATGTATGTGTACTCTTAAAAAATGCAGTAGTAATCTGGAGCCAATGGAATGGGACAGGACTAATAAAATCCCAGCAGGTCATAGACTTGTGTTGCTAGAGTGAGTTCTTGGGGTGTTCAGTATTTTCTTCACTATCCCTGCAGAAACAAGGATGATCCAGGGCTGTCCTGCCTGTGCCCAGCTGTGTGTTGGTACTTGAGTCAATAGGAAGTCATGCTGTGCAGACAGTGCAACTGCTAGCTATGTTCTTGTTAGGTGGCACGTTGGATTGTGTAAGCTTGGTTTGTATACAACCACTAATGCAGGTGGTATTTTGTGAGAGGAATAAACCTGTTCAGGTCTTGGTGCCAGGTTGTTGGACCTGCAGTTAACAACCCAGTGTTTCCTTGATAGGCCTGGTGATTTAAAATAAAGTCATTAGAGTATTCTATGTGGAGAATGTACATGTGCTATTGGCTTTGCACTCAAGTTTGAGACATGTGCTGAAGGCTTGAAGTTTCTTTTCAGGAGAGTGGGATCCTTCAGTGCAGTCGCAGCTGCTGCGTGAGGTGTTTTTCACTATTATTAAACGATTATCTTCTGTCTTATTTATACTCCAAGACCTTAGTATGTGTTTGATGTTGGTGTTTATCTGGCTCTGCAAACATGACCTTGCAGTTAAAATAAAGTAATTGCGCAAATACTTCCCTCTTGTGAGATAATGCTGTGGCTGGAAATGTTGTAGCCTTACCGTCTGTCATTGATTAGTTTTAAAAGCTGTACCAGTCTGCTTGCAGGAAGCCGTGGTGCTTATTTTCTCAGCCTCAAGGCAACTGAATTGTAAAGCAGCAAGAACCGGGAAATCACAAATTCAAGATGAAAATTAATTAATTCTCTTTAAAATGTTATGCCATTGGCATTTCTCCTTGCTCTTGACAGAAAATGTTTCAATAACTTGCATGGTTGATGATCAACTGCTGACTATTAAACCAAATTGTTAAATCTCCCTGAATTGAGTCACAGTAAAGGTGTAGGTGACAGCATGGAAGGCAGTGTGTGAAGTATGTGTCACTAACATTTGACAAAGGTGATCTTAGTGTCCTGTGGCAGGTGGGGACCTGTTATGCTTGTTCTCACTCTTGAGTCAGTAGAATGGAGGAATTGGTACAACAGCAGGACTTGCCTCAGTAGCATCCAGGGATCAGCTTTGTTGCCAGGGTTATTTGCTTGGAGAGGCTGCATGTTTCCAGCAACTTAGGTTTGCTCCAAGGGTTCATTTCTTCTGAGGGTGATATACTCTTGTTTTGCTGATGATAGAAACCAGATGTGGCTGTTAGAGCCTGGCTGGTTTGACTTCAATTTTTCATGGATTGAGTGGGAGTAGGCAGTTGTGCCATGCCTCTGGAAGTCAGGCCAGGTATCATGCATGCTCAATAGGTGCTGTGAGCACATGTAATTAGCAGCAGGCTGGGACTGACAGCCTCTGGGACACAATCTCTCTCCTGGCTATGGTGAGTGGGGAGAAGGAAGGGTAGACAAAAAGCTATCAGGGAGGGAAGAAGAGTATCCTCCTATGTGGAATTTTTCTTCTCTCTTAAAAAAAAGAACACTTTGGATATCTTTATTGAATAATTTTGAGAAATAATTAGTTTTCTCTGTTACTGTAAGCAATTCTTAAAATGATAGTATTACTGACTGCTATTTTTAATGTTGGTGGTGTGTCATGGGATATCTTTTGGTTTTTGTTTTTGGGGGTTTTACTCCCCCCCCCCACCTGGAGGTGGACAAAGCTGGACTTCTATAAACTCATTGGAAGAAGGAAAAAAGATTGCTTACAAACTTAATCTCAGGGCTTTTTCTCTCCACTGGAAACTGTAAAGCTTTTATCTCCAGTTGATTAAATAGTCCTAGTTTTGGCAACTGCAAATAGATGATGAAAGTCAAAGATGATTGGAAATTATGTCTGGAAGCCCTGTCTCAGGATTCTGAATTCACCTTTTTATGCCCTTCATACTGATATACTGTTCAGTTTAATATCCTTGGAAGAAGAAACCTGTGAAAGCCTTAAGGATTTTCCTACCATAGTGAAGAAGGCAAAGGTGAATGAGGAGGCTAATGGAAAGGATCCTTGCATCAAAAGTGAGGATGTTGTGTCTGGGGACTCTAGTTTGTATTAATGAACAGTCAAAGAAAGGTCATGTTATGCCCACAGTAAGAAGAATGCCCATGAAAAAAACCCTAAAAAAGTAAGTCCTTCCCTTGGAATGAAAAGGTAGATGGAATCAGTGGAAATCAAATGAGCATCTCAGAAAATTGCCTGTTTCTGGGAGGCTTCTTTAAGAATTTGAAAATGTGAGATGTCAAGGAGGTGTTGAAAAAGAGATAATAAAAAAGGCTTAAAAAGGCAATTGATTGGAGTGTAAGTTGGATGCCAGTTTAAAGAGTTGGTCAGTGTGAAGGAGTTTGAAAATAGAGGCAAATAATTGATACAGTGAAAATAAGCCTTTTACTTTTCATAATATAAAAGCAACTGAGGTTGCACAAGATCAAGAAGCTATTTTGAATTTTTACATGCTTGGATCTGGTTTCTGCAAGAAAGAGCTAGTCTGTGAGTGTGTGACAATATGTATGGCAAGAATACAGCAAGCATATATGACTCAAACCTGCACAAGGAGGGATGCAGGTATGTATCACAATTTGGAAGATAATTTATTGAAGCACAATAAAGATACAAATTGAGGCCCTTTGGGGCCCAAGATAGGTATGGTTAAATGAAATATTTATTGTATCTATAGCTGTTTGAATCTTCCTTCCACCTTTCTCTGAAGACTCACCCCATTCTTGGAATGGTTTACTGGGCTGGTTGAAGTGGGAATTATTTTGGAGGCTGATATTTAAGGCCTTCTGACAGTAGCTCTCTCTTACATTGTATACTTGATATGTTGTTTCTTCTTATTTGTACTGCCAAATGTTTGGGTTGTGGAGGAGATACATCAATTCTCTTGGCATTGGAGGAGGATTTTTGGCCTCCTTACTTATTATTTGCTGGTATGAAGCAGTCTGCTAAGGAGGATGAGAATTGGTTAAATTAATTGCTATAGGTCTACAAAGAGAATAAAATTCTTTAGCACATTAATGCTGTATTTTGGTGTTTTGTTGGTTGGGCTTTTGGGTTTTTTTTTTTTTTTTTTTTTTTTTTTTAATGCCCTTGCTTTAGTACAAATAGCTTTTGCTGTAGTTGTAGGACTGGCATGTTGTTTGTTTACCTGCCTGGAATCTCCAGAAACAGGTGTGATAGCCCTGATTATACAGCAGCAGTGTTTTAACCTGCAGTTCTACCCAACCCTTGAACATGGGTGATTAGGCTAAAGGGGTTTTCTCCCTTCTTTTGGTGCTGGGAATGTCTTTGGTGCTGTTGATGCAGCTCCAGACTGAGCACTGAGGGAGATCTGGTTGACATAAAATTTCAACTAATTCTAAGCAAAGACTGCCAGTGGTGCCCTGTGAAAATAAGTTTTTGCCAGCTGCAGCAGTAGATAGTTCTATATAATATTAATTATTACTATACACATATAAATTAGTCTAGAACCTGAGGATTAAGTATAAAAGGTCAGAAAGAAAATACTTCAGATTTGTGTGATGTACTTACTTTTTTCTAGCCACTGGGAGAAAAACCATAAGAAAGGCAACATGGTTCAGGAAATCTGCATGGATATCCTTTTAATGAAAGGGAACTCCCTAGTGCAGAATGAGAGCTTTAAAAGTCAACTCTAGGACATGGAAAGAAGATTTTTTAAAGTTTTATTTTTGGCCTTAGTTGCTCATTTACAGCTTGTATTTCTGCAAACAGGTAGTGGTGTAGCACTGTCTTTTTCAGGTGTGCTATGGGTGAACCAATTGTATATAAGAAGAGGAAAGAGGACAGGTAGATAAAACTGTGCAAGATGTGATTGTTTTATGGTATATTAAGTCATTAGCAGCAGCCAGGAGAAGTTTTGGGGCAATTGCTTGGTGAGTGCCACTTTCCATAGAATTTCAAATGCAGCAGGGCTACTGGCAGGCTTAATGAGATGACCAGAGTAATTTACAGCAAAGCAGTTTATGTAATTGGCCACAGTCATTCCTGCATTATTATCCATGTAGTGTTGTGGTTTAATATGCTCCTTCAGGTTTTCACTGTAGTCCTGATTGAAAGTATTTATGTCTCCTTGTATGAGTTGCTGAAAACCAAACGGCACCAAGGGGAATTACTACCATGGTGATTGTTTCCTTCATGATGTTGTTTTCTGATCCTTGTTTGGGCACTGTTACTAAACTTAAATATAGATCAGAGATGCAGTTACAGAGAGGCAGATTTTACTGGCAGGGTAAGGAGGGAAATGTGCAGCTGAAGGGTGCTGTTCATTTGCCTCTGTATTTGTCTACTTTGGCATCACATAATCTTGGTGGGACTTTGTTGCAGGTAAGGAGGATGAGTTGAGAAGTTAAGTCTTGTAGTTTCTTTATTGTATAAGGCATTTTTCATCACCCTCAAAACATCTGGATTTTTCCCTGTCTCTGTTAAATGGATCAAATAAGTCTAAAGACAGGCAGTTTGAACTTTTTTTGGATTACTTAGGCAGCGTGCAGCGGAAGATCAGGTGAAAAAACAGATGTTCTTAACCAATAACATTGGCTACTTGTTCCACACACGTGATATAAAAACAAATGTGAGTCAGATGAAACTGCTGTTCAGAAAGGAATGTATTTTGTTATCTAAAAGGAAATAATCTTGATTGGGCTTTTAATTGCCATTGCATCATAATACTTAGTACACTTATGGCTGTTGAAACCTGGACAACATAGTTACAAGACTCAAAATTAGCCTGGGGAGTAGACAGATTGACTTGAGCAAAAGGGTAACTTTTTGCTGGAGGATGACAAACTCCCTTCAAGTACACTCAAAGTTAAGTGTTAAGGTAGTGCAGAGTTCATCCAAACACACTTGGTTTATTTGTATTAAATTTGTTTTAGAAGTTGGTGTATCATAGGATTTTGTGACTGTATTTTGATTTACCCTTTA
Organism: Melozone crissalis; assembly: GCF_028551555.1. Taxonomy (NCBI): domain Eukaryota; kingdom Metazoa; phylum Chordata; class Aves; order Passeriformes; family Passerellidae; genus Melozone; species Melozone crissalis. Next base: position 18,413,103 of record NW_026535786.1, on the reverse strand, counting down.
TCTTTTTGGGTAGATCTTCATGGGGTAGACAAAACTACTAAAATAGAACAAAAAGAATGCTTGAGTGCTGCATTTGTGAAGTCAAGACAGTAGATACAGATCCGCAATTTTCCCCTAAAAAATGAGAAGGACTTTGGCAGTTAGGAACTGTGTGAACTTGGCTTGTGCTAATTCTGGGGAGGCAGCATGAGATGTGGTTTCTGGTGAGGGGCATTATAGGAATAGTTTTACTACCAGGTTCAAAAAATGTTATTGCCAGCTAGGGAGGTATTGATGAAGATGCTGAATAAATCTGAGATTGGGACACCTTAGCTCTTAAAAGCAGTTTAATTTCTAATTCAGAACTGAGGAAGATGTTTGTCCATGGAAGTGTCCAAAGTTCTTGAACTTTTTACTTAATTTTCATGTTTAAAATCTAAGTGTTTGTTTCATCCAAACTCATAGGTGCTTGGTGGCAGTTATATAAATAATTCTATTTGAATCTGAAATAATCAGCCTCCTTGCTAATTGCCAATGTCCACACTCAGGTGTTCAATCAGCTGCAGATGATGTTATCTTATAAACAGGAAATGCACTTAAAACAGTCTGTGCTAATGCTGTTTTTGAGACCTGAGTCACACTGGTACCCAGGCTCTGGTAGGGCCTTTCTGAGATCACTTTGAATCCTCTCACTGGCTTTCTGATGGAAATAAATTGTCAGTGAATATTTTTCTGTATGGATATACTTCCCAATATTCTCCTATTCCTTTCAGAACAGGAGGATTCCCTGTGATGTATCCTATCTTTGCTTTGGGAAAGCAGAAGAGTTAACTTGTTTTTCTGGTGAAACCAGTTCCTGCTATTTACATATGTTGCTGATCTTGACAGCAGAACTGCAGGTCCTGCAAAGCCACCACCCAGTTAGGTGCACAGACAGATACTTACCCTAGCCAGCAGCTGGGGCTGCAAAATAACTGTAAATACAACCTCTTTTTGTTCCATTATCTTCTCCTTCCAGACTTTCAGATTGAAATCCAAGTGATCACGATGCCTTGACGTGCATTTTTCTGTTTCTTCTGTCAGTTTCCTCAGTAGGGCTGTGCTGGGAGAGGGCTCTCTGCTGCTGGCTCCATGTAGTTAGTTGTGAAAATGTAGCAGACAGGTAAGGCTGGTGGAAAGGGAGAGCCAGTGCAAAGAAAGCAGAATAGGTGCACGGCTGCTGTTCCCCTCTCAGAGCAGGCAGAGATCTGTTGGGCATGCAGAACCCTGCATCCCTTGCCTCTAAGTGCCTATGAAGAGCTGAGCTCTGGGTGGCTGGTAATGTACACGTTTTGGGGAATTTGGGTATACATGAAGCATGCCCTGATGTCCTGACCTCCTGCTCTGAACCTCAGCCTGACTTAAAACAGGGAAGAGTGGCTGAGTTTTGATTTGGCTCCATGCTGAGCTGCCAGGTGCAGATGTACTCTTCAGGCTGGTTCATGGATTGTTGCCTTCAGCAATGCAGAGAGGAGAGGGTGCTAGGCATTAAGTGCTTCTTTCCAAGCTGCTGTTTCCCTGGTGATAGTGCTTTTCCTCTGCTCTTCCCTTTGGGACTTTTGTGAACTTGAAGTGATTTATGCTACTGCAGTCTGCTTCCCAAAATCAGTTTTGGTGATGGTGGTTTTAGGTCGGAGCTGGGCAGTTCTTAAATGTCACCCCTGGATAAGTTTTCTCTGCCCAGTTGCTGCAGTATTTGTGTGCCTGTTCTGCAAGGCTGGGGTGTTTCAGCCTGTTTTCCAAGGCAGCATGCAAGCAGAGGCTGGCAGAGCGCTAGCTAGCACTGCTGGAGGGGGGCCAGCACCAGCTCTGAGCAAGTGGGTGAGAGAGGGGGGAGCTGTAGAGGCTTTGGCCAGGGATTTGTATGGTTTGGAATAGGCTGCAGGCAGCTAGAGGAGGTATGTGTAGGGGGTGTGTGTCTTCTGGCTTTACATTTGCTTCATGTCTCAGTCAGTTTTATTCTGAAATGGAGCATATGCTTTGCTCTGCACTGTACATGGCGAGCTTGAGATTTTTATCTCCAAATCAGAGTTGTTATGAAGGTACATTGGCTTCACTGTTAAAATGCTTTAAAACACTTACTTGCAGAAAAAAGAAGTACTGAATACTACAAAACCATTGCTTCAGAATAAGCAGAGGATATTCTCAATCCAAGGTCTTATTTTTCAGGAAAAAAGATATAGTACTAGTAATGGCAGGAGGTTTTCTTATAATTGATAAGAAGGTTATCATTTTGTTTCCCAAGCACCTTCAGCTGAACCCTGTTTCAGTGAAATGGGAAAATGAGCTAATTCTGGTGTGACCTTGCAGGAGAAATTTGTGAGAGTTCCTCACATGCTCTAAACTGAAATACTCTGTTACAAAATTCTTCCCAGTCTGTTCTACTGTTTTGGTTTGTTGGGTGTTTAGATTTTTTTTTAAATTTGTTTTGGGTTTTCCCCTTGTTTTCTTTTTATAGAACATGAAAAATGTAATCTCTAACTGGTTATGCAACTCAAAGTTCTCTGAAGAAATACCTTTGTATTTTCAACAATAAGTCTTTTAATTTTCTTCTTGGGAAGGATGCCAGATTTTAAAATTCTTCACAAAAATGTTACCTTTGTTATAATTATATAACCTGATGTTAGCAGCATAGTATTTCATAAGATGTTAAATTTTCTTGTCTGTCAAAATCATAACTGTTACAACTTTGGTTGTGGATTTTCCAGGCTGTTTTGATAGTCATACTTATATAGGTGAAGCTGAAGCATGAGACCTTCATTCCTGCTCTTGAAGGAACACTGTGACTGGTGAGGTGTGGGAAGTGACCAGGCCTTCTGTGAGCAGTATTCCAGCTCAGCCAGGTTCATTTGCTACATGGGGAAACATTTGTGATCAGGTCTCCCTGGTCAGTAGTTGACCAGAACTGCTTTTCAGGAAAACAGGCTTTCACCATGTGCCAGGTCAATGCTGGCTTGGTGAAACTGGTGTCCATCTCACTTGGTGAGAGCTGGGGTATTCCTGTGGGACACAGTGCTTTGATGTGCTCTACCCAGTCCACAAAATAAATGGAAACAGTCTTCTTTCATAAGCACCTCTTTCAGTCACTTCCTTGACAAATGTTTTCTGAGTGGGCATCCAGTATTTCAGCAGCTCTCCATAATGCAATAGTTCTGAGGAGTTTCCTTCTATGTGGATTTTTGGAAGCTCCTGGTGTTATTGGCAAGGCATAATCTGCCTAACATGTTCAGTGTGCCTGCCTGTGTGAGAATTGTGAGAACTATTTAATGGTAACACTCATCTTGGGAGAGCTAGGGACTCCCTCTTTAGCCTTGTTTATGGGGTCTCGTAGGCTTAAAGAAACACAACTACCACCCCTCACTCCTCTATTCACCCCAAATTTCCTCACCCCCAATGAAACTAACCCCTGGAAGATACAGTAGCTGGAGTATTTGCCAGTGACCTGTATTTTAATATCCCTTTCTTTAAATTATACATACTGTATTTACAGCAGAAGAAAGACATACTTTCACCAGAGTTCTTCTGGGGTCCACTGAAGGAGAATGCTGTTGTTTTTCTGCTCGGTCAATAAGAAATGTTAGAGTTCCTTTCTCATTCACCTTCCACAAAGAAGAGAGGGGCTGGGCCACAGGAGTGGGGAAATAATGGCTTTAGTGCACAGCCCTGTGCCTGCCAATGGCCCTGTGCTTATGAGACTCCCCCCTCCGCAGGTAAGGGTGAAGGAAAAACAGCATATAATGAATGTAAGGAAAATATCTGTAGGTCCCTAAACATTTCCCCCTCCCCCTCTGTGTCTAGGAGCTTGTTCACATTTCCTTGAGGGCATGGGAACTTTTGAAAAGCAGGCTTCTAAGGAATACAATGGCTGAGCAAACCCTGGCAACAGTTGCAACAGTTGCTTGATTTCTTTTTTTTTTTTAATTGGTTGACATGCCTCTCATGATGTATCAATTAAATACAACTGTGTGGATAAGCAGATGTGATCAAATATCTCCTTACTAAAAAAAAAACAACAACCAGAAACTCCCAAACACACACAACACCCCTCCCAAAACCAACAAAAGTGAACCAAAGTAGACAGTAAGTCACCCTAAGTAATGTCATGGTCCTGTGAGTGGTTCTTTCCCCATGTAAATTAAATGCTTTTGTCCTTCAAGAGAGAAAAGAACATAAGTCACTGCTAGTAAGGCTTTTGAGTACTTAATGATTGAAAATTGTTCCAAACCATTTTTTTTTGTAATTTTTTTCAAGAAGTGGTTAGTGAAAGTAGATAACTGTAACAGAGTAGATCTGAATTGTTTATGTACAACAAGATGTACTGAAGAAGTCTGACACTTCCAACATACAGCCTAGTTAGGGCTTGGTGTCAACAGAATTGGGAAACTGTGCCCTGTAACTGCAAAAAGATAAGGCAGACTGGCAGTCATGTGCATGTGAGCTTTCACTGTGATTCTGTGCCTAAAAGCAATCTGTGATTCAGATTTATGTTTGTGGTAATTCCTGCAATGCTATATCTAGCTTTCAAGAAGGACACTGAAAATGAGAGAATTCAGAAAAGCCAGAAGAATAAATCTGAAAAAGAACAATCATTTTGCTGATAGACTTGAGAAGCTTAATTCCTACCTCAGAAGGAGATATGGAGTAACTTGCTTACCATCTAAAAACAATTCACAAAGTAAAGATGAAGTTAATCAAATATACTAGCAGAAGAACTGTCCATAGGATGGATTTTTCCATCCAGAGTAACTTTCAATTTAAAAAGGTAAAATATATATTTTATTTTTTTCCAAAGAGAAATTTGGTCATTGCAGCTCTGCTTTTCAAGCCAGAGAGTTGTGGCTTGTGTATTATAGATTAGATTGGATGATTAATGAACTTTTGTGGACTGGAGAAATGGCTGCAGTGGGATCAACATTTCTGTGATGGAAAGGCTTGTCAGATCCAGCACCTTTTACAGGCGAGAGATCATCTCAGTGTGCCATAGAAAGTGTTCCTGTGATAATAAGGGAGTCTGCCTGAATCTGGCCTGGAGTATGTGCAGTCTCAAGTTTGTCTCCCTTACACTGTTACATGAGGCTTTTATTCAGGGCTGTTAACTTGGTTCTCCTCTCCCCTAGTGAGTCTTTAATTTCACTGAAAGTGGGATCTCTAGTATGTTTTGTTTAGGTTCTTTTTGGGATTTGTTTTTTTGTTGGGGTTTTTTTGGGATTTTTTGTTTTTGTAGGCTTTGGGTTGATATTTTTCCCTACTTTTACTTCCCTATTTTCCCCTAATCAGGTGCGTTTAAAGAACATTTGCAGTATAGAGGAGTCCTGTATAATATCCAGACTTCTCTCTGGCTGGGTGTTGTTCTTCTGGAGACTGTGTTCTTTTTCTTTCTCCTGATGCTAAGAAGGGTTTTATTATTCAGTAGAAATGCAACAGCTTTTGCCAGAATACTTAATGTTTGTTTTAATATGCTTATGTAAGGTTAAAATGTACTTTTATCCTAACCTCACTAATACCTCCAAATTTGTTTTTGACCATGTCTAGAAACATCATAGGAAAGTACAGGTCTTTGGGGAATGGTCAGATGATCTTCTATTTGGGGTTTAGAGTTAGTGGCTTGGATTTACATATTAGACAGAGGAGCAAAGCTTTAAGTTCCATGAGCAATATTTTGATGGTTAAGTGAGGCTTCTGAGCATAAAAGAAATGGTAGTTTGGACAGCTTCCTTATAGGCTTGTTTGATTCTGGGACCCTGAGCCTGTGGTGAAAACTGATTCTGAGACTGAAGCTCAGTGGGAGGCATCTCTTGAAATTAGGTGATATGAGAGTTATTACCCTACTGATAAGTTCAACTTACCTGTGATTCCAGCTGTTGAATTCATACCTGCATGTCACAACTGTAGAATGCAAATCTTCAGGTTACCTGGATTTTGTGGTGTCTCAAAACAATGGGAAAACACTAACAAAACAAATGCAGAATTATTGCTGTCATTAGTGATTGTTAAAATATGTGCACACCATTCTGCTGAAGTTGATTGCTTATTTGCATGCTTAGTGATATCTGCAATCAAATAATTTCCTAATGATTAGGATTTTTGATGTACTCCTGAGAGAAGTTGTTGCTTAATTTTCCTCTGGAGTTTGCTAAATGGCTCAAATTGTTTGCAGTGGCTACACTTTGAAGATGTAAATGTGCAGGGAATCTGTTTTTCTTACCAGGCTTCTATCCTATAAATAACTCAGCTTACTTCTATTTAAGTTTACATGTGTTTTTCTGGAACGTGACTTTATATAGTTGAACCGTCCATTTCCAAACAAGGTATGAGAATCATTTGGTTATGTGTCTCCAATATATGATTCTTACATAACTGTCTTCTGTAAAACTTCTTGGTTGTCACTGAAAATGGTTTTCTGTTGATGCTATTTTACAGGTTTCTGGTACATATTGTGGCTTCAGATGAAAAATGCTAACAAGTTGTTGGCTGCACTTAATAATTTCCTTGGTGATTAAATATAGCATGACCATAAATGCCTAAGATTATCCTCAGGCCAAGTATTTGCCTAATGATTTATAATTAAACTTAGAAATGTGTATGTATTGAAAACAAGTTGCTGTTTTCATCTTGTGAGTGCCATGCTACGACCTGTTTTATGCCTTTCCTCTTTTTATACTTGGTGCTAGATTTCGTAACTCAGAGGTAGCAATCTGCTTCAAATACTGCCACATGTTGGACATTATAGTAGAGATTAGGAGAGATGCTGTATTCATAGAAATGTATTGTTTTCTTCACTTTAAGGAAATTAAAATTGCCAATAGTGTTAAAATTGCCCCTCTTGTTTCCCAAGTTTGTGGAGGGATTTCTTCTCAATCACCAAGCCACCTACTGAGTAGGTAAAAAGTACATATTTAAGTGAGCTAGTTTTCATGCAAAGTAGGGAAAAGATAAGGTTCAAAAGTTTCAATGTGCTCACATTTTTCTGCTGATGAGATAAGGATTCAGAGCAGACTCTGCCTAAGTGTCCTAAGAGCTCATTAGAAATCTACCATTAATAAGGTTTTCTTATAGTCCAGTCACTCATGACAACGCTTCTAAATGCCAGCAAGGGTTTCTAAGACAAGCTGTAACAGGTTTTATGCTCTAGAAAATTTCAGTTCTAAGTAAAACTCCGTATCCTGAGTTTGGATTCTTGGAGCTGTTGAACTGGCTGATTCAGGCACCAATATAAATATGCCTGTGACACTGTGATGCTCCCCTTTTCTTTGATTCCTTTTGCCTTATAACCACAAAGATGCTGAACTTCAGTGTAGCTCTTTTCTCTTGTATACATCATGTTTGAGAAACTACATTTCTCCTTAAAAACATTGCTTCCTAAATTATGATTTCACAAATTGTGACTTTTGTTTTCCTCTTATGGCAAACTAATTCTTTTATTCCCTGTATGCTGGTGTTGGCAATGCAAGTCCAGACTTCAGTCAGCTGAGGTAGGACTGTGTAAATCATAAGGACTCTGGAAATACAGGTGGAAACTTGACAGGTGTGAGTTAATTTTTCATTTTTCCCTATGTCTCTTTCCAAAGTAATTGCAAAGAACTAGATTTCTTCAAAGCATTGCAGATATTGGATGCTTTTTTTGGATGATCAGTTAAAAGTGTGCATTTCAGGGCTGGATGTTGCAAGCCAAGAAACCATAGCCCACCTACTTCAGCAGATTACATGCTTTCCAAATGTTGTTTTTATAATCACAGAAATAACTGAAATATAACTGGAGGCATTACAGTTTAGAGGAGACATGTCTAACATGTTTCTCTTTAGCTACACCCAAACCTTTCATGTTTACTTTTCTCAAAAGGGGAGGGGTGGATGTATTTTCTGTCTCCATCCCTTGCTGCCTTTTTGCATTACAATGCTCAGAATATCAGTGGACAGCAAATATGCACTCAGAGGTCAAACATATAGACTTTCTTTTATTCATGGTGTAGAAGGTAAATTGACTTATTTTTTAAGAGCTGATCCGTGTCAGAGCAACTTTGTGTTCTCACATGTTACATGCACTTGAACACTTGACTTTGAGGTTGCACTTGAACTTGCACTTGCTGTGGCCTAAGAGCTCAGTTCTCAAGTATAAGATGCCAGACAATTGTAAGATGTAAGTGTAGGGTGGTGTTCAGGGAACTTTTGAACTGCAAGAAGCAGGAATGTCCTCAGTGAAAAAGAGCAAAATGTGGGAATCTTGAGGAGGTAAGAGCAGTGCATTTGTTCTAGTTTATTAAAAGGCCATCAAGCTGAAGAGAAGTCTGGTTTTGTCCTGGGGCTTTTTGGACTAGCACAAACATAGTGGAAGGGTAGTGGCCAACTAACATGCTGCAGGAGTGTGTATAAAGTAAGGTCATGCAGTCAAAAGTAGTTCTTTGCCTCCTTTCTTCCTTCTTCCCCCATCCTAAATATAAATAGCAACCAATCTTGTGGTGGAGATGGGTTTAATGGTGAATGTCAAGTTTTGGAGTAATACAGGGGCTCAAGCAGAGAATAGCATCCATGTGCTTAAGATCTTTAGAAAGGTAAAAAAAAAGTGTGAAAGAGGCTTTTGTAGTATATTTATACCTGGTTCTAGGAACACTTAAAAGTGATTTCTTCCTGTAATAGTTTTAATCCAGCTGAGTCATGGCCTTATACAGCATTTAGTTAAGACTGCCTCTAAAATAAGTGTCCAATATCTGTTAAGGAAAAAAAAAATATCCTCTTACAACTGAAAATGAATAGTAGGACTTCTATGCAGAATATTTTCTGGAGAAGGTGCTGAAGCTCTTCATTTGTATGGGAGCAGGTACATTGGTTTATAGGAGTAAGAAGTTAAAGTCCATTTAGATAGTCCTCTGCTGTGAGTTTACTGCCCAATTTGAATCTTAAGAAAATCCTAGACAATGATCTCTTTAAAATGAGGTGAACTGTAGAACATGACAGAAAATCAAGAAGTGATGGCGATGCTGCTATTCATTCTTACTGGAGGAAACTATTTTCTTTGTTCCTACAGTTCTAGTTACAGCAACTGTTGAAAAATCCAGTGCATTGAAGTATTCCTGAAGTAGTATTCCAAGCAGACATTGACGTTCTCTGTTGGGTCCTTTTGTTCTATTGGCCTCCATGAGGGCTTGATTTTTTTTCTGTCACCTCTGTGTTATGGCCTTGCTGCCTTTTCACTTGGTCTGTGCTAGAATATTTAGTCCCAGAAGGGCTCTCATCCCCTTATAGGGGGAGCAGGTTGCTATCATAGCACTGTAATGCCTTGTGACTGGCATCTGGCCTGATACAGGGAATAGTTTGGCCCATGCCAAATAAATACTCTTACATAAGTAAGCATAAAGTTACAGTGATGATCACATTTAGATCACCTATTCTTTATTGCTCTTCTGAGGTTCATTTGTTCTTCAAGATAAAATTACACATCCAGTGTGAACACAGTTGATGGCTGAAAATAAATCTGTTTGCATAACCTTTTACTGTTCTTTGTTGCAGCTCTCAAGTTCCACTTACAAATATAGGAGTGAGGAATTCAAGAGACAGTTTTCTCATCTGCCAGACTCAGAGAGACTCATAGTAGGTAAGAAGTAATCACAGAAAAAGTCTTTGTCTTCTGTTTGGTGACTTCAGATTGCAGTCATGTCAAAGCATTTTGTGGTTTTTTTATGGCAAATTCTGACTACAGGTGATAACTGTCTATTCTCCTGTCTTTGAATTAGCAAAAAATACTTTCAAGGAAAGCCAGGTCCATACTCCTCTCTTCTACTGCCTGCTTTGTGGGAAAAATAAAAAAAGGGATGTTGTTTCTGAGACCCTGTTAACTAGGTAGATCATCTTCACAAAAAGCTTTCCCCTTGCTCCCTGGAACTAATACCCTTTCCCTAGGCAGCTTGATTAATGTGACTCCTGAGACAGAGTGACACGTGGGTGGTTGTAATTTAAAAGACTGTTTTTCAGATGAATGGGAGAGGAAAGAAGCAGGTGTCAGAGAATATCAAACTATGATGCATTACTTTTCTCAGCACTGAAATACTCCTTTTCCAGCTCTGTTTCACTCCACTGCAGAATCCAAAGAAGGCAAGCATGTAACCCTACCTCCTTTGCACAGGGATGCACCTTATTCCCTTCATCACCTGCCTGTGTTGTATTTATGTAACAAATACACTGTATATTTTCATACAGAAGTGGCATTGTGACTGTTTCAAGTTCATCTCTCATTTTATGCAACTTTTAAGGAAGTGAATATTGAGAGGCTGTTTAGTGTATGCTTGGAGTATGCAAGCAACAGCTCTGAAGCAGTTAAATCCCTGTGTCTTTCTCCAGTCTCAAGAGGCAGTTATCCTCTGAAATGCCTTATGCATTTTTAAAATACTTCAGTAGGGATGTGAAACAGAAGGAAAGGATATTACTTCAAAGCATTGTTTTGATGTTTGTCCTTCTGTTGGATTGATGCAGAAATCCATGGAGCAAACTCTGAAACGCAGTTTCAAAGGGACTGTGTAGGATTTAGAGGAAGATTTAGTAACGGGTTAATCTCAATCTGTTCCATAAGAAGCAAAGCCACTACTTTCATATAAATTTCTTTTACCCCATAAAAAGCAGTGTTTCCTTGAAAGGACTTCTTGCATCCTCCAAGCAAGGAGCTCTTCCTTTGCTTGGTGTAGAGAAACTTGGTCCAGGCTTTGCAGTGCTCCAAGAAACCACTGCTTGCTGCTGTTCATGAAAAGAATTGTTACTGCTTCTGTTTTTAAATCAACTGTTAAAATTAAGTAACTATTCCACTGTACTGAGCACTGTATGTAAATATTATAGAAAATAGTATTTTCTTAGGGAATTAATAGGGAATTACTTAGACCTAAATGGGAGCTTAAAGGAGTGCTATTATAATGTGCCTGAAAATGTTGTTTTCAAGCAACATATTAAGTTATGGTTCTGAAAACTTAAAAGGAGAAATGCTAATCTCTTCCATCTGTTTTGATATTCTCTTTTGTGTAGGTAGGTCAGAGTGGGATTGCTCATCAGTTGCCCAATGATGACCTCTGTAGGTCTGAATCCCTCTCCTAAAAAACACAGAAGTTAGATGCAAGCTTCTTAGTAATGCTCTCCTCAAGTCCTTAACTTCAAACTCCTGTTGCCTTCCTCTGTCAGCATTTTGGTATCTGCAGTTCTCAAACATGCACTTAGTTCTTTAGATTTAAGCTTCTGTAGTTCTAGTTACTGTTACATCTCCAAGGGCTTGTATACATGACTCATTCTTGTTATAAGGAAATTTATTTCTGCTTGATTATTTGAGGAGGAAAATGCTAGAGAATTTTAAAAATCATAATAAAAGCTTCTGTAAATGCAGATTTAGCTTGAAGTTAGGATTTTGGGGACTCCTGAAGTTCTTGGTATTTGAACAAGAACTGTATTAATTATGTTCTTGTAGAACACAAAATCAAAATTCTGGCTCAGACAATACCAGATATAAAGGTATTAGATACCTCTAAGGGCAAAATCACTAATATATATTGTATCAATACATACATTCTGCATATTTTGTGTACATTAGGTAGCCTTCTTTAGGTTGGACCTTCCCAAAGAGGTCCATCTTAATTATCTAGCAGCAGTTCTTCTGAAAATTCCTTTTGTTTCAATCTTCAGGCTCTGAAACTGGGAAAGCTCTGAGATTTTTAAGAAATGCAACTAAATCCTCTGCTCTTGTTCTTATTTAGCAGGTATCTGATTATGGGTAATTACATTGTGGATGAAATCCATTTCTCAATAGGGGTGTTTCAGTCAGAGACAGAATGATAAAAATGATAGTCAACTTCAGGAAATACCCCCTGCCTCAAGAACTGGATAGCTTCAATCTGCCTCTTAGTGTCTCACTCTGCAGATAGTTTTAGCTAGTGATAGGATCTGTTTAGTAGAAAACCATTATCTTGCTACAACATGAACTACTGTTACGTATGAATTGACAGTATAATCTGTTGTACTATAAAATGTTTGTGTATTCTGTTGTTTAGATGCTTTGAAGTTTGACTAATGAACACTTCTCCCATGTACTCCTGGTCTTGCCTGACACCTCTTCTCTGAAAACCTGAGATAGTACACAGGGGATGGAATACACAGATGGAATGCTGTCCTCACATGGATGTACCATCAGCTCTGGCTTTGGGCTGTTCCCAGAGCAATGGTCTGGATGCAAGCCAGTACAAGTCTGCCTTTGTAGACTTCTTAAAAGTGAAAGAAATGGCTTCTTATTGTATTGTAATACCCATTTCATTTTAGTTAACAGGTTTGGGTGAGCTGTGCTGCAGTCAGTGGGTGAGTAACTTGCTCTTGCTCTCTGTACACAGATTACGCCTGTGCGCTCCAGAAGGACATCCTGCTGCAAGGACGCCTGTACCTCTCTGAAAACTGGCTCTGCTTCCACAGCAACATCTTCCGATGGGAGACCACAGTAAGATCTCTTAGCTCACTTGAATCCCACCTTTTCCATGTCCTATCCTCTCAGGATATAGGATTAGAGTCTCTCAGATCTCATCCTGTCAATCTCATACTAGTAACTCTGGGCTGTGAAGAAAGAGCCTGCATCCCTGAGTGGAAATTCAAATGCATGATGTAAAATAAGAGTAGCAGGGGAGGCATCTGAATGCTGAAGTAAGCCTGTTCAGTCTGTCATTCAGCATAAGAAGTTTAGGAATTATGCTAAAGCTGGCTTATTACAGCTCTGGTAATGACAATTTGCCTTTCCTTACCATGCAAAATTGTCCTATAAAGGATGTAACACATAACCTCCTACTGTAAGTCCTGGGGCATGGCATGGTACGTGGTGTTGCCCTATTCAGAGCTCTCCTTACTTGACATAGCCTTACATGTAAATATCAGCATCTAAAAATAGCTGAAGGGAATTGATAAATGACTTCTGCAAGTTCTCATATTGTGGTCTATGGCTTTTGAACAGTACAACCAAAGGTAGATAGGTATTTGTGATATATTGGCCCTTTATTTCTATCAGATTAGGTTAATGAGTTTAAATTTATTCATTCAGATGCAGTTGTTGCATCTGCTGCAGAACTTGCATGAAACAGTGAATAAGAAAATGAAGATAACCTAGCAAACAGAGGATGGACAGGTCAAAATGTTCTGTGAACTATGAGACTGCTCATAACTTAAGTCAGTATCTCACATTTGAGTGCTCTGAAATATGCAGGACAAACAAAAAATAGCTTGTGTATTTAAGCCCGTGAGGGGCTGTAGAAATACTTAATTGAAATCTAAGCTTAATTTCATCAGATGGATTTGATGATTGAATATGTCTTATTTTAGATGTAAAATTAATTAAAAAATAAACTATAGTCTTGAATATATAATCTGTTCAAAGACTGGTTGGGTGTTTTTTTTTTTAATCCAGAGCAGTATACATCCTGGTAACCTGTTTCTGCCTGTCTAGCAGGGTGATATCTTCAGCAATACCTTTAGGCAATCTGAGCTCATCAGCTACCATGGTAGAGCCAAGTTTGAGACCTCATTAGCAGGCTGTGTTATTGCAAAGAGGGAGGGAGTAAGTGGAGAACTTCCTGCTCACACAGGAAAAAACAAGTTAGAGCTGTACCTTCCTCCTTTCTCTATGCTGAATGACAGCACAGCCTTATTTTCAAGAGAAGAGGGGGAGTAGGCTGGAAGGAAATAGCTTCTTGCAGCCAGTCAGACCATGTTCTTCTAAACAGAAACATTTCAACTACTAATACACAAGTCAAATGTGCCCAGAAAGGAAGAATTTCTTGCAGCGATAAGACTGCAAATAAAATTTTGAAAATTTACTATATTGTAAACATCTGTGAGATAGATGAGAGAGATCAGGTAACAGGCTATGTCCTGCTTTATGTATAGCATTCTGATTGGGATTGACTTTCAGATCTGTGATTTGTGTTTGGTTGGGATTGTGGCTGGAGGAGTGGAAGAAAAGCAGAAAGAACCACTTATTTCCCTAGGCCCGATGTGAAAGAAGAGGAGATGACTCTTAAGTCACCTCAGCTTCTACTTTGAAATGCTTGCTGTTAAAGCAGTAAATGGAGACAGTAATTGCCTTTGTGATCTCACCTGAATTGCATCCCAGGGTTTGGGGTTAGTTTGAGTTCTTCTTGCATGTTCTGTAACCTCTAAATTTTTAGTCATAAGTTATTTTTAATATGTCTTATTAAATGTGTTTCTGCTTAGATTTCTATTGCTTTGAAGGATATAACTTTCATGACAAAGGAGAAGACTGCTCGTCTCATTCCAAATGCCATACAAATAGCAACAAAAGGAGAGAAGGTAAAAATCTGTTTTTAAATATATTCTTACTAAATGATAGAGTCCTGAACACAGTACTTGTTCTAGTCTATGTTTGCATAAGTACTTCCCTGTCAAATGTTTAAATGTGATTGGGATTAGAAGGCAGACTTAGATTTGGTCCCTGTGCACGTTTGCTTGCTAATTCATCTCCAGTTTGACTGCAGAATCCCTTAGTGATGTTGATACAGTAACCAGAAAGTAAGTTTGTCTCACCTATTCAAAGGAAAAGTAATTCAAAGCATGAATTCAGAATGTGCATTCTTCATACTGAAAAAATATCAAAGTCACTGGATTTCAAGTACTCCTTGAAGAAAACTACTGAAAACAAAAGGACTGTGATTGATGTCATGGGTTTTGAGTAATGGAGAAATTTACCCCAGAACATGTGCTGGGAAAAGAGTTTTTAGGTGTGTATTTGAAAAACTAAAATGCATGATGCAGAGTCTTATGTGTAATACACTTTGTGATTAGTTCTTCTATAAATGCTTTAAAAATAATAATTCTTGGCAAAGAACAGAGCTTTCCACTGTGAACCTGGAGCTGTTCGCTGGGAAGCAACTGTGATTCATGATATTTGGCTGTTCCCTCTCAATTCATCCAGCATTAACTTTCATTGACAAGGAAGATAGACCTCTTTGCTTAAAAAGGCCCAGCTTTCCAATGGGAAAGATTCTAATACTTGAAATTATGCATGTAATTTGATCTCCTATTTTAATTATTTTAATTTCACAGCATCTTGGGTGAAAAAGTTAGTAAAAGGCTTATGGGGCAGTAGAATGGAAATAGCTGTGGCCTGTGAGAAACAGGCATATGTGTTTCTGATTTGTTCAACCTCCTGTGGGAAAAATTTAAGTGTGTTTAAGGTGAGGAGGGAGCTCTTCCTTTATACCAAGGGTAGTGACATGGCCAGAACAGCCTGTGTCTTCATTTACTGTGTGGACATTGGGGAAAATCATCACTTGAAAGTGATTCAAACTGTGGAACCTGAGGAATATGACCCCAGGTTTGTTGAATGTGAAATGAGTCAAGCTGTTACTGATGACCTTGGGCTATTCAAGATACAAGGAAGCATTCTGAGATTCCTGAAGATAGCTACACGTGAGCTTATGTTTTACTTTGTTTTTTTCTGCAGTTTTTCTTCACATCATTCAGTGCAAGAGACAGAAGCTACCTCAGTATCTTCCGTTTGTGGCAGAATGTGTTGCTGGATAAGGTAAGCTTGTCTGCAACAGTACCTGTGGTTAAGCAGCCAAATCAACTTTTTCTAATGTTGACAGATGTACCTCTGGAGAATAAGAGACTAGAAGTTAGCTTTTCCTTTCTGACTTAGAATTCTAATCTGATGTTCTGCTTTGGTTCCTTGTACTTTAGATCACAGACAAAATTCTCATCTTTTCCTTCTCAGATTGCCACCTACAACTCTGCTGTCGAAGGAGCATATTGTCTTTGCATATAGGTTGCATGCTTCTCTTCACTATGAGCTCAAGCATATGTTACTAAATTGATATGCATTTGCTTCACATTTTCTATGCCTAATTTGTGATCAAAAAGGCAAGAGATTTTCTCAGTGAAAACTTCAAGGAAAAGAGGCCAAAACTCCTTCTTAGATAAGTTAGCTGAACCTTTGCCAGCCAACTCATTACAACTCTGCTGACCTTGCATAAATGCAATAAAAGCAGGCTGGATGATATGGAAGTGTATTTTGGCAACTTTGGCTAGTTAGCTTGATTTATATTGCAATTTGTGGATAGCTAATCTTTCTAAAAATAGACTGACACATTTGCAGAACATCATGAAAGACAGACAAGACAATTTTTTTTGTAAGAAAGACAGTTTTGTAAACCAGTTCCTTCCTGTTTGTCTCTCATTGTTTAAATATTTCAATTCAGTTGCAATTACACACCAAAATATCCATATATAACACTGCAATGATCCCCAAAGGTTTAAAGCTGTTTTACTACTTACACATAGTAGCTACACTTTTTTTCTTTTTTTGGATGAATTTTAGGGCAGACGAGAGGCACTTTTTGTCAAAAAAAGCACTGAAAATAAAGGGAAGTGCTATTTAAGGCAAAACCAATGTTTCTTGCAAATCCCTTGTCCCTCAAATCAAATACTATTTAATTGTCTTGAATCCAGCCAAAATGTACTTTGTCACCTTTTGACAGAAACGGGCAACTGGAAGTAACCTTGCTTTCTTTCATTGTGCAGAGTTTGTCAGAAATGACACTTATGTTGTTCACTTATTTAGTTTGTGGTGCTGGAGGGTCAATGTATGGACATTCAGGTATATAAACCTGTCCTAGGGCTGGAACAGAGGTAACAAGCTTTGTACTGTTCAGTATTAATTTTTCTTGTGTGTTTCTTCTCTGACACTGAAATGAGTGTCACGTGAGGATCAAATTTTCACTTGAGAACAGTAGCTAAAGGATAGATAAGAAAGCAGGAGGCATGAAATGCATGCAAGAGGAGATGAACTAAGCCAGCAGGTTTTAGGAACCAGTGCATTAGAGTAGCTTGGGAACTATCCTTATTATTTCTGTCAAATCTTGCTGTTAGCTTGCTTTCACCCTCACTGCAGTATGTTAAAAGATAAACCTGTTTATGAGAATTTCTGCTTAGGCTTCTTAGTTGTAAAATGGAGCATGGTCATGAGGTGTATCTAGGGCTTTTTAATATAGTATGTTTAGAACTATTATTGAAACAGGATTTCTGTTAGGTTGAGCTCCTACTTCTGAAACATAGTAATGACTTCTCATTCTCTGCTAGAATGTGTTTGAGTCACCTGTCAACCTTCTTTATGATACTCTTTACTAGATCAAGCTATAGAGGGGCACTCTGGAGTTGAATGTAGAAACTGAAGTTGCTGGAGCTGGATCCACTGACACTACTAGAATGGCAGCTGTCTACTGAAGTAATACTAAAAGAGAGCCCTTGGTGTTTTCAAGCAGTTTTGCTGTTTTCTCCCCAGCACTCCAATGTCAGGAACAGCATACATTTGGAAAATGTCCCTTACACCTGAGGCCCTGCCATGGTATGCAGTGCCTGAGCGTGCGGAGTTTGGTGTTCCTGGCTTCAGTCATCAAAGGGATGCCATCAGAATTTGCATGGCTTTTGACAAAAAACAAATGTCACTATGGAACCAGTTCCAAAAGGAGCTGGTTTTAATGTTTCCTCTGCCAATAGCTAAATGTTTTGAAGCCTGTGAATAGCTTGTTTGTATTCTGGAGCACATCTTCTAGACCTGGAGATGACATCCAACAGTTAAATTATGAAATAAAGTGGTCATCAAAAGTACAAATCTTACTTTAGGTGTCATAGTGCTGGTTTGCACCACCTGACAGTGAAGAATCCCCAGTTTTCAGGATTTGGATCCAGGGTACTGGAATTACATTTGCTTCAAATCATGGTTGTACAGAGGTAAATTTTACTCCCTGGCCTTCTCAGCACTTCTGGGCACAGATTTTGTCCTATGAAGTCTCACCTCTGAGGAGTGACCTGCCTGCTTTAGCTGATTCACTTTAAGCTTTCACCACCTACAGAACTTGTCGGTGGGGTCAGCCTCATACCCTTTCCCAGATCTCCATCTGGTGGCCATGCTGCCTTGTACCTCCCAAATATTGCATGTCCTAGGTGGTTGAACAAGTAGTGCTTTGACAAGTCTGCCTTTCTGTTAGAAGTGACTTGCACTGTGCAAGAGAACCAGCAAATGGTTACATGCTATCCTGTGCCCAAACTTACTTCATCCATCAAGGTGCTTTCCCCCAGCTTTGGACGACTGCTCTGACAGGACTCCTAGGCCTCTTCAGCTCAGTTACAATTTTGTACCTCGTAACTTCTTTGGACCTTGCTCAGAATACACTATAGTGTGTTTGGTGCCCTTCAACTCTAGTTCCTCTGCAAGTCAGTGGGTACTTTCTTCTTAACATGGGTCTTTCTTAGGCTTTTTCATTTTTAAATGTCCATGGAAAGACTTTTTTTCTTTGAAGGAAAATTACACTTTATTTGTTTTTCCATCCCTGTTGCAAAACATGTGCAGAGTGAGTCTTGTAGGCTTTTACCTTGCCATTGTGTTTTAAATGATCCAGCATCATGGAAAATAAGGAATCATTAATGCAGGTCTGGAAGAGACATGACACCGGTCTTGATAAAACAGATAGCTGCTTCCACATCCACTGCAGCTTTCAATAATACTTCAGTTTCTAAAATCAGCCAAAAATCCTATTTTGCAGTGGGCTTTCCAGATTGGCACAAGGAATTTATTCATGGCTGCTATTGACAATAAGAGCAGTGCCATTCACAGTTTTGCTTTATTTTCCTAAACCTTATAGGTGTCAAATATCCTTCAAGTTTAAGGGAGAAGGAACAAATTAAAATGTAATTAGGCAGGTCATTCAAATCCCAAACAAACACAGTGCTCCTTATTTCTAATGGAACAAGATCTTAACTTAATCGGTCTCAATTCCCATGAGTCCTCTGCCTTAGAGTTGGATTTATTTTCCTATTGTTCTTCTTATGCTTTGCTGGGTAGAGATTTGCACCTGTCTCCGAAGACATTGTAGCAGGTAAGTCTAGAGGTGTGAGAAGGGACCAGAATTTCTGATCACCTGGGCTTCCTGTGGCAAACATCTCCCAGGACAGCAGTTCTGCCTTCCCCAGCAGTTTCTCAGGGAAGGTTGTGAAAAGAGAGATGTTTATTTGCACCTTTGTGTACAACAAGATTAATTTAAGAGATGAAGGAAGACTTGGTTTGATTCTGAGCTTCATGTTTAGGCAATTAAACGGGGAGTTTGCTCTTTCCCTCCCCTATTCTGCAAGCAATCAGAGTTCTGTATCAGAGTTGCCTGGTACAAGTGTGGTGTGTGGTGAGGGCTGTCTCTTTAGTCAACCTGTATGGCAGGTCTTGGTCTTATTTCTGCATTTGTCCATCGAGGGTAAAAATCATCAGCTTTGCTTCTGTCGGTGGTACTCTGTAGTATTGCTTGTGCCATGACACTGCTTTGTCTGGCATGAAGCAAAATATTGATGATCTGTGCTCTGCTTGAAAAGACAAAAGTGTATCCCAGCTGCTTCTTGTAGCCTTTGTTTTTGTATACAAAGAGAACTGAGGAAAAACGCGGTGTAGACGATCACCTTGAATGGGCAAAGTAATGAATGTTTAGATTTTGCCTTTCAAGCTTCAGCGCTTCTCTAAGGCATCTCTCAGAAGCAGAAGTCTGACCCAGAAAATTTATGCCCTTTTTTGTTTTCAAAACTGACTGGTTCTGATACAATAAAGCAAGTCTCCTTTGATCTTGGCTTGTGACCATTAAGAACTTACTATATCTAGCTGAGCTAGGAATAATTGAGCAGAGTGGAAGAATCCTGTTTTAGAAGCAGAAGTTTGTAACATTGCTTTTACAAAACAACAGGAAACAGCTTTATAGATTCCTTTATAGAAGCTGAAAAGCTTCTCTGCTTTCCTCGAACTGTTGAGCTGACTGTAAAAGGGTGGACTGATTTGCCCATAGAAAGAACATACTGGCCAATTTAATTAGCAACATTAACTCTGTGCCATTATGACTGGGAATCAAGGCATCAGCAATATTGGGCAACAGAAATGAAAATGGCTTTATTTCTGTCCTTTGATTCCTAGTTGGGAAGGTGTGCTAGCTAAAGATTCACCTCAATCATATTTTGAAACCACGTAATGCCCACGCCTGGTTTTGGCCATTTAATAAGAACTGTAGGCAGTTGTTTGTGGTTATGAGTTTATTGTTTCAGAAGACAGAATGCCTGGGGAAAGTAAGGCCAGCTGTAAGTGGATGCGTGTATTTCAGCACTGCATTGCTCTGTAGAACAAACCCGGGTGCAGCGGGAGGCTGGCATTAGCTGCTATGACCCTTGCTTTATAGCTGTGTGTTTTGTGTTTTAATGTTTACTTTGCCCTCGCTAAGATTAAATACCTTGAAACCGATCTCTGCCAATAGGGTTCTTGTTGCCAGCTGCTTTCTGAAAAGCCCGAAACCGTGTTGTGCTGGAAAATACCCGAGGGAAAAACCCTTCCTCCCAAGTTGGGCTGTTTGTCCCGGCGCTGGGGGGAGCGGTTCCCGTGCCATGCGAGGCGATGCAGCGCGGGGATGCCGCAGCGGGGGCGAGGGGACAGCGGGATCCCCGCGGGGCCCGGCGGCCGAGATTGGCTCTGTCCCGCCCCGGGCGGGCGGCGGCAGCCGAGCAAGGCGCTGCCCCGGCCGCGGCGCCGCCGCCCAGCAGGAAGTGGGAGCGCGGCGGCGGCTCCCGGCGGGAGCGGGGCCGGCCCGGCAGCGGCGCTGCCCCGCGGGACGCGCCAGGTGGGTCGCGGAGCGGGACGGGGCGCGGGAGCGCCGGGGCTGCTGCGGGCGCGAATTTACATCCTGAGCGCGGGTCAGCTCCTCCGTGCCTGTCTAAAATTGCGGGTGCTGTAACTAACACTCTTCAGGTGAAGCAAGCGGGTGGAGAGGATCATTTAAAGGCCTTTTAAATAATGCATGGGTATTTAATGTCATCATTTCATGCAAATAGTAAGCGCTACTTGTGTTACTGTCTCATTAGCACAGTTCTGTTCCCTTGATCAATATGGATGGTGGCCGAGGCACATTTTCCAGTGTGGTGTCTCCTGTTTTAAGATCGCTAGTATTTCTCTCTGAGCTCTGTTAAATACAAAAACCTTTGATTTCTTTTCTTCCTCTTTCTTTTTTTTCACACCCCCTCCCCCCAAGCCCTTTACAGCTAAGGTGGACTTTGAAACTCATTGCTTACTTTGCAGATACGAGTGTGTCATACTACTTTCACCTCCAAGCTTTCCTGACAATTTAAGAGAACTTAAATATGTCTGGGTAGGTGTGGGAATTCTTGGAACAGGATGGAGATATTGTAGAGAAGGGGAAGACTTAGCTAGTCCTCAATCAAGGTAATCCTGAGGAAAAGCAACTACTTTTCATTAAGTGGATGCTGGTGGTACAAAGTGAGGACCTTCTGTCCCACCTTGGCGAAGTGGACATTTGGCTGACCTAGACACCAGTGTAGTGACTGAAATGCTAGCCTCCCACAATTTGTAAAGTACTCTGAGCATCCTCAAGAAACAGGTGGGTATCTGTTAAGCAGTTTGCTCAGAATCAAAGAGGTAATTACTTACCTTGTGCCATATCAAGTGAATTTCAAGAGGGAGGTACCTTGAAGGTATTTGTGAAAATATTGGTGACATGTGAAGAAGCAAGTAATGGCTACAAGTGTGTGTTTTCTTAAAATGATGATTTTTCTTATGCCTAGTATGGTTGGTTGAACAGCAGTGGGAGTGTGGAGTAGACAGGAGTACAGTTGCCCAAAATGCTGAAACCCAATCTCGGAACGTGATACCTGAATGCTTTCGGTCCTTGTCAGAATTGAGGTTAAAGGCTGTGGCGTAATACAAACTTGTTGCTGTTTTTCCTCCAGTGCCATACTGTTCCATACCGTGGTTCTTGACTAGCCTGCTTTGTTTCAGAGGCTGACCAAGCAGGAATTCTGGCAGCTGGTGCACCAGAGCTATGGCTCTGAGCTGGGCCTGAACAGCGAGGAGATGGAGAGCTTCCACTCATCATCAGAGGACAACGGGCAGTCTCGGTAAGGAGAGGCTGAACAGCCTATTGAAACATCTGGGGAGAAGCAGTGTCCTCTTTCTTAGAAACTCAGTTTCTAAAGAGCTGCTGTAGCCTTACCAGAATGGTTGAGCCTGTAGTAAAAGGGTGCAAAGGTCTGAACTGCATAGACTGAGTGTGCATGAAAACTTAACTGTGTGAATTTGCTAAAATAGTAGCAGTGCAGCTGAGGCCCCTTAGAAGAGGAGAGAGAAACACCTTGTTCTATCCCTAGATCTGCTTGGGGACCAGCATAGGGTAGCTTAAATAGGAGCCTTTTTGCATGATGGTGTCTAGTCCATCTAGCATCTTTATGCCCTTCAACAGTTTGGAAGGTTTGCATAGAATGCAGCTATATTGTGGTTCAGATGCTTTCTTTCTTCCCGTCCTCTGTGGAGACTGAAATACTTGTTTTGCCTTGTTCCCCTAATATCTGATGTCTTAGCTTATTTTTGTATTGTCCTCAGTTTGAATTAAGAAACAGGAATAATAATATAACAAGCCAGAATAGTTGTAATAATAATGATATGGATTTTTGAAAGTTTCCTTGATTTTTTTTTGAACAAACGTGATCTGATTTATGACCTGCCAGTGTCAATCTAATAACAGCACTTTGCATATCTCTGTGTAAATAAGTATGACTCTCCAAAATGGAACAATGTAATTTGACTGTTTAATCCTGTGTTATCTGAGTATGTTTGTGAGAAAAATGTCTTGAGTTCATTACAGGCTTCAAAAGATGTTCTATTAAGTATTTTTGACGGTTTTTTTGTTTGATTGGCTTGGTTTCTGTTTTAGGTTTGCTTGGATTTTTTTTTGTTGTTGTTATGTTTTGGGGTTTTTTTCTGTTAGAAAGTTGCAACTTTGGAATAAGCTATGCAGGAAAAAAATTATTTTCTGACACTTTCATAATGCTTTTTCTTTCCAAACTAGGTACAAGCTGTATGTTTCCTCATTTCTCACAGCACTCACTTTTTTGGTGTCATTAACCTTATGATCAGAAGCTGAATGTTCTGGGAGGTGGATGAAATGAGGAAGATGGCTTGATATTAATGAGCTGTATGTAGGAAGAATGACTTGGTAGTTTTTAATGTTAGCTGAACAGCCATGTTTTCAATGCAAAAATCCCACGAGACGCTTTCTCGGATTTCTCAGTGCTTAGATCTCCAGAGATATCTTCTTTTTGCTTTGGACAGATCCAGCATTTGTGATGATTCTGGAGAAAGGGATGAAAAACTACCCAAAATGATTGGTTTAGTTCGTGAGCCCACACTTCAAACAGAAGGAGAGTCACTCAACAGACCCATGTTGCCAGGAGTAAGTGCTGACACAGCCTTTCTTGCTGATAAGCATATGTGCTTAACGTGTATGTCTGCAAACATAGGATGAATGGAGATTGTAACTTCCAAGGAAGTCTTTGAGAAGTCAAGAATGTTTCTTAAATTTGAAAATGAGCAAAATTCTGTGTAAGAGAATATTGTTGGTATGAGCTTCAGCAGTGCTCTGTCACTAATTCGCTGTGCAGCCTTGCTACAATGCTGAGGCTTATGCCCTGGTCTGGTTTTTTTTTTCCCTTTAGAAACAATATCTCGGTTTTTCTTATCCAGTTCCCAAGGGGACCATATTTGTGTTTTATCCAAGTGCTTTTTGAAAGTAATGCCTTTTTCACTTTCAATGCTTTCTTGCTTGTGCTTATTTGTCATTTAAAAAGATATCGCCTCTTATTGTATCTCCTATATATAAGGCTTATTAAAGGATAATTACACTTTGTCTTCCTTGCCTTCAGTGGTCAGTCTGCTGTTGTGAATATATTAAACCTTTTTTAATGCTTCAGAAGGAAGGGGAAAGTCCCCCCACTTGCTATAATGAGGATGAGTTTTACCTTGACCTTGATGCCTTGGGTTAGTACAACTACCAAGATGAATGCTCACTCATGTTCACTCATGGTGTATGAATTTGTGAATGTGTTTGGCTAGTGTGAGCAGCAAGTCCATTAGTAGTGATATGAGATGGGCACAGTGTCTAGCACAGTTACTGGGGCTGCTGTGTGCAGCTGTAGTCCTAAAAAGTTGCAGATATTTTCTCTTGGTTATTAGGTGTCCCAAAGGTCTTGGAAAAGAAAATAAACCGCTAATGCATTTTTTATAAGCTTCACTAGGGTTGGGTACTTAATTGCCAGTTTTGCTTAGGAGAATATGTGAAGGAAGAAAGGAGATTAATTTAATAGTTTTTACTATCTTACCTTTAAATCTTCTGGCTTTTGTCACTTGCTGAAACTGATCTGGAGGTTGAGTGGGATTTAAATAATTTTGCCAAATCTGAGTTAATGGCTAGAGACTCATATCCAGCAAAGAATATTGGTGTTTCTCAGATGTTAAAAGCATAGTTGCTTGAGTACCCATCACTCAAGCAGTATGAAACAAGATTTTTGGATAGTTGTAGGGAAGGCCTGAGAGTACTGAGGATGCTGCTGGAATTTGGACTGTTTGGGATAACTAAAAATCTACACAGGTACCCTTAGTTTGCACTTGTAAATCTTACTTGTGCAAGAACAAGCCATTTAAAGATAATTGCTGTGCCTGGAAAAGAAGCCACACCCCAAGATGTCTCTCTGCAGGTGCTAAATCTGATTTGGCATCTTGGTAAGGAGGAATGCCTGGGGATTTGGTCTGCAAAAATGCCAGTCTTCTGCCTTGAATAAACTGCCTCTGGAAAGTCTTTTAATTACAGTGTTAAAGTGCGGTCTTGATAAATGTGTAACTAAACTGTTTACTGTTTCAGGGTAGCTAAAGTGCCCGATGATTTTGTTTAGCTGCATGTGTCACTTGGCATTACTCAAGAATATCCATGCTCTCTCCACAGCCCCAGGATTGCAGCATATTTTGTAGAACCACAAGAGCAGTCGGAGGAGGCAGTAGTGCTTAGAATGTATTTATCAGAAGTCATCACAGTGATGACACAAAGCACACTTAACCACCTCCGAAAGACTGGAGGGAAACATGCTTAAATTCCCTTTACTGCTCTGATAGACAAAGTAAGGCCCAACGCTCTCATAAGATGAAGATCTGAATAGTGGAGGTCTAGTATTTGGCCCATCTTGAAAAAAATATTGTTAATGGCTGTCTTGCGTTGATTGACACAAGTTTACGTGGCTTACCTGCCCTCTCAGTACATGTGAGTGTGGGAGCCACCTTGTTGCCTGTTTTTGCAACCATCATCTTCCCTCCTCCCTTTATTAGGGAGGCCTTCCAGTCCCCAATCTTGCTGTTCACAGGCTGAAACCCAAAAAGCCCTTGGCACAGAGCTTAGCACTACTGGACTAGCTCAGGATATAAGTGTACAATTGGCAATAAATTATACATCTCTAATTCCAGCTGACAGATCTTAAAATCTTTAGTCTTTAGTATGGAAAAAAATGCAAACCAACCCAAACCCCCATGAAATCTGTGTTAAACTCAATCAGTTATTACAAAAGCCCCAGCTTGAATCTCTTCTTCCATGACAACATGAAAAGCCTTTTTTTTTCTAAGAGCTGTTGCTTTTGTCTAATGACTTGAGCCTGGCTTCCCTACTCTGCTTGTGCCATAGTGGGCTGCTCTTATGCTGCTGGTGAGAACCTTGCTTCACTAGATTGTGATTGTTGTCAAAATGCTATGAGAGTTCCTTGGGTTTGTGCTGGATCAGAGTGTCAATTTCTAGGCGATTCTGTTGCCACTAGCTCCTTTTGGACTTCATCCATCTGTATTGGCATTTTGACATTTAATGTTGGTTCTGTCCTAGATCCTGTTATGTGACTGAGTATAACTTACATGGCAGCTTCTCTCAATAGGAGCATTTGTTAACTGATGTGTTTTTCTGGTTCCGTCTTCCTTTATATTTTTTTGACCCCGAAGGAGTACTTTTGTCTGCTTATACTGCAGTCAGATCTATGCCTGTCTCTGTTTTCCAGCCACCCACACCGAATAACCCGTGGTTGCACAAGAAAAGTAGCAGGTTTTTCTTTTTTAAAATACCCAAGAAGTACAGGAAGTACATGATGATTGTTCAAGCAGTGGATGCTTTTGCTTTCTTGAGTCAATGCTGAATACTCTTTAGGGGTGATGGTTTTGCAGATGAGTCAGAACAACTCAGCTGAGGAGGCCTGATCATATTTACTGTGGTCCACACACTGCGCTTCCAGGGCCGTGCTGCTCTTCATCCTGCATGTTCCACTGGTGGCAGTGGGGCCTTGAGGAGAGGTTTAGAATGAAAACTGATTCAAAGCTGGTAGCCAAACTTTTTGGGTGGCATTTTTAGGTACACAAACTTTGTCTATATAGTTTCCCTGGTGATTTACTTATTTAAGTGTGCAATGGCATACGTGCTTAGCTGACAGTTCTTGTTTAAGGTGAAGAGCTGCATCATTGATTGTGACTGATGTTCAGAGGGATTTCCTTCTTGCTTACATATTGGAGATGGCAAATGATACTCCATTGCTTTGTTTGTGAGAAGTAATATTTTATAAGTATTTTATAAGATGGCTCTGGACAGTATTGTAAAACTTTTTTTCAAAGGGTGATGGTATCCTACAAGATAAGAACTTTTCAAATATGTAATTGGGTTAATCTAATCTTGCTGAAAGAGGGGCACCCTGCCTGTTTTGTTGTGCTTCCCCTCTGGGTTGTTGGACCCTTGCTAAACTGCTAGGAAAAACTAACCTGATGGATGTCAAGTAAATCTGTGTAAGGTTAATTAATTTATCAATGCTAGTGCTGAAGCAGCAGGGAAGGGGTCCAAACTGTGCAGATGGGTGCAAGAGGACTGTCCCATTTAAGGGAGTTCTTGGTACTGTCAGTACATACAAGTAAGTCTCTTTCTTGTTACCAGAGTTTAGTGAAATATTTAAATAAAGGGAAGAGAGGTTGGCTGGGATGGAGGAACAAGGGGGAAATTAGTGCTTGACTGTGTGGTAATTGAGCAGATAGAACTTGTGGCTTACTTTGTATGACTGTCTTCTTTTATAGTAACTTTCTCTCTTTTTTTTTAATGGTCTCTGATTGCTGATATTTTTTCTGCTCTTGGTTGTTTCAGGTGGAGGAGTCCTCAAGTGAGAAGCAAATAAAGAGTCCTCTTCCATCTTCAGAAAGAAAACCTGCTAAGCTAGTTAGAAGCAGGTCTTTAGAAAAGTCTTTGGACCTTAACGAGAATGAAAATCTTCCAGAGAAGAGCAGTGCTTCAGATAGTGAAGAAGGTATAAATCTCTTTCTTAACAGTTGAGATCTGGAAAACAACATGACTTTGGTGTTCCATCTCGCTTGTGGAGAAAGTTAGAGAACTTTCTGATCTTATGAAACTTGTTTGCTTATTTGTTTCACAGAATTGCAGCAAAAGCATTTTTTAATCTTTGTTTCTGTGAGGGGAAAATGTTGTTGGGTTTTTAGAATGAAAACAAAGAAATTGTGGTTTTCTTTCTCTCTTTTGGTGGGTAGAGAGTTGCCAACAGCTTAAACTAAAAGTTTATTGACAATGGGGTGGTGCTAATTTCAAAGACGTTTCTTTCATTTGTTTGTATTTCTTGGAAACTGAGGGGAAACATTTCAGGCTGTACTTAAGTTTCTGAAAGCTTCCCCCAACCCCCTTCTTTACACTTGTACTTGCTTAAGGCTTATGGGCTTCATTGTTATTGGTGGAGTAAGCTGAGGAACTTACTGAAAGCCCAGGGTTTCAGGAGAGTATAGTGCATGCTCTGGGTCTGATCTGAAAATGAGAAGCCTTAATGGATATCTTGCAGCAGCTTTCACTCTCTGTGCTAACAGTGGATCCTAATATACCAACCTCATATCTCATTACCCAGTATAAGATAGAAGAAGCACAGGTACCTGGATGACAGACTTGTGCTGAGATTTGTGGGTGCTTGTGCTGTGGTTCCACAGTAGCCCCTGACAAGTTCTCACTTTCTGTGATGAGATTTTCACTTGCCCTGGGGAGGTTTTCTGTGCCAAAGGGCTGTAGTTGTTCAGACAGCTCATTGAACTTTGGTGGATATTCTGTAATATCTGAATCTTGGGTTCTGTAAATGCTTTTAATGTGAAGTGTGCACAACCTGTATTGGTTCCAAGGTTATATGGTGGTGAAGAGAAAGACAGAAAACCCCAACAGTAGTACTGTGCTCAGAAGCAGCTGTATATTTCTTTCATGTGCAAAGAGAACTTACTTTATTGCTTGTTGGCAGGAATAGAACAGTTTAGTTAATTGAAGGCAGTTCTTAATCTCACTGAGAAATTTTGTGACTTGGTGTTTTCAGAGCTGACAACTGAAGTTGTTTGCAGGTGTTGTTATGGGGGGACTGTTGAGGTATGCAGGAAAGCTTTCAGAGTTACAGTTTGAGTTGGCTGCCTTCAAGTTGTGATTTTTGCCTGGGGATATGGTTATATTCAGTTAACTTTGCTGTTGCTCCCTCATACTGCTTCTGTGTTGGCTTGAGTTCAGATTCAACTCAATGTATGTCAGGCATTATCATTTTTGTAAATATACCTACTTAAAGAGGCTGTTGTTTATGCCATACTCATACACACTTAACAAGCTTCAAAAATTAATTTACTCTTTGACAGGTGTATCTCTTAGAGCAGCAGAATGTTCTGGCTTTTGGATGTTTTAGATATTTTGCAGCTTTCCTATTTTTCTATTACTACATCTCTCTTCTGTCTCTGGATTTTATTTTTTATGGTGAAGGTCTCCAGTTAAACTGATTAAAAAGTAGTCCTGTTGTCTTTCCTGCTGCTAGTTCCTAAACAATAGCAGTAAATATTCCCTGTAATGCCTGCATTAGTGATGTTGAATAAATAGAGCATATTAAACTGGAGATATCTCTTTAATAAAAAACAACTGATTTCATGCTGCCTTTCTTATTTTTCTTCCCTTCCCCAAGACTAGCCTTTTTTATTAGGAACAGGATTTTCTAGACTCACAACATTAATCTTTTCTCTCAGAATCTTCATGCTTAGAATTTTTTTCTTCTGTTTCTCTGTCTGTTTTCTGTTGCAGTTGCCCCACACTCTTACAAGGTGAATTCCTTCACGCAAATGAAACTAGCTTTCCTGCATGGCAAAGGTTTACCCATGCGATTAATTTCTCTTGTGTCCTCTGGCTCATACTCAGGCTGCCCATGGAGGTGTCCTGGCAAATAAGGTGAGGGGCAAGCTCAAGACTCTTGTTCTTCACAGCAATAATTCCCTTGTCCTAAGCAGTTCTCACCTTGGGAATGGGGGTCTGCATCCCACTGTGCACCACTGGCCTATTGACCTGCATCTTGGTGTTTTTGTCCAGTTTCGTAAATCAGAGTATAAATCCTGAACCATGACAAACTTTTGGCTAAGCTAAACATTAATATCTGTGGCCTGAATTCTGAATTTCAGAAAACAGATTTTAGTTCAAGCATAGAATACATGTTTCTAACACAGAGACAGGATATCTTTATGATTTCCTCAAGACTCTTTAGTATAGTTTGTTTGTCTGTTTTCTGTGATCATGTTTGGCATGCAGTACTTCAAAGTAAGAAGGGGGAAGCAGGATATAGGGAAAACAGTATTTTCTGCTAGAAGGCTCTACTGTATGCAGAGAAATCGTACATTTCTGTTCTCCTTGTGTAACATGACAGACTTACTGTGTTGTTTCTATGTGTACTAATAACCACCTTAAATGTGTGATCTGCAGGAGAGCATAACTAGCTGCACCATGGTGCTGCAAGATGGGCACAGCAGAGGCTTGACTGCTTGCAGATACTGGTGTAGAGGGCATACCTCTATTTAAAATACAGGACAGTTGAAATTCGGTTCAGCCCTGTATTAGTTGTCCTCCTCTTCCCCCCAATACAAAATTTTGGATATGCATTGTATGTAAGCAAGAGTAGCCCTGTGATCTTATTGGCATTTTAATCAAAATACTGAAAGGATATACCTTGTTGAAAAAAATTCTTTATTTTGGTGTTTGGAGGATATATGTTTAAGTCACCTGAAGGCAAAAATTGGTGAGGTTTTTTTATGTTGTGAACTGGAAAAAGCTAGCATTGTGCAATACTTACTTAGTAGTTCCCCAAGATAATTCTGTACTTCAAGTATAGGAGGGTTCTCTGAAAATGGTTAATACTGCTGGTACAGTCTTTAAATAGATGATGTCTGGAACATGTTCACTTCCAGGAATTGGTTTTATTCACTTGATTTCAGGTGTATTTGGTTAAAAGCTTCTACCTACATATCTTTCACGCAGCCTGTAATTTTTCCCTATCCCCAACGGTATAGAAATGTTCAACAGTGCCAAGATTTGCATACATACTTTTTAAAATCCTGATCCTCCCCCAACTCTGTGGAGTGGAAAATTAGCCTTCTTACTAATTTGTTTGATAGCCTGTGCTCTTATCAGTTCAGCTTTCTTAATTTCCGTGTGGTATGTTTAGCTTTTTGCTGTTCCTTGTTGAGGGGAATTTTAATAACAGCGGTTTTCTTACTGCCCCATTTCCCCCTCCCCCTCCATTTTCTGTCTCTTTTTTTGCACTGCAGATGTCTTTAAACCTCTACCATCTCTGCTGCATAATGGTATTATATTCAAATATTATTTCGCAGCTTGCCTTGCAGTGATGAAAATGACCTTAGGAAGTGCAAAGTAGTAGTGGTGGAGGGAATAGACCTGCTGTTCTTAGGCTGAATCAGAACACTCTGGGTAATATGCTTACTTCTGTGGTTTTGGGTCCCTAGTGATCCTTACCTGAAGTCAGAATAATCACATGTTCTTTTAGCAGACAGCTCCAATTTAGCTATAAATGTATTCAGGTTAAGAAAGTTAGTGTTGATAATTATATGTTGCTGAGGGGTTAGAACAGCCCTCAAAGTGAGGGTGTTAAACTGATATCTCTCTATTTGCACAAAAAACTTTGTTAATAAAGAGCATTCCAAGCCATTCTTAGGGTAAAATGCTTTGCGTTGCCCTACTGGTGTGAAAAACAAAGGCAAGTTTACCTGTGTGAAATGAAACCGTAGACAAACATGCACCTTCACTTGTAGCAGAGATAAGCGGTTAAGGCTGCCTGTTCTGTTCAAATGACAAGCGTATAAAGTGTATGCTTATTCATTGCTATGCTACTGTTTGTGCTCACTGCTTCATTAGAATTTCTACAGATAAATTTTGAGAACGCCAGATGGAAGTGACTCGAAGCTTGTCAAGTTCTTGGTGTATCCTGCTACAGATGTGGAACTCACAGCATGTATGCACACATGCACCTTCCAGACTCATTGTCCAGAAAGTTTACAGTTTTCTTGGAGAACAACTGTTTGAATCCCAGCATCTAAAGTAGCTGATGGGCCTGATATGTAAACCCAGGTTTAGCTTGGATTTTCTGAAAATTACTGCTGTATGTGCTAACAACATTAAAAAACCTCTTTTGTTTCTTTCAAGAGCTGAGAAGGATTGTAAATAGAAAACCTATTTCTCAATAGGTGCTCATGCACTTCATTGGCACTTAATTGACTATTCCTTATTAGAGACATGACCATATAGAGCTAGTGTAGGTAGATTAACTTAGGGGAAGTTTTGTTTAGACCTGTGGGTGCTTTTTGTTCAAACTCACTAGAAAGAGGATAGACTGAGTAATAGAGCTTGGTAGCAAGATCTGCACCTTAAGGTAGTAAAGCATGGGCTTTGTGCATATCACAAGTTGCCCTGGCATACCAAATTACCTTGCACCGGCAGAAGAATAGCAGCTGTCCTCTGCAGGTGAATGCGAAGTTGAGTTGTTTAGCTCAGGCTCACTGGGGCAGAGGTAACTTGTGTTATCTTGTGTTTGCTAAGACATATACAAGTAGCTGACAAAACCGATCTGATGCTTATCTGGTGGCTTGATCATGTGTCTTGGTGTCTTTATTTTTTTTTTTAAGTGGTAGCAGATTCCTTGGGCATGTCAATGTCCAGCTGAGTAACACTCAACCACAGTAACTAGGTGTGTATTGCCTGGTAGCTGATGCACAGTAGGAGTGGGGGAGGTCAGCATCAGTATCTGAAACTTCCTGTCTCTTAGCAAAAGAGAGGATGTGGGTAGTGCACTCTGAAAGGAGAGATCTGTAATGTTGAGGTCTTGTTAAATTAGGTCAAACTTACAGTTCACTTGGCCTGCCTTTTATTAGAGTTAGATTCAGTTAGGAGAGAAAATTCAGTGAGTAAAAGCTGAAAACGCAGGCTGAAATTCTGGCTTCCTGCAGAATGTTTCAGCACAGCAGAATTCATATTCTATGTGTAATGACTGTGTATTGACTGGTTAAATAGACCTCTTGAAATGTGTGTTTGCTTTCTGTCCATCTCATAATTGTTTGGAATTACAATTGCATAAGCAGAACACGGCATGGAGTGGAAGTCAACCTCTTGTGCAAGCACAAGAACACAGCACTCACCCTTCTCTTTTGGGGTCTTTTGAAGTCTGATGAGATCAAGGAGAGCTTTTTTGGAGGCAGATGTTCTAGCAGGCTAGGAGCAGCACTAGAGAGGGAGTCTGCTCAGTCAGAACTGGCTTTCCTTGGGGACTGCTGTGGTTGTTCAGTCAGTGCATTTGCCTTATCAATACTGACTGCTACCAAGCCAGTAATGTTTTAAGTGCTGTAACCTTAGCCTGCAGGCAGCTTGTGAACTACAGCGTGATATTCAGGCTCCCTTTGCATTTGTGGCTAGCACTGACCTTTCCTAGCCCTGAGCATTCATTTGTATCAGTTGAAAGGTTGTGTCTGTCTGCTGCAAGATTTGCTTTTGGGCTGCTTGTTTCATTTTAGTGATGTGTGGTGCTGGGGGGGCTTGTTTGTCTTGCTGGTAATTATAGTTTAGGATTGACTTCTTTCTAAAGCATAAGCAGATTGAGTTGGGATTGGCACAGGAAGCTGCCTGCCCTCCAGGATTATAGTTCTATCCCTTATCTCTTGCAAGCGTGGCTGAGAAAACCACAAAGCTGAGTCATGCCAGCAACCACCAAAAAGCAGAAATAGCAAAGATCAGTGCTGCAGCCACAGAATGCCACTGGGGTGCTCGGTGGCTTTGAAATAAATGGTGGCATTTGAGCCTCTCCATGCATTTTTGGGAACTGCAAAATGGAGCAGGGTGCCCCTTGTGTTCCTGTTCAATGGGTATGGAGGGAAGAACTGCTTGGGAGTCTACCTGATCCCTTAGACTGTGGGCATTACCAGTATTACAGCTATTAAAAGCAGAATTCTGGAACCAGCCATAAGAAGAAAGCTGTTATGGTTTTACTGTTCTTCTTTCTTGTCTTTTGTACAATAGACACACATATTAATGAAAATTATGCTAACTTTCTTTCCCCAGTGTTTCTTGCAGGATTAGTAGAATTCTGCTAACTTTCTTTCCCCAGTGTTTCTTGCAGGATTAGTAGAATACTGAAGGCAAAATTGAAGGGATGGTAGCTCTTGCTGTTAACTTATCAGTTTGCACAGGGAAGTGGTGGTGGTGGTGTGTATTTGAAAATCAGCTTTGGACTTTGTTCCTGAAGGCAACCTATCTACCAAATAATTTGCTGCTATCCTTACTGGGTTTCTGAGAGCAAGAAACAAATGCTGATGCAAGCTTGGGAGAGATCTAAGCTGTAATAAAACCTAGAATACTATCAAGGTTATGTGTAATACTGTTCTTAACCTGATCTCTGTCTTTCTTAGCAGTGAAGGAGACTGTCTCTGACAATGATCTCTATGGGAGACTTTTTATAAACAGAGTTTTCCACATCACTGCAGACAAGATGTTTGAAATCCTTTTCACCAATTCTCACTTCATGCAGAGGTTTCTTAATTCCAGGAGTATAGTAGGTAATAAACTCTTCTCCCTTCTGTCTGTTACAAGCTACCCTGAAATTTTTTACCTCTGAGAATTGCTAAATAGGGCTAAGTTGAATTTTTTGAAGTTTTTCCTTGCTTTAAAAGAATTTTTAAGCTTTTATGTTTCACTATGAGAGAGGATATCTAAAGCTAGACTATTGTTTCCCTAAGTATGCACATTTTGGAGTAAAAGCCTCATTTCAGTGCACCACAAAATTTCACCTTAATGCCTGAATTTTGCGTAGGTTATTAAGTTGATGCATTCTGTGGGGTATTTCTGGTTACATTGTGTCCCAGAAATAGTGAAATTTGTATGGCTGATACACAGGCAAAAATCATTGCATCCTCCTAAACGATACTCACAGACTTTAATTTTCTGGGTGAGTAAATTTTATTCACTGAGACAGTAAGAACAGAAAATCAAGTAAAAAAGGATAATATTTATTCAGTGTCAGCTGGGAAGGCAATGTGGCAAAAGCTTTTGATAATGCTAAATGAATCTATGCAACTCTAAGCAAATGGGAAATGACATATATTCATTTAATTGCTTACTCTTTTGTCAACCCTATTTCAGTAGATTCAGGCTCAGCTATCCAGAGCCTCATCTTTGTTTATTAGCAGACTACATGAGTATGGTTTTTCCTGGAAAAGCCCCACAATTAATTGGAACCAGTTTTCTGTCTTTCCCCCTACTCCTGTTCTCAAACTGTTAAGACATGATAAGATAGGTAATTTTTTATGTGAGATCTTGCATAACTTCTCATCTAGATGCTGTATCAACCCCTTGGAATAGAGACTCCAATGGCAATCAGTTGAGGACTTTGACGTACACTGTAACAATTAACAATCCCCTCTGTGGGAAGTTCACCACTGCAACGGAGAAGCAGGTACTGTGTGCATGTGTGTGTCTGTCTGTCTGGTGCCCTTTAGAGCAAGGGACAGATCCACTCTGTGGTCTGTCACAGTTCTCACTGTGGATTAAAGTTCAGTGAACTGAATATGTATCTGGAGTTTAAACAGAGCATCTCTCAGGTGTCTTGCTGTGTCTCTCACCATTACTGAGCCAATGCTTATGAAATGAAAGAGGCTTTCTGCCTTTACAGGTGTCTGTAAATTCCCATGAAACATCTCTTAGGAACTGGGGGGTGAAAAGGTGCAATTAAAGGCTTTCAGTGTCCACTTCTGGGCTCCCGAGTATGAGAGGTGAAGAGCTTAACCAAGGGCAACTAAGATGATGAAAGGACTGGAGCATCCCATGTGAGAAATGGCTGAGAGCTGGAAATCTTCAGCCCAGAGAAGAGAACACTCAGGGACATCTTAAAATTTATAGAAGCATCTGAAGGAGGGTGCAAAAAATTCTGAGACAGGCCCTCACTATCAAAGGCCACAGATTTCAGTGGTGCCCAGTGACAGGACCAGAGGTTTGGACACAAACTGAAACACAGATGATTCCTTTTGAACATCAGGAAACACTTTTTCACTGTGACGGTGACTAAGCAGTGGAACAGATTGTTCACAGATGTTGTGGTACCTCCTTCCTTGGAGGTATTGGAAAGCCACTTGGACATGGACCTAGGCAACCAGCTCTAGATAGTCCTGCCTGAGTTCTTGGACAAGACAAGCACCAGAGGTGCCTTCCAATCTCAACCCTCTTGTAATTCTGCTTTGGGAAAGGTCTCAAAGAAAAGCTGTGGTCATGAGGCAGTGGCCAGCCTTGTATCTGGTACTTGAGGTGGCAGTGGGGAAGTCCTGATGCTGCTGATGTTGGCTCTAGCAGGAGGCATCTTCTCTTTTCCCACCCCACCTATACTTGATATTCTTAACTGGTTTTTATAGTGGTTCTTCAGGCTTTCTCTCTTCTTGAGTTCACTTGGAGTTGGTTGATCCAGCCTAAGGAACTCAGGCTGAAAGGGGGTGGGGGAAATTTGTGTACCATGAGTATACCTTCTTAATTGTCTTTTCTTTTTTGATAGATCCTGCATAAGCAGAGCCAGAAAGGTCAGTCTTACCAGGTAGATGCTGAGGTCCTGACCCACGACGTCCCCTACCATGATTATTTCTACACTGTGAACAGATACTGCATCAGCCGCACGTCCAGTCACAAGTGCCGGTTACGGTGAGCCTGCGTGCTGCGCCGGGGAGGGCAGAAGCCAAGGCAGGGATGTCCTCAGTTGAGATTTTCCAGCAGCACTGAGAATGTTGGCTTCTTTTATGAAGAATAAGCTTAGTTTATTTAGTTTATTTAGCTGTGCTTGCATCTCATTAATGCAGTGAGAAATTAACTGAGATGTTGACTCTGAGGTACAGAACTCGTCTCCCAGACTGAACTGGGTCCTGACCAGCCTTGTGTTTTTTGAGTGCAGCTGTGTGAGTGGGAGAAATTGGAAAAAATTGAGATGTTTTATTAGAAGGTTTCCCAGTCATCCTTGCTAAAGGCCTATAGAGGAGAATGTTTTCACAGGAATGTGCAGAGAAGATAGAATGTACTTAATTTTGCAAGGAGGGTACTCAAGTGAACTCTGTCTAGATATGGAATTTCCTCTCCCATTTGTTGAAAACGATGTAAGTGGTGCTGTCTTTAGTAAGAGCTTTTTTCTCAACCTTAATCAGTGCTCAGGAAAGGTTAGCAAGCCTGGATTCTATTCTGGCAAATCTCAGGCTACTGAAAACTCCCTCTCTACTGGGAGAATGGAATGAAGGTCCTTGAACGACTGCTTTGGATTTTTTTTTTGAGTGAATCGCTGTTCTTCTTTGAGACCTAGACTTGTTTTTTTCTGAGACATACAACAGCCCAAGGATAAGAGGAAAAACCTAGGTGCACACGGTGCACAGAGCATACATGTATAGAACAGAAAGGCACATGGTGATGTTACAGCTGGCCTTACTAAACTGTGTTTAAAATGGCTCAGAAACTCTGTTTGAAAGGAGTTGTTTTGTTATACCATGCACAGTGGGCTTACGTTGATTTGGAAGATTACTTAAAAAGTTGAAAAAAGTGTATTCTAGGATGGTCAGTCTTCTTGACTGAAATTAAGGACTTTGTCCTTTATGAATAGCTTTGGGATTCACTCAGTTAAAGCATGCCTCTGAAGGATTCTAGTCCAATTCATTTTTATTCTGGAAGCAGTATTGATTAGCTTTACCTGAGGAATGCAGGGTATGCACAGTAGGAATGTAGGTTTCCCCTCTGTCATGCTCGTGGAAAGACAGATTTTAATTTCTGTCTACTCAGGGTAGGGTGTGAGCACTTGAGTTGTGATAAAGAATTTCACTTTCTGCTATTGTAGTGCCTATGTAATATATCATGTGTAGTCATACAAAGTAATAATCATTACTTTATTATCTGGAAGCCTGAATCCTATTTTAAATATGTGTTAAAATGAGAATGCTTCAGAGGATAGAAATCATCTGGTAGTCTGAGCCTGAAGGAAAACATTCCAAAATGTTTCCCATAATTTGGACATTTAGATTTTGACACTTTAGCTAGAGATGTTGTCTTTGCTACTGTCTGTCTCTTGCATTTTTTCAATGAAAGTGCTGCCCAGCTGGAGAGCGATGGCAGTTCCAGTTGGTATTGCAGATTGTAGACATAAGCTGGAGGCTGCTTCTGATAAGAGATTTCTGCTATCACTGTGCCACCTAGAAGAGCACTTTTCCATTATTGCATTCTGTTTTCTAGGGTTTCTGCAGAAGTGAAGTACAAAAAACAGCCTTGGGGCCTTGTCAAGTCTGTAATTGAGAAGAATACCTGGGGAGGAATACAGGAAAACTTCAAACAACTTGGTGAGGCATTTTCTTCTTTGTGCTGGAGTAAGGAGCCTACCTTTGCTATGTACTTTTTTTTTTTTTTTTTTGTCTGTCAAACCTGGCTCCTTAAAGAAAGGCTTGAAAAAAGGGCAACACCTAAGCAGTCTTAAAGACAGAACTTGCTGTCATCAGTGTATCTGCCAGTTCTGGGGTATGAAAGAAGCCTTGTGGCTAACAAGGGGCTCTTGTATACCTGGCCATAATGGCTTTCAGAAGGAAAACAGAGGAGCAGCAGGAAAGCTGTTATTCTCAGCTGGATGTGCTCATCTCTAAGAATTTCCTTGACTGTGCCTATGAGAGGAGAAACAGTGGCACTTGGCAGGCTCCATGGATGTCTGTTCACAGCCTGGCCAGCCACTGCTGCAGGCTCACAGTCTAACACAATTTCAAGCCTCAGTCTAACAGTGTCTTGCAGTGCTCTTCCAACTGCTGTCTGGCATAGCATTGAACAATCCTGCCTGGGGCTGAGTGTGCACCACCTCTGCAGTGTTCCAAGTGCCCTCTAGAAAATGGAACAGGGGTGGAGGTCAGGGTGTAGTTCGCCAATTACCTGCTTTAAGTTCATGTATTGGAACAAGGTGTGCTTGTTCCTCTCACTGCCATCTTGCATATCTCACAATTTGTCTTCAGCTTTCTTTTTGACACTTTGGTAACCTTATTTTTTTCCACTGCAGAATCAGATCTCCTAATGGAGGAATATGCAATTAATCAATCCATAGAAGACTCTGGGAAATTACTTGCTCTGAGACGAAGGCGACGCACTTTACACCGGGGTTTGGCAGAATCACTTCCCAAACGCTCTGCCCAGCATTCCTCTGGTGACCTGGGAGTAGAGTCCCAGGGCAGCTTAATAGGTAGGAATTTTTTATATCAAGTGTTTTCTAAAAGGTATGTTCAAGAAAGCATAACTTTTAAAATAGTGCAAGAGTAGCACTTGTGTAAGTATTGCTCTTTTCTGTGATAGCAAATGCTTTAGCAAGTTCAAGCTTGCATAAAGTATATTTGGAGCATGCATGACCACTTTTATCATAAGTATCTCGTGAAATTAGGCTAATACCACCTTCAGTTTTAAAACAGACAAAAATCAACCAAAATCTTAAATACTGCTCTGTATCTGCAAAGGTTTGAAAATGAGATTGGATCAGGGAAAATAAAACCTGATCCATGTAAAGTTTCTGAAAATTTTTTTTCTTCAAATAACTACACACACAGGTGATGAGTTGGTTGAACTTTGCTACTTGGCTCTTGGCCCTGTCATCTCAGTTTTGGCTATTGATTTTTAATGTTAAGAAGTCTGTTTCCCATAT
Organism: Melozone crissalis; assembly: GCF_028551555.1. Classification (NCBI taxonomy): domain Eukaryota; kingdom Metazoa; phylum Chordata; class Aves; order Passeriformes; family Passerellidae; genus Melozone; species Melozone crissalis. Next base: position 18,374,172 of record NW_026535786.1, on the reverse strand, counting down.
GCTTCTGTAATTTCTGGGTCACTGAAGCATTTCTTGCAGTTCTACTGCCCTTAGGCATGACAGACTTGGCCACCAGCATATACAACATTAGTATCACCTAGGGAGATGAGGAACATCTGTGCACTAGTTTGCACTAGGGAATGGTGGATTCCATGACAGAAGCTGGATTGTAAACAGTAAGGTAGGAGCAAGTACACTTCCCTAAAGAGGGAGACGACACTGTGTATAGATAGCACTGAGGGAATATTTGGATCAACAGCATGAGTAAAGGGCTCTACCTTTGTGAAATTGCTTCCTAATTACTTAATTTTGCTACTGTTGCTCCACCTTTTCAAATGAGTTTGCCTCTGTGTGTATTACAGCTTTTATGTATGTCTATTGTGCAGGGCGGGATGTGCAAAATCAATTATATTTAAAGATAAGTGTGCCCACAGTGATAACTGCTCGGTTTGGAGAGAACAGGCGCACTGTGTCCCTCAGTGTCTGATCCCTGATGCCTGCAGAACAGCAGGTGGCCTCCCAAAGAGCTGTTTTCAGGACAATAGCTAAACCACGCCAGTAAGGATGGGACAAGTTACAGGAAAATGTGACTGACACTGGTTGTCAGAAAGATGAACGTGAGCAGGAGCGCCAGCAGGAGAGCCGCTTTGCAGCTGTCTCTGCAGTGCATGACCAGCAGCACGTTTGTGTGTTAGTCATGGATGGACTTCAGCCTTCTCAGGCAATTCAGGTTTAATGTGACCATGGCCCAGTATTGTGTTCTCCCCAGCACAGTGGGTAGGGGGAATTCTGATGGAAGAGCCAAACTGTTCAGCCAGCTTCTCAGAGATGATTGCAAAAATGCCTTGGTGAATGTTGGAGGTGATCCTATGCACCTACATGACCTGATTTCCATCAGAAGTTGTTGGGCTGTTGTGTGTGAAGTGCTGGGCACTGACATGTATCTATCTGCAGACATCCTTTAGGAATAGTCTTTAGTACTTTTTAACCTCCTTCTCTTCCCTGCCCTATAGGAAGGAAAAGAGATGCAGTAAGTAGGACCACCACCATCATTGTAGTAATGAGTGTCTTGTAAGTACTCACTTGCATTAAAGTGTTGCTTGACTCAAGCTCATCTTGTTTTTATCTGTATTTGTTCCTCACTTTTATGTTAAGGTTGCATGTAGCATGATAAACTAATTTGAGTGGAACATGGGGATATAGAAGAGGAATGGATTGACTTGGAAATGACATGTGGGATGAAAATGCTGACTTGTCAAACTAGTCTACCTTACAGGTTTACTTAGATCTGATCCAATTAAAAAATAAAGTCTAGGATCCACTCATTCGTAATTTTAAAAGTTCCAAGAAGAGATACTGTTGTTATTTTTTGCTATTACCCAGCTTAATGGTAACTGCTAGGAATTGTTCAGATAGATACTAATTTTCAGTATAGTGCTGCCCCACACCTTTTTTCTCCCAGGATGCTGGGAGGATTCTGTTTCCTTAGCTGTCTTTAGCTATGATCTTATGTTTGTAGCATTGCAAATGAAATTGTTGAAAAATTGATTTTTGTTCTTTTCTATCTACAGTTTGCTGCTCTTGGTCTTGCTGAATATAACACTGTTCCTCAAACTCTCAAAGATAGAGCATGCAGCTCAGTCCCTTTATCATGTCCAGCTTCAGGAGGAAAGCTCTTTGAAGTGAGTTCACAATCTTTGCTTGCTTTCTTTTTCAGCTTATGTGAGAATCTGATCTAAAAAATAAATTATAAACAATGAAATTGAGTGGTAAGTTTTCAGAAGTGGCTGGGGCTTGCTGTACTTCTGTGGTCTATGCTGAAATCCAATGACATGTCTGACTACATCTTGCAGTAATAAATTTCTTCTTTGACAAGCTGTTTTGGGAGAAATGTTAACCTTAGTTTGCATTTATCAGCTGCTGTGACTCATCTTCTGTGAATATCATAGTGCTGATCACAGAACTGAAGTGTTCGTCCTGTGTGAACCAGCATGTTCTCAAATGGAATGTTAAAGATTCATTTAGCTTTTTAGCTTCTCTCTGTGAGTCCCCTAAATCTCCTCTCCTTCACAAACTTCCATGTTAGGTGCCTTTTTTACTCAGGCACAGAAAGATGTTGCTTCCTCTTGAATACAGTATCAAGAAAAAAGTTAAAAACCATATCCTGATTTTGAGTCTGGAAGGGATGTGGGGACCTCCCATAGTGACAGAACTGGTTAGAGTGACTTTCTTCTTAAGAAGGCTCTTGCTCCCTGAAGTGTGGACCTTACATTGTAAACATAATGTGAGCACAGTTTTTTCTTGGTGGCTGTTGCCTGTAAAGGTCTGAGGTACTAGCTTCAAGCAAACAGGTATTGGAATTCAACTGCAGGCAGCTTTGTATGTGGCTTTTGTAAGAGGATGCTCTCAGCAATGGCAGAGCAATGGTGGCAGAGAACAGTTGTTTTTAAAAAGGCATTGGGGTGCATGCTTCATGTTTCTGATGTCACCTCAATCTTTTTCAGCATATCCCCAGAAATTGTATCAAAAGAGGAGATACCTCAATATGATAAGGAACAGGTTAAACATGTGAAGGGAGTTTTAAGAGACTCAATTGAAATGCTTGAGCAGGTAGGTCTGAAAATCTTTCCTGGTGATTTTTGTTCTTGTACATCTTTTCTCCCTTGTGTTATCATAGCTTGATGTGGTCTGGTGCTAGATAAAGTTTTCTTGATCTGTTTTGCCCCAGGCTTGAGTTTAGTTAACAGGCAGTGCTTATGTTTCTGATGTTTCGGATCACTTTGGTTTTGAATTTGTTTCTTGGAGGGTTAGGTTTGTTGTTTTTTGGATGGTTGGTTTTTGTTTGGGTTTGTTTGTTTGTGGGTGGGTTTGTTTTGTTTTGTTTTTTGTTGGTTTGAGTTTTTTATTTGACTAAGATGTAAGTACTCATGTCAATTTTCTTAAACTTGTCATGTGCTTAAGAGGAGATGTGTTAATGCAGTTCTGAATCATGACAAAGCAAAGACTGGACTATTTTAAAACACATTCCCTTTTCTAAGAACACTCATATTAAGATTTGTGAAGTGTTTTCCCATCTTACTATGGAATTTCTTAATTCAGGTTTATCCTGGCATTTGTTCCCCACTACTCCTCTAGATATTGGCAAGAGCTTCATTTAGCATTGATATCAAGGGGCCACCTAATCTCCAGTGAAAAATAAATAATTTCTGCAGACCATATGTTTCTGAGAGACTCCACAGAAGATAATCTTCCTTCACAGTAACTTAAAATTTCAGGCTCTTGTATACTACAGACAAAAAAAAAAAGGTAGAATATTGTTGTGTCTCTCTGATCATGAAGCCCATGGCTGTTAAATCCTTACAATCCCTAGACTGAAATTTCAACTCAGTACCTGAAGGACAGTAAATTCATGCTTTAGTTTTTACTTACTACTCAGGAATGTTCTGATTTTAACTTCATTGATTATATCTTGAAATGCGATGGAACAAATTATTAGTTTAGGAAAGCTGAAGGGGGAGTTCACATGTACCTTTCTCCATTGTTTGCTCTTTGTTCTTCCATGAAAGTACCCATGTCAATTTTCTCCACTAAAGGAGGTTAGAAAAAGAAGCCATTTCTTACACTCCTCATTTAGAGGTGTCTCTGCATGCACAGCTGCTATTAATCTGTTAATTAACCACTTTGATCACAACTTGAAAAAGCCTAAGTGCTGCAAGTTTCACTTTAGAGATGAAATTTTCTGGTTTTCAGGCCATTTTTATTTTCTCGGCTTACGATTCAAACAATTCCTAATTCTGAAGTGTTAAGTACTTTTTGAGCACACAGTGTAAAAAAAGAAAAGTGAGAATTTAGCCACCTTTTTCATCCAGAATAACACTTCTTGTCTGGAAGTCCTGAAGCATCTTAATGCTTGATACCTTGTGTTTTCTGAGGGTTGTCAATAACCTAAACATGTTTTGTGCACCAAAATGCACTAGGAGGGCCAGGTAGTAAAAGAAAATTCATGTTGTGCTGCCATGTTCCTTGGAGTATTTGCACTGAACATTATCTGTGACTAAAAATGAGTGGAGTGGTTTATCTGTGCTGTTGTCTGGTGAGGTATTAAGACTTTATCATCCTGGACTGTTTGTATTTATAAACTCTACAGAGTGTAGCTGTTAGGAGAGCACAGTAAGCTGTTTATGGAAACAGGGAGGAGGAAATCACATGAAATCTTTAAAAGAAAATGAGGAGGGAGACTTTATTTTCCTGATATCTCACCCATGCAGTAGACTGACTTAAGTAATTGGTGGGGGGGTGGATTGTGTCTCCACAGCTGAAGATTTCCCTTTCCATGCTCCAAAGAAGCTTTGACCACTTGAACAGGACACAGAGCAGCAAGACTGAGAGTTAATAGCCACATCAGCTTTTCATTCAAGATACTGGAAGAACAGATGTGTGTGTGAGGACTTGTGGGGTAGGGACTGTAACTGTCTCCTCTGGACTCTTTACTGTTGCACAGAATAAAAGGTTTGTGGAAGAAGTAAGTCGGGTTCTGCATTGCCATAGCTTGGCAGTCTTGTCTCTCCTGCCAGCCTTCTTCCCTGGGGAGTTTCAATTCCAAACAGTGCAGAGCTCTTGGATCCATCCCAGGGTGAGTGAGTGAGGGCAGTTGTACTGCTGGTGAATGGATCTGAACATTTCAGAGGGAAAAACACCCTTGGCAGAGAACTAGGCTTGTCTCTTACAAAATTGCAGCTTTTTATGTCAACGTAGGAAAATGACCATCAGTGAAGAGTGTTTTGGAGAAAAAAGAATGTTAGTGGATTCACAGCCACAGGATCTTCATAGGCTTTTTTTAGCCTTGGGGACCTTGTGAAAGAAGTCACCATCTTAACGATGAATATGCCTAAGATTAATTAACAGGAAAAGGTTTGAGATCTCTTGCATACTGCAAGCTTTGGCAGGCTGCCTTCTGCCATATGTTTCCAGCTCTCCCAGAGAAATTTCAGCCCTCGGTATTTTCCCTCTGTCAAGGGCTGTGCTTCAGCGTGGTGTGCCCACTGATGATGAAACTCCTTTTCATGTGCTTCAAGCGTTTTCCAAGCAGGTTGAGGGAAGGAAGATGAATACAGAAAGAAAATCCCAGAAAATGCAAGGGCTCCCTCCCTCGAGTTTGGGCTGTGCTAGGAGGGCAGCGCTGGCTCGGGCGGTGCGCAGCCCGTGGGGCAGTGGTGCAGACACAGGTGTGGGGTGGGGAGGGGGGGTGCAGGGTCGGTGTGGGGGTGTGCGGGGGGGCAGCTTTTCCCGGGGCCGTGTCCAGCCCGGGCAGCGGGGGCGGCCCGAGCCCGCGGCCCCGCCCCGCCGGCCGCCACCTGTTGCGCTGCCCTTTAAGGCAGGTGCCCCCGCGTGACGGCGGCGCCGCCCCCCGCGCGCCCATTGGCGCGCGCCGCCGTCAGGTGGACGGTCCGGGCGGGGGCGCCGCCCCCCGCACACCTCGGGGCGCGCGCGGCCAATGGCGGGCGTGCGCTGCGGCGGGGGCGGGGCCGCGGGGCGGGGGCGGCGGCGCGCGCGGGGCACCTGAGGCGGCGGCGGCGGGAGCCGCTCCCGGCCCCGCGGGAGGGACGGGGCGGGCGGCGGCGATGGAGGAGCCGCTCTGCTGCTGCGAGTACGTGGACCGGCGCGGCCGGCGCAACCACCTGGCGGCGTGCTGCTGCGACTGCGAGGAGCTGGACGACGGCTGCGACAGGTACCGGCTCCGCGACCCTCGGGGGCCGCCGACTGCGGGACACCCTCCCGGCGGCGGCGTCCCCGCGGGGCTGCCGCCCTGAGGGCGGGATAGCCGCGCCCCGCTTCCCGGGAAACTTGTCGGGAGAGAGGAAAGGGGAGGCGGTGGGACGGGGCGGGGGGCGGGAGCGCGGCCGTCCCGGTGCCAGCCGGCGCTGTGCTCCCCGCGCTCGCAGGTGGCTGACGTGCAGATCCCTGCCCCCGGGAGCGCTGGAGAGCATCGCCGACACCATCGCGGACCGGCTGCGGGTCCCCTGGTTCTCGGGGGCCGTGAAGATCAACGTCAGCCTCGTGCCGCCGCTCGTCCTGCTGCCCGTCTTCCTCCACGTCGCCGCCCTGCACTTCCTGCTGGGGCTCATCGTCCTGACGTCCCTGCCCGTTGTGGTGCTGTGGTATTACTACCTCACCCACCGGAGGAAGGAACGGACTCTGTTCTTCTTGAGCCTGGGGCTCTTCTCCTTGGGATATATGTACTATGTGTTTCTCCGGGAGGTGGTTCCCCGGGGCCACGTGGAGCATTCCCAAGTGGTCACTCTCACGTGCGGGTTAATTCTTATGCTTGCAGCCCTGTCTCGAGCCAAGAAGGACCCTGGCTACCTTCCTATCCCAGCAGGCAACGAGAAGCCATCGCACCAGGGTTTGCACAACAAGAGTATTAGAGGGAGCTCCGGCGGGCTCCATGGCATCTCGGGCGCTGCCAGCAGTCGTGCTGTGAATGGGGAGGCTAAAGGTTATTGCAGCATGTCAGCTGAGCAGCCAGCAGGTGTGAAAAAGGACTGGTGCACTAAATGCCAGCTGGTCAGGCCAGCCCGAGCAGGGCACTGCCGGCTTTGTGGTAGGTGCGTGAGGAGGCTGGACCATCACTGTGTCTGGTAGGTTTTGCACGGCTGAGGCTCCCCGTGTTCTCTCTCTGAGTTCCCTCCTTTTTAAAGTAAGCTTCTTTTTTTACAGTCCCTGATAAATAGAGTTGCTTTTGCTATGTGCAAGACCTTATGATACTCTTTAAATACAAAAGGCTTTGTATTTACCCTTTAAAAGAACAGTTAGAATAACTGTTTATTCTAAGTGGGTTGAGCTGATAGCTGAAAGCTTCTACAGCATACTTCAGAATTGCTTTTACTTCTCTACTGTTTTTCATCAGTTTGGGATTGGTTTTGCTGTGGGTTTTCTTGGATTTGGTTTTTTTGCTTTAGACTTGGTCTGTAAAGCACTAGTAATCCTGCAGTTAAGTTGCATTAGCTCTGTCCTGGGGCAAGGGACCCCAAAGCTACCTTTTGGGTGTTCCTGTAGGGTGTAATGTATCTCAGAAAGGATACTACCCCTGCTAAAAATTTGATGCAAACAGTCTGCTGCTGTTACCCTGCAGGTCTATTGTCTTGTGTTTGTAACCTTTCTATATAAAGTTATAAAGTTTCCTTGAAGATTTTTCAAAGTTCTTAGCCCGTGTTGACTGCAAGTACCTTGGAAATCAGGTTCTCTGACAGCTGGGGGAGGAAGAAGAAATAGAACACTGTTTCTTTTCTTTTTTTAAGCAAAGTAATCTTTTCTTTCCTTTTGGAGGATTAACAGCTGCGTAGGGGAGCAGAACCATCAAGCTTTCATCCTTGCACTCTCCTTCTTCATGCTCACCTCTGTGTATGGGATTACCTTGACCCTGCACACCATCTGTAGGGGCCGAAGTCTGTTTGTGGCATTGTTCTACTGCCCCGGGGCCTATTCTGACTACAGGTGAGATGTCTGTCTGGGAGAGCTGTGGTGGGAGCAGGCTTGCTCAGGCAGCTTAGCTCCTGTTCCTCATTCTGCTGGTTGTCAGACCTGATCACAAAGTGTTCCCTAAAAAACTCTGGAAAGCAAAGATGTGTTTCTGCTTTTGCCAAGGTGGGCAGCCTGAGACTTGGAGAGAGCTCGCTATTTATGTTGAAAAAGTGGAAGGAGCTGGGATTTGAAGTATTTATTGTGTTATGTATAGATGTACTTTTAGATATGTTTACCCCTGCCTGATGAATGTAATGGTCTGACAGCTTGGAATCCACATGCTCTCTCTCTCTCTCCCTCTCATTCCTTACTATTTATCTAGTGAATGTCCTCCAAGCTGTCTGCCTAGAACATGCTCTGTCTGGCAGGGAAGGTGGTGGGAGCTATTGGACATGAGTTCAGAGACCAGCACTACCACAGATGGGCAGAGTACTGATCTTACTCAAGTGACTCTTCCTTCCTCTACTCCATGTCACGACCTGTAGAGTGAGAGCATCCTGGGGTCCTTAAGTGAGGCCTGAGCACCATTGCAACACAAAGAGTGAAGAGCTAGGTTGTGTGACAGCAATGTGTAAGAGTAGCTCTGCTAGCAGTAAAAGCTCTCATTAAGTAAACCATAAAGCTTTAATTTTGAGAAAGCCTTTAAGGATTATCTGATGAAAGCAGCAAAGTGAGATCACTGTGGCAGATGTAGACAGGGATTTGAAAGGATAGTGATTACCAGGGAAAGTCACTTTAAAGCAGCTGCTCCTGTACTAAATGGCTTCCTTCCCATCTTTTTCCCTGCTGCCAGCTCTGCTCTGTCGTTCACCTGTGTGTGGTACTGTGCCATTGTAACAGCTGGCATGGGATACATCCTCCTTATCCAGCTGTTGAACATCAGCTACAACGTGACTGAGAGGGAAGCTCGGCTGGCTCTGCGGGACAACACTGGGCGCAGGCTGCTGGGTGGGTTAGTGATCGACACTGGCCAGTATAACAGGGGACTCCTGTGCAACTGGGGCCACTTCCTGAGCCTGGGGGCTTCTCCTCCACAGCGCTCTGCCGAGGACATCGTGTGACACTCCTCGTTCGTCAGATGGCGTTGTGTCATGGCTCACTGACTTTGTTTAGCAGGGGAGCAGCCCCTCCCACCAGGACTCCTCCTCACACAACCTTTCCTCGTGGTCGTTATGTGGGCTATCCTCTCACTGACAAGAGCAGATGTTTTCCCCGGTGGAATGGTTCTTCACATGCTGTCAGCCAGCAATAGGATGCAGAAAGCAGCAAGCCATATGTGCAGGTGGGGAGAGGAGGAGCCTGCTGCCTTTTTCACCGTGGGAAACAGCAAGAAGAGCACAAGGTTTTGACAACTTGAGTTTCCCTTAGATGTGAATACTGGCATCAGGAGGAACCTGCTGCTGGGCTTCAGAGACTGCACTGGTTCCTGCAAGGGTTAAGGAATCCCTGGATTTGTACCTATGTGTGCCATTTTGGAGATGTCAGAAGAGTGAACTTTGGACACAGATAACAGATGGAGCCCTGCAGAAACCGGTCTCTTGGGCTAGAAGAGACTGTCTAGGCAGTCACTGGGCAGTGCTCTCCTCTCTGGTGCATTTATTTATTTATTTTTACTATCTCTGATTCCATCCAGCTGTGTACATGCTTCTATTAAGTGCCTTTGTGAGCTACATTCCTGTAGGAGTTTGTACGATCTCTTCACCTCTTGACCCCTAAAGTTGTTATTCCATCCCTGTCTGTCTAAATGAGTGAAAAGAGATCCCGTTGTTCTTTCTGCAAGCCGGGTCTGTATTGGTTTGAAGGCTTTGCTCATCTCCCTCAAAGTGTTTCTGCTCTGATTATGGGTTGTGACATGTGACAGCAGGTAAATACACCAAGTAAGGAGTTTTGAAGCAACATGTGAAGTGAACTTTGAGGGCAAAACAAGAGTGCTGTCTGTCTGGTATTACTGTAGCTTTACCTTCATCCTATGTCTATGGGAGAAGGGAGTCTGTGGGAGAGCAGGCAATTCTGCTAGCAGCATGTTTGGTAGGTAGCATCTTGGTTGTATTGCTGTCAGCACAGTGATCTTGTCTCCTCTCAGCCTGGTTACTGTGGAGCTGCCTGACTATAGATCTGATTTCTCAAGCCAAGAAACCAAGGAACAGATCAACCCTAAGGTACATAGGAAGAGATGGAGGATGTGTTGGAGGTGTTTGTTTTTGGGATAGATGACCTGTACTGGCAGGTAAATGAACCTGTTAAAATGTGCTCTGCAAGAGTGCCGTGTTTTCCTCATCAGCCTGCAACTGTATTATGGCCTGGACTCGAGCTTCAGCCAAAATAACAAGGTTTTGGTGGCAGTGGTTTCTGGATTTCAGGGTGGGATTTTTTGTGTTTTTTTTTTTGCTTTAAGCCCTGTATGTATGCTGTTGGCCCTACAGTAATAGGAGAGGTCTGGCTGGAAGAGCTGGGGACTGTAGCACAAGAATTTCAGGTTGGGCCTGAGTTGCAAAAGCAGAGATGGAGCTTTGTTCCTAGCTGTGGTGTTTTCAGGCGTGTGCAGTGTGCGTGGGTCATGCCTGCCCCTGAGTGCACAGGCATGGCAGGCAGCTGGGGGATGTTGGACTGGTGATGCACATTCACTGTGCTACTGTGCAGTAGCTTTGAAGAATAAATGGATGGTGCATGATGCCAAAAGAAGGCAGGGGCTGTCTGTTGGGATCCCTGCCATATTTTTGAGTGCTTCTCATGATATGTCCCAGTTTAAGGTAAAGACTGTGTTGCTTTTTGCTCTGTTTGGTTTCCTCAAGTGGCACATTTTATAACCAGCAGATAATGAAGGAGCAGCTGCATTTGGAATGTGGCTATACAGTTACTGAATTTCCCTTACTTCTTTCCCCTTTTCATCCAGTAAAGCAGTTCTTTATAAGGAGGTAAAGGGACAGCTCTTTTGCTTCCTACCTCTAACAAAGCACAGCAGAAAGTTCTGACTACTTTCTTGACTCTAATGTTAATAAAGAAGTATGCAGCTGGACTGTGCAGTGTTACTTTATGACCTTCTGTTTGGAGCTTGAAGCATGATCCTAGGAGTTCAAATTGAGACAAAGTTGCTTCCACTTGAGTTGTCTGTAAATGTTTCCATGGCACATATGTATATTGTGATGCCTGCTGAGATGATGTCAAGCTTGGCAACCCTGGAGATAAGGATGTTGTGGTCTAGGAGGATCTTCTTAGATCTTACCCTGCTGGCACTGAGGAAGATAAAGGCAGAAGGACCTCCTGGGCTAAATGAACCCCTGCAGTGGAGACAGCCAATTTGTCCATCCCTGTGTGCTGCACGCACAGGAATCAATCATGCACCCACAGGCTGAACAAGCTCTGGGAGCTTTTGCAGCTTTGAGATAAGTGATTTCTCAGAGTCCTGCTACTCCTGGCTGGGAGAAAGCAGAGCAGATCACAGGGTGCTTCCCTGACACTGCTAACCCTGTGGTGCTCACGTACTCCCACAGGCAGAGATTGGTTTCACCTTGCAGCCTGTCACTGTAGCCTTGTCCCTTAGTGAGTGGGAGGTTTCATCTGAGCAGCTTACACTGAGACTCTCTCTGTTCTCCCAGGCAGCGTGGAATTTGGACTGCAGATCGGAACAAAGGACCTGAGACTAATGTAACCATTCCATACCTTGGTCAAACATGCTCCAGTAGAGTGGGGGCAAAGTGCTAAAGTAAATTTCATTTTTTGCCCTGGCTCCAGCGGGAACTGAAACCATTCAAGACACTAAAAGATTGCAAGGGTGGAGTTTTTTTCTAGGAGGAAAATGCAGTGCTGTTTCCTCAGTGAATAGGAGGTTCAGGTGGCTGTAATCTGCATAGTAATGGTGACTGTTTCTTTAACATCATGGCATTGGTTTACCTCTTCTTCCTGAAAGGATTTGCTTTGTGAATGCATTGGGAGATGAGAAGCATAAAGTAATGGGATATTTTAAAGGCATGTAAATGGGCGGAAGAGTTTCAGTCCCTTCAGATGCATACGTGGGAACTCTCCTTTTAACATCCCTGAGAATTAGCAGGAAACCCTTGGAGGGTAATGCTTCCTTTCCAGTTATTGCGAGGGCAAACTGTTGTGATCTGGCATGCTCAGGAACAGTTTATTCTCTGAGTAATTTCCTGTTGAGCTTGGTACTGACCATGCTGGTAGAAAAATGTTAAAATCTAGGCATACACAGTCAGTCCTTGGGCACCCTGTGTTAGTAACTGCTTAAATCCATGCTGCCTGGGGGTTGGAGCAGTGGGAGCAGCCTGCATATGACAGGGGACTTGTGGGTTGTGTGTGGCCTTCAGGCAATGACCAGTGTCTCACCTGTAAGCTGTATGCCTGGCAGTGCAGAAAACAGTACTCTGCTGGCTCTTGATCATTTTCCCTGTGTGTGAAGAGAGGACCTAAAGCTGACCAAGAGCAGGGAAGGATTTTGCTAATAGCCAGCCCTGATGTTTTTCCACCCAGACTCTGAAAGTTAGTTTATCTTGCTTTACCCATGACCTTTTAAGAGGCATTTGTTGTTTCACAAATAGTGTGGATTTCTGCAGACCAGGCAGCTCTTAGGGGCCCAGGATTCTGGTTTTGCTGGTGTTGTAGTGTTACACCCTCCGTGTCCAAGTGCCATCACCCCATTGTTTGGTGTCTGTAGTAGGAACAGTGCATCATTAGATACATCCTGTAAGTGGTGGCTTGGCACTCTTTAACTGTCTTCCTGCATTGTGCTTTTTTGTAGGCGAGTCACAGGTCCCCACGTTGACTGTTTCTCCATTTAACTTGTCCTCAAATGACAAAAGTCACTGGTGAGCCTGAGCTGGTGCTGCTTGTGACTCCTAATCACATTTCAGCCTTCATGCTATGATGGTGCTTTTTTTTCCCTTCAAAGTAGGTTGCTTTCAAGTGTCTTAATGAAACCATTTGCTGTAAAATTTCTTCTGAAGATAAAATGGATACTGCCTCACTGCCTAATGTCTTAATAATGTGCTTGGTTTTTTCCTCCTATATGAATGTATATTGCCTCATTAGGGCAAGAAGCGTGTGTGATTATGGATGTGTTTTCCTGTATTCCTTTCAGTGAAAAATTCTACAGTTACCTAGGATTTATTTTTTTGCCACTACCAGGAGGATCCTGCAGCAAAAATCTGTTTGCAGACAGGTGAGCTTCTTTGTGAAATGTGGGAATTCAGCCTCCCAAAATCTTGTCTTTATGGAATTCCTGTACTGATAATGTGAAGAGTGATGGGCTCTAGAAGAAAGTGGAAAGTATTTTTTTTAAAACCTGAGTTTTAGGAAGAAATTTTGTGAAACATTTGTGAGCTTTTTTGAAGAGACTGATGTGTGTATGTTTATGTCCATTTTGCATCATGTTCAGTGTTTCCAAATGGGTATCAAATGAATCAAAATAAATTAATGGAAATGGTCTGTGGAGTGGCCTGTTGATTTATGCTGACACATGCAGGCAAGCTGAAATATCAAAAGCTGCCACTACCTCATGGGTATTCAGCTGAGAGCTGGACTTGGCAATAAGGGAGCAAAAGGTTAAGGAAAACTTGGGAAACAAATGTATATCCAGTTCTGCAAAGGTTGACCTTTGGGTTTGTTGGTGGTGAGATGAGAGACCTGCTGGCAGTTCTCAGCATCCTAGAGACATTCCCTCATGGTAGCAATTCATCCTATGAGCAATGAATTATTATCTGAGCAAATTCCAGGCCTTTTTATCCTGTGTCTTGCTTTCCCTCTGACCCCTGCCCACATAATACACCCAGAACCCCAAAAAGGAACAATCTCTTGCTTTAAACTCTTTTCTAAGCCATATTTGGAAATTATATAGTATATTCTCCTTGTAGATAGTGGGAAGAGATGTAACCTTTAATTCTGTTGGTATCTTGGGACTGCTGCTGAAAGTCAAGATAACTTTTAATGAGTAGGCTCACAGGTGCCTTTGATTTGTTGTGGTACTTCTGTCTGCTGCTCAGCTGTTTGTTTGAAGGTAACTTTGCACTGCTGACAGCAAGGACCTTCCAGCAGGGTTTTAGTTGGATGAGACTGGTGTTTGCAGAAGGTTGTCAGACTTGGAAACCCAAGCATGACCAGCTTTAACTCCAGTGCTGTTGATGGGGACACAAGAAACTTCTGTCTCCCCCTAGCTTTTATTTTTTTCCCTGTTGTGGCTTGCTGTGCTGGCCCTGCAGAGCAGGGCCATGCCTGGGATGGCAGCTCCTGTGCTGGGAAGGCCAAGGTCCACTGCTGGGGCAGGTGCCTGTAATGGATAACAGGTTTGCAAATATGTGGGCTGTGTATCATGCTGCAGTAGTCCATGGACCCTTCCCAGGCTAACTATTGTTCCTCCCTGCCTGGGGGGAGGAGAGGCAATTGTTTATTATTTCAGGCACCCTTTCAGATCCAGTTTGTGCAGGGCCTGGGGGAATTGGAAGTGACTGGTGTACAGATTTAATGAGAAGATGGTATTTCTGTGGTTAAGGTTTTTGGGAAACTGTGTTAAAATGCTGTAGGGGCAGGGGTCTTGCTAGAGGATGGGGAGTTTGCAGTCACTTCAAGGTTCTGTTTTTGCTGTTGTACTGCAGTAAAAGTCCTCCCCCCACCCCTGTGCAAGAGAAGGAAAGCCTGGCTGTGCAGCCACCTCCCTCTCTTGCTAAGAAAAGCAAGGAGCTGACAGGCAGGAGTGTGCCTGAGCTGTGAGTGTGGGCTGATGACCAGCATTAAGGCACTGACATCTGCATCTAGCCAAGTGTTGGAGCAGGAGGAATGCTCTGGCACGACTGCAAGCTGAAGCTGTTCCCTTGGTCTGACAAGCCCTCATGTCACTCTCCTGTGGGAGCATAATTTGCAAAACACCAACATTGTGCCAGGGATTTTGGGGTATCCTGTGCGTCATCTGGCATGGCCTTGCTTCTGCCAAGGAGATAGGAGTTGCTTCAGCCAAGTGTGCATCAGTAAGGAAGTCAAGGGGCTTCTCATGTCCCTTTTGATTTAGACCATGTTCAGCAGGAATTTGCCTGATCCCTGAACATCTTCCCTGTCCCTCAGCTGGATCTAGCAGAGGCTTCAGCTCCATGCTTGCACTGGCAGTAGGCCAGGGCTGTCAAAACACAGCTCCTGGATCTTCTTTTGGCTTCTTGCTGCTGCAACTGTCCAACCAAAGAGCATCTTGTCAGGAGAATCTTTCAAAGCTACTAGGAATAGAAGGAAACCCTGGAAGGTAAGAGTATTGGAAGCAAAGGACAGTTTCCAAAGTGTTGACTGTACTTCAAGTTCTTTGGAGGCAACAAAGCCCCACATAAGCAGCATTATTTTCATGGATGGTGAGTGGGAACTGAGATGAGTGGGAGCTGTGGGCTTTGAGGACAAAATGTGCATTGCTGGGGAAAGAATCTGCAGTTTAGTAAACTGGATACACCCCTGAGTAGCCAGTGGTTTGGGGCACCTTTTTAGCTGTGCAAGATGTAAATTCAGTGCATGCCCAGCCTGTTACTAGGGTCAATTCCAGGCTGCATATGGGCACATCCACTCTTCTGCTAAAAACTCCTGTTCCTCCCCTTACAGCTGCAGCATGTCCTGCCTCTGGCTGGCTGGAATGCTGCCTTCTCTCCAGATAGAGATGCTTTCTCTCTCTCACCTTTTGCCCTCTGGGTCACTATTGTCCTTACACAAATCCAGGTGGAAGGTGGGCCAGAGACCTTCCTTGCTGTGTTCATTGTCAAGCCCTGCTAGAGAGGAAAATTCCAGCAGAAAAATGGGAGTATAAGGGCTGGTTCAGCAGTTCCAGGAGCTCATTGGGCCCTACATGGCAGAGACTTCCAACAGGAAAGAATGTCCCAAGAGCAACTGGATTGCTGTTAGCAGCAGGTGTGGTTGCTGGCTGCACTGGGGCATTACTTTGGGAGCTCAGCCCCAGCTCTGCTCCTCCCTGGCTGTTTGGCTCAGTCCTCTGCAAAAAACGCTGCCTGCTCTTCCCCGCAACACGTGTTATCCAGCCTCTCCCAGCTTGTGCTTCCTCTCACAATCTGCCTCTTAGTGCAGCCAGATGGTCTGAGCTCGCCCACACTCCGTGCAGGCACCTTCAGCTCCCTGCACTCGGAGAACGCGCTCGTCTGACCTGCTGCTGGTCGGGTCTGCGCCGCGCCTGTGGGAGATGGGGATGTTTGGGTGTTGCAGAGGATGGCTGTGGGAGGAACCTGCAAGTGACAGCTGTCTTCAGACCTGCACCAACAGCCTGGCTTTGTGGGCAGGATCCTTTTTCTGGCCACATCCCTGTGTCCACATGGACAAATTCCTGATGCTAAAGCTCTGGAATGTGCTGCTGTGCTTGGGCACCCACCCTGTCCTATGCCACTTTGTCTGCAGCACTTAATGCAGGTCTAGGTCCTGGCTCTGGCCTTTTGTCCAGTGCCATTCAGTTGGCTTGACACAATCTGCACCAACAGCTCAGTTGTATTAATTTCGGATTTGGGTTTATTGGAAACTTCCAGTGCATATATGGCTTTTACTAATGATCTGTTACAAGATAACAGTAAACTGTTGTCTTTCTGGTGTTACTCAAGTACTTCCTGTACTGCCAAATGCTTTTGGAAAGCTTTGCCTATCTTGCTGTGAGAGGGAAATGATTCCAGCTTCCTGCCTTATGTTGTTACAAAGACATAGTGTACCTGAATGGCAAAACCCTGTCTGCATTATGCTGCAGGTTAAGGTTAAACAGTAGTATGAAACTTCCATTTTAATCATGTCAGCAGCTTCTGTAAAACCTACAATCTGCCTTTTTCTTGGAGTCTTGTCTTTTTTCTTTGAAGTACTGGATCAGGTGAAACACTGGATCAAGACTTGCACAGTACACCCTGAAATATGAAACAGCTTGGGAAGTGTTTAAATGACAATTGAGGGTCATAAAGTTGGGACCACTGCTTGGTACCAAAATCAAAGCACTGTGCTTATGAACTGGCCAGTGGGCAAACAAGACAGCCTCTTGCACAAGAACCCAGGTTTTAGACTTTCCATATCCAATGATATGATCTGGATCATTAGCAAATACGGTTTGCATAAAAAACTCTTCTCTTTCCCCCTCCCATCCAAACCTTCCTGGCACAGTTAGCTAGAAACTGTGCTCTGGGTGGCCAAGTTCACAGCAGCAGTTAGGGGTCAGCTGACAGCCAGGTCTGTCTGCCCTCTGGACAAGCTGTCACCCTACATAGTACTGCCAACAGAAATGCACCAGGTTACTGCTTCGGCAAAAAGAGGTACAGTTTAGTTCTGGGCTTCCTTGGATGGAGGAGGATTCATGTCATTGCTGCAGCTAGCTCTGCATGTGGAAATGGCCTTGGCCTCAAAGACACCCTATGCTAGGCTTTGGTTATCTGGGCTTCATAGCCACCAGCCAAGACACCCCTACAGAGGCTTAAAAGGACTAAGTTCATGAAGTGCATCATGGAATTGATGGAACTGTCCAATAAGCTTCCAGCTGTGCTTCGTTTACCACAGCAGTGACCACAGGGAGTCCCTTTGGCTCCAAGATCCTCTGCACTTTGTAAGCCTTCCCCCTGGACTTGTTTCAGTCTGCAGGGAGATAGCACTGAACTGAACTGGTCTTGTTGCCTCCTTCCCCTCTTATCTGGCTCTCTTCTGTCATGTTTGGAAGTTGGGGAGAATTTCAGCTACTCTCCTGCGTAGCTGGTTTCTTCTTTCTTCTCTTTCCCTTTCCTTCTTCATCAGCAATGGGTACTGCCTCCATGCCTTGAATGCCTTCAGTGTAATTCTCCTGAAAGAAATTAGGGACACAAGGAACAAAGAGACAACATGCAGAACTGTACATGGCATAAGTGACAATCAAAAGAAAACTTCTGTTTGAAGGGGGAATTCAGATCTTGAAGATTTGTCCTTTCTGCTGTTAGTCAGGGCTGTCACATGTTAAACATCTACACGCAGACCATTTCATTGAAATGTCAATCATGCTGGGGAAGAATAACATATTGCTCTTTTCTATTCCTCTCCACCAAGAATTCTGCTCTCCTCTCTGACAGGATTCATTAGCTGGTGTTTGCTTAGCACTCTAAAGATGAAAGTGGTTTTCTGAAGAATAAATAGGGCCTCTGAAAGAAGTTTCTTTAGGAAAAATGCAGGCTCATTTGGTCCAAACCAACCCCTTGGGAGTGCAGGCAGCTGGGCTCATTGGGCTCCATTTCTTACCTGATTTTAATCATCCCACCAAAGGTGCCCTTGCCCTGGGTTCCCATACAGGCAATAGGGAACCACAGTCCTGTCTAAAGAAGAGTTTGTTATGGCAAGGTCTGAACTGCCTTTTGCAAGTCAAGAGAGAGATAAAGAAGAATGTCAGGTGATTATGCTCCTAATAGGAGGTCATATATAGAATGAATCCAGTCTCTTCCTGGGTCTGACTTTCCCCTAGTTGCTCCAGTTTGCTGGCTTGTTAATGCTAAACTGTGCGCTATTCAGACCTCACTGACACAGCAAGCTAGAACAGGTTTGCTCTACCACATAAGAGATGAATTTAATTTCATTCTTCCTCTAAGGTGCTGCAGATCCTGTTGGGGCTATGCACAGGCACAGCCTATTCATGACTGCATGCAGCTACCATGCTTCCATGATGAAGCAGGTGAACAGACTTCTGTTCTCTGCTGAACTTTGACAATAGTTTTTTCTTCCTGCTAGAATGCATTTTATGGGACAAGGAGTGGATTGGGTGTGTCCAGCCCCAATCATAATTGGTAGAACTGACTGCTCTAGTTTTAGCTGCCAAGTCACACTGGTGATGGCATAAATATAAAGACTCCTTAAGTAGGATTTCTAGTTGATCAACTTTGGATTTGTGAACTAAATCATCTGCTGTGGACAAAAAAGTACTATGTAATTCCTACACAATCATTTGGCTTGCTATAATTGTACTTAAAGATTTTCCTAAGGCAGCTTTTAGTGGAAGCTGCATGGCCAGATCTGCTAATCAGCTTAGAGAGTTTCAGCTTCTTATCCTTACTTAGGCTTTCACTGTATTCTCTTTTTTTCAGATTTAGAAGTCCTGTGAAGGGTGCCATTACACTTTCTTTTCCAAGCTGCATGGAAACTTAGCATAAACTTCTGCCAGTGCTGTCTGTGCGTATCACAAAAGCAAAACACCAGCAGTACAGAACCTGTTCCATGTGTTCCTGGGGACAAGGTGACCTGTCAAAAAGTAGCCCCTAAAATAATCTACAGAGTATATTAAACTAAAGTAAAAAGAACTGCTAGTAAGGGTATGCACCTGTTACTGTGTTCAGCAGCAATGTTCAGCCTCTCCCATAAGGCCCTTTCTTCCTCCCTGGTATGATCAAACCATGCCCAGAAGCACTTCCTCATGAGGCACACTGTGCGGAAGGCACTCGCTCTCTCCTCCTGAGCACAGAGATAGTCCTTGTACTGGGGAGGAGGACAAAGAAACAGGTGAGAATGGCTTTTTTTCTTCTTTTCTCTTCCAACCTCTGGCCCAATAAATAAAACAGTGCTGAGACTGTGGCAGTGAAGGGTGGTGGGCACACGAGTGGAGGAAAATCAACAGGGAGCAGGGTGAGACAGTACATGGTGGAGGAGCAGTGTGTAAGAGAAAATTCTGTGTGGAAGAGAGTGATGGAAAGTGAGAAGCTGAGAGAAGGTCTTTGAAAAAGGGAATAATGTTGCTGGAATGGGGAGATAGCATTAACTTGGCAAAGGTTGTGCTACAGGTGAGTGAATTGGCACTGTGGTTACAGGAAAGTGTGGCAGCAGCCAGCCCTCTTGGTATCATTTCTCCACTGTGGTGCAGGCCAACCTTTAGCCAGTTCCTGAAGCCCCATCTCAGTAACATATGGGAATGGAAGTCCTCAGCCCGAGACATCTTCTCCTTGAGAGTCTGCTGGGCATCCTGCAGCCAAGTCATGAGGCATTTCCTCTGCAGGCCCAAGCTGTGGTGCCTTTGTGCCACCTTGAGTGAAGACAGCAGAGACAGCAGCTGGTTACCTGAACTGGTGACTACCTAAGTATAAAGCCACAGAAAATTGAGTGCACTAGAAAATCATCTCAGCTTTTCTGGGGCCACCCAAATCCAGATTTCTGACAGCTGGAATAACTTAGAGGATCCAACCAAGAGGGGTCAGCATAAGGAACAAGCGCAGTCTCTCTACCAGGCCACTGCTGCATCACTTGCAGAGAATACCCTTTTGAATGAGATGCTCAGTGTAACTGATTGTGGAAGGGGCAGAGGCATGGCCTGTAACAGCTTGGTCCAAGCCTGTCCATAATGCTGACCAGCAGGGTGGACATACGGAACAGCTTGTATCCATCCACTTCTTCCCAGCTGGAGGCCTGTGTGCATTTGGTCAAGTACTGTGAGCAGCTCCAGTTCCAGTGACTTAAATGGAAGCTTTCCAACATAGCCCTGGGCTCTGGCTGCATTTTCAGGATACAGCTAAGTGTTATCAGTCTCTCCCTGATAAGGGATGCTGACTCAGTCATGTGCAGAAATGTTTTTTTAGCAACATTCCTGCATCGAGGTCTCAGAAGCTGCCACTCGCTGTTCTGCACTCAGGACAGGGCCAGGATAGAATACAGTGTTGGATTATCACCTGTAGTGTCCTGCCACTAGCAGTGGCCAGCTTGTACCAGGAACTTCATAGAGAGTGAAAGCCCTGATGATAGGTTGGGGTTAACTCCTGCAGCTAAAGTTGCTTGGCGGTGTCTCACTGATAAGGTTTGCTGGGGAGTAAGAAAACTGGCAGGCACATGTCATATGACTTTAAATTTTTTTTTTTGCTGTTTAATCCTGTTTAATCAGCTATAAATGAGGATGCCATCCCTGCAGGTTTTTAATGGCTTTTCATGATTATTATCAGATGGGCTGATTTAAAAACTAATAAAAGGAAGGGTATGCAGGGAGAATTTTGCTTTTTTCCATCTCTACCTGGCCTAAAAGCCCATTAAGGCTTCTGCTAAGTGCTGCATCTACTTTTTCCCTTCCTCCTATGGCACCAGTCATTTCCTTTACCCTCAGCACTTACCACTAGGTTTTCCTTGGCTTGCTCCCTCAGCCTTTTCCATGGCACTATTCCTAGCTTTCTGAGAAGGACCCCCTCATAGTGATCTCTAGCCTTTTTCTGGAGCTGCTGCTCTTTCTCCAGCCTTCTCTGCTTCTCCAGTTCTTTCTGCAATACAAAAAGCAGTAGTTTTAATTCTCTCAGGATGAAGGGAATATTAAGCAATGGCAATAGATTATCATATTGGAGCTGAAGGTTCTGACTTGACAGGAATTAGGGATCTGCATCAGCTTTAGCACTGCAGACCAGACATGACCCCATGCAGTAGAACTGTGTCCTAAAGCATCTGTCTTCTCCTGGGAGATGATGGTATTCCTGGACACTCCCCTGGGCTGTGTATCAGCACTGCAGTTTGGAGTTACTGTAACAGACATGTCACCTGTGGCTACCACAACTGCTGATGTAGCAGGAACCTTCTGTGACATCCAAAACATGTCCAAAAATTATTCTGAGTTTATGCAGAATAAATGGACCTACCACTTAATCTAGCCTAAACAGCAGGGGAGGGATGTGGGTACTTCGTAACTGTGTAACACTGCTTTTGACTCATACTCAGGAATGAAGGTCAAATGTTCTAAAACACTCAATCCAAGTAGAGCAGTAGTTGTAGTTGAATTCCTGTAGGATTTCAAATGTGCTATCTGGGTTATTAGGAGAACTCATTTCCAAGTAACAATAATGAAGTGCAGCTATTCCTAGGTTAGCTCCAAGAGGAAAAGGTGCCCTTGATATAACTGTCAGGCTCGTTTACTTCTGAATCATGTGTTTGTGACTGGTATCACTGCGTACATTGGAGGGGTGACAAGAGTGGAAGGAATCTGAGAGTAGACTGAACATGCTGCCACTTTGAGGGACTTAGGTGGCTGTATTTCAGCAGAGAATGTCCAGCAGCTGGGACCTCTAGTCCTGCTGAGGAGACAGACAGCATATACTTCATAGCACATTTGGGACACAGCCCTTCCCCTCACACTGCCAGAACGAGGGCAGTCTGTGAGTCTGTATTGTGAGTGCTGTGATGTGGAACTCTGCTCTACCAATGAAGACCTTCATTTCACATTACTCTGGCTGCTAACTGAGTAACCAGTGGGTATTGGATCTTCTTCCCTATCCCTGCTAAAGGGGAAGAAACAGGTGAGGCATTTGGTCACCAGCTTCTGCTGCCTTCTCTCCTCCCGGCGTTTTTCCCGCTGTGCTTCCTTTTCCTCAGCTTCCTTCCTCTGTCGTGCTTCCTCTTCAGCCTTCAGCTGGGCCTTGAAATGGAGAAAGGTGAAATTCAATTTGTTTCATGTGACCTTTTCCATGAACGCAGATCTTTAAACTTTCCTAGTATTCCTCTAATATTGACCAGTACCTGAAACTTCAGCAGGTGAGGTTTCATATACTAGACATGATCCATGCTCAAGAGTGAACTGTGGAAAGGACAGGGAGGAGGGGCTGTCCTTTTTACTGCCTAGATGCATATCTATCTATCTATCTATCTATCTATCTATCCATATGTATATCTTTCTTTGCCCTAAGTTATAGTATTTGTCCACTATTCCTCAAAAAAAAAAATGTAAACCATACACCAAGTCATTTATTGAGAACTGAAGAGAACTGCAGTTCTGAATCCCTAGGCTCTGCTCTCAAGTTTCATTTCCACATGCAAAGCAGCATTACAGGTACCCAAACATTTCTTTCCCCAGACACTGAAGATCACACTTTTTAATCCTAATGCAGTTTACTAGTAATATTTTCAGTAACAGTTTAATATCCTGACTTGAAGAAGGCTCCTCTGTTGTATGTGTATCACAGAATTTGTATATTAACTATACAAACACTGTCAGTACCTTCCCTCTTCAGCAGAGATTTGGCAGAAATATGCAGATTTTTACTAGGTGAGACTGCATGTTTCCAGAGAGGAAAGGCAGGGAGGGGAACCCCACCACTGCCAGGTCCCATCAAGTGGATCTCTGGGTGCATTTCCACCCTTACCATTCTCAGCATAGACAAGCTACAGTCATGGGGTAGGTGTGAAAAAAAGTGTTTGGGGGTGGTAAGGGAGGCTGTTGCTAGAACTGCAACTTCAAGATGAAGTACCTGTCTATGCTACAGGAGGGCTGATGCTGCAAAACCAGCAGTAATTACTTCTTTTGATATGTGATGCATATTTGCTTTCTCACAAGTCATAAAACTCCTGCTTTGGATAAAGGGCCTTTTCTCAGTCCCTGACTCTGGGGTTAAATCAATATTTCTTGTAACTGGAATGATGTGAAAGACACTTTGTTTCATTTTCCACTTCCCTTACCAATTTTTCCTCTGCTTTTCGTTGTTTGGCTTCTTCTATTTTCTTCTTCTGTTCTGCCCGCTGAATTGCTCTCTCCTCCATCCCTACAGAAACAAAGGACATAAGACTTAGTGGAAATGAGCTATGGTGTAATGGCAGAAGTTTGGTGAACAAGGATGCATCACTCTAAGCCATGCCCCCACTGCCCTGGCAGTGCCAGCACAAAGGGACTTGCTTCCTGCTGGCCCTTGCAGCTGGCAGTGTCATCAACAAGGGACCTTTAAACGTCTGTGAGATGACTCAGGACCATGGCAATTACATAGGCTCAGGTATGAAAGAACAGTGTTCAGAGGGTTTGTCCCTCCCTGCCTTGCCTGAGGCTCAGGGCACATGATTTAGCAGCAATTGCTCTGAGGTCTCCAGTAAGCTCTAACTGCTTATTTAAAAGCAATTTCATGACAGCATCACTGTCACAGGGACATGGTCCCACTAGTAAGGGACCATGTAAGGTACTTGGTCCCACTAGTAAGAAACTTCTGCTTAATGCTTCTTTCGGAAGATAAATTGCAATGCACTGATCTTGCTGGCCATCAGCAAAGGTGTTACACACAGAACATGCAGAGGAGTTGGGAACCTGTGCTTGCTTCCTCTGCAGCTACAAACAAAGCACAAGCTGGAGCAATCAATAACTAGGAGGCATTGAAGTATTTTGACCACAGTATGTTTCCTCAGATTCTTTTCTCCTCTCAGGTGTCCCAGGATTCTCAGCCAAGGGAAAACTACTTAGTAATAACTTCTTCACTGATTTTTTTGGGATCTTTAAACACAACTACTTGAATGCTCTGAAAAAAATGTTTTCTGTCTCTAAGATGTACAGAGTTCAGGCAAATCAGGGTGAATGATGGCTTGGACTAGGTAGCATTGGAGATGAACACAGGTAGTAAAAGACAACTATTAATGCCCAACTGTCATGGCCAAAAAGGTCTGCTGATTCCAAACTATTGAAACATCACAATGATTATATTCCAGACAACTTTTCATGCAGACTGACCCTAGCCTGCATTGATACAGAAGAACATGACTGAGGGATATAACAGAACCCTGATTCTAGTTTACTAATGAAAAGGCTATGTTGCATGTTTATTGTGTGCCAGAGAAGGAGAGATATCTTACAAAAGGCAGGGATGTGGAGTACCTTCCCATCCTGGCTACTGCTGTCTCACAAAACCTTGGCTAGGCACTTAATTCCCTCTGTCAAAGTTGGATGAAAATGACTGGCTAGTTTAAATGTTACTTGGATGCATAACAAAGGGAATGAGACTGATGGCAAAAAAAACCTGTACAGCTTCTCTGAGTCTTGTCATGGCAGAGGCAACCACAGGTGTTGCAACAGCTGCCACAACAGTGTACTAAGTGTGGGCATGAGGAGCTTGCAGTGTCCCAGGTTTTACAGATGCCTGACTCAGACAAGGAAACAACTCACCCTCTCCTCTCACAGCATGGTTAGACTGAGAAAGAAAGTGCAGAATTTTACTTCCACCATATCATCAACCAGCAAAGTTGAGGCAAAGACAGACATTTCCATACAAGCTGTTGAGAAAAGTGGTCTGGAATGGTGTTTGCTATCTAGAACAATACCTTTCAGTATGGGATGAGGTGAGGTCAGCCGGCTGGAAGGCCTCCTGCCTTGCATTGCTGCCCTTGTGTTTTCTGGCCCATGAGAATCAGGTGGGCTATGAAAGAAAAAGAGTAAGGAAATTCTTCAGTGAATGTGGTCAAACTATGTGTCACACCTACCACCTATGGCCTTCTTGTTTCTATTCTCCATTGTGCTGCATTATCCCTGATACACTTTTCTTTTGCTTGAAATGGGACTGATGATGCACCCTTACAATGGAGTTCCAGGGCTCCTGCATGGTCTGAAATAAGGGAGGATGATGCTCTTTTTATTCATAACTAAACAGATCCCTGCTGCTGCTATGGTTGACACTGGTGTTGCTGTTTCTAAGTAGATCCTGCATGGATCACCTGAAGTTGAGCCAGTGCAGGGAGGGAGAAGGACAGAGAACTGTGGCCAGTCTGATACTTCCTTTAAGGCTAAGTCACAGCTGAGAGAAACAACAGATAGCACTAGCATGACTGAAATGTGCCTGGCAAATTCTGGCTCAACTTGAGTGGGATTGAGACATGATGACTAACTGACCTTGCTTTATGGAGGGTATATACCTCAAAGGGGTTGTATTTGTGCATCTGGGTTCTTTTTTCTCCACGGATTGAGAAACAGAACTGTTAAACACGTGGGTTACAGCCATAGCTTGTGCTCCCTCTTCTTTATCTCTGCTCAGCTTCTGATTTTCCTGCAGTTTACGGATCAGCCCTTGCTGTTTCTGCAGCTGCTGCCTCTGCTCCTCAATCACACGTTGCTGGAAGGCGTGACGGTGCTCAAATCGACTACCATAAGCAGGAGATGTCCTTGGACTGGGTGCCTGAAACTGCTGGTGCACTGTGGCTATTTGATTCCTGTACATAG
Source organism: Melozone crissalis (assembly GCF_028551555.1). Classification (NCBI taxonomy): domain Eukaryota; kingdom Metazoa; phylum Chordata; class Aves; order Passeriformes; family Passerellidae; genus Melozone; species Melozone crissalis. Next base: position 18,348,770 of record NW_026535786.1, on the reverse strand, counting down.
CCTGGTCCTGGGCACTCAGGGCTGCATGTTTAATTGTAATCTCCCAGGCGAATTTGGGATTTCTGCAGAAATGAGATGTGTGAACAATATCCCAACAAGACTGGTCTCTGGTCTGATCAGGCTCTTTCTGCTCTTTCTGTATAAGGCAAGTTTCAGTTGGCTAGGGGAAAAACCAAAAGAAATGAGGAAAAATTGGCATTGATTAAAACCAAGCATTCTTCTGCCCTTCCAGCATAGTGTTTTTTTTAAAATGCAAATCTAGCGAGATGCCTGAGAAGTAGGGTAATCTCAGCTATGCAATCCTTATCCAGTCAGGCCAGAGGGGCCCCATTATGTACAAAGTGGAGGCTGTGGGAAAGAACTCTTAAGAAGCTGTGTGCCATTTCACAGGAGGAAGAAATCCTGATTAGACAAGAGCTTTAGCAGGAATACATCCTGACTATTTTGTTAGGGAGCACATCTTAAGACAGCTCATTTCACAGGAATTAGCACACTCCCTTTTGGACTGTGTTGTCCCTGCTCAGAGCTCAGATGGCGAATAAAATTAAAACCAGTTGTTGAAGTGATCTACACAGCTGATCTACTGAACGGTCCCCTTTTAAATGGAAGAAAGGTCTACAAGGTCCTGCTTCCTCATGCCTCTTTTCCAGCTTTGATAAATATTACCCCAAAACAGGTGCACAGTGAGGAATGTGCCTTTCTGACACATGGTCATTCTCTGAGGAGGCATCAGCTATAAGAAATTGCTTTCTGATTCCTAGGTCAAACCCTAAATTCAGTCCCATTCCTAGAGGACAAATATTACCAGTGCAGCAGAAGAAAAATACATGCCTACTAGGATAGTATAGGCACTGAAAGAATCAACATTTGCTTACACTTAAGCAAACAGAAAGCTTGACCGGTAATATGTGTGTTTGAGCTCTAATGCTGACATTAGAGCACCGATGTGGTACAGGTTTCATAGACAGAAGGGAAGGTGGGGATCCAACCTGACAAATGACAATTTAAGCAAGCAACCTCTGATTCTCCTCTCTCACCTCCCTGTGATGTGCATTATCCTGAAACAGCCAGTGACAACCTTTTTTTTCCTCCATAGTTAAAAGCAGGAAAAGTGCACTGGCATGAAAAATGTAACTAATCTCTCAGTAAAAGTGATCTGGGGGTGGGATGCTCATTGCGACTCAGAGTACATGAAGGGTTGTTCTTTGGCAGCACTAGAGATTATTTTTAAAACTCATCCATTGTCCTTCACATTTGCCTCTGATTTTTAGACTTCTTCTGAACAGTTGCAGGAAGGTATTTAGGGGTCATCCTGGGAAAGAAGCTTTCCTGTGAGACAATGTACTCTTTATTTCAGACTGCAAAAAGTAAGTACTTTCTAAGAATACTGCTATGCCAATAGGCAAAACTACATGAGAAAGATTTACCTTGTCTTGCTGTAAATCTTGATGATGGTTTACTTCTGCTGTCCTAGGCTTGTTAACCTCCAGTGGCCTGTCCCCACCTGTCCCCTGTGATATAGCCTCCAGCAGCTGCTGCATCTTTCTCTTTGTCTGCTCCCTCTTCCTCTGCAGCTCTCGCTTTTCCGTCTCCGCTCGGCTCCAGCGCTGCCAGGCCAGGAAGCAGCAGCGCAGGAGGCGTCGCTGGTTGTGCTCCACAGCCACTTGGGTCTTCCTGAATGAGAAAGTGTTTGTGTTATGGCAGAAGTGAGGCTTCTGCCCAGGAACAAAGCCACATCACTTCCTCAGTCTTTTTGCTGTTCAACTCTGAAGGCCCTCTGAAAATGTACAGAGCTCCTCCAAGGAGGAGTAGGAGGGTAGAAAGGATGCCTGCTATTCTGAATTAGGTTTCACAAGTTCACACTTTGCAATTTCCTGTGGCATCTCTGGGATGCAGGACAGCTGCAAAAGAGGTATCATGTTCCCTGGCCAGCAGCATATGGCAAAATGACAGTGTCTCACCACTGCAGCCTGCCAGACACCTGCGAAGGGAAGTATTTTCTCTGGATGATAGGGAATTCATCCAACAGCCTCCTTAGTGAAAGGCACTGGCCAAAATCATCTCTCTTATTCATCTACTGAAACAGCAAATATATTAATCAGGAATAAATTTGGCAACGCAGATTCTCTGGAGTCCAGAGCAAGCCAGGATGAGTTTTCTAGGAAAGACACCTACAGAGACTAAGACACAGGCTTGTTGAAAAGTGCTAAAGCTCTTGTTTCTATCTGTCCTCCTTTTCATCTGTGCCACAATGCCTCTGGCAGCCTGCAGGCAGTATAGCAATTTTCTCAGAAAGCTGCTGTTTCCCTCCTGCTGGATAACTGACAAGCTCCTTTTACAGTCCCTGATCACTGCTCTGTCCAAGTACGGCTGCAGTAGGAGGAATTCCACAGTAAAGGGTCACTACCTGTTTTGATCTTGGAGATGAGCTTCCAATTGCTCTGTCTCCTGCTCTACTTTCTGGGCCCAAGTATAGTTTCTCCAAGCTCGCAGGGCCTTCAGCTGGCATCTCCAGTCAGCAAGGGCTCTGGCTTTTCCCATTTTAATTCTGTGCTCCAGAATGACTTTCAGCCAAGCAGAGAAATGTCGCTGCAAGCACTGCATGGGAGAGTTCCAGAAAACCAATGAGAAAGATACAACCTGTCACACAAGTACTGATCCTCTCTGCCCTTTGTCTATTCTGGCTTTCCTTTTTGAGATTCTTTTTAGAATTCTCATTTTCAATAATTACCTCGAGGATTAAAAAAAAGTATTGCAGAGCATGTACAGGTCTTCTACAAAAAGCAGAAAGGGTCTAGAAAGAGACATATCAAGGGGCTGTATGCTTTGGAGTGAAATGCACTTAATTCACCAAGTATAGAGGAATGAAATGGGTGAGGAACATAAAATTTCTAGAGACACGGAAAATATTTTCCAAACTAGAAAATGTCTAAGATGCTACAGGTAAGAACACATCTGTAAATAACTGCTGGGTTTTTTTTAAAAAAAGAACTTTTAACTTAGACAAAAATCAAGACATTTCCTAGAATGAATTTATGACACGGCCTCAGCTCATCCTCGTTCCAGCAGGAAGCCAAACCTTTCCCCTATTGTGTAATTAGACTTGCTGCCTTTGGGAGTAATTTACATTGTACAGAGCAGCAATTTGCTGTCTAATCTACCCCATAATTCTAGTCCTGTCACTGCAGATACTGTTCATTTTGATCCTCCAAGTGGGTCAACTTACAGGACTCTGCTGTTCCCCTTTTGTCATAATGCCTTGTGTTAATTGCATTCCTCTCTCGCTGACATCTTCAAATGGAGACTTACAAAAAGTCAATGCATTAGCTGTTTCTTTGTGCTTTAGGAAAGTAATCAAAATGTCACTATTGCTTAGCTCAGCCAAGCTGTGTCTTCTCACATTATGCCAATCCTGAATTGTTCTGTGGTTTCATTCAGGCTTATCTTCACAGCTTAGACTGTGCTGGAGAGAGGTTGTGTACTGCTAAACAGCAGCCAAGCCCAAATCCAGCAGATGGGCAGATGGATTGAGCTGTGAGGAGAATCACCATAGAATCTACAGGATTCTTCTGCTGAAAAAAACCCCTACATATAGATATATAGACATCAACAATGATGACTGCTCTATTAATTAAAAACATTATGGGATGGATGGCATTCATACCTGCACTCAGGAAATTTATTTCCTTTGCTGAGGCTGCTGAGATAATAAAAAACTATTCAGTACTAAAAGATCACTCTTTGGTAGTGAATATTTGATACACATTTAACCCAGAGCTGACCACTGTATCAGAATAATGAAGGTGAAACAAAGGGGTTCCTACTAGGAATTATTTAAGTCTGTTTCCATCAAAAGAGCTATTGCAGTAACACAGAGTATCCTACTGCACCCAGTAGAAGGGATCCTTGAGGAACCTGTTGCTGTGGATGTACTGGCATGCATCAACTCTCAGAGCCACTGCTCAAAATTCATCCCAGGTTGCAGCATTTCTCCTTCCTTTCCCTGCTTCTGAACTAGAGTGTGCAAGGCAATCTTTAAAATGTCTTCCCACGCACACAATAAGGGCTTCTCAGGCATTTTTTTCTGCCACTTTCCCCTGTTATTTCCCTCCTTGAGGGAAAATAAATCTCACTTCGCTTCCTTCTCTGTATATGTCTTTATTTCTTGATTGCAGAAGCCTTTATGGTCTTACCTATCTTGAGAGCCCTGTCTTTTCCACAATTCTAAGTGAAACATCCCACTGAATACACTTGAGGCACAGGCCCAGTGGGGTCAGCACCTCAGGATTTCTTGCTCATAGTCTTATAACACACTTTTGGCCCTGCTTTCCTACTCTTCTGGTATCAGGAAGTCTTTGAAAAAGTAAAAAATTCTGTATAACCAGGACTTTTTACTTCAGGTTTGCAAATGGTAGACAAGGCAGGTAGCTCAGAGTCTCAGATAAAGAAAGGTGATGCTCACTCTCTGCTTACTGGCGTGAATCCTGTGAAGCAACTCCTGAGTTTTCCTCTCTTTCTCCTCTTCTTGCTCTTCTCTCTTCAGGGGTGGTGACACAGCAGCCACCTCCTGCATTGACAGCTTCTGAGTTTTTTCTTCTCTCTTCCCCTCCCTGCAAAGTGAACAAACACACAGATCTAATATCATGATATACAATCTAACACCTTCTCTTTTTGGGCAATTGTAAGAGAACCACCTCTACAGCTTAGAAATTTGCTGATTACTTTAACTCAGCCTCCTTAAAAACCACCTCTGTAATGGTTTGGGGTCCCAGAGATTAAACAGTCCAGTACATTTCCTAAACATAGAAGGCAGAAGAAAAGAGTAAATGATTCCAGTAAATATTTCATTAAAGCATTTGTATAAGAAGATTTAGGATCTCAGGGCTGCCTAAGTAAATAAATGGCATCCCTAAAAGGGACATCTCTGTGAGAATCCAAGCTCAGCACAAGAAAATAATAATGTCTCTGCAGAATTCTCAGCCAAGAATGCTCTTTATTCTCTTATAGTAGGGAGAGTATTGCAAGGGCTAGACTTTCAACACAGACTTTTTTCTTTTATTTTTTTCTGTGTACTGGCTTTCATGTGGCATTAGATGCTGACAAGACTACATGTAGCCACAATGTCGATGGAGAGAATGCACAGTGGTGCAAACACACTGCTACTTTGTGATTCAGTGCATATACTGTGATAATGGCCAAGGGGAGGATAACACTATCCTTAGCACACCTTCCCACTTATGAAAAACTCTGCCACTGACGTTGGTAACAGAGGACTAAAAAGTTTTGGGAGAGTTCAAAGTCAGCAACTGGTGTTTTGTTAGGGATCACTACTACTCTTATATTTAACAAAAGGACCTTATAAGTGGTTTTCATCTCTCCACACCCTGCCTTACATTCTCCAAACTTTTGCCACAGTATACTTCTTCTCAGCCATTTCCTTTCTCAGCTTCACTATTTCCCTCTGGATCTCCTCTTCCTCCTTCTTAGCCTGCAGGGCCTTCCTTCTCTCCTCCTCCTGTGCTTGGAGCCTGGCCTCAGACAGAATTGCTTTCTTCAGGGACTCTTCTTGTCTCTGAAGCTCTAAAGCCTTCTGATGTCTCATTCGGTTTTCTTTCACCTGGGCAGGAGAAAATTGGCAAAAGTCAAAGCAAACACCAAAGGCTGAAGAATTTGAAGTTCACTGAACACTGCCAGGGTGGGTCACAATCCACCTTTCACATTAAGCAAGAAACCTTATCTGTAGCAGGCACTGACCAGAGAGAATTGTTCTTGACCAGCAAAACACTCCATGTGAGAGAGTGAAATTAAATCAATGTTCCTTAATGGGAGCAAACTCAGATCTGACAGCTGTGGCAGCTCTTCCTGTCAGTCTTCAGAAAAAGGGGGAAAACCTGAACAGTTTTAGTGAAAGCTGATATGCAAGCTACTGCTGAATGGCTGACGTGCACACAGAAATGCAGTAAAGTTTCAGCTGAACTCTGGAAGAGTATCTTTGGGTAGTTGCTTTCAGGTCAGAGATTATTGCAGGCTCTGAGAGAATACTGGGGAGATATCACTGAGCATTTACTCTAATCCTATAATCCTCCACCTTATTCCTTTTAACTGAGCTGCCTTGCCTGCTCACCTGCTTGTGTCTGAGCTCCATGATTATTCGTGGATCTGCAAGTTTGCTTTTTTCCTTGATCTCTTCGAGTCTAAGATGTTTCGCTATCCCACAGTTTACAGCTTCACTCTGCAAAAGATGCTGGAGGTATTTCTGGACAGAGGAACTTTCCATTTCACATTCCAGATAGCTGCACAAGTCTGAAATGAGAAATTCAGATTATCTCAGGCTAGTCTGAAATGAATAAACCCTTCTGTCTCAGATCACAAAGCCTAATGTAATTAAAGGGATCACTTCCCCAGACTGTGAATGCATTTCTGATGAACGCAGACACACTGACTGCACTCCATTTATCCCCAGAGTCTTAATCAGTCTCCCACTGAACACGCTAGAGCAGTAACAATGTTTCATCCATTTTTTACAGTCTTGCCTCTGAGCATCTCAAATGGCTGTATAAACTTGACAGGCCTCAAAAATACCTGTTCACAAAAGAAAAAAGAAATCTCTTTTACAAAGGGAGACATTGAATGTTTATGAGTCACATTTATGCAGCCCTACAGCAAGATGCTGCAAAGATCTGAGGGAAAAAAAATCATCATATTTAGTCTTGTTTCTACTGAGTTCACTGTCCTGGCCTCAAAATAACTGTTACCTTTCAGACAAACCATAAGGCCTGACTGTGGCAGCAGCTCTCTGGCCACAGAGAGCAACAGACAACTTCCCCAGGCATCTTCCTCACGAAGGCCATGAGAAGATGAGGGAAAAGGAGGAGAAACAACTCTTATCTCCACCTGCTGCACCTGTTGTTGTGCACATGTGGAATGTGTTATGGAGATTGTTTACCAAAGGGTGATTTTTTAATTGGACACTGGATGATGACTGGGGAGATTGATCAATTAGGTCAAAGCAGTATGGGACTGTCTGTAAGGGTCACGAGCTTCTTGACAAGTATAATATAGTATGGTAGAATAAAGTGATTGATCAGCCTTCTGCAATCATGGAAGCAATGCTCATTATTACCCAGCTGTGGAGACACCTGACCTCCTTTCCCAGCACAGCCTCAGAGAGGAAACCAGGACCTGCTCTGCAGTGCTCTCACCATCAAAGTGCTCATACTTTGGAGGGGCTGCAGAAGGCTCTTCCTGAAGGACACAGTCAACTTCCTCTTCTTCATTGCTCAGCTCCAGTTGCAGCTGGGACTTCATCCAGTTACTCAGCAGCTCCTGGGCTACCATGAAGAAAGAGACTGATGACTTCACTTGCTTAAAAAAAACATATGGCTAAGTGTAAACTAGCAATAGTCTGGGATAGTATTCTAGGAATGACTGAAACCAGATCTGCAACAGGAAATGGGATAAAGCTAATAGTTCTGTTCTTATCTTCTTGATATGTAAAAGAACAGGAAGAGAAGGTGGCAAATGTTTTCCCTGTCATGTATATCACAAATTAATAATTCTCCATCTCATTTTTACTATGATTCTGCAGGCATTTAGATCACTTGTGATTACTTTCTAGCATTTATCAAGGAGATGGAATTCACATGAGGTATTTCATAATTTAGACAGCTTTCATATGTTCTACTTGCAGACACTTAGATGGTTTCCACACGTGCAGCCAAGGCTGTCATATGCTAAATTCAAAAGAACCAAAAGTTTGGACAAACTTTTGCTTCATGTGTTCAGGTTAACCCTTTGCAAGTACCACAGAAACAACTGGTGAGTCTAATTACAAGTCTATCAGGTGGCAAACTTCACCTGGGACTCAGGGTTAAGACTGCAGCTACAGGAATGCACTCATGATGGATGTGGTACTCCTCAGTGAGCTCAAATGCCTAATGAACAACTGGGTATGAAGTCCTGCAATGGACTGTTTGCATCTCCATTCTTTTCTGCAGAAAAATGAAAAAAATCCTTTTTCAGAATTTCTTCTCAAAAGCAAGGTCAGCTCATGGGTCTGCTGCTTAAAACAAACCAGCTGGCCTTGCTGCATGGGTGGCCAAGCTGCTCCTGAAGCAGGACACAGGGCTGTAAACTGCAAGGCATCAGGAGCAGCCCCATGAGAAGCAGAACCATCCTCAGCCATCTGTGTGGTGAGGATGGGCAAAGAGCCGGGACCTCAGCAGCCACTCACTCCAGCAGGAGTCATGGCACAGTGTGAGACACACAGGCAATGGACAGGAGCAAGCAGCTGCTCCTCGTATCCACTCCTAACACACACTGAAGATGCTCCCTGGTATTTCTAAGGCAATAAAGCCTTTTTCAATCTTTCTTTGAAAATGGTGAGTTTTTGGAAGAAAACATAAATCTAATGTTTGTTGTCCTTCAAATCACTTTTATTCTCTTTCATAATCTCTCCAGCCAGAACAGGAACGGGGAAATATATCTGATAACAGAAAGAAGAGCAGAAAACTTGCCACTTGGGGAAGGGTTACTTTTTTCACTGGAATTTGTGATCTTCTTGTAACTAGAGTAAAAGTATTCTGGCACTTCTCTTTACAAAGTTGGCTTTGTGTAGTTACTACCATTAAGTATTGTAACAATGGATTCCAGGTAAAAGAATTTCATTTGAGTTAGGAACAATTCTGAGGGACTGGTAGCTATAAAAAGAAAATCCTAGCAGAAAAGGGCAAACAAAAATAACAAAGAAACATGAGGAAAGCAAGCAACCTTTCCACCAAGGAAAGACCAAAAGAAAGACAAGGCTCTTCACCACAGCAAAGACAGCTCCTTTGGAGCCATTGGCTGTATAATGCATTCAGACAGGGCACTGTAAGCAGGTAAGAGTATTCCATGATGTTAGCCGAACCCTTGATGATGACAAGTGAAAAAGCTGACTTCCTGGACTGAAGTGGATGCTCTTAAGATGTGTCATCGTTGTTCTGTAATGCTCACTTTTGATTCTTAAAAGAATGGTTAACTCAGTTTTTAAAATACTGTCTCCTATCAGCTCTTTACACTGCAGACATACTTCTAGCACTGATGGGTAATAATCTCCCTCCTTTTTGTTTTTTAAACCTACCACAGGTTTACTTTCAAACTTCAGCAAGCACTTTAGGCTGCAGGCTTTACAAAAGAAATATTTATTTAGGTAACTAGTAAGGAAAATTTTGCATGGGAATCAAAACAAAACCACACAGTTATTCATAAATGTGAAATTTACACAGAGCAACTCCATTTCCAGAACTAATCTGCTATCATAAATATGTCAGGTGATTTCACCTGGTTTCCTGCAGTCCACTAACTTGGCTTTGACCATACAGTGTATCTTCAAGGGCAGTTCTTATCCTTGTCTTGCCCTGGTATCTCCAGGAGACAGAAAGTTTATCCTTCTCTCAAGAATGCCCTTTAAGATCTGCCTTGAACTCCAGCAACTGATCCTTCTCCATTAGATGAAAGACATCTTACTATCAACTGTTTCTTGTGAACTCAAGCTTTGCAAGAGCCTGTTCAGGTTGAACTGCAAGCTGGATCAAGAACAATTCATTTTAGGCATCTTGTGGCAAGCAGAATTTTACCTCACCTTCCTCACAGGCCTCACGATGAACTTGCAGCTGTTCTGCAGTTTCCAAACTTGTCACAGGACCCCAAGGCCTCTGTGGACACCTTGACTTTTGAAGGGAAAAAGCTTCAGAGACAGCATACTCAGAGGCTCGGTCCACTCTCTTAAATTAAAGAAAGGAAAACATTTCTAAGCATATTCATTTTTACACTTCCTATATCCACATTTTTCCTCCGGAGAGCAAACATCAGTGGGAATATAACATAAAAGCATGTTATAAAAGAATAGATTGTTTCTGAAGTGCATTTCTACAACTGCTTGATTGCACAAACTGGACTTAGAAGTCATTAGGCAATAAACAGTCATTTGGCAATTAGTGCCAAACACAGAGACTGGAGAACACAGAGAAAATAGAAACACCCAGCCCCTAGGGGCTGGATGGAGACTTGCTGAGCTAGTGCCCAGCAACCAGCAACTATGAAATTTGATATCAGCTTTTTGTCAAAGCCAGGCTAAGAGAATACCTGTCCCATATTCATCTTTCTGAAATGCTAATGGTCCTGACGTGTCACTGTGTTTTCACAAGTAACACCTGTGCACCAGACAGTCCAGATTTCCAAACTCCTTCCCTCTGTGCTGCTGCCAGAAGCCCAGGATACTGCCTGAGGAAGCAGATACACACTCCTACCTGCCACAAGAAGCAGGCTGAAGGTTGAGAGCATGGGTGTGCCCAAGGAAGCAAAACAAATGGAACCTCACCCTAGAATTCAGTTTCTTGGATGTCAGGTGGTTGCAGGTGCAGGACATGGTGTTTGGGGTAAAGCTCTTTTATTACTTGCCCAAAAAACCTGCAGCACTCCTCAACAGAAAGGTTTTTTGTGTTGAGTTTTATGCATAGCAACACCTTATTCTTCATAGAGTTTGGATTAGAAGATACCTTTACAGGTCATATAGTCCAGCCTCCCTGGCATGAGCAGGGACATTTTTGATAACAGCAAGTTGGATCGGAATGCTGCTCTACTTGAGGGCAGGAAGGCTCTGCAGAAGGGTCTGGACAGGCTGGATTGATGGGCCAAGGCCAACTGAAGTTCAACAAGGTCAAGGGCCAGCTCCTGCACTGGGGTCACAACAACCCCAGGCAGCACCACAGGGTGAGGGAAGAGTGGCTGGAAAGCTGCCTGGCAGAAAAGGACCTGTGGGTGCTGGTGACAGCAGCTGAAAACAAGCCAGCAGTGTGCCCAGGTGGCCATGAAGGCCAATGGCATCCTGACCTGTATCAGCAATAGTGTGGCCAGCAGGACCAGGGCAGGGATTGTCTCTCTGTACTCAGCACTGGTGACGCTGCCTTGAGTCCCGTGTCCAGTTCTGGGTCCCAAAATGCTGGAAAGACACTGAGGTGTCTATTCAGAAGTCAAAGCTGCTGAAGAGTCTAGAGGAGCAGCTGAGGGAACTGGGATTGTTTAGTGTGGAGAAATGGGAGGCTCAGGAAATGTCACTCTCTACAACCACCTGAAAGGAGGATGTAGCTAGGTGGGGGTTGGTCAGTCCCCCCAGGTAACAAGTGGCAGGATAATGGGGAATATCTTCAAGTTTTGTAATAGGATATTTAGATTGGATATTAGGGAAAATCTCCTCACTGAAAGGGAGATCACACATTGAAACAGGCTGCCCAGGAAAGAGGCTGAGTGACCATCCCTGGAAGTTTTCAAACAATCCGTGTATGTGACACTGGGGGTCATGGTTTGGTGGTGAACTCGGTGGTGCTGAATTAATGATTGGACTCAAGGATCTTAGAGGTCTTTTCCAACCTTAATGATTTCGTGATCTTCAACCACCTCAGGTTACTCAGAGCCCCGTCTAACCTGATCCTGAATGTCACTGTGCAAGTTATTCAGCCTTGGCTCATTGTTCCAAGCTACCCAAACCTCGGCAGGGACTAAGGAAAACCACAGCGTTCCAAGCTCCCGTGCCTCCTCCTGAACCCGAGTTTCACAATGCCAGCTTCAGCGCCTTTCGCTCGAGTCCAGCGCAGCTTTCCCACCCGCCGGCAAACCGCACGGCCCTTGGCAAGCTCATCCGCTATCCTGACCCTGCCGTGCTGACTGCCCGCGATCCCAAGGAAGCGGGATCCCAGGGAAGCGTCCCGTCCCCGGCGCCGCTGAGGCGAGCGGGCCGCGCTCCCCCCGCCGTGCCCCGTTACCTGCGGGAGGCGCTGCCCGCGGTGCGGCCCCGGCCGCTGCCCCGAGAGGGCCATGGCCGCGCCAGGCACCGCCGCCCGCCGCCAGCCCCTCTCGGCCATGGCAACGGAAGGGCGGAGCCCGCCCGCCGGCGCCCGCTGATGACGCTCGGCCGGGGCTGGGGCGGGAAGGGGCGGCCCGCTGTCCCCGCGTTCCCCGCGTTCTCCGTGTTCTCCGCGTTCCCTAGCCCCGCATCCCTCGCCGACTCCGCGGGACGAGGATGAGGCTGAAGCTGCTCGGTGCGGGCGGCGGGCGGCTGGGCTCGCTGGCGGGGCTGGGCCGCGGCGGGGCCGGCGCGCTGGCGCTGCCCGGCTGCCTGCTGTACACGCGGACGGGCGCGGCGCCGCACCTCAGCCACGACACGCTGCGGGAGGTGCGCGGCGTGCCCGGCGTGGCGCACATCGCCCTGCCCGCCCTGTGAGTACCGGGCCCGCTTGCCCAAAGCAGGGAGGTGCGGGGGCGGGTAGCAAAGGTGAGGAGAAGGGAGCTGGAGGGTTGCGTGATTTTTAGCGTCTTTAGGCCAAACCCATCGTGGTGACTTCACAGTCATCGTCCTGAGGTGGGCAGCAGGGCGAGAGGGGTGATTCTGCCCCTCTGCTTTACTGACACCCCACCGAGAGTGCTGCATCCAGCTCTGGAGCCCGCACCATGGGAAGGATGTGGGCCTCTTGGACCAGGTCCTGTGGAGCCCCACAAAGATGCTCAGAGGGCTGGAGCATCATTCCTGTAACAATAGGCAGAGAGATTGGGAGTGTTCAGCCTGCAGGAGAGAAGGCTCCAGGGAGACCTTTTACCAGGCTTCTGGTACCTAAAGGGGGATTAGAGAACAGATGGGAACAGATTTTTAACAGAGCCTGTTGTGGTAGGATTAGTAGTAATGGGTTTAAACTATAAGAGGGTATCTCTTGTAATGAGGGTGGTGAAACACTGGACCAGGTTGCTCAGAGAGGTGGTAGGTACCCCATACCTGAAGACATTTAATGTAAAACTGGAGCAGCAAGTAACTCTCAAAACTAGTTAAATTGCAACCAAAAGGAAAGATAACATGGTAGAGCTTGTGCAGCTGTTGAATGATGTGAACACATTAGTGATGGTTCCCAAAAAGTCACAGTATAGCTTCATGCTCTCCCTCAAGTCAGCGGTGGTCCCTGGTCAGTGCAGGTGAAAGCTTTACTTTTTTGCCACAGAATTATGAGTGCCCCAGGTTGTGAGCTGTGATTCTAGAGCTCTGTGACTGGCATTTCATTCCATCTGTCCCTGCTTCACTTCCTGACAGCTGGATGGCAAATACCAGCTCAGTGTCAGACAATGCATGGGAAAAAAACTCTTAGTTATGAAACCACCAATCTCTCTAGACAGTTGTCTGCTTAGTTAATGTGTTCCTCTATCTGGATTGCAGGGCAGAAATTCATGACGTCCTAGAAGAGTATAAAGAAGGAGCTGCAAAATTTATGGGTAAAGTACAAGTACTTGCTTGTATATCTGAGAGATGATGCAGGTGGATCCCACTAGAGCATGTTCAGGTAGTGTAGTAGGCAGAAAGATGTAGGCTTTCACATTTAGGGATTTTCTCAATCAAAGTGGCACTAGGGAAGACGTGAAATTGTATGTTGTCACTAGTATGGCAAAAAATCCTTCATTCAGGCAACAGAGAGATGATGTGTCTGTAATTTCTATAAATTACCGACAGTTCTTTGTGTATGGAATCTAGCACATTTTACAAGAAAAAAAAAAAGAGTTGTCTAGGCTTGTTTTGTTTGTTTTAAAAATCACATAAAATTTTGGGACATACATTTCATTATGTATAAAAAAAATTATGGGTTGGTTTTCCAAAGGAAGTTTGCACCCAAATTTCAATAAACCATACCTGTTTGGAGCAACTTACTTCTTCAAGAAAAATTGAAAAATGTATTTGAATGGAACTTCCTGGAGGCTTTACCAGTTTCAGTGACTATCTCTGAAGAGGAGGCTGTATGTCATGGAGGCATACTGTCTAGCTCTCTGACATTTGAAACCTCCAGTCCAGCAGGGATGATAAATCTCTCATTTGTGTAGTTGAAACATTCTCTAACTCTCCTGTTCTCACTCTTGTGAGGGTGGTGAGCCACTCAAGTTGCTCAAAGAAGTTGTGAATGTCCCATCCCTGGAAATGCTCAAGGCCAGGTTGGATAGGCTTTGAGCAGCATGGTGTCCCTGCCCATGAGGCATGATCTCTCAGGTCTCTTCCAAGCCAAACCATTCTATGATTCTACTTTGTCCTTCCTTAAAAGTTCTAGGCTTGGGATTGTTGCTAGTTTGTCTCAAGTGTCAGGTGTCTCCAGCAGTTATCAGTTGAGTGGCCAAGTGAGTCAGCTGTTGGATCTGGAAAATTTTAATTGGTAGAGAATTAATCAAGAAGTAACATAAATAAATCCCAAAGCAGCTATGCAGGCTGCAGAACCAAAGAGTGTTGTTTCATGGTTTGTGCTGCTGCTGCTGCGCTCTTCTCCAAGCAGTTACTAAAGCTGGGGAAGAAATTTGTCTTTTTTGGTGCTGAGAGATAGATGAACAGTATTTTCTTTGTCAGAATGGGTGTATTTGTGTGGGGGACAATACCCTGTTCCCTTTTGCAGATCTGCAAGCCACATCTTTGTCTTAGCTTTGCTGTGGTTCGTGAAACTCTGCTCTGGACCTGTCTCTCTGTTTTCAGGTATGCCAGATGCTGTGATCTACTGCTCCCTCCATGACCCAGTCACTCCCTGCCCCTCTGGCTACAACACTAACAAGGTACAGTAGCTGTAAAGACTTGAAAGGGTCCACCTAAAGTTCCCAAAAGAAATCTGCCCATCCTCCCTTCATCTTTGTGGGTGTGCTCAGATAGCCATAAGATTAGCAAAATAAATCTTTGCACAAAGAGGATTGTCATTTACATGCTCATACCTCCGACTAAATGAAGCTTTACATGTTCTTATTGACAGCATGTTCCCTGGATGGTTCCTGAGCAGTTGAATGGCAATTCAGGTAGAAAGGAGAACTTTGGGCTACCATGGTGTTGTGGTTTAAATGGCAGTAAAAGAAAATATCTGTGTTTTGGCGTGTTTGCTGTACAGGCTTGTGCTTATGCCACTGATAAGCAGTAAATCTGAACCCCTGTGTGTTTATTTACATGCAGCCTGCTATAGGCCCACAAAGGGGAAGGACATCAGAATTCTTGCAGGAGGGTGGCTCAGCAATCCAGGAGTGCATAGTTGCAGATATTTGCCTGTTCCACCCCACAGGCACACACCGCTGTGAAATCCACACACTGCCTGCTGCCTGACACAGCTCCGTGCTGGAGCTCCTGGCACCTGCTCACGCACATCAGTCCCATAGGCTGTTTGGTGGAAGGTCACTGAGTGATGGAGGATAACTCCTGCCAGACAGCTGTCAGTGTATATTCCTTGCTGCTGGGATCCAGGCTGAGCCCTGTCCCTCTGCAGGGAAGGAATTACCTGAAGCTTGTCCCACTGTTGTGCAGCTTTGAGGTGAGAGCAGCAATCTAAACCTGGGTGTTGGGAGTTTGATTCAGAGGTTTTTTGGGTTTTTAAAATAAGCTGGTGAGGATATCTGTCACCTTGTTGTAAGGCCTCCTGCAGCTGGATCTGTGCTGACAGATACTTCTGAAAGCTTTTTGAAAGCCGTGGGACAGAAAGCTCTGTGCTAGAAAGCCTAGCACTGGCTGGATTTAAATAATCACAGGATAATGCTCAGCTCTCTAAGCTGCACGGCTATTTTATTTATTAAAGCAGCTTTTTTCCTCTCGAGAACAGAATGAAGGTAACTAGATGTGATTACACTCTGCCCTTTGGCTCAGACAGCTCTGACTTTCCTCTGCCTGCCTTCACCAGCTGTTCCTTGATGCTCTCATAGTAAGAGTCAGCAGGTACTGTCTGAACATCATGCTGCTGCAGAAAAACATACAGCTGCTGTGTTTCAGTTATTCTGTAGATGCAAATTTTGGAACTCCTTTTGGAGTTGCTCTTTTTTTTAGTTGGAAATTTGCAAAAAAATGTATTGCTTTGGAGACTTCTGGTTTTATTCAAATTTGGTGAAATTGGCTGATAAGGCCAGAAGTAATCAGGATGGATGGATGGACAACAGGCACGCAGTATACTTGTGCAGCCCTTTTGGGCCTTTGTGGGGACCAGCCCAGAAGAAAAAAAGGGCTTCTGCTCATATTTTTTGCATCTGCTGATGAAATTAAATTTGCAAATTAGTATACTTGAGAACTGCTCTGCTTAATCTGTCTGGCACAGGCTAGGAGAATGTGTTTATACCCTCAGGCCCCAAAAAGTGCCCATAACACTCCAAGCTATATGCTGTTCCTGATGGCTGAAAATCCCTTCTCATTTTAAAAGGCATGAACAGAATTGCAGATGAAAGGAGCTGACTTCTGAAGGGCTCAAGCCCTTGACTTAACCTACTTGAATACCCCTTTAAAGTTTTGGAGCAGCAGTTTCACAAGCCTAACAATAATACAACCAAAGCAATGGCCAAGCTGCACTCACAGATTAATTACAGATTCTCCAAAATAGGCTAAAATGTGAACATTTTACGAATCTGAATGTTTACCAAATTGAATGGTGACATGTGCTAGGCATTCAGGTAAGATACCCTCCCTGTCCACATGCTTTTGTCTTGCTGTAAATTCTTTTGAAGGTGTCACGGAGTAGCGATGGAAGATGGGGTCCCATGTGTGCTGGCACGATGGCAGGCGTGTGAAGAGACAGGGAAGATTGTGTGTGAAATCCTCATGAGCCATTCCTTACATTGACTTGGTTTGGGTATTTCAGTGCCTGCTAGAGCTGCTGGATTTGGGACCTAAAATAACATGGGGTTCTAAGACTGAGTGTTTAACAAGCTTTTGTATTCTACCCAGACTGCATGGTTTATACAAATGCAAACATTCACATGTGTTCACATTCACATTATACACATTCACATGTGTTGTGTGAGTTAAGTGCTCAGAAGAGGAAGTAGTTTCTTGGGTTTGCATTTTGTACAGAAAACTAGCAAGTTGTATTTGCCATTGCAGCCTTTGCTGCTTTTTATTAGCTTTTGCTTACTTGACAAGTTTGGTGGTAATTCAAGCTTTTTTTTTTCCCATTTTTGCCACTAATTTGTTTGGTGAGAGGCCAGCTGCTCTATCTTGGATTTTTAAATACGGAGAAGTTAGTGTTGGGTGGGATGGTTTCACCAAAGAGTATCGTAGAAGTTTCAGTTCAGTCATTTATCTCCTTTCATTCATTGTGCCAAGTGCAGCTGATTATCTGAGCCATGCTCCAGGGGAACTTATCTAATGAGCTATCATTCCAGTAGCTGATGTGTCACCAGACCAGTTCCTTCTCTCCTCTCACCCTTAAGATGTGCTGTCATTTGCAACTGCTCTTGGTCCCTGTTCTCCCTGCACAGACGGTCTCCCTGTGGGGCAGCTCAGGGCGCATGGAGGTGACAGCTTCCAAGTTCATGGACATCCAGCGGGCCATCCAGCCAGACTGGTTCCAGTGCATCTCTGATGGAGACACCATTTCTGGGGAAGCTGGCAGAAAAAGAGCCAAGAAGTCTGTGGATAGGTCACTTTCCTTCTTGGATATATGCCTTCAGCTGCAAGAAAAATCACCGGTAAGCTCCCCAAGATACTGAGGCAATATCACTGCAAGTGCTTCTTGGTCCATGCTGCGTCCTGGACCAGCCCCAGGAAATTGTAGTAGGAAGTTGGGTCACTTGTAAATCAGAAAATGCCCAGCTTACAGTCCAGAGTGGGTATAACCAGTAGCACAGTGAGTTTTCCTTCCTTCCTTTAGTAAATTGTCTTCTGCACCAGGATCACCCCTGATCTCTACTTGTTGAGAACTACATTTTAAGATTTTTCTTTCTGCTTTTGGGTTGTGATGCATTTCTTTAACTTACCTTATTATTAGATGCATTGGCAAAGTGGGATCTTCTTGTTCAGATTAAGAAAACCCATCTTTTTGCTCTGAAGTCCCCTTGGTTCCAAGTGAGGGAGAATTAGTAAGTGCTATTCTTTATTTCTTCCAGCAGATTTGAAACTTTCCTCCCTCTTAGTGAAAGGAGACATACTGTCTGAGTCTGCACTACAAGAGAAAACAGGTGACAGGAGTTAGTGTGTGGGTCTCCTGAAAGGGAATTCCCTGTGACATCTGGTGTCTGTGAGAACCAGGATAATGGCGCCTGCTTTGTATTTTGCACTGACGCATCCCTTGCTGAGACCCCTGTCCATAAAAAGCCATGTACAAAAATGATGTGTGCTTATTGCCTTCTGTAGGGAGGTGGGAAGAGTGGCATCAGAACTCTCAGTGAGTTAGTGTCAAGGCAAGGAGCAGAACCTTGTCTCTACTAGTCTCATTTCTGCCACATGGACTTGTGTGGGGAATAGTCTTGCATGAGATGAAACCCCATGGCTCTGGCAAGTTCCTGGGAATGTGGGGCTTAAGCAGCAGGCATCTGAAGTCTGGGCTGTGAGATGCCTTTCGTGTCTTTGGCAGAGCATGCTCTAACACTTGTAGCTTTCTCCTGGGACAGGAACTACAAGGAAGTGTAATGTTTGGGGCAATTGAAGGCGGAGATGTCTTGGAAGAGAGGCTCAGATCAGCCAGGGAGACTGCCAAGCGGCCTGTGGGTGGCTTTCTGCTAGATGGCTTCCAGGGAAGTGCCATGGCCAAGGAGACCAAGTTGAAACTGATAGCTTCTGTCACAGCAGAGCTGCCAGAGGATAAACCAAGGTAAGTTGTGTGGGCAACATCCCAAGAAATCCATCTGTTCTATTATGAGGAGCATCTACAGGCTGCTGTGCAGTTTCTCTGTAGGAAATAATCACTGTATTGCACAGCTCTATATGTGCCAGGCTGCATAAATTTTACCATTGTCAAGCTGCAGTCTTCAACACTTGTTTCAGATTTTAGCTGCAACTGGCACCAGGCTTTGCTCATACTGTGGGTTTGAAGAAAAGTTTTTAGGAAGAGTTACAGGTAGGATATATCAGGGTTACTTGCATTTGGAGGCCATGGTTTACTTGAAGTTCATCTCAAACAAAAACATTATTATCAAGGTATTTTACAGGGACGACTTCTCAGTAAAAGTGTCATTTTTCCAGTTCTCTCTGGCCTGAACTGGCAGATGGCAGAGAGGGGTGCTGGCAGAACCAGCCAGTGCTTGCTACACAATCTTGGTAGCCAGCTCTGTCCTAGTACCTGAGGCACTGAGCCTGTGTGCTGCCAGGGTGGTACAGGCTGGCCCAGAACAGTGCTGTTCTCTTCTTGGACAGCCTGAGTTCATTGCCTGTCTGAGTTGTTAGCTGTGCCCATCACACCCATGCCAAGGACTGGACAGGAGTGGTAGCTTTCTTAATCCTTTTAGCTGACTTACAGTAACTAAAGACTTCTTGAAAATGTGTGCTAACATATTTGCTAGTGGTTCAGAAGTGTAGGAGTTTATTGGTTTGAACTCGCTGGATTGTTCTTACCAGAGCAACTGATAACAGAAATAATATGGTTGCTTTTTTCATCATTTCCTGAAGAGAATGACTGAGGCCCCACTGTGTTCCTGCTTCCCTCTGCTTGCAGAGCATTGCTCTGACCTAATGGTGTTTAAAAGGAAATTAAATGCAAGAGCACTGTGTCTGGTGCTGTAGCTTGTTCTTGCTCAGGGGTGCCTGGGGTTTGAATTTTCCTGACAATTAGGAGGCTTGCTGTGTTGTTGCTATTCTGTCTGGTTGAGCTACTTAAAAGATCCCCTGGGAGCATTGGAGTCCAATCTGCTCAGCTAACCTCAGTGTCTACCCGTGCATCTGCCTCATCTATCAGATAGTTTGCTTGTCTTGTTAGACAAGCGTTTCTGACCTCTTGGTAGGAAGAGAGCTGGTTAGCCCCGGGGGTCTTGGAGGTACTTCACGTGAATTTCAGGCAGCCATTGCTCCTGAATCACCCTTGCCACTCTGGCTGGAGAGGTTGTTCTTCATCTCTGTTCTACCCCAGCATGAAATGCTCTAGAAGACAAGCAGTTTTTGTGCTCCACTCAAGAAGTGGCTGCTTTTTGTGTGATTGTAAAATGATCTTATGAGTGTGCTCTTTATAAAAAATCCTTTCATGCACCTAAAGGGGCTGAAGTCACTTGATAAAATTTGTTTTCCTTTCCAGTAGCATAGGAACCCTTGCAAGAACAAATGTTTGTCCTTACCTGTGCAGAGATGAGTTTCAGCAAGGCTTTGATCATATATGTAGAGCTACTGTTTTGACTTTTGCATTTCATTTTCTCCCTGTCATGGGAACCGGAAACATAAAACACTCATGCTGTAAACGTCTCTCCTTATCTGTGCTCATCAATTTAATTGGAGTACTTAGAAAAGTGACTAAAAATGGTACCTTGTGACTTCATTTATCAGCCCCTGTGTATTTTCCTAATTATCTGTTTAGCTCATTGCCCTACATTAACTTCTACTGCTTTCAGCCTATGCACCTGCAGGAGAGCAGGCACTGCTCTACTCTCTTACACTTCACCCACCCTCGGTGAAGCTGCCAACTAAATTTGGCTGCCAGCAGGATCTCTATTACCACTGATGGCAATCCAGGAAGAGCCTGGCTCTTAATGCCATGTCTCAGAGGATGTTACAGCCCACGTTCTTGGGTAAATCATTTGAACAGTTAGAGTGTAAAAAGAAGGGAAGACTAAAGCAAGGATGTTTTCTCTTTCTAACAATGTTTTTCATTAGTATGTTCTCTCCCAGGCAGTTTTCCAAGTGCTATAGGATGTGTCTGTCACCTGAAGGAATTGTATCTTTGACCAGCCATCTACTGCTGTCTCTGTTGAGACTCTTTTTAAGCAGCTAACAAGCAAAAGGGTCCATGTGTCTGGGAATTGGTAGCTCATTGGGTCAAAACATGATTAAGGAAAATATCTGTTTTATGGCACAGATGTTATGAATCTAATGGTATTTATGTGTATGTGAAAAAAAATCACATACAAATCACTTCAAACACAATGAACAGAATGAGGTTTTTCCACAGTTAATGAGGGGTTTTTGCCTGTCTTCCAAAGGGCAAATAATGAAAAGCCTGTTAGGTACTGGGTGTGTGGGAGGTGGGGAAGCAGAAGCACATGGAATTCTGAGTGATGACTGTTAGCAGTTGCAGAGATAAGCTACATGTGCTGTGCATGACGTGGAGGTCTTTTCCTTCAGGTACCTGCTTGCTTCTACTCAGAATATTGCAGATTTTTCTTCCTGTGTGTCTTCTACAGAATCATTCATGGTGTAGGCAAGCCAGATGAGGTGCTTGAGTGCATTGAAAGGGGAGTGGACATTTTTGAGAGCTTCTTTCCCTTCCAAGTGACGGAGCGAGGCTGTGCCTTGGTTTTCTGTTACGACTGCCATCCAGATCCTGAAGCAACAGGTAGGCTTCCTGATGGTTGTTATGGGTTTTGCATTTTGTATTGTAGTAAGCATAATTCATACTTGGGAGCAATCTGTATTTGAAGGCTTTGTTCCTGAAATAAGTGCAGTGACCACTGGAAAACCTGGGATTCCACTACCACATGTTGCTTTTGGAGGCAGGGTGCTTTGGTGTGATATCTGTTGAGTAAAACTTGAGGACTCTGCATGTCTCATTAGCCAAAATATGATGATTAAATATTTCTTAAACACCTCCTGAATAGAGGGTTTTATTTTGACACCATTGGCAAATTTTCTGTTACTGTTAGCAGTGAAGGCTGGACCTATTCAGTGATCTCTAGGATTAAATTATTATGTGTCTGTTGTAGTAATATATTTTTGAAGTTCTTTTTTCTAGCTGTCAGAAGTTTCCCATTTATTTGGGCAGTTTTCCTCTCTGTCCTTGCATTCATAGGTTTATATCAAAACCAAAATGCCCTGTTCATTATATTGTGAGATGGGAAAGTGTATCACCTATTAAAGCACCTATCAAATGTGTTTCAAGCAGCTGTTTTGTTTTGGCCTATTAAATGTTTTTAATAGAGGGAAACATTTCACATTTTTTCTCTTGGGTAGAACCTAGTGGCTTTTCATGCCTGGATAATTCAGAGCCAGCTGAATAGAACAGAACACCTTGTTTCTTCATGCTGTCTGCTTTTTTTAAACCCTTTTCTTTGTTTGTTGTTCTTTATCTTGTCTTACTTTATCCTTAAATTATGAGGCTCTGGGTAATGGCAGTGGTTTTGTCCTGTGTCTGTTTTAAACACGGTAGGCATGGATTATGCAAACAGTAATATTGGTATTTCAGGATACATCTCCTTCTCCTTAAGAACAAAATCAAAAATGCAAACCTATAAGATCATGGGATAATTCTTTATTTTTCAGATAGATGCTGAAAAGGCAGATGTTGACCCACCTCTTCTGAATTAGTCCTACCAGCCTCTTTTGATTCCAGGGTTTTTTTTAAAAAAAACAAACCAAGAGGCATCTAAATCCCTGAATTATCACAGCATGGAAAGTAGAATGATTGAATGCAGATGAGTTGTCTGTCTACTCTAACAAAATGTCAATAAAATCCATTTGTTCAGGTGATAGCATTCTATTCAGCATGCAGTTCAGACAAAATACTTTTGACATTTTATAAAAAGAATTCAGCTCAGTAGAGCAGCAAAAAGTTATACTGTTGTTTCAGCTTTTGATTGAACGAACTTTTGATTCGTTCTAGTTGATTAGTTTTCACTTGTCTCTTGCTGTTTTGATCATCTAAAAGTGTATTTGTGTTAACTAACCTACAGCAATTAAAGTAAAATACCTGCTTTCTAGAAAAGAGAGGTGGAAACTTGTGGCAGGAGTTTTCAGCTGGTAAGGAAGCAGCAGAAATATCTTCTGTAAGGTTGCTACCCTTGCTTTGCTCTTGGTTTCTGTTCTGAGGCTGTTGTTTTTTAAATTTCATCAGTTTTAACACAAAATGGGATCCAGGACCTGGAGAAGAATGGTGCTCAAGAAGACCAGGAGGAAATATCCAAAGCTGACCCAGAAATGACACCATTTGAGATATCTCTGAAGGATAAAAAGTATGTGAGTTGGTGAGGAGAGTATCTGCAGCTGTGTGACTAAATATGATACTTCAGTCCTCTGTATTTATTTGCAGCTGGTCAGCAGCTGGATGAGAGACTTCATAAAACATGAGGCTGTTGAGGAGAGTAATTCTGGACACTGAGCAGATAGTGTTGGGCAAGCATTCTGGATTGTTATCAGGCAACAGCCTAGCTCTGAAAGCTCTGTCTTTTGCCTGACCTAGAGCCAGGGGTTTTCTGATAATTTATTCAGCAAATGTGGTCATCATTATGTCTCAGCTGAAAGACCATAGGTTCACAAAGGTGGTCTGGGAATCACTTTGTTCTTCCACATCTAACTTGGGTTGTCTTGAGATACTAGATTTTATTTAAACTATGGAGACCCTCTACTCTCTGACTCAGTTTGGGCAGCTGCAGAGCAGTTCTGCCGTTTCTGGATACTTCACAAAAACTTGGGCCATTGTTACCACTTGTCCTTCCTTCTCTTTGTCACAGCTACTTCCAGGCTGTCTGAATAGACAGTGGTGTTGCTTTGCTCTCCCTGTGAAATGTTGCATCTCACAGTGGAGTGGAATACTGTTCTGTGAATAGTGGGATTTCTAAATCTGTGGTTTTGGTGCCTTTCCCCTTCATAAACTGTGTGATAGCTGTCTTGCACTGCAGCTTTTCTGCTAGGGAAGGCACAGATGGGGCCTCTCTGCTGTTAGCTGTGATGTAGTCAGAGTTATTCTGGCTTAAATGTATGGCCTTTGGGCTCTGAGGTGAGTTCTGGCATGGGGAGGCCTGGGGCTTTCAGCAGCCATGGCCCCACCATGAAAGGGTGTGGGAGTTACATGATCTTTAAGGTCCCCTCCAACCCAAACCACCTCTGATATCTGATGTCCTTTGTGCCCGTGGTGCTGGTCTGAGTTGTCAGCAAATCTGGTTTAAGGACCTCAGGACTTTAAGGCTTAGGTCCCTGCAAAAGGCCAGGTGGTTGCAGGGGAACTCTTTATTGCTTGGATGGCTCTTCTTAGCTGCGATGTTACCCACCATTGCTTGTTCCGTAGGTACCACGATGATTTTGGCCCTGTGCTGGAAGGATGCAGCTGTTACTGCTGTCAGAGGCACACCCGCGCCTACGTGCATCACCTGCTGGTGACCAACGAGCTGCTGGCCGGTGTCCTGCTCATGATGCACAACTTGCAGCACTACTTCGGCTTCTTCGGTGCCGTTCGGGACGCCTTGAGGGACAGTAAGCTGGAGCAGCTCAAGGAGCTTGTCTTCAGGCAGGCACTGCAGAGACAGTGAGCGCAGAGAGGACAGAGGAGCCTGCAGGCTGCAGCCTCATCCCGTGGGACTGCATCACCTGGGCCTGGCAGTAGTAAAATGCCTTTAAAATGCCTTTTTTCCTTCCTGGAGGGACCTGAAGGAGATGTGTGAAGGAGATCTCACTTCCTGGTGGGGAAGGATGATCTTGTTCAGATGCCTCTTTTGGTTAATTGGCTTGGCGCATTCTTGGTGGCTGGAAGGGCCTGGATGATTCACCAGTATGACCAGTGTGGATGGGTTTGTTTTCAGATACTCACTGTTGGTTTCCCATGTGCAAGGACAGAGTAATTGAACTTGTGATTGAGGATAAAGCAGTGCATATACTTAAAATTAATCCAGCTGCATGGAGACTCAGCAGCTGCTTGGGACTCTTGTTCCATACTCCACAGTAATTATTTTTCTAGAAAAAACTAGTGGTGTCCTAGTCTCTCATCATGTATCGCCTTAGTAAGAAATCCCACCTCAGTCTTTAAATACTGTCCTTGTAACCATTGCCAGCATCTGTGTCCCTGTAAAGAACTGACTGGAAGTGCTGCTGTGTCTGGTGGCACAAGGGACTGTATGTGTGCTCCTCTCTCAGGCCACCCACAGTGCAGAATGTTTCCTGGGCCTGGAAGAAGTCTGCAACCTCGTCCTGGCCTTGAACACCCCTGCCTCAGGGGTCCTGTTCAGTAACATTAGAGCCTGAGACAAAAGAAAGTGTTTAATCCATGTCCTGCTGTAGGGCTTTTTTTTTTTTTTTTAAACTCTGTGCACTTTTTTCAGATTTCACTCCTGTGTTAGCACATGGGTGACAATGTCTGTATCATCCTTTCCAGCCACCCTAGCACTGGTCACAGAGCAGGCTGCACAAATGTCACTGTGCAATGGAGCTGTGGAAGGGAAGTGTCATAGGAAGGGACTTTCAGAAAACATTCTGGTGGGACTTGTTTTAGAGTATGACTTAGTTATGTTACATTCCTCTTACTCAGTTGCGGTTTTTTACTGTCCCTCACTGTGGAATCATGGATTTAATAGTTTTATATTTCAAAGCAACAATAAAATACATTTATTATTTGTTTCACTGGCTCCTCAATGTGTGACAGCGGTGGTGTACCAGAGAGTTTGAACTCAAGAAGGTATCTCCTGAAAACCTGACCTAGCACCCTGATGGAGGACATTATCTGGGAGTATCCTGTCATGGAGCAGGTTTCCAAGTAATTTCCTTCAAAAGAATGTCATAATAGACTTGGAAGTGTTGAAGAGAGCTGCCTGTCCTTCTCCCCATAAGGACTCTACTGCCTTAATTAAGCTTGAAAAAATACTATGCTTTACAGCCTTAAAGCCATTAAGGATTAATCTGTAGTTTGCTCTTAACAATTTCTGCAATACTTTAAGATTATAGTACCTCCCATCAGAATGACTTTACCATAGAGTATAAGGGGTTTTTAGTTTCCCTGTCCCTTTGGGCAACTACACAAGGTTGTCATAGTCCTTTATGCCATTCCAGGTTTACACACTCTGTTGTAGTAACTACACTTCTGTTCCACAGGATCCTAAAGAAATGGTGCAAATGCTGCTCTGCTGTTGTCTTCAGACAGATTACAGAGAATGATTCAGCCACAGAAATGACATAAAATACAGAATTACCATCCTCACTCCAAGTAGTGCTTTGTGGTTGTTAAAATTGATACAGCACTGGGAAACTTGGAGGTGGTGTCCTGGGTATACAGTGTGAGGTAGAAGGTCTGCCTAACCGAAAGGACAAGAATTCTAATGAAATAAAAATGGTTTATGTTTCTTTCAAGACGAGTGCAGTGGTAGTGCATGGGACCTTGCAATGCTTGTTTCTGCAGCGCCTGTTTCTACAACGTTGCAAGTGCCTGTGGAGAATCTTTTGGGAGGGGACAGATTTTGAAACTTCTCATTCACTGACACTCCTGTATCCACATATGGAATCACTGAAACGCCTGAGTCAGCCCAGCCCTCGGGCACCAGGATGGTTTATCCAACAGGTCAGTCATGGATGCTCTGTGATGACACACAGGACAAGGGGTGCAGGTGGTTGTGTCCTCCTCACATTTCCTGCATACTTCTTAGGTTGGTAACCTTACTCTAGTTTTGGAATTGCTGTTTATACCTTTTGGGGACTACTTGTGATCACTCAGTCTCCCCGTCCTGCCGTACCTCTGTGAATCATTTGGGTTTAATAATTTTTCTTTATCTCCCAGCCTGGATGTCCTCAGGAGAGAAACATAGCTGTACTGGGATCTTAGTGGCCTGCTAAGTTGAGTGCCAGTAACATGCTATTCTCAAGAGCCCTTCTCTTCTTCTGGCTTTCCAGTCCTTCCATACTGCTGTGTTATGGTTTTCTCCCAGTCCTACCCATTAGGCTTTCCTGTTAGAGGTCTCTGGTTAGCTTTCATGTGTGTGCACCTGGGTACCATGGCTGCACAAAGTAAACCATTTCATACTGGGCAGAATTTGACCAGCTACATCATTCAGTACCTAACAAACACAAACGTCACTAACCCTGAAACCATCTTAATGTGTTGTATTTATACAACTTCTCAACATATCAGTCCTCTTAGTTCACACTGTAAAAAATCAGCAACATTTTTCATGCTAACTTAGAAAGTTTTTAAATCTATTTCCAGGCAGAGATCTTAATTTCTTTCAAAAACAGAATTCTTGCCCTAATATGGGGATGAAAACTGCATGAAGAAAGCTAAACTTTCTGTGGAGAAGTAAAAATTGAAATTAATAAGGAGTGGAAAAATGTCTGTGCTAAATTAACTTCACTAAGCACAGAAGACTGCAAAAACATCCTTGACTGCCATCCATCCCCAAAGGGCAGAATATAAAAGAGCAGAGCAGAATACAAAAGAGATGGTGTGTTATAAAAGCATTAGACCCTTGAATATCTTTTCCTTAGCAACCTTTAGTGTAATCTTCCCCTTAATAAAGAAAAACCTTTCACGCTGATGAGAATAACTGTCAGGGCCTCATCTTAAGGCCTGTGTCTTTCTGACCACTTCATCAGTATTCTGCTCAGTAACTTCCTTCTTCCAGAGCTATTTTAATGTTGCAGACTCTTTAGCAGTTTCAAAGGTATGCTTTGAAGTGTATTAAGGAAAAAAAATCAAATTGTCGTATTACAAAACAGTCTTGTTTCCTTCAGGGTTCTAATTCCCCCCCCCCCCCCCCACTGTTTATCCACCCATCCTGTAAATCACCAGGACAGTGTCCAAGACACACACAGTGTATATCCAGCCTTCTCTGACAGTTTCCAAGTCTTCTCCTCTGTGGCTCTGCAGAATCACAGGAGCTGCCCAAGACTGGAAATGTTCCAGCAGGGTGTTCAATTTATTTCTACATCTATAAGGTCCAGCGGGTTTTCAGATCATGGATTTATGTGCATAGAAAATTTAGTTCCAGGTGTTTCAGAGGTGCTTTTAAGCATTGAGTAGCTTTATTTTTTCTTCATCCCAAACCCTGTTGGGTTTTGATTCACAATGTGAGGTGGCAGACAAAGGGCTCCAATAAAATGTTTAAACCGTTCTTTCAGTAATTTCAGAGCTGTTTCCTCTGTGATGTGGAAGGCATGCATGAAACAGATGATGGTGCAGGCCAGTTAAATGGTTTTATTTGTAATTGTCTGGAGTGATCTACATAATTTGCTAGGGACCTCATCTCTTTCTGGTAATGCAGCACTCCTTTGGACTTTTAAAGATGTTCAAGCACGTTACCATCATTTCTTTTGCACATTCTGTAGGCATGACAGGACTTTTCAAACAAAAAGAGAATGAATTTAAATCCCTTCAAGAAGTTGGATCTAGACTGGTAAAGTTGGTGCTGGGACAAAAATGGTGCACTAAAATGTTCTTGCTTCCCTGTTGATGTTGCCAATGTGAATGGTGTCTGTCGCAGTACACAGTCTCCTCCCTGGGAACATATTGACTTGGAAAAGCAGCACCTTTCCTGCCTCACAATGAGGTGATGATGAACTGCCTGGCTAAGTCTCCGTCTGTTGTCTGTGTGTTTCAATTGCATTGGTCACGTGAAGGAGCACACAGTGGGATGCTCTGTCGTGCTGACACAGCTACTCCAGCTCCTGGCCTTGCTTACTGCCCATCATTGCAAAATCTTTGGAGAAAGCCTGCTCTGTTCCCAGCTATTTGTGTGTCTGAACATCTTGCAGAGCTCTTTGGGAAGCAGTTTTGGATGAGAAGGGGTTATGTGGTTAACCAGGATTATTTCAAGCCTCTAAAGCATGAAAATCTAGGAATCTGTTAAGTGAAGACCAAAGGTGAAGTAACTATAAATAAAGGCAGCTCAGGATTAACCAGCCTTCTGTCTTCCCTATGCTTTTGCTACTGTGTAAAGCATTTTCTGGCTCAAGGGAGTGGCCAATGCACTGGGAGAGGCAATGGCAGTGGTTCAGGCAGAGGCTCTGCAGGACAAGGTGTATCTTACTGCCCATACCTGCAGAGTTGATTGATTCGCAGGGTGCTGATCAAGGAAAGACCTAAAAACTATGGCACTTATATGCAATGGCCCAGCACAAACTTCCACAAAGAAAGGAGGGTTCCAAGGCCCTTTGGCCAGAGTTCCTGGACCCATCGCTGTGCTCTGTGTGTGACACTTTGTGCTCTTGAGCTGGTGGATGTGTTGCAATGCATGACACGAAGGTGGCTTTGTAGCAAGGCTTTGTCCTCACAGCTCCCTCCTTCCACAGGAGAACATCTGGTTTGCCTTTTGATGAGGCAATCAGGGGAGGTATTGATGCAGCCAGCATCCTGCAGGAAGTCAGCAGAGTCTATGAATCTGTCTTGAGCTTTTTTATACTGCCCTTCCTGGGCCAGAATGGAACCATCTACAGAGTAATGTCAACTTCAGTGGTACTATGTGCTGAAAAACAGCTGAAGAAACCAGACCTTAGGAAAGCCAGATGCTTTCCTCAGACAAAGCTGAACTGGGATGAGAGAACAGACTGGCAGGAAGCCGAAGCCTTTAAAGGGATGCAGCCTCTTCAAGAAAGGGAACAGGAGATGGAGCGTCTGGGAGGAAGGAACATAGGCAAACAGGATGATTAGGATTTGGCAAGGCCAGCAAAAAAAAGGAGTGGGAGCTGTGCAGTATGTCTGTGGGTAGCACTGCCAACATCAAGTTGCAGAAGCCACTGGCATGTGCCTTTTTCCATCCCTTGTTTTGTGCACATCTTGAGGAGGAAGAAGCGCTCTGTTGTGGTTCAGGGAAGTCAGCAATGGATGCAAAAAGGCAAAAGGCCATGGAGCAATGCTGGTGGCCTTCAGAGCTGAGGCTGACAGAGGTACCTAGTGCTGGACTCAAATCTGGTACCTGGCTCCCCTGTTGCCCACAGCCAGTGCCATCTCATATATTCAAGGGAGTCCTGTAGCAACAACCATCTGCTCACATCTCTTGACCCCACCCCCACAGAGAGACAGAAGTGCTGCTGCCTCTCACCTAAGGCAGAGCCAGATGAGCAGTCCACCTGCACCACAGCCCTTCTGCCCTGACATGGGATGGCAGAAAGAAATGTATTTTTGCTTCTGTCCAGTGAAAAGTGGTCTTTATTTGGGCTGTTCAATTTGCCATGCTCACAGCTGTGCAGTAAAACTTATTAAAACTGACAGGAGTCCCCAGGGCAGGAAGCCAGAAAGGTCTTCCCCACATCACCAAAGATACAACAAGCCTAATGCTTGTCTCACGGAGATGCTTAAATTATTATACTGAAATTAATTTTTAATTATGTTCATTTTCTTCTTTGGCCCCAGGGGTTTTCTTTGCCTCACATTTCCAGGGGCATTCAGGGATGAGATCAGTGTCTGGCAGGAAGAGATTTACTCCCAGAATCACAAAGGAAGCTCAGGAGAATTCCTGGCCTGGGCCTCAGAGAAAATCTATCCCTGTTGAAGAAAGGTGTGGTTGGCATCAGAGCTGGTGGGCTCCTGATCTGACACTTGAGGCAGTAAGGAACCAAGGAAAGGTGGCATGAGTGATGCCATGAAGGCAAAACAAGAAAGGTCACTGCTATGTGTTAAGATTGACTATGTGGGGAGTAACAGAGAATAACTGGATCAGTGGCTTTTGAGATTGAAAGGCAGCATTGGTCTGGGATGCATCTTCCACATCCTGTTCAATGTCATTCAGCAAGAGCTACTTAGCAGCTGATGCTGACTTTGAAGAAATAGAGTTTTGAATCCCTCACACCTTGAAATTCCTACAGTGTTGTGAGCCTTCCTTTGCTCATAAGGCAGAAGGACAGGTGGCAAAATACTGCCAGGAGATGACATTGTTATGTCAATATGAATTCATTATTATCATTAGATAGGGAAAAACACACTTCAGTGGCTCATTCAAAGGCTCATGCAGATTTGGGATACTTGCATTGGTCAGAGAAAGAACTGATGAGCCCATTCTTCTTGTTGGATGAGCCAGGTGTATTTGCAGGTGTATTTGACAGCCAGGGTCTGTCACTTTGTGACCAAATCATCACACACTTAGCTGAAACTAATCAGATTGCTACTGCTGTCCTCTGGGTTGTCCACAATTCCTATTCATAGTTCTGAGTGTCACCATATCAGCAGCCAGCAGACTGTTGATCCTGCCTTGAAATGCTGGCATTGATTAGACATTCTTCAGAAAACATCAGCAACAGCAATAAGCTGCAGCCAAGCTCTATCTTCCAGGGGAGCTGCCATCCTGAGCAGGCTGTGCTGGCCCCAGCTGGGAACAGAGAACCCCCTGCCACTCCAATTCCCCTCAGAGAGGCAGACTCCAGGTGCACTCCCTTCCCAAGGGGGGAGCTCCCTGTGCTTGGCCCCACAGCGGGGTCCAGCTGAGCTTGGCTGAGGATCTGGCCAGGCCAGGCCAGCCCCTAAGAGACCTAAGGAGGGTTACCTGGAGAAGTGAGATTTTTCTGCAAGGCTTTGCTTTGTCCTTGTAGTCTGGCAAATGTGGATTTTAATATCTGCAGCTGGGACTGTTAAAACAACATGTCCAACAGCTGCAGCAAGGTGCCTGCAGAAAACTCACTGAGCAGTATCACCTGCAGAGCACTGGTCTCTGATGGTAGGTGAAACCTACCTCCTCCATAAATTCCTTGCCTTTCCAGGAACCAGCTTCTTTCTCATGGAAGATTGTTTTATCTTCTGGCCCGTGGACCTTTGTGCTCCTCTGCTTAAAGATTCTTGTATGGTCTGGTGCCTGTTCTGCCTCTGACAAGGTAAAATGTTTCATGGTTTCTTCTCTGTTTGTATTTTACAGTGTAAAACTCAACATTAAAGCTTTTAGTTTTAACTCTGGATGGCTCCAGTTCAGTGTCTGGTACTATTTAAGATTTTAGTAACTTGGGTAATCTGCATTTTTGGTCCTAGACCTGAAGTTTAACACATGCAACATGTGGCACATCTGTCACAAATGGGGAGCCCCAGGTACAGTGGAATAGCAAACTGTGGGATATGTGGGCTCAGTGGCTCATTGATCTGGGTTCCTGCAGCTGAGCCACAGCCCATGGCTCTGTGAGCTGGGAGATGGTGGATGCAGGGGATAAATGGTGTTTTTCAGTCCATTTCTCCGGCGTGCTGTAAACGTGTCTAGACAGGCAGCACTTGGATGGCTGCCTTGTACCTTGTGGGGAAGAGCCGGCTCTTCCCAGTGAGTGTTGCCGGCTCTCCTTCATCTCCAAAGGGTCTTAACTCTCCTCAGCCATGGTGGAGCTGCTTCCTGGCTGCTCTCGTTCACAAATGTCTGCAGCACAGGGGCCCTGAGGCGCCCCATTGCAGCTGCTGCTGGGGCGGGGTGGAGGTGAGCCCACCCTGCAGTGCTGCATCTGCGCCTGCCCAGCCCTGCATCATCTGCACCCTGCCCAGCCCTGCATCATCTGCTCCCTGCCCAGCCCTGCATCTGCACCCTGCAGTGCTGCATCTGCTCCCTGCCCAGCCCTGCATCACCTGCACCCTGCCCAGCCCTGCATCACCTGCACCCTGCCCAGCCCTGCATCTGCACCCTGCCCAGCCCTGCATCTGCACCATGCCCAGCCCTGCATCTGCACCATGCCCAGCCCTGCATCACCTGCACCCTGCCCAGCCCTGCGACTCCACCTGCCCAGCCCTGCACCTGTGCCCTGCCCAGCCCTGCTGCCACAGCACCTGGGGCTGCCTCCGAGCTCCCCTCTCCTCTCTGCAGGAGAGGAGGCTTCTGCGTTATCCCAAGACTCCTCTAATGGGAATATCAGCATGTAAATGTGTCCCCACAGAATGCAGAGCACAGCGTCACAGCTCATCTCTCCCAGCCAGTTGTGGAGTCAGGGAAAACAAAACACTAAGGAGGAAAATGTAGAAAATTAAGGTTAGTAGGAGACATTGAGCAGTTGGAGGAGAATGCAGATTACTCTGCTGTAAATAATGAGTGGGGGTGTGTCTTGGGGGGGCCCTCAGGAATCTCTCTGGCTTGCTGGAGAGGGTGGAGAGGCATCAAATGCTTGTGCCTGTAATTGCTTCTGTTCCTTGGCATTTTCTATAGGATCACCTATGATCGTATTGACAGAGGAAAACTGGGCATGGTGCTCAAGCAGCACTTGAGGGAGGAGACAGAGATTGTTTTGGTTCTGAGTTGAGTTTTTGTATTGTGTGAGGGTTTTGTGCTGTATTTATTTATTTATTTATTTATTTATTTTTGTCCCTAGTCAGTTCTGTGATCTGGTAGTTCAGATCTTAGTCAAGAAAGGACCATATGTTTAGATACAGGATTTTCCCCATCCCTTATAGCTGTGTGGACACGAAAATGCTGCTTAGTCTTCTGCCACACCTCCTGTTCTTACCTCTATCCTGAATCATCTTGGGGATCACTCTTTGAAGAACTGGTTCAAATTCGAGTAGGATCAAGCTGACCCCTGAGAGATGCTAGGCCAGGTCTTAAAATGGACCTAGTCATCCTTTTAAAGATCTTTTAATTTCCTCCTTAGTGACAATTGTTATATAAAGCAACTGGACTGGTGATCTCTGTTATGAAGCATCTTAATGAGAATTACTTGAGTGGCAATCTGTCCACAGGTTGGTTCACTTGATTCATACCTCCTCCATCCTGTGTGCTGAGTGCCTCCTGTGCTATCCAGCATCTTTGAGCAGATGGAGTAACACTACTGCACGTCTGCCTGGTGTAGCTGGGAAACTAACT
Organism: Melozone crissalis; assembly: GCF_028551555.1. Taxonomy (NCBI): domain Eukaryota; kingdom Metazoa; phylum Chordata; class Aves; order Passeriformes; family Passerellidae; genus Melozone; species Melozone crissalis. Next base: position 18,315,401 of record NW_026535786.1, on the reverse strand, counting down.
GACTGTATTTCCAGAATTCATCTGCTGGAAGTGCTTACAGAAGCCTTTGATTTCTTTCCCAGTTGTAAGGAAAATGCAAGTAATAGTAAAGACTTCTTGCAGGTGTCCGGGTGGGTGATAATTTTTTACAGGGAAAGTGTTAAGAGGCCTACAGATGACAAAAGGCTTATGGAAGGAGGTACACTAATCACAAAATCACCAAAACTTCCAATTACACTTGTGTTTTATTGGGTTAAGGCAGTTACAATGCAGTATGGAGGGCACCTGCCCAGGCAAATGACACATGCTCTCCGCAAGATCCTCCTCCCAAATCCCAGACAAACCAAAGCAGCAGCTAGAGCTCTGGCATGTGCTCTGGAGGCAGAGAACAATGGCCTTGGCCTCATATTAGGAAGGAAAGGAAGGCGTTCCCAGATGGAGAAGCTGTGGCATGGACACAGGCAGGAGCAGCACACAGAGTTATGCCCAAAGCTATCAAACGAGCATGGCTGACAGCACAACTAAGCCAAGTCCTGGCAGTGGGAGCTGAAGACTCTGATCCAGTACAGCAGGGGGGCAAAATGGGAGAACCAAGCTGAGGCTCTCTGGCCCATGCCAGGTTTGTCTATATGAGGGGAAGAGCATTAGAATGCCCTGACACGAGACCAGCTTACGGTACATCAGGACTTTCTGTTTTTTTCACCCAGGAACTACTGGAGATGGCTTTGTAGAATACTGCTAGGAAAGGAGACCACGGCCAGGCTGTATTTGGCCAGCTCCTGGATGCTGGGATATACAGATGCCATGTGTGATGACAAGAGTATTGGCAAGGGGCGTCAGGCAGAGTCCTGGAGCTGATCCCAAGGCAAATGTCCCTTCTTACTGGGAGGAATGTTATGAAACAGCTCTCCCCCAGGTATGGGCTGTAACTGGAGTTATTGCAGCAGCCAAGTGGTACAAACCCCAAATCTAGCAGTGCTCCTGTCAGGAAAGGAGTACAGGTGAAGATTGTGAACAAGCTTGGAGACAGGGTGCATGCAACCAGCTGAAAAAACAGGTTTGAATCTATGGCAGCTATCAAGAGCCCGTCTCTCTTGGTGGCCCCTGTAGATCACTGGGGTGTGTGGTGGTTAAGTAATGGCCAATCTATCACTGGTCCTTGGGTCAGGAGGAGAGGGGACCCTGGGGTAGTGCTGCACTTGTCATGTGAGCTGACCTACCAGAGGGAGAGCAGCCACCTGTCTACCTTGCAAGGAGCAGTAAAATACAAGCTAGCAGCACAAAGGAAGATTTCATTTGCAACTAGGGCGATTTTCTCAAGTACTTTGACCCAGTTTTACAGGCAAACCTTTTGATGGAAACAACAGGAAAGTTGTTATTCTTCCATCAGTGCTCCTTTTCTAAGTTTCGTTGTCCAATTTTCACTCTTGGCTCCTGACTGAAGAGATCAGGATCCTTATCAAAGAATTCAAATTCTGACCTCTTATTAGGACTGCTGTGCATGAGCTGGGTGCCTTCTGCAGGCTGAGGTTGCAGCTGTGGGAGGGTAAATGCATTTCCAGCATGCATGCAGCAGAGATGAGGGATGCCATCTGCGTTTGGGTTGCGTGTGCCCTGCAAGCCTGTCAGCGCCCAGCAGCGATGCCCTGTGCTGGCTGATGTGCTGCACACCCAGGGCTGTGTCCAGCACTGAGGGACTCACTGCCTTGTCCCTGTCTGCTTCTCCTCCCAGGGCGCTGCTGCAGAGCCGTGCAGCCCCACAGTCAGCAGCAGAGGATCTTGAGGAAGGCTCTGCGGAAGTCAGTGTTGAAGGTTGTGTAGATGATGGGGTTGAGGGCACTGTTGACGTACCCGAGCCAGGTGCTGGCACTGTAGAGCCCTGGAGGCACGTGGCAGGATGGGCAGTGGGCATTGAGGATGTGAATTAAGAAGAAGGGCAGCCAGCAGACTATGAATGCCCCTGGGTTTGGAGAGAGGCAGAAAACAATCAGTGAGTTTAGAGCAGCAACTATTTGGAAAGGGGCCTGCATGGGTGACCTCTCCCTCCAGCCCCTCACTATTTCTGTATTTCACAAACACTGAAGGCCACGTTTATTCCTGACATAGAGAGATTTGGCAAAAGTTTGGGCTCCTTGGGACCAGGTTTGTGAATGGCTTCAGAAGTGGTCTGATGACAGACAAAAGCCACAACTTTGCGGGAAAGCCTCAGCTGCTTTAATCTGTTAGGATGAGAGCTGCTTTATTTTCCTGCTACTACTGAGTTAATGGGGGGGAACAGTGCATCTGGTGACCACAGCAGGTGACAAGGACAAAAGTGTCCCGGCTTATCTACCCAGATGTATGAACAAGTTCCTCTGTGGCTCCTTGCCTCAGTTTCCCTTTCTGTAATCAGATTTAAGAGCTTCTGCATGTATGGAAACTTAGGATTGTTCCAACCCTGCAATAGTAAAACAAAGGAAAAGGAAAAGCAAAGGTATTGGCTGTTGCTCCCTCTAGCAGGGCTTGTTGGCCACTGATTTTAAACAAGGGTAACAAAACATAGTAAATAAAACACTAACATACATGGCTCTCAACATTTGGGAGCATTATTCTAGATCCCTAAATGTTCCACGACTGTCTCTCCTGAGTTTGTGAAGCAGTAAGAGCTGAAGCCAAGGCCCAGCTTGCATTTTTTAAAAAATCTCAATATTATATTAGGAGGTTCTGTATTAGGAGGCTCCTGGAAGTCCCAAACCATCACCCCCTGCACCCCACAGGGAGAATGGCTCTCACTCACCCAGGACAATTGCCAGCATCTGCGTAGCCTTCCTCTCCCGCAGCTGGATCTGCCGGGGCTGCTGCTGGGCCAGCCTCAAGCTGCTGATGGTTCCACCATTGCTGAGCCTCTGCACCTGCACTGCTGCCCTCGTGCTCCTCCTCCTCTCCTCCCACCGGCTGGGTTGGGCAGTCCCTGGTGCCTTGGGGAGGGACGCCTCGTGGCAGAAGCTCCGGTACCGCTGCAGGCCGAACACAGCGAGCAGCCGCCTTTTTGTGGACATCTCCTGGCCTGCGCATTTGAGCGAGAGACAGCGGGAAAAGGTGCCTTGGCATCCGTTTGGCAAAGCTTTCCTCTCCATGTGTTCCTGCAAAAGATGATGCCACAGAGGATCTGGAAACCATCCAAACTGCTCGTTGGGCCAGAGGATGATGAGGGAAGTTGTAGGAGTTATCCTTAGCCTCACTTGCCTCTTATATTGCACCATGTCCTCTGCACTGACCTGGGGGTTAACCAGCAGCTGGCAACACTTTGCCTCCATCCCACCAAGGAGAAGCATGAGAACAGCAAGAGCAGGAATACCTGCTCTGCTGACCTTCCATCTGTATTTTTGTGTTGGCCCTGCTCCCCTTAGCATCCCCACCCTTTTAGTGTAGCTTCACTGTGCAAAAATGGGTAAAAGGAGTGGATATGCATGACCAGGTAATTCTTTTCAAACTGTTGTGTTGGTTCCCATGGTTGCAGATATTTCATCTAGAAAGGTCAGTGGAACAAATGTTGCATGCACCATGAGTATTTTGACCTCTTAAGTCTGTCAGATGAAGAAGGTCTTTTATTTTAATAACAGATGCTAAAGCCTGTGAAGCCCTGAGAGTGAAGCTTCATAGAGCAAAAATCAATAAATGAAGACATTAAAATAATAAATGAAGAAATTACGCAAAAAATGAAGACTTATGCATGGCTGAGAAAACCCTGCTCTGAAGAAATACTGAAGTATTTCTGTGCTCTTTTCTACTTGCCACTTCTAGAGGGCAGAGATACATAGGGGTCTGAAAAGGATTTAACTGGAGCTTCTGTGCCTCAAATATCATGGTGTATGAGCAAGGGATGGGATGAAAACATGTCCTCTTTCTGTTCTGTGTTTTAACCCTTTGAGGAGAAGAGATGATGCAATCCTCTCCTTTTTGACCACTCCTAGTGGGTTCATGTGGCTCTTACTTGGTGTGCATAGCACGGTTTGGGGCTGGCGCTCTGGCTGCCCTGCCGCGTGAGGGTTCGCTTCTTCTGCCTCTGTCTGAGCACGAGGTAAATCCGCACATAGAGCAGCAGGGTCACCATGAACGGGAGGTAGAAGGACACCAAAGAGGAGTAGATGACGAAACTAGGGTTGGATATGGAACAGACACTGGGATCCCCTGGGGAGGAGAAGAGAGAGAGAGGAGTGGCTGAGCTGATTTCAGTTTAGTACAAGGAGGCTCTGGTGTGCTGGCAAAGCGAGACAAAAGGTGGCTGGGGGCAAAGGCAGTCTAAGGAGTGCAGAGTATGCTCTGGCTTACCCAATTGCCTCAGGGATGCTTAAAATGAACCCAGCACAGGGCCAACAAGGATTAGCAAACATGCATCTGCCTGCTTTTCTGGCCAACAGCTGTTCTCTCATGTCTATTCCCACCCTTTCTCCTATTCCTTTGACAGCCTCTGAGCTGTCTAGATGCAGAGTGTGCATTCACTCCTATCTGTCTGAACCATGCAGAGCGGGGCAGCAGAATTTCCCACTCCCATCCCTTTCCTGCCTCAAGCACTGCAGAGAGGATGGATAGGGGCAGAAGCTTCTGCCTGTGACTCAGTGGGAAGGAAGGCTCCCCTGCTCCTCTGCCTCCAGGGAGATTGTGCTGCCCTAGCTAAGGGAAAGGAAAAAGACCAACCTGCTTCCAAGGTGGGGGCTAAGTTGTTTGCCCTCCTCAAAGGATTAGTTAAGGAAGCAGGCAGCCAGCTGGATAGGAAGGAGGTCTCTGACAAGCAGTGCTAATATGCAATCCTTGCTGTTTAGAAATGTGTTCTGTATCAGAGTCGAAACTGTCCTTCTGAACCTGTGGATATCAGCAAGATGCCATGAAGTGTGTGTGTGTGCTGTATGTGCTGCAGGTTTTGCTCTGTGTGCTCAAGTGATTGTTTGATGGGAATCTGAGGACCTGGACACCTTGATGGGCATTGATTTGGCAGTAGAGCAGGCAGGTTTGCCCTTTAGAGTGACAGTCACTGTCTACCTGAGTAAATGGCAAGTTTATAGACTTGAGTACATGCGGATTTTTCTCCCCTTTCATAGTGTGGTTTTCAGTTCCTTAAAATTTCCTGTAACTTGGCAAATCTGCAGAACCCATGTTAAATGACCTGGCCATACACAGGGCAGCTCCACTGCCAACCTCTCCTGCATGCTATTGTTCAGGATATCACCTACCTGTAGTATTGAAGCCAAAGAGGAGAGGGCATGACACTGCAAATGCCAGCATCCAAACTATCACAATCATGAGAGAGACTCTCCTGCAGGAGCTCTGCCCAGTGCTGTACTGGTACTGAACTGGTTTCACCACTGCCGTGTATCTGCAGACCAAACCAGCTCCGGGAAGAGGAGATGGAGGAAGGAGGGAGGGAAAGGAACAGGTTTTTAAAAGGAGAAGTGAAAGCAGCACAGGGAACACGATGGTGAATGTGGAGAAGAAATAGAAGAGGAGAGTAGAGAAAATCAGATGATGGGATCAGCAATTTGTAGAAATGGTAAGTGGGGCATTGGAGGGAGGAACAGAGGAAATCAGAGTTAGTTGGCAGCAGTGCAGAGATACACTCAGCAGAACTCACAGCATGCAAAGCTACAAGGTTTGGGCTACCAGATGGATCAAGAAACCCCAGGAAATCCCTGACCCTCAAGGCCCTGGAGTTATATGGGCACTGCTGTGAAAGAGCACTCTGGAGTAACCACAAACTATTAAACTCTGTCTCAGCTGCCTGGTCTGGTGTTGCAGAGGGTTGCCTGGGGGCAGGTTGTCAAGGACCTTCAGTTGCTGGGGTGCTCCAGGAGATGCAGCTCAGCAGGGCAAGGATTTGGAAGGTACAGGAGTCTCATCTTTAGGAGAGCCTGGGGGCTGTGTCTTGCAGACAGCCAAACTGAAATGGGGATACAGATTCCCATGGAGGAACACTGGACCAAAGCAGCACTGAGAGCTGCCTTGCACTATTATCCTTGAACTACACATTACAAAGGTACAGCATGCAGTATTTTTCCCTTCTCTCATTCCTTGGTCCCAGTAGGATCACATGTGACAAGGTTTTGGCTCCCAGCCCTCAGCATTGCTTAAAATAGGCTCAGTTTTAAAATGCAGAAAACCAGAGAAAAGCTAAAGATTACACAGCAATAATCTTCATCTCTGTCTGTGAATATGGCAGGATTTTGTTTACTAAAGCTTCATGAGTGAGATCTCCAGAAGGAGAAATCCTATTTGACACTCAGTGGGAGCTGGATGACCAATTGTGGTTCCTGCCTTTAAGAAGCCTGAGGATGTGGTTGACTATCCACTGGGGATGTTTTATTGCTTGTGTCTCCTTGCCCTCCAGTGCAGGCCTCCTCTTGCAGAGCCACATTAACAGCAGCGGTGGCAGGGACAGACCTTCAGGGGCTTGCTGTCCTGAGGACACCGATGCTGTCTGTACTCACCCCACTTCTTTGTCCCTGCCCCACTGGGGCACAGGGCTGACCCCCTTATCCAGGCTGTCCCCTGGATGCTGCTGTGTCTCACCTGTCAATGCTGATGGCACAGAGGTTCAGAATGCTGGCTGTGCACATCATTACATCCATGGTGACGAAGATATCGCAGCAGATGCGGCTGAACGTCCAGACCCCTCCGGTCACCTGCACCAGCGACACAAAACTGTCAGCCTTGCTCTGCACCAGGTCCTGACAAGTTATGTGTGAGAAGCTGCTCTCCTCCAGGTCTCCCAGCAGCTTGGAGGAGCTCCACAGTGATGGGCAGAGGGAAACTGAGGCACCAGTGTTGCGTGCAAGATAACACAGCAGTAGGTCGTGGAGAAGGAGCCTCACTTTAATTTCAATCCTTTATGTGCTCTTACAGAGGGAGGCAGGGAGAAGAAACAGCAGCTATCCCTTCTCTCAAGGCCTAGCATGAAAAACTGATTTAAATTTGCTATCACTGTATTTATCCTTTGATTAATGATTATCTGAGAAAATCTAAGGGCTGAAAGTCTTTTTCAGCTTAGCTGCCAGAGTGCTCTTGCAGGCAGTGAGCTGGAAAAGTGCTGCAAACTTTTTGCATTTATGTATGAAAGCGAGATCTGAGACTGAGGCTTCTCAAAAACCTTATTTGAATTCTTATCTCAGTTAAAGATTTTGATTATTAGATCTGAGTGCGAACTCACAAGCTACTCAGATAAAGGGGTTTGAGTTGCTACCAAGCTGTTTTGGTTGTTCTGAATTTTTAATCTGAAGTGTGTGGTTGAGAAAGCTCAGCCGCAGCCTAAGCTCAGTCTTAGCAATGGAGAAAAGTGGGTTTTGGAGTAGGCACCAAGTTCTTGACAACGACCTTTTTGATTGACAAGCATGTTCTTGTGTGGCCCTGCTGTCCTTGGGATTGGGATGGCAGCCTGATTCTGAGAGAGGTGGTCTGCCTCAGTGCCCACTGCTTGTAGGAGATGGAGGGCAAGCTGCCTCCTTGTTCAGCTGCAAACAAACCCAGTCCTGTGCCGAATGGGGGAGGAGGAGAGAAAAAAGGGGGAAAGTCCATGCTTGGGAGGGTGCCTGGATTTTAGCCTTCAGCCCTGTAGATCCTCCTGTTTCATCTGGGTCCTGGGAAGCAATCAGAAACTGCCACTAGTTTCTGGTCTCTCTGCTGACATTTAGAAAACATCTGGAATACTGCACCTGGTTTTGAGGCATCAGTAGAGGAAAAACATTGGTAAACAGGAGTGAGTCCAGTGGAGAGCCACGAAAACAATCCGCAGGGGCCGGGGCAGCTGTGAGGATCAGCTAAGGGAGCAGGACTTTTTCAGTCTGGAAAAGTGATGGTTTTGAGGGGTGGGAGACTAACAGCCAGCCCTCCGGTGCCTAGTGGGAGGATATTGAAAAGGTTGAAGAAGATAGAGCTGGGTTTTTCACAGCAGTGACAGCAGTAATGTGGTGGGAGGACAAGAGGCAACAGGAATGAGCTGGAAGAAAGGTGCAAACTGGTTATGAAGGTTACTTTTCTGACTACAGGGACAGTGGAGCCAGTTGCTTGATAAGTCTGTGTAGGATCCATCCTAGGAGCTCTTCAGAACCCATTCAAAAATAAGTATCCCAGACCATAGTGGAGAGGGTGCCACAAGTAAGCTTGGCTTCTCAGGCAGTGGGTCAGCCCTGCAAGTGTTGGTGCCTAGGAAGGATGCAGCCCTCTGCAGAGAAAAGCACTTGTACAAACACAAAATTCACTCTGTGAGAATTGTTTAAGAAATAATCCCAAGAAATGTAAATGATAGTGGCAGCATTCCCACACATGGGCACAGAAACTTGCTGAGGTGAGCTGTGCCTTTTGGGTGTTCTCTGCTGGACCCAGCTGCTACATTTCAGAAATCAGGTATTGAATGAGTCAGTATTCTATTAGACCCTCTGAGCCTGAATGAATGCAGGGGAGGGAAATGGGAATTGGCTTGCAAAATGCAGAAGGGAACTGTGCTTTCTTCTCCAGTTCTCTTGATAATGGAGGTGCTCCTTTGTTTTCTTATAAAAAAGTAAGTAAAGGGGAAAAAGTCAAACCCAAACTATTGAGCTTTTCTACACAGATGAGCTACAAGACATGCAGTCTGAAGGCTGTCCATCTGAGATTAGGGACCTGAACAGGTAGATTCAGCTTCCTAAGAAACACTACACTGGTTTGACTTTAGTTTCAGATTTTGAGATCTGCTTGACCACCTCAAAATACATTAAAAATTGCTGGAAGCCTTTGCAGTGGGACCCAGTGAGGGATGTTTCTGCAGTTTGAGGTAAAAAGCGATGCAGTTTCTTTATGAGCTGTGGAGTCTGAAGAATATTTCACCAAGCCAGTGGCAGGTGTTCACATGAAAGCCAGCTGCTGCTAACCCAGCAGATGAACAAGCACTTAACTGATGGAGTTTCCAAGGTCCTGAGCATGTTAAAATGCTGAGGTAAAGAATGGGAACCATTAATACTGAAGAAGGTGCTGGTGGGGATGGCTCAGAAGTGTGCCCTCTCAGGATGATGCTATCACATCACCAGACTGCAGCTTGTGTAAGAGGATGCTTCACAGATCAAAATGTCTGGGCTTAAAACCCATTCTCACTTCCACCTGCCACTTCTGAAATGGGGAGTAGCTCTGCTGGAGTTGGTGAAGTAGTTAATATTTACCTGTGGGGTATATGAACCCAGAATTTATTCCAGAATTTAACAGTGAAGAAAAGCCTTTTTATTATATGCCTTGTTCAACATTTAAAAAATTCTATTTCTGATCTTCCTTTTATTGCTCTGTTCTAATCATCTTTGCTACAACAGCTAGAACCTGCTAGTCTGCATTCCTGGTTTTCATGTGCTGGCAGGGTACTTCTCCTTTATCCCTCTGGTGCTTTTTGTCCAGGAATCTCAAAAGGTATCCCAGGTATTAATTGAATGAATCCTCATATCTGCCTGGGTGAGGTGGATGGTCAAATATTAATCTCTTACAGCTGATGAGAGCAAACTACAGAGAGATGAACTGATACAATCTCTCATTACCACTCAGTGATTATGCAGCAGAAGTGTCCAGGGTGAAATCTGGCTCTATCAAACACAGTGCTCAAGATCCCTATAGAATATTCAGGTCAGGTTTTCACCTAATCTTCCTTGACAACCAGTCTGCTTTATCTACAAAATTGTGGTGTTATTATTTTTAACTTCCAAACTCTATAAGAAGCTTTCCAGTTAATGAATGCCCAATGATTATTTTTTTTAAACTTATGCTTATCCACCACTCTCTTGAATTCTTAAAATAAACAACAGAATCTCCACAATTCAGATACGAATGGTGATGCTGCATTGAGGAGCACACAGATGGGAAAGTAGGAAACCAAGTTGCATCAGGAAATGGCAGGCATGAAAGCAATGGTGCATCTAAGCAGGCTCCCTGCAGGGTTTTGTGCTTGAGAGCTGTCCGGGGCTGCTGCTGGCTCCTGCAGCTGTGAGACGGCTGCTCATGGGTCTGCACAGTACAGAGAGCACTCATGTGGGCAGCACTGCTCACAGCTCTGTCCTCCCTCTGACACCAGTCCAGCAGAGCTCCTGGAGCTCACAGAGCAGCTTAGGTCTCACTGCTCCTGTGTGAGAGACAAGGTGAGGGACAGTGTGACTCCCAAACAGTCTCAGCAGACTAGACCTTAGACCTCAGTGACAACCTTCTCCTGAAGCTTTCTTCCCCTTTGGAGGTAGAGTTGGATGTTGTGAGAAGCCTGAGGAGGGTGTTCCCAGCCATGCTGCTGCATGTCCTCCTCCATCTATGCAATGACTACATGGCATGATGGTGTTTAATGCCCTCAAACTCCAGTGGGGAGGGTACCCTGATGCCACTGTGCTGGAAACCTTGGTGAGCTTCAGCAGCCACAGCACCAGGGATCAGTAAAGAAGAGGGCAGCAATATTGGTGTGCCAGACCTACATGTTGGCCCCCAGAAGATTGCTAGACACTGCTAAATAGCACTTCTGAGCCAGAAACCTCCTTGAGATGAGGATTTTGAGGCTATAAAATGTTCCTGTTGCTGCTCTGTCACAGCCTTCCCAAAAGATTTCTCAGAAAGAGACAGTTCTGGTTTGCATGATTGATAAAATAACACATTTCATGGCCACTGATGACTCCAAAAATGGAGTGTAAAGCACAAACTTCACAAGCAGCATTTAAATCTGAGGCATTTATCCACCTTAAGCTTTTCCATAAATAAGGGCCAGTTCTGAAGTCTGGTTTGGCAAACCTTCAGTAGATGAATAGGTATTCTACAGTTTTAGGGACTGAATGATTTTTTGGCAATTTCCAGGCTCATGGTATATTGAAGCATGATGCCATTTCTGCTTCATTGACGGCATTGCTGATCCATAAATAGCAGCAAATATTGAAAAACTTTGGGGCTTTTTGGACTGTTTTTTAAATCTTAGTTTTCCTGGAGTCCTACAGCCCAGTTTTATAGGAAGTCCTGTGCAATGCTAGGATTGGTAGCTTGGTTTGGGATGTGTATGAGTTCTTTTCTTTGTTGTCTGGATGACTCTTGCATCAGCTGCTTTGATTATCCAAGCTCCTCAGATGGAAATTAGTCTTGAATGGGTCTACAAACACAACTAGGAAATGGACCTACTGTTGTGCTCACAAATCATGACCAAGGCTTTGTATGGGGCAGAGGCTGCTCCACAGATGTGCCTCAGTCTCACCCTGTCCACAGCAAGAGTGAGTGGCAAGTATTTTCTAAAGCAAAGCATAATGTGATTTCATTAAGGACTGGAATGCACTTGAGCTGATAGACTATTCCAGTCTCAAATAAAATTTGACTTTTAATAATATTTTTTAGTTGCAATCAAACTGAAGAGTCGAACTCTATCTTTCTGAGATGGCTTCCCACACACACACACACACACACTCTTATACCCTTTTTTTTAATAACTCCATGCAGCACACCCAAGCAGTACACAGCCTGCAGGACAGCTCCAGGGCTGTTCCCCACAGATCAGTCTAAATGCTGCTACAGCCTGCATTAGGAACATGACCACGCATGCAGTGGTGTGGTTAAATTCTGTTGATCATTCCTGAGAGGTACTCACCTCCAAGTACACCATCCATGGCATCACCAAAGTAGCCACCAGCAAATCTGCCACTGCCAGGCTCACCACCAGGTAGTTGGTCGTGGTTTGCAAGGTGCGTTCCCTCAGCACAGCCAGGCACACCAGCACGTTCCCAAAGATGATGGCCAGAATCAAGATGCAGTAGCAGAGGGCGTAGTAGGCGTGTGAATGGGGCAGCCCAGGCTCTGTGGTGCTGTTTGCCCCACAGGGAATGGGGTCTGTTGCGTTGGGATGGCTGCTGGCTCTGGTGAAGAGGGCCATGGGGCTGCCACTGCAAAGAGAAAGAAAGGACTGAAAATCACAGCTCTGCAATGACTGTGGAAAACAGAACCCCCTGTGGGTACTGGGATGATTTTTATACTTTCTGTATGAATTCTTCTCCAAGCCAATCAGAAAGGTATTTTTTCTGCTCATATACAGGCAGAGCTTTGCTTAAAGACTTCCTTGGCCTGTTCTGTTCTTCACTGAATCTAAGCCAAGAGAAGAATGCAAGATTTCACCTCCTGTGTGCATGTGAAAGATGGATCTTACCAACCAATGCAGCTGTATGGAAAGTGGGCAATGGTTTTGAGAAACACCAAAGTCATAGCACAGTATAAGTCATCTGGGCAAGAGTGCAGCCTGAAAGACAACAATTTGAAATGATGAGCAAGACCCAACACAGCTACCCAAACATACTAGGGCTTGGCCAAAATTTGGAACTTATATATTTTCTTCTGGGAAGTATCCTCTTCTTTCTCTCATCAAAAAATGTCTTCAATAAGTTCACACACTCAAGTGCTTGGCAGACTGGCAGCAAAGCAAGCACCACCTCCAGAATTCCTCTTCTCCTGTAGCATGTCCCAACCCCTGCCTGCCTTGTAAAGGGTTGACTGCTGGTGCTGTTCCCATTCCATCCATACGGTGCTCTGTTTTCCATGCCTGGCCAGAAGATATGCTTCCTGTGCTGAAAAGCAAACCAGCTTGATGTCTGGGATGAAATAATGGGAGGATGCTTGCAGGGTGCTCTGCATTTCTTTTTCTTACAATAGATTCAAGTCTGTTCTCAGTAACCTACCCTTCCTTGATTTAAGAGGAGGATCTTTTTCCAGAAATATGAAAGCTGCTGTACCGAGGTTGTTCCATGACATTTAATGGCTTGTATCTTCTTTTTCCTTTGCTACTGCTCCTGTTCCTGAACTCATCATCAGTATGACAGGTGCAAAAAGCAAGGACAAAACATTGCAATACCAGTGGTATAAATATTACTCTGTTTCACCTCACCCCTTGAATAGCAGCATCTGTGATGGGTATAATTTGCTCCAACCCCTTGGCATAAACTCATCCTTAAAACTGTTGCTACTTTCCCCTGATGATTTGTAGCTGGGAGAGGGCAAGGGTTGAATGAGATGGAAACTGAACTTCCCCATGTCTTGTAAACACAGATCCCTCAGAACAAGGGTGAAACAATCTCTTATGGCTTGTGCTTGTCTCCTCTATCTTTCTTCTGCCTGACCCTGACAAAGAAGTTAAGCTTTCCACTGGATCACGAAGATCTCTTGTAGCATGAGCACTGCTGCTGGGTCCAGGACTGTTCATAAAACAGTTGAGCTGCAGCCACCCAAAGACAGGATTCATTTTACTGTGTCCCTTGCACAGACACAGTTCCCACTCGAGGAATTCTGTATTGTCTGGAGCCAGGAAAGGCTGGTACTGTAGTGCAGGAAAAAGCAGCTGCCTAGGTGATAAGCAAGGCCAGAACAAGGAATAAACAAAACATCACCAATAATACACATAACCAGAAGGCGTAAGGCATCCCAACACACAGTTTGGCTGTGGGTTTCCTGTCTTGTCTTCTGTTTCTTATATTCACAAGCCCTATTTTTGACTCACCCCAAAGTCAGTCTTCCCTACTGAGATCCCTCCCAGCCCCGCCAGGTCCCTCATCCCCGGACTGTCCTCAATTCCCCTCCCACTCCCCAGTCCTGCTCACTCCACACCTGGCCAGGGTGCTGCCAATCCAGGCACGTACCAGCGTACCTGGATACCCTCACAGAGAGAGGGGCGGCAGGGCACCCACCACCCCGGCTAACGGGGTGACAACCTGCCATGGGGACAAGGGTGGCAGCCGTGAGGAAGAGCCGAGGGAGGGGAAAGGGGGGGAAAGGGACGCTCCTCCCGCGGGTCTCCGCCTCGGAGGGGTACGGGTGCCTGTCCCGGCCCGCACGGCAGATTCGGGTGCGGGAAAGGGTTCGGGGTCCGAGCGGGGCTCCCGCTGTGGCGATGGCTTTGGGTTCGTCTCCAGCTACGGGTGCTGCTCCGCTCCCGCTGTTCCGCGGCTCCCGCACCCGAGAGGCAGCGGGAGCTGCGCCGCTCCCCGCGGTGCCCCGGGCCCGGCTGCCGTGTGCCCCGGGGGCTGGGGAAAAGCGGGCAGGGAGGGCGGCGGGAGCAGCGGGAAAAGGGGCTGCCGGCGCCGGGCGGGAGGGGAGCGGGAGGCAGCAGCCAGGACTTACCCCCGGCCCGTCGGGCCGTGCCGCCGCCGAGCAGAGCTCGGTCCCGCTCCAGGTCCCCGGTCCCTCTGACTCTCGGCCCGACCCGCTGCCTCCCGCCGCCTTCCCGGCGCGGAGCCGCGGGGCGGGACCGGGCTGGCCACCTCCTCCCGCCCGCCCCCTGCCCCGGGACCCCGCGGGGCCCGGCCGGGGGCAGCGGGGCCGGGGCCGCCCTCGCCGTGCCCGCCTCAGGTGCCCGGGAGCTTGCCCTTCTGCCCAAGGGGCGGCGGAAGGCGTCTGGGCGAGTTTTGGCGCCGGGGTCCGCAGCAAGGGCGTGCTTGGCTGAGGCATGGAGCGGCTCCTGCCGGGAGGCGAAGCGGGGAGCTGGGGGCCCGGGGCGCCTGTGCTGCGCCGAGCGCGGGGAGATGCCTCGGCCGGGGCTGCTTGCCCAGCGCACAGAAAGTTGTCGCTTAAAAAAAAGGCAAAACCAAAAAACCAAACAGTTGAAAAAAAAATCAAAGCAGAGATGATTTTAAGAAGGGGGAAGTTTAAAAAAGATATGTCTTTAAATAAACTACCCTAAATCTGAGATGAAGGAGTGTGGGTAAGCGAGGGAGAAGTTGGAAAGGAGACTAATATTGGGAAGCATCCTTCTCCGGGGACCACTGCCAGCAGGCACAGCACGAATGGCCAGGGCACGGCTACAAACCCTGCCACATCTCTGCGATGTGGCTTCCTTTGAGGTCTGAGATGGAGTCTTCTGAGGCACAGTTCTCCTCAGACTGTGGTCACTGGGGTATGAGTGATGCCAGTGGATCTTCTCTCTTGAGGTTGGGTTGTGCCCACCACCCACTCTGGCACAGCAAATGGGCCTTGCAGGGAGCTGTCAGGAGGGTACAGGAGGCTCAGCAGCAGGGCTGAGGTTTCCCTTCACTGCACGTAGGACCTGTGGCCATAGCAGGAGGAGACAAAGTGCCCTTCCTCTTTATGCACCCACAAGTCAGAGTGGCCACAGGCTGGCTTGTAATTGCGCAAGGAAAAGAGGAGATCCTGTGGAGAGCAGAGCTTATCTACCTATTTTTAAGAATTTACTTCAAAATGATGTGTTGATACTTGGACTTCCTGGGCTATCTCTCCTGCCTGCAGCTTTGCAGGCTAAGCTCTTTGTGGGTGAGAGTGGTACAAGGGAGAGGTGCTGTAGAAAGCCCTCATACCCATCCAGGTATGAGGGGTGAGAATACTTCTTTAGCCTGGCTGGGGATGGTGAAAGTGCCCCTGCAGGCTTTGATGGGACTAATCAGCGCCACTGCCTTTACCCAAGGCTGTGACTGCCCCATGGCTGTGGATGGCACTGGAGGAGTGTGATGAGTCACTGCCCATTCTCTAGGGCCACACATGCACATGTGTCCTGCTGGAGGTTATAGCTGCAAGGCTGTGAGACCAAATGACCCGTGAAGGGCTCTCCAGCCCCTTCATTCCCTTGGGAGCCCCCAAACGGTGTGACATGGACTACATTTACCGTGCTTACCTTTGTACAGTCGAACTTCTGCCGCCAGCTGAACCATACTGCTCTCTTTTGGGGAAATGCACTCCCTGGCGGTGTCTGGGGCAGTCCAGGAAGGGGGGAAGTCCTCCTACCCATGTCCAGCAGAGACTTTTTGGCTGTGAGCTTGGAAAGAGTCCAACACAGCCACACTTGTGGTTAAAGCTGGAGAGGAAAGCACACACTGTGATGCTCGTCCTGACTGGCGAGGGCTGTGCAAGTCACAGGCTGGGTGGAGATGCCCAGTGAGTGTGACTCCTCACAGGGGGGCTGGCATTTTAACTTCATTTTAGCAGTTTTAAAATGCAGTTTGTTTGTGGGCAATTCCCAAAGGAGTGTGGCTGGCAAAGTGCTCACACTGGCTCTAGGGTGATGGGGCCTTGCTGCTGCCAGCTGTTTGATGTAGCAGCTAACCACAGATCGATAAAGAGACACTGCCTGGCCCTCCTAGAAGGCAAGGGAGATGCAGCAGGGGGAATGCACTGCTATAACCACAAGATCACCATTGTTTTGCCTCATATTTTTATCTTCCAGTGCTGAAACTTTCCCTTTGCCTCACCTTGTGTGTCAGTGGATCCCCTAGTTGTGTCTCCCTTGTGAAACTTGTTTCTTGCTTTTAATTATTTTTATCTACTTTCTTAATATTACTCTGACTCCAGGAAGAAAAAAATTATACACTCACAAAATCATAGACTGGTTTGGGTTGGAGAGACCTTAACACTCAATCTTCAAGATCAACAATCTTGAACACTTCCAGGGATGGGTCATTCACAGCTTTCCTGGGCAACCTGTTCCAGTTCCTTGCAATATCTTCCTAATATCTAATCTAAACCTACCCTCTTTCTGGGTAAAGCCATTCCTCCTTCTCCTGCCACTAGGTGCCCTTGTAAAAAGTCTGTCCCCATTTCCCTTTTAGACCCCTTTAGACACTGGAAAGCTTCTAGGTGTTCATGGAAGCTTCTCTTGTCCAAATGTAATTCTCCAAAAATAATCTAGTGTAAATGCTTCTGTTCTACTGAACTTCATTATCCTAAGTACTCCCTACCCACCTCCTTCCTGGAACGGCTCCCTTCCCACCCCCTTGTCAGGTTTTCCCAAGACTGGAAGCTCTTTGGGGAAGGGACTTAATGACTTTCTTGTGTCTGCTTTGCAGTAGAGGTCTTGTGGAGCAAGATAATAATCTTTGTGATCATTTAATTTAGACTAGATTGCACCACACACAGAGGTAAGGCTGAATTAAAATTGCATAAGCAATCTAGATTGTGATATTTTCAGTAGGTTTTATTAACAGTACAACTTCTTTAATACAGTAGTTAGTGCAATGTCTCTCTCATAAAATTCTCTCCTCCCTACCTCAAAATCAAGTGTGTGGTGTATATTTGGCCTTGTTAAACACTGGACATGTTGCAGGCCTTGGTTGTCACATCATGGTGTCACTGGAGCAAGGCAGAGAAACAGGTCAGTAGTAAGTTGTTAGAACCTCCAAATGAAAGAATATGCCAACAGGCATTGCTGAAACTCCTGGTTCTCCCACCCCTTCACAGGCTTTCTGTCCCATGTGCAGAAAGGGGAGAGGTGCCGTAGTTCCCAAACCTGATTAATTCCCAGCCTGTTTCTTTGCACTCACCTCCAAGAACAACTCCTTAATTCTCCTTTTCAGTCCTATGTGCCCTCCAGCTCTTTGGTAAAAATTTCAAATAACTTGGATAAATGCCAGTGTTCCCTCTCAATGTTTCCCCACCCCCTTGGCTGTCAGTCCTGACATTCCTCTGTGCTGTTTGTCCAGTGAGGGTTTGTGCACTCCTGCTCCCTTGTGCATCTCTCCAGCCTGTGTTCATGTTTCTTCCTTTGGTTTCCAGCCACAGTCTCAGCATCCTGTGCAGTCCCCAAACCTGTCTGTCCTTCCCTACTAATGCTGATTCCTGAGCTTCTCACTCTTCACTTTGCCATCTCTGGCTGGGTTGCTATGCCCTCCACTCCCGCAGCTTAAAGGATTGTTTGCAAATTGTATTTATTGTGATTTCACACCACAGTTGCTGTCACTACAGCCAGTATTTGAGGTGCAGTGTCTAAAATGTGCCACTCAGGTGAAATAAATCCTCCATCCTACTTCCTGCAAGCCAGGGTGCCCTCATGACAGTATTGTTAAAATACTCTGTATCCATGGGGTTTTTCAATACCTGACTGCATAAAGCCCTAATTTGACATCATGGCTGACCCTGTTTGGAGCAGGATGCTGGACTAGACACCTCCTGGGTACTCTTGCCAAGCTGAGTTATCCTACACTGACATGAAAATAACCTTACCTGCTGGATGTGAAATAAACAGAACCTTTTTGTCTGGCACAACTCGCAAACTTCCAACAAAACTTTAATTCATACCCATTCCGTCTAAGCAGGATATGCCTGCTTGGCCTCAGTAGCTTTACATTTTTTACAAAATTCACCTGTTTTCACAGTGGTGGCCAAAATGGAACTCAGCTTCAGGATTATCTGTGCACAGCAGCTTGCAGCATCAGCACAGACTCCTCAGAGAAGCTACCACAGCTCACGTCAGTTAAGGTTCATGTGAGATTCAGATCCTGCTGATACTGATTCCCTTCTGCCCAGCCTTTACCTTCCCTGTCCCCTCTGCCAGCAGTATGGAAAAAGGCCGCACATCCCAACCCTGCACAGCCCACAGAGATGTGGGATTAGTCCACAGGGAGTTTTTTGCCATGCAAATCACATCTGCAATGGATTTTATACAGCAAAACATTCTGACTCCAAGGGTGGGTGGTAGCATAATAACTCACTCATCTGCTGGTTAGGTATTAGACTGGGACTTTCAGGTCCAAGTCCTCCTTCTGCTTTACCTCAGGCATGATCTGGTTTAGAGGAGCTCTCTCTATCTGGCAGAATTGTGACTTCAGGCACTGTATTCCATAAAGCAGGCTGACTGGATAAAGCCAGCATCCTACCAAATTGCTCTCTAAAATTACTGTTTTGGTTCTGTTTTGCTTTAATTAAATTTTGGTCATGTTAGAACACAAGTTTTGCAGCGTGTCACTGGAAGGATGGATTCTGCCACTGTTTTCTTCTGCATCAGTATTGGGCAATTGCTGCTGCTCATGAGGAGAGGAGATGGGGGTTTTTAAGTGATGAGGGCAACTTCTGCAGGGATATCTGACAGAGGAAGGGCTGTGGAGGGGGCCAGAGGATCATAATATCATGCCTCATCTTGTGGTGCCTCCCCATTATCTTCACACTGCACCATGCCCAGGGAGTCCAAGGGGCTCACCCAGGTGAAGCAGTTTCAGGAGACAGGAGAGAAAAAAATATCCATGTGAGAAAAAGGGCATCAATTTTCAAAAGTGCCCTTAGGATTTTTGGAGTAACCCATTCATATTTTCATGCCAAGAAGTCATGTGGAGCAGCAGGGCTGTCATGATCTCTGTCCCTCCCTCCTTCCCCAGAAGATGATCCTGTCTGCTCTGTGAGGAACTGTGCTGCTGGGGCTCTCGCTGTCCCCTCTCGTGAGGCACAGCCCTTCAGTAGCTGGGGTTGTAAAGGTGGCCCTGCATCTCAGAGAGGCTGGTTATGGTTCAGCACCTGCCACAGACACCTCTGGGAGCAGGGAGGGGGGTGTTCTTTTCCTTTGGCGCTGGACAGCTCTGCTGGAAGGGAGCAAAGTGCCCTGGAGGTAAGGCTGGCTGTGGGAACAGCTGCTCAGTTTGAACAGGAGGAGGTGTTCTACAAGCCAAACCCAAATGCTAATGCTCTATTACCTTCTCAGGCCAGTGCCCTTCCTTCCCCCATTTCTTCCCACCGCCTTAGCCTGAGGATCCTCAGCAAACAGGATCCCTCCTTAGCAACAGTCTGCTGCAGCATCAGCTCCTTCTGTGGTGTCCGTGCCCCTCTTCTTCCCTCCCACCACCTCTATCCTGAAGGGCTTCTGTGGTCTTGGCATCATCAATACTGATGCTTTTTATTGAACATCTGAGATTCCTGCTCCAACCTGGCTGTCTGGCTCAGGGGTGTTCTCACAGCTGGTGACAGGAATATGCTCATCTCACCTCACATCTTTAAACTTCTTTTTCTGTCTGAGGCAAGAGGCAGTGTGCACACATGTGCATGCAGGTGAGTTGAAAGGGGTGTTTGTGGCTCCCTCCTGTCACTCACTGGCCTCTGGCCCAGTGTCCACCCAGAGTTACCTCTCACTTTGTGTGGCAGTGTTGTCACCCCACAGACTGCTCTCACCAGGCAGTGGCACTGGCCAGCTCTCCTGTGGTGTGACTGAGCAGCAGACCTCTGTGTCCCTGGAGAGGATGCTCACTGGGGAGACACAAAGCTTCCTAAATGGACTTGGACAGTCTTAATTGCCTCTGACTGAGATGCTTCTGTATCCCACAACACACACCAAGCACTTAAGTCTCACTAAAGAATGTTGCCTCTGCCAAATTATGACTTTCTAGCCTGGAGGCATGACCCACGAGTAGTGCAAGAACACTCCAGGAGATTTGGTTTCTATTTTAAGAAAGACAGCAGAAGATTCCATTTCCACTTTTTTTCAGAAATTGATGTTCCAGAAGCCTGAGCCGCTGCATTTTTCTTCTTCATGCTGCTGGTTTGTGTGGGGCTTGGAGTAATGTCATCCTCTTTAGGTTTGCTGCTGCTCCCCCTGTCGGACTTTGGTCACTAGGCTCAAAGTTTTCTCTACAGTATGATTGAGATGGTTCAAAGTCATGTTTCCTTTAAAGAGCAATGAAGCTAAAAAGGTCTCAACCATTTTTACTTCAAAGTGCTGTAATGCTGAGCTGAGGCAAGGCCGACAAAATTATAGTCCCAACAGTGAGCCAAGAAATTAGGCTGCATTCTGGTACTCTTCATTATAGCTTTCAACTGCTATATACAGACAAACCATGAAGTGATATCAAGTGAAAATTGTTGGGGGGGATGCAGCATTTATGCATTTCCTTGGCTGTGAACCGAAGTCTCTCTGCTTTCTGTCTGCCTTGAAGTCTTATCTCCTCCAGACCTCTCCTTTCTTTCCTTCACCCCCTCAAGTACCTGCCATGAGTGTTACTCATCAAAGTTCACTTGCCTCAGTGAACTGTGCTTTACCTATAGTTTCTTGTGAACTTTTCAATGCCAACCTCTATTCTGGGCTGTCTGCTGGGACAGAAAATGTTGAGAAGTGCTGCTGCCTCCCTGGTTTTCTCCCCTGCATCCCTGGAGCTCACTAGAATACGCGTAGCAGTGTAAGGTGTCGCTCAGAATAGCATCTTCCTGTCTCACCGCCATTTACATGCTGCTCAGGTTTTAAAACCTCACGCTAAGTGCTTTTTCCTGAAGAAGCAAACAACAGCTTCATCAGAGTCATCTGCAGTGCACTTGCAGTTGCAGAAGTGTTATGTTGCTCCAGGCTAATTTATTTATTTCTATTAAGCCAAGCCTCTGAAAGCCAGAAATCAGAAATTCCTGTGTACAGTTAATTTCGACTTTGGGGCCAGTACTTAGTTGTGGAGCGAGTACTGTGGGCCCAGGGCTGTGGTGCCATGGTAGCTGGGCCATCACATCTCCTTGGGGCCATGGAGTGGTTCTTTGTGGCTGGTGTGTCTGGTGAAGAGGAATAAAGAGGTTTTGTGAAGGAATATCTCACCATGGAAAATGCCCGAAAGCCAAGAGCCCAGAACATCTGGCTTGCTAGATCTGATGAAGGACAGATATTCTTTCAAACATCTGAAAGCCTGTAATACTTTCACTGTCCTCCTCCTGCAGCAGCACTTACTGCTGATTTGCCCAACACCACTGCAGAAGGTATGACCTTCTTCTTCACTCCTTTTAATTATGCTGCACATAGCAACTTTCCATGCCAGTGGCCTGATTCCCGCTGAACATTTTCAGAAGTGTTAAACTGGAACTAGAACACAGGGGAACAAAATTCCTTTGTTGAAACTCCGCTCCTTAAAATTGAAATCTCCTATGATTTAGGGCTCATACTCAAAATTGTCAAGGAATTCCTGCAGGAGGAGCCCTCTTCTTCTTGGGGAGGGCTTAGTCATGTATGTCCCAACCCAGAGCTGAGGTTGCACATAAAGGTAACAGCTCATGAGCAGGTTTGGGGACTGAGTGCTCTGACCAGCCCTGAGGGTGGCCTGCTGAGCTCCTGTGCAGTAGCAGGACAGATCACTTGGATTATTTCAGCACCCAGGAGAGCCAGCTGAGATGAGCACCATCCTGAGCTAAGCACTGAGCATACCTGGAGTAAGAGGAACCTATTTCCCAGTACACAGGCAAGACCTACAGTAAAGGATGACTGCAGCTAGAGTGGCAGAGACTTTGTTCCTGCTGGTGGCAAGGGAGATGGGGAGCCCAGAAGGCTCCTCACAGGGCACATGGGGTGGTGGCACAGAGCAGTGGGACATGCCTGTCTGTGGGATATGAGGGGTCAAAGTGTTGCTGCTCAGAGTGAGAACGGATGCACAATGGCTCTGGAAATGTATTTGAAAAGAGATTTTCCATGTAGCAGGTACTCCCTGGTGTTTGATACTATCTCCTGTCTTTATCCCTCCTGCCAGTGGCAAGGCTGGATTGTATCCCACAGCAGAGGGTGGCCCTAGAGTAGCATCTCCCCATTCCCTCCTAGAGCAGTGCCTCTGCCTCGTCCTGGTGGTGGTGAACAAATCTGCAGCACGTGACTGCAAATCAGGACACTGGGAGGCTCTGAGCAGCCTGGCCCCACAGCCCAGGGACAGCCTGGAGGCTCTGAGCAGCCTGGCCCCGCAGCCCATGGACAGCCTGGGGCACTGGGAGGCTCTGAGCAGCCTGGCCCCACAGCCCATGGACAGCCTGGGGCACTGGGAGGCTCTGAGCAGCCTGGCCCCACAGCCCATGGACAGCCTGGGACAGCAGGAGGCTCTGAGCAGCCTGGCCCCGCAGCCCATGGACAGCCTGGGGCACTGGGAGGCTCTGAGCAGCCTGGCCCCACAGCCCATGGACAGCCTGGGACAGCAGGAGGCTCTGAGCAGCCTGGCCCCACAGCCCATGGACAGCCTGGGGCACTGGGAGGCTCTGAGCAGCCTGGCCCCACAGCCCATGGACAGCCTGGGACAGCAGGAGGCTCTGAGCAGCCTGGCCCCACAGCCCATGGACAGCCTGGGACAGCAGGAGGCTCTGAGCAGCCTGGCCCCACAGCCCATGGACAGCCTGGGACAGCAGGAGGCTCTGAGCAGCCTGGCCCCGCAGCCCATGGACAGCCTGGGGCACTGGGAGGCTCTGAGCAGCCTGGCCCCACAGCCCATGGACAGCCTGGGACAGCAGGAGGCTCTGAGCAGCCTGGCCCCACAGCCCATGGACAGCCTGGGACAGCAGGAGGCTCTGAGCAGCCTGGCCCCACAGCCCATGGACAGCCTGGGACAGCAGGAGGCTCTGAGCAGCCTGGCCCCACAGCCCATGGACAGCCTGGGACAGCAGGAGGCTCTGAGCAGCCTGGCCCCGCAGCCCATGGACAGCAGGAGGCTCTGAGCAGCCTGGCCCCACAGCCCATGGACAGCCTGGGGCACTGGGAGGCTCTGAGCAGCCTGGCCCCACAGCCCATGGACAGCAGGAGGCTCTGAGCAGCCTGGCCCCACAGCCCATGGACAGCAGGAGGCTCTGAGCAGCCTGGCCCCACACAAGGGCTGTGCTCCCAGGAACAGCCTCTGCTGTGTCCTGGCAGCTGCCCTAGAGCAAACCCCAGTCCTTTGGGTGGGAGCACAGTGAGCACCCCTGTGGCTCAGCAAGAGGGGCAACTCAGAAAATGCAGAATTACAGAAGAGGTTCCTAATCCTGCTCATGACCAATGCCCCAAGGAAAGAAAGAGGTATCCTGCGCTGGTTTCTCTGTCTAACACAGCTGTGTACAGTCTTCTGACTCATATAAACACCATGTATTTTTTTTAAAAAATCAATATCTACCTTCTTGGTAGCAATGATAATGGTGTGGCAGTGACTCACACAGGATAATGATGGTGTTTAAAAAACAATCTTTGTCAGTGCTGAGTGTTTTCCCTTTTAATTTCACTGTCTTCTTATGAGGGAAGATTAATGCCACTGAATATCCCTAAAGAGAGGCTTTCTCAGGAATGGGCTCTGTATGCACAGCTCTTAAGAGGTCATGACTGGACTATGGTTAGGGGTCTTTTATTCACTGCTGTGTTCTGGCTCATCCCCAGCCTAAACTAAATCCCATACAGCCATTCACTCTCTTCCTTCCAGTGGAATAGGGAAAGAATCAGAAGAAAAAACAGCAAGAAAACTCATGGGTTGAGATAAAGACAGTTTGATAGGTAATGCAAATGCTGCATATGCAAGCAAAGCAAAACAAGGGATTAATTCACCACTCCCCATGGCCAGGCAAGTAATCAGTAATCCCCAGGAAAACAGGGATCCCTCACATGTTTTGGGAAGATGAACACCATGATTCTTAATGGCTTCCCTGCCTCCTCCTTCCTCTGGCACTGTATGCTGAGCATGATGAAATGTGGTCTGGAACATCCCTGTGGTCACTTGGGGTGAGCTGTCCCAGCTGTATCTCCTCCGAGCCCACTCAATGGTGGGGCAGTGAGAGAGGCAGGAAAGGCCTCAACTCTGTGTAAGAGCTGCTCAGCAATAATTTAAGCATCCAGTGTTAGCAACACTGTTTCCAGCACAAATCCAAAATACAGTTCCTTACCAGCTACTGTGGAGAAAATTAATGGTACCCTAGTCAAAACCAGCACATCCCATAATTCAGAATCCTGCGCTGGTCTGGCTACTCACAAACTTTCCCTGTGGTTGGTCTCTGGTGGACATAGCCTCAAGCTTTTTTGGTGCTTTCAGAACCAGCCCCCTCTGTAACATGTAGGGCCTGAAGAGCATTTCAGGTGCTGCTCATCCCACAGGCTTGTCCACTTGACTTTGTCCAGCAGCCTGCAGATCAGCCAGCCTCCCAGGCAGCCATAAAATCATAGAATGGTTGGAAGGGACCTTAAAGATCATCTAGTTCCCCAAGCTGAAGCCCCAGTTTAAATTCCTGCTCTGGAGCAGGGTGATTACAGTTTCACTCCAAAAGGCAGAAAAAAGGAAATAAAAATGCTAGTTCTGTGTGGTTTTGCCTTTGGCATAGGAGAGACAAAAAAGGATATTAATGCTTCTCAATGCCTGCCCTGTTGCCTTGTGCTTATGTTACTGTTCAAGTGAGATGTGGACTAGTGTGTTTGCATGGAGCAGCTTTGCACTGATGGGATGAACGTGTTAGTCAAAGGAAGGAAACTTTCAGATATGCAGGAAAAAAGCTCCAACATAGATTTACTATAAATATATCCCAAAAAGTCAGGCAAGACACCAAATGCAGTGAGAGAACTAGTTGTTTCTCTAACCTTTTCTCTTTCAATGCAGAACATTAATCTTCTCAGTCCCTCATTAGAGGTGTCTGTGTCTGAGTTTGCTCCAGTGTGCCTTCTGGGAGGGGTCAGAGCTCCTTCACACCAGTGTCACAGCTGTCCCACCATCACTCTGCAGCTGTGAGGAGACCTGGGGCACAGCTGGGCTGGGAGGCCATGGGGTGTCCTGCAGCCCAGCCTGGACTGTCACACCAGGGCTCAGCAAGGTCCCTACTCTATGCCAGAGTAGAAGCCTGACTGTAACCTCAGTGCTTTATTTCTTGGGTGGGTTTTTTTTTTTTCCATTTTTTTTCACATGAGCTGTTCCTTCAGTAAAATAAAAGGTTATGAAACTTCTAAATGTCCAGAGTTTATTGCAGCACTGGTGCACCACTTTTCTTCATTCTGGAAGGGGCTGGAAAGAACTAAACTGCCCTTACTTGTCCTGCTTGCCAGCTACTTGTGTCTCAATGGGTCAGTGCTTGTCACTGTAGGCCAAGCAAAGTAATTAATTTCTTGCCTGGGCCTTCCTTGGGATCCTAAATATTTCCATAAAAGTTCTTGCTGTCTGTATGCTTCCCTACAGATTCTGAAAGTATGTCAGCTTATTAGAGGGAAAGTTTAAGTTATTTCAAGCACTAAGGACATTTGCAGTAAAGGAAACACATGCTTTGGTGCATAGGAGTGAGGGGTGGTCTCCTGTCATTTGCTGACATGGATTTGTAATGACAGAAAAGGGGAGATATTACTTTAGAGAATTCACCTCAGGCTTTTAGAAACCACAGGAGATGTAGTTAATAAAGATAACAAATATATGTTAGGTTCAGGAGAGGCTCCTCCAAAGGGGGAAAATGGGATGCTGCCGTGCAGAAGCTGCTGACCCATTTCTGTTGCCATCAGGAAAAGGTGCTGGTGCTTTGGTCCTGTCTGGGCCTGTGAGGCTGGACTTTGCCACACCAGGGGCTCAAGCTTGCCCCATGAACTCATGGCACTTTGCTGCTGCCCTGTTGGGTTTTTTGCTGGAAGAGAAAGCTGCTGGCTTTCACCAGACCTCCAACCAGCACATACATCAAGTGGGCAACTGGGGAATTAAAGCTCTGAGTTCAACGTGCACATCAAATGAAGACGAACTCTCATAGGCTGGCTAGATAGGTCTATAGCTGTTTTGGCTGGAGGATAGTTTGAGAGTAGGTGCAAAAACAGAGGTATTTCTTGGTGGCCTTTCCCAAAGAGTCTTGTCCAAAGCATACTCAGTCATATTTTTTAGAGGAATGCTTTGGAGATCAGACCTCACAGGGCCAATGGCTTATGAGCCGTTCATGTAGCTGACAAATGTGTGCTTGCAATCCTTGAGTCCCTGCACGCATCCTAACTCCAGACACTCAAGAAAGAGAAGGTGCAGAGGGCACCAAGAAGAGCAGCAGCTTTGCAGTACCGCCATCAGTGCCAGGAACTTAGGAGGATGCCAGCACCTAAATTTCTCTGATGTTTATTCAGACATCACTCCAGGCTGGTGCAGGGTAGTTTCATAACACTTTTCTGTCTCACATATAATTGCAGACTAATGGCCTTATTAAAATACTTGGGCTTGTGATCTGATTTTCTCCTAAGCAGCTGTTTATACATGTTATTAATGGTTACTAATTAAGTCGCTTGAATGAAGTCCTTTGGAGACTGTCCAAAGACATAAACCCAAATAAGCCTGGGCACTGTGATAAAACACAGTCATTAAAATATCTTCCCAAAAGCCATGTAAACAGATTGAAAATGGACCAAAGAAATGTCTGATGAAAAAGAGTGGGTGGGAAAATATATGGATTCAGGTGGTTGTCATCTAAAACATAGGGAGAGGAAACAGGACTTAAAGGAATTGAAGTTCCTTTTATGCATGAGATTGTGAACTCAGCAGCCTGTATTTATGGTCAGCTCAGGCTCCTAATGCAGTTCTGAGCCAAGGGGCACTTAGGAGACCTCAGCCCTGAGCCGTCACACCACAGCTTGTGAAGGCCACGGAGCATCCTGGAAGCCAAAAGCAGCTCTGAAGTCAAGCTGTTGACCTCAGTGTGCTGGATTGTAAATCCCCTTGGAGGCAAGACTGTCTGGCTTTATAAGGAGCTTGTGCAGGCTAGAGATAAAAAATTAAGAGCAGGAAAATTATTAGCACGTGAAGTTTTGGCTCTGGTAAGCCTGGAGAAGGAGGTGGTGAGAGGTGTGAGCAGCACAAGCTGCATTTGCTGTCAGGACAAAGGAGCCCCTGTCATGGCTTTGCCCAAACTCCTGTCCTGGAGCTTATTTGGCAGCATGAAGGGGTGAATGCATCAAAGGATATGTAGACTGAGAATTGGAGTGAAGAAAAAATATAATTTGACTGATGTTGGACAACTCCCAGCTGGCAAGCCCATCCTGCAAAGCAGTGGTCACTCCCTGAAAGTTTGGAAAAGCTGCCCTTGGGCAACCTGGAGCAAGCCTTTCCAGGCAGGACTCAAAGCACAGGCCTTGGGCAGGGCTGCCACAGGTGTTCAGGGCTCAGATTGTGACTGACTTAGCAGAGACCTGCTAACAGCTTTTCTTCTGTAAAGCTCTGAGGGAATTTCAAGACCCAAGAAAACACAAGAAGCTGAAAACTTTAGAGGTGCCTTGCTAGCTTGATAGGGCCAGGACTTCGGCAAAGGCAAAGCAACTGCTGCCCAAATCCCTGGGGAAGGCTGAACTCCTGTGGGTTGCAGAGCTGCCCTTGCTAGGAGCTGCGGTGGGCATTGAGGTGCCACAAAATCCAGAGCTTTATGACATGGGCTGGCTGGGCCTAAATTTCAGAGCATGAAGATCTGTTGGGCTGAGAGACTTTCTTCCTCCTATGATCATTAAAGCCATGAGCTTGCAGATGCTTCTCCACTATTCCTATAACATCAGAGTGATTTCCTTACAGCTTATTGCCACCACAGGGAATACAGGAGGGGTTGTCTCCCTCCCTGTAACTGCTAAACTGGAGCCTAGAAAAGCATTTGCAGACAGATGCAGCTGACTGCAGGTCGGTGGCATGCTTGTTTATGCTTATTTCAGACAACAGTTTTTAAAATATTTTCCTGTGATAGCCATGTCTGCTGGAGTGAGAATTGTGAGAACTATTGCTTGTTGCTTTCATGGCTTGCTGGCAGAGTGGCCTGGCTGCTCCTGCCAAGGGGGCTGTGCTGGTGTGTGACCAGCACCTCCATGCTTGCTCGTCCAGGTATGGTCCTAGGAGGGTTCTGATGGCTTTCCTGGGGTTCAGACAGGGAGAGAGAAATCCTGGGGTTTGTCTGAAATGCTGCAGTTCATCTGCAGTGGGGGCAAGTTGATTTTATCACTCA
The DNA here is from genome assembly GCF_028551555.1 of Melozone crissalis. NCBI lineage: Eukaryota > Metazoa > Chordata > Aves > Passeriformes > Passerellidae > Melozone > Melozone crissalis. The sequence continues at coordinate 18,287,075 of NW_026535786.1, read as the reverse complement.
GTCCATCCCTTAATGCTACAGACCCTCAAAATCATGCAATAAACAAAAAGGAGGGCTGTGCTGTTGTCTAGGGAAGTTTGGCTCCTGTTGTTTTATTGTTTGTTTTCTTTCCTTTGATTGCTTTGTTTTTAGTCTTTTCCAGACAGCTGGCTGTGCCTTATTCATCAGGCTAATTGATGATGGACAATGCGGCTATATGGAAAATAGAATCTGTCTGAATAGCAGGATTCTTCTTTGCTTGCTTATTTTAATGAGACAAGATGAGAGAGATGGGACTGTGGTCAGCAAAACTGCCAGTGCTGTTATCATGCATTTCTTCTGGCTAGGGCAGAAAAGCCTGGCGTGAAGTCCCTGTGAAACAGCCAGGGAATTTAAAACTGGGGAAAGGCTCAGCCATGCTTTGGAGAGAGGTTTATCAGTGCTGTGCTACAAGGACAGTCCCTGGGTGAAAGAGGTGCTAAAATGTTGTTGCCTACAATTTTCTAATGGCACAAGGGGACTGAATACTTTTCTCCACCCACGTTTGAGTTTGAAGCCCATAGTGGGGTGATGTGGGTAAGGACCCCCTTGTCTGCTGGTTTGTAAGGCATAGAGAGCTTTTTTGGTACAGCTGAGTTTCTACAGATACTCTGAATTCCTTGGATTAATGATATTTATGTCTTCCTTCTTGTGTAATGACTTGGTCTGCAGGATACATTGCAGAGTGTTTGTATGAGAGTCGCAGAGTTGTCACTGATGATGATGAGGATAATGATCATTACTAAAGGAAGCACCTATACCAAGGCCTTGAAGCACAGTCAACCCGACTTCACCAGGGCCACAGGGATTATGTCTGATCCTCAAAAAGATGTGCAGTGGGGGCGCTGATGGCAATATTTGTTTGGTCTCTCTCCATACAGTTGTGTAAGGGCATCCTCCTGTGTCTCCTGAAGGAAATCACATTTTTGTTCCTTGGTGAAATGATACCTCATTCTCTTACTGTGCTTCAGCCCTGGGTTTCAGTGCACAGACTCACCAGTGAATAGGTCAGCCAAGGAAAATTGCAAGAAAGCAACGACAAGCAAGGCAAAACCAGCTACATCCCACTTTCAAAAGGGGTTGGAGTTCAGCTCTGAGGAGCTGTGTGGATGTTTTGTCTCCTTTGAAACAGAGCTATGGTAGAGTCACAGAATCGTCCCCATGGACCTGGCCTTGCAGCACTTCATAAATCAGTGTGGGCTCCAGAAATCAGAGCTACTGTTTGTATCCCATGGGTATCCACTAGGAACATTAGGACTGCAGCCCTCCTGAAAAAACCAAGCTATTTTTAATGAAATTTGACTGTAATTTAATTTAATTTTTTTTATCAGCACTTAGAAAAAGTGTCAGGTTTAATAAAAATTACTTGCACTTTCCACATTTTCCTATGGGGATTATTCATCCTTGTTTAGGCACAAGGAGACATTTCTAGTTTTGTGAGAATGTTGGTCCAAAAAAAATATGAGTTTCCTCTTCTTTAAAAAAAAAAAATTATGTTCAGTTTTCTGTACTCTGAGATATGCAAGTGTGAAGCTTTAAATATGCATTCCTGAAAATCCTGATTTGGGAGTGGTGCTGTAGCCCGAGCATTGAGCCACAAATCTCCAGGTATGGATCTTGCATTTCTTTCTTAATATTGTAAACAATTGTACATTAATAGGATTAATATTTTTCCTGTGTGGACAATTTAGCTATTGAGTCTTGCAATGAGGGGTCTTTAGAAAAAACAACAACAGCAACTTAAGACTGATCTTGACAGAGCTCAGCCCTCTCTGCCAGCTGCAGTGCAGCTTTACCTCCCTGCTGGTGGGCTGGGAAAGGCTCTTGGCTGCTTATGGCGATTCTGGAGGGGGTTCTTTGTCATGGCCCCTGCCTTATCACACTGGGTGTACAGCCCTTGCATTTCATGAGCCATCCATCCTTTCTGCATGTGCCTGGGCATACAGGCCTGAATGGAGAGGCCTGCATGGAGGCATCTGCACAGAGAGGCCTGCATGGAGTGGCCTGCATGGAGCAGCCTGCATGGAGAGGCCTGCACGGAGCAGCCTGCATGGAGGGGACTGCGTGGAGCAGCCTGCATAGAGGGGACTGCATGGAGTGGCCTGCATGGAGGCATCTGCAGAGCGGCCTACATGGAGTGGCCTGCACAGAGAGGCCTGCATGGAGGGGACTGCATGGAGGGGCCTGCACGGAGGCATCTGCACAGAGAGGCCTGCATGGAGGGGACTGCATGGAGGGGCCTGCATGGAGGCATCTGCACAGAGCGGCCTGCATGGAGCGGCCTGCACAGAGAGGCCTGCATGGAGAGGACTGCATGGAGGGGACTGCACGGAGCGGCCTGCATGGAGGCATCTGCACAGAGAGGCCTGCATGGAGTGGCCTGTATAGAGCGGCCTGCACGTGGCTGGTGCTGTCAAGCCATGCCTGGTGTCAGGCACACACGGGGAACTGAGGTTTCAAGAATGGATGCTGCCACTACAAATAACATCCACTGCCCAGTTCCATGGCTTCAAGGAGCTCAAGGGTTGGGGGAAAGGGCTGCAAGGAGTGCACTTGGGACCGTGTTTAGCTTAGGAAAATGGTCCTGCATGTCCTTTGACATTCTTGAAGTCTGGAGAGAGAGTATATGCACTGCTGGTAGATTCAGGCTACTTTTCATTCAGCAGGTAAGGGAGAGCTCTGGCCACAGCCCAGCCCATCTCTGATTATTAAAATCAAGAAATAACTCAAGGATATAGGACTCACTAATATCTGCGACCTGCCTCTGACTGAGTGAAGTGCACGGTGAGGTGAGGAGCCCATGCAGCCACGTGGCTCTTACCATGCTGAGGACAACTGGTGCAGACCCAGCATCCCAAGCTGGGGCAAGGAAGCAGCCCAGACCCTGGCTGAACACACCCAAGTCATGGCTGCTCTCCCTGGAGTGGCACCTTGCCATCCCAGCTCTTCACAGACAGCTGGAGTTAAGCCCTGCCAGCAGGCTCTTGGTTTTGCATTTCAAACTAAAATAAATGTCTCCTGGCCAGAAGTTGCTGACCTTAGCAACTCTGAAGGATGGTATTGAACCTGCACTAATGCTGTGCTTCTGTGTTCAACTGCATCGTCAGATACAATCTGGGGTGTGAGATCCAAGTCCCCAAGAGGGCTGAGCTGAGGCCATGACTCAGGGTCCCCTGGGGAAACCTCTCTGTGATGGCAGAAATGAATGTCCGCATGTGCATGCCCATAAGTGTCCATGTGAGATGTTTAACATCCTTCTAAGTGTTTACTGAGGACATGCAGTGGCTCTCCAGAAGCCTATTTCTTGGCATTTTCCCGGTTTTCCCACTCTCACCTACTGCAGGTGTGATTCTGAGGAGAGGGTCATGTCGGGATTCTCATTTTAGGCTTATCTCGTGTGTCTAAGTGTGCTGGAATATCCAGCTGCATTGACCCTGTCCCACAGAGAAGCCACAGGGGAGCAATCTCTCCCTCACCAAAATGGGAAGGTACAGTCTGGGAGACTATTTCTTCCTTGAGTGGTGATAGGTTTCCTGTAGGACCTTCTCCCTCATGGACTGTGTGACACCACTAAGGAGCACTCCAGCCTGTGGGGTTGGGATAGAGACACAACCCACATCACTTCTGCTCCATTTCCTTCTTACTGTTATGCTGAGTTCCCATCCCAAACCTCCTGCTGATACAGTAAGACCCTTCGTGTGGTCATATCAGCCCATCTCCCAAACTCACTGAAACTCTGGTCAGTAGCGGAGACACTGCCACAAAAATGGGCTGGTTTGGTGAAGAGGAAGGAAGGTGAGGCTGACGGGGGACAGCGCGTGAACGTGAGATCAGCCCTGTTCTAGCACGAGTTGTACCTGGGCCTCTCTGGCTCCTCCCAGGTCTGTCACAAATGAAGGTGACAGCAAGGTCTCTCAGGTAGGAGCTCAGGTAGGACTGAGCCAAGTTCTTGATGCCTCAGCCCTCCCAGGGTGATCACTGCCAGGGACACATGGGGGACATGCCTGGGAAGGCTGTGGCTTGTGACCCCTGTGGCCCAGCAAACCTCGGTATCCAGAGTTGATTTTCGTGCATTTGCCCTCGTGACTCAGAGGGAGGTGTGAGGACTTAGACATCTGCTAACTTGGTATTTCTGCTAATGGGGGCTGACAAACAGCATTTTAGTTCCATGCTAAAACTTCCCTTGTAGCTGTTCATGCAACAGTTTATCCAACATGGTTTCTCCCAAGGGAGAGGATCCTTTCCCTTCTAACACTCATGGGTCAGAGGACTGTTGGGATAGTTGTTATCTATTATGGAAAATTAAGAAGATCATTGCAGGAAACAAAAGGCCAAATTTGGTCCTAATTTTCACAGGGAGAAAGAGCTAATAGAGGGTACTGTAGTCTCCTCTCAGAGGTCTCTGCTCCAAGCACAAAGCTGGTTATCGTAAGGTAAACCTAACTGTTTGTAGTATATGACCTGGAAACAAAATTAGGGGCTTTTCTGGATCCAGCATGGTTTGGATTAAGTGGGAGCAGTGTTTGGGAAGTGAGAAGGCATTCAGCTGCATTTTCAGTTCTGGTTTGTGTAACAGTAATCATTCTCAGCCTCGGCAGCCCAAGCTTGGCAGTGTCTGTGCCCTGGTTTTCACATCACCCATCACTTTTGCTGTAACTTCTTAAAAATGCACTTGCTGCAGTGATAGAAAGGAGAGGAAAATATTGAAACTGGAAGACTGGGACTAGTCATTGTCAAGAAGTGGAAATCCAGGGCACATGAGACCCCTTAAAGTTATTGTGAATCCCACTGCTCCCAAGGAGCACTTTGCTCTTTCAGGGCCTGAACTGACCAGCAGAATACATTTCTGGTACTGAGTGGGCTGGCAGTGGAATATCCTGCATTCACAGACTTGGTGCAGAACTGCTAAAAATCAGAAGAATGCAAAGTCTCTGATTTTATCTCTGAGCAGTATCTTGGACACCAGAACCCCAGACTGTCAGGCATGTAGCCCCAACATCAGCTACTGTTGATTTTCAGCCCTGACAATGATCCCAACGTGGCAATGTTTGTGGCTGACCCTGCAGACAGGGGCCAGCAGGACTCCTGCCATGCCCCATCAGAGCTAAGAGAAATCCAAAGGACACTTGCCATCCGCCTTCCATGTTCTCCACAGACAAAGAAACACACAAAGACACCTGCCACATTCTTTTGTCTTTTTTTTAATTATTCCTTCATATTCAAACTTCACAAACAGTGTGAACTTGTACAATACCTCAGAAAGTGAAACTTACAAAAAAAGTGCTGGTAACATTAAAAAAAACAAAAACAAAAAAACAAACATCATTCTTAGCAACATCAATTACTCTTCCACACAAAACAGAAACCTTGTAAAATTTATTTCCGTATTTTTTTAAGGCGTAATACTTCCGTATAAAGTATATGCAAGAGATAAAACTTCACAGTATTCCAAAATGTCACAATAATAATAATAATAATATAGTATAATGAAGCGCTACAGTTAATTTTCTTTTTTTATTTTTTTTTCCTGTTTTAAATAACAAATACAAGTCACAGGTAAATATACGTGAGAAAAATACGAGGCTAATATTAAATGGCAGGTAAGGATACTCTCACTGTAAGAAAAAACTGGCAGGATGTGTGTATTTATTCTATATTTTAAAGCACTTGATAGAAAAGGCGTATGCAAGGTAATTTTTTTTAAACAATTTTCTATTTGCTTGTTTTTGATAACTGACATACCATTTACAGAGTATAATGAGAGAAAAAAAAGGAACTTAACCCCTCAAAACTTTCGACCTGCTCTTCACATTGTCACAAACCATGTTTCTGGAGAGATGCCTGTACAGCTGTGGGGGGTGTGTGTGTGTGTGTGCACAGCGGTGCGTGCAGGGCTGTGCAGGTGGGTGGCTGTCTCATCACACAGGCAGAGAGCCATGTCCTGCGTGGGGACCTCGGCCAGCTGCAGCCAAATCCTGAAGTCTCCACCTTGGCAGGACAGTGCCCAGGGTCACCATCACTGGTTGTCTGCATAAAGACTTTAGGATTTAGGCCTGGCTGCAGTTTCCCATTCACTCGGCATCTATTGTCTGCTGGGAATTCCTTTGGCTCCAAGAAGAAAATGTCCAATTTTTACCTTTTACATCTGCACACAAGAGCGTGTGCTCTCCCCTCCACCATTTAGCTCCCATCCACGCCACAGAGCAAAGACCATCTGAGAAATTTCTGCCTGGGTTCCAGCCAGCACTGCGAGCAATGGGAATGCAGATGGCAGCACCCCCGGCCCCGGCCCTGCCCATGCTCACAGCAGCCACTCGGCCCACGGGGAACAAAAAGACAGCAGATAGCATTAACACATCAGTAAGGTGCTCAAAGAAAAAAAGGCAGCTCCCACTCCTGGAATGGGAAGCCACATAAGGTGCTTCAAAAAGTTTTTTTTTTCCTTTTTTTTCTTTTTTTTTTTTTCATTTTCAGACATTTTAAAAAAAGGACTGATTGAGCATGTGGTATGTGAGAGCAAGGCTGAGAGTTTTGAGATTTCTAACATCCTCCATAAATAAGCGCTTCTTCAGGGCAGGATGCATTTTTGTTTGCTTGTTTTGTTGTTATCTTTGTGGTAGTTTAGTTTAGATGCAATTTTATTTTCATATAAACAAACAAAAAAAAACCCTAACCAACCCAATGTGTAAATTAGCATAAAAGTCTAACTGTGTTATTGGGCTGAGTTTTTGTTTTTCTTTCTTTTTTTTTGCCCATTCGTTCATTTAGCACCGTTCCTTTTTATTCTGGTTACAATCCAATTCCTTCTGTAATTATTGAACGTACAGAAAGGACCAAGTATTTGTTTTTATTTTTTGTGATCTGTTTCAAGAGCCCAACCATAATTCCTCTGCTGCTGCTGTGTTAGTGTAGCATGTGGTTTCATGAGCTTAAGGAGAAAGGTTAGTCTGCTGATTTTTAAGGTTGACATGTGTTTGTATGCATACACATTGTTCTATACATACACACTGCATGGAGTACATTGGAACTGGAGATAAAGTCAACTGGGTTCAACCACATATGCACTGTCTTCCCCTATGTATTTGAAACAGTCTGGAGCTTTGATTTGATTTTTTTTTTAAAGTGCATTTAAAGCAAAGTAACTGGCATTCACATACCCCATGGAAAACATGATTGCAGTGAAAAGCATGACCATGCTAAACTCCTTGGACTTGACAATGCCAAAAGCAAATGGGGCAGTGACAGGCCTCGGTGTAGGCAGCTATTCTTGGGCAGCACCATTGGCAAGGAGGGAAGGCAGGAGGTGGTGGAAGGGAAATTGCTTTAGTGGTTGAATATTTGAACTGTTTCCAATTCTGACACAGCCGTGTCATTCCCAATACAGCTTCCTTTACGACGATTAATGACCTCTGTCTTATGGATGTACCCATCTGACACTCCCTAGTTCTGTCTTTTATTGTGTGTGTGTGTCCCAAGTGCCAGCATCTATTAGGAATAAGGCACTGTTAAAATTACAGTTTTACAAAAGATGCAAAATAATCCAACCCTAACAATCCCAATTGCCCACACTGTTCTCCTCCCCCCTTCCCTTTTGTGGGGGGAAATATTGCATGTGCTAAGAGTCTATTCTTATGTTCTCTAAATGTGTCAAATGTAGGCTTTGGACAAATGTTTTAAGTCCCTCAGCACCAAAGATGGGTAGGAATGCACCCTTTCTCTTGGATGCATGTGCACACATGCAGAGACTTGTTAATTGGGAGAGGGGGAATAAAAACACCATTCCCATGCTGCTCCTCCCAGGCTTTAGAGCTGAGCCTGAAAAATAAACTTCCAATAGTCCATCCGGAATATTTACATTTACTGGATCATTTATGGAAGCAATTGAGGGATTTTTCATTCCACCACCCAGGTGCTACAGGTTTTAGAAATGGATTTCTAGAAGGGCAAGCTACAGGAAAGCCTGTATGGAGCTTTCTGCTCTGCAGGGAAACAGCACAGGTGAGCACCCACCCTTGGCCTTGTCTGCCAGACAGACAGACACCTCACAGGGACTGCTTTGCACTGACTCTTACAATCAGAAAAGCTTCTCCAGCAAATTTGGCTCCTCTGTGGAGTCAGGGACACTGACTGCGCAGTGGGCAAGTGTGCAGAGAAGCTGGGTGGCATTTGGGTCCCTGTCTTCGCCCATGAGCAGCTGTGGATTGTGAGCTGCTTTTCCATTGTGCCAATGTGCTCTTTTCTCTCCATGGTTCTGACCTGGGAACAAGTGATGTTCCAGTAACTGGGTGGTTCATTTGCCCTAAAACACTGCAGTTAGCCCATCATAATGTGCATTTGCTGTGGCAGCTAATATATCCTACTCTTGCTAAAATGTCCATGAACTACCTGCCCTGTGCCAGGATCTCACTGGCTCTTCTCACCTTTCACCAAAGGCTAGGCTGCCTCATTAAGCAGAGTATAGTTGAAAATGAGAAAAGCAAGCAGACAGTAGGGGTAATAGCAAAGAAAACGTGAGATTAGATGGTCCAGCATTTAAGTTCTAGGCTAGTCATTTTAGCCACCATCATCAAAATGGACTGAGATTAAAGGAGTCTAAACTGCTGTGGACTGGCTTTTTAGAAGTGACACAAACCTTGGGAGGGAAATGAGTTGCCTTGTTTTCTTTTAGTGGTTTAAGTCATCTTGATAAGGCCACAAACTGCATTTGTCTTGTCAATGTGACTGCTTGAAAACGGCATGATTTGAAGTCAAGTGAGTGCTTCACAAAGCTAGGATTGAAATGGGAGAGAAGAGCCACCACATGCTCACTACGGCTGCACTGTAGGAGAGAGGAGTGTCTGAGGAGGTGGTGGTGGGTGTCTCCTTGGGAAGACCTGCTACGTGTGGAAAGGGAAAGGAGCTCATGGCTCCCAGCTCCCCTTCCTCTCACCACCACCTTCCTGTTTTATTGGACACCTATAGACAGGTAGCACTTCTAAAGAGCCTCCTCCTGTGGTCTCTCACACGTGTAAGTTGGGGAAGGGGAGGAGGCTGGTATAATTACAAAAGGGGGAAAAGAAGGCACATGATTTTACTCAGTCCTGACTGAACTCACATTTTGAAAGCAAGGGCAGTTTAGGTGGAGGGCAAAAAAGTGCTCAGTGGAGCAGGGGCTCACTGAGAAGAAATCTCAGGGCAAAGGAAGTGGGAGAATAAAAAGGAAAGGCAGGAAAAATGAAGGCCACATTCAGCTTTCTGTCTGCTTGACAGTCTCAAGATTTGGCTGCATTATTGTCCAGGAAGGAAAAGTATCTGGTTGGTCTCAAATATAGCCCAGTTACATATCTCCAGTTTCTGTTATGGCTGTTGGTGTCTTCCTCTTTCCCTTTTCTCCAGTCCCATGAACACCTGGAGCACTGCTTTAGTCTTTGAAGCCTGTTCTTCAAATATTGAGAACATGGCACACCTCTTTGGTCACTCTCAGCCTCTACTCCTCCTCAAATCTGGACCAGTGATCAAACAGAGTAGTGCTCCCTGCTGGTCACTCCCCCTGCATGGGTGCCCAAGAAGGCTTGATGAAAAATGCAAACCAAGCCCATGGTTTCAGTGGGGTTGGTGAGTTGTTCACAAAAGCCACTAGCGGGATGAGGGCAAACCAAGGGAGTTGTTGACTGAGAAACAGATGTCATTTACAGAGGTCATTATGAGCATCATGTCTCTTAATCACTTTCCCCTTGCACACTGCCACATCCAGGTACCATAAGGCCTTTCTCATTCCTGTGGTAGATGGGAGAAGGAGTAGAGTTGATGGTCCAGCTTTAGAATTGCAAAACACTGTTTCCTAATTTTCCACCAACTCTCTAAGTAAAAAATGCATTCAGTTTCTCTCTCCCCCTCCTGCCATCCCCTCCAAAGTTGCTCAGGAGATCATAAGGCAGAGTAATGAGAAGTAGGATCACCAACAGCTCTATGAAGACACAGGGTGGTAAAATGCTTCCCTACAAACTCACAGTCCAGTGTTTGTGACATTTCATAAATAATTTTTTTTAAAAAAGAATAACACAAGAACAATCCCTTTACTTACTCATCTGAAACAAAATAAACAGCAGTGGCTACAAACTTCTTCTTGTAACAATTACAAAAAAACTCCCAACAATACAATTCCCCAACTTTTAACACGCGCCTTGAATGTTTTTTTTCATGTTAAACCTCAAAACTGCAGCATATCCTTAAGGGCAAACTTTTCAATTAGTTTTTTCTTTCTTTTCTTTTTTTTTTTTTAAATAATGTGTTCACCAAAAAGAAAAAAAAAATCCACAAAACAGTCTTGTACCAAGAAAATGCGTTCAAAAATAGAAAATACTACACAACAAAAATATGTACCCTTCCTTTCCAAAAGAGTCTTCACAAAAATGTAGAAAAATGCCAACCATTTTTTTCCTTTCCTGAACACTTAACTTTCAACCTAGGGCACAATTATTTATTGACTTATAATGTCTGTTTTTGCATAAAATATGGAAGATAAAAACCAACTATCAGGACTGTGAAGTTACAAACAACACCTCATTATTCTCCCCACCCCACATTCCCTCCTTAGAAAACAAAACACAGAAAGCCAATGTTTCAATAACTGATTGAAAGTCGTCAGGTTAGGGAAATCCATCAGCTGATATGGGGATTTGAAGATGCTGGCATAACAGGAAAATCATCTGTCTTTTAAAATGTATGATTTTTGAATTCATCTCAACATGAGTCTCTGCCCCGCTGTACTCAAATGATCAGGCACTATGGAGACAGGACACTGCTGGGCACAGAAAGATCCAGGAAGAATTTGGGGTCAGGAGCCCAGGGACCACACGTGGGTGTGTGCGCGCACGTGGCGTTTCACTTGCAAAGAACTCTTTCCATTTTGAAAGACAGAGAGGATGTTTCCATATGCCTTAAAAGTGCAAGGGCCATTTCTGGATCATAGTAGTTAAATATGCGAAAGTTTTACTGCGCTTAATAGTCAAGTCCATTTTTCTGGCAAAGGCAAGCCAGAGATAGATCACATCAGTTCACGGCTGGGAGTGGGTAACAGCTGAAAGCTTGTAGGCAAAAAGTGTCACATCAAGGTGCATCCAGAACTGATTTATTCACTGGGAAAGTGTTTTGCCTACCTTGAAAAATATTCAAGGGATATTATGCAATTAACACAGCCAAACGAACAACTGTTTTGAAAGCAATAAACTCTAGCAGTGGGGAGTTGGGTACTATGGGGAAGGCAGCTGTATCTGCACGCATGTGGCTAAATCCATCCTCTGTGTACCTCTTTTGACTTCATTGCAATAACATCTGCTTGCACCAGGGATGAATTTGACCCATGTGGTTCTGAATTTTATGCCTGTTGGCCATGTAGGAGACCAACCCTGCAGAACACTGTGCTAGAATACTCCAGATGGCAGAGCTAGGAACAAAAAGGCTTCTCTCTTCTTCTGTTTGAGATTGTTTTCTTTCTAGCATATTTTTTAAAGGATGCTTCCATCACAAGAAGGAAGAGGGGAGCTTTATCTTAGCCTTTTCCACTGCGTGGCTGTGTTTTCCTTTTTTTAAATGGCAAAATGTGTTTGTGTTTACTTCCAGTGCATTTTTTCTCATAAATTCAAAACAAAAAGGAAACATTACTTTTCCCATCCTTCAAAAGGAAACAAAACCAAAACAGACCGATAAAGTACAATACAATAAAAATCAGGCATTATAAAAGACAACATGATGTGCAACAGCAATACCAAAGAAACAAAAATTAAAAAAATTATTTATATATATATATATTAGGATACAGGTACGAATGAGCCAAGAAAGCTATCTAACCCCACTACTGGATGATTGGTAAGCATTGGTTAAGAAATACGTAAGGCTATTCTGAGATTTCTAACTTAACACAGTTAACCACTGCTTCTCTCACACCTTCACTTCCTAAATTTTTCACCTTTCACTCACTGGTATTTTATGTCTTGAAACTGTTTTTTTTTCTTTTCATATTTTTTGGTCTACAGTAGAATTACATGTTAATTACAACAGCAAAACAAAACTCAAGCTTGTTGTGAGAGTAAGTTGGTGCCACATCCATGATGCAGAAGGAAGAAGACAGACAACAGAACAACTGCATTCAGTTTTTCACACACAAAGCATATTTGAGGGCAACAGCATAGCTGACCAAAACAAGTTTGGAGGGGCAAGCAGCAGAAGATGTAGGTTTACAACTACACCACCAACTAGAGCCTGGTCTTTCACGTTTACCAATATCCTTGAGGACAACAGTAGCTCAGTTGTCATGTGGCTTTGCCATTTCTGTCATTTGGAACAACAGCTAACCTGACATCTACTTCACCACCAAATGCACACCTAGTTTGATAGAAAACCAAAAGGAAAAGAAAAGGTAGAAAGCTCCTAGGTGAGGCCAAGTGTATCTCTTGGTCACCTTGGCTGATGTGACAAATCCTCAGCCAGTGGGATACCAGGATCAGTGAGAGAGGGCACCTGGATGGCAGGGCATTGGGGAGCAGCTCTGAAGCAAACTCAGACTGTATAAGGTGATGTGACAGTTGCTTAGCCTCCTCCATTAGCGGAAAAGTGATGAACACTGACAGGTTACCCTGGGATCATTCCATTAGTATAAATTCTCTTAGTTCAGCAGGGATGAGAAAGCATACATTCTCTGCTGCTTTTGAATTACTTTTGTAAATGTCAGCATCTCCAGTCACCAAAAATGCATTCCCTACCAATTTGGCTACAGCACTGTGGCTGAAGCTCCATTGTGAATCCTGGCATTTTCTTTTTTCTGCGCAACTTCTGAAATGTAACATTTTCCTCGTGGGTAAGCTCTGAAATTACTATAATGTTGAAAATATCACTAGCATTTTCTTGAACTGTAACTATGCCACATCCCAGCAAAAACTCAAGCTGATCCTCAGTAGCGCTTGTCAATGTTGAGGAAAGGAACATACAGAAACAAGACAATCAAACAGTACAGGAAAGTTCTGTTTTGGATCTAGCCCACTGGCCAAAGGGATTTTCATTTGGGATAAAAGGTGCAACAATGAAGTAGGATGACAAATGGAGAAGAATTACGGAAGTTAGTGTTTCTCCATCTGGAGAAAAATAGGGCATTAAGTTATGCGGCATCTCTAGTCAGCAACATATGTTTTGGCTTCTTAAAATAAACCTCAAGTTATCCTTGGTTTCTCAGTCAAGCACTGTCTACATGGGGCTATAGTACCATGCTGAAAAAAAAGAAAAGAGTTTGTGCTATATTTAAATGTAGTTCCAGTTAAACTAGTTTCAAACTGACCATGTAAAAAGGAACAACTTTCTTAAAAGCCATTGAAACTATACAATCACACTTATGCCCAGGAACTGGTGTGGTTGAGCACTGTAACCGAGTAGGAACATAAGCTAGAATTTGGCTTTTTAAAAATGGTTTGGTTCCTGTTTACATGGACTAGACAGTTCTGTTGAAACTGAGTCAGCTGGAATCTGGTTTAAACAGGCTGAATTCAAATCCAGATTTGGAGCATGGCTCAAAGCCCACTTCTTCAGGTTGCAGTACTTTTAAAAAACTAGTGCAAATGGCATCTTATCACAGCATTGCAAACATGCAGTGTTCCTCTCCTTGTCCAAATATGGTTGCCATCAGGTCAGACCACAAGGGAGGAATATGCAGCAATCAGTCAGCCGGAACAGCTCAACCTACAGAAGTTCTTTATTTTACCACAGCAGGAAAGGCACTCTGGACACAGCAGGCTCAGTAAACCCTCAACTTCAGTTTTTTTTGGAGCAGTCCACTATTCTTCTTTGACAATGCAAATCTACTCTGACAGTAGCAATAAATGCAGCTGCCTTAAACAAGGAAGCAAAGAAAAACTTACCTAAGCAAAAAACAGGAGTATTGGCTCATTACATGAATTAACTTAATCAGACAGACCTTATTTCCTCCCATATAACAGCCCTGTAGCTGTCACTATGATGGAAGCAAATGCTACTTTACAAAATAAAGGTGCTCTCCTGCCTCTGTATTATGCTAGCTCTCAAATGAACTGTGCTTTTGTTGGGCATCCACTGACTCATAACTGGAAGTTGACCTTCCAGTGGTTTTCATCTTAGAGGGTTCCTGCAGATGGCAAAGAAACAGGCTGCATGTTCTACTGTCCCACTTGCTTTCAAGGGAAGAGTCATTCAGTAGTTAATCTAACAGTACATCATGGCATATCTCCAGTCCTTCTCTTCCAGTCCTTTCAAGCCAGGATGGCTGGAATCTAAGAGTGGAAATCTCAAAGCTCACCAGAACAACACATCCTTAACTCCAAAGTCTCTCCTTGTTCCAGACTTGTTCCTTCCCACCCAACACCTGCCCCTTGCATACCACTCCTTCTCTAGTTCTTGACACTTTTGTCAAAGGAGGCAGGCGAAGAGACTGAGCAGCAGCAATCTACTTTGCATTGTGCACTCTGTGAGAGGTCTGTACTATCCATGTCTTGGTACTAATGAAGCCAAAATACCTTAGTTTCAAGTCTAACTTGAAATTCAGGGCATTAATAGATTTCTAGTCCCCCAATTACTCTAGCCTTTTCTTAGCAATTCTTTTCTTAGTAATCCCCTTTTTTGTTCTTGAAACCCCGTGGTACATTAGGCAGGTGATCCCTCCACTACAGGACCAAAGCAGATGAACTCATGTTTTACATTCTTCTCCCAGTTTCTCTAGAGAATGTTTTTCAGGATCCTGTTTTACCATCTGGCTAAAGCTGTAATTATAGTCTTACTGAAGAGATTCAACACCAATTTTTGAGAGTTCATAGATCACAAAGAGCTATAGCAGAGATGGATCTTGCTGCACATTGCTACTGTTTTCATTTTTCTCATAGTATGCTTGTTACAAAATTAATGACCAAGGCATAAGCCAACATGCATCTTGACTGTAAAAATACTTTCCAATTTGGGATTCTATTTGGTTCCAGCTGAAAGCCTTCACAATGCTAGACTATCTGTTTAAGGAGAGAAATCGGAGAGAAATCAGAGAGAAGAACTTAAAATGCTAGACAGCACCTATGTCTAAGCAGGAGTATTTCTGTATGTACTGAATTCCACACCACCTTTTTTTTGCCCAAATGTTGCTCCTGCTTCCTCTACCCCAAAGGCTTGAGTGGAACACCTGTAATTGAGTGTTCAGAATGACTGTTTATTGCACTGTTCCCATAACAGCCTCAGAAAGACATGCTTTATTTCAGTGACTTTCCCCTTTGGTAAAGTCTGCTTTGAGACTTCACTTCTTGAGCTAAGACATCCTGCTTTTCCTGAAGGGATACTAATCATAGTCAAACCTCTGGAAGAGATTCTATCCAACCACGCAAGTTTTGACATTGGAACTGGGAATTTACGTCTTTATGGTGAAGCCTTACGCAAGTTACACAATGAGCAGTTCTCTTAACTTTCTCACAGCTCCAAACAACACTCTCTATAAAAAGGGGAGAAAAGATCTGTTGCGCCAAGAAACTCGTGATACCTCTTCAGTTTCTATTATAGTGCTTTTTAAATTTATTTTAACAGAAGGTATCCAATACAGCTGTCTCAGTGTCTGACTAGTTGCTTAAAATTAAGGTAACCTCACTTCTCTTTCAACCCGGTCAGGTTTATGGTACATCCTGTTTTCTGTGCCTATCCCTTTCTTTCCTCCCTTCCTGCTTAATTGGCCCCTTCCAATCCCACCACATGTAAATACATTTCAGTAGTGCAATGCAGTGCAGTGCAGTCATACTTAGTGCAAAAATAAAAAGCCTTATCCAGACCAAAAAAGCGCAAACTCCCTCCCCACCCCACCCAGCCCCCAAGAAAACAGCTAGTATATGAATGCCCCTAAACAAAGGGGGATTTGCAGTCTCCCAGCCACACTTTCACATGCCTTGTTTTCTCTCCTCCCAGACAATGTGGAGACCTCATTAACAGATAGGACATTTATCAAAACCAAAGTCAAATGACAGAAATCAGAAAGGAGACAAGCCATTGTTTGGGGGCTGCAGAAAGGAGAGAGAACCAAATGGATACAGCAAAAAAAGGTCAGTAGTGGTTTTACACAGAGTTGTCTGATGCAAACTTTGCAAGGGTACATCTTGCAAAGGGCATGTGTGTGGATTAAAAAAACGAAAAAACTTTCCTGTTCCAAATATACAGTCCCTATTTTAACAGTGCCCAAGCTAGGGTTCTGTAGTGCAATGAACTTTTCAAAGTGGCAGCTCTCTTTGGCCACCCTAAAACGATTGGACAGATCAACACTAACTTCAGTTTTCTTCTGTTCATGTAGGCACACACATAAATGAACAACTCCCTACACCATCCTGCAAATACTTGGGGATATATATAAAAAGTATTTTTTCACAGCCCATCTAGGGCTATGGTGGGAAAACCAGGAATTTTAATGACAGGCATATAAGCTCTTAGGTACTTCAAAATGAAAACTTAAAAGGAAAACAAAATAAAGCTCACTAATTACAAAGGCAAGCAGGTTACTGAATCCCAGTCAGATCATACCTCCCCTAGCCTATCTATCTCTTTTAATAAAAAAACCCAAAAAACCAACAAACCATATGCCAGGGCTTGCCACTCGTTAAGATATCACTTGGGAAAACACAGCAAAGACTTTGGGGTATTCACCAGTTTAGAGGTTATAACTTCAATTTGGACACCCACAAGAGCCTCCACCAAACCCTTGTAATTACAGGAAAGGGGTGTGGGGAACCATTAAAACAGTGTAAGAGGCCATAACAGGGAAGGAGGAGCAAGATAGGGAAATGTATGGAAAGTGGAACACAACAGGGCAATGCTGCTGCTGCTGTACTAATCTCATTGTAATTGCTCAGTATATAGAGGAATACTGCATGCTGCTTCACTTGGGCTCAAGCACATGCTTCCTCTTACCTTCTGCCTCTTCCCTCGCGCCCAGTCCCTTATTGAAGATGGCAGCCCACCCCAGAATGTAAACAAAAGCACATACCAACAGATATACCAAATTGTAACCAAGAAGCAATTTTCTCAATTTTCTTTTTCTTGCAAAGATACTGCATCCTTCCCTCCAGGCAAGTGCACTGTTTCATCCCCATGTGTAGAAACAAGGAAATAACCTAAGAGAAAGAATCTAAATAGGAGTGGAGGGATCCTGAATATCTACCTCTAAACCACAAAAATGCCAGACTGCAAGGACTTTTGCTATTTATCTTTACCAATGAACCTATAATGAAAAATAAAGAGCACATAATGGAATCACTAGGCATTGCAAAGGGACAGCACCTAAACCCACTGTCTCTGGGTGCAGAGCTACAGTGATGCAACCCATGGCCGAGCATTCATGGGACAAAAATGAGTAACACTTGCCAGCTGTTCTGTAAAGCTTACAAACTTCAATTTACCCACAATAATCAGCAGCAATGAGGTTTTTTGCTGTTCAGCTGCATGTACTTCAAGGAGGTCCTACCTTTTTGCTGAAATGCTGTTCATGCTATCTATCCTCCTGCACACCAAATGCAGTAGCACTTTCAAAAAGTCTACCAAAAAAGTTTGATGTATAGCCTGAATTTGCAGTTACATAATCAGATATTATAAAGAAACAAATTTACTTTACCCACATAAATATGTGGCTACCATAATAGCAAATGTGTGGCCAGAGCAATTCTGGGTAAAGCAGTCAGAAACCTGGAAGCAACTCCAAATATCCAATACCCAAATGCTTTTACACTGTTTTGGCAATAAAAAAGTGACACATCAAGGGTGTAAATTAGGGAAAAGGGATTGCTATGAATCATGTATCTACACTACCTGTTGTGGCTCACTATTTGATTACTTAAAATAAACATATAATCATCAATCAAACCCAAAGAAAGATTCAAAGCTACTTAGGACTCTATGAAAAAAGCAAGTTCCAAGCCTTGTATAAAGGCAAGCAACTGTCATGCTCTGTAGGACTTTTTTGAATTAAGTCCCTCAATGAGAAGGAGAGAATATGAGACTAGGTAATCACACAGCCCTCAACACAGGCAAAATCTGCCTGGTAGAGTGAACTCAAATCTTGAGTCAGTTTTATGAGTAGTAAAAACTGGGCAGAAACAGGCTAAATTATGGGGAACAGTTCTGTGGCATCTTAAATAATGTACATGAAATTATTTTTCAGGACTACAGCTTTCTGTAGGAGTACATATGCTTTCTCTGTCACAGAAAATGGACTCAAGTCAACAAAAGGGCATGTGAGTCCTGCCTGCAGAATTTGGCCCACAGATTATTGGTCCAATCAGTTTTCAGGATTAAGCATGGACCTCACTACTGGCAAGCAAAGTCATGCAGTACATCCTGCCTGAACTGAGCAGCTTTTTTAATTATGTTTGACAAAAAGAAGCTCATTATTGGTGGAGGCAATGGGAAACCAGCAATTTTCCAATTTAACTCATTGGGAGAATTTCTTTGAACCTGAACTTTGGGGCAAGGATCTAGGGAACTCATTGTTCAGAACATACAAAATTGGGAATAAATTCCAGATTTAAAGGACTCCTGTGAGTTTCACAGCAGTCCAAGCTACATCCTGGCATTAGGACAAAAGAAACAGGACACCCCGAAAGACAATGAAGATACTTGTGAAGATACTTGTGAAGATACTTGTGAAGAAATAGTTCTGACCCCAATAATGTGGTGACACTCCTTTCACCAATAAATAGGAACTATAAATTGTTTACAAGTTATTCATACTTAAGAAGAAAAAAAAAGAAAGAGCAGCAGCAGATACTGGAGATTCAGTCTTTTCCTCTATGTGGAACAGGTGAAGAGCAAGTCCCTTGTATGGAGTTCAAGCATCTCCCTCTCTGGGGAGGCCCCCTGTCTTTGGTGCAAACATCCCCAAAGTGGGGGACTCTCCTCTTATTTAACTTCGCAGCAAAGAGCTTTAAAATCCCTTTCTGTACCAGCACAGTAGCACAGAGTAACATTCTCTTGTACAAGGCTCTCCCTCTCGTGGTGACAGTGTTACCTACTTCAACTGTTGTGTTCCTCAGAAGCTGTACAAAACACAAAAGAAGTGCAAAAAGGAGCTGAATATAAATGCTGCTGACCACTGAAATGTGAGACCATTGCTTGCATTAGCCCTGGAAGTCCACTTGGTCAACAAGGAGATGGAAAATGAAAGTAATAATGAAAACCACATCCTAGAATAAAGCTAATATTTGGACAATCTTCCCTTGATGTTAACATCATTCAAGGAAAGTCGCCAATGCAAGAATCTTTAGAACTGTAAAATTGATATCACCTCCTGTTTTCTCTCTCCTTAGAAAAGCAGAAAATATGCACATATGAAATGAGTTTCTTAAAACATCACAATTCTCAAGACGAGTATTTCTTCAGAGAACGAAAAAGAAAGGATACATGTTCAAAAAACCCAAGATTTCTGGAATCACAAATGACTGACTGTCTTTTATGTAGAAGATATGTTAAAATAGTGTTCACCAGCTGATTATTTGTTAGTTTCACTTTCCCTTAGGCAATTGTATCTGTACACACTGCGTTCTAAAAGTACAATCTCTAGTGTGGATAATCTACCTGTTTGGTACCAACCTGTTTGTAAAACCACTTCTTAGCCTAAAAATATAAACTGTAAACTGTATAACATGCAAAATGAATTGAGGTGTTTAAAAAAGCATTAGGAAAAATAAAAGGCAACAAAGAAATTAAATCAAGAAACACATTAAACTAGTATTTATGCTAAATGAATTACTGAACCTTACAAAGGATTAGCAGGGCAAGTGTGGAATGGGTATGCAGCCATTTAAATGATCTGGTATTCTCACTCAAGTGAGAACACTCTCTACAAAAATATGTATGATTCAGCATTCAGTCAAAGGAAAAGCAAAGAGCATGGTCAGAAAATGTGGACCACTGAATCAGCACTCTGTTGCAGCAGCTAACTGGAATTAATTTGGGAAATGGCACCTGTTTGGCTTAATGGGACAAAGCCCATCCTTCACGAAATAATCTAGTTCTGTTACTTGTGTAACTAATATTGAGAGGATAGTCTCCTCCTTCCCTTACAAATGGGTATACACAGAGTAAAGGAAAGCCAGACTCAGAAATCACTGCTGGAAGACCATAACTTTTAAACTGTAAGTAGAAAGAAAAAGAATGTGGTAGTGGCCTCCACGTACATGCAAATGGCAGATGACAGGAGACTGTTAGGAACGCCGGCACTTGATGATTCCCATTCTTGATGTTCTCATTTTAATATCCCAAGCTGTGGCATAGGTAACTCTTTCCCTCTCTTCTTACTCCAAAAAACCTTTATTGATTTGCAGTGACACAGATTTGCTCATTCTCAGTGAAAATGGTTTGTAACTGACGTGACCATCTCTCATTTCTTCCAGTCTTCACAGTTAGGAGAAATGAGACAAAATTAATACCTCCTCCACAACCCCCATCCACTTGATTTTAAATGTTTTCATTTAGGAGTGATATGTTATCCACCAAAGAATGAACATCAACCGAATTAGATGTTCCTGATATATAGAAAAGCCAACATAAATTTCCATACTCTCATAAGTTTGCACTCTTACTAATTTTGAACCAAGGCTTGCTGCCTGAGCCATCTGTTGCAAGGTGAGAATACAGAAAGGACACCCAAACTCATGAGGCTTGGGTGTCAATCAGCTGTTTATGGGCTTTTGGATCTAGATGTTGATATATCCCTAGTGACATCTTTTTCAGCAGTTCTGTGGTGACAATTGAAGTCCAGTGGGACTGACCCAAAATTCAAAACCAACAGGAATGTACTATGAAGATGGTAAAGGGAACATTCATCTAGAAGAACTTATGAATTGAAACTAAAACTTTCAGAGGTTGTTTTCATTTGAAAAAGGGGTGATCAAGTGGATAAATAAGGATCCAATTGGAATATATTAATAGTCATGGATGGAGGTATTTCTTGTTCAATCCCTGGCCACATTCTTTGTAACTATACAGAGAACAATGTTTCTTCTACCCCACCCTAGTGCAGAGGAGAATTTTAGGAAATCTTAAAACTTTAATGAAACAGGATTTGGAAGGAGTGAGAGACCACTTTCGACATCTTTCTCCAAGGCTAGTAATGGAAGAGGAAAAGTCTGACATACACTTTTAGAAATGAAATAACAGGACATCTTAGGAAGAGAGCTAATAGATATTTGTCTTGATTAATTGTTCTTTTGATATGAAAGGGTAGCAGGGAACAATCTCTAATTTTTTGTAGAGCCTAATACTGTTTTACCTTTTCTTAAAAAAAAAGTTTTCTACATCTTACTACATAGAGATTAAAAAAAAAAGCCTGAAAAAATGCTTGTGAAGACAATAAAGAAGCTAATAATATGAAAAAGCACAATAGAGCTGTAATAGTTATTGGTAAATGCTTCAAATAGCTGCAGCAGTTGATTGGGTTGTGAATGATACATGTGAAAAATTATTTTTCTATGATCGTAGGCAGATGCAAAAGTTAAATGATTATACTATGTATATATATTGATATAGAATGCTATATATATTGTGTACTGTATGTTCTAGCTTTCAGAAATACTGTATTGTAGTGTACTGTACTTAACTAAGCAGATCTAAATAGCAACTTGTCATTTTCCACAAAGTCACTAGTACTGTTAACAAAAACCAAAAAGTCTATTTTCTCCAGTAAAAGAAATACATACTGTTACAATCACAGACATTTTGACTATAGAGAGACAATGTACATTTAACCAAAGGAAAACCCCAAACCAAAATAAAAATCTCACCCAAAAATCAACCAGCCAAAATTGTTGCATTAAAGTCTTATTCAAAAGGGGAAGGGATATGCCACCAATCTGAGAAGAATATTTACTCACATTTTTATGACTGAAAATGAAAGAAAAAAGGTATCCCACTAATTACCCTTTCTGGAACAAGGAAAATCCCCTAGTCAGGCAAAAGACCTAAAAGAATAAAATGCTGCTTTCAGGGCTAGCATGACACCAAAATAGGCAGCTGTAGTTAAGCATATTCATCCCACTAACTAAATGGGTGCAAAATGGGTTCTAGAAATCCTGCAGCTCTCATGGATTACATACTGAATAATCTTACTGACCAATTTCTTCTCCTCCTGAATATCTGCTAATCTTCTAGACACACTAACCATGATCCTGAAAAGATTTTGGCAAAGACCAAGGCAGAGAACATTACTTGCTATTTGTTAGTGATTGCACATTTGGAATGGATTACTCAATCAATATGTTTCAGAGTACCTGAGGTGGGGAAAGAGCTGTTTGTCACGGTGTTTTGGAAACTAGAGACTCCAGACCTGGAGTATTTTAGAGTCTATCAATATATTGTGCTGCTAACTAATTAAAGGCTTGATAATTTTTTACTGTTATTTTAAGGGAGCAAACAGGCAGGTTATTTTGCTTGGATTTTATTCCTTTGCATGTTGAAATTCAATGGAAACAAGTGATTGAACTCAACAGTAATGTTCCAGGGCTTTCATCCCCCCATGGATGCCTCTCTCTGCTAGTGAAGCCTGCTGAGATGGACTGTTTTATTTATTTTGTGGCTGAAAGACCACATAAGGCCCTGGGAAGCACACTTCAGCCTTCCCTTCAGAATGGATACTCACAAAAATATCCTGGACCAAATTTGGGTGTCACATTTTTAATGAGGGCAAACATCTAATTTGGGCAAACATCCAACAAAGAGCATCTGGTTAACAGACTGCTTTTTATGAATATATGTGTGCATATATAGTGTATGAGTAGTATACCTGCTTTTCATTAGTCACCTGCCAATGCTCCAGAGTTAATGCTGTAATCCTTGTTTCATCTAAAGCCTTCCCTGCATCAAAACCATGCATGTCCACACACTCAATTAGCAGCCAGTATATAAAGGCAGGAACAGGTAACTGGCTGTCCCTGCACATGCACACATCCACATGCACGCTCATACAACTGCATGCATGCACACACACACAAACACACACACACAGAGGCAATATAATGTGATTTTACTCAAAGATCCCATAAGTACCAACAGCCTACATGACAAATGAAAGTAAAGGACTAAATGGGAAAAATTAAAAGAAAGCTGGGCAGTTGGGTAAATGTAATCCTGTTTCTTGAATGTGATGAAACTCTCTAATCAAGTATATATTCAACATGAGGGCTGAACTTCTAGGAGGCTTTATTTGGTTTAATGAAGAATATGGCAATATCCAGGTGGCAAAAAGAGAAGAAGCAAAATGAAATAGAAAAGGTGCCTATTTAATATCTAGATCTCAGAAAGGTATCTGTCCAGTTTGTAGGAAAAAATCTCAGAAAGATACCTGCCTGTTTTGTAGGAACAGGACACTGCAGAATCAGACAGGTGAACACAACAAGTACCTAACTGAGCTCTGCACATTCCTTGAGTGCCACTGTGAACTTGGCAAAAAAATCACCAACAAGTCAACAGTAGAAACACTGAACACTGTAGAAGTCTGCAGTTCTGTCTGGAAAATACCTAAAGTAAGCAATGCTTTGTTACACTGGTACCAGATTTTCCAGCAGGAAAGGCTCCAGTGGGGAACTCATGAAAGCATATGGGGTACTGTAATACCTGAGCCCAGTGTGACAGAGAGCATTTATGAGGGATGCCGGTGGTGGTTGCAGCTCAGAGAGGGCTCAAGTGCTAAGAAAGTTTGCATGAGGAGTGAAAACAAAAATAAATGCCCCTTTGGGCTGAACTGGGTAGAAGTTCTCACATATGATGGGGTCTTGGTAGTTCGTTTGTTTGTGTAATGGTACTGCTGTAGCAAAGGATATTTTTAGAAGATGCTTTTCTTAAAAGGAATCACAGCTAAACTATCCAAAGGGGCTGTATTTATCTGCAGTGACATGCATGGAATCCCAAAAGTGCCAATATGGGTTGCGCTGATGGAAATTTAGAACAGAATTTGTCCCTTGAAAGTAGCTTTTCACTGGATTTTCTTTCATGAATTTCACTGGCACTGGAGAAGCTAGAGTCAAATCACATAGCCGTGCCCCCATATTATTAATTTGATTTAGAAAGAACATTTACCCTCCAGTGTTTTATAGGGAGCTGATGCCAACCAACCAATCAAAAGGAAATCACTTTGGAAGAGGAACAAAATTGGAAGTGTAACAAAGTAAGAAACAACAGAAAAACACCATCCAATATGAAGAGATCACCTTGTTCCCTACCCTTTCAAAGAGGAAAACATGGTATTTTTTGTAAGAAGGGAACATTTTAGATGAAACTTTGCTACAGATACCAAACATAAACACACTTCATACTGCTTAGATGTATTTCTGTTTTAAAGCAATTGTCTATGAGGCTGTAGTGTATTCAAGGCTGTAGTGTATTTACTTCCCAAGGAAGTATCTTAATGTTGCTTTTTGAAAAATAGTTGAGGAAAAATGTGTAAATTGGGGTGTTAAAATACAGTTAAGAAAGTATTTAGGAGGTTCTACAGAGGGATCTGGGAAAAAGGGGGTTAAAGGGGAACTCTCTAAAACTACCTGAAACGAGATTGTAGCCTGGTGGGAATCAGGCTCTTCTCCCAGCTAACAAGTGACAGGATGAGAGGATATGGCCAGAAGTTGTACCAGGGGAAGATTAGATTAGATTAGATATAAGAAAAATTTTTTGACTAAAAGGGAGGCAAAATTGGAACAGACTGCCCAGGGAAGTGGTGGAAACACTGCCCTGGAAGTGTTCAAAACAAGTGTGGATTTGGCACTTGGGGACATGGTTGAGTGGTGGGCTTAGCAGAGCTGGGTTAATGATTGGACTCGATGATCTCAGAGACCTTTTCCAACATTAATGATTCTATGATTCTGTGATTGGTTTGCTTACCTCAGTGCTACTCTCCTTTTCCTATGGGAAACATGAAGAGTGTCTTTGGGCATATGTGGCTGCACACAAAAATCTCAGTTCACTGACTTTGGGGAAAGTCAGTGAAGTTCATGTAGGTAGTGGTAGTGGAAACTATGATCATGTGTAACGTGAAGAATTGTGTTAGAGCATCAGAGTTCTGCTTATCTTGAACTGGCCTCTTTTATTTTAAAAACTATTAATGAACAATTCTAGGGGAAATTGGCATTTAAAAACCATGATTTACTTTTCTCCTGATATGACTTTGCTAGAAGGATGTGTAGACTATATTTGTTTCCTTTTATTTTAAAATAAACCTGGAAACTCTTTAGTTGAGTTTAGTTGCAGCATGAATAGCGAATTAAAGTACATTAGTTGCAGCATGAATAGCGAATTAAAGCACACGGGTTTAATTTACTTTTCAATGTTCACAGTACACCAGTAATCTCTGCTTCTCCTGTCTTGAACTCTCTCTTAATGCTTGTGAGTCAAATGCTACTGCAGAGGCTAAAATACAAAAAGATCAGCAACACTGCTAAATATATAATGAAAAAATATTGATTAATATTTAACTTCGCATTTTTTTTCACTAGAAGCATCATTTAAAAATTAAAATTATCTAACAGTATCCTGTTAGATATACAGTTAGATATCCTTTCTAACTCAGAGAGGATATTGGTCCAGATACTGGCACAGGGAAATAATTCTTTTGTTCACCAAAATTTCTCATTTGTGTAGCTCTTTCCACCTTAGGTACTCCTGATCTATAGCTGAGGGGGAGCAGAAATAACAACAATGAAAGCATAATATTTTCTCTACTCTTAGAGGCACTAATATAATTGATTAGTTATCAGCACTGGGAATAATTAGATGGATACACACTAATACCTAACACATCTTGTTTCTCATTTACATATGTTCTTAGAAAAACAAAACAGATTCCCCCTTGTGTTGCCTTATAACAATAGGTCTAAGAGAGTTAAGTGTTCCTCTCTTTCAAACAGGTTGTGTCCCTCGTGGACCAAATTTCTCTGTTCTTTGCTAGAGAAGGCATAACCCACATTTTTATTTTGTCAGTTTGAAGAATATGCATATACCTAAAACTCTCTCTGTATTTTCCAGCTTAGTGATCTGTGAAAATACAGGGGCTTCTTTGCTCTGGCTGAAATGAACTGGATCACTGAGTAGCTTTAAAGGAAACCAGCTGAGAGCTTATTACTTCTTGCATGAAAATAAGGTGAACAGCAGCAAGAACACTGACTTGGCATGGCTAGAACCAGCCCCTGTGCATGTGTATCCAGCATCAGGCCACCTCCATACATTTGCCTGTCTTACTGGCCATGCTGCAGACCCTTGGCATTTTCAGCACCTGCCCCTCTGCAAGGTCTTTCTACCTGCATTTGGTTTCTGTCAGCAGGACTGCCAAGTGCTGGAAAAGGTGTTCATTGCTTTTACAAACTCAAGATTCCAGACTTAATGTGTTATCTGTAGTTTCCCTCATAAGCCTTTTCTCAGCAGAATTCTGATTATTTAGTGGTCAGTTGAAGACAAACCTTCTGGGAGAAGAGGAGGCTCAAAACCTCTCAGGGCCAATTTCTCATGACTTTATACCTCCTTCACGAATTTTCACAGCCAGTAAAAGAACAAATCAGGGAATGTGAAAAGCAGATATTTTGCTTCAGGCCAATCAGATACTGCTTCAGTTAGGCTACCTGCTGACTCTTTACTATTATGTTTATTCCAATGGCTCAGAGGACCTGGATGCTGAATTAAAAGGATTGATTATCAAGTCATAGTCCTTCTTGGCAGAACAACCACTAGGTGCTAATTTGATATTATCATAGAATTATAGAACGGTTTGGGTTGTAAGAATCTTTAAAGATCATCCAGTTCCAAGCTCCCTGCCATGCGCAGGGGAGACCTTCCACTAGACCACGTTACTCAAAGCCCCATCCAGCCTGATCTTGAACACCTTCAGCCCACACCTTCTCTAGGCAACCTGTTTCAGTATCTCACCAGCCTCATCATAAAGAATTTCTTCCCAATATTTAATCTAAACCTACACTCCGCCAGCTTAAGGCCATTCCTCCCAGTTCTACCACTACATGCCCTTGTGAAAGGTCCCTCTCCAGCTGTCTTGTCAGGTTCTCGACGGTCTACCTGGACCCTTCTCTTTTCCAGGCTTGTGCTATTTTTTTCCTTTTGAGCAGCAAACAATTTTCAGCAGTGAGAGCTGGAGGATTTCCTTCGCATAGGACTGTCAGGAGAGTCATAGATCTATGACATACTGATTATGTTTGAAATTATTTGGGTGCTTCTGATTTTGGATTAGACTCAATATCCCTACAAAGAGTATGTCTTGTACCTTCTCCCTATGGGACTTGTTTCATTACTAAGGGAGACAGGAGATGTTGGGATAATACTCTCTAAAGGCAAGAGACTAGTTCCTCCACCATGTCAGTCATCCAGCATTAATCAAGTACCTCAAGGACAACTGAACCCAGTCAGTGGGGTTGACAAGAAGTGGGGTGCTGATGGTATGTGGGTTAATACTCAGCTCTCCTTTGGATGAAAAAGAAATCAAAAGAAGAAAAACAGGCTCCACTTGGGTTCTTTGGTCTTCGAGCAAAGGGAAGTCTCATTCACTTAGAAAGTCAATTAAATGCCACTCTTCCCTGCTACCTTACTGGGAACTTGAGCTGCTTTTGAAGGTAACAGCATGGGCCAGAAGTGGGCCTAGTAGAAGCATGATGGATATTGAGAAAGTATCCTCAGAGCAGTTCCTGCAAAACACCTTCATCTATTTCCCTTAAGAGAGACCATTAATGTGGTTTTATGAGAGGAGGGACCAGACTGAAATATCATATTACAATTTACAGACCGGTTACTGTGCTGCTAGGTTCCCATTATTTATGAGTTGTTCCTGCCAGTACCCTGAAAGAGATCACTGTAGGAGAACCTTGCTGATGCACATGCCCCAAAGACACACGGACATGCTCAGGAGCTGCCCTCTCCTTGCTATTCAGCAGACACTGAGCTTGTGGTCCTGCATTCCTTGTGGATTCAGCTTCCCAGAGAGAGGCAGATCTCAATGAAATAGGCGAGAGAAGTTAAATTTTGGTTCTCTGATTTGTGATTTCATATAATACAAGAATAAGGGTGTTTTAATGAACAACAAAAAAAAATTTGAAAGGCAGTAATTTCAACAATGTGGTAATTAACGGGAGGAACTCACTTTCACAGGACATCATGGAGGCCATCTAAAAATGAATAAGCTAGATCTTTGAAGGACAATGATAATTATCTGCCACAATACATAATTTTTATATGGGATAAAAAGGTAAAGCCATGAATTATTATGCCTTTAGGTTGTAGGCAAATACATGTTTTATTTGTATTTATATGTATTTTATATGTAGAAATAGCTAATGAGGATTATATAATAAATCTTCTCCCTTAGGCTTATTGCTTTGTAATAATCCAGCACTGGTCTTTCATCTTCATTCAAATCATCTCTAACTTGCCACATGGCAGAGATGCAGTATTGGGTGAGATGGACCACAGGGGAGATCTGCTTCTAGCCAGTCCTACATTTCCAATTCACTTCACCAGCCTCAGCAGCAGTACAAGAAGGCACTTCTCATTCACTCTAAGGCTTCCTTTATTGCACTTATGCCTTGCAGAGAGGCCTTGACTTGTAAGCTTGAATTTATGTTCTATTTAATGGCCTTTTCCATCACCAAAGCAATATAGAGAACTTTAGCAAAAGTGATAATCAAGCTCAAGGAATGCAGGATATTGCATGCTTCAACAAAAGGATGTGTGCTACAGTCTGCATTTTCTCATCTGTATCATTTCCCTGGGTGTTTTGAAGGAAGCCTTTCAAGCACACTGAGAGAGATTCGCTCAAACATTGCCAGCAGCAGTTTCCAGATCACGGTGACTGCTATTCCTTTTGCAAAGGCATATTGTAGCAATATATGAAGCTTGAATATAGCTGTAACATTCAGATATTACAGTTGTTTCCAAGTAGCAAATAAGTATTTCAAAGATGGGAGGAAGAACTGCCAAAGAGAATCTAACACTTTAAAAGATAAAGGGGGTTATGTTTGAGCTTCTAAATTCAGAATGACCTGACAAGCACTTCAAGCCACATTTGCAGTCATGCTGCAAGTTGCTCCATGTTTTACAAGATCAAATCTGGAAGTCCAACAAAATCAGTTTATATTACAGGCAGTCATTTCTAAAGACCTAGGCCTAAATTCTTTGACAAGCGTTTCAGAATTCAATTTAGTTATTATGCCTTTGCTTTACTTTAAGAACTATGTTTATTGATTTTTTTAATTGGCATCATTCATTCATTCATTCATTCATTCATTCACAGCTTATCTTTAATTCACTTCAAATTTATTAGAACTTATAAAAATTAGCATTTCAAAGATAATGCTTTGATTTAGGGAAGGATGAAAACTGAAGGATTAAAATTTGGATAGTATTTGGATTTTGGTGGACGTAGATCCTGATTCTTATTTCATGTTTACTGGCATATCTCTTCTGGTATCAGAAGTATATTCCAGAATATGCTACATCTTGACTACAGTTCACCAGGTTTACAATGGCAAATTAAACAGCTTTTCCCCAAACCTCAGATGACAAATAAGCAGCTACATATTTGTAAGCTGGGTAAAATTGTTCACTAGTTCCTCATATGGGAGAATATTCTTTGATACAAACGATCTCAGGAAAAAACCTTCCTTTCCCCAAAGAAAAACCTTCAATCCTTTTGTCTAGGTTCACCTTCCTCATTTTCTTCTGCATTCTAGTCTCCAGAACCTTATTTTCTGTATAGATTTAGTGTGTCTAAATGGCAGATATCAGTTCTCCCTCTGTGTCTTGGGCTTTGTTTTTTCGTGTCTTGATTTACATGCCAGCGTTGCTTTTACCAGTGTGGTTATTAAAACAATATTTGTTAATGAACTTGTGCTCCTTCTCCAGCTCCTTGAACTACCCAAACAAGTTGGCAACAAAGAAAGACGTTACCTTATAAAAGACTGAATTGCTCTGGCACTCACCTCAAGGTCTCTCTATGCTGCATATTGCAGCCAAGAATCTGGGCTTCAGCATTTAGGATCTGCTGAACAGTACCTTGCAGGGTACAGAAAGATTCTGAGACTGAACCACCTGTCAGGTTTTTTCCCCCAAATAAATGGTAATGGAACAGGCACAGAACATATGGATGAAGTTACCTGTACTGAATCACAGGCATCTGATAGAGAAGCCGCAGGTGTAAAGAACATGCAAAATTGTATATGGAGATCTACCAAGTCAATACTCAGAAAGCTGTCCAGCATAAAAGAATGTCTCATGTGAAATGCTCAGTGTTCACAAGCAAAAAGTTTTGTAAACTTAAGAAAGCTTAATTTAAATATAGACACAAATGAAAGCTAAACTAGCAATTTTTCTTTTTTTCCTTTTTGCATATTTTTGTTAGGTGCTTCTTCTCTGCCTAAAATATGAAGTCCAGAGTGCAGTTGGTGTAAGTCCTCATACGGATTTCAAGCAAGACAAAGATAGTGTCAAACACTGATCCAACTGAACTAAGGACCTATGTACTTTGGGAGTTGGCTTTGGGGGAAAAATTCGTACACAGATACACAGAAGACAACTAGGGAGAACATCAGTCCAAACACAATAAAACAAAATACAAAACACCAACATATATATGCAGATCAGGAATCAATCTTTCACACTGATCCTACATTCCTTTCATAGCTTTGTCTATGCAGAGAATGTGGGATGTGGCCCTTCAGTCAGACTTTTTGCAAATGAAGGGAAGATTATTTGCAATGGTAACATTTTAAGTTGTTTTGGCATCAGCACAAATTACTGGGGGCAGGATCCGATTCCCACACAAATACGGAAGCTCTCTAGCGAGCAAGGCAGGGATGAGAGAACAATACAGCAGATTAATTCTTGTCCAGTGACCAAAAAGAAGGGAAATCCTAGTTATTACACACTTCAAAACTTTCATTACTTTTTCAAAGAAGAAAGACTACAGTTTATATCATCCCCAAAAACAAGGGAACATTGCTAGAAAAATCTCTTTCTCAAAAGGAAACGTCCTTCAGCAGAAATAAATTCTGAGATGGAACCAAAAAAGAAACAAGAGAAGCTTGGTAAGAGCCAAAAAGAGAACCATGTAATTCAAAAAAACAAAGTAGCAGTTCAAAAGATACTGCAGGATGCACAAAACTAGTAGATAATCTCACAGATGACTTCACAGAGCCCCTCATCGACCCAGGTAATTCTTGATTCCATTAGAAAACAGAGAGAATAATACTAGAAAAGAAAATAAAGAAAACATCCTTCCTCTTTTTTAAAATAAAAATCAAGATCATCTCCCCTCCCCCCCTCTATCTGGAAGCAGGTTAGCTAACCTTAACAGTCTCAATTTAAAATAAAATATATATTTTTATATATATTCATATATATAATAAAAGAGAAGATATTAGTGGCAGTGTATGCAAAACAAAAAAGAAAACAAAGAAAAATTACTTTTAACAATCTCACTTTTTTTGTTTTTTTACACAAATACTGTTGTAAATATATTAAAAAAATCAGCATTCTATCTGGTAAACGTCACTTTTGCCCCTCTATAAAATTTTGAATTAAAAAAGTCCCAACAACTCTTATTTTTTTTTAATTATTATTCCCCTCCCCTCCCACCCTCTATTCTTCTTTCTTCCACAAGAATAAATCCTGATGCATCTTTTTTTTTTTGCAAAGATTGTGGGAACTAACCCTTCTCTTGTACCTAGATCCATAGGTTGCAACCTCTGATATCTTTGATTTTCCTCTGTGTTTCTCTTTGCCTTCTGTGAAAGTCCCTCTTGATTGTGCTGAGGCCCTGTGCTCAGCGAAGACACTGAATAAATTACAAAAAAGCCACCGTTGCTCGTTGTCTGAATCTTCTTGGTTTCTGCTATAAGGTGGTGGTGGTACGAGAAAAGCAGCGGGGAGGGTGCACTGGACAGCGAGGCATGGAGCAGAATCCAGGTGAGGAACCTCTGATTCTTTTTCCTCACCCTGCAGGGACTCCACACTATCCAAGCCACACTGCCTCGCATTCCCCTCAGCCCTTTCTGTGTGTTTGTGGATGCGTGTGTGTGTGCGAAAGCAGACACGTGGTGGAAACCAGCAGGGCCTTGTTTCCTCTGGTTGCTGCTCAACCAGAAGCAAAATATTCCACAGTTCTAACTGGATACTGTGAAGTCCAAAAGCGGTCAGCAATGTGAATCATGTCCATTGAAACACTGCAAGCGGTGTACTTATAACGACAGTAGGCCTTGTAGATTTGTAATATATTTTGTTTTGTTTCTTTATTTGTAGTGCTCTTCACAAGTGAGAAAAAAGATTTTTTTTTAATTATTTTTGTCTGTTTTTTAAAATTTTTTTTGTGGTTTTTTTTTTTTTTTGTTGTTTGCTTTTTGTAGTAAAGAAGGGTTGTATTTAGAGGCCAGTAGCTAGAGATCCAACCAGTGGAGCTCATGAAGCACTACCTGGCCTTAAGGCCACCATCCGAGGGAGGCTGGGAAAATTATTATTCACCCAGCCTCCGGAAATGTAATGTACCAGCAGGCAAAAAACAGTTCTTCATGTAGTACAAAAAAACAACAAAACGAAATGAACCCAAAAAAGGAGGAAAATAAAGGTAAAAATGAAACAAAAATAATTTCTTAATTTCTAGTGCCATAGCTTTTTTTGTTGTTTCTATTTCTGTTGTTCATAACAAAGAGAGAGAGAGAGATTCTACTTATCCGTCTGACACATGCATCCTCATGTGGTCGTTGAAATGCTCGATTTGGTCAAACTTAGCTGGACAGACAGAGCAGACGTACGTGGTCCCCTCCGTGCAGGCCACCACGCCGGCGGGGACAGCCCTCGCGCCGGTGCCGGTGGCTCCAGGCGTGCCGTTGGTGGCACTGTGCAGAGCCACATGCCTCTCCAGCAGGGTCTTGTGGGAGAACTTCTTCTTGCAGATGTAGCACTCGTAGGACTTCTCCCCGCGGTGGAGACGCATGTGCACGTTAAGGGAGCTCTTCTGGGTGAAGCGCTTGTTGCAGATACTGCACTGGTAGGCCCTCACGCCAGTGTGTGTCACCATGTGTTTGATTAGGTAATCCTTTAAAGAGAAGGAGCGCCAACAGATGCTGCATTGGTGTGGTTTCTCACCTGCCCAGTACCAATGAGAGAGAGACAGAGAGACAGACAAAAAAAAAAAAATCATAAAATTAAACCAGTTCAGTAGAACTCTTTGCAATACACTAATGGTAAGCCTCATGGGGGTCTTTGGAGAGGTGCTCTGGCTAACAAAGAGTAAGTCTGTTAATCAGTGTGTTCTGACACACAGCATTTTTTGCAACCAGACGTTTCAAAATGCTTTACAAAGGGGGCATCAGGAATTCCCTATCCACATACAGCAAAAAGGAGCTCAGGTGATTTCTTCAAGTTCACACAGTAGGCAGACACTGACAAAGACAGGACTAGAGTTAAAAGGTCCTGGCATCTGCACCCAGTTTCAATGGCACAGCCTCTCCTGTCTATGCTCCTGTCTTGCCCCTCATGCTCATTTTTAGACAGGAAGGTCTCAATCATGTTACTTCACCTTCCAGTGCTTCTGTTTCCTTACCGGCATGCAATAAAAAAGGGACAAATCAGTGATTACCAGACAGCTGACCTGGCCCAGACTCATTTCAGTCAAATTGCTTTCAATTTCTCAGGAGAGCAGAGACAGAGATTGTCAGAGGAATCCAACACTTTATAAGAGGTTTACATTTGTTGCTCCCTTTTCTGGTCAAATGTCACAGCTGAAGCGTGTACAAGGAGTACTGGAAAAGGGAACCTCAGGATACAGAATTGCCTAGGCCAGTCAGCACCATGCAAAGGGCAACCTAACAGACAAACTTCCAGTGTAAGACACAGGAAACTTGAATGGTTTGACTGCCAGTTAAATCAAACACCTTATGAAGTAAACTAGGGAGATAAAACATATATGTCATCTTCCACATTGCCTTGTGTTCCTGGGACTGTTGTAAAACTTATTACAGAAACTCGTATAATTGAACTCTGATCATATTCAGACAAGCCAATGACTACAAGGATAAACTGGGAATAATACTTAGCTGAGCACATACACTGTTTTTTTCAGACTACTCTTAAATCCTCCTCATGCTCAGAGTTCTGAAAGATAAGGCATGGTCTCATGTTTCATGGTATCAAGCAATGTTTTCATGATATGCTGCTGCAATGATAATGTAGCCAACAACTAATACCCTGATTGCCCCATCAAAAGCTACTTTTAATTTGCTTTCTGAATCACTTGCAGTATATTTCAGGTGTGGAATCCATCATCACCAAAGCTGTCAGGGATAGAAATGGTACTCTAGCTCTGTAAGAATCAAAATGATCCTCCCTTTCACTGATTGAGAAAATTATTTGCCTGTGGTTATTCTGCCATTTCTCATATTTTTTTTCTCTACAAGACATCCTGCTTCTTTCTTTTTACAGTCTGTTTTGAACTGTTTTAAATCCTGAAGAGTCAATCTTCAGGGACCAAGACATGCCTGTGGTAATATATAATTCACTCATTGTATAGTGAGATTACCATATGCTACTTAAACTCAATTTTAAGAGGAGATAATTAAAATGGATTAGATGTGAAAGACCTACTTTTTTATCTCCCTCAAGTCTCTGTTTCTTTTTATTTCATGGTTTGCATGTATGACGCTGACATCCATGAATGAAATCCACTTGCTGCTCTTCCTTGCACTCGTGAGGAGTTTGTCCCTACTTGGTGAAAGACATTTGCTCAAAGCACTAAGTCCTTGCTTTCCTGATGGCTTTGCCACACACAGTACTGTGTTGTGTGTAGACAGGTCAACATGCATGACATGTGATGTGGAAAATGATAGCGTGTCAGTTAGAATAACGTCTGATTAACTTACAAGAGGCTGATTGTATTTATGGAGCTCATTTTTGCCTTGGGCAATATATGTCCCAGAGTTTGTACTAAGTTGGTCTCCTCCACTCTAGACCCTGTTAAGATTGTGCTATAAAAACATGTTAATTTTTGCCTGCTTATGTTTCTAAGATACACTGGGTTGTGGCTTTTTAATCTCAGCTTCAAAGTCTTCCTGGGATTTCTCCTCTCCAATGAATTGCAAAACTTCAGTTTTTCTTTTTTGTATGCAAATTTTTGTGCTTCCTAAGTGAGCACTGTAGATTCTTTATTCCCGTGATTCTTCATTTTCAAGTTCAGATAAAACTTTGCTCAGTGAATTAAAATGTGCATGTTCTTCCTTTTGCTTCTTTATTTTGTATTTGGCTGGTATTAAACTGCGATATGGGATGATTAGAAGAATAGGATCAGAGCATATCCTGAGTTGGAATGAGGAAGAAGCAATGTCAGCACCTGGCCATGGTTCCCTTTTCTAGCCCCTGTGCTCCTGGTGATGTAGGCTCTGTGGCTCTCTGAACCCCAACCGTAATGGATACCTGGTGCTGACACTGAGATCATGGAATCATAGAACCCTGAGTTGGAAGGGACTCCCAAGGATCATCAAATTCCACCTCCTGGTCCTGCACAGCACCACCCCAAAAATCACACCATGAGCCTGAGACCATTGCCCAAGAGCTTCTCATACTCTGCCAGGTTTGGTGCTGTGGCCACTTCCCTGGGGAACCTGTTCTGGTACCGACCAACCCCAAGCAAAGAGTGAAGAACCTTTTCCTAATATCTAATGTAAACCTACCCTGAGACAGGTTCATGCCATTCCCTTGTGTCCTATCACTGGACAAGAGAGAAAGGTCAGTTCCTGCCTCTGCACTTCCCCTCATGAGGAAGCTGTAGGTCACAATGAAGTTTCCCCTCAATCTCCTCCAGGCTGAAGCCAAGTGACCTCAGCCACTCCTCAAATGACTTGCCCCCATCCCATCACCATCCTATCACCAAATTAGAAAGGTGTGGAGGCAGCAATGTTGGTGCTCTGCTGTGATCCCCTTGGCACGTGATCCTCTTTTGCAGCCTTTAATCCAGTATTAATCACAGTGTGAAAGGTGGGAAAGGCAATGGTGCCTTATAAAGTGCAGACACTGCATACACTCTAGCACTGTATTTCCACAATATTGTGAGATATATTAAAGTGAGTCTACATGGAACATGGAAAAATAGCAATCTCTAATATGCTTGCAGCCATGTGAAAGAAGAAAAGGATGTCGGTTTCTGTTGCATGGAAAGTTAATCAGACTGTAGATTTTGGAAGCATAAAAACACATAGAGATATAGAGGCCTTTAAGTTACTGAATTCAGGTTTATGATTAGGCTCTTCCATGATTTCTCTTGTGAGTCCTCCAAACAGAAAGATTAATTCAAACATTTGCATCTCCCAAACCTCTCATTTTTTCTGTGGATCTTTTCCAGGGCCACTTTGCCGGGCTTCTTTCAACAGGCCTAAGGAAAAGTCACCCTGACAGTGGGAACAGGTCTCTCCCCTCTATTTTTGTAATGATCCTGTCCAGCACTAGACAAGGTAGCAGACAGACTTTCTCTGGAGCTGCACACATAATTATTTTCATGAGGGTTTTTTGAAGCCTTGCTCTCTGTAGGTTAAGGTGAAATTATTCTCCCAGTAGCCAGTTAGCTCCTAAATGAATTTTGAAATGATTTATCTATCCAAATCTTTCCTTGCCACTACAGTTCATTTTTTAGGGCATTCTCAGACCCACACAAATAAAATATTAATTCATGATTCAAGATGCCTATCAATTTCCTCGGTTGGTATTACTTGTAGTAGCTAAGAATGTTTTAGATCAGAAAAATACTTCCAGTATTATTCTTTATCTGACTTCAAAACCAAAGTGCAGTGGTAGGGGAAATAAAGTACCTAATCTCTGTGAAGTTATTTGTAAAACAGTCTTTTTAGCTTTTAGAACAAGAATGCAAGCAGATATATTTGACTGTGTTATGAAGGGGAAATTTTTCTGAATACCAACACTATCTATGTTGCATTTTAGTTCCTCATCCACAACAGAGAGATGGAGAACATAAACAGACACAGAGGTAATACTGGGATTCAGGACTCTTGATCCTTGCAATTATACATTTTGTACCAGTCCTGAGAAGTTGATCTTTTTGTATATGTACATGTCTGCTGTAGATGTCTAGAGGAGTTTTTCATTTAAGTGATAAATACAGGTAAATTGAAGTTAAAAGTTTACATATACACATGGAATTGAAATCTATTGCATCCAACAGAGAGGCATGTTGGGCAATGTTTCCAGGTTCTCCTCCATGTATCACAAACCTATCATTTATTTTAAGATCTGATGTTAACAAAGGCAGTGCTTGGTGAAAGAAATATTTACTCTTACTCTAAACTAGAATGTCTCTCCAACAGCAGGAAAAGCCAAGGGCTAAAGCAAGCAAAGCACTCCTGAACCCATGACAACTCCATGTAAAATACATATCCTTGCTTTGAAGTCTCATAACTTGGCAAAGCTAGAAAAGGCAGTTTTGGCTCAGTGGCAAATATGGTTACCTATGTTATCTCAACAGACCATAAACCATGTACTAAAGCAGCTGTAGTTTTAAACAGAAAGATGTTGATATTGTGTTCCATTGTGCTCCACATATATTCTTTAAATATTTTCTCAGTGAACCCTATGTTTCTGTATGCACAGCTAGTGATGCCTCTGATTTACCAAGAGACAAGGGATTACAGCAATTAGCCTCAGTGAAGTACAGAAACACTTTCTGACAAAACCCCAGATTTAATTTCTTATAGTAGTATGTGAGATCTAGAAAATCTGTGGCAGTGTGTGTAACGTCTGGGCCTGGACCTACTGGTGCAGCTCCACCAGCAGTGAATTTGCCTTAACCTCACCATTACTTTAGCTTAATTTGTAAACCCCATATCTGTAAAACCTACAGGGGGATGCTCTTTCTTAGTAGATATAGTTTTTTTTATGACCTATTAGTTTCCTCTCTTCCACTTAATGTTGCCTGATCAGTTTGCAGGGTACAATGAATGCTCACCATTTCCTTGGATGGATGCAAGATGCCTTTTACTTCAAGAGAAATGAACTTGTTTCTGTACCCTGCACAGTTAGGCCCCTATTTGGGATCTATATTTTTCTGCAGGGACTCAACTTCAGTGCAGTAACGCTAGGAAGTGTTCAGTGACACCAGCTCCCTGGATAAGCCTTCCCTCCTGTTTATCCTGGGGCCTGGCAGGCTGGTAAACAAAATCTAAGTACATGGTTGTGAAGGGCTTTCTGTGTTCCCACATGCAAGCCAAAGGGAAGCACTCTTACCTGTGTGTACAAACATGTGCTTGACGTAGTTCTGTTTGGCGGTGAAAGTCTTGTTACAGAGAGTGCACTCGTAAGGCTTTTTTTCGCCTTGCCCACCCGCTGTGCTGTGGCCCGCAGATGGGGCCAAGGGCTGCGGGGCTGGCAGCTGGGCAGTAAAGGTTGACAGGCCAGGCTGGGACACTGTCACAAACTGTGTCTGTTGGCCAGCTAAAGGCTGGGGCAGGCTGAAGAGAAAAGGCTTAGGGCCACTGCCAGCAGACTGCGTGGTGAAAAGGGCAGGCAGGTAGGTGTTGCCAGCTGTGCCAATGACCTGAGTGTTGCTGGTCAGAGTCAGTGGCATCCTCAGATTGCTGGTGAGGGTTTCTGTCTGGCGTAAGTAGATCTGTGTGGTTGGCAATGGTTGGGCAACAGATGTGTTGACAGAAGGCTGCAAAGCCCCCTTTTCGGTGCTGTTATTGACTGTGAGCACTTTGCTGTCCATTTCAACGTCATTGCTTCTCTCTGGTGAGGAAGAGTTGGCATCTACATGTTGCTGCTGCTGCTGCGGCTGAGTGCCATCAGCAGGGACATCATTTTGATCTGCTTGAGTAGGTTCTTGCTGCCCATCCCGGGCCAGTCCAGCTATAAACTGCTGCTCCACGGAATCAGGCTCAGTGCCAATGGAGGAACTGACACCCGAGTCAAAACTCTCCCCTTTGGGCTCGCTCTCAGTGCCTTCTGCTTGGTCAGTGTCCTCAGTGCATTCCTCAGACTCATTGCGCTCAAGGATCTGCACCCTCTGTTGGCCGTAGTAGTCATAGTCATCCTCCATCTCCTGTTTAATATGGATGTTGCCCATCAGGGTTTGGATTCGGACAGGGCGGGGCTGCTTCCGGCAGTGTGTGGTCTCTGGAGTGGTGGAGAGGTACCGCTCCATCTGCTGCGACCGTTCATGGATCCGGGTAATCCAGCTGGGGTCTTCTATGTGATGGTCCCTGGGGAGTCCCAGGGCTGTCTCATGGTGGCTGACCACAGCTCCACTGTAAAACGAGCGCTCCCCACTGCCATTTTGCATGGAACAGGCATAGAGGGCTGAATAGATCCTGTCCACACTGTGCTGTGAATGGCTCTGCAGGTAGCCAGACTCTGTGTCAGTGCTCTGCCCCGAGGTGCCTGATTCAGGTGTTCCCCTGGGTGTCTCTTGGCCAGAATCCTGAATCACTGGGTAGACATCGCCCACATTTTGTGAGACAATCCTTGTGCACTCATCAATCACAGTCTTGATCTGCAGGATGCTGGCGGCTGTGAGGATTTGGAGGGCCTCTGACTGGGAGACCCGCAGCACCCCGCTGTACATGAAGTCAATGAGCTTTTGCACAGACTGGACCGACACC
This sequence comes from Melozone crissalis, assembly GCF_028551555.1. Lineage (NCBI taxonomy): Eukaryota > Metazoa > Chordata > Aves > Passeriformes > Passerellidae > Melozone > Melozone crissalis. Next base: position 18,247,416 of record NW_026535786.1, on the reverse strand, counting down.
ACTGAGGGGATCTCGATGTCGCTGTAGCCCAGCAGCAGCTTGTCCTGGAAGAAGGGGCTGCCAGCCGCCAGCACGCAGCGGTGGGCGCGCAGCATGCTCCCGTGGATGCGGACCGTCACGTCACAGAAGTGGCCACGGTTGCGCTGCTCGTTGAGGGTCTCGAGCACAGAATTGCTGAAGTTGTGAAGGTTGATGCTATGAATGCGCTCTGTCATCCCCTTGCAACTGATGTTACCTGGAGCAAAGCAGGTGACAAAAGCAAACAAAAAAAAAGAACAGAATGAGTCTTGTCCTCTGCAGGGCCAGAGTGAGAGTGCTGGCAAAGGTAACTTCCCACTGTGTAAACAAAACTGATCGCACTGGAAAAACCACACACAGAGGCATCGGTAAGAACACATCATTTTGTAAGGCTACAAATAAACTTCCCTACTCATTTCCAGAAGCTCAAATCCTGAATCTTTGGACAAAACCAAATGAAGACAGGTGTAGCTGCATCTGAATTCCAACCATACTCCTGAGTCTTGGACTTCCTATCAGTTTATCTGGCTTTAAAAAGCTTAGAGCCAGCCAATTGTAAACACTGAGCACATGGATTAAAGCTAGATTTTAGGCTGTGGATTGGATTTATGCCAGAAGAGATCAGAATCTGTAATGACCCTAAGTTGTTATTGCAAAGATTTAATGCAATGATTTCAATCTAGATTGGTATTTTAAGGAATTTAGATCATGTGCTTCACAGTATAGTTACTTGTATCAAAAAAACTGGCAGTCACTTTGTAAAATCCAAATCTGGTTCAAGATTTAAGCTGTAAATGTTCTAAAATCCCACGCAGAGTTTTGTCTGGGGTTGTGGTTCAGAACATTTGCTACCCAATAGTGACAAACAGTTCTCTGAAAGAACCCAAAGCAAGAAGTTAACATGAGCTGTCCCTTTCATTTTTAGCATATCCCAAGTTCTGACTTGCACCAGACCGCCATCATATAAAAACAAATGTTCTCCTGCTGTTATTTACTTGACAGAAACTAGAAAATTACAGACATTTACTCCAAGGAAGATTTTGTCTTAGTTTGACTGAATAATCTAAATAGAGAACAGTTTAGAAAAGCATCTAACCAATTTGGATACAGAGCTAACATAATCAAAATTTACAAGTGACTAAAAAAAATTTCTTAATCTCCCAATCCATCTTCATCTTGCTTGCTTTGGTTTCAATGCTTTCCCATTTCCTTTCCTGTTCATCTACTTGGATTTTGACAGGCAGAAACTATGGTTTCACCTTTTAATGATAAAGTATCAATTGTCCCTTAAATGGTAAACAAATAAAACACTATTAATAATTCTTTTAAGCATTTCTAGTACATGTGGCACCTTGGTTTCTAGAAAATTAGGCAAAGTAATGCTGAATCGCCACTGGTATTACAGGCATTTTGTCATGCATATTCCTAGCAAAGATCTAACCACTATTGCCACAATAACTTGGTAATGTGTGAGCATCCAAAAGTAGAAGTTGGTAAGTGTGAGTAAATTAAACTAGCTTATTGTCACTGTCTAACAAATGTAAGAGCAAATAAATAGCACTGGAAGCAGTTGATAGGCATACACAGGCCTTTTAGCCCAGCAACGTCTCTCTGCCCCACCCGAAGGAATGCTTTACATCTCATCCACAGGCAGTTGAACACTTCTCACTGCAATTTGCAGGCAAATATGGCATGTTCCCTGCTCTGCTTTTTTTTTCCCCATTTATTCACTACCAACATCTCAAGGACCCTCTCTTCTGGTGGTTCCAAGAGAAACCACCAGGGACACAAGTGGTTATTTTAATTCTCTGAAGTAGCTGATGATTAAAGGGAAGCACAAAGGTCAGGAACTGGAAATCACAAAGGGGCCAAGCTGTCTCAAGAAGTCCCATGTTAACAGATGTAAACCAACCTGTACGAGAAGGTTACTAATTTCCAGGTGTGATTAGCATGCTGAGGGGGTGCTCACATAGAAGAAACAAGGAGGAAATCACTAACACCACGATGGAGGTTGTGAAATACATCTGTCTTGTTCATAAGCTTAGCCAGGAAACCTGAACTTCTTTCTCTAATGGACTGACCATAGGACTAGAAAAATATCTTGGAAACTGGCAGACCTTCCTTCAAGGGCATTGCAACTATTATCACACAAAATAATGTAGAGAAGAGATGTATTTCCTCCTCTTTCCTGATAGAGTAATTCTCCAGAGGCCTCCAGGGCAGTTCCAGATGCTTCCCTGTCAAACATGTCAGACCATACAAGAATCCAAAATCCAGCATGTATTTAGACACAAAGTCAGAATCCCTGGCAAAAACTTCATAGATATGGGGCAACAGAAGGGTGAAAAATTATTGATAAATAGGTGACACCTCTTTTGAAGACTTACTACAGGCCATAGCAAGTGACTGTACAACTACCCACTATCTTTGAGTAGTACCAGTGACTACCTGGTTTGCTCCTAGGACTCACTTTCACAAAAAGACATCTATCTCTATGTTCAGGTCTGTCAAAGGAGGTATTTGATAATAAGAAGAAATATGCAGCAGTCTAACCCAATAACCCAAAAATCCTATCTTGAATATGCACAATGTGGACTGTTCTACACACACCAGAGATGCTACAGACAGGTCACTTGATTTGAGAAAAGAAATCTACTTTGTTACTATGCTCCTTGGCAGATAAAATTAATTTTGTGAGCAGAACTCTGAAAAATGCATCCTTAGTGTTACAGATGGTAATGAGATAACTGGCTGCCACAATTAAGGGATAACTATTGTGTGAATATTAAGAAAAGCTTTAGTGATGTATAGATATGTTATTGTACTTTGGATGTCCTCTGTTCTCTGCACGGTTCCCTTTCCCCCCCACCATGTTGTGACCATCAGACAGCCGGGGCTGCCTAGGACAGAAGCTGTGCCATGTGCTCCTTGCATGGGCAGCTGGGAATGGAAAAGCTTGGCGCTTAGGGGGCAGCATGGCAACACCTGACCTCCAATCAAGTCACAAGAAAGCAGTCTCCAATGATAAATGGCAAAGAAGAACTGACTGACAGACTTTGGGAGGGGCCAGGGCTGGCTGATGCAACCCCCAGGGGTATAAAACACTGAGCATCCATCTTGAAGATGCACTGGCCATGAGGTATCTACAATGGCAGTTCCCAGTGCTGCAGCTTTTTCCTTATGTAGTCCTTTGTTGTATTTTTGTTAAGGTTTAATAAACCTTTTTAAATTTTCAAAGTGAGCAGTTGTTTCTCACGCTTAGGACAACTCCTTTCCAGAAAGGTGTGACATGCATCATGAGACTGAATGACTTCCTGGGAATGTGAATTCTGCCATTTACCCACAAATCATGTACAGAAAGGAGGAAGGGCAAGGTTCATCTATAAGTTTCAACAGCCCTTCTCAGGTCCTGGCTGTGGGAATCAAGAGTAGTATAGCCACAGAGTATTTGGTCCTGTCATAGTTTAACATGGGAGGAATTTAGGGAAATCCTTAGCAAACTTAATGAAAACAGGCAGTTGAAATTGATCCTGGCTACAAAAAAAAAAAGATTTACATGCATTTCCAAGAATGATGTAAATAGCTCTCCTATAGGAACTGAACTAGGATGCTCCTTGTGGTGTAGGAGCTGGTCTGAAAGCCAACTGAGCCACTTCATAAATGGCATTATTTTTTACTGATATTAGAGTTTGCCCTAAAAAGATCCTCTCATTGTTGGAACGTCTACCACTTCTTCAACTGAGAAGCAACTGAAATGTACTCCTTGAGTAGAAAGAAGAAGAGTGGTTGGATGAGATACACAATAAATAGTACAAAAAAGCTAATACAGATTTTGAGGATGATTTTTCTAGGCCACCTTCCTTGACATTCAACACTGTAAACCATATCTATCCCAAGTCCAGGCAAAGAAATAATTTGCATAAGTGTCAGAACCACTACTACACAAGCCACATCAGTATAAAGAGCAGTTTTAACAAATTCGAGGGATTGGTCTGTAGCAAAACCTTCTGTCCAAGGCAGATCCTTTCCCTCTTTGCATGAAGCTGGGTCCAGATCCAAGTTTTGTGGTCGACCCCTACTTCATGTTGTTCTAAGCTGAAAGTCCAAAGGTGATGTTGCCCACAAAACACAGACTTGCCAATGGAGGTTTGATTCTAAGTAAATGCCACATTCTGACAAAGACTCCTAGAGCCTTGGACAAGCCAGAAAGTGTGTCAGCTCCTCACAAGGCCCAGCTGCACACACACACACTCACCTACTCGTCACTGCACAGAATGCCCAGCTCAGGAAAAAGACTCCTGTCTAGGGCTCTCCTCAGGCCTGCCACTCTTTTAAACTCAAGACAGTGGGAAACTTTCTGTGAAATTCAAGTGGTCTTTGTTAAGTACTCGCTCTTTTTTTGTCCAGTAAACATGATGTAGAGATCCCAATGGACTTATTCTGAGAAACTCCTGTAAAATGGTTTTGTCCTCTTTCTGTGAAGCAAGTTCTGATTGGAGGAGTATTCACAAACCATATAGGAAAGAATGGGTGTGAAAATGCAAAGGCCATTCTTACCCAGATGGGCAATGAATAGGCATTTGCCAGTTAAAAAAAAAAAAAAAAGGCAGAAGAAAAAGAAAGGAAAAAAGCCCAGACAACTGCACAGATTATGCACATTTGAAATCCTCCTGGGATACAATTTGAAGCTGGCATGGTATAAAGGTGAAACATATTACTGTGCAACTTTGAAAAAAGCTTCATTTGCCCGTATGCAAATGTACCGATTAAACTGTCAGGCTATTCACAGAAACATGCATGGAATTCATCCTCAACTAGTAAGAAGGAGCACAACGGGGATGGGAAAGGAAAAAAACTTTTGTTGTGTAATACATGACTGAATGCTTAGATTAGTGTTTCCCTGAATCTCATCCACCCCTCCTGCTGACTTTTATGCTATGGGCATTCAAAATAAAGTAGGTTTTACCATGACAATAACAATGACAAGCTCTCCAAGTACAGTACCAAAGGGGAAGGCAATAGCAGAAGGAAACAGCAGGCAGTGGACTCCTGGAAGATGCCATAGAAAACTGGAAGTGCAGCAGTGAGTACATCAAGCACGGCATGAGGCAGTTTTCTATTTGCCAGAGTTACCCTACACAGACCTACATGAAGCTAGAAAGTAATGGCTCGAAATGGTGATTTTTTGTTTGTTTGTCAAAACCATAAAAAACAAAAACCAACCCAGAAAACACATGAGGTAGTAGAACCAAAAAGATGAACAGAATATTAAACACTGCAGGCCATACACAAATGGCTACGTTGTGCATTTGAAAACATGTTTTGCAAGGTTTTTTTTCTGTACAGCCACTAGATGTCCCTTTCTGCAAAGCCAATTGCTGAAAGTCTTAATGCCCATAAGTGAAGGATATCAGAGAATTTGATTTTCTCTAGTGTCTTTTAAAACGATGGTATCTCAAAGCCCATTGCACAGTAATGACTGCCATTTCTGGGAACACAGTAGCGATGAACCAATCACAGTTACAGCAACTCAGCAGTAGCTCAGCACCTCAGCACAGCATTCACCTGAAGCAAAACTGCCTAGGATGCTGGAATGCAAGCTTTTTTGGAAACTTACCATGTGCTCATTCACAGGAATGACTAGCAGAGTGAAACCCGAAGGCTGTATTGTTGCGGTGTGATGTCATGGTTTGCCTCAGATATCCCGGGTTTCTCCCTGAAGATTTCTTCCCCAGGTGTGTCAGCCGCCTCTCCCTCCCCCTCCCTTGCTCCCCGCTGAGCACTGCCTGTCAATCCTGGCATTCCAGAAGGGCGTCGAGTGATTGGCAGAATTCAAAAGATGCCCTCCACCCCTGGAGGCCATTGGGCCATCCAGGTATCATTTGTCACTTGAGACTCCCCCCAGCTGTACCTGGTTGGTGGTCCCCCGTGTTCCTTCCCTCCCCCTCTCCCCCGGGTAAAAGGGTGAGCAACCACGGGTTTGGGGAGTTCTGTTGGAGCTGGTGCTGGGTTCAGAGGCCTGTGGGCCAGGAATAAAGCTCTGGATCGAAAACCCTCCATCAAAACTGACTCCTTCTCCTTCACCATCACCTTAAAGCTTCTCCACCAAGGTAAGCCTGAGCTCCTGCATGTCTGGACTTGTCTCCATGCACCCAGCTGCAACATCCAGCTAGCCAAAGGACATCCAGCTAGCCAAAGGTGTCTCTGAGGTGAAAACGCCACAGCTGCTGCCTTTTGGTCAAGCAGCAAGGGCCAGACAAGCTCAGGCACATCCCATCCGGCTATATTGGTAATTATTCTAATACTATATTTCACTTTCATACTTATGGGGAATACAGAATAATTGTTCTATATCCTTGAGAACTGGTGGGCTTGGTGAGACAGATATAGATTTAGTTTTTGCCTTAATCTTCTGCAGGAGAATTTAGAGGATTGTCCGGCAAACATCTCACTGATGTCTCACTTACACAAGATCAACTAGCTTGGTATTTTTGCCTAGTTTCTCTTTCTCACAACCTTCCTAAGCCTTGCATTGAGAAGAATGCACACTTGAGAGATGGTGGAAAAGTTGGAGACATTGTATCTCGTACAGAATATAGCTTCTTTATGTTTTTATTATCAAAGTGACAAGTGTTTCCCTAGTTGGGAGAACACCCTGGGCTAGGACAAAGATGTAGAAGTTAGGCTTGGTAGGTGGCCTTCCTACTTCTGGAACTGCTTTTCTGTGCATCAGTAATCCAGCCACTAGTTCCTGGGAGCATATCAAACCTAATAACCTCCTGCTGCTGGAGACAAGCAGTATCATCTAGTCCTTACTCTCTTCCTCTACCATGTGTGGTTTTGGAAATCTTTAATCCTTGGTTTCCACACCAACTGTTGGATGGCCTCCTGTCTGTATCAAATGGACACATTAGGTTCTTCAGTCATCTAGTCTACTATTTTTCCTATTGTGGGAATAATTTACCTACACTACTTCTTCAGCAGTTTGTCTACCATGTTTGCAAAAACAACACTGTGGATTTCCACTCCCTCCCCAGACAGACAGTCTATTATATTTCTAGCAAGAGAGAATTCTTAGTATTTAAATTTGAAACTGATCACTCAACCCCTTCCCCTAACACACAGGGAGAGCTATTGACCATTTTCCTCTTTACAGCACTCCCTTATATACCGGAAGGTGCCTCACTTTTCTTCTTTAGACCTGTCTTTTCTAGAAAATACAAACTCAGGTCTCCAAATCATCCTCATTGGTTACAGGTATTCTCGTCCTTATCTTCTTCCATCTTCTTTCAGTTAAAATGCAGCCCAAACACAGATGAAGTATTCTAGCTGAAGGAGGTCAATGAAGGAGTTGTCTATATATCATTGTCTATGATACTCTTTAAAGACCTTACAGAATAAACAATCCCAAGCAAACAAAGCCCTGTTATAAAAACAGATCTTTCTTAAGAAAGATGTATGTGAGTAAAAAATCCTTATGTTGGAATGAAGATCTCAACTCTTTCATAAACACAACAGTTCACTCAAAATACAGCATGTTCATCACAATGTGAAAGCTGCTATAGCCCCACAATTTCTATAGGAAGTTCTCATTTCCATACATTAGTGCCTCGTACTCCAAACTTTGCACCGCCATGACTGTGGGTTGTTGTCAGCTTCAATTACCTGATTTATCCCAATTGATAAAGCTTTATTTTCTGTTGTTATCAAGTTAGTTACTATAAAACTGGATTAACAGAGCAAAAATTCCTATCTAGTGTTTCCATACCCCACATTAGTCCTGCATCAGCTTCCAATTATCTGAGACCAATTTAGTGGAGTAGCATTTCTTCCACTCAAGGAAGTGACCAGAATTCAAATGCTGAAAACGTGGCAATGTGTGACTTCTCAGTGCATCTCGAAGATGGGCAGAGAGCAATCCAGCCACGCCTGCTCAGGCTGATTCTTCTGAATATTTGGCCTCATTCTAAACAGGGGTCTGCAAGAGGAAAAACTTCTATGGAGTTTCAGGAACACAGAAGAACATTTGTATCCTCAGCAGGAGATCTGACCAGGAGTAGCCCTTGCTTTCTGTTGCTTTAAAGGTTTGCTGGAGTTTTCACCCAATCATCTGCTTGAACATCTTGAAAATCAGTATCTCCTTCTATAATATCTATCCAAAACAAACACCAGATGACACTACACAAATTGCCCTAACCCTACCAGATTGTTGTTAGAATCAAAATATGTAGCAGTCTACATTTAACAGGAAGTACTGTATTTTTACCAGCACAACATCTATTAATGTGTCAGTAATACACTCTATGGAAGAAAAAAAATCACTGCGTTCTGAAAGCTGTCAAACTTCTCTAAATTTTGTAGCTAATAACTACATTTGTTTGAAAGACAGAAATGTGTGCACACACAAACACAACCTTATTCTCCAAGGAGAAAACACACCACAGAGGTGGCAAATAAGAGTTTGCCTAAACTTTTTTTCAGGAGACTTTTTCTGCAGACTAGAAAATGCTCAGCACACTCCTAAAGATGATTTATTTAGTTAATTGTCCTGTCCTTTTTAGCATTTACTGAATGATGAGATATCCATTTAACATAAAACTGAAGACTAAGCCATGGGTGTTCTGTACATAAATTGGCTTCTATACCCGGTGGATATAAATTCCTAGTGTCAAGCACAAAAGCCTCTATTTCAGCCTTCAGGCCTGGGGGGGACAGGCAGAGAGTCCCCTTCCCATGCTTTGCCTGACACACCTCAGGAGGTGTCCATTGGCACTAATCCTGTTTGCTCTGAAACCACAGGTGGCAATGTCTGTGCCTCAGTTTGCTCCACACCTAGAACAGGGACAGCATTGTGCACCCAACCCTGCAGGACTGCCTGCCTCAAGGAATTGTTTTGCATCCTTGGATAAACAATATTACAGAAATATCAAGAAATAATTGTTCAAATTTTATTCTCCAGGCTTACAAAAAACCTAGTTTTCTTCTCCAAGCACTCCAGTGCCTTAATTCTTCCATTCCTCTTTATGGTCAGCACCCTACTTAAAATTGTAAAACACCAGGTAAAAACTGGCTCCAGTTCACAGCAGTGATGTGACCAAAGCCAGTGTTACAGCATATTCAGCAATTTTTAAGTTAGGGAAGTACTACATTTTGAGCCAGAATATTTACTTTCCAACTTTTAATCCAATTTGTATATTTGCTATTTTACAAATTCCAAAGACACTTTGAAGAGTGCATAGACAAAAGCCATTTTCTATTCCCAGGCGTATATTTGGGGTCCAGTCAAATATACCTCCACACCAAACATTGTCACACATATACACACACCCTCATTATCTCAGTTCCTCTCTCAGACCTTGTCTGCAGACTATCTACAGCCATGTCATTGTATCTCCATAGCACAGAAATGAACCACATCGATGGGGGATGCTTCTGTGGGTATCTACACCACCTCCAAGCAATGTATATATGATTACAGAAGAAGCCCTGGAGGTGTCATCACAGCTGCATTAACAGGGATTTCAACAGGATGTGGCCATATCACTTCAAGGGTGTTAATTCCTGTGCCCCAATCAGTTGTAATCTATTTGTGCTAGTGAAATATAAGTTTGCCAAATAGCATTTTAATGCACTTCTTTAAAATGTAGAGGGAGAAAACCTCACAACTGCCCTCTTAAAACAAGAAACAGAGAAAACAATATCTCCACATGATGGCACCATTTCCTAGGAAGAAAAACGACGCTGTGCTCATCCCTTCTTCAGTAGGGAACATTTTCATGTTCTACACAAAATCTGTTTCATCTACACTCTCTTGTTCCCAGAGAGCTCATGCATGATCCTGCCAAGCCCCAGCATGGTCCAACTGTTTTAACTGGCTATAAGTGTGAGGCAGCATGGCTCTTTAAAAATCTAGGTGCATCTATTGCTCTTGGCTCTTTAAAAATCTAGGTGCATCTATTTTTCCTTCCCAGCGCCAGGTGCTGTTACTTGGAGTGCATGTTTCACTGGTGGACCCACAGCAAGAGAGTCACTGAGCAGGGACAGGGCGAGATGGGCCAGAAATGCTGGTGTGAGTACTCCCTACTCAAAAAAAGATTAGGGGGATGCTTCTTGGAAAAAAATAACTCTTTGGAAAACACAGATAAATAAGGTGATTTGTTTTGTTATTCTATGGTCCTGATTAAAAGATGACTCTAGTCCTTAAGAATACCTCCACCTGCTTTACAGACTTCTGTTTAAATCCTAATAGTGTATTTCAGACTGAATCCCCATAAGGAAAGTGGATAAGGATTGCTTTTGATTGTCTTGCTGTGGGAGACTGTAAAACTTTTATCCTCTCTCAGAAACCTTGTTTAGGGAAGAGAAGAGGCTGGGGTTGGAGGTGGGAGCTGTGTCTGGAGATAAAACGAATTAAAAGGCTAATAGGTGCAAATATATTAAAATTTGTCTCCAAAGAGACACCTGCTATTCCATGAACTCCTTAATGTTCTCCCAGCAGTGTTAGGTGTTCCCCCAGGCAGAAAGACCAGGAGAAGAAGCTTATCAACCTGAGTGTGGTTAAATACAGTAAGCCTGAGAGCTTGTGGGCTTTGGTTAAAAGGAAAATATAGATTAAAATCTCTTAAGGTAATTACCTCTTCAGAAGGTTTCCATTCAAGCTAGAATCCTGTACAGGGAGTGTTTGTAGCAGTCTGTTAGGGAGAGGGTGCAGTTATGGTTGAGTTTTGTGGGAGAGCCTGTGGAAGAGCACTGCTTATTTCCTCCACGATACACTGAAAGGCATTTCTCTGGAAAGAGATTTTGTTTTGGTCCCAGAACTATGGCTGATGGGAGAAACAAGGGATGGATGAAAAACTGTAAATGCCAGTCCTCAGGACTGAAAAAGATTCTTATCTTGTCCAGTGCCTCTGTCTCAGTCCTGAGTAGAGGAAAGCTATCACATGAAAATGCTAGATCCTATTTGGTTATTTTTTCCATTTGTCTTTTTTATGTACTAGTGAAAGGGAAATTGTTAACTAGTACAATTGGGTGCTTTTTAACTAGTACAACTGGGTGAATATTTCAAATTGGAAATATTGTGAGACACATATTCTTTATGTTTTGGACTGTGGTTTCTTTATTTTGAGTTTATGGGACGAGTGGTCAGGCTTCTCTATAATTCAGATTTAAATATCAGTGGGAAACAGAACACACTCATGTCTACAATACTGAAGGCCACAGGAAATGTTTCTGTCCTCAGTGAGACCTCTGTAATTTCTGGGACCAGACTTATTTCCAAAACCCCCAACTTAGCTTTGACAGAAACAGAAATGTATGGCAGAACACTAAACAAATAAATCAAGGCAATAAGCAACATTCCTGGATGGCTTCATACCATCAGAGGGAACTCTAGTATTAAATGCACATTGTCAGTTCCAATGCATCCCCCCATTCCCTGGGGAAAAGGCCCTGGAATTACATGAATATGCAAGCATCAGACACCAACAGGTGATACTAATACAGTGCATGGGAGTTATTTCTCAGGTCTGCCTTAGGCACATTCTGCCCTCTACTCATCCAAAACCACTAGAGATGGCATCTGGGAGTTTTACTTTTGAATACAGGGAATATGTCCTGCTTTGAAATGTAGCATAGGATCAAAGCACAAGGTATTTTTGTTAAAATTGACATAGTTGCCCAAACAGGCATGAAACTACGAGAAGTCCCTTTCTCTGTTTTTATTTCCTGTATCATACCCCTTTTCACACAAAAATTGGTACTTTGTGGGTTTCTTCCTCTATCTGTGTAACATCAATAAATTACATGTTATCACTCCTATCATCTAGTTATAAAGAGCCTTTCAAGATTTTTAATAGATGCACAATATTGCTACACTTACATTTTCCCTGGTTAAGAACGTAAAAATAGCTGCTGTGAGATTACTCTTAATTTATACTACTTCCCTCTCGTGGGCTTTCAAGAAGCAGCATTTCACCACATGTCACAGATGGATACAGAGTATATACTGCACATCCCAGCTGGGCAGAGATCCTTTCAGTGCTCAACACAACAAAGCTGGGATGAGTAGGGGTTCTAGGATTTGTTTACCTCTTTTTCATAGGTGCAGTTAATTCCTCAAGGAGGTATTTGTGCTGACAGATTCTTCAATTCTCATTGTACACTATTTCCTGAGTGGGAGATACATAAGACTGGATCTCATGTTATTTGAGCCTCGAGAATGACTCCATGAACAATGAAAACAGCCACATAAAATATGAATGGGTGGCACAATGGCATCCCCTCTAGAAACAACAGCATTTGGTGTCCTTGGGAATTCAAATGCACAGTGCCAGCCAGAACCTGCTGCTGTGGTCTCCATGTGCTGGATGCCAGGCAAGCAGCCTGATGCAAATGAAGCTCAGTGACATTCTGATGGCTTTCAGCTGACTCTCACCCATGGAGGAGATCAAACACCACACTTGTTGTGAACATGATTTCACTCCGCAACACCTCCTAGCACTCTTTATGAACATAAGTAGGTTTATAAATCCTTGGTTTTATGTTTCAGGTTCTCTCCCACTACCATGTTAAGGCTTCAGTTCAAAAAAAGGTTCAAATTAGAGAGCTCCCTTTGTTCAGTCGTTCAGTGGAGAACAACGCAAGAATTGTTTTGGCTTTCTCTAATTTGAATACTGGTTTGGCCATACCTTGTTCTAAAGTTACTGAGGAGGATCATAGCACAAAGATTACATGGCTACTCTACCACAGGTAAACAAAAGAGGAGAAAGTGACTATGGAAACTTAGAGGAAAAGAGCAAAAAGCTCCAATGCTAAACAGCTCATGGTGGTGAAAAGGAGCAGGAGGTGACCAGGTATGTTTTTACACCTGTAACTGTGGAGTTGTGTAGCTGCAACAAACCAGGCCACTACAACACCAGTCAATGTTTCTCAGTGCATGGAAGGTGTCTCCCTACAGCACACAAGGAACTAACTGTGAGAGATGCAAGCACTGAGCTGCACAGCATTTTAACAACCCACACTAGGACAAAAGGAGATGGAGATGCAGCTGCTTTAGTTTCCTTCAAGCAAGAATCACCTGTCAAACACTGAAGTATTCCTCTGAAGACCATATTAGGGAAATGGCACATTTGGTTTAGTCTTCTCACCCAACTAAGATAGAGGAGATGACAGCAGTAGCATGTATGGTTAAGACATGAAATAACAATGATTGGCATGATTATGTTTGACATGCTTCAAGCAGATCTCAGAGTGACAGTTTTGGTATGTGCAACTTCAAGAAGAACAACTATTGAAAGGAAAAAAAGAAGAGGAAGTTAGTCAGAAAGGGTCTGAAAGGAAAAGATAAGGATGTAAAATCCCTAAGAACAGCAGGGAGGTGGCCTTAATAACACTTTAATAGAGTTCATATGCATATCCAAGGACAACAAAAGAAAAATGAGGAAGTAGAAAATGCTACAATGGTTAAATAACAAGGTATAAGAGTTCATTAAAGCTGAAATTCTTTTCTTCCAAACATGGAAATCATGCCAAGTGACATTAATAGAACTGAGCATAAACTGTAGCAGACTAGATGTAAAACAAAGATTAGGTAGGGTGAAGAGGAAATTTAAAGAAAAACTCACTAAAAGCATAAAGAGAAATGCTATAATAAAACATTATTTAAACATATCAGACAGAGAAAGTTAACAGAACAATGACTGGTATCTATGAAGTGTTGCAGACTATGTGGATTGAGAGATCAGGTAGGCAAGTAGTCGTGTCAGTGTGTTAACAAGACTACTGTCTATGAAAGCAGTAAAGGTAAGCTAGGACATCACAGGAACTCTACTGCAGAATTTACATTATTGGTTCATTTTCAGGATGGAGCACGATGGAAGAAGGTAAGCCAGCTCAAGGGGAGAAGAGGAAAGCACTGCTCTGGAGACTTAGAAAAAAACCCCTAAACTGAACCAAACACAAACCCCACACATAAAACCACACAAACAAAATCCCAAATATTAAAAAAAAGTACTAGAACATCTTGATACATTGAACAGTGATAGATATTTGTACGTATCCATCAGTCCCTCACTTCACAAGTGGAGCAGCTGAAATACATACAGAAGAAGGATTTACTGAAGACTATGAACATAAAGAACAGTAATTAAAATCTTGGAGGGGGCTGACTCTGAAGACACAACAAAGTAAACTCAGAAGCTGACTGTAGACATCTTAATGAACAGTGAGTGTGTCTCTCACTGGCTGCAGCATGACTTATAAAGAGAAACACTACAGCATGACCAACTCAGTCACCTCAAGAATGGAAGCTATGGACCTGTAAAGAGCAGTAAGTCTTATCCTTTTCCCTGGTACTTAGAAAGGATAGATACACTGTAGAAATGTCTTCAAGATGTACCCTGAAATCATGGGAGTTAGGAGCATGCATGGCAGTTTTAAACCAAAGCCAAGACTATGCATGTTATCACTGACAGTTCTTTAAATAGAGAGCAGTAAGAAAAGCACTGAACACCACAACCTAACACCAACACAGTATTACTGTGGCATCAAATAACAGAACCTAATTAGACAAATTTTCAAAGGCATCTATGTGTTACAAATATAAGTGGTTTATGCAGCAGTTAAAGTTGGGCTCCACAGTTGCTTCTGAAAACATACTCACTGACTTTGTAACTGACGTACCATATGCTATTAGTCATTTCTCAAGAGACAAAAAGCCCAAGAGACCAACCTGACAAAACTCACTTAGTGCACTGATTAGAATATAGAGACCAGTTCCTACCATTAGCACATTTTTCACTGCCAGTTCTTCAATGTATTATGATGGCTTTTTCAAAAGGCAGGGTGAACTCAGTTTATAGTTTTGCATACCTGTACTTGTACCTCCTTTTGTCTCTACACAATTCAAGCAACAGATATTTGCTTCTATGAAAACACAAGTAATTCCTGACTCATACTTCTTTGATAATTTTACAAACAAAAATACAAGTGCACAGGACATAGAAATCACTTACAACTACTAAAAAGAGAAGCAGTTACCAAACAAAATTTCAAATGTTGTGAAAGATGAAAGTATAATTAGTGTTGTAACATCAGTATTTGAGAACTATGGATATCCTTGCTTTCAGTTTAGCTTTCTACAGAAAAGGCCTGTATCATTATTATTATATCATCTAAAATAGATATCTAAACATACAAAAATTCTTAGGTCACCAAAAACAACCTAAAAATATTCGGCATTAGCTAAGACATGCCATACATAGATTAGCAAAAATACAGCTGAAATTACTATTTCATACTGCCTGACTGTCTAAACAAGGAAGCTGGTAGAATCAGGGGGCCTCCTGTCTTCACTGAGGGTGAAGACTATTTGAAAGCTCCAGAGCAGCTCCTAGGGAATCACAGCCACAAATTTCCAGGGAGAAGAAAAAGACCATCAGGGCATGTAACTGTTCCCTTCCTGCCACAGAACCTCCAAGAGAAACCTAAAAGGTAAAGATGAGGCCAAACCATCTTCAGATCTACCCAGCCTCTACACTAGCCCCAGGCAAACTGAACTGGCAGATGCATGGGAAGGGAATGGTGAGTCCCTCTAGCTGCTCAAGAAAACAAAACCCCAGAGTTTCCATATTCACTCTCAATGCTCTGCAGAGTTCAGGAATCTTGTAAGGTTCCCACCCTGTCTTTCCCTGTCATGCTGGAAGGCTAAGAAGCTACAAAAATCAGTACTTAAAAGAGAAAAAAGCAAATGCTCTGCTTCAAAGTTCCTGTCCTGTGAAAGCTGAAAAATGCTGGAATTGGACCAAGTCAGCCATGGTACTTGAGCATGTAGGGGCAAAGAGCTCAGATATGGTCTATCACTGACACTGTTTATAAAGTGCATTCTATTTAATGCAAAAAACCACCCCCATCCCTTGCTAAAACATAACTTTAGAAAGTCCTCCCTTATTTCGACAACCTGTCAATGACTGTTTAACAGATTAAAAAAAAAAATATTCATGGCTTACTTTTCTTCTCAGCTCATTCCTTACCAGAGTCTCAGGTCTCTGCAAGAATTCTGTGTTCTCTAAAATCATAAATACTGCTTCAGAAGTTTTTCAGTCATTGTCCAACCTGCCTCTCCGTCCCATGGAAACTCTCTGCAAAGATGTTGCTTTTGTCTTGTCTGGAACAAATTCCTTCACAGATGGACCATCCAATGTCTAAGAATAACTCTTTTAACTATCAATAGAGACAAAGAGATTCAGTTGCACTGTTCCCGTGGGGTTCCTTTGAGTTTGGACACATCTGTTAAGATGCATACATCAGAGCCTGAATGAAGTTTTTGTCTGATTGTATCTTTGAGAACTCGTGAAAGTTTCTGCCAAAATGATCTTATCTCTTGGCACGCTTGCAAAATATATACAGTTATAGATGCTTTCTGAAAAGCTCCTGAAATAAGTGGCCTATGCAGACCAAACCAGTTTAAATACAGCCAACTCCTGATGACCTTCTTCTTCTCACTGAAATCTTTAGAAACTTTACCTGAGGCTGTTCAGCCTTTGAACTACAGCCTTATTATGCACTTTATGCATTCTCTATCCATAAGCAAGGAAATATGTGAAAAAAAATGTGAATAGAACAAATCTCATTGCTTTCCTTTGCTTTTTTATAACCTTTCCACAACTTGTACTTGTCCTTGCACGAGCACCTTTCTTCTGGGTAAGCAGACAGATCTGTTGGTGACAGCTGAGAAGCTCAATGCATAACTCGGCTGCAGTTCTATCAGCTCACTCTTATCATTTAATTCCAAATTAATTCAATTATTAGTGGTGGTTTTGAATAATGAGGGCTGCTAAGCCCTCCATGAAAATAGTTACCTCAGGAAGCACCTCTTCCTCTAACTTGTTTCTCCAACTGTATTGCATTTCCCAAGACTAAAAGAGATGGGACTGGACACAGTGCATCCTGTGCCCTGGATTTAGCTTCAGGGATTCATCAGTGCTGGAAATAGTGTTCAAACCCAGAAATCTAGGACCTAGTCCTACAAATCTGAGGAATAATGCAATTTCATTTTGAATAAGTGGCACCAGAAGCAGCATGTAGAATATATGCTACAGAATGAAACCTTAAATTATGTTGTGCATCACATATGACTTTACCCAAGGGTTTTTTTTTTTTCCTAAGTATTCATATCAGTAAGACTGGCTTTCAGACTATTGCTTTAGGCTTTCTTCACCTCTGCCTTTTACAGCTGAGGAGCAGATGGCTATCACAGAGTTTTTATTTCCTTTGCTTGGAAAAAAAAATAATCTGAATCATTCCAAAAGCACCCTGATATTTTAAAGTAGATTGGCTTCTGAACATTTCTCATAATAATAAATATGTGGTATTGTTTTCTGCCAAGCACTAGTGACTGTGCATGCAAAATGGTCAGTGAAGATTTCAAACTGATTTGAATAGGTGGTCCATAAAATCCAAGCCTTTTTTTTCCCCCAGATACATAAATGAGGCCTTATGAAACCATCTGTACATCCGTGCATTTTTCCAAGAATTGATACACCCTACCATGCTGACTCTTTCTGGGTGCTTCTGGTATTTTCAGAGAAAATTCCTCCCAAACTTTCAGTCTAACTTTAGTTCTATAGTATTTCTGTACTATTTGCCATCCACTAGAAAACCCCCCAGCAAAATGAAGAATGTCCTTTCAAAATGAGGTTCAAAATGTCCTTTCAAAATCTCTCCAGCTGTGGGGGTACTGCCCAGGCAGTAGGATGGTGTGGGCAAGGGAAGAAAAACAATGTTGTGCTGTCTGAAGGTAGAGGGAAGGACAGAAAGTCTTGCTGGCCCAAAGAAGAAAAGCATCACCATGGGTCCAAAAGTTGAGAGGAAGAAAGATGCGGCAATGTAGCTCTGAGGGGAGAGGAAGAGAAGGACAAAGAAAGAGATTGTAGAGTGATGGGAAAGAACTGACCCAAAAGACAGGGCACATCAGAGGTATGGAGAAAGCATTTGTAACTGCAGGGAGACCTGTTTCTAAAGTTGGGTGCCACAAAAATCAATCTTTTGTGTCCACAAACATATTCCAGCAATCGAAGGATCGAGGCCGTATGAAAATACCATAAAACATGGTAGAGAGCTACAGTAAATATGCAGTAAATATTCATCATGCCTCATTTCAGTTCATGTGGGTTCTTGCTGTTTTGCAAGGGCGTGCCAAACACTAATTATATGCATACCACCCCTAACAAATACAGCCTGATAAAGGTCATAACCCATAATAAATAATTGTGAGATTTTCTATTGCTTTCAGGTAACAGAGATAATACCACCAGAGGTCTTACTATTTCCTGAATCTTTGCAGGACTTTAGCTATATTTTGGGAACTAAATTTCAACAATTCACAAGACAGGACAATGTTAATGCTGGAATTGCTATTAAACCCATTTTCTGAAAAAATCCCTCACACTTGCAGTGTGAAAGCATCTAACCTGGGCTGGCAGTTTACTCCTATTTACAGAATAATACAATTGTGGAAAAGGCCTTTGACATCATCTGGAAGGTGACTTGGGGACAGTGTCTCCTAAAAACTTAGGAGTCTAAAAGACACTGTGCACAGAACAGGTAGAGCATGAAGAGCTGCAGGCTCCACCTTCCCCTGCTGCCCTCTGCCAATATTCCTCACCCTGAACTTGGCCACCTCAGAAAGCAAAAGCAGGAGCTCATTCTCCAAGTTCCCAACAATCCCTGCTGGCCTCTGTCCTAAGGTTGCTTTCATGGGTTTCCATTTGTACTGTCAAAAAAATCAGTGTGAGGTTTCAAATCCCATTTACTAATGAACTCTTTCATCTTTGTGAATGGGATAAAGGGATTCTTTGTTTGAAAATAAGGATTATTTTTTTCTTGTTGTTCTGCTCATTTTTTGCATCTTTTCACAAGCTTTTTGTTTTCAGAAAACATTACAAGACAAAACTGCACCCCAGTTTTAACAAAGAGTCTGACATCTCCAATTTGAAAAGAATTCTTGTATATACTAAATTGCATACTGCCTGCTGTTCAATTGTTTCACAGCTCTTTCTTCTCCCCAAATCACCAGGTGAGATTTAGGAAAGTCTCCCCAATGTTTACCAGCTCTATTAAAATCAAGATTTCTAGCAGAAGCTCATAATGAATAAAGTCAGAAGCCAACAGGAATGAATTGCAGCTAAAGTGATTTTGATAGTGATGATCCCTATAACCCGACTGCTTCCAAGCTTGGCCCTGAGGCAGGATTTTTAAATTAAAGAAAGAAAAGGATACACATACTTTTTAATCTGATTTTTTATTGTCATGCCCTGATTTTTTTTTTTTTTTACAGGCTATTGCAAAGTCTGGTTGGCTTCCGAGCTGTTGAAACCTGGTGTCATCATCTTCTTCTTTCCCCCCCCCCCGGCCTTGTAAATTTACATTATAAACCACTGCAGAAGAGGTAAACTATATATTCTAAAACTAGTGAGTGATGAAATTCACATTACCCTGCACATTGTTGCCCAAGAGACTTCCAGGCAAGGACCTCTGTGAAATGACAATGTTTTGAAGAGCTGGCAAGGTCAGGTGACTTTCCAAAATCCAGTTTTAATAATCTCCCCCCTTATTTTTTGTATTTTTTGGCAAAATGGAGAAGAACATTTTCTAAAGGGCAATTAACCCATGCTGAGTAATCTGAAAGTAAATGCCCTCAAAACAAGGGCCTTAAGGCTGGTACAACCACACAGGTCTACAAAGATTTTCCAGCCTCTCACAGACTGATCCTCTCCACAAAACGCTCCCCTTTCTTCATGGAAACTTTACAGTCCTGGGCTGCAGAGCCAGGCCCACGTTTTCAGCACAGACTGAAACCCCTCCAGTCAGGAGATCTGGTTGGGTAATGAGAAGCTTGTGACTACTTGGAGCAGAGCAACAGTTCTAGTTGGACAGGGACATGCTTGAGGGGTCTCTCCTTTTTAATTTGCCATAAGCAGCAACCTGACCTAACAACACGCTCTCAGTTTTTTTCTGGCTGATTGCATTATCACAATCTTACCACAAAAATGTTCTGCTTTAGATGTAATTCCCAAAGAAGGGAGAAGGTAAGCCCTGAGAAGATCCTCTTTATGACATTATGGGAAGAGCATCCAACTGGAAAACCTGGTGCACAGTAAGGGAGGTGTTTTCAGGAACCCCAGCAGCATGTTGGTGTACTCACAATCAGATGACCCTGTGTGTGCGTGCAGGTTTGTTGGTGAATGTGGAGAGTGGATGAGGGCTGGGCTCAGAGAAGGAACAGCTTCAAGGTTCAGGCAGGGAAGGCCCGGCTTGGCGCTGCATGCACCCGTCTGAGTAATCTCATTCTCCTCAGACGCCTTCTGGTTTTCAGCTGTCTTGGGTTTCTTCCTGAAAATAAACAAAGAGACCTTTGAAGGGACTGACTGCATATTTGGGAAAAGGCATTTTTAGAATCTGTTAAAGATAACTTTCTTCCCCCACCACCACCCCCCTCTCGCCTCTCTTTTCCCTTACAGGGAAGGAGGCAGAGAAGGCTTTCCTCCATAGTTCTTGTTTGGAAACAAGCTGCTCCTTGTTTTGACTCTGATGCAATGGCCCTGAGACTGTATTACAGCAAATAGGCCAAGCATGAAGCTCCTTATTCTGCCCCTACTGATGACATATAAAATGAAACTCGTCCTAGTAGTTTAGACAGTCAAAGCACCGTTTGACAAATATTAACCAAGGCTGTAGCATTCTGAATAGAGAGAGTTATACAGAAATATAATAGAATTGTCTGAAAAGCAAACAAATATGCAAGTTCAAAACTAATCAGTGCAGAGACTTGATTGTGGGGAAGAGCACTGAGGCAATTCTGAGATGCAGAGTTCATCTAAGTAAAGCATTAAGACTTGGAACCTGAAACAGCTGTCTATGAGTACTGAGCACACGAGCTCTCGTCACCTCCCTCCATCCAGAACCTCCAAGGAATTAAGCCTCAGTGGAACAGCAAGCAGGTAGTCAGTCACCACCTTAGCTTCACGGCTGGAGA
The DNA here is from genome assembly GCF_028551555.1 of Melozone crissalis. NCBI lineage: Eukaryota > Metazoa > Chordata > Aves > Passeriformes > Passerellidae > Melozone > Melozone crissalis. The sequence goes on along the minus strand of NW_026535786.1, from coordinate 18,226,367 downwards.
AGCCGAGGCACCGGGCGAAGCGGCAGGCTTTGAATCACACAGCGAACACCTGCCTCACTGTCCTCCCTCCGCTACACAGGTGCAGGAGCTCCCTCGGCGCTTCCCGCGCCAGGGAGCTGCGCTGCCAGCCCGGGATGCAGCCTCCGGAGGGGACACTGCTGCCCCGGGCCCGGAATGCGGCTGGGCACCGGGCAAACATCGGCTGCTGCCGCCGCGTGCCGGGGGAGAACCCTGGGCACACAGCAGCAGCCGAGCAGGCTGGAACCCTGCCGCTGGAACCCGTTATCTCCTGCCGACCCTCGAACAGTGCTGGGGCACCTCGGGCGCACGTCCTGCCTGCCGGCAGAGCCCTTTCCACAGGCCGGGACTCTCCTCACGGAGGGCCAGGGCGGGAGCCCCTTCTCCCCGCGTGCCTTTGTCCCCCTGCGTCCCACCCGGGACAGGGTTTGAGGGCTGCACTGGCCTCTCCATTCTTAGAACGACTGTCCAGCGCGGAGATCCTGCGGCGGGCGAGGAGGGGCAGAGCGGGCCGGCAGCCTACATAAAGGCCTTATATAAGGGCAGCACGCCCGGCCGGGGGCAGGGCCCGGCCCGCCGCCATTGCCTGCGGCCGCCGCCGGGAGGCAGCACCCGCACGGCCCGGCCCGGCCCGGCCCGAGGAGCAGAGCGAGGAAGAAAGTTAGGATAAAAAAAATAAGTTAAACGGGCCAGAAATAAAGAAATAAAACAAATCCTTTCCCCAGCCTTCGTTCCGCAAAGCCCCTCCAAGAGGCGGTGGGCGCGGAAGGGATGCCTTGGGTCGGCCGAGGGGCAGCAAGAGGCGCCCGGTGGCAGCTGGCCGGGCCTCGGGGTGCGGCCGGGAGCTGAGCTGGGCTGTGCAGGTGAACCACGGCCAGCGAGGGGGTCACACTGATCACCCCGCAGCTTCTGGCAGCCTTGGTGCGTTTTGGGCTACCGGGACTGCAGTCTCCATACCACGGGATGGGCGGATGCTATTGCTGCTGTAAATTATAGCTTGTATGTGGGCACGTATATTTTAAAGTACATGGACTGCATATGTTTGGTTTCTAACAGTTTGTATGGATCTTTGGCATGATCTAAATGAACTCTGGCACACCTTCACACACCTCATTTCCAGAGCCCAGGATATTCCCATGTGCAGCCAGCATGCAGTGGGGACTGCAGGAAATCTGTGCATAAACCAGTAGGTTTTTACAGCATTGCTACCCAAGCAGCTTTCAGATAGCACACCTTTCTGGCTTGGGAACAAAGGCTGTGTGTAGGCTTGGACTCTGGACGCACAGGGCAATGAAGTTCCTTGTACCCAGGAGCTGAACTGCTGTATTTAAGGTCTGTTTTCAGCTCAGAGTTAAGCCAAGTTATATGCTTGGAATACAGCCTCTGACTCCAGGTCTATCCACACACAATGCTGCCTGGCCTGGGCAGGAGACTGCTGTTTTTTGCAGAGTGGGGGCTAAGTCTGAGTAAGCAAGACTTGTCAGTCAACTAGCACAGCTATAGTTCTGTTGTAAAATCAAACACTGACTGATGTTTCATCCTGTGGCTGATCCTGCCTGTGCCTCCCAGGCCTTCAAAACTCATTAGAGGGACAGGTTAAAAAACACTATAGCAACAGGTAATGACACCAAGAAGGCTGTGCAAAGCATCCCCTGCTTCTTTCTATTCAAACCCATATTTTTTCTACTTTGTTCCTAAGGCTGACACTGTGTTATCAAGAAGCTCTTGTGTCATCATTTTTCCACATTGCAGTCCTGCAGCTCGATGACCTTTGCTCACTAGGATGGTAAGAATATAGTAGTGGTGCTGACTGGCACTGGAGATGACACCTCTCCTCAGGATCTCATTTCTCTCACCATTCAGACATGGGCTGTATGTCACTACCACCTGAAAGGGATTTAGGCTTCCACAGGAGGGAAGCTAAGGAATCAGCAAAGTCAGCTAAGCATCTAAAGAAAGCTTTCCAGAAAAGAAAAATCCTGGGGACACTGTGATCAAAACTACCTATGAAGAAACCCAAACAAAGTTCTCCAGTCTGCAACGTCCAACTACTGTTGCCAGCAAAGGCAGTCATAGAAATCCTGCTGTTACTGTAAGTATATTGCTGTTCTTTTGTTCTACCTTATCACCCATACAGAAAGCTCCTATTGCCATGATCTTCACCTATATATTCTAATTAAATAGTCTTACATTCTCTTATATAGTCTACTTCTCTTGCTGTCTTTTTCCTATAAGTCTTCACAGGGAGAATTGTTAAGTACTCAATCAGGTTATGGCATCTCCATCCTTGGAGATTTTCCAAACTTAATTGAACAAGGCCCTGAATAACCTAATCCAGCTTGGAAGTCAGCTCTGAGCAGGGAATTGGACTACAGACCTCCAGAGGACCCTTCCAACCTAATTTTTTTTCTGATTGCACACTACTTCTATGAACATTTCCATCAGCAAGCTCTCTAATACATCTCCATGGTCCAGAAGGTAAAAATGACACACAAACTTTGCAAAACTGTGAATTGTTATAGCAACATCAAAAACCCTGAAAGAACAAGGGTAGGAGCAAGAATAAAACAAGTAATAAATACTGTTTGTGGAACCTTCCCAAATTACTCCTATGTATGTCCCATCTCTGGACTTCATTGATTGGCAATACTATGTGATTATTTCAGTAGTAAGGGTCAATCTACCTTGCTGCTTTTGTTCCTGTGACTACGTTCTTCTCTATATACTAATCTTGGAAAAGAGCTGTTTGCTATTTACTTGTTAGTAAGGGCAACAATGGCCATGTTTGGAATGCAAGAGACTTAGGAATGTGCTGTTGGAGTAAGGGGCTCTGTTCTGATCTCTGGTTATCTCCTTCTCTATACATACCTGGGGTGCAATACAAGTCCTTTCCAATACTGAACTCATCCTTAACATTATCAAAGGGCCATCACCATCCTTCCTCCTTGTGAAGAATGACAGAAGGGCAACACAGCAAAGAGATGGCACTTTGGTACATGGACTTGATGCATTGAATCCCACAAGCTGGGAGCAGAAAAGATACTGACTTTTAAAATTTAGAGGGTCCATGCAGAATTTATATTTGCTATTGATTTACAGGAGATTTATCCACTTTATTGCTAAACATCCTACGAACTCTATCACTTTAAATTTTCTGTGCTATGTCCATGTACTTTCCATTTGTTGGTATTCGCTTTTAGCGTTCCCTTATATTTATTGTGGGTTTTTTTGTGGTGTTAATTTACACCACTTAATATATGTTATCTTTTTTCTTCATTGTATGCTCTCCAGTGCCTAACAGTAGGCTCACTGCCTCCCCTGTCTTTCCTGAACTGAACTGTGTGTATCAGTAGTTGTCAGCTCATGTGTAAAGCAAAATGTATACAATCACTGCCATCATATTATTTCTGTTTTCTGTCAGCATCCTCACTGCACTGAGGCATTCTCTCCTTTCTGTGCACCTGAACACCGCAGTGCCATAGAGCGAGATCTCAAATGGTGGCCAACTCACAATGATGCAGCGGCTGCAATGATCTGGGCACTGGCTGTAAACTAGAATTGGCTCATTTCTGTTTCATCTGAAGGCAGAATGGGTAATATTTTGGATGTCCTAACCTCAAAGCTATCTAGAAACTAATTACTACCTCTGAGCTTTGGAATGCCTTTAAAACCCCTGCCACACTTCCCCTTTCTTGCTGCTGCTCTTGCATACAACTTTCTCTCCCTCAACCCTCCACTCGCTCTCCACAGTTGATTTCTTTGCATGTACCTCCTTTGCAACCATTACTTGAGTTTGGAATGAATTTCCCCTGGATGAGTTAACACGTTCTCACAGTGGGGCCAGCAAACCAGGTCCCTGTCAAAAATAGACAGTGTATGTTGTACTTCGCACACAGCAGCTATAACTAATGCTTGAACCTTCCCTTACAAGGGGAATAGCTCTCTGTCCTGCAGAGACATCAGGTTAGCACTGAACAAATTAGCTCAGGTATAGGAACCAGTGTAGCTGTGCAGAGCCCACAGCAGCATCCTGGCTCTCAGGGGAAGCTATGATAATGTGACTGCATGAGAATAATACTACATAATGAACAATAATGAGGCAGTTTTCAGCCTCTGAATACAGGGAGGGCTGGGTCACCAACCAGACCTTTGTTCGTCGCATATTAAGCAGCACAGAGGGAACATGCCACAGGGCTGCTGATGTTGTTGTAAGTGCTGCTGCTGGCTGAGTCTGCCCACCCATGTTCCAGGCATTATTTCGCCTCTTCACAGCTATGGCATCACCTTATACTAAGTGCCCTCAGGTCAGAGATGCCTGTAGTGTCCAAGCACTGCACTTAACTTACTGGTGCACAGTTAGTTTGTAACCTTAGTAATTCACAGGGGTTGTATAGAATTGAAAAAAAACCCTGAAAAAAACCCAACAAAAACCAAAACCTCCAGCTTTTCAAATCCTAAAAATAAGAGTGTGAAAATGGTTCACGTCTGATTTTAAGCAATATTTTCCCTGAGTGTTCTGCTGCACATTCTTTATCTGCCTGTGTGCGACTAACACAGCTCCTGATATCAGTGCTTATCACTGCCAGTGTTGTGTCTCTTCCAGACATGACATTGACAATACGTATTTAGAAACTGACAAAGTAAAGAGAGAGAGATGAGTATAATCAGGGAATATAAAAAAATAGGACTGAAAGAACAACAAAAACCCACTAAAATCTGCCCAGAGACCTCACCCCAAAAATCAGGGCACACTGAGTGCCAGAGCTGAGGGTGAAGCTTCCCAAAACAAGCTCCCTTTAAATCACCTGAGCCATCCCTGTTTTCCTGCCAGAAGTGTTGCTTCAGTAGTTAAAAGTCCTGCACAGGCTGACTGCCTGAATATTCACACAGCTTCTCTGATGATTTTTGCAGCAACATTGATCTTCATGCTGTTGCAGCTACATGACTGGCAGTTTGTTTAAAATCTCTGATTGCAAGTTTGTGTCATACAATGGAAAACACAAACTCCTGAAAACATCGCCATAAAATGTAATATGAAAGAGAAATCCCGGCAGAACACTGCAAAGCAAGAATGGGAGGCACAGAAAACTGACAAGAGAGACCCAATGTTCTAGTGCAATAAAAGCCTGGAAAATTTAATCAACACAGAAAAGTAAAATAAACTCCAAAATCCCTTACAGGAGACTGATTAACATAATTAAATTAAACTCAGAGATTAAGTTAAAGTAAGATTGAAATTTTCTGAGTCCTTTTCAGGCCTGAGGTAGGGTTTATATGGCCCCAAATTTGTCCATTTATTCCATCTAAACCGCAAGTCTCATGAGAGCTGGGTCCTGACTACAGAGCTTGCCTGATTTGTAACATCAGGGCATCTCAGCTATGCTAAACACTGGGACAGTACTGACAATTACTGAGAATTGATCAAAAGAATTAAAAACGATTATATTTATGGGAGAGAAAGTACAAATATCAGGCAATTGGTCATTTCAGAGCATAATGAAACCACAATGCAAAGTCAGAATTCTCTCAGGCAACTTTACCTATGTAATCCAGCCAAATCTACCAAATTGTAATGGCCTTAAGTCATAAATGTCTCAGGGCCCAGAAAGAACAGTGTTAACCTTTAAGAAGTTGCAGTAGATTCCATCTGTATTGCCTGAAACACCAATGAGAGATAAGGTGTCTCATTAAAAAGTAATAAGAATAAAAAAGAAGATAAACACTGCAAAGATAAACATGGATGAACCAAGTAGAACAGCACGAACTAGAGCAGTAAGTAGGGAGAACCTGCCAAAGTAAAAAATACAAGCAGATCAAACCAGCCATTGCTGAACTATGTTGTGAGGGTATGACTTAAATATTTAACAGTTTTTTACTGACATACTTTTTGCCCACATATTTCCATGCAAATTTCAAAAGCAAAACTTGGTTTACCCTCATCAGTAAGGCTCACAGGTGCTGCAGTTTGTTTTTGTTTTTGTAAGATGTCTTATTTTGCTGAACAAGAAGTCTTTTATAAGAGATAAAATATACTTACAGTGGTTTCCAAATGGTATCACTCTTCAGGTAAATTACTCCAAGCCTTGGACCTAGTGCAGACGTTCATTGGGGCAGGGAACAGAGAGAGGCTGTGTCTGTACCAGGAAGAATCAGAAGGAAAGGTCAGGGGGAAATAATAATTATTTACTGAGAGCACGAAAACTTGGTACAACTCTAACTGGCATTCTGTGCTGTGAGTACAGCTGGCTGCAGCCTGATAGTGCTGAATTCTCACTTCAATCCCTCCAGCCCTGGCTGCAAACAACCACAATCAGTCCCCAGTTACCCCAGTCTGCCCATGCAACCTAATCCAGTGAAGCAAGGAGGAGAGGGAGGATTGGCCACCAAAGGGCTACCAGCAGGATTCCTCCAAAGGGCTACCAGCAGGATTCCTCCTCAGAAGTCTCTCACTCCAATGGCATGAGCACGGAGCACTGATAGAGAGCTAGCACAAACTTGGCATTCAAGTGCATCTCATCAGAACAACAAGGCCAGTGCTGTTCTGAGCAGCAACAAATACTTCCTCAGGACTGAAAGGCAGGAAAAGGAAGGGAAGAGTCCTACTTTGTGTCTTTTGCTGTCTTTACATCACAAAAAGCATGGCTTGTATCAAAGCAGAAACCCCACTTTTCTCTCAGCCACCTGGTCTACTGCAGTGACACCAGGGAAGTAACTTACTGCCAGCCTTGCAGGAAAGGTTCAGCTCAGCAGCAGTTTTATTGCTGAAATCTTCTGAGATAAACAGATAGTTGGAACCAATGGACTGAGATGGGAAGGGATCCACAGAAAAACCTCCACTCCAATATTTATTAGATGGTGATTTCCCCATCCAGATCTAAGTTTTTGGGAGTATTTACATTTTTGGGGGACTTGAATCTCTCTCTAGACTAAGAAAACTCCTCCTTTGCTAGCTTCTAATTATCCTTTGGTGGGTCACTGTGGGTATGTTGGGAGTATGTCTGAAGTTGACATCCCGGGACAGAATTAAATCCTGCTCACTTCACTTATGCAAAGAACTCTTGAGACATCAGCATATTCAGTCCTGTCCACAGAAAAGCCACTGGTGCCCCTTCCATGAAAAAATGATCTTGCCTACTCTGAGCAGACCAGAAAAGCAAATAGTTGTTTTATCAAAGAAATCAAGAAGGTGAATGAAAAATGGTAAGAGATGTAATTGTTATTTCACAGGTAGCTAATGTCACTGTGCAAGGTGGAATTTATGTCTGAAAAAGCAACACAAAAAACCCCACAGTTTGTGCAGCAGGAACACTTCAATAAGCACCAACAGACACAATGAGCAATTTTAGATGACACTGTAATAATGTACTTCACAAAATATACATTCAGTTTTATGTTCAATTCACACATTTTGTAATGCTGATGTTTCTTAGTGACTGGGATATATACTAAATTCTCATTTTAACAGGCTACATGAAACCTGGCAGCTACATTTTATAGGGGTTCAAGCAAACATTTTCTTTGATTCCAGTTTTTTTAGGTTCTCCCCTCTTGGAGTCTGCTTTGAATTGCAAATTAAGTAAATTCAAACACGCACAAAATTTACAACTTAGTCTGAACCTCTGACTTTCACCAGGGCTTGGAAGAGGAACCACATGCATCAGGTTAGTTCGAAAGAATTACATAAAATAGTGACACTTTTGACCAGAACTAAGGATTGAATTTCAAAGGTGCAGTAACGCCCAAGGATTCTGTAGATTTAAGTCCTTGCTAACACTCAGCATGGCTTACTTTCAGGCTCTCCTTCCCACTTCCATGTATGCTCCATCTGTTCTGTTAACGCTGACCTTGGCTTCTTACATCCACTTTGCACACATCAGTCTGTCTTTTATCTGGCTATTACTCACCTTTTTAAGGCATAAATCCCACATGCCTTAGAGACTGCCTAGTACTTCAGATAACATTTTAAACTTGTACTAGAAGCAGAAAAATCACAGGATCGGATCTTTAGTCTTTACTTCAGCAGAACTCCTGCTCACTTCACTCCTAATTTCACACGAGAGAAGCCTAAGAACTGCATGTACTAATCCTGCATATTTTGTCACCTCTCTTTTTGTGTCATTATTGCTCTTCCAATCTCTGGGATCCCAATCCAAGTGGCTCTCTCTTGTAGCACTGCCTAGCACTCAATCTGGCTTCCCAACAAGGGTCAGGCAGACAAGTTATTAGAGATGGGCTGTTGGAAGTCTTCTACAAAATCTGGGCTCAGAAATCTCTGTGAAAGGCAATACTTAAAATATCTTCATTTTTCTCCATGTTTTTTGCTGTGGCCTGGGAAGATATCTCTCTCTCTTCCAGTGTGATGAGCACAAAGCACTGAGATCCTCAGCAGTTTTTAGGCACTTTTTAAGTACATAAAATCAGCAAAGCTGATGGTACTTCTTAAGACCCTAGTATTGCAACAGAGAATGAAATACTCCAAATTTTGTAAAAGACTTAATTTAACTTTGGAAAAATGAGAGGAAAAGGATCTTTGACCATAAGAAGATTGGGCAAAAAGAGAGACAAGCAGGACAACAAAGGAATGGGATGTGTGACATTGGATTAAGTAACTTCTCCTCTGCATACCTGGGCTCTTCTATCCAGAGAAGGAAAGCATTATATTTCTGTTCCATGGGGTACTGTGTGCTTAATTAAGATTTTGGAGGATAAATGTTCTGCATGAATGCATTCCAGAAATGCAGACTTTATTACTTAAATATTCCTACTAATGATAGTAACTTGGGCATTTTATATATGCTCACTTTTATTCCACCTTGCTCTTTCCAAGTTTTATCTGGTAATTTAGAGGGTGTGAGGAACATTAATTGTATCAGTGTTTTTATTAAGGAAGGTCCATTTTATGAGAGTAGTGATGTACTACAGATTGTGATTTAAGATGTACACTTTAGGTCACTTTTATACTGACTTCAGTGCAGTTGCAATGGGCATTAAGTCAGGAGAAAATGTGATGCTTCACATAATAATGCTGATGATTAATGGGCTCCTGGACCATAACTCTGTATTCTGAGGCACTGATCCTCCTTCTCCCTCCTGAAATTTGTGTCTTGACCCTTTCATCTCTTGTTAGCTACCTTTCCAGGGCTGTTCATTAATCAGCAGCATTGATCTGATGTGGTCTGTCATATTGTATTACCTAAAACACACAGAAGCAAGCACTGGCCTGACTGCTCTTTACACAACACACCATCACATTTCCTTTACAGATGACTTAAATATTATAAACATCAACTTACTGCTGTTGCTTGGTCCTGAAACTGGCTTTTTCTAGATTAGTTCCCTGCAGGATATTTCTCTCTCTTCCCCTGGATGTACTTCTGTCTGCTCAGAGACACCATCAAACACATTGAGTATTCCCTGCTTGTTAGGAACACTCCCATGTCTGACCAGCAAGGGACAATCAACAAAATAGGTCCTTCTCTTTGCTTGAGACCTGGTACCACAACCTTCTCTTACTGTTCTTTAGTGATTCCCAATCAAGTAGACTCAAGTTTTTATTTAATTGCTATTTATTTTATTCTTGCAAGAGTCTTTTCCCTAATATCATCAGAATGCTTTCTTCTGCCTTTCCACTGATCCCTAGTAATGAAAAAATTAAAAGATGAGCTTCTTGTGAGCTTAATTCTGATTACTCTTATTTACTGTGCTGGAACAGTGCTGTCTATCATGAGGCAATAGAAAGTAACTTGCTAGTGCCTCGGAAGTTAGCATGTCTGATCTTAAAGCACATATTGTACAGCTCTCTTGAGTCATGTGAGTTGAGTTTTAATTGATGTTTTCACAGTCATAATACATTTTCAGACTGGGCTGTCTAGGCTAAATTCAATTCTTTTTGGTCACTTTTTCTCTCTGGGAGTAGGATTTTGGATTAAATTCTTAAGGCCACAGCAAGAAGGAGGAGATGAAAACAGTGTTAGCCATCAGCAAGCACAATTCAAGAATCAACTTTCTACATAAAGTGTGTTATTCCAGATATATTTTACTGTTTATAAGGAGAAAGTACATTGTCAGACTAGGACTGACTGTGGCATTTGCATTGTATGAACAAGGTTAGACCATTGGCTATCTATAGGTAGATATCCAACCCCAATGTTTTAGAGACCAAGATCAACAACATATAAAAGCCACTGTTCAGCAGAAGCTAGAACTTCTGCTAAAAAAATGACAAAAATTTAGCAACACAAGACATGTTATGAGAAGGCCATAAGCATGGATTTTTCACAGTAGTCAGGGCTTTATTTCCAAGAGGAAATGGCTAATTTCTGTATTCCACTGGGAATGCTGTATGTCCACTATCAGTACAGCCTAAAAGTCAGAAATTAATTTGTTAATGGATTAGACATTTACAGAAAGACTGTTTAAAGAGGCTGGACTGCTCTAGCCTGGTAAAGGCCAATTTCCCACAGGGACATGTTTGCAATAGCACTTGAGAAAAAAAATCTCTCCCTGAAGTCCCAGAGGTACTTACTGAAATCCAGAATTTCAGGAAAGTCTACATTGTAGGAAAGTCTCCATTATGTTCCCAATATTTCACTCAGAGGCCCTCTATTACCTGTCTGCATCTGTTTATTTTTCCCTTCTTTCAGGGCCTTTTATCTGATACTATCGAATTTCACTGATCCTAAGCTGCAATTCTTAAGTTCGATTTTGGCACTTGGAGTAGGCATTTTTGAGGTCTCACTTTTGTTCTGTTGATTCTTCTGATATTTCTTTCTATTTGCAAGCAGTAGTCTCGGTGTAACAGCGAACCATGCCTAAGAGTTCAGGTTGAAAAGGATGACTCTTCTCCTTCTGACTTTCCACTTCCCATGCCAAATCCCCTCCTACCTGGGGCAGTGGTACAAGGCCTCAGTCCAGAACATTCTCTCTCATTTAAGATCTAACTCTGAGTGCAACCTATTTTCCACTAATGAAGATCTCTACACGCTCAGTGTGTTAAGTGTGTAAATTCCACACCTGTGGGTGTGGCAGGTGCCCAAGCAGAACGTGTGCTGCTCTCTTGGCTGCTCCTCGCAGGGGGCAGAGCAGGATAAAACCATACTTGACAATGTTAAGCAACTGTTTGGACTTTGCACACCTGATTTGAAATGAAGATAACTTCTACTTGGAAGAGGAAACTAAATGTAAGTAGTTGGTAGGCCTAATCAGAGCAGGAGCAGGTCACCTTGTGGTAAGATTCAGCTAATGGTTTAAATGAATATAAAAATCTGTGATGCCAGACTGAACCATAGCAGTGTGTCAGAGCATTTTTCACATGTGGGAACATGAAGAAGCAGTATTGTACACATACATAGATATATACATATAAGTAACCATATATTTATATATGTTTGTAGAGTTATATGCATTATCATTATTTTAAAATTATCTTATTCCAGCAGAACATTGCTGGGTATAAAACATGGAATTCTGTGTATTCCTACTTTGGAGCCTTCACAGTTGTATCTGAATGCTGAGTGAAACCACGTAATTTTCAAAGCAATTCATTAAAGTGGGGTGTGACTGAGGCAAGCAGATAAGTCCTAATTTTATTGATGTTGGTGTGGAATATGGAGTAAATAATCTGTGCTCAGTGGAACTGCACCTACATAACCTTTCTCAGGAACAGACTGATTTGTGGGTAGTGCTTGTATACTGCGAGTGTTGTTGAATCTTGAGTGCTACTTTTCTACATATACTTAGTATTAATAGAAGCAGTTTGAGGGTATAAACAGCCTCAGGCATTTATATGCTGATGCTGTAGGTTCATAAGGCACCAGCATTATGGCATGAAACTCAAAAGGTTCATGGGAGGGGAACAAGTAAGAGGTTCAGGTTTTGAAGCCATGGACACTCAGGATGGCCAGTGCAATCAGAATATTGTCTTGTTAATAAGAAGGCAGCACTCAAACAACATAACATCGCCTTGCTGTCTTAAGCAAGATTCTCACAAAACTAAAGGTATAGTTGTGCTGCAATTAATACCAATGTTTCCGAAGCTGAAATATGAATTGCCATCACTGCAATCACCAGAGACGAAGAAAATGTGTAGAAATTAAATTGTTACAGTAATATATCCGCCTAAGCTACTGCTTTGGCTAGATGAGCCAGATTAGCTCATGACAGATGAGCTTCATGAACATTTCATTGCCAAGGAACCCTGTCAAAATATTGGTGATTTCTCTGAATCTGTTCAACATCATGGAGATGTCAAACGAAATCTGAAAGGACATTATTTTTCAGGAAGAACAAAAACAATGAAAGCATACGAAGAAAATGAGCTGAGTTTCTTCCCCTACATGTTGCTTTGGTTTCAGGAAATGCTGTCCTTGCAAATACTTTGGCACAAACCCTGAAACCCTTTAGTCCCATAGATACTGGTGAATTGTAGAAAGTATTGAATGTCCTCAAAGAATAGATCTCCCTGTTTCAGTAACCAGATTTTCAAACAGACAATGTATTTTCACCGAGGTGCAGGGACTGTGTAATCTCAGCACATAACAATTTAATCAAGATTTACACCATTGACACTGGTTCTGCCATACCCCCATCCTTCTTGGTCACAGTGGTACAACACTTGATGCATCAGTGTCTGGCCACTGAGCTTGTGGTTCTTATGCTGAAAAATGATCTCAATCACAAGTCGGAAGTACCCTTTGATGAATATGGAACATGATACAAAATGGTAAGTGATAAAAGTAATTAAATACTGTTTTTTTCATGGCTTGTTGCTTGCAGAAACTATGAGATACTGTTTACATTAATTAAAGGTAGAATTCCATGTAGGACAGTGGAAATTTCAGCTATAAATTTCAATAGATTTGCCTCCTTTGTCACGGGACTATCCCCTTCAAACTAAGAAATAAAAGTTTCTCTGATACATCTGGTTTTCTCAAGCACCAAGAGCCAGGTTATCAAACAGATAAAAAGAAAAACTGAGCACCCTCCTTCCTCCCAAAAAAACTTCAGCATTTTTGTGATAGAATTCCTTCCTCTCCCTGAGCTTTCATTATGTGACTTGTTTTATAAGGAGATGAAAATACTTGCATGATTTTTATATGCCTTTACTAGAGGAAAATTTATATTAAAAATCACAGTTGCATGGATTCTGAGGGGTGAAGTCTTAGACAAGCAATCTTTTCCTTAAGTTTTAACATTTTTACCACCACTGCCTGGATGCTGAGCTAAACAACTGTGTTACTGTCACTTATGAAAAAATTTAAATTCTTTTTAATTTTTTTTTGTTTTGTTTTGGATGACTGTGTCTCCATCTCTGAAGATTTCCCTTGCCAGTCATTCATTAGAGTCTGTAACCAACATAGTGAAAAGACAAGGTAAAAAGCATCACGAACGTGTTTTCCCATACCATTCTTCCTGTATGTGTGCTGCCTCTGGCCTCAAACTGTACAAATGAAAGCTTGTTTGATTTATGTCAAAAACTATATATAAAATATCACACGGGATCCACAGAGAAACCGAGTCACTCTGGGCTTTAGTTTCACTATCCATTGAGGAATAACTGACTACAGCCTTGGAGTACATAGAACTGATCAAAGCGCTTGCTTCCTCACAAGCAAAGAGAAAACCACTGTAGATTTCCTGTTTTGTGCTTCAGTGCCAAAACACAATGAAAAAAGTTCTAGATGAGGATGTGAATTATTCTAAAACATTGCTCAATCAAATCTGATGGTTATGCGCATTTGAGAAACTCATCATTGGAAATGTCAAGCCACTGACAGCAGTGTCCTGAGGTGTGATATATATTTGTGATAATTATTTGCTTTTTAAAGTTATGTATCATCTGCATCAAACCAGGATTTTTCTTAAGTGTGCCTGAAATGTAGAGATGTCAGTGCCAGTTGTGTTATTCAGATCTGGGTTTTAAACACCCTGTGCCAGGAAAACACAGAGTGACGATATGACTACAATGCCATTTTTAAGCCATTCTGAGTTATTTTTCACTATTCCCTTAAAACTGTATGTGGTGTGGCTGATGGAGAATGGTTACTAACATTAATAGTAGCTGAAGTGACTTCCGTGCAGTATATGCAGCATGATGCATTAAGGAAAATAACTTAGCAATAATTGTTATTCTTACTTCAGTATTAGCAAATGATACTTTTGGGATTTATCTTAATTCAGTATTCAGCTCTCTTCTGTGGCTTTTAGAGGCCTCTTCTCTGGTCATTTCAAAACTTCTTTGAATGAAACTGAAGGCAGTTGGCTCTGTTGTTGGATAAGTTCTGCAAACGTAGGAGGGCTGTCTCCTGAGTGCTAAAAAGACCATTTGCAAATCTTCAGCATCTCTTCCTTGACAGCAGAAGTTACTATGCAGAATGGTTTAGATGATGCTGAAATGAAATTTTATAGGAGATCCACAACATTCCAAGAGGAGGCATTGTAGGGAATGGCAGTGACTTGAGGGGACCTGGTAGCAACTTTCCCACCTTTTATTTTTGGAAAGTGACTCTGTAATAAGCACCACACCAGTGTCTGAACTCAATACTTTTTCTTATCAGGAAAGAAATTCTGTGAGGAGGTGATTTGAGTTTTTGACTGTAGACAATCTGGCAGCTACCTTACTCCTGCTATTTTGTGACAGAAAACCTTATAAGAAAATGGCCCAGATGAACAAAATTATCAGGGCTCTTGCAGATATTCTGATTTCTGCCATGATCAGCAAGAAGTACCATAGGAGATGGATCAGGAATCTTAGCTGTAGGGGAGCTTAGAGCTATTCTAGTTCAATCAGATTTCACAATTTGCTCTAATGAAGAGTGCTGGCAGAAGTTCAAAGCTACTCCAGGTCTCGACTCTCCCTCCACATTACTATAAAAATGTCTGTAGAAGTGTGAACTGCAGAGGAGCCAAAAGTTGTTTTGGTTCCAGTCTTTCCCAGCAGGAGTAACTGAGAAAATAGAGTAGGAGTGCTAGTTCTGCTCACAGCTCCCTCAGCCTCCTGCAGAACACCAGAGACATTGCGGGGAACATGGCAAAGTGTGCCCAAAGCTGTCACCCCCTCACAGCTCCTGCAGCCTCAACCATGCCCTGCAAACACCATCAATACAGATGTACTGGCTCAGTAACTCCAGAACTCTTTGGAATTAGCATCAGCCTCCACAGCTGATAACCTAAAGTCTGTTTGCAAGCAGAAGGTATCAGGAGGATGGCTGTGTTCAGCCAGCATTGATTTCTTTGGCCTTTTGTCTGTGTCTGCTTTCTGTCTCCTTTGGAGGTGGCTACTGTTACTACAAGTAGCACAAATCACGGCTCTGTTAAAAAACAGAGCTCCAATTGTCTTACATAACCTCTGGTAATTGCATGTCTAATAATAGCAAGCCATTCCCAGGTAGGGATTCTGTGTCCCAGACCCAGACACATCCACATGCGCACACACACATATCCCTATTACTTTCTGTGCCTTGTTTCTGGTAAGGAGTGAGCTTTTCACATTCAGTATGACAGTTCTGAGCTGCAGGATATGGCAACTATTATTTTAAAATGCCATTTTCACTTACTGCCTTGAGAAGCCAGTCTGGTATGTGCAATTTGCTTCTCAGGCCAAGCAGCAAGAAGGAGTGAAAAAAAAAGCCCAACAGTTCTGTTTGGTTTTGAGAGAACATTGAATGGTGAAGGCTATGATTGGATCCTGTCCTGAAAGCTCGAGCCTTTCTAGGTGTTAACTCTCCTTCTGTCTCAAATTTTAATAAAGTACTTCTCATAGTTCTCAGAAACCCTTGTTTTTACACCTCTCAGTTTCCCCCTTAGAAAAGTAAATGACAATATGCAACTCCCTCATTACTTGAAGGCTAATAGATAATGCTGCAAATCAATAATGAGGTCTTCAGATGAAACTTCTCTATGAATTGAAAATACTATTCTTTTCATAATCCATGAGTGGTCTAGAGACAGAAGGAGTTTCTGAAGATTACTCTGGTGTCACAAGGTTCTGAACTTTCATTCAGTAGGAGGTCATCCTTGCATGACTATCTACAACTAAATCATATAACTGAGCACTGTCCAGACACTTCCTGAACTCTGACAGGATTGGTGTCGGACCACTTCCCTCGGGAGCCCCTTTGCAAATGGAGTGGTTCTGGACTATTTCACAAGGTTTGCCAAAGAAACCAGTTCCTTCTGACCTCTCTTACCATCAATCACCATTTCTGGGCATCTAAACCTGAATTATGTGCTATTACCAACGTAAGAGCGAGATTTCAGTCATTCCAAACCCCTGTATTCTCTCATTTTAAGAGATGTCTTGGAGCCAGGGATTTGGAAAGTCAGTTCACTTCTGAATTTGTTCAGCTTTGAGAGTTCGGTTTAGGTTCATCTTTTCACACTGTGTGAATAGAGCACATGTGTGAAGAAACAGCAAAAAACTTAGGTGACATAATAAAAAATGTTCTTTGGCTTTTATTTATAAATCTATTCTCTTTCTTAGTTCAGATAATCTTTCTTGAAAGTTTGTTGAGAGTACTTGAAAACATCAAAACTCAGTGGATCAGATGTTCAGACTATTAGGTTCTATGCCTACCTAGGTTCTATGCCTACCTCTGACCAAGGCATGTCATGCTGCATGCCCGGCAGTATCTTTGGAGAAATCCTACTTTCTGTTTTCTTGGAATCTATGGAAAACAACTGACAATTTGGTATTGTTATTATAGGATCAAGTGTCTTATTTCTTATGAACCCCTGTATCTACAAATCACCTTATAGTAAAGTCAGACCTAAACTAAACCTTGACTGTGTTTGAACTCACAAAGTGACTGCTGTGGCCAACAACTGCAGATCGACTTTCATGGCTGCCCTCCCACTAAGTTAGTCTACAATACTGATCTGATCTCCCACAGATTTCTGTGGGTACAATGGGGAAAAAAATTGGACTGATACTTTTATTTATTATCAAATAAAAGCCTACAGTTCAGTAGCAATAAGACTGTAGTGAAAAGTCCAAAGACCTGAGCAAGTGAAAAAAAACTAAATCAAACAAGAAACCTACTGAGTTGTAAACTGTAGTTTATCAGTATCATGCAGTCATGAGCTGACTGTGTTACTGCCCTAGGGTAAGAAGTTCTTACCTTCTCTGTAGGAAGTCAAATTAATTTGCCTTCACTATCTAGTAATCCCTTTGTCAAGCAGTAAGAAATTTAGATATTGGCCCCTCTGTGTTACAGTGCATTCTTTGGAAAGTTGAAAGAGAGAAATGAATGGAAACCATAGAACATGCATCAGATGCTGAACTTGCAGCATTCTTGCTAGAAGAGCAGTATTAATATTTTAATTGCTGATTATAACACCATGTCCCAGATTCCAGCTAAGCATCTGAGAACACAATGGATCTTGTGCAGTCAGGCTATTTTTATTAGGACTGAAACTCCAGTAGGAAACAATTTAACTGGTTACCTAGTAAAGGCATAAGCAAAAGTTAGACTCAGGTTTCCAAAGTTCCATCTGAACTGGCTTCAAGAAGACATGAAACATCTATGCATCTGGAAAATGGAACTTGCAATTGACTTTTCTTACCATCTGCTCTCAAGAACATTTTCTGCTTGGGAGTTGCATAAGCAATGAAAAAAAGCACACAAACAACTTCCTGTACCATGTTTTCGGTCACTTGTAATGATGCATCACAAAGCAAACCAGCTAAATATGCACAACTGTGCCTCACTCCAGATGACAACATGTATTATATAAGAGCAATGCCTGACAGAAAGACACTTATTTCAAGATATTGCAACACAAAGAGCACCCAAGGGGAGATATTCACTACATGTGAGAACTGGGGGCAAGAGCCAGGGAGAGTTTTGCCTCCATCTCAAAAGGCCAAGAGTAGTTCAGAAAAATCAAAAAGCAGACATTTTTCAGTTTACAAAGTAAAATGACAGAACTTGTTGCGCCTTTTTCTGTAAAGGGGAGTTTAACTTGTAATGAATGGATTTTTTTGTTATTTAGTGTCACTTTAAGGCATTTTAGATTCAAAATTATTCTTATTCCAAAAGTTTTCAAAAACATAATTTGTTTAGACTCGCTTTGTTTGTCTGTTGGGAAGCCACGGCCTGATTTAATCTTGTATTGTGGCATAAATAAAACAATATCCCCAGGAATTAAGAGCAGTTTAATCAGAATAAAAATATCTACCTCTCCAAATGAGTCCCAAGCTTTTAAAACTGTGCATGTATGCATGTGTTGGCCTTTCTCTTTCCAGTGACTGCACTAATGGAATTGGATGGAGACATATGGGGAAATCCCAGTACCTGTGCAAATGCAGAGAAATGCTGAAGAGGGGCTCTAGCCTTGAATGAAGCAGGGTGTGCAGCTAAAGGAGGTAGTTTGCCTCCACTTGGGGGTGTTTCTGACACTGAAGTTGAGATGAGTTTCCTCACTAATGAACAGACTCAGCTCAGTCGTCAGCGTAGAACTGACCTGGTTTGGGCATGGACACATGATCACGTTACTGTTGAATTAGCAGGAGTTTGTGTTGCTGCAGGAGAGCAGACGATACCTAATCCAGCCTGAAGTCACAGTGGCGCAGACAGGTGACACTTGATCTGACAACCAGCCTGCCACATAAAGATAATCCATTTGTTCTGAAAACATTCAAATCAGTGTGTGAATTTATCCTAGATCAACATTATCTGTTACAAAACTATAGTGGTTTTGATATGGCTTTATGACCGAGTTCCACTGTGCAGTCAACCTACAGCTTCAGAAACTGATTTTGCACAGAAACTACCAAATCTATCAATCTACAGGGTAAATCTGGGGATGCAAACAGCTCCAGGGGAGACAAAATCCCCCAGCTAGGAAGCACATTGTCTTTGTAAAGACTAGCCATGGAAGAATAAAGGAGTTCACTTCCAAATCAGTATCTATTGCTTTTCCTGGGCCAAGAGGACTTAGACCACCAAATTTTCTTCCTGCCTTCAAAATACAGTGGTTTTATTGTTAATATATGGTTTCCCTAGATAATGAACCCTGTAGTCTAGAATCTGCAAGATTAGATAATTCTCAGGAGACTAGTCTGTCTCCAAGAAAATATCTCAGCCTGTGGCAACAAATTCTCAGGTTTATGAAAACTTCCATGATTTCAACTGAATTAAGGAGGTGCACAGTTCATACTAGTCACCTCTGCATGGGAGGGAACATCAATATGTTTTCTGTGTCTGCTGTTCATTAACAGCAAAACCTGCATATCCTCTTTACTACAGCATTCTTCCCTTCCTGCCTAGCCCCCTTCCTGACTCTAATGCCTTACACCTCCATCCATCAGAAGGACAGCATATAAAATTTTGTTCATAATTACATTGGCAAGTCTCCTCTGGTTTTCATGGAAGTTACATCCTCATAAATGATAGCAGAATTTGGCCCTCTGTCTTTTCAAAAGGAAGACTAACGATCAAATAATTTTCTCACATCTCTGTTTGCACTTTCACAGTCTGGTCACATTGATTTGTGTCCTATAAGTAGACATTTCCTTTGTTGGTTACAAATCAATGTTATAGGCCTAGCCTGCCTGCACATTTTTCTCTTCCCTCTTACAGTGAGAAAAACAAAGTGCAGCTTCAATTCCTCTTGCTTTATAAATGTGAACTTCCTTGATGAAGCATGAGAGAAAAGCAGATAAAATTCCAGCTCTCCCTCAAAAAACAGGAAACGTCTGTGCTTAAATTTCTAATTACCAAGATGCTTTATGGTATGATAAACACCTTTATCATTCCAGTCCTGCCACTGCTTTGTTAACCTAGCTATAATCCTCTCCTTCAGATATCACAAGACTTCCCAGGGCAGCCCACTGTGATATCACAGACAGCTATGACTTCATGGCATGAGTAAGGAAAAAAGAGGCAAAGGTTTTAATCTGCAGCAGCACTGAGCTGCCACACAAATCTCCAGGAAAGGACGGAAAAGAAAAGGGTTTGCAATTGGTGCCTGAGAGGCAATGAGATTTTTGACTGCAGTGTGAAAATACAACAGTGAAGATAGATGGATATTTCACTGCAAATGGATACACGTGATAATAGAAAAGGAGTAGTAAGGAACAGAGCCATCAATCATATCAAGTAAAAGAAGGTATAGGTGTAAATGTGGAACGTATCAGTTTGATTTTCATTTATTAGAAGAGAAATAATAAAGTTAAAAAAGAAGAGTCAAAGCAGCCTCAACTCAATCTCATCAATTGTAATGCTATGAAGAAGTTTAGCAAGTGACAGTTCCACCAATTTGATGGAAAACTCATGACTGCCAAAATGAAAATAGAAATTGTTTAGAGCTATCAACAACAACAACCACCACCACCACCACCACTACCACTAATAGTAGTAGTAGTAGTAATAACAACAACAATAATAATGATAATAATAATAATAGAATGTGAGATCAAAAAGTAAAAGCAAAATTTTATATATATGAACACAGATGCCATCACCATCAAAGAACATCCTCACAAGTTAAGAGGGAATTCTATTTATTTTAAAGAACAGCATTAGGAATCAAAAAATCTGGGTCCTACTTACATCTTTTCTGGGGAATCTATGCTTGGCCTTGAGAAAGATATTTCTGTGCTCTGTGCTTCAGTTTCTATGTAAGACCAATCAAGATAATAATAGATCAACTTCTCATGCATCTTAATTTATGGGTGTTGAGCAAACACTTTAAGTTTTTTATGTAGAAACCATTAAATGGCAGGAAAGACAAAAAGGAATGTGAAGATTTGGGGAACATTCAAAAAAGAAATTCCGCAACTCAATCACCTCCTCAAATCACAGGAAGAGAACAAATAAGGTCCATTTTAGCATTTTATTTCCAAAGGAAGAGTTAAGCTTCCCAGCCAAATGGGCACAGAAGTTGCTCTTGCAAACATAATAATCTAAATGGTGAGAGGGAGCCCTGGCTGGCTGCAGCCTTACAATGCTGTGTACATGTGCCCATTCCCTGCAAGATAACACCACACTGCTGGCCTGATGGGAAGGGAGATGAGGAGTTACGACTACTTGTAGAGTTGTTTATTCACACAGACTCTTAACACACAGTTCAGGCAAGAAACCACATCGCTCTAAGACTTTGGGCACTAACCATTTGGTCTCTCTGTTCCACCAATCCACAGCCTCAGGCACCAACCTGTTTTGCTTGTGTTTAAAATAGATCTGGCTTTCTAAAAATTTTGAGTTTTGTAATAGCAGATATGGTAGAATAGGCCTTGATGGAGTGAACTAGGCATTAGAAAGAAAGATCCAAAATAAGAACACTAAAATGAAGAGAATTATAAAAGCAAGAAAATTATTCTGATTTGATAGAACTTTGATACAACTTTCCCAAACTCTTTTATTTAGACATAAATGACAAATAGAAAATACTAAGATGCCACAAATCAGACCTGCAGAATCAGATATATTCATCAGTGTCTGCTGCAACTTCTGTCTCTAGTAAAAGTTAAGAGAACTCAGGAAACAGAACAGCTAAAATCAATTATAGCTGACTAGGAATATATCTACCAAAACCCCTAAGCAGTGATGTGTTACCAACCCAAAAAGACTAGCACAGCCATGCTCAGCTACAGGATAGAGAGAACTCAATATGCATTTCAACACAAATATATTTATAGCAGCTTGTTTACAGCTCATGGTGCCTTCCACTGTATTCTGCATATTTTTCTTATCTTGCACTATCAAAGTTACCAGACAGTGGAGAGGTATGCATCTTTTTCTTATCTTATCCTGAACAGGATTCACTAGCAAGGACATAAATTCTGTCTTTTCAATACCAAGCTACAATTAGCACAGAGGTCAGGACACTGCAGTGAGCACAAAGGTCACAAGTAGTGCTGCTACCCAGAGCTAAACATGAACCCAAAGCACTCTGGGTATATGAAAGTGCTAAATTTTTTTTTATATCTGCATATATGCATGTCAGGGGTAAATATTTAAGGAATGAGAAACATGATAACAAAGAAACACCCCCACATCTGTAAGCATAACAAAGATCAAAATATGCAACTGACAGGTGGACAAAGTAGGTTTACCTGGTGGAGAGCACTGGAGAGAAATGAAGCCTTGCCTTTTACATTTTACACATTTTAAGAAGCTGCTCAGATTATTTGTTTACTTTAACGTGACATCCGTTCTTTTAACAGGAAGTGCCAAAGCAAAATTTGTACTGGAATACAAACACCTTCAAAATTCCAGAGTATCTCAACATGGCATTTCTTTTTGGTTCTTTCTATATAGTTGTATATATAAACATCAGAAGTGAAATATTTAGGCTCAAGTCACCCAAAGACTGGGAAGTGCTCACACTGAGTGTGCATGTTACTTTAAAACCTAGTCTCATGAAGATTTTTTACTGGCATGAAAATTTTCAGAGAAGGCTTGGATAGACTTAGCTAGCTAAAGGTAAGTGCCAGCATTTCCTACACATTGGAGCAAGCAGCCTCAGAAATCCTGGCCCCACAGGACTGGCTCCAAAATCAGGTGGAACCGAACTGTTAACTGCAGTATTTGAAACACACCAGCCCTGAGAGGATTATACTGAGCTTTTTGACAGCTACACTTGAGGAAAAAGAGGGAGGAAAGGGGCTGAAGGAGCCTGAAAGGAAAATGAACAATTCAGATCAATGGAACAGGCCTGGAGGCTTCTAAAGAGAATCTTTTAAAGAACCACAGACAATGGCCACAGTCTAGACTGAACACACAGAGAAAAGTCAAGACAAATCATCACCATTAAAAGGTAAGTAATCACATCACATAACAGCAAGATACAGCAATAATCTCTCTGTCTCTGCTCTGAGGTGAAAGCACCTGGAATGTGACATTTGTTTCTGGGCACCTCCTCATCAGTGTGATTGGAGACAGTTCAGAGAAGAGCCTCATAAGCAACCAGTGTGTGGAAAAACTGAGCTATTAGGGAAAGAAATTAAGAGCTACATCTCCAATAGCCTGGTTACATGCCAGTGACTATCAGATGAGGGCAAAGGGGTGAAAACAAGCTGCATATAATTGAAAGGTGTGAATGACAAACTAAAAAAAAAAAAAAAAAGAAGGTATATGGAAAAAATTAAGACCAGTAACATGAAGCTGAAATTCCAAGGAGAAAAATATTATAAACCTGAAAAATAGTCTCCTTAGGGAAGGAACTGAAGTTTGTGTATTTAAAACCGACCTAGACAAAACACACTAGACATGCAATGCACACATCCTTCATTGGCCCTGGGGAGATGGGCTGAGCAGGTTTTGATTGTTTTTCCAGTTTGATGATGATGACTCCAAGGTACACTGTTTTTCTGGTCTAAAAACCATCCATAAAAATATGGAAACTCATGAAACACATTTTGGTAGGTTAGAAGATGATTAACCAGAAGGAGACTTAATTCATGTTCATTGGATAAGCCTGTGAATTAGGCAGAGCTGTATATGAAGAAAGAAGTAAAACAGCGAGGAGTAAAACCTACCACACTAAGGAAATGACTTTTAGCATCAGGTTCCCAAAGAGGAATAGCCACACATCGTGGATTATCCAATGCATAAAAACAGAGCATTATATATGGATCAGGCAACAAGATGTGATAATGGAGCTGGGGAAATGACTTTAAAGCATATGTGACCTCCTGAAGCATGAGTTGGCTAGTCTGTGGAAAGGTTAAATGCTTGTGTCAAAAATCCAGAAACCTGAGTGTGCAAAAAAGGAGCTCGTGTCTCAAGAAAGTATCCTAAGAAAGTAAACAACAGACAGAGTGAGCTTTGCACTCCTTCATACTATTGACCCATGGATATAAGCCTATAAGAGAAAAAAATAACACTCCACTTAGCTGAGTATTGAAACACTGCAAAAAGCTGCACACACAAACAGAAAGTATGACAGAGACATGCAGGGGATGGCAGTGAAGGGACTGCAAGTGTCTGGACACAGTGAGATGTAACATTGCTGTTGCTTACTATCCGTAACCTCCCCAGCAGCAAGGAGTGCAGACAGGAAAACCACCAGCTAAACCCAAGACATCAAAGTTACTGCATCAAATAAATCAGATCCTGACTGATTTTCACCTGCATTGGAAATAATCCTTAGGTTTTTTTAAACTGGAAAGTAAAGACCTTATGGGCGAGAAGCAAGGGGAAAGTAGAGACAAAGAAATAAACTTTTTATTGACAGTTTTCAGCAAGAAGAACAGTCTGTCTTTGCAGCAGTCCTGTTATCAAAGAGAAAATTAGGTTAGTGATATCTTCATTTGAGTGGCGTCTGGTTTTATATTTTCTGGAAGCAAGGGGAAAAAAAGCAACCTTCTTTGAGCCAGAGACACTAAGTGATTTAACTCCTCTCTGACCTTACATAGGAGGGGCTACTTCAGATTTTATGCTGCCATGTAGTCCTGACAAGGCAGCACCTCCCTGACACTGCAGCATCTTCCTGACGCTTCACTCAGCCCAAGGTCTCACGAGTACAGCGCTGCTGACTGTTGGTTCCTCCCACGGTGTGAAGGGAGAACACCTCACAAGGTTTCAGGTGACACTATACAAAGATCACATTGGCATCTGAGTTAAACTTCTGCTAACTCTCCTCACTGGTCAAGACATCCTGAAAACTTTCCCTTTGCTCTACCTTCAGGGGCCCAAATCCAAATTCAGCATTAAGATACATTAATGAAGAAGTTAAGCTGGTTGTACCAGCAATGGTGCTTCCTGCACAAAATGGTAAACATAAATGCAGTACTGATTGCATTGCAAATCATACCCCAAGGCTGAAGGTCCAATGAAACAGTGATTCAGAAGCAATATCAGATAAGGTATTCTCATTACTATCTAGGCCATTGCTTGGGTAAAAAAATGACTAAAAAATTACTCCCCGATCCCTCCAAAAATTCATGATTTAAAGAAAGATTGGTGATCAGGGTTTGTAGCTTGACTCTACAAACATCTGTGCTGAGTGGGAGAGTTGTACAATATGTTGGCAAATCTGAGCAGCCAAAGAGGGAAATTTATTCAACTCTGAAGCCCATGTATTGACCAACCACAGCCTGTGCTCTTATTAGCTTTCTGCAGGTCCCTGATAAGAGGATAATAGTAACCTGTCCATTTGCAGAGCCAAATATAGGTTCTTTTAAAGAACAGAAGGAATTCCTGCTTAGCCTGACAGAAGACAAACTCATCATGCATCTGCCTGGTGCTGAGGAGTCTTGTGACAAAGGTGGCTGCGGGCTGGGTGTTTATTTTCTGGCTGATGTGCATGGAAAACCTGACCTCTACACTTACAAGATTCCTGTAGTAATTCATGGCCTACCCCAGCTTCCAAAGGGCCAGCATCCTGAAGCCCCATGTATGTCACAGAGGACCTTCCAAGCAGCTGACAGACATTTCCAACATCATTCTGGCTAGGAAAACACTTAAATATGAGGATGAAATACAATGTTGCTCACTCCCCTAAGTGCGAGCTAATTTTAGAGTTCATCCTGTGAGTCCTTATCGAGGGGATGTTTTAATTACCTTCAGCCTGTCCAAACCAGCATTCCTACCCCTATGTGTATGCTGGTATGACTGACAGTTGAGAGCTTTTCTAAACACCAAGCATAACACTGCAGTCACTAGCGACTCAAACTGCCTAAAGTGGTGTGATTTTTATCACTTTGACAATACTTATGACAACTTTCTTTAAGTGTATAGGGATTGTTAAAGTTTACTAAGATTTATAAAATAAGCCTACCAAGAGGTTTCATGTGTGTATGCAAATGTTGCCTAAAATCATATACTAGGAACAGTCTGACTTTGCCTCATACCAACATTAAAAAAAGGCCTCTCAGCTCACAGAAACAATCTTGGCTCTCCTCTCCTCAGTTTACATAGCCTTCCACCCAAGCCTGGGAAAACAGATAGGGCTCTGCCCCCCAAGAAAACAATATTGGACTTTCCCCAAGGAAGGGTGCACCACTATAACCAGTGAGACAAGGCATGGAAGAGAATCAATGGCAGAGCTAATCAGACTAATTCAGATGTTAAGAAGGCAACCAAACCCCATAAAGTCCCTCAAAGGTCAAAAAGCATCTCTGAGATTATGCCTAAGAATGACCTAGAAGTCAGTGTTATCCAAAGAGCACAAAAATATTAAATTCTATGCAGGCAGGCACTTGCTCTGTATATGAGCTGAAGTTTTCAAACCATCCCCCACAGGGATAATCATAGTAGGATCCACAATAAGAACGATCTCATTATGATACCTACCAAATACTAATGCAAGCAACACCATGCTTCTATATTCAGAAAGCATCTACATCTCTGACAAGTTTAAGATTTCTCAGACCAGAGCAATAAAAGACAGTCAAATGCAAGTAGATCCTGATTTCAAAATACAGGTATCTTGACATCCAAAAGGTGCAAAGAATTTTTTTTTCTGGCTCAGAATGTATTAGGTACTAGAAACCTAATCTCTATTTTATGTCTGACTCAGCTCCTGCTAAAATAAGAAATGCTGGTGGACTCAAATGGGAGTCTAGGACATTTAAAAAAAATGCTAGCCCTTACTGGGCGTGGCTGGACATGATACATAAAGATGATTTTTGAGGCAGAAGCAATGAGCGTGGCTCCACCCAACACAAGCTGTGGTTCTGCTACAACAGTCCCTTCAGCAGAGATCTGCAGACCCTCCCCTGTGTACCTGACCGTCTGCATATTGCCAGGGTAGGTGCACCTACTGCTGGTGCAACAGATGTTAAAGCAGGCAACCCTGACTCCCAGAGCAGAGGGATTAATGGGGCATTAACATCAAGGCCCCAGCAGTCGTGGCCATTTAAATGCTAGCAGCTTTAAGTAAGTATGCAGAAATCTCGAGTTTACCATGTGAGCCACTAGCACTTAATTATAGAACATTTGAGGCCAAAACTTGCCCCAGGGTATGTATGAAGTCATCTAATGATGCTAATGGAAATCCATGTGCTATATATTAGAAAAGCAACTGGTTCTAAATAGGGTTAACTTAAAGGTTGTCTTTTAGTGAACATCCTTTTATTATTTACATTTACAAAAACAAATCATATGACAGTTGCCAGGATTCATCAGCTGGGCTTCAGTTTACATTCTCACAAAATCAATTAAAGAAAAGCTTGGTTTTAAAGCCTAGCAGATTGAATTAATGTTCTGTTAAATCTGACAGATTTTGTCCATGGTTCTTTATTGACCCTTGTACTTTTTTGACAGCCTTGTGATGCACCTTTTCCCAGCCAAAGTGTATTTCATGGTCTGGGGATGGTTTCTGACTGAGGGAAGAGTATTTTCACCTCCCAGAGCAGTATTTCAGGGCTCATCAAGAGGTGTGCCATTAAACCTAAAGCATGCTCATGGCTCCTCTCGCATTGCAGCAAACAGATCTGTCAGACTTCAAATCTACTGAGCAGCAGCAGGTAAACACAGATTTTGTTTTAGCAGCTCAGTTACAGCTAAGTGAGCATCTGCCCTGGCTGTACACAATAAACCTTCTATTTCAGAAGAGTATAATTGTCATTGTATTCTCTTGTCCTTTGAAACTTGGAGCAGGAGGCTTCAGCCTGAGGGGCCGCTGCAGTCTTTAGGACATTAAAACCCTCATATTCTTTGCCACTTACTATAACGTGCAATTATAGATACCTGTGTAAATGAAAGGAATATATCCTACTATGGAAAGCCTCAAATCATCACTTGGTTTGGGATTCATCTACAAGAGGCAAAGCCATACAAGTTCAGTATTTTTACATGGCTGTGGTACTTGCTATGTGCTGTATACTGAGTAAAACTCTTTAGAGTTGCTTTAAAGATTTTCCTATTCTTGTTAACAGGTTATTTCACTTATGGAAATTATGGGCCTGTTTTCTTACATGCAGCCCTTTGCTTCCTCCAAAAAAGACATCTATATCACAATTTCTTTAAGAAATGCATCAGAATGTCTTTCTGGTTTAAGTCTCAAGGAATGGCATAGATACAACTTTGAAAGCAAATGTATGGTGAAATTCAGGACAGGAATGCAGCATGTATGTGTTCAGAACAGTCTTTCCGTGGTATGAAGACTGTAAAGTAAGTGGCAACTCATCCAAAATCTTAGAATGAGTAATTTGTAGCAATTTCATCTATGTGAAGTTATCTATAGCATGTAGGGAACAAACACATGCATGCTTTTGAGAAAAAATACCCAACCTATTGCAAAACACTGACATTGCATAGTAGATGCACAGGAGTTTAATGAAGTGTTTGGGGCCCATGCTAGCTTTGATTTGTAGGGCTCTAAGTCATTCAGCTCATGCTGATGTTACTGAATGCTGCTATGAATACAGAGAAGAATTTTTAAGACCATCTTGTTGTGTTACACTCACAACCCTCATTTTATTTTAATGCAAATTGTGTGTTTAATCTCTTTTGAAGGTTTCAAAGATCCTATCACCTCTATTTTTTTAGTTACAGAATCTCATGAGAGGATGCAGTATAAATGATACCCATTCACTCTATAGTCTTTCTTCCTTTTTCACACTTTCCTTTCTGCCTGTCCCTTTATCTGCCTTTTTGGTTCTCTCTTTACTCATTTCTAGTCAGCCCCGTAGCCTGCCACTTGTTCTTCACTTCCACATATTTAGTTTGTAATATTCTGTAGTACACATATTTTTTCTGTTTCTCCTACTTACTTCTCCTGGCACCATCAATATTCCACGCCATCACAGTACTTGGGCTTTAATTTGTGTGCTTACTTTTGTAGGATAGTAGGATTGTAGGATGTACATTTAGGAGGATAACTCTCTTGTCTGACACCCTCACCTTTCATTAACTCTGGTTTCCTATCATCTTCAGTTCCTGCCACTCCAGAAAAGGCGGGAGGGGGAATGAAGTGCTTGCGGAGGCAGTGCTGGCTGCCACAGACTGATTGACAATGAGCACGGTGCCTCCAAGTGCTGAGATGTTGCAGTTTGTGGGGTGAAGGGAGACCTCGGTGCCCGGAACACCCTCCTTGACTGAACAGACATTTTGAGTGCGGCTGCTGATCACTGTTAGCCCAGTGACTCCCTGCATTCTCCTCACTTCTTTCTCCCAAGCTGTCAGACTGGCAAGGCACAGGAGAAATCACAGGTTTCCTAATTGCATTTGTGCCTGCACAGAGAGAAAGCTTAAATACAGGCTGGTCAGATCTGTACAGATGATGGAGAATGTTTCGCTCCATTCTGTGCTAGCGTGGGCTCTTCAATTTGTGCCTGGCAGCTTCCTTGTTCCTGAGGACAGAAAGATAAACTGTGGCTTGTATGGATGGGAATATGACAAAGCAAAAGAAGAGAAAAGGAAATTCATTACATTTATCTGTGCAAACATTTTCTCAAATGATTCCTGCAATTTCACATATCAAGCTCCCTCCATGAGCACATCTATCCTGGGTGGCTGTATCTTGGATTTATAGAAAAAGCTTGTTCCTATATCTACGCAGTCAGATTGGAACTCTTTATTGGTGCTGATCAGTCTATTCAGACTCTTCTGACTGTTCTTTGCTCAGAGCTAAGACATCATGCACTGTTTTCAATGGCTGTTTAAGCATCAAGTGGGCTCTGGTAGCTACGGAATCCAGAAAGAAAAGCACAGCAGCAGCCAGTCTGGACCACGACTCTGACTCAAAAGTGATCAAGTTTTTCTTTGACTGCACAGGATAGGACTTGTTTTTAAGAGGTCATTTTCTTGTCAAACAAAACACAAAAGTTGGGTAAATCAAGATGGCCTAGTGACTCCTGAGAATTCCAGTGCCTTTAGTGATGGAAGAGAAAGCAGGAGCCACAGACAGTCCTTCCCCCAGGTTAAGGGTGGCTCTATGGGCAGCCTTAGTTTATTTGGCTCAGTGGCTCATGATTACTGAAATAACAAGAAGCTTTCTTCTATTTTATTGCAAAGTCTCACGGGAAGCTTCATTTGCATACAGTGACTCAGAAAGCTGCCTGCTGAGCTGCACGTACTGGATGTCTGTCTGGAACAAGTCAGAGTAATTTGTCCTCTTGTTTACAGCAGCCTATTTATAACAGCACAGAGATGACCCACGGATACACCAAGTCTATCCCCCAAACACCGAGATAGGGACTTTTCACACTCACCACAAAGCCCCAAATACTATAGCTCCCTCAAGTCCTCCTTCCAGTGAAGATGATCTCCAAGGGCTACAGGGAGCACAGTGGATTAGAGCAGGTTTGGATGAAATACATGAGCAAGAACTTCTGTTGCATCATGATCTCAGTAAGAATCCATCTGCTTCAAGATGATACAAGGACCAGAGGATGGAGGACAGGTGTCCCTGAATACCTGTGGACTATGGTATCCATTATTACTGTTTTCCCCAAAAGAAGTTGTTCACAGCCACTCCAAGATGATCTGCAGATTTCAGGATTTTTTTAATGGCTTCCAGTGCTCAAAACTCCTAGAAAGGAGTCTATAAAGCCACCACCTTTCTCAATCAGATACTTTCAGCTCTTCACCAGACCAAGTTTCAGAAAGCACCATATGTCATGTATGTAAAAGAAATAGCTCTGTAATGAATCATATACATGTATTCTAAATTAAGTTTTCCCAGGAGTAATTTGAATGTCCTACATTAGCATCTTCTGCTGGCTAAGGCTTCCCCCTAAGAATTAGATAAAGAATTCTCCAACCCATGCACCTTCAAACAACTGCTTCTTCCCAGACAAGGAAACAGGTTTTTCCTCTCCTACAGATATAATATTCTTCATTAGAACCACAGAAACCTAAGGTCCAGTCTTTATCCAAAATTCTGTCTCATGTGCAATTTCTATTTTGCATTAGAAGAAGGTCAATGTCACTGCTTTGGAAAAGAGAGTAGGTTTCTTAATCAGACATGCCAAGCTTATTTTTGACCCTGTTACTAGACTGAAATTAGTGACTATATGAATATATCTCACATATTTAACATATAGAACATATATATGTCTGCACACACACCCACCAAACCTCAACAGTTATACATATTCATGCATGCATATATGCAAGCAACTTGCATATGTATATTTACAGGCATGTTTGTATACATATTTACACATGACATTTGCACTGACATATGCTACTTGGAAGCATCTGACAGTCATTGAGCACTCCCTGAGCTTTGTGATATCTCTTTTGTGATATCTGAAGAATGTGGTTGAAGATGAAGGGATAAGGTCAATTACTCTTGCAAGTACAGAAGAGAGACCCATTATGCCCAAAGCTTACCTAAAGCACTTTTCTGTTATATATGTATGCATGTATGTATGAATGTATGTATGTATGTATGTATACTCCATTACAGGACTCCAAAACTTCTCCCTGCATCCTCTTTTATGTGGACTGAGCAACATCACTTGGAAATGGAGATTATGTGTATCCCAAGCTCATATCAGCAAAACCATCTCTATCTTGAGTATGCCTGCCATTCCTACCACAGCACTCTCCCAAAACAGAGCTACAGGAGGTAGTGATTCTTCTGCCTTTGCTCACAAGCTTCTCTTCCACAGTACAATTTCTAATATCTCAAGTTTTTAATGCTTACAAAGAAAACAACATCTTCTCCTGCTCCCTAATTAATTTTTCTTCTTTCTTTCCTTATTTATATCTTACCAATATCACAGGCCATAAACTAAAATGGTCCAGAGTGCCTTAGTGGCAATTTTGATTCCTGGAGCAATGACAAATACAAGGTGTGAATTTTGCAATTCATGATGAAAAGAAAGAAAAGAATTCTGTATCGAAGCAATACAATTCCTTTGATTTTCAATGAGGATATGCAGAATAGGGTTAAAGGTGGCTTGTAAGGTCCTGAGAGATCAGCAATGCTATTTATAGCAGTGCTATGTACAGAAAAGCCATATATGCAATTATTCCATTATTCTGACATATGTTTACAGCTGTTCCCTATCTCCAAGGCTGGTCAAGAAGGATTAGTAGAGTTGACTGTACAACTGATTCAGAATGGAAAAATTTACCCCCTTTTTATTTTTGGTAGCCGAGTCTTTATTTATTTTTCAAGTGATGTTTTTGTTCAGTTGCATGAGCTCAGCAGCCTGGATAAATGGTATATATCCCTTTGGCAATATACGAAAGATTCTTTTTTTACCATTTGTTATTTTTATGATGAGTCTGGTCATCTAAGTCATATGCTTCCTGTTTTTAAATGAATGACAAACTTTTCAAGCAGGAGGACAGATTCCAAATGATGCACAAGTACTCAGAATCACAAAAATCTTCACCTGAACATTTTGGAAATATTCATTAGGAGGGAAATATGGCAGAATAAAATAGAATCTGGGCAAGTATGCATGGATGCCATTTTATGGTGTCTTTCCAGGCCTAAGATTAAAGACTCAAAATATAAAAAGGTGAAATAAGGAACTCAATATTTTTGCAAATGGTTTTACTTCACGAAGAATTGCATGTCATGAGTTAGGCAGTGAAATAGGGTGGGACTAAGGCTTTCTGACACTAATATGGGCAGACTTATAATACTAACTGATCAGAGACCTTACTTTCCAGGAAAATTTCCCTAAAATTAAATGTGTTATGCCAGGAGTCAAACATTCTCTAGCTACATCACAGCAGTGAGAACAGAAGCCTTCCAACGAATCACTCTGTAACCTGTGGCTGCACTTTGTTGTTTTCTGGCAATCCCACTTCAGGTCCTTGAGCCTTCTCAATCCAGAAGGAGTGGGAGAGAACTGGAGATTGGTTGAGAGCAATATACAGCTCTCTCTTCCCAGAGCAAAGATGTGTACAGCAGTATGTGACAGTAGTGTCAGCAGGGAAATGCATCTTGGAGTGCAGGGAGTTTAAATGATTATTCCTTGGCCTTGTAAGAAGCAGCCTTGGGGCTCATTTGTGCTATGCTCCCTGAGCATTTCAAAGAGCTGTTTTCCCTCAAAGACCTCAGCAGGATGAAAAAGAGCAGTTTGTGGGGAAAACACTGCCCAGAGTGGGTATGGGAGGGGTGGGCAGAGGCAGCTGGCTCTGGTGCTTTGGACAGAGGAGTCAGGAGGGTTTCTGCTGGGGAGAAGCAACACCACTACATCCATCATAAATGAAACCTGTTTCTTTATAGTTATGTAGAGTGATCAGACCATTTCCTTGTGCTGCTAATGCATCGGTGGGTATTCTCAACAGAGGCTGTCTTAGACACTGTGGCTTGGAAGGAAAATTAGGGAGAAAAATACAGAACATAAAGTCCAGCCTGTCAGCAGTGATTTCTTCTGTTTATGAGCAGTGCTAAGATCATATGCTACTGACATCAGGGGAATTTTACTTATGCCTCAATATCCATTAGATTCCAACATCCAATTGTGTGTTCAATGCATTCTGATATGAGTCAAATCCTTTGAAAACAATGCCTAAGACTGGCAGGAGAGCTGGACATCACCTTACATCTTATCATCATTCTCTTATGATGGAAGAGCATTTTGTACAACCAAATCTACATTCCACTGCTCTCAAGTTAGGTCTCACTTGTGATGTGAATTTTCAATATTTCTTTCTCGTCTAGAAGAAGAAAGGTTCACATACTTATGTGAGCCATACAGCTGAAGCCTCATCTTCACCTTCATGAAGACCTTTTTTGAGGCATGACCTTCAAATGTTTTGTCTCATAAAGTCCTTGTAGGTTACTGAAGTACAGATATTCCTAACTTCCAGGCTAGAAACTAAGGCTTGGAGATGATGTTACTTGCCAGGCTCACAGAAGAAAGCAATAAGCAAAAATCTGAAAATCAGGCTTTACAATTCCAAGCCAATGATTTAACTCTTGGAATAGTTTCACTGTCCACTTTGTGATTGAAGGCCCTGAAGACCCTTTTCCTCCTGCCCTCCCACATAATTAAATTGGACCTTGAAGCTTTTCCATTTCTCATTAGATTTTGTCCTATGCTTTTACTTAACAAATATTTTGCTTTGAATACTACTTTTTTTTTTCCTCCCAGCCACTTTCTGTTCCTGTTCTGCCTTTGCTTTTCCCTTTGCATCCACTTGTTGCAACTGAGATTGGTAGAAGGTGCTGTGTTACAAGTCCCAGGAGCCAGAAAAACTACACATCTACACATGAGATTTTTAAACTTCTGGCCCTATCTTCTCCCTTTGCTTCTTTGCAAAGTTGCTTAAAATTTCATGCAACATGCAAAGCAAGTCTAGTTTCTCTGAGGGCAGCATAGACTATATTTTGTTATGGCAGCATTTTCTGGGGCTCTTAAGGGGAGATGCAGACTTCTTGCTATTGAATTGTGTATTTCTGATTTGCTTCTGAATGCTTAGAGGGAACAGGATATTTATTGAGTCTTTCATAAACCTGAACTCTTTTGGCTACATCTAGATCAGTTTCACAGATCAGTTTGGAACATGACTGTTCCCAGTTCTGTGTCTCCTTTCCCCCCTTCTCTGCCATTCAGTCTTCAAGAGGTCTCACTATGTTGTGTTTTCCCCTCTGTTCTACTGTCTTCTGCTTGGTGGCAGACTGTCTCATGCAGCTGAGATCACTCTGACCCCATAACTGAGCACTCTTGTTTGTCAGCAGCAAGAGTAGACTGGGAACATCTCAGTCAGGTATTGTAAAGTGTGTCTGGCAGCCCCAAACTTCGTTACACCCCTAGCAAAGGCCTTGTACAAAAGGCCTCCTGACGCAAGAACCTAGACTTCCCAAATTTCTTTACAACTTCAAGTACAATCCTAGAGCCAAATTCATAGCAAGTGAAAAGTAGGCTGAAGGATCTTTTCCTCATGGAAAGAAATTGTGAATGCTAGCTACTTTCAATACCATGCACACTGTGCCTTGGCATTTGGATACATCTTTAAGCATGGTTTTCTTGGTTTCTATTGTTTGTACGTTCTGCCCCAATGCTATTTCAGTGTATATTTTAATGAGTGAATTTATTATATAGCTCACTGCACAAAAATTCCAGTTACATTATTAAAAACTCCCTAGTACTGATTTTTGGATCAGATATTTCCTGCATGTATTTTGAATCCACTCTTGGTTATTGAGCAGCTTTTCTCTCTATATTTTTTTCTTTTGGTCCTGTCTGGGAATAAAGCCTAATATGGGTCTGCCCTCAGCACTACTACCTTTTTTTCCTCCCCTGTATCCCAGACTACAGCATAGACCTCTCTTAAACCCAGTGAGACAAGATAAGCCTTTTCTGCCTGGCAGCATTTCAGAGACATTAAGTGTAAGAGAGAAGGTAAGTAATTCACCATGCCTCCCCATTTCTGTAATGGGGGAGGACATCTTGATACATTTACAATACTCCTCTGGGGATATTTCATCAGTTATGCCTAACTCTAATGGACAAGAATTGATTTGAACTTTCTACTTAGCACAGAGCTGTAAACAGTTTCATTCCAGGTTGCAGCAATGAACTGGAGTTTTGTAAAATTGAGAGAATTTTGGAAAACTTCTGCGTCAATCTATTAAGTAAGCTATCACTGAATGATGCAGGGTTTGCTAAATTGTCTTTTCAATTTTTTTTAAAAACAGAAAGAGCAATTACTAACCTAGGTTATACATTTTTTAATTCTAACATCTCTCCTCCATTTTTTGTCAGGGTATTGGCATGAGCTATCTCATTTACTTTCAGGTGAGATTCGTCAAATCACAATACACTTCGGGAAGGTATTTTATTGTTCTATTTAATGTCAGACACTTCTTTTTGTAGTTCTCAGAGCAAAAAGTCCAGAAAACTCTTTTCCTAATGTAATAATATCTGTTAATGTCTAAAGTCTATCTGTCTATCAAAAAATAGCATACAAGGATCCTGTGGTATTCCCCCACTGTCAAGTTTTCTATTGGTGGTACCTTAGGCAGTTTTAATCCCAGGCATGAAAGCAAAATTCCACAATTTAACAAAAAATTGGCATATATAGTATTATATCTTTGCCAAGGTTTGCAAAGTGAAAATACAGAGCTCTTCATAGCTCCACTAGGGAGCAAATAAGCAGCTCCTGTTATCACATGCTCTATTTTTAAAAGCCTTTTAAATTAGAGATTATCTAGAAAGGTTGCAGCTGGGGCAAATGATCACATCAGTAATCCATATTTTAAGATCCCTATTTCCAACATACTCCATCATCATGGTGAGCTATGAAAGCATTTTGTAAGGCATTAACAATTCTTTACAGATAATACAAATAGTCACAGAAAACAGATGAGCCAAAGGAGATATGTTTCATATTAATTCTAAAGTTAGAAATCAGGCAAGCATAAGCAAGAAAAGACAAAACAATGACCTTCCCAGCTCAGCCTTTTGTTCCTCTCAACTAAAGATGTCATTCTGTAAGACTGTGTTTCTGTGCTGTTCCTTTGCACTGAAGACAGAAAACTGCCCTTTTTTTGTGCATCATCATCTGGAACTGGTGCTGGAATGAGACACTAGCCCTGAAAGCTGTGCTCTGTGGCCACAGAATTGCCTCTAACACAGGCAGGGCAGAAGATGTCAGGTTTCAAAATCAAGCAGCAATAGCTGCCACCACCATCTAACATTTGAATGGGATCCCATCCTATTTCCAGCTGGTGTGAACACTGAAGCCTAATCCTCATAAGATTCTATTATTTTGGTACTCTCACTGACATCAGTGAAACTGGCCTTTTGTTAACAATTTTTCTAGTTTCTAGCAAGAGATGACTCAGAGATGAATTGAAACAAAATGGCAAAATGCAAGACTGTCACCAGACGACTGTAACTTTGATACTGATTGGAATAAATAATGGAAAAACAGCCTATATACCTTCAGGAAGTTGAGAACCACAGTACTGGATGTGTAACTTCTAGATCTCTGGCATTTTAAGAGAGAAAAGCTTTTAATTTCCTGTTGGTCCCATGTTTGAACAGAGTTTTTGGCATTCATCCAGCACAAATTTAAGGAGTTAGCAGCAAAACCTAGATGTAAGTCTAAATTTTACTCCCTGGTTTGTACTGGTACATGTTACAAACATGGCAATAGGGCAACTGCACTACTGCTGTTAACAGGTTATGCTCTTGTCTTCAGTTTTCAAATACCTGGTTAATTTGGGTATTTACATATTATGAAGGTCATGTGAGCTAATGTTGAATGCCAATATATTTCTGCTTATTACTTTGGTGCTTTTGTTCTCTTAGAGTTTTTGTTATAGTTCAGTTTGATTTGATTTTATAACAAGAGGCACAGCTGTATATTAAGTGTTTTCTAATGAGTTGCTCCAAGAAACACATTTCTTGACCCACTACCTCAATTTAGCATCTTTCTTGAGACAAATTTGCAATTTGGGAATGGCAGAAGATGAAGAGAGAGAGGTGCTAGCACAAAGGATTTCATCTGAACACTTCTCATTCCAGCACATTTCAGGGAGAAACTGCTAAAAGGAACTGGCTCTTCTAATACACTCCTTATCGTGAAACCACAAAGACAGACTGGAATGAATTTTTAACTTCTGTAGTGATAACATTTGCCCCATCTCTTCTATCCTCATGGATATCCTGGGAAATGGATCCTGGATGCAACACACAACATTGGCTGCCAATTGCTGCTTCACAGACCAGCATCAAGCTGGTAGCAGGAAGCAGCAGAACCTCCTGGCATTTTGCTGCTTCAAAAGGTGCCCAGGCACAGAGGTGGCACCTGGGACCAGAGGGAGGGGCTGTTCAGCACAGGAGGCATAGGCATTGAGGCACTCAGGCATGGACAGGTTCTTCCAGCCAAGTGGAAAGAGTCATTAAAGACTAACCAGCCTACAAAAAATTGTTTATGGTTTTAACTGTAATGGTAAACAATTTATAAACCACTGAAACAGGGTCTGCCGAATTAATTCATAAGACAACTGCTTGGTTTTTCAAAGTAATTGAGCAATTTTTGAATCTCCTTGTTTCTCTGTCTTACTTTCAGAACAGATTGTGTTATTTGGTTTGTTTTGTTTGGAGGTGTTTTTTTTTGGGTTTTTTTTTTTTTTTTTTTTTTTGTTAGCAGCACCAACACCACTCATCCCAGCTTCCTGCATGCTCTAGGATTCATACACAACATGATCCTAGACAATATGCCACTACACCCTCTGTGGAAGGTGTCTACAAAGACTCTTAATTGGCTGAAAATCATAAAGGTCTTCAATACAAACAATGATGACAAACGAAAATAAATTCTTTACGATATTCCTGTTCTTATATCCTTCTTCTTTTCTTTGATAATGTCCCCATCTCTTCCCCTGCAAACTCAAGTTAAAGCACAGAACCTTTTCTTTTTATGGGGTTGCTTTTTGCTTTTCCAAACACTGTACCATTGTACCCTTTTCTCTGTAACTTTTATCAGAGATTTAGAAACCTTTCTTAAGGATCTCCTTGTCCTAGACTTGAGCTCAGTGAAAAGTGCTTTTTTGACTTAAACAACCTCTTCCACTTTTGCCCATTTAAGCACACTCACCTCTCTGCTTTCCTTCTTGCACTTTGCAATACCATGTCTCTGGTATGTGTAAGAAGTCTTTGTGAATCTTTCAATTTTGTCACCTGAATTTTATGGTCTTTCTTGTATTATCTTTCTTTCCTTCCTTTCTTTTCTTTAAGCCAAAATAAAATAGGCGACCACTACGAATCTGTGCTGGTATTCAGAAACATCAGAAGTATTCTTGAAGCAATTCTTAAACACTGCAGAGTGGCCTGGGCCAAAGAGCAGTTTTTAAAAGGCATATCATAAATGAAAACCCTCTCCATATAAATGCTATTTGCACAACCACTTGACTTCTTCCTTCCAGCCATTCACTAATGAAAACAATAATATTTCTAATTTAACAAAATAAATAAATAAATATAGGTGCAACTTCTAGTTTCTGGCAATATTTCCGTTCTTACTAAATCATATTAAAGGAATGTACTGAAATGCAGTGTGATGAATTCATTTTCATGAAAACACGGATGAGGACAATGAATCTGGTAGGAGAAGATGCCAGCCTCTTTATACACAACGTCCTTGAAAACCTATCTCTTCTCATTCTGTATCATATACAAATTCTGCATTGAAATGGCTTAACCCAAGGTGCTATAAGCTTTGGAATTGAAACTGGATTACTACTTTTTAAAATAATAATGATATACAAAAAAATCTTATGTATGGTTCCTAATCATGGACTCCAATATAACACGCTAAAGAAAACTATAACTTTTATTGCTCTCGCTACAAACCTTTTCCCAAGAGGCAACCCACACATCTGATCCTGATATTTTTCACTTGTGATTCTGGATACATGCAACAATTGTCTGGGAAATATTGCAAGGTCCCTTTACACAGGGTGAATTGGGTAAAGACTCAAAATAAGTGGTGCCAATCCCTTATCCATCTGGTTTATGACTGTTCCAGATGGAAGGAAGCTATTAGAACACCACTCTTAACTCCCAGCAAAGGCGGAATATAGTCTCCAAATTAATGATTTACCATATGAGTGACCTAAGCTTCGTCAGAAGGCCAAGAAAGTATTTGGCCCACTCAAAAATTTTCATATCCATCTTGAAACAGAAAAGACCAGATTAACAGTTCCTGAAATTTAGAAGCAAAAGAAGCTAGGACGTCTTGACAATGGCTGACAAAAGCAGGACAGAAGTCAGCCCTTCCACTCTTACGCAAGCTGAAAATGCAGCTCTTCAGCCTACAACATACTGTAGGATGACCGTCCTCTCCTATGGCAGAGTTTCCAATTCAATAATGCAGGGGCAGCCTCTGACATCCAGTTTTGCTGGAAATGAGAAAAGCTACCAAAATGAATTACTTTCATTTTCATTCAACCTAATGTTGTGCAACTCGTGTGGACAAGCAATGTAACCACAAAGCAAGGGAAGCAGTCGCTGGGGGGTGACCAGGGGACCCCCAAGCTGCTGGGGCAGCTGAATGGCAGGGCAGGGCTCAGCACACAAAGGCACGGATGAACAGGAGGAACCCAAAGCTTCGAGTGACACCTAAAGGCAGCTGGAATAATAGAGACCTTTAAAGACGTCTTTGAAAGTGGAATGTGGAGCGGGGATAGCAGGGGTACAGAAAAGGCATTGCTGAGGATTTTTCTCTTCGTTAAGTGAAGTAAAATACAGCCCTCGCTCATTATGGAGGCAGGCAGCCTCGCCAGGCTGATACATCTCATCAGCCTATTAATAAAGCTCTGCTCGAATCTAGTTTCACAAGGCAACCCATCAGAGTCTGTGCTTCCAACGCGTGCTACAGACACAGGGCTATGGAAAATCTCACCCTCCAGAGAGACCTGAGTGAGGCAGTCTTTTTCATTAATACCAAGTCTGCACAATGAATCAACAACAGATTCAATAAGGCCAGGAAGAGCAAAAATAGAGCTTCTGACCAAATAAAAGACACATAATGAGATCAGAGTGAATTTAATGGGAACCTCTATTTCACTGAATAGACAAGGTCCCAGACATCCTCCTTCCTGGGTCTCAGGAGCTAAGCCAATAGACTTCAAGTTGCATCATTAAGTTCAAAATCAGACGAACTGTAATTGAAATAAAAGTCTTATTTTTGGCTTGTTGATCAAAATGGAGCTCAGATGTGCCTGAGGGCATGATTTTCATCAGGACCTCAATGCAATCCTTGATTTCCCAAGCACTGCACCTGCAATGAATCATGGGCTCAACTAGTAGCATATTAATACCCAGTTACCTGGTGTGCAGGTGGAAATAGAAAATGCAATATTTAAATGCTTTAAAAGCACCTGCCATTTATAATGAACACAATTCTTTCCAGGCACAAAATTGCATCTTAACACACATATGCCATTACTGAAAATCATGCCCAGTGATTTTGAAATACTATATTCACATTTGTGCCTACATCCTGATAGCCTTTCATTTCCCCTCCCTCAAATAATTAGTCTAAAAGACCCTCTTCCTGACTAAGGAAGTTAGGAGAGTCTCCATATAGTGCTCATAGCAGATCCCTGAACCTTGTGGGAGAGTATCACAAAGCCCATGAGAGCCAAGCAATGATCCTACACTGCAGCTCATCGTCAGAGACCACTAGTTAAAAACAGCATGTGGGCCCCCCTTTAATATGTGATACAGCAGGTGATGGAGGACTGAGAGAAATGAAAAATCTCGTTCTCATGGGTGAAGGGACAGCCTGTCATCTGTCCAATTTTCCCCACACATGAGTAGGTAATAAATACCAATTAGCATCCATTGTCCTAATGTCTTGAAGCTTGGCCTCCAACTTGGTGTCACACACAGATTCAGCAAATCCTGTGAGATATTGTGGTACCTAGGCAGAAGAGAAGGTAATTTGGGAGTTTGGAGAACTGGGGCAGACAAATGAAAGAAATAAATGGCTTCTATGTTTCGCTTGTTTCCTGCAGAAGAAAGCATCTGCATCAAAATGAGTTTAAACATAAGGGAATACATTCTCAATGCGTTGCACAGGGATTTAGCCACATGACTCCCATTGATGTTTATGGGAAATGAGTGGCTAAATCCCCATGTAATAGGTTGAAATTTTAGCCCAAGGAGACTGACTGTGGAGGAACTCATCAAGGTCTCTGCTTACAAAAATTGTGAGCATATCAACCATTCTCAAATGCCATCTCTTTTTACTGGTATATAATCAAGTGGACCCCTTGAAAGGGACCAGTGAAATTAACTCTGTAAAAGGTTACTGAGAAACCTATAAAGCTGCTCCACAAGCAAGTGCATGAACATAATCTGTGGGTGCAAGGGCATGTCAGAGGATGACTTTTGTGTTGATCATGTTGCTTTTTACAAGCTTATACTCTCCTGGAAGACAACAAGGGGTTATTGAATAATTTAATGCTTCAGACTTCAGCAACAAAAGGTATCTAGCAGCATGGACATCCTGCTACAAAATGCATCAAGAAGAGCTTCTAACCATAGTTAATCTCAGTAGGTTGCAAGAAAACAAGGAAGATGCTAAATCCCTTGGCTGTTCTCCTGCCTTAAGGAAGATGGAATCAGATTGAAGTGAGAGAATCTCTTTTGTCTTCCAATTACACAGATACAGGCCTACTGCAAGCCAGAAAATTTTCAGTAGCCAAAATTTACAACCAAATTGGCTATATGAATATCAGATTAGAGGTTTAAGCAGAAAATACATGTCTAATTCTTTCCTCAACTGCATGACAGCTACTGCTCAGGGTAAATTAGCAAAGGACTAGCCTATTTCTGACTAAAATATAAAGTCTGAATAAGAGTGCTCTGTGAGACCTGCATCCTTTCTGCAGCAATGCCAATGGAAGTTTGCAGATATTTCCCCTCCCTGCTCGCCTGCCTGCCCACACCCAATAGGGTTTTATGGAGATAATGTGGACAAAAATGAAGGGTTTTAACATAGCAGACTAATAAATTTTATTCTGTCATCCAAGTGCAAGTTTAAAGGAAAACTAGTTCAAGTACAGTTATTATAGAAAGCAGGTTCTTCACAGATGTGCAGCCAGAAAAATGATTGTTGCATGTCTTTAGTTTTTTTTATATAGCCACTAAAAACCCCTTCCTAGAGAGGCAAGTATTCATGATTATTAACATAGACTTGAAAAATCTCTGAAGGTTGTGATTACACAATAGATTTTTTTTTTTTAAACAATTATAAGCCATCAGTCAGTGTCGTTCTATGAAGTTTGAGCAATACACACCTATTCTTCTCTGACCATCACACTACAATTTCAAAAGATAAACTGTTTTCCTCTGTGTGTTTCAACTCTGAAATACTCTATATGTGAAAATTAATCTGGCAGACTCTCCTGAAATCACAGGCTTCTGAGATGAGCAAATGGGTACAGTTTTCTTTTAACTGTTTTTTGAACCCCATGTGTTGAGAGAAAACAACAGAATGGAAATTGCTCATCAAAATGTTAACTTGTGGCACGGCAGAGCCCCAAGCAGGTGTGTGGCACGCCGTTCCCCGCGCTGACATGCCTACCACATGGCACCCAGTTCTGCCACCTCCGTCCCTTCCCCCTGGAACTCCTCTTCCTGCGAGCGCTGAAACGCGGCTTGGCTCTGAGCTGCACACAAGTGATGCGACCTTTCAGAAAGCAGGCGCTTTGGGAAACCTTCCTTTAGGATAATCTGTCATGGAATAATCCTTTGGATTAACTGAGGCGGCCATGGATCTCCCAGCCCAAACAGAACTGTCTCAGTGAACGTGTTTGCTGTTAGGAGCACAGCTAGCGGGGAAAGAACATGGTCTTGCTAATTCAAGGGGAACAGCGAGGATGCTGACCTATCACAAATAACTGAATTTTTCAAATTAACAAGCAGTTCAACAGACAATTCAAAATATAAATAAATAAATAAAGTGTCACAGAGCATACTTTGTCATTTATTTTGACAACTCCTTAGGTTGAAATTGTGAAAATACTTTGCAGTGTACAAGTAAATGTGCTATGATGAACTTTCTAAAAATAATGAAGGCTTCATCATCTTTGAATGAATGTCTATCCCTGGAGCTTATAGCTGGAACCGAGAGCTAATGGAGAAATTACTGTACAGAAGTGGCTTTTTTAGAGAAATTATGGGAGCAGAAATGTTCCTTTTGACTTGTTCTTCATTCTTCACAGTGCTGTGTGTATTTCAACATCACAGACCTCAAGAAGCCAAGAGATATTCTGTGTCCCTTGGATTCTTTAACTCTATACTAAACCTTGGGGGAGGCTCACTCAGATTTC
This sequence comes from Melozone crissalis, assembly GCF_028551555.1. Classification (NCBI taxonomy): domain Eukaryota; kingdom Metazoa; phylum Chordata; class Aves; order Passeriformes; family Passerellidae; genus Melozone; species Melozone crissalis. Next base: position 18,182,690 of record NW_026535786.1, on the reverse strand, counting down.
ACCAACATCTCTAATGAAGAACACGGTATTGTGTCCTGGTATCTTATCCACCGCTATTTGCCTTGTGTAGTCTTGCCAGACTTTCACAATCTGATATGCTAAATTTCACATACTTGCTCACAACCAGGTTTTGGACAAAGAAATTGATTTGAAATAAAACTCCCCATGAGCCTAGAATAAAATTTCACTTGCTCCAGAATTCCACATTTATAAACATACTACCCACAATTTTAGAAGTCACTTTTGAAATATAAGCTTAAGGGTATAAAGTGTTTATCTTCACACTTTATTTTCACCCCTCTAAAAATGCAAGAAAATGTTCTATTTTTCTAAGGCATAAAGACAATGTAGCTCCATAAACTAAGGAGCTATACTCTTCTTCCAGCCACATCTTTGTCTTTTTCTCCCAGTAAATACAATGGAAGCAGAGGATACCTTACTGATGTTATTTGGAAAAATGCTGTAAAACCAGTGCTATGTGAATAGTTGTCTCAGGGCTTAAACTATCCAGGAATTTTAAGAAAATCCAGATAATGTCAACTGGCTGCAAGAAAGTCTGTGAGCTACAGCAGCCCTTCTTTGGTGGCCCTGGTATATTTGCTGAATTCATGTTTTCTCTTAGTTCTCAGTATGAACAACTACTGTTTAAGGTGGCAAGGAGTTACCATGCCAGGGCACACATGTGTGACACTCTTTCCAAATCTTCTTCAAGAGGAGAAAAAAAAAAAAAAAAAAAAAAAGAGTTTGGAGCAAAAATCCTTACAGATTCTGCCTCTAAAGCAATATGAACTCTCAACTGTTTCAGCCACTGGGTTCCAGCAACTGCTGTTTATTCCTTTCACCCACAGAGTGTGAACTGAATAATAAAAGGCGAAGAGATGGAGTTTTGTGAGTGAGATGGTTTGAGTCAAAGAATTACTCTGAATGTAAACAGACTACAGATGAAGAGGGGAGTTGGTGGGACACCTTATGCTGGTAGAATGTTTATTTACCACAGTACAGGGCTGACTGAACAGGCAGCTGTCAGGGGAAGCATTCATTCATGAGACTGGGCTGGAGAATCATAGAGGGCCTGATCCAAATTTATTAGGAAAAGCATTGCTAGTAAAATATAATGCAGCAGAAACCATTGCTATGATAGTTATTACAGAGTTAGTGTAGTTTGCTACTCAGATGTGACAATATTAAGAGGTGAAAAAGGGGCAGTTCTTGCTACATGGACAGCACTGATGGGATTTTTAAGTTTGCCATTTTCCTGTGGCCAGAGAGGTAAATAACTCAGAGACATAGCTTGATTTCAGCCATGGGATGGCAAAGGGAAAACCAAGTCATAGCTCTGTAGATACTCAGTTGCTCCACTGGCGGCCTCAGCCTTTCCTTTCTTCTCAGGATGGAATTTTTTATTATAGCTCTGAGCTTTGACTTCATTCTTAGTGTCTGAATTTGTGTCCAAATGCCTCTTTTCTGACTGCTTAGACTAGGTGGGGGAGGTATTGCCCTAGAGGATCATGCTGTTTGAGGACAATAAACAGCTCTAAAAATTCATTACTTTCTTTGACCCCCACCTTCTCATTATCATTTTGCAGTGATAAATACAAAGTGCAGATAAGCAGTGAAAATAGAAGATGTGAAATACCCATGACAAAATACAGCAGCATTAAAATGACACTTCCTCTGCCTTTACTTGGAACAGCAGTTAGCTGACATGACAGAAATCATAAAACTGAAAAGCAAAAGTTTTTTCAGCAAAAAAGGGTGATTTGATAATTTTTAAAGATTATTCATAGCTGTACTTCACTGGAGAACCAAAGTCCCAGGACTTGTTAGGATACATCCTGTGTGGCTTTCAGGATGGGTACCAACATCACACTGTCAGCTGAGCTGCATTAGGAGCCATATGATGCCCCGTGGTCTAACAGCAGGGTATGCAATGCAGATCAACCATTCCTAAATTTGGTGGGCATTATCTTCTCAGGGCAAAGCTCACTCACACCCACAGCATTATCCAAGACAAAGCTCAAGAGTCTTTTCTTTCCTATGACTTTTTAAACAGAGATATGTCCTTAGAGGAAATGTTGAGATGAAAATGTTTAAGTATTAGTCAGTACATTCCTGAAATTTTCCAGTGCTGCTCTTATTGAGGATTAAGTTCTACTTTATTGTGTTGTACCAACAAACAAACAACAAATCCAACCCCAAGGCATTTAGTCTTAATCCACTGGATTTTTACTGCACTACTGCTTAAGTGGGAACAGACCTCAAATGCTGCTACTCCTTTTCTGAAGGAAGAAGACCGTAGCACTTGAGCTCAGAAGCTTGACCATTAATTGTTTGTATTGCAGAGCCTATGACATACTTAAGTAGCTGAGCACAACAATAAACACAATAGCCAGTTCATTAAATCATTCTTTGTTAAGACTTTCCAAAGCTTTGGGCTTAAGCCTCTTAAAATTGAAATCATTATGCTATTTTTTTTTAAACAAATGAGCAAACATAACTCACATAAAAAGGGGAAAACACAACAGAGTCTTTGATGTATGCATCATCACTGTGATGTCTTACTGAGATTAAACTATATGTCTAACACCGGTAAGAGGTTTCAACAGCTCTTTCCAAGGAGAAGCTGAAATCAGGAAGGGCTATAAAGTGCTGCCGTTGCTGTCACCTCTCCTGCAACAGCTTTCCTTGGCCTGTCACGTCATGAGAGAGGCTATCAATAAACTTTGTAGAGTGGTGTTTGTGGTCCCTCTTGTGTCTGTAAGTTCCTGTCAAAAACCTGACTTGCTGACGCAGCCTGACAGGCTCTGAGGATGACTAGAAATGACAAAAGGTGGAAGCAGGAATGGAGGTTTGCTGCCTTGGGCGAGTTTGTTCTTTTAACACCATGTACTAATATTCAGGCTTAGAAAAACAGGCAAACTATTCACAGCCATGAGGTATTAGGCAGACATTTTAAACAAGGCTATTTAGATATGGATAAAATACCTTAATAAAATGCTACTGTGATCAGCGCACCAAGTTATGCTCCTTTTAAAATTAAGTCATAAACCTCACCCTTTATTTTGTTACACAGCTCTGGCTGCCTACAGCTTGTTTCTTCTCTCTGTGCCAACATTACAGCCACACTGCAAAAGAACTCGGTTTATCTTTCTCCATAAAACAATCCTGCCCCTTTACTCACATCATATGCCATGTGCAGAATCTCTGCCTCTCCCATCCTGTAAACACTGCTAGTATGTGAAATCACACACTATTTGCATGAGAACATATTCTAAGGAAAGCAGAAGAGATATGCAGATCTAAGCAAAGACTAAAAAGAAGAAATTGCCATTTCCCCCCCACTGTTGCTACTATCTGCTTTTTCTCTTCCCTCACCTGTGATGGTTATGACCTTTGTTGTTAGGACCATGTCAGACTAAGGGCCAGCCTCTGATGAGTGCTGAGTGCTCCCTGGTTTTGATGGTTATTCAAAGCTTCTAGGGCCCAGTTTCCTTTCCACAGGTACCCCTAAGCAGTTTCGGCCTGGGGAGTGTTCTTTACAGGCTTGAGAAGTGACATGTTCCTCTCTGGGAACAATGAAGACAAACAATAATGGGTGTGTTGAACATCCTACTCTATCAGGGCATTTTTTAATTGCTTTTTCACATTTTTCATCATTTCTTACAATTGTTCCTAATATAAATTTCAAGACAGAGCTTACCCTGATATGGAAGTTATGGAATCATAGCCAAGGATTCTTTCTCTGTGAATTACCAGCCCCAAGGCAGTTCTTCCTGACAAGATGAGGGTGAAGAAAAAAGGTGGGAGGGAGAGGAGGCAAAGCCCAGCTTCTTTTTTTCCCATGTAAGGTACCTCAGCCTAAGCATAGGGCTGCAAACTACCTGCCTAGGACAGTTGTGGTCTCAGATCTAAGACCAGGGTCTCCTTTCTGTGCAGACATACAGCACTTACAGCTTTAAAATACATGTATAAATGAATTGAGAGTTAAAAACTACTAGAGAATACTCCATGGGATTATCTGTACTATCAAGACAGGAAAACTTTGCAGATGCTACTGTCTCTCTAGAGGAATAAATGCTTGCATTTTAATATTCTCAGCAGCTGGTTCCTGTTGAATGCCATCAGGATGATTCAGCCACCCACCAGGAACACCAGTAGCAAGTGCACACACAGACAAATCTGCAAAACTTTCTGCTCCTGATGCCACTGTTGTTATTTTGGCAGAGTCTGATCTGTATTAGCTGTTCTTCATTACTACCAGTGGCAGGTTTAACTTCACCCCAGGATGGTGAAAGAAAAACAACTAGTCCCTGGGGCTGCCCTAATCAATCCAGCTGTCTGCTTCCTATCAGCAGTGCTTCCCACAATCCACATCATTAGCAGCTTACTCTGTGGTTACCTCACTCACTTTCAGCCTCGCCACAAGTCACATGTGCCCTGCGAGCTCAAAGTGATGGCCCAGGCAGTCTGATGTCCTTCCCACCACCGCAGTCCACATCTGATGAAAGGGACACAGCCTTATAACACACTTGGTTTCTGCATGAGACTCAACTGCAATAGATTACTTCCTCACCCCTGCTGATGAACAATTTATGTCTAAAAATACAAGGTCTGCTATCTCTCCCCATTTAAAAGGAAAAAAATCAACCTCAACCAGTGACGTTCTGTCTGTGGTCTGTGGACCACTTCCAGGTGTTTTATGGAGGTGCATCTGTCTAGCAGCAATAATGAGGCATTTACTTTTCCTCAAGCGGCAATGCTTCCTGACAGTTGTTGACTGGGTCAAATCACTCAATGCTTCCTCTAATCCTACTGGGACAAATTTCTGCCTCACTTTTGTCTGGCACTTCTTGGAAGTAGAGTAAACTGTGATGCCAATCTGCAGAGCCCTACCTGGAGAGGCAAAACACCAGAGAAGACAGAACTAAAGAGCACAGACACTCCTGCAGACTTGTGGACCCATGGCTATGGATCTTGCAGCAGACACAGAGTCTCTCAGTGGTAATTCATGTGATGACTGACATCCAGAGAGTGAAAATAAACAGCTCAAATGCAAAATGGTGGGAATGCAACAGAACAGCTGCATCCACCTGGTCAATAACACCCGCTTAAGTTTTCTTCCTTAATGCTACTGCCATTTCACTTGGCTTCATAGGAAAGATGCTACAGGTGGACAACAATGCTGTATCAACATCTATTCTAAAATTATGGGGTTTAATTCCATCATTACAGAGGATACTAATTTCAACATTATTCAATGCTTTGAAAAAAAAAATCATGCTTTCAACATGGAGATAAATATTAGCACTGAAAAAAATCAGTGGTGTGTTGGCCTTCCAACAGGAATGACCTCAAATACTGGTGCCATACATATAGATAACTCCTCAAGTAGTCTGTCAGAAAAATGTTAGAAATTTAGGTTTACCACCTGTGCCAAGTTGTCCTGACATGGAAAACAAGCCAAAATAGATAAGTCAGAAATTGTTCAATGGGTAAATGACAGAAACATTATGAACACAAGTGTTCTCATGTCAGATCCCTGATGTACCCATACAGCTTGTGACACCTACTGCTGACTGCAGTGATATTCATCCTGGTTAGAAGAGATGCTATAATATTCTTTACTTGCTTTACAAAGAATATCTTCACGGATTGGTATAATTTCCAGAATCTAGAGTCATCTCTACCATGATCTCAATTTAAATCAACGAAGTTATGGAACCACCACTTGTTCTCTCTAATAAGTGAACAGTTAAGTGCCATTCAGAGTCAGCCAGGAGTGTGTATGACTACGGAAAAGAGAGACAAGAGTGCAGCAGAAACTGAGAGAATAATCTTTCATACCAAATTAAAAACAAAACAAAACAAAACAAAACAATCAATGAAAATTTTAACAGCCTGCCCAGTTTCCTGGTATTTCATCTCATGTAAAAAACAAGAATTGAAATTCACAGAAAGCAAAATCACTGAAAATGGGATTTAATTTAATTAAACAATAAACCCCAGTGTTTTGCATTTTTTTTCTCCTTTGAAAAAAGAATGAGAGGAAGGAGAAATAGAACATTCAAATTTTTGTTACTTTTCTTTTTCTTCCCCTCAATCAATATTGAGGTTTTTTGACCAGTTCTTCCAGTAAGCTGTCTCACTGGATGCGATGTGGCAACAAGGATCTGTAACCGATTGTGGTTTCAGGGCTGAGAATGCATTGGATTGCCTTCTCTGTTATTTTAGCCCCAAAGTATATTTTAAATAGCCTTAAAGAGAATGAAAATTCTTCTCATACCAGTGACAGGGAGAAATAGCTTTAGAAAGGACTTTCATGTTTCTAACAGTTTTTGGGTTTTTGTCCTTTCGAATATTTTTTCTTTGCTTGCACAGATGCAACAGGATAGCCTTTAAAAAAAAGAATTTGGGATACGACACTCAGTAATCCATCCATCAACAAGAATATCCAGATATGTGTTTCTTTCAAGCAGTGAGTGTCATGGCATTTCCTTCCATGCACTTTGTTCACATCAGAGACAAGTCAACCTCACAAAACCAGTTTGAAAGGATGGGGGTTTTTTAAGATATTTTAAAAAGGATGTTATTGTTCTACAAGTGAGTCTGAATGATCCAGACTGGCCCCATTTCAGTGCTTGGCCTACAATGGCCAGTTTTGAAATCATCATTTCTCTTACTCTATTTTGCCAGATTGGTTAGGACCAGTCATGCATTTTCACAAGCAAACCAATTGAGAAAAATATTTTTTCTTTCTTAATAAAAACTAACCAGACTTTTACCTTGGCCAGAGGATTTCATCAAGTTTTAAGAGGAAAACATTAATATCTTCCAAGCATGAAACCCTCACAACACTTACACTCAATAATAAGCATTACCAGAGATATTTCACAGGTGAAGGAGGACAGGAGAGAAATGCTACAATATTTGAAGATGCAAGAATTCTTCATACTGAACTGTGTGAAATCCAGAGACAGCCTTGCTAATTGCACCTAATTATTTTGTAAGCATATCACAGGCCATGCTGGTGCCATCTTCTCAGCTGCCCCTGAGAAAGGAAACCACCAGCTGGTTTTAGAGTTGGCTGGAGTAATCTGAAGCCAGGGGCTAAGTGACCTGTTCCAGGCTGCACCATGAGTGGGCAGCGGGTGAGGAATGATTCCATTCCGTGGTGTTCCAGCCACCAGAGCAAAGAGAGGTGCTGCTCTGGAGAGGGCTGGAAGAGAAACAACTGGAGAAAATGAACAGTACACTTACCGTAATAAAGTGTTACCCTATTCTTTGTTCCTTTGTTGGTAGGGAAAAAAAAAAAAGAAGTAAAAGCTATGTGTGAGAGAAGAGCTTTCTCTTGCCTAATTAGGCCTCCCTTTCGTTATGCCCTGAACATTGGAGTTTTAATCCTGAGCACAGAGCGGCCTTGGGCAGAAAATTTGGCCAGTCTTTTTCACAAAGTTTGAATGTGTTCAGACCTTTCAAAACTGTACCAACCCCTCTCTAACCTTCAGATTAAGTAGTGCGTTTTCAATGCCATAATGAGCTAAGCCCGCTGGCCTCCTGTGAGATGGGAAAGTACCCGCTGCTTGAGAAGCCCTAATCCAAGGTGAATTATTGCTACTTTTTGTTACATTCTTAACATACTCTGATATTTTACCATTTGTTTTGACCTTATTGACCACTGCAGACTAAATTTGTTTCTTTTTCCTGTCTTTAATAGCTTTATGATACTCTTCTTTTCACATTACTTTCTGTGTGTATTCTCAAGACCTTTTCTCTTTTGTTCCCATCTCTTTCCCTCTTTATGACTGGATCTTTGACTTTAGCCACATATTTCTTTAATTTCTGCCTATATATTCAAGTACAAAAAGAAACCCACTCTGCATACTGTTTCTCACTTCTTCTGCCACCAGTACCTCCTCACCTCTCACTTCACATTCCATTACTCACGTCCCCATTCCCTCTAACTCTATTCTGGATGTCAAAAATTTACCACCTGTTAGCCAGACCAGCAAAGTTTATTAATCCAAGCATGGGGAGAAGATTTCTGACAGTAGAGGGCTCCTTAATACATCAGACAAAGGCATAGCTGAAGCTAAGTCAAATTCAGACTCAAAACAAGTAGAACAGACTTTAAAATCTTCAGAATAATTGTCTTAAATATGTGGTCATTCCTGATAACCACATGTCCTGATTAGTTAAAAACTTTAGGATTATCTCTTTCAGTCTCTGAAAGATATGTTCCAGCTCAGCAGAACAAAAATGCTGTCAGAAATTCAGTAGGCTTTATCTCGTAAAAGTAACTGGTTACGACTATTGGAAGTGCCCTTCCCGCCTGACCATCTTCAGAGATGAAAAGGCATCAGCGTCCAGTCTGTCTCAGACTCTCCCTGGCAGTGTCCCTGCTTTTCCACCTGCTAGCAGCCATTGGATAATTTGGGACAATTCTTTCTCTCCTCAGCTAAAAGGCTATTTCCCCCTGTTTGCAGGGGTTACCCCTTCTCGAGCCTGGGCATCACAGCTCTTTTAAAAAGGGTGACTGTGAGGATCTGAATGGATGTATTCCCCTAGCAGCCACCTGTACACCGAGAGAAAAAGCTACTTCTACTTTTCAAAAGCCTTTTCTCATTTTCAAACTCCAGTCCCCACCCCAGCTCCTGCTCAGGGCTTTTTCAGACTGCCTCCAGTACACCTGCCTAGTTCTCCTTGGCTCACTGAGGTCCCCAGAAGCATCACTAAGAGCCCAAGATTAATACATTTTTCCAACTACATGTTCAAAGGACCGTAGCAGCCACAGAGCTATTAGGCCCAAGATACATAAAGTTATCAAGCAATCAATTTACTTTAAATTACCATTTGGATATTTATGTTCTTAATCATATAAATGAGAATATACAGTCATATCTTAACTGAAGTACAACTGACAGACATGGAACCAATCAGCATCGAATACATGGATTTTTCAAGATCTGTTTAAATTCAGTCTAAACTGTGGGTTTATGGCATTGCAAAAATTTACTGAAAAAACATGAGTTAATATTTGTCCAGTTCTTTCACATGAGAAGCGCTGTTACTGTTACTGTCAAAAAGTCTACTGTGGGCTTAAGTAGCTGTAAGAATGCAAAACAGTTTAAATTTTGAATAGCTTTCGTAACTAATAGCAAGTAGGCAATATAACAGATGGCGACTCACATGAAAGATAAACCACATCTTAATAACAATAACTTACATTCAGAGGGGTAGTGTTTCCTAGTGCTCAGAGCATGAAACTGAGAACCAGGATTCCCAAATTATTCTTCTGGCTCTGCCATTGATTTGCTGTGTGCATTTAGAAAAGTCACTTAAACATTTCTGTGCCTCAGTTTCCTCATCTGCAAAATAGAGATAGTTCTTACAAACATCACCGGACCATTGAGGGGAAGAGATCCAAGCTGTCAGATTTTATAACAAGCATTTTAGACAAATGAAGGTATGGAAGAGAGGTGTTGACTGTTGTCATTGTCGAGTCAGTCATTGATCAAATTGCAAAGTGATTATTTTGAGCTGAGCTAATACAGCCGTCCCAAGAGTGGGAGGTGGCAGCTGCTTAACTGTGCTCCATACCCCCATGGTGTGGTTGAGGTCTGGAACTGAACATTGCTCTGCACAACCGACACTTCAGAGGGAATCCAAGGAGGCCAAACACAGTTGCCTTCACTGAAATTTAGCCAGGACATTATGTAATTTTTAGCAGCAATCTGAATCTCTATTTTTATATCTCTGATAAAAAGGAGCACCTTAAGCTCTCCAGGTTTCTGTCATCATTAGTTGGCAGACTACTTCCTTTTGATCAGAAATGAGATTGCTTCTCACTGACTTTGCTTGGTGCAGTTCTACAGAGTTTCTCAAAGGTTATCTATCTATCTATCTATCATCTATCTACCCATCACAGCTGATCTCACTGAAGACGACTCTGGCATCTTCATTTCAAAGAGCTTTCACTGGTATTTCCTGATTCTCCAGCCAAAGAAATTATTACTAAACCCTTTTCTCTGGGAGCATGGAACAAAAATTATTTCTCACGCTGGCTTGATGGGATATGTAGTTGAGATTAACAGGTCAAAGAGTTATAGGAGTCCTATTCAGTGGACTGCCTAAAGAATATTCCATGTAACTAACTTAAATGCTCTCCAGATGGTCAAAACTGAAAAGGCCATCTGAGCAAAAATCAAGTTTTGGAAAGTGCCATGAGAAATTTCAGCCAGAGGATGTGGATTCTGCTTGGGCTGGCTTCAATGGAAACGGACTCACTCTAAATATTAATTTTTTTTTGTTTATTATATACTCTTAATTTCTCACAAAGAAATGTCTGGAAATTCCATGTTGTTATTTTCAAAAATGATGAGCTCAAATCACAAAATCTGGATCTGGATGCCTAGCAGTGCCAGAAGTTCAGGAGAGTTTGGACCAAGAAGGCTGGCTCAGGCAAGTGTTGAGTGTTTTCCCAGGATTTTTTGAAGGCCAAGACAAGGGTTTCAAAGAGGAGAGAGGCATGTGCAACATGGCAGAGTTACAAAAAAACATCGCTTGGAATTTCCTGGGTTTTGTGAGATTAAAATTGTGAGTCTAATTAGTTTAAGGAAATTAGCTCTTTATAATTTTCATTTTGTATTGAAGAAGTAAGAAAAATTAAAAATAGAAAGAGAATGGAAAAATTAATGGGTTTCAGTAATTAGTTAATCAGAAAATGCTCCTGTCTTAGTGTGGCTGCCCAACACATTAAAAAAGAAAAAAGAGAAAAAAAAGTAACCATGACTTTCCTCATACTTTCCAAAACAGTATAAGCTTCACCTCTGAGCTTGGAACAACTACTTGACATTTCAATTCAGCTAATTTTCTAGTGGTAAGCCACTGAAATTGGTGTTTAGGTTGAAATACCATCTCACCATAACATTAATACAGACATAGAGCAAATACACATGTCCTGGCAAAAAATAAGCCAGAATTTGTTGCTCCTACTGGCCACATCACATTTACATGACTTGCATGCACTAATGAAATGTTAAATGGAAAGGAAACCTCTTCTGAGAGCAGACCTTTTCACCAAGTGCCGAACTGGGGATCTCTGACATCTGAAAGCAGCAGGACAACTTATTACGCTGTAGGAAAACACATTTCTCTTGACAGTGGTGATCCAGTCTGAGGCCTCACAAGCCACACACTGGTGCACTAAAGAGACATGTGTTAGACAAGCTGTTTTGTCCCTTGGCTATCACCCTCCCGAGCGCTGAACAGATCTGGATTGGACTGGCTTAGAAAAAAAAGTCAGATGAAAGCAGTGAAGTTAAGCCAAGTCAAAACACAACTCTGGTGCAATTCCACCAAGTCCAAGTTATGCTAACAAAACTTCAGCAGCGGAGAGCCTGTCCTCCTCTGCCCAGCCCAGAGCACTTTCAGGCATTAGCTGCAGCACTTGGCTTTCAGCTCTCTGCACCTCTTTGCTATATTTATTTGTGAGGTAGCTAAATATGTCTTTTGTAATTATTTAAGCTTGTAACATCTTTGAAATGAAAGAATCTACTCTGCAGAGATGATGTTGAAGAAGTCTGAAGAGCGTGGGGTTTTTTTCCCTTTAAATAAAGATGCTGAGCAACAATCCATTGAAATGGCCAAAAACTTGAAAGAAGCCTTTTAATTCCCACTTACATTGCTCTCAAACTTCAGCCTTATCGTGGAGCTGTTTACTGATTGTCAAGTCAACTAAATTCATGGGCGGCTACCAGAATGAGCTGACAAATAAATACAATACCCACAGCAAGGACTGCTCAGAGGGCTGGAGCACGCATAGAGTACCAGGGAACATCACGTACCATGCACGCAGGGCACACAATTCTTAAACATTCGTAACACTTCAAAACCAGATTTCTTCCAACAAAGTCTGTAATTGCTTCCCCAGGAGCATGAACGTGCCTAAGCATGAAACGTTATAGTGAAGCTGGTTTTAAGTTGGTCAAGGAAGAGAGAAAAGGAAAGAAGCCTGAAAATGTTGCCTCTTGTCAAAGAGTCTCTTATTCCTCATTGGGACAACTGGTGAAAACTAAACAAAAAGGAACGGTGTGCTGTTGAGAGCAAAGCAGACACTGGTATTTATGTGGAGGAACTGGAGGCATGTACAAATAAAGTTTCAGCCTGCAGCAGTCATCTCAACTCAGCTCTAGCACCGCCACTAAAGTGAGTGCACCCTGCAGGCTCCAGAGGGATGCTGTGCTGTGTGCAAGCACACACTGAGGTTTCTGGTTTCCAGCACTGATTCAAGGGGACCACCCTAAATCCTGACCTTCTAGCTCTGTTTTTCATTACCTTTTCTCAGGAAAACCTGCACTGACTTCAGTGGGAAGGTGTCTTAGCTGAGAAGTAAGAAACATCACCAACTAGCCAGGCAACTTCAATTTACACACCTACAGTACAGCTGAAATGCAGTTGTTTCTGGATTCTTAACAAAAACCCCTCTGGTCTGTATTTGCCTCACTTACAAGATTGCTTTTGTACACTGGCCTAAGTATACACTGGAGAGGAAGGGCTAAAACTTACAGTTCTTCAGCTGTGTTAATAGGAATATCAGCTCAAAATGCATATAAATCACACCCCAAAATCTGTCCATACTTTTCCCCGGAGCGTGGCGATCGGCCCGCACACAGCCACTGCTGAACAGCGCAACTTGGTAGAAGGACTGGCTGGCCAAAGCACCTACCTCTGACAGAAAGTATCAGTAACTCCTTTGTGTCTCTACAGAGCAAACAGGATTTCGGCTTTGCTGATCTTACCAAATTCGGACAAATAAACCACCAAGTTCCATAAAAATACAGCAATAATTACAGAGGGAGCAAAGTTGTGAAAAAAGCTCATTTACTGGTTTGCTTGACAAAGTATATTATGATTCAGGTTGCAAAAAACTGAAGGAAATGAACAAAAACCCGAACGCTTTAAATTCCTCCGATAAAACTTAAATCTCCTTCCTTCAAAACCTCTCACTCTGGAATATTTTAAAGATTTTCCTTCCCCCCCAGCTTTAAAAACCAATTCTTAACAATTCTCAACAGAAATCTTTAGTTCACAAAGAGAAATTAAAACATTGCATAGGAAAGTATCAAAACAAAACATTACCTCTCTTTTGGAAAGACAGACCTTTTCCCTTGCAACGATTTAGTAAATTTGATTTCAATTCAGAGTTTCTGTTGACATGACTTATCATTTTCAGACAAAAAAGTTTTGCAGCGGTGTTTTTCTAAATAATGCAGTACTAAAGACAGCACAAACAGGGAAAAATATAATCTTAACTAAATGTGACTCGGTATCAGAAATGCTGCTGCCACAAGGCTACTTTGCTACACACCTTCAATTGTTGGCTGCTGTCTGGCTCCCCCCATCCCATTATTAGGCACCAGAGTTCTGATGCAGGAAACTTTTATGGGCAGCGAACACAAAGCGTGTCTAATTTCTAACTCGCGCTTCATCCTCTCTTCCTCCAGCACAATGTTTCATTTTCTCACAGCCCTAACTTCCCCATTTGCTCACCTAAATGCAGAAAACCCCAGTACAGGGATCGCTGCCTGACGGCTTTTCAAACTCGGTGTGCAGAAGGTGCCCAGATGAAATAAATAAACAAACAGAGGGAAGTTTATGAAAGTGAAAGGAACGGCACGGAGCAGCAGCAGGCAGCTCTGTACTCCTCCTTAGACTGACACAGGTGTATCCCAACTTCACCCACGCAGGCAGGAGACACGGGGAGACACGTACGGGTACATATGGACACACCGAGAAGTGCCAGAAAGGGCACAGGAAGAAGCAAAAGAGAGAAATAAAGCCGAAAGGTGTTATTTATTTTTACAACTCGACAATGAACTTCAATTTTGGCAGAGGATTAAAAACAGCCCTGGGAAATGATTAAGGTTTTTTTTTTCTTTTCTATAAAGCTTCAGCACAAAAAGAGAGATTATAAAGGGGATACGCTCACACGGGCACACATAAAATAGGGGGGAACTAAGGAGAAGGAAATGAAAGGGAAAGAAAACAAACAGCCTCCTAACAGGCCCATACTGCTAACGGGAGTCCAAATAAAGAGTCATATGATATCTGATAGTGCAGGACACGTCGCCAGGAGCTGGAGCGGATTGCCTGCAGGAAGAAAGAGCCAGTGTGTTACTGCTCAAAGAGCTTTTCTTTCCCCATTTTCTAAATTTTTTCCCCCTCTCTCTCTTTTCTCCTGTACTGTGAATGTGTTAGTCTCAGGTCAGGTCCACGGAGTCCCCAAAAGACAGCTATCATCATCCCTACTTCTGGATGCAGAGACAGTCACTGGAAGATGCCTTCTAGTTGAGACTGGGGGGGCTAAATCTAGATTTCAGCTCTGTTCTGACCTCTCTCGTATATTACCATTTCCAGGGCTGCAGATACAAAATTCTCATCACAAAATTGTTAGATTAAAAAAAAAAAATAAAGAGGGGATGGAGAGGTCGGATGGGGGGAGGAGAAAAAAATATTCAGGCAGAAAAAACCCGAGGCTGCTTGTCCTATGGAAAACTTCAAAGGCCAAGTCCCATTTCTGCTCTCTTTTGCTAACTTTTCCTGTGATTTCTTTTTTTTTTTTTTTTTTGGAGAGAGCAAGAGAGAAAAGTCACAGCAAATATTCAGACCATGAAAAACATCAGGAGTTGGGAAAACTCTCTGGAGGAATGAAGAAAGCAAGGATTTTAAGTAAAAGAAAGGCATTTGGAATTTGCCAAAAGTTTTTCTATTTGTTATGGTAGGCCATCCCTCTCGGCCAAACATTCCACATTAAACTGGGGAGCCCGTTAAGTACTTTTAGCTTGGCATCACTATTGCTGCTGCCCATGGAAAGGCAGAACAGCTGGGTTACCTGCAGCAAAGGAGCCTGTACTCAGAGTGAGAGACTTCAGCCTGTGATGAGTCCCCAGCTTCTGCTGGGAGAGCTGTGCCCACCGCAGCTTTGGAGAGGGAAGAGTCCCAGCTAATGAAGCTGTGGGGGTGCAAGCCCTCAGTCTAGATACTGGTATGAAAACAAAACTGTGTTTTAACTGGTAGTTTCACTTGTCATGGACAGTTTCCCTGTTCCCCAGTTTCTGCACGGGACAGGCTGTATCCTGCAGGATGTTTAGGCACTGTAGGGTGCTGGGATTTCTAAAGCGGTGCAAGCAGAGCCCAAGGATGGATATTTTTCTCCCCCTCATCATATGAGGAAATGTAAATGGACTAATTCCCTGTGTGCACTTACACAATGCATAGGTGTTGCTTAAAAGCAGTGTTACAACAGATATGTGATGCCTACGAAGCTGTAACAGACAACCTCTTCTGAGGAAAGCCTGCAGCGTGAAAATAAAAATCAAGGTATTGTAGTAGTAGTGCAGCCAGAAAGAGCATCGTAACTCTAATTATTTTATCTAGTTTTGTGTTTTGTGTGCTGAGGATTTTTAGGGGGGATATAACATGCAGTTTCCTCTCTTGTTTTCTGTACCTCTGCTATATGATGCTGCTCTTAGATTGTCAATTTGTCAAAGCCAGGAAAATACAAATCAATATAGGAAGGAAGGCAGAATTTGGCTAAAGAAGCACTTCCTTAAGCTACTGAATTTGCAACAGTATATATTCTCAAACATTCTAAGCACTGCACAGGAGATGCTGTAGAGAAGATCCTATGTGCTATACACTATATGCAACAAAATTCAAATCAAACATCTCCTTAAATGTGATGCGCTATTCCCTTGTAAATGACATGTGCCTTTTTCACATACAAATAGACAAAGAGTGTATCTACAAGAAACATACGCAGAAGAACAAAAAATCTACAGTGCAAGAAAGTCTATCCTGAAACCCTCAATCTGGGGCTTGGCTGAAGAAGTAAACTCAGAAGGTGAAATGGAGCCATTTAAAAGAAGGTCCCACCTAACAAGAGGAACAAGGAAACAAACAAACAAACAACAACAAAAAAAATCCCTGAGCTCCCACTAATCATTTGAGCTGCCAATGAGAGGTGACTTTTAGACAGATGGTCAGGGGAAAGCTGGGTCCGTGGACACAGACGTTAGTGCCCCATCTGTATTTTAGGATCCTAGCTTCAACAAGCCATTACCAACTTTTTTTCTAAGTGACAGAAAGTGAAAGATTTCTGTTCCCGCTAATTTGCTTCTTTTTTACCGAAACCACCCCACTTCCCTCTTTTTTTTTTATCCCGGTAAAAATTTGTTGGTTGATTTTTTAAGTAATCAGAAACTGTTTGCAGTATAACTTTTATGCCAAAAAAAAAAAAGCAAAAAAAAAAAAAGCTAGGTAAGTTGGCAAAACAGCAATTGGAATTTAAAGAGAGAGTTTAAAAAAGGGAGAAAAGAATGACATACCAAACTCACTTCTTCTTGTCCCCCTTCCATTCCTGTTCTTATTATTTCCAAATTATAATTTGGAGGTAAGGGAACTGCATTTCCTTTCAATCTATTTTGTTGCTGCCACACATTCTGTGCTTTGCTTCTCTCTCATTCTTTTTAGGAGGGGGAAAAAAAATCCCTAATAAAAATAGAAAAACATATCTCAGGCGTTAAGCTCGCTCTCCCCCTTCCTTTGTAAAGAACTCTTTGTTCTCTAGTGAAAATGCTGAAAAAAATCCCCGGGCTCCCTGAAACAAGTGCAAAACACTTAGAGGCTTTTGGGCTGGCGAGGAGCCAGAAACCCTCCCGCTGTCTGGTTAGGAAGAGAGGAAAGAGAGAGAGAGGAGAGAGAGGGAAAAAATTGGAGCTTCCTTTAATAGACATAGGAAGCAGGTCCTTTTTTTTTTTTTTTTCCCCTTTTTTCCTTTTTTTCAAAACTGGCGGTCAAGCGTTAAGTAACTCCCTGTCTAAATCCACCTGCTGGAAATGAACTTGGGTAACCCCCCCAGGGGTGCACAAAGAGGAGACACAGTAACACACTCCCGGCTCTTCTCCCAGCCGCCCCCTCCCCGCTGCCCTGCTTCCATTCTCCTGCTCCCAGCACACAAATGCCCACAGCTCGCACTCCCCCTGCCACCACCAACCACCGAACCAAAATAAACGCTCGCTCCATCTACTTAAAGAGCAGAGACGGCTGAGGGGGTGGGGGGAAAGAAGGGAAGAAAAAAATAACAAACAACCAAAAAAAAAAAAAAAAAGCGGGGGGGGGGGGGTAAAGCGCTTTTTCCATCTCGGTTGCGACAGTGATAAGGGGTAGGGAACATCTCATACCTGGTGTGAATGCTAATCAGCCAGGAGTTCTCCTTTTTTCCCAAGACAGGGAACTGTTTCCTTCCAAATTTATTAGAACCTCCTCCACTGCCTCTTTGAAAAACCTTCTTTGTCACCCTCTTCCCAAGTCCTGATACTTCTTTAAAAAAAAAAAAATGGCTTCGGAGCTCCTTCTATTCTTGATATTGATTCTCTCTCTCTCTCTCCCTCTCTCTCTCTCTCTCTCTCTTTCTCCCTCTCTCTTTCTCTCCCCCCCCCCACCCCTCCTCCTTTCTCCTGTCTCTGTCTCTTCTGAGTGGTCTATTGATAAGTCCCTAGAGGCACTGGGTCAGCCTGCCCGTAGGAAACCAGACACAATGCACAAATCTCCGAGTGCCATTCTGCCATCAGCAAGCAGACCACGTTTAGGAGAGAGGAAAAAAAAAAACACACACACACACACACACAGTAGAGCAAAAGACAGAGAGAGAGAGAGAGAGAGAGAGAGGGAGAGAGAGGGAGAGTGTGAGAAAAAGACTGATTGGAACAGGAGGGAGGGAGGGAGGGAGGGAGCGAGAGAGCGAGGGAGAGAGAGCGACACTGCCAGTCAGGTTAATCATCCCTACTTTAATTAGCTGTTCGGCTTAGACATAAAACAATTGAATTTGAATGATCTGTCAGTGGGCTCGGCTGAACCAAAGGGGAAATGCGAATATTACAAAAAAGACTGTTGGTGTATTCAGATAAGCTCGCAGGGAAAATCCTCAAAGGATAACTATTAAAACTTAGCACCAAACAAAAAGTAAGATTCAAATGGCATTATACAGAGGCCATCTCCAAAAAGCTGGGAGATCCCTTCCCTCTCTTTTTTTACACATCACTGCAGCTTTTGCTGAAATAAACACCTGCACCTTCTCACAGTCTTCAAAGACTACCTGTCCTGCGGGGTGGGGAAGGGAGTGCAGGTTTGCCTGCTACCTTGGCTCGCTTGAGGCAAGACCATGCTGCCCTTCAGTCAAATTTTCCTGATGGATCACCGGAATGTTATGATTCTGGAACTGCACAAGCTCCGGGAGCACATCCTTGCCATGCATGTCTGCACAAACACAGACAAATCGAGCACCGACAGGGTACAGACGGAGATGTTGCGAAAAGGCAGTGCTAGGTATTGGGGTAAGACAAGTCTCAGGCACCAAGGGGGTGGAGAAATTATCCCCCCAAATAGGTGGCAAAGTAGTCTATTTCTTCTACCCTGGGCTGCAAAATGAAGTACAGTTCAAATGGATGGTTCCTGGTGATACCCAGCGCAGTGGCAGCACTGTGTAGCAGGCAAGGCAGAGATTTATGAGACTTGTGCAAAGTCTGCTTCTTAAAAGGTGTGGGCCAGTCGGCGTCCCCCTCTGAGAAGGAAGGCAGCAGATAACACCCTGCTCTGGGAGGGAGCTGTCAGCATGTTCAGCCCCTGGACATCACACCCCTGCCCTGCCAGAACTTTCCCTTGTCAGATGGAAGGGAACTGCTTTGGGTTTCAGGACACTGAATGTCCCCTCATCAGGGGCTCAGATGTCCCCTCCTGAGTAAAGAGCACCAAGGGAGGTGTTTGAATTTATTGTGCAAGGCAGGTATATTATCTGTGTTCCAAATACATTTTCTGTATTTCATACAGGGCTGCAGCTACAACAGCAAATCCATAATTCCTGATCAGCTCCGTGAACATCTGCTGTATATAAACTTTTAAATGGGCATGACTAACCTGCCAGTGCCACTCAAAAGCATGGGAAGAAAGTAGAGAAAGGACTCACAATGCAGCTGACTGCTGGCCTTTCAGAGGGAGTGCTGGGATTCTCCCCTCACTCTGTATTTTAGGTATAAATGCTTAAGGAAGGAAGAAACAAAAGACAGAAGTTCTATCAATGTCTCTATATTAATTTTATCATTTTTTTGACATAGCTCTCCAGGCAAATCTGGCACCAGCGTTTATGTGTTTTGCTTTTAATGGAGAGCTGATGGGAGATTCATTCCTTCTATCAACTTCTGCTATAGGAAAAGGTGGGCTCCTGCCCTTTTTCATCTTTTTAAATGCTACATGCTGGCTGGCTGTGTCCCATCTGCCTGCCAGCCCCATTGGGGCCCATTGACTCAGCACAGTTTACAGAAGACCCAAACAGTCAATAGGAGAGGGATGCATTGCAGAAACAATTGGGACATTGGGCTTAATGAGGTTATGCAGGAGTTCTCCCCTCAGCCTCCCCAAAATATGCATTTTTCATGAATATTAACGTCCCAAGGAACAGAAAAGGAGATTTCAGAGAAATACAGCACCATCAAAAGCCTCGACTCCTTTTCAGATGAGATTTTGTAGAGCACAGTGACACAGACAAGTCTCTTCCCTGGGTCAGTACCAAAGTAATAATCCAACAGAGTGAAAAACAGCTCTGGGCTACATTTCTAATAAAATATGCAGAGGACCTGACCACCATATGCAGGGATTCACTGAAGAAACAGTGCTGTCATGTAATTACCAGCTATGGTAATGTACACGGGGCCCTCCCTAAGGTTGCACAGACAACATTAGCTGTGGCATTTCCTAACTTTTAAGTGTTTGACTTAGTAACATTAGCATTACAGTAATGCATTTTCAGTATAATTTCTCAGCGTTTTCTTTAAAAGTCAACCTAGAAGCTGTTGCAGGCTGCTGCGGAGGCTGGGGCAGGCTGGCACCTGTGGAGCTGTAATACAGGACTCCACCACTCCGGCCGGCAGCGCTGGCAGCAGCTCCACTGAAACGGCGCTGACGAGGGGATCAACCACTGGGAGACTGTGAGGACACTTCATTCAGTGACTTGACAGTGTCTTCCTGACGAGGAAAGTTCTGAGAAACAGGAGGCCTAAGCTGACCCTCAAGGAGGAGAGCAAAGTACACTGCCATGGGAAGAGACTCTTTGGACCCTGGCTCCCCAAACCCGCACATCTTCTGTTGCTGTTGGATTTGCTTCCATTCAGTTGACTCCACGGACTGCTGCTCCTCTTGCTTTGTAGCTTACTTTCTCTCATGTTATTTCTCCCTCTCCAGACTACTCCTTGTCACAGTCTGTTCTTTATCCCATTGTCCTAAAAGAGGCATTTTCTCAAATAACTCTTCCCCTCTGCTCTACCCCAGGCATGAATATACCCTGAGCACAGAGGAAAGCAAACTGCTTAGCATGGTAAATTAGGCCACGTGGTGTTTCAGGCTGCCTTAACTAGACCACTCCTTGCAAGACTGTTTAAAACTAACTCGGGTATCATAATTTGCAATCCACAGTGTAGACATATCAAAATGTCCTTGTTCTCATTTCCACTGCTTGCTGCCATAGCAACCCCTGGTCAAAAGGAAATTTCCATTGATATCAGAAGGAGCAGCATTTCACCCAGGTGAGTTTTTACTATGTGGCACATATTTTATTAGCATGTGTTCCGGATGTGGAGATCCTCAAATCTCCTATAGCACCTAATGTAGAAAACACTACTGTTAAGTCCTGCTCTTAACTGGTCCTCTTCTACTGGAAGCTACAGAAGTAAAGGACCTCCTGCTATCTACATGAATATCATCCAAGAGCTGATTTGTAGTCTAAATAAATGCAAAAGGCCAGGAGGAGCTCCAGAAAATGTACATCACCTTCCCCTCCTGAGATTATTATCACAGATTTAACTCAGATACATGATGATGATTTCTAGCTTTGCATGGTACACTCTTGCTTGCTCTTCTTTCATATAAATTATTCCATGTATCAGGGAGATTTAGCCAAAGGATCAACAACTGAAAGCTTAGTCTGTCTGATCAGTTGAAAAAAGTTTGCTGTTTGCTATGGAAAAGAAAATCAGTGCTGCAACAAGTTTTCAGACTCATATGTATGGCAACCTTTCTGTATGTTGCTAGAGAATTGGGAGAGATCTTTATGAGCACTGTACCTGGATTTGCCATTGGCAAATGGCAGGATTTATGAAAGGAAAAGCTTCCAGAACTGCTCCTCACTTTCTGACTTATACATGTATTACTTCAGGGCAGCCAGAAGCAGGACAGGGAAATGGCAGAGTACTTACTGCTTTAATGTATATAAAGTATTCTACAATGCAACTTGTAGCACTCAGTGCAGCTGACAAGAGCTGACATTAATGGCAAATCAACAGATCTGGGTGGCACGGACAGGAACTTGGTTCCTTTGCAGAGAAGGAGCTCTTGTCTATTAAGGAGCTCTGTCTATTTGAAAAAATGGAATTTAACTATGTAATCTCAGGATGAGTTGTATAAATATATTCCTCTAGATTTATTGGCTTGTCTTCATAAACAGCTGTGAGTCTGTGCTTTTTGTTCAGAGATGTAAACCAGCACAGCATGTCGGAGAGGGTGAATACACAGTTATTATTCAGTATGTGAGAATTTAGAGAAAGAGACTGGGAAGTCCACTTGTTACAGAAATCAACTCCTTACTTATCTTTTGGGAAAGCATCCTTCCTAACTTGCACCACTGTGCTCAGTAGGTACTTCTGCATGCTAAAGGGAGAAAGGTACCATGCCTTCCATCTGGGTCATTTCTGTCATATATGGCATTTGATTTTCTGGGCAAAACAAACAAGCTTGTTCCTTCCTGCACTAATTACCAGAATCAGCCCTCCCCAACCCTCACTTCTCCCCACCCTCCTCCTGCCCCAACTATATGGAATGCCCAGGATTGGTTCCTAAAGCACCTTTTACCTGCAATGTACAGCTCTCAGTTCCCAAGGCAATTCCATTCAGAGATTTGTTGACAACAGGGAAATGTAAAGGGAAGCATCGGAGGGTCTCCATATTTTTACTCTCTCAGACAATCCAAATATAATGGCCTAATTTGTGGAAGAGCTTCTCTTTTTAAAAAGGAGAAAATACTGCAAACTGGTCTATGAGAGACATGCTTCTTCTTTTGTTTTAGCGCACTACCACTGCAGTAAGATGTTCTGAAAAGTGAGCCATACCCTCCTGGGCACCAGAGCAATCCCCTTGCCTTCACTGGAAAAGCAACAGTGCAACCTAGGGGAGCTCCATAAAACATCTGGTTGAGAAGACATGAGAAGAGCAGGACTCTTCTTTTCTCCCTCCTCAGAGGGAGAAATGTATACTTTTTGCATTGGGTCAAAAAGTAACATTTTG
Organism: Melozone crissalis; assembly: GCF_028551555.1. Taxonomy (NCBI): domain Eukaryota; kingdom Metazoa; phylum Chordata; class Aves; order Passeriformes; family Passerellidae; genus Melozone; species Melozone crissalis. Next base: position 18,160,304 of record NW_026535786.1, on the reverse strand, counting down.
AAAGTGTGATTTTACAAAAAATTAAGGAAAACTGATCACTGATTAAAAAGCAGATCAATGAGGACATGATTTTTGCAGGTAACGTCTTCTGTATATTTATAAGGAAGTTTACTGAAGGTTCACAAAGATTTTTAAATGCTTGAAAACACTAACTCTCTACCCTCTATCATGATCCATACTATTGTTACCAATTGCATCTCTGCTCCAAAATTAAAATTATTTAAACAGCATCTTTTGTTATAGTCAGCCTATTCTGCTCTGTTCTATTATATTTTATTCTATGATTTTTGAAAGAAGTATAAGTATCTCAGGATGTCAGGAGGTTTAATTTTCTCTCATACCTTCATGGGTAGACAATTATAATTCTGATTTGAAGAACTTTAAAGCGGACGCCTGCCCCACTTCTGTTCTAAACGCTGACGGGAAACATGCTGCATATCCCTCTTGCTAACTTTGGTGCTGTCACATAGTCACAAATCTTATTTCCTGCATTTGGAGGTGACAGGTATTGTGCCTCTGCTTCCAGTCTTTCTTATCTAAAGATGCCTTGTTTCAGGAGGCTTTTCCATGGGCTCAACAGTGAGGAAAAATTGTAATTATTTTATTATTCCTCATTCTAGACAAAACCTTTGTAAGAACAACAACATTGCTTGCAATGTGGGGAGCTGTACAGCCACAGCATGCCAAAAACATGAGATTGCCACCAAAATATCCCCACTGAGGCCTTTTCTCTTCTCTGTCCAACCATTAGTTTTGTCTCAGGGACAGCTGCAGAAGGGTCTCTATCTGCACATACCACTTCATCTCTCAGACTTGGATATAAATAGAGTGGGAAGACAAAACCCAGAGGAGGGTGTAGAGTTCTGACTCTTTTCTGCAGCAGAAATAACCGTCCATCACATTCTTCACATGGGTGAAGCCATGAGGGAAGAGGACACAGATAGGGTTGATTTCCATCTCCAGTCTCTCCACAGACAGAGCTGCAGCTTGCACAGTGACTGGAACACGACCGGCTCAGGAAATGAAGAGTAGCACATCACTCATTTTTCCTGCCTGTTTGCTCCTAATTATCTTGCAATACATCTCACTGGTAGTTTTATCATACAGAAAGACAGAAGGTCTTTCTTCTGGTTACAGCACATAATGAATACTTTTAAAATGGCTTTTTATTCATTCCTGGGAAAACTTGAGTCTCTTTCTCCCTGCCTCAAGCTCACTGCCTCTTCTTCTGGGGTTATTGTTTTGGTTTTGAGTTTTTTTAGGGAGAGGTAGGATGTCAATTCTCATGTAATGTATCCTGATTAAAGGAAAAGAAGGGCTAGCAGAGGTGGCTTTCCCTTTCTTTTGATGACTGTGGCCACACTGAAAGAAATGTCAACAATCTCCATAATTTAATTTTGTCTAATACAACACCTCTTACAGGCTTAAGCTATGCAGCTCCTGTGTACCCCTTAGTACAAATCAACAGAACCACTTTTATACTTGTCTTCCAATATTTCTCTCCAACCTCAGAGAAACAGAGAATTGCTAGAGGGCAATGAACTCTCATTTTGCCATTGACATTTCTGCAATCCATCTCCCTCAGTTGGGAGACCCTTTCACAGATCCGGAACCTCACTAGCATAAGGAAGAATTAGTATAATTAAGAATTAGACTCAGGGTCTCTAAAATGGGAATCATAACAATGACTAACGTCACAAGAGTGTTTTCAGAATTAATTCATGTAAGTAAAGCACTTACAAGATAAAAATGTAGGAGCTGCCACATCAGATTAGACCACTGCTCCTTCTAGTAGAACATCCCATGTGCAACAAACAGCAGCAATTAATGCAGGGTAGCAGATGTGGGGTCCCCCCTCTGTGCAGGAAAAGGGTTCAGTCTAAGAATAGTCAATGGTAGTCCTTGGTAACAGCATTATTTTATCACTTAGGTGAGATATTTAAGCCCCTACAACTGATTGTCACTAAAAATAGTTGTCTTGCAATGAAAGGAAGGGACCAGGCTCATCAAGAGTCAGGTACAGTGGCTGCACATCTGCACATGCATTTCTGTGCAGGCCAGTTTCTGTACAAGAGTTCCTGCTTATCAGTGAGAGAACCTAAAATTATTCTACATTATTCTAAAAATCTCAAGTTTCAGAAAGAGTTATTGAAGAATGGACAGTAGTATACAAGTACTTCTAAAATTGGTATAAAGATGTATACATACATGCATAAATGAACAAGCTGGTTAAAAAAGTAACCTCATCCTCACAGGCTCTGCTTAGAGCAGGGCCAGGTTGGACCCAGATGACTTAAGAAGGTTCTTTCTGATTTTTATTATTCCAGGATTCTGTGAATCCACAATTTTCCATGGCAGAGCTCTGGAACATTGAACATGAAACAAATTGTGATAAACATAATTTTCAAGGCAAATATTATCAGGGAAGTTTCTTGGGTTGAGGATAGAAACTAGTTCAAAGTTAAGAGGCTCCCATGCTCCCTCACCCACTGGCAGTGTCCTAGTCTTAGTCTTTTAAAAGCTAGTTTCTTTATGAAAAAGTTTCATAAGGTTTCATTCTCATACTCCAAAACTGCAAATATTTTCACTGTCTTCTGGCCAGCTCACCTATATAACTCTGCATTCTGCAAGTATCTCCAGACCTTACCTCACTGCCAACATCTGTTAGGTCAAGGGCAATGACAATCTTTCTGTGATATTTCACTGTCTTAGATGGTTTGACAACTTTATTTTAATTCTTACCGATTTTTCACTTTATGAAACAGCCTTATCTTAAAAGTAAATGGATGGGTTCAGATGAGTTTGTCCTAATCTAAGAGCTAGATTTTAAAATTTAGTTTTACTTTTGTATTAATCACTCAGTGTTTAATAGAAGCAATCTATACAATGCAAAGCCCTCCTGAAAGACAGAGCCACAATATGTTTCTGTTCATGATTCTATTCTATTCTATGCTATGCTATGCTATGCTATGCTATGCCATGCCATGCCATGCTATGCTATGCTATATTCTGCTTCTGGACAGTGTAATGAAAAAACAAACAAATTAGAAGACAATCTGTGAGAAAACAAAATCCCTCATAACTGACCGAACCATAAATGAGTCTTACATTACTGGGACTGGATAAAGTATCATCAGTGCCAGATTATTACATAAGAATATGTTAGTAATGTAGCAGCAGTCTAGTCTTTTAAGATGTGAAAGAGCGTTATCTAACCTCTCTGCAAAGTTCAGGAAGAGGAGCCATATGTCCAAATAATAATTTTCTTGCTGGTGTTTAACATGTCAGTTTTTTCAAGGGGCCTATTTCAAGTTAACAAAAAAACAGGCGTGAAATGCATTCTGATTTTTTTTTCCTTTGGCAAAGGCAGCTCATTTTCAAGCTTGCAAGGAAACAAGAAAAACAAAATCAAATGTCAAGTAGATTTGCTCTTTGTTGTAATTAATACGCAAGCATTTGCTCGTAGATGGTCCTGAGCCTGAAAACAAGTGTTGCCAGTTGTGATGCTATTAAAAGTAGTTCTCAGGGCTTTAAAGGGCCAAATGCAGAAGGAGTGAAAATCCCAACTCCAACCAGTGGCCCTAGGCCAGTGTCCATCAGCTGAGGGTGTGACCACAAAGAAGGACAGCATAAAGCCCTGTGGCTGAGGACGTGCCATGGGCTTGCAGCACCGGACTCTACGTGCGATGAGACAACAAAGAAAGGTAGGGCAGACTTCTTCAGAGCAGGAGGAGGGGAATGACTACCTGAAAATAAGGAAATTCCAAAGCCCCACGCTGCAGACTATATGTATGCTCAGTTTCTGGTGGAGGAAGCTACGTGAGATTTCTCTTTGAGTCAGAGCAATGTAGTGGATAAAAAAGCCCTGTCTAGCCAGGGGGATTTCCTGAGGCCATCACAGACCAGCTCCACGCGCTGTTAAGAGGCTCGTTTTCATAAGAGTTCTTGTTGCATTTGTATCGCTGGCTCCAGGCCCCTAGAGCTTCAAGTGCCACATCACAGTGCTACAAGCCCAGTGCTGAATGCTTGGCACACGACCAGGCATCTTCCCTTCCCACTCTCTGTTCCCTCAAGTCAGCAGGTGGGGCCAGGGCTCCATCTTGTTTTGATTTGTGTGTGGAATTTTTTTCTTGAGAAGAAAAAAATAAAGACAAAATTTCCCATTGAATATTTGCTATTCTTCTTTCCCCCAAGTTTTTCTGTGGAGGGATTTGGAGATAGAGAAAAAAAACCCAACATTTTTTTTTTGTTCCTCAACAAAGGAGCTTGGTATTTTTCCTGAAATGGGATGTTGGAAACACTTAATCACTGAGGGCTACTGGCTTGAGATCTGCTCATCTTCACATCAGGATGAATCAGTAGCAATTCCAGTGAGGTCACCAGGAGTGCTCTGGCAGGCAGCTCCCCTTGCTGGATGCAGGGTCAGCTCTGCCGAGCCAAACCCTTCCACAGGACCAGTCAGGGCCCACGCCCCGTGCCAGGTCACAGGATGGGTGTAAATGCATGCAGGGCAAAGAAAACATAAACCTCTACCAACTTTCCCTGTGAAATAATCATAAAAGTGCTGGAACTCAAACGCTGGAGGGAGGACAAAGCCAGCACCACCAAAAAACCCTACCAACAAAAGTGTGTGATACTGGCCAGAATAACAGAGAATCAGGGCAACATCTATTATTTTGTTATAACTTGCTTTCCCACACACTGATGTTCAATGTGAAATTCTCTCCTATCATTTAGGTCACTACTGGATTTAGCCCTATGGGTTTGAACAATTAATTATTTTCAGCGATAGAACTATTCAATTTTCAAAACTGATGTGAACAGTAGATTAGTTCTAGATTACATAATTTAACTACAGATCAGTAGTAGGTGTTTATTCTACATTAAGTTGGCAAATCATTGAGCAGATATTACTTTTTAAGGTTTCAATACACTTAATAATTTATAATACTACATTGTAAGCTGGCTGAATAACCATCACCTTGGAACACAACAGCCAACACCTCCAAATTTAATCTCTTCTCCAAAAAGCCTTGTTCAATCTTTTAAATGGTCAGCTACATGGAGAAAGGAAGGAATGTAACCACAAAGACTAAGAAAAGAAAGCTGCTTAACTCTGTGAGCAAAATCTCTCAGGTTGCTTGACCTTAAAAAAATTGCAGTGCCTTGGTTTCTCCATCTCTACGTAACAGTGGTACCTAATTAATTGATTGCTATAAACACCATGCAGTTATTTATAAGATGCTTTTCAGCAAACAACTTTCAAATGACTTCTCAGAAAATCTCATGAAATGACCCTTAAATTCAAAGAACTATGTGCTCAGGTATTCTGTTAAATCCAGATTCATTCTATGTCTCAGTTTGCCCTACAGGTAAGTGCTGAATACATGACCTTCCTACTTCACAGAAATCCAGGGAAAGCTAAGTCATTAGTAACTGCAAATCCTTGGGCAGAAAGTCTTGCAGAATGCCTTAACATTAGATATCATGGATAATTGAGGCAGAAGAGGCCCAGAGCTCTCATCATAGGAAGTTTTGGGGTTCATCACGTCAGAACCAAAAAGGTCTGAAGTCAGTTTTGTACAGAGCATCTGGGAGCCATGAGGATGAGTTATGCTCCACTTTCAGGGGAGGGAGAGGGGCTTCAGGCTGCTCCCTCCCATTCAATTTCTCACTCACAGTGAGAAGGGCAGGCTGCTTCTGCTCTGCTGTAAGCAGGGACACCACACAGATACCTCCTTTCCAAAAGGAAATGCAAGAGTGAGAAGAAGAAATAGATGGAGAAGGGATGAAGGAAAGGCAGATTTTCAGTTTTCATCATAATTTCAGAAGTGGCAAAATGACTTTCCAGGAAAGGAGAATACTGGAGATACATAAACCAAATGGGCTGCTCAAATGCCATATCTAAGTTCAACCAATCATATTATTAAGGGCCAGGAATGATCAGAAGTGTGCAATTGGCCAGCTGCACTAAATATGGCCTTTATCCTCCTGCAGTGCTTAGGTGGGCACAAACCAAAATCAAGGCATTGGAGATTAAGTTCTGAAAGAGAGCAGAGAAACTTGTCCTCCCTATTATTATTATTATTATTATTACTATTATTATTATGAGGTGTGAAAGGCTGCAGACAGAACACTCATCCTTGGAGAAGCCACGGTGTACATTATGGAAATAAACTGGAAACCTAGTTAAAGGTTAGCACATCTTTTTCCCTCCAGTTGCCATTGATATGAATGAAGCCCATTCTTGCACTGGCAAAGGGAAAGAAAAGATGAGTTAATGTCGCCTTCCCTTCTCTAAGTTCTCAGATTTGATGACTAACAGGCTACCACATTTCACTATGAAAAAGGCCTGGTTTTTACTTAAGAGCCCCAAAAGTATACAGAGAAAGTAATTTTCAAGGTCAGAGGGTTGTTTTGACATTTAAGAAATACTAAAACAGAATTTGGCTTTTAAATCTGTAAACGAAAACTACTTCCTGACCTGAGAGACAATCTGCAAATTTCTAGCTGACCCTAGGCTCTACAGACTAAATCAAAATTATCAGATGTATTGTGTTGTCCAGTTACATGCTTCTGATTTTAAAACTAAATTTTGATCAGCCTTAAAAGAACACAGTTTCTGAGACCCTTTATAGCAGTAACACTCAGCCCTTGTCACAGTAACTGAAGAAGCTTTCTTTAATCACTGCTTTAGTAGAGTTTTTTGCTTGCTATTGGAGAATTCAATTGCTTAATATACACTAATAAAAAAATAAGGGAAATAGAAGCATTTCAGCACACAGAAACCAAAACCCTCCTTTTATTTTACACCAAGCCTTTGATCCTCCCACCAATCCTGTTGCAATACAAACCAATTTCATTTAATGTTACATCTGACGAGCCAGACCTCTGTGAGATTTCAAAACTCTGCTAAATTCCTGGGTAAACTGTAAGTGGGCTGAGGGGAAGGTTCACAAATTCACAAACAGCACATACACACAGGTGGACTGTGCAAACAAAGTAGCACAACCTCGCTGTGCCAGCTCAACAAAACTTTGTGCATATATGTAGTATCAAAGGGTCATCCTATTGCTTAAGATGTGCAAGAGATTGCATTGCTTCTCCTTGCAGCCTCTTTCTGTCACAACCCATCCTGCCTGCCTTCCTGGCTCACTTGTGCAAAGTGGGCTGTAAAACAGTGATTTTATTTCAAATGGAGGCACTGTGCTTTCTGCTTTGCTCTTACACCAAAAAAGCCAAACTAATTTTGCTGTTTCAATTAGGCAAGAGAAATGAAACTTTTACTTGTCTTTTCTGTCTCCTTTTTTTCAGCAAAGTTTTCAGTCTGAAAACTTTCAGCCCAAACTGGTAACACCTTAAGACGCAGTCCTGCAAAGGCAGCTGAGCTGAAGAACATAAACCTGTTGGAGTGGAGTGGGAGCAAAGAGGATTCTGTGAAGTGTCTGCTGCTTCCTAAATGCATCCCATATGCACCCATGCTATTTAAATTATGCCAGTTCTTGTATGGACTACAATGGGAAATTCTAACACTGTTTACTAGATTTGTTTCTCCTACTTCAATCATAGTTGAAAAAATGTAATTGTAATAAATCTTCTGTTTGTTAGGTTTTTTGTTTGTTTGTTTGTTTGTTTGTTTGTTTTGGAAGTTCTGTTCATAATAGTTAGCAGGAAAGCAGAGAAAGCAGAGAATTTTTCAGCCTGCAATGCTGTTATATCCAACTGACCTGGGCATTACAGGATGCAACATTTCTCTAGGAAAGGGTATCTTCAACAGACTACCCAACTCACTGGCTTCTGCCTTTTGGTAGTTCTTCTCATCTTTTCTCTATGCAATCATCTTAACATATCATCCTCTAGCAAACAAATATTTAAAATTCATATAATCTAAAAGATGACTCAGAAAGCAAGAACTGATGAGTTCTAACAAAAAGATCCATGAACCTGGCACATCCTGGTGCTTAGGATATTCACATACAAGAAGAAGAGATACAGATAACAACACTGCTCAGCCTTTGAATTGTTTTAGGTATAAGACTCACAAAACACTTAAACACAATAGTGGAGAAGTTTTGGATCAGATAATATATTTGTGAAGCTGAGGAAGTGATACTGCTAGCAAAATGAGAAGAGTGTCATTTCCTTTTAATGACCAGTTAAAGGCTGGCTTAGGCTGTGATTCTGGTTTTTGCAGTAATACAGGGACAGCTGCTTGTGAGAACCACTGCAACACTAGACAGCTCAAAGTGGAAATGACAAGACTGAGGCCCTTCACGAGCAAAATGGTCAATATATAGGGCACACTGCCAAAACTTTTGATAAGCTGAGAAAAGACTGATGACAACCAGTTTTGCCAAGGGAAATCTGTGGAATTAGGTGCTCCTATCTGGCTAAATTCAAGTTTTTCCTCATGTAAATTAATAGTTTAGGTACAGAGATTAAATCTAACCAAATCCAGGGCTACTGCAAATGTACCTGCAGAGATGGCAATGCCTCATGATTACCACTTCTCAAGAAGCTCAGATCAACTGTGGTAAGAAAATGAAATTATGTCCTACTGAAAATATCAAAACCAAAGTCTTAATCTGAGGTTGCTACTGGAAATCTACATAATGCACAAGGCAGCACTGAATCTTCACTCCCAGAACTGGTGACTTTGCCAAGTTAAAAAAGTGAAAGTCATAAAAAGCCTGTTTAATTGAGAAAGTAAGACAATGACAAGGAGTGGGTTTCTAACTTTGAAAAAGTTAGAAAAGTATCTCTACAAAACCTCTGCTAATATCCAAACTTCAAGAGGAGTGGTATTCTGGTGAGCTGGGTCATGGTTCACACCATGAAGATGAAATGAGGTGCAACAACAGGACATCAAGTGATTTCCCCACCATGGGGAGGGAGTTTTACAGCTGGGGTTAAAGGGAAAAATTCATGTTCTTGCTCCCGTTAGCAAACCACAAGCTTATATTGCTTTTATACAGATTTCCCTTCACCATACTGTACTTTTCTTCTTGCTGACTGCTCAGTGTGACCATCCAAAAACACTCCTATTTGTGTTATTTTTCACACACACCACCCTGAAAAAAAATTCAGTATGAAAGTAGAGCAGTTTCCTCCAATACAGTTCAACATCCAAACTAAGCAGCAGTAAAATCATATTTATTCAGTGACTGAGGTTTCAAACAGTAAAGTTATTGTTAGAGAGTTATAGACTGAACCATGCACTGAAAAAGACCCCAGAAGAGGTTTCTGGTGACTGGTCTCTCACCTTGACAGTCCCCGAGAACAGGGGGAGAAGGAGGAGTGTATGCACACTTGAAATGGGGGTGATACTTGAATGCAGTCAAGTTTCACGATCACAGCAGCCAGAATTTGGCAGACTTTGCCTTTGGGAACGAAGTGTGGGAGAGAAGGGAGCTGGGTACCTGGGCCCAGCCCATGTGTGTGAGAGAGGCTGTTCACCCAAAAGCTGGGCGTGCCTGAAGCGGGAGTCAGAGGGAGAGAGAAGCCAGGAGCTCCCTGGTGCCAAGCGCGCTCCCACACTGCCAAGCTGAGCAATCCAAAGGCACGGGTGCTAAATGTGGTCTTCTCTTTCTGTGCAGACTCTGGCAAACCCTCCACCTTTCTCTATGTCTTTGTTTTCCTGTTTGAATATGAGATATTCCAATGAAATATAAATATTAATATTTGATTAGTGCTCAGCTACAAAGCTTAATTCCTTAAAGTCTAGTATAGATCTTTGAAATCCTTGAAAAACTATATAAATATGAATCCTTTTATTTTTATAGCATTACATTAACGACTGTACAGTGGAAGTTGATGGATTAAATAATCTCTGTCTATATTTGCTCATACCTTTGTGAAACTGTTACCTTTTCAGCTGCTATTTCTCATGCCTTGTCTCAATCCAGAAATGTCATTTTTGGTAAAGTTTTGCAAAAACCCATTCAGCTGCTTTTGAGTCATCCAAGTATGTAAAAAACAGTTTCCAGCTGTTAAGTTTTCCATAAGCCTTTTTTCCTCAAACATGCTTGTGTAATTATAACACAGCTTTGTTTTAAAACATCAAACTTGACACGTACATAGTCCTGAAAGAGAAGTGGCAGCACTGACATGTTTGAAACCATTTGGTTTTGGAATAACAAGGTTTTTACCATATTAAAATATCTTTATTTTCTTAAAAATTCTTCCAGACACTGGACTACACATTTCTAACTGTAGACAGCCAATTGTGTAAATGACCAGTAAAAAAAGAAAAAAAAAGAAAAAGGATAAAAAAAAGATACTATTCTTGCAATCTGTGACTGAGCTGTTGCAGGAAGACTAAGGGACAGTTTTAATTACTGCATATTTGCATTTTGGTATAGAATGGCATCAAATCAGGCTGGAGTCAATACCTCCCTTGTATTCTGTCTAGATAGAAATGCACTGACCTGATACCAAGCAGTGAAGAATCAGCAATTTCACAGAATCACGGGCTGGGTAGGTTGGAAGGGGCCACAGTGGGTCATCTGCTCCATCCTCCCTGCTCAAGCAGGGTCATCCCAGAGAACATGACACAGGAGTGTGTTCAGATGGTCTGGAGTATCTCCAGTGAGGGAGACTCCACAGCATTTCTAGACAACCTGTCCCAGAGCTTGGTCACCTGCACAGTAAAGAAGTTGCTCCTCATGTTCAGGTGGAGCTTCCTGTGCATCAGTTTCTGCCCGTTGTCTCTTGTCCCATGGCTCAGCACCACTGAGCAGAGCCTGGCTCCATCCCCCTGGCACCTCCCTTCAGACACTGACAGACATTGGTGAGATCCCCTCTCAGTCATCTCTCCTGGAGGCTGGACAGAGCCAGCTCCCTCAGCCTTCCTAAGAGGGATGCTCCAGTCCCTTAATCATCTTTGTCATTCTGCTGCCCTGGCCCCAGGAGCTCCATATCCCTCCTGTCCTGAGGAGCCCAGAACTGGACACAGCACTGCAGGTGTGCCTCACCAGGGCTGACAGAGGGGCAGGATCACCTCCCTTGACCTGCTGGCAGCTCTCTTCCTAAAGCCTCCCTGGATCCCATTGGCCTTCTTGGCCACAAGGACACTCTGCTGTTCTTACATACCTTTATAAGATTCACTCTTAGTCATCTCTTCCCAAGGCTGAACAGACCCAGCTCCATCAGTCTTTCCACGTAAGAGGGATCCTCCAGTCCCCTATCTTTCTATCCCACTATATTTAATCTGGAATATTTCAGGTTCTAATGTCTTAGGGAAGTAAGTGTTGATTTTGAGAATATTAATGATGGCTGAAACAGCAGGTGTAGTCTGAGGGATTATTGAATTACATGGGTTTCACTCTCAGAACTGTTTTTTATATATGAGAATATAAAGGCATATGCAGCTTTTGTGCCTTGCATGAACTACTGGCCTCAGCATGAACTCTTCTGTCAGACTGGAGGAATTCTTTCTAAGGACGAAAAAATAAAATCACTGCATGTGTAGGTTTTTATATGGGTCTCTACAGTGATGATTTGTATAGACAACAAGAAACTCCATAGTTGTTTCTTATTCAAAGTAAATAGCAGCATCTCCTGCTCCTGCCTTTCCTGGGACACATCCTCCTACCACGCAGGTGTGAGTCCACAGAAGCCACCAATGTCAGTGACATGACAGTGAATCTGAGAGGACAGCCTGACTCATTCTCATCTGGAAGCAAAAGAGACAACTCTGGCAAAAGCAGGTGTGCGTGCATACACTCTTCCTTACATGACACTATTTGTGCTGCTATCAGTACACCTATAAATCAGTTGTATGTCCACTGCTTAGAGAGGTTTTCTGGATGGGTTTCAAACCACATCAAACATACAAGCGGTGCTCAACAAACAAATGCTACTGGAATACAGTTAGAGAGAAAAAACCTCATGCAGTTCTCCCTGTTCTCCCTGTCTTCTCTCTGTACTGTCTGCTTCGGAAAGCCAAGGGATCAATAAGAGACCTTATCATAAGCAAGGGACAGAGGCAAGGTTGCTCTGGGAGCTTTCACTCTTAAATTTCCTGAGTTTAGGGAGATTAACATTGCAGTCGTCACATCCATTAGTGTGCTTTTTTGTGCACACACAACATGGCCCAGGCAAGTGCATCGTTCCTAAAGGAAAAAATGTACTATTGGGTAAATAGTCTGTGCACATTCTGGTAGCTCTAAGTTACATCATGCAGTTCTAATCAGTGCTACCGGATTTTGAAACTCGCCAGTATAACAATGAATTGGGAAAAGCCATAGAAAAAGTCCAAACAAAGTCCCAAGTTACGCTGTATGCTCTCCTATTCTGAGTTTCAGTGTTGAGACAAAAGAAGAGTAAGAGTTTGCCATTCGCTAGCTGTTAATAATCAAGAGATCTGCCAGACACCCTCTCTGAGGGCTCCGTCTGTCTGGACCAGGTAGATGCTGCAATACACAAAGAGCTTCACACAGAGAGAGAGAAAGAGTGTTCATGGACAATGATGCAGTGTTCTTAATTAAGATTTTCATTACTGATACATACATTAGGATTTTTCTAATGCAAGTGTCCAAGCACTCTAATGTGAAGGTAGATGTCTCTGATCCTATCTCTAGAAACCCTTTTGCACATCATAGCAAACATTCACCAGCCAAGACTCAAAATCAGCCCACCTGCCCTTTGCTGTAATGACAATGAAAACTAAAATTGATGTTTTACTTGTCTGCCAGATGAGAACGTAGCTTTTTGCAGTCATGAGAATGAATAGGCTTTTGCAAGGCTATACTACAGTGAATTGAAACTGATTCTGATCTCACTTACACCTGTTTGATGTTGATGTAACATCAGGAGCTTCAACAGCATGAGTGCAAAAAATGTTGAAGGAAAAAATAATGGGAAAGACATGTAGGTAAATGGAAAATAGGATGAAACAAAACATGAGTTTGCCAAAGGTAGTTTGTAGTAGACTAACCTGATAACTTTCTTTGATAAGGTAACTGATTATCCAGACAAAGGAAATGCAGTAAATTTAATTTATCACTAGAGCATTTGATACAGTATCACAAGGGAAATTATGGGTTTAGATCAAGATTTGCAAAAGGACTGTAAGGTGAGCCACTGCTTACCTGAAGGGGAGATAGAGCAGTGGTGAAGAAAGAATTATTGGGCAAGTGAAGGCTGTACTTCCACAATTGTTTAGGTAAATAAAATAGCTTTTTCTATTTAATAAGATTTTGGTGGAGCAGGTAGCATTTCTTTACATGGCCCCTCAAAGGTAGGGGGCACAGATTAGGAAAAAGTGGGGGCATGTTTAACAGCTATAAAAGGATCAATCAATATCAATAAATTGCTCATTAACAATATTTAGCTCTCATTCACCTGTAACGTTCAAGTGTTATTTTTCTGTCTCAGTTCTTTGGGATGTTCCGAGATGCTGCAACTCTCTCAGCAGTTTACTTGTACATTTTAATTAAGTATCTCGTTCAGTTTCGTGCTTTTAAAATATTCTTATTCCCAGAACAGGATGCCCATTCATCTATAAAATCTTGCTGAATGCCTTTGAATTCTGGACCCTGCCTCCCAAGAAAATGCTGCTGGAGTAAGATATGGAGGAGAAATATTTGGTGATCAGAAGTGCTTACAAAAGCATTGCTTCTCCCTGAACACACTACACACTTTTCTAAATCCAGTTAGGCTATGACACTTTGGAAATACCTGCAGTAGGAAAAGCTGGGCTGTCCACTAGCAGAGTGGCAATGTTGCACTGGCACAAGGCAGGATAGAAGGTGAAGACATTGCCACAGAAGTCACAATACCAACGTGAGATTAAATTGCCGGCTCCACAACAAAAGATTTGCCCAACTATTTTCAACAAGTTAAGAAAAAACAGCATTTTTGACACTCTTCCCTGAGGCATTTTTCAGTCTGCAGGTATTTGAGTGACTAAAATTGCTACCTTTCCATTAAAGTTCACTGGAAGAGAAGCTGCATTTTTGTTTTAGCCTTCTGTGGCAGAATTTAAGTATTTAATGTCATGACTGGACCACGTTAAGGATGCCAGACATTCACTTAAGAAATTTGCCCTAAACCCCAAAATGTAAAAGACTTTTTACAGGCAAAAATTGAAAAACTGTTGGAAAAGCTTCATTCTTCAGAGCTGGTTATATGCTGATCACACATAGTAGTTCTCCTTTACAACCTTCAGTGCATATTGCAGAGCATCCAGAATGCTGCAAATTATTTTTGGTCTTTTATGTAGAAGTGGATTTACTGCAAAAATTGAAAAGCAATTAATCTCTTTACAGACATCCAGGATAAGTGAACACGGACAAATATGAAATTTAAATACACACCCAGATCCAAATGTTGCAACTGATCCTTACTTTGGTGATTGGGTGAAGCACGAATACTTCTAAATTGCATGCTATTTGAAGTTGGGATTTCAATTTTGTCCTTGAAAATTCAAGCTGTTTAGAGTATGCTTAAGAAGCTAAAATATTGGAAAACATAATTCAGAAAACTGATACAGCTATTCTATTAAAATTAAAACTCAGTACGATGGAATGGGAGAGAGCAAGATCTATTCAGATCCAAAAGCTTTTGCTTTTGGTGGTGCGCAAAAATCTAATATTTTGGGCATGCAAACACATGAAATGAAAGTATTAGCTGGGGGGCTGAATTTGTGAACCATATGCAGCATGATATTATCCAAAATGATGGAAAGCTTCAAGCTGAACAAGAACTTCCGAGGAAGGAATCATTATTTTTCAATACACTGTGATCTTTATGTCTAAGAGTTCACGTTCACACCAAGAAGCAAAACAGCCTTGACAAAGCACAGCCTGAAGATTACTCACATGTGTTTTGACATGTGCACCTGTGTAATGGCACACAAATGAGCTACCTGGCAGATGATTTGCTTCCTTTTTTAAGTGGGACTGGTAGAGAGGAAAAGAAGATGGAGGAAATCCTCTTACGAGCTCATTTTCCATTGTGGCGTCTCACACATAGGACATTCAGCATGAACATGGGCACATGGGCAGGCATTTGGACCTCCCTGAGTATTCATATCTCACTGCCAGATTCAACAGACAAATCTACAATGTCTTGATCAGAAGGTGAATTTTGGGAAACATCCTATTTCTGGATGTTGTTTTGTAACAACCACTCCTCCTGCCCAACTTGTTCTTGGTACCATTTTTACCCAATATCTGGGGTGTGCACTGGATGGAGGCAGATGCACAATATGATGATAAAACAGGGTGCAGAGAGGATTTCTGCACTAGGAGAAGGACTCAGAAGAAAGCTCAGACAAGAAAAAGACATTTGGTGATACAGCTGTAGAAGAGCAATGGTCTTGCCAAAGTTGGAACATAATTTACCCTAACTACAAAGGGAATATTCTGAGAAACTCTGCTGCACTCTAGCTGTTTCCATTTTGCACAGTGTTTTTGACCTAACAAACTGGTCTGTCAATATTTTGATGGCTGACATTCAAACTGCTGTAGGAAATGCTGCTACTGCTTCAGAAAGGTGGTCTTTTCCATCCAAATATATTAAATTATGCCAGTGTGGGGTAAAAGTGCATTGAACAACTCAATTTCCTCTCTGCCCCCTTCTTTTTTTTAGTTAAACCAAAAATATTATGTCTACAACTGTCTAGTTAAAGTCCATTGTTTTTCCTGCTGTACTGTGTAATATTTCAAAAATAGTTAACAGTCAATGCATTATATCACACTAAGTAAATGAAAAATAACTGAGAACAAAGAGATTGCTAGTATGCATAATGGCAGAAAGGTGTGACATTTTCAGCTGTCATGCTGTCCAATCTTGAGTTCAATCTCACCCAGCACCAGTGGATATATTGTAGGTATTGCAATTAGAAGGCAGTTTGCACACATGCCTCTACTATAATCCACACATCAACTTCACAGCTATGTGCAGTCTTGATTACTTGCTAAACAATTTGAACGCCAACACTTAAACTAATGCCTGAATGAAAAACCGGGACCAAATTTTGCCCTTTTTTGTAAATCTGGCTACGTCTTGAGTTTTCTGGATATTTGGTCTATTTTCATGACAGATGTTTTAAAACAAACCTGTGAACTTTGACAGATTTGTTTTAAATAATGAGGGTTTTTTCCCATGCACATCTATTGCTTAAGTTTATTTGATGGCTACATCTTCAGATAAAGAGTAAAGCTTAAAATTGTGGCACTGCTCAAAGACATTCATCCCAAGGTGCAGACTTGGTTGTACGGTTTCATTTCTATAAATACACCAGAGTATAATTTCAGCTCTGCTGCCATTTTGAGGCTGTTTCACCATTTCTCTCATTTGCCTCTGCCCATGTTGTTTTCTTTTTTGGAACATTCCCTTCCCTTCAGGAGACACTTAATAGCTGGGGAAAAAATATTCCTTTCCTGTCTCAGATTGCTGTTTAGGTGACCATTCCCTTCCTAAACCTCCTAATTTTCATAAGCAGATCAACTGATTCTTCTGGATAATTTACATGCCTATTTATTACATTAATTATGATAATTCTTGAAAAATGCTAACTCTTGAAAGCTGTTGTAAACATAAGGCTTATTACATGTAGACTTTTTTGGCATTTTGCAAATGTTCATTTCTGATTCATGAATAAGCTTGACGTGGAGGTTATTATCCTCTTCTCAAGTAAGGGAGAGCTTCTTAAGAAACCTGAGAAGAGAAAAAGATGCCTCCTCCCTGTTCCTGATGTAGCAATCACTGTTGTTGTTCCTTTTCTGCAAAGCAATACTAAGCACAGAACCATAAAACGGGATTCAGAGGGGGCTAATTAGCTGCTATTTGATGATAATGGCTCAGAGTGGTAACAGATGACAGTTTGGTGGTGAGCAAGTACCAAAGCAGGGATATATACATAGATATCAAAGACTATTTGAGCATCATCACGTCTGATAAAGTCAATAAGGATTCTCAGAAACCGGCTACTGGCAGGCTAGAATACTGCTGGGTGTCTTTTGACATACAAATCACTGACCATATGATGGATGGTTCTCATAACTATGATGAGATCAGTAAGATGCCTCTCAGCTTCCCTTAGGTCATCATTACTTGACCAAATACGTCTTCATGAAGCTGGGGAATAAATTGCACTTTTTTGCACTTTTTCCCTTCTTTTCTTTTTCTTTTTTTTTTTTTCTTTCTTTTTTAAACCAGGATGTCAAGTAACAAGAATTAGAATCAGTGCTCACTCTGATAGGAATGATGCTGGAGCTCAGTACAACCTAGTTACATCACAAATCTATTTAAACAAGATGGACAGATGTCCATGGAATTACGTTAACATGTCCTGCAACTTCCTTGTATCTGGATGACTTTGGCACACTTTTGATTTGCATTTACCAATGCTAACAGCAGGTAACTTTTCAATTTTGTATGGGTTCCATCTGAACAGGTAGTGCTCTGCAAGTTGAAGAAGTATCCTGCTGTTGCTATTTATCCTCTGTAGCTATCTCTCCTACTGAAAAGCACCTCAGTAATGTCCATACTGCTGCAGGCTGCTTGATTTTGACAAAGAATATACCTGTGTCTCTCAAAGTCCTGAGGACATTCAAGAGGAGCAGAGATCAACTGTATTCCTCTAAAGTGGGAATACAGTTTGAGGGGGAGATCTATGAAATCCTTCCACCTCCAAAACCCTAATGCCATATAATTAGGCAGATGTGTATGTAACATCTGGGAGAAGGATGAATACTGAACCAGCAGCAAGTTGTGGGAAGGGATATGAAAAGAGAGCCCAGTGAGAGAGAGGGCAGAACAAATCCCTTTAGATCAGAAACATACTTCTCAGGTATGTTTCTGGTATGTTTCAGGTATGTTGTACCATTAACAGCTTCTAATGTAAAAACATCCCATTTACACTATTTCTGCTACCAAAAAGAACCCAGACTATCAATGGCCTGAAGGAACTGCCTTCCAGAGAGAATGGGGAAGGCCAGTACAGGAAAAGACATGCCTGGGATATGATAGGGCTCCTATGGAGCTTGCTAATTTAGGAATAGAAGAGCACCAAGAAGACCTTTTTGGCTGTGCAATAAGCCAGACCCAAAGAAGCAAGAGAGGATGTGATTCTAATCCTACACGTCAAGAAACAAAGGCAGCCAGGCAGGAAACAGCAAATGCATGGTCACACAGCAAAGCACTGTTGAAGAGGGATTTCAGCTCCAGCTTTCCACATGCCTACC
Source organism: Melozone crissalis (assembly GCF_028551555.1). NCBI lineage: Eukaryota > Metazoa > Chordata > Aves > Passeriformes > Passerellidae > Melozone > Melozone crissalis. The sequence goes on along the minus strand of NW_026535786.1, from coordinate 18,142,110 downwards.
TATCATGAAGCCAGCTTGCTGCTTCCACCTAACTGCCTTGCCCTGCAGAGGTAGAACCATGTTAAACTGGTGCCATTGTGCAAATGTTGAAGGCACGTGGTGTCTGCCGCAGACATAACTGGTTTTGCCACAGCTGTGGGAAGTGTTAACACAAGCTGTGTTAACGCTTCCCTTTCCTGAGTATCATTAATGCTTTTTATTGATATTATGAAGTACTGCAACAAAAGTAATAGGATTTGTCAGGGGCCGTTATAAACTGCCCCTGCTGGATAAATACATAATACATGATGGCAAAGGTCCGATGGGCCTTTAATCAATTGCCTTTCTGAGTCAAATAAATGTCACATTAGACATAAGCCGTGTTGCATTCTGTGGGGGCCTCTGCTTCCCTCATCTCGCAGGCCTGACACCGCCACGGGCAGCTATGGACACGCATAGGCTCCTACTTATTTGTAGCAAATATATCAGAGCAAACCTGGAGCAGCATGCTGTAAATTACAGATTTGGGACACCTTATAATGAAAGGCAAAGGAGAAGGGAAAGAAATATGGGGACACCATAGGCATGATAGGTCAACTCAAATACGTCTCCTTGGGAGCTGGCATTGTCATACCACCTTTTGCAGCCACTGCAGCAAATCTCCTCTTTTTGCCCACGGGGCGGGGGAGAAGGCAGCATGCCATTTCCTTCTGCACTGCAAAAGTAATGGGTCAACTTTAAATGTTAAAGCCACATATTTTAGGTCTAGTGTTGGGAAAAGAAAGCTTTTTCGTGGTTTCAGCAAGCACCTTGAAAAAATAATAAATGTCCATTTGCACATTCGCATCCCTTCAAAGAAATCCCAACAATCAAAACCCAACTTGACCATAAATTTACAGATTTGCAGCTTTAATCCCCTCCCCCCAAATATGAAAGAACTATTTCTCTTACTGTGCTGTTTTTTTTGTTGTTTTTTTTTTTTTTAATTCCAGGCAGCATTTTAACAGTCATCTACTTTTCTCTCTGAACAGGTAGGAGACATGAATTTAAATTGCAAAGTAGAGATATGAAGTAACACAAAGTCCAGGTATATTTGGACATGGAGTTCTAAACCTAAATTTAAAAGCCCTCATTATTTTTGGCATTCACTACATAGCTTCAGCTTGGACATCCCAAAACAGTGGCTTAAAATGCTGGTGGACATTTGGAAAACCTTGGTCTGTCTTTACTTAACTATAGTAAATATTATTAAGTAGTAGTGCTATATTTCCCCTTATATTTCAACAAGAAGAGTCATTGTTTCAAAAGCACTAGCTTTCACTGCCAATATGTATGAAGGAATCCCAGAAAAATGTGAGTTTTTGTTCCAAATGAGCAAAACCATCGTGTGTCAGAACCTGACAAAATTAAAACTCAAATGATAACAAACAAACCCTCCCAAAGGCTCTATCCCTTATTCCCCCCAAAAAGGAAAAAAACGAAACTCAAACCCTGAAAAAATTAATTCTTCCTGTTCTGGGTCTTGAAAACACAATTATCTGGATAAACATAGTATTTTCTTCAGTTAAAAAGGTCAGCAAATCACCAACCTACAGAGCAGCAGCCAAACTCAAGTGAATGTGACTAGGTGAGAAAAGAACCCTGCATAACACCTTCCCAAGAAATCGCTGACAGATCTTTAATCCTGATACTGCTGGATGTCAATAAGAATACAGCACATTAATCTGCTCAGATAAGAGCAGCTCAGAGAGCAGCCAGGACTGGATAAGGAAGGGTCCCTCACCACAGGGTCAAACTTCAGCATGGATAGGTTGCAATGCTAGTTGACTGTTTTCTGTACTTGTTTTGCACTTGCACAGCATGGAATACTTTATATTTCATTCTGAACTAGAACACAACAGCATAATGTCCATCAGAACATGTATACCCCCACACACAAACAGCAATCTTCCATATTGTCATCCAGAAATGCACATATAAATTCCAGATAAATCAATCACACAATGTCACTGAACTAAAATCTGAGTCCCATAAGGTGACACTGCATTAAAATCTTGGACTGCATTGAAATAAAAATTCAGTATTTATTGAGTCCTGTGACTATGGGAAGCAACAGAGGCCCCGGGCTGACTTTGATGGAACTTGAAGAAAAGGCACAACTTATATCAATGAAACGTATAAAATGTTATAAATACTTACACAAGAGACAAGGAAAGGTTCCTCAAGAGAAAGGCCACAAACTGATTGTGAGTGATCTGAGAAGAGAGAAAGAAAAAAGGAAATCAAATTGTTATAAACACGCGAAATGATACCAATGTAACAATAGAAAAGAGGGATCAAGGAGATTTACAGATGGTGGCAATTCCCACAGGAGAGGAAAAAAAAGTTTTAAATTCACAAACATAGATCTTGGAAGTTTTGAAACTACCTGACCCCAGAACCATGTAGCTGAGAAAACTGGTAATTGCTGAGGAGCTTTTCAGTCCTGGGATAATTCCAGGCCAGCAGAGACTAAATATCCTCTGGTGGCTGTTCAACAGTCTCCGTGAAATAGGCTTGTGGCTCCTATGGACAAATGCTCTTATCACAAAAACACTGCCAGATTTGAAAGGCATCCTTCTTAGCAGTCATGCCAGATGATACAGGACTCTGAAACAGAACTCGCCTTCTTGATCCTGACCTCCACAGAAGAGGGGTTAGGCTTATTATTAGGGCTGAGAATGCTTACATTACAGCTGATAGCTGCACAGAAAAATTGTGTTGTCTTAGTTCCTTCTGTCAACACAGTATCTTGGACTTGATTGATTTGTTACCCTGAGACCCCTAAGAAAAAAACGAGTGCATGAAAGTGGAATGGCTAAAGGTTTGCAAACTTCTGGTAGACTACAGGTCTACTATGGAGTATCTAAGCTTTACTGCCAACATATTTATTTCCATATTTATTTCCAAAACATAATAACCTGGGATGAAGCAATAAACAAAATTAATCAAAGCCTGATGCTCTGAATTGTAACAAGAAGACACACTCCTGTTGGACACAGAAAACAAAGGCAGATGCTCCCCAAATGTTCAAAGCTACAAATCAGTTCTGTCTCCCCTTCCCTTTGCCAAGCTGAAAAAAAATGTGGGTAGTCAGGCCAGACAGTGCTCTCCAGAAGATTGTTATCAGGGGACCAGGAGCACAGTGGAAAGCGACCATGGGATCCATGTGGTGTACTCCAGCACTTAAGACATGGCCCTCAACTTCTGCTTCCTGTCTAGTTACAGGGGGAGATTAGCTCTGTCATTCCTCAAAGGAATTAAAAAAACTCAGAGAGATATAAACCTGAATTAAGAGAGTGAAGGGAAAGAGAGGAGCTGTCACACGAGAGAGAGAGAGGGAAGGCAGGCAGAAAATCTGTTCAGAGTTGTAGCTACTATTTGTGGGAATTATGGTCCTGGAGGGTGGGAGAGATGTGTACAAATCCAGCGCTTGGTTTGCAAGGGAGGTGGAGAAAATACAGCAAAGAGACAATCCTAAAAACTGCAGGGCGGGAAACAAGATGCCTATAGCATCTTTTGGGCAGGCCACCCAGAGAGGCCCTTTTAGCAGCAAATTTCTCTGTAAAGGAGCACACTGCTCCCACATGTAAGGAAGATTTGCATGAGACAGAAGACAGGATGGATTCTGCACAGACAGAAAAGCTGAAATGACATAAAATGAAAGGAAGGGCAAGATCAAGCTGGTGAAGAGAAGGTCACTATCTTGCTTTCAAGAATCCATTATTCTAATGAACTGTAACAGAGAAATTCTCCTGGCGGAGAAAAATTTCCTTTCCTAAGCACGTACCCCTTGTTTTCCTCTTGCATTTCTCCTGAAGACTTAACCATGGAAGCCCATGGACTCATCTGTAGTAGATGATAGTGAAGCACTATTAGGGGCTGGTAGTTGGGTAGTATTTCTTTCAGAGTTTTGGGCAGATAGGACAGTGAACTACAAACCAGGGAAGAACCTGAGACAAGAGGCCTGAGCCAAAGAATGTGCCTTAGAGTCCCAGAGTTGAAAAAAAAAGGAAAAAAAGTGGGAGGCATCCAACATGGAGAAAAAACCAAACCAGAATGGAAAATTTTAGGCTGAGGTTAGAGTTTGGCTCTGTTATAAGCAACATAAAACAAGGTCTCTTAAGGGAAAGGATCATGCAATTTTGACAACATGGATGCCAAAGAATTCTACAAATTATGGCCTGAGATTATGGAGGTGCTGAGTAATGACTTACACAAACATTACCAAGAAATTTGCTCAAAGGAATGAACAAGATTGTCCTGCCTAATTAAAACTGTAGGGTAATTATAGACAGGCACAATACTAGAAGCTGCACACTAGAATCCGGCAAAATCACCAGAACTGAAATACTGTACTTTTAAAAATTATTGCAACCAGTCTGGACACTTGATTATCAGTTTTATTCAAAAGAAAATATATGAAAACAAAACTTTCCCTGTAAAGTACTGGAAAAACAAGATGTGTCTATGATTCATTCCAGGTTAGATAACTGCAGAACACGTATGTGGGAGAGAAATGGGCCAAATCCTGTTCTCACTGCCTTGTGCAATTATGCTGACTTAATTGAAACCATGAGCAGAACCTGAACCATTAAAATGCTGGGGTGAAACTTCTTATCATATGGCACTGTTGGTCACTAGAGACATTTAACCTAATTACATTAGATTAACACAGTAGATTTCTTCAAGATATATATTATATAACAACATAAGAAAATGAAGTTGAAGAAAGCAGACCATTTTTTCCCAAATCTCTATGTTATAAACAGAATAATTACCTGTCTCTATTTATGTCTCTTGCTTTCAACCCACTATGGCTCTGTTTGGTGGAAGGTACAAATGGAATCCACTGAACTTTTTTTTAACATTGAATTCCTAGCGTTAATTAATCATTATTACTTGGAAGATGTTGTGGCTGTTGATTAGCCAAGGGCTAATCTTAAACCTCTCCTTGCTTCACTGTGGTCAGATTCTTCTCCTTTTCTCTTTCTCTGCTATATGAATAAATTCCATTAAATCACAAAGACTAAGAGACAAGCAAGGTCTACACGTTAAGGCTATTTAGGGATCTAGTACCCCCAAGCTCAATGAGAACAGCGTTCCTAAACACAGAAGAATTTCTATTTATGGGAAGTTAAGATGGTGAAAACCAGAGGCATGAGTTACATTATATAAGCAGATAATAGATTTATGATGCTAACTACAATTTTAAAAAGTGACTGAGGCATTCATGTTGAAGTCCACTGAAAGTCAGCAAAATTTTGGCTGTAAACTGAGATGAAATATATTACCTTTGTTAGCTTAAGCATTGCTTCCTTTCAACAACACTAACATCTTAGGTGCCAAAGTAATTTCTGCAATTGGCATTCAGTTGCTTCTTACACTTTATTCATTAAGTGGCTTGAGTTAACCTGCTTCAAGTGCCTTCTTAGCAGTAAATTGGGACAGCAATTCTGCTCCATTTTTGCAAAGTGATTTAGGATCTCTCTGATGCAATGCAGCACACCAAGGTGAGCAATGTTAGTCCTTTAGCCCCAGACTGGGAAGAAGAAGGCTTGAAGAACTGACAACAAATTTAGATAATCCTAAAATGACTGTTTTGCCTCAAAACATTTTCACCCTTTACTGATACAGAGCCAGTGAGGGGTACAGCTTTATCATGTGTAATATACTCAGCAAACTGGATCTAAGATCCAGAGTTTTGCCTCTCCTCCCCTTCTGGGTGCGCTACACCTGCTCAGTATGAAAACTAAAATTTAATCCCAGTGGAAGATAAAGAAAATAATTTACTAGAGAATTCCTCAGTTCAGAGGGGGCCAAACGGAGACAGTGCCATTCTGGGGGGAAAGAGCAGACTGGGCTGAAATTCAGTGGAGCCCTTTAAATTATCTGAGGGGGCAAAGAGACTGCACTGCATCTCTGACACAGCAGAGACAGATTACTGCAAAATTAAATTGAGGATTTTAGTGGATATAATTGTTGTTTTTATATATTAATGAATAACAATAATACATGATTCTAAACTGAATACCAGGTTTGACATTTAATCTGAGAGCTTATACCATCCATAAATGTTCATAAACGTCACACGACCCCTACCCTTTGATTGAATTACAATCCAGTACGCAATTTAGGAACCACAGATTAATCTACATAGATTTATATTTCTGCAGGTTACACAGTTATTTGTTGATTTATACCCTTTCCCCCTAAGTGTCCTTTCCATCGAGAAACCAGGAACACACATGCAAATATTTAATAGGAAAGCAGCTCAAAATCCAGTGACTAGCAACAGATGGAAACTTGGCTCAGTGAAATCTATACTAATTATCATCTGCTTTTTGAAGTCACCTCTGCTAATGGCCAGCAAAATCTTAGTCCCTGTGATACCTTCTATTACCTTCACATTACTTGTTACTACAGCCAGCAATCACCTAACATGTTTCTTGGCAATGCTGTGCAATTAAATCGCCTTTCAATCAGCTTGCTGAGGAATCCAGAGATGGAAACTGCTTTAATATTAGGAGTTAATTACAAGAATGCAGAGGAAGGCAGTCAAATGTTATGTTAGCATACCAGAAATATGACAACACCTTAGCCACAAATGTCACGCGCCAGGTAAGGGGCCATGTCAGGAGAAGCAACGTGGCAATGTAGAGAGGAAAATGACCTTCAAGTTCCCCCTTGTTTTTTTCTCCCTGTGCTCATGCTACTTGAAGTGACCACCTTCTGTAGCAGTCAAAATATCTGGAATTTCAGTGACCTGTATTAACAGGCTTCACTGCACATTGGTGTCTGCCTGGGGACTGACAGTGACACCAGCAGTGTGTCAGAGCACAGATGTGGTCCAAAAGGCACACCGAGAAAAAGCAGTTCAGCAGGACCTGACCCATGCTCGGGCCCCATCCTGCTCCTTTTGAAATCCAGCGAGTCTTTGCAGAGGGCTAACAGGGCACATTCCTTTGTTGCTCTGCATCTTCATCTCTATGTGGCCACCAGAAGAGGAAGCTCCACAGTCCAGCCCTTGTCCTCATGCACTCCTTCATTCACACACTGCTGAGAGGAAGGGCTGGCCACGCTGTTTAAGAAGACAGGAAATGGAGCCAGTGCTTGGAAAGGTTTGAATTAAGGAAATGGTTTTACATCTGACAGCTTATTGCAGAGAAGGAGAAAGCTCATATGGAAGAGGACGCTGCAAACACAGCTTGAGAGCCAGTTACATGGCCATGTATAAACCCTTAGTCTGCAATACTGGAGAATCAAAATAAAATGATCTTTAGGAAAGGACAAGAAGTTTTTCTATACACATTAGAATGAACATGTCTGTATGCATTGCCACACATATATGTATTTTTGTTATGCATCATGAAAGAATTTGAAAAAAAAAATCTACTCAACTACCGCTGCATATGTTTTTTTTATTAAATAAACAGCCAAACTGTGGTTCTGTGAAGAATGCAGTGATGACTTGACAACAATTTTGAATCAAAATTTATTCATATTTCCATCACTCATTTTCCAAAGACAGTTTGTTTAGAAGCTATAGTCCACCAAAGATAATAGAAAAGGTTTCTTCTGCTGTTTCCCAAATTTGAAGACAGAATGTTGTAAAGGAACTATGACACAGCTCAAGCTTACATTTTCTTTCACTAGTGTATTTAATGTCAGTAGTGTATTTAAAATCATTGTTAAATTTGGACTGTTAAGGGTAGTAAAAGGAGACTTTAAAATTTTCTTTTATAATTAAGAATGCCTTTAATTTTAGCCTTGTCTTTTCCACATTACCAATATGTACTGGGAAAAACAGACTTTAAATGAGCATTACAAATGCACACACACAAAAATGCTTTTATAAACCAGAAAACTCCACAGACCCACAACTAGAAAACACAAACGAAAAATCTTTATGGAATAGATTTTTCAGCACACTCTGCCTGCCAGGAAGGCTGGATAATATGTTTTAATAAGACAAAAGAAATTAATCCAGCCCAAATTTGGACTTTCATGTATATTTAAGCTAATTAAAAAAGACATCAAGCGGACTCATTCCACAGGTAACTCAGCCCAAAATAAGTCCTAACAGCTGTTCTCAGTGAAAACAATGAGACAGATGAAATAAGAACAGTAATCTCTTGCATCTGCAAACTGAACTCTAATTAACATCCATTGGAGGTCTCTTGCTCCCTAAGAAGAACTTCAGTCAAGAAAACCCTCTATACAAAGCACCTCAGAGGAAAGCATCTTTAAAAGAAGAGCAAGAGAGTTCTCTGGAAACAACAGCACATTACAGCTTCAGCAGCAGTTGCTTTAAGGGGCTCAGGGTGAGGGCAAAGCCAGCAAAAAGGTGAGGAAGAAGGAAGGTTAAATATATTCTTGTTTTATAATGTAAATGTAGCAATTTGAGCATGCATCTTGACTTAAAAGGTGGCCTGGAACAGTACTTTTATCTTTCTGTAACTCTAAGGACTGACTACCTCTTTGAGGGATGTGCTACAATGAGTGAAACCAGGGCATTTTGTTGGCAGGTGCTTGGCCAGGGCTGGCAGGAGGAGGCTGCCCAGCACCACCTCCCAGAGCCACAGCATGCCCTGCTCCTGCTGCCCTCCACCACCCTGGACAAGGAGGGCACTGCTGGGGACTAATTCTGGGAACAGAATACCTGGGAAGGGATGGCCACTGCCAACATCAGTCCCAGTGCCCCTTTCTGACTGCCCAAGGGGGCTGTGCTGTCAGCCAGCTTCACAGCTCTGGTGGCAGCTGCTGCCTGCTCCTGTCTGTAACCCTTCCCAGGCTCCTGAGCCCCTTCTCCATCACCGTGTGCCTGTGTGTGCTCCCATCAAGAGACCATGAAGGAGCAAAGACGGCACTGGAAAAACAATGGTTGCATTGAGACTGGGTTGTTTCCACCCAGCATAGAGCCAGCTCCCTGTTCACTCTTGCAAAAGAGGGAAAAGATAAGTCAGCTGTTGACCAGATGAGTTCTCTTTGTGGTCCAGAAGCAATTTGGGCATTTTCATTTTATAAAATAGTTTGTGTTGGTTTCTCTTGGCACTTAGAATTCAGCTTTGAAACCTTAAACACAAGAAAATAGAAAAATCTACCAAACTATACAAGGATACAAACCTAAAAGTTCTGTCTGCCTTTCAGGATCAGACCTTCAAAATTATGTCTTGGCTCTGATCACAGCTGTAGGTGAATTTTCTGTTCTGAAGGAGTGTGGTTGAAGTGGCAGCTCACAAGTTGGATCTGTTGTGGATCTCCTTACTGCAAGGTGGATAAGCAATGAAGCATCTTTGCTTCCCTGCTTGGAGGTTTGCAGTCCTAGTGCATGGTCCCTGTTCCCTACACCCTCTCAAGTACCTGTCCTGAATTCTGCAGTTCCAAAACTGGACTGCACAGCATGAGAAAATACAATCAAATAATACTAAATTATTTAGGCATATGACACTTGAGTAACCAAAACGTTAAACTGAGAAAGCAAGGTTCTAAGAACTAAATGCATCTTTATTAATAATAGCAATTAGTGAAGTTGCTATTAATAAGGAGATAATTGCTATAAAATCTAGTGATACATACAAATAGGCTACTAATGTGAGGAAGTGACCCTGAAAAATGAGTTTAAGTTACTGGTTGGGAGCTTTCTATTGCTAATTATTATTTGCTTTCTGGATATTAATGTTCCTTTATCATGAATTGATAAGTCCAGTGGTGTTGTGATCACTAGTCTAAATGGTGTCTTTGGATCATATGTGGTCCCAAGAGGCATGACACTCCACTGCAAGTAATTTATTTCCACAGTGAGATGTGCTGACTCTCCATAATATTTCTTTCATTTTAACATCTGACTAACATTCAATTTGGGACATAAGTACCATTTTCCCCTGATGGCACTGCAGAGCAGAACTAAAGGGCACTGGCTGAGTGTATGAGTACTGCAGAATCTGGAGAACAGGCTGGGCTGGAGTGCTAAGTTGTTTTGGGAATGCTGCAAGGGGACTGGAGGGCTGTGCAGGGATTTGGGGCTCTGCATCACCCATGGCTGGTGGGCCACAAAGGGTATCAGCAGAGTTCTGGCAAGCCCTAGGCTGGAGTTACATTGGTCTTCAAAAATCCAGCTTGCTCTCTTTGCTGAGAGCTGCATGGTTTAGGACTTGACTGTGAGGATATTTGTTAAATCAGAAGCAAAGTGGCAGCAATATCACTGTGGAAAAGTGTGAGCAGGTCAGATCCATTGCCACAATAATTTAAAGAAATTGTCAGGATCTTTTCTTGACTGCCTATCCCTAAAGAAATCCCAATCTGACTCTATGAAGACCTATAGAAATATCTTAACCTGACAAGATATATGGAATATCTCACCATAGACAAGAGCAGCAAATCCTTGAAAGATAAGAGAGCATGTGACTTGTACTCAATGTTTAAAATTTTTACTGCTTAGAACATGACCTGTGTTCTTGGGAGAGTACACAACACTTGGAACAAGACTAAAAGCATTACAGAAAGATTTCACTTGCCTTTAAACACCTGCAGACACACTGAAGTCACCAGGGTCATGCAGCTGTACCTCTGTGAGCAGTGTTAAGCCCTCAGCATCTACAAAGACAGGTTAAGTATGTGTTTCTTCTGAGTTTTCCTGGAGAACCAACTGTTTTCTCCTACAAGGCCATTATCAACACTTTGGAATTTATCTTTCACCTGTTTCTTCTCACTTTATACCTGTTAAAATAAATCAAAACTACCTTAAAAAGCTCCACTAAAATGGCTTCTGGGAAAAATACTCTCCATTTCATATTTGGTATGAGAAGAGTGTATTCTGTAGCATACTCTTACTTCTGTGATGTGTGCCCTGAAAATTGAGTTTCAGAGCAACCAAACTTTTCATTGCTCTTTTATATGGGGATGAGTGGCTGAAGTGTCAAGAATGCAGTCTCTTACCACAGAATCTGATCCCTCTTATCACCAAACATGATGTTTTATAGGAACCAGTTCCTAATTCTAAGTTTTACTGCCAATATATTCAAACCACCTCCCTTCTTGAATCCTGGTTATATCAGTTTAACCTTGATTTGCCTCCCTCCCTGACCCTCACCACCAAGGTGATGTTGCAGGGAATTTAAGCAGTGCAACAGCAGAAAAGCTTAGATGGAATTTTTCACCAACTCTTCTATCTTAACTGGAGTATTCATTTGATAATACAGATAGAGGATGAGACAGGGCTGTCGATTTAATCAAATTATTGCAAGATATAATTGAAGGGAAAAGTCAGACATAATATAAAAGAAATCACATTGGAAGTACCTAGCACCTTCTCTAGTGGGACTTAGCTTAGGAGTGACACTCTTGTTCCAGTCCTGAACTTCCTCTCCTGAACATCTTGGGCTATCTCAGCCTGGTAATTTCCTTTGCTGACCCAGTCAACAAATAGAAACAATATTTATAACGAATTGTGGGATATGTTTCATGAAAGACTGAATTTTTTCTCAGATTTTCCAAGCTTCCTAGTTTTCCCTAACACAGCACAGTATATCCATATATATACAGCTCATCCAGAGAGCAACCAATGAGACCTAAAGTTGCTGAGTTCAATACAGATAATTTCAGGAGCTTTATTTGTAAAAAAAACCTAAAAACCCTCCCAACTAGCTGAACATCACCTTTTGCTTTATGTGGGTAATTCTCCTTATTCCCAATTTATGGAATAAAAAAAGGAAAGAAGAAAAGCTAAACTGATCTTGAAGCTGATCAATACTAAGGCAGAACTATGAAATGAATTCATGTCTTTTGGTGCCCAATTTAGAACCTGTATCACATCAAATGAGAAGAAAAATCCTCACAGAAACCTGAAAATCCACATGCATGCTCCTTTCTGTGAAGAAAATCCCTTTGATTGCTGAAGCCCAAATCAAACAGCAGACACCAAGATTCTCTTAGTGGTGAGACAGAGTTTGCACTACTTATCAGCTTTTCTGAAAAGCTAAGTGTCCATTTCACAAGGATGAAACCAAAACCAAACAACTCCAAGAACTCATCTACGCTCAGTTTACACAGTTCACTGCAACCATTTGGTCCAGAAAATAAAGCCCTCTTTGAGGGTTGTATTTAAATATAATCATTATACCATTTCCCAGTTATCCAAAAATGCAACAGCTTACCATGACCACACAGAGGTTTATAGGTGAGCCAGTTTGAGAAGGAGTACAATGAAATAGCTTTGCAGTTTAAGAACATGTCACTCTACAGATGGACCCTGTCTCATAAGTGACTGCAGAGTTGTACTCAGAGTTAGTTTGGGAGATGTGTCGGCGGGGGAGGAAAGTCTGGGATCCAATGGACACTGCAGAGCATGAGAGCAATGCTACCTTTGTTTTGCAACCCATTATTTTCATATGAACATGAATCAGAGAGATAAACTATGCCAATTTCTTCATAGCTGACTTGTTACAGGATATTGTTTGAGTCTTCACTAATGACTCCTTGAGGTTGGATATTACTGTGATTAGGAGTTGGGAGGAGAGAGGTCTGAGACCTTTCAAAGGAAACATTTTGTTCAGAACTGTTACAAGAAAATAAAGTCAGCATTACAGTAACTTTAACAACCTAACCAGGATAATGGTCTGTTCATGTAGACAGTGCTTTTGCTATTTTAAATGAGGGAGATAAAGTTCATGTAAGATGGGAAGCTGAGATACACAGCTATTCAGTCTGGGGGATCAGAAATCTGTCAGCCTGAGAAATATGAGTATCTGTGGAAATGCACCAGACAAGGTAGGAGGTGAAATCATTAGCAGTTGGAAAACAAACAAACAAACAAAAGAAGAAGCAAAAAAACAGCACTTAAAATTATGAATTAATGAATTTGAGAAGCTTCAATGCCCTTGGAAGCTTACTGAGAAGGATTTTGGGTTTATGCTAAAGCAGGCTGTAGGCAATGCTATTCTGCACTGACAATTATCCCAGAAAGTCTGGTGGTTGTGCCCATCACTGAGGCTGGCATAAAACATTCTACTGGCTTTACTGAGTGTGAAATGAAGAAGTAGCTCTACACCATGTTCATTTTTATCCAAGGTAGATAAAAAACCATTCCTTGAAGACAAACACAGGTTTTGTGGGATCTTATTCCCCTCCAGTCTCCTATCTGCTTTAGCCACAAAATGTTAGGTTTTCTTATTGCCAAAAACTGATATTAAAATAACCCACTTAGAAAGTAAGCTGTGAGAGGATGCATTCTAAAATAAAGCATCCTTTTCTTTCATTATCAGCTCTATCATTTATCAGCTCCAGTTTTAATCACCAGCATCTAGAACTTGCCAGTATGGCAGGATCAGAACTACCAGTGTTTGGCCAGACTCCTTTAAAACCTCCAGTAGTGCAAGGTATCCAGCAGAGGTATCACCAGACTGTGGTGACCTTCACTGGAGAATTTTGAGTAAACCATGTATTTGAGAAAAACTAGAGAGTTTTGTTATTCAAAGCACTCAACTATTTCCATTTCAGTGCAAGTAGAATGGCAAAAAATACTGAGAAATGTCTCGTGTTCAGAGCTTTTTTAATGCAAACATATCAACAGACCAACCTACACACTTTAAGAGCTAAGACCATGTCTCTGTCCTAAAAGAGCCCTAAATAAAAGTCAAGGACTATACCACAGAGAAGACTCATTTACTAAGAGAGCTACACTGTGTTCCCTCAAAATATGTTTTCCTGGGGACAGGAAAAAGACATTATATGTAACCTGAGAGATGATCACTGTTTCCTAGCTTCAAAGAAGGGAACACCATGTGAGCAAACAATCTCTCCCATGTGCACCACACAAACGTGATCACTGGGAAGGGCTTAATGGAATCAGCTTGTCAAAATGATGAAGCTGAAAAAGCTTTTACAGATTGTGTCCATGACAAAAACTTTAGCATAATGTATATAGTGCAGAGTGGTTTTTGTCATGGCAAAAAGGAAGGAATGTCATTAATTTAGACACTAAGTGTAAGGTTCTGCTGAAAATCTCCATGGGATAAATTGCAGAAATAGAGCCTTGACCAGACAAATGGAGCCAGGCAAGTCCTAGTTCTTGTTAGAAGTTATCGAAAGTGCCATTGAGTTTTTAAAGTCTGTCATCTCTGGTAGATGATAAGAAAAGGGTTGGGCTGTTTTCCTCAGATCTACAAGCATCTGGCTACAGTCTTGCTGGGGCATATACATGATTGGAATCGAAAATGAGCTCTTTTAAAAGTGCTTCTTAAAGGGACCCTATTCATACACAGTACTTTCTCCCCAAATCTTTTATGGGAAAAAAGCTCATTACGGTCACACAGACAAATGCTGTATAATCTTTCACCCTGTCCACTAGCAACGTGTTCAATCCAATTTACAGCACTTCCCGCTATTCTACTTCTGGACTCCCCACACAGCTCTCCTAAATGCATACCCATCCTGACCCACTGCTCCCCACCTGCTGCTCTTTCAATTTCAGGCTTCCCTGGAGCACTGACTGCCATTCATGCCTAATAGCAAGGTGGAGCAACTTGATTATACAACTCTGAAAAGTGAAATTTCTGAGCCGCTTTTAGACACAGGAACACCATAATTAAGACACACATTACTGTACGTTGGAATGCTCTGGACAGGGATGAGAATGGCCTTCACTTCAGGAAATGTCATTTTGTACCCATGACAATATATATTCATTTGAAAAACAAAACTTTCTGATTGAAGTTCCTTTAAACTCCTTCTCAGCTTGCTGACAGATCTATCCTTTCTCTTTGCATCTATGTCAGCACTAAGGGAAGTAAGGGCTGGCAATAAGAAGAGAGAAATTTTCAAGGATTCATTTACCTGGCAAGTTCATACCCCTATATGCCTTTGGAAGATGCACCTGTAGATTTCAATTTTTTTCCAATAAAACCTATTTTTTATCTACCTTGGGCAATGCTGCTCACTAAGCACACCCAATCTGCTTCAAGTACTTGACATTTGGAGCAGGGGTGCATAGGTGGCATCAAGCAGTGCAATGGACCACATGACACAACTGATGTATGGCACTGTTTTGTATCCTGACAGCATTAATGTTAAACTTTGAGCCTTCAAACCATGTACCCAAGCTTATGCTTAAATTCAAATGTGTGAATGAAATGGGATTCAGGGATATAATTAAAATTCAACCTTTACTTCAGAATCCTTTTAACAAAATTGGACTTATGCATGTGTTTAAATGGTCTGCCTTGTAAAGACATTTATTGGGCTGAAGTAAGAATTGGGAAGAAGAGATGAAGACATCATTGTAAGTTAGGTACACATAGGACTAGAGGAAAAAAATGCTACTATGAAATTATAGAAGATGGTGACTCCTTTTAAAAGACAAAAAGCTTTTTTGTTGCAAGTCTAGATTTACTGATACTCTATAGCTTCCTGGTTAAGGATGCAGTTAGATTTTTTCTCACTATTTTTCTTTAAGCTAATCCATCACCACTTGGAGAAGGTCAAGCCAACTCCTGGGCTGATTCCTTTACCTGCACAAAGGGGGTGAGAAGCATGTGCAAAAAGCCATCTCTCACAGCACTTACCACTTAGAGGGTGAAACTGAGCTGCTGATAGTTCCCTACCTGAAAGTGTAGGAAAACCTGATTTTTCAAGCCTGCCCACTTGAATGTTTAGCCAAAGCAAACACACAAAGAGTGTGACTGGATCTGGAGCAAACTAATTTGTAAAAGTAAGCGAATACTCCTGGACTTTTTGCCTGCACATGCATTAATGTCCACACAGTTGTTCTTTTATTAGGTATAAGAGGCCTTTCTGGTTGACACTGTGAACCAGAGCATCAGTCTCATCCCAAGGAAATACGCACATCTGCCAGCTTCCCTTGTCTGTCAATATGCCCGTGCACAGGGTAGGAGCAGGGGTGACTCAGAAGGACTGAGCGGGACTGACAATAGGACTTGCATCAAAGGTAGAATTTCCCTGTCTCTCTGAAATGCAGACATTTTACAAGCCTTTCTCCCTGAAGGAATTAGGATTAGACTTCAAAGCTGCAGAACAAAACAGAGTCATACAGGCACACAATTACTGGACTAAGTCCATGGACAATGATACCAAGGGGTTTAACGTCCATGAGATCTTTTCAGGCTATTGTAGTGTCCTTTCTGTTCTGAGAGCGCTGCTGCCAGAGGAAGCCTCCAAGCCCTCTGGCAGCGCTGCACTGGCTGCCGTGACAGCGCCGTGTGTCCCCAGCCTCACCGGTGGTATCGTATTCCCACCAGAGAGATTCAGGATGCATCTTTCATGTTTCTTAATAAAGGAAAGGATTACAAGGCACTAAGAGTATCAGACTTAACCCCACCAGGTCCTCTTTCACCCCAATTCTCTTCTTCCAAGTTGCTCATTACATCAACTCTAAATTAATTTATCTTAGGTAAACAGCACAGAAATATTATAAACAGAAGCAACTCCTCTTCAACTTGCAGCACTTTTTTTTTTCTTTTAAATTCTTTAGAAATAGAAGTGGGAAAAAATAATATATGTATGTAACAGCAAATGTTCTCTCACTACTTTTCCTTTTTTTGGTTTTTAAACTGTTTTTATCTTATATAAACAGTGGTGATGGAACTATAAACACCATTATTCCACCTCCATGTTAATACTCTTATTATCTTGCATAAACAGAAGTGAACGAATACGTACATGACACCAATCAATCCTTAGGAAAAAAAAAGGAGCGAGAAGTTTTTATCTTTTATAAACAGCGGAGGAAGAACTTAATGAATTCAAAATGTAGTTTTCCTGTTTATGTTATTATGATCCGAAAGTAGAAACCAAATGATGTATATTCAACATCGTGCAAGCAGCCAGTTATGAAATACTTTTTGCTGACTTCAAGAGTAAACGCAGCACCAGTGAAATCTGCAGGTCCTGGGGGTTTGAAAATTGGTGGTCTGACTCGAACAACAGAGAAAGGAATCTCCTGTGATACTTTTCCAAAGTTCTTCAGCCCCTTCCTTGAAGGGCCACCCAAGACAAAACAGGACAGCTCAGTCTCTATGATGAACCCTTAGTACTTAGTCTTTCTGGTGAGATTCCCAGATATAGGGAGGCAATTAATACAGATGGGTTTGTGTAATGTGGACACCTGCCACTAGAAACTGGGCTCAAACCCCTAAGTCATTTCACAGAGGCCACCCAACAGCTGCTCGACAGTAATGACTTTGGGGCATGATTGACCTAGGTCAGATTTAAACATGTAACTTCAAGCTGATAGGCTCCATATGTCAGTACTAATCCCCATAACCACCCACGCCTTCTGCTTTCTTATTTTTGTGTGTGCTTTTTTCTGGCTGGTCTTCTAAAGCCCATCTCCGAGCCTGAAAGATTCTTCCCTCTACCTTATACATCAGTCTTAACTAGGATGAAATGTAGTTGCAAATTTTTGCCCATTACCACAGTTTTCTGTAGTGGATCCTCCCATTCTTTGCTTTAGTCATGCAGAGTTTACCTCTTTCTCATCCTAAATTGTCAGCAATGGTAGCTGGGTTTCCCACAGAGGATGAGTAGAGGAGATTTTTTTTTCCTAGGGCCTGTCTGTTTTCAAAAAAGGGGCTGCTCTTTGGGTTGATGATGCTGTTCTCTGCTGTTGTCCTTTGCAAAAGCAACATGTATTTTGTTTCAGCCAGTCTGGGCATAAAGACAAGCTAGGGTTTCCTACAGAGCTAGGTGCAACAGGCAGACCAGGTGGTCAGCCTTGCATTTCTTTCAAAACCATTAGCGCTGAAGTTCCAAGACTGAACACAACTTTAACTTGTATCCTGCCTTCCCAACCCTAGCAAAGTTGAGATCTGTGCACACAAAGACAAGATCACTTGAAAAATTAGGACCCAATTCTATTGTGCAGATTTTAACAGGATGCATGGTCTGAACCACTTTGCTTAAAGGGCAAAAGTCTCTTCTATGGGTTACTGTATGTACTAAGAAGATCACAAAGAAAAACTTCTGTAAGAAAATACAGAAAATCCAGGATATTTGGGCCATCCAGGAAATGCAAATCCCCCCTGTTCTAGGAACTAGAAGAAAGAATTTTGCTTGGTGGCAATCTGCTTTGCTGCACCTCAGACTGTGAAAAAAAATTTCCTTAAAATTATAATTGCTCAGATAATCATGATGCACTGATCACAAATGTAGAAACGGTGTTGTCCCACCTGGTTTCCCTACTTTGATTTCCTTGTATTCCACTTATTTTCTTACAAATATGTCTGTATGAGTACATACTCGGAGACCCACTTAGTGACCCTTCTGCTTGCTATTAGAGAAGATCTGTGAGATTCACAGTTCCGGTCAGCATGATCCATGTCTGAATTTTCCCTCCTCACAGGCATGCTAAGTCTACATTTTGCAGCCTCTGTCTAAAAAGGCTTTTTCAAGCACCAAATTAAACACACAGAGAGAAGTAAGGCCTTTCAGAGGAGGGTAGCCAGAAATAGAAAAAAACCCCCATATTTCACCATTTGTTTTGAAAACACCAAAAATGATTAAAACATATTATAAATGAAACCAAACTAAGAAAAAAACATATCTTACCATATGAACAAATTCCCTGCCAAGTTCCATTTTTAAATCAAAGCCATTTTAGGCTCATATGTCGAAGAAGAGAGTCTTAAACTAACAAACTTATGTAATGGATTTAAAAAATCTGCACAGACGTGCTTAACTGAAATTGCCAAATCTGTTCGGACTACATGAGGAGAGAGGAGGAGGAAAGAAAGAGAAGGACGTAAAAAGGTTTGGGATTCATCTGTGCAACTGCCCCCAAGTTGAGGCTCCCTTTGAAGCTGGTTCCAGCTTCCAAGGAGCCAAGAATGCTGACTCACTCCAATTTAGTTTCTCTCCCTGCCCCCTTTCAGTAGATCGCAACATTTTGGACAAATACAAACAAGCTTCCTCACCCATAATAAAAATTATGAAGTTACATGTAGATAGCAAAGGGAGAGAAAAGGGAAAGAGGTGAGTGAATGAAAAGTAAAATACAAATCCACAAAGAGGTCAAACAAGAAGTAACAAAGGTTAGGGAGCTTTTGGGGTTGGCAGAAAAATGTAGACTGTAAACCAGGACAGAGATGAACTGAGTGGTAAGCAAAACACTGTTAAGTAACATGAACAGAAAAATGTGAATGACAATTAAATACTTGTATGTCTAATCCATCTTTTGGATAGTTCTTTTTACCTAAGAAATACCAGGTTTTGCTTTAATGAAGAGGCTACCATTGTATTCTTCTAGGCAAGTATAAGAAAATATAAATAGTAAGAGAAAGCATTACTCAGCCTCTTGTGTAGCAACTGAAAAGGCAAAACTATCCTGATAGTCCAACCTCATGCAACAACACTTACACAACTTCTGTGACCTTCCCTTTGTGAAGAATCGAGATGTGAGACCTGCCTTGTACCTGTCCGTTTGAAATTCTCCAAAGGCCAAGTGAACACCCTCTGATCTACTCAGAGGTGCACGTGCCTCTCTGTTCATGCCAAATTCTGGGTGGCCAGGAAGGCCTGCTTACCCTCTCTTGGACTGCCCAAGTGACCTTCCAAGTCTTCCTGGGGGTCGTTTGCATTCCTTCACCTGACATCTGCCAAGGTCAACTACTAGCAGGCATCTTTCTTTCCCCTTCAACAGATTCCCCAACTAAGTTTTGCTCCTTAAGGATTTCAGCGTTAGCAATAACAACAAAATTACATCTGCATCGATGACGGCACAGCCTTGCTTCCCTGGCACGTTTCTGCGCCTGCTTTCCGGTGTTCAGACAAGATTGTGTCTGGATCCAGGCTTAAAAACCCCTTCAAAGCTCACAGCTCGTGAGGGGTTCAGGGGCAGTGTCCTGATTTAAGCCTCTCTCTGTACTAATTTGACAAGAATGCTGAAGACCAAAGGGTAAAGAGTTATAATTGCTTAGTATCATAATCATAGGAGAGCAAAGGGAGTTCTGCTGCTTTTTAAAAATTACAAATGTGTTCAAGTTCAAGAATGCTTCTCTGTTAAATTTACACAGAAAAATAATCTCAGCTCATAATGATGAACAATGACTTAACAGGAAAAATAAATCATAGCCAGAAGGCAAGTCCCAAGATTGTGCAATCACTAGAAGATATAAAATATATGATAAGTTACAATAGGGCCACAATAAAATATCCACATTTGGTGGTCTAAATCACTCTCTCTGTTAACTCCTCTACAACCCAGATATCCACAGGTGTTTCTTCTCGTCACACTTCTGCAACCACAAGGCCTAAGAAACACACTATCAGTGGTGCATTCTCTACTCCACTGCCTTCTGTGAAGAGCATGGGTGAGACCTAGGGAGAATTCACCTGACTGGGACCAAGGAGCTCAGAAATCACCTCAGGAATGTCTCACTACAATGGGATTTGCAGACTGTTTATACAGGCACATGCAATGCTCTTCTTTAGATTCCTGGTTTGGATTGAGGTCCCTTCATGTGAGGCACTGAAGATCTGGGTTCCAGGGAGCCTTTCTCTCCCAATGGCACAGAACCACTGCCACTTGCTGCCAAGTGCATGCAAAGGACATGGTGGTTTCAGTCTCATTTTCCCAAAAGAAAAGGCTGGATCAAGAGTTTCTTGGAAGGTCCCAACAGTAAGTGGCCACCAGCTCAGACTGAGGAAAGTCTAATCGGAGTTTCAGTATTGCTTTGTGCCCATAGCTTTAACCTAGGAATTACCATATGATATTATGGTTGGAATTGATGATCTTGGAGGTCTTTCCCAACCTTAATGACCCTGTGATATGCCTTCATCATCATCCACAAAGGGATGATGACCAAACCTTTAAAACAGACTGGGAACCCCTAAGGGGTTTCACCCCTAAGTGGCAGTGAAAGAAAGTATCCATGCTAAATCAACCCATTCTCATGGTCTTCTACAGCAGGAAACTTCCCTAACCTAAACTTCCTTATTTACTTCCCTAACCTATAAACACTGTACTTCAGATTAAGCACCTCTGGGATTTGTTCAATAGCAAAAGAAGATGGACATTTGACCTACATTATGCAACAAAATATCAGCAAGACAAGAGACTGAAATACATCTTCGTTTACACTTCCAGTTGTATAGTTGTATGAAATTTTCTATGTTGTGTGAGTAGAGGATGACTTTTGTTTAAAAGGTCTTAGATGACTGATTTTAGAAGGTCCTAATGCTTTTTGTTTTTACCAGCTTCCAAGAAAGTTGTGAGTGCTCAGCATCTCATCATAATGATATGGAAAGCATAATGCATATTCAGGTCTTCCAAATTTAGAAAAAAAAAAAATTGACACTTTTTAAATAAATGAAATAAGAACAATAAACCAAGACTTCAGCTCCCTCATCTTTTCTGTATGTGTAAAAGTGTCTTTCTAGGTAGAAAACCAAGGCTGTGTTAGGAAAATGAGTAATTTCCAGCTGGGGTAATGTAAAAATAGAAAAAAAAAAAGGAATAAGATCAGATCAAAGGAGTGATATCTTTGCCTTTCTCATATCGGTATTTACTGCCAGATATGGGAAAGCTGTGACTCAAATCTGTAAATGCTTCTGAAAACATGATGGCTTGCAATAGAATGTGCAAGCCTTTACTTACAACCATCTCCTTAACAGGAAGTAGAGAAGGAAGGATGGTCCAGGGACTGGTGAAGCTTTGCAGAATTATCACAAAATTTCACCAGTCCTGTTATCAATGGCTACTCCAGAGCTGTTAGCTTGCCCCAGCTACCTGACACCACTGGCCTGATAGGTCAGTGCTGAGCCTTTTAAGCCCTCCATCCTGCCAAGAACCTGCCAAACCCCAAACTCCCCACATTCCTGCACCCTAGAGAAAACTGAGATTATGCAAGACCTGTTTAAAACAAACTGCTAAGAAACAAGAACACTTGGGCAGTTTTCTCTGAAATCGGGGTGACCCATAGTGAATCCCACGGCAAGTAATTTTGTGTGAACACTTCTGACCAGTTGGAGGAGAACTTGGTTTTCCACAGGGCTGAAAAAGCATGAAAAAGTATAGTAGGAGACAATTAAAATGCACCACCACACTACAGCAACGCTGTGTTCTTTTAATGGGCCCATTCCTTCATCAGATGTTTGAGCAGTGGGCTGCAGCCTGCTGTAGCTGAACCCACAGAAAATGGACATGGGCATTGTTCAGTTTTTGGAAAGTGCTCTGGGGCCTTTTAGAATTACGGTACAAATGCAAGCCATACCTGATCCCAACTCCAAGGAATGATTAAGAGCCAGTGCCAGCAACTATTCCAATTCTGATTTACAGCTCTTGTTCATATAAATACAACTGTCCTTTTCTGTCATGGGGAAGGGTGAACAGCCTTACAAAAAAAATGCAAACCAGCCTGATCTTTTACCCAGAACACTGCTGAGTAACTAATCCTTTAACCATGCCAGTTTGGGAGGGAACAACAAAGGCGACAGGCATTTTCTTCTGGGAAATCTTGCATATTTGCACTCTGAATCTTCTTCAAACTTTAAAAATGCTGATGGAATTTCTGAGCTAACTATTACTAAAAACATATAATGAACTTTTGAAAATACTTTGTTTAGACATACAATGCATTTTGCTAGACCTATGATGCTAAGGGACAGAAAAATATCCTGTTCAACACAGTTCTTAAATAACTTATAGTCCATTTTTGAAAATATAAATATTCAAACTAATTCCTACCATTTTGGATACTTAGCTAAACTGAACTTCCTGAATTTAAGCCATAAATACTCAAAGGTGAAGCAGACAGAAAACAGACAGGTGAAGAGTCTGGAGCTATCCTCGGAAAAGCTGGTTCCACCAGTCAGTTTTGCCTTGGATTCTGAGAAGCCATCATTAAATGTGGGATTTCATTCTCTGCTTTGATACCCACTCTATTGTATGATTTAGTTGTTTTCTGTCTCAGCTTTTCCTTGGCACTAGGGAATAAATTCAGTTGTAAAATAAACTGTTGTTTTAAAATGACAATATGTGTCTGTCACAAGGAAAAGACCTGGGTCCCTGCAACTCACTTCAAAGAGGGTAGGAGATCCAAGTGTCATCAGCCCTAAGACAGTCAATACCTGAGATACTGAGAGCCTTAGCATAAAGGTTGCTCTTCGAATGAGCTTTCTTGCAACTTCTGTTCTTATTTCTGAGAACCAGGAATCCTTTGGAAAAGGAAAACCTGATTAAAGGAGGGCTCTAAAGGGAGCTTAAAGAAATCTTGTTTGCTGCAGCTCTCCTGCTGACCACTGAAGTTTTAATGTTTTCAGACAAACCTTTAAAAATACTTATACATTGTGGATGTCCTCAGGGCCTTTTGTCCTTTTTATATCTAATACCATGACAGATACACTGCAATAGGTACAGAACACCAGATCAGCATTCTTGCTGAGCAGATGGAGCACAGATGGAGGATGCACCTGACCTCAATGCTAGAGCAAAAAGAATTGGTATGACTTAGATTCAGTCCTAGGCATTGGGATGTCAAATGTTGCTGCCACCCAGCTCTCTATCTGCCACTGCTAAAATGCTGCCTGAAATGCTCACAAAGCAGATTTTAAAGGGCTATGGCTGAAAATTCAAGGTAGTAAAAGAAATCATAACTGGTTATGGTTTTCTTGAAAATGTTTGGTAATAAACTGGTACAGTTCAGGGGTTGTTCCTTCAAAAGAATGTCAGATATTTGTAGAGTTGGGTTAGAGGTTGGGCAGCTTGGGCAGGTAGGTTTGCTTACCACACCAGTGCAAGCTGTCTGCACCAATGAGTCAAAATATACTCGGCTTTTCTGTCCACCTGAAGTGACTCTCTCCCCTTTAACCCTAGTGCCATAGCAGAAACTGTACAGCCATAGAAATCTGGGCTTTCTTACCCCTCTACCCTCCCTCCCGCCCTTGCAAAGGGCCCCAGACTCTGGGCTCATTCTCTTCACCCTTTTAGGTACTTGCATAGCCCACACTTCTCAATTTTGGCAACAAATATTTTTAAAGTACCTTTTATAAATTAGAGAGATGTATGTACAGGTGGGAAATGGTGGCACAGAAAAACTAAGCCTGAGGTTTGCAATGCTATTTTCATTCCTGTTTCCTAGGAATTCAAACCAACTTTACCATCCACTTCATCTGCTAAGAAGAGTGGAAGCTCAATTACCTGAATATCATGCAAAAACACTAATAAGTATCTGGCCAGTAAGAGGCTCAGATTATGTAGGCATTTTTCATTGGAATAAACAGATGATAAAGGAAGCAACCCAACTTGAGATAAATGGAAATTATTCTGTATCCTAAACCAAAACAAAAATGACTGTACTTGAAGCTTTAAGCAGTGCTTGGACTCCAATCTGCTTATTCTGAAGTGCAAGCACAGGCCTCAGTGTCATTTCCACTATCACTTTCTTGTTTTCCTCTCTCTGCACCACATAGCAGACGACGGAACATATCATGAAACTGAGTATCATCTGGGTGCATACAACTAGGACGACTTGAGAATTTTCCAATAGAACATATGGCCATTGGAAGATGCCGATTTATCAAAAGTGAAGCACTGAAAATACAACAATTTCAATGAAATTTTGTTTAGGGAAAGAAAATTGAACGATCTGCTGCAATCAAGTCAATATTACATCTCAATATTGCACCTTCTAGAGGGTTTTTTATTCAGATGGAATTGCACAATAGAAATTAAAAATAAAAGTAGAAGTCAGAACAAATGTAGGAAGTTTGTAATGGACTATCAATTATTTTTTTGGAGCAAAACCAGGGGCACTTATGCCAGAAAAGGAAGAAAACACACACCAACCCTCCCTCCCCCTGAACCAACTCACAGAATCCTACAGTGCTCTGAAAACCTGAAAATGAATTCTCTCTGTTCACCTCTCGTTCTGTGCACATGCTAAAAGAAATAAAAATCCGTTCAGCTTTGTTATGCAAACGATAGTGGGATACTTGGAGACAGGTCTGTATTTCCTAAATGCCATGGGGCTGCAATGTTTCAGACCATCTTGGGAGTGGCAAGTGGAGGAAATAACAGGGAGGAAATACTGTGGCTTACAGGATCTGCTGCCTGAATGCTACATATACAAACTTAAGCACTATCAGTGCAGTCCACTGAAATCCATGGCCACAATGGTTTCTGCAGTGGCATCAGTGTGTCTGTGGGCTGGAACAACAAAGCCCCTTGCAGGAGCTGGTGAATGGGCAGAGGTTACACAGTCCCTCTGACCTTCTGCCCGACACTACAAGACTGGGTCTGTAGAACAGTCTTGTCTGAAGCACACAGAGGATGAGACTGCCTCCTGACGCAGATTCCAGCATGGCCCAGGCTGTGATGTGCTGCTGTGGGTCAGGGCCAGCTGGGTCTGTGCTTCCCAAGCCACGAGCCCATGGCTTATGCAGAGTTAGCACAAGGATCAAGGGAAGTACTCCCAAGCATAGAAGCATGGCAAATCCCATAGAGAAATATAACCTGAGATTAAACTCCCCTATCTAACTCTCAAATCTCCATCCTTTAAATGTGCTAAGCCTCCAGCCCTGCATTCATCTAAGCACTATGGCTGCTGGAGAAGAAACATTGTGTTCTGCTCTGACTCCATGGGGGACAGAACCACCATTCCCACAGCAATCAGAAAATGAGAGAGGACATAGTTCAGGCCTGAGAAAACCTTGCCCTAATTGCTGATTACTAAAGTACCATAATGTGCTAGAGAAGAAAGGATTCCTGAGAACATCAGGACAGGACATTAGCAGATTAATATTAATCTCTAGAGTTCCAGATTCATTTCCTGTCCATGCTAATGTCCTTTTGATTACTGCAGAAAACAATCACACAAAAAAGTTCAATTACAAACATGAGACGAGACTTAAAATATTAACATTTTTGAAGCTTTCAACCAAATATGTGTAATTAAATGAAAACCTAGGCCAATGCAATGTTAACGTTGAGATTTTAATTGTGCAAAGGTCATGGAGTTTAGCATAAAAATTCATCAGTACATCTAATCATACTGGGCCAAATTCTGCTCTCAGTTACACTGGCATAAACTTACAATATCTTTACTTTAGTAAGTAAAAGTTCTATATTTTCATGCTACATCAGTGTTTATAAACATTAGGACCTTTTCACAATGTATGCAACACACAAAGCATTTACATGTGTACTGAAAGGCACACTGTAGACATGAGACAAAGCATAGTTGAATTTAATTACATTGTCTATGCAGAAGTTCAATGAAAGAAAAAAAAGAAAAAAAGCACTGCCTTTTCAATTGCACATGACTTTATCACTTGTCAAATTACTGCACATTGTCCAGGACAGCACAATGAAAAATTGTCTCCAATGCCTGCAAGACAGCAGAAGTATATTCAGTGTCCTGTTGCACAAGCAATATCTGAATCTTCACACTGAGTTAGCATCATTGCACAACTAAAGGCCTATATTCAAAAGACGGCCTCATTTTGTCTATCTACCCTTGCACTGTGCAGTCAGACTTGCATATGCAGTGCCAGCTATCCACCAGAACCACAAGGGACTGAGCTGTTGTTTTCCTGCAGAGAACAATGTGCTGAACTCCAAAAGCTTTTGCACCCATAAATAGTCCTGTTTGTGAGCTCAGTGCAGCAAACAAGTGTGCTTGCCTGCACAAAACTGCATGTGAACAAACCTTGCTTGAAGCCCGTCTAAAAATCTGCGATAAAACGTCTTCATTCTCTTTTAAAAGACAACATAATTTAAAACAGGAGAAAACAGAATAATAATGCACTTTATTGGAATAAGTAGGTCATCAAAAAATAAATGCGCCTACGTTTATTGGAACGTCTAGTCCTCATAAATGGCTTAATGGATTTTTTTCAACCTTACTAAAACATTATTCACCTCTGAGCTTAGAACAAGCTTGAGAAATTTCAGCCAAAAAGGTAATTGTTTCAGAAAGTTATAAACCACCAAAGATAGGGGACTTGCAATAAAAGTGCTGTCTCAACCATAACTACAATAAATACAGCTAATGAATAAATGTGGGCTGGCAAGGACAAATAAAATATGAAAAGTCTAATGTGGCCTGCACAAAATGCAGGAAGGTAATTGAGTGAGTAAATGCCAAATGAAGGATGATCCTGTCTTCTGAAGAATTCATCTCAGGGCAAGATTCAGTGAAAGACCTCAGGACCCAAAAGCAAGATAGCTACATTTTGAAGTGAAGGAAAACCTCTCCTCATTTATTAACAGCAGTTGTCTCCAGAGCCTGCAAGCAATAATGATGCACCAAAGATCACATATTTGAACTCCCTGCACTGGTTATGTCTAGCTGAAACACTGATAAGACCCTACCTTCTTTCTCTTCCGCAGCCTCCTGTGCTCCAACAGCACCAATCTGCACAAATACCCAGACAGTCCTTCCAGATGCAGCTCCTTCTGTGGCAACCCTCAAACCTAACTCCTGCCTTAGACATCCGGGGTACCTGCAGTATGATCATGTGTACACATCACATCCTTGTGCTCTAGACCTGTACAGACAGACAGACTCAGGCACTGCTTCCCAACAACTTTACCATCTTATGATGCAGTCACAAGTGCCTGTCTACATGAATGCACATCCATTCTCAAAAATCCCATACAAAATTGGATTTCAACTGCCACTGTAAACAACCAGAAGGTGTGCATTCCCTAGTGCCATCTAGATACCACCAAAATTTTCCTCCACCAATACTTCTTGAGAAATAGAGTGTAGAAATCTTGGGAGAAAAGCTAATCCTTTCTTGGATTCAAGATACGCAGACAGAAAATTACAAGAAAAGCTTCAATATGACCATTGATTCTGCCCTGAAATCCAGCCACATCCATACTTCGGAGTGACCTGTTTTAGTTCAGCTGTGGAATGTGGTATTTCAATTAAAACGTCGTTCTCCCCATCCTAAGGCGTCATTTGAGGAGGATTTGGCAACTGAGAGAGGTGTTGTTTATTCCTCAGCTGCCTGGATGTTATAAACTTCTCCACCAAAATAAACTAACAAAATCAAACAAATTCCCAACTGTGATAAACTATAACAAGTTGCTCAACTTGTGAAATTGTGAGTGAAAAGGAATTAGAACTCTGTTTCACAGCTGATATTTATACCTTCCAGGTAGGGAAGTCAAGGGAGAATTTGAATGAGGAAAAGATGGTGGAGTCCACGTATTATCTCAACCTTTACAAGAAAGATGTTGTTAAGGATGCTGGACCAACATTTCTTTAGACAATTCTGCTGAACTTCCTGTATTGCAGAAAAAGAAAATACATAACAATATAACCCACAATTGCCTTAACGAGTGTTGTACTAGCAAACAGTGCCACAGTTATTGAAATATGAAAGCTTTAGTTCAGTCAAGGTATTCCTCAAATCCTACATGTAAGCAGCTTTTTGCAGGTATTTTACCAGCTAAAATCCCACAGATGTCCCATTCTGTAATTTACTCTGCCATATATTTTGTGTAGAACACCACCTGCGTCTCTGAAAAATGTGCATTGGCAGTTGTCAGAGAACTAAACTGACTCTGTCAAACAGAGTCTAGGAAGAAATGTAACTCAATGCTCATGTTGCAAACATACTTTTTCAATTAAACAGTGCCCAAAACCTATTTCTTGCTATTTATAGGAGTTCTGAATTGTCAATTATGTGATTTAAGGCTCAGTGAACTTGGTGGGAATTTCTCTATTAACCCAACTTTTTTTAATGTGGTCCTTCTGGAAAATATCAGCAAATAAAAAAGATATATATGAAATAATGGTATTTCATCTTTTAACTATTTCCTATAGCATGCCATGTAAAGCATTTCCAAAACACTTTCCAAATTATGAAGACTCTCATATTCTTGCAAAATGTCAAGTGTGTTGAATTCCTCCTTCTGAAACTGCAAGTATTCTATTTCTATTTGACAGAGCTACTTTGCTGGAAAATCTCTGCATTTTTGCTTCAGTCACTAGAATAAGGGTATCTACAGCTTTGCAATTTTTAGATTCAGATTTGTTTCAGGTTTTTTTTTGATATTTTGATATTTATTGAGATATTCTGCAATTCAAAAACCCCAAAGAATGAGACCTGTTACAAGGAGTAACATTTCCATTTGATTTGGTTTAAAAACCTGTGTTTGAAACTTTAGAACATCAACACCCCTACAGAAAGAGTTAACAACACACAGGGATAAAGCTCTTACTTTCATGAATTATCACAAACAAAGGGCTGGATATTTTCAAACTATAACTTAGCATGTTTCAACTAAGATCTAAATAATCATACTGATTTTACAACATCTAAAAATGTGGCCAGACATTCTTTTGGCTAGTCAATATGCTATTTCAACAGCTTGGTGTTCTATCATTTCCTTCTTGCTTGATACTTAGAGCCATCTTTTCCCTATCAGTGTCACTAAATGTACCATTTGGAAGCACGTAATAGTCAAAACACAGCATAAAGGAGAGCTTTTCTCTCTGCCTGGACTGGTGACGTAGGTATCCTCTTCTGAGGGGCTGTTTATCAAGCCAAGCTATGCTGACTGTTGGATGGCTCAAGTTCCCATTGCAGCTGATTTGTCTGCTCAGTATTTCGGTGTGAACGTGGAGCCCACAGCCAGCCTGCCATCCTTCAGCTGCAGCTCATCCCTGCTCAGCAAGCACAGCACGATGACAACACTGTGGCTCCCAGTGCAATGCCCATTGTACGGGCTTTCTCTACCCTTTGCAAAGTCGGTTCAGATTTCATATTTTTCTAGCTCCCTCTTAGTTATGCCCTCTTCTCAATACTTTTGTGCTTCTTGGTACTTTGAAAGAAGCAGGCCATATCCCATCCTCACATGCTTCATACAGGAGAAGCCTGGAGGGCACTCACAACTTGGGTGGGCAAGCTGGCAAGCCTTGGAGGTGGCAACGAAGATCTTTAGAGACATTCTTATAATCAAACATAACAGCAGGCAGCCACCAGAATTTTAAAAGGCACCCAGTGACAAAGGAACGGCCCTAACCTGCTAATGTACTCTTGAAAGTACCTTCAGGCAATCAGTCACATCTTTAAACATCTAAATGCTTTTGATAATCTGGCAACCAACAATTAGATCCCTCCACTGCAGAGTTCTGGAGATGGGAAAAGTGAAAACAGTACGCATGTGTTGCCAAATGCAACACACAAAACCCTGCTGTAAGGGCTGACATTTATCTCTCATCCTGAATATCAAGGTATGATCCAGAGAGGCTACACTGTCCATCATGCAGCCATACACTGTCTGGTTCTAGGTACCAGATCATCCCTACATGCTACAGAAATAACTGCAATCTATTTCTTTTCTGTATGAAATGAGGGTGTTTGTGGAGCTCCAGACATTATTTGCCCAAGGTAAAATTTCCATTTACTTCACGGATTCAGAAAGCATTGTTCGTTTACTTTAGTATTGTTCATTTGCTTTATTGTAAGCATTTGTTCCAGTTTCAAAATACAGAAAATCTAAGAATTAGGAAATACGCCTAGTCAGTCAGATGTCTGGGTATCACCAAAAATTGGGATGGCAGACCATTTTGAATCCCTGTTTTACAGAAAAAAATCACTGGCCAGGAAATTGTTTCCTTTAGCAAATAATGTTTGCAATTCAAAGGATCAAGCGAAAAATAAAACAGAAAAAGGAACAAAGCCTACAAAACAATGATTAGTTCAGATAAGCAAATGGTTAAACCCAGTCAGAAATTGGTGTTGTTCTCCAGTTTAATTTGATTCTGTTCTCTAAAAAAGAGCACTGGGCTCTTCTCTTACAGAGAGCTAACTACCAGCTCTTCCTGAAGCATTATGAGAGTGAAGAAAGGATTCAGGAGAGCTTTCTTCTCTGAACCTCTTTATTTATCTGACTGCGATCAGGTATAACACTGTCATCAGCACTTGCTCAGCTCTGAAGTCCTGGGTGCATTGTGCCCACTGGCATCTCAGACTCCCAAGGGGGATGACTGTCTGTTGAGGAGCAGTGCCAGCCTCCTCCTATTCCCCCATTCCTGCTGGCACCCTGAGGCAAGCATCTGGGAGTGTACGCTGCCCCTCTCTGAAGCAGGTGCAAAGAATGGTAGTCAGCGTGTTTGCTCCCCATGAGCCTGCTGCAGGCAGACAGAAAAGCCTGGAAATCCCTCCAGTAACCCTCCCGGGGGAGAATGAGAATTTAGCCAAGTGCACTTAAGACCAAAATTGTTGCAGAAAGGAGACACATACACTTGTAAAAATCCGTCTGTAACATTCCCTCCCATCCTCCTCTTACTGTGGACCGATCTGGATTTCTAAAGAGTATAATTATGTCTTGCACAATGATTATGAGCTTTGGGAGCTCTCAGAGAAAATTTCCTCACTGCACATGTGGCCATTGGCTGACATACCAAACACATATCACTCTATTTTTTTTTTTTAACTCTGCATTTTGCTGAGAGAAAGAGGCGAAAGAAAAAGGACAGACGCCCAAGCCCAGGCCCAGGTTCTGCACAAACCTGGTGTGTCCTGAAAGCCAAAGGGAAGACCCATTAGAATGGCTTTTGTTCCAAACACTCCTGTTCCTCTGTCTACCTTCCCACTACCAACAGCAGGACATCTAATCTATCTGTACATTACCAACAGACCCTATTCCAAGGATTATTGACACATTCTTGATCTACCCCACTTATTTAATGTTTTCCTTTAACAGCCATATGAAATAGAGTTTGTCTCCCCTAAGGCAGATGCTTGAAATTCACTGTAAGCTCATGCAGTGACATCAAGGTTTACAATCATTGTAAAGCTACCTGGAAGCTTTAAAAAAACCCCACTGACTGACAAAAGGCTAGCAGCAAAAATTACTGTAATACACTATCCTCCTCTCTGAATGCATCACTGATGGGCTGGACATGAACTTTGTCAATGGGAGATGTCTTTGTACTGAGTACAATTAATGTTTTTATTAAAAAATATTTCCTGAATGAGGGAACACATTGTCCTCTCATGTGAAAATGGCATCACTATTTATCACAAATGATATAGCCAGTCAAGAATAAAAGAAATTATTTCACCTGCAAGCTGTGAAAATTTCAAGGCATGTAAAAAATAGCATCAGTCAGCTTGCACAGCTGAGGGTAATGGACATCATCTTTTTCCCATCCCAGTCACCATCTTTCCCATTTCCAAAGGGCTTCCAAAGATGAAAATGAACTTGACAATCATTCTGCAAGGCAAACTGATCCTGATTCTCCCAGTCACTTTGTAATTCACTGCAGATGGCAAGAGTGAAATGTTTACTGGCTGGCAGGTAATGAGCCTCGTTGTAGATAATAGTGATGGACGGGCAATCTCGCCTGCTGACAAGGAGGCAACTCAACATGGGCACATGGCATTCATCCATGACTTCATGGAAAAGGATAGATGTGACAATGCACACAGGTTGTGAACTACCCTCCTCTGTTAATGTCAGCATGCGGCCACACTTAAGCCTTTCCAGTTCACATTTAAGTAGCATAGAATTGATTCTGATTGTCCATGAAAGTAGAACAGTCAGATTTGTGACCTAATGTTTACTCTTCTATAAGAAGAAATTTGATCTGTTTAAACATCTAGATATTCCCTCTTCCCAGGTAATGCCATTCATCACAGCTGTCAGTGCTTCTTTAAAAGAGAAATGACCCTCAGGCACAGTATAAAACTCTGTGGAAGAACTACACACACCTTTGCCAAAAGAACAAATAGCTCCTTTTTTTTTCCACTGGGCTTGTATACACTTTGTGAAAGGCCTACACACACTGAATTACAAATCAGTAGTTCCATTTCCCCACCCCCATATAAAGCAACTCGTATTAAGACCTACACACTGCCCTGTTTTATTTTTAATCTCAGACATAAGGGTAGTGGATTTGGACAAGCTCAGTCATTTGATGAGATATACTTAAGCAGCTGGTTCCAAGGGAAAATCAGAGTAATTCAGAAAGGCAACAGAAGATAACAGAAAAGCTCTAACTCCGTTTCTCCTCTCCCTTTAACTTTATGAAGTAAAAATAAAAAAAAGTCATACTCTCAACCAAATACCACTGATATTTTTTTGTTTCACCAGAATATATTCCTCCTGAACAAAGTGGGTATAGCTAATATTAATAAAATATACATTATAAAAATGCATTTGTTCACACACATACATGTAAATATACACACATTTAAACATGGATATTGTTATTCTACTCATAGAAACTTGGGCTGAGTTTTCCTCTTCAGAACTGAACATCTTTTACCTCCTTCCCTGGTGAAATCTGATCATTTGTACTGTACCCAGGCTTCAAGACGTGATAAACGATCCCAGTGCTATGCAAGTTTCATCCAAAACCTGTCTCTTCATAGATTCACTCCACATATTCTTTCTACTTTAAAGACTCATGTGATCATCGCTTTGATCCCTTCTCCCTCAGCTCTATTAGGGGCACCATCTCTTCAGGGCTTGCAGCTTATAAAGAGACCACCATATTTTGATATGCCTTTGATGTTGTCTTCCAAAGTATCTTTGATTTTTTAGTTCTGTTCAACTCTTTCACCATTAACCTTGATTTCACTTAGGAATTAATAGATCTATAGTTTTATTGGAAGGCTAATTTAGAAATTCTGTTTTCTCTGGCACTGTTTTTCCCTTCTTAGCTAGAAAGGTAGGGGAAACAGTACAAAGAAACTGACCAGTGCTTTAAAAAAACCAAAAGAAACTATAGATAAGCTAATACTTTCCTTGAGTTTTGAGTTGTTCTTTTCGAGCAAGTCTCTTACTGAATCATTAAGCTGCTAGCAAATGAAGTGGTTCTGCAGGATGATAATGAGCCACACAGACCCTCCACATGGCCACTGGTGACTGAGAGCTGTTACTAATGGATGACTACTCAGTAGGACTGGGGTCTCAGTCCTGTGCTTGAAGACTGCCTCCTCTACACAGGACACTTGCATTTCTCCTTCTTTTGACACTCAGCAAAGATACTGAAACTGTAGAGGCCAAAGGAACCATATAATTTGAAGTAAACTAAACAATAGAGCAGCAAAACACATTCTCAAGAGGAGAAACTGGCACTGTCTTTCGAGTCTCTTTAGTGGGTATTTTCAATTTTTAGTTTATGATAGTTGAAATTTATTCCCCCTCCTCAGGCACCACTAACTGTGACTGAAGATTCATTTTTGCTGGTTAAAAGAGACAGATGAAGGGTAAAACCAGGTCAGCCATATACCCATGCACACTCCCCCCACCCCCTGGTTTATTTATACACCCTAACTACATTCAGGTGACATTCAGATGCATTTCAGGTTCTTGAAAAAAAACCAACTTCTGTAGACAGAGTTTTGTATTTCACTGTGCCTTCCCTTCATTTAAAACTCTCCTGCTTTTCCTCCACGACATTGTTTATTCCCTATTTTTCTGGGGAACAACTTAGTAGAATTTATCTTCTCTCCTCAGTTAAATACAATTGCTTCTGATGAAGACAAACGCACAAAGTGCTCGCAGCAGCTGGCATGGGCAAACCCACCCTTTACAGTAACTGCATAGGGCCATCACTGCAGCCTGTTGCCTTTGCTAAGGCACCGCCACACAGTTGAAGGGTTCCTTCCCAAGAGCACTCGTAACGCCGCCACGATTATCGGGCTGGGCTAACACTCTAACACCTCACCCTTGGGACACGCGGAGCTTCCGATGAGGCGCTGAGAGGAGAGAATCCAAATGCAGCTCATCAGATCCGTGCCCTCTCCAGCGATCCCTCCTATCACTCCTCGCACTTGCTATCTCAAACATCTTTGGCACAGAAGCACAGGCTGGGCGCTACATGACCCGCTCACAGCACTTCTCACCCTCCACGCTCAAGTGCGCAGTCTCACGTTGTAGCGAGAGAGTCCCAGCCCGGGCTCTCCGCGTAGCCCTGTGGCCCGGCACAGCTCCGACTGTATCACGCCTTTCCCGGAATCTTAGCCCCGCTGGAAAGCATTCAGCATTGAGAGGACCCATCTTTATGCTGATAACACTAAAATATAAAATAATGCCAACAGCTGGTGCTACAAATGGCTTTTAAAAACGATGTTCATTCACTAAAATTCCTCTTGCTACTTTTGACATGAAACACGCAGTCTCTAATTATTCTGATCAAGACGGTGAAATACAAAAACAAACTTTAATTGTGTTTAACAGATATTTAATCAGGACTCACTGAACTACAGATTAAAGCTGAAATTCATAAACCATAATTACCCAATTGTCGCAAGCTTTTTGGTCCACATTCTGCTTCCGTCTGGGCGTCTGGCACTTTGCCCCGAATTTCTTTTAGTGTCTTCTCAGTTTCATTGCTGTTCATGTTTTCCAGCAGAGATTTAGCACAGATTATAAAATATCTGTTCTTGGCAACTTTATTAGTTGTTTTTTCTTAAAAAGATTATATCCCACCTATCCCCATTCTGGGGCTGAACGAAGAGGCATATATACCATGGGTATTTCTTGTCATGAGCTGTCCTTCCCAACTGCCAGGGCAATCACCCATCCTGCTCTGGGCCTGATTCCCTGACCACGGCCCTGCCACCAGAGCGTCACCTGGATATTGCTTTGAGTGTGCCATGCAACATGATTACCATGAATTACTCCTTCTTTTCTCCAGAGACAGAACTGGGTGCAATACTGTTTCCTGTTCTGGTAGGGGCTTTTTTAATGTGCTTGATGCTCTTTATTTATATTTAAGAAGACATGATAAAAGAGGTACGCTTCCCATGGGAAGTAGGGGGGGGTAAGGTACACATTAACCACCAGTTCCTCAGAGATGTAACTGCATGGGTTCAGACTGCCTCCCAAGCAAGTGACAGATTGTCCTTTGGCATGGAGAGAATGATTGTGCCAGAGAAGCTTGGCTGTTGACTGCAGTTTTCTGGGGATCTCCACACATTGTGTGCAGGTTATGTTGGTACCCCTAAGGCAAGGATTCCCTGCCCAGAAAGCATTCTCAGCACCTTGCAAGGGAAGGTTATCTGGCCTTTCAGACATAGGAAAAATAGCTTAACAAACTGTGGGTCAAGGTGGTGAAAATAACGACACTTCACCTTATCAGAACGGGGAAGGGGGTTCCACACACCCAGCCTGCTCTGTTGTGGGGAAACACAGAACTCCTCTCATCCTTAATGCCTCAGAAATTTGTGCCGTGGGACAGAATGGAGTGAGATATGGAAAACATGACAGTGAGGAAGAAGGGATCTTAGTTCTCTGTTAAGGTACAAAAAAGAGTGAGCTTGATTAAAAACCAGGATGGCCTTCTATGTGTACTTGCTCTTGCTTTTTCTCTTAATAGCCAGAGTGCTCTTGAAGAATTCCTAGTCTGTGTGAAGATATATGGAACCACACACTGAAGTTCTAGCAGAGGTGCTAGACCTTCATGGCCATTCATAAAGCTTAAACAATTTGCTAACAATAAGTATGAGAATAGAGGCTGAACCTTTACATATTTATTTGGACCTGTTCTTAGCTAGTGTGCAAAACATGTATGCCTTTTTTTTTTTCTCTTTTGCATCTTCCAGAAATTTTCATCATAAAAAAAAAATATCATACATCTATTGCTATCATGGTCATTATGCTCTATCTCCACTTCTACTTCTTTTGAAGAGCCAGGCAGTGAACCAGACATATACCTTCTTCATCAGCTCCTCCAGAGCGAGTCCTAAACAAGAAGCAGCCTACCACCTTAGTAGTCACTGCTGCATATATATCAAACTGGTTTTTTGTTTGTTTGCTTCTGAAAGCTCCTCTAAGCTTTCATGACTTGACAGTCTCTGCAAGAACCCATATCTCATATTTCACAGCAGTCAGATACCAGCACGTGAACACAGAGAGACAGGGAGAAGTATGCTATTTCTTTTGTTTCTTTTTGTACAGAAGAGAGATTTGATTCTTTCTGTCAGCCACACAGTCTGAAGTCCAGTCACAGTTCAGTCTTTCCAGCCTGTGCAGAAGTCTGACAAGAACACAGGATGGCTGATGACTTGCCATACATTGCAAGCCTGATTTTTCACAGGCAAATTGTTTTCCAGTTTGGCACAGTTGTTTGTCCAAGGGTTTGAAGCTCTGTATTTACACAGTGATAAAGAAATTGCCATCCAGTGTTAGTGTCATTTTTCATTCAGACTGTTCCTCTGAAAACAGCCTACAGCCTTTGAGATGTAAAATGTATCGTTTTAAGGTAGTCAAGGTCCCTGCCTGCAACATTGCTAAATCTATTTAGCAGATTCTTCCTGCTATAATCTGTCCCCAGACCTGAAGAAGCTCAGTGATTTTAAGTGTTTTAAGCTAATGATAATGGTTAGTGCTGAGAACAGATGTACCTGGCTGTGGTGTGATCTATTCTATTAGACTGTTAGGAGCTGTGTATTCATATTGACTTAACATTTTATGTCTATTTTCAAGGTGTGATGGCTGCATGGGGTGTAGTCTGAGTTTTTGTCCTCACATATGATATATTGTCTGTCTGTGCTTTTGATACATGGTGACTGCATGGAAGGATGAAGAACACGTGCCTGTTTGTTCTGATGCTTTCCCAAGATTTTGTAAGTCTATTCTTGCTGTCCACTGGCACGATTATGGGAAGCAATAATGTTTACCTGTATTCACACTAGACCTGAGCCCAGGAAACAGTTGCACAGATTAGATGTGCATGCAGAGAGTTTGATGACTATGCTACGTATTACAGAAATTTACTTTCCCTGGTGTGCAGGCATTATGCATGACTGAATTCCCTCTGACTGGTGGTTGCACTGATAACATGCCAGGTAGAAGCTGTTTTACTATTCTTCTCTATCCACAGCACAACAGAGTGTAAAACTCCTCAGTTGTGTCAATAAATGGTGCTTCACTTCCCTTCATAACAATGAAGTGAAATTTCCACTGAGAATGATTTTGCTGATCATGTTGGAGGGTTGGTCTTGCCATTCACAGACATCTGCTATTGCCACC
This sequence comes from Melozone crissalis, assembly GCF_028551555.1. Lineage (NCBI taxonomy): Eukaryota > Metazoa > Chordata > Aves > Passeriformes > Passerellidae > Melozone > Melozone crissalis. The sequence goes on along the minus strand of NW_026535786.1, from coordinate 18,104,135 downwards.
CTCTGGGGACAATGCACTATTTTGGACTGTGATATAGAGGAGGTTTTGTATCTTAAGATCTCACCACAGTCTTCCAAAGACTAAGTAAACCCTTCCTACTTACGTGGACCCTGATCTTCTGCTAGTGGGGATTACAGTTCAGCTCTTGCAGAATAAATGCAACCTTAACTGTTCCACATTATCACTGTGCAACAGGAGATCTGTCTACTGAAAATGAATGCAGCCTCCTTGAACAAATTTCATGCCACCTCTTCCCTGTGAGAATCCAGAAAGCAGACACAAATGGAAACCCACGTGGGGCTCTGGCAGAGGCACCATGTCCACACTGACTAAATGAATGGGACTTTTAAAGGAAGATCCAACAAATTTAAAATCCAAAACCATTTAAATAACCCTAATCATGGGCCGGTTGAGAGATATGTAAACACATGACAAGACACAAGATCTCAAGAGACATTTAAACTACTATCCTGATCTGGAAGGATTAATTGAAGGTGCCAAAGGGCAGCTCTGGACCAGCATATCACCAGTTCAAGCTCAGAACAATACTTTGAGCAGTTCTTGTGCTACAGAGTACAGTGATGTGCTGCAGTGCTAGAAACAAGAGGTTAAAAGGTTAAACTCATAAGCCTAATTTTCTCTGGTAGTTTGGCCAACTTGACTAAAACAGAGCCCAACTAAATGACAGACACTGTAAGCTTAATTCTATAGCTTCATGTCTCTTAATCAAAGAATGACAGCAGTATCAAAAATTTAATTTTCATTTCAGTACAAGCAACTGTTGCTCATATGTAACTGCTACACATTGTCTCCAGTCCCTAAACCATGTTCTGGGCTCTTTGTGTCTTTGAAAATAGGAATGCATTCTTATGAAAATATTACAAACTAAATACCAAGGACATTGCTTCATAAAGCAGGTAACTTTACTATGAAAAGAAAGAATGTAATCTAATTCTGACCTTTGAGGTTCTGCCGGTACATTAATTTCTAATTTTTTCTCTCATTACCCTATTTCCCTCCTAAGCCCATGTACCACAGAAGTCAATTTGCCCAGCATAGCCCCTCAGAACATGTTCTATAAACACCTTCCCTTTTACCAAACCCCTCTTTCCCCTGACAGGACTTTATACAGATGAATAGGGAAAAAAGGCCTAGCATCTGACATTTAATAAGGATCTCAACGAGAATACACACAAAGTGCATTAAGATTTTCTCTCTGGTACTCAAAAGGAGGTGGATGCTGTTAGCCCACTGCTAGGAGATTGGTCTGTATCTGAAACTGGGATCTCTGTTTCTGTAGCCAGTACAGCCACTTCTCTGTTACATTTTACATTCCAGATAATAAGGTTCATATTTTTGGTTTGGGAAGAAAACATCTTTGCTGTAAGTCATGATTGCAGAATTGGGTATTCCTTAATTAAAAAAAACCAAACAAAACAGCTTAAGTGGCAGTAATCTGGATCCTACACACTGGGACATGACACTGTACCAGCTATGCTCGGCTTATGTTTTTAAGGCATGTTTCTCAGCTATGATGTTAAGAAATTGTTATAGCTTAGGTTTTAAGTGCAAAATGCTGTTGATAGAATTTAAACTGAAGTTCATGATGCCAAATACTGTATGAGAGGCTCTAAAAATGTCTCCTTACCTTACGTCACTCTAGTGATCCTGCTCACCTGCCATTTGTTTCTTATATGCACGCGTTACCTGGGTGTATTAGACATGGGTCTTTGCAGACGCAGCCTGGACTCGGCCAACAGCACCCTTTAAACTATAAGAAAAAATAGGGACTAGAAGCATCACCTGGAAACTGCAACATTCATGACAATAACCTCTCTGGCAAAGAGAATAGCCCTGCAGGACCACCCCAGGCAAGGGGTGGCATGGGGGCGTTTTGGGTAGACCAGCAGCTAAAGGGACATGTGGGGACAGTGGGAGAGGAGCAAGGAGCTGGGGGTGCTGCTGAATTACAAGAGGCCTCAAGGCAAAATCAAAAGACAAAGAGAGACACCTTTCTATACCTCCCAGCACAGAGCCCCTGCAAGGCAGTGATTTCACCTCCACACACAGGCAAAGGACTGAATTTCTTCTCCTCACAAGGACCACAGCCCACAGAGGAGGAGTGAGGAGCACGAGGTGCAAGGGCAACAGAAGAGACATGAAACAGACAACTGTTTTCTACCCCAAAGTCTAACATGAGAGGGAAAATACTCAGCTTCCTTAAACGTAATTAGACATGAGCTTTCTCTAGCAGGCAGTGAGGCCAGAGCTCCTCACACACTGATGGGGCAAGTGGCAAAGCTGGCACTGCAGCTAGCTGAGCCAGGACCTGGTCACAAACAACACATATGTGCTGTGTGGCAGGGAAGGTGATCCATGGCTTGCAAGGTACCTGAACATCTGCCTTTTCCCACTGTGGGAAGCAGTTGTGCCAATTACCACCAGTGGCAACTCGTGGACCAGAACTAAACCAAACCCGACCGACTCCACGACAGCGAAGGGACCAGGGGGAAGATGGTGCCACACTCACAGTGTAGGACAGGGAGGATGGTGCCATTCTGTTAAGCAAAGAGGAATTGCTTATGTAACCGAAAAGGAAAAATGTGAAAATGTCAAAAGCCTATTCTGACATGAGGGAGAAAGGAAAGTATTCATTAATTTCTTATAACAGTCTTTATTCTTGTAACAAACTTTATAAACTGACCAGAGTTCACTTGTAATCTGTTTGTCAACCCAACACTCTGAAGAAACTTTTTATAAGGGAGGAGAAAATCCCAAATTATTAAAAATAACCCCAGGCTGTGCTTTCAGGTTTTGGTTTGAATCCAGTACCCGCAAGAGAAACCTTTCAACAGAAGGCACCAAGGAATTCTCATGGAACAGCTACAGGATAAGGACACACATTTCCAGTAAAAGCTGGCCTTTCTTTCCCCTCCTCCCAATCTCCTTATTCCCAAAAGATACCAAGAAAATAGAAGATTGTTGGGATTTCTATAAGAAGATTTGGCAGGTTTTTCATATTTGTTTAGACTGTGAGATACAATTTGAATTTGGGTCTTGCCTCTCTCTCTCTGAGAAGAAAAATGAGTTATTTGTTCTCTGAGTAAGTATTTGTTATTAGTGGATCAGACATGGATAAGGTATATTATTACAACCACGTTTGTTAGGTATGATCTATATTGTTTGCTGCATATCATCTTGGGCTGTCTTTAATTTTGTTATACTTTAGGGTTTTTTTGTTTGGGTTTATGCATTTAGTCACAGTTGGTTGTGTTTTGAACTTTGAAAAAAATTAATACAAAGGAAATTAAAAAAAGAAAAAGAAAATATTTTCAAAATGATGTGGAAATCAAATCTATCCCTGAGTAATTTGATTTGTAGGAAATGGAGAGCAAAGCATTACAAAGCATTACAAACAGAATGCCTTGAAGTGCATCATAATTACTTACATGTGCAAATACATTGTCTAGGTTTAGGAATTCAGCTAATAATAGTCATAATAATTCCATGCCCTTACACCAGGTCCTTCAGCCAAGCTTCTCCAGGTTTGTGTAAGCAATCATTAACTAATGCCTGGGTACCCATAAGGACTCTGCTGCCCTTATGGATGGAGAAATGGGGGCAAAAGCTCTCCGTGGTCAAGGACAAACCCTGAGCTGCTCCACAAGTGGGAGACAGATGCAGATGATCGACTTCTAACTACAAGTGGATCAGAGGTGCAGGAATTTGTAGCTGATCAGACATTACTACAACTTTGTGGCTCTCTAAGAATGAAGGAGTGTAACAAACATACATCTTATACCTTCTGTTCCACAAAGTCTAAAGGTTGAAAATGGAAATAAATCAGATGCATGTTCCATCCTTGGTGGAACACTGGTATATACAAAAACCTACCGATGTTTTGTATCAAAGCACACAGATTAACAAATTTGCTTTGTTTGGAACTGTTTACCAGTGCCAATAGTTTTCATCTGAGGCTCCACAAATGGTTTTCAGACTAGGCATCCTTTGTGGAAATCTGGGTTGAATGTGGAAGAAATCTGGAAAAGGGTAGGCTAAAACGTTCAATTGTTATACAGAGTCCCAAACATCAATTTCATGCTTGTAGACTATTCTCACATTGATCTCTTAAGTTTTAAGAGATCTTAACAAAGATCTGAATGTGCCATATTACCCAAAAACTTTTCCACAATTCCAGGCTGTAAAGAAAGGCTGGATTTTACACTCTTCTGCTGTTTAATACCATGCCACTTCCTACGTGCACTCCTACATTGCTCTCTCTCACAACTCATGAGAGGAACCCACAGTTTCTGCAGCCCAGGCCCTTAACACTCCTTATTTTACAAGAATATACGTTTTCATGCTTTTCTAGATAACCAAAATCCTAAAATGCCACATATTTCTGCTGTTTCATTTAGTCATGCAATAATTTTAATACTTTGAACTAGTACCTGCTGAAATAGCAATGTTACTGACCCACACAGACACTCAACTGCCTGTTTGAGGGGTTTGACATTCACACATCCCATTTTCTCTTATCATGCATTTCTGTGCTCCCTGTAGCTGCAACAAGAAAGTGTGTCTCCGTACATTTTTATTACCTGTTATGCTTTGCACTAATAAAAACACTGGATATTATTTATTTGTCTGGCTGACTGACAAAGCCAGGCATCAAAGCATCATTCCAGTGTCACATACTTCAACGCTCTAATCTTTCAGAACTTGTAAAGCAATCTCTTACGGCGCTTTGTGGGCTGTGAGATCACCCTGACAAACTGTGATAATGTTGGCAATCTCCAAATGGGTGTTCATTTGCAATCTTACTACAGAGGAATTGCTATGTTTCCAAATTTGAGGGCTTGACATAATCTGTCTTCACAAAGCTATCAGGGTCTGTCATAAGGCTGTCTGTGACCCTGGGATTTTATGGGGTTAATATCCATCCCCAGTGAAACCTCATTGCAAGCAGTGGAATTACCTAGAGTATGACTTCCTCTATCTATTTGCTTTCTTTCCCTTTATTTAAAATACCCCTTCTTTGTATTATATTCTTTGAAGTGCAAACGGCACCTACTCATAACATCAGAGCCAGGCGGGGGAGACTGCTCCTCCAAATCATGGCCAGTCTCTTACAGTTCATGCCAAACCCTCTGCTCCCCTCATCACACTGAGCGACTGAGAAACAATGCAAATGTCAGGTCAAGCTACAGAGCTATTGCCATCATCTCTTCCCTTCCGTATGCTCCCAGCACTGGCAGTCTCTGGGCTGCAGTCCACAGGATATCCACAATTATGGCCCAGATTGAGGGAGGGGTAGAAAAACGATGGTACTCTGCCAATTATGTCAGAACCTAAACTTGATCCATTTTAAAACTGAAGCTGGGGACTGTGGGATAGCACCGTGTTTGCTATAATTTGTGTAAGGAAAAGAAAATAATTTAGCATCTAAAAAAAATGGAAAAAGTCAGAGTCAGAGCAGACCTAATAAATGTTTTATATTTGCCTCTGAACCTTATCTTTAAGTAAAGGCAATGCTATCTGGACATAGAAAGAAGATTTTTAAAATGCCGTAAGACTGTTGAACACCTCCAGAAAAAATGAGACAGGGAGTGTCAGGCTTCACCATATTCATGAGGGCCACACAACTGCTAGTGAAGTAATTCTGTTTTGAAATGACTTAGGATTCCTTTAGAAAAGCTGGGAACACAGGATGGAAATAGAAAACTAAAAAAGTGCATCCAGTGTTTCAAAATACACTCCCTGCACAACACCCTTTCCCTGCTATCATCTCCTGAGGCAAATTTCCCAGGCAGTTCCTCACACTTTCTGAAAGATGCTCCCCAAATCCTGCTGAGGGAGGGGGTGAGCAGCTGGAACCTGGCCATGGCGGGGTCAGAAAGCCCATGCCAGGCAGAGGCACTAGAGCACAAGCTGAGATTCACACACTGGCTTAAATACTCTGCTCTATTTATGTTGGGATGCTTTGGTATGTTTACTATGGTTTTATGAACAAAGTTCTCTTCCTTGGATTATTCCATCTAATCAAAAGAAAAGTAGCTAAAGATGCACTATCCTTTGTTTTGTCCCCATTTAAGCTATTTTCTGCATTTCATTCTCTGTGAAAAGGAAAGTCAGTGTTACTATCCAACCTCAGGAATAAGGACCTAGCTGCAATGCGACTGGGAAACTCTGGAATCCAAATAAATTCCAAACTTCTATTTTGGCCTGAATTTACAGCAAACTTGCTCCTGCTCTCAAAATGCCTACTGCTTTTACCAGAAGCAGCAATTATCCCTCGTGTTTCCTTAATCTTTCAGAAAAGAATGCACAGCCCTGGAAGGCCAAGGTGAATGTTTTAATATGTGTACTACTTTGCTGAAGTCAGTAGGTTGCATGGATATGAAAAAAAGGCTGTAAAGTACAAGGATCCACGGGCTTCAAAAGGTTAAGCAGCTTCACCAATACAAACACTGCAGTTGGGACAGTGCTGAACAGAGCAATGCAACTGGTATGTGCTTTTCCTTCCTAAAAATTCTTTCTTGAGGGTGAATGTTTTCATTTTACAGTAAATGGAAAACCGTTGACTTGCACACTAGTTTTTATTTTACTCTTTTCTACAAAAAGCTATTTTAAGGACAAAACAGCCAAAGCAAAGAGCCCTACCTCTCTGCTAGTGCCACTTCAGAAGGTTTTTGCTAGTCACAGCTGAATTACAGCAATGTTTCCCCTTTTTAAATTCCATGTTTTTTCTATTTTCAACACTGACAACAAAATTTTACGAAAAATAAAGAAAACAGACTGTCACTGGTAGATCAGTATTCATATATGGAAAGGACACAGAAACATTTTAAATTTACCCTAAACAAGGGGGCTTATACCGTGACAGCAACTTCTAATGTAATTAATTTGTCTTACAAATTGCATTCCTGGGCATATCCCTAAAAATTAATTAGGTTAGAGAGGGAAGGAAAACAAATTGAAAACTCCTTAAAACTCCAAGAAACAATAAGTTTTAAACACAGTCGTGTCAAAAATTTCATTATAAAGTTCTTCTCTGCACTTCCCTTATTCTTTCCAGGAGACCAACATCCTCAGATTGAGAATCATTCTGGCATACCAAGGTCAAGGAAACCATATACATTCAAATACAGAACATTTCTGAAATAGAAGATTTTGCAATCAGCTCTGCCTTTCCAAACTGCAGATTCCCTGAAAGAATTCTGAAATATAATTTACTAAAGACATTCATTGTGCTAGTGTGGCTTTAAACACAAAGCAACAGTCAGAAGATGTGGACATGGTACATTCATCACACAACAGAGAAAAGCAAAGGGGAGGAAGGCAGAAGAAAACAATAAGAATTTTAGACAAATTTTAATATTGGCCAAACCCATCCTCAAATCAAAACCTGGAAGGTTTCTCTGTTCATTAGTTTCTCTACAACTTAGGCAAAAAGGAATTTGGCCATGTACTTTTTCTGTAGCGACCTGTCTTCATTTTGTGCAAGAAACAGCACTTAGGTTTTTTCACTCTTCTCAACACAGTTCATGGGATTGGAAGTGCTGGTACACATATACAAAATCCACGACATTTTCTGATTCCATTTGTAACATAAATCAAGTTTTGTACTTCCTGATGCCTGTGCCACCTTCCAGGACTAAGGGAAGAATCAAAAGACAACAAAATGCAGGGAAGTAATTGAGTTGATAGTGCTTTATCATTGAAACTTTATCAGACTGCACTAATGTATAACTCCACAGTACAGACTTCACCTGGATCATGTGAGGGCACGAGATGCCATTTCTGCCAGTCTTTCTATGTGTTAACGCTAGCAGCAAGGAACAAAAGCTATCAGATAAGGCACAGAGCTTGCTGCTAGAAGTCAACACATCAAAATATATTTTTAAAACTGCATCTGAGAATTTATAATGGATCCGTGCTTTGCATTTTGAGGTGACAGAGTTCTTGATCTGGTAGAAAGTTCCCAAAGCTCAATTTACTACATTGTCAAAATATAGCCTGAGGGGACAATCTGACTTACAGCATCTTTATGACTGGTGATGAAAGAACCTCGCTTGGCTTTTAGATCCCAAGTTTGGCTCAAGACAGTGCAGTAGAGAACAGAACATCTATTTTATGCTGGGTGTTCACAGTGTTCCTCTTCAGCACAGAATTAGGTTTTACTCTATAGAATTCTCACACAGCTCGCTGATGGGTTAGAATTCACACCTTCAGATTTTGGGGATATACTTCACACCCTGCATTGTTACTGCTACTAAAGATACAGATTACACTGTCCTCATGTCATTGTAGCATCTGTAACGGAAATCTTTAGAAAATTCAAGGAAAAACTGCATCTTTTACAAGACCACAGCATGTCTTATTCAGCCTTGGAGAGACTTCAGAGCACAGTAACCGCATTAATTGGACAGTATATGGACAGCCAAGTAAAGCTCAGTTACTGTGCAGATTTTACTGCTCTTTTTCATGTTGCTTCAAAACACATTTCATGTTTTAACCAGTCATATATACATATGAAAGCATTCCGCAACACTGGACAATGCTACAGATCCACAGGAAATAATTGTTTCACAAACATGAGGCAATCTGCACAAATATAAATAGCGTGGCCCAAATCTGTTCTAAATTATGGTTGTGCAAACCCATGACAGTCAACTAGTACCACTAACAGAATAGAACATATAAGAGCATGTAAAAGTATAAAATATGGCTCTACTGTTCAGCTATTCATGGTCCAAACCCTGCCAGCCTGCCAGCACTTATATTCTACTAGTTTACCAGCATGGCTTTACAGGAAATAAGAAAAATTATGGGATTTCTTGTTCTCTCATGCACTGGAGGACACAAGTCCAAGAACATATGGGCTTAAATGTGTCAGCATCCTACATCACTCTTGTTTGAAGAATGTTATTAATTTTTGTGGGTGGAGTCCAAAATTGTAATGCCATAATAAAACACAGTGGCTGTTTCTGTAATGCGTATGTCACAGGGAGCATATGTGTAGCAGTTCAAGGACAGCATTTTAACTTGATTTCAAGTGGTTCTGTGAATTGTAATACCCTCAAAAGATGAAGCACTGATGCTGCCGGCAGGGTATTTCACAACTTTTGTCTTCACAGTTTCATCCAGTCACCTCAATTGTGACCTCCAGGATATCATGCTATTGCAGATCTGGACTCCACACAAAGCTGTTTCAACAAATCTCATTTTTCTCTCTAATACACAGCATGTGACTTCAGGATTGGTATTTTCAATTCTGAACTGAGTTGTACGAGCGATGCATGCTACTCCAGGCAAAAAGCAAGACTAATAGCAGAAGATTCTTTGCCATGCTAGCTCTAACTGAATTTCAATCCCAATCTTCTCCAATGAATTAGCCTCTTTACCAAACTCGCAGGTACAGACAGATACTGTGGGAATCAGCCATGTAACTGTTCCAACTGGATACAGCGAGGAAAGTATTGCCAAAGGCTTTTCGGCTGCAACTCAACAGGTGGTTTGGCACTGAGATTTCTACCTGTTTGTGGTTTTCATCTCTGGTTTCAAGACAGAAAATGAGATTATACCTTTCAATGCTGCATCTCAAGCAGGCTGTACGCAGAGCAAGGTTTCATTCCAACACAATCTCTCTCTCTCTCGCAAAGTTGAGGAAAACTGCCAACCACTGCTGCTCTTGACATCAACATGCGATGCAGATGTCAGGAAAGGGAAAAGAGAAAGGAGAGAAGAAAAAAGGAAAATAAAACTGTAAGTTTTATGTAAACAAGAAACTGTACTTAATGACTGCATCTAAGGAAAACACAATAAAAAGTACTGGCTTTAGTATAAGGAAACAAATAAACAAAACCTTGGAACAGCTTCATTTAAGAGGTTGTGGGGTTTTTTAACCAGCAGTTTTTTTGTTTGTTTGTTTGGGGTTTTTTTAGTTTATTAGAATTTTTGTTTACATTTAATTCCAGGAGATAAAATACCTTTACATGATAAACTCAAAGGGACAATATAAAAGAAACAAATCTATCATAGCATCAAAACTAATTACTCCATTACTGAGAGAAGAGTCTAAGCACCTTTAACAAACACCCTGAAAAGCAGCAGAAGCACTCATAACATATGTTCTTGCCTGCAAATAGCCCAGAGTGCAAGAGGTGGGTTTCATTTTCAGTTTTTAAAGCCTTCTGCATAGGCCTAACTCTGCCTTTGTTGAAGGTAGTGTTAACACACATTGAATGCAGAAAGAACCAAATGTGGGTAACTGCATATTTCAAAAAATCACACCCAATATGTTCAACTGATGCCATCGTTTCCTGAGGACAAGAGTAGGCTATGGAATACTACAAATAATAGAGAGCAGGAGTCTAAAGCAATCTTCCCAGAACCAAGAAAGCATATTTCAATACTTTTTCACAGATAATTGGGAATGTGCATCTTCAAAATAATAGTCAAGAGCAGGTAAAGACTGTCAGGAGATGCTTACTGTGACAGAAGTCTCAGCCTTTTCATAAAAGAAGAGCTCTTCAAAGCAAGTCCCAACAACCATTAAGAGAACAGTCAGTGAATCTATGCTTTTCGGATTAAAGCAAGGAAAGAAAGAAAATGAAAGTGCTTCTCCACAGATAAAGATGTAATGAGAATGATTTCAATACATGAGCATTTGAGCCATCAAATGGGCCCACATTGACCGATGCAGAGAAAAGCAGAATGACCAGCAAAAACCTTGCTTTGCCCTGATAAAACCATTTCAGGAAGTTGTAAGTACTTCCATTTGTCTATGGAAGATGAGACCCTCATAATGAAACTGTATTAAATCATCTATACTAAGAAAGACTGAGCTGAAGAGAATATGGAACTATCTTATCATGATGATATAATCACTTGAGGGAAAAGGACCTCAAAATGTTCTATTCTTGAGCTGGAAGAATCAGTGAAGTGTGTCTTTTTTCCTCATGAGAAGGGCTTTCCACAAAAATACACTCCTCAGATAACCAAAACAGAATTTTGTCTTCAACTACCTGGAAAAAGGAGGGGCAAAAAAAGAGTAATGAGTCTTTCAGAACCAGCAGTTAGCAAATATTTATTTGACTTTTCTTGGGTAAAACAGTTATTCCCCAAGAAAATTTTCATTTCAAGAAAAAGCATTTCCACTGAAAGACCAGTCTGATGGAAAAACCCTGGGCCACGGCTATGAAGGCTAAGACCACTGGCTTCAGCCAGGGGGAGGTGAATGCCAAGGCCAGTGGACTGGGTCTGCCACAGTCTTCTTGCAGAATCATGGGCACAACGCCTCCATTTGCTGTGATGTTTGCTCTGCTCCCGTTTTTTGCCTACGTAGAGCTTCTCCTTTTCAGGGCAGGAACCGTCTCTCACGGCATGTTGTGCACAGCCTACTGCAACACATGTGCTTGATGACTTTTAGCACTACAGCACCAACAGTGCCTTTTTCTCCTACAGCAGCTACTCCCCAATATCAGGATGAGGAGAAAAAATGTGACCTATGTCTGCAACACACTGCTAATCAAACACTATTGTATAGCATGGGGATGTGGGGGGGATGCCTTTTCACCACAGAACTAATCAGGGTTTATACACACAAAATCAGTAAACTATATAGTTCAGTCTTGTGATCTGTGTTCCAAGCTGCCAGAAATAAGGCAGGAAAGAGGGGTGGGGAAGGGGGAGTAGGGGGGAAGCATCTCCTGTGCTCATAATGAAAGAAGAGAGATGACTGGACTGAGAGCTGATGAGGTTACAAGGCAACAGCAGTGCCATGAGTTGTTTGGGCTTAAAGCCAGATGTCTTGTATTTCCTTTGATTGTTTCTAAATAATTAATGGTATTAATTTCATCATGTGACCCACCCACCCCCCTTTTAGTATTTGGCTCTGTGTACTAACACTAAATATAAAGGAGGAAAACGGTACTGTCTATAGCATTCTGCTGATGCTGTGTGTTTGGACTGCAGCAACAGCTGATACTCATATCCCTAGGATTCTATATTCCACAGCACTCACACAGCGTTTGCACGAAGGAGATGGAGTAGTATCCTTCATTCTCCATCCATAAGCCAACTCAACTATGGCATATGGACACTGCATGTTTGAAGTAGTAAAAGAGAGGGTACATCGCTCCCTCTCCGCCCACACTAAGATGAACCTGCCACTACTATTTCACGTAACGCTTTCTGGCAAGCTCCCAGTTTTCAGTCATGCTGGTTTGCTTGAAAGAAACACTCAGAGGAGACTCTGCTTGTCTTGCTGTTCGAACAAACAAAATAATCACGCATCTTGAGTTAATGGCCCAAAGCTTAATGAAGATCATAGAAAAGAGGCTGCCTGTGATGGGAGCATTCCCTTCTGACTTAGCCACATAAGCCACTGCTGTTGGCAAAAGGAAATGGATTATGAGGAAAATAAGTAGCCCTGAGCTCTGGTCTAGACAAACCTTTGCTTGGTACTGTAGCAGCAAGCGCACAAAGAGAACAGTAACAATGAGAAATAAAAATTTCCCTTCTCCACAATTTTGTACCCCAGGCCACTGGCAGCAACATCAGGAGGACCTGTGTTTCTTTTTCATGGGAATGTTTGGGTTGAGTGCTAGGACCACTGGAATCTAACAGTGGAGTTCCTGAACAAAGAAAGACTAGTAGAGGCAGACCCCTATATGCATGATTCCAAGTTATGTACTAAGGAAAAATGCCTGCCCACCCTCCTGTATATTGCAGCCTACTTCCAGCTCCCCATGTCAAGTCTCCACCCATCTTGTCTACCTTTCTTCCTACCACATTCTCACTTATCTTGAATCCCATGATATCTACCATAGAATCATAATCATAGAATCATCTGAGTTGGAAGGGACCCTTAAAGGTCATCTAGTCCAACCCTCCTAAAACCAGCAGGGACCCCTCTCTTCAACCAGATCAGCTTGCTCAGAACTCTGTCCAATCTGACCTTGAATACTTCCAGGGATGGGGCACCCACCACCTCTCTCAACAACCTGTTTGAATGCTTTATTCACCATCAGATATTCACCATCAGCCATATATTAAATGGGGCAGCTGGGAGGTAATGGAGAAAGAAATCTGACAGCTTGGAGCAGACCCTTGCTTTGTCCAGTAATGCCCCAGACTTCTGAAGGTAAGAACTAAGTAATATGAAGCCCTCACTGATGTCAAAATAAGTTTCCAGAAGTCTGCATAAAGCCAACCTCACCAAAGCATACTTGTGGGGAGTCAGAGAGGGCTTGGTCAAGTCTCATTTCTTAGATTTTATCCATGGCTCCCTAGTTGTGTGTCGTTCTGCAGCTGAACCATCAGACCAAGACTGGTGCATTGTACAATGACAACTCTTCAGTCAAGGGAAAGTGAAACTTGAAGAATTCTCCACTAGAAAGCCTGATCCTAATCTTGATGGACTTGACCCTGAGATTAGGCCAGCTGGTTAGAGTATAGTGCTAGTAATACTTAGATTGTGGGTTTAATCCCTGTGTGGGCCATTCACTTAAGAGTTGGACTTGATGATCCTTGTGGGCCCCTCCCAACTCAGAAAATTCTGTAACTTCTGTAAATTTTGACTTGGCAGTCAAGGCCTAGCAATCCGAAGGCATATTCCTTCCCCACACACCCACTACAGGTTCATAGGAAGAAGTCTGTCTCATTACATGAAGATCATATGAGTACACCTGAGCCCTTCAGCTGGGACTGGAGCAGCACCAAAACCAGCATTGGCTCTGCACACTGCAGAGAAATCACCTGGAGGGAGCATCACCACTGCCAAATCACAGCATGAGGCACTGCAGACAGGGTGGCAGAGTGCCCTGGGTGCCAGAGCTCAGGCTGTACTGCAAGAAAAAGCAGCATGAATACCACACTGGCTGTGCTGGGAACAAAACATCTCCCCCTCTACTATTAGAGCTTCTCTAACTTGGTTATAAGGCTGAATAAATGTATGGGTTCATTGCTCATGGACACATGCAAAAGGAGAAAACACCAAACCAGATCAGTTAAAAGAAGATGAGGAAGAGTAACATACAGCCAAACTTCAAGTGACTCCTTCAGCTCCTACCAGCTAGCTACAGTAGAGTGGCCAAACTTGCACAAGCAAAACCCACATCAGGAATACCTGATGCCAGAGTCCTCCTCCTTGGAAGCCATTCACAGAAAATGGGCTCTGCAGCTCTGAACTGGAACAGAGGAAACTGCTTCTAGACAGGAATGATCACAGAAATGACTACACTGCTTGCAAGGTAGAAACATTCCAAATAGACAAAAATACAACTGAACAGTCACGGCACTTTATGAGCAGCCCCTGTACTTAACTGCTTGGTTTTCAGGATTTTGGGAGGTCACGGTAGAGTATGAAAACAGCATTTTTCCTATGGCGTCAAGGATCTCTGAAAGTGTCTACATGTCAGCCTTGGCTGAGAACATATTCTTTGTTCCTTCTTCTGCATTATTTCCCTTTAATGATAGCTTTGCAGCGAATCCCATTTGTGAGTTGCTCAAATAAATGCAAATTTTATCTTGTAAGCAATACCCTCCAAAATATTACTACCACTGCAAGTAAAAATCTGAAGAGCTAAAAGGCACTGGGTCTTCCCCAGTGCCCCCATCTCCCCAGTGCACTTGACTGCTTGCTATTATTATATATGGAGTACCAGGCAGGGTACTTGCTATTATAAATATGTACTGTATTGAAATATATAGCCCAAGTCCCCAGGGCCCAACATTCTAATTAGAACTACAGTTGTGCAAATAGCTGATTTATTTGGCTAGCTGACCAAACTGAGAACATGGAAAGGAGAAAAAAATCCAAACAAAAATCACCTATGTGTTTAATGAATGGGTTAGTTTTTGTGTTTGTGTTCAATATATTTCAATTAAAATTGACTAAGTCTCAAAACCAGAAACCTTGTTTAGAAATATCAAAACAAAACCAGAAACCTTGTTTAGAAATATCAAAACAAAATCTTCTGGCTTTCCAAAACTTTTTATTTTCTTCTTAGTTTATTTTTTTTTCCTTGTATAATTTTGGTTAATCCATATCTGAGGTGAGCATCCTTCAGCAAATTAAAAATTTAATTCAACAGTTTTACCCAGATTTAAATCTAAGGGCTGAATTGTGAGTCAACCAGCTCTTGACTTAATGAAAGAATAGGGAAGCAGGGGATGTGCATTCTCTTCTTGATTCAGCCCCCATCTTTGCACCCAAGGTGAGTTATTATTTGATTTCTTTATGGTGGTCTCTCTGCCCATAGTTTGTCTCTGCAGTCTCTGAGTTTGTTGGGGTTACATGCATCTCCTACAGCAGGTCTGTGCAGCGCCTGAAACAATGATGAGACTGCTCATCTCAGCTGGGGCCTACATGATTTACTAAAATATAAATAACTCCTCAACTGCAGTCAAATCTCTTTTTAATGCCAATAGTTGCACTCGCATATATTTAGCAACCCATCATGGGAACATCAGTTTCTTTTTTAATTAATTACTTATTAATAGATGTAAAATATGAACGGACAGCAAGCCTGGATTTTTCCTGCTTCATCAATTTCAGGACTCAAAGAAAGCATCTCGTTTACAGCTACCAGGAACCAACAGGGACATGTAATGAATGAAGCCTGAAACCCAAGATCCCCTCAGCACTTTTGTACCCCCATTGTTTGGGGACAAATCCTCTCTTCCCTCCAGGGAAGGAAGACTAGTCGGATTGAAAGAACTTGAAAAAGTGGAAAGCCTCACAGGCAACCTTCAAATTCCCTGTGCAGGGCTTTAGGCACACAATTGTCACCAGCAGGAATGGGAAATGAAAGTTCAGTATCTGCAGAGAGGTGGAAACAGCCGTGGGACTGTCGGGAAGAGGTGTGCCTGCCTCTCTTTTGAGGACCCCGTGCATCTCACAAGGCCAGACTGCCTAGTTGAAAGACAACTGGAGCTTGTTGGAAAATAAATGCCATAGAAACAGAAAGGACTGCGATACTATGAACTCTTCAACACAGAGCACTCGGGCTGGGGGTGGGGAGGTTTCTCAGAGCATGCATGGCTGTCACTGACAATAAAGTCAGTCACGTTTTTGAAACACTGGGGACAGAATTCAAATGTGCCCCATTATGCCTTGAGATGTACTCCCTGGGTACACAAGGTGCGTGGGTTACGCTGAGCTCGCGCTCCTCTGCTGAGGGTGTGAAAGGCAGCGCAAAGCGCACTCTGAGAAGGAAAGAACTGTGGAGCACATGGGACGAGAATTCCTGCTCTCGGGGCCTGATCACGGGTGCCCCCAGAGTCCTGGACTCCCATGGCAGCTTTAACCTCATGCCAGTTTTCTCCATGCCTGGGGCTGCTGCTCAGCTCCAGGAGACCCCAGTGCCCTTTCCCAGCCCCGAGGCTGCAGCTCAGCTACGGCTCCTGTGAGGGGCTGGGAGAGAACAGCCTGAGCTGGATGGTGCCAAGGCAGGCCTGCTCTGCCCAAGGGCAGCACTTGCAGGCCACCACTCCCCTCCACATACCTGTGTCCCCCCCACCATACTAAAGGAGAAATTATTGTCATTAAAAATAAATCCTCCTCCCTGTCGATTGACTGCACTTATTGGCCATTGCTGCCATCTAGCCAGATGCATCTCCAGCATGCTCAGAAACCTTCAGCCTGTTTATTTTCTCACTGCTGCTCGGCCTGAAGCAGGGATAAATGCATGCCTTGTTACTCACTGCCTCTGCAGAAACATTTGTAAACTTTCACAGGGTTTTCCTTTGTTTTCCAACAGGTGACAAAATACTCTATAACTGCAGGTGCTCTGGGACACAAACAGGGAAATGGAGATCAGACGCAGCTGTAGTCAGAGTAAGGGAAAAGGCAGCCGATGAGACAGTGCTAAAACAAGCAAAGAAATTATTGAGAAATGGTAGTTAGCTATTTTTGCTGCCAACTTACTCTTGCAAGGTAGGTACAACACGATAATTTTGTCTATTTTGTTATCGTGCCAAATTTTTGCAGGTGCTACCAGGGAAAGTTTGTTGAAGAAAAGGTTTTTGAACATTATTGGAAAAGGATGAAGAAGTTGTCAACTCAAGATAGCATTGGAGGATGTGCTGGAGGTCACAGCTAAGGAGCACTGGCTGGTGTTACAGGACTTGCAAAGTAGGAAAGATAAGGAAGTGGTTTCAGAGACCTTCTGATTCAGATCTATTTGTCTAAGAATTTGGTCCCAAAATTCAGTGAGGAAAATGTTCATAATGAGTGGCTTACTCTGCTTCCATCCCTTAATCTCCTTTTAGTATATATGGCATAAAATAGGTTGAAAAAAATAGTATTCTGAGGAGACCTAGAAATGGAAAGATTCAGACAGAGTTTCATGACCTGATTTCTGTCCAGAAGTCAACTCTAAAAAGCCAACGCAAGCTTCCAGACACCGTGGCCTTTCACTTCTCTAGACAACCTGGTTTCAGAGCCATATCCAGTAACATAATAAGCAAGACATAATAAGCACAACGGGTAAAGAGAAAATAAACATGGCTGTATCATAAAATACAGTGATTGCACTCTAGCCATAATGCTCCAACCAAACAAAAGGGGGAAGGCGGATATCAATAAACATCTGTGAATTCAAATTTATTTTACTGTACTTCCCATTCCACCAGAGAAACAAATAAAATGTTGCATTTTGCTTCCTTGGTTTTCCTAAATCTGAGAAGGAAGGTTTCATGGATAATCCAGAGTAATATTCAGCTGTGAATCCAATTTATGCAGTGGGATAGGATTAAAAAAGGAACAGAAGGTCTGGATTCTGAACCTGCTGTAACAGTTTTGATTTGAATAGAACCCAAGTCTTGAAATGGCTTGTTTTCCACTTCTGGTTTGGAGCTGGTTGAAATACTGCCACAGTAGCACTTCCTGTAATATTTTAGTCCAAGATCCTCATTATTTGGAACTGAACTCTAAAGATTTTGGCACCATGAAATCCAAACAAAACTCTGTTCCTGACTCAACTGGCCCAGAAGTCAACCCAAGCTTAATCTGGTTCTGGGTCCAAATCCAGCTTCAGCCCATTTCCATTGTTACATAGATAATGCCATAATACCACCTCTAGCCTCAGGATTTATGATGCCCCCTCACAGGATGCATATTTGTGTGTAAATACATAAATCACATCAGATAAACAAAGCAGACATGCCAGAAAACAGGAGGGGAGGGAAGAGGAGAGATACCTACCAAGCAGTTTGTCTCTAAAGTGTTGCCAGTTGTGAAAGGACTCGTCGTGCTAATATCCCCTCACTCAGACTCTCCCGGGCGCGCTAGGAGCGTGACGGCAGGCAGGCAGTGCATTTAAGTGCTGTTACTGAGGCCCCCAAATATTGACAGAGTGCCAGACTCTGAGAAACTATTGATGTATGCAGCCGGCCGCTGCTCCAGACACCTCTCAGACAGAGTCTTTAAATGTCACAGATTAATGAATTTTCATGAAAGGCAAAATGAGAGAAAGAATTAAAAAAAAAAAAATATCCCATAGCACCAACATGAAAGCATCTTTTATCCCTACACAAAATTCTGCCCTCAAGCCTCAAGATTCGTAATAGATTATAACAGATTGTAAGTCTGCATGAGATACGGGATGGAGGAGGTTAGACCCTCTGGATCATGCAGAGCATCCTCAAACAAAGCCAATATGCTTTGTTTGTAAGTGAGATGTTCACTTACAAAAAATAGTGAGAGTCAAGGACCACTCAGACCTCTGTTTCATTTTAACCCAAACCACAAGTTACAAAGCTTAAGGGAGAGAGTTGGTTAAATATTTTTGATCTGAGGTACACATGGTGCCTAACTGCAAAATTGAGCTGTTGACTTTGAACAACCCTAACTTTAGAGACATTGAGATAGAGAGATGTACTTGGATCCTCTCTTAGTATTTGATCTTGTGCTTGATCTTAGTCAAGAAATTGCCAAAGTTATGATAGAACATTTTTATGCCATCAGATAAACCAAGTATGCTGATTATTTCTCTTTTTTCATTTATATCAGGAACTCAAATATGTATGCAAGAACTTCAAATATCATTAAAATGTAATAATGCAAAATGCAGTTGGAGTGTAAATGACAAATCTATGCATAACATATCACTTAAAGAGGAAGGAAGTGAAGGGATGATGCAGATGATGTATGCAGAGGTAAAAATGGGTCATTTATACCCAACCATGTTAAAAATACAGCTTTAGTGAGTCCTTCTGCACAGAGCCACTTGTAGGTGGGGCTCCCTGAGCCATTTTCTCCCTCTTTCCCACAGTTAAGGATTCCTGCAAGGCTCTACTGCCCCCACTGCCCTGGGCTGTCCCGTAGGATTTGTCTTCAGTGCAATGACAGCAAGTGGGGTGAGCACCAACACTGCCAGCTCCTCGCTGGCTGCCTCCTCCCACCTCAGAAGCACAGCTGTCTGACACCAGGAGCTGGGAAATGGAAGATGGGGATACCACAACAGCCAGGCCTGCTGCAAGAAAATCTGGGGAAGCTGACAGCACCCTGGCAAGCAATGGGAGTGCTCTAAGAAAACCAAGCAGCAAGACTCTGTGGTTTTCCACTCCACTGGGACAAGTCAAGAGGAGAGCCATGAAGATGCTCAGAGGGCTGGAGCACTTCTGTGATGGCAGACTGAAAGAGCTGGGGTTGTTCAGCCCAGAGAAGAGGAAGCTCTGTGGAGACCTCAAAGCAGCCTTCTCCCCTAAATGGGGCTGACAAAAAAGATGGTGAGGGACTTTTTACAAGGGCATAAAGTAATAGGTCAGAGGGTAATGGCTTTAAACTGAGAGAGCGTAGATTTAAATTGATATGAGGAAGAATTCTCTATGATGAGGCTAGTCAAGCAGTGGCACAGGTTGCCCAGAGACATTGTGGATAGTCCATCCCTGAAAGCGTTGAAAACCAGGCTCGATGGGGCTTTGAGCAACAGGGTCCAGTAGAAGGTGTCCCTGCCCGTGGCAGAAGTGTTGCAATTAGGTGATCTAGAGATCCCTTCAAACCCAAACCATTCTATGATTCTATGATTATTGCTGCAGAAGAGTCAATGTTCTTCTGACTGAAAACTGTTCTCCTTAGTTCCCTCTCTGGCCATATGAGGCTTTGCTCACCACAGCATCTATAAAATCTTACCACAAGAACAGGGACTAACACGTACAGTGTTCAAGAGGTGCTTGTTTTCACATAATTTTACCAGTCAGATTATTTGTGCCAACCTTTGCCAAAGGAAAAAAAAAAAACAACCAAAAAACAAAGCTGCCTTTCTGTACGTGAAGCCAAGTGGAAACAACTGCAAGGACTCCGATGTTAACCTCCAGCTCATCTGTCAATTAACTGTACCAGCCATTTGTGTTAACCACTCTTGTCACCACCCAAAGCGTGTCCTCCCTCCCATCACAGATGCCATGACCACCAGAGTTGTAGAAGGGTCTCCAACACCATTATCTATTAATCCAGATGAGGCAGCAAGTTGCCATCCTTTTCCAACAGCCAAGGAGAAGACAGAGCACATGTGTGTGTAGGAGGGGACGACACAAATGACTTATTAAGGACAGGAGAAGGCAAAATGTCAAAGCCTTTCTATTCTGAGAACAATTTCTATACAAACAAAGCAAAAGAAAATCAATATAGATTTTCACACAGAGAAATATTTTACACATCATTGCAAACTTACTTTGAAACAGCTGGTACTCTTTCTTCAGGACTTTTAAAGAGCCTGTCCAACGTTACTGCCTATTCTGGCCTGTTATTTCTCCTCACATAGCCCTTTTCCTTTCTCCTTTCTTTCCCTCTTTTAAAAAATAATAACTGAGAAGCTATCACAAACCCCTAACCCAGCATTTCACTCTGTCCAGTATCACATCTTCAGCAAAGGCCAGCACTGATTAAACTGAAGGAAGATGTAAAAAACCTCTGCATTTCCCTTTTACAAAGGCCTTCATGTACCTCAGCAGAGATGAGCTTCAGTCTGAAGACTGAAGCTGAGTGTTGGTTGGGATGATGTCCGAAGCACAACAGAGAAGCCCAAGTGCCCAAGCTGTGAGGTTGCTATGAACTTATGCAAAGGCCTTCCTTCATTTGCAAACAACAGAATACATAATAAGCCTTGTCCCTGTTCCCTTTGCATGCCAACATATGAACAGATGTTCCAGTTCCACAAACTCTGCACCATCTCGAACACTGGGATAGCAGAGGTGAGCAAAAATCTAGAAAAACTGGAAGTAATTAATGATTGCACAAAATTTATCATAGAACAGAAAAAAGCAGAATAGAATATGCACAGAAAACAGCAGGTGCAAAATACTGAACAGACACATATGTGTTACAAAATTAAAATTATTAGGTCTTAAGGGGCCCTTGGAAGTTCCTAAGTTGAACCTCCCTCACCAGTTTAGGATAGTACCAAAGGCCGTTTTCCTTTGTCTCATCTTGTCCCTTTGCTTGTCACCATAAACTTTACATCAGTTATTTAATTTCTGGTAGTAATTTCTGATTGTCTGTCTTCTGTCTTTTTCTTTCCTTTCCTCCATGTGCATGCCTGTGCATACATCACATATCACAACCAGCTCACACCCCCGCCTCCTTGTTAGAAGTCCCACCTCTTCTGCTGACTTACTGCACTCTTAATCAAAAGGGCAGGAGGAAGCCGCCAGAATTCATTCTTCCCCCTCTCTCCTTCTCTCTCCCTCCCATTTTTCAAATGGCACAAATGTCAAACTTTCTAAAAGGATGTTTGGCATAGCTGAGTTCAGTCGTGTAATGTACAAAGTCGGTATGATCAAAAGGTTGCAGGGCTGCCCACTGCTAAAGAAGAGAGGGAAAAAAGGAAACGGGGATCTTTTCTGATGTGTGAAAGAATGCATGAGACAACTGTTGCCACTGGAAACACCATGTCTATTAGCAGCAGTGGTGGGTCTGAAACACCAAAACCTACGTCCAGAGTCCAGATTCCCTGAAAAACAGAACTGTTCTGATCCCATTTTCTGCCCGTGAAGAAACAGAGATAGACACAGCTATGGAATTGAAGAGTTCTTTTTTATTTCCTATGTGCTTTTCATCATTCTGTGGAAAATAACTGAATGTATGTGGAAATAACAGCAGTTAGTTTTGTAGTCAAAGTTGCTGAAACTAATCAAATGGAACACAGATTCACCTATCAAAAATACATTGTCTCTCTGGTATTTTTATACTGCTACCTTTCACCACAGTATTTTCGTTCTTATTCTATCCACTGCTGAAAAGGAGAGCAAATTATTCCTCCCTTCTACATATCTAAGATTGTTATGATTTCTTAAGGCTTGCAATTGTAGAGCACTTCACAATTGCACGCTCGCATCCTCGTCTACATTTCTGAAGCAACTCTTCTGGTTTTATTCATCTGTTTATTTGCTCCACTTTGCTCAGCCTTTGTAAAAATGTTTGCATCTTCTCAACCAACATCAACATTAGAGAACAGTCCAGTTATGCCACCAGCTCTTGCAAAGCATCTGCACCCCCAGTGGCATGAAAATTGGTGATCAGAATACTCAGCATGAAGAATTTCTCCATGAGCTCAGATGGAGTTTCCTTGCCAGAAGACAACCCCAAAAATGCAGACGAAAAAGCTCATTGTCAATATCCATTTAGTAGAAAAATCTTAATTATAGATAGCTTTCAGTCCCAGAACAGTAGACGGGAACTTGAGATTAATTCCCCCTATGACAAAGTATGTGAACAATAACCAGAATTTGTAATCAATACCCAGAGGAGAGAGCATCCAAATTGTAATGGGGATTTGGGATTCATTCCCAGAGGGTGTAATATATGATTTGGAACAGGTAGACTGGGATTAATTTTTGATTATGAAATATTTGAACAGCAATTTTCAACTTTTAATGAAGAGAGGATGTGGACACCACAATTAGTATAATTTCTAAGTCTCTCCATCATATTTCAGAAGACAGAAGATAGATCACAAACAGCTGTTCGGGTCATAGACAAGTTAATGTGGGAGTGCCACCTAAAGGGAAGTGCACTAGGATGAGACTCTGGAGAAAGACAGGCAAAGACCAGAGTTGCACTTTCCCCATTTCTAATAAAACTTGCTTATTGCAAAATCTGCATTAGAAATAATTATTCCATGTTTGCTGACTTTACATGGACAATTGTAAGTCAGAAAACATCAGTATGGGAACATGGCTTTGGGAAAAAATATAAAGGTGCTCACAGGAGAAATAATTTTCACTCTGAAGGAAAATTTCAAGATAAGAGTGTAGAAGGTAAAATATATAGAACCTCACTATGTCCTGGCAGGAGAATACAACCCAAGTTTCTGAAGTCCCTTAGAATATAATAAAACAGATAATTGTTTGCCTAGAATGAAGATAATGAGTAAGCTGTGAATCTTACCCTTTTCTGTTAGCTTTCCACAAAATAATTTTCTTTATGTTCTCCTCACAGGCCAATGAGTAATTTTAATGATTATGAGCTGCATCTGTAGCCATGTAAGACAAGACAAATTTTGTCTATCTGCACATCTTGCCATTTATGAATGACTGTAACAAAGTGATTTTTCAGGACACAGATTTATTGTCACAGGGGTAAGCAAATCTAGCCTCCTAGTCCAGCATTCAGTACTGCTCTGTTGGAAGGAAAGTATACAGAAGGAAAATGTCTTACCCTGAAACAACTGATGCTTCAGAAGGAGGAATAAAGATGAGATGAACCAAAATCCTGTTTCAGCTTGACACATAATTCACTCCTAATTTATCTTTTCCACCTTGTAAAATATTTTAAAAGATGGTCTGAGTTTCTGAAATGGAAGATTTACCTCCTCCATTTTATGCCTGCTATGGTAAACTTTTGGGTCTTTCACTGCAAAGAGATGAAACAATTCTGCTTCCCTGTGGGCCCACTCCTCCCCTTTCCTCTTAAGCCCCCAGACCCACATCTACCCAAGGATCATTTCCTAAGTCTCCAAAATTATATATAAGTATGCTGTCTCTGCCAGACCCTATTAATCATAAACTTCTTCTCATTTCATTTCAGTATTAAACTCATCTTGTTCAAATCTCTAATTTTCCACACTGACAGAGAAGTTCTCTATACATCATTCAGTTCTATTTCCTAGATACGTTCAGAATTACAAAATTCATTCAAGCCCATCTGATCTCTTCTCACTAAACCTTCTGCCTTGCATTGACTGACAGAGAAGAATTAGCCTTCCTCCTGTCAGGTATACATCTTTTCCCCACAAAAGTATGTGAAAACATCCAAATACAGCCAATGACTCAGCTTGCCCTTGTACTTGTGCCTTTGCTCTACAGAGCGGTCATTTTACAGAGCAGCAAGTCCCATTGACATAATATCAGACAGACTACTAATATTTTTAAAGCAAAACCAGCTGTAGCTGCATGGCAGGGTACCACACACTGAAAGCAGCAATAGGGATGAAGTGGCACCATCAGGACGCCTCATTCTAGTGGAAGCAGGAAATGTCACAATGAAGCCAGCTACAGAGTGGCACTGCTGAGGCTAATACATCACAGGTCATTTAAAGTCATTAAAAGGTAGAATTTGCCAACTACAATTTTCCTCAGTGATCCTATCTAATATTAAACCCAGATGCAGATCTTATGCTTGGGAAGAAAAAGCATGTCAGATATTTTCTGCTCTTTCCCTGCTGCGGCAATGTCATCTATCTCATTTCCAACCCAGTGCCACAGCTTCTCTCCAGTTTTGCAAAGACACTGCAGCAGTATGTCAGCAAAACAAATTATGGTCTTGCTCTTTAGCAAACAGGAGATGGGACTAGATGAGCACTCAAGCCTCTCTCTGTGGTTTTTTTTGTTTGGTTTTCTTTTTTTTGGTGTTTTTTTTTTTTTTTTTTGGTTGAGGCAGATATTCAGCAGAAAGGATTATGCCTTCCCCAGAAGGTACATGTAACAGTAAGTTTGGTGCTTCAGAGCTAAGACCAGTCCCTGCTCTGCCCTAGGGCCAGGTGTTGTTGCTCTGAAGGCTCAGGTCCCAACAGCGAGCTGCAACCCACAGCATTACCGGGGGCCTGCAGAGCCCTGCGCTCACACATCACACACAGGCTGCAGCCGCCCTTCTGGAGAGCTAATCACAGCAGCTATGGCAGGCAACTCAGAGCCAGATGGGCTCCATGAGGACATGGTGTTAGATTAGTCACCTCACCAATTTCTGCCTCAGTATCCCCAAGTGTGAATTAGTTTTTGGCACTTACAAGTTAAGAGGGTGGCAGCTTTAGAAGAACTGTATGTTAGAGAGACAGATCGATATTTCATTTTAAAGAACAGTTTTTGTTCTACTATACTTTTGCTGATTTGAAAGAAAACAGACTGTTGCAGTATTTTTTGACTAAAAACCTGTAGAAGAAATTGTTACAGTCTTTTACAACCAGAATCTGGAAGGGTGTCCCATTGTAATATTTTCAAAGAGAAGTTGTGCATGCAGTATGTATGTGCATATGGTGTTTATGAATTGTTTTTTAACTTTAGATATTTTATTCATTTTTCCACATGGTACAAGTAGAACACACATCTTTGTTGGACAGACACCAACACAGTAACATAGCTTTAGATTTCAGGCACTCAAGACTCAGTGGGACAATAGGCTACTCTATCTTCATGCCAGGACATCACGTCCTGAAATTAGGATGCATGCCATGAGGCAGTTAATATCTCACTGAAGATACGCAGCCCTCAATACATTCAGTTATACTAAATGAAGGAAACTGTAACCACTTCCAGTTATTTCATACAGAGATAAGGACCATGAGAACTTTGTGTCTTGGCATACAACATCCTATTTTGATTTCACTGTACTGTGGGATCTGCTGTTATCCACAGTTTGTGGACTTCATTTTTTTTTTTCTTGGAGCATGCACACAGCCAGCATAGTAACTCCAGTCATAACAAGTTTCAG
The DNA here is from genome assembly GCF_028551555.1 of Melozone crissalis. Lineage (NCBI taxonomy): Eukaryota > Metazoa > Chordata > Aves > Passeriformes > Passerellidae > Melozone > Melozone crissalis. The sequence continues at coordinate 18,078,199 of NW_026535786.1, read as the reverse complement.
AAGTCCCTAAAGCACAGGGTGAGGAATGGCACAAAAAGACCTGGCTAGAGCTTCTCAGGACAGCAGCAGAAAGAGCACAGATGCTACTGACACCTGCAACCCTACCCCCAGAGCCAGCAATGTGAAGTTCAAAATCCACTTTTGTTTGCAATGTGTGCATATGTGTAAGCTGCTTTTGCAGACTCATGGAGAACACTGAAAGCATTCTCCAGGATAACTGCCTATCCAGACCCACTAGTGCTCAAAGTCAGATGAAATGCAAGTGTGAACAGTGTACCTCCACAGCTACTGCAGACTGCCATGTCTGATAACTATATAAACCTTGTTTATTTAATTTCAAAGCTCCCGTTTCCCTTAAGCTGTACCATGGTCTCAGGAATCAGAAGATGGTGACATTTGAGAAATAGAGGTAATGATTTAATTGCTTTTCCAGGGAAAAAAGCTAGATTGAAAAGCAAAATTAAGTTTCCTTTATAAAGAATGGAGGTATTAATATTGTAACTGAACACTTTTTAAAAGTTTACATTATAAACCATCATTCTGTTAAATTAAATGTAAGAAGAGACAAACCAGTTCAGAGAAAATACATAAATAGTAATTTTGTTCCCACTGGTCATTTAACACCTATCTAGTACCCCAAGGTCTTGAAAACATTGGGTACAAAAATAGGTCTTTCCTACTGTCTGGGAAAAAAGATGAGGATAAGGGAAATTAAACATTTACAGGAACTTGAGATGCATTGGTTTTGAGACAGACAAACTAAAATGCCTGCGCTGGGTATCTATGGCACACAAAACTTATCCATTATTCTTCTAGAAGTTTTTTTCCAGTGTCTGGCTCAAATTTGAGGTTTCTTGACAAGGTCTAATGAATGGCTAACCTTGCTTTCCTGATAAAAAAGCAAATGCTCCCCGACTTTATTCTTTTCTTGAAATAAGTCCATATGGATGACATATACGAACTTCTATCAAGGCATCTGCTGCCTGTGCATTAATTAAATGCTAAAATAAAAAATGGGGATTTTTTTTTTCGTACTCAGGTGCATCAGGTCCCGCCACGGAGAAGGTCAGCCCTGCTGTGCCGGGCACAGACGTGGGGCAGTGCCAAGCCCTCTCCTCTCACCCGTCCCCAGCAGCGGCGCTGCCCCGGGGCTGCAGGAGCAATTCCAGCGAGGCGGGGACAAGCAGGGGATGTGCTGTGGCCTTGCGGATCGCAGGTGGCACAGAGCATTTATCCTCACATATCCACAGCTCAGGAGTGGGAAAGGCCAGCTGTGCCAGCTGTGCTGGCAGCAAAGCGCGGGGCAGCGGGCACGGGCGCGCTCAGCTCCCGCCGCTCGGGCCGGCGCGGTCAGCGGCGATCCCCGGGCATCTCCCGCCTTGGCCTGGGGCTCCCTCTCCTTCCCCGGCTGACAGGGAGGGTGGCAGATAACGCCAGCGCTTTGGAAACGCTCTCTTGCGAAGCCACTGAAGAGATTTATTATTTACAGGCAGAGGGATGAAAACTTGAAGTGCGTTCATGGGGGCCCGTGTGGGGAGGGCCAGTTGCTGCCAGGCAGTAATTTCCCTCTGAAGTTCCTATGACTTAAATAGCCACTTGAGCTCTGCTCTTGCAGCTTATGATGTCAATAGAACCCCTAAATGAAATTACAGCCTTCCGATACGCAGCGGGGTAGCTTTTCTTCACTGTGTAATATACACGGCCAGAAGAAATTGCACTATACACAGAGTTTCAGCAAAGCTGAGTTTATCATAAGAATGTTCCCACTAAAATATGATTAGGCTTCTTGTTTGCCGGATAACACTTCTAATGAATCAGGGTATGCGTGATAGCCATGTTTTGTGAACGCAGACATGTACCCTGAGGTGAACTGGGCACTCCGCTGCCTCCAAGCACCAGCTATTTCATTTCCACCGTAATTTGCACCTGCTTTGTTTTGCCAGCAGCACAGACCCATGCTAGCTCTGGAACTTGCCTTGGTTCCAGGAACTCGAAGCTTGCAAAGATGAAAAAACAAGCATAGCAGCAATGGGGGGGATCTACATGCTGTATTTCCAGACACATTTTTAAGCATGCCTGAGCCTGGCTAAACCTGATCAGTAGTCCTGTGAGGGTGGGGAAAAAATTCCACTTTTCAGATGGATGAGAAATAGACAGAGGTAAAGATCATAATGATGCAGCTGAGATACAGATTCAAGTCTCCTAAAGCCTTTTCCATTTCTCTCCATTCTCATTATGTTACCCCTACATTCCCCTTCTCAGCCCAGGACAGGAAGAAAACCCCTTCAACTTACCATTCATAAACCTTGCTATTTCTTTATCCTTGAGGTAAGCACTGACTGCAGCTAATAATTAGATATCTCTGCTTAGTGGCTGCTTTACCTCAGTAACTTGCAATCCCTTTTAGTTTCCTAACTTTCCTCATCATATGACCTAATTCAAAATCAAGTTTCACTTTCTTTTCTGAATTATGAGAAGGCAAATTAGTGCTGTTTCAATGTTGTTACCCAGGAAAACAAGCTGTTGTTCAACTTTTGGAAAAGAGAGGCTTACAATAAAAACAAGAAAACAAATTGAGAATACCTTAAAACCCGAAATGTACTCAAAACAAGGCAGTTGCTTTTATGTACTTTATTGCAAAAATTGTCTCTAGATACTGCTTAAATTCTTGTACATCTGAAGCATCCCAATACCTATGAATCTGCCTACCTTTATCATTACATCTTTTTCTGTGCTTTGTTCTTGTCTGATGCAGTTAACACTCACAGAACAACAAGCATATCACGTCAAACAACTGTTCTGCAGAAAACAGTAGTTTTCGTTCTACTACATAAATATATATTCTCTTCCCCAAAAGCACAAACTGGTGGTTTGAACATGAGGGAAAGAATAGCATTTTCTCCTTGCTTGCATCAGGCAAAGGAAGATAACTTTCCCACTTTATCTATGGGTAAAAGAGAGAGGTTTAACTTGGCAGTGGGTGCAGAGCACTTTGAGATTACTAGCTGGAAGGGATGCTGTAACTAAAATGGCTACTGCTAGAAGCGAACAGTGAATGTATAAAAGAATGACCTTAAGTATTAATTTTCAAGTTTTTTTTAAAGCAACTATCATAAACTATTACGCAGTAGATAAAGGAGCTACTACTAATGAGACAATTTATCATCTTGCCATCCTAAAGTGTTTAAACAGACAGTTAGAATATGATTTGAAATTGCAGATTTTCACCCTAATGATTTTAGACCATAGACAAACCATTATAACCTTGGCCTACCGTCAATAAGCAGCTTATACCATAATAAGAAAGACTGATGAATTTTTCCACATCGCTATAAATAAATACCAGCAAAGACAAGTTCCTTTGCTACCAGAGAGATTTGGAGAATAAATAAATTAATGAAATAATTTAAACATGGAGACATTTGGAACAACAGAGAGACTCTTAAAAAAAGAGATTAAACATTATTTTTCCTTCTTGGTGAAAGATGCCAGAGTGACAGCCCTTGACTTCAGTATATCCAGAGAACAAGTGTTATACAGGCAGAAGTTTGAAGTTTCAGACATTTAGCATTGTGCTTTGAGAACTTTCCATTTCAGAAGTACTTATGTCTTTCAGACTTACACTGCCTGGAGGGAGAAAGTAAATCAGAGATAAGCTTCAAAGATCAGACCCAAAAGTGTGTGTGGGCGTTCAGTATAGCCCATTCAGAGAAGAGAAAAAAAATCCATTATGTTTCTATCTGTGATGTGAACTGCCTGAAAGTTTGGGATGTTCTGATCTGTCAGCTGCTTTGAGTACACTGCAGAAAGGTGATGCAACAGCCAAGTTTGGATCTTAACACCAATTTAGTGAAAAGCTGGGACCATTTGGATTGAGGCTTTGATGTATGTAAAGGTTATTTCTATGTGTATGTAATACTCTTTACTGAAGGGATCAGCCAACTTAATTGCGGGTTTTGTTGAGAGCTGGTGATTTAGTTAAAGTTCAGAGAGAGGTCTGCAGCACTAGGGAATGAAGAGAAACAGCTAACCCTTGCTGCTTAGCGCTGAAAATCGTCTGCAGTCAACCTGGGGGTTGGTACATGAAAAAGGAGGAGTTCTCAGTTCTTTACAGTTCGAATGCAAAACCAGATGGAACTCTAAGGTTCTGTCTTCCACTTGAAGTTTTTAGGCTTACTAAAACTTGAGGCTCAAACTGAAGCATGGGGAGGGACTGACAACCCCACATGGGTCAAAACCAACAAAAACATTTGCAAAAAATTGCCGGGGAGTAAAGCCACCAAATCCTACATTACTTGCTGGTTATAAGAATTAGCAAGGACCTCAATACGGGCTGGACGTGACTTGACACTGAGCTCCGTTCTGAAGTCAGTGTCAAAGCTTCTGACAGCCCCAGTGGAGGACTGCTCACCACCAGCCTCTATGTAGATTTCTTAGGACTTAAAATGGGCACAAAACCAGGGAAAAGGTGACTGGAATTCTCTGTATGTCACAGGTGACCAGCAGTAGTCAAAGAGGGACTGACTCCCTGGGTATCACAGAGACAAGCTTGTTGAAACACCTGCTGAATAAATGCTACTCAAAAGCAAGACAAGGGTGAGAAGAATGCTGCCTAGTTAATACCCTGTGTGAGATATGTTGATTCCATTAAAGATCTTGGTCTTTTGCCAGGGACATGTTTCAAAGAACAGGATAATAACTCAAAATACAAATATTTTGACTGCTACCCTCTGTTTCTTATATGCCTACTTTGTTAGAAGTAGAAAATGTTAGTCAAGAAATGATTCATTTCTTCAAGTCAGATAATATGGAAGATGATGAGGGATGAATGGAACAGCCCACGCATTGCCCGGGCCTTCTTAAGCATTACAGCAAAAAAATATTAACAGAAGTGATATGTTCAGCAGGGCAGGAGAGGACAAAAGGAGACAATCTGGGCCTGGAGCTAGAGGTGCTCATCCTACTCTTTTTTTTTCTTTTTTTTTTTCTGCCTTTCCCATGCAGCCGTGAGCAAGTCCCTGCAGCTTTCTAAGCCTTATCTTCCCTATCCAACAGCTGAAAATAATTCCAAGTACCTTGATGTTGGCTGAGACACTCAGTTCTTTGGCATCCAAGATTTTGTATATGAAGTTCTACAAAAGTACGTTTGTTTTCCTGATTCCCAGTTCCCCGTACAGGCACAAAGAGAACAGAAGGGAAGCGAGAGAGTTAAAAAAGAGGAAAAAAAAAAAAATAATCCAACCTTTCCCGCTCCCTCAAATGGACCAGCAGCCCATAAACCAACTAGTTCTTGCTATTCCCAGAGGTGGCTTCCACAGAAGCATTTGCTTTTACTATGCATCCACTGTAGAGTTTCTTTTCTGCTTGGCTGGGCAATCAGGTATTCAGAGCATAATGTAAATGCTCAGAACACAGAGGCATGAAAACTTGCCAGACAGAAACTCCAAGCGAAGGATTAACATTCCCCCCCGCCCCGTGTCCCCGGCCGGACCGCCCCCGCCCGCCGCAGCCCGGCCGCGCCGCCCGCCCTGGCCCGCTGGTGGCCGGGGGGACACCGGGGGGACACCGGGGGGACACCGGGGCGGCGCGGCCCCCCCGCTCCGCTCCGCTCCGCCCAGCTCCCCGCACTCGGCTCGGCGGCCGCCGCGCTCCGAGCTCCGTATTCCTTCTGCGCTCCAAGCTGATTCTGTTTTCGTCTTAAAAAAAAAAAAAAAAAAAAAAAAAAAAAAGAAAAAAAAAGGAAAACACAACAGAAAAAAAAAAAAAAACCAAAAAAAACAAACGCCAAAAAAAACCTTTATTTCCTGCTTCGCCGCAGCGGCCCCGAGAATAGAAGGCTTGACACATCAGATTCTGGGAGCTCACCACTCACCAGGGCTGCGGTTCCTGGTCCAAGCAGTGACGAAGGAGAATCACCTCACAGTCTCTGGAGAGTGGCAGGGCTTGGCTGCGAAGCGCGCCCTGCGCCGATGGGCTTTTTGAGTTCGCTCTGTTCCAGAGCGAGTGCCGAGGCAGAGAAATTAGGGAGGGGAGAGGTGGGAAGGAAAATCACTGGAGCCTCTTACGATCAAACTTCCACTAAGCAAGAGGAAATGTCTTATAAATAAACAACAGCAAGAGAAACAAAAAAATCCATCCCGTCCTGCCAGAGGAATGTACATTATTGTCTCTCGACGGAAAACTTTACACCACACCAGAAAGCAAGAAAGCAGCCATTTCTCCTGAAGCTACCCTCCCTTGGGTGGGGAGGAGGAGGGCAATGCAAACTTGAAAAAAAAATAAATTGGGAAGTTCATTCGATTTCCCAGTAGACAAACAAAACTGTCCACATTCAACAGACGTCACTATTCCAAGGTTTCACGCAGCACTAAATTTCTTTAGATCTGACGATCGTCACTCCATCATTAGGACATATTCAAGGAGGAAGTTCAAGGCAAGGGGAAGGAGGAGAAGGTCACAACATATGTATGTGTGAGTGTAGATCTGTATGCATATGCTTCTATATTTGTTTATGCATTACACTGACATTTTATTCATTTTATTATTCATATTTATATGAAAAATTTTATACAAGTATTAAAAACTTGAGGTACTTGAAATTCTCTTCTCTTGTACCTCCCCATAATTTTTGAGATTTACAGGTCAGAGTTCCAAGGCCTCCATTCTCAACTCACAAGACTGCAACTGTAACCTACTTAAAGCTAACTTGTTATTGTACTGCAGCTCACAAGTGACACGAGTTTGGTGATTTCAGTACAGTCCCTGGCTTTGCAAAAAACTATTGCGTGATTTGGCACAACGCACGGCAAATAGCAGTCTCTTTATGAGGAACTACAGATGGCAATTGAAAGAGTAATTCAAATAATTTATCAAGCACATTTGGAGACCTAGAATGGGGGATGGCCCGAGTCTACAAGAAACCAGTATGCTACAAGTCATTATCAGCAAGCTTATTAAACCTGCCTCAGTAAAAGATCAGAGATTGCTGATGGGAACTGAGGTGCTTGGTAGTGCTGGGTTTTGGGTCATGACTAGAAAAGTAGAGAACAGTAGGTGAGAACCTACTTGAGAGGAGAAGTGGGACACAAGACTGAAAGACCATGAGATAACTGAAAATGGCTTGGCAATCTCAACCTGCACTTCTGTTCTCGGGTACTTCACCATTTGAGACAGAGATGCACTGCTGAAAGAACGTAGTGCCTCCCCAGAATTCAAGTCTCAAAAAAATTCCTAATCTGTTGAATTCTTGAGGACTACTGTATTCACAAGACACAAATGAAAACATGTTTTTTAAACTAATTAGTTTTACATCTGTGCATTCTTGCTGACAAAGTAACGCTGTGATAGATTTTGCTAGCAACAGTCAGTCTACAATGCAGGTGGGAAAGGCAGAGAAAGCTTAAGATTGAAGTGTGGCTGAAAATAAAAGCCAAGAGCTTTAATGCAAAATTTACAGTAAATCACAGCTTCTTCAGGCTCAGATCTTTAGGAGAAGAGACTGTTAAAGCATTTGTAGCTCTACAATGCCACGGTGATCTCAATAAAATAAAAGGAGGCATTTCCAAGAGATTTATTGAGACAGAGCGGTAGAAGTGACATCACTGACACAGCACTGGGAGAGCAGTGGGAAGAACGGGAATGTCATTGATCTCGCCACATTAATTGGCAAATTGTCAATCTGACCATCCAGCTCATATGAGCTGGTACCAAAGAAGTCCTTACCCTGGAAGGGCACTGGGTGACAGAGAGAAGCTGTCAGCTGATCTGACCTCACTAAGAAATGCTTTGCTCATTTACAAATCAGCTCAGCATTCGCTTCTCTCACTACCTTTATGTTTACCAGCACTGCCAGAAACACTGAAGAAAACTGAGACAAATGTGAGCTCTTGCAAGTGAAACCTTATTAGTGAGAGGTGTCCAGAGAGCTGAGTGCTCAGTGAGCAGAGAGGCACACAAAGAATAATGGAACAGAATTTGAAATAATAATTCCTGTCTGTGATGAGGAAAACCTTTAGCATTTCTAAGCAGGAAACACAATTAGGAGGCTGATCAACTGACCTTAGGTTCCCAATACTTTAGGAGATTTACATAGATGGAAGTGGGGGCAGCATATAGCCCTCTGTGTTTAGTAAGGCATTTGCTAAACAGTCCAGAGATCAATAGCAGACATTAAATTAAGCACTTTGGCATTCTTACTATTTAGTATCATTAAGCATTAAGGATGGCTGTACTGTAAACACAGGGAACAGAAAACCAAATGAAATCTTCTATTAAAAAAAAAAAGCCCATGAAGTTTCTGAAAATTAGACTAAACAAAAAAACACATGCAGTGAACAGATCACGCAATTGTAATTAAAATCTCAGCAAATTCCAACTGTCTGCCCATCAGTGTAGACTATTTCCATTACAGACTTCAGCAGACTGAATTGTGCCATTCTTGCTTCACTAGCATTAACAGTGGCCACAGCCTCAGAACTGCAAAATAATAAGAGCCAGGAGGACAATAATTTTCCTCAGATTTTTTATTTTGACATTTCCCATTTGTGCCCTTTTTCAAAGTTTTAATTTGGTAAAGGCACTTTTCAGCCTGTCTTTTAACAGGTCACTAATAACTTGGGATGCAAGATCTCATATTTCATTTTTTGCTGCTGCCACCACTAAATATTTCATTTACCTTGGGTACAGCAGACCACTCTGGAAGGTTAATTTTTATTTTTTTTTCTTTTCACTATACTGTTTACAGACTAGTTTTTGTGACTAGTATTATTTGCATTAGGCTAGTTTGATTCTGCCTGTTAAACTAAATTAATAGACTGCCTATCAGAATACTTTAATTCCTTAAGTAGCTCAGTGAGCTAATTGTACTGAATTTGCTTTTTCTTGGGAATTTCCATATTTCCTATATGGAAATAACTGGGAGTCTTGGAGGTGGTACCTAGTTATAACACAAGCTTCTTCTATATAATATTTTTTTAATATTTGCAACACACAAATATAAATGTATACATTTGTGGATGTATGTCTGTACATGCACACATACATATAAATAAAATCACCAGAGTTTCATTCCTTGCCCCTGTCTTGGCTGTTAGTCCTTGAACCAGAAGACCAAATGCATTTTGCAGCAATTTTACATATGCACACACACAGAATACAGGGCTAAACTCAATAACCCCTAGGGGTTTCTCTGCCTGCCTTGTGTCAGTACAGAGAGGACAAGCCTCAAAAAGGGTGATGCTTTTCCCATCTCAGCAATAAAGTGAGAAGAATCCCAGCAGAGGAAGGAGAGTGCTTGGAGACCCTGACTTTTCTTTCCTCTCCTCCATGCATCCCTCCACGAGCCAAAGCTCTGTGCTCAGAGAAAGGCCATGCTACAACCAAGCCTTGGGAGCAGCTGCAGATAAGCACGCGGAGGTTAATTCGTCTTTTTGCTCCATTAACCTCTGCTCCACCTTTGTGACACCCTCAAGGAAGAAAGACAGGAAGACAGCGTGGCCAGGACAGCCAGGCACGTGCCAGTGGCCAGGCAGTGCTGCAGGGGGATGGTCCCAGGACAGGGCTGCCTCTGGATCCTGGGCTTCATGGAGACCTGTCTGCTTTGCTCCTGCCACTTCTGCCCCAGCACTGAACACCTGCAGGATGCAAGTATTGCCCTTCGCTGCAAGGAAAGCTTCATGGCAGTGCCCTGCAGCTTTTCCCTCTGCTCTGTGTTCCTCTATATAGCAGGAGACACACAGCCTTTGGCAGTGGGTGCTAACAGATGAGATAAACAGAGATGAAATAAACCTAGTGGAAAAGTCTTCTCCAGCTGTAGTGTCTCTACCTATAAATAGATATTCTCCTGCTGTCCTCCACATGCAAACACAGAGTTGGGAATTTTTATTTTGTTGTTTTCTTGTTTAGTACAAAGCAATTAAATGTAACAACCTCTCAAAATCTTCCTTTATTTAAAAAAAAATAGGTCATGGACACAGAAGCAGTCAGTCATGCTTTGGAGTGGGCAAGCAAACAATTTTCATTTGATTGTGCCCTTGTTTTTGTAACTAGCTTTTCTGCTGTGACCTGCTATACTTACCCTGTCTGCTGTGCTAACCAGCAACATGCCTTTTTAATCTGCCTTCCTGGGGTCTGCATTTGATTACAGCATTCATGTTCTATTTAGATTCTTTTGAATCATGCCCTGTGGTGCTAGCACGAAAGGTGTTATTTATAAAATGAAATTCTGTTGTATTGCAACTTGGATTCAAAGAGGACAAGCAATATTAAATACTTACTTTATTTAATAATATCTTGGATTTATTAACTCAATTTCATTACAAGATTAGAGACGGTAACCTGGAGGGGGTTATTAACTAATAAACAGGCTTGAGGCAACTTTGCCCTATATAAAATAAAATAAAAGTACATATATATGCATTTAAATTACTTCTGAGGGCCCAGATACACACCTGTGGCTTAAAAGTATGGCTTTCTCGATAAACAGTATTGCAGAGAGCTCTTGACTGGAACCCACTAAGCTCATAGTCCCTTCAGGACAGTGGGCATCCACACTCAACAGCTACCCCAAGTGACCAACCCCATTTAGTTGGTTGCATCCCACGTGGGATGAAGTCTACCACTCAGCTGTGACAGAACTGATGCAGGCTACAGAGAGACCAGGAACTGGGCAGCCCACCAGAGACCAGGAAACTGTGCCAACCCCTCTGCCCCTCCCTGACTTGCCCAGCACCTCAAGGCTCACATCTGTGAGCTGTTGCACGGCTCTTTCTCTCCCAGCATCAGTCCTGCAAATTGCAGGACACACCAAAGGAGAAGCTTCCCCAAAGCATCTGGGGAGACTCACAGGCAGCATGATGTGTCTCCCAAAAAAAACCCTCCTGAGCTATTGAAAGCTCCTCTTTCCAGAAGACAAGGTGATGGAAAATTCCTGATTGTGCACACAATGTGATATGAATCTATATTCTGATGCTTGCCTTTTTTATGGTAACTTGAGCAACATTTCAAACCAGTAAATATTCTGTTCATCCAGATATGGCAGTTGAATTGAACATCAATCTCTTCCCCTGGTAAGCTACAGCACGTTTGTCAGCACCCCAGCCTAAGACGAGGGCAAGGTTAGGAAATTCTCCGAGGGCTGAAAGCTCCCCAGGAGTACAAGAATATTGAGATGCAATTTTTTCTCCATTTCCTAAATAAAACCAACAAATGCTAATACACTATTAAATGCCTTCTCTCTGAAACACTCTATGACAAGAAGTAGCTTCTGTGACTTTGAACCTGTCAGGTCCACAATAAAGCCTGAGCCTGACACGGGAAAATAGCACAGTATCAATGTCACAAATACTACAGGCAGGGAATTCCCACTTGGAAGTGCATGGCTGCTAAAAGCTTTCACCCCACATCTGTTGCACAGTTAGCTGTGAGTCACCTGCAGTCAGCTTCATTAGACCTGAAGTGTCACTCAAATAAGACAAGCTTATTGCTAGAACAAGAGAATTCAGCTTTTTAAGCATTTGATAGATTAAAAGCAAAGTGTCACGATACGTTAAATGGATATTCAAATACTCTAGGTCTCAGTTTTCATCTGCTTACTGATCATATGCCTTTGCTTAAAGCTGCATGGTAGGCAGAGACCAAAAATAAAGGGCAAATTATTTTTTTCACTCATGTGGTGTTGTTCATTGCAATGACTCAGTGAGGGATAAAATCCAGTGCATGAAGATCATGAAAAGACAGAAAGACTAATGGATGAAACCTGATCAGAAACAGATTTGAATTCAGAGCGATCTCTAAAATTCAGGGCAGAACACCTGGAGCATGGAGGCGCATGGATATTCCCAAGTGGAACTGCGGTTAAGTAACAGAACTGTATAGAGAAGAGGTTAATTTGGGTCAAAAATGAAGGGAGATTGAGAAACAGATTTATGGTAAAACTTTCAAAGGCAAAAGCAATAATTGCACCCGCAAAAGGCATGTGCATCATTGCTACAAACAAAAACACATGCTTGGACTCTCTACAGGCAATCTGGCATCTGTCTCTCATTCCCTCCCTCCTCCTGACCCTGAGACCTTTCTCTCTGGAATTTTGTTCCATGAATATTCCATAATGCTGCACTCAGCTCCTATTTTCAAGAAAAGTCAGCATTAGCTAATAAGTGGAAGTTCACAGCATTACTGTCAATCAGTGGTTGGTTTCCATGAGAATGGAGACAGAGCTCAACAGAAAAATAGTGAGGTTCAGGCACAAGTGATATTCTGTCTACATATGTTATGTATGTACCACTTTGAAACTACAGAACTAACTTGTTTGGCACTTCATTTATTAGCAGACTCTCAAGGGTATCTACAAAATAAGCCAAGTTTAAACAACATTCTTTTGGGTCTTTTTGAAGTGAGGCAGAAACAAAATGTATTATTTGGTAAGTTAGGAATACTGCAATTTATTCTTGCTCTTACTCTCCTCACTTCTTTCTACATGCTTAAAACCACCATTAAGAAAAAGACTACAGTAAAGCTTTTTCTTTTTTCTAGCTGTTCTTTTTTTTTTTTTTTTTTTTAAATTTCTCCCACCAGGTCTCAAAGAATAACAATTTCTATCCTAAAATAATTAGTGAGAGAAATTTCTAACTGATTCTGTGGATTATAAAGGGAAACTATCTGTGTTTTGATAGAAGTATGCTACTATTCCTGAATTGATACAGTCTGTTTACAAAAATAGACTAGGCAATATGATGCAAGGGCACAGGGTATACATGGGGTAGAAATTTACACAGGCACGTTTATCTTCTACTATTTTTACCCACTCATCAAAGTTTTTGGCATATTCTCCCCAAGAACTAAACAAAGTAAACAATGTAAGAAAATAAGGAAGTCAGTTATTTCCTTTCTTAGGAAACCAAAACCCAGAAATCCCATAAAATGTAGATACATTTCTAAATTTCAAATGTCATTAAAATTTCATGTGATTAGGTTAATTGCTTTATAAGGAAGCTTCATAATTTTAACATAAAGAAGGATTCAGTTTTAAAACACATGCTCAATTTAAGACTATTTAGATAAAAGCCCTTGGTCTTACTTCGGATTAAATTAATGGAAAATGAGCTCATGGGTGATGGGAGAGAAGCAAACCCAAACTAGCTGACAAATACAGTTGAAAACTGTAATTCTATTCAGTTGTTTCAGTGTGACTGATCTCAAGAAGAATGAAGCAGTTCTGCTGGGACAGACAGTCTGAGTAGTGGATGGAAAAACAGGAAGAGACTCTGGGGAGAAAACATCACTTGGGTGAAGCCTGTACAAGCCAGAAATCACTTGGCCTCTCCAAGACCCACCAAGACAGCAGAAGGATAAATGGAATGCCATTTGTATGCATTCTTCCAAGTTCCCACTCTCTCTCCATTTTCTTCAACCGATAATCTCTGCATGTATCTACCTAAAGAAAAACTTATTTTCCTTAATGAAAATCTAAGAAATTCATGGCACACACCTGTTTCAAAGGCAAACAAGAATACACGATGGCCACACAGTGGGGGTATGTTCTCCCTCTTGGGATGCTCTCTTTTTGCCCTTGTGAGGTCAGCCTTTGAAGCACACTCACACAGCTCTGTAATATAATGTAAGGATTCTTTAATCAACCAGACATGAATATAAAACTGATACTTGATTTTTATACTGAGATTCAAGTGTGCACTGTAGGGAACTGAAGGACCTGAGCCCAGAACAGTCGTGCTCCTGTTCTGCAGTATCTAGTGAAACCATAATTTTAAATTTTTATCCTAGCATGTTTTCAATCAGCATTCTGTGGATGGACTAGGCCCATTACAGCCATATTACATGGTAGAACAAACCAGTCTGACTCCAGGGAAAGGCTTCATCCTCCCTGTATCTCAGTTTCCCTGAGTGTCAGGCTGGAAGAGTCATTCTTTTACACTTAATAGGGATGTCTTGGGAATTATCTACTTAACATACAGATAAAAAAAGGCTCTGAAAGGCAAACTACAGTGGGGCTGAGTGAGTAGGCTTGCTGCAGGAACATGGCTGTTGCCAGCAGGCAGCAGGTAGCACAGATCTCATGAAAGATCTCTCGTTGATTTTAAGTTATGTTCATTTTTGTGCCTGTTCCGTAGGCCCCCAGGGATTAAATACAGCTGAGTGCTATTATACAGTTAGCTCCAGCAAATGAAAAATATACTCTTTTAGCAGTTTTATTCCTTTATCAATTACTACTTTAAGAGACTCGTACTGTATTATTTTATATTGGCCAGTTGTAAAAATAATTTATTCCCTGAAGAGTTTTATTCCTTTAACATTTCAAATTTTTTTGTTCAATGTTTAGCATGTGACCATTTTTGACAGAGAATTAAAGAAATACTTTATTAAAGCAGCTAATATAGCTCCTTTTCTTATGTACATTTTGACAATTTTTAAAATAAAAGGTCTGAAGAGGATTTCCAGTAACACAGAAATTCCAGTCAGATTTTTCTGTTTTCAGAAAAATTATTACTCTGGGGGGGAAAAGATGGAAATCTTGTCCAGATTTCTGGTAAAGTACTGGACCTATTGAGGATCAAGTCCCTTTTCCTCCCTTCTTCTAGGTACATCTTTTTTTAAGCTTGCTCCCACCAACATGTGTATAGAAGAGAGATGAGTTCTTTATAGACTTGAAACCCTGTAGAAGAGCCATTGGGATGAAAACCCATCAAGCGAGCATAGAGAGCCACTACACAACTAACAGGAAAACAAGCTTGAACACTAGTCAATGACTGACACTGCCAGGTAGCTCTGTGACTTAGTTTTCTCTCTGAGTGGCTCAAACCACAATGAAAAGAGCTGTTGTGATGAGGAAGATGCCCAGTTGGACTGAAAGGGCAAAGCTCTGTTTCATTTGAGAGCATGGTATCATGGAGGCAGGAGGCCAGAGCAGCCTCCAGCTCAGCAGAGGTGTGTGATATCACAGAACACCGTGGCATCAGTACACGTGCCTCGGTTGTGGTCACACACACTGCACTCAATCAAGGATGAAGCCATCTGGGATGAAGTTCATCTACGGATGAAGAGCAGAAGGCACAGGGTGTGCAACAGAGCAGAGCTGGTGTTTGAGCACAGCTGAAATAGAACTAAGCTTTTGTGGAGACAGTGCTGCACAGCCTCATAAAACCTCTGCAGCTCAGCAGAAGATGTTGATTTCCTTGCCAATTCATAATTCAGATCAGATGAAGGATTTCCTGAGGTTCACAAGCCCTGTTAAGGATGGGGAGCCCGGCTCGGAGTAACCCTGGAGCTGTTAAAGTGAAAACATGCTGTATACAAGGTTTTGTACAATTTCAGTGCAAACCCTGGAGGCCCCGAAGACTCACCTGAGTTTCACTTTAGGCTACTAAACTCAAAGAAACTGTGGGAGAAAAGACGGGCAAAGCTCACAGCCAGCATCTTTCATCAGCAGTTCTCAAAATAGTTTACAAAGGGATATCCTTTTTTATGAGGGCAAAACCACTACAGTGTGGATGAACACCTTGTTCTCATGGAACATAGTGGCAGCAGAGCAGGGACAGAACATGAGTTACTTGTGGTCTAAGCCACCATATTTCCCACAAGACGCAATGCCTGAAACAAATGAATACTACAGATTAGCAGCAAAGTTTTGTACAACTCTAATCAGCAGCCACAGAACACCAGTCCTCCATAAACATCTTCTCAGTTATATAAATTTATTCACTTGATGTGGATGAAAAGAAGTCCTTCACTAACTGGAATGACTTGTGTCAATCTTTAGCCCTTTAAAACATTGACTAATTTTAGACTTTCTGTGGCTAAACACATTTGTAAACTATTAAAAAAGTCTCCTGGTACATGGAAAACATATGGTTCCAACAGTGTTATTCCTTCATGATGGCCTGTTTCTTCAAAGTTTCCTTTAGTTGTACACTAAGCTTGTTTGTTGTTCAGAATTCTTGTTTTTATAACTATTTTCCTTCCTTTCCACAGCTAGTTACTGGAATGATATATATGTGCATGAGTAAATATATATATTAAAGACACATACTTTTATTGACTGAAGATGTAATGATATAGTGCTAGTCAGAAAAGAGTATAAAAGATGCATTTCCCCAGGAACCTATTTTCTCTCATAGCTAGTGCACTGCAAGTTTGCAGGGAGGAAATGGTGCAGTTTTAATTGTGCAGTTAATTTCTGCACATTGTGCAGTTTTAATTTCTCATACATTTGGTGAATACATTAAAAAAAAAAAGGGAAGAAGACAGCCTGCACAGGCCAAGATCTACACATCCATTCAGAAAGAATTCCTACATTTTACTAAGGCTACAGTCTACTAATGAAGAATGTCCATTGTTTCCTCCACCACTCCTAAAATATTATGCTATAGTTGCTCCCTGTTTTAACTGCTTTTCCTGGGACAATTTTCCATGTCAGGCTGTAATCACCATGTTTCGCTCACTCCATAGCCACCCTGCATTTGCCTTCTTCCTCTGGCCTGACCCCAGCAAACCTTCCCTGCTCTGACGGTTTGTGAGCTTGAAGGAAGCCGTGCTTCTCTTGGGCATCCAGCCTGGCACTGCAGACTGCTGTGGGTAAGCTGGTAATATTAACCTTAGTTTGCACTTCATGGTTGGAAGGGAGAAGTATAGCAAACAAGACCAGGCTAGTGTGAAGTGGGAAACAGTCATCCTTAACCAATGCTTGGAGCCGGCTGCAAACCCAGGAACTCCATGAATTCCATCAGCCTTTGGTGGAGAAAAACTAAGTAGAAGGCTGTTTCTCAGCAGCCAAGTGGCCTGCAAGGAGCAGCACTCATCCAGTTCTGAAGAACAGAGGCCTAACACCAGGCCTGAAAACATGAGAGGTGGACAAGAACAATGTCACTTACATAAGAGCAAAAAGCCTTCTTTAAAGACATGGAGATCTGTGCCTCTTGGAAGCAAGCTAGACCTATAGTGACAAACTAGGGAAAATAGCTGAGAGAAGTGAGTAAACAGGATGGAGCAGAAACAGAATTGGAAAAGGTATGGTGACAGAAATGCAGGATATAAGTTTGGTACTAGATTCTATTGCTGGATGAGGAAAAGCAAAATCCAAACAAGTCCATAAATTCATTTCAGATATTGACTGCATTGCTTAAGGAACTTCTGCAACATGCTCACATTACGAGTGCAGAATAGTAATCTATAAAATAGATCTAAAAACTTTCTTAAAAGTGTTTTTTTTTTTCTCACATATTACTGCTCTTAAGATCAAATTTAGTTTTTCTATGTGAATTTATGCTGCCAAGGCTAGGAATGACTGATGTGTACGCATCATGTTTGTACAAAGAAATCTAGAATATTGCTTATGCAAAAGTGTGGATGCAACTTCAGAGGCCAGAGAGAAAACATTTGTCCACGGAATCAGCATTAATAAATGAATAGATTTATGGCTCAAACAGTTTGCCCAAGTAGCACTATTTTACCTCCAAGCCACAGACTTTCACTTGGTTATGTGTGCATTCATTCCATAAGGCAAGAAGAGTCTTTGAATTGTGAAAGCAGAAAGGAAAAAATTGGTAAGAGAGAGACCAAGGAAATGAGAACTAGACCTGGCATGGGAGAATAATTGTCAGTTAAGAAGAAGTAATGGAGGGAGAGAAACACTTGAAAGAATATGTGCCTGTACACTGACTGGAGGTACTTTCAAAAGATCTAATAAATCTGTAATGCAAATATAGAGCAGGCAGCACAAGGATAACAAGGGAGTAAGGATATATAAAGATAAGATTTCCTTTATGCCTAAAAATGACCAAGGACATAGTAACTATCATACATACTTTTTAAGTGAGCACATCTAAACTATCGTGCTTGAATTCTGACCTCTTGTTTGATGTAAAATTAAGTTTCAAAAATGGAAAAAGAAAAAAAATGACCTTGGCTTCCCAATGGGATGCTAAAAGAAGTGCTGCTTGCTTTATTTGTCCATGCACCTTTTTTGCCGCTCCTGTTAGAACAGCGTGAAGGGCAATTTCTTCAAGTGTAATGAAATGAGTGCCCTAATGTGAACACTTCTCAACAGGAGACCCATGACGCCTTGACAAACTGAAATGCCAGAACCCTCTGCCATCACTGCTCTGTCCGGAAACTGCCCTCAAATATTTGAGACATTCCTGGAATTAATAAATAAGTGCTGATTTGGCCTGGCTGGTTGCTGCCTGGTATCCCTGGCTGGCACTGCCTTACAATGGATGGCATTGTTTTGTTGCAGCAATTCTTTTGCTTTTCTTCTTAAATTTCCCAGTGCCAGCAACAGGAAGACTGATTAATTTCAACTAATGTGACTGTTGAATCAAAGATATGACTCATTTTAAGGAAGCTTTTGTTGGATGCTTAGTCTATCAAACCATGCATACTTTAGATTATTTGGTTCTGTAGACAATATGATCAGACAGACACAACCGTTTTTGTTGAACCCAGGTACACATTACTTTTGTACTGAAAAGCTGGACATGAACAAAAGTTATGGTGCAGCCATGTAAAGTCTATAACCTATCCTTTCTGTGCCATCTGGAAAGACATGTATAGTATACAGTGTGTTGAACTTATCACAAAATGACAAAAAGCAAGTAAAAGGGAAAAAAATGTTTGTCAGCCTCAAGTCAGTGAAGCTGTAGTACTCAGAATTTGCTTTATGCAATATGCATAAATGTCAGGTCACAATGCAAAAACTGGGAAACAAAAAGAGAGTATTTTCTGTTGTTATGCTTTTGTTCCGTGGAGCAGCCCATAACACACCAGTTAACTTGGGGCTCCTTGCTGGACTAAAGAGAATAATGCATTTCAAACGTTTCTTTAATGAATAAAACTAAATGTAATACTAGAGATATTGTCTCTATTTTTTGAAGCTCACATATACACAGCTAAGTTTCAGGGGAAGTTCATCAGAATGCCTTTGGAAAACACTTGCCTAGGATCATACTGTTTGCTTTTCTATCCGTGCATTTTCATAACCAGCTTTCATTTGCAAAAATGCTTCCAAATGTTAGTTATTCAAGACTCACAATGGCTGAAATGGAAAAACAGTGGTAAAGGGCCATTGTGATCTACTCAAGGCCACAAAAAACCCCCAGAATTTTTTTTTTTTGTATCTGAAACATGCTTTCATTATTATAGAAATAACTGCTTGGATCACCCACACTTCTGTAAGAAAAATACAGTCTTGATCCTATTATTCAAAAGTATTTAGAAAGAACTAATTTGCAAGATAGATAAATATAACATTTATGGTCCTTTTGATACATGTAACATTCATAGTCCTTTTACAGAAAAGAAAGGAGGACTGCTCTGGGTATCCAAATTACCTTCAAGCCTTCACTACCAGGTAATTTGGCTTGAAGCTGCAAAATACATGCATAAAGTCTCCTGAAAAAAATGGGAATATATGGGGGCAGATGCTCCATTTAGCCCAGCCCTCCCTCTCCAGTGGAGGTCAAGAGTAATCATCTGGAAGAAAATGCATAAAACAAGAGCAAGCCTCTTATCATACCTCCCAGAATATTCTCCTTCCCTTCAGTGATACAGCTGAAATAACAGGGCATTTGGAAATGCAGAGAAACAAACAAAAATTTAAACAGTCCAGAAATATGGAAGATTACCCTACATTAAAACCTGTGTCCATGTCAAGCAATGTCAGCTCAGAGGAAACCCAAGAGAAAAGCTCAAATCAGAAATAAAGATCTGTTCTTTTTCTGCCTACAGACAAGTGTGGCAATGTTGGGTAGTGTTCAACCCCCTTATTTAAGCTATCTGTAAAATAAAATCTGCATGTAGACAAGAATCTGTAAAGAGAAATCTATTATATCATAACAGGACTATCAAAGGAGGAGAATAATTCACCCTGGGCCAATTTATCTTCATTTATTTTAGAGAAAAATCTAAAATTCTGACTTTCAGATTTTCAAAATTAAGCAGCAAAGATTTTTACCCTTAGCTGTAACTTTGACCTGTCAGCTAAGAAAATTGCTATGGGTTAGACCCAAAGGCTGAATTCCTGAACTTCAGAGCTTGGAGGAAGTTTAAATCCCAACTCACAGCAAACTTGTCAGGCTTTTTCTGTACACACACGCTCCTGTTTTCCTGCAGGGGAGGTGCATGTTGGGGGAATTCCTCTAATACTTTTCTGCTGCAAACTGGTACTCTTTTTTACCTTCTCATCTTATTGCATTCTCAGCATACAGATGGGAAGACTCAAACATTTGGGATCCCTTCCTCTGTAGCTACAGAAAGGATTTATGCATGAATCCCATTAATATTAGCAGAAGTATTGTGAAGTAATCTGCACTAAGAAGAGAAAATTACCTTAGTTTAAAAAAACCCCACAAAGTTCTGACATCTAGGAACCCCAGTCACAAAGACAAACAAAGAAGTAAGGAATGCAGGACAACTTATTTGCCCAACTGCAGGACATCTAGTCTGATAAACTCAAGCTGCCTTAATTCAGAAGCAGAAACTGTAACAAGTTAAACATTTTAAAGGTAGTTTCACTTTTGTTTATTATTGGTTTGAATATTCAAGAAAACAAAACTGGAATAACTGACACATACACAGGAGGGAAAGCAACCCAAATCCATTCATTCTTTTAAATACAACAGAAAGTAATGTTATTCCCACTAGCAGAAATGGATCATGAAGCTACTCTTCAGCTTGTTCAATCTCTGCTGCACTCAAAGGAGAGATACAGGGGGGATCCCTAAGCATACTTTCCTGTTTTTCTCATTCCACCTGGAAAAGAAGGCTGAGCCTGTGCATGAGTTACTCCCAGTGCATCCAAAGGCACTGGCTATGGGGTTCTGCAGTGAATTGTCTGCCTACAGGGAAACCTTATGAAAAGCTTTTAACAGATTCCTGCAAGAAGAATTAAGCAGTTCTTCAGAGAACAGATGGAAGGAGAAAAAAAAATTTTTCCATTGCCAGCACCTGCTCTAGCCTCATATAACTAGATGATTATAGCATTCCTGTCTTAAATCATTCTCAAAAGGGGACCAAGTTTAAATTTTACAAACCTCAAACCCTAATTTAACCAAATAAAATACTACGCAGCCTCGTCAAATGCTTTATACAAATTCTTAAATAAAGGAGGTAGAGTTCTTCTCAAGTGAGACATCATATTTATTTTGACTTTAGACCTAACTCAAATCCTGCAACTCTGTGAATAAGAAAGAAAGAAAAATAAAAGTATTTCAAGTGCACTTGCCAGATTCCAACCTGGGTAAATACAGTTTCCTCATTTCAGCCCATTTTGCAGTTTCAACAGTCTAAGCTTTCTGCCTCTATACTTTAAGTTAGTAATGCTCTTGTTTCTTATTCCAAAAAGGGTCCTGGTTTTTTGAAGCAGATGATAAGATTCCTGTGCAGTTTCTTTAAAAATTTAAACCTCTGATTATGAAAACATGCAGTCATATGCTTAGCTTACAGCTGGTTAGCTATTCCCCTGGATTTTTAGTCCTACAGGACTAGTCACATGCTTAAATAACAAGCAGTTAGAAGCATTCACAAGAGTTTATAAGTTCCATTAGAATTTTTTCAGGTAGACAAACCTACCAGAATTCAAAATACTAATGCCAGGATTTGTATTTCTGTCACTGCTCAGAAAATATAACAAATATATATAAGATAAAATGCATATGTAAGGTAAATATTTCCATGTTTACAAATGCAGTTCCCAGTAGAACTGAGACATCTCAAAATCAGTGACAGTCTCAAATTCCAGAAAAAAACAAATCTTTCTGAGCCATTACATATTGCAAATTGCAGTGCCCATCATAGAATTTTTATAATTCTTACTGGTAGCTTTTCATGTTGTTACTACTTTTTCCATTAAAAAAAAAAGTATTATTGATCAGAACATCTATTTTGTTTTACATCCTTTTTAAACAAGAACATAGACTATTTTCCATAGCACTCAGACTAGAGGTACCTACATGTACAGCCCAGCCCATGGCACACAGGTGCCACTGGAAGAATTCCCACTTAGATAAATGGTTTTTGTTGCAGACTTCTTGGGAAAGTTCCTGGAGCTGTAACAATAATTGCATTGAAGCCAATGAAAGTTCTGGGTGTGCCATTAAATGAGAAAGAAATAGGTCCACACAGGCTTGTACAAATTAGAAATAGTCTAAACAGGCTGCAAATCTCCTGCTGATACTTTAATTTGGATTTTTAAACCAGAAATTCCTTCATCTGCTTTTCACTTAGCAACATCTTCATTTTATTCTGCCTTTCACTCAGAAATCCGGTCATATATATGGTCAAGACCAGAAACATAAAAATCTAGCATTAAATCCTGAAGTACTACTTGCTTGTTTCTTGGTCAAAATCCCTGCTGAGATCTATAAAAGAGTATGGGCTAAAAAAAGCTGCTGAGAATTTATCTAACTCAAAAAAACGGATGACACATTACAACACAGTCCTGTGACAGTCCACCCAAACTGGGAGAAGTGGCACGCAAAAGGATTTCTTCCATGACCTGCCAAATGCACTTTGACCTCTTTTTAGCAACTTCCTTAGGCCCTTCTGCTGGAATTCAAAGGAGTTCTCAAGGCCATTGTCAAAAAAGCAGACACCTTACAGTGCTCCAGTTTTAAATCTCAGGAAGACACCTCTGCACCTAAACCATTCTCCTCAGCCTGCCAAATGCTTTGTCCAGTAAAATGATACAAAAGAACTGATTTGACAGGATAGGCACTGCATTCTGCAGCTGAAATTATGTATTGCTAAATATCCATAAGTAACATTAAGACTGACCTAAAACCAGTGCTCATTGCTTATTTAATTTTCTTTAAGAAAAGGTATAATTCACAGAAGTTTTTTTATGTCCCAACAAGTTCTTAAAGTAGGCATTCTCTCCAAAGCTGCACAGTAAGAATGTAACAACATTTGTTGGTACCTCTGCACTTCACATTAGATGCCACAGAAAAAGCCCAGGCTGAAAACACTTGTGGGGACAGTGGATCTCAAAAAAACAATTACAGAAACAACAGAAAATCATATTTAAAAAAAAATATTCAGCTACTACCAGATGAATATATAATATATACACGCTGAATAAATATATTAATGATATACACTGATTTAAACATGTACACTGAAAATTTAGATGGCACGGTCTCTAGTCTGTCATGGAGTATGCATGAAGGAATTCTAGTGTTTACATACAGGAAGTAAAAAAGCACATTTTGCTCTTTGTATAGTCTTACATAAACTTCATAATGTCAAGGACAATACATCCTCCTGGCTAAGGGACAAGAAGAACTGCTATCAAGGGAAGTTTGCTGAATGACAATCATCTCCTGTCACACAAAGTGTAGGCCTGGAGAAGAGAATGATGTCTTATCTGCTAAGGGAAAAGACCTGGAGTAAACAGAAGATTTCTATGTACTTCTCTATGTACTTCTCTCTGTAGAGAATGATCTGTTAGACTACGGAAAAGAGTTTCTGGGAACAAAGTGCCTCTAAACTATGCAGAAAATTCTCTAGAATAAGATAATAAGGTTTCCACTATTTTTCTCCTTGGAACTTTCCTGTACACAGTTAAAAACAAGTCTACCAGTCTACTATGCCACCTGTAGAAAAATTCCATGCAGCAAAAAGGTCAGAGAATCATTTAGGTTGGAAAGACTCTTAAGTTCATTGAGTGTAACTGTTAACTCAGAACACCCAAGCCCACCACTAAACCACGTTCCCCAGTGTCAAACCCACATGTGTCTTCAGTGCATCCAGGGATGGTGACTCCATCACTTCCCTGGGCAGCCCATTCCAATGCTAAACCACTCTCAGACAGGACTGCTGACTCAGGATGGAAAGTGGCTTGGTGAGCACTTCAGCCAGTACCTCCACTCAGTAGGCTTGGGTGGGTTTCATCTGGCCTCACAGACTTTTGCGTGTCTAGGTTGCTAACTACATTTCTTCTTGGATTTTGGGGCTCCATTCTGCTCACCATCCCTGTCTTCTGCCTCAGGGGGCTGGGTATCCAGGGGAACAACTGGTCTTACCATTAAAGACAGAGACAAACCTCTTAAACTGCATTCAGTCAACCAAACAAGCATCCTTTGCTTCCATGGGAATCAGCATCTTTTTTGACACAATCTAGAACCCTGAATCACTGTTTGCTGTCTCTTTACCCATTTAAATGTGCAGCTGTTATCTGTTTGCTCAGCAGACAGGGCAATGAGAAGAGACCCAAAAAATCAATGCATGTAACATAAATCTCCTAACTCTAACCTCAGATCAGTGCCAGGCCCATGAATCAGGGTATCTCCTTCTGAAAACACCAGCATTCTGGGCAGAAATACCACCTTTCTTTGGAAATGCTAATGCTATAAATACAACCTTACATGAAAAAGCTCACAGCCCTGTTCAGGTCAGTACTGTTCTGACCTCCTCCTTTACACAAGCAGTAATAGTCTTGGGCAGGCTGTCACGACTATTATGTTACATCAGACTCTATCAAGTAACACAAAATATAATAAGGATCTTGTGAATATTCCCCAGAAAATAAAAAGAAGACATTGCAAGTGATCTCTTGCTCTCCTGTAGGTTTCATGCCTCATCTGAAAATTCCGTTATAACTTCTAGATAAATACAGGGCCTGGATGATGATGATTGCGAATGTTGCTCTTGTGGAAGTAACACCGACTTTGCAGATCCTTAACACCATATCTGGAACAAAACAATCAGGAGTTTCCTTCTACATGGTGCCCCTTTAGTGTGCAATGCTGGGAGTGCTCATGGTGTCTTCTCAGCTGCACTCCTGAGCCATGGCAGGAAAAAGCCTCCAGCAACAGTCAGAAACCCATGGAACACATGCAAAAACCTGTGTTTTGGAAAAATAGGCCTCACTGAACCTGGAAAGTATTATCATATCTTGCTTTCCTGTGTAGGAAGTTGTTCACCTCCATTTTAAGCAAGACAGAGCAAACAAAAGTCTATTCTGTCTCCTCTAACATGGCACCATGTGACTGCCCAAGTGTTTGCTTGTGTCTCCTGGGAGTGGGTGATGCAGATTAGACATGGCTGCAAGGGGGAAGAGTGGCTCAGAGCTCAGGATTCCTTTCAGGGGTGACCAACAGAAGATGTGAGTTTGCTTATGCACCGCGTCACCCCCTTGGTCTGATGAAAGGCTCCACACCTCCCCTCCCTCCCCTCTCCTTTAATCTCTGCGTGCTGCTATGCGGAAGGTGCCAACTTGAGAACAGACAGTTCTGAAAAGAAGGCAATTAAAAAAAAAAGCACAGTACTTTAGAAATTTAAACAACAAGCCCTGTGATCAAAATAATTCATAAAGGGAAGGATTTTATGAAGTCATTTCACGAGCACACAATGCCTTTTTTTTGCTTTGTTTTTTAAATAAATCCGTCAGTACACATGCCAAGGCAACACATCTGAATACAATATCAGTAGACACACCCTGAATCCCTGCGCCTGTGCTCTCCCAAGTTACAGCAAAGGCTAAAAGTTGGGCTTTTTGCCCAAATTTTAACAATTATCAATTTATTTCTTTTCATTTGGGTGCGTTAGTAAAGTCTTTTTCTTCCCCCTCACTCCCCCTTTCTCCTCCTTTATGAGAGTTTCTTTTTCTCCTCCTTTCACAAAAAAAAAAAAAAAATTCTGAAAAATAGATTTTTCTCTTACTGACGGTAAGTGTGTCTGCTTTAAAAAAAAAAACACCTAAAGAGATCTAACTTATAATGAATCCCTCTGGCATAAGGAAGCCTGTTCTAATCTCTCTTTATAGGGCTTGAGTGATAGTTTTGCTCAACGAGTATTGACAGGGCCGTCCTGTTTCTCAGGCTTTCATTTTCCCTGAGTTGG
This sequence comes from Melozone crissalis, assembly GCF_028551555.1. Lineage (NCBI taxonomy): Eukaryota > Metazoa > Chordata > Aves > Passeriformes > Passerellidae > Melozone > Melozone crissalis. Next base: position 18,052,351 of record NW_026535786.1, on the reverse strand, counting down.
AAAAAGGATACAGTGCATTTTCACATTCTCCAAGTCTGCAGTTGTTTTTATATAAGAAGCAATTTGCTTGGGTCACATCAGGTCAAATGGGAAGCCTGCCCAGCTCTTGGTTTTAAAGGAAAAACATACAGAAAGACACAAAAACACAGCAGTTTCCTTCATTAAATTCCACTCTACCTGCCATGGGCTTGCAGCCACAATGGAATTTCCCACCCTGGCTGACCATAGCTAAACTTTTTTTTCCTTCTCTCAGTAAAAAGTCTTACTAGTTTTCTTTCAAGTGAACTTTGAGGTAAGGGTTATTAAAGTCGATGCAATTGTCCTTTATAATAAATAAATAAATTAATAAAGACCTTCATGGGACTGTGGCCAAATGTTGAAGTCCTTATTGAAGCCCAGATTCTGATCTTTGTTACAATGCCGTAAGTCAAAAGCAACTCTTCTAAAGTGCTGGAATTGTGCCTGGGTAAAAGATCAGGATCTTGCCTCAGTTTTTAACTCATTTCTTACTCAGGGAAAACCACACTTGACTTTGGTATGAGTTTGCCTGAGTTAAGACTGCCTGTGAAGCACAGAGTGAAGCCTGTCTCTGCAATGGGTTAGGTGCTCTGCTGGGCTCTGCCAAACTTGCACTGCCTCCAACACTTGAAAGGCATGGCACCCAAATAACTGCCTTGTTTATTACTCAGCAATTGCAAAAGTTACCTGAACTAGGAGAGCTAGGAAAGGAAAGAAGCCACAGTGCACCCCAGCCTCCCAAACGACCACGGAAACCTGAGGTGAAATTCTACCCGGAGCTGCACGAAGAGGAGACTGAGGAAGTGACTCAGTGTGAACACTTTTATGAACAATAGATCACCAAAATGCTTCATTGATTTCAATGCAGCCCTTAGGAGAACCAGAGCTGCTTGCTTTGCTTTGACTATGAATTTATTGTACACCCAAACAAGGGCGGGGGGGGGGGAAGAGAGAGAGAAATAATGGATATATCCCGAACCAGAGGTGACACTGCTTCTTTTAAGGCGCTAAAAGGGTGTTTAATTCGAATCCATCCAAATGTCAAAGCATTTATACCTGGCCTCTCTCTGCTGAACACCCAGTTGTTCCCACTGCTTTGCTAGTTTGCATTTAACTGCAAATGCTATAATTATGTTTGCAGAGCAGTTTCCATTCAGACTGTTTGCTCATAACTTTCTGCAAAGTTCTCCTTTTGCTCTGAAAGAAGACCAGTTCTTGTGAAGCATAAAGCAGATTGGGGGCAGGTGGAAAGAAAGCAGTGGAGGATCTGCTCAGCCTTGACAGGGCACCACAAGTGGGTGGCCCCTGCCCCTTCTCACAGTTTTCTCCATGCTGAAAAGCCATTCAGATTGCTTTTTTTCCCCCTACAATAAATTAAAAAAAAAAAAAAAGGAGAAAAGAAAAAAAAAAAACCCAAACCCAAAACCTAAAAAACCAGTTGGCTCAGTGCCCCTGCATCCTCTCTTTTCCAGACACTCATGTGTGAAACAATGGCAGTTTTGCCTGAATCAGGGCTGAGGATTGCTGGACTTGGCCTCTGATGGATTTTTTTTACTTACTATCGTGACTTTCATCCAGAGATCACAAAGGGTTTGCTCTATTTATCACACAGGGCAGACCTTTGAAGCTGTCTGAGCTGAATGAGGGCAGAGTCCCTTCTTGCATCTCAGTGTCCTTTCCCTGGCTGTCTCAGAAACAAATGAGTTTTTAAAAATTTCATATACTCTCTTTGGCTTCACAGGCTGGCTAGTAAGATACTGCAAAGTTCTCTATTTTGTTTTCCTATGGTCAGATGGTTCTTTTATTTTTCTTTTTCTCCCTGCTCTCTCTGGTGTCTGTTTTTCTAGTTGATTCATCTATTATCCCTCTTTATGTAATTAAATTTCTCTACTCAGTGTGTCATTGTGCTCAGGCTGTATTGTGCTCTGTCACCTCCAATTCCTTTCCTTCAGAAACTCCACATCCCAATTCCTCTTTAAAGTTGCTTGCTGAAGCATTTGTTCTTTCAGCCTCCCCATACGTTTATAAACTGGAGATTAGTTCACTTTGTCTGACTTCTAAAGCCATTTGCTGCTTGAGACCATTTCATGAGCTTGTCTGTTCATGTGGATAAATAACAACAACAACAAAAAATAAAATAAAATTCATCTGTACTGTGAATGAGGAAGAATAAACAGCAATTGCATGGAACAAATACCAGTGAGGGTGAAATTAGTAACAGTCACAGTTTTTGCTGATGTTGCCCCTGCCTGAACTATTTTACTTTGACATACCTTCAGACAGTAGGATTTCACAAGTTAAAAGGATGATATACCTTTTCAGTAGAACCAAGTGATGTACCGTAACATTGAGCTCATGATTCCAGCATTTCTATGCTGAAAAGTCCCTAAACTCACAAACTTCTGTCTAGATGATTAATCTGAATACTCTGCAGCTCCCCAAAGCAGTCCATTATTTCCCACAAAGCCTTTAAAACTTCCTACTAAATTCAGGATTTTGAAGTGATGTCTGGCTAACAGATGTACTTGTTCTGACACTTTTAGATATCTTCCCTGAAAACAAGAGTCCTTTCAACAATTCAAATTCAAGTCAATGGCAGAATTCCTATTGATTTAAAAAGATATGCTCAACTCTTGAAGTAAGGAACTGAGTCTGTCAATCACTTTGTGTGTAACATCAGAATAAATACAGAAATTCCAGTCTTCATGTGTATCCATCAAATTGTTTTCAATATCTGCAGTTTAAAAATATGGCAGAAGGGGAAAAAAAAAAGAGTTTTGAAATGAAGGAGAAATGGAGGCTGAAGTTAGATGCAGCCCAAGAAGCTATCATGAGCAGCATAAGGGCTGCAAGAAGGGGCTTTGAGCACCCTGGTGTAGTGAAAGGTGTCCTTGTCCATGGCAGGTGGTCTGGAACGAGATGATCTTAATTTAAGGACCCTTTCAACACAAACAATTCTATGTTTCTATGATGAGATGTGACATTTATGGCAGTCTCATCAGCTGATTTCCACTCCTCTGAAATGGTCTGACTCAATTAGCAAGACATCACACAACTTATTTCTCTGCTTGAACCCCATTGGATCTGCATTTCTGCTCACACAGATGTACAGTGCTGAAAGCTTCCAGGCTTTAGAATCTATATCCACAGTCTGCAAGACTCAGGGGAAAACTGGGTCATCTCTATGTAACCACAAATAGTATAAAAGCAGATAGAGGTGAGAACCAGAACTTTTTGTGTCTCTGGTACAAACCTCTACATGGTAAATGCCTCATCAGAGACTAATGATCTGTTGGAGAGAGAATCAGGAGACCAGGTGTACCACTGAAGTCTTAGAGAAATATTTGCCAGCAGAGCTTCAATTCTGGTCAGGGAAACTTAACAGCCTTAAACACCACAACTGACTAAATAAATGTCTTATAATTTTATAAATGACAGCAGGAATGACTGCAATTATGCTTATTAGCAGATAAAAATGTCTCTAAAGGATTGGATTGGGGGGGTTTACAAAGCAAAACAGGAAACAGGCTCATTGAATACATCTGTGGTGCATGGTTAATCTAAGCCTTGCATACGTTCATTTTCCATGCCAAGCATGATCAGTATAAGACATGATTATAGTCTACCAGTTCTAGGGGTTAGAGCTTGAACTACTATGGAAAACTAGCTTAAATTTATAATCATGTTAAGATATTAGACGTATTTTCCTAAATATCTGCTTAGCAATTTTGTATTTTGACTGCTTCAACAATGTTCCTAGAACCAAGCCTTTAAAATTAACTACATCAATATTTGCTAAGGATTTTTCTGAAGTCAGACTAGGAAAAAAGTTGCAAGTATGTTACAAGTTCTTCTCTATAACCTGCTGGTGCTGCATACAGTTTAATTGAAATTCCACATAATTTATGATTTTTACAGCCTTCAAGAGTGGTGGGAACAGGAAAGAGAAAGTAAGAGATATTAATCAATCATACTTCAACAATTTTGATATTTAGGATAAAATCAAAGACCCAGAAAGAAAATATTTATGATTGATTTAAAAATCTCTGGGATTTAAGATTTCTTTTTATTTGCTTAAATTGTAGATAATTTAATTACTAAAGTACCTAATTGATAAAATAACTGGGCAGAGGTAAAAAAAAAAATCACTAATGATACGTTAACCACCAACAAAAGCAATATTTATCTTTTTAAAAACACATCAAGAGCAACTAGCTTTCATGCCTTCAGAGCCAGGCACTATTCCTAATTTCTATACCGAGAAAACCATAAGACACATTTCACAGGCAAAGAAAGGTACGAGGTACGAGACCTCCTTGCAAAAAGCAATTTGCAAGCTGGAGATCACAAACTTGCTTAAGGATACTGCTGTTTTACTGCTCAGCTGGGCTGAGCTGGGCTTGCAGCTGGGACCTGGGTGAGCTGCTAATCTTGGCCTCCCTGATCATCGCAGCAAGAGGGACAGAAATGGTCCAGCGGTGCCCCATGCCAGCACAGCCCTGCTGCGCATCACACTCCATCCTCCCATCACACAGCAACCATCCTCCCATCACACTCCATCCTCCCATCCCATTCCATCATCCTCCCATCAGACTCCATCCATCCTCCCATCAGACTCCATCCTCCCATCAGACTCCATCCTCCCATCACCCTCCATCCATTCTCCCATCACCTTCCATCCTCCCTGCTCAGCCCTGTGGCTGCCTGAAGCTCGGAGCGCTCATGGGCCTCAGCACAGCTCAATGCTAAAACCTTCCCTACACTGGTAGGGCTGATTTTGTACAGTAGGTAAGGATGCTTGGATTTCTAACTTAAATTGTACCCATCAACACAACTGAAATACTTGGATTTTTTATTTTTCACATTTCAAAACCTGCCAAGATCTTGCTTTTTAAAAATTTATTATTATTATCATTATTTTCCCCTAATGTGCAATTCCTGCATGGACAGATCTAGCTAGGTACTATGTTTGAGATGCCAAAGCTGCATGAATTCTCTAGAAAGATTCGGCATTCACTTGCTCAGAATTCAAGTTTCAATGAGATTTTCCTTGCTTTAATCGGTTTGAGCTAGCACTTTGGCATTGTCTTATAAATAATAGAAGCTACACACTGCACTGTTATAACATCACTCATCTAAGGATCTCATAACTTAATTAAGAGGGACACTGTCAGGTTAAAAATCATATATTTTTTATTAAGTAATTTCCTTATCTATGTTACTAATAACATTTTAGGCTATTAAGCTGGAACAATTTCTTAAAATCTAATTTAACATCTATTACTAGCATGTATATATTATATATACACACATCTGGTTTACTCTCTGAGATATTAAAACAGATGTGCTAGCTTTACTTTTGCTTTAAGTTGGATTCATTTACAGATTTTCATGTGTGAACAGTGTTCTTCCTTCAGAGTGGTATAAACACTTCACAAGAACATTTATATGCAAACAAAAAACTGTATTAACATCCAAGAAAATAAAACATATGTTTTTGTTAATATAAGACTTGCAAGGATTCAACAATAAAACTTTATTTTTGGAGAAAACTGCCTAACATTGTATGGTGGTTATTTTCGCTTTCTCTAAAGGGAAGGTGACAAGTACTATTTCTGTAGTGCTTAATTATGGGAGAGCACAAATCTGTTTGCTGTGAGGGAATACATCATTAATAAATTCATTCCACTATATTTGAGCCTCTTCAGATAACCAGAAATGAGCTGTTACTTCACTGAGGCTTAAAGCAAGGCTTGCTTTTTGATGGGAGAAGCTAGCGGTGGGGAAAGTTGGCATAATGAAGTTTCTACCTCTCAGAGTTCAGCTCAGCTCCAAGTTGTTGAAGCCTACGCGGCACTGCCATAATAGGGGACAGTCGCTAAAGCACGGCGGGGTCCCTGGGAATCTATATACATAAAGTGGAACATCAAAAACACACTGTGTATTTTTCCAGACTTCACTTTACACAGGGTAAAACTAAGACACATGATCAAAGTCACACACTGAGTTGATGATAAAACCCAAACAAAAATCCATAGCCTGCACCATTCATTCCTCACTGAACTACTTAGTTTCTTCCTGACGTTTCAATGTATTTCATATGAAGAACAAGAAAAAAAGCACAATTTTTCACTTTTACTCCTATTAGCTAATACAGCAAGAAAGATGGGGATTTGACTTTCAGTAGGCCATTTTGAGTCTCAAGAGATTCCTCCTCTTTCTTCCCTTCCCTAGGTTCAGTGATCAGCAGAGCAGGTGTTCACTTGCAGATCCAGAACTCCTGACACAAAAGGAGTTTTATATTTCATTTTGCTTTTCAATGGTCCATTGCTCAGACATCAGTCCCAGAAGACATTCTGCCAACTACTAAACTTTTTAAGCAGGTGGGGGTAGAAATGAGAAGCAGGTCACGGAGTCAACAGCATGAGTCTGCTCTGTCTACCATTTAAAAAGAAAACTGCAATAAGACTGGAAAAACCCCAGAAATAATAAAAACATACAGCCAAAGGGCCTCTCAAGAGCAAGTGAGGAGCCATGGGGCCATGGGAGTGCTAAAGCTAGCACTGAAGAATGGTGGTGCAACCTGACAGTCACAACTAAACACAACACTGTTGTGCACAAGACTCCCTGAAATGACAAACACTAAGGTTCTTGACCTTAAATGAGACTGTCTCCAAACTCAGCTGCAAATGCTACATGCTCAAGGCTAGCACTTCACATTGCAGAGACAATATGAAACTAGGCCAAGGACCACCTTCTATGACAGGAATAATTAAAGAAACATTATTCTGCCTGAAAATGTGTTTTATGCAGTAAATGTGTGAGCTTTCAGAGGTACCCTTTTGCTGGCTGGTTGCAGCAGTGGAACTTCAGTGTATGTTTGTTTGCTCATGGCAAAACCTCTGATAACCTCTTCTAAAACCTTCATTATTTCACATTAACAACATTTCATGTCAGGGTCAGATACAACTGCATGAGAGTCATAGTTTTCAAAAAGGGCAGGAGAGTGTATCCAGGCTGCTACAAAATACAGATCCCAAGGACAGACTTTTCATGTTGCATCTATACAGGATCCAGGACATAATAGCTTAGAACCCAAGGCATGGGTCTGAATGGTGGCATTCCTCTATCACCCACTAACCAGAAAGGTCCTTCACAGGCTTGGTTAAGTCTTTCAGATTACTGGTGTTTCATTTTTGCAATTAGTTATGTGTGGGACTTGTTTTGAGTAACAGTGTTTTAGCACTGTGAAGTCCAACCATCATTATGTACATCTCAGCCAAGTCAGCCAGGGACAACACAAAGGATGATGCTTTTCAAAACTGTATTTGTGTCTTTGTGTTGTTGTCTTAAAAGCATGAGGTCTGATTAATCTGGTATTAATGTGTATAATTGTCTCATTAATCAGCACAGACCTTTTTCAGCTCTATGTATGCTTCACCAGTGAATAAATTGTAACAGTGATGGTATTTTTTCAACTAAGACAATTTTTAAATGTCACACACACATATCTGTGTCTGAAGATATTTGCCTTCCTCCCTGGCTTTTTGTAAAACCAGAATATCGAATTTAAAGGGAGCTTGTCCAATACACCAAAGTTAAGCCTTGGAGTCAAGTACAGCTATAACCCTTCATGCCCACTTTGCTTGCTTTAAGGCTGCATTAATGTCCAGAAAGCAAATTTAGTTCTGTGTTTCTATGCTTAGGGACGTTTCTCTTAAAATTTAGAAAAAAATCCTTAGTTCATGGATTTATAAATACTGCTGAAGTCAAAGTAAAAAGAAAAACCCAACACATTAAGAGTTGATACAACTTTAATTCACATTTACTGTAATTACCGGGGAAAAACATCACAGCAAACCAGCTGCAGCTATTTATAAAGGAATTTAAGACTGACTCTGGAGTCTGATACCTTTCTCTCGTGGACAGCTGAGCACACAGGGAAGATGTTCACAGTATGGCATACTCTTAAACTGCTAAAACAATTAGCCAGAGTGACCACAAGCCAATGGCCTCAACCCTTTCCACATAAAGATCAACAAATTCAAGGTGACCATTACCCTGAAATTATCGCCATAACATGGTGATATTCATTGCATGTGTCCAGTTCAAAGGTGTTGCAAAACACGGGTAGAAAACTTCATTTTTCAGAGCTGAGCACTAGCAACAAAATACTTGGGTTTTCAGTGCTGATTACACAGGAAACAAAATGAGTTTTTGTGTTTGAATAGCTGAAATCAAATATGATTGCATTCCACACCTCTCTCTCCTTTGCCCATTTTTGGGCTCAGATAAACACCAGCTCATTTACGTTCTTCCTTCCTCTTGCATTCCTCCAACCTCTGTGTCCATAAGTAGCTCCCACTCATGGTTTTACAAAGTGTTTATATTCTCCCTTCCCTCTTTAGCCATGGCATGAACCTGCAGAAAGGCTTTCTCCCTCCAGCCACCACTCTGTCAGGTTGTGTCAAGCCTGGTAAGGCAATAGCTGCTGCAAAAATGCCCTGCTGGGAATGGTTCCCTCTAGGGTTCATGCAAAGGACTGAAACACCAGTCTTTTGGTCTATGTTTTACTATCATCAGACATTACAACCACTAATTATAACTTTGCCTTGTCCCTCACCTCTCCCAGAGCAGTTTCCTCTCTTCCCTGTGAGCAGAGTTAGAGACAGCAGAGTACATCCTTTGGGTATGAAAGGAAGGCCTCCTTCATTAAATGCTATGAAGTGCTTTGCTATCCTCAGAAGTGTGGTGTTATTTAAGTGCTAATCACTCTAGTCTCCAGTATGTCCAAAATTATTTCACTTGTTACCAAAAAGCTCTATTGTCACACATTACATTGCTGCTGCACTGAAAAATAATTAACAGCCTACATTTTGGGGTCCATTATTTTAGCTGTCTGCCTGATTAGGGAATTATCCAGCATTCCCAAGTTTTCAACAGAGAAATTAGAAAACATTAAAAAGGTAGGCCAGGGAACAGCTCTATGAAACAACTCATACAAAGAATGAGAAAAGAGACCTTTCCTTCCAAACACTATGACAAAACAGCAGCTAAAAGTCAAGGCAATCTGACGTAGCAAGCAATCCATATGGTAATTTAAGAACGTAATATTTTAGATAGAGTTCCAAAGATTATCAAACTCAAGTATTCAGTAAACCATTCCTAACCAGCAATCCTAAAGTTATGAAGAACAGCATGTAATGCTCAAAACAGAAAGTGTAACATATGGTAATCCAATTTTTAAATTTCATGCAACATATAAAATGGGATGTATACAAGAGAAACAATCCCTAATACTTGGAGCACTAGAAAATTAGGAATTTGCTGTCTCCTCTCTTGTTCAGAGCCTCTTCAATTCCTTGCCTCTCTAGATGCAACCAACTTGATCATCTTGAAGTCTAGCTCATACACTGGTGTAAGTTAGAGAAACAATATCCTTGACTAAACCCAGCAAAACCAGGTATGGTTGAAACTGCATCCAAACAGACCTCAGACTTCACCGCCCACCAGGGTAAGATCTGCATCACTTCTTTATTTCTTTATCCTTCAGAGCTTTTTTTTTTTGTAATCCAAGATTACAAAAAAAAAAAAAAAAGAAGCAACAAACTTTTTGGATTACAAAAAAGACCAAAAAAAAAGCCAACAAACCCATCAAACCACCCTTCCCCCTAAAAATCTCCAAACACCACAACAACAAACCCAAACCACAAAAACCCCAGGTACCAGTGATACAGAAGTACTAGTGATACAGAAAATTCAAAAATAAATAAGTAAACCAACCTCCAAAGCTTTCAACAGATATATAAGTAAGCTGCACAAGAACAAATCTGTAGTTGGAGGTAGAGGAGCAAATGTCTTCGAAGAGAGTACAGGTATTTTAAGAACCTGAATCTCAAGATCAAACTCAGCCTCTGAGGCACAGGAGTCTGGAAAGGGGCATCTTCCAAGGACTCTTCCCTTACATTCCAAACTGGTTGTTTGGGGCTTTTTTTTCCCTTACTCTCTCAAAGCTGCAGAAAGTCATCTTTCTTTTCTTTCCAGCTCCAACTCCTGACTTCCAACACTGCCAGCCAGGCCAGCACCCAATGCACTCTGCCTCCAGCCACTGTGGAATTTCTCACCCTGGCACCACATGCCCAGCTGTGCTCATGGAAGTGGAAAATCTGACAGCATTGTCAAAGACACAGCTTGGGATAATTGTTCCTCAGAGTTCCTCTGTCAGTGAATATTCTCATATTCCTCACACAGGAAAGCCACTATACCTTTCATATTCCTCTGCTCACAGCCACAGAATTCCTTTTTGCCATGAAAGCAGCAGTTAAATATGTTATAATGTGAGAAAAGATTTAAAAATCTTGTGCGGAGTAAAGCCAACAACACCATAACTGTATCTGGTTTAATAAGTTCTTTGTGCAGCATAAACATGGGAAGGAAAAGAAAAAGAAACCAAAATGTATCTATGTTTATGTAATACAGATGGATGTGCTTCATGCCTGTAAAATCCTTATTTTCTAAATCCAGTACATAGCTTACAGTTGTGTTAATGCAAGGAAGAAAAATCACTATTACACTACAAACACTTTGGGGTAAATTTTAAACAAAACACAGCAAGAAAAGCTGTGCAGTAACTCACAGCCAGGCAGAGATCTGATGCTCACATAACAGACCCCAGTATGAGGAACCATTTTCACCTCAGAATCACAATTTCCACCTCCAGATCAATCTAACCTTGGTACCTGTCTAACCTCAGTGGAAGGTTACTGAGCCTGAGCTGCCCTCAATGCCCAGTGCCTCCATCCCACTGTCCCTGGGAAGCAGAACATGCTGCTTCCCCAGGTCCTCTGTGCCAAAGTGTGGGATTGCCCAGGGCTGAGGTGTTTCAGTCTGATATGGTGTTCAATTTTCCTCTTAAGTACACTTTACATGGGTTTGGGATGTTTTAGGGACACAGAACTGAAAAAAAGGATGCCAAAGAAGTCTTGCTCACTCCAGCAGGTTAAGGGCTGCACTTTCTAATGTTTCCCCACTGATTTTCCTCTGTTTTTCCCTGTCCCCTGCCACAATCAGTGATGTTGTACCTGATTACTTGCAAGTCATCTTTTTTTTTAGTTTTTTCTTTTTTTTTTAAATTTTTATTTTTTTAGTTTTTGTTTGTTTCTTGGTCCCCCCCTGCCCCCCCATGCTATCCCAAAGTTTAAACTGTCAAAACCAGAGTCATGACTGGAGGGACATTCCCCCTGCTGCTTCCTTCTGTTCCTTTTGCTACAAGGTAAAATGCCATTGCTATTGGAAGCAGAATAAACAAAATTCCTACTCTACCCATAGAACTGAAGTGACAGTTTCTCTGAGAAATTTTCCATCCTCATATCTGTGCATGCTCCTGTAAAGGCAAGTCTTATGCAGACCTCAACACTTGAGGGTGAAAGCTTATGTTAATAGAGCAAATTAAGCTACCACCTCTAGCTGGCTCCAGACCAGGCCTGATCTCGCATCAGAAACAGAGATGACTTGAAACCAAATTAATTTAACCAAAGCCACTCAGGTATTAACACTGGTATCTCAAAGTAGCTTTGATGATCCAGAAAACATCAATAAATAGCTGATGCTCAGTGTGGGGAGCAATGTGGTTGGCAATATATTAATACTGATATTCTTTCTTTTGATTACACAGAACAATGCTCATAGTCTCCACCTCTCCTAGTAACCCCAAGAAGGGTCCCCTCTATTTGTTTCTACACAGAAGCAGGTGTACCCTATTCACAAACCAGTTTGTCTCTTCTAAAAATTAGTCATGATGTGAGGTGATTAAAAATACCTTAATGACTAAATGTAGGTGCACAAAATCCTTAGACACTCAACAAAATTTAGGCCAAAAAATATAAACTATGCATAAATAATAAATGTATTTAATTCAATGAATGCCTTTTCCTATACATTTTGTATGTTATGAATTGAGAGAAATGAAAAAACATGAAGTAGATACAAATACATGCACACACAGAGAGAAAATTATGTGGCCCTTTCTAGCATGAAAAGGAAATTATTAAAAGTTGGATAAACAACAACGGAGGATATGACAGGGGCAGCTGGAGAACCACACTAGGGGACAGAACTTCTAAGTGAATCCACACAAAAAAATGTCTCCCCTGACAATCCGTTGTTCTTCAAAGAGAATAATGATTCTAGAGATGAGTTTGCATTTGTCTTCGGATGTCACAATAAATGCTAAGAAAGCAGCTGAATGAGAGTTATTATTTCCTCTGAGCAACGAAGGATTGGGGTAGACTGTCAGAACAGCAGCACCCGCAATCAGAGGGTGCACAAAGCAACAGCAAGCTAGCAGGGAGCTCAGAATCTGTCCAGGGCCCGGGGAAAGGAAGATGAAAGAGGCCATGGGGCAAACTGGAGATCTGAGAAAGGTAGATCTAAGGATCACAACTGCAAGGCAGCTGCTGCATAATGTTTTCCAAGACCAAGAGAACACGAATGCCTGCAAATTGGCGGAGAATGTGCTCTGCAGAGGTCTATGCTACTTTGTTGGAATAACTCAGACAGTCTGGGGGTACTGGGGCTGCTTCCAAGTCCTTACCCTATTCACACATGTGCTACTCTGAGCACAGCAGAAGGACTTGTAACCCATCGGTGCTCAAGAGTATCACAGCTACATTATGGGCTATCTAATCCTCCCTCTCTAATTGAGCGAGCTGGGCACAACATAAATCCAGCCCTACCCCTCAGTAACAAGATGCTTTTCCGACTGGCCTGATGGAGTACTTGGCCTGATGATGACTCTCACAGTCAGATGTGCAATCTACCCTCTGGCTCCCTGTTGGTTTGGACTCATTGCCTATGTAGTCTAATACTCAAGACTGCAAGAGATAAAAGAGAGATTCCTGTTTGACTGTATAAGACAGTATGCTAGTGACAATAGGTAAGCCATGTCGTTGGCACCTACTGTTGGCAGAACTGCACACTCTTGCCTGCAGTGCTCCTATATGGAAGAAGACAACTGTAAATGACATTAAATTACCTTTCATGACACTTTAGGGCAGTTGGAAAAACATCACAAACTGACCTAACAAAGTAGGGTGTAACCTCCCACCTGGTCAGGCTGCTTTGGAGGGTAAGTGTCACAATACCGAGGAACCAGTTTCACTATTTTCTAGCTTTCATAGCACATCTGAATATCTTTGTTTAATCAGAACTTAGTCTAAAATGGACTGTGGATTGTGTTACGAAAGCATAAAAATATCTTCTAAATCCACAGCCCTGCCCCACGCCCCCATAGCATTCTATCAAAACATACATGGGAAACTGTTTACAAGTTACAGCCTTCCAGCTAAGCTTAGTTTCCTGTATATATTTCAAATGCAATGTCTCAAGAACACACACATACAAAAATCTAAAAATGCAGGTGGGGGCTGCACAGTGCTGAACTTCAAATTTTAGATTTGAACCATGTTATCTTCTTATCCACTGGCTTCAGTCTTTCAGTTTTCTCCACTACAGCTGGGTTACAGGATGAAGTTCAGACTGTAAGTGAACAAAGAGGAATGCTGCCTTTTCTGTATGTCAAGGTGCTCACAATTACAGGGAACTCAGAATCACAGTTTAATTTGGGATTTTCAAAGTTGAGATTTCTTAATTTCAAAGACTGAAGTAAATCTATAAATTATAAAATATCTAGCAAATCATCAAAAACAAGAGAACAGAGCAATCACCAGAAGAGAATCAAGTGCTTAAACTAGGATAAAGAAATAACTGATATGGATATTGGATTTGCATGGCAAGGCTTTGGTAGCAAGGGGGCTATAGAGGTGGCTTCTTTGAGAGTCTGCCAGATGCCAGAAGCTTCCCCTACATCCAAGAGATCCAGGGCCAGATGGCTTCAAGATGAACTCACCACTGGCCAAGGCTGAGCCCATCAGTGACTGTCACAGCTCCTCCGGGACAATGAAAAGGGGGATAAAAACTGAAGAACAGTAGCAGCACAAAGGAGTCAGAATACATGAGAGAAACAACTTTGCAGGCATCAAGACCAGTGGAGAAGGAGGGGCAGGAGGCGCTCCAGGCATTGGAGCAGCAACTCCCCTGCAGCCCCTGGTGCAGACCATAGTGAGGTAGAATGTGCCCCCACAGCCCATAAGAGGTTCATAGTGGAACAAGATCTACCTGCAGCCCATGGAAGACACTAAAATGGTGCCAGAGGATTTGTAAAGAAGACTACATCCCCTTGGGAGGCCCACGCTGGAACAGAGTCCTGACCTGTGACCTCAGAGACAGAGAAGTCCACTCTGAAGCAGGTTTGCTGTCATGACTTGTGACACTGTGGGAGATCCACACTGGAGCAGCCAGCTCCTGAAGGGACTGCACCCTGTGGAAGGGACCCATGCTTGTAAAGAACTGTAGCTTGTGGGTAGGACTCAGGTTGGAGAAGTTCATGGAGGGCTGTCTCCCACGGGGAGGACCCAATGCTGGAGTAGGGAAAGGGTGTGAGAAGTCCTCTTAGGAAGAAGGATGGGCAGACACAACTTGGAGGATCTGACCTCAGCCCGCGTTTCCTCTCCCACTGTGTCACTGCAGGGAGGGGTTAGAGAAAATCAGGAGTGAAGAGAAACTCAAGGAGAAAGGAGGAGTGCAGAGAAGCTTTTTTTAGGATTTGGTTTTATCTCTCATTATCCTACTTTGATTTGACTAGTAAAAAATTATATTAATTTTCCCCAAGTTGAGTTTGTTTTGCTCATGATGGTAATTGTTGAGTGATCTCTCCCTGTCCTTATCGCGACCCAAGAGTAGTATTTTCTCTCTCTTGTCCAGGTGAGGAAGGGAGTTATAGAGTAGCTTTGGTGGGACCCTACAGACCAGACAGGGTCAGCACATCACAGATGGAATTGGGCTTTTCGTCACTTCACTCTCACAATCCTGTGGTAAACCATTTCACTTCATTTTTGGTTTAATTAAGGAAAAAATTATTGAAAACTCTCCTGCTCAGAATGAGAACATATTAATCTTTTGTTCTGGGTAATAAGGTGCAAAGAAATGTAGTCCTGGCAGGATACTAATTTTTGATGTTGTCAATTAAAAAACTTCTCCTGGTGCTTTGAGTGGAAAAATCTCTCACAAAGTGTTTTTATTGAAGCACCTAGTTCCAAGTCCTGGATTATTAGGTAAAGCTCCGTCAGCAAAGAGACCAATATAAATGCTTTTCATACCATCTGCCTTGATGCCTTGACAAAAAAATAAAGAAGAGAAAATACATAAGTCCAAAATTCTCTGATTTTAACCTGTTTCCCTTTAATACACAGCTGGGAAATTCAGGTCCTTAAAATATAAAAAACATGTGATAACTTTTTTTCTTTTTATCTTTCCTCAAAACCTTACAGAAGATCCCAAATACAAATTCCCCAGTGTTTCCAGGACTTAATTTCTTTTTATATTTTGAAATCAGAAAAGCAGCTTTAAGTAAGTATAGATGCTAGCAAACCATTTGCTCCACTCCCTTCTGCTGGTCTGAAGAGAGCTTGTTACAGTGCATACATTTTACCTGGTGTTCATTGGGAGGCTCTATACAATTACCAGGCTTTTGATTTTCCTGTTTAAAAACAAATTAAGGTGGTGTGTAGGGCCTTGCAATATTAGGCAGCAACTCCAACAGCGAATGATGGAAGACAGTGCCTCAGTGAAGGTGTTAGCAATCCATCTGGCCAATTAGAAGAGAAACTTAGGCAGAGTCCAACACTATTTCTCAGTTATGGTGGCTGTGACATCAAGACTTGAGAAGCAGCGAGATTTGGTGTGAAACAATCAAGTGAATTCATACAGAGAAAAATCAGGGAAGAGCTGCTGGAATCCCACAGCAGAGAGGAAAGGGAAAACGCTATCTGCCAGAGATGTACCTTGACTTATCAACTTGAAAGAGGACTGGACTTCAGAAAACCAAACCAGCTCAGACATGAAACAGATACTGATAAAGTCTGTCTTCCTACAGATTTGCAATCAGAGCCTGTAAGCAGCAGAGAAGAGGAGTGCGATTGTCTTTGGTCGTCTCTCCCAGAACAAAGATAATGTTCTCAGGGAGCAGAAGACAGCCGGTGCTGTGGCTCTTCTGTGCTGGCCAGACAACTGTCCTCTGCCAAACATGCTTAGCTGATAAGTGCTGCTTGTTTTTCCCTCAGCAGGAGCACTACTCTGAGTTCTTCTCCACTCCTTAGATACCCATTCTGTAGAAAACAAATCAGCTTTTCAGTTCTTTCCGACTCAACTGAATGGTATCAGCACACTCAACAGCTACGTATGGGTGTGACAGACGGGAACAGGGACAGGCCGTCCCACAAACTCAGGTGAGATAACTTGGGAACCAGTGCTCCAGAAATCAGAAGTGTTTAAAATATGAAAGTGGATCCAAACTTTATCTTAAGCCATGCCCAAGGTAAAGAGAGACCAAGGTCTTGTTCTGCTTCTGCCTTCCCATTTGGACCTTTGTGAGGCCTGAACATGCACTCCCTTCTCTCGTGGGTTGCTTTTCATGACTGCAGAAGCAGGCCAGCAGGATTGCCCACCGCCTAATTTGGAGATGGATACTGCACAGGTCTACGCATATTTAATATCACAGACTGTTTTAAAACTTTTTTCTTGCTTTTTCTTGTCTTGCAGCTTCAAGAGCATCTTACTTGAACTCGGAAGTAAACAAAACTATTTCTTCCTGTCCTTTCCCACCTGAGAGACAACTGCTGCTCTCACTTCGAGGAGGTTAGCACAGCCCTTCTTTCTCATACCCAGTCTCCCATGTCCGCTTTTATTCCTTCCTCTCATCTTTCAGTCATGACAGGAGAAGGAGTTAAAAATCTCGTGCTGTTTTCTGGCCAGTACCTTCTTAAGTATGTCACCCCTCCCCACGCACACAGGAGTTGCACTGCCCTCTCCCTGGATGGTTCCACATATCTGTTCTCTGAAGTTACAGAGATGGGAATGATTTTCCTCAATATGAAATACTGTATAAAGAGTGTGGGTGGGAAATATGCCGTGTAATGGAACTGAAACCCCATAAGGGAAATCAACGCAGGCAGCTGCTGATACACTATTTACTTGGATAAATCATCCATTTTTCTCCCAGGCCAGATGACTTGAGGTATCACCTACCAAGGATGGCAAGTGCAAATATAAATAATAAATAAAATTAACTCAGGAAGAATTCTCACTGTAATGGGGTTTTGCAGAGAACTAAGTTTCAGTTAAACTTAATCCTTGCTGTCTTCTGTGTCTCCAGCAGCAGAAACATCTGGTCGGTTTTAGATTCCCCTTGGATTCCCAACTTCAAAGGGAGTTATAAAGAATAACAAATACATGTACTGGCACTGAAAAAAAAAAAATTAGAGCAGCAGGAGAGAATGGTAAAATTGTCCTTATTTGACTGCTAGTGACAGGCGCCACAGGCAGAACTGTGAGAAAAAATCTTAACGGCTCAGGCAAATAAGCTTTTTGTTTTGTTTTTTTAATGACTGGCTCTCTGTACTAATGACGCAGAAAATCTATGGGATCTGCCCCATAATGGCAAGAAGCACATGTGCCAACAAATATGCACGCAAGGGTATGCAGAAAATAGATTTTAAATCAGATATGTTCTAAATAATAGCCAGGAAACTAGGAACTAAATTTTATTCCCAGCCTTTTTGCTGACAGTGCCCTGTGTGTACCACTGGCTAAACAATGCAGGTCCAAATTTTGGCCCTTTAAAGTCAGTAGTTTATTGTAAAGTATGGCCAGAAACAATGACTGTCACATGCACTTTTCAAATCCTGCTTCAAAACCTCCAGGAACAGGGGTAGGTAAGCAAACACAGTAACAGATGTCTGCAGCTTTCTGTCTTTCCTTTACTCTCTGGTGGCTGGAAAGTGAATGCTGTGCTTTTTTCATGAATGCAGCACACCAGCAACTACTTATGACATGTTTCTGCCCTTATGTGCAGTGAAAAAAAGCATCTAGCTTCACCCTGAGCTTCTGAATCAGTGCACTCATGAAATAATCACACCCCGTTCCTCACTTCATCCATGCAACATCATGACCTCCTTTTTCTATTTATTGTTTACCACTTCAGTCATAGGGTCAATAAAATAAATATAATGTAAAGGATGTTTGAGAATGCAGATACCTGTGTGAAACCTCCTATCCGCTAAACATTAACTCTTGCTGCACGAACATTAACTCTTGTATGAAAGCTGAACTTGTCAACTACCTTTCATCAAAACTATAGACTCCTAAATGCCTGGCATCATGTAATGCAAATTTATAAGATGGATGCCAGAGAGGAAAATTACAGAATAGGCTTTTGCAAATAGTATTAAAACCACAGCCATCCTTCCTTCACCTCCCTTTACAGAGAGTCCATAGACTATAAGTTTTGAACGCAGTCATCGAATAAATTCCAATGATTCCTGAATCAAAGAGACTGATCAACTTGTGTATATTTGATGGGACAAGAAAAGCTGTATTTGGCAAATAAATTATTTCTTACAAATAACTCATTCAGTTCTGTTGCTGGAACTGCAACCATGACTTTTTTCCTGACCTTATTTTGCCTTATTATGTCATGAGGTAAGCAGCTTCCCATTGTTTTATCTTTAAAGATATTTCAGGATTTCTTAAATGCCTCACATAACAGCAAGATGATATCAAGATTTTCCCATAAATACAGCAATATCATTTTTATATGAATCTTTCAGAAGTTTCAGTTGCAAAAACCTGAAGTTCTTGTACAATGCAATGACTAAAGGACTTAGAAACTTCTGCAACAGGCCCCTTACCTGAAAAACCCTATTCCCAAATTTATTTCTCACTGAATACTAAAAACCTGTAAGTGAAGATGCTTTACAAACTGCTATAGAAATAGGAATTAAAGAATATACTGTGAAATTTGTTATGCCTGAGACAGGAATCAGCAATTTTTGAAGCTGCTGCCATATTTCTGGTAAACAGTTGAGTCTGAAAAGGGAATCCAGAACTAACCTAAATGCACACAATCAGGAAGACAATTCTATGGACGTGTACTGCTAATAGCTCTTTCGGAGCCCGTGGGATAAACTCATTTCTATTGCCCAAGTTAACTTTTGGGAAAGTCTCTGACTTCTTGACCTGAGGACCATTGATTCTTGAAAGGGAGCCTGCCTTCTTAGCGGGGCTTCGTTACCTGTGTTGCTAAAATCCTCCTATGAGGAACCCTTTTGGAATTATGCTTACAATTGCCATTTCCCAGCAATATGGCCCATTTACCTCTGCAAGGAAAGACTAAACCAAAAGATCAGGAGATCTCAGTCTTCCCCAAACTCATATTACCAGAGGTGATTCCATCAAGTAACACTTAAAACCAAGTTAACATTGGACATTTTCTAGCTTCTGTATCTGCAGCCAGGAGAGCTGTACTGCCAGTGCTGATTTGGGGCTGAAGACAGCACAGGCTGCAACAGCTTGAACAAGAGTCGTGGGTTCTGACAGCAGTGTGAATTGAGAATTTCCAACATGAACTTGATCCTCAGCCTGCTAAAGCCAAGGACAGAGCTTAGATGAGGCTTGATACACATTTCAAAGGAACTTCATCTGTTTTCAACAAGAATTGTGGGGGCATCCACTAATAAACATCTTTTGAGTTACATGCCAGGACTTCTCCAAACATCTTTCCAAATGGTTCTTTACATCCTGTTTATGGCCCATTACATTCTCCTGTGACTAAGGCTGGTAGACCAGCCATGGTCTAATAGTTTCTTGAGTACCTTTCCTGTGCTCTTACATATCTGCAGGCATCCAGGCACAATGCAGCAATTGAATAGAACCATTATAAACACAGTTCAATTCCTGACCAACCCTCAGCATGCACATATACATTTGCAAAGCATTAATGGCATGGTAAGCTAAAAACCAGCATCCCAATAATATCAGCCAGCAAGGCAAGACCTACAGATGCTTTCTGTTTGCTTGGGGTATTTTACTGCTTATATTATTATCTTTGTGATATGAGCTGCTCCACCAGTGTGCAGGAACTATTGAGAGCGTGTCCACAACATAAACCGTTTTATTTCTTTATTCACTGAACTCTGAGGTGGGGGAGCTTTTATTTTTGTACTTTTTAAGGCATAAATACATTAATATCCCAACCCTTTATGTCCAAGACCGGTGCAAAATGTATTCCTCAGATAAAACCAGTCTTCTTAAGACTAAATTTAATTTATGTTGATACAGTAGGTTATGTGATTAAGCATGTAAAAAAATTCTAGTGAATACAGGAGACAGCTGTTGTTCAAAGCATACCTTTCTGTCTGTCTTGCCATAGGCCTGTTTACAGAGAAATACTGAACCAACAACACTACTGCACTATTGCCCCAATATATATTTACTTAAAGCAGCTTTTCTGTATCACGAAATACCCCTTTTCTGGTTTGAAAAACATAAACAATAGGTTAGGTGGTCAAATGAATGGGAAAAAAATGTTCAATTGGTATTACTTTGTCACCTTCTGTTTACCTCTAATGGGAGTGAGAACTCCAAAGTTAGCAGAACCACAACTTCTATTGAATGAGTGATCAAATGTTCACTGATTTATCCCAAACTTACAGAAGTTGCACTGCTGATGTTTTCAAGGAATACAAAATCATTGTATCTATCCATGCTCAAGGCAGACAGAGCTGAATAACCAAGGTATCACAAGTGGGTTAAGCAGCTCAGTCCTTCGAAAAATACGGATCATCACACTGTTCAGACAAGGTCAGATGCTTTACATTTTCCAGCAAGAGAAAAATTCTTAACCCTTTTCTGTGCTCTTAATCTTCACCCTTGCCCTTATGTGTCTAACACACCCGCCTTATATTCATGTTTTTCTTTTGTGGAGTGCTCTCACTGAAACTGATTTAGGCCAATCCTGAAGAATTTAAACTTAGACAAAGCAGTAATCTATAAAGTAAAATGTCCCCAAGGCATCTACCACATTGTGGCCCTTGACAAGACTGCTGCCAGAAGAATTTCACTATTTAAGTATACAGCTTCTACATGAGGAAGAAAAATAATGTGTTATGGGTGTCATACAGGATAAGAAAAGAGGCAAAGCAATAACCAGAATGTGTTCTTCTAAGGGAAGGTCCCTTTTAAATCAAATCTAAGAAGTAAAAAATAAAGTGAATACACTAATATTAACTAATATTAGCTTTACACTCACACTATCATTACCTTCAACTGTTTGCTCCCTTTGCAAGCAGCTGGACTCAGATGGGCGCCCAGAATTGGATTTGTAACCAGCCCACAGAGATGGCAGTCAGGAGAGCTGACACAGTATCAGAGACTTCCCAATTTGCTGAGCAGAAACACAGAATACATTTCCAGGGGAGATCTACATACAGTTAGAGAGATGGATTCTGATCAACTGTTACTGAACAAAGATAGAATAACATCAATACAAGAAGATTTCAGCATAGTCTAAGGGTCTGAGGATTATTTAGGTGGGAAAAGACCTCCAAGATCATCGAGTCCAACCTTTGACTCAACACCACCATTAGGTCAACGAAACCACAGCATTAAGTAACACATCCAGTTGCTCTTTGAGTGCTTTCAGGAATGGTGGCTCCACCACTTCCCTGGGCAGCCCACTGCAATGCTTTACAACCTTTTCAGTGAAAAAAATCGTCCCAAGGTCCAACTTGAACCCTGGCACAGCTTGACGCCTCCTTACTCTCGTCCTGTTGTGTCCTCACACTTTTTAACTTTTTTTTCTTTATTAAAAAGATTCAGTAGAATTCTAATGAAGCACTCCTTTAAGCACCATCTAGAATAGCCCAAACACAACCCAATATTTTTGCTTCACAGGATAACTAGACTTTGAAATTTGCTTTTGTTTCACAGTTGAATTAAACACTGCATTGCAAAGTTACCAATGAAACAAAAATAAAAAATCATTTCAATCAATTGAATGTTGTTTTGACAAAATAATTTTGTTTTGATAGCTACTCTCAGTTTTGATTTAAATTTTATATTAGAACATAAAATACATTTTTTGAAATAAAAGTTTGAAACAAATGAATTTCTGTTCCACAAATGCCAAAAAGCTTTATCTGGAAATATGAATAGAAAAAACAAATAAGAATCCTGGAAGTAATTTTTTTAAAATGAACTAGTATTTGCACACAAAGAGAATACTAGTATCTATTTTTTAATGCTTTTAGTCCAGACCTTCAGTAGACTTTAGTGAGCCTCAGAAGCTTCTGATACCTCTGCAATACTACCAATATATCAGTGACAATCTAATTATTATTAAGAATCCAGCTGATATGCTGCTCTTGTCCAAGAGCTGGTGGAGCTTACTGATGTAGGAAAGGTAAGAGGCTTTTTCAGACAGCCAGTTCTGTAACAACTAACATACATCTTGTTGGCTCAAGTACCATTCATTACTGCTGCCATTTGGGGAAGTATCAGAACCAGTTCTGAGCAGGTTAAAGCAGCAGACTGAGAGTCACAGACTGTCCTACTCCTACAGAAGAATCTGAAGTGAAGAGAAATGAGGGGAATATCAGTTGCTTCTGCCCTTTCTGCCCTTTAACCTCAAACTGTACCAGTAGAAGAATGTAAGAGCAGTTGGGATTAATAAGATATTTTACATCTAAAATTCCTTTAACTGTTTGCTTTACCTGCCAAGAGAGCTCTTGCCCACTGCTCATACATTTGCAAATTACTAAAAGGCAAAATACCATGAAGTCATGTGAAGCTTGACTGAAACTATAAGACAAATCTTAGCCTAAACAGGGAAGAACTGAGGGCTTTCACCCAAATCAGGTAGCAGCAGCAGTGCCAACACATGAAACTGTTCCTTTAAGAAGTCCAGAAGGAGAGCTGAAGCCCAGCCCATCATTCCCAGTCACCCCTGGCTGTTTCAGCACTGAGGTGCTTATGGGAAGTGGTTGTCTCCCATGTCATTTGGTGAGGGGTTTCTGTAACATGGTCAGAATATCAATAAGAACCAAAAAAATTTTGTTTCTTATAAAGTGAATTTCTGAATGTAGTGCTTGGAGAAGGATTCAAGCAACTGTACTGCTTAGTTCCCCATGAAAGCATCAGAACTTGAACCTGCCTACTACAACATCAGATGCCACACTTGGCAAGGTTGAGATGGGCAAAATCTTGGGGAAAAGTGTTGGGATTAACTTTCTCGTGGAGTTTTTTAGGTATTAGATTTGGGGAGAGGTACTTGGGAGGAGATAAGAGTGGCTAAAATAAAAGGACTTTGGCTTGCATATCCTCACCAATAGGTTATTAGCACAGGAGAAAAACACAAAGGCTTGTTCAAAAGCTTGAACTACAATTAATTCTAACAGAGCTTTTCCTGTTGCACACCAAGCGGACTGTTGAATTTGTGTTCTGCATACTGGACCCATGTGCTGACACTTTCCACAGTCTGAAAGGAATTGAAAACCCTGCCCTTCATCTTGTGTGCGCCTGCAGCAAAGGCTGCCTGTAACCCTTTCCTAACAGTAGGATTTCAGAGGAATTGCCTAAGGAAGATGACTGAATCCTCAACCTGCACAAAATAAAAGTACAGATTTAGAGACCACAGAAGACGAGAAATATCCAAATGCATGTCCGTGCCTCAGCATCCTCACCACTAGCAGTCAATGGTCCTTGGGCTAGATCCACATCAAGTGAAAAAGGTTCCCTTTACAAAACAGTTCCTCTTCTGAACAAAGACTTTCAATCCTTTTACCAGCAGCTTCCCTCTCCCTTAGCTGGTCTTAGTTATTAAAACAAACAAACAAACAAACAAGAAAACCCCTCCCTCTGCTAAGCATCCCTCCACTCTTCTCTTTTAACTTTCCTTGTGTCTCCCTTCATGCCTCCCTGGGTTTGTTGTTTTTAAGCCCATGCACTAACCTGCTCTCTTTGTTCTTCTTTCTTTCTTTCCTTTTTTTTTTTTTTTTTTTTTTTTTAATTCTGTTTGCTTAAAACTTCCAGCCCCAAAAGCAAATTTGGAGAAAACTGGCTTTCTCTAGTTATCCCATTGTTCTTCTCAGGCAAGATCTATTTCAGATGTTTCTATTTCAAATATTTAATGACAGACCTATTCATACAAAGACATGCCAACACCACTCCCCTGTCTCTTTGGCATGATGCAAAGCACAGAAAAAGATGGTCACAAGATACAAGGACTCTGTTAGTCAATAAAATCAAGTTCTAACCCATAAACAGTAAGTAGCAGATTCCATACATTGCCACACTTCCCAGAAGCACAAGCCTAACAAAAAGCAGTTTCAAGGGGAATGCCATGGGCCAGGCTCATCCTTTTAGCACTACCACAGTGGACCTTGGCTGGCTTCCCTTCCAAGAGGACCTGTAGAGAAGCCAAAGACTGTATTGAGCCTTGGAGAGTTAACTTATTTTTGGGGTCTTGTCTTCACTGCAATGTTGCTTGTAAGTACAATGCTAATGTTGCCCCCAGCACGACTCCCTCCCACAACAGAAGCCTCTTGCTCAAACGAAATACTATTTTAAATTGACTCTTTGGCCTAAAAGCAGATTACAAGTGGCAGCCCATGTGTTGTAGTTACCAGTGTCAGTAACACAGTGGCAACTCATCAGTTCTCTAGTTGTGAGTTCAAAGCGCTGATCTAAGATCCTGCCTTGTAACGGGTCTAGATTAAAAACACAGAATCCTTCTTCCCAGTTATCTGCACTAAGCTCAAGCAGGTGGAGGTGATGGTCAGACATTAATAATCTGCTTCTCCTCTCCTCAGTCTCGCAGTACATTCTGACAAAGAAATTCTCAATATTTGCAGAAGAAATCACATGCCCACAAATCAGGGTCGGATAGAGAACCCTTACCAACACCAGTCTGTAACCTTGCTGTAACAACCTGAGTCAGCATAGCTAAAACAATACCAGTGATAATCACTTTTACCCACTACCTCTGCCTGCCCAGGCCATTGTTTGGAGTGAGGACAGCTTTTTGCAAGTCCCTTAGAGTCACCATCTGTGAAACACAGCACAGCTGCACCAACAGGCAACATGAACACAGATTTTAGCTTTGTGTGAATTGCAGGTCTTACAAATACAGTCAAAAGCATTTTAAGGTACACGTGGCATGTGAGAGCAAGTGAAGGTGTCCATAGTCAGTTGCTGTGTGGCAACTCCAACCTTTTGCATATTGACTGTTACCTACATGATCCTTCTCTTCACTCTAATAAATTGGCATGAGATGAGCAAATCTAAATACTGGCAATTAATACAAACCACCACAAAAGTGGCCATATTATCATCTGAACATCTCATGTTCTACTTTATTTACAATCTCCAGGGCTGTAATCCCAGCTGGTAGTTTTAATTAGAAGTGAATGTACTTTCACAACAAATTGGACCTTCTCCTTCTTGGGCATCAGAGATCCCTTCCACAGATGACTGTGGATTATGAAGAGATAAATTTTGGGGATGTTGGGCAGACAGTTTTCTCATATCACATATCTGAAAAGCTAGCATCACTCTCTGGCTCACAAGAGGACTTGGCAGCAAGTCAGACTATGACTATCCAGAAGACTCTTCCCTCAGTGTCAGAGTAAGAAGACACATAATGGAAACTTGCAACAAAGCACAAATAATTCTATTTAGAAGTCAATGCAAATTTGTGGACTACATGGCCAGCTGCAGGAGCTGTCTTCTTCTTGTGAGTTTTGAGCCAAAACATGGGACAACACGGCAAGCGCCATTAGAGTATGTAAATATCTACTCTGGCTTTTCCCAGTCTGTAGCCGCTAGCGAATGCCTCACTGTGAAACTGCAAGTGCAGTAGGGGTTTAACAGCCTTTTTCTTCTCTTTGCTCTGGGATTTTTCTTTTCTTGGCTGTAACTAGTTGTAACCAGTTGTGAATAAGTCATTATCCCTCTGTGCAACTCACAGCAACTAAAAGAAACCAGTGTCATTATGCAATTTAAAAAGAAAAAAAAAGAAAAGAAAAAGAAAAAAAAGAGAAAAGTTTTGTTTTATGGTTAATTATCCATGGTCTATTTACAAAATAAATCAACCCATTGTGCACCACCAGGATTTGTGGCCTCATTTGAACTTTGCTTTTCATTAATCACTTTAAAATAAAAGTTAACTAGTTGATTTTTTTCTTCATTTTGGTTTATTACTTGCATCTGGGTATAAATTGAAAAAATTATGAAAGAACAAAGTATGGATTATTCACCCTCAGTTTCATGACTTACATGATCTCAGTCTTGTCTTTCTCCACGTGCCTAAACAGATGCACAGTCCAAAAATTCCAACATTCTGTAAGAAATGTAATCACAAGAAGATTGAAATATTTTTTTTATCCAAACTTTGAGTTATTAAACAAAATCATAGCAAAAAGCTTGCCTTAAGAAATGAAAAGGTGGGCAAGCATCTACAAACATATTTAAGCTACTTAAGGAGGCAAATGAAATTACACATGTGGACATCCAAGTAATACACAAATGTTTGTGACAGCTGAGTACAAAGCTATTTTGTTTAGACAAAATCTACTTGCAGGCAGGCTGAAGAAGGCAGAAAATGGATATCTGATTTCTTTACGGTGCTTATAGTTTATACAAGAAACCAGAAATATTTTTTCTGAAAATGGTTTAATTATGTAAGAAGTTTAGATCTTGTCCCTATGAGATGACAGAGGACTACTGTATTTTTGAAAACAAGCCAATGGAGAGGCAGGCAAAGGACATTTTTAGCTGCTCTTTTAATAAAATCCAACTAACTGTAATGACACTTATTTCATTCTGACAGGAAATAAGATACATATTAGCATAATAGTGAAATTCTTAACTAAGAAAGACTGAACAATTTATTTTTCTCTACTATGAACTGTTCAAGTAAAACTGAAAAATAAGAAAGGATGACAAACATACATGATAGAAGTATATACAATGACAATATAGAAAAAAAATGTCATTCCTCCTTTTTTTTCTTTTTATTCACCAGTCAGCCTTAAGTGTTCTTTGTCTTTACTATGACAAACAGAAAATCAGAGTGCTCCACTTAACCCCTAATGAAATGGTACAGAAAAAGGCTGTCTGGAGGTCAAAAAATTTGATTTGGCTGCACTTCAGACTACAACTTTTTGTTTCTAAACTCCTAAGCAGGATACAAGTATAAAGGTGATTGAACTTACCCAACAGGTATATCTTAGAAACAAAGACAAAGAACTGAAGCTAAGAAATTGGATCATTAATACTATGTATTATTACTAATAGGAGCTCTAAAAGATAATTTTTTCTTGCCTGTTGATGTGAAAAAAGGATTGTAGAAATTTTAAAAGTTAAAGAAACCCACTGCCTCCTCCTCCACTTTGCAGATGGTTTAGATATTTTAACTTTCATTTCCAAACGTAAATTAGCTCCTACTTAATGTAAGTAAAAATTTAAAGCTGCCTCCACCTGATTGCAAAGCACAGCGGCTGGGCTGGGAGGCTGGACAGGCCTTCAAAGGAAATAAACGCCTTTTTAAGAACTCCTCGTATGAACGCCTGCCCTTGCAGCAGCAAGCTGTGGCCCTACAGCCGCTTTCCATTATAAATGCTAAATTGGGAAATATTTAACATTCTTTGTTTAATCTTTGCAGTATAAAGAAAAAACAGCTGATTCTCAGAAACATGACAGCCTGAGCAACCATTAGTTATCTGCCTCCCCCTTCCTCAAAGCAGAACAGGCCATTTCCAGCCTCAGCGGCAACTGATGCTTTCTGATCAGGAATGTATATTTGGATGGAACCTAGAAGATGGGATTGAAACTTTGTCATTTTTTTTGTTCCAGTGGTGTAAGGGGGTGAGGGCAACCAAGATATTTAATAAAAAAATGTGAAGAGAAAAACAGTTTAAGAAATATATGTAGTGGAAACTATAGACAAAGGTGGTTTCAGATGCTTTCTGCACTGTCTTCTGTTAATATCTTTTCACAGTCCTTCCATGAAGGAGAGTGTCATTATTTATTTTGATTTAAAACATTATCAACCGAGTGTATTTTTTTCTCTCGTTCACAGTACAGTCAGAGCAGCCAGTCCATCTATTCTGCTGCAACCAGTCACATATAAATCAGCACAAACTCAGGAACGAGCAATCCTCTCAGCTGCTTACACAGACAAACTCTCTTTGTATCTCGTCTCTGCCAGAACTTCCCTAAAGGGGTGACTTTCATCACGTGTCCAAAAAGTCATACAAGTCAGAGGTTTCTTCGGTTGAAATTATGAAGTAATACTCAAACCGAGTCCCCATAGAAACTGAACTAACTGAAATATTTAGGTTTTTTTACAAGATTTTACCCTGAAGCCCACTTTCCAGATCATCAAGTCCAGCTCCCTGCTCTCTTCTACTACAGATATTAAAGGTCACTTCTTAAAGAGTTGTTTTTAAGCCTCTGCATCAACAAGGTGAAGAGAGCTTAAACATCGTCCCCACGCAAGCCCTGAGCATTCAGTAGCTGGCAGTGATGAGACCAGACATCCAGGGAACAAATCCATGAGCAAACAAGGATGCTCTCCTTCCCCACAGGGGTTCTGACAGACAGCACAGAGCATCTCCTCCTGCGGCTCCCTGATGCAGGCGCTCAGCCCAAACACAGCCCCTGCTTCCTTTGGTGCCAGCACGAAGACATTACCCACAGCACAGAAACCAAAGCAAGGAGCAGCCCAGTGCTGGCCCTGCTCGCAGCACTGCACACATGCCCACAGCTCCTCCACCCTGCTGGACTCGGGTGACCCTTCCCTGCAGGTGTCACAGCCCACCTGCACGCAGGGATTAAACAGCAGGGGCAAGAGCTCCAGGTTCTCTCCAGGAGAAATGAGCCAGCTGTGCTGTTTGCTGTGAATGTGGAAGATAACAGACTTGAAAAGGAGGGCTGCAGGAACATTCAGTGCAGCTAGACCTGATAGTTCTGTTACAATTACTCCAAAAACATTGCTTCTTGCAGCATTTCCTAGGGACTTCTGCAAGGCAAAAAGACCAGTGGAACTACTGAAGGTACTAGCAATGAATTACTGATAGTGAAGGACACAAAATTGTCATAAACTTCAACCAAAGTGTGAGAGTTGCAAAAACGACTGTTCTGAGGAAGGGAGGAAGGAAACCTTGCAGAATAATTGCTAGATAAAAAGCCTACCATAGCTAATTCAGCACATTGCTGGATACAGCAAAATAATTTAGCTAGCTATTTTTCAAAAATACCCAACCCTAAGTATGTGTCAGGGAAGAGAAATAATGAAATTTTGAAATAAAAATTAATGTAGAGCTCTTTTCATTTCTGTTGCTGTTTTTAAATCTTTAGGGTTCATATTTAACCTTTTCTCTAAAATAACAAACTTGAATTTAAGAAAACTAAGGCACAGATCTTCACAGAGACAGGACTCAAACAGCTTATGTTTAAAAATAAAATAGCAGAGTCTTTTTAAGTTGTGAAGTGAAGACTTATTCATTAAAACTGAATATTAACATCTCATTTGAGAAACTGTTCAAACCATCCCTTTTGCCTATTTTGCCTATGAATTTAGGCAGACAGAAGTTTCACAGGTTGCATGTCTAGCATCTGGTCAAGTCAAATCACCCTCTCCTCCATAAATTAAAATTAGATTTCCATTCTGCAGAACACACAAAATTCCCTCGTTCTGGTTGCTGTTCAACCGTGCATATATAACCAGAGTTTTAGCAGCAGGCATTTACAAGGGCTTTTCCCTTCTTAAACTAGAAAATACTCAGGAAATAATTAAATGTTTGTTTGACCATTAAGGAAGGTTAGTGTCTTGATAGCAGTCCACCCAAGCATACAAAGCAAAGCTGGGGACTGAAGACCTGGGAAGGTAGGGGTAACCCAGTGACACGCAGAGAAATGTCTCAGTAACTGAAAAGCAAGCAGATGCCTTTAAGAGGGGAAATTGCTTGTCTGCCATTAAAAGTTATCAGGCTTTGTACACCTATTCCAAATAAGTCTCCCATTGCAATCAGCACCGACGAAAAACTTACAGACTGAGACTCTGAAAAGACAAGCAGAAAGTAATTTTCACTCAAAGACAAATGATCACTCTTTTGATTAAGTCAAACACTGGACTCATTACTGAGCATGTTCTCTGTAAAGTTACACCATTTAAATCTTCCAAGCATTTTATAAAGGGCTGACAGCTATGAGGGACCAGGATAAGGGATTTTAAGGAGGTTCTCTCCTCCACTGCATGCAACTATGTTATAAACTGCTACTGATATGCTGAATCAGCCACACCTTACAAATACATAGGTTTTCAGGCCCTATAATTCCTACAGGATAGTGTTCCAGAATTTAATCATCTGATGACCAAGGTTATTTTCATTTATATATTGTCATTACATTATATAGGGTTATTGAATCTTTATATGGTTGGTGCCCACAGTTTGGTCTGTGTGGCAACACAGGCCTGAAATTTAAATAATTTTTTAACCTCTAAAAAATATTTCAATGCCTTCTCCCTATGTATCTGAACTGATTTCACAAGAACTAATGAAATAGGTTTAGAATACCTCTGAAAGGCACAATAGAACAGTATCTGTTCTATTGTGATTCCCTAAGTGATTCTATACTGAGACACAAACGGAGGCAGAAGTTTTCATTGCCCAGAGCCAAAGCAAGGGCTGGTTTCAGAATCAGGTGTTCCAATACATTTCTGAATATATGTGTACTCCCCAGGAGTTTGGTGAAATATATTTACACAGATTAAAACATACTTACAGAGCTTAAAATATTCCACTTCCTGTTTTCACAAAACCCTGTTTCATTTAAAGCTTGTCTCAGGGATCACTGTTGAAAGATGTCAGCTTCAAAATTTTTTTTCTATTATGCCTGAAGTCGGCATAATTCACAGGCAGACTCATTTTATGGCTCTTTTCTAATGCCAGAAAAACACTTTAAAATAACTGAAGATTGAGCCCTATAACTTTAGAATTGACCTAATAGACCCCTGACATCATATCAACAGAATTAGTAGCATTACACTGGGGAAGAATCTGTCCAAGAATGTGCACGCAGACAAGAACGATTCATAAAGGGCAGAAGAAAACAAACCTTCACACAATGCTCACAACCACAAACAGGTCAGATCCTCAGAGGATACAACTAGGAATAAATTGGTTGCAATAGCTACAGGAATAAATTCTTCCTGTAATATGAACAGAAAAGAAAGAATGAACTTTTCTTTATTACTGACCCATTTCTTCCCTTTCTTGAAGCTGAAGAATGCCTCTTTTTTCTTTTTTAAAAATTATTATTTTAGCAGGGCTATATGCACTTTTTCTTGCATTTGACGGAAGTAAATTAAAATATCCCCACCAATTCTAATTAGAAGAATCTCTGGATCTTTATGGACATCAATCACTTAAAATAGAAATTAATAAAGTTCAACATAGCCTAAAATTTCACTGTTCTTCTGCACTTGCTGCTGTTACACAGAGACTGACCTGACACTTGCATTAAGGTCAGGAGAGGAAAGGGAAAAAGCTTTCATTGTATACATGCAAAAGTTGGAGGGAGGGGGAGAAGAGAGAGGAGGAGAGAGGCAGAAACATTGTGCAGAAGCCAGGGATGTTCCAGAGCACACTGTGACAAGAAAATACTCAATAAGAATTCCTCCAGCCAAAACCAGATCTTAAACAAATCCATTGTCTTCTAGCCTGAAGCCCTTAAAAAGGCTCAAAATTAAAGTCTATGCTGTGGGCACAGAACCCAGTCGTTCTTTCCTTTCATCAGGATTTGCAGGTTTTAATACAATCTGTCGTCAGGAAAAACAGTGGAGCTGTACAGTCCAGGGAGGTAACAAAAGCGAAAGGCAGCCGAGAGTTACATAACTGGCTTTTTACATAAATATTACAGTGAGAGATATTTTGCTTTTCAGAAAGGAAAAAAGATTAAAAAAAAAAAAGAGCTCAAACTAACGTCAGAGAATTCAATCCAACTTCACTTACTCCTCGTCCCTCTTTCACTTTGCAACATGTATCGAATAGCTGAAGTGAGGTGTTTCTTTTTCTTTTCTCATTATGACTAAACAAATAACCAATTCAGCCTTAAACACTTCATAACAGATTGTCTTGTATTACCTGAGAAGTGCACCACATCATGGAAGCTGGAAAAATTTCTTATTTTCAAGCATAAGCAAGCCTGCCTTGCTTATCTGCAGCACGGGGCAATTAGAAATGACCATGGATGTTAAACAAGCTCGCCTCTGTTCAGTCTGAGAAAAGGGAAAAAACCCTGCAAGTCTCCCCATCTGTTATTTCCCTTTTTTTTTTTTTTTTTCCCTCTCTTTGGCTGTAGAAAAGCAAAATTATGCAAGAGCTTTTGAATGTAAAGCCTGTGTGTGCTTTTTCCCTTTTTGTCTCTGTGTACGCGGTACGAGCTATTGCGTAACCCAGCACGGAGTGGGCGGCCAGCATTTACTATCGATTTACACTACTCCTTCCTCACACTGAGCAGCGAGACACACGCAAAGCAGTGCACAGAGGTGACATGGACGTGCAATAAGGCATGTGCCATGGAGAGGGGGAAGCCAAGCATGTAAAAACAGAACTGTGCTTTTCTGAACTAAATGCAATTTCCCCTACCTTTTTGTTTTCCTGCCCTTTGGTAAAAGAGCGAATGCTCAACAAACCCCACAAACCCCTCTGTCCAAAAGTAAGGTTTCCCTCCCACACATCCATGACAAAATCCTATTAGAAACTACAAAAAACTACCAATTAATGTAATTGTGACACTTGTACCAGGTATAAAGATGTCTAGCAAGCTCTTACTGACCATGAAAGTCCATTAAGGTTACAAAGAGAATTCTTTTTTTAAGTCATACTATACATGAATCTTTTACTAATTTCTTTAGGACCTACTTTAGGCTTTCAGGAGCACAGAAATCATAGACACTATGCACAGTATGCAATACAAAGCCTTGGGTTTTTTGAGATGATTGGGTGACACAGAAATATGAGAATTAGAGATCGGAAATGAGGGAAGTTCAACCTATTTTGTTATCTTATTAAGCCTGCCAAAATATCCATGTTGATCTCTCTTTTCCACACATCCAGAGTCCTCAGTCTAGACAGACAGGCCTCTAGCTCATTAATGAGAATAATTTTGAGTCAGTAGGAGGAATTGTCTCATTCACACAGGTGAATGCCCATCACACTGCTGAATCCTTTGCCTCCAAGGTGAGACATGGTTGGGCAGATTCTGCCTGCTCCTGCTTGACACTAGGTCCTACAAAGCAAGGGAACACCACCAGGCTGGCATAACACTGGACTCTTGGGCATCCATTTATTAATTGGGTGGGGGATTTCTCGAATGAAGTCAGTGGGATTTCAAAGCATGTTAACATACTTTAAAGGAAGCTGAACGACTGAAGACTAAAAGGAAGTTTATTACAAGCCACAGCAGACACTGAGCCTCGTACCAGAAATGAAACTGTGTGCTGACTAAGAAAAAAAAAAATCAAAAAATCATCTATCAATCCTCTTAAAACTGCTTTTGCATTATCTTTACTGGAAAACACACATTCCCCATATTATTTTCTTCAGATTGCGTTTAATAGGCAACAGGTTTTTTCTTCACAGATCTGACATCGGGCATTTTTACAGGTCCTAAAATAGCACAGTGAGCAAACAAAAACTCCATGTTATAAGACAGGCAAACCCTATTTTAGGGAAATTACACAGATATGCAATGTTTCTGACTATTCTGTTTATTTTTTTTTCTTTTACCCAGGTCCACATCTACTAACATGGTACTATCAGCCAGCATGCAGTCAGGATCTCTATCAGGCTGTTAGGAAAAGAAAACATTCATTCACTGTCTTGCACATGCTTATTCATTTTGTTTGCACATAACTGGAATTGCATTGAAATTACCCAGAAATGTTTTACACAAAAAGTCATGTGCAGCCTAACTAGTCTGATCTGTCTTAAAATGAAACTGACCCTTAAAGGAAAAGAATAAGGTCATCATTAAATGGCACCTAGTCATGCAACCTGAATTAAGCACTTACTAATTCAGATAGGGCCAACTCAAAACATGCTCAGGCATATTCCCTCTGCTCACCAGAGGAGTGCTGGGGGAAAGAAATGAAACCCAGAAGGCAAACTCTACTTCCCTGTCATGCAGCCATTAGAAATGATGCTCCACAAGCAAACTTTGAGTGATGCTATGCAAAGTGAGTATTTCATGAAGGCTGAACCAGAGGACCAGCACATCAAACAATGAAAGCCTGCACTCTTCTGCCAAGACTGCATGTGAAAAAGAACATATTTTTCAGCACCATTTGTACACTTAGTCTTGATGCTTAGTATACCCTCATCTTATGGGACACAACTCACAAGCACAAAATGCTTTACAGGATGTTATACAAAATAGATACAGAAAGAGACTCAAGAAAGAAATAACAGCTAAGAGAAGCCAAGCTCAGATATTGGTAAGGGAAGCTCTAACGCTGCTGTGCTTGCTTTATCATTGTGCAGAGTACACCTATTTTTAAGCCCTTGTTAGCATGTCAGATTCTAAGCAACTAGTTGTGGACTCTACAGATCAGGTTCAAACAGAGATCTGATTCACCTGAAAATATGAGGATACAAGTAAGGGAGTTCAGAGCTGGTATATTCTGTTCTTGAGGGCTATCAAGTGGAGCTGAATAAAGTTTCCATTATAATCCACTTGCCTTCAATCACTCAAAAATGTTGGAAACTTCACTACCCAAATTTTCTGCTCCTAATGTTTACCTAATCTTAAATTTCACAAAAACTTGAATAAACAAAAGTTCATCTGTTTTGCACATACAGAATGAGAAAAAAACATCAACATCCAGAGATTTAAGGGAAAGGGAAAAAGAGAGAGCTGAAACTATCTATAGAAAAAGCACAGAAAACAACAGAAAATATGAATGGACTTGTAAAGTCAGTACTGGCTAGATTTCTTGCAAGAAAAAAGTTTCTACTCTCATGAAAATACTTCAACTTTTAAAATTATACACACCTACAAAATCCTACCAGATCTTTTATGAAAACCATCTTGGATACACATTTAGGTCAAAAAATCCTAAAAGAACCCCCATGTGGGTGCTAAAAAACCTTGTATTTGTATCTAATTGTATATTGCATTCTTTAATGTCTCTGGTAGATTCTCTCCCTACAAGAGAACATAGCTACAAAGTAATATTATTTTTCACTATATTAGACAGCTGGTTTGGATAGATTTTTTGGGTTTTGATTCGTGAAACACATTAATAGCAGATGCCTTTTGCATGTATCAAAGATACTATAGCTCTGTATTTGCAGAAAAACAATGTGACTTCTTATTAAAGACTATCATAAGGGAGAAACTAAGGTTATGAACAAGTTATTACTCTAGGATTTCACGACTTTGTATGTAAGCTTAATGTTTCTCAAAACAGATTCTGTCTTTTTAATGACTGTAGGAGGACATAAGCCCAGTGCTGGGTTGCCATGGGCTTTTAATGGCAAATTGAATAATAAAAAAATATTAAAATGATAGAGACAAAACCGAAATATACTAGGGATGCTTGCCAACTGTTCCTGCTAGTTAAAGAATCAATAAACCTTTGCAGACCTTGTGCAACATGACTTTACTTGCAACAAAAGTAATTCACAACAAGAATGCTTTTCTTGGCAATTTACCTTTACTTTTCTCCTACCAGCTTCTCTTTCACATGAATCTTTTGGACTCCACTGTTTTGGAATGACCATGACACAGCAGAAGTTGCTAAATTTTCCCCACCCCTCAGCTAACCTATTAAACATGTGTAATGGTGTTATTTCCTAATGGTTCCTACAGACTGATGTATTTCCAAGAGGGCTTTAGTCAACATGAATGGCAGTAAAATTGGCAAAGACTCAGAAAGCAAAGTCCAAGGAGACTAAAAAATTACTTAGAAAAAATGGTCTCTGGATAGTTTTGCCATGTCTGCCAGAACCAAAAGAATAGAGGTTATGTCAGTGTTTCCATAATAAACATCAGTTTTCAAGATTATAACTCAGCTGCAAAGATCTGATCCAGACTGAAATCAACACATGTAGATCAAGAGTAATTTTTTTATTTAAACTTATATTTCCCCTGCTGCAAAAGCAATCTAATGCTATAATTTAATCTGGTAAGTAATTACTAATTTATCAGAATTAGGGAGAGGAAGCAGAAAACAAAATTCAGAATTCACAGTAAATGCTTTCTGGGATTGCATAACTTTCCTTCCAGATATTCCCTGTGAGATTTTGAAAATAGTGTATTTCTAAACTAATTGTTGGATCAGTATAATCCTCGTCCAACAACCATTAATATCTGTTTTGCTCCCTAAAAGCAACATCTTGTTTTGAGGCAAGTGTGACTTTTATACTGTGCAGCAGGCATGGGAAAATACTAGGAGGGATTCAGAGGAATTTACAGGATAGGCCAGTTAATTTTTGAAGTACTGTAATTTATCACATTAATTCACCTTCACCACTCCTAAAACACACAGGCTTCATCCTGAGGGAGCCTGAATAACTCAAGGATATTCAGACAATGGGTAGATGACACACCTGAGGCATCCCTGAAGTGCAGAGGGCACTGGAGGTGTCAGAGCTGTGCCCAGAGCTGAGAGCATCCCCCAGCCCAGGGGCTGGAGCTGCTGCTGCCAAAGCCACACGAGCTGCAGCACCCGAACCAAGGCTCAGCTCCTTGTTTCAAGAAACTTTATCACTAGCTCGGGGACAAGAGGAAGTGCCTGTATCAGTTAGGCATTTCCCAGAGCTTCTCATTGATCATATGCACATGACTTCAAACTCCTCTTTGAGTTTGATACAAGTATCTCCAGAGATACAGTAAAAACAGACACCTTCACAGGACACTTCATGTGGCTCAAAAATCCAATTTTCAAGAAGCACCTAGGTGAGAGGAAACTGTGGTGTAAACTGAGTTTGTTAAAGTATACCTGGAAGAGTTTATTTTCAGATATCAACATAGGAAAGCTGAGCAGAAAATGGCTTGCACCAAACCAAGTAATAATTTCAGGAGCAAAACCCAGATATTCTGAGCTGCCTTTTCTTTTTTTATCTGCAGAGAAAAATTATTTTAAACTGGATACTTCAGGAAAACCTGCATTACGTGAGCTAAATACCACAGTAAGCCACTCACCACTTGACATTTTAATTTTCTGTCTTTGGTTCTGTTTTGTCATACTAAGTATGGCTCGTCCGAATATGAATATACACATGCTGGTGTTTGCCTTTCCTCTGCTTTGCTGCAAGTTCCTCAGAATACTGAAACTTGACAATACTCACCAGCCAATCAGTTTATTTTGAACACAAATAAATTAATAAAATAAATTGCAAATAAACTCATAAAGTAAATGTATTTTGAACACAAATAAATTAAGAACAAGTGAATTGTTCGTAACACAACACGAAACATTGTCAGCAGTATTTTCTACTGTTATCCCTTCATTTTCACTCGGGACTGTCAGAGCACTTTGTACAAAAAGACAGACTCTTATGAACATCCTGCCCTGTGAGTAGTTCCAGTGGAATCATGACACCGATTAACCAAACAAGGTTCAATTACCCAACTCTGTGACACATTTACTATTAATTCTACTCATAAATGGGAAAATAAGTTCATAGATTCTAAAGAATTTGTGCAAGTTCTCACTCTAAGCAAGTGGTCAAGCTGGAAATAGAATGCCAAACTCTCAGCCACCAACCTCTTGCTGCAAACTGCTTGATACTACCTGTATTATACAGAGAAAAATAAAACACAGCATTAACAAGTTTCAGGCATTTTCCAGCAAACTTGATTTATCTGAACAACCTCATCAAAGAGCTATAGAATAAGAAAAAAACTGACTTTTCATCCTCTGAATAGCTGTAAAGTTTTCTTTATCTCTAGTAAAGACTTTTCTGATTTTAACTACCTATATTACAGATATGGATTAGCCAAAGAGAGAGAAAGATGTTAAAACAGGCATCAGAGACTTATAAACAGAAGGTTTAGACACACATATATGTGGACACACTCAACATTATTTCTGAAAATAAATTTTGCACTTAAATGCTTTCCTCAGTACTCTACCACCCAAGTTCATCTGGAGAGACTGTAGGACCTGAACCAAAGAAGATTGGTTGTATAGCAGAAGCAGAAGATTGACAAGCACAGTGTGTGAGGCTTATTACAAATTAAAATTAAAATAGAAACTAGAGGTAGTACTTTTTCAGACTGTGGGTCAGGATTTTTATTTTACATACTTATTTTAAGGTAAAATTACAAATGCTATGCTTTGACTTCAGAAGAAACTACACACTGACTGATATTAAACAAATTCTTAGATATAGTAAATCTTCTGTCACAATTGCTGCTCATATTGGAAGGAAGTTTTCTTACCTTTTTACTTTGTTTGCTGAGAGCCAACAGTGTCATCCCCTTAGTCAGTGTCAGCTACTCTTTTATTACACAGAAGGCAAGTAATAGCGAAACTGTGCTGATCTGCCTGCTTTCACTCTATATAGTGTCTATATTTATAGGCTTTTGCTTCTATCTGAATCTATATTTATCTGCTTTTTCTGCCTACAGTGCATCTGCTTCTCGTACACACAGACATATATACATACACATGTGTGCATGCACACAAACACACAGACACAAACACACATACGGGCGTACCCAGAATATGGGTGCTTACAGCAGGCTTCTGTTCCGCAGCAACATTTGTATAAATATAAACATATGCAGTGCACACAATATAAACCGAGGCATGCACAAAGAAAATCATCAGCTATTGCATGAATATGCCTTGCTGGCTTTGGGAAGGTTTGTTATTCAGCAGGCTGCCTAGTCAAGAGGATTGTATACAATTAGTTTCCTTTACGTTACTCTGCTGTTGTAGCTTTGCAAGCAGTAGCAATTTATGCTGTTATTTTGCTGGGAGTTTTTTTTCCATGTAAGCATAGTTGGCACAGTTGTGAAATCACTGCCATCCTCTCAGGAGATGGATTCCCTGTTGGTACCACTAACAGTTTCCCTCAGGCTAGTCATTAAAAGGCAAGAGTTAGGCCACCCTGTGCCAGTTCGGGAGAGCATTCCCTAGAGGGAAGGAAGAAGGTACAACCTCAGACCCAGGTCAATCTGGCAAACTCTAAGACCAAACATTCCTTAAGCCTTAAAAATAAACATAATTTCCCCAAATTAACAGAGAATAAATGGAGGTATTCATCATCACATAAGGAGAAGCCATCATGCCACAGTTCCCTGTATCACCAGACCAAGTGGCAGGTATCCTGTTCTGTTACTTAGATTGGAGCTATATATCACCTCAACCTTTTTGATTGCTGGGAAGGCTTCTTTTAAGACAATGAGAGCTGCCAGGGGAGATGATGGAAGTGGAGTATGTGACAGTAATGCTCTCTGTGTTACCATAACGTGATAAAGCTTCCATCAGTTGTATAAACAGATCATAGCATGTTTCTGCTGGACAGCCTTAATTCAATACTTGATTAATTCACATCCTACTAATCCTAAGTTGCAACACGCCTCTAAGAAGGAAGAGGAGTTTCCACAATATAAGAGCAAAGCCAGGCAAGAAGTCACTGGGGACTTCTTTCTGTCCCCCTCATTGCAGAAGAGGGGACATTTTGGCTTCCCAGTTGTTTATAAGGCAGTGAAAATGAACTGATTTAATACATGACCTCATGACTCTTCTGAAAGGGGCAGGGATCCCTAAGCCAAAAACTACTCCGTATACAGGCCAAAGAAATAAGATACAAAGGCCCCTCAGGGTATCAAGGGCAGCTGAAGAAGACAGTCTTACCCATAATCCTTTCTAAATCCTGCAAAACTTCAAATAGGGTCAAACAACACATCCTGCCATTTTACAGAAGTAAGAAACTATACTTAATTCTAAAAACCCAGTCTCCCCTGAAAACCAGGTAATGAGTACATTAACTTCAGAATTAACTTAGAATAAGTACATTAACTTAATGAATAAACAAATTATAATTAGGATGTGTTTTAAAACCCCAAGCAAGTTCTGTAAATCAAAATCAGAAAAAAACCCCAACCCCTTAAGAAGACTTTTGATGTCAAGATCATGTTTGATAACTAAACCAGAAATGCTACTACAAAATCAAAGACTTTTGGATAATTCTTTCATTCACTTGATCACACTGAAGAACAGCTCCTGTAGTAATTTTATGCTTATCCGGTATTAAATGGTGCATTTGAAAGGGTTTTTAGAAAATCTACTGACAAGATGGTATTTAAATATAATATATATACTTTCCACACAGATTTTCTATGTATCTTCATTTAATTTCTTTTAGTCTTAATATTCCCATTTCTCAGTCACTACACTGAACTGCAGCTACTGAACAAAACTCTGTTCATGCTTTCCTCACTGTTAAAGTTATCCTTACTCTGATGGCTGACACAGCCATCTCAAAATTTTAAAAAATGTAATTCCATCATCTTAACTTGCTAGGCTTTTAACTGCCCAGCTCAACGTACTTAGTAACAGGGGAACCACTCTACTTGAAAACTTTTGCTGTTTTGCCATCTACAAATAAAATACCAATTTGAAAGAAAAGAGAAAGGATTTTTGTTAGCTCCTGCATTTCCCAAGCACCATCAGTCTGATAGGATCTGTTATGAAAATACTAAATACTGCTAAAAAT
The DNA here is from genome assembly GCF_028551555.1 of Melozone crissalis. Lineage (NCBI taxonomy): Eukaryota > Metazoa > Chordata > Aves > Passeriformes > Passerellidae > Melozone > Melozone crissalis. Next base: position 18,011,642 of record NW_026535786.1, on the reverse strand, counting down.
GAGAGTATGTGATAACTGCAATGACTCTGCATTTATGATATCTTTAGCAGTGACCATCTAGCAACTAGTCCATTAATTTTTTTCTCAGCAGGATATTTTACAGTTGTAGGATGTTTAAGAGCATTTCTAAATTGGAAAACATTATTTAATTATTCACATGGAGGCAGATTGATTACAGAATATAGTTTTTCTTTGAGGGTGCTCTACAATGTACCTTTATATGTATAAGAAAGTATTCAAGCACTTATTTGATGCACAAATGTACAAACTCCTGCCTCATTTGTTCAGCAGTCTTTGAAATTTTGTAGGTAGAACATAAAAGGAACCTGTTTAATGCAAACTCTCTCCTTTCTTGTGACAAAGAGAGTGAATATTACTGGAGATCAAGAAATGTACCCTTCTCTCTGTATATATACCTTGCACTGAAAAATATAGGCTGGGACAAATGTCTAATACATCTTATATTGCTTAAATGAGCATCTGATATACATCTATCCCTCCTTAGGAATCCTTCTTTTAGATAGCTACTAACTGATAGCTAGGATCTTACACTATATTATTAAGTGGAGCAGCTTTAATGGTATGTTAAAATTGAAACTAAAGTAACACTTTATTTCCAAATAAATTGAAATAAACAAATTTAAACGCTATCCCATTTTCCCTAAAAAAGGACTTATATAATTTTATACTGGTGCAATTCTATGGTTTATAACTCTATATTACATTAATATAACCATATACATGCATGAAGTTGAACTGGTTTAATTACTTTAGTAAAAACATCAATTCTTTCAAATAGAGCAATTACATTAGCTAAAATCTAGGCACATATTGGACCTCGGTAGATGTCTGAGACCTTCTAAGACAAAATGGTAAAGACCAGCTGTCCATTCCAATGTTCACATTCCTGAATAATCTTTAAAAAGCTGAAACTGCCCAAAATATGCCAGTTTAAAAGTAAATAAATTACATGGGCCATGCACTAATGTGTTGAATCAGAATTTCAAGGACCAACGATAAGCATTTATATATTAGAGGAAAATATTTGCTCAATTTATCAACACACAAACAGTAATGAGAAATAGTAAAAAAACAGGAATGAAAATTATAAAAGAGAATTCTTTCAATGAGCTTGGTGAAATTCAAAGAATGACATGGACACTGTAAACCAACCAAGTCTGTTTAGCAGCTCTGCACAGAAGGGGCTGAAACCTCATGAGGAAGGACTGATCAATGCTGCTTTCTAACAAAGTCTTGAGCCTCAGATACACAGGTGCAATTTGGAACCCTCATCATCTCTTCATGCAGTAGAGGCTTCCACATGGTCAGCAACACTTAAAGATGGAAACAGGGTGGGAGCTCCTGGTTCTTTATAGCTCTTCAATACTCTGTGGTTCCCTGAACACAGAAAACAGGTCTGTTTTTCCTTAGAAACCAGCAGAAAAAAGTTCTTGAGAAACAGAGGAAAAGAAAAAGAAAAGAAAAAATTGTTTAACTCCGTAGAATATCTTGACCAAAATAATGAATTACCTCAACAAATGTTGACAAAATCTTAAGGAAATGATTATTTTAATCCTGGCACTGATAAGTTAAATTGGTCATCCCAAATTTCCTTTGGAATTGTTGCAAATTATCTGTGTCCTAACAGCATAGAAGAAAAGTATCCTACTCACTGCTGTAAGCACTAAAAGCTATTGAGTAGGACTTTTGTAGATAATGATCTCAGAAAGTTTTCTTGGAGGCTCAGGGGGAACCAAAGCAAATACCTGGTATGGGGCAGTAAAGAAGACCATGTTTTCCCATGGAAGGATGAGAGGATAGGTGCAAGTGGAAATATATGAAATTCTGTTTAAACATGAAAAAAAAATGGTGTTGAGGGTACTTAAACACTGGAATTGCTACTCAGAGAGGCTGTGGAATCTCCAACCTTGGCAATACTCAAAAATTAACTCAAAAATTAACTCAGCGTGGCACTCAGCAATGTGCTCTAGGTGAAGCTGCTTTGAGCTGAAGGACTAGACTATACCTTAGTGGTTCTGTGAAATATTTTCAGATAGGATTTTAGAAGCTACACCAGAACAAATTAAGGTATGGCTTTATTTGACTTGGTCCTGCTGAGAAATATAAAGCTTGGCTCCAAGCTGCACAGGTTAACAGAACAGATGGTACAAGTATCAATATGCTTTTATAAGACCTTCAGTAGCAGCAAAGGCACATCCTTCACCATGTATTTTGTTTGTGATAGCTGCTGGAGATTGATAGAGACTCAGATCACCATCATCTGTACACTATCAGATCTCCCTATCTCTGAATGACACCTTGCTTTAGAGATCAGATCTTCATTCTGCATGTCCAAAAAGCCTAAAGACTCTTTGATCCACCTGATGTAAATATATCCAAGAAGAAAGTAACAATTCTCTGTGCTCAACTGGATGCATTTTCCTAGGCTAATAGATACTTTTGCAAATCCAACCTGTGAATGAAGAGACCTGACTCAACTGATTTACATCATTAAAACTTACAGTTTCAGTAAAACTTAAAGTTCTCAGTTACTCTAAATTCAGTTTCCAAAAAGTATAATGATACTATAAATACTAAATAGTATATATAAATAGGTTATAATTATATATTTATCTATAACTACATATAAACAGATATATAAATAATGATCTACAAACCAAAGTTAACCAGTGATACAATTCCTGAAAGTCTTAAAAGTATTTCCATTATTTATTTTTATTTGGTATGATTAAGAATTAGAAACAAGCAATTGCAGCACAAAAAGAGATCAAGCAGTAATCATTCAATCGAAGTTTCAAAGCCAGAAAGACAGACAAATACCAGCCACCATGATCAGAAAACCTGAATCTGGAGAGCCACAATTTGATGTATATAGAGCTACCCATATTCTTAAGAATAAAACCCAGTCAAAAATGCCAAAGCAATGAGAAGAAATTTAGCAAAGGCCAGTTTCCTCTCATACTTTTGACCTCCAGTGCTCTCATCTCCTCAGAAATAGAGGGAAAAGTAATAAATGGTAAATATAATAACACAGTCAGAATCCTTTGGCCATTCTACCAGTCTAAAAGATTTAATTATAAAAGACAGTGTTCTGAGTCATATCAATCTTTAAAAGCTTTTACTAGAGCACAACCCTACTGAATTCTCAACTGCTCAGGATTAAAATTAATTTACCTTCTTATGATTTCTGTAAGTATCTACAAGTGAGAATTTTTTCAGATGTGATTGCTAAAAGATGTGATAACGCTCTACAACAACCGATTAGAAGAAATGCTTGGACAGCAGTGTAACTTAAAAAGAGTTTTTATCATTATTGTCCAATTCTATTTTAGGAAGAATTTGCATTTGCACTGTCCATTTTTTACTCTCCACTCAGAACATACAGATTTCTTACATAGTCAGTAGTCATACTTTCAAGAATGCTACTTCTGAAAGTTTAAAAAATGATTAATAAAGGCTTCAATAAATGCTTATTAGCTGTTATAAAGGATTGAGTGGAAGAAGCCAATTGATGTTTATAATAACCTACAGATAGATCTGTGATGTGCTTACAAAACATGTAATACTTACTATCCATCTCAAAAATGTTTTCAAAATGCTGATAAATCAACTATAAACTTCTATGAATTGTTTATAAAGTGTGTCATCAATATAAGTGTAGCTGGATAAACAATGCAAGATAAAACTTGTGAGGGGGCTATTCACTGTAGCTGTAAACACATGGAATACTTCATTGTGCAAAGACTTGGGAAACAGTCTTCTGCTTTCACACGGATTAATCCTTCTCATCCCTCAGCTGGTGATCCAAATCTTACCTCCCTCTCCTGCATAGTGCCTTCAGATACCTCAAACATCCAGGAAAACAGCAAATTGTACCCACAGAGACACATGGGCCAGAACTCCCCGAGCATCAGTAGGGAGTATGGCTTCAGATTTTCAAAACTTTGGAGAAAATTCCAACCTAAGGAACACCAGGGAGTACATATGTAGGGGGAATGTGTGAAACTCCTTAAGGAACTTAACCAGTGAATGTATTAATACTATGAACACAGGCAGGTGCTATCTACGTAACTTTTTTTCCCCCCTTTATCGCTGTGTAACCATAAATTATGCATTCTGCTGTTAAATCAGTAAAAATCCTTTCATATCAGTCAAATGACCTCATATTTCATTGAAAGCAAAACCTGTCCTGAATGTCACATCCATGAGAACACAACAACATGGAATTCTCTTCTGAGAAGTCAATGCAGAATTTCATGGCATATTAATGAATCTTTGCTGACTGTGGTAAGGCTTTCACTTATTGACACATGCTAAATAGCACAGACAGCTATCAGTCCTTGCTGGCTTTTTTTAAAGTAGTTTCCTGGTGACAAAAAAAAGGCCTATCCAGGAAGCTACAAACTGTCAGGAAGTTTGCAGGAGGGAAATAAAGATATTGTGCATTATTTCTTGAAAAAATGTAAAAACGAGGGTAGAATTGCTAAAAATGGGATTTCACCAACATCAGCACTAGAGAGCTCAATCTTCAGCAAAGCCATTCCTCATTCATATTTCTGCAGAAATCATAGCTGTGCTTTAACAGTAATCTCACATATTGACTGTTTTCAGCAGAAAGTATCAAGAGTATCATGCTCCAAGTATTCTACGTTTGCAGTCCTACAAAGTGAACAAGCTTGTCCATTTTTCATTGCTTATCCCCTAATTCTATCATTTTAGGCAGTGACATGAACTATAGTGTCTGAAATTCAAGCCCAGCTTGCTATCTACCACCACTGACTGAGCCAGTGTGCTTCCACAGGCTTTCCCAGGAGCACGACAACAAAAGAGTGCCATGGTTACGCTCAAGAAAATACCGATAACGTATTGGTTTGGGAAACATTGTCAGGTGAACACATCACCCCACGTCAGCTCTGGTGGTGTCAGAGTAGCACATCAGGAACACATTATAGCTCTGATGGGAGGTTAATGAATGCAGCAGCATATTTCATTGAGTACAGGAAAAATCTTAGGGCATTGTAGAAAATCAGTAGAGACTGTTTATATAGGCTTGGGGGGATACCAGCAATTCTGAAAAGGACATTGCCAGCCATAACTGAGAAGCAAAGAACAAAGCCAACAATATGGTATTAATCACATGCTCTGTCCGTGTATGATGCCAAACTATTCAAAGCACAGAATGTTCTTTATTCACCTCACTTTAAATTGCTTGAATGAACCTAGCACTTATGAAAATGAGAGATTAAAAACATTGATATCAACCAACCTTTGGGCCAAATCTTACTTATCTTATTGATGCAAGTAGTTCCACTGATTTTAGTGGATGTAATTACTATTGACTTCAACAGAGCCACTCACAGAGTCATGAGAGCAGGATGTGGCTCATTGCTTAACCAAGCTTCCCTGACCACCATGAATGGTGCCAACTCATCATTGCTGATGCAATGTCCCCCCTTTTCTGGTAATGGATCTCTTGAGCAGAAACAACTGTACACACCAAATTCTGTGACCCTTTTTTATGTGAGCACAGCACCAACCAGACTGAAATGAACTATTTCACTTTCTTCTTCAGAAGCCACAGATAGAACTCCCTGACACCTACAACTTCACAGCATGGTTTTATTGTTAATTTATCCAATTTCTAATGAATGAAACATCTGTGTGGGGCTGGAATTACACTTCTGCAAGGACTGCCTATTCTCTGATATTTATTGTGTATTTGAAAAGGATAGTACAAACCAAACTGATTTACAGTCAGCCTCCTGGGCACAGGAATAGATTGCTTCCAGTAGCAGGTTTCTAGCAGTGGACATCCCTTCTAAATAAGATTAGGCTTTTCCCATTCTCCCTGGTTTCAGATTTAAATGCAGAGTCTCATTTATGACCACACCAATATTCTTCTGCAGTATCCCTAAGAAACACTGCAGAATGGAGGAGATTTGGGGCACAAAAACATAGAATGCAAAGAATAACATGACTGAGAAATAGAAGGGAATCACAGTTTTTGACCTCTTAGGAGTGATGCTAAGGATGCCATCTTTTACAAGCTCATTCTTTCCTCAGTCATATTGCTTCAATGGCAGAGGTGGGAAGTATTAAATGTGTGAGATAGCATGACAGACGTGCAAAACTCAGGAAGGCAGAAGCCTGGAACTCTTTTTTTTTCAAGGATTCAAAGAGGCAGCAAACCAGTGTTTTATGGCAGTTAAACCCACTGGAATATACTATAAGCCAAGAATGTCTGTCTTCAATCCCAGCTTTCCACAATCCACTTCCTATTCTGAATGGCTATTTATGGTAGGCACCTATTCTAGTGTCTTTCTTATTTCATTATAAAATTTGAGTTATCTCCATCAATCTTAAATTCCTTTGTGGGCAGCTGAGATAAGAACCATTGTGAAGGTGTTCTGCTGCACTAGTTCTTACTCATCGCGGTGAGAGGTTATTCATTGCCCTCTGAAATTCCTCACTGGCTCCTGAATGTAGTTACAGATTCAAAGATGACACACATCTATATATTTAAGGACAGAGAGCCCAGATACTTTAAGGAAAAAAGTGATCTTTTCTTACAGAGCAAAGCTCTGCATGTAGGACATTATGAAATTCTTCCTTTATAGAAATAATACAACCAGGCTTAGGTCCTATTACGTGCACACTTTTTAAAAGATTATTATCTCAAGCACACAGAATAATAGTTAATATTTCAGATTTTAAAATACAGTGGAGCCTCAATTATCCAAATTCAGTGAACCCAGACAAGGTTTTGCCCCTTGTCATTTATTAATTAAATGGTAAATTGCTTCTATTACTAATTATTTCCACAGATCCATGGGCATGCAGGGCATTCTGGTTACTGGTAAACGCGATTATCAAGCCCTATTCAGTGTTCTTCCCATGTTCTTTAGATAACTGAGATTCTGATGTACTCTGAAACCCATTTAAAATATTTTTACAGTGTATTTCTGGGAGGGCTTCCAGGTCTTGTAGGTCCTCTGGGGTAGAGGCATCCCCAAGATTGTGGGAGGCAGGAAAGTTGACAAGCCAAAAGACAGGGAAATGTGTCAGCCAATACGTAACATAAAAAGCAAAACTACTTTGTGAGCTCAATCTGACAAATTTCTAATCCCAGAAGTGTATTAGTTTGAATGAGTGACTGGTTGAATAGGATGCTAGCAACTCAGCTAGTACATAAAACTTGTTCTTTTTGGAGGCTGGCCTTTATTTAGGAGAAGTTTAGCTTAAGAATCCTTTAGATGTGTGGGATCATACAAAGGAGAAATGCTGCTAAAGAGGGAAGGTGGAGCAGATTAAAAAATGCTGAGAGATATTAAGGGGAGAGGTAAAGAGCTGTGCACAGACCAGAAAAATGCAACAACTTTGGGTGAAACCATGAGAACTCTGTATCAAAAGAACATAAATTGATAAAAATCAGATACCAAATACAGCAAAGAACTGTCTCAACAGTCAAAACAAGTCTGCTTGTCACTCTAAGTAGAGTCACTTAAACCAACAACTCAATACAAAAACTAAGGACTAAGAGGAGTGCAAAATTAATTTTAAAAGAAAAAGGACATAAAAGACAAGTTCAGCAACTGGAGAAGATGTTGTACATTCCAATACTAGGGTGCACTTCATAATAATCAGAGCAGGATATACAGATGAGGGATTGCTGCTGTAAATTAAAATATATATAATTAAATGGAATAGGTAAAAATTAAAAAGTAACGAAAATCTCCATGGGTTTGAACTCCATGCCTACAAAGAAAGAGCATGGTGTTAGATTCATACCATGGACCACCCTACTAAAATGCTGATAGTGACTATGAAAAGCAAAATGGAAGACTTCAGAGGCAGAAAACCTAAGGAAGAATGAGCAACTTTGTTTTAGTGCTAAGAGAACTAAACCTACTTTAATATGTGCATATTAAAGAATCACTTTGTAATAATGAACATAACACAAGAAAATTCAGTTCTCTATAAGACTGAAAAAATTACAAAAAATAATCCACTACAACAATATACAATTTCAGGAACAAAATTCTATTTAGAATAAGGAACAGAGAAGAAAGGAAATTAAAAAGAAACAGCTAAAGGTAAATGTTCTAAGATGCTACTGTTAGAAGATATGTTATCAGAGATTCACTTCTCTTACAAGTAACAGGAAAGCCTTTCTTTAGAATAGCTGTAATAATCCTGACCCCCAATCATCTGCCTCAATAATTTTGAGGAACATCTCAGCAGTTTGTCTGGTAGACACAGCCTGAGGTACTTAAGAGATCCCTAAACAGTTCTGACTTACCTGAATATGCTGGGTTGTAAACTGCCATAATTCAGTTGCCACTTTAGATGGAAAATCCCTTGTAAGAGGGCAAAAATCTCCAGGAGAAATGCAAAATATGGTTCCTTTAAATGCAAGAACCTTGCAAGTTGTACTGCAGTAATTCATTTCTACTTATAACTCACAAAACAAATGTATAGCCACGTGTGAAAACAAGAAAATAATAGGATTTTTAAAGCAAGCCAAGTGAAACGATTTACTTGAAGGAAAAAGACACCATTCAAAAAGAGGAAGTTATTTTGAAACACAGAAAGCAGGAAAAAAGTGCATATTTTGTTGATTTTTTATAAAGAAAATGTTGAACAAGGCAGGCACATGAAAATCTTGAGGAACAACTGCTTAAAGCCATAAATAACCTTTCTGGACACCTTACATAAAATCTGTTTCTGCCAACAGATGAGGTGCAAAAGGGGTGTTCAAAGCACAAAAATCCCAAATAAATTCCTTGCAGTACTGTTCACTACAGAGTAGTTTTAAAAGGTTTACCAGTTAAATCCCTCCCCTGGAAGGTTAAATCTCAGAAAATGTGCAGTGGAAAGAATAAATGGTTCCCATCTAACAGTTATAAAAGAAACTGTTATAAAGAAACTCAGTCACGAAAGAGCTTAACTAATAACTCTTGCACAACAAAAGAACAGAAAGTGATTTAATGGCAATAGTAAAAAAGGGCTTTAGGAAGATCCACATAGATCACTTGGTCTATAGTCTATGCCACAGAAACTGGTAGAAATTATAATAAATAATAACAGACACTTGAGTAGATAAAACAGGGAAGACACAACATGAATTTTTGCAGATGGAAATTTTGATTCACAAATCCATAGAGTTCTCAGAAGGAGGCAATGAACCTATGCTGCTAAAAATTAAATAATATGACAATCCTCACCAAAGTAATTTTCTAAAAGAAAGTTATCATGACATAGGAGAAAAAAACCCCTAAATATTCATGCAACAAAATAGGATTTAATTTAGGTATTGCTACACTGGAAAGACGTCATGGAATCCTTGTGGATATACCTATGAAATAGAACCAGTTCAATATTCAGAACTGATAATAAAGGAGGAGAAAAACTCTTAAAAAAAAAACCAAAACTTGGGAATTATTAAGAAAGAACTAGAAAATAAAACTAAAATCATAATGACATCCTTCTAATAAAATCCATTGTAGACTCACATACTGAACAATCTGTGTGGGTTTCAACTCTCAAGACAAAAGAGGAAATAAGCAGCCAGTAAGATGCAGAAAAGGGCACAAAGATGTTCAAAGCACAAAACAACTTCTGTGCAAGGACAGATTAAAAATAGTTGGGTTCTTTGCCCTGGAAAATGAATGATTGAGAGAAATATAAAGGAGCCTGATAAAATCATTACAAACAAGTACAAGGTGAACTGTTAATAATTGCTCCCTATTTCTCATTACACATTTCTAGAAAGCATCCAAAGAAGTTATCAAGCACCAGGTTGAAAGCAAACAAAAGGAAGTATGTTTTCACACAGTGTGTAATTAAATTGTGGAATTCATCAGCACAGGATGCTTTTGATGCCAGAAGGAAAAATGGTTTCAAAAAGCAACCGGACAAAATCAGAAAATAGAGCTTAGGCTTTAACAGCCCATTCCATCAGGGCTATTAAACACAGTGATGCAAAAGCAGAAAATGCTACTCCACACTAAGAAATGTACATTTCTGTAGAGCAGAATGAACCAATCTGATGTGCATCAGACAGCAGCTAAGCTTCTACATGGCTAACACATAGATCACAGAGATTCTGGCTTCAAAATGACTTTATGGAGCACATGGATTATGGCTGCAACTGATGATTTACTATTGCACTGTCAACATACTGGATGTTGATTAATATCCTTCCCCAGGTACAACCATAGTTAAAGTGTATGTTAAGGACAAAATGTTAAGAGTGAAACAGAGAAATGTTTGGAGAACAAGATATTCTTTTGGGAGACTTGTGATATAGAGATACAACATATTTTCCTAACTGGATGAGATTCCAATAGGTGATATTCATTTCTGAGATGAAAACCACCAAACTTATGAAATTACCAGTGATGATACCCCCTTTGGTTCTAATGGCTGTTCAGCATTCACACTATGGAGTGATTTGTGTGGGAGCTGCATTTATTCTATTGTGCCTGTTATGCTCAAAAATGCCTCTTAAAGCCAAGCAAAAACATTCAGGTCACAGAGCAAAGCACGCAAAAGTATGAAAATATCAAAATGAAGTCTGTCACAACAGCTGTAGTGTTACAATACAATCTTCCATGTTATGATTGTATATTTTGTGTTCTGTATAATGGATAGCATCCAGGGAATGAGACTAATTCAAATACTCTTTTTTTTATCCTCTCTGTTCAGTGTGTGGCCCCAAGCCTTGTTTACTGAGTGGCATCCAAGTCTTGCATGAAATAAGATGGGGTTTTGTTTCTGGATTTTCTGTGGTACTCATCAATATAGCCTCTGAATATCTCAACAATCTTGCTGAATTAATCCTCACAATGTACCCTCAGATGTCTGGAATTATTTTAATTCCTCATTGATGAAAATTATGAGAGAAATTATGTGAATTTTTTTGTGGCCACACAGGGAGCCTGTATCCAAGATCTGTTCATTCTGAGGGGTGCTGAGCATCTCCTGAACGCATCTTACAGAAGGAGCACTCCAAGAATTCTTGCTCTTCCATCAGATCTGCAGCTCATCTGTAGCATAGACCTCTCCAGTGGGGGTGGGATACCATGGACAGGGACCTCCTTCCTACCACACCATCTCTCTAGTCCTGTGAATTAGGAACAGTGTCTCAAAGGATACATTGCTGCAAGATTTGCAAAGCCCTTGGAGGCATTCAGATCATTGGCACAATGAAGAGTGAAGTTATGACGTTCTGTTGTTACAATCTTATGCAGAAATTTCTCCTTCTGATTTGCACTCTCTAGGATTCTTGCCAGCATTAGGTATTTAAAATTATATTTTTCTTAAAAGTCTCAAGGAGGGGCAGTGGTATGGATGTAAGAAATCAACCACTGACACACGGAGTGTTTCTGTAATGTTAAAGATTGCAATTTATAGTTGTGGCATAGGAATGACAACTTTATGAAACACTCTTTATATACTGCACTTTGTGTTCAAAGTGCATGAAAACACATTAAAAATAGCCTTATGTTCTGCTACCTTAAGGGTCTGTCTCACACCTACCACATCCAAGAAACTGAGAATAAAGCTCAGTGTCTGTTCCTCTATTGTGTTCCCTATTGTGCCTACATATTGCAGCATTTGTCGTCTGTAAGATCACACACTGTAGGAACAACTTTCAGTTCTCTGTGACAATAGGGTGAGCTGAGGACAGACTGGCAATATTTGGAGATGAATTTCCTGCCCTTTGTGGGTTTCATTTAGACTCTCAGCATTATTTGAACTTTTGTGGTTTAATTTTCTTTGTTGTTGTTTTAATTTTAATGGCAGAAAACTTCATCCCTCTGGAAGCAGTGAATCTCAGGATCTGAGGACTAAATGGCCATGTTTTCTCCTTCTGGCATTTTAAGATACATCAGCAAACAGAGAAAGGACATAGTAGACCTGTAGAATGGCAAAGGGATGTAGAGCTTCTTATTTTTTTAGTAAAGATATCAAAAGGCCTAGGATCTGTTGATGCTTAATGGTCTTCTGAAGAAATTTCTTCCCATCAGCATACAATCACAACCACAGGCTCAGAAACTGCCCACCATCATGGGGCAGAAGTTTGTTGTATGAAAGCTGCCCTTTTCTCTTTATATGTTAAAAAAAGAATCATAAAATAACTCCATTGTAAAAAAAACCAAGGGACTAAAACAAATAACACATGACTCTTCTGAGAAGAAGAACTGCCAGTTATGGGATAATAGTCACTAACTACTGCCAGGAGTTTTCTCAATTCCAAGGAACATCAGCATGAGAGAGTTTTATTTAGGTCTACCTTGACTAACATACGTAGAAAGGAACATTTCTGATTCTTCATTTCCTCATTCTCTCAAGTGTCACAGATTCCTAGTCTTTGCTTCTGTTTATAGTCATCTCTCAATATGTATTTCAGGAAAAGAAAAATCTAAATAAAGATCATAGACTGCTCCATTATGTGCCCTTCCTCTTCTTCTTCTCCTCCTTTCTTGCGTTTGTGCAGTGTTGTGGCACCTATTAACTACCCATGTTTTCAGAATGACATTATACAAGGTGCAGGATGTACCACTGTGCCCTAAAAATATCAACAACTGCATTAGTCTCACAATAATTAATGGCAGGCATTATGCAAATGACAACTTTTTCACTGCAAAATAATGACATTTCTTCATTTTGATCAGAGTTATGCAAAACAATGAATTGGGGATGATAAATCACACAGGAGAATTAAGAAAGCCATAACGTTCCTGCCCAGGCAGGCAGAAAGACAGACAGACCAACAATTTAGAACACATTGTTTGTTCTCAAACCGCTATTAAGGAATAAATAAAAGCACAGCCAGCCGGTCATTAGAACGTATGTATAATTTAGTTTCCCCCCTTTAGGCAACTGTGCATAAGGGAACGTTAAATTCTAGCAATCGAATTATTACAAGTCACAAGCAAATTTTTTTTTATTAACCTTAATAAGTCATTCACTCAGAGACTACAGTCATCAGGCAAATAAAATATATCACATGTCATTCTCTTACACATTAACTAATTTCTTATGCAAACATCACAATGTATAGCAATTACCACTGCTCAAAAAAGCCCCAAAGTCAGTTTCAATTTATTTTATTGCTTTTGTTCGTGGCCATTTCCTGTAGAGCTTTCTTCTCTAACTCCATGTTTAAGGTACAAAATGAATGCAAGTAACAAGAAGCTACTTCTCTGAAATGTTGCTGCACTTTTCTCTTTATTGTGAATACTGTTGGAAAAAGATGTCGGTCAGCAAGATCTTCTTGTGAGCATCAAGAATCTTCTCAAAGGTGACATTGCTTGTATCTCCCAAAGGTAAAAAGCCATCAGTGACCAGAGCACCATCCCTTCCCCATCCCTTTCTCCGCTGCATGCTTCCCAGCTCCCGAAAGCGCAGCCCCAGCCCAGCCCTCCCCGTGGCTCCTGCAGGGAGCCCGGTGCAGGCCGGCCTGTGAGCTCCCCGGAGCCTCCATTCCCACACTGCTCCCCAGGAGCCGGCTTCCCAGGGACAGTGGGACTGGAGGGGAGCTTTGAACTCCCCCTGCGCTCCACACTCTTCTACTGCTCCTGACAGTGTCTCCTGATGAAGCGGAAGTGGCTCTGAGCTTTTAATAGACAGCACTCCTGGATCTTTCTTTTCAGTGATTCCTGCTGGGAGAGTCTGATGTATCAAAGAGTTACAGCGATTAAAGCTGAAGAGACCTGTGGTATTTAATCATTTAGTCCCTCCTCCCACCTGAGCTGGGGTATTCCTTATGCTATTTTCCCGATGCTCTATCTAGTCTAACTTTGGAGATTGCGAAATAACTGGGCTCCCACCTCTTCCCTGGGGAGGTTATCCCACAGTGGCACACCATGAGACTGGAAATTTCCCAAGGTATTTGCTGTAATTTTACTTCTTTATGATTAGTTTTATAAAAAAGGCTTTAGTTTTCAGACTCCCAATACTGCCATTAGATTTTGTTTCTGTGTAAGTGTAGAGACTGAAACTGCATCAGACTTCCTCACATCCATAGCTCAGCATGACACTTAACAACATTATCCACTGAAAAATAAAGCTGGATTTGGAGCACCTAAATATTATCCAAATCCTCTTTTTATTCTTCATGGTGACTGCTGGCAAGAACTGGTATGAAAAGGGATCCAGGACAGGACGTTCACAGCCAACACAGTGTCACCTCCCTTCTAGCCACATCAGCTGCTCCCCTCAGGAAGCACTGGTAGCCATTCCAAACACACACAAAGCAGAGCATCAGCAAGGATTACATATTCCCCACGAGGAGGTTAAACTGCAGAGCTCTTGTGAAGCATAGTGAGGGGCCTGGAAAACCCACAATTCCTGTGTCAGTGAAGAGTCAATTCCAGCTTTATCTGAACCAAGAGGAAGATCATCCATCCCTTTTTCTTCTCCCCAAATGTTAGTACCCTTGCCTCCAACAAAGACAATTAAGTCAGTCCCAGAGACAGACAGAGAGAGAAGGAAAGAGAACAGTAGTGCTGGAAATAACTGGTGTCTTTGAAAACGAAGTGGTAGCAGTTGTTCACCCCCCTCCCATTATCTATTTCAGGACTTTTAGTGTAATTCACCCTGCCTTGGAACACTGCAAAAAATTCTCCACCTCCAGCCTCTCATCCGGAAGTTAATAACATTTTGCAGCTCTCCTTAAATAAAATCCAGCCCATCCTGGATCAATAAGACTGATGCCTATTTCCCTAATGGCAGCCGATTGCCATTTGCTATTCAAATCAGACTAGATAAATTACAGTACATGCCAAGGAACAGGCCAGTGAATTAAGACAGGCCTCCTGAGAACCAGTGATATTATTAATCTTTTAAGACACTATCATATTTCTTCTTGACAGTGTGCGTAGACGCTCAGACATGCTGCACTCAGATTGAAATATCAGCTGCTGCAAAAAATCAATAGCGTTAGAAACACAATAATTTTCTGTCTGCAGGGCCCCCAATAAGCAACACTTGTGCTTGTCCTCCTTTCCACATCTATGCTCCAAATGCATTTGTTTTAAAATCCAGGCTTCAATTCTGAATAGTCATTGTGGTGGACAACATTGCTTTTGTTGTCATCCTTTGCCACAGAAGCCACAAGTGTGCTTCTCGATAAGGTTGTGGTTCTCAGAGACAGCAGAAGGTACTCCAGGGTCAGATACTCACCCAGTATACTTCGCCCTTCTCCCCACACCCTCCTGCTCAGTCTCTTGCTCTCTCATTGAAGGCTTTATAAAGACAGATATTGCTAGAGCTCCTGTTATCCCTAAGAAAAACATCCTGGATGTGAACTGACAAAGGGAGACGGTACATGACAAGAAAGGAGAAAGCTTAAGGGATTTCTCTTCAGACTGGCAACAGATAGGGTCAATTCAAACAATTTTGATCTCTTTAGACCTGTGGATGAATTCAATAGAGGCTCTGATAGTCAAGTAAGCTGCCCCTGGTTTCTCAACTACTCTTTATGCTGAAGGGGAGAAAGAGTCTATAACTGATAACTATTCCTAAAAGGGTATTTTATGATTTACGAGACAAGTGGGCTTAGGGAAAAATGTGTAACTTGGGGGATGGGCAACAAGATGCTAAAATAAGGTTTCTCCTCACCCTTGACATGATATTGGTTTACTGTGTGGAAAAGAAAAAATTCTAAAACACAACAAAATCAGGAATCTCCACACAGTTCTAAGCTTGAGATTACTCTTTATATAGCTCTATAAAAAACCCCAAACATTTACAGAAATGGACTAGACTGGATAAATTAGGTCCAGGTTGGCTAAGCTGCGATTTGAGATTGCCAGATTTCTGGCATCCCAGGTCAACAGTGACCAGGAAGAGTTGATGAATGTCCCAGTAGGGTGAGAGGAGTGAAGCGATGAAATCATTCAAGTTACATCACAATTAGCAGTTGCCTTCTGCCCTTAAAACATTGTTAACAGCACTGGCAGGACTGGAGACCAAAAATATTAACTCTCCTCTGACTCTTGCACAATTGTGAAGGCTTCAATTCACTTCCATTTAAAAAGTGGGGCAAGCACAACCTGCAACATAGACAGAGCCCCACCTTCTGATGAATGCCAGGGTGACCTGGCTGATGGACACACAAGGCTGGCTGATGAGCAAGGTGCTCATTAGTAAATAGATGAGGAGCCACTCTGTGCAGCTCTGGAGTATGCTTTACCTTCTCTATGCTGAGCAGAGATCTGGCTCACCTCCTCCCTTGGGATTCTTAGCACCCCTCTCTCTGGTGCACAAAGTGACCTGCTTAGACAAAGAGAAGAGTGAGCTGCCATCAGGCTTGCTTCTGGGGAGAGGGCAAGTTTAATTAAGGCTGGCCAGTGGATAAGAATTTTCTTCATTGAGACAGAAATACCAGGTCTCAAACTCTCAAATGTTAAAAGAAAAAGCAACAACTTGGTGAAGTACCTTCAGATCTAGACCCCCAAAGTTTTCAATCTCGATGTCACCAGAAGTGACCAATGCTCCCATGAGCAGCATGGTGCAATTTTCCTGGAGCAAAGGAGGCTCAGGAAACACCTTAATGCCCTCTACAGCTACCTGAAAGGAGGTAGTAGCAAGATGGGGGGCAGCCTCTTCTCACATGCAAGTAGCAACACATGAGGAAATGGCCTCAAGCTTGTGCCAGGGAAGGTTCAGATTGGACATCAGGAAGAATTTCTTCACTTAAAGGGTGGCCAAGCCTCGGAACAGGCTGCCCAAGTAAGTGGTGGAGTCACCATCCCTGGAAATGTTCAAGAAATGACTGAATGTGGTACTTAGTGCCATGATCTAGTTGACATGGTGGTGTTTGGTCAAAGGTTGGACTTGATCTTGGAGGAGTCATCCAACCTCAGTGATTCTATGATTCTATCATTTTCAATTAGAAAAGTAGTTACTTTGCACACATCTGAGGAACAGACTTGAGATTCACTCGTTCCTGATTGTCCATGAGTTGGATTTGTTTCATGCACCTGAATGGAACTGCTCCCAGTATATACAAGTCTTACTCTACTTCCAACAGGTTTTGGTTGTGCCATGTGGGATCTAGGAACATGTTGATCACACTTCAAAGTACTTGCGAAAATGTCATAGTGAGCCATGTGCATGTGGAGCTCAGCCTAAGCTGTGGGGCTAATATGAGCATTGGCACAAAACTATGCGTGAGCAAGCAGTATGAGGGCTAAGGAGTAAACATGAACAGACAGCACCATGGGTGATGAAGGATGGGATATGAGTCTTCTGCTTTTCCTCTCCAATCTTCAGATCACTCCTCTGCCTGCTGCTCCTCTTTCTCCTCTAGTCTCCTTCTATCTGTGCCATGTCCTCTAACTATGGATCATTGCTGCTTTGATTTTGCACAGCAAAAATCATTAATTCACACAGTACTATGGCTAACAGCACCATAGTTTTGCAGAAGGTGCCATGGTATCTAAGAAAACAAACCTACACATATCACTGAATAATAAAAAGAAGATAAATTCACTTCTCCAGAGCAGGTAAGGGACTAAAATAATCTATACCACCATCAACATTTTGAGATGGGTCTTCTGAAAAGTTCCTATGTCAGTCCAAAGAATGGGGTGGTAGACTAAAGCTACCCCAGAACCTGTGCCACATCTATGCAGAGATCCCCAAAGGTATAGCGGGGCTGCAGTACAGCATCATGCACACAAAACTCCCCATACAAAAGCTTGTGAGAACCATTACATTAAGGATGCCCCATCTTTGTGTCTATAAGCACACCGAACACCTGAGTATGAACTGAGGTCCTTAGAAAGACGTGAATTTCACATCACTGTTTATTTAACAAGGTGTTTTCACACTAAACTCATACTCCATCTGCATGTACCTTTTTTCTCTTAGAAACTAACACAAGTTATTCTGATCAATATAGACTAATTTCTTCTTTTCTTCTTAGGCACTGTTATATGCTACCCTATGCCCCCCCTTTATCCTTGCATTTGGAAAGGAAATAATTCCTGTAGCAACTGGCCATACAACTATTGTTCACATTTCCCTGATACTTCTCCCTTGGGAAGAAAGACACCAGTGGTTGTTGCAAGACGATGTAACTAAATGGACTTCTTCATGCTGAAAAATACTCTTGAGATTTAAAAGAAGCTGTGCACATCTTCCTTCTGACATTTCTGTTTCCAACGGAAAGGATTAGACAGAGGGTGGAAGTACACAGAGCGCTAGGGCCATTGCTGCTGGTCAGAGCTGCTTCAGAGAAGATTCTCTAGACAGCCTCCTCTGGATAGATCCTGCTGGAATGGAATTTGCAGACTGTAATGTTTAAATACCATTCAGAAGTTAAAACAGTAGTGACAAACCCAGTTATGTTTAAAGCCAGATTTCCATTGCAAAACACCCTGCATGCCATCCCTGCTGACAGGCAATGCCAGGCATTGCTGTCAGCCACAGGCTACAAAAGGAAGAGGAAGAAAGTAAATGTACTGCAAGTTTAAGGCACAGACACATACTGCTAACAACTGCTGTCTGCTATCCTTCCTCACCCCCTGTCTCTGCCCCAAGACATTGCTCTGATTTTGCAGTACAGAGAACAGGTCTATGCACAGAAATCTACCTGCAGGCTAGAGCTCCAGCACACCCAGGGAGCATTCACTCACCCTGTGCTTGGACCCTGCAGGTAGAAGCGCTGAACGAGCCCATTCTGTGAGAATACACAGGGATTATTGTCAAACTCCAGTTGTGATTCACAATAATCCACCAGCTCATTCTATAAAAAAACAAAGGGAAACTGGGAGTGCTTTTACGGCAGAAGAGCTGGGAGAAAGTGACAATGTAAGAACTCCATTCTAGATGGGTGGAATAAAGAGCAACTGAGATGGTAAGGAGTTGAATCACTAGATCATGTAAGAAGAAAAAGGAAGATCTGTGTGGAAATGGCCACAAGACAAAGAAGGTGCAAAGGGAAAAGCAGAGAAAATGAAATTATAAGAAAATTCTGTGAGATAAATGAGGATTTTTAAGTGGCTGGGGGAAGAAAACCTAAGCAATGAAAAGATGACAGCAAATCCAACCAGGCTTAAGCCAACCACAGGTTAGGAGTGCCCTCTCTAAAGGATGGAGCTAGATAAAAGGTGTGTTCCCTTTTCTGGCCATGAACATCTGTGTTTAGCAATAACTTGAAAACAAACCATTTTTGAGAGCTTTGTAAGGTATTCTTTCCACACCACAACTGCAACCTCCCTCGCATGGCCAGAAAGATAACTAAACAAAACATTTATTCAAAACTTTGGATCTCTTCACCTCTTGCTAACAATCCAGCTCTGCTGAGGTCAGAAGTGAGAGGAAGGCACCGCTGTTCAGACAGCTCTGTCAAATGAGCCTGGAAAAGGTAATGAACTTTTCCAGAACAATAGTCTCTATGGTACATTAAAAAGAAATTCTACCAATGCTCCCTGGTTGCACCCTTAATAAAAGAGGTGGAGGGAAGAAGGCCTGACATCAAAAGATCAGGAGCATCCTAATTTTTCCCACTGCTTTCAGTGTGAGTTGGTGCAATGAGCTGCCACACAGCTGGTGGGGGTGAGCCATGCACCGGTGCAGGGCATGCTATGTAATATGTTAGAGCAAGCCATGGCCTCTCTCTTTGTGCGAAGGAACGCTCCCTCCAAATCATGGCTAAATCTGCTAAGAGGGGTGGGAGGAAACACTTCCTACTGTGGCAGACCTGCTGCCTTTCTCACACGAGTAGAAATTTGATCTCTCACACTCACATGACTCCATCCCTGCGCTGGAACCTCTGGTGGAGGCACTCCCAGCTCAGTTACAGGTTTTAATTACGAAATGACAATACCGAAGGCTGGCTTTGCTTGAACCAGCATGTGTCACCAAAGCTGATGGGAAATATGTAAAAAAGAGACCCAGTTTAATTAGCCTGAATATTTTACAATGATTATCTTCTACAAGAAAACCATCCCACATCTTGATTTGGCACCTGTCAGGTTGCTGTTCTTATCCACCATGATCTCTCCTTGCTTCTTCGTGTCATAAAAAAAACCAATGGTGAAAATGACAGACAGATGCAAACAAGATTTTGGTAATTACAGCCCTGTGGCTGGTGGTTGTTTGAACATCGTTTTATTTCTTCCAATCAAACAAGTCCTTGGACTTCACAGCCCTAGAGCTTCAGACAGGGGTGAGGCTGATTATATTATGACATTACAGTGCAGACTGGCAGATCAGACAAAGTGGATTTCACTCAGTAATTAAACTGCAGTATCTCTCGTCTAAAGTCCAGGACAGGATTAATCGAAAGGTAGCTCTTTATCATTGCGATTAGTGCTGGGATTTGAAGAGTGACTCCACAGATTTCTGATTTGATAGCTCATCCTGGGTACCAGCTTATCAGAGACTGCACATCTGTCTGACTTGTAAAAATAGCATGAGGTCAAGATCTATTTGCCAAGTCTCATAATTTTCTTTATTTTATTTTTATTTGGAGGAAACTCAGATTGATTTAAGTATTACAGTGTCCTTTGGCTTTCTGTGGCAGTACAAAGATTTCCATTTAAGACCAGCTAACCTATAACCCTGCCCCCACCCTAAACTGCATTGTATCTACTATCTGTAGTCTGTAGTCTACAGACTTACAATTTTCTCTGTACCTTTAAATTTATTCTTCAGGGTCCAGGAAAACCCACCTGATTGTCAGAAACGAAAAAGTACAAATTTTACATACAATAGCTTTTTAGCTACTCTAAAGTGGTCTAGCAAAAGAAGTTCCAAGCTTTCAAGGCACTCCAAAGATTTACTGGATGAAAATAGAGTCTTAAGAATTCGTTTCTTTGTCAGTATTGTATAAAATCCCTAACATAAAATGCCAGCTAATGCTTTTTTTTTTCCCCCATAAGTTTCCAAAAAGCTTTCAATGCTCCTGCTTCTCCTCACAAGGCTAATAAACACAGAGCTGGGAAAACTTTCTCAGTACAGCCAGACAGTTTCCTTATGCTGCTGGCTGGGGAAGCAGCACTCCTGGCACCTGCCCTGATTTACTCACTAGAGGAAGGAGAATTTCTACAAGTAGAAGTAAGGCAGGGAAAAACAATGGACATTTTTTTTTTCCTACTGCAAGAAGTCATTATCTTTAAGAAACAGAAAAATCAAGGTAAGACAAAGAAAAACACTACTTCTCCCTCCCATTAACAAAGTACAGTTAGGAATTGACTTACAATTCTGGACATACTCTCTACCTAAAATCTCTTGCAGTCAATGCTGTTTTGAATTACACTCTATGGAGAATACCCTGGTAAGAATCCCAAGAGATTCCAAAAGTGTATGGGAGTGGTTTGGCACTTGCCTTTAGGAAATCATATACATTTTTAGTTCCTTTCAACAAGTTTTCAAGGCATAGCAGTCACAAAACCTGATGCCCCAAAGGCCGCTATTACTAGGTTCCAAATTTTCCCCAACAAAGGCTGATAAAAAAAGAAATGTATTTATGAAAACATCAATAAAAATTTTACTTGCAGCTGAATGAGGTTTTTGAAAGACAAACACTTTTACTGGAAAGTGAAAGAATTTTTTTGTGGAAAGAAGTTGAAAATCAAAAATATTCCATCTGAGGTCAATTCTCAGCATAGTTTCTTTAATATTTTTAGTCTTGAAAAAAAAAAGTCATAATTTACACTGTTTTGTTTCATCCACAGAATAGTCGTGTGCTCACCACAGAATTCTATAATTCTATAATTCAGAATTACTTGGCCCACCTGTACAAAAGGATAATTGCCACAATGTCCTTTGCTATTTTGCCTATAGCAATGTTTCTTCTCATTTGTACGAATCTCTGATGTAGATTATGAAGATCTAAAGCAGGAGCACTCTCTTAATTTCTACCCAAGCATTTATTAGAGACAGACCCTAATTCTGTTTGGGGACTGGGTAGTATTACAATCCAAATAACAAACTAAACAATTCCCTAGGCAAAGTATTTTATTTGGAGTTTTATTGTTACTGTTATTTTTGTGATGGAATTTACAGGGAAAAAAGCCAAATTATTTATAACCATTCATTTTAAGTCTTGAAAGCTATTTCACAGCTCTTGGAGTCATAGAAGACCCTCAGTATCATGAACTCTGATTCCCACACAATAAAGAACTTATAATTCCACCCAGCAATTCCCATTGCAATTCTAATGACTAGTGTGTATGGCCACACAACATTTACAAACAGTGATGATCCTAATTTAAGGAATTAAACCAGCAGAATATCAAAAAATACCTTGGAAATTTGTTTTTAGTAAGTACTTTCTCGGCCCAAACACTTACAAGTGGGGAGAGAAGAGGAAATCTAGCCAAGCAAGGAGGCAGAGAAAAATCACACAGATGAATGACAAACAGCGCATTTCTTGGTCAGCTAATAAAGACACAGATAAGTAATACCAGACAGAACAGTCTCAGTAATCTTTGTTTAAATGGCTAGCTAAATATTCAATAAATTCTCACTGCTATACTTGTTCTTTGCAGAGGTGTGAAGGTGTGAATTTTATTCCTAGTCCGGCTGCTGATACTGTAGATACAGATTCAACTTGCATAGGGATTTCAAAGCTAGTATTCAGACCACTAAACTATTCCTCAGACCAAGCTGAAAACAAAATGCAAATGAACTACTGCGGATCCTGAGCTCATGCTGTTTCCCTCCTGCCTTTCAGAATTTTCCCCATTTTTCCTCTGAAAATTCTAAAGTTTTAAAAATATTATTAAAGAATCAAATAAGCACCAGCCTTTATATTTATATTTTTTCATTTCAGAGTCTTTGTGTTATGCTTTGATCATAAATTCAGTATCTTCCCTCCAATCACGAGGACTAGAAACTTATTTTATAAACAAAAAACAAAGAACTTGACATTATCTGTTTACTTCAAGAGTACAATCTTTAAGAAAAACATCAGCTATTATGACACTTTCAGTAAAACTGCAACCACTGCCAGCAAAGTGAAACATTAATCTAGGTGTGCACATCCTTCTGGTTTTCGCATCATGCGTAAACACTGAAATTCCACAAAAAGAGCCTTGTAGTTGTGTGTTGCTCTGGAGAAAAGTTGGATAGCATAACACGTCCATGACTTCACAAAGTGGTCAATCAGCAAGTGCTTCCCACTAAACAGGAAAGGACTCTTACATGCCAAATCCTGGCTTTGGTAACAGAGTGGTAAATTTCATATTAACGTAAACCAGGGAAAGATTTGTCCCAGTGTAAACACAACCAGAATTAATGTTATGTTTTACAGAGTTCCTAAACAACTACAAATTTCTTCCACCTGGAAAAGGGAGAAGTACATGTCTTGCAGCATGATATTTTTTGAAATGAAATCACAGCTGAAAGCTTGGATAAAACTAGTCAGGAGAGGAAGAGAAATTGCCAGCCATCAACACAAAAAGTGACTGCATTTTTTTCCCCAAACTCTAAAGATGCTGCCAGCACCCAGTTCCTAGGCCATATGTTAGTAAAATGAACCAAATCGACCCATAATCCTAACCAGGAGGTTACCATGAGGCCTGAAACTGTGATGCACTCAGTAAGAATCTGTTTTTCTTAATTAAAGAAGTAGTCATACCTACTTTCAGTTGAGTCACTCAGACTCATAATGTATCTAGCCTCAAAAAATATTTAACAACATATATTAAGTATGTCAAGCAGCTATTCCATTAATAACACTTTGCACTTCTATTCTGCTTTCTATGCCAGTAGACCAAAGCACTTTGTGATCATGAATTAATCAATGCTACCACCACCTGTGCACTGGAAATAGTTGGCTGGCATCCACTTAATGACCCTGGATGATAGCTGGAGATGTGATCCTCATTTTTCTACCTCCCAAACCAAGCTTTAACCAGAAGACAAAACACCAAGTAAAAACACCAAGTAACGATGGCTTCCCTAAATTCACCAAGCACTTAGTACAATCAAAATAAATCTGTCAGAGTAACCACAGATCATAAACTTTGCTTTCACTAAGGTAGAGCATATGAAAAACAGAACTATCAAAGAAAGAAAATGCACAGATTGCAGCTTCCTAAACTAAAATCAAGTTTGCCAGGATAACAGTTTCTTATTCCAGTCATGACCATTAGGCAGGTTTACATTCCCTCTCTGCTCTGCTATGCTGACAGGCAACACATAAGACTGCCCATTGTGGAAAACTAAAAAACACTGCAGAATAAAAGAAACAAAATGACCTTGATAATTTCTAAGTTTGGTTCTAGGATGGAGTTTCATGAAACGAAACCTGTCAGTGATGATTGCCAACAACACATAGGTTTCTGTAAAAGGTTTAAACAGGACTGGCCATATTCAAAAGCTCCTCAGATTTCATCACCAAATAAATTTATGACTTCAAGTCCCTCTAAATAGAGCTCATAATCCTGAAATACTTTGCTAACTTTTGATTTGGTTTCTACTTAGGTAAAGAGACTGAAGTCAATGGGAGCTTTGCTAGAATAAAGTCTGAGAAAAGAGTTTGCAAAAGATTATTTTTACAGTAAAAAAATAGTTGCAGAAAACATCTGTGCCTGAAGTGGAAGAAAACGGTTCAAACTTCACAATGTTGCTTTTAATAAGGATTATGTCTTCAAAAAGAAGACCCAGCAGATCAGACTGATCATATCTGCTTAGTTGATATATAACCTTATGTTCCCAGCTTAGAAAAAATAATGCCCACAGACTAGGACAAGATCAACTCACGCTATACACTATCTAGATTTTAATCCAACTGTTTAAAACATATGCTATCCACCCTGAGTAACTTCAGACGATACCTATTTTTCCTTTGTGCTTCAGATTTTACCAAACTGCAGATATTTAATACTTCCCTCTCGTATCCTGCACAGATTTCAGTAATAGGGATGTAAATTGTTTTTCACTTTTGTTTGATACGCCTTGCAATTAATAGAGGTTAAACAAAACAGTTCCACTTCCAAGAAACTTTTCTATGACCAGTAAGCATGAACTCATGGCAATCTGGGAATCCAAGTCATATTCATGACACTCAGCAAATGTGCTGAGGGAGCTTTTATACTGTCAGGTATAAACCACATGCTAATTATTCTTAAGTGCCCATCACACCCTCAGTACATGGTACAGGTAGAAAAAGCATTTAAAGGTAAAAATTTTGGCCTGTGGGCTCACCTAAATTGCCTGAGGGCAACTGATGTTAGCAAATCAGCATTAATGAAATCAAGTATTCTTTATATTATACAGCATTTTAACAGAGTCCAACATTTCATCTAATAACTGCTTTAGAAGGATTTGTCCTAAAACACTCTATGGTAGGATTATCATCAATAAATCATACCCTAGATGTGGTTTCAAGTATGTAAAGTTTGGGGGACAGGGCTCAAAGCATTTGCTTAAACAGAGCTTTCAAGTGCCATCAGAAGAGCACTTTGATTTAATCACGTCTGGACATGGATAGCAGATAGGACTTAGCACTTCTGAAATAAATGTCTTTTGGGAAAAGCAGCTGAAGGCCAGGTGGTGTCTCCTACAGCATCTCACGTGTTGACAAACATCCACACTTGAGCCTTTATGGTGCACCCAGTGCATGGCTACCTTTCCATCTACTTTCAGAACTTCTTATTCTCAGCAAAAATGTAATAAAGTCAGATCGCTTCTGTCTCCAGCTAAACATAAAAAAAGACATTAATGAAAAACTCTGCTCACAAAACTTCATGTTATGTCCTCCAAGTCATAGTTGAGAAAATTCATACTTTGTCTCTACAAATTAAACTGGCTGTAATGTATGCAAAATTTCCTCTGAACAAGGGAAAATTTGGAATCTTAAGAATGAACATCCCTTTTAAGTTTTATAAATACACTGAGGTCAATCCTGACAGGAATTCACAAACGAAGTCCTGATTGAACAAATTGTGTTGGACTGCATTTCCCCTGACTCTTGAATTTTCCTTTCAAGATTACGTGATTGAATTTTCCAGACTAGATCCAGACTCTACACTAGTGTCTTTCACCAGCCAACAGATTTAACCCACTGATTTCAAATGTTTGCCCAAATGCTGCAGGAAGAAGGTATTATTTGCCCTAGTTCTTACCTTCCTTCTTCACACACTGTGAAAGCTACCAAGAAGACAAGCTGACAAGAAGAGGCTTCTCTCACAAACCAGAAATACCTCCCTGTAAAGCTCACACAATGCATTGTCAAATTTCAAAATATGAATTTAAAAACACAGAGACTTATCCATATTTATTCAAGATCTCACAGAGTTGGTAAATATGATTAGGCAGGGATTTGAAGATAAATAATATCATCGGCTGTCTCATCTTCACTACTCTAAAATAAGAAGCCCAACAGTGGTGGAAGCATTCAAAGTGCAGTCTATATTCTTATGACTCTACAGCTTCTTTTTATTTCACCCATACTCGCTTTTTTCGCTGGCAGTGGTGGCACTTTTCCATGGCTGTATTTTCCCCAGTATGGCCATTAAGAGCAAGACTTTGGTTCAGAGCACTGAAGCACTCAGCAGGGCACTGGGCACCCACAGAGGAGACATGGGTTTGGATTGGAAGCAGCCTCGGGGACCTCGGTCGGAGCACAGACAGGCTATAACCACACGCTTATTGAAATGGGACGCTCCTCAAGCAGAGGGCTCCTGTTGAATTCTTCAGTGTTTTTCTTTCAGAGGCATTATACTGTCTCTGAATTCAACAAGAAATCAAATTAGGACTCCTGGGTTCCATTTCTGGCCTGCCACTTACCCATGATAAGATATTGGGCAAATCATTTAGCATAAATAAGCTTCAGTTTACAGAGCTGAAATACTGCACATGGGTGTAGTAAGGCTGATGAAAAGTACCATTATGGTATTATGAAAGTGCTTTCTCCCAGATTTTTAAAATTCTTTACCAAAGGTTGTCTTAACCTGCCTTGCTGAATTTTAAAGCCTACTCACTTTCTTAAGAATCTCCTTTTCAAAGAAAAAAAAATTTTGACTGTCTAAAGATTTCCTTACAGACATTAGCACAAGACTTTAGAATAAGGCTACGTATGGTGCAAGTAGACAAAAACAATTTAAGAAATTAGTGTCCCTAATTTCCAACATAGAGTAGCATAATATGCTAGCATCTCTTTACATGTTTTTTTTCTGACTTTATCTTATAGTTCTGGGTATGTGACAAAGGGCAGCTGTCTCCCTCTCTGTCATCTCAGTCCTGTCCCAGGAGCTGTTCCCTTCCACTTGGTTTGGTTTGTACTTGAGCCCTCTCAAGCAAGTATTGGTATATGTGGCTTTTCCAAACCAAGGAAATTAACTTAAATTCAGTATTTTAATGCACAAATTAATGTTCATCAAAACCTTGGGGATCAGATACAGCAGATTAGAAGTACTAACGGGAGTCAGGCTACATCAATTAATATTTAAGACCAATAATTTCATATTCAGCCAAATTCAGGAATAGTGTAAGGTACCCATGCTGAGACATATCCACTCAGTGCTAATCTTTACAGACTTCATGTACGTGGGAACTGAAAAGAGCTCATAAAATGTAAATGTAAACCATTTAGAGCCAACACGTATTTGCATCGTTATAATTATGTACCCAGAGAAGTCCATGTTCTCATAACCTGTATAACCAAACATGCACATTGTACACACAGAAACAGAAAAGTGAAGACTAACAGCTTTAGGGGAACTCCCTCATTTTGTTTACTAAGCTTGTGACAACATGCATAGAAGATTTTCAGATAACTTTTGAACTGCTTACAGTCTACATCCAGACTTTTAGACCTATGAACAGAAGTGACCCCTTATATGAGGAAGTATTTCAGATGCCTTTCTTTGTGACAGGCCAAGTGACACCTCTAAGTGCCTAATATTCTTCAGCTGACTGCAAAGGAAGCCCAAATTCGGATGGAGGCACCTGCACCACAGGTTAACTAAATGCCAGCCTTTGACCCTGGCATTCAGAAGCTCTGAGCACTTCTGAATTTCATGAGATCCATAGAACCTGCAAGTGCTTAGCTCTTATGTGAAACAAAGATGCATAAAGAGAAGCTTTCCAGAATTAACACACAATTAATAATTGGGAGACCATGTTGAGAATTCATTAACAGTTTGTTAATTCAAAACATTAACATCATAAGCACAGGGTAGGAGCCTTACTGCTCCTGCAGGTTTGGGTTTTTTTTAAAGATGATGTCATCTCCCCAGCTACAAATAACAATGCTCAGACTAGCTATGAGGAAGTTTAATATAAAATATCCCTCTAGAGACAGCATGACTTCAGCCATGATGGACTTCTGATGCTACCAGGAAAACTTTCTGATTAGCTATTCTGCTGTGATTGCACACTCTGTACCTGCTTTAGGGCAAGAGCATTCTTCAGCAAACAGGATTGTCACCAAGGGGTTTCCTTCAGCTTTTGTGAAAATGTTGCAATTGTCTCTTTTCCCCTTCACCAGTGTACTCGTTCTTTCTTCCCTGTTCAGTGAAAAAAGAAATCTGATCTTCACAGATGGAAACTTAAGTATTACCAGGATGGTCAATATACCCAACAGCCATTCAAACTGGTCTGATAAATGAAAGCATTTAAATAGTTGCAACCAAAATAAGCGACAGAAGGTGGGAAAAGAAATGCATAATTAAGCCAGCTACTAGGGTTCTGTTTATGTTTTTTCCTTTGGAGCATTACAAAGTACAGAACACAAACTATTGCTAGAATTTTTGTATACCTTAATATCTGCATATTAAATCACAGGTATGTGGGATACACAAAATTTAGAAAAATTATAAATTACCTTAGCTTCTCCAAATGATGTGCCAGGGCTGTGAATTGGTCATTCAAACCCACTGCCAGGAAGATTGCCCAGTAATATAAAATGGCCAAACCAAATCATGACACCACACAACCACTTTAACTCCATTCCTTATGTGATACTTCTGTGTTTGCATGCAGTACATGCTGGAAATACCAGAGGTAAACAAGATTACACAAATTAACAGAATCATCCCTCTCTTTTACATGTCACCCTGACCTCCAAGGGCCAAAGTAGCAAAGAAAAGACAAAGTAATAGTGGAGGGAAGGTCTTCACTGCTGTCCTTTCTTTCCCCTTCACTAAGTGACTTTTCAGGGACTTTCCTGCATGTTAAGCATCTTTTTTGCATTGCTTAATATTGTTATTAATAATTCATATTTTTGTCTTTCTCCTCTCACTCTGACAACTTTTATTTTTAATCAATGGGCATGTGTCAAATTGCTTTGTTATTTATTTATAATGTAAGCTGACAAAAGAATGGGATATGTGGTATAAAGATGAGACAGTGTTTCTTTCCTACGGCTGATATCCTCAGTAATAACTATGTGTCTTGTTCTAATCAGTAGGGTCCAAAAAACTAATTTTGCCACAAATAATGGGGGACATATTTATTATATTTGTACAGCTGGATGTCTCTCCTCTGTCCCCACAGTCATGCACTGACATAAAAGTTGAAAATGTAGGTTTATTTGTATGCATGCACATTGTCTTTGAGGAAGAAAAGGAGTGCACAAAGGTGTTAATAACAATGTGCCAAGTACTGATGTGCTTATTCAGACAAATGTATTACTAAGATCAATGTTCTTTGTCCCCTAATGTATCAACAATTCTCACAAGTTGTTTATGGCAGAAACCTTCCTACTCTTTTCAGCTCACAAAACCCAAATAGAACCACTAACTCACCCAAGACAGAGAGGAATTCAGTGGCACAATGCCTGCTTCAGCCCCCCTTGCCACATAACACATGGGAAACCCCTCGTGGCAGAATGCATGGGGGAAATGCATCACCAGGCACCTTCCCTCATAAAGCTGGGAAAACAATTAAATGCTTCCTCACAGAACATGTGAGAAGTAAGCTGTTGATTACAATTGGCTCCTATGTTACACACTTAAAATTGGACTCTTACACCGCCTTTCATGCACAAATATTTTACCTCAACTGCTACTTGAGAACTCATTTAGTTTCTCTCTGAATTTATTTTCGTCGAATGGTAAAAGTGTCTCTCAATTCCAGCTGAATGGAATTCACTGTGGTGACTGCCTTGGTGTGTCCCGATGCAGGAGGCAGCCCTGTCTGGACTGTGGGAATGGTTTGGTGGGACTTGGGATTGTATTCCGCAGCAATGTTTGCCTGCTAGAAGAATACTGCCATACAGGGTGTAATTATTGTAAAATAAAATAAAGCACAAAGCCATAGTGGGGGAAAAAAAGGGATTAGACACTTTTTAAAGATTTTAATATAAAAAGGCTACTCTGCCACGTGACTTCTAATTCAAAGGCGGGTGTAGACTGAGGTTGTCTGCTTAAGACTCCTTCCTGAAAAGCTCCTACTTCCCATTTTTCTAGTCACCACCACATCTTGTGAGTGGGGGTGTGTTTGAACTTTTTCTTTCAATGCCTGCTGAGATTGTTGGTGCAATAAAGTGACATCCCTTTACATCCTATTCCAAGCACAATGTAAGATCAGCAGAGATACCTGGTGTAGCTCTGAAAGCCAACCAAGCAAGAGGACACCAAAAATCTCAAAGCCACCATATAGGCTGGCCAGTGAATTTGAGGAAGCCCATCAAAGAAAACAAGGTAGAGGATTAGGTTGTTGGAGAATTACGTCATTAGAACAATGGCTTGGAAGGAGGAAGAATTTACTTTGATTTTCAGAATAAATTGTCACGGTCCACACATACACATTTGCTTTTATTTTTAACTTTGCTGGTGTTTCATTCTGCTTTAAATTATCCACTATAGAAGCGAGAATAAAATCTGAAGCATTTTCTTTGATGTTATCCTAGCCTTAATACTTTCTTTCAATGCCTCCTTCACCATACACATCATGCTGAGAATAAGCACGGCATTCAAAGTGAGGATTGTCCCTCCTGATTTACAGCTCAGGGACAAAGAATGCAAATGTCTGTTACTTATTCTTAAAGACCAGTTGGTAACCAGATCTCCTTGTCTTATGCCTTCTTCCGATACAGTTATCAGAGAATCCAGGCTCCAGTGTGGCCATAATGTAGTGGTCAGTTCACATATTTGTCATGAACAGCAGCAGTGAATTTCCCCTCTCTCCCACCTAAGGGACCATTCGGATTTTGAGTGCCTGGGGAAACTATGGCCATTTAACACACATTGAACAACAGAAATAAAGTAAAATCAGGATAAATCTCAGTTATCATAACTAACCCCACTGCATAATCGGGGTCAGGCACATATGGCAACTAGAGAACTCAAGAACTGGAGAATGCTGTCCTGGAGAGTTGCCCTTACCCAGGGAGAGCAACTGAGCAGCCCAAAACTTGTTACACTGTTGGGTAATTAGTCTGTGATTTCTGATCTCAGAAGTCAAGTGCTCCCCTCATCAACCCTCCTCTCCCAGAAGAACCTCACAGAATTAGCTTTTATTTCTTTTGTTACCAGTTAGGAATTGCATAAGCAAGAAGAAAGAGAAGAGTGTTCTATCTAGTATTCCCAACAACTTTGTGGACTTTAAAAGGCCAGAGGAAAATCCTCTGGGTGCACAGATGAGGTGGGCTGCAAAACAATTAAAAATCAAGCAGCTTTTAAATAAGACTAGTGTGCTTGAAAGCATAAACTCTCACTGGGTATGAAATAATGCCCATTTCTGTTCATTGTCTTTTTGTATCTTATTCAGGAACACACAAGCAAAGGTGTGTATCAGTTATTCAGTTGTTGTCAGGCTTGGTTTTTCTTGCTAGTTCAGTTTTTATTTTCATATGAACTTGGCTTTATTTAGAGGTGAGATTTTCACAATGTGGAGTACTGGTCTGTTTCAGCTAAAGTGCACAGCAGTAAACCACTCATTGACTTCCATGAATATAAAGTAATTGCTGACTCTTGAGAAGCTTACCCTAAAAAAAAAAAAAAAAAAAAAAAAAAAAAAAAAAAAAAAGCGAAACCAGCCAAACAAATAGAAATCTAAAATGATTATTGAGCATCAGTATGTATCCAGTGCTTATGGGTGGTTCTCTTTTCTAATCATAAATTTTTCATTTCCAACCAGCTGAATCTTTTACTTTTTCCTTGATTTATATTATGCTTGACTAACAGATGTAGTTACAAACCGAACTGATATAAAAGTCAAAATGTCTAACAGGAGAAAGGGATTGCCACAGATATTATCGTTACCTATTCAATACATACTGGTGCACACACAGCCATATGATTGCAATCTGTCAGTAACATGGAGTGAATGCAGCTCAAACTGTTGCTTCGTGTGTTTTCAGTCTAAAATATACTAGAGGTTTTAAAAAAAAGGGGGGCTTTACATGGTAAAGAAAGGAGACTGCCTAGGAATACTGATTGAATGACTTGGGTCTTGGGATGACAGTCAAAACAACTGGATCATCTGAGGTTACACAGAGGCTGAGAGGAAAAAAACAGCTTTAAGTCTACGGACATGTGCATGCTTCCAAGGACTGTGGATCTTCTGATTCTGAGAGGAAAAGGTTGGGGCATCTGAGGTTTGTCTCTTCTTCAATTGCCACTTTATCTGCTGTGTGGTCTGCTACATTTGTGTGTCAATCGCCAAATCCTTAAACAGAAATTGTTAATTTCTACACAAACAGTAACGCCTTGAGATGGCGTGGTGCATTTTGCTGAAGTTCTTTTGCCATCGACTGAAGAGACTGGTGGCTCTTATGTAAAAAGTAATGGCACTATTGCTGTCGTGAAACCAAAGGAAGCTTATCTTTTCCTGTAGTCACTTTTCAAAGTATTTACTTCTGCTCTACAAGCCTGCCTTATTCAGCATGTACATTTTGAAATTATGTATACTAAGAGGTAAGTATCCTGATTGTATTTACACCATGAGCCAAATTTAATTGTGCCTTAAACACTGAGTAGATGCTTTGACCTTCAAGAGATGCCAATCAAGACAGAATTTGTCTCAGAACCCTTCTCTGCCAAAGTTTTCCACAATCTCGCTCATGTGTCTTACAGTAATACTTTCGTTTTTCCCCGTTCATTAACTATTAAAATAAAATATTCACATGACAGATTTTTGCCTCAGTTTTCCCACAGCAATCATATTTCCTCACCCAAGAGGATGTCAGGAAGCTTCATTAATTGTTTCTGAAACATTTACAACTTTTCATGGAAAAGGTAAAGCATTTGTCTCCTAAAGGAGAAAAATAATTTCCAAATGGATGAAGCATCGCAGCTCCCCTCTGAAGCACATGTATTTTAATTCTTCACTCAGAGATAAAGAATTCAAGACACAGACATTACAATCAGTTTATCAAGTTCATGTGTATTATCTGAAGACCAGAGCTTGTGTCTTTTTCCCTCCAACTCCTCTTTAATGTTAAAAAAGAGTTTCTTTGTTGAAGTGCCTCTGCAGATGGTGACAGGCAAGAGGTTATGCGAATTAAGCCAGTCATCCCACAAGTAAGAGCATCAGTGAGGTTTGGCTTCCTTTAGATTTGGGTTCTCTTCCTCTGTTATATTCTGGTCATGATATCCATAGTGTTCCCAGTTATGACTGCCCTTTCCCACTTCTTCCTCTTTTGCTCTTCACCCTGGCCAACACTCACAGCTCCTCCAGCTCCCTCTCCCACACTGAAGGGCTGGCACCGGCCGGTGCTCGGGAGGAGGAAGCACCAGACCCATCTGGGAAAGACAACTGGCCCACCTGGAAGGACAACCCTCACACTGGGCTCTGGAGTGCACACTGCAGCCTCTCTTCAAGGCAGGAGACGTTTCTGCCTCTGCCTCATTTTTGGTTTTAAAAAACACCGTAGGAATTGGACATTTCTGCCAAACTTGCTTAAACTGAGACAGTTTGAAGCTGACAAAGGAGGAGGGTGGTCTGCTATAAATGAGGCATCTTCTCATATCAGGAACCTAGGAATGCAGACACCCCTGTCACCTTTACTTGTATTTTTCTGGATTCAGGTATTGGTATAACAAGTTTTTTTCAGGCCACAATGGCAAGCCCAGTATGAAGAAATTACCAGCTGGCAGCAGCTCACGTGAGCTCATCTTACATGAGTTTTTTTTAGAATTTCTTTTAAAAGCTGAATTAGAAAAATAGAAACTAAAAATGAAAACTTTGTAAGATATCTAAACAAAAAAATCTAATGTAAAAGCATCAGCAGTTGATGCAAATACAGAAACACACTAAAGAAAGAAAAACAAAAATAAAAACACATGAACTTAAAACATATCACCAGGGATACACCACCAGAGATGCCTACCACAAATTTAAAGTCTGTATTTTCCCTTTCAGAGGGTAAATTTATTTTCTTTCTTTCTACATATTAGAACTGTACAAGTATTTTAACACTAGGTAAAAATGATAAGTTGGGAATAAGCTCCACAGGTATGCACTGAAATAGTTCTCTGCTGCCAACTAGAAAAATGGGGATTGAAGATGGAAGAGATTAGGGATATCTCAGGATTAGGGAAAGAAAAAAACATGTCAGAAAGCTATGCCTTCAGGATAGGAAAGCACTGGGAGTTTGGGGAGGATATTGAGCCACTGTTTGCTGAGAACTTGAATTAATGTACTAAGCCTCTGTAATGATCAACTCCAGTGAACATATCCAGCCTGAGATCCACTGAAGGAATGATTAGCACTGAGTTACAAATCTGAAAGCAAGAGAGCATCATACAGATATTAATCTGCCTTCATGCATAACACAGGTCCTAAAGTCCTGCCTTCTACATGGAAACCAGATGAGTCCCATGGGATATAAAAAAAAAAAAAATTGTGCTTCACAGAGTCACATTGAGAGCCCCTCATCGTACCACAGTCCTGCAGATGCCCAGTGCAGCACAGCACCAGCTGTGCAGGTTCCCTGGTGCCCCTGGGCTGGGGAGGAGCCATGGCCCCCACTGCAGGACAGCTGTGCTGCCCTGATGTCCCCACATTCCCAGTCCTTGCCATCCTCTGCTGCCATGGGGCTGGTCCCATGCAGGCTCCTTGGCTAACCTGGCTCACGACCCAAAGAGTGAATATTCTCCTGACCCCTCTGTAATGTGACCCTGAGGCATAGCTCTCATGTGCTGGGCCAGAAAGCAAACAGAACATTTGGGGAGCCTTGGATTCATTTCAAAATAGATGAAGTCCTTTTCCAAAAGAAACAGGAACATTAAAGTCTTTGTAATGGAAAGACTGAGACACGGGTTTCAGACTGATCAAGCTGAAGCAGTCTTCAAGGCAATCCTTTGTCACAAACAAGCAATATTTTCACTCCACACCCCACAGCAGACCCCTGTGATATATTTTATTTCCTTTGCAAGTGGCATCGAATCATTTTCCAAAGTCAAATACATCTACCTTCCTTGCTTCTCTCTCTTGGGACTCTTTGAAGGAGAAGGAAAACATCAATACTAGACTGTGTTGTGGGATTAAACATGTCAGGAGAGAAACAAGAGAAAACAATCACAGGCATGATACATAATACAAAATACATTGGGAAAAGTGTGAGAAAAACAAAAAGCACAACCAAATCATCTGAGCATAAATTCCCCCTATGATTTGCCCACTCACCATTCCTTGCCTTAGGATTCTGCTGTACTCTGTTTCACTACTGTCTGTCATTCACACACAAAACCCGTGCTGCTTTGAGCTACTCTGCTTGATCATAAAAAGCCTTCCTACCCCCAACACCTGTCCTCCTGCCAGCACATAAATCCCAGGCAGATCTGCCATGAAATATCACCTCTCCACAAGACTTGAGCCTCTGTAATCCTGCACCTTTTATACATCTCACTACTAACATCATTTTCTGAGGACTGACTCACACCACAACTTCCTTTATTTCTAAAATGGCAGGATAATCTGCCCTGTGTAGAACCATCCATTTTTGTCTAATTTCTATTCTTCTTGGAATTTCATGATGTCACATGAATTCTCCATCACAGGAGAGTAGGTGAACTGGTGTGAGGGGGAAGATCATCATGGAAGGAACAAATGCCTTCACAAAAGGACACCATCACTGTCTTACATTTATTTACATTTCAGATGTCATCAGAGTTTTGAATAGCTGCTGTCATTCTATCTCTGACACCTCTCTATGTGGAGATGTTTGTGGCATTTCCTGCATCATTTATGCAATACGCTAAGAACAATCCTAAATGTATACACTCTTTTTTGCCCCTTCAAAACTCCTGCCCCAATAATCCAAAACCTCCATCCCTGACCACCTTTCACATCCAAGGTTAAAGAAGCTCTCTGGAACTTCTGTTTGTTTGCATTTTCTGCATCTGCAGAGGGAGGGGATTGTATCACCTGAGTGATGCCTTAAACACGCAGAAAAGAAGTAACACCTTTAAAATGAAAAGGTGAATCTTCCAGGGAGAGAGGTCACGTCCCAGTAGTGATGTGCACAGAAACGCTAAGGCCTCATTACTACTCACAGCTGTAAGGAGATCTCGCTCAACTCAGCTGATAATTATGTGGAACAGAAAGACCAGGACAACTAAGGCAATTTGCCTGAAAACAGAAGCAGGAAAGCAGGAAATCTTTCCTCTAACAGTATCACAGATATTCACAGTTGGCTACAGTATTCTTACAGCTTAATTCTCCAGCAAGACCCCATCTTTTTAAACTAACACAGAAAAAAATCTCCCTATTACCTTCTTTTCTCCCAACTCCTCAAAAAGTTTTCCATCCTATTAATCTTTTCATTTTAACTTTTCAAAATGTGTTTTAGCTCTTATGACTTGTTTTTCCAATTTTTATAAACTTTGCTCCAACTTGATGACTAATGGAAAAATGTTTTTACGGAAAAATTGAGAGCGTGATGCGCCAGATTCCATAACTCCCAGAAAAACTTTTACATAAGATTATTGATTTATATTACTTTCTTATTCCTGTATTCATTAATTTTAAAATGTGATTATGGTTATGAATCTGTTTTCTAATTGGACTAAACACACTGAAACACTTTCCTTGCAATCTAGATTTTAAAGATGTTAATATATAATGCTTGGGATAAAAGAGGCCAAGATGCTCATTATATGCCCTTTCCTTGTTTCTTGCTAGTAGCTAAAATTCTGATTAGGTATCTTCCTCATTTTCTTTTCCTTTATTTTGCTCTGAAGTAGAAGACCAGTACTCCAGGACTCAAATTAGAAGGTAAGAAGTTGGTGTCTCCGTTTTTCCCACCTCTAGCAATGCAGAAAACCTTACTTTGTTGACTGGTATAAGTTACTTCCTTCTGCAAGGATACCTCTTCAGACCTCTAGGTACCACTTCATAGTGCTCTGCTATACCAAGACCAAATGTGCTTAAGAGCACCCACAGCCATGAAGTGCTCCCAGCATGGATTCAGTAAGCACACTCCAGGGATTTTCAGCTGGATGGCTCAAGCTTAAGATCACAAAATCAGGGCCTAATGATGTTATTAATAATGAAGCATTGATATTTTCATTTTCATTCTGAATTAGGATTTATGGCAGTGTGAGCAAAACCCAGTATAAATTACATCTGAAGTTATCGATAGCTGCAGAAGAAGTGAAAAAGTGCAGACATAGCTCCTGCACCACTGGAAGGCTGACTAGATACTTTGTCTACTCCATATTAAATGTGTGAGACAGCACAGATGTGACTAGAAACAGGTAATGATGATGATATGATTTTTCTTTCTTTGTTAATGACCTACATGTGTTGTTTTGCTTGAGGTATTCAACAATTTGCTCTCTGTATTTCAGAAACATGCACTGAGTTGACTCAGTATCTAGCATTTCAACACTAGGATACACTTTTCTTTCCTTAACCTTTCCCCTACAGGTTTCACAACGATCTGTAGAAGGATATATTAGTTATTCCTCTGCTACTCTCTGGCTTTTGTGTGGGAAACAGACGTGAAAAGAGTTTTGCAAATGGCTCAGCTCATCAATGGCCATGATGGAATTGAGTGCAGTCTCTACCTTCCAGCACTCTGCTTTAGCTGTGATGCTTGCCTTGTTCTTCATAAGGGATGGCTATTTACAGCATACATACACTGTGCCTGTTTAACCTACCATAAACATGATTAAAAATATATATGTATTTGGACTCTAAAGCCCATCTTATTGCTGTTTTTCCTGCTTTTTTCTGGTTTGTCTGGGATACAGGATTTTTTTTGCTTTGCAGAGTCTGAATAGGGAGCTGCACCTGTTAGCTCTGTGATACCTTAGGGCTCTCTAGTCAACCATCTGCTTTTCAAAATCTATTTGTTCTCTCTTGGGCAACCAAGAAGGCATAAAATATGTTTTATCACCTCAATGCTGAAAGTGATCATTTACACTAGAAAAATATACCATGCCAGGTAGAATTTTGACTAAGAAAAAAAGAAGAAAATTTCTGGTAGAAGGCAGGGAGAGGCAAAAAGAGGAGGTAAAAGATGAGAGAAGGGGGATGAACTGAGAGGAGACAAGCAGGAATAAAACTCACTTGCTTCCAGCAAAAGTCAACTTGATATGCTCTACTGTGACCCAGGGACTTTGTATTACATATTTCTATAAAATGCCTCTTTATATCTGTAGAAATAAAAGATAAGATTTGACAATCTAAACAGAAAAAGGTTTTTTTTCAGACAGGTTTAAGTGATTGCTGGTCTGGAGCTAGGGCTTAAAACACGTTTCAAAGGAATGAAGTATTCTAGTACCACCCAAGGAACAGTCCCGGGCTTTGCATGCTTTTTCCAGTAAGAGTAGACCAATGACTGATTCATACCTCCATTATATCACAATTGTGCTTTTATTTGGCACCCTCTCATCTCTCGCAAGTCACTTGCAGATGGTCTACAAGCCACAGAACAAGCTGTACTTCCTTTCCATGTCAGCCATCTCTATCTTATGGAATCCTTCCAGTTTGCTGCACACAAGGTACAAGGATACTTCTCCATAGATACCTCTCTTCACTTCAAAAACCCTCACTTTCTATAGGATTCCGTAGCTAGCCTTTCTATTAGGAGAAATAAAGAAACAATTTGCACTGCTTCCATCTCCTGTAGCTTGATAAGCTCACAGAAGCCAAGACAGCAAAGGAAATGGAGGGATTTATTGGGGCTGTTCTGGGCCTCACACTGAACAACAGGGGGTCCAAAGGAAATACTTGTGAGACTTCCATAATGTGGTTATGTAAGTTGCTGTCATGCCATCGCTTTGGGTTTTGCAGTCAGTGCTGATCACCCCGCCTCAAATAGGATAGGATAGAGGAGAAACAAAAAGGGTTCAGAGAGTAAAAGCCTCATTAAAACCCTCAAGAGCTTTTCATATGAGGAAAGTTTAGAAAGTGTCAAAATGACAAAGAAAACAAAGAAGACTGAAAGTAGTGGAAGTGATATAAATATAACTGCACAGAGAAAATAAATCTGTCTTCCCAAGAAAAGAGGGGACAGTCATTAAAAAGCAGAACACTAAAACCAATAAAAGGATTTTTACTTTTCATTCACATGCTATATAATAAACTTGCAGTACTCTGTACCCAAAACCCCAGATGGGCCAAGATTTTACCAGTTTAAAAAAGACTAATTATTGCAATAATAATAAGAAAGGTCTTTATAATAATAAATATAATATAATTGCAGAAATAGCATAATACTGAATAAACAGAATATCCACAATTATGGTACAATAAACTATAAAGACTAAAAACTGCCTATGTTTAAAGACATAAGTCAATTTTAATTTGATACCTATTAATGAGAAATTACCCCTGTGTTAAAAGTTAAACCACCATTAATCTTTATGGGGAACTTGGCAATTTTTTCTGAAGGGTCTGATACTGTGACGCTTTCTTTGTGGCTTTCCAGAGCTGTGTCTCCAACACACATATGCCCCCATCAATCAAATGTTCAGCTTGTTCACCACTCCTGAACATATTCAGTACAATCAAAATAAACCTCCTGTAAAATCAAGGGAACATGTCTGTTCTTCAGGAATACGTGTTGTTTTCATTAACTTGTGAGAAGTGAGATTGTTTTAGCCATTACTTTTTATGCACATGATAAAGTAGGGAGAAGAAATGAGGGACAGCATTCTGTTGGTTTGATAAAAAATGGCAATGTTACAGTTTTAATTGATGATTAAGATGTGAGTAAGAGTCATATTTTAAGACAAAGTATTCTTAGCAACCTATACATCTCCATGCCCTTTTTTAGTATTAGAAAATGAATTTTGCATGTGGAATAAACAAAAAAATAGTCCTCCATAAATTTGAGCCAGCTCCTGAAGAGTCAAACGAGCCTCCTGTGTTATGGATTTCTATCAAGAGTTTTGTATCTGATGTATAATTTTGGGTTTAATTATGAGGCCGCTTGTCCCACAGAGAAGCTGTTAAAACAACTTTTCCCCTTTAAACAGCTGTCTACTTAAAAAAAATGTGGAAGCTCAGGTATATTGGAAACTTTCACCCATTGAACTTGGCTAAAAGTGGTGAAATTTGGGAGGGAAAGGAGTACAAAACAGGTAGGCAAACTATAGACAGGAGGAAAGAGAGTGGGTTCTCAAAAGTCTCATTTCCCTGGGGATGCAGGCAGTCCCTAGGAGTCCCTTACAGAAAGTTCCTTCCCTGCAGCATCTCACAAGCCTTCCTGCAGTGAAATCAGCGTGGCAATACAAGCACATACAGGCAGTAAGTTCCTGCCCCACACTAAGCTGATGTGAAGTCCTTTAATTAGAGGCACCTCCATAAAAGCCAGCACCCATTTAAACAAAACTGGGCCATATACTTTTTCCCAGCTTGTTTTGTTTCCTTGCCTGTCGATGCCTCTGTGCTGACAGAAAAGCACACACTGCAGCCTGCCTAAAAGACTGTCCTCACTTCCCCAACTTT
Source organism: Melozone crissalis (assembly GCF_028551555.1). NCBI lineage: Eukaryota > Metazoa > Chordata > Aves > Passeriformes > Passerellidae > Melozone > Melozone crissalis. The sequence continues at coordinate 17,970,800 of NW_026535786.1, read as the reverse complement.
CAGACGAAACAGAGCTGTGAAACCAAAACATCAGTTCTATCGGAGGCAGAGCAAAGTAGCAGTCCTGTAAAGGATGGCAATCTAAAGCTTTAGAAGAAATATAGGCAGTAATGCACACATTCTTACCTGCACAAGTCTGCACCATCAGCCTTTGAGAGGTTTTTTTACATCTACTCTGTAACGATGCATTTTTTTAAAATGGTTCTAGTGCTCAGGAATGCCAAGAATTTAGGAATAGAGCCACAGCTTAAGAGAGCAATTATTTGCCAGTAAATACTCAATTTGCTTGTCCTGTGATTTTTCTTCTCCTAACTCGCCCTCTCCATAATCCGTCTCTTGCTGCGTCATGAGCACAAGAAGTCTTTTCTTCATAGCATAACACTTCAGTTTGCTATTTTGTTAGCATTAATTAAGAATTCCCTCTACTGGTCATTTTCTATACTCTTACAAACAGCACCTTGAGCCCCGGACATTAGAAGGCAGTGAGTCAGTGTGTGGGATTCAGCCACCATTTATAAACACCTTCAACCACATTCACCCAGTTTACAATATTCAGGACATCTCAGCTGAATTACTGCTTTGTGTCCAGTTTGTATTCAGATGGGGGCCATATGTTCCTTCATGTATTAGAGCAGAGCTCATTAGCACTGCTCCAGTCACGCCACAGCAAACATTTTTTTTTTTCTATCTTGCCTCCATTTTAACCTGATTAAAAACATTTTCTCCAGGGTGGGTTTCTGGAAAGGAACTGCTCAAATCCAAAGTACTGGTAAAAATGACGTGCAATTTTAAAATTAGTTTTAAATTAAAATTTGCCGAAAAAACCCCTCAGTTGTTACTTAGGATTAAACTGCTTACTAAAAGCACCTTCTAAAAATATGGAAGAGTCTTCACAAAAACTCTGTTGCAGTAACCACAAGGGCTAAATATTCAGTGAGCATACAGACCTAGCTCTCCCATAAGGATTTAGGCACACAGCCTATTTTTAAAGAGGGTATGTATGTATGCATCTGTGCAAGCACCATCGTACAAGTAGATTAACACCTTACAATAATGGGGAGAGTGGGTGTAGTCAGAAATCTGGATGTGCAAATTGTATTTCCTAAGAAATTTTGTGTAGGCAAATCCCATTCTGCTCAATCAACAGTAGGCAGAGAAATACTATATTTGGAAAAAATTCATAAAATACAGAAGGAGTGACTTGAATCACGCACATTAATTGCTAAATGAAAATCTAGGTTCTGAAATACAAAACAGGAACACCCATATTGGGAGCAAAGGAAAAAAAAAAATTACACACCTGGGATTGATCAGTATGATAAAGAATCCCTTTGAATCCATTTTAGGATAGAAGTGCATCATCTGTTAAAATCACCCTGGGTCTGGCTACTTCTTACATAAGTGAAAACAACTTTTGGGCCCCAAATTGAAGTTTAACATCACATCATAAATGTTTCATTGCGTTTAGAAGAACTGTGTGCATTTCATATGATGCAGTGATATTGCAGAAAACCATGGAATTCCCACAAATCCACACCATCATATGACAAAATGTGTTAACAATTCCTTACATACAAATAAGCATTTCAAAACAACATGTTCAGAGCACCAACTACATCAGAGGCATCAAACAACCCCTAATAAAATGCATTTATGTTATGCATATCCTATATCTACTGCTAAGAAGCAGGCAAGTTAGAAACATACTGAAACCACTCAATCATCTTAAGGAATATCATACACACACACATTATACACACTCTCCTACAGTGCCATATGCCCAAATTGATTGTGAGTTCACGTTAAAAATTATTTAACTTTTCTCCCCCAACATCTAGGGTCCATTTTTCTGGGGCACTGACTAGGTCCTCCACAAAAGACAGCCCTCTCAAAATCCAAAATAGGATGGGGAAACAAACAGCATGTGAAAGGTGAAAACCTCACTTCAAGAAAACTGCTCCCTTCTTCCCTAAAACTGATTTTCCTCTGACAGCTCTAAAACCAGTGCATAAATAATAGATCCCATGGCTAATATACCTACCTACACAAGTGCCTTGGAAACAAGAGAATTTCCAAGAGCCCAGGTAGGGCCCATCCTGGATGCTACGAAGTAGCCAGGAGTTCAAGGCTGAGGTTTCAAGAAGGCAGCAGTGGACCTGGCTCCCCGACACTCATTTGTGAGGGAAATACACTGAACTTCAGCTAAAGAGCTATATATGCTAATTGTACATAAGATGAACTGTTTTCCCTTAGGCTTTGAATTACACTGCCATAAATAAAGCATTTCAGAATTAAACATGACTATTGTCAAGTTTATGTTATGCATAATTTAAGGAGAGGGCAAAGAAGAGTAGATCAGTCTTAGGAGGTACTTTCAGGTTAGATTTTCAATATTTAGATGAGAATCTGAAAATGAAACTTTAAATCAACTCCAAACAAAATTAAAGTACATTAAAGAAAATGAAAGTGGCAAGTATAATTCTGCTGTTAAGGTTTAAAAGAGAAAAGTAAATATGAACAAAAAGAAATTTAATTTTTGTAAATAACTGTAAGCAAGCAGAGTTTGTTGCAATATTTTGTAATGAATAACTCTTTCTGAAAAATTGGATAAGGGCTTCCCAATTTTTCATTGTCTTAAAATTATGTGCTTCCACATTAATACAGTAATTTGCCTTTGCAGAGCAGAGCTTTTGAAAGAAGAGCTGACACACTTAATAGGGACAATTGGGTTAAAAGGGAATTTCCTGGATAAAGTCAGAACATAACAAATTCTTACTTATCCAGTGTAGTTAATGTAAAATCATACTCTTCTCAACAGGGACTGCACGGTGAAAGGGATATCTGGTTTGTTTAGGAGGTGCCCCCATTAATTGGATTTTTTTTTTTTTTAATGCTCTAAGCAATCCGCCAGTACAGCCAGACATTGTCCTCAGGTAACCCCACACAGCTGCCTCCAGTGCAAAACGCTGTCACATCTCAGACTTCATAGGCTGTGATCCGCTTCCTTCCTTCCTTCCTTCCTTCCTTCCCGCTGCTCCCCGGGGGCCGCCAGCCCAGCGCGGCCCAGCCCGGCCCAGCGCGGCCCAGCACGGCCCGGCCCAGCTCAGCCCGGCCCGGGCCAGCGCGGCCCAGCCCGGTCCGGCCCGGCCCAGCGCGGCGCTCCCCGTCCGCCCGCCCGGGACCGGGCGCTGCCGGGGCTGCCGGAGCCCGGCCCGGCGGAGGGCGGCCCCGTCCTGCGGCGCCTCTTGGGGCAGGAATCCCTCCCAAAGCCAGCGGCACAAACCCGAGTGCGTGGCCGCTCCGCCGGCTGAACCTCGCGTTTGTTCTCCCCCCGCTCGCAGCACCTCTTTGCTTTCACTTTCAAAGGTACTTTTGTTACCCAAAGCTGGACAGACGTTCTGCAGCGGTTTTCTCTAGCAAGGGAAAATCTCTCTCGAAACAACTTAGTGCTTTTGTTTCTGTGTCACAAAGGCTCCCAGCACTACCATCTCCATCCCATCTCCACATAAAATTAACTCTCAGCATTCACTATGTAATGTGTACCACGACATTAGACACAGATGAGCATCTTTACCTACTTAGAAATGAAGAAAGCAGAACTCCGAACAATAAACTTCAAGAAATCATTAATTTTGAGGAAAAGAGAAAAGCAAATTAAGCCCACACTTAGGTATGCTAACCTGGTAACATAAAGGATTCAGCAGGTCCTGAACAGTTAAAATTCAGCTGCCTAATGATACATTTTTTCCCAGGTAAATTCCTACTGAAATCAACAGACAATCTTCTGGACAGTAACACAGATACAAACCTGAGCTACTTCTACTAAAATCCCACAGATTTAGAAAGGTGTGATCATGCCCCAAACTTGCCCCAAGGCGGCGATGCCTTAGGGAGGACTGACATGATGATTAGTAAGAACCAGCCTGCAGGAGAAAGCTTTCCACTGGAAAGCTGTCTCCTGGCAGACACCAAGGTCTCCTGCAGCCGAGTGGGGAGATAAAGGTTGTCACTATTCCCATTAGCAGTGTTAAGAAGCTAAGAAGGTACGTGGTGACATGTCTCTCAATCCAAGCACAGCACATGAACTTATTTTTTATTTTGCTCTCTGCACTGACATGATATTTTCACTAAATAAACCTTGTAATTTATTTAGTAAAAAAATTATAATTATTCATTATAATATCATGGATCTTATAACCAATATTCTGTACATATTCAACAATAGATTATTCCACAACATGGCAATATGATGTAACTTAGGTCAGGCGTGGAGGCGTAGTTTGTAGAGGCTGTTACTAAGTGACAAAGGAATTTAGGGCATCAGTGAAAAGGTTGCATTTGTTAACTGTTCATTTCCAAACAGCGGTGGCTCCAAGGGAGTTGCTTTTTTTTTTTTTTTTTTTTTTTTTTTTTGGCTTTTTATTTCTTTAGTGGGATTTCCTGCCTACCTCTGCTGAAAGTTGCTGAAGAAGAGCTGGTCGGGTATTTTGGTGAAAGAATTATTCTGGGAAGATTTTACAAGCAGACATCACTGATGTAAAGTTTCAGCCTCTGCTATTTCACAAGTTTGGGTTTTTTTGTTTTGTTTTATACCTCTCCACTTAGAGTTCATGCAGCACAGTTATTTCCAGTTCAAACATAAAAACTCACTAGGGAAAAACCTGTAACACTTTATCCTATCAGACTAATGATACACAGCTTATGTGCCATTTAAGTCAGAATTGCTTTCCCCCAGTGAATGGTGGATAAAATCGTTCAAGACTGCAGCAGATGGAACTGGAAACTTTGTCTTCCTACTTGTATCTAGGGCACATACGATCAGCCTGTATGAATAAGGTTACAGCAAAACATGTAAAAAGAAATGTATCATGGACATACATAATATACCACAGAAGCAGCTCTACACTGCTGCTCTAAAACAGCCACTTTCACTCTGCAGAGGTTATCAAAAACTCCAGCTGAGCAGGCTGGGCAGGCTCACTCGCTGTCCTGCAAGGGTGAGAGGAGCACGCAGAAGTCTCCTCTGTGCAAAGGGCCTGTGCAACAGTGGAGGGGGAGATGTGGACATTTCCCAAAGCAGCTGCTGACAAGGTGTGCTTGGGAAGTAGTGGAGAGGCCTGGAAGCATGGATAATGTTCTGGGGGACCTTCAGGACCACGTGCTGTCAGGAAAATCTGGCACTGTGACGGGGCTGCGAACCCGATCCACACGCGCATTTTTCCGTACTCACCACCAGAGAGTAGCTCTATCTCCAAAGTACCTCTGCAGCAGGGAAAGAGCATCCCTTCCTTTTACAGCTGGGGAATGTAGGCACAAGTATATTATTGACTTTTCCAAGGTTACTGAGCCAGACAGGAGCAGCCGGATCTTGGTCTGGTCTGCTGATCAGAGCCTTAATAACACCAAGCAATCCTCCCTCCAGCTTCAAGGCCACAGCGTCTGCGGTTTAGTATTTTCACAGAGGGCATAATCTGGGCACACGCAAGGATGTGCAAGACAGGAAAAAACCTCTTGTTTGATCTTCACTGGAAACCTTAGCCCTGAAGTAACCTTGAGGTAACAGAAATAATGAAAACCATGATTTTTACTTGCAAGTTTAACACACGAGGTTTGAAGGTCATCAGAATGGTTTTGTCTCTGAAGTGAAAACTGGTGGGTTTACACTATACTTTCAGCACAGTGGTTTTAAATTATCTCTGCAAAGATGGATACAAGCAGTTTGTTTACCAGGTTAGGAACTGAGGGGAAAAAAAATCAACAAGATTTAAAACTCTCCTTGGCTTAATTATCCTTAACATTTTATTCATTTAATCAAAGAAAAAAAAATCAGTGTGGCTTTTTTTTAACAGCAGAATCAAACCAACTGGAAAATTCACCTCCTACAAGAAATTTTGAAAACTCCAGATAGCAATATGCTAGAGAAACATCTTCAGCTGCAGACAGAATTGTATTGTAATGAAATCTTGTATTTTCACTTTCTATCTCTCCTTTCCTCCAAAAGACAGGGAAAACAGTTGGATTTGAATACTGGTTTAGACCTTCTCGTGGGAAGGACCACTACATATGATACGGACATACAGAATTATACGCCTGTAAATTTATTTTGCAGACTACCTGCACACATAAACGCATAAAAGAAATTATGATAAAGTTAGAGAGTATGACTATTTCTTTAAAATTATTTTTTCCCTTCCCTAATGCATGTTTCTAAGTTATATAAGTAGTTATAAATTAATTTCAGAAGCAGGGATTACTGGAGATCATGAGTATTTTTTTTCAAAACATACTAGAAGCAACAGCAATGCTGGAAATGGACTGGAGCTGCGAGGTCCTCATTCTGCATCTTCATGGCACCTTTCTGGGGCCCCAGTGATCTTCTGTAACCACTGGGAAACAGTGATTTTCATATCTAGAGATCAAAGGGGCAGGATCTGTTCTCTGGGGACATGAAGTCCTAATACCCGCTAAAACTAAATGCTCTTAAGTTGCTCACTGTGGGGAACCTGGAAAAGAGACTTTGTTTTGCACCATTTATCCTGCTCTGCAAGCAAAAGATTTTGGAAAAAACAGAAAAACACAAACGTAAGTTGAGAGAACTGTTCCAGACCTCATCCTAAATTGACATTATACAGAAAAATAATAAAATGGACATAGATCTCTTTCATATCAAGCTTTCAGTTTTATTTGGTTCTATTTAAACACGTATTTTGCTGTGGCAAACTGTGTTCTCTCTGGTCTCTTAGACAGTGGGTTTCATGCATTCTTGCATATATTTGAACTTTTGATCGTTTTCCAAAATTTCACTGCTAGTATCCTAGGCAGCCATCAGTGGGCAGTGATATGGGTCATTCTAGTTCAGAATTAAAAGGAGATGAGTGTGACTGATCCTTTTTCTCAGGGCCAAATCTTATAACAAATCATCTGGAGAACTGCCAACGACTTCAATGAGACCAGAAATTGTCCCTACTGTTATCTAAAAAACTTCATGTGCTGTATGAGAAAATCAGGATGCAAATTCTCCAGCCAGATTAGACTCATTCTCCTACAGACTAGGAAAAGGATAATCAGACAAAAGAGAAAAGGGAGAGACTGCAGACTTCACTGATGCCTATATGCTATTGCTCATCACATTCCAAAATAGATGGAGGAAAAGCAGGGAAATGTGAGCAGTGCTGCATGAGTTCTTTCTGAGCAAAACTGGAAATATTACTTTTTTCAGTACAATTTAGAACAGGTTTTATTATCTAAATAATGTATATTATAAGTAAATATAATATACAAATACAAATGGCTGCTTTTGTCGTATACCTTTATGCTTTGCTTCTGGCAAAGAGTGAATAGAAGAAAATAAAGCTGGAATATAAACAACTTATGAAGTTTTTTTTTTAGTTGCTGGTTTTTTTTTTGTGTGTGTCAGAAAGTGACAGGACAAGGGAAAAAACCCATGCTTTTGTTCCCTTTTTTGAATTTCATGCTCTGGAAAGATGTCAGTACATCTACACAAGTATGGATGTGCATGTATGTATGTCGGATTTACTAGAATGGCAAGGAAGAAAATGAGGCGATCTCAAAAGAAGGCAAGAATCTGGGACTTTGAATTCCCTGACTTCAATAGTGTTTCAAGGACTTGCAATGTGACAGATACTGGCATATTGTGTCTTGCTGTGAATGAGGGGCCGACTGAAGCTTTAGAGCGTCTCTGTTCCCCACCAGGAACACACAGAGCTCATGAGGCACATCTGAAAGCTCGGGATGTGATGAGGCATTCTTGACCCCTCCCTTTCCAGCGTGCAGTGCTCACCCCAACGAATGCCTGGCCTTTTACTGACCTTTAATTTCATAACAGGCTCATGTTGACAAAACACTTCAAAATGAGATCAACATGGATAGGTAGCTTGTGCTGTGACACAGAAAAGAGTTTTCAAAAGCAGGGGAGCAGAGGAGATAGGCAATAGTGGCACACATAATGGGAGCTACATGTTCAGCTGTTTGCATGTGGGGCTATCATCTCCAAATACTGCATTATACTATTAAAGCATCTTTTTCCTTTTTTTTTTCTCTAAAAGCCTATAAAACTCTGGGGTTTTTTTCTTTTATTTTTCTTTTTGCTGGTGCTTTTTGTTAGTTTTGTTTTTCGAATTTCATTTTAACTAGTCCTATAGTCCACTCAGTTCTATTAGGCAGCCATCTCTAAGTCAAAAGACAAAGGCAGATGGAAGGTGGAAAGAGTTTGAGAGAACCAGAATGAAAGAATATCAAATCTGAGCTTCAGACCTCATAAACATCCATTTTAGCAAAGTTACCTTGTCTCACTGCTCTTTAAATCTCAGGGCAAATACTTAGAGTGATAATTTAGCCACAGAATGTTTGTATTAAAGAGGGGCCTCCTGCTCTCAAGTTTCTATAGTTTACAACAAAGAGTTTATTAAACACAACTCTTTCTGTCTGACATTCAAATCCATCTCTGCAACACACTCTCCTCTGGATTTGCGCCACCGAATGAAATGCTTTGGAAAAACAAAATAAACCAAAACCCTGCTGTGGAAACAGGACAAATCTAGTTTCACATCCCCTGCAGAGAGAGAAACAAGACGGAAGTAAAAAGCACCAAATGGAGCTCATAAAGCTTCACTCTGATCTCAGCCTCCACATTCTGGCAGAGAGCACTACCTAAGAGATGTGCTCTGCTTCAAGTGAGAACAGCCTCTGATTGCACCGTGAGCACAAAAATATATTGTCTGTGAACAATTACCCTGAACAAACTCTGAATAAGGGAAATCTGACTACAGAATAAGGGGAAATGTGGTGGGAGGCAGGCTAATTGTCCCCCTCCCTTGCCAAGACCTTATCTTGCACGCCAGCCATCTGTAGTAGCTGCGCCTGCAACTACAGTTCTGTGGGTTACACTGAACCTCCTTTCCACAAACTGCACCACAATGAGGTGCAATCATCTTGCCCACCAGACACCATCCACCACAAAAGGGAAGTGATTTGAGTGCTGTATCAAAACCAGTTCGTGCTGTATGTTCATTTTATCACTGGTAGTTGCTCTTATTCCTTCTAATAGTCCATGCAGCAATGCACAAGTGGAAGGAAACTCATCCTAACGCACAGGTTCTATGGGCAGTCAGTGAGGCTGGTGTTAAAATTCACTACTTCTTTCTCTGTCAGCATATCTACAAATAAAAATAATTTATTTATTTGGAAGTCATTGGCTAAAATAGGAGCATGTTCTGAACCCTGTGAGACCAACATGACAGAAGGAGAAGAATGCACACCTGGGTACAGGCTTTCTCCATTCCTGGATCCTGGACGTCTCCTCTTTAATTACATATTGAGGACAATCAGCAACTTAGAAAGTGCACGGTGGGTCAGGACTCTTTTTCAGGTTTTTGGTTTGTTTTCTGCTTTTATACAGAATCCACGTGCACTTTGGCACATATACAGGCAGGCGGTTAAAAAAAAGCACACTAGACACAGGGAGGCCACGTGGTGATCAACCAAGTTCTCACCTTGCTTGTAAAACTACTCTGAAATTCAGGTAGGAAACAGCTTTTTCTTCACAAGAGCACAGCAGAATGCTCTGCCCAAATATGGGAATTTCTGTAACACAAAGCATTGCTGACAGCTTTCTTGTGAACCCCCTAGGATCACATTCACTGCTGGGACTTTGAGTTGGCTTTATTAGTAAACTGGGCACTCTGCACATATTCATCACTGGGCTTTTACAGCAAGAACATCTCCCATGTTATATGACAGTCTCTGTTTTAGACTTTAGTCCTTTATTCCTTCAGAAAGCAATGTTCTGCTGCTATTTCTCCTTTTTTTTTTGTTGTGAATTAATTCATTTGAGACTATTCCTTAAATTTTCTTTGTAATGCATTTTTGTGGGGGTCTATTAGTGACTTCTAAACCTGCATAAAACTGTCACTGATTTAAAGTTTTTGTTACCATACATGTATGAACCTATTTGCACTATATGTGCACATGCATGTATGCACATGTGCACGTGCATGCATGGATTAAAAAACAACAAACCAAAAAATCCTTTCCAACAGCATCTTCCTCCCTCCTTCCTTCTCCATTCTGAGCAGGTTCCTGCTATCAGCTGCTGGAGTGTGCTCACTCTACACCTAGAGCTATAATTATTTTGCTTTAATTTTACAAAACCTTTTGTTCCATTCCCACGAGCCCACCTGATCCTTATATTACACTTGCTCTATTAAAACACTCATGCAGAACAAAGCACAGTTGTACTGATTCATAAGTAACTCACCCCCCACCCCCTCTTTTTTCTTTCTACTAGGCTCATGCATCTTACCAAAGATTCATGACACTGTCTCTGATACCACTCCATGGTCCCATGTTTGCCTTTTTCTCCTTTCTGTAAAACCATTATTTTTATGTGCTTAGGGTCCAATTACACCATTGTGTGCTGCTGTTTTGAATTGCTGTTGTTCTCAGGCATTTTATGTTACGCTCTTTGGCACAACCAATATAGTGCAGAGGGTGTTACGGAATTTATTTGTTGTAATCAGACTCTAGAATTCATTTTTATTATTATTCATATTCATAGGGTACAAGCAGCAGGGCTAGCCCTACATTTTCTCAAGGCAAGCCAAAGGCCATTTCCGGCCAGCCTCTGACACCAGCCTCCCCTCTTTGGAGAAAAAGGGCCCAGGAGCAGCTCAGATCAAGTGGATCACTTTTATTTGGGCATGGCCTGCATGAACCACTAGGCTTTACAGAAGATCAAAGACACCAACAACACTTGTAATAGGATCTTTACAGAGGCACTGGTCATTTTAAAAAACCTAAACCAACCTCTCATAAATTATTCCTGAAAAATGGAAGGAGAGTCTGTCAGTAAAGATGGCAATAATTAAAGGGCTGTTCCATCTTCTTGTCCTGTACAACTTCCTTGAGCTGAGACAGCCTTCATTTTCTGGCTTATAAAGCACTAAGCATTTTGTTAGGACTAAGCAGCAGATAAATAATCATCAGCTTGAACAGTGCATGTGAAGGCAGTGCTAGCAAAAAGCAAATAAAACCAGAAGGTAGATGCCTTCTAAAGATGGAGAGCAGGACATTTTGTGTGCTCTACCAAACACCAGAGAAGGTAGGTGAGCACAGGCCAGGCAAAGGGGTGAGAGAAGACAACAAGAGGAAGGAAAATGGGGTGTGTGTATGTTTTTCTGGGCGATGTGTAACAATGGTGAATACCAATGCTTTGCAGCAATTAAAGAGAATAACAGGAAAAAAAGGGGAATGTGGTAAGGCAGAGAACAAACACATCTGTACAGGGTACAACTGAAAGTTGCAATTTACCAAAGAATAACCATTCTGCACATTTTATGTAGCATGTCAAATCTATCAGATTTTTCCCTTATTAAATCATCATTCTACAGCAACAATCATTCTCTCAATCAATCCCCCGTGTTAACAACTCTTAGTAATGACTAACTTGGCAGGAACTGATGTTTACATATATTTTAAAGTCCTGAGCACTGTTCTGTATTTTTTGGATGCTAAATTTCCTTTACATTTTGTCTCTTATTTTTTAACCTGGTTTTAAAGGATGGATGCATTCAATTGGAAAATAAAATTTTGTGACACACACCCAGATTATGTTAGTTCAGGAAATTGGCAGTGGGATAAGAACAAAACCATTCACCTCCTGATTGCTGATTCAAATCTAGCCCAAGTGAGATAGTCACAGAAGCTAGAAGCCTCCCATGGTGGCTTTGTGATTTGAGATTATTTTTCATGAATCTCAATCCACTTTAGGCCAAGAACCAGAATCACAAATCCACTGCCTGAATGAGCATTAAGTGGCACCACTGCACACAGTAACAAGGGAGATGCCAAAAACCAAACTGGTTCTGGGGACAAACTTCCAACCTTATCCTAGGAAACAATCATTAAAAAGCAGGGCATTTTGTTCCACACAAATATGGAGCAAAGGAAATGTATCTATCTACCTACCAGAAAATACCCCCTTATAGTCACATCAGCTGGTTGCTGCAACATTTGCTTGAGCTGTCTTATGTTGTGGCCCTGTATCACTTGAGAGCTGAGAGACAGGGAGGCCAGGAGAGAGTACAGCAAAGGTTTTCCATCATAAGCCCTGAGGAAGAAGCAGCAAGCTGATGCAGTCCTTAAACCTTAAAATCAAAAGACCCTCAGAGCTACTGAAGACTTTGGTCACTATTTGCTACATTTTCCCTGCCTAGATAAAAGACACAAATGAGGCATTTAATCTTGCAGAAGACCAAACCTAAGGAGGGTTGTGTTGCACTTTTTATTTTATTTGGGACACGACTGATTAACGAATTAGCAAAGCCATTTCACTAAACAAACATCCTATAGCACACAACAAAATAGTGATGCTCAGGCATATTTCCCATGGCTCCTTCTTTTAGGGAGCATGAATCATTAAAATCACTTGGGAATTAGCTATTCCAGCTTCCTCCCTCAGATACATATGCTAACCTGAGAGAGGTAAAGATCTCAGGACTCATGAGTAGATTCAAGTTTTCCCACTGTCTGTGCTGAAATGGAGCCAATGCAGATTCCACCTTCAGATCTGCACTCAGGTGCCTCTCTGTTATGTTTCATTTCACATTTGTGATCTTTATTCCTTAGAAATGGCAAAAATGCACAGCTGACACACCATGTTTGCATGCAACTTGGAATTGTTCTTCAGGGGCTGTAGCTTGGACGTGCACTTGACTATCCAAAAGGAAGTGAGATGAGAAAAAGAGCTGCCTTTTAAATGGCCAAATATTACTAATTTTACATGGGGAATTTTGGAAGCAAGTAGTTATTCTCAAATTTTCAGAGACATTACTGAAAGTATTCATGTACCAAGAAAGAAAAAGTTGGTGGGAAGGTCCCCCATTTTCTCCTTCCCTTGTTCTTCATTAATTTTTTTCCATTTCTCTTTTTGGCAAGAAGAAAAAGGAGGACACTGGCAAATGGGGGGAAAGAAAAAAGTATTGATTTGATGATCCTTGCCTGAAATAAAATTTTTGAGAAGTATCCCTACAGCTTGTAAAGTATAGCTGTAAATACAAACACATGTAAATGCTTCTATGACATAAACTTCCAGTAAAATATATAAAAATTCTAAATATACCTAAGCAGACAGATTAAGTACAGTTAAAAATTCAGCTGCTGAACTGGAAGAAGCAGAAAAACAATAGTAAAACTATTAATAATTTGGGAAAAAACCCCATATTTTATATGATTTTACTTAGGATGTGACACAGAGAATGTTGATTTAATTTAGGAGTCATAAGGTTAATAATGCTGATTCACTGGCAGAGAATTCAAATACATATTGCATCATCCTAAAGCTTTTAAACTGTTTTGAGTATTTTTGGGGAGGCTCTGGAAGGAGCCAACTTGTCAAGGGAACCTGTATCTGAGTGAAAGCCAGTGTGCAGTACATGACTCAAAATCATAAATGACATGCGTTAGATGCATTAGTGGTTCCAGCAGAGCAAGGAACCACTATTTCAGGGAACAGGTATGACTTCACTGAAAATAAAAAAGAAATAATTTTCAGAATATGTGGTATACAACTTCAGCTCTCATTTAACGTGAGCTTTATGAGTTTTTATGGACACTGACTACACTTCAGGAAAGCACTTGTGGACTTGCTCAGTGTTTTCAGGAGAGCTGAAAGCTCCAGGAATCAGAGAGAACTCAGATCTAAGTCTACTTCAACGTGCCTTGCCTATTGTGAGGAAAAAGCACTGTGATGACGTGCTGTGCACCAGTGTGCTTTTCAAACTGATTTTATGTGATTGATCATTTCAATTGTGAATCTGGACTCCTGGAATTCTTGGTCTCTGTGGAAGGTCAGATGCTTACTCAGAGCTGGTTTATCTTGATAGGTGACATGCTGGGCTTCAAGCAGTGGCATTTAACCAATGCCTTCAGTGACAGCACGTAGGCTGGAACCAGACCATCACTTGGTACCAAGTGACCTGCAGGCTGAGAGCCTTTACCAAGAGTCAGGGGACACAGGCGTTTACTGTGACATCCCCATGACAACGTGCTCACCAGTATGGAGAATAACACAACAGTAAATAAAACCTGTTCAGTTATTTTCTGCAGGAAAAAGTCTCAGGTGAAGAAAGACTACCTCAAGTGAAGATGCCATCACTTATACATGCCAGATTTGGCCTTGACTATGTATGTGAACCTACAGCAAGATTTGAATTTTACAATTAGATTCACATGCTCCAATTAGTTTCTCAAGCTGCACAGAAAGCAGAGGAAGCTCAATAGTAAGACAACAGTGAGCTTTTGAAAAAACATTATAGGGAATAATTGTGCTCTGGAGAATTTATTTATTTACTAATGCAAACAGTACACACTGAGATAACATCTGGCAGTGTTTATTACAACGAAACCCAATCAATACTTCTGTCTACTACAATATCTGTCCACAAAATAGTCATTCCTCCTGGCATCCACAATAAATACTCAGCTATATATTACAGTAGCCTTTGTCAGCAAAAACAGAGGTTGGCACCCTAATTCTTCTATTAGAAAGAATTAGATGCACCTAGACACAAGAATGATGGTAGAAAATTGGAGAGAGAGATGCAGTTTGTAGCATCATAAAGAACATTAAAAACTAATAAAATCACAGAAATGAAATTTCAAACCAATGAAATGTTTTGGGTTGGAAGTGACCTTCAGGATTATATTGTTCTATCTTGTTCCCCCTGCCCTAGGCAGCGATACCTTCCACTAAAGCAGGCTGCTCAAAGCCCTGTCCAGCCTGGCCTTAAACATTTCCAAGGATGGGACACCCACAACTTCTCTGCATAGCATCCCCAAAGAATTTCAAAAAGCAGCAGATCTTTTCTCTTGTGTCTCTGAGGAGGGTCCTGGTTGATGGAAAGGTAGACCTGGGCCAGCAGTGCCTGGAGCCAGGAGGGCCAGCCCTGTCCTGGGGGCATCAGGTCGGGCATCACAGCCAGGCAGGGGAGGGGATTGTCCTGCTCTGCTCTGAGCTGGGGCAGCCTCACCTGGAATATTGTGTGTAGCTCTGGTCACAACATAAGGAGGGTATGAGGATGGAGAAGGGGAAGCTGTATGAGGGGCAGCTGAGGTCACTTGGGCTGCTCAGCCTGGAGAAGAGCAGACTGAGGACAGAGCTCACTGCAGTTACAGCTTCCTTGTGAGGATGAGAGGAGGGGCAGGCACTGATCTCTTCTCTGTGCTGACCAGTGACACAACCCGAGGTGATGCCCTGAAGCTGTGTCTGGGGAGGTTTAGGTTGGATATCAGGAACAGGTTCTTCCCCCAGAGGGTGACTGGGCCATGGAACAGGCTCCCCAGGGAAGTGGTCACAGCACCAAGCCTGGCAGAGTTCAGGAAGTGTCTGGACAATGCTCTCAGGCACATGGTGTGACTCTTGGGGTGTCCTGGGCAGGATGAGGAATTGAACCTAATCATCCTTGTGGGTCCCTTCCAACTCAGGACAGTCTATAATTCTATGATTACTTTTGCTAGTGAGCTACTAGGCCTTTTGAGGCATTTTAAAGCTATAAGTAAAGGGAGAAAATTTGACTTTTCATTTTCTTTTGAAGTCAGGATTCAAAAGAAGTGATACTGAACCTTTCCACATAATTAAAAAGCCAAAAATAAATTTGTTTTGAAAGTTCTGTGTATTAGAATTTCCAAGTAAGCCCTTTCATTTTTTGCTACTTCTGTATTTGCATTATTGCACATAGCTGTAGAAAAACTAGCAGTGTTTCGTGCAATGAAAAAAGTCACTAAGCATTAGCTTAGTTCTTACTGAACCTTCACCTTTCTGAAATCTAGATGCCTCTTGCAGTCTAACAAACAGATTGACGTGCAATAAGATATGCATTACTACTTACTTGTCACAAAATTAAGCAAAAAATAACAAAACCACACACAAAAAAATCAATACTATTATTTTCTCCTTACATTTTTAATTGCTATAATTTTGCTTTTGTTGAAACAGTCATTTCCAAAGAAAAATGATATGTCTGATTAATGTGACTAGACATAAAATAAATGTACATTTGCCCCTGTTTAATTTCACATTTTGTTGGCTCATTGTTCAAGGCATTTTTATTTGTACAGGACCTAGAGGTGAAATAAGAGCTTCTGTGCTACACCAAGTCCTGAGGCATGGGCTATGTTCAGAAGTTATTGTGGTGATATGTTACCTTTTTTCCCATAAAAACTTCACTTTGACAAGATAATTTGGATTGTAGTTATGAACTGGAGAGCTGGGAGAAGAGGGGATACAATTTCTTTTCATCTCTCCTGGTCTAGATCTACTGGGCAGAGGAGAGCACATTTTAATCTGGACTGGCACACTGAACAGCCACTATATGCCATTACATGTGATGCCTGTTTCTATAATTTGTGTTTGGTAAGATTTGCACTAGGATTTCTTCTTAAGCTTCTTACTATTTCTTTCCCTCCTCACCAATAATGTCTTACTAGAACTTAAAAGTCCTAATGACATGGCCATTAAGAATGAACTGGGGAGGCACCAAAACAATAGTACTATATTGGCAAAATGGTGAAGGAAAACAAAACCTGACCTTCCAAGCACTGAAACTGGTGAAAATTCCACTAAATCTCCACTCAATGGAGTCCCTATTTACAGGGCACCAGTACTACCCCCACTGCTGTCCATTTAGCACATGAATTTGTGCTACATTTGAAAATACATAGAATATTCCACCTAGCTTTAAGTGAGAAGACTGAGATTTCAAAAGTGCAGAGCAGGCTCCACCATCTCTTTCTATTTTTAAAGAAACACAGGACAATTGCAGACTGGGTTCTGAAAGCTCTCAACACTGAGAAAGATCAGCACAGGAGCTTCCACTTGCATATCAGTGATGCAGAGGAATAAAAAGGCCAAACTGGGACAGAGACTGAGATTTTTACATCTTGATTCAGGGCAAGCAAGAGCCCAGCCCCAGTTCGACGAAGAACCAGTTTGTCTGAAGTGTATGTGAAATTTGGCGGTTCCTCATCAACTCCACAAACTGAAGAACTGTTTCCTAAGTTAGTATTAAAGTTGGGCTAGGTAAAATGGGGGAAAGGGAATAATTTTTAACCAATATAGTCTTGTCCTTTCACAAAGGAACTCCAAACCACCTGAAAACAGGAATAAATCCAAAATAAACCTTCATTTAACCACGACTGGGCACAAACATGCATGTGACAAATTTTATGTCACTTTGGTATTAAAACAGGATAAATCTAGTTGTTTCAAGAAAAAAAAAAGGCTCTCTAAAGAAAGCAGGATGTATTTATTTTCCCACATTTTTTACCAAAAGATAAAACCTTTTCCTCTCCATCAGTTAAGGAAAGTCCTGCATTTCCAGCAGGACATCAGCCAGAGTAGTTGGTGTCTGCCACTCACCTGGGGCAGGACTTTTGGAGAGGGGAGAAAAGATGAATACATAAATGCACCAACACCCAACTCATGTGAAGGCCCAGCTCAAGCATATATGTTGGCAATGATTCCTGTCTCCACTGAAAGGAGTGTGGAAGAATCCTAGGCACTTCGTTTGGGCCAGGATTTCCCCCTTTATCTGTAAAAGAAATTATCAGAAAATGGCAGCACTTCATTCAGAAATGGTGTGCAGAGATCTGGAGGGATCACAGGTGATGATTATGTCTGCAGATCCTCTCTGGGTACTACAAATAACATTGGATTTCTCACATTGTTTACCTGCAGCCCTGAATTCCTCCCAGTTCCACAGCCCTGAGTTGCCAGCTCTAGGAAGCAGCAGAGGGGAATTACAAAGTCCTATCCCATTCAGACAGTAGGACCAAGTACTGGCAGCAGTAGAAATGAGACTCAAATTTTTCATAACATGGATATTCAGGCTTCCTACCATGTCAGCAAAGGGAGAAAAGCCTACTACTCCTTCCAAACTTCCACCAGTGCACTCATGATTAATCACAACACAGCTTTGAGAATTAGTTCAGCATTAAATAAAGAAATTCAATTTTGTTCTACAGTATATTTATTTTACAAGAAGTAGAAGGAACTTAAAGAATATCTACTATATGGTATGGATACATTCCAAACATTATGACAGAGATAGTGTGAGAGATTTTTAGAAATTAAATGCTTTTAAATGTAATTAAGTCATAATGAAGACAATCACATAGAAAACTGCCACTGACAGTTTGACAATGCAGGGACATCGGAATTGTTTTCCACCATTCTAAGGCACAGGAAAATTCTGGCTATCTCATGTTGATGAAAGGCAAATTCTATAATGGGACAGAAAACGCATTCATAAAAAAGTAAAATGTACCTATCAATTTGGAATTCTCTAGGACATGAATGGATTGCAGTAAGGAAAAATATCTTGCTGGTAAGAAATCCTGTCAATGGAAGAATCACCAAGTCTTTAGTCTCTAGAGCTTCCCTCTGGCTGCCTCTAGGCTGAACACCATCCAACAAGATGCTTCCCTTTGCCCTTAATACATCCCAAGTACTGGACAAAGCCCCTGACTCTGGGGTTTGAATTCCACTTGGAGTCCTGCACCTAAATGTTACTGCATCCAGCTTTGGACCTGGTAGCACAGTGTCCTCTCACCACCTATTTCCAAATATTTGCAATAGTCTGAGACTTACATATGAGAAGAGAATGATGTTTTGAGCATCCAGGACAGAAGTCCAGGGACTATCTGAATTCAAAGCTTTGGTTCAGTACTAGTCCAAAAACATATCTATTTCTTTTTGTTATAGATTATAATAATAACTATTAGTTGGCATTACCTTCCTGCACGAAGAATTTTCCTGAAGTCTTGCCAAAGGACAGTTCCCTGGGCAGGGCAGGAAAACACTTGTGGTGACCATGACTGGTATTCTGAAGAAAATAAGCCTTTGCTATCCATCTAGAGCTGTATCAATGTCTGAATGCTCTCTTCAGTGTCATTCTGGAGCCATGACTATCAGCACATAAGCACAAAAACACCACAGCATAACAAAGACTGCTAAAGTGAGCAAGAATTTGCCATGATAAAAGTGTTCCTGAATGGCAAGCATGATCAGAGGAAGGGCAGATGTAGCTGTAAAAGAGCAGTATTTTCTAAGCCACACACACAAAGAAGCTGAGAAGTAGTAATACACCAATTTCTGACACAGGAAGAAACTGCAAATGGGATCATTTCTGGAGTGATGTCACATGGCCAAGAGGCACCAAGACAAATTAAACAGCACTGAAGCCCTGGCAAAAGTAAAAAGAATAATCCTTTCCTTCCTGCAGTATTGAAACAGTTATGAGGAATCAAAACTTTTACATTCAGCTGCTATCCATGAGCATCACTACCTATAGCAAACTTGCCTATTGACTCAGGGATTTTTCACTTCCAATCATGCTACACTTCCAGGCGAGTTGATAGACTAATTTAATTCTATACCTTCCTGGTCACCTGGTTCCTGGGTCCCTCAGCGTCCTCTCTTTGCATTCCTCAGGCTTTTGTGATGCCCTGACCGCTGGAATTTCCCTCGGGTTTCTAACAACATGCAGGCTAAAGGCACTAAATTCACCCCAAAGGATGATAATTTTAGAACTGTTGGCTTCAGGAATCCAGTATCACTTGTTCTGGGGAAGTGACAGCCACTCAGAAATAAGAAGGTTAGTTGTGTATTAAAACAGGGCAACAGGCATGACAAAAACATTATCCTCTTCACTCGAAACCCTAATGAATGGAAAAAGGAACTGGGAAGAAATGAGAATTCATCTGTCTCTGACTCCAATTTTTCCACTAATGGTCTGATCTTACAAACTCTATACATAGGAACTGTGCCACTATACCCAACCTAAATGAACTGGGGCTGCTGATCATAATCCAATCTGGTTTGTATTCAGAGAGGACATGCAGTGATCTGGTGCACAACTGCTATCATTGCTGTTGAAAAATATACACCTTATTTCTTGAAAAGGTTCTGCTGGTGAGAGTCACTCGATTCTTGATTACTTGCTGCAAATTTTGGAAGAAATGAGATAACACTCTTCCATTCTACAAAAGATTGTTTTATTCAAAATTTCAATAAGAACACTGCATGAACTAGAATGAAATTTCTAAGGAAATATGATGAAAAAATATCTGCCAAAGAAAGCAACAGGTTCAAAAAATTGTTAATGCAGGTTTTGACTCAGAGATGCCTTCAGTTATTGCTGACACCAAAACATTTTGCACAGTCAAATACTTCTTTTTGGTTATTGTTTAAAAATAAACAAATAAAACAAATATTCTGATCTCTTTCATGCCAGTGGAAACTGTTAAAAACAACAGACCAATTTTGGCACAACAGATTAAAATCTCTTCCTAATCTATTATCTAGTTACTTCAGGGGCAATGGCAGGAAAGAGTGCAGTACAAATGAGATCCTCTTTAGCCTAGTGAAGAAAACAGATCAGAAAATTTGGATAACTTACATTCATCAGACTGCCCTACATCAGACTCTGGAATTTGAAATGATTCAGCGAGAGTGTCCTCAGGGACACTGATGTAAATATGGAGTAACCACAATGCCTTTCTCTGGAGGCCCTCCTATTATACATTGGTTTGGCTAAACAATTTCATTTCAGATAGAACAAAATAGGAGTCCTTCGGTAAAGGCCAGGTCTGTGTTGCTTTTTTCCTTTCATGGCTTATCAAATGACATCTCTGGTCTGATATAATCTTCTTTGCTCAATAATATTTAATCTTTATTTTACCTTTAAGTAGAGTAGCAAATGCTTTGATAAATGGAGTGAAAGATTTTCCACATTCACCATAACGTCTTCAGGTGCTGAAATGCTGAAGTGTTTTACTGCAACTTGCTACAGCAGTGCTACTCAGGGAATCAATGCTTATATTCCCATGCCTTTTTAACATGAGTGAATCACAGCCCATACTCCTTTATATACTAAAAACAACCACACACCAGAGAGCCATTTTCCTATCCTCACCTATTGTAGCCACTATTCTGCAAAAACAAGAGCTTCCATCTATGAAAAATGCCATTTGTACACTACAGCTGATGCTCTTAACCTCCAGACCTACAACACACTAACAAAGCCCCACACAACCCCTCCACCTCCCAAAAAACCCTTAAACATTTGTACGAAAACAAAAAAATAACCCATGAGAGATATAATAAAAAATAATTCCTGACTCCTTTTTTGTGCTAAGTTGTGAAAGAAACTGATTAAAACCAACCTGAGAACTATGAAAATTTTCTTAGTTCTTGGCCAACTGCTTTTTGAGATTTGCAGTTTCATTAAGTGAAAACATCTTTCTAGGATGTTTGCATGAAAATTCAGAAAACAGAGGCAATCATAAGAAAAGAGAGACAATTACAAAGCTCCTAATCTCCTGAGACATTTACCTTTTTGTAGCAGGCTTTACTCCAGTCTCATTACATATTTGCTCTGATCATCAATCCTATTTGCAACTTTCAACTGCCTCCATGGTCTTTATCAGAGGAGCTTGTATCAGGCAATACCTGGAGTGTCTCCATTAATCCAAATTTTTAAAACCAGTAACTGAAACAAATCAGTATTTGTGCACTGACTGGAAAGAAACCCCTGCAGACTCACCACGACTGAAAATATCTTTCTGTGGCTACGTGACTCCCTTCTCTAGCCTTCTCTAAAAAGAGAAGGGTCAAAGCAAAATGCTGGCAGCCCAATTAAATCTTTGAAGAGACAGTGTGCTTTCCAGTTATGAGAGGATGGAAAAATGAGAAGCCTGGAGATCTTTTAGGAACATTAGGCTTTATTAATCAGGAATGTACTTGCCACATACCAACATTCCCAAACAGTACACTGAATCAGATAAATGCCAGGGAGTAACAGAACCCATCTAGTTTGGTCTTCTGTCTTATGGGAAGTTCCACCACGCTCTGGGAGATGGTCTTCCAAGCCATTCCTTTAAAAAGAAACCTCCCCTGCTTCCATAATACCTATAGGTTGTGTGTTCCAGCACTTTACAACCCCTACAGTCAGAAAATGTCTCCTGATATCTAACTTGGTAATTTTCCCTGCTCATTGAACTGATTTCTTTAGGTCTTTCTCCCAGTGGACATGAAGAACAATTAATCACTGTGCTCTTGATTATAAATTTTCACTCAATAGATTTTTAATTATTTTTTTTTTTTTTAGTTTATTCTCCTTAAGGTACAACAAAAGCAACGCTTTCAGAAGCATGTAATGCCAGGTAAGGCTCCGACATATTCTCTAGCCCCTGGGCCAGATAACAATCAACCAGTTTCTGCTTTCTTCACAATTTTAACTCTAGGACAATTTCTGCCTTGACAAACATTTTTGACCTCTCCACATTTCCACTGGGGTTTCACAGGTAGAAATCAGGGCAGAATTTATCCCCATGAGTTTCTGGATTAATGCCTTGGTAAAGGAAGGGGAAAAGGCAAAATTAATTCTCTTTGTTAGTGCTAACGCTATTCCTCAGGGATAGCTGGCCCCAAGACATTCATCTTTGTTCAAAGCAAGCACACTTCCATACTCATTTCACACTTGCAGCACAGCTTCTACAAGCCAATATCTGCATCAAAAAAAAAAGGCTTAAACTCATGAGAGTCTGCATTCTGTCAGAGGACCAGGAACTGGGAATGGACTCAAAGCCCATCTTCGCCCACCTGAAGTTCCAGCTAAAACATCAAGTTATAGGAGGAAAGGTCAGGTCCCAGATCCATCAAGAATCATGAGGATTCTTGCACTGAAAAGAACATGGTAGTGCATGTAGTGCTTGTTTGTTGCTTCAAAACTCTTCCTTCATCTAGAAGCAGAGCTGTGATGGACGAAGGCCTTCCCAGCCCTGACATCCTGACGCTACACATGCAGCCTGCACTCTGGGATGCCAGCTCCCTGTGTCACATTGGCTTGGGTTCTGCCTCTTCCTTTCCTTATGCCTGCAAGCTCAATTGAACTTATGAAAATTCAAACTGTCTTCTGTCTGTTTCATACATCATCAGCAAACAATCACTAGACAAAATGAATTTGCTCTCTGTAATTTGGAGGTTACACAAATGCCTCGGCTGTATAATGCAAAGAAAAAAAAAGGAATAAAGTTTGGTATGCAAGGTTAACTCAGCATGGAGGAAAGTAGCAAAGAAACAGAGGGAGAACACGAACAATAAAATACTCAAAAGTGAGGAGAGTGACATGAGAAATACTTCTGTAAATTGGAGTTGGCCTTGCTACTTTTGAGTGATGGGATTAAACAAAGGCTCAAGCGAGTTGTGAAAGATCACCCCCAAGAGTGGCTGTATCACAATTCCTCATGATTTGGATACACAACATACTTATTTATAATAACAATGGTTACTATTTATCCCCTAAGAGCTCTGCAAACGCAAATTCACAAATTCAGTAATGTTCACAGAGCTGTATCAGTCTGAACCAGATTGAAAGAGTGATCTGCTGAACAAGGCACAGTGAGGTTAAATGACTTGTCCAATGCCACTCATTATCCATAACAAGTATCAATATCCACTCAGTACCCATAAAGATTAGAACACCAGATCTCTAGGTCACTGATCAGATCAGGCTGTGTAAAGCTGAACCCTTGACAAACCAATCTCTTTTTTAACAAAAATAACATGGCAAATACTCCTTACTGCCCTCAGCCCAGGGCAAGGTAACTAAAACTATTGCTTTGAAAGCACATATTTTTCTTCCATACACAATATGTGTTCTGTCATTGTCTCGTTCCAAAATCATTCAGACAGTGAGTGTGAGCAAAGGTACCTCCTCGTGCTTGACTTAATCCTATTTGGGGTTAGTTGCAAACAGCAAAGTACTAAACCACATCCTTAAAGTTAAGTATTTGAGTAGTCCCATTGACCTCAAAAGATCTGCTTGCCTATCAACCCAGATGACTTTAGTTCAGAGAACCCAACATAGCAAGAACCCAGCCCACAGACCTTTTGCATTGGCAGAATATCTGTCCCACATTTAGCAAGAGGAGTTTTTCATGCAGCTGTCTGACAGATGTTCAGGTGATGTGTATGTTAATGCTTCTTCTAATGCCATGTACCAAGTATTTTTTATTAGACCAAATTTGGCTCATCTTATAATAATCATTCACTTAAGGGACATCCCTACATTAAAGCAAGATTTCCACCCTTTAATTAAAGAAATAAATTACAAAACTACCAGGATATGGCTTGCCTTTTCTCTTTGCTGTTTTTGGGTTAATACAGAAAAGCCCAAACAGCAAGTTCACCATTTTAAGGATCTTATAATTAGAAACACCTGATTAGAGCAAACATGGAGGAAACAAAAGAAGTCCTCAAAATATACCTTCCTCTATCAAAAGTGCCACTACTGTTATTGTATCAAGCGACTATTTTCATGGACAAGAGGTATAGCAAGAACACATCCTCATTTTACAGGATTTACATGCTTATGTAAAACTTTCCTCACCTTTTTCTTCTGTATTCCAGGGACAGGCTATGCCAAGGCTACAGAACTCAAAAGCAGCTACAAGTTTAAAGGTGGGGGTGTTCGTGAGTTTCTTTGTTGCTGTTGTAGTTTCTTTTGTTTGTTTGTTTGTGGTTTTTTTTTTAACTATTATACAAGAAACTCAAGGATTAAAAATATGAGCTTTTACTTCATGGAATGGAAAGAAGACCTAGGCAGAACAGTCTTAGGAATCGTGATCCCTCGCTTCATTCCCAGTTTGACCACTGATTTACTTGGACCTTGAGAAAACTGCTCAACATCTCTGTGTGAATGCACTTGACACTCCTGATAAAAAAATGAAACCAAAAATATTTCCTGACCATGAGTTTTACACTTGTGTATTTATTTTCCCTTCAAAATCTAGAGTCCCATATAACTTTAAAAAGCTCATCCCAGCCAGCACCAATTGCTACTCTTATTTTGTCTTGGGCTCTCCATGCAGGACTTAGTGACCATCTGGATCCTGAGGATTCAAAGAACTTGCCTTAATTCACTCTTACACTGCTGCTGCATTTTGGAAAGAGAACTACTCCTGCTTTCCAACAAAAATTTTCCCGGTTGTTCACACTAAATTGCAAGAGAAGCATGAAATTTGGTACTCACAGATTCAGAAGAGTTCCCCCATTTTTCCCTGAACACCTCCCTTTAAATTGCTGCTGAACCCAGCAAATCCACGACTGTTTTCAACTCGGCTCACCAGTGTAATTGCAAGGTTAACCTCTGGTGGCCAGGGAAGCTGCTCACATTCAGCAATGAAGAGCAGAAAATGTTAAATACCATTCACTGGCCACAGCCTGCAGTTAATACACAATATTTAAACAACACAATGGCATGGCCCTTGCCAGTAATGTAAAAACACAGTGGAGTAGAGCCAGAATGGCACAATCTGCCTGTCTGAGTCATGCTTGGCGCTGTGTGCTGGAGGGGAAGGCTTTAGCTGCCCACAGTGTAACTGTACCCTCCAGCTAGTTTACAATAAAACATTAAAATATATTAAAAAAGGGGGGTGGGGGGTGGTGGTAAAGGCATGATAAATCCTCTCTAATAGTTAAAATATTTTAAAACTGAAGTATAAAAGTACCACTTTGGAAGAAGGCTCTGGATTTCATTACAGACTGCATTTTGATCTTAAACAAGAAAACAAACTGACTTAGCTTTGTAATATTCCAAAGCTTTGTACTGTTCAACTGAAATCGATAATTTTCCTTTTTTCTACAAGCTTCTGGATTTTTTTCATATATTATTTCATTTGATTAAGAGAATCTGAATCTACTGTATTTTCCAATCCTCTTTTGCATGCCTGTTGTTCAGTCACTGGAGTTCCAAATCTTAATTATTAACCCAAATACATTCAATAAACAGATTCTAAATAAGGGTAGATCAGAGTGATGTGCAATCTGACTTGCATTTATGGAATAACTATGCTCTTAGAAAAAGACTCCTTTCTTGCTGAGACGTAGATGTTATTTTGACTGTTTTGTTGTGTCACAGCAGAGATGAATTAGGCATTTCTGCCTTCATCTGCACCCTAAAGCAGCTGAAGTCCCCTGTGATGTCATGAGAAAGTTGTTTGTTTTTTCCTCATACAAAGGAGAAGAATTTGTTACGACATCATGAGAAGAGAATAAACTGTATTTTGTGCTATAAGGAATCTTCTGCTACTTTCTGTTATCTCTGCACCAACGTGCAGAAATCCTCTCTGACAAAGCGACAGCAACTGTAAGTCAACAGAGATGCACAGTATTCCTAATACTATCCAAAACAAAGCAGAAAAGAATGATCTATTCAGTGCTCTGAAATTAAAGATCTGCAAGATGTAAGTTCCTTTTTAATTGTTAAATAAAACATCCTTTGAACTTCTAAATCCCATTCAAGGGGACTCTGACCTTTATCCAAGACCAGCTACTGTGCTAACACTTGGGATGCATATTGAGGAAAAATACGGACAAAAGGTACCGGAAAAGCTTTTACTTACAGGAATGCAGTGTGGCTTAATCTTTTTGTTTTTAAGGTGCAGTGATTTCAGCATCTACAATGTAACTTCAGGCAGTCTGAAAAGAAACAGGTTAAAATCTCTTTCAGTTATAATTGGTATTTCAGATTTAATTAAAAATTAAACTTTCATAATGTTTCACCATCCAAAGCAATGCATTATCAGTCAAGCGTAGCCTTTTTTTTTTGTTAAAAGAAGCTCTTCCCAGAGTAGTTTGCAATGAAAGAAAAAGGGAAAAAAGCAATTGAGAGTAGCAAAATATATTTCTTCAGCAAAAGATCTCTGAATAATTTGGAAAGAAGCCTTCTGCCACTTAATTTTAACAATCAACCTTATACTAATTAAAAAAACCCCCACAATTAAAAAAGACAGAAAAACACCACCACATACCAAAGACTGTGAGGATAAAAATGTTAATTTCAGCAAAACAAGGACACTGCTAGGACCAGAACATACGCACCAAAAGGGAAAATATGGTTTTACATAATGCCAGCCAGCAACATTTTTTACAAATTCGTTCTACAGCATGCAGCACTTTCAGACTGTTGCATGGAGAAGCAGAGGAAGACAAGTTCAAAAAGAGTAAAGCTGTTTTTAAAGTGTACAAGGCAAAAGGTCCCTTGCAACCCTTTGTTAAGGGATATGAAATAGCTCATCTATAAAACTGTATGGTTTCTTATAATGTAAAATAAATGTCACATTACTGTGCAAAACAGATGATTAAGAATTGGTAGCTGCCGACACAGCATTCGAACAGATGCAAAATATTTTTTTTTTCAAAATGCAGTTGAAATAGTTGGAATGACAATAAAACTCCAGGGGTTGTACCATAAATATGAGTTTAAATGTTAGACTGGAGTTTAAAACCTGTGGTTTTAATTATATCTAATTATAAAGGCTCCAAAAACAGGAGAAACGAGAAAAACAAAAAAATATTAATAATAAATTAAAACAATTTTGCAGCAAGTTGTCAGGATTTGGCCTCGTAATAACAAACCATACAGCAATATACACAGACACATACAATGTACCAATGACTCATTAAAGGAACAAATCAAAACTTCATTAAATTTTATTTTTAAAAGGTGACAGCAGAACTTGCCTAATTTACCCCATTCAAAGTCAAAGCTGTTCACCTCACCAGCAGCACACTCGCAGAGACGGTCAAATAAATCCTGGTGCAAATCTAATACTGTTTTTAAATGTACCACAGGCTGGGAGCAATTCCTAAGTGTAATTTTACATTGTTCTCCCATAAGTAAAAATACAATTCCTCAGATGTCAGTCTTATATGAGGCTTCTCAATCTATCCTCATGGATCTTTAAAATAAAATGCACCATACCAGACAATATACTGTCACACAAACATGTTCATACACACACCTATACCACAAAC
Organism: Melozone crissalis; assembly: GCF_028551555.1. Taxonomy (NCBI): domain Eukaryota; kingdom Metazoa; phylum Chordata; class Aves; order Passeriformes; family Passerellidae; genus Melozone; species Melozone crissalis. The sequence continues at coordinate 17,942,905 of NW_026535786.1, read as the reverse complement.
AAAAATAAGCTCACAAACTTATTTGTAGGTTTAGGTTTTCCACTCTGTCAAGATCAGAGGTATTGAAGAGCAGGAGGCAAAACAGAGAGCACAGAAGCGGACAGAACAGGAAGAACCAGAAACAATTCTTGAGCATTTGAATGAACAAGAGCCCTCTCATAGAGGCACTAGGGTGATGCTGCCACAAGATAATCTCTATAGGCTTGGATGAAATTTTTCCCGAAGGAACCACCTGACACACATGTTCCTCTGTTCCTCTTCCTTTAGACAGCCTTATATCACGCAACTTTCCTTCTTTCTCCTGATTGACACCTAATAAGGTAGAGAAACCTAATAAGGTAGTGAAGAAATCCAGGCAAAAAACTGGTAAGTCCATCAGCAGCAGGCAATAGCACAACTGCCACATATGGGATAACAGTTTCAGCCTCTGAACTTCCATTTCTTTCACTTTCTTCCCCTTTCAAATTTACCCCTTTTCCAATATCTTCGGGACTCTAAGGCTGGCTTGCTGGCAGGGCAGGAGAGGGGCAGCAGTATTTAAAATCCAACGCTATTTCTTCTAATGAATGCAGTGAAAAACTGACCTCAACTGAGAAAACAAAGAGCATTCACTGAGGGTAAAATGTATCCCTGTGTAGAGAGCCAGTATAGAGAAGCCCTATTCCAATGACCTAAATAGGAATAAATTGGTGCATGGACTTCACCACAGTGAATTTTGTCCAAAATTTCTTTTTTTTTTTTTTTTTTGTAGAGAACGAACATGGGTGTCTCCTGTCAAAGCACAAAGGCACAGCACCTCCTTCCCATGCTGGGCACAATCCTGACAACTGCTCTTCAGTGTATCTTCCTAGTGGTTTTAAGATGAAGTCTTTTGTGCTTTGCCCACATTTTTCTGATTGGGAAGGGAAAGGGGGGAATGCAACATTTGGCATTACTCTGCAAGTTAGCCTGAGGACATAGTGCCTGCAGATAAAGTGGTCCCTCCCCTCAAGGCAGGCATAATTAGCACACATCGTGATTCTTCTAATACAAGAAATAGAGCCTTGGAAAAAGCTCTCTGTAAGAGCTTGCCTTCCTGTGCACAGGTGAGGATGCTTAACACTTGTGGGGCAGGAGATCATGATTGTTACATGAAAGGGGTGCCCTAATCCCCTTGTGGAAAGAAAAGAGACGTGGCTCAAGAACAGTCAATGAACTTCTGCTTGAGAGAAGCCCAGGAGCTGGAATTGCAAGAATGAGGAGTATGGCAGGTCAGGAATGAGGCCCATGAGTAAAGTGTTAAAAACAAGGCAAGTATTGCCTCTTAGTAAAGGTTTGAAAAACAAATATGAGAAGGTAAACAGGTTTCACTTTGCTCTCTCACAATTCCTTCTTGCCACAAAGCTTATGCAGAGTGTGAAAACTGTGAGATTTCCCCTCACAGTTACCAACTCTACAATGACAGAATTCATTAGCAATATTTTATGACCTGCATGACTGTACTTTGCCTGACTCATGGTTATGGTCTAATTCACCACTTTGATAAGGATCAGATTCCTTCAATCTAAAAAATTAAAGAGAAAGGAAAAACATGTAATTTTTAATCGGGAAACATTTCAGAAGATGTCAGCCTTCTGCAAACTCTTAGCAATAAAGAAGTTCCATATCTGTATAGCTCTGATTTTCCTTGAGTACCTTAACTCAGCTGGAGCAGGTCAGAGTCGTACACAGCTGATTAGTTATGAGGAGAAGGAAGATTAGAGGAAAATACATTATAAGACTTTTTGATATCTTTAGAAATTTCTAGATATAGAAATTACAACCTCAGTCAATTGATCTTTTTCAAGCTCACTTCTTGAGCTGGAAATCAACAATGAAGCCACTGCCACAAGTAACTACTTAAAGAAGGCAAAATACTGATGTCCTTCCTCAAGGAAAAAACCTTATTGATAATATTAAGGAAGTTGTCTCCAACAACCTGGGAATGAGGGAAAGGGAGCACACTGGGAAAAAAATGGACACACAAAAATGAAAAACAAGCCCTTTACCTTCAGGAGAATATTCAAAAATACTCATGGGCCAGTTAAGAGACCTCAATCCAACTTCAGAATCGAAATAATTACTTAAGATATGGCCTAGAATAATTGTGTCACAGAAATGAAAAAGGAAAGTCAATTGTACAGGTACCTCATCTAGCAACAAATATATAAATTCAGGAATTGGAACCAGTATAGACACATCAGCACAATGCTCTATTCAGGTTCACTGGTAAAACAAAAGAGCAAATCTTATTAACACAGATATAGCACTACTTTACTGTTTTTTTTAGGTGAATGCACTTTAGTTGGTATTAACTCTCTATAAACAGCTTTACTTTTGCCACCCGTTCCTTGTCCTGAGTAGAGAGAATAAAAAAGAAAAGTAATAGGAGTGATTGAAAAATCCTCTCAAGAAGTTTGAATTGAAGCTCTTACTACACTTTCAAAAATATGCTGGAATTTAGGTTATTTCCAGCTCTGCCTTCAAACTCATCATCGCCATTTGTGGCTCAAACCAGAGTCACAGGGTTTGTGGGGGGGCTTTGTAATCTGGCAGAATAGAAACAGAGGACAACCTACAGCATTGTGCTGGGATCAAGGGTTCCTCCCACTGCAGGAATGGACAACAGGGGACTGAAGGTTTCTTTGTCAAAATGGTAAGTCTCTGTTATTGGTTCACTGCAAAGATGAATGCCCACAGAGATTTTGTCGTCCTCATGGCATTCATCCTTCGAGTTTACTTTCTCAGTGAAGATGACACCCATTACAAATTTAAATTTCCAAACCATGGCTGTTTCAGCTAGAAAAGCATTTTAATCAGGAAAAAGGTGTATTTTTGGCTGCAATTCACACACACCCCACATCCCCCAAAAGAATTTGAACTATTTTTGTTCAGGTATGATAAAGTCTGCCTTTGGGTGAAGACTGAGACTTCTTGAAATCTCAGTTTCAAAAAGTTAGAAAGAATCAACTGTATAAAAGCTGCAATGCATAATCCACTCTAATGGTCACTTGGAAACAGGTACTGGATGCAATTTCACCACAAGAGCTCTCAAACCTGTTAAACATGTTGGATCCCTTAACAGCACAGTCCATCTCCCTCATTTATTCCTCCTGCTAACAGAGTTAGCAACAAGCACTTGAGAAGCCCAGCTGTGAAAGCACATGAGAGCTGAACTTCTCAACCCACAGAAGAGTTGGTCTCTATAACTGCACTTAGGATCTGACCTGGGTTCCCAATGTTTAGGAGTTTAATGGATAGTTCTGTTACAGTTAGGTGGGACCCAGCATCCTTCTAAATACCTCTTGAAGCTTTCCTCCTACGCAGGGGCGATGATGGTAATCAAGTTGGCTGCTGAAAACCATGATATTCCTTATTCCAACTGTTTTCTTGCACAAGCTGTCCCTAGATCCTGTTTATGTTCCCAAGGAACAGGAACAGTGACAGCATGCAGCTTTCACGAGGCCTTGCCCAAACAATTCTTTCTCTAAAGATACAGCTTTTTGTGAAGCAGCTCTGAAGCTGATATTTGCTGAGCATCTCTTGGAATACAGCTTGAAGACTTTACTTATGCCCTTTGCAAGCTATTGTAGCATATAAGCTTCTCCCACTTCTTTTCAAGGTTCATAATGCTTTGATCTTCACAGCCTCACTGCTCCTGCTGAATGGTATCATCTCCCATGGCTCATATTATCTTTAGTGCATAAAATGATAATACCTGTTAAGAAGCAGGCTCTATCACATAATCACAGCAGAACCTTCACATTTATTCTGGTTTAACAGAGAAACTTACATCAATAAATGTTTCATTGTGATGGGTATTTCAGTGCGGTGACAAACTGGGCGGATAAAGGAAATGCGGTGGATATAATTTGTTTGGATTTTAGCAAGGCCTTTGACACAGTACCACACAGGAAGCTCATAGAGGCACTAGAGAATTATGGTCTGGATACTATTACAATAAGATGGATAAAAACTGTCTGACAGATAGGAAGCAATGAGTTATTAATCAATGGTATTACAAAAGAATAGAAAGAAGAATCTACTCTGATGCTGAGCAATAGGTGCTAGGATTATTATCACTACAGAGATTCATTAAAGATGAGAAAAAGAATGTAAATATTGACAGCATCCAAAACAGATGATTCAGAAGAAAGAAATTCATCAAATGCGAAAGGTATTAAAATTGTAAGATTAAAGTAATGTGCACAAGCCAGAACAATGTGGTATTTAATGTATCTTAAAATGTAAAAAAAGTTATCAAAAACCAATACAGAATTTTGTTTCAAATTCAGAAATAGAAGGTTTTCACTGTGTTGGCTTGACTTCATCATGTTAGTATGCACTAGTATGGCTGAGTTGTGAAATTTGCTCACTTGGAAAGCAAAATAATATATATCAGTCACTGTGATAAGGGACAATCATCTGGCCTATTTTCTTAGACTATGAGTACAAATGATTAAAATTTTAAAGTTTAGAGTAATCACATATGACATCCTTGAAGTCTTCTTTAGAAACAGGGGACTTTTTCAGTTCTACTTCCTGAATTTCCACTGCCCTGCACAGCTAAAGCCATTTTGTTGCTGATTTCTGGTACAGAAGATGACATTGAGCTATCCCCACAGAGACACTGTGTACATTCAAATGGGTACTACCTCTCCACTTCCTTCACAGATCTGCCCCCAAAAAATTCAGCCTGACCCTTACTTGTGAAAGGGCAAGATCCTGGATGAAAAGTAACATACTTAGATGAAATGCAAAACCCCGGGGCAATGCACATAAATCTCATGGGACATATGGCAGGGAAGGTCCAAGTGATAAATCTGGAAGTCTAGCTATTCCAAAGTGTTGAACAATTAAACATAGCAGTTGACTATTTCCAGGATAAACTCATCCATATCAGCAGGATGTGAAGTTCACTATATCCTGTCTCTTGCTCTTTCCTTGTGTGGAGAACACACCCCCAGCACCAAAGACTGTGCTTACCTGGGCCCCTTCAAGAATAAGGCCAAAATAACTTCTAATGCTCTCTTTCTTGAGACAGCAAAACGAGTGAGTGAGTGAGTGAGTGAGTGAGTGAGTGAGTGAAAGCTACACGTTTTAAACTGTGAGAAATTTAGGAAAGTTGTCACAACTCCTCCTCTTGACTTACTGCTCATGGTCATTGTCTTGGCATGCGACATCAGGAGACTGTACCTGGTAATCTCAATCACCTATGAAATCCACCATCTGTGGTTTTGGGACCTTTGATCTTCTCCCAAGATCTCCAGTATTTCTTTTACCCTCACACAGCAGCCTAAGCCCATTTCTTCTCCCTGACCAGCACCTGCTTCCCTCCATCTGCACTGTGAGAATCTGCCTTGTTTGCACTGAAAAGCTTCCATTTTCCTTTCTTGCTGCAGGCAGAGAAGGGAATAGGATGAAGGTGTGACACTTCCTTCACAGGAGAAAGAGACAGGGAGGGAAGTGTATTAGCAGAGAGGCATGAATTTGTGGGTCTCATGTCAGAGAAGTGGAAAGAGTCAGAGGTGGCATTGTCCACTTCAGGTCTTTGGAGCAGCAAGTGCAAGTGTAGCTTCTGTGGCTCCAACAGACTTTAGATGGACAGTAGGTCCATCACTGTCATGCTACCCTTAGCAGAAGCCTTATCCCCACAGGTCTGTCTTGGGAGGAACTTGGGATTCTGATGTGTAAGAAGGCCCATGCTATCTTTTAAGAGTAAATAAAATTAATAAAAAGCAAAGTCAGGACTACAGTCTAAGTTTTGAGTTTATACCAGCAGGTGCATCACAAGTGGTATCAGGCCTCTTCTAGATTACACATGGACAGATTTTATTCCACCATATGCAGAAGCACAAATCAATGCAGTCTTTTACTTCAGCACATTATTTATGTTTTTTTGCCAGAAGGCCATTAACCTGAATCCCAAAACCAGCTCCATCTTGCACAACGTCACGCACAAACCATGCCCAGAAGTTTCACATTATTTCAGTTTATGTAACTGCCATATTAAGCTCAAGGCCCAAGGAGGATACTGAACAATATCTTATTGTACAGGCTATTGAGATTCAATATTACAAGGACAATGCTACCAACCCCCTCCAATTTCATTCATCTCAGAAATCTTTGCAAATTTAATACCAGAGGACTTGGAGACCTTTAGACAGTACTGCAAATCTGCTGCCTAAACTTTTAATGTAACATTGATGCAAGCTCTCAAATATCTCCCAATAAAGTCCATACTTGTAATTCTTGTTTAATTAGACATCATCCTACAAGAAGAGAAATTCAAACCCAGCTGGAACTATATAAAAGTTCAGGGAAGTTCAGTTCCTGCACTGTGATTTGGCAAAGCTCTATTGTAATTTTTTTTCCCCAGAAACAATGCAGAAAAAAAAAAGAGACTATATCAGCAATGATTTCAACTGTTCACTGTGTCAGGACCGGAAATAATATCTGGAAGAAAAAAGGAGAAAACAATCTTCCATTTACTTTCAATATTAGTAAAAACAAGAAAAAGATTTTTATACTGTCAGCCACATCCTGTAGAATCTAGGTAATAAAGCAACAGCATAATGACTGGATAAGTTTAAAATGGATTTTTAAAAAGAATGGCTACGATCTTCTCAAGACAAAGTATATCTAAATACACTGCAGGACTAGATTCAGAGACCTCAGCATCCTTGAGGTCCATCCCTGAGGTTGGCCTGGTCCATTACAAATTATATTTGTAGTTATTCCAGGGACCTTGAGATATAGAGTGCACACACTTAAATCTATGTAATATTTATCTTTGCTTCAGATACTTAAGATGAGGAGTACATGGTATGAGCCCAGGTTCGTGGGGCTTCTGCAACAATTGAATTGCTCGAAGTTGCAAGACTAAAATTCACTCTGGTTCCATTTGCCCAACAAAAAAACCCAAAACACACCTAACATATAACAGAATGCTATTATTAGCAAAAAAAAGTTTGGGTATTCAACTTGTTCCATAATCTATGTTTAAACAGATGAGACCAAATGTATCCTCCTGGTGGTCAACCAAATTACCGAATTAAAACTGGTACATCATTTCTTAGCAGTAAAAAATCAATTCCAACAAAAACCCATGTACAGAAAAACACAAAATTAAGTTCCATCATGTTAACACTAACTCTGGGCAAAGTCTGCAAGATGATATGCTAATTGAATTCCAGGTAAAGAAGATGAGAAGTTCAGATATGCAATTGGTAACTAAATTTCTAATAAAATAACAACTTCAGTCTTTTCCAAGTCTTTTCCAAAATACCAGAAGTGATTAGAACACATTGTGGACCAGTCACTTGCCAAGTTTCATGTTTGAAATCAAAGCTGTTTTAAAATTTCCTGAACAACAAAAAAAAGCATTTTAAAACTGGTAACATTCAGTCATGGTGATATAATCAAATACCAGCCAATCTGAATTTTGGAACATTCTTGATCTAATGCCTTTATGTTGCAACAAAGCCCAGAAAAATATTTCAGGCCCAATTGCTGAGACAGTGAAAATAATATTCATAAATAGAAAAGGATCATTTACATATTATACAACTAAATTTTTTATTTCTTCAATATGCCTTGAAAGAATTAAAAGGATATATCCTTCAGGACCTTTGTTGTCATAACTGAGATGCATCTACATTTACCACATTTACCAAATTGGAACCCACCTGTAATTTGTATGGAGGAGCTGAAACTCTTCTTTTTCCCTCCTCTGCACCTCCCACAGAAAGAACTCAACACTCTTCAAGCATTTTCTCTACCAATAACTATAAAAAGGAAGTGGGTCTATCAGGGAGGAACTGCTTCGTTTCTTTGCATGTGCTGAGGAACTCTTTCTGAATTAATGCAGGCCAGCACCACCTCATGCTCTGCTGCCCCCTCGCCCCATTAAACAATGCATAAGGAACAAAATTTGAACCTGTACCTTCCACAGTAAAAGCACTTGTGAAATACATGAAGCCTGCCAGGATACAAAACACCAACTGCTATTCCACTCTGTGCTACCTTTTAAAGATTGCTGGATATTTATTCTAATGTAAGCAAGCAAAAGAATCAAATACTATAAGAAGCCAAAATTTAGGGAAATAGTTTACAATAAAAAGAACACTCTAGGAGTCACATGTACCTATAAATTCTCATTATGCATCTGTGTGTACTAAGAGAGACTATTATATAAAATACCATATTATTTAACATCAAGTAAATGGAGGTTTGGTTTTAATTACATGAAGTCAGCTGTCCCTGTAATCAATTGGTACAATATCAGGGCTAAAATTTCCAAGCAAATTCAGCCTTTCCTCCTTGAATCTCAAAATTCTTTGGAAATATGCTTTCTTTTCCATTAAGAGGTTCAGTGATGCCAACAATAGATACATTACTCTCCCAGCAGATCTGGAGATGCTGGAGCAGAATTCTGAAGTCCAGCTGCCAGATCTTCTGCTGTAGCCATCTGACACAAAACTCTTCCTCATGCATTTCTCTCTTTTATACGAAGTTTTTACTCTTTAACAATGCCCTATGACATTAATGTCTATATTTTCTGACTGACTGAGCTTCATATTTGGGCAAGAAAGAAACTTTCCATTTCCTGAGCTATAACTGAAACCAGCCTATGGTTTTATGTAGTCAGTGATCTCCTTTCTGCTCTCATTGACGGGAAGTCTGCATTAAATATACTACCAAGGCCACTTGTTACTTGATAGTACCAAGGCCACTTAAACATATTAGCCTATTAAATCTGCATTCCCTTGTTGTTCTTGAAATCCTAATGAAATGTTCCAGACTGCTATTTGTAGGACTTCTGAAGAGTCATACATTACTACCATTTGTCTGAAAGTAGGATGACAGTCCACATTCCATTGGTAAGATTCTTGCTGATGGCCTGCAGAAAAACCATTAGTCACACTGCTCTGGCTCACCTTATTTCCAGTTCCTAAACTTCACCTGAAAACAACTCCACCAGCACCACCCCATACCCCAAAATACAAAACAACAAATCCCCCACAAAATCAGCTAAAAGCACATTCAAGATTTAATTTTGCACTGAAAGCAACCCCAGTTAGGTTCTGAATAGAAAACTACACAAACTAACCTGGAGGGGAGAGAAGCCTCAGATCTATGAATAAGAGGAGAATTGTCTCTCATTTCCTAGGATGTCTCCCACATTAGACACAGATGTGTCCATATCAGGAAAAAAGAAAGAACCCCATCCTTAAGTTACTAAAAGTACAGTTTCAGTCAGGAAGGGTTCTTAGCTTTGAGCTATCACTGTGCTAAAAATAGAAATGGTCAGGAAACGCATTACTCTTGAAAATTATTTCACATACAATCTGTAAACATGTTGCCCTTTCAGGTAAAATGGCAACTGTTTGAAAGCCAGAAACCAGAAACAATAAAGTGGAAGCAATCTTCAAAGAGAGTTTGCAACCCAAAACATTGAAATCTGTGCCTTTTTTTTTTTGTTTTCTCTAAAAAGGAGTCTGAAAGGACTAAGTAGGGACAGGTGAAGAAGACTGAAAAGAAACTTCTGCACTTTTGCTTTGGAAGTTTTGTGTATACACACATAGATATATATACACATATATAAAAAAATGCAGGTGTTTTCTTTTCATAACATTGTAGGCCTCTCTGAGGGACAAGATCTGTAGCAATCCCAAATTTTGTCATGTTTTATGCAAATTTTATGTTGTCATTTTATCAGATATGGCTTATAAAAGAAAACTTAAAATTCACACAATTCAGGTTACAAGCATAATGCTGTCATAGTTTCCTTTACTATTTTTTTATTTTAAGGAATTCTTATTTTTCTTTTCTCTTAGCCAGTCCCTTTTCAGTTTGAATGCTACAATACTATTTGATTGGAAGGTATGGTGGACAACTTCTGGTTTGGTGGGTGCAGAACACTGGATGTTCATATCTAATATTAAACTTAAAGGTGTTAAGAAACACAGTGATTTTTATTCTTCCAGCTGGTCAAAATACGATTTGTTAATTTTCTAGATGCAAGTTTTTAAGCAAATACGGGATCTTAACAACCGACTATTTGAATATGCAGTGGAAATAGCTAATAATGATTAAGAACTATTTGCTATATGTATTGCTAACAACTGCCAGTCTAGTAAAGGTTTGCTTTTAAGCTTTAAGCTGGCTTGACTTACCAGACTTTTAAATACTTGTTTGCTGTAACTGCTGCCAACACCCAGCTTCTCACTGCATGGCTCATGATCACTCCCGTGATCAAATAAGAAAAGAAGGCTCCAGCATACATTACAGATAGGTGGCACAAATGAAAAAAGCCTTCATGCTTTACTTTTCACAAATTTGCCAGTGTATGACCAAAAAAACACCCCAAGCAAGTCAACGTAAGTAATCTGTTTCTCTTGTGGCAAATTTCAGTAAGTCACAGATAGCACAGGAAGAGTTAAACAAATCCCTCCTAATTTTCTGGATATTTTGTTAATGGGAAGGTAGTGTTCAGGTAAACCTTTCAATCCTACAAATGATCTTAGGTCTCCCTTCTTCAAGCAGCACAGTCCAAACTGTCCTGGAATCAGAAAAACATTTTCACCTGAATTATTCAAACAGCAGAACCTGCCTAAATCTTTCAGTATGAATCATTATCAAGGTGAATGACAGCATATCTTCAGAAAATATTGACAGCCTGTTTACCACTACCTTCTACTTTCTCAGTATTTGGCAATAAAGAACCTTGAGATCCTCAGTCAGGAATCTGAAAATTACCCTCATCCCACACAGAGATCGATTCAATCAATCAGTATTTTCTTACTGCATAAAGAGACAAGTGGCTTGCCAAAGGTCATAGAGCAAATCATTGGTTGAGCCTGGAATAACTAAAGATATCCTGTCTCTGGACACCAGCTTTTTCTCAGGCTAGAACTGTGCTGCCTGAATACAACCTCTCACTAATACTCTTAATTTACCAATTTCAACCAGATTTGCTAAAGGCTTATCACCCTGAATAAAAAGGCTGATTCCTATAAACTTCATAAAATTAAAAAAAAAAAAAAAGGAAACAAGCAGGGGTAGAGAGAGATATTAATTTCCCCCACACAGAACCAACAGTACAAGTTCATACCTTAAACACCACAGAACTGGATTTATAAATCCACTTCAGAAGCCAGGAAATACTTCAGTAAGAGGTCACACCTTCTTAGTCAAGAAGTCAACCAACCACAACACAAATCCATAGAAAACTTAAATTCCAATGCTTGCTAACTGTTTCTAGAAAATTACTGGAAGTGTATTCTTCTGCTCGACTGCAACCTTCAGCAGTCCTGATAAAAATGAACCTCATGAGAAGTAGTCTTCTCATTACCTTCCTGAGGTAGAACGAAGATTATATATCGCCAAGAAACATCAATACACAGAAAACATATGTTATTGGAGGATTCTCCTAATATTTTGGCTACCCAGTAACTTTACCTACTAATGTCTTAAGATATCCAGAGTATCCTTCTGATTCGAAAGTAAGGGGAAAAGCTAATTTCTACATTATTTCTCTTACTGCAACTTCAAATCAATCTGCTTCTGGCCTCAAAAATCACCTAACTGTGTCAATAGTGCAAGGCACATTCAGGTATGACCATCAAAAGAGAAAGGTTAAAGAAGTGACTTTAAGACTACATAAACAATCTGAAGGTGCTAAACAGCCATTCATTAGTACATACTGCAATTGCTTGAGGTGGGAGAGGGACTCACCATAATCTGAAAGCATTAATGAATTGGTTAGCAATGGGCTGGATATTGGCTCAGTCAGCAAATAATTTTCCCCATGGAAAAGGCAGCATAGAGGAGAGATTCTCTTATAAACATCACAGATGGTCACAGAAACCTAGGCTACAGCTCCTGCATCAAAGAGTAATTTCTGCGGAGCAGTGGAGGAGGAATGATGCAGCCACTGTAGGAGAATGGACAGGGTAGAACACACCATAAAATGCAGCCCTGGAAACGACCAAGTTTTGAGTAGGAATCTAAAAGAGTAGATTGGGAGTGAATCTGTAGTGTCCTTTCCACATTTTATGAGATTTTTTTTTTTTACTTATTTCTGTTGGAAAAACGGTATGTGAAATAACAGTTTGACTTCTGTGTTGCCTCTTTTAGGCATCATCAACCATTTCAGGGTGTTGTTATAAAAGACAAGTCTAAAAATAATTTTTCCTCTCTGACAAGTAGTATGATTGCTCCATTAGCCAATACCATCACTCTTCCAGAAGCTGTCAGTAAAAAGGCAACTGATACCTACATAGGAAATAACTGCAATACCTCAGGTCACACAGTGTGACAGCGATGTGTGAATGCTGACTACTGTGTACAACAAACTTCACTTTCCACTTCCATATTTCTTCTCTTTTCCTTCCTAATCATGTGACTCAAAGGATGGTAATGTAGTAACCCCCAGCCTGACAACACATTTATACCTTAATCAAACCCACACCATGTGCTTCAAGATGCCTGAAGAACTGGAAATTAAAAAGAAAGAACCAGTCCTTCCAGGGCTTCTGTGTTTTCCACTTGCACTCTGGAAGAGTACTGTGTGGTCACCCCTTATGCTTGAAGTGTCTGCAGACATTTTTCCTCTCTGCTTATTCCATTACTGAGATCAAAATTCTGGCCCACAGCTCCTGTTTACAGCCAGTACTGCAGAGTTTAAGCACTTCATTACAGAAGGAACTGCTGGCCTTCCATGCAACCTTCATGCACAGAAGTGGTGCTCAGACCAATGCATTCCAACCATGCTGGAGAACACCCTTCATTGTCTGAACAGTTTCTTTTCGTCTTTCCTGAGCCACCACCTGTGGATTAACACTCAACAACATCTTTTTCTGGGAAGCAGTGTTTCTGAAAAGCATCTTGCTGTGCTAAAAATTTTAACAGGCTCATCACACAGGTAGTCATGACACTCCCTCTTACTGTCATTTTTGTTCCCCATAATTAAGCTGCATAATAATAATTTGGGTACCACTGGTAAAAGAGCGAAGAAAAAAAATAATATACTACCTCCTGCACTTGCAGGATAACATTAATTTAATCCTCAGGCCAAATTAAATTTAAAAAAAGTATCTGAATATCCCCATCTAGTACACAAGTTCGGTATTTTATCTGAGTGTGAAGTTGGTGGTTCAGGTCCCTCTTTTTTCGTTTTCTCCTGTGCTCTACTTTACATCCCAACTGTGACTGCATTCAGCAGCATACATGAGTGATTTCCAAATCATCAGCTCATATTTAGTCCCTATTTTCGACTGCACACTAGAGACCTGCACCTATTCCACAAATAGAAAAAATCCTAATGCTTTCCCCTAGGCTCCTGCTTAGGATTTCATTATTAATTATATTTGAAGGTTATACAGTTAAAATACTAACTTTTTTATTTGAACATTTATATTAAGCTGCTGAGATTTCTAGCAGCTTAGCAGCATTATTTCTGTATAAGAAAATAAGCCTCTTAAATTCTGCACGCAGGCCTCTCGTCTAAAATGAAGATTTTAGAAAGGCACTGAAAGGTAACACTGAGTTAATGATGCTTTTTAGACTGAGACCTCCGAGACTGATCCCACAGAACTCCATCACTTATGCACCCCCTTGACCTCAAGCCCTTTCACCTGCTCTGCCAACAGCATCTGAATACAGATAAAGTTTAGCAAAAGTTACTTCCAGAAGATACCTCTCAGATTCATTGCTAGTTACAATTCATTACATGGATGTTCTACTTCCAATGCAATAAGAAGTTTAAATATTTGGTAGCAAATCCCAGAAGACTGTATTTAACTATTTTCTCCAGAGATTATCAAGGTTAGGCGCAAGAGTCATCCTTTGGGAGTTGTGCTTATTATGGATAATATCAAGGAAATTTTCTTGCAGTGTGGATTTAGGCAGACAGACCAGATAACCTCAGCAAGAGGAGGTCAATGCCAACCAACTCCTATTTCACAACACAAACTGAAACTCCCACATTTTCAATAACAGGCCAAAATTTGATTTTAGATATAATCTACAGTAAATTCAGAATATTGACACTTGTACAAAAATCCAGGATTATTTCTTATTTATGACTGTGTAGGAGAAGAGAATTTGTTTCACCAAACCAGTTTAGTTCCTAGTCTTCTTTAATCAATGGATGTAAACCAAGAATTAGATACTTAATGGGTCAAATGCTGAAAAGAATCCAAACAAAGAAAGGACACAGGTTTTTCAGATACATTATTTTATATTTATTAGTGACAACAAGATAAGCACCATCTTACATGTGTCAGAGACTGAATTCTAACCCACTGATTTTTTTATTTTACCCTTTACCTCTTGGTACAACTTAAATAGATCTTTGCTCTTGGAACTTTAAGCCCTTGCTTTTGATTGTGATGTACAAAAAGGTTCATTTTCCTTGGTCCACCTCAGATTTCATAGCTGGACCTATCGACTTACAAATCTGTACAATCTCATTAGGAGTTCCCACCATTCACTTCCTCTCTTTAAAGGATTCTTGCTGGTCTGCAGCACTGAAGGTGCTCCCTGATCACCATAACCAGCCACAAAATCAAAAGTATCCTGATGGCATTGCTTTCGAGATGACAACACCATAAAAGCACCCAACCACTTTCAAAAATGAAAGCCCCTTCAAAAAATGACCCTCATGCCTTGATAAATGAGACTATACAAGTAGACCAACCCATGCTCTCTTCACAAGATCACAGCATGCCTTGTACCAGGTGACTGAGTCAAAGCAAAGGTTGCATCACGATAACTACTCAGCAGTTAGAGCTGTATTATATTCTGGAATCCATCTCTTGGAAAATATCACTGGAAGCATTGAAAAAATACATTTCATATACCTAGGGCTTCTTATTATCACCCAAGCTCTATACAAATACCAACTAATGACAGCTAGCTAAAATGAAATATTCAAAGTTTAAACCTTAAAGCACAGCAAAACAACGCTGCATTTAAATCCCATTAAAGGAAATGTATACAAAGCCTTTGATCAGTTTTTCTCCATGTAAAAATAACGAGGAAGAGAACTGATAAGTTAAATAAAAATTCAAATAAAATTCTTTCCAAATTTAAGACATGCAAGAACACCGAGAGGCATCAGGGTGCTCCTTCTAAACAAGGCAGAATCCAACAACACAATTTTTAATCAGAGGCACAAAATGGTGGGACTTGTCCTTGCTCTCTCTTGTCTTTTGAAAGGAGCCATACACACCCCTTGTGTATTTTAACACTCTCAGGAAGCTGCCTGAGGACAGCCCAAGTTTCAGCATAACTTGCAGAGACTCCATCTCGTGTGCCAAGTTCCAGCCTGGAGTGAATTTTTAACAGTAGAGTTATAAACCCGTGAAAATGGGGGCTTACAGCTGAACTGCCGACAAACCCTTCACTGCGTGGCGCACATGGCGCCAATAATAGACAAAACTGCCCCATTTTATAGCAGGCAAAAAGGCTGGAATTCAGCTGCTATCAGGCATAATAATAAACTTCTGCTAGGGACTCAGGGCTCTCAGCCTCAGATTTACATTCCCTTTGTCACTAAGAGTTTTTAAGTTAAACAATTTTACATGAAAATGCAGTACACAACATTTATATTACTGATGGCATTTGTTCCAAGTGCTCTTGTGCTAAAATGTTGTGCAACTTTCCTCCTGCTCTCCACCTCCTCCTCCCTATCCTGAGACAAGAGAACTGGGTATCGACCCGCTCACTCCTTCGACTCTTGGGCAGGACCTCATAAAAAAAATAAATATCCCTCCAGATTGCCTTCTTGCTGCACTCATCAAGCCTCTCCAAGAAGGAGGGGGAAAAAAAACCCCAAAAAGCTAGCAGCAAAAAAGCTGTAGGTTCAAAGTTTCCTCCTGCTAAAGAGCTGAGGTCAGATATGGAAAAACTAGGGGAAAAAAAAAATAAAATAAAAGGAGGCTTGCTTCTCACGCAACAGACATGAGGGAAAAAAACCCCATCTGGTCTAGAGAATGTAAAAGATCTTAAAGAGATGTCACCCAAGTTGCCCCCAGTCACCAGAACAGAGATCAGCTATTCAGACAAGTTCTTAAACACAACTCTGCACTCCTTTGAAGTTTCCTTTTCTCCAGAAAACTACCCTTCACTCCCCCTAAGGAACAGAATTACATCAGTGACCACCAAGTTTAAATTTATCTGCCCAACGTCTATATTTTACTTTTTAATCCATCTCTCAGGAACAGCTTTTAACGCATTTGGATTTTTTTTTCTGTCATAAAATATTCTATTTATTTCCCAGCAGCTGGTGTCAAAAAAGTTGTTGTTTTCTTTAAATATTACTCTTAAATAAATAAAATCTGTTTTCATATCATGTAAAATTAGTTTTGCCTGCTGTGAGTTTGTGGCATTACGAAGTGATCACTTCCCCCATGAATTATTCAAAATTAGGGTAAAAAAGGAGAATAAAAAGATGATGGACAATAGCATGCCATTCAATTTGTCTAAATGCTGCAGTCATACTAATAGTTCACTATGTGCAGCACAGATGAAACACTTTTTCTTTGTCAAATGTAGCCACTAACCTTAATTTAGTATTTCAGAGAGAGATACTGAAAGAGATTCATTTCACTCCTGTGTCCCCCTGTGACTTATCTAGTTGGTCAAATAACAGACATGTCTCTTTTTGCCAGCAAGATATCAATATTTTGGACAACAAGTTTTTGCTTGCTTATCATCTGTTCCATGGCTCGACTAGTCCTTGACGGCCTTTAAGTTTCTGGGTTTTTTATTTTAACCTATTCTTTGTTTAAACCTCTGGTTTGACAGTGTCTCTCTGTCTTTTACAAAAAACTATTAGAATTGTTAACATTTCCTCTGGAGTCTTCATATTACCCTGTCTTTCAGAACTGCTGTAACTGCACAGCTGTAATTATTCTCATTTTGAATTCTGACTGTCATATTTGGAAGGGGGTGAAGGGTGGGATTTTAATAAATCATTCAGGCTCCCCAAGGTATATAGCATCTTAACAAATCTACTGAGAACTTTTAAGGGAAGGGCTTATGGACTGAATGTATAGATAAACTAAGACATAAAATTCATCAAGAAGAATGAGAAAATGATAATAAATTTGTGGGTAAGAAAACACAGTTTAAAATGGCTTAAAATGCTATTTCAATTGGTTTATCACTAAGATCTTTCTTGTAAAATCTTGAAAGCAGAATGCTTTTATGAACCTTCATAATATGGCTACTTAGTAAAACAAGTTTACTCTAAAAGAGTAGGTATAAGACTGGAATTTTATCTATCATTGGAACACAGAAATCAATTACATTCCATTTCAACTTCTACAGTCTATACATTATGGCAATTAAAATATTTCTATTACAATAATGCCCAGAGTCAGATCAGAAACAACAATCCCTTTTACCACACAGAAATAGGGATTCCCTACCACATATTTTAAACACAGTGTTCTCCAGAAACACCAGCCATTCTTCACCGTCCTTTGAGCAGGAAGGAGTTTCAATATTCAGAAAGAAAGTGAAGATTTTTTGAGGGAGAAGGAGACTGGGTGGGGTTTGTTTTTCAATAATCAGAGTGATTCTCCCTCAGAAAACAATGCAAATGGATTTAAATGAAAATCCTGGACCTGGAGATTGGAATCCTGGACTGCTTTCTCTGACCAGCATAATAAAAAGTGGAGTGTTTCATGCAGCAATGGTATGTTGATCACAAAGTTCTTCCACAATAAAGCACAAACACGCCTGTTGTCAATTAGAAGTAAGATTACGATGAAGTGTCCCAAATTCCATTATCCCATAGCTACAAGCCATTACTCTTTTTTCCAATTTAATTTTTTAAGTAGGTCATTCTGGTATACTCAAATTCCTTTTTTTTCTGCCATCCATGCCAGCCCAATTTTGGCCAAGTCCTCACACCCTCGAGAAAAAATAAAATCCACATATTTATTTCATACGTAATTCAAATATTGTTATACACAACTCTCACCCACACCTTGCAATTTTGTATACACTAGACAGTAAAATGCAGTAGTCCAGGAATTTTGCTTGCATAGCCTCTCAACATTTTTCATTTGGAGGTTAATGTAAATAGTAAATATTTCAGGCTTACTAGACACAATAGGGTGTTTAAAGCACAAAGCATCTCAAGACCTAATAGGAAAGCAAATCATGTCTCAAGCTATCTGAAAGGAAGACCCATCTGTTTCCAGGACTCATCAGCCTCCTGCCTCCACACCAACACAGCTGCTCCACAGCCATCTCAGCAGTACCTACAACACTGTGATGTTTGCAGAATTTCCCCACTAGATTCCCTTTGTGAACTTCAGGAAATGGTAGAAGGGGCCAGCTCAGGAAAACCAACCTTTACTCTGAACTTCAGCAGAAACAAGAAAAAACTGTGGGAGTAGTGTCTCAATGCCCACAAAGCAGATACATATGCTGGATGCAAGGTAAAAGACTTCAGATCAAATTCAAAATTTTGTAAGATACCCCATAAACATTTTGATGGATTAAAATTCGAGTTAGAAACCTTCCACAGTGTCCACTCTGCCTATGGGGACTGCTGGGACTTACCAGTGCATCCACAACCACACCGAGAAGTTACAGACTGCTTCTCCAAATAAAGAAGTGCCCAAGTACATTGCAGTATCCTTAGCACTGACTTTTGTTTTGGTTTTTGCTTTCTTGAGTAATACACACTCATTAGGAATACTGTAAGTGAGCAAAATGTACAAATCTACTGACACCAGTAAAATTGCACTGACGTATGCTGATTGAAATTATCGATAAAGATCTGAAAGGTAGGAAAGTGATTAATGCTAGCTTAAACAGTTTTATGGAAAATAGGTCTTGTCAAACAAACTTGATTTCATTCTTTGGTAAGAGTATGTATTTTATAAGCCTAAGAGCTTATACACTTACAGTTTTATAGGCATTTAACTTAGGACGACTGCAGAACATTCTAGTTCCCTCAATGAAAGCATGTGTTGAACTGCCAACTCATGGAAGAGCCTCAGAAAGCTATTATCCTAAGTGGTCTTCCAACACAGGTGGGTTGAAGAAGATACAGGTAAAATTAGTAATAACAACAACACTATTCAGCATTTTGATCAATGACTCATAAGTTATAAAATCACTGCTGATAAAAATTTCCAGGTGATGCAAAGACTGATGTAATATCAGGAAAACAGGATATCAAGAGGCGAGGAGAATCAGATTTTTAAAAACTTGCATTCTTTCAAAAACTTTTTAGTAGGGCAAGCCTTCAAGAAAAAGGAACGCATTACAGGATGGGACATGGGTGCAGGTGGGGCGTGCTGCACCCTGAAAAACAGAGATTCTGAGAAGGATTACAACAAACAAACAACTGAGCATGAACAAAAAGTACAATGTGGCAAAGATGGCCAAAGCAATCCCTGGAGACATAAACAGGAGGTAGTGGGTAGGCTTTAAAAGACATTTTTACTTTTCTCTATTGCATTGTTTTCTAAAGAGATCTTCAGTTGGGTGAAGAAAGGCGTAACAAGAACCAAAGTCTGGAACGTGAAGCCAAGAATGAAAGAAAGAAAAGTCAAATCAAAGCAGAAAAAAAATCTCACAATTTTAAACAGCAAGGGAATTGACCAGTGGAACAAAACCATCAATGGAAGGGAGGAGCTTTAACCTCCTGATGGGTTCAAGATGGAGAGAATCTGTTTGTGCAAAACTGGGTTCAAAACACGAATGACCTTTCTGACCCCAAACCATACAAAAAGAAATTTCTGACATTATGTTTCAAGTGACCTTCAGAGTCAAAAAGAATATTCTTCCTTTTGAGAGACCATAACAAGCAGTCCTCCCACAAAAGAGGAGTCCAGCACAGAGGAAAGGTTTCAATGTTTCTGAAGATTTCTGAGAAGAATTCTGAATTTTGGAGACAGCTTGGAAAGACACTGCTCATATCCTCTGAAAAATATGTGTGGCTTTGTTTGTTAGTTGAGTGACTGCTTTTTACCAGAATAGAGCTCAGCGGAGGGCCATCACTCAGAGCTCACATTCAAACAACTCCCGGAGCTGGAATGTTTGCAGTCCTCTCTAGGTCTGCTTCTGGATTCAACTTCACCTTGGGCTGGAAGCCAAGTCAGGTCTGCTACCCACACAGCATGTTTGAAAAAATCATAGAACCACAGAACCTAATTGGAAGGGACCTTAAAGACCATGTAATTCCAACACTCTGCCATGGGCAGGGACACCTTCCACTAGAGAAGGTTGCTCCAAGTCCCAGCCAGCCAGGCCATGAACACTTCCAGGGATGGGGCACCTGTGATTTTATGATTTTTTTAGCTGTAGCAGTATTCTTAGACCATATGTCAACTTTCAGTAGCATGAGTGGTGGGAAATATAGTAGAGGATAAAACATAATGGTTTCTCTGCAGTCTGTTCCAATGTCTCACCACTCTCATAGAAGAGGTTTTTTTCCTTATATCTAATCTAAAACTGCCCTCTTTCAGTTTAAAGCTATTATCCTATGTCTCTATAGGGCTGTTTTTCCAGGTATGACTCCTGGAATTCACAGATCCTGGAATATGCTTCAAGCTTTACGTTCAAGTATACATGAGATGACTCTGAAACCATTATGTTTTATCTTCTACTATATTTCCCACCATCCATGCCACTGAAAGTTTACGTATGGTCTAAGAATACTGCTACAGCTAAAAAAAAAAAAAAATAAAAAAAGGTATTAATGAGATCTTTTTTATGGCAGCAGATAGCTAATTTTCAAGTCCCACCTGAAAGCTAGAGCTGAAGAAACACACAACCCCCTAAACATCCTGCTGGGCACAGCATCAGAGCTGGTTTCAAGGGAACAGCACCACCTACTGAATTGCTCCCAAGGGTCCCTCCAGGTATTCCTGGTGATTCTGCTGACCAAGAACTGACCAGCAACTCTTAATAAGTCACACCCCAAGATGGCACAGCTGCAGGCACTCAAAGTGATGAGATGTTTTCCATTCCTAACTCTAGCTTTCAATTTCCCTTCTACCTGCTGTAAATGGTTCAGCTTATAAATGCAATCATTTTTTTGATGTCACTAAAACTATGTTTTAGTTACAGTTACAAGCAAATGTCACTCATCTACACACTCTACCTACTGCCTGAAAACAATATGATTTAAGGAGTATGTCAGCAGTAAGAAAAGACTCTTCCCACTGGATTAAAAATGTGCATTTTAAGAAAGGAAACACTTTTAGAAAGAAGGAGAGGGAGTCTTCTGTTTCTGTAGTTTATTTTTCTGCTTAATGAAACAAGGTTTCCAGCTTCTACAATAGCAGCTGCAAAGGCACTTCATTAATCTCCTGAGTGCACTGCCTCTCCCTGCATACCTGTAGCTGCCCTGCTCGAGACTCCTGAAAATTATCTGTTGGCATCGCTTCAACATTCTTATGAAATAAAAAGAAAGTTTAAAAAAAAGTACAGAACTACGTCAATTCTACAACTTTCAGAAAGAACACCAACAAGTTCATTGTCTGTACTTCTCCCATTTTTTGAAGACATTCAGCAGCACTGAACTCCAACCTGCTCCCAATTGAGAATAAATCAAAAGACCGTCTGTAGAGATCTACTCGAGTAAATGACAAACAGGGGAAGAAGTCATTACTGCAATCTCAACACAGACTGCGTCAAATGCCAGATGCTTGTTCAGGCCAAAGCCTTCAGGGATGATTAAAACAACACACAAGAATTTTCAGAAGTGCTCAAGTATGCTAGGAAAACAAATGGTGTGGGAAGCAAAGACTGCTCATGTCTCCTAACATCATCTAGATGACCTGAAAACCCCACGTGATGAGATTTGGCCCAAGGATTTAGACAAACTCAAGTTTTCCCACCTTGTTCTGGAGCATTTAACTTGACTCACCTATTGAAAATTGATGGATATACTCACATTGATGCCCTCTATTTTTAGAGGAAACAGCATCAGTGAGCCCCAGACCTCACCATCTGGGGTTTCTTGGTTTAGAAACTAAACATTAATTATGCAAGGGCTTTACAGGGTTCTCAGATCTGTAATGGCAAAGCTACATAGAGGAAATAAAAAGCTGGCGACAGGGCAGTACTCACAGGTCTGATTACTAATTACATTTGCTTCCTTATACTTGCACCTGCCATAATTATGATAAAGGGTGGAACTTGAAGTAGAGTTGATAGAGGATTTTATGACAGAATTCCCTCCAGAACACTGGAAGACACCATACGTTTTACAGTGCAATATTTGTTAAAAACACAAAGATCTTTTGTGTCATCCACATCATGGCTAACCCATAGCTCAGTGATTTCCCTCACAGATGACCAAAATGGTCTATACTGTGCAAAGTTTAGCTGACTCTAAATATAGAACTCTGTAGCAGAATGGAATGGAAAAAATCTTTGCTTACAATCCATTTCATATATGGATTTTAAAAAATAAAATCATTATCCCACCAAGTGAAAATCCTGGCTGGTGTTCCACTCAAGGTTTGGAGAACGAAAGGGAAATTAATATGTATGTTTGTGTCTATTCATCCAGTTAAATTTTAACTCTGCAGTATAATCTCTTCTTCTTTACAATATCACAATATTTTTCCTAACTGATCTCCAAGCTCGAGCTTCACTTCCACATAAACCACGACATACTGTTTTCCACATGCATACACAGTAATAAGGAAATCAAACGAAAACTACGGAAGTGGCCAAAATGGAGGTAAGAGTGAAGACTCATTTGCTGTTGTATTTTTTTCCCATTGGTGGAGCGACTTCCGTAATGAAGTCCCTTCATTCACTGAAAAAATTGCTCTTCATTTCAGCATCCATTCTAAAAAGTGCTTGATAACACTTATTAATGCAATAAAACAATAAACACCGTTCTGGCACCAGGAGAACAAGCTAGTTAAGCCCATTGCTTTATTTTTTAATTCACAGGAAACTCACCTCTTCCACTAGCTACCTCACCCCTCCAAGAAAAAAAATAAAGGTAAAGAAAACAAGACCTTAGAGAATGGGCAGCTGAGCAGAGGACTAAAATACCCCATGCATCAGGCAAAAGTCTGTAATATTATCTAGAACGACAGCCCAGCCATTGTTAGTGCTGCCAAAGCACTGCATGTTCGCTCTATCACCCCAGGTCCCTGGAGAATAATAAACTAAGCAGATCAGACAGAGATGGATTTCTCTGCACTGCTCCCACCTCTGCCGAGCAGGGCGCCTCTCCGCGCTCCGGAGCACGGGCGGGCAGGTGAGCCCACGGAACGGGCACTTGTGCCGGCAGGGCCGGGGGCCGCGAGCTGCTGCCAACAACCAGGGCCTGTTAATTATTAAACAGTTGGTATTGCTACAGGCCTGGCACTGCAACAGAGCAATCTCTGTTTCAGCAAGAGTAAGCCTGATTACAAGAGCGCAGGAGCCAAATCATGTTTACCATCATCGGCGAGAAACTCAGTGCCCCCAACAGGCACTTACTGCAGTGTCTGTCCGTCTGTCCGTCCTTGGGCCGCCTCCCTGGGGCACAGTAAGGAAGAGATGGCGGTCCTCGAGTGGGACAGGGAGGTAAAGTTTTTGACAGGATGGTCCTCAAAACTGTAGGGTACTCCCTGTACTGGCACTGCCAGTCCATGTCCTCCTCTCCATTTTTATGGGCCCGCACCTAGCCTCAACTCACCTGAACTCACCACCTCAAGCACCTGATGTCACCCATGGCTAAAAAAGAATCTTCCACCTCTGCACAGGGCAGGAGTCAACAATGCTCTTGTGCATATAATCTATTTCACCTCCCAGCAAGGACAGTGTGCCACAGAGAAAGCAGTGGAACAGGTTCTCAGGGAAGTTGTGGATTTGCCCAACTCTGTCAGGGTTCAAAGTCAGGTTGGATAAGGCCTTGAGCAGCCTGGTCTAATGGGAGGTGTCCCTGCCCATGGCAGGTGAGGGACTGGGACTAGAGGATCTTTAAGGTCCATTCAAACCCTTTACCATTGTATGATTCCATGACTTCACCAGTCTAACTCCTATGATTCAATGAAAGGCAACACTGACAAAGAACTTGGTATTAAAAGTTTTCTTCACTTGTACTGGAAGTTATCCCACTACACAAGAAAAATCTGGAACACCTCCCTACAAACACACACATGAATTTTGACTGATCTAATTAAAAAAATTTATTTACAAGAATGCACAAAAATTCAGTCACACTCTATAACAGAAATTGTGAAGTATGGAATCTATTGAGTAAATGTAATTATCAAGAGCCATGAATAAATAATACTGGGTCAACCCTCAACAATCTATTGCAATCATAACAAAGGAAGATCAGACCATGTGGGTGATAAGAAACCTTCAGTTTTAGCTTGTTTGTTTAAATGTACCTCATTTTGGTAGCCACAAGAGGCTAATTGCATCTGATGGATGCTTTTCAGTCTGCATAAAACAAGTTCAATGATCATTTACTTCCTGATGAACAGGTATTTCTCCAGTTTTGGTGAGTTTCAGTGAAGGGTGGGCAGCTGTAGTCACATAGTCAAATGAATCGCCACCACTGGTTTGCTGGGTGACACTGAGACCTGGTGGAAAGTGACTTTTCTCACATCCTCCCTTCATGAAATGGGAAAAATGAAAAGCGATGCATGTAAAAACTAACAACTGACTCTTTAATATTGATGAGGAGCTTAGCAGTACTGACATGGTATGTGTGCTTAGAAACACAAAGTTTGATTTTATTCTGCATCACTACAACAGACCCTGCCTGGTCTCATCAGCAGAGGGACAGCAAATGCAAAAGCCTGTGAAAACTAAGATTTAATTTTAAGTTGAGGTCACTCCCAAATTAGGACAGCCAGGAGCAGAGTAAAGCAGGATCCTTCAATGAACTCATTATGGTCTCACCACGAGGAGAGCCCTGAGCATCATGAGGGATCCCATACCCAGGGAAAACTGGAGCGTGCCACAGCTTCTGGGCAGCACAGGAAAGTGTTACTCAGACAGGTGGTTAGAAGCACAAGCCACCACCTGCTCCTGGATCTCCTGTGGCTGTTTTCTCCAGCTAACTCTGGCCCTGGCTGCTTTCAGCTGGCCAAGGCAGCTGCCCGTGCTGCTGGAGGGAGATGGCTGCGGGCTGCTCGCAGCAGAGGTGGGAGCAGCAGCTGTGCAGCCCTTCCCTGGCGCCTCCTGCACGGCCCTCAGTGCCCAGAGAGGGGCACCCGGCTGGGGCTTCTATTCACATGCTCTAGCTCCATCAAAAACCCTTGGCTGCAGCACACAGGATCTGCACGAGCCATGGGCTGAGCTGCAAAGGGCAAAACCAGGAGAGTCTGGAGCAGACCCTCCAAGGTGACCAGGAGCGAGGGCTGGGCACGATTCCGAGGCGCAGCGAAGGGTGGGCACAGCGCGCTCAGCCACGGGACCCACCCTATGGATGTGTATGGCAGACTTCAGTCCCCAGAGCTGCCAATTTGGCGCTAACACATAATTTGTACTAAATAACCTTTCAAGAATTCAAACACAAATAATGTAATAATAGCAATTAGACCCTTTACTAAGCATAGCTGTATGAGACATGCAGTCCAGTCATTTCACAGAGGGTAAAAAGCACTTGACAAAGGAATCTGCACCTTCACAGGCACTAGAGGTGTGCAGGTATATGTAATAATTGCATTCCTTGTGTATTAATGTTTGCATATAAGAAATGCATGCTGAGCTAGCATAACACCTCCTTCCTCAAATAATAACTAAGTTCCATACTGTGCCTGAAGTGCTCTTTATATAGTACACAGAAATGGGTTATGTAAAGATTAGAGCTGTGAGAGTTGTTCAAAACATAACTAAAAATCTAGCAACAAAATCCAATTCTAACCTGAGTTTCCCCAACACAAAACTCAGGCCAGTTTTACAGAGAGATCTGTGAATTTTTTGATAGTTTTGACACTGAAATCATACCAATCTTATACCAATAAAGAGAATGGAGAAGGAAAAATCAGAAAAGGATAAAATGGCATGGAAAGAAGCTGGAAAAGAAAAAAAAAACAAAACAGGAGGACCAAGGTTTTTTCCCTTCTTCCCATACTACTGCCCTCTTTCCCATGGTGAAAAGGGAAAAACCAGCCCCCAGCTTTCAGTGAGTGAGTCTTGTTATACTGGAGCCATGGTGCAATGTGTGGAGCTCAAGGTGTTCAGATGCTTTTGTATGTACATGCATCGTTACTAGGAGATGACTAGATTTGGTACCAGGATAATATTCCACCATTGTGTGGTGTTTTCCCATCTGATGTTGCCTTTTCCCCAGTTTAAAAAAAGAGAAACTAATAAAAAAGAAAATTAAAAAAGATACAATAATTGTTACTGCACACTCTAATGAATTATTGTGTTCAAGGTTCCTACAAAAAAAGTAATATTATACTCGGCTTATGTTTTAATTGATTTATTAATATTTTATCACAGGAATGTAATTTAAGCTCCTCATGATTTAGATCTCATAAACCTTTAGCATTTTGCAAATTCAAATTCCAATTTAAAGCCAGGGCGAGCAATTAACTTTTCTATCATCTTGTCAGGGGAGAAGGTTCGTGTTTAATTTGAGACAAAGTGACAGAAATATATATACACTGTATGTATTACCCCAATTTAATTTATGAGTCAGCACCATCCACCTTCCAAATGTAGATTTAATGGCAGGGGAGGAGGGAGTAGGGGGAAGACCCCCTGCTATTGTGCCACTTGCTGCAATATCTGCCCCAAATTCACTACAAATACTGCCCCTGGCTTATTGAGATACAGGGCTAGATTGATTACAGCTCTATTTTCAACCCTTTTGTTTTAATTTCCATTCACTCGTCACTTTCTCATATAGAGTACGTTCTCTCAAATGTCAATTAGCATTTCCCAGCCAGCAATGGGCAGTTGAAGACACAGCAAGTACTCTCATTGCCTGTCCCAACCGTGCTGCCTCCTGTCCCCAACAGTCCCCCTAAAAGGCAGATAGCACACAAAGCAAAATTCCCATAGGACTGACACAAGGTAATACCTGAGGGGCCAAACCCCGTAGTCCTCACTGCTGTATCAGTCACACTGAAGTCTGTGTGGTTCTCGTTTGATTAAGGAGCAAAGAGAATAAAAAGTAGTGCTACTGAACTATCCTGGCTATTATTTCCCACTCAAAAGGACATTCCAACTTCTTTATGTGTAATAAAGGAAGCCAGCAGCCTAAATTTGCATGGGCAAAGATCTGCATGAACAAAACAGTTGGTTAGCATTTGCATGTGCTGTTTTAATAAAGTAAGGGAAGGGCTATTCTATGGACGCCTGCCAGGGACTTCCCAGATCTGCTGTCCCCAAAACACAGCACAGGAGTTAGCTCAGGAGCTGAAAATGTGATGAAAACATGGCCCACATATCACCTTTTGGTCTTTGCTGTGTCCCTAAATACTTAAACAAAGCAAGCTGTTCTTCAGCTTTCCAAGGGAGGAGAGGCTTTACTGACACGTGAGATCTTTGCCATTACTGTCAGCAAGCCTGACACCCCCATTGTATCTGAGAGAATCATTGCAGAAAGGAATCAGGGGCGCAGTTCCAACACTTCCATACACAACCAAGCCCAATCTCAAGAATCACAAAATCTTGATGCTGCAGACTCAGGCCCCCACAGTCCAAGATATTGGAATAATCAGGTCTCATTCTAATTTACAAAGCTGTCACACATGCTGTATGTGCAGATTCAGCTCTACATCCTCGCCTGAGGAAGTACAATTTTAAGTTTCACTGTTCAACAAGCATGTCAGATGGAGCCAAGTCAGAAACATTGTTCCTCTTTATGAAATGAAAATTTTGGCCCTCATCTTCAAAACATTTGAAAATCAAAACTTCTCTGAAGTAAACAAAAAAATCTCCACCAGTTTAAATTAAATATTTTTAAAATAAAATGTTTTGTTTTTTTTTAAACTTATTCCAGCCCACTTCGCTGGAATTCTTAGTCATCTTTAGTACTATTTTCTTTCCTTAGAAATCGAAAAATAATGCTCTTGTATTGAAAAATCATGATTCCTTTAAGCAAGCAAACAAGCAAACAAAAAATGTATCTGTATATATGTAATCAGATGAAAAGTTCATCCAAAGGTTTTCTACAGAACTTCCTATGCAGTCTTATAACAGCTCATAGCAGAAAATGGACTTGGGGTACATCCATTACACAAAATCCAAGTTGCAGAAGATCTGATACCCAGCCGTATTTCACTCTCAATAGACAATGGACTTAAAGACAAGCTTGGAAATCTTGCTTCATGCCTGATTCATTTTTGAAGCTTCACTCTAATTTAAAGCCTTATCACTCTCTAAACTCAGGTAAAAAAAAAGACCTCTGCTGTCATGCATATTTTTAGAGAAATTATAAGAGGGTCTTGCAATATCCTTTGTTCTGTGGTGTCTGCACTGCTGTTAGACACCATCCTACACTGGCATCAGAGCTGAGGTGTCCTAATACTTGTCTGAAAAATACTATTAACTGCACATCACAGGCATTTGAAGTGCATAAGAAAACCATAAACTTAATTACACTGGAGTACTGGTGTGATCTCACATGAAATTTGAGCTTCTGTTATTAAAAATAGGGAGATTGCATTTACTTAATGCTTCTTACAGTAAACCAGTCAATTCTCAACTTTCAAGACTGTATAATCAGACAAAACAATACTGGGGGGGGCGGCAAGAGGCTGTCTGTGGAATTTACTAGCACAAACATTTCACATGTCAAGCAGCAAAAATTTGTTTATTCTGCTAAAAGGAATATTCCTTGAATTACTATTGTATACGAAACAGCATAGCTAGTCAGACTGCACAGCATAAAGACTCAGACTAGAAAAATTTACAGAAAAGAGTGATTGCCTTACCCCATCCCCCAAATATCCCAACATGTTCTGCATTTCAATCAGCTTTTAAATTCTTAGATCTTTCTTAATGCTCCATAGCCATTACATCTACTCATGACATTGGGAAAACTTTGTCCCTTTTCCATCCACTTCTGTGTCAAGAAGAATTTTGGTTTTGTCACTTCTCTTCTGTTATCCAAGATTTCCCTGTCTGAGCCTATGAAGTTTATCTGGGAAAATAAAAACAAACAATGAGGAACCCTTCCACTTCCAGAACCATAGCCATGAAAAGAAGTGGACTGTGCTTGAACTAGGATGATGAATCCATGGTACTTAGCAACAGCCAGATTTTAGCTACTGAACCGAACGACACTCCTTGGGATGAATCGCATCCAGAGATGCTGATATCCCTGTGGGTACCCTGCACTTGCAGGTCTCCATTTAGAGGCAGTGCTAATGGCAGGGGTGGAGGGGGGAGGAATTAAATAATCTACCCAATCATTCCCTAACCCTCAGAGTAGCAGAAGAGCTGTGTTACACAATGCCATTAAACCACCCCTTTGCTTGGAGAAAAGTAAAACCACCCCCCTTTGTTTCTCTTCCAGTGCCCACCAATATTACTCCCACCTCTTCCCTCTCTAGGACTTTGATTGGGAAGGTGTGTACAAAGCACAATGCTTTCCAGGCAAATGCTTGCCAAGCATGCCTTCCCCACAGAAATCCAGAAGCTTCCAGATGGCAAAAAAATTCTCCAGGAGTCTTAAATCTGCTCATGACATGAACCCGCCATGAGAACACACCAGCTGGACTCTGAAGACAAGGATGCTGAATCTTGCTTCTGATTATTACAATTTACATATTTAGATAAGAAAAAAAGTTTAATTTTTAGTTGTTTTATCATCAAAGATCTCTCCCAAGGGTAATGGCTCTGGCAGGAATGTCAAATCTTATATTGTGCATTGTCAGAGCTATTATGCAGCAATGTTTGCTGTTCGTGGTGCTTTACTTCAGACATACTCAACTGACTTTGACTTAGGCATAAACAATCCTACTTTTTTTGAGAATTAACAATGCCTAAGGTAGCACAAGAAAAAAAAAATCAGATTAACTTGACTCACACCTGCTCCTTCCAGCAAACAATGTGCAGTTACTCCAGTTGGACAGAAGCACTGCAGCTTGTAACATGCAAGGTAAAAGTAAAATTGTCTGTACAGAAGTGCATTGCTGTAGTAGCATCCCACCTAGAACCAAGTTCCCCTGAGTTATACTCTTTGAAAAGGGAAGAAGAACCTTTAGGGTGCACATAAATGGGGGAAGAAATAATCTTCTTTCAGTCTTCTTGAAGACTGGCATTGAAAAATACTACCACATAGTCTTGCAAAACTGTATGGTTTTGACTTTTCTCCCCCCGCTACCAAATTACAAAAAAACCAAAAGACAACCCAGAATGACACCTTAAGAGATTAAAAACAGAAGTAGCAGAATAACCTGAGAGGCAGGGCCACTCTTTGTGAAAGGGCACTCTTCAAAAAGAAGCCTCTGAAGCACACCTACACAATTCATACACTACTTTATTTGACGTTCCCTTTCATGTTTGCCCAGGTTCACGTCAAGGGTACTGCAACCGAAGGTGTTTCTACAGCAAACTTTCATGTCCGCTGCAATTTTCCCTTTCAAATTCAATACAGTAAAATGAAATGAAGCAAAATGAAACAATCTTTATATACCAGTTCAGCAAGCATTCCCTAGACCTCATTGTGCGGCATCTCTCATCAGCTCTCATTTACTCAGACAAGACAGAAAAGATTTGCAGTTCCTATTACATTTTCCCACCCTATTTCCCATTCTGTGTGTAATTTTTTTTCCTTCAAATAATACTGATTGTGTCAACTGGAGGGGAAAAAAAAGAAAAAGAAAGAAAGGAAGAAAGAAAGAAACAAGGACTCTTTGTATTCACTGTGAAGTAATAAAATATGAAAAAAAGAATTTGCAAGAAAACAGCTGAATTCCCAGTGCTTAGAAAATGGACCTGGCTACAGAGAGACACATTCTACTTAGTACTGCATCTCCCACTAAACTGTCAAAGTGTCAGGAAGAGTTGTGTGCACTTTTGTCAGTGAATAAATGTGGAACATAGTGCATTTCCTACCAACTGAAAGTCAAAATCCTGGAAACTGCAATTTCATAGGGAGAGTAAGGAAAAAAAAAACCAAAAAAGGAAAAAAAAAGTCTTTCACATACCAGAAAAGTGATGCAAGAGCAGGGTAGGCTGTAACTATTGGTATTGACTTCATTTATTTCTTTAAAGGAAATCAAACAGAATTTTTTAAAAGGTAGAAGTAATGAAGAGTTAAAACAAGTAAGTGAACTGGTAAGAGAAAGCAGAAATACTAGCTTGCTTTGCAGCCCACCAAAAGATGTCTGATTTTACAAGCAACTCAGTTCAAGCATATTTTTTGCTTTAAGCACATGCATGCTCTCGCCGTAATCTTGAGAATAAAAGCACCTTTTTCTTTTCTGCTATGTTCTGCCTCATTTACTTAACAATTTCCAGTGTTTGCAGTAAGTGAGGCAACTGGCCCCAAAGAAAACAACCTCTTACTAAAAAATCTCTGGAATTATTCTAGCACAGACCAGGTCCATCAGGTGTTTTATGAGAAGACTGGTTCCCACCAAAACCAGCATGTGATCACATAAAAACTGGAAAAGCACAGGAAAGTTGAATTAAGGTTGCTCTATCAATTTCAGTTCCAGTGTTCATGGGTGTAACTTTATGTAAATGGAATACTATTTCACTTTTTTTTTCCTCCCCATGCATTTAATTCCCTGAATTTCCAAACAGCCAGATAGCATCTTCTACATACCAATATATCAGGGCTTTGTGGCCATCAACAGTATGGTGAGCTGCAGGACCACCAGACACACCTCTGCCTTTTGAGAGGCTTCATTAAGAAGCTCATAACTGCAGTAGGTCCTTCTTATTCTTACATGGAACAGCTATTATCAGGGTGGTGAGATGCACAAGCATAGAGTAGAATAAAAAAACAAAACAAAAACAAACTTCCCTGCCACAAACGTCCTTCAGTTGATTTCATTCCAAGACATGAAGACACAAGAACTCTTAGATGCTATCAGAAGATTTAAGCATGGGCAAAACCAAATGTTTTTTCTAGTAGCAGATTTATAAACAGCCCACCTGAGGCAGAAGAAGCTCTCCTAAAACTTATGTTTAAAGCTACTAAAACTAATTAAAATTTTTACATGTTAACAAAGCTCATACTCAAATGAGAGTGGTTTCTGTGATGGTAACTACAAGGCAGCAAAACCAGCATCTAATAAATGTAGATAAAGTACATGAGAGAGCAGAAAGGAAAGTGCAAGGCAAGCTGGAACCTCCAAAACATGTAATTTTAACTTAGACAAACACAACAGAAGCATGGGTTCAAGGGAAATTCCACCTAATAGGAGAATAGGTGACTGATTAAGCTGAACTCTTTCTACACATTCACTATGTTCAGGCAGCTATGCTCATTCAGTTCAGTGGAAGAAAGTGCTTGCATCATTCCCCAAATCTTCTACACAATCCCACTGCCCTGGGAATGAAGATGCTGATAATGATGATAAGTGGGAAAGGGAAGATTTTTTCAAAGACTGGCGACAGACCTGTGAAACAGGAACAGAGGGGCAGGAGGGCTCTCAGCCAACAGGAATTTTATCATCTGTACCAACCTCAGTCACTTCCTCCTGAGAGAAAACACACATCATCCTCATCACCACTGAATGAACTGACAGTGCAATAGAGTTATTTCTTAATTAGATGTAAAGGTAAAAAAAACCAACTTGATGCTACCAGACAACTCCTATATGGTTTTCCTCATGGACCTGAAAGTCCTGCTTTACTGAAGTTCCACAGCCATCTCTTTAACTGAGAGCACAAAGACAAATTCACTACTTTGGAGGGAGGAGAAAAACAAACCCCCCACTGTTCACCTGGTAGTGGTCATAAGAGGCACTATGCTGACTGCACTCCCCAAACTGCACTGCTCCTGCAAATGTATACATTACAAACATGCAGGTCTGGAATTTACAGTCAACAAACAGCGTTACAAACAACCACCAGAGAATGTATAAACATTTGTAGGAGCAAAAATACTCAGTCTAGCTGCACCACACACAGTGTTTATTTATCTTCCTTAAAGAAGATCAATGGGAGAAGACATTCGAAACAACTTTTTAAACAATGTGTCACTTTGTGTTAGTTTATGTCAGTGGGGCTTCTTCCAAGTACTGGTGTCACAGTAAGATATGGATATGTTTAGATAGTTTTCTTGTTCCTTTACTCCAGTCATGGCAGCTAGGCACCAGAGAACAGAGAGGAGAAGGGCTGCTAGTCTGATTGAGTTACTGATTTAACATTTAGAATCTTTGCAGCTCAAGAGAAAATTGCTGTGTATTTGCAACCTGAATGCAGGTCAGTAACTTTAAAAGGTCAGGCTGAACGTTTAAAATCTTATTGTTTTAATTCTCCACCAGCTCCCAGTTGTGTGAATGCCAATGAGCAGACTCAGCTCCTACTGGGCTGAGTAGCTGTTAGCCTGCAGCTCTGAACACCAGGCCCTCAAGAAAATGCAAAAGGAGTTTTTGAAGCAATGACTTTCTGCCATAAAAACAACTGACTTCCCTGTTCATTCAGGGCACACTTCTTCAAGCACAGGAGGCACAGATTTGCTTACTGGGGTTTCCTCATTTGTTGCTAACTCATTACCTTCATGTCAAGGCAACTGAGTTTTCTCCATCCACTTATTTCACTCTTTAGGAATACACAAACTATTTTGGTGCCATCTTGCACTAATTTACACAATATCATAAGATTTGGTGATGATTCTTAATAATATAATTCCCCATAGTACTCAGGATTTCTATAACCCCTTTAGTTCTGAGATCAAACAATATGCTTGCCTCACAAACCATTAACCATATTTGCCATCAACGTAATGCAATTTACCAGGGTTACAAAGACAGCAGTAGGATTAGCAGCAGAATGTGAGTTTTGCCTTTCTAGTTCCCCAATTCATCAGAAGGACAGCCATCTGAGATGGTGAATTTCAACAGAAGTTATGATTATGTCTCAGGTAGATTTATATTTCTAAAATGCAAATACTATGTGGTGGAGTTTATGCTGCTGGCCTTCCAAGGGTCTTCTGACTCTACAGAAGCTTTAAGATACCATAGGGAAATATCCACGGGAAAATGAAACCTCCTGAGTTTTCTTTTCTCAAGATTTGACTCCCACTTGAAAAGATGTGGATGCTCAGGCAGCAAAGCATGCAGAGTCTCAGGACACTGTGTCTGGTGTGTCCCCCCTCGCTTAAGTTATTTGCATCACATACTCCCCTCCTCCAGATCTAAGGCACTAGACTTGATGCTGGACGATTGATTTGTCTAGATTTCCAACACCAGAAAGAATTTATAAGAATAGATGAACATCTGTGACCACATATTTGGTAGTAAACTTGTTTTAAGGATCAGTGTCTTGCAGAGTAGTCACAAAGCCAAGAGGAAATATTATGAATTTTCAGGCTCTGGTTTAAGCCATATATAAGCGATTCTTTGCTTTACTTCCTACACTAAATGCACATTAAAATTTGTCATGCCTCCCCATAAGTTAGTGCCTTCAATGCTTAATTTTTAAAAAAATTTCTCTTGCATTGCTGGTGTAGTAACCTTCCAGTACCAATGGCCTTATATAAAACAGTCTTTTGTTTTAATGACTTCAAAAATCTCTTAAGATCCTTTACCCAGGACTTTTATGAGCAAGTAGCTTTCTGCTCTGGGAATGTCATTCCCATTACTAACTGAAAAAAGTACTGCTTATATATCCCAAACCAATACTGAAACATAATCAAATAAGGAATGCTGGTTAGATATTAGACACTAAGCATAGTAAGAGAGACGCACTGAATCTTCTGTAATTGATGGGAGAACATAGCTTAGTGAAAATAGATCTTGTTTCACAGGAATCCAAAATTCTAGTTTTTAATTTAGTGCTAAAGGGGAAGAAGAAACACAGCCTAACATACGTTCCACTGATAAGGAACCCTACGTTCCTGCAGCTTTTAAAGGCATTACACTGAAAGAAACACATTTTATATGCGCATACAGGATCCTCAGCCATAATAACACAGGAACAACTGCCATCCACCTCACATTATCACTATCCCACTTACCAGTGCTTAAAAGGTGACTCTCTTAGATTGACCAAACTCTCTTAATTTGTGATTTTTCTAGTTAGGCACCATGACCTATTAAGTGGGCGCACCTTGCACCCTTGCCATTAAAAGACTCCCCTGCAATACATTTGCCCAAATCAGTGCACTCAAACTCCTAGAGAAATTATCCAACAGCATGAGCTGACTTGGAAAAAAGTCTGCCTTGCTGTGAAAGAAGAATTACCCCATCAGAACTATCCCCCTCATGGCTTTCTTTTTTTTAATTATTTACTTTTTAATGGAAGTAAAAACCCCTATCATCTCACCTACTCCTCTTTTAATAAGGAATGACTGCCGTGACTACCCCCATCTAGAACCACCATTCACTGCCAGCACCTCTGCTCTCCTCGTGTGCTTAGAGAATAACTGATTAGCACTTTGCATAATTAACCTGATTAGCACTGTGCATAATCAAACTGATTAGCACTTTGCATAATTAAAAAGAAATAATAATAATAACAATAATAAGCAGTAGGTAATAGCAAAAGCTGCTAGTCCCGATGCCTCTTCTTTAGCTCTAGGATTAGTTTAGTGTGGCATATTTTATTTCTTAAAACTATTTCTTTAAAGTTGCACAAGCTCCTGAGAGGTACAGCTTTAAAAATTCTCATTTACTATCAAGATCACTAATGAAAAAAATTAGTTGTTCCACTAACTACAACTTAGGATTTCTTGTGCCTCCCATTGCTGAAGCTGAAGACATTAACAGGATGGAGGCTGATCTAATGCACCAGGGGTTTGGTTCCCATATCTGCCTAGAGTACTGTTATTGGATTCATCATCACAAGATACAGAAGCCTCACATCTTATATAATGCATACATATGCTTGTAATGTACTTCAAGAGTAGGAAAGCTGTATTATTGTTGAGATGGATAAGGCAGCAAGGTGCATATCCTCAAAAGTAGGTAGGCACTGAATTCTCTCCTGCCCCAAACAATTATTCCAGACCACAGGAAGCATAGGAAGGAATGTGGAATTTTTCAGATCCCTGCCCCTAAACCTACATTGTTCTCCCATGTATCACTCATCTGCATCTATTTTTTGCAACCAGACCAATAATGTGAGAGACAGAAGGTACTTTGTTTGCAGCCTGTCCCATGTCCAGTGTAAATCTCCCAATTAGGGTTTCAAGATTAACCATCACCTCTAAAAATCTAAATAATGTGCATCTCTATACTTACTTAGATTGCAAACTCTGTGTAAAAATCCATGTTAAATGCCTGCATCACTTATGACTCAGTTCTTCTGGACATTCAATACCAGACAGCTTAGAAGAGTGGTGCCCCAAGTGAGTCAGTAAAACACCAACATTTTCTGCTTGCTAACGTGGGTTCATCCCTCCGAGTCACCAATATATCCCATGTTACTCCTCAATTTAACCTCATCTCTCTCTAGCTTCCTTATATTACAGCTCAGATTTCCTTTGCATTCCTCACAATCTTCACTGTACATATTCTATCATGCCTTCAAGATTACCTGAAATATTCACTGCCAAACCTCCACCATGCCCTATCAATCACCCTGCCTACATTTCCCACTGGATAGCAGACACTTTATGCCTTCTCTGCTGACTGCCAAGGCCAGGGTGGTTGGGACATGGGGCAGCTGGGGGTCAGCTTGTTCTGAGTGATCAGTCTAACTGATCTTTAGCTGTCTAGAAAGGAATGCAGTGCCCAGACCGCACTGCTCAGATGCAGCACACAGCATGGACCTGTCCTAGAACTGTGGCAAACATATTCCCACTATGTCCAAGCTTCCCTTGTAAGATATCTCTCATAAAATAAGCCAATTAGGAACTGAGGGATGGAAATGGCAATAAAAGATAATCTTATCATAATTAGCTGGAAATGAACTACCCATGCAGAGAGGTCTCTCCATCAGTCTAAGCTAGAGAACCCATATGAACAACGAAGGGTACAGAGCGAGTTACTCACTTCACAAGTTGTTTAGTTTCAGTAAAAATGTGTTGCTGTAGAGATTTCTCAAGTCCAAATGTTCCTGGGGAAGGTAGTTCCAGTAATTCTGGGAAGGAAGCCAATCCTTTGGCTTTGTATGTAAATATTTAAGCAACATTATTTTTATATACATATATTTTATACACATATACATATATGTCTTTAGACTTCCAGACTTGCAAAATTGCAACAGAAAAAATAGGCAAGTTGACATACAGCGATTGTCTCTGCCTGAAACCATGCTAACTGCCCATCAGAAACAAAATACCACAAAGACTAGAAGATAATTGAGCCATATCACCTTTGTATACTGGCCCACTCAAACTGAAGTGCTGAAAGATCAGAAGTAGAAATTCAAAAGGTAGAGAGAGACAAGTCTCAAATTTCATCTCCTTAAAAGAGGCAAGAAAATAAGGTTCATGTATTTTAAATCTTTCAGAACCTAGATAGATATAAGTGCTCCACCCATAGGTGTGGAATCTCCAGTTTTGGATGACACAAAGCTTCACATTCTGAGCATTTTAGTGTTATGACACCTGACAGTAAAGCTGCAACTTCATGTTTAGAAAGGTCACTGCTGCTTCAGGCTTAAATCAGGTCCATACCTCAAAAGGGATAAGTTGGCAGAAAATGTAAGTGAAAGAATGGAAATGCATCTGGCACTGAGCACTGGTGAATAAATAAAATGGGGGAAAAATAAAGCTTTAAAATTGTTGAGGAGAGGGTTGACAAAATGGAGGAAGATTATTTAGTGGGAAAAGGTACCCAGTCAGGGCACATGACAAATAAATCAGTCTATGAAAATAAAATTTACCACATGAATTCCACCTCTCTCTACTCAGTAAGCAGAAAACACATACTAGCATAAGGTACATGTGTGTAAATTCATAGCTATATGATTTAAAGAAATAAAATACTTATGAGTACAATACTTACATGTCTGTATGCATAGCACAGCCAGTGAGTTTTAGGAACACAGAAGTGCATGTACATAAAAACACACACAGAAAATAGGACCAAGAGTAGGGCAAGCCTTTTAGAAAATATTTTAATGGCTTTATAAAAAGCCTTCACCCAAAGTTTGAGGGGCTTTTGCAATCTCACATTTTTCTATTGCAAAATACACCTGCTTTCTTCTCTTTTTTCCCTCTAAACTAAATATTTCTTCCATCTAATGACTCTCTTTATTAGACAGCATCTAATTTGCATACATTTACATACAATTTAACTGCTAGCTTGTGAGAACAAAGAAATGGCTCTGTATTGCACTGAAGGACAATACTCAGAAAGGAAGGTATAAAAACCAGCTAGCTCGGTGGCTGTATATTCCCTTTGTTTCAGAAATACTAGGAGTTTTAAACACACTACTTAAAGGGTGAAAAAGATTATTTCATCAAACAATGAAAAAAGATACAGTGCAGCTTCCTTTTAACGCATTCTCTCTCTGGCCTGGTTAATGGGATTTAAGGGTCCAATATTTCTTTGCTTTCTTCTGTTTCTTTTATTAGAACTGATGGATTTAATTCTGTCACATATTTTACTTCATATTTTATTCCTATAACAATCTGTGCTGAAGTTCAGCTCCAATGCTAATTCAACACTATCTTCCTTTCCTTGCAGTCAGCCTGGAATACAACTGAACGATCTCTGATGGGCATGAAGTGCTCTGCCCTCAATGCCCAGTGCTAATGGATTTTAGAGAGAGTCTGCCAGAGCTTTACCTCATGGCAACAAGTCTAGAGATAATGAAAACTTACCATGTAGCTGACTGGGAATCAACAGGAAGGGAAGCAGGGCTGAGCTCCGCTCGTGAGAACAGGGAGGGACTGTGGTCAGAGTAAATGCAAGATGTAAAGGATGCGTCAAGCCCTCTAGTTCCCTGAGGAGAGAGGGGGGAAAAAAAAGAGGAGAAAATTATCTTTTAAGACCTTGCATGAAGGAAAACCCTTAAGAAACAGTTGTCAGGAACTCCAGCTCATGCCCTACCAAAAGCATGATACAATCAGCAAAGTGTTTTTCTCCAAAGGCTCTGCAGTTGGGGTACCAATTGCTCTGGACAGCTACAGATCTAATCCATGTAGTCTTCACATAAAAACCTTGCAGAAAAAAAACCCCAAACATTCAGGTTACATGCTGCAGATGCCTACATGCTCTCATATGTGCAAAACCTAGGGATACAGAGCAGTTTTCCCATTTGTCCTGTCTGCACAGCAGAGCTGCTAGCTTCACTTGTGACCTCTCCTCCCAACATCAAACTCAATGACTTGTGCACAGTGGGGCAGAAAAATTAAAGTATCACTGATCAGTGGTGTAGGGATGGGTGAAAGATGACCCAATCACTCTGGTGGCATATTCAAAGGGCCTGTCCCATGGAAATTACAAGAAACATTAGAGATTTGCAGAGTTACAAGAGAAACCTCTTCTGGTGTAAGCAGACCTATTGCAATGGAATGGAATAGGACTATTCTTGGTAAAAAACACTAGGCCAAGCGAGCCTGCACACAAAGCAGGTGTAGAATTCAGGACCCAGCACTCATCTGCTCCACTCAGTTTGCCCCACCCAGCCATGTGGCCTGGGGCATACTGGCTTTGTACGATCAGCACAAGGCCAAGTGTTAATTCCATGGGAATTCTCACTCCAGCATGAGGGGCACACTGTTACTGACCATACAGGAGCCACATCACAAGCTGTTAGCACAAGAAACTTGTGCTGATACTGCTCTGATATGACTCACTGGCACTCAAAACACATTATGGATTATTTTCAGATGCAAATTTTAATTTAAAGCTGGCTGAAATGTTAATGAAGTTTTAGCTCTTTTTCAAAGGGGAAAATTCCCTATTGCTTACAAAAATGTTTTCTTTTTTTTCCCTCTGCCTGATCTGCTTCTAGTGACATACAGCAACCAAACCTCATAAAAGAAATTAATCAAGCCTTCATATCATTTTCCCTTTTCAAGGGTGGAAAGGTTGAGGTGTGTGATCTTCAGCATTTCTGATGTATACCAAAATGATGCATTAGAAAACAGGGGAGGAAGGAAATTCCAAAGCCACAGTTCCCCTGATTATCATAACCTATGCTCACAGCTGTATCTTGCTGAGACCACTGGGTTATCATTTCCAGAACCTTACATGGCTGTTATGATGTAAGCTGATTTTAACTGGAGCTGTCACAATCCCATCCTTCCCTCCCCTCCTTCCTTTCCTTGTCGCATGTCCCCAAGTCCACCCTAGAGCAGGACTGTGTAAGTGCCTGGTTCAGGGAGCTTTCAGCTGAATGAAGGCTTCTTCTCCATGTGTTTTTAGCCACATCAAACCCTCATTGCAGCTCAATACCCAGGCAGAAAACTTGGGGGTCAGAGCTAGGGAGGCAGCAGAACTGTTCAAGTGGAGGAACAGCAACAGAGCAGCATCAACATGAATAGCTCAAGCTGCTGTAGACCTACACAGTGTGATGTCTAGGGCTGCTTTGGTATGACAAGGGAAAAGTACTCTTTTTGCACAGCTGGAAGCCAAACCCATCACAGCTTTAAAGGTAAAAAAAATCCTACCTCACATGCTAACCTAAAATAAACTGTTGGGCCACACAGATCATACAGAACAGATGCAGTCTGCCTCAGATGAAAAATAGCTTGAGATAATGGTGCACTGCTACAATCTGCACCAAGGGCATTTTCCAAGTGGCAGGTTGAATTAGCCTCAAGTGACATGCATTACAGAGTAACACTTCCCTGAGGCAATAAGGCAAGGTCCCACACTCAAATGGAAAGAATTGAGCATTCTTGCCAAAGGCAAATAATAAAGCATGTGATTAAGAACCACTGTTACCAGAAGATGGTGAAGCTCCTGAAAAATCTTTCAAGGACTTCAGAAAATACACCTGGAGATACAGAGCAGGAATTTTCCTTTACATCTCTACAGTAACCATGCTACACATCTTTTCGCTGCTTTCCAGGGAAGAAACATCAATTCCATCCTGACTGGAAACTAACTTTGTAACCCTCAGTAGTTCTAAAGCCACTCTGTCCAAATGGCTGTGCAGGATGGCTATCTGGATTTCAGCTGAATACAGAAGACACTAAAGTTCCCTTCCTTTTGCTTCCCTGCTCCAGGACATTGGAATATTTTACATCCTACAAGAGAGATCCTTTGTTGGTAGGGGATCACCACCACCCACAATATCTTCAGGAGAAGGAGTCACTAAGAGCTTCACTAGCCAGTTAGCACCCACAGGGGATTCAGCATCTTTGGAAATTAAAGTAACTGAGAAAAAGAATCCGTGCGGACACCTGATCTTCACCTGTTTTCATCAGCTCAACAACCAACACACACCTTTTCAGCACTGCAGTTAGAATTTGCATTGCCAAGTTACACCAAGGCCTCAAGGGCAGGACACCAGAGCAGGCATAAGAACTGGTGACTTTTGTTCAACAATAACAAAACAATGCTTTCCAGCATACATGAATCTGAAGCAATGGCATCCACACAACTACTATTTTTCATTCCAGCCTTCCACACTCTCTCAAGCTGGTTACAGTTATTTTATCAACCACAGGCAGCTGTACAGGTCGTTACACCTATACATGTTAAACCTATACAT
Organism: Melozone crissalis; assembly: GCF_028551555.1. Taxonomy (NCBI): domain Eukaryota; kingdom Metazoa; phylum Chordata; class Aves; order Passeriformes; family Passerellidae; genus Melozone; species Melozone crissalis. Next base: position 17,901,190 of record NW_026535786.1, on the reverse strand, counting down.
GTTCAAGTTATGCAACCCCTAGACAAGAGGCTTGGCTGGTTTCCCCAACAGGAGATTCCCATTTTCCTTCAACTGCCCTTAAGGTACAGTTACAAGTACAACCCATTTGTGCATATATTCTTCCTGTGGTGTCACTGAATATGTTTCTTTGCAAAACAACTGTCCATTGGAAAGCATGCATACTTAAATATACACACGATAACATATATGTGCAGACACACATATAAAATAAACTTGGCCAATACCTGTTTGATTGAATTAATTTTACTCTTTCCACATAACAACAGGTACCCACATCAGTTTTGACTGTTTTTAAAACAATTACAGGAATCTAAAATTTTAAATTATGCCACATTTGAATACCTTCTATTCAAGTGCTCTTGATCAGTTGAAAAGTGTATTACCACAACACCAGCCTCAAATTTTATCTTCTTCTTAACAATTCTTCTTGGAGCTTAAAGTTGGTTAAGCAAATCGTTCATCAGATTTTTCCCTTCCCTTTCTTTTGTTGTTATATACTCTACTGAAGCTGAGAGATTAAAATGTAAAAGCTGGTTTAAGCAGAAGAATAATTCAGTGGAAGTCCTATTGCACATAAAGCATTGGCTATTATCAAGTTCCACTCTTTGTACATATAGGTGGGATTATCCAAAGGAACAAGGGTGTGATTCTCTTTCGACTTAAATTAGGGCAAAGAAGTCTAAGTTGAATCCATCAGCAGCATGCTCAGACCAGTTGTGAGCATTTTTGAAAATCCTCCCTGTTCTAACCTGCCCAGAAAGTGGGCATAAATAAATAAATAAACTTCCACCACCTTGTGTCCTGGAAGCAACATCCACAAGCTGCAGTTTGTGCAGCTCTGTCAAGTTAAGGATGCTGTGAGTTTCTTCTTAAATACAACCAATATTTCTGAAGTTAGTTCTTTCAAACATTCACTTAGATTTGATAAATTATATTAAATACAATTTGCCTCAGCAGCATTTCAAAGCATGACAGCCAGAGCACGAGCAGGTCATTTTTACACGGCGTGTACAATCTCCTCAGTTGTGCAGACAGCCTGGATTATGTATGCAGGCCCACACTCCCCGAGATAACAAAATTACCCGGCTCGCACTCCAAGCCAGGCAGAAACTGCGGAGTCGCAGAGAGCAGAGTCAAGCCCGAGCCAATCAGTCCTGCTAAGCAGCTGCTATCTCAGTTGCTTATTAGTTCACCAGTACACTGGCCACGACCAAAGGCTTCAGATGGGCTTACAGTATGCACAGAACAAAATTGTCTCTGCTTTCAAATACCACAGAAACACAACCATGAATGAATACTATCAAAGGGTAGAGGTAGGAGAGAAACCTCTTGTTAAATTTACTCAAAACATTATTTTTTGATCACTGAAGAGAAAATCCTTACTCTTGAATACTGTATAATAACAGAACCATGCTGTTTGCTGGCAGAATGCTAAGTTTCATTTTCAGCAGAAAAAAAAATTGTATTATAATTTTTCCTGATTTAGATGGGGTTTAGGTCAACCTTAGCTACATACAAATGAATGTTTTGTTCAAATTACAGGGTAATTTTAATTAGGACACCCTGCTAGACATCCTGTTGTTCTATTTAATGGACTTTCTCAATTATGAGAAGAAACACCTCCCCACCCGCCTGCGACTTAAAGTAAAAATTATGCTGAATAAATATACAAAGACAAAAATTATTATTCTGTATTAGATCTTTTTATTTCTGTTAATCTTTATTTGGCAATTGCTGTATCAAAAGGGCAGAGTTCAGAATCCCACACCCATTAAACACCTGTTTTAAAACCACTTGAAGCACTGGAACCAGCCAAATATGTCCCAATTAAGCAGAAACGTTGGCACTGCTGTCTCGGGTAAGGAACACCCATTGCCATTTGCTCTCATTAGGTTAAACGGGTTTCTTGGGACATAGCTGAATTCCTGATTATGTGCATTGCAAATGGATGGAGAACACCAGAACAATAAAATTTAATTCAGCATAGCCTTCTGTCCAGTTGTCAAGCACGAAATTTTGGGAAAAGCAAAAACTGAAGCTTTGGGAAGTAGACAAGAGTTATATGTTCTAAGTATGTATGAGACAGCTTATACTTCTTTTAAGAAACTGCCCTGTCAATGTAACAGGAAGAATTGGGTTGGGATTTCTTCTTGAAAATGCTCTCTGATTTAGAGCCCATTTAATTTTTGTTAGCATCTCCTCCTCTGCACTTTGCATCAGTTCGATTTGCTTACACAGTTTTATTTGTTAGTGAGAAGCACAATACAGTATCTTTTTGTATTCACTTCAGTGTTAAATTGGTCACCAATTTCTTAACTTGTATGTTTATGAGGCAGGGATGGAAGGCGAAGCCTGGACAATAAAATATTTGTTTGTAGATCCGACACCGTACTGCAAGTTTTCCAAATATTTTTGTCAACTTAAATAAGTAAAGGCTCTTCTAGAGAGGCCAACTGCATGGTAAACAGAAGAATCTTGCCTGCCACTCATTTAACCTCTTGACCCCTGTCAAGGATGTGGACATGCTTGCCAGTAAATGACTAGTCAAGTGGTCTTTTACCAAATACTCAATAATATATTTCAGGGTGGTGCCACTAGACAGAATCAGAGTAGAGTGGTAGTGATTAAAAAGTATGTTTGAAATGGTTCTAATATCCATGCTCAATCCTCTATAATCCCGCTTCATTATCAATTTATTAACTTCCTTTGTTGTCCTTTCTGTCACCCTCCTGTGCTAGTTACTAATACATCTTAGTTTGAAAAGAGCTGTACTCCATAGGCACAAAAAGCGAGCATGCTTCACATAAAATTGATCAGTTATCTGTATCCAAGTAAGAGATGTACAGTCTCTGAATGGATACCTTCAAATTAAATGTACAAAAAGCATGGTTCAGCACAATAAACACCACTTCATTTGCAACTCATCGTCAGGATGTTAGCAGACTGAAAAGAACATCTATATATTTTTCTCTTTGCTTATGCCAGATAGACTTCTTCAGAACATAAATCCTGCTGGTTCTCTACTACCTCTTGTACTTAGTGTAGAATTCACAATTATTTAGTGCCTACATTTTAAAGTAAACTTCAGTACATGAAAAAAAAGCATTCTAGAAGTAAAATATATCAGCTGTTACTTGCTGCTGACCTAAAATTTTATTTATTTTCAAGACAACCATAAGAGTGGCAGATGCTTTCTTGTTCTGCCTGGCTAAAAATGGCACTAAGAAATCTGAAGATAGACACCTGCATACTTACTCTTTGCTTGTTTCCCCTCCCCACCCCCGAATATTTTTGCATACAAACGACATTTTCTAATTTTCTATTGCTATTTATTTAGATATTCATGGGTGCTATGTTCATTGTGGTGTCAAGAACAGCTTCCCTTCTATAATCCTACTGATCTCACCAAAGGATGCTAGGTACTCAAAACATCTGAAAAAGATGAAATATTCCATGTTTACTCTTCAATATTTAATTCACAGAAAGTGTTGCTTATAGAAAAAATATTTTAAAATAGTATCTCTAAAAACTGAGACCCACAGTCCTTGTCTGTTTCTTAACTTAAGCCTTAGTAGCTTACCCTCTTAGAACTGGTAGCTGACATTTTATTCAGTACATGATATCTGCAGCTGCAACACTTCCAGACTACAAAGAGTGGCAAAAGCTATCATTACAGATGGATGTTTTTATTGGTAGACATTTTGAGACTAACCAAAAGGGAATAGGAAAGACAGAGTGTAGACTGGAAAAAAACAAAAGTCCACAAACAAACAAAACACTACAAATCACAACAGGACAAGAGAAAAATCAAGCAGTGACATTATCTCACTGGATTAGTAAAAACAATTCCGTCTTGATTGGAATTCCATTTTTCTTTTTTCCTTTGCAGATCCATCAGACAACTATTAAAATGTTTAGCTGCACCAATTTCACCATTACACATTATAGAAGGTAGTTTATCAGGGTATCTAAGCACACAATGCAAATTAAAAGGTAAAACCAGGAGTATTTTGTACTGTAAAAACAAATAATTAAAGGGAAGCATCTCCTGTACACTGCAAAAATCCCAAACGCAATTAATTCTATATGTTTAAACTGGCATTTAACTTCCACTGAATTGAAATTATATTTTGAGCCCCAGAGAAGTTGCCTTCAGTAATACCTTTCAAACGCCTGAGCTCAACAAACCACAGAGAGCTGCTGATTAACACATGTGCTGGAGCAGAGAGGGAATATTCCATGGGAAGAGACTTTGTCTACAGCCCAAAGACCTACAGACAAACCAAAAACTTTCACAATGTGATATGAATAGAAGATGTGGATTAAAAGAAAAGAAAGAAATAAAGAAACAGCTTCAGAACCTGGAAACTTGTGAAATTGACTTTTAATTCCCCAAAACAGCAATTTTTAAAGCTATTGCAGGAGGCAATCAAGTCCCATACATCCGCTGAGGACAAAACCCTCTCACCTTAGAAATAAATGGTAATACCCAAAAAAAAGGTGTGGGAGGGAGAGAGAGCAAAAGAGGAAGTGAGATGTGGGGCTAATACCAAATACGAAAACAGCTGGAATTAAAAATCCATATACATCCTTTATCTCTAGGGCACGGAGGAACAAAATAAAAGGGAGGCACATAAACTATATACACAAGGTAAAGGGAAGTCAATAGAGGGATATATTAAAAAAATTAACGTTGCAATATGCCATCTCGTAATATTACATTGAAAACCACACCACTGTGTGTTGTTACTGTATTTGGCCAAGTGCACTACTGTGTTTAATTTGAACTTTGATTACAATAATTCACAGGATACAGAGAGGCAACCAAGTGACTCACAGTCCCTTCTGAAATCTTACCATATTAAAAGTTAGACTGGAGCAGGAACACAGTAACCAAAATCTATGTACACTACACCAGAGGAAGGGAGCAGAAGCATTGAACAGAACCTCCCAGGACTCCTGGGTCATTTGTTACACATGAAGAAGAGTAACTTTGCCGTGCCAGCAGTGAGACTGTTAGAGCAGCAGATAAATTTGGTGCTGCCTGCATCAGACACAGCAAACCATGGGCTGCCCAATTTTCTAAGGAGGGCACAGACGCTCTGCACACCTGAGCACGATTAAGTCTTACTGCTGATGAAGAAGAGAGTCAGTGTTGGCAGTGCAGTGGCTTGAAGGGGAGGGAGGCAGTTGGAGGGGAAGCATAAACCTGTTTCTGCTTGCTACCAACAACATTATTGCAGGCACCAGTAATGAGGTGTCTGGGCTAGGAGGGGAAAGGGATATAGGAGCTGGAGTGCTTTATCGGCTCCAAGACCAATGCTGGTTTTGGCACTATTTTCACTCTAGTGAGTTACAAACAACAAAAAAACCTAACCAAGCAGGTGCTAGCAATCTGAGAGACCACATGCCAGCTACAGCTGCTTCAAACTGATTCAATTACATCTGCTTGAATAGTCCCAGGACATTGAATCCACTTAAGGGAACCACAGGTCGAAAGGAGACCCAGTACTTTGGGATCTTAAGACTCCATTAATTTAAAGTGGAAACACTCCCAACTGAAATGGGAGGAAGGTATTCATATATGGTCTGAACCATATAATAACACTCAGACTAGGACAAGATGGACGAGAGCATATTCATGACACTGGGATACACAGTAAAAGCCCATTAGAAATAATGCCTGAAAATTTTCCTGAAGCAGTCCGAAAGCACTGCCTTGTTTCTCAAAACACTGGGTGCAGTACATTTGCTTAAACATGCTCTTGGGATTGGGACTTCACTCCAAACCTTGTTTGTACAAAAAGGGGCCAAGCAGCTGGGAAATTCTGGAGTGTAGTGTGTCCTCATTAGCTTCCATCTGCCATCAGAACTCAGCTCATGGCAAGTTTGGCTAAGTCCTGGTGTTCTCAGGTCCAAATCTGGGTCAGTTTTAATTACACTATACAGAATTCAGTGTGCAGTTTTAAAATCCTTATTATACAGCGCAGAAGAACGGGCAGCTCTCCAACTAATCAATTTTTTAAAAGTACATATATAAAAATTTTAAACCAGGCTAGACAGACAGTGGGTGGAAGAGAAAAAAAATGTATAAGTGAGTACAGGGGTTAGTTAAGAGAACTGTTAGCAAAAGTGGGTCACCAGCAAGTTCTGCTTTAAAACTTCAAAGGAAGGGGAAGAAGGAAAAAAAAACCTCTTCATTTTTGAAGACACTGAAACTGATGTGCAAGATGTATACAGTTCATACTGCTTTTAGAATCAGCATGGGTTACACACAATAATACTGCAGCCAGATTTTTATGAAGGGGAAGATGGATTACCTTGTGGCTACAGGACCATAACAGGCACTGGCTGACCTATTCCATACCTTTAACTGTGTTATTGCCAGGGTTGGGGAAGTTATTTTCCTCAAGGGCAAAGCCTTGAAGTCCACAGGTACAAAAAAAGCGTGGTGGTTAGAAGTATAGTTCAATGGCATTCTTGAAGGTGACAGGGAAATGCAGGATGTTAGTCTAAATCCTCACCTAATTAATGTGTTTTGGACTACTTCAACTGCTATTTATTTCCTCTTTTTCTATGCCATCAAATAGCCATCAGCCAGGTCAGAACTTGAAAAGAGTTTTTCTTGCCAGGTTGCTGGCAAATAAAATGATAGAGGCACAGATAGCTGCATGTTTTTCACTGAACAGACACTCGGGACAGGACAGCACGCCAAATCTTATCTATGCAAATTGGGCTAAAATCAACTCTCAAAGTCAACAACCAGAATCTGCCCTGTTTAGAATCTTTGTCAGATGCAAGGGAGCAAGCAGAAGCCTTCAGTGACAGCTACCGACATAAAGGTGGATCAGAAATGGAGAGAGATGATCAAGGAGCAGAGAAAATAGCAATGAAATGATAGATGCTTGTTAGATGAGCATAATATCCTGCCATCTCCTTACACAAAAACTACACCTTCAAAGATTTCCAAGGTTTTTTTTAACCATTTCCATGAAAAGCTCCTGTTAAAAAAAGACACCCCTTCATGCACCTTGTTAGCATTGTCATAGTTTTCATTTCAGATTTACAACATAGCACAAACACAACAAAATTCTGCATTCTCCCTAGTACTTCTTTACTTGGTGGCTAATCCATGCCTCTCCAGCTGCTGGATGAATCTATCACATTCTGACACAGCATGAAATGCACTACTAGCTATTTCAGAATCAACAAAAGCTACAAGGCTGGAGTAACCACTCAGTGCTCTTTATTTGAAAGGAAACTTTTTCTTTATGGTAACCTCCCTCTCTCAGATGTGGCCTCTCATATCCAAAAATCCATACATTCAACACATTCACAACAATCCAAGCAGAAATCAAAAACAAACTAAAAAGCTAAAAACCTTATCAGAGGAATATCACAGCCTCAGGGATCCCCAATTTCTCCATTTCACTATCTAGTTCTCAGAAGGAGGAGGTTTTTTTACCAATACCACCTGACTGGTCTCAAGTTCTATCCCCACCTGGGCCCACTTGTATTAATTAGGACAATTAGCTTCACTGTCTCCAAATAATTTTCAATTTAGTTAAGCTTGGAGAAAAAAAAGCAAGCTGAAGCCACAGACCAGGCAAGGTGACCCTCAAATACTGAAGAAGAAAATTACCCCATGGAAATTTGTTTTCTGAGGGTCTGGCTTCTTAAGAGAACTTTTTGCTATGAAATTTCAGTGCAGATCAACAGCAGCGCAAAAGGGAGCAGGAGAATGACAACACAGCAAACACTGTAAATTTAGTAGACTTAGCCCAGACAGTATCACTGTAACAGAATGATCACCTTCTGTAGCAGAAGTGAACTTTCAGTGCTGAGAGGTGGATTATTTTATCTTTTAAAGCACTGTTATGAAGCGAGGCATGTCTGATGGACTATTTGAAGACACGACTGACCAGTGACTAGACAGAACAGCCAAGCTGTGAACCGTACTCAAAGAAGAGAGGAGGGACAATTCAACCTAGTGCTGCACGTCCCCTGAAACACTGACAAGGAAACTTGGATGCAGCATTGGAAACAAGCTCTCCCTCGCTCCACTCCCAAAACAAAAACCCCACCACTAACAACAACAAAACACAACAAGATGAGAGACTACAGCATGAAAGGAAAGGGTCTGCCCATGCTCACAACCCTAGAGGCAGACTTCCTTCTTTCCCTTCCTCCTTCTAAAATCATGTCTGGATGCAACCCAAGTTAAAGTCACTGTAACTCTTCTGTCTTCAGCTTCCAATGCAGCCACTTCCCACTTGTTTACTGTCACCCTGACTGGCTCAAGACGTATTTGCTAGCCCCAAAGTCTCACCAGGGAGTCTATGTTTGCTATTTCCTGAACAATCAAAGCTGTTTGTGTGTAGTAAGGCTCCCAGTGAAGCACATCATCTTGCTACAATTCTACTCATGAGGAAGCAGTGAAAGACATGTCATGGCATATGAAGGCAGATATCATCTATGGCAAAAAGGCAAGGACACCATTCTGAGACAGGGGACATTTTATTTTGCAGACTGTTAGAATCCAGGGATGTTGTAAACACAGGAGTCACAAGATGAATTAAAATATGGTGGCCACAAGTTAGAAACTAAAGAGAGAATTCTACATTTTCAGATGTACTTCCACTAGAATTTCAGACTACTGTGTTCATCTTACTCTACCTACATGTGGCATCTCACATAATCCTCTTTTTGCGGTCTGTCCTCCCCACTGCAGCAGCTGGAATACCTGAGACAACAGTACGATTTATAAACTGAGTAAGTCTCTCAACCTCATTGTACTTGGCTGCAAGAGCTTTAAGTCATATCCTTAACATTTGAATGCCATTTTTCTATTGCACTTTATTTTTGAGTGGGTGTTTTTGGCGCTATACAGTTTATGTAAAATGAAGCAGTACATAAGAAAATGCAACACCTGTTCTCATGTGTTTCACAAACATCCAGCCCCTGACTTGTGTGTGCTTTGTAGCACAGTTGCTATTGCCAGCTAACAACATGTTCTAAACTGACATAAGTCCTACAGATCTTTTTTTTTTTTTTAATTTTAGAAACAGTGGAGCCATATTAAAAAGAATTTGCCAAATTACCTGCAGAGATGGAGGAAACCTGCAATTTTCTCACTGCAGTGATGAGATGGTATCAAGAACAGTGCTAAACAAGGCCAACCAAAGAGGCCACAAATACTTTCCTAAAAAATAATTCTCCTGTATCTTGTTCTTGAGTAAAAACTGAGAGTTCCTACTAAAGGGATGTCAACTTTCAAGTTTTTTTTAGTCCTACCTGCATGACAGAAGACAGCAAAAACAGCACACAGATTACACACATATCTCAGTTTATTCCCTTCAATGATTTGATAGCCAAACTAATGTCAGAAGATGAATTCAGAAGGCCTTTTATGGCAAGACAGATTATAACCCAAGTTTAAAACAGAAAAGGAAATTACAACAGAAAAACACAGGGACGACCATGAAAAGAGAGTTTACAACATAACTGCTTTTGTACAGCAATATGAGATAAACACCAATTATCACAATTTTCTAGATGAGGAAACAAAAAGCTCTGATCACAAAATAAATCAAGGGACTCGTGCTGAATGTACATGATTATGTCATACTTTGGTTTCTATTAATTTTATCACATTTACCCTCAGTACCTGACAACTAGTGCTTTCTTTATTCGGATAAAGAAGAGAACAACAACAACAGATAAGCACTGAAGCATGCATTTGGAGCACAGTTCAAATAAAAACCTACCATGCCCACATCACATCCCTCTGCAGACCAGCAGACAGCCTCAACAGCATGTCCCTGACCCTAGCCAGGGCAGTTACTCACTGTACCTGTGGGCAGGACAAATGAGAAGTCTTGCTGCCTGGCACTAAATCTTTCTAGTTGCTGGCAAGCCTCTGGCCAGGGATTTTCTGATCAAGGGGTTATATATGTCATATATATACATATATGTATTTGTTAGATTATCATTTCATTAAGTGGTCCTTGATAAGCTTTTTTTTTTCATGAGTGTATCTAATTTCCTTAGTAGCCAGACTTCCTTCTGCTTTTTCTTCATCTTGGGATAATGACTTCCATTGTCAATATTAGCATTATGTGTCTAAAGGAGATTTTCTGGAGCTGGAGAAAAGAGATCAGTCTATAGATCACTCCTTGGTTAAAACTGCATAGGGTGCAAACAGATCTCAAGACAATGGCAGATCTGTTCTCATCTCATGATGTAGTTTTCAACAGATTGTAAGGATGCTGTAGTTTTTTGGTTTGTTTAACTAGATTTATCACATACTAACTGCTTTTACAAGAGCAAAGAGATGCTTTATTGAGCCAAGAAGCACAAACTGAGTAGATATGAAGATGAAATGGTCTGAAGTTGCCAGTCAAACAGTGTGACTGCATCTGCTGCTTGGATGCTGCCTAAATAGGCCAAGATCAAGGTTGTAAGGATTGATTTGATCCTGATCCCTCAAAGTAAACGAGACCAGAAATCAAAGCTCATAATAAAATTTAAAATTATCCAATGAAGTCATCTTGTATTTCCCTACTGTAATGCATATATAATGTATCCATGTGTCTGTATGCACACTTTCACACTCAAATTCATCTTATCCCCTGCATTTCTATGTTCCACCACTGCAAACACAGTCTGAAAAGAACAAAATTGCTGGAGGAAAATAGCACCCTTTGGAGCAGAGAACCTGTGTGCCACCGTTCCCCTTCTCTAATCAGCAAGCACCGATTCACAACTCCTTGCCTCACCTCCCTGCCCCTGTACCAAGGAGGAACTCACCTTACATGCCTGTAATGCTTTCCTTGGCCAAGGCTGCAACCCCAGGCAAGCCGGCCTCGACTGCAGGCAGCAGAGGCAGCGAGCTGAGCTCAGGGTTTGACACGCTTGGTGCATGTCACACAACACAGGCAACCTGCTAACAAGCTGCTCTGCGCTCTCTCAAAGTCACAGCTGCCAGCAACAATTGAGCGAGTGCAGCCTAGCTTTTCAGGATTCCTGCCTGTTGCCCAGGAACCACACAAAGCACTGGAGATTTTAAACAGGTGCAAACAGTGCTTTTCTCCCATGTCACACTGCACAGCCCCTGCTACAGGCACACAAGAAGAACCAGAAAGCAGGAAATGAACTTCCAAAATGCGATCAGAGTTCCCAGTGATAATGGAACACTTTGATGACCTGTGAAAAACAGGTTGTACATAGCACTATAAGCAGAAGCAGGAAGGCTTGGTCAGGCTTAGTGAAACCGGCTTTTCCCAGAAATATGCAACCATATTATAATTCTTGTTACACACTTTTAAAAATTTGTCAGTGTTTCTCACCTGCAAAATATTTTGTTAATTTAGGAGGTAACATTTCTGAAGAAGCAATGATTCAGAATGTGTAATGAGTACCAAAAATAAATGAAAAGGGTGCCTTTCAAAGCTTACTTTTATAATAATTTGATAGCTGCATAGGAATTCTTAATGCACAAAACTGTCTTTTAAATAAGTGGCTTAAAAAGCATAATACAAATCATGTACATTATCTAATTGTGTTTATGTACAGAAATTCTACATGTACCATCTGTTTACAGCTCATTGCTTAACATTATAACCTTGTACATACACAACTCAGTGCATAGGTGGTACCGTAGGTAAACACAAATTGTATCTCCTGAACTGAAAATCTGTGAGTCAACTTTTAACAGGCTCGTTAGAAAAGACGGCACTAACTCCAGAATGGTTTGTTTTGTCAATATTGCCTACGCTGTGTTAAGGTCATCAGTACGAGTTTGTTACTAGCCACGCTCCCACTCTGGTAATCAGGCAAATTCCTGTTAATTTCAGGCAGAATCTTGCCTGAATTGGAAGGGAGTGGGAACTGGTTAAGGCCATTAACCAGATGGCCACTGAGATCTGGCATTCTCACGCTGGGATCAGCTGCTCTACCTGCTACTTACAAGCCCACTCACAAGCACAGGCACAGGTCAAGCCCTGAGCAAGGCTCTTCTGCTGTTCCTTCAGAAATGTAATGTTACAATGCTGACATGCATGCTAAGGGCTTCTGGCTAAACTGGAAGCACTCAGATAGGGTTTTTACCTTCTCTTTTGGATCCAGCTTTTCACTTGGATGTGAGGCTGAAAAGGCTAAAGGGTTCTCTTGTACAGACGCCAACAAAAACAAAGGTAAACTTAGAATTTTCATTAACTGTAAATTACAAAAGCAAACAGAAATAAGGATTGATGTGAGCAACAGGGAATGCTAAAGCTTCACCAAATGTAATGTGTAATGCTTCAACCCAAACATATTTTGGGATGACTGCCAAGAAGATGGGTAAAAATGTGGGAGGCTTAGTAGAGTACAGTTTGAGCTAAAATGTGTAAAGTTTTCACTTGTGCTAAGGAAACATTCGTAGCTAGGTAAAAACAAGGCCTTATGAAAAATCCAATTTTACATCTAATCTAAATTTCCCTGGGCAAAGCAACTGCTCTCTTGCTAAACTGATCCTCGAGATAGCTGGCGTAGCATATAATTATTGTGGATAGTATTGCCATGGGCTAGGCACTAGATGAATATTGTAAATTCTAGAGGTGTCTTATCCAGCACTACATGGTTTGATGTATTCTTCTAAACCTGAATTGGAATTACTCATCATGATGCTTTTGTTATTTGGTGATCCCATGACATGTGTAGAACCAGGAGACAGAAGCATTGGCTCTGTCTAACAAGTTTTCTTGTGCTATCTTAGCTTACACTGTTTTTTGTTAGCTCTTCTGACCTGGAAACTCCTAATGGTGAAGGACAAAGTATCCTAACAATCAGAGTTTCTCCAGTGAAGCACATTACAGTATCCCACAGATACTGTGGGATACTGTAGGGGTAAGGGCATCAGATAACCCAATAATCTCAATTTGCTGCTTAACATCCCCCAGCACAAAAAGGTCAATGTGGTTGTGGTTTGGTTATCTACTGTCAGAGCTGTGCTCAACAGTAAGAGTAGGAGGTTCTTCTAGCTCTACAAGAAGACTAGCTCATGAACTAAGATTTAAGTTCACTTTCAGTGAGATAAACAATAAATAATTCTAGTAAGGGCAAGAAGCTGGAGAGGAAAAGGCTATAAATGCTATAGAAAATTTCAACACAGGCTCATTTCTCAGCTTCTCTAAAGCTACTTTCCTCTTGAGATGATAGACCAATTATTTCAGGAAAAAATAGTCAGTGTTAGTAAAGCTTTTTACCTATTTTTTCTGCATCAACTTCAGACAGCTTATACAGTAATGAAGGTCCAAGAAGACATTTTACTGGCTACCACTTCAGCTTTATTCGTCTGATTAGTTCCAAAATATTTAGACAGCAATACAAGCTACTTCATGTTTCTCCATGTTAAGTGCAGGGTATATCCTTCCCTCTCTTTGCCTGAGATGATGCATTTCTTAGGCTGTCCAGATCTGCAGCTGACAGATACTGACAAGCTTTGGATTCCCCTTTATGCACCTCCAGTTTCACAGATGTGGAAGTAAGAAGTTCCTATGGGAATACAGTTCAGGAATCATGCTAACAATACTCAGAGCATCCCAATACTTGGCAAATAAACACGACCCTCTGATACAGAGGTGGTTACAACAGGAACTTATCCCATCTAAAAGAGAAAAATCTGAAGATACCACCTATTGATTCCATTGATCCACATGCAGATCTGTTCACCTGGGAGGGCCAAAGGTGACAAATAATCCTAGGAATATATGCACATAATGCTACTTGTCACCACATGTTACAACACAGCCTCCAGTGGCAGGGGAAACTGTGTCCTTCCATTCACTGGGGAATGTCTTTCCTAAGACTGACATTGGCATGAGAATGATGAGAGCATGTTGGGAGGACTCAAATGTAAGTGCAGGTCAGATTTGTTTCTAAGGGCTTAGTAGCAGGGGAAGACACTTCTTAGGTTGTCCAAGAACAGAAAGCATCTTACAGAAGTATGCAATAAGGTTTAATGACAACAGTGACTCAATAAACTCTCTTCAAACTCTAAGTAGGGATCCTTGATGTTATGGAACAGGCCAGGATTCACTAGTTTGGCAACAACTGTAGGATGAAGCCATGCTTTTTGTAAAGTTAAACTTTCCTTCAAATTACATCATATGTGTGCACCTCAGCAAAGCTTTGAGGAGCCTGAAAAAACAATGTGTCCATTCCTGCAGTGACTTCTGTAAAATAAGAAACTGGATTAACCACAGTCTTCACTGGTGCCAGCCCGACCACAAAGTGTAGCATCAACACTGTGCTTGCAAGGTAAAAGCCACTGTAATTTTAAAGAATATCAATTATACATTGTGTCACAGAAGTACTATAATCTGACTGCTAATTTCTTACAAACTATGTCTTCTTGCACTCCTACATAATACCAAAATAAGAAACATTGAATTACTTTCTAGGAGATATTTACAAAACTCTGAGATATTCTAAGCAGATACAAGCTAATATTATTATTCTGAATAGCAGTACAAGCTGCCCTCCATCCACAGCACCATGCAGGCTGTCATTTTTGTAGTTAGGATGCATTTTGCAGCAAGACATAACTGTTCTTTCAAGTGCACTGTACTGTTAGTTGTTGTCACAATTATTTATAACTGGGGACATCTATCTCCTACTAACCTTCTGTTCTGGTCCAATATACAGGAAACAATTCTTGAAGCATTAAAGTACAATTATAAGAATTTAAACTCAGTATTTCTTAGCTAGATTCTGCCCTCTGGTTTTGACTCTAACACCAGGCAAGCCAAAGATGACACTTAGTCTTTCACTATGTTGTGGGGTTTGGGTGTATAAAAATTTAATTTTGACGAGAGGTCAGGATAGAAGATGAAGATATACAGCTAAAGAAAAGGGCTTTAAAAGAGACCTGTAAACAGGAGACCACAAGTTGCATTTCTTTTTAAAATGTATCACAAAGGTACTGCAGCATTCTTTAACACAGAGGAGAAGCAGCAGAACAGTGCATGAAACACTCAATGCCAAGAAAGAATCTTCCCTATTTTAGCCATGAATTATCCTACAACCTTGAGAAAATTACTTACCTGTTCTGTGTTTCTGTTTCCCCACCTATCAAATGGGGACAATGCTACTTTAAAACCACTCTAAGATTCTTCTAAAAATGGATATAAATTGGAAACTTGTAAAATACATGCAATTTCTAAAAAAGCCCACTGAGAATATAAGAAAAAATATGGCTTTAAACATTTGTTGCAATATTTTTATACAACTCATACCTTTCCCATAAGTACTTTACAATATTTTCAAGAGTTTATATGAACTATATTATTACTATTATCAGCAAATGGGATTTGAAGATGCTACATGCTTTAAGTTTAAACTTCCAACTGTTGGTTGAAACAGAAATATTTTCCGGTATTTTTTTCCTAAAACACGCAACAGTCCTCCAGCTGAGGTAGCACTGGATTCTTTGACACCCACAATAATCAGCAAACTAAAAGAAAAAGAGGTTAACACTGTGTCCTGCCTTACATGATACAGATGCCACAGAAGACTCATTCTTACTTTGAAGTGCAGGAAAATATATCGTGGTAAAAGACTGAGTGTCATTCAAAGCATCCTTTGAAACTTCTTAAAAAACAGAGCTTTGTATCTGGAGAGGTTTGAATGATTAGTTTATTTTTCTATACTTTTAGACCACAGCATAGAAAATTCATTACATATATAAAACTCAACAAACTCTGCAGGCTTTTGATATTCAAATACCCCTACTTCTGAAAGTTTATCTTGCTTAAAAATGTATTTTTAGGGTGTGATCCAAAAGTGGCCGGATGTAATATTGTAGGTCCAGTTCCAAGTCATCAATCAGTTTGTTACATTTTCAAGGCAGGTATTTCAGTGCAGAAGAGAAGAGTTTTCTCAACTTTGCATTACAAGATTGCATCACAGAGCTTCTTGAATAACCTACATTACAGATGGGACCAAGCATGGAGACTTCCAGGCCCAAAAGATTATGTTCTCTGGGCATTGTTAAGACTACATTCTCTGAACATTGTTAACAATCAAGAACAAGGTATCAGAACTGGGGGTGGCTCACAAGTTTAGAGACAGCACTCATTATAAACCAAATGCTAAAATGGTTGTATTACTAAGGGAGAAAAAAGTTGGGGAGATTCTACAACCATTTCATCTTTCATGAGTATTTCATTCACTAGCTTTGTAATACAGGCAAGAGAATTTCTATCCTTCAAATTATTCAATCATATTTATAGCAGAAAAAAAATTTACAGGTATTACATTAGGTACAATCACCTTATCTCCAAGTAAAAAAATTACATACATAGTTGAATACAAAGGCAGCAAACTGGATTTTTTTATTCTTATCAAGATTAACATAATACTTAAATGCAAACAGAACAGCTAGATAAGAATTACAAAAGACATGAAATTCCTCCTATTTTCAGGTGTGATTAAGAAAGCAACACCAGAAATATAGGCAAGAAGGAAAAAACACTGTCATCCAAATTAAAATTATGTCAAAAAATATGTATGGCCCAGAATCTCTGTAGACCTCTGAAGAGAGATTGCCAGCTAGAAGAACAGGAGTGATGTGGGATGCTTTCAGATATTTAAGAGCACAGAGTGTGGAACAGAGTGCAAGAGCACAAATGTGCCCACAGAGGCTGTGCTAGAGCTTCAAATATCTCCAGCTCAAGTGACTAATGGGAATGTGCAAAGAGACAACCACTTGAAGCAGAACTTTTTACTGATTAAGTCACTACCATAAATCTCAATATGTTCCCTGCCATATTGGCAGCCTGTCCCTTTTTTCCTTTTAACTGTGGGCCAGATCCTCAGCTGGTATAAGTTGGCATCGCATTTTGTTGCCTTCAGTGGAGCTAAGCCAATTGATGCCATCTGAGCATCTGATATTATATTTCTGAAGCAGTTAAAAAATGATACAGAAGCATTAATTACTACATAGTCACTTCTCATAACCTCATGGCAAGGGTGGAAAGACTTCTAATTTTTAGTCACCAGTCAACATACAAAGTGGAAAGGTCAATTGGTCATTCCATGCTCAGTTTGATGGCTGTAAAGCTACTAGTCATTCCAAACACAGGAAAAAACACTTTTCATTTTTCTATGTGATTTAAATACTTAAATTTTGTTAACTCACAGGCATGTAGCAGCTACTCTATGTCCTTAAAGCACCATAATCCACTGCATCTAAAATGAAATGGATCTGACATGCAGAAGAACAGGCAACTGGAGCAAAAAAAAATTCATTTAACTGAGAAACCCAAGTCCCACTGCCAATAGTAGATGCTAAGGGAAAGAGGGGTAAGAACACTTTCACTCGTAAGCACTTTGCTACAGCCTAACAACACATCAGAGATGCAGACAGAAAGTCTCCCATTTTGGTAAGAGAGAAAGTGGTCAGGGTTTTATTTTCTTTCAGCAAAGGGTGAAATGAAGTACAGGACTAATTATGGACAACTGCATTTAGTTTGGACAATCTCTTACAATCACCTGACATTGATAGTTTATATCTTTTGTGTAAAAGGCCCATATGTTCCATTTCATGGCAGTAAGAAATAATCTTAACAGAAAATTGCAACACCCAAATAAAATCCTTCTTCTACAATGAAATTACATTCCCTACTTTCTCCCCAACACAAAAGAAGTGTAACCTGGGACTCCAAAGAACCAGGGTGGTCTCAGAGACTTGGATATCCAGTAGAAGCAATGCATGCACATTTTAGATGTAGCAGAATGTACAACAACTCACATAGGCTATTGAAGGTATTGTCTGTGTATTGGAGGGAGGGGTAAATGGGGAGTTTGTCTGTGGCACTGAATCTATCTTGGCCTGCCTTCATTTGCATTCTTTGCCCTTCCCAGTATTTCCTCTCATATATAATTATCTCCTCAGCTCCCAAGTTATTTTGTTTTAAGCACTTCACACCCCCTGGACACTCAACATTGAGATCTTACTGAACATTAAACAAGCAGATTGTCATCTATGTCTTTAAATGGGTACTAACCTATGAGACAAAAAAACTTATTCTCCACCTACTCATTAGAATTTGCATGTTAAAGCAGCATGCACATTTCTAACAAGCTTCCAAATGGGGTAGTGGAAGTAAGCAGATTTATTCTACAGGTAAATGTATAATTAACTGGCCTTAGGCTGACTGAAGCCCATGTCCCAATATAAAGAGGGTTTGCTATGGATATAATGTAATTACCCAACAAATCAAAGGCCAAAACACGGGAAGATAAGCCCATGACTGACTTCAAGAGGTGTTTTACTTGAGTAAGGACAATGAAATTCAGGGCTTTAGTCACAAAAGAGCAGAGCTATTGAAAAACAGAAACAGAGAAAGAGACACCGGAGAACACAATTTATGGGGGAAGGATAAGAATAAACAGGAAAATGAATAGGAAGCAGGAGAAGCAAGGAAGTGCAGGTATCAAAGCACACTAGTATTTAACATGGCAAAAGAAGTAACTGAACCTACCGATATCTACTAGGAAAATGCCAAGGTGCTGGTAAAGTGTCCCCACAGCCACACACTTTTCCTGTTAGGTTCTGATAGGAGGACAATGACATGAGCTCTACTACTGCCGTTCTTGAAAGCATTCCACTGGGAACAACTTCAGATGGAGAAATAATGGACTTTCTCTAAGACCTAAGTGTATCTGAATAAAGGTTTGAAACCTATTACATACCCAGTACAAAATGGAAGAGTGTTTAAAACAGACACATTCTGCCTAACTCAAATAAATTTAAACCAGTTGATTAAGAATATGACTTAAATTCATACAAAAAGTACCATCCATCTTTTAAAGCTTGGTCTCCAATTTCTACATTGTATTTGGCAAAAATATGTCCATATTTAGTCATTTTATCTTGAGTCAGTCATGGGATCCTGCTGTCCAGATATTGATGAGAATGAAAATTATAATCTTCAAATACTTCACTCTACTATTATTTAAGAAATATTATTACTTAAATGAGATACTCCCTTCCCAAAAGAATGCTCATAAAAATATATGCCTTAATTTAAAAAAAATTGATTTTCTGTGTCCAAACTTTCTAACAATCTAAAAGTGTGTTCAGTCATCCTTACCACAGGGGAAGAAAGTAAGTAGAATTTTATGCCTGACAGAAATCCTGTAAGTGACAAAGCTCCTAATTTTGACTTCAGTGTAAATTTTGCCTCAGTATGAATTCACAGATTTGGCCAATTCTTTGCAGAGTTGACTGGGTTTCAAGTTTGTTATTACTTAGACAATAGTTTTGCTAGAAGCTTAAGAGCTCTTAGAAGAACTGGAGGGAATGATTTTGACAAGAAACCAAAAAGATAAATTACCATTGTGTCCACTGGACTTTAAGTATCCAGTGGACACCAGCTGGCTGGGTGGAAAATGAGAATTAATACAGTTTAGTTTTAGAATACTAACATACAAAGTAGAATAATTATTTCCTCCCAAAAAATATGGTTGGAGTTTATATTCTCATTTCTTATGTAATGGAGTTTTCCTAATGTTTATTGTTTATCAAAAATACTTGTTTGCAAAGTTTCCTTACAAAGCTGATATACCCAATTTCAATTTCTAATCAGAAAAACCATGCAGACGTTACTAACAGGCCAAATGCTGGAATGCCTGCCCAGGATTTAGGCTGTTCACTGTTACAGACACAATGTGAGTAAGACTCCCTATGACATTTAGCTGAAAATTCTGGAGAAGTCTGGCCAGGAACCTTGATCATAAACAGAAATTTACAGGCTGTGAAGCCTCATAACATCCATGTCTCAAGTCTATTTCTCTGTTTTCTATATATTGACCTTTTTTGTCTTCCCTTTGAAAAGGAAGAGAACCAGGAAAAAAAAAGAAACCTGCCCATAACAGAGTTGTTCTAAATCTCTCTGAAGAAGCTGACCCAACAAATAACTCCTCAGATTGAATCCCAGGTGAAAGCTCCTTGCTCCAGTTATGTAGTCCTAAATGAGAAAAGCCATGCATTTTTTTTAATGTTGCAACAAACTAGCCTTTATATTTGTATTAACTCCAGTAAATTGTTCTTACTTTAACCTGTGATTTCGCTAGCTAGCAATAATTTTGGACTGTTGCTCAGAGGACATCTGTTTGCTCTGCTAACTACCTGTTATAATGTGTAAGTCACTGCAGAATTTACCCATGTAAATTTTGAAAGCAATTTGCAGCTCTGAAACAATTTTGAAATATTTCTTCAGATTCTATGCTGTCAAAACTCAATGAAACTGCAAAAAGCACATAACATCTATAAACACTGCTGCTGGCTACACAAAAAGCTGCAAAGAGTAAGGGCTATCAGAGCAGGAAAACACTGTTAATACATAAGCATTGTTTCTTGAAGCATAATACCCCTACCTGGAAATTACCTATTCCTACATATACATCATATCAACATCATAGGGGTAAATATCTCCAGGGAAAAAAAAAGAAACCAAAAAGATAAATTAAACAACTTAACAAACAAGGTACTCACTGTTTAGAACCTATCTGTTAGTAGAACATAACCACTTTTCCCTCCCCTTCTTTCAGTAAAACGTGGAACAGCGAGCATTACAAAGATTGAATTTCTTTTCATAAAAAGTTAAAGGCCAATACTCAGTAGAAGCCAATAATAATTTTGTGTTAAAATATCTACATAATAAGAACACCACTGTGATGGTAAATTTCCACCTTGCACATTAAATACTAGTGTACTCAAGATTCTCCTATGCCTGTGGCTTGGGCAATGCCCTTGTCAGGACACTCATAATAAATCTCTCCTCAGATTATTCTGGTGTGAGCTAGCCCAACAAAAGGGACTTTTATTCTGATATGGCTCAACCAAAAAAGTACTCCAGACAGATATACAAGGAAAACAGAAAATACCCCACAAACAACAATCACACCACCATTATGTATTCAAATTTAAAGTATTTACCGGATTAAGCAGTAACAGCACTGACATGATAACACATAGTATGGCCTCATCCTGCAAGCCTCTCATCTGAATAATCCTAAGTGTGTGCAGTCCCTTGCAGCAATTGTTAGGTGCAGAAAACTACGAAATTTGGGAGAAACAGATAAAAAAGCTGAAGCACAGAGCAACAACATGACTCACTTAAAAATCTACAGAAAACAAATAGAAACTCATAAATTAAACTGATTCTGACTTTTAATCTTGTCTGTGGGACTCAAGGTCTATCCCATGAGAATAAGTATAAAAAAGCAAAAGCAGCCCCTCCCTTGACATTTTATTATATCCCTATAGTCGTCTCAATATACCAGATCAATTGCATTTGAAAATGCAGCTATTAAACCATAAGTAGACCGTCTTTGGAGCCTTTGTTTGTCAATTGCATCAAACAACAATTCTTCTGCAGACAAGAAATCAGACTGTATTTTTACAATAATTGCAAGTCATTTCTAGGAAGAAAGAGGTAGCAACAATAGCCAAGGAAATAAAATAACACACTTTTGTGCTTTCCCATCAAACTCGATAGTGGTAGGGGTTTAAATCAGTCAGAGGCAGCTACGCATGAGAGATTGCACTCTGCAGGCTCTATCAGTCAGAAGTCAAGGATACACGTCCATGATTTATCATACTTTTCATGGTAATTAGCTAGAGTGCCATTTTGCTTCCAGTAGCATCACTCAACTTTCTTTTTTTAATTTGGTCTTTTTTTTTCCTGCAAATGAATTTACATATTTCTCAGTCTCTCATCCCCTACTATGTTTTATTTATGAATATAGGCCTTGCTGATGGTAACTTTAATGTGAAGAAAGTAGTAATTAGTGTACCTATCTGCTAAGTTAATCCCTTTCCCACAATGTCTGCAGAGAAGTTTAAGGTAAGTAACAGTTTGCAGTCAATATTAGGTTTAATTATGCTTAATGAGGGGAACTATCTCTGTTTACTAACTGCACCTAGGTGTGTAGCTTCTATATGAGTTTTTCTCCCAATCTCATTCCACACTGTTAATAGTGCCACTGTGCAGGGTACCTGTGGTGCTTTAATCCATAAAACTTCTCCAGGAGAGCCAAGCAAGTGAGGCACCTGTTACAATACATGTTCAGAGGGAGCAGAATGGCCTTAAAACAATGACAGCTTTGTGGAAGGAAAAAGTTTTACCACCTCACATTTAGTGGATGCAGTGCACTGGAGAAAAGAAGCTGAAACCCCCCAAAAGCCCACAAGAACCCTCAAGGTTCTCCTCTTAAAAAACTAAACTAAACTAAACTAAACTTAACTAAACTAAAATCTTTTTTCCTGGTTTCCAGGGATAATCCACTTGAATATTTCCTGTAAGAATTACTCTGAACTCTTACCTCATTGAAAGCTGTGTTAAGAATTAATACCCTGAAGTTGTACAAACGAATGAAGAATTCTAGTTGTATTTCTTGGGCAGATATCTTCCACAACTGAAGAGATCCTAGAGGCAACTGAAGATGACACCGATGTTGTCTTAGAACTCCCAACCAGCAAGAGGTCAAAAGCAAAGCCTCAGATTGAAACCAAGTTCTACTTCAACTGCTCCGTTTTCAGCATCTGAGCAATGTTGTTACTTCAGTCAGAGTCTTCCTAATGTGAAGATCTAAATTTCAGTTTGCTTCAGTACTTTTTGCCATAACATTTTCCTTTGCGATTTCATGTATTATCCCCTTAAGAAATTCGTGCAATGGGAATTTTTAATACATATTTATAACTATCTATGAAAAATGTACCTTCCAAAATCTTTGACTCCCTAGGATGCTTAGATTTAGGGGGTTTTGTGTGTGTGCACAAGGGACCAGGTTTGCAGGAGAAGTGCTGAAAAACAAAGCTGTTTGATTTCCAATAAGAAATGGAAATGGAACACAGAGAGAAATTGTTCTGTAAATGGAGAGGTTACTTCATTTGATTTTTTCAAAGCAGTGAGTTCTGCATTTCATTCATATCAGAGAAATGTGACATTTCCTCAGACATAGCTTAGGGGTTTTATTTTTTCCCTTTTTTTTGCCCTAGTGAGCACTCTGCATGAGTCCACACATTCCCTCCTTATTTTTGCCATTGGCAAGACTTCAAGAAAAAATCTCTGCTTAGAAAATTGATCAAAAAAGCAGGAAAAACCTGCTAAATCATGGTTTTTGTTTTTAAAAAAACCACACATTTTATTATTACTTGATTTACAAAATAGATGTAAAGTAACATTTTAATTAAAGGCTAAACTCTGCAATTCTGGAAGCTATATCCAGATCAACTGTACATAATTTTGCCTGTACAGGTTTCAAAATTTAAGCTCAAAGCTTATATGTACTTTTCCTACAATATGCCAAACTAACCCTAACACCCATATTACCATATATTAAGGAAAAGGCTTCTAACGCAGAAGTGCGATTTTTAAACTGATATTTTTCCTTCTCAACACAATATTAAAAAAAAATGTGATCTGAAAATGTAAGTACAAGTTTAACTACTCTGTTAATAGCTACATAAGAAAAAAAGAAAAGATACCTGTTTTCAAAGTGAAAAAATACCTGTTTTCAATATATTTTTCCTTTTGCTGTTTAAGGCATCAATATTCAGATAAACATCGATTTCATTATGAGATGGAAATTATTTACAGGCACATGTATTCTTCAGAAAATTGATGAGGTTTTGTACCCAAGAAGAAAGAAGAAGAGGTCATGTCACTTCTTGAATACAAAGTCCAGCATCTTAAAACACTACAGAATGACTCTGGGGATCTGAAGCACTTAAAGAATTCATCATTTTAAAGCTAGATTATAGAAATCCTAAATGGAGAATGAAAACAGCACTTAATACAACAACACCAGGAGAGGGCATATTCAAGTTACTTCTCACCTGCTGCTGCCTTTCAGTAGTGGCATAAACAAAGCTTGGGTAACTGAACATTAATCTATTTTACTAAAGCACAGTCCCAGAGATAACAGGATTACCTGCAGGCCATGGATGTTCAGTGTACATACACGAGCAACTGTCTCCTCAAAAATCCACAGGCAGCTCTCCAAACTATAGGAAGGAGATCTGCCTGAGAGGTAGAGGGATGAGGGCATTTTACAAAAATCTGTGCAGCTCTCCTCCCCAGAGGAGGAGGAAACTGCTTGGGAAAAAAGTTCCACACTTTTCTGAAGAGCCTGAGAGGATGGTGGGCTTGCATATTTGGATCAGTCTGGATAATAACTAGGTTTTTCACATTGCAATGTTGCCTCCACACGTCTCTCTGCTCAGAGTCACCAATTATAAGGAAGAATAGTGGGAGGATGAAGATTTTTAAAACTAATTGCAAAATAACGAAAGAAAAGCTGTTTCTCAAACATAAAGACTTTCATTAGGTAAAAAAAAAATTTCCCAAGATCTAGAAAGGTTTAGTTACCCATAAATGAATTAATTTAGTATAATGTAGAATAATGTCTAGGCAAAGAGAAAGATGCTTTTTCTTGATGATGTTTCAAGTCATGATAAGAGTCTCCAGTCTTGGTGAAGGAGTTAACCTGAGAGTGATTCAGTCTGGTGGCCTCCAGAATTTCAAGGAAGCTTAAAGTTTATATGGAAAGAGCTCATCTCACGTTTATAGCCCAGCCAGGCAGGTGGGATTGGAACATTGTGTTTCAGCCACACAGCAATCAAACTGTTAAAACGTAACTTACGAGAGAACACTTAGACAGAGATACTGACATCTTGGGGCAGTCCCTTCTCATAAAGAAACCCCAAACTTTTAAATGTGCCTATAAACATAATTGTAAAGATATTTTAATTCAGAGGAAGGAAAAAGTTTCAGATCAAAGTTCTGCAGCTAATGACCACAATTCAGATTTATAAAAACTTATGTAATTAAAATGCTTTATAAGTGACTAAGAAGCAACATTTCTTGCTTCTTTTTTTTTTTTCTTTTTTCAATATTGATTTCTTGCCAGAAAAAAATATAAGTTTTCGGCTGCTTTTCTCTCAGAAGAGCCTCTGCCTACTTTCATGAATTCTCTCTGCCATCCTAAAGATATGCCTTTGGAAGGCATAGAGACTTGTATAATCCCTCAAGTCCTATTAATATCAGTAAGAATGATACAAGTTTGATACCAAAGACCCAAAGTGAATGACTGAAATGGCCTCAAAGCTGTTTTTCAAAGTCAAAATGGTCTAGCTCATCTTCTTGGCACTAAAATGTGCTGCTGCCACAGAAGTGGTCCAGCTCCCATGGCTGCTGACTTCTTGCTGTCTCTCATTTTGTTGTCTGCCATTTCACTCATGGTGCAGGAAAAAATAGGGGTTGGTCTTTTAATAGCCCACACTTCTGAGAACTCTGAGTTATGCAGGAAGTTATGCAGGAATGCTGCTCTGCTCATCAAACTACTGTACAACTAAAGGCTGGCTTTGACTGGAAGGCTTACTGAAAGAACAACAAAAGCACCTGGAAGGTGTTCAGCAGCAGCATCACAGTGTCCCCACACAAATGTCTGATTCAGGTCTAACAGGAGAACAGATGTCCCGCTACTCAAAGAGCAGACAGGGAGAGAAAAAGGGAGATACTACCACAGAAAGGGAGAGAGAAAGAAATAAAGAGAAAGAGAAGAGAAATAAAGAGAAGGAAAGAGAAAGGAGGGAAAGGAAAGAGAGGGAGGGAGGGAGGGAGGAAATTATTTCACCATATTACTCAGTGCAATATCTATCTCCTGAACTTTGCAGGACACAATAACATTTGAAGCTAAAATCTTGAACCACCAGATGGAGGATTTAGCCGTCTCTTTTACAATTAAGTACTTGTCAAGCTACGTTCTACTTTTACAGAAAAATAGAGAAGCCAAGTCTTCCCTGTTTTAAAGACAATGGAAGAGAAATCTTTCAGGAGAAGAAGCAAAAAAAGTCACTGTCTTGAGCTATCCACTGAAGAAAATTAACTTTCCCAAAACAAACACCAGAGATATTAAAGATCAGTACTTTAATCTGTCTGGACACCTGAATGTGACATCTGGACAGCAAAATTGCTATTTATCCTTTCTGACAAACGTAAACTGAGTCACTGGCACAGAACAAAGATTCAAAGTCAAATTATGTTCCATGTGGCAAAAGTGGCAAGTGTCACCTGTGCCATCATTCAGATACTACCAGATGATCTGCAGTTCAGATGAAGAAGAAAATGAGAATGACTGAAAGTTTCTTCTTGGCTTTGACCCTGGCACATATCTGATCAACAGCCATGGTAGCTAAATACCTTGTTCTGAATCTCAAAAAACTTTCATGGCATATACTTCTTGCCACCACTTTTTCACTCTCAGTGAAGAGGGAAGTTATCTTTTTCATAGAGGATCTATCAGGTCATGGCCCCTGGCAAAACAACATGAATCACAGGCCACACGATTCAAATGTGCTCTAAGAAAGAGAATTTTAGCATAATGAAACTCCATGCTAAAGAACTGAATGAGGAAACCAGTGTGTTGATTTAAGAGGCCAATCCTTTCACATTCATTATCAAAAACAGTAAAGGAGGAAGAGTAAAATATTACCAGTGATTTATACCTCAAAGCAGGCACACTGGCCTGGCACTGTTACTTTTACTAGAATATCTGCTGGTTAACACACAGACATGCATGCAGGTAAACATAAACACACATGGACACACATAAACACACAATACTGAACTTTGGGTTCAGGCTCTGGTAACCCATGTCCCCTTGGCACAAATCAGCTATGAAGGAACAGGAAAAAGTCAGTGTAATGGTTAACTAGCCCAGTGGGCCATTATTCATCCCAAGCAGAGAAACAGCAGTGCAGGCTGCAGTGCTGGTCCCCTCTCCCTCTGGAATGCTACTGGATGCCTGGATTCAGCAGTGAAGAAAACCAGCAAATGTAGTGTCAACATAAGAAAGAAGCTGAATTTCACCTCCTGAAGCTGCAAGTAAAGGAGGACTTCTGCATGGAAGCAGAGGTTTCCTGTGAAGCTTGACGTTGAAAGAACATGACAGATTCCAGTATCAACATTTATCAAACATGAATGCATAGGTTTTGGTAGGATTAACAAGGTTATTGGTATCCAATCTAGGCAACTATTCCCTATACAGAAACAAGTGATCAATTCTTGTGGCAACTGGCCAAGCGTCAATGTTGGAAGCTGCAACCATGGCACCAGGACTGCAACGGAGGGTTAAAGTGCATCCATTCAGGTGAAAGACTAAACCAGGAGAATTCCTACAGCCTATCAGGAAAATTCCCTCAAATATTTCCAAATCTTCCCAATTCTTTGACAGCAGTGCATTAAAAGTGAACATATCACAACACCCACTGTATCTCTTCCAGTGCTACCTCAGTAAACATTTTGCAGAGTCCATACACTACTGCCTGGACTTCAGCTTGAAAAGACAAATTTCCTCTGGCTTTTTTTTTTTTTTCTAGTTTTCAATGATTTAATTTCATCAGCCACAGCAGAAATGGCAATCAAAAATTCAGGTTTATTTTTTATGTTTCAACAAAAGCATTGGCTTCTTATTTAAGAAGACCTTGAAATACATGGTTCAGAAGAAACACACCGCCAAAAAAAGCAGATTCTTGCTTTCCTTAAACTCACTTTCCCTCTGAAAGGGTTTGCTCTGTGTGTGGATAATTCATTTACTTTAATTATTTTGAAGTGCTTCCATTTGAGTGGGTAGGAATCAAGTGTCCACAACACCAAAGTAGGTCCTAGAATTAGTTGTTGTAAACAAAATGTTCTGTTGCAGTGGCCCAAATACACAAAAGCAGTAGGACTTTAGTATTTTGGCTTTTTCACAAAGAGCACCCAGATCCATGAGAATGTATTATAGGACTTACATTTTATGGACAGGTCATATCTTTCCAGTCAGGAACTTCAGTTGTTACCCTTTGTTGGATGTTTTTAGTCCAGATAGCTTTCTGATTAATTAGGTACACTCACTAAAACCAACAACAAGAAGAAAACAAGCCAAGAAAGTCCTGGGAAAACTTCAGATGGAAGAGTTTGGACATAGTTATGTGCACACATCCACAGAGAGAAGAGGAGGAATCTAGGGAAAATGCACAGGATTGTCACTTTACAGTCAGTGCACACTGACTTGAACAAGGATTCAAAAAATAAACACATCTAACATTTAAATCCCAGGCTGCATATTCACCCTTTTTCTCGTGAGTGTATGTACACTTAAAACCAAAACCCCAGCAGCTAAACATCAACAGTTTTGAGGAATTTCAGCTCTCAATCCCATGGCAAAGCTACCATCCAAATGTTTCTTTGTATCCACAGGCTTCTACTACCACATTCTGATTTAAGGACACAAATGCAAAGAAAACTAAAACCAAAGACAGAGCAAGCAGTTGAAATGAAGAGTCTGTGCTACCCATCCCTTCAGAGATACAAAGATGTGATGTAGGCATCTGGAGAAACAGAAGATATCTCCTCTGGTGCGTCTCATTCCTTGGGTGTCCCCATTTTCAAACATGAATGCATTCCTGTGCTCTGCACAAACTTCCACATTCCTTTGTAGCTCATCTGCATTGTTGCCCATAGTTACACCCAGTATTTACAGGTAAGCCTGCAGCCTTGTTCCTCCATGGAGGTAAACAAGAGAGGAAGGAAAATTGTATGAAGGAAAGTAGGAAACAATTCTGCACTTACTCGTCTGTAGTTGGTAGCTATATCTTAGGAATAGTTGCTTTAAAATACAAGTTGTTATTGAGGTTTGGTTTAAAAATCTCTGCCAGTTTTGACATTCAGGTGAAGGTATTGCTGCTGGCTCCAGAATAATTTGCATATCTTATCACTAAATAAAATGTCTGACGTGTGCACCAATCTGATGAAATTATAAACAAGAGTCCACACAAGCACACATACCTTCCTGTTTGATTTCTGTCCTGTTCACTCCTCTATAATAAATCATATGATCATCTCAGTCTAGCTGGAGGTTTCACTGTTCATGCAAAAAGGAAAATGTTAACACCCTATTCTTACCCATACTTTACAGCTGAGAACATGACAAAAATGTAATTCTGGGGAGCAAGCAGAAAGCTTATTTTGCTACCATTCATCTCCTCTTTTACTGTTACAAAATTAGTGGAAAATCCCATGTATTTATGTATTTTAAAATATAATTTCCCACCCTGAAAGTAAATAAATAAATTAAATTACACCTCTTTTACTGCAAAGACAAATATACATGCCTAACTTTATGTCCTGCAATTAATCTCATGTATTTCAACAGGATTACTCATAATGCTGTAAGTGAAATACACGTGTAAATCCTTGCAGAATCATGGCCTGAATTGCCAAAAGTTATATGGCACAATTAAATGCCTAGGTCTAAATGTCTCTAAAGAAAGATTAGAAAAAATACCCCTTTAGGCATAGTAAATAACAAAATCTACTCCAGGGAGTAACTATGGGGGAAATAGCATTGAGGGTGTCGCCTTCCCCTGGGAAATTCACCTGTCACCAAATCTTTTCATAAACTCATCTTCCTCCTCTACCCGTTACCACCTTCACTCACCACTCTGTTCTCTAACACCAAATATGACTCTCCCTTCCCACACTTCCTCTGCTGCTACGTGAGGAAGGAGGCAGGAGCTGCATCTCACTCATTCTTTTGCACTGTGAAGCAGGATGAGAGCACAGCCTGGCCCTCACATTAACTAGCAGGGTAATAAAGAGCTCATGTGCTAATTAAGGGGCCTGGGGTGCACAGCTTTGCTCCTTAGCCAGTTGCTGAACTGTTCACATGCCAGTGTCTCATTGAAAATTGTCCAGCAAACCCTTTGGACAGCCCTGAACCTATCACTGGAGTCCATTACAACAGGCTGCTTGATCAAAATGTATATAAATTACATACTCAAACTGCCATAAACATACATAAATTACATACTCAAACTGCCCAGCCCTGCCTCCTGAGGAGTACCCTACCAATGGCTTTCTCCTGCAAATACTCATGAATGGCATGTGAGAAGTTGCTCATGATCAGGTTTTTTACTAAAATCCACAGCTTACGCAAAAACTTCTGCTTGTAAATTAACTCAGTTGGAAATATTAACTAAAATGCCAGGAAAACAAAGTCAATCCCTTAAAAGTTCAAATGACTATTTGTCACAAACATTTCACCTCTACTAATGAACTGCAAAAATGAATGATAGAAATGCAAAACTGTATTATGTTTAGCAGTTAACTCCTTTTAATAAGAAGGAGATTAGCAATTTTTAATACCTCCAGTGCTTTGTTATATACAGTAGCACAATAACTGAATATTTTAATTGCTAATTATTTAGACCTCATTCAGTTCTCACTCAGGCAAAACTCCCATTGAGGGACTCTTGCCTGAGAAAAGAGCTACAGGATTTGTTTTACTGTAATTTGAAAAAACTTTATATATCATAAAAACTATCAAGTAATAGTGAGACAAAAATCATTAAATCCTTAGCAATATTAAATCCTACTGAAATTCCCATTGACTCTCAACGCCAATGTTTTCATATTAAGTAAAACAGATAATTGCAGTTTACCAGTTGTAACTTACCTGTATAATTTATGCCCAGATATGCTGGTGGCTCTTAAAGAGGCCTAATAATGTTTTGATTCCTCTTACCGTATCTCTGCTTTTCTCCTGTGGGAAATCTCAGTTTAGATGTGATAAGGAAACAGCATTTCCAAACAATTATGATGTCAACACCTTCAGAAACACAAACATTAGCATTTGGTTTTACCTTTTGACTTTGGCCTCCAAAAGGGTTAAGAGCAGCTCTCAACACTTCTTTCTTATGCTGCTGTAAAGAAAAGAAATGAGTATATTTAGGGATTTCCACACAAAAACCCTTGAGTTTCCATAACAGTCAAATAGCTGGTGTTCAGTGGGGAAGTGGGTGGAATGCTGTATATATATAAACATACACCTATCTGAGGGAAGACAAAACAAAGTCCTACACATTTGCATGCAGTGCACAGGTGACAAAAAAGTAAACTAAATGTACTGGTATTTTAAATGTTATGCTATGCACATGCTTCAGGGAGGGAAGTTATACAGCTGGACACAAAATAAGTAGGGAGCGATTTCTAAGACTCCATGCTTCAAAAAAGTAATTTTTTTCCATTAAGTGTGGTTTAATTTATCTTAGGGATAAAACCAACTGTGTGTCACAACCAAAGTTTTGCCTGTTATGTTTGTCATTCAAATGCATTTTGGAAAAAGTTAGAGACAAGTTCTCTAATAGACTGAGTCTAAAGAATTTCTTTTTTTTTTTTTTTTTAATGAAAAACATGTATAACATTTTCATATTTTCAGCTAGAAATGGCTTTAAGGACTAAAATGTTCAAAAATCTCTCCACAGACTGCATTGAAGAAACAAAGAACCAAAGGCAGACCTAGTACCATACACTGTTAACTACCAAAATTCTCAGAAGTGGCTATCACACACCTGAGGAAAAAGTAAGCATTTTGAAGACTGAAAGAAGTTGGGAACCCTCCTTCACCAATTCAGAATACGGTTTAGGGACCAGATTGGCACAGTTTCCAATCCCTGTTTTAAGTAGTTCACTTAGATTTCAGTGCCAAATCCATTCCAGTCAAACTTCCTTCACCTTTGTTCCTCTCAAGTGCTGACTTTCCACATAAGAACCTGTGTCCAAAGCTAATGCCAGCTTGAGTGTGGCAGGACTAACTAAAATGACGGGTATTCTATAATAATATATATATAAAATAATTTTCTAAAAATATAATTTTTGAAAAATTACTAAAGTAATTTAAAAATTAATAAATAGTTTATATATTATAAAAATAATATATCTGTTTTGCTAGTGGGGTTTTTTCATAGCTAGCCACAAAGATATTTTAACTACTGGGATTATAGGTGAGAAGAGATTACTCATGAGAGCAAACTCATCTTTGGAGAGCCTTTACAAAGTGTTGCTTTCTCAAATAAAGAAGATATTACAACAGTAGGCTTTCAGGCTCATTGTTTCCAAGTCTGACTTCCCACCAGTTCCTGGCTACTGCAGGGATGCTTCTGTTTCTTTTTCTCAGACATGCTCAAAATTTCCTTTCAGATCTTGTCATTTTCCTTTTGTTTTCTGGGTGCTTTCTACCTGTGGTCATTACAATCAAACGATGTCTCCAGCAGCATTTGCAGAAATTTCCCTGTGACAATCCCCCAGCCTGTGTGGCTCAGTCCTGAGTGTACTCTGCCCAGGCTGCTGCATGGCAGCTTCCACTGTTTGCAGGGAACAAGGTTTATTTTGCTTGATCCAAGGCTGTGCAACAAATGCTTCAGCTTTCCTATGGTGTGCAGTTGCCTGAATGGAGAGTGACTTGCTGAACAGTGGCTGTTAGCACTTTCCAGCATTACACAAGGATGGTCTGGAACAGTCTGTCAGATCTGCGCAGACAATGAATAAAGCAAAGCAGAAGGCCCAGATATTGAGTAATGAGGATGGGGTTTTGACCTTTAAATGCTGCTGGATGGATTGCACGAGGATGTGTTTGATTCAAGCGATACTACTAGGTACAAAATGGTACTGCTTGCCTAATGTCTACCTCAGCTCCCAGCTGCACCACTCTGTGCTTGCTGGCACACGACGTGCTGCTGGGAGAGATGCTCTGCTGAGTGAGCCCAGGAAGAGAGGGTGGTACTGGGGAGCCTGAAAAGCATGGAAAGAGCCCGTGCGAGAGAAAATTCTTTATTTTAAAACACATTGATCAGTCAGACCTCCAGCAGTGTTTAGACTCCTCAAGTTCTGCAAAGGATTAAATCCAAGTCAAAAGTCTCCGTTTTTCTTCTTTGGCCTACTGGCATTTGAGCATTTGTACAACTACTCATGATGACAAGCTACCCTCTTGTCAGCTGTAATTTTTGCCAGGAACTGCTGTACAAGAGTCTGTATAACTGTTACAGTTACTTTATTTTCACAATCATTAATTGATCCTTTCTAAACATTTGAATGCCTGAATTTAATTAGAGGCAACATTTCTGCCACAGTTTTTATAACTGTTTTTATACATGATTTAAATTAATCAAGCCTTATACTTGAGATGGTAATTTGTTGGACCAAAACAGCTGTTTCCAGGCCATACACTTTGTTTTCAATTCCAACCTCCATGTTTAAACCTTGTGGTTTAACTTCGATCAACAGCGTATTGGTGATTCAAATTATATCACATCAAGTAATACCCTCAAAATCTGATGCATTTGTATGACACCAGTGGAGTGAAAAATTCTGTGTGCAATTCAGGAAACCACTTTGTTTTTTTCACTTTTACATGAAAGTTAACTCCCTGTACAAAGCAGAGGTGAATACTTCACAGCATAGGCTCACTAGAGGCTTACTGGGCTCAAAGCTGTAAGTCTATCAGTCCTCAGAGAGGCTTGAGGTAGGCCATGGTGATTTCCTAGCAAAATGTGCTTTTCAGGAAGAAGTAAATGAGGTACATTTATTAACTCTGCTTTTTAAATCTCTAACCAGAATGAGTTAGGTATTTAAAGTAAGACCACAAAAGTAAGAAATATAGAAATGGATAACTTAAACAATCCTAAATTAAAAATGCCTCTTCCACTATGCTAATTGCTTGTACAGTAACAAGAGCGTCCTGTACTGCTGAAAATGCAAACAAGAGTAACTATACACACTTTTTCATTTCCTTATGTTGATGCCTTATAGGCTGCATGAAGGTGTCAATTTTATTTATATTTTCTCTTGAGGTTATGGTGGGAGAGGGAATATTGTAGGATGGTAAATCTTCTCTATTTAAGATCCTACATTTAAGAACAAAATTCAAAGAGTAAGATAAATTACATTAGCATCACTCCAGTTCAATTCCTTCCAAACACAGTCATCACACATACAAAGTGTGTGACTAAAGTCCAGCAGCAAGCGAATGAAAGAAATCACTGTTTATGAATGCTAAGAATATAGGAGTCAAAAAGAATCTCAGACATGATTCACTGTGAGACTACTCATAAATCTCTTGGTCTCTTTTGAGATTCAACCTGGCATGAAACTTGGGCAAAGTATATTCTCAGCAAAATGGACACTGCATGACCAAAATGCTCTAAAAAAAAAAAATAAAATAAAATTGTGTGAGAATTTAATGTCTGTGGAAAAAGCTTGAAATCCCCTCATTTTCAGGACAGTATTACTAGCAGAAGAACAGATTGTCTCACACAGGCTCACCACTACCCTCAGCTTTGAACTAAGGGACCATGTTGAATGGGCAAGTTTTGGGGCTGCTTCAACCCTTCACTGGACTTACAACCAAGTGACTGTAGTAATGGTTTTTTGTGATATTGACTTTGGTCCACTGAGAACTAGATTTGAGATATCTGTAACTTTTCTCAAGAGTCAAGCTTGTATGTCTGGGGAAAAAAAAATCAAGGGAATAGCATTAAATTCCATGATAAAGACATTGTCTGAAGAATTTCTGAAGACAACTGCCCAAAGCAGACCACTGACCTGGTCTGAAGTATAAGATAATGAACTGGATATGCTTTGGCTTTTTGTGGGGAAGGAAGCTTTGTACATGTACAGAAAAAATTTAAAGAAACAACTGTGGTACAGTTAGATCCTTCACACATGAAAAAGTCATTCAGGAAACAATTTAAGTTCCCTGTGCACTACTCAATTTTATTTGAAAAGTACTGCCTGCCCATATTTATCTCTGTGAAAGATTTGGATTAACTGTCTAGGCTCAGGACAAAATGATCTTTGAAGGCAGCAGTCACATGATGGAGAAAAAGCAGCATCTGTAATGCTGTCTGAGAGGTTCATATGCCTTCACTTCAGGTACCATAAGTTTACTTAAAAGAAATCATCACCTGGAACATGAGAAGCAAATGGCATTTTTAATATCAGAGCACGGAGCCTGTGTATTTCTTCAGAAGGAAATACCAGTGCAGACAGGGAATTAAAACATGCCATGGTAACAGCTGAAGACTTCAACTGTCAACAAAATCAGGCTATTAATTTTCACATAAACAGTCTTTTAAAATCTTTGATTTTTAATATACAGTCCAAAGATCACTCTCACATTTCAGCAGCTTTTGTCTTTTAATGCCGATCACTTCAGTTGACTTTTCACACCACCCTGTGCTTTGTCTCCCCTTTGGAAAAGGTGAGTGAAAATATCAAATGATATCTTATTCTGCCAAGACCAAAGGAACAGTTCAAACATTCAGAAATATTAGGCAGTGGCCTTGCTTAAGATAGGAAGGGAATGTGATTAGCAGCGGGCAAGGAAGGAGGGGAGAACCAAATCTCTTCTCTTTCTCTATTTCAATTTATGCTCAGGGCTAGGCTATGTAAAACAACAAGCAAAAATTACTGGACAAAAAACAAAGAATCATTTTGCTTCTCATCACATTCTCTTCTCAAGTGACAGATACTGAGATTCAAGAGGAGCCTGGGAAGCAATTTTCTTGTTCACTACCTCTGAAATCTGCCCAGACTGATCCACTTGGACTGAACTACCACTTGCCACAGGATGCAATGGATGGTTCTCAATGGATGGTTCCAAATGTGGCTGGGAGAGCAACTCATGCTGCTGTGGCCTCTCTGTACCTCCTCAGAAGACAAGGATGTCAGACTTTACAATCTGTCAGTTTACAGCATCTCCCCAGACTGTATCTCACTCAAATAACAGGAAAACAGCCACATGATGTGTTGTTACCCATCTTTTCATTCAAATTTCTGAGCTATTTCTGAAATGGAACACGGCTGGAACTTTGACTGAGATGAACCAAATGTCACCTCCTAACAAAGAGAGACCTCTCTGTCTCCAGAAACACAAAGTAGGAATCAAAGGTGCTGCTTTTGTCTGAAAAATCATTACCACCTTTAAAATTTAATTCCCTTCAAGCACTAGAGATTAGTCTGGAGGAATGCAGAAGGGAAGTGAGAGATGACAATTCTCCATTCTCTCCAGAGATTATGTGTCCCTACAGATTTTGTTTCCTGTGCAGCACTTAACTCCTTGATGCCTTTTCTCTCATGATCTCTTCCTTGGCAGAAACTTCTTCAAATTTAAAAATCAGAACATGAAAATAAAAATAAATAAATAAAGTTCAATGCCTATAAAAAGTACACAGACTAACCTGCTTAATTATTAACAAGTAAACATAACAAATTCTGAATTATTTACTTAATCTTTTTCAGCTACAAACCTCAGACTTTTAGAGCATGAAATACATGCTTTATTTTAGGACACAAACCAGGTATTTTATAAGGCTGTGGACATTTTTTTTTTGGAGGTGGGGGTGCTTTGAAGAATACACATTTCTTATTAACCCCCAAATACCTTCCTCTCACCAAACCATGCTGGAATTTTAAATATAGAAATAAGAGTTTTAGTATAAAGATCCTGTATTCACGTGTTTGCTAGTGAATAGGATGGCTGTTTCTGAACTGCAGCTGAGCAAAAATAAAGTTCCTGTGAGGCATATGCACCTTCCTCAGCTTCTGTACATCTGCTAGGAAGATGCTAAATTCAGAGGGAAAATCTGGTCAAAGTTCCAGACAGAAATTCTACAACAAAGGATAAAACAGCCCCAGTACAATCACATTTTCTTTACTGAATAAAGCTACCCTGCTGAAGCGAACCTCATCTGTGCCACAAACAAAAAAAGGTCATCAGCACTGGTCCCTGAGGTTCTGACAAGATGCTGTTCTAGGCCAGACTTCCAGCTGGGCCCATCTTTATGTTCTCCCTTCTGACACATTGTTCTGCCCAACACAGTGCTGATGTGACACAGCCTTCCCAGGTGATATGCTGAAAAGGAGGGAAGTTCAAGGTTCCTTTCTGGATAAAACAAGTGACATTTCTTTACCTGCTGAAGTTAGCACAGATCCTTTGAAGTTCCCAGCATTCAGCAGTGTAAAACAACTCCCATCTCCTCCTCAGTAACCTCAGGCCATCACACAGTCACAACTTTTTGTCTGAATGGTAATATCATCATGACCACCATGGCAGAAACATGGTTGTGAATCTCAGACAACTTTTCTCAACTAGCATTTCATAGAAATGACTCTGTAATATTGCTTCTGAAGCCCTGGATTAATGAAGATGTATCATAAAATCACAGAATATGCTGAATTGGAAGGGACACACAGGGATTATCAAAGTCCAACTCCTGGCCCTGCACAGAACACCCCAAGAGCCACACCATGTGCTGAGAGCATTGTCCAAATCCTTCTTGAACCCTGTCAGGCTTGGTGCTGTGACCAGTTTCCTGGGAAGCCTGTTCCAGTGCCAATCCACATACTATTGTTCCCTCAGCCTTGATACAAACGTGTACAATGTGATAACTGATAACATATTTATTAATCTACTCTTAATTGCTATAATGGTCAAATATAGTTTGTTTTTTCTCCCCCTGGTTTTAGATCTTAACAATTTTGTCAATATTTATATGTTAAACTTCTTTTTTTTCCCTACCAAAGCCTTCCAAAGGTGCAATACAGGAATTCAGGAGATGAGACAGTTAATCACAGAGTTGTCTTAGTCTCTAATTTAGGTGGCCTACTTATGTTAGCAACGTTTTATTAGCACATTATGCTGTATATTTAATATTTAGTACACTGTATGAGAATGGTTTACTGTGTAGTGCTCACATAAATGACTTACAAATTCTGTTTGACACATAGAAAAGAGTGTATAAGTAATACATGTATTTCTGAGTATACCTACTGCTAGAGAAAATAAGAATAAGCAGAAGACGTAGAGAAAACACTGAAATGTATCTTTGATGGACTTAAAGGCTAGCTTACAAATACTTCAGTAGACTAAAGATGCAGCATTAGCCATATACACACGATGCCTATCCCTTCTTTAACTTTTGATTTCAAATCTTCCTCTGGAAGCCTCAGCTGAAGGAAAAGGACTTTCATTCAAAATTGCTGAAGTTTCACAATGGAAACAATTGCAACAAAACAAACAGCAAATCCTCCCAAAACCTTTTGTACTTTACTAGACCCAGAAGACAAAGTAGGATCTTTCTTTGAGTTTAGAAGAGCTTTCAGGACATTTTTCAAGAGGCAGATACGTTAGCTATGTCCTCATGAATTATGCAGCCTTTCCAGTGTGTACTTACACAATGCTAGCTGGAAGCCCCTGGGAAGGATGCCCAGTGCATATGAGCAGCAGGTGGTACCAAAGGAGAATCACTCAGCCAGAGCAGATCCAAGCTTTGAAGAGCTGGGGAGCAGCTCTGAGCAGGGACCCCAGTTATCTTGCTATTGCTATGGCTGTTTTGGTTATATTGGTGTTTAGAAATTACCACTGAAAAGGAGATTTTGACTTCAGTCCTTAGTGAGGATGAAAAGTATACTGGTTTTCATGCTCCTTCTATTTACAAAGTGAATCAAAGCTCAGGCATCTGTACAGGCCAGAAAGGGGAAAATCACAGATTCCTTTTGCCTGACATGAATCAGCCCTATGTCAAAACGCCCATAAGCAGTCCTGGTACAATTCTTACATTTGCTTTTGATCTCTGACTAGTGAAGCATTCACATTTACCAGAAACATGTTCTTCTGGTATCAACGGGCAGGTGAATGTAATGGAGCAAGGAAAGGATGATAATCTCCCAAGACAAGTGTTCTCCAGTTGACTCTGAAGCTCACAATACCGCAGTTAAGAAATAAAAGGTCATCAAAAGGCAAGAAAACTTATTTGTAATCAGTTTTAGCTTTTTGTATTCTGCTGTGTAATTTGTCAATATATCTATCAATCCTTCCAAATGAGGTTGCTAAGACAGATGCTAAAACTTCAGTAAATATCAAACTTATTTTCTGCAAAAATAGATGATCACAGCAAAAGCATGGGTTTTTTTCTGCTGGTGAAGTATTTTCAGTATTATTACAAAGGACTCTTACTGTTTATTAAAATCCCTGACAAAATATCAGTTCTAAAGCTTTTTCCACTGTCATCAGTTGCTGTTTGTCAAGTGACATTCAAAACATTTTTGTTTTTAAAAACAAAAACAAAACAAAATTGAGCCTATTTTCCATTCTTTTTATTCTTGTACTTTACTGAATTTTTCAATATTACTCCAATACATGAGTAAGACTTATATGGCATACCTAAAATGCCTCACAATAGAAAAATTTAGTTCACATTTCCTCTAGGAAAAAAACCCACAAAACAAAACAATGTACAAAACCTCTTAGAAAATGTGTCTTTCCCCAGTTATATTCAGTAGGGAACATTAAAAATTCAATATTTGCCACTTTGCAATGACTTCTGGACACAAAACAGTTCCTTCATGCTGCAATAGGTTTGTCTAGTCTAAACATAAAGGGAATTAGAACCAAAATACACGTTGGAAACAGTACTAAAAATGACACCCACAAAACATCTTCGATCCTGATATCATTCTTCCCCTTATTTTTTCCAGTCATTCCTACCATTTGTTACAGATATTTATTTTTAATAAAGATTAATGTATAAAAACCAGTACATAGAAATCAAGTAACAAGAATGGCTCTAATTAAAAATTTATAATATTACAAAAATAACTATTATAGTAATCAATATGAAGACTGAGATGTTCAATCAGTGGCACATTTTTAGTTCTAACATTCATTCTGCTTTAAGGACATGAGGACAGTTGATTAAGTAAAAGCTGTAGCCGAGATAATGTCAATATATAGTATCTGGATTAAAACTGTGTTGGGAGCTATACTGCAAGCTAGCAGATATCTCCATTACAGGAATGCATCATATCTTATAGAACAAAGTTTGTACAGATTAAGATTTGAAAAAACAACCCAAAAGGCTCTCCTCTTTTAGCTGAAAATGCACCAGCAAAACTGCAGGGATGGTTGTTGATCAAACTTAACTATGCTTTAATCTTACCAAAATCAATAAGAATCATTTAACTCACTGCTTTTACACAGCAGAGATTTTAAATTAAGAAAGCTTTAGTACAAATATTTTCCATAGTAAAATCTGTTTCTTGAAGTGATACCCCTCAAAACATGCAATCCATTTGATACTATTTTAATAGAACCTACATATATAACTTCTATCTATATTTTTCTAAAACTTGCACTGTTCTTTCATTTAATACAAGTCAATGGATTATGTAGGGTTTTGTCTTGTTATGTTAGGAACAACTAAACAAAGTTTCTGGAACATGTCATATAATACAAAACTATGTTTTCTGATAAGAAACACTTTATATTGCAGTAGAGTTTTGAGATCACAGTGAGATTGATGTATTAGGCGCTGCAGTGCACAGACTGGAAGACAAGTTGTCACTAGAAAAAAACTTTTCAGACAAGCCAGCCAAAGGGTGAAAGAGCAGGAACTATTTTTTCAGATGAGTTGAGACACACAGATTGGAGATATTCAGGAAATCTGTGACAAAATCCAGCGTTGAACTTTTATCTCAGGTTAAAATCCACTGCTTTAACAACAAAGCCTTCCTTCCTCTTTATTAATTATATGCAGCAAAAAAATCCCAGAATTATATCTACCCCATTAACTGAGCAATCCCAAACATCGTGCTCCTTCAGATTTAAAAAACTCCAGCAGCAAGCATCTCAAAGCACTTTAAAGAAAAACCAAATGGAACTAGGTTATCCTCACTCTGCAAGTAAGGAAATAAAAACACAGAGGCATTAGGATAAAGTCATCTCATCTAACTTTGGCCATCTAAAAGACACTGTGGCCTAGGCTGCTCCTTTCACCACTGGAACAAGGCAAGCATCTTGAGAGGGCAATTCCTTCTCTTCACAGATACCCAGCTATGTCTATCACCAAAGAATTGTCACCCTCTCTTCTGCCTATTCCTTCCACCTAGCCTAGATCTGAGCCTTATGCCTTAGCTTAGCTGAGCGAGGTATAGATCTCTATTCCATCAGGAAGTACTCCTGTTTCCTGTTCCCTTTTTCCTATGAGACAAAACCAGTGATGGGCCAAGGTCTGTATGTGCTGACTAGTGAAGACACCCGTGTGGAAAGTGAGGTGCACATTGCCAGACCTGTGAGTCTATTGAAAAATTACACAAACAGAACTCACTGCTTCTTAGTCTCCAGGTATCCAGACATTTCCAGAGGTACTGGCAACCAAACAAATGGCTCTAAGTCTCTAGGTCTAGCTGAGATTTGTGCTGCCCAAAAAGCAAGCCCAGAAAGAATATCCAAGATGCTGTCACAATAAAAATAATGCTAATAAATAAAACTCACATCAAAATTATATTTTTTTTAATACAAGAAAGGTGATAAAAGTCTGCTATCAGACTCTGATCACAAGTCCTACTATTCAGAAAAGGAAATACATCTGAATCTCAGTGAAAGTGAATCTCTCTGTGGCTGAAACAACTTTTAAAAGCCAGAAATGATTGTATAGTTTTCTCTGTCAACTCAAAGAAGAGATTTAGGGTTCCAAAAATGTTTGACTTTGCTACTGCAGATCTGCACGCATCAGAAAAATCTGGCACTACACTGCATGATAGGACCTTGAAGCTCTGAAGTAACTGTGAAGTGGCATTTCAAATAGCTCTCAAAATGAAAACTGGTTAACACAAAATTAGAGTGATGCCTCCTCCAACATTAAAACAGACACTGGGAATGAAAAATTCGTTGTCTTGCCTCTCCCACAAAAGAATGACTTTGACTAACAGCTTCCATTCTATGTGTAGAAAGTTAAGTAATGTATTTCAGTGTTTTTGCCAAGTAAAGCCTGGGAAGGAGTTCTCTAAAGAAATCACAGGATACCAATGGAGTTGCATGAAAAAATACCAGCACTTTCACTCAATCACTTTCTAAGTTCTAAAGGGAATGAGAATCAGACTTTGCAAATTCAAGCTTCTCTTTCTTCAGTCCCTGGCAAAAAGCACCCAGTCAGGTACATGGAAAAGCACTAAAGGCTTGCTTCCAAACAAGTACTGCTGCGTGGCGAATGGGCCTGAATCCTACAGGCTCATCCCAAGCAGAGCAGTTCCCAGGGAGCCAGTGGAGGAACACCACGCTGCTGCCTCCCTGCCTCTGCAGCTCCCTCTGCTTAGAGTGAAAGCAAGGTGCTCACAGCCATGGGGATCTCTTATCAGCAGAGAACAATCAGCGTTTAAAGCAGCAGCTGAAGGTGAACTCTCACTGTTTCACTGCTGAGTGGAGAGAAGGCAGAGGGATGGGAAAGAGCTGGGCTCCAGCTCCAGCTCCTGCCACTGGAAGCACAGCAGCACCCCATCAGCTCATCTGTCAAAGATCTTCCAGGGCAAGAGCAGTGGAATGGCCTTCCCTAGGAATAGACTTGCATTGCAGACCTTACAACCTTCTTGCTTACACACAAAATTTATTCATTTGACCTGCCCATTGCAAACAGAGCTGCGCTCAACAAAAAATACCTATGGAAAAACCACAGTGCCTTGAGTCTTTCTCCAAGTAAAAGGATGAAAAAACAAATGGAAAGGCTCTCAGTGATTATATGATGCCTATATCCATGACACTAACAATTCCTCCTGCAGGTACAGACCTATCAATAACACCTCTGGACAATTGTTTTACGGGCATGAAAGTCATTTTAAGCCTTTGCAGAGTAATATCTTCACATCCATCTAGTATGGTTAACTTTGGAAATCAACATTATGCATTAGGAATCAGACTGATTGTTAATGTTTATTTTTATGGGAAGGAAGAATACCTCAACTCTGAACTTTCCCCTTTTGTTAAAGATTAAAAATTTAATTAAATATTAACTTTATTAAATTAATAATTTATATGACACACCTAAAATTTACCTACCACACATACTGGCCAAATCTATTTGTTATTTTGGGGGCAGGCAGACGGAGTGGGTGAAGGATCCAGAAAAAACAAACAGTTTCCATAGAACTATATAGAACGTCTTCTATTTTTCTGAGAATAACATCTATTATTTAGTGTGGAGCAAATATGTTCAGAGGCTAAATGGTCTCTTCCAAATGACAGAGGTATTTTTTTCCTCTTTTCGTTTAGTACAACATGCCTCTGATATACCAAAATAGCTTTTATAAAAGGCAATCTTTATTAAGTAATTTTTAAAATGGGAATTACAATATGTACCAGCAAAAATTGC
This sequence comes from Melozone crissalis, assembly GCF_028551555.1. Taxonomy (NCBI): domain Eukaryota; kingdom Metazoa; phylum Chordata; class Aves; order Passeriformes; family Passerellidae; genus Melozone; species Melozone crissalis. The sequence continues at coordinate 17,858,094 of NW_026535786.1, read as the reverse complement.
TTGGCTGTTTACTTACTGATTCTTTACAGAGGCCAATTATTTTGCCAATGGGCAAGATGAAATCTGTTACGAAAAATAAATGGGACTTATACTTTAAATCCCATGCATAGCAGAGAGTTATTTTGTTTTTAGGTCTGGTCACCTAAAAAAAAAAAAAAAGAGACATTAAATTGAAGGCTGTATCATACTTCAACAATAATAACTGGTGCCCCGAACACTTTCCACCACAAATCTCACTGGCAGGATTCCTACTTTACAAGAGAGCAAAAGCTATCAGAAAAACAAGTCAGGTTCAGATAAAAAACAGAAGAAAATAAAAGGCTTCCTAACTTCCAGTCTTTTGCAAGAAATGATTAAATTTCTGTTTCTAACCCAGAGACATTACATCATCTTATTTTTTAAAGAAAAGAAAAATTCTACCTTTTTAACATCTCTCTTGTATATCCACCTTTGCATTCATATCTATGTAATCCAGTATCACGACTAAAATAATCCATCAGATCGGTATCACAGCCATTCAAATCTGAATGTGAATGTAAAATTTCAGTCCTTACAATATTGTTTACCTGTGTGAGGCCCTTAAAACACGGAGTATTTCTCTTCAGCAGAGTCCCTCCAATGCCCACACTTAAACAACCCTCCCGGTGACACCACACACTTCCCAGTCACGTAGAGTCATGCCCAATTAGAAAAAGTCAAGAGTTAACAGCAGGATGCTGTGGAGAAAAAGCTAAACTTATGAACATGTTCAGATTGCCATTGCCCAAAAATCTGAGTAATGTTCCAGATATGTTATGTTAATCTGTTACACAAGATTGTCTGTAATGCGAATATTTTTTTAAAGAGTACATGAGGGTGGTGTTGGGGGTTGGATGAAGGCATGTGGCCAAAGTTATTACAGAATTGAAGAAGATTATTTTAATTAATATTTTACCATTAACCCTCTGCATGGTCCTATTTAACCAATGCCATTGTGTTTACTACTCAAATGATCTATAACCATTCATTGTACTTGAAATTACTGTTGATCACTGAGCATTTCAGAATAAAAGTAGGTATGATTAGATGTGTAAACCTCATTTGAATGCAGTTTTATGCATAGAATGGATTTCTATCCACTAAAAAACAGCCCTTAATAATAAGATATCAAGAAAAACACAGGGAGAAATGATATTTTCTGAATGTGATCTCTGTATTCTAGATACACCTCATAATGAACGTGACCAAATACTGAACACAAAGTGAAGAACAAACCCTTTGTGTTGATGCAAAATTTGAGTGGCAGGAAAAAAACATTACAGAAGATAAGGGTTTTCATTCACAATGCAATGTAAATTAAAAAACCATGGATACAAAAGAGTAGAAACAAGAAAGGTAATATAACAAACTTACATTTCACCCTTCATCTTTACAAGGATCAAAAGAGGGGCATACATCTTCATTCCAGTCGAATGGCCACTATAATAATAAATTACAGCAGCTCATACAAGAAATAAAATATGAAGGACTCATTTGTGTTTTAAATTGAAGGGATGCAAACCATAGCAAGAAAAAAGAAACAAAACAAAGCATAAAGTCTATGGGATTTCATTTTTTTCTTTAAACGAGGGGCAAAATATACATGCAAGTAAGGTGTATCTGTATTTATGCAATCACTTTGCTGTTGACTTCACTGGGAACAACATGAAGCTCAGAGACTTCCCTCACCAAGCCTACTTTCACTCTAAATAGGTCTTGATGGTTGTAGCTGCAAAGCCAGAAAAAAAAACGAGGCCAAATTTTATGTGGTCATGCTAGCGTGGTGGAAAAGCTTTTGTGAGGATTTGCTGCTGTAACTGCATTTGTACATCTGGACCCCCACAGCCCTTCAAAGACTTAGACATCCACAGATACTTACATGGATTATTAAATGGCCTGTTAGTAAAAAGAGGTGGATTCAGGACACTGACACATTTGAAATTGGTGTCTGCAACTGGACTCTGACATTTCATTTGGATACTCAAAGCATTAGTGTTATTGTATCCTGAGGACCTATATTAACAAGTTTGACGTAACAGATGGGAGCTTTTTCAGAAAAATGTAAACAGCTGATCTCAGAGCCAGCATTTTCTATAGACAGAACTTACAGTGAAATATAGCACTCTACTGTTTATTCCAAACACATCATGGCATTGTAAGTAGTCCACTTTATGCAGTGGAGAAATACAGTTTAATGTAAAAGGAACACACATCAAGAAAAGAGCATTCTCCCACAAATTGTCTGCTTCTGACCTATCAAAAAAACCCCAAAATCAAGAAAATTATTACCCTCTATAAGCCAGAGCAGATAATTTGAACCAAACCTCACTGACTCTTCTTGCAGGGCTACTCACTGCCCATTCTCAACATCATCACATTTCTGAATTCTACTAATTTAAATATTATTCTCTATTTAATAGCTATTAGACTAGATCTTCCTGATTGTCTGTAATGTGAGTAGTTTTCTAAACATATACTTGCAAACCTGATCCTCGATAAAAATAAACAAACTACTTAATAAATAAGAGAAGCACAGAAAGCAGGATTTTTTGTGGAAATGGGGTTTTAACTATTCTTCTTGGATAACCTTCTTTGTTCTTTAAGTTGAATGATTGTTTTTGCACATCTATTTTAGGGCATATTAATGATATAAATGATTACAAACATGGGACCATCTAGTTTCTGAATTTTTCATGTTGCATATTTGCTTTTGCACAATGGAAATTAATAACAATGGCCACATCTGACTGCTGTTGCTTCTTGCATGATTTCTGTGATGCACTAATAAAAGAAACTGAAAGTTCAGTGCTCTGGAATGATAACTCCAGTTACTATAATTTTACCATGGGAAAATACCTATTGGACAACCCTACCCGGAATCCTCAGATTGAAATAGGACAAATTTCAGTTTGTGGAGATAAAGAGCCAGCCTAGGGCATCATTAGTAGCTGTGCTTGTAAGCTGTCCTCTGTTACAAAGGATGAAAGATGGAAAACTGCAGATCCTACATGAATGAAATATGCAACAGATTCCCAGAACTGTATCTGAACATGGCTTTGGAGGGTTTTTTTTCCCTTGGAAAATAAGGAAATCAAATTGTTTAAGGCAGCATTCCCAAGTAATTGATAGGATTATCTTAATAACTCAGGTAAATAAATAAGCAACAAGAAAAAGAGATGCACGTTCACAAGAGGCAGAGAAAGCAGTGCAGAGCTGCAGGATGGGAACGGCTCAGAAGTGGCACTAAGGCTCTGTGGTCAGAGCCCAGCTTGCATACCCTTTTACCCAGATGCTCTTCTCTTCCTGTGAACCCATAACACGTTTTTAAAATATCGCTAGCATGCATCAGAGAAGAAATATCCACATTTATTAGGCTTATGACAATGTAAACACCATTAGAAGCGGTTCTAGTATGACAATTCTCATTTTGCACTTCTCTATTTCTAACTTCCTTCGTCAATGCTCTCTCTCATCCACTCAACACTTCCATTTATTGTCTCAAGGCCAGATTTCAGTACTTTCTGTTCATCTCCAGCTCTCTGTCTGCAGCTTTGTATGACAAACTGACTCCCCTGCTGTCATTTGGGATACTTTAACTGGGCAAAGTCCACATTCAGTTACTTTAAACATTTCTTGAGTATCTATTCACTCTGTGCTTTAGTGATATCCAGACTTTAGTTTACATTCTTTAAAATTTGATTTTTGCCCCAAGTCCAGTATTTTTACAATATAAACTTTATATAAAACAAATGTTCCAGTACATGCAGAAGATTAAAGGAATGAAGGAAACACTCAGCTGTCCTTTAATTTTATGTGTGTTTAATGTTATCTTGGAGAAATGTACCTATTTTCATTTTGAATCTGATCTACAAACTATGTTGGATGATTGTGCAAAGAGTTAGCATGCTTAAAGAAATAAAATGGAGCCAGGAACAAGGACAGGATGTTCAGTGGCAAAATCCACTGGATAATGTTTGCTTACTCTCTCGGTACTTTTGACTTTATTTGTCATATCCAGAGGATTAGAATCCAGACACCATCAGGCTGGTGGGTTTTGTCTGCCCTCTTACACATGGAAAACAGCTAGACATTTCCAGTCTGGGTTCAGCTACCCAACTCTTCTTCTAGTCTAGGGAATGGAGATGAAAGAAGGCTGTTTCAATTAGCTTGGCTATAGAGATGATCTGGAGCTGTGAATTAATTGATTTGAAGACCAAGAGGGACAGCTCCTGCATAATAGAGGCCGTGGAATTTCACTCTGTAATTACAGTCAAGTTCAGCTCCAAATCCAATAGAAATCAAAGGTGACCATATAAGGCCCGTCTTTAATCAAAAGTGGCTCTTTTCCTGAACCACTAACTGTAAAATATTCCATGTTTCTTTCTATTCCAAAAAGCCATCTGGATCTAAAGTGAACCTGTGTGAAAGATCTTTATTCCTGCATGGATAGGAACAAATTTTCCACTGCTGCATGAAAAGACTAGAACAATGAAAGTATTGGGAAGTGGGAGGGGGGAGCAAAGCTCTGCTTTTTTGGCAGTACTTGAAGAACATTAGTTAGGGTAGGTGGAGTCCTGCTGGGTCTAGCCAACTGCTCAGATTCCCTGTAACATTTTAGTGGCCCCCAGCTTTACACCATACATCTCGGGACATGGAGGAAAAGCTCATCTATACGTATATTTTAAAAGACGCAAAACTCTAGAGCGCGTATCCAAAGCAGATCAATTGCCTTTGCAATATTCTCAAAACAAAATGTTCCACCAGCAGAACTGATAAGGAGAGCCAAAAAATGGAAAACACTTGCTACCAATTTACTGCAGTCACCCATAAACTATTACTAGAACATTATGTATTGGGGTTCAAGCCAGAAAGCTATTAAAGCGGACTGCACTAGAGTCTTTCCACTATGCTACTGAAGCATTAATAAGTCTTTAGAGAATTGTGTTTATGTTGAAAGAATAATCTTATAATCAAATTTTCACACACACAAAAAATGCAGCTCTTTCTAGAATTACTGAGTGCCTTTGCTCTCTCCCCCACATTGGCTGGTGTCTCCACAAATACCATCATTTTCTATGTTTCTGTCTGGCCCAAACCCTGATCTACATACTTTGTGTTCCAAGCTGGACAAATTTCAAGATAAATGGTGCTAATTGACAGCGTTAATGGGCGCAGGATGTACCACATCCTTTCCCCTGTTGTCTCTAAGTGTCTTTCACAGTCCTTGCAGCCATTCTTTGTACAAGATGAAAAAGAGTTAAAAGACAACACTTTTACTTAGACACAGAAATAATAAACGTACAGTGGTATTCTGTGGGGCTGTGTTTCCATCCCTGTTACAGGAAAATCTGTAATAAATCAGAAACCTCCTTTCCCATTTCAGAGACAGCACAATACCCAGCAAGACAATTATTAACCCAATGATTTACTGTTTTCACCTCAAGAATTGATGTTCCCTTTGAAAAGGTGTATGCTTTCTTTTCAGCCACTTTCCTCTGATAGCACCCAGGTGCAAACCATGTAACAGAGCAGGCCAGGTGGAATTAAGGCAGGTCCTATATCCCTGGAAACTCCTTGAAACAGTACAACTTGAGTTTAAATGTACTAGGCCAGCTCACTCCAGGTAAGACTTAAGATTCTACTTGAATAAAGTAAGAAAATGACCTAAAATTCCAAGAGGGGTAACCAGGTCTCTTGTATGAATTTATTAACATTTTCCTAAGCAACTAGTTAAGTTAAGAGCTGAAAACTGTGGTATTCATTGCTATCATCATCACCACCACCACAATAACCAGATAACCAATTCAACTGATATTTCCCCTTGAAGTCCTAGGGAGTCCAGGCCAGGGGAACAGTACTATGTCATGACAGGTTTATGATAACATAACACCTTTCCTGATTTGCCTCTTCAGTTCCTGGAACATCCTTAAAGCTTGAGAGATGACTGGTAAAGCACTGCTGGCTGCCAGCTGGACTGTAGGCTGTTCTCACTGGGCAGGAAAAGTTAAATATCCTTGCAAACAGGGAGAATCCTTGGCAAGAGAATATCATTGTAACGGCTCTAAATACTAATTTTGCTGTTTTCTGAACTTGTTGGCTAAATGCCCTTAAATTGGATCAGACAGTTCTGATATCCTTGACAGCAAATAGTCTAATTTGAAAAATAGTAAAAGCTTGCAGCTTTCTCTGTCAAAAGAAATTGTAGAAACTTAGTATCATTCCTTGACTTGGGCCTTTAGAATAAACTGAATTGAGGGGCCAAATGTGTCCCTTAAGTAACTTCACTTGATCCCATGTGGTTTTTTACCTCTTGATTGAAGACTCTGGGATATATTGCTTGCTCAGGCAACACATTCATGTGTGGAGCTTTTCTACTTGCTTGTGGAATTAGTTACATTTCAATCAAACTTACAACAAAAATAATAAGAAATCATTTCTACCTGTGCTAATGCACAGGATGCCAGAGAGTGGTTTTGCAGGAGATAAACAGGCCACATTTACAACTAATTCTCTCTCTAGAGTTTGCCTCTTTGCAGCCTGACTTGGGCTCTGATGCCATCATTTGGGTCAAGAGGTCCTTTTTGATTCTTCAAAGAAAACAGAGTCATGTGCCAGCACGACAACGTGTCAGGGAGCCATTTTAGGTGAAACCCTTCACATACTGCTTAAAAACTCACTCTGTGCCAGGAAGGGGAATGAAAATATTTAATCACAAAAATCAACACCCCAGAAAAGCTTGGAAAGTGCTCAGGTCTCCAGAGGAGATTTCTTCTAGGACCTCTGCCACAGCTGAGTTACTGCACCTTCTGCTCCAGCCCCATTAGTCCACACGATTGCAAAAAGTTGTCCAATGCTCCACTGAAAGGTTTACATTTAAGACAGGAGTCTGGTGCCCAGGAGAAATGTCCTAGATGTTTTCTATGCTTAAAAGGCAAGATGTGCCTAATACGATTTTTCTGTAAAGAGCAACTGAAGTATGGTATTAATAAAAAATAAACTATGTTAACTTATGTTAAATCCTCCTCTCTTCTCCAAAAATACACAGCTGAAAAAACCCTACCACAGCAGTACTAATGCACAAGCAAGTCCTCTCCATCTGCCAAATATGTAGGTCATTTCAACGAGTGACAGAGACAAAGAGGCCTGATTTTAATTCATGAAATATTCCTGCTAATAGCAAAGTTATTGAGACATCTGTTAAAAGCCTGACCTGTTATAATGGGGGGATATCTAAAATTACTGAAATTTCTATTTAAATTAATGCTACAGTATTTTATTGGGCATTTAAAAGAGGTATTGCTATTAACAAAAACATTATATAAATTAGAAACAGGCCTACAATAATCCTCCAGATAAAATCTGGTCCTGTCTTCTAATACTACGGTATGAGCTTTTATTTGTGCGTGTGCTACGTGTATACAACAATATAGTAAATATGTAAAAAAAAATAATTAAATCTGAAGAGCCATGGCAGCCTAGTTTAAAGTTTGGCAGAGAACAGTTGGCAGACATTAGAAAAAAAAAGTAAATATGTTTCATGGCCTGTATATAATTGAACATTCTTCAAATTCCTGTACTGGAAATGTCAATACCATGGAAATCCTTGAAATGTGGACACAGATAGATAAATGTGACTGGAGCCAAACACCTCCACCCAGAATGAATAGCAGACCTTCAGACAAAGAAAATCTACGTAATAATAAACTACCTACTCAGTAACAGTAACTAAACTAAGGTTTTGCCTTTCGGGTAGTGGGGAAATGAGCAGAAGTGGAAGATAGGATTGCCCTGTGGAGGCAAGGCACACACAAATCTGTCTCCAGCAGCACTCAGAGAAAGGCAGCTGAGCACCAGGGAGGATCCTCCAACACTGCATGCAGGGCTGGGCCCTGGCTCACAATGAACACAGAGCTCTTGGGTTGTGGGATTCCACAAACCAGGACCAATGGGTGCCTTTCTTTGTGTTAGCTGATGTGCAAGAGGATGCCTCACACACAGGGCGACACCGCGGTCTTGGAGGCTGAACCAGCACCTCTTTGCTGAATGCTCTTCTTCCTGCTGGCTTGCTCCCAAAAGTTAGAATGGGGAGGCCAGATTTTCCCAGGCCACAGAGATACGAGCTAGAATGAGGGGCACAGATCCCAGGTCTTCATTACAGCTCCTAAGAAAACACTCAGAAGAACATCTCAATCCCAAACCAAAGTGAACATGCAGCAGCCTTTCTTCTCTTTCCCACCCACATCCTGGTTTCCTCACAAGATGCCCCATGCCCACACAGGTGGATGTTTTAGGGCTTTCTACCATTCTGCCCTTGCTATGGATGCCCTGTGGACTGATGAAATACTGAAGTGTAGCCAAAAAGTATGTGAATAACCAGATACAACTGAGGAACAAATCCTCAAAAAGCTGCTAAAAGACTTGGAATCACAGTGCAGGATAAAATATAGCTTGGAAAGTTTACCAGTAGACCACTTACATGTATTTTATATTTAATTCAAGGTTTCCTTTTCTCAATCTAAATAATGCTAGTAGCAGATAAATGTCTTTTCATTAAAAATGCCACTTCGTTTCCAAGAGACAAAATGCAAAGGTGTATCTTTTCTAAAAAGTGTGGGTCAGCCAAGGTAAGCCAAATACCTATGAAAAAAAAAAAATTCTAGCAGGTGCAGAAAATACAAAGTCTAATATATGCTCCTCCACTATTGCAAGATATCAGGCATCCCACTGCAACATCCACATAAGTCATAGCATAAAGCCATTTGATGTACCACCCATGTGAAATCTATTCCTTTTTTATGAAATTAGCTAGACAGAGGTCTGGTTTTAATGTACCTCCTGAGATGCTCTATCAATGTTCAGAGTTTTATGAGCATGTCTTTACTTTTTCCTTCCATGATCAATATTTTACCACTTTTCCTATTGCTTTTTCCTTCTTCTACAGCTGAGTGAGACATCAATGTATGGTGTAAAATACATAAAACAAGTGGGAAAACTGCCTCTCCTGAAGGTCCACCAAACGTACATAACACATTATTTTCTTCAGCACTCAGCTATAAAAGCACTACCCACAATTAAAAACAGCAAGGAGGGAAAAGTGATTTTAGGCAGCCAGTCTCCCCATGGCAATGAAACGTCCAGTCTTGACTTCACCACTGCCTAAACTCTAAATACTTCTCTGTCCAATCCTACTAACTTCTCAGCTGTATTTTTGAATGGATTATGAGCACACCTTAAAAAGCAAATTATCAGCAAACAGTGCCTAGACACTTTGCTAAAACCAAGGGATATTTTCATATTATTTCATTGGTCTGTCCAAATTCATGCTCTTTTGGCAGACAGTCACAGACAGTGACTTCAAGAACAATTCTTAAAATCCCTACTTAACTAGGATCAAATGAATGTCACTGAAGGAGCCTAATTGTGCCTTTGCTTGCAGTCATTATGAAAAGAAAATGGGGTAAGAGTCAGATCCATTCAGAAGATGCAAATGTCTATCATCACTTGGTAATACTTCCTGTCCTTTCAGCCTTATTCACAACCTTACTTGACAGACCTTTCTCTAAGACCATCACTGCAAAAAAAACCCAAACAATCCTACAAAAAGTACTACTGTCCTACTGTGGACTTCAGGAAGGACAGAAGGATAGTGGATGTACACTACAGATACTGAACTCTGGGTAAAATTCCCTATCAGAAAACTGCACTGCCATCTGCTCAGCCCAAGGAATGCTAACAAGCAAAATGGTACTTAAGAAGTAGATTATTAAAATAATTTAAAAATTGAAAAAAAGAGGTTTTATTTTTTAGTCAGAAAAATAAAAATTTCTCTGCAAGTTTTTGTACTTAATATGGTTAAAAGTTACAGAATTGAAAGATGCTAGTGGGAGAAACCATTATTCAGTTTTCAGTGCCCGAGCATTTCAGAGCTTGTGTAATAAAAAGATTCACAGCTTGTCCATGAAGTCAGGAGGTCCCAGTCCTGTGAGTAGGTCTGTCTCCTCACACCCTGCACTCAACTGAATTCACTGCAGTTCTCTATAGATTCCCTTCAAGAAATACATGTAAGCTCAAGGACTTAGTTATTTTCTCTCTCTTTTACTTCTAACTTAGTGTTGGAGGAAACAAAAGTCCTTATTCTCTACAATTTTGCTTTTAAAGAATGTTGACTCTGCTCCTCTTGGGCAGCATAGTAGAAACTGGAATTCTCTATTTTGTTTTAAAATACAGGAATTTATGAAACTTTGTTTTCCTTTAATGCTGAAAGCATTGCTTCAGCATTTTCTAGACCAGAGCAGAATTCTCCCCCTATTTCAGGAGACTTGCTGCTGTCGCATTTAAAAGGAGAACTTGTTCATGGTTGGTACCCATCTCATGTAAAGTGGCTTGACCATACAGCAACTGACCATTCTTGGGTTTTTGGTTGTTTTTTTGGGTTTTTTGGTGGGTTTTTGTTTGTTTGTTTTGTGTTTGTTTGTTTTGTTTTGTTTTTGTTGTTTTTGTTTTTGCAGGTTTTGGTTTTTGGTTTTTTTGATGAATGCTATAAAACCCAGGGAATCATTAATAAGATCTGGAAAAACACTGGGAATAAAACGGAACCAGTAAAAATCCCACTGAAGCCAAATTCAATCTTCACTAATGGCACTACTACTATATATTATCATTAAATGTCAGTTTCTCTGAGGAGATCCCTTTGTCTAAGTATATTTGCATGTAGTTGTTTGCAAGTCCTTTTTCTGGCTACCAAGCTTCACTGGCAAGTTGATGAAACTTTAAGGGAAGTATAATTTTCCTTAAAACAAGAAAGGGACTCCAGTGGAAGAGAGAGGTCCAAAGAGACCTTCAGGTGGCCCAGGAGACCTCAGGCTTGGCCCAGCTTTCTTTAGCACCCTTGTAAACAGGGGGAGATTGAAGGAGAGGGAACATGAAAGGAGCGGCTGGGGGACCAGCTGCCATAACAAACCATCACCAGAACTTTTAGGCATCTCAGAAGTACCACAAAGGTTTATACTAGGCCCATTGCTACTAAAGCTAAATCAGAAGTTTTCAGTTCTGCAGTGAGAGCTGGAATGAGGCCTTGGTTACAAATTCAGAAGTTGCAGAGCCAACCCTTCACCACCTTACAACGACTGCACAAGTGGACTTCTACCAGATCTAATTTTTTCACCATACATTCATTTCAGAGGGATATAGTGGAACAAATCAGACATCAAGTTTTCTGATTTAGTCTTTAAACAACACAATTGAAATCTCAATTTCTTTTTGGCTTCTTGAAAATAAAAGCCTTGGGATGCAAAGGGGAGGTGGAGAAAATGAAGCGTGCACGCTTTGCATTCCTGGTTTGTCTCGCACCTTGAAGGATAATGAGAACGCAGGGACCAGGCGCCTCCAGTAAAATGCATCCTGCTGTGACTGCTGCACCCACCACTGGCAAAATCTTTATGGTTTCCAGTATTTTTATTTCATAAAAGATAGTAAGAGGATAAGTTTCGGTTTCCCCTCTTCTTTCACAGGCATGAGGTGTTTCCAAGAACAATGCCTGTCCGTATCCTGAACTTGCCCTCTAGGTGTCACCTGGGCAGGAAATTACTGCTCTCAATCTCGGTCTGTTCCTTTTTACAGTGAGTTCACGGTGTATTTTCACTCAGGAAGGTGTATGCTTGAAAGGGATTCGGTAAAGGTGCCAAACAGACCTCTGAAGTTCAAATCTTTGCAGAGATTAGAACTTTTCTGAAGTTCCACAACACAAACAAGTTGGGTTTTAACATATGAACACAGAAACCTCACTTCAAAGCAGACGAGACTTAAGATGTTTTTTTTTTCTTCCCTAGGAAGAAAAGGAGTGAGAGAACAGTACAAAAGATTTCCTAAGTGGCTGTGATAGATCTCTCCACAATGGCTTGGCACATGCTGTCTGTACTAATAGCTTGTCATAAAAGGATGATCAATGCTCTGGAGCACCAGCCATAGGCTGTGGAGCATCAGGTTCACCCAGAGGCTCTGCACAAATGCTGTGGCAAGTGGCAACCTCACCACGCTTCAATTCATCATCTAAGAAATGAAAACAACAGCTCTGCCTCTCCATCAGCACTGCACAACCGAGAATGTTGGAGTTGTGCTAGCAAATATGAGGGTAAGAGAGGTATCACTCCCTACTGCTGAAGATTGAATTATTTGTTTTCAGCCTAGCTGGTAGGGCTTTCCTTGCTGAAAGCCAAGGGTGAGTTGGGATTAAATTTATGGTGTATTGGACAAAACCTACAGGACACATGCACAGAAGCTACTTTTCTCATCTGTGCTTCTCCCTCTCTTTTAGACAAATGCAGTGAAGGGAATACTGTAGTTTCAATCCCACAAAAGCTGTGAGACCTTCGAATATTATGCTAGTCATAAAATAGGCATTTAAACAGTTCCTGAAACTAGAAGAGGCTTTTAGGGAATGGAATGCAAAGAGAAAACACAGGATGCTGGAAGGCAGTATGGAGAAAAACAGATTGAAAAGATTTAAGCTGAAAAATTTCTTAATTTATTTTCTTATTTGCCCTTTGAGCTTTCATATTCAACCAAAGCGTTCCAGAAGTTTAAAATGAGAAAGAACCTTTAAGACTTCTGGACTACAGCCTGAATTCAAAGCTTTTGTCCTTTCCACTTGTTTTCCAACATCATTACTATCCTATTTACCTTTAAAAAACCCCCATTTAATCCATCAAGTGGGGTTTAATTTATACAGAAAAAGAAATTATATATTTCTCTGAACATCAGACATTCCTATTTCCAAACTCTAGACCAAAATTTGAAGTTAGACCTTAATGTGGACTTAATGTAGACTTAAAGCTAGCTGATTTTGGTTAAAAGCATGTACAATGAAATGTAAGAAATAAGGAGAAGTTACATGAGAGAAACCACTGGGGGTTGGATTGTGTTGGATTTCTGTTCATGTTTATTAAACATTTCCCAAGAAAGAAAACATTTTTACCACTGAATGACTTCCACAGGAACCCACTAAAGAACATTCCAACTAGTCTAAGAAACAGCAATATGTCAAAGAGGAAAGAAAGCAACTGTGCTCACAGGATCAATCAAATTCTCTTTTCTCTTTCCCAGGCAAGACAAGTAGCCCAAACACAGATGAACAGGAGGGATGCATATAGGCCAGCACAGAAACCTCACATTTCAATTACAACTCATTTTTAAAAGAGACTTTGGGTATTTCTGATCCCAAGACAAATCAAGCCTGGGGAAAAAAAATGCAGAGGGCATTATTTCCTAACGAATGATCCACTACTGAAAATGGATTGTAAGAACTACAGGCATGATTGAATCTACTATTAAAATACTGAGCTGACATTTGAAAAAGACACAATAAATGTGTACAGATGAGACCAATTCTAGAGTAAAGCTTTTGTGAAAGAAAATTTAAGGAGGTTCAAGGTGGTTTTCATACAGGATAGGCAGATATAAGTGAATAAGAACCAATGAGAAAACCCCTTCAAATGCAAACATCAACTACCTAGCATATAATTTTGTTCTTTTGGGATTACTGAAAAATCCTCCACTTACTAAAGTGATAATAGTACTGAGCTTTCCATCTCAACTGACCAATGTCATGCCATCCTCAATTTATCTCTCACACAGAAACCAGTTTCCAGTAAAGAACCTCTACAAAATACTGTGTTGAGAACTGTGGTCGTAAAATTCTGAGGGTGCCAGCAAACTCAAAGATTGACAGAGCTGGGATCAACACTGGCAAAGCAAGCTGGAAGACAAAGTTCAGCTCCTGTCCCAGATATAACTCTGCAGGAAAAAGAAAATATTAACTAACCACAAGTAGAAGTTTGAAGTCTTTTGATCTGGAATCATAATTCTGTATTTAATTCTGGTTTATGTAATGCTTTCTTCCCTCTCCACCCCAATTTCAAATTTATTTATTTTTTACTCTGGAAATTGGAGTTTAAGTATAGTGATCTGTTATTCTTGCTGATCAATACCATCTGTAGCAAAAGACTAGGGAGTTATACTGGACAGATTAGACACTGAAAAGCTTTTAAAATTACCAAAAAAATCAAGTGCAACATACAGTTCTGTTGACTGGTCTGGATTAACTCCCAAAATTGGCCGATAGAAAGATGTGAGAATCTTTCCAAAAAGTTAAAACCTGTAGCTAATAAAATCAGCTGTAATATGAAAAATTAGGTCCTTCTCCCTTTAAATCACAACCCATAGAGGCACTGAAGTAAATCCCTTAATCTCTTTTTAAGTAGCTATTTTATCCCAACTTCCTCTGTGGTTTATACCCTCAAAGCATCTACACCACAACGCAAGAACAGCCTAGACAAGGAGCTTCAAGTTTCTTTTCTTCAAAAAGCATCTAAAATAATTTTTTAAAAAAATAATAAAAAAAGAAAAATTCACAAAAAACACCACCAAAACCAAACACAAAACCCCCAACCTCACAACAAATTAAAAAAGTCTCAGCAACAAAAAGACCACAAAAACACAAGAACCACTAACCTGATTTCAGCCTTCCTGATCCTTTAACCCCTTTTCCAAGACCATGCATCAAAAAGAAACATTCACAACTCCTTAAGCCACATGATATATTCACTGAGGTGGGTAAATGATTAAAACACTATATAGATCATTATTCTCTTTTCACCCTTGTAAGCAATTCATGGAGAGGAAAAGTGGCACAGCAATTTTAAGGCCTCAACTTTGTATCCATGGGCAAGTTTTCAGCTTTCTTCACCACAGTATTCAATAGGCAGGTCCAAGGAGATCTGTCAAGATTCAGTGCATGGTAGCCAAATTAACTTGTTCAGGATTTCTACCAAGCCAAGGATGGATTGACATGCAGACCTAGAAATCTACATCTCTTAATCTCTTGCTGAAACGTCACAGCTGATGAAAAACCTTAGTAAAACATTTCAGAGGAAAGATTAAAAAATGTTTTAAATGATGATGATTTTTCTCATGGAAAACCAGAAAAGTGTATTTCAGATGTTGGACCATGCCTTCCTCAAACAACAGTAATACCACAGAGTCATAAATCTATGCTCTACCCACTAAACAATAACATAAAAGGTGCTGGATTATGAAGGTGGGAGCGGTCCCTTAGACAGTCTTCAGTTTAATGGTGACACACAAACTTCATCAGGAAGGCAGATGTCACTTCCTGCACAGCACAGATGGGAAATCCCAGGCAGAACAGGTGGGTGACACCTCAGATCACAGGGAAAATCCTGTCAGGAGCCAGGGGAGCAGACCCTCGCCCTCAGACTCACATTCACATCGTGCCTCTCAAACTGCACAGTCTCCCTTTGCTAACAAAGGTCACTTCTTCCTTTCAGGCTTTATGAGAATAACACTGCAGATGTCGACAATTGTGGGATCTTGATGATCAGCAAAGGAAACACCAGTGTAGCAGTGAAGGTTACAGACTGAAGTGCAGGCTCACCAGGTTTTAAGGAACATGCCAGAGGCAGATGGTTATATAGTTATGAAAGGGGAGCATTGTAAACTAAAACCACATTCTACAAACTCCTTCCTTGTTTAGACATATGCACCCTGACTATTTACTAAACACATGACACATCTTTACATTTCATCATCTGCATCAGCTCTGAAATATTTTGTGTTTGTTTTTGCTTAAATAAAAATAAACAGGAATCTTCACACCTGGTGTTCACATTTAAAGTCACAACACAGATACAGAACCACTTATGAACTGGGAAAGGGACACTTGATATTTGAATTATGGGTTCCCATAACATTTCATTCCTTTGGTTAATGCATTTCTTTGAACTCTTCTGTCCTAAGTGCACAGGATATATGAGCATATCAACACTTTCATGACAGCCCAAATCACCCACTTTCCATTGCCGCAGATTGACATGTCATGGAGAGTGTGATTAGGAGGTCATCAGAGTACACAAAGCACCAGATTAAAGCTCAAAACCAAGACATATTTGCTCCTTGGGTTATTAAAAAAGATCAGCAGAGGAAAAAAGCCCTGTTGTAATTGAAAAATATGAAGCTTAATATATTGTTAAAAAGCCTTCTGTGCAAGGCTGTTGGGAATTTTTTTAAGCCAACAGTATGGTATCTTTTGATAGTGAAAATATGCATTTATTATAATGTGGCTTCTACTTAGGCTGGCATCAGGCTGACAGACCAGCACCACTTGTTGATGCACTAAACTCTTAAAAGAGAAGGCAAGGGGGGTTGGGATGGGAGGGGAGGAGGGGGGATGTAAGCAGGAGGACGAATGTTTTCCTAAGTCTGAGATCTTTTTGATTCTGCCTGTAGATCAAACTGCTGATTATGTTACAAAACAGAAGATAATTCTTTGGATCACCCTATTTCTCTCAACTCTAGCCCACTACAATCCAAAGTCTGCTTTTTTACATACAGGAATCCGAGTCTGCCAGTTTGCTATCCTTTCTGAGAAAATCCATCAGAAAGAAGGGAAGCAGGCAAGCTATCATCATATCCCACTGATGTCCAGGAAATGCCAGCCTAGCAGCTGTCACAACAAAGGAACTTCAAAGTCACAGCAAAAAAACTAACAATTGCCCTTACTAACACTGTATCATTAATGAAAAACTTCGTAAGAACAAGAAACAGCTTAAGAAGAAAAAAGAATAATAATAAAATAAAATCTAAAAAAAGGGTAGGCAGAGGGGTATTTGGTTGTTTATTTCCCCCCCTCTTTTTGAAGGAGAGATCCAAACGCCTACATTCTCCATAATGTCCTTGATTAAATTCTTCAAGAAAGTTATCATTCATGTCACCTCTAACCTTATGTCTTCTTACTTAAAATTTTCAAGGAAAAATGCTTCCATCACGTCCTTGGTGCAAGAACTCAAGGATGTGCCTTTCTCATGAGCTCAGAAAATCTTAAAACCCCTTGTCTCCTTGGATGAAGTAAACAGATGTCTGCCAAACACTTAGGTTTACACAACATTTCTTCTCCCTTATTTTTTTTTAAAAAGGCTTTTTAGAAAGCACTTCATATTTTGAGAACACTGGATGCTTTCTTTCCTTTTTTTAGTATTTTTGGCAAAGTACGTTTTTGATTATTTAAAGATAATCTCTATTCTAAATTGCATCTGACTCACATAACCTCCATACTTTAGAAACCACAATAAAAGTGCCATATATTAGCTATAAATGAATAGGGAGTGAGTCAGTGAATAGTTAAGAACATTCCATGAAAATGCATGAACTGCATACTAAGTTTTGAGAAAAATATTCTATTTAACTTTTAGAATTAGCAGTATAGATTAGCTGGATCAAAGAAAATACTGCTGGTTTTTTTTTAAATCCCAGATGCAATGTGCTTTATTTTCCTTATGTTTCTTTGTCTACTGTACAAAGAAACCTGTAGTGAAGTGACAGAAACAGTGGTGTTTTCAGAGAAAAAATAGTCACCACTTCTACATACCAAAGGAATGGGGGGTTTCTAACTCTTTCATTGGGAATACCTAATTTTTTGGCCTTTGTAAGGCCATCTTACAACGTCAACTTACAAGAAATTACTTTAGGGAAATCGCATGTTTTCCTCTAGCTACTGAGTTCAAGTGGGCTTAAGTTCAGTGCTTTGAGTATTAAAGAAAAAGAAGCAAAAAAGCTGATGCTTCTACTTGTCAAGGCTTGTTTTCTCAGCAATGTCTTCATATTGAGTATATGAAGAAGTTCATTAAATACAATTTTCCCTGCACCACCATGCTTGCAGATCCAAACACTGGGGAGTCATGCCCCTTCCACATGCATCCCAGATCCAGGAGGCATGGTATAAAAATCCTAAGTAGGGGACATGAGACAAACAGAACTCTTACAGCACAGGGTTATAGTCATAGTCATTATAATAACTCCCATTCTATGAAACCCATAGCTACTGTCTGAAAAACAAGTATTTCCAAGATGAAAATCTGACAGAGGTAAAACATTTACTACAGATGAACCTAAGACAAAGGATCTCCATTATAACTTCCAAGCAACAAAAGCTGGCTGGACCATAATCTGAGAAAGAACTCCAAACATGATGTGGAAACATATCCAGAATAGGGCCTTAGTTATCCTGACAGACATAATTTACTTCCAGGAAAACCATGCAGGTGCTGAGCATGCTGGAGCACAAAGCTAGGGGAAAACAATAACAAACTCCCCGTGGTAAGTAAGGAAATGTTCAGTGGGCCCAGGTGTACTAAACCCAAAGGCATGCAATATTCTTTCCTGCTGCCTTTCTTGACTTAGGCTGCACTAAGCGTTTGGATGGAGAATGAAGGTTGAGTTCCTACAAAATTATCCAGCCACACCTCAGCTATCCCCCTGGAATGGACAAGGCAGTCGGGGACACCCCAAAAATGACAGAAGATAATATTATCGATTAGTTATTAATGGAACATTGAAACATGGACAGTGAAGAGAAGAGGCCCTTGCAGCCAGTATTCTGCAGACACAAATTAAGGTCATGCAGAACTCTGGGGACAGACCACGTGCTAACCCCAAAGCCTGTGTTGGTGGAATCTCACCTTATTTCAACCCCTGCTCATCTGTCACTACCACACAGGGCAAGTTCAGGGTTCAAAAGACAGTCCACCTATACCTTTGGCTCCCAGCAACATTAAGCAATCGTCTCTACTAAATGACAGTTTGGGACAGCAGCTCTTTGAGCTGAGTAACTAAATAAAGAACCCCCAGGCAGGCTACTAGTAACAAACCTTAAATCAGCAGCCATTTTCTAAACACGATCAAATAAGGATTTCCTCAAATGAAACTGGTGTGGGAGATCCTAACTCCCTTCCTACTTAATCCCCATAGGAAAAAAAGAAAAGGTGTTCACCCACACAGTTACTGCAAATCTTTTCACCTCTTCTCCAATGGAGATGTACTCTTCCCTGATATCTCTGCCAATAAAACGAGAAGGAGGAGTGAAACTTAGTGAGATATAAAAATATAACTGGATTCCTTTTTGTATCATTTGCTGGTTTTATTTTTGGACTGTTTACCCACTGAGGTGACATGATCTGTAGCAACACAGCATAACCCCAAACCCCAGCATCCCTCTCGGCAGCACTTGCTCTGGTGCACCCAGGCTGAAGCCACACAACGGCTGATGGTGCACAAGCAGATCATCCACACTCAGAAAATGAAACAACTGACAGAAGGACAAAATAATTCTTGTTCTTGAGGTTTTAGACTGTAGGTGGCCACATGTGCCAGATAGCTAAGGATGGGAAGGCTCTTCCCTAGAGTATGACTGCAGCAGACCGCCCAGCATTTTAAGCTGGGAAGGTATCAGCTCTAGTGAACCTAAGGAAAACAGCAACTGCTTTCTAGCATGTAACTTTTTCAAAGACATTTCTCAATAGCAGAGGAACTAAATAGGTCACAGCAACACCTCACCTGCTGTCAGCAAAGACTGTAGTGGTTTCCTGGAACAAATCTCTTCTGTAATTGAAAATGGCCCATCCCTTCAGCCTTCCCTCGACAGCCTTCCTTTGTGACCTCTGTCTTACAAAACAGTCTCCTGTTTTGCCCAACCAGGTACTTTTACAAAGCAGAACAATGTGCTTTTATGAAATCAAAATCCCCAGTCTAGCATCCTGAGGACATTTCAAAACATATCTGGCTCACCTGGTGTAATTCCCCCATCCTCCTCCAGCAATTTAAAGTTTAAAATTACTGAAGTTGGGCGTGCTCCCAGATTTCTATCTGGAGTACTACAAAGAATGGCATTTGGTTTGCTTTCTCCTGTACATACCTGTGAAGTAGGACCTCCTTATATTCAGCCACTCCAGAACCGAAATATTACAGTAACCTAATATCACACAAGCTTAAGGGCCTAGCCCAGATGTTTGCTAAGAGTTGTCCAGTGAACTCAAAGCCACAAACACAAACTCATTCTATGCACAGAAAACCCTTTAACAGAGCTACTGCTTCCCAGTGAGTTACAGTATGCATGCAATGCTGGGTGCTGCTCTGAAGTTGGAAGCAAGCACTATTTATACTGCAACAGAGAGCAAGTTTGGTCTTAACAGGAGGCATGCCAGCTTCCCAAGCTGGCATGCAGGATGGTTTTGCACACAGGAAAATAAAAATGAGGAACAGAGGGCAGAGGGGGGAGCAAGAACTGTAGTCCTCACTCCTTCTGTCTGTATCTGTTACGAGTGCAAAACCAGCTGTAAACAGTAAAGAAGTCCCTATTTAGCAAAAATGCCATCCCAATTATACAGTGGTCATGACAGTTTAATATTTTTAGACTTAAATTAGTCCACTACAATTCACTAGAACCTCCTAACTAAACTAACCTACAGTCTAAATTTCCAGCTTTTATCAGAATGAATACGTACATGTTGATGACTCTTGAGTTGCAAGGAAGAGTCTATGAAAAAACAGTTTTTAATGTGATTGCACCAACTTACAGAGATGAAAGAAGAGGATAAAAGGAAAAAGAAAACACCTAACATGTCATGTTAATCCTTTGCCAGGATATTCCAAAATGCTATTCCTCATTACATTTCCTTGAGTCTCCTGCATATATTCTGCCAGTGACAGCTTTATTGTGCCTGTGCTTATCAAATGGCTGGGTGCATGTACAGCCATACAATGGAAAAAGGGATGGAAAAAGGGATTCTTCATGAGAACAGCAGCTGAGGGCAGCTTTCTGCCACCAGAATGAACCCTCCATGCTGCAGCTCATCCTGCAGGAGCGCCTGGGAAAGCCCCACTTGCATGGTTCGCACAGGTGAACCCGCCTGCCCAGAGTCCAGCAGCCACCACTGAAGCATCCCTTGGTCTTGGCAGCTCTCAGAAATGGGTGGCACCAGACTGGAGAGCTTTTGTGCGCTCTTGTGTGTGATCTCTGGGCTATGTGAGACTGTAGGCTTTTTACCACCTTTGTGTAGAATACACACCAGAACTTCAGCTCATGCAAGTCTCAGGAAGTTTTTCATGATTCATGCTGAAATTTTTCCTTGCTGAGTTTTACCCCTTTGAACATTTTAAAATAATTCCTTTTTTGTCTTAATATTTTACACCCTTCAAATACTTGTAGATTGTTATCATATGTCTTAGTCATCATTTAGTCCAAACTGTACATATTAAAATCTTGTAATCTTTGCTCATATTTCAATCTCTTCAGCCTCTTAACTTCTGTTGCTCTTCTCTGAATTCTCCACTAAATTCTTGACAAGTTTTTGGCAACAGAGTGGCCAGAATAATAGTGTCATGGACACCTTACGGCTGTACAGAGATGAAGAGGGAAACTTGTGCAACACCAAAATGACATTAGCTCTTCCCCAAAAATCAACAAATATGTCTAATCTGTTGTTCAGGATCACTTATTTTTAGTGGCTGCATCATGAAATACTCTGAAATACAAGTACAAATATCCACCTAAAAATACTAACTCGGAGACAGAGTTTAGTATACTCAAACCTGTGTTTAATTAGTCTTCATGTCATCTGTGAGGAAGGTGACATGGAACTGCATTTACCTGCAATACTCAAGAGCAAATGGCTGAAGGGAGGTCTTAAAAGACAGGGCCCACAGAAAAGGGACCACACAGAAACAAAGAATCCAAACAGTTTCTTCACCAGAAACCAAACTAAGGAGCAAATTACAATCCAAGATTCAGGAGATAAAGCAACATGTAAGAAAGGAAATATTTTAAAACAGATACAACTCTTCCAAACTCTGGAAAATTAAAGCATACAAAATCTCTGCAAAATAAGAGAAAGCATGGTAGGTTCTGTGTTGTATATTGGGACTGTAGAAATAATCTTCAGGTAAATCTCATGAGACATGGGACCAAGACACATGTAATCTAACTATTATCTTCCTAAAAGTTAGATATCTAACTGAAGCAACCATAATCATCTCCAGAGAGCCATTAATCCCATCCTAAAACTGTAATATATTTAGGATGAATAGCTCTCTAGAGGTATTTCTCCTCCTCTCCACTGATAACAGTGGGAGACTAAATAGCTGTCTTGACTGTATTTTCCTTGAAGATGACTAAAGTTAAGTAACCTGTACCCAAACATCATTTATAGCAGCTGGTCTCAAAAGGAATTAATGTAAGCAATCAAGTTGTGCAGGCATTTAAAATATTATTTTCTCTGGACTTTTCAAATTATTTGGTATTATAAAGCAAGCAATCAACTAACCAACAACCAAAAAAAAAAAAAAAAGGGGGGGGGGGAAAACTTAAAGATTCATATTCAGATGTCCTCCCAACTTTCCAAGTGCTAAATCAAAGACTACTGAATATCTGCTTGCATGGAAGATTTCCTTCCATAAAAGCCTGTGAACATTTGTAGCAACATGACAGGTTCAGGATGACAGAAAGCTATCACTGCCTTTAGAGGAAGGGTTCAAATGCTCTGAAGTGGCTATTAAGCGACTAAAGTTTGGGAAAGAGCATTCAACTTTCATCTGGTTCACAAAAGGCTGAAACAGAAAATGAACATGAACAAAGTTACTTAATAGAGAAGACTCACACAAAACTGGGGCAGAAATAGGGCAAAAAAGTTAAGTTTTACAGGACAATTATAGGAAACCATATGGTTGCAATGGCACTGATCTGCAAAACTTCCAAAAACTTCCAAAAAATTATGTCTGAGGAAAAGTGAGAGAAGAAGAGTGAGTGTAGTAAGACTTAGCTGACACAAGAAAACATAAACACTTGCCACAAGGAATGTGCAATCTAAGAGAAAGGAAATCATTTTAAAGAAGAAAAGAAGGAGGAGTTTAAAAAGAAAATTGAAACCAGAAACCTAAGAAAAGAAATATAATATATTGATAATAGAAAGCACTTTTAGGTCGGTAAATTCAGATTACAAAGGAATTAAGTGGCTTTTAAGTGAGGTCAGGGTACTCTTCTGAACATTCCAGTTCAGAAATTCAGAGAGGCAACACAGGAAGAAGGTACAACAAAGAGACCCTAAGGAATAATACTAAAAAAGATCTACAAAAAACCACCTGAGAGATATCAGGGCTCAAAAGTGACTACCATTTTCCAGAAACAAGGCTGAAGGAATCAGTGTTCCTCATTGTCCTCACAGCAGAGGCAGTGATCAGGCAAGGACACAAAGACCAGAGATAACTGCATCCCACATGGATACAACCAGCACCTCTAAGGAGAGATTTTACTTATCTGACCATGGGAAATGTGGTTAAGGACAAGAGGACATTCACCTCTAATAAAAGGAGGAGAATGCCTGGGCAGTAACTTGCCAACCTACTGGAAGGTCTTTTTACAAGGACTAAAAGGGGCAGGTGGGAAAAAAAATCCAACAGATAAGTATAAACAATTACTTGTAATGAAATATAACAACAGCAACAAAAAAACCAACAATAATAATGTAATATAGGAATAATAAAAGCACAGGCTATCCTAATAAAGAGGAAATAAAGAGAATAGCAGGGTTTTAACATCACTAAAGTACACGCTCTTTACTGCTACCAAGACAGGAAAAAAATCCTGAAGCAAACAGGGTATCAGAATATGTAAGTAAAAAAATTACACAAACATGTAGAGACAAAATCATAATGGTTCAAAGCACAAAATTAACAAGGAATGTCAAGAATAGCAAGAAACCATTCTATTAGCACATTTAGGTAGATGAGGAAAAATGTGGCTCTGTTAATCAATGTAGAGGAAGTTCAACTGGCAGATGATATGAGTGGGCTGAAATGCTTAACACCTTTTTCACCACCATTCATTCAAAATTTCAAGTGGAGAGACATGGATAATTCTTCTCTAACCACAAATGGGGGTATGGTCTTACTCCAGAAGAAATGACAAAAAAAATAGAGAGTACTAAGCTAAGTTAAATATTTTTCAAGTCATTTGTATATGAATTCATCCTGGTCTCCAATTAAGGAATTGTCTGAAGCAGACTTTGTGACTTTGTAGAACACACCAAGAGACCAAAGAATAAATCTAGTACCTACCATGTAAAGGGGGAAGAGAAAAAAAAAAGGAGAATAGGGAAATTCCAGACCACAGAATTTAAGCTTAATTCCCAGAAAAACTGGTGAACAATGAATCAAACCAGCTTTAAAGCACCTAAGTATAAAAGATGAGTAACACTCAACACTGATTTAAGAACAAATCATGCCAAAACAGTCTAATTTCCTTCTCTACAGGAAAAAAAAAAACCTGTAGAAAGCAAATGTCACATACCTTGACTTTATTTTGGCCTTTGACATCTTATATATTTTTCTATGCAAGTGAGGAGCAAAACAAGCATATCCACGGTATCACACAAATGTAAATCTATTTTGGGTAAGGGAATCCAAGCAGTAATTATCAAAATACAAGAATGCATCAGCTGGGTTTCTGCCCTAAGTTTTGTTCTAGTTGACATTTTTATTAATAACCTAGATGATGGAATAGAAAACATTTTTATTAAACCTGTAGAAAAAGGAACCTAGGAGGGCAATGAGTGGCTGAATAAAATTCAAAATTACCTTGGCAAATAAAAGAAACCTCAAGAGGCACTGGATGAGATTCAACAGGACTACAGGTAATGTACCTGGGCAGAAATTATTAATGACACTAATACAAGATGGTGATAACTGAGAAGGCAGCAGTTTTTCAGAAAAGGATTTTGAGTTCCTTCAAATGATAAGCTTTATATACGTTAGCAATGTTTGACAAACAAGGAGTCAATCATCTTTTTAAGGTTTGTAACTCCAAGGACAGAAGAAGTAATCTTTCAGCTCTATGCAATTTGGGCAAGTTTCAGGCTGTAAAAAGACAAATTATGGGTTGTGCTTTTGAATTAGATGTGAAACATCCACCAAAAAAACCCCTATATTAGAGAGTGACAGAGTCTTTACAACAGAATCCAATACCTGCTAGATCCTTCCACTAGCCTGATGCCAGCAACAAGTCTCACCAAAGTAGCAGCAGAAAATTCAAAAATATTGGTCATCTGCTCACTATCAAGGAAAGAAAAATGAATAAAAGTTACGAAACTCCTTGAAAGCAGCAGCAAAGGAAATCAATTGCACCAGGGTACAGTATTTTGGTTTTTTAACAAAAACTTGACAAATTTATTGGCACATTCATCAAGACTGTACTACTGTATTAAGAGAGCAGAAATTCTAATAGGTGGGCCTCAACTCCATTAACTTTCAATGCTTTTAAACTCTTCCAAAAGCAATGAAGTTTCTTGGTACCAACACATGGGCAATGGCATCTCCCAGTTCTTTGTTGAACCCCAAGTGTGCACAGGTGGAGACATGTCTGTACTGTTCCTTCTTTCCCTTCAAAACAGACCTCCTCTACACCCTGCCACCTTCCCATCCTCCTAATGCAGATTCTGATTACAGCAGCTATTTACACAAATCACTGTCCACGCCCTTCTGCCATGGCTAATCCCATGGCACTGGTGCCTGCTTCACTGCCTCTCTGCCTTCCTCACCCCCTCAAAACACCCTCCTTTCACCCTAATCCCACTCCCTGCTCTGTTCCCCATGGCCCCTGCCCCATTGCCTGGGTTCTCCTCCCCTGCCATGAGGAGAAGGTGCAGACCCTGCCAGGGTCAGTGTTTTGGCAGCAGCTCTGGGGTGGAGCAGGCTGGGTTACCACCACCAAGAGAACCAAGTCACCACATGCCACATTACTTGCCTGAAGCACTTCTCAGATGTTCTGGGCAAATACCTGAGGAAGAATGTTTATCATGTGGTCAGATATGAATCTTGGCAGGAGGGCTGGGAGCTTCTAGCTGTTTGAGTGGCTCAAATGTCTCAATGGATTGCTCCAGTCTGTGGCACATACAATTAAAGAACACTGCAGAGGCATGATTTCCCAAGTCAGACATCATAGCTTTTTGCCTGCTTACAAGACAGGCACCTCTGCTGTCTCAATGTGTAAGACTTCACACAGCAGTTCACGTTACCTGGGCTGTCACTCCAGACAAAATGCCTGCTGGCACACAGATCTCTCTAAGCTCAGGACTTCACTTGGAGGCACAAAACCCTGCAGATGCTGCTAAGCACCACGGTGTCTGATTGCCAGGATCGCACACAGAAGACACAGCTGGCTGGCAGGGTGGTCTGATGCATCTCCAACCCAGAGACCCCGAGCAGGAGAGATGCTGCTGTGCTGCTTCTGCCAACACGTGGGTTGCACACAGCACGGCTGAGAGGTGCAATGCTGACAGTGACCCTATGGGCAAATCCCAAACCTCCCAGTGCCCTGCACATCTGAAAGGCCTTCACATAAAAGAACACAAAGACTTCCCACCGCTGAAAGTCCACCTACTTGACAGAGAGCTATAAAATAACAATGACAATGTCTCAAAGAGATGTAAATACATAGTATCTACTGCCTCAGGAAACACAGGAAGTTTGCAATTCTTTCTGAATAACAAATACAGGAATAGGTATAAAGACCTGTTCCTACTAATGTGGTGGCAGAACAGTTTGGAGAATGAGAGCAAGATTAAGTTTTAACATTTTTTAAAGAACTTGAACCATTACTCAAACTCATTATTCAAATACTTCTTATACATTCAGCCTTTTTCCAAATGCACTGCTAGTAAACACAGGCATAAGTGTAGGAGTAAGCACACATATAAACTACTCTGTGTATTTCTGTGATGACTGCAGCTAACCCTGAAGCCACTGAAATTCTGCTAATGACAAGACACAGGTCCACATTATAACAAAACTGAAATACCAGGAAGCAAATCCATGCCATAGTGATTCATGTCTCTGACTCTGACTAGTTGCTCAGTGCTGTCTGCTTCTACATTACTTGAAGCCTCAAATATCCAAACAGCTTTCCCAACACCCACATATAAAATTTCAGAAAAATGAAGCCATTTCCTTTCATGTGTGAATCAACCTGTAGATTGCATGATATCTAGTGCAAATTAACAGTGAGATGATGAGCTTATTAAAAATAAACAAACAAAAAAATGTCTTTCATATGCCTAAGTATGAATATCCATTACTAAGTCAAGCAGAACTCAAACTGATTGAAAACGTACACTGTTCAAAGACTTGGCCAAAGACATGGCCATGACTTTGCCATGGCAGAGTAAGGTAGGAACTTCCTCCATGGCTAGATTTTTCCAGTCTTGTTCATGAGAAGGCTTTTCCTTACCTACCTCAAAAGTGTTTGTTACTTTCAGAAGCTGAGGTGACCAAAGCATGCACACAACTTGATTTCTTGAACAATTCCTGCCTTCCTACAGATAGCCATAATTGTTACTTTCATGTAAATGTCACACTCTGCAATTACACAACTTCTTAAAACAACATTTTTGGCAGAAATGTCACACCATTTATCTGGAATTTCTAAGCTCCCTAGACCAAAGAGCCTTCTGGCCAACTATTATCTAAAATTGCCTTTAAGTGCATACACCAGTAGAAGTTCTTTGCATCCAGCAGCTTCAGCAAGAGCTTCTGGGCTTTAAGAACTTTGGTAGAAAAGTGGCTACTTATCTAGAAACATAAATACGGAATTGGGCAAGCAGGATGAGATAATTAGTTCTTCCAGACCTTAAGTCTTGACAGTTTTAGGACATATGTTTTCATATAAAAAATCTCAGAGCAGTTAGCATACCTGAACCAACACCCCTCTTTGATGCTAGCAGTGGACTATCTCCAATGAAGCTTTCAAGTCGATTACTTACTTTCTGTACTAGCCTGATCCAACTAGACCCTACAGATAATTTCAAAATCCATCCTTATGCAGAGTTTTCCCTGGGCAAATCCAATGTTGTTTAGCATGGAGATTTTATCAACTAACTTACAATTATTCATTAATTATGAAATTTATGAATTAACAGTGTTTTAACCTTATATGTGTCCTGATGAACAAAGTCAAATTAAACAGCTGTAATACAAGTAAGGTTGGCAAACGTACTCTAAAAGAATCTTCAGAGCACAATCTCAACATGCAATTATGAGCTCCTGTTTGCCCGCTGTGCAAAGGACTCTTTAAGAGAGAATGAGTTTCTCCCAGACAGCTTGTCATTACTGTGCTTCCACCATATTCTGTTCTGCCATCACAACCAAACCAACCTATCCCAAAACCCTCTTTCTCATCTTTGAACTACACTGGAGTAGTCAAATACAAGTGAAGCACAAACAGAACTTGTGAATACACTTGATTTTCTTGTAATAATTCTAGAATTCATTGCAAATACACAGTATTTTGTGTTTTGGTACCAAATACACAAACTTTGGTATGTTTTACATGGGAATTTTTTTATGTACAAGCTGACTGTAACAGAAAGCCATCTTCAGTATCTGTGGACTCTTCAAGAACTGCACAGGAAAATAACAGTATGCAAGGAGAGGGAGGGCAATCAGTACTGCTCTGTCAACAACACGGTAATAGTTGGCATTATGATATTTCCCTCAAAGCAAACAAGCTATTGAAATTTGTTTTGTTTCAGATCCCCAGTACAGAATTAATTGCTTGGGACAGTTTATCTATCTCTTAAGCCAAGCCTGCATGGGGACATTGAGAGTGTTAAGGCAAACCAACTAAAGGTTTGACACCAATGTGCACACATTTAATTGTCTTGAAGCTGTGAGTAGATGCTCTAATTCAACAGCAAAGCTCCCTGTAGCTCCTTATTCAGTTAAACTAGATTGGTCTAAGACTAATTTACTCCTGAATTAAAGCAGTCCCCCAAGGACTCAGCACAACTCATTTTTGCATACTAACTTCATGCACTTAACCAATTTGCCTCAGCTCTTCCTGAGCTCCCCAAGCCTTATGGAGTTTTCAGTCCACAGCTGAAGGGAGCTTGGCTACTTCATTTCCAATGCTGGGAACACCAGAGTGTTTTCCTCAACAGGTTACTTCCAGAACACAGAAAAAACCACACAAATTTAAAGAGAAATTCCTTGCAATGCTTAGCTGCTTCCTGCTCCAAGGTGACAATCCATTGGATTTGGAATCTATAATTACCTTGTTCCTCTACTCTCAGTCTTCAACTTCATGGAAGCCAGTTCTTGAAAACTGGCATATTCACACATACACCAAAAAACCCCAGAAACAGACAATGAAAATAATGCAGGTGGACACTGATTCCAAAGTTAGATTCGAACTGTCACATCATCTTATTCAGAGGCTTCAAGCTGATCTGCTGATACTGGTTTTGTTCCATGATTTGGAAATGGCAATCATATCACCAAGTTCTACTATTTCTCATCCCAACCACAACTGTGGCACCTCGGCACTCTCTGGTAATGAATCATATCCCCTTAATTCAACACTATTTCAGTTCAATACTAATCCTAAACTGGGGTTGAAATTTCTCAAAATATTCTAAGAAAATTAGCTATAGAAATGATTGATTCTTTTTAAAACAAATTAGTTGCTTCCTTACTGTGAGAGTTCAGATTGCCATTTTATTTAGGCCAAAATGTAAAGCACTTCTCAGACTATAAGCTCTTAGGAGAAGTAAAGATGTCCTTCTTCCATCCAGGGTCATTAAAACTTACCTGGATGGTGGCAGTAGTTGGGGAATACTTTGTTTTGGCCTTACTGCATGGATGTAAACATTTCAGTGATGCTTTGAGAGTACCCATTGACACACTTGTGCACACACTTGTGCAGACAATGTCCCAAGGCACCTCCTAACAGTAAGTTCATGGACTGAGCTATCAGAATGATGAACAGTGTTAGAGGCCCAACTGTACAGCAGCTAGCTGAAAGGAGCGTTTAGAGGAATAAACAAATATACATAATGCCTGCTGTTTCCTCTGCCCAAAATAAATTCATTCATTATAAACGAACATCATCATCTTTAGAGACTTCAAATCCTATCAAAGCTGTATTTACTGACACTGGTTTTTGTTCAGCACTTTCTGGAAACTGCAATCTTATCACCATGCTCTAACATTCCTCATCACGACTGCTGTTGCAGTATCCCAGCACTTTCTGGAAATGAACCATATTCCATGGATTCAATCACAGATCTAACACTTTAAAACACCACTCAAGCCAGGCACCACCAAAATCCAGTGGGTAGCAGGCAACATGGGATGCACTGGAACATGGATTGTTCAAATTTGCATTTTCAATTCTAGATGTTTTTAAAACAAAGTACCTAACCTCTCAGTGTCAATTAAAAAAAAATCCCAATCCCAAAGGGATTAATAACAAAAATAAGGATGCAAATGGAAGTGAAGCCCTCTGGACAATATTTTCATTGATTTGCTGGAGAGAAGGACCCCTAGTGTCCAGCTGGATTTTAGCCAGCCTGGAGTCTGGTGACTACACAGGATCCAGGATGAAAAAACATCCTAGCTTGTAAAATATTTCCTGCAAACACTTTCCCATCCTTCTTATTTGGAAATTGACTGATGAAAGGAAAAAATACATAAATATAGTTCTGCTTTCCTAAACTAATTATTTCAAAATATAATCAAGGTATCATGTGATCACCTGGACTCTGAGGATTCATCATTACTGATGAACAGGAATATGCCTTGGCACAATAGTTTCAGTGGTTGATTATGCACTGCAGACACCTATAGATAAACATCTCTATTTGTAAAAAATGAGCACCGTCTCTGAGAGCAGTTGCTGATGAGGATTTAAAACCAGCATCAAAAAATGTAATGCTAGAAGGATGAGGCTGCCCAGCCCTGTCATGTAGTAGCTTTGCTCTCTAAGGGGAAAAAAATCTGCACGATTCCTTATGATCAGGGGTTTACCCATTGATTTGGATAATCATTCAAATGGCTAAACAGACCTCTAATTTGAAAATAAAAACCGATTGATGCAATCACAAACAAGTTCTGAAATTGTGATTTATAAAAAAGAGGGGAAATCTTGTTCTAAGCCAAAACACACACACAGTTACCTTTTTCTAATCAGAGCATTCATTTCTCCTCATTATGATCTCACAAGCACATTAAAATCTTATTAACATTAATTACTTCTGAGCGTCTATGCATGAGCAGCGACAGGCTTGCGTGCGCGCGCGTGTGTGTATGTGTGTGTGTCTCTGGATCATATCTACATTTATATACCTTGCTGCACTTTGCTTATAAAACATGTGAAAATATTGCTGCTAACACCAATTAGCTAATTTCACACACACAGATAGTAAGCTGCTGTCTCGCTGCACAGCTTATTATAGACCAGCAGACAGATGGACAGACAAACAGACGCAAAAAGCATCACGGCTCCTCCTAAATGCAAGATCTAAAATGCCTGGCATCCCCAGGAGTGTGAGTTTCATCCTCGTAAGTCTGATGGAACAAAATGACAAAAATAATAAAAAAATAATAATAAAAAAACCAGGAGACAGCCAAATATCCCATTTTCTACACAGATGGGTTCAATGATGAAGTGATAGAGACAAAGAAAAAACTGGCAGGCAGACAAGCAGCAGGCGCACAGAGAGATAGACAGAGACAGATAAACAAAGCAACAGAGAAAGAGATGAAAGCATATTCATACATATGAAATTGGGCTAAGCAATAGTAACTTCAGCCCACCAACAAGGTGAGGAAAGAAATGGCAGAGGCAAGAGTCACCATAAGCGTGACTTCACATGCAAAACCCTGACACTTTACGAAACTGTTTAGGGATTCTATTTACGCCCAGCCACTAAATGCAGCGGTGCTGCTGGTGACACTCAGCTCCACCATAAACTCCAGAACAAACACAGGAATCTACATTTATGCACCACTCTGGAACCACGCCTTCCTCTTCTTCCTCACCCTTTTTTTCCATCTAACTTCAATCCACCTCTATCCTGCTTCTAAATCTCATCCTTCTGAACCCTTCTCTCTGCCAGGGGTTAAGATACAAACAACATCAGCATCGCTCATTGTGCCAAACCCATGTTTATCCATCACTGGGGAATCAGCCTCTCAAGTGGGACCCTTGCAGAACCCAGGTGGACACTTACTGGTCATTTTCCTCTCTAACCAAATACCCATCTCTGCTCATCTTCTGCAACTCTGAAAAGAACTGCAACCCTGAACTGGAATTAAAGCTTTCATTGACATCAGTAGGATACAAGGTTTAGAAGTGCCAAAATTTGCCTTTCAGCCCTACTACCCTTTCTTCCACTTGTGTATTCTTCCACTGATGACATCATCAGACAAAACACTATAAGGAGGGAAATTATTAAAGCCAAGGAAGATGGTTTCCTTATTGGGAAATTTTTTGAAATGAACATATCTTAATTTCTCATGGTAACATATGTGTTTGCATTTTCCACTCACTCCTTTCAGATCAAGGGAAGTTAAATATGGCAATAATTACTGTGTTATCCTCAGCCTTTTTTACCTAAAGGTTTCGGAGCATTTCACAAGCTGTTCATGAAACTTCAAGGCATGCAGAAGGTTCTCCCATCACTCTAGTTCACTGCTAGGGAACAGAAGAGCAGAGGTGAAGTACTCAGATTTGTATGGAAGTCTACAGCATACACAAAACATCCTCTTATTTATATTTTTCATATCTTCTCTTCTTGCACATGCCATATCTAAGGTCATTAAAAACAGGACCTGAATTAAAAAAAAAAGAATAAATTCAGTATCTGAAGACTGTACTCAGGATCATTGATTTGTACTTATCTCACTCATGACTTTCTCCTAATGCTGCTTATTCAGAAGAACCTGCTCCCATGCAAACCCAGCACAGCTGCTGAGAAAACTACCATGAATTCAGTCAAGCAAGTTTGGCACATATTGGGTGTATTCCAAACATCCAAAACAACTATGGTGCATTCTCAGTAAACCCAGCGTTTCCAGGGAGCTCTGGAGCCCCTGAACACGGGCATTATTACAGTTGTTGTCTGGCACACAAGTGGCAAGCTTGGTGCACCTTGCCCGAATTCTGCCCAGCTGGGTTTTACTGTGCACACACAGCAGATCTGATTATAGTGCAGAGCAGGAACCATGGCACATGGCCCTTTCTGCCACAAGGAGAGGGTTCCTGACCTGCTGAGGCAAAAAACAAGGAAGCAAATTGAACACCAATCCATTTGCTTGGCTGACTGTGCTTCTTTTGTTATGGTTAAATATACAGGTGTCCAGAATAAGGATACAGAAAAGTAAAAGCTTTATAAAATAAACAAAGAGCAATAAAGATTTGAAGCTTTACAGTTTTATACATATGATAAAGCAGGCTTTTTCTTGCATATTTCCTAAAAAATGGAGTATAGACCATGAAAGTCTCTCTCAAATGATGCAGAATTACTTCCTCTGAGAGGAGGCAAGATTCCCTCTGACAAGGCAAGGAGCCTCAACAGTTCTGGTTAAGAGAGGTTCACTCAGAAGTTCAGCTCATTTGCTCAGGCTTCCCAAAAAGTCTGGAGAAATCTGTGGCCTGTCATTCTTCCAGATTCCAAACTCTCCACTGTGTTCCCACTTCACTGATCTTTAGGCACATTGAAACTTAGGAAAACAGGACAGCCAAGCAGAACTTCCCCCAACACACATCAGTGATCCCCATCAAAAACCAAGGAAGAGCCACACAAAGATGTGAGTTCAATAAAATGGTTAAGAAGTAAGTATCTCTAGATTTGCTGACTTAATGACTACATAGTTGTTGGCTCTTTAACCCATCTTTCCCCCAAACCCATACAGATACATAAAGGTTCATGGGACCCAGAAGGAAAAATGGTGCATCCTATAAAGCACTGCTTTGGCATTTTTGAAGACTGTGTACATCCTAATTAAATATGGTAAATGTTGCGCCTCAGTAAGTTAAAAACCAAATCCAGAAACTGATTTATTAAAGTGAATGCATAACACTGAAGGTGTTTAATTACAGAAAAAAGCTAACTCTTTTTATTACCACAACAGCATGTAGAGGTAACTGTGCAGTAGGGAACATTTGTAGAATATCCCCGTGTCTGAATTTAGCATGTAAAGTGGACACAATATCTTAAAGAGGACTCAAATAGAATAGACTTGAGGATCTCTCAAAGGACCCATGCTTATCAGCAGAACAAATCTGAGAGACCATTCAATCTAAAAAAAAAAGGTCATATATGTGTGAAAGGGGAACAGGGAAAAGACGTCTGCTTAGGGGATGTAGAGGGGGGGGGAAGATATTTAATGCCTTTCCTGTGCAAAAAAGCTTGACTTGCCTTTCTCAGGTGGGAACCATCCCAGTAAACCTGGTCTTCATCTACTCTATTCATCTACATTGTGAACCTTACTGTGTTGTGTCAGCCAAAAGTTCCAGCAGGCCGAGACAGTGTGAGAGTACTTAAGAGGTGCACTTGGCATCCCGACCAGCCTCAAGATCCAAACCCCTTTGTGTCCCTTCAGAGGTTAATAAGACAAGGTTTTACTGACTCCATCCTGGCTCTTATAAGCTTCTTGGAGATTACTGAAACTGGAAATTGCATATGAAAAAGCTGGTTCATCCAGTTTTTAGGATAGACATTCATCTAATTTGCCCTTTGACCCCTGAAATGTGAGACATGCCTGAGGAGTGTTCTTTGTTATAGTCTCACAAATACATCCAGTGATGGTGAATCCATGTGTCTCTGATAAAGGCAAAACCTTATTGTGCATTCCAGTTTTTTCTTTTGTAAACATACAAAACTAGATGAATTTGGCTCTCAAGAAAGAAAGTATTAATTGTGCTGGCTAATAAAACTTTCTGTTGCTGTCCTTCCAATCTGGTCTTCTAAGCATCAACAGACATTAAAACTGGCTCTTGGAAAGCGAAAAAATATCAGAGAGTGGTACAAACCCAAAACTTGTTTGCAAGTTTTCAAGAACTGAGATCTCAAGATCTTGAGAATCTCATTCTCAAGGAACAAAAAGTTAAATGCAGCTATTCCTTGTACAGTTTTCAGGCTGCATATACAAGCAACTCAGCTCCTCCCACTGTTCATTCTCTGAGAGATGCCTCAGCAGCAGCACACCTGTGCTCTGCCCAGATCCAGCACCTGCAGGCTCCCATAGGCTTTGTCCCCAGGGACAAGTTCAAACAGACAAGTAACAATCCTCCTTAAATGCCTCTACCAAAGGACCCTTAGGGACTGTGTTGTCCTCTCCTCATGGCACTTCTCAGACATTAACAGCGATTGCAGAGATGCACTCAAGAAGTTCAGGACAATGTAACTATTTGAAGGCATGTTTGTCTTTATACTTCATAGGGAGCTCCTGTCTTCTCTTGATGACTATTTTATGGATCAAGGAACACCACTACGTAATTCAGCCAGATATAACTTTGCCTTTTGGTTATTACTGTACAAAAAGAGGTGGTAGACTGGTCCAGTTTTTGAACACCTGCTTCTTGGACAAAGTTAACACTGGAGCTCATCAGGATATATCCAGCTAAGAGAAATCCAACCATGGGAAAACAAAAAAAAATTGAAGTTACTTTAACTCAGTTAAGAGAGTACTTACAAAAAGTAAGTAAACAAAACACCAAAAATATTTTTATCTTTAAAAATTCTGCTGTTAAAGACTATGTTGACATGTTGGTATATTAAATGTATTTGGCCTCAATATCCAGTTACTGTAGAGTCTTTGTATCTCATTTTGGAAGTAGAAATAAGACTTTATTGGCAAAGAAGTCACATATGTGTTACAATACCACAATGGTGTGAAAAAAAACCCAAAAAGAAGCCTAATAGTCTTTAACATAGCCAAGAATCATCTGAGCTTCCTTTGTCCATGGAACATGGTCTTTACTTCACCAACTCCCATCTGCATGTACAATACACTGAGGAAGGAAGAAAGAAAGGCCTCACTTCCTTCTTCCTTCTATGCCTCGATTGTTTCTGATTAAAAACTGGAAATAATAATGTTGATTCAGCTACTGAAATTAGGCAAAACTAAATTAGCTACTTTCATTAAACACTGTAAAATATTTGAATAAGTTTCTTCAGAAATGCAAAGTGCTATTTATCTGTATCAGCAGCTATCTATGGCTAAACTGTCCTAGAACCTTTTGTGAGCATTCTCTCCTCCCGCTGAATTCAGCTGATAATTGTTCTTTGTTTTGAAGGACATGAGTAACGCCTTTATCTAAAGAAGCCTGGGAAAGACTTGGACAGAACTGGCACCTCACTTTTTTGGTCAATGAGAACAAAGCAAACCAGAACAGCAACAACAACATCAAAAAGAAATCACACAGGGTCTCAGGATTCAACCTTTGCAGATGAAAAAAAAAAGCATCATTTTGAATGCTAAATTCTTTGCTACCTTTGCCTGAGCATTATGAGAATAATCACCAACACCTCGTAAAAGCAAGCCAATTCATCAAGTGCATAAGCTGAGATTTCAAGGAGAGATCTGGAAGAATCTTATTAATACACCTATGTATGCTGCCACAAGGGAGACAGTATCTAACACAGCAGAAATGAGGTCAAATGCACTGTCCTAAAGAAAACTGTCTCCTGGTCACAAATCACTTGTGGAGCACCATGCATCATCTTTAGTGCTTCAGACACATGCCAGCTGCAGCCAGTAGGGAGAAATACAAAGCTAAATTCAGCTCTTGGTTCAAGGCTGTTCTTCTAAATTTCATGGAATTGGTCCACTTTTATAAAAATGTAACATAGGGCAACATACGACCCATAAACATTTTAACAGATACACAGACATTCAGAAATTTCACGTGGAACCTCTTATCCTAAGAGTACAGTCCTCTGAAGAGGATTACTGTATGATAATTATTCCAGCCCACTGCTCCTAAGGAAAAAGGAAAGGGCTGTGGCCTCGTCCCACTCCTCTCTGGTTCTACTCATACAGAACCCTGCTGCTAAAATTTTCTCCCTCTTTTGCAAGTGGGACCTAAGTTAGCCCCTCTTTTTGCATGAAGTTCAGACTTTTTGTCCTCATTTTCTTTGAACAGCTCTGCCCCCTGCCTGCGTCTCAGCTTTTATTTCTTCTAGCTGCTCACATTCTCCACAAACCTCCTTCCTAAATGCTCCATTTGTATCCTTCTACAACACTGAAGCCAATGTTCCATAGTAACATTACTCCAGACTCTAATAACTCTTTGAAACTGCCTACAGTCTATTAAACCGTGTTCCTGCACAAGCAGACTTCCCCAGGAAACTACAGAAAAGTTCATTTTAGCTCACTTCCTTTTTGCTTTCAACCTTTTTTTACCTGCAAAAGATATGGAATGAAAGTTAAATAAATTCTGGTAGCAGAATAAATTATCACAGGGCTGGATATGGATGTGATCTAGACAAGAAGGTTCTCACTCCAGCATATAGACAGTTTTAACTGAGATAGCTCAATTACTAATAGGAGTTTGGTCAAGACAACCTAGGGCTGAATGCTGTGAAATTACATGGCTCAAAAAAATACATGCTAAATTCACCTGAGATACAACATAATACAGCCTGCATGAGAAGGACAGAACAGTTTTACTGTCACCTAAACTACCTAAGTAAACACTAGCTCTTAACCTCCATGTGGTAAAAACCTTTCCAAAAAGAAAACAAAAAACCCAACCAAAACCCAAACCCCAAGACTTCAGGTGTCAGTTCCAGTCTGACATGCCAGAGAAAGACCACAAGTATTCAAAAGCTTTGTGGGGAGGCTAAAGGAAACCCATTAGAGTAAAGAAAGAAGCTGCAGTGCACTTTAGGGTGATAACAAGGCACAAACTCAAGAAGGAAGGATAAAACTTGCTAGTATACAGCTATAGCTAGCA
Organism: Melozone crissalis; assembly: GCF_028551555.1. NCBI lineage: Eukaryota > Metazoa > Chordata > Aves > Passeriformes > Passerellidae > Melozone > Melozone crissalis. The sequence goes on along the minus strand of NW_026535786.1, from coordinate 17,820,440 downwards.
TCCTTCTATCTGCTTTCAGAAACTGATACTGCACTACGACTTTGTGCTTACAAAAATATTTAGGATCCCTGTAAAAACATTGGGAAAAAAAGTTTGTCTACCAAAGTATTAAGAAAAGCTTGGATTGGGATCCAGTCCCCTGTAAAGAAGGACTCAGAGACTAGCAGAAAGAGCAAGTTAATTTGAGAATCCAGAAATACCCAGCACTAGGGAAAAATAACTGAGCTTTCTCTTGTCCGACACAAAGTTGTGCATAGCTGACTGTACTGCAAAAGCACAACTGGCTTTTAATCTCATTCAGGAGCAGCTGCTTTCACAGCAGTGAAATGTTTCAGGATGAGTCTGACTGACTTGGTAGATAAGTGATTTGAGGCTGGTATAGTCAAGAAGGAACCAACTCTTTTAGGATATATCACCATCTTAAAAACACTTTTTCTATTCAATTGGAGCAAGCTTTAAAGCTTTCCAAACTTGGCCATGGCTTGGAGAGGAAAATAAAAGCAGCTTTTTCACGAAATGCCAGAAATTACAGAACAGGGCTTGGATTTCAAATGGTTCACCAGGACGGGCTGGGCCTTCATGTCACTTCTAATCACTTGTATTAGTTTAGCACCAGCAAAAGGTGCCAGATTGGTAGCCCCAGGCACTGTACTCTCTATTTATCCCCAGAGCAGGTACAGCAGGATGGCAGGCTATCACAGAGATGCCAAACCCTGCTTCAATTCCTCCCATCCAGGGGCCTGGTGACAGGAAGGTGATGAGGCCTCAGCGCTGTGACTGCCCCAGTACCCTGCACTAGGCTTCAGAAGGATGGGATCCCAAACTGCAGGGCCTGTGAAAGGGAAATAAAGGAGTATCCTCCGAGACACTGAGATACAAGGAGCAGGGATCCTTTCCCTTGCATTGCATTCTAGATGTCTCAAAATGAATGAATACTTGAGAGAGCGACGAGGCCAGAGAGAGTCAACGTAGTGAGTACAAATGAGATTTATACGTAGCTTGAGTCACTCCAGACAATTAGCTACCCACCAGGCTGTTTGGTTTATTGTCCCTACTGGATAAAGATTTAATAAGCAGTCACCTAGATGGGAAACACGAGACTTGCAGAAAGGAAACTTTTCATTACTCTCCACGGAAAACTTGAGCCCAGTCCTGCAACAGCTCTGCACAGCTGATTCCCACTGGTGTGTCAACGGCTGCAAGATGAAGCTCTTTTTCATGGCAGTCCACATAGGTGGGAAATATGGGAAACACAGGACCATCTTTTATTGAATAATTACCATGTCAGAAATCTTCCACACATCAAATTATTCTATGGAAATTAATACAGCTTTTTTCAGGTTTTTTTTTTCCTCTTCTGTACTCAATCTTACCGAGGACTCAGACATTTTTTTCATAGCATAAAAGCACAAAATGCTGGGTTTAAAAAACTTATCTACTGGGGAAATATGCTGTGTAGGGATTATATTAAACAATTCAGTCTGTGTTTGGAAAAGAAATACAGATTCATCACAACGAGGAAGGATGTTCAAGAGTATCCTGAAAAAACAGCCAGTATTCAAGCCAAAGGACAGGATGAAGTGGGCACAACAGTATAAAGCTGACAAGCAGATTCAACTGACAGTGACAGAAAGAATTGGAAGCTGCCAAAGCCTAAGCTACATTAGGGCTTCTTCAGCTACTACCCACTTTAAAATTGAAACTAAAATCATCAATGAGAACATTTGATGAAACACCTTCAGATGGGAAAATCCTAAAGGCAGCCACAGCACAACAGAAAACACAAATTTTGGGAAATCATAGGAAAAGGAACACCTATCAAATGTAAGGCTGGGGAAAAAAGGCTGAATTACAGACTGAACATTTCATGACCTCTCAGTAGTCATGCCTGGTATCCAAGGCTTTAACACTCTTCATCAGAAGACTTCTTTTGCTGTTAGTACTGCTCGTTGCAAGAGAGCTCAAAGCCATTCATTTGGCACAATTTTTGTCAGGCAGTGTCCCAGAGGGTGTGGCCCGGCCTCCTGGGAATAGCATTTGTTAGTTTTAGAGAACCAGCAGAGGGAGCACATCAGCAATTAAACATGGTTTTCTTGTGTTTGTGCCTAAACAATGAGATTTTTTTGGTTGGCTTTTTTGTTGTTGTTTTGTTTTTATTCTCAGCATTCCTCTGTCACTAATGCCTGTGACTCACTTAGCTCTCAGATTGCTGGGAGTTCAGGAGCTAGACCATGGAGAATAGCAGGCTCCACATCCAACCCACATAAAATGACAGTGGACACAAGCTTTCACCTAGTTGTCTTTCTTCACTTTTCTCCCCATGTCAACCTCCATCTTACACATTCCTGACATCCTGCCCATGAAATCTTGCACTGCCACATGACAATTACTTTCACATTCCTGCACTGTGACCACTAACTTTCTAGTCAGAAAGAGAGGCATATGGGTCTCTAGGGAGGAAATAAAAATCAATAATTAACTTTCAGTCAGCTGAAAGGACAACTCTGAAGTCCATAACACAACTTTCCTAGTCCTACTTTTGTATCCTCAAGGGATTCATCACACAGGTACTGATGATCTTAGAAATAAGATATTAGAAAGCATGTGTTTTAGTTGAGAAGGAGGAAAAAAAGGAAAATCAGTAATTCCGATGCTATATTTACCTCCAAATCAAATGACACACTATACCTGCTTGCATTTTTAGCTCTACCATAACCCCGAGATAAATTCACTCTGAAAGTGTAACATTAAGAGGCCATCTACAGGTGTAACTTACAGAATGGCACCATGTCTGTCCTGAGAAGGATTTCCAGTAAGTGCTCTGCAGAGGTTTGGAAGCACTGCCTATTCAGGCTTCCTTTCTTCTTTGCTGTAGTTACCAACTGGTTTTAATTCCGACCTTCATAACCACTGTTTGATAGTAGCTCAAAGATTCTGGAAAACCCTACAGATTCTGGTTCACCTCTGGTCTGTCATTTACACCTGTGCAATCTGGACATAAAATGTTGCCTAGTGACCTGTGTCCACCCGCTGCAGAAAAGCACAAGGAAAGAACTATGACACGAGGTATGGAAGAAGGAAGTCCTACAGACACTGCTAGGGTTTGATCAGGTAGGACTAGAGTCCCTATCTGCCATCAAAGATCTTGAGCAGCAGTGCCTGAGAACAGTAAGGACAGCACAAGCTGCAAATCCACCCTCCATGAGGCTGGCAGGGCAGGTTGTCACTGATGGGATGAGGCCATTCTTGGCATGAAAGGATTTTAATCTTTGTTCTGGAATAGTCCATGGCCTTTCCTCCCATAACGCCACCGAGTGCCAACTCAGCCAGCGGCTTGCTTCTCTGGGAGGTGATCATCTGCTCCTCAAACAACCTGGGACCCTCCACACTCTTCTCCAAAGCCAACAGACAGCTGTGAGAAGAACCGTGTTTACTTTTCGTTAAAGACAGCTTTATCCCATTAGCCCAATTTCCCATTCCTGTATTCTATCTACTTCTAGATACAGTCTTCCCTGCACGGGGTAAATGCTGAACTTCCTTGCTCTTGCCAACCTCAGGGATGTGTAGCTACCTGCCCCGTGGCACCGGCAGCCCTGGCTATCCCAGCAGCTATGGAAGAGGAGGTGGCACATGGCCCTGTGCCTCTGGTGACCATTTTACAAGACCCATCTGCAAACAGAACTCTCGCTAGCACTGAGCGGTCAAAATGCCGTCATAGCACTCGACAGTGCTGGAGGATTAAGTACAGAAGTGTAAGAAAACATGAAAGACATAAGCAGTAGTCATTCTGAAATGCTCCTATTAGAGGAGAATTGGATCCGTGCCGTTAGAAATAAACATTAACTTTGATAATAAATACTAACAAAGAATATAGTCAACACTATCAAAGGAAAAACCACCCGGACAAAAGCCTTTGCCTTTATTTACTCCTCACTGAAAGTTTAATACATCTGCAAAAATCTCTTCAAGTTAAAACAGTACAGATCTTACAAAAGTATCTCAAAATTTGGTGTATGGTCAAACACTACTTTTCACCAAGAGAAAACTGGCATTGATAAATTGTTAAAAAGCCAAGTTATTTTTCACAGTTGATACTGTTTGTTTACATTCTAAAATTTCCTTGGACCAAACTAACCAGAACAGAGAAGTCCATTTCACTGTGATTTGCCATCATTTTCCCTCTGCACCACAGTGTGAATGTCAGACCCTTCAGAGGGAACAAGTTATTCTTTAACAGTAACTATTTCCAGTGCATTGTTTCAGTTTAAAAAAAAAAACCCTTTTATAAAGGATCTGAATTCTCTGAAAGTTTTGTTAAAAAAATATAAGTAACACGAAGTTAAATTTCAGTCTTTAAATTCCCATTAACATTTATGAATCTCTTTCAGCAGAAGTTCTTTACCATACAGATCGCAGTTTAAAAACAGACTGGAGTGAAACCAACTGAAATCTATAAGGCCACAGCATGCCATCAATTTCTAAATAGAACTTCTATTCAAATTATTCTGCTTAAAACCTCATATGGTCTGCAAAAATGAGCAAGGTTTTTTTGAAACAATTTAAGTAACAATTTATCTAAGACTGTAATCTCTCTTGTATGAGATTTGTAAGCCATCCCACAGAATTCTCTAGCAGGGGACACTATTCCCTATTTACATCAAAGTTTTATATAAATAATATTACAATTTTTTTAATATTCTGCAGCTGTTTTCCCTTATGAATAAGCTGGGCCTATGAAGAAAATGTGAAAATGGGGAAACTGTGAGTAATATTTATAATAATGATATATTCAACTCAGGAAATTGCTACAACTGTCTTTATCAAAATAAACAAGATGGATATTTTTTCCTCCTTTAAGAGAAAAACAACATCCTCCACTATTAAAAGTAATTTGACTTGGTATTTGTTTGGTATTTGGATTTAACCGTCTTATATCCCATCTTTGGTCCTGTTAAAAAAAAAACAAAACAAAACCAACAAAACAACAAAACCCCAGCACAAAAACATACACACAAAAACCCCAACAGCACTGCTTCTCGTCTCCCAGGAGTGAGAGCGGCACATACACACGCCATTCAGCCCAAAATTGCTCTAGCTACAGGGCATGGCAAGGCATGAAATAACTGCTCCAGAGCACTTCCTCGTGTGGGTGTGTTAGATAACTGTCTGCTCCAACACTGAAATAAAGCACGGTGTGCCCGAGGAGCAGCGCCAGCCCTGCCCCGCACAGCTGCCCGGGCTGCGGGCAGGGACCCCGCGCGCCCCGCGCCAGCAAACCTGGCCCTACCTCCCTGGCCAACGGGCCTGGCATTCCCCGAGTTCCAGCCACAGCACCATATGCTGGATTTAAGTTTACTCAGGCATACTTTACCCTTTGCTGCTGTATCCAGATTGCAAACGGACTTTGCGCTATTGAAAGAGCTAAGATTTGTTTTGTTTGGGTTTTTTGTTTGTTGGTTTGGTTTTTCTTTTATTTTTTGATAGAATATAGTTGGGGCTCAAGAAAAATTACATCCTCCTAGTGAAAAAGATTTTACCATTAGAAAGAAATCTTACCGGATAATGAAAAAATGTTTCTGCTATTGTGACTCTCTTTCTCTGCTTCAATTCTTCTGGCCTGGAGTTTTTATAAAATCAAGCGATTTCTCGTAGTCATTTTTAAAGTTTTTCAAAATGTTCAGATGAGCCTGGGCTTCTGCTAAAAGTACGTGCACAAGAACCTGAGGACAGGTCCACGTGCTCCCCTACAAAACACCTGGGCTGTAGAGGAACATACACCTGCACTGGTGCAGGAGAAAATGACAGGTGCCTGCCAACCCCTCACCCATCCCACCACGAGCAGGACGACTGCAAACACTCCTGCTGCCCCACTCCAGGCTGACCACCATCTAGAGGCACCAGCAAATCCACCTTTAAGACCTCTACATTGCTTTTGGCATAACTTCAGCATCCTCTCTACGACCAATCTGAGTTTTCAAAGCCTGAGATTCAAACTTTAGGAGAGGAGGAAATACCTTGCTACAGTTAACAGGTCATTTAGAGCAACATACATATTAAAAGTCTATCAACAAAATATTAATTTAAAAGTTTGAATGAAAATAAGGAGGAAAAAAAAAAGTAAACAATAAATGTCCCTCCCCAGCTAAGAGACAAGCCACCAAATTTTGGCACACTGATATATAAAGCCTTGAAAAGTTCCACTCATGTTCTGGAAAAGCTGCTAATAAAATGGAGCAAGTAGTTTCTGTAGTTACAGTGCCAGTGAATAGATCTCCTGCTTTGGATTTCAATTAACTTAGTTTGTTCAGCGAGGAGGCACTTCTGTAGAAATGGGGACTCGTAACTTAAAGGACAGCTAAAAAAAACCACCAAACAACAGCAAAAAAACCTGTTGGCAGCAAAAGTTCTTTCTGACTGCAAAATAATGGATTTTTAAGAAACATTTCAAAGGATTTGAAGGTTTTGGAGAATCTCCTAGGCAGTCTCAGGTGGGTTAGGAATATTGCATTATGGACTTCTTTGTGCTAAAAGGAAGGCCTAATGCATGTTTTGAAGAAGTCCGCCTCTTGCTATTAAATAAATAATTTTCTATTAAAAAAGGTGATTGTTAGTGTTCAGAGATCTCCAGCGATCAGCGTCCATTTTATATAATTACTTAGGATTCTCCAGAACACTTTATGTAACTCACTTCCACTATCCCTTCTCTTTTTTCTTTTCTTTTTTTCTTTTTTTTTGTTACCAACAGAGTAGCAGTTTTACTCTCCAACAGAAATGGCAAGAGCTCAGATAAAAAGACCATTTCAAATGGATCAGTTTAAGCAGTCTTTAGAACCCATGATAAATCTGGGCTCCAAAAACTCGACAATGCTAAATGGGCTATGAAATGCATTCACAAATCCCTCCCCAGAAAAAAAAAAAAAAGAAGTAAAAAAAAAATCAATTCAGAGAAAAGCTTCAATGTTTGAAAATACAAATAAGCAGCATATTTTTGGAATGAAAAATGGTAAATAAATAGTTACTATTTCTGGACAAAATGGCTCGATAGATTTCATAATTTGCCACCACTGTAAAAAATATCTATTCCCTTCCCCCCTCCCTTCCCCGTCAGTACACACGGAAACACAAGCATAACCATGCATAAAGTGGGAGGGTGGGGGGCAGCCAAGGATACAAACTCCCTCTTAGAAAGTTTGAATTCTTATTAACCCAGTGATGCCTCCATAATGTTACATTAGATCAGCAACATAAAAGTTAGAATATATGTCTCCTTTCTTCCTAGCAAAGGAAACTGCAAAAACACTAATAATGAAAAATAGATGTTAAAAATATCCAGGAGGAAAAAGTACATGTACAATAACCAAAATTAACCCACTCTGCCCCCACACCAAAACAGATAAACAGCAAAATCTCTGAATAAAAATCCTGTCAGAAAGAGTGGAACCTGCTTTCTCTTTTTTTGCTTTTATTTACTGTATGCCAGGCATGGACTTTAAACTTACAGTGTGCATATATATAGAAAACAAAGAACGAGAGTCCCCGTTAACCCTGGCCACCGGCATTACAGTTAAAAGTCATTGGCAAATACTAATAAACCCCCATTTAGCAATAAATAAGGAAAACATGATATATGGACAGACAGATGGAACTGCATAAACAGAAAAGAAAAAGCAGAGAGACCCACAAACATACGGAGAGAGCTGTTTTAAAGAGTGAAAGATATTGATTTACTTCGAACTAGTGTTGGAAAACAAACGTATTTGTTTCCTTCATGATTAAAAAAAAAAGTAATTAAAGTGAATCATAAGGGGGCACACCCTTAAATAAGTCGGGGGGGGGAACATTTGTAGAGGGTAAGGCCTTCTATAGATGTTCCAAATTTTAAGCTAGCAAATAGGTCTGGCAAACTTACATCTCTAAATTAAAAATCGAGGGGGGGCGGGGGGGGGGGGGGGGAGAAATAAAGAACTGGTGGTGGTTTAAGGAGAGTAGAGGCTTTATTCTTTTATGTTTTATAAAAGTTGACTGGCCTACCTTGTTCCCCAGTCCTCAGTTTGTCTCCTCATAGTCGCTGTCTCCCTGGAAGTACAGTGTGAGTGGTAATGACTGCCTGCCTCCCTAATGAGTCCATTTTCCTGCTCTTGATGTTGTGTATATACACACACTGCAACCTACCTTACAAACCACAGAGACGGGAAAGGGAGAGCGAGCGAGAGAGAGCGAGCGAGAGCGAGCGAGAGTGCGAGAGACAGGGAGAGCGAGAGAGGGAGAGAGAGAAAGGCGCACACAGACAAAGCCCTCCTACCAGACAGCAGACAACCCTCCTTCCCCTATCTAGCAAAATACAACTCGGCTAATGCAGCAACAGGTTCAATACCGCCAGGCTGAGGCAGCGTAGCAAAGGTATACGGGGCTGAGCAGGATTGCTGGCAAATAAACACTTCGGTGCCGGCTGGCTCCACCTTTCTTATTTATGTTACAGGATGTTGGAATGCATTGTTTCAGACAGTCCATATGATTATCATAAATACATTTTTCGTGCATATTAGCATGGAGCGCCGAAACGTATCAGCCATTCTGCTCCGTAACCCTATAGCTCTAACACATGCAGGGAAGGTGTAAACATATCTCTTTTGACAGGCAGACTACACAAAGCCCACTGATGATTTTAAAGTCATGAGATCTTTCAAGAAAGACGCTCCTGGAGATAGGTTTCCCCAGACAATAGGGGAGCAGGGAAAATTGATCTTGATGAGGAAGAAGTCTTCCTAAGAGACTGCTCGGTAAACAATTGAAAAGAGAGGGCTATTCTCCCCAGCATTCCCTCCTTTCAAAAAATATATATTGGGAAGCTTCTGCCCCTACAGCTATAATAATGTGCTGTGCTTATGTCTGAACAGGTGCAATGCATATAGTACATGGTGTTACAAGGACAGAAATAAATCTCTCAAGTAAAAAAACATTTTCCCAGTTGCAAACAGGCCAAGGTTATTTAAAATAAAGGTCTAATCTGAAGAATGTTCTCCCCACTCCCTATATATTTTTGCTGGGGGGAGGAGAGGGGACGGACGGGTGGTGGAAGGTGCAAAGGAGAAGCAAAGATAGGAGAAACAATACATGGAACCAGTTACTGTATTTTTATTTTTACAATATTCTGTCACATCTGAAGAAGATGTATGCTGCTTCTAAAATAATTTTCACTCAGCTCTGCTTCTCATCACGCATAAACTTATGCTGTCACAAAAATTCTATTTATTTTAATGACAACTACAGACATGTCAAAAAAGGAAGACCAGGGAAAAAAAAACATTTTGCACCTGTATTTCATCCTTGGCAAATGCTCTCCAAGAACTTTATCCATAGGGTATTTTTTAGATGAAAAAAAAAATAATTAAGTGATATTACCAAGGTTATGCTGTAAATCAGTAGAAAAACAGATGAGAACTCAAATCTCCTGAAGCAAAACAGACTTTTCCTGGAGTAACTCATACCCACCTAAAAGTTAAGTGTCCTGTCTAAGCCAGTTGAGTAGGCTCCCTCTATTGTCAGTGGAGAGACAGGCACCTCCCAAATGCAATTCATCCCAGTTTTCTCTGTCTCCCCACTAAAGAGGGAGCCTACACAACTAGATTAGGCTAAGCAGCTAGCTTGTAGTTGGCTAAATTAAGTAAAATGAATCTCACTTTTGATCTAAAGCTCTATTACAACATCCTGCTTCCCAAACTACATTTTTATTATCACATTTATTATTAGGCAATATATGCCTAAATTGTAGTGATGGAAAAGGGATAGTCTGCTGACTAAAAGAGACAGGTAAACTCCCTAGATTCATGGATTTGTACCCTCAGGCTGGCTGGATATTCATGATTCACAGAGTCTTTATAATATTAACCAGCCTGGTGACTGGTGAATTTGATTAGTTTTGTTCACTGGTACACATTTTTGTATTTTGCTTATAAACATTCTGGTTTTATCCAGATGTACAGTAAATACAGAAGGATTAAGTAATTTATTTCAAAAGGTTAATTTTCATTAGTTTTTTATCAAAACACAGCCTCTCTTACCTTAGGGTAAAATATGAAGAGTAAAAAGCTCTAATAGATGACTTAGTTGAACTCCTTCTGTAATATTTAGCTATGTACACACCTGGCATATGTAGAGGCAGCTCTCCAGGTTACTCTAAATATATATTACAAAAATTTAGTTATATTACATATTTTCTTCTCTGGACTTTATGACCATAATCACCTTATTGAAGGGTATGTAAGGTCAGGAAAGCAGAAGGGGCATTTGTAGACTTTGCTTCTAACTGTGGTAACTCGATCTGGCTGTGTAAGTACCAATTGAGCAGTCATTGCCTCAGTTTTTCCATCTGTAAAACAGACTCAACTGTAGTTCCATGAGTAGATGGTACTGTAAATGTGTGAAGAGCCTTCCCATCTCGGCCTGGCATCTCTCAGAGTTTTACGATGGCAAATATTATGGGAAAAAAATAAATTCTTTGTCAAGGGGACTTGTATCAAAGCCAGCTGATGAAAATCAAAAGTTTTCATATCCTCATATTCAGTTCAAATAATAGGAATAGTCTCTGAAGTTTAAAATTTAAAAAACAGGTCTACACCAAAATAAGGATATCAGAAGTGAGAAGTTCTTAGCAGCCTGGAATATATGACCCCAACTAACATTAATTCCTTTGTCTTACCAATCCACAAACAAATCTGAAGAGATATTTAAAATGTACCAACTTTGCATAAAAAAACACACTTGAACCCTTCAAATGTAAGACATTCAGATTGAAATTGGCATACTGAGTCAGGAACACTATGGTTTGAAAAATGTTCAGACTTGCAACTGATCCAGATCCAAAACCTGTAAGTTGGAAGGCACCTAGATCCTTAACTTTTCTCTAACTTTCTAGAGATGTCATATATGCATCTGAACCAGGGTAACAGGCCACATTTCCTCATGTTTTGAGCAAGTCTGAATCTCAGTAAGAACACTAGAACTGAGCCCAGTTCCACTCACTTAGAGCAATGCTTAGGGCCAGACCCAAACTGGAGCCCAAAGCCACCCCTTCCAAAGTCGCATGGGGTTTGTGTACTCATAGAACTATAGAACTAAACCAAACACTTCCAAACCTCAAGACTGTTGGAAAGCAAATATGGAATAGATTCCAACTTAAGCTAGTTTTGGCCTTCAATCAGAAATTAATCAAATTAACCATAATCTTAATAAAATCCAAATATATGTTTGACCTGAATGAAAAAACCCACAGGATGTGATTTGCACAACTGGTTCCTTGCCTGAAAGTCTTTTTTAGACTTAGGTCCTAACCATCAATGGCTCAATTCTGGGTTGTCTTATTAATCATTTAGTCCATCTAAACCATTTTTAAAAAATCCTGAGAGGTGTGGTTTGAATGGAGAATTCTGATTTAATGTTTTGCCAACATAAAACTGCCCATTTGCCTGATTCAAAATACTCAATGAAAGCTTGCTCACCACCACACCACACTCCTGTGGGTCTGCAATTCCTCCTCTCCATTATATGAGGAGGTCAATGGCTATGCCTTGGATCATTTGCAAGAAGCAGAAGGAGAACGTGTGGCTGCTGGCAGCTTTGAGCCCTGTCACAGGACTGGACACAGAGCTGCTGTGTGACAGTGAGGGCCTGCATGGCAGTCACACGGCCTGGCCATGCAGCACAACAGGCAGGCAAGCCTTGTCATGTGCCAGGAGACCTGCAGAGCCCTGACCTTCAGGAGCAAGGGGAAGATAGGGAAAACCAAAGTGCCCACCAGAACTGTGAGAGACTTTGTTGCAATTGACAAGATTCTTGATGATGGACTGAGAGGGAAGGAAGGTTCTTCAGTGCCAAATAACATATTCTAGACTGCTTTAGTCTCTCCTCTCCACTTCGTGTCTCCAGGCGCACCAACATGCTAAGTTTAGACATATCTTGTTGGCAGCCAAAACTGGAAAAGGAGTCACGGCATCATGTAAACATGTCTGAGGATAAGAGCTACTTCCTTCAGGAAAAAAAAATAAATAAATTAGCCTCTTAGCAGATACCTAAGGGTTGATTTTCAAATGCTGAAGAAATTTAAGTAAGACAGACTCCATGAACTGGTTGGGTGCCTTGCCTATCCCTGTGATGGGCTAAAACACTGGTTTTGATGTACTTCACATATTTGCCCTACGACATTTCCATTAAAACCTTCAGGGAGCTCTGCATTACCAGAATCCCAGGAACTGTTCCTAGAAACCAGGCTGGTTTAACAGCATACTGCTGTTAAAAATCCCAGGCAAGCTTCCATGACAGTTCTGTTTCAGATGGCATAGGCAGGATCTAGAAACAGTCACAGCAACATGTCTGAACTTGATTGCTTCCACTCTGTCCCCTTAACCACATCCACGGGTCTCTGAGACTCCCCTGGTGTATCACACCATCTTGTTGCCAGCCCAACAGGATTGGTGATTCACATGTCTCTACTGGTGTCCTGCAGTGTCTCTGCAACTTTGTGCAAATGTAATGAGAGAGATGCCAATTAAAAAAGCTCAAGAGTCCTGCAGTGTGGCAGGCTGATTCAAATTAGATACCTGTATGAAGTGATTAAAAATGGGTTTTTTAAACCTGAAGATAACAGGAGGACAGTATGTTTGATTTACATCAGCAGGGGCCAACAAAAAATGTAGAAGGACCACACAAAGCTCTTTATTCCTGCGGATTTACTGGTGATGATGCTGAGGACAGGAAAAGGGAAATACAGTGCAATTCTGGTGCCTTTCAATGTGCAAAGAATCTCAATTGTTCTCCCATCTCAGCAGTCACTACTTAGTGCCACACCTCCAAATAAGTAATACTTTCCTTTAATATAGCAACTTCAGTCCATCATACCATATTTCAGGTGCACGTAATCATAAACTCAAATCTCACAACTTCTTTTGGCAACAAAACTACTGTGAGTCTCATTTTACAGATAGCAAAAAAAAAAAAAAAGGAAAAAGGCTTTGAGAACAGAAAGTGGAATTAGGATGTTAGCCTTTGCTGATCAGAAGTTCAGTCTAAGTTGCCTCTATGGATCTGACTCCCAGACAGCCCAGCTGATTGACAAGACTGGGATGCACTTACTGAACCAGAATTGGCTTTTCTAATGTTTGGGTTTTTTTTTTTTAATCTCAGAATGTCCTGAATAATAAACCAGAAGCAAAGCTGATGTGTCTCCAACAGTTTAAATAGATTTGTGTAAATCTGTGTGCAAGTAGTGTGTACCAAATACTCACTTTCCTTTGTGATGACAGTACCTGTACTTCAGTGGAGGAACACTTTGCATAATGACTGTTCCCTCAGGCCACCCTGCACTAAGGCTGCAACATGGTGTTTCTGTTGCATAATCATCCCATGTCATACATTTCTCTAAGGCTGTGTTGGGCAAATGTTACTGCTACATCAGTGAATTGTGAGAGTGAGATCTCACAACATAACAGTTTTTGTCCCAGCAAGGCCAATCCCTTGCTTTTATATTCATCAGCACTGGTGTATATCAATCACCACCTACAGGGACTGAGAGTCCTCATCAACTCCAGAAGACAGTATCATACCAACATATCACTTTCCAATTCAAAAATCACAACCACACAAAAAGCCTTTAGACATACATGCACACGAGCTTGGGATGTCCATGTGTTATTAGCTTTCTGCCCTGGGAAGCTAATTCAGCTTTCTGTGTAGATTGTGTTGCAATTATTTAACTCCTAACAAGGTGCAGTTATCTGTAGCCTTGGCTATACATATATGTTCATCCTCTCCACTTACAGGGTGCTGGGATATTGCCTTTATTTGCATGGGCAGGCCATTAGTGACCAATTTAGCTGTTGAGCTAACATGCCAGGCCCTCATGAAAGCTGGGGAGTTACAATGAAGTCAGATCTTGTTACATAGCCCACTGCATTGTAGGGGGTGCGCCCTCTATTATATAACTATATGGTTCCCAAAGATTACCTCTGATTCCACTATAGAGACATGCTGCAGTTCAGCCAACATTTAAGGAGTGGAAATTTGATTAATTACTTATGAAAATTCGCACCGAATCCATCCCAAACTGAACAACAAATAGTAAAAAGTAGTTTTATCACATGAAAAGAGCTTTGGTAACAAACAAATCAGGATGCACATTCATCATTCTCTTCTGCTAGATATCCAGGATAACCAAGAAAGATTTCTATTTTTGCCACAGAAAGTTAAGGAGCATGCAGACTATTAATTGATGTCATAATGATTTCAGAAGTGAAAATTCTGAAGCCCAAGGTGGCCAGCATTTCTACTTTTACCTTGTTTAAATAGTAGGGAGAAAAACTACAAACAAACCAACACAAACTCCTGCAACTCTAGTGATTCTTGTAGCAGTTGAGATATGCCCTAAGTTTATTGTGAATGAAGATCTAGATGGGGGAAATAAGTGAGACACATCACTAGCAATATTTTGGAAGCTGTTATTTTACCCTCTGGGTGCAATTGAATATTTTCATAAGCCTATCAGCATGAATCCATTCTACCTGGAAAATATTTATGTCAGCATTTTCAAAGATGCTACTCATTCAAGAGGTAATTATCTCCTAGTTTAGAATATCACATCTGAGAATACTGTCCCCCAAATGAATAGCCATTTCTCGAAAAATAAAAACAAAAATGTAATGTAAGTATATCAGAGGTATGAAGATGGAAATTTCATATTTGAACATTTATTGACTATATATGAAGTGGACAAAAACTTCTCTACCGAAAAAAACAATGAAGAGTGTTGAAATTTCAAACATTCAAAAACTCTTCAGTAGGCTCTAAAAGTTATGTGATTCTCTTAAAAGCCAGGGATTTTTTTTAATCTCTGTTATGATCAGTACCATTTTTAAAGATTTTTTTACTGAAATTATTAATACTAGAAATTTCTTTATGTATTTTCTTAAAGCTAAGGATGTATGACCAAAAAAATATATCATAGTATGTACAATAATGCTGTAATATTTAAAAGAAGAAACACTAAGTGGCATTATTCATCTCATATGAATAGTACTTTACCCTGACATCCCTTCAATGGATGTAGGATTATTTTCCTCAAATACAATCATACAGTGGGAAAGTTCCTCCGTAAGATTTTTCTCCATCTATTCTAGGCAAGGTTAAACCAATGCTTTTACCAGGCAAACTGAAGTTGTAAGTTACTGAAAAGGCTGGACTTTCACTCAAACTTCTTCAGCTTGTTTCTCACTTAGAAGCAGTTCATCCCAAAATTTCACCATGGCACCCAGTGTCAGCTGGCCCAAATTCCTGCTGAGTCCCTGTGCTTAGTGTTTCTGGATGTGCACCCCTAGAATCCCACTGCCAGCTAACAGAAAACATAAAGCCCAGGGACTTAGGGGCATTTAGGCCACGCGGCTCTGACCTGTGAGTACAAAATGTGCCTGATTCTGTTGCAGGGCTAACTAAATATTGTGAGGCCATTCAGTAGAGTAATGGAAAGATTTGTCTTTGATAGCCTCAGAAGCCCACTCCAACAGCAAACAACTGCTGAGCCTGTATCAAACACACAGGAAACACTAGTAAGGATGTAACCTTTTTACTAAAAGCAGTTCCACCAACTATAGGTAAGAAAGTCTCGCATTCACAAACTTTGATTATGTGCAGACCACCTCAGGATGATATTTGTGTGTATGTGGGCAGGATTTTTTGCTTTGAAACATTTAATCAAAGATGTTTCTGAAGAATAAAGAACCAAGATGCACTAGATGTAATAAAGAAAAGGAATGTCCTGGTCTCTTCTTTTTTTTTTTTTTTCCCTTTATGTAAGCTAAGCTCTATTAGAAAAACTAGACTGGGTCCAATTAGTCCTTTAGTTTTAGCCTAAAGGAGAATATTTTTTGATAAAGTGAACCCAATTTGCTCAGCTGTTTTAAAGGACACATTTAGAGGTGCATTTCTTTTCCAGAAGTATTAATTGAAGTTCATTTTGAAAGGAACAGATGAGAGAGTTTATTATTTAAAGCCAAAGAAATTAAAAGCAAAAAGTTGTAATAACTGAAAATTAAGCCTCAGGTCTTACTTTACACAAGAACAGAGATAAGAACCTTTCTCTCAATCAACATGTCAAAAATTGGAAGATCTAGCAAGGTTAGTGGTGGTTTAAGTCTGGCAGAAATGAGCTTTGGTATCCTATAGACAAACAACTCTTTTATTTTGCCTGTGTTTGAACAAAAGGGGCTTTCATTACAGAACTAGAACATACAGAACAAGGTGACATAATATTTTCAAAATGATATAATAGAAACAAAGTGTACCAACTTCAATGCCACTCTTCAGTCAGATTTTGTAACAGGTCCAAGTCAGGTACTATTTTTATGGTCAAAGGCCTCCTCTTCTATAACTTTCTTTGCAAATATTAGCTAGGACTGTAAGATTTTTTTATTGCTACCAGGATTATCTATGATTATATAATGAGAGATCCCTTTTGTAATATCTGTGCAATTAGGCATAATTAAGTTTGTCAGAGGAACGTTAATTTCCTGATTTTTGAGTAAATAAAGAATCAATGTTAACATTGCACTAATCAGTACTAACTAACACTTAATTTGTTTTGTTTCAAAGTCAGAGGTCATATTGTGAAACCATTTGATAATATGCAACAAAAAACTCAGCAAGATAAACAGAAGTTGGAATAAAGATAACTTTATATTAACTGGTACTTTGCTGTCCTACTGTTCCATTTGTTGAGTTGTCCTGAAGCCAACAAAATATTGGTAAGAATCAGGATACAAATATGACTTTAAGTAGTCTCTGTTGTAGTCTCAGAATGCATCGACATTTGTTTTTAACACACTGTGATAATATCACAGATGTTAGAACCATAAATGCCAGTATACCTTTATGCTTTCTGTTTCAGAAACAAAGGTACTACCACTACAGCTACATGGAATTCTCACCAGCTTCAGGAAATCATTTGAGGGCCAGGCACCGAGCAAGGGAAGAAAATCACGTCTGATAGAACCCCCACATAAATATCGAGCTGTACATCATACATCCATGCAACTGAGTAAGCAAATGAGTTTCAGCCTGAAATTCCTAGGGATTCCCAGAGGAAAGCTGCAATGTACCATAAAAATTCACTGAGGATTCTCAGATATGGGATTATGGGGGCAAACTGTGAGCAAGCTGTTAATGGTTACCTGGTGCGGCACAGCTATTCTCAGTCATGAGAGCTGAGACTGCCTGTTTAGGCACCATGTGCAGCTCATGTAAGCATCTTTAAAACAGGTATGAGAAAAGTAGCCACAGGGTTATAATGAAGAGAATTTATGGGGCATTACTCTTCCACATTGCTGTTTCAACATAAACAGAACTCTGGGCTCCAAGTATCAAAATGTGACAATGCTGAAGCTCTATGTAACATTGTTATCTCTTCTTTTTCCTGCCTTATTTCTTGAGAAAAAAAACCCAGAAAAGCAGTAAATAGTTTCTACATTGAAATGACTGACAATAGTCTTCAGAGTCAACACTGCTTGACACATCCAAGAATTCTTGTATTAGGAGACTGACTGGAAACAAACAAGTGTCAGCTCACATCTAATGCAATCTTTAATTAGAACCTCACAGTCAGGCAGGCTACAAGCTTTTTACATCCTAAATTAAAGCTGTAATTT
This sequence comes from Melozone crissalis, assembly GCF_028551555.1. Classification (NCBI taxonomy): domain Eukaryota; kingdom Metazoa; phylum Chordata; class Aves; order Passeriformes; family Passerellidae; genus Melozone; species Melozone crissalis. The sequence continues at coordinate 17,802,753 of NW_026535786.1, read as the reverse complement.
TGGAGCACAAGAAGTCAACCACCAGGGAACAAAAGCACCAGTTCACCATACTGCTAAAAGTCAACTCAATCTGACCCCTGTTTCAAAATATGAAGATAAGTGATAAATTACATCATTTTCTGGAGCAGAAAAGATCTAACAATTGCTATGGATTTTTAGTGTTAGGTACTTAATGATGCTGGAAGTTCTTTGGGATAACAACAGGCTACTCCTCTGACAAGACAAATAAAGCCCAAAAATCTGACTTACAAGTTCTATCCACGTTCATGTTACTACACCATCCACAGGTCTCAAAGCTTAACATTATCCATCTCTATGTACAACAGGAGTTCACTTTCAGAGGAATGAGAATACTTGCTTCACAATAGCTCAAAGGTGTTCAAATCCCTGCCAGACACTAACACTTCATTCCACTCATTTTAATGGAAAATAGATGTCCAAATTCCCAAAGACAGCCCTTTTACCACTGGGCCTAAAGAAGGAGATTACTTGAAAATATCTTTTTATCACAAGAGAAGACAGGAAAAAAATTCCAATTAAAATTGGTGGAATTGATCGAAGAGTGAAAGCCATCAAGGAACAAAACAGGCAAAATGGGGAATAAAATAAGGGAAAAGTGCATAAAGTTATCTCAGTCTCCTCAAGGAGTAAAAAACAAAACTTCCTACTAGAGTAAAAGAAGATGTTTCAAGCTTGTTTTCCAACTGATAAAAAGAAGTGTAGATTAAAGACTAGGAAGAGGATTGAAAACTGTGGCAAAGGCAGACCACGAAGATGGAAGTAAAACATTGTACCATGAATTACTCAATTGTCACAATTAAATGGCCAGAAATTGCTCAAGTGTTTCAGGAGTAGCCATAAGCACCCCTAACATCACAGGTTTTACTTTGAACTGAAATCCTTCTGCTCAAAAAACATTTATAGGCAATATTACTTGGGCTAAAAAAGTATTTCCAACAGCAATCTTTAGGCTTATCATGGAAATCTGCACACATCTGCGACAGGCAGTGGATTGTGGCAGGCAGCCTCAACCCTGGCTGAGTTGCAGCTTTTACCCTGCTCCTCTTAGCACCTTCATTCTCCAACTCCTCCCTGCTAACTCAGCCTTTCAGCCCTCACTCGTCTCACATGCACTCAAGATTAGATCAAGTCCTGGGAATTTCTAAGCAGAGCTCTGAGCCTAAGATGATCCCTTTGGGGACAGGGAAGGACTTGATGGATAAAGAACCAACCATCCCACACAGTTACCACTCTACGTAGACATTTCTCCCACTGTGGCCATGCTCTCAACCCACAGAGAGCTCCTTGGAATTTCCTGCGGTACCCGATACGTCCTTCTCACTCTTAAAGCAGTATATGCACTTCCATCTTGGAGAAAACGTCAATAAACAGTTTAAATAGTCACTTGTAAAACTGATAGCTGGATTTTCATTTAAGAGAACTGCAGCAAAGATTGCACAGAGAGGCTGATCATAGCATCATAGAATGGTTTGTGTTGGAAGGGACCTTAAAGATCATCCAGTTCCAACCCCCTGCCTTGGGCAGGGACATCTTTCACTAGACCAGGTTGTTCAAAGCCTCACCCAACCTGGCCTTGCACACTACTGGCACATGGGTGCACAGAACTTTGCAGTTGTGAGAGAGACTAAAACAAACAAACAAACAAACAGAAAATTCTCAGAGGCAAAAAAAAGCAATTAACTATCAAGGACCACTAAATATGAACAAAAGCAGCACAAATTGTATGGTACTGGTAAATTAGCATATTTTTCTTTTTTCAGCAACTGAAAGCATCTGAGTTGCACTGGCTTTTAGAGAGGTGCTCCCCATGCTCTCCCATGTAAACACCAAACCAAAACTCACACAGTTTGGTGAGACAAAGTCCTGACAGACAAAGCTAGAGGTGTTTCAAAAGCAGAAATACATTTGACCAAAGATGGCCTGCTCAGCCCCTCACAAGAGACTCAGGGAAGATGTTATAACATTTTCCTGCAGGGGTTGCTTATATATAGTCTGGCAAAGAGTCCATGAGTCATGTTACCTATATTTACAATGTCAGATACAGAAACAATCCAGTGCTGACTCTTCAGGATCTGACACTTAGAAATGTTTACATGAAAATAACAAAGAATAGGAAGAAGTGATGCTTGAAAAATCAGGCTCTATTTTCTATCTGCAAATGAGAAATTTAAACATTGTAAGACTCAACAGGAAAGTGACACAAGTAAAGCAGTTCTGAGTAGATTATAACAAGTCTAACAAAAGCCAGCACTCTCACACAGGTTTTCCATCCTAACTGTTAAATCTGGACTGCAGGCTTGTTGCTCTACTGTTAATATTAAAGATACCAATATTACAAACTGGAGCTTAATGGTTAAGACACATAAAAATATTCAGTTATCTGACTTCAAGAGAAGTTGGAGAAAGCAACAAGTACCAAATGCACGTACTAAAGTAACAAAACCCAAGATAACTCTTTAACAGTATAGTGTAGGCATTGTCAAAATTGTTCAAGAAGTTAGGATGACTTCATATCTATGTCAAAAAATGCAGACAATTCATTTTTGTAGACTCTTCAAGATGAGAGGTTCTTTTAAGTGAAACTACTGAAGCAGGACTCTGATGAGTTTCATGATCCTGAAAGTGAGATGTTTTAATGCTGTCATTATCATTATTAAACATAGCTGCAATGATGATTTAAATCTGTGTTCCAAATCTCCTAGATGCTCTTAAACATTAGACACCTTTGTGTCTTGAAGACCCAGAAATAAGCTTACCAGTTGATTATGCTGTAAAGAAAATCTCTGCTTAACAAGACAGATGCAACCTTATTTTGTCTTAATGATGTTGCCTTCAGTGGAACACAAAAGGAGCAACTAATAGCAATGATTGAAACATTTCTTTTAGAGCCTTGTAAATTCAGCTGTCCACTACAAGAATATCCAAGAGAAAAAACAGGAGGATAATAAAGGAAAAAGTAACAGCATTGAACAGTGACATTAGTGCAGGTTGGCTATCTGAACGTGACAAATGATCTAATGACCACAAGTTTATGGACAATGAAAGGTATGTCTTTGCATGCTGCTATTTAAAAAAATGAAAATCACAGATATTGGTACAGTGTTACCAAAGATATCATCCAGCAATGAGAAATGCATGAGAAAGCTGTCCTTACTCTTTGGTTCGACAGAAAAAAACAAATTTGAAACAAGAATGTTAAAAACTATTTCTTCTCCTTATGATGTATGGGTGCTCAGTGCTGTATTTCAGCCACACTGAGTGAAAAAGTAATGGCCAGATTCTTCCCAACCTGTACTATAGAGCCTAAAGACACATTTGCTATTACCAGCAGGCTGGATAACTCCAGTGAAAAAGGGTAACTTGAGTAAAAAAGTGCCCCTGGTTCCCAGAGACACTCAGTGTTCCTCTCAGGAACACGTGATTCTGCATTTGCATCAACAAGTGTCTTGAAATTTGCACTGAGAACAAGAAGGACTTTGATCAAAAAATAGCACACATTTTTCTCTGCAAGGAACTTTACAGAGAGGTACTAAATTTACAAAAGCAGTTGAAGGAGGTTTCAGAGGGACTTGACAGATTACAGGCTGATGACACTACCATTACAGCCTCAGTGGAAATGTGGTTTGATCTAATTAACAACAAAGAACTAGAACCACTGAAGAACAAAATTAAAAAATTATTCAAAGACTCTTGGAAGCTTTCCATTTCATAGCCACCAGAATGGATTCAAAACACAGACGGATGGGATTAAACCCAGGATAAGACGTCATTGAACATATTCCAGGTATCGCCAACATTCTAAGATTAAAAACTGAAGATACATATTTTGCCCTCAATATGTGATTAAAAAATTTATTTGATTCAACACAAATAATTTTATCCTGCAGGTGGAAAATACAGATGTTAAATTAGGGCAGACAAGATGGCTGAACTTAGAAATGCTGGATTTTAGAACAGATGCATTGCTGTCCAGCCAACTCAGCATCACTTTTTACACATTTTTAGTTTATTCATATCGCTTTCATTGAAACTGTGTAACAGCATAGGTGCTAAAATCAAAGAATCTAGTGAAGTGCACCAATATGCAGAGTTAGATAGAAAGCCTCATAGACCTTAATTTTTTCACAAACTACAGAGACTGTGAAGATGTTCTTAAGTACAGAATCACACACTTCGCATTTTAGGTAACCTGTCTTTTTGTGTTCAAGGGATAAATACACCCATAAAATACATCACATAATTTATGTGTGCTGTTTTAGTGGATAATATACTGCATTTGAGTGTTTTCTCCAATAGGCTTTTGCAGAAAAAACCCTAAAAAAGTGATGCTGGGGGCAAAAAATTCAACTTTGATACTTTGGCTGCTGTTTCCACATACAAGTTTTCTCTCCACACCCAACAGAGAACACATACCTCAGCTGAACAATTGTGAGCATATGTTAGCTATGCCAATATCCTGTGGAAAGTAACAAAAGGCTTTAACTTATTTTTAACTGAGAGAATCACATAACTACAAAAGTTTTTCCTTGAGAATTTCAAGTCAAATTGGGATTACTGCACTTCCCTCTTTGGGAAGTTGTATGATTATTAATTTTATAATTAAAAAAGTAGAAGTTAATGAGGAAACATGTTAACATCAGATGATTTACGGGCCTATTAATACTAAAAGTGTGTTGGGAAAAAAAAAAAGGGGGGGAAAAGGAAAAACCCATTGTGTAATCCAGGTCTGATGAAATGCTGGACAATTTTGAGACTGATAAAGTGAGTCAGTGCCAACTGACTCAGCATGACAACGGGAGTTCATTGTTGCCTTCGGACTGAAGGAAGCAAGCAGGCAGTTGGTTCGAACCGGATTTGCTCTTTCACTAAAATGTGCTATTTCCGCCATCTTCTTCTCCTCCTCTCACGTCTTCCATCAGACCCTCTGGTGTCTCCACTACACACTGCATTTATTAAGCCCTGCAGTATTCAGCTAGCATTGGATACAACACACATTAAGCCCTCAGATGCTGCATGTTACAAAATTAACTTAAAAGGCTGGAATGCGGCTCCATTTTTAAGTCCCAGTATATTTATATTTCACATATGGTTTTCGCTAGGCTATTCACAGGGGGGACTATAAAGCATCTCAACATGTGAGGTACTCTTGTAAACCTCACCATGTCCTCAGTTGCACTTACTGTCCTCAGGCATGGGGGATGTTGTACTGGAAGCATTAATATGTATATACGTGCTGCTTTTTACATCCACATTTCCTTCTGCTTGTAGGTTTGGCAACAGCAGGACGGCTGAATTCAACTCAAAAAATGGAACTCCTGTTTGTCTCCAAGGCTTTCCAAAGATTAACTTCTGCCAGCCACTGCAACTTCCCCCCAGCACCCTCTGAAGTTAACAAAACAAGGAGAGCTCAGCAGCTCCCATGGGGCTCGGGACCCTCCAGGGTCTGGGCAACAGAACTAAACAAAATGTACTGCCTCCATCCTTGGGATCCCTCAGTTATGTGAGAAGGGTTTCCGCTAATATTGCAATAAACTGGATTTACATTATTAACATACACAAAACTGACCAAGAGAAAGGCTCACCTGTTGCACAACATGAGATGGAGTGCACAGGGTAATGTTACAAAATCTGGTTTGTGACTCTTTACCTTCTCCATACCATCATTTGCTATTTTTGGCTTTTCCATTTAAAGCTGCTTCTCCTCAAGTCTGAAACGTGAAAGTCCTGTTTTGAGGTTTTTTTACAAGGGATTATTAGAGTCTTAGAAGTCTACAGATTTTACTGTAGTTTAGAAAAGACTCTTAGAAAAAAAATTAAATTATTTTTGAAAAGAAACAAGCAACAAGAAAGGTCTACATTTGTTCCAGCAGCTAAAGCATATCCAGCTATTATAATTTTTTAAAATGCGTATTTTGCCAAAGGGAACTGTGCCACATCAAAAATTGTGAGAAAAACTCAGAACTGAAGGGTAAGATAGGTAATCAGCAAATATGGGTTATATCCAACTTGATATAACCCATACTTGACAGGTGACTTGAACTAAGTCAGTCAACATCTCTAAATATGAGTTTATCCAGTGCAGGAGGCTACTAATGCTTTCCTATTTCAGAAGGGTATCTTAAAGCTTAATTAATTGTTCATAAAGAACTCAGAATCTCAGATGAGAAGCATCAGAAAACACCCAAGTATTATTAATCTCAGGTGCCAAAGAATTATCCCTGCTCTTGCATGGATTAGGTCTGAAATATTTGTAATTTCTATGATAGCAATATCCCCAGTCCAGTTTGCAAATGATGAGAGTTATCCAAGTAAAATAAATGTCTGGCCATCAGAGTAAACAAAGACATCATTTTACGAGTCCAATCTAAATTGTAGAGATAATCAATATGAGAATAGCAGTGCCCACAATGAAACCTGTATTAATTATGAAGAGAGTTTATGAAAGAAATTAATCATTATTATGGAGTTCGCTGTAGGAATTTAATAGCATGAGCCAATTCTACATGACTCTTATGATGCTTGAGGTCAAATATGCTGAGTTTGAAATAAACTTTAATCTACTCTGAACTAACTTTGTATAAAAAAAGAAAGCTTCTCATAAGTTCCACTGTACTGCCCAAAATAATAAAACTGTTCTACCCCATAAGTACGTGTGGTCTGATATGCCATCCTGAAAATAGATTCTAATGCCTCTCTTCCCTCTCTTTTCTTTTGTTTGCCTTATTTTGTTTAGATTGGTGCTATAGGAAAACTATATACACTGATTACAAGAGAAAATTTGATATGGGAGTCAAGCAATATATTTTTAAGCTTACTTTGTTGTTTTTTTTTTTTTTTCCTTAAGTAACCACTCTTCCAAAACAAACAGAAAAATGTTTATGGAAATAAAGAAACAAATTATAACAATTTTAGGTAGCATACCACAGTCAAATAAATACCATTTTCCAATAAAACAAACTGGGAGAAAGCCTAGTTGAACTTAACCCATAGTAACCAAGAAAGCAGCTTTCTGTTCCAGAATTAGAACCATTATTGGGAGCAAACGATTCATATCCTTTGATGAGCTTCAGAATCCCTTTTGTAGGATTATAAATTCTTCTATGACTGCATGCGTTGAAAATGCTCAATGTGGGCTTAATTCCACCTCCAGCCAAGTCAAGTCCCAGTTGTGTTCAAAGGGAGAAGAGTGAAACTGATGCTGAGAGCATTTGAAAGGCCTATACTTTGTATTTATTTGTTTTTGTGAAGTTCATCTTACACAAAGTAGAAGAAGGAGATATACGTAGTACCCAATCTCACTGATGCAAAGTCCACACATGGCAAGAAGTCCATGGATCAGAAGTAGGCAGGGAATTCTCAGGGGGTCTCTTGTTTGGGGTACTTCTGAGCTTATGTGTTTGTGTGTGTGTTTGTGAAGGGAAGGAAGCCAAATCACTGGGATGTAGCCAAAATGTAGGGATTGACTACCCCTCCATGCGCCCTGAGAGATGCAGCAGTAGTGTCTTCTTGCTTTTGCAAAATATGGAATTAGCCATTTTGGAGACTCCTAATAATGTATGCAAAGCTCACAATATGATCAATAATTAGGTGTGCAACAGGAAGAACAAACCCTTAAAATTTAACAAGAACACTCTCCAATTGAAAGAGTCAAAACCAGCTAAGTGTGAATATTTCTCTGAGCTTGCTTTGTTGATGCTGTAGGATTTCTTTGTAGCTGTACAATTCTGCTTGCTAAAATTCTCTTGGCAACTACAGACTTCCTTACTTCTGATCTCATCACACACAGATGGCTCAGGCTTGTAAAATATTATTAGGGGACGTGTTGGAGTGGCCTGAACATGGGTCACTCCAGCAGCGTAATCTGACTCTCACGATTTCTCTGGATTTGTGTAACCTTGAGTTCTGCCAGGGTTTCCCAACCTGCAAAATGGGAAAAGAGTCTACCTCCTAACAAAGTGATGAGAACTTGTGAGTGAATATACATACAACCCTATAGAAAAGGAAGAGTGTTCCTGCTGTTTGGGGAGAGTAAGATAGTGTCATGTGGACTTTTATTCTCTTCTCTGAAACAAACACCGACATAGATATAAATAGTGCCTGCAGAAAAGCAAGGGGTGAACTTGTGTATGTTTTTTTAAATGTTCTGTAGCTTTTGCATGTAAAGTCTGCTTAGAAGAGTTTTGAATAGTTTAATAATTAAACCAAAAATCTTTCATTCTAAAAGTATTAACATTTACCAGAGTGGATTTATTTTTCCAGTGGTGTCATAAATTCACAGTATTTACCCACCAGTTCTGGTTTTCATAACAAGACTGTGGTTTTTATTTTGATCCCTGGTTAATTTATTGCTGCAGCACATCATTTTGCTTTTCTTTTGGAGGTTCTAAGGAAAAGTAATTCTTTACAGACACTGTTCAGATGGTATTTTTCAATTAAAAACACTTTAAGCAGAAAGGAACGATTGTCTGGTGGGGGACTGAAGATCAGAGTTCAATGCTTGGCTCTACAATAGACTCCCTGGGGACATTTTCAAAGGCACAAATGGCAGGTTGGCACATCACTCCCATACTTGCTGTAGTGGGAGTTAGTTGCCTCTGAAAATCTCTATTTCCTTTCCCTGGATTATCCCAATAAAATCATGCAATTTTACCCTGTGTCTTGGTCTGCAACCACAACAGTGGAAATTCTAACATTTTGTTCCTCTCACCTCTCTCCTGACTTGCCTTTTTAACTAAAAGCTTCCTGAGGCAGCACTGCTTTCACAGCATGTAAAATACCCAGCAGCAGTGGATGGGGCACTGATGTCATCTGGGGCTCCCCAGTTCCTGTTAGAATTACACATGCAAATAACATCAATACTAATTGGGAATCTGTAGTTAACATGCTTCTCAGGGCAGGTCCAGGTTATCATGCTGTCCAGGAGCAGCGCTGCCCAGGTAAAAAGCACCACATTGTCAGCCCAAGTGAATGGCATCCACACAGCTGGGGCTGGACAGCAAGGCTGGGTGAATGTCTCCCAGCAGCACCAAGATGAGCCATCACTGAAAAAGGGGAATTATTAACCCTCTTCATCTCAGTCCTTGGCTTTTTGTAACTTCTGTTCCATTTAAGTCAATACCCTTTGACCAAAAATGTTACAATTTACTGGAACAAAAGCTTTAACAATGCAAAGCTTTAACAAATGTCCACAGGGCCTTTAAGAAAGCAAATCATGAACCTGAGCATGTATTTGCACCACAAGAGTACAAGTACTCAGCCACCATGGTAACAAAAACAGGTCTGTCGTATTTATCTTGCAAGACAGGATTAGGCACAACAATTTTTGTTTTCAAACCACAAATGTAAAATTCCCAAAAATGTGATGTGGAACTACTTAAAGGGAGTGAATGGCAATATAGTGAATAAATATGCATGACCAGTAAATTCAAGAAAATATTGATCTGTATTTGTTTATTCAAAAAGTGGAGTGCCCTACAGAATTATTCTACTAAAACTAATATTTTTTTTCTACTCTACTGAACTTAAATGCATTGTGACCATGAGTTAAAATTAAAAAACAAACAAACAAACAAACAAACAAAAAAAAAAACAAAAAAAAACCCCAATTCATATTCCATGTGCACTTGTTAATCATCTCCTGTCCTACCAGGAAGTACCATGTTTGCCAAATGAGATGAGCTAGTGCTCATTATATTCCAGAACATCACCACTGAGCAATGATGTTTTTCAGATACCCACTAGTAGTTAAACCAGGCTTTTTATTTTCAACCTATTGCATAAGTAATTCATGTTTCTCAACAATTTCTTTCTGGGTATAACCAAGATCCTAAGTTTTGTGGACAATTTTTTTCCCCTGAAGTTAACAGAGCAAAAGCCAGAAGCATTACAGTAGGAATTATTTTTATGCAATATATTCATGAGTCTAAGGCATATCTTTATGTTCTAGGCACATCCTCCATTTCCATCTGCATCATATTGTATCATCTATGCAATCAGCCCAGTATGCAATGCAGGACAGAATTCCTACAGTATATGTAAATAATTCAAGAAAGTTTGCTACTCCTCAGGGAGATTTACTCACAGATCACCTGTTCACAGAGTTTAAATGGATGTCAGAAGAACTCCAGGATTATTACAGACCTACGATGGGAAGGGTTACAACAAAGTATCAGTATTCTTGGAGCGTAGAACTGAAAGCGGCTTTGATTTTGGATACATTAACAAACTTCAAAAGGATTGGTCTGAATCTGCCAGGGGAGGAATGCAGTTTGATTGCATCATGTACTGGGATGCTGCTGCAGTCGGATCCAGAAAGAATGACGCATCACTGTCTGACATAGCTCTGATAATAGATAAGTAAACTGTAGGATTGCCAAATGAAGAGGTCAAAAAAAATCCCAACAAAAACAAAAGAGCTGATAAAGCAAATTACCCCAACAGAATTTGCAGTGCAACATGAACAAAAGAAACCCAAACAAACCCCATTCCTATTACTGATGGGATGCCCCTGTGTCCCACATGGCATCCCTGCAAATGGATTCTACAGAGAGCGAGAACGACACAAGTCCACAGTTCTGCAGTAACAGTGGCCCACACAGAATATCTCCACTTGCCAGCTGAGAAACCTTGATCTGCTGGCCATGTGCCTGTATTTCTATCCCCCTGATCCACTAAATCAGTCATGCCTTAAGGTAGATTGCAATCATGGGTGACAAAACCCAAATCTTTCCTATTTGCAACAATCCTTGTATCTTCCTCCCAAAGGCAAAGCATACTAAGGACATTCTTTATATGTCCAGAGGCCAATAGCCTGTCACTCTCTTTACACAATGCACCACATGTATCTAGGACATAGAAAGGATTATTTAAAACTCTAAAGGAGACATTTATACCCAGTACACTTCCAAAATAAGGGTGTCAAGTTGCTGAAATAACTTATTTAAAACTTTTTCTCAAGTACAGAGTGATAGAATTAGAGTAAAATCATCTAGAAGGGGTTGGAAACACTTTCTCATGAAGTCTTAAACATCACTTCGAGTGACATTAACTTGCGCTACACGTCCCATCGGAGAGCAAGTGTCAGCAAAGTAAATGCATTAGTTAAAGCTTAATAGTAGTTTGGTGTTCAATATCCTGAAATATTTAATATGTTTTTTCCCAAAGTAAACTGTTATTCAGTTTTAATGAAGACATTAACCTGCTTGATTTGTAAGCTCCTGTGGGAAGTCAGTCTAAAACACTGTCACAAGAGGTAGGCAGATGTAACAAGAGCTGTGACAGGAAATCAAGCATATTTTAAATGTTAAAAAAGCAGCCAGACAATAAGTCTCAATATGCTCTTGTTTTCTTTTAGTTTTGTTTATTTTTTGGTAATATGATTTCTGCCCTTTAAAAGATGCCAATTAAGGCAGGCTGTAACGTAGTCTGAAGGTAACTGTGGGTACTGAAATCTACGTTAGTCCTCACCAACTATGTCGTAAACAAGAAGTGGTAGGATACAGACTAAAAAAAAAAAGTTTGGGTCCTATTCTGAACTTCAAGACACTTGCAGTCTCCAGCACTGTAGGCTGACAGCTTTAAACTGGAATCCACTGTAACACTTTTAGTCACAGTTTGAATTTTCCAGACTGACTTTGAATACAGTCTACACTTCATGGGAACAGCCGGTCTTGTGAGTTTTCAGCTTGAAATGATAGTGATATAACAAGATGAGCAAAAATGGTGAGACCCCAAGCAATTAAGGTGGGTGTGTACTCTTCCTGAAATGCATATTGGTGGTTTGACAAGGGAGACAAGCTGGCTGCTTTGTTTCACAGTAGCTGTGTTTAGTTCATGCTGTCAAGCGTGGATTCTGACACTTAACAGTATTAATATTGCTATTTCTATTGATATAATTAGCACTTCTATAAATAATAGCTAAGGCTGCCATAGCTAAGTATATTACTGCAATCAGCACCATCAGGCCCTTCTTCGTTACACACCCTCCTGGAAATGCAAGCTGATTGATCTCAACAAGATCTGTTGCTCAGCCACTGAGCAACGCTGTTGATTCTAGCGGCCCAGCGAGGAGCAGCTCCCACCACGGAGAAGTCTCTCCCAAACAACTAGTTTGTATGTGTGAGACTAACATTTCTCACCAGTCTTGCACCTGCCAACGTTTGAATGCTATAAATAGGGACTCTTCTTTTCAGCCACACGATATAAAAACCCTCACATTGAGTTCAGTGGGTGTTATTCACACACTACAATGGGGAGAAGTCCTACAAATTGTTTTGGAGACAATCTGAAACCCACATTTAAACTCCACCTAAACAGCACAAATATTTTATTTATTTACTTTACAATTATGAAACAGAAAACTGCTTAACAAAACAGATATTGCTGCTTTTAACAGAAGAATAGCAGCACCTGCCATTTCAATCCCTAATTTCATTCTGGTACATTTAAAAATAGAGAAGAATGACAGTTTTTCTAGAGGCCCAAACTTCAGGCACTTCCAACCTGTTTCCCAGAACTTTGCCCTGTTTTTGTTGCTGTAACCTAAAAGCTGTAACTTCTACACGAGTTTTGACAGTGTTTAATATCTACCTTGAGGTACTTATGCTTAATGACTGCAACTTACATCCAGCACCAGTGGGAGAGGGAAGTGTACAGAACCAGTGGTGGTGGAAATAAAGCCTCAGGGTCTCAAAAGATGCATACAAAAATACAAGCAGTTGAAAATTATCACCAGTTTTGGAAACAGTGGGTATTTTCTGCTTTCTTCATCTTCCATAAAGTGATGTGGGTAAACACTGCACAAAGCTATTCTGAAGGCCAATATTTACAGTGTCTGGAAATAGAAAGTGTTATGTATAAGAAAAGCAGCCTAGATGTCTGTCTGGAGTTTGCTACAAAAATGCTTTAAAACTTCCACTTTCTTAAGCTCTAGTCAAACAGATATGCTGAAAGTCATATGGGAAATTAGGCAATTTGTGTGCACAATTACTATGGGGTAGGAGACACACAGTTTTGAAACCTGGAAGTTCTTCCAGAAACAGTACCTGCTAGCTGCAGTACTTGAAAACTTAAAATGGTAAAGAGGAGACTACAATTCCAAAGGAGCTTTGAGCTCCGGTACTACTAATACAGCTCACTTTGTACGAGGCCAAAGCACTCAGAGAGCACTATGTCTTTCAGCAGTATCAATGCCAAAATCATTCCTGTATAATTCCACTGATGTCACTTCAGTTATTTCAAAGAGGAAATTCATGTCTAAGCCACCTTCTGTTTTCTGATGTAAACCTAGAATAACTACACCAAAGTTTATAAAACTACTGACACTGGCACTTATTGTCAAACCAAACAGCCAATGGAAAAACTGGCACTTACCATCCGAAATTATTACTTTAGATATTATTTATAATCCCGATGGCTGCATTTTGGAATTCTCCACGTACATACCTTTGAAAATATTCATGATGACAGCACATGGTATTATTCTTGTTGCACAGATAGGAAACAAAGAGTGAGCAATTTTCCCTTAAAGTCAAATATGCTATTCGTGGCAGAGAACTTCATGAGGCCCAAGTCTTAAGCCAGGAACCCAGACCAGTAAACAAGTGCTCAGTCTTCAATATGCTTTCAAGAAAATAAGAAACAATAACTCACTTAGACCCCATATTGGACTTTTAAAATATGGAATGATTAAGGAATAATTATTTCTTTGAATAAGCTGTTAAAAAGTCAAAATCAGAACTTTCTCTTACAAAGAAATTTGATAACAAAATGTCTTATTCTGTATTCCTTGAGGCACCTTTCATTAATATCTGGGAAAATCAGAGTATAATCTGAGATCCATTTATATCAGTAAGCACAGAATGATCTACACACCAGAATATTTTTATTTCCTGATCACCCTACTCAGGCCACAAGCATGGGACTTCCTAAAGCAACACAGACCTTCCAAAATCACCTCTGGTTGTGAAAAATAGTCAATGGCAACTATTTCCTTCTGTTTCAGAGATGCTCAATGATTCCTCTCAGTGAATATACTGCCCATGAAAATTAAAGAACTGAATTTTGACTTGCTTGGGCTGCTGTGATACCCAAGATCAAGGGTCAGCATGCCTATGTAAGGGAAAACAAGCAAAGTTCACTAAAAGCTGCCAATTTGAGACACTGTAATTTTTTTTGTTTGTTTATCAATAAAGTAATGATTTGTACACACTCTCTGCAATACCTCTTCAGAGAGCCTAAACTGCTGGTAAGATTTCTTGGGCAATTACAGATGAATTCTGCTTACTTAACATTAATTTGGTACTTTGAGCAAATTAAAAATAATTATTTTTCCCCATAGCATCTTCTACATTAATATCTGCAGTCACTCTGGAATCTTAATGAGCTAAACTCGGTAAATTCTGTCCATTCTTGTCTAGAGGACTGACTTCTCCTTCATGATACACATGCAATCATTTGGGAACAGTTCGCAAATCTAAAATTCCACCTCGCTGGAGGGGATTTACAGCCTCACATGACAAACTGTACTGAACAATACTGAGGCCCTGTGAAAAATAAACAGAAAGAACACACTTATTTTCTAATACCAAGATGGAAATAGTAAGTCTTGAGGGCCGCCTGGAATTTGACCAAGGTTACCCAGCAAGGATCAAATCCTATTTGTTTTAGGCAGGCAGCCCTGCCGAAATCAAATAAGCCTACAGCACAGATCAGTATACTAAGGCTCTGGTTTAACCTCTGAGGCATGCTATAAATCCTGTGCCACAAAATAGGTGCTATGGATTAATTTCTAATCCCAAATTATAACTCGTCATTGAAGAGCTGGAAACCCAATTCCCCTCACAGATTTACATAACAAGAACAGAACCATGCTGAGATTTAAGACTTACAAAATTTCTAACAAAATATTTTCCAAGATACTCAATTCATGCGGTGACAAATAAATCACACTGAAGTAACAAACCATACACTATGACACACCAACTTTTTTAAAATTTATTTTTAAATCTGCCTGCATATCTAGTCATTAATTTACCCAATAAATTAATTCCACAAGTGACTCTCCGAGTCATCAGTTTGAATTATCAAGTTTCTGCTGTATTTCCAAAACAATGCCAGGCATGCATGTGCGTAGGAGGGATGGGACAATGAAGCCAATAGGTGCAGCTGTGGCCTGGGAGGCAGAAGGTCTGCTCAAACTCTGTCACTGACTGCTTTTTGACATTGGGAAGTCATTTCAGTGCTGTTTAATTCAAAATCTTTCTAGCATACAACATTTTAGCAATGAAGTCACTCCTCAAACATTTGGAATGCAGAAACAAGCCTTTAGGAACTTTATGAAATCTTATTATCCCCTGAAAAATCAGTAACATTGGGGGAAAGGGGTGTGTGCAGCCAGTCTGCTTGGATTTCTGGCCTTTGTATCACCCCCCCCCGCCATGTCAGAAAAAAAAATAGACCTTCACAATGCATCTTTATGTAAGTACAGGCAAAAGACCACCTCTGTAAGTTCAGATGATCGAATGGGCTGGCTGGTATCTCCTACATCTGGTACTGCTGCTGCACAGGATCTGAACAGTTTTTCACTTTAATATGAATGCTGGCAACCCTGATTTTAAACCAGAGGGCTTAGGTTCCATTCCTAATGTTACATCATAGTAAGACCAAAAATTAAATCCTCAGCCAGAAGGATTTTTCTTGTATTTTACTTCTGTGCTACCACAACAAACAGGATACAATTTAAGACTCATAAACCATTTCAGTTTGGAAGACACAAGGCATTCATATCTTTAACAACTGACTAGTCACAGATTCTACGTGCTATCAGAAAGTTTTCTTCTCCTAGAAATGAGGATTTTTTAAAAAACACCTAGAGATTAAATGATGAGATTTAAAATAATGCTAAAATTTTCTGTAATGTTCTTCCTGCATTACAAATGGACTATTAAATCAGTGAAGTGCCAATCAAATGCTTTTGTACTTTGAAAGAAAGGTTTAAATAACAAAAGCAGTTTTTCAGGCCTCTCTCTCCCTCGGTAGTCATTGTCACCTATGCACTAATTACAACATATTTACTCGCTTTTCTAGTAAGATCACGATTGAATAGATTTTTTTAAGAACATGATTTTTAAGAAAAGTTGCAATCAGAGCCTCATGGATTCTGCCTCTTATTAATCCAGCTTGTCTAAGAAAAATATAATGTTGTACAGTAAACTTCAAGATATATGACAGGAATGAATAATAACAGCTCTGGATTCAGTTTCCAGCTTTAAAAATCAACTCGCTGCATGACCTCGAGTGAACCATTAATTAACTAGGGCCAAATCCTCTGTGGACTAAACACAATGGAACTAGCCAGTTTGTACAAGCCAAAGATCTGGCCCCAAGTTTCCAGAAGTTTTGAATCAGGCTGGCCAAATACTGGAATTTTTGTGCTGCGAAAAAATATTTAGTTCTAGTTCAGAGTAAGAAGTAAAGCTCTCACGTCCTTTGTGGAATAAAAATTCCAAGCAATTCTTTTAAAGGGAGGAAAACAGGAGAACGGGAAAAAAAGAAAAAAAATGGTGGAAGTCTCTAAGGGGAAGATTTTATTAACTGTATTTTTTCTCTGTAAGCAGAAAGTAGAATTGACAGAAGTCTGAAAGGCAGGTAGCCATGAACCATCACTTTAATTTTCCGGTCAGAATAATGTAACTTTTTTTTTCCCGGTAAAACTGGAACTTTCTTGCAGAAAACTGCAACTTCACAAATACCACATTTTCCACTGGGGAGGGAAGGATCCTCCCAGTCGGCTCTAATACTGTGTCCTCATTGCATCCTCTGAACAGCTGAAAGAGCTCTTGCCTCTGAGAGGTTTTTGTGTGTGTAAGAGAAGGATACAGTACTTTCCTATCACAGATTTATTTTTGTCTTGAGTTACTCGTTCTCGCAAAGCACTCCGAGACTCAGAGATGCCAAATGGTTCTGCATTTCCACAACCTCAGCCCCGTAAATTCCAAAAACTTCATTTCTGTATGAGAGCACATCCCAGGCATTCAGCAAGACCCAGGAAGGCGCTCGGGTTTCAGGACTGTGATCCAGTAGCTGTAGACAATAACAGCTTTTATGGAGATACTTTTTGCTCCTAAAATAATTACTCCGCTCGAAGAGCCGAGCTTCAGGCTTTACACGTTAATTTGCTTTACTGGACAGCGAGTCTTACTTTCTCACAATTTCCCATTTGCCACTCAGCACAGAGGGCTCCCAGGCTGACAGGAGGGGTTTTAACCTGAGAAGCACCGGCTTGCTCGGCTACAAAAGGAGGCGAAGTCTGGGAACACGACGGGCGGCGCGGCAGCCCATTTCCTCCTCAACCTGCAAATCCATTTTTGTTTCCTGCGCTCCGACTGCCGAGCCCCTCACGGAAAGCCGAGCCCCTCACGGAAAGCTCGCCGAGCCCCTCACGGAAAGCCCGCCGAGCCCCTCACGACGCCGTTCCCTGGGCACCGGCAGCCGCCCGGCGCCGGGGGAAGGACGGGCACCGACGGCTCCGGCAGCGCTGAGGGACGCGCGGCGCGCTCGGGCGGGACGGCGCTGCCGGAGCCTCCGCAGGGAGAACGGGCAACAGCTGATTTGCTCCGTGAGCCCTCGGGGACGGCATCAAAACCGAACCAAACCCCCCAAAACCCCAAGCAGCTGAGCTCTGCGTGCGGGAGGACGAGCAGCTCCCCCCCAGGCCGGCTCTCAGCCCGCATCCCGCGGGGCATCCCGGGCTGGCACTGCCTTTCTCCCGGGGGATAACCCGACCTGCCCTGTCAGAACCCCTGGATTACAGGCTGGGCAAGGTTGGAAAGGGCCACACTGGGTCATCCGGCCCAAGCTCTCTGCTCGAGCGGGGTCATCCCGGAGCACACTGTACGGGATTGTGTCCAGATGGTTCTTGGGCATCTCCTCCCTCCCCGACCCTCGCTCACAAACGAGAGCCGCCAACTTTTCCCAGCGGCGCGGCTGGAGAAAGAGGAGGAGGAGCAGCGCGAGGGGGGGGGACAAGCGGGGGGGAATGTCGGTGCCAAGTCTCCCTCTCCGGCCGCGCGCACCCTCAGGGGAGTGGCTCCGCCGGCTCCCAAACTTTTTCGGGACGGCGAAAAACCTCCGGGAGGCGGCGGGTGCGAGCCGTTCCCCCTCCAGGACTGCCGGCTCCGCTCCCCCCCGGAATACGCGCTCTCCCTGCCCGCCGGGACGCTGGAGCCCCTCGCCCCCCGCCGCCCCTCACCCGCCCGCCCCGCCCCCGGTGGGCGGAGCACGCCCGGGCCCCGCCCCCGGCCGCGCGCTGACCCCGGAAGCGCCGGTACCTCTCTCATCTTCCCCTGCCCTGCGCTGGGCGCCGCCGGCTCGCGGCACTTTCAGAGGCGGCCGCCGCCGCCTCGCAGGGCCCCCTCATTGGCCCCCGGCCCCCCCGCCCCGCCGGCCCGCACCCATTGGCTCCTAGCGCCGCCACTCAAAGAGGGCCCCGCCTACCGCCGCTGTCTGAGCCCGTCCCCCTCCTCGCAACTCACGGATAGTTCTCGATAGGCGAAGCCGGTCCGCTATGCGCCCCTCCTATTGGAAGGCGCAAACGTCGGTCAAACGGGCGACCCCTCTCATTGGCCGGATTTTAGAACGCCAGGGGGCCGTCTTCGCCGCTCGGGAGCGCTGACTGGCTGGGCGAAGGTGTCAGTCGTGCCGGCACTCGGGTGCCGATTGGCCGCCGCGGGCCAGGCAGCAGGTTAGGTTGCGCTCCCCCTCGCCACGCCCCCCCCTCCTTCTACGCATTTCTATTTCCCGCTTTATTTATTTATTTTCCTCCATAAACTTAAATGACCCCGGAGGGGGCGGGGCCCTCCCGGGCCGAGCGGCCAATTGCACAGCGGCAGCGGGGCGGGGCCGGCGGCGGCGCGGGCCAACGGGAGCGCGGCAGACGGGCCGCGCTCGGCCAATGGGGCGGCGCCCCTGCCCTCGCCCGGAGCCCGCGGCGGCCCCGGGGGGGCGGGCCAGGAGCAGGGAGCAGGGGAGCCGCCGGGGTGTCCCGGGGCGGGAGGAAGGGACACGGGAGCGTTTCCAGAGAACGGGGGGCGGGGGTGTCCCGGGGCGGGAGGAAGGGACACGGGAGCGTTTCCAGAGAACGGGGGGCGGGAGTGTCCCGGGGCGGGCGGAAGGGACACGGGAGTGTTTCCTTCCTCGCACGCAGGGGCCGCGGCCGCGCACGCCGCCCTCGCAGCCTGTGTGAGGCCGGGAAGCGAGGGGAAGGCGTTTTCCCAGGAGCGCTTCTCTCGTCCCTGCTCTGGCCCAGCCATCCCTCGCCTCCCTCTATCGGCAGGGCTGGGGCAGAGAGCGCCTCAGGCAGGGCCGGCAGGTGTGCTGGCAGCAAAGGCGGCTTCTGTAGGTGCTGGGTGTGCAGGCTGGTCCGGAGCGAGGAGCACCAGGAGCGTTCTGGAGCCCCAGGAGCGCTGGTGCCTCCAGCAGGGCCCGGAGGGCAGCGGGCTGTGCCAGTCTCCCTCCTTTCCCCTTGAATGGAAGGCCCAGGCCTTCCTTTGTGGTTACACCATTGCCGTATTTATAGAGTTTGCAACTGTTCTCAACATCTCTTGGAGGTTTTTTGGGTTTTGCCAGTGTTTGTGGTTGTAGCCCTTGATGCTTGCACTGTTCTTTCAGAGCTCTGTGCATCTGACCTACCTTCCCCTTTCTGTGTGCTTCCTTCTCGCGTCCAATCAAATTAAACTCACACTTTATCGAAACTATTGGCTTACTATCCTTCCTTCCTGTGCACTAGGTTAGTTGGGATTTGGTGGTTATCATTCCTCTGAAGAACACTGAGCTTCCTACTTGCCTTTTTTGCCTACCATACTATTCCCGTGTGATTGAGCACAACACTCCTCCAATTCCCTCATCCTAGTGATTGGTTATGTTTGCTTTTCTCTGTCGTTCTGTTAGCACGGACCACCCAATGTAAAGTTACCACCCTTACCCAAGATTCTTCCCACGTTCCCATCACGAGTGTTTATATGTGTCTCTTGGAGCGATGCAGGGAAGCGCTCCCATTCCAGATGGTTTCTCCATCTTCCATGCCAAAGTTTGTCCCTGGTGTTCCAGGAAGCGTCCCTTGTTGTGGTCCTTCCTGCACAATCATGTGTCCCATTGCCATGAGCTTGGTTGGTTCCACTACCTGTTTGGAGAAAACTCCTCTGTCCCATGAGTTGGGCTTTGTGAGAGGTCCTTGCCAGGACAGGCCTGGCTTCTTTCCTCTCATCATTCTCAGGGGCTTCTCTTGAAGCAGCCCTCACTGCCTTCACACATTCAATTTCAGAACTGGTGTATAAAAAACAAGGCCATCTCTCTTTCTCCCCCATTCCCTACCTGAACAAGGCATTACCTTTGTATTTTTATTCCACTTATGTGGGTTACATCTCATCTGGTACTAGAAGAAGCTGAAGACCCCCATCAGACTCAGATCAGTATTGTAGTAGAGCATTGAGATTTTAACCACAGGCATATTCTGACTGCGTAGCTGCTTCAACATAAGCATATGCTGAGGTTCTGTGCCGAATCAAAGCTTTAATTTCCTTCTCATTTCTTGTGGCCTGTTCTGTATTTTTAAGATGAGACAGAGTGTGAAGTAAAATACTCAGAAAAATAATTTCTCTAGGGCATATTCTGTTTGATAATGTCATACCTGGATCTTCATCTGGGCTGTCAAAACAATGTCGCATGACAGTAAAACTGAGCACTCTTCATATACATAAATCTTTCACAGTCTGTAGCTAAGTATCAAGAATGAGCTGAGGGCTCCTGTAGCTGAGCTGTTCCACTGGGTGAGAAATGATGTGACCATCAGGGAGCAGAGACCTCCCAGCTAGCAGCTCCAGGTAGCACCGTGTGCAGGTGGCAATTAATGAAATGTGCATTTATGAGGTGTGCTGTGGAGGGACAGGGCACTGATTTCGAAGAGATGCAGAAGAAGATGTTCCCCTTGAACACTGTTTGTTGCCCACCACGGCTCGTAGGGCCACATTTCTGGTGGGAATTGCAGTTGTATCAGTGATGCCCAGCAAGTTAGTGGTGATTTCCTCACACAAGAGGGAACAGTATTTCCAGTGCTGATGTGCGTCTGCTTCTTTTGATGTCATCATTAACTGTAGGATAGTGAGCATGCTTTTAAAATTTATGGTTAAAAATCATGCTCAAATATGTTACAAACCTCTCAGAAGCTGTGATGAGAACCAATTGTGTTGCTTTCAGGAAGTGATCCAGCCAACAACCTGGTATTTAATAGAATTGCTTAGCATGAAATGTAAATCAACTGTAGAAGTATTATAGTTAAGAACTTCCTCCTTGAGGAAGCAAAAAGATTGCATAAGAGGACTAGAGAGGTCAGGCTAAATCACAAGAGAAATAAAAAGCAAAGGAGAAGGGGGCAAATCTCATGCTAGTGTATCCAAACACAAGTGTCATACCAAAAGTAAGCCCAGGGAGAAATAGTTCTTCTATACCCAGTGCCATGGAAGCCTCAGCTGAGATACTGTGTTTGGTTTCATACATTGCATTTAAAAGAGGTTATAAAGATCAGGCACTAAAATCTTTGAAGTGGCAATGGTAAGGGTCTTAGAAAACATGGCCTACAAAAGAAAAACAAAGGAACTACATTTGTTTAGTCTAGAAAAGGGAAGAATGAATGAGGGAAACAACACAAAGTTCTGGCAGTAAACTTCTGTGGGTTCAGCACTGTAATAGTCTTTGGAGGATATATAATCCCTGATGGTGGATGCTTTTAAAATTACAACAGACTGGGGTCACCTGCCCTCTGGGCAGTTGCCCAAGGAAGGAAAACAGGAAGATCCTGAGTGGCATGCTGCTTTGCTGGGACAGGCTGAAAACTGCAACACTGGAAACAGAGCATCTGCAAGGAACAACCCAAACCTCCCCAGGGCTTCCTGCTCCTCCTGAACACATGATCGCACCAGTCACTTCCATGGTAGCATGTCACCTCTCTAAGCACATGTGCCAGCTTCTGCTTAGCTTTGTTGTTGGATTTCATGGCAAATCCAAGATTACAGATACAGTCAGGACAACACTCTGGGAGGCTACCAGGCACTAGGTGTCCGATCCTGTTGACTGTTGTCTACGCTTGTCCCTACAAGACCTTTCAGGTCTGTCCTAGCATTACATTCTTGTGAGCAGGAGTTTGGGTAGAAGAGCACCATAACAAAAGGCCACTCTGTAGATTCCCCTTTTTTGTGCTATTTGAGCTCAAATCACATAGGGAACAATTCCTTTCACACCAATGAAATTGCAAGCAAATGCCTTTATTGGTGAAGTAAAATTGGACTCTTGTAAATAGCAACATTGAAATGTATTGCGTTTTTGTGGTAGCTTTATGCATGTGAATATCAAATTCCATATGGATGTTTACAGAATTCAAGTTTTGGGGGATGAATGCCCTACCTTAATTGGCAGGAATGAAGAAATAGTCCCTCATCAGGCAGAGCTCATATTGAAAGCATAAAAAGTCTAATTTATTGCATATTTTCAATATGACTTCATTTTCAAGCGTTTTGTGACAATCTGACCTAATATTGCACTGATTCAGACAATAGAGCTGTTCTATTGTACTTTAATGACTGGAAATGTAATTTGCTTCCTGTTTAATATTTAAGCCAGCAATAATACCAAAAAGGCTTATTGCTCCTAAGAAAAGATGAAAGGGGCATAACTCTTAAGGTTTTTTTGTGTTCAAAATTTGACCTACTTTAAAAACACTAGAAACTCATGGGAATGGTCCTCAGAATTAAAAATACCAATATAAGATTGTTGCCTGGGAATTTTAAGATACATCACTTCCAGATCATAGAAAAGCAGAATTTCCTTCCCGAGGGAAATCCAGATAATTCAAAATTAATTTTTGTCCCAAAATACTGAATTAACAGAGTTTTTCCACAGAAAAAGTAAGTTTGAAAAGAAAAAAAATGTATTCTGAACTTCAGAAATATTTAATTTGGTTTTGATGACTGCCTTGAAATTTTTCAGTCTGGCTTAGCTGAAGAGGCATCTGTGCGTGTTCCAGCTGCCCCTCGTGACTCTCACATGACCAGTGCTCTGTGGTCTTGCTTCATGGTGCTCCTTGGAGAGAACAGCTCCATGGACACTCCTCCTTGCCCTTACAGCTTTTCCATGGGGACCAAGCAAGACAAGTTTTTGTGTAACATGCAGGGAAGACAACTTGCAAAGGCTGATCTGAAGAGGATAACAGGAAGGTCCATTATCTGAACTGCTACAAAAGTGGTGGCTCAGACAGGAATGCAGAGCCATGGAAATAAAGCAGCTCAAATGGAGAAGCGCACAACTAAAGCATAACCTTCACATGGTATGCAGTGGTGAATCTGCCCCACTGCTTCCCCCAATAAAGGGTCATTTCCTTTTCATTTGGCATTACTGCACATCCCATTATGCTTTTGGATGATTGTATTTGGTAGCTCTGACAAGCCTTTCTTTGTCACCTGTCCCCTCACTTCCTCCTCCCTTTGGAAACTGCATTCCTCCTTTTTTTGGTCTCTTATAAGGCTGTCTCCATTGCAGGCCTCCGTGAGCTGAGTCCCACACCTACATGGAGAGGAAAGCTGAGATCCCAGGCTTCATGAAATTCCTCAGGGACAGAGCCATTTCCAATAATGAACATATTACAAGTAGTTAGATGTATACTGTTAAGCCACTGTCATACTTTCACTTGACAGATGGGTATGCTGGTCTCTGCATAAATTTACATTGGTAAATATACATTAAAAAACCCCCAAACAATACAAACTACCACAAGTGATTCCACAGAAACATCTGTATTTTGCCAGGCTTGACTGAACTCACTCCTCGAGAAGCACACACAAGAATTACAGGTGTCATGAAAGGAGGACAGACAGGAGACAAACACTTTCCCATGTTTTGTTTCACTTGGTTTTATAAATAAGAGTGTGGCATCTCTTTTTAAACCATGAAATTTTGACAAACGATGCTTTGTGTTATCCTTGGGTGAGAAGAAATATGAACAGAATCGTTTTGGGCAGTCTGAAAAGCAGCTTGGGAAGAAGGACTGCTGTGAGCTATTCCCAGATCAGTCATTTACTTGCTCCATATATTTGGATAAGATACTAGTCCTTATCTATATACCAAGGTTGTACTGCTTCAACTTTAGTTCAGTAAAGCTATACAAACTCTAGTATTAACATTGGCATTTAAGTACTTTTATCAGAATAATGTGCTCCTGTCGGGCAAATCTTACCACTCTAACATACCTTTGTACCATTACAACTGCTGGCACAGCAGGGAGCACTGTTACAACAAAAAGATAAAAATCTCACCCCTTGCCAAAATACTTCTACTTAATACTGAACTGTGCACAGCCCACCTTTGCTGCCTCACTTTCCTCCATCTAGAAAAGACTTTTAGACTTTACCTTGCAGGCTTGGTGAGCTTTGGTTCCTATCTGCAACTGGACTTTGCAAAGTCTGTGTGAAATGTGCCAAGGCTTATTTTTAGCCAGTCACAGAGCTTTTTTAAGTCTCTGAAAAGTGTTTACAAGAGGTAGCTGTACCCCAAAACACACCATAGCAGGGATGTTCAGCTGGTTCATTCCTTTTCCTGTGAAAATTTCACTTGGCATTTGACTCAGACTTTTCTGACAGCTATTTCATGACATATTGACTGTGCGATTGCCCCTGATATTTCATGCATTAATGTGAAATCCCGTCCTTTTTCTCTGGACTTTTGGAGATTGGCTTCTTTCCCCCACCACCATTAGTCTGACAAGTGAAGGTTAAATCAAGAAGGACAAAAATCTTTCATGTTCAAGGCAAAAATACAGTCAGGCCGTTTTCCCTGCCGCCTTTTGCCCAGCAGCTGAGCAGGAAGAAGCCAAATCAAGAGGCTGCCATCTGTGGGAGGAACGAGGTAGGACAGCAGAGCCTCCAGCCCTGCCAGCACCTGAGGGGAGTTGGGCAATGTTGGGCTAATTGTTGGTGTAAATGACATCAGCATTTGGCCTAGGATCAGTAGCTTCTCTCCGAATAATTTAGTAAGTACAAATATTAAAAATACTTGAAGTTAGACATTAACCAGATGAAATGTTTAGACAGCAATAGTAAAATGCATTTGATCAAGCTTTATGGACTGAAACTCAAACAGAGTTTTATTTAGCAAAAATAATGGGGATGCTGATGCAATTCCTACTTAATCAAACAGGAAAAATTCAGAAGAAGCTGTCTTTTGAAATTAAAAATGTAATTTCCAGGATGGCTTTGGACTTGTTCACAAGAGATTTCCTAATCCACAAATCCATTTTGATGGCTCTTTTCCCACAGGCATTCTCTCTAAGCACCAAGGCCACTGAAATTTTCGCCAGGTTTGCTGTGCATTTGAAGCAATGGAGCAGGATACTCTGCAGCAGGGTTTCTGCTCCATCTTGCCTGCTCAGCCCTGCATTGACTCACCTGTCTGCTACACTGGATATGAGAGACTCAGATCCAACATTAGCAGGAAAAGTCTGGATTACATAGGCCCCAAAAGATCCCTACACTGAATGGGATACATAAGAACAGGATCCTCTAGCTTGTCAGGTTCTAAAGGTTTACATGCATATGTTTTCCACGTATCTAATTAGAACATAGTTAAACCAACATTATTGGCATAATCCCCACCTCATGTGCTTTCTTCCAAGAAGGATGGTGTTTAGGCAAAGTGCAGGGACACCAGGACAGCCAGCCTGCCTGTTGGAAGATAGCCTGGGTGCAGGAATCCTGGAGGAAGGGTGAGACCTTCAAGAACCCCACTGGATTTTACGTGCTGGAGCTTTCCATAAGACCTGCAATCCCAGTCCCCTCCAAGAGCATGGAACTCCAGCCCAAAGCTGCTTGTTGGTGTCTAAGGAGTGGGCACATCTGGCTTGAATTTAGCATTTGCTCTTTGTTAGCCCTCCACAGGCTGTTTAATTTATGCTCAGGCTGGGTGTGTGTGTGCCTGTGTGTGTGTATGTATTAAGCAAGAGAAAGCTGGTCCTACACAGGCAAGGTTGACTGTTACCCCTGAGGCAAGAGGCCCATGGAAAGCAGGGTGGCCAGTGTTTTATTATTGCCCTCTACTATTCTTTGACCTCCACTTGATATATTTTTCCATAACCCTAGGCAGCGAGCTCTCGGTGGTGGGAACTGTCTGCTTGTTATTGTCTGCTAAATGAGGACCTCACTGTGGAATACAGCTTCTGAACACAGACAAATATTACCAACAGACAATGTGGCCAGCATCTGTCTTGACTGGTCCATCACCACAGGCAAGGTGGGTATCACCTGAACCATGGGAATCCTGCAATGGGAATAAAATGCTGCTCTCTTACAATTGTGCCAACACCAGTGAAATATGAAAGCCATAATACACATGAATGATACACATCTCAAGAAGCAATAGCTAGACAGCAGCACACAAAGGTGACCTGCAAACCTCTTGAAAAGGACAGTGGGGAAACAACAGCAATTATAGTCAAAAGTAATAGTGTGAGAAAATGCTGCTTCCCACCTCTGGCATACCAGAGGCACATACTAGGCAATGGTGTTGCCCTTTCAGTTGCATTTGTTGCTGAAAAGTGAGTGATGTCAGCACATCAAGGGAACTTCCAGGAGACTCGTACCTGCATTTCTGACCCTCTAATATTCCTCTGTCATGCAGAACAAAGGAGACTCTGCCTTGCCTATGGTATCTGATATGTGACAATGCTCCAGATATCAAAGGAGCAACAGTTAGAGTGGTTGCAATTCCACCATTAGGGATAAATGAAACAAAGCTGTACCAAAATGAAGTTGAGAAGCCATTAACTCAAAGTAAACATAACCTAAAGGGCCATGGGTATTCCCTGATTCCCCTGGAATAGCATCCATCATTTTGCCATGAGACTGCTTCAGAGTGCAAGTCTTTCCTGGGGAAGCACTGAAAGCAGGAGCTGAATGTACCTGATGCAGTATTGCCTAACTGCTCCAGTGGCCTCCAAGGCTTTAGCTTGGGAGGAATTACAAGCGTTCAGTTCCTCTCCAGGGGACATTAACTCTGGAACATAATGCTAGGCATTAAATTACAAAGCATATAATCATTGCACTGCTAATCAACTCATGCTCATACCAGAATTCTTACTTATTCCTTACACCTTCCCAGATCCCACAAACTCACGTTGCTTTCTACTCAACTGTCCAATTTGGACTGACAATACATGAGTCCTGTATGAGTGGCAACAGGATGAAAATGTTTGGCATTCTGAAGACTGAAAGTAAAGTGATGAAACAAATCTGACTATAAAAATATACCACGTGATTTAGTGACCTCAAGATTGTATTTATTTTCACATTTAATTTCGGTAAACATGTATCTTTAAGATTAGAGTCAACACAATCAATGTCTAGTCTGCTGCACTGACAAGATAAAAATCCAAGAGGCTTTCTAAAGGGACTGTGTCTAGCTGCCTGTGAATTTCATGGTGATGAAGGGCCCTGATAGTGCACAACATTGTTCATGAGGCTGAGAACCAGGACATGCAGGTACTGCTTGTTTGTGCTATGCATTTGGTCAGGGTTTTTGAACAAATTATTAATTTGTTGTGCCTTTCACCACCAATGCCCCGCCCCCACCAAGAGGAAGTAGTAACAGCAACATTCCTAACTTCTGCACAAAAAATTAAACACATAAAGAAAGAGGGATAGAGTTATATTCATAGTATCTACTCTAATGAATCTAGGATAATAAGTGCAATTGGTGGTATAATGAACATTACTAGCAGTAATGGAGTGAGATTGTACTGTATTAAAGTTAGAGATCTATAAAAATGTTAACTTTCTTACTGCTTCCAAAAATAAGCTCATGTCTCTCTGGACAGCTGACAGCACTTGCTATATCTAGTGACAGTGCTGAAGTGACAAGTCTCATCCCTGGCTTGCTCGCTCATTTCTGTTCACGTTAGTTTAGGACTTAGAGGGTTGCAGGACACCGTGTTGCCTGATTGCTGAATGATGTCATCCCCAATCACTTATGTATCATGTTTCTGGGGCACTGAATAATTTCCCTTTTTGTGCTCTTTCTGATGAAGAGGAACTGGAACTAAGCACTTTTGCCTTTCATAGCCCCTGGCTAGCAGTATCTGGCATGGCAGCCAGTTATATTCAGCAGGCTGTGGTGGAACTTCACATTTCAACCAGAAACGCTTAGAAATTATGGTGCTTGCATCCCATCTAGTGGAGGGATCAGATGAATTCATCAGCTGCTTGTTGCTAAGTAAGCACATACTTCTGCTGCGAGTGTAGGAGCAGAGCTATCAGCCTCTTCAGGATGCAGGCAGTTCACACAGCACGCTCACAGTGGTGATTCACCCCATGCAGAATGGATTGGGTGAATTTCTTGACATAAAATTAAGCCTGAAAGTTTACCCTTATGTCAGGCATTTGCACTAGGAAGGAACAACTGGATGCCTTTAACTGTGGGCAACAGCTTTGCTCCTCCAGGGCATCAGCATGAGAACCAGCTGTAATTTCTGAGTTGCTGCCAATGATTAAAACTAATTAGCCATTTTGAGGCTAACAAACACTTTGCAATTCCCTCTGAATCTGCCCTACAGCCCCATAAGGATCATGATCCAGCTTGAAAGAACTTTCATCTGCTTCACAGGGAGAATGGAGAGCGAAATATCCTTTCTTCCTCCATGGAAGAGGCTGCAGAGCCAAAACCTGTTCAGTTGTCCTAACCTGAAAGAAGGCACTGTTCACCAACAGGTCAGATGAGCAGGGCATGTCACAAACCACCCTAGTGACACTAGACAACAGATCTGTACAGATTATTTTGACTTGCACTGAAGTAATTGGGGGGTAGTTTCTGACAGGCTTGAAAATGAGCTTGAGTGGCTCC
Organism: Melozone crissalis; assembly: GCF_028551555.1. Taxonomy (NCBI): domain Eukaryota; kingdom Metazoa; phylum Chordata; class Aves; order Passeriformes; family Passerellidae; genus Melozone; species Melozone crissalis. The sequence goes on along the minus strand of NW_026535786.1, from coordinate 17,773,800 downwards.
TTCTTGAGAAGACTTCATTCTGCCAGCCCCTGAGCCTCATTCCCCACTGGCCCCCTGCAGCTGCACAGTGCAGAGCTCAGCTGTCTGCCACCAGGCAGACATCTGCTGCCTCTGCCACATGCAGCCATTTCCCACCCTGCATCTCAGCATCTGGGAAACTTTGCCAGGGCAAAAGAGTTATTCCCAAGCAGGGGGAGGGCTGCCACTTCTGCTCTAATAGAGCATATCGTGCCACCTCTTCTTGAAAAAAAAGAAAGTGATCCAGTTTTACAAACAGGAGCTTCTTACAACCATGAGTTTTGCTGTTACACAGAGAAAGCCTGTGGACATGGAACAGTCTGTGTGCAAGTGAGCACACGAGATAGGTGAGCTTGCCACCCTCCTGACACATTACCCACTGGCAGCTGGTGAAAGCCTGTTTCATAGATCGAGCACAGATTTCAGCTACAATAATTTCTTATGCTCAATGAGAGTGTTAGAAGGGGGTTGTTCCTCTTTATCTTCATACTTAGTGATCACCTGCAAGTTAAAATGCTGTTTCTCTACACAACAAAAATACAATGCTTTCTCTTACCTGGCAGTGCCTCCAGCCTTTGCACAAACAGATGCAAATCATGCTTTTTTTTTTTGTATGAAAATTGTCTGTTCAGAGTGCACTAGATGGCAGTGTTCCTTTTGAATCACTGCAGAACCACTGCTCCACCATGATCACCTCCTTCAGAGTGCAAGGCCCAACAATTGTTGATATTTTCACTCCCAGGGTATTCTTCATATTTTGGGGTGTCTTCCACCCCAAGCCACCAAACTTGGTGTCTTTCCAAGGTGAAAAGCTGCATCTTTGAGTCCCTTCTGCCATTGCCTCTTAAAAAAGTTTCGTCTTCAATTGTGCACTGTTGCTTCTTGCTGTTGAGCCCTCAGAGCTAGCACTGGACCCAAATTGTAGTTGTCTTTCTGCACACAGAGGCTATAGCTCATATATTCCTTACTCTCATTCAGACTGAGTTTAAACAGTAAGTTTTGCAGCAATTTCCCAGTACAATCTTTGATCCGTTGTCTGTATTGTGCTCCATATTCTTTGTAAGATAAGGTGCTTTGTTGATGTATTAATACAAATTTGAAACTTCTGAGTAACACATGGCTTTCCAGTGTGAAGCCAAGGAGATATTAACTCTGGGAGATGCTGGGAATGCTTTGAATCAGCACATCTTCCCAAGGAAAAACTACATCTAACTGCAGACTGGGAGAGGAGTAAGTAATTTTGACAGCTTTGTATTTGAGCTTGCTCTGTCCACTCACAGTGGACAAGAGATACATTAGGATTGCTCACATCTAGTGATAAATTTAACTTCAGCCAGCTCTCTCAACTGTGCTGTCGGCCCCCTTTTGTCCTCAAAGTAAGGCTCCAACTGATTTACCCACTTTATTAGGAGAGAAAGCAACTGTAAATTGCACTCTTCAGCTAAGGTTGAAGGGATGGTGAGGGTTGAGAGCAGCTTAGAGAAAGAAAAGAGGTAAAGAGCAAAACAGCGCTCAAACTGTATTGGTTGACTTCTAACTCCTCATAATGAAGGAATGCAAGAAAGCAATAATTTAGAAGGAAAGTCTGATGCTAGGGTTAAACAGATCCCAAATGGCTGAAGCACAGAAATCCTGTCACCATGGACTCTGCTGTAAAGGAAGGTAAGAGCGGTTTCCCTGGAAGTGAATTGCACTGAGATGTGTGGCAGAGCTACATCTCCCCTTCTGCACCTGCACTTGGCCCATTTCTGCACACACTGGAGGAAGACATAGGAAATGAACCCAGTCCTCATCCTTGCACAACTGCTCTATGGAGACAACACAAGCATTTCCTTTCCAGTAGACCTGAGCTGAGTCCCAGACCCTTTCACCTATAGGAGGAAAACTGATCTGGTGTAGCTTTCACCCTGGCTCTGGGCTCAGAGCTCAGTCCAGGCAATTATGTGTAAATGGGGGATATGAAGACTTATTTTTTTGTTTAAAAAAAAAAAAATTAAAAATAGTGTTTTCTGTTTAAATGCCACTCCACTGACCACTTGGATGGAAACCCACCAAAGCTTTTTGCTGCCTGCCACCCTGCCACCAACCCTGTACAGCACGTCAGATGACCTGCCTGGACTGCATTACTGGGGAGCTTGTAATCTACATCCCGATGCCACACCTTGGCAGCAAGCTGGTGTCCTTCTGGTGGCAGGAACAGCAGCCCCTGTGGGGCAGTTGGGTGGCAAACATGGCTTTGTGTCCAAGAGAGGGCAGCATTCTCCCTCTGCTGGGAAGGCGGGGAGGAGGGAGCTGCCTGACCACACGTCTCTTTCTAGGAAAATAAAGGCTTTGTTGGGTAGCATTTCAGAACAGACTTTCAATTTAAGACTTTGTGCATCTGTTTAGGGAGATAACAACTGATTTTACACCTTAGATTTGCTAGGGACAATTTATCACACACCTGTAAGTAAAATCCAAGCCAATTCTTGGTGTGCCATCCTCAGCTGCCCTTCCTGCCATTATTCCAGCAAGAAGGCGTGGCAGTCTCCTGGTAACCAGCATCCCTCTACAGGTGGTGGCAGAGTGGGAAAAGCAACTGCATCTCTATTTCACAGCATATAGCTTTATACTGCAGCGTGGAGGAAGGAGGGGGAAGAGAAGAACAAGTGGGCAGATTCCTACACTTTTATTACTGTTTTATATTCTTGCATAGGTTATACCAAAACTGGACCTCAGAGAGAGCAGCCAGTAAACATAAGAGGGGACTCCAGCACTTTTCAGTGGCTTGTATACCAAATGGGGCCCTCTGTTTCTTAGAGCTGCATCTCCTCCAATTACTGGGATAATCCACCCAGGTGGATACACTGATGCTCATACTCTCTGTACATCTGGCAGCCTTCAAGCTCTGAGCTCCCGATGATCTCAGTGGAGTTGTGGTGCAGCTAAGAAAAATCCAGCCTGTGCTGCAGTGAGGGAAAAAAATACACAAAAGCCTTTCCTTTCCCAGGTTCTTTCTGCAACACGTGAGAAGGAAAGAGAAAATGTAAGTAGCTACACTGCTGCACCACTCCCTGAAGTAAAGGAGACTGATCACAGAAAGGTTTTCCATCACTATCATGCTTGAGAAAAGAAATGTTCCACCAGCGTTTAATTTCAGAGCTGCATTTCAGAGCTCCTGTCTATGCTTCTTATTGGCCTAATTAACAAGCTTGAAAGACTAGGAGTCACAAGGTTCATATGTAAAACAGATGGTAGACAGGACATCAATAAAGCTCTTTTAGATTATGCTGGGAAAAAAAAGCAGAAGCTTTTCCTTGAAATAGTTTCAAGGAAATGGCATTTGATTTACAGCCCTAATATGGCATATTATTTATACTGTTGCAAACCTTTATGAATGTGAGCTTCTCACTGAAGATGAGTTTACAGCAGTGGATGAGGGTGCCTTGGATGTAGTGCTTAGAACATTGAGTCATTGCTCTAGAGAAGAAAGTCTCACTGCAGTCTCTGCTATTGACCTGCCACACAGCACTTCACCCCACCCTGCTGCCAGCCTATTTTAAAAATGGGAATACCTCCTTTATATTATGCTTTGAGATAATTTTAAGCTACATATTATTAATTATCCTAACAGAGAGAAGAAAATGGAGGGTTGTTAGAAGTTCAAATCCTTCAGTTTCTGAGTACTGCTATATTTAAGTTGGCAAGTGTTTTCACCATTTTGATTAGAATAATTTCAAGGGAAAGGCAGGATGAGCCACTCTGCACCAATGCACTCAAATACTGCACAGTTCACAGAATCATCTCTGACTCAGTCCAATCCTTCTATAGAGCCACATGGAAGAACTTAAGCCCTGAATATACACATGAGAGCCAACAACATTGGCATTTGTCAGACTCTACTGGGTTCATACTGTTCCCAGTACAGTCCCCAGTTTAGTCCATAAGTTTAAGGTTAGCAGAACTCAAAGCACCATGCCATAGATAGCAGGAGGGATCCAAAGAGCAGTGAAAAAATATGATTATGGACAAAAATGACCTAGCCACTAGACTGTGCCCAAAGGCCAGGCACCAGTTTGTTCTGTGTACTAGCTCTTACTGTCACATCTCCACCACAACCAGACATTTACACTCCCAATAGTAAGCAAGTACTAGGATTTGAGCACATGCGACACTTCCACTTTTTATTCAAGGGAGCAGACATGGCTCTCAGCTTCACTGTTGCTGTGACATTGGAGGCTGGATTCAAGCATGAAGAGGAAATCTCTCTGGGACAACTACAGTCACTGTATAACAAACCCAGCATGAAAACCCCGTGGAAACCATGAAATGTGAGTTTAGCAAAAGCTTGATCTGATCTATTGACCAGGCCTATTGAAGGACAACTGGTAGCTGAAAAGCAACCGGGAGCATTCAGAGCTTGGTCTCAGGGAAAGCTGAGAATGAGCAGAATAGTGCTTTCTGCAGCCTGTGCATGCTGGGGTCACAGAGGATGCTGGATGTACTCTCTGTTCTGGGGGAAGAAAAGAGCCCATACTCAGCTGTCTGTCCTTACCTGAAGCTCTGACCCTGACTGATAGATGGAAAGATGGAAGAAGACGGGAAGAGGCTCACCACACCCAATTAATTAACTTTTGTCCCAGTTGTGCCAATGGTCAGAACAGAGGTCATCTGATATGTTTGTCTCCTGTGAAGCATGGAGACATGTGAGGATTTGCAGCTCTCACACCTGTTTCAGTGGGAAGCAAAGATGTCTGGTCTGCTGAAAGCAAATGGGATCAGTCATTTTCCTGTATTTCTAAAATGGGCTAAAGGGACCCAGCTCATTCAAGCCACAGGGAGGCCCATTAATATCCAATAAGCTTTTGGCAGAATGCAAGCAGCAGTAAAACACTTGCCAGAAGGATTGAAATGCAGACTTGGGACTAGGCAGATCCAGTAATAGGCTGGAGCACCTATAGTGGCAATTAGACAGAAGTGCATAGATCTAAAACTGCAATTCAGTACCCCTAATCTCCCTTCCCATCATACACCCACCCTCCCCTGTTCACCAGGACTGTAGACCTCAAGTCCACAGATCCCTTTAGCCCAGAGGATGTTCACAGTGCTGCTCGTGCAAAGCTATGGGCTTGATAAACCCCTCCACAGACAAGCCCATCCTACTGCTTTTTTCATAGAGGGAATGAACAGTGGGAACACATCTGCATTCCTGTGTAGGTGACACCTGCACATCATGGATTTCCAAACTTTGCTTCTTTGTGTGCCTGATGGGAGCACCTATGTGCGGAGCTGCTGAGCTCCCACCTCTCCCTGGTTGGAGCTGAAGTAGTGCGTGCAAGCCACTCAAACCTGGATTCCCCCACATCATGCACAAGTGCTGGCCATGGTGCTGTTCTAGAGAGGCTCCCTCCGGATGCATTAAGGGACAAGAATTGCTTGCTTATTCCTTTGACAGGCACAGCAATACACACCTGAAACAGCAGAGGATCTGAGAGCTATGCATATGTTAGACAGGCCCTGCCCTCTGCCACAACTTATTTGTCCCTCAGTAAAAACAGAGGGACTGTCTTCTTTGGAGCCATGGAAGAACTGTTTGCATTTCTCTTAAAACCTCTCCTACCCTTGTCTTTTTGTTTCCTGACATGAGACAAACCAGTCCAGCCCTTAAACCAACACACCTGCAGAAGCTCCACACTCAGTATTGAGGGAGCAGCAAGCTCCACAACATAGCATTTCTGCTGTTACTCCCACACAGTCAAATCCCACTCTCAGAGCAGCAAGTCCTAGACAAGCAGATGGGCCTCACTGTGTGTAATGACTGTGTGGGCAGGGATGAGGGCTTGCTCAGCCCAGAACTTCCCAGTTGCCTGGGTTTTGCCAGTTGCCAGCTGACCCTGAGCTCTGCCCTTACTTAATGAGCAGCTCTCTGCAGATCTGTTTCTGTGCCATTTATCTTCCCTCAGACACTGCACAGGGAGCCTAAGCCAGGAGCCTGGGCTCCAAGGGCCACAACAACTAAGCACTGCAGCACCCACATCTTACGGGATGTCATGGGCAGAATGGAAGCTTCAGAGGAAGTTCATTAGGGAGACCATCCCACTGAATAATGAGCTGCAAAAAAGATCCCCTTACTTTCTAAACTCCTTCTCAGGGATGAGTTTATGGTGCACCTGAATACAATCTTAGTCCAAGGCTTGGTCAACATTTTCTGTCTAAAGCATTAGGGAGGTGTAATTGATCCTGTCTATGACTTTGTCCTGCAGGAATAAAGACAGCAACCCAAATATATTTACATAAATAAAATAAATTATTGATTTCAACTCATTATAATGATTACACCAAAAGATATTAATAAGAATTATTTACTTCAAAGTATACGATAGCTAAAACTGCTAGTATAGGGCCTTATTTGTGAAGCAAAATAATTATTAGAGATTGATGTCACTTGCCCATACCAAGGACAGTGGGCAAACCTCACTGAGCATTTACCTTGAGGGACAACTCTATGTCATGCAGGAACCTCCACACACACTCTGAGAAGGGATATTTTAGAAGACCCTACTGTTAAAAAGTGGGACTGGGCTTTTATAGTGAAAGTGAATATCAGTTATGTCTTCAGGCCAGCTATGGTGCTATGGCAGCTCAACATCTTTCCATAAGTTATCAATACTATCAATACTTGATCAGATCAATACCATCAATACTCACCAGAGCCAGTGCCAGTTCCTGTCAGGAAACAATGTTCTTCCTCAGAGAGTTTAACTTTGGGATTGATGAGTCAGGCTGGTCTCAGCATTCTTCAGCACTAAAAGCAGCATGAAGCCCATTGTCTCTGCACAGCTGATAACTTTGGCAAATAAGATAAACTCTGAGCTGTTTTACCCACACCTAGGCAGAGCATTCTCCTCCACAGGATCCAGATCTGCTCAGTGGTAAGCCACATGGTCTGGCGACTAAAGCACAGACTCAGGCATCAGTTTTGCCTGCTGGTTCCAATATTGACATCTTGTGTTGTTGGTTAATACTTCCAGCCAAAAGGACATCGATGGCTTATTGCTCAAGCATGCCTAGCAGTTAGGGGAAGGCTATTCTCTAATGAGTACTCCCAGCCTCCTACACATCAGACCAGGCAGTTCCCAGTTTAGTAACATTTCTTTACATGTTTTCAGTTCCACTCACCTTTCATTATAATGACTGAACTTTATTTTGAAATAAGATCTCTGGTGTAATGGTGGTTCATCAGTTGCAAGCAGCAATACCCCTTCTATTCCTCAGAAGATATTTGTAGCACCTAATTCTTGTCTGTGGAATGCCATCTTTCCCAGTCCAAAATTCTCCATGAGGTTCTATAGGAAGCCACGTTGCCCACCTTGCAGCGTGGCTACTTCCAAAGCAGAACACTTTCTCAACAGTTTTAACACTATAACATTTCAGATAAAAGCTGACAAATAACTTCATAACAGATTGACGTGAAAGGAAAGGTGTAGATTTGTAGTGCCAGTGCTTTATAAGAGACCTACAGGAATCAATGACTGTACATGGTCAGGAACTCCATTTTAGGTTTCATGCAAGAGATGGCACTGTTAGCACCAGCAATTTATTTAGAATCAGGAGGAAGTGTATGTGGGAGGAGACTGATGTATTTTTAAAGGTAGATTACAGAAATTAATATTAGAGAGATATTTTTGTTTCTGTTTTGATTAACAGAAGGTTATTAATTTTTCTCTGAAAATGCATTCCATGGCAAGCATATTGATATTTCACTAAGACATAGGAAACAGAAAAAAGAGTCAACTAGAAAAGGAAACCCAGAAATCCAATGCCAACCAAACTAGGAATTATTCTTGTTCAATTAAGAATTTATTTTTCTCTCCCCAATGAAAGAGATCTATGCATACAAGCATGCCAAGACTAGAATTATAAAATTGTAATAGGTGAGGAATTTAGATTTTTCTTGGCATGCATCATATTAATCTTCAGTTGCTAGATCTACACATATTCGTGAAACATTTCCAGATTTAAAAACCAAAAGAAGAATTAAATAATCACAAAAATCTCAGCTGAACAAGGAGACTACCAATGCTGAAACACACTACTCACAGCTTACAGATGTTCCTCACTAACCTTACACTCCCCATAGTTGTGGAGGCATCAGTAAAACTTCAGACCTCTGCTGCTCACTACAGCAGCCCAAAGCCAGTGAGCTGCTCAGTGCCTTCCAAGCCCCGGCCCTGTACTGGCACTGCAAGTGATGAAGAAGAGTTGTCTCCTTGAGGGGGCCTGGCCTGGCAGGGGTGCTGAAGTCACACAGGGGTAACACAGCACAGGTGCTTGAGGCCATGCTTTGCTCTCATAGGCAGATTTGTACTCAATCCCTAAGATATTCAGTATGATGTGAGACGCTCAGACTCCCTTTTCAGGTAAGGAACGAAGCAGAGGCTACTCTTGAGATTGGCATTTAATCATTTGATAAAAGCCCTCTTTTCCTCTTTCTGCTTTCATGCTAAAGCCCAGTAAAAAGCCTTTAATCACAAAATTTTCTATTAGTCCCTTGGGAGGTTTGCTGTAGCATTTCCTATTAGTTCCTTTGAGTGGTTTCCTGTCAGGCTGTGGTTTCCTAATTGGTGAAGCTGACCAAAGTAGAGTCTGGAAGCCTTTCCTCCCTTCACTAACACCCTGGCAGCACGTTTCAATCCTTGCCCTGTGCCAGTGCAAGCTCTTATACTGCCAGCTTTTGTGTTTGGTCAGGTTGGTTTTCAGCTGGTCAGCCTTGTGATCCATCTTCCTTATGCTCCATGCACATTTGTACAGAACAAGGGATGGAGTTGGGAAAAAACCCAATAAACAAGGCTAAGGCTGCCCCTTTTGTCAGCAGCTTGCTTTTAGGGCAACTGAAACCAAGACAGCACTCCTGTTTTGCCTTTTCTGAAAGGCTGTGTTCTAAATGCACCTAGCCACAGAGCGTCTGAGCTATCTCAGCATCTAGCTCAGTTCTTTAAAACAAAATGTTGTTGGAGTCTCAGTGCCAATGTGTCCCAAGCATTGAATGTATTCATTGTACAAGAAGGAGAATAATTCATAAGAGAAATGCAAGCAGACCTTGTTGACAATTAAGTTATTGGAAAGTGGTGGCTTCAGCAATCTGATGATGTCTCAGTGTTTTTAAGACAGAAAAGTACAGTAAGAGTAGTGATACATGATGTAAGTCTAGATCACTTATTTGTAATGAAGGAAAGAAAGAGAGATTGAAGTTTCCTACTCCTAGCCCAGCAGTAGAAACCTTTCACTTCTGAAATCCAGGTGTGTCCACATCTGTCATAAAGCAGCTTTCCTTGGCATGTCAGGCAATTCCCTAGAGTAAGAGAATAACTAGAATAGTACTAGATAACACAAAATGCACACTGTAAGGCACTTTAAACACCTTTCAGGCAAGAATCCCTAAAACTAATGTAGGTGAAGTCACAGCAGGTTGATTTTGCACTTTTTCAGCCAGGGAACAAGAGGGGAGAGAAACATTGAGTGCCTGAAGGTTTCCTCCAGTGCCATCCCCAGACTGAGGGAAAGGGAGCAGAACTATGACACTGGCATGCATACCAGAACCACAAAGTTCCCTGAATCTCTGAGGAGAACAGGACTATTGCACATTACTTAGAAAAAACAAAATCAGATGCTGATGGGGTGCTGGTCAACCTAAACAGACAGCCTGAGGGTCTACATTTGTTCAGAGATGCTTTTGGGGTGTTTTTGGGCAAGTTCGTGCTTTTGGGCAAGCTTGTTTCCACTAAAAATGGGATAGATGTGCTAGAAGGACTCAACGTTGTGAGTGTAAGGTAACTGAGAATCTGCCCAGGTATGAAAGGGTAAGGCTCTGTGCTCAACTTGTGGACAGAGGGGACTTAAATGCTGATTATTTGGCTGGCAAAAGTTGTGGGAGGATTGTGGTGCATCCCCATTACAGAAGCTTGATTAAATAAGCAATAAAAAGCTGTTGGCTCAGTGTGTTGAGATGGACAAGTTTCTGCAGACAGTAGCACCAAGGGACATATTTGTCCCTAATGTTAGACCTGGCTGGCTTTAAAAATGCATTCTGAATTTTGAGGTGAATTTTGAACCCATTTTACTACTGGGTGTATGGGTATGACACTACCCTGGAGAAAGACTCAAACATTGCCTGTGGGAGCAAGAAACTCAAATGACAGCCATCACACCTCCAAGGGACTCAATGTTCATCACAGGCACAAGTATTTGATAGATCCTAATGGAGTACTCCACTGCTGTCCACAACACTGAAGTGATAAATAGGGATGTCTTATCAGCCTGTTCTATCATGTCTTTCCAAGGTTCCTGGAGTTATGAATTCATTACAATTCAGGCAGAAGGTTTTGCACTGATCCTCCAGACAAGCTGAGAGAAACCTTTGAGTTGAGGTGCTGCGTCTCAAACTTTTTCCACCCATGTGCAAACCCTTACTTCACTAAAGAATGGAGATACAGTCTTTCCACTTCCATATGCTCAGGTCAGCTGTGTAGGAAAACACTGCCTTTTCCATGCCAAGGCAATGCTCTTTGCAATATTCTTTGCTTCTTCACTAGAGCATTTCCAAAAGGACTGGAGAAGAATTGGAAAACAACCAGAGTTTTATGCTGTGACTTATTAAACAAAAAAAACCAAGAAGGTTGACTGGATAGCCAAATGTTTCTCCCCCCAAAAATGCCATCATTTTTTCCTCCCCCAGCACAGGACCCAGATGGGACCAAAATAAAAGTCTTCCTACTTTGCTTCTGGTACATGTCATTAATTTAACACAAGGGATGTTGTTGATAGACACCAGTTTCTCAGCCTTCCAATGTTATTAGCGATACGGAATCTGCTGCAGAGTCTGGTACAATGTCTTGTTTGCAGTACCTCTGCTGCATGAAAAGAGAGAGTCCAGTCGCCACAGTTACAGGGATGTATGGAATGCTTGTTCTTTAGCATGACTCTTGACACAGAGCATGTGTTCACAGGTAAAGATATATCTTTAATATGAAGCAACATTTATTCAGCAAAGTGGGTTTTGCACCGTAGAAAACCTTCACAATCTTCAGTGTTCTGTGTTTTGCTGGTGATCCCTCCTGCTTTTGAGGATGTAGGACATCCATGTAGTTTAAATATATAAGTCATCCACCATCAAAATGGTGAAAGAAATCTGGGACCTTCTTCTAGTGAGCCTGGTCTGAGGCAGTGACTGAGAAAAAAACCACATCATTTCTTCTCTGGCTGTGGATGTAAAGCGGATGACAAACCTGTTATGAAAGAATTTTTCTTTCACCAATGAACAATGGACCTCCCCTGTTCTCCGAGACTAAAACTGGTGCTGTACGTGCCTCTGACTCCCTGGATGTGTCATGCCCCACCTTGCAGGCAGCAGTCTGACACTGCACCATGGACAGGCTTCAGCAGCAGCCTCACCATGCCCATGTGTCAGACTCCACTGCTCCCCACCTCCTGCTTGCCTCCCAAAGTGATAGAAATGGATTGCTATCGCTCGGTGCCGATGCCCTCTCTGCTAATGTTTGTTTCATGCATGCTAATGAGAAGACTGGTAAGAACAGATTTATGTTTGGCTCAGCCCAGAGGTAACACGCATGAAAACGCTGACACAAATGCTGAATAAAAGGGATTTGAAAATCAACATCCCCTACTGTTACCAGCTACAGTGTAATCCTTTTCCAGGCCTGTTGGGAAATGTCCTCGGAGAAGCTCTGACATCAGTGCAGCTGCTTCTCTCCTCAGCAGTTCAAGCTTGTTTTCACATCTTTGACTGAAGCAGAAAGAAATAGCGGGGAGTGAACACATGAGAGAGGAAGAGATTATCTACATTTCTTCAACTTAGTTGTGGAGATAATGTTCTTTATATTTTGGAGGATTGAATGGGCAACCAAAGAGGATAGTGGATGGAAGTAGCTAACTCCTAGGCACTGCTTTTGCCTTTTTTTGTTCTAAACCCCTCACCACTGAATCTTTTGTCTAATCTGGTGTGGTTGTTGGTACAGTTATTCACACAGTCACAGCTCTGCTTTATTGTAGTCAAGTCTCTCAGTCTTTCAGGCCACGTGCTGAAACACAGCTGGGAAGATGTGAGGATATGCATTATATTAACTTCTTTTTGCCACTGTGTCTGCTCTTAACCCCCTAAGGTATCTACTTACTGCCCCTAGCACATGGCTCCATGACACGCGGCTCCAGCCTTCCCCTTGAGCAAAGAAGGCAAATCTGGGAATGTCAGTGCTGGCCTTCAGCCGAGCAAGGCAGCGCAGCTCCCTGTGAGTCTCAGCAGCTTCACATTTGCACTCCTTCAGAGACAAAGTGACAGCCTATGGGATTAGATGAGCACTGGCAAAAAACATTCAAAAATGTGAAGAGAACTGGAGGATTGTGCAAAAGCCTAAGTCCAGGACTGCAGTCCTTTGTCTCAATCAGCCCAACTTGCACATGGTCTGAGGTGAGACACGGAAGCATGGGAGCTTCAGCATTTCTGGATAAATGCCATCCCAGTAACTCATCCCAAGCATGGAGATATTTGGAGGACTTGTGTACTTATAGTTCTACTGCATTTGTCTTTGCTAAGAATATCACTTAGACTGGGCTATAAATTACCCCATCTTTCCTAAAAAAACAAAGGGAGAAATAAATGAATTGTCCAGGCTTCCCTTACAATCTACAGAAAGAGATGGGAGAGCGTTGCATCCCCATGTCATCTCCAAATAATTTCACCTATTCCTCCTCAGATGGAGTGAGCTACTCTCAAAAGATGCTTTGTTCACTACATCTTTTGCCTGTAGCAGGCACTTAGGGGGTAGCTTAGACCTATTTTGCTTTCAGGTTGCATCCCCTTCAGATGAGAAGGGTGTAATTGCTGTGAGAAGCACTGCACCTTCACTACAGTGATGGCCAGTGAGAGCCTGGATGTTTGGAAGGCCATGGCTACAGTCAGATTTATTCCTTTGCCTCTCTGAAAGTCTCAGTAAGTGTGTACACACAGCAAGTATGTTTTGGACACTGAAAAGTAAGTGTTAGGTAATAACTCTTAGCAGATTACTTAAAATTTATAAGTGGTGATAAATAATGAATGATACTCTTCAGCTTTTAAAGCTCTCTATGCACTCTGAAATTTAAAGCTTCCATTCAACAAATGTGTTTGTTTAGTTTCAGAGAATTGCACCCCTTTTTTTTTTTTAAGTTTAACAGATAACCTATTAAAGAATGAATTAATATTTTAGGACCTGTAACAGCCCTACAATAACATTGGAAACCTAGTTGTACTACTGCGCCTGAAGGGGGTTTTTTTGGTTGTCTGTCACTATGACATTGATGGTTGATCCTGCCTCTCTTGTCAACAGGAGGATAAGGAGGCATTTGTGCCCATGGAGACGGCCTGTCTTGTCCATTCAGTCACGTGTGATTCAGATGGCCTTGGAAAAGTCACCTGAAAAGCAAATAAATTACTCACTGCATGTCATAGTGGATCTAGAGCCCAAATCTATAAGATACCTCTGGAGATGCTGACTACTATAATTTCAATGAGACCTGGAGGTACTCAGAATTAAAAGTTAAATCTTCATAGAATTGATCTTGTGGGTCTTGATAGAAAGCCCGTTAAAGCCCGGGGGAAAGTCTGACCATCTTCACTGGGATCTTGATCACTTTGCTTGAAAGGAATCCACAGATACAAGATAATGAAACCATGCCAAGGAAAGGACCTTAACACAGCTTTGACATTGTCAAAGTCCTGTGCAGTGATTTCTCTACATGCCAGTGAGAAAAAAGACCCAAAAAGGAGTTCCCTATCCCAACCATGTCTCTTGCCTGTGCAGCCTTTTTCTGCATGTCTTTAGGGATTGCACTTCAAACTGTAAATACTCTGTACCTAAGGCTTCTGTACCAGTCTCCAGTTCCTGGGAATTTTATGTGATTTAGAATATACTTGTGCAAGCTGAGCTTGCGTGATCTCTTCCTGGGATCAGCCAAGGTTCAGAGCTACTCACGTTATTCTACTGAGCCATAGCCTGATATCAGCAATGACACAGACTGAGAAAAAATAAGGATGTGTTTATACATACTATGTTATTGCTAGCATGTTTTGAGGTAAATATTGATTCACTCTAATAAGTTGAACATTAGGCATTAATTTCTGCATCTTTTTTTTTCCTTGTTGTTTGAAGGTTTTTTGTTTACTTTGGTTTCTCTTTCTTTCCTTTTTTTTTTTTTAAGGAACTTTCTGGGTTCTCTAATTTGCAGAATAATTACTGAAGTAAAAATGAATTCATTAAGTTAGCCTTAGCTAGCTGTAATTTTCACTCCCTGTCTGGCTTGCTTTGCACAATAAAGGATGTTCAGAAGTTGTGAAGGATTTGCCAGACCTGTAAATACTGCTGTTACATAATTGCCTCCTTCCCTCTATCTCCATCAGTGCCCTTAAGCAGAGGGACTGGCACCACTTACATAACCCACTCTCATTTCCCTCTCCCTTCTGGCTTCAGTTCTTAACAGAGAGGTTCCTTCAGCCCTTCCTTGTTTCCCCAGCCCTGGCCGTGTCCCAGCAGAGGTGACCCTTCCCTTGGGGCTGGCTACCAGCTATGGTCTGCTGGGTGCAGGCTTTGGCATGAGTTTTTGGGTGGCCAGAGAGACTGGGGCTGTTCCTGCTTTGGCAAGTGTGGTGCATTTTCCTGGACCTGGTCAGGGATGGGTCTGACTCCATCTGGAGCCCATGGCTTGTCCAGCTTGGGCACCGCTGCCATGCTAGCTCAGGAGGGTGCTGTGCCTCCTGGGGCCAACACTGAAATCCACGGATGCGGTGGGTCTGCCCCAGCTCCTATGGTACCAACTTTATGGTAAAGCCCAGCTCCTGTGGACAATATCCTTATGGTAAAGATAAGGGCTGCCCTATGCTGAAAGCCTGAGAGATCACATGTTGGCTGCTCTTTCCTTGGAGCAAAACTACACACCACCCTTTTCTTCCAGATCGTTTTTGTTGTTAAGCTCCACTAAGGAAGACACCTTGGTTGGTAGGATTTTAGGCTAACAGCTTGGATGAAGCCTGGTGTGTGGCTTAACTCCAGGTGTGGGCTCTGCAGGACCCCTGATCTGACCCCAAGGACCTGGGCAGGATGCATGGAGCTTGTGCTGCCCCATTCAGTCCTGACTCAGGGCAGGTTCTGGCAGGCATCCTTCAGGCTCTGCTCCTCTTGTCTCTTACTGCTCTGAAAGGGAAGTCAGACATCCTGAGGGAATACAACCACAGGATATTACAAGCCACTCACACAGGCTCTGATAGAAGCAGAGTATTGTAGTAAAATGATCCTTTATGGTCTCAAAGGTATTTAAAAAAATCTGCCAGGGAGAGTATTTTGACAAATACCTCATTAAAACCCCCAGAATCTCACACTGCACCAGTTTATGTAAATCCCAAGGACAAAAGAATATTTAACTTTTCACATACCATAAATAAACCTGTTAAACTAATACATCTCCAAGGAATAATAAAACAGGCAAATACAGTAAATGCATTAGTTCTGCTCCACTTTTATGTGAGAGGTGCTTTCCTTTGTCTGCCAGAGAGGCAATTCTTCCTGAGGAGGAAAAAAGGGAAATTGTTATTGATGAAAGGTGGCAGCCTGTTTGAATCTTGGGAAGCAAAGTCACAGCCTTCAACGGAAGGAGTGGCCAGAGCAGCCAGAATACTTGGGAGATAATGGAAAAATTGAAGGGAAAGGAGGGAATTCTAGTGGTGGAAAAGAGGAATGAGGGGGATGCCAAATACAGCTCCAGAACTGGCAGTTGTGGTTGTTTAGAAGAAATTGCAAAGTTAGGGTACACTGCCTCTCTTCTCAGCAAATGGGGAAGACTTGGACTTTGTAGTTTTAAAATTCTCTATTTCTTCTCCATTTCTGGTTATAGCCATCTTAGTTACCGCAGTTATTTGAGTTATTTGAGACTTGTGTCACAAATAGCAGGATGTGGATGAGCGTGAGAAGGGTGTCCGTACTCCCAGCAACACACCTGGGGAAGGACCACCATGCCTTAGTGGTCTAGTTCAGGAGATTTTACAGAACATTTTATAGAACATTTTAAGGCCAGTTTGGATGGGGGTCTGAGCAACCTGGTGTAGTGGAAGATGTCCCTGCTCATGAAGAGGGGTTGGGATGAGGTTATCTTAAAGGTTCCTTCCAGCTCAGCCCATTCTATGATCCTGTGATTCTGTAATTCTATGATCAGCTCTGCTCACCACAATCATACAAATCCCTATGCCCTTACAATAAACTCCTGATCTATTATAAGATAAAAATGTATTAAAATATTCCATGGAACACAATGGGAAGACAGGTCATCAACATTAATATGCTAGATTGCTGATACAGTAGGGCATTTATTAAAAACCAAATAACCTCTTACCCAAAGAAAGAAAACTTATGGGGTGAAAATCAAATGCCCCACACCAGGTGGTTCTATGCAGTCTGACCAGTGGAAGGAATCTCCTGCTCCTGAATTCAGAGATCAGTTTGACCTTGAGTGCATGTGTGGAAAACAAACCAGCCAGGTAACAGAAAATTCAGTGCACGTAGGCATGACAACACGCCCTGCCTACATTGAGCCACTGGTTACAGGCAGTGTTAATTCTGTCATTCTACAGACAAGGTATGAAACGTGGGGAGAAAATTCCTACATTTTGCCCAGACAGGCCACCAGAGGAAGACAGATGTATGAAATTAATACAACGCAAATATGATGCAAACACTATTGATCCAGGCTCCTTTCAGCCCCTCCAAAGTACCAAAACATGGGACACCCAAGAGTTTTATCATAGGCTGGCTTTCCCAGCTGCAGGGATTCTCATATGAAGCTGTAGATTTCTTTCCATAGGCTTCCAAGTCTCGGTTTCTCCCATGGAACTGCAACTAAAATTGTTCCAACTAAAAGCTTTGCTTTTCTGTGATATGGATGCTTATCCTCTTCCCTTCCAGCAAAAACAAGCTTTTTTTTTTTTTCTCTTTTCTTTTAAAGTCTTGCTGGAGATGGATAGTGATGGCTGCAAGGGCTTGCTTGGTGCTGCTCTGTTATGTCTCTTCCTGTATGTGAGCCAAATCTCAAGCAATATTTCGGTTCTCCATACTGCCTTGCATTGTACCAGGTCACCATTCCCTTCATCTTCTTTCTGCTCCTGGAAATGGTGCCTTTAACTCCATCAGGCTCTTACATATTGCCTGACACAGGGAAAGGGGCTGGTAGTAGAGTGGCAGCTGATGGTGTCCCTTTGGGAGGCCCACATATGACAGAGGAAAGTAAGAGCCAGAGTACTGGCTTAGAGCAATGTTGGCCAAAAGCAGATAGCTGAACAAACGTGTCAGACTAGAGAAAGTATGTACAGCACTACCTCTGACTATACCTTCAGCTCTGTTTGCAAGTCGGGGACTTCCTGAACCAGGTCCCATTTCTGTCCATGTGAATTTTATTCTCCACCAGTTTTTCCATCTGCTCTCCAAATGTTAACTATGGTCACTGCAGACCTTGTGGTAAGGAGTTCTCCTGTTCAATTGTGTGTTTGAAGAGAAGTACCTCCTTTGGGTTTTTTTTTATAACCATCCACCTCCCAGCTTAAATTGATGTTCAAGGTTCTTGTTTCAGATAAGACAGGTCACAGTCAGTGTGTTTTTACCATCTTCACACCACTTACTGCTATACAGTCCTATCAGATGTCTCATTTCTAGGAGAAAGATGACTTAGTCATCCCTTATATGTAAGCTTTTCTATACAACCTTGTTGTCTCTCTCTGAACCCTTTCCAGCTCTGCTGTGTCCCCTCCTGAGATGGGAAGGCCAGAGCAACAGACAGTCTCCAGCATGGGAACAAAATGTGGATTTCTACAATAGGCTGCAGATAGTCTGCACTTTCTGCTTGGTTCATCTCTTAGGAAGTCCTAACATTTTCAAACACTGCAGGCTGCCATTCTCTGAAGGAAAACTTTGAGAAGAAGCATACACTAATGGATCAACTTTGGAAGGTAAGAGCCACATGTAAACAATTAATGCAATGTGTTTTTTCACTGACTTTTGTCCTGAGTCCTGCTGTAAGGACCACTTGGCCACAGCTGATAGCTGATGTGATAAGCAGCTTGCAAATGAAGGGAATGTGGTGATCTAGAAAGGTTAGCAGGTACAAAACCAGATAAAAAATTTGTGGATTTCCTAGAGGAAATCTGAGGTACTGTAGCCAGAAAGGACATGGTCTCTAGACAATGCCAACACATTCCATGATCTTGGCATTAGAGCTCCCCTTCCTATTTTAGCCCTATAAGACCAAAACAAGATAATCACTCAGTAAAAAACACAGGCCTGCTGCTTTAATACTTTTTTTGTATTACCATAGGAATCCTTATTTTTCAGCCATCCCATGATCCCAGACCATTCTAGCACTTTTCTCTCTCTGTGCTTTCTGAACAAGCTCTTTCATTCCTGATCTCTCAAAGAGGGAGCTGGTGCAGTCCTGCTGTCCACCTGAGCCACAGGGACACTGTCCAAAGGTGTTAATCCAAAAAAGATGTGGTAGAGCATCAGAAATGAACCTTCAGAGACCAGGCTCCATCACCCGCAAGCTGGAGTTTTAGTTTTCTTGGAAAGATTGATCAGTGTAAGTGCAGGTCAAAAGAGGCTTTAGTGCTGGCATTTAAATGTTAATCAGCCACATTTTGTTAGGAGTTTAGAGGGACTGATGATGTGTGTATGTCAGTGTGTTTGTGTGGAGCAGGTGGACAGTGAAATCTGGCCATGTCAGGTCAGGCAGCAAGGCGGGCTCTCTTGCTGCTGCACAGTAGGATCCCAGTGCCACAGTATTGGAATATGATCCCAATATTTCCAGGTAGATTGTGCCTGGGCCTGTCTGACCCTTGCTGCTGGGCCAAAGGCGGCAACTGTGGTATTTCACCTCAGAGACACCTTTGGCTGGCTGGATGTTACAGCTGGGCACTGAAACAAACCCAGGCTTGTAGAAACTCAGCTTACCTCAGGTGGAAAAGCTTCAGGTGATGGTGAAGAGGAAAAGGAGACGGATTCTGTTGGAGGGTCGGTCACAGACATCTGAATCTTGGTAACAGCTCCAACAGAATGCCAAGTACATGGTGCTGGCTCAATTTAAGCCCAGGGACAGGGGGAGGGGAAGGGACAGGTGAGTACCAACCAGGTGGGAGGAGGAGGGTCTCAGGGGACGAGGGGCACATAGACAGGCCAATGACCTCTGGGCATAGGGGCATCCTTTGAACTTGACCAACCACACGATGGCCTTGCTGGCATGTTAAAACTGATTGACAGCTCAGCAGGGGGCGAGGGGGAAGGGGAAGAGAGGTATTGCCACACCTGGGAAGGGGCTGGGAAGTCTAAAACAGGAAATTGCAACATACTGCAACACCACGGCAAAGCAAAGTGATGCTTTCTAGACTTACACAGAGCAGAGAGAGCAGAGCCCTGTGGGACAGCTGAGAAACAATGCCTAGCTGTGTGTATGAGCTCTGTGGCTATGCACTGACTAGCTCCTTGGCTAGCAGGAGGGTCAAAGTTAGGACAGGGGGATATGCCTTGAAGAACATGCCAGTGCACAGTGACTCTGCTGCAGCCACCCCCACTTGCACTGCTAGCCTCCACCTGTCTCAGGGGCCTTGGCTGACATCAAGTGACTGACCTTTTCAGTAAAGAAAGAGAGTGGGACGCTTCCCTGCAGGCCCCCAGTACCATGGACTGCAAGGGGACATAATGCACGGCCAGCTCAGGTCCATGCTGCTTGTCAGCAAAATGTGAACAAGGGGTCCCAGGCTGTGTGGGAGGGTTTTTGAGAGCATCTCAGAGACTCAGGGAGTTAGCTAAGTATAGATGTGGCCAGTGCTTTCTATCCCAGTACTGGGCATGTAGTACCTGGAGCAGTTCTTTAGCAGGGCTTTGTTTCTCTTATCTGAGATACAAGCTGTATAGCCAGGAACTTGATAAAAGCCAAACCAGATGTAAAATATCTATAAGAGATTTGGAAACCAGGACTACAAAAGGTTGTTTTCCTGGCTGTCATATTCCCTACTACTCCCTGAGAGGTGATGCTTGACTATTCTCCACTGTGCTTTGAAGCTGCTGAGTAAATGGGGCTGTATGCCATGCAGCCACTCCCTCACTACCCATTCCCCTGCCATGGGATGGGGACAAGAATCAGAAAAAAGCAAAACTCATGGGCTGAGAGTATTTTAATAATTGAATCAAAGGAAAACATAAAACTTCTACTAATGATAATAATAATAGTAGTAGTTAAAGGGAGAGAGAGGGGGGAAATAAAACCCAGAAGAAACAAGTGAAGCACAATGCAGTTGCTCACCACCTGCTGGCCAATGCCCAGGCTATCCCTGACGAGCCATCAGTCCCTCCTTGCCCAACTCCCCCCAGTTTATATTCTGAGCATGATGTTGTGTGGTGAAGAATATCCCTTTGGCCAGTTTGGATCATTTGTCTCAGCAATGCTCCCTCCCAGAGTCCAGAATCACAGAATCAGTTAGGTTGGAAAAGACATCTGAAATCATTGAGTCCAGCCTATGACCAAACACCACCATGGCAACTACACCAAGGCACTGAGAGCCCCATCCAGTCTTTCCTAAATACCTCCAGGGATGGTGACTCCACCACCGTAGGCACCCCATTCCAATATCTAACCACCCTTTCTGAGAAGAAATTTTTCCTAATGTCCAACCTAAACCTTTCCTGGCACAACCTGT
The DNA here is from genome assembly GCF_028551555.1 of Melozone crissalis. NCBI lineage: Eukaryota > Metazoa > Chordata > Aves > Passeriformes > Passerellidae > Melozone > Melozone crissalis. Next base: position 17,753,024 of record NW_026535786.1, on the reverse strand, counting down.
TCTCTCATCCTGTCACTGGTTGCCTGGAAGAAGACGCCAGAGCTCACCTGGCTACAGCCTCTTTCAGAAGGTTGTAGAGAGTGATAAGGTCCCCCTGAGCCTCCTCTTCTTCAGGCTAAACACTCTTTGCTTCCCCAAGTACTCCTTGTAGGAAATGCACTCCAGACCCCTCACCAGCTGTTTTGCCCTTCTCTGGACTTACTCCAGCCCCTCAATGTCCTTCCTGTCATGAGGGACCCAGAATGGGATGCAGGATTCAAGGTGTGGCCTCACCAGTGCCAAGTACAGAGGGACAATCCATTACCTTGGTGGTGCTGCTGGCCACACTATTGCTGACACAGGCCAGGATGCCACTGGCCTGCTTGGCCACCTGGGTATATGCTGGATCACGTTCAGCAGCTGTCACCAGCACCATCTGGTCCTTCTGCACCCATCGGTTTTCCAGCCATTCTGCCCCAAGCCCATAGTGCTCTATGGGGCTGTTGTGGCCAAAAATGCAGGACCCAGCACTTGAGCTTGTTGAACCTTGTGCTTTTGGTCTTGTCCCATTGATCCAATCTGTGTAGATCCCTCTGCAGAGCCTTGCTACCCTCCAGATCAAAGATCATTGGATCAACACTCACACCCAACTTGGTGTTGTCCCTGAATTTACTAAGAGGAGACTTGATCCCTTCATCCAGATCATCAGTAAGATACTGAATAGGACTGGGCCCACCACTGATCCCTGGGGAACACCACTAGAGACCAGATGGCCAACTGGATCCAGCATGATTTCCCACTACTCTCTGGGCCTGGCCATCCTACCAGTTTTTAATTCAGTAAAGAGTGTACCTGTCCAAGCCATGGTGCCAGCTTTTCCAGGAGAGTGCTGTGGGAGATGGTGTCAAAGGTGCTGTGGGAGACAGTGTTCAGCTTTGCTGAAATTCAGGTAGACAACACCTACAGCCTTTCACTCATCAACCAGGTGGATCACCTGATCACAAAGAGAGATCAGGTTGGTCAAGCAGGACCTGCCTGCTAAGCCCATGCTGGCTGGGGCTGACCCTTTGGTTTTCCTGTACGTGCTCTGTGATCACACTCAAGGATCTTGTGTACCTGCTCACTGGCAGAGCATGGGAAACTGAAAAGTCCTTGGCTTACGGTAAGCCCTGTTTAGCAACAACTGAAACACTCATGTGTTATTAACGTTGTTCTCATACCTAATCCAAGTCACAGCACTGTACCAGCTACTAGGAAGAAAATTAACTCTGTGCCAGGCAAAACCAGGGCAGGCTGTAAGATGTATCTACTACATGTGCCCACTATTAAGCTGGAGGGATGGGGCAGATTTTGTAGCTCCCAAATGGCTCTGCTGATCAATGCCAGAGTGAAAGCTGAAGCAGAAACAGATGAATCAAAGCAGCATTTTAGGAGGTAGAAATCTGAGGCAGTAGGTACATGATAGTTTGAACAAAGTGGTATAAAGAAGACAGACGGCCAGGAGAGGCAGAGAAGAAGGCAGAGTATAAATCCAGGGCCTCAGAGAGGGACTGTCAATTTGAAGAAAAAATCTGGAGTATATAAAAAAAGAGGCCTTTTACTGGGACTTCCAGCGACATCTGGAACAATGGATGTCTGAACCAGAGATAAAAATCTCTAGAAAAAAAGTATGCATCCTTCCCTTTATAGAGATGTAAAAGCCCTCTTGGAAACTTGTGTTGAACTGTTGTTCTCCTGTAACAGAACAAAAAAATTATCACTGGGAAAGGGCAAGGCTCTATTTCAGGATTATATTTCCCAAAGAAAACGAGAGTGAAATATAACTGTGGATGCAATTTTACTGCCTTATGCAAGAAGTCAGACATATGCTCATGATTATTTTAATTGTAAAAGGATGGCTGCCTTTCCCCTTTGAGGGGAAATTCCTCTTTCTCCTGATTGTTTGCAAGTCTGGGTCTATGTCAGTAAAGGTTCTTAGTACTTCCAGAACTTAGATTATACGTGCTGTGTTGGGCAGCTGGCTTGGCCACCAGTTTCCCTAAAAGCTGGAGGGACTGCTCTGATTGAAGGGGACACTCATGCTTCCAGGGAACCTCTTCCAGGAACTTTAGCTGCCACTACAAAAAGCTACACCTTAGATCTGGCTTCTCCTGGAGATCAACCTTAAGCTGGCAACTATCAGAGCACAGTACAGGGATCAAATCTGAAGGAAAACATCTTTCTAGTTAGGGAAAACCACCACAACTTCATTTGTCATATTCTTAAGATAATTCTAGCTGTCTGCTGTAGAAGTGTGTGCTGGATATGTGCAGTACCTATGCATATAGAGAATTTGCTGCTGACAGCTCAAGTCAAACCATCTTTCCTGTCTTTGATAATACCTGTAAGCAGCTCTGGATAGTATAATGATTGGTATTTTATGTGTATCCAACAAAGAAGGAAAACAAATTGCAAGATAATAAGGGTGAACAACACCTTCTTGATTACTTTCAAAATAATGTGCAGTTTGTCCCATGGGATATTTCCGTGGGTATCAGGACTCAGAAGCCTCTGAGATTTCCTGAGCTTTTGTTCAGTCTGTAGCCTTGTTTTGAGCCACAAAGGTGGCCAAATTCAATTATTATCACTGAATGTCCCTTAAATGTACAGGTTCACTTGAAACTGAAACTCACAGAGTGACTTAGTTTGCAGAACTAACAGGTACAACAATGCCTGCTCATCCTTTTCACTGAACTGGAGAATGGTTTTGACTCTCAAATACAGTGCTGGACCATGTTGCCCCATTCCTTTCTAATATTCTGTGTCTACTTGTTATGTAGCCTTGGGGAAGATTCTGATTATCTCTATGCCTTCAGTTTCCTAAAACATAAATTAAAATAATGGTTAGCCACATTGTGGTGAGGTCCTGACTCTTCATCCATTAATGTTTTTAAAGTACTTTGGGATCCTGCATAGAAAGCATTAGAGGACACCACTGTGGTTGTTTATATGCAGGTGAAAGAGCCTGTGTTAGCAAGGTGGAAGGTGTAGGTGGAATAAGGCCAGATGCAGATGAAATGACTCAGACCTTTAGAATTGAAAAGTCATTTGTCTACCTGAGGACCTGATGTCAACTGATAAATGCCTTGCCTGGGTCCTTATAAAGACCATGTCTCTGATAAAGAGAAGATTCATCAGCTGGCCCTAAAATGGGGCTCCCTCTAGGATGGAGCACTCAGAAGCCCAGGGTGTCATCAAGACATCAGTGTGTCACAGGCAGGTGGCTGGATTTCATGAGTCTGTGCTGAGTTACAGGCATGCTGCCCATCACAGCGTTTGAATCCTGCACCCCAAAGAGCAGATGTAAGCAATGCAGGGATCTAACACAGAACAGCTTGGGTGACTTCAGAGTGGCTGTGTGCTTCTGATGGGAAATGGTGGTATCAGGGCAGAGCAGGTGTGAGTCATCTCCCAGGAGAGAGATGCAGGAAAAGGGAGATGGGGAGGGGAGGAGAAAAGCAAGAGAAACAGATTAGCTCATACAGACATATTCCCCTTGCCTGGCTGCCCCACCCTTTGTGCACCCCCCTCTCTCCCCCACAGCACGCATACATAAGCACAGAGACTTGTCTGTTGCAGCTCGACTCCAAAGCCCTGTCAGACAGATCATTTGCTGCTTTGTTGTCTTGCCTTGCCCATCTCTGCCCCAAATTCAAGATCATTTAATATGTGGCTAGATAAAACTTGAGCAGTTCTTCAATAAGCATTTACTTTCTGCAGTGCATTAGTCCAGTTCAATAATTCCCGTGGCAGGGACTCAAGTAAAAGCGGGATGGGGATCTGGGCAGCATTGGCTGCAGAGTGCTTGCTGCATTTCTTGTATGATCAGCTTTCACCACAGCCCCAGTGTGCCCAAGAGCTCTGAGGACTTAAATATGCAAGGCCATGATGGGGGCAGGAGGTGCCTGGAGTTTATTAGCTGGGTATGACAGATGAGCAGTGCAGGAGGTGAATGGGTAGGAGGGAGAGTCTGTGTGTTATCAAGACAGGGGAAAGGACACCCCAGTGCAAAACGACTGATGTTGCAAATGTTTCTCACCACCATTAAGCCCACAAAGAGCTGGATGTGCTCTCTCTAACAGGCAGGAAACACAGCTAGCAAATGAAAGCACAGTCCCACTCACCAGCCCAACAAGTCCTTCTGAGGCTGTGGCACAAATAATTAGGGCAGTGGAGAAAATAATCTGTCCAGAAAAGGAATGGTACTCAAAATATTTGTTATATTAAAAGCTAAAACAACAAAAGAGTTCCTGGGAGGAACAGATTAATAACAAACAAGACAGTCACAGATCCCCATGGATTCCCTGCTTTACCAAATGACCTCACCCCTGTGCAGCGTGCCAAATTCTGCCAGATTGTTACCAAATACCGAATCAGTGATCTTAAACTGCATTCAGAGATGACAAATGTGCACCCAGAGTAACAATGGGGAAAAGAAGTAGGGCGACACTTTCTCATTCAAGTCCCAAAAGGCCAGGGAGGGGAGATGAGTATTTCTTTTAATTATGAGGAGAAACACAAAATGTTTTGCTAAAGACAATAATGGAAAAGTGCCTAGTAGTAAAGAAAGAGGCACTACAGAGTAAGCAGTGTATGAATGAATACATAGAAGAGGTCAAACCTGAAATACACTAGAAAGCCTTAATCAGAAAAGATGCATGTGTTAATGTACATACCCCTAACTAATCCCAAAGGCTTTTCTCGTGCTGTATCTTGACAACATTTTTCTCATTTGTAACACAAGTGGAAGATTTTATGTTTAAATGCACGTTTGTGTGTATATATGACAGGGAGTAAGAGTTAATAAATCAAATGAGAAGCCTGAGGAAATCTGACTATTCTCCATGATTCTGAGAGAGCCCCTTTTTTTTCTGTGAGTATTGAATGCATTCTTTTCGCACCATCTGAAATGATGGGGTGAAGAAATTATGACAAAAATAAAGAGAATCAAACCACTGAGAAAGTCTTGTAATGCCAAAGGTTTAGTGTTCCATAACTGACCAGGATGACTCATATCTGTAAGCACTCTGAAATCCTCCTGCATGTTGACACAACTCCATTGTCCTGCTGTTCACTGTCAGTGTTCCAGTTGTCACAGAAAATGGAAGGACAACAGTTATTGTTATGTTGCTGCTGGGTATTGTGACTGATTCATAATTTCCCTTTTGGGGAGGAACACAAGCTTGAATGTTCTCAGGTATTTGCAGCACACACATGCAATTCTCACATATCTGAAGATGGTGAATATTAGACCACACTTGCTGCTAATAAACCATCATAGGTAAATGGCTGATATAAGCTGTTGTAGAGGTGGTATGGTTTCAAGGTGTAAATGAGGTGAGGTTTTTAGGTGGGAAAGTCTCCTTCATCAGACGAGCTGAAGGGACATGTTTGAAGGGAAAAAACCCACAGCAGAAAAGCCATTGGGAATCCAAGACTTTCTACAAGCTGAATGCTTTCCAGCAGAACCTGAAAAGACAGATGTGTCACCAAAAGAAAATTCTGTTTTAATAACGAGTTTGCAATTTTTGTACAAAAAAAAAACCCCAAAAAACAACCCAACAAAATCTTGTGTTGTTTTTCATGTCAGGAAGCCCCAATATTTCAAAACAAACGTGACACCTGTCTGTCTGTCTTTCAACTGATATATTTTGTGGAGAAAACAGTCCTTTCTAACCTTGGAGAGCATGCGTGCTCTCTCTCATTTACATAAATACATATTTTATTAGCTGTCAGTACAGGATCAATTCATCATGCAAGACATAAACAGCTGATAAGTAAACAAGTTGGATCCTTCACTGGCATAACTCAGCAGATCCACATGAGTTTAGTGGGTCTCCATCAGTTTACATCATCTTGAGGTCTAACCTGGATGTGGGTAGAAACACAGACAAATTCTGTTTTTCTCAATTTCTCTAAATATTGCTTCCATATTTCTCAAACAAATTCTCAATTTCATTCTCTCCAGTTGTAGATGACAGACAGCAGAAAATGAGGGGGAGTGAGCCTATGTACAGAGGCAATGCATGTGAGACTGTGTACAACAACAATCTCTTTTATTAAGCCACTAATAAACATGGATACAAATGAAAGACAGCACCTGGGCTGAAAGAGAGAAAACCATAGATGCTGCTCCTCTGACTTCCTCTCTCACTGCTTGTCTGTGTTTGCTCGGGTGGCAGCCACATGGTTGCCTTTCAATAATTCAGGATGTGGTTTGCTCGCATGGCCGCTCCTGCTTGTCGCATTTTTTCACCTGATCACAAGTTCATCTCTCTGTAAATGGAGCAAGGCTTGTAAAGAGTTGCAATATCTTTTATTAGATGGGCTGACACTGCGGGCAGGAGAAGGGAGGACAATAAAAAGTGTTTGCATGCCTGAAAGCTTTATCATTTTCTTAATTGTATCAACTATTCTAGGAAAATATATTACTTTCCCCAACAGCTTGTCTTGTTGATTTCTTTAGATTGTTGTGACCATCTTTTCTGTTACTTCAATGACCCTATATTAAAATTTGTGTGGACCCAGGGCTGCATTCATTCTAAGTGCACACCTCCACTGACACCCATTTTAATAACCTCTCTTGCATACCACATTTCATAAGGATAAGGGAACAAACAAGATTAATTAACATTTAAGTAAAGGCAATTCAAATACTTGCTTGTCACTTCAGGGTTTGAACCATTGATCTGACCATTTACACATGAAGATGTAAGCGCTAGAGTTATTAAAAAGTAAAGATCAGTAACAAAAATGAACTGAACAGTAAAATAACTCAGTCTGAGTCTCAAGCACGTTTTCCTACTGTAATATGCAATGCACCACTAATGGCCACTGTGCTTTGCAGTTTCAATAGGAGCACTTGCACTAGGAAGCTCAATAGCTGCATCACTTCTAATCTGTTTCTGCTTAAATATTATTATTCTTTGCTTCTTCATATGCCACTCTTTAAATGAAGCTTCAATGATTTCACAATCAGCAAAGTCAAGGTATTATCTTTGCTAATGTGGTTGTGAATATAACGCATATAGAGGCATCTGAAGAATGATCTGAAGTCACACACACAAGCTGCTACAGATCTTCTGGGTAGTATGACCCCCTTTGGGGATTGTAGATTGCTGTGTGGAAGAGACTGAAAAGAGCCAAAACAAATATTAAGGATGCTGTAAATGTCACAGCCACCTGTATTTAACACGACAAAGGTCTCTTTCTCCTGTCTGTCACCTCCATCTTTTCTTCTTTTTTCCTTATCTGGTCCAAGTGCTGTGCAGAGGAAGTGTTCCTGCTTCCACCTCTGACCACCTCTTTCTCAGTCCTATGCACTCACAAAACAAGAGACTATGACTGTCCCCACAAAGATCAGTCCTCAGAGTTTAAGCTAATAATGTATTTTGAACTAACAAGGTTTGAGTTCATTTCACTTGCCTTTAGGGTACAATTGCTTTGTGTTTCCAAGTTTTTATCTGAAAACTTGAAGAACAGATGGTTTTTCAATTATTATTTTTTTTAAAGAAAGCTGAGGGTCTCCTTTAATGTCTCAGTAGTTTAAGCAGTGTGAGGCAGCAGAGACAGTTCTGATTGCCGAGGTCTCGGCTCCCACTCCTTGCTCTATTCATTACATTGGTGTTCAGCAGAAGTTAAGATGCCAGTAACAATTTACCTGTGTCTCTCATTACCAACTCCAGGACATCTCTTGGGTTCCCTTTTAGGTCTATTAAGATTTATCTTTTTGTTCCAATCCCATCTCTTATTATGTATGAATATTTATACATACATTTAATCTGTTTTGCTCTCCTGTCTTGCCTTGGGTTATATTTTTTTGCTTGGTGCTTTCCATTTTGATTGAGGTGGTGACTAGATGGGTCTCATCTTGGTTCAAAGAACAATTCATAATTTGCTCATGTCTGGGGAATGAATGCCTCTGTATGATATGTTGGGAGACACGGATAAACATCCCTCCTGGCTGATTGATAGCCATATTAAAGATTGCAGTAGGTGAAATAATCCCCTGTAGCTTCATATGGGTAAGTTGCCTTTCTCTTTTCCCTTCAGACTGGCTTTGGGGCATGCCTGGGACTTGGCTTATTCTCTGTCCAATCTTAGAGCATAATTTAATTAGCCTTTATTGAAAGCCATTAGCATTGATCAATGGTGGCATATTTTTTTTTTTACTAAGAAAGATGACCAAAGTGTTTATCCACTAAAATCTTACAAATGTGAGTTGAGTTTGATAATTTTTTTTCTATTCTTGCAGTTGTTTTATAATAAGTTTAATCAATACACAAAGATTTGGAGCTTTTAGTTGCTATCTGCAATATGCAGGAGGAGGAAGAAACAGGAGTGGTATCTTGATTCCCCACTTATGTATTCCTTCATTGAGGTTTGCATTTTGCTTCCATATTGATCTCCTCTTAAGGGGCTTCTTTGCACATTTCCCTCTCTGTGGTCCATCGTTAGTTGCATTCTTGGCACTGTCAATGCATTCAGCCTTGTCCTCTTCTTCCTTACAGCCTCTTGCCCTCTCCCACACCACCCTGGCTACAAGACACAACCTTCTGGACTCTATCCCTCTCATTCCATAAATCATTCTCGCTCATTTTTTCCAGACAGCTCTCAGGGACATTTCTCATCCAGTCCCCTCTCTGACTGAATGTCCTTTCTAAATTAATAATTAGAGAGCAAACAAAATGTGTATATAGCCTGCAATGAGTTTAGCTATTGTAGGCTGCTGATGCAAAGCATGTGAAAATCAATGTGGACCCCTCCCTTTTTGATCAGGGTTTGATGCTACATTCCTGATCCTTCCTATAAAATGAACTTTTTTTTCCTCTTGTAATGCGCTGCAGCAATCCATATAATAAATTAGATTATAATCCCCTCATGACAAGGCCCTGTCTTTTCAATGTGCCTGTGCATTGTTGATCTCACAGTGCACACACGTCTCACCTCCCGCTTACATCCAGCACACTGGGATAGCAGAATGAAACGAGAGTAGAAGTGGACAATGTTTTTCTAATTATTAGCATGCAGATAAGCCACTTTAATTAAAGAAATTATATTACCTGTAAAAAAGAAAGCTTCTCTGTCAGACTGCCGTCTTGTAATGGCTTTGTGTTTGTGCAATTAGGACCAAATCTTGAAGTCACTGAAGCCAACAGTGACCCTTAATGGGATTAAACCTTCATTTGCGGGGTGATGGGCTAGATGATCTAAGAGGCCTTTTGCATCTTGTGCTTCTCTAACCTCTCTCAGGGTGAACGACATATAATGGAGAAGACAGCTTGTTTTGAATAAACTGCATTGAGTGTCCGCATGTATTTCCTAACGCAGGTTAAAAAACCCCCACCCCAGTGTCTCTGCTGGTGTGCGTGCCCCTGTTGCAGAGCAGGTCTCTCCAGTGCTGCAGCTGGTGTAGGAGCTCAGCTCCCCATACCCTGCGGGTTTCTCCGGGGTGTGCATCTCTGCACTTCCCGAGATCCTCTGGGAAAACTCCCCAGCCAGCGCTAATCAAATTGCACCACTGTCAAGACTTCCTGCAAAGCTTCGAGGAAACATTTCTGAATATTAGAGGTACAGAAGAGGAGAGTGGAGGTTGGGGGAGGGAGGCAGGACAGTTTCAGAGCTTAAGTGGATTACATAGCTGCATAACCCAGTTATGGGTCCGTGGACTCGAGTGAGCTGTTTTCTCCCCTCCTCTGGCTGTCTGCCTGTCAGATAGTTCCCCTGACAGGCAGGCTTTATTAACCTCCCCCAGCTGGCTCTCTCAGCATTTCTTATTTTCCAGTGCTTGCATGTCCTAGCAGCTCATCTTAGCCCTTCTTGTATCTCTGAGCTCCCCGGGGTCCTTCCTTTAGCTGCACCAGCTGTTGGTACCCGTTGGAGCCTCCTCACCAGCCTGCTCCACCGACATTTACCAAACCTGGCGGTGGTCTCTGATCTCTGCCCACACAAACCCCAGGTAGCCAGCAATGGGTATGTGATTTGCCTCAGATCAGGAGACCTATGTTTGAAAGGTAACCTGCTTCCTGACTGTCTTCTACTTTCAATCGCTAAAAGGGCTATGTTAAAAATAAACAAACACCTGAGCACCAGTGTTGGCTGGTGTGAAGGAGCAGCAAGTGCCAGCTGCATCTGGATGCATTCATGTTTCCCCGCTTTGCAGGATTGTTGGGTGGCAATGAGTTAACCAGAGCTTGGGTGTTCAGCCCCAGCCCTGAAATGTCCCCTCAGGACTGAGGTGTGAGCCTGACATCTGCTGGGGACGGAAAACACCAGGCCATCCTTCCTCAGGGCTGCTTTGTCAGGAGGGGTGGTGGCAGGGAGGCTGCTGCCTGAGGACTCTGAGTGGGATCCATGCAGCCTGGAGGAGGCAACGTAGCCAAAGAACAGGGTAAGCTAACTACAACCCAAAGGGAGGCAAGAGCTGAAATCCCAATTTATGCGGAAGGGCTCCAGTCCCTCTCTCTTACAGATGTAGGAGAGAAGCCAGCCAGAGGGTGTATCCAGGTTTAAAAATGTCTGCATGGGTGTCCATGGCCTCGTGAGAGGAAGAGTTCCATGTCCGACAGCAGGCTAAAATCTGCTTTGTCTTTCCTTTTGAGGCATTCACCACTGTCACTATGTTTTTGCTTTGCTGACACAGCTGGTGGCTTGTCTGAGTCTTATCCAGCCCTCTGGGCTTTACAGCTAAAAATGCTGCAGGTAGACTCAAAAAATCCCTGCTTGGTGTCCACCATCTGTGTGTCTCTGTTGCTCCTTTCTGTCCTCAGCCACAGCCTCCTTCCCTTCCCTCCCTGCCACTATGATGCATCTGTATGGGACTTCTGTCCAGTCTTACAGGAAAGGATGGTTTCCAGGGCTGACTGTAACAAAGTCATGTACGAGTGGCTCAAGGCCATGAGGAGTAATGGAGAGCAGAAGCAAGTGCCACTTGTTCTGACTAAATCCTGATCTGATGCCTTGAAGCCGTGTTGCTGTGTTGGCTCAGATGAGGAGTGCCACAAAGGAGAGTGCTTGGCTGCTGCTGGCGAGGCAGCATCCCATGGCATTGCTTTGTCAGTGAGGGCCTTTGAGCAGCCTGGCCTAGTGCAGGGTGCCCCTTCTCACCGCAGAGAAGCAGCGTTGCCCATAGCAACACCCCTGCTCATGGCAGGGAGGTTGGAACTGCGCGATCTTTAATGTCCTGTCCAACCCAAGGCGCTCTGTGATTCTGCCATGAGAGGTTGTGCTGGGTCTGGACACAGCTCACTCTGTACCAGCAGAGGCACTTCAGGCTCTGATCCTTTGGGCCTATTAAAAAGAGGGATCCTAAGCAGTGTGCAAACAATATGGTAGCCTGGGGGTTTGTTGATAGCAGGGCTACCAGCAGCATCTTTGGGCTCTCTGCCAACATCTAAATAATTGGAAGTGTTACTTTCCTCTAGAAGTAAGCCTGGCCTTTGTGCTGCTTTGACACAGCATTGTATTTTTTGCTGTCAGACATGAGCAGATAAAACATTTATTTTAAACCCTTGAGAAGAAGAAAGAAGTTGGCAGTCCTCATGGCTTTAGCACAGTTCTTATGACAGTGTATGTTGCTTTTTTTTCCCACAGATATCATATTCTAGAAAAATGTGACTATTTGAGGATCTCAGAGGGTTTGTTAATATTTTTTCAGTGTTTTTAGAGCTTCCGACATGGAGGAACACAAAGAACTTGATGCCAGTTTAACCTAATGATACAGAAACCATACTTCAAATAATAATAAGCTAACACATCTATTTTTAAACTTATTATTTAAGCCACTGTCATGATTTTGATAGGGCCTGACATGATTTTGCAGCCTTGGGACGGGTAATAAAGCTTTTGTGTACTGATTTGAATGGAAAATCCTTTGAAAATCCTCCAGCTTTCTTGCCTTAGTCAATACTTAACAAGGACTCAGCCACAGCAGCAAAAATATCCACTGATCAGTACATTTTTTTTGACCCTCTCTTTCTCTACCCTCATAGCAAAAAATCTGACACCCAAGAGTCATGATTCATTGTAGTCCCAGGGTCCATTCTGAGAAACTGTGGAGCAGGGATCCTTGTACATGGTAGCCAACAACAGCTTCCCAGGAGTCTGAACAGAGGGCAAGAGCATCCCTGTGTCAGAGTTTTCCATACGGCTAAGCAAGGGCTGAAGAGAGAAGAGGCTCAGATCTACACAGATGGGTTGGGCTCATGCTACAGTTAATCCATGTCCCTATGAAGTTGTTCTGGGATGAACAGGAGTTCAAAGTAGGGTGAGATTCAAGGATGCAGAGAGGGCCAAGCCATGGCACAGAGCCTCTCTGCAGCCTCCTTCAGTCCTGGCGTGGGCACATGGAATAAATTGCTTCTCTAGTGGCTGTGTCCATGGAGGAGGGGGAGAATGCCAGCTGCTCCCTGCGGTATTTAATTTCTTCTCAGGAGCTGAGCGAAGCAAACATTTTTTGGGATGAAACAGCTGAAAGCAGGAAAGACAAAGTGCCATGCCTACTGCCCCCAGCCCCCTGTGCTGTTGCAGGCTGGATCCAGATATCAAACCTTCAAACCTGGTGAGAGACAATGGCACTGCTGTTTATACCTCTAGATGCTCCACAGTGTTTTCCAGCTCATCAAAGGTATCTGGGAACAAGTGAAGGAGCAGCAGGCTCTGAGCAAGCCAGACCCATCTCAGTGCTATTTTGAGGCACTTGGCTTTCTGGCCAGTGGGTATGCTGTTATTCCTCTAATACAAGAAAACAAGCACATGGGGATACGTATGAGAAAAAACAGGTGACTCATGAGTGAGAGTAGCTTCATTATGTCATTGGAGGAGGATAATTTGCCACATATTTGTATCAATTTTGCAAATGTCTGCACAAAGCTACGCTGCCCTGTCACACACTTTGGGCTGTGTGTGTGGCCACAGCCACCTGCAGCAGGGGAGCAGGAGAGAAGGAGAGGGGCCACACTCAGTTGCTGTTTGACCCTGATTTCTTCTTTTTTGTCTGAAGAGTGGAAGAGACCTGCTGCTTGGCCTTGAATCTCCCAGGAAGTGATTTGACACTTTGAGTAGAGCTTGGCCTTTTCTTTCTTGCATTAAAATGGAGGAAATTGATGTTTTATAGGTTTGTTACGTCAGCGTGTATGCACTGATCTGTAGAGAATGATGTGAATAGCTTTTTGTATTACTGCTGGACACAGAACTGTCAGGAAAAAGATTACCTTAAATGAAATCTCAGACACAAAGTGAATGGCCCTCAGGATTAATAATAACCCAGTAACTGTATTGGGTTTGTGTAACAAAGCTTTGGTGGGGGGGGCTGCAGGAGTGGGTTCTGTGAGAAGATGGTAGAAACCTCCTCTGTGTCCAGCGGAGCCAGTGCCAGCCAGCACCAAGATGGACTCACCAGCAGTCAAAGCTGAGCTCATCAATGATGGTGGTAAAACCTCTGGGATAACATCTTTAAGACGGGGAAAACTGCTATTCAGCAGCAGCCAGGAAGGAGGAGTGAGAAGATGTGAGAGAAACAACTCTGTGAAAGAGACACCAGGATGAGAAAGGAGATGGGGGAGGAGGTGCTGGAGGAGCTGGAGCAGAGACTCCCCTGCAGCCCATGGACATCCCTGGTGGAGCAGATATTCACCTGCAGCCCCTGGAGGACCCCACAGCGGGGCAGGTGGGTGCCCAAAGGAGGCTGTGACCTTGTGGGGGCCCAAGCTGGAGCAGGCTCCTGCCAGGACCTGAGGCCTCAGACAGAGAGGAGCCCAAGCTGGAGCAGGTTTGCTGGCAGGAATTGTGATGCCATGTGAACTCACACTGGAGCAGCCTGTTCCTGAAGGACTGCACCCTGTAGGTGGAGACCCACACTGGAGCAGTTCATGAAGAACTTCAGCCTGTGGGAGGGACTCCCCACTCAGAGAATGAGAGTGTGAGGGGTCCTTCCCATGAGGAGGAAGGAGCAGCAGAGACAACGTGTGATGAACCAGCTGCAAACCCCATTCCTGTGCCCCTGGCCCTCTGTGAGGAGCAAGGAGAAAAACTTGGGAGTGAACTTAAGGTGTTTTAAGGTTCTGTTTTATTACCCACTCCCCTACTCTGATTTGTTTGGTAATAAATAAAATTCATTTTCCCCAAGTTAAGCCTGTTTTGCCTGTGACAGTAATTTGTGAGTGACCTCTCCTTATCCTTAACCCCTGAGCCTTTTGGTGTATTTTTCTACCCACATGCAGCTGAGGAGGGGTGTGACACAGCAGCTTTGGTGGGTGTTGGGTGTCCAGCCAAGGCCAACTCACCACACTGTTAAATAAAGAAGAAATATTTCTTACCCTGAAAACATCTTTCACCTCTGCCCTACTGAAGGAAAAGTGATTTGTGATGAAATAAAATTTCCTTAAGTGACTTAGGAGCCTCAGATCCATTTGTTGAATCTCCTGACCTATTTACTTAGAAAAATCTCATCATAAGGCTGTATTTTTTCTTGGCTTTTTGCGGCATAGATTTTGGTGGGGCTTTTTGTAAAAACAGAAATAAAGCCAACTATCTGCACACATCTGGAACTCTTCAGGTCTACTGCCAGTGGTGTGCACACCATCTATTAATGACAAAATGAATGAATTAATGTGAAAAAGCTGGATGGGGAAGGATTGTAAACTCCTAATCCAAGCCTAGAGCCCTGCCAGGATGATTACAGAAATAGAAGGGATGGCGCAGTTCCCTGCTCACTCCCTGGCACTGCTGCTGGGGGCAAAACCAGGGCGTTACCTTTTCATTGGAACTCTTCTCTACTTCTTCCCTTCTCATAAGAGAAAAAGAAACACCAGTCACAAGAAAACGTTTATAAAAAATCAGAAAACATGAAGAAGCAGGAGCTAAGCATCTCTTTGAAGACAGTAAAGCAAGGCAAGCTTTACACTGGCATGTCTTTCCCAGAAGCAAATTCCCATTATTTCAGGGAGAAGCAGCTGGCAGCTTGGTCTGGCTCTCAGCACTGAAGAAACAAGCAGACAAGCGGTGTTGAAGATGGGAATCCCCTGGTGCCCTGGCTACCCCCGCCCCCACCTTGCTTCCTCCTGGATCTTGTTTTGAGGAAAGCAGGTGGCAGTCGTTCAAGGGCCTTAAAAATCTGCTTCATTTCACAGTGCCAACTGTGAGATCAACTGCTCACCCATTTGCAAAGTCCCAAGTGGAAGAGGAGTCTTCGTTGCAGGAGAGTGTTTGCTACTCATTCTTCCAACCAGCGCTCTGATCTACAGCAGCTATGGCTTTGCCAGTGTCCTGTTAATTTAGTTACCACAGTAGGAAAATATCTCAAAAGATAGCTCATTCAAACTGCAATAGCTGCAGGCAAGAGGGCTGCCAGCAGGGAGCTGCCTTACATCTGGGCTTGAAAGAGCTCAAAGGTAAAGGCAGGTTCAGTAGTGACAAACAGGGAGCAACAAGCACCTCACTCTGCCTCCTGTTTCCTGAAACATAATGTTTTCACAAATTAAAAAAAAAAAAGGGTGCCTTTTTAGTGGAGTAGGTGTGTCTGGGCCTTTTAGGGGTCCGTGGTGTGCCAGAGCAATGGTGCAGAGAGGAGGAAGTGGAACAGCATTGCTGCTCTTTTCTGGCAGCAGAATAGAGATCATTGAATCAGCCAGAACTGTGTAAGACATGGGAAAATCTGACACCAGGGGTGCCAGGATCACAAAACCTGGTCCTGTAAGAAGCAGCATTCTTATGTCCTGTGCTGTGCTTGTCCCCCTGGCTCAGAACAGAGTGAGAGATGACCAGGCACTGTCACAGTTGCTAGGGACCCACTGTCACATCTGGCTCTGACACATGTGGTTTCTCAAGGATGCAGGTTGGTCTTCAGCAGACCTTATCAACAGACGTCTGCCCTCGACACAGGCCAGAGGGATGTGGGAATGTGCAGCCATTCCTAACAGCCTAATGGGCCAGTAGGAGACCCCACACACCTGGGCAGCCCTTGTCACATAAAACCGTGCCTTCTCTGCCTTATTGTTGATCCATTCCAAAAAGAGCACATTTTACAAAAAGCACTCCCTGGTGTAAAGGCGTTGTGTGTGTGGGGTTTGGGGTTGTCTCTGTGGGGAGGGTAGAGCAGAGACAGCGCTGAGAAAGAAAGGCAGGGCAGGCAAACTCCAGGTACTTAAATGTGCTTAATGCCTTGCATGGACTAAGAAACGAGATTTTCATGTATTTTCTGTGAGAGCTGTGTTGCCAGCATCTCCGATGGTCCCAGGGTGGCGAGCACCACTTTGGGCATAGTAAGGAAGAAAACTGCCCATGAACGTCTCGGGGCTGCTTCCTTTCCTTATCTGCAGGCCGGAGTCTGTGCCCCTCTCACCTAACTTCCCACAGGGATACAGGGTGGTGCTAAAACTCTGCGTGCGTTTCCAGAGTACCCCTCTCAGCCGGCTGCCCGAGCCTGGAGCGCAGCCTGTGTAGCGGTGCCCCCGCCCTGGAGATGCCACGGAGATGCCCATTCTCCGCACGTCGCTGTGTGAGCGCCCGGCGCGGCACGGCACGGCACAGCATGGCATGGCATGGCGTGGCACGGCACGGAACGGTCGGCACGGTCGGCACGGCACGGCACGGCCCGGCCCGGCCCGGCACGGTACGGTACGGTAGGGTACGGCCCGGCTCGGCTCGGCACGGCACACACCCGGCCCGGCAAGGCACAGCACGGCTCGGCACGGCCGGCACGGCACGGCCCGGCACAGCACGGCACGGCTCGGCACGGCACGGCACGGCTCGGCACGGCACACACCCGGCGGGGCTGCCCTGCCGCTCCCCGCAGCCCCTCCGAGCGCACCCGCTTTCCCAGGGCTCTGGCATCGTGGCCACTGAGGCAGCGCCTGCTCCCTCTCCGCAGAGCAGGAGAGAAAGGAGCAATTTCAGGCGCTGCAGTGAGTGGATGACTAGTGCACATATTGGTAATAGCACCGTGCCGGGGTCTCGGTGTGATCTTCCTGTTGCTCATTTGCTGGCAAGTGTGAAATGCAAATCCCTCCGGGCTTCTGTCTCCGCTCAATATTCACAGGAGCATGAAGGCTCCTGCGCGGAGGGGAGGGTGAGAGCCGGCAGACAGCGGGGAGCTTTGTTTCCTCCTTTGTCTGGAGTTTACGGGTTTAAAAAATCTGCTTATTCGCGGGGCTTTGCAGGGGATGTCAGCCCACCGCAGCCGCCCTGAGCCCAGTCTGCCCCACCTCGGGCCCGACACCAACAGGTTCCAATCGGGGGGCAGAGGCCGCAGCACCAGCGCTGTGGCTCCCCCGAGCCTGCGATGGCGGGGCAGGGCACTCGGGATGCGGGAGGAGGCTCCCGGGAGCGAGGGTGGCTCGGAGGGCTCCGAGCAGCTGCCCCCGCCCAGGACCCGCCGGGCCATGGTTCCCACCCTGCCCCTTTCCTGCGGTGCGATGGTTCCAGTCCAAACCCAGCCAGAGCTCTGGAAATGGCGACTGAGACACTTGTTGCCATGGTGATCCTTAATAGTTCTGACTCAGATGTAGCGTTGCTACGGCAACCGCATCCGCAGCCCTTGGGAGGCAATGCCGGCACATTTTTTCTCTCGTAGCGGAAAAGGGCTCCGAATCCCCATTTTGCTCACTCCTTGCTGCAGTGCAGTGACGAAGCTTTGGGGCTGTTTTATTATTCCCCTAATGAACGGCGATCCTGATCCTTCACCAAAGGATCTGCTGCGGAAAAGTGCTCTGGACCGCCTGAGCACGGGCAGCGTCAGCGCCATAAAGCGACCCGAGCCTCTGCCCCTCTGTGGCTCACCAGAAAATATTAAAACAAAATATTTATTTTTTAAACGGAGCAGTAACCTTTCTTCTTAGGTAGGAAATGCTCCTTTCATCTCGGGAGCTGAAGATCTATTGGGGGGGGCGGTGGAGTGGGGTGTGGTAGTTCTGAGATGAGGAGCGTCTGTGGCTGTGGAAGGCAAGACAAAGGCAGAGCGCGTGTGAGGCAGTGGGTGTGCCCGCGGGGAAGGAGCGGGGGTCTGTGCGCAGGGAGCGTGTCCGTGGGCACGGCTGCGAATGGGAACGGCAGAGGGGCCGCGGAGCGGAGCGCGGGTGTGCCCGCTCCAGGGTGCGAGACGGGACGCTCGGCTGCCCGGGCTTTTGTTCCCCGCACGGGCACGGACAGAAGGGGCTCACGTCATGCGGAGACACTTGCTCACGTTCGGTCCTGTCATCTGTGCAAAGTCAGACACACGTAATGCCTCAGAGGCACCGCCGTCCCAAAGGGGCGGATAAATGGAGGGAAGGGGGAGTGTATATTAAGTTTGCTGTTGCAAACCTTGGAGAAAAGACTTCTGCAGCACTGAATAATCCAGCCAAAGTCATTTCATGGTGTCCTTTCCTGGCAGGGGCAGGTGGGAATGAGGAGGCTTGTGAATTCTACATATGTGGACCTTCAGAGCCAAACCCCTGTACTGAGGTACCTGGGCATGGATCCCAAGGGAATCCGTCAGTGCTTTTCCTGAGTCAAATGTCTGACTGCTCAGTCAGGCAGGAGGAGCCACTGGGGAGATGCTTAAAGCTCCCAAGGCTTCTCAGGGGATTCATAAACTTTCTCCATGTTTTTTCCAACTTGTCAGAGAATCCCACCAGGCTCTCTCCTGCCTGACATTCTGGCTCTTCTGGAGACCATTTTGCACTGGTAGGACACAGCTGTATGTCCTGGAGCAGACCTTCAGAGAGAAACTGACATGACTGAAGGAAGGAAAAACTAAAAATTCACCGTGAAGATGGGAGATAATTTTACTGCAAGTAACTGTGGATCTGGGAAGAACTTAAAAGTGGCAGGTGCAGAGGATAAAAGATGTTGCTAAAGACATCAGCCACATTCTGTAATGGGAGAATGTCCAGGGTGACTCTTGTGTGCCCGGCTTAGATGAGGTGAGGACAGAAGCCTGATTAACAAGGGTAAGTTAGTAACACAAGTCGTGGAGAGAAAATTTTGGAGAAAATTTTGGCATGGAGCCTGGTGAATATAAGCCAACCTTAAAGAGATTGGGCAGGGGCACACAGACATGAGAATGAAAATTTTGGAGAGGTCCAGAATGGAGGAAGATATCTCAAAGTCCTTGAATGAAAGTCCCCTGCAGGCTAAGTCAAAAGGGAATAAAAGAGCTGAATTAAGGTGAGATCTGTGAGGGCTCCAGCAGACAGAGTCTCTCAGGAAGTGGATGTACCTGTGGTATCTGCAAGGTTTCAGGAAGAGAAGTCTTGGGACCCAGCAAATAGCAAGTGCAGGGCTTCTGCATGAGCAGTTTGTGAGGCTGGAAAATGCTAAAATCCAGATGGAAGGGGTCCAGGAACAAGTCTTAGGCTCTTCAGAGGTTAATATAGCCTATTCAAGGAGTTTAGGGAGATGAGGAGTTGTGAAGAGACTTAGTCAAAGGGAACTTTTAAATATGTACAATGACTTACTTGGCATGCAGAGAGAAACTCATCCCTGGATTAAGTCTAATGAACTCAGCAGCTCTGGCTTTAGCTGTGTCTGTTAATTCCCCATGGTGGAGGCAGACTGAGGGGAAGGGGCCCTTTTGCCTGCCCATCACTGGGGTGGTGCTTGTCAGAGGCCACAGCTGTGCCTGCGCTGTCACACGAGGAGCTTTGTCACACGTGATGGCCAGGGCAGTACCTGTGCCCTGTCACTGCTCAGAGCTGGGACACTGTGTGGAGCTTGCCTCCATCTTGCAGCCATCCCCAAGGAACAAATTGGATCTGGATTTGGGTTCTTCACCCCACTGGGAAATCACAGATCCCTCCTTCCCAGTGCTCATTCCAGTGACCATGTCTGGGTAGCACATTTGGACTATGACACCTGCTGCCATCAAAGTGAGAGGAGGACCACACGAGGGGCAGCAAAGGCTGTTGGAAGAGTCCTTTGGATCTAAGACTAAATGAAGCATAGGACTAAATATTGTAATGTTTTCATCTCTTTTTTTGGCATGATCAATTACAGAATTTCCTGGATATGATTTCTTGCCTGGAACCTGTAATAAAACAGAAAAATAGGGCTGAATTTCTATTTGGAGTTTTGTTTGTTTATTTGGTTGGGGTTTTTTTTTCCTTTTTTTTTAAAAGAAAACAAGGGAAACTGGAGAAGACAATCCAAGTAATTAGTTCTTTATTTATCCAGACAGGATCTACCCTTCTAGCCTTTGCTCTCTTTGCTAATACCTAAAAGAAAATGATGAAGCCTTTGTAAGGACACTGGTGTCAGTAAATACTTGCCTTCCTTGTATGTCTTTGGGACACCTCAGTCTCTCTCACAGAGCAGCAATTTTAATAAACAAGAATTAGTGTAAGGCATGGAAAAACAAGGTAAACGTTGTTGAGCCATTAGTCTCAGGATCCAGCAATTACCAGGTGCATCAAGATTGTTTCAAAGAGAAAATCATGCCAGCGCAGGGAGAGGGTTTGGGGGTGGTAGGGAAAGAAAGGAGAATAGGCTGAAATACTGCAGCTGTCTTCTTTGTTGTTTCTTGCTCCTAAAAGCAGTAAGCTGTTGCTCAGATGTGCAGGTTCAGCCTGACCTGAGCTGCAGACCTTCTAGAGGATTTGAAATCACTACCCAGGACAAATGGTTGATGATGGCTGAGGCATGGTACTGGGGAGACACACGTGCTGGGGCAGCAGAAGGAAAGAGGGGTTTGTAAAGCAAGGAGGGATGGAGTGAGGGCTGCAAAGAACAAAAGAGGGAGGTCTGGTGGCTTGGGTGCTTAATAGGGTTTTGGGATAATGTCTACTTGCTCTTGTTGATGGAGATTTTGTTTAACAGAACTCGTATCTACACAATATGGAGATTTTGTTTAACAGAACTCGTATCTACACAATAAATCTCCCCTAGAGCAAATGATAAAAAAAGAAGCATAAGCAGGCAGTCAGAAAACTTGATGCCTCCCATCCCACACACATTTTGAAACACACTGTAGTGAGGGTCAAAGCACAAGAGCCATGAAAATTTTGTGATTTTTTTCTTCCTGTGCTTCTTAAGCAGTGATGTCTCTGAGATTAGTGCTTACCTTGATTTAATGTCTCATCAGAAGCATGACTTCCCCGGCAGCCCTGCTGCAGTGCTACTAAATGAAGCATGCCCTGTTTTCTCAGCTGGGACTTAAACCTCTGCCCTTAGAGACCTGAGGGGTGGGGAAGAAAGATGGGGACAGAGTGATAGATATTGACCCACCTATCATGTCCGTTAAATTAAATAACCGGGCTTTGTTTTTTAACCTATTTAAAGCAGTTACTGTTCTCTGCACAATTGATGTTTGTGGAGGTTGCCGAGGTGGCAGCACCACAGCGTGAGCCTCCCCTGCTCTGTACCTTCCCCCTGGCTCACATTCTGCAGGTGACCTTCAGCACTAAGGACAGACACTGTCTTAAGGAAATAGGAGAGAGAGGGAGAGAGCGGGGGAGAGAGAGAACATTTTCTCTGTCAGTTAATTGAATTCAGGTCTCCCCTTCAAGATACACTGGAAAAGCCTCATTGCTCTTTCATGGTGAGGAGGAAACATTTGCTCATGGGGGAGCAGAACAGATGAAACCCTCCAAAGTCCCTTTGCTGAAGATGTCAAACTAAATTTGGATCGCATCTGCTCTTAAACCAGAACTGACCACAGCCTGTGGGAGAACGTCACTGATTTTAGTGCTGCTTTACAGTAGGCAGCAATATAGCTCAGAGAATTACCCAGCTTGATGACCAATTTTTCAGTGTATCCTACCTTTTTCCTTTTTCCTCTTCTCCTCAGCAAATCTGCCCCATACTGAGTCCCTAAGAAATCCCACTCATTAAAAAACCCATCCTTTGAGGGCCTGTTGTGACAACCCTTTGAACTTCTGTGCTGGGAGAGCACAATGCAGAGGACATAGAATAACAGGCAGTTAAATTGCCTCATTAGGAGAATATTAGGTCCTATTTGGTTTTTTTCTATCGAGCACTTTTGAATACTTTATCCAAGCCAGTTTTGTGTCAGAGGATCCCTGCCATTTCCCCTGAGAGATTTTGCTTTACTCTCTTCTCTTTGCATCTGAATCCTCAGGAGGGCTGAATGTGAGGTGTGACGTGGAGAGGGTGCAGCATCACAGCCATTCACAGCATTCCCAAGAAGGGAGTCTGGGGAGGACACTCTCTCCACAAGAACATTTAGTACCTGCACATCACAGAAAACATCTTCACCTTTGCAGCTAAGGTTGTCTTTTTTTTTAAATACCACAAAGGTGTGTGCATCCCTCCTCCCCAGCCCCATTAGGGTGTTGAGTTTGGTTTAGCACTGCACCTCCAGCTAGGAACCATAGGATGTCCATAATTCCAGTCCTTTGTCCTTTGCTGCAGGGATTTTCCACACTGAAATCTTTCTTCTTTTTTACCTGACAATTGCACATTTATATTTCACAGAGTTCCGGACATGTGGACTTTCTAGGCACAATATGCTTACACTTTACTCATCTCCTGACATCTTCCCTCATTTCCCAATAATCTTTGTCACAGAATTGCTCCTGTAGTTTCAAGAGCATTTGCCATTATATTTATGTCTTTTTCTGACTCTGGCCTCTTCCTTGGCCCTTACTTGTGTCTTTCTGCAGCTGGCAGTGCTGTGCTGGCACCTGCTGCTTCATCCTCTGCTCTGTCCTTTGCCATCGCCTTTGTGATGCTTTGCCTTTTAGCATTACTGTAACCTGTAGAAGAGCAGCTTACCCCAACCCAGCAATCTGTGTGTGCTTGTGTGCTTCTGACTGCTTTCTAATTAGGAAGACCTTAATTTACAGCCTCCCATGTTCCCTGCAGTGTGCCCTGCAGTACTGTTTATCATCTCTCTGCCACAGCCAGGATCTGTGCTGGCTTGCCCTCACTGAGGGAGCTGCCTGCTGTGCCTGTTGGAAAGGTGCCTCAGCTGCTGGTGCTGGGATGGGAGATGGGGAATGTTATACACAGGGTTTTCTTTTCCCTCTGTTTCTCACAGCACATTGAAACGCTACTTCCTGGATTCGTCTCTGCTGCTTCCCTCCATCCAAAGAGCCATGTTTGATGCCTGGTCAGCTTGAAAAATGATGCTTTTGTGCTATATGCTGAAACACATGACGTAACTGATGGCCAGGATAAGAGTCAGATGCTCAGCAAGGGTAAATTGCCATGGCTTCAGTCAAGTGAGTAAAGCTAATCCATTTTCTTCCAGCTGAGATTCAGGGAGCATAGATTAACTGTACTGTGTGGAATCAGCCTTGATTGCAAACCCAGACATAATGAAAGATGTGGCTTCAGTGACCCCCTTGTTCTGCAGCACCTCGAGCTTCTCCTCTGCACGGAGAGGCCCAGTGGCTGCTGTCCCCTGCCTTCCTGCAGTGGCAGGAGAACAACTCACTCACAACAGGGATGAGCCATGAAAGGGGAAGGAACTTGCTGTTCTTGTGCTGAGATGCATGGCAAGGCAGCCTGGGTCCTCAGAGACTCTGATTGATGTGACAGGGAGGGAGTGACAAGCCTGCTGATGTGCTAACAGCATTTTACTCCAGCGGTTCTTGCCAAAAAAATTAAAGACCTGTGACAAAAACGGAAGCAGCTCACTTGCTCGGGGCGCAGATGTACAGGACCTGAGAGCCACCACCTGATGTGAGTTATGAAGCCCGGCCTTTCTCCAGGAAGATGAGTGTGATAACACTTGACAGGTCAGGCTCAGGGTGCTCTGTGCTCTGGTTTAATGCAGCTTGGCTTGGCCTGTCTCTGAAGGGCTGCCACCCCTGGCTGCCAGCCCTGGCT
The DNA here is from genome assembly GCF_028551555.1 of Melozone crissalis. Taxonomy (NCBI): domain Eukaryota; kingdom Metazoa; phylum Chordata; class Aves; order Passeriformes; family Passerellidae; genus Melozone; species Melozone crissalis. The sequence goes on along the minus strand of NW_026535786.1, from coordinate 17,729,240 downwards.
TTTAATTCAGTCTTTACTGCAGGTCAGGAGATGAGGACTATGCACGTGAGCCTGCATATATAAAAATATAGGACAAAGCAGCGGGGATTGGGGTTTTCCTCAGGAAATGCTAATTTTCCTTGTCACTCTTACCAAAAAGCACTTTACTTGGACTGGGGGGGGGGTCACACTGAATTTTGGTAGAAGGCTGCAGAAGCTGAAAGGAGACGAGACCATTAGGTCAGCCGTAAGAGGAACATAAATGTGTAATACCTAATTGCTTGTGATGTCCATCACCCTTTTCCAGCACCAGCCCACATCATCAGGGCTCTTGGTGTGAGGGAACAATGTCTTCCCTTTTTACACCTGCCTGCTGGACCATAAACTTTTCTGTCATCACGTTTCCTGGGTTCCTATAACTTTGCCTTATAATTCCCATGGTTAAACTTCTTTTTCTGAGTGGTGAAACCACAATACCTCTTCTCCCTTATATTTGGTAGAGTCTTTATCTTCTGTCATCTTTTTTCCCCTGTTCCTGCTTGTGATGGCACAGGTCTCTGGGCAGCTGGGTTAGGAAGCACGTCCAAAATCCATGGGGCTTTTAAAGCACAGCTTATCTTCTGCCAGGTTATTTTTAAGCCAGGTCTCTGCTTCCCTGCCCTGGTTCACAGTGTGATGGTGCAAGTGCAAGAGCCAGATGTGAGAAAGCAAGAATACTTAATGTTCTCATTGCTGCTGAGAATTTTGTCACATGAGGGCCAAGTGACAAAAAGTTTATTTCTCTCCTCCTCTGCATGCCAGTGCAAAGTGGGACAGCCTCAGCCAGGAAGACTGGAGTAGCCTAGTTCAGGGTAGCTCAGCCCTGCTCTTTGGGAGTGGAAGCAATGTGGGTTCAAACCCGAGCTGATGCTGTGTCAGGGCTGAGGGGAGGCTGTTGGGGAAGGAGGGTGGCTGGCTGCTCCTGCTGTAGCACTTCAGTGCCTCCAGGCTTCCCTTGCTGTCCTGTTTAGGAGATGAGCTTACCAGTAAAAACTGGAAATGTATCGCTCTTCCCCCTACTGACATGGCCTCTTTCCCCTCAGTCTTATTTCACATGAAATTATTCAGCAAGTTCAGCTTGAATTTGCTGATCGTTTTGGCATCCCAGAAAATGCAGCTCACAGGAAATAAATGATTCAGCAAAAGCAGAGAAAAAATTTCACCTGCCTTCTTCCTGTCACATTTGCTCTACTCAGCTGCTGATGTATCAGTAGCAAATTCTTCTTGTCTGTGACAAGGTTAGACATAACACAAAAGCTGCCATCTGCCTCAGGAAGTTTTCTGTCTCATGAGGCATTTTTCTTTGGGTTTTCCCTAATTCCACCAAAGTCAGAAGAGGGATTCTTGCTCATGTGTTTGGGCTACAGATTAGTGTTCTTCTTTACCATGACACCCCCAAAATCTATTGCATGAACTCCCCATCAGCTGGGCTGAAGGTGTAGTAGGGAGGTCTTTCTGTTCAAATACAAATAATCTGTAGGGTTTTTTTGTTTTTTTAAAAACAAGAATGGTAGACCCATGAGAAAATGATCCAGCCCTAATTGCCCCAGTGACCTTTCCTTTCCTGTCCACTGACTCTCTTTTGTCCAGTCTGGCTTCAAATGCTGTGAATGGTGAAGTTTCTGTCACCTTTTCTGGACATTATTCCGCTGCCTAGAAAATCCTGCTCTCACAGGTTACTCTCAAGTAGTATTTTCATTAATTTCATGTCAATGCATTCTCTTATGACCATCTGCTTGCTGTCCTTTAATACTCTAAATCATTGCATTGCTCGTGTTTCCATCTTTAAGGCTTGTGTAAGCCTTTAATCCTCTCCTGAAATTATCACTTGATTAAATTATAGGGAATGACTTTCTTTTTAATTTTTCTCTCCCTTCTTAACCATTTTTATTGTTCATCAATGAGCTTCTCTCTAATGTTGTCAATCTCTGCCTGGTTTTCAACATCCAAAATACAATGCAGTGCTCAAAACACCACACAATGTTTTCTATTTATGCCACAAAATTGTACAAGGAGATAATTATTTCCTGAGACCAAGAAATAAATCTCCAAGCTCTGCCTTTTTTCCTACTTGGTCTCTACATTTTGTCACCTCTTCCTCTTAAAATGTGAACTATTTATCTTATCCAGTAAGATCTGAAGATCCTTGTGTGTATTCTTTAAATGCCGTACTGCCAAAAAAAGGGGCAGACATCAGACCTCATTTCAGGCTACAAAAAGAGACATGTAAGAGGCCATGGTCTGCTCTGTGGGGATACAGCCTTGCTGAAGCACTGGGAAGCCAGACTGGAAAGACACAGGCTATTTGGTGGGAACAGCAGAGGAGAGGAATAAAAATGATCTGAGGTCTAGAAAACACAACCTGTGAGGGAAGACACAAAGATTTGTGGTTGTTTGGGCTAAAGAAGACTGGCTCTAGAGGGAAGCAGTAGGAAAACAAGTCTTTAAATATATAGGAAATTGCTACTAAGACAAAGGAAATTAAATAGTCTTTTTTTCCACTGAGGGTATAAAAAAGAATATTGAGTTTAAATTGCAGTAAAGGAGACTTAGGCTAAACACTATGACAAGCTTTTAGGCTGACAAAAATGTATGTGAGGTCAGGAATATATGGCCTGGGAATACCTCAGGAACTGCCAGCACCAGGGAGTTTTCAGAATAGTCAGACAATCATTAGGGAAAGTTTATACAAGCACTGACCCTGCTCCGGGGCAGGGGGAACACTCAATGAGCTTTTCTTCCCTATGATCCTGAGGGCAGAAAATGGGTACAGATGTCTGACCTTTTCACAGTGCTCCCTCCTTTTAGGCAGATGCTCTGTGTGTTTGTGAGTATGTGTGGGTGCAGCTGATGTTTGTGTGAGAGAATGCTGCCTTGTTCCCTTTTCCAACAAACAAACAATGGCCTTACCCTGACTTTAATTTACCCTTAGGTTAACAGGGCAGACGTGGTATCAGAGAGAATGAGTTTCATAGGCTAAGGTTTATTTCACTTCTTCAGCACATCTGACCATAACTCCTTCCTACACACACCTGAAATTAGGCTTAGAATTATTCCAGAACTGTAGGTGCTGGATCCTGTTGTGCTGATCCATGAATAGAGATGGGGAGAGAGAGGTGTTCACTGCTCAGCCCTCAGCTGAGCTTACTCAGCCTTGGAGCCAGCTGCAGCCTTTGCACCACCTTCTCGTTATTCCCTAACAGGAGATGTGTCCTGCTTCCTCCTTGTTTTCCAGTGACATGCCTGCCTGGGACATGCTCCCACCACGTGAACAACCTTCAGCACAAACAAAGAGCAGTTGGAGCTGAAAGGAGGCAGGGGATGAGGCAAATATCTTTGGGGCCTTTGATTTTGAAGATACGATGGAGTTTAAGGTACATTTGTTACCTCATGGTTCATCACTGACAGTGGCTGGCACCAGGATCCCAATGGCCAGGGACATGGGGTCCCTGCCAGGGCTGGGCAGGGTGTCAGAGGGGGTTAAAGAAGCAGTGCCAGTGCACAAGGATGGTCAAGAGTTGCCATGAGCCAGACCAGCAGCCAGGACCCAGATACCCTGACTCTGCCCTTTCACCATGTTCACACCTCTCAGACTTGGATGTGACTCAGAATTTAAGTGAGCTCGTGGTTTTGGGATGCATGTGGATGGTTTGGTGGCTTTGGTGGCTTTCTGTACCTACTGGAGAGCTGTGCCCAGAGGTGAGCCAGGGCCCTGTCTGTGCTCTTACTCATGGCACAGAGAATTGTCGCTCACTGGTGGGAGAAGCAGGGGCACTGAATTAAACTTACAGCTGAAACTGAGCCATGAAAGGGATGTGGTTCTTTGAATATGTGGTTCATGTGTGAAAATCTTTGCTGCAGATGTTGTAGGTGCCATATGCTTGCTCATGGAGGCTTCAGAGGGCTCTGGACTCTGAGGCTGAGAGAAGGGAAGTCCACAGAGGGTTATAGAGACATCAACAATGGCTCGTGAAAATCTGGTTCCAGTGTGTTGGAGGGAATTTTCGAGGTTTTCTGGATATTCCAGATATACATTTTATATTGGGTCTTTTAAGAACAAGCACCTTCCAAGTAATTTTTTCAGTGATGGACTAAAGGGTCCTGGCTAGATGGACCTCTGATGTAACCAAGGATAACTGACCATAATTTTTTATGTCAACTTAATCTGTAATTATCACATCAGAATTTTTGGCATGAGCTAAGTTAGTGAAGAAGATGACAGTGTTGGGTTTATCTGGGTGAAAGCTCCAACTGCAATTTCTGAATATGGACTACAAAAATCTGCTCCAAATATAAATTCCCACCTGTAAAATGCATTAAAATTCTGAGCCAGAACTCAGCTTGTCTTTGGTGATTTTCACTGTTTCAGCTATTGCAGGCAGCAGTTTATAAAAGGGGCCTTCACATGACATTGTAAATCCCACAGTGAGCTATTGCAGGAGTAGGGGAAAAAATAAATTAATCCACAGTAGTAAATCCAGGATCACTCAACAAGCACATGCTTCCTTCTTGGGGCTGCCAGTTGTACATGGAGCTGCAAGTGACTCACTGTGAGCCATTTTGCACTCTGCATTGCTTCCTCCCTTGCCTGATGGTGTTGTTAAAGACCTTTGCACTTGCTAGTGACAGTCAGGTGTGAACAGAACTGACAGAGGACTTGGGTTGTGCCTGACCCTCCTCTGAAGTGTGATTAGACAAAATGCAGCCAAAACAAATCATTTTTCATATCTATAGGGCAGCTTAATCTGCTTTTGAACTCTAAAAAGTGCCTTAAAGAGCTATGTAAAAATCTCTAGCTCTCTTAAAATTTGAGCCTGACATATGAAAACTGACTTTGATACCACTTAAGGGAAATGCTCTGCAAACCCTCATGCTCCACACAAAGTTGTGTGCTGTAGGAACCAGGTATGACTTGTCTTCATAGGAGAAATGTCTGTGGATTGGGATTTTTCCTCTTTGGGAAAGGGCTTTTCACACACAGGTTTTTTATCTTAGGTAAATAGCTAATGCTGTGTTGTTTGTCACAAGCTGAGAATCAAGCTGTCACCTTTGTGATCTCCTCAGCTATTCCTGGACAAGTCAAGGATGACTGCTTCCATTAGCAGTTTTTCAACAGTTAGAGCCATGCTGTGCAATAATGCTGCAGATTGATTGAGGTTTTTTTTTTTTCCTCTACTGCTCAATTTTTTATTATTTATTTAATTTCTATTTGCTATTATTTGCTTCTTTTCTTTGTACCTGATCGCCTGTACTTTATAAATGCACATAATCAAAGTTAAGCTGGAGCACCTGTTTGTGACGTGTGATCTAAGGCATGCTCCTGTGGACAAAGGCATTTTGGTGTTAATCTTGCACAGAGCACTTCTGGGAACTGAAGGAGTACAGGCTGCTTCTTAGCTGATCTGATTGTTTGCTATTCTGCACGAACAGTGGAGAGCTGTAATAACCTGCTTATTGTGCTAGAAGATCAAGGATCTCTTAGGGTGATGGAGGCTGCCAGAGTGATTTTCTGTAGTGGCCAAGGCCACAATATAGCTAAGGACACCTGATTACCAAGCTCCTTTGTTTGTGATGTGACACTAGCTACCTTTAGGATTTTCTTTTTCTTTTTCTATTTTTTTTTTTTGAGAAGGACACATAAAATTCTCAGTCATAATTGAAGCATCTGACTGAAAGTGGCATCTGCATTTACCTGTATGTGTTGTTGTCCAAAATCTTGCTCTCCTTGAATCTTGTTAAAGGCAGCAGAGGTTCCAAAAATAGTTCTCACATTCACAAGTTAACAACTTTAAAAATCAAATATATGTGTACCAAGTTCAAGATCAGAATGAAATCGGAATGTCCCAATAGATCTGTTCTCTTCATCCTCAGTATTTCTACTCACCTGGAGCAAGAAGACTTAGATTAACAAATGTTTTGTCCACTTTTAAAAATTTCTGCAGAAGATCTCAACAGACTTTAAAAATACAAGTGATATCTGCCAGGTTTCATGTATCTTGTCATGTGCATCTCAGGGATGGAGCTCTGGAACACACTTTGCCCTATATCCTACAACGAGCCAATGCTCAGACCAGTGCAGGCCAGCAGTGCTTCATAGCACCCTTCCACCTCTACAGTGATACACAAACTTTACACAATGTCAAGGAATGTTTATATTTGTGTTGACTTTACCTCAACAATAAATATGAGCATTTTCTCCAACTTTCTGGAGGGGAGAATCCATTTTCCAGGGTATTTCTCAGAGCTGCACATGCCTCTATAAGCTTGCATAAGTTTCTGAATGCACCAAATACAAAGTGCTCTAAAATCAGGTCTGGGCCTGGGATCTGTCTCACTGCTGCTTTTTATTTTAAAGAGCAGAAAAATGAAGTCTGGAAAAAAGATAAACAGGAAGACCTGATTCACAGCTTCTTCACAGATTATGCAGCATTCAGTTCTCTTCTTGTGCTTCCCTGTACCACTCCAGGAACCACACTGCTTTCATAAGCACTTGCTTATATCCCACCAGCACTCATGTCCTAATAGGTAGAGAGCAAGTTTGGTCTTCTGGACTGAAAAGGAATGAGAATTTCTAACAATAGTGGAGAAGAAGCCTCCTTCAAATCACAGTCTGAGCCACTAATTCTTAGCAGTATTTAGAAATCTGTACTATCCTGCTGCAGTTTCTAAACTCTACTTATCAAGGTTTTCCATGGCAATGTTTGCTGTGGGACAGAAATAGAGATCCATGGGAGAAGGCAGTGATGCAGCTGGTGAATGACTTGAGTTTTCAGCCAAGGAAGAGAGGAGCTGGACTGCTGGACTGCTCTCAGTGGAAATGAACAATAGGGAAGAGTACAGTCTGAAAATTAGGAAAGTGTTCCCACATGTGAGATCCCAGGGCTGAAGAACAACCTTCTCATGAAGGGAATAGCAAGACAAGGCTTCAGGTTTGTTGCACAGTGGGTGAGCACTTCAGACTCTAGAAGGACCTGTACCCAGGGGAAAATGAGAAAAGAAACAGGCTCTGCTGCATTATTTTTGCAGGCCTCCCTTGCATAGTTGCATTACCAGGAAAGTCCAAATTGCAGGGCATAAGCAGTGGCAGTGGCAAAATGAATTTACATGACTTCTGCTACCTGCCTATGCAAAAATGACATCTATTGAGTGCAAAATGACATCTATTCCTGCCAGCCTAGGAAAAATGTAGCTAAATCCTACTACATGCAGTGGCCACAAACCACTGCTACCTGTTACTGAGATGCTTCCCAGAGTGCAAATTTAATGTGGAAAGCTCATTCTTCTGAATGCCTTTGGATGCAGATGCAGAACAAGTTATACCAGACAAAAGGTTTCTCAGGTTAAGGGGTGATCTGCAGAGAGTGACAGCACAAAATCTTCCCATGGACCTACTTCTGCCCCACAGTCAAGCGAGATAGTTTATTTCAAAGTGGGATAAGTGACTCCACATGCAACGTGGGTAAATAAAGAATATACACATGGGGCCATTGCACCAGAGTGGGTGATGCTCTCCTCATGATGAAACCATAGCCACAGATACCAGGGGTAGCATAGTTCAGTATGGATGATTAGCAATAAATAGGAAAACTACAGAAATGGAGAAAAAAATAATGTCCTTACAAACCATGCAGTCATCTCTAAAGAGGGAGGACCAGGGAGTTTATATGGGGACAGCACTGAGTGAAACCACTGTTGTCTTGGAAACTCAAAGGGAAAAATTAGCATACAGAAGGGTTTGTTTTTCAGAGACACTCTACACACACACACACACACACACGATAGATAGATAGACAGACAGACAGATAGATAGATAGTCACAGTCCTCTGCTTCTTTGCTGATGACTTTCTTGCCCAGAGCCAGTCATTACAAGAATTCTTTGTCTGATTTTAAAAGAGTGAAGAGGAATGAACCACTAGACTTTTTCTTTGGTATAATGAGAACTGATCTTGTGTTAGCAATTTCAAGATACAGCTGTTACACATATAGATGAATTAAAGAACATATAAGGATAAATTAACAGATCAGCTTTCTAATCCACCCCAAAGAAGAAAGGAGACCTGTCTTGGATTATGAGGAAGGAGAGCTGTGGGCATAGCTTAAAGGCTGCTTCATACATCTCACTGAAATCTGAAGCAGCCAAGACCACTCACGTGCCTCAAGGAGCTGCAATCACAGGAACTTGGGGCTTTGGGTGATGAAGAAGGCTTGCAACCATAGCTATTCTTACAGAGTACCTTCTGGCCAGTAAAGCAAATTTCCATGTTCTGGGGATGGAATGGAAAGAGGGACATGCAGAAGACTGGCATCCTCTGGCACACATTGAGAGCACACCCTTGCCAGGAGGGACGAGCTTGTGGCCTCCTGAGGCTGGGGGCCTTCAACTTCTGTGGCTGAAGGCAGCTCCAGCTCAGACAGCTCCTGTTCTTCTCTTGCACAGATGAAATGAGGTGCTATCAAGAAGAAGCAGTGGAGCATTGGGTCCCTCAGCTCAGATGAGGCTCTAAACCTCAGTGGAAGTGAAAGGAGGAAGAGACTCTGTCCAAGGGAGAAGACTGCTGTCTTTGCTGGTTCAGTGGCTTACTGAAGAGGTAAAAGAAACATGCTGGACTTTCGCTTCTGAGGAAAAATTTGTTTCCCTTTCCAGAATCTCAGGGAAATAGATTTTGTTGTTTCCTTCTTGCTGTGTTGTGCATTGGTTTGGGAAGGCAGCCAGCAGCACAGATCCAGGCTGTGACATATGCATACACTCTGGCATGGGCAATGAACTCCTTTAATATGGATTTATTTTGCTCCTCCCCAAGACACATCTCTTTGCCCATGCTGATATAATACCACAGTGCCCATAACATCTAGCTCCTTTAATACATAGCCTGCAATTACTAGGCCTGTATTGAAGACCTGGAGTTTGCTCCCCCATCCTTAACATGCCCATCACTTCTTCCAATATCAGCAAAAAGTTGGGGTTTTAAGACTGAGTCAAGTCTTTTGGTACCCTGCATTCTTCTCTGTGTGGGCCTGTATCTGCCTTGGTCTATACCAGCCTTGGTCTGTTAGGTCAGTGACAGTCCACTGCAGCTCCAGAGCTTGGCATTGAGCTGGAAACTCCTGGCTCAGTCCACAGAAACCTCTTGCTGTCCTTTTAGAGACACAGATTTTCTCAAACTGCAGACCTTATGAGAGGTCTTGGCTTGCTGGATCAAACAAGTCTCAGCATTATGTGTCCTTCTACTCTCCAGGCTTTCAGTTGTGGTTTGTTGTCCTGAGTGGCCTGGCTGAGGAGGGTGTGTCCTAGGGTGACATTATGATGCTTGTACCCCCATTCATGTGTTCTGTTTATGCTGGATATTATGTTCTGTGCCTTTAAGACTGGCTCCAAAGAGTGAAAGTTTTGTTTGGGTTTTCTTATCAGCCTGGCCAAGCACAGAGATAGGGCAGTACATAGTGCTGCTTTTGCTTTTTTTGCTCTGCTCTCTCGCTCTTGCTTCTGCTCATTAGCTAGTTTAGCTAAACAGTCCAAATGTTTTCCTGGACTGCTTCTCCTTTCCTTTTTTGAACCAACTTGAACCTGCTCTGGACTGGGACCTGGGAACACCGAGAGTTTGCACCCTGTGGCTGCAGCAGCTGCCCCAGCGGGACTGAGAACAGAGTGACCACACCCAGAGAGACTTTCTGAATTTGTCATCTTTTTCAGAGCGGTGAAAGAGTGGTGTCATCTGGTATTGTTCATTTTGTGTGCTGGGGCTGCTGTGCCTGTTAAATAAACAGGTTCTTTTCACTTCTCTCCGAGGAATCCTTCCCAAACCGGTTGTGGGGAAGGGCCATGTGGGTTTGCTTTCTGTAGGGGCCCTCTTTGGTGATTCTCTCCCAAATTTGCCCTAAACCAGGACAGGGTGACAGACAGAGACTGCATGAGACCAGCTAGCATGTTACCAGAGGACAAAATGCAGTCCACTTGGAGCCTCATCTACCCTTAGAAAGAACCTGATGGACATGATAAGGAGACCATACACTGGTGTCATGAGAACTGCAGTCCTTGTGGCTGCCTCACACCAGGTCATGTGAATGGAGGCTGTCCTGCTATTAAATTCAGAACAACAGCATCCAGCTACCCCTAAACCACTGCTGATATCTTTCCGACACTTTCCTCCTCTTGGGAGAAAGATGCTGATGAAGACCACGTTAAAGTAGTCAGTGATCAAATGAAACAGTCTTGGCCATCAAACAGAACCATCACTGAAAGCCAAAGCCAAAGCCTGATTTTATTTGTGGCGGTTTATGAAGGTACATCAGCTTCACTGCATGACCACAGAAAGGAGAGTTTCTAGTAGCACTTGGGCCATGGTTCATCCCTTCCAGTGAAGGGGAAATACATGTTCTGTGCCTCACCTGGGGTGGTGTTGCCCTAAGGCATCCCATCAATTGGGTAGCAGTGCTGACTGACTCCCCAAACTACTGGTCCTTCACTCCAGCTGCTGCTTCTTGAACAGCTTAAGGAACAGCCCTTCAATGCCCTCCACAGTGCCAAGTGTGTGTCAATTAAGCAGCACACTTCATAGCTTACCTAACACCACACTTGGCCATGCTCTCTCCCAGTGTAAAACTGGGACAGAGGCATTGGACCCATGGTACTAAGTCGGCTTATGCTGATAAGTGCCTGGCCTGTGCCTTCTGCCTGATCCATGTTAGCAAGTGGATCTTGCAATCTCTACCCTGGGAAGGGGGAGCTGTATGGCAGTGGCAGAGGAAAATCCCCAAAAGAAACCCAAGAGAAAGCAGAGTTTGGGGCTGACACATGATTTCTGCTGGGTGTTTGGTTTACTGAGTTTCCTACAATGCACTTATGCTAAGGTGAGTCACAGCATTAATTCATACCCTGTGCTTTGCCATGGATGGCAAAGTGCTCAGCCCAGGCACTCTTGTGTAAGGCTTGTGTGTGTTTGTCTGAGGATTGTTTCCTAATGTCACCTCCCTTCTGGGTGCACCAGGGGAAGGAGGGGCTCTCACTTCGACTACACTAAATCCAACTCATCCTCACAGAGCATCCCTGGGGACTACAGCTGGTCAGGGCTCCTGGAAACCTGCTTTGCATCCCTCTTCTCACGTGGTGGTTTGAGCCTATGCTCCAGATGTGACCTTTGTGTAAGGGACAAAAGAAAGTCTCCTTTGTAAATCTAATGGCATCCCTTATCCAGCCTGCATATTTCCACAGTTCAGAGATAGATCTTTGTGCATCAAGAAAGAGAGAGCTGTGCTTTCTTCCTGTATATGCTTTTTTCTATTTTGTACCTTTTTATCCCTGACTATTTTATATCAAGGGCTATTCATCAGAAAGACTATAAAATGAATCCTCACAGGAGACAGAGAAATGTCTTGGCATCAACAGTTTAGTAATGGGTTCGACAGCCTTTTCATGTGGAGTTTGCCAATATGAATCCAGCCCCCACAGCAGCAGGGGCTGCAAATTTCTCTCACGTGCTGGCTGGCTGTCAGCTGATAGGAAATGAACTTAGTCCCAGTCCAGCTCCTAGTTGATCAGTGCACGTCAGAAATACCATCACTGCTGGAAACTGTCTCCCTCTTTCACTGGCAAGCCTGGCAGAGAGGTAGGAAGTGAAAGAGAGTCTCTCATCTCTGGGGATAATATTGGAGACGCATTAGCATCAGAACCTGTAAGGAAAAAGCTTATTCAAGCAGTGCTGGTACTCAGCCTGCTCTGTGTTGAGGTCTTTTGCTGTTAATATAAAACTTTTCACCAGCCTGGCATTTAACACAAGCATAGAGGGATTCTCATGAAGAAATAAAAAAAAAAAAAAAAAATTGCAGGTGGTGCCTTGACTATAAAGGCACTAAATGAGTAATCTAGACAGAGTTTTAACAGGTGAATGTGCCTTCACACAAGAGTTTGAAGATTTCCCAAATGTAAGTTTTGCATTCTGAAGCTGTGCCAGGGAGAGGCAGAACTGCTCAGAGGTCACAGCCACTTCTGCTTTGGAATTCTTCAGCTGCATTGATTTTATTGGAAAAAACCCACCAGGTTGCTAAAATCCAAAACTTCTCTGCAGTTAAAATTCAGTTGGGAAGGTTTTCTTTCAGATTAATGATTTAATTCCTACCAAATATGATTTTCTGTCTTGCCCTGAGTGGAGACCACAAGCCAAATGCCTTTTGGTGCCAGACGTACCTTCACATCAAAGAAATTCACCCACGGATCTGCAGTGGAAAAGGAGAAAAAAGAGCCACATGCAAGTGTTGACACCATGCCACCCCACTGGTACAAAGAGGGTTTGCTTCTCTTCACACCTGCACCACTGCAATAGCCCTAGCACAAACCATCTTTCATGTACCTTTTCTCACCACACCCCAGACTACAGGAACAGGTATGGAAGAGGCATCCAAAGTTGTTTGAACTTCTGTGTTGGGAACTCTTCAAAACAAGACAGAACAAAGAGTGTCTCTGTGGAAGCATGGAGCACGTGAGCCAGTGTCTGTACAAAAGTGTGTGTGCACCATCTGCCACTGGGATTCTGCTCTCACACCACAAGCACAGGCTGCTCTCACCTGTGGTTTTGGTACATGCTCAGGGCTCTTTTTTTTTCCCCCAGAACAATTTCTCATTGGATTCATTGCTTTGTGAAGTGGAAAAGGCAGGAAAGGTGATGGCTGGATTCATTTGTCACTTGAGATTGCATTTACAGCACATAATGCTTCAGAGGCCTGGTGAGCATCCCCATGTCAGGGCTGTGGCCGGGGGAGCCAGGACACAGGGTCCTGTCTGCAGCCATCAGAGGCAGCAGCAGAACCAGGAGCAGCATTCTGACCTGGTGCCTTGCCCCCTGTGCTGACTGCTCAAATGCTGCTTACTCACTGTGCTTACAGCCAGGATCCTGCTTTCAGTGCTGCTTTCACATTCCTGTTGATCTGAGCTCTCCCTTTAGCTATGCCTTTCAAGTCTTAGAAGCTGTAATGAATATGTATCAACATTTCAAAGCCATAGATTCTGTGGTGGGGAAACAGAAAGGGGACGGGAGAGACAGACACACATACCGTCTAATTCATTTTTAAATGTCTGTAATTCATCCAAGAGCATTATCAATAATTACTGGAAGAAAGCAGTAACTCACATCAGGAGAAATCAGTGCTTTGACAAAAAGTTGGCAGCAGGCCTTACAGATATCTTGCACGTGCAAAACCTTCCTGGAGCATGATAATCAGCTGGGGGGCGGTGTGGGGGGCAGACCTTTCTGTCTGTTCACAGCTCTGGTGGCCTCACCAGGGAACCCTGCTGTGCTGTCATCCCTGTGCCTGCGTCAGGCACGCTGCAGCTCCTGCAGACAAACTCAGTGGGTGCATGCTAGATCTCATCCCTGCAGGAGGTGTGGGCTTTCAGAGGAAGTTTATGGGAGCTGGATGCATTGTAATCTTAAGCATCCCCTGAAAAACCAAGCCGGGATGCTCACTGAATATCCTCTCAGGGTGTCACCACTGCCTGCCCTCAGCTGTGGCCATCGCTGTCCTGTGCTCATGGCAGGGCAGTGGGCATCTCCAGTTGTCCCTGTTACACCTCCTCCACCGAAACTCTTCCCTCTTGAAACTCTGACTAGGACATAGATGGTGGCCTGGGACATGGGACTGGGAACAGATCCTGAACTGCTTCCAGATTGGAGTACCCAGCAGCTGCCTCCTACCTACAGACCAGAACCCCCACCATAAAACCAAGGCAACACAGAGAGGGGAAAGGGGGAGGGGGCCTCAGAGAAGGGAGGCTGTTTGTGTTGGAACTTGGACTTTTTTTCACCTGAAGCCAATCCTGTAAGGAAAAAGCTCACACAGAAGGGAGGCTGTTTGTGTTAAAATTTGATTTTTTTTTTCACCTGAAGCAAGTCCTGGCTTCTCACTTTCTGGACATGAAGCTACAAGGACTGTGGCATTTAGATCCATTCCCAGCCATTCCACTTCCGTGAGCTGCCAAGACCTGCTTCAAACATACAGGCCTGGCAGGGATGAGATATGGGGATGCTTTGTCATCTTTCAGACACGTTTTGTGTTAGTTTGTGGAGTATGAGTGATCCTCCAGCTGCTTTCCCTCACCACCATATGACCCATGTGATGCTCCCCTGATTTTGGGTCTGGTGCAGCTGGGGACTGTGGCCTTTGCTGCAGCCACACACTGCCAGCCATGCTGCTTTCTTGTCTGCTTCTCCCTGGCTTTACCAGCACCATGGGAGCAGAAACGTTGGCAAAAATCCCATGGAGCATCCCTGCTGTCATGTCAGACCTCAGGCAGGAACACAGCTGGGACCACAATTTCCTAAATCCAATGGCTAGATCTGCTGGGACTCACCAGTCTGAGACTTGAGCCTCCCCTGAGCTAAAGCTGACCAAAATCTCATTGCAGCACAGAGAGTCACAGCATTTGGGTCACCCCAGTACAGTCCTCTGTGCTGGGCTACAAGTGAGGAACATTTGGCACTTTCAGGTAATACAACAGCAGCTGCTGCCTCTGTGGTGCGTGTCTCATGAAACTGCCAAACACCTGTACTCTACAGTTGGCATCTAGTTAATTAATGGATAAAATTCAAGAGATTAGCTTCCTGCACAAAGACCTCTATGCTTTAAATCCTGCAGGTGCACCTGGCACTTTAACAGATACATAGAAGACCTGGAACCACCTGTCCCAGCAGCCTGAGAGGGCAAGGACAACCCATGGTCCACAGATCAACAAACAGCCTTCAAAGGATGCCTGGAGAAGCTGGAGTTCTTTGTCTTTTGCCAAATGTTGCTGCTGAAATCTTTATTTGAAATGTGCCAGGGTGTTAGAAGATGGACTTCTTTCACACTTGGCGGAATATCTTATCTTTACATGCACCTCACTGGCTTGATAAACACATTTTATTTAATCTCATAAATCAAAGGTTTGTAGTGGCCCTTGCTGCTTCCCATGGAAAGTCTGCTGCTCTGTATTATACATGGGCCATGTTGCACTGGCCTGTAACTCAGGAGGCCAAATATCATAAAGACACACAAAGCAGGAGCATTTCCTTATTGAAAATTACCCATGTTTCCTATGGAGAACTGAATTGGGGCATTTTCTGAGTTTTTTATTGTTTGGGCTTTAATATTCCTTAAAAATCAGGCCTAGTTTAGCACTTCAGCACTTTACCAGCCCATGCCACAGCCTGACACTGGTTGCTGAGAGCACCTAGTCCTGTGATGTCCTCACTGTGCTGGCTAACAGGAGGTGACAACACCTGTGGGGCAAGTCTGGCTCCCAGGACAGGGACCTGAAAGTGCCCAGTGCTCTGCAGATGTGCAGCTGCCTGGACAGGCTGGACATGAAGCTCCACCCTGATGGACTGGACAGGAAACTGGAAATGGAGTGTTTGTTATTCTATCCCTCCCTGAAATTGTGGCTCCAGGGCCACAATGGAGGCAGTGAAACGGGGCGTGGAAATTTAGCACTCTCTAACTTTGTTATTACAGCTCAGCGAGTAAGCCAGGCCAGAGCTGTGCTTTGTGGGTAATGATCTGAGCTATAGATTAGCCAGAAAATGAATCCTCAACTGGTATACAATGATACTGTCATCCCAGAATTCATTCCACACAGAAGCATATGTAAAGCCATAATACTGACTGCATAATCAGTGGGTGGTGTTGCTATTTTTTCCCTTAAGCATATGATGGACAAACAGCTACTCCACTGTACATTTAAACCACTTCCAACATTTCTATTCATCTGTCCAGGATAAATTATATAGGAAAAAATGTGTAGGTGATGAAATTGCCCTCCATTTTTATCTGTTTTTTTATTGTTTTTTTTTTTTTTAACTGACAAAGGAGAGACAACAGATGAAGTGCATGTTGAGAGGTGGGTGGAAATCATAAATAACTTGTGTCTTCAGAAACAAGCCCTAAAAGCCAGCTTCACTGTTTGGGGGATAGGGCTAGGGGCAGTCTGTGTGATAAGATGTTGGCATTCTTAAAGCTTTCTATCTAGCTCTGCCATCTCTCAGCTATTTTTTATGGGTTTCTTAAAACAAAAAACCCAAAGATCTCATTTCCGAGGGATTAGAGTTTCCATGGAGAGCTGTAGCCCTTGGCGCCTGTGGTGGCTTGTGGTGTGGCTGTAATGACAGTGCCAGCCCGGTGCCACCAGGCCTGAGACAGAAAGTGTGCATACAGAGAAACACATGCACTTCATCTCTAATGGGGATTTAATTTTGTGCCTGTGGGAAGCGCCAGATCACCAGCCTGGAAGCAGAAGCTTGTTGATCACAGATCTGGTATGGGATTTAGGTGGCACCAACGAGGCACTTGTGACATCTCCGTCTTGAGAAAACGACCAACAGCACTCGTGGTTTTTCTGATGTGGAGGTTGACCACTGAAACTAGAAAACCAACCTCTTCAAACTTCCTGGTGTTTCTTGCCTTTCTGTGTCCCAGACTCCAAGGCTTTATGCCAAAATCAGCCTGGAGCCGAAGGGTCAGGAGCTGAATGAAATGAGGAGGCTTTTAGAGAGCCCAGCTGCCTGGGCAAAGGCCAGCTCGAAGGAGGAGAGGAACAAACGGGGCAGAGATCAAGGGATGGTGACCTCACATGGAACTGGGAGCTGGCAGAGGAGAAGGAGAGGAGGGAAAGGGGAGGCTGAGGTCAGGCCAGCAGGAAGGAGTGATGATGGAAACAGGGACGGCACAGGAGGGGTTCATGCTGGAGCTCAGCACTGGGTCTGAGGCACCAGAAAGGTGCCACAGGAGGGGATCTGCTCCTTTCTCTGCTCTAACCCTGGTTCATCACACACACAAGTCAGGAGAAGCACAGGACTCAGAGAAAACCACCTGCAAGTCAATTATCAGCTGGGCAGCCTTTGCTAGGCTTTGCACCCCACACCTGCTGAAATATCACGTGTGGTTATGTGCTTACCTATGATTTCATGCACAAGGTGGGCTCTGCCCTGCAGCCTGCCATGCACACCTTGCTGCCTGTGCTCTGAGAGGCGTGCAGGCTTCACGGGGGTGAGCAGCCAGGGCTGCCAGCCGCGGGATTCTGCTGCAGCAGCAGTGTTCCCTGCTCGCATGAGAAAGGCACTCGAGTGAGGGGAAGGCTTTATTGTTCCAGCCCTATTGCTCTAGCACGTTTCAAGGCTAAGAAAAACACTCCAAGTCTGGAAATCAATTTCTGTCTTCTTCAGTCACACTGGCTGCACTCCGTGGAGGGAGGGAGCCTGTGTGAGCAGCTGGGGGATCAGGAGCTCTGCTGGGCTGGGGCAGCTGGAGGGGGTGTTAAAGGGAGAGGGTTGCAGCCTCCTACATATCAAGGCAGGATGTCCAAAACCAGAACATGGAAACATGCCTGGGGAGGGAAGAAAAACATGATTTTACCCAGCATAAGCTGATATGGAATTCTGTGAGACCAAGTGATTGAACCCATAAATAACTTACTAGTGACCAAAATAGATTGTCTGGGCTATGCTATGCCATACTATGCTACTCCTTCCTTCTTTTCTCGGCATAGGACTTTCACAGCTGCTAATTTATTAATTTTAGGAGATATACTTGCTAACAGCATAACACCTGTAGCCCACAGCCCTGCTGTGTTTGCTCTCTGCATGCAGAAGTACCTAGTTGCTGGTAGAAGGCAATGAGGACTCCAGCAGAAAGCACTAAAGCCAACATGAAGTTTATTCCAGTGAGTATCAGGGACCATTATTTGCTGCACAATGGTACATAATTCTTTCAGTGCAGGTAGGCACACATGCTTGGTGGCTGGAGCAGCAGGAAAACTAAGACTTGATCTGTTTTCGTTGCAAGCAAATGGGATTTTAGTCATTGACTTCAGACAGAGCAGGATTGGGACCAAAGAACAGAGTCAATTTGCCAGTTTGTTGCTTGCCTACTGATGTCATGCCAATATTGTCTGTGTTGGTGCAGGGGAATGCAAATGCCTGGTCATGGGCGGGGGGAATAATTAGCAGCGCTTATTAAAAGCTATGGTGATTATTCATTACAGCTGCTGTAGGCCACCCTGCTCCAACAGCATGGGCTCCAGTGTCAGAGGCAGGGGGAGGGGGAAGCAAATGGGGGCCTCCTTCACTCTGGTGTTGCAGTGGCCGTCTCTTTTGCAGAAGACGGATGTTGTGCTCTAAGTACCTCTCCAGAGAGCTAATGGCCGACATGGCATTATTACCAGCCTGCGATGAGCTCTATCTTTTTTTTTTATGATAGTAATTTGTTACACTGGTTTGCCACATGCCCGCTGCTTCCTTGTTAATCCAATAATCTATATGAGAAAAGCAATTTGACATTCCTCCTTCCCATCTGCCACCCATCACCCAATCTATATCTTAACTATCAGTGATTTATTAATGGTGTCTGCATTAAGTACATCTCCGCTTCATTGGCGCCCTCCATTCCCTCTCTCCTGGAGACACTCTCTGGCTGCATTTAGAGAGCAGAGTCAGCACAAAGACAAGAAGCAACAGTAAAGGCAACCAAGTTGGGGGACTTTAGGTGCTTTGGTGAAATGCTCCACGCATACAACAGCCTGAAACCTGCTCAGCTGAGACTCAAGTGTGTGCTCGGTCCCTCTGCTCCTTGCGAGAGATAATGCACTAACAATGCAGGGCTTTATCAAGTTTATGCCTGTAGTTGCTTAGCCAGCATCAGTTTGCATCCAGTGTGGGCCAGTGTTTAGTGGCTCTTAGAAGGGGCTTTTGATGGGGCTTAATCCACTGTTTGTTGGGTAATGCTCCAAAGGACAACAATAAGATTCATGATCTGTGGAAATAATGAAGTACAGTATCCAGTATCCTGGATTTCCTGAAGTCTGGAAAGAGTGGTTCTGTTAGCCTTTCTGTCAGTGGCAGAATGAACAGCACAGCCTTTATGTGATCACCTATTTTCAGGACTCTTGTAAGAATACTGTACCTTCAATAGCTTCAGCAAAGTTGGTTTGAAATCAGCCAATGAGCTCGAAAGCTTTTGGAGGTGAAGGGCATCCGAGAAGCTCACATACATACACACACACAGAGGCACACACTCCTGTCTGCTTACAAAGGCCTTGTTTCCTTAGAAACCAAGCTAAAATTCTACTGGCAGTATTTCAGCCTGCTTGCCAGTATCAGGGAAGAGCTCAGGGACTACTTGAGTCCTGCAAAATGAAATTCTCTTTTCCTTTTGAAGGAATTCTCTGCTTGAAATTAGATTTGGGAAGCACTGATCTTTGCACAGCTCAAAGCTCGCACTGCTCCACCCACGCGGGTGGCAGGACAGGCATTCCCAGTCATTCACCTCTCATTCTCAAAACTCGGGCAGCAGCCTTCACGTGCTGGCCAGGCACTGCAAACAGGTTTCATTGATTCAATTACTCCCCACACAGCCATTGCATACAGCCCTGGCAATACAGCCCAGCATCCTCCTCTATTTCTGTGCATGCTGAAACGCTGCTTAACAACTTTTCGTTTAACTCACACAGGGAAGGCAAAAATGAGCATTTTACACTAAAGTTCATTACACACATCCCTCCTGCCACGCTCCACACATAGGAGATCTAAGGATGCAGAGTCAAGAAACCAAATCTTGTGGATTGCATAATTTGACATGGCCAGATTCTGTCATGTAAAGTCTCTTTTATACAGAAAGTTAATACTGCAGGTTGGCTAAAACACATTTAAAGCATGGAGTGTGGACAGCAAGGCAGATGATACTTTTATTTCATTTTCATAACAGCTCTTTTTAATGGGCCTTCATTTATTTAGAATAGCCTAACAGAACCTTTCCTGTAATTACTGCTATTTTTAAGATCCAGAAAGAAGTCATTAAAGAACAAAGTGCAGTGAGAAAAGCTAGAATCCCAGGAAACAGGGACAACGTGGAAATAAAACAGTTACAAGAAAAACTGCAATGGATTTCATTGCTTTTTGAAGTCCAGTGCAAAGAATGGTCACACAGCATGTACCTCTCTAGATGTGCAGGGCAGAGGATGATCTGTGCCAGGGATGGGGGAGCACACTGTTGCTGCTGCTAAATTGCCTTCTGAGATAGCTGGCACTGCCTGGACAGATCCCACCCAGCTTTTGTTCCTGGTACAGGAAGGATAACTGGAGAACATTTGGATTCACCAGGGTCTGTGGTGAGTGGCAGTCTCACACAGGGGTTCTCGCGTACCCTTGCGGTCTTGCTACACTGAGCAGTGCTTGGTTTCCTTCTGAATTTTTGCCTCTTAGTGCTGGTGAGCTGTGGTTGAGACGCTGCTCTTGCCAGTGCTTGGCTCCCCAGCCATTTTCAGTGCCTCAGGATGCCAGTCTTAATAGTGTTGAAGGCTCCCAAGGTGATTATTTTTGCTGTTCCCTTTCCCTAAGGCTGAGATTTTCATTTGAGATTTAGAATATCAGTTAACCCACATTTATCAAATGTCAGTATCATTTCGACTAATAACTCTTCTATGCATGCTGAAAAAACTTGGGATAAACAGACTGGGAAGAATGTAGGTATAGAGTCATCATTGGGAACTGAGTGATTAGGTTTGGGAAGAGAAATGTGAAGATGTACCTTAAATTACACGTGAACCTCCTATGGCAGAGGAGTTAGACTTAAAATGGGGAAAAATGAATATTTCACAGTCACATCAGATGGAGAAAGCTGCCCCTCTGTGCTTTGTGTTTTTTAACACTGTTCTGCCGAATAAAGCAATGTCTGCCTTCAGTCTTTTATTCCCATTGTTTGTTTCTGTTAAACTTACTGAAAATGGAAAGGGAGCATTCCTTTTGAATTGAATGACATGTTTTCTTGGAGCCAAAATAGGGGGGAAAAAAGAGTTTGTTTATTTGTTTGTTCACTGATTTGGCAAGGAAAGTCCCCCAAGCATTTGAATTTTGGCTGAGATCAGGACTACTACAACATTTTGTCTTTTTTCTTTTTTGTGCTTATCTGCCAAAGAGCAACAATAGCTCCCTGCACAGGCCTGCTGGCAGTGAGATGCAGAGGCACAGAGTACCAATGACTGGGTAAGGGAGGGTGTGACTGCGTGACAGGGCTGCTCTGACCGTGCAGACTGGGGGCTGTGGCACAGTGGTGGCCCTTCAGCTGGAGAGAGTGAAGCTGAGGTGGGTGGAAACAAAGGGCAGGAGCAAAGCCATTCTCTCCCTCCTTGTCCCCAGAGACATTGCCTGTGGTCCCCACACGCCCTTCTGGCTGCCTGAAGCTGGCTTCTCCAGCTGACCACGTCCACATGGAAAGGACAAACTCCCAGGAAAAAAAACCAAAGAAACAGGAATAATCCTGGCAGCTGTTTCCATAAAGGATTGTATAGGCAGAGATGGAAGCACATCTTTGGTGTATGATACTGCAAAACTGAGAGAAGAATCTGTATATTTGCTCTGGGCATTCCCTTAGGCTCCTGTGTTTTAATAGCAGAATCTTAAATCAAGCTAATGTTCGAAGTAGAGCAGGGAATAGGGAGTGAAGGCAGGAAACTCTGGCTGAAGCCAGATCTTAATTTCATGTATTCCCTCCTACTCCAGATAACACTTTTGCTTGACCAATAACCATTGCAAGTTGGGGCTTTTGATAAGCTGGTGTTCTGGGACCTGGGGTTTCCCAAGATTTTCCATTTCACAGAATAGCTATTTTGCAAACAGTGCACAGGAACTGATTCAATATTTATATCATTGCCTGTATCTATAGCCTTACATTAGGAAATTTTAAAAGTCAGCATTTTATATTGTAAAACTGCCTGGTGCTCATGATATCAAGAGCTGCAGATGAGCAAGCTGATGGATTATTTGTCCTGTCTGCTGTGTATAGAAGAGCTCATTTGGGGGTTTAGTAGAGAGAAAGATTTCATGAATGACTGCAGAAGACAGAAGTGAAAACTGGAAATTATCTGGACTGGAGAAAAAGAACAGGAGGAAGGAGGGTAATCTCTCATCTGCAGTTTTGGAGATCTCTGCAATTAACTTTTGAGATATGAAATTATTTCTCTCCAATAATTTGCTTATGGTGTAGTTTTCCTCCCAAAGAATATGAAGCATGTGTAGAATTCCTACAATCAAATGTGAAATACCAGTGAAAAATACTGGTTTGGCAGCAGCCAAGCTGTCCCAGGCTGCCATCACCTTGCATATTACTCCATGAGGTGTCTGAAACTTTTTCCATGGAAAATTCAATGGAAGATGTAGTTACAATTATATAATTAAGATTTTACATTGTACTTTCTTAAAAGAAAAAAAAAGAAAAAAAATCTCAAAAGGTATTTTTCCTATTTGTACTGAAAACACTTTTGTGTTTGATGAAAGCTCTTTTTTTTATAGCAAGCCTCTAGGGAAAAAAAACCAAATTCAAACCTTAGCAATTCATATTGTTGTAAAAATGTTTCCAGAGAAAAATACAATTGCTTCTGACTAGCTTTAGTTATCATGTTGTTTTATTAAAATCTCCATCTCTTTGCATTCCTGCTGCTTATTTGACAGTCTCTGCTTGTCTTTCTTATACTCACTTGCCACCATTTCACAATCTCTCTTTGTACTCCACACTTCCTATTTTTAATTGGAATTTTCTTCTTTCCAATTCCTTCACCTTTTCTGTAGCAGACCTCTTAGGTAGTAGATGATCCTAATAATATCTGAGTTGGAGCTGAACTTTAGACCCACAGTATATCTGAGTTGTTTTGAAGTAGCTAAAAAGTATTAGAAAGAAAAAAGGTAGACATGAGATATTGCTGAATATTTTTACCTGATTTGTATAAGTGGAAAGGGGATGCAACACAACCAGCTATAATGGAGTTCATATTCTCTTCTCTAATAAGGAATAGAGGTTGTTATATGTGACAAATCATCTATTTTTAATACATTTATATATATTTATGTGTTTAGAATGAGTAATTTGCATTCCACTTCTATTTTTCTGCCCAAAAATGTATTAGTGAAACAACTTGAAAGATCACTGAATGGGAGAATAAAGGACGTGGTAACTGATCTCTGGAGGTCTCTAGATCTCCCTCCTTAGCAGGGCTAGGCAGAGCAGGATGCTCAGCACCTCATCCAGGCAAGCTGTCAGCGTGTCCATGGACAGAGATCACACCACATCTTTTTGGGCACCTGCAGCAGCCTGAAGGGACACAGTGGAACCCAGCTTGGTTTGCACATGGGGTCTGGACAGGAGGACTGAATCATGGAATGGCTTGGGTGGGAAGCATCCTTAAAGATCATCTAGTTCTGACCCCACTGCCTTGGGCAGGGACACCTTCCACTAGACCAGGGTGCTCAAAACCCTATCCTACCTTGCCATGAATACCTCCAGGGATTGGGCACTGGTCATGAAGCTACACTGGGCTAAGCCTTGGCCTTCTTTTTGTTGTGACTCATGCCTTCTCCATCCCTCAGCTTGAAGCATATCAGAGAAACTATACCGATTTCAACCTCTCTCTATTTTGTGTCATTCAGGTTTAAACTAAACAGATGCAGCTCACATAATCCCATGCAATACTCTTCAGAAAGAAAGGAGATAAAGAAATACCCTCACTGATTTCATCAAGGTGGTGTAAGGTAAGGTAGAAACAGTGAGGGAAAGCAGCTTTGGTGCTTTTGTTGCTTTCTGTAGGCCAAGCAGAAGGACAGCACCCAGGAAAGGGGGATGCTTGGAATGCTGCTGGCATCAGACAACCATGGGCCTCTCACAGTGTGAGGGCAAGTCCAGTGCTGTCTCCTGTTCAGGTGGTCACAGGAAAATGAGGTCAGACTCTCATATCACCCATTAAGGCACAGCTCTGTAGCTCCACAGGCTCTCAGGGGGGTTCTGCTGCTGCACAAAAAGCAGCGCATTTTCTGCATGGGTCAGAAGACAGCGAGGGCAAGGTCTCACCCTGCAGGTGGCCTCAGCTCTTGTGGACACTTAAAGCAACCTCCATGAAACCATGGGCTCTCCATTCAGGGTGGCTGAAACAGATTTACTATGTGGATATCTGTGACTTTACATCCAAGTGAAACAACCTCAGCACACTGTGGAAAAAAATGGCCTTGTCAAAGTTCGGTAAAAGAGGAGAGATTTATTGATCTGGTCACCTTCTTCTCTTTGGATATAATTTACATCTACTCTCCAAATCAGGAGTAATAACCAAATTATATATATTGAAAATGGTGAGGTCTAGAAGTGTATAAAACATCTGAAATGAAACCTGAAATGGAGTGAAATTTGACTAGTTCAGCTGTCGGTACAAGCCTAAAACTCAGGTAGGGCTCATTAGGAAGTTCACCTGACCTTTCTGACTGAACCCAAGGCTGATTTTATGTCTGATCCATAGAGAACATCTTTTTTATTTCTTTTTTTCCTTTTTTTTCGCCTACATGAAATCTCACTGATTATGACTGGAAGCTCCTAAGTTTGTTCAAATCCAAAGTTCAAAGCAAGTTCAAAGTACAGGAAACATGTAGCCGTGAAAATGGAAATAGTTGAGTTTTACATCCATGAGATCAGAGCAGCTGGAATTTGCACTTTGCTGAAGCTGCCTGAGCCAGAATGCTCTGAAAAGATGAGAGTTAAATCCTGATGAATAGAAAAGAATGAAGGAGGCCGTGGTTTTACCCTTGATCTTTGGTGAAGGCATCTGTCTTGCCTAAATGGTTTTCCAATACAGATGAAACTTACCCACTAAATATTTGGGTAGAGCCTGCCATGCAATACACTAGAAGTAGGTAAATCAGTGCATACAAGAAGAGAAATAACATCTTGCCTTTTTAGCCTTTAAGTAGAAGTGTGGTAGGGCTAGGAGAGGTCTAGCTTCATGGAATTATTTTGCTCAGGAATTGTTATTTCAGTAGAAATCTAAGTATCTTAGTAATCTTCAGTCTGCTGTATGAAGGAGGCTCACACGAAGGAGTGGTGAAGAAATCAAGCCTTAGCTTTGCTAAGCTCTGAAGATACAAGCAGAAAAAGTGCACCAGTTTTGCTAGAGGAAGTGAGTAAAACAGGCATGTGTTTGGGTATGATTTGGGTTATAATTGGTTAAAATTTCCCGTTTGGGGAAAGATACATCTCTGAAGGATAGAAAGATCCACCTGTATGATCTTGTCTGAAGTCCATCCCAACATCAGGCATGGAGCCACCTCCACCAAGTGCCCTGCATCATCCAGAGACACATATCTGAACAAAAGGGCAGGATTTTGGAAGTCTTCATCATGCAGTTTAGCACAGGCTTGGAGCTGAGTACCTGCAGCCATGGCTTTGTCCTCATGGACATGGAACAGGACTGTATGAGCTCATGTGACAGACTGCATTAGATTGCCATGACTTCCTGGGACTAGTGACATCTGAACTTCAGTGACAAGGACAAATCAAAACTGCAGAAGGAGATCTTGCTTACTAAAAATTTTGTACATGTTGGTGGTTAAATCAGGGTGTTTAATCCACAAGTTTTTCAGGCCCTCTTCTGTCTGACTGGATTGCTCTCATCATAATGTAATTCATGCAAGCAATTAGGCAGTGCTGCCTACAGCATTACTTCATCCTCTCGAGGGATTAGAGGCAAAGAGGAAGTCACCATGGCCTCCTAGCATACTTCAGTATATTTCTGTGTCTCTGCAGGTCTCTCCAGCCCCTTACAATTCATACAAAAATGAACAGTCTCTCATGTTTTGATATAACAAACTTGTTTTGTCTTGGGATGTAACATGGAAAGCTTTGGGTGCTTTGAGGATTGTAGAACAGAGGTATGAACAGAGGTATAAGTGAAAGAGAAGTTGTTTTCAGTACACCTGGGGCAAGGGTTTTCTGACTGTAATCTGGTGTTACCACCAGTAAGCCACATGTATGTCTGCTAGATGGTGTGGGTGTCAGCAGTCTAGCATTTCCTTAATTTTCTAGTCCTGCTGGTAATTCAATCAGAGGTGTCTTCTGCCCCAGGAGCAGAGCATTTACTGTGGAATGAAGAAGAATAATGTTGGCCCTTCTGCTGCTTGTATCCTGCCTCCATTCCTTTCCTGCTGTTTCTGAACCCCCCTGACCCTTTCAAAGGCATCTCAGCAGCCTGCCCCAACTTCTATTGAATTGAATTGCAAATCTGGAGACTGTAGTGGGAGCAAGCCATCCATTTCAATTCTGTGTCCCTGTGTCCCTCCCATGGGACCAGGGCAGATCCTGAGGAAATGCAGTCAGCATGTGTTGATTGAGCCTTCTGATGAGGGTAACTTCTGATTTAGCAAGAAACCAGTCATACAGCCCCAGCTGTGTTTGGGCCAGCCAAGGCTCAGTCACAAGGCAGAACAACATTTCTGGAGCTCTGCATGCGACTCATGGGCAGTGACTCACCCTTCTGGCAGCACTAGAGAAGCAAACTTGCAAAGCTGGGTTGCCCATTAGGAAAAATAAGGCAAAAGCAGGCAGCCAATTTTGGACAACTTACCTACCTACCCACCCACTCACCCACTGTGTGACAAGAACTCTTCTGACAGGAGCACCCTTCAGCAAATTGCCTTTCTGCTGAGGAACCATGGAAGATGGATGGCCAATGGGAGGAGCACCACGAGCTGCAGCACGTGCTGTAGGGAATTACAGTGCCCGAATCCCAAGGAAACCAGCACTGACCACAGACCCAGGGTCTGTGTCCTTACTTGGAGTGACTAATTTTCCACTGACTGCCAGAGGTGAGGGGTCAGAGGGAGAGGTCACAGTGGGTCACAGATCAGTAGAGACAATACAAATCAAAAAGAAACCCTTGGCCTTTCAGGTTAGTTTGTATTAGCAATTGTATCTATCTTTTTTTAGCTCCAGCCCTGCTTACCCTTTCTAGTAAACTGCTTTCCCTTGAGCACCCACAGAAGAGCAGGTCAGAAGATGGCAGAAACTCTCACAAGGTTTACGCCTGACATCCCTCTGTGGTGACCCTGTGACAACAGGATTTCACTGCTGTCGCCCCAGAGCTGCTCTCGTTCCTGGTGATTTCAGTGACAAACGTTTTAGCCTTTTTAAGCCATGCAAGACATGCAATAAATTGCAACACGTTATTATGTTGGGTATTTTGGGCAGAACTCTGCTCTGTGGTATGCTGGGTGGCACATCAGCCCTGGTGTGGTCTGCTGGGCACCCTGTGTTCACCTTGTGTGAGCCACCAATGCCCCCTTCTGCACACTTGGGTTACAGTGTCACTTGAAAACACTCCCTTTCACCATTGCTGCATCCTAAGGGTGCTTGTTACTGACTCTCAAGG
Source organism: Melozone crissalis (assembly GCF_028551555.1). Taxonomy (NCBI): domain Eukaryota; kingdom Metazoa; phylum Chordata; class Aves; order Passeriformes; family Passerellidae; genus Melozone; species Melozone crissalis. The sequence continues at coordinate 17,702,028 of NW_026535786.1, read as the reverse complement.
ACTAGGTGTGGGGAATACAGAGAAAAGGACTTCTCACTCTGCCTCAGCTTTGGTGTGCATGTGTGTGTTTATGTTTCTCTTTCTTTCAGTGAAGACAACAAATGAATTCACAATTCCATGCCAAAATTAACAGTTACATGGTTACTTTTGTGCCAGGCCTGCAGCCCTCATTGTGGCTGTCTTGAAAGCAATAGTTCAAATTTCCAGCAGATCTGCAGTATTTAAAATTAGGTTTGATTCCAAAACTGAGAAGCAAAAGGAGCCTTCTGGCTATTTCTTGACAGAGTGTTTTTGTCTCCACGTGACCACTAGCTCAGTGAGACTAGCATGTCCTGATGGCATGGGAATATCAGGGAATGCAGTGTGTGACCCTGAGCCCACTGCTCCGTGTGGGTGGCTGCTCCATTCCATGGGATCCATGACATGCTCTGTTTGGAAGCTACAGGAAGGCAAAGTGCTTCCTTGCTCTCCTTTCCTGGTCAGTGGTTCTTTCTGAGGAGATGGTAGCTCTTTCTCCCCTTCCCTCCTTTCAGGTGTGTTTGATTTGGGGTTTTCATAGGTGCAGTTTGGGGTTTTCAAGTTGTTTGGGCAAAGATCTCTAGCCCTGGGAATAAAATTGTAACAGGGCTGCACATTCAGGGACTTTGATAGGGAGCAGAAGTTGCAGGGTTTGGCTTAGTAGGGGAACGTGTTCTAGCTGTGGAGAAGATAATTGGTTGTAAAAAACATATGGCACATCTCTGTGTGAGCAAGGCAGTTGTTATGTTGACAAAATCAGCCTTGCTCACAGAATGGCTATGGTGTATTTTACTGTGCAGAGAATTCTTTATCCTGTTGTATGTTTCCCTGTAGCTACTATTAGAACTTATCATCTTCAATATTCCCCTTGTCTCACATCTGGTGACAAATAGTAAGGTCAATATCCCACACGCCATCAATGTCTCAGCAAGCCCACTCTTTTCCTTTTTTTTTTTTTTTTCTTTTTTTTTTTCTTTTTTTTTTTTGTCCTGGCAACAGCCAATAAATCTCAGAAGGCTTCTTTGAAACACAGGAGAGAGGAATCTGTTTGTGGTCCCTATGTTGTTACTTAGACTATTCATAGAGTCCTAGAATAGTTCAGGTTGAAAGGGACCTTTAAAGGTTTTCTAGTCCAACCCTCTTGCAATGGGCAGGGACCTCTTAAACCAGATCAGGTTGCTCAGAGTTGTGTCAAACCAGACCTTAAATGTTTCCAGAAACAGGGCGTCTGCCATACCTCTGGGCAACCTGCTCCAGTGCTTCACCACTAATAGCTGCTTTATTCGTTAGAATAATCGCTTCTTCTTGAGCTGGAAAAAACCCAGAGTGTCCCAGGAAAAGGTGGCCTTGTGCCCAGGAATGAGATGGTTTCCATGGCAATAGATTAAGATGGGCTGTCTAAGGCCAAAGCAGATCTCAGCAAACTCTGAGAAAATCTGGGGTGTTGATGCCCATTACAGTCTGCAGGCACAGCACCATGGTGTCTGAGTCCCTTTGATGAGCTGTGAAATAGAAATGGACTCTGCAGCTTCCGAGGGATTGACATTCAAAAGGTGCTGCAGCACTGCCTGATTTGGTCAATATTGCTGGAAACAAAGCAAACCAGTGGTGAATTTACTGCTCAGGGTTGTGCTTTCACAAGAAAGGTAGGGTAGAATTAGTCCTTGAATCATGACAGCTCCTTTCTGTCCTTTCTTTATAGTCTGGTCATGACCCTCAGCATGGGAATGTGGGAAAGGGAGTTTTGGGATTATTTAGTCCCATATGCTTTGATACAGGGATTGAAAATTTAATCCTCTTACTGCATGTAGTTTTCTGCATGAGACTTAACAGAAACTTGAGACAGAGGCATCAGGTTGGGAATGTCATTCTGTTTGCTTTAGACTTCTCTGCTTTGGCCATCTGCAAATTGAAGTGGCTCCAATAATGGGCAGCCTCCAGCAAAATATCTGTGTGGTTTTTTGAGGAGCCTAACAGTAGGACTTGCTTATTTGGAGATATTTTAGCATGCTTGATGTAATCTATCTTCTTTTCTGACTGTAGGTTGTTGAGAGGAGCGATTCTCTGCATAGGAGGAGAACTATTTTTTGAGAAGAAATCTGGTTCTAGCTTGACTGCTTATTCAGTATCTAAGTGGATATTTCTTTTCTTATTTGCACAGCTTCAGCCAGAGAAAGGTAACAAATCTCTACAAGTCTTTCTTACTCATGACTTTAATAAAAGTATGGGTTTAGAATCCCTTTCTAGACTCAACCCTTTCAGGCTGCTTCAGCTGTTGCCCAGAAAGTAACTCCAAACTATGTATTAGCAGCTTCGGCTATTTTTTAACAACAAAAACATCTTTTTTATATTAATAATTTATGTGCCTAAGAATATCCCTGTCATTCTTCCCCTCAGAATTGGTTTTGGGTTTTTTTAAATTTTTTTTTTATTAGCTCCCTGTTGAGCAGACTATGTTTTGATTTGGGGAGAAATGATAGTTACTGCTTGATGACAGTTGAGACAGACATTATTGGGAACATCCCTGCATGGCTTACCAGCAGTTGGGTGTATTTGGCTGAGCTGATGCTGGATGACATTTTCACTCAGTGTAAGACAGCCCATGTGGTTGAGTGCTGGTGTCCTGCTGTGTGGTAGGACATAAACTAAAAGCTGACACCTTGGCACTGGTAAGATTTCCTTGTCCATTTTTATGTTTTTAGCATGGCCAGTTAAAAGAAGTAAGCAAGCAATGAGCAATCTTTTCTACAGCCATCTTCCAAAGTCCCAACCATTAGCAGATAAGGAAATTTAAAAGTCACAGATAAACAATAAAGTTGCATAGTTACCAGCAATGAAACTATCAGAATCCCTTCTGAATGTATTTCTTCTTTTTACCCAAACAACTGATTCTAAGAAGATATAAATTTATTTAAACACTACGCAAAATAGCTACTTCTATGTAACCAGAATATGTCAGTTCTGATGATTCTTTATTGGTGAAATAACAACTAACTGCTCCTCAAGTACCCCAGGCTTGTAAAGTTTGTTGACAGTCATGTTGTTTAGTTTTTAATTACGTCGTTCATAAGCTATTATTCAGGCTTTTGGTTACCACTGTGCTCTTTTCATAGACTTGTTGATGGCCCCAGTTTAGCAGAGCCAGTGTTTGTCTGCAAACTCACTCCTCAGTGGAACTGTGTGAAGGTCTCAAGCCCAAGATCCTTTCGAGGATCTTTCCAGGCCTCTTGCTATCAGTGTGTCTCTGCACCTCTGTTCCATTTGCTTTTCTTTTTGTGAGGAAGCAGGAGGCTGTCTCATCTGCGTGAAGAGCCAAGCACCCCTGTCAGCCACCATCACTCATGGTGACTGTGGCACACAGCTGTGATGGACTCTCTTGGATTGATACTGCTGCATCTCATGGGATAGGAGGTCCTCCTGAAGACCCCATGAGGTAGCATGAAATAGGAGCATAAGACATTTCCCATAAACCACTTCAAGATCAAAAGTTCTGGCTCTTCAAACTCAAAATTATTTATTATCAATTAGACCATTTTGGCATAAAATTGTTTGGTTTGCAATAATCAGTAAGGAAAACTCAAACTTTTTCATTGAAACTTTTGATTATATTATTCTTCCATTTTTTTTCTTTTCATTGAGATTTTCTATTCAAACAGCTGACAGTAAATTTCTGATGTTGCTAAATTGAATCTCCAAGCAGGTGTTTTTACCTTCCCATATCAGTTTCTTGCACATTGAATGGAAACTTCTGGACAACTTCAGTGATAAAGTTTTTATTTGTTTCCTTGCCCCAATGTCTGTCACAGCTGAAAGAAAAATACAGGCTAACAATGTCCAAAGCAGCCAAGTCCCCTCAGCCTAAGCCTTATCAAGGCCACCATGATTAGTGCCAGCTTTAAGCAGAGCAAACACAGGCAGCTACCCAGGGCAGCAGAACAGTCACCGCTCCTCTGCCTTCTTTTCTGTGTCAGAGCTGCTGAGATGGGGCTGCTGCCACGCACACGGGCTGAGGTGTGTGAGCCAGTGGCCGTGCCTGGGTGTGTGCTGTCTCCCTGGGAGCAGGGACTGCTGCCCATCTTCCTCCCACTCCCCTGGCATCACCCTGAGGGTGGAGCTCTCCCAGCTCCAGTTCTGCCCTCTGCTTGCTATCCCCAGGCAGGGAGAGCCCGTCCGGGCTACTTCTCCATAAGGTGGCAAAGTTGAAATTCATTTACCCCAACAAAGGGTTTTGAACTGGCAGTGCAAGATGTTCTGCCTTATATTTATAAATGAGGATTTTGTTCTTCAGTCTCTCATATTCTTTGGAAAGCATTACTGCACAAAATATTCTTACCACTGGATTTTCTGTATCTTCACATAAGTCATTTGAATGGTTGTCAGGCATAGCCTTGGTACCTTCAGAAAACAGTTATTTGCCTCTGCCCTTTTTTCCACTTGGATCCCTGTGTACATTTGTGTGTTGTGTGTGTGGCTGATGGGAGGAATATATATTGTACACAGGCATTTGTGTGTGAGCATGATTTTGACCAAGTCTGTGCTTATTTAATTGAGTCTGATGATGCTTTACATAGAAGGTTTGAAACATAGGTGCTGAGTATATATTCTGAAGCTTATGGATAGACACCTCTATGTATACAAAGTAGAGGAGGAGGTTCAGGAGTGACATTATCACTCTCTACAACCACTTGAAAAGAGGTTGGGTCCAGGTGGGGGTTTGCCTCTTCTACCAAGCCACTAGTGAAAGGATGGAAGGACATAGTCAGGGGAGGCTCAGGCTGAACATTAGGAGGAATTTCTTCACAGAAGGGGTGATTAGACATTGGAATGGAGTGCCCAGGGAAGTGGTGGAATCACCATCCCTGGAGGTGTTTAAGGAAAGACTGGACATGACACTCAGTGCCGTGGTCCAGTTGACGTGCTGGTGTTCAGTCACAGGGTGGACTTGAGGATCTCAGATGTGTTTTCCAACCAAATTGGTTGAGTGATTCTGTAGCTGAGTTTTGCTTAGTGCAGAGAACTGAGGTGCAACTCTGGTTCCTGAAGCTTGTGTTGCCTGTTCCTCCCACTGTAGGAGCACCTCCAGTTCCTGACAGGGGCTGTAAAGTATCACATGCCAGGTGAAGAGATGCCAACTGTTTAACTGTGGTTAAACACTGCAGTACCTCTGGTGCATTGCCTGGGCTGGTTCTAATAAAGATGATGCAGGTATATGATGCTGCCACAAAGTCTTCTCCAGATGAAGAGCCTCCCTGTTCCAAGAGACACTTGAGGTGGATACTTCTAGCCAGAGTAATAATACTATTGATGCCTTGTGAAGGCTGACCTAGAACAGAGGCTAGACTGAGTTAAAGAATAAAGTAGGTATTTATTAAAAGGCCTCTATGGATACACCTTGGGCAGTACAAGAGCCCAGCAGGGCTACACCCAAGATGAACCTAAAATAGTCACAAAATGGATGATTGGTCATGAGGTCTCACACTTTTAAAGTTTTGGGCCATTTGCATATTGGAGTTTAATTGTCCAATTACAGTTTTAGGGTATGAAGTCTCGTCCTTCTTGTTTTCTCTTTTCAGTCTACCATTGTTTATGTTCTTGGGCCTGAAACTTGTAACAGTTGTCCTTGGTCCCAAGCTAGGGAAGGAATTGTTTTGTCCACCTGCTCTGTGAAGAGATCTTACCAATACTTAATACAAAGTGCTACTGAACTACACACCTAGGCAGCACAGAATCTGAAAATATGAAAGCTAAAACTTAAAGCATCACTGTCATGGTGGGCAGTGGCTGCAGAAGTGGTGTGTGCAGTCACACAACATGAGCTCTGCTTGGTGGCTGCAATGCTACAGCTCAGTGGCAGCATTTCAGTGCTGCACAAAAGATGCTCTCATGCTTCTACACTGCACTAGTGAGGGCCACGACTGTGGATGTGGTGGGCAGGGCATGCATGGGGAGAAACAAGGGCCAGCTTTTAATTTCTGTTGTTTTGTGGGGCAGGCCATATGTTGTGCATGCTGACATGGCCCCTTCAAGTCGCTATGTGGGCAAAAAGAGGGTCACATGTTTGGTGTTGTTTGGGTGGCAGGCACTGTTCTGTGTGCTTGACCTCCACAAAGGACAAGAGAAAATCAAACAGAAATGCTGTTGTTGTGGACGCAGCACAAGGCAGAGCTGTATCTTTGCTTTAGTTCTTCATGTTGTCTCCCATGGCTTTTTTCCCTTTCATTGTTTTCAGGGCAGGGAGATCTTCACTTTATCTGTGGAGTGACCTTCCCATTCCCTGCCTGCAGCACTGGAAAGAGATTAGCACAAATGAGAAAACACAGAAGAAACCTGCTGGAGTCAGTATGGGAAAGTCTGACAGGAGGAGTGAGCAGCAAGGTGTCTGACCACGGCTGGGCAGTCTCTAGGGGGAACAGACACAGGATGGCTTCAGACCCTGGTGCCACTGTTCCATGGGGAATTGCAACCACTTTCATTAGCAGCTAACTTTAGCATTTCTCCAGAGCAGCGGGAGAGGGGGACATGAGAAGTCCCTGGAGAGGAGGGGGAAGCTGGCAAAAAGGAGCAATGAACACAAACTGGAAAAGATTTTCTAAAGAAGATTCTGCACACCTGGAGATCTTCCAGGAGGGCATCAAGAAAAAAAATGGAGTGGTTGCAATTAACCCAAAGAAAAGCTGATGGGGAAAGATTTTTCTTTCCAAATATCAAGTCTGTGAATCTTCATGTGCTTACAGCATGGTTGCCTTTAGGCTGTGAAGTCTGTTGTGGGCTATGAGCAAATTCCCTCACTTGGTACCCTCATTTGCAGTGCAGTGCCTGAGAAATTGCTCAAGGCCCACCCTGATCCTGTATCAGGTTGAGGTGAAAAGTACAGCTGGAGGTTGGGGAAGCCAGCATGTTATGAACATATGCAATGAGAGACTGGCTGTGAGAACCAGGAACACACTTTCTGTCTACAGAGTGGGTTCTAGGCTTGCAGAATATAACAGCAGGTGTGGGGAGGAGGAATTGGATCATGCTGGGTAAGCAGACAAAGAGGGATTTCAGGCAGAATGGGCAGGATATGACTAGGCTTCTCTCTGCAGCCAAATATCATCTTCCTATCTTCCTATGGCTGGACATAGCTTGCATGGAAATGGCTATTCCCTGGGCCCTAGCTAATACAGTAAGGGTTAATGCACTGCAGAGTGGCAATAAATTTTGTGTGTATGACAGAGGAGTGGGCCGGAAATGTTTGCTGAGGAGAAGCTGCTGTCAGCATTGTGCCTTTTATTGGTCTGTACTTTTCTTCCTTCTCTCTAATGAAATGCCCATTGACATTTATGGTCTTGTCACCTGGTGAGAAAGCCATTGTCACCTCCACTGACACTTCTTCCATCACAGCGGGACCCATTCGTGCTCTTCAAAGTAATTTTCATCTTCTTTTTCATGGAAAAACCTTTCCTGGATGGATTTACCTGCCCATTGAACTGGCAAAGATTACCTCAAGACAGCAGCAGAGTGGACCTCTATGGCTTTGCTGTCTGTGAACTGCACCTGCACCCTTCTAGGGACACTTGAGGAGCTTGTGTCATGGGCAGTCTGCAGTTTACACCCTGCAGCCTGTTGTAAAGCATCCAAACACACCCTGCTCTCCAGGACTCACTCTTCATTTTTCTCACTCACACATACAAGGTCTTTGCCTTGTTGTATATTTCAGGTAGCTCTTGGTCCCACTGGCTCTTTTAGGGGGATGGCAGGTCTCAAAGACAAGCTTTGCTCACTTTGCTCACTCAAAGACCATCTCAGTGTCTCAACTAGGAAAGGACAACAATGGGAGCTCAACCCTCATTAGCCATAAGAAACTCTACACTAGAGAGAGCCCTTAATAGTATCCAAGATGTGAAAAAAAGTTCTTAGTTTCCATGAGATACAGGATTAAGATGGCTAGGAATCTGTGCTTCAATAGTAGTAGAGTTTATGGTGCTATTTGCTTTACTGCAAAGCAATAGTTATTTTACTCTGAAGGTACACGGCTTCATTGACAAACAGCTACACATTCCTTTGTAACGCGTCTTGGTCAGGCAAGGGTTTTTAAGATAAAATCTACCATACTACCTGTCAATATAAAGGTAAATAATTAGTCTTTGCTCAGTTGTCTTTGGTGTCTTTCATATTCTTTTTTGCTTGTTTCTTTGTTTTGTTTGTTTTGATGAAGTTTTTGTTTGTTTGTTTGTTGGGTTTTTTTTGTTGCTGCAGAGGGAGGATCTTGGCTTTTTCTTCAAGGTTTTCTTCAGCATTATAAAACCTCTGAGCAGAACTGGCCACCTACTTCCACAGCTGGTAGGGTGAGATCACAGAAATCTTCCACAGTCTCTCAGAGGAATTCCTAGGTTGCTGGGAGGAGTCTATGAGGAAAGAAGAAGGCATGATGCCAGTACCATCCCCTCCTGCATGCGCACCTCTAACCATCAAATTTTCACAGTCATGGGGGGAGATGTTTGATTTTTAGGTTCAAGTGTGCTTCCCAGGCAGCTGTTTTCTACCTCCTCAGAGGACACACAGTGGGTTTGAAGGAAGACTAATTCTGGTCTTCAGACTGCCAGCTGGACCTCTCTGGTATGGTGTTGGCATCTGGACAAAGTACAACTCCTGTGTGTTCTCTTCTGATGGTTAATTTCTGAGTATGGAAGAAACAGGAAGAACAACTCCTAAGTCTGGAGGTGCACAGGTCTTACTACATCACATGGCAACTGAAATAAAAAAAATCTTTACTCCTTCATATCACAGAATCACAGACTGGGTGGGTTGCAAGGAACCACAGTGGGTCATCTGCTCCATCCTGCCTGCTCAAGCAGGGTCATCCCAGAGAACATGACACAGGAGTGTGTTCAGATGGTCTGGAGCACCTCCAGTAAGGGAGACACCACAGCATCTCTGGTTCCAGAGCTTGGTCACCTGCACAGTAAAGAAGTTGCTCCTCATGTTCAGGTGGAGCTTCCTGTGCATCAGTTTCTGCCCGTTGTCTCTTGTCCCATGGCTCAGCACCACTGAGCAGAGCCTGGCTCCATCCCCCTGGCACCTCCCTTCAGACACTGACAGACATTGGTGAGATCCCCTCTCAGTCATCTCTCCTGGAGGCTGGACAGAGCCAGCTCCCTCAGCCTTCCTAAGAGGGATGCTTCAGTCACTTAATCATCTTTGTCATTCTGCTGCCCTGGCCCCAGGAGCTCCATATCCCTCCTGTCCTGAGGAGCCCAGAACTGGACACAGCACTGCAGGTGTGCCTCACCAGGGCTGACAGAGGGGCAGGATCACCTTCCTTGACCTGCTGGCAGCTCTCTTCCTAAAGCCTCCCTGGATCCCATTGGCCTTCTTGTCCCTTGGGGCACTGCTGGCTCACAGACAGCTTGCTGTCCACCAGGACCCCCAGATCCTTCTCCACAGAGCTCTTTCCAGCAGGTCAGCCCCCAGCCTCTGCTGGTGCAGGGGGTTATTCTTCAACACGTGCAGGACCGCACATTTGCTGAATTTCAGGAGGTTCCTCTCTGCTCATCTCTCCACCATGTCGAGGCCCTTCTGAGGGGCTGCAGAGCCCTCTGGGGTATCACCCATTGCTCCCAGCTTTGTGTCGTCAGTGCACTTGCTGAGGAGGCATCTGCTCCTTCACCCAAGCCATGGATGAAAAGTAAAACACAACTCTTGAGATAAATAATATCACTCCTTGCATCAAAGGTGAGAACTTTCCAGTGAATTAAAAGGCATAATATGCAAGAGAGTTGCTTCATCTTGTTTCAGTAAATAACATGAATATACTGCACTTATGGAAACTGCCCTTTATTGATTTAATCTTCCAGCAGATAATTTTTTATGTTGTGGCTAAAACTATTTGCTGGAAAAGACTGTTCCTCCTCACTATCCTGAATCTGGCTTGAAGAGCGGCATATTCACCCACATCTTCCTTAGGCCAGTTAAAAGGAGAATAACGTAATCATTTTTTTCCAGTAACTCAGGCATTTTCCCCTCTCTGAACCTTTGTCTTATAACAGCTGAACCATAGGTCATCATTATTTTTCTTATAGCCCTTTCTAGGTATAACACTGCCTCTATCCCCTTTGACAACACCTTCTTTTCCTCCTCTTTCTCTCTTTTATTATTTCATAACTTACTGTCTGGTCTAGACATAAAATCCTAGGAGACATGTATTGTTTATTTACAGAATTTTTTATTCTCAGCTCTTTTGATAAATCCTATCCAAGTAAATAAAAATTAATCTGTAAAAAGGTTGTTTAAAAATAGTGCAGTCAAAGTCTTCTCTAGGGTCAATAGCAGCAGAAACTTGTGAGATAGTACAATTAAAAAAGGTTACTGAAAGACCATCCTTAAATGTTTGCTCCTGGGCTCTCTGAAGGACTTCCACAAAACTTGCTGTTTGTCCATCTGATGCTAGGAGACAAGCAAGCAGTGAACAGCTGAATTTACTTGAAGAATAGTTGGAAATTTCTCAGAACTTGGACAACAATGGACAGTTGCTAGCAGGGGCATTTTAAAACTTATCCTTTCGAAGTTCAAGGCATAACTCCCATTGCACAAAATGTTACCCATACTACACAGCCAGGCCACGGGTTAAACACCATATTCCCTACAATATCACTTTATACAAGGGTCATTTGGTTTTGTGTTTGGTTGGGGGTTTTTGCTTTGTTTGTTTTTGTTTTTTAATATATCTTTACAGTCAAACAATAAAGGCTTTATTTTACATTTACAAGATTAAGTAATTTCTTCACTCACAAACTTAGAGTTTAAGGGACAGAAGGGAATAACATACTATCATCTAATCTGATGCATGCCAGAGACATTTATCCAGCTGTTTCAGTAATGAATCCAATAACTTGTGAGTGCTTAAAATAATGCATCATCCAGTAAGGCATCTGATCTTGATTTGAAAATTTTAAAATGTGCCAAAGTCAGCCTACTTTTGTACTCCATTCTTAGATTTGTTAAAAAAACCCAAACAGGTCCCATTTCTTGTCTGAATTTGTCTGTGTCTAGCTTAATGTTAGGATTTGTTGTTTTCCTTTTCTCTGCCATATTAAAGACCCCATAAGCAATGGACAATTCTCTTGAGGTGTTTACATAATCACCTCTTGGTCCCCTCCTTGACAAGGTGAGGAGACTGAGCTATCTATACATTAGTCTCATCTTCGAGCTGTGTGAGCTGCCCTCTGTCATGTTCTCTTCTGAGTCCAGTTTTCACCCCATGGCTGTGTACAGAAACAACTGAGCAACACAGAGCCCCTGTGCTTTCCTGATGCCATTTTTGGTGCCAGTGCTTTCCCCAGCTGGGACAGAGCCTCCTCTCTTTCCCGTAAGATGTGCTCTCTGGAGCTGTTTAATTTTGGCTTGTGTTCACAGCTTTTTTGGGGAATTCCGTCATATAACTGAGCCCAGCAATCTCGGTATGTTCCTATTTCCTTATGTGAACAATCTGCAACTTTTTCTTAGAGGAGGATTCTACACAGCAGCAAGTTCTGGGAAGCTCTTTCATTCAGCTATAAATTTGAAGAGATTTCTTTTCTTTTTTTGAAACCTCAAACTTTGAAAACAGCTGTTGTCTCCATTTGAAAGAACACAGCATAAATAAGCCATTTATGAAACTGCATAAGTGTGGGAAATTGAATAATGTTTCCAGACTTTTGGAAACAGACATTTGGGCTAGGATTGGTGTGAAGTTCTTTGAGGAATGAGAAGCTTGTTTATTTTGTTTAGACCAAAATCAGTTCAAAAATAGTGCTATCAGCTTACCCAGTGTAAGAGGATGTTCCCACAGTAGCCTTCCTCTGTATTGCAACTGAAGACTACTTTAGGCTGATCATGGATTCTGTTCCATTTGGAGGACTTTCACGTGCTTTAATCTACTGAGATCTTTGAAACCCTCTCCTCTTTGCAAATCCTACTCTGCAATCTCCTTCCTCTGTGATTCACCTCATAGGAATTCCTGAATAAGTTTTTTCTTCAGTTTTACCAATAAGTGATGCTCTTTGTGATCCCCTGTGGAGCTGTGAAGCTCAGGGTAGGTATTTGCTAGAGAAATACAGGAGCAAAGGATATTGGGAAGAGGGCTAAAGCAACTCAGATGTGATGCATTTGTTATTATGGGGCTGTAGGAAAGGCCCTCTTTCCTTTACCCATCCCAATTTTCTTTTTCATTAGCCTCCTGACGCTAACCGCTGAATAACTTCTAAAGTAAACCACCCATAAATATTGCACGAGTCTCCAATACTAAAAGCTGATAAAGTTTATAGCACTTATAAAATAAATAGAAGGAAATGCTTTTCAGTTTCCTATTTATATGTCTCAAGAGAGATCTCAGGTATGATTTATCACTTCAATTTTAACTGTATTAGTCTCCCCCTATCACATACACACAACTCTTTTCCTTGGTCATTCTTTTTTTCTCACACACAGCTGCTTCCTCTTTTCCCTGTAGACGTGCTCACACCCACACAGCCATTTGCCCTCCACATCCTTTGCTAACAGGCAGGAGACTGTGCTCTTTTCAAGAGTATTGAGTGCCATCAGTTTTCACCAGAGTCAGCAGGCGTCGAGAGTTCTCAGCATTTAGTGAGGGGCTCTCAACAACACGTAATTCAAAGGAAAAAGCTACTTTTTTTCAAGTGAAAGTGGCACGCGGCCAAAGAAGGATTTAAAAAGAGGGAGGCAACATTTGGACGTGGGTGGATCATTAAAGCACAGAGAGTATAGTTAACATAGGGTATGTTTCTTTTTAGGGCATTTCTATATGCTTTCCAAGTGTTAATGGTTCTAAGCATGCAGCATTCATCCTCAATTGCCAGCGCATTGCACTTGAGCAGATAAATGGACTGTGGCTAATAACACCCTTTTTCTTGGAGGAAATGAACATCACTCCTTCTGTTTTATAAAAGTAGAGGCACACTTCTGGCCACGTACTGTGAGTCTGAATTAGCATTTTATTTTGGTGCAAAGGTGCACTTCTGAAGTAAACATCCTCGTTGTCTCCATTTAGTTTATTTTCCCATTTAAATGGAAACTTGTTCCAGAAATATATCTGCTAACAGGCATTCAACCCATGGGGCCAGACTACAGCTAAACCAACTTAAACTCCCAAAAACATGTAAATGTAGACATCAGCTTGTCAGTGCCAGCTGTTTTGCTTTGGAGTTCCCTTCCTATTACACTGCAGCACTAGCTAATGTGTCAAGCCGCATCACTACCACAGCATTTGACACCACTGCATCCTAACTGCATTTTCCTGTTCTGGTTCTACATTAAAAACCAACTAAACAAGAATGTCTTTCATGACTGTGATTGAAATAAATGCATTTATGTTTGAAATTCCCCACAGACTTCACTTCCAAGGTTTTCCTTCCCAAAACCTTCAATTGATACTGGAATATGAAGAACAGTAAAAAAGAGACCACAAAAACCAGAAGTCCTCAAAACTAAAGTCTAATTTGCTCCAAGGAAATAAAGGAATTAAAACTGCTGCTTCTGATTCTGCTTATGTTGAGCTTTCCATCTCCTTATCACAGAAGGGAAACTGAAGTTTAGATTATGTGCACTTGCTTGTTGCAAGAACTCATGTTGAATGGATAGGTGAGGGGTACAGATAATGGAAGAAAAGTTCAACACAGGAGAAAAAAGAAATGACAGCTGAAAATATCTGCATGCAGTGAAAGGAGAATTCTTTAAAAGCAAATGCTTCTCTTACTAAAAAAAATCCAAGCAAATTGATGTGGGGTGAAGAGTACTGTATAGACATACAGAATTCTTCCTCCAGGGTGTCAAGAAGTGGCATTTCTGTTTGAAATCTGCAAAGCCCTTCTTACAATTTCTTCACATATTCTCTGATGCCTGTCTCTGCACATGAAAGGCCACTGAGAAAATGTTACTTTCAGTGAATTATGCTCAATTGTTTGGCTGAGGCTCTGCCTTGCTGATCCTCCTTGTTACAAAATATTGCCTTGTCAGCACTGGCATTCTGGAGGGCCTGTCCAATTCCTCTCCAGTTGCCATTTCTCTGGCTAAGGCTTTGCTGTTGTTGCTGCAGGAGCTCTCACCTCTACAACATCTGATCAAACCATTGTCCTTTTGTTATTCAGTCTGTTAGGTAGCACAAATAGATCTTTCACTATTTACTGCTTAATACCCCACTGACCATGCTGTTGTCTCATATTGACAGCAACCACAGCTGCACTTTTCCACCTGCTCAGGACAAAGACACCTAGTCAATTAGCATCAACTCTATTCCTTTCCAGTTCAAAGCTTACCCAATCCCTGTGGTTGCAGAAAACCACTTCTGGACACAAAAAGTAGTATTTTGGTTTAGTTCGTTATTTATCATATCCGAAAAACTGACCTGCTGGATAATACTGGGATCTATTCATTATCTTCAGAAAATACTGAAACTGTAAGAAGAGAACTGTAACATTAAATGACTTATAATTCCACCATTTAACCCTCCTATTTTCTTCTTGAGACCGTCAAGCACAAGGTTTGTTTCAGCTGAGCTCAGCCACCTAAAACCCAGGCATGTAAGTGTGAAGTTAGAGTCCCTCTATAACCAGTGGGGAGACACAAGTGGCTACACATGATGTTGCTTCTATCTACTAGAGACACATCTTAGGATGAGATGAATGCTTCCTAGGTTAGGAAACTTATTTATCCATGTGGCCTACATTGTCAATAAAATGAGAAGGTTCCTTCAGAGGGGTGATTGAAAGACAGATTTTGCTGCTTTGTGATGCAGGAAAAGGTTGAAGAATGCACAGAGAAGGCCAGTCTGTAGTCACATTCTGGCATGCAGCTCTCCATGCAAATGCTTCTCTTTCTAAAAGGTACCTCTGAAAGTCAGAAGGGTGGTGTCTTTTGTGAGTCATCCAGTCCTAGTGAATAAGTTATTGAGGATTTTCATGGCAATAAGGCAATTCCTGAGCTTCTAAAACAGCAGCTGCTCTGCAATTCTTCCTTGTCAACCTTTTCAACATATGTCACTCCTGTCTTTGCAAGGCCTGTCTGCTGTGCATATTTCCTATGGCAGCAAAGAGGTTAATGAGCAAGCCACCCACCACAGCCTGCTTAGGATAACAATGGATTCAGGTGCTGAACTGCCTGGCAGATACTGCAAGGCCAAGTGCCAGAGAATACAGGAGCAAAGCAGAAGAAGTGCCTGGTCACTGAGGGAAATGAACAAGGCCTGGAGATGGTGAGGGGAAGCAACCTGACCAACAGCCATCAAAAACCAGGTGGATTTATTGGCCTGCCAAGAAGCAGCTCGGTGAAAGCAATATGTAAAATGTAAATGTCAGTGAGCAACATGAGCTATGGAGCTCTGTGAATAGCCTCTAAAGACCAAGCCTGATGTGCCAAAGCCTTTATTTGCAGAAATCAGTTCTCTCACCTGTCACTGACTAGGGAGGATGGACTGAGCTTTCCAAGTGCAGAAAATGACATGGTTCCTCTCAAACAATTTAATTCAGTGTATCCTTAAGGTAAAACGTGCCTCTTGATGAGCAAAGATCCACAAGCTCCACAAGCACTGTAGAAGAGCCCAGTCAAGGTCCTTTGGTCCTGCAGAGAAGATCGATAAGGACCAAAACAAACAGAATCTTTTCTTCCTGAAGCCTGAAAAATTTTGAACAAGATACCAAGCACCAATGTATGGCTTAAATCCTCTCTGGTTCCTCTCCTGGAAGAATGGGTTTTTGCAAGCTCAGTAGTCTTCCTTTATCACACTTGCTCCAAAAGCTGAAAGATTCCCTTGCTCTGAAAAATAGATAGGAACAGCAAGCCAGTGAGCCCTGTATTTTCCTTACTGTGCCTCAGCACAGGACTGGCAGAGAAGAAATATCAGCATGGAGACTGCTCCATTCAGCTGTGAGCCTCTCCACTGAGACTGCCAATGAGAGTGAGTGTAGTGAGCTCCAAGGAGCTGTGGTTTTAGTGGTATGGGCACCTGTCCACTAGGAAGTGTGCTGAAACCTCCAACGCATTTCACAGGTTCCACCAGAGACCCATCAAACACTAATAACATTCAATCACTGCTAACCAAGGCTGATTTTGGACCAAATGCTTGAAAATGAAATACTGCCTATCCTACCACCCACCCCTGCCATAAGTCAATTATACATTGCAGTATTTGAAACCAATAAAACAGAGCTTTTTACTACAAGTCATGGCTTTCTTTGGAAGGTATTGCAACCACAGTTGAGTTTGGTAACTCCGCACATAATTTATTTTATTTTCTTTAATGATTCTATCCATATATATCTTGTTACTGACCTTTTTATCCAAAATGTTGCTAATTTTTTTTTTAAATTGCAAAGAATATTTTGTTTCCATGTTCCAGTTGGCAATGAACTATATAATCTTGTTCCTTATTTAGATGCATTTGCTCAGACAGCTTTCATACTGCCCACAATTAAAATGCACCCTAATTCAAACACCATCACTTATCACATTCCAACCCACTCGATACAGTGCAGTGGCAGAGACAGCTAGGCATCTGTTGAGAGGACCTAATGCCAGAGTCTGAGCTGTGGTTTGGTGCCATAAAGAGACCTGCACCAGCTCTAAGGGCGTCCAGTCGCTTCAGTGGGCAGTCAAATGCCACCAGATGCAGATTTCTTATATATGACCTATGAATCAGCAGGGATTTTTAGTGATATGGCCTAATCCAAAGTTAGTTTTGCATGGGGACAACCTGCTGCTGGGTTCAGCTGGCTTTGAAATAGGTCCTTAGACAAATAAGGCAGATCTTGACCAGAGCATAGGTAGCTCAGTGTGGTGAATAACTTTATAACCCTGATGTTTCCCAGAGAGAAAACATCTGTCAGCACCCCATCAACTCCAGGAAGAAGGAAAATTTCAAGACAAAATATGAAAACTGTTGTTTTAGTTCCAGCTGCATTTACCAGATGAGGTATATCTACAATTTCAATGCTTCAGTGGAAAATAACAACAGTCTCTAAAAGTGAAGGAAAGCAAAACTAAGAATGGCAAATTTTTAATTAAAAGAGGAAAAGGATGAAAGGTGAGATGATAATTAAGTACTAAACAGTGTCATATGTGAAAGCACACTAAATAACAAGACATTCTACCTCAGTCCTCTGTCCTACAGGTTTAAAACAAACAAGCAAACAAACAAACACCCAAACACAAACAAACACGCAAACAAAATCAAGGGAAGCCATTTAGTGATTATAAGAAAACACAGTGCTTGAGGGACAGGGAGTTGTTTCTCTGTGGCAAGATGGGGACCAATTCCCAGCCCAGGCTCTTCAGTCTTCCCTTTTTCTTGACCCTCTCACCTCCCTTCCCCCTCACCTCCCCCTTCACCAGCTGCGGCCTGCCATCCCTCTGCTGCTGCTCTCCCCTCATCCTTTGCTGTCTTTTTGACTTTTCGCAGTTCCCTAGCAACAGCTGTTTGCAGCTGACAGGAAGAGCTGTGGACATTTTGCAGGCAGAGGGATGGGCAGGGCTTGGCCTCAGCTCATGGGTGATGGCTGACCCCAGGAGCAAGGGACACGCAGCAGCCACAGGGCAACAATTTCTGCTCCAGTCTCTGGATACAACCTGAAACAGGGGGGCATCACTTAATTCTTAAGCTTCAATTGTTCTTCTTATTGGTTAACAAAAGGTTACTCATTCTGCTTCACTGGAAACACTTTTTTCCCCTTGCCAAACACTGGGCTTCAAACAATGGAAAAGCCTGTCAGACATCGTCAGTGTGGCAATCCCATGGTAGGGATGTATGTATTCAAACATGGCACAGGCATCCTCATTCCTCTCACTAAAAACAACAGCTCTGATTTCCACATGCTGGGTGCTGCCCCGACAGCCCTGCTGTCCAGCCCACCTTGCTGCTGGAGGCTGTTAGCTCTGGAGCAGCCCTGGGAGATGTGTGCTAAAGCTCAGCTCTGCAGGTGTTAGCCAGAGCCACCATGGGCTGTGTGTGGGGACAGCCAAGCACCCAGACACGTATCCCCTTCCACTGGCTCGGCTTCTGTGACAGCAAGGCTCTGTCACAGGGGAGGATGGGCAGCTGAGGGCAGCAGCATCGCTGCAGTACTTACTGGAGCTCAGCTAAAAGAGTGCTACCCTATCATTATTATTGATGATGTTGTTACTATTATTATAGCTATTGTTTTTGTAATCCTCTTTTAATTTGCCCCACAGAAATCAAACTAGTGTTACTTTATATAGCAGCCATTCCCTCACCACTCGCGAACATCTCCTGTAAGAAATGCTGGAGGTACTCTGGAAAGTATGATGCAAGTTTTTAAAGCACTTGATAAGGGCTTTTGAAAACTAGACTCCAAGTCATTACACTGCAATAATTTAGTTACTCTGATATGGACAAGTACACCAGCTGAATTTGTAAGGCGGGCACATATATCAACTTATAATGTCTAGTGATCAAGGCATCTGAAAAATCACGCAAAGTAGTTATTTTAGTTTAAAACAGAAGAAGAAAAGAGACAAGGTTTCCTCCATTTACCCAACAAGTGGCAATGTTTTTTACCAGGCAGCCGTGGATGTTTGAATTCTGTGATAGTGCATCCATCACAGGTTTTTTTCCTCCTGATTATTTCCAAGCTTCTTAACTATCATGTTGAATAAAGGTGCAGAACTGTCTTGCATGATGGAAATTATATGTCTGGCTGTTATGAATCTAACCTCATTCTCAGCCTTGTCTTCTTCCAGAGTGGTGTTTTGTCTGTGCCTTGTTCATCCCCGGATGGGCAGGGGCTTGGCAGCCCTGCCAGCAGGTGCACCTCATGCATGAGACACACCAGTTACCCCTCCTGCCACCACCTGGCACAGCGTCCACATCTCTTATTTTCCCTGTTCAGCACTCCACGCAGTGTCCCTCTCTGGCACCCCATGTGTCTGCCAGACAGCTCTGTCCAGGGCTCGAGGTCCCACGGCAGGGGGGAGGCTGCAGCCTCCACAGCTGCAATGTGGGGAAGGTATGTGACTTCCAATGCCAACATGTGTTTTGGATAGGAGCAGACCTGCCCCTGCCCATCCCCAATTGACTTGGCATACTACAGTGACTTAGACTGCTCTAAGGTGTGCTGCAGTATTAAGACAAAGCTTCATCAAGGATAACCAGGTGCCTTTTCTCTCCTAGCTGAAGAGGCTCAATCTGCCTTTGTTATCCTCTTCATCAACACCAATCATCATTTGCACTTGTACTCCCTTCTCCTTTCTCTACCATTTCCACCTCCCTAGCTCTGCCCCGTGCCTCCATTTCTATGACAGCAGTCTCTGCTGCCTGGAGGAGCTGTTTTGAAGAGTGGGATAAGATACAGATAGGTAAGAGATGGGATGGAGGACATATGTGTAGGTAGAAGGTTGCTCAGGTAGAGAGAAGGGATTGGGGGGTTTAGGGAAGGTAGTAAACTGGAAATGGAGCCCACGTACTGCAGGGAGTAAGAAAGGAATAAAGGGCATCAGGGGAGAAATGGTAAGAGAAGTGGAGGAAAGGTGACAGACCCTATTACCTATCTGTCATCTCCTATAAATCTGAAAATCTCACTGCCAACCTCTCTTGTTCACACACCTCCTGAAATCTACTATCCTTTCCATCAGGCTGATGACACCCAAAGTGCCACTGATCCTTCTCACCTTCCCCCACTTTTCAGCCTTTCTTGCCTTTTTCCATTGCTGCAGAAAATAATTTTCTTACCCAAAATGTGCTGGCAGCAGGAAAATTCTCTGAGGCTGAAAAACCTTGAAGTGCTGGGGTTGTGACCTGATGTTTGGGAGCTTACCTCCCAGCTTTTTTTTTTTTTTTTTACTAGCCTCACAGGAGCTGAGCTGTGCCTGCTCTGACACCTCTGCAAACAGCATCTCCCTCTGTGGTCACCAGCCATAGCTGAGACCTGTCTGTTAGGGTGAAAGCAAGCCCGTGTCCTATAGCCACACATTTTTTGATTTTTTGCCTTCTTTTTTACTTCTTGTCCCTGTTCTTCTCTAAATCTCTACTTTTTTTGTTCTTTAAACTTTTTTTTTCAATATTCGGTTTTGTCTTATCTCTAGTCCTAAGCTTGTCTCTCTGTCAATCACCCTGGCTTAGCAGCAGACTAGTTAAGACTAAGTGCCCTCATTAGACTTGAAATGAGATTAGTGGTAGAGGAAAGGAGTTTGCACTTCCCAGGTAACGTTTTATGCTACTCATTGTCTCAGGTAGAGAATACTGCTTTATTTACACAAGCTTATATTTTACAGCTTCTCTTCCAAGTCAGAGGGAAAACTACTTTTGTTACAAAAGAATTTCTTAGTTCTTAGAACTTGAATATGCCGTTTGGGCCACATAAATGTATGTTGGCCAGATGTTTAATAACCTTGTTTCAATGTGTTTTGCTGACAATAAAAGAATAATGAATGTTCCTTCAGGACAGCTTGATGTAGATTAGGATACAACAAATGCATTTTGATTTTTGAGAATGCAGAAACAGCAGACATGAAAAAATAAATGAAATGTAAATTCTGTTCTTATTTTTCCTCTGTGAACTTCATATTTTATCCATACATTTCAGTACAACATGCATTATGAGTTGACCAGCCATATACTGTAAAAACAAGGCAAATATACACCTCAAGCCCAGTCACAATGAATGCCACATAAATCAACCCATATAATGGGATTAAGGAATCTGCCCCTCCTAGATATACTCAGTGGATACCTTCAGCTGCCTTCCAGCAAAGCTGAATTTGGTGAAGTGACAATCTCGAGTGTTTATGTGTTCCACCTATTGAAAAGATGAGCGTTAAAAAACCACTGACACTACAAGGGATCAAATTTTGCTGTAATTTATATAACTTAAAATTGTCCAGAAGTTACTGGGTGTGTGTTGGTGTACCTGAAAGCAGCATTAAGCCTACGATTTATGGAAGCAGTTTAGTACAGCGATAAGCCTATCAGAGATTAACACATACACACAGAGTTTCTGCATTTTGTAAACTGCCATCAATCCCCTGTACTGCCACCAGAGCAGATAATATCTTCTTGTCTGCAATAAAATACACTCTTTCTAAATCTGGTACCAGAGATATTTATTCCTTGCACAGCTCAACCATATGAATAAAGAAGTCAGAATGACTAGATCAAGTCCAACACAAATCTGTTGGTATGCAGTGTATTTTATATCATATGGCGTTACTCAAGTTCCATGCTTATGGAAGACAACATATTGGGAAGTGTGAATATGAAATCTTGGTTCTGCTAAAATCATGGTGGTCTACTCATGTCACTGCTTCCAACAGGATTTGTGTCTGGGCAAGCCTCAGCTGTATCAGTGCTGGTATCCTTTCACAGAGAATGGACTACAGATGAAACTGGAAGGTGAAAATCGGTGTATTTGAAATGTATTGTGCAGCTAGGGCTGGTCCCTAATGGTGTATTATCCTCTGACTATTCACCTCGTTCAGTCCTTAATGGCATTGCAAAAGGGAAGAAAATGGTCACAGTAATGCAGAGCAATAACCGCCACCAAAAGCTGAGCTGTTGTCCTGTGTCAGACAGCACTGCTTTTCACCAGAGGAAAGGGCACTTAGCTATAAAATCAGGAAGCACTTTTAAATAAAAGAGAAAAAAACCAGTGTTCTGAGGTAGGGCTTAAAATGAGCCTGGGACTAGACCAGCTGGCATGATATGAGGTTTGTGTGGCATCATTTGGGAGTTGAGAGATGTGAGCTAGTTTTTTAGCAATTCAAATGGGACCAACTTTTCCTCAACTTGTGCTCCCTCTCTGTTCTGCTGTGCCTCTTCTTCTGTTTATCCTCTTTTTTGGCAACTAGTTCTTCTGAAGAAAAACTCCTCTATTTTTTTAATAAGGTACTGCAGTATACATTATAATAAAAACCTGATCTCTGGCTTGACACAAGGATCATCCAGCAAATTATATAAAGGATAAACGGGTGAAGATGGAAGTCCCATCTCTGGAATGAGATATAAGGATCCAGTGTCATAAAAAGCTGATGTCACTAAAAGTCTCTTTAGGAAAAGCCTCTATTTTCTGAAGGTGTAGTTTCTCTGTGTGAAAGCACATAAACCTTGAAGACTCTAGACACATCCTGCATTATGTATGATTATGTAAAATCAGTGACAGCAGAGGCATCCATTCTGTGTAGCCAGAGTCCTCTCTCTAACAGTTGCCAACAGTGGTACCTTGCTAAGAGCAGAGAACAAGGCCAACTTCTGCCCTGTATTTTCTTCCAGTCTGCAGCAAGTTTTGGCTTAAGAACTTCCTGTACAATGCAGCAGCAGAGCTGCATCAGGTAGCTTCTGATGTTTGATTCTTCCAGGATTGTACTGGATTAGTTCTGAAACTCACATGAAGTTCCAGCACCCATTGAATCCTGAGAAAACGTACTCCAGAGCTTAACTGTGCATTTCATAAAGGAGCTGTTTCTTTGCTCTACTTTGAACCTGCCACCTGCCTGCCTTGAACATGTGCTGTGTGATTCCAACACAGTGTTTCTGGGCTCTCCTGCAAGCTGAGGCAGAGGAAATTGTGTTTGCAGACTCAGCAGTGTTAGGTAGCACACAGCAGCATCAGAGAGCCACAGAGAAGTTGCTGTTATTTTCATACCACTCCTCTTGGGCTTACAAGAACCCAAACACTCCGGGTCGTCTGGTCCACCTTATTGATTGGATCTGGCTTTCTGGGTTTTGTGGATGGATATACATGACAGCAAGCCTTCCTGGCAAAATGAATGGCCTGGCTATCCAAAAGGAATTAGAAGAGTCTGTTAGGATTTTCTTCTTTCCTCTGATTCACAGTCATGTTTCATTTCACCAGTAAAAAGCCCTGATGTGACACAGGAGGTTATTCAAGGCCATCCCATGGCAGTGCAGCTGAGTAAAAAGAATGGTTTACAACCCCACTAGCATCTGAGCATGCTAAATACACAACACTCTTGCCAGCATGAAGAAAGCATGTGGCTCCAACAGCTATTTCACTGTAACGATGGAATAGATTTTCCAAGCTGTGCACAAAACTGTGCAGTACAACCTCCTTCCTCCCTCTGAATTGCTCTGCAATGGGTAAAGTAACACAAGCGCATTTAGAGCCATGTTAAAGCCCTTCTGATCTTATGATAAAGGTTGTTGGTATAAAACCCCCACACCCATTACATGCTTTTTCAGACCCAAGTACTGCTTATTGCACAAGGGCAAATGCAAGCTTAGGTCTGCCAACACTGTGCCAGTCTTAAGAAGATGAGAGTCTTGGGTTGTGCCCTCCCATGTCCTCTCATGCTCCTTGCCCCACTACAGGCAGTCCCCTACAGGGACAAAACATCAGACAACAGAAATACCAGCAAAAACTGTGCACCCATCTAGCATTACATTCTTATTGGGCTTTGTTTTCTCTCCCAAAATGATCTCTGTTCCTCTCTGAGAGAAACGAGACCACTTCCCTTCTTCCTCCTGAACATCACAAAAAGGTGGAAAGCCTGCATGGTAGTAAAAAAGTTTTGTTAAAGCACACTAGAGGTTCTAGCTGTTCTGGAATATTTGGGAAAATGTAGGAATATAGAACAAAAAATTACGTTCTACAGGTTTCAAATATCACACACAGAATTGCTGCACAGAGAGTGAGTGAAAAAGGGTTGTATATTTGATGGCTGAAATACTGCCAGTCTCTCCCGTGCTACGGAACATGTTCATGATGCTAGACATAAAGTTCAGTGTTTCATTCCATCTCAATAGGGATTTTATGACTAAAGTGTCGAGGATAAGAAAAGACCAATTTGTAGTTTTATTGATCAGGCTAAAGGTCAGGCGCAGACGTGTAGGTCATGGTGCTTCCTCTGAACAGACACAGGGCCAAGCGCCTCCCTTCTGAAAGCTTAAGAATGAGGCGGGGAGGGGGAACTTACACTGATGAAACATCTCAGCTGAGATGTCAATCATGACCAAATTGGACAGGCACAGAGATGGGAGGCCTCACAACAACCACAGCTTTGCCCCCATGCCTGCATGCTCTGGCAGAGGGGCCTATGTATGTGTTTGCTGGGCTGCGATGTGGTATATGGGCAAACGCCAAGATCCCATTTAATATAATAAAGACATAATTCATGCTGACAAAGTTTATGACATTGGGTTTCCCAGTCCTAGCTGAACCACATAAAGCATATACTGTCACTACAGGCATTTGGCTGAAACAGTAGGGGCTTCTGCTTCATGGAGACAGCCTGGAATGTATTTGTCACCATGGCCCACTCTGGGCTGGCTGCAATAGTAGAATAACACAAAACTGCATTGATTCATTGCTGGGAATTTAGTTTAGACTTAAAATGCCATGAAGTAAAATGGTTTCCACAGCAATGTCAGTTTTTCTCCCCTACTTACATTAATTTTGTCCTCATCTGCCCCTGTGAATCACTACTGAAAGTGAGACATGGTCTCTGTAGTATGTGCTGTTTCTGGTCTCTGTGTTATGATTGCAGTGTAAAGCTGCTTATGGCTGAGACTGTGCTTGCTGTGCATAGCTTTTATTAAAGATGGTTTAAGCTGACTTTTGTTCCAGCTGCTTCTGAACCATGCCAAGAAGTCATCTCATGCCTCTGGAAGGTCCCATGCCTGTCCTCCCTGCTTACCCCACCAAGAGTAGCAATAGAAGGAGACTTTCGTACTTTCCTACCATTTAGGATAGACATATGCAGGCAAACATTTTTGTCAGCGGCTTCATTTTGGTGTTGCTTTTCCTGTCCTTATTTCTTCAGGTGTAGTCCATACAAAGCAAAAAATGGGTTCTATTTTACAGCAAATCCAGTCTTTATGTACAAAGAAGAAAGATTCTTAAGTCACAAGTGACAGCCTAACACAGCTAAGCTCTTTGAAGAGGAAACAGAGAGCTAGAACTTTCCCTTTTGCTTCTTTTCCCCAAATTATGCTGAAGGTACACTAAGACTGAAAACAGGCAATGCTACAAGTCCCTGAGGATGGTTTATCATTGCATGTTCAAAACATCTCTTAGGTGTTGGTCCCCTCATCCAGACTGTAGGATGGCTTAAATAGTATTTCACTACTTCACTAAATTTGCAATGAAGAAAATAATAGTGGTCATTTCTTGGTATCTGATCCAGTCTTGTGACAGGGAAGGTAGATGACAGCTGTGTCTATGAACTAGTGTCCATTTGAGCCCTGTTTTCCCTGAATTTAGAATTAACAGTGTCACATAGAGGCCCTGAGAAGTACAAATGTAGGAATTTAGGTGTGTCAGGAACTAAGATGGTCTAGCATACACTCTTGCATATGTTGAACTGGAGAAAAGACCTACTTTCATTCACATTTTCTTATTCCAGACCTCAAATTGGCTGATTTTTTCTCTGCCAGTATCATCTTCATCCCATTGTTTTATTATACTCCAGACAGAATCTGGCTTTATCACACATATACCTTCTAGAAATCTAATTCCTCACCCTTCCTTTCATGCTATTTTTCTCTTTTCTACCTGTTGATCAGTTGAGTAATGAAGTTCCGTCATAGGTTCTGGCGATTTTGAGACTTGAGTTCTCATGTCTTGAGGCAGACACTGGCATAGCTAGTTCCATACCTCCCTGCTGCACAGCTTGGTGGCTTCTTGGTGCCTGCTGCACTATCAGTCAGCTGGAGCTTCTTCTGGCCACAGCGATTTCATGACTGTGGTCAGCTGCAAGAGTCATAAAAGCATGGATGTCTTGTCTAAGAGCTCATTCTAAAGAAAAAGGTGCAGTCATGTGATAACACAAAACCAAATAATAGCAACTTATACCTCAGTTGCAATCTTTATGCCTGGCAGATTTAAACCTTAGCACTCATCTCCCCCTGATCCATACCTTTTCTCTGGACTGTGGAGTTGGAGAACTCGCCTACCCTTCCATAACAAGAATTGAATAGCCTAGGCTCTGTGTGTACTCAAATTATAGCCTCAGTTCTCCATTAGTGTGCATTTCTATCACCTTCACTACTTACATATTGAATGTCTGCTAAATAGGTTGCTCTAGGAAAGAAAAAGGAAGGGTCATATTTACTTAGTGTATTAAGAAAATAGAAGAGGAGCAGAAAATTGAGAGCTGCAGCAAATCTACCCAGCATTTTGCAGCTGAGGGGGTTTGCATTTAAGAGCCAAGTTATTAGACCACATCAGATCTTCTAATTAGCCAACAGCAGTCAGGGAGAGACATTCTTGGGTGAAGCCAAACAGCAGCTACAGTGTCTATGCTGTTTCATATCAGGGAGTAACCCATCAGTGTGAGGGTTTGGGAGGACAATTTCAAAGAAGGAGATCCTACACTGCAAGCTGCTCAGACTATGGAGGAGATGGGGTAAGAGACAGAGATCATTAGAGGAAAAACATGAGGAAGGAAAGCTGGGGGGCAATGGGAATCAGTTTGATTTAGAAGTGCAGAGACAATAGGCAAAATTTTAGTCTCAGAAGCATCTTATTGGTATGGAGAAAGGCTCCTTTTGATCTCTGATGTATAATTGCTGGTTAAGGACACACTGAACTATTACAGAGAAATTGGGCAGAAAGGTTTCAGCAGCCATATAATGAGGAACATGAGATCAGGATGAGATTTGGGAAA
Organism: Melozone crissalis; assembly: GCF_028551555.1. Taxonomy (NCBI): domain Eukaryota; kingdom Metazoa; phylum Chordata; class Aves; order Passeriformes; family Passerellidae; genus Melozone; species Melozone crissalis. The sequence continues at coordinate 17,675,406 of NW_026535786.1, read as the reverse complement.
GTTGAAGATGAAGGCAGAAGATAGTTTTGGAGCTAGAAGAAAAGAGCATTAGAAAAGAGAGTAAAATTTGAAATTGGAACCCTACTTTGACCTTTTAGGCAGAATAGGTGTAATCTCTCAGAGCTGAAACTGGGGATAATGTTCTGCTTGTCAGGACAGTGCATTTGAGATAAGGTGAAAAAAAGAACAGGTTTCACTATGGACAGATAGTGAACATAGATGAATTTCCTGTTTTCAACCTACTTTTAGGACATCCTTTGGCATATGTTTCCAGCACAAGGCCAACTCTCCAGGCTGGCACACAAATGAAAGCAAAGCCTGACCTGTTCCCACAGGATCTGCTGTCACCTGTGCATTTTACGAGGGCTTCTGGAGCCTTTCCCTACTCATGCTGCACAGTGCAACTCCTCCCCAGGGAGCTGTGAACAAATTTGCCTGTGTGGGCACACACAGGAACACTGCAAAAGGATCTTCAGTGCAAAGATGCTTGGGTGGGCTAGTGACAACTTTTGCCACAGAGAGGATGTGTTACAACCTCAAGTGAAAACAACTTCCATATTTAGGTCTGTATCTCAGGTTAGGTAAATGCCACCTCATATAAATATAAAATAAAAGAAAACCCAAATAACACAAATGTGTAAGACATTTTCCTTTTTTTCAATGAATGAAGGACATTTTTGTCACCTGGGGACAAGCCTGGTTCATCTCTCCAGAGAAGGGAAGCCCTCATCAGAACATAAACCTCAGTAGGGGAGCCAGGGAGCCACAAGGGTTGGCAATAATTGCCAAGTGTTTGTTGCAGAGGCTAAGGTAGCAATGTGTAACATTCCTGGGGAGATTTTAATCTGAAAATCTTCTTGGAGGCAAACAGAGAGAAGAACAAAGCCCTGAGGTCAGCTCCATATCCCACTTCAGGGCCAGCAGACGTCTCTCCTACACCTCTATTTTAAAATCATAGAATTCTTGGTGTTTGAGAAGACCTTCACGATCATACAGTTTAACCATTAACCCAGCATCACCATATTCCACACTAAACCATATTCCCAAACATCCAAACATTTTTTGAACACTTCCAGGAGTGGTTGCTCAACCACTTCCCTCAGCAGTTCCACTGTTCACAGTTCACTCTTCCAATGTTTGTCCATACTTTCAAATTTTTTCTTATATCCAACCTAGGCCTCCCCTAGTGTGACTTGAGGCCATTTCTTCTTCTATCACTGGCTGCGTGGGAGAACAGGCCAACCCCCACCTGGCTACAGCCTTCTTTCAGGGAGTTGTGGAGAGTGATAAGGTCACCCCTGAGCCGCCTTTTCTCCAGGCTAAACAACCCCAGCTCCCTCAGCCACTCCTCACAGGACTTGAGGGTCAAGGAGCTCCTTCACCAGCTCTGTTGCCCTTCTCTGGACAGGCTCCAGCACCTCACTGTCCTTCCTGTGCTGAGGGGCCCAGAAGTGGACACAGGACTCGGGGTGCGGCATCACCAGCACGGAGGGACAACCACTGCCCGGGTCCCGCTGGCAGCCACGCTATTGCTGATCCAGGCCAGGATGCCGCCGGCCTTCGTGGCCACCGGGGCATTTTCAGGGCATGTCCCAGCCACTGCTCCCTCCTGTAGCGGCGGAACCGAGGAAGCGAAAGGGCTCCCGGGGCCGGGCCACGGCTGCCTCTGCCTTCGCCTTCCCCGGCGAGGCCGCGGCGGCCGGGGCGCAGCCGGCACTGCTCGGGGCCGGTTTCCATGGAGACAGCGGGGGAGCCCTGGCAGAGGGGACATGGCTGCGGGGACGTGGCGGGGAGCCCTGGCGGAGGGGACATGGCTGCGGGGACATGCCGGGGGGAGCCCTGGCAGAGCGGACATGGCTGCGGGGACGTGCGGGGGGAGCCCTGGCGGAGGGGACATGGCTGCGGGGACATGCCGGGGGGAGCCCTGGCAGAGCGGACATGGCTGCGGGGACGTGCTGGGGGAGCCCTGGCGGAGGGGACATGGCTGCGGGGACGTGCGGGGGAGCCCTGGCGGCGAGGGGCTGCGGCCTTAACCCTTCGCCAGAGGCTTCCCCGCGGGCCCCGCGGGCGGTGCAGGGAGCCCGGGGCGCTGGGGCGGCTCCGGCTCCGGCTGGCACAGCTCGACGGACGCAGCCCGTAATGCAGGGCAGTGACAGAGCGGGTAGGGGAGGAAGGGGAGGATGAAGAGCGCGTGGGGGGCCTGCTGTGCCCGGCTGTCCCTTCCGTGGACGCCTGGCCGGGCGACTGCTCGACTGCCATCCTCCGCGGAGATCCCCCGCAGCAGGCTTAGGGAAGGCACCAGCCATTCTCCCCGTTCAATATTCAGCAGTTTAACCCAGCCGCATCCTCTGCTGGGGGCGCCGATGGTGGCCGTGGTCAGGCTCCAGTGTTGGAATACAGGGGACGGGAAGGTGACGGCGGAGCTTGGAGTGCCGGGCAAAGCCCCAGCAGGGCTGCACAGGCAAAGGAAGGTGCCCGTGTGTGAGCACGCGGGCCTGGGCTGCACACGGGAGAGAGTTGTGTAGTTAAAGGTAGTGGTTACCTACTGAAAAATGCTTGTCACCATGGTGACCAAGCAATGCCGCATCTTCCTGGGAGTGGAAAGCAACAGTCCCAGAGCTTTGCTATGTGAGACCAGTGGCTTCAATGCTGCTGGCTTCACCTTTTGAAGCCAGGGATCACAATCTGTGTTCAATCTGTATATATGCCTATGATGCAAATTGGTTGGAACAGCCTGACGCCAACCCAGTGACTATATGTATACAAGAAGGACACCAGGAATGTGTGCTGGTGTCCACTGCAGGCTGTGTCTTCCTAAAAGAACTGTACAAAAGTGTTCACAGCAGCCCAGAGTGCACCAGGGCACGAGGGTAGAGGTGGCAAAGCTATTTTCTGTCTGGTACGTTGAATAGTAAACTCAGTTTTATCTGAAGATTAAGCTGTGTTGGTGTAACCAGGACTGAGACTCACCAAGTTTTAGCTAAGAGCCTTCAGGACCATACAATATTGAAATATATGTTTTAGGTAGTTATAAATGCATCCAGTGTATATTTTCATATCAGTTTAACAAAAATCTGTTGAATTTTAAGCCAAAAGTATCTGATGAAACTTTATTGGTTGGAGGTTAGTGGTTTTTTCATTTGTTTGTGGTGCATTCAAACAGCACTTCTAGCTGTCCATCTTCAGGCATACCAAGAGCTTTCCTGGTGTTTTGGATCTTGGAAGGTTGGGGTTTTTTGTTTGTTTGGGTTTTGGGTAGTTTTTGTTTGGTTTTTTTTTTGGTTGTTGAGGTTTTGTTTGATTGTTTTGGTGTTGGGTTTTTGTTTGTTAGGGTTTGGGGGTTTTTTTTGTGGGCTTTTTACTGGTTGATTGGTTGGGGATTTGGGGTAGGGGTTTTGATTTCTTTGTGGGGTTTTTGTTGTTTTTTTTTTTAAGTTTTGCCCCCAGCATAGCATAATGTGATAAAAAGATTTTACTGCTCCATTCAAACTTGGGTCCTTTTCAGGAAGTCCTAAATATTCATTCCAAAAAGAAAAGTCTCTAAAAGTCTCGCCTCATCATTTGTGGCTCTCAAGAAGGTTAACAGCAAACTCCCCTGACCCTCGGGAAAAAATTATCCATTACTGCATCTCTCTCGCTAAGAAGAGGGTAGCTCCTAAACATGATCTAAAAGACTTTTCTTGTTATTTACTAGTTCTGATACATGAGAATGCAAAGACTTTCATCCAGAAGGAGGGAAAAGAAAAGGAAGAGGAGAGGAGGGGAGGGAGGGAGGGAGGGAGGGGGAGGGGGAAGGAGAGGAGAGGAGAGGAGAGGAGAGGAGAGGAGAGGAGAGGAGAGGAGAGGAGAGGAGAGGAGAGGAGAGGAGAGGAGAGGAGAGGAGAGGAGAGGAAGGAAGTAGGGAGGGAGGGAAGTAGGGAAGGAAGGAAGGAAGGAAGGAAGGAAGGAAGGAAGGAAGGAAGGAAGGAAGGAAGGAATGGATTCATCCTTATTGGAGTGTCCTTAGGATCATGGAGAATGAAGTTTGGCTGATGGAGAATTTGCAGATGAGAGGGACTTTTGAGTCTGCAACTTCTTGCACTTCAGAAGAAAATGCCCATTAGGAGGTGAAAACCACCACTCCGGTCTGAGCTCCTCACAGTGTGTCCAGCTGGGTGAGGCAGTGCAGTGCTGTGGGCACTTGAGCACGCCCCAAATGAGCTGGGGTGTGTGTGTGTATCCAGGCAGAGGCATGATCCTCAGAAGAAAATTAGCCATATTAGCATAGGGTGACATTGAGGTTAATCTCCCCCATTTCTGAGCAGAATTTGCTGGGTCTCCAAGCACATGTGGTTATATTGCTTCCAGCTCTGTAGTTATTTGGGACACAACTACCCATGACCAGCTCCAGGAAAAGTAGACAGTAGCTGCATGAAGTGCTGAAGCACCACCAACCCTGCTGTCAGCTCTGCCAAAGGTGGCTTGGCAACACCCCTTACAAAAGGACTGAGTTGGGTACAACAACATTTATGGCTGAGGCTAATCGTCTCTCAGAAACATCCTTTTTGCTTTTATTTCCTTACTTCTAGTGTCTTGAGATATACAATTCCAGTTCCTTTCTGCCTTCTTTCCCAATCCCTTTTCTTTCTTTGTCCTCATCCATCACAGAAACAGTGCAATGGAAATCTCCACATCAAAACTGAAGTTTGCCTTCACTCCTCAGAATCCACCAGCTACCTCTGACACTGCCTTGGGGCATCTCTGCTTGGTGTAACCACATCCTTTGAGATCACTCAGCTCAGGTATGTTTGCTGTAGCTAAAGCTGGCAGAAAGCCCTGTTCCCTGTCACCCTTCCTCCCTTCACCTACCCCTTCTCAGAACACTGAGGGAAAGGCAGCCACAGCAAAATTACCTGGCTGCTTTTCAGAGGAATGTATCCCTTAGCAGTGAGGCAGTGGCCTCAACCACTCAGTATAATTAAACTCGAGCATCATTTTTGTGTAGCCTTTGCCGTGGCAACCGCAGCGGTTATTCCCATTCAGCTGGAAGGTTTAGAAGGCAGAGCTGTGGTATTTCACAAAAAAATCCTCCTTGTAGGCAAGGCCTTAAATCATTTCATTGAATGAAATACGCTCAAGAAGTGAAGAGTATCAGAAGGGGGAAAAATGCACAGGGTAGGACCACACTATTTCTGGCTGTAGTTCAATAACAGTTCTTGAGGCAGCACCTGATATACTGTTAGGGTGGAAAAGGTTTTTTATACCTAATGCTTTGGCACCCTGATAGCATCTCTGTTTTTTTCTCTCATTCTCTCTTGGGTTCCCTGGAGAGGCAATATATTGTCTTCTCTCTAGTTAAAGAGAGTGGGGGCTAATTGCATAGACAGGTCACTCTGTTTCCGCTGAAGGTGAAAAGCAAAGGGCTTGCTAATTCATGCACACAGACAGAAGGATATAGCAGTGTACTGTCAGCCATTCCAGGGACCAGCAGTAAGGCAGGGTGAAGCAGCTTGGCACAGTACTTGCCAGAGCAAACCTCTGGGGCAGGGTAGCAGAAAGAGAAATGCTGATAAAGAAAAGCCAGTCAGAAGAGAAGGGCAAAGCATAATAAAAGACAGGGGATGAGATTGCTTGGTTGTGATACATGAACCTAAATTCTTTTAGCACCATTATGGGGAAGGAAATTATGTGGCCGCAGTACTTTTTTATCCTTGCTATTCTGGACTCTTAACACACTCAATATACAAGCCAGGTAGTGGAATTGCCAAGGATAGAACAGCAAGAACGATCTGGGTTGTGCCAAAGGGACTGTGAGATCCCTTGCTGCTCAGAATGGGCTCTATGTATTTTATGCTGGAGGTCCTGAGACAGACAGCCAGAACCTAGGTCATGATTTGCTGAAAGGAGCAGCAGAACTGGAAAGACTAGAGTTGGAGCTCCTGCATTGCAGGCTTGGACTTCTTCAGGGCTAATTGTTTGAGTACTGCTGTCAGTGAATGCAAAGGAAATTTGACAATCACCCTCAGCTAGTGCAGGAGAATAATATCACGTGAGTCTTACATGTTGCTTTCCAACAAGAGATCTCATATCTGTATCACTACTGATAGTTTTTTTTCTTAGGAAACAGATACCTGGAGAAGGCAAGTGAAGTTGTCCAAAATTACCTGGTAAACTGGTGGTAAAACAAATAGGAAATCTGCTGCCTCACACTGCCAAACTGAGTTCACTTGTCACACACAGGGGAATGAAACATTAGGCTGCTGTCTTCCTCTCAGTCCTTCTGAGCTAAAGGAGAAAGCTCTCTCTGAGGCTGTGGATACTGAGGTGTCCTATGCCAGGATGGCAGATGCCTGCGCTGTGTGGGTCCCACGCCCTGTGAGGATCATTGTCCAGACAGCATGTCTCACTTTGCAACTGCTCTGAAGTATTCCTTCCTCACATGGAATGGCAAATGGTGGGGAGGTAACTAGATTGATCTCCCTTGTAGGCCTTTTCCTGGGACGTGGTACACAGGTTCCAGATGGTACAAAGCCCCTGCTGCTTGGATCTGCACAAAAACCTGTGTCTTCTTCAACCTATTTCACAACAGATTTGGCGCGCTCTTGGTCGGTTGCTATTTGTACAAATTAAGCTGAGCTGCCAGGAACGTTTGCAAACAGTGAAAAGCGAAGTGGGATGTATGAAGCAAGTCAAAATAGGTCTCAAATCTGGCAAAATTCCTGCAGGTGCTTATAACATTTGACTTACTCTAGCCCATGTATTACCCACCCACACAGTCATTCATCCAGCTTTTTCCTGCCCTCACGCCCACACACACTCACCCTTTGCAAAGTCATTCACCTTCTCTTCTCCCCCCCCATTTTCTCTTCCAAACACAGTCATTCCCCCACACAAATATACCCTAGACACACTCTTTGTTCCCCACATACAAGCACACAGACATTTTTGAGTGCTGAGTGCAGTGACTGTAGGTGGTGTGTAGCAGACGATGCTGTAATCTTATACCTATGCTGTGAAAAAGCCTTTGGGATTAGCGAGCTGAGAGCTCTGATTGTTCTCACTTTCACGTAAAATACCACTAATCCAGTTTATGGGGCTGACTGTTTCCATCCTTTCCTGAACTCTGCCATTGTTTTCCAGGGGATCTCTCTTTCTGCTCATCTTCCTCTTGCTCCACTTTGCCTTTTTCTCCCTATGCTTTTCCTTTTCCACGTTGCTGCCCTAGACCACGGTGTTTCAGAGAGCTTGCCCATCCCCGTATCTCTCCATGACCTAACACTGGCCCTGATTACCTCACTGAGAGGATGAGCAGGGATGAGCAATGAGCCTGCCATGCAGCGTGGGGCACAGGGCAAGAAATCCTGCAAGGTATGGTGAGGTCAGAGGCAGAGACGGTAAGTGGTGGGGTGGATCTTGCTGCCATCCGAGCAGCGCTGAGTCCGCCTGGCATCGAGCCTGCCTCTAATGGAATGTGACCCACCGCTGGGAATGAGCTCATCTGTAATCCACTTAATTGAGTTTTATGAGCAGGATTCTCACATCGGGGGGGAGCCAGCCTGCCTTCTTCCTAGCACTCACCCTTCTTTGCTTGCTGCCTGGGGAGGAGAAGGGGAGTGAGGGGTGTGTGCACTACTCCACTGAGCTAGTGATAGTCTAGCTTCTGATTTTCTGCCTGCCCTGGAGAATGTGCAGGGAGCTGGACAGGCATGCTCTTCAAGACACCCACTGCCTCATGGTGTAATGTTTGTTTCTTCTGCAGGATGCTCAAATGTCAATGTGACTATTGGTAATGCTGTCAGGACTGCAGAGCCTTAAGTTTTCCCAGCATTTTGGTCTCTGTGCAAGTACTGGGTACTCAGAGGAGATGCTCTCAGGTATGCATGAACCACCTTAACTGTGAGTCCAAGTGTGATGGGACAGTCACTCTGATCTCACTCCTCCTTTCAGTGTGCAGTAATCTAAGTGGTGGAGCTGCCAGGATCCTGTAAGAGCCTTTGTTTACACTGTAATGTCTTACCATCTTTAGCATTTGCATCATCATTTGTTTGTACTAAGTGAATTGGTCACATAAGAATCAGCTAACAGAAATTTGTCTGCTGTCTGCTAAGGGATTTGCAGGCTTGAGTCTGTCTGGTGAAAGATGCAGACTTTTCTCTTGGTAAAGCAGAACAAAGGGAGAAAGAAAAAGTGAGGGAGGGAGGCTTCTCCCCACGAGAGTGTTACTTTCCTTGGAAAAGCCTAGTAGAGACCCTCTGGCATACAAAATTTGGGATATATTCCCTTCAGTGCTGGCATAAATGTCTGTATTTGAAATACATACTGTCTGTCACTTCTGGGCTACCTTGTAGAAGAAAACTTTTCATGGTTTCACACCAAGTGTTGCATACACATTGCAAAGCAGTAGCTCAGCAGCTCCACAAATCCGTAACTTTATGGAAAGGTCATGGCATATGGAAAGGGAAGGATACTGACATGTTAACACAAAGCCCGTAACAGACCTGTGCTGGGAACAGCAGGGTCACCACTCTGTATTCAGGTGTTTCTTAAAATCCCCAGACAGTGGATTCATGTAAATACACGATAATAAAAGATCTTATTTTTGTAAATGTGTGCTTTTCATCTTCACAGTTGCAGAAAATACTAAAAAATTGGACTAGAAGAAATATGAGGATTCAAAACGCAGGGAGAAAATAAAAAGAATCTCTATGGATTCTTCCATATGTGGGGGTTTTTGGTTGGTTGGTTTTATTAGGGTTTTCTTTGTTTGTTTTTTGTTTGTTTTGAAAGTGCTTTAAACCAATCTGACATGGAGGTGCAATGACTTTCTATTGACATCTCAATGCTGAGCTGCTGTAATGACTGTTCAGGATGGTTCATTGTAACTGTACTGCAGATGAAGTGCCTGTTTTCTTCCCTTCTGCTTTCTGAATTCAGGATTCCCTCATTTATAAAATCATAGAATATTAGAATAGTTTATATTGGAAGGGACCTTTAAAGGTCATCTTGTGCAATGAGTAGGGACATCTTCAACTAGACCAGTCTATTCAGAACCCAGTTCACCCTGAACTTGAATATGAGTTCACCTTGAACTCACCCTGAACCTTGGATATTTCCAGGGATAAGGTATCTACCACCTTTCTGGGCAACCTGTTCCACTATTTCACCACCCTCACAGTTAAAAATTTCTTCCTTGTATCTAGTCTACCATCTTGTATTTTAAACCCACTACCCCTTGTCCTGTCACAACAAGCCCTGCTAAAAAGTCTGTCCCCATTTTCTTCTAAGTCCTTTTCTGGTATTGAGAAAACTCATTAAGGTCCTCCTTCAGCTATCTCTTCTCTAGACTGAGTAGCCTCGACTCTCTCAGTCTTTCCTCATAGGAGAAGTGTTTCAGTCCTTGGATTGTTTTTGTTACCATCCTCTGGATCTGCTCCATCAGGTCCATTTTTTTTCTATGCTGTGGACCCCATAGCTGGATACAGTGCTCCAGGTGGGGTCTCATGAGAGTAGACCTGGGGCATAGAATCCCCTCCCTTGATTTGCTGGTCATGCTGCTTTTGAAGCAGCCCAGGATGTTCTTGGCTCTCTGGGCTGAAAGCACACAGTGTTGTGCCTCTGATTCATCAGTACCTCCTTCTCAGCAGAGACGCTCTCAATCTCTTCGTTCCCCAATCTGTATTGATAATGGGTTGCCCTGATCCAGGTGCTGGATGATGTATGTGCCTTTGTTGAACCTCCTGAGGTTCAAATGGGCCCACTTCTCAAGCTAGTCCAGATCCTCTGGATGGCATCCCATCTTTCAGGCATGTCAACCACACCACTGAGCTTGCTGTCATCTGCAAACTTGCCTAGGGTGTTCTTGATCCCCTGATTGTATTGATGAAGACATTATACAGTACTGGTCCCAGTACAGACCCCTGAGAGACACCACTTGTCACTGGTCTCCATCTGGACATTGTGCTTGTGTTAGTAGTTGGCTACTACCCTCTGGATGGGACTATCCAACGAGTTCCTCATCAGCTGTTGTTTTTCAAAGAAAGTGTTTTTGTATCACAGTCACCTACAATGCAAATCCAGCTGGGTCAGCAATTCTAGTGTCTGTCTTCTTTTTTCTAGACTTTTGCAAAATAAGCACTGCAGGAACAAAACATTTTTCCAGTATCCAGCATCTCACTCACACATTTCCCCTCTCTCCCAGCTCCACGTACACATATGTGTGAGGAAGGGCTTTACTCACACAAAAGGACTCTACTGCTACCAATGCAACAGATAAATTTGTTGCAAATCTCTGAAAGATTGGTATTCAGTTGGACAAACTTAGACAGAGACTGCCCTGGAGTCAACAAAGATACAGGTTTTTTTTCTTTCATACTGTTTACTTTAAAATCTGCAAACAGTAATCCCAGCATTACGTGAAGTCCCCAAATGGCCATGCAATCTGGATAGAGGTAACGCTGTTCCAATGAATCCAATGCTGGAAATATATTGTCCCACTTAAATACATTCTTCTGCCATGTCTTTTCCCTGTGAAACTCTTGACATGATGTTCGATGCTATTTTATCCCTTGAGTAATACTTAGCTTTAAAAATGGCAGGAGACCCTTGGTATTGCCTCCGACTCTCTCTGTTTGTAGGATCTGCACAAAACATATGGTACATGGAGAAAGGAAGAGCTGTTAAAAGGATGAAAGCTGTTCCAGTAAATGTGGTTGTTAGGAGCCAGTGCAATATCTGTCATCGATGAAAGAAAAATATTTTTGGGTATTTGTACTTTATGGCACAAATATTTTTTAGAGAATTCTGGTAAAAATAATTTTTTGAGAAGTACACTGTCCAGGAAATTTCTGCTGTCATGTCTTGTAGCACTGGAAATGTCAAAGTTTCTAAGATCTGCACAGTATTTCACTCCACTGCCACGTCAATCCCAAAGAGATACTTATGTATCATTTCCTACCTGTCCATAATAGCTGGCCTAAGAAAACACCCTCTGCACAGCATTTGCCTCATGTTTAGATGTTCAGTCAATAGCAGGAGATATCTTGTTTATCTAGGAGAGGCAATCTTGAAGTAGCTGAGACTGAAATATTAATAATGCTATTCTTTCCTCTTTCTTCCCCCACTAAATATCTCCCTTCCAGGCCATTTTCCAGATTTGCTGGTGTGTCTGTGCTCAAAGCAGGAGGCAGGGTGCTGGCAGGGGCTGTGCTGTGGTGGTCCATAACACATCAGCTGTGGAAGGTCGTGCATGTTGCCACTCTCAGTAATAAATACACAGCTTGGCTCTTCAGCCTCGCCCTCCCCCAGTGAGCTCTGCACATACATCTACAAAACACCCCCTGGCATGCATGCCTATAAACAAGCAAACAAATCATGCCACCTAAAAAACAAATTGAACAATTCCTCCTACAGCCTGGGAAGGAAAAGAAGAAAAGACTATGCTGGTTTCTTTCTATTTCTGAAATATTGAAGAGCTACTTAGCTACTACTGTGACAGAAGGGTAGATAACTAGGTTGATTACACAGTAAGAAAGAAAGAAAGAAAGAAAGAGGAAACTGTGGAAGACAGAGATAGAGAGAAAGAAGCTTTGTGTTGTGTTTCAGTCAGCTTGATAAGTGGCTTTCTCCTGAATCCTCAAAGGAGCAGCCTCCATGGGTCAATCTCATTAGAGGTAGAAATGGAAGAGCTGCAGGAGTCCGCACTGGGCTTTAGCTAGAAAATTTGACAGCAGGGCCACTGCTGTCAAGCTTAGGCTTGGAGGGACAGCAGCAAGGTGCGGAGGTGACTGAGGTGGAGATGCCTGTGACAGAGCAACCACCACTGTCCAAATGACCTGTGGAAACCTATTTGTTCAGGAAGGCACCAAAACCCAGGTCTGTTTCTAACAACAAATCGCAAATCAGTGGCAAGATACCATGACAAGTAGATGCTGAGCAGACAGTTTTCCAAATGAGCTGACTAACCTACAGGTGACATTTTCCTACAGGTTCTCAGAGAGTGCATCAAAGGTGATTCTAAGAAGTGAATCTGTTTCACAACCAGCAAGTAATTTTTTAAGGTCAGCAGCCCTCATGAGGTAGTGTGAGGCCTACAAAATTTTCTCAAGGTTAGACATCTAAATAGCATTCAAAATCATCAGGATCCTTAATGTCACAATATTTGATATCAAAAAGAAATTGTCAGGAAGGAGGAAAAGGTCTGGAGTTCCTGAGGGCAGCTGTACTACTAACCCAGTCTGTTTTCCAGGGAATATGTTCCATGCAGAAGATTGCCAGGTGGCTATCACAGATATCAAGAAAGGAGTCAGGAAACTCATGAGCTATATTCAGTCTGCAGTTGCTACATGCAACTGCCCTGGGTTTCTCACTGTAGAAGGGGGCTGAGTGATGCTGTTCTTCCTCAGGGATAGAGTGACATTTGGTCCTGCTTGTGACATGCTCTTCCATCCTCTAGTGCAACACAGTGTGCCAGTGCTGTGAATGGGGTTACAGATGGAGTTGTGGACACTTGGCATCTGTTCCAGCGGCAAGAGGGGAAAAGACACATGGGGGTATGTGGTGTGTGGGAGAAGTTTGTAGTGAATCTGATCCTCCCCTATCAATTCTGTGGAGAGAAAGAATGGGACATTGACTCTCACTGCATGGATTTTGCAAGATCTCTGGTGATATGAGCTTCCTACAGTAGATTAGGGTGAGTTTCTGTATTGTTGGAAGTGGTCCTGTGCTTCGGTTTAGGTATTTTTGTGGTAGCTGAAGGCTGTTTGTCAGAAAACCACTGCTTCACACCTCCAATGGGATTATAACTTAAAAAAGGGACAAAACACTGCAGGGCCTGGGAGTTTCCCATGACTTCTTCAGTGCTGCTTACAATACACCTGTTCTATCTATAGTTGTCATAGCCAGGGGTACCACACTTCATCCTCAAACCCTCTGAGACACTCCTAAAATGGGATCCTGTGTCTATCCTGTTCTTTGCCTACATCCCTCCACTCCAGTTGCCTGTGACCCTAGTTGGTCTTGGCTCAGCAGTCTTTTTGTTTGGAGCTGTGTGACCTTGTGCTGACAGAGGCAGTCAGACAACATTCTCAAACCAACATATGGTTAATCAAACAAGTATTGCAGGCCATTAAAGGAAAACCTTTCTTTTAGTTTCCTCTGGTAGTAGGACAGCTGCCTTTGCTTTTCCAGTCCTTCAGTGGATCAGGTTCTTTTGTGAGTTTGGGCTCCACAGAAGTATTTCCTTTCTCCTGTCTCTGAGGAAATTTTCTTAAAGCCATACTGGTGTTCTGGTCCAAATTCTTAGGCAAAATTCCCTTCATGATGAAGGAATAACATTTTTCCAGGAATTATAGCAAGTTACTGTCTTTTAGGGACTCTAGTTGTGTTTAGTTAAGGTGTTTATTTAGAGCTTAGACAATACTCTGAGGCTGGTTTTCTGGTATTCTTTTTAATAACCCTTTCCTCTGCAGTTTTTCTTTAAAGCCTCCTCAATGGAGGTAATAAAAACCCTTTCAGTCCAACTAGATCCTGTGATAAAATTCCTGTTTACCTGCTGTATAATATCACTGATCAACCCCAGATCCTTCATTACATTTTCATTTTAATATTTCATTCTGTTATGAGGTAATCTGGAGAAATCAAATGAGGGTATGAAATTTAATTTTGCAGAGGTCCCCCAAAATTGCCAGCCAGTTACTCCGGGTCTGAATCAATGGCATGCAAGAGAAGTGCTCTGTGTTACATCCTCTAATTGTCACTGTTGGCAATCTCCATTGTGTAGAGAAGCTCGCAGAGGCAGACATTCATTTTAATATTCCCATTAGAACAATCCTGCTAATACAAGTGATTTAAGAACAGACTTTTGTTGTAGAAATAATAGCTTAAGTGGAGGTGGAACCTCCTCTATACATCTTTCTTTTTTTCTTTTGAAATCTCAGGGCCTACAGCATATTATATGTCACAGGAAATATTGGTGTAACTGCATATTGTAATTTGCTTGCAGCACATATTGTGGAACCTATCAATGAAGTGTTTGACAATGATAGCAATACAGGAAAAATCTTTTTTGTGATCTAGCAGATTTTTTTATCAAGCTGTTTAAGTCTCTTACTATTTGTTGGTGGTGTAATATAACAAGAAGCACTGTGTAACTAATGCTGCATCCAAACTGAAAACATTGCTTATAATGTCTCCTGGCTTGTAAAATAAAATCTTGCCAGAAAAGGCCTCTTTACCTAAGAGACAGGCATTTACGTGATCAAGGACTTCCTTCCACATCCTCCCATCTCTGCAATCAATTGTGTAGTTGTGAATGATGGAGCCTACAAATGGAAATGTCAGGCAGAAAGTGTTTATGCAATTTTGAAAATAGTGTAGATACTGTGGTTGAATCTCAGAGAGATAAGATTACACTGTATGTGTCTGTTCTTGTGTCTATGTGTATGAAAGAAAGAGCAAGAGGGAGATTACATTGTGTTAGAAAAAAGGAATGACAGTGTGTATAAGAGAGAGATAAAATTGTGTTTCAGGGCCTCTGTGTCAGAAAGATGTCATTGTGCAGATGTGTGTGTAGTTGTCCTTATGCTAAAGAGAAGGTCTCTGTGTGTTTAGAGGGAGAGATGATGCTGTATTTGCATTGCAGGTATACGGTGTGTTAGAGAATGTATGCATGTGTAAATATGCATGTGAGTAAGAGAGCCTGTACTGTGCATTAAACATCTAGGAGTCATACTGCGTAACTCTGTTGCAATTTTGTTTGCAAAGGAAACCACTGCCAGAGTTTTAGAAACATTTTTCCGAAATTCTGAATTTCCTAGGGCATCTTATATTTTTCACTCAAAGCAAATTTAGTAGTTCCTATTAAAATATTTGTTGAAGAGGCAAAACTATATCTAGGGAAATATGAATTATAAAATTATGCCTGAAAAAATGTCAGTTGGAATGAATGTTCATTTCATTGATGAACAGCACTTGGAGTAAACAGAAAAAGCCAAAATTATCAGAACTTGCATTTTGCCCAAAGCAAATTTTAATGCCACTTCAAAACAGTAAGTTATCAAAAAAAAATCTTTTCTTCCATGAAACATGAACATGTAGTGGTGATTCAGAAGCTGGGAGTTGTGATATATACCTGCATTTTTAAACAGAATGCATTATATCCTTTTTCACAAATAATTTGTGATTCTAAACTCCCTGATAAAAGCATTCTTTCTTTTTTTTCTTTTCTTTTTTTTTTTAAACAAAAAGTAGCCATGTGAATGATCTATTTATTTTAGTTGAGAAGATGTAGCATTTTGGATATGCTAAAAAAAAAGTATGGCTGAGACATATGATGGAGAAATTAAGATGTGCTGAAAAGAGGAAATGCACTTCTACTGTCTTCCCCTTCACTTGGACTTACCCTGCATCTTGACAGCAATGCCTCTGGTTCCCTACATCAGAGTTATGGCCAGCTCTCAGCACCAGACACCCTCTGTCTGTACAGCTCTGCTGGGGGCAGAGGCCCCTTTGGATATGGCCACACTGCGTTCTGCTTCCATGGGCTGAGTCTGTGAGGCACTGTGGCATTGGAATACACAAAGCTGAGCCCACTTTCTGTGTCCTGCAGTTTAGGCACTTTAGCTATTTTCATCTTACTCAAGAATAAAGTGCAAATGGACCACTGATAAATGCTTAAAATGTTTTAATTGTTTTAATCTGACCTTGGTTTCATAATTTAGGTGATTCAGGCTCTTGTGTTGCTGTGATTTTATACTGAGTGCATACATGTAAGAAGAGGTCTCCACCTCCTCTCCTGCTTACAATCCTCCAGGGGACTAGATACTCCAGAGTGCCTCACACAGTAAGTAGGGGAGAGCTGAGTGGTCAGGACTTGCTTCTGCTAATCTGAATGCAGCATCTGCATGTAGGCTGGTGTTCTCCACAGTTGTGATTCATGTGCCCATCACTTCCATATCATGGCAACCTTAGAGAAAGCTGTTGGACTGCCAGGACTGTCACCACACAGGTTTTTAGAGAAGCACTTGGCATCCTCTGCATCTTCTTCTAACAAGGGGAAGAAAATCTGCCTTGAAGCGTGTAGACACCTTTCAGTCCAGCAAAGACCTGTAAAAGAGGCAGGAAGAAGGTGGTAGGGGGAACAAAGGGATATTTTTGTTCAGTCAGCAATGGTTCTGGTCTCCCTGGGATGGAGTCCAAACCTCACTGCTAGCAGCCTTTTAATATCAACAGCCATTAATCCATCAACTCCTTGTTATTAAATGAGATCCTTCCATATCATTCTGTTGGAATTCAGCAATGGTTAACTTCTGTCTACAAGTTTTCTTTCTTGGTCTATAGCAATCTTACTTCTGGCTGCAAGTTTGATGACAGGCTCAAGGAATGAAGAAGGGTGAGACTGAATATTGAAGAGAAGTACGTGAAGACAGTGCTCTTTCATCATTTCAGCACTAACCCAAATTGAAGCCTTCCTCCAGCCATGCAGGGTAGCCATTAAACGTCTGCACCACTTTGTGCTATCCCATGATGAAACTTTCCCTATCTCTCATGCTCAAGTAAGATGATATGCAGACGACATCTACTCAAACAGTTAACCCTCTCTGTGCTCATTCCCTAAGAGAACTAGGCTGTCTAATTCAAGACTGTGCAGGTTTCAGTGGTCAAGGAGTGCGGCTCTGCTATGCTTAGACAACACTTGCACGTCTTATCTTGGTGGCTGTGTGTCTCTGCACAGTAACACCCAACACATCCTCCCCTTCATACTGTCATTTCATACTGTCATACACTTTGTTGGTTCTCTTGTGTGCTCTTTTGTTTATGTGCCCTGCCAGGTTTGCCACCTGTCAGCACCTTCTTGCGATTCTTCCTACATTTTCTCCTTTCTTGCAAAGCCACAGCTCCTAGAGTCAGGTGGTTGCATGAAAGTTCTGGCTGTCATTTAAAAAGAGGTGGAGATTTGTAGCTTTTTTGGTTGTGGAAAAAACTTGAAAATGTAGTGCTACAATGGACTAAAATAAACAAAATGAAAAGACACACTCTTTCTTGTTTAGTTGGTAGATTTCTATGTCAGCTTGATTTTTGGGGGGTGCACAGCTCAGGTTTTTATTTATGCAATGTAGATTTTGGTACACCTTTGTATGCACATGTACCTTCTCAGCTGCAGGTATAAAAATACACATGCATTTGGTGTAGATATACATGTGTACACCCACACCTGCCAACTGCACATATTCCCTTCTCACAGAAACCTTCTTTCCTATTCTGCCTTTCTTCCACACATTTCCTTTTCTGCAGCTTCTCTCCACCACCTTCCTCTGAGTTACGGAATCTCCACTATTGCTTGCACTGACTAACCTTCTCCCCTGCTCTCCCTCCCTCCTCTCCTTCACTCCAGGAAAGCTCTTTCTGATTCTCTTTTCAATGGTGTCTGGCATTCATACCTCTGTAGACAGAGAATGGCAAGAAGACAGTGACGTGAGCAGACAGAATAACCAGGGAATAAAAAGGAGTTGGTTGAGAATCTGTAATTAGAAGCCCAATTTCAATTTCCTTCTCAGGCACTTTAGAATGCCTTTCAGGGGTTTCTTGACTGTCTCAAAATTGAATGTCATTGAGATTTTTTTTTCTTCTTTTTTTTTATTTTTTTATTTTGCATCTTCTTGTTTCCTTGGCAACAAGTTGGTGATGCAGGAGCTAGAAATGTGCTATGTCTCCGTGGTGATGTTGGCGTGGGTGTGCCATGGTGACATCCACGATGGACGCACAGCTCTGCCAATCCTACCCCACCCCTTGTAATAAGCACCATGGGCCCAACCTCAGAGGTGACGCTTTTATTTTTAGCTTCATAGGTGTTAATCTGCTCTCTTTTCATGACGATGGGTCCAGACGTCTCATTAGTTACATCAGCACAAATTGACTGACTTGAAAAGGGCTGTTAGGGCCAAGCCTTTAGGTTTCTATTCAGGAACTTAACTCAGAAGAAATTACACTCCTGTCATGGATTGTACCCATTGCAATGATTTGAATCTTTCTCATTCTCTTGGGGAAGAAAGTTACCAGTCATTAATGAATAGGACTGTGAATCAGAGCTCCCACGTTTTATTTGATTCTAAATGATGTTTTTTCACTCTTTCATACCTCAAGGGCTGCTCATTTGGAATGTAAGGAAACTGCTGTCACTCTTGGCCTGGGACACAGGAGATTAAATTTCACTGAGATGTTTAGTAGAAAGGTTCCAAGGTAACTTGTATACTTCCATAAGACAAAACTGTCTCATCCAAAGAGTATGTTGTTCAGATGGCTTAGGCCTTGTCTGGGTCTGCCCAAATGGCTCACTATAATGTTCTTTCCCCCTCTGGTCCAGCACACTCAACACCTTTACATATGTTTTTTACTGTGCTTATAGCCTGTTCAACCTTCTTATTCTGTGTTTTGTCTTCATCAACGATCTGGCTGAAAGCCAAGACCCAAACTCTCCTTTGACATAACTCTTGATATGTACAATAGTGGAGTAAGGGCTAGCCTCAATCTCATCAAATATCCAGAGGTCCTACTTCTTTTTTCGTGTTTCATTTTCTAGGAGGCTTTATGACATCATACAGAGACTGTGATGTCAACAAGGAACCCTCTGGGTAGGCTTTTGAGAGGTTGCTATGGATCTTCTTACTGCCAAATGACTGTAACTTTATCCCAATGGGATTTGCAATAGGGCTCATCCATGCAGCAATAAAGCCAAGTATCGAATTCTTCTTGCCAGAAAGACCAATTAAAGGATTAAGTGTGAAAAGCTAAAACCCATAACAATCATAGTGACTGGGTTTTCTTTTCCTTTTTAGACTGTAATCATCTTTGCAGCATATTGTTCTGGGGTCAGCATCCTCAGGGATACATTGGTGCAGCAAATGATGGAAAGAAGCTGGAGAGGAAAACCAAAGTGAATCCAGCCAAGGCAAGATAAGCTTCTCTTCCAGCCATGCTGGCAGATTTCCTTTGCCTTCTTTCCTACAATTTTTAAATGTTTTGAGCACAGACTTAGTTTATTCAGCTTCCAAGATGTGTTCTTGTTCAAAAGGTGTTTTATTGTGTAGAGCCAGAGGAAACATGAGGAACAACCAGGCACCAACAGCACATTAAGCAGATGTGTCATTGACACAGCATGTCAATGGGAAGTGAATCCAGATTCTGTTTTTAAGGATGTTATGTTCCAAGAGAAGTGCATAAATCTGACTAAAATGCCTCGCTCATTGGATCTGAATCTAGCATTTAGTCCTGACTGCCACTGAAATCCAGGTCAGATTTGTCTTTTTATTTGCAATTGTGTTAACAGATGAGAGGAGCTGACACATCTGTCTCACACCAGCATTGTATCTAGTGTTGTCTAAAGAAGGTCTCCTGCCTCAAGGAACCAGCAGCCCTTAGGTGTGATCTGATAAGATGCAGAACACCATAACAGAGACATTTCCACTAAGTTTGGTGGGGAAAAAGGCTGCATGTTTGGCTGCATGTTTGCTAGGAAAGGAAATGATACAGCAGTGCCCACAGCCAAAAACCAGCAGTGCCCACAGCCAAATGTGATGAATTACCTGGAATAAGCAGTAAAGGTAGTGGAAACTGTTGTTGGAATACTCAGTAGAGGGACTATGCTTAAATCATGTGAGTAAAACTGAATAGAGAGAAAAATGAGCTCAAAAAACCTCAACAGAACTGTCCTATGGGGGTTTCTTTTTTATTTTGTCTCTTTTTTTCCTAAATGCACTAGCAGAAAATGTCTGCAGAAAAATTTAAATAAAACACTACAGTGTTTATGTTTCCAGCCCAATAACTGTTACTGATTTTGCAGAAAGAATCAGGTTTTTCTCCAAAGTGAAAACCCTGTTCTTCCTCCCCATCCCCCCCTCTCTGGATCTGTGGAAATGAACTCTACTCTAAAGTGTAAAGTTCCTGGTAACTTTACACTTACCAGGAACACTGCAAGGAAGATCCTGCCAGCTCAGATTCTTCTCCATTTTGAGTAGTTACAGGGAAGTCTCAGAGCAGTTTTACCCATACCAAACAGCAAGAGATTCCCCATGTCTTTTGAAAAGAGTGTATAACGTGAAATAAAGTACAGTCCAGATTCTTCTATCACCTTTTTCTGCTTTGCCCTTCCTGCACTTGTTACCACCCCTTAGTGCTAGAGTCTGTGTGCACAGAATACATGAGAGACCTCATCCTATCTCTTGTCCCCCAGAGATTAAACAAGTATGCACCAAGCAGGAGATTGCTTTTGATTTCTCTTCTCTTCCCCTTCTTCCCCTGACTTGAGATTCTGCAGCTTCTGCAATGTGACAAGTTCCTGTCAGCTGTCAGGGCACTAAAATAAAGCTTTATCTTGTCTCCACAGCCCTGAATGACAGGGCTGGCAATAGGTGCACTTCAGCCAGGCAGCCACTCCTGCCATATGCTCTTCTAACCTCACTGCATGCTCACACAGCAATCTGTAGCCTGGCAGATCTGCTGTTTTTCCTTGCAAGACCTACAAAAGGAAGCAACCCTGGTTCCTGTCTCTTTCTAGTGCAGTATCTTATGCTGGATTGCAACCCTATTTTTTCACCTTCTTCCTCCAGCATTGAGTGAGAGTCAGACTACCAGTCTAATGCTGGAGAATGAAAATCCTGCTAATTCTTTTAAACTAGAATTGACTGAAAAAATGGCCTTGGGGCACACATCATAAATTGAGTTGAAGCCATGCACCATGAAGTTGGAGGGCAAAAATACCCGCAACCTATCTTCCTTTAGGGAGAGAGGACATTAGGTATTCACACTTCAAGCATGCCAGCTAATCCCCCTTACAGCACAAGGCTAATTTCAAATAACATTTATTTGGTGTGGTTTGCTGCTGGAGAGGGCACTGATGAATCAGTTAGCTGCCCTTTATAATAAGCACAACTGCTTCCCAGACTGCTCTTTTCTACTGCCTTGTCTGCCAGTCATCTCTGTGCCACATGCTCCTTATTCAAAGGGCACCTGTTGAATAACCATGAAGCAAAGTGACAGAGCAGGGGCAATAAAAAAGGTGAAGCACAAATGCACAGTGCAGTTTTAACCACTGTATTTCTATGGTCTTGCTGTAGGGACATAGGGATTCTGCTGAATGACTGTGCTGATGCTTGAATGAGGAATGATAAGCCTATAATTTACTTGCATGGCTGTGTGACTGCTTCCTGCTGAGTAGGAAAGCCTAGATGGGTGTTTTGAGCCCTAACAGTGCTGCAGCTCAGAGCAGTTCTTTGCTACCAGAAGCATCACACACATCCTTGTCTGAATGAGCCCTACACCACAGGTTTGGGTTAAATATTGCTGCCCAGTAACATCTGGGAAATCCAGAAATTGCAGAAGGAATATGTTGCAGACAGCTGCTGTGGGAGTAGCTTCTGGTGGGTCTGAAATGCTATTCATTGATCTGGAAACCCATCCGTGGAGTAACTTATATTAAAAGTGCATAAAATTAGCAAAGAAACCTACCAACATACTGGTGATTCTGCTGACTCAGAATGTCAGTCTGTCCCTGTCATGAGGAAACTTCAACTCACTATCTCATCCCACCCATGTCTGACAACAAGACAGCAGTCACAAAGATAACTCACCCTCCAAGAGTTTCATAAATATCATCTCTGGGTAGATGGCAGGGAAAGATTCAAATTAGTGAAGGAGAGGCAGGGAAAATTAAGTATTACTCACTCTCTTTAGCAGCTTGAGAATGACCATCTTTGAGTAGACCAAAGGTCTGTCTAGTTCATTTTATTCAGGAGCCAAAATTAGGGACCGAGAGAAGCAATAAAAGAAACAGCAAAGATGCTTCTACCAGACACTCTTCCAGCCTGTAAGAGTTTTCAGCTCTGATACTTTCTGAGGTAGAGAATGTTTGAAAGAGCCATAGCAAGTTCTGTTTCTTCCCTTATGGATAGGCCAAAAGAAGTTATTCAGGGTCATAGGAGTCAAATGAGGGAACTATAGAGATGATGGCTGTGTCAGGGAGAGTTTATGAAAAGTACAGTAGAGGGGAAATATTAAGAACATGGGGTAGATTGGGGGATACTGTGTACCATAGGGTCACAGAATAAGAGTTTTTCCACATATGACTTCAAAAGAATCTGATTTCAGATATTTCAAAAAGTGTCTTTATCACCTGCAGTAACATTAATTACCTTAACCGTGGATATGTTTGGCAGACTAATAACAAAGATGAACTATGATGTATTTCAAAGGAACCTAAAGATCAGTGAGGATTTTGTTTCTTCCTTTAGGAATATGGTAATTGAGAAACTGAAGTAAATTTATCAAGGTCCAAAGCATGTTAGGAGCAGTAAATACATTGCTGCTGTGAAAAACAGATATGGAACGATTTGAAATTGTAAAAGAAAGGAGTGAGTGCTTTGTAAACACTGCAACGAAAGTACATAGCTTTTAAATAATATGAACTGAGGGCTAAGCCTTAGAAAAATAGATAATGCTGTTGCCAGGGCATAAATGTGCATACATTGAGAAAAAGATTTTGTTCCTCAGCTTTATGCATGTTCCTATTAAAGAATTCTTTCCTGAAGTCTATGAAAATATCTATTTGTTTCAGGAGATAATGTTGATTTACTTTAAGCTTTACTTAAGAGCAATAAGACCAGGGGAAAGCAGCAGAGTCTGTTAGGTCCTTGACTGGGGTGACTGAGGAGAGAACAAAGTGTGACTGAAGTCAGTGATAGTGTAACTGAGTTCGGTTCATTCGGATGTTGAAAAGAAATTTGAAAAACTGAAAGCAAGTGGTTCTGCATCCAAATTTTAAACCCACTTATAAACTAATATTTATCAAGGCATATTTTGGACAGTCTGAGGACATCTAACTTTGATACTTCTATGGATTTACCTCCTAGGAAAAAGGATCTTAGAACGACAGAATTCACAGCAGATCCAAAAATTTCCAATGAATCAAAACAAGCAAACAAAAGACCCAAACCACGGCAAGCAAAAAAACACACAATAAAGCAAACAAAACCCTCATGGATTTATGACTGGAATGCTTGGATAGATTTTACAGAAATGCATGATTGCATTGGGTATAATAAAGAATTTTAAATCTTCAGTATCATTAATGAATTTTGCTTTTGAGGGTTGAAAAGCAGAGTGTGACTACCAAGCAGAATTTCTGTCCACATAGTAGCATTTCAAGAGATGGTAAACAGATTTATCATCTCTTATGCCTTTTAATAATGTCTTTGTAGAAACTGTGGTGAAATTCTCAGTGTTAGGTGAAATTACATGTCCAGCACAAACAACTTTAATATGTGTAGATTATCTCACTGCTACAAGAAAGACAGAAAGTATTGTACAATAGAATGTTGGAGGAAGTGACAGTAAGGTAGGATTTAAGATCAGTTTTAAGTCAATGAAGTTAAAACAAATGCTTCCTGAATTTGTTGTGTGTAGAGGAATAGGGCTTTAATGCTGAGCATGACATAATTTTTCGAAGTACAAAATCATCCTTTAGTTTTCCTGGGGTGTGATACCTGTGTACATACACAGACAGGATCTGTTGATGTCCTGGAAAATAACGAGACAAATTTTGGGCCAGTGAGGTTGCACTGCGTGTGAAGAAGATCTAATAAGAGCCTGCAGGACTTTGATAAAATGATAAAAAGGGAGATCCAGCAAAGTCCCATTTTCAGTGGGCACAGTATGATCAAAATTAAGTCAGACAGAGTAGTTCAGCATCCTTTGGGAGGCCATTTTGACTTCTTGGATGACTAAACATACAAAGGAGGCAGGTTTTGCCAAAGATCTAAGAATTAATAACCTTCACTGGCTTTCAAGCAACAACACTAAATGAGCTCTGTGTTTCAGCAGCTTTCCTCTCCCTGTTGGGCTGTTTTAGCCTATTAGTTCCCAAGGGTTACAGGAAATGCTGGAAGACCTTGAGGGCATCACCATGCCTCAAGCCATGGCTTGGTAACTACTGAGCTTAATGCAAGAATGAAAATGGCCGTGCTGCCATTTTAACATTTTAACATTCCTTGTTAGTGGCTGACAGCTAAGCAGGGAAGGGCCCGGCCTGTGTCATGTGCAACATAGAGATTATCTGACACTGTCACGTTGTTACATTTTTGTGTTTCATGTTGCCTGAGGACCGAGTGTTTTGTTTTCTCTGATTTATTTTGCTTTTAAGCTTTTAGCCTTAAGAAGAAAATTAAAGACATAAAAAGTTTTAGGCAGAACTCAGTGCTGTTCTTGAAAAGAATCATAGAATGGTTTTGATTGGAAAGGTTCTTAAAGGTCATCTACTTCCAAATCCCTGACACAGGCAGAGACACCTTTTACTAGACCAGGTTGCTCCAAGCCCCATCCAACTTGACACTTCCAGGGATGGGGCATCCACCAGTTCTTTGGCCAATGTCTTCCAGTGCCTCATCAGCCACACATTAAGAATTTCTTCCTAGTACCCAATGTAAACCTACTCTTAGTTTGAAGCCATTCCCACTTATCCTGTCATGACATGCCCTTGTTAAAAGTCCCTCTCCATCTTTCTTGCAGGCTCCCCTCTGGTACTGGAAGGCCACAATTATGTCACCATGAAGCCTTCTCTTCTCCTGGCTGAACAATCCCAATTCTCTCAGCCTGCCTTTTAGGAGAGGTGCTTCATCCCTCCAGCCATCTTGGTGACCCTCTCTGGGATCATTCCAACAGGTCAATGTCCCTCCTGTGCTGAGAACCTCAGAGCTGGGTGCAGTACTGCAGGTGGGATCTCACAGAGCAGAGTAGAGGGGCAGAATCCCCTTCCTTGCCCTCCTGGCCATGCTACTTTGGATGTAGCCCCGGCAATGGCAGTGTTATTTTTGAACTGTGACTAATTTTAAGAAAGTTGGACATATATAATTTGCTTTTCTAACTTTATAAAGACCTAACACAGATCCTTGACTTGAAAAGAACTCTAAAATGAGAAAGCTCAGAATTACACTTCCCGAAGCAGATAAAATTGTATTCTCTTGTAGGTATTCTTAACAATAGAACCTTTCAATATATGATGATATGATACAGATAAGATTGTCAAACTCTCCATCATTTACTAGGGAACATTGTTCATATTTGAGCTTAGCTTTCATAACAAACAGAGAATGAATTTCTTTTTCCTCCTCTCTAGCTGAATAAATTAGGGCAACACAGAAGTATTACCCTTCAAATTTTATAGCATATGTTATTAAAGTAAGTTTAAACTTGACCCCACTGAGATGAACACACATGAGAAGACCATCTAGGTCAGCATGCTTGTCCTCTCTGATGTAGGTGGTAAACTAATGCCTTTTTCCTCCTTTCTCCCTCGAGCTGAAGGAGACCTTTCCCCCTCCACTGAGCCCTGCATCTGCTGTGTCATTACCAGAGCAGGCATAAAGGTCTCTCTGTGCTTGACTGTGGGTCCTCATCACCTCCCTTGCTGCTTCCTGCTGCCTTCTGCAGGCTCAGAAACCCTCTCTGGCCTCTACTTGGGTCAGGTTGTGCCTCAGCTACTGGACAGAGGGGACAGACAGCTCTGGGTGGCAACTACACCACAGACAACCTGAGTGAATTGTGCATGCAGGTTGTAGGGCAAAGAAGGGGTGCAGCAGGTGGGAACCAAGACTGGCAGCATGTCACATGCTTCTCTAGCATGTCACAGTGCCAGGCACGCAGGGGATATGGCACTTTGTTGTATAGAACAGTTATGTCTGGTAGTGAGTGGGACTGCTTTGAGAAATCAGGCTGCCCTCTCCAGAAAGTTTAGTTTTCTCCTTGCCACCAGAATTGCTTGGGGAGGGAGCCAATCCCTCAGACTTACACAGAAAATTCACCACTGTGCTTGGAACAACTCCTAAACCTCCAGAAAATCCCAGTCCAGAAACATAGCTCAGTATCCTGTAGAGCTGAGCTAAAATAGGGCCCTTTGCTGTAATGCAGTTTCCATGCACGGGGCAGCAGATTTGGATTCCCGCCTGCACAGACCTGGACTCTTAATAAAATTCCATCTGTGTTTCCTGCCCTCTGGGGTGAGTTCCTTTGGCTAACAGTCAGGTCTTGGAAAAGAAATTATAATTGCTGTAGCAGGGCACTCTTAAGAAGGTTGGGTATGGTGCGGATCTGATAATGTGGAACTCTTTTAATTGTAACAAAATTTTAGCTGTGGTGAGACTGAACTATGACCCATTCTCTGTTCAAGCCCTGTGCTCTGTGTTTTGGACTGGGGAGCACTTCCACTTCAATCAGATGCAGCGAGTTTTGTGCTGAGGATCCTACTGCAAGGGAACAATCCTCTGCATATATCATGTCTGCCTGGCAGACTGAGGGATCTGGACTTTCCTTTTTCCTCTCAGTGGGTATCTTGTGGCCAAATTAAATGAAGTCAAGGCAAGGAGACAGCCTTTTTAGGTCCTTAAAGGCAAGTGGATGTTTACAGTTTTCCTGTTTTTTTAATTCTTGGAAGATCTTTGCTGTTCTAACTCCCCCATGTACAGCTGTGGGTAAGCGAAAGGATCCTGTCAGCTCACTCCATTACTTCTCTAATACAAATATTTCCTACATCCATTAACAGTCTCTGTTTTGGGGTTTGCTTCTGTCTTCTATCATTGATCTCGATCAATGCGTGGCCTGGTCACCATGTACCTGTGAGTGAAGCATGACCATGATTAGAAATTTTTAATCCCTTGCTTGAAAGGCAGATTTGGCCTGTTGGGTGTCTTTCATCTCTGGAAACTTCACTCCACAGCTGACACTGAAGTGCCAGTTAAGGCCATAGGAAGGTCTTCAGTTGTTTTCCCTCTCATTCATTTCCTGTCTCTGTCCAGGGTATCCCATGTACCTTCCCTCATGCAGGCTGCTTCAGCTCAAGTCAGCTGAAGTCTGGAGAGAAGGAGGAATCTGGTCAGCTGAGGGGACAGCACAAAAGGAGGATGGACCTGTCTCTGCTCATTCTTCCTCCCAGTGCTGAAGCATGCATCCCCACCCTGGCTTCAATGAGGAGCTTTGTGAGCAGGAGCAGAGCAGGACCAGATGGTGCAAAGCAGGCTCAGGAAATTGTGCCTCACACCACACTACTGTCATGTATCACTGGGCAGCTCCCCTGTTCAGCACTGCAGTGCCAGGAGAACGGCACTAGAGGAAGAGGAGGAAGAGGAAGCCAGGAGAGGAGTAAAACAGACCTGAGGGTGGACTTTCCGTCTCCAATCGTGAGCAGTCAGTGTGTGGGTCTCACACCTCAGCCCCAGCACTCCCCGCAGCGTAGAACAGCACAGCCATCCCCAGTGGCCCTGTGAGGTGTGAGCCTGGATACTGACAGCCACTCGTCATGGCACTGCAGGACAGAGTGAAGGGTGGGGCCAGCCTGAGCAGCAGGGGAAATTGGCCCATGCTGAGCTCCTGGTTGACACTGATTCTCGTTCGAAGCTTGCTTTTCTGAGCCCATGCTACAGCAGGAGGGACTGTGTACAACAGCACATATTGAAGGGTCCCTGGAGAATGAGAAAGGGGCTTCCTGGGTCATCCTGTCTCACATTTGGTTAGGCTTGCAAAGTATCACATTCCCCCATGGCAAAGTACAACTACATTGAGAATAATAGCTGATAGGTTGACTGCTTTCTGTGATGACATTTTTCTTTTTGACAGACAAGCATATTAGACTTCATTTTATTGAAGAGTTACAGTTTCAGCACTAAGCTGTGCTGGGATTTAACTGTTATGTTTGAATTTTTGATGATTCTGAAGCTCAATAATAATTAACATCGACCTAGGGGTTGTTCAGATCATTCTTTGTGCATGTTAAAATTATTCTCCCCTTGGTTTTACCTAGGTATTTGAGTTTGTATATACCACACAATTTATAGAAAACATTTTTTTTCTAAAATGCTGAAAACAGGGAAATTATTGAGCCCATTTCTTATTATGTGGGATATTGTAAAGTCAGGTGTCTTCAGTGCTGTGAGCCCAGCTGTGCAGGCATGGAAAGAAAAATGGAAATCACAGGGAACAAAGGCAGAGCACCTGTGCACATCCCTGTGACTACCTTGATGGCAACAGGTGCTAATGTCACGTGAGCTCAGTATCGTCCAGGATAAGTAACCCAGCAGTCATTAAAGACACTGCATGAATTAGAGCATTCCTGGCATTTTCTGAAGCTTTCTCTGCAAGAGTAAGTGGCATTGTGGCTTTGAAAATCATGGCTTTAAAACTCTTAGTTCGATCGTAGGTCAAAATAAACTAGGCTCTCGTTTTCTAATATTAATAATTCAGGATTAAGTGAAATCCGAGGTAAATTGACATAAGTGATCCTTATACTGAAAAATGGGTACTCCTCTGAGGAAATTCATGACTATGTCTAAATCATTTAGAAAAGGAGTTTGGTTGTAGTGTTGCACTGCACTGGTTTTTGTCACTAAGACATAGATGACTGAAAGTGAGGACAAATGAGACCAGACCTGCAAAGCTACTGAGGAGACTGAAATTACAAGTGGTCCCACAGTGGGATTTTCAGGAATGCCTATTCAAATAAGGATACCAAAAAATCTTTATGAAATTGGCTTTTTTCCCGCCAGCATGAAAGTTGGCTAACAAAAGGCAAGGCTACCACTATATGTGGAAGATATGAATAGAGAGAAAACCCAGTCTATCTCCCAATGAAAGCAAGTCGCTCACTTCAGAGCTGTTTTTACTGAAGCTTTAAATATCCCTAGTGACGGGACTTTCACAGTACTTCTCTCAAAGAGACGCCTCTTCAGTTTAGTATGGTTACCACTGGGACAGCTCTTATAGGCAAACTGTTTTCTTCTTGGTTTCACATTTAGTTTTGTTTGGCCAGGGAATTAACCTGATTACAGTCCCAGGAGCAGGTTGCAACTACGCGCTTCTTCAAAATGAAACTGAATCTGATGTCGTGCTATTGAACCAAAATTAGTGGCTGGACTGAAGATCCTTTTCTTTCAATCTATATGGACCTCAAGCTCCTGGAGTAACCTTGCAGCAGAACTGAACAGGTGCTGAACAGGCTTTAAAAGCACAGTTTTATGTCTCTTATTTGACCCACCTTATTTTGTAATAACCACTAATATGTCTTGCTACTTTGAAATGATCTCTACCTTTTAAAATTAAAGATATGACTTTGAATTAAAGAATTCATCATAATAATTACTTTATATGAACCACACGCCCCTTCATGGTGAAGCAACATGCAGCATACACCAAACAGTGGACTATATATCACACCAAATGATTCCTTTCTAGAGGCTTGTAGTTTTTGAAAATATCACAATTCTCCACCTCCTTAGCTGTCATTCAGTGAAGTCTCACAGATGAAGCTTTTAAAATCTATGGTCGTTGCTCACCCCCTTCTTCTAGCTGACTTCCCTCGTCCCCCATTCACGTTATTCTTTGGAACTGCTCTTCCTTTTAGTTGTGTAGATTAAAAAGCCAAGGTCAAAGGGGCCTTTCAGGGCACATCCACACTGTGTGACGCAGTGTTATCCTGCAACTCCGAAGGAGTGCTGAATGAGCCAGAGCTAGCAGTGCCCTGAAGAGACAAAGGTGTCATTTGGATGAAAGCATCCCATCTTCAATTGGGCACTTTAAGAGAGGGAGATTCACCTGTTCTTCTTACCTTAATTTTTGCTTCTGATTTTCATTAACTCCCTGGCTGAAGTTTGTGCCTTTATTTCCCTCTCATTCTCTTTGTCCTTTTCGTTGCTGTGGAGTTGTCCTCTCTTCCTGCTGTGTTATGAGATAATTTACTTTACAGTTTGAAGTGAAAACAGCCAAAATGGCAGGGCATTTGATATCCATGGCTGGGATATGATTGTCAGAACCATATGATTTGCTGAAGAATTTCAGGTCCAACTTTTAAATCTACTTAAAGGGTCCTGATTTGAAAGACAGTGGTGTTAGGAGCTGTCGTGCCCTGAAAATTCAGGTTTCAATGTATTGTTCTTCTCTGTAATAAGATTAATTCAGAGGAAACATGGATGTGAGCCTATAGAGGACTGGCTACTCACCACTAAGCCTGTATGTTTGGGGAACACATTGAAGAGGTTTTGTCTGTGTCCCGAAAGTTACTTGTGATAAACTGGAGCATACAGTGCTTGTGGGGCTGGGCATGAAGAGAGCTGGCTCTGCCTTTGGCTGTGACTGATGGGGTGAGCACAGGAAAATGTCCTGACCCTCCCTGACTGCACCAGAACAGTTCTGCTGCCAGCCTGCTCCCCCTCGAGGTGGGTGTCTGAGAAGGGTGGAGGCTGGGAAGGCTTTCCTCGTCAGGGCTCCCTCGCACAGGGAGGTTCCCTAAAAAGGCCTTGTCAGTGGGAAGAAAATGAAGCTTCTAAAACACTTCTGAAGCGTGATTTGTCTGACCTAGTTTAGGTTCCTGCTTTAGGATGGTCTGAGTCACACCCTCAAAGTTCCCGTTTCTCTTCATTGTCACCGAAGGGAGACCTGGCTGAAGCTCTCAGACACGTTTGACCAGGGGATTCCCATCTCCAAGGACATGGGAAACAGCCATGTGGGTTGGCAAGTGGCCACAAGCTCATGACACCCTCCCTTTGTCTTGGAGATGAGCCCCCAACAACTCCAGGGGCCAAGGCAGAGGCTCCTAAGTCCCCCAGGTGTAATTCAAAATGCCATTGCACTGCTCCTCAGTGCCTTGGCATGGTGTCCTCAGCAGCGACGTACGTCACAGATCTCTCCCTCAAATGTGATGTCCACTGCTTTCTACTACTCCACTTGTTACCTGTCCTCTTTTATGATTGCACAGTTTGCCTTCTTTTTCTCTGCATGCATTTTCTGAAGCTGAATCTGATTTTCGTGACTTAATCCTTTGGTCTACTTCTGTGTTAGCTGGTACT
The DNA here is from genome assembly GCF_028551555.1 of Melozone crissalis. NCBI lineage: Eukaryota > Metazoa > Chordata > Aves > Passeriformes > Passerellidae > Melozone > Melozone crissalis. Next base: position 17,644,555 of record NW_026535786.1, on the reverse strand, counting down.
TGCAACTCTTCCCAGTATAGTATCTTCTCTGAATGTCATTACCATATCATTATTTTCTCTTTCTAGTCTGTAACCCAGGACTAATGCTGATACCTTCTTGACCCCAAAATACACTTTCTTAAATTGCATACAGATGTAGATCACTAGCTAGAATTTTTTGAAATGCTGTTTGCTTTTCTTAAAATAAATGGTGTACTGGGAACTGCAATGATATCATAGCAACAGGATATGATTATGTAGGAGTCTGTACTGAGGGGTATTCCAGAAACTATATCTATATACGTATGCATTTATTTGTATAAGCGTGCATACATGCATGAATATTTGTATTAATAATGTATTTAGATGTAATTAAAGAGCAAAGACCATAGTAATAACCTAAGACAATTTTCTTCTCTTTTGCAGGCAGTTTTATATTAAAAATAAATTAGAAGTAACTCCATGCTGTGGCAGAGGAGCTGATGTAGTGACATTAGTGCTAAATAGAGAACAGCATCTGACTGTGCCTCTCAGACTAAGTAAGTGAAATAAGCAAAATTTGAATTTTGGTTGATGAAATCCTAAAAATCCAGCAGTTAAAAAAAATATTATTTGACATGCCCAATATTGTCACACTTTGGTTTAACTGTTGTCTGGGATATTTTTTCCCAATGACAGATAGAGCTATCCAGCTCATGTATATTCTGAGAAAACATGGTGCTATAACTTTCCAGACGTGCTTGGGAGCGAGTGCATGTGCGCATTAATGTTTGCTGGGGCTCCTGCATCGCCATGATCTCCTGTGCATGCAGACCCATGCACTCATGCTGCCACACGTGCACTGGGCTGCCTCCGTGTGCGAACACGCACAGCTGCCTCGCAATAGTTCACAGCAATTTGCAGGCAGAGATCAATAGGTGTAGAAATTACTTCAGCATGGAAATTAATTGAGATCTATACGGAAGGAAAAGGGATGATTTCTGTGGGTTTGGAAGCTATTCTGTTTGGGGGAAAAAAAATGTATTGGAGGAGTATCGTTTTCTGTGCCTGTGGAAGGTCTGTGGGATGGAGTGAGGGAACAAGGGAGAAAGTTGTCCCGTTCAGTGGTGCAGGACGTCACTGTTCAGGGTTTATGCCTGCACACAGGGAGAAGGCAGCACGTGCATATATGTTTGCGGGTGTGCTGGGGAGAGGGATTTTTAACAGCCATTTTCACATATTTACCAGTTCCCGTTCAGCTCGCAGCTCCCACCTACGGTACGGTACATCACCTGTGCACGGCATATACTGCCTGCCGTGGCAGTACCTCCATTCCCTCTTTTCCCCTCCGTGCCCATCCCACGCCACCCCACCCAAGCAAAGATTTATGCTTTCTTCACTCATAAATCCCCCTCCTGGCCGTGGCCAGGGGGCTTCGGCTGCTGCGGTGGGAGTAGGGCTGGGGGCTCCCCAGCCGCCCGGTGCCTCCCAGACACACCCCAGCCCACCCCACCCCTGCGCAGCCCGCAGTGTCCCCTCTCCCCTGTCGCCTCTGTACAGTGGGAAAGTCGTTGGGTAATTGGGTCCAGATTGAAGATTTTAATTATTCATGAGGCTGGCGAGGGACTTGGAGGGGTGGGGGTGGCTGCCGGGGTGGGGGTGGGGTGGGGAGGTGACGAGTCAGGGAGAGCTGGCGAACAATTCTGGGAAGGGTAGGGAGGGAGGCAGGGAGAGGCAGCGTGTGCATGTGTGATGAGCAGTAGCTGTGGACCTTCCAGTTCCTGCTAACTGCCCTGGTGTGTGTGTGCGCGCGTGTGCTCGTGTGTGTATGTGTGTGTGAGCGAGAGAGAGAGGGAGAGAGAGAGGGAGGGAGGGAGGGAGGGAGTGGAGAGGGTGGGGGGAGAGATAAGAGAGAGAAGAGGAAAAGGAGAGAGGAGAAGGAAGGAAGAAGAAGGAAGGAAGGGGACAATACGATCATGCTGTGCTGTATGAGAAGAACAAAACAGGTAGAGCTTAAGATTTTTATATTTCTTTCTGTTAAGAAGCCTCCCAGGCTGCTGGATGTCTGTATGTCCGTGGGGTGCGTGTCTGCCTGAGTGCGTGAGGGGCTGGGGTAGAGGTTGGGGTGAGGGGGGAGGAAATTTCAGCTGCTTTCAGCAGACGTCTATTTTGCAATTCTTTAGCATCTTGCGACTGAAGGTTCTTTTCACACCCTGCAACGTGACTGTTTTGCCTTTCCGGGGCTGGTTATGTGGGGAAGGGGGGTGGCCTACATCCACATTTGGGGGAGCTACCAGAATCCCCCCTCTATTCTTTTTTTTTTTTTTTCCTTTAATAGGGGCAGTTATATTGCCTAGGGTTTTCTGTCTGTGGTTCTGAGGGTGTGGATGGGGCGGGGGGGGGGGGGGGGGGGGAAGTGGAGGGGTGTGTTGCGGCTGGCAGGGAACGTGATGAGCTCTGGCTCTACCTTGGAGATAAAGGAAGCAATTCTTCATCTTATGCCAAAAAGGAACGGATGCCCAGTGAGCCTTGATCCCTGGTCAGAATGCTCTCAATTGCTCCTGCTTCTGATGAATGGGAGATGCTTTATGTGCCCGTGCTGTGAGGTGGCGTGGAGGACAGGTGTATTCATTTTATTTTTGTGTTGCAACAATCTGAGCAAGAATTAACCTGAAGGAATTTTTTTTTAACCTACGCTACAGTGAAAAATCCAATTAAATAATAACAAAAGCATTAGCCTTAGGATGGGGAGAGTCACCCTCTTTGCAATACCTTTCATAGTACAACCAGTTAGACAAGTGTGCACCAGCTGGGAAAGACACAGAGGACCACGCCTCTGTTAGCTCCGAACTCGGGTGGGATAAGAGAAGCTCACGGTGTGAACCTGTTGGAAACCCACTCATTTTCTATGCTGGTACCGCCTGGCTTTTGCTGTAAGAGAATTGAGATGATGGAAGGTTTGGGTGGGGGCTCGTTTCAGTGTCCAAATTGTTGTGTCCAAAATGATAATGAAATTAGGAAAAAAAAACCTACTTAGATCATTTCCCCCTCACCCTTCCCCCTTTTATTTTGTGTGAAAGCCCAAACCTGCTTTTGATTAAGAAAGCCTTTTTGGCTGAACCTCTTGGACTTCCTCGGGAGGATGCTGGATTTATGCAGTTGGAACTTTGAGGCAGGAACTGACCCTAGATACCTTTGCAAGGCATTTTAGAAACTTCCAAGAATTATGGATTTGTAGGTAGTGACAAGGAGCTTTGGTCCTTGTTCTGAGCACAAAACTCGACTCAGGCACAGCACCATACTGGTTACTTTCTTTATATATGCATAAATTCCAGTGTCTTTTACAGCACAGCACTGCAGTATTCTGTTCACACGGTGATGTGAGTAACTACGGTTCCTGTGAACAGCACAGTGTTGCAAGAAGGTTCAGGTTAAAGTGTGTTTCTGAATGGAGATGTGTGTTAGCAAACGAAGGAGAAATTTGTAGAATAATGGGGAGGGGCAAGTGATTGGGATAGAAAGAGACCCTGCGTCATCCTGTGTTTTTTCCTCATGCAGGTTTTTCAATGCTCCGAAATTAATTATATGCTCACCAAAATCTGGGAGGAGGGGGTGAGGGCTGGGGAGGGGAGGACACGTTGCAGTCAGCCAGCAGAGCACGTTCTGATGGCAAATACGGGATGAAAAGAGCAGAGGAGGAGAAGGAAGGCAGACAGGGAGGCAAAGTGACAGAGCAGTGGGCGGAGGTGCACGGCAAATTTTAAAATAAAGTAGGAGCTCTGGGGTTCTTTGGAGTCAGAAGAGAGCTACGGGGGAACAGGGATCATTCTGCCCGTACCATCGCAGGTTGGGCATCGAAGCTCCCGAATGATGTTCCGATGTATCTGTTCTTTACACCCTTCCGGGCTTACTCGTGTCTTTTTGTGTTCCGTGGCGCTCAGGAACGCGCGGCATGCAGGTGCCCCGCTGGCACACACCCCCCGTGCCCGTGCCCGCTCCCGCCCGGCCGCACGGCGGGCACACACCCCTGTCTGTGCGCGTGCCCGCGGCGCTCGGCCCCGCTCGGCGGGCGCTCCCCTCGCTCCGGGCACACGCGCGGGCTCGCCGTGCGCTCGCTCCGTGCCCGAGCCTCCCTCCGCAGCCGCGCCGCCGCGCCGTGGGCAGGGTGGGCTCCCAGCGCAGCTGCTGCTCCTCTACCTGAACGCACACCGCTATTGCCAAACCGGCAATACCGCGGCTCGCTCGGGAAAGCTGATGATACACGAGAGACAGCTCTGACTGGGAGGAGAAAAAGATCTCGGTGTTCAGCATGTGCTCTGTCCCCACCCAGACCTTTCACTGAGAGAAAAAGATGGAATGGGTTCTTCAGCACTGGCAGGAGTTTCCTTCCCAAAATAAAAGCAGCTCTCCTCAAATTATTTTTCAGGGGAAGTCCCTGGTGTCCCGCCTTTTTGGCAGCTAAGGAGCAAAATGTTGAAATTACAGGCTTGGGCGTGGAAGAAATCTCTTCACATTTGTGTCTAGGTGTGCCTGTGTGTGTGTTTGTCCTCCCACCCCTCAGAGACAAATTTATTCACACGCTCATACCTTGCAGATTATTCTTTCTTGTGGGTGTGATGCCAGTGTGAAGAGTGAAGTATTTGACTGACTGACTGCGCCCGCCCATGAGAGATGTAGATATCTAAGTGTTGTCATTTCTGCCTACAGCTGACTGCACCTCTGAATCTGAGCCCACAAAATTATCAGCTGAGAGGTAGCATAACTAAAAATCTGGGTTGAGCCTGTGTCTGAAAACCTGAACTGAGCCTTTCCTGCCAGCGAGAGATGCAGTCAGTAACACGCAGGGCTGGGCAGTGAGATAGGTGGCTAGAAATGCAAGTGTTGCATGCACTGCATGCTAGAACAGATGGACATTATGGGGGTATGTGCTCACTATTGGATTGCATGAGTGATTAAACAATAACCTGCAAGCAGGTTTCTCACTTGTGGGTGAGATGAGTCCCATTCATCACCAGCCACAGACGCCGCTTCCCTCGTGTTCCATCCTCTCCTCCTCACCCCAGCGCCGGAGAGCCAGCGGCTGCAAAGGTTTAAACCTGCCACACCCATCAAATCAAAGGAGGGAGAGGGGAGAAGAGGCAGTCTGCATTTCTTCCCCCTTCCACACGAGCAGCATGAATAAACAGGGCTGTACCTCTAAAGATGCAGTTTAATGCAATTGGAGAAGGGAAAAAAGCATTAGGGAACAGTTCCAGCAATTACAGCCAGCCGGTGAGGTGGCTTGTCATTTCAGGAACTGCAGAGGTGTACAAGAAGGAGGAAATGGAGAAAAAGAGAGAGAGGAAGATGCCTGCAGAGTGAAGGTTTTCTTGCTTCAGGGTATTAAAATGTCTCAGGCTTCATTTAGGGTAATTATACTGCACAATCCAGATGCTTCAATACTTGCAAGGCGTGGTCTTACCTTTAAACACCACTGTGGACAGTGGAAAAGGGATATTTTAAAGGAAAGGTGTCTATCCACACCCCTCCTCCCACCACTTGCCTTCCACCACTTGTGGTGTAAATCACCATAGACTGCTGACTACAGGGCAGAGGCACTTCAACTGCACCTAGGGAGAGTCTAGCCACTGCCTCTACTTTTCTGAGAGACACTGAGCAGCTTCTGTGCTTCTTCCAGTAAACAATTGCTCCATGGAAGTTTAATTACTGTCCTCACTATTTCTTTTCCTGGGGCAATACCCCTGGGATTTCTACTGAGAAGGGTGTCTCCAGAGAAACAGCCCTCCCATCACCCTCTCCTCCACTGCCTTTGCTGACTATTAGAGACATTGATTTCTCCTAGATCATATAATGTAACTGTTCTTAATGGCACAGACAAGCCCCCTCCTAGGGAACTAATTGCAGGCAGAGATTCCAGTGGGAGAAGGACAGCGATAGGGCTTAGTGGGAAAGAAATCAGTCTGTGGATCCAAAGTGTCTTTGGCCACTTGCTCCTGAATCGAAAGCCCAGCAAAAACCAGTCAGGCAGTACCTGCTGGTATGCAGAGGCATCCTTGCCTAGAGAGCTGCACTGAATCTCCAGTGTGACCATGCCAGTCTGGGAACATGTGTGCAGCCCAAGGAACCAACAAGTACTGTCTGAGGACTTGTCCTGGCCTAGTGCTGAGACTGCCTGAATGATCTCAGAGCTGCTCCTGCCATTGGATCAGGAAATGAGCTGTAGCTCCAGGCTCTGTCCACGCTATGCTGGAAGGGTGGGCATTGCTTGGGGATAGAGATGAGAGGGACTTCTCCTTTGGTCATGTGGCTTTGACTGACTAGAAGGAGAAAGGGCAAAGAGTTTTCACCTCAAATCGACTCTCCTTGCAGGCCAGCTGTATTGGACCCTGAGATTACCTCAGCTGGTTAGAGCATGGTGCTATTAACACCAAGGTTGGGATCAATACCTGAGTGGGGCATTCACTTAAGTGCTGGACTTGATGATCCTTGTGGATCCCTTTGAACTCAGAACATTATCTGATTTGGATTTTGTGATGCCATCCCAGGATCCTCTCGCACAGACATTATATTTCCCTCTCCCCATTTCCCAGAGAGCAGGAATTTCTCACTGCTAGGAGCTGCCAAGTTGCAATGCCTTCTGTGCTGGTGGGAAGGAGAATGAGGCCCATTGGCCCTTGAAAGATGAAAGTAGGCTGATAGTCTTGCATGATGCAAATGAAGGATGTTTATTCCTGCTTGGATTTGCTGTGCTTGTGCTGTGAGGCATGTGCTCCTCATAGTGACTCATGTGGTTCATGTGCTGTCCATGGCAGAGGACATGGGGCAGAATTGGGTTCTGCCTAATCTCTACCAAGCAGACAGGTATCTGCTGAGGGATTGGTGTATTACCAGGTAAAACAGCAGCTATAGCCTGGAGGTTACTTCTGCTTTTCGCTGAGATAATTTGAAGCAAAAGCACCAGAATCACAGAATATTCTTAGATGGAAGAGACCCACAAAAATCACAGAGTCCAGCTTTTAAGTGAAGGGTCCACATGGGATGAAACCCACAGCTGTGGTGTTATTAGCACCATGCTCTATAAGCTGAGACCTCTGCATGGTTGTGGAAGGCTGGTGGTGCATTGCTGACTGCCATTTGCTCAGTGCATGCACTGCCGGCCCATGTATCCTTCCTTCTGTACAACCCTCCTGTTGTCCTCTTCCTGAACATAAACGACTTGTGATTCCTTTGCTGCTATGGGCTTCCTCCTTACACTGGGAAGGCTCTTTTTGGGTTTGAGAATGAACAAAAGCTCTGATGACAGTGCTCTAAAGACACCCGAGGAGAACCTGAGAAACCTTTTGATGGCAGCTCTCTGTTTTGATGCGCTTTGGAAGTCACTGTGTGATGCCCCTGTTTGCTGTGAGTCTGACAGGTCTCAGGGGTAGATTTTGCAGCAGTCCTTACCTGTCTGCATCTAAGTTTTGAAATCCCAGTGTTCAGTGTTGTAAAGATACAACTGTAGCCCAGTAGCTCTACACAGAGGAATTGGACTGGTAAGAGGAGGTTGGTCGTCCAGAAAGGCATAATGGAGGGTGCAAATGTTTGCTGGTAGAATATCTTGCTGTGAGAGTACCAGAGCAGGTACCCTGATGAAACACCTTTCAACATCTGAAGTCTAAAATCAAAGTCAGGAATCCATCCACATTCATTTAATCTATAATTCCAAGATCCTCCTGAGCACACCAGGAGGTGACATGTAACCTCAGAGCTCTGATGGCCTCAAGTGGAGAAGGTGTTTATATTTCCTTTGGGCTCTTTCTATCACCTGCTGAGTGCATGTGTAAAACTCGATGGCTTTTCATGGTTGTGAGCACCACAGGGCAGTAGAGAGGAATTGGTTTAGGGAGAGCTGGTTTCCCTTTCTGGCAGTGCTATTAACCTGCTTTCTGACTGATCTAAGCATACATTCTCTGACTGTTATGGCCAGCTCTGCAAGGTGCTTCTTTAATTGGGAAACTAAACAATTAGAGTGGAAAAAAATAAAAAAAAAAAAAAAAAAAAAAGGGAAGCCCTGAACTGAGAGATGCTTTAGATAGGCAAATCTCTGCTTTATCCATCCTCAGTCACTCCTGCAGTGCTAGGATGTTTATTAGCCCCTTGAGCTCCTTCAACACAAACCATTGATTTTCTTCTCAGACCAAGGCTTTATTACAATGGACCGGAGCCTGAGAGCAGGGCTAAAAACTTCGTTTTCTCCCTGCTATTCACCAGAGCGGTAGCTCCTCCCCGACCACCACAGTGGTCCAGCTCACAATATGTGTATGGGGTGAGGGAATAGTGTAATGAAAATAGTGATTTGTTTTTAATACAGCAAAAGGAATTTGTGCTTTTGGAGTTACACTGCTCCTGCTGTCTCCGCCTGTTACTCATTCTGTCTCCTTTCCCCATCTGTTCTGCTCCTTGCCTTCCCCCTGCTCCCTTGACCACGCAGTACTCCTGCTGGCAGCCTCAGCCATTACCACCAGGGTCTGGCTCCCTTCACCTTTCCTGGCACTGGTATTTGAAGGGTTCCTTCTTTGTGCTCCAGTTGCTTTTGTATCTGCTCCAGTTCTCCACTTGGGCAGAGTTGCAGCTGACACAAATGAGCATCCCTAGGCAGAGACAGCAAGTGGTGCATCTTCACTTCTCACCTTCCTGTTGGCTTAGGTAAAAGGTTCCCCAGACACAGCAGCAGCTGGGAAGGGTGTGGCTGCAACAGGAGCAATGCATGCAGTACAAACTGGTGTCAGCATTCCTGCTGTCCTGATGGTTCATGCTCCTTCCAGGCTTGTCCCTTGGCTTCTAATGCTGCTGCTGGGTGGCAGGCTGTGCTACAGCTGTCTTGTTGGCCCAAGACAGGATGTCCTGAACCTGGCAACCAGGGACGGTTGGCATTTATGTCTCAAAAGGGGAGCCAGGATGTACTTACAGTCTCTTAAATTATGGCAAATAAATGTCAGTCCCGTTCATTACTCATCTTGCAGCTGAAGTTTCTTGAATTAATTCCAGCCATAATCACAGTATATCCCTATTTATAGAAGCTGGGACATCTCACAATATTTAGGCATTCTCTCTGGAGGATACACCTTTCTGTAAGAGCTGGTAATTAGTAAAGCTAAAGGACTCCAAAAGAATCTCATTTACTTGGTTTGAATGCCCCTAAAATTCAGGAGTGCAGGGGAGTGTGTTTTGATCTGAACCCCACTCTGAAGCTAGTTTTATTCTGCCCTTCCCATAATTGCCTAGAAGTGCTACTGTGTTTTCAGTAACTTCAGGTTATTTATGAATTGGGATGATTGCTAATAACTGGTAATGTACAGAATAATTTACAGTCCCCATTATTCTTATAACTGTTAAGACTTATCAATTAGCATTCAGTTCATCAGAATATTGAGTGGAGTCTAATCCATTTATTTTATTAACAGCATCCAATGACCTTATAAATCTGCAATGTTAAGTACTCCAGGGTGTGCAGGTTGGGCACCATGGTACTATGCTATGCTCTATTGCAGAAGAGGCCAGTCATTTATATTAATTCAGATTTAAACCGGCAGGATGTAAACCACAATGGTTTTGGGCTGGCCATTGTTCGCCTTCTGTCATTTCACCTTCTGCCTGCCCACAGCTTTAGGAGTAAAGCATTCAGTGGTAGATTTATAAATAATTTAGCAAAAAGTCATCTAGGTTTGGAAGGGTAGGCATAAAGAAACAGGTGTCAGTCGCTGATTTGCTGACAGTAAAATTGCAGCCCTTTGGTTTCATGTAAGAGTGAAATCCAGTGCTGGAAATCACCCGCTGAGCAAATGCAAGGAGGGCATCACCTGCTCGGCTGTCCCTGAGAGGAGTGGTGAAGCTGGGAGGCAGTACTGGAATGATGGGGAACTGAGGCAGAGCGGCTTTTAGAAGCTGGGCCAAAAGTTTACCCCCTGCAGGGACACTTCACTGTGTTCCTTAGAACTGTGAACTTTCACTTCACCTAGTCTTAACATTTCAATTCTTAGCTTGTTATGTTGGAGAAGTCAGACTGGCAGTTTGCAAAAACCTGGATTGCACAGGCTGAGATGATTCTGTCAGAATGGAGATTTTGCCTGATAAAAGATTAAATGCTGTGGTTTTAATCCTTCCTGTTTATTTTTCCTGTGGAAAACCCAAAAGAATTTCAAGTCCTACATAGAATTCTGAGGACTGACAACTGCAGCAGAAAATTGATGCTTAATGTTGACTGTTAAAATTGATAGATATGCAACCAGTCCTGCCTAAAGCACATCACTGGCAAATGGCCTTTCCCTTGTATCCTAAATTCCACTCATAATACCAGCTAGAAGAGATGAAACCCTAAGGAAAGGACAAATGGAGCAAGGAAAGAAAATATCTCCTTCCAAAATAACAGAAGAACTGAAGCCAGCTGAAATCTCCATGAAGTAAACAGAAGTTGGATAAGTTCCAGAGAAACGTTAGCAAAGTTAAGATATGAGACAATACTTAAAGCTGGCTATTATATGGTAAAACTGGATATGCAGCAAAAAGAACCCTCCATTATGATGCCAGTGTACAAGATTTGGTAGAAGATGAAGGAAAAAAAAAAGACAAATTAGTGAAAAATGACCCAAATGGCTCATAGGAACTCTTACAGTTAATTCTCACTTATATTCATTGTCTTCTTGCTTTGAGTAGTATGATTCCACAAATCAGGAAGAGATACCATGAGACAATGCCTTATCTTGTAGAATTTAATTACTTTTTAATCAGGGTGTGACTGCCAAGAGGAGTCTGAAATGCCTCACAGTATTTTACCATTGTTCTGAACTGAGAAATAAGGGATTGTTCTAAACTGAAGTACATTCTTATAGATGTCTGTCACAGGCTGTAGAACTTTAGACCTTCCTTCCTTTCTAAGTGTGGAGGTGTCTAAAGCTCTCACACAATTATACTTAAAACTATAATGTCCCCATAGCATTCATAAGCTCTTTACTGGCATGCCTAGATGATCCTTTTATAACCCATAATCAACTCAATACACAGACAAAAATATAATTGAACCAGAGCAAGAGAGTAAAGTAATATCATCCTGATATCTTCTGTTTATGGTGCTCATGGAGAGGAGAGCTGTGATTGAAGCTTTCCAGCCAGCATTGTCAATAAGGCCAAAGCATTTTATGCTAATTTTGCAGATCTTAAGTAATGTGATCAGCTGCTAGTTGATGGCTAGAAGAGGTAACAGGAACCACAAAGGAGGAAGATCAGATCTAGGAAAAGGGCAGAACAAATCAGGATGTACTGATGTAAGATGGCTCTTTCAAGTCATCCTAGCTTATTTACAAAGGTGAGGGAAGCAATCTCTGAACCATAGGCTTTGAATGCTTTGAAGACTCATGAGGCCTGGATGAGGTGTCAGAAGGCTAAAAACAAGCATAAGATAAGAAATTGCAGACTACCCATTTTGACTTCATTCCTGGAAAAAAAAATTGGTGGAAATAATCAAATAAAGGAGATTATTAGGAGCCAGCACAGATCTGTCAAGAACAGATCATGTCAAACTAATTTAGCTTTCTTCTGTAACAAGCCTTGTGGATACAGAGGAAGTAGTTGTCATACCTTGTCATTTGTAAGGATTTTGACATTATCTCCAGTCTTTTATCATAAATGAAGCAAAGAAACATGTTCCAAAGGAAGGCATTACAGCAGGGATGCAGGACTGGTGTAGATCATTTTACTCAATGAGCAATTCTCACTGATTTCCTGTTGAAACGGAAGACTATTGAGCAGGTTGCCACAAGCTTGTGCTGTGGCCTGCTAGTGCTTCATATTTTCATTAACCAACATTGTACTTTATAGTGTAATTTTAACCGGGGTAACTGTCTAGAGGAAGTGTTTTATAAAATCTGAAGATGGCATAAACCAGCTGTGGTGAGCTGGGGGAAACCGCTGTAATTCAACAAAAGCTTGTCAGACCAGAGCCCTGGTTTGAACATCAGAGTGAATATGAAGTGCTCTCCATGGGAATGATTAATAAACTACAGCCAGTTCTACATGAGAGACTACAGGGTGTCCTACAGGAAGGCAGAGAGGGTCTCTAGAGTACCACAAGTTCAGTGTTAGGCTAGAACATCTTCCTGTTGCCAGGAAGGGGAACACTGTTTTATCAGGCTGTGCAAGTGGGAGCACAGGCTGTCAGACACATCTCATGAGCCTTCGGCTCTGATGTACACATGTAGGACTCAGCTGAAATGTCCTGCCTTAGTTTTGTTCTGCACTCTGAGGAAGTGTGGTCCAATGAGAGGATGTAGACTGGGATAGTGAGAATTGCTTGAGGTAAAAGGAGAAATGACTGAAACAATTAGGGTTGTTTAACCTAAAAGGAATAAGGCCAAGAGTGGTCGAGATGCTAGCCTGGCAAGAGAAAAAAAAACTGAAGTAATCTGTTCCCACTGCCCATGATGTATAAAAATAGGAGTAATGGTCTTTAATGGTTAGTCCAAAATGATTGTGATGCACTGGGATATATTGTGTAAACTATGGCAGCTTCAATCACTGAAGGGCTGCAGGAAGTATCTCTGGACCAGAGGATGGACTTAATGACCTCTTCTGCTCCTTAAACACTATTTCATATGATTATTAGCAAATATGCACTGAAGCAGAACCTGGACCCAATCTGTCCTCTTGCAGAACTGTGTTTAACCAGTAGGATATAAAGTGCTATTTACTTTTGTATGCTCTCTGTCTCTGGCCTGATGATTATTTAATTCTTCAATGGAAAAAGCCAAGGAGCTTATGCAGGAAAAGCCAGGAGCAGCTTGCTCTAAGCAGTCTTTTGTAGGAGGGAGGTAAGACTTGGGGTCTTTTCAGGTACAGTAGAGATTGGATCAACATCTTCCATAATTTAGGGAAGCTGTATGTCCGCTGAGATACTGAATAAATAGTTATTTACTACATGCTGTCAGAGAGGAACTAGAGTTGTTCTTTTCAGTACAAGGGTTCACGGCTTAGATCCAAACCAGAAGATATCTCCCCAACAACCAGAGCAAGATGGCCAAACCCAGACTGTTAAGATGTCACTCTGTCTTCAGCATTTGTTATAGCCAGGTTCTAAAGGCATTCACTGAGGTGCCCAGTTGTACCCATATTTTTTAGTGGACTTAAGGCTGTGGTTTCAGCAAGACAAGCTCAACTTCTTCCTAGGCTTAGCTCCAACATCCATCTCCTGAATACAAACATCTGCTGGAACTCCACACCGAGGTGCCCTGTTCATCATCTTCATGGGAGAATTATTACAAGGGATTTATCAACTGATGGCTTCTTCTGCCTGGCTGACATGAATTGTCTCAAAGCATTTGTATGGCAGTCACTTAGAAATTCCCAATCAGAGTGCTGTACTCCTGCTAGAAGTCACCTTAAGTGCTTAATCCCCTCTGCTGCCATTAGAGCTATTGTTGCATGGAAATATAGAGGAGCTAAAGCTGATCTGTGGTATCTTCCAGTATCTCATGCTAAATCTGTATAACCCTTAGGAAGATATCCTTTCTTTATTCCCGAGTCTTTTCACAACACAAGAGGGGGAACAAGACACCCTGCCTATAGTCAGGATTACCCAGCTTTGGGGAGATGAGAAAAATTGCAATAGTCAAAGACAATCTTTTCATCTACATCAAACTTTGCTGGGCTTTTCCTGTTTGGACAAGAATTTTCTTGGTAGGGGTCTTCTTCAAATAGACACTGTGGCTTTTTAATTTATTTGTCTGATGAGATTAGAGGAATAAAGCTTTGAAAGTGCAAAGAACTTTGCAACTTTTTAATAGGCAACAGTTGCACCTTTGTAATACAAAGGAGGAGAATGTTATGATTTCAAATGATGAAATTTCCTATTTTCTCGCTTTTTAGTTTACATTTAAAAGAAAAGATTAAACACCTTTATTAAGCATATATTTAGTTTTCAAAGTCAAACACTTAGTATACAGAAAATTAATTAAAAGGGTTGCCTATCCATCTTTAATTTGTCTTCTCTCATGAATAGACATAAAAATGTGGTTCTTAATTATAAGATCAAACACTGGTACCTTTTTTTTCAATAGGACCCCTGTCTCATTCAGTGCACAGAATGGAATACACTTAGGTACTGAATGAGTTTTGCCATAAACAAAGCTGATTTCTATAGGTCTCCTGTTTCATTTACTGCCAGTGATGAAGGTTATATATTGAATTGGGCAGGGGGCTGTTCAAAAACAGAAGAATGGTCTCGTATGTTGGCACTTGAATACTGCCCTGAAGAATTAGGCTTTTTCCTGCCTCTTGTCACAATTTCCTATGTGATATGAAAAGGCCACGAAAATGAGGTTTTCCATGGATGGCCATTAATTGGTGTGTTCTTGTTTTCTGAATTCTCAGTTTGAGACACCTGGGGTCTGACTTGCAGAAGCGCAGAGCTGGTATTCTATGGAGGTTTGCTGTCAACACACACAGAGCTGGGGAATACTAATCTGAGGCATCACCAATTGGGGACCCAAAATTTGTCATTGTTCTGGCCATTTTGACCTTAGCCTCTTTTTGTTTGATTTTAGTGTCTGTAAAATAGAGATAACAATCCCACCTATCTCCCTGGCAGAATATCCATTAAGGCCTGTGAAGCAATGAGATTTTATGGCAAAATAACAACACAGAAAAAGACCATGAAGAAATCAGTATTCTGAATTCAGTGATGGGTTTGAATGGTGTGTGGCAAATAAGGCACTTTGCTGTGCTTGAAATTAGGATAACAGGAAAATACTGAATTGCTCACTCTGTGAGCTCTTTCCTTTGTAGTAGCTGAGGTGAGGGACAGTTTCAAGGAAAAGAAAGATACAATAAGGACTATTAAAAGGCATCTGCAGGAGGAGGTCAAAGTGAGGTTTCAGTGGTAGTCTCCCTTTTACATTTTCTGCTTCTACCTTTAACATGTTCCCAGAAAGATGCTTGTAAGACAGGCTTTTTATGTAATAGATAAGTCCCATTGCTTTTGACTTGTGCCTATGAATGGTAAGTTGCAAAATAATTGGGAAAAAATAGGCCAAAGCTGTTATCACTGAAACTAGTACTACACTTTTCATTGATATTTGAGGCAAGATCCTTAAAAAGTCAGTCCTGGAACACTCTTGTTATTACTCCATTTGCATGTGAGGAAGCTGAGGCACAGAAGAAAGTGGAATAATCTACGGCAGTGATTCTGCCTGTTTTCTCTTTATATAACCAATAGCTTTTAAACTAGCATTCACACCCCTTCTGAATGAATTAATCTAGAAAGCACAGGAAAAGGATAGGTTTGTTCCTCTCTTCTTCCGCTCCCTTCTTCTCACCTGGAATAAATTGAGTGATAAAAATAATTTGTTTGCTTTATTTGCCAGTCTCTTTTGTTTGTTTGGTTGGTTGGGTTTTTTTGTTGTGTCTGTGGGCGGAACATGTATCTGCCTATGGGACACTGTGGGAGGGTCTCATAAGGAAGAGCTGACCCTGCAGTGGTGGAAGCAAGCAGGTCCATGCTGTCATAGGTCCTGTATTTTGAGCTTGCGCTGTGCTTATGAAGTTGTGGGTTGTTGCCCTGGAGGATCTCCAGGTGGGGAGGTTGTGCTCACAACAGGGTCTGGATCATAAACTCCACACCAGGATGCACCTAAGAAAGAGATCAGAGCCTTCAAACTGCGCTTAACAGGGAGCCTGAGAGGAGGCAAGAACCTTGGTGGTACACTATCATACACTTTTATTGATGAGAGCCTTCTCCAAATCTGAATATGGTGTTGCTGTTGTGGAGACTATGAATACTTGTATTGCCTTTCTCAGATATCTGGTTTGTAAGATGAGACACAATTTTCTGGTCAGGCATAGACGGGGATTTTTTCCTACCATGCCCATATGTGCTAGCTGCTGCTGAGCTGTTGTGTTGCCTCCTAAGCCTCTGTGTCCATGAATTATCTCCAGAAGAAACTTACTTCTCCAAGGGGTGCACAGAGCACTGGTGCAGAGCTGTCAGTCAAGACAGAGTGATCAGAAGAGATATTTCATGGAGGCAGTGTAGGTGGCCAAAAGAGAAGGTCTTGCTTGCAAGTCTGAAGGATGCTGTTCCCGTACCACTTAAGAATGGAAGTGGAGAGGCTGTCAGTATAGGGAAGAAATAGACCACGTTGCCAAGTGTAAATGTGGTTGTCTCTCTGGGCCAAACCTTATGCATATTTGCCGGGGAGGCAGTGAAAGTGTACACCTTGTGTTAGCTTTTGTGAGATGGTGGGGATTTTATAGTCCCTACTATTCCCAAAGCAGCTGGGATTTTAGGCTAACCTTGCTGTAACACTTGTGGAAATGTGCACTGCTACAGCACACAAATGGAGGGGGTGGCAGAAAAGGCATTGGACTACATCAGGAGATAGATTTGTTGGAAGTATCTGTGATGGTGGAATTTCGCTGCTTCTTATCCCTCTAGAAGGGGAAGCACTGAGCACAGCAGGTAACACTGTAACTTGTAAGCACCTGCCTTGGAACTGAAGGGGCCTTACCAAGCTAAGGTCAGCCTTCCCATCTCACAAAGTGCAGTAAGTGGCCCCACTGGCAAGGCTTGCTTGCTTCTCTTCCATGGTTCTGAACTGTCCCTGCGGAGGGCAAAATGTGCTTATTGTTGCTCTGCCTCATTATATTCACCCAGTTCCATCTTTCACATATGATTCATTTTCTCTTAGCTTCATGCAGTATGATATCATCAATGCTGATATCCCCAACCTGTGATTTTTCAACTTCTCTTGGATACTTGCCTCCAAACTCTTGCTGTCCGGTGCAGCAGACAACAGAGGATGCTGAGTACCTCTGAGGGGTACCATACCAAGCAGTTCTGCTGTTTGGAAATCCATTAGTGAAAGCTGAGCAGCACAGAAATGCCTGGAGAAGTTAATCAGAATTGGAGATAGGCACAGTTTTTTTTAAAAACCACAAGCTTCAAGTACTGTGGTGTAAACAGAAGGTCATTTTACTGCCAGTGGCAGTGAAATAGTGCTCAGTTATACAGAGCATGGAAAGTGCTAAACAGGATTTCTGCCTTTCCTTTGCTCCACTTCTATCGACGCCCTGTGCTTCTGCCCTGCAGCAGCCCTGCTATTCCAGCTCTGATGTTCCAGGGTAGCTACAGAGCTGACAAAAATTAGGCAAGGGTATAGCTGATCCTTTGAACAAAGTAATTCTCTGTTCAGTAGCTTTTTTGTACATATTAAATGATTAAATCTTTAGGGGGCTCTTCCCTGATGCAGTAATTGTGCATTCATTAAATTGCCAGATAAGATGTACTTTCTGTGAATTCATTTTTTGCTAAGAAAAAACCTTCATTTTTCACTGATAATCCTGCTTCACCTAATTCAAGGATGGACAACTTGTGGCTTTGGACCCAGAGGCAGATACTGAGTGATTGACATATAACTCCCACAATGAAATCACAGAATCACTTAAGTTGGAAAGGACCTTTAAGATTGTGGAGTCCAACCTTTGTCTGATCAGCATCTTGTCAACTAAACCATGGCACTGAGTGCCACATCCAGTCACTTCTTGATCACCTCCAGGGTTGGTGACTCCACCACCTCTCTGGACAGCTCATTCTGATGCATGGCATCCCTTTCTGTGAAGAAATTCCTCCTCCTGTCAAACCTGAACCTCCCCTGGTGCAGCTTGAGGTTATGAAGATATGTTGTATTCCTGCCAGCACACTGCAGATGTTACAGGTGCTTTTTCATCCATATCTCCATGTGGGAGGAAGCCCTCGGTGGCTTCTGAGGCCACCAACTTCCTACCAGCTCTGGGACTCAGCTGGGCACCCGGCCTCATCCCATCCCACACTGGATGCTGGCACCCTGGGGGCCACTGCTTGTTTCTGTCTGGCTGCTGCTTGTTGAAAAATCCCACACCCTGCCTAAGAGTTCTGGTGAGGCGCTTGACACCTCTTGGACATTTAAAGTTGTTTTGGGTTTTTTGGGGTTTATTGTAAGATGCTGATGAAGCCAAGAGGTTTGAGCTCCCATGATGTAGTTAATTACATTTTAGAAAGTGAAATCTAGGTAAAAGTTGAATCATACCACATTAATGGGAGAGGAAATAGATTTTGACTTCAGCTGCAGTATGAGCTTATATATGTGTGATAAAGACCATGGAGAAACTATGTTAGAAGAAAGTTATTAAAGATGCCAAGGCAAATATAAAAAAAAAAAAACAAACAAGCCAACACTGGGAATGTAATTGTCTGTGCAACCTCAGTATGGTCTTCTCTTGTGAATGCATTTCAGTACACTTCTAATGACAGAAACACATTTTTCTTTTCAGGGATTCTCACCACATTCAGGTCACAGAATGGACAGTGCTCACTTAATGAGCAGTTATTCAATATTTTGAATTCTCAAATAAGCCAGTGTGTGACCCCCACAACTTTGCTTAATAGTATTCAAACCTTGCTCTGAAATCAGAAATACTAATTTTCTCCTGAGCTGTCTTTTGATTCTGAGCACATCCCTGATACCACTTAGTAAATCTTTGCAACACCCATGTGAGATAACTGAGTATTTTTACTACATTTTTGCAGGTGGATAGCTGAGGTATGAAGAGTTTGGTCAGCAAGACGCCCTAGTTTTATGTCCAGAATTTCAGAAACAGAGGGCCTGACCTTTATTCATAGTTTTTGTTTTCAGTTGCACATATCAGAAAACATCTCCCATTACTGTCAGCTGCAGCTCTGAGTGCTCGGCACTGCTCCAAATCAGACTCAAGGTGTCTGAAGTCAGCTACTCAGAGATGCAGAACTTGTCACTTGGAATGACCCCATGAAAAGCACGGGCCAGATAACAGAGGAATCAGGAGCAAAGGTGGGGCAGAGTGTAGGACAGCCATCTGTTAGCTGCCCTAACCCTGGGATCTTCTGTTTTGCTTTGTCAAACTTCTCCCTCCTGCGTTTTAACTTTCAACTTCCAACTGCAAAAACTAGGACCAGGATTTTAGTGTAATCCCTTTATACCCCCGAGTTTCCTAAGCTCTGAAGATCCAGATTTCCTACTAAGGCTTTAAGTCTTCTTTAAGCTACTTTGTTTTACTTTTCAATCTCACAGCAGATATTTACAAGCCTTTTTCCAAACAGTGGCAGGGTGGTATTAGGTAATTTACAGAACTACCCTAACAAATAAGATTTATATAGGCAGGAGCCTAGCAGGATTTTCAGAGAGCCTTGGTGCCTAATTTGCACTGGTTTCAAAAGGATTAAGTCAATGAGGCATTTGTTAAGATCTCACCACTCCTTCCTAAAAACCTGGCCCTTTAATTCTTCTTTGAATCAAATTTATAGGGAACCACTAGAGCTAAAGCATAGGAATGTATACTGAAATGTTAATAATTTGTGGTAAAGTTCTGTGAGAGTACAATCTGTAAAGCAGGCATCTTGGGGGAATGTGTTATATTTTCTTCAGGCTTCAAAATAATTGCTTCTTCTACCAAAGGAAATTACATATAGAAACTTTTTTCTCTGCTTTGCACTGAAATCAAAGTTTTAGTCACCTGAAAGCCCCAGCAGGTGCAATCCTACATGAGTTTCCTCAGATATTCTAAGGATCAGGCAGATTCCGAAAACTTAATGGCTGGTTTAAGAGAGTACAGCAAGTGTTTGTACATTCATAACT
This sequence comes from Melozone crissalis, assembly GCF_028551555.1. Lineage (NCBI taxonomy): Eukaryota > Metazoa > Chordata > Aves > Passeriformes > Passerellidae > Melozone > Melozone crissalis. The sequence goes on along the minus strand of NW_026535786.1, from coordinate 17,624,918 downwards.
CATTCTTTCTGGAAAGGATCAAATGAGTCTTTTAAAATTTAATCTGTTTGAAAGTATTCTCTATTCAGGATTAATTTCTGATTTAATTTCAGTAGGATTTAATGAATTCATTATGCAGACTGACTTCAGGCGGTATATTCGTTGCAATTTGCTCACTTACTCCACTATGTTTATACATATGTGTATGTTTAGACATGCAGTTGGTTATAGTTGTACCATATAATTTCCTCCCCTTGACTGGAAAAGAAGGAAAAGAAAGAGTTAGCAAAAAAGAAAAGTAAGAAATGAAAAAAAAAAAAAGAAAAGAAACCACTACACTCCTGGGCTAAAATTTTAGATAGATAATCATTCACTGTGATGGAATTTGCATGATTTTTGCATTGTTTCTATTTTCCTGACAGAGGGACTGGTTAGTATGAAAAGTATAGTACAAGAAGTGACATGACCTGGCCATGTAATATAGACATTTGTATGCCATAATCTGGGCTGTTTGAGCAGATCTATGAGTTGCTTGACTCCAAAGATGTGTCTTATGAACAATTTGGTATTTTTATTGTGAAAGGGTAAATAAATTGATCTGGCAAGAACCAGCCTTCTTCTGTGGCTTACTGAAGAAGCAGAATAATGATTTTCTACCAAAAAATAACACTATATTTAGGTGGTGCTAGGGGAATATAAGCTGGCTGCTGTAGTATCTGAATTGGTTTTCCTCTGTAAATCAGTGTGCTCCCATTGCCCTTTCAACACACTCCCATTGTCTTGTCTCCCATTGCTTGTTTCATTGCTTCCTTTCCAGCACCACAAGGGATATCCATCCCAAGGATGTGGAAATAATAATGGTTGTGAGTGTTATAAATCCTTATACATTTGGTTTTTCGTAGTGTGAGCACCTCTTCCTTTATCCGCAAGGAAGAATGATAGGAGCTCTGCTGGAAACTCTTGGACAACCACTGATGAGGGTTTGACATTCTTCTATTTCCTCTTACTTTTCTTGGCTGCTCCAGCTGCTTCACATCCTTAGAAAACTCCTAAATGTGCTGAATGGTATTTGAAGGGAACTGACAGGAAATGGAGCAGTCAGATTCAGGACAGTGTTAGCAATCCCAACCTGTGTGGATTGCTAATTATCTACAGGACACGGCCATTCATAAGTTCCTTTAAGCTTTTTTTCCATTTCTTTTTCCCCAAGTGCTTAGCTATTTTCAGCTCCACCTATTTTAATGGCTGCAGCTTTTCCTTCTGCCTTTGGGAGTCTGATCCACACATTGATTTATTTTGAGCTATATTGCTAATTACTATTTTTGTAAGTGTAGTGTTTCATTATTCATTAAAGCTGGGGAGACATTTTAGTAATTTCTAAGTAGAACAAATGTAAATTCAGTAATCAAGTAAGATCTCTGGTTAGGGTTTAAGAGGGCTAGGAGGAGTGATCTGACAAAGGAGCTGGTATGACAACTGAGAGCTATTGATACATGAAGGAGTGTTTCTAAGAAAGCAGAAACAAACTAATGTTGGCATGGACAAGATGCAGGGGCTGGCTGAAATAGTGGGAGGAATTCTTTAGTTCACTAAAGGAATAAACTGCCACAGGAACCCAGAGTGTCATTTTCTGGGGCAAATGTCCAAAGACTGGTAAAAACCACACCCTCCTGCAGGGTGGATGAACAAAATCAGTCATGCTGCCCTGTACAGGGAGGGTCTACAGGACCCTGGAGATTTTCAGTTGTTTCCTCTTTAGTGTGTGACAAAGCCACTCAGTGTGAACTGGCTCTTACTGAGAGAAGAGGAAACACTGTCCAACTGTCCATTTTCTGGTGTTAGATCAATTGTTCAAGCTTCCCAGTGCTTTCTGTCTGGCTTTGCGTGGGTTCCTGAGGGAAGAAGGTTCCTATCATAAGTCCTTCCTAGGATAAAAACCCTCATTCCATATCCCACCTGCATCAGAGCAGAAAGACGTGGAAGTAGCTCTGTGCACTCTGCCTGCCCAGCCATCCTAGGAGTCCTTACCAGGGTCCCCTTTCCCTCAGCTTCTCTGCCAGGGGGCCTCTGAGTAAAGCCCCCCACAGGCTGAGCTCCAGGGGTTTCTGGATGTAGAGTACAGTTCTGCTACAGACGCACCAGTTGCAGAGTCATCTGGACTGTGTGCCTGGGGAAGAGACATCATGATATGCAGTTCTTTGAGGCTACTGACATGCTTTCTGACTGAAGGATGAAAAAAAACAAACTAGGAGACCTTACCACCAGATACTAAATACTCATTGAAGCCCTGTTTTAAAAACACCTTTAAAATGGGAAGCCCAGGCAGTGAAAAAAATTGAAATAAATAACAGTTGTCTTGCAGCAGGAAGACTAGAAGATCTGGATGACTATTTACATGTGCCTGTGATATAATAGCCCTTATAAGTGGTGGATCCAAAGACTTTTTTCAAGGGCTTTTTCCCTAGCACATCTATTCAACATGTTCCCTTTGGCCGGGGGTCTTTATAGCACTAAAATAGCAGGGTCCACAAAGGGGTTTTTGGAGCAGGCACTGCAGGCTTGCCTCCCCCTCCCTCCTTTTCAATAGGGTTGAATACAGTAAAGGAGCAAAGGAGGAAATAAAATGGCTCAAAGCCACATGAGCATTTCCCATTGCTCAGTGCCAGGGTCTAGAAGAAGTGACTAAGCCCTGGGGTTGCTGAGTCTTGTGTTCAGGATCTTCCCAGTCAAAACCGTGCCTGTACTCTGGTGACAACCCACCTGAAGAGGGTAGAGAGGAGAGAGTGTGGCACAACATTATGCCCTTGGGACTGTGGCACTCAGGAGTGACAGCTGCAATCAGAGGTCTGCTTGATCAGTTTTACAGACCTTGGGAAGCACTGGAGTTACACAAACTGGGCATGGTCTCAGGCAGTCAAGCCCAGATGCTTGTGTGAAAGAAGCTGTGTCATACACATCCCCTCTGGAGACCTTTTCAGGTTCTGGCAGACCTGAAAAGCCCCCCTTAAGGATGTTCTCATCCTGCACTGACAGGAGGAAGTAGATAAGAGCATGGCTTAAATATTGTACAATGCTTTACTGAGCTACACATCATCCATTTAAGGTTCTTGCAGCACTAAAAATACTAATTTAATTATGTTCAGAGTCCTTCTGGAACTTAACAATGTCTCCATTTGTAAGTTGTTTGGAGCAGTGGACCACAGAGATCTTGTAAAAATTATCCCTAGCAAAATGTCTCTGGAATCAATGAAATGAAACTCTGCTTTCATCATCTGACATTGCTTTTGGTACTGGACTGGACAATAAGATTACTGTACAACGGTTAATCAGTTAATAAGTTGGAATAGAAGAATAGAAAAAGTAGATCTGGGTCTTCTCACACTTTTCTGCGAGTCAGCAGTATATAAGAGCTCATAGTGGGACCAGTGACCTGTCTCCTCTATTTGGCATCTTAAAAGTAGGTCTAACTCTTCCTTTTCTCACCTGCAGTAGTGCCTAAGCAGGGAGGAGATATGGATATCTCTCCTTCTCTGCTTCTGCTTTAAACATGTATGAGAAATGAACAGTAAATGTAGGCCAAAGATAATTTCACATCAGGTTTTCTGTAAGGTCCCTGGCATCCAAGACCTAGAGTGGCTGTGAAGAATTCAGATTCATAAGACAGGTCCATGTCTTACCCACTGCTTGTGGTGAATTCATACACAGGCTGTCACAACAGTCTTATCAGAAACCTTGTGGAAGATCTGTGGGGCAAATATCAACACCAGTGTCACTGAAGTAAAAGTCGGTGGAGACAAAGGCCAGGGCAAGGCAGGGGATGCATAGGTGCAATCTCTGGGTCAGTCAAGTTCCAATGGGCATGAAGATCCACAACACCAATCAATAAACTGAGCTTCCATGAAGATCAGCTCCAGACTCAACACCCCCATTCTCTGCCTTCCAGCAGTTAGGCTGATATCCTGTCCCAGTGAAACTGAGGCTGGTGTTAACAGGGTCGGGAAATCCCATGGAGGAAGAAGCAGAGCCAGTAGGGCTACTCCTGGCTGGCTAAGGAGAAGCCATGCCAGTGAGATCTGTTGAATCCGTCAGAACCAGAAGCTGACAAAAAGCCAGCTGCCCCAGTGAGGAGATAGAGTCTATACTGATAGGTAGAAACCTTCACAATGGATTGCTGCACCTTGGGGATACAATGTCATGATACATGTGGAGCTCAGCTCTGCAGCAGGGTTGTGGGATTGCTCTATTTGGAACTAAAGCTGAAGAGGCTATGGGAGAGGATATCTTAGGCAGAGATATTTTAAAGCCAGTTTATCAAATTGTGTAGATCTACAACTCTGGTTTTTTGGGTTTTGCTAAGAGCAACTCTGATTGTATGGTGCTCCTCAGGGAATGGGGAAGCTGTTGGCTAAAGGTGATGCTTGGGGCTAGGCTCTCTTTCAAGACTGGAAAAACAAAAGGCAAAGTTCTGACCAACAGGTCAATGGAACAGTTAGAAAAGCAGTACTTACTTTACTGGCCTTGCTAGATCCCAATCAAAAATTCTGGTTTTGCTTTCTTCATGTCACTCTGTAATTTCAGCTGGGATACACACCTTTGTCCCTCCTGAAGTTTAATTGCTCTGTGTGACTGAAGGCACAAGTGGCAGCCACAGGGTTTCACTCCAGCTATAGCTGCAGTTCAGGAGAAGAAACATCTTTTCTTCTTCATGCAGGTGCTCAGTATAAAGCAGTGGTGGTGTCACAAAGGGCAAGTCCCACCTGACTAACCTAGTGGTTTTCTGTGATGGAGTGACTGCTCCAGTGAGCAGGGGAAGGGCTACAGATGTCACCATTTGGACTTCTGCAAGGCCTTTAAAATGGTCCCCAATGACATCCTTCTCTCTAAACTGGAGAAACAGATTTGATGGGAGAACTCTTCGATGGGTGAGGAATTGGTTGGACAATTACCTCCAGAGGGTAGCGGTCAACAGCTTGAAGCCCCTGTAGACACTGATGACAAGTGGTGACCTTTAGGGGTCTATATGGGGACCCCTATATAGGTTATTTAATGTCTTCCTCAGGGACAGAGACAGTGGCATCAAGTGCACCATCAGCATATTTGCAGACAACACAAAGCTGAGTGCTGTTGACAGGCCTGAAGGATGGGATGCCCTGTGTTGCTTGCCATGGAGGGAATGGGGTAGGAGCAGGACATAAGCTTCTGCTTCCTGTGGAGGTCATTCTGGAGACCTTGTATAAGCCTGGACTCTGGGGAATCTCAGCAGCTGTCTGCCCAGGATCTCAGGGGAGCAAGTCTGAGCAGGAAATTAGCCTCTGGGCCCTGTGTGCAGCTAGATCAGGAGCAAATGCGTCCACCTGTCATAGGGGCAGGCACTCTGAACCACCAGAGGCTATAAAACAATTCCCTAAAAAATTTTGTGGAATCCAAATCTAAAAAAAAAAGGGGGAAAAAAGAGACTGGGAGACAAAAGGTAGGGAGGAGAAACATTGATAATTCTGGGTTTCATTACCTGCTCATGGTCAGCAGATATGGATTCAGAGTCTGAAGGTGCAACTTCAAAATATTCCACATAGCAGCAACCATCCTTGCCCAAACTGCCCCAAACCCAACCAAACAAACCACATAGTCTGAGTTTAAAAAGATAAAATTTCTCTTTAGTCCAGTGACACGCAAGCTTGCATTTCTATCTAAGCACATCTGCATCAAAAATAATCTGTTCTTTGAATGGACTTTTCTAATCAAATCATAGTTCAAGGGAAATTTACCACCTGGTCCTTCTGCTGAATTTCTTCAATCTACTATTTTGGTAGTAGATTTACACTGTCAGCTTGGATACCTTCCTGCTTCCTTTCTAGGCTTTGATCCCTTGATTTGAATGCCTGCTGACTGGTTCTTTCTGAAGTGACACAAGTAATTCCCTCCAAAAAGGAGACTAGACACAACTGACAGTACAGTATGCACCAGGATCTAACCTCAAACAAGAGCACAGATGTTGATTGTGCCGAACACTCAAGACCTTTGACACAGTCCCCACAGACCTTGTGCCCTTTAGTGGCACACCCCAGGGTATACACACACCCTTGCATGAACTATAAAAGCGTCACCTTCTCAAGTTCCAGCCCAGTCCTGTCTCTGACATTCTGGGTCCTTTAAATTGAAAGATGAGTGAGTGCAGCCTGTGCCCCACAACCACCAAAGTGCTCCATAGAGCCTAGACCAGACCCAAGGCAAATATTTTCCCCTGTGAGCTTCTCTGCTCCAGAACCATGATCATCATCCTGACCATCATCCACTTTGTGTCCCCTTCAGGGGCAAGGCTCTGCTTTCTTTCACCCAGCCTGCAAAGGCAACATAAGCAGTGGTGAGTGCCTTTTTCCATTTAACTGCTGGAGCTTTTGGAGCTTCAGGGTGGTAGAGGACACTGGGGTTGACCACCAGCTTAAGAGAAAGAGGGTGACAAACAGAAGGGAGAGTCATGAAACAGGTGTGGAGAGTATGGATTTATTGAGAAGGCTCACTAGAAATATCTAAATAGGTCTAGCTTTGGTTGTCTTCTACCTCTCTTTGCAGCCACTGTACATGAGTGAATAACATCCATCCATCTATCTGGCCTGCCTGTCATCTTATTTTAATCTAGGCACCATAAAATAGAGGGGAGTTTTCCTACATATGGGAGGATCTTGTAGAGGAAAGGGTGGAAACCCTATTGTTAGAGGATTTGAAACTGGAGAGCTGAAACCCTGCTAGTTATACCCTGGGGAACAATCCTGCATAGGCCTTCAGAGGGATGAATTAACCTTTTCTTTCTCGAGGGTATTTTACCCACCATCACCATAGTCATCCTGGGAGAATAAAGGAACTCTGTTTGTTTCCTCGCCTTGAAGACAGGTTGTGCTGACAGGTGCCATCCTCTAGCCAGGTGTCTTCACACCATTTAACTGGGTTTAAAAAAGCTGTTCTGTGTGCTAAATTGCTCCCTCACTTCCCAAAGCGTGAAAGCCTTTTCTCTCTTTCACGTGTCCACGCTTTGCTCCTTCTGGGGAGACAGCTGGTTATTTTTTTTAATACATTCTGCTCCTTAAATGCTGTCTCTGAGACAAATCAGGTCGTGGGGAGCCAGGCCCATGAAAAACACTGAGGTGACTCATCCTGGGAAATCACTGGGAGTTGGATGCCTAAATTTCTTTGTGAGTCTAGGCCCAAGTGGTCTTGAGTAACATCAATAAGAACATACATTGTGTTCTACTCAAGAACAGAACATGGGCTGAGATGCATCTTAACCCCACAAATAGCTCAGGTGCTTGGGTGATTCAGCACTAGTTCACCTAAATAACTGAAAGAAAGGTTTCCACACATACTTTAGCACAGGTGTCATGAGAAAAGAATTACTTTGGGCCCTTACTCCTTTGCGTGGAGAACACAATTGTTTGTTTTGTTTTCGGGGGTTTTTTTTCCCAATAATAATCAGGTACTGTATTTCCCTTGGGTAAAAAGGGTAAAGTGTGTTATTGATAAGTGTCAGTGGTCCTATGGATGTCCAGGCTCTGGCCAGTATTGATGCCTTGACTGGAAAAAGGTGTCTAAGTCCTAAATCTGTGCTCCCAACACACCATTTTCAAAATACTGGGAGATGGCCACATGTATCAAAGGGCTCTGGGATTTGGTGTCACGTTGAAGAGGAGCTCCTAGCTAAGGAAAGAAAGAAGCAGGATATCAGGCTAAACATATAGCATAGCTATAGCATAAAGCAACCTGATGCTAGGATGCAGGTTAAGGAGATTGATACATGCTATATATTGGAGGGCAGAGAAAACACCAGGAAAAGGAGAGCTAGAAAGAGAAGCAGAGGAAGCTGTGTAACATTCAAACACCTTTCAGTGAAACAGTAAGTTCTTTCTTGGTCTCTTCACCCCAGCATTCAGAACACAAAACAATGTGATTATTTTTTCCAAGGAAAGGCAATGAGGTACACCATGAGAGACAAGTGGACTAACAGCAAGCAAGGACCAAAGCATTCAGTCCTCTCATTTCTTTGCCTATATGTGGCTGCAAACATGTGGAACATCTAGAAAACACCTAGGTTCTCCATGTCTCCTTTCCTGAAACACCAGCACAGGAGACATTTAAAAGGGTCTGGAGGTTATGGTAATACTTCCTTTATTTTTTGCTATAACTTGACACCGCCCCCACTTCCCCCCCAATAAGCTGTGAGGTTAGAGATGGCAGGTGTAAAAGCAATCAGAGATTAGAAATCTTCTTGTCATGGCTCCAGGAAATTTCTACATTCCTGGTACCTGAGAACTAACCTCTGCCCTATCTGTGATTTAACATTAATTTCTTATCTCCTACTCTCTCACGTACGTGATAGCAAGGAAATTCTCACTTACAGGAACAGTCTGCATGGCAAGGGATGTCCTAGAAACCTGGAGGTGTGGCAGACAAGCAGATGGGGATGGTGAGAGGATCATCCCTCTAGGACTGGAAAGATGCTGTGGGCTGTGTAGATGGAGACATAAATGTGTGCTTCATAAAGGCAGAGCTTTGCACAGTGGCTTCATTGGGTATGTGAGGATGGTCTAAATGAAAAAAGTGGACATGTTTGACTATGTCCTTTTATAGGTCCATTTAGCTCTTCATCGACCTGCCTCAGTGATACCATTTTGCCTTTACAGGATCTATGATTTATTTAAAACTAAATGAAACCAAGGACAGTTGCTCTGTGTAAAATGGTAATACATTGCATGTACCCTAACAGTATCATTAATATATCAGTATTAAGTATTAGTATGAGTTTACTCTACAAATAGATATGTAAATGAAGGGGAGGGAGGTGATGGAATACTAATATCTGAAAGCTATCCCTACCAGACCTGTTTCCTGGCTGAGAACTCTAGATTCCATGCAAACACTAGTAATAAGAGTCGCTTTATTCTAACCACAATACTACAGACAAGATGTCATGAATGCTTGGGAGATAGATAAGACAGACAGGTTTCTTGTTTTCCACTGAGATGGTTTTGAATGCATCCTGGCAGGGCTGACTCACCCTTTTAGCTTTCCAAGGAAGACAAATTGCTTTCCAGGAGCTTCTGCTGTATACAGGTTATTTTTGAGCGCTTCCTTAATTAAGGTTTATCTGCTGTGCACATAATCCACAGATAAAACACCCTTGGGGCTTTTTTTTTGTGTGAACAGAAGTTTCCCCCTGAACAACCTGTTTCTCACCCAACCCATTGTTACACAACATGACACACATACTTTGTGGATACCGTGTCCTACCCTAGAAGTAGCTGCAGGGCAGTAGCCTGAAAAAAAGTAATTTCAAATGCCTGGGATGCTTTACTGGGGAAGGACTGAATAGAAACAGGATTCCTGAAGGCCACAGTTGGCAAAGACAAACCATTAGTACATTTGTTTCATCCAGGATCTTGAACTCCACCTCTTCCCCAGTCTCATGGTTCCTATCTTTTGTATCTGAAATTATGCTGAAAGCCCCCTACTGGAAATACATTTTGCAGTTGCACAACTTGGGATCTGGCAAGAACTCCGTTGGATCATCCCAGCTGGGAGAAGAGGACAATGATGTCACTGGAATAGCAAAGGAGCCTTTTAGCTCTGCTGAAAGGTGCAGGTGGGAGGTTTGGTCTGATGTCCCTGGAGAGAAGTGCTCTCCCATCCCCTGCCAGGTCAGGGGCTGACAGGGATACACTGTGCTCTGGGCCCTGGCTAGCAGGGGAAGGAGATAAACTTTTACAGGGCTGCATAGCCTGGGTAACAAAGCAGCTCCTCTGGAGTCAGAAAGTCAGGCATGCAGCAGTCCACAACCTGTAACAGCTGTCTGGGTTGGTGTGGGAAATATGTGGGATGTGAGAGCAACAAGGCCAGTGGCAAGAGAGATCTCCCTTCAGTCCAGGGATTAACAATTCTGCCACAATCACTAATGGTTTCATAGGAATCAGGTGTGGGGACTGGACCCTAAAGGCCTTGTAGCCATGTCTTAAATTGTCTTTCCAGTCTCCCAGTCTTGCTGTTGTTTGAGACTAGCCTCAGTCCTTGGGGAGAAGGAGTCAAAGCTACAGCACTTAAGTGTCCTACAGTTCTCTGAAGGAGTATCAGTCTATTTTCATGTTGCTGTGGCTACGGTGTAATGCTGGCATATCCAAGATCTCCTTAAACCAGCTAGTTCAGGTATTAGCAGTTAGGTTGCCACAGCAACACAGGATTTACTGCAAGATGCAAAACTTGTCTAAAGAACAGGATGGATGAGCTTGTGTGGAGCTCTGCACTATCTGGCTGGTTTAAGCATACTTCCAATTTGGTTCCACCTCCTTGTGCTGAAGTAGGCTGAAAAGCTTACCCAGATGCTGAATGACAGTGTTGAGCTAGCTTTGCAAGACACACGAATGGTTGCAGCCTGCTGGTGCCTGTATTGTCTTTGCATGTAACCATCACCTGCCCCCTGACAAGCTGAGACAAACACGAAAAGCCCACTTTCCATTCTGTGTCATTTAATGCACTTGGGGAAGTGTAGACATAATGCTCACCCTTGTGATTGGTGCAACAGCCATTTTGTCCCTGGACATGGTCAGGAGCGGAAAAACTCCTTGAGCAGAATTCTGTGTATTAATCCATTTACATATTCATTCACAGCCTTTTTCACCCCCTACATAAGCATCCTGTGCCCCTCCCATCTCACTTCCTGCTGTGTACAGGCCCGTCCACATCCCTGCACAGCTGTGTAGGGTGGCTCTTTTCCTTGATGATTTGGGGATGCTTACTCCTTGGCCACCATACCCACTTAAGGAGTGTTGGGCACCAATGCTAGGGTGAGGGATTTGTGCTCAGTGGGGACCCAGGGGGACATAAGGAGTACCACCTCTGGCATGGCAGTGGACACCAGATTTGTTCTCTGGCTGAGCATCGCTCCCATGTGTGCTTGGCCCTGTCTTGTGCTGTGGAAATGATCACTTCCAGTCTGTTTCGCAGGAATTGCTGCTGCTGTGGCCACTCTTCTTTCTCCCTCTCTACAGTCATGATGTTTTCAGTGGCACACTTGCACATTGCAGTGGCTTCTTCTCCCTTCTTCCTGCCACTCTTTTCCTGAATGTGTTTGTAGGTTGTTCCCTCTCTCTTCTAGTCTGGAGCCTTTCCCCAGATGGCAGATCCCAGTTGCAATGGCCAAAGGAGTAATTCCCACTTCCCACACAGGAGTAAATGCTTCTGTCTTTCCCAGTTAGCTTATTTTCTTTGTTTTGTGACCTGAGCCAGTGATGGAAACCAGGTGCAGACAGCAAAGAGGCCAGCGGCTCTACTTCCAAGTAGGTCTTTTGAATGCTTCCCAATGGGATTATTAATAGAACAGTGTCCTTTCATCAATATGCTGCTGAGCTGTTACTTGCCCAAGGCCTGCTAAATTATTGGGGGGAAGCATGGTCTGTCCTGTAGATTCAGTGAAAGTTTATAAGATGAGCATTATCTCTCTGCAGCAGACCAGCGTGAGGCACAGGCTCTGTTTTGGTCCCATTTAAGACTTTAATGCACGATTTAAGTCTAAAAAACACAGGGAACGCCTGTTCTTTGTTGTAAGGTTGAATTCCCCCCAATAGTTGCAGAAATAATAATAGTCAGCTGAAATTGGAAAGAGTGATAATAATCTGCCCATTAATCCTTCAGTGAAACCTCGAGTGGAGAGCAAAGGCAGAGTGCTTGGAGCGCTTGCAGGCAGGGCGTTTGTGAGGAGTACATCCTGTGAATATCCCTGTGTGTCTGACAGCATGGAGCTGCAGCGGGGCGAGCAGCAATCCCATTCTCTGCTGGCAATCCCAGCCAAAAAGCTATAACAGACAAAGCACTTGGTGTCATTAGAGTCACACACCTGTGAAACAAGGTGTCATTAAAAAGAAACACCAACTTGAAAGCAGAGGTAGATTTGGAAGGACTGTGAAAATCTCCCTCAGGAGAGTTTTTTGAAAATGAGTAGGGGAAAAAAATTGGTATATTTCAAAATGAATGGGAAAATAAATCATGGAAGTAGAGACAAGCCAGCTGGTGAAAGCCTTTCCACACAGCCAAGATGGTCTCAGCATTGCTGACAGAGATGATGAGGTGCTTTAAATTTCTATTACAAACCTCTGCCTGGAGGTTTGGCTGGAGACCTATGTCAGTCCAGCATGAGGATAAAATTAGGGACACCTGGCTCCAAACCCATACCAAATGGAAAGGCTGTTTTGAAACTTTTCACTGGTTAGCAGGAGAGGAAAGTGTGATATTCTCAATAAAATTAGAGCATCTGCTACACCTGTAGAAATCTTAACTTATCTCCCTCTTTTCTCCTCTGCCCTTCTCCCTTATTCTTCTTCAAAGGTTGAAAAAAATGAGGACGGAGACCAAAAGATCGAGCAAGATGGCATCAAACCAGAAGATAAAGCTCATAAGGCAGCCACCAAAATCCAGGCCAGCTTCCGCGGACACATAACGAGGAAAAAGCTCAAGGGAGAGAAGAAGGGAGATGCCCCAGCATCTGAGACTGATGCCGCCGACAAGAAGGAGGAAGGCCCTGCCGGCGGAGCGGCCGAGAACAAAGAAAGCGAGGCTCCTGCTGCCACAGAGGCAGGCGCCGCTGACAGTGCCCAGCAGGAGGAGGGCAGCAAAGACAGCAGCGCGCCAGCGGAGGAGAAAAAAGGAGACGGAGCCGCCGACACGGGCTCAGAGCAGCCAGCCCCACAGGCTGCCACTCCCGCTGCCTCCTCGGAGGAAAAGACCGCTGCTGCCGCTGCCCCCGAAAGGGAAAGTGCCACTAAAGCTTCCACTGATAACTCGCCGTCCTTGAAGGCTGACGAAGCCCAAGACAAAGAGGAGCCTAAACAAGCCGACGTGCCTGCTGCTGACACCACTGCCACCACCACCCCTGCCGCAGAGGATGCTACTGCCAAGGCAACAGCGCAACCCCAAATGGAGACAGTGGAGAGCAGCCAAACCGAAGAGAAGACAGGTGAGTGGTGCCTCGCTAGGGAACGGGCCTTTCCAGAAGTGGATACCTCCCTCAGTCTCCCGGGAGCAAGAGCTGGTGTGGGGACTAGATTAAGAGTTAACGAGGGAATCCCCTTGCTAGTGTTTTGGGGTGGGGGAGATGAATTTCTTGCTTAAAACCCTCTTTCTTGCTTCCAGTCAGCTTTTGGAAATACTGCAGCTCCTGCTGAGGTTCCTGTTCCTCTAGATGGAGGTGCCATCAGCCCTTTTTCCCATGGCGGCAGGAGAGTGTCTGCCAGCTGGGAGGCATGGAGGGAGAGCTCCCCAAGCTCTGCATGTGCTAAAGATAGTGATGAACCTTTTCAGTCACACTAGCACAGGCAGCTCCAGTGGGGCAACTTGGCCAGGTCATTGGAGGCTTCCAACTTTAGCTGAAAATCTCACAAGACCAAAGCTCTCTCATACTGCAGGAGTCCTTGCTGGTGGGATGGTCATGGAGTCAAAAGGTTCCTTCTTCCATCTGTATGGATGAGATTCTTAGTGCAACCACATCCTAGTCTGGAACATCCTATTATCAGCAGTGCTTATAGTTTCATTCACACTCGTAGGGTTTCTACTGCATTCTACTTGGAGTGCCCCATGCCATGGAAGCTTGCATCAAGCTTTTAGACATGTCAGCTAATTCAGACAGGGGTAGCAAGAGAATCAGATAGGGAAAGGAAAGATTAAGGGCTCTGACAGCTCAGTAAGTGAGGGGAGAAGAGAGGAAGAAGTCCCCTAGGAGATGAAGTCCTCTAGAGAGGCGAAGTCACTCTAGGAGATGTTTGCAATTCCTGACTGTTGACCAAGTGCAAGTCTGCTTAACCAGGTCCCCTGGGAAGGGATGAAGAGTTTTGAGAGGCAAAAGTGGACATTTTTTGACAAACCTATAACACTTTCAAGCCATAAAGAAGAATTTATTATACATTGTGATACTGAGCTGAGTAGAAAATGAATCAAAGATCTGAAGATATTCTCCTCTCTTGTTCTTGACCTTTCTTATTTTACCAAAGAAACAGAACATAAACAAAAAAAGAAAAGATAACATTGGAGGTAGGCTCTGCATGAAACTCAGTTAAGAGGCAGTACCAAGCAAAACTGGCCTCCACATTTATGAACTATTCTGTTGTAGAGGGCAGCCTGCATTCATTAGCTTGTTGGGGAAAAATGTTGCATACCACCTTGATGGTCATAAACAGCCTGATGTAAATTCTAGAGAACCTCAGCACCCAGTCTTGTACTTACAGGTGTTTCTCCATAATTTCATTTGGACCACTACTCTTCCACAAATTGCACCTCCCTCTCTCCAATTGGGCTTCCAAGCTTTGTAGCTAACCTGGGGCTTCAGGCAAGTCTATTCCTACTCAGCAAAAGTGGACAGATAGGGAAGAACAGATATACAAAAAGACAAATACTGGGAAAGGAACTAATTTGTGATTTAAGAGATAGGCAAGGAGGGAAGCCTTCAAGAGCATGAGTCTGAATTGATTGTACATAACTACAAAGGGTTGCTGGTTTTACTTCTCCTTATTTAGAATTTTCTAGAAATAAACCTTGAAATTGAATTGTCTAGGTTTGCTTTTTCTTGTCCAAGTCTCCATATTTTATATGATGATTTAGGTGGCAACAGAAATGTGTTTAGTGATTAGTGAAATGTAAGTTGCTATGTTGCATGCTGTACTTGTGTAGGTTTTAGACTTGGGCAAAGGTATAAACATCAATGGCAAGAATAGGGCAGTGTGAATCAGTGTTTTGGGGTCCTCTGTACACAGGATAATGAATGCTAATTCCCTGTTATTTAATACCTGGGATGCCTTTTTCCTAAGCAATAATGATTCTGCTTTGAATTGACGTTCCATTTTTATTTAGATTAATCTGCTGTAATGGAGGGAGGTAGGACATTTATAGTAGCAAGCTATTTGATTTTAATTTTCATTTATTTTGACTGTTTTGAAAAAATAGTGGAACTCATGGAAAAATAGTTTATTTCCACACAATGTTCTGAATCATTTTCAGATATCCTCCCCATGCTCTTGTTGGTCCTAACATCATTCAAAGTGGCCAGCCATTCATGGACATACCATTTGAAGTGGCCATTTAAAATGCACAATTTAATATGCATTTGCATGTGATACTATCACTTATGTAAACATCTAGCTAACAGAGGAAGCTAGAAAATCTACAATCAAATATATATTTAAAAATGAGTTTTCAGTGATCGAGTGTTCAAGACCAGTATGTGCATCCATTTATACTTATTCAGTATGCATGCAGTAACACTCAAGCTTAGCAATGTTTGCAGAAAGCAAACATGGAAGGTGTGTGGCCAGAGTCAAGCTGATAGCCTCTTTAAAATGTTAATGAATATAGATTTTTCTTGAATTCCTATTCCAGTATGATATCAGCCTTCCAGTCACAAACCTGAACAGCTGGCTAAGTGACCCCAGAGTCATCCAAGAAAGAAATGCAAAAAAGATTAAGGAGGTCTCCTTCTACATCTCTCTGAGGATTCCAGGCTGTGCTCTGCAATACAGAATATTCCTCTGAAGAGCATCATCACAGGACAAAATTCTCCACAGACAGGAAATTTTTCCTGACAGAAAGTCTGTGTTTTCTTGTTACCATCTTCCTCCTATTAGTCTCTCATATCTTTAAAGCTCTCTGTCTCTCTTGTTACTTACTCTTTCCAAAGACTTAAACACATTTGCCAGGTCTCAACCTTTCTCCCAGCCTTTCCCTGGCCAACACAGCACTGGTGGTTGCTGGTGTGACTGTGATGGTCATTCATGAAAGAGGGGACATCTGCCACTTTGGTGCTCCTCCAGCCCAGGGACAGATCCTCTTTCAGCTTCATCTGTCCCCTTGGCCTTCAAAGGTCACCTCTTATCGTTTCTGCAATCGAAGACTGGCACAGAAGTGTGCAGTGTCAGGCTGCCAAACATAAATCGAATTGGCTCCTGGCCAGTGTCACCAGTTGGCTGGTTGCCATGGCATGCTTGGCTGCTGCTACCCTGAGGCGTGCCGACCGTGCTGCCTTGGGGTGGTGATGCTCATCTGCCTAGAATTTTACTACAATGGCTGTATCATGCTATCTGTTGATACCTTCCCTGGTGCAAGCAAAGCAAAAGGCAAGGGCATTTAATTCATACCCAGGAGGGATTTTTGCCTTTATCTAAGAGCAGGGCAGAAAAAGACAGGGTGTGGGGAAAGCAATACCTAACCTGATAAAGAGCACTGCACAGTTTTTAATGCTTAATATTTCTGGAGTGGGGAGTGGTTTTTTTGTACCAGTCAGTAATTCCCCTGACAGTCCTCACCTCTCTCCTTGTTACTGAGTTCTACATGCTCTATCTGTCTTTTGGTAATGGCCTAGAAAACGGCTTCAGACAACTGTCCTGTATCCAGTGGTGGTTGTTCTGGGACCCAAGGCATTCCCAGTCATACAGTAGGGCAGTTCCTAAACTATCCTCAGTGTCTGTAAAAGTAAAAATGAGATGGATTCCAACGTGGGTAAGGCATGAAATGAGTCAGTGGGCTTTGTTCAGTGGCATTGAAGGATTGATGTAAGAAGGATGATCTCTCAAACCTCTTCATGTCTTTTGGTGGATGGCAGGAATGCCAACAAGTTGCCTTGACATCTGAGCATCCTTGTCAAGAGTTAGATTTATAGGTTTTCTTCTTATGATCCAGCTTTCAGCTCTTTTGTGTTGGTATTATGCTTAGATAGGCTCCCTCAGATGCCAGCCTACTCAACAGGACCAAATCCAAAAGTGATGAGGGGAACTTATACATTGCATATGGATGAGGAAGTGAGACTCGTTCTAGTCGTGGTTGCATTGGCTTAAATCCAGAGCATCTCCATGAAGGTTACTGGAAGGAGTCTGGTAGTGCAGCTGTGAAATGAGATCAGCATCCAGCACTGCAGACCATGGAAGAAGAGGAGCTATGATGTCCTCCCGGGGAGGAGAGGAGGTGAATGTCACACAGTTTTAGATTTGATTTGTACTTTTCACAAGTTTTCAAGTCTCATCTCCAGATTGGGTTGGCTCTCACATCAAAGCACTCCCAGATTGTCAGGTAAGAATACAAAGCCCAGAAATGTGAAAGAGTAAATTGTGCCTAAGGAAACAAACGGATTTTCTTTTGTTGGGAAGTGAAGAATGCTTTTCCTGCTTCATGAAATAGCTTTACAATGGAGCAGCTTCACAGCTGAAATGAAAAATCAGCCAGGTGACAAGCGCTTTGCATGTAAGTGGGCTAGCAGTTCCCTCAGGGCCCTGTATCCTGCAAGGAAGGAGCACTGGGAGGCACCATCTTCCCTTCACTTCCTCAGAGAGAGCAAGTCCCTGTGGATCCTTTTTCATGGTTCACAGTTGAATCAGTTCTTTGTTTTCAGTTCAATCCCCATATTGATGGAAGGACAATACTTGCTGCACTTTGGGAGCACTGGCTGTATAAAGATTTGGAAAGGGAGTCTGTCTATTGTCTTGTAGCAGCCAGAATGTGCAACCTGCACTATGCAAGAGGATTGCAGCTGTGTGGCTTGGAATCTCAGCTTTGGCTCAGGAGTAGCTGGCATGAGGCAGTACAACCTCCCAGACATTCCTGTTCAAGGGAGCTTATCTCTGCTGCTACACCTGGTAGCCAAGGAAAGCAATGCAAATACAACAGTCTTTCCATGACTGCCCCAAAGGGAGCAACTCTAAGCAACCATGGCAGTGTTGTTTTTTATTTTTTTTGTGTAGTGCTACTCCAGCAACAAAGTAAAGACTATATAAATGCAGTTTAGATTACCTGACACAAGTATGAAGTCTGTGTCTAGTTCCCAGTTGCTCTGAAATTTTATTCTTTGCATTGTGTCTACATGGGTATAAACATCGCCTCTTTCATAGCTGGGTTTGCATTGGTGCAAACATCCATGTGAGGGGCAGGTTGGAATGTCACAAATTTCTTACTCATAACGTGATAAAGGTGCAGAATTTCCTCCTCTATTGCAGTGCAATATTGTCCCTTGTCCCTTGTAAGCCTCAGGTCTGCTGTTCCTAATGAAGTGCAGTTTGCCCTGTAGAGGTGGGAACTGCACTAGTGGGCCAGTGGTAAAGCAGTACTTGACCTTTTTTAATGAAATCATAGGTGACATTAAGCATATTTACTGTGCCTCCCTGTTGGTGTGAGCCAGCTCTGGAAAAGGCCCCTTAAGGAGAGCAAGGTAACCACTCCTTCATACCTAAGAGGTACCAGTTTTTCTGGAACCTCGGTAAGGACTGCATGGACACTCAAGGCTGGTTACTGGAGTCACTGCTTATTTTGTGAAGGCTGCAAATTACAGGAAAGGTGACAGCAATCTTTCACCCCTTCTGGTTGGCAGCTACAGCTGTTGCTCTTCCAAACCACATGTACAGGTGACAATGTTTAGGGCAGTGCCTGCTAGTGTCACAGTGTGTGCCATGTTGTACAGTAGTCACTCATGCTAACACATGGCTCTCTACAGCCAAGAGCAGTGGTCAAACTCCACCTAGATTTTGCTCTAAATCACTCTCATTATGATGTTTTCCACAGTGTCCCACTGCATCTGCATTCAGATCATCTTCAGAATATGCTCCATGGGAAGAAGGCTTTCTGTCATAAATGAAAAACAAAATTTCTGCTGAGAAAGGCTCAAATAGCAGACCTGTGGACAGTCTGGACAGATAGACAGTGAAATTTAACTGATGACTGTTTGCTGTAGATGCCAGAAGTGCTCTGCACCACTGCCAGTGTCATCTCTTTACACTAGGATCAAGTAGGCTGGACTTTTCTGATACATATGAGCTTGCAGAATATCAGCTGGGATTTACAGCTCCAGGGAGCTGAAACTCAAAAGTAGAAATACTGACTCTGTGGTACAGATGACTGCCATATGCAGAGGAAAAGGATTTGTAAAGTTCACCGGGTCAGCACAGTCAGATTAGTTAGACATTCCTCAAGAGCTATTTAATAGATGCATTAATACTGGATTATCAATGTCAGTGCAGTGATCACTTCCAATCTCTGTGGAAATTTCATGGACTCTGGCAAGGTGAAGTTGCACTCACAAGGATCCATGCAAATAACTGGTAGAGGAACACAGAAATTGCCAATCTAGGTCAGAGCTAACATCCATTTATTGCACTGTTCTCTGTGGCCAGCACAAAGCACTGCTATGGGCAGATCCTGCTGTTGGGACTCATCCCTGTCTTCTACTGTCTAAGACCTGGTTTAACAGGTAAAGCATGATGTATTCTCTCTTTTGATACTAAATATAACTGTGGTGTTGTATGGCATATATGTGTGTCTGTGTATGCACACAAAATATCTGATTAAGTATCAACAGCTTTCCCAACTCCAACCAGCTGTACAATGGCCATAAAGTTCAGTGACAAATTGGCCACCATTGCCTTAAATATCTTTCTGTACTCGTGCTATGTCACAGAAACAGCAAAAGCTTGTGATAGTCCTACTTCATGCCTTTGATTATGGTAAATAGCATCATACAGTATGCATTTATGCACAGAGGGCATAGTCGCATAGCCCTTGCTGTTCATCTCCTTCCTGAAGAAAACACAAGCAGTGCTTTCAACTGCTTTTTATATTACATTTTCCCCATGCTTTTTAGGAGCTCTGTTGCTTTTCTCTGCACTCCCTTCCAATCTGCAAATCTATTTTATGAGATGGAATGACAGATAGTCTTCACATTAGTCCAAAAAAAGCTGTAACTTTTTACACATTTCCAAAGGGCATTATTTCTTCTGTTTTGTTCCTCATCCCAGTCCTTGCATACACCAGTCTCTTTCCTTTATTGCAGACAGCTACTGTATGAGCACAGATGACTGCAATGACTCTTTTTGTAAAGACACTACTGAAATATTTTATTTAGCCATATGATGTTCTGTGAGACTGGGCAGTGGCCAAGAGAACCAAGGAAAATGTAAGCAGTGACAGAAGGCTTACAAGTCAAGCCACTGGCATCAGCTCTGTGGGATAGTTTCCACCTCCAGTGCTGGACCTCCAATAGACCTGTGAAAGACCATATTACACAAGCTCAATTTGAACAGGTTTCTAGACACAGTATTTCTCAAGACTACATTAATGCTGCAAGCTTGATTTAAAGAAGGGCTTCCTCATTTCCTACCTTTCTTCTCTGGATATCTTTCAGGCAGAAAATAGATGAGATATTAAAATCAATGTATGTAGGAAACCCAAATGCTGGAGAGTACTGCTATTGTGTGCTTTGCTGTTCTTTGAAGAACAGCCCAGTTTGGTTTTGCAGGTTACTAGAACTGTGACTTCTTTCCTACTTCTGTATTCCCTGCCAAAGGCTCCCTTTACATATCCTTTAGCTCTAATGGCCTGTACCATTTAAGAGCCTTGGTTATATAATCATCAAATGTGAATTGGTGAAATGTTTATTTTTTCTTGCTGTGTCCTTAACTACATCAGTGTCAGCATGGGACATTGGAACAGAGTGGAAAATCTCAGCTGAAGTTCTGGCAGTCAGAAATCCGCCTTGGACACCTGCCCTTCGCCAGGCTGTAGTGTAGTCAGGAAAGAGCTATGGAAAGCTGGACAGGGTCCAGGGATGTAAAGGAAAATGCTGTTCCCCTAATGACCAGAAAAGTGAGACTCAGTGCTTCATGCAAATAAGTCTTAGATAAAGGTCATAAGGTTCCAATTAGCCAGTGTTCAAAGAATGACAGACTTCCCAGCTGTACCTTGAGGCAATAGCAAATGAGTCCTCCTTTCATTATGAAAGAAAGCAGAAGGTGGAAGACACTATTCAGCCTCTCCATCTTCCTTCAGCAAAACACAGTAATTGGTAATGCTAGTAATGATAACTGGACATTACCTGTAACCTCCAGGGCTTAATGAAGAAGAAAATCTCTCTGACATTTGGAAGAGCATCCAAATCCCAATGCTGAAGTGGGTGCAGTTGTACAGAACCATATCTGATAATGCATTGCAGGTACAGGGAAGGGGATAGGAGAGCAGGAACAAGAGCGGTCACCATTATACAGGAGCAATCCTCAGTGCTACTGACTTTGACAAAACTGTCTTTGCTGCTGTGAAAAATGTTTCAAAGACTGCTTGATAACCACTTGAAGAGATAGAAGATAGAATAAAGTAAAATTAATTTAAAGTTGTGGTGGTGGCAAGTACTTGTAAAAACCTCTTTGATGTTCTTAAAAGCTTGGGGCACACATTGATTTGTAAATGACACAAGCCTCTAACAGGGAGGTGTGAATGCAACCTTGTGTGGACTAAGTCCATAATGGTCTAGTTTTCACATTCATATGGGACTCCATTCCCTCACTGGGTGTGGGTTTAGAAAAAAAAAAAGAGTATATATTCCAGTTTAGACATCCTGTGTTACCTATTCTGCTTTTGCAAGGCTGGAATTTCACCTGTGATTTCAGCCTCAGCGTCACAGACAGTTCAGAATAACCTCTGGTCACTGGTGCTGAAACAAAGAATATGTCAGAGGAGACCAAACCCTGGGATTGGGTTTGACCCCCTTCAGAAATATTTGTGAGTTGAAGGAATGTGTCTTAATCTTAGATCTGCTCACAAATGATCTCTATGTTTGTCCCCCTGGAAGGCACTCAGGGCAATCTTGCAACATTGGTCCTCTGCTTTCCCTTGCTGCCAGAAGAGGTAGAAATTCCCCACATTCATGGGATCTGATCAGAGGGCTGCTACAGTTCATAGGAGCAGCAGTTCTGTCTGGCCCTTTGTCTGCATTCACAGTCCATTACTCAACAGGTACACCAGGGATCCAGGTGGTGAAAGGAGGTAACTTCTTTATTGCCAAACAGCGAGGAGGCATTAGTGTCATCTTGATCTTGCAGCTCTGTTCAAACACTGCAAACAGGTTTGGCACCTGCCTTTAAGCCTATCTCTGGGGTTGCAGATGTGTTTCCACAAAGCCATCCCAGCACTGTTGCCAAGCCTTTGTTGGGAGACGTAGCAGTGTGGCCAGGCCTGGTGCCTGTTTGGACTAAGCTTGACCTCTTGTCCATGAGACATCCTCTCCCAAACACAGCTGAGGCCCACCAGGAAGGCACAGGGGAGAAATGCTCAGCACTGCTGCTGAGCAGCAGACTTTGGTCTCCAGAGACACTAACCCAGCACTGTTCACTGCACTCAATAAAGAGACAGAAAATGAGAAAGAAAATGGTTTTTTGTGCCTCAAGATAGAAACCTTTTACATTGCTGAAGCCAAATGACTGCAAGAAAGATGGATGGAGTCACTGATTTTTACATCAGGGAAGAAGAAGAAAATTCCAGATGCTCCTAACTGGTGTAGCATGCAACTATTTCTTGGCCTCATTTCTAGCAAAACACATTGACATGGTTCTGCCAAACAGAAGAGATAAGCCTGATCACAGTTCAAACCACAACTGTGCAGGGCTTCTGAGTCCTGATAGATTGGAATTTTTCTGTGATAATCTTTTTTTCATAAAAGCACCCTTTAATTATTCAAACCCAAACATATTATATACCATTACTAGGAATGATGGGATTTTTAGAATGAAGTGGTAAGAAAATCTTTGCCTGCTCTTAGAGTAGCTAGCAAGTGAGGGTCAGGTCCTCCCTGAATGGGGCAAGAGCCTTATGCTAGAAAGCTGAAATCCACTGAGCTTTGCAAGCAAACCATTGGGCTGCTGGACACATTTTCCCCTGATCCCTCCTGCTGGAGCTTTTCCACTTTGTATAAATTATTTATTGGTTGCTGGAGCCAGGATGTGGCATTTGGTCTCCCCTATTCCAGATGAGTGCCCTCACCACTGGTCTACAGAGTCAATGTTTTCCTCTGGCCCAATAAATATTTAATGGTTTATGGAAGTGGAACAGCTCCAGCAGGAGAGGAAGAGTAAGAGAGACGTGTTCATTCACATGGATACCTCACAACATTGCTCTGTGACCAGCAGGCAAGACCCGAGCCAAGGACCTTTATAGCAAATAAAATCAGCAGGAGTAGACAATAAGAGCACAAAATGGTGGGGTGCCACTTCCTATGCCTCAGTGCAATTTCAGAGCAATGTCAGAGCAGCTCAGGCCTGATGAGTTCCTGCCTCATATCAGGCCCTCTCCTTGTGACCACTGTTGTCCAAATTATGGTCCTTAGCCAAGATTATGTGCTGCTCCACCCTGGCCAAAAACCTGCAAACTGTGCACGTGGAAGCTGTGGTAAGTGGCAGCTTCCATGGACCTGTGCAGATCCAGCCTTCATGGCAGACTTTGGCTGCACATGGGATGGTGGAGGAGCAGCTACTGCTTCGTCCCACAGCTGAGTCAGGGCCAAGGAAAATGTCCTTTGATGAGGAAAAGAAGCCTTGTCACTGCAGACTAGCTCAGAAAAGGGCTGTCTTAGCCCTGTGTAAGGATATGTTTTTCCACCATAGTGGACAGTACTGGGGAGCTGTACAACCCAGACATTCCTGCTGCTCCAGAGAGGTGGTGCATCCTGGGTGTGGCACAGCTGGCTGTGCACAGGGCATGGGGATGCCTGGCTGTGCCCCTAGGTGGTTTCCCCAGCACTTGCAGCTGTCCCACCAAGTGCCCTCATGTCATGGCTGAATTCATTATCTGCCTGATGGAATTGTGATTGTGAAAAGCCAATTAAACCGAGATGGCTACTGTGGGACAGCTGCACCGGTTCACTTGGCTCAGCACTCAGAGAGTTCAGAGACTCAACAGTCCATCTCCAACTGGGAGAAACAGCTCTCAAAACTGGTCAAAAAATAAAACAGAGCTTGCCAAATTTGAATTAAAATCAGAATTACTGATACAAACTGCTGCCACCTTCACAGAGAAGACTGGTGCTGGCAATAAGAGCACTCATGAGATGTTTTCCAGACAATTCCTCCCTTCCTTCCAGCTATACAGCTAGGCTCTTTGAAAATGGCCAGTGCCAGGCTCAGGGCTGCCCTACACCTCCTTTTCTGTGGGGCTGACCACTTACAGGGCAAGCATCACACACCTGTGTTCACAGATTTCTTGGGGCAGAAGGAATGACTACACAGCCCAGCCCCTCGCCCTAAGTCAAACCAGGAGGAACTGGCCTTTATATAATCTGGGGAAAGCGCCAGCTGCCTACCCAGTTTTGCAGGACAGGCACTGTGACTTCTGATCTTTCCATCCTCAGGAAAGCAGCTGTTAAGCAGTCCCAGACAAGGGATTTCAAGAAGAGAGGAGAATTGCTCTGCACCACAAATGCCGCTCTGATGTCTCAAAATGGGGTTTTTCCCACAAGTGTTTGCAGTTCAAAATGCCTCTTCCTGTGTCTGGGCTCTCAAGCCTCCTCCTGATGAAATGAAAAGCAAAGGCTCCCAGGAGTTTCCCTGGGTACAGCATGAAGCCTAAACTGCTTTCTGGAGAGCACTGCCTGTGTATTATCCTGCACAACACACATTGGGATTCTATGGGTGTGCACCAGCCGTGCGTTTGAGAAATACTAGTAAGTAATTTCTTTGATGCAAAGAACTGGTGGTGTTGATGTTGCAGCTGCTGGGGACAGTTATCAAGAAGATGGCTGTGGAAAGCCTGACAACAGGCTTTTAATAATTTTAGCATCCAATTTGCAGAGCCTTGGTGTATGATGATGGACGGAAACAAACTAATGATCTCTAAATGAAATTTCTCCTTCATTTAAACTCGAAATGGGAGGATGGCAAAGCGAAGAAAAAGAGACATTTTATATCCTCCCCTTGATTGTAATTCCCTGCCTTCAGCTAGATCAATATCATTTCTGCTGGAGATGGAGGCTGCCTCTGGTTTCCATGGCAATGTGGTTGTTGGAGGCTTGCAGGCTCCATGAATCCCCAATTTATCAGTCTTCTAGGCTTTAATAATGGAGACCAGCAGTCAGGCAGCTTATGAATGGCACATGTCTTTTGGGCTGGGGGAAGGGAGGCGGGGGCATGGTTTGTAGTAAGGGCTGCAGCAATTTGTTTTCCTGCCACCGACAGCTGAAGGGGGAGGAGTACGAGGGGAGGAGCGGCACATTAATTCTGGATGCACTGAAGGAATTTCTAGACCATTTTGCTGCAATTACAGAAGATTTCCTCCTTTAGTTTCTTTTCCCTAGCCAGTTTTGCTGGGGAAGGGGAGGAGAAGAGCTTCATAGTCAGTCCTGTGTGAGGAGGTGGGAGCTGTAGATGGAGAACCCAAAGGCTCTAATACTCTGCACGTTTCCTTCCTCTTCTTAACCCTCTTTATTTCAGGATCAGCAGTGCATGAATGCCAGCAGTCTGCCACAGTTTTATTTTTATCCCCTTACTCATCCTACCACCATTGCCAGGCTTCTCAGCAGAGCTGTGAGATGGGCTGAGATGGGACCTCTGAGGACCTGATCTGTCTGTCAAACTTCTGTCACTTGCTGTGCTATTCTCTGTGCATCTGCTTGGCCTCTCCAAATTCAAACCTCCATCCCCAAAGGGCTGTAAGCTTCATTCCCTGAATTAATTACTTTGCTAGGAATGTCCTGGCTGTAGAACAATCTATCTGTCACTTCAATAAAGTTCAATTGGCCTATATCTATTCAGGGTATTTCCATTTCTTCTTATCTTTCTTCTGATTTCTCCCCTATAATCTCATAGGGCAGTTGTTCTAAAGAAGCTAAAGAATAAATGGATGGGTCTTAGAAAGACCTTATCCTTTGTCCCCTCACATGCACTCTCTTTCTAAACCATCCTCCAGAACTTAAACCAGGAAGGGAGAAAAGATGGGTGACACAAAAAAATGCTGTTGCATGAGATAGGTACATCCTGTTTTTCCAATACATATGCCAAGAGCAGCTGGCAACTGTTACATTCCACAGCTGGAAGGAAGTTAAAACCTCTATATTCAAGCTCTTTGAATCATAAGGTATTTAAAGATTTAAAGAGTACCCTTTCTGGTCTGCAGGATCTATGTGAGATCAACAGCGGCAGGGGAGAAGAGGAGTAAAGAACAACTTATGGGTAATGTTTTCTAAGGTTGTCCTCAGGTGAAGTAATGAATGCAGGAGATAGAGGGGCTGGTAGCTCAGAACCACTCCTGGAGGGAGCCCTTCTGGTTCATCAGGACAGCTGAGCACCTGATTGTTCATCAGATCAACTCTGATCCCAGCTGATGGCTGGGGACACCCTGCACAAGTCAATTCCCATTTCTCCCCTTCAAGCTCCCTGGCTGTGAAGACCATGCAGCCTTGGTAGAGGTCTGTTGAGGTCACAAGACCTCTGAGGTCACAGCACCTTTGATGCAGTTTGGTAGGAGGCCACTCAATGCCAGTATAAAATATCTGCCTCTAAGGCATCTCATCCTGAAAGAGCTCTTTTACCTTGCCTTTGGCCACTGTTCTACACAGCCTCCCACCTGCCCACCACTTTCTGGTGTGACAGAGCATCCCCACAGAAGCACTGTGACAGATGACACTGCTGCTAGGTGGAGCACTTTGTCCTCTCTGCAGCTGCCTTTGCTTGTAGTGTGACAGTGGCCAAGGCACTGGCCTTGCTAAAGGAGATCTTGCTGTCCAAAAACCTAACCACTCTGGTAGGGCTTCTTCCAGTTGTAGCTCATCAAAATTGCCCAGTTTTGGGTACAGTTGGAAGGGAGTTTGGGACAAAAGTGCTGGTGATAGGCAGCGATAAATGAACAGTCAGCAGTAGGCATGTAGTTTTTCTCAGCTTCCATGTCTGGCTGCATCCATGGATGTGGGAAAGAAAAAACAGTGGAAGAAAGAGAGCTGCTTCTTTCCCATTCTCCAAGATGGAAGAATATTTGCAAACGTAGCTCTAACAGGGTTAACACCTCACATCCTCCTTTTTCTCTCCCCACCCTCTTCCTCCATCACTCCCATTTCTCTGGAGACCTCAATGCTCCCTTCCCTCAGCTGAAGTTGGGGAGTTTCCTCAGCAACCCAGCAGCTGGTGTCTAGACACTGTGAAAGATGCTTTGCAATGGAGCTGTGAGCCTGACTCCCCTCGACACCCCCTCCCCACTGCTGCACACCCTGAGCAGCTCTCCCACCGTTCCCTCCCTTTCCCTCTACTGCACACATGGATGCCAGTGCAGGCTTGGATTTCCATGGTGGTGCTGGAGGGAGAAGGGCATGGAGGGGGATGAGAAGGAAATCCCTAAGCCACTGGCTCTTCACCCTGACAAAGTGCAAGGGCAGCTGGGGTGACAGAACTGTGTCTGGCTGTCCTCTGAGGATTTTGCAGGATCAGAAAAAGAGGCAGATATCCAAGATTGGACCAAAGTTACCAGCTATGGGACTTGCAAAAGTTGTAGTTTTTTGGGTTTTTTCCCTCACTGCTAGGGCAACTGAACAGTTCTTATATGGTTCTGGAAAAAGATGAGGTGGTGCAGGAATAGGAGGCCCAAGCTACCATTGGGGCCATATCAGCATTATTGTTTCAGCCTTAACAGGCTGACTTGCTTGCTCCTTTCCAGTAATTATTAGGTGACTTCCCTGGACCTCCTGCCTGCTACTTGCACTGGGGACATTCCTCCCCACCAGCTTGTTGCAGGGTGTGCCAAGGGTTTGCAGATCTCCCAGGTGCCATGTGCTCACCAGGACCCCCAGGGCTGCAGGAGTCAGTACCGTGGGTCTGTCTCTACTGAGTGAGGGATTCACCAGGGATTTGGGAGAAATCATACAAGTCACTACCCTGGACCAGACACAGCCACTTCTGTGAAATACCCGATTCCTTCATTTCTTGGTGTTCAGCTGGGATAGCATAAGTCTACCAGTTTTCAGAAGCAGTAAGTCTGGAGGGTGAAGGATTTTAGCTCTGCATGATGCATAATAGGGCTGACTGCAATGGGCTAACATGGATCAGAAAGAGAACTGTGTAAGCAACAGCTCTGAACCTGAAGTGTGTCTTGTTTCAGCAGTCTCAGACCTACCATCGTCTGCCTGGAATAGACTTCTGGCTGGCTAGAAGGACAGATGGATTGGGACAGATGAATCAAGCTGTGAAGCCTGGATCCAAATCTGGATCCAAGGGTCATTAAAACTAGGAGATGCTCAGGGCAGGGATTTTAAATGAGGCTTTCCAGTGCTCCTTATCCTCAAAAAAAAAAAAAAAAAATTAAGTAGAGTCATCTCTAGGTCATGTGAGATCTGCATATAACAGGACAGGAAAGCCCTGACTAATATTCGGAAGCATAGTGATGACCGGATGAAGAACAGGTTTTCAGTTCCATCCCCGCCCAAGCTGTAGCTGGCAAAGGACAGAGAAAGGAGGAAGCACGACAAATGCTAGAGAGAGCAGTGTCTGAGTAGATTTGGGCAGTTCTTCAGTGTGAATGCACAGGAGAGCTCTAGCTGCACAATCAATATCAGCAATAATTATGCAAACACTGAGAAAGCAGCAAAAGCAAAATCTCTGCATCTGTATTAGAATCCCAGAGTGTTGTGCAATTTCTCATCTCTTGGCATTGGCTGTGGTAATTTAAAGATCTGCAGTGGAATAGAGACAAAAAGAAAAACAAAATCCAAGCCACCAGTAACAAAAGAAAAGATCATCAGAGAGGTTGCTGCTGCTGTGGTCATAAGCTGATGTCTGCTCTGATTTAATTAATCTTGGCAAGTCAGACGGGAGCTGGGCAGGTCCCAAGAGCCAGTGTTTTACCCGGAAATCCACTCAACCTAATTTCACTAATGTAGGGCAGTGGAGAGACTTGGAGGGGAGCCTGCACGCTCAGCCATTAGAGCACAGCGTCGGCAGAGGCAGCTGGAGGCACCACCATCCAGCAGGGCTGCTGCCTGCGTGCCTGCCTCAGCTCCACAGCAGCCAGGGCTGCACATGTTCCAGGCGTTTGCTCCCCCAGCAGGGCTCGCAGACACAGCTCTCACCCTTTCCAGGAAATAAGTGGAGTGCTGAGGAGCAGCAGCTCTTTAAGACCCTATTGCAGCAAAGCTCTATATCTCACTTCCATGTTGTTACTCTTCCATGATGTTTCCCAGCAGGTGCCAGTTGGAGGTGTAGGAATCAAGCCTCTCTTTGACACTCTTTCCCTTCAGCTGGGAAACACACATCAGCCTCTCCCACCGTGCAGCTCTACCCTTAAACAATTCTGCAGTGATGGCTTAAGGTTTGTCCAAGGCTGCCCAAAGGGTTTCTCAACTTGACTGCCCCATCCAGAGAGCTAAATGGAAGTGAGAACAGTGGCAGCTCAGCTCACAGATGCCTGTCTCTTTGGCAAAATTGTCTTATGCTATAAGATGGTCTGGACTGCAGAAAAGATTGACATAAAAAGGCAAACTAAAATCTTAGAGCTAGAAGGATGGGACCACAGGACTGGAGTAACCACAAACAGTGCAAGTGATGACTGGTGTGCATTAAAAGAACTGTAAGGGTGGTCATTGCAAGCACAAACTGGGTTGGTCTTGTTGTTAGTTTGAGGTGAATTTTTTTTTTTTAGCTTTCTGACCTAGCCATTCTTGCTTTTCCCTTCAGGACTGAATTTGGTTTTGCCCCCCCTCCCAAGTTGGGTTTTTTTTTGCTTTATATTACGTCTCCCTCTCCCCTCCTCATTCACTCTCTCATTTTCTGAGTTTGGATCTTTCTTTTTGCTTTGTAGCTGGAGTGCTCTAGAACAAATGTGAATGTCTCCACCTTGGCTTGCTACAGGTGTAGATATTCCCAGGCTGCAATTTGTCCTAAAGTAGGCATCCAAATAAGACAGGTTAAGAGACTCTTAGAACAGTCCTATTTATTTCCACTAATTAGGAAGGAAGGAGAGGATAAGAAGATCAGCTGCACATATCTCTCTGTAGGTATCTGGAGTTAGGTGAGATGTCCGTCCATTCTGACTTCAGCTTTCTCATTTCATGATGTCACCACGTGCACATTGATGCTGCCCCAGTCCAGGCCCACCTGAAGAAAGAGCTCATTGCTTCCTGCTTGTTCTCTCCCTTGCAAGTGGACACAGGGGGCTCTGATTGTGCAGGCAGGAGGACATCCCACAGTGCTGCCGTGTTCAGAAGGGAGGCTGCTTTAGACAGGTAGAAGTTTGGCTACCCAGGATGAAATGCTTTTGTTCCTCAAGCAGGGGATGGCCTGAATTCTCAACCACTTTTTTGTCACCTTTGCAACAAAAGTACAAAGTGAATGAAAAATGCCCAAACTGTGCAGTTCTGGCTGTATAATGGTATTTGTCCTCTGCAAACCCAAAGGTACGACATCCCAGAGTTCAAAAAAATGGAAAATCAAGACTAGTACTGGGTAAAAAGCAGTGTAAGAGATATCCTCTCTGATGCATGGAATCCCCAGGACAGTTTTCTGCCAGTCTCCCTGGGGATACCCTGCCCTCCTTTGCTGGGACACTGAAAACAAGGCTGGAGAAAGACCAGAAAACATGGTGCAGAAATAGCCTGCATCAGACAAACTGGTGAGTCAGATAAAATGCCTCACCTTTCCTCGTGAATCAGAAGCTGCTGTTAACTGGCCCTGATGTCACTGGGGTTGTGGTGCATTGCCCCCACTGCGCAGAGTGGATCCTCTTCTTTACTGCTGTGGTTTAGCAGTGCCACTGCTTGACTTTTTTTCTTTCTTTTCTTTCTTTTTTTGCGCTGAATTCTTTTTTCCTTCATGATATTGGTTCTTGGTACAGTTCATTACTACATAATAACACCAGGCTGCTTCTTTTCCCTCATCCTAAAGACCAATGAAGTGCTGGTAAAGCTGCTAGGAAATAAGACGTAGCTTAGCAGGGTGTAGCAGTACACAGAGTCTTTCCCCTTAAAGCTTTTCAAGAGAAAAGAAGGAGAGTGATTCACTGAATTTTGTGTGAGAATTCTTATTCAAAAAGCTAGAGTTCTTGTTTATACTTGGAATATACACAGTCCAGCATTTGAGTTGTATGATCCCTCTCTGTTGACTTGAATATGTGATGAAGTGACCTTAAATTGTTCCTGCTGCTCCATGATCCTTGTTAGTCCAGTCTATTTCATCCATGGCAGAAATCAGTGCAGTCTCTGGCCTTCTTCAGCAGAGAGTCATCAGCCTGTCACTATCTGCTCCCCAGAGAACATTAATGGGGACAGTGAGGCACCTCTGTGCAGTTCCTCTGCCAGCCAGGGATCTCCAGGCGCCATGGGTACTCCCTGGAAATTAGATTTGCCACTGTGGTGAGTTAACAGGGAATAGAACATGGCAGAAAATTGTGTTTCAACTTGCCTGCTTATCCTAAGAGCACGGGCAGCATGGGAACACTGGGAGCTAACCAACATCACTGCCAGCTCCTCCACCTTGAGTGTGAGCAGATTTGCTGTCCATCCTTCCTGGAGTGCTGTCAAGAGCTCATCACTGTAGGAGCTGGATGCCGCTTTCAGCTGGTGATTAACCAGGGCATCTGTGTGACTTGGTAGTGCAGCAGTACTCCCAGTGTCTGTCTGTCCATCCCTGTGCTTGCTGTGTTATGTGCCTGTCTCTTGTGCTGTCCTGAGAGGGCTGTGAGACTGCTGGCTAAAGCCTGTGCATATTTTTTGGTAGGAAGACACAAAACGTTTTAAACACAATGAAAAGCAGTGTCAGACTTGGGCTCCTGAAGCCATGTTATGTTTCTATGTTGCTCTTTCACTCATTTCCATTTATGTGAGAAAACCCCAGAAATTCTGCCTTACTAGAATCTGTCAGAGCCATGTAAGAAATCAGACTTTGCTGCTGGCTAACAATAATCTTTTCACTCAAATTTAGGGTTAGATGGTTGCACACTGGGATTCTACTCTGAGCTTCGTAATTCAGTGTGTCTCCTGCTATGAATGCCTTGAAGAGCAGCATTAAAGGGACTCTCCTCCCTCCCAGTGATCAAGTCATTCAGGAAAATTAAAAAAGTAGGCCAAGCTTTGCCTCCCAATGATACTTGTTATGATCCTATTTTAATCAGTAGCCTATTTTGTCCCTGGTCTGTGGTGGTAGCTGTACCAGATATAGATGGAGTCCTTGAATAGCATCATGCTTAGCTGTTCTGTATCAAGGGAAGGAAAGTCCACAGATGTTTTTGCTGACAGGGGGCTTGCAGATGCAGAGGCTGAGGCCGTGGGGGTGTTCCTACAGAAATTTTTTCTTCCAGAAAATCAGCAGTCAGAATTTACTAAGATTAAAAGTATTTGAAGGTCCAGAAGCAGAGCCTTTAACGAAGATGATTCAGAATGGAAAGTTGCACACAACTTAAAGGTGATTCATAAGGAAGTGGTGCTTAGGAACATGTTTAAAACCTAGGCTAAAAGAGCTGAGGGGAGGAGGGAAATAGGAATGTAGCACCTACTGCCAGAAGCAAATACAAGTCTGCCATCTGATGGCATCAAATGAACCAGGCCAAAATGCATGAATGGTGTCAGTAAGGAAATTTTCACATCCCAGTTAGCATTCTCCTGAAACATGGGTATGAGGATGCTACTCCTCACAAACTAAACACTGGCTACTGAACATCCTCATTGTTAGGCTGACAGCACAGGCCCTGGTGTGATTTTTGTGCACACCAAGCAGCTTTGCATCAGATAGGCCCCAGACACAGCTACCATGTTTGGGAGAAGAAGATAGTTTAGCCACATGGACATAAGCTGGTGGTGCCAGTCGGCCTTGGGCCCAGAGAGCAGCCCCTGGCTCATTTTATTTACTGGTACAATGTAGTTTGATAGCCCATCAGAGATGCCAGGAACTGTGCAGGGAACCCACAGTGCTCTGAATGAGATGGATGCAGTATGTGTCAGACCAATGATTTATGGTCTGTCCCACATCACTCCCTCCTCCTTCAGTGGTTGTTTCTTTTCCCTGTTCCATGTATCCCAAGTGTTTCTTTCCCCTGTTCTTTATCCCAAGTCTGAATTGCTGCTTGCTTGACCTCTCCATGGGCTCTGTATGTGTGGAACTGGGACCCAGTGAGGTAAAGGGAGAGATGGCAATGAAGCAGACCAGTCACTACAGTGCACTAAGGCCCTTGTGCATTATTCCGTTTTACCGCTCTGCAGCCCTGGGTCCACCACCTTGTCCTGTAAAAAGCAGTCCACACAGTACATGCACTGTTTCTGAAAGAGGCTGGGGACACGTTAGTTTACCCTGGTCAGAGCTGGGCAGTAGAAACTCCAAGACAATTAAATCTGTTCTACTGCAATGAAGGAGGCATGGGCTAGATGAACCCAGGAGCGAGATAACTCCAGCTTGAGGGGGATTAATTTCATTTGCCTTGTTCCTACTGGCTGCCTCTACCTTCTCCTGGGTTCTGATCCTCTGTCTAGTTCATTGGGGGACAGCTCCTATCAGTAGTTTTAACTTTTCTTGTGAATGGTTTGCCAGAACAAGGTGTCTGACTGACAGGCAGAGCTAGCTCCCAGTTATACTCAGTGCTTCCCCCCAGGGCAGCTTTGCTTTTGAAAGGAAACACTAGAAAACTGGAGAGATGTGGCAGCCTCTGGATGAAGGCTCCCATTCTTGAAGGCTACAGACATTTCTCTAGATCTCTGTTCAGTGTGAGAGAAGTCTGAGTTACAAGGTATAAAATTTTTCCCTCTGGGTCTTGCAGGCTTCAAGTGTGTATAGTTTGTTCCTTGTGATCCTCTTTAAGTCTCATCTGGGAGTATCCATGTTGTAATTGGGGGACAGTGATTGGTATAGTCAGTGGGTTCTCTAAAAGGGTGTGTGATCCAGCTGATAAGCCAGGAGTCTAATCAGTGCCTCTAATGAAATGAACAGTAGTTGTCTGGGGCATCAGCAGTGAGTGAGGCAGCTCCTTCCAGTGGCACATGCTTTCTGGCTGAAGGAGTTTTGTGAGAGTTTTGTTACATGTTTGCCTGCTGGGCTGAACCCTGGCTTGTTCTTTTCATGTGGCAGAAATTCCAGGGACTCTGAGACCTGGGTGACTTTGGAGAGAGGGAAGCCTGAAGCCATGCAGTCCATCAGGCTGTGTGCACGTGTAGGATGCTCTAGATCATGGCTGACTAACGCTGGACCATCTCTTTCCCCACTAGATGCTGTAGAAGAAACCAAACCTACTGAAAGTGCCCAGCAGGAAGAGGTGAAAGAAGAAGAGAGCAAGGCGGACCAAGAAAATGCCTGAACATTAAGAAATGACTCCCCACTGCCCCTCCCTCCCTCCCCCTATCCTCTATCCTTCCTTCCCACCCCAATCTCGATTTTCCCCCTTCCTGCTCACATCTGTGAGCCTGTGTCTGTCCCTCTCCCATTACCACTTAAACCCTTTTTCTCTCTGTGTGGCAAACATTTAAAGAAAAAAAAAAAAGCAGGAAAAATCCCAGTCAAACAGTGTGGCTTAAACATTTCTTTGTTTCTTGGTGTTGTTATGGCAAGTTTTTGGTAATGATGATCCAATCATTTTGGGAAAATTCTTGCACTGTATCAGAGTTCTTTGACCTGGCGCGTGCGTGTGTCTGTCTGCCCACTGCGAGCACTCGCGCTCTCTCTCTCTCTCCTCTCTCTCTTCTCCAAGTGTGTGTGTGTGCAATGTTACGTTCATCTGAGGAGTCCAGACTTACCGAGTGAGTTAAAACAAAAGAAGGGGGAAAAAAAGGTTCTTTTCTTCCTTTTTCAATGTGATGGAATGAACGAAAGAAAAAACAAACAAAAGACCAAACACAACAAACAAATAAACAAAAAAGAATACTAAACCCCAGTTTGTTTTGAGAACTAAAATAACAACTAGAAAATGTGCCAATTAGCGTAATGCTTGGCTCCAGGCTCCTTTTTCAAACTGAACAATAATTATAATAAATGAGAATAATTATCATTAATACCACCGTGTCGCATTTCTATGCTGCCGTACATCCTGCTGAACTGTGGTCTTTGGTGGGCCACTTCTTGCGTGGCCCAGCTGTGCTCCTCGGCCACAAGTCAGTGACTGACTGCTCTCCTTGGCACTGCTGAGGGGATTTTAAGGGGAGCAGGCTTGGATTTTGAGCGAGATGTTAGCACTGACTAACATAAATAATGAAAGTAGCAAGATCAGTTTTAGGAAAGATCGTTGAAAGCATCCCTCTGGGAGACCTCCAGGCCCTGATTTGGGGAACTATGCTGACCTTGGAGGTATGAGCCTGTAGAGGGACAAGCTTTGATGTATGCCCAAGGTCTAACCCCTGCCAAGGGCTGTGCCAAGGGCTGTGAGGAGACAGGGCCCTAGGACCTCATCTTCTCACCACAGTAGGATGATGCTCATCCCATTGGTCTGGAGTTGAAGTCCTTGAGTAGCATAGTGTGACCCCCCAAAAATGTTCTGTTTGGCAAAATGAATTGGGCCAATTGTTATTCAATATGTTATTCAATATTTATTGAATAAATAGGCACACAGGCAGGACAAGGCCTGGTGGCCTAGGAGCCAGTTGGTGGCACTTTGAAAAATACCTCATTCCTGCTCCTGCTGAACCCAGGGTGTTTCACCCAGCTCTAAGGAGGGCCAAAGCTTTCAGCTGTCATTTATGGCTGTGAGCAGAGCCCCACCTCCTAAATCTCCACCACCGCTTCCCACAGGTTGTGGGGCCGTCCCCTGGTGCCACCCGGCCTGTCCCAGTGGAACACTGACAGACACCAAATCCCGAGCTTGTGCAGCCATCTGGGTCTGCTGCTGTCTTTATGAGCTGTGAGAGAAAACAGTTAAAATACATGTAGCAATATCTGGGCTTTCATAAAAGCTAATTACTGCTCTTTCACTGCCCTGATTTTTTTAATGTGCTTTCCCAGCAGCTCCTGTATGGTTTCCTGGCCTCATTGGCAATGACAGCCAGAGTACCCTGCAGCATAGCTGTGTGATGCTGCAGGACCAGGATTAAATTGTCCTCACAGCAGGAAGACCAAAAGATGGGAATGCTGACAGCTCCAACGTCCTTTGGTGGCTGATGTTTCTTGGAGTGGCAGCCCCATGGCCTTCAGAGGGCTGGCTGGCACTCCTTGTCCTACTCCTTTGTTCTCCTCCATCTCTTTGTTGGAAATAGGGAGAAAAGATGAACAGTGTCTCCTCAGAAATGATCACTTTGAACGTAGACTGCCCACTGGAAGTGCCATCAAAACATGTCAGGATTCATTTCCATGTGCTTCCTGGCATTCTGTAGAAATAAGAGAGAGAGAGATAGGGAGGGTTTTTTTCTAAAGAGAGGGAAAGAGAGAGTGGGAGATAGATTGGACAAAGATTTTTAAAAACAGGGATTAGAGAGATGACGGGAGAAAAGATTTTTGAGTGGATAGATGGATGATAGGGAGAGAGAGGGGAGTATAGCTAGAGAAAGAAAGATTAGAGTGCAAAAGATGAGAGAGAGACAGGAAGAAATTAGATAATATGGAGCAATAGATGATTGATAGAGATAGTGAAACGTAGATAGCTAAAGTAGATTAGACAGACTAAATAGGTAGAAAGATGGGCTGACTGACAGATAGGTATTGTGTCATACTTCATAAATGATATATATGCTAATATTCCCATGTCATGATGGGTGGTAAACCCTGAGACACCTTCCAGCCTGACCTCAATTCAGCAAATGTAGCGCAGACATCAGGCATTGCTTGGACCGTATGTCAGGTCTCACCAGCCGGCCCGTGCCTGCCACGGCAGCAGCAGGGTGTGGATGGTGTTGGGAGGGAGAGCTCTGAGGGACACGGGGCTGAGGCCTAGGGAGGAGAGGTGTACGCTATGTTTGCTGTTCGTAGCACACAAGGGGCCCAGCCCAGCGCAAACACTGCAGACACCCCGTGTCTCTAGCACCAAGTTGAGAGAACTGAGGTTCAGCTCTCAGGATCTGTGGGAGAGGTGTTTGGGAGGAGGCAGGAAGGAGGGGCCATGTTTTTTGTTTGGCCTTATCTCCTGTCATGACCATTTTAAAAAATTTTCTGTCTTGCCTGTTTCTACAAAGACCATGTGGCTTCCCCACTCTTCTGATTTCAGACCCCAAAGTTTTCATCTTGCCTCCACTTTGCTATTACTACTTTTAACTTTATAAGGAAAAGAAAACCACTTCTCATGTCTTCCTGGACACAGGCCTTCCTCCCTCCTCAAAAAATGAAACAGCTTTCTCTCCCCAGGGACGTTTTACCTTTATATGTCGCATGTTGCCTCCCCTTTGGCTGATGGTTGGGGCATCACGCGTGTTTTGTCACCGTTTGTAAGAACACACTTTGCCATGTTGCTTAGAAAACAAAGGGTTGGGTTTTGTGTTTTGATTTTTCCCCCCACAAAGAGAACAGGATATGTGGTTACCAACTGCAAACCTAAATAATTTAAATACTAATTCCTCTCCCTTGGTTCCAGTTTAAAATTACTGGCTGTAACCAAGCACTCCCTATCTTTATTATTGTACCGTGTCCTGATCCTGCCAGAGAGTCAGGGCAAAGAGAGCGTGAGAGAGAGCACAGAGACAAACCCTGCCTTGAGCAGGCAGTGGTTTAATGTGTAATACACAAGATTTGTATAGGAAGCTGCGCTGTCTTCAGGGTACAGGAAGAGAGCAGAGAAAAGCATTTGGACTTCCTTGAGTTGCCTCTTCAGCTAGATTTTCAAAGGCTAAAAGGAAACACTATAAAGGATGCAGCATGGGACGGAAACTGGAAAGAGAACAAGGGTATTTGAGGAATGATTTTTCTAGCAAG
Organism: Melozone crissalis; assembly: GCF_028551555.1. Taxonomy (NCBI): domain Eukaryota; kingdom Metazoa; phylum Chordata; class Aves; order Passeriformes; family Passerellidae; genus Melozone; species Melozone crissalis. Next base: position 17,587,335 of record NW_026535786.1, on the reverse strand, counting down.
ACATCAAGTCAGCTGAAAGCAGAAGAAGCAGGAGGTCCCAGAACTAAAGAGTGGGGCAGAGTCATCAGCAGAGTAGTTGAAGCTTTTCTACTACTCCTGCCATAACAACCTACAGGAATTCCCCAGGGAGTATATGTCTAATTCTCTCTCCCTGAAGAGGATATAGGTTTGCCTGGAGGTGCCTGTGGTTGTTATTTTGTGTAAGAAAAGGGCAGGGCATGTCAGAGTGACTCACACTGGGAATATGGTGCCTGACCTCACCATGCAGTGCTGTGGAAGTTCAGAGTCCTAGAGGGGCTTTTTCCACGTCCCTGTTGTACGATACACTAGTGACCCACAGCTATCCTGAATGTTCCTACCAGCTGTAGCTCTTGACATTTCACTACTACATTTCACTAGACTAAGCTTTGAAGGAGTGAAAAAAATTCCAACATAAACTCCCCACCAATGCAGTAGATTGTAAGCATGAATTCGGTCTGCTTTGCAATGCTTGTGCCATTCTGACTGCCTGTACTGATAGCAGATGAAACCCCACAACCCTTGCAATAGTTGCATCAGCCAGGGAGCTTTTCTGTGAATCACATTCCAAAGGGAGGGGAAGGGCATCCTGCTGGGATCCCTTCAGACCCAGTGTTTTCCAATCCTAAACCCTCATGCAGCCCCATGAGAGGCTTTAGCCAGAAGGAACTCACTTGTGGTGACCACATAAACAGCATTGCTTGGGAAACATGTTACTCTAGATGAAAGAAATAGCCATGACTGATGGAGAGGAATTTAGAAAAAAAGGAAAGAAGAAAAAAAGGAAGAGGGAATTCATACCAAACTCCCCACAGGAGTTATTTCTTTTTTTTCCTGTGGTCTCCAAACAGCAAACTAGCACTTGTGAGTTTTCATACTGAAGGTCTACTGTTTGTCATAGGTGTCTTAGGAAGGAAATGGAGTGGCTGTGGTTGGCAGAGGTGGAAGGAAGGGTTTGAATGAATGTTTTTGTGGTTCCTCTTGGCTAAGAAGTCTGCTTGGTGGTCACCTGCAGCTCAGCGGCACCACAGGTGACGTTGGGGGTCCTCTTCCAGGCCTGTGCTCAGATTCCCTGCTTTTCTGCATTGCCACATTAGCACTTTCACTGGATATTTAGAGCACCTCAGGACTGGTTCTCCTCTCGCTCACACTGGGGTAACTCAGGAGTCGCTCCACTGGAAGCAGTGGTGTTAATCTGGTGTGAAAATAATGCGAGAGGAGGATTCAACTCCTCGGGGGGGGGGATTTTCCAGGTCCCCGAGGGGGAAAAAAAAATCAATGGGAGTTACATGTTTAACTGCCACTTGTGCCTGTGAAAGTCTGCCCCTTATCTACCTATATGTATATAGGGTACAGTTTTCAGAATAACCTAAGTGACATGGGCACTTGAGAGCACACATTTCACTGGCTTTCAAAGAGATGCAAGTTCCTAAGGCCCAGATGCTGAAGGATGTCCAAATTCCTCTCTGCAGTGCATTTGGGGGTCTCAGGCCTGAAATTCTCCAGTAATTTCCCAAAATGGAACTGAAGATCATGAGTCATTTAGGTGGTCCTGAAAGCGCTACCCTCTATCCATTTTTCAGGGTGTTGATCTCAGGTCATGTGCGAGCCTGCATTCTTACCTACAATGCTTTATTACTACATTCTTCTGTTGAGCAATACTTGGAAGAAGAGGTGAAGGTCGAGATTTGCAGAACAGGCTAGTAACCCCAGTGGCTCACATCTGGAGTGCCCAACTTGAGAGACACCTTACTGGGGTCCAAGCCACAGGTCCCCTGTATGCTCTGAACATCAAGATTCATGTATTACACATCCAGAACCACTGGTCACTTCTAAAAAATCAGAAATCCCAGCCTGAGACCTAGACTACTCTCACAAAAGAAAATCCCAGGTGAACTGTTCACCCGATAGCTTGGTTTTTCTGCTCATGCCTGTTCCCAATAAATAAAACAAATCCCTGTGCATTACCTAAGCCCTATTTTGAGGAGTTCCACTGGCATACAGCTGAAGTAACACAGTAATAAATCGGGGCCTGAAGAAGGTGGCTACAGCCTAGAGAGTATCAAGAACTGTGACGTGTCTGGAAGCTAAAAAGAGCAGAACTTGACAATTAGAGCGGCCCATTTCCGATGCTCTTGTGTGAGGATCTGGAAAGAGTCTCTCACTCATTGTACTTGTGCATTATGAATGTGTCCATCTGCAGAGATCTAATGTACACATATGTCCTGAATATTGTCCTAAGGTTGCAAGCTTCAAAAATGAGCAGAAAACATTCCCGAGAAGTGAGAATAATACAGATGTCTGTATTTGAAAAATTGGTTCAAATAAAGTCTCTCACTTATAAATTTGTGTAGTTGTGTGCAATTATTTGCTCCTGGAACAGAAATTTCTCCCTTGTGTAGGTCTTTGATTTTTTTACAAAAAAATCTCATTTCATTCTCCCTTGACCTTCTCAGTCAAGTCTGACTACTGTGGAAAAAATGCTTTCTACTTATTCTGTCTGGGTAAAAAGCTATGTTACATTGAAATGGAGAAGTAAAAGGCCATACAGGCCAGTATGCTTTTATTGTGCTTAATATCCCTTGAGGCAGAATATCTAACTGGCCTGATGGATGATGTGGTCACCAAAGTCCTGGGTTTTTAAATAACGTGACACAGACATCCCCACGGATGCTCTGACCCAAGAAAGGCCTGTGGCTGTCGGGGCATTGCCTGGAAACTGCCTGGAAAAAGCCGAACTGAGAAACGCTGTGCTTGGGCACCACAGAGCTGTAAAATGTCCATGGCAATATCTGGGCCTGGGATGTTCTGAGTCAGGGAATCTGCTTGGATGTAGAAATGGGAATGGGGGTTTCCCACCAGTAATGGCTGGACCTCTGGGGATCATCCAGTCCAACCCCTCTACCAAGCCAGGGTCACCTAGAGCAGGTGGCACAGAAGCCAGAATATCCTCAGAGAGGGAGAGCCACGACCTCCCTGGGCAGCTGCTCCAGTGCCCTGCCACCCTCAGTGGAAGGAAGCTGGCAACTTTGTGCAAGCTTATCTAAAGATATCAGATTCCTCATTGGATTTAAATCTTCAGTAGCTCACTGGGAAACACCAGAAGTTTTTTGAGACAGAAATATATATTTCAGCAGCCAAGAAGCCCCACCAATTATTTCTCTCAGTATCAAGTTTGTGCCAAAAGCAGTGATAGAAGAACAGAGTAGGAATTGCTGCCTGGGCTGTGCTAGGCTTCTGACTTAATCCTGAGCTGTATCTGACAGCAGCTCAAGAGCAGAGCTGAAATCAAGCATTTTTGTCACATCTATTCATCCCAGGAAGCTTTACAACCACTGTTTAGAAATCACTTGCAACTCATCTATGAAATACAGCAGCTGGCTTAGCAAGGGCCCAGAAATTCCTGATGAGGCTCCAAGGAGCTGCCTGGGAAACAGAGCAGACCTCAGCACCTCACATGGGTTCTGGACAAAGTGCCAATTTACAAATGACACAATTAGATGTCTGTATTCTTGTATGTAATCATCAGTTGCCTCATGGCTTCTCCAAAAAAGGCGTGGACTACATCTTGTGTGCAAACAAATATTAAGCATTCAAAATCAAGTGGTTTCAATTAGTCACATCACTAGATTGCAGGGATCAGCCCTGGCAGATTGGCTTTGCTTCTGTGGGGCAGAACACCTCTGAAAGGACACTCAAGGACCTCTCTCCAAGTAAATGGTTGTCTTGAGGTAGCAAGGCTGCCTTGCACTCTTTTATCTGCTGCACAGCAGAGGGGGAGGGAAGGAGCTGAACAGTTGGCCCAGGGCATGTGTGTCAGCTGAATGTAAAATTCAGCCTAATGTAAATCTCCACCTGAGACTTCCTAACAAGGCACACGAAGTTTGCCCTGCAAGATTTCCAGAGTCATATTCATGCCACTGTGAGAAGAAATAAACTTTCTGCCTGAATTGTAGAAAATGGATCCATAACTCGCCTTGGGTGTTCAACCTCCTCCAGTTGCCCAGGTGAACTCCCTTTGGATATTTTGCCACATTCATGGAATACAGCAGCAAACTTCCCCCAGTTTCTGAGTGAGCAAAGTGTTTCCCATTTCTTTGGTGTTCCCCTGGCTTGTCCCACTCTGGGCTGGGGAAGACTTCCTTTCCTTGGGGATATTGCAACAGGAACTTCAGGTTTTCCTGCTTTTTGACAATGCCAACAGCTTCACAGCACACTTGCCACCTTTATTGCTCTAGTGAGGTCACAGGCAAAAGACCATTGTTTCTCATAGAATTACTCAGATTTCTAAGTCTGCTTTCCTTTACCCCGCACAGTATATGAAGCCCTCCGTAATGGACATTTACAGTCTCCCAATCTGCAACACTTTGTCCCTTTTAACCAGTATACAGAGCTGGCATCAAGTCTGAACAGGGCTACTCCCTTGTTGAAGATGAGCAGAAAAAGCGAAAGGAAATTATGCATTTCTGTACCTAAGATCACTTTTGTTTATTAAAAATGAAATTACTTTTCTCCATGAAAGGCCACTTTTATATATTAAAGAGGAAATACTTTTCCTCTAGCTTGCCATGAAACTGCAAACATTAATAATAAGAGAAGCAAGGAAGTGAAAGCCCATTTGTCTCAGAGGAACAGCACTGTGGCTGAGAGGCAGGGTTTGCAGAGAGGTGGTAGCTTGTACCAGACAGACTGGGGCACTTGGGTCTCTGCAAATGCATCAGCCCACAGCCCAAACTACAAGCTGTATGTAGCTAGAAAGGCACTGCTTAATTTAATTATGGTAGTTGATTAAGCAAGTTATGAGTATAATGTAATTAGCATTTCAGGAGCAATGGGTGGATGCTAAACCAAGAGAGAGAGAAGCTTCATTATCTGTGGTGAGAGAGAGGAAGGGTGGTACAGGTCATCAGTGGCTGCATAACGAGGAAGAGTTAATTGGGGTGAACTGAAAACTGCTGGTGAGGCCTCTCTCTGCTGAGCCCACAATTATGCTTTTCTTGCCTTGAGACAGCCATCTTCTGAAGGGTTTTGTGGCCATCCTTAGGACCCTGGGCCAGAGAGGGAAAACAATTTCTGTCACTGGAGGTGAGGTCTAATGGAGAGGGTTCCATTCCCCCTCTACACTGGATGTCCCCATCCTTGGCTATTTATCCATGTACAGTCTGTGGCTTAAATTTCAATGAATCCTCACTCAGCACCTGTCTGTGCAGCAGCTCATTGTTTAAGTGAGGAGATGAATTTCACTGTGGGTGCTGTGGTGCAGAGACTCCTTCCTTCTGTTTGCCCAGGTCCTGAATCTCTCCTTCTTGGGTCTCTTTCCTTCTGAGGCAGACCTGAGTGATTTAGGAAAAACAGAGTGAAAGCTAAGAAACTGCCACGAGTCCTGGTGGCCTAAGGGGGTGCTGGTGTCTAACAGCAGAGACACCTTGAGCTTTTGGATGGGGAAGACCAATGTTCCTGGAGAAGATATCTCTGAGGGGCAGCTCTCAGAGTGATGACAGGTCACTTTCTTTAGCAGTCACCTAAAGACCAGAAGACAATTCCTGTTTGACTAGCAGCACCCAGCAAAAGGATGAGCAGTTCCTGCATGCTGTCACTTTGGCTTCCTTGACTCCACTGCTTCACAACAGCAAAGAGAGAGAAGACCTACAGCTGTGGGTTGTGTCCCCCAGGCTCTTCTCCCTGCATGACAGCCAAGCCTGGTGCCAGAGCCTCCACAGGGCACACTTGGCAGTCAGGGCTGGGAGAACAGGGTGCAATGCAGGCTGCGTGGTCTGGGAAGGCCTCACGTGCTGACTGGTCTCTAGAAAACAGCCAAAGGGCAATCCCCAGCGCAGGGAAGGGTTCTGCTTGCCCCAGGGCACGGGCTGTGGCAGGGCTGTGGCTGGGGAGGGCTGGCTCTGCCTGGCCGTGCCCTCTGGGCTGCTGGCACGCGCTGCCTGCGGCCCTTGCTGCCGCACAGGCCATTAATAAGACTTTCCAGCCTGTCACTTCCACGCTGAATCCTTTGAAAGCCGCGCTCCTCTGGGCCCATTAGAGGGAGGAACTGTCTCTGTTGAAACATATGGGGCTGTCAGGCTCTGTCTGTTGCTCTGAAAGCCGCCGCCGCTCTCGCTGTTTACTGCTGGGGGGGCAGCAGCTGTCTGGAGGAGGCTGTGATGAGGATGGAGACTTGGGAAGGGGCTGGGGGAAGACAGCAGGTGAGATGGGAAGGATGCTGGAAATGCTGGGAAGGTAAACAGTGTGCTGATAGCTGGTGGGCTGCTGTAGGACATTGGGATGCTGGGCAGCTCAAGGGGTGCCTCATGCTATGAGTGTGATGGGGGAAGAGGTACATCTGAGGATAATTGGGTGGTAAATATTGGGGTGGGGTATGTAGGGGCAGGCTGAGGCAGCAGGAGACACAGCTGACAGCAGAGATGTTTGACACTTGTCTGGCCAAGGAGAGGATGGCAGCAGTGTTGGTGACTCTATGGGGACGCTGCAAAAGGGAGGCTTTGGGAAGAATCATGCGGTCACACGGCGCTGGAGTTTCTCATTAAGCAGCACACCCACCCCCCAACTCCATTTGCAGAAACTGAGCAGGATTTAATGGAGTCCCTTGACTTTTTCCTCTGAAATATTCATAGGTTTTAGCAGTCCATTTTATGCTCACCTCCCTCTCCATTAACGAGCATCGAAGAGGGACTGGGTGGAAAGTAGGCTGCTCTGGAGCCAGGGAGACATAAAAAGGGACCTGTGCCTCTGCCCAGGGACTGCTGAGAAGCAATCCACTCCTGGGCTGCTCCACGGCCTCTCACTAGGCCTGCAAAATGACTGGAAATGAGCCCTGGGCAGCATGCACAGGGAGGTGATTAATACAGTGGGAAAGGAAGGAAACCAATTAAGCAGAGCGCTGTCTGGAGCTGCTGCCCCCACCCTGTCACACAGATACAACCACGTCTGCCTCCCTGCCTGTCTTCATAATGTGCAAGGCCAAGAGCTCTGTAAGAATGGCACAGGCTGACAAAAATGCCTGGAGGCAATTAGTTCCCTCCTCACCTCAGCACTAATGCTGTGCTAGGATACAGGGAAAGTCCAGAGCTTCCATGAGACAGCACAGAAGCACAGAGGCTGGATTATGGATGCCCCATGCAGTCTGCAGTACTTGGCACAGCAAGGATCCTGCTGGGAAGTTTGGAGAAAGGTTGTGATAAGAGTGCAATTGCACTCTTTATGGGATACAAAATGTCCCAAATGGTCCAGGCAGGTGGGATCTCAGAGTCTTTTCCAGACCTGTTAGGTACTAAACCAGGGCTCTAACAGGCTGATATACCCCCACCAAAGTCTACAGCCAAGTATCTCTAGGAGAAATACTTTCTAGAGAAAGCTGTCCCTGCTCATGGCAGGGAGATTGGAACTAGATGATCTTTAAGGTGCCTTCCATCCCAAAACATTCTATGATTCTATGATTTTGGGGGTAGGGACAGGATTAACTCTCACAACTTTTCTCCAGAGTCAAACTTTTTTTGCAGCAGTCACAGTCCTAAACCATGCAGTTTTAAGTCCTAAGAAATTTTTTATCAAGGACTTCCTATGGACAACAGTAGAACCTGGATAGTGCTCTAGGAAAACAGAGTGATCCTCCACCAGTGCTATCCCTACAAAAAGTACACGAGATGCCCAACGATGGTCTTCCAAGTTCACTTGGCTTCTCTCTGCATTATTGCTTTGATGAACAAAAAGAGCAAAATCTGCATCCTAATGAGTTGTTCACTCTGGCTGACAGAGACAGAAGGCAAGATTATAAATGTACCATTTCCTGTGGTTCCTCCCCGCTGGATTAAAAACCAAAACAATGTCACAGATGCAACAGCACCTATTTATTCTTGCTCCCAAAACACTCACTAGTCAGGCTGCTTCCCCTTCCCTCCCATACGCCCATACAGACCCTGCTCGCGTGTGTCCTGGGAATCAGATGTTTATGCAAGTATTTGCAGGATGTTCCACATCTCCCTGAAATTATAATCAGCATGCCCAGAATCAGCTTAATTACGAAGCATTCAGCAAACGCCCACGGCTCTTCCAGGGCAGCTCCACACAGCATCCCCATGAATGAGCTGCACGTTTTTCCTCCACTGCCACTCACGGCTCCTGACCAAGAGCTCAGGCCCTCACATCTGAGCTGCTGGGTTGTCTGGTTACTTATTTGTTTGCAAGAGAGAAGAGAGACATTTGTAAAGCAGCAGCAGGACATGAGCAGACACTGAGAGCATCTCAGGGTGAGACTTGGCTACCTCTGATTTTTTGAAGCAGTCCCTCCACGCAGGATAGAGATGTGAACGATCCCAGTTGTAACCAGGCTAGATCAGAGATTTAAACATGCCAGGTCCATAGTCTATTAACTTTTTCTGTAGAAAAGACAAAAATCAAGGATCAAGTACCAAAAACTGTGGAACTATGAGGTTTTGCCATCCATGGGTTGCAACCTGGCGCATCTGGGTGCTCAGCAGGTAGGCTGAAAACACACTGCTGAGGTAAGAAAAGAAAGAACTTTCTGAGGCAAAGTGCACTTCCTGTAAGAAAGAGCACAATTCATGGCTCTTCTAAACTTTTCTGAAGAATCTCCTGGACTGAGGCTGTGGGCATCTACAAAGATCACGGCCACGTGATCTTTGCTTTTAGTCAGTGCACTTTCTATCAGCCCCACAGCAAGGAATGCCCCATGTATACCTCTCAGGTGATTTCACAGAGGTGCTAAGCACAGACAGAAGAAAGATTCAAGCTTCCCCTCATCACTCTGTAGTTACCATCTGTGAGTCTGACAAGGTTTGGACTCTTCAGACACCTGTAGCTGACTTCATTTCCTCCCCTGTGGCACTGCACTAGCAAAACCCACATGATGACCCTATCACGTCGTTATACACACTGGAAGCATTTAGGGCTATTAAGGTCACACTTCAATGTGACTGTAATAATTTACTGCCTATTTGTGGAGCTTGGGAACCACAGAGCCCAGAACCAGGGAACCCTTTTCTGTCTCTGCTGTGCTTGTCATCACATGGCAAGAAATTTCCATTTAAAATACAAATCCTGGTGTCACAGAGGCATCATCAAACCAGCATTTTGCTCTGAAGCAAGGGGGGAATTCACAAACACGGGTTCAATTCTCCACCGAGGCATGTTTACACAAGGAGATGTGGGTTCTCTTCTCTGTTCATAAAGGGAAATTTTAACAGTTTTGCCCAATCTTCCACACCCCAATTCATTAGCTATTCAAGATCCTGTGTATGTTAGGCCTTTGCTCACACAGGCACTTGGCTGTTGGTGGCCATCACAAGTAAATAAGATGCTCCAGCATCATTTGGGTGCCCACTGGCCAGCTCTAGCTGTTCAGGTTTGGTGTTAGTAGTGCCAGGACCTAAGGAGTGTCTCAGGTCGCTGGTGATGTCCCCGGAGCTCAGAAGTCTGCCAGCCTGGGCATCACAGCATTCCTGTCACCCAGGACCTGTCAGGTGCCTTATCAGTGTTATCTGCACGACCCCTGGAGCACCGCAGGAAGGATAATTATGACAACAGAGGGCTGTGAAGGCTTCAACCCTCCAGACATTTCGTGGCACCCTCCTCCTGGTTGGGCAGCAGGGCTCTGTGAAGAGGCTGTGCCAGAACACACAACTGAGCTAATCTCTCAGGATTTCGGGCAGATCAGATCAGTAAGTGCTCTGCCCCGAAGTATTTATTCTGCAGGGAAGGGGATGGTAATAGCTCATACCTTTAAGCCTTGTTAAAAATGCATGCCATGAAGGCAGCTCTCCTGTCAGGCTAAAACTGTCTCCAGGGACGCCTGTGTAAGCAAACACCCACCAGGGCAGAGGATTCTCGGGAGGCGTGTCTGTAGGTGAGCACTCCGCTGAGCGGAATGCCTGGGGATAGCACGTTCCCTGCATGATGTGCTGCCTGCCTCTGCCTTTCCCTAAATAGCGCATCCTGTCCCTGCGGCTCGAAATACATTTGTCACAGAAAACTCTGCACATGTAGGCTAGGACTTTCTTCACGTTCATCCCCAGACAGCTCGTAAGATCAAATTTTAAACTTTGAAAACACCTTTTGAGCTCGCTCAGCTGCTCGTCAGTAGCTGCTCTGGGTAGCTGAGCTGTGCCCAGAGCCTTGGCAATGCCCACGGGCACAGCCAGTCACCCCTCAGGCTTCTGTTAATATCCAGGTTTAAATGCCACTGCCATTCCACCAGCACTACAGTGACACAGACAGGGCACTGGGCAGCCTTTGCCACCTGGTGACACACTAGCTGGTCTAATAGGAAAGGAAAATGAGGATTTGGGGTGGCCTTGACAGAGGGAAGGCAAAGCACTGCTGGATCCGCGCTGGGGGTGCACGCCTTGCTCCCCGCTGGGGAACAGGGGAGTCAAGGGCAGCAGCAGGTTTTGGGCATGGGGCAGCCAGAGAGCCCTGCAGGCTGCATGGCAGCCACAGCAAAGCATCCCTGCACTGCTCAGATCAGCTCAGCCCTGCTTTCTGCTGCCACTGAGACTGCTGGAGGGGAAAATTCGATTTGCCTTTTGTTGAGGCAGCCTCAGGGAAAGCCTCGCTCGGCGGCGGGGGGAGAAGCAGAACCCGCTTGTGGTGCCCGCACTCGGGTATGGGCTCGGCTGGGAGGGACCCAAGAGCTGAGCCTGTCCTCTCACAGCTGGCTCTGGGAGCTCACTGTGTCCCTGCCACAGAGACATCAGCCTCCCTCAACAGCTATGCTGCCCTGCTTGCGGTGGGGAGAGCCATGAGGGATGGCAGGGATCCCTGGGACCTGCGCTTTGCTGCATGAGGCTCAGGACCCATGGCGCCTGTGTGCACTCACTTGGCTGGCTGCGGATGCCTCCCAGATATGCCCTGCCCTTGTCCCGTTTTCATCCACCAGAGAATATCCTGGCACATCCTGACCACAGGCAGCTAAAGAAGGGGGCAGGGTATCCTCCTCCTTTCCTCGCATTACCCACACTCTGCCCTGGCTGGTCACCTCGAAGGCAGTTCCTGTAACATGCTCTCTCTGAAAGGCACTGATGCTGGAGCAGCATTTAAATTTATGTTCCCATAAAATATTTTTTCCATACAACATTTTTTTTCTTAAGCCATGGGACAGATTGGAATCTGACATGCTCAGCTGTTGCTGGATGAAGGGAAGAGCAGAAGTGACAGGAAATTTTTAGGAGAACTATATTAAACTCTGTGCAGGATTTTGATTTAGTAGTAACAGTAAAATGAAATTTCAGCTGATATTCCATTATCCTGTTTGCAGTGCACTCTAATAGCAGCTCCATTCATAAAGCAGTTCAGCTCCTATCCTTTGGTGTTGATCTATTTGTTTTGCTCTAGAGCAGTTTCCAACACACAATGACTTTGCCTTCCTGCATACTTATGCATACAGGAAAGGGACAACACCTTTCTAGGCTGCCAGCCTGGTATTTGTATGTTGGATCTTGAGAATGGATCTTCCCAACAGTGCATTTCATATGGGTGACCCTCTGCAAATATCTTTGTGAACATTTGGCCATGTATTTCTTCCCCACCTTCCAGACTGGTGGAGTGCACTGTGAGCAGATAGGCAATGAGAAGAGAGAAAACACAAAAATCTGGGCTAGGAAAGGGGGGGAGCTGAGGAGGCAAGCACATTTTCTGTTTCCACCTGACCACGTCCCAGTGACCCATTACGAGTGCGTGACTTGCCTGGTTTTGCAGAAATCACGGTACACACTCTCACCAGAGGGTTGCAACACCTCTCCCACTAAGCCTGGCTTGAACTGGAAATCTTTTGTTCTTTTTGGCTCTGCCCTCACTCACAGAAATCAGACTGTACAGCTGGCACCCAGGCAACAGTGAGGCATCTGCAGGTACAAAAGCAGAGGTGCTATGTTCTCTTCACACTCTTTCCTGAAAATTTCATCCTTTCCTTTTGGAATTTATAATAATGGGCCTCATTTTTTACTGATATTTTCTTAGGAACTCTGCAAGGTGAAGCGCTTGGTAGCAAAGCGCTACCAAATCCCAAAGGTGTCATTTTACCCCTACTTTCTGGTGGCATTATAGATAAATCACCCTCCAGAGTGGGTTCAGCCCTATTTGTCTCCCCTATCCACGCCCTTCCCCTCAGAAGCTGAAATGCCTCAGCCTCCTTGCCTGTCTCCCAGCTCCTGCAAGGCGTGCAGCTGCTGGCAGGCAGCCTCTCTCTACACCAGCGTTAAGTTACTAAGCAGCCGAGATAAAAGGTTCCCACCTTCATAAATAATCAATGTGGGCCAAATGGCTTGTGCTTGCTCGACAAACTCATGCATGAGAAACAGAAAAGGGAGAGACAAACACTAACCCAGCAAGGAAAATAACCACACCTCATGCCAATAAAGGTGAAAAGGAGATTTGGAAAACAGAGAAGCAAGAGGACAAGAGCAGAGAAGAAGGGAGCTGAGCACCTGTCTGTCAAACACTTCTTTAGTCTTTATTTGCAAAGTATCCAGAGGCTGGTTTTGATTTGGGTAATTTACTCATTAAGAGGAAGTTACTGGAGCAGCCTGGTACCTGCCAGTCACTGGGTGAGACTCAGCCACTGCCCACGCCTCTGATGGGTTTGCCCATCGTGTTTGCTGGCATTGGAGGGATGTGGATGTGCAACCAGCATCAGAGGGACCAGTGAGCCCAGCACCAGGGTCCCACTGCAAACACAGGGTGTGCACAGGTCAGTGACAGCCCAGACAGCCCTTCTCAAGGGCTGCCGTACAAAGAGCAGCTCAGCTATTTAGGGCTGCCCTGAAAATTAAATTTCTGAGGTAAGATTGCCATTTTAGAACAGAGGGACTTCAAGTTTCCAGCATAGATGTCACTCCTGTCCTTTGCCTCTGTGTCATGTATCAAACACAGAGGCCCATCATTATGTGACATGGGTGAATCCCTTCTGTTTGGTGAGTTCTGTGTCTGAGAACTCTGCCATGGGAGAGGAGCTCACCTGCCAGCCCAGCAGGCTCACTGGTGTTGGTGCGTCAGTGCTGATTTTCACCACATGGGTGCGTGGTCCTAAAGAAGGTGTCTGTGCTGAGAATCAAAATTGCACAGTAATGACAGAGACCTTTTCACATGACAGAGATGATGGTGGGCACAAATAGTTCTCTTCCTGTGCTCTTAGAGTGATCTACAGACATTGGTAATGTGTGTATAAGGCAATAAAACCCCAAACATTTGTGCCTGATTCCCCACCAAGTAACCTCTCACTCCAAGCTGGTTCCAAACTTTCATAGTGAGGCTTAGTCCAGGGCAATGGGTCAAATCTGGCACAATCAGCTCAGAAGGTGTCAATAAGGACTTCAGGCAGATATGAGTCTTCCTCTGGAATGAATCCCTACTGTTTGTAAGCACTGGAGAGAAACTGCTGCCACCGTGAGAGTCCCAGGCTGTAGACTTCCCACTCCCCAAATTACTGCATTGCTTTGACTGAAGACAAGACCCTGGCCTGGCTGGCAAGCCTTGCTCCTTGTTCACAGGTGACCCTGGAGTCGGATGCGGAAGGAGGCACAGGGCAGTGCATGGGCTCCCTGCTCATGACATGGTCCTCTTCCCATCCTTGACAAGCTTTTGTCTCTTAGGGAAAGAGGATACAAGACCACCAAACAACCACATGTCACAGACACAAAGCAAAATAATGCAATGGCATTGCCAGTGCTTTGGAGATGAACAGAGTTCAGCAATTTGTTTATTTAAATTACTCAACCGGCTGAGGAAGGGGCCTGTTCCCTCTGGTATACAAGCCAAAACCACCTCACACAGCCATTCTCCTTGTGTCCCAAGCCAAACCTCCCTGACCTTAGCTGTGATCAGACCATCCCAGTCTCTCAGGCTGCTGTGCAAAGCTGAACACAACAGATTTTGGCTACCAGGGTAGTGATGAGCTCCTGCTCCTGTTCACCTTCGATGCAGTAAAAAACTGCTGCAGACACAAATTTAAAAAGGGGGGAGGGGAGGGAGGATAGCATCAAAGCAAATTCACACTCCTGTTCTGAATAACTGTTTTTGCAGCTCTAGTATTTATATAAGAGCAAGGGGGACCACTAAAAGGGCATGAAGAGAGAGCTCTCAGAGAAACGACAGTGAGCAAGGGAGTGGGTGAGAACACGGGACTCCTTGGGAGATAAAGTTTCATTGCTATGGAATCAATCTTCTGAGCTTCTCTTTGCAATTTTGTCTCATTTGATGCCTCTTGAAATGAGTTTCCATTTGTCTGTCTGTGCTAATTTTCCCTCATTTGCCACATCAAAGCCATCATTAGAGGCACAAAGTGCCTCCAGTGCCTTTTCCTCCCCTTTTCTTCAGTCATTCTCCTTAATAGCTCTTGGTTTGTTAACTCAGCTATCACTCAGTGGCAATCAGATGCTGTTAGTCTGGTCTAGCAGCCTCAGGATGCCCCATCCCTCCTGTTCCCAAGGACACATTGCTGCCTGGGGTAGTTGCCTGGGGCAGGGGCTAGGGAGGTGCTTTAGAGCACTTGCAACCTTTTATCTGCCAGCATTACAGCCCCTTGCAAGAGATGTTTGATATCATCCTATATTTCCATTTCAATTAGTAATGGGGGTAACAAGAACAAGAGGAAGGGTTTGGACAGCATTGAAAATGTCCTCTGAGCTTCCTGAGGTCTCTGTCCTCACGCTGATTGAAGTTTGCTTGGAGTCAGGAGCTGGCTCCCAGCTGCTGGCTCACCTCAGCCCGCTCTGGGGAATCTGTCTCTGCAGCCAGCAGCACAAATCCTCGCGTCTTTTGCACAGCTCCTGGTCCTCGAGCACTCCAAGATGTGCATCTCTCCAGAGAGATGCCCCACTCTATCATCCTCAGGCAGACAGCAGCCCCAGACCACGCTTGCAGAGCCCACTCAGTGCCAGATCACTTGGCAGTGCCAGGCCTGGCTGTGCTCTGGTGCCCGATCTGCCCCCTCAGAGGGCTCACACTGCACCTTGTGCTGGGCACTGGGGCTCTGGCAGCTGCAGCCCCATCCTGCAGCATGGGAGGCTTGCCCTGATGCCTGTCAGCAGTTCTGCTGTGCCAACAGCTGCCCAGGAAAACCTTGCAGAAGAGCCCAGCACCACCAGCAGCAAGAGCAGACTGTTCCAGAGCTCTGTGCTCATTCCCGCTGTGTGCTGTGGGTGGGAACGGCAGCAGCGCTCCTGCTCTGCCGCAGTGAGAGGGACAGCAGGGGCTGGCACCAGCAGCTGCCCCCAGCAATGAACCTCTGCACATCTTCGTGCTGTGCCACGGGGAAGGGCTTTGATCGGAGGCAGGAGGCTGTGTGGAAGGTGTGCGAGGCTCTGTGGTGGGAAGAATTTCAGGCTGAGAAAAGTATTGTCCATGGAAAGACGTGGAGAGCCCATCCCTCCCTTCACTAGACAGATGACCAACACACAAGCACAGGTGCTGGGAAAGGGCTTGTCTTGGCTCTGTTATGCAAACTGGTCAAGTCAGCAGCCAGTGAGAAATCTCAGAGAGTTTTACACAGCTGGAAGCTCTCAGGCCACTCTGCAATGGGGGATGGACCCACAGGCAGGCACAGCAGCCTTCATTTGAGCAGGCTTCCCAAACCACATTGCAAGGAGGATGCAGTCTTTGTCAAGCTTGCCAGAGGCTCACGTGTGCTCTGGATGACTGCTCAGTGCCTGTTTCGCACAACTTGTGCCATCTGAAGCCACATCCAGAGAACAATATATTCCCTACAGGAATACAGGGCCAGGACTGGGAGCCAAGTGCTCTGTAAGAGACTGAAGCTCTGCTGGATTCCTACACTTTATCAAGAGCCTTGTGCATACTCACTGACCCCCTGTCTGTGTGGCATCCTCGAGAGGCTCAGATCCACGAGTGATTACTCCCTCTGGGAGGACTGGGTTGCAAAATGGTTTTCAAGCTAAGGAAACAGCCTGGGAGGCTGGGCTCCAAGAGGGAAAACTCAGATGCATATGCTGAGCTGGCAGAAGAAGGTGGGATCATCCACTTCTACCAGTGACTCCTACAAACTCTCCTACTGCTATTTCTGCATCCTGTCAACTCAGATATCAGGGGACTGCAACTCTAGAATCCTGGGAACAGACCTAAACACATCTGGATCCAAAATGGGGCAGCAGCAGATCAATGCTGAGGTGTGATTTTCAAACCAAGCCTTGCTGCCCTCCAGCCCCGTAAAAAATTTTGGAGTAGCTTTCTACTGGCAGAGTAACATTATTCCTGGTCAGCATTTTGTAATAATTTGTAATATTTTAAAGGACCTAAAATCAAATTTATCATCAAGGTTATTGGAATGTGTGACAACTCTATTAAGCATTTCAATTAGCCTTCCTCTTTTTGATAATGGTTCAAACATTCATTCCTCTAGTTTCCTGGTCAATGCACCATTTTTAAGCTGAACTGGGAAGGTGACATTTTTGAAGAGGAAGCAGTAAATGTTCTACAAAGCATATACTCTGAAAGTATTAACATCAGAAGGCATTGTGTAAAGCTCATAGTCTCCAATGTGTTCTCAAGTTTCTACAGATACCACACCTGCCGTGTGTGGACAGAGTTCATAACACAGAAACCAGACCAATGAAAAGGTGTTAGGTACAGATATTTTTCTGGAAATCAATGCAACTTCCAGCTCTTGGATGAAAGCTCAGCTTGCTCTCAGTCAGTTTGCAGATGACACTAAGTGGGGCAGCGCTGGTCTGCTGGAGAGGAGGAAGCTCTGCAGCAGGATTCTGGTCAGGCTGGATTAATGGGCTGACACCAACAGCATGAGATTCAGTGAGGCAAAGTTCTGAGTCCTGCCCTTGAGTCACAACAGCCCCATGCAGTGGAGCTGGCCTGGGGGAAGAGTGGCTGGAGAGCTGTCCAGCAGGGAAGGACCTGGGCGTGCTGGATGACAGTGGCTGAACATGAGCCAGCTTGCTCCCCTGTAAGGCCAAAGGCATCCTGGCCTGTGTCAGCAATATTGTGGCCAGCAGGACCAGGGCAGTGACTGTCCCCCTGTACTCAGCACTGCTGAGGCTGCACCTTAAGTTCTGGTGTTTTATCCATAGCAGTTTATCTTTATAAATCCGGCTCTTTGCCCATTCTGACAATGCCAGTCTTGGCTGAATTGCAAGATATTTTTATGGACACACATTTTCCCATAGCCTTTGAGTACCAAAACCCTTAACTAATTTCCAAGTGCAATTTAGCAGAGCTTGAACATAGTTCAAGTTCCTCCATGAGGAAAGATGAAGAGCACAGTCCCCAGAACATCTCATCACTTTTCCTACTCTTCTGGAAATTTTGAGTTATGGTAAGTGCTAAGAATTCAGATCCTCGTTTACTGGTAGGTCTGCATCACTGCTGATGATTTCCTGTGTACATTTTGCAGGGAGAACAGGGTACATCCAATAATTGCTCTTACAGATACAAAAAGCTCTTCATGGTGGTAAAAGCAGGAATTAATGTTAATGAGTCTGCTGTTAGCAAGGAGTACTATTGGTGTTATGCTCACGCCTCACCAAATGCAAAGCTTGTTTGTTAAGCAGATGCAAGTGTTAACAGCCAAATTCTCTTTCCATGGATAACTTAGTGTTAGTTAAATGTACCATTAAAAATAACCATTTAAAATGTTAATGAAAAGAGGAGTTGTTCTTGCCAGGGTTTATCTTGTTCTTTTAGCCTTGGCTTTAAGGTGCTGAAGGTGAAAAGGCAAAGACAGCTTTTTCAGGTGTGTTCAGGGCACACACACAGAGGTGAAGATCTGGTAGTGCTGTTGTCATTGGTGTACAGCACCACAAACCTAGCCTGCTTCCACCTCAGTGACCAGCCAGTAAAGCTCAGTACTGACCTTAATATCCACAGAGCACAGTGGTACCCCCTGCCCTGGCACTCTCCCCACCAGCTCTGCTGGGAACCTCCCGCTGCACTTCCTGGCTCTCCCAGCACCATGGAAGGGAACCACGGTGATGGTGGAGGGTTCATAACCCATTGCTTCTCTTCAGTCTCAAATAGCAAAGGTGTGGTAAATGCTACTCACGTTCATGTTCACCATCCTGCTTGCACCTCGTGCTCAGGGATATATCTCTGCTTAGCCCACTGCTTGTGCTGAGCTTCTGACAGCTCTGGTTTTATTTAATTTCACACCATTTAAGAAAAGTCTGTACTCTACTGGAAACAAGGCTTACACTGTTCTCAGTGTTATTTTCCAGAAACAGAGTTAGCTATAACTTTTCACAGAATATACCCCTGCTTTGTATGCAGGTCTCAAGTCTCTGCCCCAGTGACTGTAAATAGGCAGCAGGAGAGACAGTGGAAGGTGACACAGAGGCAGTGAAGGCAGCACATAGGTGTGGGCAGAGCAGACCCAGAAATAGGAAGCCCTGGTTTTTCACAATCCAGCAGTGAGTGAGGATGAGAGCACCTCTCCTTCAGAGCTGCAGCCAGGCTCTCCTGCAGCCCAAGCTGACCTGGCCATGGGCAGCCCTGTGCTGCTGCCCTGGTGTTGGGTGCAGGCACATGCTGCCCTGTGCAGTGGCACAGTTTGGTGTGTCCTTGGGGGCTACCAGGAAATAGAGATTCTCCCACTGGGAAAAGGACAGTGATGCCAGGCTGTGACAGTCGGGTGGCATTTACATGACACATCCCCATTACAGTAATTTGGCTGTAGATGTCCTGGGTTGTCTAACCCTCACATTTAAATTGCCCAGGTGCTGCTTTCTCCTTTGACCAGGTTTTTTCTGCTTCTTGGTTTCTTCACCCCTTTGGTTGTGTTTGCTTGTAAACTTACCCAGGCTACTCTGCTGCCCTCTTCCTCCATCTCCTTTCTTACCTATTCCTTTCCGGTCCGCTTGCGACCATGGCACGAGACTCCTGCCCCTCTTCCCCTTGTCCTGGCAGCTCTCATTCCAAGCCCCATGCCCTCTCCATTCCCCTGCTTCTCCACTCCCTCCTTGTCATAAACCCGGCCTCTGCAGTGCTGCATCCTGCTGTTTTCTGGACAGCATTTCCTGTCTCCTTCCCCACCACCCCCCTTCTTTCTCTCTCCACCATTTCCACCACCATGCTTTGTCTTTTGGTGCTCCTGTCCTGTGCCTGCCTAAGCAGCTCACTCAACTCATTCCTTCCATCAGCTTCCTTGTTCTTCCCCTCCTGGGACTGCAGCCTTGATCCCAACCTCTATCTGTGCACACACATAAAATCATGCAATTTAACTAATTAAAAAAACCCAAACCAAACAAGGAGCTGAAGGCAAGTGCTGACTTCAGAGGAGTGCGCTGCAGTTTTGTCTATGGCATGTCCTCCTGGCAGCCCCATGTCACATCTATTTCCAGCCAGCCTGCTCTCCCCATCCTCAGACACTGCACTGAAGGGGTCAGTCTGCTCGAGGTGACACAACACCCTCAGCCCCAAGCCACTGGCCCCTGCCCCACGTGCACCTTGGCCCTCCAGGGAAGGTGAGGGAAGGGGTATCTTGGCCCACATTCCCCCTGTGGGCTGGAATGTCATCACTAGACATTATCAGAGAGGAGACAAGCCAGAGTATGCAAGGAAGGGAGGGGAAATGAAGAAACATTACCTCCTTTTCACGTTTATTTAATTTTTGTATTTTTTTGTATTTTTTTTTTTTTAAGATCACAGAAGAGCAGAGCATTCATACATGTAAAGAAACAGAAACGAGATAACAGAAGTTAAATACATTGAGAAAAGAAAAAATAAAAAGCTTCTTTTTTTTTATTTCATCACTGGGTTTTGTTCATTTGTTTGTTGGGTTTAATTTTTTTGATTGGTTCCTTTACACACACACTTGCGCTTTTAAAATTTTCTTTCACAGAGCTAGTTTCAAAACCAAAACAATGGAAAAAATAAAATGGCCATTTTCTCGTTTCATTAAAGAGAAGTTCAGCTCATGTCTACAGTGCTGGGGAAAAATATATATAAAGATATAGATATATATATATATTTATATGTATATAACACTGTTAATGAGGAGAGTTCTAACCACCCCACCGTGTAGCAAGAAGAAGGGACTGGACTTCATTCTCAAGGTCTAGAGGATGAATCTTGGCTCCAGCTGGGAAGGTTGAATGATTCTGGGAGGTGGCACCGTGGAGGCAAGTTCCTGCTCTGTGCCCCCTCCTCCCTTTCCTGGCACGCACGTGTGCTCCCGCAGGTGCAGGCACAGGCACGGGCGTGCCCAGGCCCTCTCCTGGCTCCTCAGGAGGTCACAAGGTAGCTGTGTGTCCCAGGCAGGGCCACGGCCAGCAGCAGGAGGCTGAGCCCTGCCTGGCTGTGCGTGGTGGAGCGCGTGGGGAAGGAGAGCGCCCAGGAGCACTCCCGTAGCGTGTGCGCCGTGGAGCTGGCGGGCGTGTGCGTGTGAGCCGGTGTGTGCCCAAACGGGGAGCAAATGTCACAATTCTGGAGAAGGACAGCCCGCCTGGGACGTGCTCTCCCCGCTGGCTGGCTCCTGGGAAAGCCTTGCTCCTGGTCTCCACCCTCTGTTACCGACAGAAACACCCACACGCCTTTCCTCAGGACACGGCTGGAGCCACCACACGTGGTGCCACACTGCTTTACTCCCGGGGCCCATTTTGCCGCATGGTGAGCATGCCCCGGGAGGCCAGGAGGGAGCTCCTGATGCACCATGAGGACAGGCAGGGAAAGAAGGGCCCGCCTGGGATGCAACCTCTGCCCCCTCCCCATCTGCGCTGCCCAAGGAGCCCTGCTGCTCGTGCAGCCCCCACCACCTGCGCTGCAGTCATGTCCCCCTGTCACTGCCCCCTCCTTCTCCACTCCTACCAGGCTTGCAGGGCCATCGGAGTTGCTGTGGCACCAGCTAACCCAAGCCTGCAGTAAGGGAAGGACTCTCTGCTTCCCACCTGCCTGGGCTAATTAGGAGAGTTGTTCCTCCTACCCAAGGCCTGCCTTGGAGATCTCCTTGCCTCACTCTATCAGCCTGACCCACAGAGGTTCAGAGGACCATATAGATGTACTCTCACCAGGATGAGTTCTGCTCCCCGTTACAGCGAGTGAACCAACAAGCAAGCACCATATGTTGCCCTAATGGAAGCCAACCATTAGGCAAAATTCTGGGGGCTGTGGGAGCTGCCCAATCACTGTTCTAGCAAGTTACAAGACGGAAAAGTGAAAGAGGTTTTAGTGGTGTGACACAGCTCTTAGTCAGCAGTCATGCAATTAAAAAAAATCATCTTCTGGGCATCCCACTGGAAATGAAGCCACTCTAAGATGAGCGTTGAGAGGCCATGGTCTCCTCGCTGGTGAACCTGAGAGTTCTGCGCATGGATGATGGACAGCACTCATCCCTACCCTTTTCCACCGGCATCACAGCTTGGAAATTGCCATCCAGCTTCTCCATCACTTCCCTGCCTCAAGTTTTGCTCTTCCCATAGGACAGTTTGCTCCCGGCATCCCAAACTCAAGAAGTTTTGCGTCCTCGAGTCAGAGAAGCAGTAAGATTGTGCACCATCAGGAGAGAGAGAAAGAGAGAGAGAAAGAGAGAGAACTGCTCACCCCCTGGCACCTCCTCTGTCATACTGTCTTGGTCAGCCATCCCCCATGTCAGTTGCTACATCACATCAAGCACCATGATGATTTGGGCTGCAGGTCAGTCTGCTTGGAGGAGAAGAAGCAGAGGTGTGAGGGGGTGGGAGGAGGAGAAGAGGTGCTTTCCTGTGCCCATAGATTCCCTCACCAGGGAAGGGCGAAGTGATGAAACACTACACAAAAATTGAGCTGAAATATCATCTGCTGGTGGGTCTGTGAAGGATTCTAGCATAACTCCGACTTCCCAGATCCTCTTCTTTCATCAGGACTTTCTTCTGCTCCCCCAAATTCCTTCCAGATGTGTAGCTTCTACTCAGCCTGGAGACCACATGGCTTTTGATGGTGGCTTTGTCCATGCTGTGGGCTTGGACATTCAGAACAGGGTTGCTCAGACAGGTGGCTGGGGGCATGGTCTGGATGCACCTGGAACTAAGAAGAGCTGGTGGGGCTTGGATGTTCTTTGACCAAAAGGGGGTCAAGCAGCAGTGCACGAGCGATCTGCCCAAGTGGTGAACAGTCAGTGGTGTGAGAAAGATGTGCAGACAAAGACTAACTCTTGACACAATGCATGTCACCAATGAGATCTCCATGAATGGCACGTTCACATGCACTCGGGGTTAGCATGGGGCGACACAACTTCACCGGTGAAGAAAGCGGGTACGGGGGAGGAGGAGGAGGAGGAGAGGGCGCATCACTGAGCCACGAGTGTGGGGCTGCAAACAAACAGAAATGAACACGACTGCCAGGATACAGGTGTCGGCCGGCCGGAGCATCCCACGTTGCCCTTCCCAGCCGTTCAGAGACAGGCGTTTGCTTCGTTTTCCATCTGACCAGGCACATGCTCCAAGCAACATGCTACAATCATGCATGGAGTCCATGTGGCTCGGGGTGGCTGCACTTCCCCTGCCCAGGTCCTTTCAGAAAGACTTGCCTTCACCCCTCCTCTCGGTCATCCGAAAAGGGTTAGAAATCTGCTAGCAATTATGGGGCCATATATGAAATCTAAGTTTTTGTTCCTCTGCTTTGACATTACCAGACATCTCATGTAACTCTTGTAATATGTACAAACCAGTAGAAGAAATACAATTTTTTTGCATTTTGTTCATATCTTTTTATAACACTAAATGTTAAAATCTCCATCAATCAAACACAATTACACTGACAAGCTCAAGGAACTGGTGTCCCATTCCAAACACCCTCCTTCCCTGGTCCCCAACCAGCTGAGAGGCAGCAGGAAGCAAGAACACAGATTGTTTGGGAGGTGATGGGAAAGATAGCAATGCAAACAGGGAAAAGAGATGATTAGGAGAAAGAGTTTCAGAGAGTAGGGCCTGAGACATGAGAAAAGCCATTGCAACATCTCCATCAGGGGATGGAGGGGAGAAAGAATGGGAAAAAGCATTAGACTTTGCCTGTGTTTCCTATATTCATCTGGGCTCACCTCTCAACAAGTGCTTTGAGCAGTTCCTCAAAGTTCAGGAGAGCTTGAGTTCAGGAGAAACAGAGGGATTTTTACGGCATCCTGCAGCCCACAGGATTAGATTCTTGAGAAAAGCAAGCTCCAACCTACCCACAATTTCCCTAGGAACAGGGAGTTGCCAGGAGTAGGGTTCCCAGCAATTCTGCAGACAACAGGCATACTTGGTGTTGGAGGCTTTTCTCAGAGAGGTCTGCAATTAACTGGCTTTCACCCTGTTTCACAGCCATGCAACAGAGGCAAAGGTCTGCCCAGGGCCTGCAGAAGAGACCAGATCCCAGCACTGGGGCTGAGGCCATTTCCCCCACTACTGGGCAGATGACTTAAAAAAATTGATTCCCTGCTTTTAGTGAGATGTCTCCCTTTTAACCATATGCCTTGACATCTAAAAAAACATCCCCTCAAAACTCCTTTGAACCAAAACAAACATGAGATAATGAGGAGCTGGGACTCAATGACTGCCACCACACCACAGGGTCTGATGTGTGTGACCCCAGTGCCTAGGAGTGACCCCACGGTGACAAAAACACATGCAGAGAGCACATGGCACAGGTGCTACCATAGCAACCGGGCTGACATCAAAGAACCTAAAGTGGGCTTGACTCAGCCCTTAGGAGCAGCCTGTCACAGCAAGACATTGCAGGCTGCCCACGTTTTTCAACAAATAAATCCTGTGGCAATAAATCCAGGCATAGGTACAGCCCCAAGAAAGAGCAGTGTGTGCTTTCCCTCGTGCCAGTGTGCAGGAAAGGGTGCAGCTCCCAGCCTGGCTTCTGGGGCCAGGATCAGCTCACGGCTGTACCAGGGAAAGAGGAAGCCTGCTGCAGTAGAAAATCTGGACGTGTTGCTAAGACTCTGAATTAGATGGCCCTCCCGAAAGTTAGGCACGAGGACTGGGACGTCTGAATGCTCTGAAGGATGCAGGGCATATTGTTTTGTCGGCTGACACCCATCAGTCTCCAAAAGAAATGCCCAAGTCCCATCAATGACTGACAATTTTGGAGGAAGGGAGCCATCCCTGGATGCC
Organism: Melozone crissalis; assembly: GCF_028551555.1. Classification (NCBI taxonomy): domain Eukaryota; kingdom Metazoa; phylum Chordata; class Aves; order Passeriformes; family Passerellidae; genus Melozone; species Melozone crissalis. Next base: position 17,563,252 of record NW_026535786.1, on the reverse strand, counting down.
TTGGGTGGATTTCAAGCACCAGTTGCCCACTTGCGACTTGCACCCTTTTGCAGGTATGGCTTTGGGGTCTGGAGGAACATAAATTACCACCATCCAATCCCACAGCAGCTCTTGCAATGGCCAAATCAGCCTCTCATGTGTCTCTTTAATAAATCTCCTTGCACTTCTGCCTGCCTGGGAGCAGCCCCTGACTGCCTGCTTGATTGCGTTCCTGCTGCTGCTCCGGAGAGCTGAGCTCAGCAGCGCCGGCCGTGCCGCAGTGCAAGGCACTGCCTCGCCGGACTGTGCCCGCCCAGCGAAGGTGGGGACGGCTCGCAGCAGCAATTCCCATTTCCCTCCTGTCAGGGGACAGCTGGGGGCATCCCCTCCCGCACACTGCAAGGCCGAGCTGTTTCCCCCTTGCCTGCCTGCAAGCACAGCTGCCAAGCGTGCTGCCACTGGGCAAAGGCAGAGGAGCAAACTGGCTGCTGCTTGAGAGCCGAGGGGCTGAGCACCTGTAAAACACTCTGCTGTCCTGGGATGGTCACTCGACTTCACTGGGATAAATCAAGCTCGCCCCTGCAAATCCCTCTCTCCAAAAGAGGCCTACCCAATAAACCCTGTGCTTTATCATCTTTGCTGCTGGTGGATACTATGGCTCGTGATGGGCCAGGGGACACAGGAATCTTCTCCCCGCTCCCCCCACCCGCACACAGGCACTGCAGCCCCTGCTCACTCTGGCTCTTGCAGGAGACATTGTGCTGGTGTGGCAAATTCCAGCCACTGCCCACCATTTTCTCAGTCCTGTTTCTCACAGCTTTTTCTGGCTTCCTCACCTGGGAACCACTAAAGCCTCTCTTCTTGGCACCTCTGTATGTGATTCTGCCACAGGAGAAGTGTGGGGCACTCTCCAGCAAAACCAGCACCCTTGAGATAAGACAGGAGCAGGGGAAATTGTACTGCCCACTTCTTCGCTGCATCATTTTAAGCTCCTTCTTTGTAAGCCCAGGATTTTGGACCTGACATTTGTTTTATTTCTTACATTCACAGGTCCGGGACATTTTCTGATCCAATTTCTTTCAAATGTGGAATTTGCAGTGTGTTTTGTAATAGCAGTGTATACAGCACACACACACGCACACACACACTCCCCCTTACACAGCCTACATTTCCTTTTATACTGGGGAGGACAGTAAGAACAAAAACAACAAAGCAACAAAAAAGGGTATTGGCTCTATTTTTGCATGTCTACCAAAATGGTTAGGAATGACCAGATTGTGGTTTTCGTGTTGAGGTATTGTTCCTATGCACACTGTATCTAAAAGGAATGGCTGCTTGGTGATGTCCAAGGTCTCATCACTCACATCCCACCGGCCCAGCCTCCCATCCCCAGGAGAAATGGTGACTGCACTCTTCAGTCCATAGTGTTGTAGGCCAGTCCTGGTTTCTTCTGCTTGCTTGGACAATTGCACATGAGTGCACACCCCCATGCACGTGTGCAAGCACTGATGCATACCAAGAGCTGCTATGCTGGTACTTGAAGGCTGAGAGCCAAACAGGGTTGGAAGTAGGAGAGGAAAAAAAGCCTAGACAACGGTGCAGACTGACTCTTGCAAGCAAGGTGGCCAGAAAACAAAAAGCCAGTGAGGACACAGGAGAGGGGACACAATGTGAACCTGTTTTGCAGCTGCCCCTCTCTCCTCACCCCTCTTCTCTGCCTAAGTGATCTCTCTGCATCTTGTCTCACACTTACAAAGCAGGACATTATCTACAATAGGATAAGCATATGTACACATGGGCTGTTCGTTTTGCATGCTTAGAGAGAGCAAGAGAAAGAGAGAAAGAGGGAAGACGGAGCAAGAGCCACACATGCATGCACGCACGCACACAGGCATACACAGGAGAAAGAGAAAGACATCTGGTTGAATTAGGGGGGGAAGGAAGAGGATTTTAGAAGAAAAAAAAAGAAGTAGGCTTTCAGTAGAGTTGACACAGCTTTAGATTAGGCCTGTGGGGTGATGTTGCATGAAGGAGGGGACAGGAAATAAGGTGTTTAGCAAGGACTGGGTGCACATGAGCGCAGGGTGAAGTGAAGAGAGGAAGGGGTTCTTCACAGGACACCAGTGTGCAGAGAGCTTTAGGTGACTTGCTCTGGTTTGTGGCTGTTATTTTTTTTCTTTTATCTTTTTTTTTTTTTTTTAGATTTGTTTTTAAAAGTATGAACTGGCTGAGCATTAGCTCACAAAAATGACCCAGGGCATCCAAAAAGTTAAATGGCTATAGACACCGAAGCAAAGACCTCTTTCTGCAAAAGAAAGAAAGAGGAGGAAGGAAGGAAAGTGAGGGAGTATGGAAAAGAGGAAGGAGGAGAGAAAAGAAAAGGGATCTTCTTTTTGATTGGCTTTGCAGGTTTTGTTGGATTGTTTACATTGCAGCATCCTCTGGCGACACGATCCTTGCTGGTGCCCATTCTCTCCCTTGTTTCGTGTTGCCTCCTAGGCAGTCGATGACTTGACAGCCGGCTTTTCAGGTTTTGGATTAAATGTTGCTGAGTCTTCTTTGCTGTAATTTTTCCTCTCCCCCCTCTTCGCTCCTGAACACACAAAAGTTGTGAAAGAAACAGTCGTCTCTCTCTCTCCCCCCCTCTTTTTTCTCTCTCCCCTCTCTTCGCTCTGTCTCCTGTATAACGCATTTTGTTTTGTGTGTCGTTGTTGTTGTTGTCGTGTTGTTTTTTTAATTATTATTAATATTATTATCTTAATTCTGATTTGTATTAACATTTGCTGAGTAGGCAGAGCAGGGATGCTGCCAGAAGCCACAGTGGGACGGCCAAACTCATGGAGCCGTTGTCTACTCTCCCTGTGCCGGGTCCTGCAGGGTGCGAGAAGGGAGAGAAAAGAAGACAAGGTTACAGGAGGCTGAGTGAGATGGGTGTGACACAGGAGCGCAGTGCTTCAGCCCCAGGCTTTTCCTGCAGCGCTGGGTTTGGGCTGCAGGGCACAGCCTCCTTCCCACCTTGGTGAGCTTCCCTCCAGCCCAGCTACAGGCTTCTGCCTGCCAGCTCACCCGCATCCTCCTTCCCGCAGCTCAACATTCCAATGGCTTGTGGCTCTCCCTAAACACCCCCGACGCTGGAGGAACAGGGCCTGAAGCAAGTGGGAAGGCTCAGCCCTGGCTGCTGACCACATCCCAGCCCTTGCTGTGCCTCCAGCTGGGAGCTGCTGGCCTTTCAGTGCAAAGATATGGTTCATCCCTTTGCAGATGCAGCCCCTGGTCACCACCCCCACACCTGCCTGCTCTACCGCCTTCCCAGTGGTGGCCCTGAGATGCCAGGACTCCTTATAATTGTGCACAGTGGCCAGTACCTGTCTGCAGGCAGACATCAGCTCCACAGGAGCTGATTCATCACCGTGGTGCGATCAATAAAACATGGGCCCAAGCAGCAGACACCTCCCCTCCCTCCCTCCCAGGGCTGCACCGTAATGAATTGTCTCTGAATCAGGGTGGAGGAAGGCTTGGCTGTGGCACTCACAGCCCTGTGGCACGACACCTCTGGGGTGACGGTGCAGGGTATGCCAGGGAGGTTGATTTTTCATGAGGGTGGGAAGTGAAGTTGCACGTGTGCGCTGCGCATCCGCAGGCTCTGCCAGAGGGGGCAGGGAGGAGTGCGCTGCTGCAGCAACAAATAATGCAGCCTCGCTCCGGGAGCGTTAAATGCTAACACTCCTGACATCTTCTCATTCATCCTCTCATTTATGGGTTCCCTTTTCTGGATGGCTTTAATGGCAGTGATGCTGTTTTAAATTCACCCTGCAATCCCAAGCCTTGGCAGCCTTTTCTTTATAGCTGGTCAGGGAGGTGCACGTGACTGTGGGTCTGTAAATGCAGGCTCACCCTGTGCATGTGCACACAAATGCTCATGTATGTATGCATGCACACACATGTATGTGTGCATTTATACATATATGTGCCTGTAAGATGCTGGGGTGTGGAGATGGAGATGAGGTTTTGTGTTAGAACCGATCCTGCTGTGGAAAAAAGAAATGATGCTTACTACCAAGAAAGGCTGTGATGGCAGAGGAGAGCAAAAAACAAAAAAAATTTTAAAAAGGCCCTGTTCAGGAGAGCTCCATAAGACTGAAGTACAACTGCTCCCTCACAACCTGCAGAGATGAAGAGCCCTGCTCTCCTGGGTGGAGCACAGGTGCCACAGGCTTGCTCAGCAGCACAGTCACTCTTAAACACAAGCTAGTGACTAAAAGGCAGCAAATCCAAGAGAGATGTCTCCAGTATCCCTCAAATTCCATTGCACTTTCATTTGCCTGATTTCTTCCTAAGGTAGCTGACTAGAGTAGCTTTTGTGCCCCAGTTCTATTCTTTTATTATTAACTAATTATGTGATGATTTGTGTGGAAAATTTATGTTCTATCTATGGCTTCTTTTTTTCATCTAGTCCACATGCAACTTTTGTGGCTTGTCACACAAATCCTACAGCATTGGTTTTTTAACTTGTTTTATTTCCTCCCCTAAACTCAGGAACACATTTCAGTTCAGCTACTACTCCTACCTCACCTATGTTTCAGAAAAAGCATCTCTCACAGTCAAATAATGGTGTGGAGACTGTTTGGGAGCTTTTGCATCCCTTTTTGGCACAAAACATGACTCCTCTGGCCCAGTAAAAAATCAAGAGTACAGCACACCAGGCAGGGTGTATGGCCCACAAAAAATTTCAGCCACCACATTTTTACTATCTGGCTTAAATACTATTTGTCTTAAAACATACTTGGACATGTACATAACATACTTGTGACAACCATTCCTCCTCTTTGTCACTTTCATAGGGTGTCCTTGCAACCAGAGCAAGGGCATTTGCACCAGTGGTGGCAAGCACTGCACACCCAGCATAGCAGAGGCAAGGGGACACTTGCCTTTGGCTGAGTACTGCTGCCTTAATGCACCTAAATGCACGGATCAGAGTTTGTGAGCTTGGTGGGGACTGGGGGCAGAGGCATGGCATGGTGTGGTGAAGAGATGAGCCTGTGCAATGTCTAGGTGTAAGAGAGGACACACAAAGATATGTGGTGTGATGGAGAACTTGGGAGAGGGTCACACCAGCTTCTGTTCTGCTTGAGCTTGTGTGCCTAAGTTTGAGGGCATTTGAAAAGCCAAAGCTCCCATCTCCAGAGATGAAAAATTATACATGTTCTCATGGCTCCCTGTGTGTCCCAATCAGATGGCTGCAGAAACCTCTCCATGTGCAGAACTGATCCACTCCTGTGCCACACCACAGGCTACACCAGCAGCTGTTCTCACGAGCAGGTATCAGGCACTGTGTTAGACTGACTGGGAGCACTGGGATCCAGTGTGGCCCCTGCACACAACCCTGGGGGCCACATGGAATCCCTGGGTTTTACAGCACATCTAGCTAGTGTACACGCCGTGGGTGCTACATTTACTGTCACAAATACTGTAAAAATGTGGGAAGCTTATAATTCTATCACAAAATAATGTTTTGGGGGACAACAGCTGCTCATGTGTAATAAGAAAATGAGTGAAAGTGCTGGAAAGTAAAATGCTTATCTTTGAGCGAGATTTTCTGCAGGAAATAGCATCTGGTTCCAATTCATTCTATCACTGTCACCTTCCCTTCCCAGGCACACCTCAGGCTGTGCCAGCCCATGTTTGCATGATGACTTCTCCATGTGTGTGCAGGAGCAGCTGCTGCTGCGGGCTGTGCGTGCCCCTGCCCACTCACACGGCCTTGGGTGAGCCCCACCCTGGGGGACCATGCCAGCCCCACGCTGGGGGACAGTGCCAGCCCCACGCTGGGGGGGCAGTGCCAGTTCCACGCTGGGGAACAGTGCCAGCCCCACGCTGGGGGACAGTGCCAGTTCCACGCTGGGGGACAGTGCCAGCCCCACGCTGGGGGGGCAGTGCCAGCCCCACGGCGGCCACGGGGTGCTGCAGAGCCCGCACACCTGAGCGCAGCCCCCACCCGCACACCGCCCTCCGCAGCGCGCCCACCCCGCGGCACACGCGGACGGACACAGCTCCCCAGGCGTGCACAGCCACACCGCAGCCCCCACACAGAGCACACAGACCCCCACTATCCCCCATCCCTGCAGCCCCCAGCGCACAGGCCCCTCGCAAACCCCCCGCGCTGTAGCTCCCTCGCCATCCCCACACATCCCCTCGGCGTCGCGGTTCCACAACCCCCATGTCACATCCCCTACACATCCGGGTCCCGTAGCCCCCATGTCACATCCTCTCGCCATCCCGGTCCCGCAGGCCCCATGTCACATCCCCTCGCTATCCCCACATCACATCTCCTCGCCATCTCGGTCCTATAGCCCCCGTGTCACATCCCCTCTCCATCCCCATGTCACACCCTCTCTCCATCCCGGTCCCGTAGCCCCCATGTCACACATGTCACATCCCCTCTCCATCCCCATGTCACACCCCCTGTCCATCCCCATGTCACACCCTCTCTCCATCCCGATGTCGCACCCCCTCGCCATCCCCATGTCCCACCCCCTCTCCATGCCCATGTTACACACCCTCTCCATCCCCATGTCACACTTGTCACACCCCTCTCCATGCCCATGTCACACCCCCTGTCTATCCCGATGTCACACCCCCTCCCCACGCCGATGTCCCACCCCCTCTCCATGCCCATGTCACACCCCCTCTCTATCCCGATGTCACACCCCCTCCCCACGCCGATGTCCCACCCCCTCTCCATGCCCATGTCACACCCCCTGTCTATCCCGATGTCACACCCCCTCCCCACGCCGATGTCCCACCCCTCGCCACCCCGGCCCCGCAGCAGCCGGGGCCAGTCCCCGGTCTCTGGCGCCCTCTGGCGGCCGCCGCGCGGAGCCGCCCCCGCCGCCGGGGACCCGCAGAAAGCCCCGCCTTGAAGGAGCCCCGGCTGCCCAGCCCTGCTCCCTGTCCGCTGGCACCGGGATGGCGAGGGGCTGTGCCTGCGGTCTCCCGCTTCGGCAACCTTGAGCCTGTGCTCTGCGAATTTGCTATAATATCCCGGGCTATTCATCCTCCCACCCTGCCCCGGCAATTGGGCAGCACTGTCATGTCCATGACCATGCAACAGCTCTGAATGAAGAAGGGGAAATTGGATTTCTGATGCTGATAAGCTAATATGAATATCTGGCAGAATTTCACAGCTAAACCCCTAAGGGACCCCAGACCCTAAATGCTGACCGAGTCTGATCCCATTAAGCAAATCAAGAAGGAGCAGACTGAAAGCTGTCAAGGGCAGAACAACTGCACTGCTCTTCCTTTCTCCAAAAGTGAGACATTTGGATACCTGGTGCAGAGGCAGCTGGAGCCCTGCCATGGTGCCCAACTGTGCTGCAACACAAGTGCATGGGACACTGCATCCTGTGTTTCCAAGGCTTTATTGGTGCCACACATTCAGCCTGGGTGATTTGCATTGGTGCCATGGCACAAGGTAGCCTTGGCCAAGCTTTAGAGAGCTGTAGTTCTCACATGGCTGAAGGGGACCATGTGCAGCCTCCATCCCACCCCTCTCCCCAAGACAATGTAACCTTAGCTGCATCCTTAAATTTAACAATGGGAAAAACAGCCATGCCATGGTGGCCTCACTGCTCCAGCCACACCTGCCTGTGTGCAACAGCCCAGAACAACAGCCTGGCACAGAGAGGCTCCAGGCGATCCCCCTAGTGCTTCTGGGAGAACTTCCACATACTTCTGAGTGAAGATGCAGAAGGGGTGGCGAGACCCTTCAATTTGGGACATCAGTAATTTCACCTAGAGCCTAACACTCCTGCATTCCATGCAGCATGGGGCAGAGGAGTTGCTGCATGCCCTCATGTGCAGGGGGCTGCAAGCCAGCCTAGCCAAGGTTTCACTAGAGAGGACGTGGGGTGTGTGCTGCTGTACCAGGTTTGGTGTGGGATAGCTATAGTGCTTGTGTGTGTGATGGTTCAACAACTGCTCCTACTGCCATGAATGGTGTAGAAAAAGACACAGCAAGAAGGATGGGGGGACTTGTATTAGATGGCAGAGGAAGATGAGAAAAGCATGGTGCTGCTTGCGCTCAGAGCAAACCACAGCCAGATTGCAAAGCCAAGAGCTGCTCTCATCCTCAAAAACAGCCTGAGGAACACACCACAAGAAAAACCCTTTGCTGGGTCAGTCTAGGGGTCTTGTCTAAGCTTCAGCCCTGTCCTCTGGGGGGGCTGGGTGGGGGCCAGCCAGGAGCATGTGGCCAGCATGGCATCATACTGGCCTACCTCAGCTGCTTCAGAGTCATTATGAGCCATCAGAAGCTGCACCCCTTTGGGATTAATTTCTTCTTCTGTGAATTTGTCTGGTCACTTCTGGACTGCCTGGAGCTTTCCATATCCACAGCCTCCCTCAGCTCCTTAAGAAGCACAGCAGCAAACAACTGCCAGCAATGATATTGTGGCCCCACATTAAATTTGGGTGCTATGTTCTCCTGTGACTTTAGGACCTTGGCATTAACAGGTGGCCTGGCACACCGTCTGCTGTTAGTTGCTACCTGAACCGGCCAGATTAAAACTGTCTCAGTCACTCCTTGCCCTGCAGCCTCCTCTGCTGACTATAGGAGACAGGCTAAGGAAACTGCCCAGAGTGGGAAGAATTCACTGCAGAGTGTTCAGATCTTCCCAGGAAAGGGAGAGATGAGTATTTTTGTCATGAAAGCTTGCAACACACCCAGCTTCTGCAGCAGTGTCTGAGGTTGGAGGGCCAGCCCTGCACAGGCCCTGCCTCATGGCTTGTGTTGGCCTCCTAAAGCCTACAGTGCCCACTGGGGGTTGGGGGCTGCATGAGGAGGTGAAAAATATGTAAGGGTGTCTGGGCAGAGGCATGGGAAAAGGCTGCTATGATGAGAGATATAGGAAGGGGGTAATGGGGACTGAGGTGACAGGATGAACCTTGCACTTGTACCAATGCTGGGCTACAGCACAGGAAATGAATGATACCAGGGAAGATCTTCGGCTGAAATGGCAATATTGGAATGCTCAGCTCATGACATGGAAGAGGGCAAGGGGAGGAAAGGTCAGCCAGGGTGAGAATGGGGAAACGGACCACGTTGTGTAAGCACAAAGGTTAGGTAAGTAATGAGAATGGGTCCTGGAAAAAGGGGAGACAAAGAGAAGAAATCAGGTCCTGACCAGGCACAGGAAAGCAAGGATGAGGGAGACAGGGAGAGGGGAGTGATGGTGCTCATGGGAAGAGGGCATCGGTACCAGGATTCAAAGGCAGGCAGCCAGTACCAGCCCGGGCTCAGAAGTGCAGGGAAAAGCGGGGTTTCCAGCAGAGCTGTTCGGGTACGGACGTGGTGCCCGAAGAAGCTCAGACCAACAAGCAGGTCCGGAAAAGGGGAACGAGCAGCAGCAAGCCACGGATGCTGCCAGGGCTGTGGCCTCACGCCGGGGAACAGCGTTCGTACCCGCCAGGTCTGTCACCTGCCCTGGCCGGGGCTCGCTGCGGGTCTGTCCCCGGTCCCTGTGTCCCTGTGTCCCCGGCCCCTTTGTCCCTGGGTCCCTGTGTCCCTGTGTCCCCGGTCCCTGTGTCCCTGGGTCCCTGTGTCCCCGGTCCCTGTGTCCCTGTGTCCCCGGTCCCTGTGTCCCCTTGTCCCCGGTCCCCTTGTCCCTGTGTCCCTGTGTCCCTGTGTCCCCGCCCGGGCGCCGCCGCCGAAGCGCCGCCGCTTGCCCGCGAGGTGGCAGCCGAGGGACACGGAACCCGCCTCGCCATGCAGGCAGCCCCCGGGCTGGGAACGGCCCGGAAACGCTGGGAATAGCCCCGGGGCTAGGCGGCTCTGCAGACCCCCCGGGAAAACCCGGCTCCCACGGCACAGGGAAGGGGCCAGCCCTGCGCTCCGAGCCACCGCCCTGAGCCGCCACGGACGGACACATGGACGGGGCACGGAAGCTGGTCCCCACCAGCCTGCATCCTTCCACAACCACTACATCTGCAGCCTCGGCAAAACCTCTTTGGAAGACACTTAAAAGCAGGATTATCTACCCACTATGGTAGCAGAAACCGAGGGTGCAGGGGCTGGTGGTGAACTTTGCAACCCTCTCTACATATTCTGCTTATTCTTGTGATGGCCTCTAGCATGAAAATGGACCTGTTGCTGTGAGTCCAGAGAAGGCCATGAAGATTCTCAGAGGGCTGGAGCACCTCTCCTATGAAGACAGGCTGAGAGAGTCAGAGCTGTTAAGCCTTGAGAAGAGAAGGCTCCATGAGACCTCACCGTGGTCTCCAATACCTAAAAGGGGCTGACAAGGGCTGGAGAAGGGCTTTTTGTAAGGGTGTGTAGTGATAGGACAAGGGATAATGGTCTTACATTGAAAGGGGGTAGATTTAGATTGTATATAAGGAAGAAATACTTCACTATAAGAGTAGTGAGGCATTCGCAGAAACTGTGAATATCCCATCCCTGGTAATGTTCAGTGCCAGATTAGATGGGATTTGAGCAACGTGGTCTAGTGAAAGGTGCCCTACCCATAGCAGGGGATTTGAAACTAGATGGTCTTTAAGGTCCCTTCCAACCCTAGCCACCCTATTATTCTGCTTCCCCCACACAGATACTCCCCTTCTGTCTCCACTCCCTCCAGCTCCTTTCTGTAACACCAGCAGCACCATTGAAGGGGCCCATTAGAGAGGGGCATGGACACTGTGCCATGACACACAAGCCTTACTCAAGAAGCAAAGGAGGGCAGATGTGTAAATAAACCCACAAGTTTACCAGAGGCATGCCTCCAAATGTCTGCACCATGATCATCACCAACAGAAACTGAACCTGTTACTTTTGAAATTCCCAGCACAGACCTTTAAAAAAGATCATCTGACATGCAAGCAGAGAGCAGATACATTCCTAAAGGAAAAAAAAATCATCCACCCATCTATATGTCTCACATCCACATTTGCCAATCCCATCATCTGAGTAAACCAAAATGAAGGCAGAAGAAGAGACAGCGGGTGCCAGTTTTTCTCTTATTTACATTAACAAGACTCCAGAGCCTGACATATCTGCAGTTTGCTGATTGAAGAGAGCCCACAGAGAAGGTTCAGAGGGCATCAGAGAGCTCCTGGCTCTTGATTTGCTTTGGGGAATCTGCCCTTGGGATCCTGCCAGAGAGTGCAAGGTAAAAATCTGGTGTTTGAGGGTAATTGGTCCCTATGAGTTTCTGAATGGAAGAGAAGCCAGAAAGCAGCATGGGATGGGCTTGGAGAACTTGTCTGTGCTGGGAAGGAAGGGGTGATGATAAACCAAGTATAGCCAGCCTTCTGTTTTTCCAGGTGCTGTCCACTCTGAGAAGCTCTGGCCTCCATGTTGTTGATAAGCTGACTCTACTTACAATGAAGGATGGAGTTCTGCTTCTTGAGCAAAAAATAGGATCAAAAATGAGGGGGGAAGAACAAACCCCACCTCCAAAGCAGAAGGCACAAGGGAAAGAGGATGTGCATTATGCAGGTGTCTCTATCATCTCACTCTCTGGGGCCTGTTGGGGTCTCAGGGTTTGCACTTGCCAGCTGCTTTGCAGGAAGCAATTTTTCCTAGTCTGTTGACTCTCTTGCCAGGGCTTCAGAAGATGAAATCTTTATTATCATGAAGGCTTAAAAGGGAGGAATACTGTTAATTCCATTTTCAAGGTCATACTTTGAAAGTTATTAATTTCTTTCTTCCAGGGCTTTGCACTCTACTCTGAGGCTTTAGGGATTACCAGCTTCTACTTACTAGGGTTCATTTGGGGCTTTTTTTCTTATTTCTTTCCTGCTCCTCCCCCCTCCTCTTAGAAGAAGACACTTTTTTTTCTTCCCTGTTCTCAGTGTTGAAGCTATTTTGCTCATTGCCTGCTCGTTCCCCATTGTCACTACCAGTTCTGCTCCTGTAATTAAAACTTGACTGTGACTGCAGTGGCACTAGGCTGGCTTTCCTAGAGGTGCCAGTACCGCTGTGTAAGCTGGGGAGAATGCCCTCCAGCAACTCTCCAACAAGATTAAGGAAATGTCTCTGGTGTCTATCAATCTTTGCACTTGGTTTAATGTATTTCAGAATTTGCTCAAGCTTTTTTAGCACTGAACAATTCTTCCCCATGTTTTGGAGCTCATTCATGGTGTACAAAGTACTCATCTATCATACCTCATGTCTTAGAGGAATGAAGATTCATTCTGTAATGCAGCTCACCCATCCTTCCCTAAGTTCTGAAGAATATCCCTGAAATTGTATTTCTCAGTGTCTTTCTGAGAAGGTCGTGGTGCTCAAGAGCCATCTGCTTACACCATTTATCCTGGAACTGGTTTACAGTAATCCTAGTCTAAAATTGAACTGTTATCCTGACCAGTGAGGTTGGTGGTAGATAGAAGACCACCTTTGTTTCAAGGTCACACAGATCTTTCATCATCAGATCTGTCTTGTATATATTAAAAGTTTCAATGTTTTCTCATAGCTGAAGAAATTTTCTCCTACCCTTTTAATTTCCCTAGCAACTGAAAGTTTATTTAAAAAAAATCAACCACCTCCCAAAACCCACCTTCCCCAGTGACTGATACAAAATCAGATACTTAAAACTGTATTGTCTTCAAATCACACATTAAAGACTCTCATTCTACAAGCAAAGAATAAAACAAATGAACAAACAAACAAACCAACCAAACAAAGCACACAGCACAGACTTTTTCAGGAGTCATTATGGGGAAGATCTGAGCTTTTTCTGCTTTTTGCTTTCCAAGGATAAAGAAATCCCTCTCCTGCTCATCTCTCAAGTGTAGGACACAGCAGACCAAAGGTGATGCCAAGGACATAACCTAGTGTCTCAATAGAGGACAAACAGCATAGCCCCCCTCACCCAGAGCACGCACAGCCCTAAGAAGCAGGTTTGCTAATTGGAGGCTCTGGAACCTCTTGAAAAATTAATATTTTCATCAGTTTCATGTCTGTCTGTTTACTCGCTTCATCCCTGCTATGGTTTTCTACAAGCTTTACTGGATTTATGGCGTAGGAAAGATTTGAGTGGCTGTGGACAGAAATGAAAAAGTGAGGGAAATGCATAGGGGTGACTGGAGCAGAAAAACAACTAAATTGGGGTGGAGAGTGGCCAGCATGCTTGAGATTACTCTGGTATTGAAATCCAGTCCTACTGCAGCCTCTGCTCTCCCTATCTTTCTCTAACATCTGCAGAGAAGTGTCCTCTCAGTCTATCCTTGACATCTTCTTAGGGATATCACTCTCAGTATTTAAGTAAATTAGAGATGTCATGACAGTCAAGCTAGGCCCAGGTGCTGGTATATGTGTCTAAAGTGTGGGGTTTAAGTAAATATTACCTTGTGTTCCCTGTAGTTCTCATCAAAATATGGAAGTGTCTGTGTGTGTGCGATCCCAGAGTGAGACTCTTGGTCACCTAACACGCTAACAGTGCAAGCATGGCCTTAATACCTGGCCCAGGCCTGGGAAAAGCCAGAGCAGGAAGCCATCATGGCTTCTCACAGCTCATTAAAACCAGTATTAAAAAGGGAAAGTTAATACAGCTTACACAGGCTGCTGAGCAGGCCTTCAGCTGGATGAGTAGGAGCAATAGGAAAGATGCAGGAAGCTATTGCAGCTCCTCATTAGATGTTCTTGGGTGCCTAGAGATTGCTCAGTGCATGTGGGCTGTGCCTCCGAGCACAGGGTGAGTACAGTGATGTGGCTGGGCAGTGTCACCAAGGGTCAGTGTGCCTGTGTGTCTGCAACACCCACTGGAGGGGCTGCCTGACCAGACCCTGCTGAAGCCGTGCGGGTCAGAGCTCATCCTTCTCCAGGGCCCGATCCCATGCTCCCACCCAGGCATCCACTCCCCAGCCTGCAGAGGGACATGCAGGGGATGCTGGGGAAGGACCACGCACATTGCTGCTTGCTCACCTTGCCATGAGACCTCCCTTTTGCAGGGGAGCTCTGCTGACAGACCTGCTCACCCATGGGAGGGAAGGCCTTCCAACAGCACTCTGCTTTTTTCTGCAAGCCTGATTTCTTTGGAATGGTTGGGTTTTATCCCCATGCACACCCTCCCTCCCTCCCAAATCCCACACCTCCCTTCTCGTTTCTGGTTGTTTTTGTTTTTAGAGAGAGCGCTTAGACAGCTGTATTAATCATGCAAGCCCAGCCATGTGTAATGTGCTTTATCAACAGCAGAGCAGACACTGAATGGCAGCGGGTTCACAAGCGGGCCCGGTGCACCGCCTGAGCTGGGAAGATAAACCTGCTGCTTCCCAAACCAACTTACCGTCATGGGTTAGTGAATGAGAGACTGTTCACTTGGGACAATTACCAGAGGGGAGGCCAGCTCCTTAGGCAAGGTTTACACTGGAAATGGAAGGGCTAGGAGGAGGAAGGTGGAAATTACTCTTTGGTCATTTTCTCATGGGGGTTGGAGGAGTTTTTGTGTGTGTGTAAGGATTAAATCAAGACAACAGTGGCAGTTCTTCATCCTCCTCTTTGCTGCCCTCCACAGTTCCAGTCAGCTAGTCAACACAAAAAATTGGGAGAACAGGAGGGAGAGAGCAAAGGCTTAAGTACACCTGCTGTGCAGTGGGGATGAGTTGTCTTAGAGTCTCTAAAGGGGGAAGGTTCAGCTGATGGCTTCAGGAGCTCGTCTACATGCAGATGGTTTCAGGCTATGAGTGTCCTCTGGGCTGGGGATATCTGCCTCAGGAGGGTTAGAGCCTTCCCCAGCTCTGCTCTGCAGGGTACTCTGTCCATGCTACAGCACTAACACTGTCACTGTGCCTATCAGATGACTGATTTTCTACCGCAGTCGCTCTTCCATGGGTTCATTTCTAATCTCTGCAGTGCAATTATGTTTCTTCTCCCCCACTGGATCTACTCAAGCTCCACTCTCCCACCTGACTGCTGTGCCCTGACCTCTGCTCTGCAGGGCTGTTCTGCAGGCATGCATAGCCACACTGGTGACTGCACACACCTTGAAACATTTTCCTTATCCACTGCAAGGGCTCAGCTTGGAGGAATATTTTTCTGGGATTTCCAGTCTCAGTTCCCACCCTCTGCTGCTGATCCTCTTCACTCACTGGATCTTCCACAGCACTGCACTATGCAAATATATACAACCCAAGGCTCATTTTGGAATAAATCAATCTAAATTAAAATAATGAACAAAAAGTACAGAAACAGATCAGGCAGTAAAGCCATTTCTCTTTCTTTTCCCCTGTGCCTCTCTTTTTTCTCTAAGAAAGCTTGTTTCTTTCCTCTACACTTTTTTTTTTTTTTTTTTTGGGAGGGGTGGGAAGCAGCAGATTGGCTTTTAATTTTTTTAAGCAATCTCAACAAACAGAAGCTGTCTGTTGCTATTCAGCAAAACCCACCAAGCAATGTTGGTAGCTTGGCATCAATTCTTGGCATGTCTCTTTTCCCTAAGTTGCTGTTTTTGTCTGCATTCATACTACCTCCTTTTGGAAGACAGTATCATCACCTCTGACTTTGGTATTACTCGCTTTAAACCACACAGCCAAAATAAGATATGGTGCCATCCCTTGCCTCGTACCTATGAAATAGCACGAAGCAATTACTGTGATGCTGGCTGCCTGCCCTCACCCTGCCTTGTCCTCCCTGTTCCCTTGGTCTGAAGGCCCCACAGGCTTGGCTCCCAGCTCAGTGCCAGCCCTCGGTGCCTGCAGTGCTGGCAGGGACTGACTCTGACCCTGAGCAGCCAGACAACCTTGGTCTGTCTGAGCATCCATCCTGCAGGGCCAGTCCCTTCTGCACTCACCAAACGGACACTGAGCTCTTTGGAAAACCTGCGTGGACACCACCCGTGAGAAGCAAGGAGAGCTGTGGGTTGTGCTTCCCACCCAGAGCCATGGGTGTGATCAGCTGCTAGTGCCCAGGGCTCAGGCAGCTTTCAGGGCAGGGAGGCATGCTCTGAGTAGCCAGCCACACATCCCTGTGCAGTGACCCGTACAGCTGAACTATGTCCCTCAAACGCCTTAGGATTCATGGGAATACCAGGCTTGACATGGTTCCAAATGCACCTTCATGTGCTTGGTACCTATGGCCATTATTTTTTAATGGACATTATTTTTTCTCTATTTCTCTGTTGGGATCACAAAAATGCAAGATTGTCTATTTTGGCCTGTCTATGCTTCCCTAGCTCTGCCAACCAGTTTGCTTCATGGGCCTGAAGGCCTGGATTTTCACTGACCCTTTTCTGGAGCCCAAATGAGACAGCACCTTCAGGTCTCAGTGAAGAGGGCTCCAGAGGTGGATGTATCTTTCAGCTGGTCACATCATACTGGCAGGGCTGACAGCCTAGTCAGCAAACCTCCATAGAAGGTTAACCCTTTACAGCCTGTAGTCTCTGCTGTAATCCCCCTTGCTTCTCTCCTTAGCTTTGGTGGACTCAGATGTCCACCCTTTTGCCAAAGCAGGCCCTGTTGACTCGAGAGCAGCCAGCTCAGCAGAACTGGCAGGGCCATACACTGCAGAAAGCAAAAGGTGAGCAGAGATGGGTGGAAGGTGCCCACTGCAACAGAGGAGCTCTCTTCTGCACAGCTAAGACACCCAGAGAGAGGAAAGAGGACTGAGAGGGTATTAAAAAGAAATGTGCTCTCTGTTTCCCACTCTGGCCATCAGACCCAAATGAACATCTCTTTTCTCCCTTCCCCCAGCTCCCACCCACCTGATGAAGGCATTAGTGACAGTACAGGCTACACAGGCTACAGCTAGATGGAGACTATCTACGATCTACAGTCACACAGGGTCATTCTCCGATCAGTGCACGTTTTGGCAGAAAGGCAGGACTCCTCATTCTCCTTTTCCCTCCACTCTGCTAATTGCTAACACACTACAGCTATAAATCTTGTGTCAACCTATTGATGGCTGTGACTTTGTCTTATCAGGCCCCAAAGACTGACACACTTGTTGCCCTGTGGGCAGCTCTGGATGTACTGCTTTCTGAAACACGACATCCCCCTTGCCTAGCTCCCAGGGCATCAAGCTCACCACCCTGAGAAAGCCCCTACTTAGCCTCTGGCAAGCCCTCATCACAAAACTCCTGTGAGGAAGACTCACAGGTTTTGAAGCCCATCAGTCTGGCCAAGCCATTCTGATGTGGACACCGCGTGCTAATCCAAGGGAAGGAGTTCATGTTCAAAGGGCTGAGGACGAGAGACAATGAAGGACAAAGATGGAGCTAGTGCCATAATTCTGACAGGTCCCTTTGAGGTTCAACAGTGGCCCCGTTTGCCCTTCCATTGGCAGATGTGGTGTGGAATGAACAAATTCTCTTTTTTCAGAAGAAAAATCCTTTTGAAAAGGCATCTGATGATGCAGTAAGGCTCCTGCTTTGTGACAGCCAGTTCTTGTGTCAGCCCATTATAACATGATGTTACAATGCAGACAGAAAGATGTGATGATGTGGCATCATCCCAGAAGACATTTCAAGGCATTTTGAGTACTGGGCTGCAAAATCAGGAGAGCTGGAAAATTTACCAAGGACAACTCAGCTGAGAGCTGAATCAGCTGGGCTCCACCAGCATTTTGGGAAAGTGTCTCATCAAATTCAAGTCCCATTTGTTTAGTTGAATGGGCTGCTTCTGAGTCTCCAGCCTGCCTGAAAGCAAGATGTTTCCACAGCAGCTAGCTAATGATAGCAATGCTTAGCAGGACTACAGCACTCTTCGTCTCAAATCACCTTCCTTTTAAATTAATGCTCAAAACCCCACAGGGCAGGGAAGTGTTACTGAGGATTAACAGAAATGAAAATTGAGGGAGAAAGAGGAAGAAGGCTGTGGTTCTGGTCATTGAAGAACAGCTTAATTGAAGGCTGAGGACTACATTTCAGAACATCAGCTCATAGGAAGAGAAAGGTCTAACAAAATTGTATGTCCAAGGTTTCTTTGAAGGTCAGCAGCAAAGTAAAAGCAAATGTGAAAAGCACCAGCATCTGTGCTGAAGGCCCTCAACAGAGAAGCTGGTAAGGGCTTTCAGAAAACAAGTGAGGCCCAGGGTATTTAAACTCTGCTTTCCCACTCTGAAAAATCCTCTTGGGGTGTCCTGGGTCACTGGAGATACACCAGCATTTGGAACCACAAATTCGTGGAGACTCCTCACAGGAGTGATGGCACACCAGGACGTCCTTCAAGACGATCTCAGGAGACTGGGGAGCAGTAAAAATATAACAGCTTCAGAGACAGAGGGGAAAGTGTTTTAAAGGATCAACTAAAGCTGTGCAGGATAGCCTTGGCAAGTTGATTAGGAGGTGTATTTGTAATGGGAACCCTGGCCTTGCTCACTCGCAGATTTTGCTTTATCATTTAGCTTAATGGGCTCCTAATTCAAAACCAGCTGTAAACAGGGCTGGCTATGAAAAAAATTAACACTGCCTGCCTGTGGAATTTAAGGATATATAATAAAAATAATCATAAAACCAAAGAGCCCTGGGTTTTTCATCAGACAAAAATATTTGTCATTGAAAATTCTGCTGAAAAACAAGAACACCTAAAATTGGAAAACTCCTCAAAACCCTACATCCAAAACAGTCTCAGCAACTTTAATTTAATATCCAAGCACAAGTTTCATTTGCAATACATAAGATAATGGTGTTTAATTGGATTTATTTTTCCACAGTAGGTTCCCAATGGCCTACTTTACTCCTTTTCTCAGCTCCTTGAATGTTATTTACAAATCACTCTCTGGGATTTAATTTTAATGGTAGCTTGATTTCTACCTCCTTTTTTTTTTTTCTTTTTTTAGGTACTTTCCTTTAATTGTATTTGTGGATTTGCCTTTTAAATAGGCAATTGTGACTACATCCTGAGCCTGAATAAGTTGCCAAGAGCAGAGATTGATTTGAAAACAGCAGAGTAGTTAAACGGAGCATATGTAACATGCAGCATTTATTGTTCTTTTCATGGGAGTACCTGCAGGTGCTTTGTTCAAGCAGGTGCTCTTTTGCAAAACAACATGAGTTCCTAATAACACTCTATCCCAAAGCTCTGTGCAGACATTAACAATTTAGGTCTCTGAGCAACCCATAAGCTGAGTGCATCCTCCTCATATGGCAGTAAAACAAAGATACTGAGGAGCTGTAGGCCAAGATTTTTTCAGTGAACACAGGGACTTGCTGCCTTATTGCTGATTCAGTTTTGAATACCACTTTCAAATGCTGTAGCCTGCTTTCTGGACATGTCTGGTCTCTGTGCTTTTTCAGAATGAAAAGGTCACAACCAAGCCCCAAATCTCATATGGATCTTGGGACCATGCTGTCTACACCTAAGGTAGGAGTGGGCAACACAGAGACAGAAAAAAACCCCACACAGACCCTGTTTTGCCTTCATATCTACTTCCCTTTTGGAATAAAGCAGACAATAACACCTCACCATGTGCCTCTTTTCATGCTCTCTGCCTCAGATGCAGGATTATGTGACTGGAAGACTCAGAGAGGTGGGACAAAAGCATGAGAAAACAAAGTGTTTCACTGTGGATGGTAAGATGCTCAACTAGAGTGAAAAAAACCTGGCAGTGTTTTAATTTTCAATTTTCCACTTGTCCTTTCCACCGTCTTTGCAAAATTTTAGGTCTGTTTATGCTTTTGATCCAGAATGTGATCAAGTGGGCAAAGAGAGCTTAGGATGGGAATGTGTTTTAAAAGTAGATCTGCAGGGAGACTGAACCTCATTGAAGACTGCCCACACCTGGGTGACAACTCAATGTCCTTACTCAAAGCTTGGTTAAAGGCTGTTGCTATTCAGCTGATTGGTTTTCTGAAGAGGGAGCGGGGAAAAGAAGGATGAGGAAAGTGAGCAGAAATGAGAAAATGACATGTAAATGAGAAGGGAAAGCCCTTATTTTCCTGCATTTCTGAGCTGTTCTGCTCATGCCTAGGCCTGAGCATTTGTCAGGATGACGGAGAATGACCCGGCTAAAGAGCTACTTCAACATAAAGCATATACTGACCTGGAAAAGGATTGGGGAGTGTGGGTAAAACTCGTTCTAAGGGGGGAAAAAAAACAATAAGCAACATGCAGGAGAAAAGCCACTTTTCACACCAAGCAAGCAGCAGATACAAAACTGATGGAGTTGTCCATCCCCAAATTAAATGAACTAGAGTAGGTTTCATATACAGAGCATTTTCCTAGCAACACGCCTAATACACATCAACATCCCCTGGGACTGGGAGTCAGAGAGAAGTGATTTGAAAAACTAAACAAATAATAGCCAAACAGCAAGAGGGATTAAGCACCTGCAGTGAAGGTAATTGGAGCTGATGGTCCGTATCTTCCCTCTGACTTTCAAGACCACTCATGTCATCACTCTACAGCTCCTCTTAGCTACACCTCTGCCTGGAAGCTAGTCTTGGCAGAGAGGTGAGCTGTGGAAGTCTTCCATGGGTAGTTGTTGCCTCCCCAAAATCTTTTCCACAATGGATTTCTTGCTAATGACAGCTCCCTTGAGGATCTGTGCATGGGAGCAGTCACCCTGGTGAATCCTCAAGGGTATTCTACTTCTTTTTGTCCTCTGAAAGGGACAGAGTTTTTGCAGAGCCTGCTGTCTTGTTTATAGGGTTTTTATAACGTTTCCTCGCTATGCGTCACAGCAGGACTTTGATATATGTCACTGCTGGCTTCACAGTTTTCTTCTTCCACAAAGGATCCCAAAACAATTGCACAGATACTGAGGGAAACCAGTATCAGAGACCTCAGTCTGAGGCTAACAGTAGTGTTAATTCTACTTCATACATGGTACAGGTGATGCACAGAACAAGGAAGCAATTTGCCCAAGGTCAAATGCTGAACTGTTGGCAGAGCTAGACACAAACCTAAGAATACAAGGCCCCCAGGCCTGACTGGTATCACTGGGTCTCCTTTCTATGGCTTCAGAGCTTGCTGGATGCCTTGTACTGACTGAGACAAGCTCCTACCCATGCACTGATCCATAGGTAGACATCTAGTTGCAACAGCTCATAGGCCTGGGGCAATGTGGGTTATCTTCTGGCTTACCTGCTAAGATCACTGCTGATGGACACAGAACTTAGCAGGATAAATCAATAGGCTACTATTACTCTCTGATCACCTAGGCCCAGCTATTTGGAGGCCAATGCTCTCTCTACAGTATCCTTGGTGCAAAGACTGAATTTGTGTCTAGCTGGAGATCATGAGGATTGAGCAGGTCAGGCCCATCCCTATGACACTGGCAGGACTCCTGCCCTCACGGTGGTAATGGAGTTGTTTGAATCCACAGCAAGCACAGCAGAGATCAAATACAAGTCTAGCCTGGATCTCTCTGTTTATGTAGCAACAGGGGACCATTGTTCTGCGAAAGCAGGCTGTTTGTGCTGACAAGACTTCCTTGTTATTTAGTTTGGTTAAATAACTCAACTCCCCTTTACCTTCTTCCTGCACAGCAGGCTGCAGGCTGCACAGCATAAGCAGTTAAAGCAAAGCACTATGGCCTCATTATCATGCTGCTTTCTATTCAAGGACTCTGTCTCTGTTCCTCTCTCCCACTGTGTGCTGCTTTTATTGCTCCACCCTGGCTCATTAGCAGTGTCTCAGCCTTGCCCCCTCTGACTGTCAGCCCAAACCACTTTCCTCCCTCCTGAGTCTCCCTGTTATTGACAGCCTTGAGGAAAACAGGGGGTGTGCACTAAGAGCCACTAAGAGGGATTTCGGCCACAGTTGAGGTTCCAAACCCCAGCAGCCACTGCTGTAAGCAAATGCTCAGGGCACAACAAAGCGTCGGCAGAGTGGAAGGAGGGGTGTGCACACTTGTGGCAGGATACTAACAAATAATGACAAGTTAGAGGCTAATGCCAGCTTTTAGGAACATGCCTTGCTGCAACCAAAACTGCTGGGCTCCACCTGAAGCTGCCTGAATTGGCACTGTCTTGCCAGCTTCTGCTTCACCTCTACGCTTGCTGATTCCCCAAAGGGTGCAGAAGTTGCAGCAGGGGACCTGCTGATGAGGCAGTCTCCCATAATTGAGCCAACTGAGCCAGCAGGACTGCATCAGGATGGGCAGCGCTGTGCTGCTGTCTCCTGTTTCAGCCTATGGGATGGGCTAGCTCGGCAGGAGGCAGAGGACAACTAATTTGCAAAAGCTTTTCTTTCTTTTCTCTGCTTTGCTAGAATTCACATAGTGCTGCACCTGCTTATCTGTGCCTGTGGAGGGGCGTGTGGGTTTGCTTCTACATCACAGAGGTAAATGCCTATGTATACATATTCACCTACGCACAAACCCATGTATCTGTGTTCCTCCAGCAAATGTGTATCTGCTATGTGTTTATACATATATATACATATATTTATACATATATATACACATATATTTATATATATATATACACAACTTCTGTGTAGCATGTGTTAAGATACAAATTGTGACTTTCACTGATAATGGTTTTCATAGTACTGCTAGGTGAGTAAAACAAAAAGAAAACATGTTCCCTACCTCCTAATACACTTGGAGGAAGAACCCTTTTGCTTCAGTTGTGCCACTGCTTTTCACCTCTGTTGCTCTGTGATGGCAGCCCTGGCTGTGCCTCTCTGTCAGGTAATATTCACAGAGATCTGTACTACTGTCCCTTTTTTTGTGCTTAGGGATTACAAACCTTGTTCCCAGGCTCTGCAGAGCTGAATTAACCTACTGGCTCACCAATGCTGCCAAACAGGGCCCTGCCTCCCAACTCTTCATACCCACAGATGTGTGATAGAGCTTCCTCTCCTGCATGGGCTTTGGTGCCTGTTGAGCCTAGCCATGAACTTGTTCACCTCAGTACAATGAAAGAAAACATTTGGGGCATTTTAGAGAGATGAGCAGTAAAGCTCATTTACCCTATTCACTGGTCTAGCAGGTTAGACAGCTTCAGTGGGATGTCCACTGTGTGGCAGAATAAGGGAAATAACAAAACCATGTGGAAGAGAGCAGGATGGGCAAAAGGACTGGGGAGCAAGGAATGTCAGCAAGCTATTAGATCAGTTGTATCATCACACTGTACCTGAGTACCCTCTCGACAAACATACTCCATATTTGCTGTTGGAGACAGTTTCCCGAGTAAGTTAAACCCTTGGTAGGGCCATATTTATGTTGTTGTAAACTCAGTCTCCAGGAGTGAGGGGTATAAATCTCACCTACAGCAGGCAATCCTGCTGCTACATCCTTTAAGGAAGATCACTAGCTATCTATTCATACAGCTCAAGGAGGCTGCTTTTGTATTTTAATGCATCTTCTATCTATGACATTGGCATCTAAGGCACTCAGTTTCTCTGAGAGTTTTTCAGTGCTGACTGAGATTTCATGAAATGGTAGCCACCAATTTTTCTCTATTGCTAAACTGTTCTTTCACATCATTTTGCTCGCTCCCTGTCTGCCCTCCACCTCAGGCAAAGCTGCCAGTAGCTCATTATTAACTCTCTGGTTGTTTCTTCACTCCTTGCTGCCATTCTTTTTTGTGCTGCAATGGGACACTGAGGAACCATCACTGTACTTACCTCCCCGGTAGGATGTTGCTCTACAGTGAGCTTGTTCTCTCTTTAAAAAGGAAATAAGATCTCTGATTCCAGGGATGAAAAGCACTCCCAAGTATTTGAGTATCTGCTGTACACCTTGCAAAAGCTTGGCACTGCTTTATTTTTCTGTCTGGGTGTGTGGCTGGGAATGTGCATTACCTGTTATTTCAGTTACGGTGTGATCACTACAGCATTTCTTTCATCTGGGCTTGTAGGTTTTTTCAGCAGCTTTCTTTATCTTTATGAAGCTGGATTCCTTTCATTCATTTCCCCCCTGGTTTCTTAACCTTCAAAATAGCAGCTGTAGTCTGCCTGAATTTATTTTTTTTTCTCTGCCTTTCCTTCTTCCACACTAACTAGAAAAACAGAGATTTCCTGGAACAATATGAAGCAACTGCACAGTGAAAAAAGTAGGGATTAACCAAGCAGCAAAAACAAGTTAGAAAGACTTCACTAAAAATCATCAAATCTCTCTCAGCTCCTGCATTTTTATTCTCCTGGCTCTTGGGAAGCTTTCTAGTGTCCCCCAGTATAAACAGGCCTTGAATTTCTAAAAAATAATAAACCAAATCAAACAACTTGAAAGAAAGTGTTCTTCATACACATCAAAAGGGGGCTAAAATAGGATCCTCACTGTTGAAAATCATCTTTCAAGAGTTGCCACATTTCCTCATGGAACAGTTTACAGCAACTTTGCAAGGTTTCCCTGGGTCTCTCACTGGTTCTGCCACTCATTTTAGGACCATGGGTAAACCACTTCTTCACTCTGTACCTTCCTCCTGCAAAATGGTGCTATTTGCCCATTTCTAAATGACTTGTGGTATTTAAATATTCATTGCTAGCAAATCCTTTGAGATCCTTTGAGGTGAAGTTCTGGAGTCATGCAAAATGCTTCTCTAGCAAAACTAAGCCCCCAACTAAAATCATATGTGCATATATACATGATTGAATTTCATCTTATATTTTGTTTCAGTGATGCATTTCAGTTCATCTGTGTAACAGGAACCAACAGAGAGGGCCAAATTTAGAATTCAGTCACAAATAATGGATTCTAAACTTAGAATTATATTAATATCAGCAAGAACAAATCTGGAGTATTTGAAAATTGTGTTCCAGATTGCTGCCTGAGGATTTTTTTTGAATCTCATGACAGTCACAAGACCAGGGTGAAAAGACTTTCAAAGTAGAAATTTGCTTTGTGTGCTGCAATGCTACAGGAAATCAAATATATGTTCTTTTATGATAATATCTGTTCTTTAAAAAATAGCTGCCACAAAATATACCCCAACTCACAAAAATTCAAGCTGCCATGAAATAAATACAAAGGTGGTAAACAAAGAATGCCCATGGATTTATCCTTTTCCTCACATCTGTTTAAAATAACCAAACTTTAACTTTGGTTTGTTTTGGTGAGAGCAGAAACTAGACCAAACTTCATCCCACACTGACTGCTTTACACAGCTCTTTTTTTTTTGTTTTCTGTTTAAAAGGACATGCAGGTCATGACATGAGAGTTTTAATTCAATTTGGGACCATCACAGGAACACTGCCATCAGTCACTTTTGTGTCTACGTGTTCATTTGTGTGAGCGGGTCATTTTGCTGCAGTGTATCTCTGATGCCAGTAACACATGGGCCAAGTCTAGTCCAAGTTTTAGACCTGGAATTGGAACCTGCATTTTAAATACACCACAGTTTGTATGTGTGTGTGGATGGTAGGTGAGGGGCAGGGCCTCTGTTTAGGGTCAGGTTTGAATCAGCTGCAAAATTCAGAATCAGCAGGTAACTCTGCTCTAGTGCTTGGTCTAGTCCCAGCTTCTGTCTGTTTATACTTACTAAGACAAACTCAGCCATTGAAAGGTAGCAGAATGAGATCCAAGGAACCTTATTCCATATTTCATCTGTTGATTACCTTTTCCCTCATGGTCCCTATGGTATATCCCTTTAAAATCATTCTGTCTTTTCTCATTTCTGTCCCTTCCAGTTTCAAACCAATTTCTCTTTTTCTTGACTCTGTCACTGTTCTCCTCAGGCTCGGTGGCTAGTTCTCTCCATCTCTCTGAATTACTTGTCATTTCTCAGCTGTCATGGATCCTCCGAGCCCTGGCCTTCTGTCTACTTATTAAAGGGGCTGTCATTCTAAAGGGCTTTTTGTTTCCAGCTTTAAAACAAACACATTTTTATTATTTTAACAAAATCTGTCTTCAGCAAAGCCAGTCAATCAAAGGGCTTGACTGTAAACCTTTTGATTTGGCTGTTTGTGCTTCAAGGCAAGTATGAACACTTAGGTATCCAAAGCAGAATGCTAGAAGCCAGGTCATGGCTGGAGGTCTGAGGGGACTGGGTTGTCAAACAGATGCCTTCCTTCATGAGTTTTGGCCACCATGTGCTTCCTGCACAGCCGTGTCTTTGTGAGAGCCTCCCTTCACTCTGTCCCGTACTTACTGTAAAGGTATAGGCTGGCATTTGTGACTCCCAGCTTGTTGGCAGCCACACAGGTGTAGTTCCCGTAGTGCTCCTCAGTGACATTGGCCACCATCAGCAGAGACTGGCTCCCCGTGCTCTTTATCTCCAGACCATTGGCGCTGTTTATCCTGGGAAGGCAGGAGAAGAGGTGTTTAGTGCAATGGCAGTTGTGTACTGGGAAGGAAATCCCTCCCCAGCACACAGCAAAGCAAAGCCATTCAGCCCAGCTGGCAGGTGAGGATAGAGGGAAGCAGGGAAGGGATGTGAGAGAAAAGAGACCAAAGAAGGAAGACCAAAGAAAGAGACCAAGATGGAAAACAGGAGGAGGGAATGAAAGGAATGTAGTAGTTCAGTGGAATTAAATGCCACTGGTAAAGCAGTGAAGAACCAAGCAAAGACAAGGGAAAGGGAGGAAGCATTTACCCAGCACTGAGTCACTCTGGAAGTGAACGCACCATGGCCAGCTGAAGGCTAGTCTGTACTTGAGCAACATATTCTTAGTGAAACACACAGATTCTCAAGATGTGCCTATAGCAATGCTGAGTCACCCCTGAACCAAGGCACCATGTTCAGGGCTGGCTACCCTATAATGTAGGGTACTAACACAACCTCCTTAATGCCAGGTAAATGCTCAGGTAGAAGGACAGATCCTTTTTCTATTCTCATTTATTCTCATATGCAAGTCTGAGAGGCTCAGGTCGCACAGGTGGGGGAATCTCATACCTCAGCAGCTCCTTTCCCTAGAGGAATGCACCTGGAGCAGCATTACCTAATTGAACACTTATACCACCTACTTTTTTGTCTGTATCATGGGCTACTTAACATGTGAACAGTGTATTAATTGGGTATTGGCCCATAATTGACTTCAAGGCAGGAGCTCCCTCCTCTGCACTTCCTTCAGCATCCCCAGTGCAGAGAGGAATTGCCTCCTCCTGCCATGACCATGCTGGCTCTGCTGAGACTGATGGGACACTGTGACTCAAATGTATTATAAGGAGCAATTTGTTTGAGAGGAGTTGGAGAGGATGACAGGAGCCCCTATTCAATGGACTGAAGAAGAGAGGAGGGAGGAGGTGAGCTAAAGGCCTTACCTGGTATCATCTCTGTACCACTCGAAATCGGGCGTGGGCACTGCTGATGCCTCGCACCGCAGTAAGGCTTGTCGTCCCGTGGCCGCTTCATTGCTCTTGGACTCTGTGATGGTGGGAGGGTCTGCAGGAAGGAAACACGTGGTCAATCCACACACTTCCAGGTGGAACAAAGCAGTGAAACTATGTCAGGGCTGCCTGCCTCATGCCATCTGTTTGGGCTACTGGAGACCCACGGCAGCTGTCTGCTGAGGCCCTTGTTCCTCCCTGCTCCTCTGGAGAACGCTGCTCTTTGAACATTCCCTGATAGACAACATTACCCGCACTCCTTACACGTGCTTCTCTTCAGCACTGCTGAAAAAAGTTCTGTCATAAATGCATGGGCATACACAGGCAAAGTTAAGGTTAATGATGGACTTCTGCAATTTATTAATATTTACCTATGGATCTGTAGTTCACGTGGGCTTATCAGAGAGAAGAAGATGAGAGAAAGACTTCATCAAGGGTAAAGGAAGACAGCAAAAGTAAAGGAATAAAGTAAGAGTTTAACACTAGTGTGAAAATTGTATTCCATACAAACTCTGCCTAATGCCAAAAATATAATAAGAAAGGACTGGGGCAACATGTATGAAACAGAAATACATTAATGGTTTAAAAGAGAAGAACTTTAGCAGAAGCTGTGGGTGCAACTCAGAGAGCCAATGTTGAGACACTTCCCTTAGGTGTCCAAGATTACAAATCCTGATCACCTGGACATGGTGCTTTGTGAAAAGCTCCAGAAGGGCTTGCTTGTGATTGCTCTGCCTGAAGTTTGCCCTCAGTCCAGCATGCTGCTCCCACCTCTGCTTACTTTGAAGTCTGAGTGCTGTGCCATGGGCAAACCAAACTTGGAAAGCATACTGGTGTGCTCTGCTGGAGCTTGGTCTCAGTACTTGCTGGATAGCAGGTAGGGTAGGCACCGGCATCTTCAATCCCAGCCCCATGTTCAAAATATTAAGTGATAAGCTTTACATGTTAAAAGGCAGAATTATTTCCACCTGGCTGCTGAGAGGGATCAAGGAATAAGTGCCTTGTCTCTCGTCACTAATACTTGCATACCCTGAGATTACAGGGCTGCGGCTCAGACGGATACTTTGCTGAGACTCAAGTTACCATGAAACACACTCTGCCATCTGTATCTGTCCCAGAACTGAAAGGCCAAAAAAAAAAAAAGCAGCAAAACGGATTGTGTCAGTCAAAGAAAAAAAATAATTCTGTCTGGAGAATGTAGGGAAGGAAATTTGTTTGTGAACACATTAGCCATCTCAATATGATCCCTTCCCTGACCTTAATCGGGATTTTATGCAAGGCTTTAGGGATATTGCAGTGCGCCCTCTAACATCATAAATATTAATAAGTTTACATAAATAGGATCCTACATTCAAAGGCTGTGGGTTCATGTAAATGTTTTAATTTGAAAAGGAGGAGGGATAAGAAAAGGATAGCAAAGGTGATTTTTTAACCATTCTTATTTGATTTTTTGGTTTGAGCAGTCTATCTTCTTAGGCAAACCATTCCATTTCATGAATCTGGTACAAGAGGTGAGTCACAGAATGAATAGGCATCTCTCCATGGTTGTAAGAAATGATTCCAGCAAGTGTCTGCTTTCCAGCCTGCTGCCAGGGAGCCCAGCCCCTCGCTCTGAGCAGTCCCCATATTCACCACTTTAAGAAGCTAGTGCAGTGCTCTCCTGGGAGAAGGGGCAGATGGCAGTCCCAAACAAAGCAGCCTATTGCACCTAGGAATCAGCTGCTCTGTGTGTAGCGTTTGCTGCCTGGGAAGCCAGGGGTGGGTTCCCTTTAGCTGTTCTCCTCCCACTCTCCTTAGGCCTCAGTTTCCCTGTCTGTGCTGTGCAAGGGCAATTACTTGGGAAGCCTGAAGGTGGTAGTGTGAGACCAAAGCAAAGTGAGATGCTTTCTCCTGCAGTCTGAGCTGACAGTGCTCCTCAGCAGATGATAAGAGATGGCCAAGAAGCTCCTGAGGTTGGACAGGCCCTATTTTTCATCCTCATTTTTCAAACTTACTGTGGTTTTCATGCTTTATGCTGCTTGTGGTGTTCTTTAACAAAGCAGGATGAGGAAAGATGTATGCAAATATCTAGTTTTCATTCTTATAATAGGAGTGGTTTTTTTCCTGCTTGGTCCTCATAGTCTCTTAAATTTATTTCCCTTTCTTTCAAAAAAATAATTGTCCTTAAGGAATTTTAAGTTGCTTACATTACAAATTACACCACATATTAACATCACTTTTTCATATTTTTCAACAGTTAAAATGTTTAAGATCTTACCGTGGCATAGTTATTATGTGTTGAAACTAAATCAAAATCAAACATTCTGACTTTATACAAACAATCTGTTTCAAACACATTAAACCACCATTGAAATTATGTTTCACGGAAATGTTTGAAACTATTAATTGGTTCTCATGGAAAGTCTCCAGTTTATAAACTCAGCTGTTTTTGACACTTCTATACTTTCAGCACAGAAAATCTGCTACTACAGTTCATATTAATGCCAAATTTGGCCCCATGAGGCAGCTGATATCAAACCACTGCCACCCAATTTCTAAGGGAATATAAAAAACTGTAGATTCAAAGGATGCTGCAGGGAGCCTATAACCTCAACTTCTAAGTGAGACAGAAAAGTTGATCTGATGTGATGGCTCACATGGGACCAAGGGAAAAAAATGAAGAGCAAGAATGGTATTAAAAGGTGCTATAATTACCTACAGTCAAATTAAGACTGGTATTGCCCGAAACCCTTGATGCCATCAGCTCTCTGCCCTAACCTGCTCCCTAGCAGTTCTACTTGTGAATCAAGGCATGAATATGCACCCAGAAATATGTCTGTAGCCATCTCCAATTTCAATTTAAGTTAATATTCTGGTTTAAGTCTCAATTTAAACTGAAGAAGGTCGGGAGAGGACATACCTCCCATTCATCCATCCTTGCTGCAAAGTTATTAGCCTCCAAGCAAGGAAATGAAGCAGGTACATGGGGATAGCTGTCTTTATATTACTCAAGTGCCAAATATAAGCCATACAAATATGGAGGTGGACATATACACAGGCAAGATTAAAGAGTAACATCAGTTTGAAATATCTTGTGTTCCTGTGAGAGGAGCATGCCAGCAGAGTGAAGTGGACATCTGTCTAAGCACATGTGGGATGGGATCCATGCCCCAATCCACATGTGTGGAAGTGAGCCACAGCTTACTTGGTGCTTTTAGGGGATTGCTGTATCCTTTGGCCAAAACCCCTTTCTGTATTGCACTGGTGCATGAAGGGTCTTTTAGACAGAGCTTTAAACTAATGACCTGAAACCAGCATAAAAGTTAAGTTTTTGCACCCTGTCATTAGCACGTGCCTCTGCCCCGTGTCCCCTGGCTGTGATAGCCATGTAGGCACTGCAGAGATGGCTGGGTGCAGGCAGGCATGTGTTTGCTCTGAGCCAGCTGAGCCCTCCCTTATCTCTCCCTGCTGCCTTGGTGAAGCTTCTCTTCACGCTACTGTTCACCCGAATATCAATGAATGAAAACAAGGCATTGCCAGCGTTTCGGAGGGGAGAGACGGGGGCAAATCACAGCTCTTTCTCTTTCTCCCTCTCTGTCTCTCTCTTTGTACCACACCTCCCCCAGCCTTTTTTTTATATATTACCAGGTTTAAAGCACAAACTGTACCCTGTGGCAAGTGTCTGATTGCAGATAGTTTTCTCAGCGTCCTCTCTTCAGATTGTATAATCCAAGCCCAGAAAGGCTTCTCTGTTTATCCTGAAGTAACCCCTGCCCGTGGGCAAAGCTCTCCCCGTTGCCCTGCCCCAGCTGCGATGTACTCACAGTTCACAGTGACCCGGACTTGCTTGACATCTGCTGAGGCAACTTCGTTGGCAGCTTTGCACTCGTACTTGCCCGACTGCTCTCGTGTGATCCCCAGGATCTCCAGGTACTCCTCCTCACCTTCAAACTCTCTGCCTGGTAGGACAGAAAAATACAGAGAGTGGTTCTGTTAGGCTTTCAGATTTAGGAAATTGCTATGGAGGAACAATCACAACATGGAGTCTGCAAACAAGCAGCAGTCATGAGCTGTTTTAAAGTTATTTCAGAAGCTGCTGAAAACTGAAAATCTGGAAGGCACCATACAGGTGGTACAATCCATAGCATCTCACAGGCTGCCCAGGCTGAGAAGCAAAATGTCCACCACGTAAGATCAGACTAAGTTCACTGGTGTGATGGCTGAGTACCACCAGAGGTTAGTCATGCTGTGGGTGATGTGCTGGACCCAGGGCTAGCTGGGTCCTCAGATGTGTTGTCAGCACCCTTTTCTCCACTGCAAAACTGTGAATCTTTCTGTCTCCCAGAGCAACCACCACCTTGAAGTGCCATCGATCAGATCAAGCTACTGTTAAACACAACCAAACTGAGAGAAACAAACCGTAATTTGATCTGCAGAGACCAATAATCATCATGCATTCCTGAGCTACTGTACATATGAAACGACACATTTAAACCGTGCTGCCTCCTTACACACTTTGGAAAACAGTGACTTGAGTGTCAGTCGGGGTTATGGATGGGGGCAGGAATCAGGGGAGGTCTGTGGCCCTGCTTTTAACTCACTGCTTGACCTTGAGTGAGTCACTCCTTTGCTCTCCCTCTGTAAACTGCAGCAAATAGCCCCCTCTCCCATCACCTCCTGGTTTGAGCAGGGCAGTGAGGTTAACCCATGTAAAACACATTAGATTCATTGCATGAAAGTGGCCACGGAAGCATGAAAATATTAGGATTGGTATATCTAGCCTACTCCTTCAAAAAGAAAAGCAAAATAAGGCACCTCCTGGAAAGAATCTGAACCACATTTCCTCCTCTCAGAGGGCTGCAAGCACTGCTCTGCAACATTGGAAATGGCAAGCCCCAATTGTGTGCCTGTGTATGTTTAGAGAAATCAGCCCCCAACCCTGAATTGGTAAAAGACAGATTTGGAAAAAAAAAAAAAAAAAAAGTCAGCTCACAAGAGCTCCCATTCAGGCTCCTCAGAGAGTGGTCAGATTTTCCAAAAAACTCTCTGCCCAGAAGGTATTTTCTGCTCAACAGGTGCTGAGCACTTCTGAAACTCTGCCCATTTCACAAAAGTGCAGTTTTTGAGAGAGTTCAAATAGTGCCTACTGTTCACCTTGGTTTATGGCACTCACTGCATGAAAGCAGTGGCTAAGTCTGGTCTCTGGAGCTGAACTTCCCATGGAGCCACCTGCAACAAATCCCACCCCAGGGCACAGACTTGCTGCAGTGTCTTGGCCAGGTCAGCCTGGCCACACACACTGGTGAAGCCAGCTGAATGCAATTCCCTTCAGCATCAGAGAAGAACTTCAGAAGCTTCAAAATCTGCTCAGAACTCTGTCCCTTACATAAATATTTTGGTCTTTTTTTATTTTTCTTTTTCAGAGGCAATTTTCAGAATCATTCTAGGAGAAAACCACCCCCTGTCATGGAGACTCAGCATGAAAACAGTAGTGTACCTATTAAACTCATGTAAAGACAAAGGCTCCCCCTCTCTTTCAGCAGGGCTAATCAGCAGTCCCTTCTTCCAGCTCCTACCAGATGTTCAGGTAGCAAAAATCTCATTGCTATGTCTAAAATTTACAACTGCTTTGTTTTTTGCATCCCCCAACAGTCTGCTGCAGGACCTTCCTGCATGGCAGCAGCGTTTTGCACAAGGGAAGGAGGCAAAGTTGGCTCCTGCTGCCAGGACATGGCTCTCAGTCCTCTGCCCTGTACTGGGGCTGATGCTGTGAAGAGTCAGTGGAGAAGGAAGCAGGGTGGGTTTTTCACAGGTGTTTTTTATTGCTGGAAGTCATGAACATGTTAGGGAGTCCTAACCCCAGCAGGACTAGAATTAGGTGAGTCTCAGAAATGTGGAAGGGACTTCAATCACCATCTAATCTGTTCTGCAGTCTCAAGGCAGGACACATGAGTCATGCCATGGACACAGCCATCCTCTGCCCTCCAGCGGCAGAGATTCTGCAGCCACTCCTGGCAATCTGTTCCTGGGCTTTGCTGTCCTTACCACTGGAGCAGTTTCCTGAAATTTGACCTGAGTCTCCCTTGCTGCAATTTAAAGCTATTACTTTTGTCTCAGCCACTACAGACAAAAGAACAAATCATTCCCTCCTTCCCTGCAATAGCCTTTTATCAACTTTTAAATCACTTAGTTCCTCCCTCAGTTGTCATCTTTTTTTTTACTTTTGGCACAACATTGCCCGGGTCTTTCAACCTTCCTCTGTAGGTGATGTTTTTTTAGGCTCTTGATCATTCTTGTTCTTTGCTTTTAGACCTCTCTGACAAGTTTACGTTTTTCTGGATGTGTGATACCCCAAACTGAACACAGCATTTCAGATGAGGTGTTACCATGGCTGAACACAGATGAAGGATTGCATTGCAACTACTACATCATGCTGCTGTCTGTAGAGGCAACACATTGTTTCTGGTTTTGATACAGCAGGGATAATTTCTGTTGGGGAACTCTCTTAATTCCCAGATTTTCTTATGGCATATTGCTCACATTGCTACCTGCTAATAAAGCACTTTAAAACTCCCATCCCCAAACTGAGCTGACAACCAACACTCCTCTCCTTTCACAGCAGCACTCCCAGTTGATAGGTCAGTGAGTTGACTGGAAAGTTAATCAGACATCAGGGAAAGACTCACAAAGAAAAGGTTAAAACATAATTTGCCTCTGTTTTGCAACTCATTTGCTCTGCAATTCTGCCTTGTTTTTACACAGGGTTCATTTCAAGTGGGACTTGCTTCTCCTGCAATTTGCCCTTGTCACAAGACTGTCACCGTAATGAAGACAGGGTTGAGGGTGACTTAACCAGCTCTAATGGAGTGGCACCCTCATTACGGGTGCTGTTAAGTCTGTCAGAGAACTGCATCAGTGGAGCTCCAAAGTAACCTACAAGGGTAGATACCTTCCCAAGGGAACATGTTTTTGAGCTTCTCCCCTGCATACATACATGCACTTGTACCATGTACTGTGTACCATGTCTGACAGGAGAGCTTTCACAGCTACACAGAACCCTTGCCAAGACATGATGAGCTGAGGGCTTGCCCAGTGGAGTGCTCTGGAAGTAACTGAAAGGCAAGACTTCTGTTCTAAAGGGCATGTCAAAAACATCAATAACCCTTTTCAGCTCCTCATTCCCCTGCTCTAGGACACACATATAAGCATAATACTTCAGGGAAAGTTTCTGTGACAGTCTTTTGCTGTATAAGTGGTAGCACTGTTCTTGTCTCTGCACTGGTGACCCTGAGCATCAACATTTTGTTACAAGAACTGAGCTGCTCTCACTTTCAAGACAGACCCTTTTCCTTGCTGCCTTGTCCCCTCTAAGAGCACATTAACCATTTCTAACAAAAGGCATTTATATAAAATTGAGGTGTTGTCGTACAGAGCAGGGAGAGGAAAGATGTATCACAGTGTGTTAGAGAAATGTCAGGTTGTGATATCTTGCAGAGAGCTGTAGAGATGTTTTCACTAATTCACTTTGGCAGCCAGATTAGGTGAGTCATATTAACTCTAACCTCTAAGGCAAACAGGGGGTGGGGGGAGCAGGAACAGAGCTTTATACATCGAGTGAATTTACAAATGTTTCTGCACAGGAGCCAGCGTTGGTAGGGAACTGATGGTTGTCACTATGCAGTTTATCAAAGCAGGGAGGGAGAAGTCTTGGACAATGCTCTTTGGTACCGATAACAATGAACATATTTTATTAGGTGAAAGAGGGACTGCCAA
Organism: Melozone crissalis; assembly: GCF_028551555.1. NCBI lineage: Eukaryota > Metazoa > Chordata > Aves > Passeriformes > Passerellidae > Melozone > Melozone crissalis. The sequence continues at coordinate 17,528,382 of NW_026535786.1, read as the reverse complement.
CTCTTGGCAAGAGAGCCATTCCATTCCCATTAAGAGAAGACACTTGCCTTGAGCAGATTATCAAGGGGTGAAATTCTGACTGTACTGCCAAAGCTTCCTTGCTGACAAGGGTTGTCTCCTGGCTCTTCTGCCTGGTTCAGTACAGCCCTTTCTCAGTGAGGGTCCTTTCAGGTTTCCCTAGGTGGATGACTTCTCACTCAGTGCAGCTCTTCACATCCTAAAACATCCCCTTGCATCACCGCAGGCAACCTGCTTCCCTGCAGGTTTTTTGTCTTTCACATGTTCCTAGTTAGCTTGGTTTGTTGCTCCAGCCCCATTAAACACCATCTTGCCAAGCTGTAGCTCCTTAGCTCTGTCCCAGTGAATCAGAAAGAGGAGCTTTCTGCTCTGGAGGCTGGAGATAGAGAGAGCATGGGCCCGGGAGGCTTGACAATCAAACCAAGAGGGAACGACCCTGAGCAGCGCGAGCCAGGCGGCTGCTGCTGCTCGGAGCTGGCAGAGCCTTTTTTGCAGAGGGATCTGCGGCAGCAGCTTTGATGTGTGCAGCAGCAAGGCTTTGAAGGCCTGCTTGCCTCAGCCACATTGCCTATCCCCTGGCTTCCTAATTGGACCCAGTAAATAATGAAGCTGAACAGCAAATCTGCTTGGCTATGCTAGCCTGCTGGCAAGCAGCCTTCCTTTCCCCTTACCCTCTGGAAATAGCCTTGTCCAACCCCATTGGCTCTGCATATTGTCCTTGTTGCTGTGCACACCTGCCTGTGCTCTCATATAGATATGATATATATCTTTATCTATATGCTACATTCTGTATTTTATATACTGTGTATTTTATTTGTTTTCACATCTATAAATCCATCTGTGTGTGCAGAAACACAGACTGACGTGTTCCCCAGGCATTTATGGGCACTTCTCACCTCTACCCAAATGGCCCCTTGCACTGCCACACACCATCACTCTTTCCTCAAAGGCTAAATGCTTCCTTTCTACAAATGACCAACACGCAGTCAAAATCCCACTTGTACTGTGTGCAGACAGCTCTTTCAGGTAGTCAGGGCCAGCAATGCATTCAGTCACATTCTCTACCAGAGAGGCCTTTCCCTTCATGCCCTAGTTTATTACATCTCCAGAGGGGAAGCTGATCTCCAGAGGTGGCAGACACATTTTATTTCATCTCCTCTCCTGCCCGTGCATCCAGCACTGGGCTTCTTCTTGTGCAGAGATTACTATAAGTTGTCTTATTTACTTTTTTTTAAACACTGCTGTGGTCTTAAATTAAACTGAAATTTAGATCTGCTGAAAGTATCTGTTTGCATTTGGCATGTGGGGAAAGAGATCAGCCACCCTGCTACTATGTTTGTTTTCCCTTCAAGCATCTTTGTAGTTGTGAAAAGAGGGGAGCAGAATGGGTTATGCATCTTTGTTGGGCTTAAAACAAGATGCAAGGAGATAAAAAAGATTGGAAATCAATGGATGCCATTTGAAGTTTTTGTGTGTAGCAACTTCTATTGCTGGACTGCAGGTTTTGTTGTCTCTGCACTCCCCATTTAGTGTTTGAGGTTTTGCTCACCTAACTTTCCTCCTTCCCTCTGCACCTTTTATTCCCTAGGAACAGGCTTCTGAAAGACAAAAATAGCTAAGGGAGCCTTTGACACAATTTTTATTGTTTTACCTCCAGCTGAGGGTTTTTTTTTTTTTAATTCAAAACTTTGAAGTTTTCATTTATCAGTCCCTGTCTTCTCAGCCATCACAGATTCCAATGAGTTTGTCATTTTTTCCCATCCGTTAGTTGAAGAGGCTTGTTTTTAGCAAAGAGATCAGTAGAGAGAAGCAGATGGTGGATAAGCAAAGGGACAACTAGTGCTACCATGCTACAGTAAGGAAGGCAGGCAGAAAACCTAGAGTAGCATGGGAAGTGGTAAAAATGGGGAAAGCTTGAGAGAAAACAAAAATAGATGGAGAAAAAGCAGGGAGAATGAAGAAAGGGAGAGTGGCTGGGAGAGAGAAATGCAAAAAAAAAAAAAGTGAGATTCTTCAGTGAATGGGAAAAAGAGAAAATGGTATTCAGCTACTGACAAAGAGAAACACATTGAGACAGAGCAAGTGAGAGAGACGGGAGGTGAGACAGCGGCAGACAGAGAGATGTACAGCTGGGAGAGAAGCACAGCCATCCCTTGTGTAAAGGGAGCCATGAAATAACAACTGCCAGAGGGACAGGAACAGAGGGGTCACATGTAGTAAGGCAGTAATTACTCTGTTTAAGCAGCAAGGCACAGCAGGGTATTTATTGTTTAAGCTGGCCTCATGCCTCCCATGCCCTCAGGTCTGTAGCTATTACACATAAACCAAAAAACTAGAGCAGTGCCAGGGAGGGCTCTGGCCTGGCTCTGGCTTCATGAATGAGAATGAGTCAGACTGGGAGGAAACACGCTGGCATGGTTTCCCCTGGCGTTCACCAGGACTTTGCTCATCAGCAATCATATTTGCACCTTATGTGCAAACTGCCTGCCCTGCCTCCAGAGCCAAGGACAGTGCCCAAGGAGCTCCCTGGCTGGGGGAACACGAGCACCCGCTGGCATGACTAGGGTTAAGAGAGCCCGTGATTTTCATGGGCTCCTTCTTCTCAAACTCCACGCATCCAGCATGCAAACAATACCCTCCAGGGCTGAGAGCAGCTTTCCCAGACTGAACTGTGTCTCTGTGCTCTCTCTCTTGGGACAGCACTGACCGAACCGCTTGGGACTTCACCCATCGCTGACGGCTCTACCCAGGAGCTGGAAGCCAAAGTCTGACAGCTCAGATGCACTTTGCATTCTGGCTGTGGGTGTGTGCCAGCGGGGGTCATCTGCCTGAGGCAGCCTCAGCAGATCAGTGTATCTCTGAATTTCCACCCCCTCTTTTCTATAAATGACCACTAAGGGTCATCACACTCTCTCACACACAGCCCTGAGTCTGGAAATGGAGCAGGTGTGCAATATACTACTTCATCTCAGCAGCTGATTCGATTTTCCATTCAAAATCCACATATAAGCACCAGAAAGAAAGTGAACCATCTTCCCAGAAAAATCCAGACCCACTTCAGGTCAAAGCCCTCTGTTTGACCAGTGGTTTTCTTCTTCTCTTTGCTGAACCAGAAAAAGGAATAATGTTCTGCCTCAATTTGAGATGCAATTTAAATCAGATGATTTCATGTTGAAGAAGATCACTTTTTTTTCCCCTCAAAATTACTTACTGAATTTAGCCCAAATTTGTTAACACTTTTTTTAATGAACACAAACAACATTTTTGGATAGATTAATTACTCTTGAACAGAACTTGGCTGTGTAGCCAATATATAAAGTAAATTATGAACCATGAGGTAAATTAAGTCATGTAATGTCACAACCACAATATTATACTCCCTGAGTGTTGCATACTGCAATGCAAATTATCATGACTATGCTACCAAACACCAAGCCTTAATCTTACTGCCAAGAAAATGACATATAAACATGAACAAACCAATAGCTGCACCATTTCTGTATCACAAAATTTTTGCCTGCTGCCTTTTGAAGGGTATTTTAAAACAATATGAGGTAGGAGTCACCATCAGCTAGATGAATCAATGAGATGCCACCACATCTTTGAGAGCCTTAGGAAGGCAGGGGCTAGTAACTCATCAGGGCTGCGAGGACAGTGCTGGAGCAGCTAACAAAATGGAGGCTGAAAACAGGAGGTCAGACAAAGAATCACAGATGAGGCTCAGGAGTTCTTTGATGTGCACCTGTGGATGGCAGCACACCAATCTGGCTCCCAGCAGTGTGGTCAGCACTGCAGGGTCCTGTGCCCTCTTCCTCCATCACCTACAAGAAGAGGATGGGCCAGCACTTGGCCCTGGCAAGAGGAACATCAGGGTGTGTTTTTGGGGGTGTGGGTGTGTAATCAATAGGCCTTTGTTTCCCACTGTGCTAAGCACAGGATGGTAATGCAAGCCAAGAGCTGATGCAGGGGACTGAGTTTTCTTGCATGTCACGGACATGTATGAAAGGCATAAAATAAAACAGCAAGCAATCAGCTTTCACAGTCTCTAGTGACTCTGTCAGATAGTTTCCTTTCATTTGGCCTCATGTACTCCTTTTCCTACTAGATTTCTTATTTTGGACAATGCGCTTGTGCTATCATTGTTGTACAGTTTGAAGACAAGTTCCTCCTCACAAACACAAGACCAAAGAGAAGACTGACAGCAACAAGCCTCTTCTGGGGCAAGAAGCCTGATTGAACTGTATAATTTCTGTCCTGCCAGTGAAGAGCAATGATGGACTACAATGCAGTCCCTAGTTTAATTCCACAAATCATTATGTCAGCCCCAGACTTTAGGGACACCTCATGTGATGGCACTCACTGGTACCAACTGTGCCAGTCGCTCAATCTAGGAACTATAGGGGTTGGTCTGTGTTTGGTGGCATCTTTAAAAATCCTTGTTATGTTCTCTACAAAGTCTCTTGTGTCTTATGTAGCACAAGATATGCTCAATATACTATTGTGCATGAATCAAGTAGTTTGCTTTTGTAGGCATCCACCAGAATGTTTCCCTGTTTTTAAATATAAGGTGTTTGTTCCCTTCTGTCCTATGCCCACTTCTTGAGATGAGAGAGTAATGATGAACCCAGAACTTCAATCTAACTTAAATTTTTTTTTTTTAATTTGACAATCCCCTCCTCCTCAATGATTCAACTCAGCCCACAGAATTATGTTCTTATATGTTTGAAACTTGGAAGAAGTATTGAGAAATTACAAATTGGCACAAATTTACTTGAAATGGGAAAGATCATTAATGCAGAGGCTTAGACATTGGTGTGGCTCTTTCTTTGTAAGCTGAAGCCAAACACTTCATGACCAAATACATGGCTCCTGAATCTCCTGTCCTTTTGCAAGATTCCTGGAGCTCATCCCTGTTTTCATCGAGGCTACTCTGAACACCAACTTCACAAATGAACCCTAAAGATTGGGATTTCTGTATCAGCCTGGATCTAGCCACTCTGCTTTTAAACTGCTGTAGCTTTCAACTGAGGAAATGAGGTCAAAGAGTTAAGCCACCCCTTAGCAAGATTTACCCTTTCAAAAACACGCCAGCATGTTGTGATGCCTGGCGCCAATATTTGTATAGGTGGATTAGCTTCTTGAAAAATCGTTTTGTTTGCTTTTCTCTTGACCCCTCTCCTTGCTGCAATGTTTCTCAATTCGATCCAGCATAGTAATTTCACGACACGATCCCCCATATCTGGTCCTGGTGGAAGAAGAAAAGGGAATACTTTGTGGGGAGCACAACAAGGGATCAGGAGATGAGACTAACTAGCTGGATTCAGGATTCCACAGGCATCAAATACTGCCAGTTATCAAGGTGAGAATCACAGAGGTTTAAGGCAGGGTGGGGTTTGCCAGGAAGAGATTGTTTGGGCTCACATGCTGCAGAGACTTTTGATCAATTGGGCTGGCTCCTGTGATATTATCATCTGAGGTGCCTGCCGTTGATTCATAGTGATAGCAGTTGAGATAAATGATTGCTTCGGTCCAGGATATTTAATTCTTATGCATTTAGCCACTCCCTTGCTTTCCAAAGAATAAAAAGTCTCTCTCAAACTTGCAAGGCAGTAGCTGTGAAGGAGACGAAGGCATTTACTCCATGCCTAATACTGCATCTTGCGTAGTCCTACAGGGGAGGCAAGCAGAGAGGAAATACAGACACTGATTTTGAGGTCTTGTAGCTCCCTGATGCAGCTACTCCCATTGCTAGTGCAGCTGTTGGCCATCAGCACACTTGAAAATCCTGGCTGTAAAGCAGGGTTTCTCTCTCAGATATATGGGAAAAAAAGAAAGGAGTCATCAGAACTGTAAGTAGAAGAAACAGAGTGAAAACAACTCCTTTCTGATTTCTTTCCACTTACCCCATAAGTTTAGGAAGGGGTCTGAAGACAAAACTAAAATATATTTAATTATCTTCATACCAACTTCTTAATACTTGTTCTGATGATTACATAAAATTTCCAACAACTTGTAGCTGTGCTGGCATGAGCAGACCATGGCCAATCATGTCAATCAAAATGTGTCTCACTGGGCTTCGCCTCTCTGAATCCCCCTATTACCATAATGGACAGGAATCCATTTATTTCTCTTCTCTTGACTCCCCAAACACATTTGATTCCTATGGGGGGAGAAACATCTTGCTCCAACAGAAGCCCAGTCAGTCAAAAAACACAAGAAAGCATGAAAAACCATCCGTGTTTTGTTGAGGACTCTTTGGCTCCTTTCCGCCAAGCTCCCGGAGAGGCAGGGGTCTCATTAGAGTGCTTTGCAACTGCACACCTGTGAGAATTTCACTGGAACTGAAACAGCAGTTGCTCTAATTAAACAGCACAGAGCAGGCCACCTTAATCACTGCCATGATTTCATCTTTCTTGAGGAGAGGAAGAGGCATCAAAACTGATAAGAGAGAGGGAAGAAGGTGAAATGTTCTGAATCCCTGGTTCCTCAATTTAAAGCACTAAGGGATGTCTCTCATCTCTGTAATGATTAATGTGAGCTACTGATGGCATATTTTATTAAATGGTTATAAAATAATTGATATTTGAAAGCAGAGTTTCCAAAAGCCACTAAATGCTTTAACAGGACAAGACCATTTGGCTTTCAATGGCATTTGTGCCTGTAAGTCACTCAGGTGCATTGGAAAACTTCACCTCTACCCTTTTATTCAAATCAGTGCCTCATTTACTCCATCAGTGTGACCTTGCCAGTCTGTGTGGCAGAAACCAGGGGCAGGGGTGAAAACCAAAAGCCCTCTAAGGAGAGGGTCCGTGTTTCCTCAACCTTGGGTGGAAGTAGGAAGTGCCAGCAGCACACAGCCTGAGTGAGAAATACATCAGCTGAGGAGCAAGCACCCAGACACCAGGGACACCTAGGAAATAACAGCATGATCATTCCTGTCCTGACTCTCCCAAAGCCTCTAACGGGGAGGCACATCTGTCCCTGAGACAAGGCACACAGGCAGGCCAGGTAGAAATGCTGCTGGCAAGCTAGAGGGCCAGTGGGCCAAAGCTTAATAGGAAAACAGCAGTGATTTGTCTCCACCACTATTTATGTTTCAAGCACATGACAGGTTGTCAGTGGAAGTGAGTGCTGCTAAATTTACTGCTTCTCAAATCCCTGCCACAGTTGCATACTTGACAAGTCACTTCATTTGAAGGGCTAGGTGTTGGGCTGGACTTTCCTCCCCTGTGCTCTCCTTCAATGAAAACCACCAACAGCTTTCTTTACACCACAGACTGATCCCCCTGGGGGATATGATATCAGGGTGTGAGTTTAGAGAAGAGTGACGTTCCCGGCATATTCATTTATAACCCTGATACATGCTGGTCTTGTTCTGGGCCACTTGACTGCAGATGTGTGTCTGACAGGACACACACATGACTGAACTGAACAAGTAACAGCTTGGTTACAGCACAGGGCATTTGGAGACGGAGAACAGGAGAGGCTGGAGAGCATGAGTGAGTACCAGCTGGTGTGTGGGCAAGAGCTGCTGAGTATCGTAAGGAAAACAGTGCCAAAGACTGTGGGAGTGCAAGAGGAAATGCAGGTGGGTGAGAGGGTGCCTGGGGATTAGATTGCACATATGTGTGCATGTCTACAGGTGGTGGGAAAACCGCATGGAATAATGGGTGTGGGATTGGGAGTAGGACAGAGCATTTAGGTGAGGATGTGAAGGGAGGAAGGTTGGCAGGCAGGGGAGAGGGAGAGAGGATGAACCAGGGAGTGTCTGTGGACCTGCATGTGGAGGACTGAAGTATGGAGTATCATTTGCCTCCCAAGTGTTGCATGGTGCCTGCATCCACGCAGCCTCATGCACATCTGCGACATAACACATTTGGCAGGTGGGAAAAAACCCCTCATTAATGAAAATCTGTAACACCTGGTTTCAAACTCTTCTGGAAAGCAGAAGGGAAGTGAGGCTGCCATTTGAGGATGGGGGCCATAAAAAGCCCAAACCTTCCCTTTTGTTGTCCTCACAGCACTACAGAATCCTTGCTGGAGGGCTCTGGTCTTAGTTGCATGGAGGCTGCTCCCTGCTTTATGAAGCTGTACTGATGGATAGCACCACATCTTCTCAAATGTTCTGACTCCTTTTGGCTGCAGATATCAAGGCAAAGGTGTCAGGAATACAGTGTTATGAAAGACAGACAAATGTGACAGGGCACATCCTCCTACCTCAACCACTCCCTTCATTTCTTCTACATGCAGTGGAGCTCCCTGCTTTCTCCTGCACATATCTTGATATCATGCATAAGGTCCTTTCATTTGGTTCCCTCAAGTGCACTCAGTAAATTACATATGTACATGGACACACATTGTGCAGAGAGTGTCATGCAGAAGCAGGACACATCCTCCTTTTTCCTGTCACGGGGATGCAGGACCACTGCAATTCTCCATCAGCCCTTTAAGAATTTTCTCCACTTCCTTTTCCAGTGGTGTAGGCCAGAGGCCCTTGCTCTGCAATTGTGCCTCACAGTTTATATGATTAAATGTAGCATCTGCAGCTATATTAGCTGGGCTATTAGTGACAAGTGCTATCAATCCTCATACTTCAGTGAGTAAACTGATCACCAGCTGGGGACAGAAATCTCCCCTTGCCTCTCATCACCATAACATACAAACTGCTTTATGTGGGTTTCAGAGGGAGGGAAACAAAGAGAGGTGGAGTATGAGGATGACAAATAGTTTGGACTATCTTCTATTCTTTCTTTGGTTCTCTGCTTTCCAAAGAACACAACAGACATTTTTTTATGGGTGGCTCCTCCAAGGCCACTATAAGTTTTACTGTGGGTGGGGGAAAAACACAACAATTGTGCCCTCCCACCTGGCCTCCAAGGACTAAGAATTCATCCACAGTAATCATCTATTGGGCCTCTTGGATTGAAGCCCTATGGCACTTTTACTGGATAATAGCATTTCTTAATAACCAGAATTTCAATCAAATTCCTTTTTATCACCTTTGCAACACCAGTACTCTGTCTCAGTACTCAGTATAGGCTAGGATTCAGTAGGGAAAAAATCCTACAACTTTGACCATAAGCTATTGAAATAATATTAAGAACCAGGTTTTCAAACACCCTCTTTTTAAACACCTATTTCTCAACTGCTCTCAAAAATGCTGTCCTTGTGTTTTTAAGTCCAGCATTCCAAAAGGGATGCTGGGTTTGATTATAACAACTTCCTGGCTTGTAGGTTATGTCAATATCCTGGTGGGATTTTATGCCACTAATCTCAGCAGTCTGCAGTCTGCAGTTGCAGAACAGTTAAGGATGGGAGAAATGTTAACTATATTAAAATGGCAAATGCAGACTGTATTTTCTCACTACTTCAGGAGTAGAAGGTCTTGCTTGACAGAATTTTCAGGCAGTATGAGTTTGCATGTACAGGGGGAGAGTGAAGTAGAGAGAAGAAAGGAGAATCAAGAACAGGGGAAGAACTGTCAAGACAACAAATAATTTAAAAAGTAACATAGAGAAGATAGCTTGTGAGACCTAAGTCTTCAGGAGAAGGACCAAAAAGGAAATAAATAAAGAAAGAGACACAGAGCATGAGATAGGGATGAAAGTTTGATTAAAAAGAAGTGAGGGGATGCAGAGGGTTAGGGCAAACAAGCAGAGCCCTGAGCAAGGTGAATTGCCATGGGAAAGCAATGGGGAATGCAGTTAGTGTTGGCTGGGAACACAGCATACAAGGGGTAACAGAGGCCAGAGTCTTCCAGATGTATTACTGTTATATTGATCTGTGGTAAACAATTTCACTGCTCACAGGCAATTCATGGCTGTTGGCAGTGCCACTGAGGGCCTCGGACACTTAAGTGCTGTGTATACATGCAGAGGCATACAAGGAGAAAAAAGGTAAATTCCCATGACCTTTGGTAGGGAGGGCTTGGGATGTAGGGGGAATGTTTGGTGCTGGTTCCCCCTCCTTACCTTCTGCCTGCTTCATCTCATTAAAAGCAGATAAAATACACCACATGAACAGCCATCCCATTTCTAGACAAACAAGTGCTCTTATTGCTACCTTCTCAAATACAGAGAGCTCCTCTGAAAAGTCTGCAATTCATGGAGCAAAATGACAAAGAAGAAACCATAGTTGTCCCCCCTCATTCCAGCACAGCAGGAGACCTAGAAGAAAATCTGCAGCAGTTTCCATGTAGCCTTGGAAGATTCGCTATGAGTTTCTTTTGCTCTTCATCCCCAGGGCTCTTGCTGTGAGCACACCGTGGTTTGCCTGAAGGTGAGTGTGGTTACCAAGAGGCTCAGGGGGAGAGGAACAGAGAACCTCTCCAGTCACTTGCCACTGGGGTGATTTGAGGTTTTGGTGCCCTCACTTACGAATCTGTTCTGATGGGCAAAGGACACATGTCCCAGCTCCACCAGCAGAACTGATGTCACACAGCGAAGCTGGGCCTCTGGATGCAGGCATGGGACAGAGCCCATGGGTTGGAATGCAAGCAGGAAGCTGCTGCAAGAGGAGATGAGGATGAAACTGAACCTGCTGGAGACCACAGGTCTGTCTCCTTACCCAACAGGAGAAATGGCTTTGCTGCTCTTGATCTCTTGAACAAGCAGCTTGCCCAAAAAGGCTCTGATCTGCTATATACAATGAGAAGGCTGAGGTCTGCTATGAGGGGAAAGAGTTCTGCACTCAGATCTGATGAATTCTGGCTTTTTCTACACCCCTTACCTCTTCCAGCAGGAGGCACTTGTAGGGACTCATGGGAGAGAGATGGAGAAATTAAAAACTGAGATTCAGTTATTTCTTTACTGAATCCCAAAGCCTTTCTGAGCTCTTTCCAAACATAAGTTGGCTGAAGGTGACATATAGCCCTCTGAATTTGAACCTCCTTGGGACATTTGTGCACACTGGTTCTGTCAGCATGCTATGTTAACTCATATATCACTTGTTTAATGATTTAGAGATTTGACCACTTTAGCTTGGGAGCAGATTGAAGGCAGGAAGGTTTGAGTCCCCGTGTTTCTGTACACTCAGTCATCCTCAAAAGTGGTTGATATCTGCACAAGCCTAAAGGCAATCTTGGCTTTTTCAATTAAAGAAAAAAAAAAAGAAGAAAAAGAAAGAAGGGACATTTAGGAGTCCTCAGAGAGGCTGAGATGGTTTGATGCTGGCAGAGAATATCTAGCACTGCTTAGAATCACAAGGAGGAAAATGGTCTTGCTCCCCTTTCCAGGCAGGGGAACCTCTCCCCACTTGCACTGTGGTGCCCATCCCCATCCCTGCACAGGAAGCAATGCCTTAAGCGATGAGGCAGGAATACAGGCTGTCAAGATCCTCACCTATATCCTTTGCTCTGTTTTCTACATGGTAGCTATGGAGGTATAAGCAGCTTTTACCTTTTACCAAGACCAGAGTCTGGACCTGTGATAGATTAAATCTCAGCTTAGTCTTTCTAGGGAATGAGGCTGCAGAAATTCTTACTGAGTTTTCTCAGGAGAAATTCAGTCTAAGTTAGATTCAGACTAATAGCTTAACACTTGTTCCTCTCAAATAGCAGAAAATGCCCAAGGCATTTTTTCTTGTGCTTGTGCAAAGACACTGATCACAAACCTGTATACAGCACCACACTCTGGGTCCCTTCTGCAGAGAAAAATCATTAAGCAAAATCATACGCATACACCCAGCAAAAAAGGCAGAAGATGAAAAAAAATTGTGTGCAGAGGGAACAGCCACAGCTGTTTCGATTTATGAGACAAGAAATTGTATTTCAAAGAGAATACAGAAGTTTTCCCCTTTGAGAAAGTTATTAACCAGAATTTGCAATAAACCCCATGCCATTTATATGCCTCTAAACTGAAGGGCCCTGATAGAGATTATATTGCATTTTGCAGGGCTCTGCTCTGCCAAGAAGAGCTCTCAGCCTCAAACCTTGCCATCCCAGAGGTCTGAATCACCTCTCCTGCTTTTTACCCATCACAGCCCTGCTTCAAATTTCTCACCTTTTTCTTTCCCTCTTCAGTTCCTATACCTCTTTTGTCTTTTCAGATTTTCCTCTTGCTATGTCTCCCTCCTCCCCTTCTCCTATTATTCTCCTTTTTATCTTTGAACCCTTTTTTCCTTCCACCTGTATATATGTCCACAAGGCTGAAACCTGACTGCAACTCAATTGAGCTCCTACAATGACAAAGAACATTCATGTAGGAATACTGTATTGGTGAAACATCTAGGAGAAGAGTTCTCATACTTGCAGCTTTGTTTTGCTTTTATAGCTGTCTGTTACACAGCAATTGCTTTAAGGAGGATGATGCCATATTGCACCACATGGCTGGAAAAGACTCCATCCTTTTACTTCAAAGCTGTAAAGAACTGAACCAGGGGGTGGGGAGCAGAGAAGGTAAAAAAATACACTACAGATGAAGAAATATGCTACAGCTAAAGAGGAATCACTTGGAGGTGTTGGCAGCAAAGAACTTCACTTACAGAAGCTAGGCTGCTGGAGATTTCCTTGAAGATGACCCACTGAAGATGTGTTTGATTTGAACTGGTAAAGGCCTGTGCCTGTTTGTACTTGAGGACCCTAGTGGGATGCTCAAGGCTAATTAAAATTTTTTTGCATGTAGTAGCTTTGATGCTTAGCACATAAACAAGAAAGCAAGAAAACAACAGAAGATACCATGGTGGTATAAAAGAGGGACTCAAACACAGAGAGACATCAATCCAGCAATCCCATGCATACTGGCTATCAAAAACTGAAAATTTAGTGTGGAGCATATATCCATGCTTCACTCTCATTACTAAATAAGTAACTTAGGGAGGTGATAGATTATCCATGAAGGAAAAACAATGAATCAATCAGTTGTATAAATAAAGGGCCCTTAAAATTCTCTCATTGTTGGAGGACAGAGAGTGGCCTGGGTGGACCACTGCCCTTTCTTCTGGCAAGGCTGCTCTTAGACCAGTCCTCTGTGTCCTGTTTCTTTCCACTCTTTCCACTGCTATCTCACAGTGTCTCAACTCACACTTTTTCATACATCTATTTGTGTGTGGTCAACTTTATATAGCAGAATTTGTATGCAGCAGCCTAGAATGAAAGCATAACAAGCACTGCAAAATTGATATGCTCCTCATTAAAAAAAGAAAAATCCTCCCTTACCAGGTTTAGCCTGGTAACTATATTTCCCTTTTGGACAATATATATTGTGCTGTAAATAAAACTGAAGCAATAAATAAGCCATCATGTAAAACAAGAAACGTCTTTCTAATAGGGCAGTGAGTGTTTGGCATGCACTCATTGATTTAAACATCAGCCAAACAGGTAATGATTAAAAGATGAGAAAATGCCTGGTCTCATTCAAGAGCCCAATCAACATGTTACAAAAATCTTCTAAGTTTTTACAAAATAGCTCTCTGGATAACACCTGCTGAGGAGTGTCCAAGGCACTCGGGTAGGAATTATTTGACCCTGCTGCCCAAAACCTCTCTGTTCAGAAAACAAAAGAGTAAAGTTCCCAGTATTTTGGAATCTTGCAGTTTCTTTACAGCATGAGTCATCGCATGTATTAAGCAATAGCTCAGTCTTCCAGAGCAAACAGCAGTCAGTACCCACACCAGAAAAAGGTGGGTCTGGTCCAGGATGGGAGCTACAGCAAAAACAGCTGCTATCTAGCACTATAAAAGCAGTCTTTCCCTGTTTCCATTGCATACTCCTGTCTCTGCTGGCCAGCGAAGCCTCCTTTGTATTCAGAGATACCCACTCATGTTTCTAAGCCTCTCTGTAGCCCAACCCAAAACCCAGTGTCAAACAGGCTTATGCTGAACCACTAAGGGTTTTGAAGTCGAACAAAAACAAATTGGAAAAAATACAGCAAACTGGAGACAGTCTTTACAGTGAGCATTCTATGAGCCTGGCAGGAAAGTGACTGAGCATCTTACTGATTTGTGCAATACTGCTTCTCTTTCAATTCACCTGCTTTTAAACAACAGACTGAACTGTCTCAGGAGACTCCCTGGTTAGGGTTCATCTCCACACAGCTCTTCCTGTCCATCTCCTTTTAGCAACCAGGCTTTCTTTTCCAGTTCTCTCAGTATGAATACCTCTGTAGGGAAAAGCTGTTTTTCTGTGCAATCCCCAATTTAATACTCTGACATGACATCAACATCTTGCTGCTGTTTCTTCCTGTTAGTGAAGTTCTGTCTCTGCCTTTTATTCCCTTTCTCCTTATGTCATTCAATTTTCCTCTTCTCTCTGCCCCTCTTCACCCTTCATGGTGGGATTTGTGCTTTTTCCCTTTCCTCCTCTCCTGGAAACGTGCCAGCAATACAGCAGAAGGGAGCACATTGAGAAAGGTTAGGCAAACACAACATTATGATCAGAATCAGCAACATATTGCTCATTAAACATTTAAAATCAACAGTTGCTGGCTTGATCTGCCAATATTGTGAGAAATGCCAGTTTTAGCTCAAGGTGCCTCCTGTTTCCAAAATGGCTTTATTTATGATGTGGGAGCTGGTGGCTGAGAGAACAAAACCGTACCTCCAGCGGCCAACAACACCCAAGCTACAGGCAGCTCCACGGAAAGTTCCCCAGTGTGTACCAATTGCTTCTGCCTCCCCAACACCCCCGCTGCTTTCCAGAAACAAATGGATGTGTAAGAGGAGAGAAATGTGTTTGCAGGAGATAAATTATTTATCTGAAATTTACTGTTGTGAAGTCAGCGTAATTCTCAAATCCACAGACGTATTTTATGCACTGATAGGACATTTCAAAGAGGGGCATTTGGACTCATTTCTTCCCTCCTCCTGCAAGTATTAACACAATAATGCCTCACCTGGAAAAGAAAAGAGCTGGTGCTGGAGCTGGAAAAGCAGTAGGATAATAGGCTTGTAGTTTTGTATTGTGTCCCAGGAAAGTTCTGTTTCTTGATAAACAAACCAGCATAACACTTCTTTCCCTCCTCCCTCCAACCTCTGTGATATTTGCATTTATATTTTTTCTGCCTAGTCTATAAAGTTGATGCCTTTGGTAGTTGGAAAATCAAGCTTTATATCATATGAGGTACAAACTTGACTACTGTGGGCAAATCCCAGAGCCCTCCAGCTCTGTGACTGTCCTCTCTCCTGCCCTGCAGCAGTCCCTGCTCCCCAAACCAGGTCAAAGACAGGTCACTCCTACGCCCATGCACATGTCCACTGCATGTGTACCATTACATGGACTTTGTCATCTCTTATGATGGCTTCTGGGACATTCCTGCATCAATCAAGACCTATAAAATTTTCCATTCTTTCAGGAGCCCCTTGGTTAGTGCAGCATACCTAAAACCATGCCACTGATCCAAACGGAGATTTTTTTCTTCACAGAAAATAATTTTTGGGATTTTTTGCCAATTATTCTGAAGGGAGTAGAGCTGGATCCTAGGTATCAATGTGAAGATCTATTAACTCTCAGTTGCACTTGTTTGAAGCATGAAAAATAAGATTGTCCTCTGCTTACACAGGATTAAAAAGGGCAATTATAAAGCACACAGTCCACACAACAGATAACCAGCCCAACACTTCTGACAAGCTCTTGTCCACTGAGCAATAACAAGTGCTGCAGATGCTCACAGGCACCCTTCACTTTAGGTCAAAATGGAAATAAATATGGCCTGGCCATGTCTCTCCCTTTGTTCTGCATGGGTGTATTTAAACAAGTGCATGTTCAAAGAGAGACCAATGGTTTGCCCAAGGCTCTAGTAAATCCAAAAGGCATCAGTAAAGACTGCAGTTTTTCAGAATATGAGCATTTTTGAGAAATCTGATGGAATGCTTCCAACAATCCAGAGTTCCTGCAGAGAACTCCCAAAAGCTCCTCACTTTAACAATAATTCTGTAAGTAGATGCACTCCCCTGCCTGCCACTTAAGAAACCTAATCACATACCAGATCCTCCATTACAGTTGGCCACTCCACAGCACAGGAAAAGCAGGAAGTAATTTTCACTGAAACATGGTCTAAGCAACTTGAAATGCTGCCACTAGAGTTTTCAAAAGAAAAAGAAAAAATAAGACTCCTTTTTGATATAAAACTGGTTATTCACTCTCCTTCTTGCACCTGGCATCCCTTTTGTTTGTCAATCCAAACGGACACCTGACATTTGGTCAGATAAAACGTGCTGGATTTTCACTGATTGGAGCAAGTCTTCGCTGTGGCTTCAACTGGCTATTTTTTGTATGCTGTTTGATATTTAGCAGGAAAGATGGAGCTCTTCTTCCCACCCTTTCCTAGCTAATTAGCAGTCACTGCTGTCGACAGGACTGCAGGGCCCTGCTCAGGTCACTCCCAAAGACTGTGCTCTTACGTTCTGTGGCAGCAACTGATGATGAAAAATTGCTGCTGCACCAGCTCAGACACCAGGCAGCCATGGAGATCTCACACTACTGCCCTGTTATGGCACCATGGATCTGGACAGACCTGGGCAAGTGGTCCTCAAAGGGTGCGGGAGGCTGTGGCACACCTACTCACCTTAAACAGAAATGAAATTGCCAGTGTTAACTGAGGTAAGGAAATGGATTTGGGTAAGTTTTCTCCAGTTTTCTAAACCAGAACTGAATCAGAACAGCTCTCTTACTTCATCAGAAGCATCCAAAGAGACAAAGCAGCAGCAGGTTTTGATAAACCACCAGTGATTGGACCAACCAAGGACTGTAAAGGAATATACATGTAATCTCCTGGATCTGAAAAATGTATGACTTGCAAAAACCACCAAAACCTGAAAGAAACCCTGCTGTAATGAAGCACAGATGATCTAAGCTCTAGGTATACCAGATAATTTAAGCAGAAGCAAAGCAAGTCCAAATTTCTACACATGGTACCCTGACCTGAGGACTGAAGAGAGAGCAGCCCCACAACACGGCATTATGATTTTTCTAGACACCCAACAGCATCCAAATGGTTTGCTCAACTTGCAGTAGAATTACACGTTTCGGCAGTCCAATTATTTAATCATGTAATTGCCTGGAATTATTGTCCGAAAATGAGTGCTCAATTAATCTGCCCCTTTATTAGGCCAGGAAGCTCCCTGAGTCCCCAGGGGTACATCAGCCTGCAGACCCTCACGGCTGGAAGCGATGCTGCACTGCAGCACAGTATCAGTGTCAGAAACATCTCACAACCTCCTCCCAAGAGGGTTTGCTGAGGACTTGATCCTTCAGGCCACAGGTCTCTGTAATTGCCTTCTTTATCTGAACAAGGCGAAATAGCTGTGAAGGGATAACTTTTTATCGATTTAGTTAAAGTGATGTTACCTGTCCTCTAGTCAGCATTCTCCTATCATTTCCAGAGTGTTGTGTTTCTTCCAGAACAGGCAGATTTAAAGGAACGTAAAAAATCATAATAAGCCAGTCATGTGCAACTCCATAACAGGGTCAATTTTAACATTACACCTTTGGTTAAATGGCTGCAACTTGCTCTTGTACCCAAGCTCCGAGCTCCATTTTTAAGAATAGGTAGCACACCAAAAGCTATTTTCTTATGAGAAACCCTAGAAATAAGTTTCAAGCCTCAGAGAGAAGGATTAATTTGCTAGTAATGAAAGTGACACACAGGGAAAATGTAAAATCAATCTTGTGTTTAAAGGCAGAACAACACTGGCTCCACTTCCTTTTTTTTTCTTTCTCCCTCATTTTCCTCCCCTCTCCCCATAGTGGCTTGTTACCACTGAGCATACATTATGCACATTACCCACAAGCCTCTGCTTTGTTTAAATTAAAAAAAGAAACAGCGTTTTTAATCAATCTATTTGCACTCTTCTGCCACAACTCACAAAAGCAGTTTGATTTCTTTTCATTGCTCTCAAGAGAGCTGAACACAGATGACTAAAAAAGCCACTGCAAACTAGTAATAATAATAGCAATAGTAGCAATAATAATGGTGACACCCCTCTCAAATTTAAAAAAAAAAATTAAAAAGAAATAACAGAAAGAAGAGGCAAGAAGAGGCACAGTTAGCCCTGATCGAAAACAGAGCAAAACACAGACTATGTTACGAAATGACAGATCAAACTTGAGCAAAACTCCGTGATCTAGCTTGTTCTGACCTTGGGCATCCTTCCCTCACACCACCAACATGTAAGATCAATGGCAAAACAACTGAGGGACTCTTCAGACCTGTAAAAATCACATTGTTTTTCTGCACTTTTTCTCCAATTCCTGTTAATTCTGCTACATGAGCATTTGGAAATTAAGTTATTCCTAGAAATTCAGACCCTGTCTTGTGTTTCACATACACCACGATTCAAACGCAGAATTAAAAATAGCAGAGAAATGGTTAGCTGGTTTTGCTTGTAGTGAATCACAGCCATAATTCTAGTGTTCAGATCTGAGGATTCCTAATTCTTTCTTTCTTTCTCCATTAAGACAACAGGAGGAAAAACAGACCATTGCTTAATAAGGCTATATCACGCTGAGAACTCCGGCTCAGTTTTCTATCCGTAAACAATTTTACACAGTGAAAGCCTTTTTCTTCTTCTTTCTTCATCTGAAGAGAAAAGAAAAACAACTTTCCCAAGAAGGAACCTTGAAACAGAACCAGGATCTCTTCATTGCTGGGCCCCTAATGGGGGGAGCCCTTATATCCACTGGAATTGGCATCTCACTGCAGATGCTCTGCTGCCTTCTTCACCACCCTAAGGCAGCACCCGTTCTACATTTGAAACACTTCACATGATCTATACACCAGCATGGGGTAGCTACTGCTAGATATATGAACATACTTTATTTTTTCAGACTTAAATATACTCCAAGTCTCATATGTTTTAGACTCCTGGACTTAGTGTTCCAGCAGTAAAGATCCTGCCAACATTGTGATATGTCTCTCTGCTCCAACCCTGATGCATAACTTGTCCCTTTTGGCCATATGAAAGACATCCACGGTACATTAATACTAAATTATATTCACAGTTTAAACTGTGAAAAAGATTTACTGTTCAAAGAAGTAAAGCCAGGGACCATATCCAAGATACAAATCTAGATGCTAGTCCAAAATGCAAGCATTTTTGGGTTGTCAACACCTTAGGGTTTGGTTTATACTTATCTCCAACCAAAATATTGCCATTTCCCCCTGCAGCTTAAAATGTGAAAGAGAAGGAAGGGTACTGATCATCTTCCTAACTGCTTCTTTGTAACAACCACTTGCATAAGAAATAATGCTGGTATTTGTCATGTGTTTTAAGAGTACTATTAAATGCTCTGTATGCCCATAAAGTCACTGGCTCTGGACGGCTTAACTCTGTAGAGCCATAGAATGGTTGGAGTTGGAAGAGAGATTAAAGATCATCTGGTTCCAACCCTCTGCCATGGACAGTGGTACTTTCCACTAGACCAGATTGCTTTAAGCCCCATCTGGGGTTCCCTTGAATAGTTTCAGAGATGGGGCATCCACAACTTCTCTTAGCAACCTGTTCCAGTGCCTTAAACACTCACACAGTAAAGAATTTCTTCCTTATATCTGATCTAAATGTACCTACTTTCAGTTTAAAGCCATTCCCTCTTTACCTAAATGCCCTTGTAGAATTCCCTCTCCAACTCTCTTCTTAGCTCCCTTTAGGTACTGGAAGGGGCTCTAAGGTCTCCCTGGAGTCTTCTATTCTTCTGACTGAGCAAGCCAAACTCTCTAGCCCATCCTCATAGGTCCTTTAAGGATCTTTTTAATTACTTACACCCAGGCTGGAGAGTTCATGGCAACTGCCAATACTTCACTATGCCAAATGCAAAAAGAAACCTCACCACTTCTTCCTATGTGCACTAAAATCAGATTGCTTTCCAAGATCCTGATATTCTTCTGATTATTCTTTGATCTCCATGTCCAAAAATGTATTAGAGCAGAGATTTCCATCATCCTTTGCTTCAGGAACTTCATTCCTTTGCCTTTAAAAATCCTGATTATAGGTATAACACTGTTGTAAAAATGAGACAGTAGAAGAAATTCCTGCTGATTCACTAATTTTTCAAGGCAAAGGATGCTCTTCTCAAATGCCAGAAAGACAGGAGTTTCATCGGAGAAAGCTCCATCTACCTCATCCACCATCCCCAGCAGAAAAAATCCTGCCACTGGAAATAGGTTTATTTTTCTCTGCTGATGCACAAGGTGAAAGAAAATCTCATTCACTTTTTGTTCCACTGGGTCTGCAAGGCTGAGAGAAATAGGCAGTCGTTTACATCTGCATGGTAAGAAGATGGGACTCAAATACAGGGGATACAATGCTGCTTCATGAGTGTGTGCTCACATAGTAAAACAGGGATTAATGGATAAAAATCAGTCCAGCTACTATTAGAATTTCCAATAAAGCAGAAATCCTTTAGGATCTCCTGAGGAGAGACAGAGCTCCCATCTCCCACGCAATGTCAGTTTATCACTGACTCACTGCACTGCAGGACAACCACAGGCCAGCAAGACTCCTGTTTCAGCAGTCTTAGTCCAGCCCAGCATGCACAACGGGGTGCAGAGGTAGTCAGCAGTTTGCCTGCTCTCCTAGGAGCAGGAAGCAGCCTGGATACTGCTCTTATCCAGCTTCTGGAAGCTTTGGAAGAAAGGCTTCAGCAGCAAAGAGCTTCAGCTCTCTCCTCAAGATTTTGAACAGCAGGTAGTTCAAACAGACTGCTCAAGTCTGAAGCATCTCTGGTGTCAGGGTTGAACAGGAGAAGAAGAAGAAATGCTCTTTAGGGCTTGGACATATGAAGACTTTTGAAATCTGCACAGTATTTTCTCCCCTGCTGAGTTTCATTTCCTAGTGAAGAGCAATCATTACATATATAAAAAATAACACCTCACATTTTCACCGTCATTCACCATTTTAAATCCCCACACCTAAAGTGCAAACACTTTCTGGGGGGAGATTTCCCTCCTGAAGCTTTGCTATCTGATCAGCTTCATAAACAGACTGAAGAATGTTCTGTTGATGCACAATGCACAGAATGGGCAAAACCCTGCCCAGATGTCACCATTTACCTCTGCTACAGCCCCATTGATGCAATGCAGCTGATGGAGCCTTGCTGACATGCTCTGGAAGGGCAGACAAGAGCTAGGATTAGGGACAGGAGCCAAAATCTGGAGAGGTTCATTGTGGAGCTTTCTGGTGATCCTGAATCTCTGAGTGCTGCAAAAGAGCTCTGTGTGTATTTACATATAAATGCCTGTGTGCTTTTGCCTGTGATAGAGGGCTTGTGTCTGCATGGCAAGGTGAGGAATATGATGAATATGATCCCCTTTCCTTCTCCACTCAGAACTTTTTTTTTTTTTTTTGCATTTCTTCTAGACTTTCTTGGTTTGTGAAGTGCACAGGGCAAGATCCAGAGCTCCTGAGAACAGCAAAGCCCATGGCACTGAGCAGAATGGCTTGGATGGCTAGTGCATCACACACAATACAGCTCAGTCTTCAGCTGCATCAGCCTCCTTATCTCAATCTTCAGCTTCGTACTGGTTTGGCAGTTCTCCTCTTTCTATTTACATCTTTGTTCTTCAAGCTGTATCAAAGCACCTGGGGCTTCAACCTCTTCCTTGGGCACCCTGCCTCCAGCTCTGCCAAGAGCCCTAGCAAGCACTGAGGAGACGAAGAATGGAGAAAACCTTGATTTTTTTCTATTTTTCGTCCTTTTTTTCTTTGCAGGATCCTCTCCAAGCTGAGTGGCTAACTGCCTAGAGCAGCTTTAATTCCTCTATGGCAACACTTTGCACTGCCAAGCATTATTCACAGAGGATAGAAACAGGATGGGGCAAATGTGGAGGAAAGGCAACTGGAGAAAACTGAAAAAGAATGAGCAAATGATTGCAAACCAATGGGTGTCAGCAGACAGGAGGGGAGGGAAGGAACAGGGAGGCTGTGACTGAGGTGTTAATCCCTTAGTGCAGTCACAGTTACCATGCAACTGGGATCAGCAGAGCCATGAGGGGGGTGCTGTCCCCCAGGAAAGCTGTGAGCAGCACTCAGCCAAGCACCTTCTGAGACACCACGCTGCCACCAGCATCTCCCAGGGCAGCCCAGCCCAGCCCTCCCCCTGCCCAGGCACTGGGATGCACTGATCTCTCCTGACCTGGTGGGGCACACATTTGCCAAGGCCCTGCAGAGCTGCTCAGCACTTGGGCAGGGAAGCAAAACTGCTTTTGCAGCTGTAAGTGGTGCTGTTTGTAGCACCCCAGAGACAGAAAGAAACTAGCAGCTGGGACAGAGGCAGGGGACTGGTTTGGTGTGCTCTCAGACAATAATGTGCTGCAGCATTGCAGAGGGAGTGCAATCTGACATTAAGGGCTCTCTGCCCTGTGCTGGAGGATGATAAGTGCATCTCAGCCAGGTGAGCTGATGGGATGCAGGGCTCCTGTCTGGGGGCATGAGCTACATGATGCTGGATTCCTCCAACCTGGCATCTGAGTCCAGCAGCCAAGATTGAAGGGAAATTCCCACAGGACAATGGGGTCAGCTAAGCAACACCGTTTGTAGAGATGAGGTTGAAGAAATGGCCTTTGGCCTGACACAGGCTATCCTCACAGGCCAAAACCACAGGAACAAGATGAGTGCAGAGGCTAAGCCTGCAGAGCTGCCGTAAAAACCCTTTCCCCATGTTACTCAGCGAGGCAGGTTGACATCACCTCCAGTTTACAGGTGTCCTGTGGGGTGGGATGGCTTGTCCCACATCCCCCAGCCAGACATTCTGTCAGGTTTGCCCCAGAGTCTCTCTGACACTGAGTGCTGCACTCAAAGACCCCTTCCCTTTGTGGGATGGGCTTCCAGTTAGCAGTCTGCCTGGGAGATGAGGCGGGACAGGGGGATTCCAGTGTAACATGGTCAGGCCCCTGCCAGCTCTGTAAGGCTGCCCTGAGCCCCTGGGCCCATGGGCACTGCAGGGCATGTGGGCTGGTACGTGCCTCACCTGGTGCTCTGGGCTCCCCGCCCTGGGCTGACAGTCAGTGCCAAGCCCCAGAGGGGCTGCAGCTGGAAATATCCAGGCACAGTGGGGGGCTGACAGGCAGGCAGAAGAAGAAGCAGATGCGGAGCCGATGTGGTGTGAGGGCTGTGTTTGACCTGCAATATAGCTAACATCAAAATCAATCTACCCACTGTAGCTGGTCCTCCACCCCTTGGCTACCACCCCCCTTGAACACCTACAACAACATATTATTCCTTCCACCCTCTGCCAAACTCATCTGTCTTTTTGCTGTAGCCGCTTTCACATCCCTTTCATTCCTTACTCAAATATCTCTCCTCCCTTCATTTTTTACCAGTGTCTTTGTTTCCCCATTGTGCTTTCTATTTTCCCCATTTTATTTCTTGCACCCCCACACACCCCCTTATCTTTCAGCTGCCTCTGCTGTCCATCCTTTCCTTCATCATACTGGCCTAGCATTTTAAGCCAGCTAAATATCCACCCATCCTCCCAGTCTTTCACTGTGACATCTATCTGTGTGGCATATCTATTTATTAATTTCCTATATAGAAAATACCAGCAGGTTTGTTTCTTTTTTTTTTTTCCTTGTTTCTCTCTCCCTCTCCTCATCATTATGAGAAAATAATGAGCTGTTTGGTCTGTTTTACTGGTCGAGGCGAGGAGGGGAGAGAAAGGAAGGGCATGTGGGAGTAACAAGCCAGGTGCCCTGGATTGTTTGCCTGGAAAGTTCTTTCCCCTTTCTTCCTTGCCCACTGTGGCCTCATTTATCTAAGGATGTAGCAGCTTTTACTGTACATTATGAAAAAGCCTAAGAAAGCAATCATTCTGCAGAAGAGGAGCCAAGAGAAGCCATTAGGAACACAGGAGCTCTCTGCTAATCATTATCTGACACTTGCCCAGGGCTGGCAGCTTGCAAGCTGGTTTATGATTGTCTCCCATGGCCCATACATGGCATCTTACATGAGGATTTTTCCAATGCTTCCCTGATTCTGGATGTTCATAAGGAAATATGTCTTAACCTGCGAGTTGACGTAGGAGATAAAAATAAGAGGACCACTATTACCTCTTCCAGCCTTGTGGTCCCACTGCATCAGTCACTGTTTATTGCTGTTGCCATTTGCTTCCATCCTTGCTTGTGGTCTCAGACCCTGTCCTGCAGGTAGGTACCACTGCTGCCTCCTGCACAGTCACAGACCTTGTCCCTGATCCCAAATCCTTTTCCTTTAGACTTTTATGGCTCTGCTGCTTTCCTAAGCACATTCCCAAACTGATGTCTATCACAGTAGACACCAAGAGTCCACTTCCAGCTTGCCCATGCCATCTGTGCCATGACAGAGTCCTTTAACCCTCTGCTAGTGCTGGTGAGCACCTGCCAAGGAAGAAAAGTGAACAACACACCTCAACACTCAGTGGCAGCTCAGCAGTTAACTTGAAGTTGTCCAGGCAAAAACTTAAGATGTTAAGCAAAGTATTTTTATTCCCTCCCCTCACAATTGGCCTGAAATATCATGACAAGCATTATTTATCTTATTAAGTACACTACATTAACCTTGCAAATATGCTAATGAGCGAAAGGCGCTGCCTTAGCACCTTTTTAGAATAGAAAATTAAACATGTTCATCAGAAAGCTTTTAATTATTATTATTTCTTAAATGCTGGTCTAATGCAACAGTTCTCTTTCTGCTAGGGGCATCAGAGGAGAAGGATGAGGTTTATAAGCCTCCACCCTCAGAGCTGCCCCCAAAATTCCATGTGGGTATTCCTACCTAAGGACCTGCTCTGTTCTGCAGCTGCACTCCTGGCCCAGGGAAGGGAAGAGCTGAAAGATCAGGAAGGCAGAGAAGGGAAGACTAAACTGAGTATCTCTGCTGAGGTATTGCTTTAGCACTGAAAAGGATGCAGGTACAAGTGCTGTATGCTGGAGGAGGACTGCAAACAGAGGGAAAAGGCCACATCCTTTTCCAGTAGCTTCCCAAACATGTGATACAAACCCTGATCTAGGAGAGCATGGAGAGCCTGATAGCTGTCTCACTTTGGCACTGGCTTTTGAAAATACCATGCTTGGCCTGAGCAAGGTGTCTCCTTGTTTCCCTGTGCAGGCAGTGGAGAGGGAGAGTGCCCAGGGAGCCCCTTATCCCAGTGTCAAGCCAGCACAATGGCTGCCATCTCCCAGTGCCTGAGGCACAGAGTCCAGCTCAGACACAGAGCAGGGGCGAGGCCTGCACGGTTGAACCAGCCCCCGTGGGGGTCAGGGTGATGGCCCAAGGCACCCCTGCACCCTCTTACCTGCTGGCAGAGGTTTGAGCTGGCGCCATCACAACTTCTCATCCCAAGAACACAGCCAGCCCTACCCCATGGCAGGTCTGGCACAGCCCAAGCACATCTCCTGCTGTCCAACAGCCCTGAGCCGTGTGGGACAGCAGCAGAGAGTGCCACCCTGAGGGCCCTCCTGTGTGTCAGTGAGTGTGTACTGCTCACTCCCAGCTCTTCCCTTCAGTGTGCTCCTCATGGCTCCCTTTCCCATGCTGACAGACACACTCTGCTCCCCTGGCTGCCTACACCTCTTTCTTGGCCAGAAGCAAAGAGAAGAAGATTTTCAAGGCTGGCTTGACAAAACCTACTCCCACCAGGTATGAAGCTGTGATTCCCTCAGGTTGTTCTGCCCAGGGTCTGATCCAGAGTGACTCCCCACCATGCCATTGCTCCTGTGGCTCCTCACAGGGCATGGTCAGCTCAGCTGCCCAGGCAGTACAGTCACAAATGCAATTTCTGATTATTTCTGGGGGGTTTTTGGTTGTTTTGTTTTGTTCTGTTTTTTGGGGGGGGGGGGGGTTTTTGTTTGTTTGTTTTTTTTTTAATGGTCGTGTTACTGTTGCAGGCTGAGGGCAGCTGCTTTCACAGCTGCTGCAGCTTGCTTGTGTACTGCAGCCAGCATCACCCAGGAGATAAGGCCAAGGAGCACAGCTCTGCACTGCCTACTATCTATCTAAGCTTTTTTCAAGCTTTTATGTTGTTTTTTTTTTTCCTAAATAAAATCTTAAGAGGGCATATTTAGCCCAGTATCCAATGTCTTTCTGGAGTGTGCTCTGATAAAGGAAAAAAATCATCCCTCAAGCAGTGTAGAGGTGAGGAAGCTTATCCCATGCCTCTGCATGGGAACTGTCACAGCAGGATAAACCAAGGGAAATCAAAAGCTCAGAGATTTACCCAGACACAGAGAAAGGGATGATATTATCCAACATGACATTACATGTTCTTTCTGTAACACAAATCAGCTTCCATTGGTCAAAAGCTGCTCTCCTCTCACATGATAGTCTTCCAGAACAGACTGCAGTGCTGCAGGAGCTCTGAGCAGATTTTGCAGTGTGTTTTCCCATTAAAATTATTTTCTCCGTAGTCATCACTCCAAGGCTGTCTTTCTGGGAGAGGCTGAGGCAGCACTAACTGGGTGCAGACCCACAGATGGCTCCCTGATAGTGCCTTGCACTGGCATATGGCAAATAAGGAGTTGTGTGCCCTATTCTCAGGCAGCAACAACGAGCTGCTCCCTGCCGTGTTTTCTGATGGGCAGTGCTTGGACAGCACAGCTCTGCTGGCCTTCCCAAAGCTGCTGTCTGTGTGCTGCCTCCTCTTGAACTGGATCTGCATTAGAACAGCTATCTCACCAGCTTGGGCTGTCTTGAAACACAGCTCCAGTGTCTCCTGTGATGGAAAGTTTTAGAGGACAGCTATTGCAACAGCCCAGGACATGCTGTTTGATGTCTGCCCAGCCCTGGGGTCTCAAAGGCAAAAATCAAACCAGCAATCAGGAGCAACCCCAACTGAGGTAAAGGAAGTCTGACTCCATCCCACCCTGATTTCTCACTCACTGTCCTTAGCCCACCTGGCCTTTCCCATGGCCCTTGGCCCCCTCTGTCAGCAAACTTGGTGCTCCACAGCCATGGATAGCAGGAGGTGGAGAGACAGCTTCTGAGCTCTCCTGGGCTTCTGATGGGGAGCCCCAAAGTGAGCCCCTGCACCCAGACAGGTGTGTGCACACCCTCCTGGAACTATGTGAATTACACCTTCAAGGCAATCATTTCCTCAGTGCCCCAGGACACTGGGTTATTTGGGCCCAAATTGCACTTGGTTCCATGCAGATCATGGCATTGGAGAGGAGCAGTTGCACATCAGAGCTGAGAGATGGATATGTGAGAGCTGTAGGGAGGGAAGGAGAGATTTCCATGGGGGAGAATGAGGAGACAGAGACTAGAGACACACACATAAGATAAGAAGTTTCTTGTTTACAAAGAAGGCACAAAAGATGGTGGCATAGCCCTCTTTGCCCATGGCAGCAAATTGTCATCCTCTTGGAAACCTTGAACTGCCATTATAGAGAGAGACTGAGGGGTGCTGGAGGTAGACCTGCTGGCATGTCCCCTTTCTGGAAATGGCACAGGGCACTCTAGGGAGTGGATCTGATCTCTGGCATTTCAAGGACTGAGTCACAAATCACAGTTGTATGCTTTTCAATATGCTCAGCTGATGCTACAAAATGGAGCATCAGGCAAACATGGAAGAGGTTTAAGGAGGGATGGAGGGAGAAGAGAGGAAGGCATCTGTGTGTGTGGGAAGGAGGGGCTGTGGTTTCAGAATAAAGTAATTTGCTGAGAAGAATGCAGCAATTTATTTTGAACTACTACAACTGACCAGTGCATTCCCTTTCATCTCTGACTTATCTCTTCCTTTCTAGTACAAACCTTGGGCAGCCCAGGGCCTGCCTCCCTCCTTCTCTGTGGATAGTGCTGACTTGGGAGGCTAGAACAGGCCACTGTTATCAGCAAAGCTGCCTTCATCTCAGCTCCTTTTTACCCTGATGAGTCCAGCAGCATTTCAACTTGCCAGTGGAGAGAGCACAATGCAAATCCTGAATTTATAGCCAAGCTTTCAGTGGGAGCTATTAGGTAGGGAGGTCTCCCTTTTTCTCTTTGGGCTCTCTAGCAACAGTTTCCTTCCATCTCAGTCTGTGAACAGCAAATAGGTGGTTTTCATCCCATTTACTGACCCCAGATTTTTTGGTTCTTTTTCCTCTTTTTTTGCTAAGATTCCTGGTACTCTTGGTTTGTACTGCAAGACCATATTGCCAGTACCTGTGCAGTGCCATGCACCCCCATGGTTATGTATCCCCTGCATCCTGTTCAGAAATCTGCTCTAGAAGTGAACACCAGCAGCACTAAAGGAAATGAATGACTGAACAGAATTGGCTCAGCCCCCTATTCCCTTATACTTAATAGTCTCCCTGCTTGCTCTGGAGAAGGACTGCTCTGGTTGCAGGCCAGGAAGCAGAAATAAAGGGTGTTGGAACCCCCTCAGTTTTGATTTTTCTACTACACAGTTAAAAAAATGATCAGAAATTTTTTTAAAGTTGACCTGCTCAGGGTAGACTAGCAAAGACCATGACAGGAACTGGATAGCAATGCTGGAAAAGCAAAAGAAAAAGCAAAGAAAAAATAATTTTGATAAATAAAAGATTATACAATTCATTTTTTATGCAGGAGCACAGAGTGCACTGGCCCACTCTTTCCTGATGGCACAGCTCTCAGGTGGCATGGCTCCCAGGGGGATGCCTGCTGGGTGTGCTGTACACAACTTTTCTGCAAGCAGGAGCCACTTGGCCGAAGACCCAGGTGTACACTGGCAGTCCTGCTCTCACACACCCTCTTCATCTCACTGTCATGACCCTAGGCCACAAAGGCATGAGTCACAACACAGGCAAGGATTACCCTCCTCAGAACACTCAGGACTATCACAGTGCTGGCCAGGTGGAGCACAGGCTGACTTTGTACCTTGCTTTTCAGTGCATTGCAGCCACACAGTGATGACCAGCAGACTTTGCTCTGAGCTCTGTTCCTCTGTTTCTCCCTTTGCTCTGCCTCTGTTTCTCAGTTCCACCACCTGGTTTGGGGGCAGGAGCAGGGAGAGGGTTTTGAACATGTAACTCATGCAAGACGGCACCTTCCCAAGAGTAGCCCAAACTCAGTGTGTGTTGTGCTCAGGCCAGAAGCTCAAAATAGGCAGCACACACTGGGCAAGAAAAATTATTTCTTCCTTTGGAGCCTGAAAGGAGAAGGAAAGTCTCTGGAAGTGCTGAGCCCCAGTACCTGAGCTCTTTTTAGAAAATTAGTTCAGACTGACTAGCTTCTACTGGGTTTCAGTCCAAGTCCCAAGAAAGAGTTTATATAGCACCACTAATTTGCTGCACTGATGAAATCTTCAAAAAAAGTCTCCAAAAGCTAAATTTTCATTTAGTCTATTTATTTATTTTTAAATTGCATGTCAGTGTCTATGCCAAACACCAACAGTCAATACAGGACTTAGATGATAATAAATGTAAAGTTAATTACATGCTTATTTTTCCTCATTTTTAATAGCTCTTTACATTCAATCAAATAATAAAGCAAAACTGAGGCTCTTTGCGAAACATACTGTTCCCAAGGAAGCACACAAGAAGCCAGAAAAGTCTCCAGAGAGGCTCCAGACCTCAGATGAGGTTCCTAACACTGATCTGCAGGTCTTCTGACAACACAGCCCCAGCAGCTAACCTGGCAGCCTGGCAAAGATTACTGGCAAAGAGCAGAGCTATATATATCTCTCCATCCATGATCTCCCAGCCCCACGCTTACCACCATCCACAAACCAGTAGGGAAAGGCAAGGCAGCTATCTAGAGAAGTATCTCTTTGTCTTCCCACCAAAACTACCTTGCTCATGGCACAATTTCCAGTTTTCTGGATGTTAAATTGTTACATGGCAGTATTTCACTCCTTGGTAGGAGCAGAAGTCTTACTCACTAGGAAAAAAAGAAATCCTGCTCCTCAGTTTGTACTAACCTTGGAACAATCTAAGATAAAATATGTAAAAAAAGCCCTGTGATGATTTTATATGCAGGAGAATGATGCTATATTTGAGGAGTTCTTCAACCTGTAAAGCTGGACTTCAGATTAGTAAGGCACCTGGATTTGTTGCAGAAGGCAAGCAGACAATGTGACTGGTACAATGAGCTAAAATGTCCTAAACCATTTCCAAAACATTTCATAGTGCCAGACACAATCATGTCTTTAATAGTAATACACAACAGCATAAAGGATTTACCAACACAAATTGCAATATGTTGCCTTACTCCTGCATGACAGGGTTACTATATGGAGCTTGTTCCCCTCAGCAGAGCTGACAAAGCCAGATGCCATCCCTGCCAGCACACATCGTATATCTGGGGCAACTTAAGGACCCTCTGATTGAAGGAAATCCTCCTCCTACCAAACACAGACTGGCAGCAAAAATGCTTCATGGCCGTTTTTTCAGTCTTAATGACTGTAACAGCTTCTGCAATCTTTGTAAGGGAAGCGGCCAAGAAGGGGCAGGAGATTGATTGTCACTCAGCTCTTGCCATATTACAAAAGGAACTGCGGAGTGAGGGATGCGCAGGAAGCCTCAGGGAAGGGAGATAAGGGAACAGAGGGGAAGAATACAGGCTTAAGAGTTACACCCCCCACCTAAGCCTGGCTAAGGGAATCTGATGAATGCAGATCTTTCTTAATATGCCTGAGAGTTGGAAAAGTTAGGCTTTCAATCTGAGTCTTGCAACACTAATCCAGTCCTGGCCAGCAGGCAGTAATCCTAACCAAGTCCCTTTTTCTGGACTGAGACCAGCTGCCTGTCCAGTTTAAGGACTGACCCAAGGGTCTCACATATGTAACACTTCTGGTGAAGCATCACTGCAGTCTGTAGAGCTGCCTGTCAGGAGCAGAATGCTGCCTGGGGAAGGAGACACAACATCTGTCCTAAACTTCACTTATATAGGGCTTCTCTCCTCCCTCTTCCATCTGCCATATTTTAAAGCATCTATCTGGTATTTACCTCCAAGCCAGAGCCCTCTGCAAACACAGGCACACAAAATGTCTGAAACAGTTTTGGAACAGGATATCCAGAATATAATGAGCAGGGGAGAGGAAAAACTTAAAGGGAAGAAAAAAATCAGCCAGCCCAGCAAACAGCATTTAAATCTCTCTCTTTTTCTCTTATTCCCTTATTCAGTCATTTCTATCTTGCTTTGAGTGTGCTGTTTTTATCTTCTTCACTCTCATATAAAAGCCCAGCTCCCCTAGTGAGTGTGCAGATGATGATTTGGCATTGTCCAGGACTATTATGCTGTCAGCTCTCAAAGAAAAAAAGGCTTGTAAAAATCCTGTAGTCAGACAAAAGCAGAGCATGTGGCTCAGGACAGTTTGTACTGCTGTCTGCTAATAACCTTTCTGAACAATAGCTTACATGGAAAGATCTTTCACTGAACATGAAATTCCTCTTTCAGCTTCACCTTCACTTACTCCTAATTACTGCTCCACTCTCAGTTATACACATGCTATATATGCAAATCCTCTTTCAAACTCTTTTGTGCAGAAAATCAGAGGTGCACCTCCCTCCCCTTGGCCCTGTTCTAGTGCAATCTTACACTATCCTTGCACAATTCATCATGCACTCACTACTACTCCCAGTTCAGCTCTACGTGCAAATTCATTCACATACATGGTCTTTACCATTCCCAGCAATTTGGCTCCTGCTCTGCTCCCAGGTGTATGGAGCTGAGCTTCACATAGGCCATTTTTCTTTCTTCATTTCTTCAGAAATAGAAATTTGATAGAAAACAAAGAAGAGGCTCAGGATAGACATTTCTATTGAAGACCTAGGGCAAAATCAACAGCTTTTTCCAAAACACAGAAAATCAGCAAGTGTTCTGCAACTTGAAGAGGGTAAGAATTGACAAGTGAAACAGTGGTGTGATCAGACAATGATCCAGCTTGTCCTTGAGTCATAGAGGTGCCAGGTTCATTGCAGCCCAAGTTACACAGGCTGGTTCCTTTGCTTGGCTTGTAGAGACTTGGGCCCTGGCAGAAGAACTGAGGTGACGTATCTCAGACAATTTATGACATTGTGCTCTCCAGCGTTTGCCCTGGTGCAGATTACCAGCTTCCTTACAGTGCCAGGAATACCCACATTATGTGCCTGTGCATCAACTGTCCCTGTTTACAGCGCTGCTGGTTGTGGGTTTGGGCTAAGGTCCTGGACTGTGAAAGTGAGCTGGAGTGTGATCTTTCTGGCAACTCAGCTCTAGGGAGAGTCCCTCACTCTCACTGTGTACACAGTCAGCTACCAGCATCTCTGCTTTCCTGCCAGAGGAGCCTGCAACCACACACAGCCAGTTTTGGGAGGACCTAGTTTACAGGAAGGATTGAAATGGTTAAATCTACTGAGTGCAAGCTGCTTTCACTTTGAGATAATCCTCAAATGAGTGCAAGGATTTGGCAATATGAAATGAATCTGTGAAGCTGGTACATGCACAAAATGGCACAGCAGAACCTGGAAATGCCCTTTGCTGTGTATGCACCAGGTCAGTGCACGGTAACTCTAAACCAAAGCTCAGGCAGGCTCTGACCTCTGCTACGCCTGCCTAATGCCAGGTGTACACTGCTGTCATGGATGGTGTTAACTCCTCACTTACTCCATCCAGACAGGTCAGCACATGGCCTGGTGGCTTTACAGGGAGCAGGAACAAGCTGTGGGCTTTGAGTGGTGTATTTGTGAGCTGGGCCTAGCTCCTGTTCTCTGTCACACGCCCTGAGCTGGGGATGGGAAAGCTGTGTGGAATCCAAGGGTTTTGCAAGTACACTGAGCAACAGCAGTGTGCACTAGGGCTGTGCTAGGGGTGAGATACCCCCTGAGAACATGGGCTGCAAGGAGAAGCAGCCTTCTTTAAGCTCTGAGCTCTTTTCTGAGCAGGCAATGTCCTGCTGTTACCAGGATGCCTATTTCAAATAGTGCTGCATTTATTTTAGCTGACAAAAATTTGCCAGAGCTGGTAACATAAAGGCTCGTGCCTACTGAGACAAGAACCTAATTCAGGCAACCAAATAAGCTGTAGATAATGGACACATTAGGCTTAAAATAGCTGGGAAAAGACCGCATGAGCTGAAAACCTGAGTGTGTAGGGCAAGTTTGGTGTTCTCTGAATGAACTGGATGCATCTAACTTAAATGTGGCACACTTCTCCATCCCCTTTATCACTGCAAACATTTAACCAGCCCCATAAAACACCCTGAGTGCAAGAAGTGCTTACAGGGAATGAATGTGGTGTCAGGCACCGTCACAACCTGCTCACTGGAGGTGGAGTGGGAAGGGACAGGGCAAAGGCTCTCAGGCTGGAGCTGGTCACAGGGGCTAACACCAATCTTTTTGGGGTGCTCTAGTGTGTGTCAGCACAAGGACAGGTGGCCAAACTCCACAAGCAGGGGACATAGCCCAGTGGCAGAGAGGGGCAGGGAATCAAGTAGCTCTGGGGAGCTGAAGTGGCTGATGATATTTTGCTTCTTCCACTACAGCTTCCTGTGACCCATTCCTGCCAGCTTACAAGTTAAGGCTCACTCATCATAAACTCCCCCTGAGTCCTGCTCCTCTGAAACAACACCCCATCACTTCCTGAGCACTCACACACAAGACCAACACTGTGTTTGTAGCTTCTGGCTTGTATTTTCTCCTTACTCATGTTTTTCTTTTTTTCTTTTCCTTTTTCCTTTTTCTTCCTCTTGTGCTAAGGTGTAAGACCGTGCAATACAACACTAAGGGATCATGACCAGAATGAAATCCTGACATGCTTTCAAACCCAAGGCAGCTAGTGGTTTTACACTCCCCAGATAAATCATCCCACACTTCTCTGGATAACATGAATGTGTTTCCCAGTGGTTCATGACATCTGAAGTATCCTGTCATTATTATTAAGTGAAGAAGAGCCTTCAAAGGCTCTGGTGTTGTCCCTAGGTGCTTCAGTGCATAGTGTTAGGGGCAGGGTCTAGATCAGGACAATGTTTCACTCACTGTTAATGTCAGACATCTAAGTCTCTAATTTCCAGCACAGCAGAACCTACTTGAAGAAGTTCATTGTCCTACCCAGGAGTGTAAGAAATGGGCTTTTTATGGAGTATGAAATCCATTTTTCTCTAGTCCTTCATTTGGATTGTGCTTTATGACATGAGAAGATGTAGTAAGTGAATAAAGCACTACACTGTTGCTGACTGATGGACAGATTATCCCAGCAGCCTGTATCTGTATCTCTACCTTCCCACTGCAGTATATTTGCTGGGCTGTCAGTCTTAAAGCCAAAATGACTTGGGAACCTGAACTTTTCTGAGATTCTTCTGCTCATTCCAGAGAAAGAACTGGAAGTTAACCCAGGACTAGGGGCAAGTAGAGGGGAAGATACCAGCTTTGGAACCTGTAAATCTTAGATAAGAGGAAGAGAGATGAATGAGGAGCTTGGACTCAGCTAAACTGCAAATGCAGCATTGCCGCCAATGCAGAGTTGCTGCAAAAGAGCCTGCATTAACTTCACAGCAATACCAGAGAGTAGGAGTGGGAAAGTGCTTACTAAATTCCTTCTCTTGACATCCAGAAAGGTGGAGAAATGGGAAGTGAGGCAAGCAGGAACTAAGGTCACTTGCAAGGACCAGAGAGAACAGAGAGTAAGACCACAGTAAAGCTGTTCCTTTAGTCCCCTACCCCTAAGCAGAACATCAAGGTTTGCTTCATTCACGAGGGAAGAAATCATGTAAGAGACAGAAAACCCATGAGCTGCTCAGTTCTGGAGCTCTGATAAGCAATTCAGGGAACAGCTGCATTTTTCCCCTTCTCTCAAAATAGAAGTTAAAACAAAGATATTTTTTCTATTTTTCTTTCTTTTTTTTTTTTTTTTTTTTAACAAGGGGTATAATCTGCTGCAAGAGAGAGGAAGATCATCTGCTCAGAGCACCACTGTTTCAGATAAAGTCTAAGGAGGTCAATGAAGTCCCTTCTGATTTGGAGATAACCTTCCTCTCATGGTCATTTTCACAGCTGGCATCACCTCATCTTTGAAGTGGTTTGAAGGCAGCCAGAGCAATTCACACGAGTTGGGAATGTCACCTACCATGTTAATGACTTTTCCTGGAGACGCTGTTTGGTATGGTGTCATCCAGCCCAGCTGCTCTGCTCTGCCCAACATGGGATCCCAACAGCATAGAAATTCCCTCTGTGCTGGCAAATCAGCTGAGACTCCTGCTCTGCCCAGTCATCCTGGCTAATTGTGCAGATGGATTTGGATTCATATGCACTCTATGTACCTCTCAGCCAGCAGCTGAAATGGGCTGCTTACACCTTCTAGCCTCTCATCTGTCTGGCCTGCCTGCCTGTGCTCCTGCTTCCCAGCCACCTCTCTCTCCTTCATCCAACATCTCTGGCTGCTCAGACAGTGCAGCAGCGGAGACAGACAGGCTCACACCCTTTGCCTCCAGCCCCAGCTTCTTTCTGCTGCTTTCACCCTTCAGCTTTCCTGTACTGACCTGCAAAATTCCACTGATGGGGAGAAATAAGCCTGCCAGACCCTCTTGCTAGCCAGGCAATGAAAGCTTTTTCCCTCTCTCCCCAATACACAAAAATGGCCAATTTTCCAACAGTATCATACATGGGTTCAAATAGTCAATACTTCTCCAAAAGAAACACAAGAAAGGAGGATGAAACACAAGAGGAAAGAAAAGAAATCAGCGCTACAAACAGCTTTTTTAAAAGCAAAATCCCCAGTCTAGTAACTCAAAGGCCATTAATATCAGGCTAAAGTGAGTAGCAGCAGGGAAAATGGTATAAAAAAATCTCTCTTTCTAGAAATAATGGACAATATTAGGCCAAAGTTCAGTGAAGGAAGTTTGGGGCTAGTTGGAAAGGAAATGGGAGAACAAGAGTGTCCAAGAGAAGGAACACCAGGTAGTTTGTCAGTCTTTTTTGCCTGCTCACCTTCACTGTGCAGACACACTGAGTGGGATGCAGTGATTCAACATGAGCACTGTGTGAAGCTCAGGGAGCAGAGCCTGATCCATCCCTGGTGTGACTGTGCCAAAGTGTACAGGAATTGATGGGATGCCCTGACTTCAGTGCACCTGTGTGAGAGGGGCACCTTAGTAGCTCAGGGCATATGTGAAGGGTATTCCAACTAAATCTGTTTTCCAATGGGAAAAAGCATATGGAAGTAAGATTTTAATTTCTCCCCTTTCACCAAAAATATCCCTGAAATAGATGAAGGATTTTTAAATGAAAAGAGTAGGACTGGGCTTGCCATAAATCTTTATGATGCTCTTCCAACAATCCCTGAACCCTGGGTGGCTCAGCTCCTAAGTAGCAGCAATAACATCAACTATTGGTGAAACAGCATTTGGAGCACCATCAAAGTAAAACTAGGGCACCACACAAAAGAATTGTTCCACTTTCAAATGATCTTGTTTCAGACTTGTGGCTCAGCTATCGAGTAGCAGCCAGGAATGACTTCCATAGTTGCTGAAGATGATGGAGGCAGATGGGAATTGCACTGGCAGTAGCACAAATCCATCTGTACCCTGGCCAAAAGACAGACGGCTGGTTTCATACTTGTGTCTCTCCTACAGCTGAGAACAACTGGGTGCCAGGCCAGTTCCAGGTTAAAGTCCCACGATGGGAAATCAGCAGACAGTCAGCTGACATTTTTAGATTTGATGGAATCATTAATGTCTTCCCATATGTGCATTACCTACAATCAGGCTGAGTTGCAATCAACACACTGGCAAGGTATTTATCTAACAAACTGGAAATCCACTGGAAAGACCAGAGCAGGACAAGTGTGGAGGAGTGAGGACAAGAAGGCTGTGAACAAATTGAGGGGTCCAGAAAAGAGCAAGAGGATGATCAGATATTTAGGATGCATGAGCTACAAAGAAAGGAAAAACCAGTGGGACCTTCACAGCTTGAAAAAGACTGAAGTAGGACACAGTAAAAGGGATGAAATCCTGGACAAGGTTCCTATAAAATAAAGAAAGCAACAGATGATTGCATCTGATTCACAACAGGCAAGAAAAAAAGCTATGGTCTCCAACTGCAATGGGGAAGTTTAAATTAAACCTTGGAAGAACATAAGGTATAATGAAGCACAAGCATAAATTGTCCTGTATGTTGTATTGAGGGTGTGAAGTCATTCCAAACAACTTAGAGAAACAGTTATCAGGAATGACTTGGGAAGAGTTGACCCTGCCATTAGGCAGGGATATGGACTAGGTAACTTGTGAGCTTCTTTGCAGGCCTATTTTCCATTTATCCACTGTAAGATGAGCACTGTGCAGCCATGACATATTGGCAACAGCAGAGTCCAGCCAGTAGCTGCCAGTAGCCAGCGTTTCTCTGATGGTGAGGGCAAAACAGGGAGGAGGAAAGGAAGGGAACAGCATACAGGAATTCTTACCATTAAAATTGTTAAGACACATCAATGCACTCGATCAATGTAACTCCCATGTGAAGGACTTGCTCGCATTCACGCAAAGCCACTGTGAACCTAAATGAGCATTTCCCTCCCCCATGGCTTCCCATCCCTAGCCTAGCCAGGTGGGTGCCATGAGGGAGTGCTGAGGGATTGCCTGCAGCAGCAGCTGCGCTGAGTCACAAGATGTCACCCTAGCTGGCCAGACACTCTGCAAATATGTGGAAGCCCTCCTTCCCAGATGGCATTTTACAGGCAGGGAAGAGCAGGAATGTCACCATTTGTAGTAACTGGGGTTGTGCATGACACCTCCAGCTAAAAGGGGAACAGAATCTTACCGGGGAAAAGGGCCAGGATGCACCCTCCCTGTTTTGCCCAGGAGCTTACTGTCAGTTTGTCAGGTGCCACAGGTCAAACTCTTCTCTTGGGCCACAGCTAAGTAGACATACACATTTCCACACACGCTATGACATGAACTTAATGACCTCTTTTTAAGAGACAGCTCAAGGCTTCTTGCTCTTCAACATGGCATTAAACAGTGAAGCTGCTGTCTCTGAGGTGAAAAACTGCATTTTCTGATCACCTACAAATAAAAGTCACTGCAATCCAAGTCCTTTCTTGTAAAAGCAAAGAGGTTTTAACTGGAAAGTGATGGCCAGGTTCCCAGGTAAGGCTGTAGTTACTTTCTGACTCTCTTAAATTTACCTCAGCAGTTTAAGATGGGGCCCAGCACATATCACTGAAGACAAATGCCTTCTGTGTCAAGCTAAAGAAATGGGCAAAGGAAGCCCTATGGAAACAGCTTCTTTAGTGCCCTGCCATAGAGTCTGCCAGATGCCAGGGCCTAGATTGGAAATTATGAGTCAGATCCCCAAATGGAGTAAAATTACTGTGCTCCAAGACAGCACTGATTTATACCAACCAAAATCTGGCCTGCTGATCTCAAACTGGATCAAATTGTTGGAGTTTCCGGCCTCTCTAACACGCACCCTGATCTGTATATGGGAATGAGAAACGGCATGGTCACAAATATGTCAGTTCATGGATAGACACAGATTGCAGGGACATCTGGCTGACGGAAACTTTAGGAGGTGTAGAACTTATGGCATTGGGAAGAAATCCATTATTTGATTAAAAGATTAGATAATGTAGGTGGAAAAGTACTTGCAATGAGCCTGTTGAACAGAGGCCTCCATAGGGTGAGTGAAACAGCATTTTCACCATTAGCCAGTTTTTGTTAATCAGTTTTGATATAATTCTGCCTTAGTGTGTCTAATTCTTGCCACAGCAGCTTGAGCCATGCATAACATGAACAGGTGCCATGAAAGCTTCTCTGAAGTCTCTATTAATATTGGACCCTCCTGCCTTGCAGCCCTGTGGCTCCCTACACCAGCTCTGGCCCTCAGTTACTCCATCACTACCTAATCACCCATGGCTTTAAGATGCTAGATGCTCTACTTGCAGCTATCACACCTACACCAAACCAAGGACCTGCTTTTGGAGCCACAGAAAGGTTGCATCCAACTCCAGTAGCCTAAACTTTCCCAAGGGATTTTTTACTTTACATAGTTATCAACTTTTCAGCTGACCTGACTGTCATTCGGTGTGTATAAGCGAGGCACTGATGAAAAAAAAAGGAGTTAAGAATCATTTACACCATTAGGTTTCCATCAGATCTCCTTCTGCTGCTAGAGAGCACTAGAAGCATCTGTTAATAAACGGCAGGGGGAATAAACCCCTACTCCCTCATGTGAAGATATCTTTTTCTATCCAGCTGCACCCAGAATCAAAGAAAGCTCCCCCATTAGCCATCAATTCAGAGCAACTTCAATCAGTCAGTTCTGCTGGAGCCTGTGGGAATATCTCCCCAGCAGCCTCCTACATGCTGCACTTGAGTGCTCAGAAAGAGCCACATTAAACCTGCCTGCCATCAATCCAGGGGCCTCCTCCTCTGTAACTTAATGAGGTGAGCCAGTTGGCATCAGTGACAGGGACCTGAGGAGTTAAAATGAAAGTATGAGTACAAGCCACCCTGCCTGGGAAGGTGGCATCAGTGAAGGGGGCTGAGGAGTTAAAATGAAAGTGTGGGTACCAGCCACCCTTCCTGGGAAGGTGTGTACACACAGGGGAAGGCATTGGCCCTTCCCTAAGGGGCTCTGTGCAGGACTGAGGGCTGTTTCTGAGCTGCAGCAGACCCAAGGGAGGCTCAGAGGGATGGCAACAGCTCCCCTTACCATGTAAGCCATCCCAGCTGACATGGCCCTGCATCCCTGCCCATCTCTGGGCAGTCAGGGTGGGGAGAGGCGATGTTCTCTCACCTGCATGTGTGACTTCCTCTCAAGCCCGGCTGTTTCACCATGGACAAGTGGCATGCCTGGAGAGGCCGCCCCTGTTATCTGCTGCTCTGACACAGGGACAGGTGGCTGTGCCTTCACATGCTACTTCTCCAGCTGGCACAAACCCTCCCTGTTTGTCACAGCTGGATTGTGGCTGAGCCATGCAAAGCCAAACAGGGGAACTGTGCCTTTCCCTGCCATTTTTAAAGACCAGAAAAATGCATTAGTTGAGACTCAAGCCTTCTCTCAGGCCCTGTCTCCAAACAGATTGAGAGGGACCAAACTAAAGCAACTTTTAAACACACTCATTACCCAATTATCATTTGCTTTAGGTCCAGTTTATGGATTTGACCTGGCTATCATCCATCCTGGTGACTCCTAAGACACCTTGATCAGGTGCTCCTTGCAGTAGCTGGCTCCTCAAGTGTAACTTTGCTGCTGAGATAGTTTTTAGTTATTTTTCTTGCCATTTGCTACGACAATTGTAATTCTTCTTACTGAAAAGGAATTGCTATTGCTCAAGGGACCTTTTCCAAGACAAAGTACCTCCCCTTTTGAATCCTACTTGAAAATTGCTCTTCCCATGTACCAGAGACTACACTATCAAGTGTGAGGAGTGTTCTGATGTGAAGACAGAAGTTACAGATTAAATATTGACCAACAAGTTACCAACATCTGCTTTGTGGAGCAGATCTTTTGATTCAAAAACCCAGAAAAAACCCATAAATTATTTTTAAAGCCACAAAACAAAATTTAATGCAATATATCCTCATTGCTTGGATGTAAGATTTTCACTTTCAAGATAAGTTCTTCGAGGTAAGAAGCTGCATATGGCCAGCTCTACAAGCATAGCAGCACACTTCCTTAGTGCTTTTTCTGAGTGTTCAATAGGAGCCAGCAGTTCAGCATGACCAGCAGGAGACTGTCTGCTTTGAGGGCTGGTAGTCAGATGCCTGAAATGGATGGTGAGATATGTTGTGTAGTGAGTACGCCCCTCCTGTCACAAACACTTCATTATCTCTGTGCTTGGATGGAAGCAGAGGTCCTTTTTCCATCTCCCTCTTTCCTCCAGGCAGGAAAACATCATGGTGAGGCTGCCAGAGACTGCCTCAGTGGGGAAGGCTGTGCAGAACTGAACCATGTCCATGTGTTATTGGCAAAGCAGCACATTGTGTCTCCCATCTCTTGGTGCTCTGGGCACCTTCTCTTGCTGGGGCCTTGATGGTGCTCAAAGAATTCTCCGAACAATACAATCAAGGATACCAACATATCAAGGAGCATCAGCATGGAACCTTGACCTTCATCCATGCCAAGAAACAGGTCACCATCAAGATCACACCTTGGCCATGCCAGTGTCCTAAGGCTGATCACACAGAGGTACAGACTATGGAAGAGGAAAACACTCCTGTACTGAACTCACTGTCCACCTTCCTCTAGGCACTCACTCTGGAAGGTCACAGTGGCAGTAGGGAGATGTTTAATAAAGGACCAGGTTGAAAGATAACGAAATCCAAGGTCTTCTGCTCCAGGCACTGACAAGGTACTCTACTCTTTCATCTCACACCTTCTTCAGGTGGAGCAGGAACACAGTTTAGCTCTGCCCTCCCTAACCAAGAGGGGGAAAATGCAGCAGGACTGCTTCATGCAGTGGCTGGAGCATGCAGCTGAATATGGCTCCTTTCCCCACCCAGAAAGGAAGGACACTCCACAACATGCATGCAGACTCTTCCAAGAAGGTACTATTTGTAGCTGTGCTCCCAAGCAGGCCAGAATGGCTAGCACATAAACAGTTTGGTGTCCCAGAGGTGACTTACTATGTTTACAGTAATATAAGAGTGCTTAGGCTACTTGTGCAGAACCTGCCTTGTTCTTCAGATGGTTCCTGCCTTAGCAAAGTCTCTCAAACTCTTGTTTCAGACTTTCCCTTGACTTCATTTTCCACATCCCTTCTCACACTGCCTATTCAGGAACTGCAAGGGATCTATCAACCATATTCACACTGCTGTGCCTGCCCTGCTCCCACTGTATTCCTGCAGGGGACAGACTGAAAGGTGACAGAAAAATTAAACCAGGAGCAATTTGCAGGGAGGCTCAGTGCACAAGTGCAAACATGTTTGTTTGTAAATGGTACATTCTACAAAAGACATTTCCTCTCATCCCTGGTGGCAGTTTCCCCTTGGTGTTTGCTCAAAGGATGTTATCACTGAAAATGTATCAGATGAATAAGAAGAAATGGTTAAAAAGTCATTTCACCACTGCCAAAAATCCACAAAGAAAAAATAAAATATAACAGCTTTCCTCTTTCTCTAAGCATCTCTCACATCTTTCACTGTCTATAGGATCTTTAAGGTCTTATACCGATGAAAATTATTATACCACTGCTACTACCAACAATGCCTGGCTGGTACAATTCCCTTGGCACGCATGTGGATGCTTGTCAGGGGAATATCTCCATGCTCACACATTCATTTACATGCAACAGTCTGTTTTGATCGCAGTTCAAGTGCCCATTTGTGCACAGGCCATTCAGCATGCATAGCTTTCAGTTCAGGATGTACAATACATCCCTTTCAAATGTGCAATAACAGACAGCTTACGCTACTGTCAGGCTGGATAGAAATAGTCATTGATTTCTGCACCACTTCTATCACTTAGCTTGCATTGAAATGAATCTATTAGGGGTATTAAGCCTGGTCTACAACTAATTTGGGTATCCATTTAGTAAGAGTCTGATTAAGATGGGGAGGCTGTGATCAGTGCTCACTGCAGGCCTAACATCTGAAGACATCATCCCTTCCCCACGTTTCCTGTTACCTCTTGGTTAGAGATTATAGCTCCTGCTGATCATGCCAGCACCTCTTGCTCCACCTCAGGCAAAAAGCCAACAGCAACCTCAGCAATCTCAGCTGATGTTACACTAAAGCAGATGAGAGAAATAGGATGCTCTCCCTTCCTCTGCCTATACAGAACTGCAACGTTCAGCGAGGCGAAGGTTAAGAAAGAACACAGGTGAAAGAGGGAGCAATACCCTTGCATCTGATGTCCATAAAGTTAATGTCTGGAACATATACATGTATATACAGGGATAGCCTTCCTGATTCTGTTTGGCTGTGCTGCTTTAGTACAATGGGCATTAGCTGGTGATGCACTGCTTGAACTACAGCTATGCAGTTACACTTGATGTGTTCATAAGGCCTCAGCTAATGAGGGCATTAACGACAGCTGTAAACTCAGTCCACACTGCTTTCTCTCTCCATAGCAACTTTAATTCCAGGATCTCAAAGCACAAGTGAAATGCCACAAATAAACCTTCCCAACATGCACCGAAGCACGTGAGGTATTAGAGCTGGTTTAATTTTCACAGCAAAGATCTTACATGAATAATGAATCCTTTTATTATGCTCATGAATTATCTGTGAGCAGGCTGTGAGCTTTATGAACATGTCTGCTGCTCCAAAGTTTTTAATGAACAGCCAACGTTAACAAATGTCACTGTACTAGATTAGAATGAAACTCTTTACCCCTGCAGTTTGAGGTCTGTGACTGGTGCCCTGGGTCACAGGACAGCATTTAGCCTCCCTGGTGGAAAAATGGGAACATCATTAGTGAGGATGACTACAAATGGACCATATTTGTGTCACACTTGTGCCCTGGCTTCCAATCTCATTTGGACAGGTGAACAAAGAGCAATCATAGACCAGCCTTCTTAAGGTGAGAAATGCCTTATATGCTATAAGTGCTGAGAAGAGGGAATGAAAAAGATCCTGAAGAGAAGCACTTAGATGTTTGAGACACTCTCAGCTGTCTTTGGACACCTGCCCAAACCTAATCTTTAATAAGCATTTTTTATCTGTGTTTTACAGATGGAAGAAGCAGCACACAGGGCACAGGAGTAACCTCCCAAGGTCACTTGTTCAGACAAACAATTTAACTCCTCATCTCCTCTGTATCATGTCTCCCCCTAAAAGGTGAAGGGCCTCAGCTTGCAAGATGGGGGTAGAAATCTCAATTGAATGAGCACTCTTAAGGGGATTTCTTCCTTGAAATGGTGAAGAAATAGCTTAAGGTTGTCTGTTTCCTTCTAGTCAGGCACTTCCTTCCCCTGTTGAATCTGAAATCAAGAAGCATCTAAAAAAATGAAATGTTCATTTGAAAAGAAACTAGCCCCCAAGCTTCCAAAGCTCCTAGAAAATTTGTACATGAAATCCAAGTCCAAGTGTGTCCAAGTTCTGAGTCAATCAGTATCTCCACATCTACTCACTCTGTCAAAGGTAGGGATTAAATACACTGGCCTACTGAAACCCAGGAAGAGGAAAAACAACTGTATGATTCTCAATTAAAATGCAATACTGAGCTCAGGAATAACAAGACAGCTCTCCTGAAAGCGGGATACTACCTGGGACAAACAATAGCTGTATGGCTGCAGATTTGCTCACTGAAAAGGAGGAAGAGGGCCAGCAGAACAGAGCTAATTTGAACCATTTGGTAGAATGGACTGGAGTAATTTTCTTCAAATCTATGTTCTTATCTTTCTCTACGTCCTTATGCAATGCCTTTTTTTTGCTACATCTCTTAAACCAATCCACCTCCTCCACCTCCCATGAACATTTCCTTTGAATTAGCACATCAACAGTCCCCTGTCCCAGCTAAAAACAGTTTTGCCTCAGGGCACTGAAGAATCTTCACTGGCAGCAGCAGGCTCTGCCGTAGGCATTACCTTGCTGTTTCATCCTCATCACACGGCTCCATTAAGTTTTCCCAGGGCAGCAGGGAGGCAACAGAAACCAGAGCTGTTCCTTACCAGGGAACCAATCTCTCCAGATTTTTGCGGGCAGGCCTCCTATGCAAAATCAGCCTTATAGGGAGACAGAAAATGAGAGACTATGCCACTTACTTTGGTCTTTGGTCCCTGGTGTCCAGTTTTTAGTCTTTGCTCACACTGAGAACATAAATTATGCCAAAGGCTCATTCGTGTAAACAATCCACACTGCACTTTTCTCAAAACATCACTTTCTTAGGGTCTCCATATAGAGCTGCAAGGTTGTGCTGAACCTTGGCACTCCTCCACCATACCAGACTGCTGGTGGGAGCCCATGGGGATGTAAAACCCACAGGGTAAAATTTTCACCCTAAGAGATCCTGCTTCTGGCATGCATCAGTGCAGCTTCAGACTGTACCTTGTCTGCAGTTTCTTAAATTTTAACTAAGAGTGGATCAAGTCACATTAGTCACATTGAGTTTTTTAGAGAGTAACCAATCCACAAAATCAAATGGAAGTGAAA
Source organism: Melozone crissalis (assembly GCF_028551555.1). Taxonomy (NCBI): domain Eukaryota; kingdom Metazoa; phylum Chordata; class Aves; order Passeriformes; family Passerellidae; genus Melozone; species Melozone crissalis. Next base: position 17,483,498 of record NW_026535786.1, on the reverse strand, counting down.
ACAGTCATTCAAACAACGTGCCAACCTCAAGGACAGAAGCAAGTCTCAAAAATCTGATAATATGAAGTACAACTTATAGTCACATGCTACAATTCTGGGCACTTCTAAGACTGGCCAGGTGCTTTTGCCTGTAAATAATCGGACAGTGTGTTCTAATATTGACTAGACTTAGGGAAACCAAAAGATAGCTCTGCCTAATATTTAACATGGGAGTACCTCCTTAGTTTAAAGGAAATATCCTTTATAACATTTCATCCAAATGCATATCCTCAGTCTTTCTAACCCATCTGTCCTTGGATAGCATTGAAATTGCTATTTCCCAAATCAAGCTCTGATTGAACTTCAGGTCTCCAAGCTTTCATCCTCACTAAACGATCACATTCTCAAATGCAACAACAGCATGAATAATTTCCCTTGAACACTGAGACTAAGCAGATGGAAAATGGATCTCTTCTGTTCTTTAGTAAATTAATCACAGGACCTTTTATTTTCCAGTCTCACTGTTCACTCTTCACTGGATAACTCAAACCCCTTGCATTCAGCAGCTAGTGATGTCTACTAGGAAGCCAGTTTGACTCAGCACATAGTTATGCCAATGTCAGGTTATTGTTATTCCAGCATCAGGACTCCTGGTAAGCAAGTCCAGCAACTAATTCAAAAATGAAAGGATACCTGCTCCTCTGCTTCCTACACCCTGCTGTCTCTAAGCAATTATTTGTGTGCCAGCATCATTGTAAAGCTGTGCTTTAGTAACATGTGAAGAGCAATTGAAGTTATGCAGCAACTTAAACATAGTAACACTTATTAATACCTACACTTATAGTGAAGGGACTCGGGTCTGCTTTGTTCAAGTGATGAGATCATTTGCAGAGCCCTCTAGTCAATGTAAATCTGACTGACAGGTCACTTAGGCTTTCAATTCATCCCAGCAGACTACTGATGGGTATAAACTGTTTCTCCACAAGCAAAAAGGCAATAACTAACACTTTACTGCTGTCTTTGCAAGGCTGGATGATATGGAGATAAGGACTTCTCCCTAAGCTCCTGCCAGCTGAAGGGAGACTGCCACATGAGTCAGGCTGGACTTCGGAGAAAATATGTGAGAAATATTTTGTGTGGTTCTAGTTACCCCTCCTAAACAAACTGCAATAGCAAGCTCACCCTTTGAAACAGCTCAGGGGTAAACTCTTCCTTGAGCACAGGAGTAAATATTTTCAGTGTCTTCTTGACCCATCTCATATGCTTGAGTAGTTCTTTTCTTATTGTGTGGGAACACACTCAATATCAAACATTGTTTATAAAGAGGTGCTTTAATAAAGTTTTGCATAAAAGGAATGGAAGCAAAATAAAGATTAAAAATTATATTCTGTCCACCTACCAAGACAGGTGATGAGGACCTGAGGGTATGCTGGGCTGATCCATGCCCAGAAAAGCAGTGAGCAAACCAGAAATACTCTCCTGCAGGGCTGTCATGCCTGGCTCTCTCCACAGTCAATGGAAAATGCTGCTGCTGCTACAGCACATGGAAAGCCAGAGTGTGCTGCACATACAGTGATTTATCAACACTCAGCCAGAGGAATGGAGCAAGGGAGCTCATTTTTTAGATGACCTGCATTTTCTAACAGGTAAACATTTCCTGATGATGTGAAACACCATTCAACCTTTCCAAGTTAGTACAATGTTTTCTGAAGTGCTTCATTTTAATACTAACAGTGCTCTGCTTTGAAAAACCTTATATGTACTGGGGAAGAGTGACTTAGAAGCTGCAGGAACACAGTTGTGCCCAGTGTATTTGTCCCTTTCCCTGGATAGTAAGTGGTCAGTTAACACTCCATCACAGTAAGCACAGTTGGGGTTATCTGATGATGGATATGCTGTGGTCAAGGCTCTTGGAGCAATTGGTTAAAGATTCAGAAGGATCTCTCAGAAGTGTAAACTTGTAATGGCTGCTGTACAGTGCAGTGATGTAAAATCAATGCAGATGCAAGCTTTAATACAAAGGTAATGGGGAAGCAAAGACATAAATAAGGAAAACTACGAGTGAAGAAAGGGCTGGTAATAGAGGAAAGTGCAAAGCGAACACGAGTTGCTGTCATTTTTGATAAATAATTCTTAGGTAGCTCTTGCACAGGGCTTTTCAGACATGCAGCCCAAAGTGCTCTAAAAATGAATTAATATCTTTTTATGGTTAAGGAAACTGAGGCACAAAGAAGGGGTGCTGTTTATATGGGGTCATGTATTCCATGCCAGATGCAAAAGCAAATGTCAGGATTCTCACCTTCCTATTTCAAGCCCCACCATGCTATGCTAAAATGATTTATTTTTTCATTTCTGCAGTGTTTCTCCCAATATACTTTGTTGGTTAACAATAATCTCACCTTGCTGCAGAGGTATGGGTTTCCCTAGTCAGGAAGGCTATGTCTGCATTGATGTGCTCTTTTCCCACGCTCCACCTTCTCTTTATTTTCAACATTTGCACAGGTACAATAAGGTTTGCTACCTAGTTCAATACCAGGTCTTTGCATAGAGCACTTGTCACAGCTGAATGCACACTGGAAGGGCTTAGATACGTATTCCAAAGAAGGAACATGTAGAAGTAAAGCATAATGTCTATTTCTGTCCTTTAACAGCTTTAAAGCCATTTTGCTCCCAGAATTACTGCAGCCTCTCAGGCCACACACAGTGCTTCATTGCCCTTGTTGTCCTCTACAGCCAGACAAAATTCTCCAGCAGAATGGTACTCCTGAAAAACCTGATTTTCCACAGCTGATGTACTATCACTTGCATGATCTTTTTTCCACAAGGAAAGCTATTTTGTTAGAAAACTTGTTACAAGCTCAAAAGTATTTTTAAAAATACTCATTAAAAAAAATTGAAACATATCATTCTTGCATTTCTCTCTTTCCCTTTGCCCATCTTCCATTTCTATTTATGCTGAATTGATACACATCTTTTTTTTACCTTTGCTTTTTCCTCCAACTCAAATGTTTTGGTTTTAGCTTTCTAACCCTCTTAACTTCTGAAGTTATTGTATAATGAAGAGTTTTTAAGTAATTCAGAAATAGAGATGTTCCCAAAAATTAGAGAGTGGAAAGTGGAAACATATACAAATACAGAACATGCATATATTACTATTTTACCACATTAAATGATGAGGGAAATAAAAAGATGTATAGGAAAAAATATTATTAAAAGTTCCTTTTCAAAGTATTATAAAAGAATCTACTCCATTTTTAATTTTGCAAACCAGAAATAGCTTTCAAGAAAAAAAATTAATCCTCTTAAAAGATAACAAAACCAAACCATAAAACCCCCCACCACAAAAAACTACCTCTCCTGTATCTCTTAGCCTAAAATAAATATAAGTACCACTGGTCATCAAGCATTGCTGCTGTTTTCAGCTTGCTGACAACCTGCTACAAGTCCCTTTTGTGTCCCTTTTGGGATTTTGTTTCTCTCTCAAAGCTAGGTAAGTGTTACTCTCCTGCTTCTCTTGGTACTTAATCCATTATTTCTGGATGCAAGACTTTACGCTTTTCTCTCAATACCTGTCAAAGGCATTTCCTTCTCTCAAACAAAAAAAAAAAAAAAAAAAAAGCCACCATCCTCTCTTCTTCAATTAATCACTTTCATTCATTACCTAATCATTCAACAAAAAAAATGCTGGTTGCTTTCCTGGAGAGGCAGTCCAGCTGGTTAGAAAAAAAAGGTAATCTATTGAACGTGAAGTTCCATACCAAATATTAAAACCCATATTTGCCCAGACTCTCTAAGGTTCAGAGGTCAAGCCTGAATAAAAATCAGTTTTCCAGGGATAGTACTGAGAATTCTCAGAGTTTATCATCTACCCACAGCTTTAGAAAGTTATTGTTGGTACCTGAAGGGAAGGTGACTGTTTGCAAGAAATGTTCTGCTTCAAAGACCTGAAGGGTCTTTCTAATGCTGTCCTATCTTTCCAACAGCTTCTGGTGCCATCGTTAGCTTTTGATTGATTACTCATTTATCTAATTATCACATAGTAACTCTGCTAACACTGAGAATTCCTCCAAATCATCAATTTCTTCCATGGTCTGTTCTTCGGACAGACACCTGCAGTATGCTCCTGAGCAGTCTGAATGCTTGTGGGAAAGGACTTGTAGGTCTGTTCAAAATGCTCTTGCTGGAATATCTGTGGTCACACAGCAGGGGAGAAGTCCTCATGTGGGAATAGTGGCAGGCTTACTCTATCCAAGTTGTTAAGCATTCTCCATCATGACTCAGTTATATACAACTATTTTCAGAACAGAGATTGTAAATCTCCATTTCACAAATATTACTCTAAATCAGGGAATACTTCTCAGCTATTTCTGCCCTTTTTATGTTAATGGTATAGTAAGATTATCTGTGGTCCACCAATATCTTATTTCTTACCACTCAGACATCTTGCTCAAAGTCGGAAGAAGATCTGGGAGACAGGGAATGTACACATTCAACACTGGCTCTCTGTGTTGTTGGTATAGTAATATGCATCTCTCCTTGAACATCCTTTTCTACTTCTGACTTTCAAGATAATTTGTCTTGTGACAAGCCTATCCTAAATCCCAAATTTTAATAAGCTTGGAATCTTCAAAATAGATTAATTCTCAAATTTACTAATGCCCCTAAAAATTCCAAATTAGCTAACAGCTTTGTATTAAGTCTATCCACTAAATTGCATTATCACACAGTGAGGAAAATTACAGTATAAAACCTGAGATTTGAACCTGCTTAAGGCAACATGGCTTATGTATTAAATGTGCCCACGTACAACTGGGTCTATCCAGATACATTTGCTTCAGTGTCTTCACTGTTTGCCCCATCAGGCTTAAACTGCCCACATAAATGCCAGCCCTGCTCCCTCCTATGAGATCTACAGCACTTCCAGAGTCCAGGGAATGACTGTAAACACTAGTGTGACTCCATGCTGGCTATGGGGAGATCATTCACATGCTTCAAGTGGAGCTGCCCCTTTGGAGCATCTCAAGTTCTAAAGGATAGCCATGAGCTTCACCTCATTTCCTTGCAGTTATTCATACTGCTGCCAAGGCAGCAGGACGTAGCTATGAAAAATACACAGAATAGGTGAGATTTCTAAAACATCACAGCTTCCAGCTTCTCCTTGCTTCATACCAGCTGTACTAGGTAGCAGGAGCATGCCCTGTCCAAGGGGCTTGGTCAGCTCTAGATGGATGCAAGGGAACAGTCCCTGCTTCCAGAGGCACTAACAAGGGAAGAAACTTGTTAGACAGACACTTGTAATTTGGATAGAGCTAGATTTAGAATCAGAAATAACCGGCTCCCTGTCTCATGGATTAACAGCAAGACAGCACCTTATTGTAAACCACTCTGAGATCCCTAGATGATAAATAAATAGGTAGGCACAAAATAGTAGCAGTAAACTGTGACAATAGCAATTTCCACTCAGTGACATCACAGAAATCCAGTCAAGTGATTTGCTCTGCCTTCTAATGGTGTTCAACCCAAGCATTCAGTAGGAAAGCTGCAAAGATTTTCAGAAGTCAGTACACTTCACACTTTCAAAGAAGTGTTCCTTTTTCAGGTTACTGTGAGAGAGGGAGATCCACGAGACCTTTGTGTACATGAGAGGATGCACCTTGGTCTTCACTGTCCCAAAAAAAAACCAGACAACCCTGGCTCATAGAGGGCAAACAGCTGGGCAGCTCTGACAGATAAAGCTAAGAATGACAACCTAGAGCCATCTTTGACTTTCCAGCATGAAATACTTTCCAGGTGTTCCATTTCTTTAAGCAAGCTGAAGCAGGTATATATATATATGGGTGCATATATATATATGCACATATATATATGTGCAACCATACACATAACTGTGTATGGTTGCACACAAATGAACATTTCTTCCAATGATCTAACATATCAAATTTCTCTCCAACTTATGCAAAGGCTTCCTGTCTATCCCCTTCTTGATGGAGCTCTTGATTTTTTCTGTTTGATCTATTTTCCTGTGCACTATCTGATCCCTGGCTCTTCAGGGCACAGCACACACCCAGTTGCACTTTCTTTTCCAATTTCTACATTACTGCTCACAGCAGATCCCACTGCTCTGAAGTTAGGATACAGGAAGATACAAAGTCAGACTCTCATAAAATGCACACATATAAATGCAGTGAAACAGCCCAAAACAGAAACAGATGCTCCCTTCAGAATGTTCTGTTTCCAACTCCATTTAGTGTTCACTTTAAACACCCACTGTTGGCTACATGGGACCCTCCTCAAGGCTAGAATTTCCTGTCCTCATCTATTTGCAGGACTTTTTCCTCTCTAGAATTACACCTGAAATGGTAAAAAATGAACAGCTTCCATGTTGGAGTGTTTGCAGTGGGACAGAAAGCTGTGCATTCCCAGGAACCACCTGCTCATTTTCCCCTCATTGTCCACACTCTAAGACTCAAAGTGTTTCCCTGAACAGGCAAACTGCGAAAGGGTGCTTGGCTCTCCTTCAAGACCATGGAGAGCAAGCTGTCTGCACTTAAGCAGTCTCTGAATGCAAATGCTTTCCTCGGGTGAAGTGGCTCCTCCCCAGTCCTTCAAATTGACAATGATGTCCTAAGTGCAGTGAAGCTGTTATGCGTCTCTCACCTAAGGCTCTCAAATCATGAGCATTTCAGTGGGGGAAAGGTGAGCCAGCTCGAGCCAGTTTGGAAGACAAATGACAGCCCATCCCCAGAACATGCTCTGAGCAGCTTGTGAATGTGAAGGAGTGCTATGATTATATTTTACCTCATTAGCTTTCATTCCCCTGCTCCTCCATGCACCCCACAGGCTGCGTGAAGTTCTCTATGGAAAGAAAACCTGGTTTGGAAGGGCAGAAGGCCTTTGGGATGCCAGGATTAGTGGAGCCTCTTGAGAGGGGAGCATGCACAGGCCACAGAGGTGCCACCTATGCCCTTGTGAAAGATGGGCTGTTCTTCCAATGTGTGTTATGGGCTTGATACAGAAATTGCCATGCCAGATCCTCCTGGACTGTGCTATGTGTGAAACCAAGCTAGATGATCCTTTCTGGCCTAAAAATTTAGCTACAGCAAAATCTTATCATATTTCCTTTTTTTCCCTCAATGGAAGGAGTATTTCTTCACAAAGCTCAGCCACATCTTTTTTTCAGTTCAAGAGATCCTTTTTTTTTTCTCCTGAGAAAATTCAGAGGTCATTTCTCTGCTCTGAGGTTTACTTCTTTTTGTTACTTGCTCTTTGAGCTGTGAGAAAAGAAAGTGTCTGTCTTAAAAGCTGCTCTCACTGACTGCAGCAAAAGCTATTCCGGGTGCCTTGTGATAATGGCTCCCAGCTTTTTTTGGGCATCTGTGTCCATTTACAAACCAGAAACCTTCTGTCTGTGTCTGTTGTTGCCTCCCCCTTTTTGAACCTGTTGGTTTTTCTCAAGCAGCCTGAACAATGGTACTGGTGAGATCACACAGATGATCTTTGATACAGGAATTGGCATCATAGGCTATTCCTCATACCGGAGTTCAGCAGAAGCAGTGTGAATGCCTGGGAACCCACTTTAATAGGTTGATGTTAATGATTTATAGCATTACCACAGCTGTAGTCTCTCTGGAGCAAACAATTGAGTGTGCTTTGCTAAAACTTTAATCAGCACTTCAGCCAGTTGTAATAACAGTCTCCATTCTCATCCTCCTATATGTGAGGGAGTCAGGTCATCCAGTCAAAGGTCAAGTAAAGGCTGACTGCTGAGAAAAAGGCACATTATTCTGTGAGGCAAAGGTGATTTGACTTGAACCTTCGGCAGGCTGGTAAGGATGTAAATGCTCGGCACAAAACCTCCCCCAGTCATGCTAGTGAGAGGAGCCACGACTGACAGACAGACTGACAGCCTTGCCTTTACCCCTGGGAGTCCAGACACAGTGACTTCAACAGGAGGGTATCTTGAGATCCCAGTGAGGGAGACCATCATCTCAAAGGGCTAAGGGGAATGGACCCCCCAATTCCTCTATGCCCCAAATGGTGAAGAGGCCAGAACTTTGCTCTCATTTCATACGTGCAAATACAAACCAGATCAAATATGGACAATGGTGTCTATACAGTTAGTAGTTTCACTGGAAGCCTGCTGGTCAGCTGAGGAGAGGTGGGAACCATGTTACACAATACCTATTTATTTGAGGTACTTATTTATTCATTTTATACTGAGGACACTGTAATCTTTAAAAAAAACTCATCTTCCCAGAAGCTGCAAAATACATTTTCCAGTCCTGTTGACCCTTTGGCTTTGTGGAATCACAGTCTGATGTATCACCTGATAATCACATTACATACCTGAACGCTGCCTTTCATCCATTCCCTGCTGCGGGTTGGTTACGAGTCACACGGAATGAATACCGATAGGGTGGCATTTACACACCAGCCATCCTCACTGGCTACACAGCAAGAGCATGAAGGTCACCCACTGAATTGGTTTGTGCTTCAGTCAATATTGTCCCATGTGCTCCAGCAGCCCTGTTTTCAGAGAGCATTATCTAATTGAAAACCAAATCTCTGCATCTGAATGCCAGCCAGGAGGCTCACCCAGGTTCCTCTTTTTCTCTGTGCCACAACCACTTGTATTTGATACTAACGAGTCTCATCTTTTCCAGAAAAGAAAAAAATAATGAGCTTATTTGAGCACTGCATGAGAGAGGTGGAAGCTGAAATGGCAAAGATGGGAGGGATAAGAGTGGTTTCTAAGGAGTTGGAAAAAAAAGCTGTGAAAAAGGGTAGCAACGAAAAATAGTTCCATGAATATTGATGCAGATCTTTTATAAATACTTTTTTTCTGTTTTTCTGTTTTTCTTGTTGCTTTTCAGACTTGTTCTTGGGCCTCAATTTGACCAAGGGAAGATCTGAAGTAAGCAAATTTTTTATTTTTACATGTATTTGCACCTGTGACCCCAAACCAAACGATTGCTTTCAGTTTTGGGCCCCTCCCCTTAAAAAGGACGTTGGGGTGCTGAAGCATGTTCAGTGAAGGGCAGGAACACTCGTGAAAAGCTTAGAAGACATCTTATGAGGAGAGGCTGAGGGAGCTGGGTTTGTTTAGTCTTGAGAAGAAGCAGCTCAGGAGGCACCCTATGACTCTCTGCAGCTGCCTGAAAGGAGGCTGTAGCCAGGTGGGGGCCAGTCTCTTCCACCATGCCTGCAGTAAGAGGATCAGTAGAAATGGCCTTGAACTGAGACAAGGAGGTTCAAATGAGACATTATGAAAAAATTAGACATTAGGAAAAAGTACCAAAACAAAACCACTGTTAGGGTGGTTAGAGATTGGAAAATGTTGTCTAGGAAGGTGGTGGAGTCATCATCCCTGGAGGTGCCAGGATCTGGCAATAGGTGATATGGCTTACCGGTACACCTACTGGTGTAGGTACAATGGTAGTACTGGGTGGATGGCTGGGCTTCATGATCTGAAAAGGTCTCTTCCAACCTTGATGATTCTATGATTCTATTTTTGTGCTCACTATAAATGCCTATCTGTTCCATCCCATCAAAAAAACCAAAAGTGCCTTAGAAATACATTAAACCTAAAATTTTCATGACTGATGGAGACATTTCTTTTGGGGAAGAGAAAAGGGTGCAGATAAAGATCCTTGGCTTATTCAGTGTCACACAGAAGGGCAGGGCCAGCCGTGAGCACAGAACCCAGGACACGAGTGCCAGTGTTTCAGTGAAGGACCACAGAGGATTGCTTGCAAAGCAGCCTTCAGTTCCTAAGAAGAGTGGGGAATCCTGCCAAAGATCTGCCCACACACTTCTGCCTGAGCAGCCACAGCTCACCCCTGTGCTTTGGCTAACCTCCCTGCAGCACAGCAAAGGCAGTGCTGTTCCAACAACTGCCACTCAGCTTCCGCCCAGTCACAGCTGAGGGACAGAAATTATGGAGAGGAAATTTAACCATCTTCTCTGATTTCCTCTGAGTGGGGGTAAAAAATTGTGAGCCAGGAAACACAGATGAACACATAATTGGTTATTGATAAGCGCCAAGGGCAGAAGCAACTGTTTGCACATCAGAGCAACATCTCTGACAGTGCATGATGTCAGCACTGATCTGCTTTACCAACAGAAAGAAACATTCTTCTGCCACAGCATCAGGCACTAGGGACAATTACCCAGCAAACACTGAGCAGGGAAGTGGCTGCTCTGCCCAACCAAGAGATGCCTGCTGCTTTCCTTGCTGGGGTCACTCTATTGCTGTGGTAATACCCACAAAAAATCTGCCTGCTGTCTGCCATGGGCGGAGGGGCTGCAGTGCTGGGCCAAAAGCTTTTCCATCAAAATCAAACTCTGCTTACTCAAAAATGAAATATATTTCCCTGGAATTTACACTGGGATTCCAAGCAGCTGATGGGGACTGATGGAGCCTTGCAAAATCAGGTGTCATCAGGTTCCAAACTCTCTTTTTTGTGTCTCTGGTGAGCTTTATTGGCACAGATCTGGGGCTTTTCAACTTGCGCTTTAACTCTTTCTTCCACTTCTTTCTCCTTTCCTCCCTCTTTCTAAGCCCAAATAGCTTGTTTTTTCTTCTTTCTCTACCCTGATTTGGTACCCTTCTGCTTTTCTTCCTCTGCCACTGCACCGGTCTCTCCCCTCCCTTCCCCTCTATGCTCCCCCACCTCCTGTTTTCTGCCTATTTTCCTTTGTCAAGTCCTTATAGCCATCCTCTTCACTCTCCTGTTTCACTCCCTACATCCACATCTTCCTTTCCTCCATGTTCTTTCTCTGTCTTTCATCCTCTTTCTTTGCCACCTGCCAATTCCAAGCCTGTCTGTGCTTTCCAGTTCTTTTTTTCCCTGATGCCATTTCAATTATTGGCTGATTCTCTGCTCGCTTTCCTCCCTCTCTCTCTTTTTTTCCCCTCTTCTCTCCCTTAGGGACTCAAGCTTGTCTCCCCATTTGTTTCAGGGATGCCATCGCTGTGGATTTTTAGACATTTGCAGGTTTGTTTGTTTTTATCATACCCCTCTCTTGCTGTTTAGCTGCTTGTCACTTCACTTTCCTCTTTCTGCCAACCCCCAGCCAGAGCATCATTATGTCCTTCCCCTGTCTCAGCCCATCATTTCCCACAGAGGCCATTATTATTAACCATGCCGGGAGATGTATGAGCAGCGGTCAGCAGGGTCAGCAGGGCTCTGTTTCAAATTGATGGGAATCAGAAATGGAAGTGGCACAGCAGGCAAGGGGACGCGCCATGTGGAAAGGAAGCAATGGCACCTCGCAGGCTGAGCTGCAGAGGGAGAGCTGGCAGCTGAGCCAGAGGGGTCTCCAGCACCCACACCCTGACAGACGCACCTTAATTAACGCCCCCCCAGCCTCGAAAAGCTGGATGAAGCCAGCGAGTGTGAAGGATTCTCAGTGATCCAGATGCTGCCTGTTGCACTGTAGATCAAGCCTCATTTTATAGAAACACGTCTCCGTCAGCCTCCTGACATCTTCAGGCCAGACAGAAATTCCTTTCAATTAAAGAGCTTGCAGGAGGATTCCATTACTGCAGCAGGTATCTCAAGTGCAGGAAGGGGGTGAGAGAACAGCTGCCAGCACTGAGCGGGGGAAAGGATGTAAGAGGCTATGAATATTGGTTTCTGATGTTGATATGAGCAGAAAAGACAAGTGCCAGAGCAGTGCTTATTTAATGACCTAAGAAAGCAGAAGCACAGGGAGCCTCATTCTTGAGGATGCTGATTGTGAATCACCACGTGTGGGGTTCCTCCTTGAGACAGGCATCCTGCACAAAGCCTTCTTTCCCCCATGGGCATCTGCTCTAAGCTCTTTGAGAATTATTGCTCCTTCACTCTCATAGCCCCAAAGCTTCCAGCTCCTGGCAAGAGAAGAGGTTCCAGCTATATTCCTGTCCTGAGCACCACATTTATAGGACAAATGCTTTGGAGACTGCCAGACCCATTTAGGGAACAGCATCTTGAGGCAGCAAATGTTCTTATCTTCCTGTGCAACACCTCAGTACAAGCTGCACTCTCTTTTAGATACTTAAGGGGGCTGCATAGTTTTAATAATCCTGTTTCTTCACACTCCTGCAAGTCCAGGAATTTAAAGTAAAGTTACCTTTTAAAGTGGCCTTCAGAACACTTGAAAAATGCATATGGGAAAGGATTGCTTAAAACTGCTCAACCAGGCTTGTCTCTGTTGCCTTTCCCCACAGGCATAATTTAGTTATTGCCTGCATATAAATGAGGCAGGCTTTGATGGAAGAGCTATCGACAAGGGTACCTTTCTCCATTTTCTTTTCCTGACATGGGGAATTCTGGAGAGGGGAGAGCCTACATTACAAATGGTCAGAGAGGGAACAGCCAAGTAACAGAAGGGTAAATCTGGTACTCCTCTGCTAGGTTGATGTCTACCAAACAAGAGCTAGGAGGGGGGCCTTTGAGTTTGCAGACTATCTAGCTAAACTAATAGCCTTTGCTGCCATTAGTATTTTGATGGTACTTTTATATTTAAAGTCACTTTCAAAAAGTCTCTCCTGGACAGCTCTCCAGAACAAGGCTGTCTCCTTGTGAAGCTATTTCCAGCATCATAAAGACAATGCACACCATTTGCCACAGCAATGTGAAGGCAAGTCCAAGTGGATTCTATTTACAACCTTAAAATTGAATTTCCAAGCTAGGGTTTGACAGGTGGAAACAGGAATTTGCAACATTCCCGCCTAGTTTTGTTGACATTGTATAACCACTAGATTAAAACAGGAATTGCAAAATGGAGTGATGTGATAAAGTTCAGCAAAATGACAGCAAATATCAGTCGGACCACAGTCACAGGGCAGTGTTTGCCAATAGTTTATTCAATTTGGGGGTGAAAACATGCAGCTTCCCTCATTAGGTACAATTCCCAGACACTGAAATGCTGGCCATGAAGGCTGTAAACTTTGAGGAGGTCTTGAGGCCTTTCCAAATGATACCAAAATCTCTTTGGTTAAAAACCTGAGTTTTCCACACACACACTTTTTGTCATCTAACCATCCTTGTCCAGAGCAACTGATTAACCTGCAGCTGGGGCTCACAGGACAAATTATAAGATGAAATATGCTGGGAAAAGGTTCCACACGTGAAATCCAGATCAGTTTTTGACTCATTCTCTCCTGCAAGCTCTCTAGTTTCTCTGGTCCCTGAACATAAATTAAGGCCTTTAAGGCATCTGGGCTATTTTTTTTTTTTTCTGCAAAGAAGTGTTTTCTGGGAGACAGCTTAATCCTCAAGTGAGCTAGGTCCTGATACAAATACCCATAGTGTCAAATTCATAGACAATGGCAACCACAACCCTCTTATTATTTAGCATAAGCTAGGCCAATAACATCGGAAATTTAGACAAATTTATTCATGATTTCAGAGAAATTTAAATGTAGACATTTTAAGAAAGGCCTACAAGCTACTGTGTGGGCAAAGAACTTCATAGTGGTCACTGTTTTCTGAAAAAGAGCTGCAATAATGAAATACTTTTGCATTCCCATAAACGGAATTCATGGAAACATTCACCCTTACAGAGAATAATCTTTTCCTGTACAACTGTGGATTTAAGCCAGCAAGTTTGTGTAAATTGCAAGAAGCTGTGAAAAAAATTAGAAAAAAACTTAAAACATCTAAGGATTGAAATCAAATCATTTTCACAACTTGTCCTCTTATCAGCACCTCAAGAGTGGTCTGAAATTTTTCAGGATGCATCTCACTCTGTTTAAATTAACTCAAGTAGTTTTTTAGACAGGTCAGATTTGGCTGAGTAGCATTAGATTTGGAGGCACAGGTAGGTGCCAAGAGGAGTGTTACAACTCTATCTCTGTGAAGAATGCAGCCCGTTCAAAAAGCAAAGATATCTGGCTTTCCATTTAAGACATTTTGGCTATGGCAGCCACAGGAGTACTGAGGAAAACACAACTTTATATGGCAAATCAGCAGACTAGTGGCCCGCACAATCTCACATTGATATGCAGATGACATTACTTGTCTTCTGGAATATGAATGATGCCATAAATGACATACAGAGAGTATTTTCTTAAAAGCAACTACAGCTTTAAATTACACACTCTGATGCCATGCAATGTCTGATCATTTTTTAAAGGCATTTGATCTATAAACAAATCAAGTTCCTGAAAGATACTCAACATCAGCTGTCACACGAGGAAGGAAGGTGAGCAGAGACAGACAGATGAAGGAGATGAATGGTCAGAAGAGTTTTGGGTATGATCTCCTAGTACATTACATATCTCATATAGGAATAATGGAATGCAAATACCAGCACATCCCCAGTGACCGCTTAGTTTCGACAAGAGAAACAAGCACTTGGCTCGGTGGCTCAGCAGCTGCACACCTGGTGAGAAGCAGCAGCCCAATGAGAACAGAGGGCCCCAGGGGCTGTACATAACTCAGAACCACTATTACTCTTTCTAAAGAGGCTATAAAACTCTTCTAGGGTTGGGTGGCACTAAAGAGGGAGAGAACTAAAAAGCAGTAAAATGAATAAATAATCTAATCCTGCTGAAGGTCTGTGCAAACCAGGAACATCAGAACTTTAAGAAGTCTGGGTAGATTGAGCTGTGCCAGAGAACCCCTGTGCTTACATTCTGCTCTGTGCCTGGTGCTATTCCCGCCTTTTAATTGGAGAACAACATTTGAGGGGTGCTCTGAAGCAACACCACTACAACACCCTATGCTCAACAATGTGTGACAGCTCTGCAACTCTTAGTTCAACTCTCTTGCCCATCTGTAGAGAGTTCCATGAATACCCAGTGCCCCCTGCCCTCTTGTGCACAGTGACCAAAGCCTGAGACTCAGTTTTTGCAACACACCTTTGTTAAACTGCCTCCTGGAAGGCCTCTCTCTCTCATGGCATGGAGAAGAGCACTCTGGAACAGTTGAGGATTCCCTAGGAGAAGAAAACATACCTTTGCCCATGCCAGCAGCACTGCCTGAGCTTGACACTTTGAGAATTTAAATCCCTCTCTCCCTCCCAGAAAAGGCAAAAGTGTCTGATGTGCCAGGGTGAGCAAGGGAAGTTGTGCACTGGACCTCACCTTAGCAAAGGGAGGGGAGAGACTGGACAATGAAACACATTCATGCAGAGGGGGAACTTGGGACATTCAGTCTCTAGCCTTTATATCTGCCTAGAGACTGGAAAAATACCTTCACTTCCAAACAGATTCATAATTTCCAGACTGTCAGGAGAAAACCAGACAAGGGGCAACCCTTGGATGCTTTTAAACATTTCTACATTGATTCTTTCTTGAGATACAAAGCAGTGAGTGAGCTGAAATCTCCTCTTACTCAAACCTTATTTTTCATAATTATGCATCTTTAGTGTTTCATAATGACCAATTTAATCACTTTTACCGTTTAGAGGGCTACAACAGCCAATCGTGATAATGGACTTGGTATTTGGTAGGAACCATTTAACGCCCAAGAGCCCTTGTTCTGGGCCACTTGATGCCACTTAAGTTTGACAGACAGACTCTCATTAGCACAAGTTGCAAAACCTCTCAGATGAAGCTCATTTCTTTTAAACAAACTCTGCTCAGTGATCCCCAAAGTCTCCAAGCAAGGAAATTTTTAGCTCACTTCAGATCTGTGCAGGTCTGTGGAAATTAATCAGCATATTTCACCATACTATGGACTTTCTATGAAATTCCCTACCTTTCCTCCTCACAGTTGTTCTCTCATACTTTGCACATAAGATCTTTTATTCCCATGGCCACCCAGCCTGTCTCCTGAAGGCCACCTGGGCTTATGTGACCTTTCTTTTTCACACGTAACACTCTTGATGAGCATCTGCTCCACTCTGACCAGCCTGCACCTGCCTCTAAGGGACAGCTCTCACAACGCAGTTGTGTCTTGCTGAGGACAGACAAAACACATTTGGAAACCTTTAAAAATATCTACAGATCTCTAGCTGCTGCTAAAATTGCTGCCCTTGCCTTTGCCATCCCCATCTGTTCTTTAGATAGCGATCCAAAATGCAATAAATAAAGCTCAGGGCATCTGAACTGCTTTAGATGCTCTCAACTCACATGCAAATCTGCACTCCAGCTCACATGATGCCCAACAGATTTGAAAAACCTCATAGTCCAACAATACTGGCTATTTGCTCCAAATGCAACCAAAGCAGGCTTCCCTACACAGCTGCAAGGAGAAGCAGTGGGATAGCAGGGGTATAACAGGAGTGCTGCAGATCACATTGGCCGAATGCATGGACGGTGACTTCTGAGAAATCTCAGGCTGCTGCAGTAAGGGTATGCAGGGAAGGACAGAGGTTTTTTGTCTCAAGGACTTACACAGCAGAAGGGATGGCTTCTCCTCAAAGAACTTTGTGTTCAATGGGCAGGCTAACAACTCAGCATTGCTGTTAAGCAAGGATGTTAGACCTATGATGTCTGGTTTAAAACCACCGAATCCATTCACTTCTGCAATGCTCTCCAAGAACAAATTTGCCCTTTAAATTTTATCTTTTTCCCATTATATCACAACCTTAGTACATGCAATGAGAATCACAGTTGTAAATGTAGGAATGTTAAATGGAAAACATCCTGATATATGAACAGCTACCTCCTTGGTGATAGATGAAAGGCATTATTTTGTGGCACAGTCTGATGGGACAGAGTACCACCTCACCATGTGAACAGCCTGAATGCTTCAGAAAGGCAAACAAACCACTATATGTTGAGCTAAATGAGCAGAAATCAGTCTTTAAAAAGGAAAGCTCCAATTTCAACACGATTAATGTCAACATCTTCCATGACTACAGCTTTCTGACATGTGAAATGTTGACCTGAGAGAATGGGTGGTGGATTGCCCTGCCCAACAGTCTAATTGGACCTCATGTTCTAAACCACCAAGCTTTGTTGCAGTACAACTAATGCAGTATGCTCAGTGCCACAATTAAAACAGACTCTTTTTCATCAGGCACACACTGACAAACCCACAATATTATGAGACACTGTGTGCACCTGTCCGAAGCCAAAGAGAGCATTATCTGATGTTATGATATATTACTTGAGCAATAGCCCAATGCCCCTTAATTAGAGGCTGCCTGCTAAGGTACACTCAGCAGGAGAAGAGTTGAGGTTGCATCTGTAACCTTAAATCTAACCTTACCAGGCTTGTGAGTGCTTAACGGTGCAACTTTAATGTGTTCTTATCAGAGCATTTTTATTGAGCCATTATTAACATTGGTTAGATACAATCTAGTGTTTCCCAGATCCCCCTCATCCCCAGCCATTACCTGAGCCACACAGAACACAAGATTCAAAGGAAGCATTTAAGTCAACCTCTGCTATCGCTCTCCAGACACCCAGTGCTGCTAATTCCTTAGCAACTCCCTTAAATGGGACTTGAGTTTTAGTTGCTATCTTGCATGCCCTCGGCCAGGCTGCACACTGAAGGAAATCCTCTACTGATAATTAATAAGTTCCCCTGACACTGCCTGCTCATTAATCTATTATTTTAGTCCTCTAATTACTTTTGTCTGTTCAAGTTAACAGTCTCCTTCCCTCATCTTCCCTGGGTCTCATGCAGGAGATGCTGCATGGCAAATGTGAGTTTTCTTTGTTCCCAAGTCCCTTACAGGCTCTGCTCTGTGTGTGGACTCCAAGACCCATCCCAGCCTCTTGCAAGGAGTGACTTCCCTCTCCATGGGTCTGTATTTCACTCAAGTTACAGTACAGGCAGCTCCAGGCATCAGAGGTGAAGCTTGCTGAAGAAATATCTAGGGAACATGGGTATCCCTGTGTCATCCCCTGGAGAGCTCCCAAGAGCCACGAGGAATCCTCCTCACAGCAGTCAAATGGTTGCACATCTCCCCACAGGAAATGGGGTAACTGGATTTCACGGCACAAGGACCACGTACCTATATGTGCCCCGAGTTCCTTCTGTCACAGCAGCCTCTCCCCTGTAGTGGGTTTGGCTGAGATGGAGTTTATTTCCCCAACAGCAGACCTCAGAGTGCTGTGCTTTGCACTGGGAGATAGAAAGGTGTTGATAACACACTGGTATCTTGGACTGCTGAGGGGTGCTGGCACAGCATCAAGTTTGTCTCAACATTTCCCCCTCACCAGTTGGCTGAGGATGAGTGAGATCTTGGAAGGGGACACAGCCAGGACATCTGACCCAAACTGACCAAAGAATTATTCTATACCATTAGGCATTTTCCCAGCAATAAAAACCAAGAGAAAGGGGTGGGGGCATTCATTATTATGGTGTTTGTCTTTTGAAGAAACCACTACGTGTACTAAAGCCCAGCTTCCTGAGAAGTGACTGAAGATTGCCTGCTGGTGACAATTAGAGGATAAAAATAAATATTTTGTTTTCCTTTGCTTCTGTAAGTGGCCTTTGCTTTTGCTTTCTCAAACTGCCTTTATCTTGACCCACAAGTTTTTTCCATCTTATTTTTTCCCGTGTCCCATCCTGCTGAGGAGGTAGAGCAATAGAGTGGCCTGGTGGATGTCTGGCATCCAGCCAAGGTCAACCCACCACATACCCAAAGCCCAACAGTCAGCACAAATTAACTTTAAGTCCCTTGGGCAGAAGGGGAGGCAGAAGCAGGATCCAATTATTTATTTGCTTGGAAGATGCCCAAGTACAGCACAGATAAATGCTGTAGATAAAAGCGAGTATGTCAGAGAGAGGCTGGAGTTGAAGAGTTTGGAGTCTGACCTGAGCTTCTGTAGTTTTGGGAAGTTCTGAAATTTTGTCTCCTGTCATGATTGACTCTAAAAATGCTAAATCTTTGACCCTGCCATGCAGCTGTAGTTTAGCATGTACAGCCAGGGTTTGGACGGGTGCACAGAACATTGGCAGGTACTCTGCTCTTACTTTTCATGCTTACTGCTATGTTTCACAATTCTACCTTAAAGGAAATGAAAGCCTTTGAGGATGGTGCATAAGGCAGGTAAACATGAAAAAGCTTATCTGTGCAGCAAACTGCATGGGCAGACACCAGCATGGTGAACACACGAATAAACACACAGTCAAGTGCTCACAAATAATGCATGCAGCAGTGTGCACCTGCATACTCATGCAGCTTTTACAAATCTACAGGCTGCACAGCAGGTAAGGAGGGTGTCAGTGACATATGGCCACCATTACAGTGCTCATAATTAGGATGATCCTGCCAGCAGTTCTCAGCCAGGCACATGCAACAGGGCAGTGACCCACAGGCACCCTTATGAGGAGCCTAAGGAGCCCCTGGGAGACTGCACTGCTCTCCTTTTGCCTTCCCCAGGCTGCAGCAATCTCATCTCCCACTGGTGCCTTTTCTGGGATACCAGCCCAGACAAGGGGTGGGCTCTTTGAACGTGCTATACAGTGCTATAAAATGGTCCTGTCCTCATTTCATGACCCTTCCAATCTGCCACTGCCCTCAGCCAATACAACTGAAATCTCCCATGATCACTGCCTTTTCCAGACCATCAATACATGCATTATTTTTCTACCTTGCAGATTGTACTGATCCTTTGGCAGGATATGCTCATCTTTCCAATGCCTTGAGTCACTCCAAATGGGGTGTGAAATTCAAAGGCTGCATCAGACCAGAGCTCTTGCTCCCCTGGATGAGCTGCACTCCCCATCCCCATCCCCTCCCAGCCCCTCTGCTGCAGTAACACTGCGGTGGGCATTCACTGGGAGTTTATGAGAAAGGATGATTTGTTCAGCCAGTGCATGAAAAAATACAGAGTACATCAGAAGAGTTGTATTTTTCAGGTGCTGTTCTGAAAGAAAAGAGGATATGAAGAAGAAATAAGAACAATGCTTTTGTACATGCACCTCCTAAGAAAAAAATCACCCCCTGAATCATGTTTCCAGTCTCTCACACTTTTCTTCAGACAGGAAAGGGAGGGATGTGTTGAAGACATATTTCTGAAAGGCTCAGAAGGGAGGCTGATGAAGCAAACAGAGCACAAGTGTTCACAACACCAGGGTCTGTCACAGCCTGGCGTTACCAAAATAGCTCAGTGCCTTCAGCTGGGAGACTCCCACTTCCACTACAACTGTATTCAGGCCTGGGAGAAAAGCTCCACACTGCAGGAGGCTGACTGACACCTGACCTTGCTGAAGCAGTTTCAGGATATCTTGCCCCTAAAGCTGGCTTTCTCTTTGCCCTAGGTTATCTACATATGCAGGAGACTCTTGCAAATAATTTGCATCTCCCTACACCCAGCTCTTCTCTCTCACACTATTTTCCAGCTGTCTCTATAGCTGGAACATATAAGCAGTTTCATGATTGGGATTGGTGTAGGGGTGGAAACAGAGGCAAGAGACAGTAGGATAATTGTGCAAGAGATGCTTGAAGAGGTGAAGGCTTTAGGGCTGTCTGGAAGGAAACTCTCTGGAGACATCCTGTCCTGGCAGTAGATGCTGTCATCCATGCTCACCGTGGTCCTGAGATGAGACACTAGGTCTGGCTCCAGTGCAGAATATATCACACACTGAAGTCAGTGCAGCCACTGAGATCAGTTGTAGTCACATAACAGCATAATAACAAAATGGTGGTCTCTCCCTTTAAATGAAAAAAAAAACCCCAAAACCACAGATGAAGCATAAGCTACTACCTTAACTTTCCCTTTTTATTAGTGTGTCTCTCTCCTACTGTGAAGAGAGAGTGAAAAATATGCTTGTCTTAAGTGAAACCACTTACAGATTACAGCTACAAGGGAAAAAAATTGCAGCCTCCTCATTTTCTTAAGGCTAGCTTTCTTAAGGATGTTTGAATTGAAACTATTCCATTTAACATGCTATGAATTTTTTCTCTATTTAATTCACAGTCAACCTCTCTGTATCTATACAAGCACATTTAAATTTCCAGATGTGAACTACAGCTGCAAACACAGAGCTGCCAATGGGGAATATGACCTCCAGATGGCAGGGGGAATGGGACCCAGTCCTAAAATATTCACCTTTTACTCTGGTGAACCCAGGGAATCTCTGTCCCCAAACCAGCAGCTCCAGGCACAAAGGACCCAAAGCAGACTTGTGAGTTCAGATCACTAGAGGGAGACACAGCAACACACACATCCACACCTCATCAGTGTCCTGCACTCAGTAACCTCTTCAGATACTGTTTTACTGCAGTTGACTACCTGAGTGCTAAATGGTGTGTCTGGAGAATGAGGAAGGCTGATAGGCAAGGCAGCCAGATGGCCTGCATCTACGAGTCTCAGCAGGGCAGGCCTAGGAGACCTCTCCTCTTTTTGTCCTAGTCAGGGCAAAAAAGTCCCTTGATTTTAATGGGTCTGTGGAATGGGTAGGAATGATGGAGAAATGGAAAGTTCATTAGGCTGCTATTGCTATCCTGCTTGTCAAAGCACATGGCGATTCCTTTTCCTGTCATCATTAATTATGGGAGGTTTTGGATACTCATCTTCTGGGGTGCTCAGTTTTCACTCCCACATCTAAGCCCTCTGGGATCCTTCAAGACTGGCTCATGGACATAGGGGAGGAAAAGCAGCTAGCTGTTCCTGGATGCCCCAGCTAAACAGGAGTGTCCCCAATGAGTATCATTAAGCTTTAGGATGGAGGCACAGCACTGCAAAGACAGTAATATTACTGCCTGCGGTGAACTAGAAAAATGCTGCTTTTCTGTAGGTGGAGGAAAGTTTTCATATGGGCACAATCCAGCTCAGCCTTTAAAACGCCATGGAAAAGACTTTAACAGCATGACCGAGTAGAATTGGTACCCATCTGGGAGAAGATAAAAAGGAGGCAACTCTACCAGACTCCAACTTGCTGCAAGGAGCAACATTTTTATCATTTTTATGTGGCAGGAAGGCAACTAACTTGGTACAGAACTGCCACATCTTGCCAGCAGCACAGACAAGCTTGCCAGAGGTGGAGCAGATAAGCACTGACCACAAGATTCCACATGTTCCTCTCCAACCACTGCTGTAGGCAGCAGGGTAAATTTCCTCCTCACAACAGCTTTATTTGTCTATTTCCCTAGAAATGCCAAAATACTCATTAGGGCTTGCTCTCCCTCTATGTCCTGGGACAGTAGAGAGAAATAAAAGCTGTTAAAAAATGAACATTTAATGCATAAACAGTGTTTGTACTGAAACAGCATCAAAGCCCACGGTAATCAAATGGGGCATTATTGCAAGGTGATTACAAGAGGAAGGATCCCTGTTCAGTGCATATGTGGCTGGGCATAGAAGAAAGAACATAAAGTGTGCTGGGGAGAGAGAACTATCACAACTTAAGTCTCTTACAGGTGAGGAAGGAGGCAATGTAGATCTAGCTTGTGGGCCCTAGGAAAAACAGACCTCTAAAAATATAAGAAATGCGGAAAAAGTGTTAGTGGGAAGCAAATAGAGGTTGAAACAACTTTAGATGCCTTCTGGAGAAGACCTGAAAAAGTTGAAAGTTTGGCTTGTTTCCCAGGCTCTTTATGAGCCAGCATCCTCCTCCTTTTTTTTTTTTCCCCTACATATTGGATAAGATGAAGACTAAATAGAGAGAAAAAGACATCTCAGAAAGTGTGCTAAAACAAACTGGGAGTGTATAAGAGGTAAAGTGCAAGGTCTCTGTGGAAGATGTTTTATCAGAAAGTATTTTGAACATGAAAGAATGGAAAAAAAAAAAAAAGAGGAAAAGGACATCTGTTTAAAAAACCATCAGTTGCCTCAATTGTTTTGTTAAACAAATATCTTGTAAACCTCAAGTTTCCTGAGACAGTTTCATGGGGGGGAGGTTGTGAAATAAGAACTGGCATAGTAATGCCATAAAGCCCCCACCAAATCCAAACAAAAAAACCCACCCCATGCTTCCCAAAACAAGGCTCCTTTTCTCTACCACTGTTTACTAAGGTTTTAGGAGAGCAGGAGAAAGATGCCCTAAATACAAATGCTTTAGATAACCAGAAAATCTGCTTCCCACCGCTACTTACTGACCACAGGGCTGACTTGTGGTCTCTGGCTGAGGGTTTTCTGCTTGTTACTTTCTTTGGGCATGAACTGGGTTTCCCTGTGCAGCACAAAGTGAAGCAACAAGGCTTTGGACTTAGGCAGCAATGAGAAGCAAGCCAACACAGGACATAATGATCAAAGTTGCCCATTGTGACCTATATGGCCTTCTTAACTCATGCCTTCAGAAAGCTCTCTGTCTCCTGTTGCTTCAATGCTCAGCTCTACAAGGAGACTGGCATGCACTGGAGGAAAATACACAAGTGAGCGGGGGTGTGAGATAATCTGTCTCTTTCACTTTAGGTCTTATCCTGATCTCTGAGCCCCAAAGCATGAAGTTTAACATCCTTTTCAATATTTTTATTGTGAATAACAAGAATATCCAGATTTGTTCACATTATCCTCAGGAATACACAAGCTGGTTGACTCTTGCCAAGTTCTTGTCTTTAAATAACTTTCCATAGCAATGAGTTCTACAGCTGTTTATAAACATATTATATGTATTCCATCTCAATTACACAGGGCATGCAGGCACAGTTCTGTATTCTCTATCCCTCCTAAACTTCCCAGGCTACGGTAAATTCCCTAAGACTCAATGTGAATTTCTAGCACCCTCTAGGGAGAATCAGACTGGCATATTTGACAAGCCTTCTCATCTCTTTTCATTTGATGCTGTGACATGAAACTTGGGTGTTGCAATCAATACTTATCTGCTTTGCACTAGACTGGTTCTTCTTATGCTGTGATTACCACTGTAATAACTAAGCTCTTTTTCTGAGCCAAAGTGGGTTTCTTTAGACTGTCAGGTGGAATTTGGAAGAATCCAGAATGTTTTCTTCTCTATCAAGTGGCCTTGCTGGCGGAGGCCAAGGAAGTTGGATCCAGAATGGGATACCTAGTGGCTTTATACAGGTTTCATACTCGGTAGCTTCTCCAGGAAAAGGGAATTGCTTGTTCCTCAGCTGGTAACTCAATCTCTCAACTTTAGTCAATATAGCTTTGTCTCCCTGTCACCAGCTCTCAGGCTGCCATCAGCATGGCTGCTAAAGGCACTTGCCAGAGCACCCACAAGCAAGGCCCTTGGGAAGGTTTCAGTCACTGATGCTTTGTGGCAAAGAGGCAGAAACACGAATGGTCCTGCTCTCATGAGCTCTCAAGTATAAACTTCTCAAGACAGGATATGGCTTTTTCTTCTGCATTTGCCTGCCCATGCACAGCAAAAGGGTTGGCAGTGAGATCTCTGGTAATCCAGAGACCTTGCAACAACTGTACATGTTCATATTTCTGCAAACCCGATTCACAAGAGGCCACTCTTTAGGGCTTCCCTTGAGAGTTCATTGGTAAGGATATGAATGTACATTAATTTTTCTTCTTCCCAGAAAGCTCTTTTTCAGTCAACCAGGCACCTAGCTTGGCTCTGAATAAGACATAGAGATGAGAAATGATAAATTATACTCTAGACTGTGATCTCAGCAGCTTGCAGGCAGGGAGAAGACACATTAGCCTGAATAAACATAAGTCAGTAGACACCTGAGGTAAAACTAAGAGGGGCTTGAAAGCAGGCACTGGCTACCATCTCTGAACTATTTCACTGGAGTCTTTTCTTGGCTGTGTTAGTTGTTATCCTGGTGCAAGGTACAGGGAAAACAGAGCTCCTTCTAACATAACTACCCACAGATGGGTAGGCTGCCTGTGGTATCCCTCACAGACCATGTAAGTGTGATAAGTGATAAACAGTTCTGTGTCGGGACTTTGTCCAGGATGTGGTGCAGCTATGGGATATTTGAGGTTATTGCATTCGGTGACAAAAAATAATCTATACCTTTGTGGGGCATGGATTAGGCAGGTTATGAGCTAATATAAAGGAGAATAAAACAATAGGGTACCATCCACTCTTGGTACAAAGAATCTGGGTTTTGTCCCTTTCAAGAGATGAGACTATGGAGTGTTCCCTAGTGAAGTATTCCTAATGCTGACAACTGCTAATTCATGCAGCCTGAATAGCACACCATCAATACTCACCCCCACTCTAACTGAACACATCACAATTTCCTGACAAATCCAGTTCAGATCTTCGGTTTTATGGACTTTGCCAAGGCTTACCATCACAAACCAGGGTGGCAAAAGTCAGCAGGTATGGCAGGCTTAACAAGCCTGCAGCTGTGTCCTGAATCACAGGAAAGGGATCAGACTATGTGCAGGGAGGGACCTGCTGGCCTGCTGCTGGAAGGTGCAGGTCCGTGATCCCAGAAAAGAGCTCTGCTGGCCAGAGGAGAAGAGCTAATGAAGCTGTTTGTGCTCCCAGACAATGCCTGTTAAATTATCCACAACTACTCAGACCAGGTTGCCAATGTCGGCCTCTCAGGTGAAAAAGAAAAGGGTCTTAGTGATTCTCTCCACCTTCTCTGTCAAAATATAATCTGCCAATCATCTGAAGAGGAATGCAAGAGGAGAGCAAGGACTTGCATCGTTCCAAGGAATGTCATTCCTGCTTTCATCAAATTAAAGCTGATCTGTAATGTCTTGTGCCATTGAATTATTATTTCTCCTCTTACCTGCCATCCTCCCAGGTGTCAGTGCTACAGTCATCAACCTCAGTCACTTTAGCTTTCTCAGAGGGTTAGGAGAGGTTTTTTTCCTGTGGGCTGCTTGAGGGGATCAGGACTTGAAGTAAGAAAAATGTCTGGTTCAACTGCTCACTGAAGAACCAGAACACGAAGCAACACAGCAATTTACAAATCAATTTTTTAGCTTCCCAGATAAGCAGATAACTAAGCTATGATTGCAGCATTTAAATGAACTATCACACGCATCCCTACCTTTCCTGCCTAAGTACCAACACTGCCTTCCCTTTGCATTTGTATCTTCCACTTCTCAGCCAACAAGAATTCAACCATTTCTGTGGTCCTAACTCAGGTAATTAGCCAACAAACTCTGTTCATGAAGTCAATGAATGAAAAAAACAGCAGACAAAGTTGCTAATGAACTCCTTGAGGAGAGTACACAAAGAAAAAAGTAATTTGGCCCTCTCGCCCCCTGATACGGGTTTAATTCCACTACCTGGCCATTCAAAACCTCCCACACAAGCTCAATAACACTCTTTCTTCCAGTTCTGCAGTCACAAGTTTAACCATGAAAAACATTGAAGGAGAGAGATATATTTTAGAAACCTTTACAATGATCTAAAATAGCTCTTTGATGCATAGCAGATGTCTTCAAAACTCGCATAAATGGAGCCAAAATGCCTTGCAGTTCTGGAAAAGGGAGATTCCAAGATAAGACACGTTTCCAACTGCAGCAGCTCTGGAAAGGATTTGGAATTTATATTAATTGTCAACCTCAAGGAAAACATTTAAAAGAAGCCCTTCTGTCTCCCATTTTGAGACAAGTGTCTTACTGGGCTTTATGCTGCTCAAAGACCTGATGTCTGCCTGAAAGCAGTTCCTCTGTATCTGTAAAAGACAGCAGATGGGTTCAGATGGGGAAAAAGAAAGAACCACAATCAGTAACACATGGAGGTGACAGACTGAGGACTGCCTGCCCTTCATCATAACCTCTAGTTTGTTACACAGGAGGTGCTTGGCAGGCTTCACTGTAGGGAGGAGGACTGAGGAGGGATTCACAAGGAGTCAGTGAGATGGTGCTGAGGGATGCTAACAAGGCAACACCTCTGAGACACACAGCATGGGAGAAAAAATGTGAAGGGACATGCTGGAAAACTGAACAGAGCCAAGAAAACTGTCCCCACAGTCAGAGTAGGGATGGGATTCTTCAGTTCTGTTGCTAACTAGAAGGGATAGCCAGAGCGAGGATTTGTTCTGTGGAGACTTCTGTAAAAAGGGAGAAAAAAAAAATCTGTGTCTGATACAGTGAAATAGGTGGTACAAATGAAAAAAAACTCCCACAAAGCAGCAACAGCCAAAACGATGAGTCAGGACAAGAATCTTCTCACTGCTCTGAAGAAAGCATCTCATGTGTACCAGATCTTAGATTTTATGAAGATTTAACGCCCTTAACTCAGTGTTAGGCTGTGCTCACAGAGTAGCTAGGGAGTATCTTTTAGTTGGATACAAGAAAGAGAACTTAAAGACTGATGCAGCGGTAATATGGAAGATTTGACATGAAGTAAACCTTAAGAACAGAAATATCACAGCGAGAAGATTCTATATATACATAATTAAAAATGAAAAAAAGAAGTTCTCTTCTCCTACGAACGTAAATGGCACAGTCATACTTAATTTAGAAAAAAACCTGAAAAACAGAAGAGGAAAGTCAGGTAGGGATGATAATACCACAGATGATTAGTGTTCCCCTAATCAGCCCTGCTCTCACCTCCTCTTGGCAGGCTTTCCCCATCTTTTTCTCTTGGTATTGCAAGAAATGGGCCAGAAATACAGACTGCATATCTAGCTTTCATATACATGAAAGCTCAGGAGAACTTTGGTTTGGCTGAAGACACAAGACAGGAATTTAAGTAATCCCAATCTCAACCACAGGCTCCAAATCCAGGGGCTTCTGGATGTAGCCCTTAGATTAAGCTCTGTTCCAATGTGTCATTCTACCTTTCTCTCTCCAACTTTCTTTCTGCAACACTTTCTGGCTCACTTTTCTCCTCTTTTCTGGCTGCTGAACTGCAGTAGAAAGCTGGACTATCTGTAGCATATGCAGAATGTTTGTTCTCTGCCTCCCTCAAATCCTCTTTAACCCTTTACATATGTAGGAGTATCACGGAAGATTGTTCATATGGGGCTAATCAATGCTTTCCCCATGCATTTTAGATAAAAGTATATCTGACAGGAAAAGCAATCAGATAAAGAGTTTTTCTCTCCTCCAAGGACATGATATGGAAGGATAGAAATCTACTTCTTGTTCTCATCCTACTGTTAAATCTTTAGGGGTTGAAGGTACCCAAGCTGCTAACCCCCTTTTAGTCTGGCTACTACAAAGACATTCTCCTCCCAACCTTGCCACATCCTTGAGCTTGGAGGGCACAGTCAGACAGCAGAACAAAGATGGTGAGTTCTCCTTTATTCTGTTACCATCCTGCTCTTCACTCACCTTGAAGATCAATTGCCTTCTTTAGTCACCTCAGAAGACACAGGACTTTTGGCTGTGTGCCAAAGTGGAGAGCAGTATGAAATGAATATGAAAAATGGGCTACTGTTTGCCTCTCCCTTTTAAGGCAAATCAGTAGGAAGCAAATCCCATGGTTTTCAGAAAGAACCTCTTTTATGCAGTGTCTCAACAGAAATCCTTTTCCCTCAGTCTAGCACCAGCAGCATTTCATCTCCACCACTGTGCTGTGCAGTACCAGCGGTAGAGATTGGGACAACTAGATGAACACCTAAGCTAAATAGAATTACAGGTCCAATTCTGCAGAGCATCTATTGAAGTAATTTCATTTGTTCACTTGGAAAACCTGGTTATTTTGCCTGGGAATTCAAACTGCAAAACAAGCTTGAAGTACATTTAAGATTCTTGCCACTTTTCTATAGCTGCCTATATTGCTACTGAAATTTTCTTTGATGCTGGAAGAGAAGGGAACTACTGTACAGATCACAAATTGAATCCAGTTGGATTTCTTACCTGTGGGAGTGAGGTGCCTCCAGGTGATGACAGGCTCAGGACGCCCATTTGCCATGCAAACCAGGGTCACATTGCTGCCCTCATTCACGGTGATGTCCGAGGAGATATTGGAGATCTTTGGTGGAACTGCAAAGACAAGAGAAAGTTTGACATTGTTAAAAGCAGAATTATGGAGGGTAGCTTGCCTAGCCTAATCAGTTACCTACCTATTAACCAGAGCCAGCCACAAACTCACCTCACAGGCTGCACCCCTCTCACTACTAGCTGGGTTTCTGAAATTACATCAGAGTAGGATGTACTGGTGTGTAGTTTGTATTTCAAGGGTCTACAGCTAGAAACAGCCTGTGCTGCAACTGCAGCTTTGTGTTTGCACAAGTTTGGGGGTCTTCATAAAATGACCTCTCAGAACTTTGCCTGCCTACCTCAAGGCTACCTGGA
The DNA here is from genome assembly GCF_028551555.1 of Melozone crissalis. Taxonomy (NCBI): domain Eukaryota; kingdom Metazoa; phylum Chordata; class Aves; order Passeriformes; family Passerellidae; genus Melozone; species Melozone crissalis. The sequence goes on along the minus strand of NW_026535786.1, from coordinate 17,454,547 downwards.
AGGGATCAGCAGGCTCCAAGTATCATCCCAGCTAATTTTTACACTCTGGGGAGTCCCAGATGGAGTTCTGCATCCTCCTGTGGGATGCCAGGCTTCAAGGCACTGACTCAAAGGGTGAATTAGTTATGGGTTTCTGTGACACCTTTCAGCCAAGAGGGATCCCCCATTTGCTACCTGCAGTAGGCAGTCTCTGGATGACTGCACCACCCATGGCAGAGCACCAAAGGCACAGTAGAATCTTTAAGATTCACAAGATCAGCCATGACTTGGACATTCAAGATCCTTAAAAACTTTCCAAACTGAGTTTGTGTCATGGTGCCAGAGTAACCATGAACTGGGACCTGAACAGGCACTTCCAGGTGTGGAGTGTGCCAGCTGCTGCAGTCTTTCCTCTCTCACACCCATGTCTTGCTTCCATGCTTCACACTCCATGTCAGGTGGTGGGGGATTTTCACTAAAAAGGAATCCTCTAGTTTGTTTTTTTTAAATATATTTTCAGCTTCCAAATTTGTGTGTAGTGAGGAATGAAACAACATAATTTTCTGCTTTGCTTACCACAGAGTAAACAGACAGCAGCTTCCCCTTCCCCCTGCCTGGCAGGAGTGGCTGATGGTCCTTTTGAAGCAACACTGCCTATAAGCTAGGTGGGGAAAAGGAAATGAAGCCTGAAGAGAGCAACTCACTACTTCCAGCTGTGTTGCTGGATTCACAGGAATGTTGTTTACAACCCACAGCTCATTAGCCCCTCTCTGTAGGCCCCAAACTCACGGACAACATTTGAGTATCTATGGCCATGGGACTCCCGTGAAGGAAGGGGACTGTTGAGTAAAGTGAGGCAGACATCTATTTCCCAACAGGCTCACTCAGGCAGGCAAGGAGAGATTGAAGGCAGGGGCACTGAGGAAGGGTTGTCGTGACCTGTGGAGAAGAGACAATGCAGAGGGCAGTGAGGGAGCAGCCAGGGGCAGCACAATGGGGAAGGCTTTTGCATGCCTTGTGAAAGCAGGACAGCTGGGGGCCCACCTCAAATGCCTGTGCACCACTGCAAGCATCGTGGTGGAAAACCAGCAGGAATCTGATGTTCACACAGATTCACAGAGGGATGTGTGTGAAAAATCATTGGGATGTTGGAGCTGGGTTGAGACAGCTCAGGACTGGCATGTAACTCAGATACAGGCTTTCTAAGAAAGACAGGTGGGAAAGGAGAGGAATAAAATTGCAAAGCAGTGGCTGGCATGTACCCAGGTCTGGATGGTGAACTAGCTCAGATGTAAGGATCAGAGATATCACAGCATCACTCTTGTTCCTTGGTGGTTGTTACCAATTACTTGATTAAGAAGAGGCAATACTGCGTTAGACAGGTAGAATAAGCCTCACAATAACAGTCCCTCTTTAGGGACAAACCACATTGATATTTTCAGGAAGGGAAAAATTTCAAGGCTCAAGCAGTCACACGTGGGAGTCCTTCAGGTTCAGCATGAGTTAGCAGTATGCCCTTGCAGCAAAGACCAAACATCCTGGGTTGTATTAGCAAGAGTATAACCCCCAAGTGGAAGGAAGTGTCTAAAACCCTTTACATGGTGCTTATGAGACAGCATCTCAGGCACTAGATCAGTTTGGGGCTCCCCAGAACAAGAAGGCTATAGACACACTGGAGCAAGTCCACTGGAAGGCTCCCAAGATGGGAGAACCTAAGAGAGATGGGTCTGCTCAGTCTTGAAGAAGAGAAGGCTGAGGGAGATCTTGTTGCTCTCTAAAAAAAGTGAGTGGGAACGTGCAGAAAAGACACAGGCAGGCTTTTCTCAGAGGTGCGTAGTGAACAATGAAAAGCAGCTAACATGATCTGCAATTTAGGGAAAATTCTGACTCAAAATAAGGGAAAAGCTTTTACTTTCAGAAAGGGCTCCTCAGAGAGGGGATGGAAACTTATCCCTGGAGATACAGAAAACTCACTTCCTTTCTTTTCCAGTGGATGAGGGGAACATCCTGTTCTATGGCTCAGGACAGACCTGCTCATTGTTCCAGCTAGCAAATCTGCAGGCTGGCAGAGCCCTGAAAGTTCTGGTGCCAAAATACAAAGTGCTACTCTTACTTACTGAGAACAAAGCAACTTGGAGGGCCACCTCAGACCTGATAGAAGACCAACATGCACAGGAGAGGACAGAGGGGCTTAGTCTGGGAAAGAACATCAGAGGCTGCTATTTCTGGTGAAGTTGTGGCCCAGGTGTTCTGTCAGGGGACACAAGGACAGTGACTTTGGAGCACAATTTATCCATGGTGCTCACTGGGTAAGGAGAGCCCAGGAGTAAAACCAGTGGCTATACCACATTTTGGGAATATTATCGTAACCTCAAGGGGTTAACATTTGCATAAGGAAAAAAAAGCCATGCAACAAACCAGGAAGGACTAAGCTAAAGCAGGACTAGCAGGTGAAGCTGTGGGCCAGTGTGAAGTCCTAGTAGAATGGTGCAATGCCAGCCAAAATGGCTGAGGAAAGAGCAGCAAAAGCCACTACAGGGGAGCAGCAGAGCCCCAGCTGGGACATGTATAAACTGCCGCTCTCCAAAGCCGTCAAGACATTTTACTTCACAGAGGATCAAATAAACTCAGCCAGCACAAGCAGTTTTGACCATGCCTACTGAATGCCCAAGAGGAAGAGCATGTGTCCAGATGGTTGCCACTTTTTCAGATGAGGGTGAAAAGGACATCCAAGACTGAAATCCTGTTAGGAATATAATGGCTGGTTCCTTTCAGCTGGCACCTCAGTCAGAAGGCAAGGAAAGGCTAAGACAAGGGGGAATAGGGCAGAAAATAATTTCCCTCTGAATTTAAAACCTGGCTTGGCTTCCTCTGTTTAGAATCCAAAGCCAGTGGACAATAATTTCACTCAGATAAAAAGTCAGAGACTTTTAATTTTCAGGGCGTCAAGCCAGCATGTTAAAATGCCAGAACTGTCAGCACCAGCAACAGTTAGCATTGCCTCCTTGGCACTTGTCATTACTTTGCACACACCTTTTTAGGACAACCTTAAAATGAGAAGCTTTGACCTTATTATTTTTCCCCATGTGTGGGTTGTATTATGTTTTCACAGGTCCCAGACAGCTGAAAGAAGGATTGCTGAGAATAAAACCTCCTGGGACCAGAATCTCCTGGGTGTCACAGCCTGCATTTGCCCAGCCATCTCCTATTGACCCTCAAGTGGAAAATTCTTCTGTGACTGGTCTCTCCGAACCATTAGCAGGGGCAAACCCACAAGCTGCAGCCCCACAGCAGGGCAAATACTACAGCTCAACAGCACTTACAGGCATTTTCATAATTTGACTAACAGCTTTTTACTTCAGGGTAAAACACGCTGCTGCTAGACCCCTCTGGCTCCAAGGACCCCTCTGGTTCCAAGGAAAAGCACTGCCAGGGTCTTAGGTACTGCTGAAAAAGATAGGATTAACATATTTTTCTGCTCTTTCAGTGTAAATCATATCAAGTATCCATTACAATGTGCTTGGGACGCCCCTGGTTGGGGTGGGGAGCAGAGCCATGAAAGGAAGCACGCTGTAGTACCCCACTTCTCCATCCCCAGACAGGGAGGATGCCCTGCCCACAGCAGGGACTGATTCTGGAGAGATGGGAATGAACACTGAGAGGCATGGCTTAAAACTCACATATTTGTTTCTTCTACATTTCACATCTACGGCACAAGGCTGATGCCAGCCCAGCATCTCATCTTCCACGTCACTGACAGCAAATAACAAATCCCAAAGTAACCAGCGGCCATTCTGCATGAGAGAAGCTCACATTGGAAGGGATGGAGAGCTGCAAGGCAGGAGTGAGACAAGGGCAGAGATACTGTAGGGTGCCCTGGACCGGGAGGGCAGCAGGGCAGGAGGGGTACAAGGTCAGAGCTGGTGTGGCAGATTTTAAGTCCCAAGAAAGATACAGTGACAGAGCTGGGTAGAACAGGCTTGTGCAGAAACAGCTTGCACCGAGGCTGTTCTAGTTAATTGCCGTCAATCCTTCACTTCATGACAACTGCAACTCACATTAATTTAAATAATAAGAAAGACTGAGACATGAAAAATAGATCATGCTCCCCCAGCACAATCACTGTTGCTCTCCAGATGAAAGCAGGTGATTTGTTTCCACAAAAACACCCGCTATAGCAGTTATTGCAGACCAGGGGCTGCATACGCAAGGCAGCAAGGAAACCACAAACAAGCAAACACACAAACATCTGCTGCTGTTATCCTTGCCTTTTATGACCAAAGCCCTTCAGAGCTCAAAACTCCTCCTGAGATATTACCTGGGATGGTGTGGGCGGGCTGGATCAGTGTTCTGATTCAAGGCTGTGGAAGGAGGCAAGGAGCAGTGCTACATCCCTAATGTCAGTAAATGAGTGAGGTTAAGAGACGCAAGTTCACATGCAGGAGACAAACTCATTAGTGCCTTTCCAGGGGTGCATGGGGGATGGCACAAGAAAGCACCAAGGCCACCCTTGCTAAAGCACTGCTTCTAGAGATCTTTTCCTGATGTTGTTTATGCTGAACCTGACCTATGCCACAGCTCCCAAACAGTTCAGATCCCTGCCTTTTGATCAGAGCACCTAGACACAGCACAGGCACAAAGTGGCAGGAGTGGGAGCCTCTGCTTAGCAGAAGTTGTACAAGGGGTACTCACAGGCTGGGGGCACTAGTCCCTGGCTCCTGCACTCATGCAACTCTGCTTTCATGGTGCTTCACACGACACCTCAGGGCAGCAGGAGGATGGGTTTGTGAGAAAAGGGCAGGAAGCACAGGACTAGGAACTCAAGTCAGGTATGACAACAAAAAATGCAAACAGAGGGAGAGTGGACACCTAGTGAGAAAACTCTGAGCCATGTAAATGCACTCACATGAAATTGAGTCAGACTCCTTGGACTCTTCCCTCTGGGTAAACAGTGTCCTACATCTAAGAGCCTTGGATGGAGCTTTCCACTGTGGGGCAGCTACTCCCCAGTCTCCAATTCCAAGACTGCTCAACAGTACAGTATTTTGTCAATAAGTCACAAAATCATTAAAAAAATACAGCTCTTATTCCCAGTCTACAGACCTATAATACAGCAAAAGCTGCTTAATACCTCCAAGACACAGATGCCAACAGTACTGCAACTGCCTAAGAAAGCCCATAAGCTTCATTTAAGTGGTCTAACTGCTTGTCTGAAAAAGGGCACCTTGGATACAAATGGAAAAATTCTCAATTCCTTCCATATATCCTCATTAGTTGCTTCCTCCAGCCTATTTCCTTCCTCTCTGTAGGCTAGTAGGACCCCCATCTGTTGGATAAAATTAGGAGTCCCACCCACTAATACACAGGAGTGACCAACTCTCAGGGCAAAAAAAAAAAAAAGAAAACATCAGGACTTCTCTCCAAAGTCAAAGGAACTTTGGAGCCACTAAAACCCTCCCCAGGTGCCTATCAATTAGCCTTGAGAGTTCTTATTTCCTTGTCCCCAGATCCCAATTAACAGCACTTTATATAAAACGCTAATAAGCCCCAAAGCAGAGGTAGGGGGGATGCTGACCATCATATGGTTCTTCAGTACTTTAGAACAGCCGCCTTGCTCACCACAATTAGGGGTCCTTTCCTGGGGCAATTAATTGACAGCAAATTGGCCTCATTAGTCATTGTTTAGTTAAAGTGTTTAGTGGTGAAAAGAGAACCTGAAGAAGGGGTTGAGCTGCTAAACACAACTAAATGGTTTAATTTCCCTCTTATGCTTGCAGCAGGCTAATCACAGCTCTTTACAGCAGTAACAAGAAACAGCTTGTTGATGCTAAAGTCCGCAAAGGGAGCAAACTGAGGGCTGGAAAGTAAAATCCAGACACCCTTTGGGATGCGGCATGGTAATGTTTCTGAAGCATTCTACAGAAGAAATGCGACATCAGACCCAAGATGTGTTTTTACGGTCTGATTCACGCTGCAGCCTCAGCCAGAGGGAGACGAAGCTGTCAGCAGAGCGAGAGGGCAGACAGGGAAGTTGCTGAACTTCATTAAAGAGAGTGGACTCTGAAAGAGCATTCTGACCTTCCACTCTGCTAGGCTTGTTTCACTCTGCCAATGCCTCGCTCAGCATTAAAGCTTCTGTGAAGTAGAGGCAAATGCTGAAGGCTTGGTTTTGTTTTTTAATCCCCTGGGAAACAAAAACCTCTCAAAATACACTACAGAGTTTCCACAAGGTGTAAAAATTCCCTCTTTATGTTGTCTGAAAGGGAGTGCCTCATCATGTGGCCTTTAGGGAAGAGCCTATGACCGCCAGAGCATGGAAGCCACTTTAAAAGATCTGCAGTTCCCAACCCATAGTGTGCAGCTCCCAACCCATAGTGTGCTCCCCCACTGCTCTGCACCACTGGAGCTGATCTCCATCAAGCATCACTGCTGATGCCCAGAGAGGCCGGGCAGAAGGAGGCACAGGGGCCACTAGCTTGGGCCTGCATCTTGGTGAGCTCCCCCATCAAGCAGCCGGAGCCTCACCCGCTGAGACGCCAGGCAGGAAATTGTTTAAAATCCAGATGGGGACTGCGCATATTGCACTGCCTGGGAGCAGAGAAGCAGACAGGATCCTGTAAATCAAAGCCATGTGCAAAGCTACCCACGAGCTGGGTAGCATGTCAGAGCACACCACACTGGAGAGTAAGAGCTTACAAGCCAAAACATTTTGTCTAAAGGAATGCTCTGCCTCATCCAATAGTGTCTGGACTATTTTTTCCACATAACATTGCATGGGAAGCCCTTTCAGTACATTCTTTCTTTCTTAGCAGAGAGCAGCACAGTGTGTGAACGTGTTGCACTGTCCCATTCCTGAGCTGTTGGAAAAGACAGCACAGAACTGGGCTCAATTCCTTACACTCATTATCACTGATTTTACTTTTTATAAACTTGTCTCCACTAAATTTTCAAGAGAGAAATTATTTAGCTTCCACACTGAGAGAAACACAGAAAGGAACATCTTAAATCTCAAGCCAGCCTTGTTTATCAGTGCACTAAGGTGACAGTATAGGTCAGGGTTAAAAACAGTCTCACTCCTGTTCATAGCCCAGCACCTCCACTTGAAAACTGGATGCCAGTCTTGCACTGTAAAGCATCTCCAGCTCTGAGTCTAAGCTCCAGCTTTTACCTGGTGCTGATTGTATTTCACCCACACCTGTTTTTTTGGTATGCCCTCTCCAAGCACAGGTTTACAGAACCCACATTTTTGGATCCTGATGCAGTCCAGGAGAGCAGGTTCTCAGTTATCTGCTCAGCATGTAAATGAAAGTACAAAACACAAGCCAGGCATATGCCCAGTATCTGCTTATCACCAGATATGCACCTCTGCATATGAAGTTCTCAGCTACAACCCTTTCCTTTCTTTTCTATTAGCATACTGAATTTATGCCACTCATCTGCAGCTCCTGTCTTTAAAGCACTGCTCTGTGCACTTGCACTTGTTTGCGCTCCTACAGTTCTTTCTGCTTGTAAAACTGACTTCAAGAGCTTTATGGCCAACCCTCCTAGAGGAGCCTGCTGTGACAACACAGCCTTCCTCACAGGACGTGTGTAAACAACAACAGAAGTGCTTGTCATGCTAATCCCCAGGGATTAACTCTTGGAATGCCACCTAATCCCAAACATTTTAAGGACTGCAGATGTACACAGCTTTTGGTCTTTGTTTCAAGTGTGTTTACATATTCCCTGAGACTGTTCTTTTAAAATCTGGTAAGTATTTACTTATGGGACTGAAACAATAAAAAATCTTTCTTTCTGTGGACATAATCAGCCATCCTGGAAGAGAGATCCTGTAAGAAAAGTTGTCCTTAGTGTTCAGGTCCTCCAAAGACATTTCTGAGAATTTTCTTAAGAAGAACCTGTTCACAGGAACATTAAGCATGTTGGATGTATATGGCACGCAGCTGAGTCCTAAGATGCAGCCTTTCTAGGGCTTGATTCAGAGCCAAGGGAGCTTCTCCTGTGGTGTTGTTCATCTCTGGACAAATCCTTTTACAGCAAGAATGGGTGATGGCTTCAAGGAAATGCTGCAGCCAGAACAGGAATGCTTTATTAGTCAGTTGGGAAGAAAACTCCCAAGATTATGGGTTTTCAACTGAGTCCCATCAGACCTTGGCTCCTGCCTGCTAACTCCTTCTTTGGGACATAGATTAGGGAGCACTGGCCAGGTATGAGGAGGAAAAAAATAACAGAGAAAAGCCTATGTCATTCCAGGGCAAGAGGTACAGGTCCAGAAAAGATCCTAAAAAGGCAAGTGGGGAAGTAATTTAGTTTCAGCTAATACCCCACTCTGGCTAGAGAAACAGAGCCAAATTTTTTGGTTTTTTGTTTTCAGTTCTTGTGCTGTTGTTTATATTCAGCTCATTAGGGACAGCATACAACCAACAGAACAACCATCATGAACCACTGATGAGCATCCACACAGAGGCCATCTCTCTCCAAGGGCTGTTCTCAGATTCCCTTGACTGCCCACGGTTTATCCCACATCCTCTTTGACAAGCCACAGGGTTATAAATATGGCTCTCAAAGTGTCTTGTGGATACCACATACCCAAGGATCTGGCTCAGTTTCAACCGAGGCATGTTTGCAGTGACAAGCCTCTCACTCAAATCAAATGCATGTGGTACATGTAGAATATTTTTTTATTAGCAGGCTTTCCTTTCTCACACATTGAATTGAGCAAAATGGAGCAGGACAGCTTGCTGTAGGCCACCTTTCAAGATAGCTTTCAGGATTCTGGAGGAGCAGAAAGCTACAGCAGCACTTTGGAAATACTGGATTTGCTTTCAGTTAAAAGTATGAAGAACAAAGATAATAATCCCATACTGGCACTTTTACACAGAATCACAGAATGCCTTGGGTTGGAATGGATATTAAACCTAAAATCATCTAGTTCCAACTCCCCTGCTGTGGCCAGGGACATCTTTTACTAGATCAGGTTTCTCAGAGCTTCATCTAACCCGGCCTTGAACATTTCTAGGGATGTGGCATCCACATCTCTCTGCAACCTGTTCCAGTGCCTCACCACTGTCAAAGTGAGCAATTTCTTTCTAACACCTAATCTAAACCTGACCTCTTTCAGTTTGAAGCCATTTCCCCAACCTGTCACTACATGCTCTGGTCGATATTCTCCTCCATCTTTCTTGTAAGATTCCTTTAGTTACAGGAAGGCACTGTAAATTAGGTCACCTTGAAGCCTTCTGTTCTCCAGGCTGAAGAACAATCACAATTCTCTCAGCCTTTCCTTGTAGAAGAGATGCTCCACCACTCTAATCACCTTGGTATCCTTCCTCTGGGCCCACTCCAACAGGTCCATGCACTCCCTGTGCTGAGGACTCCAGAGCTGGATGCAGCACTCCTGGTGAGGGTCTCACAGAGCAGAATCCCCTCTCTCACCCTGCTGGCCACGCTGCTTTAGGTACAGCCCAATACAATTGGCTTTTTGGGATTGCATTGTCACTATTTCTGGATCCAGAGATGTTGGCCTTTCCCACCACACGCAGTTATGAAATGCCAGCTGTGAGACCTTCATTTGCTAGCCATTGTTGAGCTTGGTGATAGCTGCAGCAGCCTCATTTCTAAAGGCCAAGGTGTTATCATCAGCCATCTGAGAAGGGAAAGCCAAAGAGCAAAAAATTTTTTGCTTTTTTTCAAAGCAAAAATTCCCTCCTGCCAGAAATGCTCATCTATGCAAGTCTGATCCAGCAAAAAAGAAGAAAAAACAAATGCAGTACTCCTGAAGTAAAGGTATCTTTGAACAACATAGGCAGCTGGCTAGAGCTGAGATGTGATTGTGGTGATCTCCTTCCCACAAAGCAACCAAGAGCCAAGTTTTCTGAGAAGGATAGTTTCTGCAGGTGGAGCTTCTCTGCCAAAAGAGAGTGCACTGTTTTGGTTCAGCCACATGCAAGAACACCTTGACACCTTGGAATTTTCCCACTGTTTCCCTTTTCAAGCTTTGCTGTGTGGTAAAGACGTGCTGCATACATGCAGACAACCTCAAAGGGAGGGAAGGGATGAATCCCAAGAGCTTTGCTCTGTAAGCATGTGACATTGAATTGGTGCCATTTCAATTAAAGGAGAATTTCTCCCAGACTGCCAGGAATGAGGCTTATTCCTTGTAGTCTGCAGCTTTACTAGGACACATAAAAACACTGCCTTCTTCCCCCAGAGTGGCTCAAGGCCGCCCTCTTCAAAGTTAATAGTTTTCTGGTCTCTTAGTGTTACAAACTGAGGGAATCACAGAATGGATAAGGTTGGAAGAGGTCACAATGGGTCATTGGCACAACCTTCCTGCTAAAATATCATCCTACACTACACTGTCCATTCAGGAGGATGAGGTTATATCCAGAAGGGTTGCCAGCACCTTTATGTTTAGTGGGACAATATCTTTACAGACAACTTTTATCTAAGGTTCTGCAAGCAAATACTTGCCACTCCAGAAATCCAGTGCTACTGGCTGCAGAGCAGGAATGAGGTATCTCCTCTGATTTTCAACAAAGAACACAAACAAAAAACTGCATTCACTTCCAACTGCAGTAGGGAATCAAAAACTAAGTCCCATGTAAAACACAAGCCATGTCTCTTTACTGTGACAGCACATCCACATCTGAGCCTCTGTAAAAGCACAGCTATGAAGGTAAGCAACACTACTAAAAAACTGAAGGAATCACTCAGGTGGTCTGGTACTCCACATTCAGTGATTGTTCTACACACTTGTGTTCCACCTTTCTAAGGCTCAGCTCTCATTCTCACTCTTAGGGAACCAGTGTGTGTGAGATATACAGCATTCCCAGAGACTGGTACCCTACTGGTGTCACAAGAGGTACGATGCCTTATCCATCAACAGCTCCACCAAGTGAGAAGAGAGTAAGAGAAGAATATATGCAAAGCGCCACATGTTCTTTATGAGGAATTAACATGCTGCATGTTCCTTGGCAGAACAAAAAGAGCAAATGCAAGACAGACAAAACAGGCTTGATGCTTCACTGCTGGTATAAATTAAAGAGAACACGAAATACTCTTACATGAAAAGAAATGCAAAGAAGGAGAGAATCAGCCCTGTGGTTCATAAACCCAAGGTAAAAAGCTGGCCTCTCAAAATACTGTGCAATCTGAACAGGAATAGAAACATAATCAATAGTTAGGGATACTGATGAATGATAAGGATACACTCATACACTTTCCCTTCTGATGGTCTCATGATATACTGGAGTCTGTAAAAATTATTTCCCCAAAGCACAAAGAGTGATAAAAAATACAAAGAAACTTTGCATCAGAACACAATTCTGAAAACTCTGCCAAAGCCTGAAGAAAAGCAGAGATATAGCTGAGATGGCATCACACGATGGATCAACCTGCCACTGGATTGGGCGCAGACACTCATGACAAATAGGCACAAGGGATGCAGCACAAATACGGTGTGACACTATATCCTGGGCATATGCTTGATGTATGGAGGATTAAATGCCACACACACACTGTCCCGGCTAGATTGTATCTAGTGCTGACAGATACCTGAGGGATCTGTCTCTTCCTTTATACACTTTGGCAATTGCCATGCCAACAAAGGATTATGGGACTGGGGGGGGGTGAGATTCTGTTTAAAAGAGACTTTATCCTCTGGGGGGATTTTGTCAAGATGTTGGATTTCTTCTTAAATTATATTTTTACCTGCCTATACACATTTGAGGTTGATGGGCTTCTCTCCTTTCTTCTATCCCTCTAGCACAACACCTCATTCTTCTGGAGTCCCAAAAAATCCTAAAGCAAACTTGGCTTCCGTAAGTTGGTTTGAATACTGCAGCCCTCAGCCCTTGCTTCCATGCAAGCTCAAAGGCAAGAAAATAGCCAACATGCTGTAAAGACCAATTCCTCTCCCTCTGTGGTGAGCCCTCTGATTGACGTCTCCGTTCGTCGAGAGAGACAGACTGTCTTGAGTGTGAGATAGCTAACTATCACCTGGGGAGGCAGTCAGAGGGGGAGGGAGGGAGGCAGGGGGACACAGTCAGACAGACAGAAAGGCAAAGAAAGACAGACAGAAAGGAGAGCTGAGGAGGGGGAAAAAGGTAAGGACTGACAGTGTGGTGCAGATGAGAGAAAGACAGTAGCGCTGATGAATTAAGTTGTCAACTTTGGCATCACCTGTGTACCTTGTCATGCCAATAAATTCATTGAAGCTGAACCTGCACCGTGAGTCAAGAGTGAGAGTGTGCTGATGGAAGGAAGAAATAACAGCCCATTTAAAGACTCAGAGCAATTTATGAGTTACCTCAGGAGGGAAGTAGTGACAATGGGGAAGGAGACGTGCTTCCCCATCAAGCTGGGCAGGGAAGCTTGTTTTGGATTCAAGCTGTCCATCCAGTCCTGCTGGAGACAATAAAGAGAAGAGACAGAGACTTGGTTCAAGAAAGGGAAAGGCAGTGGAGAGGCTTGATGGGGGTCCAAGGCAAACAGGGCAGGCACATGCCTTTGCATATGTGCCTCAGGAATTCCCCTGAGGTGCTGAGGGAAGACATTGAGAACAAGAAGCCAGGTACCCTATTGTGAAAGGAGACAAAGAGTGTAGAGCACAGCACCACATCACTGAGGGAATGTGAAGGGAAGGGAAGTAAAGCAGAGCACAGCTCTGGCATAGAGGGGTGGCTGTGCTGGAAAGCCAGGAGGGACACAAAGTCATCTGTTGACTCTGAAGTCGGAAGCATGGCACTGAGATATGAACAGCTTTGACAGGCTGTACCAGGGAAGTACTGCACCAAAGTGCTTTCCTGCACAGCTAAGGAGATTCTTACCAGCCTTTTTAAGGATTCCATGTATGTCTTCAAAGAGGAGCTCACCGGCTCCTTCCAGTCCCTCAGAACTCCAGCGAAGTCTCCTGCATGTGACTGAGGAATAGGAAAACCAATGGTACAGTGCCCTCACCCATTACATTTTTCTCCTCCTGCAACTACAGCTTCCCAAGCTGAGCAGTATCTGATCCAATTATTTGAGAAATGCATCTGTGTCTACCCCTTTCCTTTGTTTCATCCAGCTCACCATTTCCCACACAGGAGCTTTTGCAAACCTTGTGCTCACAGATGATGGTCAGCTCCTAACAAAAACTCTGATCAGGGACTAAGAGTGGCAGAGGCTGATTTCCAAAGCAACCTGAGACCCCCTGTGACCTCCTTTGTAGCCATCCAAAGATGTTTACATTCATGCGACAAGATGTGTTCACTGACCCTTGCAATGAGCTGATCTCAACCAAGCGCCAGGCACAGCACCAGGAAAGAGAAGGACACCACCTGCTCTGAGATTCATTCCTCCCATGGCCTCTGCTGCTGTGTGCTCCACTGATGCCCCAAGCTTGCATAGAGGGGAAGGAAGGAAGGAGAAAGAAAAACACCTAGATTTGTACCTCAGGAAGAAGTATTGGTGGTATTTTCTTCAATCAGGGAGAAATTCTGACTCAGCCACACAAGTAGAAAAGCTAGTCTTTCCAGCCTGAGTGAAACACTGAAGATTTACAATTGTTCAGGGTATTTGGGAAATTTGGATAGGAGTGTGTGTGCACATGCATAGCATTTCACAAATTCATGCAGAGGAAATAACGCATATGGCATAAAACTAACTTATGTGGATATCTGTGTGCATACATATAAAAACATAAACATGCTTAGAATGTATATATGTTTATAGTTAGATACATACTGATAAATACACATATACAAATACTGCCATTTGCTCCTGAAACCCCCAGCCTCTTTGAGAGCTCGTGTTTGGCTGCTGTTTTGCAAGCAGCCAGGCAGCCACGACACAGCTGTCCGGACTGGGGTCCCCTGAGCTGTGTGGTGGAGCTCTGCTGGCTGCGTTCAATTTGACATCAAATGAGAGCAGGGATCTCGCTGAGCCAAGCTCCGTTCTGATCTGACTGGTGCCCAGATCAGCTCAGCTGTAGTGCCCTCAGGCTGTGGCACTGTATTAAAGTTGAGGGCAGCTTTAATCTGCTTCACCATTTGCACAGTGGAAGCTGTGCTTGGCCTACTGGGAAATTATGAGCATGTCCCTCATTCCAGTAAAGTGGACAGTTTGTTTCCAGGAGTTGTGATCTTTGTGTTCGTGTAACTTAGTTTAAGTGTTCTAAGTTGGTGGCTTCCAACCATTCTCATTGTGAGGGCACCTAGCAATTTCCTGGGGAAGGTACATGCGCCGTACAGGGAATGTAACTCTCCTAACAATAGGTTTGGTTTTCATGAAGTTCACAGACTTCCTGAGAGTTACAGACTATGATGGTCTGATGGATTTTCATTTACTATAGGGAAGAAGGAAAAAAGTCTCACAGTTCATAGTCTTCTTTAGTCAGGGGTATTGAGTTGAATATTGCCCCCTTTAGCAACAGGAATAGAAAGATGGAGCTGCAGACATGGGGACCTTTTGCCACGTGTAGGGGCCTGTGGTACACTTAAGCATCCCTGTCTCCTTGAAAGGTTACAGGGACATCCTGCCCCACAAGAAATCACTTCTAACCACACATATGCCCTCATGGATATCGTTGCTCCTGAAGGCACCCCACTGACTCTGCATTGCCTAGACATCCCTCCCACAACAGGACAATGGGACACGAAATGGGACACAGCCAGAATGCCAGGATGTCAGAGTACAAAAATACCTACACCATCAACAGTGTCCTGGCACCTGGACGCTGGCCCTGGTGGCAGTGATCACAGCTGTAGGAGGGCTGTGTTGCTTTTTAGAAAATTTAATTTGTATACATGAGACATTGCAGAAGAAACAGTATTATCCAAGGACATTCTCTTTCTCAAAAAGCCATTTAAAACCAACCATGAACCAACTTCTGGAACTGCTGAAGACCCCAGGACACCTCAGAGGTAGCTTGACTTTATCTGTGTCTAATCAAGCAACACAGAAAAGTACAGTAAGGAAGTGTTTAGATCATGCTAGAGGCTACAGAAAGGAAGAATGACTTCTATTTGGAAAGACTGTTCAATAGAGAGATACCAAATAATAAATAAATGAAAATAGGTGACATTCATTATGACATTTAAATGACTAGATGCCAAGTGTTTGTTAAAGTACCATGTGGTCTGGAAGAAGGCAATCAAAGAAAAAGGACTTGGAAAAGCAGTGAGTAATGGTGACCCAATCCATTTAACTATTGACAAAACACAGGTGAGGAAATGTGAAGGGGAAAAAAATCTCTACGAATCATCAGCTAATGGATTAAATGCATCTGAGTGCGAGATGGAAATTAACTGATCAATTCACTCAACAGCTGCTAATTATATGTGACAAGGCAGGCAGATTCCAGAAGTCTATGGAGCTCAAAGGAAAACAGTGCTGGTAGAAAAATTTGAAGGCTGCCTCTTGCCACTATGGGGTGTGACATTTGCCCCGGTGAGAGAATGTCACTGTCACTGAATAACATTTAACTCTGCAAATGTTTGAAGTCTGTATTTCAAAAGCACAGAAAGGCGGGTTCTCTCTCATTGCTTTATAACAATTTGCAACATTAGGTATAAATATATGGTATCAAAATTAACATGCCAATCTAAACAAAGTTAAATGTAATGCTACAATCAAAATGAAACCTTTTTGCCTCATTGCAGTTAAATATTTTGACATTAGTGGATTGAAACTAGAAAGTTAAAAGGATTTGTTGTGACACTCATTGGTCCAAAAATTTTTTTGCATGGCCCATGCTCCTGCAAAATGCTTTCATGCCAAAAGAACTGATCTTCTGATAGGAAGTAATCTCACATTTTCTGATCACTACTTTCACAATTCTATTTTGAATTTTCATTAACAGTAATATTTTCCTGACCACTTCCATTTTGGCTTACACCATTTAGGAAATGATCACAGAGATATTGACTATTTTTCCTCTCCCCTTAGGCTTACACTTTGCATATATTGATCCCTTGGGACTCCTTTAAAGTCATGTCTTTGGAGAGTCAGCAGATTGTAGGATATATAGAAAATAAATAAATACTAATGATGAATTAATTGATCACCAGGGAAAGATTAGTACCAAAATGTGATTTTTCCTTGAATGAGATCAGAATGGGAACCGCATTCGTGCAATTCTCACCCTGCACTGTAGCATTGAGTGTTGAATCTGCTTTTGGAGTGAGGATAAATGCAAAGCACATAAACCAGCAATTAAATTAGTAATTCAAAGGGGAAAACCAGTGTGGCTTATAAACCTGGTGAAACTTCCAAATTAGGTATCTTAGGCCTGACATTATGACACAATCAATGTCATTTCTGGAGATTATGAGACCTGAGCCAAGGTGGTCTTCCAGATTCATCACACTAACAGTATTTATTATCTATCATCAAACCCCAACTCTGTAACTTGTGGGGGTCCAGCATGTCCTGTGCATGGCCTATGATACTATTTTTAGACTGTTTTTTAAATTCATGGTTAAAAGGAATTCAGAGGATGCAATGTTTAATACAGTGCTTCATGAACTCCTGCTAGCAAATTTAATTCAATCTGTCTTGGGTTAGGAGCACTGTCACGGATTGGCAATTGCCTGAAGAACCATAAACAAGGGATAATGACAAGGGGCAGGTAAGAGCAAAGTGTGTAAGCAGGTGTAAGAGAGGGGCTGTAGGAACCATGAGAGGTCAGTTTTCATTTAACATCTTCATTAATGAGCCTGAAGAGTAGCTTGCTAATGAGTGGTGGATGATGCTCAACTGGGAGGTGCTGCAAACATCCATAAGGGCAGGTAAACATAAAGGGGTACACAAGGATTAGTCATAGGAGCAGAAAGAAAATAATGGAACAAATTCATTATCTCTACAGAAGAAAAGCAAAAACCAAGCAGCTCATAGTAAGGAAAGATCACGGGGGTTGAAGAGACCTGCACATCTTTTCAGATGGGATGAGTGCACAGCTTTGGATGAAATTACTCAAAGCACTGAAGAATGAACAACTGTAGGTGGTCTAAAGACAAGAATAAATGGTAAAGCATCCAGGCACTCTATTAACTACATGGAAATGCCATCTAAGGCCCAATCTAGAATACATCTGTACTGGGGATGGCACACGAGCTCATACCTATCTTCACAGATGGGTTAAAATGTATTAATTAAGTAAGGCTTCAAGAATAATGTTTCCCTCATTTAAGGGAAAATAAGCCACACTGAAGAAGAGGGAAAGAAAACACTGACATTCCTTTATTTCAGTATGCTTAACAGTAATGCTGAAGATATAAAAGGTGACAGAAATCTCCCTAGGACCAAGACAAATGACATCCTAGAAAAAAAAAGTTTCAGACAGAAAGATACAATGTGATAGAAGAATGGTCCTCCTTAGCATTGCTAAGAATACATATTCAACAGCACAAGTTATTCTGCTGCAGCAACCAAAAGATGTGGAAACAAGCAGACGAGGCATTCCTTAGCTTGCTAAATCCTTATGGGCAGTACAGCACCCCTGCACAACATCTCACTGCAACATGAAAAATTGACTTGATCAAGGTTCATTCCAAGCTATTCCACAATTTGGCTAAGCTTTCATCTGAGGCTGATCTATACCACTTGCTGTTAGTCAGAGAAGAGTTTGATATTTAGCTCCCCGAGTAACCGAAAGCTGGAGTGTTCCCCCTGCCTTCTGGAAAGCCTGGCCAGAATTTGCTGTCCTTGCTGTAAACACAGAAGGTCACCGGACTGCTTTTGAAGACATTAACTGTTCCATGGCTGTGAATCCTTGAAATTTTGCATTCACATTAGAGGACCATGATACTTAAAAGACTACCTAATCCCTTATGGCAGCTGTGCTCCTTGACATTTAGTACCTGTATTTTCAAAAAAAAAAAAAAAAAAGAAAAAAAAGAAGAGAATTACTTATCAGGAATAAAAAGAATTAAGTAATTTCATCTGTCCTTTTTTCCCATCACCTGTGGTCCATCTGTGCCTACTCCGGCTCTTTAATTTAAGTCTTTAAAACTTAACTGGGCAAAAAAGAAGCAGAAAATGTATGTACGTTAAAAAATGTATGCTTATGTATGCTAAAAAATTCTGAATGAACAGGGGTGTCAAGGGACAGAGAAGACAAGGAAGTTATCAAAAATAGAATATTCTACTGATTACAGCAGTTCAGAACCAGGCCCTGCCACTCATTTGCTCTTATTCTAGGCAAGTTTCTATGTGCCTCAGCTCACTGGGAGTTACAATCTTTTTTTGTACCCCTCCCTTTTTATCAGGTCCATTTTAACTGTAGACTATAGAGCAGTCTTTCTCTCAGGCTTCATTTGCAACCTTATACAGACTTACTAGAACCTGTGGTCACTACACTAATTGTAATTGGAATAAGCAAAATTAATTTAAGTTCCTTAGTCTGTGCCATAAAAATGCCACCAAATGCAAGGTTTCAAAAGAATATATTTTTTTTAAGTAAGAACTAAATAAGGAACCTGAAGTATTAGCTCACTTGCAAAAGTATGGCTTTAACTCTGCAAAGTGTTCATTGCAAAATGGCAAATTATATGTTAAACCCTCACTAAAAAAAAAAAAAAGTGACTGGGCTTCAATAAAATGTGGCAACTCAGCCTGAAATATATTTTCCCCTCAGAAAATTATATACAGAATGAATAAAATAGCATTATTTAAGATAGGTTAAGATAGTTCCCTTTTTAAAGTTGATGAGATGAAGAAAGAAGCAATGGAGCCCAGAGAATTTAGGAGACTTGCTGAAAACCACAAAGGACATAAGTGCTTTTGTCAGGAGGCCTCATGCTTTCAATTTTGGGCATAGATCCCAGGGTCACAGAGTCTGAGAAGAAGTACTTTTTGCACATTAAAAGTGTGATGCTATGAACTGAGTGCTTTAACACTCACAGAGAATATGCAGTAACAAATTCAGAGCGCAACCCAAGGGGCCAGATTTCAGGCACAGAAGCACTCCACGGGGCACCCGGGTGCAGTAAGTGGACCAATAGTTTTGATACCTAAGGTTTTCTTCTTCTCAAGCTAGATCTCCAATTGAGCAGAACAGTTCTCCTTGTCCTGACAGGCAAACGCGCATTGTCCCCTTTTCTGTTGACAGCAGAGGATAGGAGGCGGTGAGAAAGGTTCAGATGACTTCCTGGACAAAGGAGGTTTGTAGCTGCAGCCTGATGAACATTGGAGATAAGAGCAGCTACAGCAAATTGGCCCCAGTGGGAATGGCAGCAGCAATCTCTCCACCTAAAGGCAAGCCAGCAATTACGCTTGCAGCGCCCAGTGTATGTCTGCCTGCTCCCATCACTGCCCTCCCATCGCTGCCCCCATGCCCCCACTCACAGAGCAGGTGTACTCAAGGCTACTGCTCTGTTATGCACAGCTTGAAAAAAATATCCAGTCCTTTCTTTCTTCTGCTCTGTCTGAAGCCAGAGCTTTGAGCCTTATTGCACTGCAGAACAAAATGGAGAAGAGGGTTTGGGTAGGGAGGCAAGATAAGAAGTACAGCACATCAGCCATAAAGATCTGGGAGAAAGAAAGCTCAGATCCCCCATCTGCAACTGATTTTAGACAAGCAATGGGCATTCCTGACATGCCAAGAAGCAGTTCAACCACCCAAGATTTCTGACAGCATAAATCCAGCAGCAGTATCTGGGGAGCACTGTCCTCTCAAGGCAGCAGGGCTGCAGAGTTTGTTGACAAAGGGCTCCATCCCAGCATCCAGCATAACTCCAAGGCTGGCTGAATGCCTGTAGTGTCTCCCAGCACACAACAAGTTAATAACAAGATTCTCAAAATTCTCTGCATGCTGTGAACCTCCTCCCTGAGCTCCTTCTTTTGTCCCAGCTCCTTCCTTATTTTCCTGAGTCAGCATGGCTCATAGCACTCAGCTACAGGAACAGGGCTTAATAGGATGGCTGGACAAAATTAAAGGGGCGTTATTAATTTGACAGGTGCTGCTGCCTCATGTCATGTCCCAAGTTTGTCCTATAGCTGTGCTGATTATTTTCTCTCCTTGGATCAGGGACATTTCATTTATTAGCACTGAACTTCCCCCTCACTGCCTGCAGCCACTGCTGCTCTGATCTCCCCAATTCACTTTGCAATTAAATTTTGTCCTCTTGTGAAACAACTGTGCAGGAAAGGTCTTGTGTTTTGTTTTCTTTTTTTCCCCCTTGACCAAGTTCTTCTTGGTCAAAACAGCCTCTGGAAATCCTAGCAGAATCCCAAACAGAGTAAAACTAGCTGGGAACAGTATATTATGAAAAGGAGTCTAGAAGCTGTAGTTTTATAGACCTAAAATACTCATCTCAAAAAAGAAGAGGGAATGGGGGCACTGGAGGCCACTAAGTCTTAGCTGTAGAGGTATAAGTCTGATGGAACCATGGAGTTACTGGAGATTTACATGAAGATGGCTTGAAAGGAAACCCAAGAACTTTTGTGTTGGAAAATCTTGAGATGAGGAGCATCAAAATCATCACATCATTCCCTTTACAAACACTAGCAGTCAAACCCACTGATGGGCAGGGAGATTGGGGAGCATGATTGCTCCTATTTAAGTGATTTACTTTATTTTCACTGCTGCTAACACTCTGTGGTTTGTTTGTTTTTTGTTTTTTTTTCCCCCAGGAATCACATTAACAGCTATAAAACTGCAAATTTAAATGAACTCTGCTCGGGATCTGTTTTTGCTCCATAAAGCTCCACATGGCTTTTTGTTTGTTTCTTCTCATCCCACTCCTCCCCTACACACAATTCCCCAGAAACCTTCATGTCATCAATGACTCCTTTGCCGTTTCCCCTTTTAAAGCCAAGTCTTCATGCCTCCCTTCTTTTTACCTTCTTCTCCCCAGAAACAAAGACCACCTTTCTCTGGACTATTCATGGCAACCCTTTCATTCACTCATTCCTAGGACTGTTAGCACATATATGTCATATATGTATGACATTTCTGGTTTTGTGAAACTGGACAACCTTTCATAAGCCCTTGTTGCCACACAAACTAATTAAATGCAAAAACTTTTCTCCTGGCTTCCTTGCCATTCCCTAAGTTCCCATTCCCTTTCCTATCACTGAATATGTCCAAGGCTGAAGATAGTAGAAGCAATATTACCCTTTCCTAGGAATGAATGCTTTTTTTCCAGGACTGAGCTGGCCTGCCTTGATGCCAATTACACCAGCTTTTTTATGGCTTCATTACTGCTAGAGCCACTATAAAGCACAGCACTGAAAGGCTGGACCAGCCTTTTTAATTGCACAGAGGTACTGATCATCGTGCCTTTATGTACTTGAGATGTTCTTTCTGATCCTTCACTTTCCTGAGCCAGGGATAGCTCCCCAGGCTAGGTGGAACAGAATGAGGAAAAACTTGGGTAAAGCAGCTGGCGTAAGTTGCCTCTCTCTGGAGATCTCCATGTGAGAAGTGCAGAGCACTTTGGGCTGTTTTAAGCATGACAGCTGGCCAAGCATCAAAGGTCAAGACAGCAAGAAAAAAAGGAGGAGAGAGCTCAGCATGAAGGATTTTTGGAGCATCACAGGATTTCTCTCCAGCACAGTGATCTGTCCATTCCCAAAAGGCAGGGGGTTAAACTCTGCTCTTAAACATAGCAGCATGAACAGTGTTAAGATCCCTGACTGCTGCATAACACAATACTAAATAAGTGCTCAGGTGCTGCCTTTGGAGACAAACCAAACGAACAGAAGGGAAATGCTTTATGAACCAGTTGACCACTGTTGATCTCTTAACAAGGGTAGGTAAGAAAAAAAATCCAGGGTGCCTGACACCAGGAGAAGATGAGGGCACGAAAGGGCTGAGAAGTTTCTCAAACTGTGGGGTATCCCTAAGACACAAGAATATGCGTCCTCCTGACTTGGGAGGGTGCGTGGGAAGCAGCTGTCTCCTAGAAACCATAGGAAATGATGCTGTTTCTTCAAGTTCACTGGGGCTGCTGTAGATGAGTTTGATAAGAGAGGTCTGTGACATGAGGTATTGGGAGCACAAAGCAGTGCTGGGTGAACTCTCACTGGCATGGGCAATTCTCAATATTTGAAGAGCAGTTCTCTCTTCCCTTTTCCTATCTCCTTCCACTCAAGCTTGTCAGTGGGAATAGCAAAGGGTTGTAGGAGCTCTAAATAAAGACACTGTCTGACAATGGAATGACATGGAGGCATCTCTTTGCTCTTGCATCTTGCCTAGCTAACCTTCCAGCTTCCCTTCTTATCTCCATCTTGAGTTCACCTCCAATTTTCACCCCTCAGCCTTTACAGCAAGAGGAGCACCAGGTTTCTCCCAGCTTTGAAGCAGAGCCCAGAGGACAGGCAACAGAGGAGAACTCCACCAGCCCTGATACCAGGTCTGGAAGAAACATCTGGGGTGTTTGACACAGATGTGTCCTGCTGCTACTGTTCTGTGCCCCCTCTGCCAACAATTCCACTTGCCTTATTAACTATTCCCAACACTTTCTGTGTGCGTGCATGTTTGGGTAATTCTTGTTTCCTCCCATTTAGCACATAAGAAAAAAAGCATTAGCAACAGTCTTGGTTTTAAATGAACCCTATTAATACTCAACTCTGCAAGGAACTGTGGGATAATTTTGATAAATGTGACTGGGAAGCCTGGCTGACAGAACCAAGTGCAATTCAAGTGTGTATTCACAGCCCATCACTGCACACACAGAAGGGGGCAAGAGGTGGGCGCAGCATGGGGCTGGGGGTGAGCCAGGCAGGAGGGAGAGCAGAGGCAGGGGGTCCATTCAACAGGACAGCTACACTGCTGTAGCATAGGCTTCTCAAAAGATCAAGAAAAACACAGGCTTAGTGAGATGTGAATGGCGAGAGAAAAAGAAAAACGAGATGCAGTTTGAAAAAAAAAACCAGACTGGAAAAAATAGAGAAACATCATTTGAAACACAGACACTTAACTGTGGAGAGGGGAGAAGAAAGCCAGGAAACTGTGATAGCAAAATGGAGTTAAAGGTGACACAAGGCAGGAAACCAGACACAAGCTTCCAGAGAAATGAAAAAGGCTTGAGCAAGACCAAATGTACCTAGGCCACAGTTCAGCAGAGCACACAAATTATTTGAAGGCACTTCCTTTGGTTGATGTACTTACTCACCTAAAGTAAATACTTCTGTGGTTCACTGATTGGCAACCTCATGCAGCAACATCTTACAAGAAATGTATTGAAAAGCAAGAGGTAGGAGCAAGCAGAAATGCGCTCGTGAGGTATCAGCAGCTGAGATGAAGAATTACCTGTCAAAACTTTTCCTGTAAACTCTTAAGAACTATTTGGTCTCGAAAAGGAAGGTGCAGCTAAAGGAAAATGGTTGAAACTAGAAAGGAGTTAAGAAATCTGTGAATATGTTAAGTACATGACTATTCTTGATGGTATGTGCTTTTGGACATCTCTGAAAAGGAATAGAGTCCATTGTTTATTTCTACAGGTGAGTGCAAGTCATGTATTTCCACTTCATGCACAAGGTAAGTTCAGTCTGGAAAGAGACTGATGGGCATCCTCAAAAATGCACCTTAGCCTTCAGAAGCACACAGTAATGCCTGGAATATCCCACAGTCTTTGGAAAAGTGCAAGAGTATACACACTGCTATTGAGATGCCTTCAAATTTATAAAAAGAGGGTTTTTTGTTTGTTTGTTTGTTTTTTAACTCTGTGAAATTACAAGTTTATATCCACAAGATTTAAGTTTTATGGAAATCAGACATCTCTGGCCAGGAATATTCACTACAGCCAGATCTGGTCCTCAAAATTACGGCCAGCACGCAGGGTGGACTGATTCATCAATAGCTACTAGGAAGCTCGTCCAGATAGGAGAGTGAATGCTAGGGAAAAATCAATATATATCCCTCCATACCCCTAAATTAATCTCTATACATATCAGTATTTCACTGGCAAACAACATTGCTTATTTTGGGCCTGTGACTCTAAATTTCTTTGAAAAGCAGCATAAGAAACACGTTTAATTAAAACCAAAGGCAAAACTTCCATGGGGCATCTGTACTACCTGTCATGAGCTTCACTGAGATGTCCTTGAAAAGACAAACTTCTGTCACAGCACACAACAGTGCCACAAAGAAGCAAGCATCAGCAGCAGATCTTCTGTTGCCCAAGAAGTGTGGGAACTACTTTTAAGGATTCATATCCTCTGCTTCCCAGCCTCTCCAAGAACCTTTCCCACAGAGGGTGAATCCCAGCCGTTTCAAGCACTTCTGAGCCAACATGCCTGTGTGTGCTATACCCTGTTTTGAGCTGCAAAATGCTGCTCCACAAGTGGTTGATCCTGTAAAACTAATTTGCTTTTCCTGCAAAGCAGGCAAACACATGAAAAACGCCAGGATCGTTTAGCCGCCTCTGACGTGCCGGCTGTAGCCATGCTGCGAGGTTCTGGAGAAGCATGTACCTCTCCTTTCGGAGAGCAGCTGCTCTTTGCCTGCAGCTGGTAGAGCCAGCTCCATCTGGAGACCAGATCAGAACCCATTAAGCACAGAGGTAGGAGACTGCTTGGAAGTGGGGTTTGCAAGGCAGGAAGGCAAGGGTTTGGCTGCAGAATTTCAGCCCTTGCAAAGAAAGGAAAAGAAAGGGGGAAAAAAGCAAACCCACACAGCCTATTGAGCAATTGTTCCTGCATAGCCTCTCCAGTCTAATTGATTTGGACACCACAGCTAATTTTCGCTCAGACATCTGTTAGCACACATTAGTGCATGTCATTAGACAGGGAAGCACAGATCAGATGGAGGGGCAGAGCTCAAAGGCCCTGGTTTGGGATGCTACAACAAGCGAGAGAAAGGACGAGAGGGAGAAGATGTTTGTGCAGGGCTGGAATAGTTGGAAGGAGCTAGGAGTGAAGGGGAAAGACTTGGCTTGCTCAGGACATCCCCACCAAACAGTCGCATATGTTCCACTCACTTACCCGAGCTACAAGCACGCCTGTTTCATTTACAGGCATGCCTCAAAGGGCCTGGTCCTCACCAGCACACAGGCAATAAAGCCAGAGCTCCCACGAGGAGCCCTAACGTGTATTCCTCCACATTTTTGCTGTTTGCTGGTTCTTTGGTTATGATTGGAGGTCTCAGAGACAAAAGAAAGAGACAAGAGAAAATTATTTTTCTCACCTCACTCCTGCATGGTGTCAGGTTGCTCTGGACATGTTCTATATTTAAAGCTTTACAGATATGATGAGTCCTTCCACTGGAGAAGCAGAACTGCATATGAAAGGTACCAGCTAGAAGCATGGGATAGAAGGGAGATAGTAGGACATCGGAAAACCCAATAACCTTCACAATTTTCCTCAGGGCTGTTTTGCAGCACTTTAGTGACTGCAGTTCATTTTAACCACCTGTAACACTAACAGGTCAGGGAGATGATAATTTCAGCCCAGCTACAACTGGGTGCACACCAAACACACCACTTGATACACCTTAACATGTCCACCAATGAGAAAACATCCTCCTACCCAATTATTTATTTTTTTTTCAGGAACAATGTAAACCCTCTGCCTACTGTCACTGCAGCAATATGGAGGCATGTGCTCAAATCCAAGTCCAGCCTGCATAAGCAATTCCCCAGCTGAAGTCCCACAGTGCAATGTTCCCCTCAGGAGTGGCTGCTGCTGCAGTCATCCCGGGTCCTGCCGCGTACCAGGTGCCACAGCTCTGCCGGCAGCGCGCCCTGGCAACACCAGGGATCTGCATAACTCTGGAAAAGAGTTATTTGGAGTTATATTTGCTCATGTACATGGAAGCAAAGGTAAAGATGAAGAGCATAATGAAGTTTCTCTGGGCATATTTCTGGTTTCCCACAGCTTTCCTGTGAAAGATGGTATTTTTATATTGATTTGCTGATGTCTGAAAAAGAACTGAGCTCATTCTTTAATGTTTTTCCTCCATGAAGGTAATAAAAGAGGCTTTCTTTCCTTTTGGGTCATACTTTGCACAAAACGCATGGGAGCCCTAGTAGCCTTGAGGCTTTAACTCCTCCACCAACTGTGGTGGAAATTAGCCAACAGGCTTTTGGGTTCAGAGGACTGACTGTCACCACGACCATGCAATATTAATTTTCTTTGAAGCAACAAGCCAAAAGTTGATGAAACGTCCTTGTTTTTCTTGAACACACTGCCTGGGAAGGAGGGAGAGGCAGGATTTGTCAACTGAAACTCCATTGATGGAGTGAAGAGGTCAACATCTATTATAGGGATGATACAGATGAAGGTAAGCCTGTCAGTCATAGGATGAAAAATGAAGCTTTCATCTCCCAGCTAGTGTATAGTACCTCTGCTTGCTCTCAGTGTGTCTCATCCTCCATTCTCTTGCACTGTTTTTGCTTTGGCATAGCTCAGCTGACATTAGCAGAGTTGCTCCCACACCTTCCCAGGCATCATGCTCTGCCCGACTTTGACAGGCATGTCACTTCCACTCTGGAGAAGGACTGACACGTTAACATCTGCACAGCCCTCTGCAAAACCGCCCTTCTCATGCAAGCATCTGCCGGCTGAGAAACTCCATCCTACTCAGTGATCAGGGTGGTAAAAGGGGAAAATAAAAGCTGATATTCCCACCCAAAAACAGTGACTGCCTGAAAAATACAAAGCAAACCGCTCTCAGTCCAGGAAACTGCTGCAAAAGCACCCTGTTTTTGATTGTCTGATGAGACAGAAAGCACATGGGAAGAGCTGCAAGAGGAATCATAGAATTGAGCAATTAGTCAGTGACCCACTCAGATTCGCTTTGTTTGCTCAGCAGCTGCACAGTGCACACAGATATCGCTGGGCTGGCATCTTGCCCTCCTTTTTGCCATACACCCTTTTTTGGCCCTAACAGTCAAGTTTTGGTTTTGGGGGAGGGCACCAGGTACCCTGGGTGAAACAGGTCATCCCCCAGCAGTCCCAGTTTGTCCCATCAGCTCTACAACCACCAGCACTGATCCACTGCACCCCAATTCTATGGCCAGTCAGGGTAGTCCCAGTCCAGGGATAGAGGAGGGTGGCACCACTGGGCCAGAAGGGGCATTTAGGGAAGTGTGACAGAAGAAACAAGAGGAAGCATGGGAGAAGGTATGAGAATGCACACAAGGAGACAGAGGAGGGGACAGAGAAGCGGATACAGAAAGATGCATGTGAAAGGGGATGTTGCTGTGGAAAGGGCTGGGAACAGCTCTCAGATGCAGGCATGCTGTGCTGGGAGGTAATTTGGAGATACTGTGATTATGGGAGACCCAGACTTGAGCAGAGACATTCCTGAAGGGACTGCAGCCCATGAAGGACCTAGACAGGAGCAGGAAAAGGGTAAGAAGGAAGGAGCAGGGAAAACAAAGGTAGGAAACTAGGAGCAGCAACAAGAAACCATCAAACATCAACTCAGATTTCTCCACTGGGTGTTGTGTCAACCAAGGGACTTGCAGGGACTGAACATAAAGTGGTCAAAGAAGGCAAGAGTGGTCTCAAGGTAGAGGCAGAGGCGTTGATGTGAGGCTGAGTCTGGGGTAGCAGTTGGAAAGGAGTTTCCATCGGTGTTCGTGGCATTTTCTCTCTTCTTTTGTTTCTCAATAGCCAAACATTAAATTAAAAGTTTGTGTTAATGGACATTAAATTAAATTAAGTTAATTTGCACACACCAACCCCCAGGCTGGCTTCTGAGAACCAGTTGGTATTGACAAGAGGAAGCTTTATGTGGCTGCTCAAAGAACAGTAAGGTGAGTAAAAGTCTGGGGTTTGTTCCTCCCCCTTACATTATCTACTTGGACACCATGGCTACCAAAGTCTGTGAAGTCCATCATGAAAGGGAACTGAAAATGGGGTTTGTTTTAGTCTGTGCCAGGGGCAGCCTTTATTCTACTGTGTGTCTTCCCACAGCCTGACTGCATGGGCTTCATTATCAGTGTTTATCAAGGACCTCAAAGTGTGCTGTTCAAGCCCTCTAATTCCTGCACTGGTGAAACACCTAATTATCATCCTAAATATATCCATGCAGAAATTGAAGCATTAATGAGATAGGGTGGGAAAAGTGACTTACTGTGGGTAATATGAATGACTGACACACTAGGAAGAGTACCCAGCAGCAAACCCCCCAGGCTTGTACTTCAGCAGAAGGTGAAAAAATAAAAATGGACAACAGGAAGTGAGAGAAGGCAAAGGAAGAAATAAATGCAAGATGAGAAGGAGGGAACACATGGAGCAAGGAAAGCTGTCAATGGGAAAAAAGGCTGCTTCAGTGCATGCCAAGCAAAAAATGGAAGTGACAGCCTGAGCTGCAGAGCGAGAATGCCCCAGACTAAATGGGAAATAGCCAGAGTGGCCTACCATGACTTCCACAGTAGAAAACACTTTGTATTTGGGATGCCTGTAGAGGAGGCAGGAGTGCCTCTGACATTTGCATGCCTCAGGGCTTCCCTGAAGGGCATGTTTCCATTGGCAAGGAGAGCAGTTGGGACAGTTGGATAAGATGCTGTGAACAAGGCTTGCAGCATTTAACCTGCATTAGGAAGTAACAATTTACTCACTCACTCCCAGTTACCAGGCACCAGGGCTCAATTACAGGGGAGCCCTTAAAGGAAGGAGCGTCCATACATTATCACAGCAAACAAGTCAGTGTGACTTCCTTCAAGGGTATCACCCACCCTGGAACCTATTTCACATCTCGTTGGCCAGCTGAGTGAGAACTGATTGCACACACTCCCTTGTTTCTCTGGCTGTGTGTATGGTGGAGGAAGACCCCAATTCATTAAAGGAAACAGAGCGAGGTAAAGAGCTGAGCCTCTCCCTGTTAACCTCCCCTGGAAAAATAGATTCCTACACAGCCAAGAGTTTGTATCAGTGAGAGAGGGAAAAGCACCTTGTTTTTCCTCACTCTTTACAGCATTATGGCATAGTAGTGACATCACAGGATCTTTGGTGTGACCCCCCTGCTGTTCAGTTAAGATGTAATATGCAGAGATTTTCTCCACTGCAATCAAGGTGATTTTTTTGCTTCTTACCCCTGCACCATCCCCATGACAAAGACTCTGACTGGGTTTCCCAGATACACAAAGCAGACTAGCTCCTCACCCCTTCCTTAGCTACACCACAGAATCACAGAATTGTTTAGGTTGGAAAAGACCTCCAAGACCATGAAGTCCAACCACTAACCCAGCACTGCCAAGCCCACCACTAAACCGTGTCCCTCAACACCACATCTAAAGATTTTTTAAATACCTCTAGGGATGGGGACCCAACCATTTCCCTGGGCAGCCTGTTCCAGGCCTTGACAACTCTCAGTCATGAAATAATATCCTAATATCCAATCCAAACCTTCCCTGCTGCAACTTGAGGCCATTTCCTCTCATTGTACCACTTGTTACCTGAGTGAAGAGATTGACTCCAACCTCACTACAGCCTCCTTACAGATAGCTGTAAATAAGGTCTCACCTGAGCATCCTTTTTTTCAGACTAAACAAACTCAGCTCCCTCAGCTGCTCCTCATCAAACTTGTGCTCCAGATCCTTCACCAGCTCCATTGCTCTCCTCTAGACATCCCTGGGCACCTGAACATCTTTCTGGTAGTGGGGGGTCCAAAACTGAACACAGAATTCAAGGTGCAGCCTCACCAGTGCCAAATACAGGGGAACAATCACTGCCCTGCTCACATCATCATACAGCCTCTGGTTCCCTGTCCCCACCACCCAAATAACAGCCTTAGTACCAATAGCACTTCTTCCCTGAGATATTCTCCCAATTTGAATCTTTCTGCAGATAAAGAAGTCAGGATAAAGATGGACATAAAGATAGTCAGAACAAGAGGTTGGTATTTAAGCTGAAATTGGAAGGAGGTTAGCCATCAAACCCCTTTGTTTCTGCTGCAGCTTTCCAGTTAAAGCAGAAAACATCACCTGTTTGTGCAGTGGAGCTTTGTATGTTCATTACCTGTGATAATAACATGAGATCACTTCTGAGAACCTGACAGGTGCATGCCCCAACTCTGCAAGGTCTGCAAGCCTTCTGCATGCAGCCTTACACGTGAAGAGTTGAGAGTCAGAGAGTTTACCACCAAAGATATTTGGAGGCCTGATGCACAGCACAGTATTGGATCTAGATATCCCCAGTAGGTACCAAACAGAGGAGTGACCTTCCTCTCTAAAGGAGAGTAAACTCTTTCCCTCCTGCCTCCTTTGATCCACTCAGTCAGGCTGGCCTCAGCTTTCCCATTGCTTTGCACCAGGAGCAGCTCCCCACTGAGTATTTACCAGGAGGAGCGTTGACTGCCCATCACAAACATTTTGTTTTTTCTGCTCCTGTACTGCCCTAGAGATGAGACAAAGCTCACCCACAGATGGCACGGTGAGATGAGCCAGGGACAGCCTGGCTGACAGAGGAGCTCTGCCTCACCTTCATGAGGTGATGAGGACGCAGTGCCAGGTAATAGGATGACAACAGCAGCTGGAAGCCAGCTGTGTGTGCTGCTCTCCTCGCTAGCCTGGGTACCTCTTCTCCAAATCCCACTGCTCACAGCAGGAGGTGTGCAGCCATTATGAGACATGTTATATTGTGGTGCCTTCAGGCAGAGAAACTCTGCCAACAACCAGTTACTTGCTCTGGAGGAACAGGGAGAATGCAGCTTTCTTTTTTCTTTCCTTTCCTTTTATGCCCTGTGGATGAGGTGCAACCTATTTTTTTAACCTATTTAAAGACTCTGATTCTGCTGTCTGTCACAGTATTTGACTATCCTCCACAACAGTCAACAGCAGCATGGAAGTCACACACAGTTTTCTTGGGGCCCTAGACAGGTCAAGGCAAGCCTAACACAAGAAAATATTTACTTCCTTCTCTTCTTTGCATTGGTTGTTGATCTTCAGCAGTTTTGGGAGCAAACACAATGGTTTTGAGTGTGTGCTGTCTGCACCCCAAACAAGGAAGAAGTCAAAC
The DNA here is from genome assembly GCF_028551555.1 of Melozone crissalis. Lineage (NCBI taxonomy): Eukaryota > Metazoa > Chordata > Aves > Passeriformes > Passerellidae > Melozone > Melozone crissalis. Next base: position 17,423,674 of record NW_026535786.1, on the reverse strand, counting down.
TTCTCAGAAGTCCATATACAAAGGACAGCAAAAGAAGACTGAGAGCCTTGCATTGCCAAACAACAGAAGATCAGGTGTTAGCAATCCCAAATCTCCTAGGGAAGTGGAAATGTGCTACCAGAGTTGCTCAGAGAGCTATCTCCCTGATCATTCCTGAGCCTTACTGCCAACACTATACTACTGTATGTAGACAGCTCCAGTTAAGGGGCTGGAGACATCTTTCTTCTTTTAGCCAGGAGCTGCCTAGAGCTCCATTGGCTCAAGAAAGGGGCTGCTTCTTCATAACTAAAGAGTCAAAACCCTTTTAAACTCAAGAGACATAGTTTACAATCCAAATTTCCACCCTGACCTTCAACAGTGTAATAGTAAAACACTGAATAAAATCCCAACAGCATGCTAGAATCTCCTCCCTGTGGTGAATATTCTGTGGGGAAACCCTTGAGGATGGACAGCAAAACAGAGAAAAATGTTTCTAATAATTTCTTATAATACATGAAGCAAGTTGCACCAATATGGAAGGTTCCATCTGATGCTTAAAACTGAACTGGAGTTTTTAGTGTTCAGCCAAAGAAAGACTGGGAGGCCCACAAGCACCTTATTAGTGACAGACAGTAATGTGAAAGAAGCTATTTTGTCTCAGGTTACTCAAAACCTTTAATGCTGATCCAGCTTTCCTCCTGCTTACACAAACATAACCCTATTTGCTCTTCCAGAGATAATCAGAATCAGGCTGTCAGCAGAGGCATAAACACATTTTTCTTAAGAAAACAAACTACAGAAGAATTTACACATCAATTTTAAGCTGGTAAGGACAGTAGTTCAGTTAATTTACTCTCCCAAAATAAAACATTTGATGTAAGCATTCCTGGAAGTATTTGAGGCCAGGCTGGATGGGGTTTTGAGCAATCTGCTCTAGTGGAAGTGCCTATGGCATGGGGCTTGGAACTAGATGATCTTTAAGGTCCCTTCCAACCCAAAATATTTGGATTCTATGATTCTATTATTTTTAACCTTACCTCATAGTCAATAAATAGAGTGATTTTGAGAGGCAGATTCATTCCAAGCATTTCAAGACTTCCTCAGATTAGACAGCTCTTAGAAGGATACAGCTCAGTGAGGTAAGTTCCAGCCAAAATTTGCACAGTCACATAGATTGTACTGGCAGTATGCTGGGGATGACCCTGCCATGTCCTCACCAGTTCAGCACAGTCCCCTAGGACCTGAAGAGCGTGGGCAATGCCAGATGCTGGTGTCATGGTTCATCAACAGCCCCAGATGAACCTGAACCAGGATCCAGGGTCCGTGCAGGAAACCAAGGCCAGGGATGAAGTTAGAGATATGCTACATAGCACCCAGGTCCAAGGTCCATCCAAGAGGTGACACCAGAGACCCAGCTGAAGACAGGAACACCTAATAAGTAGATCCAGACCTAAGCTTACATGGAGAGTAGGTGGATACCCTTGCAGAGACTGGTCAAGGTCCAGTTAGTGCACTCAGGGTCCTGGCAGACAATGCATTTCCTGAAGAAGTAAAAATGGCTCTCCATAGGAAGGAAGATGTTGCACCTGTCCAGAAAACCAAACAAGGCAAAAAACATCTCCATCGCTAGCCCAACATTAACTTTTGAGGGAATAAAAATATCCAGTTGGGATGTATTTAGTTATACTAATGTCTTTCCTCTCTAGAAGTATAGTCACTGCAAGCACTTCATATGCAGAATGACTAATTGGAATGAGCTGTGCAATTTTCAGCTTAAACCAGCTCCTTTATGCTCAACATCCACCCAACATGTAATGACACAGTTTATATTTTCATTGAGGATTCAGCATCTGGGCAAAACAGAGAAAGCTTTACGAGTCTTCACTCTAAGTCAATTAGAATTTAAATGTAGGTCGAATGCTAGGGAGAAGAATGGGACCTGCAGCAATTCAGATCTCAGATGTTCACATACTCTAGAGACAGAAGAATCATTTGAACACTTATTCTATCTTCCAGGGCTGGGGGCATTCGGAAAGGCAGGTTTGTTCTCTGCTGCATATCTAATAGTGTTTTGGCCAACTAGTCTTTAAACTTTCTGGGAAATTACTCTTCTACCTTTGCCCTTGGGAGGCTATTTCACAGCTGAATACATCCCATTCCTGATTTGCTCTTGCTAGTCCTAGCTGTGACCTCCACAGAGGAGCACACACCTTCTTACTCGGTGAGTTTGATAGATGTTTGAGGGTTTTTTTGCACCAAGACCCAATCCAACACACTCCAGCACTGGTAGGGAAAACATCAGGAGCAACTTCAGAGAAGTCAGTGAAATTGCACTGATACAAACCAGATCTCAGCTACTATGTGGACACATATATGAACACATATATGTCTGTCACCGACTAGCAGAAGTATCACTTCTAATCTAAACTGCTTTCTTCTTTTTCCCTTCTCCACTCCCTCTGCTGCTCATTAAAACTTCTCTCTCCCACCTACAATGGTGAAGAGTCAGCAGGCTGCCCAGGTAGCATTAGCTAATGGGAACTGACAGCCTGCCACCGTTTTCTGAAGGCTCATGTTTTGATACCTGTCTGTCTTCCAGCCTGACTGCTTCTATGGAAGACTTTTATCACAGGGAGATTGACCTCAGGCAGGAGACATTTTGTGTCACTGTGAACAACTGAAATGAAGACACGATGGGGATGGCAAGAACTCACCAGCAGCAAAAGGCAAGGAGAAGAAAACTGATGAATATCTGCTTTGCCATTGGCAGTGATTGGTCCTCTAATGAATGAATTCACTGAAGAACCTGCACTGTGGCACATTTTGAGACCCTATAAGAGGCAACATTAACTGATGATAAACTAAAATACCAGTCAAGTTATGAGAAGTATTTTCCCACTGTTTTACAACAGTCTGGGATCCAATTAGAAAGTTCTTCTGCCAACTAGTGCCTTGTGAGGTTCATATGCTGCATCACAATGGCTTATGGGGACGCAGTCTGAATTACCTCTGATACTTGGGTTTTGGCACAGTAATTTTTACCACGTTTCACTGCAGAGATGAGGAAGCAAAAAAAAGTTAAAATGTTCACAGCATGGATACCTGTTCATACCTAAAGAAAGTAAACAACTCTGTTACTGTACTTCCCTGCTGAGGTGCTGTGTCCCACATGAGCCTTAGTCTGGAGGACTCACTATTCTCTTTATTTCCCAAGCTCAATATTCTTGGCTGAAGTATCTTCTTAAAGATACACTTCAGTCTCCACTCCAACTGAAAGGCATATCCTTCTCAAGAATCACAATTTCTTCCCATTTGAGGTTTCTGGGTTTCTGAGGCTGCCATGAAAGGAAAAGGTATTCATAAAAAAAAAAAAAAATTCCCTCCCTCCCTGCATGGTGTCAAGTGTGCCCCAGATATGCCTTGCAAAAAAATCAGGTCACTCTGCTTTTAGCTCTATAGTATACTGGGTTGGAAAGCTCCTGAGAAGGCATGATTGTACACCTCCTAAGAGCTCAAGACTCTTCTTTCTATCAGTGGTCTAAGCTTCCCCTTCCAGAACATGCCAATGGCTGAATGTCCTAGATCAAGGAGGAACAGAAACTACAAAAAACTGGGAGTTATACCATCCAAGACAATCTTCTATTTCATGCGTTCCCTTTATATCAGACACTGTCCATGCATTGTGCCTGGGTGCCCTCTTGATCCTTAAGAAGTCTTCCTGCACGTAAAACTTAAATGCAGTCAAGCAACTGCCCCTTGTGGGGAGCTCCAGATCAAAAATTTCAACGAGAACCGATAGAAAGCTTTTATCTCCACAGGCTTCGCCCCAGACTGATGAATGCTATTGACACTTCTCTCCAAACAGAATGTGCCTGCACTGGACTTAACCCTTCTATTTGGAGATCCTTCTCTACATCAATTATTCTGCTTTGGCTTATCTGCTGGATTTACTACATTCCCTAGGAGACACGATTCCTCTTAGGTGGTTTTCCGGCAGATACATACAAGAAATTTACCCTTACAGATTCTCTTCCTCAAATTGGGTGGCACAATATCAGCAGTCTTAGTCTGCCCTCAGTAGCTTCAAATGAGTTTGCAGTTTCTGACCAAGAATACGTGCTCACTTCTTCTTTAGTGGGGCAGCAGACACTTAGCAACATAAATGGTGCATTGAGCATTGGATTTACTTCCTTAAAGATGGGTATCACTCAGAATGGGCTGTAACAATCTCTGAAGAGGCCAAGTGCCCTGTAGCAGCAATGAATAAGGAATGACCAAGAAGATGGACAGAGCTGCAAAACCAAAATTCAAATTCATACAATGCAGAGGGAGACCTATCTCTGGAATAGTGGTTTAAGCTCATCTTGAGATACGGGAATTAGGGCTTGCATAGAAGAGAAATTGCAGTTTTTGTATATTACCCAACACTGTTCACTCATCCCTACAATCATCCAACATGCCCTAATTGCTTCAGTATGTTCCTGCAAAACAGAAACCGAGAGTGACTTGGTCAGAGACAAAGACACAGATCTAAGATGTACACAGAAGCAGTCGTCCGATAATGATGACCAGCTGTCACAGGCAGCAGAAACCTCCTGGCACTTGGCACCGGCGAATTTTCAAATACCTGCTGGTTGCTGCTACCCCATTAATTGTGGGCACTTCGCCAGTCTACATTCCTGAACAGCTTTTTTCTTCTCTTCCCCTTCTCTCTTCCTTGCAGACTTCTAACACAGTTAATAAAAAATTTATTGGGGCAATGAAATAAACACCCATTTGATTTGATCTAGCAGCCAAAGAGAGGAGTTTCTGCTGTTCAGGTGTAGACTCGAGAGTTTCTGTGATTGCTGTCAGAAATGTGCCCACAAACCCAATATGAATAGATAAATGGAGATGGAGAGCTTTTTGGGGGTGTTTTTTTGGAAGGTAGAAAGTTTGTGGGGTTTTTTTAAGGGAGTGGAAAGAGCTGAGAGACCAGACCACAGTGTGACCTTGGACATGGGGAAAAAGAGCATTACATTGTGAAATCCATAGAAAGTAATGGACTTTGAAGCACCAGACACATGGCAGCACCCAGCACTGATATGCAACATGCACTGCAGCTCCTGAGAACTGCATGTGCAAGCCAATAAATACCTGGACTTTCTTTTTTAAATCCTATATAATTTTGCCTTCAGGGAGAAGAAATAAGAAAGTAAGAAGCACTTGGGTCTAACACTAGTGACATCTCAAAGGAGTTCAAGGACTAGAGAGATGGGGCAGCAGGAAATCTGGGAGAAAAATTAAGAACCCTGGAACACTTTGGGCTAGAATAGCAATAGTGATCTTGTGAAAAAATTAACCTGTGCCTCAGGCTGTGCTGGGCTAGTGGCAGAAAGTGCAGAAATCTTTCAGGGGAGTCCCTTACTCTCTGGCTCAGTGGGAGAGAGCAGGCAGGAGTATCCAATCAAGGAGATTGCAACCTTTCACTGGGATAACTTGTATGAATTTATGTCAGGCTTATAGAAAGAGATTTGGAGGGGAATGCAGCTGCCCTTCGCAAGGACGGGTAAATATGTCAGGGATTATAACTGAAAGCATTGTCCAGTAAAGAACAGATTATAGACTAAAACAAAATGTATTGTTATACTATTTAATGTCACACAGTGCAGGTTGTGGCAAGAGGAATAGTCAAGACCTGTCAGTGCAGCTGAGAACACAGACTGTGGGTAATGACAGAGTCTCCAGAACTAGTTTTTTACTTGGTTTCATCTTTCCTGCATAGACATACAAGGTGGATCCATGCCACCAAACTTTAGACATTGAAAAGTTTGCTGTGTAAATCTAAATTAGTCATACTTGTAGTCCAAAGTAAAAGAGACTTCTGGGGGATGATCTTTCACATTATCTCAAGGCAGACAGCAGAAAGAGTAAGATGCCACCTTCTCACAACAGACCACGCATGAGGGCCAGATGACTTGTTTAGATTTGTGTTAGCATCACTCAGATGTTTAAGATTAAGTGTGATGAATCTCAGCTGCAGTGCACCACTTCTGCTTGCAAGACTTACAGACAAGAGATGTGACGCCTTCGGAGAGTCGCACTTAAAATACCAAGTGACAGATGTTTACCTCTGGACTTGGGTTTTTGTCCTGTCTCTGATAGGGTCCCTGTGCAATTTATTTTGCAGAACCACACAACCCCTTGGATTTGTTAAAAAGAAATAACCTTTAATGACCTTGAATGGCAAAGCCTATACTGCCAATGTGGTGTGTTCTCTTTTGCTCCAGAGAGCGAGCCACAGTCTCTTGTTTTTGCTCCAGTCCTTTGGACTTCTATGGATACAACCATGAGATCACTCTCAGGCTCTTTCCCAGAATGAACAAGTTCATCCCCTCTCAGAGCAAGAGCAAGCACAGCTGATATGGATAGCAGACTCCAGATATGCAGATGATGCTAAGTTCAGCTTCCTCTACCAGTGAAAGTCCTCCAACACCAACCCCACAGACGCTGGGCTTTCAAATTCCTTCACACCTTCTTGTGCCACGGAACACACACTGGCATGCCAGACTGTGTCCCAGCCCTTGCTTTATTTTAGGTACTACTAACCAGAAAATATAGTAAACTAAGCAATAAACAACCAAACAAGCAATAAACAACCAAAAAAGAAGCATGTGTCAGGGCCACAGGGTCACCACAGGGAGCATGGAGGAGACCAGCCCTCCTCACTGGTCCCCAGTGTAGTGGGGACATGTTCTATTCATTCCAAAAGGTAGTGTCATCAAGTAGCACAAACACGAGCCAGTCTATGCCATCTAGCTTAGAGTCCAGGGCTTTCCCTGATACTATCCATGCAGGATGTACAGGCAAAACCAAGGTGTCTACCTGAATTATAAAGGTGGTCCACAGGCTTTACACAGCTATAAACATCCTCCTGGAAACCAAACATGCCATGAATTATGTGAAATATATTCACAATAGTTAAAAACACAGTAGGGGAAGCAGTCACTGCCACCCTGTTAACATTCCCTTCAAACAGGATCATGAAGGGTGATATCCCTATGAATTTTGGTTCTTAACCTCATTTTGTAGGTCAACAAGTGGATTAATCTTTCAGGTAAAATTGTGAATTGGGAGCTCTATGCAGTCATAATCCCTAAAATCATAGCTGGATTTAGGTCATAAGGCTTCTACCTTGCACAGTCTCACAGTCTGTTCTGTAGCTATTTGGGGAGATTTATCGTACTTATTCCCAAAGACTTTTTCCTTTTTTTTTTTTTGCATTCAAAACAGGAACATACCCAAAGAGTCACATTCCCATCAGTCTAACAAGGGGACAATCATTTTGAAGAGACTCTCCAGAATACAGCTGCTGCTGCAGCACCTGCGTGAGGGCCATGTGGAATTGAGGCTTAGGATCTTGCTTCTTGGCTTCTCTCCCTGCAAAAGGCTCCTTACTCTTTTCCTTTGCCTGTCTACACTTAACATATTAATGGCATACTTGCTGTGTACTAAAGCTGAGAGCTGATCCTCCCAGTTAACAAAAGATGTCCTAGTCACCCTCTGACTCAGAGTGCAGTTTACAGTTCTCTAGCCCTAACACAGAACATCTTCTGATGACGTCTCTCTGGTCTCCTTGCTGGGAATTTTCTCAAAGCGCCAGGCAGTGGTACCAACCTCTCTCATGACCAAGCCAACCATGGCCAGATGCCCCAGGCCCACCACATCAGCTGCACCCTATGCAGAGCTGAGTTCCACATGCCCAAACAGTGTGAAAACAAACTCACTGGTCCTGCAGGCTGAGTGCCTCACAAACTGAGGGCACCTAAAGGTGAGATGCCATTATGTTCAAATGACAGTCCTTTCTCCACACATTCAAAGGGAGTGTCTTACCTTATTAAAGGCAAAACTTTCTTATACTACTGATAGAGAAGACACAGAAAGGAATAAAGAAGATAATAAATAGGCTGCCAGAGGCCTGATTTACGCACCCCAAAATTAATGAATCATTCCAATTAAATATTTGCCCTAAATTAAAACTTATCAAAAAAATCCAATTCTCGTTTCATTAATGAGGACCTCCCTAATAATCTGGTTTTTTTCCTCCACAGATTTATTTTAAAGGTAACCTTCCTGGAATGGGAAAAAAAAAGGCATTTGTCATCTGTTTTTCTGTTTGAGAAGCACCAAAAGTTTTATTTTTTAAGAACTGTTCCTCATTCTTATATGTTTCCACATAATAAAGACATTCCTAGAAGGTGTTATGAAAGACTGTTGATGCACAAGATCATGCAATCAAATAGTCAATGTAAGGGAAATCTGATACATGAATATGGAGAGAAATTTAAAAGCAGCATCATTGAAGCCCCAGTAGCCTCTGGCTTTTGATATCAGAACTGAGAAAGCTCACAACCCTCATTTGGGGATTTCCAAAGGCCCTTTCAGGAAAAAGAGGCAGACAAATGATGGCACTCCCAATGCATTTTTGGGAAACAATGGGATCTTTCAGACTTGCACACACCACTAGGACTTCTCAAGCAGGGCTTGGCTCCTGCTACCAGAGCGCTGTTCACTGATAGTCTGAGCCTGGTAGAGACCCAGGACTGCTAGCAAGAGTGGCCACGTGCTTGTGCACCCTCAGACTGCTAACACCAACCTTTGTTCCCTTCCCAGGAACAACCTTTTACTTCCTATTTTCTCCTGGAGATTAACAGTTTTAACCTAATATTTGTTTTTTGTTTTTTTTTTTTTAAAGCACATTTTCCAAAGCTGTGGTTGGGTTTTGAGAAAGTGCTGTCTGTCTGAATAATCTGTAAATGGAAGCCACATGTCTAAGTATCTGTTTCCTTTTTGTCTATTTTGTTGTATGCACATTTGGCAAGTTATTTTTCCCCTCCAACTATCACATCTTGGGCTTTGTTAAATGAAACTGCTATTCTGTTATTTTCTTGGTGTTTTTCTTATTCCCAAGCAGCCAACTACTGACATTTTAGCAGCTATACAGGAAATGTGATATTAAGTAATTATTTTCTCTGAGTATTTCTTCACTTTCTGGTGAGTAAGGAGCTGGTACTGGGGTAGCAATTTCAATGTTTCTTAAGATAAAAACAAGAGCTGGAGCTCTTAAAAAACCATCAAAATCCAAACCCTGAAAACCTATTACCTAATATGATTTATCATTTGCTGTTTTTGTGGAAAGCAGTGGGAGGCTTATCCTACAAGGCACAGCCTGCACACACACTGAAAGGACAGACCCCAGATCCATTCAGGAGTGATGAGAGCCAGCACTGGATAGAGATAAATGGTAGTAGAACACAGTTACCGTGGGTCAGCCGGGGTCAAGCTGCACCATGCAGACACAAGGATGTGCCACTAGGCACAGCACAGAGACCATGCACACTTGCTTTTCCACACTCTCATTTTAGAAATACCATCTCCTTATTCCCTTTCCCAAACTGACGATTTCCTTATTTCCACAATTAATTCATATTAAAGAATAAAATTGAAAGCTTTTAAGGTAGGAAAGTAATGTGCCTCTTTCTATAAGACTTGATGTTGGTTTTGAACTGCTGGCTCAATTCAGGTTTATTTTGCAATCTGTTTCTAGCCAATTCCAATTTCAAATGAAATCTTGGCTCCAATGGAGCAAAATTCCCTTTAATTTCAGTGGAATCTAGATTTTGATCCAGGTTCTCATCCACTAACAAATAGCTATGATGACTGTAGATGATAACAAAGCAGCCAAAACCAAAGAACATGAGCTGGTAGACCCCAGGAATCTGGAATTTCTTCCCATGTGGAGTTCTGAGCATGGCAGATTTGCAGCATTGACTCAACTGGAACAGAAGAAATTAGTAAAACAGGCAAAAGGAACACACTGTTCCACGACTGCTGGAATTGCAAGGCCTGGGTTACCACAGCTGCGTGCCCTAGGTCCTGTTGCCTCCTACCTTCAGACCTCTTGACTGGTTTAAGTCAGGGGGGCACCTGTAGACAGTAAAGTTACAGAAAAGATTTGATCTGAGTCAGAGAAATGTGGAATATGATTAACCTTAGCTCTCACTCACATTGCAAGTAAAGAGGCAAACTGACCCTAAAGTTTCTAAAGGAGAATAGCTATATATCTGTTCTCATTATTTTGTGGTAGAAATCCAAAGCTTCAGATCAGATCTTTTGAGAATTTTTTTTAAACAGATTTTTGCTAATTTTCAAGCTACTAAGCAGTTACAGTAATGCCATGTAAAATGAATAAGATATTTATTCCTGATAATACTGACAGTTTCTTTCTTTTCTGCAAAGAAATCTCAAGACGATGTGGCAAAAAAAATATGATTCACTCCCTACTGATAAGACACTGGCCATCATGGAGGGAACAAGGCAAGGGGAACCTGACATAGGATATCCAGGGGGACATACCTTGTGGGACAATTAGGTCAAATTTCAAGGCTCACAAGTCAAGGCAACTCCTGTGCTACCACAGCCCTTTTTTTTAAGCAGTAGGAGCAGGAAGACACTTGGCTTTAAAATGGATTGATATGTGCACTCTCACAGCTAATAGTTATTTGTGCTCTCTCCAGGGTTAGCAGACTTGGTGGTGGGACTAAGTTCTTGCTGTGTTAGGAGCTGAGAGAAAAATATTGTCCCTTCTCCCCTGTCTTACAGTCCAAGCTAAGACTTGGGACTGCAGACTGAGCCCATCAGACTGAGAAATAACATTGCAAAACCTTTCAAAGCACTGTGTGCATCTAGAATCAGCTGATCAGACAAAATCACACAATATCAACTGATCCCACTCTGAAGAGTCCACTCAAGCTAAACTGATTTATTTCACTAAAGACTTGGATTATCGTATCAAGAGGCTTCCTCCCAGCCACAGGAGAGTATTCCATGCATTTTGTCCTATACTTCTTTCTCCAAAATGAGTAAGCATTTTTTAAGTATTCCGTTTTTGTCTCCTGCCTGCACCTGCAAAGCCAGCACCAAAATATTTCCAGAAAAACCTCATGATTTATGCACTAAGAAGTGCTAAGCTCCAACCAGTATAACAGAGCCAAGGCCTAAGCTGCATCATATCGTTCCAACCATGCCCGGAGATAAGAAAACAGAAGTCAAGAGGTGTCAGGACACCATGGGGATGCAATCAAATGCTAGATGGGGAGGGAAAGGAAATTCTTTGGTAACTTATGAAACACCAGGTGCCTTTTCCTACACTTTATGAGTTTGCCAAAACAAAGCAGCACAGAATACCTAGAAAAACTGCCACCAATATTATTGTGTGCCTGACATTCTAGAATTACTTTTCTGGTAGAAATGTATGGTCCATGGTAATAGCAAAAGTGGTGCAGCAAGATCTCACGTGCTTCAGTTGCCCAAGACTATTCCTTGCTCTCTCAGCTTATTTTCCCCAGCAAACTGCCGTCACTTCCTTCCAAGTCTACTGGACTTCTTGCTTCCAGTTCCTCTAATAACCTGAATTTATCTCCTCCCTTCAATCTTTTTTTTCTCCTCCCCCACCATTCCCAGTAAAATGATCCTTCTTCCTTCCTCCCAGAAAATTCATATTCCCATGTTATCTCATTATTCTTTGCAACAGCATGCCAAACACACTGTCAGTTTCCCATTGGCGCTATGTCCCGAAAAAGACAAAGTGGTCTGTGCTTGCTCTTACCTACTGCACGCTCCCTGGAATGAAAAACGCTACAGTGTTAGTGCTCAGAAAGATCCCTCCGATTTCTGGGCTCTGCGCCCACAAAGCAGGGAAGCCAACATTTCTCAGAGAACAGCATCTGATTCCAACATCCTTGCTGTCTAGCTAGCAAAGGAAAAATAGCTTCAGCTCTCTTCAAACTGCTCTGCTTCCAGCACTGGTCAAAGAGGTGGGAAGGCCAGGAATGCCACAAGAAGTTAGGCTCCCACCACAGATCTGCTGAGCCGAAGACCAGCCCCACTCCAGTCTCGCAGCTACCCACCACAAGCAATGACAGCCACCAATGCTGTATTCTGGCAGGAATAAACACCAGTGAGGATTGACAGAAAGAGGTGGGGAAAGGCTAAAAGGATGCGTGGCTCCACAATGACTGCTCTGACTGAGCTCCTGCCTACAGCCAGGAGAGAGACAATGACATTTCCACTGGTCAATCTGTCTGATGAATTTTGGATGGCTACTTAAGGATGAACTGGATTGGGCCTGAGAAAAGTCTTGTCTCCTCACTTATGACAAAGGGAGTCCAAGAGAGCCCACAGCAATAGTAACATCTAAATTTGGTCAGAAGAACCCAATTCTGTATCAGGTGCCAAGCTGGTGACTGTTAGAAATTACCTCCACTTGATACTTCAGGCTCCTAGAAAACATACTCTTGTGCCTTGTATCAGTTCTGCTTAGAAATCTTTCTCACAATCCCCAAGTCCAAAGCATTACCTTTCCTTATTGCTATCCTCAGAGATGAGGACAAGGGCTGGCCATATCAGAGAACTACAGAGTTGCTTGGATTTGAAAAGCCCTCTAATATTGTTGAGTTAAGCCAGCACTGCCAAGCCCATCACTAAACCATCAGCCTAAGTGCCACATCTACACATCTTTCAAATTCCTCCAGGGATGGTGGACAACACCCTCCCACATCAGCCCTAGACCCAGCTCTAACCAAGGGCCTTGCTAGCAGAGCAGTTTGTGCTAGGGAAGCCAGCCTGGCCCCAGCTGCCTGTCTGGGTAAGGGATCTCTCTATGCTGTACCAGTCACCAGCACAAAGTCTAATTTCAGGAGAGTGGACTGAGAGGGTGAACAGCTAATCTACTCATAGAGTTAATAATAAACTCTCTATGGTTAAATCCCAGCAACAACAAATGCATCTTTATATCATATTAAAACAATGACCAGTGGGTCTGAATCTTTGCAAGAAAGGAGCACTACAAAGGCAATTCATAATGGAGAACGGGTACACTCTGTACTTCTTTTCACACACTGATGCCTATCAGTTAGAAAGAAAACTGTAGGATTTGGCCTTAGCTGCTATGCACTTGACTTTGGGTTTGTGATTAGGGCTGGCCAGTAAACAAGCACTCCTCTTTCTGAACATTTGCTGCTGACATTTCCAAATTTGTTTTTGTTTTGCCAAAATGACAAAGCCCTTAATAATTTTTTTTTCATTATATGAGCATTAAATGAAGGGAGAGCCCACAATCTGTACAATCAATAACTGGGAATCACAAGCCATTATTGAGTCTGCAGGAATTCCAAGCTGTGAGTGAAAATGTGAATGTGCAGCTCTTCATACCTCAGCTGAGTATGGTTAGGTTTTAAATGGGCTGTGGTAATGCTATACCTTTTTGCCTTCATAATTTTGACCACAAAAGCACCTCAGACCTGTAAAACTCTCCTGATTAAATTTTAATCAAATTCAAAAACAATGGAATGTTTTTGTTTCACTGAAAAGTTACAACTACTGCCATTCACAATGATGCCTATACATAAAGGTTCTGGACAGGAACAATTTGCTTCCTCCCAGTAGAGTTACTTCTCCTGATTGACTTGGATAGACCTAGGTCTTTACTGCAGAAATTTTTAAACCCCCTGCATGCCAAGATCTCTGTGCCCTTGCACCTGTCATCCTGATGAGACAAGTAAGGACCATAGGAATTTCTCCACTGTTATCTAATACCTGAGAAGGGCTTGAGGATATTGTGCTAAAGAACAAGAACTCAAGGTAATGCTGGGAAAGGGGCAGCCACTGTGTCCCTGTTACGACTCAATTCTCCTGGAACAAGTCACTCAGCATACTGGAACAAATGATTAAACATCCCATTTATAAGCACCGAGAGGATAATAATGCAGTAAAGGGAAAAAAAAAGCAATGTACTTTTGGCAAAAACATATCATGCCACCCAGGCCTCATTTCCCCTTTTTTGTATGATAGCTGGCATAAGAGATAATGCAGAAGCAATATGTGTGATTATGTGATATATCTTGACTTCAGAAGACCTGACAGTCTTCAACAAGCTAAGAGAACATGGTGGATGTTAACTCCATCAGGATGCTTCAAAGAGCTGCAATCAACAGATTGCTCTCCACCAGGGGTAGGTTTAGTGGGCTGCTGCCACAGTCTGCTTTTGTGTCCTGATGTCTTCAATACTTTAATTAACACCTTCATGATGGAACAGAAACAAGGCACCTGACTTTTATTGATGACATTACATTGGGGGCAGTTGCAAGTGCTTTGGAGCCCAGGATGGTAAGGAAACTGAAGTGGTCTCCATGGAGAGACCAACCAGATGACATCCAACAGCAGAGAGCACAAAGCAGTATTCTCAGGAAGGGGGGAAAACAATTAATGTTCAAATACAAAAGTGAAGAATGAGCTGCAGACCAGTAAGAGAGGATTATAAAGGCAGAAAGACTAAATTAGTGAAAGCAGTGAGGCACTCATATAAAAAAGGTAAATCTCATTTCATTCTGGGGTTAGGTAAGTGAAGTGTGATATGCAAAACATGGCTGATACTTGTATCTGCATGATTGAATCCTGAACTGGAACTCCTGTTTTGGTTTTGGACAGTACATTTAAAGAAAACATGTAGACAAATCAAAGAGTAGTGAAATATACATGCCACAGGGGTTGAAAAAATATGACCTCTGGAAAGCAGTGAGCCTATTAAGCTGCACTAGAGATCTCTGAGACACAGAAATTTAGGGGTTTCAGGCAGATAAAAGGCAGTTTTGAGGAAGAGGAGAAATAACCACTATGTGTCTTGGAAGGCCCAGAAATAATTGGCAGCAAAATCAATTTGGATCATATGTTAATAAAAGCTTTCCAAATGCAAGGAGAGTGAAATAATGGACATGCACCAGCTATGCAGGCACATCTTCAAAAAATACATGTATGGGGCAGCAACTGTAGAGCTACTGTGATCTTGTCTCACTGCATGGGGAAGGACCAGACCATCCCTTGCAGGTCCTTTCAAGTGTTTACTCTTTTGATCACATACCAGCAAAAACAACTGGAGTAGTAAACAGACAGCTTTGCAACTGGCCATTATACCCAAATTGAAGCAGCCCAAAATGCTGTGAGTGAGGTGGTGGCTCAAGGCAGTCTCTTGGTGCATTCACGCCAGTGGAGGGAGCACCTGGTAGCAAATGAGCTGGGCAGAGACAACCACCTCCAGTCTAGAGGACTGCAAGGACGGCTGCCCACCTGGCTCAGAAAGATGGCAGAGATGGCCACAGCTGTACTAATGAATATTTTGGCAGTGAATGCCTACTTCTACTAGCAGAGAAGCTTTATGTTTACTAGCTTTATTTTTCAAAAGATGGAAAGACTTATGAGGACAACTTTTTCTACTTTTGGCTCCATGAAGTTCTGATTTTTTTTTTGAAGTGTCATTTCATTATGCCCCTTTTAGACCTCTGCAATACGCCCAGTTGAGAAGGATCATCAATCCCAGTTGAGAGGGATCTCATACATGGACCTACACACTTAAGAGAGGAAAGGAATAGACCAAGTAGGGTGTTTTTGCAGAAATTGTTGCTGGCAAAGTAAAACTGGTTCTTCCCATGTGAATAGTAAAGGACTTGGGCATATACATTAGAGAGGTGATGTCCCTTTTTCTGTGATATACTTCTGCAGCTCTGTCCAGCAGAGTTCACCAAGCAGAGCTCACCTCAGGGAAAGCTGATTTTCTCAAGGCTGGAAAGGACCTGGTCCTAGAATGCCACTCCATTAGACTGCAGTGATCTAAGCACAGAAAACATTCAGGATACCAGTGAAGCCTGCCTACTTCAGCTGCCATTGTGGACATGGATTGGTCTCCAGTTTTAAGAGCTCCAACAGCACTCTAGGATCTGCCTACCCACTTATGAGTGTCTGATACAGCTATCCCATTTGTGTCTAGGGGTAAGAGAAGTTGTGCTCTCACAGGGGCTAGAGAGATGAGGGAGTTGAACTGGGAGAGATTAAAGATTTGTCTTTGGTAGGGGGATGCAGAAATATCTGTGGCAACACTGAGTGAGAGGAATAGGAAGCCTGGCATGGCCCTAAACCAACCCATTGTCTCCAGGGCAGGAGCAGCTGTCATTGCAGCATCTTTCACTGGCAAATCCAGGCATCAACCATGTACTCAAAGGTAGCAATGAGTCTCTGATCCTGGTTTGCTTTTGTTTCCCTGAGCTTGTTCAAAGGAGACCACTGACCATCATTCCAGAAATTCTCCTCCCAGATTACCAGGCAGACCAGTTGACTACTCTGTCATTTAATGTTTCAGGAGTTGTATTTTCTTTTATTTATTTATTTTTACATTTGGGATGCCCAGAGCTTCAAATAGCCTATGTTTTGAAATGTATGAATACAAAAACAAAAGAAGCAAATAAACTATATAAAAGAAATAAAACTAAATAGTTTAGTATCACTCAATATCCAAACTCCTTTAATTAGCACTAGTAGCAGACTATTTTTCAGGCAAACAACCTGCAAATCTTGGAAAAATAACAATCAGTATAAGAAAATATTACTCTGAGACTACAGGGATTATTTTCTAACATACATTATTTGTACTGAATTAGTTTTATTAGTTAAGATTATTTCCAAAACATGTTTAAAATGAGAGTAACTCTTCCAAACTGAAAAGGATTTTGTATTTATATTTTCCTCCACTTTTTTTTCCAGATTAAATTTAGTTTAAAAAAATTAAAGCTATGAGTTTTACCTAATTACAGGATTATACAGTAAGCACAATATCACAATGAGTCTTTTATTAAATCTGTGCAGGTGTTAGAACAAAGATTACCCACAGATACCTTATTTACAGTTTAGGAGTGTCAAAACCTAAATTTTCTTATTCTCAGAAAGGTGGCAGTAGTTCAGAGCCATATACCCACGTATTTAAGTGAAAGCTAAGCTAGAGAACTCAATTTTGCTGCTTAGGCCCATATCTAATAGGCACAAATAAAATTAATAATACATATGCACGGCTCTAGAATTCATTTGTCCCTATATTTTTCTTGACAGGTAAATGGAAATTGTGTGCTGTGAGATTTCACCAGTAATAAACCACCTACAGAGGGCTGGCTCTGCTCTGCTGTAGTGAGCAGCGAGGCAGGGTACACCTCTAGGGCTGGGGAATGCATCTCATGCAGCAAGCACTCAGCCAGGCTGGGAGAGCTGCTTTGTGTGCGGGCATGGGCCACTCTTTGTGCTGCTGGGGGAGGATTCTGGGCAAGAAAAGCAACCAGGAGCCTTCTGGCTCACTACACCTGTGTGTAAAGCATCACCTCTGACCACATGTCCAGACTTTGTCACCTTGCAGATAAACACTTAGGATGCTACTCAGCCCCCCAGTTTGCCAAGTAGTACCAGCAAGAGGAAAAGTCCTTTCCTGCATGCATCTACAATCAGAGCTATTCAAAAACTTGTTGGGGGAAATGAACTCTGCAGCCTTATGGGTTACTACACAAATCAGAAGAAATAACAAATTCCTGGCTGAAGGAAAATATAGAAGTTGAACATATCTGTAATATGTATCAAACACATTCATAAATATATACCAACTAAGCTGCTCCATAAATATTTTAGATAAATAGCCAGATAGACAAAATGGCATGAAGATTTAAAGCAAAACTAAACAAAACTGGGTAAACTCACTTGTTTTGTGTTCTGGTCTGGACAGGATGGAACAAGAATAAACTCATTAATGACCTTAACAATAACTGGTGAACTCTTTAATTTCTTTACTCCCTGTTATGCCATAAATTCAGGCAGACAGATAACACAATACTGGTATGCCAAGTTTCCTGTTCCTTATAACACACACCGGAGAAGGGTAGCTAAAAAAGGAAAGGGCAACATAAGGTACATGGCAGGTCCCTTAGGTACCAGGTTTCACACATGCCTAGTGATGGTGCACCCGGCAGACCAATGACCCAGCTTGGAAAAACTCACAGGAAAATTAATTCCTTAGCCTGGCAGAAGGCTGATTATGGAAGGCCAAAAAACACAGCACAGTAGCTTGTTGACACAAGAAAAAAAGAAAGGAAACCTGAGGAAGGAGGAGGCGAAGAAACCAGAGGGCTCTCTGTAAAGAGATAAGGCACAATGCTCTGAAAAGTGTCATTATAAACAAATGGTTTCCCATCAGTGCCAAACAACCAGAGCCAGGAGGCAGGCTTGCATCATATCAGAATGTGGCTTGGCGTCACTGGTGTCCCCTGCTCTGTCACCACTTTTAAAAGGACAAACTGACAGCAGAGTAAAACCATGCTATGCCACAGTGCAAGGGAAAAGTCTAGCTGGCTCCTGAGTAAACATAAAGGACGCACAGGCTACTGACTCTTGAGTTTCTCTTGGAAAAATACAGCTCTCTCCTCTCACTGTGTCTTTTGCTCTTTGCTCTCCTATCAGGCACATTGCTTACCTTGCACAATCAAGTAAACCTGGGAAGTCTTGGGATGATGCTGTGTCTGCACTGAACACGTGTAGGACCCCTCATCATAGACATCCACTTTCTGGATCCGCAGGCTGTATTCCAGGGGGTTTCTCTTCTCCAGCTCTACTCGAGGGTCCAGGGACCACTTGTCCTCTCCAGCAAAAATGATGCCAGAACGGTTTAACCAGGCCACCTTGGAGCTTCTGTCTTCTACATAACACCTGCAGAGGATGAGACAGGTAAGGGGGAGATTAACAACACTCTCCATCACCTCCCTTTTGTTCCTACTGCTTTGCTGAGAAACTTCACACCACACTCCTGCCTTGCCAGTAAACCATAGAATCTTCTCATCATTATTGTCCCATGGACAAGTACTTAACAATTTAACTCTGTTGAAGAGTTTCAGGAATCTTTGGTTCATAAACCCCATGGGATTTGGGGCAGACATGTCTCTTGTTCTCTCTTCCTTTTGCCTGTGGCCTACATACCAAAAATTAATTTGGAAGCCACAAGAGATCTTGATCACCAAATACCTTCCAACCTTGCCAGTGAGAAAGGTTGGAAGTAGCTCTTCCCATGCTTCTTCTTCACCTTCAAAAAGTTGGCTATACAATAGATAAACCCCTAGACCCCTTCCAGCCTGAAGGGCAAAGGTTCAGGGCTCCAGCTTTGTCAGCTCAGGGCACAGCTCCTCCATCCCTCAGTTTCAGCAGCACTAGTGGAGGAAACTATAAAGTATCTCCCATCTACATCCTTCTGACAAAAAAAAAAAAAAAAAAAGTGGAATTATTTCATTGTTCAAACACCACCCTCCTAACACATACACACTCACTTGCTGATGCACATCTGCTTGTTTGTGCAGGCAAGTGCAGATTGCAGGCTGAAAATGAGAGACTGTGGGAGTGTCACTGTCTTCCCTGTGACACACAGAGAATGTTCTGTGAACATCTCAGATGGACAGGAGAGGAGGAATGACAGGTAGGGGTGGCAAGCAGAGGAGTAGCAGGAGGATCAGAAACTGCCAGGGCCCTGAGTGCCACTTTCCCAAGTCAGAGGACAAACCAACCCCATTGCAACTGTAACTTGACAAGTATTTTGTTTCTTGACAGAGAGCAGTGTAAGTGCCGTGAAGACAAATGCATTTTTGGCAAAGACACCTGCTCTGTACCACTTCCCACCACCAGAAGGAGACTTGCACAGAAAAGGCGAGGAGCTGCCACTGAGGAGACACATCTTGCTCACTCTCAGCTGTGTCTCATTCAAGAGGACCAGGGCTGAAGAAGACAGCAGACATAACTCCTCTTTCACCCTGGCAGCTGCACCCCCAGGCTAGGCTCAGACAGGCTGGGAGCAGGTTTGCCCTGCTGCAGCTCACATCACATTAGCTCTGCAGATAAACAGGGAAGCTCAGGCTCCAGAGCTGTTGCTCCTTCACCTCTCAGAGCTCTGTCCACAGTGTCCCAGCATCCAAATAACCCAGTACCTCTTGCCACTGCTATTACAGAATCACAGAATAGGTAAAGTTGGAAGGGACCACAGTGAGGTTGTATGGTCAAACCTCCCTGCTCAAGCAGGGTCTTCCTAGATCACATTGCACAGGATTGTGCCCTCTTCGCTATTTATGCATGTGTTGTATTTGAAGGAAGAAAGAAAGAGGATAATGATTATTGCTTCAAGATAAGACAAATATTTGACAGTAGCCTTTCATACAGCCTTTTAGCATGGGTCAGACATTTTCCAAGTTCCTTTATTTGAATGCATTTCATTCAAGGCTGCTGCAGCTGCCTTCCCTTGTGATGTGACCCCACCATTATGGCCGTCACCTCACACCCACTCCCTTTTGGCAAGCCCATGGATGCTGTCCAAGCTGTTCTGGGGTTACTTGTGGGCAGGAGGAAAGCCAAGCTGCGTGGACATCCATGGGAGCCATGCCATGCTGCTGGCCAAGCTGTAAGCAGCTCTGTCTGATCTGACAAACACTTGCTTTAGAAAGCAGCCCAATAGATTCTTTTCTTTTACTGACAATGTCCAGACAAGGAAGGGGAGTGAAAATTTGGCCCTCAGGCCAGAGCCCACCCTCCTGGCCAGGCAGGCACTTGCCCCCAAGATGAACTCTCAGGTGTGATCTGAGTTTTTTCAAAAAGCTACTCTTTGTCAACAAGAAGGATGCAGGGGAACCTGTGAGCAGTCACTTACAGGTAGAAACCAGCATCACTATGATGAGGCATTGCCCCAGTTCCATTGGCCACTCCAGGCAGTAATCACAAGTGATGGGAGGTGAAAGCCATGATCCACGGAGCACAGTGTGCTCCAGGGCTGAGGGCAGTGGCCCTGTAGGAACACCCAGACTGCCTCCAGAGCTGGCTGCCTTAGGGTCAAGAGCCCTCCTGCAAATGTAGGAGTTCTAGCAGCACCAAGAATCAGGGGTCAGCTATTTTGGTAGTGAAAAGCTAAGCAGATTAACAGTGGAAACTGAAGTCAGTGGGAGCTGAAGTTTCTTAGTCCCCCTGAACAGCTATCAGTGCTGCTGGATTCCAGCAGATCCATGGCACCCCACCATCTCCACCAGGCTGCTTTCCCATCCCCACTACGGTACAGTGAGCACTCAGCAGCTCTGCCCTGTCCCTGATCATTGTAACTCTCTGGGGTAGCAAATATGCCCCTGTGTGGTGTCTTGTCAGTGACAGTTCAGTGGTGTGGTCAGCACAAAGCCTTGTGCTTTTGCTCCTGTGGCTAGGCTTCAACCAGAGACCCTCCCTCCTCTCCCTGGAAGAGAAAATGTGTCATAACCTGTCTTACATGCATCCAGGTCAGCCCTAGGACAGTGGTCAATAGCTACAGTCAGGCAACCTTGCAACTGGCCCTGAAACAAGTTAGCAGGTGCTACCAAAATAAGGAAAGGATATAGGACAAAGAAAAGAGGAAAATGGGAGGAGTGAGTGAAATGGATTTGAGCCCTCTATTCACCATATCTGTTCCTCTCAAGCTGTCAGGGAAAATCAATGTACAAATGTGGAAATTCCAAGTCCTGGCATGCTCTGAACATGCATTCACGTGGATGATGCATCTCAGTATGTCTGTCTGCACACACAGACACCCCCCCCTCTTAGTCTGCCAGAGATGCCACCCAGCTGAATGGATCACGCTTTAATAAGGATTTATGGTGATGATTTTCACAGTGTAATAAGTGCTAATTCAATACTAATAGAATATTAAATGGCATGTTAACTGACATTTTAACTGCAAAGCAATAGGAGCATGGCATCAGCCAGATATCAATGGACTCTTATTGTTCACTAATAATCAATAATCAAGTTCACAGAGACAGTCAAACACTTTTCATTAGACTTATTGGAACCATTACCATCAGCCTCAGTGAAAGCTAATAAACAGTTTGTGATCCATGCATTATTCTTTTCCTTATGGTTGCAGGTTTGATTTCTTGACATCTCTGATGTGGCTAACGAGAGGACCAGTGAATGGTGATAGGCATGACTTGCATGATCACTGTAAGAACTTGGGAACTGTTGATCATGCACCATTTGAAACCAGAGACACGGAAGGACAAAAGAAAGATCTTGCTGCCATGCCCCATTAGTCCTCCTTGATTCATTGAAAACAAACACAGCCAAGTTTGGCACCTGAAGTTTTTTAGAAACAGCTGGATGTGGAGAAAGAAACCCAGGTCATCCTTGCACTCCTCCCCACTTGCAGATGCAGACAATGGGGCTGAGCCGTGCTACAGGGAGGGGATGGGGCAATGCTTTTCTGCAGGAGAATGATTTTGAACCTTGAGCAGGAACCACTGCCTTGGATGGGATAGAGGGCTGCCCACCATCATTCCTGGTCCCTGGATTTCATGACGGGCTGGGACACCTGGCAGCATGCAGGCTGGGGGAGGGCAGGAGCAAGTCCTGCTGCTTGTCCTCCCTCCTCCATCACCTGCTGGTCAACACGCAGCGCTGGGCCAAAGCAGCGTGCTTTGCCCTGCTCCTGCAAACCTGCCCCTGTAAGCTCCGAGGAACACTCCCCATCTGACAAGAGATGCATTTTTTTTCCCCCTTCTTCAAAGTATTTGGGCTTGTTCCCATTGATGGGTGAGAGACAGAGTGAAGAAAAGGAGCCTGAGGCTTGGGCACAACCATCTCCTCTCCCGGCGACGCGAGCCCGGAGGTTTCAGTGCCTGTTCTGCCTCACTCGGGCCCCAGCGCTTGGAACACCCGAGACACCCGCTCCTCCTGCGGCGGCGGCAGCGCCGCTCCGCGCATCGATTTCCCAGCGTGTTGCTGTAACACTCATCGCAGTTTATGTTGTGCCTGTCACTCCAGCAGCTCTCGGCCCCAGGCTTTCCACCCTCTGTCTCGCCCGGCGAACAGACTGCTGAGAGGCGGCGTTTGCCTGGGAAGGCCCAGCACGGCTCCCCCGGGCCGCCGGCAGCCGCTGCCGGGCTGGGCCGCACGGGCTGAGGGGGGTGCGGCAGAGCCGCGATCTCGGCAAGGGCCTTCCCATTCTGCCCCAGAGAAAGAAGCGCAGCAGCTACGGCCGATGCTGCGGAGATGGACGGGGGTATTTCATCCCTTCGGGAAGGGATACATGATATTTACGGCCTGGAGTGATGAAAAGGCAAGAAAGAAGCCCTTCAGGGCCTGGTGAAGCTGCTGTTTAAATGATGGCTTTAACATGGAGATTTTACAGCATTATCAATGATGTATTGGGTTGCACTGAAACTGGGATAATTATTTGGGGTTTTTTAATTGCTGTTGTAATTCCAATTTTTTTTTTTATTTTTTTTTATAGCAGACCAAACCCACAATTCTCTGCCAGAACCCCACTAGTGAGAAGAAGCAAGCTGCTAGGATTAATGAAATATGCTGCACTGCTTTGCCAGCAAGCCACAGCTCTTACCTCATTTTGGGGAAAAATAAATAAATAGTGAGTTTATGGACTGCATTTTCTGCCCTCTTTCTCCAAAGCATGTTGGGGTGACAGCTCTGTGCCGCAATTCCCACACTCCTTTTTAATCATCTTTTCTCCATTAACCCTTTGATCGTCTCTTCTGTAAGACAATCTCTGTGCATCAGGCCAAAACTCAGCAGCCTGCTGCACGCACAATTAAGCACCCAAACCCCACCCCACTGCGCTCACTGAGGGACATGCTGCCCTTTTGCCAGAGGATGCCACAACCCACCCTGCATCAGATCTCCTGCCTTCGCCTCAGCTCTGTGATGAGCCTGCTGTAATCTTCTCACTTCACACACACTCTTACAAGATCCAGCTAAAAACTTCCCCCACTGCCCTCTACCCCCAGCAGCAAAATGGCAAGAGGGAAAAGAGGGAGGGATCAAACACGGCTCATTCGGCTCAAAACAACGTCAGCTCCTGGCTGCCAGCTCCAAACATGCAAGACAAATTCTCTGTTGTGTTGCAAAATATGATCCTGGAAAGCTAATGCAGTGGTTAAACACAGCCTTGCTCCCAGCCTGGGGAAGAAAGTTCAAGAGCAAATCATGCTCATGCTGTTTCATCTTGTCTCCTCAAGCTCTTCAGTCCTTCCCTGCCTGGCAAGCAAGGACTTGCACACACCCATGGTCAGCCAGGGTGGCCGCGAGGGTCCAGCTTCTCCTCTATGCCCTGGCAGGGGTATGGGCAGCAAGGGCTAGGGACAGACCACAGCCATGCCAGCCCTGACCTCCCAGGCAGGCTTTTCAGGGAAGAGTCCAGCCAGGCTCCACAATGGCACTGCAGTGCTGGATCCTGCCAACATCTCAAGAGCAATGCAGCGCTGCCACTGCAGTCCCCACCAGAGGAGTACAGTGGCAGAGCACAGAGGAGCACAGAATCTGGAGGAGCAATATGGGAACTGTTGGCCCTGGGTGGTTCCCACTGCTCTGGATCAGGCCCCCTCCGCAGGAGATGCTGCAGAAGACACCCACAGCTGAATGTATCTCCCCTCTGCGAAGGCAAGGCCCCTTAAGTGGATGGCACTTTCATGGGAGATCATATCAACTGAGCATCTGAAACCTATTTTTAGCCAAGCACCAAAAGTCTCATTTTGCTGAATTTGAATGCACATGGGCATCAGTTGTTGCTCAAAATTCTCCTCCCTACTGCCACTGCTGCTCTCTTTCCCCAGCTTAGTACAGCTGCTGCTCCTCTCCTTATGTGCCATGATACACAGCAGGGTCACTGTTTGAGAGTGAAAGCTGTGCCACAGCAGGATGGATTTCCAAAATGTGGCATAAATAGCTCCTGAGTAACCACTGCCAGCGTGACAACACAGGCCCTTGGAGGGATTTAGAAAACTACTGCTTAAACCCAGTCCTGTGCTGGAAAACTGGCAGGAGGGGGAAACTGCTGCATCTGTTCAGCCCATGCCTTCTCTCAGCTGTATTATGCTGTGACCTTGGTCGTCACACCTGTCTGCAGCTCCCTGGGTATTTCAGCACTCAGGTGACAATTTTTGGCCATCCACCTATTGGGAGGGCGCATGGCTGATAGGATGCCTGCACTTCTGTTCATCCTCTTTAGTAAATTGCCACTTCAGGAGTGTGAGGCTAGGATGGGCTTACCAGGTCATGAGGCCCCAACGTCTGCCGGCACAGCCAGCTGTACTTTATCATCTTTTTCAGAGATGTACCTCATTCCTACTTTAGCCTAGTGTGTTTGATGGGGGAATATCCTCCCCCTGCTTTGCAGGTCAGACTGCTCAAAGTCTTTCTGTTCTGCTGATTAAAACCTTTTTTTTTTTTTCTAACTCTAAGTGTAGATTTATTCATACCTGGCTTATATCCATTTCCTCTCATGCCAACACCATCTTTTAGCCTAAAGAGCTCCTCTCTCTCCTGGGTGTTTATCTTTCACTGTGTTCAGAGAGAGCAATCATATTCCCTCTCAGCCTTCATTTTGCTGGATTGAACAAGCCAAACTCTCCTGGTTTCTTCTTGTATGATAGACCCTCCATTGCCCTAAACATCCCAGTAGCCCCTCTCAGCACCTGCTCCAGCCTGAATTCCTCTTTCGTGACCAGCATTTGTACCCAGTTTTCTAGAAGAGGAGTCCCCAGTGCCTTGTACAGAAACATTTCTGTCTGAATGTCTCTCCCATCAACTCTTTCTAATGAAGTAAAAAAAGAATTGCAACCAGAAAATATGAGCATCAGTGCAGAACTGCTCATGTGCTGTAAACATCCTTGTCTCTCGGTCCATGTGGTACACATGGAAAATGAAACCCAAGGGAATTTACAAAAAATACACTGGCCTAAAAAGACAGCTAGCTGTCCTCGCTCACACTAGCAGACACACAGCTGGTCTCACATGGGTTTTATTTCTGTTAAAATGACTGTTTAAGAGTAGAGGTTCCTGTTTGTGTAGGGAAAAAAAACAAACTCACAACAGAAATCAAGCCCAAAATACAGCGATTTTTATGCCAGTACTCTCAAAGGGTGGATGTAACTGTATCAGAGTAAGAGAACTTATACTGGCATGATTTATTGCTTTTCCCATCTGTTGGGGATCGGTATACCTGCATAAACAACTTCAGTCCACATCCACTCCAGCAGAGGAACCTTCTTAAAAATATCAATATGAGCTGCTATGAGCTGCTATGAGCTTAACTCCATCCCAGCCATATCTCAGCACAGTTTAAGATTTCAAAATACAGAAAAACCTCAGAGCGAGACCTACCACTACAGTACCATCTCTTCTTGTAATCAACCATACCCAGGAAATGCCCTCCATTTCTTTACAGCATAGTCAGAGTCAGGAAATTCTTGGACAGGTCTTTGCCCATTCTAAGACATGTTTCTAGAATGACTGACTCCAGTCCCAGGCCTCCTGCCAGAGGAGACTTGCTCCCTACGTGTGCTCAGGGGGATGAACTGCTCTCTGGCTGACGCTTGCAGAAATGCCAAATGCTATGACAGCTTGCGTCAGGGTCTTGCACTGAAATCAGTCAGGACGTTCAGGCTGCTGAGGAAACAGACCCTGAGCTCTCTCTTCCCCTTTTGGGTTAGCTGAGGACTTGCCACTCTTCCTTTTCAGTCCAGCCAGAAACCTGGCTCTGCTCTTGATCCAGAATCATTAGGCAATGCTCATCAGCTAGTGATCACTTGGCCTTAGTGAAGTAGCCACTAGGAATGTATGCCTTGCTTTGCTGTCCATAGCTTCCTGTAGCATCCCAGGGCTCCTGCACTATCAAAATGGCAGGGAATAGCAGAGCTGATGAAGAATGGCAATGGGGAACATTGCCCAATGATTTGCCGTTTTGTTGCTCTGCACTTACACTAAGGATCCTGTGCTTTTGTGATCACTAAGACACAGGCTGATATTTAAAAATATCTGGAGTCACTTAGGAACAGAAGTTCATCAAAAGACAATGATAATTAGTCCCTTATGTGAACTGGGTATTGGCTGGTTATGCCAAATTTGTAAGTTAACTGGAAACTAAACTGCTGGCAAGCCTCTGCACCATTATGACTTTTTTCTGTTTGAGAAAATGAGAATAGGAGAAAATGAGAATAGGAGCACTAATAAGGCACCCATACAGACTATAAGTCCCTTTAGTTTCCTTCACAAGCTTTAGCTGTAGAAATCACATATTTCTTCTACCTGAACCCCCAGTGCCTTGTAGGTAACTTCTATGTGGTCACCACTAGGTAACTCCAGAAAAGCTAATCCATTTTTTTCCCTTGAATTTCTTTTAGTAAAATTTAATAATAACGAAAATGCCGCAAAAAGGAGAAAATGAGTTTCAGAGATGTGATCTCCTTCTCTGACAGGAGGGGAGGGAGGGTTTCGCTGGGAAGTCCACGTGACTCTGTATCTGGTAATTATCCAGCCACAGAGGGAAACTGAAACGTTCTGTGCTGTCGCAGAGAATGACAGCACCTGGAGCTCCAGCACCCAGATAAAAAGCAGAGAGACAATCAGGCAGATGGAGAAAGGCAATGCTACATCATGGGCTGGCAAGCAGAGGGAAGAGAAAAAATGGGGAGAGGCAAAAGCTGGCAAGAAACAGTAAGGCAGCCAGCACAGCTACTGGGGAATGAGACTATGCCACAGATTAGCAATGCATGGGCACAAAGAAGGAAAGAGCATAAGGGCAGGTCAGGAGAGAGTGGGTGCACAAAAGGGACAGTGCAAACACAACAGGGAATAGGAGAGTGATGCTAGAGGGAGCTTCAAAGCATTTTGTGTGGTCCAGGGTTGCTTCCTCCCACCCCAGTCACAGGCTAAAAATGCAGGAGGTATCACCACAGGCTGTCACAAAACAAGGGGGAAGATTTGAAAATCAGCATCTCACAGCTGAAGAGAGATGTAGCACTGCAAGTAACACCTTCTAGCTTGTGGATTTCAGTGGTTTGCTCAGGGAAGGGGACTACAAAAAATAAGATTCAAAAAATTAAACCTGGAACTTTGGAGCATCACCTCATGTATTTTGTATGGCAGAGAGGCAAGAGGGAGGTTCCCTCCCCAGCTCTCCCTTTCACAGTTGCACACACCAAGACACATGTAAGCCTGCAAAACAGCCCACATGATTGCTGCCATGGCACCATGGCCTAGTTCCAAAAGCAAGGCACCTCAGGTGCCCTCCCACACAGCAACGTGACAGCGCCAGCTCTCGGGGCTCTCAGAAACAAGGGCTGTGCCCACAGGACGGGCAGCAGCCTCCAGTGGGTCAGGAAGAGCTGATTGCCAGGTGGCAAGAAACTGTACACCACCTCTAGGAATGTTTCTGACATGAGAAAATACAGCGAAACAGACAATCAGGTCAGAGCCATCAGCTTGTCAGGGGCTAATGCTGGCCACCAGCCTCAACAGCTGTTGGGGTAAGTGACCAAAGTAGATCTGTAATGGCTGCGTATCTCCAAGGAGGCAAGAAAAGCTAAATGCTCAGATGTCCCCACCTGAACATTTGGGGAAGGAAATGGAAACAGCATCAAGGTCTGAGCCACCCAGTCACACAGCTGCACAGCAGCCAAGGTATTGAGCCATACAGTTCAGTGACCAACTCTCCCATGCCTAGTGACAGACATTTCAAAGAAAGGTAAAACACTTCCTAAAATGACAGTGTAAACCACCGTCTACATAATTGCATAATCTTTTCTAGCCATAAAAACCTATAAATTTATCACCAAGCTAATGACAGAATGGCTTGGGTTGGAAGGGATGTTAAAGATCATCTAGTTCCATGCTCCTGCCATGAGCAGGGACAGCTGTTACCAGATAAGGTTGTAAAAGCCACATCAGCCTGGTTTTGAACACTGCCAGTCAGGGATGGGGCATGCAATGCTTCTATAGGTAACCTGTTCCAGTGTCTTGCTACCCTCAAAGTAAAGAATTTCTTCCTAATATGTAACCTAAATTTAGCCTCTGTGTAAATTAGCTTCCACTCTGAGCGACAGCTTGCAATCCACCTTGTAAGTTTGTACGCTGGCTTTCTTATCCCCAGGCATTTCTCAACCCCCTGCCCCCTTTTTCTTTTTTTAAACTCATTAACATCTTCATCTTGGTGATACTTTCTGGCTGAGAATTTAATCAGTTAACCATTAACTGGTACAAGTCTGTGAAAGAATGTCAGATTTAAATGTTGTGTGAAAGTGGCAGGTGTCTCCTGTGTTTTGTACTATATGAAAGAGCTTCTTCCAGTACCTGAGGAGCATGCTACCTGAGACATAGTAATGCACTTTCCATTGTTTGGATCCTAATGTTCATCTCATCTCATACTGCCTCTTCTTCAGCAAGGGAAAGGGAATATTACATCTGAAGCATTAGTGCTTGTCCTGGGCAGGTGGGACAGGAGAATCCACACCAGAGAGAAATCAGTCTTGAAATCCTTTGGAGGCAGATCAGAGAGGGAATGGGAGCAACAGCAGGGAAAATAGATCTTAACTTTTCCTTCTTTTCTGAGGTTATGAGAGTATCAGAGGTGTCCCAACTAAGCTATCATCCCCACTTCCAAGTGCTGCCCTCAGGTAGCCAGCAGCAGACTGTGAAGGGTGGTATTTCGAGATGAATGAGAAACTGGGTGCATCCTGCCTGCTCACTTCCAGCTACTGCATTTCAATGAAGGACACCTTCTTGATGTGCAAACACTCTAGTTATTATTTACAGCTGACCTTTTCCTTCTCCAGCTCCCGCTGCCGTGGCACCACTGGTGGAGTTGGGGCTTGCAGAGATTGTGGAGACGATGTGTAGCAGAACATGTTCGATTCCCTGCCTGTGCCAGAGCTGTCATTAGTGCCACTGTGGATTGAGCTACACCCGTGCAAGCAACACTGGGAAATGTGAAGAAAAAAGCCTAATGTAGACAAAGCCTTTGAGGAGCTTAACCCCTCTTCCCCTTTTCCATCTCTCTCCCACTTGAAAGCAGAGAACAGCTTCTGAGCTAGACACATGCTCTCATTTCCATATCTAAAGCCAGTCCCGAAATACCATTGTGAAATAATGCTCTCAGAGAGAAGACCATGAAGCAGATTCCTTTTGAGAGACTCTGCTGCTTCTTTTTTTTAATTCCATCCAAAAACAACAGCCACCAAATACCAAATGCACCTGGACTGGAGCAGTCAATATTGGGCACCTTGTTTTCAGATAGATATGGGGGAATTGGAGGGAATTCAGAGGCAAGCAACAACAAAATTCATCAAGGGCTGGAAAGGGATCAGCATCTAAGGGAAGCTTAAAAACATTAAATATGTATAACTTGACTAAGAGAGGACTTAAAAGCGACATGTTGACAAGCTATATCTCTTTGAAAGCTGAAAGTACCGAGGGAAGAGAGGAATTATTTAGCATGATGCACAGGGGTCTATGAAGGAGTAACAGGTCAGAAAAAAAAAGAGAAAGTAGTCTGTTCAAACTTGAAGAAAAACTTCTTGTCATCTACAAGTGCTAGTCTTGTAAAAAGTCTCCCAAGGAAAGCAAAGAAGTGCCTATTCTTTCAGATGTTTGGAAAAAATAAAGGGCTGTGGACCAAAGGATCAGCCTCACAGGGGCTGCAGGGAGAACAAACTACAGTGACCTGGTCTTACTACTTTTACCACCTACCTCAGAGTTCAGCAATATGTCAGGAGAAGACAGATCCTCTTACATATTTCTTTCAGATTAAGTAATAGTTTTAGGCTTTTTCACTTCACACACAGTTAAATATTTCTTGCCAATACCTTAGTCCTCTATATATACCACTAGAGTTACCTGGCAGAGGTTTGGATTTGTTTCCAAAACTGGATCTTCTAGAAAACATGCA
This sequence comes from Melozone crissalis, assembly GCF_028551555.1. Classification (NCBI taxonomy): domain Eukaryota; kingdom Metazoa; phylum Chordata; class Aves; order Passeriformes; family Passerellidae; genus Melozone; species Melozone crissalis. Next base: position 17,393,067 of record NW_026535786.1, on the reverse strand, counting down.
TGAAGAGGTTAAAAACTACTGATACAAACACTAACAGTCTCATTATTTCCAAAAGACATTGGCATATGGTCGTATTCCCAAATTTGCTGTGAGTAAAGTTGTCCAGCACTTAAAAGTCACACATGAGATTTGACTTTTTTAAATGCTTAGCATTAAAATCTAAACCAGATTTGTCAAAATACTTTTGGGCCTACCAGCTGCCAAACTAACACACAAGGACCAAATCTTCAAAGCAGCATTTGGCACAGTAAGCTTTTTTACCAATATATCCAGTTTTCTTTCTGCCTAAAGTGAGATACTTTTGAAAATCCATCCCATGAGTGTTACAATCATTGGATAAAAGGCTGCAAACTTCAAATTCCCATGCTGTATTTATCCTGTGCCGAAGAACTCCTTTATGTGGAAACCACAGCAAACCTGTTACAGTAAGGCAATGCTCAACTGCACTTTCTTTCCTTTGTTTAGAGATTTGCTAAATTTTGCCTTTCCCTAATGCCTCACTTTTGTCCATCATCAGTTCTTGTGAAAGAAGGCATTTGAAAGAGTTACAGGGAAGGTAGAGGAGATGCTGTGAGGGAGAACTCCCAAGAGCTTTGATCTCAGCTTACCTTCATTCCCACATGCCCAATATGCCTTGCAGAGGAGGACATGTTTATGAATAAATAAATAGAGGAAAGGAGGAAGAGTGGAAAAAAAGAAATTTTCATGATACTCTGATGGAGTTTCTGCTGTTGACATGAAAGCCAGAAGCTTGTTTAAAACCTCATGGTCAGAAACAGAATGGGAAGAAGGTACAACTAACTCCTTGAGAAAGCGGGAGGAATAATTCCCACAGCAAGATCTTCTTGCCATCCTAATAATCATACTAATATCTGGCACTCTTTTTCCTCTGAGATCCTTGCAGGGCTTTGTTTTGCAAGGCAATTCAGCAGGTGCTGAACAGCACGCAGTGTTTTTATCAAAGGAAGTAAGCACTGTGGAACTAAAATTCTTACCTTTGTAGAGGAGAAGTGTTGTGATGCATGTTTTATACACACAGGGAGCCAGTGGGGAAGGAAAGAAATAGGTTGTGCAAAGTCATACAATGAAACTATTTTATTTTCAAAACCAAAACATAACAGACCTGACCTGTCTCAAACAAAACTTGGTTTGGTGTGTACCAGTTGCATGAGGATAGCAAGAAAGCAGTAGTGATGACTGCAAAACAGCCTTCACAAACCCAGATGTCCCCTCCAGTATCTTAGCGCTACTGCTTTTCTGTATAATTGGGATCTGTCCAGGGATATGCAACCACAGCAGAGAGGTCTGGCTGAAGCACAAGCTCCTCCCCATAGTTTGAAGGCAACTGGCTTGGGTCATTTGGGTCTGTGCTCTGGAGCCTGAACTCCAGCCTGGCTGCTGACTGAAGGACAGGCATAACTACAGGGACTGCTCTGACAGCTTCTGCACCTCCTCACCTGCAGTCTTCTGGCACTGGCAAAATAAGCTGCACAAATTGGCTGGAACACAGAACATAAACCCATTTCATTTCTTAGTGAAGACAATGTTGCTTAATCCTACTGGAAGCATTTACCCAGGGATATCTTATCTGGATCCACTGACATGCCCGCCTCATCTCCCAAGAGCCCGCTGTGAAAGGAAACCTCTCCCCCATGCACAACTTATCCGCAGTACAGATAATCCATTTCCCCATGGAGCTCCCTTCTGTACAGCTGTCTTACTGAGAGTTTCTTACACAGCAGGGTCTAAGGCTGTGCACTTGGGCTTTGGCTGGTCTGAGGCTGGGTTCCTATTTCTGTTTTTCTGACAGGTCACTTGCTCTAAATAATTTCCAGAATTCTGTACTGTACTGTATGGAGAGATGCCAAACTGTGGCTTCAGCTGGCATAAATCAAGGGCCTACAAGGCACCATTGCAGTAAATGGGGAAGCCTAGATTTACACTAAATGAGGATCAGTCCTGCTTCCTTCTACCAGACTCCAAATGAATTCATTAAATACAGCACTTCAGTCTGCTCAGCTAAAAGTAGCTCCAGCTGGCAGGAGGCTTCACATCCAGGGAATGTTTTAAAGATAAGGATTTGCAGTCTGCCCTGAGTTTACACTTGGCTAAAGGTAAGCTCTCATTGGCCATGCAGAGGGGATGACATCATGCCCACCTGGTGTGTATCTGTGCATTCCAAGGTCTATGCACAGCATGACATTGACACAGGACCTCACAGCCTTGGCGGGGGGAAACCTAGGCTCAAATCCTGTCACGAAGAGGCTCAATTCAAAGTGCTACAGGGCAGCAGAAGAGAGGTCCTGCAGTACCTCCACCACACTGAAGGGCTTATTTTTATTCTTTAATTCTTTTTAAGTTTTCACTGGGGGATGTGGGGTGTGTGTCTGCACTGAATTTGAATCTGCAGTAGGGCAAGCAACGGCACTGGGGCAGGAAGAACAGTTTGGGATTTTTGAGACAAGAGTAAAACGGTAGTTAATTTTGACACTAAACCCTAAATGAAAGGATATTAAAGTTATTCTCAGGTTCAAAAAGCCAAGATGTGCTGTGATGGTCTGGCCTGCTCTCATGTATTGTACAGAACCCATGATTCCTGCAGTTTAATTTCTTATCCACTCACTAAAACAGATGGTGTTGCAGGCTCTTTGCAGTCTCTGACAAATAGGACTGCATTTGGAATACTGTTCATATATGCGCACTTGCTGTACATCCCTCAGGACAAGATACACTGGCTTGAGACCTAAGTTCACATCCAAAGCACAATCTGCAGTAAAGAATAGATCCAAGTCTCTTTCAGCATTGCTGTTGAGGTCTCTAATATGCACAGTCACACAGAGAATATCTTCCTAAAGAAAGATATAAAAGTCAAATCAAAAACCTTTGTCTGACATCCCAGTCAAGTTCTCTTTCTTTGCCAGGACCAGGGTACACATTGTTTTTCCTCAAAGAAATAGTTCTGCCCACTGAACAGCAATGATACAATGAATATTCCAATAACCTGGAAAATAAGAGAGCCCAAACAAAAATGGACCTGACACCAACTCCTCTCTGATTTCACACTGACTGTTTCTTCCTTAGTTTGAGAAAAGAGGGTTGGTCCTCAATAGCCAAAGAGAAGCAGGGAGAGAGCCCAAAATTACTTGCTTATGCTAGACTATAACCAGTGTTTCCCAACCTTGTGTGTGTGTGAGATCAGCCAGTACTCAGAAAGACAAGTGAGGTTAACCGAGCTACATGCATTGCTCCCACTAGAGCAGTATAAAACAGTGATAAACCACAACTGGAACCACTCTGCACTAAGTATCTGGCCAGAGGTGAAGCATGAGGTTACAGCAGCAGCTCCACTCCCCTGTCCCCTTTGCCTGATGGATCCTTGGTAATAAACCACCCTTCAGGCTTTTCTGTCTTAAACTGAAGCTGCTGGGATTCAGGGGAGATAAAGATTTCAACTACCTTTCACAAGAGCCTTCACAAGAAAGTCCCTGTTGGCATAAAAGTAGACATGTAATGGGCTTTCTCTGTCCCTCAAAGTACTGTAGCACCGCAGGAAAGTGCAGCCCTTTTAGCTCTCTTCTTTATTTAACTAGAGTTGTTAAAATAAACTGATTTCCCAGCCAATTAATTATCAAATATCTGTAACAGCTTTCAAGCCCTGCCATTACTCATTCTCAGAGGCCCCCATAGGCAGTACAAAGCTACGCTCTCTTTACCTGAGTAACCACTGCTCCTCCAAGTCTGCTCCCTTTCCCTAAGCTGATAGCAGCACAGACGCCGGCAAAACCCTGGAGGAAAGCTGTAAACATCCCTTCTCCACTTTAACAGCAACTCCAGCCATTCACTTGCCAGAAACCAGGAAGCTTTGCCATGCCCCTTGACCACGACTGAGTTCCCAGGTGTCAGCCACCCGTACACAGATCCCAGCCCCACTGCAGGAGCAGATTCGCCCTGTCAAGACCCCTGGTGCTGCCAGGGAGAGCGGCAGGCACCCGAGAGCAGATGCTGCCAGCTGAGCTGAACTGTGGATGCCAAGTAGCACAAGCTCAGCCCAGTGTGGGGCATAAGCTTCAGTTTGAAGCATGTGCCAGGAACCAGCTTCTCACCCAGATGTGGACAGGGACAGCTCCTGCCATAGCCTTGTTATTCTCTGAAAAACCAGTCTGTACCTCTGGTTACTGGAAAGTTGGACTTACCATAGGTACAATTGGCAACAGCCCTACCATCTATTTTGTAAGCATTAAACGACACTCATATGTGGTTTCAATTAGGAGATTTCAAATGAGATCGAAGATAATGCATCCAACAATTACTCACCCTTCTCCTTTCTAGAAACTCAAGCAGAATCATTTCCAGGCCAAAATGTGGTCTCTCTTGATTGATGATGTTAATAAAATGGCTTTATTGTGATATAAATAGCCTTAAAAACGTCCTGAAGAGTCAATATCAGTGGTTGATAGCCTTATGCAAGCAAGGTCCTTATCTTACAGTGTGCTAAAGCTTAACGAGTTATGCTTCTGAGAAGTCTGACATTGGATTTGGGTGCTTGTTTGGAGAACTACAGAAGAGTAGCTCCCGAATTAGACATGCAAAGTGGGAACTGTTTAAACACCTTTCCTCTTCCTTGCGCTCCCTATTAATAATCTCTTTGCTTCCTAGCTTTCCTGGTGCCAGTTCAAACACAAACACCGGCTGAGCCCAGCAGGAGCCATGGGAACACTGTGCTCCAGCGCCTCTTTGCTGGAAGGTTACCAGCCACTGCTACAGTAATTGGAAAACCTGAAATTTCTTCCAAATTGTGCACGAGCTGAGATTCTCACAGAGGTGTGTGGCTGTTTCCCGAACAAAGAGCCTACTCTGACTTGCTCTGAAGCACATCCACGACAGTTTTTTGTTACTCCCTTGTCAGGAGAGGCCAACCCCACCACGCAGCTGGGAGTGAAGCACTCAGTGCCTCAGGCTGCACTGGAAGCTTGGGGGTTCTAGAAAATTTAAGTAATTTTTTGAAATTAGTGCCCTCCAGGCAGTAGCTCACTCCAGGAGGACAAAAGCAGAGCCTGCTTCAGAGGAGAAGGGAGAAGATCTTTGGGAATCCACAATGCCCAGAGTGTTCCTCCTTTTTCTGAATAGAAGTGAACATCACTCTTGATAAAGAGAAAACACTTGTTTTAAGGCCTTATTTGAATGTGGAAAAGATGCCGTTTTCTACCAAGATTGTATCTTCTGCGTGCAGCAGTATGAGATACTGCTGACCGTGCTTTCCAGTAGTGCCGCCCTGGTTCAGATCCAGCAGCAAGCTGGGTGCTAAAGAGCTTCACTGGGAGTGACAGAAGCATATACACCTGTCAGAAAATGCTGATATCATAGCAACTGTGACAGTGATGTGATCAGGACCTGACAGACAGTCAAAAAAGAGAGGGAAGGATGCACGAGAAAGGGCGACTGAGAAACTTTCAGGGAGAGCAGTCAGAGTCTGTGCGTAAGAGGCGGTGGGTAAGTGACACTTGGTGCTTGTCTGTGCATGGCAGATGGAATGAGGACTCTGGGGACATGTTCTCCCCTCCACCTGAGCAGTGCTTTGTGTCTCTGAAGAGTGGAGGGACTGCACAATTTCCCAGCTTTGCTCCCCTCTCTCCCCATCTCTGCCATAGTTACATCCAGTCTCATATACTTGAGAGCAATTTTCCCTGCAATAATACAGCCTTTGCAAGCGTGTGGGTGGCCGTGCCTGTGTGCTTTTGTCGCCTGTGGGAGTGCGCATGTGCCAGGCTGTGCTGAGATGAGAAGATGGTTTTGTGTACGCGGCAGAGCAGGAGTGAGGGTGAGACTATCAAACGTGTGTGCGAGGATATGAGAGAGAGTGCGCTTCGCACAGAATCAGACATCGAGTGAAAATGAGAAGGTGCTTGTATTAGACGGTGTGCGTGTCAGCAAGGAAGAAAGAGGTCTTATTCACAGCATTCCTGCATGTGTTTGATGAGTATCACAAGTTTTAACCAAGAAAAATATGTATGTATTCAAATCAAACACAAAACACCCCTTTTGCCTGGAGCGCTCCTGCCTTGCTTGTTTGTTCTGTTGCAAGCTGCTTGTTAGAGGAACACAGAAAACAAGAAGATTGGAAGAAAACCCAGGTTGACATATTTAAACACTGCCAGCTACTGAGGCAGTAACAAAGCAAGGAGAAAAGCAGGTGGGATAGTTGGAGAGCTGTTGCCATGATGCTGGAATGAGAGATGCCTGTGAGAGTTTCTGAACACCATCCCTCAAGTGGATTATGATCAATTTTACTGTACACATACTGCGTTGACTCTGCAGCTAGCTACAAGAAAACACACTTAAAAGCCTATTGCTTACAGCCATTTTGCAATACAGAGTCAAAAGACAATGCAAGGAGGGCTGGTGTTCTGTCTCAATCCCCTGCAAAGATGTCTACACTGAGTCTGGACACCACTTCTCAAAATTGGGATGGAGGGACTGAATTTATGGACAGGAAGAAAAAACAGTAACAACAGAGTCAGTCCCAAACCTACTGGGGCTAAAGGCCTTTCTAGAACTGCAGGTCAGATAAACATGAATACAGAGACAGGGATGGATTTGAAATTATTTTTCCCTGTTCTGTTACACTTTGTTTTTGCTGGTAAATTTAAACACCTTACCAAGTTTAAGGCTCTTCAACATTATCATAATCCACAAGCCTATGCTGCCCACAGGCAAAATTCACCAATACCCATGTCCAGTCAGACTTGCTAAGTCTATTACAATGCCACAGGCAGTGCATGGGAAGACAGAAGCATGCCAAGAACTGACTGTAAGAGTGGCAAAACCAAAAGACCAAAGACATTGTGTTGAAGAGGTCCAGGAGAAGGGTCAGAAGTGCAGGCAAAGCTCTATCCCGAGGCAATTCACCCAAACTTCACCCAGATCATAGGAAGATTCCTCCAAAAAAAAGGCAGCTGTAGGCTTTCTGTCCCTCCCTCACCCATTTAAAATCAGAGTGAACAGTGCTGATTTATAGCTGAAAAACAATTCTCATTACACCAAGGGAAGGGAACCAAGTACCTTGTCTTTGGGGCTACAGAACTGGTTCAGGAAAACAAAAGGTGTCACACTTGGGTGCTTGAGCTTGAGTGCAGCTCTTTCACCATCACTCCCCCCAGCATCTGACCAAACAAACCTTTATTTGTCTATGGAGACCAAAGCAACCCAGGTCAGGCTGGTTCCTGCTTTGGCAGGCCTTGTGCTATGCAGAGTGGGTCCTTATTGATGGGGGTCCCTGGGATGCTACTACATGCTCAGTAACAGTTATTGTTGTTCCAAAAATTACCCAGGAACTTGACAAGTCCTTCTGCAGTGTTTGATGCTCTGACCTCAGGAGGCAGTGTGGATTTCACAGACTGAATACCTGCTGTGTGAAAAAGTGTCTCCTTTCATGTGATCTAAATTAAGCTACCATTAGCATCTCTGAGTGACCTCTTGTTCTAGTATTACAGGAGGACAGAAAAAGGAGGGACTGATCACTTTTCACCACACTCTTCATTACTGTAAATAACTCAATTATAAGCCTTTAGTGTGCTTCTTCAGGGAGGCTGTGGAAGGCCGGTGCTTGCCATCTCCCATTGGAGCAGGCCGGGATTGAGTGAAGCCAGCCTGAGCTCAGGGACAGTAGAGGGCACGATGGCAAGAAAGAAGATGGGAGAGATTCTGGGAGGGAGAAATGGCATTTTTGCAAGCTTGCTGCACTAAAAAAGAAAACCCTGTTCAGTCCAACTGACTGTCTCCTTGTAGGTAAATCTCACAAGATTACTAACCATGCTTCATGGCCCTCTGGTAATTCTACACACTTTCATAAATGAGGGCGTAGCCAGTGTTCGAGATAATGTCATTTTTTATAACATATTCCCTATTGTTTCCCTGTCCCTTAAAGGCAACCAAGCATCTTCCACATTTTTGGAATTGACACAACCCACTGAAGAAGCTTTTATTGAGTTACTCACCGTGACTCCCAATCTCTTCCCTCCAAGGAGCCTGGGAGCACAACACTCATCACTGTGCAGCTGAAGTGGAGACTATTTTTGCAGTCTGCATTACCATACACTCATCCAAGTTATAGTTCATCTGTCCTCCTGCTGCTGTGTCCCTGTGGCACCTTTGAACCCTGCTGACTCATGGATGTGGCAGCCCATGCTTGCTTTTGGCTAGAAAGATGGTGAGGGGCACTGAGGGAGGACCCAACTCCTGGCAGGACACCCCAGAGCAGCCAGGCCAAGCCCTGGGAGTGGGTCCCTTTGGATCTGCACAGCTCAGGCAGCAAGCCAGCAGAGTATGCAATGGAGTGGACCTGTTCTTAACATCTCCTATGGCTTTTGGCAACTCTGCTGCATTTCTCAACATCCAAACAAGGAGTTGGTATCAAAGCACCAACATGCCAGCCATGGCACACAGGGCAGACTAAACACCTCCCCAGTATGTACTGACTCCTACTATTAACTTGTCTCCATGCAAAAGAAAAACTATTCTTTGTTAATTAACAATCCACTGGGTTTTAAACTGTGACAAGACCTTGCCCCTTTGCCCATGGCTATTTATTTCCCTTCATAATTTTGTGTGAAAGGCCTTATCAAAGGCTTTATGAAAATCAAAGTACATTATGTCAGCTGGGGATCACCTTTATCTTATTTTATTAAACTTTAAAAAAACCCCAAAACAACAAAATCCACTTGCAGCTCAAAAAGGCACAATTTTCTTTTCCAGAAGTCATACTGGATTGACCCTGTCATGTTATACTTAGCTGAACATTGTACTAGTCGGTCTTTAATTAGCTTCACAATCAGTTTGGCTGGAACTGAAAGAAAGCTCATAGATCTGTAATTCCCTGGATGTCTTTCGATTATTAAAAAAATAATAATAGTACTTAGCATGCCTGGAGCACTCCCTCTCTGAGGATCTCAGAGCGCTCCACACCAGGGTGAAGGCAGAGCAGGCTGCAGACAGCCTTTCAGCACCTTCACCTTGCAAGAGGGAAGGAGAAGGGAGAACAACTTGCCCATGAAGTCCACATCACAGCTGGATATGGAGCTGCCACCCCGTTCCTGACCCTCGCAGCTGTCATTAAAATCACTTGCTTGATTCTCAGGGCTAAGGAAGGGGCGGTGTTTGCCCATCTGCATCATCTTGCCTGAGCACAGAAAGATTTCAGCATTTTTCCCCCAAATCCGACCCTGCAATATTAGCAGCTCTGCATTCATTAGAGAGATGCTGTTTATAAGGATCCGTCAGACACTGCTGTCAGTATATTTCATGCATTATTTACTTCAGAGCCTTGAGACTAATGCTACCTCAGTCCCAGTGATTTACTGCATTTGAGTTTCTCAAGCTGATCCATAACTTTGGGTAATAATAACAATAGCAAAATACTCTATATGCATGTATCACACTCGTCAGCAAAAACCCATACACAGATGAGCATACGATGCTGCTCTGAGGTACGGGAGCGTCAGCCATTTGGAGCTACAGCCCCTCCTCACAGGGATGCAACTTCCACACACCACTTTTAGAATACTTTGTCTCAAGTCCAGTACATGTGAACCCTTCAAAGTCAAATTCTATATCCAGGAGGCTTCCCCCTTTCCAGGGAAAGTTCAGCAATCCCTGCACAGCATCCCCTGGCAAGGACAGATCTACTGAGTCAGAGGAACCTCATGAGCCTGTCCCAGCCCACAGATGGGGCCCCTCTGCCTTGGTGAATTAAAAATCCCAGGGGGATGCTCAGCACCTGGGATGGGGGCTGTGCAAACAGCTCGGCACAAGCCAGAGATTCAGCTTGTTGGCTTTGGCTCAGCTCCTTAATTGCATTCCCCACCTGTGGCTCCCCTCATCCTTCTCCTGGCATTGCACAGTCACAGTGCCCTGGCCATTCCTCTCACTCCCCTCAGCTCGCGTCTCATTTACACCTTGCCTACTGTTTCACTTGACTCCTGGCTGTTTGGCCGTTCATTAAAAGGTGCTTGATGAACCCTAATAAAAGCCCACTCTCTGCTGTGCAGCTGCAAATCCTTTCTGTTCCCTTTCCACACCGTCCTCCAATGCCCTCCTTGCACACCAAGGCAGTGATAACCTCCAAGCCAAGTCCAGTGCTTTTAAGGATTGTTTTTCTCGTTTGTTTGCTTTAATTTATACTGCCTTTCAGCCTTGCATTTGCTGTCATCTTTCTCCTCAAGCTTTCCTGCTGCCCTGCTTGAAGCTCACCTATCCTGCACATGCCATGTAGGGGGCACACTTAACGAGGAGCCAAGCCTCCAGCCCTTGCTGACAAGATGCTGACAAGCCCTCAGCACTCACACCTCTGAGATGTGCTGCTACTGCCCACGCACCCACCTGCTCCCTGATGTCTCCCCTGACATGGCTGAAGCCTTGAGAAAGGGAGTGCTGTGTCCTGGCAGGCTCTTAACATGCTGCAGGCCCTATAATAATAATAATAGTAATGAAACCCACTGAGAGATGTCTGCTTGCCCAGACAAGGCTTTAGAGTGGAGGCCAATTCCTACCACTGTGCTGACACAAAATCACTGAGATCAATGAAAACATCAACTAAGTGCTGCGAAGGACAGTCTTCTCCCTTGCCTTTTACATTTTACCTCTGCAAAAACAGTTTCTTTCTAGGAGTGGAGGTAACCCTTCCTGGTGGTTTGACAGCTTTGGCCTGCTCTGAGCTGGGGCCATATGCCCTCATGCTGCCAGGATGAGATCTGTCCAGGAGAGAGAGGTCTGCAGAGCTGCGTGGCTGCCTTGGAGAGGCACCAGCCTTAGCATGGGGCACTGAAGCAGAGAGCAGGCTTCTCCTGATGCTGCCCAGGGTGTGGACACCACACACCAGCAATGGCAGGGGGTGTAAGAGACCACACAGGGACTGGAAGGACAGGGAATGCCGTGCAGGACTGTGTGCATGCCCTGTGTCTCATACACACATGTGCTCACAGCAGCCCAGCTGGCTGTTCTCTGCCAGGAGGGACACCCCAGGAGTCCCACCTGGAGAGTAAGTACTGCTGAACACTGCCCTAAATCAGGAGTTACGTCTTCCCACATAGGCACCAAGACAAGCTGCTCGAAAAAGCCATCATTTATGGTGTCCATAAATCTCCTCTCCAAATCATGCCCAGATGTGCACTTTAGGGCCCAGTCACCTTGCCTTTTTATTCTTGCCTGTAAAGTCTCTGCTCTCCTACAGTACTCTGCCTAATAATTCATGCCAAAATACATTAAAATAACCCATTATTGTTATTAATTACTATTATTGCATTAGCAGATTTTACTACTTCCTTAATCTCTCGAACAGCTGAAACCCTCTGCTCACTGAGGAGGGAACTGAGTGGGTTGGGGTCCTGCCTCCTGGGCAGCTCTCAGCCTTGGGATGTGCCATGCACTGACTCACACAACCCCTCCAAAGAGCAGGGCTGACAGTGGCTGACAAACCTCCACTCCTGACATTTCTCTGACACAAGAACTTAGGACTAGCTCTATCTGGGTACAAAAAGCCAGGTGAAGGGAGGGACAGAAAAGCAAGCTCCTCAGCTTATCTGCAGGCTATATAATATCATAGCACAGTGAGTTGGGTGGCCTATGGCATGTTCACCATGTTTTCCTATACTTAGCAAACACAGTTCTACTCTCAGCACTGATACTGCATGAAATATCAACTCAAGCAGGTCAGAACATCCCCATGTCTCAATTTCGCCCCTGCTCTTTCTCAGCTGTGTCTATTTTATTTGCATCCTCTTCAAGACATAAGGATTATCATGCTTTTTGGTACCTCACAGGCTGGACAGGACATCTCGCTTTCCACACTGAAAATCACAGTAACAGAAGCATCCTAAAGTTCTCTGTTTCTGCTGCACAATCAGAAAGAAGGGTGCACCTGATCATCAGTAACCTGCATGATGGTACAGAAGATATTGACAGCTTCAGCAAAGAAACCAAATTCAGGGGAGTGGCTGACTCACTGGGGAGCAGAGCTGTCATTCAAAGGCCCTCAAGGACATGGAAAAATGGGATGAAAGAACTTCACGAAGTTCAAAAAAGATAAGTGTAGAGTCTTCCACCTGTTGAAATGATCTGTGTGCAACACTGAAGGATGAGGACTTGCTGGCTGGGGAGTAGCTCTGAAGAAGACCAAAGGTTCCCAGTGAGCAAAAGCTGAAAATGAGTGTGGCAGCATGCCCTTGCAGCAAGGAGGTCTAAATGCATACCTGGCTGCAATGATGAGAGTGTAGATAGCAGCCCAAAGTAAATTATTATTCACCTCTACTCAGCACTTCTGAGGCTGTATGTGGAGCAATTTTGGGCTCCCAGAATATTTGGTTGGACATAAAAGAAAAACATTTTCATAATGAGGGTGGATCAGCACTGGAACAGGTGCCAAGACAGGTTGAAGTATCACTGTCTTGGGAGATTTCCAGATTTTGACTGAGCAAGCTGATCTAATGTTGAAGTTAGCCCTGATTTGAGCAGGGACTTGGATAAGAGACCTCCAAATCTCCTTTTCCCCTGAAACTTCTCTCTGATTTCAAGGAGGATGCTGTAGTTCCTTCTTCTGCATGGGACAGCTATGGCTTGAAAGCTGAATTTGGAAGGATCTGATGGGATACTTGTTCCATATCAGTTCCATATCAGTCCCATATCAGTGTCTTGGCAGAGCTCCGTGTCTGCAGGGACCAATGCACAGCACAAGAAGAGCTGCTCTGTTCACCCTGCTGCTTACCTTCCCCTCTGCCACACCCTCCCCAAGGAACCTGGTGTGAATGGCCTAGAAACTCCCAGGCACATCTGCTTATGCAACCAGATTTCTGTGCACCTCTGAAGGTACAGGTTGTTCCCAAAATGTGGAAGGATGCCCCTCTAAAAGGCAGGGGACTTTCTTGGGAAGGAACTGGGATGGGCATATAGAAACTGTGTACCAATAGCCCAACCCAGAGAGGTTTATGTAATGGTTGTTTCACTTAGCACAGAGAAGGAGTCACTTCTGGGTTAGCTCACAGCAGTCACATAATGCATTACAGTTCAGAAAGTGAGAACCTAAAGCCACCAGAAAGGGATTGACAAGTAGGTCAGCCTGCAATTAGCCACTCTGAATGCAGTCCTGACTCCTGGGACAACAATCTGGGATTTTAAACAAACTCAGAGAGATGTTTAATAGCTAAGAGCGGCGAGACTGTTGATTTTATGTCTCCTTCAAAACACAGCTGCCCGTTATTGCTTCCTTCAAGTCATTACTCTCCTTTTATTGCTTTTTTACTCCATTCACAAACCTGAACTCCTCCTCTCTCCTCAATTTCCTCTGTACTGTCCCTTCTTGCAGCTGATTTCCACAGGTTGCTTCCTTGTTGCTTAATCCTTTGCAAACTCTTTGGCTCTATCCCCACATCTCAGAAACGCCTGCAAACAACTCCAAAGCTGCTTGCAGAGAGATTAGGGGAACTGCTTGACAGGAGCAGGGCCAGCAGTTTCCCCTGGCTGCAGCAGGGACATGTGGCTGGACTCTCTAATGTGATAATAACATATGAAGTGTGCAGTGATGGCCATATGTTGTACTAATTCCTACGTACACAATGCCCTCTGCAGAACAAACAGCCAGGATAGAGGGCACTGACACAAGTGCAGGCCCATGGAGGGGCACCTACCCTTCAGAGATAGTTGTAGAGAAGGAGGAAGGCTAAAATTGGTTCCTGGAAGTGAGCTACAATCATCTCTGGTTAGGTCAGACTGAAGTTGTTAATGTCTTTAAAAAAATAAAAAAATAAATAAAAAAAGAAAATAAACAAAACAACTTCCAGGGAATAGGATGGATAGGGGCAGATAGGGAAAGCCAGATGACCCTTCAATACCCCTGAACAACCACATAACAGGACATTTCAAAGGCTCTTGAAACGTCCCAGGCCTATGCCCACATTTTGGCTTAAGTGCTGTGAGTGACAATTACCTTTGCTGCTATTGGCTTATGAATGACTGGCAGGGACTCAAAATTCTCCGAGTCACCTTCCCCAGCAATTCAACAAGGCAAGGACCAGAATAAGCACTTGATGTAGTTGGGATTTCTCTGGTGACAGCAGGCAAGGAGAGGAAAATAGAGATTCTAAGCAGATTTCCTAGGCTGGACCAGCTCCAGTTTTGCTTGGAAGTGAAGGGTATTAGGGCACATTTTCTGTGCTGTACAAAAGAGAAGAGTCAGCACTTCTATCCAGATGCTCAGACCCATGGGCTAGGCAGAAAGAAGACAGCTGCTCTGCTTCGTACTCAGGCTTGCACAGAAGAAAGAGAAAGGTAGAAAAAACCTTTGCTGAAGAACAGGCAAGGAAGAAGAAGATGTGTCATATGAAAAAGCAGATACTGACTAATGGCACCATAGCTTAGTTGTCTCATGTTAGAGTCTTAAATTACCCACAGTGGGAGGAAAGTCACTTTAACATCTCAACATGGCACATAAAACTATTGTTTAAAGAAAAAGAAACCTGAATATTGTTGAAGAAGTGATGGAAATGAGATTGTTTCACAGCTGGCTGTACCAAGTTAGGGGTTAGAACTAGATAATTCTTAAAGTCCCTTTTAACCCAAACCATTCCACATTCTATGATTTTAAGTTGGAGTCTCCTGGCCAGACGTAGGTGGGAGCCCCCATATCAGCTGATGTACTGAGGTGGGGACTGATGACCCTGGCGCTGAAAAGCACCCACCATTGTAGTTCAAATGCTTCATCAGGGATTGAAAACTCTCATCTTCTGTGGGGAGAAGGAGTGAAAGCCCTAATGTGATCCTTAGCCATCTGCAGAAGAGGTACTGCAAGGCAGCAGAATGTATGGAGCCCACCCAGGTGGGTTTTACTTGATCAGATAGGTTTTGATGGCCCTGGGAAGCATAATGTCAAGGAAGGAGGGAGAATGGACATGGCAGGTCTTCACAGAATCAATAAAACAGGAATGGAAAGGACTGTAGGCCACCATTAAACACACTCCCCAACTCTACAACAGAATCAACTATGCATAAATTATCTCAGGGGACAGTTTTTCCTCATCTGTTCTTAAACATTACCACCAAAGGAAACTCCACACCTACTAAAATACCACTACCACTGGGTGGTCCTCACCCACAGGTGTTCCACACTCCCACTTTGTGACCCAGTGTGTAAAGAGCTGATGTGCACACTTCATGATGTCCAGGGTAGGTGAGGCTGCTGTGGCAGTGATTTATTTAAATAAGATGTCACAAAGTCTACGAGGCCATTCTGAAAATGAGCAGGAGAGACTGTGCAAATAAAGCTGTCCTCAATTTTTAAAATGTTTTGTGCCTTTTCATTTTATGTGCTTGAAAGAATTCTGTGGTGAGCTGGCAACTAGACGATAAAGTTATTGATGACAAAGCCTTCCACTCAAAATTAAAGCAAATTCTGTACTTGTAAAAAAAAGAAAAAATGTAAAATACAACGATGGCAGGTTAATTGTGATAACATCATTAAATTCATATCCAGTCCTCAAAGCACATCATAGTTATTTAGAGACAAGTGATCTAGGGAGTCAGAAATGCAAGTGATTATGGCATTTCACCTCTTGGGGTCTATTTTGCAGTGAGATACAAATAAACTGAGTTTGGCAGTCGGAAATACTCTCTGACAAAATATTTTCCTACATCCTCAAGCTGATTAAAGGAATGAGCTGGAAGAGAGAGGTCAGTGGGTAGGCACATAGATAAGCCAGAGATAAAATGAAAGGAGACAGTGCTTGAGTCTATGTAGTTAATATCCTGGAGCTCATAAAAGTTTGTTACTGCACACAGCCTTCTCTGTCTGGCTTTTCACATCAGATCTCAGCAGCCCCTGCTTATCTGTGCCCACTTCTTAGATTAGGTCCCATTGTAGGTAGAGTGCAGAATCTTGCATCTAATTCTCCATGTAGACCCAGTCAAATTCACTACTGCTCTGAGAAGGCAGAGATTGGTAAGGAAAGACTTCTCCACCCAGATCTTTCCACTTTTCTGGCAGCTGTCAGAGAGCAGTGATTAAGTTTCTGGTGCTGATAAGTGACAAAATCCATGTGCTGTCTGGACAATGCACAGGTTTTATCCCTGGTCAGCAAACATATTGGACTTGCCAGGATACACCTTAACCAGAGTGGTCCCTAGAAAAAGATGGGAAGAGGCAAATGGTATATTTAGTCACAGCCTTTCACCCTCTCACATCAGGGGGATATAAGCAGCACACCTACGCTAATATAACAAGTTGCTCCTAACAATAGATTTCAACAGTGACTGCGTCTCTAGTCCAATTAACTGATAATGAGAACTGGCTGCCAGCACAGGAGGGACTAAATTCTTCTCTAACATCATTAAATGTGGAATAGGTGACGAGTCACCAAGCACTGAGTTCACATTTGGCCCCATGCCTGCTCCTGCCATTCAAACCATTCCCGGCAGCAGCGGAGGGGCACAGTGTGGGGTCTGCTGGTGACAACCATTACCCAAGCAGGACATTTCTCCTGTGTGAACTCACTACATGTCCCTTCCTGGCTTCCTACCACATGAGTGTTTCCAACCTAGTTGAGATGATAGGAGAAGGGAGGAGGGCACAAAGCCAAATGCTGTGCTTTAGCAAATTGCCAGTTGCTAGGGCTCACTCTAGCTGTGCACTACAAAGGCACTCTGGCTTGGTGATGTTTCCAGCCATTAGCTTGTCTCTCCAGTACTGCATACAGGGTAAGCACTGTCACCAAGCTAAATGGGCTAAATGGTGCCTAAAATCCCTTCCTTTCCTTGTTCCCTTGCTCCATGAATGGGAGGAAAGAACAATCCTCCCCACAAGGAAATCATGACACGGCGAAGAAATAGAAGGCTTTTAAGTAGGGGCAAAATTATATATCCAGCACGGTGAAGGAAGCTTAGGCAGAGGTGGAGTGGTACACAAAGCATCTGAAGATGTCACTTCTAAACCCCCTATAATGGACAGAGAAAGTTGAGTGCAGACAATGTGGGATAAGGAAAGGTAGGTTCTGAAAGGGGTCCCTTCCACAGAATACAGTGGTGCCAAAGGAAGATATTTAAGATCCAGAAACAAGAAGACAGCCTGAAATAATCCCCCCATGGACCTACCAAACAGACTCCACCTAATCTCTGTCTCTCCTTCCATTGCCCTAATTGTCCCCAGCCACTCTTTTCCAGAAAGGCACACAGGGACTGGCAGCAAACACCCCTGGCAGAGCACAAGAAGAACAATGCAACATAGCCAATATGCTGGCTCTACTGCTGCGTCCCCTCTTGGTTTAAATCAATAGTTTATGACATCTACAAGGGGAAACTGTAAATTTAATTTTGTCCCCTGCAGTGCGATTCATATCTTGTTTGCTGGTAACATAATGAATGTGTTTGCCCTCTAGACCCCCTGCCCAGTAGACCATTTTAAGGATAAAGGGAGAGAAAATAGCAAAGTATAATTAGGGAGGTCGATTAATGCTGGATTAACCAGTACCTCAGCTAAAGATAGCTGTACAACACTTATACATAAGGGACAAGGGAGAGAGGGAGATAGAAGCCCGCAGAAGGAATAGAGAAAAGGATAATTTTTCTTAGGAATAAAAACCTTACAGGTGACTCAAAGGCTCATGCTGCTTCCTAAACAACTGATAGAGCCTTGCATCACCTGTCAGTCTAAAGCCAAAAAACTACAGATGCTTTCCCCAAAATGATGCTCATCAGGTGTGATCTATATTATAACCCAAACTGTCCCAAGGACACAAGTTAAACCTTTCTGAAACTCATAGGCTTAATTGCTCTGCAAAAGCTTCTTGAGTTTGTCACCATAGCAGTTAAAGCACACATGAGCCTGGAATTGCTTGGAAACCTTGCTGGAACTGCCAATGGCAATGAAGCAGTGGGGGTAGAAAACCTGACAGCACTCTGGGTCTAACAGAGAGGAGAGCGCTGATGAGCAACAGAGATGACCCAGTAGATGGAATCCAGGGAGAAGGTTTCTCGCATCAGGGTGCTCTCTGCAAAGCACTTGGAGCAGTGGATGAAGAAACAGCTCTGATTGTATGTACCCTGCTGCACAACAGAAAGCAAGACTTGATACATTCTTGTGAACAAGCAGACCTTGCCAGAGAAACCTGACTTCACTGCCAATTTCTTTTTCCAGCTGGCAAAACCAGCAAAACTCCAAATTAGTTTGGCTAGGTAGATAGGGCAAAAGAAATAATAATATTTTTGGCCAAAATCTAGAGCCAAACTTTGCAGCTAGGTCTTAGCTCTACAAAGAGAGGAAGCACAAATCTCCTCACAAAATCCCAAGAAACCAGAAAAAGGGCAAACCCATTAACCCGCAAACAGGAGATCAAATGCCAAGGGATTTGGATCTGTAAAGGCATGGTCTAGAGCTTTCAGTTCATGTCTCTCTACTTTGTGGTTACAAAAGAGTTGCTAATACAGCATGTCTAGCAATACTTCTGTGCTCCTGCTCTTTGAATTAAAACCAAGCAGTGCAAAAGTATATGGAAATTAAAAGAAAAATAAACTCTCAGCTCTCAGAGAAGGCTTAGGTGAGGGGCTAAGGACAACCTTGCTGTTTCTGAATTGATCTGCCGCTCTCTACTTAAAAACAGTGTATTTTCCGGCTTTAGCTACCTCTTTAAAACACTGTCTTTGCATTCAGCTTCAGAGACAGCTCCCTATGGATAAGCATTTTTAGATGGATACAGTGTGATCTTTACCAGTTGCTGCAAATTGGCTCTGAGGGCACCTTTATGTGTCAGTTCTGCCTATTTTCTCTACAAACAGAAAGACAGAGATGGAGAGGATGAGGGGAAAGGGCTTTACAAATAAAACAAACAATAGGAGAGTAAAAAACAAAGTCGCAGCAGAGTCACACATTCTGACCTGAAACCAGGGTTCCTCATCCCAGCACCATTACAATCTCTCTGACATCAGCTGCAGATGCTGCTCAGACACACAGGTGGGAAGCTACATTCACACACAAATGTGCAGTTTGCAGTGTTGGGGAGTGACTGGTTTGGGATGCTCCCTTCAGATCATAAGTGACAGCCAACAAACTGTAGGGAGGCAGCACATAACTGAGTGTGCAAGAAACATGGGCATGACTCAGGTATAGCTGTGTCTAAACCAGCCATGGGCAAAGCATCTCAGGCTCAGCCCTTTCCCCTTCAATTCATCCTGGTATCCTCAAATTCACCAGACTTTAAAAATGAAACCACATCAATATTTGGACTCCATAACAACACAATATTCTGGGCACTGGTATCTTATCTGCTCTACTCTATGGTTTGAGGCAATGACTGAAGGAAACAAGGTTGTGACCAGGGAGAACAGAGATGTAAAAACCTTATACGCATGTAGAGTTCGTAATGGCAAAACATAGTTCATCACTACAGAGATACTGTTTGGTTTCAGTCTGCTGAAAATACTGGGCATCCTACTAGACGGCAGATGCAATCACTGTCCCTGGGCCTGGAGCAAACATTACTGTCCAATATGCTGCTACAGTAAAGCTTGGATGAATGATACAGCTGCAGCCTGTGCAGGGGTACTGCTGGGCTCACAAAGCAGTCTAGGTTGGAAAAGACCTCCAAGATCATTGAGTCCAACTGTTAACCTAACACTGCCAAACCCCCACTAAGCCGTGTTCCCAAAGGCCCCATCTACACGTCTTTTAAACAGCTCCAGGGATGGTGCATCCAGCACTTCCCTGGGCAGCTGTTCCAATGCTTGAAAACCTTTTTGGTGAAAAAATGTTTCCAAATATTCTTTCGAAACCTCCTCTGGCACCATTTGAGACCACTTCCTCTTGGTCTCTTATTTGCTACCTGGGAGAAGAGGCCAACTGTGGAGAGCCTGGTTCAAACATGGCTTAAAGAAAGAGGCCATGAAGGTATACAACTGATTGGAAAAGTAAAAGGCCGCTGTAAAGCAGCATTTCCCAGGCTTGATTCTGTAAATAATTAGGTTCTCAAGCACATTTTTTATAAACAACAAGATTCTCAGACAGTCTTCTCATAACAGGTAAACATTCTGTCCTTGGCTGCTCTGGGAACAGATAGCTGCTCTGGGAATAGATATGAAGGTTTTGAGAACTTTTCATATCACGGTGAGAACACTGATTCTGGTTTCAATAAACAAACCACAGGTATTGTAAACAAAAGGAGGGGTTAGAGTTTTCTCTGTAGCCTATCATGAGCTCGAATTTTGCAATATGCATGAAGTTAATTAACACTGTTATAAAAGGTGGCTGATTTGATCAATAAATCGGAGTCGATGCTGACCAACAAAGATGGGTTGGCTCCCTTCGCTTTCAACAGCCAACCCCCACCTGGCTACACCCTCCTTTCAGCCAGATGTGGAGAGTGATAAGGCCACCCCTGAGCCTCTTCTTCTCCAGGCTAAACGACTCCAACTCTCTCAGCCTGTTCTCACAGGACTTGCGTTGCAGACCTTTCACCAGCTTTGTTGCCCTTCCCTGGGCACATTCCATCACCTCAATGTCTTGTAGAATGTGTAGTGATGTCAGGGATGTCGTCAACAACAACAACAACAACAACAACAAGTGAAGGCCCAAGATTCTGTGTTCCATAAAAACGCAGAGTCAGGGTGTCTGTCAGAGCTATGGTTGTCTGTGTGATGATGTCTAACAGTGAGATGCCACTGCTGCCTTTGCAGCCTGGGTTAGTGCTAGCATCTTTTCTTGTCTACAGGAAGGAAATCTGTCTACAAAGGAAATCTGTGACCATGCATTTCCAGCACCAGTGCCATGTGGCCAGCGTTGCCTGAAGTGGCATCTTCTGCTCTGTCCCTGAACGTACAGGTACAGTTTGAGGACAGTAGGGTGGAAGGGATTTAGGGGGAGAGAGACTTTTCTCTCCTGCATTACTAGATGGAAAAAGCAAACAATTTTTTTCCTCTACTGGCCTCCATCTGTCTTTCCAGCTCTTGTCCCTCACGCATACACCTTCCTCTGTCCTTACACTGCAATTACATTTTGTAGAGTTTTGTCCTTCCAGGACAATGTTTCCTGCCTGTTTTGAGAGCCTAACATACTGATTAAACACTTCTTGGTCTTCACAGTCTCATACTTTTTAGTACTGACAGTTTAATTTCCAGGCTCCAAGTTTTTCTGATTCAAAAAATGCCAGATTGTGCATTGTCATGGTTAAAAACAAATTGTTCCCATTTATTTTCCAGAGTTGGACAGCTGTCTGAAGACTTTTTTTTTTAAGACTCAAAAGATTATTTCTTAGTATCTGAGACTGCAGTTTGTAACTACAGTTGGCATCAAGTGTAGATCTTCCACAACTAGAGATTTAAAAAATAAAAATTATTCTTTTTTTTTGTTAAGAAGCATTAAAAATTACTTCCAAATGTATCCATCTTATCTATAATAAACAGCACATAATTTTCAACATAATTTTCAACAAAAGAACCAATGATGATTCAGATTAAGAACCAAAAGCACCAAAGAGAAGACACATAAAAGCGAGACCCATTACTCTGACATTGCCATCCTTTTTCTGAGGTTTCTGAGGTCTGGTAACAGCTGCAGTTGGCAAGGGCTCCTATTTTACTTCTGTATTGGTGGATAATACTGTATTTGCGAGTCTTAGGTGAACAGAAGAGTAAAAGGAATTGGTTAACATCGACAGAAACAAAAGAGCTGAGTTTGAATAGCCGTGGTTCATGTTCTCATGACACTTGTTAGTTGTGAGCATTTGTCAACTTGCTGGGTGTCACATGAAAATTTGTTAACTGCTAAGGCTGCTTCTTACCAGACAGCAAGCTATTTGTTATTCACAGGACTGGCCAAAATAATTAAAATAAATTAAATCCAGTGCATGATAAATTTGGAAGTTCTGTAATCTGTTCCCATGTTTTATTACAGCCTCTTAATTTATTTTTTTTTTCCTTTTTTTTCTGCAAGAAAGAGCCACTCCTGAGCAGATAACAGTCTTGTCATTAAGTTGTTTGGTACATGCAAGATACGGGTACAAGTCTCTGCCTAATTTCTATACAAATGCTTGGCTGGAGTTTTCTACATCTCACACAAGATCCCCACTCCTTAAGTTGCTGGCCATTTCAACCCTGTCTATGTCTCACCTTTTCACCAGAAATTTAAATACAGGGCCTGAAAAACTGAAGATCACTGCATATAAACCCAACATGTTTCTGTGAAATGTTTCCATTTTGAAATGTCAGTATTTCAGAGGGAAAAAATACCCCAACAAATTAACTGGAAAAAAAAATTGATCAGTATTTTAGTTACTCAGTTGAGAAAGACAACAATTAGCATGATATTCAGTTAACCAATAAAAGAGTGCAAATACTAAGCAAGTAATGATTCACTGAAGCAAACAGGTTGTAAAGAACAGCTGGAGGCCTAAAAATTACTCCTTTTTAGTGAGTACTTATCAAGCCCTAAAGCACTGGAAGAAAATCTGAAGCTGCTTACAAACAAATTGCTTATGACACAGTGACAATGCTTTAACAGTTCTCTGCCTTTCTCATATCCTTATTCTTCCCACCACCACCTCCAAGTGAGAACTTCCCCTGTATCGGGTGCCGCACGCTGTAACAACAGCAGAACCTGGCCCTGACAAGTCAGATTTGTAACTAATATTTCAGCTTCTCTTCCACTGGGCTAGAGGGTCAGCAGTAGCTCGTAGGGACAGAGTGACACTACCAAATCAGTCCGTGTGTTACCCTGACTCCAGCGATCAAGTCTCACAATTAACACCACTCCCGTGGGAGTCTGGCACAACAAATGCCCCCGGTCTTTGAAGAGAAAGAGACAAAGTGGTGCACGCTAAAATGGAACTGCCAGCCAGCCTGTGGGCATGGGCAAAGGGATTTTGTCATGCTGCTGAGAAAAGACTATTACCCCAGGCACTGCTTGCAAAGCTGGGAGGTCTCACTTTCAGAGCATGTACTGAAAGATCACACCTCATACCACAACCCACTGACCCCAAGACAGACACTACTCTGCCCATTAAATGCCAATTGTACAAAGTAAAACTGAACAGTGGATAATTAATGTTTGTGAAACCCCTTGGAAAGACATGAAATGCCCTTGCTGCTCCAGGTGCCGAAGCAAAGAGGCTGTGCTCAGTCCCCTGCTGCCTGCAAGCACCAGGCTCCACTGTTTGCTGCTTCGTCCCAGCTGAAGGGCCAGAGGTCACTTGTTATCTATGGCTAGCAAAGCTTGATTCTTTACTGAGTCAGAGGAAAGATGAGGCTATCCCCAGAGCACCAGCAGAATGCCTGAGTGAAACACCTGATTCTCTGTGATGACTGTAGAAAGCCAAGGTCTGGATGTAAAACCTTCCTTGGCTAAGCATGCCACAGATGTCTGGAGAGGTGGACATCTGAGCAAGACCCCAGCTCATGCAGGATGCTTGTAAGAGCATGGAAATTAATGCAGATGTCCCAGGCCTCAGGCTACCAGGATAATCACCACCCTCGAGAACGTCTTCTCAAGAATGCTCATCTGTACTGCAAGGCACAAAACAGGTTTTGGGACATATCACCTGTTTTCTAACTTCGAAAACTGCTGTGGAGGCTCAGTCTTCTCCACACAGCTTGAGCTGGGCAATTGCCTTCTACCAAAAGGCTGAATCCCCCCTAAGGCAGCAAGTACTGGTTCTCCAGATAAAAATGATCTAATTCCTGGATGACTGAGACTCCAGTGATTGTGTGAGACCTGCCTTCTGACTCAGAGAATATACCCTCTGAGGATGAGCCAGTTCCTAGATGGATAAGTGTCCATCCTGGAGACCCAGCAGTCTGCTAGGCAGGTGGTTGCAGTGGGCAGACAGGCTGTAAAGTCTTGACCCTGTTCTCATGTTGAAGCAGAATGGTTTAGGTAGAGAGTAGCATAGGGAAGATGCTTGCTGGCTGCTGAGGAAAATGAAATGAGCTCCATCTTTGGCACTGCTAATCTATTTCTGGTCAGAGTGAAACACATTTAAATGTGATGTGGAGATTGCTGAGCAAGCCACTTGGAGTTATATGTTCCACTGCTGCCTCAGACTGCTGCTTCATCTCCTATTCATGCAGAGGGTTGAGTAACAAATGATACGTGCTCAGGAGCCGACCTCCAACAGCAGGAGAAATGAGAAGGACCACAATCCTCAGTGCAGAAGCTGCAGGAAGACAAGAGTCCATTGTGCTTCCACAGCCAGAAGAATTCATAAGGAGAATCTCATTCTTATATTTGCCTGTGGTTCCTTCTTGAGTTTGTGATTTACAGTGCTCTGTCAGCGCATCTGTCTTAATTTTTATTCTTCTGTTGCTTTCCTGGTGTTTCACTGCTTCTTCTCCTGCATTAGAGGCTATTAAGCATCACCTACTCTGGTCAACAAATGAGCTAGCAGCACATCTCTGCACTTTCACAGCTAGTGACTGAACTCCAAAGCTTTGATGGGCCAGTTTTGTGAACAGAAAAAACAGTGTGTGAGAGGGAGAAGATTGCCCTTAGGTCCACAAGGAGAACAAAATGCTGCTCAAGGTCATAATCCTAGGATAGCAAGCAAATCAGATGTGTTCCACATGCTGTGGGTTCATTGCAGTTGGTGTCAAACACAAGGACAACTAGTGCTCTTCTAGAACCATCCTCCTCATGTCCTGTGGTCCCAGCCAGCTGGATGATCATCCCCACTGTCTGAAAACAACAGGATGGGAGCTGGCTGAGTTTAATCTCTGAGGCTCCAAACCTAAGCTTTTGCCCAGCATCTCCAGTATTGGAGTGGACCAGCAAGCTCTCACATGTTAACAAAAGCTCTGACTGGGCAGCAGCCCCCTCCTGTTTCCCACACCATATTCTCTGCAAATGCCTCATGGCTCTGTGTGTCTCTTCAGGGGGCTGTTCACAAAGGTGACAAAAAGGACACCAGAACCACCTCTCTCTGTAACTGCTGCCATGCAGAACCTTGTAGGAATAGCTCATATTAATAGCTGCAGGTTAATATTTGTCATATCCTCTTCAATTTGCCTGTGATCGCTGCAAAGGCAAATACAGAAGCAAATCCCTAGGGCTGACCATCTTATGTGCACAGAAATAAATACCAGGGAAGGGGAGAGGACAGTGCTCATTTGTGTGGCAGAGCACTTGCAAGGCAGTGCAGGTGGGGGCATGGGGGAATGGCAGCAATAGTAGCATGCTGAGTGTGTGCAGCAGGGTGTGCTCACCAGTGGGAAGATGCATACAAACACATCCAGAGAATCACTAAATTCAGGTAAGGGCATTCCCATTCCCATGATTGGCAGCAGGAATGAGAGCAGGTGAGGGTAATGTGGAGGGTGGTGGTTGTGTGGGAAAAGTGGCACAGAGTGAGGCAGGGCAAGTGCTTGTGGTGGTATGAGGGGAAAACATGAGCATGCAGAAGAATTTATTTCTGAACCTTTCCTTATAAAATGATACGGAGAAGCACAGGTTAACCTGTTCACTTGGAGGCTTAAGTACTGAAAATGTCCTTTCCCTTGAATATTTCTAGCACATAAAAGCTGATTCTTTAGCCTGTGTGGGGTGGAAGAGAAAAGAGGATGGAGAGTCACAGAGCTCCAAAATGTGAAAATTCTGGGAGCAGTACAGAACACCTGAACTCAACTCTTATTTGCAGAGTGGTACCCAGAATGCTTTCTGCCACTTTGCTCACTTCTAGAGGTCACCCTAACCTAATTAAGTCTCTGTATCTGGTTAAAGCAACAGCTGCACAGTACACACGAGTTCAGGGTTGGCTGAAACCAAAGATATGTTCTACATTTGCTTCTCTAGTCGGGGCTGAGATGCCCATGGGGAGACTCAGTTTGGACAATTGCTCGGAAAACAGATTTGTGTTTTGGTACAGCTGTGCAGCCAGTGTGGCTGGGAAAATGATGTTTGCTTGTTAACTCCCAGCATGCCAAATGGAACTGTGGGCCTACTGGCTGGAAAGAGCAACACACGGTAGAGAGCCACAGACAGCCTCACTGCATCATTCAGTTCTGGCCCTTCATGAGGTGATCTTGAGTGCATTGTCTTTGAGTTCCACAGGCTTGGAGCCCCTTCCATGTCAAAACACTCACTGAGGTAAGAGGTCCTGACAAGAGGAATTCCATTGTCCTGGGGAGAGGAGGACTGAGAGCACACAATCAGAGTTGCCTGTAAAGCATTGTGTGATGCACTTAGCATTTGCAGGACACACACAGAGCCTTTTGAACAGAGTGACATCAGCATGTCCCGCCTTATTAGCTCAGGTTAGTTTGGAGAAGATACTGAATCCCTTTAGTTACATCTGTTGCTGCCTTGTGCCCAGGACAAACACACACCTACAAGTACTATAACAGGGGGGTTTAGGTGAGGAGGTAGCTTTAGAAACCCTCTCAGCAGCATTGCAGAGTAATGCTGAGAAAAAAATGACATGACCACAGCCGGACGAGATTCCACTTTGGGATGTAGCAAAATTTTCCTGTCCGACACACACAGATGATGCACTGAACCATCCTGGAGAAAGCAAAGGGAAGGAAGGGACAATTTCAAGTAATCAGTTTCCTTGTAACAGTTTCCTTCTCCTTATTTATAGCCACTCTATGATTCAGTCAGGCTGGAACTGTGAGTGCAAACACATTTTCTTTGCTCCTGGCTCTCCTTGGACTTCATTTGCACAGCAAAGCATCACCCAGTGCCAGAGATTTATGATACGTTCAGAGCCCAAACAAGGCTGGATCTGAACAGCCACATATCCTCCAAATTTCATTGTGGGAAACGTGCCTCTAGTGGTCTCCCAAGCAGCTCGTGACAGATTCACTGATCCTCACAGCAGCTGTGCATGGGGAGGGACAACTCAGTCTGCTCCAAAGTATTAGAGACACAACCAACTTGGGCTCAGCTTCAAACCTAGGAAAAGCTCCTGGATGGACCTAAAATTTTGTCAGCAAAACTCCTGGGCCTGGAAACTTACAAACAGACATAGATTCAGATCCAGTGCCAAATTCTGTAAATCAGGTCTTCATGCTTCATGTTGCAAGTTTCATTCTTATAACTGGGTTGCACCAAAAAAACCACAGTGGTCATGTGTCTCCTCCTGAAAGCTTGTGGAACACTTGTCCGGGACTCAACACTTTGCAGCTGAGGTTGCTTTTCATCAGGCTGGTCCTAATCTTCATTGTTTCAATGTAGGAGCACTGTCTAAGCTTCAGTGGGGACCGTGAAGTTGTCATCCTGGGGCTCGTATAAAATCCCAGCAAAAAGACATTTCCTGTTCAGAGCTCAACTGGGTACTACCTGGCTCTAAGCTCACAGTCATTCACAGTTCCCTATACTACAGACACAAGCCTCTCATTCTTCAGCCTCTCCCCACACCTACCACAGCCCACAAGTGATAAAAGAATTTGTAAGATGAGGAGTCTGTCGTCTGTCCATTGCTTTTTTTCAAAGCTGGAGAAAAAAAAGTAATGATCTTGTTCTGGAAGAAAATCAAAGGCTGCCAACAACAGCATGATATGTCAGCTCTTTTAATTTCATTTATTTATTTATTTAATCCAGTTGCTTTAATCCTTGGAGTTTAAAGGCAAAGAATGAATGCAACGTGCTGGAAAATGAAGAGCATGTGACAATATCAAAGAGTGAAACCAAAGGAAAGGGGGTGTGTGTGTTGGGGGAGCCTTGTTAGGAGACACATTAAGGCAATCCAGCTGATAGATGAAGCCTTTTATAAATGAAGAGTAAAGTCTTCATGTCACTCTTTATCTTTCTTTTTTGTTTTAACTATTGTCTCTCTCTTTCACCTCCCCTTGCATTTCTATCCTTCCTCTCCTCTTGTGGTCTCCTGCCATAGGTCCCACTTTATAATTGAACTGTAGGGGTGCTGTGGCCACAGAATTATAAAGTCTCCCTCTGCTGAGGACAGCAGAGTCTGTGCTACAACAGGCCATGGCGGTACCTGCCACTGTGAGACCCTTCAAAGAGACTAAAATGCACCTGATTCCAGCCAGGCTGGGATGGTGGCTCCTCTCGGTCTTTTGGAGCTATAAACAAGGCATGGCAATCACTCACAGGCAGTGGAAACCTGGTCTCCAGGGGATTTTGGCACAGAGGTGGGATACATGCATCACAGAAAAGCTGCTGTGCTGTGTGTAGAAGTTGCAGTAGGGAGGTAGGTAGGAAGGGGGAAAGCAACCCAGAAATGCCTTTTATCCTTGATAGAAGAGCAGAAAGACAGAAAACAGAATCACCACATTCTTCTCTTTCAGTCATGGTTTTGACATCCCTGGAAAACAACTCCAGTGGAAAAACTGCTGTTGGGTACTGTTTGTGATGACATTCAGCAGGAGTGACTCAGTTCTCATTGTCTTTCACACACACAAACACAGAGCTTATTATCTGTGATCTTTCTACACAGTGGATGTAAATGCCAGGCCTGCCTCCTTTGAAGCCTCCTGGGCTTGGCCAAGCAGGAGAGTTTTACACAGACCCTGTTTCCCCCAGCAACCTTCATGCCTCTCTTCATGTGGCTCTCTCCCAGCAGAGGCTGCACAGCCTCACACACCAGCACAAACCTCTGGCTCTGGTGGTATCCAAACCAGGTGTCACACCCCACCAGAGACCAAGCCATCACACCTCACCACTGGCAAGCAGAGTTGGAGGGGAATTATCTTCTCTCCCCCTTTCCAGGGACTGGCCCTTCAAAATCACAAGACAGAGTCTAAATGTTACTCTCTTCCAGCCTGAGACATACTTGACCCCTATCTCCAGAAACATTTATCATGGTTTAACCCCAGCCATGAACCAAGCTGCAGGCAGTTCACTGCCCCACCAGTGGGATCAGGGAGAGAAGTGGAAGGGTAAAAGCTGGAAAACTCATGAGTTGAGATAAAGATTATCAGGGAAAGCAAAAGCTGAGCACACAATCCAAGCAAAGCAAAGAATTAAATCACCATTCCCACGGGCTGACAGGTGTTCAGCCATCCCCAGGAGAGCAGAACCCCGTCATGTGTAACAGTTACTTGGGAAGACAAACACCATCACTCCAAATATTCTTCCCTTCTTCCTTCAGCTTTATATACTGAACATGATGTCATAGGGAATGGAATATCCCTCTGGTCAGTTTGGGCCGCTTGTCCTGGCTGTGTCTCCTTCCAGTTTCCCAGGTACCCCCTACTTCCTTGCCAGCCTTAAGAAAAATATCTCTATATGATCAACCCTGTGTTCAGCACAAATCCAAAACACAGCTTCTTACCATGCACTGGGAATACAATGTACTCCAGTCAAAACCAACAAAATGTCCCTATGAGGTCCCAAGGCCACAGACCTTGGATCTGGACAGTGACTGAGCAGGGACGTGATGTGTGGCTGGGGTGGGTGTGCTGCAAAAACACCCGTGGGCAACCCCAGCTCTTCCCTATCCAGAGGAGCTCCTCTGGTGGGCACTGGCAAAGGCAAGAGTGGTTAGCACACTCAAGGCAGCACTTTAAGTTCTGTGAGCAGCAGGCCTCTGGGTGAAGCAGTTTTAACCACACCTCTGTCCCTGATGGCATGGGATTTGTGACTCTGGGAGCACAGGAGGAATGACAGGTGGATTGGCAGATTCGGCACCCTGACCAGTCTCTCTGGTTTTCTCTTGCTGGAGTGTGTTGCTTAGGATCTGTATGCAAGGTGTCACAGTCCCAAAGTAGATTAAGTGGACTTCAAAGAGACTGCTAATTTCATACAACGATAACAAAACTGGTCAGTCTCATAGAGGGGCAGCAAGCTTTATATTATTAATTCTTGCAAGATGCAAACGATCTGAAATCTTTGCAAGAAAGGCAGGGTAAGAAAAGCCCAGAAAACTAATTTCTCCAAGGTGCAGTTTGCTTTTTTCTCCTGTTCCTAAAGGAACAAGAAAAAAGAAAGAGGAGAGACCCAAAGACAAAATCCACAGAGCAGGCAGAAGGCAGGTTGGGCTTAATATGACAGAAAGGGCCACTGGAAGCAGAACAGAGGATGCATCTTCACCCTAAGACTGGTGTGAAATGCAGCATGCACCAGAGTCATGCAAATGCATGCCAGCAGGACCTGTGCATCAGTCCTGGAGCACAGGTCACTCCAAGGTGCAGAGAGACACACAGGACAGACACCATTTAAGTAAGATAAAAACATCTTTTCAATACCAATATATAAGGAGACAATTTTCAAAATGCAGTGACTGTCAAGCAGGAGTCTGGAACAACTGAATGTGATACTTAATTAAACATCTAAACTTCCATGGAATGCAAGATTTGCCTCCTTTCTCCTTTTTAGTACAGGAAGCCCTGAGATAAAACCTTCAGGTTATGAGCAACTATACCCTGCTGAGAAAAGTGATGGAGTGCTATGCTCCAGAGAACTTAACCAGGCCCCAGAAAATATGGAGTTGACACCTAGAAGGTTTTCTTCTTATTATTGCTGCTGTTGTTGTTATTATTATCATTACTATTTTTCCTGACACTAAAACTCTTCCCATCATGTTCCCAGAGGGAGACAAACAGTGTGTGCCTGCATGTTAATGGGAATAAATGGGGCCACTCTACCTTTCTGATGCACGGGGTTCAAATGCTGGAGGAACTGCTGGATGCAGGCATACTTAAGTGAATGCTGGGAAATGCTGTAGGGCTCATAGATTTTGCACAGGAAAAAAACACAAATACAGGCCTTGGGAATGCATGATCAGAGCTCAGCTCTGCTACTGACTTGTCTGGCTTGGCCAGGTTACTTCGGGTCCCGTGCTCTGGCTGCTTCCTTGCAAAACAGTTCAGGAGTAACGGGATGATGACCCATGCTATTCCAGGGACATGGTAAGAACAAGGGCCTAAACGTTTCTGGCATGCTGATAAAATGGATCAGAGAGTGATATAAATACTTCATACAAGGCGAGAAATAGCCTAGAGGAGAGATTTCCTACATTGCCAGATCAGGTGAAGCTGCAGAGATTAGGTGCAAAAATCAAAGGTGAGGAACCAAAATCTGAAGTCTTTCAGTTTGCATCATCATTTACTGCGGCCAAATAGAAAAACCACGAAAAGAAGATGTAAGAATTTCTCATCTTTAAGATTTCCTCATCTATATTTTACTGCCTTAATTTGAATAAACAACTGTGCATGGAATGGGACACAGGAGTGAAGAAACATGCCAGGCACAGAGCAAATTAAAAGAGAGCCAAAACTCAGGTTGTGAATTTGAAGCGTTAGTTTTTTCAAATGTGATTGAATATTACTTTAAACTTGATGAAAAAAGCCATTGATGACTTCCCCGTTGATGTGAACAGCTATGAAAGATTCATTTGCTTCCCAAGGGGCCATGGAGGCCAAGCCTGACATAGCACAGAAGAGAAAAGCTGTTGTACAGGTTAAACAAATACTCTGTTTAGCTTTGTGTCCTGCCTCCCACAGCGACCAAAAGGCCATGCCAAGGGATGCCTAGAAGTAAAGAAGCATAGTTTATACTTTCCTTGAGTATCCAGCCACAATGCTTCACTCATGTTTTTAGTACCATCTTCTTTACTGAAGATGTCTCTTGTAGCGCACCTGACTTCCCTTTTCCCATACACAGGACTGCAGAACACCTTAGACAAGAAATGCCTCTGTGCATGTGCCTTATCTTTGCCCAGAACTCATGCACCTGTGAATTCTCTGAAAGCACTGCCATACTAAAAAGGCAGAGGATAAACTTGCTAGTCTTTGTTTCCCTCCTCCCCTCAGCTGCTTCATTTCCTATCACTTTGAAAGCTGTGTCAGCCATAAGCCACAGGTTCAGCTGTGGGGCTTGAGGCATGGGGTGAAGGAGAAAACACAATCTTTCCTTCTGGGCTGCAGCACATCCTAATCATTCTCTGTTCTTCAGAGGGGTCACTGGACAATGCCAGGACAATAGTGGTACTTGGGAGCATTTCCTGATAGTGCCTTCTCCTAAGTCTCTTTGCTGGAGGGCACACTGTGCCCAAATTCACCTCTGTGACTGCCCAGGGGCTGTGGCTGAGGAAGTTGCAGAAGAACTGGATTGAGTCTCCCTGTCCTCTGAGGCAGAAAAAGTCCCACCCATTCACTGTGGGTTCTCCTGTCACCTCCCATCATACATACTGACTTAAACTGGTGTGAAAAGAGATCTCGCTCTCTCTCTTCTTGGAGACTGGCTCTGCTGCCAGAACTTGAGCCAATCTCATCATCAGGGCACCTTAGCATGTCTTCTTTTGGTAATGACACCTCATATCTTACAATTACATAGCCTGGAACCAGCCCCCCGCCCCCTCCAAAAACCCAAAAACCCTCATGTCCTTCATGGTGTTTTCCCTTTGAATGCTTCCAGTCCAGTGAAAAGCGCAGCATACAGGGAAAGTCTGCCAGGCATAAAAAACAATGGAAGATGCTTTTCAGGAGAAGTAAAAAACTCAACTACTCAATTTTTTATTTTATTTTTTACAAATATATTAATAAGGGAGGGGGAATACCCTAGCGAACCAGCAGAAGAAACAAGACTTCCAGGGTGACAACTGTAGTCATGTTCTTCCCAGCATGCTTGTCTAAGCTCTGCTCATGTTAGTTCAAAACACAGAGAAGGCACAATCCTCAGTGGTGCTGAGCAGACCCCAAGGAACACAAAAGGTACTCAGCTCATAATAGAAACTGCTCATAATGACTGAGCCTCTCAAGTACATAAGCTGCTCTGAGGGGAGGCAAAGCCATTTTCTTGCTGAGTTTGAAACTAAGAGCTCTGTTTGGCAGCTGCCATTCAAGGCACGATCAGATCTGGCCTTTCATGAAAATGCAAGCTCATTAAAACACCCGGAGAAAGGGAGGGGAATGTGGTGCAACCCTCAGCTAGAGGGATAAAAAGAGCAATTGCAGTCAAAACCGGGGCTTGGTAGTTATAGGCAAGCAAGGCAAAGGGATGAAGAGGATCAAGGCCAGATAGCACCCAGAAAATATTTCCTGTAACTGTCCTGAATGAAAGAAGAAATGGGTATTTACCTTTAGCTGTTGTAGGATATTTTTTTCTCTCTTTTTGTTGGGTTTTTTTGGGTTTGTTTTTTTTTTTTGGGGGGGGGGGGTGTTTGTTTGTTGTTTGTTTTTTGTTTTGTTTTGGGGTTTTTTTTTGTTGCCTGCGTCCACAGACACAGCTTGGCTGCTGAACGACGCAGCAGATAAATGATGTAGAGGCAGTGGGAACTTGTGGCCTTATTTAAACAAAGGCTAGATAGAGTTATCTGGATCGATTGAGCCAATGCTTCCTTGAGTACTAATTCAGGCCAAACAACTGCTACTGAGAATAAGCTCAGCTGACCTCCCTAGGAAGTGCCCAGGCAAGATGGAGATGTAAAGAGCAGCTTTTGACACAGGTGCTGACTGGGACAATTTTGCTTCCACATGAATGCTACTTTACATAACCAAAAAGTGGTCTCAGACTGTCTGAATTATCTCATTACACCCCTACCTAGCAACTTAGCTTAAGATGAGCCCTGCTGGGTTGGAACAAGGCCTCTATAATCCTTTTTCCTGAAAGTGGGCAGTGAAGTATGCTTAAAGCAAAGGGGTTATCCATCCCCACAATATCCTTTCAGCTTCCAGCAATCTGCCCTGAGTGGGCCTGCCTTCATTTTAGCTCATATAACTTAGGAAGAGGTTTCAAAGTGAACGAAATCCTCCCATGCACTACTATAGATCAGTGTATGTGACCACTCTGTTACACAAGCACCCAATTATCTCTATCTGGTAATGATTCTCTGTGTGCCTCTGTGAGCTGGGGAATACACCACATTAAGCCACACACTTTTTAAACTCTCTTTCAGTCATTAATGCCACTTGGGACTAGGCTTGCCACTTCTGCTGACTATTTAGAGCACTGGAGCCTGAGTCACTGCCTCTGACTCATCTTTTTATGCCAGTGTGACTCTGGGTGTAATGGAGCAGTAGTGAATCAGGCCCTATGTATCTCCACTGGTAACAAACCAGTAACTCCCCATCCTCTGCTCCTTTCCCTCCTGAGACCTGTAGGAAATGAAGAAAATGCTAAACTCCGACAACAGCTAAGCAGGTTCAAAGCATGGGTGACCAACCACATCCCAAGGAAAGAAAGAAAGATCACAGGGTTAAGCTTATTTCAAATGATGCCATTTTGCAGAATCTTGCATTTGTACCCCTGGGTCTGATCCTTAGCACAGTTACTCGTTCAAAGCAAATTTTACGTCTTTAAAAGCCACCACCTCAGCTGCTAAACAGAGGGAAGGTGCAGAGGCACCAGCAGCATGACTCTCCAGAGGTCAGAATAGCTTCCCAGCACCTTGGCTTCCAAGACAGTTGAGACTTGCAGCCTCAGTTTAGCCCATCTTTGACTGATGTAAAAATCAGTGGCAAAACAGTTCAATAGCATAACCCTCTCCTCTCTCACAAATTCATTGCAAATCTAAATGAAGGAAGATTGGAAGGTCTCTTTTAGAACAGGAGGACCTCTGAGGGGAAGAATTCACATCATTCACATCATCAAGATGCTGGCTAAGTTGCAAAGTCAAAAAACTCCTCACAGAGAGCAGCTCTGAACTTTTGTCTCCCAGCATCTGATAGCAACCTTCCCCCTCCTCATCCCCACATACCAGCCTTGCAAAGCTGTGAAAGTGACTCCATGAGTCAGTGACAAAAGCTCTTGCTCCAAAGCATGGAGTATGGTGTTGGGCTAGACCTTCAAAGATCTGTTCAAGATCCAGTTTTGTTACAGGCTGTGGCAGACCCTTCCTTTGAGTCCTCTGTGCTGAGGGTGGCCAGTGAGCAGCACCTGTGAGGACCCAAGACCTCAGTGGTGTTGTGGGACAAGTAAGAAGGAGGGATGCGCAGGGAAGGAAGGGTGGTTTGGTCACCAAGCTGGTGTGTGTGTGTGTGTGTGTGTGTGTGTGTGTACCATTGTCCATTTCTTTCTTCCTGTTGCTTTTAGATAAATATGCAACCAAAAGCTTGTCTGAAAAGTAGTCTGTGTTCCTTCTGCCTTGTCAAACTCTTCAAGGGAAACATTATTGCCTTAATTGCTTAATTCCAATTCGCACAATACAGCGCTCTGACAACAGCAAAAACAGGGATGCAAAAGGAAGATTAAGAGGGACATATGCATGCTGCCAGCCTTTCACAACTGGGAAAGTCAAGTTGAGAACCAGAGCTAGGATGAGAAGCCCTGCAAGCTCCCAGCTCCCGACTCACTCCCCAGGAGCCTTTCTCACCCCTGCAGCCCCCAGACCCCGCACTCAGAGGGTTTTCACTGCGCTCTGGTGGGATTCCCAGCTGTGCTGCTCCATTCATGGACTGTGTGGTCTAGAACCTTTCAGAGGGTCCTGGTGGCATGAACTGCCCCTCAAAACCCAAGACAGCAAAATGCTGCATGCCTTGGGCATGGAGACTTGTCCTTTGCCTTGCATTGCAAACAAATGAGGGCAGAGCATGGCAAAATCTAAGCCTAGACAAACCAATCCCTCTAGGATCCCCTATTCATTCTACTGACCAGTCCTGATATTTGAAAGATTTGACTAATTTTTTACTTCACATGTCAGTGCCTTTCCAAGTTCATGAATATTAGATGTAGGACTTCCTAGATAGTCTCAAGAAAGCCTGTTCTGCCAGTGCTTCTTGCTTGACTGGCAGATGTAGATTTATATTAGAAGACCTCCAGAATCACAAGATTCCTATAATTACAAGCACAGGACATCTCTCATGAGCCAAACTCATTCCCACTTCTGAAGTAACACAAGTGGTTCACTTGCAGAAGACAATGGAACCATTTTCCTACTTTAAAAACCTAACAGCCCTAAACTTCCAAACCCTACTGCAGTGAACACACAGCAGACCAATGGGGAGATATGAGCTTTCAGCATAAATTCTGACCATTTCCTATTTTATAACCATCAGCTTCACATCTTGTTCCAAAACAGAGCACAATCTTAGAGAAGTTCTGTGCATATCATGAGCTGTGTTTTGTGTCTCTTGATTCTATTACTCCCTCTTTCCCCATACATCAGGCCTGAAGATTTATGCTGAAGATGAGTCTGAAGATTTATGTGAAAATTAACACAGGCCCCACTGATTTCTCAGAAAGAAAATGTGGGATTGATGCCTCTGCAGATATAAATGGGAATAAAAATCCTGAGCTGGACTTTGGCTGCATGTGAGCATGCCTGTACCAGACAATTGCATAGCTCTCATGTTTACACACTCACTTTGGTACTACTAAACCAGCTCTGAATGGTGTGGAATAACCCTCAAATGTGGGCACGTGGATACTCCTACAAGAGAATTTGTCACTTATGCCTCATCTATTTATATAGTTGTAGTGGTACAAATGAACCGAGGCAGACAAGACCATAGGACACAAACATCCCTGGATTTCTGATCTGAATCTGCAGCTTGTGCCTGTCTATATGTAATTGAGACACTAAATGAGATTGTAACAATACAGAGTAAAACTAAGAAAGGGAGCATGTTCCCGGAGGCAGGATTTTGCTGCTTCTTGACACAGTTTGTTGAAAAGCTGTGTAACAGCCAGAGGCTATTCCTGGTCTGGGGCATCTGGGAAAAATGAGCCTTGTATCCTGACTGATAAATTGGGCTCAAAGTTAGGGAAACGTCTCTAGTAGGAGTCACCCGTGGTGTGACCTCTTGACTGAAATAAAACAAGCAGCACACAGGCAGAAGTAAGAAAAATCGGAAGCCTGCTGGCATTTCTGTTTGTAATGAGAAGCTACACTGTTTTAGTTGGACTACAAAGGAATTTGCAGTAGCAAAGCAGAAGATACTTGTGGAAGAGGTGCAAACAGTGCTCATTTAGCAGCTGGGTATGAAAAAATCAATGAATGAGATGTGAACCAAGCAGATAAGTCAAGATATACAGAGCAGGTAAGCAGAGGAGTTTTAACGACAGCCACTCTCAGAGGAAGGAAGAGGATCAGCAAACAGCTGAGAACAAGCAGAATGGGAGGGAGATAATGAAAAGACCAAGCAGATAAATGTGAATGTCAGATGGCAGCAATCACTCTGCATCACAGCAAGAGGACTTCTTTTCTCTCTTTCACTCTAAAAGGCATGGGAAATAGAAGGGCAAATTGGACCCTTAATATCTGTGGGCAGAAGGGGAGAGCTACAGTTGGTGGGTTATAAAAGCTGCAACATCAATCCCTGCTACAACAGAGTAGGAAGCAGCTGTTGTCTTTGCCATTAAGCCCCTTCCAAGAGAGCTTATTGAGGACTCAGACAGTGCATGGACGAGTCAGAATCAGGAACTATTTAATATGGTTATTTAATATGGCTGTTTAATATGGAAGCTTTTCCGGGCACTATTCAAAGTGCTTGTAAGGTAACTCTCCCCAGTGCCCTCCTCCCCCATTCCAGCCAGGACCCAGAAGGGCAGGAACAGCACCAAAATGGTGCCTCCCACAGCCAATGCAATGTGGATGCCAGCAAAGCAGGTAAAGGAGGCTTGGGGGTTGCTTCAGCTTGGAGAGAGGACTGCCTGGGGCAAGCAGCAATGGCCCCAAGGAAGAGCTGTTGGGAATGTGCCTCTCAGTGACTGCAGAGGGACAGACCACGCCTCACAGAACATCAAAGGTTTAAAAATTAAATTCACAAGGTGTCCCATGGGCTCTGAGTAATGAAGAGGCCTTGGCAGCCTGGAACCAAGGTAGGGCACAAGTGGGATTGTGCTCTTTCAAAGGTTGAGCTTAATTAAAAGAACAGGCTGCCAAGAAATGATTCCCATGTTGGACTGAGAGCAGAATGGAGGAGATGCAGTGGAAAAGTGCTGCTCCTAAGTGAGGCCACATAATATACACATTCTCACCCTTGGCACAGGCACACAAATCTATTGGTGGCCCTGATGCTGTCATAGTGGTTCTATGGGGGAGTATGGGATTTAAACTTGAAGGTCCTGTGGTGTGGTCGGTCTAAGGGAGCCCTGTTATCTTGGGAAGCTGCTACATGGCCCTATGAGCACTCAGGGGTCAATCAGACGTGGGACCTAGCCAGACCACTGCTGTCCAAACGCGCCCTGCCCCAGAACTTGCTTTCACCCTCAATTCTTTAATAAACTGAAGCACAGCTCCACAGCCCAACAACCTCACCGTCTTCTTCACACAGATGCATTACAGCTATGGCTTTGATCAAGCTCAGAACCAGTGATTGCAGATCCTGCATAAAGTATGAGACTCAGTTATTTATTTCTCTCTCCCCTCCCTACCCTCAAGAATTTTGTCAGTGCTGTCCTCTGTGGGAGTATGGCAGATCTACAGACACAAACCAGAAGGTGGTGGCTCTCCTCTACTCCTCTGTCTTTCCTGACTGTTGCTTTTTTTCCCAGCTCTCATCTGCAAGGTGCCCTCTTCATATTGCTCTTCAAAGTAAAATGCTTTTCTCCCTGCCTCTCTCCTGATGCAAAATGTCTGAAACCCCGTTACAGACCTCATATGCAATGCCTGCTCGGCTGTAACTCACAGTGAAAAATGCCCCCTCACCAGCAAGAGTCTCCCTGAGCCTTTTACCTATCTCAATATGCTACATCTCCACCACCCCCTCCCTGCTTTCATTTTCAATTGCATGTAATCAGTTTCCAGCTCTTTAACCTTATTCTGAGTGCTCTCTTTTTTAAGAATTTGCTATTCCACCCTAAAGCACTCGAATGGGAAAGAAACACACACATTTTAATTAAATTTCTCTCAGTTTTTTTTTTCCTTTCATTTGCATATTTATTTTTATTTTTTCCCCATTTCCAACCCCAGGGAAGATAAATAAATAAATAAATGCAAAATGGAGAAGGATGTGGAACAATGCATGCAAGGTGACTGGGATGCAGATCACAGGCATGGGCTGGAGGTGGAGGGGAGGACGGCTGAAGGGGAGAGAGGGGAGGGACAATCCTGCAACTAAGCTGAAAATCATACCTAAGGTCAGGTATGGCAGAAATCCAATGATGCTCACGAAAATGCGTTTAGGAAAGGAAGAAAGGAAGAGGTAGAGAAGACAGAATGTTTTGAAATATCATAGTACATTGATGAACGTGAATCAATTCCCCAAACTCTAATCTTCAACATATTCCTGGCCAGATTCTGCTCCTCCATTGGATTTGCAACTTGTACACCCAGTGATGTGCACTTTGGGATGCTGGGCAGAGGCCATGCTAGGTTCCTGGGCTACAGGACAGAGCAATGCCCCTCATTTTGGAAATGACAACAGAAAGAATAAATCAGGCCAAAGTCTAATGTGAGTGACAAAAAAAGGCATTTTGGAATGGGCAGAAATAACAGCAACAATTAAAGGGGAATACCAGAACTGATTAAGATAGTGCAGATGAAGACTTGATCATTAAAAAACAAATAAAAACCAACAAAAAACCCAAAACCTAAACCAAACAAACAAAAATGAAAAAAGACCAGAAAACCAACAACAACAAAAAAAACCAAAACCAAACCCAAAACAAAACAAAACTAAACAAACAAAAACTCCATCAGCTAAACAAACAAACAACACCCCCCAAAACAGAACAAAAAACCCCAAACCAAACAAAAGCACCCAGACATTTTATGCACATGATGTAATCTTTTCCTCTTTTCCTTTTTTTCCTCTTTTTCCTTTTTTTTTTTTTTTTTTTATTAAATGTGAATAAGCCCATGAAATTTGGCATTTGACTGCACTTGTTCCTATTTCCTTTTTGTTTCCAGGTTTTGATTTTAATTTTGGAACATGGTATGACCTCCCATGAACCTATTAAGGGATTTCATCTGGTAGCAGTCTACTTGTATAGGTTCACATTTCATACCTGCTCTTTTCAGGTTGCTTCTTCCCCCAGAATCTGTGGTGGTATTGGGGTGATGATCAGGGAATACAAATTTTTCTGTGGAGCACTGAAAGTCAAAATTGGTACCCGCCAGCATGGAGTCCCTTTGCAATAACCTGGAGATCTGTTACAGCCCCATTTTGCACACAGTTTCATTATTACTCACACATCACCCAAGGACAGTGTCATCATTTTTCCTCTGCAAAATGCATGCTGGGGTATTCAGGGTTCTCTTCTCCCCTCTACTAATGACCAAGTCTTTTCTGCAATCTCTATTCATCCTGATTACCTCTTTAACTGACTCCCCCTGAGGCTGACTACTCTTGGTATGTAAAGAATTTATCATTGCTTGTGTTATCTTTGGCTATTTGTTCCTCAAATTTTTTCTTAATCTGTATTTCACATCTCAGTGCTCCATTTTATGTTCCATTCTATTAGCATCACTCGGATGGAATATCCAATTTTTAAAGTATTCTTTATCTGACTTGAATAAACTAACATAACTTGGTATTTAAGTGCATGAGTTTCTCTTACCTTTTTGCTTCCAGGTTTTTATTTTGTTTTTCATGTGGGGGTATGGCGCTACCTTCTGTGACTCTAATAAGGGACTTTTTTTAAAGCACTTTCCCTGCTGGTTCTTTGGGTTTCAATTTCATAACTTTTTGCCTTCAGGTTGTTTCTGAATAAGTTCCTTTTTTTCCTTTTTTTTTTTTTTTTTTTCTTTTAAACCTCTTTTTTTTTATGTTCTGCACTACAGAATTTCTGGTTGGAATAAGAAAATGATAGATATCATTTTATTAGGATAATTTTCACTCCTTATATCTGTCCTTTCACAGTCAGGCTCTGACTTAAAGGCAGGGCCATACAAAGAGACATCTTCCAACCCTTTCAGAGAGGGTTAGAATGACACTTCTTTTACAGCTAAGCAGAGAGGTTTTGCTGTGGCAGGAGCAGACAAGGTTTGATCCAGAAACAGCCCAAAGCAAAATGAGGATCAGGAAACACAATAACTTAAGTTTGGCCCCCCCCCCCACTCTTAGCACTTGCTGGTTTATCCCAAACTTAATGGGAATAACAGAGTAGCAGAAGCAACTCTCGCACCGTACCATTTCTGCTTGCCCCAGCTGGCTGCAGAGGTGCCTTTCCTGTACCATCCTTCCCTTCCTCCAAAGGTTACCCATTCTCAGGCAAAAGCAAAGCCACCTCCGTGTTCCAAGCACACTGCAACATGGCCACATTCCAGCTTTCTCCCTCAACTGATTCTACACCTTCCTCTTAGAAGAAAATAAAAGGAAACAGCCAAGATGCCTCTTAATAGCTCAAGATGGAGAGCTGAGAGCTCTTCTCCTAGCACTGTAAATGCTGTTGACACCTCTTTTTCCAAACCCAGTTCCCTGAGACATCAGGTTCCCATGGCACCTGATGTGCCTCTTCTGTGCCTCCACCATGAATGTCAGAAGAAAGTGCAACTCCTACCAAATCCCTTCTTTTTAACACAAAGTATTTGGGTTTATGTTTTTGGTCACTCCTCAGGGTCCATTCAGAGCTGAAGCAAAGGGTCACTTTCATCCTCTGGAGATGGGTTCACTTTCCATGGCTGGACAGAGCCCACAGTCAGCTCCCTACAGTCATCTCCACTTGCCCAGATCATCAGAGCTCTGCAAATATTCTGTGCACAAGGATCAATTTAGGAAACAAGGGTGACACTTGATGAACTACCAGACCAATGGGACTTAAGACTCCCTGTGCGTGCTGAGATGTAACAAACATCCATCAGGACTGAAACAGGTCTACTGGCATCTGTTTTGAGACAAAGATCTTTTCCTGTCCCTTCCAGCCCTATAGTTTAAGGATGCTCTGTTTCATCCCTTCCAGATGCCATATTCCAGTGGGTGGCTCAAGCTGATTTGTGGTTTTAAAAATCTCAGGCTGTTTTTTACACAAAGTGAGGCTCTACTATGGTGAGACTGCCAAAAGAAAAAAAAGAAAAAAATCCCACCAAACCCTTTGCAGCTGTCACAGGCGCTCACTGCCTCAGTGCCTCCAAACGCCACTTGGCTCCCATGCGTTGATGCATTTACTGTACTGGTAATTAATGCCGTTAGCTTTGTAATTAAAAAAAACAACTTTTTGCCTTTATACTTGGGGTGATAACGCTGCAAGTAAAAATTAATTAAAACGAGATGAATTGCCTTCAGTTAAACGAAACGGAAAGAGAGGGAGAGGAGGGGGCATGGGAGGGAGGGGGTCATAGTGGTAGCGAAGAGAGGAGGAGGCACGCTGGAGCCCTGCTAATGAAGCAAAATGATACTGTCGGCATTTTAAAAGATTTTTCCCTTGGCTATGGTACCTTCTGTTGGGTTCTGGGTTAATGGAGCCTAAAGCTATACGTCTGGCGGGGAAACCGTGTGAGCCACCATCACCCCATCTCTTTCATAAGGTCCACAAACACATCCGCCCATGTTGCTTCAAGTCCCTCCTCCTCCTCACCTTCCTACCCCCCACCTGGCTACGAGGTGTAATGGGCTGTGAAATTGGCTTTTCTATTATTATTAATTAGATCTGATGTCAGGCTTTTTGTTTTGGTTTATGTCTGGGGTTTTATTCCCTTCTTGAAGTAAGGAAAATGCCTAAATGCCTGAAAGAGGGGGCAGACTTACAAAGTTGCTACTGGGAACCAGTCCTAGCAACTACAGCACAATTTTTTGTAGAGGACCAGAGTCCCTCTCTCTACTTTTAAATGACTTTTCTGTTCACTGCTTAACTCTTTCTGTCCCTCATATGAGTCCCATCTCTAATCAGACCGGAGAAGGAGCTGTTACCAGAGAGGATAAGAAGTAGCTTGTATAGAACTGAAGTAGGCCCCTGGCAGCAGAGGAAGCAGACAGCCTTGCTGAATGCAAGAGAAGAGAAACTGCACAAGACAGGACAAACGGAAGCATTTCATTAAGCCTTACATGAGAGAGAAGAGCTTTGTTGGACAGACCTAAATGGTTCTGGTCTAATTGAAATTCATCTTTGGAAATTACTTTTAATTTTATCGCTGTTACGCCCATCTCATTTCCTTATTCCTAATATGTAGAAATTTAGCAAATGAGGGAAGAAGAAATGAACAATCTGTCCCAAACCAAGTGATAAAGAGCATCTACCCCCTACCCACCCTGTAGCACCCATTACTTTTCAACCCCTCCAGTCTGGGAACTTCTGAAGTTCCCCCTGTACAAACTACCTCACTGCAGAGAGCAACCTACTTTTCCATCCATCACAGCTCCCTAAGATTAATACATGATGCCCATGGGGACCACTGACTCTAGACAGAAAATAAAAGATATCCTTCTCTGGATAAATATCCTTCTCTGGATCTATCTATCTAGAAATACTTGTCTATTGTAGAGTTAATATTAGAACATTTAAGTACCCTGGGTAAGGAGGAAATGCTGTTATTATGAGAAAGAGCAACAGCTCCTGTAGGGTTCTCAAAAGACTTAAAATTACTTAGACCCTATTGCTTGAGTTTAAAACTCCTGATCAGTAAAAAATTCTGCACCTTTTCAAACCAGCACTGCCTGCCATTCTCCCATTTTCCCTCCAGAACACCCTGTCACCATGATGGCCAGTTTCAGACATGTGCAAACCCACGAGAAACTAAGTCCTTAGGACCAACCTA
The DNA here is from genome assembly GCF_028551555.1 of Melozone crissalis. Lineage (NCBI taxonomy): Eukaryota > Metazoa > Chordata > Aves > Passeriformes > Passerellidae > Melozone > Melozone crissalis. The sequence continues at coordinate 17,349,580 of NW_026535786.1, read as the reverse complement.
AGGTCAGCCTCTGTAAGGTCAAAGAAACATGGTTTGACAGCAAAATAGTCAGACATCCTGTGGCAACACTGAAGAGCAAAGTCCTGACTGTTTGCCCTAAAGCCTCTTCTGTCCCCAGGTTGAAATTCAGCTTGATTTTGAGCAGCTGGACCCACCGACACCCAGAAGCAGGGAAATGGACTTTCTTTTCAAGGCTGCACCCACAAGACCATGAAGATCTACTGATTCTGCCATGGCTGACAGGAACAGGGTGCTTTGCATGCCTGTTTGTGACAGCAATGCACTCAAAAACCAGCACCCACAGCTGCCCCACACATGGGAGAGAGATGGGAGAGATGTTTTCCCCACTTTTGAGAAGAATGCTAGAGTTGCCATTCAGAGAGAGCTTCTGAGGCTGGGGAAGAGCAAGACCAGCTCTTTTCCATTTAAGTTTTCCTTCCTGATTTAGGTTTTCTTAGCTGGAAGTGTGGTGTGGCCACTGCACGATGAAAATGATAGAGAGGTGGCATGACCCTCCTACAGGATTTCAGAGCTAGGGCATACTCCAGGCCTAGTCTAATTCCTGTTGGGTCTGGCACCTGGAGGCATCAGGGCAGCTCTGGAGGATACACTGTGCTGGCCTTGGCAACTCCTTCCAAATCCAGTTCAACATGGCTCAATTTTTACAGCTACAAAATTAAGATCATGACACTCATTCTACTTTTGTAGGACACCAGGAGTTCTGCTGGTGAAAAGCAACATACCAGAGCAAGTCTGACATCCTGGAGAGCTCAATGCAAACTCTTGTCCCACTCTGGATTTTCCACCTCAATTTCCCTGCCTATGAAAGCAGAACAGTACCATGCATCCAACTTTGCAAAGGTGAGGCTGGATTATTGATTGACAAGGTAGAGCCATTACTTTAAACAAAAGTCATCCTGGTGTAATGTTGTTGAAGCAACTGAGTGAAACCAGAAGTGACTTTGGCCCTTCACCAGAACCAAGGCACTGTCTTGACCTTTACAGCTATTCAGGCTGTCCACTTCAGGTTACTTCAGAATTTCAGGTGAGACCTTAGCCTGGCTGACAGCTTTGAAAAGACAGTCAAGGAAGTCAGAGATACATAGAAGGGTGGAAAATGAGTGCTAAGAACATTGCTCCTGACCTTTTAAATGGGATTTTACAGCCATTGTTTGGCTGAACCTGAGGCCTGACTGCTGCAGTGCCACAAACTTCTGTCAAGTTATTCCTGAAGTGCCATATATATAATCAAGAGACAACATCATCCACCTCCAGTATGTACATCTGAACAGGGGATTTACAGACTAGTATGAGAAAGCAGGGAAGGAGGATGTTGGAGCCAAGGGTGGGGTGTGGATTATAAAGAGTCTGTGTGAAAGGGCAGCTCTTTTTAGTGGAATAAGTCTCTCATGTGACTGTGCATTCTCCCCTTCAGTTCAGATGGGTTTCATTTTTCAGTCCTAAAGGAAATAAATAAACTGAGAGTGATGCTTTTCTGACTGTCATGGTAAATCAGGCGTCATTTCATTACAATCAATGGACTTCCACCAGCAGAGAGCTGATGTGAAAGAGATGACCATTAACCTCAGAGTATCTAACCTCCCAGCCATCCCCAGTCCCCTCCAGAACTGAAAATCAGCTGTTCTTTTCTGGCTCTTAGAGGAACCCCAGGAAGAAAGAGCCTGCAGTCAGACTATAGCTGCTGAGGCATGACGCAAATTAGACGCCAGTCTCACTTCTCCACAGTAGTGTCAGCTCCTGCAGGGCTAAGCATAAGACACTGAAAAACCATGGGGAGAAGGGATATTGAGCCAAACCTGGTCCCAGCTCCTATCCAATCCATCCTGAGCAAGGATAGAATGAAAAAAAGGATGAAGAAAATGTCTGCCGTCTTCTAGTTATTCCCCTGATGGGTTACAGGTCCCTGGCCAGCCAGTCCTGAGCTTGCTTCAACAAAAATTTATGTCCAAGCCATTCTCACAAGCAGAGTCTTTAAGCCCCTTCCCTTTAGTGGCAACGAGTAACACATGACTGTACCGAGGAAGGACATCCTGAAATGAAGGAACCAGATTTTTGCTGATGGTAGTCATCTGTTGTATTTCACAGGTGAACCACCAAAATTCTTCTTGGGGAAGCAAATGGGAGTATCTCAAGGTCTGCCCTCATTCCATAGCATGGAAAGATAAAAGCATTGACTTCTAAACAACACTGTCTGGAGAAATGTCCTCCTTCCACACATGCTGGTGAGCTGGGTCCATGCATGTCAGCAAGTTCCCCTCTTTCTGAACATTTGCAGAGGACCAGCAAGCAGCTCATCCATCGCACAAATGTAAATTCCTACTGATCAAGCTGGCTAGAGTGCCAGACTGCCTTGGGACAGCTTAAACACCATCCTTACCTCAGTTATTTAGTGGCCGGGATTTAGAAGTTATAGAGTATCATTTGCAGGGCCTTCAAGATCTGCTGGAAGTTTCCAGAGCCCCTCTGGGTGACAGACCTCAGTGGCCTCTAAAATGCTGCCACTTCAGGGCTAAACACAGCAGCTGCTTAGAAATGGACAACACTGAGGGGAGGAGGGAGGTAGGCTGCTTCATTTAATTCAGGACCATTGGGGAACACTAAGAAAGACAGAAAACAGTTCTTTGAGCTAAAATTTTCTGAAGTACTGAGGCAACAGACATTTAGAGCCATCATGTGGCTCTGTGGTGGGGACCTCTGCAGCTCATCATAATGCTGCCTTCCCCACAACACAGAGGCAGCTGATCCCTTGCTGGGACCTTGGCTTAGTGCTGAATGAGAGAGAAATAAACACCTGCAGCACAGCCACCAGCACCTCTGGATTTGCATTACAGATCTGCCATCCAAACATGCCACCAGCCTAACGCTGTTTACGGAGGAGATAGCTGCCCTGCGAGGTGCATCTCCAAGAACCTGGGAGCCAACGTGCTGCTGCTCTGCTCCCAAGCCAGCAGCAATAAACAGAAGGGGATGCTTTAAGGGACAGCATATTCATTCTAGTTTTCATCTGGTACTAAATACCTAAGCCTCCACCTGCCTGAATCCTCTTCCACCCTTGCCAGAAATCTGCTGGAGAGGAAACTAAAAAAAGGAAGATGAGGCAAAATAAAGCAGACTGCCAGGGAAAAATGTCCAAAAAGCTAGCCCAGAGGACAGGGGAGAATCGAGGTCTCCACAGATGAGTGCTTTTAATTAGGAAGAGGGCTGAACAGCAAGGAGCTTATGCTAATGAGCAGTCTCTTTTAATCAGCTTATATTTTAAAAACAGCATTTTTTAACAGTCAAAATAGTTCTGAAAAATGGTAATTATCAGAAATGCATTAACATGGAGCAGGTTGGCTAGCAAGCTGAAATGATGGAGACTCCTGTCTGACAGAAGGGGACAGCATTGTCATGCAGGGCGATGCAGGGATGAGGTGAGAGGGCCTCTGGGGCTATGGCTACTCCCTCTGACATCCCTATCCTGTGAATCTTCCTTTCCCTTCCTTCCTGCTCTGATTAATCCTTTCTGTCCCCCACATGTTCACCCGTGTCCCCCTCTTTCCTCCCTTTGGGGAGCTCTGTCTCTGCACACAGAGACAACCTTGCTCTTTGCTTGTCTCTTTATCTCCTCACTTTTCCCCCACCTGCTCCTCCAAGTACAACCCTGTAAATGCGTGGTGCAGAGGACTCTTCCTGCTTGTGCTACAAACACTGCCATGTTGTAGTCTCTGCTGAATGTGGATGCTGATTGTCTAGAGAATATATTTATTGTGTACTGTGCGTACACCCCCCAACAAGATAAACTGGGCCTTTGCAGTCCATGCCTGAGGTATATCCAGATTGACTCCACAGCTGATCCCTCCTGAACAGTGAGTCCCTTTACTCTTAGCCAGCCTTCCTGGAGATGGGCACACATTTGCATGCAGTGGAGTACAGAGAAATTCCCTTCTCTTTACAACTTCTTTCTTTCAGCACCCTGTCCTCTCCTCCGGAAAGGGACACTTTACCAGAAATGCTCAGGATTCCCATCACCTACACACCCTCACTCTACCCTGCCCACGAGAGTCTTTGTAACAGCCTGCCTGCTTCTCCAAATGGTTCAACACCCACCAATATTTCAAGTAGATGTTACCAAGTGAAATGAACACCAGTTCGCAGTATCCTACTTTGTCTGAGGAAACAGATCCAGGCATGTGAAGCCATCTGCTCTTGTAGGGTTGCCATCCTCATATTTCTCTGTACTATGTGCAATAAAGAGCGATACCAGACATCGCTCTCAAGCTCACAACCACCTTGGGGCAGAAAACAGGAGGGGGAGGCAGCACATCCAACGTGCCACATATGGTGGGGTGAAAGAGAGAGACAGAGAAAATATACAGCAAAAGGTGGATAGAGCGATAGGCTGCCTGATGCTTTCACGTGCAGTGGAAGGTGCTGTCATTCTCCTGTCTGAAGATGGCTTAACCCTAAAGGTTTTCCAAGATTCCTGCAGCAAAGTTGAAAACCATTTCAGCCATGTCTTCTCACCAGTCTTGACACCAGAATACAGACTGTACCCTGTACAGGTGTCACTGTCCCATACAGGAAGAGCTGGCTTTGATCTGCCACTTACAACTGAGCAAAGTCTCCCTGGTGCCCTCAGGTTCAGCTCGTGTATGGCCAAGGCCCAGGCATGTGGCAAGTCCTGTTCTGACTGAGCAAATGCACCTTGGTAGGGGGGCAGCTTCAGCCCCGCTCAGCTACAGGGTTCAGCTACCCAGGCACAGGGTCTCTGCTCTCATCACCCTCTCCAGCTCCTCAGGTGCAAGCTCCCAAGCGACAGGACCTAAGGGCATCCCGCTGACTGACACAACTGTGCTTCAAAGAGTTCCTGCCTCTCTGGGAATCAAGCTTATGGCTTACAAATCTCATGGCACTGAAGGATCAGACAGAGCTTATAACTCTAGTTTTACAGGATTAGAAAACAATCAACCACAGTTTTGACCCACTCAAAAAGACACTGCCTTTCCAAAGCATCACTGTACCAACGTGCATGGCATTAGCACAATAACTTGGTGTCAAAGCCTGAGGCTGTTGATGTATGTTTGTGCATGGCATATCATCTTCCCATATAATCCCCTGCTCTACTTTCTCACCCCTGTCTTTAAGGGCAGGCATTTCTTTGGTGAAAGGAAGCAACTGTAAAGCTGATTATTTCATAGCTGCATCTGTAAATGATGGTGTCCAGGGCTGGCCAAGAAGAAGCAACACCTTGGGACATGACCTGATCGGACCTCAAAGGCAAGTTCATACAGATCTGCAGTAACAACTCGAGTCAGGAAACATCCAAAGAAAATGGCATTCTGTACAATTTGACTGTGCTCCTCCACCGAGACCATGACCCTGCTGATCCCCTTCCTGCTTTGAGGAACATGTGATTTAAAGGACATGAAGGCCTACAGGAGTGAGGAAGATAATTGCAATGCAAAACCAATACTATGATCCCCGAGACCACTGAAGATCCCATATCATGCTGCATTTTTACTCTTCAAAATATTTTTAAACTCACATCAATTTTCCATTACATATCAGATGCATTAGTAGTAATGGTTATTTATAGAGCTGTAGTTTGGATCAGGCTGCCATACAAAAAAAAAAAAAAAAAAAAAAGAAGACTGTCATGCTTAAAGGCTACAAGTCTAAACAGTCTACTAAATGCCAGAGCACATAAGGTTAAATATACTAAATAGCTTCCTCCCACTGACAGGTGATGAGATTGTTATTATTTCAGTGTAGAGGTAGAAAGCGTTAAAATAAATGTTAAAATAAATTACATGGTAAAATAGATTACACAAACTGAGCACATTAATATGCACTAATAGAGATTGTTGCTATAACAGGATTCTTTGTTCTGGAGCAAAATGCCTCAGTATTACAGGCAGGCCAAAACAAAAGCCCCCTGCTGCTGTAGTGGAAGCTGGACTGGGATTATAAACAGGATTTTCAAAGCAAAGTTGTTCCTTTCCAACAGAATTGTGCTGCTGAGAACCAGTTGGACTGGTGTCCCAAGGCTGGGCTGCTCTCCACTTTGAATAGATGGGCAAAAGCATCATGTTGAGATACCCTCTCCTGTATCATCTGATGGGAGTGCATGCGCCTGCTGTCTGCCTTGGGCAGTGGTGCAGGCCGAGCATAAAACAGCACCATCTGTTTTGGGCTGCCAGCCTATGTCCCAGCCCTGGAACAGGGGGTCTGAGTGCACCAGGAAGGGAAAGGCAACCTCACTGCTTCCTTCAGTATGGGAAATCAGCAGCTGTGCTCTGAGCCAGCAGCAAAGAAAGACTCCCCAAAAGCAAATTCAGCTGCAGTACTTGGTTGGCAGTGTGAGCACACCCCCTCCCAGCAGCTGCCTCAGCTCTGGGTTCCAGTCTGGACAGACCATACACAGGGGTCACAGAGCAGCCAGTGCCTGCAGGTCCATCTGGCCTTTGGCCTCTCTGCTGGGCACAAGCAGTGTCCCACCTGGGCTCCAGGCAGAGAAGTGGACCAGGGGAGGACAAGTCCCACCAAGAGCTCAATCAAAAGCCACCTCTCAAGAGCCAAAAAGTCACATCAGGAAGGTTGCACCAGTGCTGGTGTTTAATGTCTAAGACCAAGAGAGTAGTGAATCCAGCTGCCTACTACTTCATATTCCATGACCCTACAGAGAGGAGGAGCTGTGATAGCTAAATCTGATCCTTCTTGTTGGCACCATAGAAACTGGTGCAGTGAATCAAGTGGTATCGCAGCAACATAATAGTGACCCCATAAAGTGATATTTCTGGACATTTAAAATGTGTAAACATATTTATCTTTTATTTTCTTCTTTTAGAGTGAAGGGAAGCGATCTTACCTAAAATAGCAAAGATGACATGGATACAGGTAAACACACATGCATTTAACCACAGGCAAAGGTCTCCCAGTCTTCTCAGTCACCTCCTCTTCTGACTCCCAGTTAGCCAACCTTACAAGGTCTCATCTGTTCCCTAATCGTTCTCTTCTCATTACTCCACCCCGTGTGCTTCTGTGAGATCTAAGAAGAGAACTAACAAGGTGCCTGCTGCAAAACAAGCAGGGGTTCTGGCTCCAATCCTGTACCACTGAACAAATAGTTTCAGTGATAAATAAATAAAGCCATTCACGGAGAATCCTCACTTCAGTTTAGCTGGGTTTTCACCGTGTCTACAAACCTACCATTATTCCAGATACTTGAAAACACAGCTATTAGCTTTCCTCCCTATTTCTCCATTTTAAGGTAAGTAGGAAATGCCATTTATTTGTTAAAATTTTATAACTCAAAGCTCATATCTCCTTCTTCTGCCTTTAAAAGCACCCAGCCCTGGGTGAGAAATGACCAGCTGCAGGCAGCCTGAACAGGCCAATGTTCATTAAATGTCTTATTCAACCCCAAACCTCATGAATTGTTTAATGTACAATGGAGACAAAAGCCTTATTTTTTTCATGTGTCAGCTCTTGTTAAGCGGCTCCCTGCCCATCTTGCTGCTGGCTATAAACAGGATTAACAATCCCCGTAGTTAGAGGCAGGGAATGTGTGCACACTTCACACGCTGGCAAACGCGTGCAGAGGACAGGGTGGCACACTCCCCACACAGCCCCACGCGTGTGCCCAAGCCGGCACTGCCCACAGGCCAGCCCTGCCAAGCACATTTACTCCCTGGGGAAGGCAGATGTACCAATCCAGGCGTTCCAGCACGGAGAGCCTGGGGTGCCCGTGCACCTGAGGGGATGAACACATCCCTCCCAAGAGCTGCGTATTGCGCATCTGCATGGATCACTTCCCTCCAGCTTCTACATGCAGGACAGAAAAATCAGCAGCTTTCCTAGAGAGGAGGATGTGCTGCCTGGTCTGCTTTTCCCAGCCCTCATGCTGCATGTCCAGCGTTAGATATCTTGAACCTGACGTCTTTGAGGAAGCCTACCAGGTGCTGGGCACCACATTGACGGGTGAAGCCCTCCAGACGCAGCCCATGCCTCTTCTCCAGAAACTTCTGGAAATACAGCCAGCTTCTCCCCCTCCTCCATGCCCGAGCACACGTGCCAACCCTGTGAGCTCTCACACACACAGGCAGAGAGGCAAGTGTACAGATGAGCATGGCATCTGGCTTCCTGCGAGATCCCTTCGGGGCCTGCGCTCAGCCTGGAAGCACGAACCCCAAGCCACCAGCTTCAAGGACATCACAGCCACCTCAGCCAGCATCCCGAAGGCTGCCAACCACCGAGGCTGAGGGGAGGAAAGGGGGAGAAAAGTTTGCCAGTTCCAGTGTGGCTGTACCAATGTCCAGCTTTTGGTGGGACTCTCATGGTTTCCTTTCCACCCCCAGCAGCAGGGAGGACCATGAGCATTTCCAACAGAAATGATTCTGTAGACTTCAGAATGCCAACCAGCTGTTGGGGTGATGTGAGAGGGCCAACCTGGCAGAAAACTGGGCATCATGAAGAGGAGTGGGAGCAGGGGAGACAGTAGGATGTCCTTGGGCATGACAAATTGACCAGGGACAGTGAAGAGGCAGCATGTTGATTGCAGCACAGGAAGGGGACGTGCCTTTAATGCAGCTTGCTGCCAGAGAAAGGGGGATGCCAAGTTGTCCTTTCTCCCTGCCCATCCCCATGGACACAGAAATTACATCCACGGCAAGTGGATGCCATCCTCTAGAAAATGCCATCTGGAGAACATTACTGGGTTTCCTGGACAGACATCACAGAACTCTGCAAAACCTGGAGCTAAACAGCACTTGAAACTCATGTCAAATGGTGCTTTAAGAGGTAATAGCTTGCAGGGCTATGGCTAGTGGTTTTTTCCCTCACTGAAATCAGGAGGAAGCTGTACTGCTGACCAAACCCACTTATGAGTTACAAAGTGAGTGAGAAAATAAAAGCGTCTGATGAAAGCTAGCATTTTTGTGATAGCAAAGGAAATATCTGTCTCTGATGCTTATTTGTTCTTTGGGATTATTGATGTATTTTCTGGCAGCAAATAATCTTTTCCTCACACATTAAACATATTGTGAATATTGCAGTCAGCTGTAAAATCCACCGTTCCCTCCTACATACCACCGGACTGTAACATCTGCATCACTAACAAAATCAGCACAACACAAATCACGTGTATGATGGAAGCACTGGAAAATGTACAGGCTTGAGTACGGATTGAGGATGAGCTTATAATGAGGGGCTGTGGAAATGCAGACCAGCACCACCAGTGCTTCTCAGCAAAGCCTATGGCCTGCATGATGCACTGAGAGGCTCAGGAAGTGACCCAGTCAGACTGAGATGGAATCTATTTGTGAGTGGGCCACTCAAGGATTTTGGTAGGCAAATTAGTGTGTGATTTATCCAACTTGACTCAGCTAATTAAGGGCCAGCAAAAACCAGAACCTATGACTCAGACAATAGTTGGCAGCACAAAATGCAAATTTCCCCATCCAAAAAACCATTTCAAATTCACCTTTGACAGAAATACTCATAATAGCAATATCCTCTTTGTGGGTATTTGCTCTGTCTAAGCTACCGTGCTTGCAGAGAGGGACAGCAGAAGGGCTGCAAACATCATCAATTTAAGATTTGCTTTTGAATTGAACCAAAATAATTTTGAATATCCTTCTGCCTCATTTTGGTGGTGCCTCAGCCACCTTAGAAACCGCCAGTCATGGTCCTGGCACTGCTCTCAGCTGCACCTGTGTGCATCTTCCCCCATGTCCCCCTCTCTGTCCACCATGCATGTTTCCTCAACTCCAGTGCACCTGATGACCTTTCTGGCATCCTCCCTGCCCAAACAGCCCCAATCCCATTGCCTTTATCTAGCCATCAACAAACTCCAGCAGCGTGCAAGACAAACGGCGATCCCCCTCCCAAGTGGCACCAACCACGCCCCTGTGAGGGCAATAGATGCATTCCCAGGGCTGTTTGCATTCCCAGGGCTGTTTGCATTCCCCTCATGCTCCGCAGCAATGTTGCAGCTCCATCCATTTACACCACTCCTCATGACTGTCTCACAAAGCCGTGCTCACGCAAGTAATCCCATTAAACCCGATGGGCTAGTTGCCTAAGCACCGATTTACAGGATCATGCTCTTAAAGGCTAAGCTCTTGAGTGAAGGGACCCGAGCAGTCCCTTGTAAATTGCCCTCAAAGCCCTAGAGCCACCGCTGGCCTGCTGAAACCTGGTGTTATTTGCAGGAGATCAAAGTCCTGTCAGGTCATGTTGACTTCTATTAATGGAAGCTGAGATGCTCAGCTGCACTTCTAGGCGTCAGGCCTGTAAATGATGAACTCTTACAGACGTGTTTCACCTGGTGGGTTTTCCAGGGAGCTGTCAATTGACACCGAGCAGAATTCAAAAGAAAGTCTGATGTGGACAACATCTGAGGACACCAAGTTTTCCTGTTTTTCCCAGCTACAACTGCAGTGTCAGCACAGGCTGAGTTCTCAGGACAAAGATCTTTTGGGTGCGCCGGCGTGGGATAGGCACGTTGGAAAGGGTATGCCTGGGTATGCTGCTGCCTTCTCTTTTAAAATTTTTTTGCCCTGGCAGAGGCCTTTTCAGGTGACAGAAAGACATGGGGAAATGGGAACAAAATGTGCACACTGTTCATACTGAAGAAGATCCAGTATAACAGCATAATTAATAAACCTTTGCAGACCTCTATTAATAGCTCCTGGAACCTGAGCAAGGAACGTAGCAGTGGTTTTGCCAAGGCTCATTCTGCAAGGGTGAAAATCTTTTGCTTACTGTTTTCACATTTGTCATTGCCATGCTCCATCAAGCTTAGCAGTAAAGGCAGTAAAGGAAAGCAGGGGACCAGGGGAGAAAGGAGACAGGGAAATCCTGGTCTGTGGCTGAGCACGTTTTGATGCTTTGCAAGCACAGAGGCTGAATGAAGTCATGTTGCAAAATTACTTGTCCGTTCATGCATAGGGCTGAGGAGGAATCCTATACAACTAAATTAAATTTAAATTATCATATGTCAAATTGACATTAATATTCAGGGCAAAGGATCATTTTTTTTCATGCAGTGCATTGATTTAGTTTTAAATACTAATAAATTCCTCCTGCCTCACTGGACATCAGCGGCATATTCCCCCTTAGCTCCTACCTTGTGTAATGCTAGCCTTGTGCCCAAAAGAGATGGCTTGGCTTTGCAAGCCAAGGGTAAGCACCTCAGAAAGGGCAGACAGAGCCTCAAAAGTAGCAGAGACCCCTCAGCCAGAAGGCTTATTGAGGTAAATGCTTTTTACCCTCTCCCCGTTTTTTCCAGATGTGTCTTCCCTAAACCTCACCTGCCAAGAGAGGCTGTGCAGGGACCCAGAGCAGCAGCTCACAGCAGTGCAGTGCTTGGGGAGGGTGGGCTGGGAGCCTGCCACCAGTCTCCTGGTCCTCTCGGGTAAGCCCCCCTCCCCAGCAATCCCCACAGGTTTCATTGCTGAATGCCTCAGCCCCTAGAGTACCACAGTAATTTGGCACTGATGCCTTAGTCACTTAATTATTCTTTTCAAAGGAGCCTTTGAATTTCTTTTTCTCCTTGCCTTCTTTCCTCTCCCTCCCTTTTCCCTCTACACATTTTGACTCAATAGTTTTCCTTGAAATTGTATAAACTTGCTGTTTATTTCTTGCCATCTAGCATGCTGTGATCTATCTTTCATTGTTAATATTTTTTTTCTCAGCAGCATCCCTGTTCCCTGTCTCTGAGTTCATTCTGTTCCCTCTTTCAGCAGCACTATATTTTTCTTCTCAGTATTTTTGCTTAGCTCTATTAACTTTTATTTATTTTTCTTTCACTCCTTCATCATGTTTCTTTTCTTAGTTGCTGTGCACCATCTGTATATCTGTTTCTGCCTCTCTCATGCTCCCACAACTAGATTACTCTCTGCCTGCCTTTGATTACCACAGCCCCTTGTCTCTCCTCCCCACACACTCCCCTCCCTAATAAGAGCTATCTAAAACTGGCCATGCACCTTCTTGGGTTCCCCCCTCTGATTCCCAGCTGTTGCCTGTGAAAAATACCTGTGTAGGAGTATTGGCATCATAAGCTCTGGAAAGCCAGGGAGCACCTGAGTCAAGAAGACTTAAATGCAGTAAGAGATGATGAGCTCAATGTATGATTTTTCCAAAGCACTCATATTTCTAATTCCTCATTTTCTGAGAGAGAGGGAAAGAAAAAAAAAAAGAAAAAAAAATCCCTCCTGCTCTTGACATGTCTTATCTGCTTTTGAACATCTCACTATGCAAACAAATTAGTTTCTCCTAATAAAGGTTAGAAAGCGAAAAATAAGCCTGAGAATGGAAATCTAAACTTAGCTATAACTGAAGAATTATGATAGATGCCTTCAAAGTAAAGGAAATGCTCCATGTGCAGAGGTGTGTGCACCAAGGAAGCATAAATGACCTCCTTGCTCCCCAGCACCTCGGCTGTCTCCCTACACCTCTGCACCTCATGCAACCAGGAACAGCTCTAACAGAGTCCCCAGTGACTGTCTTTGCAAAGCACTGTAAAAATAGATGTCAGGAGAGCACCCTGTGACTGCTGCTCCAGAGCTCTGGCCAGCAGCTGCAGACTGCGTGTGAAGGACAGAGCGACACAGCCGCAGAGGATGTGGCTGATGAGGTTTCTGTAGTGGGGGCTGCTAGGAAGTAAAAATGGCCAAGAACCAGGCTGGAGCAAGCTGCTTTTTAAAAACAAGTGTGGGCAGGTCACCCTCTGACTCCTTGCAGGAGCAAGTCTTTTCCTGGGCAGTCTGGACACCGCCATCCCTGCTGCCTCCCTCTCCTGCGGCTGTGCCTAGACTCACTGGGGAAGTGAAGGGAGGGCTCAGCCTGGCCTGAAGCATCTCTGGGCTTTGCTGCCCACTCTGTGCATCCCCACCCTGCAGATGGAGCCTGTGGGGAGGAAGCAGGAGCTGCCCTAGAGCACACAAACAACCTGGTCCACGCACATCTTGGAGAAAAAGCTTACCAGCTGACAGAGCTGGTTGCAGGCACCCACATTTATCCAGCCCACGAACGGAAAACGAAGCTGAAGTGAGAAATGAAGTTCATTTTCTTCTCCTTGCCTTTTCCAGAATCAGACTAAAACTCATCAGGGTCGCAACTATATGGATTACAGCCAAGGAGAAAGGTTATTGATGTGCCTCTAAGAAATAAAAACAAAGTTGAGAAAAAAACAACCCAGCACACAGGCCGCAAAGCTGGAATTAAGAATATATGCCATTCATGCATTCCAGGTTAACAGGAATGAACCGAAATCTTCTTCCAAATGTCAGCAAGGTTGAAAACAACCCAGAGTGAAAACTGCATCTCAAACCTAGACACTCACTAATGCAATTCTGAATCATAATAGCCTTAAATCTCACCAGGGGCAGGCAGAACGGTAGGTACTGATGTGCCATTTTGGTTTCTTATTTCCCCCATTGTTTCAGACTACTTTCAACAAACTTGGAATGGTTTCTGAATTTTACACCACGGAATTTGAGAACATATTTGTATCTACATGCATATGCATATGTGTGCATGTATGTAGGCATGCTGATATACACGTGCATCTACATCTATGCACACACATATATTAAAAACCCAGGGGTTCCCTTGCCATATGTATACACCACAGTACTGGGCTTCCCCGTGTCCCGGTCTGTTCATTTGTGCCACACAGGCTTCACTGCTTCTGCACCTCATAGCGTGCTCAGATATCCCATATTCTCATTATCCTCAGACTCACCGAGCCTGCCTGTCCCCCCTGGAGGCTGTTCAACACAGAAATTTGTGCTTAGCTGAATTTTCACCATAGCTTTGCAATTCACCTTTACAAAAATAAACTCTCCTACGTGGGACTTTTGCAATCAGCACAGAGACCAGAACAAACAAACAGGAAAACAGTCCCGTCAGCGATTTTCCAGCCATGTGAACTGCTCACTCGGAGCTGGTGAAAAAAATGGCCACCATCCCACCCGTGGGCCTGCGCTGATGCTCCCCTCCTGCTCAGCCGGCGCTCCCCTGTTTATCCGATCTAATGCAATAAAATGCGTAATTAATTTCTAAACGCTTCCGTTGAACGGTGCAATTTGTCAAGTCGAGTTGTTAATAGAATTAAGCTTTTTATCAGCGATTAGCAAAAGAAGGTAAAAAAAAAATTAATTACGGAATTGTATGCCTCCCTGCTTCAAAGCCAGGTTTGGGATTAAATGTTTGATAAAGGTTCCCTGGCACGTTATAAAACATTTAGCAAAAGCTGCTTTCCCCACGGTGTTTTCTGCAAAACAGCCTTTGTGCAAGACGGGGGAGGCAGAGGGAGGAGGGTGCAGGCAGTACAGTTGATCACATGGAGAAGGGGGACTGGCTTTAAATCGTGCAGAACTTATTGTATGGGAACACACCCCCATATTGTATTCTGCTGGCACTACATCCTGCCTGCCATGACCTCTCAAGCATCTCTCTGTCGTTTGTATAGATAACCAACGGTGACAGGGAATTACAGGCAATATTGGTTATTTCTGCCTGCGTGTCAAGAGGTGTCCCAGGTCCTGGACTCAGTGGAAGGGCTGTACAGCCCCATTAAATGAGGCAGTACATACAGCTTGCGCTGCTTATGTGGCAGCAAGTTCCCCTTACAGCCCTTGTCATTCTAGTAAATCCATACCTTGTGGAGGGCAGACTATGATGACCTATAGAGAATGCCACAAGGTCAAGCCACCACTGTCCTCTGCAATGTAGCTGGTGCTGGATCATCACTAAATTCACGTGCCTTGACCTCAGCGAGGAGAGGTGAGCGAGCAGAGCAGAGCAGGGGCTGAAGAAGCCCCACCTCCACAGCCCAGAAAGGAGACACAGCCTCATCCTTTCCAGGGAGCCTGCCTGCACACACTGGGGCTGAGGGCTGGGAACCCAAGGGTACTGCAAGGAATGCCATCTCCCTCTTCCCTGCAAATTATACTGTCTGTTTATACCTGACTTCCACAGACACGAGTGAAACCTGTGCCTGAGGGACCTTGTTTTGGAACACAGTCTAGCCCAGGTGTTTCCCTGCCAAGGCCCAGCTCTCTGGCACTTTTCCAAAACACATATATTCAGCTTCTCCATGGACCCACTCGGGTTTACCAGCAGCAAAGCAAGGGACCCTTCCAAGAAACAGCTTGTCATCC
Organism: Melozone crissalis; assembly: GCF_028551555.1. Classification (NCBI taxonomy): domain Eukaryota; kingdom Metazoa; phylum Chordata; class Aves; order Passeriformes; family Passerellidae; genus Melozone; species Melozone crissalis. Next base: position 17,334,410 of record NW_026535786.1, on the reverse strand, counting down.
TTGTAGGAGCAGGCTGGGAAATGCCACTGGGGGACATGTGTTAAGCAAGAGGGGAGCAAAGAACCCAGAGGATGTGCTAGGGGCTTTTTTGGGGAAGATGACCTACACAGGGTAGAGGATGAAATGTAGCAGTGGTGGGGAGCAAGGGTATGGGTTGAACTGTCAAGAGAAGTGCTGGGTGAGGAGATCTGAGAGGCTGCAGGGCAGCAGGAAAGAACTGCATCAACAGAGCTTTAAGGCACGATACAGAATTAAACCCTGACAACAGTTATGTTTCCGTGCACACCAGCTTAATTAGCAGCATGAAGCTTTCTGACACCTCCATTTCACGCTGTCTTTAGAGTAAGTTTCTCAACACACAGAATTTCTGGCAGCTCAGCACATGCTCTGTTGTGCAGTGGCCATGCAGCTTGCAGGAAGGAAATGAGGAGGAGGTGAAATCTTTAATCTGATTTCTGCTCCTAAAGGCAAGTTAAAGGTACAAAGCTCATGGCACATTTAAGTACTTCAGATCCCCACAATGAGAAGGACAGGAACACGAGGCGCTCTTGAGCAGCATCCCCACCCCACATCAGCAGCTCAGCTCCTGTTTTTGACTCCTCATAGATGTGGCCTCAGAGAGGACAGAGTGCCCAGCACAGCCTTCTCACTCCAACCCTTGCATGGGTTAGCAGCCATGCTCTGAGGAGGAGCAATTATTGACAGACATAGCAAGGACAGGAGTACTGATGGACTACAGCCAAGACCTAGGAGAATGCTCAAGCACAGGGCTCAGCTCACACCACACACATCTATGTAAACTGCAATTCAGTTCAGTGTCTATTATTTCCTTTTAGGTGCCCATGAGCTAGTTAGGATTTTGATTTGGATTCTTTCTCTTCTTTTGCTATTTGACCAAAATTATTGCATGCTCAGTCAGTTACTGGTCACCCCTTGAACCAGACTTGCCAATTCCTCCCTTTTCTTTCTCTCTCCCAGCTGTTTGAATTCTTCAGAAGCTGGTAGATTGTTATCATTCATGTCCCGTCTTAAGTTGCTACTTAGCCAACCTCGACATATTTAGTTCCTTTAATCTTCTTCCCTAATAAGTCAATCCTTCAGCCCTTTAATCATGCTAGCTGTGCTTCTGCAGATTCTCTCTGATTTGCCTGCACCTTCCTGGAGCAGGAGTGCCTAGAAAACACAGCAGGCTTGTGAGCTGTGCTGAACAAGCCACTTCCTGTGGTCACGAGGGCACAAGGCCACAGACCAAATTCTGTAGGGTTTGCTGCTTCTTCCCTCACTGCTGTGCCCATTGCATCATTCCAGAGATCCTTGAGGAAAGCTTTCCTTGACACAGCTTCAGTTTAATAACTTTAACATGCTGTTAAAGTTATTAAAGTTTTCCCTTCATCTGCTCCACACTGCTCTCAGTGGGTTGCAGCTGATTTGCCCTATTTACCATAAGAAAACCAGCCAGCCCTTTCTGGCCCTGCATCTTTTCATTTGGAAGAGATCCATCAAGGGCTGCAAAAGGGTTCTGCAAGGAAAAAGGCAGACCCATCATTCTCCCTTCTAAATCCTTGTGCTCTCCCCTCTCATATGGCATGAGTGTCATGCTGCTATGTCATCACTCTGGGGTCTTGATATCAAAACTCATGAGCACTGTGAAAAGGAGGAATCAGAAAAAGAATTGGGAGCCTCAAGCTGGACACCAGTCTTTTGAGTCAGCTTGTGAAAATCCTTTCCTTCCTCTGCAGTTCTGTTCCATGGAAGTAGAGTGGCACTTACTTCCTTTCCCATTCAAATACTCAAAGAAATCAAGCATTGAGAAATGTATTCAGGTTTTTCCTAATAGCAGCAAATACCAGAATAATTTGATTCACAGATTTCCGCCAAATGTAGCCAGCATTTTGATTTAAAGCCTGTAAGTGGTTTTATTTCATTTCTGCTTCCATCAAAAGAATCCCACAACCAAGTTCAAGTATACTCAACAATCCTGAGTTCTCTTACTTAAACTGACATTGTTCTCAAGGAGATATCCCAGACAATACCCTATTTTGCTTTCCTCTAAGCCTCTATCTAAATTCTTTCACAGCGGCGAACACATGTTGCAAGTGCCTCTACATAAAAGCTTATTATTCTCATTAGTAGAAGAAAAAGTGCTTGCCGAGGCAATAGACAATTTGGGAAGTGAATGCAAAAGTGTGTTCCCCCAAGGCAAGTTTCATTGTCAGGCCCCTGGAGCCCTCTTTGCCAAGCAGAGGGATATACCAGCCTGTACACATAACAAGGACAGAACTACATTTTGGTGTTGATTTATACTGGAAAACATACCAGTGTGTGCCACATTGATTTAAACTAAATTATCAAAGAAGAGAATAAATAAATAAATAAATAAATAAATAAATAAATACTACTCTGAAAGCTCTGTGTGGGAGATCTCTGCCCATTGTCATTTACACTTGGTAGTACTCTCACATAGGTGCACAGCTTAGCAGAACGTGACTCACATTCACATCGGCGGGATGCTCTTCAGCCTGGAGCTCTCTCTCTAGAGGGCAAAGGGCAAGGGCAGATTTACAGCAACCTGTGTGGGGTTCAATTCCCTGCTCTGCTAATGACCTCCTCTGGGGGACAGGGCAATTCTCATTTTCCCACTACAGCATGCCTGAAAGCCCAGTGGAGGCACTCCCCAAGGAAGTGTTGCCATGGAAGGAACAAGCTGCTACACCAATGTGACAGTGATGTGCCATGTGAAGGCACCGGCGTTGCCTCATGAGCGTGGAATGATGCTTGAGCTCCTGAGTGCTGTGCCTCAGATCTTAAGTGCATGTGTGACATCACCATGGGGCTTCCCAATGAGACACAAGGGCAGCCAGGTTCCAACTCAGTGTAGAAACCAGCTGCCTTCTTTCCAAGGGATGCCAGGATGTGGGATACAATAAAAATCCGGGATATGCTCAAATGTCTGTGGCAGTACCCAGATGAAAACCAAAATAAAGAAAAAAAAATCCTCTTCAGCAAATAATGTTGTGGCACTTCTGTCCTTTAATTTTGGGCAAGCAACTTTTATGTCTTGGCTTTTAAACACTCAACCATTTTGCAGTTTCAGGACCAGTAGCCATTTTCAGGACCACAAAAAAAGATGTGGGTGTTCAATTCATGTCACTTCAAATATTTAGGACACGATTTCAGCTCAAATCACGTAAGGTTTGTTCACACAAAAGCCCTTTCCCTAGCAGCTGGGGAGGGCCAAGGGTAGCTGAAAGAAGCTCTAATCAAATGTTTCAAGAGAAGCTGGCTGATAGGCACTGTGGTACAATTTATAGCTAGCTGGATGCAGGTACTGTAGTTTTGCAATCATGCCAGCTATCAATCAAGCTCTATTCTATCAGTCTTTTATGTCTTGTACTCCAAATTCCAAGCGGAGCTTCATCAATGAAAAAAGTATTCTGGTAATTGCAGATGATTTTCCCATTGGACACTTCCATATAACACATTTAGGCAGGAGTGGTATTCTTGGGGTAAAATGGGTCTGGGACTGGGAAAGTGGGGCAGGAGTTTGGGGTACTGGCCCACCTGGGAGGCAGGTCTGGACAAGCAGGAAGGGTGCAAAGCACTGTCTCACCCTCACGGTTGAGCATCAGGACAGTGAGCTGCTATCAGGGAAAGCCTTCCCATTTTTCACCAACAGAACTTCCCAACCCTTTTTTCCAATGCCTTTACAACACACTTTGCTCAACAATGTGTAACAGCTCTGCAACTCTTTGTTCAACTCCCTTGCCCATCTGTGGAGATCCTCTGTGCCCTCAGCCCTCTTGGACACAGTGAGGAAAGGCAGTGACAAGAAACCTGACACTTCATTTTTGCAATTAATCTTTGTTAAACTGCCTCCTAGAATGCCTCTCTCCATGGACATGGACATGAGCCCTCTGGAGCAGCTGTTGGCCATTGCCATGCACAGCTCTGCCCCATGGCAGCAGTCACAGCAGTCAAAACAGTGTCACTTACCACAAACTCTCATTGTGAGCTGCCCTGGAGAAAATGTCCCCACTCCAGGAACAGACTGGTGTTAAAAAGAGAAGTTTAGCAATACTCAGTGTTAGAGCACACACTGCTGTCCACTGAAAGGTTTCCTACAAGGAGAAAATATACCTGTGCCTCAGCACTTCCTGAGCTTGACATTCTGAGAACATAAATCTCTCCCTCCCAGATAAGTCAGGAGTGCCTGATGTGCCAGGGCAAGAAAGCAAAATCACATGCTGGATGTCATCTTAGCAGATGAAAACCCTAGGTCTTGTTGGCAGTGATCTCCTCATAGGCCCAGAAGAGGTTTATGTTGCCTTGTTGGTGTGAAAAACACTGGATAATTGTCCAAAGGTTTTCCTGGAGCTTATTTAAAAGATGCATCCCAATCTTTGCATCACAGCAATCCCAACCTTTGCTTAACAGCAGATGAACCCACCAGATTTTAGGGTTCGTTTTCATTTGAATTTCCTGTTGGGAAGTGGGAAGATGTTTAATGGAGATAATTCCAAACTGATTAAGGAATGGCATAGCTGCCAAGTTCATTATGAAATTGTATTTTATTTCATATCCCAACAAACTTGCATCTGCCTCTTCCATGATGCAGTAACTCTTTGAATTTACACATGTGCCAGGATGTGCAGGGCTCGCAGAATTGCCATCTGCTTCCCTGTCATAAGCAGCCCAACAGCGTGCATGCTGCTGAAACAACAGGCCGCTTCGGTAATAGGCTCTATTTTATTTCTTCCCCTGCTTTGCATGGATCAATTATACCTGTTCTGCTCTCCAGTAAAAGATTCCCAGCTGAGGAGGCCACACTTGCCCTGCTGCAGCTGGGCATGGGGCCTCGCTGTTCCTGACAGTAGGAAAGCAGTTTTTCCTTACCACACATGTTGCAGCACCAAATCTGACACACACTTCGAGGGGCAGAACTTCCCCTCTCCTAGCTCCGGGCTCCCAACACCCTGCTCTGCCATGTCACTGTGAAATCCTTTCCAATTATTCCACTTTTGCTTTGTGTACTGATCCCCAGCTCTGGAAAAGCCTGTTATTCTTCCTATCCAGAGCTTTCTTCTTCAGCTTCTTCCCCTCTTCGTAACAGCTGTCAGTCTAGGCCAGAGGACAGGCTTTGTCAGCCCACCAGGATCTGAAGGTGCATACATTGACATGGAGAGGAGGATGCTCCAGAGGACATGTTGTTATCCTCTGAGCACTGTGCAGAAGGAAGGAGGGTAGTTCTGTGCCAGAGGGAATGGGACGAGGGACAGGAGAGAGCCCAATGTGGGGCTTCCACAGCTCTCCCAGGGGGAGTTTGCATTTTGCTTCTTCTTCTCCTTGGGGTTGCAATTACTTGCAACGTTAAAACAACCTCAACTCCCATCCCCAACAGACACCACCCCCTTCCCCTCTGCTCCACACAAGAGAAAAATTGTGGAGAAATACTACTTAATTATCACACCACGTAACTAATTAAAAGCTGAATGCTTGTGTGTGGTATGCTAATGGGGCATTAGAGAGCCAGCCTGCTTTGGTGAAGAGACACGAGCCCCCTCTTTCCCCCTTCACCTTACTGTGGGAGCTTCAGGCTGACAGGCACCTGGGATGAGGTGGGAATTTATTATGCTGCTTTCAAATTCACAGCTTTACAGAGGGCACCGAGGTCAAGCAACTTGATCAGCACGGAGGGAGAAATCACCTGTGCAGGCGCCAGGAGCAAGCTACATAGTGTGGGTGGCTTGCTATGGAAATTACATACACAGTGAGGCTTCACATGTATTCTAAAGCCTATTTCTTTTCTTCATAGGGTTGGTAGGAAACAAGAGAGTCTCTGAAAGAAAATGTTTATTGCATTCCCTCTTCATTGGAGGGGGGTTAAACTAGATGACCTTAAAAGATCCCTTCCAACCCAAACTATTCTATGATTTTAAGATGTGTATATTGAGTATAGATAAGCACACTTCAACTCCCCTTCTCCTACTATGTCATTACACCATCTAATACCAAGTGCCAGCCCTCTCCTTTCAGCTGCTGTGCTTGAAGTCCATATTTGCTTGTCCACTCACAGCCAGGACCATGAATATGTTAATTAAGGAGACAGCCTATTTAACTTTCTCGAGTTTTTCTTAATCACCATGATAGTTGCACATACACCCAGAGATTTGTCTTGGCTCCTGTGCACTCGAGGAAGAGCCTGTGTGACCTGGAGTGGCCAGACAGCCCTCCCACCATGTTTTGGGGACAGTGAGGGACCCTACAGGGTAGCTGCAGCAGCACACTGTGTCAGTTCACCCAATGGACTGTGAGGCTCACTCAGCCTTGGAGAGCACTGGCGCTGACCTGAGATCTCTGTATGCCCAACTATGTATGCTGAGCCTGCTGGGGGTGTTTCCCTGGTACCCTGTGCCAGACAGAGCTAGTGCCAGTCACCTTCACCCACAGAAGGCAGGAATCCTGGGAGCATGTAGCATTTTCTGTGGCTTGTTCTTCCTTGAAAGACATTGGGTGGAGACTAAGATAAAACTAGAGCCTCAGAGGGACAAAACCCAAGTATTGTCAGTGTCAGCAAAGAGGCAGGAATTTATCTTGGGTTAAGGGGATTGTTGTGTCCCTGTTACCATTGCCTGCTGTGCTGTCCATGTGCCTCATGACATGTCCCATGAGCTGCACACCCCATTGTGAGGGTCATGACTTCTTGAGGCACAGGCAGAAGTGCCACAGCCCAGCATGCAGCCAGCACTGCCATGGGACCTGAGGCCCATCAGTCAGCACAGTCCCACTGTGGAAAGGCTTTTATCCCATCTGGAAAGGCTTTTATCCCATCTGCCCCACTTTGCAGAGCTGCAGGGGGACAGATGGGGCTGGCTGGCTGGAGAAGGCCAGCAAGTGATCATGCCCTGCCTGTGAACCTCAGAGCTGACACTCTGCTTTCCTCCTGCAGGCTTCCTGTTGCCCACTTGTCCTTTGAGTGCCTGCCAGCTGTGCTTGCCAAGTCCAGGGGTGCCCAGATGCTCCCCTTCACAACTCTTGGGATTTGTGTGATGAGCCAGGCTCCACCACCAGATGCATCCTAGTCCACTGTTTACCACAACTCCTCTGCTGAGCAATCACAAGTAATTTCTTTCTAGCTATAATGTGATCTGAAACTCAGATTCTCATCGTGTCCTTCTGGAAGAGGCTTCTAGAACTTTCTTTCTCAATCACTAGCTCAGCACCCTGTCCCAGGCTGATGTGACACTGTGTTGAGTGCCCACATCTCCAGCGTGGCAGGAGGATGCTCCTGCCTCGTGTGTCGGCTCTGCTGCTGGCACACTAAGACTAAAGCCATATGGATGCCCTGTCCTAGCAGAGGGAGAGAACAGTCAGTGGTGGTAAGGAAGGCAAGAACACAGCCATGGTGCTCAAACATGAAGGAGCTGAGGCTGAGTACATCACACCAAACTCATGCCAGAGAATGCCAAGGATGAAGAAGAGGCCAACACCTCTTAAGGAAGATACTGTTCTTTACTGCTCTGAGATCCAAGTTCGTGGCAAAGTACTTCTCGATGCCCTGTGCTCTGAAGATGAGCACAGCATTCCTTGTGACTGGCCTGTCCATGCCCATTAGCTGCTCTCCAGCAAAGGATCTTCTCCCCCACTGCATTTGGTCCCAGCAGCTCCTTTTGGCTAGCTCTCTCCAACCACCTGCACTCCCACTGAGCACAGCATGGAGTGATGTTCTCATTCCCTCAATGTCACTCTGTCATCTCTGTCATTTCAGAGTTGATTCATGACCATTCAGGTTTGGCAGAGCATGCTCACAATGTGTCTGAGCTGATGCTTGACCCTCTCTCCTGTTTCCACCCAATTTGGTCCCGAACCATCAGCCTTACTTTATGGATCACCCCAAAGCCCCAGACTGTCAGAACAACTTCAATTACAGCGGCGATGGGCCCCGTGCCACCAGCAGCATCCGCGGCCTTCCAGCGGCTGACAAGGACTAATTAGGAAATGAAACATTAGTTAAGTCGCTCTCAATTAGGGCCAGGATAACGTTTTCCTGGCAGCACTGGGGCGCTTTAACTGCTGGTCCCATGATGACTGTGAGCACATCAGACTTGCTGAAGGAGCTTTAATGTTGAACATATGTTGGAGGATTACAGAAACCCTCTCAGCTGTGACATTTCGGTGTGCTCCCTGCTTTTTCTTTCCCCTGTAGCAACCAGGGAACACTGAATGCCAGCACAGGAAAGCAAGAAAGGGGCTCAGAGCAATTAGCAGCAAGGCATATACACATGCACACGTCTACATATGTGCACAAATGAAATACGTGCCTCTGAATGTACACATTCCACATTTTAATTAAACATCACCACACAGCATCCTTATTCTTCCCTGCCTCTAGAAACACACCAGAGATGACAGACCATTGCCCCATGTCAAAAGGCATGCTAGAAGCCCCAGGGATCCCTGGCTACAAAAAACCAGAAACAAAACAAAACCAACCCAACAAAATCCCACAACACACACAAGAAAAGAGAACCCAGTGAGGTCAGGAGAGAGGGAAGCTTGGACAGTCTTCAAATGAAAGCCAGGTGCAGCTAAGTCTTGTTTGGGAGCCTCAGAGGGACAGAAGGCAATAAACAAAAATGTAATCTACCAAAACAAAATGAAAACCTCAAATTAAAAAGCTCAAGTTCCCTTGGAGAAAGGCATGGAACGAGGAAGAGACCGTGAAAGGGTATTAAAGTAAGGAAAATTTTATATTAGGAAAGTACACAGTACATCTGCATATTTTGTGCATAGTCATTTTATGTGGTGCAGCAATCTATGGGGACCAGCTGCAGTGTGCACAGCTTTGCTGGGATTAAGGAACAGGACTGGGCTCTCACGTGCTGTCTCCTGGGGGGAGATGTAGGGCAGAGAGGATGGGAAGTCAACTGCAACTGTAGATGAGTATGTGCCATAATCTTTGGATTTGAGAAAGAATGGATCTGCATCTGCTTGAAAATTGGCTTTTGAAAGACTTTTTAAATGGAAATTTCAGTTTCTAAATGAATTAAGAATCTGTTTTGGGTTTTTTTCCCCTCAAAAAGGAAAAGGCTTTTCATGTGGAAGAATTTCTTCTGGCTAAAAAGATGGAGAACCTTTTGACTCTTTGAAATCTGCTAAGAAAACTTTTGCAAGATCATCACTTTGCCATTTGGAGAAAAATATCCACTTTTCCAACTGATATGAATGTAACCCTTGCTGAGAGCACATCTCTTAAAAGCCCACTGGGAAACTTTCCATTGAATTTGCTAGTCCAGAGCTTTGCTGCCCAGCAAAAATACCAAGTCCAGAAACAGAATATCAGAGTATCTGAGACCTCTTCTGGTCCATATAACTGGGATCCTGGACTGCACCAAGCCCAACTATCAGCTGAGACCTCTGCATCTCTCTTTGATGAAATACACCCTTGGCAGGGCAGCTCTATCCAGAGCTCACCATATGCTCCTAATACATCATAATTTCACTACACACAGACACATGCAAGAAACCTGAGAAGAATTTAAACAGAATTTTATATGGTTGCACCAAAACACTGATTGTGAACCAGAATGAGATATTCCCAAGGTGCCACAAGAAACTGCTCTCTGCCATTGCACACCACACACACCCTGCTCCAAACCCATGCCTGTGTCAGCATGCAAGGCCCCACCAGGAGAAAAGCAGTGGTACACTCAGAAGTGACAGTGGCTATTTTCACATCAGCTTTACACCAGTGATACTAAGACCATAACCTGGCTTTTTGTCTTGCTTGAGGTCTTGGTTCTCCACCGTGTGTTGTCATTTATGGCTTTGCTGAACAAAATCTTCCAAGGAATCACCATGGCAGGGCTGCTGTTTGTGTGCCCACACACGAGCAATGACACATTGCTCAGCCACACCAAATCTCATTCAGCAGGCAGGCCGTGGGAGGCCCTGCCAGAAGGCAACTTACACCTTCCTCATCAGGCTACTACCACATTTTGCCTAATTTGGTTGTTGTAGCTACTTTCATGCTGTTTACACAAAGCCTGCTTAGAAGACCCAGTACAATAAAAAGGAAAGCGCTGCAATGTGCTCTTTTTTGATCCTACAAAATCAAATTTGTGTTTTTACTGATTCTCTCTTTTTTGAAGTGGAAATACCTGAATGTAAACACACTTCCCACTGTGCTCCTCTTCTGGCTGAAACCCGTGACGCTAGGGGGTGATTCTTACAGGCAGCTATAAAGATTTGTACATGCTACTACCTGATCTATATCCGCAGAGGCTTTGAAGGCACATGGCTCATTATTTAATGCAATATCTAGATCCTTCTAGTTTTGCACACACTCCCTTGACCATTATATCAGCCAAAATGGTGGGTACCTCCAGGAACCTTCTCTCATGCAACAGTACAATACAGTTGGAAATACAGTGAATTATTATTTTTTTTTACTTTGTAAGTATGTTGGCATGTACTTCAAAGTATCACTGAGGAGGAGTCAAGAATGGACTGACAGCAGGAATGAAGGAAGCAAAGGACACATCCAGCACAGCCACCTTCACTCTTGTGGAGTGTTTCTTGGTATCATGATAAAAGTCCTTCACATTGGTCAAATGTGAGGTTGTCATTTCAATACAGTCCTCTATGAGAATTTCCAGCAACTCCTGCAAGACTATTTACAGCATAGAAAACTCAATAGGTGCTTAAGTGTCTGTAGGATTGAGGCTTGTGTGGAACTTGCCTTTCTTAAAATGACAACAATTTCAACTATTAGTCTGCTTGAAAAATTATGGGAAAGCAATTCAGATGTGTGACCCAAACTTTGCCCAGAGCCTGACATTGCTTTAGGCAACCATCCACCTAGTCATCCATCTAGCTAAGCTCATTTGCGTTGACAAAGGAAAAAAAGCTAGAGAGATGTGAAAATTATGGTATTTGATACCCACATGCAGGAAAATTCAGCAGCTCTACTGGGCAGCTTTCCTTGGAAAGAAATTTAAGACTCCCAAAACCTTGAGGTAGTCTTTTCGTGTGCAAATATTTAACTGAGTTTGTTCCCTAATAAAATTTCTAGGGGACAACCTTGCCATCCATGCCAGCTGAGGAATACATTACCTGGTGGGGTTAACAGGGTTCCCTGCTGCAGAAATAAATACATTAGGAGATGAGACACAAAAGGTTTCACAGCTCCTGATTTTCCTTTAATAATATTCCATTAAAAATGACTGAAAGGCAACTCTCCTCCTATAAATCAGGTACCTCACTGATGCCTTTTCGTCCTGAAATGGGCCTTCTTTGGTTTTAATAGCTTCGCTTCCTTCCCTCTCTGTCTGTCTGTCTCCAGATATGGCTGATTTACCTGGATTAGCAGAGACATTGGCTCCACATTCTTCAAAAAGTGCTGATCAGGCTGAGCTGGCAAAAGATTAAAAGTCACACAAATTGCTTCTATCACTGAAGGAGTCTAATTGATTTTGAGAAAAAAGTCTAAATCATGATTTGCTCTCTGCTGGTTGAAGCCTGTCTAGGGGAGGGGCACTGGTTTTTAATGGCCAGGAAGAAAAAGCATCTCCCTGGAGTCCATCACTTCCTGGTCACTGCAGTGAGAGAGACATCTCTCCTTTCCTTCTTACACTTCACTTTCTGTATATCCTGCTCGGTGATCAGTGTAAGGCAAGTGGGTCCTGCTGAACTGAGGACAGAACTGACAGAAGGACCTGTAAAGTCTGGTCCAGATACAAACTCTCCCTCCGTTTCTCTGCCTGAAAAGGGGAAAGGGATTTACTGCTCACACAGTTTTTTGGTAGGTATTAAGAGGGCATCACAAGGCAATAATGCAGCAATTTCCCTCCCTGGTCATGAAGCAGGGAGAGAAGGAGGCTGAATATGCTCTGGAAGGCAGGATAGCAGAGGTATTCCTGACAGTAAAGGCTCTTGCTTTTAGGATCAGAATTCAACTCCTCGTGTGAAAAACAGAGCAAAGGAAAACCAGAGCAAACCTGAGGATTGATATTTGTAAAAGCACTTAGAAAAGTACCAACTAAGTTCTAGCTTGGATTTTGTCCTAGTAAGGAAATGACTAAACATTCCTCTAACACTTAGGGCAGATAGATACAACCATGTATTCAAATACTTTCATTGTTTTTTAGGTCAAACTTGCCTGACGGGAATTGTAAATGTGTGCTCTACAGCAGCCCCAAGCCCTGCCAGATGGGACGCTGGGGAATGAAGGGAACACACCCTCACAAAATTGTGTGTGTCATTGTGTAGAGAAACCACAGCTGCAGTGCAAAACAAAGGGATGTATGTATTTGTGGCTCACGCACAGCATATTGCAGAGCTGACATCTAGGTGAGGTGGAGTTGTTAAGATTTCAGGTGTGCAGTTGATCCTTTTATCTCCCTCCTCTGCTAAAGGAGTGAATTCTGTGAAAGTTGCACATGAGGGAAAAAAAAAGCAAACCAACAAACAATTGTGTTTGTTTTTCCTGAAAAACAAGACCACTATTTCCTAAGTCTATTCCCAAGTCATGAATTACAACACAGGATCTGGATTTGAATCAGCACTTGACAGAAGACATGCATACCAAGGAACTGCTCTGGACTGAGACCAGTGCATACAGGCAAGGCAAAGCAGTGCTGCAGGCACAGGAACAGTTTGGGTAGGGAGGGTAGAAGTCATTATCATCATCAGTTTGGGGCATGAAGGATATTGGCACATAGGGGCTAGCAAAAAATAGAGTGGGCAGGAAAAGACATCACATTTTTAATGTGTATTTTAAGAATGTCTTGCAAAGGAAATTCTGACTCCTGAGCAGGGTCCTGAACGTTACAGGTATGGCCATATGACCACAGGGTGGCAGGAGAAAGGGGAATTTGTGCCTGGGTGGAGAAGATGCAATTGCCTCTTTCAAGGGTCAGCCACACGTGAAATAGTGCAGGAACATCATGACACTGCAGCCCATCATAGTGCCAGGGCTTTTCACTGAGCAGGTATCCACAGCACACTTCATCTCAGCACGTTCAAGTGACTCACAAACAAGAGTCTCATTTATCAATCCCCAGAAATCTCCTAAACCACAAGGCTGCATTGGTGCATCCTGTGTTCAGATAGGTAAACTGAAGCAGAAGAGAGAATGTAAAACACCCACAAAGGGTCAGTGGCAGAAGCAGAACCGGAAGGCGGCTGCCTTTTTGCCAAGCTGTTCAAATACCACAATTCAAAAAAAACAGATATCACCATACTAATATCTTCAACATCCCCTCTTTGCAAAAGGCTTCTGTTGAGAAGAGCTTCCAAAATGCCCAGTACTGGCCACATATGCAAAAATGTGGTGCAAAGAAAGATTGCCTTTTACTCTCCAGGCACTTGCTGATTTTTGTTACTCCAGAATGAGAAGATGCAAGACCCCTTGCATCCTTGTATCTTAATACCTCCCATTCCATATCTTCATGTCTTTCCTATTTCAGCTGTAAATCTTACCAGTATCCAGATAGGAGTTGGGTTTGAATCTTATTGAGCTCTTACTAAGTTTCTGATTTTATCTGGTGGCAACAAGTTCCATATGTTAATTAGGCACTTTGTAAAAGAGTATTTCCTCTTCAGGGGTTTAAAGTAGTTTGATTTTTTTTTCATGTAATTGCTTCCCCTGTTGTTCTTCTAATAAAATGAAAAGTAAATAGGAACAGATGAGTGCACTTCTTTTTTGTGGTGACTATTTTATACCTTTGCCACAATGCTTCTTATTTGTCTTTTCTCAAGAAAACAGTGTTGCTCTTTTTAATCATTGTTTATGAAGAAGCTATTAAAAGACTCTAGACATTTTTGTTCCCTTTTTCTGGTCATTCTTCTATTTCTGTTATTTTCTTTGAGAGACAGGGTGAGCAAAGTGAATAGAGTGTACAAGGAGAGCACGTACCATCAATTTATATAATGGCGCTGTATTATTTTATCTATTATACTCTACCCTTTTCTTAATGCACTCTCTCTTCTTGCATGCTTTTATTTCACCATCACTACAGACTGAACAAATGTTTTCACCGAGTTGCTCAGCCATGCCTTTTTTTTTCCCCTCATTCTTTTCTTTTGAGTAGTTACAATTATTTTAGAACCCAGAAACGAGCATGACTAATTCTAATGTGTTGTTTCCTGAGTGCATCACCTTGCCTTTGCCATATTGCATTTCATTTACTCTTATGACGCTTGCAAATTGCCTCTGCGAGCTCATTGTCAGACTCCTCAGAGTCTTTTATAGGCTTGGGTAACCTCAACACTGCTGTATTATCTACACATTTTTCCTTCTATGTATTCTTCCCATTTTTGGGTTATTAATCCATATTAAACACCAGACATAATACTGCTCAGTGACACATCCGCTGAGCTGTGGCATCTTTTCATGCTGAGAACTAGCTATATATTCCTGCTCTATTTATTCAGTAAATTTTGCTTTTCTTCTTACTTTATTTATGATACAGCTTTATCTCATATCCAATGACAAGTTTGTTCCTTAATAATCTCCTAAAAGAGACTGAGTAAAGAAACAAATCCAACAAGCATTTGGAAAAGTTTGCTTACATGAAATTTACTCCTTTCCTTTTATCTCATCTGTTTCAGACCAGAGTAATTTTAGCAGTGTGAAAAAAAGGCACCCAGCTTACATGGAAGTCAGATTGGTTTGACTGTGTCGAATCACAGAAATTGCAGCAAGGTGGAACCAGAAAGCACCTCAAGAACATCATTTGGTCTAGCCCAATGCACCAAGACAGGCTCAAATATTCCCTCAAATCCATTACTGTAAAATATCTGCCTACACAGTTTGGAGAAGTTCTAATGAAAGAAGCTCCACATTCTCCCACCTATGCTAACCTCTTCCAGCACACTCCTAGTCCTACAGTTAGGAAGTCTTCTTAGTATTTAACGTATTACTTCTCATCTTGGGGATTTGCAGCACAACAGATAAATACCACTTTTAAAAGAACAATTTATAGGAACTAAGACTCATGTTTCTCTTTGCCTTCCCTATTTGAAGCAAGTACATTTTTATGGCTCTAGCTCTTTTGACCTTCCTGTGCAGGTCCTGTTTGCTTAGCCTCTTGGAAAGCCTGCAGCTCCCCTCTGGGCTCCCTCCTGCTTGTTCATTTCTTCCTTAAAATGTGTTGCCCCAAACATTAGGCTGCATGTCAGCAGATCCTGCACCTGGCACACAACACTCCTGTCCATGTCGCTCAGAATGATAGAGGGACTCTACTGTCCATCTTCACCTCGATGTTTTCAGTAGGCTGGTGGGTTTTTCACCATTTCCAATTCATATTTCATTCCATTTGCACAATGCAAAAAAAGAAAATGGTACTTCATTTCCAGAATATGACCTAGCATCTTTGTAATTTTACAAAACTCTCAAACTCAATTTGAATGACTGTCTACAAATATTTGTCATCAGCTGGTCAGCCCCTTCAAAACACCTTGCACATCCTAGTGACATACAGAGTCTGGCTCTCTGTACTCGAGCATAAATCTGCTCAATCCAACTGGAAATTATCAGGCTTTTTTTTTTTCCTACTCACTCAAAAAGGCACAGAGGGTTGAGAACCATTTGCTCAGACAGAGATAACCAGTAAGGGAAGATTTAAATTAATGCTTTTGTGACCTGTTTGTTCTAATACCTTTGCTCTTGACGCTTCTTGAAAAGTGTCAAAGAAGCTGGAGCAGGTGAGGCACCCCCCCAAACATCCAGTGTAGCAATGATAAATGGAGCAGGGTTGCTGAGCCTTCCTGCCATGCCCTTAACCTTCTGTCATCTATATCCATATTTATGATTAATCTATGGAGCAAAGTAGATACAAGTTCACAGCCAGAAGCCAGGGATACACAGATATATTTAGAAAGAGGAGAAGGGGAAAAAGAAAGGCAGGATTATCAATCTAGCATTTAGTTTATCAAATTAGGAGCGACAATCTGATGTGCATTACATGGGTCAAAGCTGCTTAGTATGGGACACGAGAATCTTTGACCTGCCCCACTTACAAGATGACCCTCTTATATAAAAGGATGCACTCCCCAAGCATGAATCCTAATTTACTGTACACAAACCTGCACATCAAACAAAAGGTATGGAGAGCTTGCTAAGGACTCCTCTTGCCACTTGCTCTGCGTGTGTGCCCACATGCTATAATGAAGAGAAAGCTTCCAGGTCACAGCAGGGGTGTTTATTTCTGAGTCTCTGTGTGGGTGTGTAAAGGATATCTGGCACCATCAGCCTGCTTAGCTTAGTCCTCTAACATTTTCCAAAGACAAAGAGAGAGAGAGAGAGAGAGAGCAAAAAGGAGATGTGTTTGAAATGGAGCAATACACAAATGATACCTTCAGACAGCAGCAGTACACAGAGAGCATGGGAGCTTTCAGAACAAAGGGGCTTGTGTGTGTGTGTGTGTGTGTGGCTTCTCTTAATAGTTTCATCTTGAACAGAAGGAAAGCTCACAGCAAGAACTCCTATCATCCTCACACTTCTGTGAAAATGAAAAAGCATTCCCAGGCTTTTTCTTTGTTATACTCTCATGTTATTCCAAAAGTGAGCTTCCACATGACTCTAATTGTTGTCATCCACTTGCTGACTGTGTTTTCTAAATACAGGGAAAAAATTGTAGAAATGTTATAATTTTTCTACCCAAAAGGAATTCCCTCCTTTCTCAAGCTAGGCTTGATTAATCTCGGGGACAGTAGGGGAGTAAAGGTCAAAGAGGAGTTTCACAGTGGCATATAATCTAAATTGAGGTTTACAGAAATTATCCTAAGATCATTTGCCCCCTGCACGTCAAGTCTTTCACCTTGAGCTTAACAAACACTTATAACTGGCCCACTGTGGTTTCAACTCCAGCCCTTCCCAGCAGAGTTGCTGAAAGTGGCAAAGCACTGTCAAAAAAAAAAAAAAAAAAAAAAAAAAAAAAAGGGGTCCACTGCCCTGTCTCCTGCCATGGCAAAATCAGTCTCAGCATCCCAAACTTTCCCAGCTCCAGGGAGGAAAACAGCAGGAAGAGTTTGTACAGGCTGAGAAAATATGAGGATGAAAGTGCATTGTTCATCTAGAGTTCATCCTTTCTGTCACTGGGGACTTTTTCAACAGCAATAATATATCCCCATCATGTGTTTTATGGAGAAAAAGATAATCCATTACAAGGATAAGAATGACACAAAAGACAGTACAAATGCTGGTCAAGGAAACCAGTAAATAATCTTTTTAAAATATATATTTAGCTCACTCAAGCCATGTCCCTTTCGGGCATATTCCACTGAATATGTTCACTGGCCAGAACATTTACAGAAACAGTTGGTGTTAAGGGAACAGTAGAGACTATTTGCTGAAAGCACCTTCTAAACCTGGAAACTAGAATAAGATGCCCTGGAAAACCACCTCTGAATTTGTAACTGTACATTAAGATGTCCCTGTGTTGCTCTGCTAATCTCCTAGATGAAAATTGCTTTGAAACAGGCAATGTACAGCAGGCTTTCCTCAAAGTGAATGTGCCTTTACATGCCCAGAGATTTGCAGGCCTGCTTAGGAACAAAAACCAGAGATGTAGCCAGAGAGCCATTTAGCAGCAGTTCACTTGGAAACAGCACAACCTATTGATCCTAGGTCACAAGAAAAACAGACAGCCCAGACATTATATGGACTCCTGAGAACAACTCTGGGAGCTGGGAAGCAGCATCTTTGGTATCCCAAAATGCTGAACACAGGGCAAGAGCAGGCAGCAAATGACAACAACCAAACCTCAAGCCAAGTTACAGTGATCGCAGCCCCTGCCTACCCCTGATAGGAATGACATTGAACCCAAAGGCCTCAAAGGATAGAAATAGCCCATCAATTCTAGAACAAATACACAAAATAATACTTTGGGTGGCAGTCCTAAAGCTTGAGATGAAAGGATACAGCACCAAATCTGGGATTCCCAGCCTGCACCAGGACACTGCAGAGCCCACCTTGGCCAGAAGAATGGAAGGCAAGCAGATCATATCTGATTTATTAACTGCCACCTTTTCCTTCAGGATCTTTGACACCAAACAGCTCCATGTCTGCTATGTTCATTAACCCTACAAGGAGGGGTGGCCCCAGAGCACCAGCACACCACCAACATTTGTGGAGGGGACATGTCTGTTTGCAGGGCAGGCTGCAGAAGCTGTGCTAATCCCCAGTTCTTTTTGGGAAATGAAAGTCCTTGACTCAAGCATGAATGATACTGGCAAAGATCCCATTACTGTAAAGCTCTCTGCCAGCCAGTCATCTCTCCCCCTCCCCCTTTTTATATCTCTAAGGTTACTAAACTGCAATTTAGTCATCATTCTTTATAGAGCATGAGCAGATATGAAACATCTGGAAACTGTTGTAGTCACACTTTGAGATACACATCCCGAAGGAATTTAACTCCATAGGAACGGCATGAAGTACTTTTGTACCTCGAGGTCACTGCAGCTGGAATGCATCCTCAGTACCTAGTTATTGGGTACTAACACCTCTTCTACAACCACCTATGAAATGAGTTAGAAGGTAGCAGTACAATTCCCACTGAGATGAAAACTTCAACCCAAAGATCACTCAAAAAGTCCACTAAGCATCCTCCTTTCTGGCACTATCAGTGAGGAAAAGTGGGCCATAAAAATTTCACTCCTTGTTTAATTCCAAATGTGGTCCCTCTAGAGATGAACTGTGGCCTGCTGATAGGAAAGAAATTTGCCTTGCTGCGACTTGTGCTTTGTAAGTAGGTAACAGCAGTCCCCAAACACATAAAGAAATATTCCCAACCTGATATAAAAATGTATATATGTAAAAAAGAGAGCAGAATTTTTTTAAAAAACTCTTGCAGAAGCCAGCACCAGCGTATGTCAATTACAAGAGAAAGAATTTTCTTGCCTGACCCACACTAGAGAAAGTTAATTTAAACTTTATCTTCATTAATCTCACTTCTTTTTATTTACTTCATTCAGAGGGTAGAGGGTTAAACACGAGGTATTTTTGAATAATTAAATGAAGGAGGAAGCACTATGCTACTGACAAAGCTCCTAATCTTCCTTATTTATTAATAGTAGCTGCGTTAAGACTGCCTGTCCTTAATCCCAGCTCTCACCATGCAAATTCAGAGCATCAGAAATAGAAGAGGCTAATTGAGGCCCTAATGCCAGGAAGAGAGACCATGTCAGTGTCAAAAGCTGAAAGGGGCCAGATCCAATCAGCGCCTGGATGTGGAGCTGCCAAGGGAAGCTTGCTCCTTCCTTGCTGGCTCGGGAGGGGGACCATCAGTTTGGGATCCAAGTCTTGCCCCAGGGGATTCAGACAAGCCCTACTCAGCTGCTCTGGTGCCTGAGATGCTGCATTTGGCACACGGCTACATTCAGGGGCAGGTGTTTTGTTCGGTTTTTAGGAGTCCAGTGCACCCTTTGAAGCACTCACAGCGAGACCCTGCAGCCACTCTTTGTCACTGAATGAGTTAGCACCCATGACAGGGGCAGGGATGGACTTCCCAGAAGTCCACATCCATTCCACATCCCTCTGTGAGGGTGCCTGAGCATCCTGGCAGCCTGTTCACCTGCCAGCTTTGTGCACAGGCCCTGGCTGCCTGGCAAATCCAGCTGCAGGTGTGGGTGAGTCGGAGCCTCTGCCAGCACGGACCCTCAGCTCTTCCCTCTTCCCCAGCACCCTCCCCAAGGCCCGGCCGCCTAATCAAATTCTCTGGCTCAGCTTATGAGCTCTGACAGGATCGCAGCCCAAGGAGGCTGGAGTACAGACTCAGCAATCCTGACTACATCCAACCCAATTTAGCCGCGCTCTCGGAGCGTCACGCGCGCGGTAAAGACCCAATCTAAAGGTGATCATTAATTCGTTACTGCCACAAGGATACGGCAATCAGCAAGAGGATGCTGATTGTTTGGAGGATCAAGTAACAGATTTCTTCCTTTTTTTAAACAGTAACCATTCTTCCCCACTGTAACCACTTTATAGATATACTGTAGAGCTAATGACAAAAGTGCTCACAAATTCTTTTTGCCCAAAGACTTTTTCACCTTTATGTAAAGTGAACTTTTGGAAGTTACCATTGTGTATTTAAAAGAAAAAAAAAAAGAAAAGTATTTTACCATATGGGAAAATGAGCAAAGCATTTATAGCAACAACAGAGTCATCTATGTTTGATAAAGGACTATAAACCTTTATGCTGGCAGGCATTAGATGGTCATTAACCTCATTCAGTCAGAAAGAAAATGTCTCCTGTGAACAGGTAATTCTCTTATGGTGTAGTCCAGGCTTTCTTGCACCTTTCTGAATTATTTGGCAGTTACTGGAGCCCAGATATTACATCAGTCTAAACCAGACCAGCAACTCTGATGTTCCTGTGTGCAGCAAATCACAGAGAAGTTGAACCAATAACTGAGCAGTGCCAAAGGCATGTACCACTATCTCTGCTGAATTTTGGGTGTGTAGCCCTGCCCGTACTCCCTCCATCAGTTCGTATGCAGAATCTGTTACCATTTCTGTGAGTACAGAATGGGGATAGGAGAAATAAATCTACACTAAACTGGTCTTCTGCATTCTGTCCTGATTCACAGAAATGTAAACTGAAAAGTTTACTCTGAGGATTAGCACAACTTAGCCTCTGCAGAAAATGATTTTAGAAAACAAAGCTATTGAAGATGGAGAGCAGGGAAGGTCAGGTTCTGGTCCTTTCTCTTCACCTGCACCTTATTAGAAAAGAAGAACTAGCTCGTAACTCCTCTGCTTGTAACAAATTTTCCTCTTTACTCCTGTCTCTCAGGCCAGCATTTCACCTGGATCTACATTTTCCCTCAAAAGTATCTCATCCAGTCTTTCTTCAGTGTATGTAGCAGCCAGATACACCTAAGAGAAATGCCACTTCGTGAAATAGAAATTGTGCGTGTGAGAAATTTTACCCCAGCTGCAACACCCTTTTCAGCTACCCCTCATATAACGTCAGCTCGTGGGCAGCCAGTGTAGTGCAAAACAGGAGTCCCCAGCCTATTCCCTCCATTTCTCAGCTCCTTTAGGACAGGATGTTCTCTAATAGCTTTATATCCTTATATTCTGTCACCACAATATAAGGATATAAAGCTTTTAGAGAACATCCAAAGGAGGGCTGTGAGGAAGGTGAAGAGGAAGAAGCAGCAGTATGAGGAGTGGCTGAGGTCACTTGGGCTGTTCAGCATGGAGAAGAGCAGACTGAGGACAGAGCTCACTGCAGTTACAGCTTCCTTGTAAGGATGAGAGGAGGGGCAGGCACTGATCTCTTCTCTGTGCTGACCAGTGACAGGACTTGAGGGGATGGCCTGAAGCTGTGTCTGGGGAGGTTTAGTCTGGATATTAGAAGAAGGTTCTTCCCCCAGAAGGTGGTTGGGCACTGGAACAGGCTCCCCAGGGAAGTGGTCACAGCACCAAGCCTGGCAGAGTTCAAGAAGCATTTTCACAATGCTCTCAGGCACAGGGTGTGACTCTTGGGGATGGTCCTGTGCAGGGCCAGGAGTTGGACTCCATGATCCTTTTGGGTCTTTTCCAACTCAGCATATTCTGTGACAAAGTACTCTCTCAGGTTTAACGAGCTCCTCCCAGGCCTAACCCAGTAATTCCCTCTGGCAACTCATCTAAATTCCTAGGATGGGTGACCATCACAGGCATCATTTGTTGCATTTTGGAAAAGTGCTAAAAATAATGTACATCTCACTGAGGACTATCTCTAACTTCAACTCTAGCAGTATTGATCTGTAAATTCTTAGATTTTTTTTTTTCTTTCTGGGCTGGAAACATCCTCAGAGCAGATGAATTTTTCAGATGATCCATCAACACAGTTATGATAGGGAGGATGGGCAAGGCAGACTAGACATGTGATGTTCCCCC
The DNA here is from genome assembly GCF_028551555.1 of Melozone crissalis. Classification (NCBI taxonomy): domain Eukaryota; kingdom Metazoa; phylum Chordata; class Aves; order Passeriformes; family Passerellidae; genus Melozone; species Melozone crissalis. The sequence continues at coordinate 17,312,521 of NW_026535786.1, read as the reverse complement.
CCTTTAGTCCAATACAACAGACAGAAGCAGCTATCTGCAGAGCCAAAGCCATCAGCAGTGAGGCTTTACGACAGAGCAGGACTTCCCATGGAAGGCTGCAGCAAGCTTGGATCCCTGTGGCTCAGGCACAATGCAGGATCAATGAGACCTGGTTGCCACTAGGCTCTCTAAAATCACTGACAGATGAGAGGGACAGCAGCCCGAGCTCACACCTCAGGCATCACTGCCTCTCAGACATGCAGGCAGTGGAGAGAGAGACAGCGATGAAAGTTGGGCAGAGGGAGTGTCTTGGGGAGGATCAGCTGCATTACCTCCCTCCTGACCTCCAAATACTGCTCACTGGCAGTGACGCCTCAGGTTTTAGCTTGTATATTTTTCAGATTCTGTTCTGCTTTAGTGTTAAGTCTAGGCTTCATGTTAGGGGATATTAGGGTCTCTTCACAGAATAGGTAGACAAAGCAATTCCTTCTCTGGCTGGGGACCCAAGGACAGGTGATCCAGATCTCAGGCCCAAGAGCATAAACAACGGTGGACCAAAGACAGAAAACAAGAAGGATGAGACTTCATGGGCTAAAGCTGCAATTGGACAATTAGCTCAATATGCAAATGGCCAAAACTTATAAAAGTGTGAGACCTCGTGACTGGTTGTCCATTTTGTAGCCATTTTGGGTGTGCTGCCCAAGACAGATCTATTGAGGCCTCTTAACAAATACCTACTTTATTCTTTAGCTCTTTCTAGTCGCTGTTCTAGTTCAGCCTTCACAAGGCATCAGCAGGGTAGGTTAAGAGAGCAACTTAGATCTTGGTATTTTTTCCAGGCAGGGATCCCTGAGGGCTGGTATGGATATGGCCTCTCACTCCCCCCTCAGCCCTGCACCACCTCATCCACCAGCCAAATACAGCAGTGAGAAGCCAGCAGGCTGCTGCAGTCACAGCTCCTCTCTCCAGTGAGAGCTGGGGCCTGACAGCCCAGCAAAATGACCCACTTCTTGCCGACTCAGACAAAAAAGCTCCACTTAGGCCCCAGGAAAGTGTCTCTAATAAGGCCATCCGTTAGCAGTGTCGCCCGGACCCCTCTCAGCTATCCTTCATCCCTGCCCTCCCTCCCTGCTCCCGCCATTAATGCAGTCAGCGCGCAGGAGAATGAAGCCGTCGGGCTCAGTAAATATTACTGAGCTCCACACAGGGAGCACAGGGCCATTATTTAGACTCCCAGGTCCTGGGTATGTTTTGATCACACCAATTTAGCAAAGAGAGGTAAAAGAAAACAACTGGCTAGTGGCTGTCTGCCACACCTGTGTATGTCCTGGTTTGTGAAATCCCAAATTCCCCATAACTGGCCAAACCATTGCTTGCCTGGGAGTGTTGATGGCAAACCCTGGCATGAGTGCCCCAGTGGGGGACAACATTAGATCAGTCCCCACATAAGGGTACCTGAAATACAGCAGGTCAAAACTCACTCCTGCTCAGCCAAAGAAGGCAGTTGCTCCAAAGCTTTTGTGCCTTGCTGCTGTGGGGAGGAAATGTCTTTTCTTCCTCTTAAACTTTCCCTCACATGTATGTGTATGGGTCTACTTATGTCTCTCCCTATCAGAAATCTTACGCTGCTGTTCTGCAGCTCGAGCTGTTCCAACAACCCCTACTCCTTAACAACACGCACTTCTCAAAACCACCCATCCTCTGATTTTAAATCTTCCCTGTTCCAGATGAGTTCCTTGTCATCTCCTGTTGCCCTTGCCTCACACCAAGCTTCTCCTTCTCCCTCTATGGAATGACATGTCTTTGCCCAGGACTCCTCAGCTCCCACTGTGTACAGCAGCCCTGCTGCCAGCTCAGCCATATCTACTGCTTCCCGACTCAGCTCAGACCCCAGTCTCTCCCTAGCTCCAGGCGTTTCATGGCCTCCTCTCCTCATTGTTTTGTTTTTGTCTCTTTTACTGGAGGCTCTAATATACTCATTTACCCACTGTGGTGAATTGTTTTGCTCTGTAAGCACTTGAGGTACAGTTCGTGGGGGAAAAAAGATCCTCCAGGAAATAAAGTTGTGCTGCATGTTATTTTGAAGGAAAAAAGAGGCAAGCAGGTCTCATGAGAACTAGGTATGAACTTACCTTGCACATTCCCACAGGCACAGGCACAGAAAAGTACAGGCTGATAAATCCTTTTTATTACCTCCACTGGTATCTGAAGGCAGGAGGATTTTTTTAAAGTCTGGCCAGTCCCCAAAGTGTCAGATCCAAGGGCAACATTTGAAATCCCGTGGTGACAGAGTAAAACAGAGACAGACAAGAGTGACCATGTGTCATCAGCCCAGAATATGTGTCAAAGCCAGAGAGACAACACATCAAAATAGTTCATGGACCTCCCGATATAATTAAAGAGTCAGTAATAGCTCATGGAGCACTCAGGAAAAAAAAAAAGAAAGGAAAAAAACCTGCTTGGCACAAATGGATGGCACAAATGCTGAGGCAGCAGCATGAAAGCTTAGTTCCTTCCATACCAAGCAAAGCTCTGCATCCTCAAAATGCAGCTCTACTCAGAAAAGTGACTATGCAAGAATGCTGGGTTTTCTGCACATTCAGTCTCTCTCCTGGGCTGCTCAAGGAGAGCACTCTTCACTTGCTTGACTGAAATAAACATATGCTACTTTTTTCTCCTGAAGGAGCCAGGACAGCTCTAGAAGTGGGACTGTTTTGTCAGCAGGAAAGCTCCACCTAAGTATAGCTTAGGTAGGCTGCAGCACCACTGCAAAGAGCCTAGCCTGCCTCTCAGATTAGTCATTTCCCCATGTGGCTCTGGCTGGGAGAAAATGCTGCAAGAAAGATTGGATGGAGGCAGAACCCAAAATCAGGCATTCCTCTCAGAGGGGTCTCCTGGAGATGAGGTAAAACCATGCTAAGGTGCATGACTTTGAACACAGACCATCACACGGGCTGCTGTCACTGTCCCTTAGCTGGCAATCTTCCAACCCGACCTCAGCATCCTCCCCATTACTCTTTCTTCTCACTAATATGTTGCTCCCACAAGGCATTGAAAAGAATCTGCATCTTCTCAAAGCAGCTTCCCCCCAAGGCCCAGGAAAGGGGGCAATGCAGTGCTGAACAGCATACCTTAGCCTGACTCCTGGGTTGTGCTATTGGGCTGTGCTCTCTCGTGCCATGGAGAAAGGGCTGGCACACAGCCCCTCTCCTCCTCACTAGGGCAAGCAGCACCTTCTTTTCTATTGCTCTACCATCTATGCCACTGCCTCCTCCTTGATGATTACCTGTCTCCTTGGCTGAGAACACAGATGTTCCTTTTATCAGCCAGCAGCCCCAAGGAAAAAGGGCAGCTGGGAAAGAGCATTTAATTTAACCCCCTGATAAGGGAAAAGAAAATCCTGGGTTCATCTAGAAGTACCTGATCTTTCCTCTGATGCACTGGTAACAACATCTGAAGGTCAAGCTGCAAATCATGTAAAACATTTTTATATCCTCAAACTGGTCCTTCTCCCTGTTTCTCTCCCCCTTTCATTTTTAGAAGCCAGAGTACCTGAGGACATTCAATGCCTGCATTGCAAGTTTCCTACCTTAATGGGGAGATGTTTCTCCTAGTCAGGTGAAACACTCAGTGTCCCCACACTACAGGAAGGGCAGCAGGCTTGGTTGGTACTTGCAGGAGCATGCAATTGTTCCAGCCTATCTGGGACTCATGGCCTGCAGGTCCTCTTTCCTGGGGAGGGGATTTGGGCGTCAGAGCAGCACTGGAGGACTTGTGTAGAATATGTATGATGTGAAAGGTGGGACTAAGGAAATAGTTTATGCCAACATGTCACAACTTTGTTTTATAAAACTGATTCCCAGTCTGACTCAGCTTTGCAACCCTTTGTCACGCCACCAGCCAGATGCTTTCCTACCTTAACTAGATTTCTGAAATGGCCCCTGAGTTCCAGCACAGGAAAGTCTAGCAGTATTTCTGTAGTCTCAGCAACTGTGAAATCAAGTATCCACACCAAAACCAATGCTCACCATGCACCATCCTGTCTTTGCAGTAAACTGCTGGGGAAAAACTGCAGGAATTGCTTCCAAAGAAGCAAAACTGAAGACTGTTTTTTAGCTTATTTAAACTGCAGTAGCCAAAACATGTGAGATCGGAGAAACCCTGTGTTCAGAAGGACTCAGGAGTGCATACACACACCATGTTAGCACACTGATATCTGCCTATGCTCTGCTGTCCTCCTTCAGATAGGAAAAATCCCCCAAAACACTTCTGATGTCACACCCAGACAAGACCTAGCAGGATTTTGCCTGAAGTGGCCCAGTTTTGTTTGCTGCTAGTTGGCATTTGAGGTAGCAGGATGAGAAACTGTCAATAGACTCTGTTGATGACCTGCAGAAAGCCTCTCTGCTGCTCTCATCCGACATGGTTTAATTTTTAATTCAGCAAAGCAGTGACAAGGACGGAGGCTGCCAAGGCCAGTCGGCAGCGCAAATTGGGCAGGACAGGCTGAATTGATCTACAGGGAGGAAATGAAGACGCAGCAGAAACTTTGGGCTGCAGGCAGCAGTGGGGCAGCCTGTGCAGGGGGCAGAGAGAAGCACGGTGAGGGAATTGCATAGATAAAAACAGAGCAAGGACAGGACCGCGGGAGGGAAATTATTGGCGTGTGGACAGCCATAGAAGCTTAGTGCTTCTAGCCCAAGAAAACTGCCTGGCTCAGGCTCTATGGTACATGGACCATATGGATCTCATTGCTGGCGTGGAACATCTATCATCCCTGTGCCAGAAGCTGCAGCACAGTAGCACAGGAGGCTGCCCAAAGATAGCCTGGCACTGCACTGTAGGCACGCCACAGAGAGGAGCAGGGGATGATCAGCTCCAAGCTCTGGCTGTTTTAGCCACAGGTACAAATGTCACTACTCATTCACCTCCCCAGGAAATTCCACCCTTCCCAAGCCAAACCTGAGAAGTAAAAGTACAGCTATGGTACTCACTCTCAACTACAAATAAAAATCAACAAGACTAGTTAGAGGGGTTTGGATGGTCAACAAGATTAGTTAGAGGGGTTTGCTATCACTGCTGGCATTAGTGTTTATTATTTTATCAGTAGGCTAAGCACCTAAACTGAGAGGAAATTACAAAAGCGGCCTCAGCCTAACTGAATGCCCTGCTCACACACATTGGCCACACCGAGAGCATGCTTGCCTCAGTGACAAAAACAGATTTTCCACAGTGACAGTACAGATCTTGCAAAAAAAGCTTTGTGAACAAGCTACAAAAAATGCTCAAACACCTAACACAACCACTTGGGCCAGCTGTTGAGAACACTTAATGAGTACGCTGTCTAACATTTTAATTATTCCACTAGTAGTACACCACTTAATTGGCATTTTTCGGTGGTAGCTGTAAATATAGCCTTTTCTGCCAGTTCATGTCAGGCAGACAAGAAACCTCAATGATGCTCTACAAAGTGTTGAAACATTTCAAAATTAGCCAAATCATTTCTAGCAAATCACTCTGGAGAATATTGAAAGTTTCCAAAACTGCAGAAATAAAATATTTAAATATGGATACTTTGCCAAGTTTGATTCTCATTTTGACCACTCTTTTCAAGCATCAAGGATTGGCAGAGCTATGTTACTGCCATGTTTAATGCTTGCAGGGAAAAAAAAAAAAAAAGGCAAAACTAAGCATAAGCTGACTGTATTTAGTAATCCGTCTGTCACTGGGCTAAAACTCTGCTCAGATTCATTAGGTGGCTTTCACAAATTTTGAGTGACTCTGATCCCCAGTTAGAAGCAGAATGGTATCAATAATGCCTCTATGTTGTGACTTGATGAAAATGCTTGTGCATTATCTGAGAATCAGAATATAATCATGTAATAAGCAGAATGAAATCCCTGAAAATAAATGCTGTCAAGAAAAATGAAAGCGACACTATTTAAAAACAACAAAACAGTAATACAGTGGTAAGACTGAAATAGTTCAAAAAAAGTGCTCTTGAAATGCCCTTTTCTCTGTATTTTGTGACAATAAACAATAGTGCTCTGAAGGCAAGGCAGCAGAATCCATAGTATTCTCCATGCCCAGAAGTGGATGGAGGCAGCAGTTATTGTACTCTATGCTATAAGAAATAATTCATTTTACCATGTGTGCTGCTCTTAACAAAGAGAGGAAGCTTCCATTTGGAAAGTGAAGCATGAACTCTTATTGAGCATTAGCAATTTCAAAGCTCACATTCACCACAATAAAGGAACCCTCTCATCTGTACAAATATACCACAAGGCCATAATTATAAAGCACCTTGTTATGTTTGGTCTCCAGATTTTCTTGCTTCTCTTGCAGCATTCAAGTACCCATACAAGCAGTGCATACACACTGAGATTGGAGACAAGGCTACAATTTATCTGACATGGCTACAAAGGTATTAAAGTAGCTGGGGTCAGTGACAACAGCAGCACTAAAGCACAGTGACACAGACTTCAAAGAAAATTAGCCATTCTGGACACTCCACAGTCTCATTCACAGCCCATGCCAACAAGTTCTCTGCTGACATCTCACTTCTATCTGTAGTTTTGAAGTTCAAATTAGGTGAGGTAGGACTACCCAGGCTTCAGTCACACATGTGACTCTGCTATAGACAAAACCTCCTCAGCCACTTGGATGTTTTTGACAATTCCATTCCACCCACCACGTATAATAGACCCGATGTAGTCGGCTTTTGATATGCAAAACTGGTATGGAAGAAAACTTTGCAGGGGTGGAAACAAATGGGTAGAAACGTCAGCAAAACATGAGCAACATCAGCAGAATTTGCCCTCGCTATAATGGAAGCAAGAACACAGTTTAGTCACGAGATAATACAAACTTCACTTGTAGTCTAGAAGAAACTGCAAGCCTTAGATTAGTCGTAGGCGGCCTTGCTTACTGCTCCCTCATACCAGGAAATACATGGAACACCACAAGTACATTGAGGGCAAGAGAGCATAAAGGCTCTAACGTTGTGTTTGGTTACCCCAGCTGGTGAAGTTACACAAAATGGGTGTTAGTGGCAGCAGAGCTACATGGAAAGGGAGCCCATCCCGCAGCTCCTGCCCAGTTCTGCTGGCTTCCACAAATCCCAGTGTTGTGCTGTGTGGGGATGTCATCTGTGAGGCAACAGTCCTTTCCATGCCCACTCTGACATCCTAAGGAATTGAGGCCATTCTGAGCAACAGGGTCTTGCATTATGTTTTGCTCCTGGAAGAGCTGTTTAAATATTTTCATTAGAGGCAGAGTATTTTTGGGTGATAAAGATAATTAAGTGCTGAAAGCATAGCGATCCATTTGACACCGAGAATAAGAGATATGAAGTATTTCTAATAAAAACAGAACACCCGGTGGGATTTGAACTCACTCTGTGCCGTTACAATTTGAGGCAAGTGCTGCATCCATGATGAGACTAACACAGTCTCTTTGCTGGGTCTGCAATTTACTGGTCTTATATTGCCTTCATTGGGTCTCCCCTGTTGTTCTCCAAATGCAAAAATTATATACTACTGATCACTGAATGCAAACTAAAATTGATTTGCTTAAATGAACACAAGAGTTATAAAGTTTGGGGAAACCTGTTTCCTAGTTGATGCCAACATCTATAACCTGTTTCTGCATTCATTATCCCCACTCTCAATTTCCTGTGTGTTTTGTTTCATCAGGGGGTTAAAAAAACACAGCTAGACAATCATGATGGTGTTGGTGAAGAAAGCAGCTCCTGCTCTTTAGATGTCTGCTCCCCCATACGTAATGTCAGAATGATTAGAGTGTCTCATGTGACGAGAGTGATTAGATCTGTGCAAACACACACAGAGGAGGGAAGAGGTTGGCTTTGACAAAGCACTTAATTACCCAGGTTCTCCCACCATGTCTGGTCCTCTCACAATAGAAACAAAACTCCCTCTGTTCTCCTGGGAGGGAATCACTGCCGTGCCTTTCCACACCACCACTGTAAATCATGCCATATAGTTCTGTGCCACCCAGCTATAATTTGATAAATACCAGAATGAGTCAAGGCAATAAATCTGTTGGGTTTTAATTATAAGTGTGCTTCTCTAAGTGTGGGGCTGGGGCTGGGCTGTTTTTCAGCTTCTGCCAATACAAATAATGTACATCTGCTCCTTCAGCCCGGCCAGTATTATTCTTTCTTGGGAAATCCTCCATTACTGCCTTACTATCCTCCATTACTGCCTTACTATCCTGGCACATTGATAGCTGTCTCAGGAGCACAAATATTCAGTGAAAAGGGAAAGGCTGTTTCCCTCTTCCTACTGCTGGGTCAGGAAGCCCTGCCCTGAGCAGCATTAGAAAACACTATGTCAGTGTTATCACTTCTCCTGTAATCTTGATTTCCACTGATATTGCCTATTCAGCAATTTTATCAGTGCTCTGTGACTACACGGGTATGGCTTTTCCCAAAAGTCCCAGCTTCTAAAGTTGGATGATCAACCAGAAGCCTTCCAAGCTTTTCTTTCAAGGACCAACATTAAGTTTCTTGTTGTTTTTGTTTCAAATGAAAGCCTGCAAATGCACACTAACAAAGCAGGAAGCAAAAAGACAGAACTCAGATATATTCTGCCTTTCAATGTCTTAAAAAACACATTTGCAGATCCTGTTCTTTCTTCTGAATAGTTGAACACAACCCTATGGGTGGAATTAAGAGAATATTTACTGTAAGAAAAGGAGGTGGAGGTCTGTGCGTGTAACATAGTGGGAGGAAAAAATAGTGCAACAGGAACTTGGCCATCTTCATCGAGGATCATCTAGGAGAAACCACGAGTGTGAGAGCTTACAGCAACACGAGCATGTGAAATGCACCTCTGCATGCACATGGGGCAGAGCATGTATCAGCAAAAGGAGCAGGCAACAGAGAGACACCAAGGGAATCTCTGCGTGTGAACACGCCTGCACTCCCAAAGGTCAGTCTGCTCTCCTCAGATTTAATTCCCTTTCTCACTGCTACTGTTCAGAAGTAAATGTTCTTTTTTTATTAAAAATCAAAAGCAGAGGGGCTCATAATCCTCCTGACTCCAGTTCTTCTCAAATAAATGAAAAGTTTAGCTCAGAGCAATAACAGGTAAAATCAGACTGAAAGCAGAAGCTAATTCTCAGGAGATATGGAAAAGCTAAACAGCATTTGAGGATAGTTTTGTTTGTATGTCGACATTTCTCATTAGCTAAATTCTTATTCATTTTTAAATGAGGAATTCAGTAAATCCTCACACACTGCAGTACATTTTTGGAAATAATTTTCCAGTGATATCGGAAACCAGCTCTATTCTCCCCTTGCAAAACTAATTCTGTTCTAATCACTGCAAAGAGATGGCACTGCACTAATTTCACAGATCTCACTTACTTAATATGTTCCCTCCTTACTTGGAATCCTCATATAGCCCTCTCCCCTCCACATTCTCACTGCTAGTACTGAAAATCTTCCCTTTGAAGCGCTACCCTGGTTTTAATGATATTTCCCTTATTTAGTGTAACCTTCAGAGCGAGGACCATGTTAAAAATGTTATCAGCAATACCGCCAGCTTAAACTACCAAAAATATAATTACAGAAGGTGGGAAGAAGGAGGAGAAAGAAACAAAGGTTTCTAAGAATTTCAGTTATTTTGGGTGATTCTTCCAAGTTTCTTTCTGCAAACACAGGCAATAGAAAGTTAAAGAAGATGAAGAGTCTTTCTAAGAACATATTCCCCATGCTCAGGCTTCAATTAAACCCCAAATAAACTCCAGTGCAATACTGACACTGCACTGGTCCCCCTTATTCCTTTCCCCCCTTTTCCTTCCCTGCCCATGTGAGCTACAGCAGGCTGAGACCTGCCCCAGATTTCCACACCAGCCAAACCACAAATGCAGGCTGGATGATATCAAGGAATAAAGCTCAACCTGTCTTGAAGTTTCAGGTTTTTTAACCCCAAAGTTTGGAGTGCTCCTACTTTGAGATCAAGTACAGAGGAAGAAGCAGGTACAGAGAGTACATCCAAAGTTATGAGAGATCCAGGTGTGAGACTGGAGAGGTAGCTGGCTGCCCCACCCCTGCATCACAGATCTCTTCTTGCTCCTGGTAGCCAAGTCCTCACTGTTATGAAGTCAGTAGGGAAAAACTGAGAGGAGATTGGTAGTTTCATATCAGAAGGTTCCATGCATGGACAGTTAACATGTGTGCTTATTTGCACTTTACTTTTTGACATCTGTCAGAGAGCTATGGTAAATGCAGCACCAGAAAGGGGGAACAAATTTTATAAGTGCCTTGCGTACAACTTTTGGCATCCTGCAGTTTTCAAGCAAACTTTCTGGCCATTCAGACTTGGTCCTATGCCTGTTTTACCAAGCCTAAGTAGGGAGAGGGCAGCTCCTTCCTTGGTTCTTCAGGAGCATTGGGCAGATCAGATATTCTGCTCTGAAAATACCACTTTCCTTAGGTGGTACAATTCACAGTGTGGATCATGCAACACTATAACTAGAACTGTGGCAAGGACCTAATATTACCTCTGCAGCTTTACTGAGCTTGAAACAACACAGGTAATGCTACCTGAGCTATACCTTTACTTCCACAGGTATAGGCCAGAACACTCCTTGCTTGTAACCAAGTAATTTGCTTGATGCTACACCACCCATCTCCTCAGCTATCCAGTCCAGACATTCATGGTTCATTGTTCCCTTGAAATGTCCTTTTACCCCTGCTGAACTGAAGCTCCTTCCTCTTGCTTTTCTCCATCCCAGGCACCTGAAGTTTTGTGTGAATAAGCCCTGAAAGATAAGTTGAGCTGAACTCATTCGCTTTGCAGCTGCCTGTACTCTCCATGAGCCAGCCTGTGAACAGTAACAGGCTTTGGCATTATCTATACAATTTAGAATTTTACACTCAATTAAATTCCTTCTCAACAACTTCTCCTTCTTTGTCATCTTCTTCATAGTCTATAAAGACCTCACTTTTATTTTTAGCCAGTTCCATTAGCTCAGAATCTCACATCAAATTTTCTGCCTTCTTCTCTACACCTTTTTGAGTTCTCTGATGTTGAGGGAACCGAGGAGATAGAGTGGACAGAATGATAATCAGCTGGTGTAGAAGCTTTGCTGTACTGTCCCTGTCACTGATCTGACTCAACTGTCAACCATTAAAATTACAAATTGCTTCACCACTTTTCCCAGAGCCTCCTAAACTGTGAACCTACTCTTGCTATCTGCTGGCTTACCTGTCTGAGCAGAGTCAGTCCCTGGACATGATCTCTTCTGAAGGAGCTCTGCAGTACTAACTGCATTATGTATCTGGGTGAAGATGCCACAGAGGTCTTAATGAAGGAAATGGAATGAGTTACATAAAGAGGAATATTGACTGTATCAACCTGGCAAATGCTGACTGTCTCTTTAACTAAATAGTCTAAATAGAACTAAATAGAAAAAAAAAAAAAAACAAAGAAGTGATTGCTAACAACCTCCTTTTCATATTGTAGCCCAACAGCTCAGAAGCTCATCAAGGAGGTAGGTCTCATTCTGTTTGCTTTCTGAGAAGGTTAAGTTCATCCTTTCCTACTTCCCAGAGGAATGCCCATAATATTCATGAGTGCTCACAAGATACTAGGCTCTTGCTGTTGAAGCTGCCATGCACTAATAAAAAATTAACTGGGCCAGAGAAAGGAAGGACAATGCACAGTCTGTTGATCAACACACTCCTACCTTGGTGCCCCAGACACTGCTCTAGCACTGAGTGGCTCAGTTTCAATAGGACTGGGACTCCTCTGGGCTTGGACAGAAATACAAATGCAAGTACATGGTTATAAATGCTAGTAAACACCAGAAATGTGTATATATTTCTCTACATAGAAATGGGCATCAATGAAGAAGTAGACTTGGATTTAAGAGCCAAGAGTAGCAGTTGGGCAAGGCTTTGGTGCCTATTATCCTTCTGAGGGTTTAACCATCAATTTCCCTGTTCCCCATCTGTGAAATAGAGTAATTTTACTTCCTTGCACGCCTGAGGTGCTCTGACAATGCATTAAAAAGATTGAGAGGTACTCATATACTAGGGCAATGAAGGCCACACATCTGCTTAAGACAGCTCACTGACTAACAACTATCAGAACAGAGATCCCTACAACCAGTGTGTGAGAGCATCAGCCTCACATCAACTTCCTTGCAAAGTACAGATGGGGCAAAGGCCCTTTGGAGATTTCCCATGTGTCTTCCTCCTCTAAGCATGGGCTCATCTGACACGAACTCAAGATGAAAATCACTCTGCCTAAGAGGAGATTTTAACAATCTAAGGTGTTGGTTTCTCTACTCAACACAGTACAGATGTTGGAAGGACACTGGGGAATACCATCCCAAGTTTCTTGCTTTGGGGAAGCAAATCAAGAGGTCTTCATGGCCAAAGTGCAGAAATCCTCGCTCACTGATGAGTTGCTATTTTTCCACCAGCAAGATGCCAACATCCATGGTCAGGGTAACCAAGAACTAGCTGGCATTGTATCAGGTCACTCTATTGACAAATATGCACTCAAACCATAAGGAACTGAGTTTAAGACTTTAGAATTTTCCAAAAGAAGTAAATAATGTAATAATGAATTCATACTAATGGACAGAGGTATCACCTCACTTTTAGCTTTCAACACCAGAGCCATTTCCCCATCAAGTCTTTTCAAAGCTAAGTCCCTAAGGCAGGTTATCACAAACTATGAAAATATCACTAATTTTCTGTACATGAATGAGCAGTGCTCAGCAGTCTGCTAGCCAGAGAAATGATAAGAATTGAATCTCATTCACCTGCTTTTCACAAGAGACAACCCACTGCATGCAATGACAGGATTCAATCACTGGCCTTTCTGGCAAACGCCCATCAGCTCATTCTTACAGCTCTCAGCAGCCATAATGGCAAAGCTCACCAGCCCCACCACCTGCCTGCCTTTACTGATGTTTATGACAAATTTCAGGTTTTGCCTGTCTGCCACTGCATATGGAAACCTGATGGATTTAAGCAAGGACTAGATCTAATAAGATCGATGTGCTGTCCGGCAGCTGCAGAAACACAGCAGTCAGTTTTATGGATGGATGCTAAGCACGAGGGCCTGACCAGTCCTTGTCACTAAAGTTCCTACAAGAATTTTGGAAGAGGTGATGCCTCAGAGCTGCTTATACTCGGCAGCTTTCTGCAGTATAATTGTGCTGTGCTACCAGGAGCTCATTCCTGCAGTGTTACAGGAAAGTAGTTGTGTAAATGCTTCTCCACTGTAAGGTAATTGTCTGATGTGGAACAGCTGTCCCTTTTTGCTCCAGCTGTGAGTCTGGACATTTTGTTAATCCTTGCATTCTCTTTAAAAAGTGGAGGTTTAGTACACATTTATCAAGCAATCAGTGATACACAATTTCTTATAGGAAGAAGAATTCTGTCCACCCACTCCACCAGCTAAATTAGTTTAGCTGCAGCTTAATAGCATTTGTGCAGTATATTTCCTGTATGTGTAAGCAAGAAAGGTGTCACTTAAGGGTGCTGAGGGATTCAATTATACATAACAAGACAGCTTTCTCTGTTTCACTCACTGTTACTGAGAGGCTTGTCTTTGTGGCTTCCTTCACAGGAATACCTGTAAGGTATTCCTACAGACAAGATCTGTGTTCCTCTGCTGTGCCAAGAGCTTTCCACATAGATATCAACACTTGATTTGAAGGGACAACTACTGAAAGGAGAGGAGTGTGTGCCTGCAATGTGTGCCTGTGTGCATACATCCATGTGAGTGCCTGTTTGAGGGAGACAAGGCAGAGGAGGAGGAATGTGAAACTGGGGAAAGTGAAAAGGGAGATGGCTTTTCATCTCATTCTGGAAATCTCTTCTCCAAGAAGATGCATTTCCAGGTTTCTACCAAGACTGTAGTGCATGGACTGCACAAAGATGATGAGGGTGGAAGAGAGCACAAGAGAAATGCAAGCCAGAGGGCTGCCTCATTCCACATCCCCAAAACCTCCCTTGTCTCCATCTGTTCTAACTGATGTACAGTATCTGGCTACATCCTGCTAAGAGCTGCTACTCAAGCTCATGCATGACTTTGGAAAATACATTTTGTTCTTCTGGAGCCCTCAAGGACAATAATAAATAGAATGAAAACAAAACCATCCCGACAGTGCTTTAGCGGGTGTCCTTCACAGGCGTACCAGTGTCAGTTGCCCTGGGATTTCACCTTCACCTGAAGGGAGGCCTGCTTAATCATGCGACACTAAAGGAGAAGAAATAAAAATGTTTCTGGAAAGAACAAAGGAAGGCAAACTTGCCCCCATGCTCATAGTTTTGCCAAGCTTGATCACAAATAACATGCAGCTTGAAATCTGCCGTATGCTAAAACATCACTGTGACAACAAGCCTTGAGGTCTGGCATTACTGTAGAACAGGAACTGATAATAATTCTCCTTGTCCTTTGCTGCAGAGATGCTCATTATTATGGTCCTTTTTTGGCAACAGGAAAGTCAGTGGGTCAGCTGGAGTATGTGAGGCTCAGCTAAGGGCATTGCAGAAGAGCTGCCGGGGTTGTCCTGTTTTGGTTTTGCAGTTTTTGCCACAGGGGTTGTTAGAGGTATTTATGCTCCAACTGAGCCCCATCTTTAACATTTCTGCATTTGACTGGTTTCTTTTCATTTTTTTCTGTATGTTTTTCATTTCTAAGGTATATCCTCCAGCAAAAGATGGGCACACATGGATATTTTTATAAATTGCTTTTTAAGAAGTCTTTGACCAAGTATTTAATAAAAAAAAACCTGTTACAAAATCAAAAGACCCCTGGGTTGGAAATGTAAAGTCTTCTCACAGAGAACAAGTCTCTACAAGAAAAAAAGCAGAAGCAGAAATGAAAGAATAATGGATATTCTCTTAATATGGTGAAGACCTAACAGCAGAAGTGCTATTGAGGAGTTTGCTGTGACCTGCGTAAGCAGTACATCAGCTAATGCACTGGGAACGAGAATGAAATTGTGAGAGACCAGCGTCTACGATAATACAAAATCATCAGATCTGGACTATGAGGGTCAGAGGATTCTTAGAGTTCTAAGGCAATACACAGAAGCCCAACAGACCACAGAAAGAGTGCAGCCTTGACACAGTCAATATGTATTGGGAAAAATAAACTATACTCCTCAGGTATCTTACTGGGTCATAAAATTAAGTATGGTCAGACAAGAAGAAACCTATACTTACTGTAGGGAGATCAATAACAACTTTTCTCTGAGGTACCTCAATAGCAGGCCAAAAAGTAAATGGAACATTAAGATGTAAAAATAATACTTGGTGAAAAATCACTCCTGTGTAGAGGCTCCGTGCGAGGCCAAAGCTCCAGCAAAATCACATCTAAGCCAACAAAATACAGCTTACGTTGGATTTAAGTGATGCCTAGATCTTGTGTGAGTCATTTCTCTCAGGGGTGGGTGAATCTCACCCACTGAGAAAAGTATTAATGCCACTGCATACATCAAGTCATACTTTCAGCTGAAATACTGTGGCTGGTCAGCTCTGGAGCTTTTCTTAAAAACAAGAGCAAGAAAAGCACACACAGACAATGCAAATGTTTAGAGTCCTGAAGAAACCTTGAGGTGAGAAATATTTCAGAAAATAGAAACTGTTTAAAGAAGAAACAGGCTAAAAATCACTTGAAAAACACTAATGAGTGGAAACAACATACCTTGGCTTTCTGTGTAGGTGCATGTGGAAAAGGGGCACCTGTGTGTATTCTCTGGTGGCTAATAAAGCATTGCAATAAAGGATATGAATGAGATGTGTCATTCATAGAAGAATTTCAGGCCATAATTGATACTATAGTTCTTGTTTTACAGGCTGGGAACTAACTTGTAAACAAGGCAATGAATAGGACAAGGCTAAGCAGCATCCTAGTACTGAGCCTGAACCCCAGAATGATGCCTTGCTCACAAAACACATCCATTTATCCAGCTTGGGGAAAACGAAGTGTGACAGCAGAGGTGAGGATGAGCCCTGCTCTCTCCAACCTGAAGACCCAGCCATCAGCCACCCTAAAACTTATCTCTGAGGGCACCAGAAGCAAATGTGCTACCATGGTCCTGTCTTCCAGCCACACTTAGAAGACCCTGAGAATCTGGTTCTGGTAGCTATGGCCTGTGAGCAGCAGCTCTACACTGTAACCCATGTCTGTAAAAAGCAGCTCCAGTTCATGCTGAGCCTGTCACTGGTCCTTGCACTATGGTTACTCAGTGAAACCTTCTGCAGAACATTCACAATTCTGTTAACTGACCATTATAGCCCTCCTTTTACTGTCTCTTTGCAAAGGCAGGGAGTTTAGCCTATTCCAACTCTCCCTGTTAGGAGATCCACAGGTAAAGGAAGCAGCACATCAAATGTGTACACAAACATAGATAGGAGCAGGTAAATTATGGGAGGGGATGAGCAGCAGGGAGAAGTAACTTTATAATCTCTCATGCAAATGAGTGCCTGCAAGGCCTGTAATTGGAAACTCATTTCTGAGGGGAAAGCTGTGCTGATGCCTGTGCTTGCCAGTATGTGTGAACAGGTACAGGAGGGAGCACGGGATGGGAAAATAGGAGACTGATCAGTAAGGAGATGAGATATACAGCTATGCCCTCTGGCTTATGCATTTCAGTACTAAATCTAAGCAGTCTAATCTTGTACCAGAGTATTTTTCTGTTTGTTGGGGTTTCTTTTTTCATATTGTTATTTGAGCCACTCACACAGTAGGAATATGGGTACTTGTTTTCCTTTCCTTCACTCTGGAAACATGGAAGGGAACACAGCTCAGTAAGCAAACAAGCTCTAAAAGCGTTAGAACAAAACACAGAGGGATTCAGAGTGGTGAAACAAAAGCAGTATCTCCATCTTTTGCAATAACTCTTACCTGGAAAAAAAAATTGACAAAACGTGGCCACGGGCCAGATTCACAAACTTCAGCTGAGTGATACCAAAATAAATGTGAGTCACCCCTGGGTCACTTACAGGACGAATGCCTCTAAGAAACAGACATGCTGACTATTGCCATGGTACATTCAGGCAGGATTTATCCAAATCTCAGTAGATTTACATTCTGCATTTGCTTCCAAAGTAGGAAAGCATCTACGCTTTACAAAAGTGATATAGCAAGTAAACATGAAGAAGGCTAAAGACTAAGCAAGTCATTTTCAAGAGCCAGAGAAGAGGAAAACAAGTCATAGCTGCTAATGTTAAGCCGTAGCAACACCTTTTCCATGTCTCTAGGGGATAGCAAAGTTGTTGTGGGAGCAATGAAAATAACTGGTGATGCCATCACTGAGAACTGGAGCTGTGGTGCTAGGAACTGTCCTACACCCTCATTAGAAGCAGGCTTTGGGTTTTGCCAGTGGTGAAGAAGCTGAGAATTGACTGTGTGTAACCTTTTAAGAGAGTATACAGTTGTGGGAGGTAGTGTTTTCCAGGCTGGATGAAGCCAAGGCCCCTGCTCAATCCATAAGACATCCCACAGAAGTCCTCAAGCACTGGCAATGCTTGCCTAAGCTTGGTATTGGCTGCAGCCTTAGCCTGCTGAACTGAGGTCCAGGGTGCCCTGCTACAGAAAGGATTTTCAAAGCCCATCCTAAACATTCACTGAAGAGGAATTCCACGACAAAAATGGTGACTTTGTTCCACCTCGGAGCTGGCTGTGTTTCAGCAGTGAGCTAAGTGGTTTGGGATCCTCCTGGAAGACACTAAGGAGTGCTATGGAAATGTCAGCTATGAGTGAAAGGCTTCTCTATAACTGTGCTGCCATTCTATAGCCATATGCTTCTCCTGAGGGTTGCCAGTGACTGGGTTTCCCCTTTTGAAAAGTCATGTAAACACATGCAAAGCCAAGCCTTTGCATAATACAATGGGGTATCGTTCATTAATGTGCAAATAGGTCGCTCTCCACTTGCCCTCCCACTCGCTTCCTTTCCAGCTAGCTGCAAGCTTATGTAGAAAGAGCTTAAATGTAAGTCCCCAGTATTCCTGATTTAGCACAGCAGGGAAAAGACATGACTTTCAAAGGCAAGAGGGATGAGCAGAGCACACCGTGTTCTTTCCTCTCTCTAAGCTTCATCCCATTATGTTAAGGAAAAACACGGCCCAAAGTCAACAACCTATGGGCAAGTAAAACAGGATCAGCGATCCAACATCACCCATTAACTGCAGGGAATTTGGAGACTGATGTACATCCACAGGATTTACACAAACACTGGCAAAGGCTCCATGCTGTCTGCAGCACGTTAGGCCTGAATTATGCACCAAGACATTCAAATTAATCCAGAGTGGATTTACACATACCAAGCAGTGGTAGATTGCAATGGCATATCAGACCAAAATCAGGGACAGAGGAAATCCCATGTGCCATGGAATTGTGTCAAGGATAAAGAAAATGGGAGGTAGTTGTATTGTGGATTCTCAACTATGACCTCACCAGTGTTCTTTGACATCACAGAACACACCTGATCCTCAGACACATCAGAAAAGCAGAGGGAAAAAAGACAGATGTGTAGGAGAAATAACAAAGAGGACAGAATTAGCACTTTGCATGTTCAGAGTGTTGTAGTGTTGTACAAACATTAGCTAATCAATCCACTAATTGCCTAATTAAAAGAGTGACCAGAAAAAGGAGATAGCAGAAGAAAAGCAGGAAGATGTGGCAAGAGCTGCAGAGTGCTGGGACATGGGAAGCAATACATGCTTCTATTCACCCAGGCCACATTATCCTGGGCAAACTTGTGCCAAATTGCCATGACAATAATTAGCCAGAGCTCCCTGACAGATCATTATGAGAACATTAACAGGGCATTAGCAAGAATTACCCATTTTTCACACATTGATTAGGTGCCATTGCTGGTTCATTAGAGTATTGGCTTTTAATAGCCCCACTCCAACTAGCAGCAGCCCTTCCTTCCCTCCCCTGATCACTCAGCAGAGATCCAAACCTCTTTAACTCCAGCTAGGCAGCTGACCTGGTCCCGTGCTGAGCTGCACAAGCACATGGCCATATGCTGCATAGAGAGAATAGAGGGAGCACCTCATTAATCTGCCCAGGTTAGGGAGAGGAAAGCGGTGACTCTGCACCACAGGCAGTCGTTAATCTTCCTCCGGAATCTATACTGCTAACAGAGGCTGGCACAGGGAGTAGGCCACTCCCTGACCAGAAGCATCATTCCCTGATAGCAAAAGGGTCTCTTCCTTCCCTCTAGGTCCTCCTCAAGCCCCACACTGGGAGGAATGTTTCTGTGTCCATCACTCCCAAGACCATGCTGTCATACCTGCTGATGACTCTCTTCCATCTCTGCTTCCCCGACTGCTATTTCTCACCCCACATTTTGATCACTTCTACCAGTAAGCAAGGTTGTGTAGGGGGAAAAGTGCTGCAAAAATACTCCAGAAGAGCCACAGAGGAAGGTCAGGTCAAGAGGATTGTTTCTGCTGCAGCAGGCAGTTCTGTACTGTGTTTCTGGCAGCAAGGACTAGATAAAACCAAAAATAATAAAAAGAAAATAAAGGAGACATGACAGAGGAATCTGTGTCCTCCTTTTCCTCTTAGGTCACATCACCTGTCCACCTACATCCAAAATAAACTTCAGTTGAGTCATGCTTGGGAAGATACAGCAATCCTCTTAATGTTATTACACAACTGATTAAGTCTCCTTAATCCATCCATATCCAACATGGATACCCCACCTAGACCCAGGGCACTCCTCCCACCCAGATCCCCCACCTTCTTTCAGAGGCTACTCATCAAAACAAGGCACGTTGCAGTGTGCAAGATGGGCTCCTGAGATGACAAGAGCTAAAACTTCTGCAGGGATGGCTGGATTACAGGACAGCTGAGTGGGTGTATAAGTCACCAAGTCCAGCTCTGCAAAGCTGAGGACAAAGCTGAAAGAAATGGATGACGTAAGCT
Organism: Melozone crissalis; assembly: GCF_028551555.1. Classification (NCBI taxonomy): domain Eukaryota; kingdom Metazoa; phylum Chordata; class Aves; order Passeriformes; family Passerellidae; genus Melozone; species Melozone crissalis. The sequence goes on along the minus strand of NW_026535786.1, from coordinate 17,292,608 downwards.
ACAGAGCAAAGAAGACAGGAAAGTTCACTCATTTGACACTGAGAAAGCAAAGGAGAAAGTAAACACTTTAGAGAGTTAGAAAAGAAAGAGACAATACAGAGACAGATCAGCCTCAGAAGGGGCCTGTGTAGCTAGACCTCTCTGAAAAATACATGTGGGAGACAAACAGGACAATGCAGTTTACAGAAGGGTAAAGAATCGGAGGGGACATGAAAGCTGGATTAGAAACATCACATTTAAAATCATGAAGGGAAGGACAAGGAAACTCAAAAGGAATCTGACAAAGCAATGCAAACAGAAAGGCAATGCCTTCCGCGTGGCAGAGGAAAAGGGGCAGTTTTAGTATGCCACAGGAAGAGAGCTGGTGTTCGAGCAAGACAGGCAGAAGAGGTTACAACAATCAAGGCTAAGGAAGGCTAAGGCATGAACAAAGGGTCTCAGTGTTGAGAAAGAGGAGATGGATTTTCTATAGCTGGTAGAGGAAGACACATGTTGGGGAGAATACAAGGGAGAAAATAAGCCTCCATATTTCACGAGTACATGACTGGGAAGATTTTTTCATTATTTGGAGTTATAAAAAGACTGAAGTGAAGAGAATTCAAAGGAAAAGACAAGCAGCTTTTTAACACTATTCAGTCTGAGTTGTGAGTGCTTGTTGATGGAGAATTGCAGAGACAGTGTGAGACAGGTCAGAGTACAGCATGTCTAGAAGCTGCTTTAGGTGGTTGAACCTGGATATGGCAGTGCGATCATCTACAAAGCAGACATCAAGGACAAAGCCCTTTGAGATCCACTGTACTCATAAGGATGGGGTGCTGGCAGACAGAACACTGTGTGTGATACAAAGCTGGAACTAGAAAGCCGAGTAAGGGATTGCGTTTACAAAAAAAGGGAGCACCAGTAGAGTCCTGCCATCTTCTGCAAAGAAGCTGATTGAGGCACTGCACTGCCCATAAAACACAGAGGGCACATTAAAGAGGGTTTGAGTTAGAACAAGAGAAGAGAAGAATCAAGCAGGAACTGACTACACAATTGGTTCAGAAGCAAAAGGAAGGGGCAAATCAATGCACTGGGTGCCTATTTAGTCTCAAGCACAGCCCCATGGTTCATGTGAATCTCTGCTGGCAAAGTCAGGAGTCAGAAGAAGGCTGAGTTTGGGGAAAAGAGGCAGCATGCTAAACGTGAGTAGTCCATGACTGGGGAGTCCTACACTCTGTCAATGGGTTCAGCTAGACAGTCTGAGTTAGTCAGAGAGCACTGAGCAAGGGGCTGCAAGTTGTCCTGAGGCCAAGGGTAAACCTGCCAGCTTCTCTGTTTCTCTCCTCTGATGAATATTAATCAAGAATTCACCTGATATTCATAAGAACCCTCTGGTTACTGCTGTACTCTGGTGAACAAAGCCACTGCCTTCATTTTTTCATATAGGATATGTCTGTGCTTGTGGAGTACAGCACTGCAGTACCATTACAATCTGTCTTCTCTGCTACTGCCACTTAGGCAACATGTAGGATGAAGGCATTGACACACTAACTCCCAGCACATCCTCATCATCCCTTGCAGTGAGTTAACCCCAGAACAGCTGGTGGAGCAGAATTCAAGTGTCCCTCAGAAGTCCCCAAAGCAATATGGGAAAAAGGGCTCAGCAGAGCAGGGCTGATGAATGCAAAGGTTGGTGTGCTGAAAACTCTGAGCAGAGCTGCTGAAGGCAAAGCAAGGCTGAGCCAGTACTTTTAACTTTCCCTGGCCTTTAAACTGAGCCAGATGGAGGCCACACATGAGGAAAAAGGACAGGAGGATGGGTGGGAGCGAGAGGGTGAGGATGGTGTAGGAGGGAAGAGCCTGAGCATCCCTCCATGATAGCAGGTGGGAGTTTCAGGGAATGCAGCAGACAGGCAGCGAGCTCTGGGCTGAGTGTAAATTCATGAGAGGCAGGCAGGGCACCAGGGCTGTGATCCTGACCTTGGGCCAAGGCAATCTGCTTTTTAACTGGCACAACTGTAATCCAGTCTGTGAACAGATGGTACAGAGAGGAAAATACACAGGATAGAAACGTAGGCTTCGCACTATCTGCTCCAAACCCAGCCAACCTTCAGCAGGAAGGTGATTTAAGAGCGAAAAAGTAAGGAAAATCCTCTGTTCGGCATGACTGGTGAAGTTGGATGCCAGAGACCTGGTCCTGAAGAGCTCAATGGCTTGGCCTTCCTCAGCTGAAAATTAGAAGCTGCCTCTCAGTCAGCCTCTGCTTCAGAGGGATGACAAACAGTGAGGTTTGTTTGCTATTCTGGCCAATCCTCAGTTCTTGTACTGCTATCCCAAAAACTTTCACACACTGTTGTTGCCTGTCCTAGGGCACTGTCAAGAGTCTTTTGCTGTTATAGGTCCACCCATAAAGACATCAAATAGCAGGGAAGTGACATAAACCCTTAGTGTGCACAACAAAATTTGCAAGGTGTCAGCATACTCCAGGCAGCAACAGACCTGAGAAATCCTGAGTTCAAACACAGAAATGTGCCAGAAAAGTTCAGACCTGGCACTGAATTTTGCTGTGAACTTGCCAGGGGGTGAATTCACACAAATGTTTTGGTTGCTACCTTCTCAGCATAAATCTATGCTGTCCAGGGTCACTGCACCTGGTATCCCTGCTCACTGGCCTGGGTCATGGATCCACTGGTCATTAGACTGAGACAAAAAAGGCTGTAACTCAAACTACTTCATGGTTTCATGGGTTTGGCTCAGATTTCAATCTGAGATTCGACATAGTTTCGACAGTCCAAAATGTATTTCGGAAACAGATAATCAAGTAATAAAAGATGCATATGAACTACTGTGCTTGCTGGTATTAAAACACTGACCCTGGTATACATTTGGGGACCATTATCAAGTACCAAAAGAAGTACTCAGCAGGAAATTTATAAAATCCACCTACTAAAAATAGTTTGTACATCATTAGTACTCAGCAGCAGTGTAATAAGTGAAGCCTCAAAACCACAATTCTTTAAAACACTAAACATGCATCTAATGAGTTTACTTGGTGTCCTTCCACATCCATTGCAGAGAGTCATTCTTGCTGAAATGCCCAAATGCTCTGCAAGTTCATGCTGACAGGCCCTGGACTTTTAAGTAAGGCATGTTTTTTTGTAACTCTCTGAATTTTTGATGCATTCCATTACTGAGAAGAGGCTTGATGTTCAATCATAGCAATTCACTCCCTGCCCTCGTCTCCAGTTGTACCTCCACTGGAAGTAGCATTGCTTAAAGTACAGAGATATGTTTGAAAAATAATACTTTGCTTTTTTGTTTTTCTTTTGTTACAGTGATCTTCACTAACATGCATGCCTATGAATGATCCTTTCTGTGAAACAGAGAAACCCTGCTGCCTTCATAGTACTGTGAGAGAAACTCAAGCAGGGAGAAAACACATGGCCATTTAACTGGGAACTTGGAGGACAGCACTGGTAGTTAATGGCTGGCCAGCAAAGCTGTGGATGCCCCATCCCTGGAAGTGTTCAATGCCAGACTGGATGGCACTTTGAGCACCCTGGTCCAAAGGAAGGTGTCCCCACACATGGCAGGGGCGTTGGAACTAGATGATCTTTAAGGTCCCCCCCAACTCAATTCATTTTATGATGGTCCTATAAGTCCCCTGAACTCAGAAATGAATGGAAACCCTGGCAGGAACAAAAGCAGACCCGTCTTTGCTCAGAGACCTGTCTCCAAACTGTGCTGTAGACATGGCAGAGTGGGTGCTACCATCTCACACTGGGAAACAAAGCAGAATTTTCATCTCCCCTAAAGGAAAAACGCAATGTGAATGCTTAGGAACAATAATGACACAAGTGAGGGAAGGGATGTGGTATGCTTGAACATAATCCATAATCCTGCCAGTGCTGCTCTCCCACCCTGAAGCACCTCCTCTGTCCCAGCCCTAAGCTTTCCAAACCCAGCTCTGCCAAAACCCCTTGCTCCTGTTCTGTGGGGCTCCTGGACACGCCAGTCTTGCATTGCCACCAGAAAGCTCTGCCAGCAGAAGACTGGGCAGTGCTCTGACAGCGTTCCCTCATGAAAAATGACACTTCCAAAACAAATGCTGCAGCTTAATGGATGTTAGGCTGCTGTAATTTTAAGTCATTAAACTTGCAACTCTGACAAACACTCTCAGTCTGTTCTTTCCAATTACCAGGACCAAGCAGATTTAGACAGTGGAAATACAGCAGGCTCTCACATTTCTTTACTCTAGCCTGACTTCCTGTAATTTTCCATTTTCCCACTCTACTCTCGCCCCTGCTCTGCTTATTTATTGCCCTAGTGGTGCTGTTATGCCTTGCAAATCCTTTTGCAGAACAACATCCCCTCTCAGCCAGAGTTTTCACAGAGAAATTCTTCCCCCATTCCTCATTGTTTCCCTGCTCATTAGCTTTGCTAAGCCCTTTTGGCTGTGAATGTACAGCAGCATTTATGCTGACAGTGACCAAGCAAGAGGACTGTGACATTACTGCCTCTCAACTTGCTGGAATCTGCTGTTATCCAGTGGTCTGTCTTAATTCTCTCTGACTTTATTGCAGCCTTTTGAGTCTCTCCTCCTTATGTGTATTTCCTTCCTCTCTTTTATTTTCTTCTCTCCATCCCTCACGGTTCTTGAACCCTGTCCTCCAAACTCTCTGTAAATACCCCCTTGAAGAAGCTGCTGTTTGACACTTGGCTGTGCTGGTGAGTGGATGGAAAAGTATATGCCCTGGAGCAAAGACCATCACCCATCCTCTCTGCAAAATGCCCACCTTAATCATTCACATGAGAACCTTCCCCAAAACACAGGAGTGGACAGACCACTGATATCAATGCTTCCAGATGTTTGTGATAACAAGCAACAGCATGGCAACGTTCAGCATAGAACAGTCCTGAGAAGAAAAGATGTACAATTAACCATTAGGCCATTCTGCTTTTCTGCCCCACTTACTCCTCATTCTCTCTCATTTCCAACATGCTTTTTATTTTAATATCTTTCTTCTCTTTTTTCTTTTCTTCATCCTCTTTCTTCTCCTCTTGCTTTGTTCTCTTGCTCTTGGAATTTACCTTTCTCCCCCTTGGCCAAGCATACATTGAATATCAATGTCAAAAAATAAAATAAAGACCTCAAAGGGTTATGAATTATCTGTCCTATTTTAATAATTAAAGATGAATACACAGGGCCAAGGCAGCTTAGGCATTTCTCTGAACAATCACATTATATCAGAAATGTCTTGCATTGCCCCTAGTGAAATACATCAAAGAAACTCCCACCCCTATATATACAGCAGTTGTCCTACTCCTGCCCTGAGACCATTTGGCAGCCAGTCAACCTGGGTTTGATTGGGGACTATATATTTAGTTTCAATGGATAGGATTTGATGGGTTTTGATAATTTGCAACTTCCAGCTAAAGAAAAGCAGCTTATTATTAAATGCAAATAAAATGAAGTCCAGCTGTCTGGATGCAGATAGCAATTACAAAAAGCTCATGAGGCCCTCTGGACAACTTGTCCAAAGAACACAGTCAGAGACCAAAATCCATGCTTCAGATGAGCTGCAGCCAGCAGTATCTCAAAAGAGTGACACAGGTGACTTCAGAAAGCACAGGCAAAAAAGAGGAGAAGGCTGGGTGAACTGAGAGATAAAGGAATGGCAAAAGGCTTGTAACTTGAAGAAAAGGGCTGTCTAGTTTTTAAGAGCACCCCAACTTCATTTGACAGCCAGCATCATGCCCTGCTCCACAGAACGACTGGGTTGAATCAGAGAAGGAGGAGAGAGCAGGACTTGCCGCCTCCAACTTCTCTAAGTGTGAGTGTTACAGAAAGAAAGGAAGGAAAAGACTTATTATGAACTTTCACTCCCTTAGGGAAGAGAGAGAAGCAGTGAATACATGCCCTGGCAGGAGCAGAAGTTGTTTCAGGAAAAAAGAAATACAAAAGGAAGAAGAAATACCTCTAACCTCTCAATTACACATAGACCAGCCAGAATCTACTTTAACCCACACAGAGAGCCGCAGGAGACCTTCCAAACTTTGCTCTTTGACTGGAGATAAGTGCCACATGTCCCAGTGGTGTCACACAATGTTGTATCTAATAACTTGACAGAAGGGCTACAGCTGCAACCTACAGTGAAATGCACTGAGTCTAAAGCAAAGGAAGTGGTGTGCTCCTTTTTCCTAATCCTTGTCTCCAGAAAGGCATTCATTTGCCTCCTGCAAAACTCATGCTAACCCAGCAGCAGAGCCTGTGACACAGACGATAGGCCAGGCCTCATGGACTGCTTGGGAAAGCATGAGGGGATGCAAGTCATGCTCAGCTCCCCCCTTGCTACCTCTGTCTCCCTCTCTGACATCAGATCAGAAGCCATTTCACAGCCTCTGTGCCTTTTTGTTACGTGACATGTAACAAGAAGAGGAATGGTTACGTTTCACTAGCATTGCCAGAGGTGAGAATACTTTGGATGTGAAATTCAGTTCACGCTGAGCAAGGGAGACTTTCATTTTGCCCTAACTCCAACAGCTTTGTTACCAAGCCCTGATGCTGTATTTGTGTTAGCTTTTCTCGTGTCATTATTTTTTAGAGGAGAGGCAGCAGATCAGGCATCTGACTTGTTTGGTTTAATTCATCCAAATACCTTAAATGTGTGCAATGGTCTGGGTCATTTCCTTCTCAGTCCAAACATGCTTTATCCATTATTTCCTTCTGATTACACAAACCAAAAACAGGACTGAAACTGCCCTGGCGTTCAAAGCCCCAAATCCAAACCTGCTTCACAAGCTGTTCCCTCAACTCCACGCAGAGGCGTTCAAGGAAACAGACCCTTGCGCCTTCTTCTGTTTTTGTGTCACTCTCAGCAGGAGGCAGTCGAAAATTAGGGCACGGACCAGCAGGACCCCAGGGGAGTGGGTGAGGCTGCCAGTGCTCAGCAGCAATACCAGATCCCCCACCTGTGGGGCTGTGTGGCTCTGGCCCCCTCCTGAAGGACTCGGCTGTGACAGACTCCTGACAGCCACGCTTCCCACCCACTGCACCTTCCCATCCAAGCAGGCTGCTGGGGTAATGCAGTGTCTGTGCATCCCTCTGGTTCAGCCCTCGCAGACCCCATCCCTAGGACTGATGAAGGGAAAAAAAAAATTCATGGGGTGACATAAAACAAATGAATTTTTCTTCAATAAATCATTTTAGAGAGACTATTGACTTTAGGACCTTTGAATGCATCGACCCATTCATAAAAATCTCATCTTCTCTTGGTACCTTGTACGCTTTCCTTCCCTTCCCCTGTCACAACCACTACACTTCATTTTCTTTTCCTTTCTTTTGCTGTTTCTTTTCTCTCCTTTTTTTCCATTTTGACCCTGTAATCCTATCTTAACCTTCTAATCCTCTCTGCAGTTCCCTCTTCTTCCCTGATCTCAGCTCCATATCATTCACAGGCTGCCACACTGACAGGAGAGAAAGAACAGCAGATATTTACTGAAGTATTACCATAAAGATTAAAGCCAGCAAATACCACGACTCACTCCTTCCCTCCAGCCCTTGGCCTAATGAAAACACTCTGCACTCTTTCCCTTTTCTTGGAAACAAAATGACAAAGCCCTATAATCTCTAAGGTGAAAGAAAAAAGAAGGCCCAAAAGTGATTAAAAGGATAGAAAAGCTAGCAGAAAGGGAAATAGAAGTGGGAATAATATTATTTAGCACTTCTATAGGACCATGTGCGCTTTCCATGTGTTCCTTTTCTGTCTGTATTCACCTCTTATCCCCACTGCTTGCAGTATAAGCCCCCTGAAGGAGGATTCTGCTTTTTGTTCTCTGTGTGCTCAGGACCCCGCAGAAAGGGATGCAGATGCACAGCCCTGGCTCGCATGGCCATGGCAGGAATAAGCAGAGCTCAAGGCCCTTCACAAGGGACGTAGCTGTTACCTACCCCAGGCTGCCAGGAGCACAACAAAAGCCCAGCAAGATGGGGTGACTCAGGCATGGCTAGGAAGGGGCTCTACCTGGAGGAAAGCTTGGGCAACCTGAGTGCTGCCTGTCCCTCAGCCTTGCTGCACCCAGGACATCAACCAAGGAGGACGAGGGGAGACCACCAGAATGAGAGAGGGAAAGGCAATGAGGATGTTGGATAAATGAGAAGAGAGAAATGAAAAATTAATGAGAAAGGAAAGGTTTAAAAAAAACCAAAAAGGTAAAGCCAAAGATAATTGAGGATGGAAGGAAAAAATAAAAAAGGAAAGGAGAAGCAAAAAGTAGAAAATAAAGAGCTGAGCTTCATAGGGCCAGAGAGTGAGGAAGAACTTCTCCAGAACATGGAAACAGACAGTTTGGAGCAGAAGGGAAAAATATTTATGACAGCAGTAACGCAATGCCTTGTCCTCAGAGAAGACAAGCCTTTTCAAAATATAACTGGAAAACTGTGGCGCTATAAACCAGGTGACTATGTCCAGGCAGGACAGACATATGCATGAAGATCAGCCCTCTCCCTCACTTTGACATGTTCATCTTCCTCTTGTTCCTCTTGTTTCCCCATCCATCCAGACACAAGTGCAGGGACAAGGGGTACCATGCTGTGGTACCACGAGGTACCATGCATGAGGTACCATGCAATAAACCATGCACAGGATGTACTGGCAGAACACAGAGCTTTATTACAGATGTAAAACTACGAGAACTGCACAGAAGATAAACCTGCACACAGGAGCTCAGCTCTGACCAGCTCACAGCAACTGGTCCTGACCAGATTGGAAAAAGTATATTCTGCGCAACAACAAAGAAGTGAACCCCACTTAAAAAAACAACCAACCAAACAGCTACAAACAAAACCAAAATCCCAAACCTGACCTGCCTATCTTTTCGATAGATCTAGCCAACTCAAACAATTAGAAAGGGGAGCTCGACATAACTTTGTAAAGTTTACTTCACGTGTAAAGTTCTCAACAGTGCTATTGCTGCTGGACTTCTCTGTCCAAAGAAAAGGGCTATTTATTCATGGCAGACAAAGCTGATGAGTAAACAGGCGCATGCCACCCTCACTATGCAGTGAGAACTGAAGTGTGCACTTGCCCAGACTGCTTCCATCAAAATATCCCAGAGCACTTAATGAATAGTCCATTAAAGCCTGGCAGCACCTTTGGGAGATGAAGGAGGAACAATGAAGGATCACTTCAGCCATCACAGAAGGGCACCTCCCTTTAGACATGAAGAGCAGAGCTTGTTGGCAGTGCACAGACACACCTGTGCACACACATAAGACAGTTTAAGGAAACAAGAATACCTCTCACAGTTAAATGTACTGGGGCAATTAAGTAGCTAACCTAAAGTGAAATTTGGCCAGAAGACAATAAAGTGATCATGATTTACCAAGCTTTACTTAACACCTCTCATTAAAAGAGGTCGAAGCAGTTTTTGAAAGTGTTAGGTATTTTTATCCCTATCACATAAGGAAAAGAAAAACAAAGAAAGGGAAAAGGTGTGCCAAAGTCCACACACAGTAAGAAGCAGAGTAGAGAACAAACCCTGGGTTTTCCAGGCTTGTTATCCTATCTGGTATGCTATCTCCCATGTTATCTCTGCTCACTGCATCTGGACACATCTGCATTTAAAACTTCTCACTGATGAGGTGAGACTCTATGCATCCAGCTAGCCAGTAACCATGCCAGGGTACGAGTCCACAGACCAAGCTTTCAGCGTGTTCTCACTGCAAACCACAGAATCCCCCAGCAATCATCACCTCCCTCTGTGTCACAAGGCACAGTATATGCTTAACAAATGGCTGTGACCAGCACATCAGCACTTCCACCTGCAAACATGTTGCTGAAGACTATTGTAAAGAGCAGAACCTGACCCAAGCACTGCTCAGGCTCTGCTCTGCAGGATGCTCCAACACAAACTGCTTTAGTGCCCAGAGGCAGCAGCACAAACCAACTTCCTCAGCTTACAATGCTTTGCTTTCTGGGAACAGGGTGGGAGCGCTGCCTGTCATCCTCCTAGGGATGCATTGTTTTCCCAGAGATGAGGAAGATCCCAACCGGTTTTGTGTTTCAATGGCCATGGCACAGAGGGCATCCTGTTACAGAAGTCTCTTTTGGACAAAGCTGGAGTGTACTTGGGAGTCATCAAAATTTGTTGTCCCATTATGTCCATGCCAGATAGTCAGATAAAAAAGGACTGCCTGACAGAGCTGCACTTTGTGTCAGACAGACTTGGTTGGGCAGGCTCAAAGGTGCTTCTCCTCCTTACTGTTTAATTACTGTGAACAGAGGTTTTAACAGAGAGAGATGCTATTTGAGACAAGGCTGGTTAGAGAGATAGCCGGGTCCTTGGAGTTAGTAATTAATTACCAGGCATTCTCAGTCTTACGACATTAACTGCTTACCCTTTTAAATAGTAGTAAATTGGAGATACGTGTCTAATTAGAGTTGTAAAATGCTTTAGAGGATTGAACAGAGAGAGAGAGAACTTACAGAGATGGAGTGGGAGGCAAAGTGCTCTCTGTGAGGAGAGGAGATGTGGGAAGGAGATGATATGAAAGGCTGTTTTAGTTTATAATGTACCAAAGTCCTGGTTATCTGAAGGGACTTCCAGCTCTGCCAGGCTGCACAGGGGCATGCTCCCACAAGAGGGGAAGCAGGGAGAGTACTAGATGTGCTCAGGGTTGATTTTTTTTTTCCTAGAAGGTCTCAAACAGACCTTGAAGTCTGCCACTGCTATCAATCTAGCAATTACTGTATTTCACATCCCAAGTGCAGGCATGTCCCCATCCACTCCAAAGATCTCAGAAAGTACATACCAATAGGCTGTACTAAACACACACTAGGTTGTTATTACTTTTAGGAGACCAAAAACTCTAGGGGCTTTCACTAAAGAGACAGGTCTGGATTTACTGTTCTTCAGAAACACACACTTAGAATGTCAACTTCCTCCACCTGCCCCTTAATTTAAATAGGGGAAAAATAATAGAAAGTAAGCTATTCACTGCTGGATTCCTATTGAGTATCATGTGATCTCAGTCTCTGCTACCAGCATCTTATTAGAGTGTTTTTCAGGTCAAAACCACACCAAGCAGTGTATTTTGTGCAAATGCTTTTCACTTGCCCATTTGTACTCTCCAGCGGGCTCTCCTGGGAACTGAGGTCAGTCACATGGTTTAAGAACTTTGTTACAAAGCAGAGAGACTTCTTGTTTTATAGGAAATAACATAGCTCAAATAAAGTACTACTGAAATAATCATAGTGGTCTAGTATGTAGTCAAGTAACAAGGAGGTCCAAAATAGTTTGCTCTGAGGCACCATGTATTAAACATTCCTCCCTTTCTAGCTCTGATTTTTAAAGTTACATCTTCATTCACCAGCATCCATGCCCATTTCTTCCCACTTGAATATTTTTCCCCCTACTTCCTCATCTGTAAAAAATAATCTAATGACCCTAGAAAGATACTGGCTAGAGTTTTGTCCCAATGGTGTGCAGAGTGGCAGAGTTCTGGGGATATTCCGTGCTTTGGTGCAGCAGCAGGCTTGGTTTCACAGTGGTTTTTGCCAGATGGCTTTGGGTTGTAAAGACACTACTTAGTATCTTCTATCTTCATGGGACTAAGTATTTGAGACAGCAGATTCCTTGGGCAAAATCTTTTGTATGATAACATTATAAACAAAAAGATGAGTTATAATCAAAGCTTGACACTTTTCAAAGGCATTGAGTGCAATGACTGCCTGAATGTCTGAATTCCGATTACTTTAATTATAATCTGCCTTCCAAAACAGTCCCTGCAATTGAAACTGGATGCTTTCTTCTTCTTTTCTTGTCTCCAACCCACTGTCATTTGCTATTTAATACTTACAGGGTTCCACCTCTGAAGTGACTGTGCTTAACTGATGAGCAGAGCTCAGCAATCTCTCCACAGGAGCTTTCTTACACCATTACCAGAGGTGACACCTCACCTCAAAAATTCCAGGGAAGGAAAAAAGACTGCTTAAAGAAACAGTTAATTTTAAAGGAAAAAAAAAAAAAAAGAAAAAAAGAGAGAGCTCCATAAAACAAGAACTCAAATGAGCAGTGTATCGACTCAGTTTACTAACAAGTGAGAAAAAGGCATTCTGCTGGGCTATACCCTGTCTTGAGCAGAAGCACTGACCAAGCACACAATGTCAGGAGATGCACATTCTGGAAGGAATTGTCTGAGTTACCTGTTGGCTTCTAAATTAACCACAGTCATTCAGAAATTAAGATTAATGCATGGCAAACTCATAAAAATCCTCTATTCAGAATGGACAAGAATCCAAACATAATGATAAGATGCACTGAGACAAGGAGAAAAAATGAGGCTTAGTGCAGTAGTGTACTGCAATACAGTGTCCCATATCAGGTCATCCTATCTGCAAAAGATGCAATAGAAATAAAAAGGGTTCAGGGACAGGTGACAGCACTGAGTTAGAGACCTCACAGAGTATCTGTAAGAGGAGAGATTGAAAACACTGAGGTCTTTTGCTTCAAAGAGGACACAAAGCAGGCTGGATAGTGAAGGATATATAAAACAATGAAGAATACAGCAAGGGCAAACATGGTGATAAAGGCAGGGAATATCCCATACAGCAAACATTGCCTATGTAAGGCTGGGTAGGATTTGCTGCTTTCCTACCAAGTGCAATAATGTATGTAATTCACTGCCACAAGGTAACAACCAGGCCTAGCACTATCCCAAAAAGCAGTACATTACAGGATACCAATGGTGACTTTATAAATGTTGGACAAAGTCCTGCTCATGACCCCTTCCCCCCAACAGCAGTGATATCAATTCTCTTGCTTCAGACTAAAAACAGGAAACAATCTGTACAGGACACAGAAATTTCTCTATCAGCAAGTTATTTCTATGGTTCTGCATATTTGCCCACTTAGGAGGTTTTTGTATTTTCTTATATAATGTAAATTTAAAAATGCAAGATACTGATGTAAAAGGGTTCTGCTATCATCTGCTGTTTCTTAAATTCTTCTGTTTGCGAGGAAATTCATATATGCTAAACAAGAGTCTGTTTGAAAGGCACTCTCTCTTAAGGACTTTTAAGTATTCAAGCAGGAGAGGAAAATGATCATCCTACGTTTTAATGAGTTCATGGAAGACCTGAAAAGAAACTTCCCTTTCAGATGGCTTGTGTCCCAGCAGTTGAAAATTCCACCCTGCATCATGTCACCCCTAGTGACTCTGTGATCTCCACAAAATGCTGCATCTGGCATTCCCTGACCAATCAAGGAGTGCACTTTCTCAGTAAACTTCTAGGGAACAGACAGCTTGTTTCAATAGATTTATAGTATCAGCCCCTGAAAGGACCTGCCACCTACGTAGTTCCAAGATTTACAGGCCTGTCATTTCCTATGACCCCATCTAGATCTTCCTGCAGAGCTGTGTGAGCTGTTACGCACTTTGTAACCACCTTTTGAGACACTCCGCTTTACTCCTTTCCAAAAAAGTGAATAAGCACATCCAAACCCCACAAAACACTTTGCACTGCTATGTGTAGGTATCTCCTCTCAATTTCCTCCCTTCTTTTACAGAAATGCATGGAAGTAGTTTCCTCCTTTACAAAGATGCTCATTCTCTGGACCAGAATCCCCATTTCATTGAGGAGAACACTCAGATGGCAAACACCACTCATAGATTTCCTTGGGAACACAAAAGAAGTCAAGTGTTCCCTCCCACAGCTTCATTTCCATAAATTGGAACTGCCAAGATCTGGCCTTTCTGACCACAACTGAGGAAAGATGATCTCCTGCTTTTGCATTACATTCAGAGACATTAATGTGATATTCTAGTCCAGCAGCAAGTTAGGTAGCACAGCTCTGAACAAGACCTAAAAACTGGGGTTCCAGCCAGCAAAGATTTTGGTCACCTATGTCTGGCCACTAATTTGGTGAGGCAAACCTCCTTTTCAAGCCTCAGTTTCCCACACTAGAAAATGGGGACAAATAGTGGCTTGTCTTAAAGGGGAAATCAATTAAAATACTTTGAGATTCAGAAATGGTAGTGGCTACTGCGCTAAATAATCTCAAAGTACTCCTATGCCCTGACATAGATCTGACAATAACTTTTTTACACATGTTTTTAGTAGAGGTTAACATTTTCATTTTCTCTGAGCATATTTTAGTCTCTATCACATAAAAGCAAGGCCTATGTAAGGCACCGACAAGCAGAATGCACAACCATTAATTTCTGCAAACCACCCTTGGTGTCTGTGAAAACACTCCAGGTAACTCAATAAATTAGAATAATAAACACAAAGGAAACCAAAGAACAAGCAAGGACAGGGCAGAAATCACAAACAGAGACCGACAGCCCAATACATGGTACAAGAGCAGTCCAAACTGGGCCTCCATGAGGCACTGGGGAGCCTCGGGGAGGGAGACGTGATCTGGAGGCTATCCAAGCCTTGGTACTGCTCCTTGTTGCCCCCTGAATCTCCTACGAGCAGCTTTAATTTCAATGTCAGCGCACACAGGGTGCTCCCCCAGTGCCCGCAGGGCGCTCTCCCGGAGAGCGCAGCCCCTGCGGCCACAAACCCAGCCAAGGAGCTGCTGCTGATCAAACAGCGCCTCGGCAGCAGCAAGCAGCGCCCAAGGCTGCAGTGGGGCTGCAGCAGGGGGTGTCCGGCTGCTGTCAGGGGACAGCGCCTGGTGCCAGCTCTGGAGATGCAAAGGGAGGGCTTCAGCTGCCCAGAGGTGTTGAGCAGCACCCTCTGCCTGAGGGCAGGGAGCGGAGGAGAGGGAGGATGAGCAGCCCTGCTTCTAAACAGGTTACTTTGGCTCCTTATGCAATCTGCACTCCTACAGAAGCAAATCAACCCCCGAGGGGAAGCAGAGGGAATCTTTAGTGCTGGAAAAGCATTTACTTTCTTGCAGGAAAGTTAAGTTTTCTTGCTGTTACCACCCCTTTCTGGTGTGGTATGGGCAATACTCCCAGCAAAGTTCTCCTGAACTGAGGATCCCCACACCAGCTCTGTCCTGGCATCCCTATATCCCTTATGCTGCTCCAGACCTATTTCTTTCTTCAACACACCAGGTTTATGCATTTTAAGTGCTCACTTCTGCAGCTACTCCTATTTCAGTCCCAAGTCTCTTCTGAACAGAAACTGCCATTCACATAAAAATGATGAGGACAGGCAGAAAGAATCAGATTGTCAGGAAAGATTCAGCAAACTTGTTCCATTTTCTGCCTGGATCAAGCCCTGAACCCACAGGAGGCCTCCAGAGGTACTCTCTGCTGCAAACGTTCTGTGACATTTAAGAGACCTCCCAATGAGTCCTGGGAGCAGAGCGATGGACTTCTAGGGGAAAGTTCTGAATTTGCCACGCAAGGGACTGATGCTATTTATAACAATTCCTGCTGTCCCCAACTGGGCATGAAGACAATCAGCATCTGTCCACACCCTGGGGGAAGCTGCAGAACCAGAGATGTGGTTTGTGTATCTGTGCAGTGCCTGCTGCTCCAGCATGAAGACGGCAGGGTGGGCAGAGAGGAGCTGTGAAGGGCTCAGCCAGGGCTGGGGAGATGAGGGGCTGGGGGAAGGGGATGGTACCGAAGGGGATGGGTTTTGCATGCGAGTGTCTGTTACTTGAGATCATACAGATGGTTTCTCTTTAGCTGTGGTTTTGAAAAACCCCCTGCCTACTCTGCTGGAGTCCCTTTCCTGCCAAAGCCAAACCTGGAGCTGCCAGACATGGGGGAAGAGCTCAAAGGTTTCTGAAAACAGAGAGTGTATTATGCTGGGGAGCTTGGGACTGGAACTCTATACAGGTAGCCTTGCATGCTTTGTCTGCTTGTTCTGACAGGGCAGAGCCCAGGAGCAGCACTCTGACCTGGTCCTCCTGCCTGGCAATTGGTTTCCCCACAGCCTGCCTCCACCATCCCCCTCTATCTGCCAACAGTCCCCCTTCCTCCCACCCTGTCCCACACAGCAATCTGCTGACTGCTGACAGCAATTCCTCTGGCTTGAAGAGGGGCCCTTCCTATTTCCCCCCATTCCTGCTGCTCAGACAGAAGCTTCCTCTCCCTTACTTTCCTCTCTGACACATCCAGATTCCCTGCATGGAAGAACCCCCATGTTGCAAGGCCTTTCTGGGGCATGGGTCTCTTGTTCCTCTCCCCTCACCAGCAGCAGCACACACATTTGTTTCCTTGCTCCATTAAGCCAGTAAATGAGGCTGGCTTAGCTCAGCACCGTGAGCTGGTGCTCTGAGCCCAGGATGTGTCTCAGCACAAGAAATAACACTGATGAGCACAAAGGAGGGATTTGTGAGTTTGGCACCACGCTGTTCTACCCCCTGACACTGAGGAGAGCAGCTTCTGGAGACCAAATCAAGCAAGCTAATGTAGCCTGCAAATGTTTTGGGGGTTGGCCAGGTGACCATGCTGCTTTCTTTGAGACCATCCACCCTGCTCCAGGAGAAGATAAATCAATGCAAGGCAACATCTGCCAAGATATTGACTTTGGCTCTGCTCACGAACTGCCTGCACTTCAGAGATGGGTAATATTCAGCTTGATTATCTCTCACCGCCAAGAGGAAGTTTCTCTCTATGCTTAAAATCACTAGGATGAGCCAAGGAGGAATCGATCTGTGGGAGAGAAATGCTGACAAGAAAACACCAGTCAGAGACAGGATGAGAGTGGATGGTGGGTGAGCAATGGAGACAGCCCCTGGCAGCTTGCCTGGCCAGGTTAGCAACAGCCTGGGTCACTAAAGCTAGAGAAAGATTAACACCAAGCACATTACTCCAAACTTTACAGCAGGCCCCTTTATGCTCTTCCCCTTCTTCCCTGAATAGCTTTTCCTCTCTTAAATTGCTCCTCAACCTCTTAAGACATCCTTTCTCTACTCACCCCTACATCCTCACTGCACTGGAGTTTTCTCATCGCCTCACGTGCACCCAGTTCACTGCTAAAGCCATGACAGTCAGTAGCTGCAAGGCTTGCCACCTGCTCCACTTTGGGCCTGATGTCACATGCCAGCTCCCTAGTGAGGAAAAGCCCCAGGAGTACTCATAAATTGCACCACATCCACCTCTCATCAGGTAGACTCAAATCCTCATGGGCTCATATACCAATGCACAAAGTGATTTCATACCGATAAAAGGTGACATTTCATTAACAGAACATGCTGACAAAGCCTCATGAAGTGAGCATTCAGCAACATCATCAAACTTTCCCAGGATAAAACACTGAGTCTCCGACTTGTTTTTTCCCTACTACGCTTACGGTAAAACATCCTGTAGGTCCTGTGGCCCTCCAAGGGCAGCAGATGAAAAAAATCTGAGTCCCTGCAGAAGAAAATCAGTGTCATAGTTTTGACACTGATTCTTACTCTTTTTTACCAGATAGGTTGAGTGTCACATGCTTGGACTGGAGGGGCACTGATGACAGTCTCCTTGGAGCACATCATGTCCCTGAGATGGAAGGGAGAAGGTCAGCCACAGCCAAAGAAATGGGCAAGGACTGCCTGGCCAGGCTCACTCAGCATCTCACTGAGGCATTTCCCTGAACCTTTCAGCTGCCTTTCTGCCTATGCTCCTGCTGTTCTCTGAGCCTCAAGGCAGCACAGAATCAAGCAGCAGAGGTAGAAGAGACCCAAAGGAACTATCTAGTCTGTTCTACTCTGTGAAAGATAGATCAGTTCTACTTTGTCATTTGTGGCAGCTGTCACTCCTCGTACATGTCTAGTCAGGCCTTAAAACCCTCCAGTGATGGAGTTACACAGCCTCCCAAGGAAATTTGACTCAATGTTTTGCAATCTTTACCGTTGCAGAGCTTACCGACATCAAACCTGCCTCTCTTGCTACAATCCTAAACTCCTCCCCATCTTCTTCTGCAGAAGTAATTCCTTTCTTTTGTGTCCTATGTACCTGCATGCTGTTATGCATATCTCACATTTAGTCCTCTTTTCTTCAGTTCTAACAGCCCCATTTTCATCCATCTGTCCTCATAAGTATGCTGTTTAGACTTATGATCATTCCCACTTGGAGTCCATCCAAGTGGACCACATCTCCTTAGAAACATAAAGCCCTCCAAAGAGACACAGGACCCTGCTGCAGTGATAGCAGGCAGCCAGAGCACTTCTACTGAAGCAGAGACACAGCTACAGCACAACACAAGGATGCTGTAAAATCTAATGCATGCCCTTCCTTCTCTCTGCTCTGGGGGTTGGATGCTGCTCCCACTTTGAGCTTCCTGTGGGGAATAAAAAAAAAAAAGGCATTTGAAAGGCTAACTGGTCTGACCATGTCCAAAGTCCTTGACCCACCTGGCCTGCATTTAAGTGCTCCTCCCCGAGTCAGGGCAGAACAAAGCTGCACGTGTTCCTCCTCCTTGGGACACACTTTTCAAATTGATAGACCTGCATGCCTCTGACTCATTGCCAGTACTGGAGACCAGCCAGGAGAATAGGAAGGAAAGAAATGCCACTCTAAAGGCCAATGAATACGCATGAAGCATGTTACGCAAGAACCCCCGTGGACCCCCTTACCCAGGTAAAAGTCCTACAGATGGCCCATCCCTAACCACAGTGTTTGCAGTGGGGAGGATGTGTGGGTGGACAGATAATTTGATATTTAACTGAAAAAACTAAAATGGGTTTAATGCAGTGCAAGGAAGACAGATTGCCTGCAGCACCTTCTGCTCCTGATTATGGATGCCAATCTCAGGTTTCTCTTAAGTGTAAAAGCAGCAAAAATGTGTGGGTTTTCACCAGATCTTCAGAGACACAGTCCTACAAAAAGTGCCACAGGAGGTTAATAAAGAGTGACCAGCACCAAGGAACATCCCTGTTACAGCACCAGCAGCTGGTGCTTTAGTTTTCTGTATCATCTTATGGTTGCATGACAAATGGAAAATTAGACAAATGGGGGGCCAAACGTGGGGCAGTCTCCAAAATTTCTACAGCTTCTGCAATGGACAAATACGGCTGAAATTATCATAACTCATCAGCTAAAGTCCTGATGCTTCAAGGTTAGAGAGGTCTGGCAATTTGAACACTGAGAATTTTCCCTAACGTTGCACCACCATTGTCTTTTAAATGCATCTGCCTTCTTTGCCACTTGCAGAAGAAAATCTCAGATTTGCATTCCAGTGCTGATGTGTCACCCCACGTGAGTGTCACGCAAGAGTGTCAAGCTTCCCACCCAAGAAAGAGCTACAACAGAGGGAGAAAAAGCCCCCAGCTGCCTCCTTCCAAGTTCCAGGAGTAGAATCACAGCACACCAAGCAGGCACTGCAGTGTGTTCCTCTGCTGACAGCAGCAAGGTGGCTTTCACACCAGCCTGCAGCCTAAGCTCTTGCCTGTCAATCACCTCATAAATGAATGAGATCTGCTACCACTCCATTTCCAACTTGGATCACAACTGAAAGCAGGAGAAACACATCACTGGGAGGCAAAAGGCACCCAACTGTATTTCTGCGAGGAAGAGGAAGAGCTTTACTGGTCACACAGCGTCACTTCTTACTAGCCCTCCTACACACACCCTTTCTGTGAGCTTACTAAACATATATGCACCAGGCATTCTGTGCAGGAAGAGAAAATGTGGGGCCAGTCTGAAGACCTGGAGGCAGGGGACAGAACCTGCCTGAGAAATGTCAGGGGGTTGTGGAAGGATCACTCCTATTCAAGCAGCCCACCAAAGGCTAAGGGGGAAGCAAATGTGAAAAGGAGGGAGGGAGGGCAGGCTGCAGCAGCCCCTCTCCATCTTCTTCCAGCAGCTTAAAGCCTCCCCAGTCCTTTGACTCAAGAGGACTGCTAATAAACCTGCCTGCACTGAAGGGACAAGCATGGTGCACTAAATCACAGCCCACACATGTCTCTGCTCACAGCAGGAGGGAGGCTACACTGCCCCTTCCCCTGTGAAGCCCCAATGAACAAGTGCCTCAGCTGGTGCAGGCTCCCTGCTCTATTGCTGCAGGGATGGAGACCATGGATCATGTTACATCATATTTGGCAGAGAGGGGACAATCATTTTTCAAGGAGTAATCACTCCTGGAATCTCACTTTTCTCCAAGCTCAGAGGACACTGTGGAACAGATGGGGGCTTCCTAGCATACCTGTACTCCCTGCAGCACTCAACAATTGCACCTTGCAGTGGTAACGTTTTCCTCCCCTCTTGAGCATTTTCCAATTCCAACATGCTTATTTGTGCCTGGTCCTCTCTGTCACGTTTTCCTTTCTGTTCTCTGACCACATAAGAATTGGGCCTGATCATGGACAAATTCGTGCTGACTCCAGTTGGGAATCAGGGCTGGAGGTGGGAATGAAACTCACTACAAAGGAGCTGGTGTGAAGGAGTCAGCTAGGCTTTGTCACTGTGGTTCCTCTCTTCCAAAGAAAAAGGAAGAGATAATGATGTTGGAACATTTTAACCTTTCTTTTTCTGAGCTTGATAGGCTTGGCCTGAGGCACCTTTTCGAGCAAAAACAGGCTGCTGCAAGATTGATTGGTTGGGTGCAGAGTTTAAAGGTAATTTTCTCTTGTCACGTGCACATAAATTATTGTGGCTCAAGCTGTGATGAGCTCTACATCTCACTTGTTCGACTGCTTTTATGCCTGGGCTCCTGTGAGGGGTTGCAAGAACCATGTCCAGTGCTCCCTAAGCAGCATCCAACATAAATATATATCAAGAGCACCACAGGCATACACACAAAATTAGTGTCTTGGTTTAAGGTGAGGAAGGGGCACATGCCTGCAGATCTGTACGGACAGGGCTTCCAGCTGCAGAAGTTGCTGCTAGAGCCTTGTTTTGCTCATCCATGGACGTTTTAAAAACATTCTGTCCATGAACGCCAGGGCAAGGAAAACTCATCCACTCAGATTATTCACAAGGGGAGAGAAAAGAAGATGCACATGCACACACACAAAGGAAGCACAGCTGCAGCCAAAGTGAATTCATTTTTAACATTCATGAAAATATTCACAGAACACTTCAGTGCTATTTGCCTAAATTTTTCTGTTTGGAGTAAACACTTGAGCCAGCGCAGGCTGTATGTTCTAGGCGCAGTACCGCATCAGGGATTAGAGTTGGCTCCTGGATCCAAGTCACAAATGCACACCACGTCCCAAGTACATGTGACTCCCTCACTTTAAGGCACAGACTCACAATCTGCCACACATAGTTCCTGACTTTTGATCCTTGCAAATGGACTTTGCAAGTACCCGCAGCCACCGCATTCCCCATCCATCGCAACCTTATGCAACAAAGGCGTGTGCGCTCTGCCAAATTTAAACACAAAAGCAGTGCCAAACAGCGACAGCTCTGGCATGGCCCTGGTCTGGGGGAGCAGACCTCTCTCCCCATCTCTACTCCCAACCCCTCTACTCAACCAAACCCTTTCACTGGTTTCTTTCCCTGTGTATTCTAAGCAGCTCAGACAAGGGGAAATGCTACAGCACACAAGGGAGACCTCAGCTGAAGCCCTGAAGACAAGAGCTGTGTGCGTTGTCTCTTCCTCCTTCATAAATACAGCTGAGATGACGACTGGATAATTGGCTAAGTGCCTGTCAGCTTAATAACAGAGAGAGAGAGAGAGACAGAGAGGCAAAAGGAGAGATTTGTATTTACTATTCAAAGTCATGGATGCTGCCTGCCAGTGGATTTCAACACGGGTTTTGTTTGCAGAGGAAGGCACGAGAGGTGATTGGATATGCAGCTCCGAATCATGGTCTCGTGTGAGGGTGGACAACCAGCCTGGGATGGAGAGAGGAAGTAGAGCACTGAGGTAGCTGCCATATAAGGCACTATTGGGTTTCTGTTTAAAGTATCTGTGGTTTCCTACACCGGAAAAGCATCTCCACCACCACCCCTGGGAGGGCACTGCTCTCACTGATACACCATGTTAGGGACAATGACAGTGGTGCATCTCCAACATGGCCATCCTGCTGACCCTGAGAGGAGAAGATGTAGTGGCACCATGAGTGGCAGCTGCACAGAGGTGGGACCACTCCCCTTTTGTTTTGCCCAACGCAGAGGTTGGCACAGGCTGGGGGGTAAGCTGGAACCCTCTTGGCCTTTCCCTTTTCCCCATAAATCTGGTGCACTTCTAGGAACCCATCTAAGGAGATCACCTGTGATGAGAAACCATTCAGACATATCTGGGTTCTTACAGGACAGCGGGAGGCTGTGTGCAGGAGAGGAGGCTCTTCCTTCTTTCCAAGTTTTCACTACTTCCCTCTGCTACTGAAATGCAAATTGGTGGGAGTGGTTCAGGTTGCCCCCGCAAAGGGTCAGTTTTAGCCAGATTTACAGTGGTGTTAATCCCTGAGCTTCAGAAGAGGAAGATGCTATATTCTGTTGCTATATACTTGCTGCTTTCTCTCCTTAACAGCTGTAGCAACTGAAACACACTGAAACAAAAGGACACTTCAGCATTGGTGAGGATTACTGAGGTCCAGGAGTAGGAAAAAGCCACAGAGGCCTCCAAGTAAGCGGAACCTTATCCAGGCCATCTGGCAGTGCTGCCTCTCAGTTGCAAGTGTGGCAACTTTACAAAGTATATGAACATTTGTCCCACTGCACACAAGAAAACACTTTCCACTTTTAAATGAGAGCAAACATAGGGAAACACACCCTTGCACACAGGCACGCACAAGCACACACCTCCCAGATTTCATACAGATGCGCTATTGCAAAATATCTGCTGAATGCCAGCCCAGTGTGAGTGGGCTCATTTCCATCAAGTTATTTGGGACTGAGGAAGCCCAGCCCCTGTGAAATCAATAGAGCTGCAGCAGTGCTATTTCTCCTCTCTTTGCACAGGGCTGAGCGCAGTGGGGGAACTCTACGACCACAGCCGGCCTCTCCCACACAACCAAGTTGCTCCTAATAAAAATCTGCAGAAATATATCAGCACAGAGGAGACTGGCGGTTCACATTATTTTGAAATAACTGTTTTCTAGGCAGAGGTGAAACTCATCATTATTAGTTCCCATTACTTACCATAAAACTAGGCACATTAGATGTGCTCGAAGCCTGAAGCAAATGCTTTGGTGTCAGATTCAGCTGAAAATCACATTCGTTTATTTCTTCAGCAAGAGAACAGTAAAAGAAAACTCAGTAAATTCCTGACTTCACCTTTGTGGCCTCCATTGCACTTACTCCAGCAGAGCACAAGTTCACACAAACCAGAGTGAGTTTTGATGGACAACAAAACTAGGCAACTTCAATGAAAATGGCTATATTCAGCCTCTCAGTGAGCCTGTTGAAGCCCTGCCGCTGCATCAGCAGCAAGCTGTGGCCCTGCAGATCTGTCAGAATCAGATGCCTGTGGGTCTGGATATAAAGGGCAGGTACGTGTAACATATATTTTGAAAACTTATAGTTATGAGATGGCAAATTCCAGTAACTGTGAGCTATTTTAAGAATAGGTCTTTCCTCATGACCTGCTGGGGAGGGGAGTGGAAGAGGTACTGATTCCAAGACACTTCAGGTAACGTGTAGTACTATATAAATTATAATGCCAACTAAGTAGGAAAACATATGGTACTTAGTTGCAAACTGAAGTGTGTTTGCAGACTCAGGGGAGGAGGTTAAAGTCATACAGTTCAACGCTGTCTCTCCATCTTTCTGAATGCAAAATATACGTTCAGTGTTATTAAACATGCATCGTTTCACCAAAGAAAGCCTTTCCTTTTCTAATTTCCATTCCACTTTTCCTTGTGATAGGTTAGTCCCACCCTGAAGGAAGTACCCCCTTACCTCTGGGTGCACCATATAAAAATAATGCGTGTGTGTAAGGAGAGATGATGATTGCCAGCCTTTGACCATACACATATTGCAACTGTCTTTATCATATGTATACACACACACACACACACACACACTCTCACTTATCTATGGATGCATGTGTGCCTTCACATAATGGCACCATCTGCTGCCAGAGCTGGAAGTTTTGCAACATCATCTGTTACTACATTTATACATTTTTATTTTTCATTTGAAGGAAAGAATCAGCAGACTTGCACAGATCCCGACTCACACATGCACCCTGGAACTGATAATGAAGGCTTTGTACAGGCCAGAGAGAGAGGAAGGCACTTGGGACTTCTAGTCAACACCAGTGTGGATGAGGATGTACTAGGGAATCCTCATTTGTCACATTTGCTGGGTTGCTGTGTGGCTGAGCCAAAAGGCAAGCCAAGCTAATGGATGGGTCACTAGGCTGGCTGTGCCTGAGCCCTGCGAGCAACCCTGGGTGCGTCCCCTCACCTCCTGCCCACCCACCCGCAGCCTGGGTCCATCCCTGCTAATAGCCTGCCTGCCCTGCAGAGGAGGGGATCTCTCACTCTCTGCTCACGTGGCACTTAATACAAAGGGTGCCTCAACCCAGTGGTGGCCTCTAAGTGCCACAACAATACCACTAATAATCAAGGTTACAATTTTACTGCCAAGACTGTATTATTATGTGGCATTATACGTTTGAACGTGCCTATTCTCATTTCTTGCAAAGGGCTCAGCTCAGTGCTCCCTGTTATAAATCATATGCTAATTGTGAGTGTAATCTGAACAGTTTTTACTTTTCTTTTAAAATGACGGTATAGGGCATAAACTTTGTTGTGATGTTGTGTTGCTATTTCGCCTGAGGTGCTTTTGTCCTCTAGCACAGCTCCACATGTAACATATCAGCAAAATACTGGGAGGCCAAGAACAGAGTTTGCATAAATTGCTTATATTGCAGGATTACGCCAACAGTACTGTCATTACTGCTGGTAATTTGATTCTAGCCCATCCTTTGAAACATGCAACTTGAAGAAACTAAGTACCCGTTAGGATGGATGTTCCTAAATGTGCTATCAGCCTGAAACTTTACATTATTTTAAAATACCTGGTAAAAATGAAAAATGCACACTCAGTCAAATGTTGGTTTTCATCTGCACATCAGCATGAGATTGTTTTAATTCTTGATGAAAAGTTGATGCTTGGAAAAACTCAAGAGCAATGAGCCAAATTCTGGCCTTGGCGAGATCCCAGTTCTCCAAAGGCTGAACATCATCTGAGCAGCGCTCAGAAGCTTATGCCCTGTATGAGTCACTTGTACCTCTTCATTTGCAGTCCCTGGGAATCTGCCCCAAAGAAAAATGGAATATTTCTGACTCTGCCCTTGGGCTTTTCTGGATTTGTACTGGTAGAACAGAACAGATTGGGATGGAGATGTGACCCATTTTGATTCCAGCTGGTGATGAGCTCCATTTCAGGAGTTTTCAAAGGCTAAATCTGCACTTGTGCCAGAACTTCCAAAATTCCTGGGCAACCTGCAAGTCCTGCTGACACCCTCAGATGAGCTCTTTGACGGCACTTTGAGGTGAGCTGCTGTGGTGGTTCTGAGGCAGCTGATCTTTCCCAACATGATGTACAGGTACTTGATCCCATAGCATGGACTTCTCACTGCCATTTTGCTTTTAAACCATCCAGAGGGTCAAACATAACACAGAAACACAGTCCCCTTCCTTCCCAGTTTGCAGCAGCTGCCCTTCATCACTGCACATGTCCCAGCTTAGCCAACATGCTCGTGTTCCTTGTCCCCGCCTTAGGCTGAACGTGTACCCGCCTTTGCTCACCCAAAATGTGCACAGCAAACGAGGTGGGAAGGGATGCTGAAGGTAGGCAAACAGCAAGAAGATTTGGGGTTGGAGCCTGTTTTTCTTTTCTTATTTTAATTAATTTGGGGGATATGTTGTACATTTCTTGTTTGGATATTATTTTCTTCTTTTCCTAACACCAAGTACGGAAGTTGCATACAAAACCTGACAGCCTCATGATTGTAATCTTGACAGCCAGACATTGGCAGGAACTGTAGCCAAAGTTCCCTCTCAATACTCAAAATAAGGTTCAGTGTCCTTCTTCACTTGCTGAAGACAGAGTTAAAAAAATGAAACCTTAGTAAGTCTGACAGGCTCGTCAATATACAGCGTTATCTTTAAAACATCCTACTCTCTTTTCTTGGTTGCAGCTGGACAAACACCAGCAACTCTGCTCAGCCCTTCTCACCTGTTGCAGCTCTCAGAGCCCTCCTCTCTTTTCTGCCTTGCTCCAAGGAGCAGACAATTACCCTTTTCCCTGCGAATAGCCTATAATGAGCTATTTTTATTCTCTCTGCAATTCCCTAACTTCCCCATGCCAAATACTCACTAAGAGTCACCAACCTTCAGCAAGGCCGACACATGAATCAAATCTGCTGCCAGGTCATTTAGGAGATGAGCCAGTTTAGAGTTAGGGACATTTTTTAATAGTCCTGGACTGAGGGAATATTTTAAATGCTACAGCTTTAAAAAGTCATCTCCAAACTTTTCAGAATAATTCTATTCTGAGTAACAAGCTGCAGATGAAGCTTCAGAGGACTGGTTTCCTTTAGGAACATTAGGGCTTATAATAAACTATTTTTCTCCACTTCATAGATCAGCCCACCCACCCATTCTTCCACCCACAAGTGTAACCCTATATACAAATGTATAAGGCCCCAAGAGGAAGACTCATTTAGAATATCCTGTCCTTGGTGATTTGCTGAATGATTTGCATCACAATTTCCAGGAACAAAATGTTTTTAGTTGTCTTATCACTATGTATATTGCTTTTATTTCTCTCCAACTGTGTATCATTTTTTCTCCCTCCTACATGATCATTTCCCTTGAATCTACAGGAGCTACTGGGCACTGGTAAACTGATGCTGCACAGTTCCTCTGAAGCAGATGTTTAGCCAAGATAGGTGATATGATCCATGCATAGAAAACTCTTACCTATCTATCTGTGGACATAAAGTTCTGCTTTGAACACAGTTAGTATAGATCATCTAATGGAGTTTTTATTTTTCCCCATCTAGCTCTTTTCCTTCTGTTGTCACAGTGGATCTATAGACAGGGAGAGTGAGGCACTGGGAGTTTTTCAAAACAAGGCTGTCTTAAAGTGAGTGATGTTTTGGAGGTTGACAAAACAGTGAGGGGGAAGCTAGCAAACAAATCTTTGCTTTAAAACTGAGGACATGAAATGTGTCCTGCAGGACCTAAAGTCCGTGGGACATAGGGAAATCTCACACCTTCAAGCTTCATGTGGCAGTCTGTCTCCAAGTACTGCCTGGTTTCTGCTTCTTGTCTGAAGGAGGAACTGAAATATCCCAGAGACCTGGGTCTGGTCCCAGGGAAAGGGAGACAGCTGCCCTTCCTAGGAAATGTGAAAAGCATATAGCTGGCCAAATCTGCTTAAAGGACTTAGGAAGGCAGCTGAAGGAAAAGGTACAGCCTGTGCACTGGCCACAGTCACTTGTGACAGAAATGCAGCCAGCCAGGAACACAGTATTGCCCGGGGCAAGCATTTACATGGCCGGGTGGCGTGCTGCTCCTGCAGACTGTGTCACTTGGCACACATCTGGCTGACACAGCTGGATCCCTTCACTCAGGTGTTTTATTTTAGTGCCTGACATAACACTGGCAAGCCACACGCAATCACAGAAAGCAGTCTCCCATGCAGCCCCGTGGAGCTCGCTGATGAAGGAACGCTTCACACGCAGCCCTTGCAGGCACCATCTCCTCCATCCGCTCAGCCCTCTCAGCTGCAAATTCAGCTTTAGCACACAGCATCTAGATAAACTGAAAAGCTCCAAGGTTAAGTGGGAAATAGAAATCTAGTGACCCCTGTCTGGGCAAGCGAGCTTAATGACTTGTCTGCTGCTGCATGTACCAAACATGCTGGCAAACATCTGTCTGAGCAGCCCCTCCAAAATAAATGATTGATGGAAGTGATTTGCCTTTAAAAATGGGATAAGTTAGCTAGGAGTCCTGCTAGAAAAGGGTTAATGGGATATATGGATTGGTAGTGAGTGGAAGAGAGAGTAGAGAAGCTGGAGTCAGAGGCAACACCCCTTGTTAGGTGTTTACCATGTCGAATCTAAACCGCTTCCACTGCATATGCAAGGCAGATGAATTACTCTGTAAATCCTATTACTCTGTGTGGATAAATCTTACATTCAAGTTAACAAGTCTGGAGAGCTGGGGAATGGAAGCTGCTGAATGGATATTCCATTCAGCATGGAATCAAAACAACCGAGGACATGGGAGGCGACCAAAGCGATATGTATACACACACACACACACATACACACACACACACACTCACATCCCTCTTCCAGCATCCTTCTTCCCTCTATCATTAAATGGGAGGGATGCAGGACACAGGGGATCGTGTAGCAGAGTGTTTGGTGACATCCAGCAGGATTTATTTCACAGAAAGAGAAAGAAAACTTTGCTGCTGCTGCTGTTAGCTTTACTAGGGGATTGCTCCCTTGATGTTTCAGGGTTTGTGCACTATCAGCTCCTCACACAGATCACAGACTTATTTTAAATTACACCCAGTAGTTTTACAGCCATAATACACAGTGTGCACACTCACACACACAGAATTTTCCTTCAATAGGGGAGTTACTGCAGGTAAGTTGAGCAAGGCAGAATTTGAGAAAAAAAACCTACAGGAAAAAGACTACTGCAGTTAAGCTATTTGGGACACTCCTAACTGAAAGCCCAAGTAGTGCCAGAAGTACCTTTGGAAAACCTGCACAATGAAACCAGAAATACACTCAATACTGCCAGTAAGCAAGGTTTCGTGTGCAAAGACATCCTCATCACAACCAGACACACAGGCACAGCATACACCCATTTATTTCGCCCTGAAAAAAAACCCCAACACACAAAGATGCAATCTTCGTAAATTGTAGCAGCCAGAGCTGCTACACCATTTTTTCACCAGCCTGTTCAACTATTGTATCCATCTTCCCTCCCCACAGGGCAGAAAAATAAATAAATAAAATTAAAGGACAAGAGTTTCCCAAAAGAACTTGCCTGAGAGTTCTGGCAGCACCAAGGATAAAGTTTTTGCATATGTACAAAAAGAAGCATGGGAAGATCAATGTAACATCTGGCAAGCACAGCTGGATCCCTTTTCGATTCCTCTATTGATACTGCAGGGCTGGTGGAAAGTGCACACTCCCAAGAGCTGGCTAACACAAGCAATCTTTCCCCACTGAAATTCTTTCGATCCAGGGCACTACACAGAGGATAGTGTGGCAAGAAGTGTTCAAAAGCTTTGCAATTTTTTCGTATTAAAGCACAAACACACATGCAGAGCCTGTTTGTAGCAGCTGCTGCTACTGCAGTTTGAGAGGTAAAATAACACACAATCTCACAGAGACTTATACACAAAAATCTGGACCACGTCACACGTACACGTTGCATACATGGCAATATAGATGCACACACAGGAGAGGAAAAGTTGGCAAAATGCCCTACCTGAGGATGGCTGTGTCCCCTTGCCTCACGGTGATGTTATCGGTCCCTCGGGTAAAATCCACGCTGCGGACTGGCAGCCCTGTAGGGAGAAGGCAAAGCAATCTCAGTAGGACCAGCGGTAATTGTTTCCGATCAGGCTGAGCCCTTGCTACCATGGCTGGTCTCGTCGAGTTTCACTGTCAGTACTTGTCTCTTTCTCTGCCTGCGTATGTGGACAGATAGAGGCAGAAAGAAAAACAATAATAATAATAATGTACAACTCTCGCTATGATCGACAGTCCAAGAAAGGGGAGGTGATTTCACAGTCCTTCTCAGCTGCCACTTTCTCTTGCTCTTTTCAGTCTCTTGCTGGCTTCTTTCCTTTCCTTGCCTTTTTTTTTTTAAGGCTCTCCAAAAAAAGAGGAAAAAAAAAAGTCTTGGCAGATCCTTCAAATAAAAAAGGGGGGAAAAAAGAAGCAAGACGAAAAAGTCAGGTAGCAAAATAACTACGGAATAATAACAATTAAATCGACCCGTTTAGAGTGATGAAGAGTGGTGGGGAAAAAAAAAAAAAAAAAAAAAAAAAGGAACAAGAGGAATCCTGTGCCACCGGGATGCGGGAGGGGATAGTCCTGTGGCTGTGCAGCCTCCAGCCCCGCGCTCCCTCCTAACCCACTTTCCCAGGCGGAGCGAGGGAGGGAGGAGGAGGAGGAGGAGGAGAGAGGGAGAGAGGGAGGAGGGAGCCCTGCTCGTGAGACGGCAGCTCGGCACCACAGCGGCGGCGGCGGGCGCGGAAGGAGCCGCGGGCCGCGCTCCCCATCCCTCTCCCGGGGGCGCGGCCGCCCGGGGCCCGCACCGCGCACCGGGGATGCCCGGGGGGACACGGAACGGCGGCCGGGGAGGGGAGGGGGCACTGCAGCGGGGAGAGGGGCTTGGAAAGGCATGGGGGCTGCAAGGCAGAGGGGGTGAGCCCTGAAGGAGAGGGGAGGAGGGAGAGGAAGAGAGGGAAGGGCATGGGAGAAGAAGAGGGGGCTGGAGAAAGGAAGAGAAGGGGAGCGGGGAAGTGGAGCGGGGAGCAGAGAGAGGGCAGGAGCAGCCGGGAGCTGCTGAGAGGGCGGGAGGCTGCTCCGGGTAGTAGGGCACAGAGGACGGAGGAAGGCACGGCCAATTTTCTCAAGATGAAATAGTGAGAAAAGAGGGTCTGTGGCCAAAAGTGCAAACAACTTGGCTTAGCGGCCTGAAGCCACACGCTAGCTGATTTACAGAGCGGCATCCTTGGCAACTGCCTCTGCAGCCTCAGACCATGCTTCTTCCCCTCTCAGACTTTTCTCTCGCCAGATAACCAGTTGTACATCCCTCCCTCCCACCTCTCTTCACTCAGCCCTTCCCGCCCCCCACCCCCTTTCCCAGCCTCGGAGCGCCGGAGCGGAGACAATGCCGGCATTGAGCTGCCCGCGGTGTGAATGCTCGGCCTGTGCTGCCGCTGCCAGAGCCCGCAGCTGAGCCCCGCCGGCAGCAGCGCTGCCCACCCGGGAACGCGCCCGCAGCCCGCAGCCCGCCGCAAACAGAAGCGAGATTAAATTAATGGAAAGGAATAAGCCCAATGTTTTATTGCTGATGCCCGCCTGCCATTCCACCAGCCCGATCCGTGCCTGCGGGAGGGATCAGAGCTGCTCCTAGGGATGCTTCGCTCGTGTAACCCTTCTGCGACCAAAGCACGGCGGGGCTGGGACGGGAAGCAAAGAGGGAAGGGGAGGTCTAAGAGGGGTCCAGAGAATCAGGTGCAAGAAAAGCCATGGGGTTACTCGGCTGAGAGTTGCTGTCCTGTGTGGTTACAGCGCTGGTACATGTGCAGGAAGGGAAAAAAACCCCAGGTCTTGTATGAAGCCTGTTTTGCCTCTGCTCCTGCAGCCTTGTGGGACACAGTGCGCTCAAACTGGAGAGACATAAGGAATGTCACAGAAATGGCCGTGTGGGACCAGATCAAAGGACCCTCTAACCTTTCCTGCTTTCTCTAAGCAGCCTAAAGCCAATGCCTGGTGAAGCTCCCAAGCACAAGGCAAGCATGCAGTGGTACTGCCCCGGGGCACTTATCTATTTCTAGTGATTTATGGCTAAGGCATGTCCCCAGCCAGTGGCAGTGCCTTTGTAGTTAATGGCACTTGAATGATTTTCTTCTTCCAGGAGCACATCCAGTTGCTTTCTGAACTCCTAGAAACTGGCCCCTGCAGCCTTGGTATGGAAAGGCTGCACTGTCTGACTACTTAAACAATCCCTGCAAGTGTTAAAGACCCATAAATTAGGGACTAAGGTCATGACACTGCTGCTCCAGTGCCATGCACGCAGCAGCAAGAAGAGATGACTGCTTTGTATTCAAGCCAAGGAGCGAGGCAAGTCAGACGGTTCCTCTGCAGTAGACTTGGCATGGATAGCACCAGAGGGGGAGAGGAATGAGGAGCTAAAGGGGTTAATCCATACACTAGATGTACCCAAGGTATTGCAGATATACCACCTCACAAGGATAATCCTCTGGAGAATACCATGCTGCTGACACCTGATTGCTGACTAGTAACCATCACTCAAGGATGGAGAATGCAAGGCACAGGGGTACATCAGGCTGCTGGCCTGCCTGAAGAGGGACATCACCAAGGGGCAACCTCTGCACTCCCCGTGACAGACTTTGAGTACAGCTACAAGACCTGGTCCCATATGAAGTTAGCAATGAAAGAAATGCACCTCTCTCGCAAGCCAGTGCTGCATGGATCCTTTTTACAAGGGTCTCCCAAATATGTTTCATCTACATTTAATAAGAGCTATTGTGTGTTAATTAAATGCCCGTGGAGTAAGGAAAACATATTTGTCGAAGATTAACTATTATGCAATGCAAGAAGCATCTGCCACCCAACTGCTAGAGCTCACTAAATATTTCCTTATCTCAGAGTATTTACTTAGGAGGCAATAACTATCCAGTTAAATCTAAATTTAATGCTTAGTTAAATATAGTTCATAGAAAGTGGCACCAATATGTTTTACACAGAGAACGACAGAGGGGTTTCAGGGAGGGAGAAGAAAGAAATCCTGTCTCCAGGCTCCACTAAGATCCTGATTCAAGGTGAGACTGCATGTGGCCATGCCCCCTACTAAGAGAGGTGCATCACAGAGGGCTCAGCGGCCCCTCTCTGCTGATCCAGCAGATGACTTAATCTTCTTACACATTTATTAGAACTTATTAGAACTACTGCAGCGTATAATAATAATAATAATAATAATAATAATAATAATAATAGTAATAATAATAATAACAGCAACAACCAGAGAGATGAGGAAGAAATTCCCTTTAGGGTCTTGTGAACCTTGTGAAAAATAAAACAAAAAGAAAATGTGAAATGGATAGGTCTTATTTGTTTTTTGAAGTGTACAGAAGCAAAAGGAAGGGGTTGCATAAGTGTAAAAGGCCAAACAAGCAGGAATCACACAAATCCTAGGAGAGTGCCTCATGAGTAAAATAAATAATGTTATTTTTATATGTGCTCCCAGAAGAAATAACTCTCTGGACCCATCTCCCCCTGCTGGAAGCAGATAATGAAACAGCCGGTCTGGCTCCTAACTTTCCTATCTTCTGAAAACTTGAGGGAGAATTCAGGTAAACAATCAGAGCATGGACACCACAAATCCATATTGCAGCATTTCATGCCATTTTTCAGTACTCCTGGTAGGTGCAGCACTGGCAGGATGAGCACGACTGACCAGACTTTGTCACTATGCAGTTCAGGAATAGACAGAGCAGCATGAGCCCAGCCCTGCAGGTACCACATCACTCCCCTCCAAAGCAAAACACTTAAACCCTGTTTAAAGGGAACAGGGTGCAGAGCAACACACTTAGATGAGCAGAGACTGTAAGGCACAGCCAGAGACATGATAGAAATGTTTGGATGGCAGGTTCAGGACTGTATCTGTGTTTCCATGCTATGGATGCAGGATTTGTTTGCGTTGGAAGGAAAAGAAGCGCATGAGCTGGGGCAGCCTGGCTATCCCTATTTTCCCTGTCTTTGAGGGGTATGGGCTGGAGACATCACAGTGTGGACACCTAGGCTGGCTAAAGCAGAGAACCTCCACGCTGGTCCTGGATGGGCAGGAGATGTGCTGAGATATGCCATGCTGGGCTGCCCCATGACAGGTACTCAGGTCACCTCTGCCTCCCCGTGTGGCAGCTCAGTTTTTCAGATACTCAGGGACTGACATTGTGAAAACCTAAAGTGCCATCTGTTTTTCATGGAGAGCCAAGAGACACTGAAAGCATGGACTCTGTCCACAAATAGGAGTGGGGTTTTTTTGCATTTGAGGTGGCTAAATACAAAGAGCAATCCATGCACTTCAGTCAATGCCAACTGCAACAACCATCTGTATGATGTGGATGGCTGCTCTCTAGGACTAAAGCAAGGCTTGTCAGCTCACACCACAAACAGCCACACAAAATGGAACTGTTCTCACTTGACTTTCCTTCCCTACCAGCCACACCAAAGCTAATGACTTGATCCCAAATATTGCTGGAATCAGGGAAAAGGCATTTCTGAAAAATACCAAAAAAAGCACGCTGCTCACACAAGTCTCCAGATCATATGAGTGACACAAGAGTTTTAAGGGGACTCTGCAATGGCTCTGCCAGCAGAACCCAGGCACATAGGGACTTTATTTGGGATATCTGCAATAGTGAGTGAAAACGTATGATGTTTTGTGAGGTATAACGCATTTAGTCAAGATACACTGCTGCACAATGCAGCAGAGCCTGCTCAAAGCCTCTCAGCCATGAAGAGAAAATGCAATTTTGTCTCATTGGCAGAGGAGTTATGGAGAGGAACAAGGAAGAGCCAAAGGGGTTTCACAACATGGTGAGGAAGATTAAGGGACCGTGGAAGGACAGCCGTGATCTCTCTGTCCTCTCTTCATTCCCATATCTGCAGCTCCCACACGCACACATTTCTGCTCTGATGTGCAAGGGCAGCATCCCACTGCAATTAAGCAGTTATGTTCCACCCTCCTTTAGTACCTGGGATACAGGGAGCCATAGGAGTAGAAGAAAAGGAGGAAAAGCAGGGCTAGAAGAGAGATGGGAAATCAAACTTACAAAGCACTTACTATAGGTAAAAAATTCTGCAGTTTGAGAAAAATAGAAATATATATGGTTTCTATGAATATTTTGCAAGTCTAAAAATTAAACTGGGTTTTGATGCTGAAAAGAAGAGCCAGTTTAGAGCCAAGGCTAACAACCATACATGTAATGCAACAAGGCCAAGCTTCCTCTGAAGTAAGGACCTCATTAGGTAGAAGAATTTACTGCGACGAGAGCACTCAGCTAGGCCATAACTGAGGATGATAACATGCATGCACAACACCTCTCTCTAAGCACGGTCACTGAGCTGGAACAGAGAGCTCCTGTACAAGAGCAAGAGCTGATTTTCACCAATTTGTAACCCTGCTACTATGCAATTGATCTGGTTTCACAATTGATCTCCTTGGTGTGGACAATTTAGAGGCCAAGGGCCAGGTTCTCAATTGCTGTAAGCTGACATCTCACCACCACTGTCAGAAGAGCTATGCTGATCTACACCAGCTAAAAGCAAGTTGTGAAGTTCATCTTCTTCCGTGCTGCATGGACAGAGAACTGTGTTATCACCTTTGAAAGAAAAACACCTGTTTGACTGGATGAAGAGATTTTATGCTCAGGCTTTTCAGAAAGTTTCACCTTTACTTAAAGACCACATCTGAAGGCTGGACAGGAGGATAACAGTAGCCTAAAGATGTCTTTTTTAAATCAGTATGACAAAGCAGAATTAAAGAATTAGAACTGCAGATGGTTTGTAGCCTTAATTACTGGTTGCTATCACAGCAAGTGCTTATAGAACTACAGATTTATTTGTAGAAGGAACCTTCCTGCTTGAGAGGGTCAAGATAAAGAGAGCGCTTCTTTTTTTGCTTAAAACAAAAATTGCCCTTCCAGTCTTACATAAATGCAACAATACAAGAATAAAAGCCATCACTAGTGTCAAGAGCATCACACTGCCTTTCCTCTGGAAGATCACATACCATTACTGACCTCCTTACCAACACCTTACAACTGGACTCTGCAGCTGCTTCTTGACAGAGGGTGTCAAATAATTTTGAAACCACTGGAGGCCAGGCTGCTCAGCCAGTGCTGCTGCGTGGCAGGTAGCCAAGCTGCCTGCCATCGCCCAGCCCAGCAGTCCCAGTGGGGAAATGTGGGACCGGTCCCCACAAGAAAGGCTGGCTCATGGCTTCAGCAGCAGGGGAGTAGCCAATCCCAGTTCTGACATTCCTCGTGCGAACAAGGTAGTGTGTCTGCCTGTCCTTTTAAAATGTGAGTATAGGAGTTAGGCAAGCAAATCTAGACACACAGTCCAAACCTCCCACTGAAGACAGCTTCAAAATCTCTTTATATTTGGCAGTAATCATTGCTTCACCAGTGTCACATAACACCTCATGAGTCAGGCAGAGCCAGAGTACAACCCTACAGGTCCTTAAATAAGTCACTTCCACATAGGAAGGCAGTGGCTCTATCTGCTTACTCCTAGTATCTCACAAAACCTTTCCTCCCGTGCCAGTGAATATTCATTGTTCTCAGCAAAAGTGATTAGGATTGACTTCACCAGTGACTACAGTGGTTAACAGTCCCTCCCAACACAGAAGCAGAGAGATGACCCAAAGGTTGGGAAGTTCTAGGAGAACAGGCCAAATTCCTCAGTGAATTTGGGTAAATTACTTAATGAAGCAGTCACAGAGGCATAAAAAGTTAATTTCCCTAGACTCCCTCTGCCCTCAGAGAAGTAATCTTGTCTTGAGGGCGCTCACAGCAGATGCCTAATTTAACCATATTAAATTGTCCTGTCTCTCAGGGCACGTCAAAGTTTACAGCTCCATTGCAGAGATCCTCACACAAGCTTCCAATCCTACACACAGAGAGCGAAGCCCTAAAGGCTGCAGGGTGATCTGACATGATCTGACACTACTCCACACAAAGCCCCTACAAGACTCATGCCACAGAACATGCCAGGCGTTACCTATTTCCAACCTACTCCTTAACAGGCTCCAAAACAGCTGCCTGGCAGTTGCAAGGGATGTGGATGGCTGCAGACAGGGATTCCATACAGCTAAGAGATGGTCAAACCCATCCTGAGGAGCCCTGATGCATATTCCATGACCTGCTCTGGCATGGAGTTCTCAACACAATGCTAATGGATGAGCATAATCACTCTGACAGCAATGATTCTGAGGAGAGCTCCGAAGTCTTGCTGAAATGATACATTCTACACATCCATCATTACCAGAGAATTAGTTTTATTGTGAAGAACAGAGTGCAGCAGGCTTCTGTGCCATGCATTTTCTTGTCCACTACAACAGCTACAGCATGGCTCTTATGAAACTTAAATTGAGGCCTGCAGCACGACAAGAAAAATTCTCAAGTTTTGTGTGCTATCAGGACATGAGACAGTGTCAGAAAGCCTCACATGCAAGAGAAATTTGTATGCAAAAATTTGGAGAAAGTTTCCTTTGAAACTATGGCCTGCCTAAATTCAAAGCCTCTGAAAAACACTTTCATTCATTTTACTGTGATGAGGTCTACAAATGAGGAAAACATATCTTTATGTCCAGATCTTCAAGATGAAAAGCCAGGAGAGCTGTCCCACAGGCATGGACTCAGTTAATACCATCCTTACAGGCTACAGGTCAGGGTTGTCTCTGCATCAGCATTTAGAATTAGTGCATGCCTAATCTTTCAACATAAACTTTTTAATGTTTCAGCTTTTCTCCTCATCTTTCCACTACCCTCTTTTAAACTTCTCACCTTGACATTTTCAAGTTTCTCTTCCTTTCCTATGTTGCTCCCATGCCCCATTTCTGTCAGGCCATGTAATTTTTGTACATCTTAAAGCTGGAAGGGACTTCTCAGATCATCCTATCCAGCTGCCTGCCTCAAGCACAGAAACTCACCCCCTTCTTGGGTTCAATGATTAATTACCACACCAAGTTAAGAATTTTTCTTTTTGTTTTAAACACAAACATTATTTCCTTTATCATCCAGCCACTGAATTGAATCATGCTTTTGTCTGCTTAAATGGTTGTCTATTGTTAAATACTATCTCCTTGAAATATTATGTTGTACCTGTTTGAGTCTTACATTGTACCACTTTTGTTCCTAGTTCAATACTTTGCCACAAATGCCAAACACCTGGTGACAAGAGAGGAAAATAGGGTGCTTTCAGCAGCCTCTAAGGGAGCTGGCAGATGCAAGATTAATATCACTGTCCTTGATATGGGCCAGATAGCAAAGAAGTAGGGCCAGGAGTGGCTGGTTTTGGTCCAAATCTAAGCATGGGAAAGGGGGAAGTCGGAGCAGGGGTGGAACCACAGAGGACCTGCCCACCAAGAGGTGCAGAATTTAGGGGAATTCTCAGAGAGAGAAGGCATTTTGCTGGAGGTCTATTCCAGCAGCTCCTTCTGTCAGACAAGGCAGAGGAACCTTCATTTCTGTGCTCAGATGCAGTGGCCATGCAGCTGCATGATCTGTGGGGGCTTCACCTCTTGCAGGAGCATCACCTCCTCATCTCAGAACCACCCTGACTCCATTTCATCCCAACTCATGTTTAAATCAGTGTGGATAAGGCAAAACAAGCCCAAGTGCGGACAAACTTGCAAACCACTCAGATGAAGCAACATCTCTTAGATAAAGCAATACCTTTCAAGGGACAGAAATTCTTCCCCGAACCACTGCTTATGACTCTGCTAAGGCTGGGCTGGATGAGGGATGCACACATCCTGAAACAGCTCCCTAAAACAGAGGTCTGGGGAGTCCATTTATAAATCCTTCCAGGCAGGAGTGAGAATAAGCAGGTGTTCTCTTGAAGGGGCATAAAATCTGTGTGGGAACTTGCCCTGGTTCAGGCCCTGAAGTGCCAGCAAATGCTCACTTTCACACACACACACACACACACACACACAGAGAATCTACTCAGCTCCAGCAACCTGTTAGATCCAGCAGCTGGCAGGGTTTTGTGAAACAAAGAGCCCACAACCCACACAGGAACGGAAGCATTTCTTCCTGTGAAACCCCTGGGGGTTGTGCACTGAAGTCCTGGCCTTCAGTGACACTTTATTACTTTCTTAATTTATACAACACACCAGTACTTTTTAAAATAATGTAATGAGCCTGCTAGCTTCTTGCAGCAGGTAGAGATCAGGGAAGGACAAAGAGCAGGTTGGTCAGAGCACTGTAGCAGCTGGCTGAACAAAGGCAAGTGATGTGAAAAAAAATCACTGAAGTTGGATCAGACTGGAGCAAGATAATAAGAAAAGGCCCAAAGAAAACCTTTGATGAAGAGATGGAGCTCTGAATAGGGCACTTTCATGCTTCATTACTTGCCCTCTGAGAGAGGAATGGACTGGAAGATGAACTCCAAATACCACACCTATCGCATGTGTGGGTGAGGCTACCTCAAGTGTCCTCCAGGAAAAATCTATTTTTTACCGAAAATCATTGTCCATAACACCTTTTCACCTTATTCTTTCAGTCTGCAAGAGATCATCCTGTGTTTGCCAGGTGTGAGTGGGAATCAAGGTGAGGCCTGAATTTGAAATGGAGGGCTCCAAGTCACTCAAATATCTGCTCCTGAAGTTTGGTAAGACAACCACTTTCACATAAAGTTTTGAGAAAGAATGGTAAAAATGGTGTACCAGAGCTACTTTTCATCTGGTGAGAGTACAGCACAAAGGAGCTGGCAGGAAAACTTTCTACAGGCTTGGGGTGATAAAACCTTCTGCCAAATGCAAGGGGTTACCTACTGACATGATGAGGATTCTGTGGAAGAAGGATGTCTAATTTTTGTCTATCAGTGTCTGAAATGTCAAAGGCAACCTTGACAACTAGTAGCCCCGTGGGTGAATCCAGGGGATATAATCAAGTGGACCTCTGCCACTGATTTCTGTGGGGCTATGGTTTAATTTCCTGAAGTCTGCCTCTCATATTCTCTGTAAACTGCTCTTGGCTGGCAAATGAGTGCAACACAAAGAACAAAGCAAACACAGAAATTAAGGCACACCTTCAGATTCATGTCAATTTAACTTAACTACAACAATTTTCCAGTAAGTTCATTGCTCATCAAAGGGAGGAACAAACAGTGAATCTGGGTGGCTTCAGACAGACACAGCATAAGCAAATTAAGTGCAAATTTCTCCAGCTCATTCAGGACACCCCTGTTCTGTCCATCAACATGCCCCGGTATTCCTGCCCACTCTCACCATCTGCTGATGTAGCTAAGTCCTGAAAAGAAGAATCTGCTATTACCCATGAATTTTTAATGCAGCAAGGAAAAGGCTGCAGGAAGAAGAATATTTGGTGGCATTTACTCCCTGTGATCAAAGCCATTTCATGTCTCTTATGTGATATTATTAGAACACAATATGAAGTGAAAGCAGCGTTCAGACTGAGGTCCCTATTCAAGAAACATTTTCTGCAGAGGAGAATGCAAGAACCAAATCCAGCAGGAAGCTCATGTTCTTACAGCCTCTCTCTGCCCATGTGTGTCTCCATCACATGACAGAAAGAGCCAAGAAGATACCTTAACTCCATTTCCCTCTATCACAAGCATGATGTTCAATGGGACACCTCCACTCACCTGTGAAAGCTTCCCAACACCCAAAAGCACTTGCATGGTCAGCAGGGAGAGACCCCAGTCTAAAGAGACATGCCACAGAAGGTACTGTGCTTTAGGTCTCTGATGTCACTGGAATTTGTTAAAGTACTGACTGGTCTTCTACACACCAAGGAACCACCCAAGAGGACACAATGCCATAGAGAGAGCTGGTATGTCCTGTCTCTGTCCCATCTCGAGCTGAGCCCATCCTCCAGAGCCAAGAGGCACATGAAGACCATACAGGAAAATCTGTTATGCACTCAGTGAGCAGAAGGGGAATTTTTAGTTATTGAGAAAGGGCTACAAGGCTTCAGACAGATTTGGCTCTCAAGAATTATGGATTAATTCTAGACCTTTCCTTTCCTTTACTAAAGGATATAACAAAACACATACTATAGTAAGTTTTTTGAAAAGTTTCTTCTTTTGAACTCAGACAAACATGGATGCATGAGAATATTCCCCTGGGAAATATCTGCATTAGCTGAATATGCTGTAATTACAAATTGCCAGTCTTATTGCCATTGTTCAATTGACAATAAAACTCAGGCACTGAGAGGCCACACTGATCAAACTCCTAGCCACAAGCAATGTATCCCATACAGATCACATTCTGTTGTTTGAAACCTTCTGAAGCAAATCTGTCCACTGCTGCTAAGTGTTTGACGAGCACTTCATGAAAAGACAGTGCCTTGTTCACAATGTACCTCTGATGGCACTGAGGATGCATTGTTCACATCAGCTGAAATTTCCAGCCTCTATTCCATGGCTTAAAGACTGAGATATCTGTAAACAATGGTCAAGGTTCAAAAAGCAGCAGGGATGCCTGTGCAAAAATATTTGCCCATTGAATCCCGCCGCTGATACAAGACTCTTGACTGCTCGCTGTGAACCATCTCACAAATGCATCTGCACTAATACCACACAAGTAAGGACAAGGGAGCCTCAAGTGAAGCTGAAGTGAAATTTAAGTATTTTGGTAAACATAAAGTCTGTAAAAGAATGCTGAGAGCCATCATGCAGATGTTTACAGAGGTAACAGAAAACCTCTGGATGGCTCTTTTTGCTTTTACATTCTTCTGAGCTGGAACACAAGAAAGCTGAAGAAGGACTTTTAGCGAGGGCACGTAGAGATTGGACATGGGGAATGGCTTTAAACTGAAAGACAGTAGGGTTAGATTGGATATTAGGAAGAAATTCTTTACTGTGAGGGCAGAAAGGCACTGGACAGGTAGCCCAGAGAGGCTGTGGATGCCCCATCCCAGGAAGCATTCAAGACTAAGCTGGGTGGGGCTTTGAGCAACCTGTTCTAGTGGAAGGTATCCCTGGCCACGGCAGTGGGGTTGGAAGAAGATGACCATTAAGGTCTCTTCAAACCCAAGCCATCTATGATTTGGTGACTCAGGTAAGGGCTCTGTACTGGACAGCTCTTTCTATGCCACTGTGTAAATCAAGCGCAGTTGACTGAAGCAGAGAAAAGGCCATGAACACTCAAATATATCCAAAGGAAACTGCAAGACATCAACACCATATACAATGTGCCTGCAGTCCCTCTCACTGCCCTGCAGTGAGAAAGCCCTAGGAAGCAGAAGTTCTGTTCATACACAGAAAAGCAGCAATGTGTCATTGCTTAAATCTTTGGAGTGGAAGCTGGTTTGCTCTTACTACCACAGAGAATTGCACAACAGATTTAGGTTTCACACAGGCTGAACCCTTCCCACTTCACCTACACAGCGCAACTGAGCTGTGGGGGATGTTGTAGGCATTGAAAGTGAGGAAAGAAACTGGTGAAGGAGGGTGAGGGTGCATTCCTTTGTGGAAAGAGGCCTGTGACACCATCATGCTCTGTGTGTGCATGAGTATGAGCAAGGTGAGACTGGCATATGTGATATTCCAACTTACTGGGATGACTGAATAGGACAAATATTCAGTCTTAAGCTCTGTGGTATTTTGTCAGGAAGCAGGGCTTACAAAAAAAAAAAATACACCAAATCAGCTCAGAGAGAAAGGGAAAAAATCCCCTATTTCACCAGGAAATCTAGTCTTCCTTATAATTTCCATTATGGTTCTTCAGCTTTCTAAAGATTTTCTCACTTTCAGGAGCCAATTTTAAAACACAGTGTTTGAACACACTGGCCAGGCTAGATTCAATGTCTTGATGACTGGGGAACATGCAGTATACTTCTAGTTTATTAGATGTATTTAACTCCCTAAGGAAAGATTCAAGAAGTCATCAGTATCGGATAGATGCCCTTGGCTCTGCAGTCAAAACCTTTTACAATGTGAAGGTGGTGTCAATAGTTTCTAGTTCCTGTAGTATATTTCCATAAAGCTGACAAATGT
Source organism: Melozone crissalis (assembly GCF_028551555.1). Taxonomy (NCBI): domain Eukaryota; kingdom Metazoa; phylum Chordata; class Aves; order Passeriformes; family Passerellidae; genus Melozone; species Melozone crissalis. The sequence continues at coordinate 17,250,291 of NW_026535786.1, read as the reverse complement.
TTGGATAGCTGCAAGAAAGATGGATGAGATTGAGACATAGAGAAGCATTTTGTGTTTAGAATGTGATTATCGAGCTAATGAACCTCTCATGGCAAATCCTAACAGGATGAACAAGCTGCTCAACTTTGCATGATTCCTTGATTCCAGCAGTTCAAGACAACTTTTCCCATCATCTTAAAGCTCTAGTCTTCCTCAGTCTTGGTTTTGGAAAGGATATTTTTTTTCTCAGTAGTGGGAACAGTTCTGTGTTTTGGGTTCAGTATGAGAACAATGTTGATAACACACTGATATTCTGGTTGTTGATAATTAGTGCTTCCCATAGGTCAAAGATCTGCCCATTTTCCAGGCTCTGCCAGTGGAAGCACAAAAACCTGTGAGAAGCATGGCCAGAACAGGTGACTCCAACTGGCCAAAGGGATATTTCATATCATAGAACATCATGCTCAGTTTGCACATGACTCTGGGAGTCACCCAGAAGAGGGGCTGATTGCACTCTGGGGATGGGTTTGGCATCAGTCAGTGAGTGGTGAGCAATTGAGATGTGGATCGCTTATTTTTACTGGGTTTTTATCTCTCTCTCTTTCTTTTTTTTTTTTCCTCTCTCTCTTATTACTATTTTTATTACGTTTTAGTTTGTTTCAGTTGTTGTACTGTTCTCATCTCAACCCATGAGTTTTACATTTTTTCCCCTGATTCTCCCCTGCATCCACTGGGGTGAGGGGGAGGTGGGTTAGCAGCAGGTGGTGCTTGGTTGCTGCCTGGGGTTAAACCACAACACTTGATTATTTCACCAGAGCTGAAGAGATTGCCAAATTCTTACATCCCTCTGGAAGATACAAAGCTGTTTTGATGACTCATCTGGCAAATACAGCAACTATTGCCAATTAATACTAAGTCAGAATACAAAACTTTGGGAAATTAAGGCAAAGGGAAATAGAGTTTAAGACTAGGAAGTGTTTCAAAAAAACCCACAAAGCATTCAGTATGATTTGTAGATTCTCTTTTTGTCTTAGACCAGCCAGAGAGATGATTAATGCTTTCTCATTATTTCTTAACAACATTTGGAATATAAGCAATAGGAAGTAAAGAAGAAAAACCAATGTAGAAACATTTCTTCTTATTCCCTCATCAGGCATCCTCCAAAGAAAATACAGAAAGTCCACAGTAAGATTTATATTCAGTAAAAAAAAACCCTGGAAAGTTCCATTCAGTGCCTGTATTTAGGATTTTAACTTAGTATAGATGTTCTTTTAAAAAAAAAAAATTCTTTCTTGCTCTGTTCGTACTGGGATTTAAGAAGTGCAAAGAATTTAACTAGCTAATGTGTATTAAGAGCTTAGCACAAATAAGACACTATATTTCCATGATGAATTAAAAACCAGTTAGTTAAACCTCAAGCTCCTTCTTGCCACCGTGCTTAACATCTGTTAAAATCATAGTGCCTTGTTTTCATTAGGCTGGCAATGCACGCCCCCAAAGACAGCTTCCCCTTAAAGCTCTCATGAGAACGACCTAAAGGTTTAGCTATGTTGGCAAAGCCATCCTAAGTTGACATTCTGCTGATGTGGCAGTAGCACGCTTCCTATCTCTTCATTCCTCCAGTAAACACTCTTGGCAAAGGGATTACAAGGCCAGGGAGCTGCATCTGCACTTTGGCTTTTGTAGTGTCACACTCAGCATCGCCTCTCCTCGCGCCTGTGACCAGAGTTACAAAGGTTTACAGCACAGACCTGGTCCTGGGCACAGGGAGGTGCAGGCTGGCCAGCAGGGTGGCAGATTGTCAGCTGCTACATGTCAATTCCCACAGACAAACTGAGGCTCATCCTGAAATTGTCTTGCTTTGGTTCATGACTTCTGACCACAGCATAGGAAAGAAAATGCTACTTGTCCCTGTGTAATGCTACTTCACCCATGTGAATCCATCCTGATTTTTCTTTCCTAAAAGATAACATTTTGTAAGAATTTCCCCAAGCCTACAAGCTACTTTTACATTACTTCCATTTACATTTTCAACGTTCCAAAAGAAAATTGCCTGTCTCTGAGGTACAACAGCACGTTGACCATACCAACTGCCCCTTCAGAGAAAGGGCTAGTCCCTAGATATTCATCACTTCCTTTGTGCTGTTTCCCCACTCAAGTGGCCAAAGAAGAAGTTACATTTTTTTCTTCTGCTGTTTTACTTGCTCAGGTGGGACAGTCACTCAGATGTCACCAGGCCAGAGACCTACTTGGTGAGGCACAGAAAGCTATCACAGAGTCCAAAAGAGGCTTCCAGGCCCTGGTGACATATTCACTGTGTGTGCTTCCTCTGCTTTATGGCTGACTCACATGGAGAACCACCAGGCTCTCTCCAGAACAGGAAAAATAACTGCATATTATCTGTTTAAAAGCCTCATAATCCTCAGGCAACAACTGAGTAGTAACTGCAGTGACAGGCAAAATCTTTCTGCTTCTTATTAATAAACCCCAACACAAATACAATATTATGGCTTGCTGCATCAAAGGCTTTTACATAAATGACCTTTTTTTTTTTTTTTTAATTAACACTAAAACAAAGAATACATGTGTGAAGGGACTTGGGTGTTTAAGGCTTTTCTTAAGTTTCCATTTGCTGCATCATGTTGGTTTTGAGGAACTAGACTTCATCACTGGAAAGAAGCAGAAAGCAAGCAAAGAGTACAAATGGGGAAAAAACCAAATTATCTCTGTGTTTTAGTGGTCTGATATCACATTTGTCAGACCAAGAGGGAAAGTCTTTTCCCCAAAGGAATATTACTGTTACTTTTTTCTGGAGACCAACAACCCAGTGTCAGTCATGAAGAGTCACTGCTTGCCCCAGATATGTTTTCTGACACAGGGGCACACAAAGTCATAACGGCAAGGGAATGACATGCCCATGCCAGTTGTGTCTTCTGCAAGTGCTTTTTCTCTACATTGGAATAATGCAATTATGAAATTAAGAAGCTTTCTGCACATCTTCATCTTATTCCCATAAATTGCACAGACTTTTCTGTGCCTCCTCCAAAAGGCATCACCCACTCATTATGTCCTCACTAGGTAGCGACTTCTTCTCCCCTGTGAACAGCTGTGCAATATGAACATATTTAGACCATTTCCACAGATGTCCTGGTTCATATCTGGGGTGTAGCTCAGGCCAGTCATCAACAGTCAGCCACTGCACAGTTCCTTTCCCTCACTGAAATCATGGCACTGATGGTTCCACCATGAGGACAGAACACAGCAGATAAACTCTGTGTGTGTGTGCTTGTTTGGCTGGCCCTAAATCCTCCCCTCTGCATTAAACCCCTGCCAGAGCTGTCTCACCAGGTGCTATGCCTTTGCTCAAGTACCTTAGGGAAACCACTCAGATTTTTGCTGGGTAGTTTTGCAGGGATAAACACATTCCTCCAGTGTAGCCATGGGGTTCCACTGACATGACACTGGCCTTGGATGAAGCAAGGGATGCCTTAGGGGGTTGTAGCACAGCCAGGAAGAATGGCTGAAAAGATAAGAGCACTGAGGCCTTTAAACTACAGCTCTCATGAGGACTGGTGATACTGCTGCGTAAACAAAGTTTTTTCTTCAAACTGGTTGAATTAAACAGTTCAGCTGAGTTGGTTTGAGCTGACTGGAAATACAGTACTTCCCAGAAAAAGAATAAAATGTCCTTCCAATAAATAACAGGAACAGCAATAATAAAAGAGTTGAAAATCACACCTTTCCTGGATTTTTGGGAGGCACATTTTTCACTTTAAATCATTGCAGACAGCAAATTTCAGAGTTTCTTGCCCTTGCTAGCTCTTCCTACTGTTTTCTCTGCAACATCTAACAATTGGAGCTTTCCATCTCTCCTCTCCTCATTACCATCCTGATACTAACATCCTGTACAAATGTAGGCAGGTTTGAACTTTCATCAGAGAACTCTAGCAGCTGCTGAGGAGGGAGAGGATTTTCTTTTTTTCTGTCTTTTACAACAATTAAAAAGAAGTATCTGACTTTTTCTGTGAAAACTGTGGACTGGACAACATGTTGTAAAAAAAATATTACTGGCTGAAAACTGGCAGTTGCTCCATCAGTATGACAGAATAATTAAAACCAGTATGACAATAATTAGCACTTCTATGGTTCTTTTCATCCATGGATATCAAAGCACTTCACAGAAACAAGTGCAGCTACCTCAATTTTTAAAGCTGAGCTCAGAAAAAAACAAATCAGAACTTCTTCCATATGGAAAATTCCAACAACTTCATCACAGGTATTAATCCTAAATTAGGGATAAGAGTGGAAATATTTTTTAATAAAAAGTCCAAAATGAAGAGTGCTTAAATAATGTGCCAAGGTTGATTAGGGAATGTAGCTGTTTTCGATGGAGCCAAATGTTTTGCCATTCTGAATTTAGTGCATTTTGGTTTGAGTCTCTCAACAATACATTTGCTTGTGGGAAGGGAATACCTCCTGAGAGCTGTAGTTCACGTTTCCCCACTGAACTTGATAACTCTGTTAGTTAGGCACTGCCTGTCCCCATCCTTCCCTAAGGCTGGGCCTGCCTGTCCTGATGTTCTGCAGATACGTCACCAGAACATTCCTCGCTGCCTCTAGAATTGTCAGGGAAGAGGAGGGCAAGTCATGATTGCTACTTGCAGGTGTCTCACCTCAAACCAAAGCTGCTAATATAATTTGCCAGAAGTTACATACCCAGATGCTGATTGATAAGGCACCTGGGTACCATGTCAAGTACCACAAAAAGCTTCCCAGTGCGGCTGGAAATGTGCATGGGACCAGAAGGAGCTTGAACATGCTGGTGCTTTTCTAGGAAAGCCCATTTATATTTACTGCATTTCCTTACCTGGCCTGAGCGTCTCATTGCTCCACTTGTGCTCCCCTTACACACACAAAGGGACAATTTATTTTGGAAGTTCCAAGTACAAGGCTGCTGAAGGGGGACTTTGATGACTGATGAAACAAGACTGAGCTGATTAAACTTACGTTGTTTTCTCTGACTGTTCCTTTAATAATTTCAGAGCAACAAACCACAGGCAGACTGCAGGTTCATGAGGGAGAAATCAAGAGGAAGCAGCTAATATTTGTACCAATTTAGTTAATGGTACTAAAACCAAAGTAGATGTTTGGAGGCACAGAGCATGTGGTAACTGAACAGTATCAGGTTTAGATGATTATTCATGATTACATACACAAACAATCCAGTTAACTCCCTAAACCTGACCTGTGAAATCAGGATGGCTGTATGTAAATGAATATCTACCTGGGGAAAATCGGGTCCAAAGTTTGCTCCTACAAAAATATCTTTTACCTGGATTTTAGTGTGCTTTGCAGTTTTGGTTTTTTCATAGATGCCTCTGATACCATGTCTGACTGTAAAACATGACAGACATGATATGGTGCCCCATTCTGAGATGCTTGTTGTGTTAGCCATTCACATGTGTCAGGTCTTACTAACTCTACTCCTGAGTTACACCCATGGCACAGCTTAACCTCACTTGATGAAACCATCCAAAAACAATTGCAGCAAATAAGCAAAGCATACAAACAAACAAACAAATAAATGTTTCTGGGTAAAAGCCTAGCTTGTAAAAAGCATCTCAGGCCTATATTTCTTTGCTTGTGTATTTGCATAACTGAAAAAAGAAACAGGAGTTTCCCCAGCTCTCCCTGCAAGCAACATACTCCATCATTTGAAATTCGATGTAGTTTGAAAATATCCCTAATTTCTGGATATAACAAGTGAAGGCCTCAGCCCTTTGGTTCTCAGTTAGGAAACAGGGAGCAGACGCTGATGCTTAGAGCCACCTTTTATGGGAAATGTATTAACACACTTTCCTCTGTCAAAACATAAATAATGTACTGGGACAGTGTCACCTTGTGGTTGCTTGCTGGCATAGCGGCCGGCTGGGAGGGGATGCTCCCTGCCCCGAGCCCCCAAGAGCCTTCACTCAGGAACGTCAACCTCGGCAGTTTTTGGGGAGGATTAAACAGAACCTTCATGATCCTCCCCGTCTGCATCGTCCATGCGGGTCTTTGCAGCTCTTGCACTAACATGTCCTAAAATCCTCACAGAGGCACAAAGGCATTAAATATCCGGAACAACTCCACAATTTGCACTGGCTACAAAAGTCTGGGAGATATGAGAAGAAGGAAGCTGCCTAGTTCCTAAATAGGGCCTGTGATATTGGGCAATAAAACACTCCTTCTCCCTTTCTTAATTTTCTGCCTTGCAAGGTAAGTTCCAAGGACTGGCACTGGATTTTGAAAACTGCTGTGTATGAACAGGAAAACATACAGCCCTAATTCAAAGTTAGTACTAAAGCAAGGAAATTCAGACACCAAACTGTGTTCTTAATGGAGAGCTAATGGATGTTAATTAACCACCAATTGACAAATAGCATATTTACTGTAGTTTAACAGCTCTGCAAATAAGCACCAACTCATTTACACATGTTTAGACCTTAATAAATACATTTGCCGTCATTGGCCACTTAAGTTGATTTTCAAACTGTCCCCTACAGTAAATCTAAAAGGATACATTTGGTCACGAAAGTTATTTCACATTAATTAAACATTAGCTCATTGCAGAAAACTAAGTAAGTTGATGGTAAAGGACCTCTTTCATCAATACTGGGTTATTAAACAGCTAGTAGAAGCCCTAAAAATAAAAGAATAAAAACCCACACCATGAGATGCAGCTTTCTCTCTGCACCCTCACCCACACCCTTGCAAAGCTGTCCCTGCAAAGGGAGGTTCCCAAGCCTCTGTGCAGAGGTGGGGTGGCTGCAGTAACGTTACTGCAGGCAGTGCTCCAAGCAGCAGGTTTCCAAGAGGGATTTCACTGCAGATAAACATGCAACAGGATTTTAAAAAGTCCTTCTGAGAAGAAGGCATGGGATAGAAGACTGGGTAGTGTCACTTAGGAGGAAAGATGGTGTGATGAATAGTTGCATTTTGTGAATACATTTCATTCAGTCCTGGGAGCCTTCCATTTGATTCCTTCTCCTGTCTTTCTCAGTTTGGACAATACCACCTTCTCTTCTGCTACTACATTTGCTGTCCATTCAAAATGGTGCAAGAAACTTCTCTGCAGCTTTCACCATGACCCTGTATTTCTCCTCTCATCCTATTCCTTGGTCCATCCCTTAAGGTTGCTCCTTCACTGGAGCTGTATATTTTGCCCTGGAATTACTGTGTTTGCTTCCTAAAGGCCTGTGGTGAGGGTTAAGCTGTTAGTGTATGGCAAATGCTTTTAGATCCCATCACAGAAAATGCTGGACATAAGGAAAATATAAACACAACCTCCCTTTTGTATAATCCTTACATGAATACACAGCATAAAACTAAGTCCAGTGGTATTTATCCCAAGTAAATTCATTCTCCAATGCTGTTGCAGAAGCTTCCAGTGGAGGGAGCTTAAAATAACTTGAAAAAGCTTTACTTTCAAGAGCTTAATTAAATCATTGTTTCATATTTTATACAAAACAGAGAAAAATATTCAGGAAAGGAGAAATGGAAATAATCACCATTCATCAAATGGGAAAAGTCAAGATCAAATGGTGAAGAAGTGTTTTCAGACTTTGAGAGAATACAAATAGTGTGAAATAGAAAGCACAAATTAAATTAGGAATCATAAAATTTTCTCTGTTTGCACAGCTCAGGCAACACTATCTGGATCCAATTTATTATCAGTCTCAACAATAAATAAGCCCACATGATTCCCAGGCTGAAATAACCTTTACTCATTTTACAATAAAACTACCATAGGGGTCTGGTAAGCAAAGATGAATTATAGCTGCCTGTCAGAAATAATGATGATAATCCTTCCCACTCCCACAACATCTGAGGATTACAACCACCTTTGCAGACAACACAGCAATCTCAAACACACAGTGCAACATAACAAACCTATGTTCTCACCAGGTTCATAGCTGGAGAAACTGAGGCACAGGCAGAGGAAATGTATCACTCCACAATTACAGTGTTACTCTGATCCCTGTTCCCACCTTGGCCTCAGTCCCATGAGAGTGGAAACAACTCTGATTTCAGTGGATTTCTTTAATTTACGTGCTGCTGTCGCCATCCCAACAGATGGATTGCAGCAGCACTCAGGCTCTGTGATTATAGACCAGTGTCCTCTTGTGCTACACAAAACAAATCAAAACATCTGAACAGAATGGGATTTCCCTGTCCCAGTGTTTACAATGGAGATGCAATTGCATCCCTTTGGATGGTAATTGTGCCTGGAAAGGATGGATCTGTAACTCTCTGGCAATCCTCGCAGATTTGAGGATTGATCACCCATTGGGGCTGGGGTGAGTTTTCTCTAATGTTGAGGGTCTATGTTGCATTCCAGTGAGTGAACCTGGGGCAGAGCACACAGGCTGTGACTTCCTCCAAAATGTGCAATTTCCCCTTTAGCATGAGGGGGCCAGACCCACAGATGTTAGAGCTGAAGGAAGAGCCTATTTTTAAGCCCTTGTAGGCATGTGCATGGAGGGCTTTGCCTCTGGTAGAGCCTTAGCACAACAAAATCCTGGCCGGTCCACACCGAGTTCCCTCCTAGCATCCACAGGCTTGGCTGCAAACCCTTCACTTGGACAAGCAGCATCCTCAACCCAAACCTTCTCTAACTCTGTCCCCCTCTCACATCCAGATTTCCTGCTGAGGGCATAACGTTAATAACAAGAAGGAAGCCAAACAACAGCAGTGTTTCCAGGAAACTGATACCTCTACATCTGGTGTACTTTGAAGGCACCGGGCTGTTCTGCATTCATGAGGCACAACTCACATGATATCTGTCAGCCAAAGACATCCAAGTCAGTTGCACCAAGCTGCCTTTTTCTTCTCAGCTACAGACAACTGTGAAGTCCCCCTCTTTCCCCAGATGTTTTTGCATGCTTCATTGCAAAAAAATAAGCATCTGTCAAAACTGCCTGTGCCTCCTCCCAGGGAAACAGTAGCCAGGGGCAAGGTGTGTGGGTGGGGTGTCCTTTTTAGAATCTGCTGCCTCATTAAAGTAATTGGCATCTGGACTTGATTCGGGAAGCTCAGTGCCAAAGGGGCTTATGGGGTAACTAATGCTGTGGAGTCAGAGCCAGAAACTCCCTAGCAGGCTTCTGAATGTGGTCTCTGGCAAGATCTATGCAATGTAATGACATTATGGCTTTGCCATACATTACATGCAAATTAGAAGAGGCTGGCAGCCATGCAACTGGCATAGCACAGCAGCAATCATCCTTACAGAATGTAGAAGGCAAGGCTATTCATCCTCAACCTGAGCACAGGGGTGGGAAAGGGAAAGAAAATCTCCCACAGTACAACTGCTTGCCTCCTTTCCCCTTGGGTCACCTAATGTGGTGGAAGATGGTTCCCAGTGCCCAGGCCCTGGTTCCTACCTTATTTTTCAACTTTCCCAGAAGATGTGATTTTTTTCTTCCTACATCTATCCAAAATTCCCATCAAATGTCTGCTGTTCTGTCTCTGCTTCTCCCCAAGCATCCCCTCCTCAGTACCGAATAGCTGTAGGGTATGCACAACAAAATGTTTGTGTGCAGGTGCAGAGCAGTGATGGATGCAGACAGCTGGCTGGCCAGCCGAGACTTCACCTGCTTTGCTGCTGATGAACTGCTCTTTCTCTACATTAATTGCTTTTAATGGTTCCCCCCATTTAGGCAGCCATCTCCTCCTCTTTAACCTTTTGTATTTTCTCTGAATTGTTTGGCATACACAATCTACAGCAAAACTCCCCAAAATCACACAGAATACTCTGATGGCAGAGGACAAATTTCAGCCTCCGGGTCCCCTATTTTCAAAAAGATGACTACTAATAATTTGGGGGGATGTTAATGAAGGGAGCACTAATTCCTGCTATAATTTATTGTTCTTGTAGTGGTCCCCTATTTTCAAAATGATGACTACTAATAATTTGGTGGATGTTAACGAAGGGAACACTCATTCCTGCTATAATTTATTTTCTTCTACTATCCTTGTGACTGCACAATTTCCATGATGCAGAGACACAAACCAAGACAAAAATACACAGAAACCTTACTCAGAACTCTTGCTACGAGATCACAACCAACTCACCCAAGCCAAATGTCACCTTGATGTCAGCAATGAGGTAAGAGTGATGGTATTCTTGTTCATGTCACGTACTCCCACTATTGTTAGCTCAGGCGTCTAACCTAGCCAGAGAGTCTCTTTCAACCAAAGTAGTTTCATTAATAAAGGACTTCTGTGTGGATACTATAGGCTTGATAATTCCAAATGTCCAGCCTGCTACCCAGCAAACTTGCCCCCATTCCTCACACTGCAGGGCAACAGCCCCAGATGGCTCCACAGGCTATCACAGCCCGACACTATCACAAACTGGGACTCCAGTTCCCACTTGCAAGACAACCCAAGCACCTTTCAAGCTCCCTCCTCTCTATAAGACGCCACTGAGGAGCCTCACGGCAGAGAGAAGGCAGTGGTAAGCAGTCTGAAAAGTAATCTATTTTAGATATTCAACTTGAACATTATCCTGGGTGTTGGATTAATGCACCTAATCTGTTCAATCTCATACAGCTGTACTTCCCCCCCCTCCACTGACTTCATTGTTGCTGACCACACTGAGAAAGCATTATTTTAGTCTAAACCAGCTTTGGTCTTTAAAGTATCTCTGGATCAAATCCAGCTCTTTGCTACTGCAAGCAGTTTCATTACAGGCAGTTTCAAAACTTTTGAATAGGTAGCAAACTGCAGGACTTAGAGGAACTGGAAGAAACAAATTCTGCTCTTTCCTCATGTCTGTCAGCCACAGTTGCCTTCTGATGCAAAAGCTAACAGAATAGGGAGTTTGGGATGCTATTGCTCAGGAACAGCTTGTGTAGCAACACCAAGGATACCATTCTGTGTCCTGGTCTGGTCTTCTCAACCTGTTTCCAATCTGAGGGATAGCTCATGACCATACCAGTGATGGGGATAGGGAAGCAAAGTTCCTCAGATAACCTCCTCCACTTCCAGCACCTAGACATTGGAAGGAAAATGGTCCCTAAAAGGGAGCAACAATCAAAGTAAGCTTAAGTGATGAGTTATATTGCACTAATGACATTGATAAAACCAGAGAGGGGAATAGCCCTCCACTAGTTAAAAGCAGTGTCTGTTTCCCAGGTGAGACAGATGTCTGTGCTGCAGAAGTCCATAAAAAGAAGGAAGAAGCACCTGAGTTTGTATCTTGCAACATTCATATGGCTGGAGAAGGGAACATCAAGAAGACATGACAGACAAGGGCTGAAGAGTGAAAGCCCATTTAAAAACTAACTGAGTAGCATTTAAAGACCAGGTAATATTACAAGGATAAATACTTGTCAAGTGAGAATTCTGAATCAGTTTATGAAGTTTTGTACAAGACTGGCACCCATGTTGAAGTCAGGAAGGCCTTCCTCCCACCTGGAGTGGTTATACAGCTTATATTAGGTGTAGGTGTGGGAAGGGGGTCACTTTGACCATTCCAGGCAGCAGGTTGCTAGACAGGGCCATGGCAGATGTGATGTTCTGGAGTCATGCAAAATTCAGTGACTATTATATCGATACGTGACAGATTTTACAGAAGCACGGAACATTCAAAGACCAGTGCATTAACTTTATAAATATTACATTCACCCTTATGGCTTTTTTAGCAATTATATCCTTGGTTCTATAGGTAAACCAAAGTAAGTTTTCTGCACATCTTGAGACTCTGCAGGGGGCTTCACCCTCCCATAGAAAAAATCCCAAACCAAATAAAAAGTTAAAAAGTCATTTAACTTTTGACCAATATCAAACAAAACAACAATGCCAAAGTTATGAAACAATTCGAGCTCCTGGCTGGACTCAAACATCTCTGACTTGAACAAACTCCTTGAGTCTCCTTGGGAATATTAGCTCTACCTGTACTATGGAAACCTGTTTTCCCCAGGATCCAGGTGCATGCCCAAGTTGTGAAAAAATGCCCACAACATTATATTGCATTCCTCTGTGTGATTTTTTTTTTAAAATAGTTCAATTTTTTTTTCATGGAAAGGACAGCAGCTAGCAAGGGGATGAGATCCATGGTGTACATGTGTCAAGCAGAGTGCTACAAAATGCACGTGCCCTGAAATGTAAATTCTACTTTGACCACCATCTGCAGAGCTTTACAGATTAACATTATTTTAAATTAGGGAGCTGATAATGATGGAGAAGGTAGTACGGAACTGCTGCATGGCATTGGTTTTGGAAGATTTTGGTGGCAGTCAAGGTCTTGCCAAGAGCTGAAGAGCATTCCCATTAGCCGCACCTAAGCCAGATTTAATGTCTCTCCTCCAACTGCTTGGCCATGGCTGAATCCATGGGATCCAGCAGGGATGGGCAAGTGGCTTAAAAAACACCCTGCTAGACTCAACCCTGCTCACAGCCTCCCCATGTGCCACACATTGTATGGCACCTGAGTCATCATTTACAATTGTTATCATTTCCACAGCTTGCTGTTTTCCAGCTGACCTCACCCTGACTTCTACTGCTGCACCAGATACCCATCCAAACAAAAGCTTTGTCAGCCATGCAGAATCCACCTTCCTTATTGCCCATTTCACATTATTAACTGCATACCCACACAAGCTGAGGAGATGTAATTGCAGTGAAGTTCCTCCTCTGGTCCAAAGATTCTCCTGAAGTTCATTAACATTTGTACTGTAACTACTGTTGAGCTTGCCACATTTCCAGTCAAGTTTTCAAACCAAATGAGGTTACCAAATAATGTCTTAATAGAGAATGCAGGCTAATTTATATATTGAAATTAAAGATTAAAGCTTAATCTTAATTAAATCTCACAAAAGTTCAGTAAAGCTGCCCAAATTATAAAATATAAAAAGATGTATTGATTATTTGAGAAATGGAAATCACATTTAATAAATACAGGAATGAGCCATTAAGGGAATGTAGAGATCAGAAAAAGCACTAACTAGTGATTAAAAGAAGATAAATATTTATTAAATGTTGCTGTGATTTATTAAGCTGTGTTGGGCTAAACAAATGTAATTTGATATCTGAATCATATCTCATTCTGATACAGTCTTCATTAAATCTGAAGTCTTGGCTTTAAATGGATATCATATGTTCCCTTCAGTTCTTAATCTCTTTGAAATATCAGTTTGATGCTGTGGAAGACGTTGAAAGTCACAGGGACTGAAGCCTCCTGCGTATCAATGAGGTTGTTTCACACTACAGGTGAGCAGTCACTCCCATTCCACAGCGCCTTCTTATCCAGGACCTGTTGCAACTTTGCGGCGTCCCTTGGTGACAGGGCAACGTTCAGATTTTAAAGCCATTCTGTCAAAAGGCTAGACAGGAAGGGAACAACTTCAAATTTCAATCAGTCCTCCACCAACCAGTGTGTAGGTCTGAGACAGCACAGCCATCTCTGGTTTTAAAGCAGGAAACCTGACTGCCACGCTGCCCAGCAGAGCACCAGAGCAGGCTGTGCATGAAAAACATCAAACCCCTTGTCAATAACAGTAATTAGTCAGGCAACAAATAGCTCTGTTGATGCAGCTTTCCAGTGGAAACGTTAATCATGCAGGAGCTGAAAAATTCATTCTGCCAAGGTTCAGAGAGCAGCCTTATCTTGGGCCCCTCACAGAGGGAGGCAAGGGTCTGGTAGAGCATGGCACTGTACGCACATGAGGAGTTTGAATAAGAACGTTTCTCGGGGTTAGGCAGTGAGTTGTCTCTGTCTTAAATTCATTCTCACGCTCCCTTTTCAGCCTCTATTTAGAAGAAGAGCTCCTTGTTGAAAATTACTGGCATAAATGAATTGCTGCTGATAATTAAATTTGCATAGACTTAAAATTACGTTACGCTGTTCCTTCCGAGTGCTACAGCACTGAGTTATAGACTGCTAGTGAGACTCATTGCCTTTCCACTGTGAACCTCAAAAAAGGTAGTGTGAAAAGTAGCAATCGACTTCCACAAGTTTGCTTGAATCTGAAAGTTTCAAAAACTCTAACTTCCTTTCCAATGTCCTTGCCCCCTTGCCAAGGAAATAAACAAACCCCAAAACAAACAGGAAAAAAAGGAGAGAAGGAGAGAGGATGTGAAGTCTCCACAAAAAAAAAAAAAAAAGTAATCACCTACTATTCCTTTTGCTTTTTCAGGGAATGAGAAACAAAATCAGAACTGGGCTCTGCAACCACTCACTCTGAACTTGTAGTTCTACCCCTCTCATCTCTATTACATTCTTTTCTACAGTAACATGAGCGCAGGAAGTGTAGCAGTGGGACAAACAGGAGCAGAGAGGGCCAGAGCTGCTGGCCCTCTCTTCAGAGGGCCAGAGAGAACTGGACATTTTAAAGGTAAAACCCAATCATTTCTTTCAGAAAACCCAATCATTTCTTTCAGAGTGGTTCTCACTCTTTATTGACACAGGTACCCTGCTAAAAGCCAGGGTCTATCCTCAAGGACCAAGGGGCTACATCAAGCCAGATGAAACATCTGATTTTATTAAAGAGCAGTTATGAGAGATGCTTTTGCATTATGTGCAGTTTTTCTGTAGGAATTTCATGATAGCAGACTTCTGGTACTTCCTCCTGCAAGCAGGAGATGATCACAAAGTAATTATTTTCAATGTGTTTAGCCAGAAAAACAAAACAAAAACAAAACCCCCATGATTTCAGAATCCTCACTACCAACACAGCCAAGCAGATTCCTCTTCTGGAACTCACTTTTGGGTTGAAACTATGATCAAAAAGTTCAAGCCCCTGAAGCAATTGTCTCAGAAAGTTTTAAGCTACTGAAGATAGCGGGTTTAGGACCATAACTACAATAAACACAGCAAATGAATAAGAGTCTTCTGGCAAGAATAAGCCAGAATTGCAGAGGCGGATGTTGCCAGTGAAAAGAACAGGAAGGTAACCAAGTGAAGAAACAGCATGAGGGGGATTATCCTTATTTGGAAGCAATCCATTCCAGCAATAAATTAAGCCAGGGATCTCTGCATCAGAAAACAGCAGGGCAACCTATTAAACTAAAGGACAATCTGCTTTTTCTGTCACCTTTGAGCCCTGACTGAATGGTGAGAGAAACAAACACAGCAGAGATCAAAACGTATGTTATTTCAACAGCAGTAATGGTCGACTGCATGTTACAGAGAGAGTAAAATTCTTTTCATGCTCCTTCCCAGCACAAATGCCTGATCTTCAACCATAATATTGCTGGACTGCAGTGGTCATAAATATGAAATCACAGAAGAGGGCTTGGATGGAAGGAAAATGATAATTTGTGTTTTATGGCAAAAACATAGCTGCTTTCACCCCAGCTGCTGAGATGGGATGGGCTCAGGTGAAATACTCAATGCAGACAGGTGAAGCTTTTCTCACAGTGGTATTAGAAGAAATAATGGCAAAGGAAGAAAAGAAATGCTATACAATTTTAGCTCAAAGAGGTCTCTGCATCTGCCTGCTGCAGTACACGACACTGTGTACATACCGGTGTGTTCCAGGGCCACATTTACTGCAGGGAAACAGCATCCACAATTAAGGGATTTCTGAAGGGTAAACACAGGCTCTGTTTCATAAGGGTTTAAATTATAGAGAAGAAGATACCTAAAATGTACAGAAATGCACTGTGCAGAACAGGCAGGACATGAATGAAAGAAGAATCCTAGCAAATCTTAAGGATATACTGGTTATGTGCATAATGTGATCAAAACCAGGCAGATAATTTAGAATTTTGATGGTGTCCTTCCACACTTTCAAGTAGCTTCTATCAACAGAACAGCTTGCAATGCCTCTTTCTCCCTTTCTGTCTTGCTGGTGAGTTTTTGTCTTTACCCCCACTAACAGATGCTCTTCTAGTCAAAAGGCCCCAAGAGCTGCCCTGATGGAACTCACAGCTGACATGACAGTCCCTCTGATTTCCCAGTCCCAGGCCTTCCCAAAGAAAGGAGAGGTACCCAATGATCCCAAACCGTACACAGTCCATTTGGTGATGAGCACAAACAACCTTTACCTGACAGATACTCAGGCATCTCCAGCTTCCTCAAGTTCCCACTGTGATACTCACGCTGATGCAAGGTTTTTTTAAAGCTCAAATTAGGCTGACAAACACAAACAGACTGTGAAAAGGGCAGACTGTCAAAAAAGGTTCCCCTCTTTTAAGCAACACTGATGAAATGAGTAAAGTAATTCCTTGTTGCAGAGTTAGCTCTAAAGTGAACTCTTGGTTACACGCTACTCTGCCATCAGAGTATTTTTCAGCTCGCTCTATAGTCCAGCTGGCCCTAGCAAAGAATCCCAGAGATGTTGCTGGTTGCTTCTTCTCCTTTTGGTAAGCACATCCCAGGCCCAGCTTGTGCTCTCCCCTCCAGGGCAAAACACTTTGCTAGTCTGCATTCTGTTGCCCACAGAAACTATTTTGAAGGGGAGATGCCAGCATCAGGTGAATAAGTCATACATGATCCCTGGCTATGTTATCAGGCCTCTCATGGAATATTTTCTACCAATGATAAAATGTTATTGCTGCCATTATCAAGCAGTTGGTCTTTATCTGTCTATCTATGACAGGCCTCGTTATTCAGAAGGTCTTAGGACAACTTCAAGGGGAGATCTTCCCATCCAATGTCAAATATACCAGCTTTCTA
This sequence comes from Melozone crissalis, assembly GCF_028551555.1. Lineage (NCBI taxonomy): Eukaryota > Metazoa > Chordata > Aves > Passeriformes > Passerellidae > Melozone > Melozone crissalis. The sequence continues at coordinate 17,233,649 of NW_026535786.1, read as the reverse complement.
GACTTTTTTCTTTCAGCCCCTCGTAAACTGATTTACAAAGCAGAGGCATGCAGCTCTGCTCCAACAAATCTCAGGGGAAGAGCTGGAGGAGCCCTGCATCATGCCATGTCCCTGACCTGAGCAGGATGCTCATGTCTTCAATCCTAATTTTACAGAGCAAAGTTCCTGGTCATTCCACACTGGTCTTGATAATTACACAGAAGAAGGAGATATTCAGTATTTAAGGAAATGGGGCAAAACTGCAGAGGAAAATGGCTGAGGAAGCTGCCTTGAATTGAGACTTTTACAGCCCAACCACACACACATTTTTTCCAATCAGCACAGCAGAATAACTTAAGGGGATAAGGGGAGATGTTGGACTGGAGATGAGCCTGGGAAAAGGGAGGAAAGGGTTTTCTCTTTGCATTCATCTTGTTCTTTCCTTTCTTTCCTTCCTCATACACAAACCAGTAATTAATCTATGTTAACTTATAACAAGTTATGGCAATAAATTTTAGTAAAATTCCCCAAGGAGAAACTGTTCTGCCTATGACAATAGAGGTAAGGGAAAGCATTTTCCTTGAGCGCAGTAAAAGAGTCCAAGAAAAGACAGAGGCAGTTGCCAATGACTGAAGGCAGCAATATTGTGTGAGCGTGGTCTCCAGCAGCTCAGCTGCCTCATCTCTCAAGCTTAGTTCTAGCCAGAAGCTTTACTCCAAGTGCTGATTGCACACAAAGATTTAAAGAACAGTTATGATGTTGCTTTCAATGTGCAGAAAGATAAACTGCAGCTGGTTTTCATATCTCTCAGGGAAGCTCATCTAATTTCAATAGTTTGGAAAAGGGCGTACCTCAAAAAACCAGGTGCACCTCATGAAACTCTTCAGGTAAGAATTAGAGAGTAATATCTCTGTTTTTTCTCGTATTTGATCCACATGGAGATGGTAGACCTCCTACTCTGTGTTTCTCCTAAGTATTGCTCTGTTTTGTTAGATGCAATAGTCATGCTATGACTCTGAAAGATCAAATGATATAACCAGCTCAAGTCCTTGCAGATCACAATATCATGCTTTTAATAGCACCAGATCCCTAATAATCTACCTCAAATCCAGAAAAGTGACTTGTGTTCTGGAGAGAACTTCAGCGTGGGACAGGTGAGTGGCAAAATGCAGTCAAGTGGGCACCAAGTGGGGTGTAACACAGATGCGAGGTGTAAATGAGGTGCCCATTAAGATGACATACATACATACATACACTGACATTACTAATCTACAAGCTGTGGGTCACAGAGATACCTGATTCTTTCAACTTCATTCTAGAAAAGCCCACTGACATTCTTCCATCCCGCTACACCTATCTAAACAGCAGCTACCCTAAATAAAACAAATTGGCAGGTAATTGAATAAGATTTCTTGTCTTCCTTCTGAAAACTTCTGAGAGGTTGTCAGCATTGGAAGGTCTATAATATTTGTCTGAAATAATGGATGTTTGGCACCAGAGCTTGCAAAAATTTAAGTGTGTGCTAAGGGAACTCTACTAATCAGTTTAGGATGAAAACAAGAAAATCACTTGAGGAATCTGAGAGGTATTCTGAGAGAAATTTAGTATAATAAGCATTCTTTACTTCAGCACGCAATACAGCCTTTCTTCCACATCTGCAGGCATCACATCTTTAAGATCCTCAATATGCCAACTCCTGCTCTAGGTAAGCTTAGGCTTTGTTATTATACTAATTTTACAAATAGAGAAACCGAGGCAGTGATAGATGGAACAAACCATAGCTATTAAGAGAGAAGAAGAATCCAGAGTAGAGGCAAGTCCCTTGCATGTTACCTGCTGAACTCTACCAGAACTAACTGGGTACAAGTCTCTCCACTGGACTGAAAGACCCTCCCCAAAACCAGGGACTCTTGAATTAAGTTAGCAGTGTCTTGAGAGTTATGGTGACAAAGACAGCTGTAGGGAAGAAATAAAAGCAACTTTACCCTTAAAACATCCCTCACAGCTGAAAAAGAAAAGAACAGCTGTACCATGTAAGGATCAGAAATATACAGAGAAAGGAAAGCTGTTAAAAGTCAAGACCTAACTGGGGAAGGGACAGATCTGGGGAATATAGCAGCTAGGTTAGCCACCAAAGATTGAGGTGCTGGATTTAATTAATACACTCCTAACAGCATGGGCTGTGGTTTCAAGGAAGGTGCCTCCCAGAGTGCTTGGGCAGCACCAGGTTACTCAGCCACTGCTGAAACAGGACATCTTTCCCCATAAGCCAATGCCTGAATCAAAAAGGAGTAAATTCAATCCTCACCGATGCCAACCGGGACTTACCAACACAAACATTTTTCAGACACTTTTCTAAGAACCACACTATAAATAACACATTAATTGTCTTTATACATGTCAGTAATTATTCTTCTCGCATAAATCCATTAATCTCTCCATTATACCTATTGCCATAAATCTCTGACACATACTATTGGTACTGCTGATGCAATTAAGTGTACATTGCCTTTGATCATCTTGTCTTTCTCCCCTTTCTTCATGTAAATACAACCCATAAGATTTGGTTCAAGGTTTTGAGAACATTTAAAATTTGTGTGTATGCTGCCTATTCTAACTTCCATGTCACCTCTTTTATTGCCACACAGTTTTGTGTTCTCACTTTCATTCACAGAGAGAGAAAATACTTTGCAGATACTTGATAGCAGTCTGTTAACACACTTTCGAGCCTTTGCTGTTCAAAACATACCAGATTTGGGACAGGAACACTATTTCACCTCTAGGCGTTATCCTAACACTATAAATAAAATACAAAGCATTGTAAGGATTTCAATATCCTTACATTTCCCTCTAGACTCTTAAAACTATCATCTGAGTTTTTAATAATCCACTTATTTGAAGTTTCGTGTCATGTCACTCTTCAAGTGATTCCCCTAGGAAGACAACAGACTTGGTCTATTCGAGTCACTCATAATGACTGAACCACAATAAGCAACACCAGTTAGAAAAAAGCTATGTTTGAAAATCTCTCTAAAAACGCAAGTTTGTGGAAATAAAATAAGTCTGCAGGTATGCGTTAATCTCATCAAAGCTTTGCATGGCAGCATACTCAATTTGCTCAGATACTTTCCTAGAAATTAATTTCCTATTATCTGTTTGTTCTTGCCTTTCCAACCTTCCATCCTTGTTTGTGACTAATTTTTATTTTTATACTTTAAAGAAAAAAACAACTACAAAAAACCCTAACAAAACCAAAAAAAAAATCTACAACCAGATGCAATATTCTGTTTCAGAACTAAATCCAGAGTGCCTAAAACGGAAGCCAGTACTACTTATTTTGCATTCAAGAAATTAGCTGCTACAAACATTTGCTTGAGCCTGATAAACTGTTTCTCCAGCCCATATGCCGCTGCTATGTGTGTTCAATTTCAGTTTGGATAATTCAGAGTAATCCTATTATAGAAAGGCACAAACCACAAAGTTCTGTTCCAGATGACATGTCAAAGTTCAGCAGCATTGCAATCAGAACTTCTAACTTTGGTCCAATTCTGAGTTAGGATTGATTTCTGTTCTTTCCTAAAGTATCAAAAGCATGGCTGTGTCTCCTCACTGTGATGTTTCGGAAGTTCACAAACACAAGCAGTTAACATGCTTATGTCTTGGAGACCTGAAATCTGCCTCACTAAAGGCTCTATCAGGAACTGGTATTTTGATAGAGCCCACACAAACTTACGACAACTGCTTGTCTGTGAGCTTACAACACTTTTCCCCACACAGAGACAGAATTTATGATATTCAATTGATTTTCCCCAATCCATTTTAATTCAGAATTACCATTTACACTGCTGCATATTATTTATCTCCTTTCCCCCCAGTTCTGATTTGCTTATTCTTTAAAGAATACTTGGCCCTGGGAGCATATCCTATCAGTCTTCATAGAAAGAAGAAAAAAAATAAGATTTCTTCTGCTGTGATTTAGTGTGGGAATAACGAGAATAAGCAGGGCTCATTGGCAGGTACACAAACAGCAAATACAATCATGTTGGGTAAGGAAGCATACTGTTACTCATGTATTATATTTTCATGAGTATTACTAAAGGCCCCTGGCTCTCCACTCTACAATTTAACAGGTGGGCAGATAAAATCAGTGTGAACTAATGCAGAGGAAATAAACCCTCAGGATCCAGTTTTCTGAGCCTCCTTAGCTTGGCTGTCTTCTCCAGCTCTCTACTGTCTCTTGTGTTTTACAGGTTTCTGTCAACTCATTTCCAACAGCAGTTTTAAAAGGCAGTATGTAATTTGAGACAAGGGCAACATGTGTGAAAATGCAGTGGTTTTATCCTACAAGCCCAGAGCAGATGTACCTGCATTGATATGTACAAAGGTTTTACTAGAACAGATCACTTCCATTCCTGCACAGAAGGAAGGCATTCCAATACAAACATACCCCAGGTGACATAGATGTGCTCTCATGGAAGCTTGTAAGACTTCAGCACATTGTGTGTAGTCGAGGTGTTATTTGGACTTCCCTAGGTGGTATCAAATCACTGATAAAAGTTACTCATAATTTCATTTTGCTGAGATCCTGCTCCTGCTTGGAGCATTACACTTTGATTATTCTTTCCCTTCCATGCTGTTGTCCTGTTTAGGCCCCCGTACATTATTCTTGGTGATAAAGATTTCATTTTTAGTTTTGCTACCACCACTGGATTTTATCACTTGGTGTGAAGGCTTCTCAAAATTTACTAGCTTTCCCATGGCTCTACATCAGACTTTTTTTTTCTTTTGCATTTAACTGCATGTAAGTAGGAGTTTCCTAGAAAACAACTCTTCTGCCTTCCTGCAGAAATTCTTTGCTATTCATTAAGCAGCAGTTGCGACCAGCTGGAAGAAGAAACTAGCTAAAATCTATGCACTAGCTAGAGGGGACCATTGCCAGGGGCAGTCCCTAACCTCCCACAGTTCTTCATTGGCATAACCAATAACCCTGGAGAATCCTGCAGTTTATACCAAAGAAGGGAGTGGAGGTATCTAGATCCTCGGTGTGAAATCCACCTGTATAGACAATGAGGGCAGATGTGAGTGATTTCAGGCACATGGGAAGGCAGTTTCCTCTTGACAATGAGAGATTAAGTAGCTTCAGTGCCTTGGACACCAACTTTGGTGGAGACCTACAGTCTTTGTTTCAGCACAACAGTTCCAGAGAAAGTCAGCAGTTAAAAAATAAATAAAGAAGACTCTGACTCTGGAAAATATTCCCTGCATCAGTATTTTATAACATCTATCCAAACACACACCACCTTTTCCTCCAGTTCCTCATTATGGACATTAATCAGGCCCTCTGCATTTCTCTGTGAACTCCCTGTGAGACCTGTCCTCTCATTGGTGTGGAAACATGAGTTTTACTGCAGCTACCCCAGCCTAAATAAACTCCCCTTGTCCTAATCCAGCCTAACAGAAAAAAAAAAAAAATAAAAAGAGGAAAGGAAAAATAAAAGAAGGGAAAAACAAGGAGGAATAAAGGAGGAAAGGCCGAAAGATTCTGGAAATAGCTGGAATTGTTCATGCTGAGCCATCGGGCCCTGAGATTTGAATAATGCATGTTCCATAAATCTAAGTGTCCCTGCTTGCCACATTTTAGAACAGGGAGCAAAAATAATAGCTACTGTCCACACTTATCACCAATAATAAATTACAGGGCTCCTGTGTGTGGCAGCGATTAATGCAAAATGCAACCCAAAACACATAACTAAATAAATAGATAGTTTGACTTTCCTGGGGGTTATCTCTTTCCTTTTCTACACCCCTCTCAGAGTCTCCTTCCAGCCAAAAATTACACTGGGAAAGACCCATTCTTACAGTGTATCCCTTCAGACAGACAGGCAGACTAACTCATGGCTATCTTCAGAATATACCCCTAGGCAGTCAATGGAGTTCTCACACCTGTGAGAACAGGGCACAGCAATGCACTGCCAAGCTTTTCGTTCTTCTGCAAGACTACATCTTCCTTTAGTTCCTTCCTTTAGGCTGTAGAAGACTACAGTCTTCTTTTAGTTTTTCTGCACGACTACAGTCTTCCCAATCTCCCACCTGAAATGGGGGATGGATGCACAGCTCCAAACACAGAGTTCCACACTGCTTCCCTGAGGGCACAATCAGATCTCCAGCTGTTATGTAGATGTGAGGGACAGAGTATTCTTTTGGCAGTAGTTCTTCTTGAGACTGTTAGTAAGGGAGTTCTGGACCATTCTTTGGCTTTGAAGTAGAAGAATTGATAGCAGGGAAGTTACAACAAAACAATGCAAGGGGAGGGCATGAGGGTAAAAAGGGTAAAAGGGTCTACAGAAGGTCCCTTTTAGAGCTGATCTTTGCAGTGTAAGACTTCTCTGTAAGGATTCTACTGTGTCCTCATTTTCACCTGGATTGGGAATGACAAATTCAAGCAAAGCTTCACTCTTCATTACCCATATCAGCTAAGTAACAATGGGTCACCTTCACAGGGATAAGGGGAAGAAAAAAATTCAACAGACAATACAGAAATAAAAAATTATTGGCAATGCAAAGGGAAGATGTGTGCAACTACATGGGCTAAACATCCACCTTAACATAAGCAAAATATCCCCAAAAACCAAAACCCCAGCCACTGAAGACATTTGTCTCAATTTTAAAAGGTTAGATAATTGAGAAAATAGGCAGCCATTAGAAGCTCCTGAACACTTACACAGAACTCTAATCAGAGCTAGACCATGGATGGCAGTTCAGAGGTAAATAACTGTACCCTATTCTTTCTCTTAATCTTTTAATTCTGACACATACAATTTCAGTGAAAAGTTGGTTTTCCTTTTACATTAGCTGCCTCTGCTGCTTTGCCAGTCTATTCCCTCTGAGGGTATGGTGATCTGTCTCTTGAGAAATCTCTTTCAGCTGAGGCAATATTCCCTTAGAGAAGCCATTCCTGTTTATTGTATGGGCTTCTGTGTAAAACTGCCCTCGGCATCCTCTCCTTTTGAAACTGTGAAGCAAGAAACAGAGCTGGAAAGGTCACAAGAATGAGAATAAACCACAGGAGAGGGGCTACCAAAACACCTATAAAGGCAGCTCAGCTGAAGCTGGAGACTCAAGGTACAGCAGTGTTATTTGACCTGACCGAATGTCAGTGGTACCTGTCATACGCCCTCTTCCTTCTGCAAGGGCTCTGCTCTTCCCTGGCACATCAGTGTAAGCCTGCCTGCTACACCAGAGACACTTCAATTCACAAAAGCAAAATAAGAATAGAACTTGTGTGCTCAAGCCACTGAGGGTGAGGTAACTCACACAAATGAGAGCAGGTGGAAAAAAAAAAAAGAAGCAGCTTACACACAAAGCAGATGCTATTACGCTATTATTATTATTACTATTAGCTATTCATTACTCATATGTTGGTATTATAGTAGGATCCAAAATCCTCATTCAGCATCAGGGCCCCATTGTGCTAGTCTCTATGCAAATACAAAGACAGCCAGGAAGAGCTCACAGTCTAATTTAAGACAAGACCCAGCAGGTGAATGTAACAGAAATTGGAGGAAGGGAGGGTAAAAAGACCATGCGATTTCACAGGCTAATGGCACATTGCTGAATGCTCATTCCTGGAAGATCTAAAAGGCTATGGCTTAATAACCCTCAAGGAGGCTTCTTATGGCTTTAAATCTCTGACCTCCTGGGTAAGGAGCAGCAGCACAATAATATTTCCTTTAGTTAAGTGAATGTCTAAAACGTGCTTAATCAGTAGTCCATTAACTCTCCACTTGCCTCATTAACATGTCTGCACAGCAGTTAGCTCTGTCCTACCCCCACCACGGGTCTTTTACATTCTGGTTTTGAATGTTGCCACGCAAGGTCTAATGCCTTGAAGCACCCTCCAGAAGCATTTTATATCATCAGTCCATATGTTTTGAACATATGGCACTGTCCCACTGCAGGTTTTCTTGGAATTAAGAGGTCTCCCCTGCTGTCTGCTTGAGCATTATACATTTATACATTAACAATTCTCATTTTCTTTTTTAAATGACTGACAACATATTTTTTTCTCTCCATTCATAAATGGTGCAAAGAAACCAATTACTGAGCAAAATGCCAGCACTGGTGCTGTTAAGTCTTTCCAGGTCCCTCTTTAGGAATACCTATCTCAGGGATCATCCCATTTGTAGAGCCTCTAACACTAGTTACATGCTCTGATTTAGAGTAAAAAACTATGATCTTGGCAACCAATAAAAGATAGCCTTTACATCCAACTCAACTGCGCTCTGTTTAAGATTTCAAGAAAGATCTATCCAACTATGCCAAACAGAAGGCTTACCTGCTCCTCTCACCACTTTCAGCAAGCCATGTCAGTCCCAATCTTCCTCAAATATGAAGTGAGAACAACATTCACTCTCCTTTCATGGCCATTAAAAATTAATTGAAAGGTGCACATGAAGAAATTTGAAACTGAAAAGCACTCAACATTGTTGAAGATGGCATGAAGTTCAAAGAAACCCTGAAGAAAATTGCTTGCTACAGGTTTTGTTTTTCTTTTTTAGATGAAATTTTGACTCTTGCATCAAAAAAGCTGTTTACCCTCTTGGTCTGTGGCAAATAGAGTGTGGCTTATAAGCACTCAATATCTAAAATGTAAATATGCTTTAGCTGAAAAGTATTCAGTGTTTGCTTTGTGCAGGCTCTTTACTTTTTCACTGGGAAAAATCAAAGCAATGTCCAGTAATAAGGCAATAATGATGTGACTAATATGTGTTGTGGATCATTTTCTTTTCCTCACTTGTTCCCATAGATCAGCTATGGTACATTTGAGAGAGGAGAAGGAGGATTACTTGTTTGGTTTTTGTTTGGTTTTTTTCCTAGCAGATCTTTTCTATATTTTGCTGATTGTATACATGCAAATGATACTTGGAGAGAAAAGGTAGAGGAAGAGTACAACACTTGGAATGGAGAGGCTTGTAAGGGCCGTTCACCCCATGGCTGCTGAAAAATTAATAGAAACCAACTATCTCATACCCCAACAAACTCTAAACTTTCAAGAGAAGCCCCTACTCTGCCCAAGAATGAGTGGGATGAGACGTGGCTTGTGCATGGACAACATGGCAGGTGTACTGGTTCATCTTTTCATCTTTCAGGACAAACATCAAAACCCTGATTGTGATTTGATATTATGCAGGACAAGCAAAGCTGATGTGGTTGCCTTGGCCTTTTCAGTCCTAAGTAAACAGATGTAGCTTTGGTCCAGCCCCTTGTTCACATTCTAACTCCCAGCCAGCTGCTTTTGACTCGGCTGTCAGCTCAATCAAGGGCTAAAAACTTGTGTCTCAATTGCAGGATAATGGAGTGGGAGACTTGTCTCTTGAGTTCATTTAAGGATTGCTCAGAGATGCCAGAGATATTTACTCCTGTTCAAGTATCTCAGTGAGTCCTCCAGTTCCATCCCTGAGCAGCCATTAGTACAGGGAGCCACATAGACCAGGCATCCCTAAAAGATCTATAGCAATCCACTATGTTCAAATAACCTTGAGCAAACCAGAGCTCCAGAGAACCAGAGCTCCCTTCTATGCTAATTTGAGAACGCATTCCTTCCCTACAACTCCTTGGCATAGGGGATGTTTACCATTTACACCCAGGTTTATCTCAGTTTAGTAGGACAAGCAGAGAGTCTGGGCATCTTAGATGATTCAAGAATTAAGAGGGAGACTGAGTGACTGAAGGATTAATCTGCCACCATTACCATTAAACACACTTCCAAAGATCACCCTCTTAAATTGTATACTTTGATTTTATGCCTGAATTTTGTATAACGTAGCCCATACCAAGTTGTAAATTAGCTTCTGATACATCTCAGATATAGTCTGTGGTGGGGAGAAAGCCATGTTTTACCTCAGAGATCAGGGCTTTGCTCACTATTTGATCTGAATAAAATAAAAAACCAGCCCAGACATCCTGAGTCTTCACATTTTTAATTCTTTTTTTCCCTTTTTGGTTTTTGACTAGCAAAACATATCTGCCTACCTAGAACAACTGGCAGGACAGAGGTTTAAAATACTCTTTGTCTTCACAAGCATGCGGTAATGAATGTTTTCTCTTTGCTAGGCCCTTTCTCCACTATTTTCTTTGAAAGCCAGCCAGCCTCTTTAGTCCATAGATTGGGTTGGCTAATTTGCGAGAGGCTGGAATAATTTCTCACATTAAGAAACTTAAGATAAATATGCTGAGCTCTCTCTCCCTTTTTCTCTTTCTTGATGGTTTCTTTAATCTACAATAAATGCCCTTTTGGACTGAAAGTCCTTGTTTTGAGTGCAGAGACATTGGGGGCCAGCATAGAGAAATGAACTTGCAGAGTCCACAGCTACTATTTAGAGCCGTGGCAATGAGCCTGGACCTGGCAATCCCCAGGAACTGGGCATTGAGGCACTCTGGGAAAGTGCACCTCTGGAACGGGAGGTTTCCAGCTTCCCTCAGCTCTGGGCAGGCTGCCTGATGCAATAGGGATCACTGCAGTCCAGACTGGCCTTTGGGCAGCCAAGTACTGCAGTTCTGTCATTCTCCTACGGCTTTTCTTCTCTTCCTCCTCACTTGTTATTCTAGCTTCTTCTTTTGTTGGGAAGGGGGAGAATAACCTAAGCCAACCACAAGGGCTTGGATCTAAGCAACCTGGAAATACAGGAAGAGGCAAAGAAAAACCTTACATCCTGGCTCCTCAGGTCAGCTCCCAGCATAAGTATCTTTCAGTATCTTTTGTCTTTGGAGGATTTTTTTCTCAGACTGCTTCATTTCCAGCACTCTTCATTGTTTTCAAACAACTGTCCTGGAGGACAGCCTGCATCTATGGTGTGCCTTGGACTACAGGCCCCCAGACTTCTGTGGCTGACTTGGGGAATACACTAAGCATTAGGAAGACTTCAGAATTTTTTTTAGTTGCAAAAGGGCAAATGCCAGCTTGAAAGATACAGATCCCTATAAAAGCTCTATTGCTTCTGGATATACTACACTCTGGCTCCAGCAGTGCTAAAAAATAAAGTAAAATAAAATAAATCAAACACATTAAACAGACTTCCTTGTCAGGAAACCAAGAGCACAAAGACAGTGTTCCAGGAAAATGTGAAGTACTCTAATTATGTAGGTCTTTTTTAAGAGCATTTCAGCATCTCTCATGCACAGGACAGTCTGTGGCTCTACTTCTACCTCCAGTGGTCTCATTACACCCACAGAGCTTGGTCGTCTGCACTGTGCTACAATTGCTCCACAGGAACAAAAAAAATCCCTCCAAGCACCTTTGCCAGTATCAGGCTGCTCAGAGCTGTTCCCAGGTAAACCAGCAAAGGAGTTATAGAGTTTATTAGAAAGATATTTCCTTTTCCTGTATGACAACTCATTTTGTTTTTTCAGGTAGTGTACTGTAAACAAGGCTTCCACTCAACAACATTACACAGGCAGAGAATAACAGCAACATACTGCAAGAACAGAGGAAGGCACAGAGGACACTGCTACGGATTTCACACAAAACCACAAAAAGTTGCATGCCAGGACTTAAAATTTTGCATTGCAAGAAGATACAATGTCTAACAAAGGGAAAGAATTGCAACAGGATTTTAAAAATGAGAAAAGAGAAAGGGCAAAAAGCAAAGGCAGGTGGGTTATATGTAAAACACACTCAACAATTAAACCATGAGGTTATGAGGAAAATATTTGAGAAAGCAGGAGGAGGGTCACACTCCATTAGCAGCTAACAGTGCACTGGAGCACATCTTCTAGCAGCATCCAGCAGAGACTATAAGACTCTTCAGCTTTCACTTATCGAAGTGATAATCCTTGGTTACAAACCACCTTTTTTTTTTCTCCCTTTCTTTCATTTTCCTTTTTTGCTATACCCCAGTGCAGCTTTACCTTATTCCTTTGCAAAAGAACTGAAAGAGCTATGATAAATATCAGCTCCTCTCACAGGTCTCTGTGGGTACTGACTCTGAAGCCTAATTATGTCAATTTAAGTGTCAGTATTGTTAACTTGTTTGCAGCCATTCATTCCAACAAAAACAGCTGTCTTCCCTAGAATAATGGGCAGAGTTTCTGACTGAGGACAGAGCACAAATAGAATAATTGACAGTGTCGTCCCACTCTTCCAGCTCTGGGGAGAAGCCAAGGTAGGTGGGAGCACGACTAAGAAAACCTAATGGCAAGCACATTGGTATGGAAACCTTTGTTATTCAGTTGTCATGCAGCATTACAGACACTGTGCAATTGTTCTGCCAGTGTACCTGTGCAGCACACTGATGGCTGGGTCTCAAAGGAGCATGTGGTGCCTGTCCTTACTAATATCCTATAATGCCTTCCTGCTTGCCCAGGGACTCGAGGTCAGCCTTAGCAGTCCAAAGATCCCAAGCATTTGTTTGGATACTGCCTGCTGGCTGGCAAGTATGTTGACTAGACAGCAAGCAGGTATTTAATAAATCCTATTATTTGCTTTGCCACTGCCTGAACTTGATGTCAACTATCCTCACATGTTAAGCTCCAACACTCTCCTATATCCAAGTATCTCAGTAATGCAAGACATGAGTAATGAAAACAGCCAAGCATCACTTCTAACATTCAAAAGGGTCAGGCCTGAACACTCACTGACCTTTATGAAGACCAAGCCACAGATTAGATCAGGCCTTTGTCCCACCCCAGAGAGAAAGGAGAAAAAAAAGTTAGTGCCATAGACTTTAAGAGAAACAGCCCTGAAGCTCTGCAAGACAGTGAGCCTCCTCCCTTGCACTGTACCTATACACTGCCCAGCACACAGTGGTCCTGGCACCTGCCTGTCCTTCTTCCTGAAGTGGCGATACAAACGTACTAATACAAGTGCTACTGAGCAACCCCATCAGCTGTGCTCTCCTACAGAGCACTGAACACAGAAAGCACATCAGACATGTTCTCTCTGTCCTTCAGCAAGGCTCAGGTGTCAGGCAATGTACATCTGATAAGCCAAAATTGCAGTGAAGGCAATGGTACCTACCTCAGCCCTGATACATCAGAGCTCACCTCCCTTCCTCCTCCCAGCACCACTCCAGGTAATTAACAGGGTGACTGACACTGAGACACTCCTCTCCACACAGATTTTGGATGCCTTTTAAGAGGTTATTATAGCCAAAGGCACTGGCAATGTCATTCACAGCAGCTATTCACTATATTGGGCACGTGGTGTGACTCTTGGGGATGGTTCTGTGCAGGGCAGGGAGCTGGACTCAATAATCCTTGTGGGTCCCTTCCAATTTAGTGTATTTTGTGATTCTGTAACTGGGGATTTCCAAGGTGGTTCCACAGCACCCCTGCACTCTGGGGGTGGAGCAGTCCCAGTGTCTTATTTCTGAACAACTCTGCTCTGTGTGCAATTCTGATAGACAGAGGCTGAACTGCCATTCTGTTTCACCTGGATTTGCTGTGTCCTATTTTTTTCTACAGGATACACAGGGTTTCTTTCAAACTAATTGCATCTGCAAAACACGTTCTTTAGCTTGTAGATGTGATGGAAATAACTTTTGTGCGTCAACAGTTCTGTTAGGTGGAGTCATCCATTGTCAGTGACAGACAACTCTTGTATTAAATCAGAGTACACGATTTTACAGAGGACCAAGCAGAACAGAGATCAAGCACTTCCTTCACTGATTTATAAAAATGTACATTTTGGACTTGCAGAAAATAAAAATAAATCTTCCCTGAAATTCAAATAGAGATGATTTCTCAGGAGACCATAATATTTAAAAAGACAACACCAACTAGACTGAGAACAAAACCAAGTATTTTCATTGTAGCATTGACTTGAAAAATCAATATCTCTCTCTAAAACTCTTCTTGAAAAAGACTAAGCCATGTTAGCAGGGCAATGAGTTGCCAAATGCCCTCAGCTGGAGGAGGCTTCATTGTAGGGATACTTTCAGCCAGTGCAGAGTTGAATCCAACATCAGTGAATTCCCTCTGCAATCCCAGCGCAAGGGGAGCATGGGAGGTGAGACAGGGTGCAGCTGGAAGGAACACTATCACTCTTGGGCTCAGTTTGTTTGTCATTAGGGGCCAGATGGTGGAGTTTAAAGGAACTCAAAGGCTAATATTACCTCAGGCTGCTTTTAAATTCTCCATGGGGATCTGCATAGGGTTGAATCCTAAGCCAAGGAGCCAACCCCTAGTTCTTTGTTAGCACCATCCTCTGCTGCAGACTCCGGCCAGAGTGGAAAATCCGCAGCAGAGAGTGCATTTGTGCAGCATGCCTGTCAGTCAGGCTTGAACAGAAGGGAAATCTTCAAGTCCTCATAACTTGACTGGTGTCCCTCACCCAGTCAGAAGCAGACTTGTGTCTCGTCTTTCTTAATTCTCTTTTACATTTCCAGCCATAGCATCTTTTCCTTACACAGCTTCTTAAGTCACTGCAACCAGCTGGAATAAACCAAGCCTTTTCAGAGCTGCAGTCACAGAAGGCTGAATTTTATTTCCTTTCAGTCATGGAAAAATATTCAGGATCATCAGAGCCAGCTCTAAACAGACAAAAAAAGTGAGAACCACCTTTGCAGGGAGGTAGTTTAGGTTTATTTGGCTTATTTTGAGGATTAGAGAAAGTAAATAATTTCCAGCTCAAACATGCTGCAGTTATTGCCACAGAATTTTAATGCTAATACCAACATGTCTTCTTAATTTTATTTCACTTTTTTTTTAAATGGGGTCCTGAACATAAAAACCTACCAAAGATGAGGAGTAACTGGAGTTTTCATTCATTTTAGTGAATCAATGGATGTTATAGCACTAAGGATACAGAGAGTGGTTTAAGGGAGGAGGCAAGGGTGTGGCAGGGAGTGGGAAAGCTGTGCTCTCTTTTATCCCAAAGGACAATCTTGTCTCCTGGGCTGGGATGCAGAAATACATGCCCATAACTGGCTGGACAAATAGGAGAAGGGTTCTGGCCCCCAGTACTTGGGCTGGAGAGTTAATGATGGCAAAGTGGGGTGTGGGTAAAGTGGGAAGAAACACTGTGGAACTGCTGTAAATATGAATTTTACCTACAGAGCAAAGACAGGTCTCTCTCTCTCTCTGTGTGGATTGAGTCACCTTTTTGACCTAACCTTTCCATATTAAAATTCTTCATTGCCCCTCTGCATGATTTTGTGTTCTGCTTAAAAGAGACAGAAAACAGAACCTATTCTCTTTGCGCCTGCTGGGGATTGCCAGGGAGGGATCCATTATCAGTGCTTACAAGAAGTGAAATTGCATGAAATGGGTCCTTGGTGCAGCAGGAAGAAGTGCCAGGTCGTGCACACTTCCAGCAGGAAATTCTGGGTGGCCAGGTATGGGGAACCATGTTTGACTAAGGTCAGCCTGTGCTGGACCTGTAATAGCTCTACAAAGGATCAGAGTACCACAAACATAAATTTTTGTTCTCTGTACAGCATATCCACATACCCACAGGTTTCCTCTGCAAACAAATGAAAATCCTGTGACTACCAGGTCACCTTACTATATCCCTTCTGCTTTCTGCTTGATCCCTTCTGTCACCTTGAAGATTTCAGCTGGCAGAGATGACATATTTGCCCTTTCTTCACACAGCAGCTTAGGAACACGGCCCATTCTCAGCACTGCATTAAATCAGAAGCAAACATGGGCACTGGGAACAAGCATCCCAGAAGTTACAGAAGGGACCCACACTCTCCATCAATGGAGAAAACACCTTGGTCAAATTTTCAGAGAGCTGTCTTTCTGTGGGCTTTCCTTCCCTGAAAGGAGCAGGGGGTAGCAAAGGGAACTGAAATCTCTTGGGAAATGAGAGAGGAGCCCCATAGACACAATCTCAAGAGAGAACAAAGAACAAGGGGCAGAAGGGAGGAGACCTATAAAATATAATCCTCCCAAGTGGGACACAGGGGGGCCATTTATTCCACAGAGTGATATTTACTGCCTTCCCACAATGTTTGCACTAACTGGCAGCTCTGGCTAGCTAGACTGCTGTGTCAACATCTGCAGGTGTGAGCATGTGCCTATGTGCAGGGAAAGGGAAACAGGAGAGAGGAAAATAAAATAAAAGGAAGAATGATTTTGCTTTTTGCCTTTTTCTGTGTGTTTTTTACCTTCTGCAGAGTAGAAACCTTTCTGTGCTGATACCAGGAGGAGATTCCTAATGATTAATTGATTTTGCTGTCAAATGCAGCAAGTATGTGCACGAGCTGTGCATATGTGAGGGGCATTGGCTATTTTTCCCTAACAGTAAAACTTTTTTACTCCCTTGTTTCCCAACAACCTGCAAAACCCACGTGCATGAAGAAGGAGAGAAAGAGAAGCAAAAAAAAAAAAAAAAAGTGTAAAAACCCTGAGACATCAGGAACACAGCCTGCACAACCCCATAATTCTAGGGAAATGCACAATTTGCCTTGACCTTTGGAGGTTTTCAGGCTTGAATGAAATGCAAAAACTGAGAGAACCTTGCAAAGCTTCACTGCTACCTGATTAGAGCTTCTCCTGTGCACTTTTCTCAGCAGTGTTTCTCATCTCACTCATATCCTTGCAGAAGCACAATATTTCTTCATCTGATACTGCAGAAAACGCTTCAGGTTCAAATCCTACCCCCAGCCAGGCCATGAACAAGAACTAGCAGATTTTCTATTCTGCCTTCCTTCAAAAAAATGAAGCTCCATCTTCATCTTTGCAGACATCCCCGAGGAGCCAGCCTTGTCCATTTTTGTTGGTGATCACAAGCACCTCCAACCTCTGGTGTCCCAGCTATCGTGTAATAATCCACATGATGTCTCTGGTAGGCAAAGTAGAGTTAAGTGATCATTCCTGGAAAGCTGGTTGCTAAATCCCTAAACAGACCTTGAACATGTAGCAGTCATAAAACCTCCACCTGGCTTCTGCTCCAAAACCATTTGGCACCTAAGGTGATTCTTTTGGTGATCTTTATGCTCACGCATTATTGAAACACCTATATTACTGCAACTAAGCATATGTATAACCATTTAAAACTGGCAGATGTTCAGAACTTCCTTCACAGATATGCCCTGGTTAAATCTGCATGCAAGATACTCCCCCTCTGCCTCACCTTCTGGGTGTTAGAGGCACTGCTCTAAATCTTTCCATATCGCTCTTTTAAGACCATTTCCTGAGGATTCCCATCCAGTGGCACCTTGACACACTTGAGGGGTGGGCCCACACAAATTTCATGAAGATCAACAAGGCTGGGTGCAAGCTAGGCTGGGAAAACCCCAAGCACAAATACAGGCTAGGCAGAGAATGGACTGAGAGCAGCCCTAAGCAGAAAGACTCAGTCCTGGTGGACAAGAAGCTCACCATGACTGGGAACGTGCTTGCGCAGCCCAGAAATCCGACAGTATCCTGGGCTGCTTCAAAAGAAGCACGGCCAGCAGGATGAGGGAGGGGATCCTCCTGCTCCATCACTCTAATACTGTCTCATGAGACCCAGCCTGGAAAACTGTCCCACTCTGAGGCCCCCAACATGAGGAGGATATGAACCTGTTGAGGTGAGTCTGGAGGAGGGAAACAAAAGGTGGTCAGTGAGCTGGAGCACCTCTCCTGTGAAGACAGGCTGAGAGAGTTGGGGCTCTTGTGCCTGGGAAGAAAATGCCCCAGGGAGACTTTAGAGCAGCCAGTACCTGAAGGGGGCCAGATTAGATGTTGGAAAGAAATTCTTTACTATGAGGGTGGTGAGGCACTGGAACAGGTTTGGATGCCCCGTCCTGCAAGTGTTCAAAAATCAGGCTGGATGGGGCTTTGAGCAGCCTGGTCTAATGGAAAGGTGTCCCTGCCCATGTCAGGGGACTGAAACAAGATGATCTTTGAGGCCCTCTTCCAACCCAAACCATTCTATGACTCTATGATCATTCCTACCCTCTCCTGACCAGGCAATTTAAGTGTTCAAAAACATACTCACTTAAGACTGTTTTAGGCACTAAGGATGTTATATGCATTCACATTTTAGTCCTGCATCCAATACTTAATATGAATAAAAGTTGCTCAACTCAAGAAAGTTGAATCTGTTTTATTTTACGCAAGGACATTGCTATTTCTAAGGGTAGGAACAGGGATATAACAAAAGTGTAAGAAAAAAATTAAACCTTCCTTCCACAGAGAACTCTGGTTTCTACATTTAGATTTATCATTCAATAATGAAAAAGAAGCATTTCACATGACATTTTTGTGATGTTAAATTTGTTAAAAGGAAAATTTTATAATAGGCCTAACCCTAAGTGGATGGGGTTTTGTCATAAAAATAAGAATCAAAAAGGCTTGGGAAATTGTCCCATTTTTTCTAAGGGCACTAAAAAAAGTCCCAATTCCTATAGACTGTAGACTATAGGACAGTAGCAGACAATGTAGCAGACAAAGACTAAATAACCTCAGATCTGTTAAAAATTGACATACTCTGACTTCCTAAGTGACCTAAGTGTATCATTATTGTAGATGATATTTCTGTTTTTCTAGAAATTGGATGTCATGTTCTAGACTCATTTCAACTTCTTATGTGCAAGGTTTGGAGGACTGTGAATTCAGAACAGAACTTAATCTCCAATTGCCTTCTATCCCCTTTAAGCAGAACCTCACTATCTCATTTTGCTGGTTGAAACTCTTATGCTTTTATACAGTACCCAGTATCCTAGATTCAGTAACATTTACATGTTTGCAACCCTCCTTCTGATTTAAGAGAATGCTACAAATCCCCGTTTCACAAACAGCAAGATAAAATTCCAAAAAAGTAAAGAACTCATCCAAGAACTAACAAAGACCATATGGACCCAGGTCTTCCAAATCTCAGTTCATGCCCTAACCATGATATTGCCCCACCCTAAGCTGTGCCGTCTTGTGTAGGCACATCCTCACTCCACATGGGTGGTGATGGCAGCTACCTAAATATTTAGTATTTCTTTGGTGAGATGATGTTCATCCAAATATGAGGGAGTGGGGGAAGAAGAGGAGAACAAAAGGGAGAATCTCTTTCTCTTAAAATTCTATGTAAGTCACAGTGCAGAGGCAATGGATCAGGCTAGAGAGGAACAAAAGGTTTTCACTGAAGAGAGCAGTCCAGAGACAGAAGTGCCTTAGAGTGCAGGGTTCCAGTGCTGCAGGATTCAGGCTTTTTTGGCTTTTCCTGCAAACATACTGCCCAATGGAGACAGGTTTTCATTGTGGAAAACCTTTAGGGAACTCTCAGAGTGGATAATTCCACTTTGGGAAAAAAAGAGGGAGGAAAAGGCAAACAAGCCAGCTTCTCTGCTCTCAGCCGATGTTTTAGCTTCTAAGCATTTGCACTTGAAAGTCTTTGAGCACCTTTGAAGTTAGATGTGAGAGATTTTCAGACCGCTTTCTCTACCGATGCTCTGAGGACCCCAAATTTTACAAGGTGGTTTCTAAAATAAATTTGTCTCCATAGCATCCTCAGCTCACCTCACTGAGGTATACAACCACCCAATCTCTACAATCCTTCCTGCATTAATCCTCTCTCAAAATCTCCTAGGTATCCAATTTACAGAATTCAGGTACCCCATGCAGAAAGTTCTTTTCATCCTAGATGTCACTGGAGGTAAACATGCATTACCCTACATATCAGAAGTTTTGAATTTGGTCTTTGGGATAAACTTTACTCTTTCTAATGAGTTATGAAAACACACAGACCGTGATGTCTGGCGACAGCATGGCGGCCACTTAGGAGCCCTAAAGGACACAAAATCAGTGTGACTGGTATTCAAGGAGTAAAACTCAGTCATCAAGATCTAGAGCTGGCTACCTAACATCAGATAAATCTGATGCAGATTTAAAATACCTCATGATAAGGAATAACTTTTACATAGCCATGTGACATTCAACACAGTGAGTTACTGAATTGCCAGTTCTGTGCACTGAGCAATCCCACAGCAGTCCATGTCAGTCGTTCCCTCACATGCACACTCTTCTTTCTCTTCAACAGGGCAAAGCACTAGCCTGGTTATACAGCACAAGCCTTCTATTTGTCCCTCCTTCAAGGCCCCATACTGTATTTTGCACCACAGTCAAAGAGCAAAGTGAACAAGCAAGCCAAGAGGACAGTACAGGTATAAAATTATCCCACAGCCTCGAAAATTTCAGCCACAGTCCTTGTCTCCTGCAGCAGAGCAAATTCTGCATGCCCTCCCAGCGCTGCAGGGAGGAGCATTAACCTATTGGCAGGTATAGCCCAGTTTCTTTTGCAGAACCCAGCTGTGCTGAATAAATAAATCACCTGCGGCCATTTATGTGCAAATAACCTGTGCCAAGGGGCCGTTTGGAAGAAAAGCTTCGATCTGTGTTCACAGCAGTAGTGGCGTAATGGGAGCAAATAAACACGCGTGCTGTCCTCGCCATTCTCTCCGCTCCCACAGCGCTTTTGTAACACAGCGTTTTCCCTTGCTGTGTTAAGGCTGAGAAGCAGCATTTTGCATTAAGTAGTCGGCTGTAACAGAAGAGAAAGAGCCACAAAGTGCACTTAACAAAACCCACCCTCTACTCCAGAGCTGGGATGTTAAAGCCAGAGAAGAGGGAACGTGCCTCATTTCCCCATCTGTAACCAATTCCCTTGACAGGCCCCATTAAAAAGCCAACCAGTTCTGGCACTCCCCCTCTCAGAGGAGCCCTGTGACACAGTTATTAAATAAAGTGGACTGACTTTCATTGTGGATGGGGATTGCTTAACCTAAGTGCAGCACTTAGAGATTGAGCAGAAGAGGACACATGGAAGGTTTGAGCCTCTGGATTCTTTCATGATGGGCACCCACACTTCTCCACTGCTGAAATCAAAGTCCTTCACAGCTCCAGGCTTTTCTCATTTTCTTTCAAGTCTTGACTCTGAACAAGCTACATTCAAAATAATTACCCCACGAGTCTCAGGAATTTCAATCCTTGCAAGTCCATCCACTATAAACACAGGGATCCTATGCACACACATCCTCCCAAGCAGGCCTATTTTCCCCCCCACCAAAGCTGACTGCAAAGCAAAAAAACCTCCACGTTTCATCAATAATTTTTCTAAGTTTTAAAACCACTTTTGCTTTGGCTGTGCTCATGCCCATGGTGTGACTGCTTTCCACAAATATTCTGGTGGACAAACTCTCAACAAGCATTTCCTAGAAACATGAATTACCAGAAGATGTGCAACAGAAAGCTAATTCCAGAACCCATGGGTAGCTGCTCTGCCCATTTGCTCTCCCAATTTTACTCTGTGAGAGGGATGGCATGGAAAGTACCCTGAGATCTCCTTTCATATCCATGCAGTAAACTTTTGTTATTGGACCAAGAGGTATACACACACTGCCTAGAGGGTTTCAAATCAAGAGAATCATCCCAGCAGATTTCAAGATTTTTCTGACTATTTCCATCTGGTTATTTGTCAAGTTCAGCAATATCCACTCCCTTAATATGTACCAGACAATCACCAGCAATGAGAAGTGCCAAATGCTTCTCCTGGACCTGGATCCCTTCCTAAATGGAAGTTGTTCCGTGTGTTCTCCTGCTGAGGCTGTGTTGCTGAACAAAGCGCAGTCAATCTCCACCCTGCTGGAGCAGTGACCCAGCAATCCCTTACTTGGACTTCTGTTCATTCCTCACCCAGTGCAGACCAGCCACCCTCCTTCCCTTAATCCTCACCAAATAATATGGCTGCAAAGTGCAGAAAAAGTAGGGGAAATAACTTTCTTTGCAAAAGCTGTAGGGTCTGCATCTGCCCTACCCTCAAACACAGCCTGACAAACCATACCACCAGCACCACAGCCTGCTCAAATCTGCAGATCCTCCCCTGCCCTAAGCACATGTGTGGGGCCAGGGCTCTCTCCGTGACAGTACACTTAACAAACTTGGAAGGGGCAAGGCAGGGGGAAATGTGTTTCCCCTCTTCCCTTCTCCAAGGAGCATACTCCACACCACTTGTGCTCATAAATTTATCAGGTAGCTCAAAAAACTTCAGGGTGTATGGAGAATACAGACAATAGTATTTCTGACGTATTTTCCTGTGCTGATCCCATATCTCTACCAGTATTCCCCCAGGCAGAAAGTTTTTCAATGTAAAAAAGTATAGTTAAAAAAACCCAAAACATTACATAAAAGTGAGAAACCTAGCTTTTAACAAAGTATTTCCAAACTTTATCAATGTCAGAGGTGATATTTATTACAAGCTTTTTCATTCCCTTTCTATTTTTTATTTAATGCTTAACAACAAATGAGTAGACTGAAAAAGCCCCAAAACTACACATCCCAATTCGGTATGGGATTAACTAGCAACAAACCCCTGGAGGACAGCATGTGATCCAGCTGGGCTCCACTGACTCACTCCCAGCCTAAGTAAGCATTACAGAAGCCACGGTAAATTGGGCTCTGCTCTCAGTTACAAAGGGAGCTGCATGACTTCCCCAGTTCCCAGAAGCTGCTAAAATTCTGCCAAGAGAGTGTCTTCCTAATTTGCATTATCTTGGCCATTTACAATTCATCCAAACAGAGCTGGCAATTAGTGGTTGTTGGTAAACTCTGCACTGAGCTCCAATCAGTGCTTTGCTGCTCTGGCGCTCTTTATTTACAAATTCTTGCAGTTATGGGCATATTAGAGAACCAGTTTTGACAGTTTCTGTCCCATGAAGTTACAGTTTTCCCCAATTACTGCAGATAATGAGAAGACCAAGCTCACTAAAACATACAGTCCTGTGACCCAAGGACTCCTATGCCCAATTTGTGGAAGAACAGCAAACATCACAATATGTATAGTGAGTGAATCAGTGCAGAGCCACCAAGCTGACTGGGCTGAGCTGAGGGAGGATGCTGTGTTTTTCAGGAAAACTAAACTAACTGCCAGTTTACTATACTTGGAAAACAACCCATCTTGAAGCATCATGGGAACATCTAATCCTTACCAGGACTAGCCTATGACAGCTGGGGAGAATTATCAATAGCTTCTCTTCCAAGCCCTGAAGCCTGAGTAGCTGGGAGGTAGCAGCAGGACACAATGAAAGGTGAGGAGGGGGAGAGGGTGGGAGCCAAATGGGAATGCCCGTTGTGAAGGGAGGATTCTAATGCATGCCAAGACATAAATGTAAATGGACAGCTCTTACATTATCTAACCACTGCTCTCCTCGCTGTGCAGCGTCCTGCATGGTAGCCCTTTCATCACTTTGCTCTGAAAGCCTCTCCTCTGTGTGTCCTGCCTTTTGAACAGGCTCCTTGCATCTATCTGCCTCATTTACTCCCCTTCTCAGTTCAGTTCCTCTCCTGACAGCATCTCTTATTCTCCTTTGCCAACCATCCTGCAGTTTTTCTCCTTTTGATCTCATTTCTCTCCATCGAGTATTTAAGATTCCCATTGGAAAGAGATGGGCAGCATCACACTACAAAACAGCATTTCAGAGCCAGTTCCGATTTGCCACTTCAGAGCACTACTGACTGAAGCAAGAGACCCTGAAAAAGCTCTTTCATAGAGTTGCAGAGACATTTGCACTCCTCTAGCTCGGATAAAATGGAGAAATGTGACTTCCATATTCCTTTACTTGACAAAGAGTTTTTTGCCCCACAATATTGTTTAACATTGCTGTGTACAAGCCACCACCACATCTATCCCAAGAAGCAGCCAGTTCCCCAAAATATCTGCATTTGCACAGTGTCTTTCAAATGCTGAAGACTAAAAATAGTGTGCTTAGATAAAGACTCTGGCTGGCTTTATTTTATTCATCAATGCTCGGTCTGAGACACATTGCATTTTAATCCCTGGCTACCTGCAAACAAAAAGGTTTAAAATCAGAGAAGGAAACCAGTTTGTCAAACAGTGACTCAAACTGGACGCAGCTGAAATTACAGTTTTATACAGAAAGCTGATGAGGAAACTGCACAAGGACCTCATAAGCCAGAGCAGCTGCTGGCAAGAACATTATTATCTTCACGCTCACAAGTGGTTTGTGGGACCTCCAAGGCCATAATTCATTATCCAGTGAAATGTTTCATCTATTTTCACCCTGTTATGAAACAAATGGAGCAGAGAGGCATGGATCACAATGGAACCAGCACAGAGCCATAGAACAAAAAATTCCAAAACTCCCAAGCTCCCTTGGCCCAGCTTCCCCTGTCCAATGTATGTCTTAAAGATGAGCCAATACAAGCACTACAGTGGAAGCCTGGAAAAAGAGGAGAAGACTTTTTACCTAAAATAAGGTAAGAAATAAGGTAAAATCCAATTCAGCTAGAGCCACTGCTTATGCAGACACTATCTAGAGGCCAGGCAGTACAGAAGCTGCCCTGGCTGTGCTGCTGTAGCCAGAAAACACAAGCCATGTGGATGTGATGATGCTCTACTGGCCACACTTTGCAGCCCCCATGACCAGGAATTCAGACATGGGCTTTTTCAGTCATGAGAAGCACATGGCACCTGGAATTGTTCCTGTCACCTCATTCTAACTTTGGGTCTCTACTGGACCCATCTCCCCTAACCACTCCCCAAAAAACAGACCCAAAGCAGCAGGACACAATCCAGCAGTGTTGAACCTGCCAGAAAGATCAGAAAGTTAAGGGCCTTTAGTTTCCTATGCTCAGCAGCAATTAATTTAAAGTCTGGAAGAAGATGAAAACTCCACCCTAATGGTCAAGTGGTGCATGAGAGAGAAAATGAGCCATTTCATAGTCCCTGTGGTTATCATCTGCCACAAAGCATAAGATTTGATTACCCCTATCTTAATACATAATTACAAATGGTCATAAAATTATCCAGGCCCTTTTTAAAATCCTTTTATAATAATTGACTTGATGACCTCCTGGGGCAACAAAGGCTGTAAGCAGTAAAAGCCAAATTTATTCTACATTAACATACCTGTGCCTTATAACTATAATATCCTACAAATAAGGAATCTTATAAGGATATCCTCTTTGGAGTAGCAGCAAGAAGGCATGGAAGAATCCCAAACAAGCTGCATAAAATCACCTGTACACAAACTTAATGGAAAGCTAGTCATCATGGCAGCAGCAGCGTATAGAAAGAAATGCTGGAAAATGATCAGGCACATTCATTTCCACAAGAAAAATGTCAGGCCAGACCTCTACAGCTTACCATCCTAACAGTGAAATAAAACTTCCATTTTGTCATCTAGAATATTAAGTGCACAGGAATTACATTAATGTATTGTAAATCCTAAGATAAATTTTGTATTTCTGTCTAAGTTGCTGACCCTGATTCACATGTCCATTCCTTATCTCACCCATAAAACAGGGATTAGGGGAATGGAATTCCTCTGGAGCAGAGGTGTGAAACAACAGCCTACAGACTGAGTGCTAGTGATAGAGCTGTTCATACTGTACAGATGTGATTTGAGCTCCAGCTGCAGGGATTTTGCCTGCATCTTGTAGTGTTTGTAACTAAACCATCCATATGTTTCTCCTGTGACCCCAAACCTACATGTTCCTGCCTCAGCATTGCTTTCCATGCACATTTTGGAGATGTGAGTTCACAGAGAGCTAAGGCTGAGCTTCTCTTCATGGAAAGATTGAGTAAGGATTTGATTGGATTTATATACTTGTCTCCCTCCTCCCTTTTCTCAGAGCTTCCCAAAGAAGCAAGAGGCATATTTTGTTTTCTTTTTCCACTAGCTCAAACAGGCCTGTCCCTTCTCATGAAGTGCCTACTCCCCATGTCAAGGGGAACAAATGGAGAGTTCAACCAAAAGGAAAATTCTAAAGGAACTTGGCACAATGGGGCTGTCCTTAAACTGCTGCAGGTAAAAGGTGTCAGGTGCAGCCCTGCCCTATAGATCTACAGGCCTAGGTACAATGGCAATGGCTGTAGCCACAGTTGCAAGGGGTTCTTTTCCCAGCCAAAAGACAGAGTTACACATTCTCAATAATTGAGCACATCAGCAGCAGCATATAGAGCTATGTGGGAGATGACAGAGTAAAAAAACCAAAAACCGGAAGTGACACTGCAGTCACAAAAAGCTCTGATCAGATCTGCTAGAAACCAAACATAACAGAGGTACCTTCTTTCTGTCCCCTACCTGCCCCTCTCCCCTTCCATGAGTCCTTGATCATACTAGGTTGCCAACAGCACTGTATAAGGAAAGGAAGTAAGAAGCATCCCAGCATCACATGTTGAGTCAAGACCACAGGAAGAAATGAAGCCCTCAAGGCCAGGCATGTGAAAGATACAAAGCAGTTCCTGTGCAAGTGACACAAGATGATCACACAAATCTGTTTTGACCTGAATAAATTGGTGACTCCATTAAATTCTGAGAGATCCAGGGGAAAAAAAAAAACAACAGTTCTCAGTTTCCAAGCCATTGCTTGAACCACAGGAGAAAAGTTACAAAAGAGAAGAAATCCTCACAGTGACAAATAGAAAAACCCAGAGACAAGGCAGATTTGTCAAGAAAGTAGCTGTCTGGTCCCCAGTCCTATCAGAAAGTTAATTCACTTTGCCTTCCCCTTCAATTTGTGTTCCTAAGGAATCACCTATCACAGGGTGAGTACAAAGTGTCCTGGTTTCACCTGACACCAGGTTCTCTGTTAACCAAAGCTCTCCATGTTATGAAACAGCCCAAAACAGGTCATACAAAACCAGCTCATGCAGCTGGATTGGTCAGGGATGTGCCTGGGAAGGGGCTTGGGGTGGAGCGGGAGAAGGGGAAAGATAAACTTAAAGCAATAAATGGAATTTAGGAAAGACACTGCCAGCTCATTAAACTGTCCCAGGTTACTTTGTGGGGTGTGCTGGGTGCCAGCATTAGGCACTGAAGCAGAAGCAGAGGGAGGGAGCCCTACCACGACTGCAGTGACCCCAGAGTGACTGGAGGTGAGAGGCAGAGCTTGTTTTTCTTTCTACAGAGAAGCAAGAGAAGGAAAAAAGTGTGACAATAATATTTTTCTACATTTATGAAGAACTGAGGAAGTTTGCCTGCTCAACAGCCATTTTCTACTGAGCTATCTCCCCTCTGTGAGGCTTCTATCTCATGCCTGACTGACTCTCCTCTTGATTTCTAGTAATTAGGAGCCTTCCAGCCTACTCAGAAAAAACCCTCTTCTCAAAGCATCCTTCTTTTCAGGGACCAATTGGGTGCTATTATCCCACTGACTTTTAAAAACCTGTGGCTGTACATCAGAGCCCCAGCTGGTGCATCCACAGTACTTGCTTGTCTAACCTCCATACATTTCCCCTTCAAATTCAGCCCTTGCAAGGAAACAGAACAGATAATAAAATCCAGAGGGAAACAGATAAATCAGGGCACTTCATTCAATTGCTGACACAGGATATTGCTCAAGGAGGAAGATTCACCCACCCTCAGTGATGGAGTGATGAGAATCACTACAGGCACCCCCAGGAAACCTCTGCCTTTAAAACAGTCTGTATTTTACCCACGTGTGTCCATGTGTGCATGTAATAAAAATAATTGCTGCTTGTCATCATCAGAGATGAGCAAGGCAAAGCCTGTGCTTTTAATAAGCCAATATGGATTTCACGTTCTGCTTGCTGTCTGAGCAACAGCAATTGCTATTTCCTTTGGAGATTGATTTTGCCTTAGGCTTGGTCTTAAGAGGTTATCTGATGGATTTTGGTTATTTGGGAAAAGGGGACAAAGGGCAGGCCTCCCTTGGAAGTGAAGATAAAAACATCGGTGTGCACATCCCTTTTACAGGGTTTTTTGGTTCATTTTTCCTTGTTCAAAACAGCAGTTTGAAAGGAAGAGAAAGCTGGTGGAAGGCAAGATGGGGTTACAAAAGTCACAAAAACACAGTTCTCTCTACTGCCCCTAGTCTCCTTTGGGTGTCTCTGCTGGAAAAGAAGCAATGTTATAAGAGATGAGGTTATCTTCATGGGCCACTCTGTAGTGCCCTGGACAGTGAATTCTGAAAACCCAAGTCCTGCCACTCTCAAATGCTGAGCAGACCAAGGCACCCAAAATTATAGGCAACTTCAACTCCTCCCTCTTCTGCTATACTGTCTTTTTCCCCTCATGGCTGTGGTGAACACTCCCAGGGCTTTTCTTGGTTCTGGACAGTGCCTAGAATATTGATCCCACTGAAATTATCTAGACTTTAGAGCAGCACATGGGAAAGTTGCTATGAGGAACAGCAGCCGTAGAGCTGTTCCTTCTCATATGAAGAGGTGCACTTAGCCTCAGTAGGGTTCAGAAATAATGGAATCTCCAAGGTTTCTCATGTCTGAATTTCCTTTCTTCCACAAAACCAACTCATGTTACTAATGGCTTCTACCTTCCCATACCATAATGAATCTCAAGTGTTTTTATATCTCCCCTTGAATACATTCAACAGAGGAAATTAATGAATATGAGGAAGAGAAGGAAGAGGAAAAAGGGTAGGGATGGGGAAATGAAAGTTTAGATGACAGTTTGTGTATGTTTTTTGTATGAGTAAGTGAGAGAAAAGTACATGAGAGTGACTGGAAAGAGTTGCAGAGGAAATATGTAAGAAAGGCAGACAGGTTATCTGTCATTCAGCCTGCCCTCCATTAGTTTCCAGCTCTCTCATCTTTCTCTCCTCCTTTTCACTAAACTATTCTATTTCTCTCCTTTCCAGAAAGACCAATGCAACAGTAAGAAGAGGAGGCAAATAAAGCAGAGGTGTGGGGAGAGTGGGGGGAGATGGAACAACCACATTATCTTTTATTCACTAGAGAAGTGAGGAAAAAGCTCACACCCTTAAGCTAAAACAAACATGAGACAAGCAAATACTTCACCCATGAGCTGCAGTGTCTGTGCCCAAAGAGTGCAAGTGTGAACTGCTTTCACATGCCTCAACATCTCCTCTTAGCAGCAAAAGCAGAAGGGAAAGTTCCCAGGCCAGTGGTCTGGTTTTTACCACACGCATAACACGTGCTCTGGCTTTGGTGATGGAACTGTTAACAAAGGCACTACAGATGACAAACACTGTGGCAGCTCAGGCTTCTGCTATGACGAATAATCCCCTTGCAGAGTTTCAGCTCATTTATTTTGCCAAATCCCGTTTGTAAGAACTGCTGTGCATTTGGTGACACTGCACAAGCTAAAAAATGGAAGAATTTAGAAGGTGACTACATGAAGTGACTGTGGGGGCTAGTGATTTTCTACAGCTCCTAAGAGCACCTTCTCCTGGAAGCAGCTGGGACAGGGAAGAGCTGTGTTCCTGGATTTAAGGCAGAGGGAGACTACGAATGCAATAGTTATAAATAGTAAGCTTTGATCACTTTCCTAGCGGCACAGCTTTTGTACTGTGGCATATGTGCTTCATCCATCTGGGACCAGAGCATGCTACAGCTGCTGGTTCTGCCTGCTTCCTGCTGTAAGAAGCTGTGAGTGAAGTAGCTGTGAGCTTCACACTGAAAAAAATACAAGTGGTGTGTTATATCCTGGATTCCATAAGAGACTTAAAAAAAAAAAGATGCTCATAATTAGTCTGCATGTTTTTCAAACTGATACTGATGCAATAGCTTGTTTATGCAAAATGGCCACATGTACAAAAATTAAATGCATCCCTAACCTACCTCTTCCTCTTGCTGACAGCTGGTGGGGTTTAAGATTATCTCATCAGTAGTTTGCAGTGGACATGACACTCATGTGATGTAATTAAGATAATATATTCAGCAATAATCTTGCACATGCAATTCAGCCAATGATGGCTTGCTTTTTCTGCAAGGCAACTTACCATATAAAAATAAACCACCCAATGAGAAGGTGATGTCTCCAGCTACATTATTTAATTTGCAAAATTACTAAAGAATAGTAGAGCAAACTTTTAGTCTGAAGCAATTAAGTGAAGCTAGTGAAAACAAACACCTGGGCTACTGCACAACTGTATCAGAAGATGGACAGTGGCCTTTAAGCTCTTGTCTCAGCCTTTGTCCCCTGGTGAACTGGCTGTCATCAAGTTCTAGGAGACGGGTAGATACCCAGGTGAGTGATGCGACTTAAAGAAACGCAGTCCAGAGTCAGACAAAGCTCCTGTGTGAGGAAGACAGCTCCCTAGGTTTGCAGCATGCTTAAGATTTCACTTGTTTTGTGTATATGAGGGCACCCCTGCTTGAAAAGGCTCATTGCACTGTTATTGTTTGGTGAAGGAAGTAAGAAAAAAGGAAAAGAAAAGTTGACAAGACAAGAGGAAATGGCCTCAAGTTGTGTCAAGGGAGGTTCAGGTTGGACATCAGGAAAAAATTCTTCTCTGAAAGGGTAGTTAAGCACTGGAACAGGCTGCCCAGGAAAGCAGTGGAATCACCATCATCCCTGAAAGTGTTCCAGGATGAACTGGACATGGCATAGTGCAATGTCCAGTTCTTCCTGCAACATAATGCACAGTCTGGCATAATGGTTTAGTGGACAGTGGTGCTTAGTCAAAGGTTAGGCTCAATGATCTTGGAAGTCTTTCCCAACCTTAATGATTCTATTCTACTCCCTTCCTTTCTATAATCCTAAGTGTGAAAGTGGGAGGGGGAACAAAAGAGAGATGATCTTTCTTGGTTTCCAGCCCCAAGGGAACAAACTTCCCTCTAAAGATTAAGTAAACAGGAATCCCTGAGGAAACATGCATCCTTGAAACACTAACTTATATTTAATACCTGAATGTCTACAAAAAGAGGTGAAGGCCACTATGCTGCAATGACTTTTTTATTTACCTGGCACATGGCTTCTGGCACTTGTCCCAGGGGTAGAGGCAAAAGTATTGACACCACAGCAAGCAGAGAAGAGCAAGTCTCCCACTTGAACAAGAGCTGACTGTGTCAGACACCAAGACACCACATGCATGTGTGGAGCAGCACCGGCATGTGCACACAGCCCCAGCACACTGGGAATAAACCAAGCAGCGCTTTTGGAAGAGCCTAGATCTTCTCAGAGGAAGTTAATAAATAAATAAGAAGAAAAATCACCCTGTCCGTCAGAAATTAGTTCAGTGACATCCCTGAGGAAAAGACATCTCTTTGATGCTTATTTGGCCTAACTGAAGGGGGAAAAAAGTAGGCTGATGCCAGAAATAATGGCATGAATAAGTGTGCAGACATGCCAGCACATTAGTGAATGTAGGAAGTTACTGCATTGGCAAAGGACAAGAATACCATGTAGATTAGACAAGATGTCAAAACCACTCCTCTGGAAGCACAACTGCAAGTCTCTTCATTACCATACCCACTTCAGCAAATCTACCACGGTTTCTAAGGCTCACAATCAGGTTTCATGCTTTTATGATCCACTGTAGCCTCTGCTACTGAGCTTTTCCCAGCACAGCCCTGTTTGAGTGCAGTGGCAGCTGCCTGCTCCCTGGAGGTGAGAACCTCAGGAATCAGTCCTGATCTTTGCTGGGGCACAGAGGGAGACGTAAGGAACATTTCTACAGGCCAGGGTGCTCCTAGAAGCCAGGAAGCAGTGTGATGTCCCCATGGGAATTTGTGCTGCAGGATATTCCCTGTATGACTGTAGCCACGGTATAACAACACACTGCCTGTGTGAAAGCCACATCCCACCCCAGCAAAAGCTGTGCCATCTCAGGGACAGCAGCTGCCCTCGGGAGATGATGGCCGCTCTCAGCCCGTGTCAGAAAATACCAAGTTGCGTAGCAAATGGCCAGCAGTCATTAGCTTAATCCAGAGGAAAACACAGGTCTCAAATGGGCTGCCTGGATTACACTTGGTCTCTAGAGAAGAGCCCAAGGCCTCAAAGAGGGTCTTATTTTTCACAGTCCACACCAGAATCCTATATAGGAGGCCATAATCAATGAAAATGGCCATGTGAAAAAAGTATGCAAGATAAGGGGAAATCACCTCTATTCCAGCACTGGTAGAAAACTCATTAAATCAAGATGCTAAGGCTATTCCATTATGTTTCAAATTGGTATTTTACTTTACATAAGAGCGAGGGGAAACTGACTCCAAAACCCCAGTCAGAGAATCCTTCATTTGCATCTTAAAAGGTACAAGTCTGTCTGTTCTGCTTATTCTGTTCTTTAATTATCCTAATGAAAGGAAATGTGAATCCCCAAGGGTTTGGTCCCTTTTTGACAGATTGCTTTTAAACCCAGAGACAAGGGAGGCACATGGCCATCAAAACCCTTCGTTTTCAACTTGCACATCTGGGGAAGATTCCCCTGGTATCTCATGTGACATGGACAATATGTTGTAGCAAGAAGAAAAACTAAGCAAGGGCTCTAATTTCCTGGTATATAGAGAGCCCATGAAAAATGAGCTTAGGCTCCAGAAACATTGAGAGGCCGCTGGCTCCAGGCAGCACAGCCCTCTTCAGATGCACAATATCTGACAGAAAGACCATCCTTCCATCCAAACAGAGCTCTGGTTGTTTGGTGTGTTTAAAGGCCCCCATGAAGAATCAGTTTAAATTAAAGACTTCACTCAAATCAGAGCAATAGCTTTGTTTCATGTAGCTGTTTGTGAGGGTCACCAGTTAAGCCAAGAAGCCAGGACTCAGGGAAGCCATGTCCTTTCCCAAGTTCTGCAACTCATTTGCTACTTCCTTTGAACACACTCCTGCCTTTCAGAGTATTAGAATACAAACTTTCCTCCTACAAAGAATCTGTCTGACACCTGGCAGAAAGAGGCCTCTAGCTGTTAGTGTAATATAAATAATAAATGAGTGAAATAATAAATAGAAATAAGGCATTCTGATGCAAACAAAGCCAACACATTAGCAAACGTGTTCAGTTTTTTTAAAGCATATCCAAACACCAGTCTAAGCTCCAATGCTAAAACACAGTGTCTCTTTTAAAGCTCCAGAAAAATCAGCACAAATCTGTGGGCAGTTCTGTTCAATCCTGAACCCTTCCAAGGGTTCGTACACATGAACAACTACTATTGTTCACGTAATGATAGAATATCATTCTTAATTGTTTTAAATTCCATTTCTGTTGCTTAGACCTAGGATGCCACAGCCTGCTCTCAGCATCACACATAAAAACTCAGTGGCTTTCATTACAGCTGTGATGAATTCAACCAGCGGAATTTGCCTCATGCTGCTCTGAACAACAGCACCACCAGCAGAAACTCTAGTTATTAGCCACTCTGTCCAGAGCCTGGATGGTATTAGTATCTGAGAGGAGGAGATGGGGCAGCACTGCAAGGCTCATGATGCTTGGGTTCTGCTACTCTGGACCTACTGAGGAGATGCGGGAATAAGAACAATCTGCTTTATTTCTTCATGCCCTCATTCTCTACCCATTTACTCAGACAACCCCTTGCTGCATGTACATGGAACAAGAATTTTGCCTTGGCTGGAGGCTCTGGGTGCTGTTGTGGTACATAATCACAGAAAAAAACCAAACCCAAACAAACAAAAACCAAACCAACCAAAAAAACCCAACACCCTCCCTCTCCCCCCCAAAAAAATCCAACCTGCCCCCCCAAAATAGAAATCAACCCTCCCCTAAAAAACAAAGAAAACTAAACAGCAACAATTCAAAAACCTACAAAAAAACACCCCAAAAACCCAACCAACCAAAAAATTTAAAAAAAGAAAAAAGACAGAAACCCAAAACAAAGCCCCCCCAACATCCCTCATTCTGTTTGAGGCAACTGAATATAAGGTAAGCTGCCTAAGCCTTTGTGTACACACTGCTGTCCCAAGTGATACCACAGAATTGTCCAGGGTTCTGACAATAACAATGAAAACACATTTTAACAGCACCTGGATGAAAAACAAGTATGAAAAATTCCCGTATCTATCCCCCTGCACTATGGCTATATATTGAGCCAGGATACACCAGAAGTCATTCAAAGAAGCAACATGAATTTTGCTTGCTGCAAAAGAGGGGACAAGAAGAATGATTCTCAAGTGTAAGTAAGCCAAGGATGAGACTGAGGGAAGAAGACCAGTAGGATTTATTTGTAATGACAAGTGACAAGTGATCACCATAAAGATATTCTTGGAACAGAATCCCGCTAATCTCTGCTATAATTCTAGTCTCAAATGGTTTGGCTCTGGCAGTGCTTCTAGAAATGATATATGTGAAAGCATTGGGGATTGTCAAGAAAGAAATTTTGCCTTGACAGTTACATTTTGGGCTGATTTGGTTTGTTTGTGCTTCTCCTGCTAAGGTCAGCTGCAATTAGTATTTAGAAAAGAAAATGTTTATAACCTCTTGCTTTTATCATCATTAATAATGCAACAAATGTATTGAATGTGGGTAGACTTTTCAGCAATCTGCAGTGCTCTCCCCCTCTGGCTCAGAAAATATGTACCTCTTGAGAGAAAATCTATTTCATTAGAGACCTGATAAAATGCCTAGGAATGACAACATAAATAAGCATTTAAGTGCTGCTCCTTCTTTCACTATGAAGTCTTTTCCAGCTGAGAAAAGCAAGAAAGAAGCTGTAGTGGGATGGTGGGAGAGTGAGTTGATGAATATTTGATCACAATTGTCTTAAATAAATGCTTTTCCCAGACATAGCCTCTTGACATATCGACTGCACTGTTAGTCTCACCTCTCTCACACCACCTTAAAGGCAAGTCAGTGGCCAAGGCATTTTGAGTTGACAACAAATCAAACTGAATGCTTCCTCTCCCTTTGCTTCTCCCTTCTCTAGCATGTTGCTTACGTTGTTGCCATTTTTTTTCCTCTTTCCATCGCTCCTTCCCCAAAAAGGTTTGATAGGTAAACCAGAGTCCCTTATCCAGAGCTATTGCCTGCTATGAGGGTGGTTTGAAATGTAGGTTATTGGGTGGCCAGAGTGCCTAATCTGGCCTGGCTGTGCTGAAGTCCTTTACAAGAGTCTCACAGAAGGAGATGTCAAGGTGGGAGGTGTAGAACAAGGGAAGCAGCAAACCAGCAGATTGAAGTCCTTCTTCCTCAGATGTGATAGTGGTCACAGGAGTCTTCAGGTGAGGGAAGGGACGAGAATGTTGACTCCATGCTCAGAAGGCTTGATTTATTATTTTATGATATATATATATTAAATTATAACAAACTAAAAAGAATAGAAGGAAAGGTTTCATCTCAGAAGGCTAGCTCAGAATAGAATGGAAAAGAATGATAACAAAAGCAGCTGGCTCAGACAGAGAGAGAGAGAGCCAGCTCTGCTGTGAGTGGTCAGTAAATCCAAACATCCACAGAAGACCAATCACGGATCCACCTGATGCACTCCACAGCAGCAGATAACCATTGTTTACATTTTGTTTCTGAAGCCTCAGCTTCTCAGAAGGGAAAAAATCCCAAGAAAAGAATTTCACAAAAAGATGTCTGCGACACTCAGACCTCCACAGTTCCCTTGCACCTTAGCTCTGCCCAGTGATGGCTCAGAGAGTACATGTAAATATTAAGCAAAACTGGGCACTGACACAAACTGCATTTATCCTGCTGTTTGTTCACAAAACTTTTCCCTCAGGATCAGCAGAACCAACTCAAAAAAGAAAGTGACTTTGCCCTGGGCTGAGATTCCTCTCAGCTGCTGGAGGAGGAGGTATGAAACAACCCCCAGATGAAAACAGAAATAAGACAATCCTTCTCACAACAACAAGCCAGCCCAACTCTGACATGCACCTTTGCAGGAACAGGGAATCTCTGTAACACTGATCTGTGGAGTGCCCCTTTCCTTGTGCCAGGCCCCACACCAGCCCAGCATCAACCCCACACGTGTACCCTTGCTGTGTCTTAGGGAAGAGGCTCACAGCTCAATGCAGAAGCCAGGCAAAATAGGGTAATCATGGGGACCAAAAGCAAAATTCACCAAGCATTTTCCTAGTGAATAAGTGGCAGTAAAAGACTCGCAAAGGGTACAACCAGCTCTTTTGGGATTTCAAGTGTTCTTGAGAA
This sequence comes from Melozone crissalis, assembly GCF_028551555.1. Classification (NCBI taxonomy): domain Eukaryota; kingdom Metazoa; phylum Chordata; class Aves; order Passeriformes; family Passerellidae; genus Melozone; species Melozone crissalis. The sequence goes on along the minus strand of NW_026535786.1, from coordinate 17,197,910 downwards.
GCCCATGCATATTTATTTTTATTTAAGCTAAAGAATATATTAGTTTTTTTAAATGCCTTCCATGCATATGCACAAGTCGGCAGCCCAGATCCCTATGGATCTTGATTCATTAAGCAACCACCAAATTCCTTGTTACACCTCCCTCTTGATTAAAGTCACACGAGAAATCTATCTAAAGCAAAGGACCTTATACAAATTTTTAAATCCTAAACTGAACACCACATGGGTTGGGGCACTTTTTCATCACAGCTGACTCACACTGTACACAGACACAATACCAGTTTTCCGAACTGAAGAATTTAAATGAAAGCAGAGCAGCATCTAAAAAAGGAGGTGAGGCCAAGAAATAAAATTTTTGTGCACAAGACATCTTTGGAGAAGGGAGTCCATGTTGTCTGTCAAGGCCACACCATTCCATAAATCTCTTTGAAGGTGATACCTTTGGCCACATTATTCAGCTCTTAATACTGGGAAGCCTGTGAGTAACAACAGGTTAGGGAGGTCATCTGGAAGGTTGCTGAGGTCAATCTGGCAAAGCTACATTGTGGAAATTAATCAGAGGGGTCATGATGGCATCGCAGAGGATATTCAGAGGCAGTAGCAAAATAGATAGGTTTTTTCATGCCAGTAAGACAGACCAGTCTCCTACTTCACAGCAGGCCATGCAAAGGCCTCAGCTACTGCACAGCACAGAGAGCTACAGTCTGTAGCAAAAAGCTGCCAGGAGACACCAAATAAAAACCCAGTGTTTAACCCCAGCCAACAACCAAGTACCACACAGCCATTCTCTCCCTACCCTCTTTCCAGTGGTGAGGAGAATCAAGGGGGGAAAAAATCTAAACCTTGTAGGCTGAGATAAGAACAGCTTAGTAACTGAAAGAAAGAAAAATGTACTACAGCAATAGAGAGGAATAAAGACCAGGAGAAACTAGTGATGCCAAACACAGTTGCTCACTACTCACGGACCAATCCCAGACACCTTTATTTAGTTTGTTTACTGAGCATGGCATTCTATGGTATGAAATATCCCTTTGGTCAGTTTGGAGTAGCTGTCCTGACAATGCTCCTTCTTGTACACCCTCATGTTGGTAGAGCACAGAAAAGTGGAAAGTCCTTGATTTAGAGTGAGCAGTACTCAGAAGCAACTGAAGCTTCTGTGTTATAAACATTATTCTCATACTGAATTAAAAACACAGCACTGCACCAGCTATTAGAAAGACAATGAACCAACCAAAACCAGGACACCATCCAGAATGAGAAATGTAAGAATAGGTTCAGATGAAGGTATTCAAATCAAAAAAAACCATCCCATTTGTAATGCCGATGTTAACCCAGCTCTCCTTGAAGCATGGAAACAAAAAAGGAGCAAAAACTCAATAATGCTATTGACTAACTTGTCCTTTGAACTCTCAGTTCTCATCTCTACCTCATTTCTCAGACAGGCTTTTAACAAATTTGGACCTGGCTATATCCTCTTAAAAGAATGCGAAAAAATTCAGTAAAGTTTAATTTAAACAATTGAAGGATATTAAGAATGTTAAACCCCTGTGCATGGCACCACTTTGCAAAGTATCCCTATACAAGTAAGTTGAAGTCATTTATGGAAGGCAAGACATCTCTTTGTCTTTTACCATCACACCCAGATGCAATAGTTTCACACTCTCATCAAACTATTTAATCCAAAGAAGGGAGTGGGAAAGGTTTGGAAGTTGTTACAGCAGCTTTTGGTGGAGACCAGGGCATTTCCACATCCCAGCCTGAACTGAGACTGGCAAGTCAGAGGCTTCAGCAGAAGTCAGAAGAAGCCGCACTGAAGAAAGTGGCACAAGAACAGCTCCAAGAGGGAGCAGGCTTTGCCTGACAGAGCCCTAGCACAAGCTTGTGTACCATGGACAAAAAGAGGTGGAGATGGGAGGCCTTTCAGTGACTTGGCAAAGATGTCATGTCTCTAAAATGTGTGCACCCTTCACTTTCTATTCTGCTTTTCTTTTGTAGGAAGGCCTTTTCCTGGGACTCCTACTATTATCCTAACAGAGTTTCCATGCCTGATCCTACCTTCCCATTTTCTTAGCAAAGCAAGTACTTACTGACTCTAAAGCACAGGGAAAAATCCTGGAATTAAGTAGAAGAAACCCAGTGACTAGTGTAAATCAAATTGGACCATGAATCATACCTGGCCTGTGGTCGGCAAAAGAGAACCATTTTTTCTTCCTGAATGCTGAAAAACCTGTCAGTGATTTATTTGTGGGACAAAAAGTAGCTTTCCCTTTTTCTTTTCTTCCTCAAACAACTTCAACTGTGCTTTTCTGGAAGTAGCGCCACTAAACTCCTACACTGTTCACCCTCCCATCAAGAAAATAACTTAGAGCCAAAGGTGCCTGTGGTAAAACTCCAGTCATGTCAATGGATGAAAAAGCCCAAATGAACCTGGCCCATTAAATGCTTTAAGAGATACAGAGGGGAAAAGACAAGGGGAGGGAAAAAAAAATCCCAAACCAAAAATACCCTGGCACAAAGAGCTTTATCCAAGGGGTCACAGCTGCACATTAACAGTTCTACCTTAATAAAAGCCACAATCAAATCTTCAGTACCTAACACCTAGTCTCCACTTGGCACAAAAGTAAAAAGAAAAAAAAATTAAAGCAGAAGGTGGAAAGGGAAAAGCAAAAAGAAATAATATTTTCTTTCTATATTCAGAAAATCTCCTCTCCAGCATATTCATGGGGATTTTTCCCTCTTCCCTGTAAGACATGATTAAGCAGTGCTGCAGCATCTACTGTCAGTTTGAATTCCCTGCCTCCCAGAATGAGTAGTTGTAATTAAAAGCTTAGCTCACCTTATCCCTCCAGTTTCCCAGGTGAAAAGTCAAGGCCTGCATTTAATTGCATATATGTGTGCATGTTTAAAGCCAGAGCTCTGAGGAGAGATGGAATTTGGGAGAAGTAAGGGGAACAGGCACAAAGGCATTTGACACAGTATCAAGCAGGGAAAAAATGGGAAGAGAAGGAGAGCAGGAAATGAGAGTGCAGATTCTCCTTCTCTTTCCCTTTAGTCCTCCTATCCCCCACCTTCTGTCTCTTTTTTTTTTTTTTCAAGATAGAAGCTTTCATTTTACTTCTGGCTTGTTCCATCACTTCCCTTGGGTTCCTCAATGGAACAAGTGATGCACAGAGAGGTTTGTCCCATCTGTGCATAGGCTCTGTCTTTTATGACATGGTTTAGTTCCTTCACTTGGCTTGGCTGAGAGAAAGACTGAAACAATTTTTGCTCCTGCCCAGCATGGGAAGTGTAGACTGCAACCTACATACATCAAGGTAATCCCCAGCTGTTCTGGCTGCAAAGTGCAAAGGTGTTGTCAATCCCTGGTCCTGCTGCTTTGGCTTTAAGTCCTGTAGGGGAACTCCAGGAACCTCAGCTGGGCCAAGTGTTGCACCTGCAGGAATGCTGGATGATGTTTTAAGCCAAGGTATAATAGAATTGCAAACCCTACAGAAAATAAAGGCATGTTCTCTGAAGTGGACATGGGCACTGGACTAAAACCTTTGGAATGAAACTAGGAAGTAACACATTTCAGCTCCTAAGCAAACAGATTTGGTTCAGAGGTTACCATGGCGCATCATACTTCCAGCACCTTGGACCCTCTGTACCTCATGCTGATCTTCAGAGAATAAAGACAGCTGTTGAGGATACTTCTGCATTCCTTCAAAGCCCTCTGCATTCTAACACACCATGAAGCCACTTCTGCCCTTAGAAAGCACTGAAGCATTCCTAAAATTTTCACCAAGAAGGCTATACACAGAATTATACAGAGCAATAATAATGTGACTGCAAAGGGTAATTGAGTTTGGAAAATAGTTTGCACAAAGGAATTTTGTAAGAGAGCTGGCTGGGTTGTTAGAGTGCAGGGTTTACATACTTGATTCAAGATCCCAAGCTGAAAAGAAAGACATCTCTTGCAAAAGAATACTTTTTCCAACCTTTTCAGCAAACACCAGGAGAAGAAGTCTTTATTCTGTCATACTACCAATCCAGTGCTTGACTGAGAAGTCTAATCTGGCCCACCACTATTAATGCCTTTCAATGAATTTGGAATGCTTCAGAATGAACCATAACAGCAGGACCTGTTCTTAAAATGCATCCCATACACACAACAGCATCAGAGACACTACAGCTCATTCTTGAGCACCTCAGTACAGCAAGTTTGACCAGCCGATAGCAAAAGACACCGTGTTTGTACAGATCTGTGCTGCCAGAATGCTCCTTGGATCCTTGGATCCCTAACAAGCACCATGGTCATGCCTCACACATGGCTTTAACAGGCAGGGACAACTTCCCAGCTGGTGCCTGCACTTGCTGCTCCCCACAGGTATAACTCCTTGTTAGGTCAGGAACATAGGCCAGGTTTCTAGGCAGAGCTACCTGCCTTAGGGCAGCCTCCAGCATGGTCCAGGCTGTGTAATCCCTCACCTGTGGTTACATTCCAAAGGAGGTTTCTTCCTCTCTCTGAGGATACCTGGCACCTTTTTATCATTCCAGACACTCAGCCTTTTGGTCAGCTTACCAGATGCTGTGTCCTGTTCTGAAGAGTGTAACTGGGCCTGAGGAAACCTCACTATCTTCTATACCTTGAGGACTATAAGGAACAAAATGCTCCCCAGTTAACAGGGATCCATCCTCATAGGACTTCTGCACCTGTCTCCTTCACAGATTTCTGCAGAGGAGAAGAATCTTGAACTAGGAACTAGCCTCCCCAGCTACTGCTTTGCTCTGCCTAGGGCAGCCCCTATCCCAGCTGCAGCTGGTTCCTGAGTAGTGCCCTACAGGGGATCTTCCTTCGATTAACTTGTGCTCCCTACAGTTATGGCTTTTAGAGTTCAAGACATCACTAACCCTACAGTTGCTGCTTTTAGAGTTTAAGACATCACTAACCTCAGAGCTTTTGTCTTTCATCTTTTGTTGCTGCACCCTGAGAAATCATCAGTAGCTAGGGAGTAAGCCCCACAAATGGCCCCAAGCCATTCAGGTTCCTTCCTGAAACCACTGGCAGAAGGCACAAGCACACACCACTGTATCTCTGTGCTCACTCAGTTGCTCAGAGGAGGCTGGGTTTTCCTGCACACCTGGAGTGAATCTCTAAGTGTGCCTTGATAAGGTGGACACCATAACCTAACTGAGTCAGCTTAAGAGGTTTCATTCTATCCCTCACCCACCTTCCTCACTATTTCCATCTGATACAGTGCAAGGAAATAAAATACTAATGAAACTGGGGATCTTGGCAAAGCCTTCTAAGCCCTGAGTGTGTAGCTGTACTGAGCACCTGTCTGTCATGGGTACTTAGGTCTCTGCTGGGAGGTTTAGTATGTACATTGATGGGCACCTCTTCAGCCCAACATGGTTCCTTACTTGACTTGGAAGCAATGAATCCTGATGCATCTCAATGGAGCTGAGGGTAGAGGGGGAAACAGAAGAGCAGGACTGAAACATTGGAAGTTAATTGCAGGGAAACTGCAAAGACTGATTGTACTAGGTGAGGAGCTATAGTGTTTACTATAAACAATATCAGGATATTTACTATATGCAATACACTTGTCATTAAGGCTGCTCTTCACAAGGTACTGTATTTTTTTATAGCAGTGGCTCATCTTTCCTTACATGCAGGCTGATAGAACTATTAGCATACCCATTGTATTATCTCTATGTAATCACTATTAATTATTACTGCAGAACATCCTGTGGGAGTACAGACATGCTATTTAATAGTTAAGCAACCAGGCACACAGCACTGCTGCCAATATCTTGCCAAGTGTGACAGCTTCACAGATCCCACCTCCTTCTGACCACTTGTTGGGTGTCTCTTGCCACTCTCATTCCTCACACAGCAACAGCAATTCAGAGGAAAGCCTGGAGGCTGTACTATAAATATACACACTGCACAAGCAGCCACAACCCCTGACTGCTCAGGATGCTCCAGCCTCTACTGCACCTCTGGTGTCTTATGCTTCAAGCAGAGACAGACAAACAACCCCAAATGTAATTGCATTGTGTCCAGGCAGAGAAACTCTCACTGGATGTGCTCCCCCCATCTCATTAGGGCGGGAGCAGGTGCTAGATGAGTTAATGAGCTTCAGCTGACAGGTGGCCACTGCTGCAGTTGCAGCAATTGCCCCTTCCCTGCTGCCCGCCACCTCAGCACAGCCCCCTACATCCTACAGCCCAGCAGAGAGCACGGGCTGGAGGGGCAGCTGGAACACAGAGCACATTTTGGTATTTAAAATCAATCAGATGTCCAAGGAACTATGGGGAAACCAAGGTTAATTGCCTTGCTATTGCTATAAAAGCCAGTATATCCTCTGCTACTTTGATGCACTCAGCTGCCTCAGACTGACAAAATGTCAGCTTCCTCTCAGATCATTCCTTACTCTTCTGTGCTGTAAACAGGGTGATTCATTTAATTTACAGATGATTTTTCTTCCTTTGCAATTAAATTTCTTAATTGGAATAGTTTTTACAATGACTATGCTTTGTCTCTTCAGCAAAATAATTTCCTGACAGAGTGCAGAAAGGCAGAAGCCTTTAGGGAGCTGGTAGGTCTGCAAGGAAGAACGAGGCCACTGTGATGCAGCCTGGTCTCTGGAGTTTGGGGGCCACTTCTGTCCGTGCAGAGAATGAGAGACTGCAGGGAAGACAGGGAGATAATGAACCTCCCAAAGAAAGGTTCTTTCTGATTGAAGTCCCTCGGGATAAAAACAGCTCTGCAAAGAGCCAGCACCCAAGCCCTTCTCTTTTGTCCTGACAGCTGGGAGACATGCCTGGCCGCTCATTAATGCTTCACTTCCATGCAGTGCAACTTCTCCCCAGCTTCTCTGACACACAAAGCATACACAACATACCCATTAGCATTCTTTTTCCTCACTCTGAAATCCTATCATAGCACTTCTATCCTGCTTCATCCCCCCTTTGGTTCTTAAGTGTTTGCTGGATTGAGTTTCAATTTCTTCTCACTTTCAACAACCTACTGCACTTTGAGCCTGTCTTTCCTTTTCTTGACTTCACCTCCTGCCTGTTTGCTGGCCTCCCCTACTGTGTGGGCTCATTTCCTAAGTCTGGGCTGCCAGAGCTGCTCCCTTCTTGTTCTTATACAGCCAAAATATATGGAAAGACAAGCATGTTTACAAAAAACCCCAATGCCTGGAACTTTGTGATACTTCAACTCCAAACTCCCAGTGAAACCCTATAACCCTATAAAAATCTCCCCCCCTGCACTACAAAAATAGAGCCCCCAACACTGGGTAACTCCCCTGGTCTTCCCAGTGTCCTGCAATCCCACAGCCTTTCAAGTTTGTGATTTTATCTTCCATGGTTACATATAACTGAGCACATTATCTGTTCATAAAACAGAATGCCAAATGATGGGCTGCTGCTTGAGCTGAGGGAAGCCACAACAGGCAATTGGATATCACGATGTTTGAAGCCAAGGAAGCTCCCTATCTCAGTGTTCAAGCTAGCTTTCATAATGCCTTCCCATGGGAAAGGGCTCATCGTGATCATTTAAGAGATCTAAAGAAGCCTTTATTCACTAAGTCATCCCTTCTGACAACTGAGAGTGTTCCCCATCTCTGCAGCAGATGGCTGCAAAACTGACTGCTCCCCATGGCAAGCCTTGGGGTTCCTGAGGATGTGTGTGGCGCAAGGTGGAGCTGAGAAAACAGGGCTACCTGCCCCTTGAAATGCCCCCACATCAAACAGCCATGAGCACAGGGAACATCAAGACTTCCCTGCTTTTAAAGGAGTTTAGATGTCCAATATAAATTCTCTTTGATACAAGAATAACGTGCTTCAATCCCAGTGGCACATAGCATAGGGGGCCCCCAAGGCCTTCACAGCAAGTGACACTCCTGCAGCATGCTGCCCTCTGCCAAGCAGCCAGGCTTCAACAGCAGAAAAATGGCTAGTTTTTGCCTGCTTGCCTTCCTCTGGTGAAACTGGGTCCCCTGAGGGACACACTCCTGTTCATGAGGTGGCAGCGGGGATGGCAGCTCCCAGGTTGATCCCTCTGCTGCCATGGTGACAGCCGGCAAAATGAAAGGGCTGCACGTCCCTCTGAAGTGACAGTCCTGCATTTGTAGCGAGGGGAGAGCGGCTGCTCTGCCATATGCTGTGGGGAACCGGCAGCCTCGCCTTCAGTTTTCATGACCCTTCCAGGCTTTTTCAAGTAAGTTTAATTAAACATTTTTTCATGTTTAATTGATCACATTCCAGGTCTGAGGAAGCTCGGAAATCTCCCTTTGCTTGTAACACTGTGACAGGAACTTCTCCCCAGCAAAACCCCAGGTTCTGTGCTTGGTTGGTTTTGGGCTCACGTGCCCCAGTAGTTTTGAGGCCCCTGAGTGCTGGGTCCTGTATAGGGGGAACAGACTCCCATGGTTACTCAGAGACTCCCATTCTAATGTGCAGGACAGCAAAGAGAGACAGGTGGATCTGTGTGAGCCCTTGAGGACCACACCTTCTCAACTGCCAGCATTAAAGAAAGGCAAGGGCCTAATGTTTTCTCCGGAGATGCAAACCCAGGAATAATTCATTTGCCTTTCTTGTCATCACTCCCTGAACGGGACGCTCCAGGCAGAAATCCTCTGAATGGTGTATGAGGAACTATACCAGTGTACACCTCCCTTTTCTAGGTAAAAACCTAGTAAAAACAGAGGGGTCAGGAGCTGCTTCAAAAAGGCATTTTCATTCCATGGTTCCTTAGTGATGAAAGGGTATATCTCAGAAGGTCATATGCCATGTGCATTATTCACTCAGGAAGAATAACTCCTGGTGCTCACCCTGCATTCAGAGGGCTGTAGGAGCCATGGGCTGGAAGAGAGCTCCTGAAGGCAGAACTGGGAAGGGAGCAAGAGTGCCACATAGATAACTGGCAGTGCATTTTACAGTCTCATTTTGCATAACTCCTGATTCCAATAGTGCAGCCCACTGGTTTAATTTTCACTTTAACAGAATAAACTAGATTCGTTCTCACTCGCAAAGCTTGCAGGAGAATAAATGTGCCACTTAGATAAGTCATCAAAAACAAAGTGCTCTGTGGGAACAGTGGATAACAATTAGTGAATAAACACTGAAGGGGACTACAGAGATTTGTATGGCAAATGCCAGCTATGTCCCTGAGACAGAAGACATTAAAGTGCTCCCTACTGTTTGGATGGCATGTTATTGCAGAGCCTCATGGTGTTTTTGAGGAGTGGCAAACCTAGACATCAAGGCACAGGTATCACACTTGCTTTTGTACCAAGAAAGCAAGGGGTAGATAAAAGGCAGAATCACACAGAAATGGGAGAGTCAAAGGCAACTTCAAAATGCTGCAGCATAAAACTGCAAATGGATATACTATAGGCTTTGTTTGGCATCACTACAGAAGTCAGACTAGTTTCTATCTCTGAGCAAAATAATTCTAGCACAAGTCAGGTCAAAGGTCCTCCCTGCTCCGTGTGTACCTTCTTCTGGATTCCCAAGAATCCAGAGGCTGTTGGAGAGCCCAGCTTTAGTCTCTGAAAAGTAATCTAAGTAAGGACAACAGAGCTCCTTGGATCTGTGCAGCAATGCCAGTTTGTATTATTATGTGGTGCTTTCCAGTACAAGCCACATCAGTGATTAAACATAGCTAAATTTATTCATGGTGTTAGAGGTTCTCTCAGCTTCTTTTTTACTGCTGGGAGAAAAATGCAAACCACTGTTCCATGACTGGATTCACCACTTGAGAACTTGTACTGACCTTCTCTTTGATGCAAAGTTTCCTCTTTTTGTGATGTTCTCCATCTTCACCTTACTTCATTTCTTCTATTTGAGTTCTTGTTTTTATTAATTTTTAGTTTTTATTTCACTTTTTTTCCTACTTCACCACTATGCCAGATATTCCAGAAGGAAAGTCATGAGGCACATTTTCATATGTGACATGGACTCTCCAGTCAGTTGGATGGCAGGGAGTGACGGACTGACTGGAAGAGTTTACCAAGCTTCCTAATTATGCAGAGACCCTGTCCTTTCTCCTAGTAGTCTGCACAATCTCCACAGAAGGGTCTTTACATGAAGATAGTTTCTTGCCTTCTGTGGCAGTGATCCCCAATGCTGAAGCAGGTTTCACTCATTAGTCACAAACCCTTAATGAATAGGCTGATCTGTATTGACAATGGCTCTTCAACGTGCTACATCCTGTGCCTCTGGAATTGAGACTTGGATGGGCAGCCAAAGCTGCCCTTGGCGTTTACAAAGCGGTAAGGATGTAGCAACAGCCACAGGCAGGGAAAGTTGGGAGAAGAAGAAATTAACCCACCGAGATGTAGCACTTCTGATCTTGACACACTGGGTCCTGGGAGGTGTCTAGCTTCAAACAAGAGCTTGGGCTGGAGACCAGAGGTCCAACAAGCAGACCCCTCCAGTCCACACTTCTGTGATACTGCATGCAGCCACCAAACCTGCTCCTTCATGGTGGTGCCCATCCAGTGCCTAAGCTGGATTGCACAGATGGTCAGGATCTCTGCTACCAGGAGTTACCAGCTCCATTACCAACACCAGGAGGGTGACTGCAGCCAGCTACCTTCAACATTGTCGTCCTATTTTCCAACAGCTCTAAAGCTGCAAGAGCATAAATTTTAGTTGCCAAAGGCACAAAGCTCTGGATAGATGCATGTGGGCAACACAGAAGTCTGGGCTACTGCAGTTTAATTCCTCTTAGTACTTGAGGTGGTTACAACAATGATAGCATGGACACACATGGCCATATTATAGAAATGCCTTGAGATCAGAGCCAAGATGCATTAGTGATCTTTCCTAACTTCAACATCTAGGAATATGTGAATTCAGATGACAAAGTCTCCAAACTTAAGGGTATTTTGAGGAGTCATTTTTGGTCTGGGTCCTCACATATTTGAAATGAGCAAAGTGCTACTGTTTTCTTTTACTTGTGGAAAGAGAACTTCCCATTCTTGCTCCCATTGGGTAAGAAGCTGCTCTTCTGTACCATTTCCTAGCTAGGGCTGAGTAATGGAAGCCATGAGGGCTGGTATGCTGCAATTTGCAGTCTGCTAAAACCCAGAACATTTCTCAAGGGTCTGGAGACATCAGCTGTTTCTGGAATCAGTGCCTGGGGTTAAGCGCATATTTGTGGGAAAAGTGCTTTTATCTTTGGCTTCTAGACCAGTCTTTTTCCTGCACATCTGTGCCTGTGTCATGGGGTGTTGGAGGGAGAAGGAATGCAAATACTTAGCCTGTCCTTTTAAATGTAAAATACATCTTTTTCATATTTCATAGAATCCTAGAATAGCTTGGGTTCGAAAGAACGTTAAAGACAATCTAGTTCCAACCATGCTGCCATGGGCTGGTGCGCCTTCCATTAGACCAGAGTGCTCCAAGCCCCATCTAACCTGGTCATGAATTCTTCCAGGGATAGGATGTCCTAAGTTTCTCTGGGAAACCTGTTTCAGCACCTCACCACCCTCACAAAAAAAAATTCTTCCACATTTGTTTGTCCTCTTTGAGTTTAAAACCATTCCTCCTTACCCTATGACTACGGACCCTTGCAAAAGTCTCTCTGTAGCTCTCCTGTAGCCCCCATTAGGTACTGGAAAGTGCTCTAAGGTCTCCCTGGAGCCTTTCCTTCTCCAGGCTGAACAATCCCAACTCTCTTATCTTGCCTTCTCTGAGCATCTCCATCACCCTCCCCTGGACTTAGTCCAAGAGGTTCACGTTGTTCTTGTTCTGGGGGCTCCACAGCTGGACACAGCACTCCAGATGGGGTCTCACAAAAGCAGAGCAGAGGGGCAAAATTCCCTACCTTACCCTGCTGGCCCTGCTGCTCTGGGTGCAGCCCAGGATCCGTTTGGTTTTCTGGGCTACAGGTGCACGTTGACAGCTTGTGCCAACCTTCTTGTCCACAAACATCCTCAAGTGCTCAGGGCTGCTCTCAACCCATTCCTCTGCACTGCCTGTGTTTGTGCTTGGGGTTGTCTCAACTGACATGTAGGACCTTGCATTTGGCTTTGTTGAATTTCATGAGGTTCACATGGTCCCACTTCCCTGCATCCTTGCCCTCCAACATCTCAACTGCAACACACAGCTTTGTGTCTTTGGAAAACTTGCTTGTTATTTATCTGTCTTAATGGGGCAAAGCCTCTTTGCACCTAATCATCAGCAGCCACTGTGACTTTTATCAATAAGCTAATTTTCAGTTTGGTCTGTCAAAGTAAATAAATAAATAAATACAACTAGAGAGACAGAGAGAAGAGACACAGACGGTATAATTTTCAAAGAGATTTTTAAAAACACATTAAAGAGCTTTTCTTCACTTTTTTTCCTTTTCCTCTTTTTTTTTTTTTTTTTTTTTTTAATTTAGTGACAGTCTAGGAAGGAGGAGATGAAGATAAAGGAAAAAAAATAAAAAGAAGATTTAATGAGGATGAGAGAGAGGCTGAAAGGATGTTTCCTAATCTGAACAAGCAGTTAAGGAGAATCAGGACAGAGGGAAGGGATGAATCTGAGAGATAAGTATTGGGGATGGGTTGAAGCAGAAAGGGTAAGAGAAGAACAAATGCAGGCCTACATTAAGTCAAATTAAATCAAAATTGACAAAAAACCCCCTGGTACCTTCTGCTTTCTCATCTCAGGCCAGGCCAGTGCTCCTTCCTGGAACTGGATGCATCCAGTGTGGAATGTCAAGATACCACCAGAAAGACAACTGCTCTCATCTTCCTTGAAAACAATCTTCCTTAAAGCAGGAAGCAATGGAAATCTCCTGAGAAAGACTGTTCCCTTGGTGCCTCCAAGCAAATCTGGAGTTTCTGATAAAGCCATTCAATTGAATCCCTAGCTCTATTGCCCAAATTTCACGCTGCTGGCCACAAGTGGGGAAAACTTGCTTGACTGCAGAAAGGACTGTTCTGCAGTTAAAGCAAGCGATGAAGATTCCCTCTGCCTGTCTTTAGTTTGCTGCATGAGCTGGACATACCCCTTTTTCTTTCCATGTCCAAGTATTCCTGCCTCTAAATAACGAAGTATTTATAATGCATTCATATTTAATCTAGTTACTTTTACTAAAAGGGGTCAGAATTTTTCATCTCCTTCAGAAGCCATCTACTCCTAATGTGAACCCTCCTCTCCACTTACAACTGAAATAGGTAGATGCTCATTTCCTGCAGCAGGAAGAGATAACTTTTATCCCTGCAGTGGCCGAGCAACTTCAACTCCTACACATGCTTCATAAAGACCAGACTTGATTGATTGACACTGATTTGTGACAAGACTTCCCAGTTTCATGGGGGACGTGGTGACCCTCAATTCATTCCTGTTCACAAAGCACATTGAGGTCCTTAAGATGGAAGGTGTTATTAAACAAGAATTATTTGCTACCACTCAGTCCCTCCCCTGCTCCTCACCATCACCTCAAAAGACATTCCAGACTTCTTCTTATTGTGAGCTCTATTTTATTTTTTAATTTCCAGACCCGCTGAATGAGATAAGGGCCTGGAGGGAGCGATTTACGAAGGGAGATTAAAAATGCTAGATACGTACAGTTTAGTTAAATGATGGACATGATAACTCCTCACAGGAATCTAATTTTCTTTGGAGGGACGCAAGGGGAGGAAAATAAGAAAATGTGTAGTTCTCAGCTTTATTTTACTTATAATTTGCTTTTATTTACACTCAGTAGGAGAGACACAATGGCTGCCACAAGGGTGACATAGGAACACATTGCAAGCCTGCTGGAAGAGGTATGCCAGGTTAATATAAAGCAGTTAAATTGCTGTATGAAGATAGTTAGCAGGAGAGGGATTAACAAAGGCTCTAACACAGCTAATGACAGCAGAGAATGAAAATTTGGGGCTTGGATCCTGCAAAGTGGCCACACATAGTAATCTGCAAGATCCAGGACTTAAACAGAAAACCAATTAGCCTGACAACAGGCTTAGGGAAATGAATTGTGGAAACAGCCGCAATACATCATAGATCAGTAGTTTACAAAAGAGGAATGGAGAGAGAAAACAAGATCACATTAAATCCCACAGAGACTAATGGAGAAATTCCATCAGGCGCCCTTTGCACAGGAAAAAGAAACCGGTAAGTTATCTTCCAGTGGTTTATTCCTACAAGAGCTCTGCTAAGGGGATCAGGGAAAAAATGTAAGAACCCCAGATGATCTGAAGAGCAAACAGTATCACACAGAAACAGAGCTGATCTCTCTAGCTCTGGGTTCCCAGGATGGCAAAGTGCTGCGGCTGCTGAGCGGCCAAATCAAAACAAAAGGGGGTTTTGGTAGTGGTCCCACACAAAACAGGTAGGAGGTTCCAAGAGAGAAAAATATGGTTTGAGGTATCTAAGCTGTAATGTGAAGTGTGTCTGCAGAGCTCCTATGAGGAACATTGGGAAGAGGTAAAGTCTCCTAGAAAAGAAATAGAATAGAATTATAGAATATCCTGAGTTGGAAGGGACACATCAGGATTCAGAAATCCAGCTCCTGGCCCTGTGCACACCGTGTGCCTGTGAGCATTGTCCAGTGGAAGATGATGCTGGACTTCAAGACACAGAGTTGAAAAGGGAGACTTGTGATCCCTGCAAGGAGTGCAAGCTGTTAGATGTGTCCTTGGACTACTCCTCACACTGCAGCACCATATTAAGTCCTGAGCACTCATCACTGCAGAGTGATAAAATCCTCATATCCTCTTCCACTTCTGCCACCATGCAGATCTGCTGCAATATGAGATCTGACGCATGGTATTTCAAAAATATCCCCCAGACTTTGACAACTTCAGTAAAGAAAAAATTTTTTCTTTACTAAAGTTTGCAGTTTGCCAGCTGCAAAATGAAAAGCCTCTCTGGAAGAGAGAGAGAGATCCATTTAATGAAGAGCAAAAAGGTTGTATCAGAAGGAAGAGCAATAAAACAGGGAAAAGTCTAGATGTGGTCTCAGTGCTCTTCTGCACCATAGTGAAGCACCATGCTGGTGTCCTATCAAAGGCACAGGAAACAACTCCACACAAAGATGGAGTCTACACCAGAGCCAAGCCTTTAGGGCCTGTGTTGTGAGAAACCCTACAGAAAGTCAAACGTCCTTTTGCCTTGTCAGGCCCAGATGAATGGGCTTGGCACTGTCAGCAGAACACCAGGTTGAAATAGAATCTGTAGCTCCTGCAGCTGCAGCCCTGCATATGCCCAGTCCCTGCCATTTCTGTAATCACCTCCCATGGGATGACCTCCTCTGCTTGATAGTCCCCTTTAATGGGGGAGTGCCAGTGAAACCCTTGAACTGGGGCCCAGGGATGAACAGTACCCAAAAGCCATACCTGGTTGATTCTGCACACCAAAAAGCCAGCCTGACAGCTGGCACAACTCAACGCTGCAACAGCATCTATTTCACCTCTTTCCTGAGCAAAAGTAATGCCCACTGTGCACTGTGAGTCTGCTCTTCTTCCAGAAGCCCCACACACAGCCAATCCCATAACTGCATAGGTCTCCAAGGAGGAGAGATGATTCCTGAGGAAGCAATAGGCAGCTGGCAGGTAGAAGTGATCACTGCGTGGCGGATGGGATTCCACAGCATGCTGGAGATGGAAATATCACCTTAACAAGCATGGACAGCCCCCAATGGACTATAAAATTCATTTGGAGACTGAGATAATTCAAAGGAGCCAAGTGGCCCAGCAATAAAAGCCAGAACACATAAATTTAAATTCAGAGAGCTCTGCAGTGCCCTAGCAATAAGTGACAGAGCAACCTCCTGCCACCCCCCAGACTTATCCAGACCCATCTGAAAGGCACAGTCCGGAGAACAGAGAAAGTTGTACAGAAACTGTGTTTCAAAAAGGAGGAGGAGAGCCAAGGAGAGTAAATACAAGAAAAGTGCTTACACATTTGGCACATGTGTGCCATGGCAGCTGTGCTGGGTTGGTATCATGCAAGCAGCTTTTCATTAATCACATTACTCAATCACAAACTAGCATGTAGAAGAGGCTAAATATTGTTCTCTATTATACCAGGGCAGCCCCATTCAAGATAACAATTTCACAGTACCTGACTGTAGTTGAGGGTGGATTATGGCAAACTGACTTTATTCTGCTTTTATGTACAACACAAATTCTCTTGTCCTCCCTCTCTTCTGTCCCCACTGGGATTTGTCCCCAAACTTCTCAGAGAGTGCTTCCCAAAGCACTTCCCTCCCAAGGAGTTAGTTTGCCACTCATAAGATGAACAGCCAAAAATTGTGATGATAAAACCTTTATAGCTCTCCATCATGTTCATTCATGCTAATGCTCTCTCTCACTGTGGATATAGCAAAAATTCCAATGCTGGAGAAGAAACAGGGGGTTTCAGATGGCATCACAGGCATGTTTTTCAGTGCTGTAAAAACATGGCAGTTCAATATACTTTTACAGCAGAAGGTGTCCATCAAGGTCATTAATGACTGAGAGAGGAGACACAAGGGCAGAAAGTTGCTGATCGATGATGTGTCACAGTTTGGAGATGGAAACTGCGGTAGACATGATCCATACATCTCCATGTCCCCACAGGGAACTGTCCTAATCTAATAAGACAGGTGTCTTCATGAAGAGGTCCCAAGGGCAAAAAGGGAGGTAGAGGTCTGGCAAGTGACATCAGCTGCAACTTGGAAAATTGGAGGGTCTGGTGATAGGGCTGATCTCCATGTAGCACCTCAGTGCAGAGGTGAGGACTCTTGAGGCTTGAGGGACCCACATGATACAGAATGCTAATTACCCTTGATGAGGGAGGAGAGGGACACTGGTTCAGACAGTAATTCATTATAGCTAGTCCACCAGTCAAGGGAGTCCTTTGTCAGGGTGAGGCAGCCGCTCTCACTGATTTAACAGGCACAAGCATTTTGACTTCCAGGCTCTGTGAGTGATGGCAGATACCACACCTGTCCCCAGAGCTTAAAAGCCAGGATCTTCAGCACCAGCAGAACAAGCCTTCATCCTAGAGGAGTCATTTTACTTTTTAACAAGTAGCAAGGGCACACATGGACAGAAGGTGACAACTTAAAGAGTGTACAGGAAGGTCTAGGACTTGGGTTTAACAACCACTGTACTTTTCCTCTCCCACACAACTGGTCTTCCCAGAATCAGACCTGACTGTGATTTATTATTATCTCCAATTTTTTGTACAGAGGCAGCACACGGGAGCTGTATTTGTAGAACAGAAATTCACTACGATAAGTATTACACACACAAAGACCAAAGATACAACCCCCATTCCAAGCACATTACAAATCAAGCCCAGATTAGAGACCAAGATAAATATTGCAGTGTGATACACCTGATTTTTTTTAAACCTGCCTTTATAAAGGAACAGAAAAGACTTGCAACAATAGGGTTAAATATATGTTTAAGGAAACCAGATGCCTTTTAGGAGCAGCTGAAGCTGGCGTGGGAATAGCTAAGACATCTTTTTGAGGCATTTTTCTGCCTTGTACTTTCTGCCTTTTTTTTTTTCCCTTACCTTCTTCCATCCTAATAAGGGCACTTGCAATGGAAACCAAGTTCTTTGCTGTTTCTGAGGTCATTTGCTCTTGCTGCTTATTTCCCTCCCTGCACATCATCAACCAGTATGTGAACCGAAGGTGCTGTGGAGCAGAGAAAATGCCACCTCCCAGGAATGGAAATGGCACTGCATCGTCGTTCCTCTGCTTATGAAGTACCCCTCTTTCATTATTTTATTTTTCAGCAGGATTTGTCCTCTGTATATGATAGCTACCACTGAGATCAGACTTCAGTGTGTAGGTCAAGCTGGTCAACTCAATCTTTGAACAGGTCTGACTATTTGAGTTAGTGAAATCTTAACTGGACATTTCAATCACAACAACTGTGAGAATTGTAATAGGTCCTTTTACCATTAAAGCCTAATTTTCTAAACTGAGCAGAACAAGCTGCACTGGGTAAAGGTATCTTTATAGGAATAGCTGTTATGGACCTTGGGGCTGCACCAGTTTAACCTTATGAAGTTCAGATAATATAACTAAAGCTTCAGAAAACTTGTGATCCTCCATGCACTTGTATGTCACTGCTGCATCCCCTTCGCTGAGATCAGTTCCAGCCCCACTCTGCCCCACAGCATGGAGTAAGGCCAGCTATTTCATGCACTACCCATACTCTTCCTCCCTTTTCAATGGTGGGGAATTGCATCAGAAGACATAACAGAAAGCAAATCCTCCTCAGCCTGCTGTGAGCCTCAGCAATCAATAGTTTTTGCAAGAGTCCTCTGGCACCCCCCTCAGATGGTGGCATAGCCCACTGCCATCAGCCTCACGTGAAAATTTGCCACTGCCAAAGCCAAGTGTCTCTGCCCAGTCCTCTACACAACTGCTCTTGGAAAGTATCCCTTATTATGTGCACAGGAGGATTTATGGATGAGCCAGCCCTGCAGTTTCCAGAGAGAAGGCCATATCCCTTCCCTTGTGTATGAGTGAAGCAGGCACCTGAGGTTCCAGTGAAGAGTACAATGTACTCTTTTGCTGTCCTCTTCAGTGTAATCATCCCCCCACCGTTCCCTCCGGCAGGTAATTTTGATGGAGGTGTTTCTGCAGTACCCACTCTGGGACGGTGCATTATGACAAAGCTTAATGGGATTCCACAGGCAATTACTCCCTTCCCATTTTTCTGCAACAACACCATTGCACAACCACTAATAAGTGAATTACAGCAGAGAAAGGCCTTTGCTTTGTATATGCAGGAGATGTGTCATTTGGCTCTTCAAGTGAACGAGAAAAGAAAAGATTTAATTTTTCAGCCCCTCTCTTCCCCAGCTCTCCATCCTCCATGAGATGAAATAAACAGAGGGAAGATGTGCTTTTTGCATAAACTGGGGATGTATGATTGATAATGTGTTATCTTGTCAGCTGGAGACACCTGCATGGCAGGTATTTATGCTATCAGAAGGGCTCTAACTGGTGAAATACAGTTTGGTGCCGATAAGGGGACCCAGGGACTCATGGCGCCAGCCCCATGAGGACAGGGGGATTAATGCTGATATTTTGCAGCTTGCTCTTATTAAATTCTGATTCCTTTTGTGAAATGAAAAAAAGAAGAGGGGAAGAGTGATTGGTTTTAAGCAGATAAAAGACATGAGGGGTGGGGGTGGCTGGTGGAAACGGGGCTGATGAATGGCCAGGGTATCTCTTGGGAATAAAAGCAAAAACTATTAAACAATTTTCTGATTGACTAGGTCTTGTCTGTCAGGCAGGGAATCAGAGTGGGGGGAATGGGTTTGGGGAGTTCCTGAGAGTACAAAGACACGGTTATATTAAAACCAGAGCTAAATTATGCAGGTTGGGGATGGAGAAAGAGCCAATTTCTTTCATTTGCTGGAATTTTTAAACATGCAGCACTACTGATGTTCAGGCACTCAGCTCCCAGCCCAGGCTACTGCCATCAGCTTCTGCTTAATGCCCATGGCAGGGCCTCCTGCTACACACAGTGACCAAGCTCCTCAAAATACTCATATTTAGGATGGCAAAGTTATGTACAGGGGGTCCCCAGCTGCAGTACAAGGGACAGGAGGGGAGCACTGGCAGAGCTGGTGGGGGGAGCCTCAGGCTAGGAGAGCCAGCATGATTTCCACTCTGGAGCATTTTCAGGATTAAACCCTTAGGTCTTTGCTTGTACCTGTTATCTTAGAAAAGAACTATTTGCAACATTCAGGAAAGAAAAGCCTTAACAATTTCAGATAAGCTCAAGTAATAGTTTGCATATTCTGTGGGAATTCTTCTAGGGCTGGAAAAGCAGTAACCAAAAAAAAAAAAAAACTAGGAAGGAATGATCCCATACACCACAAGCACCAGTGAGGAAATATGCCACGCTAAGCACATACACGGTGTGCAGAGAGGGTTTCTATCAGCTGCAACCAGAACCAAACCATGCAAACACAAAAAGGCTCTGAGAATGTTACAGCAAGGAAGATACAGCAACACCCTTTTATAGGATGGGAAGGTTTATGATGCAGACACAGATGGATCCTTTCGGTTATATGATTCTGTTTGTGGTTCTCTGGGCATGTATTATTAATATGCTACAGAGTTTTAATTAGAGCTGAGAGATTCATTCATTGTGAATAATTTATCTGATTAATTTTGCCTTGCTTCTGTTCATGAATTGTCCATAAGCAGTTTGTAATTTTCTCAAATTTATTTGTCATTTGCAATTATTTGCTGACTTGTCTCAGTAAATAATTCTCAGCATATTGTTTGTCCACAAACTGTCCCTAGATAGTCGATATTCAAAATCAAAGCTGGGTTAGATACACTTTTGTTAAATATATGCAGTAAATCCCATTGGATGTTTCTGTTTTCTGACTAACCTTTAGGATCAGGCTTCCACAGAGAATACTACTTTTTATGAGTTCAAATTTTGCTTCCTGCAAATAGTCTCTAATATTTACATAAAATTCACTGTTCCCATGAACATTCCTGCCAGTCAATATATTCACTACAATACACACAGAAGAGACTCCAAAAGGAGTGTTTTATACTTGAGGCAAATAGTTCTTTTGTTACACAGTGCCCCAGTCTGTTCCTGGGAGACCTGACTGAACATTTGTTTAGTTTGGGGTATTTTTTTTCTGGTTTGTTTTGCTTTTCCAGCTCTCCTGGTCAGGGGTTATGCTCTCCCTAAGTCACTCTCTCATGCAAACTAAGCTGCATAGTAAATACATTGTCTTTGTGTGCTGCCTATGCCAGCCTGTCTCAGAAGTGTCCACGGAGCACAGGGCACTGGGACAACCACCATCCAACCAGAAAGAGTGGCCATCTCTGCTGGGCACGCTGAGCCAGTCTCTGCTGGCTCCAGCCTGGGCTGCCATGAAAAACCTGAGGCCCAGACAGCTCCGTACAGGCAGGCTCACTCACACGGGTGATCCCCACTCCGTGGTAACAGGAGAAGCTGTCCTGCTCCATATGGGATCTTTCCTTTGATGAAACAAAATATACTGTTAGGCAATAAAGAGAGAAGTTGCTCTGCTTCCAGTGCTCAAAAACCAGTGTGAATAGTAAAAGGCATCTTTGCATAATTACTATGTAACCTCCACTTGGTAGTTTTGAATTATTGGCTTGTGGCAGGGAACTATAGAGACACATCACCATCATCTGACAACATGCAGCAGGAGTTGCTTATTTTTAAATCAAGTTCAACGATGAAGACTCACATATTTCAGCATTCCAGAGTAGCTGGAAAGTAAATATTGCTATGACAATTCTGTGGATGCTCTTAGCCAGCATACACTCTTACAAGGGTTTGTAAGCAGGTGCAGCCATGACATAATCGGGGATAGCACAGACAGAAGTGACCATTTGTGTCACCTAGTCCAGCACCAGTGGTGCAAGGACCATATAATTCTCTTCAGATCATTTTTCCTACAGCCTAGGCCAGACTGGTTTTAACTATTGCCAGCTGTGAGATTTCTTTTTAATCTTTTCAGGACTTCACATATTTCAGTTCTCAGTATCGAAGTTCTCCCAGGCAGTTCCCATCTTTGCTTTTCCTTTCCTTAAAACTGCACATTTCTCAGTGCAATTTTATAGCTTTTATTTATTACACCCAGGGGTGGAAATAACCTGATATACCTGTGTTTTGCAGGTTAATTGAGGGTTGCATACTTCCTTGTGGCTCAGCATACCAATGCCTTCCAAGTTTCCATTTGACCCATGTGTCCCCTTTAAATTCTCACACTCTCCAATCCAAGTCCCACTGAGATCAGTGCCAAAAACCTCTGGTTCTTGGTGGGTCTCAAATACAACTTTTGATAGTCACAACTCGCACATCTTAGACCTCAACAATCCAAGCACTGCTGTGTCCCTTGTCCCTCAAATCAATCTCCCAACCATCTGGCGGCTCCTGCTGCTTAAATCTGAATTTTTTCCAAGTTTCCCTATGATATTCTTCTGCTTTGGAGACTAGGATAGACAGGGAATACCACTACCACGCTCGGGATTCACATTATATTTGCATTATATTTTTGTCTTAGCATCCTATAGGGCTTTGTGGGTACATGCAGTTTGAACATTCTATAAGGTTTTGTAGACATTCTCTGTTAATACACAATTGAATCTGTGTAGATGCATTATTAATACCCTCTTAGCTGGCGAGAGAATGGCGATATTTTCTTATGAGAAATGTAATTGTTTAATATCAAGCAGTATTATTTCAAAGATTTAATTGTGTAATTGGGGTCAGTAATCGCTCGGTCGTCCTCAGAGCAAGAGGAACTTGCAGGGTAAAAGATTTATTGTCCTGACAATAGAGAGCAAATTTTAATATTTCTGAAAAATTGAGAACTATTAATCCTGGCATGTGTTACTCTCAAACACAGTGAACTGATAAAACTTTGATCTAATTTTCTCTTTGAAGGGGCATTGGTGGGGTGTGGGGAAGACTGCTAACTGGATGTGGCCTTCCGCTGGAAGCACGGCAGAGCACAAAGGCAAGGCACATTCAGCTGCACAGGAGCTCTCAGATTGTGCACAAGACAGCTATTGAGAGAACAAACTGTTCCAGTCCCACTGTGCTGCAACGGGAGGGAAGACAGAAGTGGTTTCCATGACCACAAGCAGCTTGGTGGTCATCTCTCGAAGGGATGCTATTTACATTTGCACCCAGTGTGCACACACTTGTCTGTTTCTGAGAGTTCCAAGCAATATTTGCAATACAGATCAAGTAATACATGTGCCAGTGGATGATGAGGTGCATGCATGCCAGTTGCATCAAATATATGGATAATTTGTCAGTGTGAAGCTTATGAACTCTGTTTGATACTGGGAGCTTGAGTATTAGTAGAAACTTCAAGCTTTGTTTTAATGAGAGGCTCTGAAACCTTCTCTGATTTGTTTGGTTTTGGGTTTTTCTGTACCTAAGTTGAACTAAAATTCACAGAGAGTGACACTGATAACAAAAAAGGCCCATAAATTTTCATGGTGTCCCTCTCAAATGGAGCACTAAAGCAAAGCAAGGAAAAAAAAAAAAAGAGCACCCGAATTGGTGAGGCAGCAATGCGGATATACTGCAGAGATGACCAGGTATTATAAAAGCAAGAGTATTTCCCAGGACATTTGGAGAGGAAGGCTTTCTGTGAAAACAGGAAGGCTGCACAACTTCTGTGATGGGCAGAGGATCACATTTCCCTTGGATGCCAGCAGGGAAAGGCAGTGGAGCATGTGTTTTTTTTGCAGTATATAACGAATTACACAGCAGTGCTGGTAAAGGGAAAGAGTTTCTGGGAATTTTGAATGTTTAGAGTTGTGTGTAACTTTGCTTTAAATGACATAGGCCCCCGAGGGAGGGATCTGTAAACTCCCCCTGCCTTCCAAGGCAGTGCTGTGGTAAAAGGTGGGCTTTGGCTCTGGAGCAGTGAGGACTGGCCCCAGGGCTTGCAGCACTCAACGCATAAGGCTCAGTTTCTGTGGAAAGAACAGAAAGTACACCACACAGGGCAAGGGCAGGACAAATAAATGAGCCAAATAGCCTATGCATGCCAGAAGAAGCTTATAAATATATGAACCCAGGATGCCTGGACACAGCTGCAGCAGGCTGGCATGGAACCACCTAGAAACTATATCAAGGCTACACAACAGAGATGAAAGTGCAGATACCAGCTTGTAAATACAGATGGGCTGCTTAGCTTTTTACAGATGTGGGCATTACATTTGCAGCTGAGCCCTGAGATCTGCTAATGAGAAAGACTATCTGAGAGGCTGAATATAATGAATTTATGGCAGTATGTGGTTTTCAGACATTTAAAAAGAAAGAGCTATCCCTGTTAACAATGTTTTAGTAACTCATTGCTTTTAGAATATTCTCCAAACAAACACAAGACTAGAAACATCTTCTTTCTCTTAGGCTAACCTTCCCTTTCTCAGTTATTTTGGCCAGGTATGTGGGGATAGTCAGGATTTAGACCCAAATTGGTGTTGCGACCCAAAATTCAGTGACTAGATGCCAAATTTGAACACTCTCAGTTCTATCTAGGAGCCTTTGTTAATCACTTTTGGATATAAACTTTTCAAAGCTTTGAGTCAGGTATGGAGAAACACAAGACTTTGGGAGAATTTAGGCTGTCTACATCTGCTCAATGTATCCAGCCAGGCTGGCTAGACATGACAACCATATCTTGTTCTGAAAAGCAGAAGTGCAGTTTTGCCCAGTTTGAATGACAAAAAAATAGCAGACCTTGCATACACGAAGAAGGGGGAAGACATCTGGGTCATATAAAAAAAGATTTTTTTCTCCCATTCTTGGTACAACGTATATGACATTTATTTTTGCTTCCCAACGATTACAGGAAAAAAAAATACAGGATATTTCATGAGAGAGAAACTAAAACTTGCAAAGCAGGTTTTTGGAGCCCAGAAGGACATGCTTACTAAGTCTGGCTCCATGATCCCAGAATCATGTTCTCCTGTGCACAATCTGCCCTGTGGCCCATTAAGTCAAAAGCTGAGACTTGCTGCTAAAAGCCATCAGCTCCTGCAAAATGCTGCTCTGCCAGTTCAGCCTGGAGGTCTCACTGCTCCTTCTTCAAGCAATGCTGCAATTTACAGCTTTCCCTGCGTACAATGACTGCCATTCTCTGCTGTTCCGAAATAGCTTCCTCCGGCCAATGCCAAAGAGTGTGTTATTAGACCAGTAACTCACTCCTGAACACAGTGATCCAGGTATGGCAATCCCCCAGCACCTGCTAAAAAAAAAATGAGCAGCAGTGAAACTCAAAAATTACTCCTCCCTTATTCCTTTCCAAATGGTGTGAATGCTGGATCCAACATCCAGCAACAGAGAACATGGAAGAAAAATCCTTTTGCTGTGTTATCTGAAAGGCAAACAGCAACTAGCAAGGCATGCCAAGGCTACAAATTCACACTGGAACCTGACGCTGTTAAAAACACACATTGCAGGAGGACAGATGGTGGGTTTATGCAGTGTCCTGCATTGAGGAGAGAGGCTCATGTGCAGCAGGGGTTCTTCAGTGGGCTCAGGCTGACTTAGCCCCAGCAGAGCTCTGGTTTCAAGGCAATCTGTTTCACTATCATTGACAGCATGTGGCTGCCACCTCCCCTCTCTCCCTAGGTGATATTGGCTCCACTAGCAGGCACAGAAGACATGCTTTGCTCTTCATCTTATCTCAGTGTCTCCCATTAGGACCATGTAATTCCCCTTAAGCAATTTCTCCCCACTTTGCATGTGTGTGCACTGTTTCTGTGTCTGTGACTGGCGTGTGTGTGTGTGCGCCTGTGTATGAACCCCACCTGTACGTAGACACACACACACATTCAATACACACACACAATGTTTGCATCAAGTTAAGCCTCTTATTCAACTGGATTTAATGTGCAAACCCTAAGCAGCAAGATATCTCTGTTCTCTTGCCACACAGAGCCTCCAAGACCTAGAGGATAGGTGGGATGTGAAATCATATCACCAGAGGATCTTGAAGAGGCAGAAGAGATTACAGGCCACTCAGCTTACATATTTTCTCTAGAGCTCCAAACCACCACTATTGGCCTTCTTTCTGATGGTAGGAAAAAATCTATTACTAATTGTTATCAATGTAAAGGTACCACCATCTCCTGCACTTGAACAGTGGAGGATTCTCCCTAACACCTCCCTGGTCCCCAGCCATAAATACAGCACTCTCCCTTGCTCCCTGCTGGCCAGCATGAGGGCATTTCACCTCGCTCATAGGAGCTCAATAAGGTGCAAAATATGACAAGCTGGTAGAAAAGAGAAATAGACACGTATTTCATTACTGAAAGGGAATCAAAAAGAGGGCTGCAGCAAAGCTGGATAATAAATAGATGTAAAATGCTTCTGTCTAATGCTAGTGTTCCCTTTTGTACCTACACAAGTTTCTCAGAATAAGATGGGAGGTAAGGAGGAAAGGAAAAGCAATGTGTACACTCTGTGGAAGGACCACAACTCCAGCCTGGTGATCAAACCATTCAGGCAACTCTGTCGACATAGCAGAAAAACAGGGAGAAAGAGAGAAATGGGGAGGGAGAGGAGGGGGAAAGTCAGGACTAATGGCAGCTTCGAAGCAGAACAGCGCAGAAAAGAGATGAGAAACATCACAGGAGAGAAATGACTAGCTGAGAAATAAATGTATTAAAAGAGCAGATTTATAGTCTAAGTGGTCACACAGGTCTCCTGCGGGCTTGATAGTAGAGTAAACCTGTCATGGATACAGCCTGGTTGTATGGCAAAGCAATCCGTGGGAAAGAGCTTTGCTAATCCATCCAGGCGGTGCTGTGCATGATCCCCAGGATGCTCTTCCCAGCACCAGCCCACCACAAAGTACAGCAGAGGTCACTGAGGACCCCGCTCGCCCTGCAGGAGCAATAAGGCAAGGAAAGCTACCTGGAGAGACACAAGGAGCATGTGTGTGCTGCCTTGCTTGCCAGACAGGGCTACGTGTCCATCAGCTCTGAGTCGTGTGTGTGTTACACAGCTGGATGCAGCAGCCTGAATTCACAAAATGCCATCCAATTTCCCTCCAAAACCTTCCCACTTCTTGCTGGTGTGTTTTATTGCTGCTGCTCCTAACAATTGTGCACCAAACATTTAGAATTATGTGCCCGCTTGCAGCCACTGCAACACAATTTATTCAGCTCACCAGTAATCCTGAAACTGGCTTAGCTTCTAGTTTGATTTGCACAAAGCCCAGGACATATAGTTCCCAGTAAATTCTTAATCCTCAAACCAGTTTCAGATCCAGCAGGATAACTAATCAGAGCTGCCACCAGCCCTCCTTGCCTCCTCCCCAGAAACCCTGGAGTCAGCTGATACCCCCAAGTTAGTTTTAGTCTGGGCTATTTCCTCCCTGAACACAATGCATCAGCGTGCTCACCTCAGGCATGGAAACCAATTCTCCGTGCTATCTGCAGAGGTTTGGTCATGGGATAATGAAAGCTTGAATTCAAAACCCACTGAAGCTATTATAGCTATAAAGAGGGAAGGAGGGAGAGCTCAGGAGAAGAAGACAGACACAGAGGTCTATTTCTGACTGCAGGTGCATAACAGGGAAGCAGTCTTAAATACTCTGACATCTGAGAAGGGAATACTGTCCTTCTCCACTGCTAAGCCAGTAGGGACATGCTATTTGAGCTTTGCCATTTCCACTTAAAAACGAGGACTACCTCTAGCATCTGAAGCATGAATCACATGCAGCTCTTCAATGATCCAGAATAGAAGAAATGAGAAAGCACTCAATGTAGTTGCATTAATTGCACATGTACATCATAGTGTGCATACTTACTAGCATGTGGAACTCACTGTTGCCTGGGAGTAGAGCAAAGATTGAAACTTTTTGCTTTCTGTGCTATTCTCATATGAGAATTTTCAAGATATGAATAAAAAAAAAACTTAGAGAAGTGACTGTTGGTGTGAGAAAAGAACCAGGAAAATTAATCTTATTCTTCCCAAACTTTTGCTATCAGGTCTCTGCATGCTAACAGGGATTTAAAATTCTCTACCCTGGCCATCCAGCAGCACAACAGCTCCTACCTTGCAGCACTGCCACAGTTTGCTCATCCCAAACTCAGACCAGAGGGTATAATAATGATGGCACAATGTTTTTATGAGTGCACCTATTCTCATTTTGGATATGAAGACAGATCTCTGTATCACCTCATACTGGATCCACATTTATGTGACAGATTGGTCCTGTGATGCAGGACTTAAAAGGGAAAGGAGCAGGAGGTTCAAAATGCATACATACAAGTGGCAGCACCACTGTAAGAAAGCACAGGGGACATAGGTGGAGGGAGCAGGGGACAAGCTGAGAGAACACTACATGTTCTTATCTCTCCATGACTCCAGCAGCCTACTAAATCCTGAGAGAGCACCACATGGCCTTGAAACGTGCAGGGAGCCACAGTGCATCCCCAGCTGTGCCCATGTTGCTGTGATAAAGCAGTTGCTGATGGCCAGGAGACAACTTTCCACTGACTTGCGCATCAGGCATCCCCTCTCTTGCTGAGCTCACTGGGAGTCATGATGCAGAAGGTGTCACCAGAAACAAGATGGGGCCAACCAGCTGATGGGTTGTACTGTGTTTTCCAGCAAAGAAACATCACCTAAATCAGTGGGTGATTGCAGAAACTCAGCAGTAGTGGCAGCACTTGCTGAGATCATCAGAGCTCTCTGAATGGAGCTCTTTTCTCCAAAAAGTAAGAGCATAGTTATCTCCACCATAAAAAAGTGGCATGGTGACATAGCACCTCATTTCAGCTTCAAGCAGCAGTCTCACCAATAAAAAAGTGTGAATTCCTTAACTCTGTGCAAGTGCATGCACAGAATTTGTGCTCCATTGTCCCCCTAAGGGGCACTTCACAGAGTAGGCCAAACTGTGTCCTGGCAGCAGAAGTAGAGAAATCCAAGCTCACTCGTTCAGTTTTACCAGAGGAATTTCAGTGAAGGATTATTTAAGAATGTGGTAACATCAAGGAACCAACAGAGAACAGTCTGTAATTTGCTAGGCACTGTCAAAGCACTGAGCAAGAAACAGCTCCTGTTTAAGTGCCCACACTTTAGTAGCTAGGCCTGACACTGATGCAGTGAGTTATAGACACATTACATTTTAGGTACTTGTGTTTTCTTGCTTTTTTTCTGTGATAT
This sequence comes from Melozone crissalis, assembly GCF_028551555.1. Taxonomy (NCBI): domain Eukaryota; kingdom Metazoa; phylum Chordata; class Aves; order Passeriformes; family Passerellidae; genus Melozone; species Melozone crissalis. The sequence goes on along the minus strand of NW_026535786.1, from coordinate 17,169,258 downwards.
CTCAGTGCCTTGTGGTAGAATATTTGCATTCTTAATGCTCCTGTAAAGCAGAAGCCATTGCTGTATCTCAATGGTGAACTTGGGCAGTAGGGGACTAATGACTTGTCCCACATCCCACAGGCTGTATCTGACAGCAGGAAATTGAACCTTCATTTCTCAAATGCCAAAGATCCTCCTAATTGCCACCCCTTTGTTCTTGTACCTCTCCTCTAGCTTACACTTAACAATCAGGCAGTTAACATCCTTTGTGAAAAGTGGGAGCTTTCCTACTGCTATCTCCATTCTTCCCAGTCCATATAATATTTACCTTCAAGATCCAAGTCCCTTTGAACACATACTCCTCATCTGACACCTGGGCAATTTTGGAGGACTGTTCTGATGCCTTTACTTTCTCTTATTGTCCAGATGAAGAAAATGTGAAAACAGAGAGATAAAAATGCACCTAACCATGACCCTTCTAGTAATCTAAGGAGATGATTAGGTCCTGCAAAGCAGATGCTTCTTTCAGGGCTGCTCAATAAAGCTGAGGGAATTTTTTCCTGTATTTGTAGTCACTTTGAACATATTCCCCTGTGCTTTTTTCCTGCCTTCTGCTCGCCATGAGGACTGAGCCTCTGCTGACTGCTGTGTGCTGCTTCCTGGGCTGGTGGACTCTGTAAAGGTGGGTTGGCATTTTTTGTTCCTAGGTTTGATTACTCAGCTCATATGAGAGGGAAAAAGGCCTTAGCCCACATTAGGAGACTGTCCAGTGCACATCCCACAAGAAGGTGAGACATCAGAAAGGCAGGAACAGGCCCCCATAACTCTTTTTAAGCCAACAACCACCATCTTTCATAGAAGGCATTAGAGCTCAGCTTTCCCTCATGAATCACAGGAGAGTGAGGGGGAGTAATGCCATCGACCTCAGTTCTCAGTGAAATGGATTTACTCAGGCAGCTCAAGCCCTCTTCACATCTTTAATAAAGTCATTCCCATCTACCTGCCTGAATAAAATTCTTCCTAACAGACTCTTTGGTCAAAGGTCCCAGCCGCTGCCATTGGTTCTGTTTTCAATATGCACCTCACACTTAGACTGCTTTTGTGTTCCTTTGCACTGTGCAATGGAACAGTTCTTGACAAATAACAGTCTCCAGAATGATGCCCCCCTCCTTCCCTGTTGCTAAAACTCAGAGACGGAAAAAACCCTCAAGAGTCACTGGGATTGATGAGGTGTCAGCAGCACCTGCATCTTTTCTCAATGTTACCTTCATCTCATGCAGGACCAGGCTGCAGTGGGTGGGTTCCCACTTACCTACATTTGCCCTAGCTCCCATAAGTAGAGGCCTTTTTAGATTAACTCCTGGGCTCTGGGGAGAAACACAGGATTTGTACAGTCTGTGTGTCCCTGCCTAGTATCAAATTTACATTCCATGCCAGCATGACTCACACGTACTTGCACACAGCTGCCCAGTCCCACAGCCTTGTACACCACCACATGGACAGATCCTCTCACAAATTCAGGTTTGCTGTCATACTGCCATCAACACATTTTGCTTTCTGGTTCTTCCTATGTGAATGTCTCTCCTCCACTCCATTTGCACAGGTCCCCAGGAGGCACACTCACTTCAGCTATAGCTGAAGACTCAAGCTCACCCTTGAGCCTGAACACTCCATTTACCATCCTCACCTTCAGGTGCCTCACAGTATTGCTCAGGCTTGGTCTGTGTTGTGCTGCTACTGAGAGAGAAAGAATAAATCTTGGTTGAGGGGAGAAGAGGGGTGGTTCAAGCCTAAACCCTGCCCAGGCAGACAGAGATAGCTGACGACCGTGTCTGAGCTCATGCTGAAGCACACAGAACAAAGACAAGGACTGATGGAATGAAAACGTCTTGCTTGCAAATCTCTTGCACACTGCCATACCTCCTTTGCTAATAAATATGAATTTACTGAGGCTTCTCCTGAATGTCACTTGTCTTTAAATGTCTCTTGACAATACTCAGTCTTCCATCTCTCATGCTTAGGTAGGAGTGACGAACAAGGAGACACGGTAATCTCCGTTCCAGCCCTACAGTGCACTGCAAGAGGGAAACAGATGGTTTAATATATTCTCTGTCTTCCTCTTCACAACAAATCCTGGTACTTGCAGAAGTGCTAATCACCCAGAGCCCCAGGGGGTAAATTTTTGCCCTGCCCAGATAAACAGTTCCCATCACATATATTCCCCTATCCTCACACTGTTTATTTTGATTCCCTCCTCTGAAGAGACTAGTTTCAGAGAGTGAGGAGAAGAATAACTTTCTGCTGCCCTTTCTGTGTTTTGTTTTTCCAATGAACTAGTCAGAAAGTACGAGTCCCCTTGCACAGTTCCACCCTGAGTAACCATAAACAGAAACAAGCAGACTCCCCTGATTGTCACAAAGTCACATGTGCCAGTTCTTCCCATGTGATGCTGCTCTACAACACACAGTCTGTCACAGCAAACAGCCCATGCTGACACGGTTCTTCCCAGCCAAACACACGGAGCCACAGTGACAACAAAATTACAGAACAGCCTGGTCACTAAATTACCCAGCAGCTATGAGACAAGCCTTCTGAATTGCCTTGTTATTATTTCCCTAATACAGTCTGCTACAGCATCTGGCAGTGCGGTGTGTTTCAGGGCTAAGCATGCAATAAAACTGTGTGATTAGATAGTTAACTGTCTTGTGATAACAAGGTAAGGATTTGCAACCAGCTAGAAAAGTAGAGATTCTTTCTAACAGAACACAATCCAGCCAGGAAAGCTCAGAATCCAGACTGAAACACACATGATTACCCCCTTTAAAAGAAAATCCCCATGTGAGATTTCACTGGTGGGTGAGAAGGGAAGCATGAGGATTAGAGCTGGGTTTGTTTTTCTCTTTTCTTTTCCAGTGTTAATTCCCCCATACAGGCTGGTCAGCAGAGAGCAGTGATTACCTCTGTCAGGGAGAAAGGGGAGGGCAGCTTACTGTGGTTAGTCCTTCAGGGAGAATTGCAGGGGCCTGTGCAGCTCTAAGCTCAACTCCTGGGGACCACAGCTGTTAGGGAGCCTCCTATTAGACTCCTGTGGTTGTGACAGCATCACACATTCGTCTTCTGGGAGCTGGGCACATGGGGCTTGACAACAGACAAAAGCCTACCCAGCCCCAGCTGCCTTCCCTGACCTACAGTGGCATCCAACTCCTCCCAAGGGTGAAGTGGTGACACCCAGAGAAGAGCACGAGTCCCATATTTGAAAGTGGAAGTCCTGACCTCAGGGTAAGAAAAGAGGGTGTGATCAGTCTCACATAAATTAACCTTTACAAACCTTTTTCAGATTCTAATTATCTGGCAGCATGAAGGACCAGGTAACCATCACGTAGTTACAGGAAAGTTGCCATGCAGTGTAGGTGGATACTTGGGATACTTGTCAGGTAATTACTAAGTGGGTGTGCAAAGGTTTACCATGGGTGAGCGATGACTTTTACAGATTGGCAAGTAGGGGGCAATCTGACTTTTCATGCCCCTTCCCCACCTGCCAGGAGGCAAATACCATGTTCCCACAAATGTCCCATTCATGGCCCTCACGATGGGGCACAGCTGGAGAATGGGTTGCTTTTCTGCTACTGTCTGTGCAAACAAACCACAAAAAATTCTGGTTCCTACCCTGAGGAACAGTTCACACTTAATAGGTCAGGCTGTCTCACAGACAGATTCCTAAGAGCCAGATTCTCCCCAGATGGGCCCCAGCAGAGTGTGATTTGAGAGTGGATAAGGCGTAAGACCTTTTCACTCGTAACCATCTCCAATCACAGCTTAGCGCTCTTGCCGGATATTTCTGTCCTTACAACTGTGGATTTTGGTTTTCACATTTTATTGAAGCAGGTTTGATTTCTCTCCCTTTGATTTCTCTCCCAGTCCCCTTCCCTGGCACTGTTAACCAAGCAGGTAGGCAAAGCACATGCAGTCATTTGCAGTTGTTCCATATGCAGCTCTGGGACAGCTTTGACCTTTTTCTGTTTGTGTGCAGCCTGTTTGCATGTGTCCAGCAAAACGCATTCCCTAGCACCTCATACACACTCACACACTATAGTTTTAACTTTGTTCTCTTTTTGCATCACCCTACAATGACTTGTGACACTGAACACATCCTTGGTACCGGGAGGGGTTTTGTAAACCTTGGTTGGCTGGGCATGCAAGGAAGCTCTTAAATGGAAATGCTCTTACACTTAAATGGAAATTGGTTTGAATCTTCTTCAAATCCAGTCATTTTCTTCAGCTCACATGTTCAGAACTCTCAGACCCTGTTACATCTGTGATAAGCCAAGTCCCAATCTTAGACACCCTGCTCCCTTAACATTGGGGTGCCTCGGTGTTTTTATCTACTCCAAGCAGCCCTACTTCACATCCTTCCCAGAAGAGAGATGCTCGTGTCAGATCTCCACAGCAGACCTACCACGGGAGAGCTCAAAACAAGCAGTGGGCAGATTACTCATTACATACAATTTATTTAACAGATTCTGTCTTTTTTTTTTTTTCCCTTGCTGATAGATGGTCTATGAACAAACTTTTATGCATTTATTATTGTTTATTATTTATTTATGCAAAATTGTTCAATGAATATTTTACATGGGCAAATTTCAGTCTGGGTGTTTGTAATGAGCTTTCATTCGATTAGAGAATTCTGAATATTCATAATGTCTAATTGGCCATCTCAGTCACATGGTATTTATTTTTTCTGTCCCCTTACGAGAAGACTTAACTTTTATTAACTACTTCCATCTCAAGGAAATTTCTTCTCTGGACTGAAAGGATGAGAGTGGTTGGCCTGAAGATGTCTTTCTAAAACACAGATTCTTGCAAAAGAGACAAGTCTGAGGCTATGTCCCTATGGTATAAAGCAGAGCTTTGCCAAGATCTGCAAGCCAGTTTTCATACCAGAAACAGTGTCTCCAGAGCAAAACACCCCAAGTATGCTCATGGAGGTTTTTTCCTCTCTGGGGTTAAGTAGCCAAGCAATACACTAGCCTAGCATACAGTTAGGTTGCTTTAGTCTCAGCTGGATGTCTTTGCATATTACTGCTACTTACTTGTAGAGATACTAGGACTAAATTTGGTCATGTTTAATGCAGGAGGCTCCACTTCAGTTAGTGCATGCTCTTGGTGGTTCATATGGACTTCCAAAGCCTGATTAGCATCCCCTCCTATTGTGGAAACATCAGATAAACTGCTTCCTAATCCTGGCTATCTCTCCATTGACTGTAAAGAGCCCACAGCCAATGTGGCTACAGGCACTTCTGCTGTCAGTTGCAGATATTTAGTAATAGGCAATTTCCCTTATTCTGAAGAAGAGGTGGACATTATCAAGCTGCCTGATGCTTAGGAGTAGGCACAGTAGAAGGAAAACATATTTGAACTACAAAGAGCATGGCAAAATCTCAAACCAGCATCTCATTCACTTTGTGATGTGCCCAGAGTATCAGACCATGTCAAGCAGGAAGAAAAAGGGCAGAGCAGCAGAACTAGCATAGGAGAATTTGTGGCATTACCCTACATGTGATTTGGTAATTTCAGCTTTTTCTTATGGAACCCTTGTGCTTCTGGAAAGGTCACATCTGAGAAAAAGGCTTGCCTATGGTACTGAATCTCTGACCCTAAATCTATTTCTGCCCCCTGGTTCCTGCTGTGTGACAGGATGGGTGTGTATGCCTCTGTCACAGGGCACACACAGCACCTGGAGAGCACTACAAGATGGGAAAAGCCTTAAAGTCTGTGGATTGTGGTGCCTTTTGGAGCTGCTGATCTTTTCTGAAAGCAAGTTCCAGTTCTACTGTTCTAATTCTTTAGTGTGGGGCTAGGAGTCAAATTCATTTTGGTTGAACGTGCAATTGAATGCAGGGACACAGACAAAGAAATACTCCAACATTCTTTCCTCAATCAAAGAAATTACATGATATTAATGCAAGGTAGCTTGGCTTGACTTTACCTGCGTTAAAGCCAGGAAATGTAAAAAATGATGGTTCCCACAGCAACCTTAACTCACCCATGTTGCACATATCTAATAAGGCAGAGTTAACAGCATACACATGAATATAAAATACTACTCAAGCAAATCTCAGCCATCAGATTGCATTAATATTGGTTTGTTTCTTTTAATAATAGATTGTCCCATCATTGCTTTCAAGAGAGCTTTTTATGAAACTATTTTTTTAAGTTAAGATTAAAAAAAGAAAAACCCAGCATATTTTATTCACGTTTGATATTTAAAAGAGGCGACATTGTTTCTCCATATGAGAAAACTGACAAATAGGTCGAATTCAGTCCTCATTTTTACTGTATTACAGTAATTTCAGCTATGGAGTTTTTAATTAAAAATTTGAAACCTAAGTGTGATGACAGCCAGAAGAGACATGATCAAATTTATTGAAAAAGATATGAGAAATTAATCTCCTCCTTCACATCCTAGGTTTCCTTTATTTCTATCACTGAGCTGAATCCAGTGCTGGGAATAAGTTATCTCATTGATGAGTACCAGCCTAGGATACAGTTCATTCAGGGCTACACTAGACTCCTACCCAAATTATCAGGATCATTAAAAAAAAAAAAAAATCAAGTGAAAAATACCACAGGATCCTGATCCAACATCTGATTCAATAAAGGGATTACTGGTGTTAGTGTACGCTGCTCAAGATGTCGCTTGTGTTGAAAGTGCTTTTTTGGTACAGACACATGAAGATCAGCTACTTGATGTCCTGAAGGGCACAAGTGAAATGAATAGCAAAGTTATGTGGGGATTCTAACCCTAAATAACTGGAGATGTTGTGATAAACCTGAGAACATCAATGCTGCTATAAATGATCACCTTTCACAACGTGTCTACAGAGCGTCTAAACTGAAAGGAAATGAAAAGAAATTGCACCCAGAGATTAGGAGTCGGCAGAGAGACATGGGCAGCTGGGATTGCTCCTGTGGTGCTGCAGAGCTGCTTGGGCAGTGTGTGGCAGGAGAGCTGTGGGAACCCTGCAGGGGAACCCTGACTGAGCAATGCAAAGCCAGGCAGGTTGCACAGCACCCTGGAAACCCTGGCAGTTCTTCCCAAAGCAGGAGCTGGCACTCGGTGACCACCAACTTTAGCAGCTCTCTGGCCAAGAACCAGAGTGCTCGCAACCCTGTGGCCAGATCTCACTGCACTCCATGGCAGCTCTCTGGAGTCACCGCAGCACACAGCTCTGTTCTTAAAAGACACCCTCAGGCACAAAGAAAAATGAATGAGCACCAGGAATTCGGCTGGTTCCTTGAGAGTCATTCAGTCAAGGGAAAAATATCCTTTTTCTTAGACCCTGACACCTGCCTCAGAAATGAATCACCAAAAAAAAGCCAAAAACAAAACAAAACAAAACAAAACAAAAAACCAAGACAAAACCAACAATAACAACAACACCAAACCAAACCAGCATCCTAGACTGCATGTCTCATTTTCTTTTGGTTTTTAAGACAAATAACCGCCCTAATTTGATTCCAAAGTCTTTGTAATACTATCTCCCCCAGCCTCTTGTTTAAAATTTCCAGCTCCTCGTTTATATTAACTTGCTAAGTGTTCGGGTTCCCCTGGTTGGAGGCACTGTCTGGTCCATCGGAGGGGCCCGGCTCTCACGTTGCAGCTCTCATTAGCGACAGGCAGGGACTCAGCCGCGCCGCCTTTGATAAGCCCGGCTCCACTCTCACAAGTACGCCGCAAAGCAATTAAAACAGCAAAGGGCCCTTTTTCCCCCTGCCATCCTTCTTCTTCCTCCTCCAAAGCTGAATAAAAATTATTTGTTAAATCATTCTTTTCAGAACTAAACATCCACGGGAAGGAAGGGGGAGGAGGGAAAATCCTCACAGGGGAGGCAGGTCGCTGCTGAGGACCCGTTATTATTAGCCCGTATCCCCAGCTCGGCGGCGATCAGGACAAAGGCTGGGGTTCGGGGTGGGGCAGTGACACTGCGATGCTCCCGCCATCCATCTCCCGCTGCTCCCAGAGCTCTGGATGTGCTCTGGATGTGCTCCGTGTGTGCCACTTTTGTGTGCGGAATGGATGGGAGCCGGGCAGGTGCTTAGGACAGGGTCAGCCCGGTGTTAGTATCCTACCTGCCTTTAGATGCTGTGCAGGCTCAGCCCAGTTCCCTCAGCATCGCCTGAATTCCTCTGACTTAAACTAGGGAAGAAAACCCTCAGGAGGCTGATAAAAAACACCACAGTTTGGAGGCAGCTGTCTATGCTACCATTGCCACCGTAGCAGGAGCCAGAATTGTATGTTTGAAGCAGCCCTGGGGGTTTGCTGTGTCTCTGCAGCGTACCACCAGTGCACTGTGCTTTTCTGGGACTCCCACACACCAGAATAACCCTCCTGATTACAGAGAAGTAGAAAAGATGGGAAAGCCTGGCCACCACCTAGATTAAGTGATGCACTGAAGTGAAGTGCCTACTGATTAATGTGGAACTAACACAAGACCTCCTGCAGGAAGCAGAAACAAAGATGGGACTCAGGGATTCAGGAAGATAGGAAGGGTTGGCATGGCAATAACACAGCTCGCAGTCAGAGACCTGCTTCTGCAAACTGGGCTTGGCATACGCAGAAGGGAGCACCTGATGGCCAGGGATCGAATGGGAAGGCTTAATTGAGACTGCACAATCCAAGGACAGACATGCTAAAACATTATCCACTACTTAGGCTCTATCTATGTTTTTCAAATGTATCTGTAAAATTACTTCTATTAAATGGGATTCTGACAAGTGCTTGAATTTGCAGCCTGCTCAGCAATCAAATACCATCATGGGGATTGGCCAACCACCTCTGAAACTCTGTGTCTCTCCTTACTTAGTCTGTGATCATGATTTGGTTTGTGAGCCAGGCTTTGCAGTCCTTATTGTGGGAATCATCTGCCATTTCTCATGGCATTAGCAACTGCAGTTTGTAATGAGAAGAGAAATGCAAAAAAAAAAAAAAAAAAGGTAATTTGGAAAAAAAAAAAAATCAACAAAAACAAACCAACCCAAACAAAAGTATTGCACTCACAGGTAATCAGCAGCACATACCCACTACAATACAAAATAAAACAACTGTAAAGCTGCAAAATCCTGCTCCTTTTCCCCTATGTCACAAAGCCACCTGACTCACGCCAGGATGCACTCTGAGTAAAGAAGGGTTAACATGCAAGATGTTCTATACAATATCTTCAGAGAAGAATTCTCTCTTGCTGTCACCTACAGAAATGCTAATGGTTCATCCATTTAGGTGACAACATCTCTGACTTAGAAAAGCAGTTTCAGAAGAGGGGAAGTATATCAGAACATCTGGGAAGTTAAGAGGGAGAGAAGCCAGGAACTGGGAGTTTCCTGGCAGCCTCAGGTGGATGCTACTGCAATGATGCATGATAAAGAGGCATGGAGAGAGAGGTAGAGGGTGTAGAGGACACAGTGCAGTTTCCAAGTGATCATCCATCACCAGTGGCTCTGCCTTCTCCTTTTCATGCCAACAGGTGATGGAGCCTCATCCATAAAACATTTCCTGGGTGTCACTAACAGGAAGACACATTGGAGGGTTACGTTCACTCTGCATAAGAAATAACTTCCCAGATGAAGGAGAGAGCTGCCACTTTTAAACTCCCCATGCTTTCCTCCTCCCCACCTGTCCCTGCAGCTGCTTCTGTGATCCATACCACAGGCCCTCTTCCATAGTTACTTTTTATATAAGTATTTAGTATATTTTATGCATTTGTTGGTTTTGTTTTGTTGTGTTTTGTTTTTTGTTTTTGTTTTGTTTTGTTTTGTTTTGTTTTGTTTTTATACAGGCTTCCCCGCATATATAGACCTGTGAAGTCTTCTCATAATCACAAGAGTAAAATCAGTTTTCCAGTATATCCAACAGCCCCTCCAGCTCCTGGCTCCTCTCAGCCCATCACTGCCTTCTCACAGGCTCCTGAAACCATCCCTAATTCACACCCTGTACGTTTTAACATTTCAACAAAAAGCTCCCAAATGTGCATACTCAGTAAAACACAACAAAAGCATAAAGTCTCTGTTTAGCCTAGGTGACAGGACCCTAATGACTACAAGAGTCAGGACTACAAGATCTCTGAAGGCTCTGCTCCCAAAATAATTAAAACAGAAATATGTAGGAAGGAAAAAAAAAAGTGTTCTAGCAGCATAGCCACTAACTAAATGATTTTCATTTAAATTTGCAAACAAAAAATGGCTGGATGATTCCTTAAGTACTTTGGATTCGGGGTCTGAAATATGACTCAGGTTACACCTGATGGAATCAGCAGGTTTTCCTGTAATATTCTGGAATTGAATGATCATTTTCACAAACTTCTGCATACATCAGCAATGTCAACAGCCTCAAAAAACAGGAATTAAGTCCTTAAGTAGCAGGGAGAGCAGAGGGGGCTGCACAGAAGCCATGGAGGAAGGAAGGGCACTGCAAAGCTGGTGTGGGGAGCCCAAATTTGGGAGAGCTGGGGGGATGGTAGGGGGTAACTGCAAGGCACAGAGGGGCACTGGCAGAGCTGGGTGCTATGAGTGATGTGCAGCAGCTGTTTGTGGCCAGCTCCCTCACGGCACATTTTTCACTAGAATCAGAATTCAGAAATTCTTAATGCAAACTCCTGTGCCATTAACTGCCTGACTTACCAAACCTAACTCACTTCTGCAATTGCACTCCTACATCAGCAAATTGATGGTTCTGACAGCCTACCTTGGCTGTCAGCCATCCAAGTGTTTCTAGAAATGTATTGCACTTGATGTTAGGATGTTTACTTGTCTCCTGAATGAGATGTGGAGTAACTGGATAGTAGATGAATCTCACCTGTAATTAAATGCTTCTAAGAGATAAAGTGGCTACAGAATTAGGGTGAGTGTACGTCTTGAAGATGGATATATGCTCTCTGAGCACTCTCCCTGTGTTTTGGAGGATTAAACATCATAGAAACACGGGAAGCTAAGAATGCAAAAGGGAAGGATGATGCAAGAGAAAAATAAAAACAGAGGAGGAAGAAGACCTAGAGACAGTGAAGAATGACAGTGAGACAGAGAAGACTACCTAAAGAAAGAAAGGCAGGCGCAATCACTGAACAAAGAAATAGGAGAAGGAAAGAAAAGCTCTGTAGAGAGCCACTGAACACAGTACCCTGCCTTCAATCCCCTCCAGAGGAATAAATGCTGACCCTACTTCTTTCCTGGCTTGTCAGGGGCTGTTTGGCTGAATAAGTCCAGCCCAGCAGCCCTCTCTCGCTCTCTCAGCATTAATATATTCATTTCATTATTCAATTATTTAAAACATTTCTTATGTTCCGTCTATCTCACACAGATGGAGGTGGGGTGAGCTGCTCCCTCTCTCTTTAAAGCCTGTACTGCAGGAGCCTGGAGGAATGTAGGGCACAAAGTGCTCCTCAGCACTCCCTCCTCCAGCAGCTCCGCCCTGGCTGCAGCACCAGGGGCTCCCCTCCGTGGCACATCTCGCTGTAAAGGACACCGTGTGACTGCAGTCAGTGTCCCCTGGTGGCACAGGGCGCTCCGCTGTCACCGTGACCCCGGGGCTGTCAGAGGGAAGCAGGGGCACTGGGAGCTGCTCTCCTGTCAAGCTCCGCTGGCCCCTGCAGACAAGCTGCTGCCTCACCATGTGTAAGAGGTAAGGCTGCAGGTCACAGAGAGACTCTTCCTCTCCATTTGTCTATCAGCTTTTGAGGGCCTAATTAGCTTGTTAGTCATGATGTCTCTCTCAGTCTTCCAAACTACCATAAATCTCCTCCTTTCTTCCAGGGGAGCATTAACTTGGATTCTTGGATGGGAGACCTCCAAAGACAACTTAAGGTACTGAAGGCAGCAGGGTTCATGAGTAAAGAGGCTGTCATTCCTCCTACAACATCATTAGCTCCCATGTCCCAAAGTGATGATGAGAAGGGCCATCTGTAAAGCAGAGCCCTTGACCATTTGCAATTACAAGACAGTCAATGGGTGTTACACAGCACTGCCCCACACAGAACACTACTAGAATCTCATGGAGTAAGGTTGAAAGATCCCTGCTGGATCACCTAGCCACTCACTTTAAAGCATCAGCCACATTAAAATCATTCCTGAAGGCTGTTTTTCCAACCTGTTCTGAACTCACAGCAGTGCAGGGTCCACATCCCCCCAGGCACTCCTCTCCATCCTCATAACAGTATCTGAAAATAACTTTGTTACCACATGGTACTTGGTACTTTTCCTCCTCCAGCCCTGCACGCCCAGGAAAATGTTTACAAGCACTGCCATACACTCCCAACTCATAATTTTGACTCCCATCAGACGTTGTGCTATGTCACTGTCAGTTTCCAAGGGAGCCTACCTAATTAAAGGTATCTCACACACAAAGAGATTACTCTGTCCTCCCTTTGACTAACAGTCCCTGTTTGCCACAGCTTACAAAACAGCCAGGCCTGCCTGCTGCTCTGCTGTGCCTCCATCCTGCCTGGCGTGGGCTGCTTGTTAAGTGGCACTGAGGAACAGGAAATTCAGCTGGTCTTGAGTGGTACCAGCAGTGCAGGGTTTGGCTTGGGCTTCCTGCAGCTTGTCACTAGGACTGGTGGGTGTATCCAGCCCCCAAAATCCTCATTTGAGGCAGAGCAGGGTAAGGATTTTCAGGGAATCAACCAGATTTTTTTTTTTTTCTGCAAGAAAGAGTTAGCTATTTCACAAGGATTTTGCTGTACCTTTATTAGCAACCTTTATTGTGTTCAACTCTTACGGCAGAATTCCCTCAGTGCAATTCCATTCAGGCAATTCTGCTTGCAATCTGCATGGTTACCAACACTAAGACATCGTAGCAGATAAGGAGAGAGCACCTGGGGAATTCAGCCTTTTGCTCAGCCATGAGGATTTCCTGCAGTGCATTCTCAGAGTTTTATCCAATTCTGTGATAAATGCTCTCAAATGATGGAGTGTTCAACAGTTCCCTTTATAGGAAGAGTTCCTGAGCCAAGAACAACTCACTGACACAAAGTGAATCTGGATAATCAGCCCCATTTGCATTCTTTCCCTCCTGATGCTAGCTAAAGCTGGGTAAACAATTCTGAATGAATCATTTATTAGCTTAATTCTACCTTCTCCAATTCATGAACTGTCCACTGACGCTTCCCAGTTTTGTTTCCTCCAGCCTATTTTCTCTTCAGAATCATTTGGGTATGAACACAACACAATTCACTGAAGTCAGCAGGATTATTTCTTTGCATAAAAGGATAATTTCTTTGCATAAAAGTAAGCTTGTGCTTTAAAGCTTTTGTTGAACAGGGCTTGTCGTGATGGATCTTGTTTGGTTTTTTTGTCTTTAGAAATTATTTTTAATTTTCAACTTGTTAGCAGTTGAAATTTTACAACTATCTTTCTTGAATACAAGAGTCATGTGGTACATCTGCATAATCTTGAATGGATGAAAGCAAATCCTGGAGCACTTAACTTCCTAGGAAACCAACACAATTTACAATGTGTTTTCTCAGTGCCCCATTGCCTATGCTGCAGCACAAAAAAAGTCAGGAGTCAGGGCCTCAAAGCTAAAAATCATGAGGTTTTGTGGTTTTTTCCAAGTAATAACTGTTAGGTTCTTTTCACTTGTCCCCTTGCTTTTTAATCTTTCAGGTCCATTTTCTTCATCAAAAGCACAAAGGCCAGAAACATGCTGCTTCAATGAAAGAAAAAAATATCTTGACTTCAACAGCAAGGCTTTCACAAACACAGTGAATACAACAAGCCTCACAGCAAAACATGAGTGCTGGCAACAGCTAACTAAACAATTATGCACTAATAATACAAACTAAACATTAGTTTGCAATGCTGAATTGATTGCCATGTTTTCTACAGCAGTTCCAGCCAGGGGACTTCTTTCCTGAGATAATCACACAAATCAAACTCAAAAGGGGTAGAACACAATCAGGTCCAAATTGCATGTTCAAGCCAGTACTGAAGGAAGGATTTTGGCTTCTAAGCTCTATTTACTCCATCTTCAGGGTTGCCCTAAACACTAACTTTTTGTCCAGGGTGCCTTTCCAGCACATGATCCATAGGTACAGTCCTTGTGTCTGTGTCAGCCAGGCAAATGCCTCATCTCCATTTGTAGGGTGGGTCCTTTGCTTGCTGTGGCAATGTCATTCCTCTGTCACCTCAGTCTTATCTGAGACTGAGGTGACAGAGGACAAACATCTCAGGCACTGCTCAAGGACTGGATTGCTTTTCCCAGGAGTGTCTAACTCATCCCCAAAGCAGTGTGCTCTCCCTTCCTTGTACCTGTTTGGGAAAAGCAGCAGGCAAATCCCTCTCCAAGAGTGATGTGAGCGCTCCCTCTGCTGTCACACATGGGCTCCAGGCATTCCATAGCCCTGTGCAGCTCCTGCCCTCCCTCAGCTAATAGCTATTTGGCTGGCATTTGTCTCGCAGTGGAAGGGTGACTGCAACACATGCTGGGAACGTCTGGCCACAGGAAACTCAAGTGATGGAGATGTTTCCAGCCCTCTTGCCCTCATCAGGCCTAGTGATTTCTAAACTGGGGCACACATGCATTGCCCGCACTCTGTGAAATTCAACCAGTAGACAAGAAGTCAAGTTCATGATCCCCAGAATAGGAGAGCAGATGGCTTTGTGCTTTTGATTTTTTCAAGTGAAACCATCTGGCTGTTTCTCTGTGGCTTGTGTGTGTTAGCAGAGAGAGAGACACAGCCCCTTTCCCTGTCGAGGCTATGCCTGCAGTCACAAGGGAGGAATTTGTTACTTTGGAAGTGGATCCTGGCCATCCCAACCTCCACAGATAGGGATGAGGTATCAGCATGACTGAAGTCACTAATACCAGCAAATGACATGTGGCACAATAATGTATCAGCAAAACTGTGGCCTTTCCTTATTTTCCCTCAAAACTAAAGGCTGCTAAGGCAATTCTCACACATCCACCTAACAGGTCACAAGTCAGGAGATCTGATTTATTACAAAGGTTGAGGAAGAGGGTACCACTCTTTGACCAGCATTCTTTCCTTTCCCTCCTTAAGCCTTTATGCCATGTCCCCCACCTTTCAGTCACCCAGGTATCCAAACACCTATGCTCCTACCTTTCCATCCATACAACATTCTTGAAGAGCTCAGGCAGTGCTGGCACCTCCATTTTACATTGGGCTTGAAGCCCAGACAGGCTTCTCTCTATCAGATGGGAAATACATGACAGAACAAACCCTCATGCTACCTAGCTTAACTCCCTAATACAAGAGGTGGCAAACATTTTCACAGTCTGCTGCCAAGTTTGTTTAAAGTGAACCAACAAGCAAGCTTTGAAGGTTATTATCACTGTTTCCAGACCAAGTCTTAGTGAAAGCTCGACTTGGCATCGGTAACAATGGTCTGCCAGTGCTGCTATTCCCACTGGGCAAACATTACCTGTGTGAGAGAACATTCCTGAGCTGTCTTCCCACTTGAGGCAGGATGCTGCACTGGTTGATACCCAGCCTCTTAAAGTCTCCTGTCAGTTCAAACCAGGATATATTCCTGCATCAAGCACCTGCTCTAGCATAACATTTCCACAGCACAGCCACATCACCCTGCCAGCCCAGAAGGAAATGTGCAGACGCTGCCCCGTTGTGGGGCCTCTGCTTCCAGCCCACCAGACCGTCATCTGGGATTGATCCTGTCACTGTGTTCACATTTCTATGGGCCTTGGGAATCCTGCTTCCCATTGCAGGCAGGTTCAGGTTCATCCTACCCATCGCTGTGTTGCTTGTGCAGCTTCCTGCCAGCAGCAGGAAAGTCTGGCAGGGCCTACTCATGAAATGCAGACAGCATCATCCTCAGTGGCTACTCACAGTGTCACCAGCAAGATTAACCTGCCAGATGGGCAACATACCCTGCAACAACAGAAAAATGTCTCCTCTACTTCATCCTACCTTACTCATCCTGGAGCAGTCAAATTCCCTCTTGGAAGCAGAGCTTCCCACAGCAAATAGGCAGTTGGCTGCCCATGCAGGTCTCTTCTCTGGGAGACGCCCATGCCTGGGGCCAGCATGGCTCTCTGGCACAGAGGGGACAGTGGCTGCAGCACTTGGGACTCACTCTGGCACCCACAACCAAATGAATGCCTGGGGATACCAGTACCAGGTGGATGAGCAGTCCCAGGGAAGCACTGTGTATGGATTGAATTGAGAGTGCAGGATGTGTGTAGCTATGCTGCTCTCTGTTGGCTGCAGCACAGGGAACAGATGCAGCTTCAAATGCTGCTCTTACTTGAATTCAAGTGGATCCTTTAAAGGGCTTTACAGAGCAAACCAGTATCTGTGAAATTTTTTGCAGCTTCCTACATTGTAACATGAAGAGGTCAAGACTGAAAGTGCATGAATTTCATGCTCTGTGCTGGGCAATGAATATTCAGCTATGGGTGACTATGAAACAATTCACAATCAAATGCAAACCAGGAAAGAGAAATCCAGACCGCATGATTTCCAATCCCCTACCATAACAGCTGTTCTTCCTCACTCCTTTATCTTTCCTTTTCCATTTCCCCAGGCAATTTCCACATCCTTGCTCTTTGGCTTTCCTTGTCAGAGCTTACAGCAGTGTTTCTGCTTAGCAATGCTCTGCCTGAAGCAAATGGGGAGCACTGGGGATGAGGAACCTGATTTGGAAAGTGCTGAACTAATGATGGTCAGAGCCCAGGACAGAAAAAAATGGAAGCAAATGCAGTCCCTCAGTGCTAAAAACTATTAAAAATGGTGGTTCAGTCTTTATCTACAGCATAGGTAATTTCTCACAAAGAAGCCTCTATCTCCCTTAGAGAACTCTTCCTTAGGGGTCCTTGTATGTGTAGCTGTGACTCACCAGTCCCAGATGCCATCCCACACATCCTGCCTTGTTCTGCTCTGCTCAGCTGAGTGGGGATGTTCCCTGATGTGTTTCTGGTGCCTTCTCCATGTCTTCCCCTCCTGAACTCCTACCCACCTAGAGTTTGTCCCAAGCTGCTGTATAGCTGGGTTGCTCTCTGCCCACTGGTTTGTGAAGGCAGGGATGGCTTTCAACAGGAGAAAACACACCTGGAGCTAGGTATAGTCTTTACTGGCTTGTGGTTAGGAATAGACAGAAAGCACGAATTCTTTATTAGAGAAAGATGGAGCTTTTGAGATGTGCATTGGGGCTGTTGTGAAATAAAGCAAAGATTATCAGAAAAGACATGTGGAAAAGAGTATGAAAGAAAAATATGAAAAGATGAGCAGAGACACAGAGAGTGCTTTTTGTTTTCAGGCCACTTCTCAGTCTACTGTTTCATTGTCTTCCCTAGAATTGTCTTGACCAAAGGAGCATTTTCCATGAAAGTGAGCAGCTCTTCCCCTGCATCATTTCACCTCTCCCCCCCACCACCATGACTATTTCTGCAGCTGTAAAGGAGTAGTCCATGTGCATCCCCTAAGTGCCTCATGGACCCTACTTGTTTCTAGCTCAGGATCAACTACCTGCCTCCACTGTAATCATCCACAGTCAGGGCAAAGAGCTTAGAGCTTATAAGGGAGGGGATGGAGATCCAGGTGCTAGCAAAAGTTGAGGGCACCTGGATCTATTTAAGCAACAGTGCCTATGAGAAAAGACAGCTCAGAGTTACACTGCTGGCTGTGCCAAGTTGCTGTGCCATGCTGGGTGCTTCCCTCACCACTGTTTCCCCTTCAAAGATAAAAATGAAGATTCACACTGCACTGTGAGAAAGGACATCAACAGTGCCTTCATTTTTCTGGAGTTAGAAGAGGCAGGGTTGATCCTTTCACACCTCCTGCACCTACTGCAAGTGAGAAAAGGTCAGCACTGCTCTGGGAGCACTGCAAAGACAGCAGAGAACTGGTGCACCACTCTTCTATGGGAGCAAAGGCAGCTGACTGAAGCTGGGTAGAGAAACCCTTTCATACCACACTGAATGCACAGGTGTTATAGAGGATGAGGCCTGCTCAGCTTGCTGAGGACAGGGACGTGTGTGAGCACTTGAGAGGGGTCTTTATTTTGCACACAACCCAAACTCTCATGCAGAGAGAGGAACAGTCCCTCCTGCAGTGCTTTGCATGAGGTTGCAAAGCTCATTTTCCTGAGTCATTATAAACTTCTGTCCCACGCGGATACAGTGGTGCCTGTGGCATCTCCAAGATGGACCTTCAGTATCCTGTGGAATGACAGCAACTATGCCGATGTCAAGCCCAGGCTGCATCCCTCTCCCTGCTTGAGAATCTGGGGCAATGAGACCTCTATGTACAAGCAAGCCATCCAAACCGGAAACTCCACATGGACACTCCACCAGCCAAAACACCCAAGGAGGACACCTGTTCACAGTGTTTCACCTGCCTTAGAGCTGGGAAAACAAAAGGAAAAGGAAAAGGAAAAGAAAAAGAAAAAGAAAAAGAAAAAGAAAAAGAAAAAGAAAAAGAAAAAGAAAAAAAAAGAGAGAAAAAGACCAACCCACCGAAAGGCAACATCGCCCTTTGCCAGCAGATGGCAATGGCACTCCACTTGTTCATCACCGATCCCATTCCTGGAAAAGCTCACATAGATGCCATCTACAGAGCACTCCTGAGAAGCTAAGTCTTTAAAAAATGCTTCAGCTCTGCACAACAAAAACACTTTAAAAGTCGTGGGAGAGTAAATAAGGCCATTTCATGTGCAGGCCCACCACCTAGAAGCCTGGATGTGATGGCAGATTTATGCTGCACAGGACAAACTCCATGATTTTCTCATTCTCCCCCTTTCATTTCCCCTTCATAGAGATCCAGTGTAGAATATTAAGGGAATGGGGTTATTTATTTATTTATGCCTTTTCAATTTTCTTGAATAAAGAGACAGGGTTTTCTTCTCCCCTGCAAATTCCAATCTGTGTGGATGGGAAGCAGTAGGAATCCAGCAAAGACTAGACCATCTCAACAGCAGTGTGATGGCAGCTCCTCCTTCTCCCACCTGCAAAGCCTTTCTCTTTCTCTCAGGTTTAAATGAGTCCTTGAAATGTCCTTGAGCTGAAAGGCCTAATAAACTAACATTTTTACAGACATGTGCTCAGCAGTTCATCACATTTGTGTGGAACCTTCAATTCTTCCCATATAAATGTATTCAATACCGCCCCTTCTTCTGCCCCATTGAAAGATAAAGTACCCTCAAGCTGTGGGGGCTGCTAACTTTCCACTGATGGACCATCCAGGCAAGAACAAATCCTCCAGGGCTTCAAAATTTCCCACTGAACTAGAGCAATAACTTGAACTGAGCCCTGTAACTGTGGACCCCCACCAGAGAACCTGAGGCTGCTGCAGGCAGAAAGGGAAGGAGTCCTCAGCATGACACAAGGACTGCAGGCAGAAGAAAGCTTTAATGACAGCCAGCCTTGGGCAAATCCTACCAGCACGGGGTTGGGCCTGGCACCACGGGAGAAAAGGCACTGGAACCTGCAAATAAGGGGGGTGAAGGCATCCTCATTTGGCTGGCCAAGCACAGCTTCTCTGAAGTGAGTAATTATGCATGTCTGGACACTGCAGCTCCTCTAGCAGCATCACGGCACAGGGTCACTTAAAGATTAGGCTGTTTAATTAAAACAGGGTGTGGAGAAGATTCAGGGGAGGGCAGCTTGCCCAAAGACAGCATGGAGTGTGCAACCTCTCTGGGAGAGTTGCTGATTAGAGAGTAAGAGGCATCTCTGCTGCAGGGAAGGGGACTCATCTCTGAAACTCCTCAAACAGGTACTTCACGGTGACTTGTCTTGTTAGCAGGAATAAAAGTCCCATCACAGGGCTTGGCTGACCTGGACATATTTCAAGCTCCTCTCCAGCTGGCTAAGTGATTCCAAAGTGGGAGGAGAATGTCCTTGAGGTATGATTTCTCTTTCAGGCATTTCCACCAGAGGCAGAAGGAAGTAAAAGCACACCTACACACCACCCCTTTTCGCTTGGGTTGATAACCCACCCCCTCTCTAGCGCAGTCATTCCCCAGGCAGGGAGCCACCCCCTCTGCAGGTGCTACTGGAAAAGACAGGGCTCCAAGTGTCACATGTTGACAAGTTCAACGCACCCTGAGGGATGAGAGAGCAACAGAGAGAGAGGGGAAAAGACAACAAACTAGAGCTAAGACAGATCCCTCAACTGCAACTTGATGTCTACCTTGTCTGTGTCTATGGGGAAAAACTGAGCAATCCTTCCTCACTCGCTTCTGAGGATCACACAAAGAGAAGATAAATATGGATACAGTGAATTATTGCCAAATGGTGAAGAACAGTGCTGTGGTTCAAAAGGGGAAAAGCCAATAGATCTGTAAATGCTAAATAGTTGTGAACCTTTCAGCCTTTACAGAAATGGTTATCTTAGACCATAAAATGGCCCATTTCCTGCATCACAGAGAGGTCACTTGAGGCAGGCTGACCATGAGGGGGAAAGGGAAAGGCTTTGCACGCAGACATAACTGAACTTGCAGGGTTTACCTATTCACTGCTTTATCTGTCAGCAGGATGCCTTATGGGAGAATTTAACTGTTCCATAAAGAAGAAGAAGACCACAACAAATTAAAAGGGCATTTTTCCACAACAGCTTTGTCTGTGCTTTCATCCAGTCCCCGGTCCCAGCTTGTCCAGCCCTGGGTTCCCCACCAGCTCTGTCAGTGCCCTTCTTGGATTTGCAGTCCCATGGCTCTTGCAGTCCGGAGAACCCCACTAGTGCCCCCAGGCATTAAAAACTGTTCTAGTTCACTTTTCTTCATTGCCTCTTTAGCAGGGGAACTGATTTTGCTGCAAGAACCCCAGAGTAATGATGTTTTATGCAACTGAAGAGAAACTAAAAAAAATACCTTTATTTTTAAGTGATCTCACAGAGGATTTCCTACTCAGCATCACAGGGTAGCAGGCATGACTCCAACTATATACAAAATAGAGCACCCATCACCTTGCACAATGCTGTTTTGCATGCGTTTGGCTCCAGATCTGTGCACCCAGAAGGAGAGCTTGTCATAGTAAACTACAGCAGAAGAGCTAATCCCATGTGACAGGTAGTCTACAGCACAGTGTGAGCCAGCAGTTGGCTGGTATCCTGTTCTTTTAGGGTGCTGCAGTCTCAGGGCAGGGGAGCCATGCTCACGTATGCATACAGAGAGCACTGAGATGGCAGAGCGTGAAAGGGTAAAATCCTCAAAGCCTACTGCAAACACACACAGGCACACATTCGAGCAGGTTACACATACACCTCTTACATCCTTTGGCAAACACAACTGAGCATTGCTGTGGGCCCGTTCACAGACAGGGAACCAAACAGTGCCGACAGCTAGACAGACAAACGCCCAGAGACCTCAACTAACCCAGCTGAAAATCACAAAAGTGCTAAAAAAATCGTTCGTAAGGCACAAAACCTGTAAATTCACCTATGTCTTTGTCAGACAGGAATGAAGGGGAATGCACACAGTCAGTGGCAGACAAAAGCTTTTGTGCACCAGTACGGAGCCTCATAGAGCCCCTGAAATGTACACTACCATGCAGGGGGGTTTACACAAAAGCAACCTCTACCTAGAACCACAGAAAGAAGTATTTAATGTGTTCACCAGGCCTGAACACTCCTTTGAAGCAACAAATCCAAGTAAAACCTAAATGCAGAGGCATTTTATTGTCACTTTACTGTGGCAGCAGACACCCTGGAAGCAGCTGTAAGGAACATGTGAATATGTCTAGGTATGAAAGAAGCAAGAGAGCACTGGGGAGAAGGATGCCCTCACAGCATCACAGGGCAGCATGGACAGAACCTGGCCATTCTCAGCCACTTGTTGCACAGATCTGACCCTGAATGGCAGGGAGAAGAAAAAGAGGATGCTTACTCTTTCTACCATTTCAGAATGGAAGTGCCTCCTGCAGAGGCCTTTGAACCATCCAACAGCACAGTGGCTGTTCTCAGTGTCTTGCAAATTATATTATTGCACTGTCAGCCTTCACAGAACCGATGGGAAAGGGCCATAGAATCAGGGGATGCAAGTCAGTTTGGCTTTGCCAAAGCCATCAGAAAAATACCATTCCCAGTACCTGATGCTCAGGGTCTCATGGCAGTGGTGAGTTCAGGAGGGGAGCTCAGCTCACCTCCATAGTGACTCCTGCTCAATATTCTCTTTGTTTTATGCAATTTATCATGTCAGTAGTTTTCTGCAACTTACTGCTATGCACAGCCCTGACACTACTCAGAGCACCATCATGCAGTTTTACTGCAAGAATATATAAAAAAGCCACTGATTTTCTCATAACATTTTTGTAGGGGAAAAAAAAGTCAGGGAAAACTCATTCTGCTTAAGCCATGTAGGTTATTGCCATAGCAAGCTTCTACCAGAGCAAGGGAAGGCAACAGCTGCTGCAGAGATAACGCAAAAAAGTAGATGGATGGACACACCAGTGAGTGTGGGTATGCATAAATGAACCAAGACAGAGGAGAAAGTCTGATCAGTGAAAAGGCTCCTGCACCATCCGAGCAAACAGGAGCTTTAATCTGCCAGTTAAACGGATGCTGAGGCATCTCCACCAAAAGGAATGTGTCTGCAGCACAGCTGGGATTTGACCTTCAACTTCTCTCCTCTGTCTGCCGAGCACAGAAACTCTGGTTCCCTCATGCTCCTCCTACAGAACAAAAGGAGAGAGGAGGAAGGGGAAAAAAAAAGACTGCCAGAGAGGCCCTAACTCATCTCTTACTCTTGGATAAGTGCAAATTTATGCCTCTGTCTGCCTTAGAGTCTTTATTATCTCCTTAAGTGGCTAGCTTTGTACACAATTTATTATAAAAGCCTGGAATCTACAGTCAAATTACAGATCAATTGAAAACTACACAGAAAACAATTAACATCTGGCAGCAGTTTCATCTATAAAGCTGTCAGAGGCTTTGCCAACCCTGAATTCCTCTTCTGACACCTATATTTCCTCACCCCAAACTCAGTCTCCTCTTTTGCATTTCCTGAGTCTGTGGGAGACTGAATATCCCCTCTGCAATCCTGTGGCAGCAGATAGCTGGCTCTGTACCAGGAGGCCACTGTGTGCAGTATGAAAACCAGGTTTGAATACAGGATAACACCTCTAAAGAGATGACTTCCATCAGGTGCTACAGAGGGAAAACAAATCTGGGGCTACCCCATTGTTCTGGAGCTTCTGGCTCCTCCTTCCTGAGGTGGAAGGCAGTGCAAGGCCAGTAACCTTGGTCTGTGTTTTGTTGGTGCTGCCGATGGCTGATCTGCTTCTCCATGTTGTCAGAAGCCTACTGACTTCCCAGGCATCTCTGTCCAGTTCCAGCAATAGTCCTCTGCTAGGCAGCCATAGGAAAGATCAAACATGATGACAGGTAACACCATTTGCCAAGGAGAATCCCACCTTTCACAAGGTCTCTCAAAGCCTTTCCACTGATAGTCAGCTCTCCCTTCCCCTCAGCTCTCCTTGTTTTGTGTCAGTGAGAGGAGAACAACAAGAAATGGAGATGGCCACAGGCAGCTCTCCAGGCAGTTTTCTGTGAGACTCTGCTCTGCTTTGGGATCAGAGCTTTGGTGGCTAAAGGGTGGTCTGATAGACCAAAAGCAGAAATCAAGTGGAAAAGCACTGTAACATTTGCAGATACCTCGTTCCTCTAAAAACTTTCCAGTCATTCATTCCTGAGGATAAAAGCTGTCTCCAGCAGCATGTGCCTGCAGCCTTGTGGCCAACATGTCATCTCCTCCCCACACAGAGTTTCACTGCTCTTTGATTTACTGGAGAATATGATGGAGTTGAGAGTTCAATGATCAAGAAAACCCCTTTGTCCATTGTCCCATTCTCCATCTCTCCCTCTCCACAGACCTTCCACAGCTGATTCCTGCTTCTCCATCTCTCACTTGCTCAACACAAAGACTCTGCTAGTAACAATCACTTCCATGGGCACTAAGGCAGGAACACTGAATCAGCAGGTAATACTGGTTTCAACAAAGAACACCTGGCTTGGCTTTCCATTGTGTGATGTGATGGGAGGACAAGAAAAAGGGTATCTGCTGAGCTCATGCATGCTTCAGGTTGGAGAGCTACTATCCAGTTTCGAGGTACAAGTTGATGTATCTCCTGCCCAATAGGCCAAGCCCTGCTCATAATGGGGTTAAAAAGAACAAAGGTGAGGCCGGTGAAAGGCTGACTGCAACGTTCCCAGCCACTACATGTTAACAGGACTGCTGTAGAAATAATTCATCTTTCTGGTGTGCATTTTAGTTTTCATCCTGGCTGAAATACTAGAGTTGATATAAAGAACACTGTAGTCTATTTAAATATGCACTCATCATTTTTGGGAGAGTGGAGGAAACCATACTTTGGACACTTCACCCATCCTTCCCCTTCCACCACTCTCCAGATATGCATCCATCCTTAGCAAAATGCTGACAAATTGCTGCAGAAGTGAACTCCCTGTTTAGACAGCAGAAAGAGTGAACTGAGAGTGACAGGAATTGCTGCACAGGAGTAGCTCTGGAGATGCTTGTCTCATGGAAAGCTGGGGAGAGGAAATGGATGAGTGGACTGTGCAAGAAAAGCCTCCGCCCTTCAGTGAGCTAAGAACAGCTGTTGTTGATGATGATTGCTTCCTAATTAGCTTTCTCTTGTATAAGCTTGATAATTTTATGTACCTCCAGAGGAGCAGATTAGCTCTGAATTCACATTGTATCCATTTGTGAAGAGTACCCTATAAATTACTTACCTAACTCTCAGAAATATTAGATCAAGAAAACTCTAAGTATGTCTAATTACATGGCAATAATAACACAGAGTAGAAAGGCTTGCTGCATTTACAAGTGCAGAGAAGTGATAAAATACTTTTAGAAGTTGCTACGCATATCCCATGATGCTACAACCTGCTACAGGTTTACAGCTGTGCTCTTAATATTTCTCCAAATCTGTTTTTGTATGGCAGAAGCACACAGAAATCTAGCCACAGATTTGTCCTTCAAGAGGCAAAGAAAATACACAAAAGCAAAACAAAACTAAAAATCCCAAGTAACTATCTTCAAACACATAAGGTTATCATGGCCATAATGAAACAAAATGAATTTGAGTATATGCTGGTAAATGGCTCTAAACTTCATAAAGACTCTAACAACCTCTCCCAAGTTGCTGGCTCTGAATCACTACTGGTTTAAGTAGAATAACACAGTGATGAATCAGCTGTGCTATAATTTTCACTCCATTTTTTGCTATGCTAGTACATTGTTACTTCATTACTATTGAACCACTGTATTTTCTCTGTGCTTTGCAACCAGCATTCTGTTAACCCATGGTGAGCCTGTGGCCAATGTAGAAGAGCTGATACTGAGTTTCATGGCAGTAGCACCCAGTTCTTATTTGAAAATGAAAGCAGACATAGCACACTGTAGTATTTACAGGTCCATTAAAAGTCCTTATTTCAGGGTGAGGGCGACTTTCAGATGGGAAAAACCAGAATGGTATCAATTAATGCCAGCTTCAATTAGGAGAAAGAAAATGTAACACAACATGAAATGGGAGAAAAGGAATTGGAGAGAAATGAGTCCACTGAGAGGGTACTACGAAGCACAATGGGGACATCTTTCCCCATTACTGACTGCATCGTACATTGACAGTGGGTATTAGACTCTGTTTCGAATACATCTTGGTCACTTAGGATTCTTTTCTCTCCTCTGGTATTAGAAAGATATTTTGGGTCTTTCTGGAGTCAGGCCACTGGATGCAACAGATCTTTTGTCTGGTTCAATATCACATTAATGAACACAGGTGCAACTGAGAGCAGCCACAGTTCAATCAGCAGCTCTAATCTGCAAATACACACTAAATGTTTATGACCCCACTAGGTATCAATAAAGCTAAATGGCAATGTCAGGAGCAGACCCAGGTGTGAGAACAAGTTTGGTTAGGAACGTAGGATGTGAAGAAAACCAACGAAGAAAACATCAAGACTTTGCAGATGTAAGCAGAATACCCAAGACATAATTTTTGCACATTCCAATTCTGCAAGAACAGTGCTGCGATCAGGCTCTGTGAGACAGAGTCCATAATGTATGGAAAACTCCTCCCTTTCTCACTTCTTGAGTAATTTCAAATTCAAATCCCCTGACTTTGCCAAGAATTTCTCACATTGTTCATCTTGACTCTTTGCTTTTGAGCCAGGACTAGTTACACTCCTGTTTATTCAAACTTGATAAGGAAAAGCTTCCCTAAATCCCCAAGGATACACCATCAACAGGTAGGATCTATCTGTCCCATGGTAGGAAAACAATCCAGAGCTTAATAGAACCTCTTCTAGATTGAGTATGTCACAGACTGGTATCTCCTTTTTCCAAAGTCTGGGAAAAGGCACCATGAGATTCCTGTTGAAACGGACTTAAGGATATTTAAAAGATACGCAAGGGCAGCTGTAGAAGATTTAGAAGTCCAGTACCACTAATGGAGTAGTCTTTGCCTCGTGTTTTGTAGCAGAGAGATTAACAGGGGACACACGTACCGTAGTAAAGGAAGGTTTCATGGTTGAAAGGTTAATTCTTGATTTGTTTCAGAAATATTGGAGATTTGATGGAGGAGGGTGATAGGGTGGAGGATTAAGAGGACTCTGATCGAGGAAGAGAATGATTACTGAGATAGGCACTCATGTGCAAGGAGAATCTCATGATTCCTCACAAAAATATATTTTTTTGATTTTCTTGTAATGCTTTTCTGTGGCTGGCTCCAATCAGTTATCCTCACACTCCTAACACATGCAGCTTGTGGCTGTGTTGCCCCCTTCCCCCTGCCCATGAACCCTTCCTGGGCTACAAGTCAGTTAAATGCTGTGTAGATGAATTTGCTGTGGAAAGTTGATAAAGATGGGGGAGGAAAAGGAGGAGGGAATTTAAGAGTGAGGGAGAGCAGATGAAACCAAAATCCAGAAGCTGAATCCCTCGTGCTGAATGTTAACTTACAGAAAAGTAACCCAACAACCTTGAAATAGAGCAAAGCCCAATTTAAATTCATTACATTTAAATTAAATTTAAAGCCCATGTAAATGATTGACTTAGTTAAGAATATGTCATGCGGAAGAGAAAAAGGCAGCAGCGACATGCCAGGCAGCTTTGGCTAATTTTACAATTCACAGCAAAATCTTTATACTCTGATTGCAATTTAAAAAATATACGCATATAACTTATTAGCATCAATATTAGAGCCAGAATTTATACTTCTTCCCAAGAATTCATTGAATGTTCTGAAAACTTCACACACTTCATTTATTGAAATGTGTCTACTTTGTGGGGTTTGGACAGACAGGGACCTCCATAACAGCTATAGGAGAGAAAAAAAAAAAAAAGAAAAAAGAAAAAAGAAAAAAAGAACATAGAAAGAATAAATGCAATTATTCCTAAGTGGATTTTTGTTTCTCTCTCAGGACACAGGCTCTGAAGTGGGTAAAAATGCTGCAGGATCCTTAACTACCATGACCTTAATTCCAATGCAAAAGAACATTTCACTTTTATTCAATTGAGAGAAGAGTTACTGCATTTTTGAACCTTTTTTTACATACTTAATCTACTGACAGTTACCGCCGACACCAGTGGGCACCAGGTCGCAGTTTGAAGGATTATGTCACTGGAGCTTTATAGAACTACATGATTTGTAAGAATATTAATGATAACATTAATAAATTAATTCAAAATATGCTCTGTGCGTTTCTATGCCCTCCCTGCTACATCACACAATGATTTTATTGGGTTGGTTTTGGTCTGCTGCACCAAAATTGCTTTTGTTTATTTTTTATGAGAAAAATGGCCCTGTACACACATTTATAATCTTTGTTATATTCCAGCATGCTTGCTAAAACTTAGAAATACCAGAAGTATGACTGTGGAACCAATCTTTTAATCTGTTACTATGTGGTCAGAATAGGATGATTAAGATGAGACTAAGTAGTCTTAAAATAAGACTATTCAGGTCACATAACTCTCTCTCATAGTTTTCACTTCAAAAGTTACTTTTTATTTTCCTGCATGAAGTGCAGATGAACACCATGGCTGAGTGAGGCATCCTACAGTTAGTTTGACCCCAATTTGATGAATAAGAGATTGCCCCAGTGAAGTGCCTCAAAGACATACTCTACCATAAAATTGGGAGCAGCCAGGGATGAGAAAATATAGGTGTTTGGAGGAAAATGGGTTAATACTCATACAGAAAAGCAACTGTTTCTGCTGGGACTCATACATTATTTTTTTTCAACAGCCCCTCCAGAAGTGTTATTACCTGTGTATGGCTTTTTTGCTTTTCTTGCCATCATTTTTTCCAAGATGAACAGGAGCTGGGTATATCTTGTAAATAGAACAGAGTAAAAAAGAACTGTACATGCTTCCCTTTAAATGCCATAAAAAGAGACATGCTTTATAAATACAATTGTTTTGCTTCATTTCATCTTCTTATTGGTGCTGGTTCCAAGCAAGTAGGACTTCAAGAGTTGGTCAATTTAATGCAAGAGGAATGAATGATGCAGAAGCTCATGAGCTCTGTTTCTAATTTAGGCTGTGCTGCTGGGAATCGGGGTAACACAGCTGAAAGCAAAGGACAAGCCCTTGCATGAAAACAGCACAAATTCAGAAAGGGCCTCTCTAAGTCCTGGTGTCGCTCCCTTCACAAGTAGCCAATCTGCCCCTGAGGCAAATGCTCCCAAGTAGTATTAAATAAACAAGAAGAGAAAAATAATTTACTTAGAAATAATGTGTCTTTTTCCAGGAATACAATGGCTTCTTTTCCTTTCTTTTTTCTTTTTCTCTCTCTTTTTTTTTTTTTTCTTTTCATATAGCATGTAGTGAATCTGCTGCCATAGGAGGCTGCAGGGGCAGGTTGTATCAAGAGGTTAAGCAACAGGACAAATGCATGGACAACAAGGTCACAGAGATATGAAAGAAAATAGGAAGAAATGCATCTCCTAATATCCCCAGTCCAATGACTGTGTATGCTGGAGGAATACAAGGGGAACTGCAGAAAATCTTTTCTGATTCTTTTCTGAAAAAGCTTTTGTTTTTTTTTTTTTTGCACAGGCTGCAGGAAAGGTGCTGGCCCAGACTACTGTTCTCACCCTTGAGGTAATTACTTGTACTCATGGATAAAACCTCATCCTCCTGAAGAGGAGGGTTGCATCAGGCTGCTACAGGACAAGAGCCTAAGTCAGGGGCAGCCATCCTTCCTCACCCAGGGTGGCATTTGAAGATCCTAGCAGCACAACCATCCAAACTCTATCTTTGGAAGTTGGTGGATGAAGGGGCTTGAGGAGGAGGTCAGATATGGGAAACTGTCTCCCCTGAGTCTTGATAGCTACAACACAGGTTGAGGCTACCGATGCAGCTCATTTCCAGTACAACCCAACAGTGACAGAGAATCCAACGCTGAGTTGTTTCCTCCTGCAAGTAGGAATCTGTATTATCCACCAGCAGCACTCTCCTTCTGGTTTAGTAACACAGCCCTGGTCTAAAAGCTGCACTTGAAGCACACCAAGCAGTAGTTTGTTCATTAGGAACAGATTCAGGCAAGAAAAGAGCAGAGATCTTTCCCTTACTCCCTGTATCATGACTCTGAAGGGCTTTCTCCCACAAAGGCTCACGGCTGAGGTGCAGCACAGAGCCTCTTTAAAAGATGGCAGTGCCCTACTGCTTGAAGAATTGCTCTCAAAAGTAATCAAACGTCTCACAGAAAGGGGTCTTGAAAGCTAGGCACACCAATTTAAAGATTTAGCTGGAAGATTTTGACAAAGCTCCTTTAAATGGAGCAGATATTTGTCTCAGTGAATGGAAAAATACAGTACGAATTAAGTCTGTAGAATGAGACCATTGGAGGAAGCGACCTGCATTGACTGGTAGCCAATACTGCACCCCTCATGATGTGTAACTAATAACAGCACACCAGACATTTGGCTCGCACATTAAATATTAATAACATTTTTCTTCTGACTCATCATTAAGCCAGAGCCTTGCTGCACAGAGAAAACTGATTTACAGACCATCCGTGGCAGGCTCCAGTGCTGCCCATGGTGCTCAGCTAAACACCTGCTATCCCGAGCTTTGGTTAGAAATGCAAGCGAGCTGGGTCAGAAATGGGAGGCTTTGAAGTGTAGAAAAACAACAACCCAGGCAGGTAGACAGACAGACAACCCACCCTTGTGACTGCACCCCTGCCCACAGATAATAGATAGCATGTGAAACAAATCTCTGCAAGGAGCTCAAGTCTGACTGCTTGGCTCTGAGGATGTGGTAGGTGCAGCTGGTGTGCAGTGCTCCCCTTCCCGTTTGCTTCTCAGATAAATCTGATGGTACCTCTGACCTACTGGGGAAGCCTTCCACATGCTGAAGATCACTCTCAGAACGCCACTGTGACTGGTAATATTTTCATGGTGAGGAAGAGGACCTGCTACTCTCCTGGAAAAAGGCTAATCTCAGCCTTGTCTATTCTAAAAGGGAGTCTGCTCCTTTATACCTCTTTCCTTCACAGACAAGGTGGTTTCTGCTTCAGAAACCTACACTGCCTGCAGCTAGAAAGAACTGTTTGCCTGATCCATGGAGAGCATTTTGCAGGGAGATTTAGACAAGTCTGTTCCGAAATACGGGACTCAGCAAACTACAGATGATGTATAAAAATTGGAAAATGCTTTCAGTGATTCTTAGCGACATCCTATCAAAAAAGCAGATTGTCTTAGAAGCTTCAAATATAGCTTATGGGAAAGAACCTGGTGAATTCAAGCAGTATGGAATCCATTTTGAAAAAGTGAAAAGAAAACTTGAGAAGTGAGTCAATGATGAATTAAAAACATCAGAAGAGGGTCAGATTTTTAAAGAAGGTGCCAGACATCTCTCAGAGAACTGTACTTTGATTTAAAAGACTAAATAAATAAAAAAGTAGTGACTCTCTAATCCTTTTTCCCTATGAAGTTTTCAAAATGTAGGTAGATCACTAGAGAGTTTTTTACACAGAGTGGTTTTTTTTAGAGAGAGATGTGTGATTTATATCCTTCTGAGGCCTTTGGGGACAGGAGTGTGGTGGGAGAGGGAAATGTGAAGAATGCCACACAAACCCTTCATGCTTCCCTCACAATAGCTAGGAGTAGTCTTCCTTCACTTCCTGGTTTGCAAAAAATCCTACATCAGCAATCAATATTTCCCGGAGGATACTGAGACAGTCCAGGATTCAAAAGGCCAGAGGCCTATTCACCTCCTTGGTGATCTGTGACAAATGACTTGAGAACTACTTTGTGCCCAAATTTCAGGGTCTGTAAAACAAAAAGAGGAAACTAGACAGGCCTCCTTCCTCATCTCTCTGAGGTCTCTTGTGGCATAGAGTGAGACAAGGACAAGCTCCTGTCCAACCTATATGAGTTTGCAAGCATTAACTGCATGCCTGCATAGGCACGCAGACATAAACATTTATGATCGCTCCCATTAAATTCATCCTTTCTTTCTCCAAGTCACAGAGGATAAATGTACGCCTGCTCATCCTCCATCATTTTCTACAGCCCACATTTCCTTCCAAACACAGAGCTCTGTTCTGCTGCACAGAGCAGCTGCATCACTGATAGAAACTTCCAGTGTTCCTCCCTCACCTATTTTATCTGTCAAAGGCTCATTAATACATTCCACATTAAAGTCCCTACCTACAATAATATTGCTGTGCTGCTCAGCAAAGATTGATGTTTACAGGGGAGCGGTGCCATATTGTCAAAGGTTTATTACTCTTAAGAAATCTGTTCCAGAAAGGTATAGACAACTAGCAACTTTTTAAATAAATGAATAAAGTGTATGTTGTGATTCACCATCTTTGCTCTTTTTTTTCATAT
Source organism: Melozone crissalis (assembly GCF_028551555.1). NCBI lineage: Eukaryota > Metazoa > Chordata > Aves > Passeriformes > Passerellidae > Melozone > Melozone crissalis. The sequence continues at coordinate 17,137,453 of NW_026535786.1, read as the reverse complement.
TATTATCATCTCTGCTAATTTGCAGGGTGTCACTGTCACACAAGAATTTGCCAGATTTTCTTACATTTGTCTTGTGCTTTGCCCTTTATTGCTCAGCTGTTTTGAGGCACAACAATGAGACAGCTCTCTAAAAACTGGTACTTTTTAAATTGCTTTTTGCTCAGAAGCAGGGGGTAGGTCCTGTACCTGTTGGCACAATTGCTGAATCAAAGCCTGCCAGCTACAGAGCTGTCTCCAAAACTCTCATCTCCTATCAAAGCATCACGTGTTCATGTAAAAGCTCTGCCAAGGTTTGGATCATTACCCAGAAACAATTGTCAATAAAATAGCATTAGAAACAAATCAAAGCACCAATAAAAGATATTCGTTTCCAGATGAGGTCTGTGTGCCAATTAAAATACTTCAAGATCTTTGTAAATAGAGATCATTTGACCATTCAAAAAGCATAAGGAAGAAAACCAGGACAGAGGGGAAAAAAGAAACAGGGAGCATCAAGGAAAAACTGATCTCTGCATGGGATTGCTGTTCAGAGGAACCAATTTGTGTTGATGAGTTGGACATTTAAGAGCTGATAGCATGTTGTGCTGTCTAATATGACATTGGTGGCAATGGGATTTCTTCAGCAGCAACTTTATTCACTAAGATCCAAGTACCAGATAATGAACTGCACAGATAGGTAACATTTCTCTGTGTCAGCGTTAGAGGCAGCAGGTTGTCAGCTGAGTTTTCTCTGTTCCAAGGCTGAAGGCTGGGAGGGAAACCAGTTGGTTGGTTCTTTCAGAAACCTTCTATACACTGTATATGCTTCTGGCAGATGCTGGGGCTCACAGAGCATCCAAGCCCTCATGGGTTTTTCCTCTGAGATAACTTGGCCTGTTAAGGTGTGATGGGTGCTGTGCTAGGAGTCCCTGCTCCCCAGGAAGCTACTGGAGGCAGCATCTCCTTACCTCTGCTGTGCAGTGCAGGGCAGTGCTCACACCTCACATTGCCCCCCTGAGACCTCTCTGCACTGTCCCAGCATCCCAGTACAAAAGTGCTGGGTGTGGAGCTGCTTCTTGTGAAACACAGGCTGCCTCACAACAGCTTACTCTAAGCACAACAAAATCACATCAGGGATATGAAGGTGCTGTATCTCACAGATGTGGGTTTTTGGTTTTGTTTTTTTTTCTTCCTTTTTTTTTTCTTACTTTTTTTTGTGATTACTCGCTTGCCCCCTCATCACTGTTGTCTTGGGTTTTGTTTATTTCACAGAGTTTGCTCACCTCTAATGGCTAAGCCAGAGGGGAAAAACACATAATCTTGCTAAATCATTTCAATCTATCTTCCTCCTACTCTTATGGGGTACAGCTAGCATTTCAGACAGCAAAAAAGGCTGAGAAAGTGTAACCAATAATGCCAATTTCAGGAGAAGAAGCTTCAAGAAATAAAAAGCCAAACCCCAGCACATCAGAATGAAATAATTGAGCCATCTAATTGCCTGCACTGAATAAACTGTGAAGCAGGACCAGTGGTGATAATTTCTAAAAGATTTAGTTTTAAAATATTAGTAATACAGATAAGGGATTAACATTAAGACTGTAGGTGACTAATCTTGACTGTGCTTTTTTTAACAACCGCATTGCTACCACCATCATAAAGGAAATTAGCAGTGATAATTAGATCAAATCCTTTATGTCAGTAATCCCACTTGAAGATATTTTCAGAAGGTTGGAGGTTTAAGGCAATTTCCTGTGTGTGTCCGAGACTCATTAATTAATATTGAGGAGTTAATGTATTTCAGACTTACATTTATTTCTTGGTTATACTCAGAGCTGTGCCCAACTAACTCATTTGAGATAATAGTTTAGTCACACTAGAAAATAACTGTCCATTCAGCATCAAAATTATCCAGCAACAAATCAGAGACCTATAAAATTGTCTTATGTATCAGAGAATTGGGTTTCTCCGTATCTAAGCAATTTATGTTATCTTTTTTCCTTCCCATGGAATTACCTTTAAAACACTGCATTTAAAGTGAAATTAATCTCATGTTGTGACAATATTTCCCCCAATGACTGATAGTGCTTATCTCATTAAGATTTCTTCCCTAAAGATCCATCTCGACATTCCTGAAAATAAACATAATGTCATTTCTTTCTTTTTTAATAATTTTAAACACCTTTATGTAGAGAAGGAAAGAGGGGTAAAAGGAGAGATAGAGAAGATATTCCAGATTTACAACATCCCCACCCCCCATAAAACAAATAAAAGTATAAGACTAAAAGTATATGACTCAAAAACTTCACAACTATCGAAGTCAATTGTGTGATTCTGAGGGCCTAAACAACTATTCTGCCATGGTCCCTTAATGTTTTTGTTCCTAGTGGATGAAGATCCATAAATAATCTCTCCCCTCACTGTACCCTTAGCCCCTTATTTCTGGGCATCTCAGTAGGGCCAGACTAAACCACAAAAATCAAAGAAAAAAAAAAATTATTGTTTGGTTAAATCCCAGTTTGCCTATCTCAAACCTCCTGCCGAGGTGCTGTACAAACTCAGATGAGGAAAATACTTCAAGGTTTTTGGAAAGAAACCGTACCACAAAAACTACCTTTGAGAGCTGCACTTTGCCGATCGTTCACCAGTCTGATAAAAGCAGGAATGGGCACTTACCTGAAAATAAAAAGAGAAAGAAACATCCATGATTATTCATGTTTTTAAAGGAAATTACACTTTCTACAAAATGAGGAGGAATAGAGTAATTGTGGTGCACTGGCAGACTGCATGTGGGATGCTCAGGGCTGCAAAGGCAGGGAATCAGCCCGAACAGACAAGGGAAGAACTGTAGAATAAAGCCAGGGCTGAAATAGGGAAGGATAAGACTGGAAACCATTAGCTTTGTGGACCAGTAGCAAAATAGGAAGACATTTTTCTGCCTGCAGTGATGTTCCAAATAAAGGCAGCAGTCACAATCTGAGATTTCCTTCCTATTTTCTGCCTTTCACCTATTTCTGCTATGAATATTTTCCTCCAATGTACAGGTTGAATGTGTCTCATTCTGCAGATTGAAGGATTTCATCTCTGCAATACATGTTAAGTTCAGTGAAATAATTTATGAATCCTTCCATGACATTCTTCTCCTGCCCCCTCTCCTCAAGAAAACCAAAGAAAGTCAGTCTGAGGAACCTGCAGACAAATTCCTTTCTGTGCAACTTGTGTACAGTCCTATTAGCAGCAACACAGCAGGCCATTGATTGGGGAAGGAAAAAAGGCTTTGTTTATGGCAATGGATTTTAATCCTCCTGGTGATAGTTTATTTCATTGGAATTTTTGCAGAGTTGGCTATTACACTGATGGAAACCCTGAGAATGGACTGATTTCAAAAAGGGTGGGGTAAAAACAAATGGCAGCGCTTGTTTTTTTGAAAAATATTGTTATTAAATAATTTGAAGCACATTGATAAAATGTGTCTGAGAGTTATGCTGCAGTAATTTATAATACAAATTAATTTTCTATTGACAAATGGCAATTTAATCCAGTGACTAACTTCAACAATGTGAATTCCTCTGCTGTTTCTGCAGTTTCTCTTTCTTTTCTTTGTCTTTTTTTTTTTTTTAAAGACATAATATATAGCATATGAAGAAGGATACGTGCTGGGATAACCAGATGCTGTGCTGTTACTGGCTTCAGACTTATTTTCTGCCTAATCTCCCCAAAGAATACACAACTGGGAGTAACCTAACCAACTCCCTTATCATCTTTAAGTATGGATCAACCCTGGGAAGTATCCACAGGGAATCCATTCTGCACAAATACTTGTTTTCAAGTTAAGCAGTGTCTTTTGCATACCTGAAGTCACCCTATCTACCCCCATCCCAAGAAACCCCCATGGGGACAAAACCCAACACAAATCCCCAACTTTCTTGAAATTAATTCACCTAGATGATTTCAAAGAGAAATGAGATCATGATCTTGTCCTTGACATATCCTTAAGGAACAAAGGAGTGAAGGCTCGAGTCACCCCCTGTGCTGTCTATCCTTCTGCAAACACATCCTGAGACAGATGTACCCATCGACGGAGAGATGCCGAGCCCTCGGCAGGAACGCTGCAGAGCTCCCAGCTGTGATGGGATACTGGGAAATCAGATCATCCTACACTTAAACTGATTTCTATCACTGATACTCTTTGTAGTACAGAAGCAGCATTAAGTGCAATAACATGCTGCTGCATGGTCACTTAATTCTAGAAGTAAATTCAATATTTGCTGGCATCCCCTATCCAAAGATACAAAGTGTACACATGTATTGGAGCTGTTAGTTAGAATTACCTTTGCAATGCCTCCTGGGGAAAACCAGACCAGCTTAGGCATCTGTTCTGGGAAGAAAGGGTTGTCATTCTCACCCTGTACAAAATTGTTTACAGATTGTTCTGTCACTTGCTTTGTGTTGCCATTATGGCTCATTTGCTGCCTTGGGCACTTGTGGGTTTTCCTACAAGAAATAAGAGAGGCCTATTCCCATTGCTTGCAATATTTTCAAAGAAGGAGCTGGGGTAGAACAATGGAAACAAACACAATGTCTTTGTGACACCACTTGCATGTAGTTAGAAGGAGGTAAGGAACAATGCCAATGTTCTTCTGATGTTTCTAGTGGAAAAAGATTTCTTGGGAAAGCTGTCTCTCAAGTGCGCTATCCAGAGCCCCACTAAGAACTCCAAAGTTCTTCTTCAAGGTACAATTTTATCAATTTATTTTGAAGCCTCCTTTTCTGGCTGAAGGAAGTATGAAGAGGCAAATACGAATACAAAACTACCGGAGATATACAAATTTGGTTTTAAACTTCTAAATGGGTTCTGTTAAAATTCACTGGGTTCAGGACAGGATAAACATTGATAGAGATTGTCTGACAGGTGTTATCCTAAAAAATAGACCTGAGTGACAGAATATCTGGGAGCTGTGTTCAGTGTTTGCATTGGCTCATTTTGTGACCCTAGCTGAGCTTGTGCCCTGTCCTGCTAAATGATAGTCATCAGGACAGTTCCACCATTTGTTAAGTCTGTTAGGATGTTTCAAGAGATGAAAGGGACTGGGACACAGTAGGGATATGACAAAATCCACCTTCTAACTCAAAGTATGGACGCAAACTTTGGTGGCATTTATTGTGAAAAGGATTTCCCTCAATTTCTCCTAAGGAAGCTGTTCCACTTCAGTTAAACAAATATTACTTGCCCAGAGCAAGATTGAGTGTAACTCTATCGTAATTAAGGCTTCCAGTTCTGGTTTCAGGGAAATGAGCACGATTTTACATCTTCAGTTATTCTCCCCACTCCTGTAATGAAAGTTTCCCTAATTCAATTCAAGCTTGCAAACATCTGCAGGGTAGGTGGCACGAATAACATTGCGTTTTGCAGCAGATACACGTCTTGTCAAAAATACTTCCTCCAGCTCTTGTTCCAACACCATCTGTGGGAGAAGCTTGACTGAGTTCATTGTGCCTCTACAGAAATACCAGTGGCTGAGCGTGGTGGTGGCTGGGAGACAGTGACACAGAGTGCACCCTGATCCCCTTGTGCTGGAGCCAGGCTCTCCCTGAGGTTTCCTCTCCACAAGCTGACCTATCCTTTCCCCTGCTTAGCTGGAGAATCTTGATGAGAAGAGAGTCCGCGGTGGGATGGCTGCAAATGTAATGCAATCAGAAGATAATGACTTCAGAAGGAGAGGGGAGGGAGGGGATAATCAGCAGAGGCAGATGAACTCCCAAGATATAAAAAAAAAAGACTGTTTTCATGCAGATGTCCCTAGTAATGAAGAATGAGAGAAGAGGAATACTGAAAAAGAGGTGAAATGGAAGCTGATTTGTTTCTAAATAGCACTATTTCACAGTATTCTATGGGGTGTAAGTTGCTTCTTAAACTAAGAGTGTCTGAAAATACCCCAGACAAATTCAGACCTCTCAGCCATCTCTCTCTCTCTCTATTATACTCATATCCATACCACAATTTAGAGTTAGCTTGGTGGGAATTTGGGACAGGAATATAAAATATGCAGGGAACATCCCTGTCTCCCTTCAGGCTCAGGTTGAGCTAGGTGTCTATGAAAATATTATGCAAATGTGACAGTGTTTTCTTTGGGTAAGCCATTTAACTGGAGCTTTCAACACCTCAGAAGCCTGGAGACAAAGGGTGCGGGTAATGATAAATGCAATTTATTTACAATGAGCCTAAAAGAGAAGGTGTAGGCAGCTGCTCCTACAGGTGATCTCTCCCCTGCTCACCCTACACACTCAATCACAGCCTTCAGCCTTTCCCTCATGATGCCTACATGTTTCCTGGGGTGAGAGGTTTCCAGGGATCATTCTACTCAGAGAACGGTCTCTCCCCATTCAGATTCTGCATTTTGTATTCAGGTGTGTGACTTCCACAGGCAAGGAGCTTTAACTTCAAAACAGTAAATGACCTGACCTTGGCAAGCCTCATATAAATTCTGACCCAAGGTTCAGATCTGGAAGAACCTGTGAAGATTTTCAACCCCTTTGATGAGAAACTAGCTATGGGTGCAATAATACATAACTCTTCTACAAACCCTCTCTAGCCTAATTGTATCAATACTTAATGGCAACAGCTCTAAACAGTGCACCTGCACTGCTGGATGTGCAGCTACCGAATCCAAAAACAGACTGCTGGGTACCACAGGGGGCTGCTGAGCAAAAAAACCAAGCAAACCAAAAAAACAAAAAAAACCACCAAGACATAAAGTCTTCCAGTGCACATTGCTAGAGCCCCTGCTGTGGCTGATAAAATTAGAAGCCTTGACTTCTCAGGTGGTTCTATACCTCTTCTTACATCCTTCTGTGTACTTCAGTATAGGTGTTAGCACCAGTACCTTGAACAATTCCGCCACACCTCCATACACTCTGCCTCTTTTCATTCCCTCAGCAGATGAAGTAGCTAAGCTATTCTCCTTTGCTGCACTAAATGCCTGCTCTGTTAGAGAGTGCTGGCACACTTGCATCAGCAAATTAAGCTGGGATGGCTGAGGGCATAATGGCCTGCAGCTCTCCATCAAACCTCTCTCCCAGAGATTTCAGATTCCACATAAGGGACAACCAAACCGCTCCTGGGTCAGCTGCTGCACTTTACAGCTCGCTCGATTAGCATGAATCAAATTGATGTCAGCTTACTTTACCAGGCTGGCTGTAAAACTGTTCTAGGCAAGGGGCTGCTTCATGAGCCATTCAGCTGTCCCTGCTGTGGGGTGGCAACATCTGGCAGAAGCTCGATGCTGAAACCACTTGCCCCCCACAAACTTCATTAGTTGCTGAGCAAATGAAAAAAATCACAGCCTGTTCCATCCCAGAAATAGCTGCTGTACGGGAAGAATAGCAGGTGAGGTGACCTCTATACAAACAGACTTCCAAAGTATGATCAAACATTAAAAAGATGTAATGAAGTAAGTAATTCTTTATAGTTATTATTACCTCTGAGATCAAATACTCTCTTAAAAAAAATTAATCCTTTTTAATTTGTTTTAAGTAAAACCATTGCTTATAAGTACGCCACTGGCATGACTAACTATGCAACAATTTTATGCCAAGGCACTATTAAAAATGGCTTCTAGTCTAAAGTAGGTCTAATAAAGAGTTAACAAATCACTAGGTCTCAAAAAAATATTACTTAAAATTATAACTTACTAAAAAACCTCACATTACTTTTTATTGATGCCACAAAAATTAGTTGTGTAATTAGAAATTAACTCACAAGGTGACACAATTTACTTGACAATGATGCACAGGATTCATATGGCACTTAGCATCCCCAAAAGATCCCAAAACACTGTATTAAAAAAATGTGCTAGGATCCAAGTGTTGGTACATTCAGCCCAGGATTTCAGCCAGCTCTGGGCTGGAAGCAGTTAAGCACTTATTACAGTACATCAGCACTCTTCAGGAATTTAAGAAGGAGCCTGAAGAACACAGCGCTGAACTCAAGGAGGGAGGCAAAATAATATGATTCTTCAGAAATGTGGTTGGGACACAGGGGTTCAATTGTTTTATTCACATAAATTATGATGGTACTTTTCCAAGGCTGAAGATTATCATTACCTGCAGCCTAGGCTGTGTCAGTGATGTGACCTCTCCTCCATCTCAGGGCAGGGTTTCTGCTTATGGATTTCTTTGTGCAATTCCTTGTGGTAGTGTGGGGTTCCTTGAAAAAGACATGTTTGACCGACTGCAGTCAATCTCATTTAGTTTACAGAGATTGATTCAATTAGAGTCAGCAATAATGAAATTAGAAGTAAGACAGTTATGACTCTCATGGAAGGTGCACTTCCATCCTGTTACTGTACAGGGAAAGTGCTAGCATGAAAAAAATAATTCTGTGGGCTTTGGAGCCCCTTTCTTCCCTTTTACCTTGTAGTGCTTGAAATGCACTTATTGTAGTTTATTAAGGCTGTGTGATAAGTAAATGAAAAGCCTCTACTTTGGCTTCATTTTACAGAGGAGAAAGACACACAAAAATCAGTAAATTTGGGACAGAACAGGCAAAACCATCTCATCTTCATACGCATTTTAACAAGTAACTCATCTATCACACTTGGAAATAAAGAAATTTAGATTAAAAATCTTCCTGGGAACAGACACATCTTTAAAAGGAAACAAGTCAGCCAGATCACTGAACTCTACCCTGGACAAGTAATGCCCCACAGTGAAGAAGCTGGTGTTGAGATTTGGCTGGAAGTATCTCTGTCTGCTTGGCTGAAGGGCAGAGCCAGGAAAGGATCTCTAGTGGATGCTACTAAAAAGAACTCACCCTGCACACTCAATGCTGCAAATGATGCCCCTGCCCATGTTTGAGGGACCACAGGTCATGCCTAAACCACACTTGTAAGAAAGTGGGAAGAAGGTTGTAATGGCTTGAAAAAAAGAAATAATTTGCAAGTACTTAGCCCTGAAATGAACAATAGACTCAACAGATTTACAGCTACAAATGATTCCATCATACTTTAGAATTTTTTAATAAACAATTTCTATACCTTTTTAAAGTCACAAAATTTAAGGAACTAAGACATGTCTTCAAATGCTTCAGCTTACAAACCGGAACCAGATTCTGCAAGCTAAAATTAGTCCAGTTTGAAATTTATTCATCTATGGTTTCCTTCAGAAGTTTCAAACACAGTGTTTAAATGCAAGAGCCTCCCAGTGAGGTGTACGTTGTAAAAGCTTGAACAGTTTGGATGCAACTCCAGAGTCACCTGCCATGTTTGTTTCCTCACTTGCCTGAATGAATCTTTAACTCCTCAAAGCAAATCTTGAGTGCAGGTATTGCCAAATGTGAATGCAAAATTTGTTGCCAGTGAGCTTTACCTGAAAGCTACTCTTTCTACAAACCTTCCTCATAATAAATGTGCTCACTGGAATAATCACGGGATATGGATGCCAAGAGAGTGTCAATGCAATCAAGACAAATTGGTGAAAGAACTGAGAAAGCTACTTGACAGCACTCATCCAGTTTGAATAAAGACTACTCAAGCATTCCCCCTGCTCTCCTGCACCACAGGAGGTCCCTTGGCACCAGAGTGCTTGTGCTCTGCCTCGCACAGCGCCGTGCCCCCCACGCCTGCACCGCCGACCGCGCGGGGCTCGGCTACCTGAGCTCAAACATCTGCTGGCTGGCTGCAGCTGCAGGCTTTCATCACAGCTGCACGCCGGCCGCCACAGACGGGTGGGAGACACGTTTATCCAAAATGTTACAACTTTCCACTGCCATCTCAGCTGGGGAGTTCAGCTCCCCAGTTCCACTCCGCAGTGGCATCAACCACGGCCGTCAGGGCAGATCGAACGCAGGAAGCCTTTAGGAAGAGTTGGAAATTGTAATAAGGATATTATCATGAATCAGCTTGGGATTGATTAAACACTGTGTCATTTTGGGATAGCTCAGCCTCTGGGCCACAGGCTGTCAAAATGAGAAATATGGACTGAAAAACCTAAAAATTGTTTTAAGCTGAAGCCGAATATAGTTATGAAAGAAACAAAATGATACAACCGCCAAAACCAGCAAGAGCTTCAAAGCAGACACCTAGGGCATTTTAGGTCTTATATAAGATGTCCTCAGGCACTTGACAGATCTTTTACCTTACTTGTGAGCAAGCTAGGTTACAATGTTAAGTCCTTCTATTGAAATTCTGTCTTCTGTCCATTTTTACCACCCTAGACACCTTCCCTGCCTCAAACACTGTGATGTCACTGCTGACATTTTAGGATCTCAGCGAAACCCAGCATTTCCTTGCCTATTTCTGACAGGAGCAGCTGCTAGTTGTTTATTAGCATCATTTAAAAATTATTTGGAAGAAGCTGACTGTTGCATCTGGCATGGTATGAAAGACCAATGGCTAAATAACTATTAAAATACTCAGGATGACTGTAGCCAAAGCTCCTGTGCATAAAACCTACAACACTGAGCCATCAACATAAGAACAAACAAGTTCACTATGGTTTGGCAAAGGATTTTTATGGTCATCACACCTACAGCAACAAGACCTCCTGGTCATTCCTTGTGAGATGAGCAGCAGAGGCAGAAGCCACACTCAGAATCTGCTTACTAGCTTGTTTCGGTGCAATGCAGAGGTTTCAATAAATACAGTTTTTTTAACAATGAGGTAAATTGCAAGCTCTACTGCTAGGGCCGAAGAATTTGAGGACTTTGAACATTTCAAACCAACTCTTATCTGGTCAAAATGTGATTCTTAGTGGAAGGCAAAGCACTTCAAGTCTTGGGAACACTGTCAGAGAGACCCGAATCAAGTACTTAACATTTTCATTCCAAAAGAAGAGCAGATATTTTAACACAATTGTGCTTCATTAGAATGCTTGAAGAGTTTTGGGTATAATCCAACATGGATCAAAAGCAAAATTCAGAAACTCGGAAGTTGTTGTGATACAAAATTACCATTCTCAAGCCTGCCTGAGTTTTGCAAAGGCTGGGGAAGGGGAGGTGGGGGAGGGTAGTTGTTGCTTTTTAAGATCAGCATTAGAAATGGAACGATGCCAGAGAAATGAGATTCAAAATTTAAATGTGACAAAGTTCAGAGGTGTGTGGGCTCAAGTTTGTAGTCTGGGCTGTTAAAGCGATAACACACAGGCTTAAAGCAACTTCTAAAATTATCCTTGAAAATCAGAATATCTCCTCAGAGACAGGGTCCAAGTGTGATCTTTGCTGACAACAGCTCTGAATCCAGCTACTTAGGGACCATCTCTATGGATTCCCAGATATGCCGATGAGCTGGCAGTTGACAGTGTGTGTGTCAGGGATAACATTTTGTCATATGTATCAACGATGACATTTAATTTCTGCATGAAATTTCTGCATTTATTTTCTGGATGAAAACTGTCCAGTCCCCTAAAGAAATAAAATGCTTGGTAAAAGCAAGAGGCTATTTGATCTTCCCTTTGTGGAATTTCAAGCCTCTGACTTGCAAATCTTGTTCAACTATCATCTTTGAACCACAGCACCAGCCTTCTGTTTGCACAGAGGCTTATGCTAAGTTGACAGATTCCAATGGCCCGAATAGGCTGCCTTCTCACTGAGGGCACTGTCTTAATGGTACAAGGAATGAAAATTAGATATTTGAATTTCTAAGTGGCTTTGCATTTAGAAGAAGGCTCTTAAGTCCTAAATAAGATGTACAACATTTCCAGAAGAGAAGGTACATGCACTGATCAAACTTCCCGTCCCAGCTCCCAACACTTGTCTGTTTTTGCAGTTGGTTTCACATTTGAGTCCAGAAACATGGCCACTAGTACTCAGCTGGGTTTGTATGGCCAGATTTTGGCAGCAGAAGACTACAGGGGGTCCTTTCCTGAGGATCTGCCAGAAGCTTCCCCTGAGTCTGATGGGGCCAACGCCAGCTGGCTCTAAGACAAATTCACTGCTGGCCAAGGCTGAACCCACCAGTGATGGTGGCAGAGGCACTGGGATAACATATTTAAGAAGAGAGGAAAAAGGCTGAACAATAGCAATTCAGTCAGAGGCCGTGTGGGACAAACAGCCCTGCACACACCAAGGCCAGTGAAAAAGGAGAGGAAGGGCATGGAGGATGTGCTCCAGGCACCAAAGCAGTGATTTCCCTGCAGTCTGTGGTGCAGACCGTGGTATGGCAGCTGTGCCCCTGCAGCACATGGATATCCACAGTGGAGCAGAGATCCAGCTGCAGCCTGTGGAGAATCCTATGTACTTCATGTGATCCATCATTTACTTGTACATCTTCAATTAGAGAATCTCTTCTCAGCAGCACTGAAGCACAGATGCTGCCTGAGTAAACAAATTCTTTCTCAAAATGGTTCTACTCCCAGTCATTGAAACATCATCTCTTTGGTTTGGTTGTTTTTTTTGTTTTTCTCGATCAACATTCATGGAGTAGGATAAGGAGAAGGGCAGCATTGAGACAGAGGAAGACAGATGGAAAGAAATTTCAGATCCATCTAACAATGTTGTTTGCCTCTCTTTGCCTGACATGTGTAACAGTGCCTGTACAACACAGATCTACAATAGAAATATGATGGCAGAAGAGAAATGCAAGGAATAAGCAAAGCATTCCAAGAGAGATGAGGTTTGGTAGATTCGTACGCTTTAAGGTCAGAACAGAGGTTTAAACAATCCCTTCTGGCCTTCTATATGTCACAAGGCTTTCATCTTCACCCAGCTATCCTTGTACTCAGCGCAGTGAATTTTCCCTATCTAATTTATCTATTTTTTTTTTTTTTTGCAAAGTACCCAGTCTTGAGTTGAAGGTGATGAAGAGTTAGCATGTCCTAAGGGAGTTTGTTTCAGTGTTTGATCACCTTCGCTTTTGAAAGGCTGATCCTAATTTGAATTTTTCTGACATCAATTTCTGTGTCTTGGTCCTTGTTATGCCTTTCTCTACTAGATTAAAACATTCTGTAGCATCTACATTATTTTTCTAAATGAAGAAAATTATACTGTGTATTGATCAAGTCCCCACCACACCCCTTAGTCTTTTCAGATAAATTCTAATGATCTTGAAGTCTCATGGCAAGTCATTTTCTCCAACCATCAAAGTCATGGTGCAGACTTTTCCTGTATCCAATGCTGCATCACGTGAAAATGCAGATGCTAGAACAAAACCCCAGTATTTCTGAACTGGACTCAACAATGCCATATGAGAGTGAAAACCAGTTCACATTACATTACTTCTGTGGCCTTTAAGACCCTTTTTACATTGCACCACTTGAGAAATCTGAGCTCCACTTGCACAATACCTTATACTTCCTTTCCTTATAAAGTTCTGTCATCTGAAAGCAAGGTCTGCTGCTCTAAATACCCAAATTCATTCTCAGTGTGCTACATATCTTTGTATGAAGGCATGCAGCCTTTCTGAGGAATCCACACGTTAGTTTTTTACTACCATTATTTTTTGTATCCTTCTAATAATCTTTTTTCAGCACATTTACTCCCAGATCATCGATGAAAACACTGAATAAAATGGGGCTTTGTACAGACTTCTCAGAATCCAGTCTGGAACACTCCCATTTGCTCATAATTCCCCATTGACACATGCTTTTTGAGGTCTATCATTTAGTTTTCTCTCAACTCATTTAATCTCTATTTTATTGTTATTTCATAGCGTTAACTTTTTTATCAGAACACCATGAGGTATTATAGCATGTTAGGAATGTCCAAATTCCCTGTAATTCCACAGGGAAAAAAAAAAAAGGCAGATTTATTTGAAAAGCCTATTTTACTTAAATCTGTGTTGACTAGTGCTAATGACATTCTTAACGTCTTATTCTTTAGTCACTGGATTCTATATGAAATTTGCATTCTTTTATTCTGGAATAGTTTCAAAATAACTGCACTACTGTCACTCAAGTCATCCTGGCTGTTTTGTCTTGAATCCAGCACAACATTAACATTCTTATAAAACTTCTGTTAGTTTTCCACAAAGATTTAAAGTTGAGATCTGTGAGCTGGAGACCCTCTCAATCAACTCTTTGACATGAACTGCCATATATTTCAAATGTCTATTCTTAGTGAGCATTGCTCAATATCCATCACGGTTCAAGAAGACCTCGCCATCCTCATAGTGGAGGAAGAGTTACCCTGTTCCAGCCTAAACCACCTGCAAAAGGTTCCTAAAAACTCTTCTACATTTCTGACTTCAGTTCACTCTACTGCCTTCCCCTCCCACCTTGGAAACACTCCAGTAACTTCCCATCACACCTTGGAAATGCCCCATATGGAACATCTAGAAAAGAGCTGGCATTACATGAACATGATGCAAGCTTTTTCGCACTTCCTCAAAAGAAATGCAAATGAATACTTTGCTGAGTTGGTATCCAGCAGCAATGGTGCAACATGGGCAAAAAGGAAGCCTCTCCTCTGAAACAGTAAAATGCTTTTTTGCCTTGCAGCAGACTGTACCATCAGCCTGGCCAGCCATTCCTCTGACCTATAACCCATGCACTATCTCCCATTCAGACATCTTTCTGAGTCCTCACATTTGGGCTTTGTAAATATCACATGGACTTTTGCTAGAAACTATGCCTGAGGCATGAATTACTGATCCATTTTTACTACAGCCACAACAGCTGCTCAAGCGTATATCAGCCTACCCTTTCATTAACAACAACATCCTTTTCCTGGCCTTAACACTGCAAACTTGCCTGACTCAAACCTGTGCAAAAAGACAAAGGTCACATTCCCTTCCTGTCATTTGAAGTATGTTGTACCTTTCTCTAAATGTTTCTTTTGGTTTCCTGTCCTCTACTTCATGCAACATAAGCTGGTTGTCTTTGTTGTCAAGACTTTTATAGCTTACCCTCCTCTGAGCATCACCTCTGAACACCTAGTGAAAGGTCAGCTCCCATGTCTGATGGACAGTGCTGACAGACACCACCAGATCTGAAATATTTTCAATAGCACCTTTGAGCTTTCTCTGCTAAACTTTTGCAAAGCTCCTTCACTGCCTTCCTTAAAACTCTCCTTTTACTAAAACTGTAATGCTCACAAAGGAATAACAATGACAGCTAGTCTTCAGCTTCTCAGGCATCTCTGTCTCTCAGGATGAGCAACAATATTACCTCTCTTTTTTCTTCTCACCCACTCTGAGTCTGCCTTTGTCTCTTGCTTTATATTTCATTAAAATACATAATCTGAGCTTTTTGTCCCAAAATTGTAATAATGACTGTAGAAGACTTTCAGACAATGTTCAACAGTGATATCATTCCTAACGCCTCAACGGCTTTCCATGCATTCAGATAGGCATGTTGGGGAGTAATGTTGTGAGGTAGGATTGGCTGGGATGTCAGGGTGCAACTATATTCCTAACTTAAACAGTGCCTGGAGGTGGTCCTGGGAATGGAGGAATAATCCTCTGTACTGCTAAACAGTCTAGCACAAGTCTGTAAGCATCCATGGGAGCAGCTGCTCTGGGTCAGCTGTCCTCCCTATAAAGGAATTGTTCTTAATAAGTTTAGTTTATTTCTCCATATTCTGACAGGTTGCCCTCCTCTTAGGCTTGACACTTGTCTGCTTCCATGCATGACCCTGGATTTTTGACTTACCAATAACTGTGAAAGGCTAAAAGCAGCTTTATGCAAAGTACCATTTCAGCCCTATTATTCATTCTCTTGTTCCTTAATGACCAGTCACATTTAAAACGTTATAATCAAGTGCTTTATGCCACCAGGTTTTAATCAAGTCAGACATGCCAGAATTATTCTCATCAATGAGTATGTCCTGTGCCTCCTCCCTGCTGACAGTCCTATGGGAGTGTTGCTCATCAAGAAAGAGATCATCTTTTCTGTGCATTATTTGTTGCATTAGTTCAATTTGTTTGCAGCATCCTGAACCTGAACTCATCTTGTAGCTGCCACCTTAGCAGTACAGTAACATCCCTGGCCAGTCACAGGACCTGCTTGTTACTGAAAGAAGCAGCTGACTGGTATTCCTGACTTTGGAACAGTTCTGTGCCAACTCCATTGTACACCAGATCTAAATACAACCTCAGAACTGCCCTGATATTTTCTATTTTTTACTGTGCTCTCCAGGCTATTACATGGAAAGGATATGGCTGGAGATATAAGCACCCTAGATACATAATGGCCTAGTACATTGATAGCTGCATGAAACTGGTGCTAAACTAATAAAGTATCATCCTAGCTCAGTTACTCCTATAATTAACCTTTAAAAACATCACATAGATGGGATTTTACACCATTATAGATGAGATTCTATATGGGAAGGACGAGCATAGCATCCCAGTACAATTTACTACCACCTCTCACTTTGATTACTTCTGGGGTAAAGTTGAGGGGTTTGAGAGGAGAGAGACAGAAAAACACAGAGATGTGAGACATGATTAAAGCATGGTTTCATCCTATTCACACTGGCAATGCTAATTTTAACTAGTCAAAAACCTCCTTTGATGTGGCAAGAGCCCTCAGCAGGAGCAATTCTGCCATAAAGATGTTTCTGTTGAGACAAATTCCGATCTTAAGATTTCAGGTCAAGGTGATCCACAGTATCTGACATCTCTAAAGGGCAATTTGTTGTCCCCCCTGCCAGAAAACCCTGAAATTGCTAAATGCACCAAACACACTGACAGCTCCACCTTGTCTCTTAACTATCACTTGTCTTGAAGCAGATCTCATGGCCTCAACTGCAAAAAAAAAAAAAAAGTCTTCTTTAACAGCTTCATGCACACAAATAAAGCATAGTTTTGGCTTTGTCTATCAAGAAGCTCTGTTTTAAGAGTTCAGACCTGTGATTCATTGAAGCAAGTGTGCTTTCAAAAAGGAAATCTCTAGTCCAAGATCAACAGGGGAAGGATCAGGAGACTGGAAATAAAATCAGCTCTTAGCCTGAAGAAAGTGCACTCTGTGAAAGAGCCTGTCTGGATTTAATAGGGGAACAGCATTAACGGCTTTCAAAAGATCACAGTTTCTGGTTTGAATGAAGGATGCTTTTGACCTTTGGTATGGATAAATTTGGCAACCCACTGATGTTCTCTATCTAGTCCTTTCCATGAACAGCAGTATCTGATAGATCAGCAGAGTACTTGGTGCTGATCGGCACTGAGGAAGAGAAAAAGACTTCAGAAACCCTAGGTTTGGGTATGACTCAGTCAGGGGAAATGGGGGAAGTTCATTGTACTGCTGAAAAATCTCAAGCTTCCTTTCAAAGAGTACTGCAAATATTTTCCTGCAAAGAAAGTTTCCGTAAAGCCACTCTCTCTGACACATAGTGACAGGGCAGGCCCAAGACAGGCACACAGTGAGCAAAGCCATGCAAATCATATCAGACAATCTGTCAAAGTACCCCAAACCTCACCAGGGAAGCCACAGACTGGTATTCTCATCATGTTTTCCATCACTATCCTGCCTCAAGTGGAGCAACTAGATTCCCATCCTTACTCCCATGTTGCGTCCAGAGAGTATTGTCCCATGCAACCTTTTCCTACTGCAATCTTTTTTAGGGCTTTGCACAGTTCCTCCTACAGTGCACAACACTGAGATGCTGACATTAACTCCTGCAGCCTACACACACCTCTCCTTCTGAATGACAACCACTCTCGTCAGCATAGAAACCCGGGTGTAGAAATCTGTATTTATAACAGAGTCTGTGGTTCTTCTTGACATAAAACAATAAAATAGCTAACAGGGGCTATGCATGGCAGGTTGAGATGCCTGTCATGAGAGCTGTCCATGGAAAAAAGAGATGTCAGGCCAGTTTTGCAAACCTGCATCTCTGACAGTCCACACCATGTGTGGAGAATGTGAAGAAGAAGGAAGATTTAGAGAAGTGGTCACAGAGAGCTAAAGAGAGGAAAAACAAAACCTTGTAATTCCTTTACCGACAAGCTAAACTCTCCTGTGTAAAACAGAAAAGGCTGAGCTAGTGCTTTTGGGTTTGATTATTTTTTTTTCACCTTTAATTATGCATCATCAGTGACAAGCTCATGTGGAGCTAAAAGCTGGATCTGAGCATGAAGCTAATTTTTGGAGCTATTGGCTGTGCACTACCAGGAATAAAAATGATTCCTTGTCTTCCTAGATTTGGTTTAAGGAACAAAACCTCTTTGTCTCTTCCTCCATATTAGCTGCCTACAGACAGCTCCATTTTCCATTTGTGCATTTAATTATCCCTTCCTATGCGAGCTACTTTACATTTGTGCTTATTGAATCTCAGTTTATTGATTTCGGCTCCCTTCTTGAATTCATCATAGTCGGACTCAGGGCTAATCCTATTCTCCAATGCATTGGCGATTGCTTCCAGCTTCGTGTTGCATATGAATTTGATTAGCATACTCTCCATTCTGGTCTCCAGTGAAAATGTTAATGAAAACATTGAGCAGTATCAGATCTAGAGCACATACACATAGGGCTCCTTGCACCACTGCCTAACCTGACTCTAAACCTTTAATAAAGCTCAATACTTCTGGGGTACGGACAGTCAACAACACTTGCCTAAGTGATTTGCAACATTTCAATTGAGTTAATATTCTGCAGGAACAACTAACAAACCTGGATCAAATGTAGGGGGAGGTCAAGAAAGTAGCATTTGAATTGGGAAGGTATGGAAGTTTGACATTTAATCAGAGTTAGAGCTCAATCTAAGGATTCCATAACACCCCTTGAAATTTCAGCTTCAAAAAACAAAAACCTGAGAAGGCACACTTATATTTTTGGCAAGTTATCTCAAGTTTAATCTCATTGGTGTGGCTCTTCTCACATACTTTTAAATGATGCCAAATGGCAAGGTAGGCTAGTTCTAGTGTGAATCTAACTTTCCAGAAATAAAAGGATTTAGGATTTAAGGATTAGTTCATGCTCATCTCATTAATCAAATCATTCATTGTGA
The DNA here is from genome assembly GCF_028551555.1 of Melozone crissalis. Classification (NCBI taxonomy): domain Eukaryota; kingdom Metazoa; phylum Chordata; class Aves; order Passeriformes; family Passerellidae; genus Melozone; species Melozone crissalis. Next base: position 17,118,597 of record NW_026535786.1, on the reverse strand, counting down.
CCAAAATAAATTGGAATGGACATGGACATAATTGCTTTCATATTCCAATTTACCAAAAATGAAGCAGAATTTCCCATTTTTATCAGCAGCATTAAGCAGTTTATACCCATGACCATTTCTTAGCCATAAAGCTTGAAATTTTTTGGTCTTCTCCTCGGGGGTGGGGGGTGTGTGTGAACACTACACATTATTTTACATCTTAGTTCCCTCTCCACGTGGGTTGGGTATTCAGCCAGGCATTCATCAGTGTTGCAGTTTAATATAGCTGTGCTCAATTTTCCTATGTTCTCTCTTGTTTGCAAGTTTAATTCTGCCATGCATTTCCCTCCTCTTTCTCTCTTGCTTTGGTAGATGAGGCATTACAATGTACTTTACTTCACCTCCTTCCCTTTTCTAACACTGTAGAATCTCAGCAGCCATCAGAAGACCCCCAAACCCTTGTCCCTGGTAGCAGTAAGAAAACAAGATACACAGAGAGTAAAGTTATTCTGTTTATAATGAGATTAATCTCTTTCTGAAAACCACCAGACATGCCCTGGAAGAGCTGACTTATTCTGGGCTCAAAAAAGATGCATCCAAAGAGTGCAGTTTTGGCCTCTGGAATGTATCAGATGGCGAAGTGTTTTTAGAAAGTTTCCTAACTCTTTTCCAATCCTGCCCTCATATTTCCATCTTCATAGCAACTGTTTCTTCCAGAATTGTGTTGATGCAGGACTTCATCACTCTTACTGTACCTCCAGCAACAGCTCCCTGGACCATGCAGCAATGTTCAGAGAGGAACACTGACTTCCAAAGCCACATGCACCCAGCCAGGTCAATTTTCACTATCAGATGCATGTTTGCATCTGTGATACCATACCATGGTAACTCATTTCTGAGGGAGGCTCACAAGTGACTCTAAGTAAGTATAAATAGAACGGTAATGCTGTAATTTTCTTTCTAGTTGAGCAAAGGGTCTTTCTGACCTAAAAAGTGAAAAGTTCTGTTCCAGCTTTGAAAAGTTGCCCTGGAAACCAGATGTAGATTGTGACACCAACTATGATGTATCACTGCATCATTAATCCTGTTCTTATCATTCTTTTTAGCTAAAATAGAACTGCAACCTGTTTCTGGCCCTCTCTTATTTGCCCTCACTCTCCATTGAAAATTCTATATATTTTACTTATAAATCTATTACTAAATCTTTAACCCATCTACATATAATCTATTAATAATTATAGACTGTCTGCTAATAAAGAGCACTGCTCAGATATCAACTCACACTCCTTTTGCAACTCCATGTGATGAAAATCTCTCATTTAGGCAGCTCTATTGCCAAGTGGCAATGGCCTCTTCAGTCTGCAGAGGGACAGTGTGGTTAAAGCTGGTCTGATACCACTGTATAAGAGCAGAAGGTTTTCTCAAACACCACTACACTCAGAAAGCCTGGCCAAAGTCAACTGGTTCCTACACTTACCTGCAGCCAAAGCATGGGAAAAATGCATTAAGTACTTGCATATATTTAATGTATCAATATACCCAGAAACAGCACCTGGGATATCATTCAGTCAAAAGACATCAAAGATGTGTTTAGCATCATGTTGAGTAGATGGAAACAGGTGTTAACCTGTACAGGCTCCCTTTTCCAAAGGAACAGATGGCTTGGAATACGCTTGTCCTTTCTCATTTTTCAGTCATCTCACTGGCTACTTTGCTCTTCCACTCTGCAAAACCCTTAAGCCCAGGAGGAAATTCTCTGAGCTGCTATGGAGAGGCTTTTATTGCATTTTCACTTAAGAGACTCTCTATGACCCTATTTATAACATACCAATGTTCTGAATAGGGTAACAAGGGAAAGAAAAGCTATTGTCTGAATTGCAGAGTGGAAATGGAAACACAGACAAAGCTCCTGAAAAGACTTAAATGATGCCTAATGATGGGGGTAATCACAAAGCACTAATCTCAAAGGCACATGCCTAACTAATCCTCATTGATTTAATTGAAAGGTGAGCAACCAATGGAGGGGTATTTAGCATTTCTCTGTGTATTTATCTGCATCATGAAATGCCTGAATACCCCTGGAAATCCGGCCCTTAGCCTCTATCCTATTTCAAGAAAGCGAAGTAAGCAACTATAGAAGTAAATCTGAGGAGTCTGGACTCCTTGGTATACAAGTCTTTTCTGAAAAACAAGAGTAAACTCTGTCTTTTTAAAAAAATACTATTGTAAGTAGTTTATGTGGAAATTGCAGGACTATTAATTGATCTGCTTGACCTCATCGTCCTAGTCATGAATGCATCCTTCTCATTCCCTGCAGACTCTTGAGTTGGGTACTATTTACACTGTTTAGATTAGGCTTTAATGAGTACTGAAAGCTTTTCGTTTTCCTAATGAGAATTGAAGTAAAATTGAAAACTACAGGCTTTGTTTAAACAAGAATAACGTGAATCTGGCAGAATTCAAACCAAGCTACAACTAAAATACTGACCTATATAAAAGCCAAGGATGAAATATGAACATGACTGAAAAGCATTCCTGCAAGATACAACCAGCTTTAACCAGTCTCATACAGAAACAGTAGATGCACATGTGAAAATATTATACACTTAGTAGTGAACAGATTTCACCTCTTACTGTCTTACAATATGCAAAATAAATATCAATTTAAATTTGTAAAAAATAGATGTAAGGAAATCAAGCAATTTCACACAGGTGGAACTGCAGCTAACTGAAAATCTACATGTGCAACTCTTCAGTGATCCTTCCATGAAGAAATGAGCCAGAGAAAGAATAGAAGAGACTACGAATAGGGACTAATTCATTGTTATGGAATTAAAATGACACACCCTGGCATCTCATCAGCTGATCTGGGAACTCCAGGGCAATCCTCCGCCATTATTTGGCTTGTGTCCTTGGATGCTTTTATCCTTTCGTGCTGTTATAAGCTCTGATGGACTTGTGCCTTCTAGTGGAACAAGCAAGTTGGTGAGAATGAGGGCAGAAAATTAGTTAGTTACATTATAAAGCAAAACCTCCCAACATTTAAAAGAAAGAGTTTCTCTGCTTGCAGATTCTCTCAGTGTGGGCTCCACACTGTATGGGCAGGTGAGTTTACGTCCCTTCTCTTCTAAAAACTCTCTTCAGCCTCCAGGGGAAAGGACACCACCATCTCCTTGCACAGCTTTCCATCATACAATTTTTTGGGTAGCTCCCCGTTTCCACCTCTCCCAATCTATTTGCCTCTTCTGTCACAGTCTATCTGTACACCAGCGTTATCCACAAGCCTCACAAGGTAACAGAACATAATCACTTTTATGTGCTTGTCTGCCTTAATCTCTGGAAGAGTTCCCTGCAATCACTCTCTGGGGAGTTCATTTGTTAGATCATTCCCCATTTGGAAGAGCTGTATTTAATGTTTATACTATGGAAGAGATCACTGGCAGGTCTTTCCAAGTCCTGCTCTAGTTGTTGGAATCTGTGTGAAAAGGAGCTGACTGCAACCCTTTTGCTGAAAAAAAACCCAAAAAGCAGCATTGCTTTTTCAATAATTTCACTGTTGCTTTAACATGAAGAGAATAAACTAGGCAGAATGGGTCAATTTCAAGATTACTCCTCTATAGAGGGAAAGGTTTTAAACAGATCTGTTCTGGTGTCAAGTGACACGAGCAATTTTCAGGTTATTGATCTCTTCTCAGCATAATTTCTTTGTGATTATTTTACCTCTCCATTCTTGCCTCATCACTCCTCCATAAGGACCCTCCAAAGGAGTGGTGATCTATTCCTCTTTTCCATTATATGCACTCCAGTTTACCTTCTATAATTGCAGAAACAATGCTCAGTGAGTACCAGAAGTTTGGAGACAGACTTATGGAAGGAATAAAAGAAGTTTTTACGTGCACTGTTCATTTTCTACATTCCCAGCCATAAGTGAAACAACCATCCCAAATTCATGCTGATAAAACTTTTAGATCCCGCTACGAGCAAATTCGATAAAAGCCTGTGACATCAGCTTCACACAGCACCAATCTGTTCTAATCTTTCCCAACAACTGCACTAAACCATCAACAGCAGTCCCACCCCCACAAATGCTCACAGCAGTGCTACTCTGAAGATGTAGCTGCCCAATGCAGACAGAGCCGCCCTATGAAAAAAAGATCACCAAAAAAGCATAGGCAAGGCAGGGAAAGATGATCTCACAAATACCTAAAATAACCTTTCTGTAATTAAAATAATGCTTTTAGAGCAAGTCACAGAATCACAGAATCACAGAATCACAGAATAACTAGGTTGGAAGAGACCTTCAAGATCATCAAGTCCAACCCATGCACTAAACACCTTAACCAAACCATGGCACCAAATGCCATATCCGGTCTTTTTTTGAACACATCCAGGGATGGTGGCTCCACCACCTCCCCAGGCAGGTCATTCCAATATTTTATCACTCTTTCCATGAAAAACTTCTTCCTAATATCTAACCTATATTTCCCCTATTGCAGCTTGAGACTGTGTCCTCTCATTCTGACATTTGTTGCCTGGAGAAAGTGACCAACCCCCACCTGACTACAACCACTTTTCAGGAAGTTGTAGAGAGCGATAAGGTCACCTCTGAGTCTCCTTTTCTCCAAGCTAAACACCCCCAGCTCCCTCAGTTGTTCCTCACAGGGTTTGTGTTCCAAGCCCCTCACCAGCCTCATTGCCCTCCTCTGGACGTGCTCAAGGGTCACAATGTCCTTCCCAAACTGAGGGGCCAGAACTGAACACAGTGCTCGAGGTGTGGCCTCACCAGTGCCGAGTACAGGGGAAGGATGGCCTCCCTGCTCCTGCTGGCCACATTATCCCTGATACAGGACAGAATGCCACTGGCCTTCTTGGCCACCAGGGCACACTGCTGGCTCATGTTCCATCAGCTGTCGACCAGTAGCCCCAGGTCCCTTTCTGCCTTGGCACTGTCCAGCCAAAGTCCTAAGGCTACAGCTCCTACTAGGTTCAATCCCTGCTCACTACAAAGGAGACCAATGAGTTTATCTGGCTGTTCCCATGCTAGCTCAAATAAGATGGTCTTGGAAAGCCTCCAAGTAGAAGACTCCACAAATCACTGGACACCTCTGCCATTGCTGCATCACTCTCCCAGTGAAAAGTCTTTCCTAATGTCCCACCTGAACTTCCCAAGCCATATCTTATGGCTGTTGCTGGTGTTATACTGTCTACTGCTACTTATAGAAAGTTGGTTCTTTCTTAGAAATTATATGTCAAGTGCCATAGGCTTCTAGGTTCCCTTTTACTCTCCTCTTCTCTACACTGAACAAGCTTAGATCCTTCAACCTGTTTTCACAGGACATGTACCATAGGCCACAATTACCTCAATAGTTTTCTACACTAGATCCTCCCCAGTTTCTCCATATACTTCCTGAATTGCTGAGGCTCAAACTTGACACAGATTCCCTCTGGGTCGCTGAGGGAAACGAAGAGCTCTACAGGAGTCAGCTCTCATCCTGGAGACATCACTGGCGTCCCTGGGCTACAATAGGAATAGCATGCCCAGCAGGTAAGGGAAGCTCTTCCTTCCATACCCTATGTGAAACTGAACACAAGTGTGAACCTCTTCTCTGTAAGATTCTGTGCTTGGTAGGGAACCTTCTGGGTGTCTGAGAGTTTCCTACTATGACTCATTTATTGAGCTCCAAAACACTGGATCATAAAGGGCAGCATCACTTTGCAAGTGAATTGCTTTTGTCGGAGGTAAGGATGGGGTTCAAGTAAAACTGAAGCAGAGGAAATCCTGGAGCTTGGAGCTCCCATGTCCCCAGTGGACATTTCCATTAGGCCTTTGAACCAATGGAGAGAAAGTTGTCTTACCTACTCACTTGAGTAATCTGCACTTGAAGTGGATGTTGGATAAGCAGCCCAAGGAAGAATGCTCACAGCTGTCAGCACAAGAGGAGCTGTGTGCATGCTGTTTCACTGGGAGGTCAAGCAGAGAAGACTCCACTCCCTACTATGAGTAACGAGGGATGGGGAGTGTCGCGAGTTCAAGTTTCCTGCTGTGGAAGCTTGGGGACTTATTTTTCCTTTCATATATCCCATCCACCAGTAGAAAGAAAGATGGCCAGCACTATGTTGTAGCATGTGAAAATAAACACCTTAATGGATTTTGTGCAACATGATGGGTTTGCAGTATGAGGGGCAGGAAACCACATTGGATAAGGTAACTTTCTTATAGCCTCCCTACCTCACTGGTTAAGTTGCTGTCAAATAGGAGCCTATCTCCTCCTGCAGCTCTAAAGAAACTCTGAGAGATGCTGACTGTTTTGAGGTTCACACTGTGAACAGTAAAGCAGAATGAATATACAAGTTGCACATGCAACTGTGTGCATTAAAATCTTTGGATTGCCACAAGATTGTCTGTTTATGAGGGCTGCCTTTTTCTGGAAAAGCAATGAAGCCAGAGAGCATTTTGGAAAGCTCTGCCTTAGGCAAACAAACCCAATTTTGCAGCCCTGGGACAGCATCTGAGAAAATATCTCCTACCCTTCAGGAAAAGACCAGTCCCAGTTCTCCTACAATTCAGTGATCTATAAGCCAAAAAGAAAGGGCTGTTTTAGTACATAACACCCCACCCTCCACCCCTACTTACACCCTTATTACACACCTCTACAGTGCCTGTCTATGCTGAGTCCAGGAAAAAAGCCTTCAACCTTTAAAAACAGGGCTTCCAGCTTAGGATGGAAGATCAGTCAGAAAGCAGATTTACATCATCTTGGGAACCCAGTACTGCCAATTTCAACAAGTCACACAAACTTTTTAATTTGCAATGATTAAATAATGCTCCACTCTTTTGTAGGATCTGAGTGTATTGCATAATTTAACATTTCTCCTCAAGGTAGAATATATTGTCTGGCATTTTCTGCAATGCAAACTGAGTGGACCACAGACTCACAAGGTTTGGCTATGATCATATCAGAGCCTTTTCATTTATTTTCAGGAAGTTCTTTTCTTGAGCGCCTCTCATGACAGTGTGCACAAAGCCTGCCATAACAGGCCCCTGACCTACAGTGGGCTTTTTTTGCAGTCATTTTGGGCTACAAATACACAGAACAGACAGTAAAGAGCAATTCTTCCTGTTCAAGTCGAGGAGGGCCAGACCTGCCATTGCACAGATCTTGTTTGGAGTCAATAGTGGTAAACATAAGGACAGTTCCACAGCTGGGAGTATTTAGGAAATAATACAGACCAGCTCACATTTTCCTGCATGTTACTGCACTGCACCCTCAGGTATTTCCAAAACCAAAAAGGACAACCAAGAAGGAAGCTGGGCAAGAAACTTCAAGAGGATGCCTCCAAACAGAATTTGGAGGAATAGCTAAGTCCCTAGGAGACTTAGGGTAAAGGCCATATTTCTTCACTCAGCATTTCCTAGAAACTAATTCAGATGGCTTTCCCCTCTGCATTTTGACTTTCTTGAGTCACTTTATGTACATTTACCTTTTCCTGATGCATACAGAACTGAGCCCTTACAGTATTGTGCATTGGAAAAGATCTTGCCTGATGCACCTTCACAGACAAAATTCTTGTCTGCACTGGCTCATCAACAATACCAGGAACAACATAGCTTCTTTCAGCACTGTTCCTTTAAAACACAGACTCTACATTGTTGCATACATTAAACACCAAGTATTTGGTGCTGTAAGGGCCACAGATGTTGAAAGGATGGTGACAGGGAACTGTCCACCCCAACAACCTCACTCACCCAGAGTGTAAATGATGGTGCCAGCAGCACTTTGCCAGGTCAGTCACTTAACTGTCAGATACAGCTGAAAGGATGAAGAGCAAAGAGGGTGAAGCACAGTCAAGACTCAAAGTTCAAGTCACATTTTGTTCTTTACAAAAGTTTGGTGGGGAAGAATTGGCTAAGGGCCCATTTTCAATTCAAAACCCAAATTGCTTTGATAATTAGCAAGTCCATTGGAACATGTGCAGAGCCTAGGCATAAAAGACAAAGCAGATGATAGCATGTCAAGAAATCATATCTGATATAGATGAAAATTACTGAAATATAGGGAATTATGTAAAAATACAATCATTTTGCAATTAAGATTAGGACTAAAAAAAGGATTTGCATTCATTGTAACAAGCAAGACCAGTAACAACTAACAACCACCTATGGAGATGGAGCTATTAACATGCAAATGATCATTATTCTGACCGAGGTATTTCTACCGAAAATGTGCCGTTTATGCAGATTTCAAAGAAGTTTTTTGAAGCAAGGTATGTACAGATAAAGAACCAGAGTGGGAACAGTGTTTACTCAGGAAAACTGTTCTGCTTGACACAGAAGAAAACCAAGAAACACAATTACTGAGCTGGGGCTGGAACAGACATGGTGTGGGATTCCAGCAAACCTCCCTGACAACACGATTACAATGAAGAGCGAGCTTTGGGGCCAGAATGCTAATGTAAGAAATGCAAACCTTTTTTTAACAACTTACAGGAGTAAAAAGCAGAGAAAAAAGAGGATGCTACTGACTTGAAGTCAAAAAATAGGAAGAGATGGGAATTTTTTGTGGCAATTGTAGAAATACCTGAGCTCTTCAGATGTAGCCAAATAGTTTATAGCACAAGCACAGGCTCACAAGGTGAAAGCATTACCTGAAGGTACCATAAATACAACTTCCTCTATTGTCAACATTCTTTGTGATCAGTGCCCTAATTTCAGTGGAGCTTTGATTCCTTCATACTATATAAGTCCTAACAAATTAGTGGAGGTCCATTTTTACAGGCAGGGCACAAGGATCACTGAACTCTAGTGGGAGGCAAAAACAAGTAGAAAGCTCATTCAGAATTCTCAGTGAATGGCAGGCAGCCCAAGACTCTATCTCATCAGTGTGTTGTCAAGACCTTGGCAGAGGTCAGTAAAGAAGCAGGAGAGACCAGTATAGCAGGCACCAAAACTGAAGAGAGAGACATTCCACTACTGTGGGAAAATTCTACCTTTCAATAATATATAGGAGATTGTTCTGCAAAGTATGGCAGTGTATTTGAGAAAAAGACACTGAATTTTACTGCAGTTCCCTTTTACATTCATAGAAATTCAGATCTGTGAGATTTCAAGCGTCAGGGAAAGTGGCTGCTTTCTGGGAGTCAGGTTTACCAAAATTCTGAAGATCCTGGAAGTCTCTTCTGTGCCTTCAATAGTGCCACTGAATTTTAAAACTGCATTGTATGGCCTTATCAGAGAACCTTTAAAAGCCACTGGAATGTGTGGGTTTGATCTGTGTGGTAGAAATGGGGCGAGGGTGACAGCCAGAAAGTGCAGGAGCTGGGGAAGTTACATCAATCTCTCACTTAGCAGGCTGCACTGCTCTCTCAGTCCAACGTAATCCAAAGGAGAGGCATTTTAGGAAGATCTGAATTTGAAAATATCAAATAATAACTCCGTATCTTGAAGTGCAAAATGAGATTCTTTCAGTTCTGCACAGGGTGCTTTTCAAAAATTGGGAAGGCAAAGCACATCTCTGCAAACAAAAGCCACCCACCTGCTGATGAGACAAAAATAAAATAAACAGGCTCAGTTGGTGGGTCTAAAGTCTACTGTGCCAAAGCCAGTGAATGGACATTTAAAACTATCCCTTTTTTCCCTTGTTGTTTCATTTGTCTATTTTAATGTTAACACGACCAGATAAATGCTGAATACCCTGAACACTCTGCTTCTACAGGGAATGTGTAAGAGATGAGAATGACTGGCGCATTAGGGTTTTTTGCCCCACAATGGACATGTGAGCAGCAGTTGGAAGAAGCCTTTTTGTCCTAATAAGTAGTAAGGCAGGATCCAAGTATTTCAGGATCTTGAAAATCTCCAAATTCCCAGATTACAGAGTCACAGAATGGATTATCCTGTGACCACAGTGGGTCATCCATTCCAACCTCACTTCAACTTCTTGTTTTTCTATATGTGTCAGAAGTATCATACAATCCCTACCAATGGCCAAGGCATAGGGGATCAGTGAATGGTTAATCTGGCCACCATCCATGCTGGTATTAGCTTGGACAAAGGAAAGACATGGATCTTCTAGCTCCTATTACTTTATGTATTGGAGAACTGACTGTAAGAGAAACACGTCATGTAGAGTTTAGAATAACCTCCCCATATGGGATGATTCCACAAACCCAGAAGCAAGTTAAGAGTAAAAACACAGAGCTGGCTAATACAGCAATCATTTAATATTTCTTTTTAACATCAACACTGTGTTTTCTAAGTCAGGAAATTCTGTTATCTTCATTTTATAGATACATAAAAGGGTAGTGAACTGTAATTTATAAAGATGTACTGGCCCCTTGATTGCCCTAATCTAAGTGAGGGACCTGGCTGGAGTGCCCGCAGCTTCTTTCCCCTTCAGGCCATGTAACCAAGGCTCCTTCTCACCAAAACAAAGGACTGTAAAAGGAAAGAGGAGGTAGTCATGTTCCCCTTGTTACCCCAGTAGGAGCTTGAATGTTCTCCCAGACTGTCAGTTGAGACATGGAGATAGCAACAAAGGCTGTGGTGTCCTAGTAAATTTGAATGTGCACAGATGCAGTAATGTTAAAAAACTGCATGCAAGTTTGCTGGCAAAAGGCTTGGCCTGTTAAAATTTTTATTTCAATTCCAAGCCATGGATGATCCAGGGGTCATTCATAAGTAGAAACTGCATGAAGCTACACTATTTTGGGAATTATGAGTAGTTTACTACCACAGATATGATTCCATGCCAGGTGGCTTTACTGCCTGAAAATGCTGCAAGGTACATTTGATTTACTGGTACAGACATGACTAGCTGGAGATCACCCAGATAGTCTGTGGCAGAGCTGTGACTACAGCCCAAGTTGCCTGAGTCCTGGTCTGGCTCATAATCACCCAGCCACATTTCCAGTACCAGTGCTTCTCTTGTTCAGCACAAGCTTTTCAATTTGCACAGCAGCAAGTTTCTTGGACCAACAGTTGTCAGTCTGACTGAGCCTGTGCTCCTACAAATTGCTTCGTAGTACAAACTTCTCAGCCCACGGATTCCAAAGGCTGTGAAAATCTAGAGAGTATTCTGCAACATGCACTTAGCCTTCACGACATAAATATACTTCATGTTTTCTCATCATATGTTTCCTCAGTACTGAAGCCAAATGCATGGTCAAGCTTAAATCACATGTCCTTGAGTCTCAAGACAGTGACTTGAGCTCTTACAAGGGCCGTATAAATGCAGGCATTTGGTCTTAAATTCAGAATAGAGCCCTGCCAACTGATCCTCTGTATGGATGTGTATGGAAACATATTGCATGCTCTTCTTGGCTAACACATGATGGTACATTCACCCAGAAATATCACACCGCATGGGTATAACATGAAAATCTAAGAGGACAGGCAGAAAAAGACTCTGCCTCCTTTTACCTGGAGAAAGTGCAATTTCATGGCAACAGAAAACCAGTCAGCCAATCAGCTCTCTAGTTCTCCCTGCTATAGGACAGTTCAAATGAACAGAGCATGATTGCTACTGCAAGCCAAGGGACGTACAATCTTTTTAAGGTGGTTCCTGCCTTTCAGTCAGCTCTTGTAACCATAAAAGGCCTCAAATCCTAAATCTCAGTTCTCTCACATTCTGAAAATCTGACCAAATATTTTTATTTGGTCTAATTGGACATGGAATCCCAGAATTGTTTAGATTAAAAAATACCTCCTAAAATCAATGATTCCAACTGTTAACCCAGCACTGCCAAGCTCACCACTAAATCATGTCCCTAAATGCCACATCTATACATGCTTAAAATACCTCCAGGGTTGGAGACTCACCCACTTTCCTGGGCAGCCTGTTCCAGGGCTTGACCACCCTTCTGGTGGTGGAATTCCTCCCAACATCCAATCTAAAACACATCTGGTGCAATTTGGGGTCATTTCTTCTTGAAGCACCAGTTGTTACTTGAGAGAAGAGACTGATGCTGATCTCTTCAATTAATTATTTCAATCAACTCTGTCTTGTGATCCAGATTCTTCTTCACTCTAGCAGACACCTAGAATCGTTTTCTAAAGCATCTTTCCACCCTACAGAACAGCCTCTATATGTTTGAGTCTGCATGCTCAGACTCAAATCTCAGGTAAATGAACTGAAGTTCACATTCTGTGATCTAGGATACTTGACAACTGCTAACTGCTAAAAAATACTTCTGTAGAGCTTCAAAAGACTGTGTGGTTCTAGTGACTACAGCTACACATCAGATAAGCTATAACAATCAAATATGAATAAATATAATAAACCACCTTTTTAAATATGTCAGTATCGAAAGCAACCTTTATGTAACCTGTAGAGAAAGAGGTGGGGACTATTTATGTGAAAGGATTAAATTACAGATTGAAAAGAAGAACAACCAAAGAAAAAAGGACTATAAAATCAACTTTCCTTCATATTACCTGCACATACATGCAATACATACTGCTGTAGAATTACATATTTATTTTTGTAAAGTTTCTGAGCTGTTGAAAATTTTCCTACTCTCAAACCTGAATTTGAGTAAGCTGTTAGCAAACTAATCAGCAGAGTCAAGCAGTTCTGAAGACCTACCTAGCTGAGAGTACATCCTTACACCAAAGCTTAACGTAACCCTTGCCAAGAACCCTGGGACACTTCTGTAATAATATTTGAACAGTGGTGACATAAGACAGTGATACAAACTTTAATGCTCTGCACTCATTCTCCTAAAAACTCATTTATCCCAATTCTACAATTATAAGGATCTGAACACTTTGAAAATCACTGTTTGTCCGGTCACTGTCAAATAATTTGGTGTGAAGAATATTTTGAGCAGAGACCAAGGAGATGCTTGGTCTTGCTGAAATTGTTTGTTATACATCAAATACAGACCAAGGCCTCTTAAAAGTTTATGGAGGTCTGGATGCAGCAACTCAGTTGTGCATCTACTGACCACTGGGTAGAAATGTTGTATTATAATGCAGGAAGCTTTATGTATGCTCAGCCAGAAGTTCAATTTTCTTTGCAACGTTGTTAATTTTAATATAATCTATAACGTGGGATGGGAGACAAATGCCTGGCAAGCAGTATTGCAATAATCTCTTTGATGAGCAGAGAGTTCACTTTCCAAACAAAATGAGCTAAAGAACAGAGAAAGCATCAGCTGTTTGCAGAACTGATCTTGTCTTCTCTTAAAGCATACCAAACCCATAAGGTCATGGTAGTCTCAAGAGGATTTCTTAGACTGCAGCAAATTCAAGTTCAGCTGAAACATTCAAAAACCCCTAGCTTGGGAATGGGTAATGGAAGCTGAAGATCTGGCTCCTTAAAGATAAAGGGTGTTTCATATTGCTTTCTTAATTGTTCTGGGGGAAGAAAGCTGTTTGCAGCATGCTCTCTTCAACCTTGGGACTAATGGGAAGCATGAAGGAGCCTTGTTAACAAACAAGAGGCTTTGGCGCTTTGTAAATGGATAAATTCTGCCTACAAAGCTGAGTTTTATACTGAGTTGGTTCTATTTTCATCTTACACAAGTGTGGGATGAATAGTGACGCCACTAAAAATACTCAAAGTATACAACTATTGTTTTTCACTTCACATTATGAATTTAATTTTTTTAAAGGCAAACCCCCAAAAAAATTCTCCAGAAAAGGTTTCCCATACTCCCACATTCGCAGTGGGAATGTGGGACAGGAAGGGGCAAAGGAGTTTGGTAAGATGACAGCAAATTGGCTGCAGAGCACTATTTCCCATCCACCCTTACATTAGAACTTTTCTGCAGGTGCTTGTAGGGCAAGAGGGAGCCTGTTCAAAGAGAAATTTAGAATTCCCCCTTCCCCCAGGAAACTGTGCAGAAACCTAAAAGTATTTTTGACAGAGGAAGACTACTCAAAAGATTCTGAAGGCTTTCTGCCCAATTTAGCTTTCTTAGCATTTCAGTTGCTTTTGGGGCTGAAATTCTATTGCAAACTTTGTCCACCAATCCTTCCCACTAGCAAAAAAGCAATGTATCTCACAAATTCCATATGGCAATACAATTCTACCAAGAAATGGAATTTTTCCCCCCTGTTATGACCTAATTTCCAAAATCCTTGAAGCACTTTTCAGTCTGATAGTGGCAGATGCTGCACATTAGACAACCATGTTTTGAAGTCAGGATATTTACCTGGATCATAGTATTTATCCTGTTCTCTAGTTGCCTGTGCAATAACCATCATCATGTTATTCAATCACTCTTGGTATCACTGTGTTGGTATAAACAGGACTGATCACACTCATTACAGATTATAAACCACCATCACACCTTTTTGCAGAATGTGACAAAACATAAAGCAAGCCATAGTTCCTTCTCTAAGTCTCAAAATACAGTAGTTTAGCAGTACCAGGTTAGAATATAGCAAACAATCTTGCCAGAAAATGGCAGACCTCTAGTAATCATGAAATAGGGTATTTCCATTGAGTACAGCTCTTCTAGGGGATCTTGTACAGATAGTGACAGAAGGAGAAAGCCTCATTTACTGTGACATTATCCACAGCCCTCAGTCTTCCTCTACAATTCTGAGCTGGAGGATTGAGGTTTGGAGACAGCATCAATCCATAACTGAGCCGTGGCTAGAGGTGTAAGTAACCTACATCCAGGTGTGACAAGGATATGCCACACCTGTGCTGGGTGTTAAGCTGGCTCCCTTTTCTCCCACTGGCTCACAAGGCATTGATTGTGGCCTTAGCCAAAATCATCTGAGAGGGGCAGTCTTTGCCTCAAACTACACAGAACATGTATGATCCCCGGTCCTCTGGAGAGCTTCCTCAGGCTCTCAGGTGCTGAGGTGCCTTTTAAGCTGATGACACACCTACTGAGCAGCAGATCAGAGCCAACAGCATGGACAATACCTGGAATGAGAGGGCAAGCAGGAAAGAAAAGTAGCTCTGTTCCAAAACGAAGACACAAGTCCCAATATACTAACTTTGTGTCCCCACTTTGATACACCACCAGCCACCATATGTGAGAAGCTTAATGCTGAGAGGGAGGATGGTGAGAAGGCTCATCAGCCCTTCATCTCTCCCCCTCCCAAGCACCATCCCTGCTGCTGTTTATGCCTCCCAACCCCAGGGACCAAAGCGCCTATTAGACTCATTATCCTCCCTCTGCGGATGTTCCCCCTGAGAGGTTCATTAGGCCTTGGTGCCTGACAGCAGGCAGCCAGAGAACCAGGTGGCCACCTTCTTTTGCAATGCCAGTGTTATTTCCAAGGGGTTAGACTTCTGGGAAGAAGCTTTTAAATTCCCTGTTTCCCAGACACAGGGAGGGCTCCATAAAACCCTCCCTGCACAGATGGATTGAAGAAAGGCATTACACTTGGTACATTCTCTGCAGGAGTTCATTACCAGAGGGAAAAGAGAAGTGTGAATCCCTTGGTGTCTCTGTCAACAAGCTTAGAAAAGCAGTTTCTGCCCCTCCCATCCCAGGATCACAAGCACATCACTTGCATGACTCCAATATACTCCAAAGCCATCATGTAACAGTGTGACAGTGCTGGAGATGGGGAGATGAGGCTGGTGTCCATTTGACTTTGAAAGAGGCAGAGAAAAAAACGGAAGCTGGAAGGACTAGCTTAAACTTATTGTTGCTACCCTTCCTGCTTCCAACTCACTTTTCATCTCTCAATGCAATATTATATTTGTTTTCAAACTTTAGTTAGGCTTTATTGACCTGCTTGGATTTTTGGACACAGAATAGAAAGGAAGGAAAGTTTCTGTCAGAAAAGATAATAATATTTTAGGAAGTAATCTGAAGGGAAGGACTTGAACAGACACTTCAAGATACAACTTAAAATAGTGAACCTACCCCCACTCAGTCCTACTTTTTCCTGCTTACACACAGACGTTGATATTTCTTGCTGCAGGCACTTCCTCATGTGTCTGCTTCCATGTGTTACAGAGGAGATATCTTTGTAAGGTTTGGAAAAGTTACCTTTCCACCCTGTATTAGGGGAGGCTTCAAGAGCTCAGGGATTGCTCTCTGCACTTTCTTCTTTGTTACTAGTATGTCTAATTTGGCTCTTATTAGGTGCTCTTCCTTTCCAGACCATGGATACTGGGAATGGCTAAGGTAGCTGACATTTAAGGGGGGCTTCTCTGTGATGAATTAAAAGCTTAATATAATATATGTATATATAGATGTGATTATATAGTAGCAGTTTTCTAATTGAAACTTTATAGTAGCCATTTTCAATTGAAACTTTATTTATAGAGCAACCATTTAAGAGAAGTGTGGGAGTCACAGCAGCATTTCAATTGCATGTCAGGAAGAACACTGGCCCTGTGGTTGAGATAAGTGACAAGAAGAGAAGAGCTGGATGTTAGGCTGAGAAACAAGATGACCTCGGGCAAGTCATTATACTTCCCTCTGCCTCACTTTCCCATTCTGTTATGCTGAGATTTTAAACAATTACCTGGCCTGACAAGTGCAATCAGTATGTAAAGAGCTCTGAAGTGGACATGCACTCAGCTGATCCTCACACAACCATGAGCACTGCTGGGAACAGGCAAGAGGGGGGTAGGAAGACTCAGTAGCAGCCTATCTTCCACTGCAGACCCTGGATATGTTTGGGAATTGTGTAGACTGTGTACTTAAATACACAGCTTGCTTATGCTCCCATTGGATCAGGAATAACATGATGACATGTAATGGCTAACTGCAGACAGGTGTAAAAACCAGAAAGATTCTAGCGTCAAAATCAAGACATCAGAAATAGATAATCATGGCAACCACCATTTAAATTAGAAAAAAATTTTTGTTTCAGAGGCATACAGCCTGGAAAAAACAGACTGAGAATGCAATGCCTTTTTGGATCGGTTGCAGGCAAGACCACACCATATTGGCTAGCAGTGCTGTGCTGGCTAAAATTCATATGGGAGATTAAAAGTGCCCTTCAGCTTCTGCTATATGTTCATCTGGGCAACATGAACAGAGGAAGAGTATAAATACCAACAGTGCAGCACTCATGCACACACACAGCTCTGCAGCACATACAGCAAATATGGCACATCATTCAGGGATTCAGAGGAGTTTCGGGAACAGAGTGAAAGCAGGAGATCGAGAGTGTGTAGAAAAAAGCACTGTACCTGGGCACACAGAAGATGTGCATACTCCAGAGAATCCTTCCTGCCCCCCTGGGGCTATTGAATGTGCTATTGAAATTATTTATTCTCTTTGGAGCAGTCACTGGCTTTCTTTGAAGGACAATGGTACCACAAGGGAATGGTACCATCCATGGTGGGCTGTTTGGTGGCAGCTGTTTTTCCCCCCAAGGGTGCAAAAGTCCTAGTATCCTAGAATTATAGAATATACTGAGTTGGAAAAGACCTATTAGGATCACTGAAATAAAATTCTCGGCCCTGGACAGGACATCCCAAGAGTCACACCCTGTGCCTGAGAGTGTTGTCCAAGTGCTTCCTGAACTCTGTCAGGCTTGGGGCTGTGACCACTTCCCTGGGGAGCCTGTTCCATGGCCCAACCACCCTCTGGGTGAAAGAACCTTTTCCCGATATCCAATCTAAACCTCCCCTGACTCAGCTTCATGCCATGTCCTTGAGTTCTGTAAATGGCCATGAGAGTGAAGAGATCACACCTGTCTCTGCTCTTCCCCTCACTACAGAGGAAATCATAGCTGCAATGAGATCTCCCCTCAGTCTCTTCTTGTCCAGGCTGAACAGACCAAGTGACCTCAGCCACTCCTCACAAGGCCTCCCTTCCAGACCCCTCACCATCCTTGTGGCCCTCTTTGGGACACTCTCTAATACCTTAATGTCTTTCTTATATTGCAATGCCCAAAACTGTCCCCAGCACTCGAGGTGAGGCTGCCCCAGTGCAGAGCAGAGTGGGACAATCCCCTCCCTTGCCCAGCTGTGATGCTGTGCCTGATGGCCCCCAGGAAACAGACAACACTCCTGGTTGCCAGGGCACTGCTGACTCATATTCCACTTGCTTAGGGCTTCCACAGACTCATAGTCCATCTTCTTATTCCCGTCTGTTCACAGAACCAGGGTTGCCCCATTTCAGGTGCAGAATCTTTCACTTTCCCGTGTTGAACTTCATATAGTTGGTTGGTTGCCCATCTCTCTAATTTGTCAAGGTCTTGTCAGAGGTGAGTTGTGGAGATCAGGAAGCAGGACATCAGGGATACAAGCACATAATGGCATGATTTGGCTGTAGCCTGTCTACATGACATACCACGGACTTGGGAATGGGCATGCTATTGACAGCTTGGGAGCAGGAATTTTAGAGGCATGAGCTGTAGGGCAGAACCTCAGGGAAAGGATCTTTATAGCTTTACTGGATAGATTACTTGGAGAGAAACATGCTCTGAATTCAAAGGAAACTGAGATAATATCAGTAGCTCAAGGCCTATGCATGCAGAATTGAGTATAAAGCAAGTTTGTTTCATTATTTTCCTGCAGAAATAAATTTGCAGGCATTTCTGGTTGCTGAAAGAGCCTTAAAAACGCATGGATAAGATGAGGTACAACAGAACTGTGTCTATGATTGGAAAGACTGCAATCAACGTATAATTAACCTGTGAAACTTGTTGCCAGAGGATATTATAGAGGAAAACAGATTAGCAAGATTCAGAAAAGGATTAGACCTTACAAGAATAGCATCTGCAGCTAGGCTTGCTAAAATAAAAACCATATGGGTTATTAGCCTTCCCACTGCAGGGTATAAAATGATGGCAAGTTGGGGTCAGAAAGCAATGTCTCCCTATTATTTAGCATTGTAAAACGGGCCACACCAGGGGGTTGTTACAAGCCTATCTAAAGCATCCAGCACTGGCAGTGGTTAGGACAAAATACTGGACTGGATGGGCCATTAGTTTGATACAGACAAGCAATTTCTTATACCATTCTGCCCTCATTTCCTGGGAGAATTCCACTCCTCAAACTGATACGCACTCCAAGCAATTGAAATTCAAGTGTAAACATGCTATTGCTTGAGCAATTTGTGGGCATACAAAGGTACAGACTAGCAGTTAGACCCCAAATCGAGGCACCTTGCGGACTAAGAGATTTTTCTATTATAGCTTTGTGATCACCACCTACAGACTTCATGGCTGTCATTCAGCTGGTCAGCATCAGTACAGGTGCAACAAAAATCCCTCTTGTGTCAGAACCCAGGACATTCCTCTGACTGCCCTGGAGGACTCGAGACCCTGGCAAGGGGCTCAGAGACCTTGGCATGGAGTCAAAAACACCTGTGCCTTCGATTATAATCCATGGAAACAATTACCAACTTTGTGTGAAGATTTGCAAACTACAAGAGTTTGAGTAGAATGATAATTAATGTGTCACAGGGGGAAAAAGTAGAATTTTGGGGATTTAGAATGGGGGTTCAGGGGGCAAGATGGAGGAATCTGGGCGTGTCCTGTCTTTTTTCTTCTTCTTCTTGTCCTCCATCTTCTGCTGTGATGGTGACACTTTTGGATTGGTTTAGAGTAGAGACAGACTGTCTAACCTAGGTGATAGGTATTGGAAAATTATTGTAAATAAAGTACATGTAGTTTTTAGTATAAAAAGCTAACACCACCCCAAGGGCGGTCAGTGTGCCTCAACCTGGCCTGCCAGACAGACTTCAGCAGGCCAGAGAAAGAATGTTATCTTATAATAAGAGAATAAGAGAAAATAAAAAACCCTGAAAACCAGAGCCGAGGAACCTTGACTTCTTCTTCAGTCGTGGGGCTGGGAAAAAAGACTTTTTAATACCTCGGGAGCCATTCCAAAACCACAAAACCTGAGACTCTTGCACAGGCTCTCAGTCTGAAAGCAGTAGAGAAATCTCCTCATTTTAGAAGCCTGTACCTTTGAAGCTGCATAGTTTGCCCACCCACCCTGTGTGATGCAGCAAAGTGAAGAGAGCAATCAGGATGGAGCAGAAGCACAGAATAGCATTTCCTTTCTCCTGCTGTTGCTGAGGTTTTCCCTTTCCACAGTGTCTCACTGTGGATAGCTGCAGCACTCTTCCCCTGGTACCCTGCTGCATAGCAGGTTAGACAAGAGTGTCTCTCTGTCCTACTAACTCAGACAGGAGAGAAAAAGGTAAGAAGTGACAGATGTGGTGAGGCAAGAGCAGAAAGTATGCAGGGGCTGTAGGGTAGGTGTCAGGAGGTGACGCAAAGCCCAGGACTAGGAACATGTGGCACATGAATGAGAAGCAGAGGGGGAGGCTGCTGGGGGTGGGGTATGCAACGAAGGAAGCAGAAGGAGTTGCTACAGACACAGAGGGTGCAGGTGGATGACTGCATGACCACCCACAAGGACACACAGCACAGAAGCAAAAGCTTACATCCATAGGGTACAGATGGACTGGCAGGCAAACACAAGCAGAAGGAGAAGGTCCAGTGGGAAGGATATAAAACACTGTTTATTCACTCCACTTTCTACTCAGGACCACAGCCAAAAGCAAAGCAAAATGTCAGTGATGACAGAGGTGAAAATGTATGATGTATAGGTGTGAACAGTGTGTCAGTGATGCTAAGTGCATTGATACAGGCACCTGCATAGAAGTGTGTGCCATTGCTGTTCCATCGTCTGGAATTTGGGCAGCGTGGGGTGAGTGCTTCACACCTAGCAGGACTGCAAGAGGCAGAAAGGACATGAATCTCCTCAGGCCCTCTCTCCTTCCAAAGAACAACCCATTTCAGAATTTAAGACCATCAGACTAGGAACAAAGACAACTTTGGGTGATGTACTGTTCATACCATCCTAGATATATGTTAGTACGCATGCAAATTTTAATGGGATAGGCTCTGCCTTTCAGATGAATTGGTAACTCCTGAATTTCACTTTCTAATTCTACTCCCAGTCACTTCAATAACTCTGTGAAGACCTTAAAGCCCTTTGACTCTTGTCTCCTCTAACACTGGCCATAGCATTTTACAGAAGAGACTATTTTTTTGGGACATGTCTAGTACAATAGGGACTGGACCCTTGTAGAAATCAATCACTTCTCTGAAAAACACAGTTAAATGTTTTTTACCTACACCACCAACATATCTCAGTCCCTGGCTCGAAGGTCAAGTGTCCACTCTGCATCAGATAGCCTGATCTTCAGAGACGGCATTTACTCTTATAAAGGTCAAACTAGTACCACAGCTATTTCCCCTCAGAATTTTCTGTGATGCCGTGTTACCTCAGCAAATCCAGAAGTCATCTCTCTCTCTCTCTCCCTCTTCTGAACTCTGGCCTATCAGGCTTGGCAGTTGTCTCATGACTTATGAGGATGAGCCCCTGAAAAGTTCCTCTCATTCCTGAAAAGGTCAGGTGCACATAAACCCACACACAAACGCATGTCCACAGAAGCACACGCAGGTGCCAGGATTCACAGATGCACACACAGCTTCCCAGCTCTGCACTGCTGTTTTCAGCAAGGACCACTCAAAGTGTTTAGCCCGACACGCTGTGATGATGATGTAAACGGAAAAAGAAAAGCCCTTCACCTGTGAAACTAATTAATAGTCAACAAACTTGCTTCAAGGCGGGAGAGCTGGCACCGGAGGGGCGGCAGGCCGGGGAGCAGAGCCCGGCACAGCTGCTAGGTGGCAGCAGCCACTCACCAGCGCAGGGCTGCGGCTCGCCCCGGCGGCTGCCGCCTTCCGCTCCCGCAGAATCTGATGCTCGTCAAAGTGAGCCACTCTTACAGCCCCCACCACCGCCAAAGCACAGCTCAAGGCTGCTGCTGTCGCTGCCCGTGACGGGAGCATACATAAACATGAAATGAAAGCCATCCTGGCTTTTGAGGCACACCACAATTGGGGTTGCAGCTTTTTAAGGGGATGTGGCTGAACAGACACCTTGTGATGATGCTGATGAAATCTCGCCTTTTCAGTAGGCAGGGAGGCTGTGTCCTCCTCCACAGCTATTTCAGGCCCCTTTATCACCCCCTATCAAGGCAAATACTTATCTTCCAAGGGCTTTTCAAACACCACCTAATTAGCTACCCCAAACCTATAAGCAGAGCAGGGAAGCCAGAGCCTTGTGTTCTGTGTAGCAAATGAGACTGAAACTCTGTGAAGGGCTCCAATTTAAAAGCAACCTTCACTGCAGCACGTGGGAAGTGCTGCAGCAGATTTAGGGGCACTTTTAAGGATGCCAGTTGAATATTATAACCTCGTTATTCATATAATTAATACTGCAACTACTACTGAATTCCATGTGTTATTTATAGAAGCATTATATTCCAGTTATTTTCTGCAGCTCTTGTCTCTTTGACATGCAATAGATTTTCTTATGGAGTGTAGGCCTGCATCACCAAGGATCCATGGGAAAGGCAGACTTTCAGTAGAATATGGTTAAATATTCTGGGCCATTTAACAATGAGATGCTGTTGAACACAGCTCAAAAATTGAAGGACAGAGATTCAAACTACTCCATGTCAGACAGCCTCCAGAATATCCATTTGCTTACTGCAAGCTACAATAGCCAGCAGTTACACAAAAGTCTTGACCCTTCACGCCTATTTCTGGCATGAAGAGCAGGGAAGCAGTAAAGAATATTGACATCAAAATCAAGTAATTAGGCTTCAGGGTTAAGATCACTCACAACTGACTGGAGGTGTATCAATTCTCCCTCAGTGGAAATGGTTTGGGCAGATATTACGTTGAGTTGGCTTAGTTCATGCTTGGGAAGTTTTCTTTGCGCTATAATAAGAAAAGGAGTGGGTTTTCAGGAAGAAATACTATTCTTTTATTTCTCTGCAGGTAGGGAAAAACCACTCTTGGCCTCTGCAGGGAATTCAGCAAGCTCAGTATGAAGGTGGTGTAAGTGTTGTGTCTGCTCCACTTAACAACAATGGTCATAGTTGCTCTGAGCTTCTATGTCTTCAAATAACCATACACAGTGAAAACAGGAAGGTTAGGTGCTGTCCTTCCTGGGTCCAGGAGCACAAAATTTTCCCAGAGATGTTCACTTTAGCCCTTTGATGCAGGGAGAAAACTGCACCAAAGCCATGCCTTCTATTTCTAAAGAAAACCAGAGTAAAGACTGAAATCAAGCTCTAGACCCTTCCTACCCACAGTATTTAAAGTTAACTCCTTCTCCCCAAGTTCTGCACCACCCAACTAGCACCTTCAAAACCCAACTTCCCACAGAGGGGGCTAACCCGACTACCTAAGTAGTGTGGATGGAAGTTTGTTTGTGCCATGTGGCCTGATCCCTGGCTCTCTTCTGTTTCACAGGATAAGACACAAAGACTCCTCTCCTGAGTGTTTGCTTTAATCACTACACAAGTGGAAACTGCTCCTGCCACTTCAAAGGCCTTGCAGAGAAAGGACCTTTAAAGAAAAGAAAGACATTTTACTTCAGGAAAGTGTAGTACTACAACAGGGGAAAACACTTGCCAAGCTGTAATACAGCAGTGAGTTTTAAGACCCTGTTATCCTTGTTGTTAATCAAGGCAGATCCTTCATGCACTTTTGTGGATGAATGACATTTTGGGCTTTTTAACTTCCCCTCATACAACACACAGTAAAAAGTATATTGGGCCTCAGACTTACGTAGGATCAGGGCAGGGCAGAACATTCATTCACAGACATTTGACTTTTGCAGAGAAAATTCCCTTGCAAAAGCCATTAGTTTGCTCCTTTGTAGTGTTGGAAATCACTCCCTGTCCCCATGCTCATTAAAGATATTGTGAGGTGCTATTCTTTGAGGACTGGCTGCATGTGGATCCTGACTCACTGCCTCCACGGAGGCTGCTCACTTTGTTTCACTCTACTCACTGTCCTTCTGCTACAGGATAAACTTGATATTCATTTAATGTGCCTGATCCTTTGTGCATCTGTTCTAGGCAAACAAAGCTCTTTCACTCCTCACCTCCCCTCAAACTTTTCCCAAAACCAATATGCTGAGGTTTGCTGCCAATTCAAATATAGGTGCCAGGTCGATGAGTTAGGAAAATGGCTAAGACTGCAATGTGAAAGAGTATTCCTCCACTTAACTCCTGCCTAGTTAGCTAAATAGCACTTGATCCATGTAAATAGAGTTGCTGTCTCTTCCTAAGACCCACAGTTAGTTCCTAGTGAGCCTGCTGGTTAATTTTCTCCACCCAGTCTGGACTGTTTAATTTATAAATTACATTAAATAAAATGAAAATCCTGTTGGGGCTGCTAATATATCATTCATTAAATATTATGTAAAACAGCAGAGATACACATTTTCTGTTAAGCCCAGACATGTTAGTAACTCCCTGTAGAGATCATGTGTGATATCTCTGGATGCAGGCATGCTGCCTAGATTCCCCCTGAGGACAACTCATCCGTCCTCCCACCATCTGTCGGCATTCTGGGGTTCCTCTGTCACACCTAGGCAGCCGGCTCTGAGCTGCGGATTCTGCTCTGTGCCTCTGACACTCAGTGTTAAATGGGCCTTGGTGCCCTCCCTGACACGCTGCAGAGGAGCTTGCAATCTCTAAGTTTCAGACTCCATGCCACAGGCTTGACGCAAAGTCCCCGGAGCGTCATTAAACCCGCACTCCGAGCAGATTAGAGATGCATCCGCATTTGTCCTTCCCTGTGTTCCCATGAAGGGTAAGTGTCATGAAAAGCCAGAAACTTTACAAAGTGCAGCAGAGCTCATCTCCATCTATTCCAAGTAACCTCTCCATCCAGTCAAACAACTCGGCTGTCATAAAGGAACAAATGGAGCCACGCACGACCAACTAGGAGCAGAGAAATAAAAGCACCTAAACTTTGGGCAGGAAGTTTCTGTTGTTGTTTCTGAAGTGTGTTTAGCATGGAGACATATTGTACATTTAGCATAAGTCCCCAGGACCCTAATGAGCTCCTAATGTACCCCATACTTCAAGGGTTTTCCAAAGAGACCAGTAACTTAGCAACAGTAGCAAATCCTTGACAGACATAATCAGTATTTGTGCTGCAGCTTTAGGCTTCCCCTCTTCTCTCCCACTAAGTGGAAGGTGGTTTTGTTTGGGATTTCTTCTCTTCTTTGTCATTGTTCATTTTCTTCTTAGGGGTTTCTTCCATGTATTTTTCCTTTATCCTTCTGTTCAGTAAAGCAAAGACCCACCGCCAGCAGTTTGCAGGGAGCAGAGTTCTTGGAGCCTGGAGCTACCAAGATTCTCCCATGAAGAATTCTGTTGCACTGGGGAGTACAGGGGTGGCTCTCTGGGGATGCCACAGGCAAAGCAGGGCTGGTGAAAGCAGTGATTTTCACATGATAGCAAACTAGACAGTCACCAGGGCCAGCAGTGGATCCTCGGGGACACCAGCTAGAAGGTGATGAGCAATGACAGTTCTTTGCTGTACTCGTGGCTCTCAGCCAGGGGAAACTGAATCACCAAACTCCAAAGACATTTGCTTAAAAGTACAAAGCAAATATTGACCGCTAACTGCTTCTTGAGGGCATGTGAGGCAGTAGGTTCCAGAGGAATTCTGAGGCAGGCTCTGCACTCTTCCCCAGTGGATGCCATTTGGTGCCAACCATGTACAAAGATTTGTCTTCCCTGCCCACATCTCCTGCCTATGCCCCCTGCCTTTTTACTAATTGCAGGAATAGCGCTGGTTTTGAAAGGAGGCTGCTTTACATCTCAAGCAAAGAACATGAAAAACTGATTCATGTTCACAAGAAATTTGTGTACATCAGAACATTCTATTAGGTGCTTAGGAGGACAACTCATTTTAGTCACACTGAGAAATCTCAGAATGCTAACATGATGGATGTGCAAAAGTGAAATGAGTTGCCCAGTATCACAAAAGGCCTGAGAGCAGGAGAAAATCTATTTTGAAGTAATTTCTATAAACCTTGTTAACATTCCGTAATAACTGCACTGTAAAAATACACAAGATGAACAACCAGATTTGAGCTAAAATTCATCAAATAGCTGTTTTGGATCTTGATTAGTACAGTTGCAGCAACCAAAGGGACAAAACAACCAGTTCTATAGGTCCAAGTTTAACTGGAATTTTACAGACGCAGCACATCATTTTTTTTTCTCCCTGATGTTGAAAGAATGAAAGGTTGATAGTGGAAGAAAAAAGCATTTAACAAGAACTTCTTGATCCAGGAGTGGTTTTTGAAATGTTTAAGAATGGTCAACTCAGTCTAGGAAAGGCTGATATATGAAAAGGTGGGATCATACCCACATCTCTTGCATTTATAGCAAGAGAAATGGACTAGGCTTATACATTCACCTTGTGAATTTTAGAGAAGTCAGAGGAATAAGGAAAATTTCAACCACTTAGAGCCAACCAATCTTATTTGCAAAATATCAACAGACTGAGAATGGAAAATGAATGAAGGAATATTTGGCAGGAGGAGGAAAAGACTTTCTTTAAGGTGGCTGCCCAGGCAGTAAATTGGAAGAATATTTTGGGCTAACTCATCTGAAACACTCCTGAAAAAACACCCCAACATTCCTCTACATGCAAAGCATGCTCACCACGATGCTGCAAAGCACCCACCCAGAGGTCCACAACCACAAATGTCCCCAGCACAGAGATCTGGAAGTCAGCACAGCAAAGACAAACCAGTGGGCTGCAGCTCTCAGCTACTGGGATCTCCTGCACTGTGCTGTACAAACCCACCCCAACACCATGAAGTGACAAAGCAGGTCCAAGAAAATATACAAAAGGATTAAATCTGCTGTTCTAAGCCATCATTTCAATGACTCCAAACTGTCATCACAAACTCATAGACAAAGGAGGGGCATATAGAAACTCTTGACCCCTGTGAGAAACCCACTGGAACTGCAGGAAACTATCACAGTGATTTGTCCCTCCTTGTTTTTTATTACACATGTGGCAAGGCAAGGCAAGTCCCAGACTCACCCACATTGTAACTTTGGCCTACAGCATCAGGCAGTTAGGTCTCCATGAAGCATGAGAGAATCATTAGCAGCGTCACTTTCTCTCGCAGTCAACCTGGCTTTAGCCAACCAGAAACGTCTGCAGGAAAAATCTGAAAATCCCATTAATGGGGATAATGATGCTTACCTCCTGTACAGAGGGCTTGGAGATTCATGGCATGGAAAATTCTGTTAGAGGTAGGTATTTATTAAATCCTTCTAGTTTCTCGTATCGAGGATCCATACTACAGCCCTACACTTGGACATGGTTTAAAATCTGTGGCTGTCACATCTACCCTGCAGACCAGATGTAGATCTCCTCAATAGTCTGTGCCTGCACCTCAACGAGCAATGATCTTTTCTCTCCTGCCTTTCAAAATATGTCACCTCACATTATGGGATGAGACAAACAAGTCGTAGTTCTCAGGTGAAATCCAGGCCCCCTTGAAGTAAATGGCTGTGTCTTTCTGTTGTAAATAGGGACAGGATTTCATTTTCTGCCTGAAATTCTCTTTGATACAAAAAAGCAGAGTTTGGTTTGGGTTTTTATGTCTGATTTTAAGAGTTGAAGGAGTCCTGAAGCTAAGTGATGAAACAGTGCTAAGAAGTTGTGGGGCTGTTGTCACCTGGGACCAGCTGCCCCAATTCTGGTAACCAGATAATCTGCTTATTTGACATTTCTGGGGTCTCTGTACAGTCTCTCCTGATAGATCTCTTCCACCTTCTTGAATAAAGCTCAGTAAAATATTTGACCTTTTGCAGCCTTTAGAGTTTCATTGTGTTTTTAAAAAGGAAAGCAAAGCATGGAAAAACATCTGCTGAAGAAAAAATTCTCTCATTTGGATAACACACTCTCTTTAGAAGAAAAAATTCTCTCATTTGGATAACATACTCTCTTTCTTAGTATAAAGAAAACAGGCTCAGAGTGGCCCACACCTATGATTTCCAATTCACAATAGAGTGCTGTAAAAATTACTTAATTCCTAAATGTTCAGGGCACCTCCCAAGGAAGACACTAAACTAGAAAGGACCATCAGGGATCATCTGGCAAATCATTATCTCATCTGGAAACTGAAGTTCCTTGTCCAGTTTCTATCAAAAGTGACAATGAATTCAGAATGTTTTGCCCTAGACCCTTCACAAAACCTGCTGTGCAGCTCAGCATAAATTTCAGTCACTAATCAGGGGGCATCCAAGCCTACACTATTGAAAGGAAAGTTGAAATCACAACAGAAAAGCCAGGGAAGAAGCGGTGAGGGGCAGTGGGGGAGGCAGAGTTGCAGGGGCAGGATGTGCCGCAGGGTGGGCGTCGAGGTGTGCAGAGCAGAGCTGTGCCAGGGTGGAACCTGCACCTTTAGTGCTTGCCTTCAGTCTGCGGTAGCTCTCGAGCTGTCTCTCACTTTTTACAAGCACTTGAATTCACTAAGCCCAGAGAGATAAAAGTGGTGAATTAAAAAGCAGTTCTCTTTGTTTGGTTTTAAGGCAGGGTATAAAACACAGGTCTTGCTGGAGCTTCACGCCTCTTGCTGCTTGGGAGGCAGCCACATTAGTCTCAGTGCCTTTCTGATATCTGCCATCAAACTAATTACCTGCCTAACGCGAACTGAAATAGATTTCCATTCTCCTGATGTGTAGGAAGACGAGGAAATGTGTGCAGCATGCAGGAGGTTGTGGGGACTACATCAGGTGGGAGAGTCTTACAGAAAGGAGCCTAAATGTAAGACCTTTAGGGGCAGAAGGAGAGGCCTAAACCCAAAATAGACACCTGATAATTCTGCTGGCTTGGCAGCAGTTAAAGACCCAAGAGTAAGATGTGAAGTTCTGATTGAGTTCTCAAGTATCAAGCTGCCTGGATCCAAGAATTTGTTCAAGGACCATCTTTAGCATTAATCCTGTAGCTAGATACATGACTGAAAAATTCCTTAGATGCTAATGCTCTTACAGTAGGATACTTCTGGAAACAGGAGTTATATCAATAAAGTGGATCACTATTGCAATTAATTTCACTGAAATACAATTGAAACAGAATGTAACATCAAATCCCCATCTGCTCACCACAAACAGCTAAGCCAGTCCTAAAAAAACCCTAAAAATAAATACCTGCTTATAGGCTGAGGGAGATTTTATTACAAAGAGCGTGAAGGGGAGGTGTGGAAAAAAAAGAGAGTAGAACATACTATTGAAATGCCATGAGCTTCTCTCTCCATCCCAGCTGGCTTGCCAAAACATATTCTTGAGATGAGGACTATTTTTTTTTTTGCTTCAGGATTAAGTAGAACAAGTACCTTTGCTCACATGTGCCTTTGCCCACATTGGTTAATTAGAAATACCCTCTATGTAGATGCATCTTTTTCCAGTCCCTTGCTTCTTAGCAAATAAAAAATCTATTTTGGCTTCCTTGCACTGACCCGTTAATTGAACTAATATGGGTTTTGTAGCTGTTCTTTGTTTTTAAATAAGCAATTTTGTACTTGCAAATTTTAATTTCCCACATGGCAAAACACTTCTGAATATTGCCAAATCCCAGGCACTATGGGTAGAGAAAATATATCTCTGCTTTCCCACACCCAATTAAAAAAAAAAAAATGTTTCATCAAGCATCCCTGCTGACCAGCCCTTTGCTGTGTGTGACATTCTGTTGGTTTCACGTGAGAGATCAGGTTGATGTGCTATGCTCAGCCTCTCATTAATTCCATTATTAAAGTTATAGAGACCTGAGATTATGAACCTGTTACCTGCATAAAGCCCAGGTAATTTCTCTCTCTCTCTCTCTCCCCCTCCCTCTCAAAAATAGAGAAGAATCTTGTTACTTGTACATAGGGCATTTTTTAATAGTAGGCTGTATTGCAGAATTCTGGGAGAAAATTCCTTTACTGACAGAGTATTGGGTGGGGGATTTTTGACTGTGTATTATCTGCACCATCATGGTGCAGAGGGAGAAATCTCTGAGACCTAAGTTGGCAATTTTTTTAATGACAGTTTTATGTGCTTATTACTCTTGTTTTTTTGCCAGGTTTGTTAGGCAGGGAGTAGGTAACAACTTGCAATCTTGTCCACTGGCATGTATACATGCATTAATGGGCCAGATGGAGCTGCAGTGATTTTAGCAGCTGAGGGTCTGGACTATTATGTTTATACAGGTCAGGGGAGAGAGGGAATACACAACTAATTTAATATAACTTTAGAGCCACAGTCTTCACTAAATTGGACATAGGACTCAAAGTGAAGAAGAAAGAGAAAACTTGGCTCCTTCTTTTGGCTCTACCACTGATCTAGTTTGTAATTGTAAGCAATTCTATTTACCCCATCTGCAACATGATTGTAATGCATCTCATAGCCTCTGTACAGAGATCTGAAATGGAGACCCAAAAATGATTTCTCAAATTTATCTAAAATTTTATTTTCCTAAAACTTCAGATATGTAAGCTTCCCCTTACACATGTAAATGTGTTTCTTTTTAATATTTGACAGTGTGCTTATTTTTTTCCTCAGATAGGCTTGCTTGTAACAATTGATGGATTTTAAGATCTTCTGTTTAAGGTATGTATTGCAGTAATTTTGCCAGCACTGTGCATTATATTTTAAACAAGAGATTTAGATTTCATTATTTTTCCCTTGAAATTTTTAAACTTCTGAATAGAAATTTATTACTGTAGAATTTCACCAGCTATTTGCTAGAGTAACAGATGCAGAGAGCTTTATTAAACATGTATGTTTTGTGGCATCCTGCCAACGTTTTTGTGCTGAAGCACAAACTAATTTGAGGCATACATGTAACTTGTTATCAAACTGTGTCGATAAGCTATAGTTTTTATATCCATAGAATATAGTGATATGTCCAAACCAAAGGAAATCAACACTATTTCTTCTAAAATTCCTAGCAATATTCTGTTTCTTTGTGTCTCCCGGATCACAGTTTCAACCCTGCTACATATTGCCCACATCATCCACAGTCGCATCTTTCCAAAATCTCTTACCTTTCCCTTAGTGCTACTTTCAACAAATCAATACAACTTCATCCAAAACTTGTCCTTGCTTCTGTCCCCTGCCTCTGATCCTCCTGACATTGAGGGGGTAGAAGGAGAAGGAGTGAGAGAGAGGGATGGCCCTTCTGTAATATGGGTAGCAACCACTAAGCCTATGACAAATTTGAAGAAGCCTGAAATAATTTGGGCTCATTGCATGAAAAACTGATTATCTTGATGACAATTTTCTGAATGTGTATGTTGATTTAACTCAGAGACTGCTGTTTCCTTGAAGGGAAAGGTAATATAGCAGATGAGGTGACTTAATATCAAATATTAAAGGATTATGCAAGGAGTGTTATGCTCGATTCTGGCTGACCCCAACTCATTCCAGTCCTACTGAACTTCTTTAAGAATAATGAAATCTTTAGCACTGAAAGGTCCATCACAGCAAGACCAAAATGCAGTTCATCAAAAAGTAGAAGACAATTTTCTTGATAAAAGGAGCAGACTTCAGAATCTGTCAGAAAAGAGTCCTTTTTAAGTCTTCTTTATAAGACATGTGATTTCAGGTTAGACAGATATAGCTCAATAATTACATGTATAAATGCACGGAATTTTTTGCCTGAAGAGGCTGTGACATCACTAGGAACAGAAGGAAGTCCTGAAACCCCATAGATTTTACAAATAATCATTAGTAATACAAACGTTACTATAAGACCAGGGACTAGTTTAATATGGGTAAGATCAGCAACTCTGTCAGTAATAAGTTGATATATGAAATTTGAAACCAAATAAGTGCCAGAGACATCAGAAACAGAAGTGAAACAAAAGTCTTAGAAAGTGGTCAGTCATTCCCAGACAGTTTTTCAGCCTCTTGAACAGCAGTCTTCTGCCATAAAATGCTGTGCTAAGCCAAGGAAGCCAAATGCATTTTAATTGTATTAAATGTTGATAGCAAAATTACAGTGGAATACATATATGAAGAACAATGACAAGTTACAGGGTCAGATTTTTGGAAGCAAAGGCCAACAGCAGTATGGACAGCAACAGGAACAAGATTTTACCTGTGTCTGTAATGAGCTCATTCCGCATTTATCTACAAACCCCCATATGCATTAGCATATACACACTTTTGACTATAATGGCCATTATAATATCTCTTCATCTATGATACATTGTTCAGATACTTTTCTCAAAAGCAACCTTCATTAAGCTCATTTGTCTGAAATAGCCAGAATACTGAACAGCTGCAAGATCCCACACATTTGTCAAAGCTCATGGAAAAATATGAATGTCTTAACGTTGTATTATTTGAGAATTGATATGTTATTATACTGTCTTTAAGGCTTTATTATAATGCATGTGCTCAAGAAAGGAGAGTTAAAACTAAATAGTCATTCTTAATTTGGGGATTTCATTTAAGCTAAGCTGTAAAACACTAAGATGGGCAAATGCTGCCATTTCCTTCAGTGATCATTTAGGTGGATGTAATTTATATACTTGTGTTTTTATGTGCATGAATGGTGGGTGACAAGAGCTCTGTAGCAGGAAAACAAGAACAAATCTTGAGAAAGCTATAAGGTTTAAAACAACAACAAAAAATCCCTAGTACCCTACTTTATTTTTTTGTTTATCCTCTTGATACTTTTTTGGCTGCCTCCTTTGACTCTGCATTGTGCAAACTGCATTCATTCTGTGTTCTTATCAGATGCTAGATACATTATATTGCCGCTTACAACAGTTTCCTGACCAAGTTAAAACAACATATCAGCCCTAAATGAGGTTTCAGCAAAAAATCTTATACAAACAAGTTATTCTGACCTACAGAGGTGCCCTTGGAGCTGCTAAACTTCTAGTCCTTGATACTATGTCACTCAGATCTAAACCCTGGAAAACTAAAGGGAGTTTTTCTCACGTTACTGTCAAACTGCATGGCAGAAAGTATGAAGTGGAAAAGTCTTCCACAGGTCCGATGGTCTTAACAACCGCAGCATTTGCGATTCTCCTTGCATTTCTGTTACTATAGTTTGGGAGAAAAAGATTCAGTTCACACCTCCCTTCTGAATCTTCAATATTTATTTTGATTCTTTATGTTAATAAATAAATAAAATCCAAAGCCTTAGTTGCAGTAAAAAACAGCACAATTCACTGCTGGGGCATAGAATTGATATACTAGATATTTCTCATTTATTAGCTTCATTCCTTTGCCTAGTCTTCTGCAGTAATGTTATTATTTCCCATGAGGGTCACATGAGATTTTTTTCCCCTTGCTTGCTTTGTACGTGTCTTTCTGGGTGTGCTTACTTATTTAATAGGCATTTTCCCCCTTTATCTGCTACTTATTTAAAGCTTTCACTATACCCATTTGATCTGAATACATTGGCTATGTACGGCCTGTGCAACCAGGTCTGCTCTTAATGGTGTATTTACACCAGGTTTTCACACAATACCAAAGAGATCCATAACCAAAGTGATTTAGAAGAGGATTTCAATGTTCCTTTCCCCAGAACTGCTCTCCTTTCCTCAACAAGTAGGAAATAGCACTGAAGGGAAAGGATTTGCTTGCAACTCTGCTGTAAAAGCACTTTTCTCTCCTTCAAAGCAATCTCCCTGAGGGGCAAAAATTAAACCAGGTTCTCAGAACAGGTACTTACTCTAAGAATAGGCCTTTTTGGCTCCTGTCAGAAGCACAATGCTAGTTCACAGACTTGTCTTTACAATGTAGAGCTCCCTCCCCCATCCCATCTACTCAGGAAACACAGACACCCTGTGGGGGGCTGCAGCCCTTCTCTCTCCTGGCTCTGTCCTGGAGGGCAATGGGGAAAGGTGGGCATGGCCAAATTGCAGCCATCCCACCTCCCTGCTCTCACTGTGGGGGAGTGGCACACAGCCCCAGTGCACAACCTGTCCAAAACTTGATATTGCAGCTACCGGGATGCCATTGCCTTCAAATTTAGCACTGAGAAACAATTGTGGTGAGAGGAAATCACTGGCAAATCTGGCCAAGTGCTGAGGGGCAGCATTTCAAGGAGATGCTTGACCAGGTCAAGACTCCAGTGTTCTCTCTCTCAGCAAAACTTCATCAATATCTGTCCCACACCACACCCCTGCTACATGAGCGCAATGGACAACACAGAAATTATTAAAGGCTTCACTTAGCTTTGTTTGGTAAAATGGCTATGGGGAGCAAATCGGTTTATAGTTTTTAACAGAACTGAAACATCCTCACACAGTTTTGTAAACTGGCATATAAATGTGGTGATGGCCTCTAAGGCTCCATCAAAACTGCCACAGCAAAGCATCTGCTTAGATACCACTCTGCCTTACATAGATGAAGACTCAGGTTTTGACAAGACTTAAAGAAGTGCTGTCTGGAAAGCTTTTAAAGCAGAATCTTTGCTCCAACCACACTGAAAAGGTCAAGTACTTTTTCTTTACCTCCTTGCCTTTCAGAGGCACTCAGGTCTAAACCACAGAGATCTCCATTTTAAGTTTCTACTTGCCTCATTTAGCAACATCACGCCTTTTGTCAACTCAGGAAATTTTTTGGTTTTCAATAATGAAGGAAGACTTAAATACAAAAGCTAATCTCAGCCCTGAATGAAACCAAGATATTCTCAAGGGAGTCTTCTATCCCTTTTAATCTAGGAGAAGAAATGAAAATAGCAAGCGTAGCAGCCTAACAGAATTTAACGGAAATAACCAGTCTAAATAACATTTTGCTCTCTTTCCTACTTCACAGAAAACAGTCAGTCAAAAATAACATTTTGTGTTTACAGACAGTCCCAGCAAGATCTCCAAACTCATTCCCTCCTCCAACTGAGAGCCACTAGCCAAAGTTAGCTCCTCTAGGAAGAGCAGGCAGTTGGTCATCCTGTCACAGTCAGAAACGGCAGCAAACCTGCCCATATGCAGCTGCTAGCCACTCCCCACAGCTGTCCTCAGCACGTGGCAACCAAGGCTGGCTTCTTCTGGTTGCACTCTTCAAACTGTTGAGGAGGGACCACCAGCCAGGCCCTGCCTCCCCACCTCTCAGGCTGGGAGGCAAAAAAGTGCTCAGATTATGGGAAATGTATGGGCAACCAGGTCCTCCTTGGGTGCCTGAAATCCATCTTTTCCAGCTTCACCCAGTATCTTTTTATGTTGGAGGATCTAGAGAGCCTGCTTCTGAGGGACCTTATCAGTAACTGTCTATGTAGTCTGAAAGGAAAACAAAGATCACTTCTGAGAGTCACCTCCAGCAATTTTTTCCCACTCCAAGTTTGAACAAGTCATCTGCAGGAAAATCGAAGCACTCTCCTGTGTCTCCTGACACACACAGTTCTTTAACTGATGCTTTTTCCAAGAGGTTGTATTAAAGGCTTTACATATGTGTAAGTCCTTTAGAAATAATAGACAGCACAAGTTAGACCCGTTTCACTAGGCCTTTAGGGAAAGATCACTGCAATTCCTGTAATAAATTTTGTTTTCTGCAAGAACACTGTTGTTGAATACTACTTTTCAGTGTGGCCAGGGGTCTTCACTAATTACAAAGCTGCTCTTCGGCTCTTCAAAGCTCTTCTTTTACACCCCTAGGAAGAGATTATCAGCAATTCATGGAGAGAAGAACTTCTTCTGTATGCATCCCCACTATTTACTAAGCTCTTCACCAACCATTCACATATCAAACTTTGTACACGACATGCCAGATAACAGAGGCAAGCCGGAAGGGAAGAGCACACATAGCAGTTGCTAGCATGTTGTCTTCTATTTCCTTTAGCCAAAAACCTCATGAGGCAGCTGTGTTGAGCATGAGAGAGAGCTTTAGACAAACAGCCTTTCTTGCAGAAGGGGTTTCTTTGAGCCTATCTTAGAGTTCACATTGCAGACCGGATCAAAAGATGTTTTCCTCCATTTTAATAGAGAAATCTGAGACAGATTGTATCAGGAAAGAAAGAGAATAAAAGAAAGACGGAAAGGTTACTTGGCAATTAGGCAATCTTGATTATTTCCTTCTTGTCTTGCTAAATCTTTCAGCTGGCTATTGGGTGGAAATGATTTTCTATTCTATTTGGCACTGGCTTCACAGCTAATTTGGTTTCCATCTATTTACCTAATCCATTTTATCTATCAGTTCTAATTCAGTCCTATCCCTGCTTTTATTTGCATGCTTCCCCTAAGCATAAACAACAACAAGTATATTTTCTTCTTATACGGAGGAAAATTTGGTTTTTTTTTTTTTTTTTTTCAGGTGAAAGGCATAAGAATAAGAAAAAGATCCTTTTAGCTCACACTTTCACTCCCACAGGGAGGTCACACAAGGATGCAGGCACCCTCTTTGACAGAGCAAGGATTTAATACCCTTTTCTTCATGCACCAGAGAACTCCAATATACAGATCCAAGTCACTGGGAATGCTGTGTCATCTGTGTCACTCTACCTGATCAAGCATATAATGCAGCTACACATGGAAGTGATACAGCCTCACAGAGAAGTTAGTAGCTCTCCCAGGAATGTGAACATCAGATCAAAGCCTTTGAAATGGGCCATGCATCCAAGGGACAGATGGAGAAGACAGAGGCAGATAATGGCAATGTGTCCCTTGATAGCTGTTTTCCTGAGCAGGTCTGTTGCCAAGTCCTCAACCAATGGGCACTTCCTCAGTTATAAGGGCTCACTTCCAGACAGGGAAACTCCAGTCCCCATGGTACACCTGTGACAAAGCATGAATTTGCAGGCAACTCAGGCACCTGGACAAGTATTTCTCATCATCACAGGAAAAGTATTCTTGTCAACACACCCACTTGACTTAGTAGCTTTCTTCACAGAAGTCAGGTTCATTCTCTCTTGCCCTATACATGAAAAGAAGCATCAAGTCTCAGGGCAGAAAAGTTTTGAGTGCTCAGTCAAAACTCTGCTGTGACTGACAGTGTGCCTTTCCATGGCCTTGCAAACCCTGTGGCTCACAATGTGCATGGTATCCAGGATCATAAGGACCTTATTTCACATCTGCTATGCACTGCAGCACATCTGCCATTTACAACCAATGGTATATGAATCACTTCCTCCCTCTGGTGTAAGAAGCAACTTGAGGTCCTCAATTTGAAAAGAGCAGAAGCACAAGGTATTACATTAAGCCTTTGATTCATAATTAAGTAAGCCTTGAGACTCATCTGGGAATTTTGCCAGACAACTTCACACACTAGAACGGGAACTTTGAGAAACTCATTTATGGTGTCACCCTGAAAACTAGAGGCATCTCCAGAATGCAGTCTCCCAGAGCAGGAGCTTTTCTTCTGTAGAATAACCTTTTTCTTATAACAGTAGCTAGCCACTGCTAGCGACACTTATATAAATCAGATCACAGAAAAAGCAAGAGGATTAAATAATTTCACCTATTTCTATTCCATCTATCTAAATAATTCCATCTATTGGCTTCAGTGCATTCCTGAGAACCCGAGGAAGAAAAATGCTGTGGCGATTCTTGCCCCATCCCTTGCTAACTTGTTTTTTGAGATGTCCTTCTTTCTTGTTCAGAGCCCTCACGCCTTAAACACTCTCTCTTGTTTTGCTGGGACTGCTGTCTTCGTTAGAAAGATTTTCAGCTTTGATTAATTATTGAGCCTGTACTGCTGAGGGCTTTCTATTCTCCAGTTCTCATTACTGATGCCTTGCAGCTTGTGTGCTTCACTGGTCCCATTGCAGGATTTGATGGATGCACCCGTGAAGTTTTCCTGCCTGCAAAGCCAGTCTTGCCTTTTGCTGATTTTGTTTGGTGGGCAGGGAATTTCGCCCTTGGCTACAGTGAGCAGTAAAGCATACGCACTGGGCAAAGTGTTATTGTTATTATTACGGTGGAAGCAGCATGAAATTCTTGCTTCTTTGCTTTCTGCATTTTCCCCCTTTAAATCTGTTTCAAAAATTTTCCCCAGCGGCCATTTTATTCTCAAAGTTGCTGTATCTTCTTACAGAAGATTCATCAATACATTGCTCTCTCATGGGAGACCAATATTCTTTCTGGTTGTTTGCTTTAATCTGGAATGAAAAGCTATGCATAGCTAAAATATCTTTTGTTTTGTTTATACTCCTTGTGCTTAGCTGCATAATCATGGCTAGCATTGACCAAAACATTTTTCTTTATTTTGATGAAATAAAACTCTTATCTGTGATAACTTGGACTTAAGACAAAGGTCTGATGCTCTGTGAAAGAGGTAGCCTGATGGGAGCGCAGAGCCTACGTAGGTAGGTAGGTCACAGCTTCCATGAAGCCCCAGAGGAAGAAGTTTTTTACAATATGGATGGCAAAACACCGGAACAGGTTGCCCAGAGAGGTGGTGGATGTCTCATCCCTGGAAATATTCAAGGTCAGGTTTGGACTCTGAGCAGCCTGATCTAGTTGAAGATGTCTCTACCTGTTGCAGGGGAGTTGAATTAGATGGTCTCCAAAGGTCCCTGCCAACCCAAACTGTTCTATATAATCAGACATTTATGAGGTTTTCTGTTCTGTTCCAGCATTAATGTGCATTTTATGCCCTGATAGATCTGCATTCAGGCATCAAGAAGAAAGAATTGGTATTTAGGATCTGGTAAGTTTGAAACCACCCAGGGCCTTATACAGCCCTGGGATGCCAGACGAGATCCTGGGGAAGGGGCTGGGATAGCTTAAGGCTTGGCTGGGACATCAGCCTGCAGGTGGGGCTCAGAATCAGCGCTGGTGAGGGTGCCCAGGATCAGATGTAGCCCTGCAATGACTGAGCAAAGCGATGGAGAGGGAGCTGGGTGCAGCCAGGCTGGGACATCAGCTGCAGGGTGGAGGTCTGCATGGACAGTGTGCATGGCCAGGCACGGCTCTGCCTGAACTAAACAGGCATTTTGTGTGTGGTGTAGGTCAAGCAGCAGCTAAACAGCAACGGTTCAGTTTAAAAGCAGCTCCCACAGCAAAGGAGACTTGTCCTGTAGAAGCCTCTGACAGTGTTTTCTGAGGCACTCTGACCAACGCCACCAAAAGAAGCAGGGCCATGCTCACCTGCACAGTCTCAAAGCTGGCTCTGAGCCCCGGCAGCCAGACCTCTGTGAGGAGGGATGCTATCAGCATCCCCTTCAATCTCCTCCTGCCTCTACCCTTTGTTAGAAAGGTCCTGGAGCAACTGTCTGTGGCCAGCTTGAAAAACTCATACATCTTTCACTTTGCAGCAACAATGGGAACAAAAAAGAACTAGATGAAAGACTAAAATAAATAGCTTTGACACAGATAATCAGTTGGCTGTGCTTCACCATCACCTGAAGTTGTGCAACTGTGTGGGCATGATCTTAGCGAATACAAAGGACTGAAGTCCAATTTAAGCACCACTGTGGATCAAGTCACTGCTCCAAGGGCAGGAAAACACACACAGACAAGCAGTGCAGGATGAGTTTTTAAGCCACAGAAACTCATTACTCCAAGCAGATGACATTCATACAGTCAGGGGTAAGAGTGGTCACTCACATCCCCTCGCACAGACAGGTAGGTATCTCACAGGTACGTGGACTCCTTTCTTTCCTTAGGGCTTCCCAATTCAAGTATTCCCCCACCAAAATTACCATGGCTGCTTGTAACCCATCCTGCACTCTGAAAACAGCTTATCAGAAACATCTGCCTTGAACCTAATGCAAAGTCAGAGAGGGTAGTTAGGCTGTGATTTGTTTCTGAGGCAGGAAAGGAGTAATAATAAAGCATTGCAAAGGCCAAAGATGGGGCTTAGATCCATCTGATACAACAGACCTCTGGTCTCCCTCCCAGGGCCTGTCCTGATTATACAAGAGAAGAAAACAAAGCCAACAGTAAATCCACAATCATTTAACCGAGGGACTGAGCCCTTTGCAACATTTGCACCAACACTATTTACTCCAATACTCCGGCACGCAGCATGCTCAGCACAAGTCTAGCACAACACACACACTGCATAGCTGCAAACACCAGAAACATGGGCTTGTGCTCTGCATGCTGTAAGCACAGCCTAAGCATGTGCAGAACCACAGCTGCCAGAACACGTGGGGACAAGACTCAGGGAGCAGGTCCCACGCGACAGAAAAATCCCTGCCATTCAAAGCAGCAACTTTCCCTTCCTCATTTGTACCTCGGTGGGTTCGGAGCAAGGCTGACCATAAAGCCTGCACCTGACACTGCCCTTTGAACAGGCTCACAGGTCTGCACACAAAGGGCTCCTCTCTGCTCAAGGAGTGATTGGAGCCCTGAGGATTCCTACCCAGAGTAAAAGGCTTGTAAATTCCCTGCCACCACCGTTTCTGCACTGTGCCCTGCAACTCTGCTCTGACAGGGTTCAGCATCTTTCTTTGTTTTAAAGGCACATGGCAGCTTTCATCTGCAAGTCAATATTGGTGAGAAAGTCTTCTGGGATCCAAAATAAGTAGCATAGCTTTTCAGACACAGCAGCATTCTGATGGCATATTAAAAACCTATGTGAATCATAAATCCCATTTCTTTAGGAACTAAGTCCCATCAGGGCACAAGACTGAGGGGAAAATGAGCTATTCTGCATATAGCTAGGAGATGATGATGATCTATGTAGGTAAGACACAGACATTCTGTTGTGAATTTTCTGTGACTGTTGCTACTTTTAAAACAAAAATTTAAAATAATGGCTTAAGCTTCCCTGTCACACACCAGAGACAAAATGCTGCTACTATTAATAAAGGTGCAAACAAATTTTTTGCAAGCTCTGCATACAACTGCCTTACCCCGACTGAAGAATAAAAATGAACGACAAATTTCTTACACACAGGATAATCACATTGCTGAAGCAAACCTTGCCTCTCCTAAGGTTGTGAGCAAGCAAAAAAGCCGAAGTGTGTGTATGTGTGAGCAACAGAGTGCATGAATATGACAGAGACTGATTTGCTGTGTGCTGAGCAGCAGGACAGGAGAATAGTTGATCTCATCCTCAGGAAAGCAAGCTACAGAAGCTTGAGGGAGTCAGGCTGCTGGCCTGCAGGAGTAGGAACATCAATCCCAGAGTGCAGGCAGTGATGGACAGCAGGTGAGCAGATGGGGAGGCAGGTCTGGAGTGCAAAGACGGTGGCTTGGAATGAACTCTGTTTGAGCTCTGGGCAAACACAGCTCAGCAGAATAGGGGCAGCAGTACCCAGGAAATCAGTCTGCAATAGCTTACCCAGCTCACTTTCAAGGCAGCGAGTTATTCCCACATGCCAACAATCTCACCCTCTTGGTCTTGCACCTTTGTCTTCTGCACTTCTCAAAACAAAAGGTTTCCAATTTTGTGCATAAGCTAGGACATCTGATCAGCTCAGAAACCTGGACTTCATCCAATTTGAAATCCACTGGGAGAAGGACAGCCCAACTCCAAAGGTGCCTGATGCCAACATTCTCAGGTTGAAGTCCTTCTCCTTATTTCCCTGAACACCATCCTCTTTCCCTCCTGCCTCACAGTTGGTTTGGAGAGAGTTATCTGCTTAGCTCTTGGACCCTGATCAGAAGCTGAGCTGGGGCCTAGCCTTTACCATCTGTCCAGGTGGCTCCTTTGCAGCAAGACACCGTCCCATGTGTCCTATATGCCTCTATCAGGTTCAGACCTTTGCCAGCTTGGCTCTGGGAATGAATCACTGCACTCTCCTTATTTGAAAGGCAAGCTTGTGCCAGCCACTCCATGGCCCTCTAGACACGTGCTCTCCCTGGGTACCTGGTACTTTCACAGTTGCCACAGCATTTGCTGAGCCCTGCACTTGTCTGCGAGATCCACAGAACTCAATCCATCCATCCTGGTTTCTGCTGCAGAATATTTTAGAGTAAAACACAGGAACAATACTTTCTCTAGACCACAACCTGCATTTTTAACCCCATGTCCTGGAATCCTCCACAGTGAAGTTTCAAGAGATCAACAGAAGAAGAAAAAAAAGCCTCTGCTTTTAGGCTACCTACAAATTAAGAAAATATTATAATTTTTAACCTGACAAAAACATACCACAACTGGACTGGGGAAGCCCTTCTCTTCAAAAGAACCACACAGGCCAGTCCCCTACCTCAATGTATCTCAGGAAAAGAAAAAATGGAAAAACATCCTTTTTTTCCTTGGCAAGGCTCTAGATGGGGACAACTTGCTGCATATTTTCCGTGAGGAGAAAGATAAAAATCTCAGCTATTTAAGTCTGCGTGCATTTGTCTTGCACACAAAGCTGATGGCACTTTAGCACACATGCCGCGTACAACTGTATCCGCAATTAATGAATACTTGCATCATAAGTACATTCAATAGGAAAAAGGGATCCTCTTCTCCACTTTTAGAGACTGGGGGAGGGGAGCCTGAAGGGGTGCTGGTGTTGGGGGAGGGTGCAGGGAAGAAATCATGCAGTGTGCAACATTAACCAGCTTGCTGGAGGCTGCCAGAACACTGGAGCGGCACAGGGAAGGGTTTAATATGTGCGGTCCTGGTCCGACACCAGCCATGGCCCCTGCTGAGCACAAGTGGCCGGGAGGCTGCCAGAGCTCACGGAGCGCCCTGGCCGGGGAGCAGGGCTGCATGCTTCCTCGGCTTTGTCTGTAAGAGACAGACAGGCACCCTAGTCTGAAGCAGCTCAGCAGTGTGGAGAGGGAATTCAGCAGCTCTCATGGTTCCTCTGGCTGTACTTTTCCTCTCCGTGCCCATCTCCTGCCTGCCTCACATGCAGCTTGCTCATTCACTTGTTCACGCTCACTCCTTCCTTTCCTGCCTCCCTCCAGCAGTGTCAGGCAGACAAGTGAAGGTTACTGTTTGGCATGTTTGTTTTTGCATTATTTATCTAGTAGAGGACAGAGCCAGACATCTAGAGGACAGTCTTAGGTCACATGTGAATCCTTCCAAGTGGGACTCAATAGCACAACCAGCCAAGTAGAAAACAGACTTGGACAGCCTCATGGAGGGAGGCAGCATTTGGAAAGGGATGTTGTGCATCTATCTGGCCAAGGAACCTGGCAACACCACAGGTCTGCCTGTGACTCCACCTTCCTCATTTCTTCTCCTTCTTTTCCAAACACTCCCTAAAGTGGGAAGTGGTTACAATCCCTTTATTTTTTCTTTTTTTTTTTCCTCCCTCCAGAACTTCATATTCAGGCAAAGGCCTGAATCTGATGGATACATATAGGACACATGGGACGGTGTCTTGCTGCAAAGGGGCCACCTGGACAGATGGTAAAGGCTAGGCCCCAGCTCAGCTTCTGAATATGTGCTTCATACAAATAGGCCTGCAGGGAACCGGGATCTCCCCTCCACCCCAATTCCCTGCAACAGCTCCTGAGAGCAGTCACTCCCAGGATAGCCACACACATCTCAGAGGAGCCATAGGAATCTCCTGGGCAAAGTTGTCTTGCCTGGTCCCTCTGAGGCTGCCCTTTGGAAAGGCTGGTGCTGCAGGACCCCACAAGAAGTGCTCCTGTGGGTGCCCCCTCAGCACTGTGAATTAAGGGAGCCTGGCACTCACAGATTAAGAATCCTCTGCTCACACATCTTCCAACTCTGTTTCTCTCTGACTCCTCCAGTATTTAATAACAGATAGCTGTGCCATACTTCAACAGAACAGAGATTTTATGCTACTTATTTTCCCCATATTTTCCAGCACATCTAAGTCTCCCTCAATTTCTTACTGAAAATGAAATGGGGACAGTTCTGCTTATACAGCTGGAGATAGTGATCACCAGTATACAGAGACTGACTTATCAAGCAGATTCTTAATGCCATAAAATCAATGGGTTTAGAAATTCTATTATCTTGCCTCTGATAGAACGTACCAACTAAAGAAACTTCTTGCCCTTTTTCTTTTTTTTTAAAGCATACTTAAATACAGCATTACTGCTGTCCAAAAACAAGCTTTGCCCATGGTCTCTAGTGGAATATTACACCAGAGCAAAGGAACAGACAGGCTGCATGGAGAAACAGAAAGGGCAGTTTCTTCTGGGTTTTTCCAGCTATTCTGTGACAGTGATCTGAGGCTAATCAGATCTCCAGATTTGTCAGCAATAATCATTCCATACTACGTAGGGTGCAGGACTCTAAGAAAATTACTTTTTCAAGAAAAAAATGCAATCAAACCAAATATAGGGCAAGTGCAAACCACAAAAAGCTGCCTGGAAGTGGGACAGTAACAGATCCATGTGAATGGAGCAGGTTTGGTATGCATGTCCATAGGTCCAAACATCCAAACAAAACCAGAGAGTATGGAAATTAAGGTCTGTGTGTTCAGCAGAGGAAAGAGAGATCAGGACACTGGTAAATGATGGGAAATGGCTGATTCTCTGGTAAAAATCAAGCAGAACATTTAGCCAGATAAGATGTAAGGGGGGAATCAAATAG
Source organism: Melozone crissalis (assembly GCF_028551555.1). Classification (NCBI taxonomy): domain Eukaryota; kingdom Metazoa; phylum Chordata; class Aves; order Passeriformes; family Passerellidae; genus Melozone; species Melozone crissalis. The sequence continues at coordinate 17,074,488 of NW_026535786.1, read as the reverse complement.
GACACAAAGTAAATGACTGCAGCAGGTGGACAGGATGTTAAGGATGAATCAGACATGAAATAAAACAACACTTGGGTGAGGGACATTCAATGGAAATCAAAGGATTTGATTTTTCCCTAGAATCAACCTCCAATACTGAGTATTTGGGCTAGATCCTTTAAACTCCACAAAGTGTTGTAAACAGTACTTAATTGAAAAATAAGTATTTTCCTTCAGTCATCTTCTTACACCCTCCTTCCAACTTCCTCCACATATCAAAAAAAACCCATCAGAAAAGTTAGGTGGTGACTTGGTACTTGGATATACAAATGTGCAAAGCTGGAAATTATTTTTTTCTAGTTTGGCAACATAAGGAGGAAAGAAACCTGAAGAAATAGTTTCCACTCAGTGTGCTTCAGTATTGTCGTTTTAGCCTGGTGTTGCTGAGTGCCACCCATCCCCAGGGCTGAGTGAGATGTGGTGAAGGCGAGGGGCAGGGTAAGTGCTATCATCCTCCCTATCACCTCCATGTCCAAAGGAAATGGACTCCAGATAAGTTAATGCTTGGCTCTGGGTCCTATCAGTGGAGAGCCATCATGCATGCTCTGAAGGAATGTGATTTACTCATGGAATAAATCCAGAAGGGAGAGGTGTTTTGACCCGATTAGCCTATCACGGCAGCACAGTGCTCTATAAATTGCTCTCAGGCAATAAGCAGCAATGCCTTGTATTGGAAACATGGGCTATTTTCAGCTAACGAAGGAGGTGCGTGGCTTTGAAGACTGGCATTTCATGCAACAACCAAGCAATCAGCCGAGGAAGAAGACAGCAACAGACTGATCAAGATACATTTTCTGTAGCCTCACAATCAATACATATAGAGGCAGTTTCTGCAGACAGCTTGTGAAGTACCACTTGTATGTTATTTAGCTTTGATGTGTCTTGCTGCATCTACATTAAAAATGCTTTGTGATCATGAGACCCGATTTCCACTTCTCATCCAGTCATGCAAATGTTTATAAAAAAAAGCTGTCATTGCTGGATTGCACTACCTGATTTCATTCAGAGGAGAGGCAGTTTAGGTAGGAGTAGACTAAGACAGAATCCATGAACAGTCAGAATAAAAATGAGACTGCCTCTTTAGACTTAGGTTTGTTTGACCAAACTGCACAAATCAAAATTTGGATCTGGAAACCTCACTGGCTTTGTAGAAACTCAGGCCCGTATTCTCTGTGATTAAATCCACCCCCTACTCCTTCCTGGAGATGTCTTCTGAGCTGAAATCTAAAGGAGAAGCCAGTCCCCTTGCATGAAAAACATACAAGTTAAAAAAGGTTCTTTGAAGAAGAGAATTTAAAGCGGTGGACAACATCTAAAGGAGAAGCAGTCAAACAGCAAGATCATTTGTTCTGGATATAATAACGCCTTGCCTTCCTCTCTGTTATCATCAAAAGCTTCTGTGTTTGTGGGAGAAAATCTCTCCCCCACCACCAGCTCAGTCCTTCCTGCTGTGAGGTCACAGCCCTGTCTTTGCGACACAGCTGTCTGTTGCTGGGGAAGTGTTTGTGCTTTCACAAAATCAGCACAGCAATGACTTCACAAGCAAGGTCATGGAGGAGCAGATGGGCTTGGGAAGAGGGAGGGAGACAGACCCCTTGTTTAAACACAAATAGCGGTGATAATTAATTAACCAAAGTAGCAGGGGAAATTATGAAAAACATGTGAAAGGTAAATGGATTTCTGTTTAGTTGTCTTTCCCAAGAGGCTAAATGTCTCAATTGAAGAAGGGAGATCTTTACAATGAACTAACGAAACAAGGACATTTTCCTCTGGTTTCTTCAAGTGGACGCTCCTGGAAAAAAATATGAACAGAGCCTACACTTTGCCATACTTCTGTCTTGCCTTCTCATCACCACTGGTTGACCTCAACTAAAAGATCAATACTTTCTATCAGAACCTTGAGTCCCTCTATCTTTTCAGCATACAAGTGCTGTGGTGGGAACAGACAATTGTTTAGACAGGAAGTTTATTGTTCTGCAGTGGCTTAACAGCAAACATGTTCTGTTGATAAAGGAAAATCTTAAGCATTTATTCTTCTTCTGACTGCCAAAGCCAAAAACTTGTCTTTAGAGTTGACCAAGGTGGCCTTTTAGTTTCTTCACATGCACAAGATTTGTATGACAAGGAATTGCAGCCCATCTGTGCCCTTACTTCCACTTGTGCTTTTAGCTTTTGGCATAGCAGTGCTGGTTCTACTATATCTGCTGTGCACCTTCATGGTGTTGGCAGAGTCATCAGATTTAATTCTGAAACATGAAAGAGCAGGTTACCCAGGTAAGATCAAGTTAATCATCTCAATATGCAAGTGAATCCATGGAATACCTCTGAAGAACCTGGACTGCATTGAGAGAGTTTTTCTTTCTTCATCATCCCTTCTCTGTACTGTATTCGTGTCACACCTACAGGTCAATATACATTCATTCATTTAAGATTTAAAGGGAAAGAGGGAAAGACAGCATTTTGTATATATTCTTTTTTTTTTTTTTTTATTCTGTGAACCCACAGTTCTGCCTTTGACTTTTTCAGTGAGAGCAGAGACTCTTAAAAAAAAAAAAAAAGAATAACAAATTTCTGTGCTTACAAGAGTAGGAAACCTTATCAGAAGATAAAGTGGTTTTGTGACTGGCAGCTCTTTCATGAAGTTTGGGAAAGCAAACAGCCAAGAAATACTATTCAGACACATCAAAATGAGTTCAAGGAAACTTCTACAAGAAATGTAAAGGTCTTTGTTGTTTTTCTTTCACCTACTGGCCTCTGTCCATCCAGCAGTTCTATGTTTTCTACTTTTGAGCTGTGAACCTAACACAGACATTGTCATGGCAAGCAATAGCACCCAGACTCACAGAACAATTGCTGAGATTGAGAAGTGCCACTGCAGATCACCTAGTCTGTCCCCTTTGGTCAGAGTGAGGTTATCTAGAAAGAGCTGCTCATGGCCATGTCCAATTTTTATTGCCCTCTCCAAGGATGAAGAACTCTCTAGGCAGCCTGTTCCAGTAAGAGCACCCTTGCAGCAAGGAAAGGGGTTTTCTTACATTTAAATGGAATTTCCTGTATTGCAATTTATGCCCACTGCCTTTTGTACCTTCTCTGGCTGTCTTCAGTTTTCAATCCACTCTGCTGTCCACTTACCTAGTTCATATTTCATCAGTTCATCAGTGAGTGGCTTCACAATGACATAAGTTATCTCCCTCAGTATTCATGCAAATATCCTATCAGATTTCATGGACCTATTTGTGTCCAGTTTGTTTAAATATTCTGGTACTACTTCACCAGGGATAAGTTGTCATTGTGCCGGTTTTCCCACTGCTCTCAGTGACCTAAGATTTCCAAAGGGAAACCTTCCTAGTAAATATCAAGGTGATGGTGTCATTAAGTACCTTGGTCATTTGCAAATCTTTTGACACCCGGTCTCTACACCATTCAGCACTGGCTCCACATTTTCCTACAGAGTGTTTTTATAGGAACCTTGCTGTCTGCAGGGTTAAATTAGCTGATACTATTAATTGGAGAGGAGCCCCACCTTGTACATATCATGGTGAGCCATGCTGGTTACAGCTGTCTTTTTTATCAACGTTTCTAATGCATGGTCTGGGGGTAAGTTACTGCTGCCTCCTATCAGATAATTAGTCAGTAAATCATTCAACCAACTACAAGGTATATAGCAAGGACAATGTTTCCAAACCATATTATCATCAGACAGTTATACTGCACTTTATCGCAAAGGCTTCAGAAGATTTACATATACCCTGTAGAACACTGGCCTTTTTTTACACCTGCTGCTAAAGTGCAGCCCTCTTTAGAGGGGAATGGCTGAGTTTTTTAAAGAGTCATGTTATGCAATAAACTTATCACAGGAAAGTGTGCAGAAGACTTTGGTAGCTACTTGATATTTTTAAAAGAGTTCAAGGAGAATAAACAGTCTAAGGTGTAATTTTGCAAGGAGACTGCAGCTAAAAACCAGTCCTTTCAGTTATTAGTTATACCAGGTTACAGTAATAGGACTTTTTATAGGGTTTGCAATTACAGTGCTAGAAAATACAGGTTAAAAGAACAATTCTGCAATTTCTTCAAGTTTCAAACTGAGTTTTACTACATATTTTTGAAACATTGCCATCCAAGCACAAGTAAACACCACCTCTAATTTAAGCCTGATAGGACAGCTCCCATGAAAGCCCACCAAGAAGAACTAAGAGAGCTAGAGTCCTTTTTGTGAAGAGAGACTGAGCCCTTTTGCATCCCTTCTGTGGCTAGTTTTGGTCATAAAAGGGGATGAAGCAAAATTATTGTGTGGCTCTGGTGCCCTGCCCAGCTGGATTAAATTGTGCAATACTGGGAGTGCAGCTAATGATAGAGTGGGAACAATGCTCATATGTAATTCTAGCAAACAGGCGCCATCCACGACCACATCCCACTTTTACATAAAACACATGTCCTATAATGTCACATTACTTTAAAATCATAGAATCAGATTTATGTTGGAGAAGACCTATACGATCATTCAGTCCAACCTAACACTACCAAATTCCACTAAACCATGTCCCTAAGTGCCCCATCTACATATCTTTTAAATACCTCACAGATATTTCACAGAATATTCTGAGTTGGATGGGAACTTTTTAAAGGGAAGACATCCCAGGATGTGAAGGAGTTGTTTTACCATTCTGTTACCAGCCTTCTAGGTTTGGTTAAGTTACCCACATGGAAGTAATTTGATTTGCCTCACTGTATGTGTGGTATCTGCACAAGGATGGCAAATATGACATCAGATCTAAGGGAGACCTTCTATATTCTGAAGCAGGCAGGACATCTTCAGGCATTTTGAAAGGTAGCAGATGATTTCTGGTGTGTCAACAAAAGTGTTTCAGTTCAGAGCATAGAAGTGTTAATGGAGTGAATTGCCAGGTCATCCCCACTCCCTGTGTCCTGGAGCTGTCTAGAAGGCTGCAGCCTGGATTTCTTTCTATTGAAAATAAGATACACATCATTTGTACTCCACCTGCTAATGGACATTCAGTTCAAAGCTAGATCTAGTTCAAAGCAAACCCCCTTGAAATTATTACATTAAGGTCCTTTTCAACTCCACAAATCTATTCTTACAGGTCTACACCATTCCTAATGCAGACACAACCAAATCAGTAGTCCAGCTCCTTAAGCAGACTATCCGAATTGCAAACTAGGATAACTGTTCTGGTCTAACCATGGAATATTACGTGGATAAATAAATACAGGAGTACAGGCTGCTCTGACACTGCTGGAACCAAAGATGTGTGTGTGAAGAGAACAGGAGCTGGAAGAATCATCATGTAAACAAATGCAGTCAAATCAGGGATTCAGATTTCCATGTATGTCTGAACAGGTCCTTAACAAGGGCAAGCACATTGGTCGTGGCAGTCCCACTGCTGACATCAGCATCATGACTGTGCTGCTCCCCATGCCCTCTCATGCTCCCAGCAATCTTTAATTGAAAATGACATTCTTGATGTTAAAAAGAACAATATGTATTGAGCGGAGAAGAGGTGCTTTTTACCTTCCACTTACCAAAAATGATCTCTGTCACTGGCTTCCCACCTCTGAGCCTTGCCCACTTTCCTCCTGAGATACAGCTACACACATGCACACTTCCTCCTTTTTGAAGAAAACCTACTCTTCCCTCAAGCTCTTTGCTAGCCTAAATTGAAGTTTTCCAAGCAGAATTAATACCACTACTTGGAGACCAGTCCCACTTTCCTTGTGCCACTATTATGAGGGAGGACTGTATGAAGAATGACCAAATAAATATGACTGCCAGAGCTTATTCAGCTAATGAGAAGCCCTGCTTTCTTTTGTCATCATCTTATTGTGTGTCTTTGTCCTCTTCCTTCCCTCCCTATCCTATGGCAAGTCCACTGAATCACATCTTGGAATACCTATGTTTTAGTTTTCTGCTCATCACCTTTTAGGCCTAAAAAAAATTATGTTCAAGTACACTTCTCAGACAATCTAGATCTTTTTTTCTTTAAAAAATTACTATGAAATGGCAAATATTTTGGGGTGGAGTCAGATACTTCCTGGAATAAAAAGAGATCTGCAGAATCAGGGTTTCACAGCTGGATGTACAGTATAGTATATACAAACCTATTTAGAAACAGTGAACAGTGGTCACTCCCACCATACACACCCTACTGGCAGAGGGCAGAGGTGATAGCAACCACAGAAAAAAGCTTTTAAGAGATCCAGTAGAAGCTCCTTGGGAAACCTACATGAAACAACACTTGAGAGACCTGAATTCCTTCCTCCATCAGAAATTATATAGTGGAAGGGATAAAAGTCCTTTTGGAGGTTGCCCCAGGAACAGATATTCCAGGTCTGTTGTGCTTAAATGTTACCTTTTTCTTCAAGAAGGAACACTTCTCAGAGATGCAATGCAGTGGTTCCCATGTTTGGTGTAGTGTAAGAGTTCAACTTCCCCTACAGCCTGTTTGTTTCCCATTCAAAAATTCCTAGGGTGATGTTTTGCAGAGGCTGATGTCACTCAAAAGCAAAGGGAGCTGGTGTCAGCCAAGGCACCCCTGAAGTGAGATGACTGATGCCAAGAAGTCTGCACTGTGTACCCAGCCCTTCACTTCTCATTACCAAAACTACCAAAAGACAGTCAAATGTTTTCACACACATGTGCTAAACTTCCTAGAGCCTCCTCAAAACATGCTAACATCAAGTAGTGATGGACTTGTTGTGATGTAGTTGCTGCTACACCAGAGCCAGCTGAAAAATTCCCTTATTAGAGTTTCCTGCAAACATACAGGTCAGTGCCTATGAGGCTGAGAATAAAACCCCTCAGCAAAAAGCAAATAAATTGGCACCGAAGCTTGAGACTTTGAAACAGCATTGTTATAAAGCCCTGACATGCTCAAATCAGAAAGATACAAAACCTGGTCACAGTAGTAGCTATATGCACAGTTGCTCTCTCTGCTGCTAAAAAATGCAGGGAATAAAAACAAAAGGGAAAGGGAAAATGCATTTGGATAATTGGCCTTTGAATCCTGTCTGTGTAGCTTTTATTGCTGTTATAGTTCTGTCTCTGTATATGCAAAGATATTGGCTATTAACACTATAAAGTATTTTTCACTGTTCTGAGTACACAGGTTTTGTTGAGATCCAATACTAAACTATTATACACCTTCCTGCGAATCAAGCAGGCTGTGATTCAGTTCCCTAAATACAGGCAACTGATGCCATCTTAAGGACCATAGGGTATCCTGCTTGGGTGTCCTGAATAGCACAGACCATGTGTAGTCTGTGCTGGCCTCCAGTGGAATCTCAAATATCCCAGAGTGTGTAAACCAGTAGTAGATACCTGCACATAGATAACCCAGCCACTCTTGTCCTGACCATTTGGTTCACAAGCTTCAGAATACAAAGTTTTTTCACCAATATCCTACTCTACTCACTCATCTCCTGTGGAAAAGAGAGGGAAACAGTTACTGCTAAACTTGGTATCTCATGAGGATTTCAGCTTAGTGAGGGTCAAAAGAAGAAACTGGAGTGGCCAGGCAGGTTCAAATTGCTCTGTGCATTTTTTAACACCACAGCCTAAAATTCTGATAACTCACACTGGTTTAGAAGACAGAACTCTTCTGCTAACACTGTTCCCTCAAATAACCCAAATCTCAAGTTACTAGAGTCCAAGGGTTACAGAAGAGCAACATAGTAGGCTATGGAGAGGTACAGAAAGGGGGCCTGCTTGGGCCACAAGGGTGCAAGGGTCAGCTCCCCAGTATATGCCCTTTATTTTTGCTAAAGCTGTTTTCTGTTCTTGGGGTAGTCCTTTGCTTTTTTAATGAGTAGCCCATAGAAAGGCCATGTGAAAATGCAGTTTTTCTGGGAGTGTCTGGGGTTTTTAGTTCCTTGAGGATATCTGTAGAAATGCTTGCACAGCCTCAACTGTCTGTATGCAATGGTTGCAGACACTGTGGTAGCTCTGAGCTCTTCTAAATTCACTGTTTGTGGACCTGTGAATGTTTGTGTGCAACCACAGGCGCCCTGCTTTCACGGCTAGGACAGACACATGCATTTATATTGGGAAAAATACCTCTGTCTTATCTACTAGAGTGTTGCACAATGCAAATCCAGCAGCAGCAGCCGCAGAAGGATGCAGATTCCTGCCTCTCCTCCTCATCCACTCTTTCCCTCCTGTCACTCCAAAGATAATGATCTGTGTTGTGGGCATTTGCTGGAAAGCTTAAACGTAACCATTATTTTTTAGGTTGCTGGAATTGAGGTGGGTGTCGAGGGCTCCTATGAATACAAATAAGCTCAGATCCAAGAAAACTCCATCTTGTCTAATCTTCACCAAGCAGTAATCTGGGAGGCACCTTGCTTGCTCTCATTTTGTATGGAAGGAGAGCAAGCAAGCCACAGCATCAGCATTGCTGAAGTCTGGATTGATCTCACATCTTGGCATCCTGAGGTCTCCTAATTCTTCTCTACCTCAATAGCTATAATCTGTCCCAGGAAGTAATATTCACAATGAGACAGTTCCTCCTACCATTACTGGAGCAGCAGAGACAATTTTTTTTCCTTCCCTATTGAGTCCACAAATGCATGTTCAAAACAGACACAAATTCAAGATGCAAGGCTTGGGATTTTGTTGAAAACTTCTCCAAATTTCAGGTGCAGAGGCTGCATTTGAACCCATTGATTAAGCTTGCTTATTTCAATACAGAAGTTTACAGCCTTTTTTTTAAAATACATGACCTGGAGGACATGAAACGGTGGGATTTTAATTTTTTTCTAGTGCACTTGGGTATTAATTGAGCAAACCTTGCATGTTCTCTCTCATCACACAATGACACCTTTAAATGATTGCACACAGTTCTTTTGCAGTTTACCCATCCCAAGTAAGGAACAGAAAATCCCACAAAAATTATGTTCGTGTAATGGGAGGACCTATCAGGAACAGAAGAAAAATAAAGGCAATGAGGAATTTATTCTCTTCCATGGCCCAGAAGTGTACAAATAAAGTGATACTTGACAAAAGGAAAAAATATGCAATCCCTGAAAATGGATACTTATAAAAAACTGAAAAAAGAGTACAAATACTCTTTGGTCATATATTGGCAAGACAACAAAGCAAAAACCAGTAGAAATCCTATACAATGGACATGAATTAGAGATGCAACATAGTCTGTGCAGGGATTCAAAAAGGTAAATGAAAACTTGGCTTAATTTTTTAATAGCAGTGGTGATACTTGAGTGTAGGACAAGGCAGTGTAGCTAATGGGGATGAGAAAATGGAAGTAAACTCTGAGATAATACTGCACTCAAGGAGGTGGAACAAAAGAACTTTCACCCCAGAATGTTTAAAGAACTGATAAGGGATATTGCAGCATAAGCTGCAAGAATCTTTGCACATCTGTCAGTATAGAAGGATATTACACAAAGGCAGAATACCTGATTTAAAATAATACAAGTAAGGGGGGAAAAAAGTGATCTGGGCAACTACAGGTTTAGTTATATGATCCTGGCAGTATGCAATACATGCAGAAGCAATTAAAGACATAAAGGCAAGTGGAAAATAATATAAAATGCATTATGGATTTTGCAAAAGCTGAAAAAAACCCTGATTGCCTTTTCAGATAGGTGATTTTTAAACGAAAGAAATGCAGTAAAGACTAATCTATTACTATTTAAGTAAAACATTGGATACAGTGTCTGACTATTAGTACAGTTTCTGATTATTAGTTAAGATGTAGATGATGGCATTAGTAAAGAATTTTTAGGCAAAAAAGGAATTTATGAAAGATCTTTCCACAGGTCAGGCTGAAAGGGAAATTTATTAATGGAGCTCCTTAGGGAGTGAGAACAATTTTGTTTAATATTTTCATTATTAATCTTAACATAAAAGTAAGAGTCTGCTTTTGAAGAGGACTGGTGACACATAGAAAACACTGTCAATGTGGAAAGAGGAAGATGAATAAACAAAGATCTGCCTCACCTTGAGGACTGGTCAAACAGAAATGAGAAAAGCACAAAGTGCAATGACAGACACTGCAGCAAAAGTTTCTCATGTGAGTGGGGAGCTCGTTAGCTGGAAAGAACAGTGGAGCAGCTGGACTTGGGAGCAGTTACACATCACAGGGTAACTCAGTGACACAGTGACAAAGTAATGGAGATGTCACTGCTAAAAGCACAAGCAGAGATCTCATCTGAAAGAGGGCATAATTCTGGTTACCCACTTTGAAGAGATCTTGCTCTGGTTTTGGTTTGAACTGCTCTGCTTGTATGAACTAAGGCCAAGAAATTTCAAGTTAGGGGGTCGCTAAAAGAGCTGATTTTATTTTTCACTTTTTAAACTGTTCCCCAGATCAGGATGAGATGTTGCTGGGTCTGCAAAAGTACTTAATTATACAGAGAGTAACTGATCTCTCTTTTCCTCCATTTGTGTGAAAGTTTGCAATGGCAAGAAGCAATATGGAATCACAGCCTCCACTGGATCTGTACCAATTTATTCTGACCAGGAATTTGATCCTTCTGCTTTTTCTCCTGATGAGGAAATCTGATCCTTTCACCTTTTCACCCATACAAGCAACTCAGGCCTTTCATTTAGCCCACCACCCCAACCCTTGTTGCTAAGGATGAAGAGATAAATGCTGCAAAAGCAGCACTGGAATAGAAATCCTCGATAAATAAATCTTCTTGTATGAATAGAAGAACATGTAGTTCTTATAAAAATGGTAATTAGAGCCCAGCATGAAGAGGCTGATTTTTTCATAGAAATAATAATAATAAAAATTTTTAAAAAGTGTCCAAGAGCATTCATTGAGGGGGAAGTTATATTTGCCTGCATTATTACTGTTATTATTGTATTACCACTAATAATGATGATAAGGCTCTTGCTAAGGGACAGGACCTTCTATATAACTAAGTAAACAGCCTAAAAAAGGGCTTCCCTTAAGGCATGTCTTCAAATAATAAAGACAATTGGCAGATCTGCTTACAGACCACTGCAAGGTACCAGCTGATTGCTTCTCTCTAGTAACTGTATAATTTGCTTTTACCTTGCCAGTTCCACTGGTGTCATGGAATGACAAAGCTGGCAGCATTTGCATCAGCAGACATTTTCTGGTCCAGAAAATTCTTCCCATAACTTCTTTCTTAACCTGTCTTTCTATCCCCATCTCCTCCATCAATTTATTTGTTCCTTCCTTCCCCCACCCCAGCCTAATGCTTGCAGAAGGCACCACTGTTAATTTAGCCAGGAAATGGTTTGATAGTGATAGGAAATAAATTGATCAAACCTTTTGAACAGCAGCCATGGGAAGAAAGAAACACTCCCAGCTATTTCACAGTGACCTCTCCCGTGCTTAAAGAAAACTCATAAGCTCTCAGCACGAATTAGCATGGCCTCATTATAAAAACAGAATTGGGGTCAGAAGAAACTAAGATGGGTAAGGGGAAAAAAATTCCCATCAAAAGCAACATCTGAGACAGAAATGCCCTAAATGGGGAGGGCAAAAAAAGCAAAGCTTCAGAGGCAAGGAAGAGTCTAGAGACAGAAGGGAAGTAAACACAGCTTTCTTAAAAACAAAACCAAAAAACAAACAAAAAAAGAAAAACCAACCAAAAAACCCCCAATCAGACAAACACTCCACAAAGTCTTGATGTCACACAGGACATTCCTGCAGAATAGAGTTTACCTATTTGCATCCTTCATGTATTGCCATTCCCAACCCATTTGCAATCATTGCTGCCACGATGGCCTGGTCAAGCCATTGCTCTTTGATGGCCTGTGGAAAAGAGGGCTGTCTTGAAGACTTTATTTGCACAGTCTGAATTCCAAGGGAAAATATTGTGAGCGTCAACTGCACTGCTGGCATTCAGTGTGGGAAAGACCTATCTCTTCTACCTGTGCTGTATTTATTTCACCTGCATGACATCACTCCTCACTGTGGCAATGGTGATCCCAGCTATGCTGGATCTCTTTGTAATGACACAGAGCACCCCAGTGCTGGCATCAGTCACCAGCAGCAAAACCAGCAGCTAACTACAAAAATGTATCTCATTATGCTGCCATACCCACGCAGTTAGCTGCTAAAGGAAAGTACCAGAGGGTCTTGGTGTCAGTTCGCGCTCCAGCTGGCCATGGAGGGAGGCTGGCTCAGCTGAGGTGCCCAGCCAGGGGACCTGTGCAAGCACAGCTGCTGGCCTGACAGGGCTCCCTGCCTGACAGCTGGACAGCTGTGCTGCAGCAGCCTCTCTCCACAGGCCCTCTACTCATGCTGGGCAGCTCTTTCTGCCTCCACTGCCTTGGAGGAAGGTACTTGGGAAAGGAGCTCCTTCTCACTCTCCACACTCTCAGGAGCTTTACAAGCCACCCTCAAAAGGCAGCGCCACTGTGGCATCAGTAACTATCCCACCATCCCCATGGGTGACACACAAGAGCCTGGGAGCACACTCAGGAGCAGGTCAGGGTGACTGTGCAGGCAGGAGGAGGAGCCACAACCAATGTGCCTTGCTCAGGGTCACAGGCAGCATCACTGTCCTCTATGGCAGCTTAAAACACTAGCTCTGACTTCCTCACAGGAAAAGGTAATAACAGTAGTCGTGAAAGTTTCTGCCACAAGAAAAAAAGCCCAGAATCAGCTGTGCTCATTCAGTTTTATGAGAAAGAGACACAATGAAGAGGCTCTGACATTTTCTTCCCATCCCTACTGCAGACCTGCAAGCCACTCTCCCAGACCTCTTGGCCATCAAGCCTCTTATTCCTTCCAGACAGAGACAGGCTGTGGCTTGCTGCCATCAGATAGCACAGCTCTATTGGCACTGGGCTTTGTCCCGCTGCCTTTGCCCTGACAGGTGGCAGCAGGGAGAGAAAGAAGCTGGCAAGGCAGAAAATGGTACAAACCAATTGAGTCAGCAGCACAGGGGATCTGTCACTTCACTCCTCTCCCCCTCTTTTAAATTATTTTTTAAAATTATTTTATTTTATTAATTCTGACTGGGGGGGTGGGGGATGAGGGAAGATAAATTAAAAAAAAAATACAAGTTGGACCTTGAGTTTATTTACTCCGATACTATCCCTGATCATTCTGACACTTAAATATCTCTGCTGTACAGCAGCAGGACCTCCCAACATCAATATTAATGCTGCTTGCTCATAGCAATGGCTACTGGAGGTGGCAGTTCATAATTCAGATGCAAAAATTAAAAGGCAAATTTGAGAGAGAAGGAGTAAAGCTCCTGTATTTGCTCAGTCTGCTGAATTAAAACCCCTCAGTCAATTCTACAACTGTCTCCTATTAGCAAAGGATCAGAACTCAAGTGTGATTTGAGAATTACCTCCCATACTGAGCAAGAGTATGGGTTTGAAAACTAAAAGTCAGGCTGGTCAAATACCTGAAAAGCAGTGTCATCTAGTCTCAGCAAAGTCTAAATACAACAATGTCCATGTTTTTTGTGTTGGTTGCTATAGGAAATGTCCAGCCCAGAATAAATTACTCTTGTGGCATATGATAGAAGTGGCAAATCTACCTTGATAAAGGTGGCCTTAAAGACTGAAAAAAACCCCCAAACAAATAACTTAGCCCCTTCCTCCAAAAGCAGGATGCTTGCCTAAAAAAAAGTGATTTCCTTAAAAAAAACCCCACATAGTAATTTTTCTTTTCCATTCTCTCCATTCCTTTTAATATAAATCTCCTCTGTCTACCCAGAAGGACTAGAAACATCCTTCAAAAAGAAAATAGCAGGAGGCTGGATTTCCATGTAATAGCATGTCACCAAGAGCTGCGACTTTAAGAAATATACCAACTATTACAACACTCCTGACAAAAAAAAAAAAAAAAAAAAAAAAAAAAAAAAAAAAAAAAAACCCTAAAATTGGCAACATTATTAGGTCTGTGAGTCACAGGGGCAAGACACATCAAGCACCAGCTGCAGCAGGTCTTCCTGCACCCTGTCCCATGGAACCCCCCCAGCTGGTATTTGGAGGGGGAAGTTAATCAGGCCCCAAAAGCAGCATGGCTGTGTTAGCCTGGCACTGCTCTAGAGACCAGCTGGGCAGTCCTGCAGGGCCCTGGGTTAGGACAGGTCTGGGGTTGGCCAAAAGAGCATCAGCTTGGTTACATGTGCAAGCCAAGGCAGAGGACCAGAGCTGTCTGCAGCTCCACATCGAGGGGGCTGCCAGAGAGAGAACAAGGGGCAAGGACACTGTGGGAAGGTATGGTAATGTCTCACAGAGGAGATTCTGTAAAACATCATTTCACATGGAGTAATGTTTGGATACCTGAGTCTAATCATGGAGTTAACAGCCCTTATTTGCACAACCTCACATACACACACAGTGGTGCATAGGATACAAATCAAACCTCTGTCTACTTGCAAACAGCATCCAGGCTATTAGGACACAGCAAGCAGCAGACCAGCCAGGATCATACAAAGGAAAACATTTCATCTTCCAGCTCTCTATAGGGTACCAAGAGACATGTTTTGCACCAAAAGACTTGCTCCCTTTTCATCATTTTCTGTTTCTGCCCTTGCTGTCAGCGCAGAGTGGCCCAAGAGAAGGGATTTTTAGTACTTGCTGATGCTTTGTTGTTTAATCAGATGGCTGCTGGAATCAAGGTTTGCTGGTTGAAGAGGCAGCTGAGCAGGGACTTTCAGAGAGCAGAAATGTCAGTCGGCCTCTTGGGAGACAATCCCTAATCCTTCCAGAGCTCCTTCAGACATTCTTATTTATTGATTTGTATTTTAAATGGCCGGGGGAAAATGGGGTGCCTTTAAAATAAATAAATAAGTGAAAGCATCAGAATGAGGTGAGTGTATCTGTTAAGCTGCTGACAACCCATCTGACTGAATTCCACCTAGCACTTGCCACACAGAAGAGCAAAGCAGGGCTAAATTAATTTAAAATTTGGCATGGATGTCAGTGAGTAGATGCAGGTACTGAGTAAGAAATAGCAGAGATCACTCCTTTTCCTTACCAGTCACATTTCCAGAAAGCACACAGTGCTCCTGTCTTAATGAAATACAGATTTCTTCCAAAACTCAGTCATCCCCAACTGTTTTAGGGCACCTCTGCCTGGCTTCAGAGAATTCCTGTTATCTCAGTCCCCACTGAGCCTTTTCTGTCACATCTGGTGCAGTAGATGTGCAAAATGGGAAAAAATCCTAACTAAAAACCAAACACACACCTGAAAGTCTTCCAGGTCTGTCTTCGAACAATGTCAAATTAAGGTGAAATACAAGTCAATCTAACCTGAAGGATTTCTCACTGAAACTTTTGAGTTGAAATTTCAGGTGCATTGCAACTGAAGAGCGTAACAACTGATACTCCTGGAGCTAAACTCATTACTTTGATTTCTACAGGAGCAGAAACTTGTGCTGGAATCTCATTTGCCTGGGCCAGTAAATAACAGTGTCAGTAGTCAGGCAATCTGTGGCACTTTTCCTGTTAAATCGAGTCTGAGCTTAGATCTCTCTATAATTACAATCTATATTTAAGAAACCTCATTTCCCTAATAATTAAGCTAATTGTACTATCTTCAACACAAAGTTGGCAGAACCCTTGAGAGCTGCTTTCTAACCATGGCTGATTTTTCAAATGCAAGGAGTTTCTTTTACAAAAGCAAGTGAATAGAAGACTGGAAAAAATTTTCAAAGTGGCTCTGTGAGACAGAGAGGTGCTATGACCTGTGCTACGAATGGAAACCGAGGCAAGGGCATTTCCCGATTTGCCAAAGGAACATACAAAATCTCTGTGGCCGTACTAACCCTGTCATAGCCACTGGAATGGATGTCCCCACCTCTCGGCATTGTGTTGGCATTGTGACACTGGACCTGCTCTTAATGAAACACAGAGGCAGAAGCCCCTACTTTCTCAGTTGTAACAGAACTCTGACTACTTTCTCAAAGATTGGCATTGTAAGATGGGTCTCGTGACCTAGTTCTAACTTGCTGCATTATCCATTTACCTCTCTGCTTGCTTTGACCCCGTTCCCCTTTCCCACTTGTGGGTAGATGCATTTTCAAAGTGACCTTTCTTGCTGCTGCTCACTAACAAAGAAGAGCAGTGAAGAGTACCACTTCAGATGGGAGACAGGGCTGGGAGAAACACCATCCAAAATGGTACCCCCCTGAAAGCATCTATCTTCTAATTAAGAAAATGTGAATTCAGCCCTTTAGCTCTAACCAATGGGTATAGGGGGTATTTTCTTCAATGCAACAGAACTCCATGCCTACTTTTACACAGTGCTACCCTCTGCAAAATAGCAATCACAGAAGAGCTGGGTTCAATTGTGGTCCATGCAAAGAATCCCCCATGAACAGTCAGGCTCTTGAAAAGCTTTGAGAGAGGACGGCCAGTGAGTTCATCTCTTTACAACCCAGTGGCTCAAAGAGACATCTTTGCCTTCAGTCAGCACTCAGATGTACCGCAAGGCTTCCCTTTGTGAAACAGAATAGACGTCGCCAACGACAGCGAGCATTGTCCATGCGGGCATAAAGCAATATTTGGACATGCTGAATGGCTTCCTAAGATGAGAAAAAGTGCTGAAGAAACACTAAATTATGACAGATGGGAGCCCTAGAAATGCAACTACCCCCAAACTGGAAAATGAAAAGCCGGCACAAAGGGCAGGCATAACAATAGAATTTAGGCATAACGGAATACACGCCATTTAATGTGGAGTGCACTGAAGCTTCGATACATAAGTCAAAATCCTAGCCATTAAATAGCCTCATTTAAAAAGTTTTAAAGCAATTAAAATAAATTAGAAACTTCACAGGAGGACAAAATCACTGAAAAGGATAAGAAGCACTTTATGCCAGGCTCTGCTTCTGACAGTGTTGTGCCCATGAGGCCAGATTTTTATTTGAGAAGAGCTTGGGGGCAGATTTTCAAGGGCTCTGCACCAATAATTAGGGACAGATTTTTCCAAACTGCTCCGCTTCCATTATCTAAACAAAGGCCAGATATACCAAAGTGCTCAGGGCCCAGCAATTTCTACTGTGACAGTTATAGTCACAACATGGCCAGATTTTTCAGAAACGTGACCATTTATTCCCTGTCTGCTGAAGGAGGAAGTGGCCTATTTAAAGGCCATCTTCTAGGTTTTGTTCATTGGCATGTTGGAAATAGATGATTTTTCAGTCCCAATAACAGTGAGAGTGCTCCAACTTTGCCAAGTCTGAGGCAGCATGGTCTTGAAAGACAAATGGAATAAACCCTGCTGCTTTTGGTCTATTTTCCCTAATTCCTGCTCAAGAGACATCTATCATCGACCTCCATATGAAGCACTTTGGAGCTGACTGCAGAAGCAAACTTGTGAAATTATAATGCTGCCTCCAGCCATTTTGCAGAGCTAGATACATCATTTGTGGCACACCAGAATAGGATCCTTTCTAAGCAAAAGAAAAATCCCTTAGCAATGCTGCTGATAGAGAAGAGAGCACAACAGGACTTTTTCAGCTTTTAAGCTGGTAATAGCTAGACTTGGAAAAGAAACACCTACAGCCAGGCCACAGACCACCAGGTTTGAAAACTGCAGGGAGTTTGTTTCCCCTCAGACCATCCTGAAATGGATGTTGCGATTCTTCCTAGTGCCAAAGTCGTCTGGATCAGGACTGCTATACATACAGAAACAGTACTTAACAAAACCAAACTCCATAACTCAGCAGTGCCTACTTGTCCCCAAAGCGGGGGAAAACTTTCTATAAAATCATTTTTCCTCAAAAGTAATTACTGCTCTTTCAGAAGAACAAGTTGGTGAACTTGTCCAGTGCCTTACATGTCTGTCTCTGCCAGAGCACTACATCTGCTCATGATGAGCCCTGTACCTGCCCAAGGGAGTGAGCCAATGACCAGTGCCTCCAAAAAGACCACTCCACAGCAATGATGCTCTGGTAAAAGACTAAAAGTGAGGTTCTAGCTCTAAGGAAGTTCAAGATGCCTTTAAAGCAGTGAGAGTACCCAACAGTCTGTTACCAACTCTTGAACCCTCAGTGGCTTTGCAATGGGTGCAATGAGGTGTCTCAATCTAAACCTAACCAGGATTAAGCAGCAGCTGCAGCACACCACAGAGCACATGGAATAGGATACTCTCAATTAGACATGAGGTCCTATGTACCCAAAACAGAATAATAAGACAGGTATATCTAAGTTACTTAAATGCTCTCTGATATTTTAGATTTTCTCTTATGTCTGTCTTCTAAAATTTATTTAAAACAATCAGAAAGAATGGGACGGGGAGCAAAAGTGCTCTTCATACTTATGCCTTCCATATCCATTTTTACCAATGGGAATTAAAACCCACTGCCAGTAGAGCACCATTAAAGCATCTCAAAGTTACATTTAGACAAGGAAAATTGGGTAATGCAGGTCCTGGGAGGACACTAGTGCTCCTAATTCACCAGTGGTTCTATGGTGGCTTGATGTCCTTGCAAGTTAATCATACATTTGATAACCTCTAACAGCTGGACTTGAGAGCAACCCATTCAGTGCCTTATGGAGAGAAATAACAGGGCACTGAAGAAATTGCTGTCAAAAACAAATCTCAGAAAAGACAAGCTAAGGCTTAAAGTTTTTACTTGTAGAATTGGCTCCAATCCTGTCTTAAATAACTTCAAGGGGGCAGTGAAGAGGAACATGCTCCTTGGCTGCTCATTGTTATACAAAATCTGAGAAGACATCCCTGCCTGGAATTAAGTGTTGGCAATTGTATACTATAGAGAATACTCCAGCACAGTAAAGTACACCAGAGAGAAGCGTTGTGACACATTCCTGTTGGACCCAGTTTATTAAAAGGAAAAAAAACCAAAACCCACAAAGAAAAGAAAAGAAAACTTAAAAAAAATATTAATTCCTGTGGTCCAGGCTTGAAAGGAAGTATTTTCTTCTTCTGCATTGCCACCTTCGCCCATTGTAACTGCACCAGAAATTCCTAATTTCCTTCGCTGCAGAGCACCAAGCAGGTGCATAGCAGGATGTGTATTAGACCACACCATCCCTCCTTTATGCTGCCTGTTCCCTGTGGGGGCAAGATAATTACATCCACCCTAAGAAAACATCAATATTTTATTTTTAATGAGCTGGGCAGACCCAATTATCTCAGTAGGCTGTTAATAAGTGAAATTGTGAAGTACGGCTGCAGCTTTGATGGAAACAGAGTCATCTCTGAAATGGGAATTTCTGACACACAGAGTATTAAATAAGATGCCAGACTGCTGGAAGTTAGTCAGAGAAAAACTGCATAAGAAAGAAAATTTGCCTTAGTAGCAACTCTTGGTATTAAAAGATAATAAGTCAAAACACAAAGAATCATCATATCAGCTTAAAAATCACAACTCCTGAAATAATAATGTATAGTGTTTTTCAGTGCCATTCTCATTATTGATGTTTTGTGTTTCATATCACCAAGTTTCTTCTCCCCCCAAATAGTGATAAGAAAGGCCTTTCCTTTTTTTTTTTTAAAGAAGTAAGCACTCTTACGGAAACAACATAAAAAATAATCTTTAAGGAAAAAAACCAAAAAGTATGAAAAGAATTGCCATCATTGTGTGGTGGACTGAACCACACATTGGCAGGGAAAGGACATTTTTCCTTTTACTTTCACAAGACATTTGGTTCAGGAAGCACATTAATCACTTGTTCTTCCCTTCCCTCTCTTGCTGTGCCCTCAGAATACTCTCTTTTCATTCACATGTTAAAAAGCAGATAGAATAAAGCAAATCTCTAAGATCAATGGATGAATTTTTTAGAATACACAAAACTTACTAACCACATTGACAGCAACAGAAACTGGAAAGATAATTCAAAATGTGATGGAAAAAATATAAACATGCCTTCCCACTCAAGTTTTTGCATGCAACTGAACTCTATTAGAACAGAGAGCCGGGTACAGACTAATAATTCAAATTTTATTTTCCTATTTAAGATTAATTCCAATTCCAAAATAGAGTGAAGATAATTTATTCTCTAAGCAATATAGTAGATATTAATCATAAAGTGAAATCTATAAACATTTCATTTCCTCTTGAATCTCAACACATATGTTATTTTCATAAACGAGAGAACCAGAGTAAAAAACCCAGTTTCAGTCTCAGATTACCATGAGATTACTTAGTTTTTCAAATCTCAGACAATTTAGGATACTTTTGTTTTGGAAGAGGATAATCATAAACATGCAAATAGTGCTGTGCCCTGCTCTCCAATAAAGCCAATCCCCATCATTACAAAATATCAAATTTAAGTATATTTGGCAGGTGTGCTGGTAAGCTCAACACAGTTTGTTGTCTAACCCATAAGTGCAGATAATATAAATGTGCTTACAACCATCAGTCAAGCCACACATGAGCCTTGAGCTCTTATCCATGTGAAGTGATTCTTCCTCCTATTCCAGTCACTTCACTGGCAGCAGTGGTGCTGTTAGTGAGACAAAAGTAGTCTTTGGGAATCAGGGTATTCAATCCAATCTCCAAAGGAATAGTTGCTCCTAAGAGAAAGCCAGCCCCTGTTTCTACATCTGACACAACAGCTCTCAATTTTATCATTAATTTTTCCCTTTAATAATTCTGACAAATGTTGAACAATTCTAAACGTGGTTCTGTAGCTATGGCCCTCATGAAATGAAATGCATATATTAGTGTAATAATTGTACTGACATTCCAGACACTCAGCCACATGACCTTGCAATTCATTTTAAAGGGCAAGAGCAGAATTAGCACCCTTAGCCAGCTCAGTGAATAAACATAAACCATATAATAACAAAGGGAGAAAAGGGAGAACAAAACAAAAAGAGAAAAAAGAAAAAGTTTGCAAATTTTGAACTTCCTTAATCAGTTCTGTTCCACTAAAAGCTGAGCTTCTTAAGTCTTCTTTCTGCCTTGACTGCTCGTCCTAATCATAAAAATCAGACATTTAATTCCAGAAAGATGCAAAAGCACAATACACACTTTGATCCAAAGCTGTTTCTTCTTGCTGGACTCCAAAAACAGTTTTCAGGCTTCCAAAGGCTCTTTGCCAGCTCTGATTAGAAGCCACACTGGCTGACACAGTAATTGCTCTATAATCATATCTTCAGTACCCTGACCTGGTTTATGCATACAATCTATATTCTAATAGCAGTCAACAGGTCACCAGTTAATAAAAATACCATTAACATCCCCCTGTGAGTAAGAAAGGGAGATATTCATCTCACTAGGCCAGTGGTGGGCCAATATAATTTCTGTGGCTGTTAGTGTAATTAACTCTGCTGGCATGTGGATCTCTCTGGAGGACAATGCAAGCACGGAATGACCTTGCTGTGAGTCCTCACTGGTGGTTCTGTGGTGGGCCCAAGATGTGCAGGGACTCAGGTCAGAGTGGGTATTTCCCACAGCCAGACCTCTCAAAAAAAGAGAGGCTCGTAATTTCTAGGATGGTGTAGAGCACATCTGGCTTCGACTGTAAAACAAAGGCAGGGATGGCCACAGCATGGGCAGCCAGCAGAACTGGCATCCTGCATTCAGCAGTGTCTAAAGGGCAGGCAGAGAGAGAGAAAGGGAGCAACAAAGGCAGTCAGGCATTTTCCACTCAGGAAAGTCATGAGGAAATTCATTTTTGAATGGAGAGGCAGTATTTCCATTAAAACATAGTTTGTGTGGCACATGTTGCACCCATTATGTGTAGGTCAGAGGAGTACAGGAAAATTCCAGATGTTTCCCAGAAATAGTCCTAGACATCTGTGTTCCCATCTAAACTTTTAACTGAGACATTTATTGTAACCAAACAGAGCTCTGTGTATGCCAGGAGGCACAAGATGCCTAAAGTAGAAGGGTTTTTTAAATAGGTTTATGGGAAGAGATACTACCTCTAGAAATCCAGAAATCCTCTAGAATCCCAGAAACCAATGTAAGGATCTATGCCAAAGAAACCAGGGGATGCAAGATATAAAAAATAAATTCTTGAGAGAAACTCGGGCTTGCAAGTCAATGAGGTAGATACTGTCCCATACAGTGAGTTGTGCATATCTTCAGTTTCTAGGTTTGTTCCCTAATTCTTGATATTTTCTGCCAGTTTTGCTATCTGACACAGCCCAAGTGCCAAGAAAATGCATTCCCCAAAGAGAGGACCCAGGCTGACCCTTGCAATGCAGGCTACACTCCAATCTCATCCATCTCCTCATGCAGGAGTCACTCAATTGGAGACAGACCAAGACCTAGCAAAATTCATCTCACACACTAGTCCTGTTCCAAGATCAAAGTCAGCTCCCAGCAAATAAATGTCCTGCATTTAACTGCTGTAACACACCTCCTCCAAATCATCTCAGATCCAGATCATTGCACTGCCCGCACAGACATTTACATCCCGCTCCACCTACGCATGTTCACCTGGACCCAAGCCCAGGAGACAGGAATGACCGTTCCCCTCCTCAATTTAGTATCTATCAGAGGTCCCCATGTCCTCTGATTCCTTTTCCTCCTTACTTGAACAGCACCACAGCACACATCGGGAGACTTCAACAGTTGTTTTATTGTCAAATGAAAGGACAGGACCAAGAGAGAGCTGCTGGCTGGGTTTGTTTCACCAGCTGACACAGACTGACGCAGACAGGGACTTTAAAGACAGCATAACATAGGCAGACGAGACTTGCCAGCCTTTCACAACATCTCAGTCTCTGGAGGCCCATAAAAGCTCTGATGTGCCAATGTCTGGGTTCTTTCTGACCCACGCTGAGCCCATTATATTGGTAATGTTGACAGCACTGGACAAAAGTGACTACTATGTAACAAGAAGCTCAAAACTCTTTCTCCTCTCCTCCAGCACTCTCTGTATCATCTGGGAACTTTGTGCATTAAACCATACATAAATCCACTAGTAGGCCCACACAAGAATTTGCAAGTATTAAGGATCCAGTTTGATTGCAACTATTGAACGAAATTCAGTTCAGAGATGTTAAAAGAGGGCTCCCACTGCTACAGTTTAGGGTGAAACAGCATCCTGCAGTGGGTAATGAGTGTTTGGATGCTACCTGCCAGTACACAGGGTCCTTCATTCTCAGGAACACTGCACTCTGCTTAGTCATTTGATGAGGATCCATGTGATCAAATCCATACAGCAGTAGATTCAACTAAACTGATCAATGGAAGAAGAGTGCTAAGAACCCAAAAGGGACATCGGGAGAAAAGGGCCAGGAATTTTTGAGAGAAAGGAGCAAAAAAAAAGTCAGCTGTATCAGGATGAAATTTTTCACATGAGTTCCCACAATAACAGACAAAAAATGGAAATTGTATGCAGCATAGTTTATAACTGAATTATCCACTGACTGCATGCAATATGTCTTTATATACCAAATAGTTAACAAGATGAAGGAATGCAATCTACATAGCTGATAAATAGCTCAGGTAGAATCCACTTTCAAAGACAATCAGGCACTGGCTTTATTGTAGATTAAGAAAAATTGCAAACACATGAAAAGAAGTATGCGGGACAGAGAGGAATCACTCAGGCAATCAAGACAGAAGATCAGAAAGAGAACAGAATGTGAAAACAAAGAAAGCTCAGAGAAGGACAAGAAAAGCAAATTAATTGGTGGAGAATATGGAAAGCAAGGGAATGAGGAGGAAACGTTTAGCAGCTTGCATGTTCTCATGCTTTTAGTAGCCAAATTTGGAAGCATTTTCTAACACTTCTGCAGCCTTAGGGTCTTACTATGGTATATAAATGTTCACATTTTCCCAAACTCTTTCATGACTTCTTATCTAACCTCTCAGCATGGAAATTAAAACCTGTCCTCACTACTGCTTTTTGAATCCTACCTCCTGTTAGCTTTGCTTGCAAGGTGCAGCACCACTGGAGGTAGTGATCACCATCCACCAGGCTCCCTAATGATGTTTGTTAAAGTGCATTTGGGAAAACCTGGCAGGCCTCTTCCACAGCCTCAGGGAGAAGAGCCCAGAAAAGGTGTAATTGAGGATGGCACAGTGCAGAACGTGAAAGGGAAAAAAGACAAAATAAAACAAGAAACAGGATACATGGACATTTTATGTTAGCTCAGTTCACTAAAAATGGTCACCATCGGAGGTAATGTCAGCTGACTGCACTGTATATGGATACAAACTCTTATACCAACTACCTTCCTGCTGGTTACAGATGACGATAAAGGGCTTCCTGAAGGCCCTAAAACTCCCCCAAAATCTGGTAATTGTTTTTTTCTGGGGAGTGAGTTGAGAAACAGCAAACCAAACCACAGATCAAATTAAGAAAGACAACCACACAAGAGGGAAAAGGTCTGGCTAAAAAGTACAAAATTTAAAAATAAAAACTGAACCCCCATGAAAGGGTACTCAAGGTTTTCTAACCATTTCCCAGTAAAAGGATATTTTTAATAGCTTTCTCTTAATAAGGGTAATCTAGCTCTGTGGCAAGAAGTGATGAAAAGCATTTCTTCCTGAGGAATTTCAGTTTCATGGTATGTTCATAAACATGGTCCAAGTGCAGGACACCGTAGCTGCATTTTATCTGGCTAAGCCAGATAAGCCCAGCTGCAACCTGGGCTAAGACCTGCTGAAGCCTATCAGTGAGGCTGTGACAACAAAAAAACCTAATATCCTAGAGAAATGATGGACACTAAAGAAGGTTAAAAGTCTGGAAGCAAGAATATTTCCATGAAGTATGTCAGGACAGGAAGTAGCAGATTTGCCAAGAAGGAGGGCAATCAACCTCAGTGAAAATCTCTTCAGTTATTTGACATTATTATCTAATGTAAGCATCATTTTCCTTTTGGGAAGCACATACTGCTCTAAAACAGAGATGAGGGCTTGGCATTTACCACAGCTCTGTAGCTCTCAGGAAACATATACAGGTACATATACCTGCCATGTTTTTAGGGACAAAAAATCAAATTATAATTTCCTTTCTCTCCTAACAGTATCTTCCCTTTTCTTTCTTTACTAAAGGATGGGATTTTCATATACAAAAATTTGCCTAATGATAACCATATGCTTGAATGCTGAATTTCTTTCCTGATCTTAAAGCAATAAAGATTTGACAGAGTAGCTCCAAAATGTCTCCCAGCTCAGGGAAGCTGCTCCAGCTCAAGACCATGAAGAACAGTTATGGCCTGTATCTTCAGCTGTGTTGTCTCTACTCTAGTTCTTAAAAAAACAGGAAAGCAATATCTCCCTCAAGAAGCACTGATGAGCCAGGATCTATTACACCAGCTGCATATGAAACAAAGTGGTTTGTGGTAAACACACAAGTGGTACCTCCCTTGCAACTTTGTAGCTGTCTTTGTAAAAAAAAAAAAAAAAAAAAAAACAAATTTAAAAACCCCAAAACACAAAAACAGTAAGGATGCAAATACGCTTTTGGATTTGTTGTCAGCCTTCAGAAAGATGTTTGTTTTCCAGCAGAATCTACTTTACTTCAAAACCACTCTAAATAAAAGTAATAGATGAGAAATTTGTCATAAATATATTTAATGCATGTGCTTATATCACCTTGCTCCACTGGGAAACAAACAAGCACCACATCAGCACAAAAGCATTTCATTTAGTTCCATGCTTATAATGGACTGCGTGGTATATACTGCAAAACTGAACTAGAGGTGAAGTCAACGATCCGAAGCTAATAAAACAATAAATTATAATAATAAATAAAAGCTGTCAGAGACGAGAAAGACCCTTCGCCTCCACCAGTTTGTCCATTTGCCAAGCACAGAACTTCTTCCTGCAATTTCTGACCTAGAGAGTTTTAAACATCACAAACAATAGCATTCCCAGCACTTCCCTTGAGTAGCTCAATTCATCTCACTGCCAAGGAGCTTTGCCCCAAGTGTTGTTCTGAATTTTCTTTTTGCTTGGTTGTCACTATGTTCTCAAAACAATCCCCCACTGGGTGAATCAGAAGTCAGCCAGAGGAAAAGGAATTTAGAAAATCTCGTCCAGGGAGCTCCCTGCACTTGATGAGGCAAGGTATGAAATGTGACTGTACGGATTTCTGCAGTGCCCAAATATCCAACAATTTCTGAAGGCAGAAAGAGAAACAAAGGCCACAATACTTTTGGGCTGATAGTTAAGCTTTTCTTCTAGAAAATATCAAAAAGAGAAACAAAGACCACAATACTTTTATTGTGACAGCTGATATTTAAGCTGTTCTTCTAGAAAATATCTACCAGCTCTATAGGGAGGCCTGAAGAAGAGCTGGAAACAGTAGGAGCAGGAGGTGGCAGATGCCAAGATGCAGATCTTGGGATGCAAGCTCTGCTATGGCACCAAGGGGACTGCTGTCACCTGGCACTGGGGGTGGAACCCCCAGGCTGAGTAAGACAGTGTGTGCATTTCTGACTGGCTCTGGGTTATCACTAAATGCAAGAAAACTGCAGATTTACAGACAGAACTACAGGGGGACTGCTCAGTAATCACCGACACATCTACTTCACAGATTATGGTGTTACCATTTCAGAGAGGGCTGTGTTTTCCTCCTCTTTGGAGAAGCCAGAGAGATCCCAGTATAGCATCTGCCAGAGTGCCTTAGAACCATTCATAAGCACTTTATGCACTTACCTAGAAGAGAAAAAACAACACACAAATGTAAGCACATTACAGCAGGAAGAGCTCCCACCAGCAGCTGCACCACCCTTGCTCAGCCCCCTACCTCCCTGTCACGGTGCACCTTGGGAAGGACCCTTGGTGCTTTGGGTGGCAGCTGAGACAGGGCCATCCCTTCTGGGCTCTGCACAAGGCAGCAACACTGAATATTCAGCAACTCATCTTCTCCCCTGAGGGTTTTGCTAGCCATGGTTCACTGCTGGTGCAAGCTGCAGCCAAGGAAGAAATGACAGATGCCTGAAATTCATCTTTTCCTTCTGCAGCTCCCTCTTCCTTCCAGTCCTTTCTGCTTTGATCTTTTACTATTCACCACTTCCTCTCCCTACATCTATGGCTGCTTCTTGGCGAAGTTTCTTCCTGACACAACAGTACACCTTTTGAGCAAATTCCATTTGTTCATAACTTTTAGCTCAATTTCCTTGGATGCTTCCTTAGAGCTTGGCATTCCTTTTTCAGCTGCCAGCACCCAACAACCTGTCCGTAATTGCGACTGGCAGCACCTCTGCAATAAGGCAATGCTCCTCTCTGCCAATCTTTTAGGGACACTAAACCAAAGAGCCTTTTCCAAAACTGGCTCCTCAGCTGACCCAACTCTTGCAGCCATTGAACAGCTAACTAGCAAGGAGTCTCTGAAAACACTTTTCACTTCTCCAAATCTAATTGCCAGCTACTCAGATCTGTTCCCCAGTCTTTCTCTCTGGATCTAGATTTCCAGTACAGACAGAATACAGATGGTGGGAAATTAATCCAACACTTAAAGGTTTTCTTCTAGGTAATATTATGTCTCAGGCTGCCAGCCACACAAGTGTTACAGCAACAGTTCCTCATGCCAGGGAAAAACACGGCCCAGCTCTCATTTCTCCTCCCTGCCGTCATAGACGCACACACGCCGCAGGGCTGGAAATGAGTTAATCAGATGATGCTCTATAAAGTATGCCAGTTTCTGTATAAACAATATTAAATATGATAATTTCCTCCCGTCTTCTTTTTAAGCTGTTGCATTCACATTCTCTCTCAGTCACATCAACTTGGGGAGGGAAAACAACTGCAAGAAATCTTGGATAATGTAGTTATGCTAATTTACTGAAAAATCTATAAAAGTCAAGAATACTCATGGATGTGGGAGCCCTGCAAATAATGTGCTTCATCTTCCTTTCCCACATGCCCTATTCTTTGTTGATCAGAAAAAAAGTGACCTGCCGCCAAACTCCTTCTGAAAGCTAGAGCCAATCATATCTCTTACATGTATAAAAGATTTGGGAATAAGATCGGCGAGTTCACTCTCCTGTTATTTGTGAAGCTCTTATTATTCATGAAAATGTTCACAAATCCCTAAAGCCTCATGCATTTTAGCACAGATCAAGTGTCTGAAGATTAGTTCTGGAAAGTGCATAATTCACTTTCTATTTTTTTTTAAGTTCCTCCTTTCCCCTCACACATGGCACGCTACTTAGGCAGCAACTGCCATTGCACAAAGGTAAGGAGTTGCAAAACACTCTGAGAAAGCAAAGGAATGGTCAAAGCTGCAATGCCTCAAGCAGCCAGTGGGCTGAGAACTGAAGCTAGCATTACCTCCAGAAAAAATCTAGCAACAAAATGGCTGAATAGAAAGCATATCAATTTTGTAATAAGTTTTAGACCACCAGGTCTGCCAGTATAATTCAATGTACATGGGTCAGTGTTATGACTTATACCAGATAGGAGCTGAGCCTTTCACTGCATTTTCAGCTTCACAAGGAATTTCCATTTACATGAGATGCTACTCATGTTTATCTGGATGTCAAGGCAAAGCACAAAACTGGATTGAAAGCCCCTACCTAGGCTCTGCAAATCGTGGGCAGCTTTGGGCTCCTGCCCTTCAACACTGCAGCCAGCCATGAAGTCATTTTGAACATGTGGAGGACACAGATCCTGTTCTCATTCCCATATTGGTCCACCTGCAGCACAAAGGCAGTGGTATTGTACCACTGAGACAAACCTCAGTGGGCTATGATTACTAGTGATGACCCACACAAGCCTCAGCTCTGATGATAAACTAGAATTTTAGTGATAATTATATCCATCTTCACCAAGTTAGCAAAACCAAGCTAGAAACCAGGTTTTCTTGTGAGATTTTCAGACCTGCTTGTTGGGCTAGGAGACGATGAGAGGGGAAAACCTTGACTCACTTAAGCATGAACAGGTTAAATCTTCTTAAATGTTTTTTTCTGATACAGACTAGAATCTCTAAATGTTGAAAAGACAAGAGTTATGACAATTTGGGATTAAATCCCCTTGCTATTTCTATTTGAGTAGTCTGCTTCTGCTTGCTGGCAGACACAAAAACACTTGAGATGTTTGTTGCTCTCACTGTTTATCTGCACTCTTCTATAGGCCCAGGGAGCTGAGGAAACCCAGGTACAGTACACAGAGACCCCTATGCCCCTGTGACCTTGATCCACATCTACAATAAGTCATATAAGCATAAAGAATTACTCCCCCATTTGTATAATTCATGTCTCATTCTGTTTGTCATAGGGAAACAGATTTCTTCTTGGGCTTTAATAGACTTGCACTACAGGACCCTGTTCTGTCTGATGCCTACTGATGGCAGAAGTGTGGATGGAGAATTGCTCTTCAGGAAGCTTCAGACAGACACACAATGTCAATCACATGGGAATCATTCAGACACTGCGGAGCCATTGTGACTGCATTATTGCTAGTCAGCTCTCTATTATCTTGGATAATAGGGAGGGAAGATAACAGGGATGCCCTACAGGACAAGGAAAAAATGGATAATTTAAGTAAGTGGATCATCCTAGGGACTGTAGAGCAGACACACTCCAGTGCTTCCATAAAGAACTGAGTCCAAGTGAGCTTATTAGCTAGGTGGCAGAGCCATGTGTGCTACTGTATCTCATCCTTAGCAATTGCATGGTTCTCAGAGGTGCTCACCCAGCAGGGTGATTACACAAACCACTGTCTTTCACTGTCCTCAGCTCACCATTCTTGCCCTGGACTGTGATGAAAAAACCTTCCCCCGTAACAGCTGAAATGGGGGAAATTATTTCCAATGTTACCTCACCTGGGAGGAACTAAATAAAAATACACAGCCTGCTGGATTAAGGCAACAGCAGTGAGCAGACTCCCCACCATTACTGCTACTACTCTGTAAGATCCTTCTGCTTGTCCTCACTCTCCTGCTAATATGCTCTGCAATTGCTCTCCCCTGGTCTTGCTACAGCAAGTCCAAGATGGAGGAGGTGGAAAATTCTTGCGAACTTTTAGCAGAAGGAAAGGTGGGAGCTGAAATGGCATTCTCCCAGAAAAGTTGAAAACTATAGGATGACCCACTGGGCTTTAGTCCAGTCAGTCTCTAATGCATTGAGAAGGGAAACAGTTAAAAGAAACAGAAAGGCAAACTGCACTGTGCATCAATTGAACACAGCATCCCAGCCCCTTGTAAAAACTTTCGTAATCTGGCCTGAAATGACAGCAGCTGTTTAGTTTTCAGTCTCTTGATTGGCAGAAAAGTCTCTCCTGGTCTAGTTAGTCGAGGCTCAGCAAAGAACACAGCTGCTTCCCCACAGCCTCCTAGATCTGAAGAAGAAACTCCATCCCACAGGGACACGCCAGGATCTGAGGACTGAGAATGTAGTCCTTATTCTAACAGCTGGTTGAGCTGTTGCAATTAGCTTTTAGATCCTTCTGGAGGCTTATAGCAACAGCTGCAATAGTTTCCCAGATCAGTGGGTCTTGCCTGCGTATGGGGAGAATGAGTGGCAAACAATCAAAGTCACGGGAATGCTGTTAGAAGCCTTGGAAAGTGGGCCGGCTCTGCTATATTCTCTCTCCAGGGATACCCAGCATCACAATGTCTGCCGTGTGTGATATCCAGTGTGCTGGCTTCTCACAGCACTTCTTACACTTTATGTGCTTTATTGCCTCACAATCTCCCCGCCAGTTCTGAGGGCAGGCTCCCAAACACCCGGCTGCTTATCACACCTCACTGCTCCACACGAGGCACATGAGATCACATCACCTTTCTCTGCTATCACCCTCCTGCCTTCCCAGCAGCACACAACCTCTGCAGAGCTGAGAACGTGCTCTCCGCCACTACAGGTCTTACCAGCTCACACAGCTGTGCATGGGGTAACTCAGAGGCTCTCCATTAACATTCCCTCAAGGAAGAAAAGCTGTGTACAATGCCTCCTTTCTCTGCCCTTCCATGGCTTCCTCTAGCAGTATTTCATTATGCTCCTCTCAGACACCTCCTACAGCAGGTTAGGAAAGCAGCAAAGAAGGCAGGGAACCTGCTGCAGTGCTGGCACATGATCTGTGGACACTCTAAGTCTTGCCTCCTTTATGTATTATATAAAATTTATATCCCTCCATGATATAATTCTCACATGGGTGAAATAACCTCAGTGTACCGTAAGCTGTCTACCTCAGCAACAACTAAAGAATCAGAGCCAATTTTTGTTAGATGATCCATTACCTGCTAAACTTACTCTTGCTTTTCTTTCAAGCTGACATGAAAGACAGACTAGCTGAACAGATTGAAGTGACAAGAGTTACAAAACTCTTGTCAGAAGAGTTTTTAAAAAATGCAGATAATTTTAGAATAACCTCTTTTTGCCGGGGAACCTTCAAGCTCACTGGCTAAAGAAATTTACAGAAAGGCCATAATCCCAGGATGTTAGTCCATCTGAAATTAATTTGACAGGTTAATGAAAACCAACTCCCAAATCTCCAAAGGACACACCATCTACAACCACAGTCAGATATCACTTGCCTCCCAGGCTGAAAGTCTCAGGAAAGATGGAGAAGCAAACAAGCCATGGACACTGGCCTCACCTCCTGCTGGGGAGGCTCCCAGTGTGCCCACACATGGCACAAGCAAGAACTACTAGAGTGATTTTTGTCTGTGTGAAACACACTTGGAGGAGGATTCAGGTCAGTGTGTCTGACAGCAGGCATCTTTCCTGGATCCACCTGCCCAGTCCACCTTTGAGCAGACGGAGGTGCTAGGGTGGAGAGGAGACCAGGGTCTGTGGGCCGATGGAAAGAGATTGGGGGACAGGTTATTACTCATGTCCTTAGAGTTTTTGGAGAAGAACAGACACTGCTTCCCACTCCACACTCTCCCTTACCCCTCCCTCCACTGACTGGAGTAATGAGCTCCAGAGGGACATCTACACCTGCCTTTGAAGTAGCATGTTTCTCTGAACACATTTTGAATTTAGTTTTGTGGCTTGTTTGGATTTGGTCGCTCTGCCTGTCTCTCTGTTGAGGGGGTTGACAGCTGTTAGAGAGGCTACTACCACAGCTCAGTATCACAGAACATGCAAGAAACAAACAAACCAACCCTAAATCCCAAAGCAAGGAAACCTTTGAAGGAAGAATGCATATTCCCAATGGAGAGAGCTTTCTCCTCCCAGCCAGGCCTCACCAAAGTTACCATGTGCAACTGGAGGAGCTGGAAAAATCTGCAGACAGGTGGCATAACTTAGCTAAGAAAGATAGACAGGAGCTTTGTTGGGCAATTTGGTCTGGAGAGTAAAAGTCATGCTGAGGACTTGAATCAAGCTTAAGTCAAGGTTGTTCCTTAGGCAAGAGGAGATAAGATCCCTGAACTTCCTTAAAGAACAAGTTAATTATTTAAGTGCTCATTGCCTAAGGAGCAAAACCTTCTTCAACAGACCATGTCACAATGACTCAGGAGAAGTATGGTCAGTAGGGCACATCTCTACCCTTCCAACCCATATAAGCAGACCTCAAAGCCCAACAGGCAACACTGAAATCAGAAGTTTGACTGGAAAGTGGAAAAGTGGAGGCATTGTCTCCCCACTGTAATTCAGTATGGGAAAAAGAAAATAAAAATTTCTCCTTAGTTTTACCAGTGCTTAGAACAGAAAAGGAGCATCAGTACAGCAGAGATAGCACAGCCTTTTTTTTCCCCCTCACTTGAAAATATTAGACCACTTCTGCCATTCTTCAGAAGCATGGAGGCTCTGTGCTTCTTACAGCATCTTTTCTCCCTCCTTCCCTTCATCATTGCTACTCAAGGAGATAGAGAAGGAACTTAGATCTTGGGCCACCAGAGTAAGTCAGCTGTGAGGACTGAAAGCATGGTGAGCAAGGTGCAGGAATGATTATGGGAGCTGCAGCCTCTGGGAGGTTGTCTTGCACTGGAGAGTTGTCTTGCTTTTTGGTGAAAGAGATGTAGCAACTACTTAGGAGAAGAAACAAATTGCCCCTGTCTGTCTGAAATCTCCTCCTTTCTGACTCTTCTGCCCTTGGGACTCTCAAGATAAAGAGGAGCAACAGCTATTGCAAAAAGGATCTCCTTTTTGAGTGTGCAGAGCTCCACAGCCCTGAGACTCAGCACTGAAACACATTGGAAGGCAGAAGGAGCAGTTGCTCCAGGCCTATTTCCTTCTCCAAAAAGGAGAGGGCAGAGGAAGGGAATCCATGAAGCTGCTGCTCCCAGTCCCCCACCTCATCTCCATGGTGAATTTTTAGTGGTGAAAAGCTTGTGCTTTACAAATTGTCTTTTACTACAACTATAACAGAGTGATATCCACCTGAATGTTTTAAATCAGGGGCTGGCCAAATAACTATTCTCTTAAAAATGAGAACATTAAGAATTCTCTTTCTGATTTCCAGAAGTGGTTAAGAGCACTAAATGAAGGTTTTAGACAGATCTCCAGCCATGAAACATGTCAGAATACATTCTGGGCCTTATATTGACTGGATTATATTAAACACCACACTGTACAAATGACACACGGGGAAAGCAGAGGAACAGTACATAAATACACATATGTGTGTAAAAGCAGCTCCCTGAAGTCAGGTGGCACAACCATAAAATACAAGGTTTTCTAATGTAATGAGTACTCATCACTTTTCATTGAAATCAATAGATAAAATTGTCAGGATTTAGTCACATTATAAAGAGTAGTAAAATCATTTGAGTAGTGATTTGATAGCAAAGGAGGTCATCGAGGTGATAATTAATTGCCTTTTACTGCAAAACCCATGAGCTGTGACGCTTTCTGTCTGCATCCCAAAAAGGGGATGAATGTCTTACCTTCCACAGAGTGCCTTTGAACCTTCTTTTACCTGAGGTAAACTGGTACCTGAGAAGCTGGAGGAATTTTGATCACAGGTCAGACACCAGGGTCGGCATTGCCTGCTGGCCTGTCACTGAGCAAGAGAACCCGAGCATCCCTGTCCATTAAATGGAAAGCAAAGTCTGTGCTATTCCTCTTGGGGTCTTAAAATCAAAATTCCCTAGTGTTCCTTGAAAATCTGTAGTCCTCTTGCAGAATGGTGTGAGTTATCATTTGATATTTATCTTGGAGTAGTTCCTAGAGGTCTCAAATCAAGATAGGGACCCTGCTGTGCTAGCTGCCCTGCAAATATAAAACCAGACTCACTGCTTGTCCCTCAGAGCATAATTTTTGTCCTGACAGGTGATATTTTTCTGCCCAGACACAGGACAATTTCTTACAGCCCTAGAACATCTAATTATCAGGGGACTCCACTGGAAGCAGATTTAGGATCAAATATTAAGTATGTACACAATTTTAAATTATGAGCTTTAGGAACTCAAAGCTGTTTGTCATGCTAAATAAACACTGACCTTTTCACAGCAGAATCACTCCCCAGCACAAAAAAACTCAAAATCCTCACAATATTTGGGGCAATTTACACCTTTTAGCAATGAAGGAAACATGGCTGTGGATATCACTTTCAAAATGCAGTGATCTTAGCAGCCTCTTCTCTTCCTTTTTAAGCTCCTAACCCTCAATTCCATGGAACTGCTAGGTACTGCACCCAAAAAAAAAAAAAGTCAGAATTATAGCAGGGGAACATTTCTCACGTGTGCTGAAAACTTAAAGGTGCATTGTTCAGGCAATGCTGAATCTAAAATATAATTTAGAAAAGTGGTACATTTAAAAGGTTTTACTGGTGATGTAGACTCATCAGAAAACTAAGCAGGCAGCACTGGAAATCCCACAAGCTAACCTGTTCTCTTGAGACTTCCAGCCCAATTTTGCAGACTCGAGAGGTTTGGATTAGATTTGAATAATTAATCCAAATTTGTCGGTGCTTCATAGATGAATCAAACCTCCAGCCCTTTTAAGGTTCGCCCTCAGTGCTAATAACCCTCTTTACTAAGCATTAGCATAGAGTAGAACAGTTTAATGATATAAGAAAATGCAAAAAGTAGATTTATGCTGTCAAAACTTTTGTAACTGAAAATATTATGGATTTTAATCAGCTGGATTGTTCTCAAAATGAAATATGAAGATTTAAATAAATCTTAAGTAGGTACTTTTTTGGGGTTTTTTTTGATACTCCCACTACTATATTACCAAGGGTCTCTCCACTGAAGAAAATATACAGCATTACATGGGTGGGGACATTTATTTCCAGTAATAAATAAACTGCACCCTTCTGCACATGCCACAGAACGAGTGACTTTGTCTTCAGTTAAAGTAAAATTTGCTTAAAGCCACAAAAATACTAAGAGCTGAGAGGTAGCAAAATCACCAACAGGTCAGTGCTGCACTGATCTTGGGGTAACCTGGCTGTGCAACAAGCAGCAGCCTGCTTTTTGGTGCTGGTAACCTAACGCTGGCAATAAGGAAAAGGAACCAGCTGAGTCATCCCCATGGAGTGTACAAGGCCTGCAAAGGCAAAAGATGGGAACAAACCATCCAGGTGACTGTAGCTGGTCATGGCAATGGGGCTCTGCTGGCCAGCACGGATTTGCAGCATTGTCAGCTGGAGAGGACAACAGGCACAAGAGCAGAGCCGGCCTAGGCTGAAGCAGCTTCTTGAGAGGGAGTAAAATTGGCAGAGAAACATATTCATGAAAAAGAAAGAGATGTGCTGCAATCAGCAAGGAAGGCTTGGAAGCGAGGATCACTTTGCACAAGGGTAGACCAGGCACAAAGCAAAGGGTGAGTCAGATGCAGACTGCTCAAGTCCCATGAACATCAAAGTGACTGATAGGTGTCATATAATTCTCAATAATTTGGTGGATATTGAATGTTAGTGCTGTAACATTTCTCAGGAGGTTCATAAGGTTCAAAGATATGTTAATATTTGCCCCTTGGCTGTGCTTCCCAATCCCAGAACAATCTAAAAGACAGTATGAATATTCTGTGGGTACGGACACCCTAAGCATTTAATTTAAATCTGTCCTAAAAAAGACATGATGTCCCAGTGCAGAAATATCAGAAGTTCAATAGTACCATGAATGTCACCACCACAACCCTCACTTCAGCTACTGCTGCATGCATGCACAGAGCTGAACAGGCTCAATGGAACCAGGCAAGACTTCAGCATTCACCTACAGGATTGTTATCCCCAAACAAAAATAATGTCAAAAATAATGAGCCAAGCCTAAAAAAAGAAATCCCAGGATCGGCTTAAAGACAGTGAGATTTGAAAACATGCATGTTGACTTTCTAATTTGAAATTTATTTTTTGAGCTTTTATGAATCATGCTTTCAAGTTATTTTTCACAAATACAAGAAGAAAACAGATATTTTTCATTCAAACACAAGAAACCTGTGATTATACCATAGTCACAGGATGTCTAAGTCAGGACTTTGAAGAATATCAGTTATTGTGGAAATTGGAAATTTATGAAATGCAGTAAAAGTACATTTAATATGTTGCATAATAACACTTCTAAGGATGCTATTTTCTGGTATGGGATGAACTGTGCAATGTAAAATATTCTTACCAGCTGCACTGGTTTTTAAACTGCATAGAAAAAAGACAAGGACTTAAATTTCTCTTTGGATTTATTGGAAAGCATCAATGACCTTTGGATGAAGTGATCATGGTCATCTATTCATCTCCTCAACCCACACTCCCTAATTTCTTATTTGTTCCTTGCATATGACACCTCTTAAAATAAGTCATCAGTAGTGTTTTTCTCCAGGGTAGCTTGAATGCAGCCCCTGTGCCTTTCTTGAGCTTGTGGCAGTAAACAATCAGTTGATTACAGAATGACTTGCAATATTCACCTGAGTCACATAGCACAGCTTCTGTCTGCTAACTGGCTGATCTAAAGTACATTAGATAACACTCATTTTGAACTCTATTTCCTTGTGCAAGTAAATATTTTTATATTAATCAAAACCTGACAACAGCATGCAAATTGTTAACTTTAATCACCTTAATGCTCAGCAGCGGTGAAGAATATGGGGACCAATGTGAAACTTGGACTTCTAATCAGGAGCATTTTACTTGCTTCCTTACAACTCTGTCATCTCAAGGTGTGAATTCTACACCACACTGCAAAAATTTATTCCCACAAACCTATTGCTCCATTTTATGGATGGAGGACTGAGGCAGGGAAAAATTAGCATGCATGTGAATTGCTATTAAAAAGCCCCAACAACCATGTCCACTGGGGATTTGAATGTAGACAAGACATCACAAAGTTAAGCTGCTGCTCAGAATACTAGACTAGCATTCCATGCCATCAACCGTGAGCATTTTTTTTATCTCTGCTTGAAAGGGTCCTGCATTTCCTTCAGATTAATAAATACCAGAGGACTGGTTTTAAAAAGCAAGACTACTGTAGTGGAATATAGAGTATGGTTCTCAGGAGAATTCAGAACTTTGAAGACATATTTGGTATTTGTGCTTAAAGGGCTTGACAGCATTCTCTTAAACAAAAGCTATAGCCGTAGCTTCTGTTTCATGATGGCTTTTTTCTCTTGCAGGAACTTGACATGAATGAAGGTGACTTAAGCATTTTCCTTGTAAGCAGTCTAAAACAAGGCCATGAGGGGACTTGCTCCTCCTTCCAGAAAGAGTCTGGAGTAAGTTTCAGAACCAATGAATATAACATTTCTAGTACCCCATGAACGAGATGTTACCCCAGGGAAAGTGAGCAGACCTTGTTTGTCACCCAAGAGGCACAGCCTTCATTCTTTGTCAAGTTCATTTCTATTTACCTGGGCATCTACGTCCAGTTTGTTGTCTACAAGGATGCTGACACATGTGGAGAGCTGGGTTTAAGAAACTGAACCATCAGCTGTGAAACAACAGGCCCTTGCCAACTAAGCAAGCATTTGACAAGTGAGTATTCAGCTTGCTATTTCATATTTAATAGCTGGAGTAGATTCTCACCTGCTCTGCGGGGTCAGCCACTAGTAAGTGCCATCATTTATTCATGTACGTCTACGACACCGATGACTGGCACGTCCAAGGAACTACAGAGAGACACACTTTTTTCTAGCTTGATGAACACTCGGTTCTTTTAATAAAATGTAGAATACCTCAAAAAGCAAGCTTGAACAACTTCAGAAGACCTTTTTTAATGTCTCGGGAGTTTCTAGGTGAGAAAATTCCAACCAACCAAACTGTCCCATCAAGCAAAGAAAATCACCATCATCTGCAGCATAAGGAGAAAAGATTTAGGTGACAATATTAATATAGGAAGCACACATAAGAACTGTCTTCCCAATAGCAGCAAAGTACTTCCATAGCCACCTTGCCTTCCCTCAATAACTGCTCAATCTGAAAATGGCCTGAAAGTATTTTTATGGCTGATACCTAAGTGCTTAAGGACCTGCAACATGAGGGACTAAAGCCGAAAAATTCACTGGAGCCATACTAGAATAAACCATGTGAGGATGCAGTCTACTGTTTCAGATCCTAAGCAAGTTTATATGTTCTCATTAGCCAAGATGTGGATAGATTTCAATAATCTTCTCAAATACTGAGCACTGATATAACAGGAATGAGTCAAATATTGTGCAAGGGGAACTTCTAGAGAGAAACGTACATCGGACTTAATACTGAATTGGTCACATCTGTCTTGTCTGTATAAACAGATTATTTTCAGAAGACCTACTTCTAATACTAAAGAAATAAAAATTATGAAAGAATAAAGTTGGTTAGCAAAAAAGACAGCAAGAACAGGGAACACATCTCTAAAATACCACAGCGACCTCAAAACAAAAGGTATCTCTGAAACACCTCACAGATGAACAAACTTCTAAAAAAATGTAAAGAGCAGACTGACTGAAAGTTAAGTGGAAAAAAATGGGGGAGTGCAACAGTTTCCTGTCTACCTCAGAGTTGCTCTGGGGTCCAGGGAAGCAAATGGCAGAGTGCACACAGCTGTCTTACAGCGACAGTGCTGCTCAAGGAATATCCTGGCACTGGAGCAAATCTCCCCACCTTTTAAGCTCCGTCAGTGGTGGTGTTGCAGAAGTAGTCAGCAGAGGGAGTGAAACTGCAGGAACGTCTTCCTCAGGAACTGCATTTACTGCAGCAATGAGTGTTGCAGTAAATAGTGACACAACACAAAAAAGGTGTTGGCACAGTCTAACACGAGTGGGAAAGAACCTTTTTTGGAGGAAAATAAAACACCAACAAAACTCCACTGTTTAATTGGAATACAAAGCAGACTGAGAAATGCAAACAATCTAATGGCATATATAGAGAGAAAGAGAGGGAGAAAGAAAAATAAAACTACATGAATCCACATCTAATTCCCATTTATATAACAATGTGATTTGCTCCTTGTCCCTTCAGCCCATACAGAGTCTCTGTAGGCTTGATTTTGCCCTATGCTGAGCCAGCCACATGAGGCCCTGAGCACAATGCAGGCTGCCATCAACCACCCCTGAGAATGCAGCAGCACAATGATCTTCCCAAGGGCAAAGAGTTAACCTAATGGGGATGACTGGATAAGTTATTCGTGCTTCCCCCATCAAAGTTTCAAAAAGTAATTTTCTCCTTAAGTCCAGGGGCTATGTCCACATATATGAGATTAGAGGGGTGGACAAAACGCTGGCTGCAGATACTTACAGCACGTTAACATTTAATTAGGAATGTTTGCTTTAATCATTTAAGGGATATTAAATGTAAATAGAGAGTGTGAGCAAGTGGAGCTGGCTCTGTAGCTGAAAGTGGTCACACAGTTCTACAATGCAGGTGCAGGAGGAAGCAGCGGGGAAGATGACGGCTGCTCCCAAGGACATACCAAGCCCCAGAGGTATGCTCTGGCTGCAGTCTCCTGCAGGCTGGCAAGATGGAATGAGATGGAATTTAGGAAAGGAAAGTGACAGATGACTCTTACAATCAACAAAGCAATAGGAACTGCACTTGAATAGTGAGAACAGCAGGGATCCCCCAGCCCTCAGTCCTGCTGTGGTGTGAGGAGATGGGCTTCAGCAAGGTCTGTCCTAAGGAAGGTCTGCTCTGCAGCAGCCACCTGAGCAAGCATGTGTTTTCTTGCTGCTCAGGGGGAAATCCTGCAGTGCAGCACATGAGGAGCATACTGCCTTTCAAACATGAGATCAGTCATTTGAGAAAATGGCTTATTTTGGGGAGGGAGAACACAGCCCTTCCAGATATGTTGCAAACCTGCTGCTATTACAATTTCACAGCATATTGCCAGTCCACAATCTGGCCATACATCACAGCTTTTGATGGCTCTCTAGGCATGAGATCAGACAACAGACAATAATGGTACAGAAGATACATACAATAAACTGCAGTGTGAATTCACTATAATGCAGAACATTTGATCTTTGAATTGGCCACATACTAGTTGTTTTAAAAATGCAGGTTTTAGGAAATTTTTAGCCATATTCTGAGTGTGGTAAATGCGTGGTCTATTTTAGCTGAAGTATCAGTTATTTGACAGAAATGATAAGCATGCGCAATCACTCCCAGAAGTTCCATAGACTTCTAAATACCTTATAGCATCTCTAATGCTCCCTGTGTATCTAAGAACCATCAAACATCCAACCCACACCATAGAGGCACACAGGACTTGGCACGTGGCTTCCTTTTGCCTGTACTCCTCTCAAGCATCCTCTTGGTCACAGCTGTTGCCTAGAAAATTTTCTCAGGGATCTTCACATTTTGGGATCAGGCAAAGGAAACAATTGCTGCCCCAGAGATAAGGGGAAAATTTTCCCATGGGGAAAGAGCTTTTTTCCCCACAAATGTGAAAGGAGTAGGGAGAGGGCTGGAAAGCCAAGTGGTCACCCAGCTTTCTGTGTCTATTGGAGTAGATCCTTGCTCACCACCCTTACCATGTCCTGCATTCCAATGCTCCTTCACTAACTGTGGTGGGGTGCTGGCAGGATATGCATGCAGAGGCTGTGCATCAGGAAAAGCTGGCAGGTGAGTCACAGCAGGGCCACAATGCCATCCCATTCCTGCAGCCTACTGCCCCCAGCAACTGTTTGCATTGCCCAGGGCTGCTAGTTCCTAGCCTGGGAATAGCTTTTGCCTCCCTGATGATTTTTCATATGGCTCATTCCTGGTCTGCATTATAAATCACACATATAGAGAGCGATGGTGGAAATGCCCAGAACATCCCATAATGAAAGTGACCCCTGCTGCAGCGCAAGGAAGCAGACAGATTAAATAAGCAGGAAATAGGAGAGCAAAGACATGCAACAAGGAGGCTGTCGGAAAGAGGTGAGTGCTGTATGGAGAGCAGCACAGAGAGAGAACAGGGCACCCTCTCCCTTAATGAATATTTATTGCAAACTGCCGCCTATTATCTTTCAAAGAATTTTTATACAGTTCCCATGTCTTTCATCTGTTTCATGTTATGGTTTATCTAACTGTGGAAATTGCACGCGTCAGGTAAACGTTGATTTACATGCAAATTGCCTTCGCTAAACTCGCCTTTAAGTAAAATAAGATTCGGAAATAATTTTTTCTCATTAATTTGCAGTTTCAAAGAGACTCAAAAACACAACAAATGCAAATAATCTAATTCATTTGTAAATATAAAACAATTTGTTGGGATTTAACTTTGCCATATTTTTTCTCCCTTCCATGTGCTTTAAATAAATTGCAGTGTTTACCAAAGACAAACACAAGAGAGATGCTAGGTTGTTCCAATTCAATACCTTCCTGCTCTTTTTCTTTTAAGGGCCCACTATCAGGTTAAGAATCTCTGCAAGATTCACTCCTGGAGTAACTGCTGAATGATATAGATTTATATCACACATTCAATTGGTTCCATAAATTTAAACCCAAATGTTACTTCCCTAGATGACACTTTAAATTATTAGAAGTGAATTTTAAAAAAATGTAGGCCTACATTTGCAAAAGTGGCCAGTGATTTAGGGACTCTGGTTTAGAGGCCTTCTGCTAAGTGTTTTGAACTGCTAGTCAAAACATGCAAGTCCCTGTCACTTTGGAACACCTCAAATGTCATTTATGCAACACCATGGCTGTCTGCATTTTTCACTGTACTGGCTTGAAAAATGATGCTATATTTGATAATATGTAGATCTTAAAAAGGTTATCCCCATTTTAGTGTGTGATGCTGGTTAAATAACAACCCTATTTCCCTACATATTCACTGGAGAAATATACAAAAGAGTACTCTTACTGCCTCTGATTTTGTGAGTTGGGGGTTTAATATTTGCAGAGGTGTAACAAGTGCAATTTCTTTCTCATTAGGTGCTCTCATTGATTTTCAGCATCAATACACTGCTCTTTAATTTGGGTTTTTGGACAGAGAGTTTAAGGCTATCTTCATGGCTGCTAGAATGCCTGAGGACAACTAACCTGCCAAACTCAAGTCTTCCCCTGAAAGATGAGCATAGGTGGTAACCAACAGAAATCATTGTTTTAGATCTGAGAATTGAGCTAGGATTCCCAAAAGATGGGCTAAGTTACCAGTTCCTCCAACAGGTCTTTGAGCAACTGTGTGCAAGACAGTCCTCCCACAAATAGGTAGGAAGACAACGCTTTTTGCCATCTCTTGTCTTGGCTAGGTATTGCAGTATAAGTGCTTTGGGCTGCTTACATTTCTTCTCTTGTCTCTTCTTACCTGT
The DNA here is from genome assembly GCF_028551555.1 of Melozone crissalis. Taxonomy (NCBI): domain Eukaryota; kingdom Metazoa; phylum Chordata; class Aves; order Passeriformes; family Passerellidae; genus Melozone; species Melozone crissalis. The sequence goes on along the minus strand of NW_026535786.1, from coordinate 17,032,048 downwards.
ACAAGAACATCCCACTAACCCTACCACACTGGTGCTAATAACAAAAAAAAACCCAAAAAAACCCCCACAGCCGGGAAATCCACAACTGGCGTCCACTGTGCGGGCTATCTCCCACCAAACCTTTCGGGGGGGGGAAAGCCCTGAAGAGCTGAAGAGCCAAGAGAACAGCACTGATAACTCCAGAGGAGGGAAGCCTGAAGAAAGAAAGAAGAAAAAGAAAAAACCGGCCGGGAGAAGCTGCAAAAATCAGCAGTCACTGAGAAACTCCATCTCTCAGCTTCTGCTGAAGACAGCTCGTAGCAGAGCGGCCTGGACTGGGACCAGAAAGGCGCCTCTGATCCATCCCTCGTGATCTGCTGGACGGAGAACAAGGGCCTCCAGACCACGCTGACGACAGATTCGGTAAGAAGGCCAAAATAAAATCATGGGGGCAACACTCTCCCAAGAACAACGGGAAATCTTATCCACCTTACAAAGTGTAGCAGAATTATATACAGAAGGGATCCCAAAGAAAGAATTAAAACAGCTGTTATTATGGGCAAGGCTCAATTATCCACTTGCTGAGACATATTTGCTGTTCGAAGTGGGGTTTTGGCAAGAGATTAATAGGCATTTATATATTTTAGCAACAAAAAAAGATGAGACAGCGTTAAAGCTACTCTCGCCGGCAAGAATCATGTTACAAGGTATTTCAGTGCAGTCTAAAAGACTGGAAAAGCAGCGAGAAGCTGCGGTACCCTCAGAGAAGGGGGCGGAGCGGCAGAGCTCCGGGAAAAAAATTACTCTGGCTTTGAAAGGCCAGGGGGAAAGGGCTCTCGAAAAAAGAGAGCGGGAAAAAATATTAAAACCCCCGATCAAAAAATGCAACAAACCCCAAGGGCGTCCTGAAACTACAGAGAGTGTGGAGGAGTCAGGAGCAGAAGGGGGGGAGCAGGAAGATAAGGGATCGGGGGGGGGGCCTGTTCGCGGCGAAAGCGGCGACGCGGCGGCGGCGGCGGACGCGAGCAGCGCGGGTGAGGATGAGGAGACGCGCGCGGAGGGCGAAACTCGCAAAAACCGGGGTGTAGACTCACACGCGAACGCGGAAGGCGGGCTGAGGGAAAATTTGCAGCCTCAGAGGGCCGCCGCGGCGGGACGCAGGAGGCGCGCGGTTGTGACGTCAGAGCCGGTGCGACGGTCAGCTCGAATCGCGGGTAGAGCCGGGGTGCCGGCGGGAGAGGCGAACACAACGTCAGAGGAGGAGGGGTTGGATTCTGGGACAGACCGAGGGGCGGGGACCTCGGAGGTGAGACAGGGGGGAGACGATGATGACGTCACCTTGGGGGACACCGGAAGTAGCTCAGAGAGTACGCACGCGCAGAGAGTAAGACGCGGGCGGGCCCGAGCCCGGTCCCCTGTGACGTCGCGGGTGAGGAGGGGCCGTGTTAGGGATTCTACGTCCCGGGGCTCCACACCATCTCCAGATCTGGCGCCTTTGGTCCCGAGCCTCGGAGTCTCAGTTCCTTCCCTTCATGGGAGACGCCGAGCAGGAAGAGGAAGTGGGGCAGTCGAGATTGCACCGTCATCCGAGCCAGGGAGGCCGGTGACAGCGCCACCTAGTGGCAGGAGGGCAGAAGTGCACGACATGCCGGGTCGGCTCGGCGGAGCCACAGCGCCATCTCGTGGCGAGACTGCAACAATGCAGCAATTTTTTCCAACAATATATAAAAAGAGAAGCACCTCGAAGAAAACAATGTTAACACGACAAAGGGATTATCCATCCACTTCGGGATTTCATGAAGATGATGAAAGCTCAGATGAAGAACAGCTACAAGGGGAAGATGTCATAAGGATCACAGCATCAGAAGGTGTCCCAACATGGATGCTATCAGCAGCAGAAGCAGCAAAAAGCTTCTTGCATTCATTCAATGCAGTAAAGAAGAAATATCAACAGGATCCTCGAGTTTCCTTTTCGGATTTAGGAGCAAGGCCAAAAACCTCAAGGCGAAAAATGAGACACTATGAATCACCGATGACATCTACAACACCATTATTCATGCAAATCCCAATGGAGTCTGATGAAGAGGGGTTTCAAGAGCCGGTGAAGACAATGGATTGGAGGCAAATCAGAGAAGCATTGGAAAAGGAAAAGCATTTATTCCCGGGATCAGGGGATTTGACAATGCCAGTGACATATGATGCCCAGGGACAGAATCCAAGGTGGGAAAGGATGGGTCATGAGACACTCAAAGACTTAGGGAAGGCAGCTCAGACTTTTGGGCTGAACTCACAATACTTCAAACAGCTATTAAGAGGGACATTCTCTATGTATGATCTCACACCATATGACATTCGAAGTATTGTGGCAATGATCCTCACTGACACACAGAGTCTTGTCTGGGAAAAAAGGTGGAGAAAATATCTTGCTGAGTTGCGGAACAGATACCAAGGTGGGCCGAATGCGAACCTCACAGAAGGGCAATTAGCAGGGGATCCTCCAGATGACAATCCAGGGGAACTAGCTCAGTCGGTAGAGCATGAGACTCTTAATCTCAGGGTCGTGGGTTCGAGCCCCACGTTGGGCGCCAGTTGTGGGATTTCTGGGCTGTTCAGATGGTCTGGGGAAAAGCCCAAAGATGGCCTTGGGCCCCCGGGTTCGAAAGGACGAGAGGAAGCTTCAGATTTGTTCTTGGTCTTGGTGTTTATTAATTGCTTATCTAAAAGATTTTCTCTTGGCCTGACAGAGTTCTGCTCAGCAGTCAGCCATGGGCACACACTGAAAGCCCCTGGGGCGGTCACCTATCTTTATACCCGGAGTTACGTATACAATATTTATCATTTTTCTCCAATACCCTCTACCCTTATTAACCAGTGTTCCCCTAGTAAGGTCCAATCCCGGAGTGCCAACATCACCACAGAAGATGGAGGCCTAGAGGAAGAAGAAGAAGGAGAAGGGCACGCCCCAATCCCTCCATCTTGCCTCTCTAGACCCCCCTGTACAGGGATCTTAAACCCTGTATCTCACACTCCAATTAACTTGTCCCTTCACCATTCACCCCAGTGAAATCCTCCCGTCCTCATACTGATGTCATCTCCCATGTGGGATCAAAGTCCAGCCACCAGACATTTCTGGCAGCATTCCAGGACTCCCGAGCCCCCCAGGGGGGGTCTTGTTCACCCTGCACCCCAGTTCTGAGAGACTGAGATCCCACACCAAACCACCCTACTTTTACTTTAAACCACAAAAAATTCCTTTCCATTTTTAAGTTGACTAGCCTCTTTACCAGACATAATGTGACTTGGAAGCTGCTCAATCATTTCACCTTTATAACACACACGTTTAAATATGTTTCATTACTTGAAGAAATTTCTCCCGATTTTAATGGTCAATTTCTAGCACTTATTGTTCAGTCCTCTAATGCAATCCCTGCTGGCATCACCAAAAGTCATTTCTAACTTACATGTGAACTGCATAAAATGTCTTGATATAATCTTGTTTTACTGCAGACAGGTATCCTCATTATTAAAACATTATTACTACTTCACTTGACTCTGTATTCTCTGACAGTTTCTCAGTAGAGAGGCCAAGAGCTAAATAGACCATAAAGAACAAACCTTCCTCCCAACCCAAAGGGTGATCCCTTCATGCCAGTCTTCAGGCATATGGAAGGAACATTCCTCTGGTAAACTGGCAGAAAAAATTAATCACCAGCACTGTCAACTCAGAAGGAATGCTAAATTTCCTAGTCAAAGGAGAAGGAAAACCAGAGGCAGCCATGGATACCTGAGTCATCCTTATCTTGCAGGGCTGATGCAAGGAGCCAAGAGATGGAGCTTGTTAATTATCAAAGCCCTGGGTGAGGCCAGCAGGAGGCTGGCAGTGCTTGTGGAGAGTGCAATGCAACAGTGAGGAAGTAAACAAGGCACAGCTACCTCTGCCTGCCTCCCTGGCAAGAAAGTGGTGGGGAGGGAATCAGTGTTTGCCATTGTAGTATTTGCATGCAACAAGGAAAAACATTCACAATTGTCAGAGAGAGAATTCTTTGTTCAGGTCGTTGAACAGAGACCAAGAAAGCGTTGGTCTTTTGGATCTCCACTTAACACAATCTGAAATGTTTGGCCCTGCTACATGACTTCTCCCCATGTCCTCACTCTGTGACCACCCTGCCACCCAAGAGAGGGGATAAAGCAAGTGGGGAAAAAAAAATGCCCTTGTCAGATTACAAAGGAAACATTACTAGGCACTGAGTAGAGCAGAGATGAAGAATGATTTCGAAAAAGATAATTGAACATGTTGTAATTTGCTCTCTTCTGTGTTTCAATTTTCATCTGCTTGTAGCCTATTTTGCCAGCCATGCAAGCAAGTGCGAAAGGGAGGGGGAATGCACATGGATGGGTGCGTGCAGGGAGAGCACACATGCATGCAAATAAAAGAAAAATCATCGTGAACCCACAGCCCGGGCTGTCCTGTGAGGGATCTTCAGCCAGTGGCCAACCATCACTGAGCTCAGCTCAGGGGAGATGCTTTGCAAGACAGGGTTCAGGCTGATGGAAGCAGTGTGTTCTGCCTTGAAGCTTGCACTGGTGAGGCCCTTGGCTCCATTGGCATACTCTGAATGCAGCCCACTGGAGATGGTAACCACAGCCAGGGTCTGGGAAACCCCAGGTCAGGCAAAAGGAGTTTCTCTACTCTGATGTAATCAAAGGCATAGGTCTCACAGCCAGATTCTGTGAAATAGGAACCTTTCTGAAGTGTTAACACCGCTCTTATGCTAATGAATATTTATGCTGCTGACACTTTAAAGCCACAAAAGGAATAAACCCATGTTCACAGCCCTTTAACCAACACCACCGTGGTACGCAAATCAATCAAGGTGAAGCCAGCAATCACTCACTCATTTACCTCTGCTGCCCACATTCCCTACCAGGCTAATACTGAGTTATTCACAGCTGTCTTACATAGTGGGATTAAGATGGAGAATGGCATGTTGGGGCCCCAAGTCACACAGAATCATGCCCTACTCTGAGTCACGTCCCTTTGACAAATTTGGCTCTCTGATTCCCAGGAAACAGTCACTGCAGATCGCTGCTTTGAAAAGGGTAGACAGCTCTTTTTGACTCGGAAGACATTTCACACACGCAGTTTGCGTTCGCTGTTATATGCCCATAGTCTTGACCTTCGCCTGTGCACAGGCACACGTGTGTACCAAACAGATGGAGAGAAAGAATTCCTGTGCTCCATACTCTGCTTTCCATCCCCTTTCCCAGTGTTTAGGTTAATAGCATTGCGGCCCATGACAACTAATCAATTCACATTACAGTCTCCAGAAGATTACTGTATCTGGAGAGAAGCAGGAAGATCAGCTAAGGCACGTTCTTGAAAATACCCACTGGACTTTCTGAGCCTAGCTGCACTTGGGATCAAATCAGGTTTCACTTAACCACAGACCAGAGCACTTGTGATTTGCATGAGTAATTAGAACTGATTAATAGAATGACTTGCTTAATTAAGTTTATCTCTAAAGGTGCCCCTTGAAGACTCATGAATCTGAAAATCCAGAGGCAATTTCTCTTCAAAATCCTTTTTGGGTTGGAATGCTTTCAGCTTGAAACACTGGATGCAAGCATTTCTGCATGCGTGTCTCGGGTCCCAGATTAATCAAAGTGATGGAATGGGTGCACAAAGGTCTCAGGCCTGAAGACAAACTGGTGATTCCTCAGCGAACTCAAAAGAAGCTCTCATCACCCTGAACGAAGAAAGGCTAGTTAATTTGCCAAAAACTAATAAGCATCTCTGCCTGGCAATTTATGGCTCTGCTGAGCTTTCCTAAATTTATTTCCTAATTTTGGTTGAGCACAGCTACAGTTGCCTGACATACTGGCGGACCAATTCCCAATGTTCTGGCTACACAATGGATTTAGACAATACTTTGTTATAGGGTAACATGACACCCCAGTCTACTGGTACCTCTCCTATTCCCACAGCTAGCAGAGGTATGTGTACTGTGGTGGAGTTTGAGGGAAATCCCAGCACAGACAAGAATATCAGTTTTCCTAGAGTAGGTTAGAGACCTGGAGACTTTTCCTGCTGAGAGCTTTTGGGCTTTTTCTTTCATTTTCCCCATGCTGAAAGCAACATTAAGATTTTATTTCATTCTAAGTCAGAACAAAGCCAAACAACTTTGACATTTTATATGAAATAAAATTTTAACACATATCCAAACATTTGGTTTAGAGAATTGGAAACACTGTATTTAGATGAAATCAAGGTGTTTCTACAGTTTCTTGATTCAAAAATGATATAACAACATTTTGTGAATTAATACTGAAAACCCAAAAGGCGCTTTCAAATGAAAAAAAAAAAAAAGGCAAAAAAACGTTAATTGGAAACAACTTTCCAATGGAAAATGTTTGCATTTTTCCAATGAAAAAATCATCCCTGCTGGAAGGTGAGATGAACCAACTGCTGGGGCTTGTGAAGTGTTTTATGGGTGAGTGGAGAATCCAGAATTGTCACATAAGCCAGACAGCACTGCAATGTGAGGACTCAGTGCTCTCACAGGTACACGAGAGTTTTACAGTCTCTCCTCCCTAGGATGGGAAAAGGGCGCTGGTGTTCGTTCACACAACGTGCAAGGATGGGTGGGGATCCTGCCAGTTTACTCTTTGGTCAGAACCCACAGAAAGTGCCTTCTGCACATCCAGGAGAGGAGGCTGGGGGAAAGATGAGGAACGTGCTGGCAGCAGAGCAGGGAGGCACACCTCCCTCCCAGCAAGGTGGGGTTTAGCGCCCAGACTAATGAACCCTGCTAGGTCTGGGCGGCCTCTATGTGACCACTGAGGCACTGACCTGCCCTCCTTCTCAGGGGTGGCTTGGCTTCTGCAAGGAAAATTGAGACAAGGCAGTCCACTGCCTTGCCCAGAAGGGGCTATTTAATGAGAGTTTCAGGATTTTTTTCCTATATAAGCGTCCCAAGACTCAGGATATGCCAAGTCCCCACAACAGCCAGGTAGCACTTAAATATACAGTGGCATCTGGGGAGGGTCATTCATAGATGAATTCAAATTAAATACCAAGGAAAAAAAAAATAAAAGAAAAAGGATGATGCAAAGGGAAAAAGTCAACCAGATCAATCAAGGAAACAGGCATCTGGAAGAAGCAGTTATTGATCCAGCTGTTAAAGAAACCTTCTGAACCAGATTACCCAACAGCCACAGACTCCCCTCTCCCCAAGACACTTGCTGCACTTAATCAAGAAAAGAGGTGACATGAGACAAAGGAAGAAAATCCCATTTTTCCAGGCTGAGGCTTTGTTCCCTTAGAAATCCTCAAGAGGCTGAAATGGTTGGACCTAAAATGATATAGTCAGAACAAAAAAGACAGTACAAGATTTAAGGATTAAATATGTATTTGTGGAAATCTGTCAAAAAAAGGGAAGCAAGATCTCTCTGCTTTCAATTTTTACTTATCTCAAGATTTTTAGGGAATAGGTTATTAGCAGGGGAATATTTTCATGCTGTCCTAGTACCATACAGTGAGCCATCCTAAAAAGTTGTCAGGGGATATTGAATTTAAGTTTTCCTCTATTCAGCCTAGCATAGTTTTTTTTTGTTTTTCTCCCGCTTTTTGTTCTGCTTTGTTTTCTTTGTTTCTCTCTTTTCGTGACTTTGAGAGCTCCAGATTCTAAAGTACTCTTGAGTTTCTGCCCCTTTTCTATTCCAGATTTATTGCATTTGGGTACAGCGAGAAGATGCACCTGGTGTCAAGAAAACAGTAGGTGATGATTTTGATTTCTCATTGTTCTTTAAATGTCAAGCCTTACACTTCTGAAGTAAATTCCTTGGAAAATCTAATTTGTGCATCCTGAGTCACTGTTAGTTCTTTAAATGATAAAGTAAGGCTGAACCAAAGCTCCTGATTTCTAATACGTGGTCAACTTTGTCACCAGATCCATCTTCATAGGAAAGGGTAATGAGAGGAATTAATCAAGACATGCCTTTACTCCAGTAAATGTAGAACAAATAAGAGCAGCAGAATTGGGATACTGCAACAACAAGCCACATGAAAATACTGAGAATAATATCCTGCAATCCAGCACCCATCAGAAACTTGGATCAGAAAACCCCACATTATTCCCTTCTTAGGGACAAAAAAAGGGCCAACAGCAAGGGATGGTGACTATGTTTAGTGAAAGATCTTCATAAATGGTACCCTAAAAACTTTATCTTGCTTCCAGTTCAAAGATATCCTTTGTACCTATGTTTGCTGTGTCATGCTGTCACAGGGTCTGTTGCTTTTCTGGTCAAGCTCATAGGAAGTACCATGAGATTGACTTCTAAAGGAGTGGGTGACAGAAGCAGATATAGCAGTAACTTCCTAAGAAAATCAGCTTTGAAAAGCCCAAATGCAAGAATCGAGTGGTCAGAGTTCAGACTCAAAGTATTGGTGTTCTTAACTGAATGCCATTTTGGTGTTCTTAACTAAAACTCTGAAGAATAAAAGAATCTGGGAATAACGGAATAATAAAAGAATCTGGAATGTAACTTCTGGAAAGTCAGGAATACAGTTTTGCTATGGCAAGGAATCAAAATATGTGTTTTCCATTTCTCTAACAATTTCCCACTTGAATGCAGTGGTCCCCTTCTATCCCTCTGCTTTTCTACTTTGTGCAAGAGATATTTCTTCTTAGGTCACTGCTGTGTATTACAAGAAGGAAAATGGTAAATAAGATATGAGTTTTACCTGACTGAATGAAACAATACAGACAAAGAACAACAGACAGCAGATTGAAAAGGTTACCAAAAATACTTGGCACAGTACTCTTACAGCCTCTTGTGTTCTGGTTATGAATTATTCCCCCATGTGCAGAGCTCATCACAATCCTCAAAATCACCCTTCCTGTAGTGATCTGAAAGGGATAAGCCATCCCTTCTGTGTGCAGCGCAAAAGCACAGATGGAACATTAGGCAGAACTGCTGTGAAAATATTCAGAATTGCTGCAAATCTACCCATACCTTCCTTTTTGTCTTCCATCCCCACACCCAAGCCCACCTGTTCCTGTAGCACCTTCAGTTTTATACACTAATCAAGAGACTTTCAGAGCCTTGACATCTGTACCTGCTTACTCCCTCCTAAGCCCATTAGCCCCCAATCTGTAGGTATTAATACACAATCCATGTGCCTGGCTTGAATCTGTGCATGGAGACTGTGGAATGTGAGGTGCACTTGAGTGACAGCTTTAAAGAGATGACGGCAATTCTCCAACTTCATCCTATATTTGCAGAGGTTCTCATTTACCATAGGCACATTCCCTCGTACAGGCTGTGGCCTAGGCACATAGGAAAGCAATGCAAGCACCAACAACAAAACACAGGGGTGCCAGGATGTGCAGCAAGCTTATGGACACTCCCAGTTTTGCATACTGTATCTTTCAGCTATCCCAAAAAACATTTGTGTTACAGTGAACAGCACTGACGGAACATTTCATGAGGCTTTCTAACAGGGACAGATACACTCCCACAGCCTTTTTTACAAAACAAGATTTTGATAACAACTTTTTGGGGGTATGCTAATTTAGTTCTCCATCCTCTGTTGGCACATGTACACACTCTGGAACTGACAGTGGATGCTATCATCCAGTCATGATGCAAGCTGGCAGAGTTAGGCATAGGACAGAGGACTCCACCAGAGGCAGGAGATGGATCTGCAGATCCAGGCAAAGCTCATCCTAGCTTTTAAACAGTGATAGGCTCAAGTCAATAACATGAGGCCTTTACAAGGTTTCCAGATTTGCATGTACAAAGGATAAACAGGGAATCACAGAAAGTGATACCAGACAAATCCAGCAGTGTTGAGTGTGGAGAGCCCAGGACTGGAAGAACAAGGAGTGCAGCAAGGCATAAGGACCTTTTTCAACACTAGAAAGCATTTGACTATGGAAAGCTGATCTTCCTTATTGACATAAACTCCTAGTGAAATATTTACTGCAACTAAAATAAATACATAAGAAAACAAATAAAATAAAAATTTCAGCAAGCCCATCCTGCAGTGTCATTTTAGAACAAGCAAATGCTCTGAATGCTATTGCTTAATGCTCTTTAAACAGCAGTTTAGGGAAAATATGATTAATATGCTTATGAAAATAAACGTCTCCTTCTGGTGCAAATCTCTGCTAACACTGTCAAAGTCAATAGAGTTCCTTTACTCATACCACTGAAATACTGAGGATTGTGGCTCATGCTGTCTGCCAGAAAGGGTTGTTCTTACAATCTCTAGAAAACAAAAAATGGAAAACCATAGCTGAGAAGCAGCAAGGACTGGAAGTGACAGAAGAACTGGAGCTCAAGAAGAGAGGGCTGGGAGCAGAAACTGTATTTCAGGAAACACAATCTATACAAGCTGAAGAGGAGAAGAAAGTGGAAACTGCAAAGTGAGAGAAAACAGAAAGGTCAGAAAGAAATGTAGGAGACATCAAGTATATGGTAAGTCAGACAGTAAAGCAGTGAGGGTCATGACAGGCAGACACAGCCTGAAAAGATGGGCACCAACTACAGCAGATCACAAAAATTTGGACTGAGATGTCAGAGGCAGAGGGAAAGAGCACAGGCCATCAGTGAGGATAAGGTCAAATAAGTGACCACTACAGGAAATGAAGGATTCATTTGAAAACTGAAGGTTAAATGAGGATACGAGGGAAAAAAGTTGAGTGACAGAAGGGATGGATGAAGCCGGTAAGGATAAGATGAAGCCTTGAAAGCAGAGAGATATAATAATGGCAATGCTGTCCTGGACATTCAGAAGAGCGGACACAAGTTTCACAACAACAGAGGAAATCCAAAGCAAAAATTTTAACAATATTTGCCTCCTCTGGGGTCTCTTGTTCCATCATTCCCATTTTAAATGACACAAAAATACTTCTAATAACCAGAGAAACACTTAAAAAATTAAGAAACACTTGTTCCAGTTAATGTGTCTGAACAGTGTGAGCGTGCACACACATGCACATGCAAAAATCACCCAAAAAAAGTTTCCCCCCGGGAGGTCATTATTATGCAAAAATTACCCTAATTAGGTCATGAATATATTAGTCCGTATTCAGTGCCAACAACAGCAGGGAGAAAAAGCGAGAGAGAGAATTGGAAATGTGACATGCATACACTCCCAGTGTGGTTAGGGGAACTGGATTCCAAAATGCCATTACTAGATAAAAAGGTCACCCTGTAGGGAGGTAATTGGTACAGCGCTTGAGCAGCTGATTAAAGGGACCTTTGCTTTTGGGGGTGGGAGGAGGAGGGGGGGTTAATGTAGGATCTCCCCTGACAAAGTATGTGATTTTGATCAAACATCTAATTTTAGGACAATCACAAAGAGAATGGAAGAGGTTATCACCCTTGACATCCTATTGAAGCAGATAAATTTGTTTAATAACACCTTGACTTGCATGCTTTAAGACGACAATAAAGGCAGAGGGTATTTTCCTTCATGCAGGTTTCTCTCTGCTCAAACACAGGAGCCTCTGTTTTCCTAACTCCCATCACAGCTACTGCTCAGACACTGCCCATGATGCATTAATAAGAAGTAAATGCTTTTAATGAGTCAGTAATGGCTGGGGGAGCAGCACAGGGGAAAGCTGCTTCTTCACTCTCTCTTCTCTTCACCAAACAATTACAGGCTCCCACAGGCTGAAGTAACACAGCTCCTGGTTTGGCATGCAAGACAGAACAGCAGAGGGCTCAGAAACGCCAGTCGCCCACACTCCCTACAGAGAAACGCAAGAAAGCTGGCTTGGAAGGATCGTGAAACTTCGAAGTTATGTTGTATTAAATAAGATGCCATTTATGCTCTAGAAATTATTGGTGGCACAGGTAAAGACTCACTCCTGTGTTTGAAAAGACAAGCAGTTTCACCCCACATTTGGAGACCACAGATTAAACATCATGAGCAGATGGGGGAAAAAGGAGAAGGAGGCAGGAGCATAGGCAGTGCTGCTCCTTGGAGAGAGGACAGAAAAAGCATGGAGAAGGGCGCACCGATTTTTCAAGTTGGCTTGGGAACCAGCTCAGTTTCATGGTCTCTTCTGCCTTCCCAGACTGAAGTCCTCCTCATACTAACCGACTGAGTCTTGCTCCAGTTTTGATGCTGATGGCCACTGGCCTTTCTCCCTGCCTAGAATGACGAGCAATTAGATGTTATGCTGAGTACACAAGCATTTCCAAACACCACCACCTATGGGGCTGAGCCACTGGTAGCAGAAATGGAGGAATGCCTGGCACAAAATGCCACTTGGACCAGCTTAACACGGACCACCCTTCCTTGCCAGCAAAGTCAAAAATTTAGAAACAGATTCTGATACAGTTTTGTCTGTGAAAAAGAGATTTTAAACCACACAGTATGGACTTGAGCTGTAAGGTGCTACCTAGAGGTGCTATGTATGAAATGTCACTGGTTTAAGTCCTGCTTTTGATCTACAACCAACTAAGGAGATAACTGTTGGACTGACTTACTTCCTTCATCTCCCAGCAAAAGCAGCATATACTGAAAACAGCCTCGGAATGAGCAGTTTTGGTCTATGATACCTAAAGCAGAATTTTTCAGCTACACTTTGAGTACAGCTGGGTAACATTCCTATCCAATGAGAAATATTGACATTTCAACCTTCATTCTGGTCCCCCAGCAAACGGGAAAGTTGAAATTAAACATGTATTGAACTGAGTAAAAATAAAACATTTGGCTCACTTCTCTAAAATTAAGTTTTATGATTTAGGTTTAACTGACAATAAAATGAAGTCTTTCATTTTGATTTCCCAAAAGAAAGTTTCAATTTTCTAAAAAACCTTTTCCCAGAAAATCATTCCCATGGAACATTCACAACCACCTGTAATTTTCAGTGATACGGAAAATAGCCACTGCAACTCCACACAATACAGTACTGATCACTAGAGCCCACATAACTCTTAAAATGCACACACTGTGACTAAAATGCTAGTTAAAATTAAGAAAAAGAAACCCCCCTCATTCTCTAGACTCTCCTGATATCTAGGACCACAACTAAGCAATTTGAACTACTGCTTTAAGACACAATAAACTTCTGCAAACAGAAGGGGTCATCAAAAACAAGAGATTTAAGATACAATGACCAGTCACTGTTAAAGCTCTAGTTTCTTCTTTAAAAATAATCTTCTTTCATTTTTCCTTGTAGAGTTCAACAGTGAACAAATCCAGAGAGTGATTTGTCAGTGGAATATGAAGGGCCTTTTAATTTTTCTCAAAATCAATGCAGACAACTAGTTTGTAAAATCCAAGCTGTTTTAAAAGAAAAAAAGAAAAGCAGGTGGCATGTATCACTACATCACTGTTGGATATTTTTTCATACACTTTAATTACTATACATAATTTTAGATGCTTTCATAATTTATATACCTGTCATGGCATTATTACTGCTTTCCAAAATCTTATTTATATGTTGCCTTAGAAAACCTTAACAGAGAAAGAGCATTGCTATAACCTTATACAGGCATGAAACACAGAAACAGAGGGACATGCATTATGGCCACTCTGAAAGTCGGTGCCCAAGGGAGCATTCAAGTCCTTTTTTTTTTTTTTCCTGACAATAGGAATTAGGAGAAAATTCAAACAGAAGGTATATTCCTAAATCTTTTGGAATGGAGATGTCTCCCACAGCTGCTACGTGTTCATTTAACATCACCACAGAGCCTTCAATCAACCTCCTCCTCTTGTATCCTGCAAGCCAGAGGCACTTTGTGGGAAATGGGGGGTGTGTAGGCAGGCACAACAATCCTGACCAGGGATACAGGTGCTGTGGAGATGCTGACAGTGTTTCAGAGCTGAGGGACAGGCAGAAGGACAAAGTCATCCATGGCAAAAGCAGAAGAAATGGCATGGGCTCCTTTTCATATGCTTCCTTGGTTACTTGCCTGCTAACCCCTGAAGGAGCTGGGATGGAGGGTGGGGGAAACTCTCTTAAAAAACAGGGTTTGTTAATAATATACAAATTTAGACGCTACTAATTTTTCTTCCAAACTTGCTTTGTAGCAAATTTAACACAGCAATTGTTAAAATATTTGGCAACCTGTTTTTCTAACTGAGAAGCTGGCCACGCCATCTACTGCTAGCAACCTCTTCTGTTTGAACAAAAATCTGAATCTACAGCATCTTGCTATACCTGTGCCAAGAGCTGTATGCAGACCACAGGAGCAATAGAAAGGGAAGAATCCTCTGTGTCTCCTGATGAGAGAAACAAAACTATCTGAAGGGAAAAGGCTGCTTACATGTGGTCTTGTGCCTTGTGTCACAAAGGGTACTCAGCAACTTGCAGTATCCACTCTGTGAAGGGATGAACAAAATCCTGGGTACATGGCAAGCGGTGATACCAGCATCTCTAAAACCAGTCAGCACAAAGGACAGGCAGGCCTGGAAACTGCTCAGGCATCCATCTGGTTCAGCTCATAGAGCATTCCAATGCAATAGCTGGGCAGCAGTGTATCACAGAGCACTGATTTCTCCAAGTCTTTACAAAACCAGGACAAATAATGCCCCCTTTCTGCCAGAGCAATGAGACAGAATGAAGAACCCCTACTATTTTCTATGTTTCTTTCTTAAACATTATTTCATAAGTAAGGCAGGCCTGTGGGCCTCTCAACTATACTGGGACCATTACTTTGTGCTGCCTTGTCTGTCTGTCTGCTCTACCAGCTGTTGTTCCTGACTTAGGCTGGATGGATGGCTCTGAGGCAGTGAGTAGTTTCTGTTCTCTCCTGTTCATCTAAGCTTCTGCAAGCACCAAATATTGACAGCTTTTGAAAGCACACGTGCAAGGCAGCATTTGTTCTCCATTAACAATGTTGTTAGAAGACTGCCTGTGCTGTGCTAGTCCCTACCACCCGGGATTTCACATTACTGACATGTAATTTACATAATTAAAGTATACAAAGAACATAGATGCTGCAACTCTATTGAATACCCCAGGAGCTGATATTTTGGACTGAAATAATGAAAACTGGCAGGCTTTCTATTAAGACCAAATAGGTATATATAGTTATATTCCATGGTAATTCCAAGCTAATAACTGAAAGACCTGCCCCCTTCCCAGAAATTAAACACTGAATTGATGTGACCCCTATTTCGTTCCATCAGTAGCTGCAGAGTATGCAATGCCTGCATGTTTCTACTGCTCATCTGCAGCTACAGAGGCTTTTGCAACTTGCCTGCATAGGTGCCACACTTGATACTTGCCTCCATCTCTCTGATACAGAGGTGTCAGGTAATTTGTGGGATATGGTCCACCTGTGCTAAAACCCAGAACCTGGGTGAAAGAGCTACAAAGCAGTGTGCTCATACAGCTCTTTTATGCACATCCTTCTGAGCAGCTTTACAGAGTCTGAAAACAAAACACGACCTCAGAAGAGTATTAAATAATAAATGGCTACAGAAGGGGAAAGACTAAGTTGCACAGGTAGGAAAGAATCAGAGGGATAATCTGAGATAAGACCTGCAATGAGACTGTAAGTCGACAAGTGGGGAAAGTATAAAATATCTACACTAGATAAGATCAGGAGTGGATTTACAGTGGGCAGAGAGCTAAATGGCCAAACTCCCTGGTCCTACACTGGCAAGTGCTGCAGAAGTGTAGTACAGCCTCCCACATGAGGGATGCCACTCCCCTGTGTGTTTTCTGAAAATTAAAAAGCTGTAGACAAAGCAGTGAGCAGCATTTCATTAGCACTGGTCTCAAAACTCTGTATTTTGTGCACTCGTGGACACTTAAAAGCCACACATGCAGAAAAAAATATATTAGAAAACTACAGCTTTCTCCAACAACTTCCAACTCTTTGCTTATATCTGATATGCCCTTGGTGTTCCCTTTACATGCTTAATGAAATCATATTTCACACCACAAAAGTCAAAACAGATATAGATCATTATGTACTTCTGCAAGAACTGGGCTCCAACATCATAAGCAGTGTTAGAGAAAACCTTGGGGTGAAATGTAATTTCCAACCTATTAATCTAATTCAGAAAATACACAAACAAAAACTCTCCATCAGGCTCATGAGTTGTATCTCTACTGTTGGCTTCATGCAGCCTATACACCCAGAAGTTATCAGGAACTCCAAAATCTGATTAAGTTATGCCCTCAGGACACTGTACCTCCAAAGTCTTTCTTCCACTACATAGATGACCATTTCAGCCTGTTTCCTCCATTAAGAACTCTTAATAGCATTCCCACCCCAGGCGTGATGCAAAGGAAAAAGTCCCCCCGAGGAATGCCCTGAGAGCACATCCATCTTGTACAACTAATAGGGGTTAGAATACTGCTGAGGACCAGGGTCGCAGCACATACTCATATTCCCACACTGGATCAACTTACCATGTGGTTTCCTCTATTTTGCAAGCGGGGAACAACAGATTTCACAGCCATAATAACATCCCATTTTTCAGAAAATATCACATATGCTATTTCTAGCAAAAATTGATTTGACGTGTGCAAACACCTGTTTGGCTGCACCATCCTCACATAAGTTTTCAAAGGGAACCAGGGCTTTTTTCCTGCAAATCTATGTCGCTCTAGCTCAAGGACAAATTCTTTTCTTTGCTGCCAACCTGTCCACTGACCTCTATTTCTGACACTTTGGTAGTTTCCTCAGTATCACTGTTCATTTGAGGAATGCTAGAAAATATCTCTGACCTCTCCCAGAGTTTTCAATCCTTAAATGACCTTCATGTATCATTTTAATCATATTTCCCTGTAACACATTTCAGATCATCATCCTGGTGCCCTTAAACAAAATCCTTTGCAGTATTGAGAACTTCTTAATCCTAAAAGGGACTGGGGCACATAAACTTCTGGCCAATAGTTTCACTGATTTTCTAAAAGGTCTAATCCTTAATTATATTATCAGGACAACTCCTTTTTTTTTATTTTTTTTTATAATAGAAAGGTTTTTAAGATTCTTTTTTCTTTAATCGGATTGACATATCCTTGGTTGTTTCTATGCTTTCTTATAAATCTTTCTTAAAAATGCTCAAGAGTATAGCTGCAGCTGCCAGACCTCTTCCTCAGCTATTCAGTTTTCAAGTCATACATTTGCAGTTGGTCAGAAAAAATAATCCCTCTACGCCTGGCAGGCGTCTGCTCAATGCTTCCTGGAAACCACAATGAATTGCTTGCAGTCAGTTTCAGCTAATACAGGCCTCCAACAAACACATCCTGGAAATTTTTCATCACCATGAGCTAAGTGAGGACATCCTTCTCAACTTGTATATACTGAGATTTAGCTTTTGCTGCAGCTATGATACATAGCTCACTGGCCTTCAGTTTTGAGGACATTATATAGATAAATGCTCTGGTACCTTCTCTGGAAGCTTTGTGTTTAACATTACCTACTACCTGTCTGTTAAGACCTTGGTCCTTAGCTGCCATTTATTTCTCTAACTCTTCAGGAGAACACGCATCCTATCTCTCCTGGGCGAATCTGATCTGAGGTTGTTGATCAGGACAGCCACAAAAAGCCATCTGCTTACCAACCTGCATGCTCCCTCAGTTTGTTAGGATAGGCATATCATTGACAGCTGGAATCTCCTTCAGATCTGTCTGTACAATTTCCCAGTTACTGTCTACCCCATGGAATTTACATACTCCCTCGCTGTGGCAGGCATCCTTATTAGCTTCTCCAGCATCATCCCAAAATACAGTTTCTCAGTGGGTGCCAAACACAACACAAATTGGTGCTATTTTTTCCAAAGTGCCAAGGAGATGGTTGATGGCAAGAGTACAAGCCAGAATTTTGCAGATGCCTTAATTATAGACAGATACTTGGAATTAAGGCAATGGAAATTTTTGCTCTCTGCATGTTGCTTTAATTGTGTGGGCCTTAGACACAGGTGTAGGGAACCATCTGCCTCTGTCAATTCTTTCAGTTCCTGCATGACTCCCAGAGCCTACTCAGCTCCCTCTTCATATCTGTTCTCTAAGGGAAAAGAAACTCTTCTCAAATGAGAGGCAAGAGCTACATGCCTTTGTCAACCCCATTGGTGAGGGCCTTCTGAAATTCCATAGGGACATCCACAATCTAATCTTTATTTAATTTCCTTCCACCATATCTGTCATCTTGATGCAACCAATAGCCTGACAAGGCATCTCTCAGAAATGATACTATGAGAAATTTTATCTTTTCCTCCCTGTTATTTACCCACCAGGGATTGGTATCCCTATATTTTAAGTGTTGGCTGAGTGCATTGATTTCTTCTGTCTTTTTGTATGTCTCAAGTCAATATGGAGCCCATGTAGTCAAAACGAAGAAGAGCTAAAAGTGGAACAGTTTTATACTGAAAAAATATGCTATGGAAACATTATATGAGTTCAGAGTTTGACAGTAAGATATTAGAGGTACATAACATCAAATGTATCATTTATATCTCCCAAATTATCCACAACACGTGCAATGATTACAAGATTGTCTAAAGAACTCCTAATTTATAGGCTGATTGCATAAGATTAGCAAAATTTTGGTTTCTGAGGTGATGAGAACACAGTCAAGTCATTAGCTAAGAGTGTCTTTTCCCATGGTGCAGGGTTTGTATTTTGTTGAGCTGCATATGACACTGGATTGCTTTCTGAGAGGGTCAATCAACTTGCTTTGGAAGTGGTACCTTTAATAATGGAAGTCTTGGAAACCAAAGAGCTTTCATCCTGAAGCCATCGTTTAACCTGCTGCCATAATTGTTTTTTAATACTCAACTGTCACAGTGGTGAGGGGAAAATGGAACAGGACAGTGAGAGTTTTCCCTCTACTGAGGTGTCATTCTACTGGCAAAGCCCATTATAGGGTGATTACAAACCCACCTCTCATAGTCATAAAAACAAGTAAAAACCCATTATTCTTTTGCATGTCAAGGTTTAAGTTACATTGACAACTAGAATTTATTCTCAAATTTTTCAATGCTTTAATCTCTTTTTGAGTTAAAAAAAATAAGAACAGCTTTTTCCCCCAAATTTTTGTGAAGCTTCTGATGTTGCTTTGTGTCCCTCTGTCAACCCAATGAAATCACATTATATCACAAAATCCAAAACTTAAGTAGATTTTACTGACTATCCTCCAGGCAGCTTCACCGTTCATTTTTAATCCATGTAGAGTGCTTAAATACCACAGCGATAAGTGTTTTATACAGGCATATAGATAGATTTTGACATTGGATCATGAAACAGGCAGTCTTCAAGGGCAGCAATTGTAGAATTTCTTAGAAATTGCCATCATTCAGGAAACAAGACATGATTGTCCATCATTGTAGCTGATAGAGAAAATAAAAACTTGCAGAATAAATATATTCTATGACAGCAACTGTCATTGGTGAATTCTTTTGCCCGCCACATCAAAGATAGTGGATGATTTATGGAAGACAGTGGATTTCTGCTGACAGTTTTCCATGATTTCCAAGCTGCTAATAGAGTACAGATACTTTTTTTCAGTTGTCTCTAGCCTGGTCAACACTTTAATTTAGTATTGATATTTAATTTGTTCCTTTATTAGCAATCTGGTGACCCCTCAATCCCACTTACTAAGTGTTTAACAAATTATGTCTTTACTTACTAATGGAAGAAGAAAAAGTAAATGTGAAATAAACTGGGAAGATCTATAATGAAAAACTATTTTTTATTTTTATTTTTTATTTTAGAGCTAGTTAAAGTTGCTAAGAGATGTAAGTACCTCCTGTTCCCTTTGTTTACAACCGGCAAGAAGACTTGAAGTAAACAATTTAAGGTGCCATAAATTTTATACTATGCACAGTATAAGCTCTACATTATGCCAAGAAGAAAGAAATACATATTTAATCTCTGCAGAGAGAATTTAGCCACTGCTCACAGCAAATGCTCTGGTGCAATGTCAAAAATAAAACTAGAGACAGTCAAATCAATTCTTAGAC
This sequence comes from Melozone crissalis, assembly GCF_028551555.1. NCBI lineage: Eukaryota > Metazoa > Chordata > Aves > Passeriformes > Passerellidae > Melozone > Melozone crissalis. The sequence continues at coordinate 17,012,127 of NW_026535786.1, read as the reverse complement.
TTTCTTGAAAAAGAAAGAAGGAAAGAAAGGAGAGAAAATAGATATGGAAATAGTAATTGCAGAGTTAGATTTTCCTGCAGGTCATGAATCTTAAGACCTGGAACCTGAACTTTAATTTCTAGCAAGTGTATTTCTAACCCTTCTACCTTCCAAAAGAAGAAGTGAACAAAGTGCAAGCCAACCCAGTGAAGTTCTTCTGACCATCTGTTTTGCTATTTCCAAAAATAGCAAACATCTCTAATCTGAAGGTTATGGTAACTGCAAAAGATAAGTACGATGATTTTAATGCCCCCTTTACCACCTATTTCACTGTTGGGTTATTTTAGTGGTGTCAGCTTCTTTGTAGCCCCAGATAATCAGATCAGAAATTGCACAGCAAAATAAACTGCATTAGGAAAGATGCTGCCCATAATACATAAATTTTCTACCTAATTCATTAAAAATCTATTTAAATGAAGCTGAAGCATAGATTCCTCTCTGTCAAAACAGATTTTCACAGCACAAATGGACCAGGACTGAGTCCTAGACAACCTACAATTGCTGTACAGAGACACTGTTATTTCGGCTTCAGAAGGCTCATTTTTTCAGAATAGCAGGCCTTTGGTTTGATGGCCATTTTATATGTTGGCAACTTCAGCTTAAAAAGGTTTTGATTTTGTTTTTCTTTATATCAAAGTGAACAAATTCAGCTGACAGAATGACAGAAACACTTTTTGGAAAGGAACCCTGGAGACCACTCAATCTAATCTCTCAAACCTAGATCAAGTCAGTTGTGGATTTGTCCAGCCAAGATTTAAAAACCTCCAAGTATGGAGATATTGCAACAATCTGTGTAACTTTTGTTATGGAATACTTCCTTCCCAAGGATGAAGGTTTTCTTAACATTTCACCTGAACCCTGCATCTTTTATCCACTCTTAGATGTGGTTTAACCCCACTAGCAACCAAGTACCACACAGCCCCTTGTCACTTTCAATTTGCAGTAGGGAGAAGAATCAGAAAGAAAAGATAAATCTAATGAGTTAGGATAAGAACCGTTTAATAACTGAACCACAACAAAATAAAATATTAAAACTAATAATAAAAATGTAATGAAAATAAGCAGGGGGAGAGTGGGGGATTGAAGGTGAGAGAGAGAGAAAGAGAGAAATTATTAACCCCAAGAGAAAAGTGAAACACAATCCATCAACTTACCCACTACTAACCAATGTCCAGGCTGTTCCCCCCCAGACAACCCCCCCAGTTTTTATACTGAGCATGATGCTCTCAGGAATGGAATATCCCTTTGGCCTGTTTGGGTCACTTTTCCTGGCTGCGTCCCCTCTCAGTTTCTCCCACACTTGCCCACTGGCAAGAGCATGGAAAGCTGACAAGTCCCTGATTTTGAGAAAGCAATACTCAATAATAACTTAAACATCCGTGTGTTATCATCATTATTCTCATACTAGATCCAAAGCAGAGCACTGTAACAGCTACTAGGAAGAAAATTAACTCTATGTCAGCCAAAACCAAGATAGCCTTGCTTTATCTCTTGCCATTCCTGGGAAGAGCCTGTATCTGTTATTTTTGCTAGTCAACAAGCAAATAACAGTTACTATTTCCTCACTCTACTGCCTCTTTTCACCTGACTAAATTAACAGAATTCCCTCAACTTTTCCTCATCATCTATGCCTTCTTGGTTCCTGAACATCTTAGAGGCCCTCCATGGTTTCTCAATGCTCCTGTAGAACTAGGAAGTCTAAACTCAATGTAATATCCTCACACAGGCTCAGCATGGCTGCACAGGGGAAAATGAGAACATGCCCATGTCTGTTAATCACACTTATATTGGGCTACAGGAAGATAACTATCTTATTTTGCTGGCTCATACTCAGCTATCTATTTAATACCTTAACCCCCAGGTCCTTTCCTTGATGGGCTTATACTCTAAGAGACAGTTCCTGACCTGCACTGACTATGGATTATTTTACCACAGATGCAGAATTTTTTCCTTGCTGAACTTCATAGCATCACTGTAAGCCCAGTTCTCAAGTTTCTCAGAATCTCTCAATGGAACTTCTGACATCTCAAAAGCACACATTCCTGTCACCACTGCCCTTCAAGGCATTACCTTCCAGTCAAAACTAGAAAATCTCTTCTTGCTCATTAGGAACCCAAATAGTAGAGCACTAAAAGATGGAGGAGAGATGAGACCACTGGAGAAGGAATCACTGACAAAAAAAAAAAAAAGGCAAGGTTAGACAAACACAGCTCTTGATGGACTCTCCTTATCAAAGGTGAAGCAATAAGGAGCAGAACAATGCTTCCCTCCTCACTTTAATCACCATATTTCCATGCTATGAAGGGCAGCTTGTGGAGGAGATGGAACTAGTTGATGTCACCTCAGTCTCCTGGGATGAACGTGGTGTTAGACGACACCTTAACCCCTTTGCTCTTTCTATCAGCTCCTCTGTCAGAAAGGGCTGTCACTTAGAAGATGAAATATATTTACAAATTAATTAACTTTGGCCAGCGACTGAAGAATTAGATTTCCACTAACAGGGATTCTGTCTGAGTGATGGATACACAGAACACTGGAGGAATAAAACACTAGTCTTCCTTGCCTCCCAAATCTGAATGCTCAGCAGTCACACCACCTTTCCCTTCATCAGTCTTTTTTTTTCCTACACTGTCAACTCTTCTCTTCTCAAAGCCACTGAAATTTGTTTTAGTAGATGAAGGTATATGTGTACTGAAAACAGTATTTGATCTCTGAAAACGACTCTTCAACTCATTAAACAGAGGTGCACTACACAGAGAGCTGTGAAAGGCAAAGCAGAGTTGATGGGGAGGATACAGGATTAGCTGAGAATTAGATTGAATAAAACAGTTTGTGATTTCAGGACCTGAAGCAGGGACAAACCTGCACAGAAATGTTCAAGCAGAAGCTGTCTATTATGTGGGCTGGAAGTTTCATTTTGTTCTATTTCATGTTAAAACACAAGCTGTTTGTCAGAGGGACTGTATTTGCCTAACTAGGGAGGTGTTAGAGAATACAGGCTTGCACACCACAGCGTGGGAAGAACAGGTGACTGTTCTGATGGTGCTAACAAATCTGAAAATAAATTATGGGTGTGATGAGGTGCTCACAGAGCAAGGGCTAGCATTTAATCTGGGAAACAAACAGTGCTGCACAATTCAGACAGTCTCAGCAGAAAGGCAGAGGGCGGCTCGTGGCCTATTTCTTAGTCACTCATGAAATACAGCTTCAGGTGGTGAACAATGCAAAGACAGGCCTTCATCATACTGCTTGTTTTTCACACCCCTCTCCAGAGTGGGAAGTCTTAATAACCTTAATTTTGCTGTGCAACCCATTAAAGTGGCAAAGCAGAGGCCCAGACAATTTAAGTTAGCAGCAATTCATTTAAAGCAGACCTTACGGATTAGTGACACTTTAAGGATATAACAGATTACAAATAAAATAAGCTTACTCGCCTTGAAGAACAAAATACAATAAAGAAAAATCCAAATTATTTATTCAAAGAGAGTGTTCATTATTTAGTGGAACGAAATTAATCTTCAAAATCATCCAACATTGGTCCAACAGAACATCTGATGCTTGTAAAGGTTTCTTATGTCAGCTACAGCACTGCTAAATTTTGAGACATTTTTGAAATAATTATGGTTGTTTGCCATAATATCCTTATAGACTTAAATATCAATAATTAGGTTTTTCTCTCTTTGAAATCTCTTCAAGATTTGAAATGGCAACAATTGTTTTCTTTATTTCCTGTTCTATATTGTCAGGTAAAACCAAGATGTGTTATGAGATAGTTACTGTGCTCTACTTCAGAGCTACATAATGAAACCTCTTTTATCTAATACCTGCACTTTCTTATTTGGTGGAAGATATTTGTGGGTTATTCTTTTTACATTTAGAAAGGTCATTAAAGCAGCAGTTGGGTAGACAGCAATTGACAAATAATAATGCTGCACTGGAAGTGGGGTGGACAGAAAGCTATTCAATATTCAGCACACTGCAGTGAGTGAAGCAGCACAGTGCAGTGGGTAGGGCTGACCTCAGAGATCCAGAGCTCATTATGGTTAGGAGATTCTATTCCTGGGACACGAAGATTATAAAGATGAACTTCATCAAATGGAGTCACAGTTGGCCTCCCTTTGTCCATCTTTCCTGTCTTCTGGCAACAACCACCTGGGGGGAAGGGATGACTGCCACAGTGCCACATGCTCTTCAGCAGCCTTTGGCAATTTAAATAGCTGTGAAATTTTGCATTGAAGGCCACCAGATGTGCTCTGGGGTGAGACCCCTTTATCAGGGACGGGCAGTGCAGTGTGCCATATAAATGACATAAGCTCCAGCTAGAGCTTATTCCCAGGCACCTCACAAGCACATACACAAATACAGGCTTTTTCTTCCTGTCAGTAGAAAACAGGATGCATTAGCCCTGAAGTCCGGCACAGGAAGAAAAGGCATGGAATGAACAGAGACATTTTCTTCTGGTCATGTTACTAGGACAATAAAAACCTTGATGCTTTTAGTCCTTGCAGAGACAAATCTTCAGCTGCTCCCAAGCATTTTTTAACACAATTTAGGAATTACATTTACCTAACATGAACTGTAAGCTGCTAGACTCTGTACTTTATCAACAATACTGTTGGCATGATTTAATAGATTTTATTGTTTCTAGGAATATTCTCCTACATTTCTCCAGAGTAGCAAAGGCCGTGCAATAGGACTATCAGACTGGAAAGTGGTAAAATCCTACAGAGAAACATGAGATCCAGGGCTAGGTCAGTGACAGAAGTAAAGAATGAAGAAGAAGGTTACCAATTTACCAGGCCTTTTCTGTAAAGGCTGGTAAGATAGCTAATGTGTCAGTGGATGTATTAAGAAGGAAACACAATTATACTTTCTAGAGTAATGCCAGGCAATAACAATTTCCATGGTGACAGACTAAGCCATCACTTTCAGAGTTTTTTAGTGGCAGGAGGGGAAGGAGAGGTGATAGTCTGATAAGCTGTCAATAGTAGTTCATTACGTATTTTTGACCATCAGCCCCTTGTAGGGACGGAAAAGCAGGCACCCAGCCAGGGCAGGTATATAATCTGATTGATGCTTCACATAAGTGGCTTTCAAAAACTTGACTGAGCATGAAATCTCATCATTAAAGTTTATGTCCTGAGTGAGTGGGGAAAAGAGAGAAAGAAGGAAAGAGACCAAACCAAAGGGAACTAAAGCTGACAGAACAATGGCAAATTTACAGCTAAACATCTACTTAAGCATGATTTCCAAAGCTAATCACCCAACATGAAAACAAGCTTCTGCCTCTGAAGGAAGCTAAAAATGAGGCTCACCCTCTCTCCCTGTGCAGTCACATATAAAACCAAGAGCAGTAAAATCAAAGCCCATGGGATCCCTGGAATGCAAGTGTCTGCTCTATTTTACCAAAGAGTGCTAAACACTGTAGAATAATCAGGCACAAATAATCTAGGCTATCTATATCCATTTATTCCATGTTTAACCTGCTGCTTTTCTCTGGTTATTCAGAAGAAAAAGAAACCATTTGAGTAGCTTATTGAACTCTGCAATTTCTTCCTTTCTATCTGCTTAATATGAAATGGGTCAGAGCAGCGAGGAATCACAGACACAACACTGCATCCATAAGATCCTTCCTGCCAGAAACAGGAGTTGTTAAAGCTTCAGGAGTAAAAAGGCCTATCAAGATCACAAAATATTCTTACACAGCCAAGTCTCAAAGGACTGGGGAAGAGTAGAATATTTCAGCAAAATTCATTCTGATTTGAAAACAAATTGGTATGCCTTGCTTTGCTCCCCCTTTTGTATTCTTTTTGAGTAATTATTCTAGCTAATGAGTTTACTGGCAGAAGTGTTCACAGAAACAGCAATTTTTAGTGGCCATTAGAGATTATTTGTAAAGAATTTTTTAATCATAAGCATTCACTGTGTAAATGTGCTTCAAAGGCCTAGGCTCATCCCATCAGGGACTAGCACCACCCTAGGTAACCAATATGTGCAATCACAGCTAATCAGTCAGGTCTGATTTCAAATATTCTCAATAAGCAGATCATGGACAAGCTGCAACATAAAAAATTATTCATAGATATTATTTGACAAATGATTGTCAATACTGAATAATTCAAGAATATCCCACATTGTTCATACACAATTCCCAGAGAGAAAGAAGGGTGAAGGTTGTTTTATAAGTTCATGATGGATTCTTCCACTAGGGCTGCTCAAAACGCTCCAGTGAATAACTCAGCCTCTCCTATTCCTTCTGAAACATGAACGTTTGAATGGCCACATTTCAGGAGGAGGCACTGGTTTTTGGATGCTCCATTTGCAACCAGACAATTAAACAAGAATCTTTGAAGGACACCAGGTAGAATTAATGGCATTGCTATCTGTGCAAACAGTCTGTGGCACCAAGCAACTCCTCAGTGATGCAAAGTCATTTCTGCTGGTGTTTGGCTTTAGCAACTAGTTTGACAGAGACTGAGAAGAATATTCTACGTGCTTACGTCCCAATCATCTGAAACTGTATTACTTATCCTTCCACAAAGGCAAAAAAATTATTCAGTTGCTCCACTCACAGTTAGTAAGCATTCACCACTGAAAAGAAATTTGGTTGCTAGTCTTCCTGAGCCTCACAACAATATTGTGGTTTGCTTCTTATTCATAAAAATGAAAAATAATCTGTCCAGGTATTACAAAGAAGCAGACGATATATTAAGATGTGATTCTAGATCCTCTACGGTTTGTCAATAATACTATACCAAATAAATTAAGGGTGACAAAACTGCCATTTCATGTTTATTGTCATGTTATTTCTTTGAAAACATATCACCACTAGCATTCCACCACAACTGTATCCAAGTCTGTCACCTGCTCAATACTTTGCACCTGAAGACTTGACTAAACAAGACTCATGAACACAGCACTGAGAAAAGTAAAAAGTTAAAAAAATAGGATGTTAGAATATAGAAGAAAAAAAGGGGGAAAAAAGGGTGAAAAAGAGAAGAAAAAGAAAGTTTTAAAAAAATTTAACAAAAACTAGTTTTTTTGTCTAGGGAAACCTGAGGTATGACAAGATAACAGTTTCTCATTATGCAAAATGCAGTGAAGACAACTGTGATCAATTGTTCTCCATGTCTGCTGAGGATAGAACAGGACGTAATTAATTTAATTTGCAACTGAACAGAATAAGATTAGATGTTCAAAAGAAATTTCTATCTGTAAGAGCAAGAACTAGAAGTTCACTACCTCAGGCATTTACAGAACCTCTTTACCAGTTTTTCTTAGAAGAACAGGGTTGATGAAGGTCCGTCAGAATGGCAAAAGCAACTTGTTCATTCCCTGAGCTGCAGGATGAACTAGAGAGATTTTCAAGAGCCAAATACTCTCATGATCTCTGAAAGCTCTGCTCTCATGAAAATCTCGACCTGCCTTACAGGAGACCCCCTGAAGTACCCAAAACTACTCCTCCCCATAAGCACAGGGGGGGCTCCACAGGGTGTGGATACACAGTGTGTATCCACAGCTCCACAGTGCGTAGTTGGTGTTGTCACAACCCAAACCACAAAGTTTTAGTCCCCATCCCCAAACCACTTCTGTCTGCTTTGTGTGACTGTAAGGGTACAGTTTTCAGATGTCATGCAAAGAGTCATCTTGACACCTAAAACAGTTGCCTGCCATAGAATTTGAAGATGAATTAGACTGAGTTACAGGATGCTTTAAATGTAAATTTTGCATGACTGGAAAAAAAGGGATGTTTTACAGAAGCACCTATTCCTACTCCTTCCTCACCAAATCAATGAACAGAAGTACTGTAGATCCCAGGAAGAAATAAGATTTAGCTGCTGACATACACAAGAGACTGCAGGCTTCTGTAGCTATTATTGAGTGTTTTACCATGCCTCCCTGCAGGGGATTGGTCCTCTGCAGAGCCATTCACCAACACACTGATTCTAGGGAACATTTTGCTCCAGACTTTAAAAACCCTGCTTACCTCTTGCTGAACACAGAGCATCTCAGTTTGCCAAGGTAACATCATATGCTGCTTTTCTACCAATGACAACACAGCTTTTAAATATCTTCCCTTTTGCAAGTCTGGCTAACCCAGTGCTCTCAAATCCAGAAGTCCTACCAGAGCTGCAAGCTCTCAGGTTTTGCCCCTCCCATGTTCTGCTATATTTGAACCCACTTGCAGACCCATGAAGCAAACCACCATGTCTACCTATCTTGCATCCTGAATATCCTCTGTTCCTCCAAGACACAGTCAACTTTTTTTTGCTTGTTTTTTATATTCTAGACAATACAGCCCATGAGGACATACTTGTGTTTACAACTTTTCTTCATTTTGCTCATATCTCAACCTCTTGTTAGCTGGTATTTATGCACATGTATGTGGTTAATGTTTCAGATTTTGGGGATGACAGCTCTAAGACCACAGGGTTTGTTAAGGTAAAATAATGTGCAATAAACAAAGCCATGACATTGAAATGATTATATTGAACAAAAGAGGAAGAGTTTCCAAGCCTGGAATCCTATGCTATGCTGTAATACTATATATATTTTATATAGATAATATATATATAACATATTCTATATAAAATATTATATATTGCATACATATTTTATATAGATAATATATAATTCCTTCTTACAACCATCTATTCCCCTAGGTCTTGCTCACAGTATTTTAAATGCAAGCAAAGAGGTGCCATCACTTTGCCTTTCATAGGATGTCCTCTGAATATTTCCAGCCTCACATGTGAAGTCCTGATTTACAAAGAGTGTTAGTAGGAGTATCTCCCAGCCTGTGGGGACTTGCAGATGAGCACTATACTTCTGATCAACTCAGTTTTGCCTTGGGTCAGGGGTCTTCTGCCTCCACGTCAAACAGTTGCTCTTGCTGAATTCCCACTGATGAGAACCCCTGCTTTGTTTCCCCATAATTTAGAGGCTGTTTCTGTAAAATTAGAAGTAGACACACAGCGAAATAACTCACTTGTTTTTCTGTGCCTCCCCTATTGCACCCTCTGTCACCCCACTACCAGTTCTGAGTGGTGTACCAATCAAAAAAATCCATAGGAGGCAAGTGGGAAGAAATAAGGCTGAAGAGATAGATCACCTCCACAAATCCAATTACTGTGTTCCTCAGGCTTTTAACTTTAGTTTTTAATTTTCAGACCTAGTTCAAGTCAGTTACTTTTTATTTATCATATAAGCAAGAAGCTCATTAGACCAACTCTACCATTCCCAGTCATTCACATACAATGCAGCTGATCAACTCTTGCAAGTGTCCAACTCTTAATAGGGCTAAGGATATCACCCTGACATTTTTACTTATATTTGTTGAAATCACTACTGCACTGTACTGTATGAAATTGTTGTAAAATCCAAGCCTGGATACCACGACCTTGTCTGCTCTGTCTCCCACCTGCATCAATATCAAGTTAAATTGAACTAGTGGCAATTTTCTTGTAAAAGTTGACAGTGCTATAGACCATCCTTCAGAGTGTTTCTGGGTCTAATGGGTAAAACATTATTCTCCCTGCAATAATTATGGGTTCTACAGTACTTTGAGGAAAATTGCTGTGGACAATACATAAACACTTCAGTGATGTGATCACTTGATGACTGGTGCAATGACTTTTGGGTGAAAAGGGTCAATGCCACGATACTTATGGAATGGCTGATAAAATTTGCATGATTTTCTAGCAATCTCATACACTACTGTGCTGTTATGGGAAACAGGATGGAAATAACATTTCTAAAATAACTTTCATAACTAATTAATTGTGTTGCAGAACCAAAAGCCAGAAGCAGTGCTTCCCCGTGGCTGTGTTACTGTCCAAGTCCACAGACAAGCTGGTGTGTGGGGGAGAGAGGAGGAAGGAGATAATGATTTATATGTAAGATCTTGGGAAAGTTTCAGTGATATTAATACTTGACAAGTACAGCACTTCTGCTCCTAAGCCCGTCTGACAGGTATTCTGCAGCCAACTCAGAATTCACCGGAATGTTCCTACCAGCAACATTCCAAAAGTCTTCAAATGGCCTCAAGCTGAGGGTTTAGGGCAAAAATGACATTTTATAGGTTATGAAGTGGGACATGCAAGTACCACACAGGAACCTCAGTGGCTGGACTAGGAGTGTGCTGAGCATGCCCTTGGTGTCAACCCCAGTGTAAGACTTGTTGACCCACCCTGAACCCAGTAGAGATAGGATTTACTGAACTCCTTTTGCTCTAATTTATTTCTGTTTACTTTACACATAACAGCGAGAGAAAGGAAAAGAAGAAATTGCACATAAACGAGAATAAAAAATCTCTCTTCCCAGTTACTTCCCTTTGATTATTATGCAGCATCATTCATACCCTCTGAGGAATGAAAAGGAATCAAGCATTTTCTCAAGAGCTGTGATCACTTCTTCCATAGCTGACTTTGGTCCCCAAACGATGTATTGCTGCTTATTTTGCATACCCATCAGTGATCATACTAATACTAAATGTCTCACTGTGCTGTTTACATTCAAAGGGAAGGTCCTGCCACTCACAGAACATGTCTGGCCCCTTGCATTTTAAACAGGTACCTGAATTTCATGCTGATTTATGGATTCAGTCCTTGTTTGCTTGAGGTGGAGTGAGCCATCACATTTCCATTTTGAGATAAGGTAGTACTAGTGCTCACAGAAGTTAGATTCGTTCTTAGTTCTCCTCTAAATTCTCATTTGCTTGTTTTAGAAACACCCTCATATGAAGGAAGTTGAAAATTATTGCAAGCTAACATCAAAAAGGACCAATTTTACTACCACCTCACTCTGCTTTACAGATGTATAATTTCACTTATTTAAGTGGAGGTACTCCAGATTGTCTGTGAGAGTATGAGTATGAGCTTGTATGAGTGCATGTGTGAGAGACAGAATATACATGCAGGACCAGCCCTTAGACCTTTCCAACTGCAGTTAATGCTGTACAAAATGTTCCACTCAGGTCTCATGTTTGGTGTCTTCTAGAGGTAAGCAAACCTCTCCTGCAGTGCTGCCTTCCTTACCCTTCCATGAAGCACAACTCCCTTAACTGTCAGGTCCTCTTACTTCAGGCACAATCCTCTCTTGATGAAAATAGATAAGCCCTAGGGCTGCTGGAGAGCTGAAAGGTTAGTAATTACATTGGCCTCCCCTTTAGCATCTCCTCCTTTGTAACTGAGAGGGAGGTGTAGCTTCAACAAAACACAGAATTACATGATCACCATGGAAATGAGGGATGAGCACCTCTTGTGATGAAGACAAATGACTGGTGAGAGGGTTCTGTCCCCTCTCCCCTTTATTATTTTGCATTAAATTTCTAAAACTTTGGGATCTGAAACAAGTCAGGAATATTAAACAGATGTAATAGCAACAGCTCAGAGCAGTTAAATAAAGAACAGCTCACGTTCCCTCACAAAAGGCATTCAGAGGTACTTTCAAAATATCATCCTGGCTCAAAAGGTATGGGATACTTCTGGTTCCCAGGACAGTCCAACACTGGGAGAGCAGAGGGAGCTGCAGGGCAGCAGTGCCTTTGATACATTTGAGCTGCTTCTGTTCCAAATGAAATTTTGTTCTCAGTATGGAGCAGCATAAGGTGCAAGCAGGTGCTCACAACCCACACATTGGTAAGAGATGTCATGTGGGAGTAGGCTGCACTGTCAGGATATTTCACTGGAAATTTTTATCTAACAAATACTATTGAGAAATTGGAATGTCACCATGGCTAGTCTGGGTTTTGTGCCCTGATACTCCACACACTTCCTACCCTTCTCCCACCTGAAAATGGGAATTTTCCAGTTCTTCCTCACCAAAACCCATAGAAATGTTCATTTTAATTTCTGGCAACTGAAGCTGTTTTCTTCTACAGATAATGTCTAGTCTTGAATCCTGTCTGGAAAGAATCTTACAGATGAGATTCCCTGAGATTCCTGTATCAACTGACTTCTATCTAACTTGCCTGGACACTTGGCCTCAGAGAATTTGCTTGGTACTTTCTTATCAATATGTGCAAATTCCCTTGTGCACTGAAAATTCTTCACTTTCCCCTATTTTTGTTTCCTCCTCCCAGTGTGGCCCTTAACTATCTCAACTACATCAAGTTGGGATACCTGAACAGCATCAAGAACATTAACTTTTCAGGTTGCTTGAGGTGATGAGTACATGCTGTTGAAAGTAAAAGAATAAATACCTCCAAGTTGACATTGGAACATATAGAATGCTATGCAAGCAACTTTAAATCCACCACAGAACTGCTGTTATGGTGTAACAGTAAGTAGCAGGTGTATAGAGAACACAAAGCTCACAGTGCTGTAGGTACTGACCTGTTCTATATAGATACATTTATTACCTGAAAACACAAACAACTCCTAAGGTGAAATGAGGCCTTTGGTGGATATGTGTGAGTTACTTCATTTTGATGCTTCAATGCTTCCAAAAGAATGAGGATATCTTGTTTTCATCACACAACATAATTGCTAATTTACTGATCCTTATTTTTGCCTCTCAAAAGTCTGACACATCTGCAGCGATGGAAGGCAGGTTTTATTTCTTTGGAAACATATGCCTCTGCACTTGTACTGAGCTATAAGCTCTAGCAACTTGTAATGCTCCACAGCTTGGATGCTCAGCTCAGCAGCTTCTGTACACACACAAAGCCATGTAATTACAATATATTCCATAGATGCTTCAGACATGCAGAACTGACATAACTTGCAAGGAATCTAATACATTTAAGTCATTACAGCAAAAATATTATTCCAGAAATGTGTGCAATTTGTATAAGATGACTTGTCTTGTTCACTTCCAGCACTCTCCAGGATAGTGAATTTCCTGCCAGAGTCTTTATATATATATATATATATATATATATATATATGTGTGTGTGTGTATGTGTGTTTGTGTATGTATATATAGGAAGTTAATAATTCATTATATAAACAACATAATATCCCTTGTGAAGAACAGAGTCACCTGCCAACCTAGGAGTGCAAACACAGCTCTAGCAGGTGTAATCAGACACCTGGTGAACTGATGGAAAACACTCTATTAGTTAAATATTATTCAAAACCCAGAAACATCTTTATGGATGTTAGCCAGCAAGTAACTCTGAATGACAACTAATTCTGAGGAAATCTTTAACTTGTCAAATCAATTCCCTTCTCCCAGTGGTTCACAAAATGGAACATGAAACAACGACTGACACAGAGAGGTCATCATACAACCAGCCATCTCTTTCTAAAAGGCAGATACCCACAAGCCTTCCCAGCCTTCTGAAATGAAGTAATAACAACAAAATCATATTTAGGAGCACATAGAAGGTTCACTGAAAGCTATCACAATTTCTCTCAACTTGAATAGGCTTAAAACACAGCTCCTGATTAACTTTCAAACTGTCACGAATCTACAACAGAGAGGTATTTTCTTTGGCATGTGTCTAATCATCAGTATGGGAGCAGCTTTTGCTGAACCAGTGCTTAAACTGATTTAAATGTAATAGCTTGGTATAGTGGTAGAAGGAGGAGCATAATAATCCAAGTAATAACTCCTGAAAGAGTAGCAGGGGCTTAGCCACATTTCATACTGCCATATTCTCACAGGGGAAAGGAGAAAACAAGAGAAGGACAACTTATTCCCAATCCTGTGAACTGTTTGCTGCTGGTAACTTTAAAATACCCTTCATCCACCTTCTGGGACCTGCCTGTGCTGCTCTTAAGACACATGGACAGAGCTGTGCCAGGAGCCCAGAGGGTTTCTACAGAAAGCAAACGAACACACTGTACCTTTGTGTAGGAAGACTACTCAAGGCAAACTCTTATCAGCCTGCAGGAAACAACACAATTACCAAAGCATTTGTGCCATCAGCTACTTCTCATTTCACTGATGCTCCAGTGTCAGTTGTGCTTGTGTTCAGACATGAGTGATGGAGGAACTAGTGAGATCCAGACAGCAAGATTTGAGTAGAACTCTTCTTCCTAAATTTTCTATTTAGAAGTCCCCTGTGGCCTCTCCACTCTGAGACATTGAGATTCTCCACAGTTATCTATCCAGAAACACCAGAAGGATAGACTGCACCAAGGTGGAAAGATCCAGGTACTCCAGAAATTACTAATACAAGAAATTTTTTTTTCCTGCTCTAACTGGCTGCATTTACTTCTGCCATATGAGAATTGGATTTACTACAAATGCCTACGTGTTACTGTATCTTTTTTTTACCTTGGGGCAAAATCCCCACTTTCTGTGGAAAGAGGAAGCAGTAATACTGCAGTATGCACTCGCACTGGCAATCATCACAGCATTTGAACATGAATCTGTAGTAAGCTGAGGACTGAGTCACAAAGCACTTCAGTTTCACCAACATCCCCAGCTATCCATCTGAGACCTTAGGCAGAGTGCAAAAAGCAGTTTGACAAATGGAGAAAGTGATGCACAACCCAGGTGTCTCAGTGTTACAGTCCCTCCGTTCTACAGCCACCACACAGCGCTGAAGTCTGGAACAATGCCACCAAGGCCCCTAAGGGACCCACAAAAAAAAAAAAAAAAAAAAAAAAAGTAGGGATGGCAGAAAGTCCAGACTCACCTGCCACTTAGCCCCACTCAGCATACTTGGGCCTGGATGTTTTTTGGCTTGGTTCACTTTTCTTCAGACAAACAAAACATACTTCTCTCATAATGCACACCCCCTTGTTCCACATGTAGAACTGAAGGCTGAGGTGGATCATAACTGGGCCCTTTTCTTTCTGCCTGTGTTTGCCTGTGAATTGTTTTAATATGCACTAAGCAGTCACTTCCTTTGCAATTCATCTTCCTGCTTGCTCCCAGCAATGCCCCATTGTTTGGATGCTTTGATGCACTAGTGTCTATGAACAGCTTGCCAGCAGCACCCACACAAGAAAAAAACATTTCAAGACCTCAAAAGACTGACCTAGAGACATTTTTTTTCTTAAAATTGACATTTAACAAAGCATCAGAAGCAAGAATCCTGCTTGGAGTGCCTTATTTCCATCTTCTCTCAGCTCCTGGATTTAAAGGGACAAGTGAACATTTAAAGCATCCCCTTACAGGTTAATCCAATCACTTACATTTTCTGATAGTTATTTGGTAGCTCAGGTTGAGATGCTTCCATTTTTTCAGTCTTTCTCACTGGACTTCATTAAGCCGTGGAAGTTATAAATAACTAGACTGCAGGATAAGTCTCATTAAAAATTTAGGTCCATCATAAAAAATCTGGACGATTCATATTATTGCATGAAAATCCACTAAATGTTTTTCTTTTTTAATGAGAAAATATGCAGATTAAGCCACTTCAGAGTCTTCTTTTTCTGCAGCTTTGATTTTAATTTTCCAAACAAAAAAAAGGGAAAGTTTTAAAGCCAGAAAACTTCACTGCCACCAAAAATTCTTTTCATTCCCTTGTAAAAAGAGATGGCCTCAGAATTATTTCCCCTCTAATATCTTCATCACAGAAATAATGATCTTTTCTTGGATTTAAACATTACTTTGTAGCATTTTCAACTTACACAGTTCTCAGTTGTGCTGCTGCATGAAGTCTCATAAGAGAAAAAATAGCTTGCTACAGTGAAACAAATTAATCTACTTCTCCTACCCTATTTGAGTACCTTAACAAAAAACTGTACTGACAGAACAGGTTTAGAAAAAACATAAGATTTCATTTCCCATAATGATCTTAGGGACTAAGTACCATAATCTGGGATTTATGTTTTGAAGCAACTCTATCGAATCTCCATTCATGTGACAAATTATTGTCAATACTGAAAAAAAAAACCCAACAAAAAAACCCCACAAAATCAACAAAAATAACACCCCATCTTCTAAAAATAATCAGTATTAATAATGTTGACATTTTTCTCTAATTTTCCCCCCGAATTTTTAAGTCTGTGCATAACATTTCTAGAATTTTTTTCTGTAACCAGGACAGCAGAAAACTGCTTCCTATTTTTTATATTAAATAAAATAAAAAAACAGAAGTTCTTACAAATACATTTCAGCTGTTGGGGTCTTTCAGGGCAGAAGGATGCTCACAAGGCTCATCATAAATTCATGTGTTGACAGCCCAATGCCAAGAGACAGCACGCTGCTTGACTGACACCACTTCCCAGGAAAATGGGGAGCCATAGCTGACACCATTGGAGATGCTTCCGAGACATCCCTTAAGGTAGAAAACCGCCTCTAAGGGGGTGGTGAAAATATAGGAATCTGGACACTACATTTTTCTTGTTAAGCTATTTTTCACCCGCTAGGTCAGAGCCAATGCAGCAGGAGCAGAGGTTACACTGCCAGAGAACAGCAAGACCACATTTTGCCGGAAGCAAAAAACAATTCAGCAAGGAAGAAATGATCCCCTCTCTTCCATCATCCCCCGAGCTTCCTCACAACTTCTCCTCCTAGTTAAACCAGGCTCCCAGGCACAGAAATACCAATATAATTCTCAGTCCCCTAAATGTAAAGACCATCTTCCCAAGTGTCATGGGGAAAAAATGTATTCCAGTCCAGCCATTTCAAGAGTTGGTGATAATTCTTGTTCCCAGGCCATTTCTAATGATGCCTCATTTTCTTCCAATGCCACATAACTTCTCTATTATCTACTGGCATTACAGCTCTGGATTTCTTGTTCTCTCTGATGGGACTGCGCAGGGACTTTTTAAATCCAGCGCCCGACAAGAGTTTCAGGGGAGACTGCCATAAAAAAGGCCATAGATTATTCTTAAATTGCATCTTCTAAGTCCTACCCAGTGGTTTTAAAATCACCATCAATAAAGTATTAATGGCAATAGTAATAGAAGTGATATCTACAATTGGCCCTCTTGGACAAGCTGTATGTAACATATTCCCCATAATAAGGAGCTCTGCTTTGAGCCAAGGCATCAACCTTAATAAGCTGTGCTACTCCTACTGGTGCTGCTAAGAGGTTGTTCGGACAGTTCATTAAACACCATTTTTTCTGCCGTTGGAAACCTAGCAGCACTAAGTATATTTGCTGTGAAAATGGCAGGCTCAGCAGCACATCTGGGGAAAGATTGTCGGAGAAAGGATTTCATTTCATTACAATTGGCGGGGGTTTTTTTGTTTTATCAGATTATCATTTTTAATCGTGCATCTAGTTGGATAAGGCAGACCCGTCCTGTCAGAGCAGCCCACAAAACTACTTATGACACAGTGCTACTGAAATGCAGTTGGTTCCACAGCAGCAACCAGTTAGGAGGGAAGGCACAGAGCAGTCTGGCTGAAGAGAGGAAAAGGAAGCTACAGGCAATGTAACAGAATCTACCACTATTGTCACAGGGATTCCACTAATGTGATTATTTCCCTGCCCACGCTGTGTAGATGGCTTTCAGGTCTTTTCAGAAGGACCAGCCTCAACCTGTACTGCAGGAGCCTGACAGCAGGCAGCTGGAACAGGGTGATGATACCTGTGCTACATGGGACTGAAGCAGATGCCCTGCAGAGAACATTTCAGTCTAACTGAAAATGGCCCATGAACGATCTGTGAACTGCACATGGCTGGGCTGAAAATCCTGAAGAGTGAATCTGCCCCTGGGCAGACACACTGGGCAGAAAACAGGTAGGAAGAGGGTAGATGGCAGATACACAAAGAAAAAAGGAGACCAGGCAGCTCTGATCGGGGCTTACACATGTCACCCCCCAACACTGATTCTAAGGAGAAAACGCAGACCACTATGTCATCCTCTCCAAATAACATTAACCCTTCAGCAAGAAAGAAAGAGGGAGCTAGATGATTCAGTAATTCTCACAGTGTGTTTCAGGCTCTAAAGAGAAGCAGATGCTATTTCCTCTCTCTCCTTGCTCATCTCCTTCCCTTTCAAAAACAAGGAGCCCTGCAAAATCATTCTCTCCACACAGAACAAATAGTTCATTAGCGTTTGCCTTTATGAGAGTGGGCGAATAGATTTTGTACCTTGTCGGATCAACGTTCGTGCCAATTTTTCAAGGCTGCCTTACTGAAGCAGATGCAATAACATTTTATTATATAACATAGAATCCAAAGGGATACTCAGCATACACTGAATTAGCATAGGCACAAATCCCCTGGATGGTTGCACTGAAAGCTGCACTATCTCTGCCAAAGCCCTTGCAATCTCCATAGTCAAGAAAGGAATTTAAGGGCTGAGAGAAGAGGGACAGTGTAACCAAAGTTGTAAATAAATTACGTCCAGCTTGGATCTTGTCAACTTCAGTTTCCTTTGATTTAGCTTCCCCACCCACAAAGAGAGAATGGAAACATCAGCAACAGCTCCTGGACATCCCTGGTAGTTTGCAAGCGCAAACAGCTCCTCGGAGGGAAATGCTAGGGAAACGGATGGGACTGCCTCGGTACAAGCTTTAAATAATCGACATATTGTGACTGTACAGACAGACTCTAAAATGGCTCCAGTGGGAAATGGATGGCATGACTAAAGAAGGGAAAGAAAGAGAGATGTGAAAAGCAGCAGATGAGAGGGAGGTGAAGTAATGGGAAAACGAAAGCAAAAGTTTTGCAACATTGGCTACACCAGCTCTTTGGCAGGGGTTCTGTGAACCCGGACGCGCTGCTCAGCCTGGCCATTTCCAAAGATGGATTAGCAAATTAATGTAAGCAGAGCATAAAGTTGCTGACTGTGGTGGTGTTGAGTCACCTTGGGCCTCATCAGCATTGCTAAACATTGCCCGTAACCTTTCCATTATCACTGAGGGTCTGCACAGCACCAGGACCCAACTGCTCCAATAATTTCAATTACTTTCCCTGACAAATTTTATGTTTCATGTATTTTACTGGCCTGATAATTATGATTTCTCTCATTTCTCGCTATCGAGCTTAATGG
The DNA here is from genome assembly GCF_028551555.1 of Melozone crissalis. Taxonomy (NCBI): domain Eukaryota; kingdom Metazoa; phylum Chordata; class Aves; order Passeriformes; family Passerellidae; genus Melozone; species Melozone crissalis. The sequence goes on along the minus strand of NW_026535786.1, from coordinate 16,993,237 downwards.
GTTCCAGCACGAGTGTACGGTTTCAGAAATGAAGTTCCACTTGAATTCACAAGTTATTATCTACTTTCGTTAATGGAATTGGAAAAAAGAGAAAGAGTGGGAAAGAGATAAAGGATGAGTAGAGAAGGGAAAGCACAGAGGAAGAAACAGATGCACTAAAAAAAAGGACTGAATAAAAACATATTGATGAAGGGAAAAACAAGAGAGAAAGAATAGAGACAAAGTTAAGACAAAGATGAAGCACAAGGAGGACAAAATCCAAAAAGAATGCATGGGAGAATGAGATAAAGACTGAGACAGAGAGAGACAGACACAGAAAAATTGGTACACAAACAAATGAGAAAGAGCTGGGTAAGGATCAGCACAAATGAGAGTGGAAAAAACAGCAACATTAAGAGCATTAAAAATGCTTTCTTGTATCATGACTAAAGACTTGATAGGTTATCTTAAACCTTGGACAGGCAGCACTCAGCTCTGCATCTTCTCCTACTGACCGCAAAGAAAATGATTAATATCCCCAAAACAATCTTGCTGGCAGAGGTACATGTCCCAGTTAGAGTTAGCTGGAAATTAATATTTGAAAATGTTAAAGATCCTGAAAAATAAAAAAAATAAAAAAAAAAAAAAAGAGAGTGTAAAATGTGCTCCTTTTTCTATCATGGACCTGTCCTTCAAAAAAATTTAATCAAATTTGTTGTCTCTGCTGACCAAAGCTGTTACTGCTTTTCCTTTTGATCATCCCTGGAGTGCCAGAAGAGGTATACAGAGTGTGCTGGAGCTATCATTATTTGCACATAATCATCATCAGAGATGTTTAAAAAAAGGAATGAAAAAGCTAAAGTAGCAATTAAATACCAATCCCAGGCATGGCCTTTCAGCAGTAACTGGCATCTTTTTTTTCCCATTTATGCCTCTGTAAACATCTACCTATATTCAAATTCCCACATTTCCTCCTTCCCTAGCAGTACACAGACACTCAGTATGAAAACACTGCCCTAATGTCAGTGAAGAGAGGATTTACAGCAGTGATGTTAGAGAGGTGAGAGAAGAATTTTTCTTTCCAACTTTTTCTGCTGTCTAATGTGGTGAGTATATCTATCAGGAAGACTTTAGAAGCTGAAAACCAAAGAGAGATTTTCTGCAAGCTGGAGGAAGTTGCTAAAAGAAAAACATCCCTTAATATTGCTGTTTTGACAGCAAAATATTTTAAAAAATTAATGACCCATTTTACCAGAAATGTTTATGGAGAGAGTGTTCAACTCTCCGGCCCAAGCCCAAAGGCACAGGAACACAAACAAGCTGGTTTGGATGCAGTGCCACTCAGGATGCAGACCATCTGCAACAGGGTTAATGTTGGAGCACTGAGAGGAAGAGCAGATATCCAGGATGACATCATCTCCTGTCATTGTCATGGCTCACCAGTGGAGAGGTGCTGCTCTCAAAATCACTTACGAGCAAGCCTTGAATGTCATGAGCTTATGCATGGCCTTGAGTAGGACAGAAAAGTGAATATAACAAGCAGAGCTATAACAGATATCTTAGTCTAAAGATTTATTTTTTCCAGATCTTCAGGCAGGTATGCAAGGGTATGCAAGTTAATAATCTAAACCAGAAAATCGATGCTCAAAATTTGCTCCCAAGCAAACATTCTAAAAATCCACTTTAGGCCAGTCTTCCTTTTTTTTCCCCCCAAGATTAAATCATTCAACGAATTTCTCAAGATAAAAAAGCATTCTAAAAAAGAATAATTGTTAAAACTGTATTCAAAGATATCAAAAGGAAAATCTCAATTATCCTTCTAAATCAGTTTTACAGGGAAAAAAATTCTAATGGAAGAAATTTAAAGGAAGTTTTTATGATCATTTTGAATGTTGCTATGAATTAATTATTTATGTTCAGTTGACAATACCTGAACTGTTTTCAGTAAACCTGTAGATTTTCCTCCATCTGTGACAGCACTTGGTCAGGCACTAGAAAAATATCCTTCCCTCCTAAAAGCCTCCAAAATGAGCAAACCCCAAAATTTAAATCAAAGTCTAGCACTGTTAATGTGTTAAGGGAATGAAAATATAATAATAAAGGATAAGTCTCTGCTCCTTGCAGCATTTTTTCATTATTTAAACACTTGAAAGGCTCAAACAAGGTTTGAATCAGAGCTGAATATCTAAATGTAAAACAATACACCTGGATCTGAAGTGAAGCTGTGGCCATTTTACATATATGGATCATTGAAATGCCAAGGAAGGTAATTTCCCTGGAATCTCCTTGGTTAGGAGGAGTGACATGCCAAGTGATGTGCCAAGGAGGGGTACCCTGGGTGGGATGTCCCTTGATGTACCACCATAAGAAGATCCTTCAGGTGATATCTCCATTTTCACACTTCTCCCTGAATACAGTATCATCCTTCCTGTTAAAACAACAACACTGCTAGGCCTCCCCATAAATTTAGGGAATACCGCCTAAATTCTGTTTTTTAACTTTTCAATGGACCATCTTCTTAGAGCATTTTAGATCAATCCACAATCCCACATTTTCCAACAGCAAAAAAGACTCAGTGATACAACTTTTTTGTCATTTTTGTTCATTTGTACTTTGAAGTCCTGCAGAAAAGGAATGGTCCCACCAAAACTGATAATCTTGCAGGGTTTTTCTCTCACATTCTACACACTGATGTTGAATGGAGGCTGGAGCAGTCAAGAGAGAGCTCTTCACCCTTGTCTTCTTTGTCCTGATACATGTCTGGTCTTTCACAGGCAGTTTAGGAATGAGGGTAGGGAAGGATTCTGGATAGATAAGACTTCCAAGTATGGGAAAAGGATGTAGAGATTACACAAAAGTTTATGATGCTGGAGACGTGGCGAGGTTGCCGTATGTACAAGGAGTAAATCACACAGGATTTCTCATTCCACTATGCAGAGATTGAAGATATGCAACTCTAAAGTTATGTAGCAACTGCTCAGCCAGAAGGATTTTGTAAATGCTCAAAACCAGATTTGACAATGGTGTCTTGAAAGCTAAGTCCTTCTCGACTAACACCCCTACCCACTGATAGCTTTGCCGGAGAGGTGATGATTTAGTGAAGGGCAAACCAAAAACCTTGGCACAGCCTACACAATATCCCAGGAACCCAGATCATCCCCAGTGAAGAGAATCATCAGCTCCAATATCATAGGGGGAGCTAGAGGCTGCCATCCAATGGGTGACAACTGAAACCTTACTATTCCTGTCCCAGGAAAGGGAAGAGATCCCCATAGGATCAGGCTTGCAACATCAGTGGGTAAAATGAGGAAGGCAAGGGCAATCCTGGCTGCACTCCCCAAGTCAATCACCTGTGGCACAGGACAATTCTGCTCAGTTGATGCCTTTGATAGTATCAATATACACATTCTGTCGGGGTAAGTACAGAGAGGGCTGGAACCACTTCCTGGGGCCCACAGAGCCACACAATTTGGATTTTCCTGAGCTTGATTAATTGTTGTTGTTTATCTTCCTCCACCAGTAGCCAACGTAGTTGTTAATTTAGGTTTCTAGCCCAACAGATTTACATGAGCAGGTGATTTTCCAAGATTGTCAACATAAGAGGAGAAAACTTTAAAATATTTACTGGGCTTGTCAGCAGCATCTAAAAAAACAGTGTAAGGGAAGCACATTCTTTATTCCTTCCATTCTCATCCCTATGCCTAAACCTGTCTGCACACTCCTGTGGAAGATACTTTTCTAACACTGTACTAAGAGTTAGTGAATTTGGATTCTGTTTCTTATTATATCAGAATTTTTATGAGTGACTTCAGCACTGCCTGTTTCCTTGTCTGCAGAATGATCTTTTAAGTAAAGAAGAAAAAGAAGAAGAAAAAAATGTTCTTGAGGCTTAACCTTTTGCTTCTGTATATTGGAGAAAAGAATTTCTACTCTTATTGTACGTCTCCTTGTCATGACTTGCCTAAATAATAAAATCATACCTTCCAGCTTCTCCATTTTCCCACACTACAGGATGTCACCTTGCTGCAACTGCTTAAGGTTCAAGTGTTAAAAGAACTTAGCTATCTATTTTCCATCAGCTTCAATGAGAACACATTATCTGTTGATTTACTTTTAGGCCTGCATATCTAACCTCAGGCTCCCTAGTCTAAGCATGTTGTTGTCCTTTGGATACATTTGTGAAGGACTTTATTCTCAACTCTTTAGTTCAGAAAAATCTATTAACTGAGAAAAATCTATTAACATATGTTTGCAGAAACTATCTTCATTCCTCCAGCCACTTCTAATGAAGTGGTACTTAAGAAATATAAAGCAAAAGCATAATTTTAGAGGACAGGAAGCAGCTTCATCCCTGCAACCCTATGCTTGCACTTTACATGAAAGATGAAGGCACCAGTTAGTGTTGAGCTCCTGGGGAAAAGGCCTTCTCAGAGGACAAGTGGACATTTTACAATCTTTGGCTTCACAAATGCTGTCACAACATTGCTGCCTTTACTACTGCAGTCTGTAGAGACCAGAATCTAGAACAAAAATCACAGCCTCCTGTGTTTTTGACAATAACTGCTAGCCCAAAAAAATTAGGAAGAAGGGGTATGGATCTTTGCCTATATTTGTGTGTTAATAAGAAAAGAGAATGGTCATACAAGCAAGGACAAACCCATGTACCTGAAGACAAGCAAACATTTGTATCAGCTGCCAGGAAACCCTGAAGTGCTTCACAGTGAGTGTTTTTTAAAAATCTGACACTCAACAGCCAAAAAGAACTATTATCTACAATCAGAGTATATGTAAAGCAGAAGGGTTAATTTTATTCCCTCCTGCATAAATAATTTAAAGAGTCGCACTTACTTCACTTTGTCTTCTATTTTGAGAAGTCTTGGGGATTTTTTATGAAGCTACTTCATTTGCACTGGAAAACTCTTGCTTTGAGGGCCAAGAAGAGAAACCTTGTTTGTGGCAGTAATTTTCAGAGTCCGTCAGTACACATCAGCTACCTGGGGGAAGGCATTTGCTTAGGGAGTTTGACTCTTCTCAGGATTCCTGCCTGACCTTGTCAAAAAGTAATTGATGATATGTGACCTGCAGATTTTAAAAGGGTATGTGACTTCTTCTGTCCCTGCTTCTCCAGCTGGCCCTGACAGAGGGAGGTGTATATGAGAGAGTAAGAACACCAATCCAGAAACAACACACAGCTGCTCCTACCAACTCTGAAAAAATGTAAAAACAAGCCCTGTTGGAGAAACTCTCGTACCCTCCTTATTCTGGCCTCTAAGCATTACTCTGGATTTTTGTTTTCTAGGTGAAGTTAGAAAGACACAGTTCTAGCCAAACAGACACTTAAAGGAAAAGAGCAAATCATACCCCAGCAAGTTTCAGAAGCAGCAATTTCAGGAGCAGATTAATATTGCCACAGTGAGAATACATTGTGTGAGCACATGCATGAGACAGGATAAAATATTCTGACAGACAGAGCAAGATGATAAGTATTATCCTTCTCCCTTCCCTCCCTTCATTCTGATTAGGTGAGGAACAAGAAATCTTCCAATTAGTTGTGCCCAGCCTCAAATACCAGTGAAGCATTTTGTTTATATACCAGGACTGTACCTAACAGCTCCAAAGCAGAGAGGTGGGAGCCCTGGGTACACTGTGCACAGAGGTGGGAGAAGGCAACAACTCAGCAATTGCTCACCACTGACCAGCCAGAGACACAACAAGGCGGAAAACAAGGCAGCAAAAACAAAGCTCTTGGCAAGTTAGTATTTCTGGAGACCGTCTTACCTTTCCACCAAAACCAAAGCCTTTACAAGATACCTGGCTGACAAAATTTTGTCTCATTGTTCGGATTTGTCCCCTAGAGCTCTCATATTAAGAGGCTTGGTGTTTTCATACAGGGTCTGTGATCATGAGCTGAAGAACAGGCTTGAAGCCCCTTGGGAGCAGAAGATAGTATGATCATGAGCACATCTTGTGTGCTCTTGTGTAAAATAAGAAAAAAATAAACATGTAAAAACAAAAGACTACCGACTACCAGCCCCTAGGGAATTGTGGGTGTTGGATCCTGAAACGTACTTTTTCTAGTCTTCATCGTTCCCTGCCTCTGCCTGAATATAAAATAAGAACAGGAATGGAATCTTTTACCATCAAATCTTGATCTGGTGACAGTTTTCTCCACTTGATGGTTGAAAGTGCTTTTGAGTTTCAGGCTTCCTTTTATCTTGTTTGCAAACAGAATGACGTTTCTGTCATTTCAGCCATTTGCCCTCATCATCAAAATAGTGATGACAGCCATTTCCTGAAACTATGGGGCTAAGAGAAAGGAGGGGAATGACAAATTTTGGAAGATGGCTGTGTATGTAAAAGTTTAATCAATACAGAAACAGAGTGCTGCTATGTTCAGGAATGCTATTCATCTCCCTAAAACATCCAAAGACAGGCAGCAGGGAGCCTCTAGCCACCATAAAGCCTTTTCTGCGTCCTAGAACCAGCAGCTGTAAGAGAGTTTTGACCTGTACTTTGCTACATAGATATAATACAAAACAATTATGTTTCTCCATACTGGATAGACCCATAGAGAGGTATTAATATGTCTTTAATTAATTATCATTACTACAGATAGCTAATAAAATATCCTATAATTCAATTTAAGTTGTCTGTTTTAGGTAGCTGAAGGACAAGAGTATAATTCCAGCTGTCATTTTTTGTCTGTATGAATGGGATTAATCAGATATGCTCAGAGTCAGAAACCAGTTCTGAGCAGTTTTTCCAGCAGGGGGACCTGAGCCCTCACCGTGCAGAAAAAGGACAATGATGCATTAGAGCATGACCTTAGGTGAAGCACTTAACCTCTTTGTGCCTCATTTCCCCCCCATCTGTGGAAATAGAAATGGCATTTACCTAAGTAGCAGGGGTACTGTGCAGCTTAATTCATTACTGTGACTTTGAGAGCCTTGGATAAAAAGGTGCTAAGAATCAGCAGGGGAAGGAATGACACACAGGAACATTACACATAGTCTGGTGGAACAACCTAATTGTCAATTCAGATATGCACTACTTACATGGATATTTATTATAATGGGTATTTTTGTTGGTGGTTTTGATTTGGGGTCTTTATTTGCTTTAATGTGCTGCATTACCACTCCCAGGAAATTCTCTATTAATCCACAGGACAGGGAACAACACTCACTTTCCTTACCTTATTCCACAGACATATCCAAATGTTGATAGAGAGGGACTATCTCCAAGCCAGAGATTAGACCTCAGGCTTGGTGCTTCTGTCAGGACTCTCCTTGAGAGAGCTTTCAGTTTGGGGATATGCAATTTGTACAGATGCCCATGAGGTTAGCCAAAGCCACAAAGTCAATAAAATCAGTGGAAGGATTTGTGTTTGTCTCAACATTCCTTGATTCAAGAACAAGGAACTGATGCAAAGCCTACATATTCTCCTGAGACACCACGATGAAGCAGCTAACAACATTTCCTAGGCTGCATTCACATCCGTGACACAGAAGTATTATTGGTAATACTCATATTACCAATCCCTAAAGCCATCTAGCTTCCCAGCTTCTATTTTAATGCCTAATGCCCTGCCTAGCACAAGCTGTGGGAAAGTTGGCTGACACCTGCGGTATCAGTTGCTAATATGACACTTGGAAGTTTTAAAAGTACAATTATAATGGCTTTGCTTCTAATGAAGCTAATTAAGAGCAAGAACTGTGGGAACTTGCATCCTCCAGAGAAATCTAGCTACCAATACTGGACACATCTCAGCATTATAAAACTTGAGCCCATCCTGGGGCTGATTTCCATCCTTTGCTGCTAAAACACCACTTTAACTCCACAGGCTCCAAAAGGACATGCTAGTGTCCTGCACTTAATATCAGCAAGAAGAGAAAGTGAGACCCCTGATTTTTTACCCTCCCCCCCATCGCTCTGTCTCTTCTTGCTTGTGACAAAGGCCTTCCATGTCTGGGTGAGAGAATGCCGTGTGCGTGCCTTCAGAGCAAACAGCTCTTTGCATTGCCCAATATTGCAGCAGCAGCGCTTTATGAATCTAGAGATAGGCAGGGCAGCATCTAAAAACATGCTCTCAAATTCCTTTATTTATCTGACCGGAATGGGAGGTCACAATAAGGCATGTGAGTAAAAGGTTCTGCAGAACAGAGTACTGTTTAATGTGTCAGAAACAACAGAGTGTTATAACCTCACTTTGGATAAACACATTTTATACCACAGACACTTAGGCAAATAATGCTTGGCTATATTAAGTAATGAATAATTATATTAAAAGTAAATTAAATGTAGAAGAGAGGCAAGAAGGAATTGCAATTTGAATATTTCATCCCCTTGCTATTTGTGCTATAAATAAGTGTCCTAAAGACAGTCATTATACTGTCTACTAATAAGCAATGCCTTTTCTACTTCTAACTCACTGATTTCTAAAGCTGAGAGCCACACCCCTAGCTTGTTTATTTTGTTGTTGTGGGTGGCTTTTTTTTGTTGTTTTGTTGGTGTTTTCCCCCTTTGGCTGTATTTTTAAAGAAAAAATAAGTAATCTTTCCAATTTTTTAAAAGCAAAGACAACATGGGCCAGTGCATCCTAATGTCTTATGAATCAAATAGACAAGACTTAGGCTTACTGTGTTTTAAAACCACTAGGTTTCAAAGCTCATTATGCCCTGGTTCCTTGGATGCCCAGCTTTTCAACTGAACTTCTTGTTCACGTGCTTCTTTTCTGGATCTTCCCTGCTATGGTAGGGATCTCACAGAAGGACTGGATGGAAATCTTGTTATTTAGCTATTTAGTTAATTTAGTTTTGTAAACATAACTATTCCTAATAACTATTTATTTAGTTACTTAGTCTCCTTGCTTTTTTTATTTGATAGGAAGACAAGGGAGATGCACTTGTGGAAAGTTAAGGATGTTTGCTTACCAGATACAGACTCTGAAAATGTTTGCACTTCTCTGTGCCTTGAAGGGCCTGTGTAGTGAAAGCAGCCTCCCTCATTTGCATGTGAAGAGCACATGAAGCTAAGCAGCATCTCTGGCTGTGCATTGCCAAGTGCTCTCCTCTCTCTTTTCGGGATTATGAAGAGCTCTCATAAGCTGTCAGACTGACACCTGCGGCGAGCAGCACTCGGGAGTGTCCAAGCAGCGCGTGAGAGCACTTTACCATGCCAGAAAGGAGGCAAGGAAAGCGGGGGAGCCCTTAAAAAGCAACGAAATCCATACAGAGATAGAGAGGTGCAATTAAGAGTGGCTGGCATTTTTTCTCCATTTTAATTTCTGAATTGCTAAGGAAGCTTAAAAAGCACCTGCATCTACATATCTGAAGCAGAAGGTAGCATTTCCTTTTAGAGCAAAGGGGTGCCAGGGACTCTGGGGTGCCCTCTTGCTGCTCCTGCCATAGTGTGCTGTCTAGCATTATATTCTCAAACAGATTTCAATATTTAACAGGGAGAGCTCCCACTATAACCTTTGTAATCCTAATGATAAGGCAGAACTTTTTTTCTCTCTTTTTAAAAACGTTTGCACGAAGAAGTACTGCTATGTCCTTGCTGCTTTCCAGACACTTGGAAAGACATGAACCCTGCCTTAGTGAATGTTTAAAGACTGAAATGCAAAAGCAGGGGTTATCAGCAGAAGAATTCACACAGAAACTTTTTACACAAAGCTGTAAGTCTCTCTGAGATTGATACAAGAGATTTACACTCCCAGTATACAGTGATAAAGTTCAATATTTTTATATAACATTATACAAGCAAAAATAAAGATACAAAGGGGCACATGGAAGGATCCACATTCCCCATAGTGTATGAACAACTCTTCTGGTATGTAGTAGAATTCTTGACCTGGAGGAACCAGTCCAGATGTGCCAGTCCTAAAGGAATATGAGAGGGAGAGTGTGAGTGTTGTGGTGATGCTACAACTCCCAATACTATGTGACAGCACAAATTCCTCAGTGGGGAAGAAGGATTTAGATGTCTCCCAGAGATCATTTATTCACTTTGAAAAGTGACAGACTTAACTTCAGCCGTTTGAGAAAAGCAAAGAACAGTGGAAGACAATAGAAGAGGTGGTAAAAGTAACTGTCAAGCTCAAAGGTAGAAGACTAAGACTTATGTTCAGCTGTCAAAAAAGATAACCAGGAAAGTTAGCACCACAGGGTAAAAAATATTAGAAATTAGTCAATCTCTGGGGAAAAGAGCAAGTCAAAGTAGAAGGAGTGCCAATACTAAAGTAGTTCTTTGGGGATATTTCTGAGTGTATCTGAGTGACTGTTCCATTGAAAGTTGGGTGAAAACTCAACTGTTTCAGGAAAAATACCAAAGGAAACAGAAAAAGGGGAAAGTAAAAAAAGCTGAGAAAAAAACACCTGTGTTTATGACTCTCCCAGTTTGTCAGGTCAACTCAAACACATATCTTCTCTCTTCCTCTTAGAATCCTGTTTGCATGACCTGCATTCAGGCTTACCATGGGAAGACATGAATCAGTGGACTCCAAAGCACAAAAGAGGACACACGTGAGAACAGAGAACTTTCTCTGTGGCCAAGTTCATGTGTGTGAGAGCTGGGACAGGACCCCATGTACAAGATGAAGCAATTGACACATACATGATATTTCAAGTGTTTCACTTAGGAAAGGAACTCCATAATATTCCCCCTGAAACAGGTTGCTCCCCGGTGTTTAACGAATGGTTGGTCATTTAATGGCCCGAGGCAAAGCCAAGGAAGGTTAACGCACTGACAAAGCAGACATTAACTACGATAACAACAGTTTTCATGGAGGATCATTGTTATTACAAACCTTACTCAACACCATAATGCCAACAGTCACTACCTACTTTTCCCTCATCTTTCAAATAAAGTTAGTGCCTTCATGATGCAGCAGAGAAAATAGTGCAGCCAAAATCTGAGACTTTCCACTTTTAATAATTGCCTGTTTGTTCAGGTACAAACAGTATTGGACTTTGGCTGGAAGATAAATCAGCACAAAGAAAGCTTCATTTAAACAGAACTCCAAAAGCACCTTTTATCTTGAAGTAAGCAAAGGGAGAGAATTGTCTCCACGAGGCAATTTGGAGGGCACAAAGAGTGCTGCCATCCATGGAAACATTTGGGGCAGGGTGGACAGGCCTCCGAGCAACCTGGTCTAGTGAAAGGCATCCCTGCTCATTGCAAGGTTGGACTAGATGTCTTTAAAGGACCCTTCCAACCTAAGCCATGCTAGGATTTTATGACTGGGAGTTACAATTTGTTTGTTTTGTAGGAATCACCAAGGGGTCCATACAGAGGGGCTGTGTTTCTGAGCTACCAGGCGCTGTTCACTTAAATATTACTTTGCTAAGGAAACATGTAAAATACATTGCCCCAAGTAAAAGAGGCAATGTATTTTTCTTTTCCTCCCAGCATCTCCTGATGTATAAGATATGCTTGATACTTCAATCAGGAGGTTCTGCTGGGAAAAAGGCTCATTGTGTGGTATTTGCTTTGGAAGGCACAGGGAAGGCTTCCAGCCACAGTGGCCATTAAAGATGGAAACAAGCAGACAAAACTACAGATGGTAATGAGGTGCCCTTACGGAATCCCTTCGTGGTGTTCAGAAATTAAACAAAATGAATTAATTTGGGTTTTTTAGGAGCAAAGATAAGGTATCGTAAGCATTACCCTGCAAAGATTGTAACTCAGTCTCTCACACAGATTCAAGAGTCCCAGCGACAATTAGGCCATTGAGGGCTCAGAAGATGAGCCTAATTAAAATCTTCAGTGCAGAGATCAGTGACCTAACAACACTTGATCTTGTCAGCTCTGCCACATCATCTTCCATCTGTTGGTGAAGGGCCAGGAGGCAAGAGCAATGGATAGAGGCTGGGCACAGGTGTGTTCTGCAGGGTTGTGGGAAGGGAAAAGAGAATGCACAGTGTCACCCACACACTGGAAATGAAGCAATCAGTGAAACTTACAGAAACTAAATCTCAATTAGGTTTTGAAGTTTAAAAATGAAAACGACCGGGATCAGATGGCTGAAACATTTGTATCCAACCCATATGATAAATGTGTTTAATATTAGTCGTACTTTGAACTTTGCTATCTCCTTCCACTTTAAGATCTCAAAAGGTTTTGCAAGCTTTAGAAATAAAGCCTCATAATACCTCTGCAAGGTCAGCACTATTATTCTCATTTGTAAAAGTAAAATAACTTGGCCAAGGTCACATACGGAGAGTCAATAGCAGAGCCAGGTATAAAACCTATCTTTTTGGCTCTTGGTTACATATATTTAAGGTGATCTGCAAGGGAAAAATACTTGGGTATGTGCCTATTTTTTCTTTTCATTTTTATGATCATGAATAAAGAAAGTGTTAAGATTTTTTTAAGAGTTCATATAAACTGGCCTGAAGGACAACAGTGGTACTTCAAACAGGAATGATAATACAGATTTAATTTTCAAGCCCTTTGAAATCCGTGGGGGAGAAAAAATAATGCTAAATTAAATATTGGTTAATAAATAACAACAATAACGATAATGATAATAATAATAATAACAATCTGCTGTAGCACTAGCAGAGTAACTCCCTATGTGAGCACTGTATTTGAGAATAAAAGTAAGATGCCTCTGATACAATTACTCCATCTCATTTATGGCTAGGCCACAGTGGTATAATTATAATTATAATTATTCCACTGTAGTTCTACCAGTTCATTTCCCTGTGTAAAGTAAGCCCTAAGGGATTCTTTCCCTGTTTCTATTCAACATTTTAAATTTATATTCTTTTTACTCTAGACAACCTCTGATGGAAAATTCAGAAAACTACTGCATACCAGAAAACCTGGGGGCACATCTACAGATAGCATTAGGTTGTTGTAACTCTGACTGTAGATCACCTGAGGATCTGCTTTTTAAAGTGAGAAGGAGGATCTGCGAGAACACTGAGCTAGTTTTATTTTGAAATACATAGAACTGAGATGAATGGGAAGCTATCAACTCAACAGCTTTCTAGGAAACAAGCAGAAAATCCTCAAAATCAAAAATCCTTTCCTGTCCCCTCCAATTGAGTGGACAGTATGAATGACAGACGCTCAGATGATCAATCCTCTAAAAAACACAGGGTTGGGTACTCTTTGACATTCTGAAGGAATTGGTTCAGACTGTAACTAAAACAACAAAGCACTAAAAACTCAGTAGTCTCCAGCACATTTATCTTTTCCACATTACACGAAAAACCAAAGTGCACCCATTTAAACAGGTGTCATATTTCATGTCAGACACCCAAATTGGAGCATCTGATTTAGCACTTAAGAGGAAAATCCTGCCTTGGAAATCTGTGATGTCATTCACACAACAGCCATCTTTCCATCCAGAAATGTGTACTTGCTGCAGTGCTCTGGCCATAGTCAGTACAGGAAATCTAACAAAATTGTACGATGTACCTCTATCCCTACCTTGGGCTCCTATTTCATTGCTCATCTTCCTTGGTACGCCTGGCCTTAGGTCAGTGTTATAAGATACAGCCACTGGATTGCACGCACCGTGGCTGCTCAGGTGATTAACTGCACTCCCACAGCGACAGAACCCTCCTCGACTGTGGCTTTATTTTTATACAAGTGAAAATTGAATATTTGTGGGAAGGCAGCTAAATAATGTCTCTGGAAAAACAGTACAGCTTAGATCTTTGTAGTTATATGTTCAGACTTCAGCAGTCACACTTCTGCTGCACATTTCTGCATCTGTAATTGCACACTGTGTCCTTTCGATGTGATTTGCAGAGCTTTGCATTGCTAAGCTTACCTAACAATAGAACAGGGCTACAAAATCCCCCAAGAAGCCTTATTACAGGAGCTTGCTAAGACTGCCAGCAAAACACTTCCCCTGAATTTTTGAGGCTAGACATATACATGTATATGCTTTACAAAATGAAGGAAAAAAAGATTGCTCCTTTAGGATATCCATGTCATGCCAGTGATTTCCCCTCAGTTACTGCATTTTAAGCACATAGCAGAGGCAGCAGAAATGACAGATAGTAAAAGAGGCTGCCATACTTGTAGCACAAGCAAGAAAGGTCAAGGCCCATCCAGTTTAGAGGTGCTGCTTCACAAAGGTCACTGGCACCATTAAAAGTTGTGTCCTGGAAGGACACACACACCACAGCAGGAGAACACACACAAAGACCTTCCATGGCGATGCAGGAAACTTGCAAAAGATGGAAAACACGGTTGCAAACTCTGCTACCTGCACAGAGTTCCTCCACTACATCTCCTTGAAGAGTCAGTAGCTGGATCACTATTCTTCTATCATTATTTGAATCTCCAGCAGTAAAGAAAAAAGACTAGACTTTTGAAGGTTATTACATAGACATCTCTCTGATAATAGCAGAACTATTAACAATGCCATGTTTGTCTTCTGAGATCAGTAATACAGCATTATACACTCTGTGTGCATTTTCCCAACCCACTGCACAGAGCAGATCTAGGACTAAGAATCAGCTTGCAATAAGACTCAGATCTTTTTCAGAAACTCATGCTGTGGCTGCTGGGACCCACCACATATGCTCCAAAGAGCTAGCATTAATTTACCAGAAGAAGGAGAAGGGAGATCATCCATTCAACATGCTTGAAGCACCAAGTGGTCATCAAAGAGAAAAAAATAAAAATATAAAAATAAAAACAAGGAAGAAAAATAAATAAATAAATAAATAAATAAAATAAAAAAGAAGAAAAAGAAAGAAAAAATAAAATAAAAAATTAAAAAATAAAGAGAAAAAAAGAAAAAAATAAAAACTAAAGAAGGAAAGGAAAAAAAGAGAAAAAAAAAGAAGAAAAGAGACCCTGTACCTGGCCCTTTGCCAAGACAGCAATTCCTTCTCAGGTGTGCATTTGATCCAGAAGGTCTCTGGATGATAAATATGATTGTGTTACCAAACTAAAAGCAACAACACGCTGATTCCCACTTGCTTGGGGGGTCAGGTGATGAATGGGCAGCAACACAGAGAGAAGCATCCTTGTGATGGAGGGGGTTCCCTGCAAGTAGTTTGATCTGGATATCAAAGAAGGGGAGAGGGAGGATGAAAGACATCCAGGCAAAACAGGGCCAGTGTATTAACAAAGCTGCTTTTCAGTACACCACTAAGAGAAGTCTCTCTTAAAAGAAGGTGACACAAAAGATAACATTCAATGAACCAAATTGTAGCATCTTCTTTAACAAAGCCATCTGAGCACAAATAGTTTGCAACGCGATCCACTTAAAAAAAGCAAGGGAGGTGGACACAGACAGTTCACTTCAGGAACAGCCTGAGGTAAGAACCCAGATGCAGATTTCCTTGGCTGAGTGCTCTGCTGGCTGGACAGGGTGCTTCCACAGACTGAGATCACTAGTGATTCAAAGGTTTGACATAGTATCTTTCTTCTTAGCACCTCCGCTAAGGTGCAGCTTTTCCCAAAGTGGAAACATAGTCTTCAATCTCTACATCAGCACTAACAACATGCAGGGAATTCTGGAGAACAGCTTCCAGAAACTTAGATCCCAAAGCAAACAACTGCCCCACCACACACATACTGCTCCTTTTAATCCTCCAGGGTCATCCCTACTCCTCTTTTATGGCAGAAAAAAAGAACTTTGTAGTTAGGCCTTTATACACTGGGCGCCATCCCAATGGAAACAATGGAGATGCACTGTCTGCACTGAAATCAACACTCTCTGGTCTCCCGGTCTTTTTTCCAGTCTGGCAGTACAGGAATGTGCAGCTATTACCTATAGGCAGTGTTTCCCAAGACAGAACCAGTCATGCTAGGATCCAGCCCTTCAGCTAGAAATGCTGATTTCAGATGGCAGGGAAGTGGAAGTGTTTCACTCATTAGAAGCAGTTTCTACCAAAAGCTGCTGCAATATGCATGGTCTCACTAACCCCACAGTACCTTTTTTCAACTTTTCTCCAGGGGGAAAGGGATGAGATATTTAGAAAATAGAAGAGACAACCAGAGATGGATAGAAAAAGCAGGTCAACCAGCATGGAGATATTTGTAACCAGCAGGAAAGAAAAGCGGCAGTTAAAGTTTGTCAGAAAATAAGATTCAAATATTGCAGGCCTGCAGCATCTGTAAACATGTATTTAATCTGCCCACTCAATTATAATCAGTCTTTCCTGGAGAAAAGTAAACATCATGAGAGAGGAAGAAAAGAAATTTTTGCTTCTAAAACTGTGAAGACTTTCTAAATTTCAAAAAGTGATTGCAGTGTAGGCAGAATTTTGACTCCATTGATTTGATAATTGAATTCCTCCTTAAAGACAGTGAATAGTCATAGCACAAACCTGCTCCCAGACATTGACCCTAAACCCTACTTCATCTCTCACTTGAAGGAATTGCTTCTGGTTCAATCACTGCAGCAATGTGTCTTACTCCATTCAATCCATGCCTGCTGGTCTTCACACCAAGTGATGGTATTAAATCAACAGCAGAAGCCAAAATTTTTTGAGATATGTGGAAATTGTTATGGCAATGTGGACAAAAGCTTAGCAAGACTCCTTTCACTTGCCCAACTAAACTCCAAAATTGGTGAAGACCATAATTTGATGGGGGGGGAGTGTAGGGCTGGGTGCACTTAGAGCATCCACTGCTCATGAAAAACCAGAGATGTCACTAAGATGTTGATGATTCAGCCAACACAATACACAGCCCAACATAAACAAGGATTGCCACAGCAACATTGGCTTGAAGCACTTTTTTCCTTTCACATGTCATTTCCCACTGTGTGATTTACCCCACCACACTTCAGAGCTTCAGGTTTCCACACATTCCCTCTGATCCTTATCAGAGGATGGTGAGGCAGGGAGGCCTGATTTCAAGGACCACAAGGCAGACCAGCCACATTGACTTCTATCTCCTCTTCTAGTCCTGTAGAAGTAGGTTTGCGTGTTTGTGTGGATGATTTTTATGCTACTTGAAGCAATCCCTAGGGAAGACAACTTCTCAGCTAGCTGCTGAACCTGGTTTCCTGACAATACAAACTGGAAAGAGCAAGGCAAGGGACCCAGCCCAGTAAGACAGCATGAGATACCATATGAAATCAATTTTATGCTTATCATCTGAACAAACACCCCATAGCAGACACAAGCATCCCACAGAATCATCAGTAGGTATACTGGCCTATTTTGCCCTTAGAAGCAAGAAAGAGTGGAAACACAGTTATTGAATGGGCAGTTTGGGTTTATCCAAGGGTTGTGGAAAAGGAAACCTGAGTAATTTTTTTTCTTTTTCGTAATGGCCTGTGATTTGACCAACACAGTATAACTGCAATATCTAAATTAAATTATTATTGAGACAGTCTTACTTCAAGCTAGACTTCTTCTGTTCTTTCCCTTCGAATTTCCAGACCAGATAGAATGAACACTGATGATCAATGAAGTTCAACCAAAGTTCAGCACAGAGGCAGTTCCATGCAGGAGACTAAGTGAGCAAATCTAAAAGACCATGGTGTAACACACTTAGTCAGGAGATTGCCAGAAAGGCAGCTCTGGAGTTCAGCGTACAGACTATTCCCTCAGTTAATGTAAACTCAAACATACTTGTTGGCTATGTTGTACCTTTTGCCCTTTCCAGATTAAAGTCAGGACAATGTTCCCCTTTTTCTTGTCCTCCTCCCATTTTCTGTTTCATAAAATGAACAAAACAAGGACTGTCACAAAATTAACAGTGAAGAAGAAACCAAACAAGCAGAGCAAAACACGGCAGATTATACAGTTAGATAGAAGAAGGTATAACAAAATCAGAGAAGGACAGGATCTGCTTTTACCCACCAAGTGCTCCTCATTTGTACAGGGAACCACAGTACATCACCATCATTCACCTCTATTCCACACAAATCACTGTGCTGTAATCATTTTACACCTTCATCTGAGCCTCTATTAATCCTCCTATTTTGGGGTCAGCTCGTGAAAGCCCTCCTGGTTTTCTGTTTCCCATTAGAGACATGCACAAAGCTATGTCTTCATCATGCTTCTTCTAGCACCAGATCTTAACAAAATAAGGGGAAGGAAACCTCAACTGATTAGACAGAGATCCTATTGAGTCTGTGAAATGCTTCACATATGTTCTGATGATGATGGTGTTTCGCTACAAGACCAGGACATATTCAAGTAGGAGAAAAAAAATAAGGTAATTGCCAGAGAAGAGCAGGCTGAAAATATGTGAGAGGAAGAGCCCTTTAGACACCAAGGTCAGTGCAGAAGGAGGGGGAGCAGGTGCTCCAGACACCAGAGATGAGATTCCTCCACAACCCATGGTGTAGACCATGGTGAGGCAGCTGTGGCCCTGCAGCTCATGGGGGATGCAGAAATCACATGCAGCCCATGGAGGAGCCCCATGCTGGGGCAGGTGGAAGCTTGAGAGGAGGCTGTGAGCCCATGGGGTACCAGTGGAGGAAGAAGCTCACGCTGGAGCAGCCTCTCCTTGAGGGACTGCTCCCTGTGGAAGAGCGACACACACTGCAGCAGCTGAGGGGTGCTGCTGCCCGTGGGAGATGGAGCCACACCAGAGAAGTTCATGGAGCACTGTCTTCCACGGGAGGGACCCCACAGTGCAGCAGGGGAAGGACTGCTCTCCCTGAGCAGCAGGACAAGCCACAGTGATGAACTGACCATAACCCCATTCCCTGTCTCCCTGTGCCACTGGGGGAGGAGGTAGAGCAGGGAGGGAGGGGTGGACAGAAGGTGTTTTGAAGGTTCTATTTCATTTCTCATTGTCCTGCTCTGATTTTGTTATTAATAAATTAACTTCATATCTCTCAGTTGAACCTGGTTTGCTTGTGATGATATTTGGTGAATCATCTCTCTTGATCCTTAACTCGTGACCCCTTCATTATATTTTCTCTCCCGTGTCCTGTTTCAGAGGGGAGTGAGAGAGACTTTGGTTGGTGGCTGGCTTTCAGCCAGGGTCACCCCACTACTACACTGGGATAACAGTGAACAAACAGCTGCACCAAGAGCAAACATGAATCAAAGAATTGGAAAACATTTTTTTTCCTCCCCAGAAGCTAAAAGTGCTTCCATTTCAGTCCTAAACTACTCTGCAAAAGAGAAACAAACAGTCATGATGTTTCCTTCAGGAAATCGAAGACTGAATTTAGAAGAAAGCAAGGAAATTATTTTGATAACAGTTCAGAAGTTGAAGCACTTTTAAAAAAGATGGAGGCATCCTCAAAGTTCAAGAACTTCTGAAGCAGTGTTCCATGCCCAGCTTTGCTAGTGAAGCCCCCAGAGTGATGGGGAATGCTTCAGGTTTGTGCATCCTACACTGTCTCCTTAGAACTGCAAGGAGCCCACCAGCTGCCAGCCCTGTTCCCCTCTTTCAGAAAGGCCATGTTATATAAGGAAATACTACTCTGGTCAGTCATGGTCAACAGACCTTTTCTCTTTAGATCTCTTTTCCCTCTCCTTCCATTTGAGGTTTTTTTTCCTTCTTTCTTTTTAATATATGAAGGCAATATTTACAGCCAAGCAGTGCTGAGTAAGATGCAGTGATTATGGCTGATTTTATCACAGCCGTATTACTTAGCTGCAAGGTGAAGCGCTGTGCTAAAATGGATCATGAATCCCCGAAATTGACTATCCGTCACCTTTATAATCCTGATGGAAAGGCAGGTCAGATCAGGCCTGACAACTCTCCATGCAAATGAGACTACACCAGTGACGTCTGCTTGCCTCAAGGTGTTTATTTGTCTGGAGAGGAAGGTGATGCCTTAGGGAATTGGACTAGAGAAAGAGGGAGAGGAGAAACCAACTACTCCAACTGCCCCTGCAGGAATCAAGTGCAAATACAGAAGCCAATTTTGTGCACAGAAAAACTGCTAGAAATATTGAGTGACAGAATATTACAAGCAGCTAAGAATCAGGACTGTGGTATGAACTCCTCTCCCTAGGTAGAAGAACAGATTTCAGTTTCAAAGTTAGAAAAATAAAATAACATCACCTCACCACTGTGAATTTGTAGGATCAGATGAAATCCACAAATGAGGAAAAACCCTCTAAAATGTCTGAAGATTTTAGTCATAATTCCTTCCAATTCAGCGTCACTTTCTTTCTCACAAAGTCAGATTTAAGAAGCGTCTGTGACCAAATCCATCAGGGTGTGAGCAGTGGCCATTACATGTGGCACCTACGCAAGAAAGCTCACAGAGTGATGGAAGTGTTGAATCTCACAGGAGGTGTTTATTTGCAGACAATCAGTTCACTTGATGTGAAAATCACTAAACTGCTCCATTGAATCTGTTTAACTGGCATATGGCCATATTAAGGAAACTTCCCAATCTGACCCTTCACAAGACCCTCTTGCAGTCACACTCCCAAGGCCAGGGACTTTATCTGCTGGCACCAAAGACCCTTTGCAGCAGGTGGCTCCAGTGAGCCAGCCCTTGCCTGGCTTGACTCTCTCCATACCCCAGTCACACAGTCAGACCAGATTTCCTCAGCAGCTTGACCCCAGGTTTCCCTTAGCAGAGTCTCAGATGTCTCATTCCACAAAGCAATTTATTCAGGGTGCAGTAACACCAAAACAGCCCAAGCTGGAGCCTCTGAGGAGGAACCAGCAACAAAGTACCCCCTTGGCTTTTATCCCCTCACAGTCTTAGCTCAAAAAACTCTTTCTCTTCCTTTCTGAATCCTCAGCCCTTTGCAGTGTCTCCCAGTGCCCATCCTCCCAGCCTGTCCACCAGCCTTTGTGCCCTTTGTTATGGCAGTCCACAGCCTCCTGTCTCTGGCTCCTGCCACCCAGAACTCGACCTGCAGCACCACTGCAGCTGCACCACAAGTATTCCTCAACAACCACATGCAAGAGGGACACTCCTTGAGAAAAGATGAACTAGTATGTTATTTACTGTTTCTAATGAGACTGATGCACTGCTTTAGGTAAACACCAGCTTCTTAAGGCAAGACTTGTTCTGAAATACAAACACAGGTTGTCTCATTTGTGCACATCCCAGGTTTGGGCAAATCTCAGTAGCAACGAGCAGAGTGCTTGCTCTTGGCACCCATGTTCTATTCCCAGCATAATTTCTTACAGATCAGGCAGCCTAGCCATAGTCATTAACACTGCTGTTTCTGATTCCTGCCCATGCTAAGAGGTTAATGCTATGTATGTCATAGAGCTCCTACACCATTCTTGTTTAAAGTGGGGTAGACTCTTTGAGATCCACAGATAGATAATATTAAAGAAGGGTGAAGTCTACTTACATCTTGTTCTTCTCACCTGTCCTTTCTTCCCCTTTCCTCTAGTGCCTCTCCTGGGTAAGTCACATCCCAGCTAAACCTCTTAGTGAGTGATTACATTAGAGATAGTGCTAATTACCAAGTGTCGGCTTCGTGGTACAATCTTATCAACACCCCACACTTTCTCCCCTGAGGGGAGGGGGCTTGATCCATTTCATAAAAGTATCCTAGTTATCTGCTCCAGCAAGCTCCATTCCCTCAGGCCTGAAGGTGGATTTTTCTTCCTTTTTCTTTTTTTTTTTCACCCTAGGCACAGATTCAAAGCTTTTCTGGTAGAACCTCTTGCAGGGAGGTGGGGTTACCTCAGCAGCAGACTCGTGGGTATTGCCCTGTGTGTACAAAAGGAGCCAGTCAGTTCCCAAGGTGCTGTGTTTTGGGTAGCACACTCATAGGCTCATCCCCAGCAAGCACTGCAGTTCTAATGCCCTCCACCAGGCACAGAAAGTCAACATCTGCCCCACAGCTGGGAACGGAAAGTGTGTAACAAAGGCAGAGTAGAGGTAGCTGCAAAAAATTCCCATCAATGCTTTGGTAAGGCTACTGAACCACAATTTAGCATTGCCTGGTATTTTTTTCCTAGAATCTCCATTCATCCAAGCTCTGCCACTAGTGTCTGCTTTCTCCATTCAGCCATGCTCTTCTGCCCTGCAGCACCCCAACCCTGAGTTTGGGGTTCCCCCCACAGTTCTGGCAACTTAACATGGGGTAGGCTCAGTGACCCTCTGGGTTTGGCTACAATATTGCTGGTTACCAAGGCTTTAACAGGATAATTTCATTTTGCATTATAATCCAGAACACCATTTGCTTTCTTATTAGTGGATGCTTCAGCTGTGTTCTTTCTGGGGGTTTGCTTATTTTTATGTTTGAAGGTTGTTAGTGCTTTGTTGGTTTTTCTTTTTTTTTTTTTTCCCACATAATTTGTGTGCATATTACTCGCTGTCCCTGGAATTCATTTTGTTCCCTGCTAATGAAACCTCTGCGTCGCTAACAAAGCAGAAAATAAAAAAGGTAAATAGCACTCTCCAGAAACAATTTGTTTCTTGTTCTGTAAATTTTTGCTGAACAGCATCTCAGGGAATTTTCACCCCAATAAAAGAAGAGAGAAGCAGGAGATGATTGTTAAGAGGCTAGAAATGCAGTTAGTTGATCTGGAAAGGAAATAATAATTATATGCACACCATCGACAAGTAAGTACCCAGACAGCTGCACCTGTGAAACTCCAGAAAGCACTTGAGCACCCAAGTCATTTGACTGAGTAGAAACCACTGGTTGTAGAGACATTTGAAGGGGGGACTAGTTTTCTCATGTTTAACCCTTTGGATCTACACCAGCCTGAGAAAAGAGAGGAGGATGCAGAATTTTAATGAGCAATCCTGTTCTGCTAAGACACCTAAGGTAGGTACAGACCATGTCCAGCAGCATTGGCATCAATGAATACAAAAGGAAGAGATGAAAAAACTTAGGAAGAAGTGATGCTGGTATTTCCTACTACTTGCTAGAAAAGGCACAGGACATTCTGCTAAAGGTAGTTTATTTCTCACATAGGTGAGTCATCATGTTCACTTTCAAATAGCTCAATACAAGCCACAAGGCTGAGATTTTCCAAAAAAATTAGACCAGTGAAGAGACTTTGAAGTTTATATTGATGATCCTAGGTTAAAGGCTTGCAATTGAAAAAGATCTGAATTTATAGCTGCTTCCACTGATTTTACTGTCTGACATTCAGATCCTAAACCCTCTAATCCAAGCAGGGAAGTAGAAACAATGTCATAGGGCAGCAATGGAGATGCTCTTACATCCTTTCCACCAGTAATCAAGTAATATGTTATCTCTGTGCCTTACTGCTTGGGAACTAAGAAATTAGTACACTTCCTGGGAACATAAACCAACCAACATCAGATTCAGCCAGAGTGAAATGCACTGAAAGCCAGGTTTTATTTCTGAGATTACTCCATTGGCTAAAGTAGCCAAGGGAATTAGGTGGCCAAAAGCCATGTGGCCCTAAGTCCCTTTGCCACCTTTAAAATTGCATGCACAGCCTCCACGCATGAACACACCTTTGCCCTATCACTCACTGGATTACTGGACCAGCCCTCGCATGGAAGATTAAATACAAACTGCTCTACTGCTAAAGCATATTTATTGAGCTTTAAACACCATGTAATTTATACATCTCTCCTCACAGAGTTGGAAAAACTCCATCAACAATAATAACGGCAACATTCAATTTCAATTGGTACGTTTTTAACTTACAATAAGCAACCTGTTATAACTATAAAGAGGTCTTTAGAAGTTATGCAAGGTATTAATTGAGCTGCTAGGAGACCATGCAGGTTGGTTTTGTAGTAACTCTGCAATGAAAAAGAATGCAGCAACCAGAAAAATCCTGGCAAGACAGCAGCGCCATCTCAGGAGATGATTGCTTCAGCTGTACTAGTTATTTACATGAAGTCAATTCCAAGTGATTATTAAGAACATGAGGTTTATCGTTCAGTATAAAAGGCCAGTTCATTACGTCCCCACAAGCTACAGCTTAAATGGCAAACCTCGATAATTTAGTTTTTCTAACAGCAGAGTTTGGAATTTAATCGCTGCACAATAACTGCATTAATTCTGAATTAATTTCTTAATGGAGATGTAATTGTCTGAGTTTCATCTGAGGGGACAAAATATGCTCTCATTAGCATAAATCTGGTGGAACTTCATGTGAGAGAGTGGGATGATTTCAGCACAAAGAAACTTGAAGTCAACAGGCAGCTGAGTTTTACACTGGCATCAGAGGGAACAGTATGGCCCAACCATCATTTGCACTGCTTCACTTTCAGTCCCATATGAGCCTTGTTTGCCTGGGCAGCATTCTTACAGGTACTGATCATAAATGAAATCATGTCTGTTTACTACCATGATTATAATAACAATACTTCATCCCAAAAGGCTGCAAAGCATTTTGCTGCAGGGAAAACATTTCGATCAATAACAAAATGCTTTTAGGTCTGGGGTGAAGACACCAGCTCATGTAGATGGAGAAGCTAAAAAGGCAGACGGCCGCATTTCCATTTGGCTTAGACATTCAAGCTGACACCTCCAAGTACTATAACAAGCTCTGTATGAACAATTTAAAGACAATCTCTTCAGAAGGTATTCACAAGAACTCAGATTCTATTGTGGCAGGCATGCTGGAAATTCTTAAGGTAGAATTGAAATCAATGGGAACAAAAAAATGATATCTGCTACAGTCATAATATGGATAAGAATTGTGATGGTAAGAAACTGATGCTGTAGGAAGAATGCCTAGACAGCATGAACAGGGGCTGATGAAACATATTTTAGCTCTTCCAGTTGTCCATTCGAATGGATGAATTCGTAGTAGCAAGAAGAAAGCTGAGAACACAAAAAGCAACAAAGAAATTAACCATCTGGAAAAATCAGTGACAAATCTACATGTCGAACAGGAGATTTAAGTCTACTGAGTGCCCTAAAGCTGCAAGGAGTTCCTTGAGGCCAATCCTATTCAAAGCCATACCAAGGAACATAGCAAGTGTGGCAGTAACACCTCTTAGAATCCAAGATTTACAGATAAATTGCAAACTCAATCCATGATAGTAAGTAAATCTGACTGAGAAAATACAAAGTAACAGCCCACAATTCTCTTCCTTCAGTTTAAGGCCAACCACCTACCACCATATACAAATACAACCCTCTTCTACTGCAAGCAGGCAGAGAGAAGAGAAGAAAAAATTTGCAGATGTTCATGTTGAGCATTTTCCTTCCAGCCCCACAGCAACCTCATGTGAATTTTCCATCCATTTTCCATCTATTCACACCAGTGGTGACACAGAACCACCAACAGCCCCTCTGTGTTTGATTCAAAATTTATCAGTACCCTGCTAAAACATCACGCACCTGCTTGCCTGCTCCCTGAGGACCTCCTCCACAAACACTGCCCTGACACAACCTTTGACAGAAGAAACAGAGCAGCTTGTTTTGAGGTCTATGATGTATATGAATACATCAGCAATAGATTCATTTAAAAACAAGACATATGTAAGCAAATAGATATTCACTACCTTTTTTTGTGAAGGCAAAAAGCCATAAAAACTATTCCTCCTCTAGTGCCAGAAAGGCCTGAGTAGAAAATGTTCATGATGTGAGCAAGGCAGTCAGCATCAGAAGTTGTGTTAAGAGACTAAGAGACCCTGGCTCCTTGTATGTCTGAAAAGGACGCCAGCTTTCAGGTCAGTGAGCTGACCCTCCTTATCGATAGAGGTCATGATGAAATTTAGCAGATCAATCATCTAAACTGTTGGAGAGAAAGGAAAAAAGACCTGCCAGAACAGTTTTGATTTAATTTTTTATCAAAATCCAATCTCTCTGTGGAAATTGTCAACTTCAATGAAATGTTTGATGGTTAAACATTCAAGAGTTTCATTGCGTTAATCTCAGAACATTTTGTTTAGATCCATTTTTTTGATTTTTTTAATGTCATGTTAATATTTCATTCAATCTATTGCTCTCTATCAGATGTGTGTGAATTATTATTTACTTCTTAGTCTAATACAATAAAAAAGGAAAAGTAAATAAATGAGAGGAAATAGTGAGAGTTTAAATAAAAAAATAAATTCTTCTTCATTGGGAGAAAATTGAACTCTAAATTCAGAATTCATCTCAATTTATTGAGACAGGATAAAGTTCTAGCATGCAAAATATAACTGCCCCGGCAGTCTAGTCATTGTAGGCTCTTCTGGCCATTACACAGGCTGTGCCAGGCCAACTGGGAAAGGAAATAAAGCTTAGAGAAAGAAAGATATAACTTAGTTTTACCTTAGAAAGAAAAAGAATTTGCTATAGCCTCTGGCATTCTGTGGTATCACAGACATTTGCCTCTGGTGTCCCAATTCCCTGACATGCAAGACACAATGTAATTCACATTAGGGCAGATTTTCCAAATGCAGGTGACAGACCAAAGACTTACTTGTGGTACAGTATGTCACTGGATTAAGTAATTTTTATGTTTAAAAGACTTTTTTTTTGTGTCCTTACATCTTTAGATCACATCCATCACTACAGTATTGTAGCAGTTGGTGATGTTCATCAGAAACAAAACCAATAAGTAGTCAAGATTGCATAAAATGGTGGCCAAAAGTGGGTTCTTGATTCCACACTTTGGCAGAGAATAAATTGCATGATCCTTCACACTGAAAGACTAAATCTGATCAGGAAAGCCTCAGTGAGCCCCATGGTGAATCTCCACAATAACTTACAAAATGCACATATAGATAACTGCAAATCTAAGCCAAAGCACTGGGATCAGACCCAGTAAAATTCTCTGGTCTCTCAAACTCATGGTGGTGGATCTGAAAGGTAGAACAGCCGTTTCTGGACTTCAGACCTATGAATCTGTGAATTCACAAAAAAGTAGTGCATACTTCAACCAAAATCATCCTGCACATTTCTGTGCAATGTCTGTAGCAATCTACAGACACATCCTACAACACCCACATTTGGGCAGCAGAACACTCCAAGCACTTCTGCACATTGAGGCAGAAGATGAAGTAGATGAGTTTTTGGGATGCCTGTAAACCATTTCCTCTGTAATGCCTATGAAACCTACACAAATTGGGCAACAGGGAGCTTTCATACAGCTCACCTGGCAGGAATAACCTGGACCAATCCCATGGAAAGTGTTACCATTCGCAGAAAAAGCATCCTATAAAAATGTTCTTTTTGCCAACATTTATTACTAATGGGAAGCTGGTAGAGGACTCCTTGCTCTCTCCCAACTTTGCACACAAGGAATGCTGGGGTTATTACTGGCTCATCATATATTCCATTAAGACTGACAGTCTGAAAAGAGACGTGCCATTTGCACAAGTTCTCACCAAGCTCCAGCAGCCCTGTCAGTGTCACAGCTGGACTAAGATTCTCTAGTGAGCAAAAATGAAGTCAGAACCTCTTTAATATATAATTAGCAATAAGAGGAGTGTGAGGGCATTTGAATAATATATCTCATGGTCAGATGAAGCTGTAGGAGCCAAAAGAGAAAGGGCATAACAAGTCAACGAGGCAAAAATCAGAGAAAAATGAGACTAATGTACCAATGTGAAGTGAGAGGTCCAGTTTTAAGCTGATAGTAAAAGTAGCACATTACATTTTAAAATGCCTTGTTTTCAAACCCTTTTCATTCAAAAATTTCCAAAACAGGGTCAAAGGCTTGTGAGAACAACTGTTCCCTTATGCAGAGAAAACAGAAACCCATAGGGAGGCTGTAAAATTCCCAAAGCCACTTTCAGGTTTTCAGTGGCAGAATGGAGAATACAAGAATATTCTCTACTAGCTGCAGGAACTGGCCTTTCCCATCCTATCCATGACAAAAATGCCCAGAAAAAGGGGGATAATGCTCAACACTGCTGAGTTTTCCCATACACTGGATTAAAAAGTAGTGTTTGGTATTAGCATCAAGTTTCACCGGTGCCAGGCTTGCCTCAGGCTACACTAGCACATGTTATACTCTCAATGCCTGACAAATACAGAGAAAAATGAGAGCGATGATTTAGTTCTTAATTCCTTATTTTCAGCACCTCAAATACAGATGTGTGTTTCTCTTATATTTTGGTTCATGTTCCTCATTTTATTCACTGCCTTGCTTCTTTTTTTTTTTTTTTTTTAATTTTCAGAAGTACCTAGAATTGCAGATCAGGCTTCATTTAGAGCCATCACCTTAATAACTACTGCACTTGCAAAAAATAGCATAGATATAACTTTTCATTTTTCAGCAGAGCAGCTCTTCTGACCTTGACACATTTGTGGTCAATTTTAACTGAGTGTACCATGCCGATCCACCAACTCATCTATCATATCTGTTTCCCCCAGGCTTTCCCATCCTGATGCAGCAATTCTTTTTGGTTCCTGCAGCTACTGTACGTGGGAAGGACCATAGTGCTTCACAGGAAATTTCCAGCTGAAAACCACCACAGAAAGAGCAAAAAACATCTTGGGCCAAGAAGGATTTAAAGGCAGAATTGAACAGGGTGCTCTACAGTTCCTCCTAAAATAAAGATTTGATAAAGTAAATAAATTTAAAAAAGATATACACAAAAATCCCTTCAGCTCTTCATTTAAAGGTAGAGCAGCAACAAAGCAGCATGGCCTGCAGCTGGGGCAGCAGACTAAGTAATGGACCTGTGCATGCAGAAAATCCTTAGAGATGGGATTGCCTTCTACATTAAGAGCACAAAACCTGAGGTAATGGTTTCATCTGACACCTACTGAAAATGAAATCATTATTTTTTTTATAATACTTGCATGGGGTGCAGTACACAGCCGAGTTCCTCAGTCAAGCTGGCAGCACCTTGGGGAAAGCCTGTGTAAGACAGGGTAGGAAAAAGCTGGAGGGGGGAGGAAAAAGAGTGAGAAACTGCAAAGATAATTACAGTAGTCTGTGAAGGGAGCAACAAACAAACTAGCATGTACTGACCAATTCCCCATAACTTCAGGTAGACATACCTGAACCCTACCCAGAGAAAACAAACAAACAAACAAACAAACAGGCCACAAAACCCACAGGAAAGGGAACATTTAGATGGCCAGTTTCTTAAAGTGATATCCAAGTTTCTGACTACATCCGTGACTTTCAGTACCTCACAGCCTTCAAAAGCAAAGGACCACAACAGGGATGAGCTACGGATGAGAGAACAAAGAGCAGACTCCCACCCCTGGACTCAGAGCAGCACTGCATCAGGCTAAAATGCAGCAGAAATCTGTTAAAGTGATGATTTTAGTCACAGAATCTTCTTCCATTTGAAAAGGAATGTTACTCCAGGAATTTTCCAGCTGAAAGATGCAGAGAGGCTGCAGTGCCAGAAGAATCTGAATCAGCTCCAGCTGATGGCTAAAGGAACCTACAAGGATCTTGCTTAGAAGGAGCAGGAGTGCTCTGCAAGCACATAGATCAATAACAGATGAGAGGTTCTTGATCACAACAAACACTTGTAACAGAGAACAGCTGGTCACATAAGAGAGACCCTAAAAAAAACTATACTGATCATGCACTTAGTTCTCTACAAGACATTTCTTGGAAATATTTCACAGGCACCATATTAGCTTGTATAGATGGAATTAGAGGTACTCTGTAAAGAGGAAAAGTTGAAATAGAGAGGAAGGGTATAAATGTTATTGGGAATGCAGGGATTACACTTTGTGTGTGCAGAGAGGATGGGCTCAGGGTGGGTGCTACAGCAAACCCTGCCTGTGCTACTGAAAAGTAATAAAGTTTGGAGGAGATTTTCTTAAATTCAGAGCTAAGGAAAGCTGGCAGGTGCTGAGGAGTGCTCAAGTCAGACAAAGACATCTGCTAAGGATGTCAGCAATAGAGAGATAACTGTTATCTCGGAGCAGAGGATAGCACAGAAAATTCAGCTAGAGCAAAGCTAAGACACATCAAAATGCAGAAATAAATTCTGAAATATAACAGGGCTTTTGACACAGAATTTCAATAAATTTAGGCTCTGGGCCAAGACTAAAAAATCATCACGTGTATACACGTCATTGCATAGGCTTCTGAGCAATAATGAATAAACGAGGATGCTGGATAATGGAAGGAAAGCTTGCTATAATAAAGACTAATGAAATGACAAAAATCAACGGAAGAACATGATCTTTGGTTTCAAACTGTGCATGAAGCATATGAGGCTTTAGAGGTGAGTGTACTCACAGAATCTAGTGAGGGAGCATTTTGAGACCTTCATTTGAGAGCTCCAGTACATAAACCCAAAAGCCTTTAATATAAAAATATTCTTTATACTAGCAAGGTTACATTATCATCCTCTTGATCAAGAGAACAAAAAATACAAAATGCATAAACTTGATGAACATCAAAGCAGTAATCAGTCTAATAAAGCAGAAAAAAAGTGGATGACTTTGGTTATCTGCTTACAGAAATGAGTCAGGTGTCATGTTGGGTGATAGTTTAGAAAAATAATTTCTTGATGTCTTAAATAAATTATCACTTAGAACAGCTGACTCCAGAGCTCACAGAGACAGGAGACTATTTGCAGTGCAATTTGACATGAAAGACAAAAGTCTGTTTTCAAAGCAACCGTTACTGATGCACTGAAAAACAATGACCACAAACAGGCTCAGTGTCCTTCAGGGATTACATGCACACACCAAAATAAAATAATAAAAAACCCCAACCAACATATATGAGGCACTAAATTTTTCAAAGGGATTTTTAAAACTACTGAGGAAGTTGGCTTGGAAAAGAAGAAATATCAAAAAATGGAAAGGATTAAATCCCTATCTTAAGGACTACAGGAAAAAGAAATCATCCACCCAAGAATCAGAAAGGCACTGCAAAATAAAAATAGATAAATATGAATCTAGGAAATGAAGTAAGGAAACCCTTAAAACAGAATAGTACATTTAAATGGACAGGCTAAAGAAATTATCTATTATTTATATCACACTTCTGCTGGGGCAAGGTTTCCATTCCACTGAAATGAACATGCTAGAGCCTCTAAAAATCCATTGGGTTAGCAAAGGACGTATGTTAAGTCCAGTAATCAAAGCACCCGTGACATCATCAAGATTCAGATTATGCAGAGAGAGATTTGAAAGCTGGCAGTAAGAATTTAAAAAAAAAAAAATTTAGGGAGATGAAATATTAGATTAAATGGAGGCCAAGACTGAAGAGTATTTGGATGTGGATTTAGGGAATCCAGGTCTGGGACAGGTAAGACTTCAGGCCAAACACACTGCATTACCTTCTATTTCATGAGGAAACAACAAAAAAATCCCATGGACTCCATGGATAAGGCAGAGCCATATCAAGCCCTTCATAAGAAGGTAAGAATTTGTTGCTATTTACTCTCCAAATATCATCATGAAATCTCACTGAGAATCCTAATAACATTTTCTTTATAAAACATGAAATAAAAACCACAGGAATAATAAAAAAAATTCAAACCCTCAGGATTGAAGCAGCAAGAGCAATGTTCAGAACAAAACTCATAGTATTTGATTCTTTACAGCTGCCCAACATATTCCACACAGATAGTATCAGAGGGAATTGGGGGATACAGATGCCTTTAGCCATGATGCACTGAATGAAGGGAAGAGGTGAGAGGAAAGCTCACTTTCTAAATACGAGCAGAACTGATAAATCACAGCCTGGCTGGCGTGGCAAACACCAGTCCCTCTGGCAGCTTTGTAATTACTCCCTAAATGTGGTCTCAATCCTCTTGATGTAGAGATAAATAACTTTATGTGCAAAGCAATTAAAGCCTCAGGCAACACTGCTGGCAAAGCTTGGCCACTATGTGTCACTATCCATTTGCCAGGGAGGTGTACAAGAGGTACTGAGTTTATTAAACAGAGCCAGAGCTCTGGCTTCCACACATCAACCTGCCAGAGGCCTTCTTTGGATGGCCCTGAAACAATTGTTTCTGCTCTCCAAAGCAATGAAACATCCTGGTCCAAAGGCTGAACCTGAAGTGAGGTGAGACCCTCCCAGCAGTGTGCTAGGCATTTTGCTTCTCTGCACTCCCCCAGAAGAGAGTGGTTTTCTGCTCTGTAAGTCTGATACCTACTGGGGAACCTCTGAAGGTATTATCAATCATCGTGATTAGATTCCTCCTCTTCTCAGGAGAGATCGTGCTCAGTTGAAACAAGAGCTCTTGTTGGGATGGTAACAAATCACTCTGCAGCAGAGTCCTGCTTGCTGCATTCCTGTTCCCTTACTTGTGTGCATTGCTCTGCCCTTTTCCTGGATGGTCATGTTTTCACTAAATCTCCTGTCTATCCAAAGCAGAACATGCCTTGATGTTTTTCTCACACCTGCCACCTACTCGTAGTGACAGCTCTGAAAAGCAAATTTAGGAAAGTCCTCCTGCAACCTCATACAGCTGGGTGAAACAGCACCACACTGTGACACCCAAATCCTGCCCTTCCCTCGGCAGCTGCTGGCCTGCCCAGCTCAGAAGCACTGCATACTGCAGCATCCGCATAAAAAAATAAAATAAAATCCCAGGAAAGCACCCAGCGGAATGCAAGCTGGAAGATCAGCTATGCCATGACGTGCTTGCACGACCTCAAAGCAGGCATCATATGCCAGGAAAATCACCTGGTGGGGATTCCAGGAGGAATGACATGGACTAGCTATATCTGTCACAGCAAATTATGCATCCTTCTGCCTGACTCCTATCGTACAGTACCTGACTGGAGTGACGCAGCTATGGGCTGGGTCAGTCTTCAGCCTTCTGAGGCTGCACATCTCCAAGGGATGTGAAAAAGTGTGACAGTTTCTGTTTTTAAGAAAAATGAACAAACCTGAAATATTTCAGGTTTGAAAATGCCTTTTTTTTCTCTTATTGCTTCCAACCACCATCAAAAGAAAATAAATTAGCACAACAGCCATTTAATTCAATGTTCTTCTTGGAAAATATATGATTAACTTTTTCATGTGGTTTGTAGAGGCAGAACTTGCAACAGTATTGGTGTTTTGAAAAGAAGCAGTGCTGCTTTTAAGTCAGTTCTGATCAATAATCAAAGCTACTACTAGGGGGCACTGTGACACTCACAGGAGGCACAGCTCTGCTTCCCACTGCCAATTCCTGCATCCATGAAATCTTTCACAATTCCTTGGGTAAAAATACAGCTAAAGTCCAGTTTGGGTCATTTCACTCTTCCTAGTAACTTGCCTTTTAAACTTGAAAATGTGTATGATGAATCACTACCCTCTCTGTTCCCCCTGCTTCTTTAGCACAAAAATACTCAACAAATGTTGGCTGCTTCTTCAGATGTTGCTGTGTTTTAGTGATTGAAGGAATTGAAACTTGTTTGTAAAATAATTTGGGATTGTTCAGGACAATCATGACAATGTAAAGTAGGAGTTAAGAATTATAATAGTAATCATAATAATAACAACGATAATGAGTATTTCTCTTCCCACTGCAATGAACCCATCTGGAAGGCCTCAGTGTGAGGCTTCAGAAGTATCCAAAACTGTGATTAGAAAGAAATTCATTTCAGCAGGAAGGTGGAAGCTCAGAATGCCAAAGAAAGAAAAAAGGAAAAGAAAAATCCTTTCTAGTTTTGGCCAACAGACCTCATCGGAAATTCTTTTGAAATGTTATTCTCTGGAAGAGAGCTCAGTTAGCAATATTCTGCAAATGCTCAGCCCACTTCATCCATCTGCCAAGCTGAGAATGAATATTCATAGCAAGTTATTTTAATCATTGTGTTTTTCTTGATGTGACATAATTCTATATAATTTTTCCCCCCGGAAAAAAAAAGAAAAAAACCAAAAAAAAAAAGTGCCCTCTTTTTATGCTGTCAAGTCAGAAAGTTTTTTTCTCCATCTGCAAGGAAGAAAAAAGGGACATTGGGTGGCTCATGCATGGGTTGTAGCAACATCCTCATCAATGCTTCTCAAATCCCAGCATTAACAACCTAGCTAATGACACTGGTGCAGACAGTTTGTGCTGGCTTTTACCTGTCCCTGTTGAACCCAAGGGATTAACACCTCCCACAGGTGATGATCAGGGTGACGATACCAGACTTATGTAGGCTGGGAACGGGATCCAGTGGCAACACGTACTTGGGGGAGCAAGGGAAACTGCTCAGGAAGAGCTGGGTTGGGGAGCTCAGGGCTGGTAGAGCCTGGGTGCTGTAGCTGGAGGATGAGGGAAACAGACAGAGAGTTACTGCAGACGTGTTCAGGGGATGCTGCTTGTAGTCACACACCCTCATAAGCACATACTACACAAAAATGCTTTCACAATTTTTGATTGCTTCTTAAAATAGTTCTCGTTCACTTAGCAAAAGTTCACACTTTTGGCAAAATTGTCCAAGCACAGACAGGTTATAAATATTTTAGAATACACAGACATACCTCAGGAACGAATTGGGTCCTCCCCTGATTCTAAATGGTGCTCCTGGTTCCCAGTACATCAGGAGGACATTTTATTATAGTTGAAAATCTTGAGGAAAACCTTGTTCCTGCAATAATCAAGAGTCTAAAATATTCAATACTTGACAGATGCAAGCAAATCCCAGGTGCCATACATTAGCTGCTAGGACAGGCAAGCTGGGTCACAGAGCTCAGCTCAGTGGGAAAAAAGAACACCACAACCAGGTTTTCTTAAAAGCCAGGCATGTGTTTTACACATCACTCCTGCTTCTCTCTTGTTCTTTGCATTGTTGCCCTTTGGTGGCCAAGCCCGCTCCATGTTCTCAGGTCCATCATCCTGGAAAAACCTCCCAGAAGTTTGTGCCCAATGACTTGTCCATTAGCTCCGGCCCCAGAACATCGAAAATACCCCACGAGATGCTCTCTAAAGTGCTGAGCCCAGAGGATTCTTGGGTGGGATCAACATGAGGAGCTGCCCATTAGAAAGACAGCTGTGGTTTGTTTCCAGTTGCTACTAAAGTGCCGTCCATTTCCTTGCATTCAGTTCTTGGAGTAGCAGTGAGTGCCATACAAAGGGGGCTTACAAGAACCTAAATAAGTTGAGACCTCCTTCTTGCTGCTTCTGATTCATGTGCCCTAGACAGATGTTCATCTAGCTAAGAACACATGCAGCCATTTCAAATCTCTTCTTCTAGTCAGTGCAGCAATCCAAGTCTTTGAGTTCAGGAAAAAAAAAAAAAATTAGGAGGAAGAAAAAACAGCAGGCAAGAAAATAGATGGTAGTCCACATTTAGCTTTAATTAACTACTGGATGCTTTAAAAGACAGTAATATACACCACCAACAGGCCTATGCAAGCATCCAGAAATCCCTAATTGCAGCATGTTGCCTGACTGCTGCTTCTCTTACTTTCCTGACATACTGGCTCCTCTCTTTGGCCACCTTCTGCCAAGCACTTTGCACAAAATCAGTGTTCTCCTTTTCTAGTACTGAAGGTTCCTGCTGCAAAGTGCAGGACAGCTATAATGCTTATGGTTGACAAGAATAGAAAGATGTTGAAATCCCATTATCTCAATTTGCATTTATCCGTTTCCATGCAGAGACTGGTAAAGAGGTGTTAGCTTCCATACTGAAGGATGGCATGGGAGAAAGAGCGCATGAACAAACTCTCTGGGGCGGATTCATTACCCCTAGAAACTGGCATAGCCTGACTGATGCCTCTTGGAGATCATGGGAGCTTTGATGGCCAGCAGCAGCTTTGAATCTGACCTACCAGAACACAAGATGACTCGTCTGGCTTGAGGGAAGAAGATGACTCTGTCTCAGAAGACAGGTTACAGCCTAGCTCTTTCAGGAAAATCCTTTAGACTACAATGGAGAAAACCTCAACAGGGCTCCACAAAAACTTAACAGGCTATCACACAATGGCTTGCTAAAAATACAGGACTGGAAAAGGAAGAGATTCTCCTAGGATGGCTCGAATTCTCTATTAAATACTAAGCAAGATTCCATAAAAGCTTTCTAAATGTTAGCAATTTCCATTAGGGAAATCTTTAATGATGGAAGGCCATTACCAGCTGAAGGCCTAGCAATGAGTTCTTGGCTCCCATTTCAAATCCTTGTGGACAATGTCTGTATGTACAGCTGAGCAACTAACTCATGCCAGATAAGACAGCCAACAAATTCAGCTTCTTTCCATGACCAGAGGGCCGTTGCTTTGAATTTGGTTTTGTTTATTTTTGTTTCCCAATTATGTTTGTTAAATTGTTTGCACTTT
Organism: Melozone crissalis; assembly: GCF_028551555.1. Classification (NCBI taxonomy): domain Eukaryota; kingdom Metazoa; phylum Chordata; class Aves; order Passeriformes; family Passerellidae; genus Melozone; species Melozone crissalis. The sequence continues at coordinate 16,957,324 of NW_026535786.1, read as the reverse complement.
CTTTCACAAATGGCTTCAACACACACTCTATATTCCAAATTCAAACGGTACTGCTTAATTGCAATTGGTTAGATAAGTAATGTTCTTACTGCCTGTGCACTGAACTGCATCTGGAGTTCTATGATATGCTTGCAGTGTGTAAATTAGTTAAGGGGAGTATAGGAAATAAATCTGAATGTCCCCAAAATCTTCAAATGAGAACAAGAGAGAAAATATGTTTATATGTGGGTTTTCCAGGAGGAAAAATGAGATAAAGGCAAAATCAGGACTACCTTCTCATCCTGATATCACTTTTAAAATGTGCTTCTATGCCATCTTCTTAGTACTTTGGTTTTGTTAGTCTAAATGCTAACTGTTTGAAATTCATGACAAATACCTTCCAGCCTATTCTGTTTCCAAAGACCATAATATCTGATATTCTCAACAGTCTGGAAGGGGAGAACTCTTGGAAGGGGTGAATACTTTTCAGATGAAATATTTTTTTATTAACTTTTTCCATTTCAAACACATTGCGAACTTTTTTGTCAAAAGTTCCTTAAATAAATTGTTTTGGTTTTGAAAAAAACCCAAACAAATCAAGACAAACAAAAAAACCACTGTCACGTAACTGTAAAAATAATTTGCAAAAAATTTAAATAGTTTTCATTGTCACTTTTACCAAGAGTCACTCACATGTTTAATTTTAGTCAGGTAAGAATATGTACCAGTTTGTGTTCCATTTTAAAAGCTGAAATATTTTGAGTCATTTAGAAGTTGAGATGATAAAGAAATGCAGTGTTTCAGAATCTCGGAAATGAAACATCTCTATGATGTCAAAAGAAAACCTTCCCATATGCCTAAATATTTCTCTCATAAAAAAATATAGGGATTTCATCTTTTTTTCCATCTGCTTTTCGGGGAGGAAAAAAAAAATAAAGTTTTAAGTCTTAACACTTCCAAGTCTGATAAAACTCTGTTTTGACAAACTCCTGAAAACAGGCCTATAAATGTAGTTCAGACATTCCCTCCTGTTGTGGCAATTACTGACAAGACTACTTCAAAGAATCTGTCTCACAGAAACATGTGTATAATCTTCTCCATCATAGCACCTCCTCCTTAAGGTGCCACTGCACTGCTTTGTCTGAGCATCCAGCGGAATGGGGGAGTCACACCTGAGCAGTGTGATCTCCAAATCATTGTCCTAAAGTTATTTAGAGACACAACAGCTTCACATCGGGAAGAGCAGCAGCATAACCACGACCATTTTGCCTCAAGGAAGTGGGATCTTTATGGAAAAGTGGACTGGAGGTGCACACAGGGAGAAGAGAAAAGTGGAGAAAAGAGGACAGGGAGCACAGCACAGAAAACAGTGAGTATGTGCAGGTATGATAAGCTGAAAAATTGTTTTCAGCTTCCTCTTCCCCAGAAATCCTACATTGAACCCCAAGATGGTGAGATCCCACCTTTCCTGTTTATTACTATGCTTAGTTTGAGTTCTTAAACTTTTTTGATCTCTTTGACCAAGCTCCATCCCAAGGACTAAGGAATTAAAAAGCCCTTTCTAGGCTCTCCAGAAAATACACCACACAGCTGGAGGTCTTTTGAGGCATCTGACATCCAGCCCTTGCTTCTCCTCCTGTGGGAGTGGGGAAGTTGCATCTATCCTTCTCTTCCCCATGCTCCCACTCCTGCTCTCTGTGGCTCCAGCTTGTGCATGACACTGCAGGGATGGCAAAAGAAGAGAGCTGCCAGACCTCTCTGCTGCCCCCCGAGCTCTGCTTTGAGCACAGCAGCACACATGGCCCGCTGCCACACACAGCCCAGAGCGGGGCACTGCTGCCAGGTCCAACCTCGCACTGAACCCACGTGTTCGGTCTAAGGGAAGCCTAACTCCAGCATAGAGCTCTGCAAGGCCTGCAAAGCACAATGGAAGGACACAGTGATTTAATTCCCAGTGCCTTCCTGCTGCTGTAGCAACCAACATGCAAACAAGGTGATTTAAACAGAGGCTGGGTATCTCTGCATTGCGGCCACCACTGCGAGAAACATCAGTACAAGTAATCCCAAAGCTTTCAGGGGGTCACATTTGTCTCAGCACTCTGTGCTCCATGGCCACAGAAGTAACTACACTGGCAGGAAGTTTAAAAAGGAGAACATGACTGTCAGGAGAACCTAAAAACTAAATGGACGGTGGAGACCTAGCTGTCCTCCATCACCAAGTGGAGATAGGTCAACAGCAATACAGTGGTACAACAGGCCTTATTATTTTTCTTCTACATGAGAGAAAAGAGAATGTCATCTCCCAAACGGTCAAGACAGTATTTTTGACCAGTGTGACCTTTGCAAGGAAAACCCCAGAAAAGTCATGAGCTGGTCTGTAGGAATGACAGGACATAAAACCATGGAAACCCACCAAGACAGGAGTGACACTTTAAAAATGATAACAGAGTCTCTTCCTCCAGCCTCAGAGACTAACAGTAACCTTGCAGGTGACCCAAGCCTATGTGACAAAGCCCAAGACCACCCTGTGGTGGGCAGTGTTGGTCCCCTTACCTTATACTCTTTGGTAGGTGGTGCACCCTGATAAGAGCCTCAGCTGTCAGAAAACAAACTGCAAGAGACAGATTGAACACACTACCATGGAAAAGCCTGTCTCAGGAGGGACAATTAAAAACACACACAGAAAAAACAAATGGCTTTTCCTTTTCAACCCCTTTTCAACAAGTAACAAGACAGGAGCGGGTGCCTATATGCTAGAATGGCCAGAAAATCAGCAATTAACAAGCGTTCCGCTCTAGCCTGTCTGCGATTTCCTCCCTGTAACTGTGGCTAAATGTTTAAATACATCACTCCCCCTTTCTGTGTGCTTGCTGTGGCTCTGGCTCACCTCAGTCCTTCTGGCTTTCCATATCATGCAGTCTTCCCTTTCTCACATGTTTATCTGAAGCCTCCTCTAAGACAAACACAGAGAGAGTGGTGCAGTGACCACCCAGCTGCCTTCAGAAGCACACACATCAGATGAACTAAGTGCCCTAAATTAAATGCACACAAGCCAAAATGCACTTAGCCCTCTGTGCCACAGAGGTGTTTTATAAGCCATCTAGTCAGCAGCATCCTCAAGAAAGACGCATTACCGTATCTAGCCAACAATAACATAATCCAGAGAATTCAAATGGGATTCTTCTCTAGGAAACTAAGTGCTAACCACATTACCGTGCAGATGCTCATTAACAAGCCTGTATCAGACAAAAGCTGCAAAGGTATTTTTTTGAGGCATAGGCTTAAATAAAGGCTTTTCACTCACGTTGGCACTCAGAGTTAAAAAGATCGAAAAACAGAGTTTCTTATTAAATTCATACAACAATTCAAACATGAAGGATTAAAGTAAGATCTATGCAAACAAGCAAAGGGAGTAAAACACTCCAGTAGAGTCAGTGGAACACCTGTGACCTACTGGACTTCCTGGACACTTCAAACCCCAAGCTGCACAAAATCAGCTGAGAATAAGGTGCTGCCACTGCATGCTGATGTTCCTTTCATGATTGGATGGTTTTCATTGTTCATTCTGTAGAAACTGATTATCAAACTTGGAAAAAATAAACCCAAACCATCAAAATAGAGTAAAATTCTATTACAGAGAAGAGACACTGAACATCCTTTAAATTATATATAGGGAGGCCTCATAATTAATGAATGACTGAGCTTCAATCTAAAAATGAAAGCATGACATAAAGAATCCACTAGGTAAACACAACCCTGCAAGAAGAAAATCCTTCACAAATACCTGCTAGCATAATCCTTCTTGGCCAACTATAGGAAAGCAAGGCTAGGGCCCAACTTTGACAGCTGAATGGACTAATTATATTACAACTCCAACGTGGAAACCCCCTCATCTCAAGTTTTGCAAACAAATGGCAGACATGCAATGAGCTTCAGCAACAACAGCTGCAGAACAGAACTGGCCTGATCTCCCTTGCCAATAGATCTACAGAAAACAGCAGTCAGTCCTGATGCCAGTTCAGCCAACCGAGAGAATACAAGCACCACCACATAGCGCCAGAGGACCAAAACTGAATCCATATGAAAACATGACCTATTTCTATACCTTCCTATCTATTCATTTTATGTAGCTGCTCTTCACTGAGATATCCTTTTAATGTAAAGATCAACAGCAATAACAAAGTTCTGAGCTGGCCCTGCTAGGAAATTAAACAGCACCTGGAAACATTCCCCACTGCTGGAGCCACCAGCATTGCTGAACTGCTAGAGGGGCTCCTGACACAGTTTTGGCCTGTGTCAACCAACACTATGCCAGTTTTCTGTTCTGTCTATGGGTTAGGACTCCCAACAGACCCATTCTCAACAGACAAATCAGACACAGTCAATCTGCTTGGGAGAGTAAGAGATTTTAATAGACTCAGCATGGGCTATTCCATCGTAGTTGGCCTCAGTACCAGGGTACAGGCCAGAGCACATTTAGTTGTTATTATATATGTAGGTACAAAAGTGCTGGCATCTGTCCTTTCCTGAGTTCAGAACTCCTGCTGGGGCTGGTTACTTTCCTTGGAAACTAGATATTTCTTTAAACTAATACATCCTTGAAAACTGTGTACCTGAAGGTCTTGCTACAATGGTATAAGAACAATGGGTACGAAGAAATTAATGCCTTAGATTTTTTGATGGGTGGCTTCATATTCAATAGCAAGAAATTCAGGCTAGAATTTTCTTTACTGCTGTTCTCATTCAAATATGCAACGTGGGGGTTTATCCTCTCTAGGGGTCCTTCCTCCAGATCATCAACCCCAGGGGAGATCTGGACCAGCATACAGGTGTTTCCTTCCTCCAGATTCTGAGTCTAGCAGTGGTGCTGTGAGCTTAGCAGCAGCTCAGAATATTTTTGTTATTGTCCCTAAGCATAAAGCACTGATAAAATATAGAACTGAGAATAAAAGATAGTAGCATAAGTAAGGAACTCTTTCCATTTCACCAAGAGGCGCCTCATGTTCTGTCAGGGCAGATGAGAGAGAGCTGAAAGAGCTAAAAGTACCCCAGCTAATTAAACTTTGTGGAAGATGGTTTTACATTTCTTTTTACTTAATAAGAGAAGAGAATCACCTGAAGAGAGAGGAGGAGGTACTGAAAAAATCCTGTGATCTTGTTATCCATGTCATCTGTGAAGATTTTCACAACTGGAGGCAACTAAACTAAAATGGCTCCAAAAACCTACTTTCAGGCAACTGAATCACTGCCCTCATTCAGCAGTCTGAAGAGCAATTTTGCCGACCAAATGCAGATGTCTAATCTATCTTGGCAGCTGACTCAACTGAACACATAGGCAGAAAAGTAGGCTATGAGAGCACAGATACTTGGATAACATATAGATATCTGCATTCAGTGGTTTACACTCTGAAGCTGAACTCCAATCTTGATTTTAGGCAAATAGAACAAACTTGTTTTGAGAGGTCAGAGACACACTTAAAAGCATGGGTATGAGATCTAGTACATTCCCCACTTCCGCCAAAAAAAGCCAGCTTCTTTAAGGGCAGTTATGCAAATTAATCATTTTCATTTCAAAGCAAGCTGAAAGATGAAATTTTTAGGTTCCTCTCCCCCACAGGCTGCTCATATGTGGCCTCACTGCTTTGAATGGTAAGAGAATTTACCCCTGTGGAAGTAAGTGGTGCTGTGCCAGCTGGTTGCAGGGCGTGCAAACCTTCCCTGGGCTATTCCACTCAGGAGCACAATTGTAGCCACACACTCCTTTTGGAGAACTGCAGTTATCACTGTGACATGAGAATACACAGTAAACTGGGGCCAAACCCAAGATCAATGGGAATAAACTCATATTCAAAACTTGAAGGTGGGAAATGTAACATTTTCCTAAAGGGAAAAAAAAATCCTATTCCACTGTTTAAAACAGAAGCAGGATGAGAAATACTTTTGGTCACTTATACAGAAAAGTTAAAAGATCTAAAATAAAAAAAAAAAATGGTGGAGGGAGGGGAGTTAGACACTACTTAACAGTTGGGAAAATAGAGATTATAATGCCAGAAGGAAAAGTGAACTTTTTTGCCAACCTCTTCAATAACACAGTTTATAGGACTACCCTAAATTAATTCATGCTTGGATAGAACATATGTTCTGAAGAAACAGCTAGTATTGATTGTAAAATTGCCAGTGATAGGGAATCCACCACATTCCCATGGTAAATTGTTCCAATGTTTAATTACTTTCACTGTTGAAAAAACTTGTGCCTCATTTCTAGTGTGAAATTGCCTGGCTTCAGGTTCCAGCCACTAGGTCTTTTTATACGTTGTTTGCTAGCTTGAAGTGCCCTCTTATTAAAGTTTGCTTCTCTAAGTAGGTATTTACAAACTGCAGCTCCTCAGGCTTCCCACTGATAAACTAAAGAGGCTCTTCTCCAGGAACCTCAGCCTGTGGAGCATGGCCCCTCACATTCCCATCACTTGCATGTCTGGTTCCTGAGACTCTTCAGTTTAGCAGCAATTTTCTTTAACTGGAGACACCAATCACAGGAACTGAGCACCTCCCAAGTTCAGACATCAAATATTACTTCCTAGATCACACCTGAGATGCCCCAGTTAACTCTTTAAAGCCTCCAAGTTATGTCTTCCAGCTTAATTTTGAACAAGGATTTACTTTCAGCTAACTACTACCATACTTTTTTTTCAAAATTTCTGTTGTTTCTCAGAAAATGATCCTTTAGGTTAAGAACATGGCTAACTACTAATATCTTTTTGCATGCCTTTATAACAGTGCTTCATAATTGACCAGATTAAAACACACTCAGCTTTTCTAAGTCAAGTTTAACAAGGAAGCTGCTATTGTCTTGCATCTGTGACCTTGTCCATTTTCATGGTTTGCCTGCAGAATTTTATCATTAGTGTCACCAATAAACTTTCCTTCTGGTGCTTTTACATCTTATTCCCCAGTATTGATAAAAATAATAAATATGGCAAGGAGCAAGAAGCAGTGTGCACAGCATTCCAATATTACACGTTTGTGGTGATAATTCCTTGTTTGTGTCTGTATTTTCAGAGTGCCATTTAACCAGTTCTTAATCTAATACGCAGAGACTTATATTATTCTTGATCAAGATCCTATGAGGTACAACAACAAATGCTTTCAAAAGTCTAACCACATCTGCACTACTACCTCTAGCAACAAATTTCATCAAAAAGATATCAGATTTGTTTGACAGGATTTATTTCCCATAAATCCATTTTGATTGGCATTAATTATATTTCCCCTCTTTAATTTTTTATTAATCTAATCCCATATCAGTTTTTCTATTATTTCAGCTCAAAACAGTACCAGAATGACAGGACTGTAATTATCTTTGGTTGTCCCATACACACCTTTAAATATGAAATCGTATTTAAACACAAACCTTTTTTCCCAGACTTCTGGCACTTCAAAACAAAAGTCAGGCTGTGTTGAATGCACCCAGATTATGTCTGAAACTTTTGTAGACATATTACCTGCATTTTCTAGCTGGCCTTAAGAATGTCTGTATTGATTCAGGAGCCATCTGTTTTGGCATCCTGCCTCCAGGATGCCATGGATGACACGGAGGAAAGAGTAAGAAGCCTGTACCCAAGGGTCTTTGCCCAACCTGCTCTCCCAGCCTGCAGTAATTTGTGGCTCTGGGAGCTCTTCTGGCAGGCACTGCACCTGCATCCTTCTGTGTACAGCCTCAGGGTTTGTCCTTCTGTGAGTCAGTCAAATTACTTGCTGAAAGTGTTTTTATTTCTAATCATCTCACCTTTCTGTGGCAGTAAATTCTCTGCAATAACTACAGATTGCATATCTCCTTAATTTAAACCTACTACCTGAAAATACCCTTTGATGACCTGCTCTCACACTGTAAGTAGCAGGTAACCACTGCTCTGTGATCACTTTTGCCATTCCAGTGGTGGTTTTGCAGACCTAGGCCTTCTCCCAAGAGCCAAAGGCAGCTCACTGTCTATTCCCAGGGAAGTTTCTCCATGCCTATTGGTGCCAGTGCCTCTTGCCTTGGACACATCTCCTCATCTCTTTTAGATAAGCACCAACAGTGCTTGTAAGTTGTAGACCAGGTCACAGATTTGCAGTGACAGACACACTTTTGTCTTTTGTGCCTGGTTGTCCTGTTTCCCAATTAATCATTAGGTCTTCATCTTTTCTACTACTTTGGAGTGCTCATCTGGCATCTCAACAGAGGTAGATATGCTTTTTCTTAATTTACTGTTTTGGAAACAGCTCTTTACCTTCCTGAGCTATTCCTGCACTGCATTGTTTAGCCGATTGTCACTACATCTGGAACTGCCGCTCCTGCCAACCCAAATTACAGTCATTGTGCTTAAGAAATTACTCAAGACTTCAAACACATTACCAGTCTCTTCCCTGGGCAAACCCTACCTGTCTCTAATACAGCCTCAAGATGAACTGTGTTTATTCATTTCAGTCAACGCTGGTTAAACTTGCCATCACAACAAAAGCAAGAGCTTAATTGGAGGTGTGCACAACCCCTCCACCATTTGGAATAGGTGTGTCTATGGGTGTTCCCTCTGGTTTTGGTGCAGCAGAACATCCTAAGGGATTTGCACAGCCAGGACAATGGAGGCAACAGCCATTCCAGTAAGAAAATTTAAACCAGACTGCACACTCTTACTGGAACAGATGTTTGCAGCTGCACTCGCAAATACTTCTGCCTATACAGCACCTTCTGGGGCTTGCATTACTACCTGGGACCTTAACGCCTGGATGAGTGCAGAACTACCCATGAGCACACATGATCCATGTGTGGTTTTGTCCCTCTGGAGCTGTGGCATTGTTGTTCTGTTTGCCTGTGCCTGTAACACAACAGAAGGAGTGACCACCACACTAACTTAACCGAGCTGATTTTGATGCTAAACATCAAGCCAGAGGCCAGCAGCTGAGGAAGGTGAATGCAGGATGAGAGGTAGATCTTAGCTGATCCTTTGGCTGCTCCCATCCATCACATTTGCTCCTACTAGAAAGGATATGAGCAGATCTTTGTTCATGAACTGCTCTTTTTAAAATCTCTGGCAATTAAAGTGCATCAGGCAGTGGATGTGCCATAATGAAGAGAGAAGAACCTTCTGTTTTTCTCTCTGTCTTAATTGCCTGTGAATTTATAGGCTTTGGTAATGTTGGTGAAAAACTTCCTGGCACTGTATGAATGCTTTTGCCTTCCTTCTCTCAATGACTGGCTTGTTCTCTCTATTCTGTTTCCTTCCTCTGTGAAGGCATTTTGCTGTCTGTGACCAGACAACTGCCCTCCCTTGCTGCACAACCTCCCACTGCCACCTGGAATGCCATTCTGCAGATGGTCAAAGGAAACAAGTCCTATTAGCTTTACATTTCCTTGCAGAAAACTATCTCTGTGGGAAGGGAAAGGATCTAGTCTTACTCCCTGAGGGAGCATCTTTGCCTTGGGGGCAAACAGTACATCCCAAGGCAAAGGGAGTCCCACTAAACAACAAGGCACCACTCAAAGTAATCCCCACTTACAGCTGTTGCTGCCTCCAGCAGATTTCCCCAGGGTCTTCATTTAGCTGCAGTTCATTGGGAGGGTCAGGCAGGGATGGCTGCCCAACTGCTGCAATGCCTCCTTGTTGGCCAGTCCTGCAGTGCAATTAGACTCAGCCCCAACAGAGGCTGGAGAAAAGCAGACCTGGGCTTGGTGCAAGACAATACCAAGCTACATAAACTCTGGGCTGGGTCTGGGGAAGGCACTGGCAAAAATCCCACAAAATCAAATACCACTAGGACTTGTCTCTTGGCCTTATCCCCTTATACATCAGGCTCCTAAGCACATTTGTTCGCAGTAAAGTCAGAGGAACCCTTTTGTCCTGCTCAATAGGAAGCTTTGACATTCAAAAGAGTGGTCAAAGACTTGTACCAACTGATCCCTTAAATCCTTCCTGAAAAACAAAAGTAACAGCAGCATTTCAATACTGTAGCAGTGACAAAAGCTCCAAAGTAAGAGGTACTTTCCTGGACAGAATTCAATTGCAGTCTTAACTCTGGTTTTAATTACCCTGACCTAACTCGTCCATAGCACAACAGGCCAGCACACTCAGCCAGCAACTTGCTGCTCAAGGCACTTAGCATAGAGACAACTTGCTCCCTTTATTAGTGATTTTTGTAGCAATTTAAACCATATCAAATATATATACTTTGCATCCCATGACACATCACTCACCCTTAATGGCATCTATACTTCCTATCATGAAACAGTTTCAAAGGCATCAGGAAGTTTTTAGAAAGTCTTCCTGAAACTAGTCAGGAAATTATCAATAAAGCATTACTTTAATCTCTCTTATTTGAAAGTTATTAAAGAGCAGTATCTGAATGAATTAAATACAGAGCACAGGAAAATAATGGAACAATTATAAACAGAAAAATCTTCTTTTTTGACTAACCTTTTTATTTTGTTAGGCAAGATGCATTTTCTTTGGCACATAAAATCTTCAGAAGTCTTAATTTTAAAATAGAACTTGTTTTTGTCAACATCTCACTAACAGCACATATCATTGAAAAGCTATTGAAACTTCTATTTTTAAAGTAAAAATCTCAATCAGTTTTAGGTGTAGAAATCCTCCAAGGTAAGTATTTCTTTCAGTGCAGCAAATAAGCACGTTTAGCAACCAAAAGGCTGTCTCCTAATCTGCTGTTTCCGAAAAGAGAAGCCTCGGCTCAGTGCTGCTTACTTTCTCAGCCTATGACCATACAACATGGATTTGTTTGCAAAAGGCAGCTTAGGGAAGATAACTTTATTCCCTTGCAGTGAAGGCTTGAGTGAGATGTAGCACCTTAGCTGTAAACAGAATCTACCACAATTTGATTATTCACAGCCATCCCATCATTTGTAACCACTGCATCTCAGGAACCAGTTCAGTCACATACATCCAGCTGTATACCACAGCTGTTTGTAGCCTCCCAAGTCCAAAGTGAAAAAATACATGAAATAAAATGCACCCCCATTTCAAAAAACCATGACAGACTTCCATCATTATGTTCCCTCATTACCATGCTGCCCTACTCCCTGAAATGAGCAGTTCTAGATGGGTCTGCCATATTTCTATTCCTTGTCAGAAATAGGATGTTGGAGGGCCGTCTGTCCTGGGGGGAGTTAAAAGCACTGTCTAGGATGCTTGGAAGATTTCTAGAGATTACAAACAATAGTGAACAGAATGTTATAACTGCTCTTTTATTTTTTTTTCTTTTAACGCTATATGTACTCTATTATAGGCATGCTACATTCAGCTGACAGATACTGGAGAAGTTCCCTGTATGAAATTCCTAGGAGAAAGCCACAGGTATAACAATTATGGAGTTAATAATTTAATAATGAGAATTTTTTTTTATTTTTTGAGGTTTTTAAGGTTCTCTAAATCCTGCAGTCCCTAAAAGAAGTCATTGCTTTGTCTCTGGTTCCCTGGAACTAAAAAAATACATATGCTGACAAGAAAAATGAAGCTTTTCTATTCCCTCTCCTCCCAACTCCTAGCTATCAAACTTAAACAAGGGATCATAAGTATTCAGAACTCATTTCTCTCCAACAGCTCTCCATAATCTAAGTGATCATTGCATAACTGAATACTAACTGTGTTTTCTTAATAGTTGGGAACAAAAAGTGAAAAAGATAGGTTTGATGATGTGTAGTCAAATTTTGTACTAATTAAAGAATAGGTTTACTTCAATCCATCACCATTTCTCAAAAGAACCTGAATTCAATTTCATGTAGCCAAACTGTGTGAAACAGTTTGGCTATATGAAACACGGCTTTTCTAACCGTGACAGCCACCACTTTGAGTCTCATGGAAATCAACTGAGGTACCAGTCTCAGTAGTGTTGTGGCTGAACCAGCAACACAGGAGTCTGCACACGTAATTGTTCATTTAAGAACAAGCATCTCATCAAGAGAGGGCTCTGAATCACAGTGAGACCAGATTAATTTAGCAACATTACACTGAAAACAACAACAGCACAGGTCTGCACCAGACTTCTTTCACAGGCTACCCAAAGAGGTAATGAGAGAGCAGGCTTTGACTGGAATACCAGCCCGGGGCCATGAACATCACAACTCTTTTATGGAGGATGTGCTTCCAGCAATGAATGAACCGCCATCATAATTTTTATGTTAAAGCCCAAAATGGCTCCAACATCCCTAACACTGATCTGTCTCAAATGCCTCTGGAATGATAGACCCCTACAAGAAATCAGACTTGGTTTTATTTTTTAATCAAAACAAGCAGAATTGGCATTTTGAGCCAATGTAAAACTCTCTCCCTCCAAAATAGTTATATTTTATACCATCCCTTTAAAAGCTGCCAAGGAACACAGCGACCAAGATGACCCCGGAGTCTCACACTAAGGACAAAAACACTTTGTAAAGTTTTTAAATGAGTTGCTGCACTGATGTCAGGAGAATGGGTCATTTTCCAGATTTAGAGTTTGACTTCTCACTTTTGCCCCCTGCATAACAAAGACCAAATGACACCCTCACCCAAGCCTGCTACTCCAGCCCCAGCGGGGCTACATCCTCTCAGCCTCCACCCCATGTAGGAACCCAAACACACACAATATCTCTCAAACCCCTTCAAAATATGAAAGGGGCACAGAGGTCTGATTTCATAACCATAACTGACTTTGTTTGTAACACATGCCTTGAAGTCTCAAGGTACTTTTCTTTCTTTGGGAGAGGAGAAACAGGCATAGAGGTATGGAAGCCAAGATTAGAGGTGACCTCTGACCGCTGTGACTCACCCAACATTCCTGAAAAAAACTACAGGAAAGCTAATGATGTAAACAAGTTTCCAAGTGTTGGACTGCCCTGTTTCACTCATGAGGGCATGCTTTTGGAAGCTGAGCTGGAGAAAAACAACTGTCTTTTTTCTTTCCCAAGAATTATACAAGTAAGGTAGTAAACAACTACTTCTGCCAGATCAGCTCACCTACACTCTTCCTAAAGCAGGCTATCAGAAGCAGCTCTTCATGAGAAGCCCCCACACATCTGTGCAACCTCTCTAAAAGAGCAATTTCAATGCTTGTAAATCACTGCAGGCTCCATGGCAGGAGTAACACAGCGAATTATTCACTATTTTGGGAGAGGCTCCCAAGAGGAAGCAAAATTTGTGTTTGACCAAGAATAAACTACAGCTTTAAATAAAACCCTTATCTGCCAAGTCAAACATCAACCCCAGTACCAAAAGGGCAGTGTAACCATGTGCAGAAGAGGTGAACCTTGTTGTTGGCTCTGCAAGCAGTGCTCTGCCTTAAACTGCCCCCTCGGCCTCCAGGAGTGAGGGGCAGAGATGGTGTGACTTTGGCCAAGTCTTGGGTAATAATAGGCATTACACAAGGCACAAGAAGGGCAATGCCAATTCAGTGTAAGAGGTATGCCTAGAGTTGCTCATCCCTCATCTCATAGCCCAGTAAATTTCCTCAGAAATCAGCAGGATTTTGTGGCCCAGTGATGTCTGTCTAACAAACCGATGAGCTAACTCTGCCACGTCCCGCTCTTCAGCTCCCCAAATTCAGTCCAACAATTTTCTACATTTCTGATGTGTGACCATCTGTTTCCAACATTGTGCTAGACCTCGTGGAGGCCATCCTAGAGATATGATTTTCAAAACCCAGTTTCTTTCCTCTCTGTTAGTTAAACAAGCAATTAAAAGTTTTTAAAGTATTTGTGACCCCTGAAAAAATGGCAAGAGGCTTATCTGGGTTACTTCCCACTCAGAACTATCTTAAGTTACATCTTACACACTCTAATACATCAATTTGAAAATCTGTCTACGTACCACAAAGCAAATGACACGGCTTTTCCAGAGTCCGTCTCACCGACTAGAAAATTTCACACCCCGCCCATTGACCAGCCTTACTTCAGCCCCTTCATATAGGCATGAATACTAAAATAGAAGTAATCTGTAAAGAACACATTACTCAAAACCCCTTATATTGCAAATAAATATGCTCTATTCAAAATTTCTGAGTCTTGAATTGTCAGGTCAGCTCATGCCTGTGTCTTTATTCTCCATCAACACCACCAACAGCACACATGTACCCTTAAAAATGCAAGAGGTGTTATGAAATGAAAAATAAATGCTGAGTGGGGAATGAGATGTGCTTTTTGAGAGAACGAACTTCCCTGCTTGCCTGTGCAGCTTTGAGGTCCACAGAATTATTTCATTTTCAAAAGGAACAAAAAATTATCTTTTCTCCAGAAACCATGAAGTTAAGTAAAACACCAAATGTTATGAGTATTACAAATAATTCAGCAGTTGGTGAAAGTGGATAGAGCACGACTGACACAGATGGAAGATTTAGTGGCCAAACTCTAACAAGTCTCTGCTGAGTATGTGTGCACTGAGGTTTTTCAGAAGCTTGCAATTTGGCCACATCTAGGTAGATATGAACTGAGGTGGCAAAAGGTAAATCCCTGACACTGAGGTTACTTTACCTGCCAAATTCCAATCTCTCCTACAAACCGCATAAATGAATTTTCATTCAAAACAGAAACGTGAACTTTTTGTTTTTAATGAGCAAGACAACATATGTTTTCCTAATCTCTGGACTTTTTAGCTGAAATTTTCTCAAATATTCAGCCCTTGGCTAATACTCATTCAAACCAAACAGATGAAGTTTGGCAAACTGATAAGCAATGTAAAATTACTCTGGGTAATGAAAAATGTTAGGTGGTTTAGTGATAAGCAACTGTATCAGCTTTGCATAGGACGCGCTTCTCTCCAGCTGTCTCTCTTCAGACCAAATTCAAACACACACAGACAGGTACAGATCATCTGTAATTTTCTTTTTTCCCACTCATTTGCAACAGATGGGAACGCGACTTACTGTGTGTGCTGACTGTGTGTGTACAGCATGCACTGGTATTTTGCAGTAAAGTCAGACAGAAAGCCAAAGCATTTCTTCTTGCTGCTGCTGCTGCTGTCCCTGCTTTGTAAGCTGCATTTTTGCAGAGGAATGGAAGGTAGTGGGAAAGATGCAGAACAGAGGATTGCACGGGCTGGGCAGTGCAGTCTCCTGGCCTACTTTGGCTGCTTCTATTTTAGGTTCTTGGCCATGGGAATTTCACTTGCTCCTCTGGTAGACTGGCAGCAGAATTCCAGGCTCGCTCACCTCGTTCTGACAGTGACTGCTGATGCTGTGAACCGCCCCCCAGGATGCTGTCTGTGAGGGGGTGATGCAGCAGGGAAAAGCAGAATTAAGGTAGACAGAGGTTATAATTTAGAATTGGGGGATACTGAGGCCAGTGTTCCTGAGGAGGACTGTGATAAGGTCCTCTTAGAAAGTAGCTTTGCCCAAGACCTACCAGGGAGAGTTAGAAACTGGGAAATCTGGCTCCCCTTTCCTACTCAGTCAGTGTGTTGTGTGACAAGTCATAACTTCACTGCTCTCAGACAAAACTGGGAATGGGAGCAACCCCCAAAATGGGGATGCATGCATACATGTGCAAGAGGGGGACAAATCTATTGAATATCTGTAAGTGTGCTCATTTCTTCAGAAGGGGATCTTCCAAAACAGAGAAATGCTAACAATATATTCTGTCTGCTTTACCCACTGCCCTGTAGAAAGTATGGAATCAAACATTTTCCACATTTCATACCCTTCAATTCACAGAGCACGTCCATTCACTGCAATCCCTCTGCTGGTCCCCACATACCAATCTCAGTCCCTGATTACCCCTCTGCAATCCTCAGACTCAATGATTTACTCTCCTATACTGATCCAGGTCCCTGCCTTCTATGCATGCCCAGCATCACACTCTTACTTGTCACCTCTCCCCAGCACTCACCATGTGCTGCAGTCTCTTTCCTTGCACACTGTTCTGCCCTTCCCCCTCGGTCCCAGATGCACACTCATACAAAGCCCCTTCTGCCTATTAAGCACTTCCATTCCACAAAACCTCACAATTAAAACTAATCCTTATCCTGCAAATAAGCTGAAAACCGAAGCAGTGCCTTAGAAAGCCTTCTATTTAATGAGCATCTTTGCTGTGGCTGTCACCATTCCCCATCTTCTCTCTGCTTTTCTCCAAATGAAACAAAGATCAGCCCCCCTGCAGCTCCTTACTGTAAACATTAATTCAGGAGGTCACTTACATATTAATGCTGACCCTGTTTCTGTCACCTTTGCTGATACAGAGCAGTCCCATTAGCAGCAAGTGCTTTAAAAGAAGCTGATTCTTAATGTGGGTATGGGTGGTGGAAGCTGACCTCCATCATTTCTCCTCCCTTGCTCGCCTACTCTCTGAATGTGACCAGTGCTCATGAGTACCAAATTACTGCATGACGTGTGTGCCCAGGACACATTTCTGTTTGTTTTCTCCCCTGTGCAAATGCATGCCTGTGGCCAAGGGAAGCACTGTGCCCACACAAATAAGAGCAGCCTCACGATGCAGCTAATGCCTGACACCTGCTTTTCTCACAAAGCACTCAGGTACCAGAATCGTGGAAAACAAAGCAAAACGCCAGGCAGAGCCAGGCAAGAGCACTTGGTTGGCACTTACAACAGCCATGTACAGACACACATTTCCAATCCCAGAGGCACAAAAATCCACCCTTCTCCTTGCCCTATACCTTGTCCTATGCATTTTCTCAGTGTTAGACTGCATTTGCCTGTTAAAATGCTGCTGAGGCTGACAAGCAGCCAGCAGCAGCCCTGTCCTTTTCCCTGCAGTGTCCCAGGGAGACACCTGAGCCCTGACCACAAAACTGCAGCAGACATTTCCTGAAGATGAGTCTGAAATGTCAACAGCCTTCGCTACCTAACACATCCCAGGGAAATTAATGGGAGTTCAGGACAGAGGGGAAAACTGTAAGCAGCAGGCTTGAAAAAACACCTGGGAAAATCCATAGTGGATGCACTTTACCTGCCAGGAGTGAACCTAACCTCCTGCACCATCATCTTTAAAAATCTGGCAGCTGGAAAAGCAAAGCCTTTTGCCTCTGAGGAATAGCACAGGAAAAGCTCACTTTAATATTAGCTACCCCACCACTCTGAACTCACTTTTAAAAATTTAGGAAACACTTGCTCTTGTAACTAAGAGAACAAGGCCTCCCACTACTGCCCACCTAATTGCATTTCCACGTAGACATGCACACCCCAGCTCCTGATAAAATATTCATGGGTTGCCCTTGGCCTTATTGGGGCAAAGCCCCTGCAGAACTGGAATTGGTAAGTGTTCCACCTGGAGAAGATGGGACCCACATCACTGGCCATGGCAAGGCTCAGTTAAATCAGTTTGTGGAGCAAGGTCAGAAGGCATGACTGCAGAGATTTATGCCAAAACCCACACCTCTGGGCAGTTCACATTTAGCTTTTACTCTGAAAGGCTCATATTTGCTCTTTTTCCATTTCAGGCCAAAATTACCCAGAGAGGGGCTGGGCAGTTTTGTGCTTGTTCCACGGAAAACATAAGATCATGCAACTCAGGGTCATGGCAAAACGTGTTACACAGGGAGTGGCACTACCTGGGCCCACAAAGGACACCTTTAGTGTTTCTTTTAGAAAGCTTCTGGGGCAAGGAGAGGCTTTGCCTGCTGTCATCCAGGCTGTATAATTGCCAGGGCTTTCACTTTAGATTGAAGGGTTCAGACTTGCTCATTAAATATACATACACATACATCATATGGCAATGGGATTCTTTCTCAGATTTTAGTTGGGTTTATAGTAGAAAATGAAAATTAAACGTAGAGTAGTCAAGATCCTTGCCCATTTTCCCTCCAAGCAAATCAGTTCACCCTCCAATTCCTCTGACACCACACCAAAGGAACTAATTCTTCACACAGTATTACAAATCCCTGGTTAGTCACTGGCTCTTGTCCTGCAGCCCCCACACATCTTGGGGCTTCCATACCAACTTTGTCCCTGTCCCTCAATTTTATCCCATTATTTGGGATAAAAGGACCTCACAGAGCTCTGTCAACCTGTTACTGTAGTCCCTTCAGCTTTTCCTCAATTAAGACAACCAGTCATGCCTAATTGTTCCTAGTTCTGTGATGGTTTAGTGATGTGAATAAATGTCCCCTCAGGACAACATTGCAGACACTCAAATCATTCACTTGTGATCTAAATATAAAGGGCATCTAGGTCCTCTGATATGAAAGGCTGCTACATACAAGAGAGAATTATATTTATCTGGAAAAAAGACACACGATTCACTTTAGTAACACATTTGTAATGACAATGTGCCAAAAGCTCAGTGTTTTTAACAGGGCCATGCATGTCCCTGTGTATCCCACACTCCCCACCAGCCAGATGGATGCAGTTCAAACTGTGAATCCACTCAGAAAATTGAACAGTATCAACTAGATCCCTGTCCCTTAGTATTAGTCATTCAGAAACATTTTCACAGATTTACCTGGGATTTGGTCCTGGTCCCCACGGCCTCTTCCTCAGCATGCCAGGAGACCTGCCTGGGCAGAGCCTCTCCATCAGCAGAGGGGCAGCCCCACTGTTCCTTTGAATCTGCCCCAAAATCTGCCCCATTTCTCACATGCTGATAGCAACCTGACCCCACAGGAAGCAATCCAAGCTGTAGCCACTGCTGCAGCAAGGATTGCCTTCCCAAAACAGGCTGGTGGGAGCATGCCAGAGTGGAAGCACTCATGACCCGGGCCCCATTTGGGGCAGCAGCACCAAGCTGGTTTTCCCAGGCCACATGTTCTGCTTGGCTGCTGAGCTCTGCAGTCACCCATGGCTCCACACTCCCCACCCATAACATCCCCTTCTCCTTTTCTCTCTTTCCTTCACTTTCCAGTCACAGCAAAGACATTTGGGGGGCTTTACCATTGTTCCCTGCTAAACCAGTGCCTCTAAATGACAAAACAGCCTGTTTCTCCAGACCTTATCCCCATAGACTTATACCCTCTGTTGATTTCGGGCAACAGAGGTACTAATTCCATTCTTCCACCCTTGATCCTGCTACACTACTGTACAATGTTTATCAAAAATAAATAAATCAGTTTTTCACCTTGCAAACTTGTGTATGTGAACCTGCAGAGAAGTAGGGTGTGATGTTTTTTTCTCTCTTCTCCCATCTTCCCACCACCCAGTAGCTAGCAGGCATGATTGGCTTTCTCAGGTCAAAAGTAGTAATGAGGCAACTTTGGCTTTCATACCCTGTGATCAATATTTACTGGAGCAATTGAGAGTTCAGAAACTGCAGTGCTGGCATGATAGAGAAACTGGTGAGCGGAAAGCAGCATTTAAAATCTTCAGAGGGACATGACAACCAGCTAATGATTACTTAGGGACTATCAGATTTCCTTCTTCATTTATTTTGCCAAGTAGTATAGTAGTTAAAACACAGAATAATAAGATTGGCCTCTCCCTAGTCTGCGGAAGCAAGTGTTTGCAACAAGCGTTTCTGCCTTTTTTTTTTTTTTTTCTAGACAGATTTGGAGGGGGAGAATGGCTTGTTAAGTGAATAAGAGCACATCTCCCTATTCCCCAAGGTCCTTTGCTGATGTTTCATCCTGGGCAATGCACTTTGCCCTGAAGGGCTTCTGCAAGTGAACACTGTCACATATTCTCCTGATAAAAGGGTCTTGCTGCCAGTAAGTTGTCTGCTTTCTCAAGTCAGTTCGTCAGCTAGCGAGCTTCTGGTGATGTCCTACAAATAGGGTAAACCTTGGGTTCTTTTGGACTCAGCCTCAGTCTGCAAGCCACAGCATCTCTGCTGCACTCCATGGCCTCTCCAGAGCACTGTGAGGGGCCTCCAGGCAAAGATGTTTCCTCTAGTGCAATCCAGACTTCAGCAGATAAAAATTCCAAACAGCAACGACAACAACATGCCAAGGCAGGACAATTTCTCAACAAACAACCCCATTTGTTATCTATTTTCAGATAACAATGAATTCTCATTCTATTCCTGAAAACAGAGGGACAGAGTTTGGGGTGTAAACAACAAAACAGAAAAATAGCTGAAGTCAGTAGTTGAGGTGAAAGCAGAGGGGCAGAAGAAGCACAGGGTTTGCATGGTTCTGCTCAGAAAATGTTCATAACTCCTTACGGCATATCATGATTGCTTGCATCAGAGTACAGGATTAAGACTTGACATTTCCACATTTGTGGGATAACCTCAAATTTCCCATGGCAGTTTAGCTCTTAGAAAACAAACCAAATGCGTTAAGGATCTCAGCAAGGTCCTTTGACTTACACATCATCTGCTTCCTCCTACATAAATTACACTGCTATTAGTACTGCTCAATGAAGAGCATGAAACAAATTGAGCCTCTAGCCACTTTTAATAGGCAAGGGTAGTTAAGCCATATCTAAGCTGCATGGATGTCTTTTCTGACAAAAATTAAATTCTTGGAACTCATCTGGAAGCCCAGGCATTGCACTGATCACATTTTTACTCTCCCATCTGTCGACCTCCAGCTGAGACCAACCATTCCTGCAGGCAGTGGGGGAATCCCAGGAAAGAAGCCAGGCATAGAAAAAGGTTGTGAGGGTATTTAGAAGGGAGAAAGTCAAGAATCTTTAGAGGCTAATCAACTTAGTACAAAAATCAATAAAACTCTCTGTCTTCTTTTCATAACCACAGTGGCCTGTGGAACAGAAAAAGACCAGAAATGTCTACAGTGTCCATTCCTGCCAGCTGAGTTCACAATGGAGCACAGTTAACAACAGCATACTGGCTTGGGAGGGGAAATAGGGAATAAAAACCAGGTATTTGTCACCCAGAGTATACCTTTTTTAGAACAGTGCTCTAAAAAGAAAAGTACTTCAACTAGGATGATCCAAGAAAGATGCTGCCAAACAAGAAAGAACTGAGAGCTGCTGGTGGGAAAGATACGGTAGTGAGAATGAAAAACAATTGGAGCGGAAGAAGAGACAGAGGCACGAAAAGCTCTTGCAGTAATCCCCCTCTTCTCCCCTGTGTTCTCTCTCTGATCAAATCCCAGCACAGTGGCACAGAAAAAAAAAAAAAAAAAAAGAAAGATCTGCAGATGTAGAAAAGAGCACACAGGCACTGGCTTCTCCAGTATCTGAAGAAACTCCGGCTGCACATAATCCCCCTGCAGCTACAATGCCCCTCAACACACACACAAACACACCACATCCTCCCCTTGCTGCAGAAATGCCGCCAAAGTGTGTGACTGCAGTGCCCTTTCCCCACTGTGAGCTGCAGCTGCCCTAGGCTGGGCAGCCCTGTCCCCACCCCACATCCCCTCCTGCCTGCCACCCGCACTGCATTTTCCATTTCATTACACTGTTATTCTGATCCTTTCCATGTATCCGTCTCCTTTCACCTAATTTCCTGTTCTCTCCACGCAAGCTTTCTCTTCTCCTCACAGGATCTGGGGTGTGTGTGTGTCAGGTACCATTGTGACTTCAGAAGACTGTATGGAATGGAGAAGTAACGAAGGTAAGATCACTGTCTTGCAGAGATTAACTACTGGAATGATGAGGAAAAACAGCACTGATCAGGTTTGCTGCCTGGCATGGGGCTTAGGACATGGGTTGCATGAGTTCCAGCTTCCTCAGTGCTTCTGAATCAATTGATTTTTGCCTCAGTTTCGCCATTTGCAGAAAAGAGATTAATAGTAGCTACACTAATCATAGAAAAGGAGATGGAAAAAATTGGAGTACAGACATCCACAGAAATAGACAAAAAGAGGGCTAGTGGGAATTAGAAAGAACTCAGAGGATGACTGAAGAAAAATAGGTAGACAGACAGGAGGAAGGCAAGATGCCTGGATTAACTGAAGTCACAATGAAGACATGATGGAAATCAGCCACAACAATTCTTGACAGTTTTGTGCTGCAGCTCTGGCTGGTTCAGTCTCAACATGCAAGCTCATTCCCCCTCCCTTTTAAATCCTGATTAACACCCATGCATGCAAAGCACCCAGTAGTGCCTTGTGATCTTCACCAATTCCCAGATGGAGGGGCATGCTGACCCAACCAATTCACAATCAAAGAACCTCTGAAAGCACATATCTAACCTAAACTCCAACACAGCAAATTCTCATAGTTTGTGTCCTGAGCTCTCCAGCAAGGTCACTGGCTGTGTCCTTGCAACTCCACTCCCTGCATTCCACTGGCAAAGTGTGCTCTCCTGTGCAAAAGCTGCCAGCAAGAGTCAGTGAGCAGAGGTGGCTGTGGGCTCCCAAGGGGCAAATGGTAATGCCAGGCTGAAGATAGTAGAAGGGGGAACTTATATCCAAGTCAATTAGGATTAATGCAATGTGGGAAAGTATTAGTTCTGGAGCTGTAAGTTTCTCCATTAAAGATTGAAGGCAGATTGGAAAAGGGGGGGAGGAAAGCAAAGACAAGCTAGTAAAGACTTTTCTTGGCTCTGCAGCCCTTTTCTCCCTTTCTCTGTTTTTTTGGGAAGTGATGAGGTGTGGATCTAAGACATTACACTCTGGAGATTGTCAGTGGCTCCCAACACCATTAAGGCAGCAGTTTTTTTGCTCTCCTTTCCATCTCCTTTGCTGAACACTGTTATGCACTGTTGGTGGTTTGGCCTGCTATCAATGGAAAACAGAAGACATTCTCCAAAATGAAACATCATGGCATCAAACGTTTACTTTCGACTTCTTTGGCCTGAGGACAGCTCACTTTTAGTGGTGTGGATGACAAGAATAACAGAGAGGTGAAGTGCCAGGTAATTCCCAGATAAAGGCAAGCAAAAATGTAGGAGGGGCAGGTAAACTGGATACATTAAGCACGCAGTGGGGATCTGCTCTCAGCTGTGCCCCCACCACACTATAACCAGCTTCCAGGCTCTCCAAAAGTAGCACAGGTAAAGGAACTGGAGGCCACAACCACACCATCAGCTTCTCTTCAAAGTAATGCCAGTGAAATGGTAGAGCTGAGCAAAGCATGCCTAAATTCGAGAAGCTGAAGGTCTCTGCTGTTCCTTTCAGTGCTGACCCCTAAGGGTGCAGAAGCAGATCAATCTTCCCTCTTTGGCTGCCTGCTCATACACCTGTACTAAGAGGTTCCAAAATCCATTGTGGTTCCCTGAGGCAATGTCCCAGCTAGGTCAGTACATAATGGGGCTGC
Source organism: Melozone crissalis (assembly GCF_028551555.1). Lineage (NCBI taxonomy): Eukaryota > Metazoa > Chordata > Aves > Passeriformes > Passerellidae > Melozone > Melozone crissalis. The sequence goes on along the minus strand of NW_026535786.1, from coordinate 16,934,269 downwards.
AGCACTGCAGGCCAGTATGAAATAGGCACAACGGAGTGCTCAGCCTGCAGTAAAGAAGGACCTGTCAATATTATTTGCCTGTAAAGTGCCACACATGCTAGAGGTGCTTTATAAATAAGTCAATAAACAAACAGCATCAAATTACAAAGAAGAATGAGTGATGAAGCCTCTTTCTTCTTTCTAAAGAAATAAATAAGGGTCAGAAAAAGAAATTATACATTGTTCAAAACTCAAAATGAAACTGTGTTTTGACAACCTGCTGATGCAAAGGGAGTTTCAAAGCAACCCACTCCCTCTGAATAACAGTGGATAGCAAAGCACACTGAGGATGCTGGCAAATTCATTATTTTAAGTATCCAGTTATATTTACAGCAGCTATGCTAATTATAAATCACCCAATTATGAACACATGCATCTAATATGGCAGCAGACCCCTTCTCATTCCAGCTTTGAACTGCTGCAGCTGGCAATTCCCTCAGACCCTTTCCACACACTGTTTAAATTTAGGCATGATAGGTATCCCTACAGAAAGAAGGACTATCTAAAACAAGATAGATATATGTACCACTGAACTGAGGCTTCAAAGAGAAAAAAAAAAAAATAAAAAATTCCAGAGCTCTGCATGGCATTGTCAACGCTAGGAAGCACAGCATGCCACTGTGCAGCCCTGTCTTCTGAAATAAGGGCCAGGTCCCCAAGCAAAACCAGGGATGTCACAGCCTTTAAATCTTTAACTAACATTGTTACTTCAACTGCACATTGAAGAAGACAAGGCAGAGAATGGAAAGATGTATCAGGGTTAGAAAATTCCCTGGATTTTTTGTTATTATTGCAATGGAAAAGGAATTGTTGTGGTTTTAAATACATTATTTCCCTGCAGTGTTTGCAACTCTATTAGAGCTCACCTTACTGCTCACATAGAAACTACAGGTGTGCCTGAACATAAACAAAACAAGAAAAGGATGGAAAGCTGAATAGCAGCAGGGGGAAAAAAATGGGGATAAGGAGCGTGCACACAAAACAGCCAGGGACTCTTGACATTTTGCAGCACTCAGCCCTGGCAGTGAGCTGCCACACACCCTGGTGCACCATTTGCTAAACCTGGGGCTGCAATGAGGTTCAGCCACATGGTTCATCCAGGGAGGGTTCCTTTCCAAGCCCAGGCTGCCTCCCTGGTAAAGGCACCATCAGCATCTATCCTCCTTTTGGCGCTGGCTCCTGGGAGGCAGGCATTTTCAGCACTCTTCTCTGTGCTTGGTTTAGGAACTGCTGATCTTTTAAATCTGCTTTGGGGGTCTAGATTATGCCATTGTTGTTTTTTCCCCTAAAAAGCTTAAAAGACCCAGCTCAAGCAGACTAGGAAAGCAGGATTTACTACTGTTAAAACTATCAGGAAACTCAGCCTGCTTGTGGAAAGGACCAGTCTTGGAATTAAGACAAGACCATGAGAGGTGCCAACGAAGGAAATACAGGAAGCATTCCACAGCACAGCCAGCTATAAAACTTAAATGTGACTATCCTGAATTCTGCTTCAAGGGAGTGAAAAGTGGAAGCACTGTGTCTTGCTTTATGGTGCACACCCTGCAAAATGCACGTTGTAAACCTTCCCACCAAGAGCATTAACCAGAGAAAATCATGGGGATTTACACAGTACTTTTACTTTGTAAAACCTTGGATGCCAGCAATAGACAAAGGAATCTTAAAATGTAAGTGTATAACATGGTGGTATACACAAAATCACAGTGGCTATGGAGGTGTGAATGAATTCAGATTGCTAACAGCAGACCAGATCGTGTGCATTAAACAAAGGAAAATAACACTGTCTCTTCTCATACTATTATTCGTGTACATGTTCATGTAGTTAAATTGCAAAAGCCTTCCTTTAAGGAAAATGACACACTGAGGATGTTTACTCTGGTTTTGTTATTACTTTAAATGCATTTCTGTTTGATTTCATTATTCAATATATATTTTCTTTTCCCAGTTACACTTGGGGGACAGGTACAACATACACACATTCGTGCTTTAGTGTTGTGACAACCAGCACCAGAGTTGTTGAAATATCCATTTCAAAACCTACTTTAGTGCAATCAATCAAATCCTTTGCTACAACATAGGAAAAATAAACAAGGCTATCGGACTGCAACTCCTAGCTGGGCAAATGGAGTGCAAAGCATGGAAGACTAATGGGGAGGGAACAGGGAAAGAGGAATGCCAGAAAGAAAGATTATTTCAATGGCTCAAAGAGCTTAAAGTGTCTTAGAGGGGATTAAAGAATAAAACAATATATTAAAATTGCAAGGAAGCAAAATCAGAGACTAAGTCATCTTGGTAGCCATAAGAAAGCGTGGGCCATGTAGCATGAAAGCCTTAAGAGACGTACTTAGAAGGAAAGATAGAGACAGCAGGAAAACTGTGCTATATTACTGCAAACTCCTTCTGACCCTGAGAAGACGGCATGCTCAGCCCTTTTACCTCTAGCCCTCTGTTTTAGTTATAAGATTGCCACCAATAAAGGTGTCCAAGCTCAGAGACCTGCCCCTCCTTTTGGGATGCAGTTATTTCCACACAGGTTTCAAAATTGTGCAGAGGTCATTGTGCAGAGTCATTGATTCCTACTCAGGTAGTAGAGGTGCTCCACATGATTGCTGTCAAGCTCTTCATTTTTTCAGTGACACATCTGCAGGCAGGTGCACCCTGTCCTGGCCTCCCAAGGCCCCCAGCCAAAGGAGGCGTGTTTGTGTGAGTGCGTGCACGCAACAGACGCATGAGCCGGGGGAACCCTGCTCTGCATATGCTGGCACCAACTGTATTCTTTAAAAGTGTCTGTATGCCTGGTTAGCCAGAAACAGACCCCAAATCCCTCCAAGCAAGACTCACTGAGAGCATATGTTCAGAAGCACACTGACAATTAAATGAGAATTTCATGTCATCTCAGTACAACAGAAGCAACTGAAAACTCTTTGGAAAGCAAGGAAAAACTAGCATCACCAAAACTACATGAAACTCTATTGCTGAAATTCTGACAAAACTCCCCATTTACAGCACCACTGTGCGTGTGTATTTTATATACATGCTTCTTTACTTCAAGCATGGAAAATGTCAGCCCAGAGGGAACTGTCTGAGAAAGTTACAAGCAGGCATTGAGCTTGGTATTCACTTGCTTACTGTGTTCAGATTTTTTTTATATATATTTTTTTTTGATGGAAGTGTTGCAGCTTTTTGCTTTCATTTAGAAAGAAAATGTGTAGCAGATATATTTGACATAATAGTGTTTGAGTTTTCAAGGGAGACTGAAGCAATATCTAGAGACAAATCATTCTGTTCTACTGGTTCTGGCTTACCACCCCAACTCTTTCACCAACTCCTTTCCTGCTTTCATGTCTAAGCCTATTGCCTATGCTGCTTATGAGAGTTGCTGGGAATTCTTTTCTCTCTCTTTCATTCCAGATCTCCTTAGCTAGAGCTTACAGCTCTGGAAGTCACTGTAAACAACTCCAGGTCATTAGTGTCCTTAAGAAACTGTTGCAGAAAGAAAGAGGCTATGATGACTCTGGAGAAACCTGGAGAAAGCTGGTCAGTGGGCCGGTGAGTTTTGGAACCCCTTCTGAGATAAGGGGATCATGTGGTGCTTTCACAACAGGCAGACTGACAAAGCTGTGTAGGACCATCACTGACCAAGCTACAGACCCTGGCAATACAAATGCAGCCTGAAAGCAAAGTACTTTAGCACAGCATTTCAAACCCTGTTTAAAAAGCAACATGTCTTACTAGATATATATCTCACAAAAAATTCTGCAATTCTGTAACCTTCTAAATGCATTTTCTATATTGCAAAAATTAGATCAAGCACAGGGGATAAATACATGAAAAATATCTGGTTCTGCCTTGCCCTCTTCCTCATGTCTACTTTCCTTGCTTTTCCTCTTTTTCTTTTCCAAGTGAGCTGGCCACTAGAATTCTTGCCCTGGCATTCTCACCCAGAAGGTATCCAGACAGCTGGGTGAGCTCATCGTTCCAAACGCTTGCTCATGGGGATATACTAATGACACTTCAATCTCCTCCTTGCAGTGCCCTACAGCCCCCATACATTAATATAGAAAACAAGTTTACAAAGCAGAAGACAAGAGTCTGTCAATAACATTAAACAAGCTGTTATTTCTCCAGTTAGTGCCAGAAGAGGGTAGAGAGAAGGGTGGGCGAGCAAGAAGGGACAAATTGTTTTATGACTCAAACACAAACCCTCTGTCTAATGCCTGCATGTGCGCATTTGCTTCCTTTTCTCATTTTTGTCCCTTTCCCCCTCCCATTTTTTCTCTTTGTGGGAGTCAAATGTAAATCTGGGGTTTATCCTGCTTTGCTGCAGCATAAGACACAAGCATAATCCTATTTTGTAGAGGATAGTATGTTCTCTGTAAGTCATACAAGAGGCGGTCCTCCAAGACTCCTTGGTCACCTGTCTGATGCCCTGGCTTGAAGCTCCACTTTGGAATTATCTCCTGTGTCCTTAAATTCCCTCTGCAGAGCACTTAGCAAAGTTGTAGACACAACCACCCTGGGAGGGGAATGGTGGCTGAGGTTGAATTCAGTCTGAGATTGAATCTCCCACAGGTAAATGCTGCATGGTCTAACTTCCCACCACAGTTAATGAAGACTTGGTCCTTACAGGCAGTGAAGTCAAAAGGTTAATTCAGCTGATCAGGAGGTGTCTGCTCTAGGATGAGCTGAATTAAGTTCCTAGCCTCAACTGACTGCACTGAATCTCTATCAGCTATAATGGGTGTTTAGACACCAACTCACATCTAGATACTTACAGGAAGACTCCTAAATTTAGACATTTCAATCAGGAGCTGAATCTCATTCTAGAAGTCAAGAAAATCTTTTGCTTCTTTCCAGTTCCCTTGTGAACATAAAGAAGAGATTTATGCCTCAGATTCTCTCTTTTTTGTGAAACAGGACTGAGTTTTCATGTATTGTGTGCACCAAGAAATATACAACACCACGGAAGAACTCTGCAAAAGTTGTGTCCAGACAATGGTGTGCTATCACAGAAGAGGGGATATATCACACCTAGAAGGAGCAGCTGTTTCAAACCACAATACCTGGCGGAATGATTCTCCTCCTTGCAGAGCACCAAGGACATGCTCACAGTGACTGGTACAAATGGCATTCCCAGCACCACCTGAGCTGTGATGAGCAAGTAGAATTACGGAGTTAGCAGAGGCCTGTGCTCAAGCAAGCCTTGCTGTGTGGCAGTTTGCCAGCTCATGGACAGTACCTTGCTATCACAGCATCTCTGGTTTCCAAGACTGAGCAAGCCCTTCCCTGCACGATGGCCTCTTTGTGTCATGTTGGACTACTGTGCAATAGAACCATGTTTGTAAAATGCTGGTTGAGAAGGCTCACTAGATTTGGAGCTCCTCCTTCAGTATTTGCGTGAGGCTTTGATGGTCTTGTGTTCCTGCTTTTTTGTTGATTTGGAGACTTTTTTAAACAAAATTGAGCTGTTAAAGGAAGCTGTAGGCCACGCTTAGATAAGAGCCTAGAAATGTTTTTTATACTGAAAATAAACTACTCCTTCAGATCTGGAAATGCAGAGGACAAACTTTCTAAGCTCTTCTATCCCAGAGCCCAGATAGAACACTGAAGCTCAAAGGCACATTAAAATGAAATAACAACATACAACACTTACCTCTTTTCCTCTCCAAAGCACTTCACAAGCTTTTATTAAATTAAGTCTCATCACACCCTTGGGACACAGGTGCAGTAAATACCTTCATGATAGGGTGTGCGAGTAAAACACAAAAAACTCTCCACAAATACTCCTCTGACTGACTATGAATTGATTCATTTCAGTGGCACCCTTGTGCTGTCATTTCCCACAGACTTTCAAGCAATCAAATTTTACTGCCACAAAGGGCTTGCAGGAAATGAACTGCAAAGTCATACACAAGAGAATTTGCTTATGAAAAGCACATGAGCAGATCCCAGCAAAGAACCAGAGCAGCAGCTCTATAAGACTGCAACTCTCTGTTTGGGGTAATAATCCAAATATTAAGCTATGTTTTGTCAGCATCAGCCTGACTTACGCATTTTTAATCTATTTCTGTATTTTAATTAAGTAGCTCAGTGGAACAGGGAAGCCTCTAGCAAGTAGATCCACTCTCAGGGTGTAGGCCAGTTTGCTTTCCACCATGCAAGCAATCCTTTTCTGTGGGCATGCTGACCAGTGTCACAGAGCACACAAAGAGTAAGGGATGGACTTGACAGTCATAGATCAGACAAAAGGATGCTGACAACTCACAGATCAGTGTTTTCTGTTTGCTGTCCAGAATAATTCATTTCCTGTCAGGAACAGTCGTAGAGACAGCAATAAATATCTTAGCCCCTAATTTTATTTCAGAATGTCTTAATGCAAAAATGTACAAAGCGGATATGTAATCACGTAAAAAGCCAGATGGAAGAAAAATGTTGCTCCAAGGAACTAAAACTACAGATCTTGGGAAAAAAACCACAAAACACAATGGGGGGGGGGGGGGGGGGGGGGACAGGAAGAAGAAAAAAACAATCGAAATCCCTGAAGTCAAAACTCCACAGCAAACAACAGAGGCAGCATGAGTTTGTACCAGGGTTATATGGAATTCTACCTGAATTTTCCTTTTCCATAAGTCCAGAAACTCAGAAGAACATCTCAGAAACAAACTTACAGCCCAAGAATTATTTGCAGAAATGGTCCCAGTTTGATTCATTTGACTTGAATAAGTGCAAGAAGCAAATACATTTGAAAAATAAAAAAATTCTCCTGGAGGTGTTTTACAACCAAAAGAAGCCACAATTTTTTAAATTAATTCTAGAACCCAAATTATTCTACTGGTTTCAGTTAACAACTGTACTTTACAGACAGGAAAACTGAAACAGAAAGGAGCTAAAAGCAGTATTCTCTTCAGCACATGAATAATTTATCCAAGTTTTGGTTTAAATCTGAGGCCTCTTTGTCCTCTTTCCACCTTCCATGTCCTGCAGCTCCCATGGTCTGCTACTGGGTATGACATCAAAGTCCCTGTTAGTTTTGAAGACATCATGCTTTGAGCTGGGTCAAAGGAAGCAAAGTTCTCAAATTCGTCTGGTAATTTTCAAGACCAAAAATATAATTCCCATTTGAAATTTATATTTATGGCTGCAAAATTCATCTCTTTTCTTCTGCTTGTATTAAAATAATAAAAATTTTAAAGGATTGCAGATAAAAAAAGTAAATGCAGATTTGTTTTGATTTTTTTCCCTTAAAATGTTTTTTGGCCAAAACTGCGTTTCAATTAAGTTTTGAAATTGACTCATCAGATGTGTCCCACAGAAAATACTGGTATTTAAATTGAATAATCAACCACCTGGAAGTATGCAATCATACTCCAACTTACATAATCTACTGCACCATCTGTAAAAGGTAACTTCCATTCTTCACTTCCAAACAAAGTATTTTGGAAAGAGGGAGGTTCCCTATTTTTGCTGAAAAGGAAAATCTGAACAAAATATTTGAATCATGGGGAAAGAAAAAAGGGTTGTTTTCATTGTTTGTTTGTTTGGGGGGTTTTGTTTTTGTGTGTTATTTTGCTTGTTTGGGGTATTTTTGAGTAACACTTTGGAAAAACAAATTAAAAACCACAGAAGTTCACGAACAGTGTCAAGAACAAAACTTTCTTTCGTCAACTTCAGAGAATATATCTTTTGTATAGATGCAACCATCAGCAAACTCAGAGGGTGGTGCCTCTTGGAATTTGGATCAGGTAGGTTGTTGGGGTTTTTTTTCCAACTTCAGGTTTATTATTTTAACAAATCTAAGTCCATCATCAGGTCTCCTTATTTCTAGGAAAGATTAAAGACTTTCACAGTGCAGAAGGAAAAGGTGCAATTCTTAAGAACACTGCAAAGTTACAGGGTCCTGTGTGCTAATAAAGCATGTTGGTTTGGTAACAAGCTGAAGCAGGAGCAGCACTGCTTTGTGACTGCAGCTTTATCAAAAGGGTCTGTTGAAAGTATTTCAGGAGGAGAGACAGGTGAGTGAAATCTTTCAATGTATCAACAGGGAGGCCAGACAATGAACTTCTGCCCACTCCAGAGTTAACACCATCCTTTGAAACAGAGGAGATTGACCTCTGCAGTTGAGAATCACTCAGTGGCAGCAGGGGGGTCCCTGCTTTTGTTTCCGAGCCACTTGCAACAGAGAAACAGGGAATAGTCATTTGAAATTATGGTTGAGTGGGAAAAATATTTTTTCCCTGGAAACTGGACTGGAGAAGGAGGGTAGTAGGATATTGATTAACAAAGTTCTCTACTCTTAATGAAATCAAAGAGTGCTTGGGAGAGGACAAGCACAGTTCCTTCTCCTCTCCTCCTTTTATGAGGAATGCAAGATCTGCTATCCTGCTCAAAGATAAAGCAATAGGTTCTGGCAAATCTTGCAGCAGGTGTTCAAAATCCACCACATCACGTACCTCCTCTTTCTCCCTCAAGTCAAATTAACCATCAGCACCATGTCCTGCTCCATTCCCTGAATCACTCTCTGCCATCCATGTATAGAAATCATCGCAATACAGCCTCTTCCCCTCAGACCAGTTGTATCAGGAGAAAACATAACCCAGCTGGCAAAGAGAAAAAAGAGCAGTCCTGGCACTTCAGCAATGAGACCTTCTAGCAAATAAATAAGAGGAGTCAGGATATTTCAAAGACAGAACTAAGTTTGAGATGACTCTGTGTGGTTCACCAGTGAGCCCAAACAATCTAGACACTGGATTTCTCAGGAAGCAAGCTCCAGCCTCTCTCTTAGTAATGTCCTCCTAAAGCAGAGCCCTCCCTCTGTGCCTGATGCACAAGAGAAACCTCTCACTCCCACTGCTGCTGGACCAGCACCATACAGCCACACACTCATCTCCAAGTGCAGATATCCCAGATGGAGATAGGAGCTCTTCAAAGATCAAGTCCAGCCTCAGTTGCTTTGCTGGGTCCAAATCTTAAAAGTGGGAAGACTGACCCTGCAAAACTCATGTGATCTGCATTTTCCAAAATAGAAGGAAAAGTCTGCGCAGATGGAGGAAAATACAAAATGAAAGCAATTTCTGACTGCCACCACATGACCTTGGACAGATTGCACACCTCTTGGTATTTTGTTCCTCCTTCTTCCCCTCAGCACATTGCCACATCCACTGCTGTGAAGCTCAGATTGTAATACCTATGTCAATGACTAATTTAATTGATGTTTACCAAGTGTATACAAATCCTCAGGTAGAAAAACACTTCATAAAACAATGTAGCTGACCAATAAGTTTTATATAAGCAAGCACCATGTTATGATCATGGGGAAGAAGACCAAAAGACCACTAACAAGGAAGGGAAAAGAGAAATCCATGCCAAGTTTTCAGCAAGTATGTGTTAAAGAGAAGCCTGTGCCAGTATTTGAAAACCAAGCAGACAGCAGAGCAGAAGGCTAATAAAGAGATTCAGCTGATAACAGCTTAGCTAAAACACCTATAGATGAACCACTTGGCACAGGAATCTCTGTGTATTCAAGTAGGGAAAGGCTTTGTTTTGTTTTTTCTTATGCTGTATTTAAAATTGCAAAATCTTCCCCAAGGCACTATGATAAAACAAAAGGGAAAAAACTTATTTGGGCTAGTTTAAATGTTCCATCTTCACTGATGAAAACAAACAACCAAGACTCTCCCCCTCTATTGCAAAAATATCACAAGTTTCCATTCTGTTCCAATCTGAATTTTATCAACATCAACTTGACTTCAAAAGTCATTGATTTTCCTGATACAATGTCTCCCGACAGGAAAATATTCTATTGATATTTTCTAATCATCACCTCTAGTTTAGAGCTGAAGGTGAAAGGAGAACTAGTGAGGTTGAATTTTTACTACAGAAAAACTTTTCTCCCTCTCTCCGAAAGTGAGAGATTTCCCTCTACATATTCAGAGTTTGCTGAGAGACCCTTAATGTGAGGTTTAAATCCACAACATGCTCTGTGGTGCTCACCTTATAAAAGGACAGAGCTTGTGACTGTCTTTGCTGGAAACAGGTACATACTGCATGATGCCCTCTGAATGGTTTGGTCAGCATCTTGCAAAACCTGCCCCAAATATTTTTCATTCTCACGGCCCTATACAGCTTGCTCTGTGCTGGTAAACCACTGCCATCCATCCATCCTAGAGGAGGCAGTTTACCATCAGTGTCGTTTCAAGAGATGATTTTTATTTTCTTGGTGATTTATGTAGAAAGAAAAGCTATAGAAATGAGAACCCCATGAATATTCCAACATTTTGAATTACTACGTATTAATCACTCTCCTCTCCAGAGATGCCATTGCTAATTTAAAAGGCTTTTTTTTTCTTTAAAGGTATCTCAAGACTGTCTTAAAGAGCTGAACAGACTTGGAGTGATAAAAAGGAAAATATGCCTCTAAAGATGCTTAATGCTCAATTCTGAGTGTGTAGAGATGCTCACAAACTCTAAGCTCCACAAAGAACTGAGAGCTTCGGTTCCATTCAGTGTGTATATATTTACCCTTATTCACAGCATTACAGAGTTGCCACTGCAGTCCTTCCAAAAGAGACACAATAAGCAGGAAAGCTTTCTGTGACAGAGGGCTCTGCCACATTCATCCAACAGTTTAGCAGAACAATGCAGAGATGGAGTCTGCAGCTAAAGAAAACAGAGCTGTCACTTAAATGCTCTAATGTTAATAGCTGTTCTGAAAACTCCATCACAATGAAAAAGGAAAAAAAAAAAAATGAGAACACTGAGGAAAAAGGGAATAGGACTGTGTGAGGGCCACAGAACTGACTGAGATATTCAAACAATAGATGCACTACTAGGAGACAATCATGGGAGCATTAATTTGGGGTATTCCTCAGCAGTGAAGAGGGACGTGGCAACCAGGAACTCTAGGAATGGCTGAGCAAATCTCCCCAAGAGTTGTCTGAGCTGCTCACCTCCTCACTGTCCACCTTGGCTCTGACATCCCTGCAGCAAAATCTGGGGGGCATTCAGATCCACTGCAGCCACAGCTCTGCCTGCAGGGCCACTATAATCTCACTGCCTGTGGAAATGCAGCCTCAAGAGGGGCAGCCTGTGGATGAGACAGCAAAGCCACTCTCCTCCTGGTCCCAAAGGAAAAAGGAAAACTGCAGGGGTGCATCAACAGTTGGTAATAAATGCAGGTGCATGAAAGGAGGCTTACCAGCCGTGGATTTAATCTAGCAGAGCTGCCACATTTACTCTAGAGCCCACGCTGCTCTGCTCCACGGGTTACTCGTTACCCATACTAACACCATACTAATTAACCCTGGTGCTGCTGCAGGCACAGCCATCCCTCTCCTCCCAGGGAGAGCAGAGGAAACAGAATCAGGGGTTCATAATGCTGAACAGAAGAGCAGCTTGCAGTAGCCAAACTGAAATGAAAGAAAATGGTGAATGTGCTTCAGGCAAATGGAGTAGAAGTGACAAAGTTGCTTGCACCCGGTATGACTTAGATAGATCATGTATAATGTGGTGGAAAGATCCCTCCCTGTATTACCCAATCAGATTTGACAAGGAAGCCAGTAAAATGTTGGGACTGAGCCATTTGGGACATCAGATTAGATTCTGCCAGCTGGTAGATAACGCCTAACACATCCAGAAAAATTTTTAAATGTTTATTTTTTGGCACTTTTATTGTTAAAGGCTGCCTTCCCCCCAGACACCTAGGGTAAGATCCTCATCTTCCCACTTAGTTTGATTTTCAAGCATTTATCAAATACAGCTAGCTACTCCCCTCAGCCTAATTTATTCTGCTCCTTTTTTTTCTTTTTTGACACTCCCAGCTCTGCACATGCCCAGCCACTGCTGGGATTGCTCCAACACAATCCATTTCTGTAGGCAGAGGGGCCAATACACCTCTGTGGAAAGCCTTAAGTGTATTACCCTTAAATCAATGCATTCCCTCAGCTGACAGCTTATGCAGAAAATGAGCAGGCAGTAATAGCAAACGTTTCTTCCAGCTCCCCAGACCGACAGTGAGTTCTTGCAGGCAATACCCCATGGAGAAAACCCCCTTTTTTCCCCCAGCCCTGTTTCCCTTGAGCACAGTGCTGTGATCAGGATGCAGACCAAAACACATTAGCCAGAGTCCCCGTGGGGCTGTTACCCTGCACCCAGGTAAATCGACTGCTGAGAGCGCTTCCAGGATTACAGGGCAGCAGACAACTTGAAAAGGACTATCACAAACTAATGTTTACATTATGAACCCCATGTTCCCACCTTCCTAAGGCTCCCTACCATCTCCCTCTTTGTAAGCAACCACAACTTGGGTTTCTTTGAACTGAGCTAACAGAACTCATTCATAGCCACTCCAGCAGCAGAATATATAACAAATACCATCAGCAAAAACAGGAGAACGAGCAAAGGAAACGATTGAACTAATGGCTGATATTTTTGTGTCCCTGTAATCTTCCTCACTCCTTCCCCACAGAGGCCTCTGAAGGGAGCTGACAGAGCCCTGACTGCAAGGGAGATGTTACATGGATGAGGAGCCACTTCAGAATGACATAAACCTGTTTTATCTGCCAGTCAGTATGGGGGATGAACAGTCATTTAGCAACCGTGTCATTGAAATTATACTGCTTTTCTTTTGAAATACATAAATATTTGATTCTCCCTTCCTCAACTTTCTGGCTCTCCCCTTGTTTTAAAACAAAATCTCATAGATTTTAAAACAGAACTATAGTTTGGTTTTTTTCCTCAGTCACAGTCAGCTGGTTTGAAAAATATCTGAGTGTCTCTGCGTGTAAGAGAATTGGCATATATCCTGCCTATAGCTGATAAGACGAAAAAAGAAAAAACAGGGAGCTGCAGAGTGTATTGCCACTGGAATATAGCAGGTTTCTGTCCCCTTTCAGCTGTGGAGTTTTTCCTTTAAAATCTGATGAGACCAATTTCAGGGGAAGGTCTCCAAGCCCCAGGCTCTCACCTCTTGCCATATACCAAAAGCCCTGTATGATAATAGGTTATAGGAAATGGGCCTGCTCTACCTGACCCATGGGTAGGTGCCCTGAGCTTGAGTTTCATCCATCTCTGAAGTACAAAGGCTGTTCCCAGCAAGAGCTCTACCCCTTCAGAAGTCCCATGAGTTCAGTAAACCAGTTTGGGTAGGAAAATCACAATTATCTAAGTCATATTATTTGAGCCAGATGTGTTTGCCACGGGAGGACAGACAAGTCACTGAAAATTTGTCCCAACTAGAGCACAAAACTCCCATTTTGTCTGAAAATCTTTCCTGGGTACGTACAGGAAACACCACTGGGTATGTTCATCTGGCTGAGACAAAGAGTATAGATCAGTTCTTTACATGGTACTCAGCTTTCCACATTTTGGAGGCTGGCTAAATACAGTCTCTTTTCTGCCCAGTCTATGTGGCAGAGAGTAGCCTATTGCCCCTGCTGCTCCCTTAACTCAGGTGCTGCAGACAAATTCTTTTGCTACTGAGACTTGTGCATGACTCCTGTCCCCAGACTGGTGAAAGGGAATGCATCATTGCACAGGTTATTTTTGTACGAGAGCAAATCCTGTCAGCGCCGTGTCCTTAGGGATAACATAACATTCTTGAGCTCCATTAGCAAAATCTCACATCTATGTAAAGGATTTGTAAATGTTAACCCAGGATTGTGAGGGACTAGCGAATAAATCAGATGCTAGATGGTATCCATGGTCACACTAACAATGAAGCCGGGTTTGTCACTTAAGAGTTTGCCCTCAAGAGCACACAACTATTAAATGCTTTAGAGACAAAAAAACAAACATGAGCAGGGTCTTAACCAAAACAGAGGATTTCTGTTTTGTGGCAATATCTACTTCAGAAAATTTTGCAGAAATTGCCCAGTGAGGAATTTATTACCACATGAGAAGGAAGTGGAACATGCACACACAGCAAGGCCTCTTCAGGCTGCAGCTCCACTGTAGGTTTACCATTGCTACAGCATTGCCTTTGTTCCACCTCTAGATAGACAGACTTACCTGCTCCCCTCTCCAACCCATTCCTAGGCAGGAGTGGGAATTGATTAGCTCTGGCTTACATCAGATAAAACTATTGTGGAGCAGCATCTTCAGGGACCATGGTGATCCAAAAAATGTACTTCTGAACAGCTCACCCCATGAGTTGGCTTCTGACAGCCCTTGTGTGGTAGAGGATCATAAGTCTGCTGAAACCAGTAAGTTTCTGCAAAGTGTTTTGATTTCAACAAAATGGTATTTGCTAATGAGAACCTGAATCAGTAGAAGAGTCCCAGCTGCTCCTCTCTCTGGCAAAAGAAATAGGGAAAAAAAAAAAAAAAAAGAAATGAAAAACAACTAATGCTTTTGTATGTAAAAAGATGTTTCCAGCTACAGGGGAAAAAATTGTTTGTTCTTTTAACTGTAGAGACTTGGAGCAGAGAGGAACAAGGTAATTTCACATGTTCCTGTGAACAAGCTGCTGCAGATAGCTTCCCTAGATAATAAGTAGAAATGAGTGAGAAGAAATGGATAGGGTAAGATCTATAATAGTGCAAAGAAATGTGTGATCAGCTAGGGAATTCCTTTTAGGAGCCTTGTAGAGAATATTGTATTTGCCAGACCAGATCAGTCCACTGGGCCAATCAAGTGCAATTTAAGCATTAAGTGTAACAGCTTGATAAATCTAGGTCAATGCACCTACACGCAGGTACAAGTTTAATACCACTTCATTAGCAGGACTGCTGCACCTAACACTGAGCATATCTACAGGTCCTGGAAGAGAGAAACTATTGGCATTTATGAGATTGCACAATTAAATCAATGGGTTTCTCTTAATGAGTGACCAGAGATTGGTCCTGCTTTACAATTTCTAGTCTGTAGCAGCAGACGGTGCTGATGCTTCAAATATAAGTAGAAAACAGTACTGCAATGCTTCCCCGGCCAGTGTGTAACACCCTGCAGGAGGCTGGAGAGGGAGGAACTCTGCCTTTTTGAGCACATGCATTCAATCAGCCTTCACTGGAAATACATTATCTTAGCATGCAGCAGACCCACAATTACTATTAAATGTTTGCAGAAACCAGCACTGTCTCATTTAAATCCATTTGGCACCTTGGCTTAGCCACAACCCAATACAAGAGGGATTTTATCTTTGCACTTGCTTCAGGTTACTACAGAAGGACTTCTGGTCTTGCTCAGTGGCAGAGAAATCTCAGAATTTTTAGGTGTATTTCTAGGATCTGATCTCTGCAGGGGGGCTGAAGAAGACAGCAAAATTCTTGAATGCCCTGGCCAGCAAGTGAGAGAGGGAGATGACAGGGGAGGGCTCTGGATAGAATATGGAGAGATAGAAAGACTCTCTATTATTAAAAGATAAAATTGGCAGTAGTAGATCAACAGCATTAGATCCCTTGTTCCTTCTGCCACAAATGGGAACTGTACAGTTTTCTTGTCCTCGTTCCCTGACCACCACCCACAACTCTGAGACTGGTCCAGGCTTCTCACTTGCATTAGCCCCAAGGCCACTCAGCTATTTCAGTAAAGAACCCCCTCAGTACCACAACCAATAGTGTCTGAGTAAAGCTGATAGTTACTCATACCAACTGCAAGCCACTTGTTCAGGTATGACTGTACTACACAGGTACCTCTCCCTGGACTGCCAAACAGTCACACAGCCGACTAGGACTAATGTCAGCCTGTTGGATACCTCCAGCACAAAAAGTTGTGCACCTCCCTTCCAGATGAGGCGTCACACTCACAGAATTGCACTACGCTTCTATTTTGGCAGCCCCCCAAGGCATACAGAGAACAGTAATACAGGTACACAGCACACCATGCTGACAGGCCCTTGCAAAAACCTACTTGCAGCAAGGGGTGGATGGGGTGCTGAGCAAACTGATCTCATGGGGGTGGCATCCCCGCCCATGGCAGAGAGGTTGGGATGAGGTGATCTTTAAGGATCCTTCCAACCCAAGTAATTTTATGATCCAAGCCAAAATCTGCCTCTGCAGTTGCCCTGTGACAGATGTACCTGCTCTTTTCTTAGAAACAGCTTTCAATGACTGCTAACACAAACCCACACTTAATATAAATGCAAAAAGCTCCACAGGCATGTAATATGTCTTTTGGAAATGAAAAGTGGTCCAAGAGATCTAATCAGGTGAAAGGCAATTCTTTACTGAGGCTGTCAGATGCAGATGAGCCCTGCAGGGCTTGCTGGCTCCTGAAATGCCCATCTAATCCACCCAGCACTACCAAAGTACCAGACCAGGCCTCCTAAAATCCTGGATAGCAGCTCTTCCACCTATTCCTTAAGTGCTCTGCTCTGGGGTTTTTTGACCTGAGCATTATTATCCAAAACATCCACTTGAGTTGGCCCTTAGAGCCCTTTGGAGACACTTTGCCTACACAAGTGCTCTTTTTTCAGACAGCATCTATCTATAGCATAGGAGGTTCAAAGGCCTCCATGTGCTTTGCTCTAACATACATGACAATGTTCTGTAAATTCACCCGTGTTGGAAAAGTATCTGACTCTGACGTAGAAACAGTTGCTAAAAAGAGAGAACGCTTCCTACTTCTCCAGCAAAAGTAATGACAGCACTTAACCCCAGGAAAACACTACGCTAGAGAAAGATGGTCTTGGCAATAATCAGAACAACAATTTGCAGGCTAAAATTGCCATCTTTTACTTCTTCCAGGAAGCAAGACTAGAGGACTTTGCAGAATGAACATGACACACAAGTGGAGGTGAAAGAGCATAGAAGGAGCTGCAGCAGGAGTCATGGTAGGTGTGCAAATACGAGCAAGGAGGGAGTTCAAGAACAAGACTCTCGCTCTCAGCTCTGTCCCCCTAAACAGAAAATCTCCACAGTGCTGCCATCAGCCAGGTTTCTTACATAAGTCAGATATTGTGGAGTCATTAGCATGAAGGCATTCATATGCACACACATGTGTGTGTTCATGCATGGGCTAGCAGTGGCTAGTGGCCAAAGGCAGCACTAGGCTTTGAGTCCAAGTAATGGCAGCGAGACCGGGACAGGATGGTGAGTATGAGTCTAGCATGAGCTCACACAGCACAGGAGACCTGCAAACAGGACAAAATGGCCTAAAAGTGTATTAGACATAGGGGCACATTTCTTTCATTTAGCTTCATCCTTGTTCTTTTCCCCTTTTTCTTACTGTTTTTTCTGTTTTGACCTTACATCTCTCCTCAAATTGCACAGTACACAGTGCTGCATCCCCACACCTGTGCCTCACTCCCTTAATTCAAAGCCACCTCCATCATCATGCCATGCTGATCCCAGACAAGCCCCGCAAGGCACAGATCGTTCAACTCTCGTGTGGATGTCACCTAATGAAGACATCCATAAATATGGGCACATTAGAGCTCACCATCTGGCTGTGCCTCTTGGATGGCTCTGCTCCCCACAGATCAGTGGGCATGGAGATGGCTGCAGCCAACCAATTATTCCTGCAGCTCCTGCTCCAGGCCTGGCGGGCACGGCTGCCCCCAGCCATGCCGCTGGCTGCCGAGAGCACGGCAGAGCAGGGCCATTCCAAGCGGAACGGTGACTGAGTCCCTCCCTGCACACCGTTCCCAGGCTGGCAGCACTCCCCAGCCCCTTTTCCCTGCAGGGACAGCTCTCATTCAGCACCCCAGCGAGGGAGACAAGCCTCCCCCTCCTTCTCTCTGTGTCTGCATAGCACCAGTTTCAGCCTTTCTATCAATCTCAACCACATTTTTCCTCTTTCTCATCTGCCTCTGACACACCTTTTCTTCAGTACTAGGCACGATTTTTCTGTCCACTGGTCAAAATGATAAACTGAAAATATTTCTTTACAGGAAGACTCAAGCCCTATCATTTAATTTTTGCTTGCTTGTTTGTTTTATTTTAGAAAACACTCTTTTCAGATTGGCTGAAACATTTTACTTGACCTATATGGAAAAAATAAAAAAAGCCTTTTCCTTACAAATTTCCCTTCTCTTTCATTACAGAAATTTTCCAAAACAAAACTCACTGCAAAATCAGAAATGAAAATGGTTCATCTTCTCCAATATATTTCTCCCTTTTTCCCTTCCCAAAGCTAAGCATGATGCACAAAGACTGCAAGCCCTCTCCAAAGTGTGCTTAGGAAGGTAAAACAGCCCTCTTGCTGACATTCTTCTGCCTTCTTGCTCTTTTTCCCTGCAATCATCTGCCTGTTCCCAAATGCCATCACAGTTACCAGACCAAGATCTCAGAGAGGAACTTGTGCACAGAAAAGTTCACTGAACTGCCATGGCACATTTTGCTCCCTGAATATTCTGTAGCCACAGGACATCTAAGATGATTGTATTTTCTTTGAGGTACATGAATATTTGATATTCTCCCTCCCTTTCTTTTCTCCCTCATCTTAATTATTCTCTTATTTTGAAACACCAGCTTGCATACAGTATTTAAATAAAAGTGTTTTCAGAGTCACAAGCAGCTTGAAACACTCCAGCCTCCCAAAATATATATTGCAAGTGATGTATATCCTCCTGTTCTGTGCATAAGTGACAGAGAGTAAGGCACAACCTGGGGAATCCATATAGGACAGGTCATTAGAGGAGCAGCCTTTCCCCTCTGAAAGCTTGGGTTCCCCCTCAGCAAAGAAGTCTGGGCATGTGAGTTGAGACACAGGGTGAAAGCTGTTCCTGTGCAAATCACTGAAAGGTCTGGTGCTGCAAATGTTACTCAGGAAGGTGTCTGAAAATGCAAGGGATGCAGTGGGTCAAAGCTGAAGCAGGGAATGGGAGGGAAATATTGAAGGGTGCCATTTGGAAAAATAGCTGCTGCCAGGCAAGAGAGAGAGTGAAAACACAGAGAATCTGCTATACATATGGCTATATTAGATAATTACATATGTACAAAAGGATTCAGAGGGTTTGGGTGACTCATCAGCTCTACACCTTCAAGGCCAGATCACATAAATCTTTGCCAAGGCCTACAAGCTGCAAGGATCCAGCTATGCCAGATTTTGAGAAGCCTGTTTTATAAGATTTCTTTGAAGGGATTCCCAGGAGCCCATTTGCTTGAGTCATGGCAGTTTTAAACCAAAACATCAATTGAGCCAAAGAAGCTCTGAACACCCAGATGTGCAGAGACCCAGGTGGCTCTAACTGCAGGCTAGGAGCTGAGATGCTCTATGTCTCAAGCAAGTGGAAGTGCTGCTTCAGGTTCACAGCTATGACATGACACTCAGGGCTGGAGCTGGGCTGCTTTTCATGGGATTGTTAAGGTGGGAAAGCACCTTCAAGAAGGTGTCCAACTGTTTTGGGAAGCTGTATCCCCACAAAGCTGTCTATTACATGAAGGAATGGACATTAATGGAGATTGCCACTTGGACCAGGTGAGGGTGCTACAGACCTGGCAGCTGTTCCAGCTGCTTGAGTGATGTGTCCTGGCTTACTTGGAGATGTTTCCCTGAACAGCTGAGAGAAAAGGAAATGAAGCATGCCTCTGCACAGGTCAGAGGAGGCCACGCACCATAAATGTTTGTGCAGGTGGATCAAGAGCTGTGCCCACAGGTGCTTACAGGCAGGGCAAGGAGTAAACATGCATATTTGAAAACTCATCTATCTCCATTACAAAAATGAGCAATCTCATCCCAATACCACTTTTTAACTTTGCAGAGGGTTTTATCAGACACAGCAGGTAGCTGGGAGGCTGTAAAAGGACTGCCTGCAAATCTCAGGGCCGAGTGCCCTGAGGTTTGACTGAGGCTTCCCAATCGAGGCAGCACTCTGCTGGGAATGTGCAGTAACAGGGGCATATGGCAACTTCCCAAATTTGCCTGTGGGAGAAAATCATGCTCCTCCGCTCTTAGCTGATGTTGCATCTCTGAAGCAGCCCTTCATTATCAATCATCAGCAGTAGATTTTGTGCTCTTATCTGGAAAAATCTCCCTGCACTGTCCACATCCCTTGCTTATAAAACCCCAGCAAAGGTGAGAGCTGCTGTAAGGAAGAAACTTTATCCTAATGGAGAGTTGCTTTTAAAGAACTGAAAAAGGTACAAATATCTCCCTGCTCTTGAACATATTTCCTGGTTTGCAATGAAGATTTCTAACATCACATTCCTGAGCCAGTGCTGTTCAGCCATGCTGGGTGAGAAGAGGTGGAATTTTTACTGGGTTCTACACATCAGACAGGGGAGAACATTTTTAAATGAACTCAAGATGTAAAGTGCAAACCTTTCAAAGGCAAGAAGAAAGAGATGCCTAAACAAGTTGCACGTGCAGAAAACCCCACCCTACACACATTGCAAGGACACATCACACTCCAGTTGCCCCACAAGACAAAGGGATTGCAAGTTCCATGCTTTACCCATTGTACAGCCAAGGTTTCCCTCTCCTCCCTCCCATGCATGAGCCAAGAGACAGGGCTAACATGATACACTTGCCAGCAGCTACAGAAAGCAGAGCAAAGCCTACAGAACAAGGAGCACTCTGACAGAAGCACAAAGCATGATATTTATTTACTGCCTGTCAATGTCTAGCCTGGATGTGCTGCTGCATCTCCATAGCCATTATAACTGCTCATTAGACATCAACAGGATGGGATTTTGTTGCAGTCAGGTCATCTGAGTTGATAGGAAAGGGGACAGCAAACAGCAGTGGAGAAATCCAAAGTGAAAGGGAGGGAACAACAATCATCTGCTGCAATGGTTACAGTCAGTAATGAGTTGGCTGGCTACTGTGCATCACTACTGCTTTCTAGTAAGTGGAATTAGGAGCAGAGCCATGTGTCAGGGGCTCCATACTGTCAGCTGTTAGCAGGGAGATTGATTTAACACAAGTGACAATGGTACAAGCTTTGTCAAAGGAGACATTCCCCTCCTGGCTGCCAGGCAACCACAGCATAAAACAGTGGTACCAGTGACCAAACAGCCAGCATGGCTACTGACCCCTTGGCAAGCCCCACACTGAAATGCAGCTTTATTATTGGTAACAGGCTTAGCGCTGTGGAAGATTCTAAAACTGTCATGTACATTATGCACATGCAAAACCATTCAGAAATAATCCACTACCAATGAGGAGATGAAGCAGAGCATCCTAGACATAATATAAACCCTGCCCAGGAGCATGGGCAAGAACACAGCTCCAAATAACCTGTGCAGCCCTGTTTTACCTGGGGGCTTTGCTAGGGGAAGGGAGCAGAGGAAAACTGGGAGTGGGCAGGTTCCTCTCCTAACAAACACAGTCTGTGGGAGAGAAAAGAGATCATCTGTCTGACAGACCAGAATGAGGATAGCAAAGAGAAAACCTTCAGGGAAAATTGCAGTGTTTCCTCCCAGAATGAGCCTGGACTCTGAAATCAGCACACAATACACAAGATTGAACACTTGCAGGCCTGGGCCTGTTATTGAAGTAATCTTGGGTAGAAA
This sequence comes from Melozone crissalis, assembly GCF_028551555.1. Lineage (NCBI taxonomy): Eukaryota > Metazoa > Chordata > Aves > Passeriformes > Passerellidae > Melozone > Melozone crissalis. The sequence continues at coordinate 16,912,841 of NW_026535786.1, read as the reverse complement.
ACAAAAACTATAGCGTGAACTTCTTTTTTACCTTGAGAAATAGATTATGGTTATTCTCCAACTTAGTTGACTGAAATTACAGACAGAAGTTCAGCCACAAAAGTCTTCTCTAAAAGTGTAAAAGCTGTAGAATATCGTCTCTCAGAGCTTGTTCATCTCTGCATCCATCCTGTCTACTCAGCAGATTAACATGACCATTCACTACATTTTAGCAAAGCTAAAAAATACACTGTTTTTTCAACTATGACCATTTCGCTGGGTCTTCCCTTTTGTGTACATGATTTACAAAGAAAGAGGCTTAACTTTTAGGTCCCAGGATACACTATTGATCTGGAAGAAAATGGGGAAAGAAAAGCCCCAAAACTCCTCTATCTTCTTGATATGCAAAGTGACTTTCCTGGAGTAAGTAAAGTCTAAGCAACCAGTCCCAGGGGCTCTGCCTACTTAGACTCTATGAAAAAGTGAATTATATTTTTAAATGTCTGCAATTACATTTTGTTTCTAGGAAGCCTCAGTAGCGTCCTTGGGAACAGAAGGTGGACAGGTAAAGAATGGAATTATATATATGGAGCATGACAAGAAACAGCATTGGGGACAGGAAAAAAAAAATTCCCAAAATGTGTTACCTTTTTTTATCTCCAGGAGAATTTTCCCTTGGATTTCCTCAGCTCAGAACACCAGCCTAATTCACACAGAGAAAGAGCAGAGCAGGAGGAATTCCAAGAAGCTGCTGCGTGGTTGCGGAGGTAGGTGTTAAAACACACACAGCCACGTGGCAAACTCACATTCTGATCTTGCCAGACTTGTGTGGCACAAAACTCCCACAGAGGAGGGAGGAGAAAAAAAAAATAAAAATATCAAGACAGACACACCAGGCTCCTTACAGCATGTGCTTCATCAGGGGGATATTTCAGGCTCCTTTGCCTCTCTCAATGAAGAGGGTCTGCGTTTTTTCACGTGGGCTGAGTTGCTGAGGCACACACAGACACGCCTGTGCCTTTGTACAAGGTCTTGGAGAAAGGGGGCAGTAGCCAACTTATCCTTCTGCCTGCTGTCAAACAGTTAATTGTTCTAAAACAGCTGGGCCAGACAATAGCATCTTTAATGGCCCAGCTTAAGCACGGTCGTGACAGAAATCATAATATTTTTTAATCTCCCTTTCCCAGCCTTCCTGGAAATTCATTTTTAATGACTGCAGTTGGCTTTCATTTTTGCTCTTGTTTTTAATTCAGATAACTTCCTGAGTCATGCAACTTCTCTCTTCCACCTCAACACTCCCTGTAAATGAAAGGCTGCAGTATGTAAAATGAAAAACTGATACCAGATGCTAACAGAACCCATGGTTAACTGGTTCACCAGTTCTTGCACCTTGTTCTAGACCTGATCAAATATCCCACATGCCCAAAAGTAAGGGCTATGGACAAGGTTTATTCAATCCCCAAGGCATCTTATGATATAAATTCTCCCTTACAACCAAGACCCAAGCACACAGGTCTCCCCATTACCCTCCATATGGCCTATCTTCAAATGTTTTGATCCAAAGTAGTAAAAATGAGATAATGGCAATCTTTGAGACTCATTGTTCCCACATGGTATCACCTGCATGGTTATTGTCTGTTGTTGTATGTTTAAACAATGGTAGGAAAAATCACCATCTTTTCTTCAGAGTTTCAAAACCGCAAAATTTTTGAACAAATTCTTTGTTCTTTTTCTTGGAAGTTCCTATGTAAGTTTTAGAAAATGTTTATCACTGAAATGTCTGCGTTTTAAGATATCTACAACTTTTCATAGAAGACCTAAATGTACAACAGAGGTCCTCTAACACTTCCTCCACCCTACAGCATCCCGTGATCTCCCAGTCTAGGGCTCCCCTCATGCATGCCATTCCAGATTCTTATCCCAGACACATGGACATCGTCATTATCACAGTCCTCTGATCTAAGTTTGTCCATTTTTAACACTCAGTTTTGTTTGCATCTATAACTTCACACCTCAATACTCTGCTTCCTTTTTAGACAACAGAATAAAAATGCTATAAAGCTTAATTTATTTTCATTGTTCCATAGAAGGCTAAATTCGGCTCTTGGGTACAATGCCTCCTTTTTTTTTTCATTATGAATTTCATATTGAGGAAAGAAAAATTCATACCTTCTCAATGAAATTTTCATGAACTATGCATTGCCCAGTGCTATATATTCAGCAATATTAACCACTGAGGCTGTTTACATTCAGAAGGCTTCCCTCAGCCCAAGAAAGGGCAACATTTATTTTTATGTACTGAAAGAATTTCAATTTCCAGCAAATGCCACGGTCACCTCAAAATATGACTCAGTAACCCAGATGGAGGTCATGATCCTAGAGCAGGAGAAACAAATCCATCATGCATGAGCCAACATGTGTTGGCTCTAATGCAAGAGAATATTTAAATGAGCCCCACAGGAACTGAACTCCCTGTTGTTAAACACCTAAATGGTTAATATTATAGATTCAGCCTGAATGCTTGACTGACACTTGCTGGGGCCACGTGATGAAGGATGCCACCCTCACACATCCCTTCAGTGCTCAGCATCCCACTGGTGAGTGGTACTTTGCAACTCCATCTCCAGCATGAATTTGCTCAGAGGAAGAATGGCTGGGGGAGATGGAAGCAGCAAGGGTGAACTTAAAACACAACTGTGTTTTAAAATATGATGGGCTGGAGCCTGTGGTGTGGAGCACCATGCTATTCTTCCAGGAACAATTCAGGATCTAAGATGGGGACAAATTAAAGGGATAATTCAGCAATAAAGGGTGGGGGTAAAAGCAGAGAATTGAGTTTCTGAAAAACAACTTGTGTTTATACTATTGGGTTCACCTACGTAGCACCTAAAAAGAGTCACCTATTACAAAGCCTCCAATTTCAGTGGTTTAGGTCAGGTTTAGCAAGAGCTCAGGCCATATCCATATATGCTTGACTTGGCTTAAATCAAAACAGTACCACCTGAAAATGGGTAGCCTTAGCAAAACACTCCCTGTTAAAAAATCTTTTTCTAAAGCTCACATCATCCAAATTGTCACTTTGTCAGTAATCACAGGAAGAGAAAGTTTAAAAAAATCCCAAAACAACCCACCTGTTATGGGCATAATGCTACCAACTAGTCAATGCAAATTATGGTTCAATAAAGAGCTCTCTTTCATCAAGTTACAAAAAAAGAGACAAAAGAAGCCAGGTTCAGTGAGCCTTCAGAGAGGAGCAGGGTGGTAGCTGATGCTCTTTAGTGAAGGTGGCTCTTTAGCACTGAAGCAGCGAATCAACTTAAAAAGACACAACATGTCTTCAGATGATCCTCATCCTGGATATCAACTTGGATGTTGATTTTTTTAAGTTTTCTTTAAAAAACCTAAAGGTGGAATTTTTATTAGCCCTGAAGCATGAGGAACACACATATTTATTTTTTTCCTTATCCATTAGTACCCAAGGGGCTCCTAGTAAGAGCTTCCTGTTGTACTTCCCTACATGTGGTCAGGCACAGACTGTCTGAAACAAGAGTGGTGTGGATTGGCAAAGCTGCCAGAGAGTAGAAAAAGAACAAAAGATAATTCTCTATTTTATAGACAGGTAAAAAATGCATGAAAAGATCACCCTGTAAATTTGTGGCAGAACTCAGAAAACCAGACAGCAAATTCAGGGCCTGTGCTAGGACAGACATCCATGGCATTGAATGCACAGGGTGCTGAGCAGGGAAAGAGCCCAAGGAAGGCAAGAGCTTTGTGAAGGCAGCTCTTCTGAAAAGCCATAACTATATTGACTCACAGAAATGTATCACATAGGGCAAGCTACAGCCACCCACAGAACTGCAGGCATCAAATTTGAGGGACCAAGAGGTGATTAAATTAGGAAGCAGCTGATTTGGAAAAAAACCAAAACAACTCTCCTTCCCATTGTGATGGAGAACTGTGAGATCCATAGCCCCAGGAAGGTGTCAGCTCAGATACTGTGACTGGATAATTGTAGGAAAAATAACAACACTGAAAGTTATGCTGGACACATGTCAAGGGGAATTCAGGGCATCAGAGGCTGGAAAGGGAAGCAAAGAATTGCTTTTCCTGTTCTCGTGTGGTATTGTTACAAGTGAGCATAGGCACACATTCTCCTTTGAAACCCAAGGGTGGGCTGTACCATGCACTGCTGTGAGGAATAGATGGGCCAAAGGGATCTGATCTCTGAAATGGGAAATCCTACTCTTCCCTCATCAAGAGGGAATAAATGAGAAGTAAGGAAAAAGAAGGGCAAGAGCATAAGGAAGATGAAGAGAGGGCAAAGGGAAGGGAAAGGAGAGAGGAGGGGAAGGGAATTTTCACAAGGCAGAAGAGAGAGGTAGGATAACCAGAGGGAAATGACAGATTCCTATAGGATTTGATTTTAAAAGCCGCAACCTTTGTCTTTGCTCAGCAGCAGCCCTGCAAACTGCACGTCTGTTTCCAAATGGCTGAAAGCAAACACCGGCTCATGCAGCAAATGCCAGTGCCTGTTCGGGGGCACTGCCTGCCCCCTTCCCACCCCAAACACAAGAGGTGTCAGCTCTCCACAGCTCCTGCCCCAGCGGGCAGGGCAGGGACTGGTGCTCGGTGGCACCACAGTGGCCTCCCATCTGCCAGCACTGTCACCTCCAGCATCTGGGGGCTCCAGGCCATCCTTTAGAGCAGCTTCCTCTCCTCCCCGACTTCCCTGCACTGGCTGACAGGGACCTGGCGTCAGGGGGTACACGGCAAGGAAAACAAGAGGGAGCTGGTGTTTCCATGCAGGATTTGTGGAGTGGATTCAAATCACCGCACACAGGCAGAAAGCAAAGTAAGGAAAGGAAAAGAGCGAGAGATTAAGGCAGCCCAGACACACACAAGTGAGCTGTTTGTATGGCTGAATGAAACAAAGCAGAATTAAGACCAGCTTGCCCAGTCCTAAAAGGCTGCACAGGCTTACACACAGGGAGAAAGCACGGCTGAATCCACCACAATTCTGTCCTATGTTGCTCAAAGCAAACAAAGCTTGATTCCTTGCTTTACAGAAAGTGTTTCCAATATGTGGGAATGGACCCACTTGACTCACGCCCAAAGAGAGGCAGGAGCTCCCTTAGCAGCACAGGAGAAGGGCTGCAAGCGAACACTGTCCTCCAGCAGAAAGAAGAGGCAGAATTCAGCTCTGCACCATGAAAATGGAATTGCCTCGTTTAGACCTTGGAAAGCCTGGTGACTTCGAGTAACCTGTATTTACTGAAAGCATCACAGGGACTGAAATTTAAGGTTAAAATGGGTCTGTGAGGGAAAATGCTCCCAACACCTATGAAATCCTTTTGCTACACAGGAACACCATTATAGGACCAGCTAAAAAGGAAAAGTGCAGCCTGCTGTATCACCACTTCTTTGCGATTCTGTCTTTTCTTACAATTTTGCCTCTGCTGAGGCCCAACAGTGCTTGCACAGTGGAAAAAAGTGAGATCACACAACAGAGTGAGATGCTTCTAAGCCTCTCCCACAGCCAACCCTTTCCTTAAAGTAATTTCTGTTTAGAGATAGCAGATCTCCTTACAGTTCTGCAGCTCTCTTCCCTAGCAGGCCTTTCATCCACATGAAAAGAAATATCTGATCAAATATATTCCTCTATCATGGCTTTGGAAATATTAACAAGATTTAATTTATATATAATCATATCAGCAGAAGAGTTAATTGAAATATTGAATAACTACAACTTTAACAGGATTGGAACATAATGTTTCAGACGTACTAAGCAGATGATTTATCCACTATGCTATACAAATTTTAGTTAACAGTTGGGCAAAGACTTTAGAGCTATTATTTTTAGCAATAGAAGGGTATTCCCTAGGTTGCGCCAAGGCCTGTATGCTGAAAAGCTTTGTGAAAGTTCAGCTTATTGTGCATTTTCTTCTCCTATTACAAGAAAAGGAGACAAATGTGCCTGACATTGTTAATTGGGATCTTGTGATAATGCAGCAGTATGTGCACAGACAAATGAAATTTCAGTGCAAATTCACTGACCTTATCCAAGATATATCCAGGGAAGAAAATGGCTAAATGAATTGAATTCAGTGACATGAAGCATGTATTACATTCCCAGGTGTCATATTAATTGTGCATGTTACCAGCAGGACAGTTGTAAGATAGGTACAATATGCCTAAAATCACTGTTGAGGTTAACTACATAGCAAAGAGATTAGCAATGAAACAGCCCTGAACTACAAGACATCATCTCCACCTTCAGACTTTGCAGAAACTTGTCTACAGACCTGAATTCTGAATATAGGTTTTCTTCCTGCAACCATGGACCAAAGTCTCAAATGTCAATAAAAATCAAGAAAACTGGGGAGGAAAAGGTTCACTCTGACTACAATTGCCCAGATGTAGACAATCTCCAGTCAATCAAATCAGCGACTTTGCAGAGATGCACTTATGTTAAATCACTAGGCTGGCAGAGGCTGGTGTTTATCACCAGATTGCAAGTCGAAAACGAACTGACGAATCACAGATGAGATCCCAGGGAGTGGGACTCCTGTTATAAAATCAGCCACTCACTAAGGAGCATGCACTACCAAACTCAGGCTTCCTGCAGCTTTCTCTAGACACTGCTGTCAACTCATTCCCCGGGGACCTTGCATTAGTCACAGAGTTGCGTGGCATCGCTCTCCCCTTCTGCGAGATGGGAAGAGTAACACTGCTTTCCACCAGGGACATATGCAGATAATCATCTCAACAGTTGTCATTAGACACAGTGATGATAGGGCCAAAAGTACTGGAGAGACTGAGGAAGACTGAACTACTCACTGCAAAAGGAGAAAATTGATCCACCTGAAGTAAATGATGTGCCTGGCCTTGTGTCCAGGAGCAGGTCTCAAGCACCTGAAACAGCAGGTATGAAATAATCTGCTGCAGAAAAACATACATGAGGAATTCATGTCCAGTGCTTACCATGTCTTCCACTTAAGTTTAGATTCGGACATTTACTTGAAAATTACCACTAGCATATACAGGTACACAGAAATACAGAATAAAATTATCTGGGCACACTAATATCTTTTTTTTTCTGCTTTCACGGTCAATTCTCTGGAATCTGTGTCTCAGTAGAATAATGAGCAAAAATACTGTTAAAATAAAGATTGACCTAAAATTCTAAATAAAATTGAACCTAGCACCTTCCCTCCAATATCATTGGTATTAAGCAAAAAAATTTTGCAAAGGACTCCTACTAGTTTGGTATTTGCTATTAGAGACACATGAGTATCCCACTACAGTCATTACATATGTTTTTGGTTTTGTTTCTTTTTTTCTGGCTCAAAAAATTTGGTTGCAAAGTCTAGAAAAGCTTCTGTATTTTCCATGCTGACTCAAACCAGCCCTAGATGTTCTTGAAGGATTTCCAGGAAGTGGTAGAAGGTGTAAAATCACCCAGATCTGTACAAAGTCCTGAAATAAGACCATAGGATACTAGAATTGTTCCAAATTATTGAAACTTCATCTTCTTTCTTTTGCCCTGAGCAGATAGGACAAAGCAGGCAAAAGAATGGACGCATCTTTGAAGTTTTTCCTGGTGTATATCCAAAAATGCAGCAGGACAAGGCTCTTCTGAGGGAAATCTCTGCAAGGTCCAAATGCCAGCTCATGAAATGATGCTTTGCTTTCCCAGTACACCTCCTGTGCCAATGGAAATTCTGACCCCACATCTCCAGTCTGCACACACAGGCAAGGCTTCAAGATGATGCCCTCAAGGAAACAGTGCACTTAGAAGTGTGTCCCAGTGCTTAGAAGAGACTAGCTGCATGTGAGGAAGTGAGACAGCATCTCAGATAGAAGATAATTTGATTTTAAATGTAAGATAGATAAGAAAAATCAGTCAAAAGATTCCCGTGTAGCTCAAGCTATCAAAGAGACACGGAAAACCAGTGGTGGTGGCAGAGGAGCAGGTATGGGAGAGGGAAATTCAGAGCAAGTCTAGATCCCCTCTCTCCTAGCTGCAAACACTGGGAAAAGCAGCACCAGAGCACAGAGGGTGCAAAGAGCTGGTACTTTATCCAGCTGCAAACAGTGTAATAGCATAAGAGTTGTATCAATAAATTCTGTTAAAAAAATTTAATAATAACTACCTAACTACTTATCTCAGCTCCATGATGTATTGCCTTACTATTTATTAAAAGATAGCTAAATTTTAACAGAAGTGAATGGTCAGTGCCTCCCTTGGGCTATTGTTAAAGGCTGCTTTCATTTTTAACTGTGAAGATTATTCATAAATATACTATCAAAGCCCCTACTGGAAGATGAAAAATCTGTTATGGATCCAAATTTCCCCAACTGATCCTGTGTGCTGTCACCAGCAATAGGAATGGAGAGAGGATGAGTCCCAGGGCAAGAATCTCTCCAGATACTGGGGGGTTTTTTGCTAAATAGATTCACAGTAGCCCCAGCCTTGGAGATGACAGCAGGAACACTTCTCCAGCTTGCTCTGCTTGTGCAGACACAATCAGAAAAAAAAGCGTCTGGCTTGGGGGTGGCTGGTCCCAGCGGCTTTCACAGCTTTAGTTACAAAGCTGAGAACTAAAACCATTAATTTCACAACTGCAAACAGCATTGGAGCTTCTGCCAATGCTCCCAGCTTAGCCAGGTCTCCCTACCTCTGCTGTGCTGGCATTGATATATTCATCACTCCCAGTAATTCCTCATGCCACTGATGACAATTTCTAGAGAGAAAACTGAAAGTCTTTTTCCCAAGTCATGCAAAATGCAGCACATTTAGTAGAAAAGGAGCAACAAATCCTGAAACTAACTCAACAGGACATCTGTATTCAGGATGGATGTACATATTCAGATCACTGGAGCCATACCTTACTCTCTTGCCCTTAAACCCTGGAGGTTCATTAAGCCTAAGCCTGGCAGTATTTACATTTGTCATGTCAACACTGCAAAGTCTTCAAGGGACAGAAGGGTGGGGATTTGGGGAAGCAAGATGGGCAGCCAACATTCCTACTCGATAGAATGAGATCCCAGGAAGCAGTTGTGCCTCTAGTTTTCTTTTGTCCCTCCCCTCACACATGCCAGGAAGGTCCTAGAAATTAGGTCTTGCAACACCTGAAATCAGCAGCTGCACTTTGTCCTTAAAATGTCTTTAAAGCACTTCTGTTTCCCTCAGATTATGATATGGAACTTCTCCCTATTTTTCCACTCATAAATCACACATGCAGGAGTTTTTTGGGAAGCAGTATTTGAGTGCTGAGCACAGAAGCAGGCTGGGAACAAGAGTTTTCAGACTCCACTCTCCGCAGGACAATAATCCAGTCTAACCAATATGCCATCTCACACTTCACCACAGTGCAGTCTCGCTGGTCATATCAGAGACCCACAGCACTGCAGCAGGGTCTGTAAATGAGCCCTGGATTTAGGCTACCAAACAGAAGCTTCCTCTAAATTCTCAAGATTCTTACTATTAAAGATATCAGCCCATAAAATGACTCTCCCCAACCTCTGCCCTGTCCTCATCTCCCATCCCAAGGAGAGCAACCTCCCTACTCCCGCTCTTCTGGCAAAGGAGAAAGCCCCTGGGACTGAAATGTCACAGATTCTGAGGACATGATTAATTATTTAAATCGACAAAATTACATTCCACTGGTGACATTCAGCTCTACGTCTACTCTGCCTCTCCCCTTCCCTCCCTGCAGCCCCCAGCAGTTTTTCCCCCTGTGGACATGTGCCAGCAAGGGATCTGTTCCTATCACTCCACTCTCTGCTAAATGTTTTTTATTCTCAACCACCTGCCCCAGGCCCTCTCATCAATTATTAATCAAGTGATCCATGAATATGCAAATCAACCCACACACTCATTTTATTAAATTAAATTTAAAAAAAGGAGACATGGCATGTACAGCGGCAGAATAGATGATGGGGTGGACTGCTCTGGGGAGATGGGGATAGGTGCTGTCTAACAGAGAAGGAAGGAGTAGGATGAGAGGGAATATGCACTATACGCAGCTAGCAGGAGGATTACTTCTGGAGCCATTCGCATGTTTAAAGTGATGTTCTTCAGGAAGGCGGGGGCTGAAAGATGAGTTTATGCACATATAGGAGGGTTTTATCCTGCAGCAAATGAACAGGTGAAGAATCCACTTTCTAATAATCCAGGTCAACAGGGTCACTGTTGCGCAGGGCAGGCATGTATGAGACTGGGGTTGTCCAGCTGGCCATGCACAAGGCATTTCCACCTGGTCCACAGTATCCCCTTCAGCAAAAATACAGCTGGGCTGCATCCACGTGAACAGAAAAGGGTAGGCCAAGGACACCACCTCCAGATAGATCTTCTGAGTGGGAACCACTGCTGCCACCTCTCTGCATCACACAGGAGAGGAATGAGAAAGGGATTCCTTGAAAATTGTATCTTCTCCCAGCTGATAACATGCTGACCCCATTCCATGTTAGGTGCTCAAAACAACTCTCTCCTTCCATCAAGTTTTCTCTTTGTGTAACATCCTGTCTCACCTTCACACTCTTCCCAACACTCTCTCCACAGCTTTACAAACCAGCTGGTCTTTTTGGATCTCCTAAAATCTTTCTCTGGTGTACAGGGTATGAGCCATGACACTGGCTCATCACTTCTATCAACTACAAGGTTGCCTGAGTGGTGATACCAAATCTGCATAAGTGAAAAACCAAAAAGTCAAATCCCCTTCCAGGACAAGGAAAGAGTGTTGCCACCCACATGCCTAAAAGCCCTTTAGGCCTGTAAGAAAAGAGAGAACCCTCTGGTCAGCTTTCCTGGTCTCTGTTGTTGTGTTGAGCACAGCTGAACAGCTTTAGGATGACTTTCATGCCGATCTCCTAACACTTTTGCACAAGCATCCCCTTGGGTGGAGGTAAGACTGTCCCTGCCCCAAGAGACCATCCTCCATTCCATCTAAACAGCTTGGCTTTCTCCCTTTCTGCTAGCTTCACCAAGCTCCATGTCATTGTTTGACTCATGTCAGGTATTGACTTTTATGTGGGTTTGAGGGAGTTCAGAGCTGGCAGGCAGAAGGGGATACCATTCTTACCCAGGGAGAAGGTGGTAGGTGCATGGGCGATTGCAGGGCATATGCTTCCTCCATCAAAAGAGACCAGTAAGGTTAGCCTGACTTGTTCCAAGCATTCCTACCAGATGCTGATATGCTGGCAAGACATTTTTTCTTGTTCAATAAGTCAAGAAAGCACATGTGGCAAAGGCCATACCATTCTTTCAAGGCAGCCAGCTTGTGACTCCTGAGACCATCACACCAAACTTCTCTGCAGAGGTGGAACACATGTTGTGTCACATCATGGCCACATAAGCCAAATGGATGCTGGAGCTGGCAGCAGGCCCAATCCTGTCCCAAGCAGAGCTTCAAAGAGGTGCTTTGGTCGTTGGATTGGGAGACTCCCATGTAGCTTCAGCTCCCCATAAGGCATTGAGATTTAGGAGATGAGTTTTCCACCTCCTGACACTGTCATGGTATTGAAAAGCAATTTGCAGAATCAGGAGAATCTGTTACCTCCAGTACAGCTTGCAGCCATACACGCTTTATGGAATTGTTGAAGAGAGACCAGAGGAAAGGTGAATGCATCAGCAGCTGGAAATTACCTGCTCACATGATTCCTTGGCCACTGCTATACTTATGGGGGTACCAGAGGTGGATGGGAGGGGAGGAACAGCTTTCTCACCTGCTGATCCAAGACTCTTGCTTCATATTGAGGAGTAATTCCAGTTATAATCCTCCCTCTCCCTAAAACAGCTAACAATCCTGCTGGCAAAAACTCATGGCTTAAAAAGTATAAGGCCTGGCCATAGTGGCACTAATTTCTTAGTAATATCTCTACCACAATAATGTGAAAAGTTGCTGCAACATCAGAGTCACAATGTCAGCACTGGTACAAAAACTCCATTATGGGGGATTTTCAACATCTTAGAGAAATGCCTGGCCTGAATGGAAATGCACAAGGATCAAGGTGTCAGAGGTAAGTTCAAACAAACCCCACACTTTTCACATGTGCAGCTGCATCTCCCCACAGGGGCACCCATACTGGGATACCTGAGGTGCCAACATGCCCAGAGGGCCAGATTCTGTGTGCTGGCAGCATGTGCCAAACATGCACCCATGGGACTCTGCACCCATAAACACCTTGCAAGGCTCAGCTTCTTCATTCCTGCAGGACACCTCACACCCCACCTCTGTATGCAGCATGCTCCTCTGATCTGTTCAGGGAGCAAGAAGGATCCTGCTTTTTAAATTCCGAATGGGAGGGAAAAAGAGAAAAAAAAAAAGAATTCCCTTAATGTAACCAGCTAAATGTTAATTTGGAATGTGATTTTTTTTGTTGTTTTCTAAATTGCTCTTAACTGTGTGCCAGCACACAGGTAAATTGTTCTTGGCTGAGAAAATGGCCTGTCTCTCTTCTCAGAGATTAACAGAGAAGACAGTGAATGGAGCAGCAAACAAGAAAACCATGCTCCTTTTACAAATCATTCAATGGTTTCCTGACTTCTTTTCTATATATTTTTCAGCTGTAAATGAGTTTCTACTGCTCACTCTAGCTGAAGGCCGTGCTTGCCATTGTTACTCCCCATTTTCTTTTTAAACAAGGTGGAGGAAGGAAGGAGAAGTAATTTGCTGCCATGGTGACTCCAAGTGAAATGAAATTGCTGTACTTCCCTCCTGGCCCTCCAAAAGCTCCCCCCAGCCACCTTCCCCAAGAACCCTACTCATCTGGCATAGAAATACCCATGCTTCTCTGGCTCAAAGGGAGCCTGGCTCCTCAAATGGCAGGCTGCCCTTTTTTTATTGTTGGGAAGAATTCAGGATATCTCACTTAGCTCTCTGTCTAGAAAAAAAGCTTGAAGCAGCCTACAAGGAGGTCTAATGGACCCATCCAAAACTTCGTAGAAGTAGTGCCAGAACTGTAACCAGGGAGAATGAACCTGTAGGTCTCTACACTTTTGTGCATCAGTAGTTAATAACACTGGCAGTAAAGGTCAGAGGAGGGATAGGGGGTCCGGATACTTGCACATTCTTCTCCTACAAAGCCATGCCAAGAAAAGAAAAACACTAGCTAGTCACTAGGACTACAAACCCTATTTCTTTCCCCAGACAAAAATATCACAAGCTACCAGTGTCTATTTCTCATATGGAACAACTGCTTCCCTAAATCCATTACCTATATCCCTCTCACTGAACAAGTGTTTCCCACAAGACCTCCTTGCAGAGGTCTTGGTTTCAGCTTTGAGGGGTGGTAACAGTTCCCAACAGTTGGGCTGTTCAGTTATATAACAAGTCTATTGCATTTTTCCTAAATTTTCCTCTATTGTTCCTCTGCCCTATTAAAGCATTTCCCCATTTTCTACTTAAAAATCAACTTTTCTTTCTTATGAGAATTCCCATACTATGGTGCCAAATGGAGAAAGGAAATCCTAAATGTAATGGTGTTGAAACAGTCCTCATATACCACTTAGATTCAAAAAGGCTTCCCTTTGTCTCAAAAATCACCATTAAGATCTTGTGCTTTTTGAAGCACAAAACTCGTTTGCATTTTGAAGGTTATTCCTCATGCTGAAGGAGTGGGAACATGGTTTTTGCCTGGAATTAACACAGCCTGTCATGTTCTCTTAAATATACAAAGACTTCACCTGCCGTGGAGGATAGTCTACTGATATAATTAATAATCATGCGACAGATAAAAATATCTATTTGCTTGATTCATGGATCTTGGGTGGATATGAGGAATGAGAGACTTATGCCTGCCTTCTTTGCAGTGGAAGTTTAATTTACTGCCTGTGTGGAGAAGCCATTTCTCCCTCTCCAAGATTCTTGCAGCTTATCTCAGAGGAGATGCGCACAGTCCCTTATGGAGACTGATTCAAGTCTTGAAAACTTGAAAGCATGCATGCTTTTCCAGACGCCCAACTTGAAAAAGGACTGAAAGCTTTATCCATAGAAAGCACAGCAAGAACTGCTGAGAGGAAACACTGTTTTCTTAACTTTCAAGTGTGGGGCTCTAAAAATGGGGGCATCAATAAGAATCAGCACTAGAAATCCCAGCCTATAGCTCTTTGATGGTTTTCACCACCCTCCACAGGAATTATGGCATATCCATATTCTTGTAGCACAAAATAACTCAATTTTAGAAGAGGTAACTATACTGTCACTTGCATATAGAAACATCCAACAGCCCAAAACAATACATTTGTGACTGGTTCTATAACTGGAGTAGAAATCCCAGCAAAACGCATGGTTGTGGGGAAACCCTTATATGTAGATATCCACAACCTCTTGCACTGTAACAACTCACATCTCTCTCATGAACAAGCTAAAAGAGGTGAAAAGAATTAATTCAGGGAACCTAGTCCCAAATAATCAATTTTAAAACTCAGCTGGCTGGATAGGAAAAGAGACATCATTAAGATCACCATCATTTGAGGCACTCAGGACAGATGAATCCCTGAAGGAAGGTTCTCTGAACCATGTGGGAATGGTCTGCTGGAAGGGAACCTAAGGAGATGCTCTTGAATGGGGAGCAGAGCTTCTGGCTTTCTGCAGTGCCTATCCTTCACCTCATACTGGCACATCAGGAACCTCAGATGGAAAGGAATAGCCATATACCTTTGGAAAACAGACTTCAGAGGCAGAGCTTTCAAAGTAGCTCAAGAACACGTCCAAGATAACAGATTTACTCACGTATCCTTTTCTCATCTCTGATTTCCAGATATGAAGAACCTGAATTGGACTTCTATGCCCATGGAACGGGTGCTATGCAGATACCTGCCCAGTAAAAGATTAGTTCCCTTTTTAATTTTAATTTTCACTTCTTTCAGTCCTGAAAGTAATTAAGTTTCAATGGCAGCTAATTATAAGCAAAGAGAAATCAGAGGCTGCAAGGCTGTCTGTTCAGTGCAAGCTTGGCAAAGTGTTTTTTAATTGGTAACCCTTTGCTGTGTATATTTCAATCCATTTTGCTCTGTGTTTATCGTTCCAGATTCATATTATATCCATGACCTTTCATCTAATGACAGAAGCTCATGCAGAGAAAAAATGATTATTTTAACAAACAGACATTAGAGCTGTGAAAGAGAAAGCAAAAAACAGGCAAAAAAAAAAAAGAGGAGAAAGCAGGAATGACACAAGACAAGAATGAAGCGCATAATAAAATGCTAGATGCTGATCTTTCTCCCTCCCTTTTCTTCTGATATGTGGCCTTTGCAGGAGCCTTCCAACCCACAGCTACAGCATTACTTGGCTGATGCCAGGTACTAGGGAACAGCAGCCACTGAAAGCCTTAGAAAAACTTGCTATGCCCATGGTCACTTACTGGGAAGAGACACTTGGAGGTGCATCCTGAACACAGCTTTTTTGTGCAGCCAGTGCCATGTTTGGAGTCATGGGCCAAACTTTCTATGATTCTAAAGTTTGCCTTAATTGCAAGTCAGAGTTTAGTACATCCTCCAAGGCAAGGTGAGAGCTTAGAAATGTGAAGCTGAGAATCATTAAAGACAATGCACAACTTTAACTGTGCAGCATAAGATGGAAATAAATAGGAAAACAGACCTTAATTCCACGCATGTAATGTGTCATCCCAAATACATGCAAGTTCCTGTACTCAACTGAGTGGAAGATGTAGAAATGTCAACAAAAACCTATTCCTTACTTTTTGGACAAAGCATTAGCCCTCAGATGAACCCTCAGCCATCATACTTTTTCTTACTCACTGTTCTACGTAGCTGCCAAAACACCAGAGTCTGTGTCCTCAAGTGGCCATGAGATGTCTCAGAGTCCCCAGGCCCCTGTGGTGGTGGAACAGCATCTCTATACAAGCAGCACTGTCGGGGCTGGGGTGGTTGGTGGGCTGCCCGTGATTCAATCTGAACTGGCACGTCCCGCTGCTAATGCGCAGCTCTTGCCAAGTGCCCACCTGGCTTCTGCAGCAAACAGCTTAGCAGGCACTAGATGCTTGGCAAGAGACTCTGCAGATTAATCTCAGCAAATTTGTATGATACACTGAGCACCAACTGCCTGATCCACTCTAACCAGCAACAGGGATGATCCAGTAGTGAAGGGCCAGGGATATTCAGCAACTCACCCCAGAAATACCCTGATACTGGAAAACCTAATACACATCTTTACTTCCACCCTTAAGGAAATTATCCAGCATGCACCCCATGGTTTCCCATAAGGAAAACTCTGAGGTGTAATTTATCCAGCAGAGCAGGTTTTTGATTACTACTTCACACTATGACACTTCTGTTTAGGACTCTATCACTCCACAAACTTTAAGAAAGAACACAGGTATTTTTTCCTGAATCCCTGTGCTGAAATTAATTTTGCTGCTTGTGCAATCGCTTTTCTATAGGTTCACACAACTTTCACAGAAAAGAGTATAAGAAATAGAATGAATGGATATTAGTGCTATGTTTGAATACCATTATCATATGTAAACTTAAAAAGAAAATAAAAGCAGCGTTAAAAAAAATAGTCAAATTGTCTGCAAATAAAGCAATAAACAAATATATTACAGGAGCCATTTGTGGATATTGATGGTCAGGAAATAGTTGCCTTGAGCCTTAGAAATAAAAGCAACTATGCAAAACTCAGTGATATTTCCAGAAGCATGACAGTGCCCAAGACACATGAAATTCAGTGAAACTCATACCCTACCTCAGGCCTTGCATAACACCTGTATAGAAAATGTCATTCTAAGATACAAAATAAACCAAAGCATAGATGCTCAAGATTCATGAGCTCTTTAAAGGCACAAGCAGGTACTATGCTTTGCATATTTTTTGGAATCCATCTTCACATGAGATGCCAACATATGGTCATAAAGCGACTGACAGGCTCTGGACAGACATCTAGAGAACCCCCCAAACAAAACTCACCCCTAAAAGATTTACAGAGAACTTCTTTATGGGGGAGATTTCCAGAAGCTTAAATGGCCCTTAGGCACAACCCTTTCATCAACTTGCAAACCCTAAAATACTAAGCAGGTAATTTAGAAGCCAAAGAGGAAAAAATACATTTGCAGAGCAATCACTTATAACTATACATCCAGTCCCAGTGCCTCTTTGTGATTCATTAATAAAGAAAACTCACAGGCTAGCAGCTGTGTTCAAGAAACATTGCAGCAAAGTCCATCTGAGCACCAGCACTAAATATGCCATCAGATGTCACTGCACAGATTTGGGAGCCCTCATATTGCTAGGTTGACATCCATCTGGCCACTTTAGCACTGTTGTAGCAGCACAGAGTTGCAGTTTTTATAGCCCAGTTCTCCCATATAAACTCGATGCAGCAGGCTGTTTGAGGTGAAGATTTGCTCAGCTGTGTCACGGCTGCCTCAGACCTCGCCAAGGCAGTGTCGCTCAGCTGATCTCTTGGAATCCCTTCCCTGTTCCCTCTGAGAACACACAGCAAGTTATGGGAGGGGGAAAGGTAGTAGGAGAGTGGAAGGGTATGTAATTAGAAACTATAAATTCATCAGATGGTTAAGCACCAGGGAGGAAAAAGAGCTCTTTAAGAGATCATGTTGACATAAGAACATATGGATGTTAACTGGCCATGAACACACTGAGAGTGGAAATTAAAGAGGGGCTTTTAAAACTTCAGAGAAGTGAAATTAGACAGGGATCACCAACTTCACTATTAGGAGAAAGCCACCCCAATCACACTGCAAATTTATGAAGGAATATTTAACAAAAGCTGAATCAGATAATTCAGAGGTTTCCATGTATCCTATGTTGTATTAGGACTACCCCACACACTTATTAAAGCTACCCCATACCAGTGTCTCAGAGTTTTTCCCTTGATTTATGGTTATGTACAAATACAAACAAACCACAGTACCCTGAACATCAGAACAACCACAGCTCTTTTTATAAGTCTGCTCAATATGTCCAGAATGACCTATTTTAAATGTGTAGGGTATGGTTTCAAAAGTAGCTTTCAAAAAAAACAAGACCTATTTTCAAAAAAAGAACTCAAATCCCTGATTTTCAGGAAGACAAGCTCATGAGCAGCTGAGGTGCTTTTTAAGGAGGTTTGTCCCTAGTCTTCAGTGCCATTTTAGGACCTTTGATTTACTCCCCCCTTCACTGTCACACAACATAGTTTTGTCCTATGCCATACTGGAAACAGTATCTTTAACCTTTTGATTCTAATGAAGCTTGAAATTCTAGGACAGATGACAAACTTTGCTCGGTTTTATCTTTTCCTTTCTCTAGGCATGAGGATCATGGACCATGCAACAATGTAGAAAGATATCAATAAAAAAAAAGAGAAAGATTTGCTCTTGATTTCAGCACCACTCCTAACATATAAATTATACACTTTATAAAAAACCCAAGTCATAACATATTTCTGTACAGGATGAGAATAACCCATATTCCCACCTTGACTCTTCAAACACTAAATGAGATATCTACCTGAGTAAAAGAGGTTTTTTATTGCAATAAGGCTTTTTCAAAAATTATTTTGAGGTCATACTCATGTTGTCAGATCATGCCTGGATTACAAACATATTGTCATTTGCAGCATACTAGGTAACCAGTCTTCAGGGGTAAGTTAGCAATTTGAATATCTAATCAGAAACCAGACATTTCAACTGATGCAAGTGAAATTGTTGGTGAGGGACAATCTGCAGCAGACCAGTTGATGTGAACAGTAAATTGCTAATTCTGCAAACTTTACTTTTTTGTTTAATCTGAGTATATCTATCATTAACATTTTAGACATATTCCATTTGTCTACATTTTATCACATAGGGCAGACCTTGAGAGGCAATCTATGAGGCTTACTTGTAAAACAAAGAATTTTATCCTAAAAGTAGCGAGAATTTCTGAAAATGCCCCACACCTGTTATTTAAGTTTGAACAAGGCTCAAGACACAGGTTAAAAGTTTCTTCTAAAGTAAAAGTCTGCTTAATCCATCTCATACCACATAACTCAACAGCAGCTGAAATACCTGTGCCCTGCCTTCCATCACCCACTTGGGGTCAGTAGGCTGACCTGAGCATGGTGCATGCTTGCCATCCAGTCCAGACTGAATGTTGGTCTTGTAATTTTACTCTGACTTGCCAGATCTTCAGCAGAACTCAGCTGTCACAGTAAAGGACAGCTGCCATATGGAACATATTAAGGTTCTGACAAACAAAAAATCCCAGTGACTTCACTAATAGCCTATGCTATATGAACATATAATTTTCCTTGCCACCTAACAACAGTTTCTGAATGTTTCACAACATACACATTCTACCAAAACCATAACAAAAAGCACTGCTGTGCCAGGATCTTATTAATACAATCCTCCCAGACAAATAACCACTCCTTCAGCTCCAGCACACATATTGCTTGCTGCCTTCTCTGTTAAGTCACAGGAGCAGTAGCCAATACCATTTGGGCGACAGGATGTTCTGATACTCGGGCATAACTTGATGGATGCTAATTACAGTGAGATACTGGTATTTATCACAGCTATGCTCAATGGCATCAAGATGTTTTACAGTTACTAGGATTCAGAACAAGCTGTGCATTTCTACTCATCTCTCTTTTCCCCTCCCAGCTTTAGCACATGCAAACACACAACACGGCAGTTTTGTTGCCAATCCAAATTACATAGCGATGTTACTGCAAAAAGACACCAAGTTCAATAACTTACCATTACTTTAAAGACAATCAGGGGAGGATTAGAAAGCCCAAAGACTTACCTATGAAGAAAAAAAGAAAAAAAAGGAAGCAAAATTATCAGCTGAGCAAAAGCAAGGACAGAAGGTCTTCCAACAATTTGAGCTCAGAAATATCACAAAAGCCTTGACAGAATACTAAGAAAAGCAGATCTAGCTCCTTGCATGGATGGCCCTATGAATTAGAGAGGACCGATTTACCAGGTAACACTAGAAACAATGACTATTTTAATCATGATTACAGGCAGGCCCAAAACAAAAGTGTAATTTCCTACCCCAAGGAACTTACATTCTCATTAAAGAGCACATCAGAAAATGATCACCTGGGGAGCAGGAAAAAATACTACTCTCCTATTTGGCTGAGAGAGCATCAGACAAATCTTATGGATTACATGGAGTACTTGTGTTAGATGTCACAGGGGAGCAATCAAAAAATAAATATAATAAATTAGTTCTGAATTGGCTCTAAAATGTGAAGGGGGCTTATTATTTCCCAGGGTTATTTTGCATGCAGAAAAAAAATAGTTGAAGTTTTGCAAGATTTTTCACTTCACAGAGTCATAGAATGGGTAAGGTTGGATGGGACCACAATGGGTGATCTGGTCCAACCTCCCAGATCAAGCAGGGTCATCCTAGAACACAATGCACAGGATTGTACCCAGATGTTTCTGGAATATCTCCAGTGAGGGAGACTCCACAGCTCTCTTGGGCAACCTGTTCCAATGCCTGGTCACCTGCACATTTAAGTCCTTCCTCAGGTTCAGGTGGAACTTCCTGTGTTCCAGTTTCTGCCCACTGCCTCTTGTCCCATTCTGTTCTTCTCTCAACATGTACCCTGACTGGCAATACTGAGGAGAAAACCACCTGTGCACCCAGATCCTTGACAAACATTTACAGAGCTTTGAAAGCAAGCTTGATGATTACCAATTTACCCTTGGTACTATTTCTGCCCACGTGAAAGACCAACAGGGAGTAACAGTCACATGTCTTGACAACCTTTCCATGAAATCCCTGATTTGAGCCCAAGGCAGGCCACAAACTTCTCTGGATAACCAGTGGGGTGGCAAATGGGTGTGTCCCTCCCCTGGCGCAGGGAGTCACCCACTTCCACTGCTCACCACTTCACCCAGGCAATCCTGTGTGGCTCAGGTCTGAGAGACTCAGTTGCCTTGCTCAAAGCCTTACCCATTTCCTCCTCATCTTGGAGGGCACTAAACTTGTTTTTAATTTCAAGTCATCAGGAGGAACGGGAGTTCTATGGGGAGTGACTGTTATCCAGTTTTCCTCTCTGACTTCTGACTTCTTGTGAGATGCAGTGCAGAGCCCTCCTGCACCTCCTGTGTCTGTAAAGTCTCTCAGACTACCCTCTCTCTTTCTTTATTGCCAAAATTCTATGCAACCTACTTGTTTCCTTGTGTATTTCCTTGTCCTGGTCACACAGCTCCTTGACAAGGACACACCTTCTGAAGAGGAGATGACTCTCAGCCCCAGCTTGGCTGGCACTGTACAGCCAGGCCTGCAGAGCTACACCTGCTCTTGTGAGGTCTCTTTGGGTGGAAGCCTCTGACATCACTAGTGCAGCAGCTTCCACAGACACTGGGGAATGAGTTCTACAGCGCCTAGTAACCACAGTGTTGGGAGCTCAGACTACTAACAGTGGGGAGTAGGGGCCTCTTCTTTCCCCTCAGTGTTATGTGCTGCTCCCTGTCTGCCACTTTATGGCTCTTTGTGCTCTCTGTTGGCCTTCCTGCAGGCAGGAGCCCTTTCTGTGCTCTCCCTGCACACTTGTACTTGTGTTGCACATGCTGCCGTGCCCTGCTGAGGTGTCCCACTGCTCTCTGTGCTCCTGGGCACTCACACTTCCCCAAAACTTCTTAAACCTGTTGCAGCTGCCCTGGCAATGCCCTCATCTGGGCAACAAGGGCTGCTGGATCCCAGCTGGTGTCTCTGTTGTTACCTGGGCTTCCTTGTCTCTGGGAACCCTCTGCCTGACTTGTTCCAGTGCACAGCCCCCAGAACTTGCCATAGCGACCTGACTGAGGCTTTTGGTCTCAGCGTGTTTAAATCACCTGTGGTCACTGCTGGCAACGCCTATCATCACTTCAACCTTGTGAACCATACAGTTCTTTGTGCCACAGAATGGTGGTAGCTACATACAGAAAACCAAAGACTGGTTTGTTTGAAGGAGCTAGGGTGCATCCATTATTTTTTTCTTGATTTTTCACCAGAAAATGGGGAAACTTAATGATGAAGCTACAAGCATCAAACACAGCTGAAAAACTCCTATTTATTGGGCTCCACACCCAGGCTCTCTCCCATCTTGACACTGCAACCCACTTTTTAATTTTCATGTGGTGAATTTGACTCCTTCCCCAAGCCTATTCACCCATTCAATGAAATGCCACTGCTGTCCTTCGGACAACCATGCCTGTGTGCCAGAAAGAGCCATGCCAAGCAGGAGATGCAGCTGCTGCACAGAAAGTCTGCAATTGGTAATACAGCTCTGTAAGGATGAGTATTTCACACAGTATCATTGCTTCACTGAGATTTCTGAACAGAATGTAGACAATAAAATTCACAATATGAGGAAGCACTCATAATAAATTTATTTTGCTTAAAAAGCCTTACTTACAGGGGGCCAGATCTAAAGACTATTGATGTTAACAGCTCAGAGTAGAAAGGAGCAACATTACAGTGAAGAGGCTACTCAAGAAGGAAAAATCACTTTTGGGGCATATATGAACCTACATTATCAAGCCTTGACCCTTGCTTGTAAATTACTGACTCAGCTTACAAACATCTGAGCAAGCAGCTTGTTGGCATGGGCCCTCCTGCCTACACGAGGCCCTGTTCACTTGCACAGGAACCGCACCACAGTGCACCAGCTCAGCTATCCTGCCTAAAGTTCCAGCTGTGTGGATGGGATTGCCCCTAGTAGGGCCAACAAGGTGATTGCTCACAAACAATATTCACCCAGGACTCTTGCACGCTTTGTGCTTTCTCCATTAGTCAGCAGCGCAACTTCATTTCACAGTGTGCCCTTTACACAGTCAGCACCATGCACCTCAATGGGATGAAATGCATTTAGTGAAGAGAAAGTAGTGTCTCAATAAGAAGGAGCAAGATCAGGTGGTTCCTTTCAAAAAAAACAGGCTTAGGACCATTTCTTTTTGGTTAGTTGTATGCAAGACTGAAGAAAATTTTATGCAAAGATAGAAAGAATAGAGATGGCTATTTAGAGATGGAAAAGCAGATAACACTAAAAAGCTTGTGAACACCCTAAACCCAGTCATATCTCAATGCACACATTCTCTTCAGAAATGGCCTTGCAGATATCTGGAACAGACCTCAGTGTGCAGTGCATACCAGAGTCAGTGAATACTTACAGATAAATATTCATAGACAACTTGTGAATAGGCAAAAGGATGAAACCTATTGTAGTGTGTTTAGACTCACTGATAAAGGAATAGGAATAATGTATATACCATTGATCCATCAAATGGCATGGGAAATTAGGAGTAAATACTCACTTAAAAAACATTCTCAAATAAACCAGAGACTAAAATTCAATCACACAGACTATCTAACAACTGAGAATAATGAAAAAATTAGTATAAAATCAGTCTGCTCCCAGATAACTTAAACAGAGGGGTGAGAAAGCATTTTAATAACACAGTAGGGATGGAAAAACACCCGTTCCTTCTTGCAGGAAAAGGAAATGAGGGGAACAAAACCTTTCCCTGCTTACACTGCTCAAGGTCCTACCTGCTTCAATCAGGTTATAGCAGATTTGGCCCTCATTGCACAAAATCTAAGCTCAACCAACTATGAAGAGCAACACTGGCTATTATGAACAAAAACCCCCACAGCACAACTTTTAACACCACCTCCCCCTTGTCACAGGACACCTAACCCTCCTTGCTCCTGCTAAACTCTCCTGCCTTCCGATAGCTCTGCTCATCAGTCAATCAAGACATTTGGTCCAGCTTCTGTTTTAAGGACACTCAACAGAAAAATAGAAGAGCAGCTTAGCCAGTTCTGCACAGGAGATTATTAAAAAGGTTAATTACTGAATGAAACAGAAATAGGAGATGGAGGGGGCAATGGAAAAGGGGATGGAGGAGGAGAGGAGGGAGCAAATTAGTTTCAGCTTCTAAATCCAGCTTCCCAAATCCTTAAAGTCATTTACAATGTAGGCTGAAGAATGAGAGAACAGGATGGGGTTGGGCTGTGTTGTTCACTTACACGTTCAATAAAACCTCAATAATGTTCCTCTCCTAATCCTGTGTCATTAGGAACAAAATGGTACATCAGGAGACTATTTAGATATGAATGTTTGCAACTTCACCATCTGACCCTGCTGACTTCTCCTTTCTTCTTTCTGCTCTCTCTCTTTGTTGCTGGAGCCAATTATTTTTAGAGATGTGATTTTTTTTTTGGCTAGGCACTTGGCCTCCAGCACCAGGGGCTCCAAAATGACCTAGCTGGAGACCCTTATGGCCATTACTATTATTATTTCTTTTTGGTGTAAAGGTCATTATTACTGTAATAGCTGGGAATTAATCTGTCTATTCAGAATTTTTTAGAAGGAAAACAAAAACTCCAAAACAAAACAAAGAGGGATTTTCTATGGTGCCTCCAATCCCTGTTCTCACTAGAATGGGAGGAGTCTGGCTACTGGCTTCAATCCGAGAGGACAACTGCACTCAGTAGGAGAAATTTACAATATTAAAACAAAAGCATCAGAGAGCAACCAAAATAATTAAAAAATAAAACTGATATCTCTTTGCTCCTAGCTGCCTGAAGGAAACAGAACTAAAAGGAGCACTGTCTGTATAATCCTCCCTTCATCCTTAGCCTTATATCAAACCCAGCCTTGGCTCCAAGCACATTCAGATGCCATGGAAAATCTTGTGTCAGGAACAAGCAATGCCACATGGAAAAGCCTAGCATGGAGGCCAGTGGCAGTGCCATTGTGCCACCTCTTTGTTACCCCAAACCCATGCCTGTGACAGAAGTTCACCAGACATATATATCAATGACATGAAAAAATCCATACATCATTTTTATGGCTCAAGAGATCAATACAGGTATCTCTTCTCATTATACTGTAAAGCACAATGAGTGCAGTCACTACCCTTAAGTCACTTGCCAGTACATGACATAATGAGCCCTGCTTTTCATCCTCTGGTCACTATTGTACAAAGGTACTATGAGATTTCACAGTCAATGAACTTAGTATTTCTATTAGAAAAGAGGCACCAAAGTGAAGGAGGCAAATAAATGTTTTCTCAGCTCTTGCCTAGCATTAGCTCTGCAGGCTGGTTTTGATACCATTGGGGGAAAAAAAGAAAAATAATCAGAGCATGTTTGGCATCTCCACAACTTTCTAGAGAGTCATAATGTTACAGAGCCTTCTGAAACTAAAGATCCTACCTCATTGCTTATTAAAATCTAAGCAAATCATGAGGTGAAGGGGGTAATAAATAACCTTGGGGGAGAAACACTTGACAAAAGTAAGTTCCAAAATGTCATGGGCAAAAGAGCCTTGACTTTGGGAATTTCACTTAATTTGATTTATTGCCAATTAACATAAACTTTTATTTACTCTTTCAGGCATTGGGAAACAGAGATGACAAACAATTAAACAGACACTTAGGTAAACCTCTTTCTTTGCAGCTCCCTGGGGTCCACTGTAGTACAACACATCTTCCCACACACAAGCCAGCCAGTCTCCCCTTCCCTTATCATGGGCACACATTACACTCACAGCAAGCCCCTTGGGTGAGGTGATGGACAGCTCAGGAGACTGGGTTGGTAGATGATGTTTTCTTGCTTCAGCTTCTTATTTCTTGCTGGTTTCTTTCTCCCCTCCTTTCTGCTTGTCTCCTACCCAGGTCCTCCACAAGCTGCAGTTCCTTTTGGGTATTCCTGTTCTAGTGTGGGCCACCCATGGGATGATGCATCTGACAATGTTCTCCTCCATGTGCCTCCTCCTCCTGTAACTGCTTAGGCATCCCTTCCTCACTCATCCTCACATCTCCTCCTCTGTCTAGTTTTCTCCTCACATCTCCCCACATGGTCACTGAACAGGATGGGACAGCTCTGACAGGCCACTTTCCAACTGAGGAAAAGTTTCCATCAAGGATCATGCTGGAGGCAGGCAGAAGGTTTGCCCCGCAGCTACCCAAGCAGTTGGGTATCCACCACTCCAGGACTTTGCATCAGTATAAAATTCCGCGTTAGAAAGAGCAAAATCAGAGACGTGTGCTTCATTGGGAGTGACCATGAGGCCTAGCTAACCAGATCCTTGCCACACCAACTTCCAACCAAGGTTCTTCAGCCACGAGAGCTACTGTGTGCTGAGACAGTGGAAAAAATATTTTCACAGACTGGATGATGCTCCATCATTCTTCCTTGTTTATCTCCCTCCCTTCCATTCCCTCCAAAAATTCAGGCTGCAGTTGAAGTAGTAGAGGGTCTTATCCCTCAGCAGAGCTTTCTTGAGTTAGAGTCTGCCTCCACAAACTGAAGCTCTTTTAATAGCACTGTCAATGAGAGATTGCATATCTGGTTAAGTGCTATTCAGATGCACCCACAGAAGCTCACTGCTTCAGAAACACATCTCTTCTTAATAATATAGTTGGCTACATTATCTTATTTGACACTAAAAACTTGAGATGATTGATGGTAGCTTAAATTCTGAATAGACAAAAATTATAGAGCAGCTTTATAATCTTTTGCATTAGTGCCCTGGGGAAATGGCTGAAGTCTTTATCACATTCAAAGGACAGCATGACTGATGCTAAACCTCCACCCTTCCAGCCAGACCAGCCTTCCATGAAGGTCTCAGGCAGCCTGGTCAGGAGTCTGCCTACAAGAATGGCTCTGAGGGCCCAGCATTTGATCATTAGCTGCCACACTTTTCATCATCCCTAACTACTGCTTTGCGGTAGTCCTAACATACGTGCAACTAAGTCAGGATCAAGGAACAAAGAGAGGAAGGATGATGAAGGGAAAAGAACAGAGCAAGGAACTTCCCTTTACCTTGGGTATAAATGGTGATCCTGCTGAGAAGTAATATGGTGTTTGCTTCCTGGACACACAAATAGCACAAAAGATCTGAGGGATTATATTCCAACAGCTGTGGAAGAGTGGTTCAAGAATCTCTCCCAAAAGAAAATAAACTGGCAACCAAGAAAGGTAGGTTTGGGTGGGACTGGGCTTTTGCAACATCCCTGGAAAAAATGAAGTTCATTACTTGGAGAATCATAGATACTAAAATGGAGTAGAAATTTACTCAATCCTAAATCTCTTTTCCCAGTTTGAAAAAGCAGTCCAAACTAAAGTTCTCTTTCTTAAAAGGAACAAAAACAAAGTGTGAAGCAAAAGGAGCCTCTCATCAAGAGAAACAGAAAGGCCAATGAAAGCCAAACCCCTGAAGCAGCTCATTTAATTTTTATAATGGCATGGATAACCGTATGGAGTCCATGTGGGCATAGGAGACACACAGGAACAGAGAGGTGGTCACCAAACTGAACTGTAAGCTTCTTTAAGCTTTTTGCCAGAGGAGAGTGTCCCCACTGTTCCTTTCACTCAACTGATGGTCTTTTATCCAAAACCACCATTTGTCTCAGCCCCCAAACATCACATTTTTATGGCCATAAACAATTCCACAGACAGAAAACTCTCCTTTTCCTCCCTGAAGAATTTTAAAAACACAGCAGCTAGTGAAGAAAAAGATATCTCTGAAGCAATGATCCCTTCAGTCAATGAATATCACTGTTGCATCAACTCTGTTTCTTGTCTTTTCTTGCTTTTTATCAAGTAATTTATCAATTACTTCTATTAATCCACACACCAATCTTTTTAGACGGGGTTTCTACTGATAAAGAGAGGAGGCAACTGCTCCAACCTTTTTTAAGCATTGCAAGCCTCCTGGAGAGGTCCAAGCCCATCCCAGGACAGAGATATCAAGAAATCTCCCCACAGTAAATTCTAGCCTTCACGCTAAGCTCACTGAAAGACCTAGGAATTCACAGTGCAATTTCACAACTTTTCACTTGAGTCTGTCCAGCCAAACCTTGGTGTCCCGTGTTTCACCAGAAAAGGAGCTGCCCTGTGGCTTCACAGCACTGCTGCAGCCCTGGGGCAGAGCATGCTAAACAAAGTAAACAAGCTCTGATTTGCATGAAATATAAAAAATATTAGTAAGGTGATATTGAAATGAAAACGCAGGAATCCATTCTGTATCAGAACTGCTGAACTCTGGTGCAATCACACAGTTTCTCCAGCTCAGCAGAGCAGCAGCTGATGGCTTTAGCTGAGGTCACTACACATGATGTCCCTATCTCACAGCTTGGACAATGCTGCCACAAGAGAAACTACAGATTGCTAATTTAGTCAGTTCTCTGAGAAAAAGCATAGCTTGAGGAGTAAATATTAAAAAAAACTTCCTTATAACCTGCTAGCCAGAGAGCAGTCAAGAAAGAATAAACCATGGCCTCACTGGTGCAGGTCACATGAAATAAAGTTGTTCAGTGACATCACCAACAGCAAAGGCAATACAAAATGCACTACCCTGCCTACATAGTTTTCAGCAAGCTTGACAGGGCACAGAACATTTTTCCTCCCACATCCAGAGGAAAATATCATCTCCTTGTCTCTCTTTATTCATCTGGTGTCTTGTCTTTTAATTAGCCAATAAATGTTTTGGAAGGGAGAACCATCATTCTGATTCTGCACTGGTGCAGAGCAGAGGGCCTTGGTTAATATCAAGGCCACTTTAATGTTGCTGAGATGAGAGCAGTCATCAGCCAGTCCCAGTTTAGCAGCTTTGCCATTACGTGGTTTTGCTGGATTGCAGCTCCCTTGCCTTTGCAGTCAGCTTGTGTGGCTTCCACATGTGCTCTCCACACGTGCTGGGGTTTGAAGAGTGCATCCACTGCAGCATCATTCCCTACCCAAATGGCTGCTCTCCTGCACCAGGGCACATCTCTTCCCTCTGCTATCTCACTAGTTGCTTACTTGTGATTAAGTCCCTTTTAATAAATGACTCCCATTAAACGACATTTCTCTGTCACTGTGAGAGACATAAAATTAAAAACTGACTGTCTTTAATCACATCAGGCTTCATCTCCATCTCTCAGGCTCCACTTATCAATAATTAATATAAGAAAGACTGAAATCCATTTCAATTTCAAAGACTCAAATGTTATAATTTTTACTAAAAAAAAAAAAAAAAGAAAGAAAAGAACTAAGCCACCATCACTCTGAGAAACAGAAACAGCCAGATTCACACAGAGGAAAAGAGAATCTGGCTGCAATGCAGCAGCCTCCAAGAGGAGAGAAGGGGCTTGAATGTGACAATCAGCTCTCCTTGTTGCTTTGTAACTGGAGATTTTTCCTCTCAAATACTCCCACACAGAAGAACCCCAGTAGTCCCAGGGACTACAGAGATCTGCACTGTAGCTCATGGCCTTATTCCTTTTGGTTTTTCCAAGTCTCCAGAGCAATGACAAACAGCACACTGCACTACTCAGCCTGGTATCTTCTTCAAAAGAACTTCCAGATCTCAGATGCTCCAAGGGAAAGTCACAAGCAGCCCTTTCCTAGAAACACAGTGGCAGTACGAGGCAGAACTTACTGGTATGAGCAAGGATGCAGGGCAAGTCACCAGCCTGGTTCTCACTATATTGCTTTGTACAGGACTAAAATTAACATAAAACCCCTTTATTCAAATGATTGTGGTGCTTACTCAGGCTTTCCCCCACCACACCATACCCAGCATTTCAGCCAACTCTACTTTTGTTGCATAGATCATACAAGAAAGTCCAACAATAATTTTGAAAAACGCCACAATTTTTTTTTTCAACTGGCTTTCACTCAGAGCAGCCCAGGACCACTGTCCAGGGTGAAGGTCTGGCTGCAGCTAGCTTTAGACCAGACCTGGGTATATCTCTGAGTACAGCCACAGAGTAAAGTCCTCTGCCAGCAGCACACCCTG
The DNA here is from genome assembly GCF_028551555.1 of Melozone crissalis. Classification (NCBI taxonomy): domain Eukaryota; kingdom Metazoa; phylum Chordata; class Aves; order Passeriformes; family Passerellidae; genus Melozone; species Melozone crissalis. Next base: position 16,883,127 of record NW_026535786.1, on the reverse strand, counting down.
TGACCACGGTGATGCTGTGCCTCAAGGTACACACACTGCAAGGGCTGTCTGAGCTCAGCTCAGACTGGACTGGAGACACGGCTTTCAGTCAGTTCAGAGCGTGAGCAGCCAAACTGACACCTTCAAGAAAAACGAGATGCAGAACTGTCACGCAGTACCTGACAAGAGCTCAAGTCACATTGTATGGACACACCACCTTAGCAGACTGGACAGCTTTGCCAGCCACAGACCTGTCAGCTGCTACACAGGTAAATATGCAAGTGAAAGTGAAACAACACAAAACACGGGAAATGTCCTTTCAGGGAAATCTTGCACATGAACAAAACAACCCTTTCCTAAGCCAGGTTACTGGTCAATACCCAAATGACACTGAACAGAAAAATACACAGCATGGCACTAGAAATATACATGAACCTCCAAGCTGGGTGTTATCCTATGTAACTCCCAGTTCAGGCAATTTCCAACATACTCATCAGCTGAATACCTAGCCCAACACCTCCCAGGCCTCAGCAGCTACCCAGAGTACCCAGTCCATGCAGATCTCAGCACAGCCACTTCCCTGCTGTCCAACCATAATTGCTGTGGAACAGGAGAGTTGCACACAACCAAACCCTGCTGCTAGAGGTAGCAACAATTAGGACATTACCCTCTGATTAACAGCCCAGTGCGGGGGAACACAATAAGCAGCCTGGTATAACACTGTCACACCATAAGTCATTACTCAGTAATTACTGTGCAGCCACACAGGGACACAAAGGCACAACTCCCCCCTCAGAGTTACAGTGAAGAAATATCATTCAGTAGCCTTTAATTACTGCAGAACCACGCAGCAACAAATTATGGCCTGCCCACTGGTATAAAGTGGACCTATCATTCAGGACTCACTCCCTGGTAGTTACTAAGGGAACTTCTTGGTAATCCCACAGCGACTGTGGCACATTGTTGCTGTGGGGATTTTTATCCCAGCATATGGCCCCTTTTCAAGATTTTGGAAGGGGAGCCAATATGGAGGAATCACAAAGAAACATTTGCTGAACTGCTGTTATCCCCCCAATAAGCTCCCTGTTCCACACCACTGAATTGTGGCAACATTGTGGTAATGCTTTCACTGACTTAGACGTGAGGGGTATAATTGCACCTTTGTCCTGCAGATCTTGTGGTACTTGTAATTATATCCCATTACCAAGGAACACAACAATTTCAAACCTATTACCCACAGGTATAATTTATTTCAGAGTTAAACTTATTACTTCAGTGCCAGCCTCATTCATAGCTCTCCTTTATGTATTCAATCAAGCTTCCCTAGTGAACAAACACTGAAAACAGTGAACTGAAAAAAATGGGATATAGGGATAATAGATGAGAGCAGAAGATGAAGGGGCCTTTCTAGGCCTTGTTCTATTCTGTGTGTTGCTTTTCACTAAGTCCGTGGGGGTTTCCTTAAGGACAAGGAGGCACTAGTGCAAAAGGGAAGCAACCCTACTGCAAAAGCCCAGAGATGCTGCAAAATGCAGCTGCTCCCAGGGCCACCATCATCTGTGATGGGGCTGCAGTACTGGCAATTTTCACAGTCATCCATGATTTCCAGGCTGCTGTGCTTTGTAAACCTTCCCTCCAAGAGCCTCTGTGTCTTGTAACAACTTTCTGTCTGAAAAATTTAGAGAATCAGAGGTATGCTCTAGCACACAGCCAAACTCAGATGCAAAAGACTGCCAACTGGTCTGAAGCTATATAACACACCAGAGAGAAAGATAAAGCCTGTTTACTTCTGACTATTCAATTCCCAACAAGAGTGGAGTCACAGGAGGAAGGAAGAAATTGATATTTTCCCCAAGCTATATCAAAATTTTAAAAGGAAGCAAGGAGCCAAGAATATGGATCTTTGCTGAATGCAGTGTGCCACTTCAACAGAAGCAGAAAGGAAAATATGTGCAGCCTTCCTGCAGGTTCCCTTTTCCCAACTAGCAGAGATGTTTATGATGTTTGCCACCACCACTGAGCTCCTCCCACGTTGTGCTCATTTCCGCACACAAACCAGTGTGCCCTCTGGACCCCTGCAACTTCTGACAACTTTTAATAAGTTTTTTAAGGAAATTCTGGCAATCAGGTACTGCATCCTTATGACTTCTGACACTCACCTGCTCTGAAGGGCTGAAAGAAGGGCAAGCATAGTACTTCTTACCTGCCTTGGGAATGCCTAGCTTGCCCAGAGGGGAATGATTTACTAGATTACACTGAAATGCATTGATTCAGCCATGACTCTCCTGTGTTGAAGGGACTAAAAACCAGGGAGAACAGGGCAGCAGGAGATAGTCAAGACCATGAAGGTTATTTCCCCACACCAGGAAACTGCTGTGAGAACATGGGGACTATGAGCATCCCTGGTGACACACATTTTAGCTGATGACAGCAGGTTTCCATTTTGGGGAGCTCAAACAGTACCAAATACTAAAAAGGCTAGAAAGAGTAGATAGAGACATTATAGATGTGTGGCTCACTTCCTGCTTTATCTTTGTGATGAATAAGTAATGTCCTCAGTTAACAATAGGTGCTCCAGCTCATGGAGAGGAGCTTGCTGCTGTTCAAATGCATTGCATTGCTATGGTAAGTCAAACTCTAGGAGAACACGAGAAAATAATGCTGGAACACAAAGAGAAGACCTGAAGTAAGTGGCTATAGAAACCAGAGTCTCACAAGCTCACACCACTGGATGAGGTCTCTACAACTGTTTGTCAAAATGCCCAAGATGCACAGGAGTCCCTAATGACCACAGCTCCATTGCCTCATCTTGCATTCACTCCCTGACACTGCTGTCATTCTCTCTCAGTTAATCTAATGTGGCCTAAGCACTTCCAGTGATGGAAGGGGGCTCAGGACTCAAGCAATGTCCTTTGGCACTCTTTGCTTGCAAGAGCTGGTGCTGGTAGGCTCACTTTGATATGAACCGCTCTTTTGTTAAGGCTTGAAGAAAACCATCAAAACAGCACCAAAAGGGATAGCAGCACAACCAGACACTAATATGTAACGCTTTACCCATGTAAAGCAGATGTACAGGATGGGGAATAGTTACTTCACTTGAGCTATGTAGTGCTGTTTCACCCCCCTGGGTTCTCTTATCAGGCTTCTGCTGGCCATTCCAGTAGGACAAAGCCCTTCCATAGATAACATTTGCCACAACTGCCACATGTTAATTAGACAGAAAAGGCAAATTCTTGTGTATAAAAGAAAATAAAAATTCTGCATGGTGATGTAGTGATAACAGCACTGGGTAAAGATCATTCTCTCACAGAAACAAATCAGGGAGCTGGCTATGGCAAACTGCTAGCCAGCAGTAAAAACACTGCCTTTCCCATCATTGCTAAACTTTGGTTACATCAGCAGAAGCTGGGATAGATCTGGCACTTACCTCCTGCTAGACCCCTCTGCTTCCTCTTGCCCAGAGCTAGCAGTCAAATTGTTTTTCCACAGCTTCCCATGCCAGCTCTTACCCCTAAAGCTCTGTCCCATGATAAAAGGAACTTCACCTAGTCAAAACACTTTAAGCTGAGATACTGCATGAATCTTTTACTGAGTATCAGTTCAGCCCTTGACCCTATCTTGTGCCTAGAGCTCTTTCCAGAAAGACTCCCATCTATATTGAAGGACTCACCAATGCTCAGGATCAGGCACTTCCAGTCTCAGAGTCTTGGGACTTGGTTTGACACAGGTCCCTCCTGACTCCCTGCTAATTCCCCCAGGCAAATTGTGTCCTATCTACCCTACAGCTCCCAACACCAGGCTGGAGCAGGTGTAGGGAGGTACATACCTACACGGGATGACATAAGAATGTACAGAAACATGCTTGGTGCCACCCACAAACCCACACCAGCAGGCAGAATTTAGAACATGTTCCTAGCCTGTGCCTGAGGGCAGGAAGAAGCAATAGGCATTAACAGGTCTCATGCCAGCAGTGGCCCCTGCTTCTACAGCCTGCTGTCCAGCTTGCAGGGCAACAGCAGCAACATCTGCTGCAGTTGAGAATGTAAATGAGTTTCTCTGCTGATTTCAGTCAGTCACAAGTTGCCAAAATGTTCATCTTCAGAGCTGAAATTTTCTGGGCTTGGCCAGTATCCAGCAGCAATTATTTTTTGAAAGAACATGGCAGAAGTGATTTAACCACTACAGAGTGCTTAGAATGGCATTCATCGCTATTATTCAAAAGTCGTGACAGACAGAATTAAGCAGCTTTAAAGTCCACAGTGTTTAGGTCTGAGAGTTAAAAAGCCAGAAGCATCTGCCAGGGGATTTCAAACATGTCCCTTTCAGCAAGCATTTGTACAACATTTAGTGTGCAAGGGCTCTGAATTAGCACTAAACATCAAGGATCCACTAAGATGTAGTTCAGGGAGGGAGGAAGGGCTAATGATTCTGTAACCAACTACTACCTCGTAAAAATAGCATGCAGGGCATTTTGCCAGCTCTCTGCTAAATTAAATTACACAGGCAGGTAGCGTAAGAACTTGGGAAACTTTAACAAATGCGAGTACAAGTTTCAGTAATGGCTCTGTAAGACCTTTCCTCTGAAGGCATTATTTCCTGAGCAGCCAAGCAGATCCAACAGGTCACTGAGCCCAAAGAGGGAATACTTGCTCCCCCAATTCTTTCCTCACCCATGTTCTTCATTGTGCAACCCTCCCCTTTGCTTGCACCAGCTCAGTGCTCACTGGACCCATGTTACACCCAAGGAATTTGGCTCACTAACCAACCTGAAAAACTAGATGATTTATGTGCCAGGTTTGAAAGGACTTGGAGAGGGATGTACTGAGCACCAAAATAGAAGGTAAGTAAGAGGCACACTCTGTCTTCAGGTGGCAGCAAGCTATTACAGTGCTTCTCTCACCTGGAGCATCTCAACTCCAAATATCCTCAAGCTGGAAATTTGTAAAGCACTCAAGCCCCACTGCAAGGAAAATCCTGTCTTAAAACAGAAAAGTACAAACCCCTTTCTAGTAACCAATATTAGAAGAACAGATCTTTTCTTTGATAGGTCTACCAGCATGCAAACATCTCTGCAACAGAATTATACTATAATAGCATGAGAGAAAAAGTTGCAAAGGTACATATAATCCTGTGGCATTTGGAGTCTGAGGTGAAGCTTCCAGTCCCCAAGATGTGAATATCAAACATCTTTGCATTCCATCAATGTTTACTGTCACAAGTTTGGCTACTTCGTTAGTGGTATTGTCTTGGTATTTGGAAGAGGAGGGACAAAAACAATCAGTTTTCTTATTAGGTCACAGGAAAAAACAGTTTTTCATCCTGGAAGACAGAAGAGATGGGAAACTGATGTGTAATGAATGAATTTCATGCAAATACATAAGGTCACAAGCTCTATATTCTGAAGCAAGCAATTTATTAATTGCAGACAACACACTTGTGAGGCTACAGAAAGCACAGGATGGGTGAGCAATGGCTACTGGTTAACTTTGTTCTTTCAAAGAGTTCTGACAATTTTTCTCAGCTAAAAACACAAGAAAAAGCTCAACACATCTAATGAAAAAAGTACAAGACAGACGTATTGCTTCACTTAAGCAAAACTTATTTTTCCTTTGGTAGTTAATCCCATTCTTCAGGGGCTAAAACATATTTGCAAAGATAATGGTCCCCACACATCAGCACCAAGTTAGCCACTTTTCCAGGTAACTCTGACAAATAGAGAAGGGTAAAAGGTAAATAAATATGCTCTGTGTTACTGAGTATAACTCAACAGATAAGAGACTAGACAGAGGAAGGCAGAGCAGCCACACTCTCGAGGATATTTCTCTTACACTGTTGCAGTGACTCTCAGATGTGCATCTCCACCACCTTACAACTTGCTAGAAACATTATCCTAAACATTTAGGCTGGGACTCCAGTGTACCCCAACTCTGTGTGGAGCAGCATCCCAAGAAGAAGCAGCAGATACATCTTGCGTTTTACTGAAACAATGCCAAGTGCTACACTCCTTTTCCTTCTGCAACCACATTACTGAGAAACAGCAGCATTGCACAGCACAGAAGCCATCTGAGGTTTGTCATCTTACTTTCTATGACTGCTCTACAACACTCTCCAAAAAACTTCAGAAATCTAGTTCAGCTATTGCAAAAGCTGTAAGTTTGGCAAATGGTTTTGAAGGCAGCTTATGATGCATGGAGTTTATTCCATGCTATTTGTTCTGTGTACACCAGTACCACTGATCACATAGAGCATTTCCAGACTTCCAGGGCTTTTCCACACAGGACAATTGGCCATGTTTTGCACAGTGGCTTGATGCAGATAATGCCAAGTGCTCACACTCACATCAGTGGTAATGTAAGGAATTTCAGAGTGATTTTAATTTTTAAAAAGTTATATTTGCCCAGTGATGCAGAGTCAGAAAATGTCAACGTAACACCTCCCTTCATACTTTTAACCACAGTTGCCTATTCACAGATATTTTGATTTAGCTTTATTGTACCTTTTTGACATCCCTGTCCAGATCCTACCACAGCTGGTCCACAGGATGGCTGGGACTTGCTGAATGAGTGGCTCTTCAATCTTTCTTTTTTCTTTCGTTATTCTTTGTATTACATCTTATTTATCATACACTAAGCCACTCATTGAACAAGGCAGAAATCCTGCAATAAGAACAGCCTGTGAACATTTAAAGACTGCATTGTAATTCTGGTATTTCCTGACTTCTATACATTTCATTTCACTGTTACTTTAATCTGTGTCTTTTGTGCTGAATTTCATTGCCTCTTTAAAAAAGAAAAGTGGATAAACAAAGAAATTCCTTCATGAGCAACACATTGACAGACAGCAATAAAGCCCTTGTATCTTATAAATGGGCAATTTAGAGCTGTGAAAATAACTGATTTTTTTTTTTTTTTTTTGCTAACAAATCAAAATAAGTTTAGGTTTGGGTTTGTTTTTTTTTTTTTCTAGGGTTGATTTTATTTTTTGGTTGCTCAAAAAAGCATACCAAAATAAATCTTAAAAAAGCAAAAAAAACCCCACCAGATGAAGCCCTCAAACTAATTTGTTTGGATTAACTGAGGTGTTGCATTGAAAATAGATTGCTCTGGTTTAGGATTTTTTATTTTCAAAAATAAAGTTTTCATTCCTTTGATTATTTTAGATAACCCCCAAAGTTTTACCTTGATATTCTTTCTACTTCCATGAGGTTTTTCTTTCACTTTTCCATGCCCCAAAGATGGCATCACAAGGTCAATTTGAGTTTATCATCATATCAATTGACTTGAAGGCATATTTTTGTAAAAAGCTGTTCAGAGAAAGGGAGGAGGGAGGATTGTGTTTTCCACCTCATCCTTTAAACCAATGGGCAGCCAGACTCTCCTATTGCTCCTGCTCTGACCTTTGGATCATTTATAAAGTAAGTGAACAAACCTGGCTACCCTCACAAAGACTAAACAACCTGAAGAGCATGCCCTGCAATGGATTCACGTGGTAACACAGTAGGGTAGGGCTGGGCTAGACCAGCAGCAAATCCTCAAGATGCAGCCCTGTGTGGTTGGTGGCTCTTCAGTAGGACCAGAGCCTGATCACACAGCTCCTGAGCCAAACAAGACACGGTTACTGAGGCTGCCATAAGCCATTAGCCACAGCTAAGGTCCTGTTGTGCCACCAACCCCACACGTATGAAATCCCTGCCTAAAAAGAGTCTGTGAGCAGTTCTGGGCAGGTCAAGGCTGAGATGGATTCAGAGGCACAGATGGTGCCCGTGTGCCCACCTAGACATAAAGAGCAGGTCCATCTCCCTCTACCCAATTCTTTGAGCCAACTTAAGCAAAGAGGGAGATTTGACAGAATAGGAAAATGCATCTTGGTCTTCTTGCATGAGAGAAGTACACACTGGAGCATCTCTCTTACAAGATATGCTGGTTTTGGCTGAGGTAGAGTTAGCCATTCTTCAAAATGGCTGGTATGGAGCTCTGTTTTAGATTTGTATGGGGAGAATATTCAGAGTTCTGGCATTTGTCCTCGCAAGGAATGGTTAATGGGTTGTGTGATGGGACCCTGCTCTCCTGGAGATAGATGAACACCTGCCTGCCCTATGAGAAACAGTGAAAGAATTCCTTGCTTTGCTTTCCCTATTCAACTGTCTTTATGTACACCCACAAGTTTTCTAGCTTCTACTCTTCCCATTCTCTCCCCGGTCTTGCTGGTGGAAGGGTGAACAAGCAGTTGTGTGTGGCATTTGGTTGCTGGCTGAGGTTAAACCATGACATGAGGAAAGGTTGAGGCTGCTGGGCCTGTTCAGCCTCAAGAAGAGACAACTGAGACAGGATCTCATCATTCTGTGAGTATCTGAAGGGAGGGTTTCAAAAGGACAAAGCTCAGTGGTTTCAAGCAAAAGGACAAGAGCCAATAGGCAGAAACTGATGCACAGGCAGGAACTTACACACGAATATAAGGAAGAACTTCTCTACTGTGCAAATGACCCAGCATTGGTTGGGTCAGCAATTGGTTGGGACCCAGCAACCCAACCAAGAAGAGTTTGGTCCAGAACCAGAACCATCTGGATGCAATCCTGTGCAATGTGCTCTAGAATGACCCTATCCAATATCAGGGATATTGGACCAGATGACTCACTGTGGTCCCTTCCAAAATCTGCGGTACAACCTCTACATTTTTTTTTCAGGTCTATTAACTGTGATGGTGAACAAACAGCTGCTCAGAGAAGGTGCACTGCAACTCTGATTAGCTAGTGCCTGTGAATAGCCACAGTTCTACTGTCACTACCACACCAAGTTTTCAAAGATTCATTTGTTCCCAGCAGTGTAAGTCACAGGCAAATTATAATTTCTGTGCATCTTTAAAAAGTTGGAAACTACATCCATTTGCAAAATAGCCAGCAAATTGCAAGTTCTCATAGCTCTAATTGCTACTTTCCAATATGGTCGTGGCAGGGTGGGGGTGAGGGGGAGGGTGGAAGTGTTTATCAGCTTTCCCCAAAACCCAGATGCAGACAAGGATACCCAATTTCCCTCCTAAAAATTGCCAACATCTTAAAACAGAAATGCATAAAAGCAACCAGTTCTCTACTGGGCATGGCACCAAGGAGCTACATCCTGGAGACAAGTCCACACCAACAGTGTAACTGCTTTCACACATATGTTGACATGTTTGATAACTCAGAGTCTTCTGCATCTCTTGTCTTCTGTCCCAGAAAGGTTTATTAACTGAGGCAGAGAGCTAAAAGGATGCCTGGAAGCAGCTCAAGCCTGCAGCCAGCCTAACTACATTCATATGGCATTGATGGTACCAAGCTCTGTCAAACCTGAGCTGATCTGCGCACATCCCATGAGATTTGCCCTCAAACCCAAGCAACCTGTTTTATCTACAGACTGTGTTGTCTGGGAATGAATTATTCAGCACTAATTGATTTCTTTTTTTTTTTCTTTGCCAAAGAGAAATATCTTTTATTTACAGTTTATCTGAAGCACTGAATTTTCTTGCCAAGATGTTCTACCAGATATCCACAACTGCTTTAATTCAATGTAATTTTATTCTTGTTCTTTCATTGTTTTCTTAGAATAATTAAAAGAATGAGATATTAATAAAAAAGTCAAAACATTTAGAGAAAAAATATTTCTTTTCTGAAAAAAACTAAAGCAGAAAATTTTTATTCTTCAATTTGAGGGAGAAGGGTGGGGCTAAAGTACTTCAAAAATCACTTAGGTTAAAGAAACTACTCATTTTTACCAAATGAAATACACAACCAAAAAATGTAATCCAGCTCCATTTGAAATTTAGCATTTAGAGTGAAAATGCGTGTACAACTTCAGCTTTATGCATAGGTGCATGCTTCACCAACAATAAATTGAACAGAACAGGGCACAAAGACACTGCACTAAATTGCATACTGCAGCCTCCAATTTTGTACTTTCCGATATTTATGGTTAGCTGCAGAATTGTGGGTGCGCTCATTTTTCACATGCAAATGGTCATTTGCACATCCAGATATGCCTGAAAAATTAAAGACTTGTTTGAGCACTGATGAAATACAAAACTCCATGTACTGAATAAAAACATGAAAGGCATCACAGCAAAGGGAAGGAGGAAAGGTAGAAGCATTATGTGAGACATTTAAAATACATAAGAGAGCAGGTGAAAGATGAAAATTGGCAAAAACATCTCTGTGGGTCTGGAGTTTTTTTTTTCTTTTTGAATAGACTTAGAAAGACAGACAAGACAACCTAACTCAGTTGAAAGTCTGTCCTTGGCTTCCCACATAACCTCTTAAGATGAGGCTGAACACATGTGGTTGATTGAGTGAAGACCCTTAAACACATTATAGCCTTATATTAATGACAGTTGCGAAAAACAAAACACTTGGAAGAAGCATTTCAAGTGCCCCAGCCCACAAGCAGCCACATGCTGCAGCCTGGTTTTAGGAAAGGGCAGAGACCTCCACTCACTGTCAGGGAAGCTACAGATCTGTGTTTGCAGGATTTGTTTAATTTTGGCACCCATCTCTTCTCTCACACCCCACAGGTTGTGAAGAAGTGAGTGTTAGGCTCCATGAAACAAAGGCACTAGTATCCAAAAGAAGCAGGAAGGACTGCCTTTGCAGTTTTGTCAAGAAATGAAGAACCAGTGGAAATTTGAGGCCTCTTCAATCCCTACTTCCTTCTCCAGCTCATTCACAACACACTCCCTCAAAATGCAAACACACTCTGCCACAGGCTTAGTTCCTTCCTTAGATGACATGACATCAAACTGACAGAACTGTGACTGTTTGACATCCAAGCTGATAACACAATGGCACTTCTGAGCAACACTCAAACAGTAGGCAAGAAATGTGGCTCCCATAAATGGGTGAATTTACAGCTTGCTGTTCAAAAAATAAATAAACCATTACCCACAAAGCATCGTTTCTCTTTGAAGTACGTCACCTGTCACTAAAGGTTAAATAACTGCCGACTGCTCACGCGAGGCTGGCGGGGGCTGTTGTAGCTTTGCCACTTCTTTTAGCTCTAATGGAGACTGTGCAGTTATAACCCTCCTGCTTTAAGGAGCATGACATAAGTGACTGTCAGCAGTGGGAAATGGATCACCTACTACATGCCTGTTATCGGTGCATTGTTATGATTTTATGGAGGAAACAGGTCAAAATACAGTGGGCAGCAATCAGCATGAAATAATGGGCCAACTGCTGTGACTGACAGGACAAAATGTAAGAGACATGGGCTTCAGATTTGGGAGCCAACTCATAGGAAAAGCAAAGATCTGTTCTCTCCAAGGTACAGTCATGCCATTAATCATGAACTAGGGACAGCCACCCATCATTTTGGTGCCCAGGATATCTTAGGGAACTAGGAAGGAAGGTTCATAGCTCAGAAAACCTGGTAAAGGGAGCAGGGGCAGGTGAGTGTAAGCATGAAGAGCACTAGAGATATCACCAGTGAAGATTAAAACCCTTGGCCACTAAAGAAGATAGTATCTTGTCTTTTTTTCTCCAGGTAGTAAAAAATCTGTCCCTAAAGTTTCACATGAGGTCACTTCTCTGCCCTTCCAGCTAGCCCTGGAAATAAAAGATCAGCTTAAACCCCTGAACCACACACAGGAGATGACAGTAGGGCATCAAACTTACTGATGGAATGATAGTCTTCAGAAAACACACCAAGGCATCCATCCAAACAGATGAAAAAGTACATGCTTCTAGAAATAAGGCTTCACGTGAACTTGGTAACCTGCCATTTCCCACAGAGTCTCACGAGGACACAGAAGTGGGCAGAAATCACTAGTGAAGTCCCTCAGGCATTGGTGAGAATTGATGCTAACCTTGTCAGACAGGTGATGCTGTGTGCCTTCTCCCTTCCAGAGGAATGAGATGTGGATTTTCAAATGAGAATATATTTTTACATAAGGGAAGATATTTTATATACTTGGTATGGGCAGAGATTTGTTCCTAGACATCCACACAAATCCCATGAGGCATGAGTACACATGTCCTGCAGAAGTTCCCTCATTCTACAGCTTGCTCACAGGGCTCAGTCACTTGCCTCCCCAAAACACTCCCTGAAAATAAAAGATATCAGGGAGAGTTACAACCTCATCTCTCAGCAGGATAATTATTAGTCCAAAAACATGACAAAGTGGTCCATTACTGATTTTCTGTAATACCTATGATATTACCCTCTCAGGCTGAGAAACAATCAGAAATTATTTTTCTGCCAAAGCTCAACACCATTACAGTTTGTGTCTCAGCAAGAGCTCCCTTCCTTCTCTGAAGGATTGGGTGCACATTCCAGAGAATTACTGGCCACTCTTCATATCCACTTGAGAGGGAATGACTGCAGCTGAGGGTCTGACCTACAGGTAACCACAGATTGTTAACTGAGCCCCAAGAACATTGAAAACCAGAACTCCTTTTCAAAATTCTCCACTCAGCTGTTTTTCCAACTCAAAGTGTCCATATGGTTAATCAGCACAAAGAGCTGCCTGTGAGAATAAAAGGATTGCCAGCATCCCAGAAGCAGACAGACATCAGTAAGAGGAATAGCACTGATATCTAGCAAGTCCCAAATCCATTTACCTCTCAAAACTGTATCGTCTTCTCCACTCCACCAAACTGAAAGTAGTAAGGCTGTATTCCTGATTATACCAGGGGAAGGAAAGAAGAATTTGTTCCAGTTTGCAAAAATCACATTTACATGTTGCATTTCAAGTTTTATGTTGGTTCTGAAAACCCCATTCCTGTTCCCAGTCCTATGCCATTCCCCAGTAACCTAGGTTCAATGAATCTGAATGAAAGCTTTCAGGGAAGATGAAGCATAGTTTGTACAAATGCTACGTGATGCTTTCTTAACAGGTAAAGCCAACCCTTGTCCTCAGGGTGGATTTTCAACCTGCTAAGAGCCTGGCAGCAAGAACTGCAGACAAATGCTCTCACATAGGTTTACTACCCTTTCCATCCCATATTTTATCTAGGAATATTCCTAGCTGTAAGACAGCTGTAGGTAGCAGCAGTGTGGTGCTATACAGAGTAGCACCATGTATCTCCAAAGTCTCCTGTTCTAAATAAAAAGATTGGTATTTAATGTACCTTCCCCCATGGAGCCATCTATGAAGCTCTCACATTACCAAATAGAGGACCTGATTGGAGAGGGGACACACAGACCAATTTTTTGTATTAAAACCTTTATCAAAGTCTGTAGTTCTCCCTAGTTCAGATAAATTTGGGAAGGATCTATATCATTTGCCCTTAAAGGGGAGAAATAATAATTTATTCAAGCCACAGACATCACCCAAATGCAGAGTTACAAGAATATTCTATTCTCTATCAAATTTCATGGGCCAGTGGATGTGGCAGCACAGAAGCATGCATTTCAGTGCAACAAGCTGTATTCTCATAGACATTTGTTCCCTTCCTTCACAAACCCTTCCAGTACCACCCAGCTAGACAGAAACGCACATACAAGTATTTGGCACCTTTCATCTCACTTGACAGCCAAGAGACAATCCAGAGGCCAGTTTCCCCAGTGCCCTGACAACCCTACAGGGATGGGATATTCACTTCCATTCCCATGCCAACGACAAGCAAGTTATTAATTGCATTCAATCCTACCATTCCTTGTTTATCTACCATGACAGTCCTTTCTGGCTCTAGTGTGGCTAGGAGCCCAGAGGGCATGCATGACCTTTTTCAAGCTGTTCTAAGTTGTCATAAGCTCTTCTGCCCCCATTTTTATTTTCCATCATTTTATTCATGCCCTTCTCTTCTCCCTCTATCACGCCATCATTTCTTTATTGCAGTCCTCCTAGAACGTTATCTTCTCTTGTCTCCCTGTCCATGAATTACAGCCTCTCTTTCCTCTCTTTTCCTCTTCTTGTTCATTTTGATGGTGTTTCTTATATTTCTGTCCTCCATTTGCTGAGCAGGACAAGCTTTTGCCCAGACATTCCATTAACCCACACCTCCTCTGACTTGCTGCAGTGCTGAAAACAGATGAAAACTGGGCTCTCTTTGCTACATCCTTTCTCTCAGCTTTCCTTTATCTTAGCTCCTTCACACTTTTTACCTCTTCCAGTCTCTTTGCCCTTTCCTATGTTCAGACACATCATTCTATCTGGCCCTCTTTTGATCTGCTGTTAGTTTTTGAACTCCCTATTTTACTCATCTTCCAATCTCCCATCAATACACTCTGAAAATTATAGCCAGAGATTAGTGTTTCTCACTTGCCTCATTGTTGAGTCAAACCAAACATCACTTACATCAGAAATTTCTTTCAGGACCACCTGGCAAAGTAAACTAAGACATCCTGCATTTCTTGCTAATGATCAAGTTTCTGAACCAATAGAGACAATTATTTATAGAGACAGCTTATGGGGATCTGTTGAAATGATAGCTCAACACTTCAGAGCCAGCCCCTCAAATATTCCAAGTGGAAATGAATAAGAATATGTGGGGAAAACAGGAGTCATGGCAAATACTTTAGCTGGGATTTGGTTTCAAACTACAAGATTCAGCTAATTTCCCCTCTTAAACAAATAAAAGGGATGTCAAAATGTTTGATCTTCAGAATTTTAGGAAGTATTTATGGCAAACATGAAACTAATCTGATTCGTTGACTTCCTCTGTCAGATATGTTAACTTTATACAATAATAGCAACTCACCAGTGAGAGCACCAAGACTTGTGCGTTTGTAGTTTCTCTCATTACATAGCAAGACAGAAGACTGAAATAATGCAAGGCACAGGAAGGTTTGGGATTGCAGTATCTCTGACAACCCTCATTGTACAGCTAGAAGGACCATTTTTCAAGCAGCAATGTGCAGATGACAAGACATAAAAAATACCATCAGAAGAAAAATAAATTACGATTCCAGAGGAGATGGTGTTGGTACTGAAAGGAGGTAGTTCTGCTTTTACCCAAGCAACACCAACACCCAGCACAAGATACAGGAGGGATAGGGAGCCTATTGCAGCCACCTGATTTGAGGAAACACTGGTATGATACAGGCAGTCACAACAGATGAAAATCTGGAACTTGTGAATGAAGAGAGAACACTTCCTCCTGCTGCAGAGATGTCATTTCTATCATGCTCTGTACAGGATGGAGATGGTGAGCTTGATGGATTTAGTTTCCAGAATAGGAACAAGATGATAAATTAACAACCTTAAATCATGGGCAACAGAACTGGCTCAAGCCTAACTTCTTAAAAATTTGTTTGGTGCTGGATAAAAATATTGACTGAAGCTTTCACTAAGGCTGGGTCTTTTGCTAGAATTGTGGCACCCAAAACAACAGAGCTCACTTTGTAGCTTCTCTGTGGCATTGTTTCAAACAGCTACCTCCTTGGACATTTCTTTAAAATAGAGGACAAAACCTTTTAGTAACCTAATTTTGACACTTCTGGTTGAAAACAGCTAATGCATTCAAACAGTGAATGAGGCACAATAAACAAGAATGAACACATCATCAAAAGTGTTTCCTAAGTTTTCTTTTGTTAAGGGTCTAAAAGGAACAGTGCCAAATATAAAACATACCCAAGGCTAGGTATTGCTCCAAATTGAGAGGCTGCTCAGAATTCCTAGCAAAAGAACCGGATCATAACTCAACAGGCATTTCTGAAGGCAAAAATGCAGAGAAATGACAAAAAGGAAAATCAATGGGATATTGTATTACCTGGCTATAAAGTATTCGAGTAGAATAGATAGGAGCCAAGTTTTCTTCTAGAAAAACTCCAATGACTTCAGTAGAGTTACAGCAATAAAGACACCAGTCCTCTAAGGCAGAGAATATTAGAGTAGCAACCAGCTCAGCTCCCACAGTATTCAGTGACTTGACATCACTGCAGGCTCAGAACCTTAGTTTAGCATGTCTTAACAAAAAAAACCCACACAGTAAACATATTTTCAAGTTACAATAGCCGCTTTGTCTTCAACAAAAGGTGTTTATTTCACAAGGAAGGCAATCAAAGGGGAAAAGAAATCTAATGTAACAGCTACCTGATCAGCAAGATGGAAGTTAAACAATTTTAGTTTAAGTGCTTCTTGTAACTGCCATTCTAGGGTAAAAGGGGAATTGAAAAACATTTTTTTCGTTAATTCAGAAAAGTTAAAATAAACACAG
The DNA here is from genome assembly GCF_028551555.1 of Melozone crissalis. Taxonomy (NCBI): domain Eukaryota; kingdom Metazoa; phylum Chordata; class Aves; order Passeriformes; family Passerellidae; genus Melozone; species Melozone crissalis. The sequence goes on along the minus strand of NW_026535786.1, from coordinate 16,867,025 downwards.
TTATTGATGAACTTTTATATACCAGTGACCAGAATATCACCCTGTTCACAATTTTAAAATGGCAATCAGAACAAAATCCAGGAGTCTTTTAGATGCACCGGATGCTATCACTTAATCAGAAATCAGCAAGACAGTAAACACCAAACATCCAATTTTGCCTGAAGTACAGCATAGTACGTGATAACTCGAGAGTACTTTTTCCTGTATGTGCTAACAATTTGTAAAAACAAGTAATAAGGTGAAAAAAATTTCACAAGTAGAAAGACTTATCTATTTTAAACTGTAGAACAAGACAACTCTTCTAAGGTCTCTGATCAAGCTGGGAGCACCTACAGCATAATAGATCAGTTCCATTAACAAATAAAACGTAACATAGAGTAGAAAACTCAATTTGAACTGCCCCCACCTATATCTGCAGCCAGTATTAACTGTGACTCCTCAGGGAAGAGACCTGGGGACGCCTCAATGACAGCCTGATCAATATGCACAGGCAGTAGAAAAGGGTGAGGGGAAGCAAAGGAAATGCATAGTTGACGAATGGACCCGAGTACATTCTGATACTGCCATATAAATTAGGGGTATGGTCTCATTTACAATGCCACATTCAGCTCCAGCCAACAATCCCCATCCCCCCCTGTGGCACCATACAGCTAAACCATCAGGGATAGAAACAACAGACAAATATGATTACTGCCTGCATGAGGCCACAGATGCTTCCAAGGACAAAGTTAACTCTCATTCTAGTGGGGCAGATGCCTCTGCTATGGAAGATGACTTAGGGACTCCCTGAGGGCTTGTCTTCAAAGGCAAGCTAAATCCTGAGTCATAACATCCCTAAAAAAGCACTAAGTTCCAACTCAAATATGACAAAATAAGGAAGTCAAGTGATTCCAACATTCATTAAAAGGGCTTTAAACACAAGTGATACACTGAGGTTACAAAATCTGCACTGACCCAGAAAACTGCTCTGGTGCTACATGTGTCTTTGCAGATCTTAATTCCTATTTGAGAGAGCAAGCATACCTTTATGCTATATGAACCAGCCACATGAGAGATGGCTTCTTCCTGGTTCAGATAAGCAGTTTGTGAGCCTCTGTCTTTGCAAAAGCAGATGACAGCAGTGTACCTTGGCCAGTGTGTGTGAAAAACACATGAGCACCTCCCACCCAGCCAACTGCCAGTGCTTGCCCCCATCCTTCACAGTTTCATACACCAGAACCAGAGCATCACAAGCCTGCCCAAGGGCTGTTATCCCCGAGCCTTGCTTACCAGCCCATCATTCAAATGAGCCTGAACACACCATGAAATAAAGCTCTTCCTGTTCTTCAGGTGTACAGAGTTATTCCTCTCCACTTGCCTCTGATAAGTTTGAAAACAAAAGGATGAAAATATCATCCTTGGGAAAGAAAATTATCTTTTGACTTCCCAAGTGTGACATTTGTTTTCAGCACTATCACATCTTCATTTTGCTTAGTGATATCCTCAGAAGCCAGTCTGACACCATTAAAGAAATTCCCACAGATGTAAATAGTGATGAACATTAAATATTCCCTACAATTTCTGGAAATCTTGTGCCACATCCATGACTGCATTCTAATTATCCAGTTCAGAAGCAGGAAGGACACGCAGCTTATTGTGTCCAGCCACATCTTTTGTATGTTACTCTAACCAAATTGTTCACCAAGTACTGAGACCAAAAGTATTCACAGAATTTTTCTGAATATTCCCAAATAGCAAATCAATTGAGAGAGTGCAAGAAATTATGATCTGCTTAACAACAATTCTGAAACATGAACAGAAAGCTGAATTTGCTGCACTTCTTGTAAAAGTTGTTTGGATCATCACCAAAACAAGAGTGAAAATCTGACTGAGCACTGCAGACTACCTTTGAAGTTGAGCAAATAACAACAGGCTCCAAATATGTTCAAATTTAAATAAAGACAATGTTTTCAAAGCTGTTATGACTTTTTTTCTTTCTCCATTACCTATAAATTGCTTACCCAATACTCCATGCATGTTATCACTGCTGACAACGTAGTCAAACGCATGATACCAAAAAAGCAAATGGCTTGTTCAAGGCAGACTGTGATTGCACACAAATTGAAAATGTTGAGTTCACTTTCTCTTCTTCCTCTGACAAACCCACTGACTCATGGATTTCCTCAACCATTTTTTTGTAAGCCTTTGAAGTTTTTTTGCTTTCCATTTTTGTCTAACATTTTCAAGCCATTTTAAAAAATATAGTATTTTCAAGAGAGAATACTGAATATGCATTGAAGCCTTTGGGGTTTTTTGGGGGGCTCTTACATTAGATAAGCATCTCAAAGTTCTGGGAAACTTTTAATTTTATGCACTCTTTTCACCAGTTTGTCAGGAATCCATTCACAGTATTTCTCCCCACATCTTATTCACTTCTGAAGAGAAAAAGTTATTTCTGCAGGTACTACTTTTACTGGCAGCAGATCCAAGGGAAAATGTTAATAAAATCCTGTTCCTCTTTTTCTAGGGTATGAGACAGACAAACAGAAGTTCATGACAAAGCCCTGTGATGACTAACTCCTTTTGTTGCAATAAATGCTGACAGTTCTCCACCCCCACACAGACACATACTTGATTTCATTAGCTACTGCTCAGATGTGTGCTCTGAGTATTCCAGGAGACATGCATGTCCCAGTTGAAAGGCTGCATGGGAGAAGGCAGAGCATTTCAGTGGCCACACCCAGCCGGGACAGCATACATGATACAATTTCATTGCCACTAATTACTTGGTCAGCTCCTACTGACTGCTAAAAAATGCATGGATAACCACTTGGCAATGACCTATTCCTCGTCATGTACATACTCAAACCCAGACTATGACAGTGCATTCCCCGTTTTATTGGCAAGTGTCTCCCATAGAGGTACAAACCCATCTTGCACCTCAAAGCACGCAGCTCACAAATCATAGCATAATGCTCATTCTGACCTGGTGATTGAAACACAGCCTACTATCCTAAATAGCTATGCAAATTTTACAGATGACCAGATCATTTGAGATTTGTCTCCTCTCTCTTCATTCTCATATTTTTCCAAGTCTGCCTTGAAACAAGCAAAAGAGATCTCATCTTTAAAGAATGAGGGCTCATCACCTTCTGACAATTAAGCTTCTTGAAGGGGTTTCAAGGTGGGCAAGCAGCCTCATGAAATGGCCCATAATCACTAGCCACCACAAAACCCTTGCCTATATTGTATGAAACATGAAATAGCTAAAGATACAAGGAATGCAACTAGGAATTCAACCCATAAAGCCTTCTTTGTGCAACTGAGAAGCCTCAGAAGTGCTTTGAAAGGCTTGAAGGAAGAGAAATTATTTTAACAAAAGAGGGAAAAAAAAAGAGAACTTGAAAGAGAACAGAAGTTCTGAAGTGTGTGGGGGTGGGAGAAGTCTTCGGTGTTAGGAACACCAAAGAGATCTCTAACTCAAAGCTACCAGAATAGCTTAAACAAGCTGAGGTGGCTGTGGCTAGATATTCTTACTTTGGCAGTGACTGTAGTTTGTTGCGCAGGGGACTGCACTGCGGATCTAACTGGACTGTGGTTTAATTGGCAGAGGACCTAGAGGATGGCTACTCCCTGTATCCCAAAAAGAAGCAGTTCAGCCTCCAGGAGGCTGCAGAGTTGTGTTTCGTGCCATAGATTGCTGACAAGGAAACCACAGCCTACTGCTTGTGATGAGGCTGAGCGCAGGAGAAGGGAGGCAGGGAGGAAGAAGAGGGCCCATGTCTGCTCTGCATGAGCTGCCCTCCCCTGCCAGCAGAGCAGCTTCCAGATGACCACCGTGGGGCTGAGATGAGAAAGGGGCCGGCAGTCCCTCCACCGTGACAGCACCACAGCTTGAAATTCCAATTTCCTCATGCTCCCCTGGGGTAGTTTATGAGCCATTTTGGTTAGTGAACGTTGGCTCCTAAAATTAATGAGCGTGTCTGTTTTCAACATACGGTCAATTGCTGATTGTTCTGATGTGGTGAGCCAGGCTGATGAATACATACCACCCACAGATAAAGAAAGAGCTGGGCTTTCCTGCTGCGTGTTGAGGAAAGGGAAGAGGAAAAAGAAATAACAGCAAAAAACTTCAAATAAGCCAAGTGCCAAGGGCACATCAGGGCAACCGCACCCAAAAATGTTCTTAGGGACCAGTGGCTATGAAAATATGTATTCTTCTGTAGCTGGGGTTTTACTGAACCCCAGCTGGGGTTTATATTTGATTTTTTTTGTGTAGCCAACATCCTACCTCGGGTCCTATAGCCCCAGCCTTAACTGAATGTCAAATTACAGCCATGAAAAGGCATCTATCTTCTCCTCACTCCACTCCTTCATTGGAATAGGTAACGACACCAATTTGCCACACCTTGCTCAACTTACCCTCTTTCATACTGCATCTGCTTATGCCAATGAATTTCCCAAGGAGGTGCTCAGCACAGTTGGAGACGCGCATGCACATGGCCATCTCACAGTGACCACATGCACTACCCGCACAATCACATCAGAAAGCAGGTACAGCTAGTCAACTCAAAATGTCAAGTAATAAAAGTTTGGATTTAGAATAAAATAAAAAGGCCAAATGCCCCTCGCCAGTCATAAGATATGCCACCCACCAGTAAATTAAAAATTTTATGCCACTGTATACATTACATGCATATGTGTTCACCTCATGAAAAATACATGAGGATCCAAGTGGCGGTAACAGTGTTTATGAGCCCATCACCTGGGCAGACATTCCCTTTACGGTTCTAATGAAATAACACTGAAAGACAGACACACCCTGAGTCCATAACCTTCTTAAAAGAAAAAAACCTTAATCTGTCTTACTGAACCTCCTAACCAAAATTCTTGATGTCTCAAGATGAAAAAAAAAATAAAAATTCACCACAACCAACATACCAGACACCCCCCTGCACAGGAAACAAAAAAAATGTGTCTGCCAACCTTGTTATACATTTATCATGTACAGATCAGACTGGGCTCACAGGAGTGAGAGGATGGACAGGAACTAGGAGCAGGAGGTAGCTGGTAAAAGAGGAGGGGAGGGAAAGCAGACAGCACGTGAGGGTGGTGGAGCATAGGAGAAACAGAAGGGATGGAAAACCTGAGAACAAGAGGGAAAGTTAAGGAGAGGTTAGGGATCGATTGCAGAGTCTGTATTAACTCAGTCACAGGGCCCTGACGGTCTCTAAATGGACTGAGCTCTGCTCCCATGGTTTATGATACCAGCAGAACCACTTGATTGAATTACAGTTCTTCAATTCATCGTTCCATATCAGTAATATGACTTCTCTACTCACCAGCCAGCTCCTCTTACAAAGGGAAGCTTTGATGGCAAGGAATGCTTTCCTGACATTTTTTATCTGGAGCGAATCAGCGTAAGAGTTGAATTGCTTTCGTTGACATTTCACAGGGAGAGAAACACGGCAGGTACCACTGCCACTCCTTGATAGCAATGAAAAGGCAGAAAAGAAGGGACAAACACACTTGGATATACAATGTTCAACCCTTTGAACTGGGCACAGATGAAGGCTACTTCCAGATAAAACATGCCTGCATCCTCATGCCATACATCCGTTCTTTTCAAGCTCTCCCACTCCTATCCACCTTGACAGAGTGAGCACTGATGCTGCCAAAAGCTGCTGCCTGTGCGCATTTGACTCAGGGGCAGAGCCATGCTGGCCTTGTGATTTGGTAAGGACAGAACAGAGCGCATCATGGAAACGTGTAGAAAGTCATCACAGGCAGGATCCTTTTGTAAAAACAAAGGTAAAAGATGGACATAAGGGTGGTAAAATGCACAGAAAGAAAAAGAAAATTTTGATTACTTTGAGACACACTGGTCTGGATGAAACATCAATCTAAACCAATCTAAAAAAAAATTAAACTTTACACTCATTCTCAAACAGGAATCAAATTGGAACTGTTACTTTGATGAGTTTTAAGAGCAAAGATTAAATATTTAATTTTCTTGCATATCTGCCTAGCATACATGTTGCCTCTCTTTTGACTACTCAGGTTTGGGGCTTTGCTTTTGAAAGCACCACAATAGGAGAAAATTTCAGAACAGATTTGAAGAGGAAAAAAAAAAAAAATCTGTCAACTCTGCCCACATTTATAGGGAACTCAACTTCTTTCCAAAGAGGATCAAAGCACAAGGAAAGATATTAAGTAGTCATATATCAACACTGCAAATGCAGAATCAAACAAAATAGACACTGCTTTACCTGTCGCAAGGACTTTGAACTGTCTGAAGTCAGCATTTCTGAATTGACAGACTAGGGGCTGTAGAGAAGGTGAGAAGTGTACTAACCACCATCAACTCTTCACCTTAGATAATGACCCTTGATGGTTACCAGGTTGCAGAAGCTGGAACAATCCTGCCATTTTTCTGATTTAATCTAAGCCAAGCCAACCCTAGGCCTTTTAAACTTCTTTTGGCCCATTACCTTCCCATCCTTCCAAGTCAAATAGACACGACTTGTTAATCAGGCTGGAACACTGACCTTGCTGTATCTGTCTCCATTCCTAACAGCTGAAAAGTGGGCAGACAGAAAGATTAAAAAAAAACCCTAATGCTTATAAATGACAATTCACAAAGCCAGGGTCAAGTCCTGACCAATGCCATGTATCAGAGGGCAGTTCAGGCACAGGGCGCTTCTTTAGACTTGGATCTGTAACAAAGCAGCTGTCCCCTGAAGCAAATACATTGTTTCACTAGAAGTCAGCAGCACCTGGAGAAAGCAGCACACACACAGCTAATATATTTCTAACTTCAGTAACTATCTCTTTTTTGGAACTGCCAAGACAAGTGATGCATTGATTTTCCTACAGCTCACCCTGCATGATTGGTATCAAGGCTGAGTAGGCGTCTGGTGAAGTGTTCACAAATTTCTCTGAAAAACTGAAGACAAAGAAATCCACAACAATTCAAGATGCCAGGACCAGTACAAAAACTTCTCCTTCAGGCAGGCTCATGCTATGCAGCCAGAATTGGAACTGAGACATTACTGAAATCTCATTGGAAGACCTTTAAAGAAAGCACCTGCAATATCATCAGCATGTACTTAGAAAATAACCTTTGCAGAGGTTGCAATGGCAGGGCAAGCAAAATTTGCATTTTAGAACTAGACAGAGAAGCAGGCTGCAGAGATGTGAAAAGGTAAAAGACATCTATAGGTGGCCATTGAGGTCCTTGCTGCAGCATAGCACGGGTGCCACTTGGGAGGCTCATCACTGACTGACATTTTCCATCAAAGCTTTAGGCTGCAACTGCATTGGTTTGGCTGAACAATTGCTATCAGTTCCTGCCTTCTACACCACTTCAGTGTTTTTCTCACTAGGCTTGAAAACACACACAGATCTGAGACATAGTTCTGGAAGATACAGGCAAGAGACACCAGTGTCCCACCATGGGCTGACATTTGGGTCCTGCTCCAGTAGCTATCCTTTTCTCCCCCCTCTCTTCCACAGGGACACCTGCCTCTCATTTACAGAGTGAGCTGCCCAAGGGAAAACCCACAAATTCAGAAACTGCCACCCATATATATTAACTAATTCTATTAGCTACGTCCCAGAGGTACAACTACTCCTTGCAAGGCATTTGACAAATGCCATTTTCACTGGAAAATATCCAGGCCCAGGGGGAGCTGCTTACAGCCACCAATCTGTACATGTAAAACTCAAGTCCTGTATCTTCTAAATAAAGAGCTGTTTCTTCTACCTCACCAGCACAGCCTCCCAGCATATTCCTCCTCCCCTCCAATGCTAAGATGTAGCAGTTTAATAGAGGGTGCAGATGCAGATTTTTTTGCATATAAAGTTTATCATCTAATCACTCACAGAATAAAGTGCTGAGCAACATTTGAGTAATCAGACTGAATGCATAAATATCTTGTAGCTACACAGTTGTTACAGCATATCATTTCTTAGTTAGTTTTCTGCTTTTACAACTATCATCAGCAGTGACTTCAATCCCCTCCTAAACATTACATGATCTCTTCAGAAATTATCTCAGGTGGGGAAGGAAGAGGGAATCATTTTTGTCCCACTGCAGACACCAGCTGGCACAAATGAAGGTAACAAGCAACTATTACTTCACTGGACCCTTTGGGATTTGCCAATTTCCCACAGCCTGCTCATGACCTCAAAGACATAGATCCCAACCTCTGGCACTCCCACACATGAGCTTCTATCTTTTACACCTTGGAAGGTATCACACATTAAAAATAGGGCCTCTCTATTGCAGTGCAACAACCCTCTGCAGAAGCCCCCTTTCAAGGCCTTGGTAGAAGCAACTGGTAGAGCAAAGTTGCTGCCTTCAGAGAGGTCTAGTGCTGTTCTCAGCTTCTGCACACAGCAGCTCAGGGTGTTACAGCACACCTGGAGAATTATTCCCCCTCTCACACAAAACACAACTAGTCTAAGCTTCCACATGAATAAATAGCAAAGAATATTTCCCTATCAAATGCCACTATTTTAGTATCTACTTCCCTTTCCAATTTTGATGGAAATCCAGAAGTTGGATTTGTATAAAACGGAACATTTTGAAAACTTTGAATCAGCACAATAAATTATTTAACACTTTCAAAAATTAAAGTTAAATGCTTACACTTTCTTGAATAAAGTATTTTGTTTCTTATTCTTGAACAAATTTCCTCTTCCTACCGCAAAAATAGCCACGCTTCAAGAAGGTACTGTTTTCTCAGGAGGAATTAAATTTATTTCACTTTCTCATTGTCTTCGATATGCAAGACTCTCTGGCTCCAGATTGTGTCCCCTGATGTAACACAGTTCTTTAACCATCAATGCACCATCATTTCAACCAGAAGAAATCATGGTCTTGGGAAACAAGGTCCAGGAATCCTGCCTGCTTTGCAGGCGTGGGGGCAACAAGAACACATTTTCAATGGAAATTTTCTAGACAGCTCAGCCAGTAATTCCAAGTGAAGATACATACAAACATTTATTATCAAGAAGCAATCCCTTATACATGAGAAGTATATTGACAACATCTCCTTGACCAGTAAATATAAATCTAGCAGAGCAAGATAATAACTGGGATTCCATATACATTACTGGGGAGGTGCTCATATTGAAGTGAATAGAGATGGTCTGAACACTTTTATGTTTCAGAGGCATCTGGCTCATTTTTAAAAGATGTACTTCCAATAATGTGATGGTTTAGAGATCACACATTCCACTTGCCATCTAGGATATCTGCCTCAAACTCATATTCTGAATCAGCTTTTTGTTTGGTAAAGACCCTGTTAAGCTCATCCTGCTTTCTCTGGTATTCAAACTACCAATTAAGGGACAGATGGATGAGAAAGTGGGCAAGAACGACGCAGGAATGGCCTGAAGTTTTGTCAGGAGAAGTTTAGGTTGGATATCAGGAAAAGATTCTTCACTCAGAGCATGGTTGGGCACTGGAACTGGCTCCCCAGGGAAGCAGTCACAGCACAAAGCCTCACAGAGTTCAAGAAGCATTTGGATGACACTCTTGTGCACATGGTATGACTCTTTGTACATCTTCAGGTTTACTGAGGAACAAGAAGATCACAAGGAGATATGAACTGGGGTTGGAGGGGGGACGCAGCTTTGTAGTGTCCAACATGCCCCCTTTTCTAGTAATCTCTCAAATGTAGGCACACCTGGAATACCTAGCAGCTCTAGTGAGAGGCCCTGAAACAGCTATTAGCATCTGGCACCTACCACTGCAAGCACTTTCTCATGTGAAACAGAAGCAGCACTACCAGCCAATTCCCACTGGGAACAGACATCATGCTGTCCCCAACGGGGAAAACACACACTGATAAATTGGCTAAAAACACTGAGATTTGCTGGTTCCATGGAAAGCACTGAAATATGAGCCACCTGCAAAATTTAAATAGGCCACATAAATAGGTCCTCGTATCTCGGGCACAGCAGACACAAATAACTCACAGACCAAGCAGCCAGGCAAGGATGCTTGCTGCTGATCTCCTTTGCCTGTTGTCCAGCAGGAACACAGACTAAGCATGCATATTAAAACTCACGGCATTTCTGCAAAGCTGGCAGCCAGGGAGAGGGCAGCACACCTGAAGTACTCTTCCCTGCCATCAGGCCATGCTGAAGTGGCCTGGGAGGAGCTGATTGCAATCACAGTCTCCTGCTGAGCCAGATGGACACCAGAGAAGGCTGTATCCAGCTGGACTGGGATAAGATGCAGTGACAATTGCCACAAAGAATGAAGGCTCAGAAAAAAAGGATGAATTTTGAGACAGCAGAGTGATGGATGGACCAGGTATCTGTGTTCAAATCAGAAATTAGACTACATCCCAGGGCACTGTATTACTATGTAGGTAGGCATAAGCAAATGTACCTGCAGAACAGCTCTTTTATGAATAAGGCACATCAATCAAGGGCTTCAGCTCCGGACTCAAAAACAACACTCTTTATTACTTTTTTTAAATCAAAGCCCCTTCAACTCCCATTCAATCCCTATCAGGAGAGAAACACAGTAATTCACCATGAATTTTAACTGTTAGCTTTTACTGGAAGCATTCCATTTCTGTAATGAATGAATGTCTACTTAAATGTTTCAGGGCTCAGACCTCCAGTCACATTTAGCTTAGGGAGAACTACATTGACATTGCAAACTCAGATGAGGTCAAAATACACCATGATTTTTTTTTCAGAAGACCTCCTTACTGCTCCCTTGCTCCCATAAGACAAAAAGAAAGGCCAAAACCAAACAAACAACAACAACAAAAAAGGCAAAACAACAAAAAAAAGACAAAAAATAAAGTGCAAAAAAAACCCCCTCAACAAACAAACCACCAAACCCCAGTAAGAAAACACTAACAATCTCCTTATAACAGACTAGCTTTTAGGAACAAAGGATATTTCAGAAAAAAAAAAAAAAAAAAAAGAAGTAGATATAGATGGAAAATATACATAGTTCTAACTTATTTCATATTCTGTGCAACTTCCATAAAGGGTTTCATATGCAGAAATGGCTTTAAAATTCCTTACAGATACCCTGTTACTGCTAAGCATCTCCAAGGTCTGGCTGGCACGGTGCATTTCTTTGATTCATAAATGACTTGTTGTTACTTCAGAGAGTGTCTGCAAAAAGCTGTTCAGGGTTTTTGACATTCCAAGTTACCAGCCTGGCAAAACAAATCTCTGTCTTTCACAAAGCCCCTTCTTCATTTGACAGAGCCCTTGAAGCCAGCGGGCAAAGGCCTGAGCTAAGACGCCTGCATCCATCGTCTCCTTTCTGTCTGTTCTCCTTGTGCCTCTCCGAGAACTTGGATCAAAGCATCCCCGTGGGGACATCTCATTAAAAAGCAACTCCCTTCCTTGACCAGGTCACCAGCAGCATTACACAAGGTTGCAAGTTCTTGTCCATCAGACAATGCTTATAAATAGCACAGGGATAGTGCTCTCCTTCCATTTTTAATCACAACTGCAGAAATCTTACAGGAGGACTCCAAAAGGATGGGGAGGGAGAAAGGTTGTTCCTGTAACACACTTCTCCTTTAGACACACCTGACCACATTAGGAAAAAGCAGCTCAAAGACATGAAATTTACCATTAGAGAAAAGAGAAGACACAAACAAAACCCTAAGGGACTGCTTTGAGCAGAAAAACTAATGAAGCCTCATTTTCTACACATTTGCATCTCATGATTGATTGACTTCAGCACATAAGGAAGAGAAAGCCCCAGCTGAAACTTTGCCTACCCTTTGGGCATTTGTAACAACTCACTCCTGTGGATTTTTGCATGTATTAAGGTTTCAGTTCACACTGTGGAGTCTCCTGCATTGGGGAATTCAGAAGGCCTTAGGGGAAGCATTGTTATTTAGCTTAGCCTTTACTGCAAAGGGAGGCCATGCCAGTACAGCAGCAGAGACGAAAAGGTGCCATTAATTTGCTGATATGTGGTAACTTGAGAGAGCCTTAATCCATAGACAGCTTCATCTTGTCTGGGCTGGACTGAAATGGAGTCCAGAGAAAACTATCACTTTGTTTGGTCACAAGGCACAGAAACATTTATGACCAAAAAAGTGTGTCAGATCCCCATAGTCCCCATTTACATGTTTTGCCCAAGCATTTCCTGTTGAAATAGCATTTTACACCCGAGATCCAGCTCTGATAATCCCTACGCCTTCTTTGCCACATGCTCGGAGCAGCCTGGGTGGTGGGAGAAGCATCAACTCCCAAAGTCTCTCAAGCAGCACAGCTGCAAGAATGGAGACACCTCAAACTAGAGGCCAAATGCTGAAAACAGAGGCCCCATCAAGCTCCCAGAAGGAACCAGCAGCACAGGCTTAAGCAGAGCTGTAGCTGCTGCTTCTGACAAGCCCAGGAAAGACTGCAAGTGCTGATTGTTCATACGCACTGCAGGCACACAGCGCTGCTGGGATGCACCGAGCGCCGGCAGCTCCGCGGAATGTCAGCGCTCCAGGCTGAGCCGCCCCTGCCTTGGCACACACGAGTCCCGGGCACTCTTTGTGCCTGGAGCAATTTTACATGAGACAGTGACAGAGTAATTAAACTTTGAATCCTCTAGAAAGAGAAGGCTGCACTTGTCATTGCCTGCTAACAGGGAGCATGTTGATGATGAGCGACATCACCTGGGCTCAAGGTGACAAACCAGACTTTTCTCACAAATTAGTATCCTGCTGCACCACCCAGGAGGGAGACCCCTTTTATCCTTTAAGCACTGCGCTTAAATATTAGATAGTTTTCTTACTCTGAATCTTAAGCCAGCACTGCAGGTGGACAAGAGATGAGCAATGAGGTTTGCATTGTAGAATCCCCAAACAATGCCACCAAACACTTGCACCCTGTAAAAAGACCAGCTAGGTAATCAAAATATTGTCTGTAAAAAAGGTTTACAAGTCTGTCCAATCCTTCAAAATCCTCTCAGTCCTGCTTCTCAATTAAAACAATCCCATTTATTTAAACCCATTTCTGTCCTTTTCTTGCTGTATGACTGTCTCACACCCATTATTGACCCATCAATCCCCCAAATTGTAGAGGTTGCTCCACAGCACATTACAAAACCTGTGGCCATTTGTTTTAGCATAGCAGCAAACTTGACTGAGATTAGTGTCTGATTTTGTGCCCAGCTGTACAAATACATAGCAGACACTTCCTGCCCAGATCACGTAACCACATAAATACACATTATAAGGGAACGTGGTATTACATGCCTTCACAGAAGGTGAATGAGAAACATCCTGTGAACTATCCACAATCACTCAGGTAGTCTGTGAGACTACTTAAAATTGCTTTCCTCAGTTCCAGCTCAGTGCCTTGAACTTTAATCCTTGCTTAACCAGCCCTTTCAGTTCACAAACCTCTACTACTAAGAGTGTCTGTTATCTGTACTACTACACAAAAGCATCTCTACTACCAAGCCAGACAGTCAGCAATATCATCACTCTTCTACATTTTATTCCCCAGACCGTTTTTCATGCGTGTGTAGTAACTTTTCATGAGATTTTCCTACTGCCAAATGTTATGTGCAATATGGAGCTGTGTAAAACAAACATTGTTCTTCCTTATAAGAAAAGAGATTGATAGACAGGTAGATCTCAAAAGCTAAACAGGTTAAAGTGGAGCCACTACATTTCCATAAGTGAAGAACGAGACCAGCATGTACAATGCAGTCAGGAAAAAAAATAAATAATTCAGATCTTATGTCACAATTACCTATGCAAAAACAAACAGTAAAAGAATATATGATTCAATATAGTGCATATGAGAGAAGATGAGTGTTAAGTGCTTGATATATACACACATTCTTACATCATAAATGTGAAATTAAACAAGTAGCTCTGAGAGCCATAGAGCTAATGAAAACCTTTTTCCTTTAGCTCTAAGTCTCATGGCTGGGCAGCTTCAGTGGCTGAGAAGGTGTGAAAGCTGAACAGGAAGCTTTACTTGGCACAGACAATTCTGAGGGATTTCTTCTGTCTGAACTCTGAGGTTTAATAAAGAGCTGGCCTCACTCTACAATTTCTCCCTCAGTCAGGTCGAACCAAAGTGCCCCCATCCCCTAAACCTGGATACTTATTTCCAGAAACCCTGTTTTCTTAATGGCCCCAGTGTCTGATAGCTGACAGGACCTAGAGCTACAATGGGCAGGGTGAGAATATAAAGGAGCCTGCACAAAGACCACAACTGGTTTCCCTCCTCTCCCTCCTGTATTTCAGTAGTAACAAGCACAACTGCTGCAGATGTCACCTTCAGCCTTGCTTGCTCCAATTATGCAAACAGGAGCACACAAATCTGCATTTAGGTGCAGCCTTTGTGCTCTTGAAGTTCACCGAGAGAGAACAGCAGCAGCTGGTCAGTTTAGCAGTCAGAAAGTGGCACCAGAAGGACCTGTGACTATTAGCTAGGCAGAGAAGGACCTGTGACTATTAGCTAGGCAGGGAAAAGCAGGCTGGGTTTGCTTTCTCCTATTCCCCAATCTGCCAGATTGCACAACTGTGTGATTAACCTTTAGTCCAGCAATCATTGGGTCTTACAACATCAGAAGGAACAGAAAAACCTGCTTCCAGATGTTATTGTGCTAAGTGCAATGTACACATACTGGGATTAAAGTCACAAAGAATGGTTGCTACGTTTCCTTTATTGTCTGCTTTGTAAGACATAAAAAGCAAAAATAACAGATTCCATAGCCTTAAAAACTTCCATAAAGCAACACGCTTATGTCTCAGAGAATTGTCAGAAAGCATTCAACCCAGCAGGTTTCAGCAGAGGGGTTTGCTAGCCAGACCTTCTGCACAGGGGTGGGAGTATAACCCAGCAGATGCAGCCAGCACAGAGCATTCACAGGGTGCTACTCCCAATTCTTCTGTGAGCACATTTAGCAAGTCATTTTACCTTTCTGTCTCAATTTCTTTATCTGTGAAATGGAAATGCTGATACTTAAGTAGAGGAATTCAAATGAAGGAGTACATTCAGGCAGGCTCTAAAGTGCAACAGCACTGATTGTCAGAGACCCAAAAAGCCCAAAATAGCTGCAAGAATATTTCACCTATATTCCTATTAGACTCTAGGTATTCCCAGAGGTGAGAGACACTAACAACAGTCTCTTGCAGGTCTAGTCCTGTGTTAAAGGGGTCTGAAGTCAGACAAGGCTAGGCTGTCCCCGTCAGTGACTTAAGTCCTTTATCTGACAATTTAATATTAATTTTAAGAACTACTCACAGCATTTACTTCAGGCAATTTTAGCAGACATGCTTCCTCAAGAGTCCACTACTCCAAACTAGTTGTAAGCTACTTCATCCCCTGCTCTTGTGCCATGACTGTTCTTCAGGTTCAATAGCCCACTTCTCTTCCTGCTCTGACTCAGTGTATTTACACAAATCAACTCAATTCCTTCTGTCTCTTGACCTCAGCAGCCAAAGAAACATACCCTCTGCTGACTCCCTATTCCTACCAAGGACTTCCTCTGAATCCTGAGAGACAAAACTATAGCAGAACTGACTCTGCCTTTCTGCCATTATAATCCTGGCACTCATGAGGCTTTTGTTTGTTGGGTTGTTTTTTTCCTCAGGAGCACATGGTGTGTGCCTCGAATGTCAGAAAGAGTAAAGCAGCACATGAAACAGGTCACACAAGCACAGTGTCCTTCACAGAGTATGCTACTGTGCATTATTATTTCCATTGTAAAAGAGACAGCCAGAACATGGAGAATATCCCTCCTTGCATAAAAACACTACAGTCAAGGTCTCCATTGCACAGGAGCCTCAAAATCCCACCCAGGTCATCAGGTACATCCTGTGGAAAGAGAGGCAAAATTCACAGCCCTCATGTTTGAACATTGCATAAGAAGCTAAATTACCTTCATGGTTACCCCAAGTCCCTGACATACATACATTCCATAGGACAGATGCCCTTTAGACATTACTATAGGGAAGGTCAGGGTAGAAGAAATAGAAAACACCAAGTTTAGGAATTATATCATGGAGAAAAAGAGAGAAGAACCATGAAGCACGCATTTGCCTTCTGCACACAACTGAAGGTACTACCATGCTTACAGCAAGGTTCAACTCCAAAGCCCTCAACTCCACACTTGTCCTCTCCCTTGTGGTTACAACAGTCACATCCCAGGACATCTGCCACTGTGTTAATGATGACAGGCACATCACATAATGAGCCCCCCACACACCTGTGTAACTCTGGGAAGCAGCTGGCAAGTTCCTTCATCCATCCACAATCTCTACATCTGTATCCATCCATTTCTGCACCGAGGGCTGGCCCCAGCCACAGTACCACCACCTCTCCCAATTTTCAGCTCCTTCCTTCCACTCTGTTTAGAAGAGATCTGTGCTGAAGCACCATTGCCTCCCTGTCTCCAGGAATTCAAGCCTCACTGCATCCCCTCTGTAACAACTATGGCACACAGGAACTGCAAGACACAAGTATTTTCTTCACACAAGTTTTGCCATAGCAGCTGACTCTCTCAGGTGGCTGGCTTCCCTAGGCTATCAGAAAAGGATGTGTGAGCATCCCAGGCAGGCAATTATAGGATGACTAGTCCATGTTAAAAAAGTTTCTTCCTAATCCTGTCAGATACTGCTTGCCTTAAGCCCTGAAGCTCTAAGATATATTGATCACCATCTCCTTTTATCCTGCACAACAGAGCTGCGTTTATTCTCAAATTCCTGGGCCATACCTAATCCTACTCACTTGACAACCTGAGAGATCTCTCATAGCACCAGCTTCTGCTGTCCCAGTTAGGAGGAGTGTGCATATGTATTTCTCCATTTCAGGCAACTACTAGCTTGCCAGGGAAAAAATGGACAGAACATTTAACCCAGCAGCATCTGCTCCATGCCTGAGTTCATCCGATGTCTGTGTGTGCACAAGACACCAAATGCTGCAAAAGGTAAGGCTTTTCTGACCCTCAGAATTACTGGAAGAATCCCATCCAAATTTCCTTAGGAATACCAGATGGTTCTAAAGGGAGTGGCAGGGGCAGCAGAGGGCTGATCTTAACAAGAAAGGACCAGATTGCACTTCTTTCACCTGTGCTAAGGCCATTTGTCTTGAGAGAGTTCAGAGGAGTCAAATAGGAGGACCTCAGCTCACACCTCCTACAATGTAAAGTTAGTTACCACCAGAATACATCACAAGCTACCACTCTGATCCTCACAATTTCCGTCCCCTGCACAGCATCCAAGCAAAAATAACTTTTCTGGGCAAGAAAACTCTACCCCAAGACTCTTACTCCAACAACATAAATGTGCGTATTCTGGTTTTAATTTCCAGGTCTTTCTTCATTGCTAAAAACTAAGATAATTAATATCCCCCTGTACACGTAATTATTCATCCAGTACTGTTCTATACCAGTCACCATTTCTCTTACCTTTCGTGTGTGTTTCCAGTACAGCAGCACCAGGCTGGAATTGTCCTGTTGGAAGTCCTTCCTTCAATTCCAGAGCTGCAGTTGGAGACTGACACACTCAGCCCATTGCTGAATGTTTGTGTCCGACCCCCTCCATACCACAGGTGGTGGAATTTCACATAGTGCTAACTGAAGCAGCCCAAAACTTATCTGGGCATCTTTTAAAAAAGGCTGGTCTCAAAGTTTCAAATCCCACCTCAACCTACTATAGCTTTCATAGGATGTAGCAATCAGTATTATTCCAGTCAAGTGCATATTATTGATTTATACGGTGGTATGATAAGATTGTCAATGATTTCTATTCCAATCTTCATGCATCCTCACACTTTTTAATTTTTTGAGAGGGAGAAGAAAGGAAAAAAAGCAAAAATCGCTGCTAGGTATTGAGCAGAGGGTTTCAGTACAAAGTCCTCTTCCCCCTTGCTGATTGCAGTTAATCAAGAAGCCAGCAGAGCGAGAGACCCATCCAGACTGTTTCCTCAAAGCTGTAACCTCACAGAAACCATGGCACATATTCCCCCTGTCAGGGGCACATCACAGTCAAGGCTTCTCCATCCTGTGGATTCTCTGCTCAGCTCTCACAGGACAGACCCTAGGCACCAGGTAGTGCCTGGGGAGCTCCTCTTTCTTCTGAGAGATAAAAAACTGATGGTTTAACCCTAATCTTTGTGCTCTGACCTTCAAGCCTGCTCCAGACCTGCAAGAGCACTCTGCTGCTCACCTGAAAGCTGCCCTGTTCCCCTCATGGGCTCCTGCAAGAACCTTTGTCACTTTATTTTTCTTCAGCACACAGAAAATCCTTGCAAAGTCTCTTACCTTCCATCACCAGCTGTTGAGGAAGGAGCCAATTGTCAGCTAAGGCTTGGTGGTTGAATGAAGGCCTCAGGGGATGCAGCACAGGTATAGAGCAGGCACAGGCAAGAAAGAGAAAGATAAACAGGCCGTGGCTTTATATAGCTATACTTGGAACACACCTGTTCCTTCCATTGCTTTGTTTTCCCCTGAGTGCCTCCACCTGCCATCTTCTCCTAAGCACAAGGGGAACTCATCAGAGCATCAGCACCAAGGCCCTGCCTCTGCACTGGCTGCACAATGAATTAAGACAGCCTGTCCTTTTGGCACAGCCTAACCTAAGCCACCTGGGGACTCCTCCTCCTGCCCTAGTGAGGGCAATCAGGTCTTCAGCTGTGAGCTCTCCTCCACAGCTGAAGGCTGTCAAGGGGCAAAAGTGGAGAGAGTTGCTTTGCTCTGCTCTGCTTTTATGACTGACAGAGAGAAGATGAGGGTCCTCTTCAAAGTCCCAGTTGAGCACTTTATAAAGTAGGTTGCCTTGCTCTGCCAAGCAGATCTTCAGACTCCTTAACTGCCCACCTTCTGCACCCGTGGGGCAGTCCCCCTGAGGCTGTGCTGCCTTGCTGCTGTCTGTTTAGAACAAAGGGTTGGGAAAAGTCACCACTTGGTGCAGGAGCACGCAGTGGGTAACATAAAAGAGCCTTGATCTCAGCATGGCTAGGACTGGTAGCCAGAGCAGGACACAGCTACTGCAACCTTGGTCGGACGTGTTTCAGAGCTGAGGACTCCTGAGCACAACAGAGGGCAATGGAGCTGAAAGAGGGAAGATGTGTGCACCTGACTTATGATGTTCACCTCCTCAGAGTCTGTAGTGAGAAGCACCTCCAGAGAGCACCTGTCTCTCTGCATTGACTGTACAGTGAATTAAGACAGCCTGTCCTTTTGGCACAGGCTAATCTAACTTAGGTGCTTTGAATTAGGCAGTGTGAATGGAGCCTCTTCTCTGGCTCCCTCAGTAATTTCCCAGTGTCTCTTAAATGCTACAAAAATCAGATGGAAAGTTGGGTAGAGAAAGTGCATTAGAGTCACTACCATCTGCTGGGGATATTAATAATAATTTCTTCTACTGAAGCTTGAGGGGAAAAAAAAAACCTTTAAAAAAAAGAACCCAAGTGTTTTGTAGCTTCCTGTTTAAATTAATCTCCTCTGACAACTGCTGATTTGGATTTGGGATTCGATCCTCCATATGTCTAGCTCTATTGGTCAATTAAGTGCAGGGGGCAATTGGGAGAAGCAGTGATGCTCGGACTGATTATAAGAGGAAGCATCACACAGTGGTTAGGACATGCAAAGCTGGCTGGAGCACTTGGCGTTCACACAGCTCAGCTCAGCACAGGGAGCTGCTGCTGCTGCTGCTGCTGCTTTTCAGGTCAAGGAGAATCTCCCTGGCTCCTAAAAGAGACAAGACACAGCTGCCTGGCTGTTGACCATTTGTGACCAAGGGGCACAGTTCCAGGGAAGGAATGAGCAAACGTGCACAAGGAGTTGTGGGGAGCAGAGGATCAAAAACTGAATAAAAGGCTACAGAAAAATGAATAGCTTCTTCCATTACCCACTGCTGTAGAAAGACAAATACAACATAAGCCAAAATGTTATGAGTAGGGACCAGCAGAGAAAATGAGAATCAGCTTATAATAATCCAGGTTCGTACATATGAGGGAAAATAAATGGAAACCAGGATGTTAGTAGGGAAGAATATCTGAAAATTGGCAATGATCAAATAAGGGCTGTGGGATATAGTGGACGGCAAATTAAGTTACAGCTCTACAATGTCATATAGCAGCAGCAGCAGGAAAATGAAAAGTTAACATTATTCTGTGCTTCATCTGCAGAGAAATCACGTCAGAAAGTGAGGAGGTACTGGCCCTCTGTACAGATCTGGCAGGACAGCACCTGGAATGCTGCCCTCAATTCTGGGCAACACACATTTACAGAAGATGTTGATGAGCACAGGGAATTCAGAGAAGACCAGCAGGAAAAAAAAAATTATTAAGGGCCTGAAAGCACTGACATATGAGAAGAGATTAAAATAATTAAATATGTATTGCTTGGCAAGGGCTAAGATTAACCGTCTACAAGTGTGTAAATACAAAGGAAGTCGAAGAATTGTATTAAGGGGTATAAATATAAGTGTAATAGAGCAAAAGTAAACACAGGCTCAATATTAACCAAAAAAAAAAAAAAAAAAAAAACAAACCAGACTTAGCCCTGAGGGGTTTTTTTAACTCTCCTTGAGAAGGTGAGGCTTATTGCTTGCAGCAGCTGTAGTGGCATGAAGAGAACAGGGTTGCAGTCATGCCTCAATGGGGAGTCTCCACAGAAAGACCCAGAGAAAAAGGCAAAATCTCGTGAGTCACCAGTGATTAGAAACAGCCCAGCAGAAGCCAAGGCTGTGGCACAGCTATGGGCCAGCTGCTGTAGCAGAAGGCAGCATGGAAAAGGAATGGAGAACAATCTGTGTCTTCAAAGGTCACCCAAACCCCAATTTTCTTGGGTGCAGGAGTCAGGCTTAGCCTCTCACCATCTTCTCTCTGTATCACTACAGCCGCTTCTCCCACTTGGGCCACCCAGGCCAGGAATGTCCTGGGATGCAGCTGTGTCCTGCCTGGGCTGGCAGCGGTGCCAGAGCACAGAGGTGCGGCCCCGTCTGACAGAGCCATCAGCAGGCGGTGCCTTCTGCCACACCGGGAGAGGAGCTGCTGGCACCGCTGCAGCATGCGCGCAGAAGTTGGGCTTGTCACTTTAAATACATTAGACAATAAATCATTCCTCTGAGACATCCCCAGAGGAAAAAACAGGGGGAAAAAATAGCACTTAAAAGCCCTTTTCTATTACCAAGCCTCTGGGGAGCTTTTAAACTTGGAGAATTTTTTAAGTGAATTGTATGCTTTTTTTTCCCCTTTGCCTGCCTTTATTATCAGTTCCTAACATTAGCCTTGCCTTCCCCTGACCAAAATCTCATTCAGACTAATTTTAGTTTCCTCCCCATTTCTTTCTCTCTCAAACCTTACAAGCACACAAATGAACACCCATAATGTTCATGTAACACTCTCTCCGATTTTACATCTCCTTCTAAACTAAAATTACTCTTTGCCAGTATTTCTTTCCTCCATATCACTCTCCACTTCTCTGCATTTCCCTTTGCTTGTTTATATTCCTCTGTATTTCCCACTTTCATCTGTCATTCTTTGTGTCTGGTTGTACCAAACAACTTGAACAAATTCAAAACATTTTCCCAGATTTTAGAACTGTGTAAATTTTGCACCTTGAACCTAATTTTATGAATCACTATGATGGGTTTCCTTTCTTACAGAGCATATCCCTTCACCCACGTCTTAGGAATCATCAAGCACTAGTGACCTAGAAGGGTGGTATTTCATCCCTCCATTACAGCTCTCCAGTACCAGGTCTTCCCAGCTGGACTAAGGAATAATGTTTCCTCCATTTTCCACTGCTCAGGAAGTCAGAGTGGCTATGCAACAGATCCCTCACGCAATGCTTAAATTGTTCTCCTGCCTACTGCTTTTATTTGGCCTTAAATCTTTATCATTAAAACCATGAGGAATAAGTCCATTCTGGTTGTATAACTTTGTAGAGCTGTGTGAGAGAAGTGGGTAGTGTTTTCCAGCTAAGCACAAGGATTTTATGTGTTCAGTCACATAGTGGATGTGTTTTGGAGAAGAAAGAGGGAATGTGGGGTAAGCAAGGGCAAATTTCAGGAAGCTGCAACTCTGTGAAGCAACCTGATGGTTTTCCACAGTCTGGGAATCAAAATGCACCTGTCAGCATCCAGCTATCATAAAACAACTCTTATGCCACAGCTGACCAAGCAGAGTTCTCCACAGGTGCTATGAGTTAATTGTGTTGTGTTGTGCCCAGGACTCACTCAATCCATTTCCCACCAAGCTGGCCTGTTACACCATAACATGGGAGAGACTCTGTCACAGGTCAGTGCACTCTGGCAGGGGCAGCAGCGGCTGTTCCAGCTGACTTTTTTTTGCTTCATTTTATTTTTGTTCCTATTGGTGCAAGTCCAAGGTGACCTTGTGATCTTCAGTTCCTCGTTGTGCCGATATTACCATGGGTCAAAGATGTGACTTTTAGGAAATCACAACAGAATCTAGTAGAAGACAATGGGCTGACTAACAGTGGAATTAACTTGCTTGGTCACTGGTAACCAATGGCCTGATGAGCAAGTGGCTGCATGGTGCTGAGTTGTTAGCTGATACTGAACCATGACGCCCAATAAGGCACCTCTCTAAACAGTAAAAATGTGGTATTTTTTATCACTACTGATAGTGAGAGAGTTGGGGCAGCAAAAGCAAACACATTTGATATCTCAGCCTTTGCATAGTGTTGGATTTGCCCTTTTTGGGCATTATTAATTAATAATTAAAATAGGAACAGAATTAATTAATATTATTAATTAATTTTAAAAGGAACAGAAACCACTACGTAGTTGGCCCCACATGATAAACTTAACAGGCTGAAGCATAGAGAAGAGGCAAAGAAAACGGAGGTGGAAAGAGAGGTAGAAACCATTACTCTGACACTCCTGCTCTCTTCAGGAGTCAATACTCATACATGTAAGCCAGTGGGCAAACTACTCATCTCCAGCTCATGCCTGCCCCTCTTCCAAAACCTCTTCACAGCCACAACTGAGTGACCAAATATCAGCCCCAGAACAGCCAGGGAATGGGTATGGAACACACAAACATGAAAGACTACAGCCCATATGGAAAGAAATGCTGCATCCTGAGTGCTTCTCCAGGGAAGCAGGTGGGAGGTTGGGGTGGGGATGGAAATGAAAGGTCTATGCCCTCCCTAATCATTTCCGCCACAGAAAGGGAGAGAGTGTGACATACGCCAGTGGATCGCAGCCATTAGAAATGAACCACTGGTGGCTGGCAAATTGTAAATTAGAGAGTCAGAGTGAGAAGAAAGAAAATCAAAGGGGGGACGAGGTTGTGTTTTATTTCACTTGTAGCACTTTTCAAATTCAGCCCTAACCAAACCTGATTAAAGTAAATCCCTTTTTTACGGCCTGTGGAGTCTATAAGATTATGGTGTTAATGGAAGTGTGATTCGATCCGTCAGTAATGGTGCATGTCGGGGCCCAGGCGCCTCAGACAAGTCCATTTTTTCAGATGTATTTATTGTTTTTTCCCCCCCGCCTCCTTTCTGTTCTCTGCATTGCAGTGTTTAATTGAACAGTTTAAAGTAATTCTTCTTCAAGGCCCATTAATTGATTTTATTTGTGTATTCTCCAGGGGTCAAGAGGAAAATATATAATAAAACATAAACTCCAGGTCTGAGTTTGTCACAGTTCCCACCTTTCCACAAACATAAAGAACATTTTATCTTCAGCATTTTCGATTTTTTTTTCTCTCCCCACTCATTTCCCTGCACTAGCGCTCTCAGGTGTTACCATCTCTGTTTCATTTTTCCACTGTTTATCTCTAAAATTTGCCACCGTTGCTGAGAGCACAAGGCAGCAAACTCCCTCTCCTTTTCCTGTGCAAAACCCACCACACTGGTTTTACAATGCCCCTTTGGTTTTAGGTTCTCCAAATGATTTCCCTTGCCCCCAGCTGAGCAAAGGGGGGAAGCACTGGGTTACACATATTTGTAATTCAGGGGTTCTTGAGCAACTCCTGAGGAGTCTGCCTCTTTCAAACTGCACACGAGCCTTTGTATGACAGCCAAAAGCTGCTTCTTTCTGCCACTTGATCTGCAAGGGGACACTGTTTCCTTCCCAGCCTCCCCAATGCTCAGCATAAGGTAACTGGCTGCTCCCTATATATATATATATTGGGCTGGCTTTATTTACTTCAGATACTGCAAAGCCATTTGTTTCCTTCAGCTCTCAGCTCCACTCCCTAAAGCTGGCCCCAAATACAATTTTTTTTCAGATTCCCCTTGCTGAAGCCTTTAGTCTCTGCTTCCATGCTGTTCTTCTGCAGTAAGTACATTTCTTTTAATAGAGTTTTCAGAACACAAGGGGTTTCTTTTTATTATTATTTTTAAATCACAAAATGTGCCAGGGAAGTTTTCATCCTCCCACTCACCTCACTCAGAACAGTTCCACAAACTGCCTCTAGATTAATGCAAGCCAAAAGATGCTTTTCCTTTTCTTTCCACCCTCTGACTGACATGGTCTGGGTGAAATATCATTGCCACAGCTAGGGCAGTTCTCTGGGTGTGCAGCCTCACCAATCAGTTTCATGCAATCCTGGTTTGTTTTGAAATTTGACATTGTGTAAAATATCAGATGGGACCAAATCCAAGATAAACCTCTTACCAGTAGGCCTCTTGTTCTGTCTCCTCCTGGCTGCAGGAAAAAAAGAAATCTATTCTATACTACAGCTGATGGAGAAGTTATGGAGGCAGAATGTAATTACACCAGAGTGGAACCTTGCCTTAGTCCCTTTACTTTTACAACAAGTATTCCAGCCAGAACAAAACATATGTACCTAAAGGTACACTCAGACCTAGGGCATTGCTCTCCATTGTCATTGGAGTGGTTTCCTGGAGTGACAGCTCATGGATTAGCAGGCACTTGCTCTTTTGACAAGACATGAGGCATTACTGCAAGGTGAATATGGTCTCCTGGTTACTTCTAGGAAATATTTACCACTGTGTCATGTTCTTCTCCAGTTATCCTCATCTTCTGGCTCTAGTTTTATGAGTGCATTTGGAACCACCACCTTGCCTTTTCCCACTTATTTCACTACCTGCTTTCTTGCTCTGCTGAGGTATCTCTAACATCTCTGCTGAGATATGCTCCAGAACACCTCTGCCTGGTGATTAGCCTCTTCTACAGCAAACAGAGAGATCTCACTTTCTTAAAGGCAGGCAGTATTCTTAGCAAGACAGTATTCTTGTAAGAGGGGCTTCACCTATTTGGAAGTAGGGTGATTTTTGGAATAGGGAAAAGAAGTTCTCTTGAGAAGTCTTATCTTCTGTGATTTAAACATAAATCATTATCTATCATTTTGCTGTCTGCAGAGACCTGTGTCCATGGTACAGAGCTCCATACTTTAGCTCTTGACCCTGGACAGTAATCTTCTTAACTTTCAGTTACAGCCAGACTCTGTCAAACAAGAATAAAATAAAATTTCCTCTGTGCATACACATAGAAATATATAACACCATCCTCCCCATGGTCTTGTGTCAAGATTGAACACCTCTACAAGTCCATTATCATCTGAATTCAAAGGATCCCTCTCCTCCTCAAGAGCTTTCATCCTGATCCATCTTGGTGTCTTTTAGCAATGATTTTACTCTTTGTATTTCAGCTATAATTTCATTTCAGTGTAACCTTGACCTGCCTATGCTACCAGAGCAGATCTCCTTCGTCTAATTGTTCTCCCTCCCCCATATACATATGAAACTCAGTGTCCTCCCTTAGCTAATATAATACAAAGGAATCAATCTGTCAGGCACACATACCCGCACAGCCTCAGCAAATTAACCTTGCAGAGTAATTAGGGCAAGCGCCATGGTGTGGGTATCATGGCCTCATTTTGCTGGTCGAAGCATTAAAAAAACTACCATAGCACAGCTACCAGTTAAAATCAATATCCCACTGCATCAATGAGAATAAAGCTACCCAAGTGCTTTCTTGCTCCCGTGGTGGGCCACAAGGGTGCACACAGGAGTCTGGAGGTTCTGGAGGTCCCTCTTGTCACAGCTCTGATGGAGGCCAGACTTGAGGATTGAGTGCTCTTTAGTAGAGGCTGGAGGTCCTCAAAGGCTGGGCAGAGGACAGATTTACTGGAGAAGCTCGTAAGTTGCCAGTCTTTCCAGGCCTGTCATGGCCTAGGAGCAACAAAAGTCAGAGAGTTTCTACTCACACTGCATAATTGGCAGAGCCTGTCACAACACTGCAAAAGCCAGCTGCTGCTTTCTGCTCAGAGCTAATTCCACCTGATTTATTTAATATTGTAATGAATATAATCCTTTCTTGCCAGCCCCCTCCCTACACACTCAGCCAGCAGTTAGAGACAGCAGACACTGCAGATAAACCTGCACAAGCAGGTGGTGTGGAATTCCTTGGCTCTTCCAGGGACTGAGCAGCTCAGCACTGTGCTCCAGAGAGGGCAGTGGGATGCGTGCTGGGGAAATGCAGCCATGCCATTGTTTTCTCACACCTAGGAGAGGCTTTCAGATCTGCAGAGAGGGTAAATGTGTGGACAACTAGGTGTGACCACAAGTGAAGGACATAGCATAGCACTGTAGGAACCCAGATTTCAGACCGGGAGAGATTAAAAGAGATGTTGCGAGGGATTAGAGATGCAAGGGGGTGGAAAGGGAAGATACTCAAGAAGTAGGGTAAAATAAAGCCAACTTGCTTAAGCAAAGATGCCAGCAGAGACAGGGGGTTAGGACATGGCACCTGGAGGAAGTTCAGGTCTTTAATGGCTTCTTCCCACTGGAAAAACATATTAAAGCCAAGCCCACTTGAATCAGACAGTGACCAAGCCAGGGGTGGCAATATCTGAAAAGCAAAAAAACTCTGGAAGGACAGTAACTTCTGATGAAATTTGGCAATTGTTTAGCTCTCAATCTTCTGCCCTGCCAAAGTGCAAGCAGGTAAAGCCAGTAGGAGAATGAGTTATGCAGCACCTCAATGGCAGCTTCAAGAGCTGGACTAAAGTTTGATCTTTTGAGAGAATAAATCAAACTGTGGCTATGAGCAACATCAACAAGCGCAGCCATGGAAAGAAGTGAAAGAGAAAGGAATGGGAAATACTTCTCCCCTCCACACAGCATCTCGGGATTGCATCTAGGTGAAGGAAGGAAGCCAGATACTCCTAGACTCTCTTTGCCAGGGCAAGACCAAAAGAAGACCTGCAGCCTAGCCTTTCGTTCAACAGCAGAATCAATACTGGTTTCAAATTGGGCTTTATTATCGTGAGCTCAGCAGGAACCCTGACAGGATGCTTGGAGAATGAGACAGCATTCAGGAGAGCTGCTTTGGGGTCACAACTGTAGGGAACTGATAGAAACGATGAGAAAGGAGTCTGGAAACTGCTGAGAGCCAGACATGTTTAACAGAGGGTGAACCAGACAGAGAGAGCCAAGAAGTCTTAGGATGTGGAGGAAGAATACTGGTCCACAGGAAACAAGTGTCACAAATATTTGCTTGCTCTGGAAACATTTAATTTGCTGTTCCCACCATGGAAATGGCTGGTTACCCCCGGAAAATATGAGCCCTTATGTTTTATGCCAAATTCTGCTAACTGACCTGATTTCAGAGCCCATGACAACCAAGAAGTTGTAGAAGGAGGCTGCAGTTGGGCAGATTGTCTGTCACATTAATACACAACCATAATTTTCAGATTGTAAATTGTTTAGGGAGATACTACATGAAATGAATGAGCAAACATGGAGAAAAGTTGTTCTCTTTAGAGTGTCACATACTGTTAGAGTTGTTAAGTAGTTGCTTAAATCCAAACATTTTTCTTCCTGCCCATCTTAACTGTGTGTTTCCCAGAATTCAGGATAATTAATCTGTAACACATCCAGCAGAAGCTGTGCATAGGAACTATCACTGATGCATGAGCCATGATACTGAAGGTACACTCTCATCCAGATGAGCTGCCACCTGGAGTGGACAGATGGAGATGAAGGGGAGGAGGGATAAAAGCCAGTTGAGTGAATGGTTTCATTAAGCTGCAAGGAGGAAGGAAAGTGTGTAGAAATGAGAATCAAGAATTTTTAGACACTAGCAACATGGCAGTGAGTTTGTATCACTCAGTGGAAACAAGGACCTTTGCTCCATCCTGAGGAGAATATTGCAGGTTTCCTACCAAGAAAGAAATAGTGGTACTGTAACATTCTGACTTTACCTTTCTCCCTGAACCTAGGGAAGGGCCTAGGGAAAGTCATGCTTCCCTTCCCTATCCCCCTCTTACGACAGACACAGAGGACTTTGGGGCACGTCTTCACAGATTTGGTTTGTTTAGAACCCCAGCCAGGGTGGAGTGGTTCAATAAAACTGCCAGTCTCTCATATTAATACCAGGTCTTTGAGTAATAATCCAGGCTTTTAGTGACCTGGAACACCAGCTATGCTAGCAACAAACTTAAAGTCACAAAGACGACTAAGTGTGAAACCAGATTTAAAGATTTAGTAGCTATTCTCAGCAGTCTCCTGTTCAGGCAAAATGCGTCAAAGGCATTTGGAAACTCTGAGAGGTGCCCTGAAATGGCAGCTGATTTCATGACTGACAAGCAAAGCAAGGGGCTTATCTCTGAGACAGAAATGAGCAGAAGGAAAATTGCCACCAGCTACAGGAAAGAGCGGATCAGACTTCCCGGCGAAAACACTGCTTCCTCTGCCAGTGGAACCTGCCCCCTCCTTCTCCAGAAAATGCATTTCAGAGGAAGGAGGGAAGGAATTTGAAGGGGTGAAGAAAGCCAAAGTGGAGGAATGTCATTGGGAATCTCGATGTTTGCAGGATCTCTGGCAACCCACCCTCTTCCCCTGCCCATTATGGCTCACAGACACTCCAATCTACTCAGGTAATGACCGGGGAAACAGATTTCCTATCCTTGGATCTGCTGCCATTCCTGAGCTTGCAGCAGACATTTTGTAATCAGAGAGCCTGTCAAGAGAGACAAGAGCCTTTAGCAGAAAAGAAAAGTTAATTGTGGAACAAGGGATTTAAAATCTGTGCAAAGGGGGACAATAAAAGAAACAATTATGGAGTTTAACCACTGCTGCTGGCATGGCATTGAATGTCATTTGTCATTAGCTACACTGATACAGTTAAACTGTGCACTCAAGGCTGATGTTTCGGTTTCCTAGTGATTTTTGGAACATCAGCAAAAGTTTTGTTTCAAACAAAACCAAATAATTTTTTCTATTTCAGGCATTTAATTAAAAATGATTAGAGGTTTTATTTTAAAGAGAAGTTGCTTCCAATTGACACACACACAAGAATTTTTTTTTTTTTTTTTGAAAATGGGAAAATGGGACATTTTGGTTTTGGAAGAATTTGGGGATACTACTTTGAGAGCTGTAGAAATAGACACAAAAGCGGCCATGTAGTCAGCATTTATTACCCTGCTTTATTCTGTGTGCATGCAGATACAAACCCAGCCAAGACTGTAACAGTCCATTTTCACAAAGCACATTTAGGGCTGGCATTAATTTGCCTTTTATGCACATTTTTAAAGGTATATTTGCTAAGCAGAAGTGTGAGAAACTACTGCTTGATCTGAAGCATCTACAGCTGGCTGGAGGAAGCAGAATTTCTCCTACTCTTGCTCCAAGCAATTACTGTGGTTTGGCATTACCAGGATTAAACTGTGGCATTTCTGCTATAACCTACTACAGAGAGCAACTCAGGGCCACTCTGCCTCCCCAGGTGGCATTAGGGAAGCACAACCTGAAGTACTGTGCCTTTCATAGAGGGAACTGGCAATCTATTTTATGTATTGATGGATGGCAGAAACCATCTCAAGCAGTTTGGGACTCCATCTACACACAGAGCTGTAATTGTTTTGTCCCTTGGCAAAGGTCTGCAGGGGAAGGGCAGCAGAGATTTACTCCATGATTAAACTCCAACATGACACATACAGATCTGACTGTAACTTCCTTGCAGTTGTATTTTACTCCCCCAAAAGAGAAATTCAAGTAGAAATGACCTGAATTCTATTTGGTGAGATGGGGTTGTTCCTTGAGATGCCTTGCAATCACTGTTCTCCAAGCTAAGTCTAAACAAAAAGGGCAGTCGTTTGGGAAGGGTTCATCTGAAATTAAGCATGTAGTGCAGAGAGATACACTTTGGAGGTGTTGAGTTCTCACAGCTACTTCATAGTATCATTTGGGTGCAAATGTAATAGGAATAATAAAGCAGATGGAGGGATGTTGGACCCAGGAGGGCACTTAGCCCAGACTTTAACATTAGCACTTACAGGAACAATAGAGATGCCTTAGAAAGTAAAATATGGAAGGAGTTTTGAATCAGTCTTGGCACCTTGGAAACCCAGAATAACAAAAAAAACCACATTATTTTAATTTAGTTAGTCTTCAAAAAACCAAGCAACATGCCTATTTTTATAGCTTAAAACCACCTTCAGGTGAAGTGAATTTTTTTTTGTCATTTTGGTTTTTACAAGAACTAAAGAAAAGTAGATAAATAAATTTGGTTAAAGCTTCATCAGCAGTTTAACAGAGAATATTTGAAATTAAAGACCCTGTTCAGAGCCATCAAAGTAGGATGGTCTGGGCAGGTCAGATCTGCCCTGTGGCTCAGGTCCTTCTGGCCAGCACCTGCTGGAGAAAGGGTGAATGATGGTGATGACTATGACAGAGTCCTCCATCCAAAGAGCTGAGTGCTCTCGGGCACAGCCAAGCCCCTGCCACCATAAATCCCTCTTGCTCACACCTCCCTGCAATCTGCAAAGCAGGACCCAAAAGTACCATCATACTGTGCACTCATCAGAGGCAGACACAGCCAGCAATGCAGACTGTCAGCCAAACTATGCCCACTCAGGGACACAAAAACCTAACTGGGGAGTTAAGAGCTCATTTCTTACTGTGCAGTTTGAGGGCTGGTCTGCCAAAAGGAGGATATTAGACTAGACAGCTTCTGAATCTGACACATTCTGCAACACCTGTGTTTGTCAGGGAAAACATTTGATACATTTGCTTTTGCCCCATTCTTCTCTGAAGAGGAATTGTCAATAAATAATTTAAGCACATCCCTTGCTGGCTGTTACTGTCCCAAGGTCTCCCTTCCATCAGTATTCTCCAAAAGGAAGCATGCTTCTTTCTCTCATAATGCACTAACTTTTTCATTGCTTCTTTATGCTCACTTCTCACCAATCTAAATAATGGATCAATTGAGGTTTTATTCTTTGCTTTAATTAGGTCTTGAATTTTGAGAGTATTTTACTGTAATTACTTCATTAAACGTGAACTGAAAAGCAAAAACCTTCCAAAACAAAGTGAGCTGTGTTTGTGATTTTCTTTTCTTTTTTTTTTTTTATGACACATAAAGGCAAACTCAAAACTCTAATAGGGTATGGAGTTTTTCTCTCAGCTCTCTGTCTGGGTAAATAGTGACAGCCTGTGCTCACTGTTTTAAACCAGCAGAGAGTAAGAAAGAGAAGGACAGAAGGGCAAAATAAGGCTATGGACCAACTCAGTCAGTTAGTCTTTGATTAATGTGGCCTCAGCATACTAAAACTGCTTTTATTACACATCCACCTAACTCATATGCAATTGCCCATGCCCTTGGTGCTTTATTTCAGGATAAAATAATAGATTATGGAGGTACCTAGGTTACACCTTCCTTTTATTTGAGTGTGAACAAGATGGCAGAAAACCAGTAGGACAACTTCCTACCAACTCCCCATCACACCAGCATAATTCTCCTCTGAGTGACTCCACAGATTTTTGATCCCTTCTACACCAGCTGGCAACTGCCTAACACTCAAGGCAAAACACAGCATCAAACCACAAAGCTTGTATTACAGAGGGGCAAGTGGGAAAGAGAGGGTGCAGGGAGGCAAGCAATTGGCTGAAACTGGAGCAACAGCTTCTTCCAGTTTGGAAAGTCCATGGTCAAATGCTGATTAAGTCAGGAGAAGTTTCAATATCAAATTGAGAGGTCCTCAAATGGAGGAAGTCTGGTTCCTCACGCTTAGTTAAATACATCTGGACTATTTTTTTTACACTGGGAGGCATGAGGGGAGGAGGAGGGGAAAGAGGATATGATGGAGGGAGAAGATTGAGTCTGCTTTTCCATCACTAAAATTTGAACTCAGATTCTGAAATGGAACACTTTAGAGTCTTAATATTTCTAATGGTGCAAAATTAAGCAGGAACGTGCATTTTCAGGACATTGTCATAACAGATTCTGTATCAAACCAGTCAAGAGCATGAGAAGGAAGAGGACTGCTATGCAGTGCATTTTAAGATCTTAAAAATCCCCTTCACAATCGTTCCTTCTCCCTGTTCCCCCGAGACTTCTTACTTGGATAACAAACTGAGATGCAACCAGGAAAACATACATCTAATGCATCCAGATTGCTTAAGTTCTGGATTTGTACAGCCCTTAGCACAAAAAGATTAATTCCCTTGAAGATTAATTGTTTTAAGCACTTATGCCAAACCAGCAAGAAGCAAGAATAATTGCAGTCTGAAAAATCAAGAGGATCTGTGGAGAAGTCCAGGAAGACTCTACAACACTATAAATCTCAGGGTGCAGATCTTAAAGTTATATTGTGTAATAATCGTAACAACAGAACAAGGTGTTTTATGTATGATTTGATAAAACATCCCATCCCAAACTTATTAACACAAATCCAGTGGTGTCAGGTCAAAAGGTCCTGCTAGCTCCCCAGCCATGTCTGGCACTGGCCACAAGCGAATTCCCTATGAAAGGGTTATAAAAATCCTGACAAAAATACAGCAGTGTTTCTCCCCAGTATATTCTCCCAGCACACAGCAATGTAAAGCCTAGAGACTTCCTCAGCCAATATTTACCTATATATTTGAGTTTAATGGCCCTTGATGGACTATTCCATGCACTCCCTAATCCTTTTTTGAACCTATTCTTACTTCTGGCCTCACAGACAACCCGTGGTGACAATTTCCCTACTTAATTGTATAGAGAATGTATAATACAATGTGAATATTGCAACTAAATGAAGGCTAAAGGGGAAAATGATAAGTCTGTGAGCAGGATGAGAGAGAGAAGGGGAGGAAATATTTTGCATGATTAAAGGGGATATGATAAGGAGTGACAGGCTGAAATTATATTCAGCTCAAAGAACAGAAAAGATCTCAGCCTGTTGGGTAGTTATGTATGCTCCCAGTGGATGTGTTGATAACTCCACCTTAAACTGGACAGCATAATTCACTCATCTGGCAGCAATACCTGGGACTATCCTGTTCTGGAAGGAACAGCAAATAGCCTGGATATAAAAGCAATTTTTCAAGCATTAGAATAAATTTTTTAAAGGCAAACACAAATTCTGAAAGGAGGAAAGTTTTCTAAAAAGAATTCTTGAACAGAACTCCTACCTGCTGCAAGGGAAAAGGAAGAAAGACATTACATTTAATGCTGTGAAAGGGCTGCAGACTGAGAAAGGCTGTCTGGCCTTACAGAGAGGACGCATGTGGTACAGATTGTTGTGGGCTGACTGATGCCAATGACTCTATGCAAGGCTGCATTCGGGGCTGTTTTTCTTAATGTGCTCGCTCTGCTCTGCTGCTTGGTTGGTAAATTTTTGTTAGTCAAACTGGCCAAGAGGGAGCTGGATTAGTACAAAGGGAGGATTGATATGGCTACCATGGCTGAGACCAAAAACATGCATACACATATGTGTGCACTCACACAAATTTGAAGTGTAGGAATCTCTTACGCATCCAGCCTATTAAGGAAAAGTAGAGAATAAGAAATTTTATATTGTTGCTTGTAGAAGGGTTCTTCATCTGTCTCTGGAAAATGCCAGGGTATTTAGGAGGAAAAAAGGAGAGGAACAGATCTTAATTTTTCTGAAATCTCAGTATTAAAGCCAATGGACTCTTGAAATTTATCCCAGCTTCTGTATATTCTGAAAAGCATGCCTCTCCCACAGATAGTATTAGGGGAAGATGTTCCCAAAGTTTTTAAACTCCTTATCAGTGTTTAGCCTTGGGATCATCTTGTCTGGTTCTTCTGGATCCCATCTGGAGGTTCTGTTGCCTAGAGGCCACAGGATAAGTTCCTCTTCGTGTCCTGCTCAGCCCATGGCCCTTCTAAAGAGTCTGACAACAAAAGTGGGTCACTTTGAAATTACGGGTTCTCTGATGTGAATTCCTGCCCACCAGAACTGGATAGAAATGACCAACTCATTTTGTATCCCATAGGTTGCTGCAAGATAGCAGCTTCCAAGTTTGCTGAGCTGGGCAGAATTCAAACTGGCAAGCTTTACTGCTCTACAATGGCTTTCCATTTCACCTTTGAAGGAAAAATTATCTAAAGTGGTTCTGCCAAAATCAGAGCTCACTTTTACCCCCCTTCCTTCTCCACCATATTTCAGGACTGAGCGTGACATCTGGCATGACACATGGGAAACCTGCAACCTAGATAACACATCCATCTTTATAAGTGAAAGACATCCATATATTTCAACATAGAGTAGGAAAGGCTTGCAGCAAGAGAATCCAGCAACTTGGCTAGGCACTCTGCATATTTTATGAATGTCAGCATCTACACTACCTCAGCCAGTGGAAAAACAATGCTCAGCAAAGTGGTCTTGAGGGTACTGACTTGGGCAGCAGAGACAGGTACTTCTAGGAGAGAAGACTGTGTCTGTGTTTCATTCTTCTGCTTTTCCCCATGCTTCCTGGCATCTCCACAACTGCTGTGTCTCACAGTTCTGCCTTCATTTGTGGAAGAAGGCAAACGTTCATACACTGGGCAAGGCAAGTCCCCAGCTACTGTGTTCCTCACACTACCTTCCTGCAGCCGTTCTGCACATGGCTCAGGGAAGCATGCCTCAAAGCCCTGTGCAGCTCTTGGCGCACATCTGTCTCATTCCCCATCTCCCTTTGTGATCCATGTTCCACATCCACCTGCAAAGTCAAGTCCTTGCTCTTCTGACCTACTTTGGACTTCATTGTACTTGCTGTTGTTACAGACTGTTCCAGGCTGCTGTTTCAAAGCCACCTCTTCCTCTGTGGTTACACACAGCAGCTCTGGGGAGGACAAGGAGTGCTTAAAGGCCAGGACAGCTGAAAATACTAACATTGGTATGTTTTGCTGATGAACAAATCAGACACATGGGCAAATATCACTATCTTTTTAGAAACACTTAGAAGTCTGACTAAGCATAAGAGCAAGATATGCCAGCCTATTTCTAGCTGAACATCAACACACACAGCTTATGGTTCCAGAGAGCAGCTGGGGTGAATTCAGCCAAGGGAATTCTGCTGCCTCCTTCTCCTTATATGCAAACCCAGAAAAATAAAGGGTCCATTCTACAAACAAATTCTCTCTGGCCAACACCTGAGGAAGACAGGGTGAATTAATATCCCACTGGTCATTTAATTCAGAGGTGGTTTCTCTGCAAGGGGATACAATTTAAAGTTCCTCTGAAGCTCTTAAGATTCTGTAGATGTGGGAACCATTTGGACAGAAGAGCAAACTATTTATGTAACACACACTCCAGGCTTGCTTCCAAAATGCTGGCCTTTGATCAGGAAAAGACATTATCTAAAGCCAACCCTACAAACACCAGCAAGAGTGCCAGAGTGGCCAGATGGTGCTCGGGTACCACTGCAGCCCCCTGGACCGATTCCCTTGCAAACACTGGCAACTGTGATGGGCAAGGACGCACCCTCCCTCCCCATTGCTCCCTTCATAAATGCAGCAAGGTGTGCCAACTTTCCCCGGCAGCATCAGGCACTCCTGCAGCTCCCTACTGCTCCTCTTGTAAGCACGTTGCCAGTGGGCCCTCACAGTGCCAAATTCTGCTGCATCTCCCAATCTGCCTCTGTCAAGCACTGGCAGAGGTGCCACCACAGCGTCGCTACTGATCCGCTCCTCCTCACCCCTTCAATTGCAGGTAGTGGAAGTGATGCCAAGGCGCTCAGATTGTGCCAGACATAGATAAAGATGCTTTGCAATAACACCTTCTTGCAAGAAATGGCAAAAAGACCCAAGTATCCATATGGTGCTCTAATAACCTTCCCTTGCCCTTTATGGCTCACAAACACTTGCAAGGATACCAAGCTGCCCAGAGTAACCTTACAAATCTTGGAGGCACTCCTTAATCAGAGGAAAAAGAATCCTTCAGTGCTGCTGGCACGTTGTTTCACTTCCTCATATGTAGTTCCCAGCCATCTACAAGTTTATAAGCAACTGCTCTTACAATAATTACCATCTCTTCTGTCTTCACCACCAGGAAAGCTGCCCTGAGGACACCCCGAGATATACACAGGCAATACCTCTAAATGCTGTGACACAAACCAGTACTGCTAAATTAGCTTATTCACATGCCTCTTTAGTGTGATGGGTTTTGGTGGCACACTGTTTCAGTGGTCCGCTGATAGACCATTACTAGCAAATGCCTAAGATTTTGGTACATGTATAAAGAAGGAAAAAAACCCCATGGCCCAAGTGACGTCTTAGAGCGCTTATGCTAATTAAAAAATTAGGCTGTTCCCGTCTCTTCCTACAACTGCTGTATATTCTTCACTGACCCGCAAACCAAAATTGAACTTTGGCTGTCTGAAAGGAGAGAGGCAGATTTTTTCTAATACTACCACCTGAAAGCATTGTCCCTGCTTCCCTCCACTGACACCACTTGGCCTCTTTGGCCAGCTACAAACCCATGCTGCTTCCGCTTGTAAAGGAAAAACCTGACAGAAGATGAAAGGCTGCTTCTGTGCTCCAAATGCCTCATACTTTGATTAAAAATGTTTTTGTCAATTAGAGATTGATTTTTGCTGTTCATTAAAGTGATGGATGTCAGTGCTGATGGAGGTGATATTTTACCCTGCGGTGGCCTGCTATATAAATGGGTAGGAGAAACCGGAGGCTCCAGTTTGCTGGAGTGGAGTTGGTGACCAGGACTGGGATAAAATAGGCCAAGCAGGGGATGGAGAAATGAGAGCCACAGTGCTCAGAGAGGAGCAGGAGAAAGGTCTCATTGCAGAGTTCTGTAGTCAGTCCTTACCACTTTATCTTTCTGCAGGCACTGTGGAAGCTGAAGATAAGGACAGAGATGTGGGGTGTTTTGGAGGGTTGCACAGTGGGGATGAAGATATGGACTGTATAAATGCCATAAGCTGGTAAGTTTTTATAGACAGGCCATGCAAAATTTCCCCAATCAAAGATGAGCTTCTCCTCTAGGAGCTCACACCCTGACACTGCCATTAAAAGGACATTCCCTGAGAGGAAGAAAGGGCTGTCCTTAAACTGCATGGGATAGCTTCAGCTAATATATAAGAAAAGTTGAGAGCTTCTAGTACATAACCAAGAACTGTACTGCTGTTTTCCCAAAATTAATCTACTTTTACCACTCACTTTCTGCAAGGCAGGGCCATACCTGCTACCTGCTACTGGAAAGGGTAAGACAGGAAGTTACCAGAAGCTACAGTATTTTCCAATGTTGTACGCATTGTGCTTTTGGCATTATTAGCCCTGGCCATGTGAAGGAGAAAAATCAGGAGTCATACACATGAAATAGTTGAGTCAGACCATCTATTGCAGGGGCACAGCACACACAAATATGAAATCTCCCTGGGGCTGGGTCTCCTCAGAACTACCAGTACCTGTAGAAGAGAATTTGGGCATCCATGCATCTCCAGAACTATGATACAGCCCCTTGACAACCCAGGTGAATTTTACAGGCATTTTCAATCTACTGCACATCCATCAGTTCTTCTGCAGGCAAGGAAAGAGAAAGTAATGCACCCCTGCCCCAGAGGAGAGTCCTGATGCAGCAGGAATTCAAAGGCACAATTCAAAATTCAATGGCCTGACAACAGTCCCCATATAAAATGTCCCAGTCTCTGAGAAAGTCATTTGGGACTAGCAGCTACATGAGATGTTACAGCAGCTTCACTCTTTGCTGGGGCAGTAGCAGGAGGATTCAGGTGTGCACAATGCTATGATTACATGAAATGGGTTGAATAATGCCCTTCATGCCATGCTATACTCCTGCCTCCTGCAGGGACGAAGAGCAGCCACATGGCAGTCACTAGTGCACAACAGCAGGCTGAAGCACAGCTCTGCAAAAATCCACCTGCTCCCTCTCACCACTGAAATCTGCTATCTGTAGGTCCCCCATCTCCTTCAAGTTTCAGTTTTAGACACAAACTCTGTGCCTATAAAAACACACACGCGCACAGACACATATATTTGTATGCTGATGAGATCGTTAAATTTATCAGCTCTCCAATTCATTTGA
Organism: Melozone crissalis; assembly: GCF_028551555.1. NCBI lineage: Eukaryota > Metazoa > Chordata > Aves > Passeriformes > Passerellidae > Melozone > Melozone crissalis. The sequence goes on along the minus strand of NW_026535786.1, from coordinate 16,828,814 downwards.
GGTTCGTTATGGAGCTGCAGCGCTGCTCCTTTCATCTGGAAATGGAAAGGGAACGGCCTTTACCCCTTTCTCGAAATTAAAGTGAAATGGGTACCATTTTATTTTAAGTGCCCATTAACTAAAGCGTAACTGAAACCAAGTTACAATGGGTGCCTCAGGGGAATGAACGTAGGAGGGAACACACACACACACACTCACACACACCCACATCCACCACCAGCAAATGGTGGTAGGCACAAAAATCCGGGGAATAAACATCAAAGCACTTCATAGTGCAGTGATAGTTAAAAGCCTATTTTACACCCAGAAATGGTGAGAGATGCAGGCCCAAGAGCTCTTCAGTGCCTTTGAAAGACCCATTTAAGACTTATTAAAATATTACCTGGTTTTTTTTTTTTTGGTGCCTTTTACTGGATTTAAACTCTTAATTCATCTTCCGTAATTTTTTCTGCACTGGGCTATTGTAAGGGGGAAAAAGACTCAATACTGTTAGTAAAAGGATCTAATTGGTAACTTCTTTTCATCTCACAAGCCCCCTATCCCTCCCTCCTCCTCTCATTCCTTACAGGTTGGGTCATAGCAGCTTTCTTAATCTTTGGAGATTATTCTTTTGTGGTTTGATGAGACTTCACTAGACTCTTAAATCTTTTCATTTCACCTCATTTAAATATTTTGGCCAATTGCTGAAGTTAATGATGATGAATAGGATTAAGATTAAAGGCTTAAAAGGGTTAGGAGGAAGAAAAAATATATTTCATTTCCAACAATGCATAAAGAAGTCTCTTTTCCTCAGTGCTGCATTACATCTCTGTTAGGGCTGTAGCTTGTAGTTCTTGGCAGGTCTCTGACATGGCTGCATCTGTCTGTCGCTCTGCAACATCTCTTTTTGGCATCAAGTTCAGTAGGAAAGATCAGGACCTTTGCACTGTCTTTGCATATGCTCACTTATCCTTTGTGCTGTCTGCCTCTGCTTGTGCTCTGTCTGCGCTTCCCTGACTTATTCTAAACCCACGTATCTGAGTATAACCTTTCAAAGATGTCATTTAAAATAAAAAGACCCCGCACATTTATATAGACAAAATTATCCTTATCATTTTGCACAGCAATTTAGAAGACAACCAGCCTGAAACTCTCATCTGTGCACAGTACAATCCTTTCCCAGAGGAAAATATCTTCTCCTTTATTATTCTAAAACTCCTTTCATACACTGATTTCTTCCGATACAAAGTTGAAAATTCATCCTCATAGTATATGAAGCCACAGAAATTGGACCAAACTGGAAATCTAGCTGCAACTAAATAAGTCATATTTCCCCATCAGTCCTTTGCTTAAAAACATAAATATAATCTCACAGAAATTGCAATTCTAGGAAGTCTTAAATCAGTTTGGACAGGATTGAATCCCTCTGGCTGCTGTTTCAAAATCAGTGGAGAAGAGAGCTCATCAAGTGGCTTGAGGGGGGGTAATACAAGTTGCCAAATAAAATCAGGCAATTCTCTGTCAAATCCAGGTTTGCCAGGTAAATTGTGAGCTGGTGGTACTATACCTGAACAAAAATCTCTTCTCTGCCCTGTCTGAAGCAGCAAGGAAAAGGTGGGTGGATGGACGCAACCAGTTCGTGGAGCAGCACCAGGAACTTGTCAATGCCATACAAGACCCCTGCTCTGACAGGGTATTCTCCATGTTTACCTAAACACTTCTTCCATCCTCAGTGTTGTAAATCTAAATCTTCTCCAACACAAACTTTTTTAACAGGTGGGAGGAGAGTGAATACATTTTCCAGGCTTCAGTGAAAAAGCTGCCTGAGAGGGAACATCATTTATAATGTTAAGGACTAAAAATGGCTTACTGTGGGGAATAAAGTGAGCTATGGGTCTGCTGAAGATTTCTGGCATATTGAACAAACTGTACTGAAGCTCTAACCTAAAATATTTAAAACAATATTTACCAGAGTTCATGTTAGACTTGGTTGGGGCAGAGCAGGTCCATTAGCAAAGAAGGAATGTGCACAGTGCTGGAGTCTGTCTGGGCTCAATAAGAGATGAGCAAGGATGGGAATGCAAGCTCAATGGAGGGAGCTGGAATATCATTTGGTGTTGCCTTAGGCAAAGCACAAAGACAAGCAGTTCTGCTAAGATGAGTCTGAGGATTGAGTATGACTGATACCAAACTTGACGGGGAAAAGCTAATGGGGTGAACAAGGATGGACAAGTACAAGGACTTGCCACTCCAGACTGAGGGAAATATGTGTACATTGAGCAGGCTTATTTCAGATCATCCTTGTACAACACTCTCACCAACTCTGTGTTTTGGCCAGCATGAGTAGAAGACCTGGAGAGGAAGCCCCCCAGGTGTGTTCACAGCTCAGTAAAATGCAGCACTAGCAGTAGAAACCTTGCCTCCTGGATGACAACTCAAGTAACTGGGCCATTTCCTAAGAAAGAGGCGGTATTTCCTCGCTGCTGAAATGAGAGACTTTTTGGAAAATCCTAGACATTGCAGGCAGTGCATAATCATTGTCCTGGCACAATAGAAAGGTGACTCTCCCAGTGGGGGTTGCTTACCCTAAACGTGTCCAGAAATGTGTTCAGTTCTTTATGCTTCTTAAAGTCTCAGCAGCACCTTCTGTAACTGCAGGGTGGAAAAATCCTAGTGTGCTCAACAAATTCAAAATCAAATGTTTTGACTGACACAGCGGGCTTGAACCAGGGACTGTCAGAGATAAAAGCAGAAGGTAAGGAATCAAGTGGTTGCTCATCAGCAGACTGCAGAGCAGTCTGATGGCTGTGGAGGATTTTATGGATGCAGAGACAAATTTTGAGGGGCATATGGACCAAGAGGATTTTTACTCCTTGAAACTGCTCCTTAAAAGTCCTCTCCATTGCCAAGCAGAGAGGCTGCTGGAAGAACAGCTGTGATGGGTATAGGGAGTGTGCAATAGCCCATCACAGCCACATCCATTCCCAGTGCACATTTTCTATCTTCATTTGCGGCCCTAAGCTTTTGTGCAGATTGGTAAATATTACGCAGATATCATATTCTGTGGTGAAATGGACAATCCCTTTTCAAAATGCACTCAGTTTTTAAAGGCTTCATCTGGTGTAATGCAAGAAAGAAAAGAAAAAGAAAATATAATTTCCATTTTTTCTTTTTCAATACTAATTTTTTTTTTTTTGTAACTGCATTCAATATCAGCATTTGGAAACTGTCAACTGAATCTATGTATTATTATTTAAAATAATAAAATCTAAAACAATTTTAAAATATAAGAAAAGCAAGATTTAATAAAGATCTATTAGATTTTTTTTTTCACTCCTTGTTTCTGGAAACCAAGCCTGGAAGACTTTCAATTCAGTAAAAAGGACCTCAGGATATTGCTCAAGGATTCAGGACCTTCAAAAGAGAAATGTAAGGAAACATCAAAGGCAGGTGTGTGCATGCATGAGTGTGCTGCCCGTGTGTCTGTGCATGCCTCTCCTCTTTTCAGGGGCACAGACACAGCTTGGCCCCTTGCCTCAACTCCATAATGAGTTCCTGTTCCCTCTGATTTCTCTTTTCTTCAACCTTGGAAAAACAATTGTGTCACTGAGGTTGGAGCTTCAGTTGCCCACAGCTGTAAAGCTGTCCAGTTTTCTGAGAGCTCTTGAGTTACTCTTGACCTGGGCTGCTATGCTACTTTCCCTGAGATTTTCCTTTAATTATCACATATCGATTCAGCTTTTTAGCAAATAACTGTTAATAAAGAAATGTTAAAGTCCTTGAAAAAAACCAAAACACACCAACATTCCTTTACAGATGAAAAGAAAAAACCCTAAAATTTTAAACTATTTCATATCTAGACAAACACATGAAACTCCAGAGAAAACTGAAAAGAGAGGCCAATTCAAGTATAAATGGATGGTTCTCATGCCTGTCTGGGATGGGAAAGACAAATCTGCATCCCAGAGATGACTATGGAAATACAGGATCTGAGCTGTACTTCTCACACCTCCAGTAGTACAAGCTAATGCCACATGCAGGTACTAGATGCTTGATATACAATATTCCCAAATTCTAAAATGAAAATTTTTCTAGCTGCCAGCATGCTTACAAAAATGCAGCCTCAATTTTAATGAATTTACATATCCCAACTAAACTGAACGGATCTAAACTAAACTAAATTAAGAGTCAACAGCTAATCCACGCACTCCCAGCCAGATCTTCCAACAAATAATTCTGGTATTGCCCAGGCATTAGTAACAATGACGTAAACCCTCTTTTTAGCAACAACTAAAAAAGCCCATCTGAGCAGAAGGTGCTGGTGGATCTGTGTCTGCCCATGGCCTCCTCACTGAGTAATGCCTGCTTGTGACCTTTACTTCTTTTGGTTGTGGTTAATGAATAGCCAATCACCAGGCAAACCTCACTTCAGCTGAGATTCTTTTGACAGCCATTAAATCCTATGTAGTTTTTTATTTTCCCCACATTTGTTACAGTGCTGTGCACAGAGAATGGAGTGGCAGCTTTGAATTCAGCAATCACCAAGGCTTGGCATTGATCAAGGTGAGTATTTTCATTCAAGCATTCTTAAGACTCTTGTCAGTACCCAGCTGCTTCCTCACAGGCTCCCAATAATCTCAGCGCTATTTCTTTTGAATGAGATAAAAATAACCCTTATTGATAAAGACTACTGGAAACAAAACAGTAATTTTTGCCTAGAAAACTGGGTCAATCCAATAGCTGGGTTTATAATACCAACATGGAGACTACTCCATGCCAGCCTGATGGAGCCATTACACATCAGAGAAGGCGAATGGACTGATCAGATGACAGATGAAGCAGAAAAGCAGCCCAGCTTTAAACCCTAGGCATAGAGATTTACAGGAGAAAATTAAAAAAAAAATTTCAAATTATTTCTATTAGCTGAGATGGTCTCCCAGCCCCAATATATCTGTACTATCATAGCAGCAAGGACACTCTAAGTAGACAAGTGGAAAGAACAAAGATGATGTTGAGCTCTGCATAAAGATGTAGGTGGGGGCCCACAATTAGAAATTCAGAGCTGTGCCACGTTCTACCACTTAGACCTGAAGTTCCAGTTGGATCACGTTCCAAGAAAAGGTCAACCCCAAAGACACATCTGGCTATAGAGCCAAAGAAACCCCAAGAGTTGATATGCTGAGTCCCAACACTAAAGTCAATGTTAGGAATGCAAATAAGAAGAGTGCTCCTAAAAGGCATATTTGGAGAACGGCCAAAACAAAAGAGTCTGATTCCCTCCATCCCACCATGTTATAAATCAGTCATGCTGCTGAAAAACGGCAGCACCACTGGGATATGGGCCCTGGTTACGCGAGAGTGGCAACATGTAGGATACTCTCAGCTATGCTCACATCCCTCCCTGCAGACCCAGAGTTTGCAGGTTTAAGGACAAAAATGATCTCTAGCAGAAGTGGAGAGAATTTCACAGAAGTCAGTGTGGTAATGCTCTCTGCGCCTGCTCTACATTCTCCCCGAGAACAAGAACTTTGAGACTAATTTCGCCATAGCTCACGGGATGAATGTTGTCTCTTTCTTCTGCGTAGAAATTATCCGGAAATGGTGGGTTGCTAGTTTAGTTTTATAAGCTCCTAGAACTATTCTTTGAATAATAATTGGCCTGAAGTTCATCTGTTGAAGGAAGTTCAATATTCAGTATTCAGCTCAGGGCAACAGCACATTGGATCTGGGAGAGGAGGGCTTGGGGGGAATGACTCCCTCCAGAGTCACGGCCACACCACATGTGGCAAACCAAGTTTAAAATAGCTGCAGACAGAGAGGAGATCTGTCATTTGGAAATTACTTGTGCGCTGTTTGAAGCAGCCGTTAGCTGTGCAGCAAACAGACTCTGCAAATAGAATTGCTGTGTGCAACACAACCTGGGACTAATGTAACCTCCTGTTTCCTATTACTGGGACAAGCTCTGAAGCCTGCTATCCACAGAAACTAATACCAAGGGCTAGGGAACAGAGAAAGTTTTATGGAACACAGGGCAACAGAAGCCAGTTTGCATGATTAAAATTAAATCTCCAAAAGGAATTGATTGTCTCTCCTTGATACAGAGAGCTAACTCTAATAAGATCTTTCATCATAAGGAGGCCTCTGCAAGGCTGGCTTTGGAGGAGAAAGTAATGCTGTGAATTTCTAACCATGAGAGTGTGAATTTAAATAAAAGTGGATATGCATTTGCCTAGCTTTTGGGCAGCGATCAAAAAGAAGGGAAAACTAAATCTTCACTGATAATACAGCTTATTGAAATGGCTCCACATAGTAAGTTAAACCAGACAAAAACAATACTGAGGTGCAATGAGTCTGTTTTGCTTTGATTTCTTCCTAAATTAGCCATTCAGTTCTATTAGAAGAGGAAATTTCAGCTAGACAAATTCTCTCGTTGACAGCTGAGGCAGGATCTCAGTTCGGCCAAGTATATATTCCTTCAAAGGAAACAGTCTTATAAAATGGTAGGACTGGCTAAAGGATTCTATGGCACACTCCTTTTCCTGCTCCATGGGGAAGTCACTCTATCTCTCTTCCCCACAGACATAATAATATTTCCTTGCACTTTAATTGTTATGACTCTCCCAAGGCTTGCAGCACTGGACTTGGTCTCTCTGGGTAGGCAGGATATTGGCAGCTCAGTCCACTGACAGCGAGGTGAATACCCTTAGGAGGTGGTGTATTGCTGCTGGTACTGCCTTTTACATTTGCAGCAATAAGAGCAAGTCTGCAAAGCTGGCCTTCCCCGGCCTTTTCTCACAAGCTGCTGCTCTGAAAGGTTTTGCTTTGGGCCAAACAAAATAATTTGTGTCAAGTGAAATGATGTTTTCCATCTTTTTCTCCTCCTATATGAAAAAGAAGAGCAACTGAACAAGAGGCAAACCAACCAACACAAAGAGGATTTGGTTCAACACATGCCAGTTTTTCTGTCTCCAAATGTTTTCTTTCAGAAGCCAAAGAGAACAATATTTGCATAGCTTTAACCCTAACCAGAAGAGTTCATTACTAAACTGGTGGCAGTCTGCGCACTGTATAGGTGTTAACTTAAACTACACACATTTTAATTTGAGCAATTATGTTCTCTGGGCCTAATTCCCACTAGTTTAATTTGGATATTTTCTGTCATCGCTTGTTGTACCCAACAGTTGTAAAATGTAACCATGCACTATTAAACAGCTGCTGCCTTCCACAGGTGGCTGCCTTTCAGAATGAGGTGAGGATGTCTCCTGTATTGCACAGAGGAGTTGTGAGGTTTAATTCATTCATGTTTGTGAACAGCTCTGAAAGCTTCATTTAAAACCTGCGGTATCCTTTGCAGGCTACATTTCCCAAAGGAAAATAGTGCAAAGTAAAATGGCAGCTTTCACAGACAGACACTGGACACATCTACATCTGGACTGATCCTAAAAATATTTTTTCCCTGTATTGCACTGGAAAGCCCTGCTATACCACATGTTGTGCATATGCATTTTCAATGCATACTATGCATCCTGTGCATGTATTTCAATAGAAACATACATCATGTTTCAATAAATTCAGTATTAAGTCCAATAGCTTTGACCCATGTGCATTCTCAGCTTCACTACTGTTATTAGCTCAAGAAAAAAGGCAGTACTGGACCCCCAAGAAGATTTTATGTACAGTTAATATGAAATAAAAGCTATGTGGGGAATTCTTCCAGGTCTTGGCCATGTCTTCTGCGTCTTCATTGTTCAATACCACTACAATGAACAATTTCCAGTCATACTGTGACACTTATTTGATGTAATTGTGGTATTGAATCAACAGCCTATATCCTGACTGGGATTTACTGCTGTGTTGGAAGCTGAGTGGACGTGAGTACTTTTTCTCCTGGGTCAACCCCTTCAACCATGTCAATTTGATCAAACATTTTGCCCCCTTGCTTGAAAGTGTACGGCAGGGAAGACCCAGTTACACCGGAACTTTGCTCACAAACCAGAACTACTGGAAAACAAGTCACTTCAGCACTCATGTCCACCTTCATCCATAAGTCATGCAAGACAGCAAGCAACTTTATCCTACTCTTCCTCTGTGATGTGACTGAAGGATGATAAGGACAAGCCTCAGGATCTTTGGATGGAGGGAGCAGGCAGGGAGGGAGAGGAAGGCAGAGAGGGAGAAAGGGAGGCATGGAGAGGCAGGCAGGTCTCCATTACTTATTTCTGGACCTTGATAACAGACCTCTTGGAGAAAGGGTACCTTGTAGCTCCACAGCATGGTAACTGATTTCAACCTTTCTTTCAAAGGTCCTCTCAGAAAGCCTCAAAGAGTATGAGCTGTTTACAGGAGAGTTAGTTTCCAGGGAACTATAATAAATGTTGATCCATTGCCACCATCCAGGGTAGTTCCCTTTTGGTCTGGATAGCATTTTCCAGCTACAAAGGTACATTAAAGCCCAACCGTGCATCACGGCCTGTTTCTGCCCTCCAGGCACACAGGGCTGAACCTGTGCCCCAGCTATCAATTCCAGCTCCGCTTGCCAGGCTGTTTTCAACACTTGCATTAACACTTCATGTTACTTTCTTGCTCTTTTGCTCCTGTTCACATGCAGAAAATTCTAGGTAGTCCATTCAGGATCTTTTGACTCAGGTCCCAGACAACACTCATATTTTGCTTTTCCTGACACAGGAAAGAAATGTAGCTATTTCACAGTTAGACTGGGCAACAACAAAAACTAATTAGTTGTGGACTTCACATAAAACTAGCAGAGAAGTATGTCATACTCTCCAGAGAGGGCAAATGTTAGGAAGTTTAGGAGGCCTTTGTGCTGCACAGGAAGGAGACATACTGAGAAGAACAAGAGAAAAGTGGGAAGGGAGACCAGGTGGGAGAAATGGAGAGCAGCTCATTTAGGTGTGCCCTTCAGACAAAGTGGCAGGCAAATGAAAAAGCAGAGGGGAGAGCAAGAGAGATTGTGAGAAGAAGGGAAAGGGCCACTGAGAAATCAAGAGAGACACAGAGAGTAGACAGGTACAGAAAGAGATCAGAACTGGGAGCAGGATGTAAAGAGCTGAAGACCAGAAAGGGTGTTTCCATTTGTATTTTCATCTGATCCAAAAATGTGCTCACATAAGAAAAGAAAAAAAAATTGCCTGCTTAGAAAAAGAACAGCTCAGACAGCAATGAAAGTGGTTTTGACAGAACAGCCAACTTAGGAAAGAGCTGTCTGCATAAGTGATCAGCTCAAACTACAGTGACAACTTGCACGGTCCAACCTTCCCTCTGATCCAGACTCTCTGGTCCTGGCTTCACTGACTGAAGTAACTGGGTCACTACCATGCCACAAGGGTGGTATTTCTGATTTCTCAGACTCACAACCTGGTTATGGGGATACACCAGCCCTCTCAGTGCAAACATAGGTAGGGCTTTCTAAACTGCCTGGCATGGCAATTTCCTTGACGGACATGGTCCAGATTTGTTTCAAGTTTTGTTTAACTTTAATAGCTCAAGTTTACCCTTGAAAGATCAGAGGAAAAGAGGTGGTCTTAAATTGACAGAAGAGAGTCAATAAGCCTCCTTTCATTAGATAATGAGTCTGCCTGCACTGTACTCACATTTAACTGTAACCCCCTTCCTTAGAGTAAAATAGTTTGGTTTGGCTCTGTGTGTACGTTAAGGGAAGAAATAGATCAAATTCAAGAAAGTGCTGAACACTCCTGCCCTTTGCTTTGTTGGTTATTTTTCCTCCCTGGCAACTGGCCTCCCTCCGAGAATGCTGGCTTGAGGATGAAATGAAATACAATACAACTGTATTTTGTATAGTATCTCTCAAGTAAACAGGATCACAATTGCTCTGCGGGCTAAGTGATAAAAAACAGTACAGAGAGAAGGAAATTAAGAGACAGAAATGATGGAAGAAAACCAGCTGCTTCTAGAGGAAGGAAGCACAGGTCCGTGGCTAAGGCTCTGGATTGGGAAATGGCAGGCACAGGCTTAGCTCTTAGAGGTGCCAGACTTCATGCTTTGACCTTGAACAACCTGCTTGACCTTACCAGGGCTCTGTTTCCAGTGCAAGACTTCTGCTTGTTAACTCTTCTCTGCTTGGGAAGTCAGAAATTGCTGCATTGAAATCTGTGGGGTGCTCTGACATTACCCAGGCAAGGACTTACATGGCTGGATGGATAGAAGTGTGCTAGAAGGTAGTGGCACACAGAGGGATTTGAATCTTTCAGGATGCCAATACCTAAAAAGAATCACAGTAACTCACTGAGCCTGATGATGCCACTGAAACAATTTAGCAAATGGTGTTGAAACAAAGGGGTGAGAAGCAAATTTCACTGCAGTAGGACAGCCTTGTCTCATACCCAGTGCGACAGGAGGAGGTGGCTGCCATTCTATCCCTTAAAAGCAGTTTCACTCTAGGGACAGATATTAAGGAATGGAGTAGCTGCCAGTGACAGAACTGCCTGAGCATGTTAAATTTGGGTAGCATGTGGTACGGTGGTCATTTATAACCATGACGCTAACAGTACAAAACATATTGCTTATCACTATCAGAGGGTTGGGAAGGATGGCTAGAAAAATGCCTTGCAATCTGCTGCTGAGCAGCTCAAATACGGAAAAGCATGAGAAGTGATGACCCAAATGGCTAATGAACGTGTTTCATTACATGTTGACTGTGAACAGCAGGCTGACATAATACTTTTCAAAATAAGACATCTTTTCAAAGGACAAATGGGGGGAAACCCTAGCTATCAGAAGTTAGTTCCTTGCTTCTCTATATGGGACTTGAGTAGTTCTACTCCCCATTTTTCCTTCCATTTCCATGTCCATTATAGTTTTCCCATCCAGTAGTTCAGAGCAGAGTCATGAATTAGATGCTGAGGGAGGATCTTGCAGAGAACCAGGGGGAAGCTGCTGGTCCAGGTTGGTGCTGCCCCTGGAAGCAATGGGCCAGGGATTGAGCCACCCAGAGCCTCCAGCTGCAGGGAGGCTGGCTGCTGCTTCCCTGCTTTCCTGCCACATCCTTCCCTGCCCATCAGCCACAGGATTCATATAACTTGCACAATGCTGAGTGGGACCTGACCCCAGATAGCACAGAGGGGGCTCCAAGGCAAGGGACTGCTGACAGTGCACACCTCCAAAAGACCTTGCTGTTCTCCCCTGCCTATCTGCACAGTGGCAAGACCTTGGAAAAAACACAGCATCAGGCTCATAGGACACCTTACATAGGACACCTTACATAGGACACCTTTCCTCCTCTCCTCCCAAGGTCCCAGCTCATGGAGCAGGAGCACTGTTTCCCTCAGCTTACCGAAGTAGCATGCATGAAGTCAGACACATCACACGTGCATCTCCATAGCAACGAGATCAAGCCCGGCGTGGAATATGAGGGGCAACGGAAAAAATGTGGGAGAGGGCTTTGCAGATAAGGGATAGCTGCTTCTGCCTTGGCTGGTACCAGGCAGCATAAACCAAGAGGAATGGGTGGGAGTGATGTACAGCTCTGCCACTGTTGGGGCAGAGAGAGGCCTGTATATTGAACCCCTTCTGCATGCCAGACATTAGAGTTTTTATTATTTAAGTGCAAAACCACATTGGTCCAAGAGCCCAAATCACAGCTGCACAGAGGTCTTAATCTTTACAATGGCATTTAAACTTTTGTCCCTGGTTGCAACAGAGTCTGAGATGGACATCCCTGGGACCCTCCTCTACCCCATTCCCATTGTTCAGTGTGTGGCAAGAAATTCAGAGCTCTTGCTGTGCCTGAGAAGTAGCCTCCATCATTTTCTCCTGGAGTATCCCCAGAGTGGACAGGTAGCAAAAATCATTAGAAAGCCAAAATACTTACACTTTGAGGAAAACCTTTCAGGGGTGTGAGTACTATTGGGATCACATATCTTGATCTAGTAGTACACATGGCCCTGATTTTCATGCTAACTCCTTCTGACCAAGGCTCTACAAAAATTATTAAGAAACTGCTACCAGTTGTCACTTAGGGGAAGGAGGTTCTTTAAAAGACAGCAGAAAATTTTGGCATTGAGAGGAGCTCAAGTCTGATGTAGCCCTTCCAGGTGAACGTAAATTATTTTTTTATGCATCTTTCATTGCCTTATTTAGTGAAGGCAAATTAGACCAGAATCAAATGCTGTGGCCATCCTGCCTTCTTCCCTGCCACCCTCACAGATGGGACCATCTGTATAGTCTGCATCCTGGAAGAACCATGTCTTAGCAAATGATGTCTTTCTCCATGGCCTGGCTTTGAAATTCAGCATTTCAGCCTCTGTCAGCAGCATCTAGACTCCATCCCCCCTTGGCTGTGCTCATGCCACTGCTTCTTGCAGTAAGGCAATCAGAATATAAGCTTTTTTCCAGATTCCCTGCTTAACCTCAGGCAGACCTGTGTAGCTTTAAGTAGCATACTACAGTAATGAGGGGCCATGATTATTTCTAAGAATGTGCCCTCCTTCCCATTAGTAACCCCCCAAGATAAGCAGCTCTATCTTTTCTGCTGCCACCAGTCACTAGCAGGCCACTGGGGCCGCAAAAGGAGGACAGAGCAGCCTGTCATAAAGAAAAAGTGAGAGGAGAGTATAAAGTGGGAGAGAGGGTGGGGGAAGGAATAAGCATTGACAGTCAAAATGCGAAAAAGATTAAATGCAATTTTTCTTCAAATGCCTGGAGACAAGACAGATCTCCAGGCTTCCTTCCCCTCCCTTGCCCTCCTGCCTGAAAAGAGAAGAGGTAGTTAACATAGGAAAGCCCCTCAAATAAGCCCTGACAGCCACATATTCAGAAACTGATGGCATTTCCCTAAACACTGTTTGTAAAATGGTAATTATCCAGCAGGCAGTGACAGCTGGCACTTAGCACTGAGAGAGAACATAAGCGGACAAGAAGAAAGGGATCCTGCCGTAACTGAACAAAGGGTAAAGAGATATATAAAACATAATCAGAAAAATACAAAAATTGCTGGCTGTGCTAATAGGTCACCTCAGCTTCTTGGTTCATCTTGATATGATTGAATTTGAATGCAGGTTCAGACTGACACCCTTCAAATCATTCCACTGGCAACAGCACCTCTGAGGGGCGCAGGAGCAGCAGCGAGCCCAAGGGGTTGAGCAGTTTCCAGTGAGCATAGGGGTGCAAAACTGATGGCCAGCTTTATCACCAAGTGTCTGGAGCACCTGTTTTCCAACTCATGTCACAAGATCAGCTGTTGGGAATGAAAGCTTCTGGGTAAACATTTTCTCCCTGCTTCAGACCAACTTACCTATACCACAATGTGGGAAAATGGAGTCCTTCCCTGGAAGCATCTAGACTGGACAAAGCACCAGGCAATATGCTTGAGGTGAAAAATCCGCTTCTGGGATTCTTTTTAGGGCAACGGAGGAGCCTGTCAGTTCAGATATCAGGTCTGACATATCTCCTGTATGGCCTTGGGTAGGACTCTCCTTTCTTTGCATTGATTCTTTGCTTACAAAATGGATTGTGTGTTGTTATTATGCCACATGTTCAAAACCAAGGTCCTTTTCCAATTACATCCTGCCCAAAATTTAGGAGCACAAGGTCTTGGACAGGACTTGGGCCCTTAAACATGATCAGTAATACACATGAAGATATCTTCCCTCATATAAGAGTCACACTTTCACAACAGTCACAGAGAATAACCGAAGAAGAATGAAAATAAACTCATTAATGGGCAGGGTGGTATCTTTGAGCTTGAGGGTTTCCACACTCATATTCTGAGGCCATTTTATTTGCTTTCTCCTTACTTTAATTAGGATGTTACCTCCCTCCAGTCTAAAGGTGAGAATGCTCTGACCCCCCCAGAAGGCTTCATGAATTACTTGTGCCCAGATCCTTCCTGGAAAGGGAATGGTTACTGCCAGGGTCCAGTAGCATGTACCTTTGATCACAACCCATAGGTCCCTGGGTCACTGAGCAAGCAATAGTCCTAACAGATGATGCCCAGGTGAGTGTGGTCAGACAAGGACACTTGATGGAGTATTGGAATACAGGAAGGAGCTCTGCTTCTCTCCTTTTACCACATAGATAGTCCATGCCTGGGATAACATAGAAATTGCGTCCAAATTTTGCGTCATCCCTCGCCATTCTTCTTTACCATTGCTTCTCCTTTACCAAAAGACACTACCCCTGAGAAAGATATAATTGCCCTAATTGGCCCATACAATTTTAGGAACTGAGGGCAAAAGCTTCTGTATTTCTTCTAAGCACACCTTCCTCCTCCACCCTGTCTCAATTCTGTTTTATTAGGTGCTGCTATTACTTGGTCCATCACAGCAAATGACCTCTAAGCTTCTCTTTATGCCATATTCTCCTTGGTGCCAGGTTTGTATGTTAATAATTTTCTCAGCACACATGCACATTTAAAATAAGATAGATTTTCTCTGCTGCAGACAGATATACCTCTTCACAGTAATTCATTATGCTACTATCTCCAAAGCTGTTTCTTTGAGAAATATGTGTAGAGACTTGTATTAACAGTGTAGAGTTTTCATGATGATAACTGATGATTTGTTTGACTAGGTCTCTTACGTATCAATCTAACTATTTTGTAGTTTGCCTGTGATTTATTTTTGACTGTCTTAATAAAGTTCCTATATTACTTTCAGTAATCAATCTGCTTTCTCTAAACTACTGTTAAATTCTTTTTTGAATTGAGTGAGAGTTTGAGTAAAGAATTTATCCCATAAAACTACTGATCTGAAAGTTATCAATATATTTCTAAATGTCCAAGTACAAGTAAATTGAAAAGTGAGATTTTTACCATCAGTTGACATTTAAATATATGCATGTTTTCAAGCACAAAGTAATTACTTTAAGCAGTAATAGAGCATTTCTCATAAGATATATTAAAGAAACACCAACAATGAAATTGCTAATGTTGCAATTTAATTATAAACCCTTCTATATGCCAGCACATCTTCACTATTACTTTTGCTGCCAGTCTTGATCTGTAGCATGCTGTTTAACACAATTTACTATGCATTTTTTTGTACAAATGACTTTCATAGCTTCTGTTTGTCTGCCATATATGGGAAAGCATGGACGCACAAAAGATGATACATAACAGTGATTAAGGTTGAAGGAAAAAATGTGAGAGCAACACTGTGTTCTGTGAAAACCTCTGTGGAGCCACACACTGAAAGGGGGGAACAGAGACTTGCAGGAGACCAGCAGCAAGAGCAATAGTTCAACTGTAATTTTGGAAAGCAATTTTAGTGTAGCCATTATAAGGCAGGTCCAAATGATTTTGAAGTAAACATGAATATTCATTATCAATATTAATGCATTTACCACCAGCTCCTTTGTTTCCATGCAAGGTTTCACATACAATCTAGCTTGGTTATCCCCTGGCTTAAGCATACTGAAATTTAACAGTTTCTTAATACACCATTTAGCTACACTGTTACTAAAGATTAGAAAGGAAGAGCTTAGATCACCTAGGACTTCTCCCTGAGGGAAGCAGTGAGACATTTCACCCATAAATTCCCCATTTCTGACTCAAAAACTTATGAGTGAAGCAAAGAAAATATTTCAGAGAGATATCTGATAATGATTTGAAAACTGCAAGTGGTGTAGAGCTGAACACATCCTTGGGTAATCTAATTTATTTTATGAAATGAATACAGGCAATAAAGCGATTCCTGTACACACAGGTGTACACACCCATACACCCAAAATAAAAGCACCTTAATGATCCTGTCTGTCACAGTAACAACTAGTACCAGTCACTGGGCTTTGGTGACTGTCCAAGCATATTCGCTGGTGATGGAAGAAACCTTTACTGGTTTTGCCCTCTAAAACGCACCTGGCACTCAGCACAAGCACTTAACCCATATTAATTTCATAAAGCACTCCTAATGCTGCTGCAAGTTCAGGAAGATGCAGCACATCACCATCAGCAAGGCTGCTGTCAGTGTCCATGAGTTATTCCTGTTGTTGCTGTCAGAGGGCCATGATGGCTTGTTCAGCTCTTATGTGGGGCTTGCAGAGAGGAGTGCAAGGCAAGTCACGAGGAAGGATGCAGGCCAACTGAAGCTTGTCCTGTGCACAGCCCTAGACTACCAGATGTGAAGCAGATCTGTCAACCACACAGCAGTTAATGCTCCGCCTCTTATCAGGCATCATATACCCTTGGGACAGGTGTATTTCCAAAAATACGACCTCCTTCAAACCCAAGCTGGGTGATTCCCAGCAGTTCTGTTACAGGAAGGAAAATCCTCCTCCTGCCTCCTTTCTCCACCCACTGCTCTCACAGGAGGACAGGCAGGAGCAGAAAAATGCAGTAAGCACAAAGAGGTGCATGTGTGCACGTGCTCGGGCACAGGTGCAAAAGCATGAAAACACTCACAAGTGTATGTGAAATGAAGACAAAAAGAGGCAAGAGGGCACACTGAAATAAAGGATCAGTAATCAGGAAGCAAATATGGAAATGCAGGAGAAATAGATCAAGAGGGAGTAAATTGGCAAGAAAGAGAGAGAAAGCGTTTGGAGGACTGACAGTACAGACCAGTACACATGGGAACATTAGGAACTGAGCACAAACACACCAACAGAGTACCACACACTGGAATAAGCACAAGTGACAAATCACAGACTCATTTGGGTGAGAAAAGACCTCTGGTGCATCATCCAGGCCATTGCTGCACATTGTGGCACATCTGATTACACCTAAACCATCCCTGACAGATGGGTGATTCATCCCTGCCTTGAATATCTCCCGTGCTGGTGGCTCTATAGTGTGCCTTGGCAGCCTGCTCTGTCACCAAACTGTTCCTAGAGTTATAAAGTTTTCCCTGATATTTTTTTTTCTAACTGTTCCCTGTTGTAGCTCAGGACCATTATGTCTTAGGCCTGTTTGTACCAACCACTGAGAAAAATGGATCCCCATCCTCTCAGTAGTGTTTCTTTATGGATTTGCAGGCAGTGATTACATCTCCCTTCACACATCTTTCCTCCTCAATGAATATATACCAGTGTCCTTAATCTTCTCATTTATGCTACATTTTCCAAACCTATCATTTTTGTCAGTCTTCCTGGAGCTTCCTTCAACCCAGTGTGACTTTGGGACTGAGAGGAGACAGCATTAATTCACCTTCTTGCCTCTTAGCTGTGCCATGTCCGGTCATGAAAGGTTGAGGACTGGCTTTATTTTCTTTCCTGAACACCATTTGCTTGCCTGAATACCTCTGACTTTATTCTCCTGAAAGATTCTGTTATGTGCAGAGACAGACACACACAAACATGTGAGCGCAGACCTGCGCACTTATTTTACAGGTTTATTTTTATTTTATATATTATATAGATTGATATAAGTTCCTCACCAAGTAGAGGTCCCAACATTAAAAGCTGGCTTAGAAGATAAGCTGGGCTAGCTGTGATGAGGAGCAACTCAATTAGAGAATGAGGAAGATGACAATGTAACATTACACACTGGAAGAAGCCCCATTTGATGGTATCCTGATGGTGGACTGAACACTGAATTTTATTCAAAGCGGTGCAGACCATATCCATTTCATAGTGCTCATTTGTCTTCCGGACCCCTGCACACTGCATCCGTCATTCTTCCCTCCTCCTTTAAAGCCTTCACTTACATGACTGGTTAGCCTAGTACTCAACAGGTCTGCCCCACCATTGTTAAAGTGATGTGCATGAATGGTTTCTACACAATGCAAAAATGCCTTTGGCACTATGATTTTAGTTGCAAATGGATAACCTACATGAGGAAGAAATCAAAAAAGGAAGGACTGAGTAGGTCATTTGAGATATTATGCAGCTGCCTCCAATTGCTCACTTCAGTTTCTGAAAAGCCTCTTGGGGATTGAATTAGAAGATGGACCTTTAAAAACATCTGGAGAGAATATCCACTCGAGCACGCAAGAATGGCATAGCATTTCCTTTATGGATTTCACAGAGAGAGCAAGTCCCAAGTAAAATGCATAACAAACACAACACACCAGTCCTTGGTGAAAAGACATTATGACAATGAAGTGACAATCATTTCAAAGAGTCCCTGATTTCCATCTACAATCAGCTACTCACAAAAGCATGCCATTCCTATACCTAACAGCCTGACCTGAAGGTCGGCACTGTGACACACTCTACCAAGGCACCACTGGTCACTTGTTTGCCCTGCCACACCTCAGAACTAGAGGGTGTGATGAACAGACAGGACTTTGGCTCTAGGGATTGTGAGACAGAGGCCAGGCTCCGAGAAAATCATCTGTAACCAGTTATAGCTACAGCCTTATTGCCAACGACAGCAAGTTATAGATGTGTCTGTGTGGCAGACTAATGGTCAATAATATTTCTTTTCAATACCCTACAGCAACATCAAGCCAAGCATGGTGTTTATTAAGTCTCATGGAATTTCCTGTCTGTTCTAGAATCTGTAAGGTTTTACCCAATTGCTCCAGTCTTAAAAGAAAATCTGAAAAATCAGTTAAGAAATGGAGAAGCATCTCATTCCTCACAATGAAAAGAATATGAGATGTAAAATGTCACCGCTTTGATGTGCTGGCAAACTTCCTGGAATCAGTCAACCAAAGATAACTATGTTTATAAATATTTGAGATATGAAGATACTGTATATAGATTGCATTTTTATTATTATTATAAAAGTGTTTGGGCTTTTTTTTTTTTTAAATGAAAGAAATAGCTCTGCAGTATATTCTAAATACATACATTAGAATATTTTGTGCTGTGCGTAGCATGTTTTAATAAGGAAGAACCTGAATTCTACTTTCTCTCTACTCCTTGATGAGAGTAAAGTGGCTATTCCCTTCTCAACTTCTCCCAGCAAGAGGTGCTGAGAGGCTGGTGGAAGAGCACTGGAGTTGCCAGCAACTATGGCAGCACAGGGGACCAGCACTATGAAGATTCCTTTATCTTAAGGCTTTGTGCTGCCGACCCATAACCCCCCCAACTAAGAATCTCCTATTTAAAATCAATAGCAATAACAAAATCCCTTGGAGAATTCATAGAGTCCCTTCAAGATGATACAGCCAGGACTGAGGGGGAGAAATAGTTGGGGATGACTACAGCTTGTTTCTGTTGCTCCTGGCAGATTTTATTCAGGGCAAGGCCCAGGACTTGCTGCCCCTGGAACTCCACAATCCAGATAATTGCTTTTCTATTCTTTTTACAACTGACATTTCATTCTTAAGACAGGAAAATTGCTGAAGTGCAATAGAAGTGGCTCTCACAGCCATGTGAATTCTGTTCCTGCCCAGCTGGCCTCTACGCTATGCCAGCCTTGGACTTCTTACACCCAGCTCTGCCAACCCCTCTGCAGCATTCCCTGCTTTTCCTGGCCTCAGGAAAGCTCATCTGCACAGGTCTGCTTGGAGATGAACCTCAGCTGCACCCTACAACCACACTCCATCCAAAGCCTGGCCCCTCTGCAGTCCCACTAATACACACTGATCCTGAGCAAAAGCCCATTTTGCTATTCCCATTCCCATGTAAATCCATTCCTGTTTAATTGCTGACTCTCCCATCTTGCGGCTTTATTGACATCTACATTTTCATTTTTCATCTTTTCTTGATTCCCAGCCTTTTTCCCATTATTCCCTGTAACAACAGACAGCATGCCACAACCAATTTCACTTCCACTCAGCTTTCTAAACCTCGTCTGAAAAACAAGTATTACCCCACTAGAAAACCGACCTGAAATCTATTGAGCTGACTGTCAACTGGCTCCATGAAACAGAGGTAAACAATTAAGGCACAGTGTTTGCAATAATCACCCTGCAGAGCATTAACTCCCTGTCATTTGAGTCCTGGATTAATGGTGCCAATTGGTGATTGCCTGGCACATCAACCCATTCTCACCCACCAGAAGGGTCTCTCCAAGCACAGGGAGGCTCTCTCTTACCATGGCTTTTCACTTTCTGCTTCCTTGACAAACAACCGATTCACTCCACAGCCCAGGACTGCAGGGCCTGACTTTCATCCCAGTCAGTTTCCAGCTTGTGGCAAATTCCAGTGAATGCCAGCATTCACCACCATTCAGTGCAGATGTGAGACTCACTGGACATTTCACTAGATAGTCAAACCCCCTCCCAAAGTAAGGGCAGAGAGTCTACACAGAAATATCTGGAGGGAAACCTTGCATCATTTCTCTGTTATTAAATATGACTTGTGTTGCATTCTTTAAGACGATGAAGGAAAATTGTGCTCACACTATATACATGCTTATTTGTGTTTGGGGGAATCAGGATTGCCAGCATTCAAGATCAATCAGCCCTCAACAGGGTTCAAGGTTTGGAGAATCATGCCTCGTTTGCTTTCCTATTGTAAATGTTAACTAAACATAGCTCTGGGGAGAGGTGCCAGTTCAATAGCTCTGGAGATTACCCTGCCAAATTCTTTTTTCAGTCTCAGCACTGTAAACTCAGAGCAATTCCAACTACCATCAGCAGAGCTACTCCAGAATTGCAGTCAGGGTGGATTTTGGTACTGCAACTCTCTGTTCTCACCCCAGCAAGAAGATGACCTAGTTTAACCCCACAGCAATGTTCCCAACGAGACCCACTTTTAACCCCACAACAGATACAGCACTGACAGCAACAATGTTTGGTTCATCAAAGTGGAAGCCATCATGTAGACCAACCCTGCTTCATAGCTTCTATAGAAAAAAGTCACAATTAGCACCAAGGAGATGGACTCATGCCTAGTCATGTCCATTTGAACCAACAGATTTCAATTGAAGGGTAATTGCAACAAAATCAAGCACTCTGAATAAAAATAAGAACAGCAGAAAGGCCATGAGTATGTAGTTGTCAACAATATAAGCCTGCTATACACTATGCTGAAAAGGACTATGGCATTCCCTGCCTCTCCCAGTTCACTTCAGAGTTGCCTGAACCTATACTGGAAGTTCCTAAACTGCAGCTCTTGCTAGGATTTGACTGTCTCTGCTCAAGGCATCAGGATGATACCTGAAGAGTTTCAAGGCAGACCAGGTTTTCTCCAGACTTCTCTGTATCACAGCCGAGTCCACAAGCCCAAAAGAACATATTGCCCTCATTTCCCAATTTTCCTTTTCATTGGAAATGCCAATATTTAACCAGATCAGAGTCATCTACAGAGAGAAAATCTAACTTTTGGAATCTGTTTTGAAATGGAGGAGTGAACTAGTTCACTGAACAATTCATTCTCTTTCTCCATACCTTCATCACTGTGGACTTTCTGCACTGCACATGTGATGATTTATGATGTTGACATCATCGTGAAGCCCTCTGACTATTTCACAGAAGGCCTTAAAAAGAGAGTGTTTTGGCTCTGTAGTGTTGGGTGAGGTTCAGTATTAAAGCAGCATGTGTTTGGAGATGAAGCCATCATTTTGGATAAAGGATGGGTGTGTTCTGCCACCTGTGGTGTGGTGTTTCTGGACATTGGTGGCCTAAAAGTGAAGAGTGGGACTTGAAAATTTCTACTAAAAAGAGATGACTGTCACAACTCTCTTTGATGTCCCATCTTGTATCCATAAGTTCCCAAAACCAGAGACTTTAATCACCATTGAACCTTTTTTCAGCCCCTTTTTTGTGTATGTAGAGTTGCCTGGAGGAGGGAGGGAATCAGTTTTCTCTGTTTGAAGCTCTCATGTGAGCACATGGAGGACATTATCTTCACTCCTGAATACCTCATTATGCAAAATATATTGACAAAAATGAACAAGAGCAGAGCAGAGCAACAAAACAGTCAGATAATTAGAGCAGTCAAAGAATGAAAGGGTCAAATACGCCTGTTGTGGCTATGAATAGGAGACAGGATATCAATATGAATTAAACAAAGGGAAAAAAGCAATCTCAGACCAAACCTGAGACAAACTTCCTGCCTTCCAGCAAGGTATGGCAGTAGGCTGCGGAACGTCTCCTAAAGAATTCAACTGGGTCCTTGCTGCTAGAAAACATTTCAGAGGAAACCCAGCTCAGTGCCCAAGAGGCAGGCCTGCCCTGCAGCAGGGCCCCGCTACAGTCAGCACTCCTTGCACTTTCACATGGATGTTTGCATCCGTGTTGCATGTCCCGAGCCCACAGGCAGCATGCCACTGTGCAGATGTTAAGCAGATGTCATCTCCCTCCCTCCAGTGGTTAAAGTGATTTCAGGATGAGATGGTAATTAGTCCCAGAAAGACTGTGTGCAGAACGCAGGAGGGTGCAGTATGCTGCACTCTGGTGCAACCGAGAGCTCATCCAGGTAAAATGTTAAGCCATGGTGATGATGCAGGCTGATTTCTCAATGCTTTTGTGCACACTCTCTCCTTGAGTCACTGCTGAGGAAGCTCGAGGAGAGGCTCCACTGAGCAGCACTGTCAGTGCCTGACTGTATTTGCCATGGCATTCATCCATCCCTTATCCTGTGTGGGACAGCAGTCAGCACCAGATGCTTCAGGGAAGGTACAAATGCACCATGTGGACAGATGTGGAACAGCTTGTCCCTCTATGCCAGGCTTTGTCCTGGGTTTTGAGACCTAGAGAAGCCTTAAACCTTACTGATTGCATGTGGCTGGCTCTCCTCCCCAGAATGTATTCATGTATTCTCCTTGATTAGGACAACTCTGAATACTCAATGGATACAGGATCTTTTTTATTTCTGAGTCCTGCTGAAAGATGGCTATTAATGATGGTTCAAGACAATGATTTCTCCAGCCAACCTGCCTGTTACAGGGAAAAAAATACTCCCACTTTTTCATCCTGTAGTGTCATCAAACATCTCCTTGTTCTTTCGTCTGAAAACTGAAGTGCTGTCCTATGAACATACAAACTTTTACATATCCCTTCTTCTTGGCAACATACAAGCTCTGTGGGTCCCAGACGTTCAAAGAACTTTATCTTTGCATGAGAATTCTCCCAGGCACATCATTATTCCCATCACTCTGCTCTCAGATATCTCTTGTCTGAGACAATGTGGCCAGTTCTGTGTGCATTTTTTGCAAGTGAGGTGCCAGCACTGGCAGTGTGGGATTGATCCATCCACCACCATATGAACATGCTGCCCACCTGTCCCCACAGCCCCTGCTTCTCTCTGCTTTGAGAAGTAGCACAGCAGTTCTCTGGCAGTCTCTGTCTTTCCTTGTGGCCTTCTCAACCTTTGTGGTTTTTATTCAGGCCTTCCCTTCATATGCCCCACACTTGGTGCTAATGTGGTGTGCATTCAAGAATTGCATAAACAAAGGATGTAATTACTGTGCCTCCATTTTGGGAATGGATATATAAGTGAGTGGCCTTTTCAGGGCATTCCTGTAGAAAAAAAATTGTTGTGTTTTCACTAAAACCATCTATTAGTCTTTTCCATTATAATCAATAAATCAGTTCCCTTTTTATATGGTGATGTTGGCTCAGCTGCGATTTTCTGATGACAAAATTCATTACTCAATTGTCTCATCGCTTCCTTTCTAAGTTCAAAAACATCCATTAGCACCACTATGTGAAGCCCCATTAATCTGCTTTCATTATAATAATGTTCTTATTCTTTCTTAGCATCTTTATTGCATCCCACTCATCCTTGTTGTCTCACAGGAGCTTTTAATTAATGCACTAAGAACTGATATAAAGAACCAGCTATTTTTTTGTTCCTTAGATCTAGCATTTTTGGTTACTGGACAGAAATTAACCGTATTTACTCAGGTGACCCTATTACAGAATAGAGAGAGCTGACACATGATGTAGTTTGGATGCTTCAGAGCTGACTGGATTTTGCAGGAGAAAGTACAGTCAAAATAACTTTTTACAGGCTCCAAATATTCATTTGCTATTGTTCTGCTACAGTCTCCTGAAAAATCTTTTCAAAATGGGCAGGACCTATCACACCTATGCAATGCTGCGTCCAGACTTTGACTTGTTTCATCAAGCAAATCAACAAATGTACCCTGCAGCAAAAGAAACTGTTGGAGGGCTTCAAACTAAGGTGAGAATGATTCCTCAGTTACTGAAGGCATCAAAAGTGATGTCTTACTCCCCTGCCTTGCCCACAAACCTGAGCCCTGCCTTGTCACTTATACCCATTCCATGAGAAAAGAAAATGCAGTGCAGAATCACACAGATTTAGTGCCCCTGTTCCATTTCCCACCCCCTTAGTTTCTTCCCACCTGCAAGCCTTAAGAAAAGAAAACAAACAAACATTTGCTGTTTCTAGAGCAGACACATACAGTGACTCATAGACGGGCTGTGGTAGTTGTAAGGCCCCTGGGCCTTGAGTCAAAAAATGTATTTTTTAGTCCTACATCCAACACATTTCCAAAGAGGCAAAAACAGTTTTCCTGGGAGCAAAGTCTTGGAACTGGTTGCTGGCAATTTGACTGTGCATATCCTACTTGAGATTTCCTTCCTGTGAAGGAAGATGGCACGGATTTGGGTGAGGGATTAAAATCAGATGAAAATTATTTGCCCTGTCCTTCCAGCATGTGTTAGCATAGGAGACAAGAAACAACAAATGAGGAATATTAAATTTCCTTCCTTTGCTCCTCACAAAGGGACAAACAAAATTAGTGAACAATGGTTTTCTAGACCTCTCTAATGAAATCACCCCTGCACCTTAAACATTGTTAGTAAATGGAAAATTGGCATGTTTACTTCCTTCTAGGAGACCAAATGTAGAACTGCCTAGAAAAACAGGCAAACAAAGGGATACGTTGTGAGCTGATATCTCTGACAAGTCAGAGGGAAGAAAAAAAAATTGTACACATATTATAAAATTTATCATTAAAAAGTAGAAAACCCAAACCCAAGAACTTTGCATGATACTTCAAAAGAAAAGAAGGAAAGGGGAGGTGGAAGGGGAGAACAAAAGGAAAAGAAAATCTGTCAAGAATTTTATCACTGCCTCCAAAATGCCTCAGTGAGCTGGGATGCAGAAACAAGCTAATTACTGTCTTTCTTTTACTCTTCCAGTTCTGAACTCCACACACAACATTTTTCGTGATTATTAATAAAGGAACACTTTCATCTCTGTCTTATTAAGAGTTCTGGGGGTAGGAGAACAGTATCTGACAGATACCATATGGGATAGGGTGGAAACAGGAGGGAATGAAGGGAAAGAAAATAGAAGCAAGGAGGTGACTTAGAAATCCCTCCATAGTTCCTGGGATGTACATCCAAACTGCTGGAGCTTTCTATACAATTGGAGTAATTTTTGCTCTTCTATACTCTTCAATATTTATTTCCAAGGTTCTGAAGCAGGACATGTCCTCTGCATGACTAAAGGGTCTCTGTGTCCATGAAAAGGCGAGTCCCACCCTTGAGAAGCTAGGGAAGTTGTGAGACACACATGTACAGCATGGGCAGAACTCTGCCTCAAGGCCAGGAATGCAGTCAGAGCTGCCACACTGGCAGAGATGGTAAGGGGCGCCTGAGCTGGAGGGGGCACTGGCAGGCCTGGTGTGGAAAGACCTGGTCTGGCTGCCAATCAAAAAAGATCCAGTGGTCTGAAGGGGCTTCATATGGCTCCCAACCACTCATGGTCCAACTCCAGCCTTTGCTTTCAGGTCCTTGCTTCCACAAACATCACGATGCTGGAGTTAGAAAAACAACAGAAATTCTTACAGCACAGCCCCCCATGCCCTTTGGGGCACTGAATATTTTCCTAGCTTGGAAGAGCAGCCTAGAAGAGCTCCTTTTATGAATAAGCCAATGCAGATGCCAGGAACCAGGATGCTCAGCAGAAGAACACCAGCCCGCTGCCTCAATTCTGCCTGTACTGCACATGACCAGTTCAAGCACCTGACTAACTCTTCACAAACATAAAAGCACTGTCTCTCTTTTCATAGTGCCATTGTCTGTCTTGCAGTGCCATTGTCTGTCTTGCATACAGCCTTCATCCTGTCTTACCAGCACTGCAGACCAAGCCAAGCAGGACATAACAGACTCTTGGCTATAGACCCCTAAACCTGTCTGACAGCTACTTGCTCATAGCAAAACAAACCCTTTTTCTTATCATTTATGAGACACTGGCCATGATTATGGTGGGGAGAGAAACACAATCTGTCAAGCATTTTTACCTGTGATCACATTGTCAATATTCAAACTCCCTCCAGGCTATAAATCCTCTTGAGCAAATGAAGATGCACAAAATATTGTATCATATATTTCCCCAGACAACAGGGAATTTCTGCATGCACCACTCACTAGACCAGAGCTCTGTACCTAAAAGTCACTATTTGTTCAAATCAAACCCTCATCTGCTGGGGTTTCATCATTACACTTGCCCAGAGGCAACAGCAGGTAATGCTTTGCCATTTAGTACAACATCTTCCAAGAAATTCTTCATTACAAAGCAGAGCTTAATAACCACTGTTTTGCATAGGATGAAAAAAACCTCTCACACAGAAATAAAATCTATCCTTCATATGGAGCACCATGGGCTTTTAAGACATGTTTTGTACTATGCATAAGGATCTTTGGATTAGTTGTTCACATCTTTTTTCTCCACAGAAATTATAGATATTGCATGACTTAAAGAGACTAGTCTTGACAATACAGCTGATCCCATCAAATCCATTGCAATCACTGAGATTCAGGTCTCCTCCTGGTATTTTGCTTTGCAGCTGCAGGAAAGTCACAAGGAGAACCTGTCCCAGGGCAGATACCTGGCAGAAATGCTCACTAAAGCGCTATATGTCCTCTCTTCCTTTTCCTGCCAGAAAGATGTTGGCTGGATTTTTGAAAGGGCTAGTAAGCACAAAAAAGAGAGTTGTCAGAGCATTTCATTGCCACGCCAACGTTGTGCTGCAGGATAGTTCATAAGAGGCTGCCATAATTTAAACATCCCTGGTTATCCTGAGAGAGGATGCTCACAGGACTCAGAAGCACTACTCCAAAAACCTGGGTTGTTTTAAAGCACTTTCTTCTTCCAACTAGATCAGTTTGTAGCTTATGTTCCAAAAGCAACAGCAAAGATAGGTGGGGAATCTACAAGTCCTGGAGCTATTTTCCTTTGTAGTGAGCAGATAAAATAAAAACCCCACATTCCAAGTATCAGACACAATTACCCTTCTACCCACCCA
The DNA here is from genome assembly GCF_028551555.1 of Melozone crissalis. Taxonomy (NCBI): domain Eukaryota; kingdom Metazoa; phylum Chordata; class Aves; order Passeriformes; family Passerellidae; genus Melozone; species Melozone crissalis. Next base: position 16,801,804 of record NW_026535786.1, on the reverse strand, counting down.
TACTCATGAATCTCCTCATATTGAGTCTTCAGCATTGAAGGTGAACACTAGAGTTTCTCACAAGAGATTTAAAATCTGGGCTATTCTGCTACCACCACCACTGCAAATACTCAGAGGAATCTCTGCAAAGGAAGACTTCCTGAAAAAGCTTCCTGAAAAATGACTGTTTATATTCTCTTTAGGTTAGGAGGGGCTAATCGGTGGCAGAACATCTCTTTCCAGAGTACAGAGCAATCACTGCTCTTACATAAAACAAGAGTTAATGATTCTGCTGATTTACAACCTATTTTCCACTAATTCATCCAGCAGTGAATTCTCAAGAGTCTTTCACCGTACGTGAATCTGGAATACAGGACAGTGATAAAGCTATGTTTAGCTAGAAGAAGATGAAAAAACAAATGCTAGGTAGGAGCCAAAATTTCAAATCTAGGTTAATTTGTTAATGCCTTGTAACATTCTTTTTCTTGTAAAAAAAGGGACACTTTGACTAATTTTCTTCAAGCTTTATGGAAAAAAATTCCCTCTTGCTTTCAAAGTAAACCCAATAGGGATCAAGGCACATCAATTTTGCTAATGGAACCTGGTTGCAGCCTTAATTATTATTATCTCTTTGTGATAGATTAGCCATTTACCCAGATTATATAGACATAGTGAGATTAGATTAGATAGCCCAGGCTCCATATGCTTTTTCTATCTCCCTGTGCAATATAGCAGTCGACTAACTGAATCCCTGCTTGTGCTCCTGGTAATGAGATATCTTACTCCATTTACTTTAAACCCTGTTTTTAATAAAAATTGATCAAATTTCAGAAAGAAGAGGTAGTGAAAGAGGTATTTAGATTTGAGGGTTACCCAAATTTCAAAAGCCTAATAGTGATGGGAGGTAGGACCATGCAGTGCCCTTCAAGGTCAGCTATTACTTTCACAGCAAGTGAGCAGAGGTGAAAAGAAAGACCCACAAATGCAAAAGAGACATTGCAGGTCTCCTGCAAAGGTGCATCTGCTGACAGGCTCCTACAAGGAAATGGGAACACTTTAGTTAGCAAGCTCTATGGGATACAATTTCTTTGTAAGAACAAACCCTGGGATTAAAAAAGCAAGTTTGGATAAATCCTGTGGGATTCTGAATGTATTTAACAGTGCAGCCAAGTTTTCCTAACTGAAAGGGCAAGGAAGAAAATCTCTGTCCTTACTGAGCTTTCAAGGTTACCTCAACCCCCCAGTAGGCTTTACCATCATGGGATGAGACGATAAGAAAAGAAGAAAAGTTTTCTTCCTTTTTAACAATCTGAAGCTTGGAAAGCAAGGGTGGAAATGTAGCACAGACTTGGAATGGATGCCCCTGAACAATGATCTGCTTTGCAGTCAGAATGTCCAGCTTTTTCTTTTTTGACAAATAAACGCCTAATCTGCTGTATGAAAATATTAGAGCTTTCAAGATAATTTTAAAAGACAGGCCTTTTCCTCCAGAGCTTCTGTCCTACAGCATCCCTTTCTACAGTATCCATTCCATATCAAACTGCAAACATGGATAGCCTTGCTCAGAGAAACCTGCATTCTGAATGCTCTCTATTGGGAAAGGTTGTAAGGCAATTCAGTGTCAAAGGCTGGCAAGAAATATAAACCCCTTCATGGCATTTGTAAGGTCTTGATTCTGCTCTAAGGCTTCTTCCACAAAAAAAAAACAGCAGTAGAAAACAGTAAGGACAGCACATCACCTCCTCATTCCAAGAACACCTGACTTAACACTAAGAGCAACTTTGCTCCAAATATTTTGTTCATTTTCATTTTTGAATGAAAGACTGTGGCTGCATAGAGCAGCTTTTATAGATGAAAATGCCATCACATACTTTACCCAGAAGTTTTTCAAGGTTTTTTGAAAATTCTGGTAAACAAGTTTTTTCAGATGCATCCTGATAGCCCTCATGGATTCTCCAGTTTGCCCCTTATGCACCCTATATTTTGCTTAAAGAAATCAAATTCTGTTCCCCAGGTATTTGTCAGATAGAAATAAACTTCAGCAAGTTCTTTACATGGGAAATTTTTTCAAAAATTTGGAGAAATGCTTAAAAATGGCATTTATTCAGCACAGGCAATCAGGATGCTCTGAAAAACCTAAGTACTAAAGACAGCTGGAGAAAGGTTAGAAAATCAAGCTACATTGATATTGCTCTCTGGCTCTTTCTTCCAGGAGTCCCATGCTTGATGTTACACTGCACTCTGTATTTGAGTTGGCTCGTTCCCTTCCTCTGTCCTGCCTCATTCCACTGCTTGCACGTACACCTGTCAGCTTAATTCCTTCAAAGATGGAAAAGACCAACATTGTTCCTTCTCCCTGCCTTGTAATAATGAAAAATTGCACAGGAAGACAGAGCAATGCATAGGGGGAACTCTCTTACCCCCCCTTTCCATATGGCTGTGGAGTGTGGAGCTGGGGGCAGCCACCCACTCCCTTGATTAAAGTGCTTCCTACTTTTGAGATTGCCTTTTGCTATTTCCTTTTTTTTTTTTTTATTTTTTTTTTTTTATTTCCCACGAGGTTGGGTGGAGCTCTGCTTTATTTCTTCCCTTCTTCGGGGCTTGATTGTTTATATTTTTCTGTTCTGAAAGCTGTGTGAGTCACACTTTGATTTACAGTCTGTCCCAGGAGAGCCAGGAGACCCTAATGAAAGAGCAGGCTGCAAGGGTAATTAATACCTACCAGACATTCAACTGCACCATTAGTGAGCAATATGTGCCTCTCTGTGTGCGTGAGCACCGGCAGCTGGAGATGCACAGGCAGAGATGATGATGATATCCATTCGTACAGCCCTGAGCACCCCCTTAGCCACAGCCACACCCGAGGGACAAACACACCCAAACGAAATTTCCCTCTCAGAGAGCAAAGCTGGAAGGGGGCCGGGGTCATGGTGAGATGAGGTAACTGCAGGAAGCCGGGGAATGGGCTGCCACTGAGGGATACAGGAGGGAGGCTGATGCAGAGCATTGATTGGGGATGCTGCGATGGAGAGAAGTCGGGAGGGTGATGGATCACTCTTGCTTAAAACAAACAAAAACCAGGCAGCTTGCCAGCAACGGCTCAGGCCAGTTTCATTAAAACTCTTCATTCATCATGCTGAAACGAGGCGGTATTTGTTATTGCAGCCGTGGTGTGCTGGTGCAGGAGCTATTATGAGAGTGGGTGGCATTACAAGGAGGGGGCAGTGGGAGGAGATGGGAGGGTAATAAAGGATGGAAGCTACTGGGAGGCGACAGGGCTCAAGTATCACTTACCATCCACTGAAGGAACAAAAATCACCCCCTATCTCCTGCATGGATCTGGGCTGATAAGGCTTCACATCCATCCAGACAAATTTCCAGGATGGGAGAGGATTCCCTGCTTCCAGGTATATTTATTCCCATCATTAGACCAAATAATGGCACCAAAACATGCTGGGCTCGCTGTGGTGTCAGGCTCAGCTGCAGTCATGAATCCACTTAATGTTACCTCAGGAAATCCTAACAGCATGATGCTCAAATAAAAACACTACACCTGCCTGGAGAGGGACTGGATGGATTTCTCACACCTTCTCCATCTCTGCAATCTGCATTAGTTTCTGCTCTCACTGCCCATGCACCCAGGGAAAGCAGAAACTGCCTCACTGCATGGCTGAGACTCCCTCACCGTTGAGTTTACTCTCACTTTCCACTTCATTGCATCTCCCAGGCAGCTCTGAGGACACAGCACCGCCCACACAAAGCACACCACCATCCCCCAGCACGAGCTAGGGAGGGCATGGTGCTACCTGCAAGTGGCTGTGTGAGTGACCTTAATGCCAGCACCAAATCCCCTCCAAAGATATAATCTTCCTGTCCACCTGCATCCAAAAAAGCCTGTCTCTGACCTTTTTTGTTCAGGATTCCAGGCAGTGACCCCCACACCCTACAGTTGCATGGCTGGCATTAAGGTCAGCCTTTGATTTTAAAGCCTGGTGACTGCAATTCCTCCAGAGAAATCAGTCTCCACATAAGTGTACCTATGAAGGGACATCCATGCTGGCTCGTGCACAGGGACTGCAGCTGTGTAATGTCTGTGTGCTGGTGTGTGTGGTGAGGGAAGAGAAGGTGAGAGCTCAGTTTGTTTGTGATGTGTTTTGCTGAGCAGCAAGAATCCCTGCTTGTACACTGGTAACAGAAATCCAGGAATACTACCATCGAAGGATTGAGACAAAGGAATAAAAGAAAAAAATGTGTGTGTGACAGGGAACATTTACACTCATTTATTTATTTTCATGCACACACAGCAAAAGAGGCCTTGGGGTGTGCACATCCATGTCTCTAAGCTGTGACACCAGCCTGGCTTAAAATCACAGGCCTTGAATTCCCCAGTCTGAGCTCTTGCTTGGAGTAAGATCTGGTATTTATTTCCATAGTACACTCCCCTTCCAAGAGAAATACTTTGTATGTCTGAGTGACCTCACAACCAACCTGAAAAGTAAGAAAGCAGTCTCTGGGGAGACATTTGAAACACTGAAATAGATGCCCACAGGGCCCTCAGCATCCCTCTCTGCCATGGTGCTGGAGACAGGCTGGTAATGGTGCCTGGGCATTGTGGTGCTCACCCTCCTCACACTCCAGATATAGAAACAAGTGTGGTCTCATCATGAGAGCAACAGACAAGTTACACCTGCAACATCCCCAGCCCATCCCAGTCACAGCTAAGGGGGGGTTTTGCTGTGTTCTTTGGTGCCACAAAGTACAGGATACAAACCAGCATGCTCACTGGCTGTGTTTGAAAGGATCTGTTGCAGGAACAGCAGCTGCATAATGGTAATCAGCACTGGCCCAAGATTTTGGAAAGGAACATTTTCTGGGAGAAAATTCAAGTTGAACCGAAATGGCATATTTTGCAGGAAGGTATCAATTGTACTGAAATCTTCAAGGAAAAATGTCATGACAGCATCTCATTTGAATAAGGATGAAAAAAAGTTGATATTGCATTATATGGCTATAACACAAAGAGGAAGATAAATGCCTTGGTAAGTTTGAAGTAAAACAGTTATGGATGTTTCCAATATTATAACTTTCCCTTCCATTTTTCCTTATGTCACATGACAAAAATTGTGAAATCTTAGATTTTCAAAGATGAAAAACTGGTTTTCACTCACTTAGAATTTCCCCAGAAATATTTTTTTTTGGCATCTTTATCCATTTCCATCTAGCGAAAACAGAGAAATTTATGTCTTTTCTCCCTAGAAACAGCACAAGTAATCTCTCAGTGTAGCCAATCCCAAATCTGAGCACAGCTGTATCTGATCCAGGAGCTTTCCAAGCCAATGGCTGAGCAGCTCCCAACATTCATATTGCCCATGTCTTTACACATACATTTCTGTTCTTAGGTAGCAGACCTGTTTAGGCTGTGGACATCTTAGACTTTTCTACAGGGATTAAAAATGGTATGCCTCCACAGGACTGCTATGACTAAGGGTCAGAATGAGGGACAGGACTTAAGCCTTAGACCCCGACATCCCACCTCCTTGTTCTTCCAGACATGCAACACTGATTTGGTTCCCAAAGTGCTGAGCTGGTTTTCCAAAGTATGGCCTGCCTTAGCTGATTAATAACTCACCCATTAGAAACTTTCTCCTAATGCTTGACTTAAATATTCTCTGCACTTCGCCTGTTGGCTAATAAGAATAATTGGTCTCTTCACAGCATATTCCTTCATATATCAGCAGACAGGCTTCATGTCTTCCTTCTGGCTTCCCTGCTCCAGACTTCATCGGCCTTACACCAGGGGTGAGGGTGTAATTTGGCCCATTCACACACAGCTCTTTCAGCCTTCCGCTCAGAGGACTTCCAGCATAAAGGATTAGTCTGGTTTTCTCCACTGTGATGGTACACAGGCTTGCACTCCTTGTTTCTCCAATGTGTGCATGACACAGCTGTGCCTCAGGAAACTGGATTTAAAGAGAATCATATTTGCCCATTTACATCGATTGTGGGACTGAAAGGTTCTAACAAAGCCTATTCTAAAATCAATTTTTTCTGACTTAAAGTGGCCCTTCTGCATTCCAGTAATGAGAATAAAATACTGCATTTCACCAAAATCCTATTACACTGTCATGAATATCCCATCACACTGTCAAGAATCAGGTGATGGTGCTCTATGGTGTCTTCCTTATTGATGGGCAATCATCCTGCTTAAAGGTTCAGTTTGAACAAGGCCTCAGGAAGCCTGGATCTTTTCCTGTCAGTGCAGATCTCTCTCCACACTGCACCAAGTGGGCAACTGAATATCCTCATTATTTTTCACGAGGTGCCTATCAACCTACAGGATGAGGCTCAGAAGAGAGAAGTGACACAGGTGGCTGCTTTCCAGTAGATGCCACTGTGCACGTTCAGGAACCAGGGCTGCAGCATTTCCTTTCAAGCACCAGATCTTTGGGCCACCTTGGTCCAATGTGTCACTTTGATCCATGCCCTCCATCTGGTAATTTTTATCAGGAGCCCCAGGAAGCTGAGGAGTTCTCATTTAATGGACACACAGGGATGTGCCAGTCCTCTCAGGTATGCATATTCTTCCTTGCTTTCCATATTTCTGAAAGATCCCAAATCAATGCCCAGACATTTCAGCTTGGCCAAAGAGGGAAGGCAGAAAAGCAGAAATAAAATCTGAATCAAAACTTCTGAAGAGTTGTGGAGCATGAAAACTCTTGGGTCCAGATCCAGGAATAAATTTTACAGCTGGCACCTGTTTGCCTTCATTACAAATGAAATGCAAAGCTCTGATTACACCACAAGCTTCAAGGCACTTAAAAGCTAACTGCGGATCAAACTTTTTCTGATGAAGCCATGTTCCACCCAGTCAAATTAGTTCCTGCTTTCTCCAGATGGTATCTCCCTTCACTTATCAAAACTAAAATAAATGCGTAAAGGAATCCTTCTGGGTTGTCTTCCCATTTTTCATTTCAAGGATACTGCTATTTCTTCCACTCTTCTTAGAAGAAATCAGGAAGGTAGGGCCCTGCAGCAGTACCTCTTTCACCAACAAAAGCCCCAGAAATTCCATTTAAATGTAGAAAAACACTTTTTAACTAGGGGAATGACCAAACACTGGAAAAGGTTGCCCGGACAGGTTGTGGAGTCTCCATCTGTGGAAATGCTCAAAAGCCAACTGGACATGGTCCTGGGCAGCCTGGTCCAGCTGGCCCTGCTTGTGCAATGGGGTCAAACTAAATGGTCCCAAGGGTTCCCTTCCAAACCCAACAGTTCTCATTCATTCATTCAATATCTCAGGGCTCTGCTTTGCTGAAATAGGGGGTTATGCTGAGGTTTTCACAAAAAGTTATGGAATACAGAAAGTCTTTACTAAGAAAGGACCCACCCTTCAAAATTCATTTTAAAAGAAAAAGCAGAAAAAAAACCCCACCACTAAATGGATGCACTGTAAGTGTGATAGCTGCACAAGTATGCTAATGCAAGGAAATGCTAGAACTACATGGCACATATTCCTTAAATAACAAGATATATTGTGTAACTCACTTCTCTTCATAACTTATGCAGCATACAGATGAGTGAGGTAAGATTTCTCAGCTCCAGGACTTATCTGTGCCTTATCAAACCTTAATATTCTGCTAGTGTAGTTTGCTCTTTCTTTCCTTCTTCCTTTTTTCTCTTTCTCACTTTCTCATTCCAATGTTTTTTTCCTTCTTTTCTTTCCCCTTGTTCTTCCTTTCTCTTACTCACTTCCTTCTTTTTCCTTAAAAACACTCAATAAAAATCAAACTAAAATGCTGGTAAAAGGAATAAATTTACATTTTTGAAGCCTGTAGTTGAGATTTACAAGGCTGTCAGAGGGGTATACATATACAGCTCCCATTTATTTACTTGGTAATTCCAACAAAAACTCTCTGACTCTATGGACAGAACTAGGAGTGGATTTCCTTCTCCCCACCCACAAGTGTGATGAAGACCCTTCTGTGATGAAGACCCTTCTCGTCTTCTTTGGGAGAGTGATGCTCGAACCTTCCTTTATTGATATTTTCTTGTGCGTTGCCAGAATGATCTTCTCTGTGGTAAGAGATGACTGTGCTAAGACCACACCTAATTGCAAAATGGGGAGGAGGATGTTTTTTGATATCTAAATAATAATCAGCAATTATCCCAAAAGGTAGTGCCAATGGTCCCCACACCAAGAAATACCTCTGCTACCTTGCTACTCACAAGCACAGATTTCCAAATTTCTCCTGACAAAAAGGCTGTACTTTCTGCTGAGGAGTGCCACCCTGACACACCAAGCATCCACGGCCACACTTACAGACCTCCTGCAGGGTTTCCACAAATCTTTCAGCAGTGCCCAGTAAAAGAAGGGAAGAACAACCCACAGCTACCATTCCTGACAGATAACCAGAAACCTGAGAGCTGCTCCATAGAAAACTGGATTTTTTGGGGACTGACCCTGCCAGACCCGACTCTTATCTGGCAGGCATGGTTGATTTGTTCTGCCCACTGCCATCACATGGGATTCCCCCTGCTCTGTGGCCAGATCCTGCAGGCTCAGAGGGGCTGATGGACTAATTGCCAAGTTCACACGCAGAGGGTCTCGTCTGGAACTGGCTGGAACCAGGTGGGAAGAGTCGAGAGATGCAGCAAGGGGTGTGCTGGTAGCAGATAACCTGGGCCTGACAGCAGGGCTGGCACTGGCTGCCCTCAGAGAGGAGATGAGCACGTTATCTTCCAGCTGCACATGCCCAGCAGCCGCTCCCACTGCTCCGACGGGAGATTTAGGCACATGCACGCACACACACTGTAGTTCCCATCTTCTCAGTATTTCAAAACAAGTGAATTTATCTGCTCCCAGGAAGAGAAATAAAATGGGAGTTCACTGTGCCGCCACGCATTCCTCAAAGAAGATGTCCCACCTGTGGTCAGGGGGCTGCTCTTACATGGCTGTTCTTCAGCTGGGAGAGCAGATACATTTTTCTTTCCCAAAAATCCAATTGAAGAAAAGAGAGAGGGGACTCCTGTTGGATATAAGACCTTTTTGAATCTATCCTAGGTGCAAATTTATGCTTGGATCTCTTGAAGTTTTTCATAGTTTTCAAGCACCAGATAAGACAATATTGGCTTCTTTGAGCATGAAGCATCATCACAAAATTCATAGATTCTTCTCTCACCTCCAGCACAGATATGCCACCCTCTAGAGCCCAGCACAGCTCACAGTTTTACTGAACCATGCTGTGTAGATCCACCATAGAGCACTAAAACCTTTATTTTTTTCCACTTCTTCCATCACTCCCTTCCTCCCTTTCACATATCATCCTCAACTGGACAGACACTCAGCCTTAAAAGGCACAAAAGCACAGAACATTTTGCTCAAATGCAGAGCCCTCACTCTACACACTCCCCTTCCCCAAAGCCTCACCTAAAATGAAGCAGGAGATATCCCAGTTCCTCACTTCCCACTTCTTGCCCTCATTACTTCACAGCCTGCAAGGATATGGTTACTAATATTGTGTACAACATCTGCTTTAAACTAAAAAAGCAGCAAGAAACATCACGCTTTGCTGGCTTTTAGGCAGAACTTATCTGCAAATAAAACAGACAATGTGCCTGTGTGCCCAATTGGGGTCTTTTGTTTCACTGCTGATTATTTAATTTCAAGTGCCCTGAGTGTCTCAGGCATTTACCACAAATGAATGAAGATGCAGCTCCTGTGCGTCGGGAATATACAAGCTCAATTCAACAGAATACAATGAGTGAAGGTCATGAACAAGCAGGGGGATAAGCAGAGGCACGAGTGGGTGGTTAAAGGCAGATCATTATTACTCAGCAAGGCCTGGACATAACATAATGGCTTCTGTTCAGTCTGTTTTGGAGGAGCTTTATTACCTCTTTCTCTCCCCATAGGCAAAAGAGTGAGGATGAGTTCACCCAGCTGATCTGACTGAGATTTGGCAAGTGGTGTCCTGAACAAGCTTAGGGATGGTGCAGCAGGCAATGAAGAGGGGACCCATAGATAGTGAAAAGGTTAAGGAGAACATCCATGCTGTCACACAGCTCCTTGAGGCACCCAAGGACCAAACTCAATTTCTCTTGACTCTGCATAGCACTCAGGGACAGAGAGAGGAAAAGTCAAAGCCCAGACAGTCTAAGCCCAGACCCCAGTACCTGCTGCACTCAGGGTGCTGCAGAGAGGAGCAGGCAGGGCAAAGGTTGTGGCACTTGCAAACTGAGGGTAAGAAGAGGTTGCTGGAGTTGCTGAGTTTTATTTGGTCTGGCTCCCAAAATCCATTCATGGCAATGGAAACACTTCTTTCCATAGGTGCTAAGGGAGCCCTCCATCAGTCCTGAATCTCAGTCTGAATGTTCTTTATGACTTGATCTTGCCCAAGGCTCCAGAGGAGTCATGTGTGCCCAGCTCATCTCTCATGGAGTGGCACAGCCCATGCTTTCTGAATAACCCATGGTCTGCAACCACAGGCACTTGCTTAGTAAACAGGTTTCCTACTTAACCATATTTACTTCTTCTGAATCTCTGAAGCTATTTTGCTATGAATGTTGCAGCTTCCAACAGTACATTTTGGTCCTTATCAGATAAAAAAAAAAGAAAATAGAAAAAAATATATAATTTTCAAACCATTTTTGTCTAAATTTGACTGCCAGTCAAAATTCTCAACTCAAAAAGCTCCTTGGCACAGCACTAGAAAAGCTATAAGCTCCAAAGCTTCATTATTTAGTTTTCTCAATCTCTAGATGTATTATTTAACTTCTTGGCAATAATGTCAGGGACATAATCCAATAGAAATGCAGAGAAACAAAAGAACCTAAAATTTCAGAACAGCTCAAAATGGTTTTCAGTGCTTTCTTTATAGAAAGTGGAGGGGAGAAAAAAGAAGAGAAAAAAGAAAAGGAGGCATAACATTATCAGTGTAGAGATGACACAGCAGGCACACACTTTGGGAGGCAAATCTAGAACTCCCTTTCAGCAGGAAGTCTTTGTCTACTGGAACCAACAAAAAACTCCCCCAGCTGCTGCCTGTCCCCTCCATGATTCAACAACACTCACCCACTCACCTCCTTGCCAGGTTAAAAGCTACATTTTTCAAAGAGAAATTTATAGAGTGACCAATCTCATTTACATGCCCCACTACTCAGCTTCCCTAGGGCAGGATAAATTTCTTTTCACAGGTGTCCATGAGGCTGACTTACCCAGAATGCACATCCCCATGGGTGAGATATTCTGAACATAAACCACCCATTGCCAGCACACTCCCCGGTTGTGTTTGCCATCTGAATCCTGCTTGTATTTCACCTCAGTTCTCTCTAGTATTCGTTTGTTCTTGCTGCAAGATCATCAGGGTAGGAATGTTGCTCTGTTTTATAGAGGTAAAATGCCCACAAGGAATAACAAGAAGAAGGAGAATCAATGTTTATAGTTTACAGGGTGCCTTGAAATTCTGAGATTAAAGGTCCTTTTTGCTGTTGCTCTAAAGTATGCTCTTAAACAAATAACCTGCTGTTCTCAGCTACCAGGATGCATCTCTTTTTCTACATTATTATTATTACTCTAAAAATGTTAAATGGCCCTTCATTTTCTTCAAGGATCAAGAGTTTATGACAAATATCAATTTGTTCCTGACGCTGAGGGGCAAGCTGATGAAACCAAGTATACACAAGTCCATGGCTGAGACATGAAAATAGATGCCCCTGATCCCATCTGTCTGCACTGCCTTCCCTCTGAAATGCACTTTATCACTGCACTAACTGCACAAGGAGCATGCATTAAAGGTGGGGTGGCAAAGACTTTGAAAGAGCAAAGAACAAGACTGATTGGAGAAGGGGTGAGAGGATTTTCTGCAAGGGTGAAACATTGCGGAGCAGATGATGCCAACAAGCAAAGATTTCTCTGACAGGCAGCATGTCTGCATTCTCCTAGTCATGCTGAAAGGGAGGGGGGATATTTCCCTGGCTGATGCTCAGTAGCTCAGAGGTTATATATTTACAACATTTTTTATATTCTCAGACCTTTAAGTTCATAAAATATGCTCTGTATGGTACAGCATAACATTTAGATATCTTGGGTTTTAGAGGGAGGTGTTTAGGAATAAAAACCCCTCCCCTGCTTACTCAACAAGAAAAACTCTGCAAAATGCAGCACAGTCATTTGGTATCAGAAGGGTCAAAGAGGTGCCAAAGACCACATATAGCTTAAATACAACAATATTAACAGTCACCAGCTTTTTGTGAAGGCTTTAGCATCTATGGGGTACAGGGCTGTGCATGTCCCAGCACAGCCAGTGAGTCTCAAGTAGATTTTTTGCCAGTTCAAGACTCTTCATATATTTGGTCCCAATACTACACTGCAGAGATGAAATTGTATTATAAAACTCAAACTGTCTAAAACCTTCCTGGGATTACTTTTGGATACTAAATGGAGTCTGGATTCATGGGGTTTTCTTTTGAATGTGAAAGCAGAAAGCTTCAAATGACATCTTTCTCCCTGGTGTTGGTGGGATGGCAGAAGAGGATTTATTGGAACACTACGCAAAAATTCTCAGCAAAATCTTGGAGAGTTAAGAAATATGTTCTTTAGGATCCAAAAGCAGTCTGGTCTACTAGATTGCTCTCCAGACACCAGACTAGGCCAGATAAAGCCCTGTGAAAAAAAAAGTAAAAACAAATCCCAATCCCTCCAGACACCAACCTACAGAGCTTTCCAGAGCATCTGCGGAGGTCAAGGCCAGCACTCCAATTCAAGCCCTCTGCCTGCAGGATGCCATAAAAGCAGGAGAGAAAAAGAGAAGTGATGGGGCTGCAGGCACAGAACATACCTGGGGAGCTGCTGCCAAACAGGTACTGCAGGATGGCCCAGGCATCCATGCAGTGTGCTGCCCCTCAATATACGGGACCGGCCATAGGGGCGAAAGAGCAGGAGGTCATGGAACTGCAGGAAACTGGGAAATGGCACATGGCCACAGCATTCCTTTCTCCCCAGCAGCACAACAATCAGCCACACTTGTTAACTAACTTATGGCTATTTATTTTTAAACTCATGGGAAGGGCAGCAGCTGAAGCAAAATTGTCACCGGATGATGCCCAGAAAGGTTTGGATTCAGGCCTCAGACCTGCTAGGGGTGCACATTGTGCCAGGTTTCTGGCATATCAGCCCCTAAAACTCAGGGAGCACTGCAGCAGGGAGCTGGAGCCTTAAATGTGGAGCTGTCTTGGCCCCAAGTCTATGAGCAAACTTCCTGAAGGGTAGGGCGGCAGAGAGAGCTGCAGGTGGAGAGGAGAGTGCTTAAAAACCTCCACCATACCTGCCTTGCCCTCCAGGGACTCGCTCAGGCTTCTGAATGAGGACGGGGGACTGTGGCAGTGCCAGGTCCCGGGGCACAGCTCCCAGGGCTGGTGCAGGTCAGCTGGGCAGGCAGCAGCAGGTTCCCTCTGCCCAGCCCAGAGGAGGTGACGGGGCGCTGCTCCCAGCCCTCTCTCCGGCGACGCAAATGCCACGGGAAGCGATGCCGTGCATCCCCATTTGTCACCGGGCCGGCATTAACAGAATGTTTAAAAGTCATGATGTCATCGCTATTAATCAGGGCCCCGCTGGGCCACGCTCCAGTGCTGCATATTAATCACCAGCGGCCCCAGGACTTGCTTATCTGGAGAGGCTAAGTTTAGATCCATAAAACATGATTTATTTTTAAAAGTAGCATTATTAAAGATGAGCTACAGCCTTGTTCACACTCCCGCTGGAGTCTCCCTCAGGAAAAGGTTGGTATTTTGGAGTTGGTACGGACACAGTCCTTATTATTTTGAGCTTGAGAAAGCTGTCAGGTGTGATACTGGCCTTTGAATGTCTTGGATTTCTCCCCTACCAAGAGGAAGCACCCAGTATCCCCAGTAGAGTCACTCACAGGAAATCACCTTGCATAAAAAAAACCCATTAGAGTCACTTTGGACTACATAGGGACAGGGCTATTGTCCCAGTAAAGAGTGTTGCTGAAGTCAAAATGCTGGTTAGATCTGAGTGTTCCCACAGTAACAAATGGCATTGTCCCACAGCACATGCCTGGTTATGGCCCTTGCCAGTGGGTGAGCCCAGTGAATACTTGCCCATAACCAACATCTAGCATATTAAATTATTTTTTGTGTTTTACAAAGTGCTCCTGTTGGATCAACGCTGTGATTGATCCACGCGAATGAGTTCATAAAAGCCTGCCTGCACTCAAATTTATATGAGTTTAACTCTAGTGACTTTAACAATCACTTCATCTCTGGTTCAATGAACACACAGGAGCTGTACGGGTTCAATAAAATAATTTTCTAAAATGGTCTGCTAAATTTGATTTGACTCCTTGCTCAACTGCTTGCAATTTGGATTAAAGAGGTTCTGGTGCCAGTTTGGTGTGCACAGGTGACATCAAGTTCCCCAACCCAAATCAAGAGACTCCACCAATCTGTTCCAGAAGATAACTAACTGTTCTAAGCCAACCCAGTTAAAACAGGGCAAATCCTAAACCAGGAAATCTGGCAGACAGAGCAGGAGAGTGGAAGGTGCCACTGGGATAAAGCCAAGGACATTCATTCCATTGGCAAGGGAAGACTTCCTGCTTTATTACCCACAAGAACCATCACCAGTGACCATAGGGCTGTCTCGCAGGAACCACAGGGTGATAACACAGGGCTGTAGGCGCTGACTTGCAGCTGTATCATCACCACACTGCCTGGTCCCAGTGGGTGAACTGAAGAAGAAGGTCCAAGATCAGCCCTACTCTTCTTGGTGACAACTGCCTAAACCCTGATGTCCCACGGGCACTGTTCTGCTGCTCTCACCACCATGGCAGGTGAGTGCTGAGTCATTTGACAGCTTCACTGCTCCCAAGCAAGCAACAGCTTCTCGACCTGCCTCCTTAGCCACACCATCATCCCATGCAGGGCTGTGCAGTGAAGCTCATCCAAATGATCATGGGGCCTCTTACTCATACGCAGAGAGAGAGAGATGTAACATGGCAATCAGTCATGTTGACAAGCCTTGGGATCCCATCTGACAGCAGCGGGGGATGCAGCAGACCACAATGGCCATCAAAGTGCTTAAGTATGAAACTGCTTGCCTATTCAGTGTCATCTCAAAGGAGCCAAAGTTTGGCCTGCCAGTCTATAGTCAGTGGAAAAAGAACCTCTCATGGTTAAGCTGCCCTTTCAACCTCTACCTCTCCCTTTGGGTCAGGCTTTTGATGAATGTGGACTCACAAATGACTCTTTCTCATTGTCTGCCTCTGAATTCTCCAAGTCTGGAGACTTTGACTCCCCACATTGCATTTCAGAACAGGCCCTCAGAAACCCAAGAGCCTGAGGCTCACTTGATGCTAGAGCAGAGAGCTCCTGTCATCACATATGCTGACAGCAGGGCCAGAGAAAGGGATGAAGACTCATGGAGCACCCTAAATGAGAAGGTAAAGTTGCAGTCACCTGTTACCTGTATCTCATGAAATGAATCTAGACACTGCAAATAACAAACACAATTACCATAGCATTTACCAGCCCATCCCTCTGGGAGGCAGGACCATAACACCTCAGAATTTCTGGAGCTGAGCTCACCTTGGAGGGCTTGCCTTGACTGATACAGCTGGGATTTTATGCAGTCTTTACAAAGTTCAAGCTAGGAAAGTGGAGGCATTCAATTTAAATAGGTGTGCTGAGCTTTTTGGGTTTTGCCTTTCTTTTGGGTTGGCAAAGGATGGAGAATACAGGGGGAAAATCTGCAAAGAAACAAAATACAAACCTTCAAAACTTTGATTTACCTTCAAGTGGAAGTGGGATTAAATATCCACCCAACACAGGCTGGCTCTGGCAGAGTGACACAAACAGAAGCAATAGCGACTCCAGGGATGTTTCTCTGGCAAAAGAAAGAGGACCAGCACTTTCCTCCCCAGGTTTGATGAGAGAGCTCTCAAATGGGGCAAACACAGGGCTTTGATTCAGCTTTTCCACCAGGAACCACTGAATCAACATCAATGCTTACATCCCTTTCCACATGTTATTGGCACTGATGCCTTCTCTGGGGAGAGTTGTATGAGGGAGTTATCCCAAAAGAAGGTGCTCTTTCCACCATCCATTCCTGCACAGCTCTTCTTTCCCATGCAAATTCCCTGGGAACCACGCTATTTAAATCCCTATTTTACTGTAGTTGGCTCGTCATGTTCATCTGCTCATTAGGCTGGCAGCGCAAGCTCAGCAGCATTTGCACTTCAGCATGAGAATTTCTGCTGTGAGGTATGACTGTCATCCACTTGCCTGGACATGTTGTTCCTAAAAATAGCCTTATCCTTGTTTTCTCTCTCTCTAAAATATCAGTCAATCTCTCTCCTTTCTGAACCTTGATCACCAAATTCCCCTCTCAAATCCTCACAACCACTCTCTCAGTCTTCTCTTCTCTACAGAAATTATTACTCCTAAAACTCTTCCTTGCCAAGCCAGCAGCCACCCTCAAACTTTCCAATGAGTGGCTTCCTCCTCAGGTCCCTGAAGGTCAGAGGCTGAGCATCATTTACTTCACACCCTTGCTGGGTTTCCTATGATGAACAGCTCAACCACAGACTGTCACTGACATTGAATAATCACAGCTGGCTGGGGAACCAGATGAGGACATGTAATTTGAGTGCCATGATGCCCTAGCAGTATTCTCTACTCATGACTAGAATGGGCCTGCTAGGGAAAATTCCACCTCTTACAAAGCCAAATAACTTATTTTGTCTGAAGCAGACTCATCCTGCAACTCAGAGGGAGAGGAAACCATTATAATAGCTGTATCCCTCCTCATATTCAGGGATCTCAGCATAAGACATAGGCAACCTGGGGCTGTTTGTGTGCCTGTACCAACAGAGAAGCCACGATAAACAATGCAGAACTGCAGCAGTGTGGATGTCACCTTCCTGCCCTCCTCATCTCATCCTTATAGGCTCCACTATATCCCACACCCACAGTGCCTCAGACACATCTACCACACAGAAAAAGGTAGAAGCAGATGAGAGGCTCAGCATGGGGGAGAAGCTTTCTGAGTTCAAGATGCCGCCTGCAGCTGTGCCCTACTGCCAGTTCCCTCCACGTCTTGGACAATCCTAGGAAAACAGAAAGATTGCATGAACTCACACTGCTATAAGGGGGAATTGGGACTTCATTATCTTCTGGAATTGACAATGAAACGCAGTATCTCTGCACATCCCAAGGCTCCTGAGCAGAGCACAAACCAAAGCCTTGCTAACTGTTTATTATTAAGATCTAAAAATCTGTCGTGTGCCTTTGAAAATCCTTTTCTCGATTGATGAGAGGAGGGCCCTGAGGGAAGAGAAAACATTTTCCAGGGAAGCAGCTTTTAACATCAGAAGGCAGGAAACCAAACAGTGCTCCTTGTACCTCTGCCTTGAATGCTGGGTGCCGCATTTTCCTGTGCAAGTCTGGTGAAAGGAGCAGAAAGCCCAGCTTTCCCCAGGTGGGAAGGGAGAAAACAAGCTCTTTACTGAATGTTGGGCACTGTTTCTTATCACCTGGCATCCAGAACTCTAATTTCTAAATCTGGGCAAAGCAACTATCAAACAATCTCTTTCTGATTTGGTAATGATTTAAACAGTTAATGCAAGCACAAATTGGCTATAGTTGGCGCAAGTGAACTGAAAATCTTGCTTGTGTTAACTCTTCAAAAAGAACAACTTCTAGTGGTCCCAAAAGCAGTTTCAGTTTACACATGCCCTTCTTTCTTTCCTTCGTCTAATGACATTTAACTTTTCTCAAAATCAAAAACATCAGGCTAAGCTTGTCTGTGCTGTACCAGAAAGTTTTGACTACCTGACCATGTCCCCACGCTTAGTCAATCTCCCACTGGCATCCACTACAGACCCAATTCTTCCATAGCTCCAGCACAGCACATCTGCACATTTTGCAGAATGGGTACAGAACAATGCAGAAGTGCCAGCAAAGTGCTGCAATGTGTGAAGGGATCTGAATGTATAATGCATTGCACTGTGTTTTGATGCATTCTCCTGCTTAAATGGATGAAATTGTTTCTCTAGCTCAGCCTCAGGATGTGGATTCACAGACAAGCACTGTCTGTGCTCTCCAATGCCACCACACAGGGTGCCCTCAAGTTGTAATTAAGATTAAACCACAAAGAAGTGTACTGCTATGCTGCAACGCCTTCCAGGTGAAAATACTCTTCAGTTCTATGACTATCAAATCAGGGTTGGTATGAAATGTGAGACTGAATGATGGCAAAAGTGTGTACCTGCAATTGTTTCCTTGCTGAGAGACAAATCAGGATAACATGGCTGTGACAGATCCAGCAGAAGGACCAGGTCAGAAGGGACCAAAAGAGCTAGAAGGATTCTTTTCACATTGTCACCTCACTCCACAAGTGAAAGAAGTCAAATCTTTACTTTGAATATTTTCCTTTGGTTTCTGGTTACATTTCTTTAGAAAGCAGATCTAATGAAAGCACAGGAGAGACTGTTCTCTGTGGCTACAAGGTTAATAAGAGTGGAACACAGGAGCAGCAGGAGCTGCAGGAAGAATAATTCCTTTTAAAGCTGGAGATCGGAAGCCCATAGGTGGTAAGTGTGACATTTCCGCACGGAGGAGTCCAGCTTAATTACCTACAATTCAAAGGTAGAAAGTTATACATTAAGGCAGCAAAAAGAAAGTAGTAGGAGAGGACAGACTTTGGCCGCTCATGAAGATTTAACATCATTAACTCTCCAGCTTCCAAGAATGTTCCCGTATTTTCACTGGCCAAACACCAATACAGCTAATTGCATTTGTGTTACCTGCAGTTCAGAGGAAATTGCCTCTTTCTTATTGCCTGCACTGTTGTGTGGTACAGAAACACACAGCAATACCAGGCAGAGCGGCTCTCACTCATTTGGAGGTAGAACAATTCCTGAGTGCATGAAGCTTGGCTCAGCAAGACAGGCAGACAACACCAAGGGGACAGAGCTGCTGTCATTCAGATGGCAGCCAGTTCTGGCGTGGTGACAGGGACAGCATCCACAGGTGCTAAATGCCTGAAAGTTATTTGGCAGAGCCTGTGTGGCTGGGCAGTGCTGGTAATCGTAATATCTGGCCAATTGAATATGAGTCACCTATTCACCTACTCAGTATTTATATATGCTACCGACAGACATATGGTTTACAGCAAACTAGGGAACAGACACTGCTGCACACTCATTTCTTCATCTTTTTCAGCATTTGCTGATGCATTCTCAGTTGAGACTAACACAGGCCAAACTTCCTTTCCAATATACCACTAAAAAGGCTATATTCTGACAGCTGTTGTTATTGCCTTAATCTCTTCTCTGTTGCTCATTCCTAAAATGAGGAACTGGTGGCCAACTCAGAATTACCAAGCTCCCAAAGTCAGACATGCTGAGAGGACCAAGACTGATTTGCCAGATACATTTTCTTGTGCTATGAAGTCAGCAAAAAAAGCTTCCCATCACTCCACCCTCCGAGTGCCATTTGCATCTGCTCAGTTGCACCAACACAGGTGACTGTGAGGACACACAAAATAAAATAGGTACAATTAGTTTAAAAAAAACTGTAAACAAATAGCATAATTTCCCCAAACAGACTGATGGAAGCCCCTTTCTCAAGCACTGCTGTCACACAGCAAAAAGGAGACTACCACGACAAAAACCCTTTCCCTTGGGTCTACTCATAACCAGACAAGAGTAGGGAACCATTGCCCAGCCTGGGCTCAGTCCATAAACAATTTTTTTCTATTACAGACAGAGAGACAGAAAGCAAAGGGAGAGAATCAACATCCACATGTGGATGCCAGAGAAAGCAAAATGTTACATGGAGTCAACTCTTTACGGGGCACTTGGCTGCTCTGATCAAACCTGTTTCCTTAGCCCTGCAACATTACATTAAAGGCTGTTTCTGCCTGGATCTGCTCTGAGTGCCTCCTTCCATCACCAATTCCCAGCTCCTGCAAGACTCAGGCCAGGGGATCCCCTTGACCCTCCTATGTCCCTGTATGTGCTGGCTGGTAAAACCACCTGTAACCAATGTGACCAGAAGATCCCATGGACAAAGAAGTTGACATCTCTGAGGCAACTGAGAATGGACACCTCTGATTTCTGAGCATCCTTCCTCACCTCAGTCTTCATGCATTGATTTAAGATGATTAAAATGGCAGATCCTGGAAAGGCAGAAACTTCAAGACTTGCCATTATATTATGGAAGGGCTGGGGTCTCTTCAGAGTTGAGGTTGCAATCAGTTTCCACTCTCAGCTCTGACTTAAATAACTCTTCATATGCTTTCCTCTAACTTCATCTTATAATTGCAGGGTTTTGTACTGAAGGTAAAAAGATTGTTTTCCTCCCTTCCCTCCTCCTCACTGCAATTTGAAGAATTTGGACCTGCAATTCAAAGAGGAAGGCAATGCCAGACTGAACCTTTGTGAAACTAAATGTTTCCTTACCTTCTTTCACTTGAGAAGACAAAGTAAAATACTCCACCCCCCTCCAAAAAAACCAAAACAAAACAAAAAAAACACTGAACCAGGGTTTTTTTCATCTCCCTAAGTTACGCAAAATTCAAATCTCTTTGAAAACATGCACATAAGCAGCAGTTGAAGAAAACAAGGTGCAAGTCACAAATACAGTTAGGTGTAGCAAACTAAGCATGTATGTAGTTTACATTCTGCTAGCCAGTGCCAGCTGGAAAACCTTCCAAAAGCTGAAATCACTTGATCAAGGAGCTTTTCTAGTTTTAGAAAAAATGAAAATCTCCTAAAATACAGAAGACTCTTTTCCACTGAAGACATGGAAATCATCAAAACACTCTCCACTTGCTCTGGAAGTAGCAAATTTCTGCATACAGAAAACACAAAATTCATCCTGTGCTGTACTGAAGCAGATTAGACTTTTCCATTACTTTTGCTCTGTTTTTTTATTTCTAGAGGTTAAAATTTTGGCCCCAATTATATGCGACACTTAGTATTTTTGCTATTTGCATAAACCTTGTGTTTGCACTGAATTCAATATAAAATACAATCCAGGCATCAGTTTGCTCCTACAGAAGTGCCTCCACAAAAGTAAAAATTATCCATCTCTTCAAGCTGTTAGTCTTTTTTTTTCTAATACTGATTGCTGTTTTCAAATTTCTGCAGGTGGCTAATTAATAAATTGTTTTTAAAAATCATTAAAAAGACAGAAATTTTGCACTTTCTGTAGCAAAGAGCATCATGAGGCGAAGAGCTGGTTATCTCCATCTGTCCCTGACAACAGGGAGACAAAATGGATCCTCAAGCTCATCACAAATTAGCCTGTACAGAGTACCAGCAGAAATTTGGGCCCCACATAAAGAAATTTAAACCTTGCACAGGATTCATTAATTTGAATTTAATGATCACCATGAGTTGTATCTGTAAATAGTTATGTACACATGTAGCTTGAGTCATCCTTAGATCTTCTGATGCCAATAAGGATTCAAACTTCCTAAAACTCACATATACATATGGGCACTGAAACCTCTGGATGCTGCACTTAAACTTCCCTCCTAGACATCTAACACCTAATAAATATGTAAGGGAAAAAAGAAGCCACTGTATCTTGCTGTACGAGATCTGGCAAAATAAAAACTGACTTATTAAACACACTGGTGCATCTTCCAAAACACCCTAGTTCTGCCCACCTGGTGGGCAACAACTGCCCATTTCTGCAAGATGCACTTCTAACAGCCACAGCCAGGCACTCAAAAAAATCACTGTCTGCAGGAAAACAAATTTATCGAAGGCATGACGTTTTGACATCCTTCCCACCTCCAGACAATTTAATCTGGCAGTAAGTAATGTACTGGTCTGGTTTGATGAAATGGACACCCTGACCCTTTCTTACTCTTGCAGATTGATTGATTGTTTGTACCTGAACAATTACGCCTTAGCAAACAGGCAAAAAACAAAACAAACCTTTTGGCCACAACATTTAATTTCTGCTAGCAACATTTCACAGCTGTTACTTCCCTGTTTACTCAAAGGAACTTATATTTTGCTTTGTAAAATGCCTTACGCTCCCATCCTCATTTCCATACTCTGCTGTAGGTAAAAACCTACTTCCTTTGAGTTCCTTAATTGAAATACATCTAATTCCACTGGCGTTTTCCAATATTTGTTTACAGCAGAGCTAGCCACTTAAAAAGCAGCAAAGTTTTTTAAAGGAACATATCCCCTAATTCTCATTGCAAACAACGGCTTAGATTCTTGTTAGGAGGAGTATTCTTATTCTGTCTTTCTCCCTCTCCCAATAGCTTTTTGTCTCTTCTCAGCCTGGACAATGAAAATCAATGTGGCAGCTTTCCTTTTACTCTCCAGTGAATTTAAGTATCAGGTGACAAGGAAGCAGTTTTTAAGACAACCCTTAGCACTGGAACTTTTACAAAAATGAACCTCTTAATGGAAGTTACTTTTGGCTTGTGTGGGGGAGAAAAACGAAAAACCAACAACCACCACCTTTTCTCTTTTTTTCTTTTTTTTTTCCTTTTTAAACAAAGCAAAAGATCATCAGCCAAATAGGAATTGACAGCATTCCTTTAAAAAGATAAAGCTCGCCCCAGCTGGGCACTCACCAGGCTGCTATATTTATTTGTGTCTCACGTGCTGGGCCCATGTGCAATTCAGCTTCCCTTGATGTGAGCCGGCTTGCTGTGCTCTGCCTTCCCAAGTCCCCCCGGCACACTTAAGCTTTTTCTCTGGCTCCTGCTCCATGTCACCCCTGTGCCCCAGTGGAACACAGCTGATCCAAGCCCCCAGGAGCAGCCCAGACTCCAGTGCTGGCTCCAGCCCCAACTCAGACAAAGCTCAAGCCCATCCTTGTCCCAGACCTCCAGAGCTGCAAGCAGAGGCTGGAAATTGATACTAACCCTTCTAGAAATGCATCCTGGAGAACTCACAGACTCTACTGAGGTTTTCCCAATCAATCATTCTTTACTTTGGCTGGCATAAGAAGCTGAAAAATCTATAAGAATACTAAAAAGCACTTTCAGTTGTATTCTGACTCTTTTTCCTCAGTACTTGGTGATAGTTTTTGGGATGAATCTGCTATGCAGTTAAGTATCCTAACTCATAAAGAAGAAACACAACTGTTTTTTTCTTCTGAGCAGTAAAAATTCCTCCCACTACCTGGTTTCACAATTGAAACTGACCACTCCACTGTTAAAACATGCATTCTTGCTCCTCCCTGTGACCAAGATTCTTCTGGTTTTTCCTGCTCTGTAAAGGCTCTGGCTCAGGAGTAAGGATGACAGCCATCACACTGACCTAAAACACCCTGCCTCTGTCCTAATGCAGAGAGACTTGAGATGCTCACAGGTAGCTCCTACAGCTCTGCACTTTCCAGCTTGGAATTTTAAGATGAATGGTCATGAATTTCTACGTGACTTAAACCACCAGAAGACAAATTTTAATCATTGAGAGTCTGCTCCTGGAGAAGCTCAAGTATCCAGGGATGGGAAATACATGAGGTTTTAGGATGTGCAGCATCACTTGGTATTAATACCTGACATGTTTGTTTTACTAATAGAAGTTATTTCTCTTTCCCTCTTCCTTCTCTGCAGAAAATATTCCTCAGCCATGTGTGTGGGTGCCCATCTGCCCTCCTCTTCCCCTCAATCTCAGGTTATTCCCACTTGAAGTCGACAGCCCAAAACATAACGAGCTTCCCATATTACCCCAATCATTTGTAACAGCTTCTGAACACCAGCCACAATTTATGACTGCATTTTCAAATCAGCACAGGGCATTTCCATTTGCCTTATTACTACAGAAAACCTGTTTTAACAAAATCCAAAATGAAAAATCACCTACAAGCTAAGGACATGTTTCTGAAACAGAAAATGAAGTAATAGGTCTCCTTGGTTTGTCTATATCAACACAGAGCTTTTCAGACAGACTTAATTCTTATCATCATCAGAAAAGAAAGTCATCATCAGCAAATTATTCCTACCGAAAGTACTGTCCTGAACAAAGGGTGATACAATTTAAAGGGAAGAGAAAACTCGTGGTAGAGTTTTTGGTTTTTTCCCCCTTAGGGATCACCTGAAGAGGATTTTTGTTTGCTTGTTGCATTATTATATGTATGCAGGTCATCTGAGTGTTGACAGGGGTTGGGAATTTCTGATAAAAATCCTTTTTGACAATTGCTTTGTAGTTTCAATATTTGCAAACTGCTAAACAAATTAAGAATAGAAACAGAAAAAATACTTAGGTCTTCAGCAGTCATCTGACATCCTATTTTAAGCCTGTTTCTAAAGACATGCCCTCTGACATTTTTTTATAATGTCAGTGACTTTTAAAATTAGAGTTCAATCAACTAATTTTCAGTGCTCTTGTGCATTAGATTCAACAAGATGAGTCTACTAGAGTAGCTTTTTAATCTCTGATTTGTTTTCACATTGTTTGTTTTTTTTGTTCTTGTGCCATTAAGTGGCAAAGTGAATTAAAGGACATTTTTCCATCTAAAAAATTCTACCTTCAGGTAGCTATAGGCAGCAATCCAGGGAATCCTGCTCATTTCTTAGTAGGTAAAAACCTCTTACTCAAGGCTTCACATGGTCTGTCTTTTGGGGACGGTTTTATTCCTTTGTTTATCTATCTCATAAGGCAAACATCTGTTCAAAATCAGGTAAACTCCAGTTGAAACTTTAACTACAGAAGAGCTACATTCATTTCAGAATAACTTCACTTAGTAGAATTCATTCATCAGAGTCCTTGCAAAAATTATTTACCATCGGCAGAATACTACAAGCAGAAAACTACAAACCACAAATTTATTTTACAGAAGTAAACACCAGTTAAAATTTGTAACACAACTTTAAGATTGAAATGTGAAATAGTTTCCATATAAAACAACATGGAAGCATAACTAGGCATTGGTTATGTTTTCTGTTTTTATAATTTACTACTTTTGCACAGTTGTGGCAATGGAAAAGGAGATTCAAAAAAAAAGGAAAAAAAAAGAAAAATGTGAAAGGGAAGACAGTTGAGAAGCCACTTCTGTTAGAGAGGATATCTTAATGTGGACTTGAATCAACTGTAGGAGTGACCAGATTTGACATGGTCGCAAAATCAGCTTCTTCCTGGTACTGGTAGGTAAATCAAAGCAGAGCTGCAAGAAGTGGCTGTTCGACTTCAATGAGCATTAAATGAGAAAAAAACAAACGCAAAGCATCCATGAAGTTCATGCAATGTGAGGCAAGCCCAAAGGAATACAAAAGCCCAAGTAAACAAAACTGCTAACCAGTGACCCAGTGGGAGAAGGGCAGTTCTGCAGCAGCTCTGATCCTGCGCCTCTGCAGCTCAGCCACTGCTTACAAGCTTTGCTGTTCGACCTACATCAACTCGGGGACAGACAAGGAGAGGGAACAAGCAAGAGGGAAACACCATCACCACAGCAAAAAGCTCTGGAGCAGAAAGAGCTGCAATCCCAAAGACAGAATCTCTTTGGTAATACAAGTTTGCTTAATACCTGGAACCAAGGTGAACTGGGACTGGGAAAGCAGAAGGCAACTTTGGTGGAAGTGAATGAGCAATGACAGAGCTCAGACCCCACACAAAGAGTAAGAAGCAAAACAACACAAAAGCAGGAACTTTAATGAAGCAGAAAATACACACCGAAAACAGATAGGTAGGCTCCAATGGAAGTGATTCTAAAGGAAGCAAGGAAAGCTGACAATTTCTCAGAGAAACAGCACTGAGACACCCAATGTCGTATTGCAGCACATAGGAAGGCAGGAGGACATGACTAAATCATGAGCACTTCCTTTGATCTTGCATGAAGGGAGCACAGACCCAAGGTCCAGCTACTAGATGGGGGGAGGATATAAATGATGCACAGATTCAATCAAAAAGCAACAAGCATCCCCTTTATTCACTAGCGGAGAGGAGAACAAAAAGAAAGTGTTAATGAAAAGGGACAGATGACAGTCTAAAGGCTGAATCATTTCTGGAGGACAGTTCATTAAGTAGGTCAAGTGCAAGCATCTAACACTATGCTATTAATGCCAATGGCATGAAAGCCAAGAAAAAAGACACAGAGGAATGTGTATTCAAGCTGGCTGGTCCTGACAAACCTCTTGCTTTGAATACTTAAGAGAAGCAGCTGAAGCAATTCCAGTTCATAGAGTACATGAATCATAGAGAACAGAAAAGACTTAAGAAGTCTGGAAAGGAGAAACATGGTGCCTAGCTTTAAAAAATTATGCTAGAGAATTACAGACCACTGAGTTGAACTTCATCCCAAGAAAAAATATTGAAACAAATAATCGAACTGCATGTAGAAAGCTAAAAGGATAAGTATGAAGAGATGAGTAACAGACCCTGTTGAATTGGCAGAAAGAAATTGTGTCAAGCCAATTTAATTTCTTTGTATGACAGGTAATGGGCCTTGGGTAAAGGTGACAAGCAGTAGATGCCATATATCTTGACTTTTAGTAGGATTTGTGACTGGTGCCTGTGATATTTTCTTCAGCAATCTCAGAAACACGGACTAGTAGCTACTGAAGGGTAGGAATAAAACCAGTGTGACAGGCTGACTCAGAGGGCCTCTCTCAGTGGTTTCTGTCAACAAGGGAAACTCACTGGGTGAGATGCTCAGGGCTCTCTCCCAGGAAAAATATGCTGAACATATTATCCTCTAACCAAACAATGGTACAGAGTAGAGATCTGGTTCATAAATTATTTAGATGACACCTGACCGCTGAAAGCTAATGTAAGAATTGAAATGGATCTTCACAATGTGGAGAAAAACTCTTAAACACTGAATGAATACAACAAAGATCTATTAAAGCCTTTAACAGGGAGATACAACCACACGGACAAGATAAGGGAACAATTAAATAGTCAAAAGTTCTTCCAAAAGAAAATAATCTGAGGTGGGCAGAATGCAGTGATTTGCCAGCTGGACTTATCTGAGCAGTATTATAACACTGAGAAAAAGACAAATACCATGCAGACATAGAGATCTGGACACATAATATGATCTTTCCACTCTACCAAGCTCTGAGTGGCTTCTGCTGACATACTGTGTTCTGTTTTGGGCATGACACTTGAAGAGAGATGTGGGCCCAAGAAAAGAGCCTAGAGGAAAGCAAACAAGAATATTTATGCTTCTAGAAAACACCTCTTTCAGGGTAAATTGAAAGTCAATGGAAGAGAAGACTAGAGGAGATATGACAAGAATCTTCATGTATATAAAATATTGTTTAAAAGGGGGAAATATCATTTGTTCTCCATGTCCACTGCAGACAGAGCAAGGAGTAACTGACTTAAATTTCAGAAATAAGGATGCACGCTAACTAGCAAGCAGAATGAAAGCTCCACTGGTAAGCTTGGGAAAGTATTAGAAAGTCTCCTAGGGAAGGGCATAGTCTTTCTGGTACTGGACAGCTTTCAAATAAATCATATGTCAGGAATAACAGATGCACCGGTGACTGCATCAAGGCAGACAGATTAGCTTGTTTTTAAGGACCCTTTGAGTTCCTATTTTAAGACTCTTTGGAACTGTTCACTTTAAATGCTGGCATCAACCTTGCTTTCCCCTAAAAATGTTGTTTGAAAGATGCAATCAGAAAAATAAATGCTTCAGGTCCAATTCCTAAAATGTGTTTCCTGCTCTGCAGGATAAAATCTCCAACCCTCTGCCTTCTGAGCTTTGGGGAGAGACTGTATCATAGCAAGGGTTTCATTGGCATCAAGTCAAAGATAGTATTTATTACAGAAAACTACAACCTTCATTATGACTCCAAGCCTCTTAACATGGGCTCTTATAAAGTCCCAAGCATCTGGGCAACCTTTTCCTAGAGAGGAGGCTTAAGCTGGTTTAGGTAAAACAAGAGACGCTGTGTGGGACTTAGATTGAATGTGATATCTCAGATTTCCATTGTGCAGACTGTCTTCGAATGTGTTGGTGGGTAAAGAGACATGCTGAGATCTTAAGGGAATATTTTAAGCACAGTCTTGAAGTAATTGAATTAAATCACTCCCCCACACACCAAGTTTTTACAGAGACAGCTAACAATAAATACACAAATATCTATATAAGGGCTTCATTAAGATCACTTACATTTGGAGTTATATTTTTTTCACTCATCTCCAAATGCCACTGATTTTCTACAGCAAGCTTTTCCAACTTCTTGACAACCAGGACAGCAGATTCTGCTACGGCAGTTTATTTGGGAGGCTGAATGGTAAAAATGCCTTACAGAACTAGTACTGGCAGAAAAACTACCTTGGTGGTAGCAGGACTGTTCCTGTGACCACAGTGCAACCTGGAAGCTACCAAGAGAACAGCCCTGTGCTCAGAGACATGGATTCCATCTTAAGGGGTGGGGAGCAGAAACAAACACCCAGATTCCAAAAACTTTCCTGGGCTCTTCAGGACATCCCTGCCTTTGTGGATCTGACTTCACATGACTTTAGTGCCGTTACATGAGCAGGCAGAGCATAGCTGGACCCACTGTCACCAAAGATATCAAAGGAGAGACTGTTTCAATTAGCCCTGACACAGAAACAGTGATTTTCCAACTACTCCATCCATCCATCCATCCATCCATATTTCAGAAATGTAGCCAAAAGGACAGAGGTCCAGTGATGGCCTCCCCTTCCAGAAAAGGAAAGACTATGAGTTACCAGACATCAGGGAAGCCCCAAGGGTTGGTGTCATTACAACCGTCCTAGCCCAATGGGACAGACCACACAACAAATGAGAGTGCATCTCATTCACTGCTCTAGGAATTATGTGTGATTTTAGCATGGTTAAAAGCAATTTTAGGCAATTATCACTGCCATATTTAAAAAGACTCTGGTTTCCAAAGGAAGCTAAACCACTGCCAAGTGGTCTGAAAGCATGACAAGATCCATGGGTGAGATCCATCCTGGATGCAAGGCTATGCCCTGTTCCTTCCTTCAGCCCACTCTAAGGGGCAAGGAAAGCAAGTGTCTGGGGTTTGTGTGGCCAGGTTTTGGTAGCAGAGTGGGGGCTACAGGAGTGGCTTCTGTGAGAAACTGCCAGAATCTTCCCCTATGTCCAGCAGAGCCAGTGCTAGCTGGCTCCAAGGTGGACCTGCTGCTGGCCAAGGCTAAGCCCATCAGAGATGCTGGTAGTGCCACTATGATAACATTTTAAGCAGGAGGAAAACATTATTGTGAAGCTGTAATTGCAGCCAGAGAAGAGAGGATTGACTCTTCCTCATGAGCAGCAGCAGGAACAACATGAGATGAGCTCACCACAACCCCATTCCCTGTCTCTCCATGCCACTGGACGGGAGGAAGTAGAGCTTGGGAATGAGGGAGGGTTCAGGAAAAAGTGGTTTTTAAGATTTATTTTGCTTTCCATTTTCCTACTACCATTTTGATTGGTAATAAATTCAATTAATATCCCAAATTTGAGTCTGTTTTGCCCACAATGATATTTGATATTTGAGTGGTCTCTCTTGGTCCATATCTCCAGCCATGAACCGTTTGTTGGATTTTGTCTTTCCTGTTCAGGGCAGGGTTAGAGCGGCTTTGATGGGCATCCAGGCAGGGTTAGACCTCTACAGCAAGGCAGGGAGAGGTATCCTCCCCACCCTCCCCACAGCCCCCACGCAAGGGCTTAGGCTGCTGGCTTGTGGGCATGGCTGGCAGCTGAGGTGGTGATTCAGTGGGAGCTGCTCTAATCCTGTAGGGAGCAAAGCCCTGACCTGCCCCCATCCTGTGCAATCATCCTGCATTTCCTGAGAGCCCCTGTAGAAGGGGCAACACCAGAGATGTTACACCCAACTCCTCCCTATGAGCACAAGGATCTCTTAGGGCTGCTCACATCTACTTGCAGGCCTTTCTGAGTACCCAAAGGGGACATTGCTCCCTGCCACTTCTCTCTGGAACTCGTGTGTTCCCAGGATGTCTCTATGCCACTGTGTTAGGAGCATTTGATCAGGATGGACACAGAGGGCTTCAAGATTTCACCAAGAAAAGACCACAGTGATCTTCAGTACCTACAGCCTGGCTGGTGGCAATGAGCTACAGCACATGGTGCAGGCAACAACCCCACTGCAGCACTGGAGACCGGGCCACAGAGCAAACAGGGAGTCACAGGCTTGCAGAACCCTGAAGATGCAAAGGGGTCACTTAAGGTTTCCAGTCCAACCCCCTGCTCAAGGCGTGGCCAGATAAGACCAGTATTGACCCAGTCTTGCCTCAGAAAGCCAAGGTGTTTTTTGGCTTCAATCCTCTGCATCAGTGCATCTCTTCTGTGCTCAGAGTGCTTATTTGTCTGCTTGCTTGCAATGTGAGTGCTATTCTACCTGGACTGCTAGCTGGCTTGCATCAGCACTTCTCTGTTCTGAAATTTGTTAGAGCAGAGATTGCCTGAAATGCCATAGAAGGAAGAAGGTTCCATGACTTGCCTGGGATCTCTGGAACAGTTTCATTTCCTTCTGTGCCAGAAATTTCCTGCAGTCAAAGACACCTCCCATGGATAGCCACTGTACAGAGCAGGATTCATCTAGTCTAACATCCTACCTTCAAGATGAACTTCTATCATAAGCTCCCTTTACAAGCTACAGAGAAAGATCACAGGTCCATACAACACTGCATCCCACCTTAAAATGGGTATTTCATTTGGGTGGTTTGACTCATCTTCAGTCTCCCCCTTTCTGAGCCTCTCACAAGAAAGGAAAAGGTAATTCCTATTTTCCACAGGGGTGTTCAGCACAGTAAGTATTTTCAGGCCTGCAAATATGAACCATAACAAAGAACATGGGAGAACCAGACAAAAAACATTCTGTGAGAACTTTTGCTCTTTCTTATTCATCCTGATCACCAGAGCTGGAAATATTATTTGCAGTCAAAATTTGGCAATGTTTCTTCATGAAATTTTGGCACATAGACACTTTTGATTAATTTGTTCCTTATGCAAACGTACTCAAAACAAAATTGATGAGAACATATTTCAGCCCATGGACTAAACATAAAAATTTCCCCATGGCTAGAACAAATTAAAAATTTCAGATGTGAAATGAAATGTGTTTATTTTTGGCAAGGAAAGGGACAAAACAACAGCATCCTCACACATTTCTATTTGAATAAGTTGAAACACAACGTCCTATCATAACTCTTCCAAGAATTCATATGCCCTTCAAAAGCTGGCTAGTAAATCATTGGTATGACAAAGGGAAGTAAAATAATACTGATAATTCTCCTTGGTTGGATGAGCTCAGCCTGACAGGACTTTTATAAGCACATACATTTTTTCATTGCTTATATCTGTGATTCCATAATTGTAAACAAAATTCATCCAAGAAACACTTCTGAAAGAAAAATAAGCACAGTACTGAAAATGAGGCTTGCCAATATGCAGGGAGAGAGACATGAAACCCCACACTAGAGTGAGAAGACCTCTAAAATACTGAAAGCAGAGAGTGCCTGGGTGGGTTAGGAGAGCCAGGGATAACCCAAGACAGCAATGGTGCCCTGTCAGGTTTATGAATGAGATTAGAGGCAGCATGATAAAGCCTGTACAAAGAAACACCTCCCTGCCTGCTGTAGCAAGAGTTTCACTTTTACTCAGATTTTACTCAGGTTTCATCTCAGGGCCCTGTAGAAGGTGCAGTAGTAAACCAGCTCTGAGCACCATCCTGCTGGGAGAGCTTGGTGCAAGGTCTGAAACAACCCTATTGCACTGCTGTTCCTAGGGAAACAAACATTAGCAAATGCTTTTTTCAAGGAATTCATTTACCATAGCACATCCTGAAGACAGGCTGCTGGGGACCAGAGTTATGACATCCAGAAACTGACAACAAGAGCAATAAAACCTGACATATATCATGAAAGCCAAGCTATGGTACTATGTGTAATTAACAGAGAGTGTAATTATTCACCTTGAGAAAGACTTTGATGGATGCCTCATAGTTAATTCTTTTTTCCTGTGTTTCATCTTCTCTTGTTCATGGCAGCTAGGAAGGCTTGCTTGCAACTTTCAGCTTTTTGCCCTGTTTCTTATCCAACACTGAATCTTTATGGCTCATAGACAGAGCTGGTTCAATCCCAGGCTGGATGCTTTCTCTAACCCTGGAGGTGTTTAGTTTCAGGCCTAGCTTTTGGAGCTAACAAGGCATTACATTAACATAGGATGGACTGTAATAATAGCATGTGTATTAAAATTCCAAACATGCCCAGTATCACTCAGATGTCTCCAGGATCCAAGTATACCCTTGTGTAAAAGAGCATAATCTTCCTTTTCATGACAACAGTGTCGCTCTCCCTTGGTGCCCACTGAACCCTGACACAAGTTAGAGATGGGAGTGTTTATTTCCCCTAAATTCTCTGAATTGTCAAGAAATCTGAACAGAAAAGAGAGCATCAGGAAGAGTTTGAACAGTTGCCTAGTCCCAATAAGCTGCAGAGGAGGCTCTTATAAAGCTGCAGTACCATCCACACGGTGGACTCGGTGGTGTCTGTTGGCGTGCACTGCTTTTGCAGGGGAGGAGAAGCAACTGGGGAGGATTTGGCTCAGGCTCTGAAAACCAGAGAGAGAAGCTGCTACTATACAAAATGTGATCATTTAAAAACATTGCAACCATGGGTAATTGATCTAGCTGATGCACTGGGGACTGGATAGACATTTAAGCTCAGTCACATGAATTTGAAGAGCTCCACAAGCCTTAAATGAAAGAGAAATTTGTAGCCTGGGGACAAAATGACTGAAGCCTTATTTAAAACCCATTGAAGGCAACTAGGATGATTCCACAGGCTTTTGGGGGCATTGGATCAGACCCCAGATGGATGCAAACCTGTGAAGAAGAGGGTATATAATCTTCACTCAGGAACAGAGACACTTTAAAAGGCAGTGGAATGCACAGTTGGGCTTTGTGTGAGTCAGTGATGAATGAGTGTCCATACAGCATCATTTCAGAAAGCTGGAGATTATGGGAATCCAAAAAAGAATCCAGAAGGGAAATAAAAGTAATTCTGATAATCACAATACCTTAGCCACAAACATATAAATATATAAATGTGAAGACAAAAGAAAAATAAATTCAGAGTTGCAGCAGATACATTTAAGCCAGGAAAGTCTGCACATTAGAGAACAGAGAAAATGGCAGAGATATTTCTGTAGACACAGAGTACAAAATAAATGGCTCAGACAGGCACGCACAGCTAAACATTAATGGCATGGTTGTATTATTTTAAATTGGGTGACTGCAATGTGTTCCAAGGAAAATACTGGGACTTGAAAACTACACAGTCCAAGTTGGTAAAAAGGGATGTGTGTTATAAGCACTACAGAATCCTAAACAGACTATGCAATCCTCACATCTCCAAACACCACTTTGATAAATTAATCACTCCCATGTGATGCCCATCAAGAAAAAGGCACTGTTTGCCTTAATGAGCAGGAAAACTGAATTTCATCATAGGAAAAAAAAGCATTTATTGGTACAGAAGAACAATTTATAGTTTGAAAGAATTACGTGGTTGTAACTGAGAAGTCAAATATGCTATGGATGTGTATTGATTCACATAACTGAAATGAAGCCATAAACTCTGTATAGTATCTGATCAAAATCACTAAAGAAAGGACAGCTAAGATCTTAGTAGAAAAATAAAAATATTCTAAAGGATTAGTGTAACACGGTCATTTTTGAAGGAAAAAAAGTTAGTTTGGGCTCTAAGCTAGTGATTTTTAATACACCATTTGGATACTATACACTGAATTTAAGCAAAGGCCATTTTGTAAAAGTTCTGATCCCAAGGTATTACAAAGAGTAATTGCACAGATCTTTGAGGGATTATGAGATGTCAGACTTTTAATGGATGATGTTTTAATTTGGGTACAGGGAAGATAATGCAAAGGAAGACTTTGGCAAGTATTGCAGGAAGCCAGAAAGAGATGCTGATCCAGTAAGTAAAATACCTGGGGTCTAACACATTGTGGACAGAGTTTGGGCAAAGATGACTTAACTGGGGCTCCAGGTTAAACAAATGCAACAGCAGGATATCCATCTGACAATGCAAATCAGATCTACATAAATTAATGAATATGATAAATTGTATTCCATTGCTCATTCCAATTCTAACTAGGGTCAATATGTCCTCAAGGAATTATTGGAAAATTAAGCTGCCTTGTATTTGGGAGATTAATACAAATAATACGAACATGGAAATAAACATTTAAAGACGGCGACAGTAATCCACCAGCTTAAAAATACCATAATGATATTTTCCAAAAAGCTGTAATACATGCTCATCTTACCTGTTTAGAATAAGATTTCTAAGCAGAAGAGACAGAAACTATTTCCAGGTTGACAAAGAAGTGCTAGTAATTTTATTTGCTCCTCTAAACTTGCTTCAATCTAGATAAATGTGAAAGATATGGAGAAAAGAGACTACAAAGCACTTCAAAGTGGTTGTAAAAAATCTTTTGCCTAATTTTCACAGATACTAAGCATTAGCTTGAGTTGGAAATGCAGACAGTAAGCACCTTGCAAAATCAGTCCATTTGTCTTTGGCATCATCTACAACTTCATAGATAAAGCTGATGATCTTTTACCAGGGAAAAAGAATTCAAAGGCAAAAATTGCTGTTTGATGCTCAGTGTCTAGCGCACAATGTTCCTAGCTTCAACTGCAAGTTGAAGGTATAAAAAATTATTTTATTTTCATTTGGATTGTAATTGGATTAAAAAGTGCACAGCAAACATTGCTATCATGGCAGTGAAAAGTGGATAGAATTAACACACCAAACTGTGTTTTCTGATACATTCTAAACACATACAGCAAAGATCATATCAGCAAAAACTGAAATGTGGCTGCGGTAAGGAAAGAAGCAACTGTTCTGCAGTGCTGAAGCAGTCTGGAAAAGAAAAG
Organism: Melozone crissalis; assembly: GCF_028551555.1. Lineage (NCBI taxonomy): Eukaryota > Metazoa > Chordata > Aves > Passeriformes > Passerellidae > Melozone > Melozone crissalis. The sequence goes on along the minus strand of NW_026535786.1, from coordinate 16,766,925 downwards.
GAGAAGAGATTGAAATTTTAATTGCAAAGAGAAGAAATTCAGAAAGTAGCATATAATGACTTGTATTGGAATTCGGTGAAATTGATGTTAACTTCCCTGCTTTTATAGGAAATATCACATGATCTCTAATGGCAAAAAATGATCCACACTCTATTTTTATATCCATCCAAAGGATTACTCCTCCATCAGTACTGGGATGCACAAGCTGCAGCAGAGCACCTGATCAGTCTTGGCTCACATAATTTGCCTTGATGGAGTTCCCACCTGGAGGTTCTCAAGCTTCTCAGTTTTGGGCAGCTGACCCTACTTTAGACTCCTTGTGTTGGAGAGATCTATCACCATCCCCCCTACTAGGGGATATGGCTTTGTGGCATATCATATTGTGCCTTTCTTTAGAGGTAGGTGAAGGGAAGCAGTAACCAAGGTTCCAAGTTGGCAGTGTTTGAAAGAAACATGAATTTAGCAGCTTTCAACAAAAGACAGAAAGTGTGATACCTGCTTGTCAGACTCACAGGACTGTGATAACAAGTCAAGATTCAGTGTATAAAGTATTCTCTGTGTGAAGCCCAGCACTAGTATGCCAGAGGATCTAACAGAATGGGATAAAATTAGCAGGCCTGTAGGAAATGTAGAAGGACATAAAGCATGCCAGTCATTGGAACTGAAATACCCTGGGAAAGCTGGTGAAAGGAGCCACAGGCTGGGAAAGCTGGGGGTGAAGGGTACCGGGCAGAAGGAGACCTTAGTAGAGTTTTTCAGCATGTGTTTTCTTCTAATCAGCTCTGTTCATCCTCCAGTTTCATAGGCTGTGCAGTATGGGGGCATCTAGCAGAGCAGACAGGAGCCCTACAGCCCCAACTGCTCTGCTTTGATATCTGTGGGGCCTTTATGGAAGTCCCTTTAAGAAATCATCTATGATATTAATGCACAAAGCCCGCTGAGCTACTTCATGTGGCTGAGTGGCACTGAGGAGCAGCAAGCCCTGTGCCAGGGACAGAGGTGTGCAGATTCTGCAGCAAAAGCCTATAGCCCCCCACTTCCAGCTGTGACACTGCCTTTTTGATATTTTGTTTCTCCCACCCACTCATTCCCAGTCACAGGTTTCTGAGGCTTTTCCTGATCGTGGAAAAGGTATTGCAAGAGCGTGCAGGTTCAAACCCTCTATTTTGTGGCCTTCCTGCAGTTTTGTTTCCCTTTCTGCACCCACCTCTCCATCCTTTTTCTTTCCTTCCCTTTCCCCATTAATGTGGTAAGAGAAGGAAAAGAAACACTTCAGAAATGAAAGATTAGTTTGCTGTATCATAAAGATGAGCTTTGTAATCACTTTCCTTTAAGCAAAGAATTAAAAGATAATAAAAGCCCTAATTAAGGACCTCGTTAGCTTAACTAGATTTTCATATGCAAAGTGATGTTCACCACGTGCTGCTGCCGTCTGAAAATGCTGCCTGGCACTACATGGGAAGCACCTGTGCCAACTCCCCAACTGTACTTCCCTTCTTCATTTCAGTTACCTTTCCATCTTTCCCCCTCCTTTCCCCTCTGTGCCAGGGCACACGCAGGCTTGGGCTGATGTGGGGCTGCCTTGTGCTGGGCACACACAAGACAGACTTGGCACTACCTTGTGAGCCACGTGATAGAATGAGGGAGAGATGAGACCAAAGGGCAGGGAAAGATGGGCGAGAGCAGAGAGGACTGATGAGGGCTGAGCACGTACAGACCCAAGGGGAAGGCAGAGGCAGCACATAGGAAGCCCTCAGGCCAGACTGGTTCCATGACAGGTGGAGATTATTCAGGTGGAGGATCCATCTGAGTCAAGCTGAGCATAGGAATGCTTTGGGTGAGCCTGGATGCCACAGGGCAGAGCTGGAGAGAGGAGATGCTGGATGGCCCCCATTTTGGCCCCTGTACAGAACCTAGCTATGATTTAGGCAAAGACTCGCATTAAGGGTTTGGCATCATCCTTGACTGGAAACAAAAATTGAATCCTTAGAGATACAGTCCAAGGGGTCTCCCAGGGCTCTGTTTTCAATCCCACATGGCCCCCAGTACAGCCTGGCAGGTGGACAGGTAGCTGTTTAGGGATGTGCTTAATAGAAGCAATTAGGAAATCATTATACCACAGTAATACGAGCAGAGGAGTGAACAAAATGACTGCTCGCTGCCGTGCGAGAAATCAGCCTGGCCTGGCTGAGCAGAGAGCACTCGGCTCTCTGCAGCACAGACAGCAGGCACTGCCCAGCAGAGGCCACGGCAGAGCCAGGAGCGGAGCCCGCCCGGCTGGAACAATCTGATAAATTCCTACAGCTGGGAACTCAGCACGAGATGGGAATCAGGATTTTCATCCTCGTTAAAACTGTAATTGGAGCCTCATTCTACTTCGTTTAGAGCCTGCTGTGAACGTGAGCAGAAGCTGCAGGGTGCTAAGCAGGGAGGTCACCCCGGGGCGGTGGCGAGCAGCCGGCCAGGAGCAGTGGGAGGCTGGAGGGAGCACACCGAGGCAGAGGCCAGGCTGGCTTGTGTGCATCTCCTGTAGGTATGGAAAGGCCCCTGTTGTGAGATCCCCAGCTTTCCACTGGCTTTTTTTTTTCTTTTTGTTTGTTTGTTTATTTTAATTTTGAGAATAAGAAAGCAAACGTGGCATTTATGACTATAGATGACTTTGAAATGGAACCTCATGCCTCAGCCTTCAGCTGGGCACTTTGAGCTGAAACCTAATGGATCTCAGATCCCCATCTCAACCACCACACAATCTAATAGCCCCTACCTCAGCTCTCAGACCAGGGCAAGACTTAAGAAAACCTGACACAACATTATTAGGCCAGAGACTGTGTTGATCCATTTATTAGCTGAGAATTTTCTTTGTTTAAAAGAAATAACAGAATTGATTCTTGCCTTTTTTTCTACACAACATGGGACTGGCTCGATACAGGGTATTCATTTAGTTTGCAAATGAATGAAGAGATGAAGGGCTGTAAACCGAATCCAGATGCTGCACACAGCACTCATACCAACTCCTGCCTGGGCCCATTTCCAATCATCACATGTATTCGTGCAGTAGAGGAAATGCCTGATGTACCTTAAATATAGTTTAAAAATAATCAGCAATAGTCAGATTACTTCTGCTACATTATCAGTTGTGAGTAGGGCAATTCATTAGTGAGAGTCAGACAAACTACCTTAATTTGGCCTTCTACCACTTTCCACCTCGTGGACCAACAAGTGTATCGTAACTATTAGAACAACTTCAGTGAATGTTACAATTACTCATGTCAAATGAAAATGTAATGCAGTTAACGTGCATGCTGGCTCCCCGCTGCTACTGCTGATGATTATTGCTATTAGAGCATGACCAAACAGTCATTCAAATATAAACAGCAGATTTGTTTTGATTGTGTTTGTGGCCCGTTTTACTCGCTTTCTGTGAACATTAACACAAATGGCCTTGCTTTGCAAGACCATCCCTGGGGAGAGAAACAAAGTCAGGAGTATCGTGGTGCTGACTTCATGTGTCAGCTAAACTACCTGCACTGGAAGATTTTGCATGGCTCTCTGGAAAACTTGACAGCCATCTCATCAGAGAGAAAAGGCAGAGCTAGGTAGGTCTGAGTGCTGGTTGTGCAAAATGAGTACACAGAACCTGAACAAAAAGTCATGGCAGTCCACTGGACAGGCAGTGCTTACATTCCTACCAGTCATTCAGCAAATGCTCAGGAATGACAGTTACATAAAAACGGGGTACCCAACTCTTTGGCCAGAGTTTCTGATCCAAAGTCTGCTAAAGGAAAAGGTGCCATTGTCTTAAATGGTTTGTGTGTCATAGAGTAACATGTAGAACTAAATTCACAAAAAGCTCTGCTTGCTGTGAAAAGATTCTCTGATTAAGAAGATTAATTATTATTATTATTGCTCACACTTTTGTGTCACCCTTTAGTGGAATTCCTTATCTCTAAATCCGTTTCCAAGACAGGAGCTCTTGCTCTCTCCATCTTGTCTGAGCTGCTTACTTGCCTTGTAAAGCCAAGAGCTAATCCCGATGGCCACTGATGTGATTATGTTGCACAGCTGACTGCAGAACTTCTCCTTTGCAAAAGGACAGATGCAGAAGGTGGCAATCCCAGGATGCCAGGGATCCAACTAATTACCTGACTGCATCAAGGCCATGACTCTCACCAGATGCTTTGATTACAGCTTCCGTTTATCTCTTCTCCAGAAGCACATGCCCAGGAATATGCACACTGAGGAATGACTTAGAGTCTTGCACAGCACAGGACTGACCTTGAGGCCAGGCCAGAGACTCCCAGCTTGCATTAATTTTGACAGGTTTGTGAGATGTCAGCCTCCTCTGAGGAGCACAGTGCTCTGTGAGGGGAGCTGCTGCTTCGTGCAGAGGACAGGAAAGGGCCAGAATGAGGAAAAATTAGTAAGAATGCAGGAAATGTAGTCAACACATGCTCTTCAAAAGCCATTTTAGTGGCAAGTTAGATATGGGGTAGCAAAATCTCAGTATTTAAAAGACATCAAATGACTTCTGGTTTGGATGTGACTATGGAGCTTTGAGGAGTTACAGGTTGATTTCTAGCACCAGTTTGAAGAAAAAGTTACTGTCTGAAACATACTAAGAGCTAAGGATATTTGGAGTGCCTCCTCCTGCTTATTCTTGTTTGTGTGTTTCTTCACACAGAAAAAGACAGGTTTCTTCAGGCTAGAGCTTAGATGATGGAGAAGAAATGTAACATAGAAACACAAAATCATGAGCACCGCACATCAAGTGAATAAGATCTTTCACTACGTCCTCCAGTGGGAGCAATGGAGACTCAATGAAGCAGACAGGTGATGATCAAATGCAAAATAGAGCAGGTAGAGCAGAGTTCAGCTGTGGAACTCATTGCCACAGGACACTGCAGAACCTCAAAAAGCTGTGAGGCAAATCCACAAGGAGAACTACTCAGCACAAAGTGAACACTACTGGCTCAGGATGTTCCTGGGTTGCAAATCACTGGAGGCTCAGTGAGTGTAACAGAGCAGCATCATTAGTTACATCATATACTTACAGCACTCGTACATTTTCCTCTTGGCATCTACTATAGGTCACTGCTGGAGACATATGGGGGAAAGGCAGCTAGACAGATTCTTGGTTCTGCCTGGTATGGCAGTTCTTATGTTACTGACTAATTGGGTGAGCTGTATGGCTCAGATCCTTAAGCAGGAAGTTAGGCATGTCTGTGCTTAGAGAGCTATGAAATTATGTGTTTCTTTCTCTCTTTCTTTTTTATTTTTTCCCCATTGTACTTCCTGTTCCATGGGCCCAAAGACCATCCCAAAGAATGAGCAGGAGCTCCTGGCAAAGTCTGGGAAAAAAGCAGTCTCACATCTACATATGATCAGGATGAGGTGTGATAAGGGGACATCATCATCACCCACATCTACACCCACTCATTGATTACCAGCAGGAGAGGGTGTGTGAGCAGCAATCCTGTTCTACATAAATTCAGGAGCTGAAAGTGCCAGCACAGCATGGCAAAGTACTCTGAGGATGATCTTGCTATATGTCAATGTGAGTGTAAGATAGTACAGGCATGCACAGCAAGTGCAAGTGTCAGATAAAAATATGGAGGTGCACAGGTATCTACAAAAGGAAGAGAGAGGAGAGAGGAGCATGTTCGCAAACATTTTTTTACTCTGCACATATTTTGGTGTTTATCAGAATCCACCCATCCATGCACTCTACAGGAAAGTGCAGCCTGCAAGGCAGCAGTTTGTCTAAAATCAGGTGTGTGAGAGTATCTCCCAGGACTGTGCAAAGGTATATGCATTCCAAAATACCAAACAAGCAAGCAGCAGAGAGCAGCAGAAGGGTAAATCTCATAGGGGTGGGGAGCAAGGTCACTCCCTAGGTGCAGCGGAGGAGTATCTAGGAAGCAACCCTCAAGGATACTTTTCCTATACAGGCAGAGTGAAGTTAATTGCAGTTATAGTGTTTCTGTGAGCAAAGTGAGGTATTCCAGGCACACAGAAGAGAAAGGCATCTGTCCCACTCAGAGAGCAAAGAGCTGAGCAGCTGAAAATACTTGTGTCAAATCCCCACTTAGGCATCTCTTCTCACTCTAGCCCTTGTCCTCCCTCCCCTCCCTTTCCCATTCATTTCTCATTCTGCAGCTCTTCAGCACTAGGCCCTTCTCCTGATTAACATTTCAAACCCATTGATAGTTTGTGCTGGCTTAGACAAACTAATCATCATTAGCACTCCAAAAACCTGTCCAGCTTTCCCTCCCAGAGTCACAGGTGCCACCCTCAGCTGCCTGGAGAAAAAGGAAAAAATACACCAGCCACAACATGTTCTTGGCAAGCCCATCAGGAGGTACCAGCTCACAGCTCTGGCAGGCAAGCAGATCACAGTTCCCAGGCTCTGCACTCCCATGGATCCAGGCTGCAGATAAAGCACTGGGCCACCTAGGATGCAGGCAGTGGGCTGCTTCTTCTCTTCTCTAGGTCTTACAGCCATGTGCTCTTGCACACTGGAACCTGTGCTGGAAGCATTTCTCACTTCCCAGGGAAGAGCAGAGCCCGTGTGCTATATGTGGCTGTTTTCTTCCTGCCTGGCCAAGCTAGAGAGGCATTCATAGCTGGGGTTTGAGTGGGATTTTCTGGGCCTGCTGTGGATACAATCTGCATATAAAAGTCTAGGTGCTTTTCCCAGTGACCCATTGACCTGTATCTCTTCTGTTTATAGAGCACAATAAGGCAGAAAGTAAATACATAACCCAAGGGGACCAGGAATGATGCAAGAACAGGTGTCTGGTGAGCTGCCCAGGTCTGGCCTGAGCTGCAGCCAAGAGATACAAAGGCCACAGATAAATGAGGACTAACAGGAGGAAAAGAGCGATGGGCTGGAAGATGCTCTCTGTGACACTTGCAGACAAATCTACTACTGAACTGCCAGCAAGGCTTGGATGTGCTTCTTTACCTTTTTCCTGGAGGCACCTAAATCCTCCCCATCAGGCAGGGTCATTCCACACAGAACCTCTTTTCAAAGAATGACATTGTGCCCTCTGCAGTGGGGACCAGGTGGCAGTAACACTGCCCTGGGGATGAAGGCTATAACGGGGCCCGTAAGATTTCTACCTCACCTCAGCTAATGCCATCTGGGCCCTGGAGAGAGCTCAGGACTGCTCCAGAGACAAAACTCTCCTGACAGCATCTGAAAAGAAGCAGGTTTGCCCAGCAGACCTGTTTTTCAGCTGTGAAGGAAGCACAGGGATCAACATAACTCTGAAGCACACATCCTCTTAGGTTTGCCTTGGATTCAAAATTTCATTTCAGTCAGACTGACATTAAAATAATGACTGGGCAACCACTGGGAAATTCCACGCCACTGGAATCATTGTACCTTGGGCAGCTCTCTGGGCCCTCATATGAAATATTTGTTGAGCACACATCCATGAGGAGACTATGAAATGCCACTAAGCCTGTGTGCATTGGAGTTGTGGAAAAGCCACCACCTCTCATGTAGCTGCTTAGCAGCACACACAGAGCCTGCACAGAGGTCATATTGGAGAGAAAGGGATTATTTATAAGGTGACTATAACCTTCCTACTAAAGCCCAGAACTAATGCTCAACAGCTAAATAATGGAAGAAAAAGCTGTCCTATGCCTCTGGAACCGAGGCCTGAGGAATGCAATTCCTCAAGAAAAACCATGCAAGGCAGACTGGTTGGGAGATAACACACACCCTCAAAACTGCACAACTCTCCATTCTCTGTGGCACAGGACATAGAGAGCATCCCTAAGGCACATCTCCTTCTCCCCCACCTGCTCTCCTGACATCCTCTCCACCTAACACTCACTCCAGAAAATGCTAGGATGAGCCTTATCTCATAGTTTTGTACGGCCTTTATCTGACAGCAATGGCAAATCTTGTGCTGGCACGTGAGGTACAAGGGGCTAGGGTAGGTAGGAGGTCAGTGCAATCACAGCTATTGCTTTAGAGGCTCCACACTGTTCTGCTATCCACCAGGAGACTGGGCCTGCAGGTGCATCCTGCATTCGTGTTCCTGTGAGGCACTCAGGCACTGACAACATTTAAGACAACAGCAGATTTTCACAAGTGAATCTGCAGGCAAAAATGTGTTGCCATCTTCCAAGGCCTGTTCAGACACTGACAGTCGCCCCTTGGCTATCTGACTCCCTTCTTTCCACATATATCCATTCCTCCCACACCCCCACCAGCTTCCCTGCTCTAGACCACTCTCTTCTGACCTGAAAATAAAACACCCCTGTTTGTGGCACAACCGTGTGCCTCTACAGCTGAGTCCAGAGGCTTCTGCCATAACTCCTAGCGTCCCTGTCTGTGAGCAGCAAGAGGCTGGGGAGAGGCTGTGACAGCATCTGTGGAGCCGCACGGGCCCGAGGCAGCAGCTCCGGTCTGTTGCAGGATGCTGTCAGAAGGGGGCAAAATCCATCTGCAGTCAGCGCTTGTTCCCTGCTTTTGCTGCGCTCGCTTTCTCTGTCTCCCTTGCTTCCCTGCAGCCCTGAGCCCTCTGGCACACTCCGGCCGGGCGGGCTGCCCCCACCGAGGGGACACTGCGACACTGTCACGGCCCCCGGCAGGGGTGGCTGCCGGGACAGGCTGCAGCCTGGCCTGGGGTGCCCCCCGGGCCCCAGACAGGCCACACAGCTCGCCCCATCCCACCGGCCTCCACGGGGCCTGAAGGGTGGCACCGGGTCAAGAGGGCCGCAGGATGAGGGTCAGAACTGTGTGCTGTGGGCAGGGCCGGGCTGAGCCTGATCACTGAGTGTCCGTGTGCGTACTGCTGAGAGGGCTGCGGGCGCTGAGAGCAGCAGTAAAACTCATGGGAATTGCAAGGAGGTTCCCCAGGAATGGATGAGGAAAAGGAGGAAACAGAGATGACAAACTCCCTTGTGTGGAATGGGGTCAGATTCTCCTTCACCTTGTGCATTCTGTAGTTCAAGGGATCACAGATTGAAAACATATCAGAGGTGGGATGGCAGAGTCCCACTGACCCCAGTGCCAGGCCGTGGGCACACAGAGCCCACCCAAACACAAGATTTGGGGCAGGAAACCACAAAAGGGGTTTGGAATTCAGGGAGCACAGAAGGCTTCCAAACAACAGCTTTAAATCCTTCTCCACACTACTTCTGGAGTCAGTTTTCACTTTTAGAAATGCCCCAGTGCCAGGGACACCATCACATCTCCAGACAATGTTACTTTCAAGTTCCACTGAGCTAGTCATCTAGGGATGCTTGTGGGGTGACTTCCGCCAATTAAAAAAGTCTGGAAAAACAGGAACATGAAGGAATAAAAAAGCAGACAATTCCTCTCAAATACTAAAAAACACACCAACACCACCCCCTTCTTTTTTTCCTGTGAGTAAGCAACATTTTTTTCTGTCCTCAACTCCTCAGCTGGCCTGGTGAATTCTATTTCTGTATACATCAGTGAGTCCTTTCTCCTTACATCATCTGACGTGCCTATAGCCAACTCCTGTGAATTTCCTGCAAGCCTTACTATAGCTGGCAGCTGCCCTTGAAACCCCTCAGATAGCAGACTCACAAAGTTCAATGAGAAAGAGCTTTCACTTCCTTCCTCCCTATTTTCTAAGCTTTGCATTTGAGGAGGGCAGGGGAGGAAAGGAACAGAAACAGGGACATCCCTAAGTGCCAGTCTGGCTTAACTATTTCTTCTACACCTGTGGCACAGCACAGAATGAGAGATATTCTTATCTCCAGTTTCTGAGTTACAGCATGGTCTCAGTGTGACACAGGATATTTTGGGGCTGCCACCCATGCTGGGATTGCTCTCCTTTATCTGCCAGAAAGGTGCAGTGACCTCTGGGCAGCCCTGGCAGCAGCCACACCACTGCCTAGGAGAGAAAGTGAAGAACTGCTTGGTATCTAACAGAGATGTCAAAGGTGGGCAGGATGAACTGATAGCCACCATACACCAGGACCATCACATGTAGTGTAGTAGATTTGCCGTGGGATTTCAAGAGAACATGGGCTCAGTTTGAAGATTTTAAGCTTGCAGCACCCTCCTGACATGAGCCCTAGGGACCAGTCAGATGCAAATCCATGAGAAAACCCAGCTAGGATCTCTCCTTCTCTCTAAGGCTCTGATCAGGATGACAGAAGGCTTATTTTTTGCCTGTCTCTTGGGACAACCCCCTACTGAAGCTCTCAGGCTGGGCAGAGAGAGGTTGGCAGAGATACTGCTAGATCGAAACACCAACAGAAATTTTGGAAGGCCTAGACATCCCCAGGCATGAAGCTGCCTGCTTCACAAGGCTGGGCCTTAGTTGGGAGTCCCTGCATTAAGGTACCTTAGCAGGCTGGTACAGCAGAGCTGGAGAGAGGAAGGGAGGGAGGAGAGGGAGGCACAGAGCTGGCAATTAAGGACTTTCACACCCAGACTCTGAGGGCACCCTCCTGACATAACACTCCGTATGCAGATGTGTGCAGAAGAGAAGTGTGTGCAAGCTTAACAGATAGACAACCTGAGGGTTTTTTTGTTTCTTGCACATGGGATGTGCTGGAGCAAGGAGATTTTGCACACCTTGTTGACATAGTCTGCAGCCTATTTCTGATAATCTGAAGTTTTCCTCTCTTTAAAACATTCCTCGAGCAGACAGCAGCCCCTGTGTAAAACAACTGTTCACAGCAATTACAGCAGTCAGAGAAGGAAAAATATTTCACACCTTCAAAGGGAAAAAACCTTTAAGGAAAGCTGTGTTTTTCCCTGAGCACACCAAAAGAGGGAAAAAGAGGTGCTAGCCTGTGGCAAGCAGAAGATGGAAAAGCTTGGCAATATTTTCTTAGCCCCACAAACCACCCTACATAGTGACAATATGGGGGCAGGCAGTATGTGACAAAACATCCCTGTCTGTCTGACTCTGTCCTTACAATGGAAGAATGCTTACATTGTACAAACTTGGCAAGCATCTTGTTGGCCAAAATATTTATGAACAATTTCCTGAAGAAATTCCTTGCAAATAGTTACATACAACTATCACACAATATCTGATTCCTGATGTGCCCTACTAAGTTGCTGGTCACTCTTTAGTCTTATTGTCAACTATACAGATCTAAGAAAAGATATACAGATTAAACTGTTGCTTTGGGGATTTTCCCCCCTCATTTCCAGGAACAATCCCAATTTTTCATTTAGACTTTAGTTAGCTATTCTGCTGAGAAACTGCAGGTCTCTCTCCTGGAGCTCTGTGGGACACAGGAGAAAAATGGCAAAAAACTTTTTTTTTCCTCTGTAATCGAGCAAAACTGACCTGGAGTCATAGAAAAATCAGAGCAACAGAGGAGGAAGAGGCTATTTTTGTCAAGTAACTTTTTCTTTCATTTTTTTTTTTTTAGGCAAGAACCACATTTTAAGCTGCTAGTCCCTATTTTTCTCAAAATTCTCTGAGGAGCTGGCAACGGATGGCAGGGCCTGACCTCCAAAAAGAAGTAAAAGTAATTAAGAGGATAACAAATCCAGGGTCATCCAGGAATTTTGCAGCTGTCACTGTTTTGCAGCACATCAAGGCCTCCCCAGACCTCACAGTGGGGGTGAGGACAGGATTCTTGTTGCTCTGTTTGCAGCTCCCCTGCTGCCTGAATGGAAGGAGGTGCTCCACCAGCTACCGGCTGTAGAGGAGCTGTAAAAGTGACTTGGCATTCCACAGCTGCATCCAGGGGAGAGGGAGGGAAAGATGAGGGATGTTAGGTGATGAAAGACTGGTTAGGTTAGGATGCCTGTCTAAAACATTTCAAAGAAATTAAAGAAAGGAGAAATTAAGAAAGATGTTGAACCATAAGCCTAATTAGTGTAGCAGTGTGGTTATAGTCATGATAGCCTAAGGATACAATTAGACATGTCTAGAGAGGGAGGCTGCTCTTGTTGTTAAACCATAACGGTAGGGGATAGGATAATATCGGCTGCACTCTGGTGCTGGCTCCTGGATGATTCTGATGTGTTGCAGGGATGCCTCCTGACTCCAGCAGGAAACCTCCAGTCTCCTGATGCCTTGGTTTCAATGTTTCCAAGTGTTTCTAAATTAACACGAGGAATTCCCAAGACCAAGCTGAGGCATTTTTATGATGCTCAACCATCAGAGTCCCTTTTACAACACCTTGGACTTGCAATTAGAGATCTTAGGGCAAAAGCTGCTAAGAGAAAGAAAAGCTGGTTGTCAAAAAGAGCCAGGAGCAATATAACACCAAAAGAAGATGCCCTAAATTAGCATAACACATTCAAACCAGCTGTTTTTTAGTTTCAGGAAATCATATCTCAGTTTTGTGGAAGAGATGCTGAAGGAGACACAGCCTTTCACTTGGATGTTACAGAGTGACATTCCTGAGCACCCTGACTTTGGTGATGCTCAGTCTGGGCCTTGGCAAAAGAAGCAAAGGAGTCACGGTGTGCAGGCATCATTCACCCCTTGGCTCTGAGGCCCCAGCTGTTTGTCAGTCCCTCTCTACCCAATGCTGCTGCCCTCTTCACTCTGTATTCGCAGGAAGGAGTTGTGACAGGGCGAACAGGACAAGATAAATTGGAGATTGAGGCTGACACAGCTATGTCTCTGCGAACCTTAGCAGCCAGGAGCCCAGCCCACCCTGCATGCAGGGCCAGCAGCAGCCTCACCCAGCAAGCCTCAGCAGCCCAGCACTGCCTCAACCCATGCTTGGCACAGCTCTAGCAGTGTCCTCCATGCCTCCACCTGCAACTGCCGTGGGGGACCATGCTTTTTTCTCCCCAAAACACAGTGGTGAAACTTTTCTAGCATATGGAAGTGAGAACTTGTGGGATGCAAGAGGAGATGCTGGCAGAGCCCTGCTGCAGAGAGCCAGGAGAGATGTCTGACTCAGTAACACCTGACAGAAATGAAGTCCTGTGGCTTATGCGGACATAACCCAAGGCTTCTCAGGGATATTCTCAGGCGTATCACAGACATTCTGACAGAGGATTTGCCTTGAAATCAGATACCACCCAGCGACTCAGGCAGGTAAAAAGGATGTGGATTGGTGCCATCCCTAGATACGTGGGCATGGGCAGAAATCCTGCAGAGGCCCTGGACTTTGATCCAGCCCGGAGGGGTCTCAGCAGGAGGCAATGTTTACTATACCACTTCAGTGCCAGTTCTACATTGTCCATGGCATGAAATGACTGACATGCTGGCGCACAAAGGTAAAAAAGGACAGATTGATTTATTGATCAGGGAAAGACACGGTCTCCTTGACAGAGATGTGCTGTCAAATGATGGCAGGACGTGCTGCTAAAAGCCCTCCAGATTGATTACTTTACCTGCCACCTGATCCTTCATTGCCCTGGGCGTTGGCAGGTGAAGAGCAAGGGAAGATTTACACATGGCTGGGAGTCAGAACAGGAAAACACGCAGGAATGAAAGCTCCAGGGGTCTGGCCCAGACACACTGGCCCCACTCTCCTCCACCTGCCACAGGGCTGAAAGGTCCCACAGCCCATGGGCCAGCCAAGGTGGCAGAAAAAACAGTGAAACCTCATTGTGCAGCCAACCGAAAGTGGCACTGTGGCAGGTAACACCTGCACATCCTGAAACACTGCCATTTCCCTTCCCCATCTGTTCCCTTCTCTAGGATTAAACCAGTCCTGTCTGTACGATTATATGGCCTGTGTCTGCCCCAGGGATTGTGAGAGTGCAGCCAGGCACTTGGCCTGGTACTGCTGTCAAAACCTGCAACGCAGGCACTCAGCCCACTGCAGGAGGTAATGCCACAGCCCACATCCCAGCACGGACATCAAGCTGGGGCACCCATGGAAAATGGCCACTTCATCAGCTGCAGCAGGCTGGTGCCAGTCCATGAGAGAGCTCTGTTCTGGGGCTGCTTGCTCTCCTTTGTCGCTGCCTGTGCATCCTGAGGCATCCAGAGTGGCTCTCTCTTAATGTGGGCTAATGACAATAAAGCTAACCTAAGGAGAGAAGAACATTGGAAAAACTTTTCTTGAACTTCTAGGGCCCAATTTACTATTTTTGCACTGGTTTCCTCTCAAGATACACTCCTGCTTAAATGGGATCCTCCCCTACTTGACAAGAAGTGCGACTGAGCCAGCTTGCTCAGGAGACAGCCTGAGCCACATTAGGAAAGAGGCAGGGCCCTATCACAGCAGCAATTCAAGGCAGCCTGCTTATGATGTCACATGAATGCACCACTCAGCACCACATAAAACCCCAAAGTTATTCAGGTGGCCAGGTCCCAAGGTCACTGCACAAACATGTTGAACCAAGCACGTCACAAATTTTTAACGAGCTTGTTTAGAGAGATGTAGGCAGTAGAGGAAAGACATAACAAAGAGTGTCCCTTAAATGATTCAGTGCTGGCCAATTTACCAGACACAGCATGTTGGGAAAATGCCACTCCAGAGCTGCTCTCATACCTGTTAAAGGGCTTGATATTCCCAATACATGGCAGCTCTATCTTAATTCTGTGGATAATCTGACCAGCTTTGGCTGCGCACCAAATCCAGATGGCTCGCCACCTCTCTTGTGGAAAGTGTAAATAATACAGCAGACCAACCACAGGAAAAACGGTGATCCCAAAAAGGCAGAGATGTGAGAAACTAATTTGACTTTTGAACAAGCATCTAAATTAACATCCTCCCAACAGCCTCTTTTTTGGACTGCAGGAAATGCCATGAATGATTGAAGAATGCCCAACTCAGACACACTGGGATGGGCAGGAGTACAAGAGGAGGTGGCATGGGGAGCAGCTGGGCACTAGACAAGGCAGGATAACATTTTGATGGACACAACTGATGTCATCCATCTTTACTTCTGTAATGCCTTTGACATGGTTGAGGCCAACATCCCTGTTGATAAATTGGAACAATATGGGTTTGATTGATGGAGTAGTAGATGGAAAAGGAATAAGGATGGATGGAATAAGTTGTACTCAATGGCTTAGTGGTCCAAATGGAGATGAGTAACAAGTGATGTTCCTCAAGGGGCCATATCAGGCCTGGTACTGTTTGACACCTTTATTAATGACTTAGTAAGGTCGAGTCCACCTCAGAGAGTTTGTACATGACAGAAAGCTGAGGGACGCTACCCACAAGGACCTTGACAGGTTTGTGAAGTGGGTCTGTGAGAGTCTTATGAAGTTCAACAACACCAAGTGTAAGGTCCTGCACCTGCATCGGGGCAATCCCTAGTATGAATACAGATTTTAATTAATTGAGAGCAGCCCTGCAGAAAAGAACATGGGGATATGGTGAAAAAAATACTAGATGTGAGCCAGTAATATTCTTTCCCAGCTCATAAACCCAATTGCATTCTGAGCTGCATCAAAAAATGTATTATCAGCAGGGCAGGGGAGGTGATTTTCCCCCTGAAGTCTATTCTCACACTGAGACTCCAACTGGAGTACTGCAGCCACCTCTGAGGTTCTTAGTACAGAAAGACGTGAGCCTGTACGACTGAGTCCAGAGGATGGCCACAAGAAGGGCTGGAGCAGCTCTCCTATGAAGAATGGCTGAGACCTTAGTTTGTTTAACCTGGAAAAGATAAGGCTCCAAGGACACCTTATTGTGGCCAATATATATATAAATATATATATATATTCAATATATAAAGGGTGCTTATAGGAAAGATGAAGAACAACCTTTCACCAGGGTCTGTAGTGACAGGACAAGTGGCAACAGTTTTAACCTAAATAGTGGTCCCATCCAACCCAAGCCTTTCTGTGACTCTGTGGAGTTCTCTAATCCCTAATGCTGGAGTTCAGTTTGGCCCTGAGATGTGAGATCATCTCCCAGCACTGGGGGTGAGAAAAGCAGCAAAAAGGAATAGTATCAATAAGAAGAATCATAATTCTATTTCTTCTTTCACTGGCACTTCTATTCACAGAACTTGAAATCTTTTTAAAGTAGTGTGAGATTAATCTCATTCATCACCTCATCTCATTCCCTCCACATGTCACAACCCAATTTCACCCTGAGCTCATACATATGTACAGTTGAGCAACAACCAATTTTATGGAAAGAAGATGGTGATTTGAGTGTTTCTGGTTTTGGAGGGTACCTGGATATCTGGAACAGCTGCTGCTTCCCAAAGCTAGGGCCCCATGTTTGCAATACAGCATCTCAGCATTTTATGGCAGAAAGAGGTAAAAAAGCCAAAAAGCTGGACCCACATCTTCCTTCTCAAAAATTTTTGTACTCAACTGTATTTTGGATTCTGCATCCCTTTGACTCTAGAGCTGGAGAAAGAGGTAACAAAAGGAAGTCAACTAGAAATCTGCCTACATTCATGAGAGCAATAGAAGGGGAAAAAATATGGTAAAATTTCTCTGCAACAAAGTAATGTTTTGCCTGTGAAGGGATTTCCATTGATAATCTTGGAGATGGGAGAACAGGAACACAGGGAGACATCTGTCATCATATTTAATGGTGCTTCTTGTTGTACAGTTTAAATAATTAAAGAAGATTCATCCAAGTAGAAAGAAAGATAGGATTAAGAAAAAAAAATTAAAATGGAAAAAAAGATCCTAGGCAGTTGTGTAACTATTTTCCCCCTGGGCCTGGGAAATGTTTCCACTAAGCAATCCAAGACACTGCTTAAGATTCAAACTATTGCTTGCTAGGGAAAGGGAGGGAGGGCAGAGGGAGAATACTGCAAAAACATTTGACTACATCTGCTACCCACTCATTATTGTAATAGAGAGAGGTAGGGATAAATCTGACTGCATGTGTGAGGGCAGCAATTGGTTGTTAGGTTTCAAAGATGCTATTACACCCTGGAGGAGCAGGGACGTACACAGGTGACATTCACCAATTTCAATGGGGCGGAGGGAAATCACATATTGGAATGCAGTTAATAAGCAATGCAGAGGGCAGGGTCCATGATTGCCAACCTGATTTCTATAATTGGTGTGATTACTACTATTGTAACTTAAACACAACAGCAAATCACTTGCTTAATTGAATTTTCTTTCTATGTGTGGCTGGGAAGGGGGAGGACACAGAGGAGGATGCAAATTTCTCCCACAGCTGTGTGTGTCTTCTCAGCCATGAAACAAGCAGGGGGATCATGGGGTTGGGGGGCAGCCCCAGGGACAGAAGGGGAGGTTAGAGGGACCTAAGGCAAAGCAGGGCAGCTTTACATGCGTGATTTTCATGGAGGAGAATGGTCTGCGTTTCTAAACAGTGCCAACACCTTCACTGCACCGAAAGTGATGATTTTGCACAGGACTTAGTAAATGCCTCACAGCACACCACGAGATGATAAAGCTTCTCACGGGGTCAGGCAAATGGCCATGCTGCATCCAGCACTCCCACTCTCAAATACATCCCCTTCCACCATCAGCAAAAGCCAGAAAGGAATATCTTTTAGATCAGCCTGTGGGATCAGTTTATTCTCCGCAGCATTTTTTCCCTAAAAGACATTTGCAACAGCCAGGAGACTGGAAAGAAAAAAACAAAAACAAACAAACAAAAACAAAACAAAGCCCAAAACCAAAAACCAAAACAACAACAGCAAAAAACAAACAAAAACCAAAACCAACCAACCAACCAACCAACCAACAAAAAACCCCAAAAAACCAAACCACCAAAAAGAAACCCCACCCCCAAAAAACCCTAAAAAACCAAAACACATTGGCCTCTGAAATGCCAGAAAAAACCCCATGACCTAAACATATGTGCTATCTCTGTGTTGTGGCATTCAATCTCTGCTATATCTTACTTGGAGGTTCACACAGGGATGAGAGAAAAACAGAGCTGCTCATGCCCCCTGTACCTGGTCTGGAGGGGACACCTACCTGCCTCTTTGACTGTTTTCAGATGATAACTCATCTGTTTTCAAATGCTGTTTTGAACCTGTCATTACAGACAGGCCCATCAGTTGAACAGGTTTTTAACTGGACCAAACAGTAACTTGTATTTTTTGCAGGGTGTCCTGTTGAGGGACAGTGTAGATTTAATGTGTGTATTCAACACTTTTAGGTCACCCTGTCTCCTCTGTGAGACTGTACAAAAATATCTGCTGAATTGATTAAATTCAGTGCACTTGAAGTATTCCTAATTCCCTGGATGCGAAACCCTCAGGTCTGCTTCAGGAAAAAAATAATAGAAACAAACATAACACAAATGAGCAGCAAATTTTGCTATGCCCAAGAGGCAATACCACAATACTTTCCTTAGAGGTTTTCATGCATGTATTTTGCAGCATGCTACACAAATTGAGAAGCATTGCTTTTTGACAGGGAACCTGACATGTGCACAGGTGCAGAACCCAAAACTGCAGGCAGGGCTTTGAGCAACACACCATTCTTCTGACCACACCCAGACCTTAGGCATCTGTATAACTTATTAGGAGCCAAACTTGATGTACTTGTCTCATGAGAGCCTTATTCATGACTATGTTGAGTACAGTAAGCCAAGAAGGACTTGAGGCATCAATGAAACCTTGCAGGGACCTTTCCATGAGTGTTTAGGTGGAATTTTTGGAACTTCCACAACTCCAGCCCTACAAGCCATTGTTTATTTTTCCCTCTAAACTTGCCTTAATCTAGCACAGAAAACCAAGGAAGGGGGAGGGACTCTGGGAAAACATGATCCCTGATCCCTTAAATAATACATCTCCCCTACAGCTGCACAAAAATAAAATATTAATTTATCTGATTTGAAACAGAAAGAAGGACAGAGGGGAAAAAATTGACTGGGGCTATGCAATGGTTTCCATCATATATTTATGTTTATGTTCATACATAATGCTTCCATGTATCATCTGTTACCTTCCACTCCTATATCTGCTTGTCACTCCACATTTCCTTCCTTGAGAAAGGAGACAACAAAAACTGAGCTGTGGCCAGAGCACTAGTGGTAGAAATTATTTTTCCCTGAGAGCCTGAGGTTGTATTTTCATGGACTTCATCAGAGTTCTTACCTATCTGATTGTCACATCAAGCCTTCTTCATGCCCTGAGCTTCTAAGAGGACTGAAAGTGAGGATATATGAGAGTTCTTTGTTACCCAGAGAAGGCATGATGAGTCTTGGAAAATAAGCCACTTTCACACCATCCCAGCTCAAGGAAAAATGTTAATATGTCTTGATGGGATACTAAAGTCTTTATGATGGTATAAAAGCACTAGGAAGAGACATAAGTATGAAGCATGTCTTTCAGATCAGATTTGGGAAATGGGCCTCCAGTAATGTTAGCATTTCAGTTGGGAATTGTGCAAATACAGGCCATTTATCATCTTCAGGTTTTTCACTCTGTCCAAATAGATATCTGTCTAAAATAACATGTTCTAAACCCCAGCACTCTCCACTCCACAGGAGAAAATCTCTGTCATTCTATGGAGTCAGCTCAGTTTATCCCCAAGGTTATGGGGAAAAGTACCTATTTTTCTTTATTTATCTCAATTTTGAAATAGGAAAAGAGCCCCAAGGAAGTCCCACTATTAACAAATAGGGCAACAAAAAGGTAACAAAACTAATGCAAAAACATTTTTCTTCCCCGAGAGACTTAGCTCTCCTATATAAAAAATATCACCCTGCCCATCTATTCCCATTGGAGAGAATCCCACTCCAGCTGCACTAGCACTCAACAAATGGCCTGTCAAACAGATGGGCTTTGCAACAAGCTCGTTAGGTCTTTCTTTTTAAAGACAGCACTACTACATGGCTAAGTCTGGCTTCTGTTTCACCTAGTTTTCAGAAGGGCACATGCATGCAAATACATCTACAGTACAAAAAAACCTCAGCATTGCTAAAACATCAAGACTGAGAAATCAAGCTTAGAAGTCAAGCCATTCCATATGTTAAAGTTGCTCCTGCACCATTGACTCTAGGCCATTGTACGTCCTATTTATCACACGTTATATATGAAATTGTACATTTCACAGGTAAAATAAGAACAGAGAACCTATATATATTCTAGTGTGCAATGCAATCAAGTTAATGTTGCAGAAAAAAACCAAGTTCTTGGAATATTCTCAATTCTATCTTAGATTTATATTCTTAATATTACATTACATTGTTACCTTATGCTTCCACCTATATCTTTGTTGTATCTATTTCTTATCTTTTCCCCATTTTATGCAGTGTCTGCAAAGCCTTACACAGGCACTGAATTTGTGTGCACTGTAAGCAATCCAACAGAGGGTCAATGCTCAACATTTTGACTGTAGACTTGCTGGTTCTGGAACTTTCCTTATTGTGTATTATTAGAGGGCTCTGTAACCTGAGTTCCCTACTAATATTTGGGAACTGAATTTTCCACAACAGCAGTTTTAATCAGTTAAAACCGAAACACAGTGCTAAGCAGATTCTTAATGCTTTGTAGGATCTGGACTTTAGATCACAAGCTTTCTGGGGACAGGAACTGTTCTTTGATATATTTTTGTACACTGCTAATAATGACACCAAGGCTTCTAAGTACACAGAGTACACAAGATACACAGTAAGTCAGTGCTTCAGCTAGGGACAGGTGACAGACTGCATTTAGATTCTACTTTTCTTCATTTTAATGACAACAAGAAAAAAAGAGTCAAAACAATTTTGCTGTTTCCATAACCTGAGGCCTTCAGCAGCAGAAGAGCTTTAAAACTGTACAGTGTTTACCACAATTTTCTATCCCAGTTACTTCAGCCTCTTGATTATCTACATGCCAAGGGTGATGCTTAAGTTAAGAATAAAGGTCAGGCCCCACAGAGCGTCCAAGATCGCCAAGAGTGGAACCGCTGAGCACTTTGGCCTTGAGAACTTGTGCACAGCTAATTGCCCTGAGTTTCCAGGGTACATCAGCTGCATACAGAGCAATTTAGTCTCTGTAGGTAACCAGTCCTGGTGGATTCAACAGTATAATTCTCCACCTGACTGCATGGCTAAAATAGCCTGGCAGTAGAAGGTCAAGATGTTCACCTGTACATTGCTTTGGTATCCAAGTCAGCCACTTTTCCACACACTGGAATGACTCTTTTGATACTTCTGAATAATGAAAACGCCAACATCTTTCTTAATCACAAGTAAGACGTTTGAATTGGGAAGCTGTGCGAGTCAGGATTCTGACACGCTGCTGGTACTATGTGTAATTGCAGAAGTGAGCTGTCCTATGCCATCAGGAAACAGTGACACACCGCAAGTCACGCCTGGATCTTCCAGCGGCAAGGCTAAATATCTCAACCAGCCTCACTTTTCTTTTACATTCAAGAACACTGCAGACAGAAAGAAGAAAAGAAAAATAATCTCTAGGAAAGAGAGCCAGTGAATCTCTACCTGAACCGAGACACGAGAAAGCAAATGCCCACAACAGAGAGGGAATTTTCTGTCAGAAAAGATGCAGAATGCAGAGAGCTGGTGGCAAGGAAGACAGATGCTGAAAGCCTACACTAACGGGTGCCTTAAGAAATGTAATGCTGATGGATGGGTAGACAGATGCTAAATATGTAATCTCCTTGCAGATGGACAGTAACATGCAACAGAAACACTATCAAGAAGGAAATGCAGCATGTTTGAGCAGATATCTGTAAGCACAGGGAATCAATGAATGGCTGTATTTTTGGCTTTTTCCATTTGTGTCATGTTTAGCCTGAAACAGAGACCTGAGTTGAGTTACTCAGTTCATGCTCTCTTTCAGTCATCCCTTTACCACAGACTTTCCTGTTCACGTCTGATAGTAAGTGCCAAAGAGCATGGATCTGCAGACATTTACAGATTACTAGGGTGATTCAGGTGATAAAAAGAAAAAAGAACCAACCATCTGTGAACCTTCTTGTCCCAAACAAGAGGCAAACCCAAACCTGATTACTTCTACCTTTCATGACTTCCATCCACTCATTCTCAAACACTTCTGCAGTTTTAAGCCACATAGAGAAGTTGCTTTCTGACTAATACTAATGGAAATCTCCTAGGAAAATGTGTTCTCTGATGATTTCCTGAGACAGGAGATGCCTTGATAAATGCTGATATTTGGCAATGTGTCAACCAACCTCTGAACTTTGAGGGCAGATGGCAATCACTGTGATATTCCTTCAGCCACAAAGAGCCCTGACAAACACGTGCAAACCATCAAGACTCTCTAACACATCTTTTGAAAAGATAGCAGATGCAACCAATCCAGTTTGCAGCACTTCCTCAGAGCTTTTCCTCTGACACACACAGAAACTAGATGCATGGCAGAGGAAAAGCATGTGCAACAGCCAGCCTAGCAGAAAGATAAACCAAACAGCAGCTGCAGGACCATTTGTACTTCTGGGAGTTAAAATGTGTGGCTCGTTGCTATCTACAAGCAAAACTCGTCAATGTCATTAGCAAGCACAGCTCTGCTCAGTCAGATTGTGCTCATTCCAGTGGATTTTTCAGTCACTTTTCTTGTACACAATTATCTGGCCAGCAGACCCTAAACTTCCCAGCATACAAGACTTTGTCTTGCCATGGAACTTTGTCTGTACATTTTGTGGTGATGGGAGCTCAGGATGAGGGCAGCTGTGGTCTGTTCCCATCTTGAAGTCAATGACAGATATCAGCCACTGTCTGTACCAGCTGGTGAATGCCCATGTGTCAGCAGAGCTGAATGTTCTGGAGCTGCAATGATTTTTAAAAAGAGATGGTTTCGAGACAGAGCCCCTGCAGTGGTGGTGCCAGTGTCCTGCAGGATGTGCCATCACTGCCCAGTATGGACCAAGCCATCAAGTGTCACAGGCCTGGGAAAAAGCATTTAAAAACAGCCAGGGAGCTATAGATATGCCCATGTAACCTCACTTTCCCTAATGGGTAGCCTTCTCCAAATGACCCCCTGAGAGCAGGCAGTTAAAATATGCAGCTGATGGAGGCAGAGAATGCTGTCATTTTGCCCAGCAACATAATCCCAAAATGTAAGGGAAAAAGGATCTTGAAGTTTAGTTCAGATCTCTCTTTGCCTTTCTTCTCCTGGGACATCCCCTTACATGGCCTAAGAAAGAGAAGGTGGGTGAGCATGATCTACTGGCTGTCCATCTGTCTTGGAAATAGAAGAAACATCTTGTAGCCCTTCCCATCTCAGGACATAGGCAGAAAGGGATTGAAGAAAAAAAACAAAAAAAACCTCCTGAAGACAGAAGACAATGTCTGAGGAAAATATTAGTTAAGGGAAAAAAAAAAAGATAATTGAGAAATGCCAGAGAAAACTAAGGACCAGAAAATACAGAACTAGCTGTGTGACAAGAATACTGGCAGACACAACAGTAAAGACAACAGTTGTTTTTGCAGATATTTTAAAGACAGCAGACTCTAGTGTGTGGGCTCAATAAGTCTTTCAATCTGAAACCATTTATTTTTCTTATTTTCCTTCTTCTCTATCCCTTTCCTCCTTCTATAGGTTTTGGAGCCTTTTTAAAAGTTATTTTTATTTCTGGCTTTTTTAATGAATCTCTTCCTTCCTCCTTCTCCCTTACACAACACTTTCGCGCTTTTTTTCCAAGCACATGCTGCCCATTGTCTCATCCTCCCTGCCCATCAGAGGAATACTTGTAGGAAGGCTGGGGAACACATCTGATCTGAACTTGTCAGAGGAAATTTGATAAATGTCACGAGAATGAAAGACGATAGAAATTTAAGAGGTTTCTCTTTCCCTCTTTTCAGTAACTGCGCCTGAGGAGCCATAGCCCCCCACTGCAGAGCTGACAAGCTAAACAGAGCTGAGAAACGAACTGTCACTGTTTGGATGGGAGAAACTGCAAATAACAGTGTTAGTGACTCAGAAACTCAGCAGTGCTGCCACAGAATTCTAAGAGGGACATGCTGGGTGCGGATTTGAAGGGTTCCCTCCATGAGCTACCAACCCTTACGCTATGTTTTAAAAAAGTGACAGGGAATTGATAGTGCTCATTTCAACGAGTGGGTCTTTGGGTTTGCCTGCATGGGAGGGTTTTACCACTCACATTTAAGGTGAGAATTTGAGAAGATATCCCTGCAGCCAGTAACCCCATTAATTCATCCTCCCTCCCGAGCAGCATCATTCACCTGAGCTCCTCCTGAGCAGTTTTCCCAACAGGCTGGGTAATCCCAATCCGTCACCGCAACAACAGCCACAGAAATCCACATCTCTCATTACAGCTGCAGACCTGCCTACACAGACTAACCCTTAGGCTCTAAGGTCTCTCTCAACGCCAATCCAAGAAACAAAATTTGCCAGTGTCACAGATGTGATGTACTCCCTCTGCTGTACGTTGTACTTGTACACAACCTACCCAGCCACTCGTGGTGGAGGCAGAGGCAGCTGTATGTTGGTTTAGCTGATGTGGTGGGAGGAAATTCTCACTCTGTTAAACACCTGTTATATTCTGTCGCAGAGGAGGCTGCACTTCGGTACCGGTACAAATGTCACGCACGTCTGCTGTAAGGAACTTTGGGATCAATGAAATGAAATGAGCTACTGAAATATATGCTAATATTCCAACTAGATACATAAACCAGAAGACTGGGTGGTTTGAAATGTGGTTTATGAATATGCAACACTCAATTTAAAATAATTGTGCAGTTCAACAAATACAAAAAGGGAAAATTTGGGGACAGACTCTGTTTGGTAGTCTTGTTTAATTGGCTATAATTTCTACTTCATAGCAGTATGGATTTTAAAATGTGTCATAACCAGAGTTGGGAAAGTTATAGAATCTGTATTACAGGAGAATTTTCCCAGCTAAAACATGGTTGCTTTCACTATCAAAACCCCCTCTCTTTTGCATTTGCTTTCTGCACTCACGTTCAGCAGTTGGGAGCTGTTCCCATTAAACGCTGGCACAAAGCCATTTCCAGCTTGCCAGCCCACGTAACGGTAAAGGGCAGAGAACAAAGAAGAAGCTCAAACATATGCACACATTCGCATGGGAAGTTGTACTTTATATGGCACCAGACACCGCTGGTCACAGCAAAAACAAAGAGCTCCCAAACTCTCCTGCTGCAGCTCTGGTTCCAAAGCAATCAGAGGAGTCAGTTGCACACACCTAACTGTGGAAAATGTTTGTGTGCACAGATGTAACTGGGCATGCACAAGCTACCTCTAAACTCCCACACTGCCAAAGAGATCCAGAGATGCTCAAATTTCCTAGGAGTGATACTTGGGCACAAGGCTGGGGAGAGGAAAAACCTTTAAACAAGATCCAGTCTTATGTTTTTCTGTGCTCTATTTTCATAAATTGATTCCTCTTCTAAAGAGAGTGAAAACCACTGGTTTCTTCATAGCACCCTCTGGCTACAGGAAATATCCTCAGCAAATCATGAAAACAAGGGAAGAGAGTGTGATCTACCACAGCAAAGGTAGATTCAATAGCAAACCTCTGATACTTTCTGCTCAACTGATTTTTTTTTTAAAAAGGAGGGGAAAAAAACAGGGAGAAAGAAAGAAGGGGGAAAAAAGAAAAGCAAAAATACAAAAAGAGCCATACAAGTAAGCAAACAATCATTCCTTGAGTAAAGTCAAGGCAACTGTCCTTGGCTCATAGGTATTTGTAATAGATGATGCAAAACTGCAGAGCCTGTGAATCTCTGTGAATTATCCTTCCAAGTCTAACCAACCTGATGCTTTTCAAGGAAACAGAGACCACCTTGTTTACAAAAAAAATTGTATGAGGCATGTGGGGGACAAAAAGTAGCAGGCAATGGGAGGAGAGGAGGCGATGATAGGCAGATTACTTTCAATGCCTAAGAATTAGGCTTTCATTTGTGCTGCCTCAGAGGACTTGGACAGGTGGATCCATGGCTCTGTTGCTGATGGAGAAGCAGCCCCTGCAGCATCTGTGGTGTTTTTACAGCATGTTGGTTTGATAGGCTGCCTTCTGCCTCATTCTTCCACTTGTTTAGCTCCCTCTTTCCTTTCTGCCACAGGTGTGCTAATGGCATTGGGGTTCTCCAGCATTGACACAAAACTAGGCAGGGAGCAAGGAGAAGAGCTGGAGCCCCTGATGCACCTCAAAGTCACCACAGCCCTTCCATAAGCCTTTGTCACTTATCTGAGTCCATGACTGTCCAGCTACCGCAGGGACACAGGGCCAAACTCCAAGGATGCTAGGGAGGCAGGTCAGGAAGTAATACTAAGTGTCTTGGCTGCTGCAGAAGAAAGGGAAAAGATGACAATAATTAAATAATACATCCCTGCTTTAGTTTTGCACCTTCTGACTTCACACTTCACAGTAATTCCATCGTGTTCTTCCACAGGATTGCTCTTCAACCTGCCATTCTTTGGCCCATATACACGTACTTCATTATCCCTGACAAAGTCCAGCTCTTTGCACATGCTCTCCCTGAATTTCAGGCACAACTTTTTCAGGCAATATAGGCATTTTGTTCCAGCCCATTCCACAAGCAGGCCTGCAATCCCATAAACATTAAAAACAAGAGCTTCTTTGTTATCCCTATCATCAAACTCGGGAAAGAAAATACCGAGCAGTGACTGCTGTAGGACTGAGCCCTGCCACTCCACACACTTTCCAGTTTGACAGAGAACTGTCGGTAGCTCCTCTCTGAGCACAAGAGATGTTGCAACTACCCTTTGGTAATTCAGCTGACCTTCTCTGATTTGCTTATTGGGATGCCACAAAAGTGTCAAAAGCCTTATTAAAGTGAAAGCATATCAGATGTCTGGATGGTTAGAATGGCATCGTTTTAGCCAGTTCTGCCTTGGGGCACAAGGATGCACTCCTCTTGATGTCACTTCCACTCTCTGAGCTGACCCCACAGCACAAAGATCTCAGGATAGCAGTGCCTCAATGCAGCATTGTACCAGATTACATGGACAGGTGTGCCTGAGGCATGGCAGCTGGGTGAGGAAGGGGTGCCTTTGGCATGCAGAGAGAGCCAGGAGACCCACAAGGCTGATAGAGGTTTGCCGTGAGGTTTGTGAAACAGAGTCAAGTGCCATGTGTTTGAGATTTTCAAAAAGATTCAAAGTGCTGTAAGTGCAAGTTCTCACTGCACACATTATTTGCTGGGAGAAAACTCTGCATTGCTATTAACACCAAAGTGATCTTCTCAGTCCTCTGCCATCATGTATCAGCAACTAGTGAGACATTTGCTGAAGACTTCTCTCTCCTTGCCTATGTACCTATCCTTCCCTTCGGAAGATCCTGCCTTGGTCTGGCTTACATACCAAAGTTTATTTATTGAGGAGAACGAGGTTGGAGAGGAGATTCCTATCTATTACTGAGCTGTTAAGAGCATGAATGAATATATGCTATTAGTCTATTTTAACCTAATTTACTGTTGAACATACAATAACTGTCAGAATAAATCATTTGTAAAGGCCAACAAAACTCCCCTGTATCTTAGAGAACCATGGTGCTGAAAAACACTGGTAGCCTTGTGCATTGGTGGCACTAATTTTAAGTCTCTCTCCCCAAAAATCCCAAAGAAAAAGAAATTCACTCTTGCAAATGCATCCTCTTCTGAAGACTATTGTGGGTGTCAAAATCATTTGTATCTCCTAGTTTACACAGCCTGTTTCTGATCTGCCAGTCATGAAGTGCAGAAGGATTTTCAAGGGTTTCAGCTGCTCTGCCACCTCACTTTCTGCTCAATCAACCTTCTCTGCACCAACATCTCCACCTCCTGCAACAATCCCTAATATCAAGTAGCCCCTTGATCTGGACTATACTCCAGGCAGCCTCTCACAGGGGAGGCAGCAGTCTCTGTAAAATGCAGGGGGGCATTGATCCTGTTTCCCACACACTGAGCTGCCACCAGAGCAGTGCCCATTCCCTGGGTTCACTCTCTCATTCTCCCATCATCCTGCCAACTTGGGCAGCTCCACAGCCTTGCCCAGGAAAACCAGTGGCAGAGCACTGAGCACAGGAACATGAGGGCAGGGACAGGGAACAGGGAACCACAACTGCCAGAGTAGAGGAGGAAGCCAAGCAAATCAGATGATGAAAGAGAAAAACTTTCTCTAAGGAGCGGGAACATGCCCCTAATCTTTCATTTGCTGGGCTTTTTGGTTTGTGTTATTTTATTTTTTTTCTCTTGCTTTTAATCTTGTGTGTTTTCAATTTCAATCTCTCTTTCGCTCCTTCTCTCCTTTTTTTGAATATATATATTTGTATTAGTGCCACAAGAAGCAGCAGAGATCTCTAGAAGAGTAAACTGTTCAGCACAGCAACCTGATAGCTGAGGACATCAGCAGATAGGAAATACCACTGCCTTGAATATTCTAACCTTGGTTCCCAAAATCTGGGCCACAGTTTTAAAAAGGCAGCATGCATTCAAAACCAGAATATTGCTTTACCAGTAAGAATTCTTACCTCTTATCCTGGTGCAATTTGAGACAGAAGGATTTTTGGTCACAGCTTAATGGTGGGACATTTTGTGCTAATGATTTAATTGATGACCAGGCAGACACTGAGATGAGGGAGTATAAAAATTGTAAAAAATGCATCTGAAAGCAAGGTGGGACCAGGGTTTTCGGGGGTTTTTTGAGTTTTGTTGTTTTGGTGGGGGGGTTTTTTGTGACTTTTGTTGTTTTGGTTTTGGGGTTTTTTTGGGGGGGGGTTTTTTTTGGGTTTTTTTTTTTTTTGTTTTTTGGTTTTTGGTTTTTTTTGTTAAATGCAGAAGAAGTAGGGACAAAAATTTGAAGAGTCAAGCATGCACCCAGATGAGAGTTTCTGCCTCCCCTACTTCTAGAAATATATCAGTGAGTAACATAATTTCATTACTGAGTAAAGGCAACAGGGCTCTCTGGTACAACACCCCCATAAAGCTAAAACTGAACATCTCATATGATGCAAAATAACAAATCCTGCACTGGGATGCCAAGATCAGCACCTACAAAGGGATGTTTGCACACTTTCGTGCTACTGTTGGTCTCCAAAGGCAGCAGTAGCTGAAGGAGCCAGGCTGTGTGCATGGCAGTGTGCAAACATATGGAAAAATGTTCTGGTTGCCCCAAATACTTCTAAGACCAAGCGCCTTGCACCTTACATTGAGGAGACTGCAATCAATAAAAAGCGTGACTCACAGTGCACTTTTATTTCCTTCCGTTTCCTAAGCACTTATCTGACTGCCCTTCGGCCAATATTCAATTAAGGCTTAATTGGTTGTTAGTGGTAACTAAGTTGGGACACCAGGGGAAAAAAAAAAAAGGCACTTTACTGCTGTGCTTTCCAATAGAGCAGCAGAATGAGGGCCATGGATGGTCAGCTCTCACCTTCTCCCTTCTGCTATATAGTCAGGCCCCCCAGAGCTGTCCAGCTCTCCCAGTTCCCCAAACGGCCCTGCTCTGCAGAAGCTTGCAAACAGAGAGAAGATTACAAAGCACCATTGCCTTGGACTGCTCAGATCCCCACTGCAGTCCTACGGCACAAATGGAGACACAAAAAGAGACCAAACCAGTAAGGAACTTGAGCCCAGGCACATGGCAGCTTCCTGCCAGATGAGGATGCTCCTAATCCTCCTATTCACTTATCATCTACTCAAACTATCTCTTCTTCCATCCTCTACTCCCCAGTTTCACTTGCAGCCACACCAGTTTATTAAGCTCCTTTCCAGTAAAAATCAATCCATCTGTTTTCTTCAGCTGTAGCATAAACCCTGTCTGTGTCAGGTGGTGCCCTAATACAGATGTAACAGAAACAGTGTTTCTTCCTGCATTTTTCACATTTGGATTTCTAAAACAGATTGGACACCTGTAACACCTACCATTTTATCAAACACAGTTAAAAGATGCATTACAGACACATGCTATTTTCTCTTCTGAGAACTTTGGTTTTGTTCTTTCTTGTTCTGTTGCTTTTCTTTGATTAAATAAAAGCATCCAGAACAGAAGTGCAGGTCTGCTCTTTGTGCTTGAACAACACAGACAAACAGCAATGTTGCCATGGATTTTTTTAAACTCCAAATGAAAATAAACAAACATATCTTGGCAGTGTTTGGAATAGAAGCTAGTGAATAATTCACAATGAATAATTGATTTGTTGAATTTAGCTTGGTGGGTTGGTTTTTTTTTTTTTTTTGTTCTTCTGGTAGAATGTGCACTACCAGATGGTGAGTTCAATAAATGTATTTGTTTTTCCAATTTATTTGATGGATTCCCCCCCACCCAGTCTCCCTCCCCCTCTAAGGTGAAGTCTGAAATTCCAGATGGTTTGACTAGTGGCCAGATAAGTCACAATGTATTGTTTCAGCCTCCTCTTTAGAAAGTGGCAAGAATGATAACAGGAGTGCAAAAATGCATACAGGAAACAAAAATAAAAGGAGGGGGGCATGTTTGTGTTAAAGAGAAGACAAATAAGAGGAGGTGTGATAACATCTATGAAATAGTGAATATTATAGAGAATAGAGGTGAAGAATTAGTTTCCTTTCTTTATAATACAAGAAAAAATGAGCAGTTAATGAAGCAGAAAGGTGGTGATTACAAATTTACTAGTGATTTTTTTTTTAAACAGAACACTGAACTTTGGCAAGAGAACTCACTGGCACATTACATTAAAGCCAAGAGTTTAGCAAAGTGGAGCAAAGAATTGCATATTTACCTGGAGAACCAAAACATCAAAATATAAGCTACCAGTGCTGATGACATGGACTATATGACCTTATGCTTTAGGGAATAAATGAATCATTATTATTGATAAATATGTGATATTATCCACCACCTACAGTGGTTCCCTTACTTTCCAATTGAAAATCTGATGCTGCTTATTCTGATAAGTCAAATCAGGGCTCAGGGGACTTCAAGACTGATTCTCTTTGACAATTGCTAAGGTTGTCCAAATGAACAAATCCTTCTGTGTTGAATATTCTCTGTGGAATTTAAACAATTCAGTTTCTATGAATATTTCCACAATGCTGAACTTCATTTTCTTTCTTTTTTTTTTTAATTGGCCAAATATATGCAGCAAGGGGGTGTTAAGGTGGAACTAAGTGCAGCCAAAGCATAGACACTGACAGATTTGATCTGATGTTCATAAAAGTACAGTTTGCCTTATCTACCAGCAAGTGCTACATGCTGGGAGAAAGCAGTTAGCATTTTGCACAGGATGAAACCTCACTAATTACATTGATATTCGTAGTAGAAGGGTGTTTTCTGACTTCAGAAAGCACTCCTTTGGGGGAATAAAACTTAATTTTGCAAATATTTATACAGGAGTGTCTATGGTGTACAGTTCAAACCTGCAGTAAGACATAAGCACCTGATGATCTGAAAGTGACCATTGTTTAGGAACAGTAAGTAGAGGAAAATTGAACAATTTATGCTACCTGCAAAAACACAAAATCACAACAAAGCAGTAGTAGCAGAGAAAATTACATAATAGTTTAAAGATGTGTTTGTTCACTTATGGGCCTGAATCTCATCCATCTGAAGCTCATGGAAACTTCCCTTCTACTATGAATGAACACAGCATGTCTGAAAAATTCCCAAAAGAAAATCATATCCTATCATATACATAAAAGTATCTCAAGTATCATGCTGGAATTTGGCTTAAGTCTGCAAAGAAGTAACTGAAGTGAACTATATTATTCATCTCCACAAGTTCACAAATCACTGTTTTCAATGAGTCAGTATCAAGGCCTCCATAAACCTCTGCTGTCCTTCTGCTCTGCTTCTGCTGACTCAAGCTTCTCTACCTGTTCACCTATGGGAGCTTCATTCACTCACATTTTTTATTTTTCATTCATATTAGAAAACAGAAATACAGTCTTATAAAATATATATATTTCTTTCATTTTTATGTTTATTTTTTTACCTCAGCAGTTTCTGTGTAAACTCAGAGTGATCTAATGGGCATGCAGTTTACACACAGAATGGAGGAGGGAGATGGGGATATTGTTATATAGGCTCTATCAATCCCACCAAACTATTTGCTCCAAACCCAACTCCTCAATAACCTGTAAACAAGCTTGCTGTCTTCTCCCCTGAGGTCCTGCAGCATTCCACCACCGCTGTCTTGCTTTCATCCTCATTTCCTGCTCTAGTTTGTTAAAACTAACACTGCAGACCTGGCTGTGTATGAGGGCACCAAAGATGGGACCGATTTAGTGGAGATTTATTCCCTGATGTTTTATGTGCCTTCAGTTCACACTTTAGGTGCCTCTCACAATGAGATCCTCACAATCCCAAACCTGGGCTGTTCCAGGGCTCTGGTAAGCCCCACTCTAGGGACACTGCATCCAGGCACATCTCCACACTAGAACTCAGGGGCTGCTTCCCATTGTACTGAGCCACTCTGTGCACCTTCCCTTCCAGAACTTGGAGATCTCTGGAAATGCACTACGCCTCCCTGACTGTCAGAATTCCTCCCAAAGAAAAGGGTTAGAGCAAAGAAATATGTGTGCACAGACCTCTCCTGGAAAGCTCACTGAGGACCCAGCCTGGGGCCCACAGAAGAAACCAGCCCTCCTGAGCACAAGACCTGCTTTTGAGCAGATGAGCCATAGACAATCTGTGTTAAACTTTCTCCGTGGGGACATCTGAGCTCCAGTAAATGCCTGGCTCACAGATGACATGAGTTTTCTTGGCTCAGTCATCTGGAAGGGTGCTGCTACAGGGCAGAATTTGGAAGCACAGCCAGAGCAATGTGTCTTGAGTTGGGAAATAAGAGACTGCTCCTTCTAGCCCCAGACAGGTCAACAAGGTCCAGGCATCAAGGCCCTTGTTCTCTCAGCTCCTTCAAGCTGACATCACTCTCATGAGCTGGCAGACTACGTTGCTCAGTTCCCACAGCAGTTTTACATGTCAGCTCCTAAGAAAAAGCTGCTTGTGTGCTCTGCTGTCACCCCCCAAGTCCCCAAAGCACTTTGGCTGCCTTGGACAAAAATTAAATAAATAAGAGAAGGATAGAAGAGAAGCCCTTCAAAGACAGGCACGCGAGCAGCTGAGTTGTCAGGGGACTCCCTGTGCTGCCACCCTCCCTCGCTTCCCCCTCCACCCTCTTTTATTTCCCTCAGCCAGCAAGGATGGCGTGGCGGGACTGGAAGAAACCTGGCAAGGTCATGCTGTTTGATTTCGGTGCCAGTTCCAATTACATCCTGGCTTTTATAACCTGATCAAAAAAACCAAAAAAGGGTAAGGAAAAAAAAAAAGGGTGGGAGAGAGACAGGCAAGGCAGCAGCATCCAGCTGCAGGCTGGGAGATGACATTTCAATTTGTCCATTGATCCTTACCCCGGTGCCCTCTTTTTTTTTTTTCTTTTCTCATTTTCTCCTGTAAATTAATTAGCCTGTTTATCATGTGGAAAGACTGCAAACCGGGTACCCCAGATATGGGCTGAGCTGTAAAAAAACCTTATTTCTGCTTGGATATGGGCACCAAAGATGTGGCCACAAAGCACTGACAGCCAGGTGGAAGAAACGTCTTCATGTGCTGAATTCTTAGGTTTCAGGTTGTCCCAGAGAGATCACACATGCATTTTCCAGAGCACCTATGCACATGAAAAGTAAGCAGCTACCTTTCTTCGCCAGCTTAGACTTTTGTCCAAGCTTAGGAAATAAGGACTACAAAGGCATTCAGCTAAATGAAAAGCTGAATTCAAAGGTGCTGGAATACCTTTTTACTGCATTTTCCCCCCTCTCCACATGTAACATTATTAGACTTTGGGACTGGAAGCTAAAGGAAATAATTGAAAGGAAGACTCTCACAGCACTCCAGAAGGGGCAGAAATGAGACACATCACAACATCCAGAATTGTGACAATAACTGACAGCATATTTTTGAAGATACATTAAAGCTCCAGAAAGTAAATTAGCTCCTCACTCTCATTGCTAGGGATGAGACTTGCCATGGGATCAGATTACCCAAATGTGCCACATTCCTCCTTTTCCCTGATGTATCTCCTCCCAACCATCATGACAGCTGGGTTTCTGAGTCAAATGAGTATCAGAACATCAGACTTCCCAGCCCATGTACTACCAGTTGCAACATGGAAGAAGTGAAATGCCTTGAGGTCTTTAAGATCTTTTCAGCTTCTGGCAAAGTCTGCCATGATAGTCCTAGGTATGATTCAAAAATGCAGGTACTGCTGCAAAGAGAAAGCTACATAGTCTGGTTTGAATCTTTGATTCTGGCTGTGGCTCAGTTCCTCCAGAGCTGAGATGACTGCAAAACTGAGAACTCTGAGGATTTCCTGCCATTTGTCTGCAGCCCAGGAAATTTCACGATGACAGGTTTCTTCTCAGGTTTCCTCAAATTTTAATTATCACAAGCAATGTGTGTTTTCCAAAGTCTCTAGGAGAGCACTGCCCTACCATCACCCTGCTAAGCACCACAGGATCTCTGCAGTAGTGACATACCTCTAGCACACTGAACACTAATTCTCTCCTCTCACACCCTAATGAGAAAGAACATCCTCAAATGAGACACCTGGGGAATTAGACAAAATAAGTAATGTGATTTAAAAGCAAAACAAGGAGCTAAGAACAGAGTGGATGCAACGGAATACAACTCTCCTGAAGTCTAGACAGTTTTCTCAGTCATATATTCAGCTCCATACATTTTCAGGTATTCAGTATTCAAGCATTCTTCTCCCAATCTTCTCTTCTTTTTATCCATCCATATCTATGCAAATCTCATTTCTTCAATCCAGCTCACCACAATAAGTATCTCTCTCACACACATAAAGCCTAAATTTTATCAAGCATTTTATTTACTTCTGTCCCAGTGGAGAGAAGAAAAAATGGAGAGATATAGAAAAAGAGAGAGGAGATTACGACTGCCTCTTTTTTTTTTCATAATTGGCAGGTACTAAGACATTTCTGTTATTGGCACAAGCAAACAAACAAACAAACCAACAAATAAACAAAAAATCCATGGCAGATCAAGCCAGCAGCAGCTCCAGGTGTGGACTCCAGATGACAACACTAGCTCCGGGCAGTGGTGCCTCTGTATGCAGCTGACAAAATGCAGCCTGCAGACTCAGCAGAAGTGGAGGCAGAAACCATCATTATCCACTCAGATCCTAACAGGGGGCCCAGCCCTCACTGTGCTGTGCTGGGTATGCACATTAAGTTAAAGAAAGACCCCAAAGAACTCATCCACAGTGTGCAAGGACAGACAAAACTGGCAGGGAGAGGAGGAGGGAATGAGGGAAGGCAGAGTGCCTGCCAGATGTCTCACTGTGCTTCAGTGTTTGCTCTGCTGGGAAGCAGGAGAGGGACAGGTTGGTACGAAGGCCTGTGAAGGAGCTCTATTGTGGCCAAAGGAAGAAGTACAGACAGCAAAAAAAACTCAATTGCATTTGAAATAGTCCCCACACACTTTCTAATTCTGTATTCATAGCCAGGCAGTGGGGAGCTGTGAACCCTCTCTCCTTCCTCACACAGCCTTTGCACTGCAGTGATGGATGGGATGTTGTTACTTACCCTCCTGCACCCCACACAGTCAAAAGCTGAGCATTAGGACTGCTAGCTTACTGGGACTTGTAGTGTGGTGCCCATCCTTGTAGCTACTCAGCTCTCCTACAGCTACGCTGTTTTCCCCCCAAAAAGCACAATACAAACACCCTGCTTCCTTCATTCTTCATTAAACGCTGCCTGGTGCTGCCCAAGACAAGCAGTGTTTAAAACCTCTCCAGTGGAAATGCTGCCACCAGTGAGCTGAAGTTACAAATCCCCACTGGGAAGCTCAGTGACTCATGGACTCGTGTGTGGCCAGCACACCAGGGCTCGTTCCCAAAACTGCAGTTATCCCCACCTACTGCAGAAGAGGCACTTTTTGCTCCCAGGCCTAGCAGAAGTGCCACTGCTGCACTGCACTGCACTGCACGGCACAGCCAGGTTTGTCACCAGGTACTCATCCCACAGCACACCGCTGAGATGAGCTCAGGAAAGGTTATTGCCAGCATGCTGTAGCCATAGGAAAGCAAGGTGGGAGCCATTCCTTTCTCACACTGCATCCCAGTGATTCCCCCCGGACCTTGCCACCCTACGCAGTCATTCCATGACTCATTTTCCCAGGAGTACAATGCAGATGATGGTGTTTGCAGTCTCAGCTTGGGCTACAAGCCTCTTTGATCTGCTGTTCATAAGGCTGGCAGTCACAAGGCAGTGTCTCTCCTCTTTCTAGCAACTGAAGTTTCATATCCAACCCTAGAGTCATCCAGTGGTTTGAGAAAATACAATGTGCTCCAAAGCTATCCCAAAGCAAGATGGCAATAGTAAGCAATTCTCAATAAAACTAAAAGTTAACACTTTTTTTATCTTGACTTGATCAAAACACAATACATACTTAAATAGCTTCTCCCCTAAATGTGAAATCCTTCTGAAAGACATTTTCAGACTAAAAGAGGCTGTTTAGCATAAAACGATGTCTCTCTCCACCACTGCACACAGATGTCATTTTACTGTGAACTTTTGTGTTTAATGCCAAAACATATAATTTGCTAAAGGTCAAAAAAAAAAAAAAAGTGACAAAAAACCTCCAACTAAATAAATACCCAAAACAAGGAGATGAAAATTTAGACATACATTTGCTCAGAATGTACCTCTCATTGTGTGGACATGACTCTACACGAGTCCTGCTACATCTTTCAAAGACAAGGACAGAAAAGTTTTTCCTCTTCTTGCACCACAATATTAATGAATTAAAGGATGTTCCTGGCCCAAGACATCTAATCTCACTGAGGCACTTCCAACATTCCTTCTTGTCTCAGAGGACTCACTTGCAGGACTGTTGAGCATTCAGAAGAGACCAACAGGAGTTGTCTGGTCTGAGGATCCACTGGACTTTGATATTCTCTGTGTTTCAGCCCTCCAGTTTTTCAGGTCCTTCCTTATCCTTCTCCTCAGCTTCCTGAGGAGAGTTAAGAAAACTAGAAGAAATGCACTTCCCTCTAGAGCTGAATTCTGACACTTCTTCCCCAAAAGATTTTCCCCTCCTTTGGATGGGGGAAGATAGGAGACTGTCACAAAATATGCTGAGTTGGAAGGGACCCACAAGGATCATTGAGTCCAACTCTGCCCTGCACAGGACCACCCTCAAGAATCACACCCTGTGCCTGAGAGCATTGTCCAAACACTTCTTGAACTCTGTCAGGCTTGGGGCTGTGAACACTTCCCTGGAAATCTCATTCCAGTCCATTTTCTCATGTCCTGTCACTGATCACCTCAGAGGAGAGAACAGTGTCTGCCCCTCTTTTTCCCCTCACAAGGATGTTGTAGACTCCAATGAGGTCTTCCCTCAGTCTCCTCTTCTCTTCCAGGTGCTTTTCAGTACCTCCCAAAGTAATCTTCTCCATAGCTTTATCAGACACTGAAGTGAGACTAACAGGTCTGCAGTTACCGTGATCCTTCTTTTTTGCCCTTCTTAAAAATCGGGACAATGTTTGTCACCTTCCAGGCAGCCAGGACCCCTCTGGATTCCCAATACTGCTCAAAAATCATTGAGAGAGGCTTTGTGATTGACATCAGGAGCTCTTTGAGGATTTTTGGATGAATTCCATCAAGCCCCATAGATTTGCAGAGATTCAGCTAGAGCAGCAGATTCTGCATGAATTCCTCACACTTACTTGGATCCTTGTTGATCCTTTTGGTGTCATTCAATCTGCAGACATGGAGTTATAAAAGGATCTACTTTATCCAACATAATGATGAAGCCATTTCCAAACTTTATACTCATTTCTTCAAGTACTCCAATTTGCACCCATTAATGCAAATGGAGAATGAAGGGACATGAGTTGTACAGGTGTCTCAGCTACATCTCTGAATGTGACAGATGCAGCACAGACCAGAGACTATAGGATCACTGTATGGTTCACAGAGTCATTAAAAACCTTCTGGTGTTTATATGATCTTAAAAAAAGTTTAAGCTTTCTCTCAGACCAGCAATAACAGACCTACTAACTACACTGACAAATATCAACAAGAGTCCTCAGCCCTTTCATTTTTGTAATAAAAGAGAGTTCCTCTCTTCCTTCTTAATTAAAGTTTTTGTCTTTTCTTATTACTCTGGGCTGTTGCTTTGTGTCTAATGCAGTTCTGTTGTGGACCATGGAAACAATAAAAGAATATGTACTCCAAGCCCATGCAAGGCCTTTGAACTGTCAGAGCTCTGCTAATAAAAGGTAAAAACAACAAAAAAAAAGTACCAAGATCAGCCTGCTTCTACTTCAGACTTCAAGAGAGTCCAGATCATTATAAATGGGGTGGAGAAGGAAAAACAGCTCAGAGCATAGCAGTAGCTTATCTGTCTACTGGAGACCTCAAAGCACTTTCTAATACTAATGAATGAGTCTTTCTAACTCCTTCTGAGATGAACCAACACTGTTATTGCTCCAGAAGGGATGAGGAAACCGAGGCATTTGAGGGGGATGCAATCCGTGCACAGCTTGACCATGGTACAATGCAGAGCCTGAGCCAATGGCCTGTCCTGAGACACAGGCCATCCCTCTCCCCTAAAATGGACTTCTGGAAACCAGAAAAAACTTACTCTCAACTAAAGCAGGCCGACACCATATTCAGGCTGTGAAGAAATCCACTGAACCAATTAATCTCTGTGCATGATCAGAGCCTCCAGGAAACAGGTACATGAAGTATAGAGAATTGAAGGGAGGGGAAAAAATTCCTGCACAAAAGTCTTGAGTGGGCCAGCTTGTCTGCAGGTCCATGGCTAAATTTTCTCTCAGTCCACTGCTCATTGAATGGAAACCACATACAACTTACTCCTTCACCTCTGGAATTATGAAAGCATTCACTTCCTCAGTCTGTTTCTTCAGGGATAACAAGAGTTATTAGGGCCAAGGGAATGTGAGGGATCTTTTGAGGACAAATGTTAATGAAAGGATGACAAAGTTTGTTTTACAGCTCTTGGAGTACACTCTGCACTAAGAATAAAAAATTACCCTTCCAAATGGTTGATTTGACCCTTTTCAGAGGCATGATTCTAAGGAGAAAAAAAAAAAAGGACTAAAAAAAGGCCACAAAATATATGCATCAAATGGTCTACAGCAGTAGTCCTGGCTCCAGCACATAAAACATTTGTTCTGCCACTGCACAAAGTGTAAATCCCATTCCTCTTTCAAAAAAAAAAAAAAAAAGAAAAGATGAAAATCTTCTAAATGATTCGATATTTTATACACACTCTGTGTACTGCAGCCTTGAAAAAGATGCCGCAGCATGACGGGCTTTGGATACTTTATCTTGCTGCAGCAACTGAAGAAGAGCAGTTTTAACACTGACATAATAGTCAGGCATGTGTTTGTTTGGTGGTTATCCACAGCCAGCATTAGGGTGCTGGGGAATGTGTTCTTGGCAGTTTTGCATATGCACAGGTTTCGTTCCTAGTGGGCTGTACTCCATGAACGCATATGTTCCAGGCTGTGCCTGGGTGTAATCCCCTCCTGCTGGCCCAACGGGGGGCCAGAGCCGTGTGCATGCTTGTGGCATCGCCTGTGAGCATGCAAGCTGCATATGTGTGCATATGTGTGCATGTGTGTGCACGTGTGTGCATGTGTGTGCATGAGTGTGCACGTGTGTGCATGAGTGTGCATGTGTGTGCATGAGTGTGTGTGTGTGTGCACGTGTGCATGAGTGTGCACGTGTGTGCATGAGTGTGCAAGTGTGTGCATGAGTGTGCGTGTGTGTGCACATGTGCTGGGCTCTGAGGTTCTGGCTGTGCACAGAAGTGCACTGCGAGCACCTTGATTCTGCAGCATTTGCTAAGGCGTGCTGTCATTCTTTCCTCATCTGACCCCAGTGATAACCACCAAGAGACACCTTCCACTCCTGCCCCACACTAAAGGATTCACCCTTTCTTCTGCCAGAGAGCTGCTATTTTATGCAATAGTGTCTCCTGTACCAGACAAAGATTGCCCCTGCACTGCACACACCAAGTCCAGCTGCCCCTCAAACAGCACCCACCCCGACTGAACATCAGTTTAGCCCCTCCTCAGGCCCAGTTCCAGAAACAAACACTTTCCTGGGCATGTCCATGGACAGCAGCCCCTGCTCTTCATGCCCTCAAGCACTTGGGTACAGCCTGGGGGAGACAGCACTGACCAAGGGACCACAAGGTGAATAATCAGCTGAAGAGTCTCCCCGACTCATGCTGAACAAAGATGCTGATAGCAAGAAACTGCCATAAGCTGTTGCTAGATGGCTCTGCTTCATGGAAGGACTGGACATTTCCCAGATTCCCACATGGACCATCTCCCTGCCACACCTTAAGGAAAGCCACAGGATCCCTTTGTCATGACTAAAAAGATGAAGCTCCTGCCAAGAGAAGCAGCCAGGAAACCTTGCTCAGATTATCAGCTCTGGCAGAACAGTGGTGCAAGCAACCCAAGTTTTGATATGGTGGCATGAAATATAGCTTTGAGGTAGACAAAATATTCAAACTACAACATAAAACACAAAAAAGTCGTTTCTGATGTGTTTCTCACCTTTTTCTTTATTTCTTTTGTATCCCCTCCACTATTCCAAATCAGGTTGTGACTTCTATGTATCATGGTAGTTGTTAAACTGAACTGGGATCAGAGGAAATACCTCCCACTCCCAGTCATGCAGTAAATCCTACCAAATCCATCTTCTATATCACAACACAGAGCAAAGGTCAGCATTCAGTACAGGAAAATAGGTGTGCTCTCCTATGCAGAAAAACAGTCTCTTGTAACATACTCTGTTTAGTTTATATGGCAAGGCTGAGAGGGAAGGGAGGCTGAGAGGGAAGAGAAGTTTCTGTGAGAAGACAGCAGGACCTGCTCCCATCTTGGACTGAGCCTGCTTTAGCTGGCTCCAAAATGCCATTGCAAACCTGTCGCAGTCCAAAGCTGAGTCAACCAGTGATGTAGGTAGTGCCTCTTTGATAACATAATTAAGAAAAAGTGAAGAATAACTGTTCAGCATCTGCAGGGGAGGAGATAATGTAAGAAAAAAAGCCCTGAACACACCAAGGTCAGTGAAAAGGGAGGGGAGAAGGTGCTCCAAATGCAGGAGTGGATTCCTCTGCAGCCTTGAGAGGACTCACAATGCAGGAGGTAGATGTGCCTTGGAGGAAGCTGCAGCCCTTGAAAAGCCCCTGCTGGAGCAGGCTCCTAGCCGGAGCTGTGGCCACAGAGTGGAGCCCACACAGGAGCAACCATTCCATCAGAAGCTACAACCCATGGGGCAATCTGTTCCTAAAAATTGTGCCCCATGTGAAGAACCCACATTGAAGCAGTTCCTGAAGAACTGTCTCCTGTGGGAGGAACTGCACGCTGCAGCATGGGAAGAGCACAGGGAGGAATGAGCACCAAAGTGTTATGGACAGACTGCAACACATATTCCCTGTTCCCCTGTGTAGCACGTGGGGGAGGAAGAAGATCTGGCAGTGAAGCTGAGCCTGGGAAGAAGGGAGGGGTAGGGAAGATGCTTTTAGTTTCATTCTAATTTATCACTATCCTACTCTGTTATTAATTGGCAACAAATTAAATTAATTTTCTCAAGTTTAGTCTGTTGTGCCAGTGACAGTAGTTGTCAAGTTATCTTTCCTTGTCCTACTGAGGAGGAGTGACAGAGTACCTTGGTGGGCATGCAGCAGCCAGCCAAGGCCAGCCCATCCCCACCCCCAAATAAATAATGCCAAGGGAAAAAACAGAGAGAAGCATCCTTAAGCAACTGATAATACTGCTGCAGGTGGGGCACACAGAATCATTCCAGCTGTGTGTAGCTGCTCTGCCAGTCCTGAGGGCATGGTTATAGAAAGGACAAGGAACTAGTTTTCAGGAAGATGAACATACTTGTTCCTAGGGACTTCAGACAGAGGAGGAGGTAGACTGCACTTCTGAAAAATCAAACCCTCACTCCTCGGGCAAATGAATAAATAAAAGATCATGCTGTAATCAACAACAGTTCACTTAATAATGTGTGCTTCAACCAAAGGCTGGGATGCAAGAAGACACCTCCTTTTGCCCAGGACACAAAGTGAGGCTGTGGCTGGGACTCCCTTTCCAGGGGCATTCCCAGGCCTAAAATGTCACCAGCAAAAAGAGTGATCTGATTTCTTGGCAGCACGAACTGCTACAGGCTCATGAGCCACTTCCTTCCCTAGGACGTGATGCCATGGGCAGCCCTGCTCATGCTGCCTGCCAGCGTCTGCTGTCATCCACACTCCTCCGTACGGCCCCCTCCTCCCTCTGCTACTCATTCCTTTGCTCAACGAGGCTGGCATTTAAGAAACACTTATTCCAATCCATTTCTACCCTTGTACAGCAATTGGGTGTCATTTAGTTTGATTTAGCCAATTTAGTCCTATGAATTAATTGGTTAATAAGCCATCTGTATGCATCAGGTGACAGAGTCGCGCTCTCGCACACAGACACAGACAAGCTACTGGCTTGTCCTTGTTTAATAACAGGCTGCAGGAGCGGGAGAGGCATCAGGGGCAATGTCATTCCCACGGGGAAGTGCCAACAGAGGGACGTGGCCATCCCTGCACTGACCTTGACCCCTGAGCAGGGGAACTGCCTGTTTAGGGTAATTCAGGAATAACCTACACCGCAGCTGGAGAGGAGTGCCAGCTACAGAACAGCCGTGGGAACCATCGGCGTGCTTCGTATTGTAGG
Organism: Melozone crissalis; assembly: GCF_028551555.1. Taxonomy (NCBI): domain Eukaryota; kingdom Metazoa; phylum Chordata; class Aves; order Passeriformes; family Passerellidae; genus Melozone; species Melozone crissalis. The sequence continues at coordinate 16,724,449 of NW_026535786.1, read as the reverse complement.
GTTGGGGTTTTTTAAAAGAGCCAGGAAAAGAGGTTTAGTTAGTTCTTACCAGACAGTAGAAAATGTTCAGCTGCATTCCCAAACAGCTGAACTTTGTATGTGTGTAGGAGGGGGAGAGGGGTGGGAAGTAGGGGAATAGGAGGGGAGTGAGGTCTAAAGCATTTGATTTAGGTATACAATCTCTAATTACGAGAAAAATGTCTCATCTATTTTGATTTCTTTTTAAATGCCAGGAAAAAAGCACCCCTTGCAGGCCCCAACAATTTCAATGTTATATACAACCCCCCAAGCTATTCAACAAACAACAATACAGCAAACCAAAATCAAATCCAGCAACATATCCCAACCCACACAACAGAAAAACATCAACTGTTCAGACAGAAAAACAACACTCCCTCCCCTAGCTGCCCATCCATCTCAGGCAGCCCTGACTGCCCCAGAAAGCAGACAAGTTTCTCTGTAAACCCTGAAGATTGACAGAGGATTTTCAGACTGAGGGGGAACTGAATTACAGGGCTATGGGACCCTTGGGGAAAAGGCCTGCCAGTAGCTCCCTCCCTTTTATGCCCTGAGAAGTAGCCTCCATCTCAGCCACTGCAACTGAAACAACATCATATGGGGAAGGAAGGGATCTCTTGCTGGTGTGGGGAGCTCCTGAATGTTCTGGTGCAGTAAATGCCAGCACTTGAGCCAAAACCTACAAACCTGAAGCCAAATGGCAGCAGGTTGGTGTGACATGCTGGGCAACACGCTCCCATTAAAGAATTGCATCACAGGCTTGTGTACTAAGTAATTTCCAGTTGAAGGTGCAGACTGCAGTAGGATGCACGGTCCTGCTATCCTAGAACAAACAATGGGCAGCAGAAAGAGGCCGTGGCTGTCTCCATGGCAGGGAGAGAAGATGGGGCTCAGACTGTGCTGTGTGGTGCAGAGCAGCAATGCATCCACAAGGGCTCCTCCAGGGCTCGCCTGGCTCCTGGCATTTTTCATTATCTGGGAGAGAAATGAGCATGCTGCAGACTTTGAGAGAGAGACACAGAATGAGCAGCAGGGATGTAGCTCCGAGGAGAAAGTGCTTTCCTCTCCCCTCCCAAAGGAAAATGAAATTACAGTGGAGCTGGCTTCAAACATATCCCATTAACACAACAGGCACCACAGGAAGAGTAACATCCTGTGTGTGCTTAAGTGAGGAGCTGGCAGGAGAAGTGAAGCAGGCTGGAACAGTCCTTTCCAGAGAGGAAAGGTGAGAGCATGCCCTGCCAGCCCACACACAGCAGGCAGGGCACAGCTTTTTCACTGCCTTTGTGGGGAGCCTTGGAGTGCCTCACTGGGGGTTAATCCCTGAAAAAACCCCATTCATTTGCTCTCACTAGAATGTCAGAGTGTGTTTCCAGATGCTAAAAAACTATCAAAACCTGGAAGTAATCTGCCCTGCTCAAACAACTGGATGCCCTGGCAAAGGCACCTCTGTTCCCTCTGCAGCAGGAATGCCTGCAGAATCAATGAATGAACATACCAACCCGTCCATAACAAACAATTTCACTTGATCAGTGACCACAAAAGCCAAAATGTCCCAGCCTGAACCGAGCAAGTGGTGATGCAGCTTTAGAGCTTGTTTAATAGCTGCATGGAGCATATGAATCCAACTGCTACACTTTCTTGGTTAGGCAGCTCACATGTAAAATGCAGTTATATCACATTTCACAAGAAGTTTGATTTTTGCCAATTGCTAAGGACTCCAAGCCCAAAATGTGTAAAACTACTTAGGAGATTCAAGGGTCAGAAAGATTTAATATTTTTTCCTTTCCTAGAAATGTGTCACCAAACTGAATTCCTTAACATTCACTCATTTCAAAAAGAGAGACACACACCTACACTGCTTGAGAGGACTTGGAAATCTCACCAGCTGCCTCATGGCAGCTCCCAGCACTGAAACACCTTTGAATTTGTGTGGCATGCTGTTACCCAAATAACATTAGTCACAGAGCCAGCGCTTCTCTCCCTGCAAGCCTCACACATCCAGATGGAGCTGTGCAAATGCTGGTACCAGCAGAGCAAAGGGCAATGGGGCAGCAAGAGAGATCATCGCTGCTGGAGATGTGGGTGGCACAGCACAGGGGTGTTAATCCCTAGGAGAAAAAGCATTTGGGGATTAGACAGGACTTACAGGGATATTTTGGGGAAGGACCAAAGGTGGTTTGTGCAGGAAAAAGCATGGTAAAATAGAGGGATCAAGAGGCAGAAGGGACCAGTCATGTGTCAACAGGTCAATGCACTCATCTGGCCATGCCCAGTGCCCAATGGACACAGTCTGTCCTGCCCTCTCACTGAAATCCACTTCTATGTCCAGGGTAAAAGGACTGCTCTGTGTGCCAGCACAACAAAACTGGAATACTAGTGACTGAGGAGCTCTGAGGAGCCTAGCAAGCATGTCTCTCTTTGGGAAATAGAAAACTGGAATAGCTGTGTGCTGGAAGAACCAGAGAGGCCAGTTGTCCATCAGGACAACTGCTGGAAACACCAGCCAAACTGAGCTCTCTTCCTCCTGCCTCTTGTCTCCATCCTCCACATACTCTCCAGCCTGGGAACCATCTCTCCTAGTTTCCTCCTCTCTTGCCCTCTTTTTTTAATCCTCCTGACAAAACCTTAAATGGTTTAAAAGCATCCCCAACGAGGACGAGCAAACGCAAATGTCTTAGCAAATGTGTATTTGAGCTCCACATGCTCCCAGGGATGGAGTAGTAATAAAAACCAATTAGATAACGCTCAGCAGTTACAGTGAGAGGGAGTGGTACAATCTTACCACGACTAATAGGGTTTTTAATAATAGATAGGTCTCTCTGTGCAGTGCTGGAGAGGGGCAGCCAAAGTGGTTTCAGTTACATTGCATCTTTCTGCCCAGTGAATTTGTGTGGAGGATTAATATTCTGTGAAAGTGGGGATTAACTCACCCTCCATGCTCACTGCTTGTACTGGGAGATCCCTGCAGGATCAGGTCTGGGCTCCCTGTGATGGTGCAGAGTGGAGGAATCCCACAGAGAAGCATGTGGGCCTCGCTCCCACGTATCCTCACGAGAGGACATCGAGTCCTACAGGTACCAACTTTTGAGCAGCTCAGTAATGAAGAATCTGGAAAAGCACATGCCTTTGCTCTCTTGCTCTCTCTCACATCTCAGAAGAAGTCCAAAGCCAAAGTTGCAACCAACAGCTGAAGCAAGGTGGAAGAAAGCCCTGCACAACCAGAAGAAGCCACATGTGCCTGAAGTGGGTCAGTATCATGGGCAGGGTGCCACAAAGCCCCCTGCCTGCATCCCTTCCTGCTGCCTTCTGTTTACAAACCTTCACTTCATGCCTCCATGCTCAAAACACAAACAAAAGCCATGGAGGGCATTTTCTTGTTGCCATAGAAACAGTTATTATAATCTCAAACATACTTAATTAATCATTCTTCCCCCTCCAGTACCTTGCAACAGCTTGGTGTTTGATGGGAAGGCTACATGTGAGAGAAGGAAAAGGGCAGGCAAAAGAGCCCTGACAGCTTCATAACCTGCCCTTAAGACCCTGCACCTCTGCAGTTGCCCATAATCTCCTTTCTATAAGCATAAAGATTCTTTCTTTCTTTTCTCCTCTTTTCTCCTTCTGTCTTGTTTTCTGTTCTTTGGAGTGTCACATCATTTACATTTATGAAAGAATTTTCCTGGGGGTGCAGAGATAGTTCAAATTGTCTGTGATCAGATCAACCTTGTGCATAATACATTTGTATGAAAATAAACTCCCTGGGGCCCACACTCGTGGCTGAAAGTCTCTGTAATGAAGTATTTTACTCTAATTTAGTTAAAGATGATGGAGATAGGAATGAGTGAATGCCTGCATGCATATAGAGGAGGGGAAGACAGGCAGGATACTATACACGCACAAAAGCCAATAATTATAAGATTGCATGCTAGCTGGGAACACCACTGAAATACCTCATTATTACAAGAAGTCAACTTCTCAACTGTTCCTTCCTAATTCAGAAAATCAGTCCTTCGCTATAGGACTTATTATGGATGAGTTCTGGACAACACCTAGCCCCCAGAAGGGGTAGGCAGAAAACTCACCTTCTATCCCATACCACTTGTTAAGATGTCATTCCCATTCCACAACCAGACCAAGCCAAGACCACACTGGGATAATGACCTTCCCTGCTCCCCACTCTGAACCAAATGAGAAAGCAAGACCTCACCCCTCTGCAACACTAGCCTTCTATTTTCCAGCCTCTGCTCAATTTCATTCAGAAGACTGTCTTCCCCATAGGACTTCTTCCCATGACTCCAGTCCCAGCTGAGAAATCTGGCTTCCAGGTTCCTGGCTACTCCTGTGTGAGCTCTCTGGCTTGGTGAGAAGGCACTTAAAGCTGGAAATGTGCAATTCCTCCTGGCAAAACCTTGCTGAAATGGTGACAGTTCCACACAAGGTTTCAATTAACTGGTATTTTCTGAGGATAACAATTTTGCCTGCACACCAAAATATCAAATATCAAAAGATCTGACTCTTAACAAAGCTTGAATGATGTCAATGAGCCTTGGGTCAAGTCAAGCACAACTGCAGAGTTCTAGTACACTGTGCCATTGACTTGCTATGATGCTTTGCATAAACCTCTACTCTCTGCTTTGTTTCCCCACCTGTTCCATGCAGGACAAACCTCCTACTCAACAGTAAACCAAGAGATTTCAAAGATCAGTCTGCCAGGGTTCCAGCCACAGACTAGGAATACCAAAAGACATCCTCAGATGCATTAGGTATGGTGAGGACAGGAAAGGGACACCACTTTGCCACTGCTTTCAGTTCCGGAGGATGATGTCCTCTAAGCTTCTTTCCTCCATCATTGCAGACCCAGTACTTCCCCATCTTTGAGGGATATGAGGAAAATGCAAATAAAAGCTATCAAAGGACAGGAGAGGGAAAGATGTAGAGACATAGAATGCTAGGAGTTCCTGATGAGGTGTGCAGGAAATGGCATGAATCAAGGTGCACAAGGAAAACCTGTCTGCAGAAGGCAGACAGCATTCCTAGCCAGGATTTGTTGTAACTGTACATTTTCCCAAAAGCTTTGTTGAGAGGATCTGCTACAGATATTGCCGGTGCTGTGCAGGAGTTCTCATATGTTTAGATCAGATGACTACCCCACTTTCTTTTCCAAAAGGCTATGTCACATGGGAACAAAAGAAAAAAATCAACTTTCTAGCATGTGGATGCACATCCATATGTACTATTAAAGTACTAATTTTGCCTTTTTTCTCTTTTTTCCCCTCACATTTTTATACCCTGGGGGAAAAAAGAATCAGCTCCTATGCCCAGATGGGCATGGAAAAAATTCACATGTCCCAATGAAGACTTGATCTTCCACCCAGAAAGAGACATGATCAACTCTTCTGAAACTACATAAAATACACCTTGAAAATGAAGGCAAAGGACTAAATCCATTCCTGGCAAGAAGAAGGTGCAACTCCCTTTGAAGCAAGAGAAATCAGTGCAGCTGAATTTGTCTGAGGGAGATAAATACTAATAACCAGTCCTTCCCAGAGGACAATCTGATAACACTGAAGTTGACACCCACAAATGTCAGGCAGGATATATTTCCTCCTGTGTGCCAGTATCTAAGCTTATCACCCTATTTGCTTCTTCTCTCCCAAGTCATTTCCCAGGGTCAAAGGCTATCGTGGGCCTCTAATTAGAATGCCATCATAATGAGCTGACACTTAAATCAGCCTGCCAGTGGCTAAAGAAAATTAACCTTAGAGTCAAATGAGCTCCAGTCTGGGAGTTCATGTCACGAGGGGGCAACAGACACTTGCAGAGCTGATGTGCACGGTGGAGAGATAGAGAGCTAAAGCCAGCATTCCTTTGAACCAGGAGATCTACACTGGGAAAATCACCTATCCTAGCTGTCTCTGGTGCCCAAATAAAACAGTCTCCACAGCTTTATACCCTGTGCTCGCTGCCAAGGAGAAGCCAACGGGGAGAAGGTACCAGGGAGAGAAACTTCTTTTGGGCTGCTTGAGAAAGGATGAAACTTGAGCTCATACACACCTACAAACGTGTCACATGTGATAAACCGTATCAGTTGCCATGAATGACTTTGTCATTATGACTGTGATGATTACATTGTTACTATGCAAGGGCTTAGACTGCAAATAAGGGCAGGTGCTTCATCCAGCTCAGGCCCTGTAAAGCTTAGGGAACAAATAAACAGTATGAGGATATCCCTTCCTGGTTAATGAATAGGAGGAGGATTCACAAGGATGAATACACACAAAGGAATAATCTCTCTCCTAAACTTGCACTTTCTCTTTGCCACTGGTGCCCCTGCAACTGTACTGCCCCTTCCTACATGCATTTTGCTCCTATTTCTCCCTGCACCATCTTCTGGCACAGCTCACAAAAATGCTGTACTGCCAGTGAGTTTTAAGTATGTTCTGCACAGTCAATCATGGTTTTTCCCCAGTGAACCCAGATATTCCCTTTAGTACCATTTTTCTTTGGATCCTGAAGGCACCCAGTAGCCTAGAGAACAAATCCTCTGTGTGTTACTCACAGGTACCAGAGAATCCATGAAGACTTACTGCCCTCCTTAGAGCTGAACTGCCAGTGCTATAATTTCCCATGACATCTCTTTTATGTCACTGCACTTGACAAATACCTTGTGCCTCTCCACAGGTATTTAGAAAATCCTGCCAATGCAGGCATAGAAAACACACAAATGGACGTAACATCTCCATCTATTCAAGACAGAGCTGTGCAGCAAAACCAAGAGATTTTGCTAACCAAATCTGGACACAGAGCTGCCCGCATATAGCAGATTCAGCCCTATCTTCCTTGCCACAAGAGGACACATTTTCCTTCCATTAAGATCAATACATCTCAGAGGACAATTTAAACAACCCTCAAATCATTCTCAGTGTACTAGAAAGTACAACCATAACTGACCTTTCTCTAAAGGGGAAGTATCCAATTGAGAACCTTGGGAGAAGACTCTACACTTACTACATCATTAGGTTTTAAATGGGACCAACTCTTCTAGAGTCAATGCAGCAATAATAAATTTACAAAAAGAAATTAGAAAAGTAGAATTTGCTGCAGGGCCATTTCCTAAAAGGGAAGCTGAAGCCCCCTAATTTTGCAAAAGTATCCTATGGAAACACTTGCTTCGTCTGCTGCCAATGGCTCCTTCAGCTAACTGTTCCTGAAAGTCTGCCCAACACCTCTGTTAATTCTTCTCCACTTAAGGTCCTTGTTTACTTTCAGGATTTGACTGCACTGCAAAGGTCAAGTTGTTTCCTTCTTAAAAACAGTGAAGGTCCAATGGGCTCAGTGTTATAGCTTCCAAATTAAAGGGCTATGAATTTAAACAGTTAAACCCATCTTCCATCTCCTGCAAGGTCCTCTCAGGTTTTCATGCCATAGGGGCTGTGATACACAAGTATAAAAAAAAATCAGAGTAGAACAGTTATTGGCATTTTTAAACTTAACATTATTTGCACAAGGGTACTTTAAAAATGGTACAATTTTTTGTTTATGTTCAACTATAATTTGATTGTTTTGAAGTATTCCTAAATCACACGATTCAGATACAAGTCATTCATTTTGTGATACCTGCTTACATCTTCATGTTTATGTCCCACGAGGCTTCAAGAAGACGTCAGGTGGAGGGTTTTTGTTGACATTTTATTTGTTTGTTTTGTTTATTTGGGTTTTTTTTTTTAAATAATGTTATTAACCCCTGGAGGGGTTATAATGCAAAGCATGAAATTGTAACTTTTGCCTTGACCCAAATGTCTTGAACACAGAGGCAGGTAACAATAAGGACAGGTATCTGGAAACTCTTCCTGTGGGGCATAGACTGGGGAAGATATTGCTGATTGTTTCTAAGGTACATGGTAATTTGTAAGATTATCTCATGTTTTGGGGCAGCAAGACAACTGATATTGAGAAGGGACATCTCTGAATATCATCTTTGAAAGGGAAGTAATTTTAAGGCTTTTTTTTCCTTGTAGCTTTCTTCTTCTCTCACCAAATGTTGTAATATATGGACCCAACAGATGGTGTGATCTCTTCTTCCCTCTCTCCCCTCAAGTCAAAAACAAAAATATTAAATACCACTATAAGCACTTAATGCACAAATACACCACTGCAGTACAAGAAAGAGGAGCTTGAGACACTTCAAAATTCAGGCACTTCAAAATAAACGAGATGTAAGAAAAGACAGGTCCTCATCCAAGTCATAGTTCCACACAGAAAAGCAGCATCTCTTTGTCTTCCTTCTGACAAGAGTTTCCCCCATCCTCCCAAATAAACCTCAGGCTATTGGAACACCACTGACATTTTCTTTAAAGAGTTTTTAATTAAAGTAACAAAGTATGCCATGTTCAGTATTTGTCAGGCATTAGGAAAGGCTACTAAAATTACCACTGAGGGGCCTATTAAATATCATCATATGCTCCCAGAGTAACCAATTACAGACACTGTGAAAGGTTCTCACTCACTCATCCTGAAAAATCCTTCAACTTCTCTTTATTTACTTGCATCAAATAACCAATGTCAACAACATGCATCAAATAACCAATGTTAACAACATGCTATTCAGTACCTGCCCTGCAGAACAGGCAGGCATTGTCCCACTGCCCCCAATGGCACCAAACAGTTTGCTGGCATCTTGGAGCCGAGGAGCCAACCTGACAAGATTTCTGTTATTTTTTTGTTTGTTTGTTTATCCCTCTGCCTTCTATACCTGATGTTCCCTGTTTGTTTCGCTTGGACATTTGGGCAGAGGGCAGGGGAATACACTGAAGCTTGGAAATAAAACAGGTACTCAGCAATCCAAATCCAAAAGCTGGAGGGACTTAGAAAACTGCAAGTCCTTTGAGAAAGCCCAGGAAAACCTTCCTGATCTGCATTTGCAGAGCACCTCAAGAAGCAGAATGATGCTGGGTAGCTGCTGTAAATGCTGGCTACAGTGACTGCAGTAATTAATACTGAAAAGGACTTGGAAATGAAATTTGCTTTCAGTAGGGGATGGTATCAGACCAAAACCAACAATGGTGGTTTGTTGGGTGACAAGGTAGGAACAAGACCTGTGCAATTCATCTTTTCTTCAGAGCAAAAGGAAGGCACCTGCTCCCAGAGCCATGTCTCATGGCACATCACAGCCAGGCACACAGAGTAACCCCAGAGGCATACTGCTGGGCTTGCTAATTGCAAGGTCAGACAGAGAGGCCTTGGAGCCACCCAGGGACCTCTCAAAATTCAACAGAGACGTACCCAGACACAAGTGGATTTCCCCCCGCTTTTCCATCTCCCACAACAAGCACCAGTGTGTTGCTTATCAGTGCAGCCCAGGGGAGAGAGCTGACCATAAGGAGCACAGCTCATGTGCTTATTCAGTCCAACTAGGACCTTCCAGCATGAATCTGGAGCAATCACAGTGAATGATGTTGCTGCTCACCTTATACACGAGGTAAAGCAGTTTCCCCACTGACCTTTTCAGTGCTCATGAGGAGGGCAAGCATTTCAGCACCTACACCACCTGCAAATTTGGTCTTCCCCTCAAGGATATTGAAAAATAGGTCAGAGGCTTTTTTCTTCCCCTTGCATTCCTGCAAAGCACATTAGAGCTCAAATCCTCAAGACAAAGCATTATTATTATTGTTGTTATTTTTTTATGGTGGAAAAAAATATTAATGTTACAAATAGCTGCCATTAGCATAAGCAGAGCTGCATATTAATATGCACATGGGTGTCTCCACTGTCAGGAGGCAGAGAGGCCCCAGAGGCCCTGCTTTCACTGGGGAAAATGATGATGGCATTAGCTCTAATGATAACGATAAGGAAGCTGCCATAAATGATTTGACTATTTCTTTTGTATTCCTGTTCGGGCAAAGATTTCTTCCTTACTCCCCCGTCTCCATAGAAGGATGCTGCTTGAACAAATGGCAGCTCAACTGATTTATTTAATTTCAACACAGCTTTAGGGTTTTCTTAAAAGTGCCAGGTCCTTGGGTCATGTGGCTGAGGAACTCATTTAAAGCCTTTCAGATAAATTCCTAATCGCCAAGATTTTGGACAACCAGCTACTAAAGAAACGAAATCCCACGTCTATTTATGGTTTTTAAAACCTTGAGGCTTTTTGGACTAAGGATACTATTATATCAAAGGACAGCAGGATCTATGAAGGAGAAAATAAGGAATATGAAAAAAATAACCAGTAAATAAATTTGTCTCAGATGTAAGACATGCTCAACCAATCACAGCCTGCCTCTCCCTTCACCTATTCTTGTCCTTATGTCTACATCAGATGTGACAGCAGAACTTTGTGAGACTGTGCTATGAATCAGATAAGAGAACTGATCTGGCTGTAGAGTAACAAAGCAAAAGAGAGCACTGAGGGGGACTTCCTACAGAGAGGCTTTGGATGTGCTCAGCAGCACAGACCTGCATAGAGACATGCTGGTACAGCTGAGAGGCCACAAAAGTGTGGGCTGGGCTGCTCCTCTTCCTGAGAAAATGCACACTGGACAATAGAAAGAGATGCAGAGGGAAGATCTGGGTTCCTGGGTCCTATGTGTCAAGACTCTGTCACACCCTGTTGTGGCTCTTCCAGTTGAGATTCCCATTTTTCTTTAGACCAGAGGGAAAGCAGAAATTGCTATCCCCAGCTGTGATATTGAGGCATTGGTTATGCAATAAGACTTGGCTACAACAAATCCAAAAGCATTTCATTGCTGAACTCTGCATCTGAACATGGACACAAGATGATTCTCTCTGCCTCTGTAGCTTCTGAACTAATTACACAGCTTTGTGAGATGTCACTGCACAAGGTGTCTCTGCTCCGGAATCGTCTGTCATGGCTACAATGTGCAACAGGGATCTGAATACATTAAAGTGTCAAAGAGGTGGGGATTCTAGGTTTTGGTCTGTCAGCTTCTGCACTGAAAACCCTATTGAGTTCAGCTAATATACTACACTATCCGCTTTTCAGTTTTTCCGTTTGTTCGTGTGATGTACATCCTGAAGCTCATCAGAGGGAAATGTCAGCTTTATACCAGCAATAATATTCTTTGCAGCAAACTCAATCCAAAGGGACGAGCCAAAGACACAAAGCAGAAGACTGCTCCAGATAAGATGGCCAGATGAAAATTCTTGATACAGAGAAAAGCCCAAAGGTTGGCATGCACAGGCCAGTAACACAGGTGCTATGGAAAGACTGCCTGCTCCACTCACATGCCTCCAGGACACAGGGCACTCACAAGCCTCACCATCTGCCTCTCAGGTAATATCTACCTCAGATAATACAACAGCAAATAGAGCCAACATTGCAGTACAAACCAGCCATACTAAAGCTGCAAAACTGGTGGACTCAAGATGGAAAACATCAGGGTAGTACAAAACCACAAATTCTATTTGTTCTTCTCTTCTGTTCCTTACTCTCTTTCCCTTAGACTTAGTTGAGGGGTTCAAGCCTGTATCTCAAACTCAGCCCCCACATAGCTTTTCAAACCCTTATTATTCTATCTGGTCTGCTCAGAAAAATGTTTTCTCATTCATTTCCTTGTTTTGAAACAGAACCTCAGTCATCCAACAGAATTCCTCTGCAGAGACAGCAAGAATATCCCAGCAGGAATGCTAAGTAATGATGACCATGCTTGGGAAATGCCACATTACCATAAACCTCCACTTTTGGACATAACCAGTACAAAGGGCAGTTTGTATTTTGCTAGCTAAACCCAGTTAGATAGTGCAGATAATCTGGAAAGCTTCTCTAAACAAACAGGAGCACAACACTGCAATTGTAAGCAGAAGCACATACATACACTGTACAAATGATATAAAATAAAATCAGTTATTCAATACTGTCTCCTACTGTGAAAAGTTAAAAGAATTAAACTAATATATGAAGTCTGCTTGATGCTTGTTTATTACTAGAATTTATACATATACACAAAAGTCTGCAGTTCACTCACACTTGGATTTCCAAACATGTTATTTACTGGTCTCCCACACCAACATTATGTGGTCTACCACATAATGCCTGTTGGCTTAAAAAGAGGAGGAGCAACCCTGAATCATACACTACTTGTACGATCCTGGAAGCCAAATGCACAAACCCAAAGCTATTCTCTGGAGAGCTGTAGGGCTCAGAATGTAACAAGGTAAATGGTATAGAGGCAGCTGTAAGGAACTTGAAAAGCCAAAGAATGAACTGCAGCTTGCTGTATGCTAAGTCCAAACAGACATAAATCTTGATTTCAAATGTTGTCATCAGGACTTCAGTGCCAAGTGGAAACAAGAGTGATAAAAATCTATTTTCAGAAGCACTTTGTCAGGCTCAGGTCATGCACCACAAGAATGTGGTGTCTGAAAGGGGAATCAGCCTGGCAGGCACACTTGCTACAGCCTGCTCTTCCCACACAACCTGCACTGCAGCTGTACACGGGCACAACAGTCACCACAAGATAGGAATTGCAAAAGTGCCTGCTCCAAGACCAGCACACCCTTCTGGCACCCATGCTAAAGAGAGAATGCATGGGTAATGCTCAATGATCTCATTGTAAGCCAGCCTTGGGGAGAGGAATGGTGACATATAAAGATTAGATACACTTTTGACTGCAGATGACATTCCATTAGCCCAGGCCAGGACAACCATGTACATATCCACACCGTAATCACCCCAACACAGGCAATGACTTACTGATGAGGTATAAAGCAATGCAGCTTAACCATCCCCATCACTGGATCACACAGGCACCAGACATCTCTTTTTCCAACATCTTTTTCTAGCAAAGACTTAGGCACAAACAGGAGAGCCAGGAACACCTGAGGCTGGAAACCCTTCACTGTGGCCTTTGAGCCAAGGAACACATCACCTTTGAGTCCATCATGCCCCAGTCAAGTGGCACTCTATGCACAGGAAAATCAAAGCTTCACTTACCTAGAAGACAAAAAAGAGAGAGAAAATATGGTTAGTGGATGTTCCTGAAACATACAGATGCTGCTTATCTTTATTGCCCAGGTGATTCCCACATCCTGGCACCTTGTTAGGAGATTCCTGACATATTAAGAAACAGGAGTGATCTATGACAGCTCTCTTAGCATGGCCATTCTCTCTCTTCCCTGCTGTAATTGGTCCATGGTGCCATTTAATTTTGTACAGATTATTCATTAAGAAAAACAAAACTGAGCAGGTGTTTTCATCAACATCTTGTTCTATTAAAAAAAAATAGGAGAGAAAGAGAGAAGGAGAGAAAGAAGCTCCATAACAACATTAACCACACACGGATGGGCACAAATTATTCTGACTGTGAACAGCAGGGTGCAGGTGTTGAAGTCTACCAAAAGAAACTGCAGCAAGAAAATACGTTGTTAAGGGAAGGATGGATTGAGTCACTCTGCCTTGTGGTTCCCTCATGTACTATCTTAACTGCAGCTGCAATGAAAGCGTTGGTAGTCTTGGTTTAAAAGTAGGCAAAGTAGGCTCTGCCATGGGGTGGAAGGAGGGAAGAGATGATATTGAGGTCAGTGTGGTCCCTGCATTTCAAGATTTTCCTGAAAACAAAGCATCTTGGTGTGCAACACAAGGACAAAAACCTGATGTGTCCTGCAAAAGATCTATCACTTGAACAAGCCAGAGGGAGGACATAAGGGAGGGCTCTTAGGCAGGATGAGAGGAAGCTATACAGGCCTGAAGCATTATTATGCCTTTCTTTCATAGCAGTTTCACAAACACTCAGAGTGCAGCAAGGATGTGTCACATTCTTGAGCACTGATTTATAGGTCTATAGCCAGGACCAGCAATCAGTCAAAGAGGACAAAATCTTTGCAAGGAATAAATAACTAAAGAAAGATTATATATTTATTTATTCTCAAAAGTTAACTTCCCTCTGAGAGGTAACTCAGATTTCCAGAGATGAGGGAAAACTGATGATACCGAGGGTCAGATCCTGAGGAAGTAAGAGCCTCCTTTCACCAACAAAGTCAAATCAGCATTTCCATGTTCCAAAACTGTGTGTCACATTTTCCCCTGCTTGGTTCTACTAGTCCTGGATAGCACAGAGTGGCGCTTAAACATCCCACACAAGCTTCACCCACCACCATGGGCTGCATTATTGGAACTGTAATGGAATGTAGCTTCTATTACAGAATTCCCTAGAGGAGATGAAGCCAAGCTTGCACAGTATGGGAAAAGGAAAAATAGATTAATATACATTCATGGCACATTTGCAAAGAGATTACTTTGCTCATAGTGAGATTTGCACCTGTATAATTGTATCACTTTCAAATTAATCGTAATCATACTCTCAACCAATATATGATCTACAGAGTAGGCCTCATCCTTGGACTCTCATAATCGGGATAAAAATAGCTGGTTCTGAATGCAGTGAGATTTCTGCTGGTATGCAGGAGACAGTAAATCCCAGCTGACCCACTAAGCCTTGGTATTTTGTTTCTGCAAAGCCCTGGCATGGCACGTATCATTGCATAAGTAAGACCTGGTCTGTGTGACAGCAGCACTGTAACATTTAGCGATACGTGCCTTTGCAGAACATGACAAAAGTAGCACAAGCCTTACTTTTCTGAGGAAAACTTAAGCTCAAAGAGCTGTTAAGTGATTTGCCAGCAGCTACATCATGCCTCTGTCACATGGAGAGACACGGGACCTCTAACTCTTGGCTTCCCTGACGTGCACATTTAATTACTGGGTATCTCCACACAGGAACAGCGACCCGCAAGCCCAGAGCAGCATCAGCCTGAAGCCTCCCAAGTGCCGTGTCTGCCCCTCCTCTGCCGTCCCCTCCAAATGGCTCCCAGCGAAAGGCGGATTTCTTAATTGTGTTATTAGCTGAATTATTAATTGATATGAAAACAGCATTTTACTGGGCATAAAAAGTCATTCGGAAATGAGATAAAATGTTCTCAGCGCTGCCTGCCTCCAAGCAGAGCTGGAGCGAGGGCTCTGACAGCTTGATTATTATGCACATGAGTGCAATCTGGTGAGCTTCCAACACAGGGAGAGCGGAGTCCCCCAGTACTGTATCCATCAGGCCACATCCCTCTCCTTTTCTATTTCTTCCCCCTGTCACTGCCTGCTTTGCATTTATGTGGGAGACCTCAGGGATAAGTTTTTTCTTTCTAATCCAGCTGTCATCACTGCAGAGCTACTAATTATAGCAGCAGTGGGCAAATAGTATTTTCCCTTCAGTCCTACACTAGGAAAGACACACTTTGTGCCTCTTTCCCAAAACATCCTGCACCCCAAAAGGATTGTTTCCCAAGACTCTTCTTGCTGAAAAGAAACGTCTTGCATTTCTCTATCTACAAGTCCCTTGTGTTCCACTGTGGAAACAGTGGCTTGTACACATTTATATGTCTATATATACCTTTTTCTACAAAACGTTCCAGTATATCATTACATAGTAGGGATTGTGTGCATATAGTGTGCATAGTAGGGATTGTGTCCATATCTCAATGCCCTTCCAGCCTTTGTTCAAAACTCTGTCATTGGACATGATACCACACCAGACAGACCCTTTTCCCTGGTGCTGAGAGGGGACAACTCAATGGATGGCTCACCACGTCATTTATTCCACTCCCTGGGCCCTCCCCCTCTCCCATCCCCTTGCCAGCCCCCCAAGGCCTCACAGAGCTGCAGCAGGAGCAGAGCTGCCTGGCAGATGGTATCAATTAATTTTGAACCTCTGTTAAACCCCCACAATGTGCATCCTTGTGGTAGAGGAGTGATAAACCTTCGGCAGTCCCCTCCCCTACATTTCCTGACCCCTTTCACTGTCACCCCATCAGTGGGAATCCACCCCCTCCCCCCGACCCACATCTCTAACACACAGCCAGAGGAGCCGGCAGACACCAGTGATCAATCCTGTCTCCTACATGCAAACCTTGTAATTTAGCAATAACTACTCAACCACCATTGACCTGCTAATTAATCCATGGATTTTTTGTTGTGCCTTTAATTGTTGGCCCCGATATCTGAGTCACTTAGACTGCTCACTCTGCTCAGAGCCTAACCAACTAAATGCTACTTCAGCTCTGTAGTAATAAAACACTGAAATATATTGACTCCCTGCCAGCTCTTGCGCTCACTCTCTGCCTCTCTGCTTGCTGGCTGAGTGCTGGCGTGTGAAGGGAATATAGAGAGGGGAAAGCATCAGCCATGAGAGATGAAGTTTGGGACACAGGTGAGAGAAAGCAGTAATCACTCACCAGTGACAGGCCACCAAGGACAGCCTCTGATCCCTGCGACAGCCCTGCTCTGAAAAACTCAAACACGCTGTTCCTCCATCCCAAGTGGACTTGATGGCTCTGAAAATTCACAGGCATACTGGATCCTGCCTCTTTTCTGCTTTCCACCCCTTAATGAGGAAATCCTTTTCCTCATGACTATCACTGTCACACTCACTATATATGTGTTTGACACAAAAAGCCAGATGGAATAGGCAAAAAAATGACTCCATAGAGTGGAGAGCCACATCTGTATTTCCTTGCTAGCGCTGTCCAAGGATCTCTGTGCAAACATGGATGAATCACCGAAAATGCAATTTTCTGAAGTGACTTGCACTGCTTGGTGCCTTGCACTGATTAGAAATTTTAGGGGATGGAAATGGTAGTTTGAAAGCCTGACATGGCAGGAGCTGCAGGCCCTTGGCCTGCCCGAGCAGTGACTGATTGCAAACCAGGCCCTCACAAGAGACATCTGATAACATGGAACACTGGTGATGGGGGTGGGACAGAGATGAAGGGAATAATGGGTGACAGTTTGGTGCTGAGGGTAGAGAACTAGGAGCAGGTTGTTAACCCGATCAAGAAAATTCTCCATTTTCATTTGGTTAAAATCAAAATGGAAGCCCTGTCAGCAGCAGCTTATATTTACCCTCCCATATGAAAATAAAGTGGAAAGTGATAAGCCCTTACAATTCCTGCCATAGCTTTCTGCCTTCACTTTTGTTGTGGCTGATCTGTAGTCCTGAGCCCACCTTGTGTCCTGCTGCAGGCAGGCACACCACACTTACTGCCCTCCCAAAGAGCCCATGGGCTCCCTTTGGCTGAGCCCCAGGAGCAGGCCAGCAGGAGGTGGGAAAAACAGACAGCAGGGATAAAAGTCTATCTTAGGGCACTGGTGAAGATGAAGTAATTCCACAAAGCCTCTGTGACTTCCCCACGCTGGCACGTGGCGCTGGCAAAATGAGCAGCAGTGCCCCTGAAGAGCATGGTCTCAGCACAGCTGGAAGGACTCCAGGGAGATGGGGTTGCACTGGCCCTGTCACAAAAACCTACCGTGCCCCCTGCACCGACAGTATATTGACACTGTGACCGCAATTCAGTGGCTCAAAAAGCATTCTGCTAGCACACCCGAGACACTGTGACAAGGGCGCAATGGCAGGACAGAGGCTCCTATTGTCAGAGAAGGCTATTGGGAAAGCAGCCATATGGTGGCCCTATACTTCCTGCTCCGAACACCGCTGTTTCCATGTAAACAGCAAGTGTTCCCAAGCCCTCTGCACCCCCCCATCCTTTTCTGTTTGTCTCTGCAAGGAGTGATGCCAGAGTATGTTTGGGGTACAAAGACTGGCCAGAACAAGGCCTCCCAGCAACAACAGGTCACACTGGCAACTCCAAGGGGGTTTGGCAGCAGCATTTCTAAAAGTTTCCTTGAGGACTTCCTGAGATCTTATTGTCCTGATCTGCCCTCTCTTTTTTAATACTGCAAATAATGTTTTTGAAATGCAGGTTATTTGGGGTAATTTATGATGTCTTTCACTGCCAAGAGAGTCTATCAGCAGTGAATTTCCTGCTGGTCAACACTTCAGGACATTGAACAAATAGGATTTTTTCTGTGTTTTTCCAAACTGTATAAAGGCAGCACAGTTGTCTGGGAAAAAGCTGAGAATTGCTTGTTTGAGTGCCGGCACAAACTGAGTTTGGAGATGCTGCACAGTCCATGCAAAATATCTCAGTGAAAGAATGTCATTTTCCTCAATAGCTTTGTCACTGAATTGCTTGATCAAAGATACCAAAATTAACTGAGTCGCCATAGGCGTGAGAAGAAACATTTTCTCTCACTCACATTCGATACAGTTCTTTTACAGAGTAATTATGACTGAGAGAATAATTTCCATCTTTACAAAAAAGATATGGACTACAAACAGCTCACCGCTTTTAGGCAGGATGGACCCTCACCTCATGTTTTAGTGGAGAACTGTTAACTGGCTTCTGTTTGGAATCACACGGCTTTACCATCTTCCTGCCAAGCATATGGGAACTATGAATGAAAAGAATCTAATGAAAGAATCTAATGGCTGGAAGATCAAGACCTCAGATTGAAATCTTCTTGAAGGGACAGTTTTCAGTCTGTCCTAAGTCTCTTTGCCTGCTATCTAGTGAGCTGCCTTGTCCAAGACAGGAGGATGGGGACCTTGTACCTGATGGTGCCCGAGAGCCAGATGCCAGCCTCAGGCAGGACAATAAGGATCATTTAAAAATTCGGTAGCTTGCTTCCTCTCCCTACTCACATGCATTCAGAAATCAGGAGATGTTGTACTGCTGCATCTCCCTGCCGTCCCCATGTCCAAAACAAGTCCTTAACACCAGGGGGCTGTGATTTATGGAAAGAACCTCCACACTCATGTTCTGCTGATTAAAGTGCTACTTTAATGGAGTAGACCTCAATGGAGTGCTTTAATCCCTAGCTGTGAAAACAGACCTTTGTTTAAATTAAACCTCAGCTCTTCCCTCCACAAAGAGACAAAAGAACCTGCACCTATGTTACTTCAACTGCAAGAACACTGTGCTGGGCAACAGATACAGCACATCAAACGAGCCAAACCACGGTGACTGGGCCACCTTATTTCCAAGTGAACACATTCTCAGAGAGGAAGGTTGTTTGCATGCAGGGTTTAAATTTAATTCATCCCCTAACAGCTTTCCAGTCTATCTTTGGGGTTTGTCCTATGGAGGTGCTACCTCCTCTTCACTCTGGAAGAGCATCTTCCTCTCAGCACTTCACTGCTTTACAGCAGTCAAGCCCTTTGCATCAACATTAGGTTCTCCTTGGAAAAGGAAGAATTATAGAGTGAAAGAAACAGTAAATTGGTTTAGGACTGACACACAATGCTCAGCTTGATGTGTGATCTCCTATATTCCAACAGATCAATTAAGGCTGTTAAGAAAAATATCACTGCTTGGGACATACACAGGCAATAACAGCATGTAAGAAAGAACCCTGTAAGGAGAGGGAGCAGCAAAATGGGAGCTCAGAGTATTTTTGCATCTGTGGTTGTTCCCCAGGAACTCTAGGCATTTAAATCCATCAGCAACATCCCACCTGGGCATCTTGCATGTGAATTTCTATTCACCAGCCTTCCTGACAGGAAAGAGTAACTGTGCTCATTTGAAAGAGAAAAACAAGATTCAATAAATTCCTCAAAATCAAACTTGAAGCCTCTAGCAGAGATGAGAATCAGAGACTCTCCAAGTCTGGCATACACATACAGTTTGTATCAGAAAGTAAAACAAAAAGTTGGGGGTGTTTTGCTTTTTGATTTGAGTCTCTACAGTCAATCCTACAGAATGAGTTGGATCCTTCCCATCTTAGGCAGAGCCAGACAGCTGCTCTATCTTGTCCTCATACCTCAAAAACCATAACGTTCACATCATACTATGACACCACAATAGCACAACAGCATCACAAGAGCATTTCCCAAGTTTCCACCTCTCTGCCTGTGAGAGGGAACTTCCAGCACGGCTGGGGGAATCTGACAAAGATGATTTCAGCAGAAGGGATCTGCCTCATTTGAATTAAATCTTAGCCACCACTTCTATTCAAGCAGGTCCCACCTTGCTGATGCCATATTGTCACCACAAGATCAGGATTAGTTTTAAAATTCTGGCCTCCTAAAGCAGCACCAAGCTCCCTGCAGCCTTCCCAGGTATTTGACCATGTTCTCACAGCACAGGAAAAAATTCATCTCAATTGAAAGACTAGGGTATAGGAAGTAGAGTGGCATTTCCCAAGTGTCCTCCCCTCAACTCATCGTGGCAGAAGGAGGGAGTGGTCCTGTTCAGAGAGAAACAGAGTGACTGATTGCATCCATGCCACTGAAAGATGCTGATGAGAAAAACCCAGGCTCCTGCCTGTCATATTTTCAAAACCCCCAGACACTGGCTTAGAGTCTTTCCTGTCACTTTCCTTAAGCCTCTGTTGAGGAGGAAGAGTGAAGATCTCAGAGACAGCATTTAGAGTCATAGTCAGTTCGGCAAGAGACAATTTTTCACCCCGTTAAATCCCTCTGCAGAATATTATCTGCCGGTTTTCCCTCTTTTTTATGATTTTCTTATGATTATCTCCTGCTGTTTCTGTCCTCAGCAGCCAAATAAATAAATAGCAGTGTAGCTGTCAGTAGCTTTAGCTGAATAAGAAGGCCCTGCAGACAGCCTAGGTGGGCTGCCCCCTCCTTGCCTTCAGCTCTGCTGCCCCCAGGTAGATTCAGGATTCTGAGACCTAATGGCAAGAGGGAATGGGAAGGGGCTAAGAGTGCAGACACTCAGGCACTTGCTTCTCTGCCCACGTTTTGCTCTGAAGACTGGGACACATCACTGTCTCACCTGCAAAAGATGATGATGATGATGATGATAGTAATAATAACAGCAAGTTATGGAGGAGAAGGGTTGTGAATATTTAATCTACGCTTGGAGTATGTTTTTATCATAATCCAAAAGCACAAATGATAAAGAAAAAAACAGTGCCAGAGAGAGATGAAGAGACTTACATGGGGTCATAAAGCCAGCCTGTGGCAGAGGCAGAAATAAAACCCAGCCCATCTGATAGCAAAGCACTGGCATCTTCCCCATAAAAGAATTCTGCTCTTCAAAAATAGAAATGTGCTTGTTTCTCTTGTGCATGTGTTCTCTCCTCCTTTCTTCCTGCCTTCCCTACTTTACCTTCTCCCATGCCTGGTTTATTTGTACAACAGTTGCCCAGGTGTGCTGAGCACTTCCCACACAAAAGCAAAGACAAGATGTCTGTGTAGGGGGACCTACGAGTCTGGCCACTGTGTTCATTCAGAGCTCAGGAATTCTTTTGCAGACTCATTTTCTACACTGCCTAAGGATTCTGGCACCTTTGGGGCCATATTTAATTCATCTATTCATCTCCTGTGACTATGAGATCTTTTGCAAGTACTGATTCTGTCTTTTTCATGAGCTTGATGCTCAGATGCCAGGCTTTTCTCTTGTATTTATAGTTTTCTTCTTCTTCCTACTTAGACAAAGCTCTGCCTCTACTCCAGCCTCCATCTTTGGTCCTACTCTTTATTGCCTTTTACTCCTCTTTTGCTTTCAACATTATCTTCCTCGTTTTTACTTTCTGAGAATTCTTCTCTTTACCTCGACACAACCCATTCTCTTTTATCATAAATGCATTTAAATCCTTCTTCAAATACACTCCTCAGCCTCCACATCTGTGCCCATGCCTCCTGTCCTTCCCACTTCTTAGGCATTGCTGGATCTTATTAAATAGACACCTTTCTAGGAGTGCAATAACATGATTAACTTCTCACTGCATATATACCAAACTGACTTATTTTTAACATAACTACTGGAAGCTAAGTCTCAGGGCAGTGTCAGCAGCTGCAACAAACCAAAGCCGGCTAGTTTTGGACAATGTGAGATACCTTAAACCAGCAGTTGCTTATTTGATTAACATCCACTTTTCAAGGAAAAAAGCATTTACTTCCTATTTCTGCCACCTCATCATATAACACATAAGATAAAAAGGCATAGGAAGGGTTAGAGATCCATGTCTAGGTATCTACTATTCCATGAAGATGAAAAGGTCTCACACTTCCAGCCCCTCTCTCAGTATTTTCCAGACTTCAAACTAGAGTGCTGATGGGAACAAAAGAAAATCTACTTGCTTGGGGAAGAAGAAATTTCTTACTCTTTTTTATATAGATGGTGTGATTTAAGCAAGCAAAGAAGTGCCAACCCACTCCCAACTGTCACAGGAACTGGCTTTTTTTCCTGACAACACTTTGAGAACCCAAAGTTTTTGAAGACATGAAAACAGGGCCTTTGTGCCTTATCTTGCTTTTGGATTGCAATCTCTTTCCTAGCACTGGAAAGAGCAAGGATAAGTCAGTTCCTTTGCACCTATTTACACAAATTTTCAGGAGCTCCATCCACTTGACACAATCTTTTTCAACTACTCCATTCCCTCTATTAGGCACCATACCTACTGTGAAGGATTTTGTTGAGCTTAGGTAAAAACTCAAGCTATGATCATTAGAAGACAAAATCACTCCTCATGAAATTTGAGATCACAATTCTTCCAAACTTTTTACATCCACACAACAGGTCAGTGCAGCAACTTCACAGAAACTCTAGGCTGTGCCTAGATGCCCTGAACTGCTGCAATACAGGCAGGCAACTGGACACGTGCAAATACCAACAATCCCAAGCTTAGGTTTAAAAGCAAATTTTAATTTCCACCTTTTTTGTAGTTGTTTACTTGGTTTTAAACACTTTGATTTCTCTTACCTATTGCTACTAAAATTTATAAAAATAAATGTCCTCAAGCTGCAGGGCTGAGCAGATTTGTACCCTGCTGCAGGAAACCTACATCCTCCAAACCCTACAGCTCTCCTAACCCTAACTCTCCAAGCCCTTCATTTCTGCTGCTTCTCCTGGCCCTGTGCACCTCCGCTCTGCTCCTTCCCCCACACCTGTGAGAGCTGGCACCCTGCTATCAGAAAGGCTCCAATTCTCGAAAACTTGGAGCCAACACAAGCCAGAAAGAAGAAAAAAGCAAACAGGCCAGAGAGGCTGAGCTCTCTCTTTGTTGAGAACTTGTAACTGCTTATTTTTCTCACAAACTGAAAAACATTGCCAACATTGCCAAAACACTTTGGGTGGATTCCAGGGAGGAATCTGTGGCTATTACCTGTGCAATTTCACCACCTCCAGGGAAGGCCAAACCATTCTGGAGCTGCCTGCGACGAGTCTGAAGCAGCTATGGGCACAGACCTTTCCTCAACAACCACAAAGCTCCTCAGGTAGCTCCTCTACCAAAGCCTGGGGCTGCTGCTTGGGAATCCACCTGTCTCCAGAGAAAGCCCAGAGGCTCCAAGTGATGGCTCGGAGAAGTCCTGGAGAGTGACAGGGCATGGACCTGCCTTCAACACAAAGTTCTTCAAATACCAAACTAACTAGGAAAATTGTGTTGCTGCTACCTGAAACATTAGTTATCTCTAAAAAAATCAAAACACTCTGACAGATGTATGAAAAAGCCCTGAATTAAAAAAAAAAAGGAGAGCATGAGCCCCAACAACATCCTGCACTGCCTTCCCATACGGCAGGCTAAGGCAAGGGCAGCCAAGTGGAGAGCTCTTTCCTCAGGGTATAACAAGCAGGAGCTGCTGGAGCTACAACTAGGCAGAAGTATTTTTGACAGGGATTAAATCAAGAATATTTAGGAACAGTCTGGCTAGCCAGAGAGAAAGCAGCCATAATGGGTAGTTCAGCCTGCCATACATTCCACCCCAAGGACAATCAAACCAAAATAATTACTGCTATCTCAGTACCTAGGTCTCAGCAAACATGCCTTGGGATCCAAACCACAAAGCATATCCCCTCTCATGGGAGTTCTGCAGCTCTTCCTCTGCTTTTTCTATGCTTTACAGCCTTCTGATACTACTTCATTTTGATGTCTTAGAGGTGCCACCCTCCACCTCACCAAAAAAAAAAAAAGAAAAAAAAAAGTGATACCCTAGGTGAGCAAAAGGATTTGAAAAAGGGAAAAGGCAGGAACACTGCTACAGGCACAGGGACACACTGGGAAGAATGGGGTGTTGAGTTTGTTACAAGGTCAGCCTCAAAACTCACCCTTGTTGCTCCAAGTGGGCCTTTGGCTGACAGGGAGGGGATCAAGGACCCAATTTCAGAGCCTGTTGGAGAAGATTGATTGGCCTAAATCCTTATGGTATCCTGGGTCACAGACTGACAGGGGCTGTCTACAGAGTCTGGCCAGCCCACAAGGGTGTCTGGGCATCAAACATAGCTGGGTGGACAGCACAGCACCAGGGAAAGCAGGAGGGCAGGAGCCATTGGAGAGCTAAGGCTACTGAAATGTTGGCAGGCAAAGCCAGCACTGCAGGACAGCAAGCCAAAGGGAAACACAGATAGAGCCCAGGCACTGGATGGGCCACAAGAGAACAGTGCCATGAGCAATAGAGCATGGAGAGACTTCCAGGAACAGTAGCCAGCACCAAACCTAAGAGTCCACCCACTGGCACAAAGCTGGAGAGCTGGGCAGAAGCCCAGGAAGCAGACAGGAACCATGCTCTTGGGTGAGCCAGGTGATGAAGGGGAAAAAGCAACTGCTTCATGAAACCTCAACTTCCAGACCTTTTACACTCAGCCATCCTCTACCCAGCCCCAGAAGCTGGGACTCCAGAGGAAGAATCTCCCCAGGCAGAAGATAGTGGGGTAAAGCAGCGAGAGCACCCTGTTTGTGCTGAGCACTGGTACAGATCTGCTGGGACACTGGGAGGTTTGATAAAGGAAATGAAGAACACACAGTGGGACCATGAAGCCATTGTGCTCAACCCCATGGGAAGACAGATCAAAACTGCAGACCCTGCTGCAGATTTTAGTACAAGGCACAAGGCAAGGGATAGTCACTGAACCCCAGAGACAGAAAAACAATCTTTAGGCTGGAATACAGGTGCTGGCACTCTAGAGCAGAAGCAAAACCACCACTCCCTTTTCTGCAGCAGTCATCAGGCTTATATATTGTATTTGTGTTTGTTGCTATTTTTTCTCCATCCACATTTTCCTGTTACCAAGAAACTCAGTTTGGAAAGCTGTTGCACAAATATGTTTCTTCTTACCCTGTTTCTGCCACGGATCAGCTCAGAAATGAGTTTTACCCCTGTGACCTCCAAGAAGATTTCACACTTAAAGAGTGCTGCTGAGCACCTGTCACTACAGAAAAACCAGCATTGAACCACTGATGAAGAGCTTGACTGTGCCTTGTTCAGATAATACCTTAACTGGCTTCAGTGAAAGCATTGAGGGAGTGCAGTGAGCAGCCTCCATCCCTAGTGTAGAAATACAACTGCCACTCTCATGGAGCTACAGCTAAATGGCAATTGAGCTGTTCCCTTCCACTGCACTGTCAAATGTAATTTACTCCCTGGCATTGTGTGATCAAGCAAAGGATGGGCAATAACATACACAGCAGCTTATCCCAGAGAATGGCAACTTCACCTCTTCAGCTTTTAACTGAGTCTGACTGCAACTTCAGACATGTATCCGTATCTCTGCTGCAGTGTTCCCAACCCCAGCACTCTCATGGTAAGATGCAAAGAAGGCAACAAAGGCCTTTGGTTGAAACTGGGGAAATTAGCATGACAGTAAAGGTAAAATCCCAAGACTTTGCTATGGAAGAATAAAAGCTGTTTAGAGCATTGTGTAAATTTATGGCAAAAAGAAATAAAGGTGAGTTTTATACATTCCTGTTATTGCTTGTACATCTTTGCAATAATGTTTATTGACATGTTTGAATGGAGCACGAGCTGTAGTTCAGTTCAACTGCCTGTGAAAATGGGACATTTGTCAAGAAACAAACATTACAGATCTTAGCAGCTCTTCTCTTCCCTGCTATTAGTTGGGAAATACTAGAAAAGGTCAGAAGCACCAGGGAAAAGGTATCCACCAAGATGCCCAGGGTGCCTTGGCTAGCAATCCCTGAGGTGCAGAGAGGCACAGCTCAGCAGGTTAATGAGGAGCATCTTAACTTTGCATTGACACACATGCACAGACTAAAAATATGCATGCACATCAATTTCAGAATCCCTATGGAGGCACAATAAAGTTAACCTTGCATGGCCAGAGAGATAGACTACAAACCTGTCTCACTGAAGGCACTTGGCATGGCTTTAGCCAAGGCACCCTGTAAGAACTTGGCCATGACTTCCCTTGACACGCAGAAATGCCCTTGCTCCTCCTTTCCACCAAGCCCTGTTCCATGAGGTGAAGAGCCTCTTTTAACTCCTCTGAATTTTAAAGACCCCTGAAGACATGCAGCACATTTAAAATTCATTAAATGCAAAAGACATTCCTTTCAGGAGCTACCATGTCAGAACTGAATGCCCCGAATTTTGACAAGGCTTGGACTCGGCTCCAAGTCTGGTTTGCTACCAGATGCAGAAACAACATCAAGTCTTTCCACACCAAAACTTTTGTATTTGAATCTCTGTGCTGAGCTCTAAACAGCCAATGCTTCCAAATGTTATCATGCTCTGTGATTCTGCTTCAGGCACGCTTCACCTCCCATCGCCTTATTTACACTAAAAACTCTTGGTATGGGGCTAATTCTGCTCCAAAAAGGCATGGCTACCACACAGCTCATGCACTTTGGTCCCCTCTCTGTAGGCACCACTCTCTCACCTTGTCCCAGCAGCAGCTCTGCCGGTACTGCTCATTCCTGAGTGAGAATTATTCCAGTCATACATCCTCTCTGCATGTGGCACTCGTTTCTGGACAAACCAGACCTGGCCCTGTGGTCCCCTCCCTCCCCATCCTGCAATGTCACTTTTCATTAAGCTTCATAAGCCATTCAAGTGACAACTCTCTCTGCATTCATTGCTGCACCAGCCCAGGGAGCATGAATGGCCTCTGGTTAACACTGCATCACTGCTGTGGCTTTGTTTTTGTGCATGTTGATCAGAAATTACCTGGCTTTAGAGAAAGTAATTTAGTGATAAATGATTGCTCATTCAGAGGTAGCTAGTTTCAGCCATAGCTGCCAGGTATTAATCTATTTGTCAATCCTTTCAGATCTTCTGCACTGATGAGCAGCTCCCAACTCTGGAAAGTGAAGCCCCCTCTTTAGAGGGCGGGGAAAAGGGCAAAGAACTTATTCCACACCTTTTCA
The DNA here is from genome assembly GCF_028551555.1 of Melozone crissalis. Lineage (NCBI taxonomy): Eukaryota > Metazoa > Chordata > Aves > Passeriformes > Passerellidae > Melozone > Melozone crissalis. The sequence continues at coordinate 16,697,466 of NW_026535786.1, read as the reverse complement.
GCTACATTTGCCAGGTGCTCTCAAAGCAAGGAGGACCAACTGGGAGGGATTAGTGAGGGCCAGGGTTCCAGCTTTGACTTTCAAAAGGGCTTTTGGACAGACCTCAAAAGCAGGAAGAGCACAGATTAAAGTTTCAAAAGTACCTGGAAATGTCTGGATGAAAGACTGAGTGGGAATATGCCAGCTCATATAAAAAATTCAAAATTCTTCTACTATTACCAGCTTTCACAGAATGTTCAACAGGATCATTTCCACAATTAAATTTTTGGACACAGAGGAGCTAAAATTTAAGTGAGTAGCTGGACTACTCACTCAAGACATACAGCTCTTAAGATGCAGTTCCTTTTCTGCAACAGGAATTCAAAGTTCAGGCCTCCTACCTTTTCTGAGCAGTTGTACTGCTCTTTGGTACAATAACTCTTTATATGGGAGCTTTACACTCCTTTTATAGCCACCAGTGATTTTCCCTAGGAGAGAGGAACCCAGAAAAACAACTACAACTTTCCAACACCAAGACAAAGAATGTAACCTCCAGTTTCTTTAGGGTATGGCATAAAATCAGTCACCCAAGCCTGCTTGTTTGCAGACTTCTCACAGCTTAAATGAGGATTGGCACATGAAACTCACAGGTCACACTGCACCTCTCCAGGTAAGAGAGGAGCTCCCAGAAATCATGGGGATGAATCTGAACTCTACATGGAAATACTCCTGAAATTTTATGGCACATCATTTGATATGTGGATCTAACTTTCACATTTGTGGTGCCCAGATGTGAATATATCACAACATTCACCAAAATTTGAAACTTGCAAGCTACTTTCATCATGCTAATCAGAATTCAAACTCTGGAAAAAATTAATCAATCTTGTGTTGGATTTAGTGTATTGCTATAGGACACTAAAAAAACCCATGACTTTAAATAATTGTCTGATGAAGAAGTTTGAAGAGCAGACAGATTTCCAAGCCATTATCAGAGTCCTGATAATGAACCACACTCACACAGTGGTCTTCACACAAACTCCTCTTGAAAAAAATTGCAATATTTTGATGGTGTTTCCTGATGCACTGTGTGTAAGGGTTCCTGGAAAAAACTGCTTCCTTTTTGTGCCAGGAAATTTCTTATTCTCATTTGGAGCAAAATGTCTGCATGTTCCCTTTCCCTCCACTCCCTGCTGGGCTGCACTCTTATTTTCTTGAACCACACAAGTTTGGAGACTCCAGTGGTGAGCCAGTGACAGATCGTGAATGCCTTACTGAACCCTGCAGGTAACAGGGCAGCATGCACGTGTTGTCTTGAAAGCAGATAGACAAGGCAGGTGAGACTTCTCCACCAAACCTCTCTTATTTCCAGCCTACCCTGCTTCCTTCTGTCCTCTCCTCGCTCTTTTCTTCCTCTCCCACAGTCAGGGAGAGTCAGTATGTGGAAATAATTACCTCTAACTAGGCCCTTAATTCCCCTCTTCCTTCCCCTTAGCTGGGGTAGAATTAATTTTCTTCATAGTAACTTGTGTTGGGCTGTGTTTTGGATTTGTACTGGAAACAGTGTTGGTAAGAGAAATGTTTTAGCTACTGTCAAGCAGAGCTCACACAGGGCCAAGGTCTTTCCTGCTCCTCACAACACCCCACCAGTGAGAAAGCTGGGGGTGCACAAGAAGCTGGGAGGGGACACAGCTGAGACAGCTAATCCCATCTGACCAAAGGGATATCCCACACCACAGGACATCATGCCCAGCATAGAAAGTAGGGGAAAATTGGCTGGAGGCTGCTGCTCAGGGACTGGCTGGGCATCGGTGGGTTAGTGGTAAAAAACTGCTTTCATTTGCATCAGTTGACTATCTTGGGTTTTATCTATCTTGTATTAAACTTCTTTTATCTCAACCCACAAGTTTTCTCACTCTTGCTCTTCCAAAACTTTTGTTTCCCCCATCCTGCTGGAGGAGAGTAGCAGAGCAGCTGTGTCACTCTTAGTTGCCAGCTGGGGTTAAACCACAACACTTGCGACCATGTCTCAGGCAGAGCCTTAATGGCTGTTGGATAAAATGGCCTGGGGAGAAGCAGGGCTGCCCTTCCAGTTGCAGCTGGGATGGCTTCTCCTCCACTCAGACGAGGGATGATGATGAGGAGGGATCACCTGCACTGCCTCTGGACCTCAGCCGTGACAAGCGGCCGCGGGCACAGGCATGCTGCCCAGAGCTGCCCGGGACTTGCGCAGGTGCGAGGGCACTGGCGGAAGCTCGGGCGGGTTCCCACGCCTCGGGAGTGCCGCCGAGAGCTGTTCCCCCTGCCTCTGAGCCGGCAGGTTTACAAGGCTCCAATTCCCAGCTACAAGCACTGCTCCCCGTGCCAGGGAAGCAGCGGCGCGTGCTGTCATTCACGCGGCTGGAAGGCCGCTCCTGCCAGCGTCTGTGGCTATCGGACCAGCTGCTCGGGGCTGGGAGCAGATGGCAGCATGGCACACCTGACAGGGAGCAGACCTTCCAAGGACGAAGGGGGAGGAAGAGTTTGTGTGCAGCATGGCCAGCCACAATTCCCAGCCACGCAAAGATGGAGCACATGTACCCACCTCTCCCTCTCTGCCACCCCCCAAGCTGTAGGAAGAGATTTTCACACGAGGGTAAACCTGGACAGGTCTTATTGATACCTCTGCATTTGTACTTTTCCTGCCTCAGACAAAATGCCCTTTGTTTGATCTAATTACCAAGCATATTGAGCTAATTATCAAGGAAAATCCCATTTCAGCCTTTTCCATGAGATGTAAGAGCAGTTTTCAGGTCTCAGATACTTTAAGTCTGCTCCACCCCCCAGAAACAAAAGCATTGGAAAAGGCGAGAGCTCCAGTCAAAGGTGAGCATATTCCTTCTCCAGACTTAGTCCATTCTGAAAAGAGGTGAGGACAGAGCACAGGCTACAGAAGTTAATCCCAGCTCCAGCTCCTCATCTTCCCATCTCTTCCAGATGAATTAACGAAATGAACAAATACGAAACATCACAAAACGCAAGAGATATAAAACAGTGATTGTGTCGCATACAATCCATCGTGAAGAACTGATATGTGAGCACACATACATTTAAATATTTGAAAAGCATCTTTTACAATGAATATCAAAATGACTTACAATCCAAGTCAGAGAAAAATGCCCTTACTTCTCCCTATCTCCCTTTTCTCATTACAGAGATAAATCCCGGGTGCATCTCTCAGTTGCAGAGGGAGACTGAAGAATATATATATAAAAACATATATATGTGTGTATGTATAAAATATACAACAGTAATAATCTCAATAATTTTAAGAGAAGCTTGCTGCATAATACAGGAAGTCTGGGAGACTCTGGGTAATAGCTGGTCTCCCCCCTCCCCTTTGGCAAAATGGGAGGGAAAAGATACCAGGGAGCAAATGCATAGGCTTGTATTGTGTATGAGAAAGTGAAAGGAAGGCAGGAAGAAAGGAGCTGGAAGGATGGCCACACACATGTGCCAATAGCTTGTGGTCCAGCAACCATGGACAGTCAGCACTGTCAACATCAAGGATGTGAGCAATTCCTATCCCAAGATTTTAAAACACGTCAATTATAGAGCTCTTTCCATTGCATTCTTGGTTTATAATGAAAACTGAAATGAATCCTGACTTCAGAAGCTCAGTCTTGTTTGTTTTTCATTTTGTTTTGTTTCTTTTCTGCCAACTCCCCCCAGCTACTGTGGAACTCAATCAAGAATCTTGGCAGTGCTGCTACCACTGCAACCATGCTGCTTCCACACATCACAGGGGATGATCTGACTTGGGGGAGTAATTCACACTCACATACACTGAGATGGAGAGATGTTGCTCTTTTAATTAGAAAGCTACACCTCTATTCCCAACTCTGGCCACACCTGAAAACATACACAACAGTACAACTATATCTCAATGTACTTGTCACATTCTCCTCTGCGATTCCCAAGAAATTCACAGATGATTTACTTGGTCAGATTTTGTACCTGAACCTCTCAATTTTGAAGTGCTTTTCCCAATGTAAATACATATATCTGTGGATTTTGATCTGAATGCCTTCACTGTCAACATGCGAGCCCTACTGTATGTGCACCTCTGCATCAGCCCCCTGGTACCATGCAAGGGCCCGCAAGGCTGCAACGCCCTTCAGTGGAGCAGTGCCGTGTCCTGCCTACACAAGGCTGAAAAATCCTGTCAGTACTCCAACAAACATTCACAACCCTGAATCACACCAACATCGTTAATCAGGGTTCTAGAAAACAGAAAGGATTCCCAAACAATAAGAAAAGTTCATTTCCCCTCTTCTTTTTGTCATTAACGAGCCTCAAGGGTGGTTGCAAGCCATATTTTCAAGCCTTGCTCTGTCACCAAAACCACAAAAGGTTGAGAAGAATTTACTTTCAGAAGCAGAGGCATCTGGTAAAGCACAAATTATCATTGAGACACATGACAAAGAATTCCAGAATTGCTAGTGCTGCAATTGCCTTCTGTATAGAAACCAGGAAAAAAGACAGTCCTGTGAAGTGGCTTCTCAAAGTGTCACAATAAATAAGGGGGACAGTGAGAAATGCAGCATAAATCTCCTGACCCACAAATGTGCTTTTCCAACCAGACCATGCTGTCATCATAACATGCACCCTCAGGACCCTGTGCAGCCAAATGAATAGTTCTCTGTTGCATTTTTAGCCATGCATGCAGCGGATGCCAGAATTCTATAACTGCACTTGCCATGTACGGAGCACAGAGTCACCTCCTACCGTGGTGCACCTCTATGTTTACACAGGTGTACACACATTTCCATGAATGTATCCAGCAGCAAAGCACAGTGCCTGCGAAGTTATAAGCACATGCCAAAGCTCCCACATGTGCAGGATGCCAGAGCCCAGCACATGCACCCTGGATAACTGAACAGAACCCTGTGCCTTGGCTATGTCTCTTACTGTTTGAGCTTTGTAAAAAGTGACAGACACGTGCACTTCTCCTCAGCTTTGCCTCCCAAGTATAGCAGTGCTTTCATGGACCCAGGTGTTGAACAAATGATCAGCCAGCTGTAATGTAACTTTAAATGCAAGTTTGTGTATTGGCTCTGGGAACAAGACTGAGAGATGCAGTTGAAAGGAACACAGTCAGTCTGAGTACAGGATCTGCATAAATCACTGTCCAGTATATTCATTCCTATTGACAGATTAATTCCTTTCTCAGGTTTTGCTTAAAAGTGTACCACTGAATACTAATAACAGTTCCCAGAGCTGCAGTAATGTCACTCAAAGCAGGGTGAAAGATGCCGGAGGGAATGATCTACGGCCTTCTTGACGGGGGAAGCTCCCAGCTGCTCCAGCTCCCTAGGCTGGCAGCTGGCAGCAGTGAGTGGAAGGAGCCACCTCCTCACCCTTGCAAGTGGATGGGATTACCCAAGTCTCTAATACTGGCAGGAGACTGCTCTGTAAGAAAGAGTGCAGAGACTCTCTTTTAGACCTGCAGGAAAACCTCTAAACATCTGTCAGAGTAAAACTGGAAATAGCAAAGCAAATCTTCACCTCCCCCTAAAATTAGCTGCATTTGCAACACAGAAAGGCTGCTGGCCTGAGAGACTAGGCAGGTAGCAGAGCAGGAAATCTCTGTAATGTTTCCCAGCTCCAGATGATTTCTTATGTGCATTTCATTCTCTGCACCTGAAAAAAAAAAATGAATGCAAGGATATTTTCCCTTAATCAAGTCTCCCAGCCAAGGTGTCAGGCACAGAGAAATCGCTTGTCACTCCAGTGCTTCCCAGCATGCACTCACTGCACCAAGGAACAGAGGGCAAAGGGATTACAGAATTAAACGATACTGGTACAGCAGCCAGAAAGTGGCCAAGATTTACCTGTCACTCGGAAGAAAACTCCATTTCATTTCATGATTTACTAAGAGTGAAAGTTAAAGTGGTGGGGCCTGGCCAAGTCCTGGGATCTATAAGCAGGCAGTGTCAAACCATCAGCCCGCGACAGTTCGGACCAGGCAACTTAACCTTTCTCCGGGCAAGGCAAGAGCAGTGGCAGGGTAATCCCTTGGTTCAGGCTTAGGACAGGCTCCTAGAGTCCTATCAGACTTCATCACTGCCTGCCAGTCAACTGAAGGACCAGCCTCAAGCACTCGCAGAGGACCAGAAGAGGTGTTTTCTGGGAATATGGATAATGGCATTAGCCTGGCAGGGCTGGAAAGGTGGCTTCCCATCTTCATGGTGTTTGAATAAAGACAGCAAGTCTGAAGGGAAATGGTTGCTTAAGGGGTGAGCAGCCCACTGGATTTTTTGTTGATGACAGCACCAGGACCAGCCTGGCAAGATCCATCACAGGTGAGGATGAAGTGCAAGAGCAGAGAAAAAGGCCCAGCTAGCACACTTCCTCTACTCTATCTCTCCCTTTCAAGCTAGCTGCTTGTACCAGGCTGTCTCCAGCACCAGAACTGTCAGGACTGTGGGAGTGATAGTGCTGCATCTGCCCCTGATGATGACCAATGACCCTTAAGGTAAAATTTCAGCCCATATACTTTCTTTAGTGAAAACACTCTTTTTTCTCCCCCAAGAAAAGTTTTGACCTTTATCACTACTAGCTCTCTACTCCACTTACTCATACAGAGATATGATCAAAAGCCCTTGGGACAAAGACCTCAAAAATAACATCTTGCTCTTCTATTTCTTAAGTGCACACCTCCATCATATTTCACCTCATTAGACTTCCCTTCTCCTCCTACAATCCATCTGTCTCTGTCTGTGACGGCTCCTCTTCCTTCTCCAAACTGTCCTTCCCAGTTGTACACTGGCTGGACGGTCTAATCAGAATAAATACGTATTACACCTTCTTTGCAAATTATTGCAGCTTCTTTGATACAGTTTCACTCTCATTTCTCCCCACACTTTTGATCATGGTGCTTCCACTCCACCAGAACTGAGAGCTCAGGACAAGTGATGAGTTCCTGCTAAAAGACAAAAATCAGCAATTTCACAGGTACTAAGGGGAGCACTTGGATGAAAATCGTAAGTTTGCAGCTGGCTGGCTGTTTTTCTCTAGTTGGCTGAACCAAACTCCAGAGCTGGACAGCCCTCAATTTGGAGAAAAACCCAGTTCACTTGACTCTATTTCAGGTTGTAAAAAGCGTAACTAGAATGCTTTTAAAAGCCAGGTGTACCTGAAGGCAGATTAATCCCTAAGTGCCATGAATCAATGCAATGTGGTTTCATACTGCAACGATAACCATTCTCAGGCTCTTTATCTGTCAGCCAGCTTTGTTCCTATTGATTGCATCCCATCCTAAACTCAACAGCACCTCAGTGCCAGCCAGGGCCTCTCCTCTACCCCATGTCAGTGCCAAGGGCACACTGCCTTCCAGCTTGATGTAATGGTCCCAGCCCTGCACAGCTCTGAGTCCACAAGCTTCTGCCTGCTGTCCTTATCACAGTAATTTTGATGCTCTCCTATGTCCCCATCTTTTCTCATTCCTCCCTTCCATGCTAGATGCTGTGCTTTCTTCTATTTAGACTAAGTCCTTGAAATCCACAAATGAATAATTACCTTTATCCTCTTTCTGCTTCTTCAGTTTCTTTCCTCAGCCTTTCTTCCTTCTCTTCCTGACTCCATTCACCTGAATCTCTGCCTGTACTCACACCATGCATTTTAATCCCTGACACTTCTCTCTCATGCCTTTCCCTGCTTTCAAGCTCTTCTACCAGTCTTTTGCTTTTCCACTTCTATAATCTACTCTGAATTGTCTTGTCTCTGCCATTTCTAAGTAAAATTGAGACTGCCCATGAACACTTGAAAGGTATCTCCCTGGATTATTTTTTTTAAATCTTCCAAAACAAGCCTCAAGGCTCAGTCAAAGCCTATTTGCCTAAGAGTAGCTACACAAAAGGGCTTGTGCCAATTGCAGGAACAGTTAGTTTTACACACACACACACACACACACACTTGTCTGTTCTGCTTTCTCTTCAAACACAATAAAATACTACTCAGATTCTCTTCCTTATCCTTCTGTGTGGGCCACTGCTAGGCAGAGCTGAAGGGTAAACACAGATTAACTGGTTTACAGCACTCTGATTTGGCCAGCACAGGGCTTCTCAATGTACATTCACAGCTGTGATACACCAAACACCACATAATTTATCTTATTTATGTTGCAGGTAAACTCTTGAGACTGCTTATTTTAGATAAAAATTTGTGACATTGCTTCTGCAGAAGTGAAGCCAAACACAGTGTTGGTGGCAAGCTGGCAGTACAGCCAGTCATCTTACTTGGGTGCAATATGTTCAATCAAGCAGTGGATTTGACATTTTTGCTTCAAAATTCACCTGCACACAGCTGGAAAACCAAGGGGCTAAGCCTGGCTCCACAAAAGAAAAAACATGGCCAAATGTGGTATGTATCTTGATAAATGGGAAGACCAGGGGATTATAAAGCAAAGAACTTAGCTTTGGTTCCCAGAACAGACAGGAACAAATAACCACACTACTTTCAAGCACCTGCAAGATAACAAGGAGATGAGTAACAGGCAACATGCACTTGTCAAGGAAAATCATGTCAAACCAATCTAATTTTCTTCAGTGGAAGGGTAATGGGTCTTGTGGACAGCAGAGAAACAGTTTAGTCATATATCCTGACCTTAGTAGGCTTTCTGGCACCTCTTCTCCAAACATCCCTACAGGCAAGCTCAGAAAATATGGTTTGGATGAATGCACTATGAAATGGCTATACAACTTGTTGGAAAACAGCACTCAGAAAGTAGTTACCAATGGCTCACTGTCAACATGCAAGGATACAGCAGTGGGGTTTCTGCATGGATATGTTGACAGTCTGGTGATATTCAATATTTTCATTAACAACCAGGATAAAATCTGTTTATTAAATTTGCAGATGGCAGCAAGCTGAGCCAGGAGCACATGTGGAAGATAGGTATGGAATTGAAAAATTATCTCATTTACAACATGAACTGATAAAAAGTTGAATAAATACTACATGAGCATGTGCAAGGTATTATGCTTTGGCAGGAATAACAGTCTCCACTGACAGAGGATGAACAATCAGGCCATTAGCATCCTAGCAGAAAAGGGGCTTACAGGATAAAAGCCAATAGTAGACCATGAGCTCAGCACGAATCACCACTGCCTTGCTAGAAAGGAAAAAGAAAATACAATATACTTGTACAAGGATAAAATCTGCAAAACACAGAAACTATCTTTACCCAACAACAGTGGAAGCCAGAGTACTGTGTCCACCTTGGGAGAATAAAGCCCCAAGCAAAGTGTGGCCCTGATGGAGAGAGATCTGAGGAAGGCAGTGATAATAACCAGAAACTGAGAAAACATAATTTCTATGGGAGCTTGAGTGCATTGGAGCTGTTTACTTTACAGATGATAAAGAAAAAGATGAGACATCAAGACAAACTTGAAAGGTTTCAGAAAGAAATACAACAGATTGTTCTGCATACCCATGACAAATACAACAAGAAAAATGGGGGCTAAATTACAGAAAAGGAGATTAAGGTCACAACTCCTCAGTGAGTGCTACCAGTAAAAGCATTAAGCACTGGAAAAAAATTGTTTTGTGTTGCAGAGACCCCACCAATAGTAGGAGTTTTAGAGTCAACTAGATCAACAGGTCAGGAAACAGCCAAGTAAAGCTGATCTGGTCTTTCAGCAGTGCAATGAATGAGATCCTCTCACCAGGTTACTTTTCCCATCTCATTGTAGTTTCTCTCTCACACAAAACATTATTCCATGTACAATACTCTCCTCACCATCCTTGCTTGCAGACATGCAGGTTATGAGAAGTAAGCCAGGCTGCTGGCACACCACGGAGTGCTGCCAGTGCTTTGTGTGGTGACAGTGACGAGCCCACAGTGGCTCATTGGAACTGAACAGTACAGATGGCTTAAAACTTTTCTTTCCACCTGATTAAGTAGATCAGCTTATGACATAACCCATAAGGGATTTACTTTTTGGCATCACTGGGGATGACCCCAGCAATGTAAGAAGCTAAGGCAGCAGATCCCAAAATAGGGGTCTTGACTCTAACAAAAACAGTCTGAAATCTTGCAGGAAAGATCTCTGCCCCAGAAAATGGAGCATCAAGAAGAAAAGTTTCCAAAACTCCTGAGCTAAGGGGTTTTTCTCCAAGAATCCGGCAACTTTCCTTCTCAACTGAAAGCTGTTCTGAGACGCAAATCCTATATCGAGGTAGTGGCCTTTGTAACTCTATATTGCTTTGCAGTATAAGGAGCAGCAGGACAAACACAAGCTCCTATAGCAGTGACCTGGGTTATCAGGCAAGTCTGTGATTAGACCTGACAGAAAATGGAGTTTTGTCCATGGGGAAACCACACTGCCCAACACTTTCCAAGCAAAAGCACTCTGTCTGTACATTCCTATCCTCTTTGCCTGTGAGTGGTTACAACAGGCATGACTGACTGGGGACCAGGTCCAGGGGCCAGTCCTAGCCCCAGTACTCAGATATTTTCCCTGCGCATGTCCCACAATTAGCTGTATGGGATCTAGGCAGTCTGGACCTGAAAGGTAAATCACAGGACAACAGCAGAATGCCAGAGCATTTTTCATGACCTTTCTAATGAAGATATTCAGGTCTCAAAAATGTTACCAGCTGAAAGGACAGTCCTGCCTTCTCTAACAGCTCTGCGGTGGGAATATGAATGACTTTGCACCACCAGATAAAAGGTATAAATGCCAAGGGGAGAGAAAAATTGCTTGGGTCAGTCTAAATGCATCTCATTAAGGAAGAAATAACAGCAAGAAAAACAAGAAAATGAAGGGTTGGGGTGAAGGACTACTTAGCTCAGAGTGTGACACCCCATATAATTCTCACCAACAAAACACATGATGCCTTATCTCACGTGCCTTTGCACGTGTGAAACACAGAAAACAACTTCAAGATAAGATGCCTGCAATCATGCCTGCTTGTAGAGATGCACACATGCATGCCTTCTAGTAAACAGAGCTACTGATTTGTGAGGCCACTTCCCTTTCTGTGCTTTCCTGAACCTCTGCTGATTTCCTCTTGTGGAGTTTCCAGATGGTGTCCTTATTGAAATGGCAGCTCAGCGCTCCCCTGGACCCTCACATGGTTAAGCACTTAGCCACTGTCACAATGGGAAACACCTTTTACAATTCAATTTTATCTTTCTCAAGGACTACTAGAAGCACCCACTCTCACTGCAGCGAAATTTTAGGCTGCAATAAATGATTTTACCATAAGAGGTTTTAACTGTCGTAGGCATCAAAATGGCTTTGCAATGGCTATAAGTAGATTTAACTCAGAAATTCGGCAGTCCCCCGTGCTCAACAGCACTCTGAATGATTCAGTAATGATAGTGTACATATCTCCCCAGGGCACCCCAGTGTGAGGATGCACAGAGCTTGCAGCCCCATCCCTGGAAACAACAAGGCATCTCGCTCCCTTGGCTGGGCAGAGAAACAGCTTTTCTTTCAGATCACACTGAGCATCAGTGACCAAAGGCACCGGGGATGATTACACCTCACTTCTGGATGTCCATGACAAGTCTCCCCCTATTCATTCACCTCATGTTGCACTAACTGTATGCAAGGGGATTTTTATGCCATTTGCAAAATGGTGGCAGTAGAGATAAGCAGCAAGGTGAGGCAGGAAGCATTATCAGTTGAAGAGATACCCAACCCACAGCTGATATCAGACTAGGGCACAAACTAGCTGTCTTATGTCTGTGTTTCAAAAGGCAACATCACTCCCTAAAGCACAGTATTTGGAAGCTGGGGTGCTGGAACGGGTCCAGAAAGGGAAGGATGGATCCAGCACCCTGCCCAACTTCACATGATCCCTGGGGCATGGGAAAGGAAACCCCCCCCCCTGCTCTATGCAAGATAAAAAGCTTATGTTGAAACAGGGTTATTCCCTGTTGGGTATAAGCTTGGTATCTGGAACAGGTGCAGGTATTTGGCTGCACTTTCCAAGCAAGTGCAGCATTCACAACTGGAAACAGATTTTTCACTAGAGCTGATATCTCATTTGGGCAACAAACCTAGCATCCAGGTTTTCAGATCAGAGCTCCTCATGCTGGGAGCAAGCATGGGTGAAACACAGAACCTGTAATGACAGTCACTGAAATTCTTGCAAGACTACACGTGCTCAGCACCCGTTAAACACTCTTGTGTGGATCCTTCAAAATTCCTCTTGCCCTTTTTGGGACTAATGATTGAGTAAGTTAGACAGCTGACTTCACCTATTCAAGCCTCATGATCTGGAGATAAATATTTCTACATTTTTGAAACTAAAATGCAATTAAAATATTTTCTAGATAGACTCAAGGAGTATAGTGAGAAGTTTTAGAGATTTTGGAAGCAAATACTTAAACTACAAATTTCTCGCTTCAAATAGATTTCTAAGAAACTTTTCACTTACAAACAGAACATAATTTTCTTCTGCATATGGACCTACAGCCAATCCCTCTGTCCTTCCCAAACATCCTCCTAAAATTGCTAACATAAGGAAATCTGAAGCACTCCAGCTGCTAGATTAATCATCTACATGCTATACACAAGCCACACAACTAAATTCCATATCTGAGATAGTGAAAAACACTGTTTCCTAAGTAAATCTTCTGGTATGGCTTACAGAAACTGCAACAAACATCGAGAACATAGGCAGCCATATTAAGGTAAGAGATGAGTGGGAAAGTGCCTCTGCAATTAACTTCCTTCTCAATGAGGATATGCCCAGTGAAAGAAATCTGCAACAAGCACAGGGCTGATGCATTTCAGAAGACATGAATGTTAAAAACGAAAAATAATTTCACAAGCTTATAAAATTAAAATGGCCAGCTCCTGTAAAAATGCCAGCAGAAGAAGACAGGTGTGAGCTCAGGAAAGTCAGTTATAAAACAAAGGAGGTTCCAAACTCAGTTTTTATGATTCTGAGTAAAAGAAGATTTCAGAGAAACAGTACCACTTCTACCATGGATGATTATTTCTGCAAGATGATGTCTGGTTTGAGTACAAAGTGCCAAAAAAACTTCTACAAGTGACAGCTAAAACTACTGACAGATGCAAAGCACGGCTGCATTGTTTTAATAACAGTGTTTCCAATTTATAATAAGGAATACAAAACTTTTACTTGACTAGAACAAAACACTTTCCTAGAAAACCAGTTTACATTTCAAAGCTGCCTTTTAGAACTGACAAGTGCTTAAAACCATGAACACCTTAAAGCAGCGAACTTAAAATAAACCAGCAGTACAGGCAAACACACTGGATGCCTTAACCCATGACAGGAGCACAGCCTCAGACATGCATCCTAGTAGATTGCAAGTCAGTCTGACAGCTGATACTGCCTTCAGCATGACTGTACCTGCAACCAGCACTATGAGAGTTCTCCTGACAATATGCGGATTTCTCTTGAACAACTCCCAAGTGCAGAAAAAAGTCCTGCTTTTCATGCCTTCCTAATTATTCCCAGCCATTATCAACATCTCATCCTTCATGTTGTCTTCCACCAAAAAAAATCCCAGGATCTTTGTCAAAAACTGTTGCATCAGTGAGAGGATTTCCCCTAAATTTAAAGAGACCTTGATAAAACCATTTGTTAATGATTCCAGAAACTTGTAGGGACTGCAAAAATTCTGTGAAAGACATATGGAAGATAGAAAGACTCAAAATGAGTGCATGTTAAACATTTCCAAACCCTTCCAAGTTTTGGAATGCTAAAATATGTTGGAAAATTAAAACATTTCCAAAATGTTTTAACATTTTAATGCATACAGAAGCTTTAATCAGAATATGATAATCCAGGACCCAGAAGTGAATATTGCATGCCCCAGTAGGGGACTGCCAGCTTCCCTTTCCACATGAGAAAATCTTCACGATTATTAGCTTCTAGTATGTGCTGGCACATCAGAAATGAATTTATCTCAGAACTAAATCTTCCTAGGAATCTTTTTGGGGAAAATACACATTAAAAAGAAGTGTGCATTAATTTGGCAGGGAAATCTGCCCCTGTTCTGCACACGCATGACTATTTGTGGCAGATCATGAGTTTGCAATTGGTATTTTTGATCCTGTCTGCAAGGAAGAAAATGGACTCCTGAGAGCTCTTCCAACCTTTCATTTTTGCTATTCTAATATTGGATTGATTCCCAAGCAAATGAATTACTGGATGCAATGCAGGTTAGACACTCCAGGGTACATAATGAATGGGAGGTTTATTATTATTTATATATATATAATGTGTGCATGCGGCTTTGCAATTAGCTCATGGGTTTAACTTCCAGACGTGTGTGAGCAATAGGAAAGAGAACAAGCAATGCCTGTGTCTGTGCTCATAAATCCTTCCCATGTAAAATTTGTCTCCTCTTGCTATGTCCTTGACCAAGTTTCTCCAGCCCACAGTCCCAGGAAGGCCTAGTTTATTTGGGGAATGACTCCTACCCTGCTGCGGAAGAACAAGTCTTTCTGCTGTGATTTGCTACAAGTACTGAGGGGAAAAAAGAAAGCCAAAAGCCCCCAAGTCCTCCCCTGGAATGCACCTGTAACACACAACTGTAACATATTTCAGTGAAAGCCCATCTCCAAAAGCACATCCTACATCATGGCTAAGCAGGCCTGCCAAGTGTGCTGGCACACTGGCTCAGCCCAAAGTCTGCTTTCGAGGCACAATCCAAAGCATCTAACCCCAAAAAAGTGGTTCCACAGGTGCCAAAGGGGGCCAGGGAAACCATACACAGAACTTCTAAAACAGCAGCAGCTGCTGCTCAGCCTGAGCAATTCCCCTTTATTTTCCCACTGGGAAACCTACTCTAAGGACAACATTCACAATGGCTCTGCATAGAGGACTGGGAGCTGGTACTCCTCATCCCCCTCCAGCCTGGTGCTTCCACACCCAGAGCACAAGAGCCCTCCCAAAATCCTGGCCTGTACCTTGTTCCTCCAGCAGACACCGAAGGGCAGGTTGCCTCTGCAGGTCCCTGGGAGGGCAGGCTGGGGGGCACCTCCAGGCACACAGGATGCCACCAGGGAAAGCAGATTTGCTAATGGGCTCAGCCAGCTCTGCCTCCCCCAACCATCCCATTCTGGGCACCAACTGGCTGTGCAGCACTGGCACGGCCCATGGGGGCTTGGCACACCTGCCCTGGCATTCTGCTGCCAGCCAGTGATGGCTCTGATGTCACAACAGAGTCAAACAGCTCCCAAAAGTGGCCAAGGGAGAAGAGGGGGGGGGGCTGCCATGCCCTGGCACCCTGGTGACTGTCAGGACCCTCCCAGGGCTCTGCACCCAGCAATCCCAAACAACCTCAGCCCTGGGAGGGGATGCTGCCATGCTCAGTCCCCACAGGGCTCTGCAGAACAGCAAAGGCACAGCTGCCCCTGGACAGGCAGCATTATTTAGGTGAGGGAAGCCATCAACTGAGCCTGAGAGCATTTTCCTTAGGATGGGGCATGAGGGGTGGCAGCTGAAAGGCTGTACCAGGCACTGGCAGGCACAGTGCAGACAAGGGAAAAGCAAGAGGAAGGCTGTAGCCTGCAGAAAGCCCAAGGAAGAGAGGAATAGCTCAGGTGAAGCTGATGCCATGGCCAAGAAATGGAAATCACTGGCAGCACTCCTGCAGAGGTGTGATTTTGGCACAGCTGGCACACTGCCGGGAGAACTCCGGATCCCTCTTTTCTGCTTTTACCCTTCCCTTAGAGGGAGTAGCATGCCTCTTTATGCTGCAATTCAAGCCTCTCCTCCCTAGCAGAATAAAGGGAGAAATTGTAGAATTATAGAATATCCTGAGTTGTAAGAGAACCCAAAGAAACACTGAGTCCAGCTCCTGGCCCTGCACAGGATAACCTCCCAAAAATTCACACGGTGTGCCTGAGTGTGTTGTCCAAGCATTTGTGAGCTCTGGCAGGCTTGGTGTGTGGATGGGAAGAGAGAAGGTGCACTCTGGCTTTGTCTAGACTACTGCTTTAACTCATGTTAATTGCTCCCCAATTAGCCAGAGTTAGCTAACACATTTGTAAACACCATTCTAGACACTGCACAAACATTTGTTCTAAGACACATATGTAAAATAGTTAAGTGGATGCTAAAGTAATTAGGTATAATCTTATTACTTCCCTTTCTTGCATCCCCTTTTCACCTTTAGCTGGAGCACAGACTGGAGCTCTGTACAGCAGGACCTTTTTTCAAAAGGCACTACAAAGGTAAACCTTAGGGCTATCGCATGCAAAACCCTGATAAGATGCTATTACTTCCCAGCCAACTTTCAAAGACACAGTACCGTAGGGTTTTACATCAGCAGACATTCAATGCACACAGAATCCACTAAGTAGGTGTAAAAGCCTTCTGAGTTTCTCAATTTTGATTTATATTCTCTTTTAAAAAAATCATTAGGCAGTAGATTTTGTGGTGTTCTTTATACAGACAGACCCCTCAACCCCTTTGTTATGGCTGTATATCAAAATGTAAGGTGTGAACGTGACATTCACACTTCTGCTACTTTAGCACGCACAGCAACACGTTCCCCTCTGATTTTCTTTCAAAGATGCCTTATCAGTCTTTATATATGATCATAATGTGGAGCATATATCAACGGGATTCTTCAGAGCTGGAGAAGAATTGCAATCTCTGAGCACTTTCACAATCCCGTGAGCAAAAAAGCAGGTTAGGGGTTTCCAAATCTAGCTTCCAGCTTCCAGCTCCCTGCTCCACACACACACACACCTCCCTCCCCCCAGCTGTCAGAATTCTGCAGCTTTTTATCCAAAGCAGAACAGAAACTGGCATCTGGACGGAAAAAATCCATTTCTGCAAGGTTCCTGGGATACAAAACAATACACTTTTCTTCTCATGCTAGGTCCAAATAGACAATGCAGCCTCTAAATGAACCTCTGTTTCTCTTCTGCAGGGGTAGCAAGCCAAGAGCAGGCAGGTTGCAAAGGCCTCACCATCCATGTCCCAGGCTGTGCTTCCCCTGAGGCTGACAGCAACCACCACACCCTTTTGCAAGCATGTCATTTGGCACACTTTGGTTTGGATCGCCAAACTTCATCCTAGTAATGCATTTCCCTAACAAGTCAGCTCTCATGTGAAATTCAAAATGACACCAATTTCACAGCTAACCCTCATGGCACAAGCAAATTTCAAAATTATTCACAGGAATTTTATAATGTTTTCCTTCTGGGTCTGAAACAGAGACAGAATCTTCAAATTCATATCATCCAATGCTTCAGTCTTATTTCCTGAAATGCCCCAAAACTGCTCAATTTCAAGCTGTTTTAGTGTTAAGATGCATTTTCCTTTGTCTTATAAAAAGCCTGAGGAAGGTTAAACGCCTCTTCTTTGCTACAGGCTGTGCTATGTAGATCATATCTCCTGTGATTTAACTCTGCTTAGTCAGAAGGGAACCACCATCATGTACCATTTTGCTTTATTCTTAAAGTTCAGCTGGCTAGAGAGGAGGGTGAAAATGACACCTCCCCCCACCCTAATAAAGGAAAACAAAATTAGCTTAATACTTTTTTGGAACTAATTAGAAATCAAAAGTTCAAGAATACTAAAAATTAGTATGATTTTGGCTGGGTCAAAACTTTACTCAAAATCCTTCACTTTCATTTTATTCATAACGGGGGGGGGGGGAAGAATATTGAGAAATTGGCTGTGCACTAAAAATTCCAAACCTGCTTTAGTTTCAGCTCTCTCCAAGTGCTTGGCAAAGCAGCTCACCTGTGTTTTGAAGGAATGATCTTCAGCTGAGATGTGCTTGTCTGAACACACCAGTTCCAGCAATCAGAAATCACTTTGTTCATTTGCACCAATGAACAAAGGGAAGGGAAGGGAAGGGAAGGGAAGGGAAGGGAAGGGAAGGGAAGACGGCAGTCAGAGCACCTCCAAGAGGCCAGGTTTCTGCTTGCCACATGCCAGGTGAGCTGAGGGTGCTGGGAGGCAGTGCTGCCCTGCCTTGCTGCTGCTGAGGATGTTGGGTACCAGCACCACTCATGATGGCACTCTGCTAAGCACGCACAGCCTAGCAAATTAACGTCGTAGGTGGAGCCTGCTGTCAAGAGTTGTTAAAAAAAAAAAAAAGAAAAAAAAAGAAAGAAAGGAAGAGGGGGGGAAAGTACATTTTTAACCTCATGGCAACTGTCAGAAGTTATCTCAAGTGGAAAAATATCATACTGATAGCATACTTTGGTTTTACCACAAGATAAACTTGGTAATGTAAGCCTCAGGCTCAGCTAACTCAGACTGACCTGACCTAGATTATTTAAAAAAAAAAAAAACCCACCTGATTTTCCTGTGGTTTTCTGCTCATTAACCACATTACACTGAAATAAAAAAGACCTAAAATGCACCAAATGTGCATTTCACAAAGGTTACTAAATTATTTTCAGATTATAACAACTAAATCCTTTTCCACATCAAATTGAGGCCTGTATATAAGAAGTCAGCCACCCTCCCCATCTACTCCCTGCATTCTAGAAATGTTATGAGGCAATATATTGCCTGGATCAAGTCCCCCAACACCAGATCTACCCTAGTGGTTTCTCTGAGGACATGTGACAGCATCCTCAGCAGGCTGCAGGTGACATATACTGACCCCACAGGCACTGAAGGCCACGGTGCTCTACTCAGTGTGGATGTTTTAAGGAAGGAAGCATTTAGTCCAGTGATCTTAGAAAGTTCAGGGGCCAGCTGGTGTGAAAGGGGAGTGGAAAGAGCAGTCTGTGTGTACCCTGAGACTCAGCGCCCTTGCCCAGGCACTGGCTCCGGTGTGGGAAACTGAATGTTGCTTTTGGGAACGAGCAGCAGCTCTGCCATTTACATACATTAATCCTTGGAAGTACAGGAGGCATTATCATTTGCCAGACTTGTTTGCATAATGAGGAACTCTCAAGAGAAATTTCTTGGAGAAGTGTTGCCATTAATGTGCGGGTGTTACCACGGCATTTCTGTGCAGCTCCCAATCCCCTTCTCCCCTCCCGCCCCACTTACTCCCACTCATTGAAAACATGAAGTCCCTGCAAGAGCCCCCTGGAGCAGCGCTGCTGGATGGAGCTCTATGTGCCATATTCTCAGAAAGTTTTCTGACTCCCTGACACCCTTCACATCCAGCCCTGCTCACTCAGCCCAAGGGTTATGCTATGCCAATGATTTACTGCCTCCCTAAGCAGGCAGCAGGTCAGTCAAGACATTTTCCCTGGTGGATAGCTATCACCTTTTCAACCCTTTCTCAAAGAAGGGCACTGGGCCACATGGAGGTGACAAGGACTGGGTAAGTAAAGGGATTAAACAAAGACTGTTTTGTAAATGAGGTGGCCAACATTCTCCTGCAGAAATACAGTGAGGAAAAGTGAAAGGCAGAAAGCAAAAAGGTTTTTCAAAATGCAGGGAGTGTTTCTGAACTACCACTCGTGTCCCCTGGAGCTGCAGTGCTGCCAATGGGGAGGCTCCTGGCACCACCCTGACTGAGTGGCCTCAGCTCTCCCCTCGTTCTGCAGGGATGTAGTGACCCAGACCCTCCAAGTCTCAACAGAGGGTGAGAGCCCATGTCACCAGGCAGCCTAAATAATGGCCTCTAGTGGGTTCAGCAGTGTTTTAAGAGCCTGAAAAATTGTCCAGGAAGCTATCCACTCCTTCCTCCTCCCCTGCCACTGCCCCTTCCAGATGCATTATTGGGACTGGAAGTGCCAGCAAGCCCCTCCTCTCCCTCTCAGGGACTGGCAGCACCAGGGAAGGGAATCCCTGCCATCCAGTCTCGTAGGCTTCTCCATTTGTTTTCATTTTGTCACCAGACGTTTCTATTTAAGCTGCTTGGAAGGATATCTCAATAACAGCCCTACTGGGCTCAAGGAGAGAGAGGCTGACAGTGAGTACGCCTTCCTCCTTTCTCCTGAACATCACTCTCATGTCAAAACATCCAGTCATACTGTAAGGGAGATGGGGAGAACCAGGCACACACAGGAGCTCTATTCCCAACTTCCTACACCCTCTGTACCACCTCAGCCATTGATGGAAACCGAGCTGTTTGTGAATCCCAGGTGCTCCCTTGCAAACGAGCTCAGACAGCTCAGCAGTTGTGGTGCTAAACCAATGTCATCGAGGGCTGAAGAGACGGCCTACTCCACTCACCTGGTTTAGACTGCAGAGCAGAAACATTTACACTCATGCACAGGTGCCCACGCAAAATGCCCTCAAACTCATTCCTGCAGATCCTTTGGGGGACTGCATGGTTTTAGCACAGGGTCCATCCTTCTGCATACTAAAGAGAAGCCACACTTTAGAATGAAACATATGTACCCACCCTCTAAAAAGCACCAGACACTGCCTGAAGAGATTAGCTCAGGTACCATGCCTGCATGGCGCTGCACTGAACACCGTGCAGGTGTTCTGAGCTGACCCTACTGGTGACCACTGCAAGACAGTCTTGAGCCAACCCGAGCTACCACAGCCAAAGGTCAGAGGTGCATAGAAGTTGTTCTCTACCATCACAACTTCCAAGGGAAACTAATTACCAAGGATGTTACATAATTACAGTTAGGAGTGGGAAGTTTACCCTGTGGGAATTATGAATGGAAACTCAGGATCCCTACACATGAGATCCAGATTTTACTCTCAGCTCTGCTGCTGACAAACTGTGTGAATCCGGGCACTTCACCTATCCACACTTAACTTTCCCTTGCATAAAATTGTGGATGCCTTTGCAAACCTGTCCTTGAGCAGAATGCAGCACACAAGTGCTTGTTATTGTCACTGGTGTCACACTGATGGCCCGTGTGCAGTTCGCACAGCTGAGTACAGTCAGGCTGCATGGGGCCCGCGGTTCCCTGCAGCAGTGTTTGTGCCAGGCAGTGCCTGCTGGGCAGTGCCTGCTGGGCAGTGCCTCCTGCACCCCCTGGGGCAGCCTGTGCACAGCTGTGTGCAGCTGTCACATCCTCTCTGGAGGAGACTGCATCTTCTGTCACATTCCCCTGCATGCTCAGTGATACATATTCACACTGTGGATGTGGATGACTGTAAGTGGGATGAATATTTAGACGTGACTATCTCTGCATCTCTGTGTACACATGCATATGAGAACTGGGTCAGGAAAATCTCTCCCCTTTCATGTAACTCATCACAAAATCCCTATACCCAATGTCACCTTTGTGAGTTGTTTTGCAAAGCCCTGATTAAAACATCTGCTTCTCTTCCGGCTTTGCTGAGGGAGGACAACATCCACAGAAAGAAATGGAAGAAGCCATTAGCTTAGTCTCCAAGGGGGAACCCTTGTACAGCTCTGAAAAGTCTGTGCCAAGGGGAGGACACTGGAAAGCGAGAGCCAGCCAAGGAAAGAGACAGATGGGGCCAGCTCCACTCCAGTTCTCATCTGCCTTTGCTGCACTGGGCACATAATATTCTTACAAGGTCTAATTTATAAACCCAGCTCATGTTTATAAACTCTCCTGTCCTAATGGAAATGAAAACATTAATACAACCCAAGGATTCTTCACTTTCCAGGTTTTAATTAAAATCATAGGTGTTAAGAAGCAAGAGTCTCTTCGTGGAATACAAGTCTAATGAAGTATTTCCTCACATAGCACAAATCTCTGCGTACAGACCCAGATCACTGGCACTGGGTGTCCAAAACACCCAAGCCCCCTGGAATCAGGAGTTCACTTCTTGAAAATTAGAAAAACAAATTATCCTGCAATTTGTTTCAAATAAATGTAAGTGCCAAGATGGAGCTGGAAAAATAATATTAAGTAGGTAAAAGAAACCCCAACAACCTAGCACAGCCATAAAATTTGATCTCTTAATTGACTAACTGGAAGCAATTATGATTCACTGCACAACAGCAAGAAGGGGCTGTGTGGCAAAAAGGAGAGAATTCCATGTGGGGGCAGTGCATGAAGGCACAGAAGAGAAAAGGCAATGGGAAGGAGGTAGCAAAGTGGGAAAAGGCAGCACAGAAGGTTGGAGCAAGGGCAATTAAGGACACTGGGGAGGCAGGTAAAAATGTAAACACATGAAAATTGCAAGACCAGGTCACACTGACCTGTTTCCTTTGTCTCCCATGAGACCAAAGGAAAAAGCAGGAAAGGAACCAGCAGGGAGTGACATACATGTGTAGACACAGATGAGGGGACTGATCTTTGGCAGGTGTAAAGCTGGATGGAGGTCAAGGCTGATGGCAGAACACCAGTTACTGCAACACGAAGCCCAGCAGAAGCAATTTCCCTTCACCATCATCCTCAGGGAAAAAAGGGTCTAGTCTGCCAACTCCAGGACTGCTTTCTATCCTACTGCATAATGGTGCCTGCATTCTCATAGGAGGCATACACAAAGAAGGGAGGAGACACTGAAAGACAAAGCCAGTGTGAAAGTATCAAAGCACTATAGAGAGTGAGAGTTCTTAATGGGGAGAGGGTGACTTTGCCTCTAAGTCTGCCTCAAAGAAGAATGATGGTATTGTTGACATCTCTCAAACAGCTTAACAGCAGTCTTTTATGGATTTGTTTTCATTTTAAATACTTCCAATTCAGTCTAGGGGAGCTAGAGAATGACTTCACTCAGAGTAGTGCGGGCGTGTGGTCCCAGGCTCCAGTCAGGACTCTGGAAGTTTTCACCGCCACTTTGGTCTGAATCTTATTTCTAGAAGATTGCATCATATTGCACCCAGTAGGTTGCTTGTCCCACATTCCTTCCAGCTTCAGGCAAGTCCACTTGCTTAACAGTTTCCTGTGATGCTTCTATGATGCTTGATTAATTCTGTATCATAGAGAGATTAAAAAGACAAAAAGCCTTTCCCCCCCCCCCCCCCTTTTTTTTTGTACTTGTCACCTTGGGAGACAATGGAAACACATTGGCCAGAAAAATATGACTCACAATTGAGGGAGCTGCAGCAGTTATGTCCTTGGCCTTACATTCTGGGTTCACTGTGCGAGAAAGGAGCAATGGAAAAGAGAAGCACCATTTCCTCATCAAACAAACACTGCTCAAGAACTGAACATGCTTCTTTCAAATCCAGATCTAGCCAAAAGAGCACACCTAATCACCAAAGACATATCTTGCTTCCGACTCCTTGCTTCTGACTCCTTGCTTCTGATTCCAGAGGCAGCAACAGTCATAGCTGGAAAATCACAAGATGCTGCAGATGGGACCTTAAATGAATGCAAAGACTCCTGTCAGCCTCAGGGGAAGTTGCATCAAGTGCCTTCTCTGTCAGGAGGGAAGGAGTTCAGTGAATATCCCCCCATCGATACCTGTACTGTGAGGTGCAATGCCTTTGGCTAAAAGAACCCTCTTGGCTCACCTGAACCCATACAGGGTGTAAGAGGACACAGGGTGTAGGTGCTTGGAAAGTGAGGGAAACAGAGGATTTGCAGTGTTTGAGAGGTAAACATGCTTTCTGACCCTTGTAGGCAGCTGTATACAGTGCTGATAAGGCCAAAAAAGGGATCTGAAAGCATCACTGACCTTTGCAAATTGATTCCTAGTTACTGGCCTAGTGTGGGCAACTTCCAGTTTTATTGGGCTACTCCCTTGGTCAAGGTCTGCTTGATTTGTATTAATTTTATCCTGACAATAAAGGGGAGCTTTTAGCATCATTTAAAAGTGCAACACTGCAGAATCGCATGGAAATGACCTTGCAGATCTAGGGCTTATAAATCAGCCAATGGAAAGGAATGTTATGCAGTACTAAGAGAAACAGGACAAAAATGCGCACTTAGATATTCTCGACTAATGGTTTGTATTTTATAGCACCTTCCCTTAGAAGATCTCAAAGAGCTTCACAGTAAACAGAAAAAAGAAACAGGAAAAAGACATACTTTGAATCTCTTATCCTGCATTCACAAGCCCCACTCCCAGATGGTTACACCAGTTGACACCATCTGGAGACCAGGATTGTCATTTTCTTGTGCCCAAAGCTGAGGTAAAGCACAAAGAAATGAAAAAATCTCTGTCTATGACATCAGGCCCTTGAAGTGGTACAAGAATCTGGCTTTGTACAGACCCACTTGGGGAAACAGTGGAGAGCCAGTCTCCACTGCCTCAGTACAAATCTCATATCCTACTTTAGGATTTTCTCTGGGATGGTATCATCAACATGATGAAGGACAGGCACTAAGAAAAACCTTCTGAACTTGGTCTGTTCCTTTTACAAACAAGCTCTTACTATGCATCTAACTAGCAGATAAATATTCTACCCCAGTCACTGCTGTCATACCTGAGCACCCATTGAAACCTCCTTGTTCCCTTCAGGTTAGTGACAGATAAGCAGAAATACTGTAAGACCAAGGTCAACTTTAGAATCATAAAGCTCAAAGAAAATGCACAGTTCTTGCAGGCTGGTCCTGAAAGAGGTGCCAGCAAGTGACTCAGCCAAGATCACAGCCACAAGAAAGTCACATTACTGGGAATTGCCCTTCATCCCCTGAGAATTAAACACAAACCCCAAATAAGCTAATACTGACGCCACAGCAGTTTATCTCCAAACAGTGACTGATTTGACAATGTTTTTATACCTAAGATTAGAGATGTCCCTACTAATCTGATGTATCTGACTGACACATTTTGGTTTTAATAGCCATGGACTACCCCTTCTAGACAAAGCTATGAAAAGACAAACATACACATCTTGTTTTTATTTCCAGGGCTACATTAGGGAAGAAAGAAAGGGAACAAAACGAAGATGTTTGATTTTGACAGTATCTATCCTGGCATCTCATGCCACTACTAGAGAGAGCTAATGGAGAGTGATCACAATGCCAAAGGAACTCGAGCAGACAGAAAGAGCTGTTAAGGAATCAGAATAAGTTGCAAATGCATCTAGACAAGTGATTAGGAATCTCACCTCCTACCTACCAGCAGTCAGTGGCTATGTTGCTCCTACTGCACTCAAGCAGGGACAGGGCAGACCTTGCCTGAGCTTGAGATGCCCCAGCTGTCTGAGGAACCTGAGCTTTGCAAGCAAAACTGCATTTGGATTTTGCATGCACCAGTTTTGGCTCAGGGAGCCATTCTCAGATTCCCTCCAAATCCTGGCTAAATAGAAATGACTAAAAAGACAAAAACCAGGCTGTGACATTTTCATAAATAGCTCTCTGTTTGTGGGTGTGTACATGTAAAAAAAGTAAGAAGGACAGCCCCAAAAGGGAAGGCTAGTATTAAAGGCTTCAGGAATACATTTTTTAAAATTTTTCTATTTCACAGTTGGTTGATTTCAAGCATTCTAATGGCTGCTCCTACCCTAGTGCCCATCTGTCTATTTTAATAAATGTTCTTGGTAGCACCTACGTGGTAAACATTTGAACACCCAGCAGCACAACCAAATTTCACCCTAAATCAGGGGGCTGGAAGAGCAAGCTACATGGAAATGATGCAATCATCCTTCTCCCACAACATGGGCACTGGCAGCAGCAGATAGACAGATGGGCAAAACAAACAGACAAGAAAATGTGATGGGCCTGGCCCCATATCTCCTTTCATTTTCTTCAGTTAAAAGTCTGGGTGAGCAAAGGACAGGTTGCTGTAGTACTTGGGTGCTCTGTGCAGCCGCAGAGGTCTGCTGGGTGGCAGTCAGCACAGATTCCTCAGCTACCCGAGGTGCTGAGATAACTGATGCACTGAAGGCACCACGTGACAATGAACTGACCCCCTCATTGTCTTTGATCTGTCTGTGTCTCTGGATCTCATCAGTGGTGATGGAAGTCAACCTTTGCTCCATTCTCTGGGCATTCAGAGCTGTGTTCCCTTTCCTTTGCCAAAGGGTCCCCCACCCTTCCCCTGCACATCCTCCATCCCACATGCATGTTCAATACCAGGTAAATATTTATCCTGCTAGGAGAGCTGCCGCCATTCATGACCAGCCTTCCTGCCCCTTTCCCTTCACTCTCTAGCTCAAAAGGCAGCATCCCCACGTGTTTGCTCTTAAAATGGTGTCAGGAGCAGCTCACATGAATGCTGATATTCTGTTACTGCCTCAAGGACATGAGTGCATGGTTACATTTTGGCATTTCACCTTCATCAATACTAAAATTTAGCAAGAAATGTGTACAATGAAGGCTTATGTCTTGGGCCTTTTTCTTATTAATCCTATTACACTTGTCTTTATGAGCTCTCCAAGTTCCTTTTACTCCCTCCGGGGCTTGGCTGCAAATGAGATTTTGCATCTCAGTGTAAAATAACCAGAACATTTTTCTATAAAATTAAATAAAAATCCTCCATCCTGGCAGTACATGCCCAGAATCCAGCTTCTGGAATCTGCATCTTTCCAAGTCCTTCATTGTCTTCTCAACTTCCTTTAGCTTTGGGAACAGGCTTTCATTATGTCCTGATGAAAATTGCAAAGAAAATTAAGAAGCAAACTTTAAACAACTCAGACGAGGAAGAGGGAGAAAAAGTGTGACCAAGTTGCAGAAGTCTCTGACTCTTAGCAAACCTCCACTTCTTATATATGCCTCAGTTTTCCAATGCCTAAAATGGTAACAGTGAGAGTCCTAGCCTGCAATGCAGGTGGATGTTCAGGACTACGATGTTCAGCTCATGGATCTTCGAGACTACAACAAGATTCTGTTATAACTGATAGTATCAATAGTTTATTATTGCAGCTACACAACTCTTAGGTAAATATTTTGATTTCTGAACTTACCCAAATCTTCTTTGCTTTGAAATACAGGACTGGGATATGTACCAATTCTAAAATTCCTAATCAGCTAAACAATTCTTCTGTCTTGTTTTGGTTTTTTGTTTTTAATATATTGTTTTGAAGAACCAAATTCTGGTGTCAGATTTGCATGTATATTCAATAAGGAAGCTATGCCTGCTCCTAAAAAGCTTACCATAATGACAAGAAAAAGCAAAATGGAAAGTGTATTAGAACTCTTAATGTCATCTAGAGTTAGTAAGGCAGAGTGGAATGACCAGAAATGAAAAGTAATGGCTGAAGAAAGTTAATAGCATTCCTTCCCAGAGCTCCAACTGCTTTGAATTTAATCTTCCAAAGAAAGGTAAGTATTGTGTGGAAAGTAATTCCCACCATATTAAGGGAAGGGGATTTTTACTGTACCATGTTTGAACAGGTTTGGTGCACTAACATTATCATTTACCTTTGATCTGTAAAATCTGGATATGTATTTGCAATTCACCAGTATTACTCATAATTCAAAGCCTTTAATACCTGATGTGGCAGGAGGACTTGGGCTGCAAGAAGAAAACAAAATCAAGCACAACTTGCAATGCCTTAAAAAAACATTGACCTCAACCAGCTAAGCTCCTGCTCAACATCGTCTCAGAAGCTCCACCAGCAGATTTCCACCTGCACAAGTGTTTTTCTGCTCAGCCTCTGCAGCACACCACTCTTTACCATAAAAGTTGACATTTAGATATGAAAAAATCAGGAAGGAAAGGGGATGATTTAAAAATAAAATGCAATTTACACTAATTATGTCATTACATAGGATGCTCTGCAAAAAAAACATTAGCAAGTGAGATCATGTCAGCAAAGCTCAAGATGAGCTGTATGAAAGACTTGCAAGTTCCTAAGTCAGAAAGCTGTGGCTTCCTGCTGCTTCTCATTTCTTGGCCAATCAATGCTTCATAAAGACTTTTAGGATACAGTTAAAGTAGCTCTGCAGTCCTAATGGCTGCAGTGTCTAAACAGGAAACCAGCGGTAACATACTGATGTGCGTAGCAACCTGGTGCAGAAAAACATAGGAGCATTCCTGTTACAGGGAACAGACCAAGTGAGGCACTCCTGAGTCATCCATGGAAAAACAGTCAAACCAAAGACTTCCAAAGCCCAGCATCATGCCAAAATCACTGACTACCCTTCATTTCACCTCCAGAAAATTACTGAAAAGTAGATGAGTCCCAGCTCACTGCACATGTGCAGCTTGATGCCTTCCCGATCAGGATCAAGGCCTCTTTGCAAGTCCTCTCCTTTTCCCAAAACACCCCCTGTACTGAAGTGGAAGGCTGCACATCCTGTCTTGAAGCCACCAAAGGCTACCATTACCAATTAAAAAAAAAAGAGCACAGTGAATTCACAAACACTTGGTTAGGTCCAGCAAAGCAGCTCTTCAAATGGCACGGCAAGACCTGATATGGTTTTAACACATTTCTCAAGTACCTTCAGCTCAGAACCCCTCAATATGCATGTCAATATGTTTCACTTTGCTCTTCTGTAGCCTGCAGAGGCAAGGGGGGAACTTGCTTTTTTTTCTATCCCCTAGCAAATCTGCACAAATATTTCAGGAGGCTGGGCACAGAGCACTTTCCCATCTAAAACTTGTACGCAATCCATAACAGGGCCCCACCTGCACATGCATTCCTACCCTATGGCAAGCTTCACCTAATGCCAAACAGACCAAGTCTAAAGCAACCTCAAAGACAGCCATTTCAGCAATCTCACTGTGGATATAATAAAACTTAAGCTGTAACATTCTAAAGGCCCACAAGCTCCCTCAGGAATGCAGGAGCCAGCAAACAGGTCCTTTCCAACATATTTTTCAACTGGTCTTTCTCTAATCCCCATGCTCTAATTCAGTTGGCAAGTTGATGGCCTCAGAGATTCTGCCATCCAAGAGATGATCAGCTAACAAACAGAGCTGACACTTATGTTTTACATTTCACAGTATACAAAATCTCAGAAAATGGGCTTCAGCTGTGCTCTTTTTGCTTTTTGCTTTGCTGCTTTGTTTTGTGTTACAAAACTGCTTGCCATCAATCTATCTAAACCACTTCACTGACCACATGGGCAGGGCAGCTAAGGACTGTGATTATTTGTCAAAGCTTTTATTTCGGGGAAAAAAAGCCCCAAACTGACAAAAGTAATTCAACAAATTTTTCTGACAAATACATTTTAAAATTGTTAGGCTACCTCAGTTAACCAGATGAATAATGCAAAATGATACAAGGTGAATAATTTATTACAAAATAGGGGAAGAAAACACTATATAAATTATTGAACTAATATTATTTGACAAGTGCTTGCCCTTCCCTGAAGTGAAGCTTTCTCTGTGATGGAACAAAACAGCTGTTTAAAAGCAACAATAGTTTAAGGCAGCAAATGAAGAAGAATAACAAGTGCTAAAAGAGTACAAGATTAGACAGCACGTAATTATCCAGATTAGAAACTGGTTAAAATTGGGAAGGAAGGCAAAGGTCCTCTTATAAAATATATCATACAATGACAACTACAAGTGGTCCAGATACTTTCTTTCTCTTCTTTGTTTTTGTTTGGTTTTGGTTGGTTTTTGGGGTGCTGTTTAGTTCGTTGTTCGTTTGGTTTGTTTTGTGGATTTTTTTGTTATTTTTTGGGGGGTGTGGTTTTGTTTGTTTGCGGGGTGGTTTTTTTTTGTTTTGTTTTGTGGGTTGTTTTTAATTGTGGAGTGTTTTTGTTGTTTGCTTGTTTTGGGAGAGGTTGTGGGAATTTTTGGTGAGAATTTTTTTCAGTTTTTTAATGTTTATTGTTAACCAGTGAATGGAATGGAATGGAATGGAATGGAATAGAATAGAATAGAATAGAATAGAATAGAATACAATATAATACAATACAATACAATACAATACAATACAATACAATAGAACAGACTACTTCGGTTGAAGGGGACCTCTAATAATCGTTCAGCCTGACGGCTTCAGGGCTGACCCAAAGTTAAAGCCTGTTGTTAAGGGCATTGTCCAAATGTCTCATATACACTGATGGCTTGGGGCATTGACCACTTTTCTAGGAAGCCTGTTCTACTGCCTGACCACTCTCTCGGCAGAGAAATGCATTCCAGTGTCCAGTCTGAACCCCTCCTGAGACAATTTTGCGCCATTCCCAGGTGCCCTGTCACTGGGTGCCAATGGAGGAGAGATCAGCACCTCCCTGTGCACTTCCCCTCCCCGAGGAGCTGCAGAGAGCGAGCATGGCAGACCACGGAGGTGCGTCGCTCACAGCAGCACATGGAACCGGAGGCTGAGGAGAGGGGCCCAGCGCCAACCTCCACCAAGCCCCCGGGCTCCCTGCCCTGCTCCGGGCCTTGGCTCCGGCTGCCCCCGGCGCGGCCTCGGCGCCGAGCGACACCTTGCGGCGGGAGTGCGCGCCGCTGTCATGGCGGCGCTGGGGGCGCGCCCGCCGTGAGGCGCCTCAGCCCGGCCGCGGGCCCCGCCACCAGCGGGTCGGGGCTGCCGGCAGCGCTGCGGGACTCTGCGCTGGCAAATTCCATGCCTTGTGAGGAGGTGTTTGTTCCCGCAAGGGGGAGGGACGTGAGGAAGGCTGGATGGTCCCAACTGACTCTCAGGGCTCAGCCACACACCTGTGAACTCTGACTTACCTATGTCAGCCATGATTAACTAGGAAGGAAGGACCATCTGCTGCTCTTCAGGCATATTTCCTCCATTACAGAATTAGAGAATTTTTTAGGTTGGAAAAGAACTCTAAGGTGATCTAGTTCCACCATTAATCTGACAGTGCCAAGCCCACCACTAACCCATGTTCCTTAATGCCACATCTACCCATCTTTTAAATACCTCCAGGGATGGTAAATCCACCATTTCCTTGGGCAGTTGTTCCAGTGCTTGACAACCATTCCAGTGAAGAAATGTTTCCCAATATCCAATGTAAATCTTGTCTGGCACAACTTGAGGCTGTTTCTTCTTGTTTTATCACTTGTTACGTGGGAGAAGAAACCAGCCCCCACCTGACCATAACCTCCTTTCAGGGAGTTGTAAAGAACGACAAGGTTCCCTAAGCCTCCTTTCCTCCAGACCAAACAACCCCAGCTCCCTCAGATGCTCCTTTATCAGACTTACGCTCCAGACTTCACCAGCTCCCTTCTCTGGCCACATTCCAGCCCCTCAATATCCTTCCAGTCATGCACAGCCCGAAACTGAACACCAGATTCAAAGTCCAGCCTTGACCAATCCAATTAGCCTTAGAGCCAGCCAGGATGGCCTTACTCAACACCATGGAATAGCACCTTGCACAGCGATTATTGTTTCTCCAAGAGCTGTTGCTTTAAAAACACTACCAGCACCTTTCAAAAGGCAAATCATAACTGTGGTGCCTTGGAAAGATTTGCTTCTAGTAGCTAAGTGCAGAAGCTGAGCTCACCCTAAGTATCGCAAGAATTATTTGGGGAATTTATGCTCTTGGGTCCTGGCTCCCGGTCACTAGCAGGGAAATGCTGGACTGCACAGAAGCAAAATTTACAAATCTCTGTCACCGTATGGGAACGTTGTGATACTCCCAATTTACACACACTCTTTGGATGTGTAAATATTTCAGAGCTGCAGTTTAAGGGCACCAGTGATTTGCACAGCACTATATATCACTGCTTCCCAGGGACACAGTGCTACTGAAAAGTAGCACTCAAGTCAGGGGTGGATTTAACATTAGCATCTCAGCACTACGCTATGAGTTTGATTGTTTATGTACATCATGTCAACTGATTTAAAATCTATATTTACACACATTGAGATGGCCTCCACTCATTAATAAATTAAGACACTTGTAAACCACTGGATCTGCAAGTTGGCTTTCTAATTTACTAGCATCTGAGTATCAGATTGCCCACCCTTCCTAGGCAAAAGCTGATGAGGAACAATAAATGCTCCACAAAGTCCTGTGGACTGTGGTTGTCCATACGCCACTGGCATCCATGTTCCTCATCCTACGCCTCTCTGCAGACTAAATTTTTCCCTTCTGTCCCTAGGGTTATTAGCCTCGGATCTTTTCACCAACACTGAACTCAATCATTTAAATGAGTTAAATGACAAAAGTTAGTTTTTCCAAGAGGAAGATGGAAACCCGTAGCAGTAAGTTCTTGGGGGCTAAGAACCATGCAGTGAGCGAGTTGCCATCGCAGCTGCTCATGAGGGCCCCTTCTGCCAGCAGCTCTCCAAGCTCATAACTCCCTTCCTCCCCTGAGCAGGAATGATGAAATATTAGAGGCTCTGATCTCTGCCTCATTAAATAGAGAATATTCTCGCTCTGTCTTGACCTGCGCTAGGGCCAGTTTAAGGAGCAATCTGTCATGAGATCATTAATATAAAGACTTGCTCAGAGGGCAAGGATGTTCATCCAAAATTAAATTCTTAACCTTTTTGGGAAGGACTTTGGAAAGGATATTTTACCTTTCCCAACTGGAGGAGTCAGTTATATATTTCTGCACTGCAGAGATGATGGAATCAAAGTCAAGAGGCCAGCATCCTGCTGAGACTTTGCCTCCCCAGTTCTTTCAGTGATGTCCAGCATGGTATGAGCAGAAGCCCTAGAGATCAGGAAGTAGAGCAGTGGTCATGGAGCAAACCAAGGTCAGTTAAAAACTGAAATGAATACAGTTCAAATAGGCCAAAGACACGGCCCCATAAGAGTTGCTTGGCAAGGGAGAATATGAAGACACTGGCAATGCCTGTAAATAGAGAGATGCTGTAAAAACACGAACAAGTCATAGCTATCTGTTCAAGACACAGATCCAATTGTCTGACACAGTGCTTGCAAGTCACATGAGTGACAAAGGTGGCTCTGGCTCTGCTTGAATTGCTGCTCATAAACATTCTGGGAGAAGGTCTGTCTTTTAATATATGAATTTATCATATTTGATATCTAAGTGGTTCCTTGGCCTTCCTCATGCCCCTCTCTTCACTTTTTTCCTACAAAAGGCTTTAATGACCAGAGGTACCCACAGTGTGATGATGGGAGCAAGCTGTAAGGATGGAGGCAGATGGAGAGAGAGAGATAGAAAAACCTTCAGTACAAACATTTTCTCCTAATAGTATACAATCTACACAGACTGCTGCAGAAATGGGATGAATAATAGAATCACGGAATTTTCTCATCCTCTGTCACCGTCAAATCCTATTAAACTCACTCCAGGTAAAAGGTACACTATTGACACTGCTAAAACTACACTACACATCGGGGTTACCATAAGCAAATGAAAGAAGATGGGTGTGAGAGAGGATAAAGAGAAATCACAAATCATCATCTTCCCAGTGAAGCATCAAGAATATACGTATTGGGGCTGAAGTGCTATTCCTGAGGACATTTAAATGCTATATCAGGTTAGGACTGGAGCTTGATGTTAACCCTCTCGTCACTGTTTTATTTTTCTGTGAATATTGTCTCTGCTGCTTCTTTTGAGGCTAATGTGCTTTTATACCAAAGAAGATACAGACAACTGGATTAGTATGGGATTTAGGGAGCAGGCTGTGTACCGGGTGATGTGACAGCGAACAACTAAATTTAATATGGCAGCTTGATCCATTATGTATTTTATTCCAAGAAAAGTCAACATGGGCACATTAAACCTGGACTGGATCTGGCATCACAGTGGACTAGGATCCAGAAGTGTCAGTTCTGGGCCACATGATGATCGCATTTTAACAACCACTTTTGCTGCCACTAAGTACATTTTACATGGATTAAGCTTATAAATGCACATAATCCTCATTAAAAATCATCCTGACCCTAAACTTTAAGTAAATATACATAATATTTAGCACCTTTTTGGCATTTTTACTTGTGAAGTTTAAAGACCTTTAATTAATCGATATTGTTACTCTCATTTCCTCAGAGACCCTAGCAGGGAGGCTAACACATGCAAGGTTGCCCAGTGAATCAAGAGGCTTAGGGACTACACACAAATAGTTTTCAAAAACCCATATGCAGCCTTTGCTCAGCTTGCTACCAGAACTGAGACTTTATACACTGTCACCAATTAGGCTTGAAATTTGCACACATAACCAGAATCCTAGTTCTGATAGTCTTGGAGGGGTATGAAAGTAGTTCAGGTCCTACCAAAGACACAATATGGTGACTACTGCTCTTCCTCAAGCAATTACTGGATTAATTAAAGACATGCAGAGATAACTTTAAGTACTCTGAAATAACCTCTCTCTTCTCTCCTGGATCTTACACAGGTTTAACTTCCTATATGTAGACAGAGGAATACATGACACAGTAAATATTAATCAGCTGATAACACTGATTACACCAAGGCCTGGCCCAAGCTTGGCACCACAGAACAAATTTGCTTACTAGAGATAAGCAGCTTCTAAGAAATGTAAAGTCTCTGTTATGTTTCATTAAATTAAAAAAAAAATTATAATATGAAGAGGGCATGCTGAAATTAATGCCAAGTTGTCCTTTGCATATCACTGACCAGATCCTTCCCAAACTTTTATCAGTTCTGAGAGGGACACAGCATGCAACTATTCCAAGAATCAAGGAGAAGCCTTTACAGAAACAGGTTTTGTAATGATTCGCAATTCATTTAGCATACGGAGCAACATTCTGGGTGTCGTGTCTCCCAGCTGGTGGCCAGACGCTGCAGTGGATGCGACCAACTGGCCACAGTCTTTCAGCCTGGCAAACCAGGCTTCTGTGTGTGCATGGCCAGCGTGTTTCCATGGCTGAGGCTCACAGCACCATGTCCAAGTCCTGCAAGCAGATGCCAAGCCAGCTGAACCACAGAGGAAATTATCCTCTGGCCAAACTGGGCAAAGGGATGCCAAAGATGGGGAAAGAACACCAGCCAGCCAAGAGGATCTTAACATTGAGAGTAGTCATCTTTCCCTAATGGTCTTAGGTCTGAGATAGATGGAAGGAGGAACAGATGGCTTTCACATTCAGAGCTCAGCTCAAGGATTCAAGGGGATGTGAAGTAGCTTTTCTGTAGCTTCTCTAATTTTGCACACCTTTTTGCAGCAATACATCAGGTTCTAGGGCTGGCTTCACTTAGGCTGGAGCTCCTGCTGCACAGGGGACTGAGAGCTCACCTCTGAGAGCAACATACCCGGGGCTTGGTGCTGGGATAGACACAAATTAATGTGCCCAAATTAATGTGCCCAGGGCCCAAGTGAAAAACAACCTTTGTTTAATGGCAGCTTAGAGATTTCTTCAGTGCTTCATCCAAATACTTCTCAGTGCCGCTTTTTCCTCTGTAACAAAAGGGAGGGTCCTGATCTGCTCTCAACCATTGCTCTGAGAGCCAGGAAAGGGCTAGGTAAATGCCACTTTGTCTAGGATGAATTGTGGATGCTGAGGAAGAAGACAGAGATTTTTAGCATGCATTCAGCCTGGAGAGCTGCACAGGTAGAAATGTCTCCTCAGTGGTGAGTACTAAGGCCTATGCAGCCTGGAGGATGGGTTGCACTTAATTGCTTTGCCCATTTGCAACTGTACGGTTAATTTTCAGCTAATTTCTGCCCTGAGTATGACTTAGCTATCACTGCCATAGCATTACAGCTAAAGACCCGATTGCATTTCCAGATAGGCTTGTCACTTAGAAAACACTAATGCCCCACTTTTGCAAGGCAATTATGAAGTATTACTCTGATTTTATAACTTACCAAATTTCTGTGTGGCTGCAGACTGATAACATTGAACCAGCAGCAGCATTGATTTAGTGCTGCTGGCAGTCTGACTTCTGGAATACTACAGGCCACCAGTGGCCGTAATACAGGAATAATTAATAATAAGGCTTAATCTTACCCTCTAATGAACAGAGGAAAACCTCTCTCTCACCCTTGCCCATCCTCCTCTCCCTGAATCCTAAGAGGAAGCAAAACTGTGATTTAGCAGGCACATCTGAAGGACCAAGGGTCTGAACACAGAGGAGCAGGCAAATGGCTTTCATCGTACAATGTGCGGATTGTTGCAGGTACTGACACACTATGAAGGGAAATACATCCACCCTTCACTGGCTGTGAGAAAAATGCTTGCTGGAGTCTTTGAGGGAGCAGTGAAAAGGAGTGATGTCTTATTTCTATTGTATAAAACAGCTCTGAAATCAAGGCACCTTTGTTTCTAAATAGTCTGTCTTTGTTTCCATGTACTGGCTGTTCAAGCAATCAGAAATCCTGAGTGTAGCCTCCTTTAAACCGTGAAAATTAGTTTTCTAGATTTCTTGGTTTTGAATCATCAGGTGACATTTAGGGCTGTATTTTCAAGCATTTCATCAGGTGACATTATAGTAAAAAAACCTTCAAGCCCTCCTCACTTCCCCCAAAAAGCAATGAAAGGAAAATTTGTCTTCTCCCATACCTAAGAGGTAGCTGAGCTCGAAATTAGATATGGAAGGACTAAGGATTGCTGCTAAAATTGTGAGCGTCAACAGTGCAAAATTTCCAAAAT
The DNA here is from genome assembly GCF_028551555.1 of Melozone crissalis. Classification (NCBI taxonomy): domain Eukaryota; kingdom Metazoa; phylum Chordata; class Aves; order Passeriformes; family Passerellidae; genus Melozone; species Melozone crissalis. Next base: position 16,661,371 of record NW_026535786.1, on the reverse strand, counting down.
CCCCGTCCCAGTGTTGAGGCTGTGGTAATGCTGTATTTGAAATGGAAAATGCTTTATTGTGCTCTACTTGAATTCTCCCATGCTGCTCTCCTCTCCTTGTTAAAGACATTCACGGGGGAAACCTCTGCATGTTCTTTGTGTGTGAGGGAACAAAGTGTCCTCTCCCCTGGAGGCAGAATGCAGTGCTACTGAAGCTAAAAAGGCTCAAAGTGCCATATAATGCTAAAATAACAGGGAGTTTTACCTCTACTTATCTCTCATAATCCTGAGCTATTTTTCCTCCAGATGAAATGAAAGATATATCCCATCATCTCCACTGCACGCAAATATCATAGCCTGCAAAGCTACACATTAGCAAGTTGGGAGATTCCCTCCCACAAGAGCAGATCAGCTCAGGTGAACAATGACTACAAATTTTGGGGTTCCCCCCCCTCCCAGACCTCATTTTATGCCTGAAACATATGATACCTGCTAATAACATATGTAGCTGTGGGAGCCACAGTAATTACTAAGGCAAATGAATCTCATGCCTCAGGAAGCAGAGTGCTTTCCATAGGGCTCAGGAAGGGAGTCCCCTGCCTGAAGCATTACCCTGAGACGTGAGGGGCCTGCAACCTGCCTCTTCGCAGCGGCTGTAACTGCACCTCTTGTCTATCAGGCAGCTCAATCCAAAACCCTTGGCAGGAAGCTGTGCCAATAAATATATTCTTTATTGGCAGGATATTGCACTCCTCTGAAATATCACATATTTGGCCATTAGGGAAGGCAGAGTCTGATCTCGTATGTCAAATTCTATGTTCCCATGAAAAATGAAGGAGCCACTTTGCTCTACTCCACTGTCCTCTTCTCCCAGCTAACCAGCCAAGGATGCTGTCAGAAGTAAAACACAGTACGGGGCTTGTTTTGCCCTGGCAACAGCTGTACCCAAAAGTAGCATCGAGGAGCGACTGGAAAGCAGAAAAGGGGCAGGAAAAACATGTGTCTACTTGCCAGATGAAACTGCTGAGAATTTTAATTTTAGGCTTCTCATCAGCCCTGACACAAAAATTGTAGCATCAGTTAAGTTGTAATGAGTTGGTGGTGCATGTGACGTTTACAGATTGTAGATTAGGAGCAGAAGTGCAGGACTCCACAATAGCCTCACTTTGCAAAGAGAGAGTGCTTGGACCCAGGGCTTAAGTTCAGGAGTATCAACAAGAAATTGAAGTGCTTGGGGAATAATAGGATACAAAGCTTTTCTTCTGTACATTAAACTAGCTTTTACCACTCCCTACTAGGTGATCAGAAGCTCTTTACATGTGCCTGCCTCATTTTCGGCAGGTATTAGGTGGCCAAGGGCTAGTTGATTTCAGTACAGACACCAACCCCAAGCCCTAGCTATTGCAATAATTGATTTCCTCACTGTGATGATAAATTTAGGATATATGTTAAAAGACAGAAAAAACGTGTGCAAGAAGAGGAAAGACTGAGTCAGCACACCTGACTACAGATTTTGACCACTCTAGGGCCTGATTTTCCCCTCGAGATCAGTCAAATCCTTGCCAGCAGATGAGCCTGCAGACATTCTGAACATAGACCAGATCTGCTGGATTATCCCCACACAAACATCACTTAGTGTGCCATGATGTTAGCCTCAGGATAGATGCAGGGTGCCTGAGCCACCCTTGCTTGCAAGGGGTGTGCACAATGGAAGAAGGGCTCCTGCAGTTCCTTCTCTGGTGTCTCTGACTGCCCAGGAGGCTGGAGCTCCTGTTGCTGCGGGCACCACTGCCACCAGTAGCAGGAATGCCAACAATAAGTGGCAAGCTGTAGGGATGCTGGGTTCTGCAGTGCACGGTGTTTGTGAATCCACAGGCAGGGAGATGAATGCAAGGGGGAGAGGATTAGATTAGCTCATATTCCTAAATGTTTAGTATGCTCTGATACTCCATGAACCCTCCTTTTTTACCCTGCTCCCTCTTCTTCCCCCTCAAAACTCAGCGTCTTTCCTCCTGCCTTGTTTCATCACAACTCCAGATTGCTTGAACAAGCTGCCTGATAAGCCTACAGATGCCATCAGGAAGCAATGATGTTACAATAAGTGTCACAGGGAAAATGTCAACTGTATCATTATAATGAAGGTCATGTCTCCCTCACAGAGAGCTCAGGGCTCTGCACAATTCGTGTGTTGTTATTAGGTAGATGTTGACATGTGTAACTTCTACCTTACAAGATTCACAGCACAGGGACGAGGTGAGAAAAAGCTGGCTCAGATCTACTCCAAGGTTCAGCCTCATAGAAAGTACAGAAGAAAACAATTAACATGCATTACACATGTGGAAATTCACCATATACTCCAGTTCCAGCTCCCTGTGACAGACAGGATACACACACAGGACACCAGGGCAAATGCACAGCACGTAAGCAGTCTCAGACAGCACCAAAGCAAAGCACAAAGAAATACTAAGAGCAAGTCAGGCACAAAAGCAACCAGCCTGCATCCCAAAGTTGATACTAGTAAATGGCACTTGGACACTCCATGTGAAACAGCTCGCTGCCTCCCTAATGTAGGGAATCTCCTCCTTTTAAACCTAGCAATAAAAATGATAAAAAGGGCACTATAAAAAATAAAAGCTTTGAATTAATACTCTAATGAAGTTTTATTATTTTTCTAAAAAAGATTTTGTTCCATGATGAGAAAATATATACTCTCCTTGGCTCTGAGTCTGTGCTAGGAAGTGGTTGTAGGAGTGGCGGGGGATGTTTGTGCATGCATGTGCGCATGCGATGAAGGAAGGCACTGAATGCAGAAGGCAGAGACCTTTCAGTTCTCCAGAAAGACACAATGTTCTTTCCCGTCTTCTCTCCACATCCAAACCTGTCAATATTTTGCTCAATAAAGGATGACATGTTGGCAAGGATTTTCACATGCACACACAGAGGCACGTATGCACTTGCACCCTGGAGCTGGAGCTGGTGGAAGTATATTAAAATCTGAGAGATTTGACTAATGCGAGGCATCGCAAAGTGCTTACAGAGATTCACAAGACTGCCCATCACTCATTTGTCAAGGAAGATTGTTAGGGCATTGCTCACAGATCCCCCAGGACATCAAAACTACTCGTGTACAGACTGAGAGGAGGAAAGGAGCATAGTATGAGAATGATCATCTGAAGAACTGGAGGTGAACAGCTTTTGAGGGGCAAGGGTAAGGTAGGACTGGTGTATCAGCACACTTTATGGGTGGCTGAGCACCATTTTACTCTTCCTCCAGTCCAGAAAGTCAAGGGAGAGGTAAAGCAGTGGGATCGGCAGGTTGCATCTAAATGATAATTGCACTTCCCTGTGATGCTGGGTTGTAATTTATCTGCTCCCTCCCATTCCCACAGTGCTATGGTATATCCCCTCCCATCAATTTGTTCCCATATGTGCTACTGTGAGGCAGAATTGCTGGTTGGACTGAGCCTGATATTTTTTATAGCAGACTGAGTCCACTCAGTTACTTGGGGAAATTCTGCCTCAGGACTGAAAGTATAGGAGGTGTTGAAGCATCCATTTGCATTTTATTCTAGTAAGAGCAGATTGAAAGTTCCATTTTATTCCTCCATCCTTCGGGTCATATTCTTATGCCTCTAAGAATAAAACAGCCAATGTGGAATTCACAAGCAATAGGTGAACACACTAGAGATGCATTGAGAAGGTAGGATGATTTGGTTTCAATCCTCCACTCTCTAAAAGGTAAACTGCAGGAAGATGAGAGAAGGTTGTTTACCTTCTATTCCCTTTTTCTATCCTAGGATGATCCACCTCTCTTGTCTTTGCTAAGTGCTCTGGGAAAAAAGGAGTTGAAACTCAGAGACAACCCTTACAAGTCCATCACATGGACAGGTGCTACAAGTTCTCTGCAGAAAATACTTACAAAGAGATGTCAGATCCTAGACCAAAAGGGATTGTACTTCAGAGGGAGACCTTCAGAACAAAGCCTATTGAAGGAATCTCCACAAATGCTAAGTTTAGTTTCTTATATCAAGTTGTCATTGTCTTCCCCACCATTCCACCATCCTGTCATATCTCCATAGTCTAAACAGAGAACAAAAAAATATTCTGTCTTGAGATTTCCCAGATTAAAGCCAGTGAACCATACTCAAGAGATAAAAGGAGAGTTGAGGCTTTCCCTCATCATGGGGTAGAAGGTGAAAAAGAGGAAGAAGTGGTTTGGGGGCTGGCCAGCAACCCCATTCAGCACAATGGATTTCTGAATCAAGCCAAAGAAGGGATTCACTGGATAAGCATAGCAAGCCTTCCCTCAGAGAAAATCACCAAAGGACTGGGTCCACCGTCATCAGAAGCAACCCCCTGTTGGTCCTGCTGCTGCAAGCAAGTCAATCCCAGTGGGCCACAGATTTTTTCACTTGGCTCCTGATGTGCAAAGTAATCTGAAAAGGAGTGCTTCCTGCATTTCTGCCTCTGCTTATTTATTCACTTATTTTAATTTGAAAGAGGATTTAGTGATTCTTGGGAGTCAGGGATCGATATCCTTATCTTGAGCCAAGAACAGCTCTGAGCAAGAGCGGTCATGGGATTCTCTGACTGATGGCACACCTCAGAACTGACCTCCCAGCATGGCCTGGCTTCCAGCCAGCCTTGAGCCACTGCCCCTGCTACGCCACAGCCACTCCAGCACCTCCCTTGGCTGTTTCCTCTCCCTCCTGCACTCCAGTCTTCCTTGAGTAGAGACTATAAGATACAAACCAGAAGGTGAAACTATGGGATTGGGATGATAAAATTAAGATGAGATCCACCAAATTCATTTTAATTTGCAATCATAAACCAAACTCCGCTTTACAAGACAGAGAAATTAAAAAGTAAGATGAGAATGAGTTCAAGTGCGTCAGTTACAGGTTGTTAATAGAACTAAATTATTTTGTACTATTTATATTTTATGAAGCACTATTGCTGTGTTTTGTTCCACAGCACATCCCAATAAATGATTTACCAACTCGTAAAGGATCCAGGAAACTGATCTCTGCTCATTCTGTAGAAGGCCAAAGATCCTGATCTCTGTGTTACAACACCATCCCCCCCAAATACACTGATGCACTTGAAAACTTAAAAAAAAACTCCAAAACCCTTATCAGTCTTCACTTGGTTTTTAAAACTTTTCTACTATTTTTTTTCAATTGGTATAAGATAGTGTTCTGCTAGAAATTAAGCAATTTTTCAAAAAATGATAGAGAACATTTGAAAAGTCCATAAAAGAAATTACAACTTTCTAATGAAAAATAATTTTTTAACATCACACATATTTGATTTTCATATTTCTGACAGAAGAAATAATTATAAAAAGTAATTAGAAGTATTATTTCTTAAGCTTAGAAATATTTCATAGCCTTAGAGGTTTCCTTTAGAAGACCTCAGCTAATCCTACTCCCTTCTGAACACCCCTGAACTAGGATATGCAGGACTGCTGATAGATCAGACTCACTGTAACTAGGTGGTACAGAGAAGGCAGGCAGTTTTCTAAACATGCAAAGCTGTCTCTGCTAACCTTCTCTCTGTTTTGGGTTTTATATTATACTAGGCAAGCACAACATTTCAGATTTTTTAGCATACCTGCATCAGACTGTGGTGATATCAGATGGCACATGATGGAAGGTGAGGACCACAATCTACTTTATATGAAGCAAAAGTGACACTTGTGAATCAGTGAGGCAAAAGGTGTGCCGTGTCCCTGCAGTGTCCAGTGGATGAGGGCAGTTGGGACCAGAAGATGAGACTTCTCTCCCTGCTCAGCAGAAAGGAAGGACCCATGGATACAGCTGATCACATCTCTGGCAAAGCAAGCCACTGTGTAGGTGTCATGGAAGAGGATGATGTGTCACTCTTGGAGGCACATCAGATAGTTTGACTCCTGCATCCTATTACACTGATCCTTTACTCCAACCAAGCTTTGCCTGGGTGAGTAAAGCAGCAATAGCAATGACCAGCAATGTTTTTTTATGGTAACTTCTATCTTCTCATGGTTTGGGAGCCATTGCTTTCATGTACTCTTGAATGAGTCATGGCGAACAACAGGAGCTCTGCTGGCACGGTGGCATGCTTGGGCACAAAGGGCCTGCCCTCAGGAGTGACAGTCAGTCAGTTGTGCTGGAAGGGCACATTAGAGGCTGCTTCTCAGCCCTGCACTGCTCTGCCCTGCCAGAGCATCTCCAGATGCAGGAAAGAGTCGTTTCCCACACCAGCAGCTCTGACCATGAGGAGGTGCAAGACCAAGTCAGATGCAAAACAAGTCAGGGTCCTGTTTAAGCTCTGTCAGAAAGTACCAGCACTGTTCTGATCAAAGACGTGGCCTTCAGAGCCCTACCACAAGCAGGACTCACTCCCACCCACAATGGTCTCGGTTCTTTTTAAGAGCAGTTACAGACTGGTAGTTGCATCATTGCAGAGCTCTGCATGGACTCTTGCTTAGGCATCAGATGGGTCTGGGGTCAGCGCAAGACTTGGAGGGTGCTGGGAAATGAACATACTGCTGTGGGATACACCTTGTTTGGGACTGACTGTGCAGACTTCTGTTCTTAGCCCACAACACCTCAGCCTTGATCACAGAAACAGGCCTGCATTCAGCCAAAATAAGAATAGCTACATGCCCTGAGCACCAGTTTACTGAAGCAGCGCAGTCAAGGCCAAGGGATGTTGAAGTCCCAGGGACCAAATGCTTCCTGTCACAAGGCCTGGAGGCGACCGTCACTTTAGACAGGGTCATGAAAAAACCACTGTGTCGTGAGGTCTGAGGGGAGGAGTAGAAGCCCGAGACAGATATTGAAGGGAAGCCGAAGAGACAGCAAGCAAAGCACAAGGGCTGGGATTTGAGGGGAGCGCATTTACTACTGGCTGAACTTGTTACTGTTTCAGTGCAGTTAGCTCCTGTCTGTCACTCTCAATAAAAGTGTTATTGATTAGCATGTGACTTTATTGTAGGGAGCTGGCCAGGAGCCAAGGTGGAAGGACTCCAGAGGGAAAAGAGGACGACTGAGCTGGCAGGGAGGGGAGGGGGAAAGGGGGACGGAGGAGGAGGAAAATGAAGCTTGGAAACATAAAATCTTGAAAAGAGTAATTAATTCTGATCATTACAACAATCTATCCAGATTTTCAAGAATATTATAAATCAGTTGCCTGTACCCCTCCTATTAGCATTCACGCTGGGGAGGGATCCTGGGGAGAATTGATCAGCTGAGAATGCCAGTGCCCTGGGGAAGGACTCCAGCTCAGAGAAAGGAGGATTGTTTTGGCTGCTCTTTTCAGACCAATCCTCTGCCCAGGTCCCTGGAAAACCAAGGAGGATGGAGGCATGGCCCTTCAGGAGAGATGCATGGTCCCTTAGCCCACCTCCACTGCTGTTCCCTTGAGGGTATGCCAAAAGAAAGGGCAGATGGCCTGCAAATCTTTCGGAAAGTGAGAAACTGTTACTATCACTTGCAGCTTGACTGGAAAAGGAAAAAAATACAAAAAGGAAATCCCTACAGAAAAAAATTCAGTGTAGAAATTGAAGGGCAGAAAATTTATACCTTTTACATTAAATTAGAAATAAGCTTTATTTTTAAAAAATCAACATTTTCTCTGAAATGTTTCGTTCTAATTGCTTTCTTTGGGAAGATTTTCTTTGAAACCTGCATCATTAACCACAGAATCACATTTTTCATGAAAAAAATTAACTTTTTTCCCTTCCACCTGCAAACTACTTCCTTACTTCTACTGGCTTTGCAAAGTCATCTGGAGCTCCTAGGAAGAACATAAATGGGGAATAGGAATAGTAGTGAAAGATTATTCATTTAACTACATGACAAAAGATACTCCATCATTATCAAATAAGTCTTGGTCTACCATTTAGAAAGAGAAGAAATAAAATTTTGATTAGATGACTGATGGGTTTCCTATTTATGTATCTCAAAGACTTGCTCCCAGTTCCCACCTTCAGGCTGGCCCACCTTCCAGCAGGCTGTGCACTGCCTCCTTGGAGGCTCACAGGATGGAGCAGCTGTGGAGTTCTGATGGGAATGACTGGAGCTTTGTTCAGGAAGCTCGGCACAGGAGAGCAGACAGCGCTGAAGGCTGGAGCCAGGGATGCTGACAGGCCTGCAGGACCAGACTTGTTCACTGTATACTCAGAATTTAAAAGCGTGCTTGTTCGGTGCATTTGCTTTCCAGAGAATAAAAATAAGCATGCTCCTGATGTACATGAGACATGTCCTGGCAGTACAAACCCAGATACCAACAGGGACTTAATAGTACACCGCACTTTGATAAAACAACCACCATAAAAGCACAACTCTTCACTTTCCCCTTTTAAGACTCAACTCCTGTATTTGATTTAGTTGTTGACACACACTAATTTCAAGGCTATCAATGCCCTGACCTTTTGTTTCCCTCCATTTCCTCTCCCCTTTAATGGAAATCTCTTCGGACACCCCTCTTTCCAAAAACACACAAGTTTTCTATGCTAGCTGTCCAGACACTGTCACAGGACATCGCTGGGATAGCAGGCTGGTTCAGTGACCAGGTGTGGTGCCAGTTGTTCCGGAGGGCTGTGACAATGGCACTGGTACCTGACTTCCTGCCAGGACTATGAAGATGTAGCCAAGGCAGCTTGCACCCTGAACTGAATCAGCATTGGCTGCATTCTCTGGTTGTGTGTGGCAACTTTATGGCAGCGTTAATAGAGCATTAACTCTGCCACAATATCAACACAATCACTTGAAGCTTCAATCCTCAAACCATGTGGAGCATGGAACTTGGAACCACATGGAACCAAGCCACATGGAACTTGGTTGTCACATCTGTCCCTTCCCTCCTCCCCAGCACACCTTCCCCTGTGACCTTTGCTACCTCCCTCCCTCCCTCCAGACTGGCAGCAATGAAGTGACTCCATTAAACCATGGGCCCAGATGGCTTTCTCCTTTCTCTGAGTCCATCTGTGGCCACACTCTGCCAAGCAGGACATTTCCCTGAGGCTCCCTTCACTCGCCTCAACATAGGTTTTTGGTGCCATTTGGGATGCCTTGGGGTGCACAAGACATCTGCACAGAAATGGCAGATATGACCCAGGACTACAGGAGACCTGTGCCCATCTGCACCAGTGGCAGGAAGCCAGGCAGAGCACCAGACATCTTTTAAAGCAAGAGACTCGAGCACCTAACACTGCTTCCAGCAAGCAAGCTGGGGTTTTGGTGTAGGGTGGTTATTAGATGTTATTGGGAGCAAGGACAAAGGATTTCTGTTGATACCTGCTTGACCTTGCCTTCCCAGCAGCAAGATCAGGAGAGAGTTTCTAGAATATTTTTCCAGCAAAGAGCAGGTAAATATCTGGCACCGTGTGCTAAAAATGAAAGACACAGTTACGTAGGGGAAGAAATCTACAGATTCCCCCACATGTTATTCTTTTTCTTCTCTTTGCACTATCTGAGCCATGATTATGGGGAAAGGGTACAGGAGAGAAGGGAAGATTTTCTCAGAGAAGTCCCAAATGACAATATGAGTAACTTGCTTGAATGCCTTTTTCTTCCTCCCATTTTTCCCCAGTACTTCCCTCTCTAATACCTGCTTTTTATATTCATTTTTTTATTTCTATTCCCTGTTTCCCCCACTGCTGCCAGCTCTTAGCTTCATTTACTAGTTTTGATTGCATGTTATTTACTTAGCACCTGTTGATTTGTGCCCCCAGGGCCTCTCTGTTTTAAGCAAGGAGAATGCATATGATTTTAAACAGGCGTAATTTTATAGAAGAAAGGAAACAATCACCGCAACTTCCTTCTTACTAGGAAAAAAACAAAAGATGTTTCAGCAATTGGTCACAGCTGAGCTGATCCCAAAATGGTGACCACAGAAAGGGTCAGGGTAGGAATGACAGGAAATCACAACATATGGAACACATCATATGTGTGTGTGTCATAGATCTACTCAACTTACAGTGCCCTTTAAAATGTTCATGACTTGACAGCCAAAACTCAGCTCCTCCATCAGCACAATGACTTGCTGACCACTCCGCAGCCAGCACTGCCTTCATGCTGATGCCTTCCATGGGAAAACATCCTACAGCCAGCTAAGAAACGGCAAGAGGGTCTAATTCCTTCACTGCCCAAGATCAGGGCTTAGCCAAAGTCTTTATCAGAAAAATCAGATCAGGACCTTAGCCATTTTCTCACTTTTTATGCTACTTACAAATTAAGTTACAACATACTTCTCAAAGAATCATCCAGCCATTTATTAAGCAGGTAATCTACTCTGAACACATATCAGCCCGTGGCATGGATTAAGACAGCTTGCTTCTAGTATGGTTGGGGTTTGGGGTCTTTTGGTTGGTTTTTTTTTGTTGGTTTGTTTTTGTTTTTTTTTTTGTAGAGACAAAAGAAAATCTGCCAAGCAATTGGATTTTTCTTCTTTTTTAACTATAAAGGTAAAACATCTCAGGAAGTAAAAGCCCTAGAAACACAGCAGCTTTTCCATGTCCCTCTCTCTCCTTGCTCGTTGTCTCTGGGAGGCCTGAGCTGTTCACAAAATGGCAGGCTGACTCAGTGCCCTGCACTAGTCTTAAATACTGACATCCCTTTAAGTCTATCAGTTTATGATGCCATCTGATGTAGTAGGTCATTAGTCACTTAAGTCACATGGTATTTGCACTGTCCCCTTATTGGATGATTGATGCTTTAAACAAAACATGAAAATGTCAAGTTATTTCATTATATTGTGGGTGGTTTTTCTAATGTTGCTCATTAGAATTTTGGCCAGAGATGTGTATAAGCTTTTAGGACTCATTTTCACAGGCAGTCAAACACTTTTCCATACTTTCTGACATCAAAAGAGAGGACATTTCCCCCATTCATAGCAAAATTAAGTGTATAAGCATAACTTAGTAGTACTGTGTATATTTTCTTTTTGTAGACCGGCTTTTCCAGTTGTGTAGAAACAAGAATTGCAGAGGCACTAAAAATGGAATCAAGTTCAAAGACCAAGATGGATGTGCTTCTGACAGCACACTTTGATTCTCAGCATTGGGTCATCATAATCGACCCCTTGGTGTTCACTTGAAATCCTCTCTTTTTAATCCATGCTCTTTCCTTTCACAAGATGCAGAGTTTTACAGGTAGGATATTCAGGAGCACACAGCACTGGCTTATCTTTGACTTCACTGTAAGCACACACATGCCAGTTGCAAATGTTTTTAAAACCTTTCCCAAAGTCATCATCACCTTATACCCTTTCCTACTACTTGAGCTTCTCACCGCTCTAAATCCTTCCCTACCACCTTACAGGTTACTTTCCGGCAGAACTTTCTTAGTCAAACTCAACTTATGATTTCATTCACTCCAGAAGAAACCATTACAAAAAGACAGTCATGAAGCAGCTATGCAGGGTACAAGGAAGTACTTCTGTTTCTGAAAGCACATGGAAAATGGTTCTTAGTTCTCAGCTGACAAGAACCACTTGAAACACCAACACATGCTCCATTCACCACTGGACCAGAAGATGCCCCACAGAGGAACAGTAGCTCACTGATAACAGGAAAAAGACAAGAAAAAATGCTCTGAGAGAGGGAAAGGAGGAGCTGCATGGAATAAAGTGTTCTCTGCCACCTTGTAGATGGAGGATTCAGAGCAGAACTTAAGCCTGCAGTGAGCAGATTGCCATGCACACACTGACTGTCCACAAGGTGAAATGATACTGAAGAGGCATTTCCATTGTGAAGACTTTCTGAAAGGTCTGCTGGATCTGATGGGAAGAACATTTTTCACAGAGATTCAGACAACAAACTGTGCTTTCCACAATAAAAATACCTATTAAGCTCCATTATGGTTATTTTTATTGAAGCTAGTCTAGACATTCAAGTACAATTTTTATTAATCTCCAGATAAATAGAGATCTAGATAAAGATGGAGCCACTGCTGCTGTGTAGGGTCAGACTTCATAACAGCCCAGTCATTATCCTATCTCCAACAGCAACCAGAACACAATAAGCATTCAAGCTTCCCTCATTCCCAAATGTCCTGTGACTCATACTCTGCCTCACTGTGTTAAACAGTTTCTCAGCAATTTTTTTTCCATTAAAGCATTTAATATTTGGAAATAAAAAATGAGAAAATTTGGCTTATTCTTCCGTTGATGAAATGAATCTCACTTGAAAGCTTGTTTTATTCTAATTTCCAATCTGCCCGAGATCTTTCGAGTCTATCTAATCCTAAAATACCAAACACTTTAAGAATTCTTTTTAAATAGTTTTCAGAAATTGGATAGAGTCAGCAGTTTCTCCCAAGGATAGTACAAGCTTGAAGATGTCCTGGGCTTTTAAACAAAAACAAATTATGAGGTTTAAGCTTCAAACAAGTCCTTCCAGCCAACTCTGAACCCTTTCAGGTTTGGAAATTATTGTCTCTAGCAGCTCTTTTGGTAGAGAAAGAACTGAAACCCTGATCCCACCCTGGCCTGCATTTTCTTGTCTTGTGCTGGTAATGAACTGGTACAGTGAAAAGGTAATTTCTGAACCTGACAGATCCATGAGATGGAAGCTTCTGATTCTGGAAAGAGCTAGAAACTTTCCAGGCTACCTCAGCCTGGCTGTTTCTGGAGAAACTGGACGAGCTCATTTAGGATTGATGCTGAGGTTAAGAAATCTATCATGTTTTATTGTTCCTGCTGATGTATGACATGCCATCCTTCATCTCTTTGTAATGCAGAGTGCCTGCATGTTGGCTCAGATTATACTGTCAGCTTCACTTTTACTCCCTCCTCCCCCAACTCCATTTGGTCTGTTCATGCTAAAAATAACATCAAGATTCATGACTGTGAAAGGGATGGGCGCCAGAGAGAGGAAAACTTGCTGACTTAAAGACTCGTGGCCATACTTACCACCTTCTAGTGCAAGCCTGGATCGCCTCTATTCGAGGAACTTCATTTCTGACTCTGGAAATTGGGGGGCAAAGTCACAAACTTGAGGAGATTGTCCATTATTTATATTAAAATCTTTTCAGCAATGCAGGACAAGGGACAGATTGACACTTTCAGGCATTCCAGGCTCCTGTCTTCTCTGTGATGTGATCAAAGGCTGTTGAGTGGGTTTAATGTGTGGCTTATTCAGGAAAGGACACCAAAGCCCAAAGAAAAGTTCTGCACCTTCATTTTAAGGCTGTGTGAGGTTTGCACCAGGTCTTGGACATCCTCCACATGCATGGTCCATCTCTGTTTGGAAGCCTGACGGACAGCTCTTCCTTTCCAGACAGTAAGCACACGCTTGCAGGGAAGAAAGGAGCTTAAGCAAAAGTATGTACAAAGAATTTGTTCTGCTAATCAAGTAGCAGATGTCTGCTCTCTGAACGTAAAACAAAAGCTTGCCCTGTTGTGGTATTCAGGGGCTCCAGGCCACTGGAGATGTGCTTTCCCAGTAAGATTTCTAATGCTGCTCATCTCAAGACATTTAAGAGCCTGGGGGTTTTCTCTTCAGTTATTGTTCTTTTCTAAAATCAGAGGTCTTTTCTTTCTTAAAGCACAGCTACAGTGTCATGATGTCCTAATTTGTATAATTGCTGTCTATCCTAAAGTTTCCCCTGCAGTTTCAATTACATGTCTCACTTCAATTATACTCCTAATTCTTGTCCCAAACTGGCATACAGCATGACTAACAGTCATGGTTATTCTGCTCTACCCCAAAGCTGCCTGCACTGTCCTAGTGGGATGGCTGAATAGAAAACAGTTTGAAGCCACCTGGGATAAAATGCATTTGAAGAAATGTCAAACATTGACTCTGAGCTACTGTCACCTTTGTTTTGCATCTGGAGGAACACAATTTGAACCAGAAAAACTTAAAGGAAATTTCAAGCTCAAGGTTTGAACCAGAGAGTTAAGGGAGAGCAGCAAAAATTGAATACCCTGACCAGCTTCCTGGGTAGAGGAATGAATAGGTGAAAGGCTAGATTGAGGGGGCTGAAGACCCTCTAGAAAGTGTCCAGGGGATAAAACCATGCACTTCAAACAGTGCAAGAGGGAGACAGAGGAGAGGGCTGGGGTAGGGTTTGCCACACAGGCAGTAGGGCCTGTTCCATACAGCAGCTTGTCGTGTAAACAAGATGTACCTTTGACATCCTCCCCTTCAGGGCACCAAGGCATGAAGCAGGCGATGTATTTCAAGCCAAACAGGTGATTTGTAGGTGCTAAGTGTTCATAAAGACAAGATTAAAGAGCTCTCTGATAGCAGGGCAGTAAATCATTCCCCACCTGCAGAGTTGAGTGCCGGGCACGGATGCTCCTCCGACCCTGATTAAATAAAGGATGGCTCAGCAAGATGGGGGCTAAAGTTAGCTGACAGCTCATGAGTGAACTGGTGTCTTGCCTGCTGCTGTTGCAACTGATGGCTAATTTTCTCCCAAAGGAACCTTTGCAAAGGCTGGTAATTAAAACTGGTGGAAGGCAAACAGGCTCATGGGAAGGCAGACCCATCTGTCCACTATCCCCCAACCATGCGTGTCCCCTGACTGACAGCCTGCGTGGGTCAAAGCTGCTCCTGGGTGAATAAAATCCCAAGGCCTGGTGCTTTCACTTGCTCCAGTGAAAGAAAGCTACAAATAAATATCTAACAGCATTATATCCAGTATGCAACAAACCCTGATAAGCTCCAGGTGTCCTACATAGTGTGTTGGGGATCAAATACACATAAATATATATGTGAGCATATATATACACATCCCCAAAACACCCTTATGTTTTCACAGTATCCCAGGCTCTCCCCTGAGAATCATGCTTTCCCTTTCCCAGTCAGATGTGTGTGAAAATAATTATCTGGGTGTTACAACCTGGGAAGTGATGGCCCAGAGGAGGGAGCTTTTTCAGTCAAAGATGCAGAGTTTGATGGCAGAGCAGGTAACAGAACCCAGGCAGCATCAACTCCCAAGTCTCCTTCTTAACCAAGCACATGTTTAGACTAAAGAAGCAAGTTTTGTTTTAAATTACCTATTTGACTAGCCTAGATAGGACCCAAAAGAACTTAATGGAAGGGAAGCTTAATGGGACCTCATTAGATTGTTATAACATTTTTTCTGCACTGTGCTATTAGCTCTTTAAAATAGATTATCGGAAAGAACACACTTCACAGATTTAAATTACTTGTGGCTTTTGCCTTACCTGAGTTATTTCTTTTACTTTTTATTCATCTGGAGTTTTCAGGCTAGCTTGGTGAGATATTTCTTTCCCATTTCTAGATTTACAGATACTTGTAGGAAGCTGGCTCAGTCAGGTTGTTAGTGACTCTACTGAATCCTAATTTAAAAAATCATTTTAATTGATGGATTCAAATTTTGGAACATTTTGCTGTAAAACTAAGCAAAAGAGGGTTTTTTTTTCTAAGTTGTTTTTTAAAGAGACAACATGCTAACAACAAGATAGGCAGTCTAGGGTTTTTTTTGGAGTTTCCCCCATTTTGCCATTGTATTGAAGCTAGTTATATTCAAAGATCATCCAAGTCCCAGAGTTAGTCTTGAGTTGCATTTACAGTAGAAACATTCCGTAAACTTGGGTGTGCTCAGTTTTGCCCCAGTATGAGGAAGGAAATACAGTGCAAGAAAGATCTGGAGCATTGGATAGTCATGATCAGGTGATTTACCTCCAGCCAAGCTCTAAAACTGACCATGTAGCTTTGTTACAAAAGCTTTGGCACTGAACTGTGGGCCAAGAATGGAAGTCGCTCCACTTTGACTTAAAGAGCAAGTATTGCCTTCATGTGTTCCAGGCATAGCTCAAAGGTACAATCAATAGAAAGGTTAAAATAGAGGATAGGGAGATCCAAAACTGAGAAGTCCCATATGGTTGCTTTTCCTGAAAGATGTCTGCTTGTTTTGATGCTCATCCAACTACTTAACTATCTGCACTGATAAAAACAACCCACAATAAAGGCAGCTGCTGCCTCACAGCTCATGATGTTCTACGTTCAGCATCCTGTGTCCACTTTCATGAAGCAGATCAAGAGCATATGCTGAAGCACTACGTGTATTTTTTTTTGCCCCAGTATCTCCTGCTTTTCACATTACAATTTAATTAATTTCCCTATGGGAACATTATTTTCATGTTTTAGAAACTTTCCAAGCCAGTTTTCTTCTACACTGTCCCATTCAAAATACTGCCTCACTTTCTGATTAGGGAAAATGGGTTCAGTTTCCTTTGCATGTCTCTTCATTGATCCATGTCCTGGTTTTGGCTGGGGAAGAGTTAATTTTCTTTTCAGTGAAGGATATGGGGGTTTATTTTGAATTTGTACAGAACAGAGTAGTAATAATATAGTGATGTTTTTATTATTGCTGGGCAGGGCTTAGAGACAAGGCCTTTTCTGCTTTTTGCACTGCTGTGCTGGCCTGGAGACTGGGGGTGCCCGGGAAACTGGGAGGAGACACATTTGGGGCAGGTGACCCAAACTGACCACAGGGATATTCCTTTCCCTATGACATCATGTTCAGTATATAAAGCTGAAGGAAGAAAGAAGAAGGGAAGAACATTTGGAGTGATGGTATTTGTTTTCCCAAGTAACTGTTACACGTGATGGGACTGGTCTACTGGGGATAGCTGAACACCTGCCAGCCCATGGGAATGGTAATTGGATTCTTTGCTTTGCTTGTGTGGGCAGTTTTTGCTTTCCCTGTTAAATTGTCTTTATCTCAACCCACAAGTTTTCCAGCTTTTGCCCTTCAATTCTCTCCCCCATCCTGCTGGTGGGGGAGTGAGTGAGCAGCTGCCTGAGGTTAAACCAATATCCTGAGACTCTGCTTTTATAGTGTGGTGCACTCCAGAATAACTTCAGATTTCACTAATGCTGGGATTTCACTGGTTGAACCCACTTTTTACATACACACCCTTTTACATACACAGGCACAAATTCGTAGGCAGGGCTGTGGCAAGGAGCCTTGGCTGTGAAGGGAGTTACTGTACAAAAGAAAATGGTTGAACTCTTTTCATGCCCACCTCACTGAGGTGCTGTTTCATCCCATCAACCTTCCCATACCCAGCCTCTGCTTGAAAAAAAAGGCCTGCGTTAAGTTATGGACCACATTTTAATATTAGACCATCAGTTGACTTCTTCACCATGCCTCAGATGTAGAACTTGATAGCCACCACAATTTGATATCAAGTCAATATTTGCCACATTCCAGTCTTTTTTAAAGAGGACTACTCCTCCTTGCTCAAAGTGAGCTGGGCTGCACCTGCACTAGATTCTTGTCCCTCTCTAATTAACCAATTGTTTTATTGTACCCAAATATGGAAAAACATTAGTGTATGGACACAACCCAGATGTTCGCTCCCCAGTGTAAGGATTGGTGTTTTACCACGTGCTGGTGATTAGGTCTGAATCCTGAAAGAGTCCTTGGGTCTTTTTGAACTATGGCAGCATTCAGTGACTGAGAGCTGTCAGCTGTTTACATTCCTCGTCCTGTCTTTACATGGGTTAATTTAAACATACTAGTTTAGGATGAGGAAAGGCAGGGATGAAACCTGATGGCACCAGAGGTAAAGAGTGAAGGTCCTTACAGTGAGATGGATACCCAATCCCTGGAAATGTTCAAGGCCATGTTGGATTGGGCTTTGAGCAACCTGGTTTAATGGAAAGTTCCTTGTCCATAGCATGCCCATTTCTAGCTGAAACGAGAAGACTAAAAGTCCCTTCCAACCCAAATCATTCTGTGGTTCCGTGGGCAAACTCAGGCCATGAGTCCCTCTGGACAACTCCTCCCAAAGGCACCCAAAGCATTCAAACACCCATTGGGCCCCCATCCATGGGCTGTAGAAGCCAAAGGGAGCAACCTTGCATTTAGTGGTTGAACAATGTGTCTTCAGGAAGCTACACAGATATCTTCTGAAAAATAGATTTTCTCCCTTACCCAGAGGAAGGAGAGATTCCAGGGAGTAAGCCACAAACCTGCAGCTGGGAAAGAGCAAGAAGAGAAGGCAGCTGGGTTCAGTGCCTTTCCCTGCCAAACCCTTGGCTTCCCCATGCTTTGTCTGTGCAGCAGTGAGGAGAGCATTCCCCCCTTTCTATGAGGGCCAGGCAGATGAATGTCTCAGAGACTACAAAGGGTTTTTTGCTTGTGGTATTAGCAGGGACCACCTACGTATCTTGGACAGTTCCCTGGAAAGCCGTGCCGTGGGCCGGAGCAGCACGCCTGCCTCCCTGTTCCGCGCCTCTCGCTGCCACCCCTGTGCCTGCCACCCTTGCCAGCTGCCACCGCCGAACGTGGCACCGCCTGTGCCAGGAACAACGATCCCTGAGCAGAGCTGCCCAAGCACTGCCAGTCCCTCAATCCTGCTCAGCTCCCTGCGTCTCTCCCGGTGATTTACGTATCTCTGCAATGTTATTTATCAACTGCTCTATAATTAATCAGACGCAGAGCTTGGCAGCACTAAATGAGCAGCCTGTCTCCAGTGCTGCCACTGCCACCAGCCCCCTCCCCTGCCAGCTACCATGCTTTATCACACACCACAGCGCTGGAGCCTGCCTTCAGCCGCTCCTCATAATAGCAGCCAGGGGGGCTTTTCAAATGATCTCATCTCACCGGGAGAGCAGGCACTCATCCTGCCAGACTGGCAGGAAGGGAGGAATTAGCATACAGGTAAATGCCAGCTTCCTGCCGGTTATCCCACCAGCCACCTGGCTAAAGAGCTGCAGTTGCTCTGAGATTAAATATCGTGCTGTTCCTTGCTTCCTGACCTCTTCCTGCCCCTGCCACCCTAGCCTCAAATCTCTCTCCTTTCTGTCAGGTTGCTTTCTCTTGTTTTCTCCCTTTGCATCTTGTCCCAACATCCTTCTTTTGCTTTTCCTTTCTTCACTTTCCAACGTGTTTTTCTCATGTTGCTTTCTTGAGCTCACCCACTCTTACTGCTGCTCCCTTTCTCCCCAGTTCCCCTCTCACATAAGCCCCAGATTAAGTAGTCTGTGCAAATCAAATTACACTGTGTTGTTTTCATGAGCAAAAGCATAAGAGGAACCTGGACTCCAGAAGTCCTTCAGCTCAAATCTATCAGATATAAAGACCACAGATCCTAATCCAATAATAACATTTTGGCTCTGCCTCAGATTAAAAAGCAAGGCTCAGGAGACATGGGTCATGTTCCTAGATATGGTGTTTGTGGACAGACATGCTATTAGCAAGACACACTGCACCTCAATTTACCTGTCATTAAAATATAGAGGACAGAGATGCTAACTGACCCAAACTGATACAGTGTCCAGGCTTGTAAAAGTTATCACACACTCAGGGTTAAAGTGGAAGGCTTCAGAGATTGTCTAGAAATTTAAAATCTCTCTCCCATTTTATTCAGTATGGAGACTTGTATTGAACACACACTTTTTTGAACCAGCCTGTGGGAAACCAAGTGGGGACTATAACATTAGGAAAACTTGGCTTGACTGTAACCTTATTGCTGCTCTTTTCATGCTAAGGTCCCCCTGTGGGGGGAACCTTAAAAAAGCTCCTGCAGGAATGAGCAGACACAGTGAAGTTTTCACAGAGAACTTGGGCACTGAACAAGCCCTCCACTGGCAGAGGCATCACCTGTGAGTGATGACTGTGCAGCATATCTTGATTTCTCACATCCTCTTTCCCTAAAAACACTGGGAACATGGATGATTCTTAGACTTCAGCTGGGTCCCTCAGGCTTCTTAACTCTCCCCACACTAGCAGGCTGCCTAACTAGCTTATAATGACCACTAACTCTTCTGAAATGAGCCACCCTTTGTGGCTGAGGTGACCTCTTCAGACAAACAGGGCAAAGGAAGAGAAGCATCAGCTTTGTCCCAGTGCCAAATAACAACATAAAACTGGCAGTCTCTGACGCATGACAGCCTTGCAAAAAGGAAGAGACCTGAGCAAGGGACTCAAACCTAACCATCACCAATTAATATGAGTCCTCTCTGTTGGCCCATTGCACGTAAGTAAAACGGGACTGACATTAGTCAGGCATACCCAGATATTGAGCACAAGACGTAATCAGAGGGCAGATGAGAATTCTGGTGTATCCACTTGCCCATGCTTTTCATGCTAGAAAGCATTGCTTTTATCCTGCACGAAGAATGGAGGTGGGAAGCAAGACACAAGAGGAAAAAGATTGAATAATCTAGCACAAAATTTCATTTATTTATTTATTTAAAAGTAGATGGGGTATAATGGGAAAAACAAGAGAGATTAGAAGGAGAGGAAAGAGTAGTAAGGAAGGCAAGCTGTAGAAAATTGAGGTAATAGGAAATAAGGCAGATACAGAGAGATGTAGAAAAGCCCTGCTGAAAACCTTTATTTTAGCTCTGCTGTGCAGATGCTTAGCAGAATTTTTGCTGCCAGTGATGGGATGTTTCTGTTTCTCATGGATTTCTAGCTAACAGATTCATATTTTCCCTTTGGCTGAGGGCATGGAGTGTGTGTAAAATTTCAGTATTGCACCTCCTTGGAGCTTTCTCTCTTTCTCTTCAGGACTGCTGTTCTTTCAGGGCACTCTTGGAAAGGGTGCAAAAACAGCAGTTTAAAAAGCATTAAAGAAATGTAGTTGGTCCTAAAAGTCTTAGGTGGAAGGAACAGTATCCAAAAAGAGAACTAATTATTTGGTGGATTAAGGCCACTGGCTGGGTTTGCATAGTTAGCAGATGGACAAGAATGCAGTGGAGATCTTTTTCAGGATGGAAGGCATGGTGAGAACATCTGTCTGCTGCAAGCAGGAATATGTTCCTAGTCCACTTGGTCTCAAAAACAGAAGTGCAACCTCCTACTTGGACACAACTCACAGAAACCAAAACTGCATTGAGGGGCTTTTTTATGTTGTGAGATCAAAAGGCTGGGACTTGGCTTTGCAGAAGGGGTTTGGATGAGCCTCACAGTGTTGCAGACTGAGAACTGCTTAGATAGAGCTATAAAAGTAATTGCTAAAAAGACATTACCTTACAAAACCTTTGCCATCAGATTATGAGTTTGACTCCCGTGCATTCTGGTGGCACATTAAAATCATTACCATTTGCATCTGACCACTGTGTGGTGGTCTCTGTGTGAAGGAAGGTTTGTGGCCCTCAGCCATATCCCATTGAGCACATTTAAATCACTAGAAGCACTGAGTGTAAGGATAGCTGATCCTGTTCCACCAGACTGAAGTCAGTGCAAACCAGCACAAATGGGAAATCTACCCTACATGAACTCACAGGGGCTGGGGCAGATCCATCCACAGAAAAACATGAAGTTCTACTCCTTAACTATGCAGTGATCAGGATTAAATAAACAGCCCTAGACACACCTGTTCCTATAGTTGAAGTCTGCCACGTCAGTTAGAAAAATACATTATATTCCACCATAGCCCAGCAACTGGAGCTTCAAGTATTCCCAGAAGGGTCATCCTGCACTTGACATGTGACAAAGAACATGGAAAAACCACTGGAGAAAGAGAAAACCATGGTGTGTTCCTTGGAGCAAGAGGGTCTAAGTCCTTGGAAGCTTCTAAGTGAGAATTGCCAGAGTGCTTGGCCAAAAAGCAGGAGAAAAAACCAGTGGACATCTGATTTCTGTCCCTGCTGTCACACATAAACAGACTTTCTGGTAGGAGCCAATGCAGGGCAGCAGCAGCACTGCCACACAAAGATCAGTGCCACACTGAGTGCAGACACACTCAGCTCAGCTCTGGGCAGCAGTCTGTCCCCAGCAGCACGGTGCTTAAGTTGGGCCAGATGACCCTGCTGGGAGCCAGCATGGCAAAACTATGCCCACAAGGATTTGAACTCCATTGATCTTCAAAGTAACGAGTAACAAGCATTCATTTTGCAAGGAAAAGGGCGAAGAGAGGGGGAAAAGGCACACACATGGCACAGAGGGACCATGGCAGGCCATCCCAAGCAGCTGCATGTGTCCTGTTTCCAGTACTCTCACCATGTTGTTGCCCTGATTCTTGCAGCACATCTGCTGCCCTCACATCCCTGCAACAGCCATTTCCCCAGTGGGCCCAGACACATCACAACTTTTTAGCAGCCCAAAGGACAAAGCAGAGGAGGACTGTCTGAAAATGACAAACAGAATTATCCTGGTGTTATGCAGGACAGCAGTTGGAGCTAGCACTGCTATTTACAAGGGATGCAGCTTGCAAAAAGCAAACATCCCTCCATGGCCCTCGGGGTCTCTGCTCTAACTAACAAGTCGTGTGACACTGAAGGCAGATAATTAATCTCCCATCACAGCACCTGTCTGCACCACCCTTTTCCCTTATCTAATATCTTTGTCCCTGTCCCTCCCTTTACGGACACCATTTACAGCAAGGGGGAGTGAGGTTTATCACTGCCACCTATTGGCATGTGCCCTGCAGGAAGAACATGAGGACATGGCAACACTGCACAAAACCATCACCACTTCTCCATGTTGATTCTTCCTGTAAACCTGAATATACTTTGATGGCCAGGGCACAAAAACGCAGCACATATTTTGGATGGGTCTGTAAACTAGTTATGAGCAAAGCTGCATTAGCAACAGTCCTCTTGTTAGCAGTTTTGGGGGTGGTGGTTTGGTTTTTGTTTTGATGGGATTTTTGGTTTGGTTTTGCATTTTGGTTTGCTGTTGTCTCTTTTTTTCCCCTTTTTCACTTGTAGGACTTAAAACCAGAACTGCACTCTTCCATGTGGATATAGCAACTCATCTGGAGCCAGATCTTTTGCTATGACATGGCATTATGTGTTTTGGACATACTCTGCAGGTCCTTAAAATCTCTGAAGAGCTTTCCCCTCAGTACTGGAACCCAGTCTTATAGGGCACTCTGGGAGCATCCATGTTGAACTAAATTTGGGATATCTGGCTCAGTTCTGTATTAAGGTCAACTTTACTTAGCTCTAGCCATCCAGGCGAAAGGTCTGTTTTCCTGCTGGGTTCTATAACACACATACAGGCACAATGCAGAAAGCATTTTAAGTTTTCAACTAAATCTACCTCCTGCTTTGAAGCTCAAAAGGTCAGACTCGAGGTGGGGTTTGACACCAGCACTGGAATAGAGAAGAGACAGGAGGAGCATTGCCGGTCAAAAGCTAGGGGCATTGACAGAGCTGTGTCTGGGGAGCTCTGAACTGAAATACCAGGAGGGCTGCAGGGCAGATGGGGGGCACTGGCAGACTTGTCTAGATGGGCAAAGCTTGTTTGCTTTACACAGAACATGCCTGGATGCAGTCCCTGATGCAAGTCCCTCCTTTAATAAAAATCAGAGCTCTACTCTGATAAAGCTGCTGAAGAGAAAGCCATTCCTTGTTCTCTAAAGCTGACCTTTCCCTTTCCCCAGCATAGTTAGATCCCTTACAAGATTTGGTACATTTAAGAAGAATTTTTAAAAAACATTTTTACAAACATGTTCTGCATGACCGCTTCCACTAATCCTGCCGACAGGGGCGATCAATGCCTTTAAAGGAGATTTGTGGAAACCACAAAGAGTCAAATGCTGCCACTATGGAGATAAATGCCCCTTCTGTTCCTCAGCTGACACTCACCACAACACACCTCCTCTGGGGAAGGTTTTGTTCCAGACTCAACTTATTATTAAGGTGGGGCAGAAGTTCAGGAGTGTCTCACTAAGAACTGCTCCCCACCTGGTTTAATTTCTTACTAGAAAGAACTGTGCTTAAAGCACAGCTACAGCACCCTCTTACACTATGCTGGATTATTAATTCAACATCGATCCAGAGGAAACACACTCCACTTCCTACAGCACCCTGCTTTTGAAGGTAACCCATTCTATCGACCAGACTGAAGGTTGCTTAAATTAGCAAGAATAAATAAAACCTCAACTCCACTGAATAGCAAAGAGATTTGAAAAAAAAATTCCATTCTTTTTTGTTTTTTCATCCAAGATCAGGATTTTAGTACACTGTCCCTGATTATCTCTTCACATGTGAAACATTTTTACCCATCTCTTTTTTTGAGTCAATGCAGGCAGCAAGTCATCTGGGCAGAGGCTCCTGCTCTCAAACCAGATAACAAATCAAGCTATTCAAGATTAAATGCATTACCCTGCTTCCCACTATTTTAAAGGCCAGAGTTCTATAAACTAGTGCCAGATGTTTTAATTAGCAGAAAGCAACAGTATATTCCCTCACAGCATGTTCCAGAAGGGATACTGAAGCGACAAAGTAAAAAACCTCAACATGGAACGAATGCATGTTTCATTATACATCTTTGACTTCTTCCCCTGCACTCTGCCCACAAGCCTGCCTTTGCTAGGACTCATTCCAAAATATTACTTCAAGTAGATTTTGTTTTGTTCTTTACCGTTTCCTGGAAACCTTCGTAAATATATTCCACCGGTGTTTCTCAACTTCCCCTGCTCAATCAATCTTTGTCCCAACCCAAATCTATTTCACTTCATTTGAAGAAACTAACTCTGCCTCCTGATCTAACAGAGACTCCATTAGGGATGCAGCCACAGCACATTTAGCAGTCTCTTTAAACCTGTGGACACAGCAAGGCAAAAATTAATACTTCACCTCAAAAAGTCATACAGGAGTGTTTCTTACAGGAGGCATATGTAATCCACAGGAGGATGGTGCAATATGATACAGTTGCAGCTCTGTCACTACTCAGCTGATGAGGATCTCAAGATCAAATTTTGTAGAAGACTTGTGTGCTCATGCAGGTATATAACACAAGAGGGATTTCAAGTGACATCACACAGAACAAGAGCAGTTTGGGATGTTTGTTATCAAGATAATACTGCTATGAAAACATGGCTTAGGCATGATATGTTTGAGAACAGAAAGAGTGACCATTTCCTCACAAAAGACCTTATATCTTTTCTCCTGATGTTCCCTATTTTGTGCTCAGCATAAGTTTCTGCATTCCTGTCTCTGCAAAATTGGGGAGAGGCACTGGAATCCCCCTGATGGCTACTGGACAGGTGCAGTGTGCTTTCTGTTCCAGCACATTGTGGTGTCACACCTGGGGACAGCACTCATGCTGTCCACACTCAGCACAGCAGGGAAATATTTCTGAATTTAAAATTCACTTATAAAATTCTGTGGGGGATGGCTGTTCCCAAGACAAGAGCTGTCCTCAACACCAAGATTATATTGGTTTTTCCACCATCTGTAGGGTTCTGACCATGTTGTTCTCTTCCTTGAAGAAACCATCATAGCTAGGCAGGCAGTTTTGAAAATATTGGGCTGATAAAAAGGGAAAGATATAGAAAAATAATACCCTCACCAATGTATCTGTACTGGAAGAAATGCACAACAAAAAGCCAACACAACTAAAACATTTACCACTTCCTAATACTCAAGTTTGAAGTGAAAAATTAGAAATTACAAAGAAAACACAAGTTCTGGTTAATGTTATCCATTTGGTTTCTGAAATAAGCTTCAGGTAAAATTTGATGGCAATTGTCACATGGTGTTCTTGGAAATCCAGTTTTGCCCTGCTGCGTCTTTCTAGAAATGCAGTGACCTGGGATAATCTGCATGCTTGTTCCTCTCCTGCCTCTCCTGCTCTTGCCCCTTGTTTGTTCCTTCCTTCATCTCCTTCAGTGGCTTATTTCTGATTTCTCCTGTCCTTTGGAGTTATCAGGAGTAAGACACAAGATTGATTCTCCAGGTCAAACTGTTCCTCATCAATTATAGTAAACAAACCAGGAACGTGTTTTCTAGCCAGTCAGTCTCCTTTCTCTCTCTCTCTTACACAGACACACAGATGTCCTTCTACTTCCAAGGAAAACAGGAGCTGAAATGGGTTCATTTGTTATTTTCTCTTTAACAACAACCATAGTCGCATTTCTCCGATTTATCAACTCCTATGGAAAATGGCATTTCTTGGTGAGAAACAATACCAGATATTAATACAAACAGATAGAATTTGAGATACAAGCATCTAAATCCATTTTTGGCAACTCATATTTATGTATTTCAGGCTTTGGTTTACTTCAGGAGAAAGGATTAGGGGCACATGGAAAGAATAGCAAATCAAGCTGATGGGAACTTTTTAACTGGAAAGCCAGTGGCACAGAGGTTGGCTTCCAAAAGGGCTGTGAGGAAATACGTGAAAGAAGGGGAGGAACAGAATGAAAGAGACAGAGAGAGAGAAAAAAAAAGAAAGGGAAAAGGTCATTAATTCCTAACCTTCTTTCCTTTTTATTTCCTTAGCTGTTTAGAGCACAGCCTTTTCCCTCAGCAGCTCCCCATGGCTAAAGCCATTGCTGTGAGAAAGTTTTTCACCAGGTAGTCCCCATCTTATTCAGCAGAGGGGTTGATATTCCATCCCTTCAGAGAGAGCTGCACTGGTGCATGAGCCCCTGCAGATGGGTGGCACCAGGCTGTCACAGTGGCTGGGTGGCACAGTGCTGCCATCATGCAGCCAGCAGCACCCACAGCTTGGTTCTGGCCATGGCCAGCAGTGCAGGCACAGGGTGCTTCTCACTCATGAGCCCTCAGTTCATTTTGGCTTCAGGAGAGCCAAAGGAGGGCCCATTCCATCCCTCCTTTCTCTGAAGGGACACATCCATCTCCAGGGAAAGGGATCTCCTCTCACATTTCGAAAGACCAGCTGTCACACAGAGCTGTTGCATCTCTGGTGCTTTCACTGCTGCAGCACAAAATCATTGCATTCTCTTTCTGTCCCAACAGCTTCTAGAGGAAGTGCCATTACAAGCACCTTTTACTAGGTCAAGGCAATTTCTACCTTCTCCCTGGCCACAAGACAAAGCTAGTGTCTAATTTTATTTAGGACAAGACCATCTGCATAACCCTGAGAATGTTGATGCCATCACACATAAAACATTACAACACCACAACATGTCTCATGATAAGAGCTGAGTCCTTAGATCTTCAGCCTTAAGGAGGTTGTTAAAGATAATAACAGCTTTGTTTTAAAATGTAACTCACATGTGGGATCTAGACACCTTTCTGACAAGGCAATAAGGAGAAGGCAGCACCACTGCACAGCTGAATTCCCTTCTGGAATAAAGAAGGCCAACAAAGCTCCGATCAAAATCATACTGAGTAGTGATAAGCTACAAAGCCACTTTGAAAAAACACATCTCCTTAGATCATCCACAGCCAGAAGTGAACAACCCAAGAAATAACTACCAAAATCCAGCTTTTTCCACCATCACCAGCACTCAGGTGCTGACCATTGCTATGGTCAGGCAGCAGACTGTCTGACATCCTCACAACCAAAACTCTCTTCCCCAACACTTATGATCTGCCTCTTTAGTCCTTTTTAGGAATTCTTTGTATGTTGGCACTGGCACAAAATACTAGACTCTTGCTGTGGTCTGTCTTGTCTCACAGTGCCTCTGAGTTCTTTCACAATACAAATGCCTGTCTGACTGGTGTATGTACTTCCCATGACAATCAAGCACATGAATTTGAAGGATCACTGTCATCCTTAACAGATGATAGTGATGCTCAAATAAGCTTTGGCTGTTCTTACACATATTAAACTAGTGTGCTATTAAATAAATGCCAAAAGTGAAGGAGGAGATCTGTGAGGCTCCATAACCCTTCTAAATGAAGAAGCTTGTTATAAAACCACAGAGAAGTCTGCAAGAGTAAAACCCTAAAAACTAAACAAGTCCTGACTCCAGACTTTTCCTGAGTTTTATGTCTTTTTTTCCCCCTTTCTTCCTTTCATTAATAATAAAAAAAATTAATAAGTGGAATGTTCTGTAGTAACTTTGAAAGAAGTAATTTAATAAAAAAATTCAGAGTGCCTCAAGTTAATTTAATTCAATCCTAGGCTCATGCTGCTGCCAAATTGCACATTTCAAAACTGCATAGCCAAAGAATTTTAGGTGCCCTCTGAGAATGCCTGAAGTGAAAGGAAAGGCAGAGAAAAAAAGACCCATGAAAGCAAATTAAGGCAAATACCTTGCTGGGGGTTGGAGGGAAAAGAGAAGAAAGAGAAGAAAGAGGAAGTTTCGATTAATGTGCAAGTGATTTAGTGCTTATGAACAATAGCTAGGTAGAAGTGTTGCTGGGCATTAATTTAATTATTTAACACCTTTTGAAGGGGGTTAGGTATAGGTCAGGATGTAGGTTAGGCCAGTCAAGAAGAGGAAAGCTCTTCAGTAAAGAATAACTATTTTGCAAAATGAAAGTACAGCACAACAATTGAGTCCTGAGGGTCAGGGCTTCAAGCAAGAGAAATCAAGACTCTCTGTACTGAATTCTTCCATAGAATGTATTAAGCAGGGTTCTGTAGACATTAATTCTGGGACATGATCCAGTCTGGAGACTGAACACACATTGTGGGTCTGATCTGCTTCCACTGAGGCAAAACCACAGCCAAAGCAGGACTGAGTACAGTGAGTTGTTGCATCTGAGGTAGCTAAGAACCCACAGTGGACAGCTAGTATGCAAGAAAACATCTTAGAAATGTTCAACTGGAATTCAGTGTCCTGATGTCCTACACCAGAAAGAGTCTAGAAATGAAGAAGTAGGATGCAACTTTTGTCCCATAACTTTGCTCTGGAAGAACAATGCATGATACATTACCAATCCAAGATGTTTTTCACCAGTCCTGTCTATCCATACAAGTCCCTAGATCTCACTGTCACCATATTGTCCTATTTCATTTGCAAAAACCTGTACTCTGAAATCTGCCATCTCAGACATAGTCTTTAAGTTAGGAATAGAGTTGCTAGCATGTAGCTTGCTCCATCTCACAACTGCCACAGCTATGCAGCTCTGTCCTCTCTGCCCCCTGGGCCTCTCTTAGTGTCATTGGTCTCTTTGCAACAGGCCAGGTTTAGGTGTTAAACCCTTCAGAACAGAGAGTGTTGATTATTATAAGTGTGTGCAAACATTCCTCTGTGTCCTCAAGGCTTATGAAAAAGGTTACAACATGACTGCCAGTAATACCAGAGGACTGGATTTGATGACCCAAAGAGGTCCCATGGAGCCCCGTACCCCAAATCACTTGTTTCTGCTATTACTATTGGTTCTAATCTTATTGTTTACTTACTTAATAGAGCAGGTGAAAGTAAATTCTACTGGCTTTCTTCATGTTCAAGGTTAAAGCAGAGCAGTTCTGCTTGAAAAGCATTACCTCCTAAATATGCAATACAGTTTTTTCCAAAGGCTTTAGACTGTCTGCTATGATTTCCTCTTCAGGAGGATACAAGTTAAGCTGGATGTCATTGGAAAGTCAGTACTTTCAACAAGATTTTTGATAAAGCCACGTAATTAACAAATGACCTTGATGTTATCATACAAACTGGGCACATTTTCCATTGTAACAAATACCTCAGCTAGTGTCAGAAGATTTTCCAGTGTTCTTTTTGTATATGTGTAAAAATAGATGAACAAAGAGAAATAGAACACTGATTTATATATATATATAAAATATATACATATTTTAAAAATCAGTGCTTCCTAGCTCATACTGTTTCTCTTCTATTTTCTTATTTTTTATCTACTTGTTTTCATTTTTTTCACATTTATTTTTATCTTTCACAGTCTACTTCCCCCTATCTTATCTGCTTCTTTAGAAAATTATGATAATGGCCCAAGTTCTTCAAATGTATACACTTGATAGGAAATTTCCAGCTACAGCAAAAAAAGGTGCAAACTTGTTCCCAGCTTCACCCATTTTATGCAGTCTTTGCATCCCCTATACTCCACATGATGATGACTTGATTGTAACTTAGAGCTGTCTCTTTTTGAACTATATCAAACTTAATTTTCATGAACAACCAATATTAATGCAACAGGCTGAGTTTCAGTAAAAAAGATTTATAATACACACACTACTATTTACTGGCTTTTCCAATATTTACTGTGGTATCCAAAAGGGCTTTACGTGCATCTCTGAAGTTATCCCCCCATTTGGCATCTAGGGAGCAGAAGTCCATATCCTCTAAGATAATTAGATACTTAATGATCTACGTGTCTATTTACTTTTTGAGGATCTCAGCTGCAGAGAATATTAAGCGACTTACCCAAATGTCATACAAAAAGGTTGCGGTAGTGTCTTTAAAAAAAAAAAAAATCACAACAGAACCAGAAACCAATCTCCTAAATCCATATACTTTGTCTTAACTACTATCCTTGTGAATTACACTGTTATATAATGTAATTAGAAGAAAATAGCAAGTTCTATTCTAGGAACTTCTAATCAGCGACAAGCACTGCACTCCTAACGATCTCATTAGAAAAGAAATGCATAATTGCATGGTAGCACCATCGAAGAAGCTCTACCTCCAGCCAGAGGGGCATCCCTTTTCCACATAGCACAACTTCAACTAAGGCCATTCCTGCTCTAGGCAACACCAGAAACAGGGAAAAGCAAGAAGTGATAAGACTTCGTCTCTTCTAAACACAAGGTTAGGTTTTTTGAAAAATAAAAGAAGGAAAGGAAAATTCTATTACTAAGGTATTGGTTACTGAGAATTAATGCTAAGCTGGTGTTTTGCTGCAGTTCCCAAGTGCAGCAGTTTTATAAGCAAAGCCTCCTTCCAGTAGGAATAGATCTAGAAACCCTACTGACACCTTGGATTTGGATCCCATCTTTGCAAATACATTCATATTCTGTAATCACTTTGTACATTTTATTTATACCTGCCTATTATTAACTTGCACGTTTCAAAGCAAGCACCTCACTGCAACACTATAAATTGAGGAACCCAACCATTCCACCCTATCTTTAAAGGTTTGGTACAGCTCAGGCCACCCACCATATGCTTGATGTGACAACAAATGCTGTGACCCAACCCTTTTTTCAGTGGAGAAAGAGCCAGAGCAGGCAGCTGGCCCAAACTCCCAGTGCCAGAGCAGACATCTGGCACCATCAACAGCAGATATTATAGACCATGGCTGAGCTGTAAACCTTGACTTCGCTTTGAAGACCTCCAAAATATGAGAGCAACGTGATCTAGATTTTGTATTTGAAGTAACTACTGGATGCAATGGATCACTCTCCTCCACAGGACCTGCTTCAGCAGGCCCTTTTCAGGAAAGAGTTGTGCTCCAGTTGCAAGGATCACAGCTACACCTATGGGATAACAGGAAAGTCCTGTCAGATCCCGATGCAGTTATTATTAATAACTCATACACACACAGGGAGACAGTTTAAGGTTTTGAAAACAGACGTAGTAGCTGCTGAACGATATTTGCAGCTCTTTCACAGTTTCCTCTGCTAGCATCAGCAAACTCCTACTTGAGTGTGCCACTCTGTAAAATGGGAATTTTACAGCTCCACAGGGAAGATGTGAAGGAGTAAAGCACCAAAGCAAGGAGTTAGGCGCCTAAAAGCTTTATTGATCCAGGTCTGAGTATACCGTATTATTGGACTCTATGTTAGGTCATATCTGGGAGCCTAAGAAAAGCAGCTGTAAGAGGCAGCAAGAGGATTGAACTCTAACATAAGGAAAGAATATAAGAAAAACCATGAACTGAAACGCTTTAACCTATGAAGGCAAGGACAAGAAGTGGTTAAGAGGGGATTTCGCTTAAGCATGGAGAAGAAAATCTTAAGAGATACAAATCACGACTGCTGATGATTCTGTTTTCCTCCTGACACAGATAATGGGATAAGTGGGCATGCATGGAAATCACGGAAAGGAGAATTTCTGAGGAGATGAAAGCCTTTCACAAAGCCGGCTCCATTATACCATTTTTTCCTGTGCCTCCTGTTGGGAAAGGCTGGGAGTACTACCCTCGATTTCTCCACAGTCTGTCAGAGGAGCTGGAAGCTCTCCTGTGCCTGGGAACATGCCGTAAGCCCTGATCTGCCCACCTCACCAAGCAGCCAGGCTTGGAGCAGCTCTGAAATGTCCCCCAGCTCCTTCTCCCACCTAATTTCCTAGCACACTCCTCACATGAAGAGACGGGGACTGGAGTAACCAGGAGGGCTCACCCTGCTCATCCTGTCTGGCATGTGCAGGCCTTGAACTGGGAGTGTGCTGAAGGGCTCTGGTGCCCTGGTCCTGTCTCTGCTGGGCTAAAGGAAGGTACTGAAGCTGGAATATGCTCTGAGGGAGTCTCCTGAATGCTCCTCCTCATGCAGGAGAAGGCAGCGAGTGAATACAGCAGCATCTTCCTGCACTGGGCAAGCCAGTGTCAAAGCTCATTCACTGATGTGTGAAACCTAAATCTCTGTGAGGCTCCTCTTCATCCCTTTTTTTTTTTTTTAATTCTCCCCACCCCCAGCCACTCTCCTATTTTTTTGGGTGTTGCCATGGAAACTGCATCTGGTTTCCATTCTCTGTCTTTCAGTCATGTCCCTGCTCAGAGTCAGAGGCAGCATCGAAGAGACATTGATCATTGATGCAATGAGCCATCCCCGCGGGAGCCAGGCTGCCCTGTAACCCCGGGCCTCCCAACCACCACCTGCCTCACAGAGAAGGTCCAATCTTACTGCTCTTGGGGCAAGATTAATTAAAAGTGAAGTGGAACCAGGCCCTTTAAGGCAGCATCCTTTGGAGGGTCATGAGAAATGCGTGCACATACACACATCTCGGGCCCTAATGGAACTGTGTCAGGAGATCCTGGGTTATTCCCATGTCCCTGTACACACTGAAGTCTACCCCCAGCTTGCTACAGAGGAGCCTGGGAGACTGATGTGCTGTTTCTCTTTCAAAGCTAATCCATACCTCATCATCTGCCCCATTCCCTCCTGAGGCTGCTGGAGCAGAGATGCTCTTCTTTGAGACTTGCCTTAGGCCACACACCCTGGCAAGCCTAGGGCTGAAGGGTACACAAGGTACCTCACAGCCAATACACCTGCAGCCTTGCTCTTTCATGCCTTGCCACTGCTGGCTGGAATCTCATCACTTTCCCCAGTGGAAGAGGGTGTGAGTGGAGTAAGCACCAAACAGAAACAGCTGTGCTGACACAAGAAGTCAAGAGAGAAACATTTCCATTAGGAAGGGATTTCGGATGGCAAGCAACAAGAACAGCAACAGGCCAAAAAATGGAAAGGTGGATCAGTAAAGACAAAGCAATCTCAAAGGAAGGAAGAAAGGATGAAAAAAACCATTGAAACAGGACCAAGAGAAAGACTGGCCTGGTTTTTTAATTTCAGCTTGCTGCTAGCTGAATCCCTTTTCCTCCAGCCTCCTCCCACCACCTCCCCGAAGGGTATCATTGCCTCCTAATACACTGATGTGCCAAGGAGCCCTCTGACAGCTCTCTATTAATTAACTTCATGCCGATACAAATTTTATTTAAAGTTAAAAAAATCCAATTCACATTGATCCACCTTCATTGCTCCATGTGGCTGCCAATCAATGGCTGCTTGGCTTTACCTGACAGGGGAATAGATCTCGCAGCTGCTCGGACAAGGGAGCGCTTGCGAGGTGGAAAATAAAAGCGCTGTCTTTGGGTCTCTCCCACATCATACACCCATTCTGGAGGAAGACACAGCATCCCTTCTCCTTCCCTGATTTTTGTGCACCCTCCAATTTCTCTGCAGACCTCCCACTCCTGACAGTGGGAAGTACTCTCTGTACCAGCCATGCTAGGTCCCATTGTCCCAGCCCAGGAAGGGGTTTTTCTCATGTGGCAGACTAGGCTGAAAGCTTATACAATGCACAAGGGCTCAGTGGGGACCAAAAAGGGATGAATTGACCCCCTGCATTCAGGCTTCTGACAAGATTTGCCAAATTTCTCAATGGCAATTGTTGTTTTACTCTCAGAGGGAATAGCTTTGTCTCTTCCCCTTCCCTCTCCCCCAAGAATCGATATGGCTTCTACAGAGAACAGCCTTTCCAAACAATGCTTTGTCCCTTAGGCCTTGTCTGCAGTAAGAAAATTGGTAAGCACTTTTTTTTTCCCCCTCTGCTTTGCAAGGAGCAAAATAAGATGCTGGATAGGAAACATAACACGCACATCTTTACCCAAGGATGAGAGAAGGGCTCCTGGTCCTTTACTGCCAGCACAATATCTTTTAACATTACTGGATGCTATCAGTCAAGGTAAACGGTTTAGCTCTGGTTGAGTTTGGCTACATATGCCAACACAGACTTCAAACTGGCCTTTCTCCTAATGTTTAAAGTTACATGACTCATCTGTGACCCAGGAAGAAGCAGAAGATGCATTACCTTGCATCTTGACACTGTGAGAAAGGTCATTTTAGAAGCAGTTATAGTGTACTCTTTCTAAATCCCTTCTTGAAAAATAATCGTATTTCTCTACTAGAGGCAAAGCCTCCAGCTCTCCAGTATGGACGAGGTTTATTGTTTTATTATCAAGATTCTAAAGTCTCACAGTGAGGAGCTCCAGAGTTAGGGTAGTACTGAAAGAGACTATTTTAGCAAAAAATATCCAGCTTTAGGCATCATGTGGACGCTGGAGAAAGAATACTAAGCAAGCCCTGGGTAGCACCCTTGAAGTCATCATTAAAATTCCACCATTAAGCTTCCTGGTGGTAAGTCCATCTCTGATGGAGTCATACCATTCCTGCCAACCAAGAAGCCCTGCCCATATAAGCAGGGCATCCAGCCTACAGGCTTAATGCCTGACATGTACAAGTCCTCATATGCACCCACACATGTCTTAAAAGACAATTATATGCTGGCTTTCATATAAGAGCTTCTATTTGTGGGTGAGCAGCAAAAATAATCCTCTACCCCTGCCAAAGCTAAACATTATGACCTGAGGAAATATGTCAGCCTGTTTGTCTAATTTAGATGATGCTAGGCACACACTGGTGGGTGTACCTTATAAACCTAATACAAGCTGCAACAGAGGAGGCTGGATACCCCTGAAATTGAAGTCTAAGTGCTTGTTGTATAATATAACAGCATGGCTTGTGCAATTTCACCATGAATACTTGCAATCCTTAAGGCTGAATAAGTACAATACAGACTTGAACCAACAGAGAGAGAAAATTAATGGGCAGGAGAAACAGAGGACTGTTAAGTTGATCATGTTCTTGGTTCCTGGAAAAAAAAAAACCAAAATATTACAAACTTGATTTTTATGCTTGATAACAAATGTTTCAGACTAAATTTGGTGACACAGAATCCTCTCATTGCAAATGAAGTAATTCTGAAGCCTGTGACCTATTTTCTGATGGCAGATATCAAAATCCTTATCAGCTAATCTGTTTTGACACTTGCTTTTCCCTGAAAGAGAAGAGGAAGCCACAGAAAGTTTACTTCAGAAATGGATTCTGAGTTCAGGATGGGCCAAGTGGGAAGCTTGTGCTTGATTCTTATCCAGCAGGCTGGACTTTGAAGCAAGACAGGATTTGGAAGCAGCTACAGAAAGGATTTTGGAGGAAGAAAAAGCTTTGTAACAGGAGCTACTGAAAAACTAGTGGGTTCTTGGGAAAATATCTGTGTCCACATACAACCCAAATGCACATCACTTTGTCTCTCTTTGCTTGGTAGCACAAGCATTAGGTTTGTTTTGAGGATTTATACAGGCATAGCTCACACCGGGTCACAGGTTTCCAGCCTTCTGATGAAAGTATTTTTAACACCTCAAATCATCAGGATCTCAAGTTCCATCTGGTGGCCATCTCACTCCAAAGACACCAGGGTTGATAACTGAAGATAAGAGGATCCACAGAGCTCAACCCTGCAGCAATATCATAGCACTTCATATCCTAAAATGCCCTTCTAGTTTAGCATTTTCATTACTAGGGCAAAGATTAAAGCAGAACAAAATTAAGGAATTCTTTTAAGATAAAATAAAAAGACCCATGTAAAAGCAGGAAGCTCAAACTTCAGCTCCCAAGTCCCAGGGTAAGGTTTCATCCTGCTTCCTCTGCAGTCTGAGTCTGGCTCCTGTATCTCAGCTGAGACACCTGCAAGGTAGCTGTGAATGCAATTAAATGCTACTGAACTGAGCCAACATATTACCCACAACCCTTCTCACATCTGTCCCTGCAGGTCTCTCTGCTGCTCCCTCTTCCTTTCTTACTTGCTCTTTGTCCACTTTCCCAGGTTCTCTTTTTGCTTCTCTCTCATCTTGCAAGGGCAAAGATACACGCCAGCTACGCAGAGTAGAAAAAAAAAAAAACATCCAGGGGCTGCTGGAAGTGTTCATAGCCACAGCAAAGGAAAAGCCCTGACCCTCACAAACTTGCCTTCAGACAACAAATCAAAGGCACTTAAGCTGGCATTAAACCACCTTGGGCTTTTGGAGCTTGCTGGCAGAAAAACAAAAGCTAGAAGAGAAAAGGGAAAAGGGGAAAGGAGAGAGGTAAGCAGGAGAAAAAATCCCAAACCTCACAAGTAAACTAAAGAAGTCAGAGGGACAACACAGCTCTGTCTTTGGTGTTTGCTTTGATTAGCATCGCTCCCCTTGGACACTGAGGAATCACCATCCACTCCCCTCTTTGGCCCCCTCCTGTCTCCTTCCCCCATTCCCTGGGACACATGCAGTACTGTACCTCCCCCTGCCTTTACCACACTTTCCAACACACCTTCTCCTCCTTCTCTCCAGCCACCCTTACCCCTCAATTCCATCCTGGTCTCAGACTCATTTTCTTTCCCAGGCCTTGATGGAAAGGAGCAGGTTTGAAATTAGCTGCTATTCAGTCCCAAATTGCTGACCCTTGGGAGCAGGCACTGCTGTATGCGCTTACAGCGTCCCCATCACCGCTTAATGCCTTCTGATATTGCTACAGGAAACACATCTAAAGCCAGAAGGGGTCATTTGGGCTAATACAACTTCCAGGATAACATGGACTGCAAAGCCACTCACTCAGCAGTTTCAGCACTCTGTGGAGAAAGTTGTTTGCATTACATCATCTCTTAGAAAGGCATCCAGGTTTGCCTGAAAGGCTCCAGCTGAAGCACTGTCTACCATAAACCCAGTCAGACCAGCTGGTATCGTCCTTTTAACTTCTGCCTCCTCTTTAGTACGAATTTGGCTGCCATCACCTCCTGATCAGCATGTTCCATTATACTTATGCCTCAAATCATCACACTGTCAGGACTTGTCAAAACCTTTCTTTTTCTATAGGGAAAATGCCACAAGTTCATTTTATTTTTTTTCCCCAGAAAAAAAACCCATGCTTAGATGAGAGACTTTCCTGTGAATTAAAGATATTGGGAAAAACCCATTTTGTTTAGGAAGCGTGAGAATCCTTTTCTTCACTGAGGCTGAAGTCCCCTGCTTTGATAAGAACAGAGAGTTTCTGCTGCTACTACACAGACTTTTTGTTTGAAATACAGAAATTCAGACTGGACACATGGAAAAATCTCTGTTCCAGGGAGGCTGCAGCAAGTACTCAAAGTAAGTGTAGGACCTGCTCAGCTAGATAAAGCCATAGTGACCTGATCTGACACAGGCAGGTGTATTTGAAGAGGAGGCCAAACTTTCTGACATCCAGTGGCCCTTCCCAGCCAGCATGTCTGCAAATTAAACACAAATCAAAACAAAATACAAAATACTCCATCTTACCTGAAACTGAGCATTTCTGCAAGCCTTTTTCACAAAATTATAGTATCAAGGAAATGGTGCTTTCCAAGGGAAGACTTGGACAGTGTTTTAGCAGGAGCTATAAATATATTCTTGAATTCAACTCCTGAGCTTTCCTTAACATGGGAAAAGCACATTTAGCTGTCTTCACTTTTGCTTCAGCCCATTCCTACCTATGTAGAGATGTGGAGTACTTTATTTAGTGTATGATGGTGCACTCCATCTTTTTTTCATGTGCAGTGGATCATATTAAAGTACATCAGAGCAGTCCCTATGCAACACCCAGTTCCCTGCAGCGCCTCCTTTTTTCCAGAAACCCTTTGGGGAAAAAAAAAATCAACATTTTTGTTCACAGAATTTCAGCTGAAAATTCTTTTGAGATAGTCTTTTCTATCAAAAAGCTGTCAGCTTTCCCACTGAAGTCTGGAACAGATTCAAAGTGACAATTTTTTCCTATGTTTTGCTTTAAAGTGTCATATTCCTATTTTTTATTTTTTTGGAATGGAATAAAAGCAAACGTGACACAGTGGCATTTCCACTCCAGCTATCATTTTGTTTCTCCTTTTTTTTTTTTTTTTTTTTTAAGCTGAGAAACAGAAACTGAATATTTTTAATCAAAACATTGATTTTTAAACTGTTTGTTTCAAATTCCTCCTTGGAAAACGCTTTATTTTTTTTCTCTAGCAAAACTGATGTTGTTCTCTGTCCTAGAAAAGTTCATTTTCAACATTTCTGTTTCTTTTTCCCTGCAAGAACACTTTCTGCACATAAGTTCAGCCTGTGCAAATTCATTTCTCTTCCTTGGCCGTTAATTGGGCAGACATGGCCCTGCAGGAAGGGTCCTGGGAAAACCCCTCTTCAGTTCGTGTCAGGGATCTAAAGAGAGCCTGTAATCTCTGCCCAGCTGACAAGGGTGGGACCCACTGCCTCTGAGCACACTTCACTTTTCCCACACGCACATCCAAACATCAGGGACAGTGCAAAAATTACTGGAATGTCAGTAGCTGCAGACAAGTTGGGCAGCAACCTCTTGTTGGTGGCTGACAACAAAACTCCCAGAGTTGTAGTCAAACACACGTGGCTTTCATAGTCCTTAGAGCTCTCTAGAAAACCATAGTTCCATAAATAAATGAAATATTTAGGGCACAGTGAGTGACCCTGCTGACTGAGGGTATCCTTATCCTTCCTCCCTCAGCCTGAGGACCCAGCTGTCAGATTTTGGTCAGCAACTCAGTGCCCCAATGTCACTTTGCATAGGAGAGGTAAAAGCCCTTTTTGGTCAAGAGCAAAGATCCACAGCCCAATTTAATGAATTTTACTTTGGTGCCAGGCCTGTGGCAATATCAGTGTCTCTGCCTGCATTTTCTCTTCAGGACTTAGGGAAATGTAGAACTTCCAAACTCCTTAGCCAAGTTGACTCTGCTGCACAATCCTTCTTTATATTTAATCCACACAGTGATGGTAATGTGGCTGGAAATATTTGCCAGCAAGGGATTGAGTGGGTGTGAAACGGGTTTGCAGAATTATTGCTAGACTATTTAATTTTGATTTTAGATACATATGCTTCTCCCTGCTTCTACACATTGTTCACTTCATCTCTTTGGCTTCACACCTTTCCTAGGACAGTTCTGGTCAAGCTTGTCTGGTTTTTTCTTATATTCAGTGTTGGTTCATGAAGTGCTGTCTCTTGAAGGACATTTCCAAAACCCTGGCTGCAGATCCACCACTCAACAGCACTCTATCCATTTCCACTGAGAAAAACTGATTAGTCAGTCCTCAGCTCCCTTTCCCCGAAGGCATGTGGAGGCAGCACATAGCAAATCAAGAACAAATGCCTCTGCTAGGAGAACTTTACTAAGGATAAGTCTTGCATAACAACTTAGCTGCCTATGTAACATATAAAGCATCAGAAAACGCCCACTGGAGTATCCCTCAGAACTTCAAGGTTGCTTCATGGTCCAAACAAGTTAGCAGCTTTCCTCATTGCTATTTATGTTGCACCTTCATTTTTATATTTTGAAACAAGCAGAGCTTTCAGCACTAGAAGTGGCAGCTGCAATGCTGAACTCACATCTGCAATAGGGAGAAGCCAGTAAATGTTATGGAGGAGGTGACTGCTGGAAATGCTGCTGCTACTGCATCCGTTGCAGATCCACACACGTAGAGGCACTTGCTTTTTCAACCTCACGTGTATTCATCCAGACAGCCAGATTAGCAAAATGAGAGGTTAGAGCACCTCCTGGCCACCTGGTTTAGTGCAGTGCCTAACCCTCTCTCTCTGGTTTAGCACTGACTTCCCTCCACATCTTCTTTCCCATCTGTCAGCGTGATCTTCCAACCTGCAACACAGAATCCAGCTGAAGGAAGAGACAGCTCCATTAACCGTTAGAGAAACTTGTGCATGAAAACTAATTCAGAGTCCAGACCTCATGTCTAAAGAGAGCACAGTTCTGTGGGTGTGGGGAAAACGAGACACAGAAGTCAGAGAACACCAGCTACAGGATAGACACATTCTGTCCTTATGCTCTTTCTTCAAAGCAAGAGGAGAATGTAA
This sequence comes from Melozone crissalis, assembly GCF_028551555.1. Taxonomy (NCBI): domain Eukaryota; kingdom Metazoa; phylum Chordata; class Aves; order Passeriformes; family Passerellidae; genus Melozone; species Melozone crissalis. Next base: position 16,621,454 of record NW_026535786.1, on the reverse strand, counting down.
CTCTTGCTGATGTCAACGTGAGATATTTTGTACCCTGAGGAAGGTGAGAGAGCACCAAGTAACTCCTAGCACTTTCCCAAGATCTGAGGAATCAAGCTGTTTGGAGTCTACTCCAGGTGTTAAAAAAAATTTTAAAAAAAACCAAAAAAAACCCACACAAACAAAACCCTCCAAAACAACCCCAAAAAAATAAAAAGCCAAACAAAAAATTAAACCACAATTCAGAAAAAAACCAAAAAACCAAACACAAAAAAATCCCCACTCAACTGCCCAGATAAGACAGAAAGAAGTGCAGAGGCATTTTGAACAAAAAGTGGGTTAGACATTGAGTAGCAGTAATATCTTGGGAAAACAACTGCTCTCAACAAGCATTGTGTTTTTAAAGGTAGAAGTGGTAGCAGTCAGAGCTGAAACACTTCAGACAAATTTTAAACCCAGCTCTAATGCAGTGGCACAGCCTGCTGACTGCTTTCCCATGCACCCAAGCCACATGAAGGACTCTCCTTATTTGGTCCTACTCCTGCCTCCCTCCTTTGTGCTTCAGAGCCATCTCCCAACCTCACAGACTCTCACTTCAAGAGGAGTCAAGAAATTTGCACCAGAGCCGCAAAGGAAAGCACTTCCTAGTTCAGGGTTATGTGCTGCTCTTGCACAGAATCCATGCTCTCCAGGGCCTGCAGGGTCACTAACAGTCCATGGGCTTTCACAGTTTTTTCATGTGGCTGCACACACACAAGCACCCTTCTGTTATAGAATACATAGATCACCCCACCTCCACGGGTTTTACATAACACTGATAAACTCTATTACCCAGGCCATAACAACCAGGCAAACTGCTCTTACTCCTATTTATACTCAACAGTTCCCCAGTGCTGGGCCTCTGAGCTAGCCAGACCCCAGGTGGATGTGTGTGTGTGTGTGTGTGTGTGTGTGTGTCTGTGTGTGTGTGTGTGTAGCAGGCTGACCAAAGAGGGGCACCAGAGCTGCATTATACTGCTGAAGAGACAAGGAAACCCATATGGGGCAGAAGTCCTCAGCACAAGCATAAAAATGTGGCCTCTCTGAGTGACCTCCAAGCAGAGGGGCAAAAGCTGTCTCAGCAGGATGCCATCCATGCTTCTTCCTATGGTGGGCTACAATTTTCCTCTTAGGGCCTTGAAGAAAGAAAGAAACACATACTAAGGTAATCTTTTAGTAGAGACTAATATTTAGGCGTTAGACTAAACCAAATTGAACTGGTTTAGCCATGTGCAGAAGCAAAGCAGCGATATCAGCCTTTGGAAAAAACTTTGCAGGGTGTGTGCAAGGTGAAGCAGTGAGAAGTGCCTGTCGTGGATGCCTCTGGTGGCAGAACCCATCAGTGCACAGCTGCACCAACTGCACAAGGATCAGTACAACAGAGAGGCTGAGTCACCATCACGAGCCAGACGGATGGAGACAATCACAGTGCCAAGTCGTGGCAGAAGAGAGTGGAGTAAGAAAATGTCACCCGAACCTCCCCAGCCAGAGGGTATGCACGAGAGGAAAAGGGAAGCACATCACAAAATGGTGTCATGCTGTGCTTTGCAAATCTGGGGAAGGGCACACCATTACAGGTAATTTTGGTACATGTTAATGAACCAGATCAGCTACCTTGAAGGAGAAGCTAGCTGAGAAAGAGAAGGACAGGGGCTCCAACACAATCAATCGTATGTACTGAAGCCAAAAGGGGCATAGGTACAGCCCCAGTGCTGCATGGGACCTGCTGTAACACCTAGGAATGGACACCTTCCCATCAAAGTGAGGGCTTGATAGAGGAGTTACTACACAAGGCTACTGTAGAGCATCTGTTATACACTCACAGGATCAAAATCACAAGTCTGAGAGAGAACTAGATACCCAATTTTGTCAAGCCATAGCCACAACAGGAAGTCCAGTCTTCCACATGTTCTGTATGCTGCTCAGGTCACTGCAAGCATGCTTAGCAGCTGTTGAGCTCCATGCTGGCCTGGTTTTCTTATCTGGTTTTTTTTTTTGGGCTGCCATTTTCATGACTTCACCTCATAAAGAGGCCTATTTAGTTCAGTTAAAATGAAACAAACACCACAGACAACATAAAACAAGATGCACGTAGTGTTGGATGTGAAGGTGGGGTCTACCAGGCATGCCCTCAACCCTTGCAGACATCAGATGACTCTGTCAAGTCTTGCATGCCTGGCATATGATTCACGTGATCACCTTTTTCTCTTTGCTCTCCTGTGGCTGGCCTTGAGCCTCTGCTTTTGATATATCCCAACTTCTCTTCTTGTGTAACTCTCAGCCAAAATGCAGTTGGCTAAGTGGGGGATTCCAGGATTGCAGTGGGCTGGTGTAGGGGATTACAGGATAAGAGAGAAGCCCTGATGGCACACAATATTCAGGATGGTGCTGCCACAGAGGGCCTGCTTTACCACTAAAGTCCCACCTATACAGTTGTTCCTTTTCCATGAATCCTGTTCCCCTGCCCCCCTCCTTGCATTTCTTGACTGGGATGGAGCTCTGGTGTTGGGAAGGATCTATACACATTATTTTGCAGGACAGTCAAGTGGAGAAGGTATCTAAAATTGAACCTCTGGTGCAGAGAGAGCTCCAGGGCTTATTCAAAACTGGTCCTCACCCAGGGCAAGGTGGAAGTCTCAGATATAATGAACACAATAGAAGCCAATTCTTTACAAAGCTGTTGAATGGGGAGAAAACCAGAAAACTCAGGGACCTCAGACTGTAGTAGCAGTTCAGTGTCCTCAGACCAGGTCTGAGACTGGATTCAGGGGGAAAGAAAGGATAGCTAGTACATCCTGGCCTCCATCCTCATTCCTTATTTTTGCCTTGGTGCACAAGAGAAAGAGCAGGATGGGAAGTTGGGCTGATCATTAGAACACACTTTTAATCAGACCTTCATGAAGATCACAAAGTCATCAGCTTGCGGTGACGGATTGCCAGGGACTCCATGATGAATGCATTTGCAAATATTGCTGCAGAATAATTTCCTTCCGTCGCCAGAGCACTCCAAACAAATTAGATTCCCTCTAATCACATCTCCTGTCTGTGGATGAGGAAAGATGGGCCCGTCAGCACAAACGCATTTAGGGGGTGGGCAGTGGAGGGGAGAGAGTGGGAGGTAAGGGGTGAGGTGCAGTGATGCAGCAGGCAGGCAGATGAGGTGCTGGAAACTTGCCCAGCTTTGAGGAGTCTTTGAGCAGTGGTGTGGATACACGGTAATCCCAAGCGTGTTAACAGCTCTCCCCCTGCTTGCACACACACACAAACACACACACACACACACACACACACACACACACACACTCACACACTCACACTTACCATGAATCCTAGAGGATGGAGTAGGAAAAGCCAGAAATTCATCTGGAATTTTACAATGGTGCAGAATAAGAGGAAGGCAAATAATGCCAGCATCATTTATGCCAGAGGGCGCAGCCCTCACTGAAGTTGCAGAGATGAGCATAAAAGCAGTTTCCGTGATGAGGCAAAGCTTGTGCTGCTTCCCAGTGTCTTTCCCATGCCCTACCCCCAGCTGGGATTCTTGAATCAGAGAATCAGAAGCAGATTTGCTGATAATCCAGTGCAGGTGACTCACAAGATGTGGTACTCAGGTGGGGACCTAGTTGGGAAATGTTAACTAGTGCCAGGTGGACATTATGCCATGCTGGAGGCATTCAACAAAGTGGCAGCTCTTTTAATTCATACTAAATCTAAGCATATTAGTTTAAGCTCTTTGAAATGAGGGACATAACAGGCCTCAAGTTTAAAGACAAACAAAGGACGAACAGCACTGTTTTCTTAAAAATGGAAAAAGCTATAGCAGGGAGAATGGCCTAAGTAAGACGTCTGAAGGCTACTGTACTTCTCTATACCACATTTAAAATAAGTGCTGGAAGCTGGCCAGAAATATTATTGCAGAGTAGCACGCTTATGCCGATATCGTGTCTATCATCTACAATTTTCCTGAATGCATGAATTAACCCAACAATAGCTTTCTCCTCCCTTGCCTGAAAATTAAAGTGTCACCGCTTAGCAGCTGACCTGACAAGTCACAAGACTGGACAAATGCAATCCACTGAGGTAAGTTGGTAATACAGCAAGCTGAATATTTCCTTTATTCAGCTGTTCTCCAAACCAACATTGGTTTGAGAGCCCTTTTTGCTAGGAAATTGGAGGAGCCTGATATTCTGAGAAAGCTGATTTTGCCACATTTTCACACATAGGGTATGAGAGAGTGCAATATGGTGGAGGAGACAAGGATCACATGCACATTCTCTGAATACAGAGCAGTAGGAACAGGCTGAGAGAGTTGAGTGCAATGAAAAGTCTAAGACAAGTATGTAAGGAAGACTGTGATACACACTGTGCTTGCAGGCCTGTGTGTTATCCGTTGAAGGACTTGGGAGTTGTGCTTTATTCATTTCCCTGCTCAGAGGAGCTAGAGTAGTTTTTGGCTTCTCACTCCCTAGTTGGTACCAACTTTCTGTTCACAGTCCCCATTTCTGGCAGCTCAGAAACGCTGCCAACAGCTCTCTGCTGAAGAAAAAATGTAAGCCCAGTCCATGCCCCTTTTAATTAGCTTTGAGATCTGAAACTGAGTGAACCGGCACAGAAGAGAGAAAGTAAAGACCGAGTCTTGTTTCAAATACAGCAGGGAGCGAGCTGTGGAATGGCGAGCGGGGGGAGCGGAGGAAGGAGAGGGGAGCTGCTGCCCCAGCAATTGGCCTTGTTTGCTCTCCTGGAAGCCTCTGTGTGCTTTTCCTCCAACGTGCCCTGGATTTATATAGGGGGAAAACCCTCATGGCCAGTGAGCTCAGAACAAGGCTTGGGGCAACACTGCTGCCAGCTTCCCCTCCTCTTGTCCACTCGTGCTCCCTTGTGCACCCTGGCACAGCAGGGCCTCCTTATCAGGTATGATAAGCAGCATTCCAGCGCTCAGCTGGCAGGCTGCCAGCTCACGTTCCAGGAGCCCGGCCGGGCGCTGCCGCTGTGTGAGCACACTTTAATAAAACCCTGATTTTTATCTGAACATTTTATTAATCCAAGCTCAGCCGCTTGCCAAAAAAGCCAACGCACTGAATATGCCAATGAGTGTTCTATCCAGCTTCTAATGCCAATGTACCTCTGCCCACAGAGTCTCCTCTGCTTCACACTGGGATGCATTTTCTATGCAGAGTTTCTTCAACTTTATTGCTTGTCCCTGCAGCATGCTAGCAGAGTGGCAGAGGCCCTCTTTAACTGATTTGCCCTCCCTTCTTTTGCAGACAGATTTGATACAGAAAGGGGAAAAATTTTATTTTTTCATTATCACATTCCTACTGGCAAAATTACTGTTTTCTCCATATGCAGAGCTCATGGAAAGACATTAGACAGCTGCAAGCTATTCCTATAAAAATTAGATTTAAAAAATACCCCCTTTCTTATCCTTCCACTGCTGCCCTGCTGTCATTCGCCACCTCTCATGATACATCCGACTCAATCATCTCACAGGATGGGCTGAAACACAAACATCACTGGGTGCTAGAAGGCAGCCTGTTGCAAGATGGCAAGAGGAGAGGAAAAGGAGAGATGGAGAGGTTTGTGTGGGACTAGGCTTAAAAGATGGGGATAGATGTTCTAAAAGTATCCATAGTCAGTACAGTTCTACGTGCCCTGGCTGATGGATTGACATTTCCTGGAATAAGACAGCCTGCTCTGCTGCTCTTCCTACTCTTGCAGTGCCAGTTTGAGAATGGGACCCAAGGGCTTTCAGCTCAGTAAGAGACTACACTGTTCAGCCATGTCCTCGCCCTAATGGAGTAGTCCTCCTGCTATCCATAAGAATGATAACATTCAGTGGAAGAGCTTTTTTGAGAGTTTTATTAGAGCACTAAACACCTTGTAGAACTATGATACTGATCCTCATTCTTTACTGTTTCCAAACTGGCAATTGTATTTTGGCTTTTTATCCCAGGAGGAAGTCACATATTTTCTCATTCCATCTCTCTACGGCACTTCTGTAGTGGTTGTCCTCATTTGTCCACTGCTGTTTTATATGCTTAATACATTTCCCATCACCAGCTTCAGATCAAACTCTCCCATTCTGTATTCCAAACCCTGCTCATCTGCTGCTGCAAGCACAGTTTGTCTTCCATCCCACTTAAGCCAGGCTAAATCCTAACGTACTCCTGTGTACAAGCTCAAAACTTCCTGTCATTCCTTTCAGAAAAGTTCCTCATTGTTTTTAAGCTTATCTTTGCAAACCTTCTGACTCTTTGGGATTCTCCTTCAATCCAGTTAATGGTTCCCTTTTCAGCAATCTGATCTGCCATACCTATTGCTCAGGGAAAACCATAACAAAGACCAGGTGCTGGCCAACTGGGACTGCACCTTACCAGGCAACATGATGTGAAAACACAAGACAGCTGAATGATACCTCCCAAGCCAGCCAGGCAAAAGCAGCTCAAACTGTAATTAGTAAATGGTAAACAGGGATTTGAAAGCTTGGGCAAGGATGTACACTCAATTCTTCTCAGACTATTCATTTGGGCAGACACATTTTAGAGGGAGGGAGGCAGACATTTAGTGTTTTCAGTCTATTAAAACTGGAACGAAACAGCAAGGGGAGATGGAGTTCTGCCTGGCAGCTCAGGAGATACTTAGGAGAAGCTGAGGTTTGGCTCTTAGTTCTGCTGGAGACATCACATGCAATATCAGCCAAATAACTATACCTTAGCTCCTTCTTTGTTTAGCTACAATGCCTAAAACAGCCCAGCCCTGGCTTCAACAGGAATTGTGAGATAACACATAGCAAATAATGACTGAAATTTAGATTTGGTGTTCTCCTAAAGGCTGCAAACAACAAGAAGGTTGGAAAAAATACTGTGGGGGTAACAGAGAGGTGAAATAATTAGCTTAAGAGTGCCTTGGGAATAAGAAGATACTAAGTCCTATTCCTATTAGGGTTTTACATAAAGTCTATATGCTCCACATCTCTCTATTTCCTCAGGCAAAAGACAGGCTGGCTGTATATGCTAGCCAAATGTTACAGTCAATCCCTTCAGCCTTAATCTTTGGGTCTGTCTTCATTTGCATCAGTCAACTAAGTCCAAAAAAACCCCCAAACCAACAGTGAATCAAACAACCCTCTGCCCCCTGCCAAACAACAATCAAATTACGCCCTGCAGAGTACCAATGAAAGTTTCAAAGCAGTCTGCTATTTATCTGCTGTAGGCTAAGGGATATAATGGTAAGTCACATTTCTTATAAGGGCTGGAGCTAAAACCAGGTTCATTAAGATTTATAGTCTGCATTGTCTAAAGGCAAGAGCTGTTTGGCCCTAGGCTCTGGACAGCAAAGATTTCTGTGCCATGCAGAATGATTTAACTTAGGTCCTAGAAAAAGTGTAGACACAGTAGTACAGCGTTGCTGATCAAGCTACTGTGCTCTGCTTCTCCAGGCAGCCAAGTAATCTGACAGGACATCTTCCCACACAGTTATTCTGCTCCCAAAATAGCTGAGGTGATCTTGAACAACGCTAAGGCACATGCAGAGTGATGCTCTCCTGCCCTTCATGATCTTACAGCCATACTGCCTGTCAGTCTTTCCATGAGTGATTGCTTAAATCTAGCCAAACACAGGTTAAATCACTTAAGAAACCAAACCATCATGGATGTAATAATCAATTAACAGCTCCCACAAAACTCATTTGCTTCATAGCTTGATTTGCTCTAAGGATTCAGTTCTCTCATCATCTAGGTGTATGATCTCAAAGTGGAGATGTGAGCATCTTTCACAGACCTAAAATGTCCTTTCGAAGTGGCATGCAGTTGTACTGTAGATGAGACTTGAATTAAAATATTTCTGCACTCCTGACATTAAAGACTGCGTGCTACAGGACAGTGAAGAAGCCAGGAGAGTCCCCTCCAGTCAAAGTTTAGCATTAAGAAGGTCAAAGCTTTAATGAGTACAGCATAGGGAATAAGGCTACTAATTTTGCCTTGTGAGCATAGTTTTAAAAGGACTAGGGAAGGAACAAAGCAAAGTACAACTTTTTTCTTTTTCTTTTTTTTAATATTTAAATAAGTGTGATTCCAAGCACAGTAACTGGAACCACAAATCTCTGAACTGAGGCAATGGTAGGGGGGGAAAAAAGAAACAAACAGCTATGGGGTGTTGGTTCCTCAAGATCTTGAGATATTAGTACAACCAGAAGCTTGTTATCATTTTTGGAAACAATAATTGATCACAATATTGTAGTGGTAAAGGTGATTACACGTGCCTGGGCAAAATTCAGCACTGAGCAGTAGCTCCTGTCAGCCTGGGGCAGGGGCTTTGGGAAGCCTGCAAGAGAAATTGCTCAACTGCCCTGCCCCTGCCGTGCTGAGGGCAGTCCCAGAGTGATCACAAGTCAGAGACTGTCTTGCTTCACAAGAGAAAGATTAAATACTGCAGTCTCTCCCTAGAAAAGCAGGCTTGTAATTCCAAGGACCCCTTTGCAAGGCAAGAGTGATCAGAGGAGGTAGAGTAGCCCACAGCAGGAAGGCAAGGTGCTTGCCAGCCCCACCTGACAGGCGTGCTGGCATGTGCCCCCAGCTACGTGACTGCAACTGTGGCTGTTCCAAACTTCTCTCTTCACAGGCTCATGCAATATTTGTACAAAGCAATATTATTCTAAATGTTTTCTAATTATTCCTCTGGATTAATGGAAACCTGTTCTATTATTGACGGGTCTTTTGCAATATTTATAAAACATGGATTGGATTAAGGAGGAATAAATAAATATGTAGAGGATGCCTAACATGTAAATAATAAATATTCAGCCATCTATTTTTTTCACAAGCTGGTTTAAATATATGGCATTTTCAATAAATCTTTAATAACTCTGCAAATATTTATTTATTTGCTTTGAAGCGTAAGGGAATTGCAAGAAAGCTCTACAGACTCCAGAAAGGGCAGGCAGATGGAACACATGCCCTACCATTGAGCCTTCAACCATCTTCTGGCAAGAAAAGTAAACACATCCAGAGCTGCTTCAAGGCAGGAGAAAAGAAAGCTGAGGGAGAGGACCTTCAGGAACTGAATGGAGAAATACCCAAGTTGCTTCACAGCCAGCCATGCTCCCCAGCCATCACAGCTGCACAACACAGCACCTATGCATAGCAAATCACCACCACATTTTGCAAAACTGCAAAATAATGCAAAATAATGCAAAATTATTTTGCATTACTTTGCAGTTTTACATTACATTACAGAGAAATTCTCAGCTCTATGGGGCCTTCTGCCCCAGCAGCTATTGCAGCAGCAAGAGAACTACTGAGGATGTATTTGCTACAGCTCCCGAGCCTGCAGTGAGAAAAGAAGGGAAGACAAGAAGAGACAGTTTGATTGTGAACTCCTCCCTGTTTTCTTAAAGTAGTCCAGTTTTTCCTCAGGCTTATGGAATGCCAAGAAAACTGCCCCTCTTAAGAATCTATCTACAGCATTAAACATCTTGAGACCTGTCTTAAAGAGCAGATCTGCTTTGTCCACATAGGAAACCTGGGCTCTGCTTGGTAAAGGAACCCTCAATATCAAACATCCCAAGCAATTTGGACATAAATTAGAGTGTGCAACCTCTCAGAGAACACAAGGTCATACAGGGATTTTAAAACTCAAACACATGACGAAATAATTCTGCTTTTCTAGAGGCACCATAATAGTTTGTCTCTGCTGAACAAGAGTAACATCATGGCAGTTTATCAAAATGTGACTCTTCTGAAATATGTTTGCATAGCTTCAAATGTCTGCTAAGACAATGGCTTTTTGTAATCACTTGATATTATAGTAAGAAAAGCTTTAAAATTAAATGCCCAAAACACAGTTAACACATTTAGTTTTAATGGGACAGGATGGTCATTGCATGTTAAATAAATACTGATTGTAAAAAGCAAGTCAAGTTGCTGAGTTCTAATAGCTGTGCACTAAATAACTGTTTATGCGTCATTATGTGGATTTGGAAGCATCAGCAAATATACTTTTAATAATCAATTGATACTTAACATATAATATCTGTCTGATTAAATCAAAGGAGATGGATGCAGCCACAGTAATTACTGCCTATTGTTACAATGCCATTGGATCAGGGAAACATATTTATTGAGGTGGAAAAAAGTCAGAGGCAGATACATATCTCCTTGCTTGCCTTCTTACTGCAATACCTTGGGCTGTCACACCATTGATTTCCCGAGATAAGCAACGTTCACCCTGGTCAATACTTGGACAGGACACCACTGAGGGAAACCTGGAGTGCTGAGGGAAGCAGAGCTAGGAGCACAGCTGAGATTGCTCCTCCATCTTCTGGAAGGGAAGTGTGATGTCATAAGCCCTCTGAAGTGCAGCACCCAGTTGCAGAGGGGATATCCCCTCACTTCCCCTGCAGAGAGCAATCCACAGCTCTTTGTGCTGACTGTGGGAGAGCCTTGGGTTGCCCTGTCCAGGCAGACTCCACAGTGGGTAATCAAGCTCCAGCTCTCAAGACTGCTGAAGTTCAGCATTGCTCTCCATTTCATGCTAGGAAGCAACATCCCGCAAGGAAGACCATGAAAGCCTTTCTTCTACCTGCTGAGTATATTTTTACTTCTTAAGTCTCCAGAGAAAATTCTCTACTCCCTTGCATCACTCCTGGGGCAAGACTGTTGGCCAAAATGGCAGCAATTTGCTTTAGACACACTGTAATTACTCTAATCACAGTCCACTTCTTGACAGCAAAATGCAAGCAAATGGGAAATGGTTTAAAGCAGCTGTGCATTCCTACCTCTGGCTGTACCTGGTGTGACATAGCAGGAGCTGAAGATGCAGCTCAGCTCGGCTCTAGTTCAAAACTTTGGTCACTGGGAACACAAACATGCTCCTATTTATGGATAGCTGGGATAAAGCTACCCTTGGGCCACATATTTAAAGCCAGGGAAAGAGAAATTTGGCATAGGCTTTAAGTCCTTAAACAAACAACACACGCTTATTACAAATGCACAGTGTATGAAAATGCAGCCTGTGCTAGAGAAAGCCAGGGAAAATCCTCAATTGTGTACATTGCTGTAGGCTACCCAAAAGCAAATGGGACTGTGGCTCTTCAGCAAACACTGGGGGCTGGCTCCTTCTCTCACACATGTAAAAGCAGAGAGAACCAAGAGTCCTGTTCAACCCAGGTCCCAGATTTACCCCATGCATTTATCCTCCCTCTCACCAAACCCTCTGCAGAACAGGAAGGCATGAACCAGGAACATGAATGTTGGCAGGCACTTAACTTCACTGACACCAGTGACAGTCTAGAGGCCTGAGTCACATAAATCTTTTTGGATCTCAAACTCAGTTACCAGGGGTCAAATACTATATTAGTATAGATGAACCTCAAACAATTCAGGAAAAAAATCCTAAAACTTTCATGAAGTTGCCATAACAAGTTGTTAATTACCTGAGCTAATGCTAGTTGTTTATGTGTTAGTGAATCCACAAGGCTAGAACTTCCTCAGAGATTTTCAAAACTGTTGCTTCTGGTCTTATTCAAAACAATATTGCAGGATAACAAAAATTTCCCAAATCCTCTTACCTTGTCTCTCCCCAATCACACGCTTGCACTAAAAGCAAGTGAAATATAAAAAAAAAAATTGAACCAATTCAGGAAAGCACAAACCCCACCCAGAACATTGACTCTGCTCAAGAAAAAAAACAAAACCAAAAACAAAATAAACAAACCAGAGTGATTATTTTTTAAAAAGGGACAGAAAACACAATATCCACTATTGTTATTAATAGAGCACCAGTAACAATACTATTTTGGATTCCTAGAACACCTGGGATCCTGGGATCTCAAAGCGCTTTATAAAAAAGCAGACCAAGCATCACCCTGTACTATTTGGGAAAAAGAATAAAATAAAGGGAAAAAAAAGCAAATATGGTAAACATGCAGCACAAGCAGTTCCAGCATCATCATCTGCCTGTAATATCTGAGCCCCACCTCCCTTACCTTAACGAGACCTTGCCTATAGCTTACTGATTTATGGGCAGAGGAGGATAATAGTAACCCATCAAATCCTAGGGCTTCAGAAACATAGGTGAATTTTCAAAGGAGCATTCTCCTCCCCATTGCTCCCAACCTTCCCTACCCAGTACAAATCAATGTACATTTGGACAGAGACATTACAAGACTTTCTTCCCTTTTCTCTGAATCGTGAGGTCAGAGATGCAACAGACACCACAGGGTCTTGTGGATCATTAGCCCAATGATGTAAACTTGGCAAGAAGAAAACTGCAGTCCAACAGTCCTAGGAAATTCTTCTATAAGCATTGGAATTAGAAACACCTGTTTTTCAGAGGGGTGGTAAGTGTTGCGTGAGGAATTATTTAGGATATTTTTTTTTCCTGGTAGGGTAACAGGTTTTTGTTTCCAGGGATTTTTTTGAGGGGAAAAATGTCTGAGTGAGGTTTTTCCTACTACTTCCACATTGCTAACATTTCTTCTGGATAGAGTCTCTGTTGTCCAAGCATACAGCTGAGTTAATGCAACTGCAGAGCTAATAAGGTCACTTTCCTCCTGTTTTCGTGAAAACTACAAGGAGTAAATGTCTTTGAGATTTCAATTTAACTGAAAGATATCAAATTAATATCAAGATATTCAGTAATTACAGGAGTTTGAAAGACAGCCAGACACTATGCTCACAGAAACTGTGTTTCTGTATGAAACCAGACTGAGAAACAGCTGAAAAGAAAAAATGAAAGTTATGCTAGCTGAAAGAGTTACCTGAAAAAAAGCAATATAACACAGAACGCTTCTTTATCTGAATAGTCCTGCATAAATCAATGGAGCTACTCAGCAAACAAGGACTGCAGCATCAGGCCTGGCAAAGGGCTTCCTCTGCCTTCTTTCTGTTGAGATGTGAAACCAACTCTGTATCGACTCCAAGGCCATCACCAGTAATAAGATCAAGCCGGTACAAAGGGGACGTTGAGAAAACAGCTTGCCACAGCTGCAGCGTCAGGGAATAATCCAGCTGCAGGTCGCACATGACCCATCGATAGCAGAGGGAGGAGGTGAAGCTCCCTCTTTGCAGAGAGCCAGCCTCAGCCACCCTGTCCCTCATCCCCAGCCCGGGCTGGGCCGGCCTTGCCAGCTGCACGGCCCTGCAGCCACAAATAAGCGCTCACGGAGAGGCGGCTGGGAAGCAGACGGGTTTATTTTATTGTTTTGCAACTTCCTATTTATGAAAATGCTCGGAGAGGCTGGATACGGATCAAGTTTTGCTGCTCAATATTTATTAGAGTCTCACCTGCCTCACCAGGATGGGAACTGCAGGCACTTTGATTAATGGATTGGAAAAAGGAAATGTATAGTTTCCCTGTCGCCTGGGTAAGCGCCTCCCTGTATCTTGTGCCGAGCGAGCGGCTATTTTACAGCATCCCAGCCCTCAGTGAATCTCTGCTGATTACTCGCTGCCTCCTACAGCAGCATGGCTGCTCCGAGGTGTGGGGTGGCACCGTGTTTCATCCTGCAGCTGGAGCAGCACTGCGGTGCTATGTCAAGTAGAAATAGGCCCTCTCTGAACAGCAATAAAAGCACTGATTTAAAATATCACCCCAGTGGTGGCTGCAGGTTGGGGAATAAACTAAGTTCTTCCCCATCCTCAGAGAGCACCCACCGGTGCCAAAGAGGGATTTCTGGCTGTGGCCTCTTCCCAAGGCAAAAGCTGCATTGCATTTGGAGGCAGAGCGGTGTTAGAGAAGCCTCTAGACCCAAGCAGCTTCAGCAACTGCACCTGTAGAGCAGAAATGCTATGAAGTCATAGAGTCATTGAGACTGAAAAAGAACTCTAAGGTCATCAAGTCCAACCATTAACCTGATGCAGGTCCACCACTAAGCCTTGTCCCTAAGCGCCACCTCTATGCATTTTTTTAACAGTTCCAGGAGTGGCCCTGTCCCTCTGCTTTTCTTTAGCAACCACCTCTGTGTAAAGGCCTGCCTTTACACCAGCCTGCTGATTTTGAGCTAAACAGAATTTTCACTTAGCCCCTACTAGTACAGCCTGCAGGATACTCAGTCTTTGCCACTGGGCAGCCAAGAGTCATTGCTGAAACCCAGACCCATGGAACAACAAGAAGCTGACCCTAAACAGTGATTTTCACAGCAGGAAGCCTTCCTATCCCAGCAGTGGCCTGTTCCCAGAGTTCAGGCATTTTGAGGTACAGCTCAAATTCTTCTACCTGTAGCTGCCATCCCACAGTTATCAGCCACACAACAATTATGGCATATGGTGCAGTGGGTCAAGAGCACTCCTGCATGATCACTGATTCAATCTATACCTTGTCTGTACCAAAAAACTATAAAATTTGTCATGAATGGTGAAAACATAGAGGACAGCAGAGCATATTTCCTCCAGGAGAGGGCAGTCCCATACTCACACACATTGCACATGCTGGAAAGGAATCAGTTTTTCTAATGAAAAAGCCCTGTTATCCCAACATCCTCTGCCAGTCTGTCTTCTCTTGACTAGGACAGAACTGTGCCCTGCAGATGCCTGGAGTCCATGCAGTTATTTAATCCTGCACATTATAATCTTTTATCTTTACATTTCAGCTAATAACTCTGCTCCAGTGGAAGTGAGTGAGGACTGACATGTGTTAGCACCGGGCACACAGGGGGTCATGCTGTGAGGGTCTCACACACACACGCTGTGGTACTCCATGGGCTTTGCCATCAGATACCTCCTGTCTGCCTCCAAAAATCTTACCCTTCAGTGCTGCACCAGCAACCATCCACATAAAATACTTCTGTGCTCACGCACACAGATTACTCCAGCTGTGGACTCCTCACACCAGCTCTGCTGCTGCCCGCCCCCCCCCTTCTTGCCTTTTATCCCCCCAGCTGAGGGTTTCCCAGTTCTGCCAACCTCTTTTAGTCTCTACTTTCCTATTTCCACCTTTGGCAGGACACCTTAGACCCATCCTTCAAGCTGTCTCTTTGTGGTTTCATCAAGGGAGGTTCATTAGCAAGGCTCAGTACAAGACACCTCTGGGGGCTGATGCAGCATCGCCCAGCTCTCCTCACCCCTGGGCTGCTGGAGAGTGTTCTCCTGCCCCATCGGCTGAAACCTGTGACAGCCTGACCTCACCCCTTCCTGGGCATCCATGGGAACCAAGTGCAAATGATCCTAAAAGAATTTGAGAGGATTTGGCTGGACTTCAGTTAATTGCTACTGCAAATTAGGTCTAAACCCATTTGTCCCAACCGCATGATAGATGAGGCTGTACATTACGGCTGCTTCTAAACTCTACATTTTTATCAAAAGATTGGCAGTCCCTGTGGGCCCTGCTGAGATAAAAAGGGCCTTCTGCTTCCCCAACCTCCCTTCCCCGCTCACGCCTTCTCCCTGGTTTTTGTATTCAGCTTAGGGCCTCCAGGAGTGTCTAGAGGAATTCATTTCCTTCACAGTCCACCCCTCCTTCTCCTGAACGAAAGCTAGAGCTGGTTTTTCCAACTTGGATTCGCAGGAGAAATATGAAAGCTAAAGGCACACGGTATAAATAAACATGCAATGGGAACAGAAGAGGCAAAACACAGAGGCCCAACGCAGACGAGAGAGACAATGCAGCATAACAAACAGCGAGCTGCGCTTCGCCTGTGGCATTTTCCAGCTACATCAATAATTATATAATACAGCGGTCGCCGATTTCTCAGGCGCGGATCGATACTGACTGTGGTGCCACCCCTCTCCGTGGCGGGTTCTGGGCTCAGGGGCTCTTTGCAGGCCCCCACTCTGCCTGTGCCAGGGATCAATGGATGCCCTTTGCAGGCAGCATCGTGGGCTAGGGACGCAGCAAGTGTATTCCCCAGACTACGGGCACAGGGCTCTGCCCATGGCACTCCATGCCAGCATTGGTAGGACGCGGCTTGCCATCTTTTTTATCCTTCCTCTCCCCACTGCCTGCAGAAGACACAACCTGGGGACTTCTTTGCATAGGTGCTGTTTGTTGGCAAGAAGTTGGAAGAAGATTCATTCCACGAGTGTCTCACACGCTGCAAACTTATTCAGCAGGAAGCTGAATGCAGTTGTCAAGTATAAATGTATGAATGCACCCACTTGTCAGGCCTTCCAGCAAAGCAATTAGGGGACAGGGTACCATTAGAGACATCCATATTCTTCATAACAAAATATTATTCTCTAAATAGTTTATTTTTAGCATCTCTGCTGCAGTAAGTTGAAAAAAACAGAACAATTTTGTGGATAGATCATAATGAGCATCTCTGCTTAACAGAGCGGAGTTGTATAAAGCCACCCTCAAACTCCCATTTTTAAGTGTATAGATGCTAAACATTGTCCTGGAGGGGGAAAAAATGGGAAATCAAATTAAGGAAACATTAACAACAACTAGAAAAGTAGCAACCCTCTTTTCTTTTAGGCAGGGATGTGAATTCTATGAAGAACAAGCCTGAAATATAGATTTCAAACTATTAATACTTATTTAAATGCTAACCTGAAAGAAGTAGCAAAAGCGTTTTCTGACCTATGCAACTTCCTAAAAACGATAACTATCTCTAAAATCTTTCCATGCCAAATCTGATTAAACTGATGGACACATTTGGAAAGAGGAACTGGTCGGTCATCTTCAGCGTGGGGGACCTTTTGGGCTAGAACTGACAAATATGGAAAGAAAAAAGCCAAAACCAACAGCCAAAAGATGCAGACAGTAGATTCTTGCTCTATGCAATTTAACAGTAAAGTAATTGGCTTGTCATGTGGTGTTATTATTTTATTTTGTTGCAGGCTGTCTCTGGTCAGGCTTTGTCTTGTATTTGTTAGACAAGCATTCTGATACCACTATGTAAAATGTCAAGTAATATAATTGGGCCCCAGTCCTACAAGGCCTTCCTTCAGACAGAATTCACATGTCATTGGGAATTTCAACTGATTTCCCTGCTGGAAGGCTGGATTAAAGGTCTTCCTACTGTAAAAATTGAAAAACTCATAACACTGACACACTCATCTTGCCAATCAAAGAGTAATAAAAAATAGAAGTGGCTCTGAAACAGATCATCCTAAACAGCCAGAAATCCCTAAATAATTAAAAAAAAAAAAACTTGTATCCCCCAGCCTAAAAAACTGGTGGCACGTTTCCCTACCATTATAGCCACAGAGATAAGCACTTGAGAACCACTGTGGATAGGCTATAGCATAAAAATCACTGGTGTAGAGCAGGATACTATCCTTAGAACTCCAGCTAGAGCCAGAAGCAGAGGTTTGCTTTTCCCTCTTTGGGAAGATGCACCAATCTGTAACTAGGAATCTTGACTGAATTAACGGTTACACATATATCTAATTTGCAAAGACAAAGAGGCACGAGAAGATAAGAATGGGTGATCTTGTAGTCGAGGTGATATGGCTATAAAAATTTATTCCTATGCATAATGCATTGCCTTTGCTGCAATTGGTGCTCCCAGCTGAGTTTTGTTCGTATAAATGGATCAGAGAAAGCATTCTCCCAGTTTGTACAAGGGTGAGTTGAAATATGAAGAACTGTTCATATTTAAGTTGATTTTATTCCCCCCACTATTACCAGTTGTTAAAAGGTATAATAGGCATAAATAACCATTTCCAGAGATCACACAATGTAGAAAGAATCTAGTATTTATGGAACAGATGCTTGGGCATTGTCATCCCCGTACCAACAAAGGCTGGAGGTTAGGAAGAAGCCTATGGTAGGTGAATGCAGTGGAACTGAACCTTCAGACTCCAGCCAAGTATCCTTCCTATCTGGCAGGTGCATCAGGAGAGCAACATAATAGGTTAAAAGTAGGGAATTCCTGCTACCCAGCTAATCAGCAGCAGCAGGTTCAGCCACAGTAACCTGACTTTCAGACCTGTGTCTGTGCACTGGACTGGCCACGCTTTTCCCATTTTCTACCACAATCCATTCAATGCAGCCCAGAGTTCCTCAATTCCAGCCCAAATAACCCGCTTGGGCCCAGGGCATACATGTGAATATTTACAGAAGTTTTACTAGGCAAAATGTGTGGGTAGAAAGAACTCAAATATTTGCTGGCTGGAGAAACAAGCAGATTAACACAACCTGTACTGGCACAATGTTCTGAGTTTGCTGTTTGCATCTCTCTGCCATCGAGTCCCTTTGGAAGATTTGTTTCTGCGAGGGCTCTCTCTCCATTGCATGCTGATGACTGATAATGCAGCCAGCACATCGTAAATGGGAGCTGCTTTCCACTTCAAAGGGACAAACCCTAATTTGCCACAGCCCGGGGTCAGATGCAAGTTAAATGAGCCGGAGCGGGACACGGCCACACCCTGCACCGCTGGGCTGTGCGAGCTGCGCTCACACACACCAAATCAATTACTTGGGGCTCTTCTGGATGAGATGAGAGAAAATTACATCTGAGCTCTGGCCTCAGCCGATCAATCCCACAGTAACCTGGTTTTTCTAGGAATGACACTGGAGGCGAGGCTTGTGTGACCTACAAAGAGAAAGGTCTCAGCTCAGTAGGCTGTCTAGGTCTCCCTTTCTGCTCCCTCTCTGTTTTGCTACTGCCTCCATCCATGGCGCTATCCTGTCACAGTCTCCCTCCCAGGGCCATCCAACTGCAAGAAGCCACTGAAGCTTAAACACCAAATAACCGATTTTCTTTGCATCACTTATGATCAATCTACAGAACAAAACTCCCCTTCCTCATTCTTGCAGTAGCCACATCCAGGATTTATTTGCTTCCAGAGGTTACAGGCCAAGAAAGAGGCAGGAAAAGTGAGTTACAGTATTCAAGACTGCTTCACATGCAATAAACCCCAAGAATTAAAATAACTAGGACCCTACTTGCTCCCCTCTAGAGCTTGTCAGGTCTTGCAAACTCACAAGTCTCTTGAGCATCCCATCCTGTGTGGGAGAACACATAGAATGTGTGAAAGAAATGGGAAATTCCCTTAGGGAATAAAAAAAAAGTCATAACTCTAAGCAACAAAGGCCCTGTAGAAACATACATAATTATTACATAAATTTATACCTTTAACAAGTACCAAAAAGGCCAGAATATGAGGTTTTTCTTCTTAGTAATCAAAGACAACACTCTGAGCCCTGCAACTTTTCAGTTCTGTTGGTTTACTTGAACTGTAATTATGGACTTAGGAACACAAAACAAAGATTACCAAGAAAGCACTAAGAGTCATAACCATGTTAAATCTGTCACCATAGCTTTGTTGCCTTATCTATCCACACTTGTCACAGGGATGCTGCAGGCAAGCAAGATTGCTAGCAACGAGCTCCCTTGAAGTTAGGGTGCTATAGACAAGGATGTTTTTTCTTGATTGCTTTCTAGCATAGTTCAGGCCAGGACTCAAAACATGGAATTGAAAGTCAGCAATTCCACCATCTTGTCATCCCTCTCTCCTTTGGCTTGTGTTCCTCTCTTTCACCTCAGTGGTCTCTGCAAGCTCGTTCTCACTGAATGCCCCATGCATTTCAGAGACTGATGACTCATTTTCAGAAATGAGATGCATCAGAGCTCAAATCTGGTTGACAGCTGATGTGCTCTGCCCTCCTGAGTGCCAAAGCCCAGACTCCTAAAGGCTATTTAAATGCCTTAATAATATATTTTAAATCTAGTGCACAAAAAGCCAAGTTTACAACAATATAAATAAATATCCACAAGTGAAGCTAAATAGATACCAAAAAAATAATCTCATTATATTTGTGTTTATGTATTCCTAAATCATATCAGTAGATGAAGTCTTCAATCCTTCACTTGACAGAATGCCTTCTGACCTGCTTAAATAGAGAATCTCTTCTAAAGACAATCTCAGTATCAGCCAGTATAAGATAATCTGCAGAACAGGATCTTCCCTGTAGAAAAATTGAGAGTTTAAAAGTCTGGGACTACAGCACAGAAAACAAAGGACTACATTCTTGGCAATTTCCATGAGTATGTCAGACTGCAGCAAATTACATCCTATAAGCTCTGTGCAACCATTGACACAGTATTTGCATTAGCTTGTCCTCCTCCTCATGAGTCAGGGTGCCCGTGCCTCAGATGCTTACCTAAAACAATAGAGACCTGCTGTGTGTGCCAGACTGGGGTACAAATTAACTCCTGTGCCATCACAGGGGAGGCTTCCAGGATTCTTACAGCTGGAAAACAAACAATGAAATTTGGCCTCACGTTTATTAGGGTATAAAACAGTTCTCATTAAAAAGTCATGGCATATCACAGGACCACACAGCGATATCTGATTTAAAACAAGTAATCTCCCTTGGACGTAGAACACACAGGAGGATGTGACTTGCTGCAAGGTGATACCTCTCAATAATGACCTCCATGCCAACAAATAAGACCATGAAAGCAGCAAACCAACAATCAAACAACACAATGTTAACATCAAAACCCACCAGCTGAGTCTGTGCCCGAACATACTAGAAACATATCAACACAGCATGAGAAAACTTCTCAAGCACAGATTGCCATGGGGATTCACTGAAGATGCCTGAGTACAGAACAGCCGAGCATTATTGGTGTGCTTGGCTGTCAGGTGGTTGATGCATTTCGCCTTCTCAACTCTCTAAACACTAGATCCAGACCACGTGACAAAGCAACCAGTGAGACCACCAACAGACTGAACAATTAAAAAGGCAGGAGATGCCAGAAACACCGACCTAGTGAAAGTTGGGGTGAACTACAACCTCCTCACCTGTGAATTTGGAAAAGTAAGTGTTGAAAGCCATAGATGTAGAACCAATACAAAGGCTGCTCTGCGGTGGCTGCAGCACAGGATTTTTGGACTTGCAGTTTTGTGTCTCTTCTATTCTAGGTGACATCTCTCCAGCTGACAGTGGCATCTGAACAATGCCTGGACCTTTTAAGCTGAGGTTCTATTGTTAAGCACTGGAAATGCATCTGTTAGTGTTCAAGAAAATACTGCCTTTCTCATGAAAGCAAAACCCAAACCAAAATACATGCTCTCATTAGCCTCTGACACGCTGTTCATGATGTGTATAAAAATTGGCCCTGCTATTTCTAATAAACAGAAGAGAGCCCATACAGATTTAAGTACTTAGACAACCGTAGTGCGTTGCATTAAGGAAATGTAGAACTATGTTACAAGAAATATAAAAGGAATTCTTCACTGAATTTGCTGAATACAGCTCTCCTCCATTAATGCAATTCTGGCTGTCATTACCAATGGTCTTCCTAACTCCTGGCCAGGATTAACTAGTCACAGAATTGGGAGCTCACTGCAGCTTTATCTAGGAAGGTAGAATTGAAAGAAACACAAGTCAATTCACGGAAAAAGTTTCTTTCTTCATCATGCAAGGGTGGGATGAATAAGAACAGAATCCATTTATCAACAGTACATTAAAACTCCAGGGCTCCTAAGGTTTATTTCATTTTGAATCATGGCCTGCCTGCTCATTTTAACGTGACTTCATGAAAAGCTTGCTGCTTTTCATTACAAAGGGATCTCAGGGCTTGGCTTTCTTCCTCCCCAAGCCCCAGCTGCTCTCCTTGCATGCTCTCAGCTCAGCCACATTGCACAGTGATGAGAGTCCCAAACTCCCTCTCTGCCTGTGTGACCCAGGCAGCAGCTAATGCTGTAAGTCAGAAGAGATGACCTTCAGCCATGGAAACGTCAGTTCTCAGCAAGGCTCCCAAAAAGACGTCCAACAGCACACACATCAGGTAGACAGCCCATACTGGGAAGAGTGAAATGTTCCTTTCACAGCTGAAGACCAAAGTTTCCTCTAAGAAAGACAAGAGAATCCAAACAAGAGACTGTGGACGCACACATTTCCAGGCATTGGTGCCAGTCACAGTAGATCTCAGCCTGTATTCTACAGGCAGCTCATGCTGGGGTTTCTGCGGGGAAATTACTTATTCTTTCTGTGCTTCTATTTCACTACAAGGAAGAGTTAAGTCTCCAGGATTTAAAAAAAGAAAAAAAAAATCCAAACAAAAAGCCCCCAAACAATTGTACACTTTAAAATGTACACTTTCACAAGCCTTCTGTACTGGTTGTGCCGGGGAATCAAAGGAGGGTAAAAAAAATAAATAAAAATAAAAATAAAATAAAGAAAGGTATGAAAAGATGGAAGTCAGAACTCACACTGAGTTTCAGAGTGTTAAAATGAATACTCAAGGCAACTTTCACATTTGCTCATCACAATGTCCAGGAATACCAAGAGAACCTTTGCCCTCTTCTTAGGGAAATAACATGGTGAACTTTTACTTTGGATCACGGGAAAATTAACGTTCACACTTTCAGCCAGAATTAAAGTGGCTTTAATTCAATTTAGTTGGATTCCCTTTAAAGGAAAATTAAACTAAATCAAATGAAGGCCATTTTTAATTCCAAACAAGTGTGAGTGCATGCATCAGTTTAATACATTTTACATAATCCACTTGAAACCCACCTTGTTACTTAATTCAGATCAACTTTCCCGTGTGCTCTGCCTAGACAAGCCCTTAGAGATAACATTATCCGTCCTCGAGGAACAGCTGCATTTCATTATTGACACCTAACTCTGGAGAGAGCTGCTCTGGAAAGGACAACACAGTTGCACACAATTTATATGTCTGTCACAGAGAGAACAATGCTCTGTATACAGCTACAATAACAATTAATATACTGGCAGTTGTTGTTCCATTAGTCACTAATTACACAGTAGACCAGTTACACAGAAGCCTTGTTCCTGGCAAAGAAGCCACTGCTCTAGAATTACTGAATTGATAATCCAGAGCCTGCCTTTTGTTTCCCTGGTGATACCCTGCACCTTTGCCATCAGTTAAGTGAAAACACCACAGATGGTGCAGATCCATAGGCAAGGGCTGTGCACTGCACACCGCTGTTTAAGAACTTCTGAATTATGGCATTTGCATGAGAGGAGTCAAGGTGAGTTCAGTGACTGAACAGAATTGCTTCCAGTCTTTGTCACAAAATATAAGAAGAATAGTTTGTCACTGAAGATTTTTGCTTCCTCTTACAAAATAAAGGAGAACTGTGGCAACCTCCACACATTGTTTCATCAGGTTGTTGCGAACACAAGAAAATGCCAACCCTGATTGAGGGTGGTTTTGAAGGACCTTTGTTTCACTGAGACATCTTGCAAAAGCTGAAAAAGGTAAGAAGCGCATAGCTGCTTTGAAAAGGATGTTGCAATGAACCCCAGTGCATTTGGTAAGCCACAGATGTGACTCCAGCCAGTCAGGAAAGGCACAAACGGGCCCAGCTCCACAGCTTTCCTTTTGATCTTTTCTCCACAATCTTTTTCCCTGTTGCCTTCTGCAAGCCCTTACTTCAAGGGTGCATCATGATCTGTGATCCAGCCAGTTCAGAGGCCCAGCACTGCTGCAGGTTTTACAGCTTTGAGGAGGGCCACAGAGGAGCGCTCTGGCTATGATCTTTGATGTCTGAAGAGCAAAACAGGAGAGGTGACCATCCTTCTTACATCATCCTGGATGTAGCAAGTCAGAGCAGAAGGGTAATTGTCTCACCTTTCCCCCCACCAAAGAAAAGGCCCAGGGATTGAGGAGTCTTTGAAAAATGCCAATTTACAAAAGTGGCAATTTCCAATCAGCTTCTCTAATTAGCATTTAGTGGAAGCTTTTTGCCTTTCACCAATAAAAGACCTCTCCAGGGAATTGTGATTAGAGCAAACTTCCTCTTGATATGGGAAAAGGCATAGAGACAGTGTTAAAGACAGCACTACATAGTTTTTTAATGAAAGCCTAACCTCAAGAAGTTGTTCACTGGAACAAGTCAATGAACCATTTTGATCTCATTATTTGGAATCCTAACTTTTAAAATTAAAACCTAGTCAACTCATCTTGATCCAACTGTGTTCATCTGCAGTCAACAACTGCAGGAAAATAAAATGTCTCACTTTCTCTCCCTTTTTCTTTGTTGTTACTACAAATAAAAGTGGAAAGAAATTCTTTATGCTTTCATTAATATTTATAAGATAAAATTTCATACATCACATGTTGTTTTTTTGGGTTTTTTACACATAAAAGTCAGGAAAATATAATCCAGTTGACTTCAGCTTCATTAAAAAACTGCTAAGTCATCCCCCAAACTGACTGACTCTTTATTGTCTGTGAGAGTACCAGGGAACAAATATTAGCCTCATAATGAAAATTCAATCACATCCTTAACTACTCACTGACTACCACTCTGCTCCACAAGGTACAGGTGAGCATAATTGACAAGATGGATCAAATGATCCAATAGATTTAACTTGTGCAAGTTTTTGTGGGAAAGAATTTGTTTCAGCTTAACTCAGTATAGTACCACATTTATCCATGGAGCTAGAGAAACACTGAAAAAAGAATGCACAGATAACTGAACTTCCCTCCTAGAAAGAAGACACCTTTATACCAAATAGCAATAAAAGTACAGAGAGGAGATTGGGACCCATCACACAGAGAGCATCTTTTATATGTGGGGAAGATGGGGCTGGAGCTTCTTTTGTCTTCATTTTCATTGTGTAGACAGGTAAGCTAAGGCACAAACTGATTAATTGACTGACTTAAAGAGAGCCTGTGGCAAAGGCAGGAATTAGGCTCAGCTCCCCCTGAGAATCAGTCCAGTATCTTAACAAACCCATATCTTTCTGTTCTGAAATGCTGTGGCTTTCCTTTGTAATTAAACAGCATGGATGTGAGGGGGCTGATTTTAACTATCATTGTACATTATGTGAAAGAGCTTGCACTGGTCAAGTGGGGAGGAACTGCCCTGCCAACCTAAAAAGGCTTCTCTACTTAATTCCAGGCTTCTAAGCTTTCAGAAATAGAAAATATTGCATAAGCAACAGTACTGAGCAATTTGAAGGCATACTGAAAGATCTTTTTATATTCTCCCATTTTAATAGCTGGTGCTTTTACTGTACATAGTATACAGTCACAGAATAATGTGCATGGGTTTAATGCCTACTATGATAATGTCCAAAGTGAAAATATTGAAAATTCAATTAAAATATAGTTTAGGATATTGGCTTATTTTAATTTCCAGCCTCCTTTACCCTCCATCTACCTCCTATGCATCAAGGACTGAAGCAAGAAGTTACATACTGAATCTTTTCTCCTGTAGCTCATAATCTGAAATTCTTTGTACTTCTTCAGCATCTGACTATATGAAACCTCTTGTTAAAATTCTACAGAGTCCCTCTGCTCCTTTAATGGAAGAGGACATTGATGTGCTGAGACAGGAGTAGTTGCTATTAAGGACAAAACTTGATGGGCGTCCAAAAGTTTTGCCTCTTAGCACTAAGCCCTGGGTCACTCATACTTGCATGAGCTTTTTTTAAACAATGGTCACTTTTTTGAGCAGGTTCAGAGAGGGAACAAACTTATTTCACCACAGCAAAAGCAGCTCCCTCCTCTGCAGTTCTCAGTTACCTTTAAACAACAAAACTTTTGCCATCGTTTATGTTTCTCTTTCTAGTTGGATCAATGAAGTTCTCACTGTCACTGTGTTGCCTTACACGGTACAGAGAAGAAACAGAAGTCCTACTGGGACACAATCAGAGAAACAACAATAATTTCAAGAGGCAAGCAATGAACTGGAATCTCAGAAAAGCTTCAACTGCTGTCCAGAGTTTCTGCTGATCCTTCCTAAAATAGACGCGAGAGCATGCTGCAGGGTGAGTCCCTTTGGTTGCCTGCTAAGCTGAAGAGAGGTGTCAAGCATCACTGCACATAACAAAACAATGTGCAGTGCTAGGACAAGCACTACTGGAACAGAAAGGAGATGCTTGTTCTATTTTCTCTAACAGTGCTCAGGAACACCTGGTTCTGGAAACTAAAGATCAATTTGTTTATGTCAGGTTTGAGAGAACATATACCCGAAGTGTTTATATGGCCTGTCTAAATCTTACCCTGACTGCAGTAATGGCAGGTGTTATCCTTGTCACATGAAATATTTTCACTAAACTACTTGCTTCTGAAACTCCTCCAACTTTCCAAATTTTATTATAACAAATTGTATATCTAAAATATTATACCTTTGGTACTCCTTTATTTCAATGGGAGCACACGGTTTCCATAATAAGAGGAAAGTAGCGCAACAATTTCCAGGACATTTCATAATCAAACCTAATCTAGATGCAGTTTACAGAGATGTGAATATTGAGGCTAAGCACCATGGTCATCATTTCCCAGTAAACTGAGAAGTGGGCTCTTCAAGGCATCCAAAGAGTCCCTGTCCTATTTATAACTTTCATAACCCCATACAACCACTTGAGAAAAGCTGATCACACCCCTGTTTGACATACAGGGGGACACAAAGTAGAATGAGTCTCATAATTAAGCAATTAAAGAGACTAAACAAAAAAAGCACACCAGTCTTTTCCTCGGCACATAGTTCCATCTCTCAGCAGTGCCTGCAGGGAGAGCATTAGTCCCTGCGCTTGGGTCCCCATGGGTTATGGTGCATTCAGGCAGCCACCCACCTGGAAACAGATGAGCTGTTTATACCCTCCTCGTTCTCACAGGCCCTCCTGCACACCAGCCCTAGCACAGCCCTTTTCCAGTAGCTGCTTTCATGCTGTATACTGGTTAAGCAGCAAATGTCTCCCAGAGCTGACTCTTGCTAAGTCAGAGGCTTGGTGATTCCAGTGCTTACACCAGACTAGAATGGAGGCCTTGGCCAAGGTGTACATGCAGTGCCCACAGGGCAGAGTTGGAGGAAAGATGCCCATCTACCACAGGGAGCTGAAGGAGACAAATGGAAGCTTTCTTCTCTAGTGATGCTGTCCTCATGCATCACACACTGCCTGGCTGCGGTGTACTGGGACACCAGTTGGCAACAAATTAAAAAGGCAGCATATTAAAACCAGATAATAACAGGAAAAAACCACCCTGGTTTGCTGTCTTTTGAGGGTGTTGCCTTGTTGGTTGGCTTCTGATCCAGGTGCTTTCCAGAGGGGATATCTGTGTGCCCTGCTTCCCACATTTTGCTGTGGATCTAAACGCACAGGCACTGCTGCTAGGTGAGCGCCATTTGAATTGACAAACTGGGATTTCTGCTGCGTGCCTCACACTTAATGCAGGCCTGCCTG
This sequence comes from Melozone crissalis, assembly GCF_028551555.1. Lineage (NCBI taxonomy): Eukaryota > Metazoa > Chordata > Aves > Passeriformes > Passerellidae > Melozone > Melozone crissalis. Next base: position 16,594,379 of record NW_026535786.1, on the reverse strand, counting down.
GGCTTTGAAGGCAACGGCTTGTTGCCTTGGGGTCTGAAACTAACAAAGCCGAGCTGAACAAGCCCAGGGCTCCCGTTGGATTGCTCGATCAAAGACAATATTAAACAGCACCGTTTTCATAAATACTATTCTGGGGCTCTTGGAAAGCAAGACAAAGGAGATGAAGTTAATTTCTGTTATCATAGCCTGGTGCAGCTGCAAGGGCCCTGGGAGAAGCCATCTTCTCTTGATGGCTTATGCAGACTGTGTCTTTGCAAGAGCTCCCATTAAGCAAACAGAGCTTCAAAAGCTTGTCAGGCACTTCTGTTCCCCTCCTCCCTTTACTGCTGTCAAATCCACCCCATTCCTGCCTTCAGACATCTTTCTTGCAGATAACAAGGAACCTCCCTCTCCTTGATCACTTCCCTGCACCTCTGCTCTCTCCTTCACCTTTTCTGCCAGCAGTGCTGCCCATTGCCCTGCCCAGGGAGACTCAAACTAGGGAGGTGCTGCATTAGGCACAGGAGCGCTGGGCAAGGGAACTGGACAGAGAACAAGTCCTCCAGATTCTGCTCTGCCACCAGCTCAGCTCACAACTTTAGAGAAACATCTTAACCTTTGGTTTCTACATGGTCAGCTAGGATTAACAGGGCCCAAGCTTTTTTTTTTTTTTCCTTTTTTTTTTTAAGTCAGTGGCAAACAAAACTGCGCAGTACCTCCTATTTCTTTCTATTCCTAGATGTGATAGGTGATGGAAGTCACGAAGCAGTATTGCAGGAGAAAGTTGAAGTCTATCTCCTGTTAGAAGCACTCTTTGGGACATTCGAGGCAATCTTACAAACCCTCATTGTCACGGTCAACAACTCAGCCTGAGAACACATGCTTGTCAGCATCAGTGCTATCCCAGGATGTACATAGGTGCCTTGGGTTCTGATCTTTCTTCTTTACTCTTCATCCATAGTTGAGCATAGAGATAATTTATGGAAAAGCAGGAATGTGTTAGAACTTGCATATACTCTCAGCTTGGTTGCAGTAAGGACAAGGAGGATGAGAAAGCTCTGTAACCATGAAAAGCTTTGAAATGAGATTACTGAAAGAGAGGAAATACCTCCAGAGAGCTTTGTTTAAAGTCTTCCTCATCACAGTGCATGTTATTCCTTTGAGGTCACTCAGATAAAGGCACAAATTTGGATAAGGCATGGAAATAAAGCACTTCTTGAGTTAAGCAGGGTACTTCAAGAACTGGTCTGCATCATGGACAGAACACCTCAATTTCCTCCTCTCAAACTGAGAGTTTACCTTGGGAGTCTACAATCTAGGGAGATGTCCCCAGCAACCTGACTACTCCTGTCCTGGAATTACTCTTTGCTAATGACTCCCATCTGGGATTTCACAAACTGGTTTCATTCAAGCTTGCTCTTCCCTCTAATCTCAAGTTCCCCAATTAGTTGAAAAAACCACTAAAATACCGAAAAGTCTTGCTGAAAAATTTCTGGATAGATCCACTACTGATGCCCATGAGGTGAATAAAAACTAACATCAGGCTCAAACAAGAGGGATCACCTGTGTCCAGCCATTTGCTGATACTTTTCACATCTCCCTCATGTCAGAGTTTTTCCTACTAAGAGGCCAGTACAGATCTCCAACAATTTCTGAAAAAAACTGCCCATTTTAACTGTTGGAGGCAGAAAAAGAAAGAGCTGTTCTCAACCCAGAAGAGAAGAAGCCAGTCTTCAGTTTTAAAGCAAATCTTCTAGATGTAAATTGCTGCATAATTTAAGTTTATTGAACATCTAACACCAGGAAATGTGCAATTCATGAAATTTTCAGTGAAGATATACGAATGAGAGTTTCCGATACATTTTTAAAATGTGAAATTATCAAAGTTTTATGCATTGTCGACTTTGGCCACATACGGCAGAGTTAATTGAAAGCGCGGTCCTGGCTTTAAAGGTGTCCCCATGAAAGTGGCAATGTGTGTTTTATTGTCTCTTAGTCATTTGCAACTCAAAGGTGCCCAAATTTATGCATGAGAAAGTGTTTCTTCCAACTGCCAGCCTGCTCTGCAAGACACTATTGAATCCAAGAATCCGGTAGATGCTTTATTTCTTGCATTCACGTCACTGGTCCTGTAGTTTCTGCAAATTAAATAATGTGTCTGTTTTCCAAGATGCAACCCTTAAGCTCCAGATCAGACCCCATAAGAAATTTGCTTGGAGTGGATCAAAGATCCTCTGGTTGGAGTACCCTCAACAAGAGGAACAAACAAGACAGGAACAAACTGCTGGGAAAAAGCAGAAGGGTAAAGGTATCCCCTCACACAGTAGGGCAGAATAATCTTTGATAAAAGGACACAGGTTACAACTCTTCCCCTCACAGACACATCCCAGTTTAGGATTTCTGTAGCCTCAAGTTGGAACAGGTACTGCCAAGGACTACAAACTGAACAGCTCATCCTTAACCTCCTAGAGAGAGACAGCATAAATCCAGGCTTGAAGCCTCTGCTCCATGAAATTGGATTAGGACTCTACTTTGGGTCTACCTAAACCAGACAAATAGCCCTTACAGCCTTTTTTTTTTTTCCTTTCCTTGTTTTGTTTTTCTTTTCTACATAAAATACTCTGAAAAGGCAAAAAAAAAATCATTGAGGAGGACTTAGGCAATCTTCTACCCCACAACAACCAAGGCCACAGAGCAGAACTCAAACTCCAACACAGAACTGATGGTTTTCTAAAAAAAAAACATTAGATCATACGTTCTCAGTATAACCCTGGTGCAGGAAGGAGACATCATAAAAGTTGTTGGACTACTTGGTTTTACTACAAGTACATCTTTGGTCCCTTGTTTTGGTCATAAAGCTGCAGCAGTAGGAAACATGAAGTGGGATATGTGGTTAAAGTTTAATGCAGGGAGATGAAAGAAAAGAGCTATGTTTTCCCCTTCCTTGCAGCTGCAGCGAGCCAACATCAGGAGTAAAAAGAAATTGACCACACTGACTGCAGAGCAGATACCACACTGTACATTTTACAAATGCAACAGAGCTGCCCACCTCCAAAACTGCCAAGGGAAATACACAGTGTCAGCTCCCCTTCTGTGGCCACCCTCCCCAGTATTGCTGCTGAGATACCTGCAAGGGCTGTGCTGCTGCTGCCACCTCTGCTCACAGAGCCAACAAGCATTTCTCAGCCATCTGCTGTGACAAGTAGGGGCTCTTCCACGGCCTGCCTTCAGCACAGCAAGCCAAGGAACGGAGATCTGGGACCGGGGTGCTTTTGGAAATGTGAACTTCTTCACCTGTGTCTGTGTGGCAGGTGCAGACTTATTTTGCTTGCCTACTATCTAGCACTTAATGCAAGCCCCACTGAATGGTGGAAGTCACAGAGCTCTACCATGTATAGTGGCTAAAAACACAACTGGAGAGAAAAATCAGACGTCTCCAAAGCAGCCCAGGGCTTGGGGAGTATTGTGCTTTCTGAACTGTGGGACAACCATGTTCCAGATTTTGCTCTATTTTGGAACAGAAATAGACTTCAATGTCTTATACTGTACTGGCTTAGAAGCAGTCTCCACTTCTTTTAAAAAGGCCATCCTAGCCACGAGAAATTCTTCTTTGCAACAGTTTTCATAAAACAACCATATTTTCCCTAACAGTTTCTCTTTTTACTATTCATGTGGTCATTTTTACAGCACCAGCTCTGGCTACTAGCAAAAGTAGTGACTAAATAGTATCAATCCACTTTGTTCACTTAGATCAAACATGTGAATTGCAGAAAAAAGAAATATTAATTTGAGAAGAGCTCCCCTTCCTATGAGCATTGCTATTAGGTAATGCTGCTGTTAGACATCTGTACAGGAATTTGAGGAAATGGATGTCTGCGTGATTTTTAATTTTGCCTTTGAATTGCTCGGGTTTTTCTTCAGAAGCTCAGCACAGCAAAACAGCCACAAGTTTGCCACTAATTGTCCTCTTCCTTATAACACCCTGGGTCTCTCTTTTCCTTTCAGAGCTGCAGTTCATGCAACCCAGAGAGGGGCCCCAGAGCTCCATCCTGCACCCCCAGTTGCAGGAATGTATTTCAGGGTCTCTGCTGCTGTGCCTTGGCCCCGGTGACTACAGGAAGCAGCAGCATTGTGCTGTAGCTCCACTGCTGGGTGCAAAGCGCCAAACGTTCTGCCGGGGTTAGAATGAGATTAGCAAAATCCTACGGAACAATGATTCAAAGGTGCTGTAACAAATCAATTTCCTGCGTGCAAAAAACACAATTACTACACCAATTATCTTGCTCTCACCCCATCCCTCTCTCTGCAGTGAGCCAGGGCTGAGAAACCTCATCCTTTGGGCTGCGAACATATAGTCCCTCCTCTTAGGTGACGCTGCAAATGGTAGGAGCAGTAGTTCTCCATCTCCCTTGATGAGTTGTGCCATTCAAGGGCACAGAGGTGGCCAAAATAATGCTGGGGAAACAATAGGTCCATTGGTCTTTGAACCTGTATTCCAAGTTCTCCACTTCCATGAGCAAGCATGCTACCATTCCAGAGCAATTCATATCTGCCAACGCAGATTATCACCTCTAGTGTTTCTAATCTTCTGCACTTCATCATCTTTTAGTTCATTTCCCACATCTCCCTGTTTTCCCATTGCGGCACAAATGCAGAACCGCTATCCAATGTAAAAATGGAGGGTAAGGGGGGATTTTTTATTCTTTCCATGGCCTACATATTTTTCTAAGAGGATATTCCAACATCAAAAATCAACACGTTCAGCACAGACAACCCAAGTCTACAATATTTCTTGTCTGTCATTCAGAGCCAGACAACTGCAGTCCCACTGCACCACATCTGAGCTGATGAGCTCCCCCACCCTGCTGAGGTGCATTTGGTAAGGATGCCATTACCAGCAGCATAACAAGGCTAGTCGAAAAGTCCAAGCTGAGTAGCATCAATTTCCACCCAGAGTCAGCAGTCTCCACATTTTGTTCTCTGGCACTGCTGAGCTGCTGAGGCTCTCAGACAGGCCTTGCACTGACTGGGAAAGATCCAGCAACACTGAACAGTCTGGACTGCATGCAATGCAAAATGGTGCTCCTTGCCTCCTGCCCAGAAAACAGATTGCAATTTGCATAGTGCTGTACCTGAGCTAATAAACCATCATGAACTCTCTCTGGGTCTGCAACCATGGCACAAATAATCTTCAGTCTGGATAATTCCCATTATGTATCCTGGCTCTTTCACTCCAGCCACAGTACCTTTTACCTCTGGAAGCCCATGGTGCCAGCCAGCATCCACTACAAAACTTGCTCTCAATTCTGTCTGCTCCCATTCCCGTTAAACCCAGCAGCCAACAGTGCCAATCTCACTCTTCAGTTCTTGCTGCAGGTGAGGTAAGAGCAAACCAGATGCATGATCCCCACACGCTGCTCATCAGCCTGGCAGTCTCCTGCCATCTTGTCCTGCTGCTGCCTCCCTCACTGGCCCTGCTCCCTCCAGCTCACACATGGCCCTGGGAGCGCTCAGCTCTTGTGACATGCCACGAATGCTACGGGCTCAACCGCATCACCTTCTGAGCCTGAAGGGAGCAGTCCAGTGTTCAGTTACCCATTTTGAGAACGTGCAAGGTAAAGAATCACAGAATAATGAGGTTGGAAGAGACCTCTAAGATCATCAAGACCAACCTATGCCCTAACACCTCAACTAGTCTATAGCACCAAGTGCCATGTCCAGTCTTTTCCTAAACACATCCAGAGATGGTGATTCTACCACCTCCCTGGGAAGAGCATTCTTGGCCCCTCACCAGTCTCATTGCCTCCTCTGGACATGCTCAAGCACCTCAACGTCCTTCTCAAACTGAGGGGCCAGAACTGGACACAGCACTCAAGGCGTGGCCTCGCCTGTGCCGAGTACAGGGGAAGGATGGCCTCCCTGCTCCTGCTGGCCACATTATCCCTGATACAGGACAGAATGCCACTGGCCTTCTTGGCCACCAAGGCACACTGCTGGCTTATGCTCAACGGGCTGTTGATCAGCACCCCCAGGGTGAAAAGAGCAGAGCCTTTATATAGCACATGTGTCAATGGGGAATCTGTCAAAGCCTAACAACTCACAGGACAGAGTTACAGACACTGAGTTTTCACCTTATTGGGCATCCAGCAGGCTGCCTTTTCCCACCTATCAGACAAACATGAATGAATATTCCGCAAAAAGAAAGAGGAAAAAGGTCTTTGAGTTAAGCAGCTGATACAATAAGGATTTCAATTGTTAATATAGACTACCTCCTCACGTCTTGCACCAGTATTTGCATCACAGCACAAATAATACGAGGCAAGAAAGAAAAACACTTTAAAGAATATGGCTCTTTGTCAGACTGGAAGTATTAGCTGTGATTCAGAAATTAATGACAGCATAAAAATCTATTAAGGCATCTAGACTGTCTCTCAAGGGACCTTTTCATGCTTGTAGTGCATGGATTATTCTCCAGGGCTCTGCCCAGCCAAACTTCAGATGTCCCAAATGACAGCAATTCCACCATGATTCTTAAGAAAGCTATATCACCGTCTAATCTCTTTCTTGCATTAACAATCTTTCCTCTCCTGCCAATTTTTTTCTTTCCTCCTCCAAATTTTCTATCATGAGAGACTCTTCTAGCTCTGAGTCCACACTAGACAATTCTTCATGCCTTCCCAGTATGCCTACATCATTAGCATAGCTCCTCTTTAGTCATTTAGCCAAAACAGCTATATATTTAGCTTTCACAAGCATTCTTCATAAGTCAGTCCCTCCAGCCCCTTAATCATTCTCCTTGCAATCCTCTGAATTCCCTCTAATTTTGTTTACATCTTTCTGGAATTGAAGTGCCCGGAACCAAGTGCTGTAAACAACAACAGCTTGTTATCTGGCTAGACTGCAATTCTGGTGCTCACAGCACAGGCCCTGCACATGCCATGCACACACAGACACATGCACATGCTCGTCCTCTGCTTCAGACACAGCATCGCTACAGCACACGAGTTCTGCTCACTGGACATTCCCTCCTCCATAGGGATACCAGCTGGGTCTCTTCCAAGGAAATCCAGTTCCAAAAAAGGTGAGGGCAGATCTTCAGTACAGCACTTTCAGCTGCCTGCAGGCTCAGGACAGACAGCAGCTGTTGGCTGCACTCAGGTAACATTTTCAAGTTTTTGATAACAGCTATAAAGGCCACAATTTTCAGAACTTTTTTGTTTTAGACGTCAGCTGAGACTCTGATGCAGTCTTATGACAGAAGATAACACATCACAGGGAAGTCTTTAAGCACTTGTGCCTTAATCTGTGCTTGAAACTCAAGCTGGATTTTTTCCAACAAAACACCTTTTTATTCTTTATTAGAAAAAGGCCATTTTGGTGAAGCAGAAATGTTGTGCAAAGATCTTTGTTTTGCTTCAACAAACTTCTGGAGAACTTGAGAAAGAGTTCAGGAAAAAAACCTGTCAAGGTTCCTGCCAGCTCTCAAGACATCTGAATCACAGAATATTCAGAGTTGGAAAGGACCCACAAGGACCATTAAGTCTAGCTTTAAAGTGAATGGTCCACATGAGGATCGAACCCAAAACTCGACATTATTATCACCAAGGCACCAAGGAAAGCTGGCAGCTTCACAAGAAAGTTCCTTCTAGACTAAGGTCACCCTAAGACCCTCCCTGTAACAATTTCAAAACCTCTTCCCACTTAGAATCCCCAGGTCGGAAAGAATTTCAGAGTTGTTACTCTTGTGCGTACAAAGGAATCAGAGCTTTGAAGTCTTCTGCCTCCCCAATACATTTCACATGGCCATTCCTCCTACACAGCAGCTACAACAAAGCTTCAGCATCCAGGAGAGCTTGAGGAGTTTGTTTCAATTTTTGTGGTGATTCGAGTCACTTTGGTCAGCAGGAAGAAGAGACCAAAAACTCTTGGGGTTGACTAGGGTAGGAGCAGAGCCAACATGCAGGGGTCTTGTGAGGTTCCTTGAAGCCTGAAGAAAAGGCTGCTGCTACAAATATTTACATTGGGATAGACAGAGCAAGGCCAGCCAGAATGGCCTTTTCTTTCTTTCCTCTGTGCACACAGCAGGCCAAAGGAGAAGGAAGACTGCACTGCTGACCGTAGCTCTAGGTCCCTCTGGGGCAATGCCACAGCTCATTTACCTCATGCTGCAGCTGGACCTTTTTTTTTTTTTATCAACATCCCAATCCGTTGCAGCTCTGTGGCTGTTGGATAGTACAGAAACCAGTCACCAATAGGCACCTAAGATACATAAAATTGGAGAGCTTATGTGTCCTCACTTTAGCTCCCACTGTTTCCTGCCTTCCCCTCTCTTAGCTGGCCTCAACTACAGACAGCTCTCACACCACTTGAGCAAGCATGATTTTTTTTTCTTTGAATCACCAAGAAATTACTGTTCATAAAAGCCCAACATCAATACAGCACGACTCTTCCAGACAAATAGTTTCCTTTCCTCTCCAGGAGATGCAGAAGTGCAGAACATCTCACGAGGGCATGCCCAGGCATATCCTGCCCAGCTATCCAAACTGAGACTGGACAGAACACAACCATGCTGAACAGAGCCTGTGCTGTTGAGGAGGTTAAACCAGCAAGGATGTGTTAATGGTAACAGCCAGAGTACAAAGTTGCTGATTTTACTGCTTCAGGCTGCATCCAGCTCATAAAATAGCATAGCTACACAAGGAAGGTGGGTTCAGTCAGGTTGTACTATTTTTGAACATGTTAGTCTAAATAAAAAACAATGCAACTTGTGCATGTAAGAAAGCCTCCTTTTATCCTCTTCCTTCTATTCCCAGAAACTCTCCCATGAAAGTGTAGGAATCAAACATGTCCCTTCCACTCTCTAGGCTGTATTTCCTGCCCAGGTGACCGAAGTGTGACTAAGTTGCCACCTTACACTGAGGCTATCACAGAAAGATGAGGAGGGGTAGCCAAACCACAGAAACAATTCTGTTTCACTGCAATAATCTCTTGCTGTGTCAAGATAGGATGCAAATGCACTATGAATAATGGTCACTCCAAAAGCACACATAGCTACACAGACATTCCTATCAGCAATCAGGCCGCATTCACCTCCTGCACTAACATTTATGACAAGTCCCTTGCACAAAACACAACTCTGGACCAGATTTGTTAACATTTCTCAAGCATCTTTACCACGCAACCTGTGCATTTTCTGTCATATGCACACACTCAAATGCATGTGCATGCATTTATATATTTTTTTTCTTCTGTTCTATACATGCACCTTCCCAAAAGCCAAGGAAGTTCTATTCAAAGGTCATACCTTTATGTACAGATCATGTATACAGGCACAAATAAAACTGGATGTTTCGATCCCACTGTACAAAGTACCTTTACAAGGCAAAGACTAAATACTTCATTTTATGAAGGTGTACCAACATGAGAAAAGTCTAAATGCATTTACACTTCAAAAATTCCACAGATGCCCCTTTAAATAACCCCTCCTTCCTGCAGGCAACACCTTACCAGCAAATCCCTCCTTTTTCAGACATTCAGGTACACATCCCGCCAGTCAGCCTGTCCAACACCCACAGGGGCAAGTCAGGTAACAGTGCACTGGCTGCAGGGTTCCTGATCAGAGAGAGTCCTGCTCCCTTGGTGGAGCTTTGGGTCAGCTGCTGAGGGTCAGGCACAGCCAGGCTCCAAGCAGGTGCAGCAACAGAGTGCATGCAGAAGAATATTAATAGTTATTGTCCTAGCAGGTTGCAAGGATTAATTGGTTCTGGCCTGCAACTCCCCATCAATGTAAGTGCTTAGGGGCAGAGGGGAGGGAGCTGTGATTACACACTTACATTGCATACTCATATGCTATTGATTTCCCAATTGGAAAGGCCCTCAGCCTTTTGTTTGTCTCCTTGCTTGCTCCCTCCCTCATGCCAGTGCTCATGACCTGCCTGCCACATCTTCCCCCTCCCAGCAGCACAATCACCATCACCAGAAAAAGCAGAGCTTTTTGTGGGATAGCTCTGCCAAATCAGAAAGAAATGAAGAAAGTTACATCCATGAGGTGACACAGAGGCAAACACTAGGGAAAGCAATGAATTTCAACAACTGAGTTTCCTTTGGATGCTTTATATGACCTAGGGACTGCAAAAGCCAGACTGTCATCACACAGCTGTGATCACACTCACCTCACTTTAAGTCAAAGCCCCTCCTCTGAAGCCCTGCATTCTCATGATTTTTTTTAAATAAAAAAGCAGCCCTTCAAAAAAACCAAAACAAACAAAAAGAAAATCAAAACCACAACACACCAACCTGCCTTAATTGGATATGTATACCCTTGCATTGCCTCCAAAACCATCTCCCCTCAGAGGTACCATTCAAAGTCCAGTACCTCTACAGATGACAACCACTGAAAAATCCTATTTTATGCTTGTAGGTGACCAATAAGCATGTCTAGTGTAGAGGGCCCTTTACTCTCAGCATGTAGTTATGCAGAATTTCTTCCCCAGGAACATTAAAACAGCAGATATGGCCAGCAAGACTTCACTGTGATACAGAATACTCCTTTGGCTCAGAAAAACCAGGGTAGCAGCCCTTGTAGTGCTTTTCCTTTTCCTTCCTTGCAGATGAGCAGGCCAATGCTGCCACACAGGCAGGCAACCTACTGGAGGGCTGCCTCACAAGGAAATGCCTCAGCTTCCAGGAAATTCAACAGCAGCCAAAGCACCACTGAGCAATGGCATAGCACAGAATGGGCTGGACTTCTTTTTCCTGTGCCTGTTTCTGTAAGAATCATGTACTCCCAGCATTTTTCCCCCTTCCATGCTGATGTGTGTCCTTTGCTGACACCAGGAGAGAGCTGTGTCTCACAAATTCACCTACACATGCCCTTAGCTCCCTCTCTGAGTGGGACAGGATGGTCTGTGCTGAGCTTGATATTTGTGGTTTTATCATGGATGCATTGACAGCAGGAAGAGTACATTAGCTGCCAAAATCATTGCTCATTTAGTATGAGCAGCAAATGAAACTGTTATGCACCTTTTTAAGGAAAAGGGGATACCAAAGAAGCAAAGGTTCATCCTTCTTTTAGGGATCACAGACAGCAAAATTCTGCATCCTTCCCACAGCACCCTATGCACAAAGGAGATGATATTTGGCAAAACACATGTCCCCATGTTCAAAGGCACACATGAAAGATTTTCTCCAGACTCCTCCAGGATATCTTTGTCTGGTACCATTATAGACTTCACTCAGATCATTCAGTCCTTTAACAGCCTCTGTCAGACAGCAACCACCTCAGCTGATCCTCTTCCACAGAAAAACCCATCAGGTGCTCTGATGTGCCCAGAAAAAAGGACGTCCCTTGCCCTCACTCTTCATCAGCTTTTGCCACCTGTCCTCTCTTCACAGCACACAGGGAAGCAAGCAGGGATACAGCTCCCCATCACCAGCCCAGCCCCAGCAGCCTCTGCAGGCAGCTGTACACAACACCCAGCTGTGCCCTGGCACCTGCACATCCCCATCCCTGGTCTAACCCAGTCCAATACATCACCATCCCTGGTTCTAACCCAGTCCAACACATCCCCATCCCTGGTCTAACCCAGTCCAATACATTACCATCCCTGGTTTTAACCCAGTCCAACACATCCCCTTCCCTGGTCTAACCCAGTCCAACACATCCCCATCCCTGGTTCTAACCCAGTCCAATACATCACCATCCCTGGTTCTAACCCAGTCCAATACATTACCATCCCTGGCAACTCAGCTTTGCACAGGGTAGGGGAAGGATTCCAGCCCCACCAGCAAGGCAAGGTGGGGGGAGTATTCTGTATGACAGTGAAGTCGTGCTGGCCCCACCAGCAAGGCAAGGGCCTTGGCTCACAGGAGGCACAGCCAGCACACAGCACACAGAAAGGGCGTGCACTGGTGCTGCCAGCAGCCTAGGATGAGGGCAGCTGTATTCCTCACCCTGGAACAGAGCTCCTGGAAGGAGCTCTGTTGCTAGTGAAGAAAAAAGTAAAAAGAGTAACTATAAAAGAGCACATCTCCTCCTCAGACCATTATGTACACATAAGTGTGCTCCAAGGCTGAAAAGGAGTGCCCAAAAACATTGGGAACTGGGTTCTTTGTTACAGAACTAGTAAAACTCTTGTGTGAGAAAAGATATCTGAGAATAAAAGATGAAGCAAATTTTTACTTATCATAACAAAGCCCTCTGAGCAGGTAGCTGAGTGCTGAGATTCATAACAGCTAGAGGAAATGGGTTCTTACTTGTATAATTATTGATTATTATGGTCAGCAATCACTGGATATAAGTGGGAGAAACACTTGGGACATCTTTTCAATGCTCCCTGTTTGCAGATAAAAAGCCTTCTCTACGTCTCCCCTGTCCTAAGCCCACAAGAAAAGTATATTGGTTCATGTATTAAACCTCTTCATCATTTAAGGGGATGCAAGGCAGCTGAGTGAGTTGTCTCCTCATCAATAGAGCCCAGCCTGTGAGAGCTTCCCTTGCCTTACTCAAGAAGATAGAACTGGAAACAGATAGGAAGAAAAGTATATTCAGGGGAGCAGGAAAAGCCTTTTTTTTCGTCTCCAGTTGGCAGTATCTCAGTGTTATCCAACTGCATCACAATGGCCCCGTGCTGTTCCCCATCCACCACAGTGTCACCCTCACACTCACATTGCTGCTGCTGCTCTCTCCCTGCTCCCCATCCATTACACATTATCAGCACAGGCACACTGGGGTGCACACTTCCATCCCTACAGATTGCACAGCCCTCGCCCAGTAACAAACACATCATTTCTCACACCCGCATTGCCCAGTGACGTTACAAAACACGAGACTCTACAGACAATATTTGTGCTGTGTACCAACCTAAAGCAGCCTTTGCCACTTACCCAGCTGTTTCCATGATTTCTTTCATCAGACTCATTCCTCATTTAAGAACACCCTTGAGCAGCTCAAGAAATAAATTATAAATAAACATTGCCAGGTCTATGCAAGCCAGTTCAGCATGTCCTTTCCTAAACCATCCACTCCACTAAACTGGCTGTGGAGGTATCTTACTTTTATAATTTTTATGGTTTTTTTAAACACAAAGTCTTTTACAATTAACCAATTAGGTGGGGTTGTCAGGGAGGTTCATTAAAACAAGCTGGGATTTTGCAAATTGCTGATTTGAAACAGCTGCTATTTTTCAACAGAGAATTTGTTTAGAAGAATTTTCAACTTAAAGCAATGCTGAAGGAAATGTATAATTTGTCAAGGCATTCATTTTTTAAAATAAATGCTCAGGGTGAGGAAATAAAAATTAATTTTCATATTGACAGCTAAGTAAGAGTAATAGTAAGTGAAAGTGCAAACATCAAAACAAAATTCTTGTAAATTATCTAAATGCAATTTTTTTATAGACCCTAATAATTTGCTTCTCCACCCCATACTCATGCACCCATTTTTGACTTGGGGGGAAAAAAAGAAAAAGAAACATTCAGCATTACAATCCAATCCAATTCAACAATCTGATATTTCTCAGATGCTTCTGGGCGCATTGTGCTAAGAAACGGATCCGTTCGAGGGAAGAGCTGCAGCATGCCACTAGAAAATCCTAGAAAATCCCACCCACCAGCAGTGCTGGGGTGTGTAGGTACTTTTACTCCTCCAGCCCCCACAGGGCAGGGAGGCCAGTGCACCGTGCAGGAGGAACAAGCATCCCGCCTCCGAGCCACCTGCCTGCCAGGGAGGGCTGGAGTGCAGCCGCAGAGAAATGCAAGAATCCCGAGCCACCAAAATGGGGAAACACAGTGATGGCGGGGGGGAATCCTTAGTGCAGGACTTGGAGCATCTCACCCAGGGGGCAAGGAGCAAAGGCTGGAGCTGTGCCAAAGCCCCTGAGCCCTTCGCATCCCGCAGGGACGCTGGGGGCGGCAGCCTGCGCTGGGCACCGGAGCCCCTGGCTCTCCTGCCAGGCTCAGCCCCAGCGCTGCTTTTCACCCTCGGCAATACCAGCGGTGCTCCCTTCTCCCCCGCGCCTGCTGGCTCCGGGAGAGCGGAGAAAGACGAGGAGCTGCTTTTGCGGCCAGCCGTACACCCCCAAGCGGACGGCGAGGAAAAGCGGAGAGAGGGCACGGCCAAGTTTTGGGCGGCTCGCAGAGGTGCAGGCTCAGCCGCCCGGCTCTGGAGGGATGTGCGCTCAAAGGGCTCTGAGCGGGGTCACTGCCTGCCAAAGCAGCCAATACTGCCGCTTCCTGGGGTAAGAGCTCCGCAGAGTCGTGCTCGACAGGGTTAGAGAAGCGTTCAAGGCTTGTTACCACAGCTTTCAGTGAAAAAATAATTAATTTGAAATAAATATTGTGGGGGAGTTGTGTTGGGTTGTTGGGTCTTTTTAAGGGCACAATATTTTCCCACCCCTCTTTAACTCTGTCAAATATCTTCAGGCTTGTTTCAGGCAGTGTCCTACTCCTCCCATGCAGCCCCAGTATTTCTGCCTCTCCATTCTCTCACTCTTCACATCAGAAAAGGGAAATTACTGCTGGCTGTGAAACTGGATCCAGCAGTGCTCTGCTTTATATCATGCCAGAAGTTTGGGAGCAGTCAAAAAAGCCGCAAAAAGGTTTGCAAACACTCATACAGCACCACACCACCCTATCCCATCGCAAAACCTAGGGAGGGCAGCTGGGTTGCCTCTGCCTTTGTAGAAGGTATGTGATAATACAGACCTCAAAAGACCTTCCCTGAAGCGTTCAAAATGTGGCTGATACTACAGTGGCAATCCTAACTCACTAAAACAGAAGGTAAAAACTGTCCGTGCCCGTAGCCTGGCATAAGCTCCAGCTATAAGGACGGACTAAAACAGCTCCTGGCTATGCTGGCATCAGGATGCTCTGGTCACAACTCAGGGAAGGCTTGTGACTTGAAAACACTGCGTGGAGCAAGCACCGTGGTCTAGAGGCTAGGAAATGTGCATCAGACAGGCAGGCAATGCTCAGAGTCAATGCAACTTGCCAATGTCCATCTTTCTTGACAGTTCTCTGTCTAATCCTCCAGAGCAGGGCGAAGTTCACACCAAGCTACACAACTTCATTGCTGGCATTATCTACTTATGCCACAAAGGTACTGGTTCTCCTCTTGCCCCATGTACAACCTATGTGCTGGGAAAAATCCTCCTTCCCTGTCAGAAATAGCCATTTCACAGCAAGGAAGGAAGTCAGCTGGAAGGTGCTGGTGTTGGATTCACAGTCCAGACTTCAGAGAATGTAAATTGAGAGAAAATATGTGACAGTGAAAAGCATGTGTATGAGACCCAGAAATGGGAGAAGTGAGACTGTATGAAAAGGAGCACTCAGCAAATGTGAGAAGGTGGCAAAAAATTAAGGATTCCATAGTGAGGGCTTGCAGGAGTGACAGGTGTGAGGCTGCAATAGAAAGCGTGTGTGTGACAGGGAGCCTGCCTGTATGGGAATTTGCTTAGTAGACACAAAATAGAAGAGAACAGTGCATGCAAGACTGTGTGTAAAAGTAGGAGCTGAGGGGAAGTG
Organism: Melozone crissalis; assembly: GCF_028551555.1. Taxonomy (NCBI): domain Eukaryota; kingdom Metazoa; phylum Chordata; class Aves; order Passeriformes; family Passerellidae; genus Melozone; species Melozone crissalis. Next base: position 16,578,878 of record NW_026535786.1, on the reverse strand, counting down.
AGGAAGCTGTGACTGGCATATCTCCATGCACGGCACTCCTGCACTAATATGTACAGGAGTGAGAAAAAAGCACTGTGAAAAAAGCTGTGTGTGAGCGAGATACCCTCTACGGGTGCAGCTCACTGCAAATGCAAGACTGTGAGGCACAGAGTAGGCCAGATAGAGTACATCTATGTTCTTTAGTTATATTTTCACCTATGTGTGTGTACATGTGTGCACACAGGCTTACAAGGCTAGTGAAGCAGGACAGGCAAGGGATTTTAATATGCAAGCAACCTCGAACACAAGTGTTCAGGATGGAGGCTCAAAAGAGGGAGGGGGGAAAAGGGCAAGGGAGAACGTGAACACAAGGGAAGCAGACTCTCCAGGAATTTCATGTGCTAGGGAGCTAGAACTGTATGTGCCAGAGTGAGTTTATTCATCTTCCCTGCTATATCCCTGAGTGTGTGTGTGTGTGTGTGTGTGTGTGTGTGTGTGTGTGTGTTCAGGAAGGACCACTGCTGTGAGTGAGTGTGGATCATGCACAAGCTGCAATTTTGAAGGCTATGATTATATGTACATGTGTGACATGTATTAATCCATACAGCATGGAATGCATTAACCCTTAACTCCTGTTTACAGAAAGCATCTCAAAACCAGCTAGCATGCCTGTCATCACTTCGAACTAAATTCCATACTCACACTTGGCTCTTAAAGCAAGAAACCCAGCTGGCAATTCTCCACTGAACAAAACCCCATACCCAACAAATTTTCATCTCCTGTCTTTCCTCCATCACTCTCTCTCTCTTTTTTTTTTTTTTTCTTTTTTTTTTTTTCCCTCCTGGTATAGAGGGGAAGGACATAGTGCTTTCGCAGACAGACCAGAGGCATAGAGATTCCTCTAACCTCCCCCTCTCTGGACAAAACCAAAATAGAAATAATAAAACCCCACAAAACAAAACAAAACAAACAAACAAACAAAACCCCCCCAAAGAAACTTAACACTTATCTCCTCAGGAAGGTAAAGAATCGAGGAGAATCAGTACTTGTGACCCAAAGTGCTGAGAAACAGCGACTGTGGATGGAGGGGATACCCACCTCTACCCACCACTCTTTTCCTTTGCACATCTTAACTGTACTCCCCCCACCAACTCTCCCTCTGCAAAAGCATAAATACAGCAGCAAAGTCAGTCACATGCAGTGTCCTCTAACCATAGGATTCACCAGCAGAGATCTCTCCTTGGCTTATTTCCTGAGGCAAGGGGGGGGGGAAGGTTTGGAGGGGAAAAGGGGGGGAGAGGAAGCTCCAGCTTCCAGCTCCATGTTTCAGGCCATCCTCAGTCCATCAGCCTCAATTAAAGCAGAGGGGTTTGAGGAGAAAGAACTCAGCACATACCTTGCAAGGAGAAGAGGGACAGGAAGAATCCCAGCACCCAGATACTGTGCAGCCAGTAGGTCCTCATGCTTCTCTCTCACTCGCTCCGCTTCCTCTGCCTTTTTCTCCGTCTCTTCGCTTCTGTCTCTCTCTCTCAATTTATCTTTTTTTTTTTTTCTCCCTCTTCTCTCCTCTCAAAGAAAATGGGATTCGTGTCTCCCTTCAGTCCCTCTGGGCTCTGCTTTGCCAGCTCTGACAATCCAGTCGCAGCGCAAGCTGACCCGCGGTGGCCAGATTCCCAAATAACCTCTCACTCTCCCCTTCAAGTGCTGGAGAAAGGGGGGGCCAGGTTGGATGCTCCACCGTAGCCTGGGCTGGCTGTAAACACAGAGAATCTCTCTGTCTCTCTCCTGCAGCTCCAACTAAATGCGACTGTACTTAAACAAGCAATGCCTTATAGGACAGCGCTCAGAGCAGAACAGATCCCACCTCTGCCACCTAGTGTTGCAAGCCAGCTCATTTATTTCATTTTTATATATATAAATATATATACATTATGCTATAGAAATATGGTTCCCTCACTCCTTTACAAATGTATCTCTTGGATCACAGTCTATGAGCCATTCTGGGCTCAGGAGTCCCTGAGGTGCCAGCTCCAGTGCACAGAGGGAGGATATTCAGCGAAGGAATATTCCTCATTGCCACAACAAGAGGCTCAGCAGGGCAGGTTTGGTTTCTCAGCAGAGTTCTGCTTGACAAATTCTGAAGCAAAGGTCTCTCTGATGCTGGTGTCACTGCCGGGCAGTACACAGGGGCCAGAGGGAGATTCAGACGCACTGACTGTAATTACAGAGCTGCCAAATCCTCCAGGAAAAAATAGCAAGCATCAGTCTGCATTAATCTTTCCTGGATCTCCTGTGACTTCTATGCAATTTCAGAGGGACCAAAAAGAATCCTTCTGTAATGGAAATCCAGCTTGAAACGCAACCTTGCTCACACAAGGCTTCCCTCACTGCCCTTCCTTCAAATACAGGTTCCACCTGCCATATGTAGCACAAACTTTTTTCCTCAAGGAGTAATTGGGTCATGTAACTCTATTTCCCCATAAAATCATTGCCTCCATTGCTACCAGTAACAAAGTACTGCTTAACATTCAGGGCTTTTTATCAGTCACTCTCCAGGCATTTCACAAAGCGTGTCCTTTCACAGCTGGGGATGTGGAGGCAGTGTGAGTGCACCACTTCTGAGGCCAGATCCTGGGACACAGTGTGACAGCCCAGCTGGACTGCCCAGGCAGCCCTGTGGCCCCTCTTCAGGCCACATTGTGCACTTCATTGTGGTCATCAGGCCACAATGAGGACGCCAATGCTAAACGATGCTAATTTTCAATTTACGCATTGAGAGTATAAGTGAGCAAAGGTGAGGGTCCACATGTAGGAAAGGTCTGTAGGATTCTCGTCACTAATGATGCCTTTTCACAAGTGTTTCTTATTGGGCTGCTGTAGAGCAAGCTGTTCTGTGAACAGAGTGCACCAAGCCTGCCTCCCCGTGGGTTCCTGTCTGCTGTCTCAAGAATCCCCCTGCCCTTATAAAAGCCAGAATCCATCATATCCCCTCTGACATCTCCTGTAGGAAGAAGAAATCCATGCTATGGCCAGTCTTGCTCCCTAGTGGACCAAAATGAAAGACAAAATGCAAGACACCTCTTGCCTTAGCCTGGTTGGCTACTGCCATGTACCACCTACATAATTCTCGGGTTTTCCACTAAGGAGGGATTGGAGCATTACCTAATCACCAGTTTTTAAGAGACGTACAGGAATTAGTTACTTTTTAGCCTTCCGCCCTCTTTTAAATGTGGTTGAAATTGGTTGCACTGAAAAGTTATTAGGAGGAAGAACATATGGACAAACAGATATACATGTACTCTCAGCTAGGCTTCACTTCCCAAGGAAATCAAACTAAAAATATTAGAGTGGACTAAAGTCAACTGACTCTAGTCAATGAGGAGCATGCTTCTTTTTTCTGATACCATTTCAGATGGTTTTCATGCTCTGATACTGTATTGGGTCTGCATGGCAAGGTTTTGGTAGGTGGGCTGCTTCTGTGAGAAGCTGCCGGAAGCTTCCTCTGTGTCTGACAGGGCCAAGGCCGGGCAGCTGCAAGACAAACCCACCACAGGCCAAGTCCAAGTGTACTATCAGCAATGGTAGTAACGCCTCTGGGATAATGTATTTAAGAAGGGGGTGGAAGCTGTGTAACAGCGGCCAGGAGAGAGGAGTGAGAATATGTGAGGGAAATAGCCCTACAGACACCAAGGGTGGTGGAGAAGGATGGGGAGGAAGTGCTACAGACACTGGAGCAGAGATTCCCTTGCAGCCCAGGATGAAGATCATGGAGGTTCAGGACAGATCAGTTATCCACCTGCAGCCCATGGAGGAGCCCTTGCTGGAGAGGTGGATGCCTGATGGAGGCTGTGACCCCATGGGAAGCCCACACTGCAGCAGCCTCCTGGCAGGGCTTGTGATGCTGTGGGGAAGCCACACTGGAGCAGTTCATGACGAAGTGTTGCCCGTGGGAAGGACTCATGTTGGAGAAGTTCATGGAGACTGTTTCCTGTGGGAGGGACCCCACACTGGGGCAGAAGAGTGTGAGGATCCTCCCTCTGGGGCAGGAGGAGCAGCACAGACAAGTGTGATGAGGAGATCTCAGTGCCCAATCCCTATTCCCCTGTACCACTGCAAGGGAGGAGGGAGAGAAAATGAGGTATGAAGTTAAGCCCAGGAGGAAGGGAGGAGTGAGAAAGATATTTTAAGATTTAGGTTTACTTTTCATTATCCTGCTTTGATTTCATTGGTAACAAATTAAATGAATTTTTCTGAAGCTGAATCTGTTTTGCCTCTAACTGTACTTGAGGAGTCATCCCCCCATCCTTATCCTGACAAGCTTTTTGCTGTATTTTTATCCCCCTGTCCAGCTGAGGAGAGGTGATGGAGCAACTTTGGTGAGCACCTGGAGGCCAGCCAGCATCAAACCACCGCAGATACCAAGAGAGTATGGTCTGAAAGAGAGCACAGTCAAAAATAAACTTGGCACTCAAGATGCATTTGGAACTTAGCATGCCAAAATCAAGTGGTGACAATCAGTTAGTAGGCTTGGAGTAGGAGTTTTGGGGGTTTTTTGCAGAAAACCTCCCAAATATCTAGCTTAGGTTCAGAGACCACCTAGGTCATCACTTTAATACTACACCAGCTCCATACATTTCTGACACACGATTGTTCCTATGTTCAACATTTTCTTTTCAATTGTCCTATACCTTTGTGATCCATTACCTCAGTGCTCACCATCTATACCTGATATAATATACAGCATTATATGCATTCGTACTGTTTCACAAATCTCCTCAGCTCCCATATATGGCACCAAAATTCACCTGCCACCTATCCCACAGCCACATCCATAACCTCACCTCCCACCTGCCTACACATAATCCCATAGGGTCCCACAGCCTTCCCAGTTAAGCCAGATCATTATGCAACCCTTCAAAGTCTACTTTACCTACAGATCCCATGGATGATCCCATAATACACAGCTCTCAAGCACACAATTATCTCAGACTTTGGATAGGAATATGCCATGGCTTGAAAAAAAAAAATGTAAATCAACCCTCCTTCCATCTAAATCATTTCCCATGTCCTATGGCAACTAGCCCTGCTAAAAATTTGTCCCCATCCTTCTCATAGGCCCCCTTTAAGTACTGAAATGCCACAACATTTATTATAACACTTATGATAGCAATTTATATTGATTCCAGTAATTAATAATATAGCCTAGTAATTAGTCTTGTGTTAATTATTAATCAATATTATATGTATTATAATAATTAACATTATTTTTTGTAATAAGTAATAATAAATGATAGCAGGACTGAATCTCTGCTCCACAAATTCCATGGGGATGTGTGTGAGATGATGCTGACCCCAGTGTTGTTCCCATCCAAAATAGACCATGATAGTTACAAGTCCAGAGAAATGGCACAAAGGAAGCAGCACTCTCTGAGGCAGCAGCATCTTACACTTCCTTGGAGAAGCTGGCATGACTGAAAGGAGAAACAGCTTTTTCTTACAATGTATTTGACATACTTCTAACCTTCAAAAACATTCAGGACTGGATTTTGGCTGCCTTGCTCATGCTGAGTCATACCAATGGGGTTACTCAGGACATTAGACTGCTAAATATGAGCAGGAGTATCAGATTCTGTGGGCTGAAATTCTCTGGGATTGGTCTCTGGCCAAAAGTGAGTCCATTTTCCTCTAGCCAAATCTCTCAGCTACCTACATATTGTGAGGGCAAAATCTGAATCAAGAATTACGCTCAACTCTCCCTAAATCCCTCAAATATTAAGAGGAAAAAGCAACACCACCACCAAAACAACCAACCAAACCCCAAACACACAGCAGTCCTCATTCTTCAGTCCTTTCTTTTTAAATTACTGCAATCCTCCCACTTCACCCAGTATTCAAATGCCAAGAAGAGCACATCTACAATCCTGTATTAAGAAAAAAAAAAAAAAAAGGTTGAATTCTGACAGAGCTCTGATTGATTGAAAGCCAGCTACTTTTAATGCATAGTGAAAGTGTTTCATTAAGGCTGAGTGAATGGATTTAGATGCGCCGAGCATGGATGCTTGTCCATTTTTTAATAAATAAATGTGCTTTGTGCAATTAACTGTTTAAGCACTCACACTTCCATTTCTATTTCATCTTAGCTTTAGTCACTTCAAGCAATATCAATATTAACTTGATTGTGCAGCACACACATAATATTTTCTCTTCCAAGTTTCTATCCTAAACCTACCATTAAATACTTCTCAAGCAGGCATGCTAAAGTTGATGGAGGAACTTTTAACTTTTCCATTACAGATTTTTTCAAATTACTGTTATTTAACTGTGCAAATGTAATGTTGCATTAACAAAAGGCTTAGTGGTTTTTTTACTGTAATAGAAATAGTATTGGAAACACAGTTGGCCATGCAAATTTTGCAGGGTTTACATAAGAGAATGAGCATTCCTGAAACTGCAAGTTAAGAGAGCTTGGTAAAGTGAGCAGGAGGCAAGAGCCATATATTACTCAGAAGTGGCTTTTCTGTGTGTTTTAGCGTATGTATATGTGTTTTAGACATATGTATATTACTTCTTGTTTTATTGAGTGTTTTATCTGTGTGTTTCATGGCTTTGGACTGGTGCATCCATGATAAATAGTGCATTTCAGTGTGATTTAGAAGAGTGCTGTGGCATGTACTGCATGTGATCTTGGCAAAGGGGGTGGAAGGAGATGTTCAATCTGCAAGAAATACTCATTTGTCATATGGTTCTGTGAAACCCACCACTGTCCAAGGTCAAGGACTGCAGTGTCCAGAAATGTGAGCTCACTTAGAAGGGATGCAAGGGCCTCAAGACCATGATAAATAGTCTCACACCTGATTAAGCTCCTTTGTGTAGACTGAGAAAACAGCATTTGTGTTTCTCATTTGCCTTCAGCAGGACATTCAAAAGAAGACAACCCTACTCCAATCACGCTTTCCATTTGTTCTTTCCTTTCTGCCACTTCATGCTCCTCATCTATATTCCAACCTTCTCCCTCTCTCAGCTTCTTGCCTCCCACCACCATCCTTCCCATCTCTTTTCTTCTCTACTCTCCTCCTGTGAAACTCATCAAATAAGGCAGTGTCTTTTTGAGGCTTCTTGAAGGGGAAGATTTGCCATCAGGGTTTCCACAAGACTCCAAGTTGAAATTAGCTTTTTTTTATCAAATAAATGCCAGGCCAGCAACTATGGAAGGGTGCATATGACTGCATAGCAATTCCCTAAGATGAAAATCCACAGAAATAGCCAGCCAATGAGATAGCAACAGCACTCAAGGAGCAGTGGGACGAGGGAGGAGATGGAAAGAACCTTCATTTAATTCCAACAACGGTGCAATGACGCAGCGGGGACTGAACCCAGAACTCTTGGAGACAAATGTGTTGCATGAACTGGTACAGCACAAATGGCTGAGTTCCTCTAGCAGCAGCCCCAGCAGACCCACCTCCTTTACAAGTTGGGTCACATAAAAGGATACGTCACAAAAAAGCATTTGCCAGCAGTATACATTCACACATTGGCGTTGTCGCATAATTAGAACATAAAATAAATGGCATAACAGATGCTATCAGCATGTCTACCACACTGTATCCATGGTGCCAGCTCCTTCTCCAAGGGGAGCCTCACCCAGGCCACGCTGAGAAAGCCTGAAACACGGGCATGTAGAAACCAGCCTTTATGGAAATACACACACAAAGTTCTGCAGAAAGGGCCTCCGCTCTTTCAACATTTGTAAGATTTTACAGGAAATCTGCAAGTGTGAATGACAACAAGAAGAAGAAAATTGGCTAGCACCCAGGGAAAAAAAAAAAAACCAAAAAACCCAAACTTTGGCAGATAATTTTTTGAGTTGTCATGTTTTTTTGTGGGAAAAGAGTCAGCTCTTTCGAGGCGGGAATAAAAATAATAATTCTGTTCAGCTCCTTTGAGCAGCAGGGAATTCACAATCCAAAGGGAGAGGCGGTTACACCACAAAACCCTTGCCACAGCCAGTACTAACTGGCTTCTTCAGAGGCACAAGGAATCGCTCAACACTACAGAGGGCCTTTTAAGAAGTGTTTTTGCAGCCCCCTGGTCTTTAAATCTCCACCAGAGCCTGGCAGGGCAGACCTTTCCCTCTCCTCCTGGGACTCAGGGCGCATTCCCCCAGCAGTACTCTACCAAAGATCTTTCCTTGACATGGCACCCAGCTTGCCCAGTGCCCACCCCACTCTGCCCAGAAGCAGCCTTTTATCCCAGCTGTTGCTTTCCAGGTCTCTGGTCACAGCTGGTGGCCCCGTGCTTACCTCCATTAATGCTCTGTGCCCACCGGGGAGGAGCTGCTGGATGCTGCAGCCCCGTTCCCTGACCCATGGTGCCAGCAAGTCGAGCATTGGGCTCCCCAGCTGGTACTTCCATCTCCAGGCTATGGCTTGTTGGCTTTGCTAAATAAATTGTGGGCTGACTTCAGAGACAGGACTGCCTTATGCCTGGGCACCCCTGAAATTTGTCCTTTGTTGTTTAGGCAAAGCAGGAAAGGAAATAGCAGCCATTTGCTGCCTGTGCCTCTCTGACTGAGCTCCAGCACTTCCACCTGACACAAGAAGGTCTCAAAGAAATGACTGTCAAGTCTGTACCTATCACCCAAATATGATATGGGAGGCAAATGACATCAGTCTCACTGTCTGCAGAGCTGACCTGCCCATAGCTGAACAGTGTGATGTTTTCTAGACAGAAATACAGAAAAGCAGCATATTTTTTTATGGTGTTTTTTTTTTTTTTTTTTTTTTTTTTTTTTTTATGTCAGGGCATCCATACTCAGCAGTCTGGAAGGCAGCTGGAGTTTGAGCCATGTGAGCGTTCCCATTGCAAGAGTCTCCTTGCAATGTTTCACAACATCCTGAAATTATGAATTCCCAGGCTTATGTTTTTCAGACCTAGTCTCCTTCACAAGGATGTATTTTTTATGAGTTTGTTTTTATTTTTGAAAGCTTGAGCAAGCAAGGGTTTGGCTGTTTAAGATATTTGGGACTGGGGGAGTGCTTTATGATTAGTGGAAGAACCAATTTGTTCCTTTTTTTTAACAGCTCCAGTGCAGAAATTACTGTGGATAGAGACTTGAAAGGTAAATAATATGAGGCAAGATTTGTAGGAAGTGGTGATATCTTTTATTAAACTGAAAAATATAGCTAAAACAACAAAACAAAACAGGCTTTCCAGGCATATGGGCTTGCATGCCCAGAAGTGTATCCTGACTTTTAACTATATGATGTCAAATAACTGATAGTACTTCTTCCTACAAATTTCCCCTCATTTATGTCTTTAGCCCATCCTAGCAACAATGTCAGTGCAACATGGAAGGGAAGTCAAGTCTGTGAGGACATTACCCAGAAGAGCAGAAAACACGCAGATATGGTTGTATTCAGGATTTATGGTTGTATGGTTCTATTTAAGATTTATGGTTGTATGGTTGTATTTAGCTTCCTTCAGCTGAAATACAGGTTCCAGAAGACACTTCTTGGTATGAGTGACATGGAAATGATTGGGTTTCAGTAATGTGCAGAGAGCAATCTTTGTGTAGACAGGGCTCCCCACATTTCTGTGAGTCACTACAGATCAGCTCTCAAGCCAAATAAAAGCAGTTGAAAGGCTCTCAGTGTCCTCTGATCCAGGTCCCCTCTACAGCAAAGTCACTGGGTCATTGCTTTCCCTTGCCTGCTCTGTACTGAGTGTCTGTGTACCTCCCCTGGCACTGCTGATCATTTGTGCTGCAGGGGCGATACGGAGCCCTCGTGAGACCAGGGCCTGCAGAGATACATGCTCTGCAAAAGGATGCTGAGAAAGTACTTCAAGCTGTGGGCAGCAGGTGCAAAGACAGACAAACACACAGCACTTTGGCCAGAGAAGAGCCTACAGCCCACCTACTATTTCAAAAAATTGTCTGTGATGCACTTGCAGACTCTCACTCAATGAAAAACATGAGGAGACAGTTTTAAGTTTGCCACTACCTGATCTCGGCTAGCCTTTGCAGTGTTAATAATCTCTGCCATTAGCTTCTTTTTCGAAGCAGGATTTCTTTTCTGTAGCTATTTTATCAGACAGAGGATGATCAGGAGGTTAAAAACCACATTATTAGCATTAATGACTATTATTATTTATACCCTTGTACAAGCTGCACAAGTCTAGGCAAAGAGACAGTCCATTTCCCCAAAGAGCTCACAAATCTTATTTATGATAAGGAATCACAGACCATGTATCAATAGTAGGGGACAAGAGGAGAGCAGGGAATAAGGAGAACAACTGTATTAAACAAAAACCTCTTCTGCAGCCCAGGCAAGATGCAATCTCCAGGGGCCTACTTGATCAGCCAGCAAATACAGATCTGGGGTTTTTCTCCAGAACAACACTTTCCAGTATACCAAAGTATTCTGTGGTGTTTCTTTTTGCCCTTCCCTCTCCCTAGCAACCTAATCATCTATGCACCAAAGTCCATGACAATTATACACAAGTGGCAGTATCCAGGAGGAGAGAAATTACTGATTATTGTACACTTCTCTTTACCTGTCAGTCAGGAGCTCATTGTTTCTATTTTACAAGTGGGGAAATTGAGGCATGTAATGGTGCAAGAGCTTTCCATAAGATCACCTATTTTATATCCACAGAGGCCTGAAATGGATCCTTAAGGTGTGCTTCTCACCGAGAAGATCCATTTCTTCTCCAAGTTGAAGGATTTCTTTATTTCCACAAGCAGAAGCATTTTATTGCCAAGAGAACAGAATCCCTGCTGCAGTTTTTCCCAGCTACAGCAAACTCAACAAATACTGTGAACTAACAAGACCAGCACACATTTCTATTGTAAGTAGACTCAGAAGTTAGCATCTTGGAGAGGAAGGGAAGTGCAGTCCAGCAGTAAATGCAATTTCCACTGACTTGGAAAACTTGATTTTACTGTATTATTGCTGGGCCCAAACATTCAGAATGGTATTGCATATAGTTATATGTTATAGTGGAAGTTCCATGAGGTCCTAGAAATTTCAAGTCCATCCTTAGGCACAAATTTCTCGGATCTGTTTAGTCATTCAGGGAGTTTGGATAAAGCTTTGTTTTTTCATTGGTTAAAATGATGAAAATAGAGCACAGCAATGAGAGTATTCTGAAAAAACTACTAAGATATTCAGGGTGAACAAGGAATTGGAAAATATATAAAAATGCATTTAATCTGTACAACTTTTCCCTCTAAGTGCAGAGTTTCATTTCAGTAAGTGCCCTGGAGAGGTTATGCCTTGCAAGCATCTTGTAAAACTGAGATTGCTGCATTGCATCCCCAGTGATCTCAGGGCAAACGCAAGACTGAACAATGACTCCGTATCTGGCTGTGCAGGATTCCACCTCCCAGACAACTTCACTTGAGAAATCAATGAAGCAAAATACAGCATATTTTGGGGCTGTATGGGAAGCAGGCTGCTTGTACTTTGACACTTAGAATACAAGACTCTAATAGAACCATCCTTCAACTTAAGCAGAAGATATTTGCTACTGGAGGCAGAAGGTGACTGTGGTTGCCATGAAACTGTGTGTGGTCACAGTCATAAGAAGGTCATAGCAGAGATATTCGTAGTCAGCTACTAAATTTATTCAACACTCTTAGGCTCGGTTTAGATGGACTGGTTACCTCAAGGTCAAAATTCTCTGTGGTGCAGAGTGTAAACTTATAAATGCAAGCTGGGGTGTTGACCAGGCACATATTTCAGAGTCCCCAGCACTCTGTTTGCCTGAACACGCTTGGTGAGTCGCTTGGGTCAACAAGCAACTTGGGTTTATGCAAGCATCCAGTTGGCACTATGCATGCAGGCGACAGGGACAGGATACAAATGTGGTACAAGGTCCTTGGTCTCAACACCAGTCTTGTAGCAGTGCAGACATAGCTTCAGTTTAGCTTTTGAATCTCTTGTTTCCCACTCCTAGTAATAAAAATGTTCTCTACCAGGCCGTTGTCAGAAAAGAAGACCTGGAAATCGCATTGTTCTGGAGCTTACTTCAGTATTAATGAGCACAGCTTGAATTAAAAAAGAGAAAATACTGCTCCAAGTTACAGCAGAAACTTATTTAAAGGCTCTTTTTGCTCCTTTCCAGATGCTTTTCTTTTGCCAAATGACAAAAAAGCCTGTCTGAATTGGGAAGTCTGATCCTTCATGGACAGCTCCTGGGTAGAGTTATGCAGGTAGTGTACCCCTCTGCAAAGGAAAGCTTGTGTTGTTTTTCACAGAGAAAATCCAGACTAGTACAGTAATCAATATAATAGAGATTCTAATGGAGTTGCCAAGAACAAATGCACAAAAGGTTTCTCTGGTCCTCCAGAGCCTCAGTAACACAGGCAGTCTGCAGCCCAAGATCAGTGAATGAAGGATGCCATGTCCTATAAAATGCACTAATGTATGCCTTATGGCATCTTTGCTATGGCACCAGGTACAGGTCAAGGGAAACTGATCTTCCAGCAATAGAGAAAAAAGATATTCCAAACACACAATCAGTCTTTGCTCTCTGCACTGATCAGTTTGGTTTGTTTCTCACTGCACAGGTACCTTGGCAATGGCAGCTGCACATCTGCCCCTTATTTTGTGGCTTTTGCCTTCACATTTTGCAGGGGGCTTATCTAAAAACTGCCTTGTAGAGGAAGACAGGCAAAAGAGGACATCTGCAGCTTCAACTGTCAGACTGTTGAAGACAGGGACAGGGAAGGTGTAGATTTAGATGGCAGCTGCCCAGACAAGCAGCAGATGAGTGAGGAACTGATATTGGAAAATTATACAATGAAAATAGAAAAAAAAATTAGAAAATAGACCATAACTTCAAAAGAAAAGGGATCCTAACAAGCTAATGGTCTCTTATGTTAGGCATTACCTTGAATCTCTATGGTTATTCTCCAGATGGATTCTAATTTTAGAGAAGAATATTAGATTTCCTTTCTTCTGATTTTTGTCTAAGGATTCTGAGCTGAAAAGTCTGACATCTTTCCAGTGACCTCTGCAGTTGTTAGATTTTGGATTTCCCCATGCTTCCCTGCCTATGCCTGATGAATAAGTAGCTCCTCAGGTCCAACAACCCTACTGAGGGTGGTTGATACCAACACTTAGAGCATCGCCAGACTGCTGGCAATGATCACCTTGCATTCCCAGGAGTTACTTCCCCCATAGAAGTCCATGTTGCGTGAGTGACAGAGACCTTCCAGCTTTTGGGTGACTCCTTTGTTGTCTGAACTTTGTGAAACCAGGTGGCAGGAACAGGATTATTCTTATTCAGAAACTCTGTCAGGAGCAAACCTGTGACCTTGCACCCCAGTGAGCACTGGTCTTACACTATGAGATGTGTTGATTAATTGTAGATGGTCAAAGTCACATGTAAGCTATTTATCACAGTCATCATTAGGTGTCATAAGGGACCTGTAAGAGGCCTGGTTAAGAGGGATTGCTCCCATTTTTCTTTAGCTTTCATCATGTTCTAGTGCCAAGCAAGGCCCCCTGGTTGGATTAATCTCTTCTTTACTAAGGCATTAAAAGATAGAGCACCAAACCCAAGATCTAGGTACAGGGAAATACCAAAGTACACCCATGGTTATTGCCAGAGCCAGCAGCAGGACTCAACTCATCTGAGCTCTGATAGCAACCCAGAAAAGGCACTGCTGGTGCCTGCTCTCCTCATGAGCCAAACCCTCAAAATGAGGATAGAGTCCTTGTGCCAGTGACCCTAAACTGAATGAGCACCACAAGGGCACCTGTACATCTACCTTGTCAGGCCTGACTTCTGGATGCTGCTGCTTGTGCATTGTTGGCATGAACTTTGGGCTATGGATTATTATGTTGTCATATCTTGGGGAGAGAGGTCTAGTCCCTGCCAAATTTAAAAATTTTTTAAAAAGACATTTTTGGGAATTTCTAAAACTCCAGAAGATTCAGGAGTTTATAAGAAGAAATGTAACACTGAGGAGTAAGAAGGAGAAGGAAAAAATGAGAAACAGGAAGATAATTGCCTAATGTGCGCCTTTAATGAAGTAAAACATATTGTCCCCACAAAGGGCCCATAAGAGAAAAAAATAAGATTCTTCCTATACATCTTCAATCTAAAACTGAATTATCTGTGGCAATTGGATCTGCAGCCTCACATGAGAGGGTCTTACAAAGAGGAAGGGATATTATAAGACTACTATCTGCAAAAGCACCCAATTAATTCAAGAGCATCATTGTTATTTTATTTATATGGCACCATAGGGGTATGCAATGCTTTACAGATGATTAGGGGCCATAAAAGTTTAGAGAAAAGATGAAGCAGAAAACAAGGATCTGGCAACCACCTGGAGTAAAAGCTCTGACTAAAAGCTCTCACCATGGTGTTTATGGTTTGTTTGTTGTGGTTGTTTGTTTGTGTTGCTGTTGTTTTAAGTCTCAAGGAGTGGTTTTTGGCACGAATCCCATGTTACAGGGAGATAGAGACCATGTAACATGATTGTTGGGCCTGTTCCAAGGATGCAAAGTTAGAGAACACACTCATTAAAACAGGTCTGAAATGACAAAACAGGAACATGAACAACAAGGAGCAGAGAAGATAAATTTGTGATAAAAACTGTAAGACATTCCTGAGAGTTCAATGCTTTGATAAATTGTTGGAGGAAACAGAGATTTTGTATGCCCAGAACCGACTGCCTGAGGCTCCGGTAAAATTGGTGTTGTGCTCCTAGGCTGAGACAGGCATGCAAAAAGCACATCCTGTCACTTGTGTTCTGCATTTGTGGCTCAGGAGTACTCTTGGATCCTCACTTGTGTTTTAGCTGGCTTGACACCAACCAGGAGCAGAAAGCACCTTTGCACAAGCAAAAAAGCATGTGGCTCAAGACCCCAGATATATAGAGGTCTAATTAATGGGGTCCAGACAGACTTTTGTGCTGCAGCACTAAAATATTTCAGGAACAGCTGGACCTTAAATCTACACAGAAGCTGTACAATAAGAACATAGCAGCTTTCTCAAAAAAACATGTACTTTTCTCATAGCAGCATATGACACCTGTGCTTTGTTAATGGCATGGAGCCAGGATTTAAAATGTGAGTTTTAATGTATCAGTTGTGATCTGAAAGTGGATAGATCTTTAAAAGTTTTTAATTGTTGTTTGTTGTGTGGGGGTTTTTTGGGATTAGGGTTTTTTTGGGTGGGGGTCTTGTTAGTTTGCTCTTGGTTTTGTTGTTTTTTTTTTTAATAAGACATGGGAACATTTTTTTAGTTATTTTGTTGAAACAGGAAAGTTATTTGAAAAGTCTGTTATTTTTTTATATTCCGTCTAGCATTTGCTGTCTATCACTTTTATCAAAATTTTCACTGAGAAATAGTGCTATGAAGTAAAAATTTAAAAGTATTAAAATCCTGTTTTTTGTTTTTAACTGGGAAATTATGCATGGATAAACATTTTTGTTGAAATTTTTAACTGAAATATTATTTTTATTTTTTTGGTAGGTTGAAGGGGAGAAATGGGTCCTTCCCCCATGCTTCCAAGCAATTTTGGCCTTCAAAGTTTCAGAATTGCTTGCCTCCAGCCTCTGCTCTTTCCACCAGTTCTGGAGTAGTTTCTGAATTTTTTTTTTTTTCATTTCTTGCCAAGGAGATAAGCTTTTTAGTGCTACTGTCCAACAGCTACGACAAGTGAGGACTGGCCACCCAAAGCTTACAGACTAGAACCAGCACATTCTAAAAGATGGCCTCTGGACTGAAGTTTGCTGTGTTGAAAAAATATTAAGAAATCCTACCAATATCTCTGACCTTCAAGCAACTATTCTCTAAACCAGTTTTATTTATAGAAAATTATGCATGGATCATCTCTATCTTTCTATTGAGATGCTAATGCCTGTTTAAACCTATCTTATGTTATTACATTTTATTCCTTGTTCCTGCACAAAATAAAGTGCTTTTCTACTGATTTTGCTGCATCTACACTAAGGAAAGTTGTACTGCGGTAACTATTCCAATATGTTGTAGGACAGATTGAAAGATTTCTGGTTGAAGCCTCTGGTAAAGCCATTAATTTTGTGGAGGAAGGGAAAAGAATTGAGAAAATGTTACATTTTTTGCTTAGAACAGTACTTTTGTGTGTGCAGGTGTGTTTGTGTTATTCAAATAATAAAAAATCAGCCCCAACAAACATCCTGCCTAACCTTTTCCCAGCCTTCCCTTTGAACAATGCTAAATGCTGTCCTTCAGTGGCCCACACAGTGAAATATACAGCTAAATCAGCTTTTCATTCTCTTGGCCAGGATCCACAGACAGTGCTGCTGGGTACCACCCTCCACGGGGCTGCATGCCCAGCTCAGAGAAGGAGCATTTTTGGCTGCCTGGTACAGGTGGCAGCACTCTCCTGTCAATGCCCATTCTTCTGAAGTGACCTGCATCTCTCAGATTCCTGTTCCAGAAAATTAAGTGGCAGCCACTTAACCATTAATAGGCTTGGCTACAAAAATCTGTTTACTGTTCATAGCATGGCCCAAAGCACCAAGCCCATGATGTTCTTGGCTTAGGTATTTATGCTACATCTCTACTTTAGGTGGTGCATGTAGTTCTTCAGCTGAGTCACGATCCTATCCTGGGACCCAACTTCTGACAGAGATGGGATGCAGCTTGGCTGCTCTACACAAAGGGCTTCTGGAAACTCCATCCCGAGTTTCCTTGGAAACAGTGTATGATCAACATAATGCTCCATGGCACTTGACCATTCATCTCCATGGTGGTTATAAAAATCCCATCAGAAAAAGCCTTCAAGCTTTCCTACCCCATTAAAAAAAGAATCCATATACTCAATCCTTCGATTCAACAGTAAAACAAACAATAAAATTTCTCATTAGACTAATTGGGCCAATACTGTTGAAAACCATGATGGGCCTAAATCTAAATTCTAGTTCCAAACCCAGGAAGATGAGATTTGAGGAGATAACCATTTTGCCTCTGGGGGCTGTCTACTCAGTAATTGCTATCAATTATGGAAAAGTGGTTTTCAACCTTTTTGGGTTTGTGGCACCTAAAAATTTCCTGTGTGTTTCACAATGAAGGTGTGGACCCAACAGTGTCAGTCTAAGCTTCATGATATAAGCTTTTTTAAATAACTTTTCCTGTGCTCACTTGGATCCACAGTGCAGGTTGGAGAGCATGGTAGTACCCTTCCATGGGAGAATTATGGGACAGTTCATCAATAAATGGGGTTCATTTTCCAACTACAGCCCCTACTGTGATTCAGGCTATTTTTCATTTCCTTAACATCTTGAATCAGGCATGGAAAAAGTATTTGTTAGAAAGCCATTAGACAAAACAGTGATTCACTGAAATAAGTGATTTTTTTTTTTTCTCTTCATCTTTTGTTTGTCATTAACAATTCTCTCAGTAACTACCATGATGGCAACTCTGGACCACGTGACCGAAGGTAATGAAAGAGAAGAAGGGAGTGGAAAGTTATTGCACTAGAACAAACTCTGTTATATTGCAGATTATATTACAAGTGAAAGGCAGAGGACTGCATTGCTTAAGACTCTGGTGATGCTATGGAAGCCTTTCTCGCTCCTAAGCTGTTCATTAACATGGAGAGATTTTGATTTAATAACTGTGATCAAAATCCCACTGAATACTCTGGCCATTATATACCCAAAGTGAAGATGCTCACCAAGGTTTATGATCTTTGAATAAATTTAAGTATTCATTAAAAGAACGAGTTAGTGTAACAGTTACATAAGAAAGCATCCAAATGACACTGTTGTCCAAAAAAGCCCTGACCTTTCAGAAAGCAGGCAGTATTGCTGTGCCAACAAAAAGAGCAGCTAAAGATGCTTCAGAGAATCCAAGTGTAATACATTAAGTAGTGACCATGCTTAATGAGCAATAAGGCAAATCATTGTAAGAGAGACCTCATTCTGCTTGGAGGGCTCCTATAAACACAAGGACAGCATCAAAAAGTATGTGAACATCATGGATTCATCTGATTCAATAAATAATAGTTTCAGTAGCTTTTCCAGGCACCTAGACCTCATATCCTGCATTTTTCATCTGTTAGAGCAACTCCTAGCATGCTTTGGGCCCAACCCAAGTTCCAGTCTCCTAAATAGTTCTAGGGCACATGGTGGGAACTCTCAGGGTAGTCCAGGGACCATTCCCAGTTAGCAGTTTGCATGTGTATCCCTATTTTGGAGATTAGAAAAGATTAATATTATGGAAATTTTCTATTCCATCCCATCTGGGATCAGCACCAGGGAGAGGTCATGGCATACTAACTATATAGTGAGTGCTTGGCAAAGTTCCTTGAGCTGGATTTGTAGAAGAATCATGGCAAACAGGGAAGGAAAAGAACTGAAAAGATAATCATTGTGGGTCCGTCTTATGTGACAGAAGCTCTTTTTGTTATATAGATTTTATACTGTAGCAGCTGACACGAGTTCTGGCAAAGATGCACTGCAGAACTGGACAAATAAGGCAAAGATGCAGGTCAACAGAGAACAGAGTGACAAGCCAGAAATTCCTCAAAATTTAAAAGAAGATCCAAAGCCTCCACTTCCACTCAAGGCCTTTATTCAGTATTTCCAAAGCAAATGCAAATTGATCAGACATAGGCTGGCAATAGTGCCATACAGACAAAAGAGAAATTGTGAAGTACTGTCAAAGAGTGATGTTCAAAGGGCATAGGGTAGCAAACTTTGTGGAATATGAAGGAAATCCTCCCCTCTGTATTCATTTGGACTGAGGCAAAGTCAAGGGCATTGTGAGCCAAATTTTCAGAGGAAGTTGGCATCCAGCTATGCTTCAAAATAAGCAGGTAATTCTTTCAAAGATGCTGATCCCTATTCAAATTCTAACCCTAAGAAGGAGTTGCATGATACTGACTAGGCACATCTGAGGTTATGTCCTAAGCTGAAGAAGCCAAGCAATTGAAAAACCTGCAATGTGTTTGCCAAATCTCCAATTCACAAGGTGTACATAGCAAGAATTTTCCATATATTGGCACTGAAAACTATGCTAGCACAATTTAAATGAAATTTAGGAATGACCTGTGATGTCACACATGTGGGACTGATACTGTTACCCGTTTTGTAGTGCCTGACAGCAATTAATTGTTGTCTGTTATCCAGCTGTTTATGAAGCAAAGAGTTTTTGTGCAAGAGCAATGTCACTATGGCCTTGCTGCCTGGGAAACACTGAAGCTGGAGTAACAGAATAAGGCCTCTATAAATGAGACCTCATGCTCATAGTACATAAAAGAGTTTGGTCCAGATGCTCTCTTCTGACTTCTAAAGCAAGATACCTTATTACAACAGAAAACATTTTGGGAATGAGGTCCTTGTCAGCATTCTATCAGCACAATATCACAGACGTATTAGCTGCTGTAATACTGGTGACTGGCTTTCCTGCCAGCCATGGCACACGTGGGACAGTTTACCCTAAATAAGAGAAGTAAGAGTATTCAGTCTATGCCAACAAATACACAATTAGCAATGGAAAGCTGTAAAGAGTCACTTCTAAATTAGCCATGATTCTTGGGGCAAAGGTACTTACTCTAGTAATGTTAAACCTTCCTTTCAGTGTGCAGGCCCACTGAGCATTGATGAGGGCTGTTCGTGCATTGGATCCAAGTAGTAGTTCCCAAAATGTTGCTAGAATCTCTTTAAGAGGGATTATGGGATACTCATCTTCAAGTGACTGGGATGAAATCAATGGCTGAAGGCCAACTTAGGTGTCCTCACATGGAGCACTAAAGGTGCAACTCTGGATGTAGGTAATTGGGAACACTTCTAATTATAAGGAGACGAAAACTAAGGTTCAGCAATCAATAGAAGTCATCAAGAATATGAAATCCTAGTAAATAAACTATGGGCTTAAATTAATTCCAATGTAGGTCTATTGACAAGCGTCATTCAAACAGATATCCTCCAGCAACTTCTGCCAATCAGAGATCGGGTGATTTCTTGTTCCACTCCACCTGCATAATGCAATATTGAATGGGACAAACCCAGCTGCTTCTAGTGATTCAAGTAATTCTGCCAGGATTAAACACCAAACAGCTTCTACCACAAACCTGTTGAAAATCCAGTGTACTTCTTGGTTATGAGGGTTTTTTATGCCACAGGGACTCTATGCAGCAAATGGCCACAGAAAACACTCCATTGGGAATTACCAGAAGCACACAGAGGTGGTCTAAACTACATGGATTTAAAAAAGCATTACAACATTTTGTTTCACAGAGGCCTTCAGTTTCTACAGCTCTGGTATAATTTCAAGGAACACCCAGTTCAGAGTAACTCAAGTATGCTCAACTATAACTTGGCTGAAGAAAGCACCTTCATCTAAGATTGGTTGAGGTCAGCTAGTTCTTCTGGTGTAGGCAGAAAGACAAAGAATGGCTGCATCAACCCAGTCATTTCAGTTTGACAACAAAGGACCTTAGCCCAGAGAATAACCACAATTTTTCTTACTGTTCTCTGCACATAAAACAAGCCAGGCATGGTACAAAATCCAGCATGTGCTGGTACAAGGTGAACTTACTCCAAAGTAGTCAGAGGCTGTGTGCTATCATAAGAGCAAGAGGCCATTTCAGGCTCTTCATGACAGCTTTCTTGTTCCATATAGGCACATTTAATTAAACTGGAAACCAAAAGATAGGCCTGACTTTGTAGGCAGGATAGCCGCAAAGACTTCAAAGCAAAAGCATTATGTTCTCCATTGTGCAAGCTACAAGGGGAGGAAAAAAACATTCTTTCACTCTATCAAACATAATAAAAGGCTGAGTTAAGAAGCACAAAAAAAAATGTCTGGTTAATTTAAGGTGAAATCAGAAAAGAAAAAATACAAGGGCCATCCTGGTTCTCAGAGTGTCATCACTCTTTCTGGTTTTAGATGGTACACTAGATACTCAGCAACTCTGAAATTGAGATCCAAAAATTGAATGGGGCCACATTGTTCCTTCTCACCACATTAGAAGTTCCATATTGAATCTCAAATAATCTTCAATTACAGTGCAGTTGCTTTAAGGGGTTATGGAGAACAACAATGCATTGCATAAAGTCTCACAGGCACGTATATTAAGTAGCAAATGCATTTGGAAATTACAGGGTTATCCATGAGTCTTGTTGCCTTTTTTCATTTTTCTCTTTAATCTATGTGCCAGAAAGATAGTGACATTAATAAAGAGGGCTCTGACCATTTCTTTCACTGAGGTGCTTTGTAGGAGAGTCAAGATCACACCAAGGACTCTGTCACACTCTGTGTGCAGCCTGGGTCAGGCTGGTATGGGCAGAGGGAACATAGATCTGGGAATATGTGAAACTAACAGGATGCTTTGAAAGCTTCTCTCTGTGCTCATGCACATTTCCCTTTCTGTACACAATCCAGCCAGTGGGCCCAGACAGATAACAGCAGTGTGTCCTCCTGGACTCAATGATCCCAAAGGTCTCTTCCAGCCTAACTGATGGATTCTTTGATTCTATTTTCTTTCTGTAGGTGCAGATGTCATATGTTGGTCATTGTGAAAAATTAAAGAAAATAATTCTCTGCTCAAAGGTGAAGAAGGTTTCTTGGTGAATTAGCAGTTACTGTAATCCTGAAGAGCTCATACTCCACCTTCACAGTGGTAGATTTCTAAGGAGCCCAGACAAATATATTTCATATGGAAGGAGTTTTCTCAACTGATAGAAACAGCCCCAGACACCAGTGCTCCGTTATTTTCTGTATCCAGCTTCAAAACAATACCACAGCTTTCTCTTTCTTTTTTTTTTTTTTTATTCTGATTTGTGAAGTGATTAAACAGTCCTTCAATTACATTTTGGTCAACTTTCCATAACAATACTCCTGTTCTGAGTGAAATTTAAAGAAAAGTGGAAGGCATTAAAAAACAAAACAAAAAAAAGAGAGAATAGGTAAAGAAATTCTGACAGGAGAGTTGATTGATGGTGTGTGTGCCTTATCTCTCGCAGCTTATGTAATATATATATGAGAAATAGTTAGTTTGATAGTTAAAGAAACTAAATGCCTGTCGAGAATAAAATACATCAGGGACGCAGAACAATTCCTCATCTGGTTTGGCTATCATTCACTTTCCAGCCTACTGGCTGTCTCCCAGGAGAATTCATAATAGATCAGAGGCAATGATCTTCTCTCCCCAGGCCCCCACTGTTTCCTCCCTCCTTCCCCATTTCCTCCTTCTTTCCTGCTGTCACCATCTCCTCCATCCCATCCTGCCAGCTCCCTGCCCTGGGCTGTGTAAAAGGAGTGTGCAAATCTACAGAGCTCTGGGAAAAGAACTTGGTGTGGCCACCAGGATGGGATGAAGGAGAAGGGGCCAGTCCATGCAGTGGGCACTGAGCCATCCTCACATGCTGCTCACAGCCCCTTGCAGGCTGTGCTACAGAGACCACCAGGGCACACGGGGGAGGCAGGAACAGAGTCTCTCCAGAACTTGAGAAAAAAAGTCATGGACTCAAAGCAAAGATGAGGCCTGAACAATGCAATAATCACTGAATGAACATTTTCCACCCAGTATTCCCCATTTCCCTAAATTTTCCCTCTCACTATCTCGCCTCCCTACCACTGAAAAAAGACAATCTTCTGTCAATCAGAAGACAATGGGCAAGGTCTATGCCAAACCCTTCTAGTACCATAGGTTTCCCCTAACAGTCTCTTGTAAAAGCATATGCTCAAAACAAAGCCAATATTAAAAATATTGGTTGCAGGTAGGCCTGTTCCTGTATAGGGTCTGATGCATCATTGCTTTAGTTCCTTAGAAATCTCCAAGACTTGATTTATGGGAGGGAAGCAGTGCACTGAACACTGGAGTTATTGCATTGGGTTACCCCCCTTCCCCTTCAATTTTGTTCCCCTCTGCAAAAGCTCAGCTACTGTTTGAGACCCTGTAAAGAGACAGAAGGGAAGTTGGTACCTTTCAGCTTCAAGGGAGGCTCTATGGTCCCAAATGGGCAGCAAGAACATGACATTTGGCAGGACCGTGGGCTTCATGCCAGAGATATGCCATCAACACAGCCAAGAAAAATACAGATAAATTTACCATGACAGAAAACTGTGAAGTGAAAGTCCACATGCTGCACCTCAAGAATTATGTTAGATCTGGTGGGAATATACTTTGAAGGCTTTGTCTGCACTGAGACTGCTCTGTAGAAACACTGCTGTTCTCCCTGAGTTCCTGAGAGACACAGCTCTGGTTTCTTCAGTAAAGAGCAGGGACATCTGTACGCTGAATAACCAGCAGCAGGAGTGTCTCAATTGATAAGACACAATGGATCAGTAGGTGGCAAAACACACAGATCAGTTCTAAGGGCCCTTACAGGCATAGTTACAAGAAAAGGTTCTGAATCTAGAGCTGGGGAAGAAGCTCAGCTTGGGTGAAGTGTATGTCGGGATATTGGGTCTGTGAATTGGCGTGGAAGAAACTGAGACTGAAGGAAAACCAATAGATTAATAAACAGTCAGAAGAGAGAAATGGAAATAGTTGGACAAGAAAACCAGTACAAGGTAAGGAGGTGAACACAAGCAGCAGACACAGCTAGATTTTGTCCTGCTCACTATGGAGTCTAGAGCTTAGATAAGAAATCCAACAGGGACTACTGCAGTGTTACAGCATCTTCTCTATCAGTCTGGTATCACTTTTTGCACTGCCTGCCCCACTAAAGGATCCTTCTCCTTGTCTGCTTCTGTTTCTTCCCTCTCCACCCCTTGGGAGCTCTCTGTTCCACTGGAGGGGAAGGGCTGAAATATGCTCCTTTCTCCAGGAAAGTGCTGGAGCAGACAGAAGGTGCCACAAGATGTGTCAAAGGGGGTCCTGCAGGTTACAGCTGAGTGAGGAGGGATGTGGTGTGGAGGGCCACAGCCAAAGGGGGGCTGCATGCTGGAGGATAAATTCACCCAGAAACAGGGTTCAGCCCCACAGTGAGACCATGAGGGATGGTGCAAATACAGAGAAAACCCACCCTAAGCTGCCTAGCCCATTGACACTAAATACCATCATCATCGTGTTCAGATAGATCAGTATTTGGGGGAGGTGTTAGCACCACAAAAGAATCAAATGGCAGTGCCCAAATGGGACTGCCCAGTTCAACAAGGTAGAGGACACTGTCCTGGGAATTACTTGGTCTTGTGCCATTGTTTTCTCTAACTGGGTCACACAGAAGCTGCTATTTCACCTGACTGCAACCTCCCAGAGCCTCCCTTCCAATACTCAGGGATGTTTCCTGCCCTCCCCTGAGGCACACAGCCTGGCAGGAGAAGTTGGAGTGAACTACTCCAGTTTCCTTCATTATTCTCCAGGACATGGGGAAACCCATGCCCTCTTACCAAAACCTCAAGGCTGCTGCAAGAGCAGTATACAAGGATTGCAGCCTAAAGATAAAATTTCCTTGTCCCCCTTCCAAGCACAAACTGAACAGCAGTTTAGGTGAGGTTTTCAAGCCAGGCATGTTTTTTCATTAATCTCTTTCCAACATCAGTTCATTCTCAATCCCTTTGGCACAAAGCTGTGAGGACCATTTATTGCTAATAGTAACTGCAAGCTCCATGACAAAATCAGTCTCTCCATAGGAATGGAGAGCTTCATAATTATAAATCTAAGCATAGGCAGGAAAGGGAAAAAACAAGAAAATCCCATGATCTCATCGTTCCAACTGACTTTGGCAGGAGCTACAACCCAAAATGCACTCAAAGCACTATGTGTCTATCAAAGCCTAATGAAACAAGCAGGAAATGGGAAGTCTCCTGACAGTTCAGCATTTGTATCTAACAGGGCCATACCCTGAAGAGATAATCTCTGTATCTGGTCACCTGAGTTTCAGGCATCCACAGGTGAAATCCATAGCACAGTCTTAACTGCATCATCTTTAGGGGAGGTTTTCCATTAGCTCTTTTCAGGAAATGTAGCAAACGGTTTCACTGAAAGGCACCTCTTAAACACATTTACATAAGTAAGCTTTCACTTACAAAAAGCAGCCTCAGTCAATCCACTGGGGTTTTCCATCACCCCCTAAACTTAACAGCATATGATTGAAGAGCAATGGAGTAAGCAGCTTCTTCCCTAATTGCTCCTCCAAAGTGACTTTATGCACTGGGTGGTTGTGAGAGGTGGGGTTTCTCCTGCTCAGGTTCAGGGAACTGGAGGCTGGCCTAAGGGCCAGCTTTCCTAAGGAGCTTCATTACACCAACTCCTACTACATTATTTATCATTTGTTTGCTCAGCTCTTTTAATTGCTTTTTTACAAGCATTACACTGCCTGCAGCCCTCCAGGGAGGACATATGCCTCTGTACCTCCTGGTCTGTGGTGCTGGGCTCTGCCCTTCAGATGCCTGCTCTGTGTGTTCCCTCAGGGAAGTGAAGGCAGCCCTTTGGGGCAGAGATGAACAAATCCAGATGCAGTGAGAAAATGGGACAATGCACAACAGTGTGTCTGTCAGCAGACCTGCTCTCTCTGGGCGTTCACATGTGCTGCTCCTAATTCACCTTTCCACCACTGCCTTAGAAGCAACATCATCCTCTTTCTGAATTGAAGAAGTCCAAGGATGGATAAGAATTAGTGTAACAGCCAGTGTTTAAGACCCCATGTTCTGTGAGCCGTCAACATCTAGCACTTGGCTTATCACTAGATGTCAGCTCTTAAAATTGCAATTATGAAGAAAAGCAATTTAAAGTCATTATCATAGGCTTTCTAAAGTGCATTTGTTTTCTTCAACCCCCGTCCTCCTTCTCTCAATGTCTATGCAATTGAATTTATTGGGACAGCCTGTCTTTGTAGGCAGGAAGAAATAACACCCATACAGTGCTCTGCCTTCTTTGTACTCATCAAATGATTGCTCCAGTGCACTTCTTTTTATTCTTTTCTTTTAAACACTGAAGCAGGCAGGATTGAGGGTGAAAATCTTTTCCTAGTGTTCCTCTGGGCTGATGGGGCTCCACTGTGCCTCAGCAGCTAGGCTTTTCCTAAACCATGCTGCTGAAAAGTGCACACCACACTGTAATGCAGTCGCTATATATAGTCTGTAAAGAGCTTTTGGAAACCAGGAGGAAAAGAGCTATTTGATGTACAATAAATTATTAATTGTTATTAGTTACTAAAATGACAGGTTTCTGTTGCTCAGCTACCCTCCACCCCTAATTTGGGGGAAGGGTTGCTTCTCTCCCTCCTCCATTCTCTCCATGACCCCCTTGCTCCAGGCCCACTTTGGGACTATCTCTGCATCTTTCTTCCCTTTACTGACTGAGACTGGACTGAATCTCAGTCTTCCTTCAATTTCCCCATACACACAGTGTTGGAAATAACAGAGCAGTAGTGCCTCAGAGCACTCAGCACTATAATCTGCATTCTGCCTGTACATTTAAAGCAGGATTACACACAGCTACCCCCTTGTGTTGGTCCCAGTACCTTATCTCTGAGAACAGAGCAGTAATCTGAGCCATTTACCCACAGCATTTCGCCCCTTCTTGCATTTATTATATGCCTGGAAAAGCATAGATTCCTTTTTTGGGGTATGTCTGAGCTCACATGCCTCTCGTGCTGCAAACAGCCCTGCATGACACTGCTGTGTGCCTGCCAGCTTCATCCTGTGTGGAAGGGCTTTGTATGGGGAACACAGGTGTGGCACAGGTGAGGGGTAGCTGGGAGGCAGTGCAGCATCTGCCAGGATGGAGCAGAGGCTCAAGGTCACCCATCCTCTCTGCCTGTTTAACTGGACTCTGGAAACCCCTCACCTGTTTGTGAGGTTACAGTTCCAAAACATACTTTACATTGAAATTGTCTGTGATGAACTTAAACCTAGAACACCTGCCTTTACTCAGCTCTCTGTCAGACATGCACATGCTCTGCATAACACAAAGAATATTCAGGGGAAGATGAAGCAACTGGGATGTTAAAGCTGCCACTGTGTCACTGCTGGATAACCATAACCCAAGCTCTGTGTTGAGCCATGATGTGCTTGGCCTCATGAGCACGTGTCCTGAGTCACTCCAGCCCCCAAGTGAAAACAGGGGAAAATACTCACTGAGCCTTGTCTGCAAAATAATCAGTCTCCACACACTCCATACAAATTGAGAAGCGATACTTTCTCTACTAGTAGAGAAAAAACATTAATTTTAGCATGAAAATTTCAAAATATCTCACAAGAGAAGCACAACACAGGGCAAGGCTCTGTAAGTAAGCATCTTGGAGTCACAAGTCTTTCAGGCAGCTGAGAGGCATGGTACAGGCTACCTTGAGCATGAGCAGCAGCTCCATCTAGCACATGCCCCAGATAACTGTGTCTATTTGCTCATCTCATCATTTGAAACAGACACACTGCTCAATTTACAGGGAAGCAGGAGGACTCTTGCCTTTACCACTCTATGAAAAATATACCCCATTGTCAGCCATGAGTGCAGCTGCACTACTGTGAATATGATTTATCTGCCAGGGCTGATGAAGACGAACGAGCTTTGGTGTGATTTCAAAAGCCAGGATAAAAATCTGCCCGGGTGAGCTGGGGAGGGGGAACTCAACCACCTGTACCATCCACACTCCCATGGGCAACTCCACACGTGGCAGCAGTGCATGCAGGAGCAATGAAGATTGTAAGGGAGGTGGATGTGCACATGAGGAAGCATATGAAAGATTTTCCATGACAGTTGTTGGATATAAAGCACTTAACAGAGGTTTTAGAAAAGCTTTAGGAAAGCTTTTCTAGATGGATGACCTGATTTGGACAGTTAATTCCAGATTTCCTCAAGCCAAGAACAAATAACGGGAAATACCTTCACCTACCACTGGAATCATGAAGATTAATTGGAAGAGAGGGTGCATTCCACTTTTGTAGAGAAAACGATGCAAGAGCATAGCAAACACAGAGGACCAACATTTTTGCATCCCTATTCCAGAAAAACCGTGGGGAATATTTTTCATTTCATTCTAGAGAAATAACCCATCTCCCCAGAGTACATGTCTATAGTTCTTGCTTCTGCGAGGAGCGCACTGGAGTATAAAGAAGAAATTCAGAAGTAGAAACGAAATAGATTTATTCTTTTTTAAAGTAGCAAACTTAAAACATTGCAAAAGGTTACAATGATTTAGAACACCCAGTCTGCGCGGCCACGCTTGGCTGTTCCCCGCGTACGTGTGAGGTGACTCAGCGCACGGGGCTCCTGCGGCGGCCGGAGGAATTGTGCTGAGCTGCTCGCAGCCTCCTGCCTTTCCCTGCTGCATTTCCCGGCTGCCTTCGCCAGGGGCGCAGGGAGAGAATTCCCTGCTCGCCGTCTGGGGACACGGCACCGAGCAGCTCCTGCTTCTCCGTCACAGCAAAGGCAAGTGCGATGCGGACAGAGTGGCTGCTCCCCTGTGTCGTGTGAGAGAAGAGATGTCAGCCATGAAGTTCATTCCTTTTAGTCTGAAAGTAATTTATGACCAGACCAACACTTTTAAAGTTTGCTGAAATGAGAGGCTCAAAGACTGGCTAGCCCCTTGTACGCCACTACCCTGCAATAGGGTTGTACATATGCATCCACCTATAATAGCTTGCTACATTAACCTCTCCGGGCTTTGCCATTTCAATTATATTATTATTGTCAAGCTGTGGGTGTGCACAGTCTTCCCCCTTGGACAGACTCTGTGGTATCACTATCAGCAAAATCTAATTGGCTACCAGCATTCTGTTATCTCTATGAAGTAGCTGTCACAAAGGTGACATCAGCGTGTCAACACGAGTGATTGGATGGCATTGTGAAAAGTAGTTACCTGCCACATAGTCTGCTTTAGCAGGAGATAAACTAAATTGCAGAAGATCATCTTCTTTGTACACACACAGATCACAGAGATTGGAAGAAGGTACTCACTCAGTCACTCTAATATCAAAATTGCCACAGAGGAAGAGAGCAAAGCCCAGAGTGCCTCTAGGCAGACAGGAGCTAGGTTATATTCCTGCACTGAAGAGATTCCTTGTCATCCTTTTGCATCAGCTACAGAACTCGGAGAAACTGTGTGATTATTATGAACAGGGTAGGGTGTGGTAAGGTTATAATAAGTGGATGGAAAACCAAGCATTGTCATGACAGAAACTGGACTAAAACCACTGTCCAACCAATCCTTCATTGATTTGTTGGCCCAGAATATTCCACATTAGGCTGGGAAGAAAAAAAAGTAATCATGACATACACTCAAGGGGAGCAAAGTAGCAATGGTACAGTTGTATTAGATGGGTTCAGGTTGCCATTTTATGTGGTCTACAACAGAAAATGAAGCTCTTCCTAAAAATACAGAATTATTGTGAGCCATTTAGATGAGATAGATGCATGAGTGTCCAGTCTCATGACATACCCTGTAGAGCAAGGATATTTACTGAAGTATCACTGAGCTTAAGCTAGGCATAATAGTTTCAAAAGGCACAAAGTCAGGGATCAGTTAAGCAAAGCAGAACACACATTGGCTTTCCCTTGTGGAGTAATGTCTGGCATATCGTTCTCTCTAGTTGCTCCAATCAAATAGATAATCTGAAAATATTTTGATATTGTTATTCAACTCGACAGTTATGAATGAACAGGCACATAAAGAAAACTTCATTTGAAGCTGTGGTTGTCAGTGCATTTAGGAGTCGGGTATGCAGTTCTGTTGTAATTGAGAAAAGGTGCAAGGGAACATAAAACAACTTGAATGGAAGCAAAAAATAGACTCTCTTGGACAAATGCAATCCTCAGTGACTTTTCTCTAAGCCAAAAGGAGCTGACAGTGAGGTACAAGATTGGGAATGCATAAGAGGTACACAAGAAGACTTCTCAGGGACTGTAGTTATAGTTCATCATTTTGCTTTCATCATCGTCAGTCAACATCACTTGTTAGGATTATTGAAAAAACACTCTCCAACCTCTTGATCCTTAAATTCCAATTATTAGTACTATTGAAAACTGTTTCATTGCCAGTGCTGCCCTGCCACAAAAGAATGACAATGGTAACATGTTTTCATCATCCCCTGGTTCATGCTGTCTGAATGAAAGTGCATTTACGATTTGTGAATCAGAGGACTAGAAAAAAATGTAGTCACTTAAAGCCTGCTCTCTCTTGTCAGTCCAGGCACCAGCCACTTTCAAGAGGCTGAATATGGATCTGAATCCCACTTGTGGAGTAGTGAGATGTGAAGCAGGTGAAGGAGAAGAGCAACTTCCGATCTACCACCGTAAGAGACAGCAGACCCCAGGCAAGTCTACTCTTTGGCTGCATCTCCCATTTGGAAAGTAAATTCTGAGGGAGAAGCAAAGTTAATTTTTTTTTTTTTTTTAAATAGCATCCATAGATCCTACAGCTTCCCATTTTGAATCCTCCATTATGACTCGTGCAAAAGAAACAATGAAGATCTTCTGCACACAGCTATAATAGAGAGATCCTACACCTCTGGTGAGTCAGGACATTCAAGGCAGAATAGTGAATTTCCTTTCACATCTCAGCTTTTAATTGTGTCTAAATTTCTCAATAAGCATCTTTGTTTTCCTGAACTTCAGCATGACTAGATCACTTGTCAGCAGAAAATGCTTCTGGGGGAAAATTATATGTCATTTGGAAAACATTTTCTAGCAATGGAAATCTTGAGAAAGTAAAAAAAAAAAATCTAGTTTCTTCAACACCATCAAAAGTTTATCCATTAAGAAGAAAACATGTTATGTCTGTAAAGTTTATACTTGCTTTATTCATTGTTTTCCTTCAGAAAGATCTATATTCAGGATTCATTCCTGAAAGGACAGCAAGGCCCTTTCTACAGTAAGACAACGTGCTCTGTATTGATGTAATTGCATTGATGCCAACTTCTTTCATGTAGGCAGTGCTTCAGCTGCCCTTGAAAAACACTGAATCTCTCCAACAGGGTAAATTTGCTGGAGGTCATGTAGAGAATGAAACCTCAAAAAACTTGAACTTTTATGGTAGTTCTTCAATATAGCAGGAATGTTAATTGACCTTATATTTTTCTTGTGCATGTCAGACAATATTGCAGGACTACAGATGGAGGTGAAGAATTTGCTGTGCCATGCCTGGGTGATAGCTTCCTCCAGATGGAGGGCAGTGAGAAAAGAAGAATTGAGGAATTGATGGTGGTTTCTCCAAGTTCCCCATCAATGTCAGATTCAAACCATTTGATGTCATTAGAAGTGAAGCAGTCTGTTGTCAATTTTCTCCTGTTTATATTGCCCCTGGAAGCAGACAAAATAAAGGAAGGGAAATTAAAGCTCTTGAGGGCTTCTCTTCCCTCCTTTTTTTGTGCTTCTGTCATTCTATGTGACTGTTGTTCTTCTTCTTGACTGCTCAGGAACTGTCACCTTGTATAGCATCCAGGGGGTCTGTAGCAATTCAGTGACAAAAAAATAATATAGTGGGGGGAAAACTCACATAAGAGGCAGATGAAAAAAGTGGTGAAGCCAACATTAAAAAAAAAAAATCAACAACAAGAGGGAAGCAATGGGTTTGGTATGGTTGCAGTTGTTACTGTGCTCTGGAAATATCAGTAATGATGAAGTAGAGGCCATAAATTGCTTTGAAAACCTCTATGACCTTTTCCCTATTCTCTGTCACTCTGGAGATGAACTGTGTGCATTGGAGGTTTCTTTCTCCATCTCCCCTTCCTCACCTTCTTCCTTTTTCCTGTGATTTAACAGATACAGTAACCTTTGTGCTTTTTATTGTACACTCAGGAAATAAAATTCCACTCAGTTAAGCCACATTGTGAGTTGCAAGGCAGCCATCAACCCAGCTGGACTGAAGAGTGCAGCAGCTCAGGAAACCCAAATCAGGCAGATTCTAGACTCTGGAGTCCATCATGAGTTGAAGAACTGCTGCACTGTCCTTTTCCTG
This sequence comes from Melozone crissalis, assembly GCF_028551555.1. Lineage (NCBI taxonomy): Eukaryota > Metazoa > Chordata > Aves > Passeriformes > Passerellidae > Melozone > Melozone crissalis. The sequence continues at coordinate 16,547,046 of NW_026535786.1, read as the reverse complement.
CCCTGGCTCCCCCCTCTCAAGTAACAGTGACCTGCAGCCACCTAATCTGGTCCAAACCCAACAACCCAGATCCCATATCGCCCCCTATCAGGGTCAGGCAGAATCATTTACCTCTTTGGCTTGGAGAAATGGTCACATGGTCACAGGTCCCCATCTGTAAATACACAGCTTTATGGAAGCACCTAGAGTCCCAGAGGAGACATGAAACAGATAAGGTCAATCACATTAGAGCCCTGGAATTACATGTTAAGGCAGCTTTTGGCTTAAACAGAATATTGGGAATTACAGAGGCAAGTTCTGTGTGTTTTGAAAAGGCTGATCAAGGAGTGATCAATAAAAATGCCCATAACTCTGTGGCTCTATCAGTAACAAAAACATTGTAAAATACAGAAATGTCAGTTATAGGGCATCTCTGAATTAAAATCCTGGGCCTTTATAGAGGTGAACTGGGGTGAAGACTAAAAAAAAAAGAGGCATGGTGTTCACTGGACAAGAACTTTCAATTCACTGTGCAGCCAGTGCAAGAAGAGCTCTCATCTCTCCACCGAGATTCCTTTCAGGTCACCAGCTCACGAGCTTATCAGAAGGACCAGACAGGCAAGTCCCCTCACTCCTGAGGTCTGCCAGCCATGGCCCTGCTGTGTGAGAAGAAGGTGTGAACACCCTTGCAATGACTTGCTCTGCCTTTGAGAAGCTGGTATTCCTCTCAGTCTAGATTTCCTTCAGGGAGCCATTCACTGGGTTCCTTGTGTGGGCGCAGGGCCTCCCTTTGAACCTTATTCTGCCATCATGGAGAGAGCTGAGCTCCCTGGCCTGAGAGATGCCCGTGATATAAGAATTCCTGACTTAGTGGACATTTTTGTGTTGGATAGATAGAGTGCTGGTAAAAGAGTGAAAGAAGTGCTGTTTCTGGGCACTTTTGGCCATAAATCTTGTGCCACAGGATCAAGTAAAAGAGGTAATAAATCTCTTAAGGCTTGTAAGACACAATGCCAGATCCAGCCCTTGGAAAAAGGAAGTACAATTCCATTGACTGCCAACACTTGTTTGCATGAGACTTTATCTCATTTCGTCTCACTATCCCCAATACCAATGGCTTGTCTGCTTCAACTGTCTCTGAAGTAAGTATTGCTCTGACAAAAGAGAGCAGCAGGCTAGAGATGGCCAGAAAATGCTATTTCCATACTATTTTCTCATGTTGCCAAAAGTTCTCATTGCACAGCACATATAATACAGCCGGGGGCAGAGAAGGCTCAGGACAAAGCCACTGTGTCTGCACAGATATCCTTCTTACTCTTTCTGCCAACACCTCTATGGCCAAATTCTCTGGCTTGACTGATAGTATCCTTCAGGCATCATGAGAGTGGCCCCATTGACACACCAAAAAGAATTAATGCAGTACTCCCAGATCTTTAAGCACCTCTGGAGTTCTCCTGAAAGGACATGGATGGCTCCTTGCCACAGATTATTTCTGTGCATAAGAACCTAATTTTGTGAGAACATACACCAGAAAGCTACAGATGGCCTACATCATCACGCACCTCCCATTGCTGTTCTCTCATGTGCAAATACTCTCCACCAAAACCACTGTGGGCAGCCCAAAACACCCAGATATGCTCAGTAGGGCACTAATAGAGTGAAGCTGATCAGATGACCTCAGTTACATTTATGCTTTACACATTCTAGGGAACTCTTTACTTCCAGAGCCACAAGCGCCAAGCAGGGCAGATACCTCAGCATAAATTCCCTAGCAGGCATGTGTGAGACTGACGAGCTTCTGAGTCAGTCAGACAATGAGTCATTGCCCTCTGGAGGGGAAAAACACCAAAACCTGTCAAAGCTGGTTTTCGAAAACAAGAGGAAATTGTTCAAGTTTAACAAATAGGTAGGCAATTGGCTGGATTGGGAAAGTCCTTGTTCCTGTTCCTGTATTTGCCACCTCCCACATCCCAGGTGAGTGCTCTAGCAGGCCCACACAGCCAATCTCCTCCTCACTTGACAGCTATTGAGACAGCTAATACAAAGTGTAATAGCCCCTTCTCCCCCACAACTCCCCTTAGGCAGGACTAAGAGAGTACTTCAACTGGTGAAAAAAAACAAACCAAAAACCCCCAAAATACCTCCAAAAAAAAAAACTGAGAAAAGTCTTGTCTTCTAGAAACAGGGCTAGAGTAAGGGCTTCTGTGTGACTTCCAGCTTCCTTGGTTAAACCCTTGGCCCTTGCTGTTTGGTTTTCAGGTCCAGCTGGTCTTTTTCATCAAAAATTCCCAGCTGAGATAAAAAACTCCTTCCAAAAATGTTACATTAAAAAAAAAAAACAACCCAGAACATTTTATGATTTCACAAACTGAAAGTCTTCAGTACACAACTGTCGGGAAACCTCCCCATTGAGATTCTGTGAAAGATGCTCCAAGAAACAGCAGTGGTACAAATATTATAAAGACCAAGTATCCAGGCTACAGGTAAGCAAGAGTTAGATATAAGAGAGTCTGACCTTGTTTCTGAATCTCCATGTGCCATACTCATTCACTGTGGAGGCATTCAAACAAGCCAACAGTTGCTCCTTTTCTTTTTGCCAAATAATAAATCTTTCAGACAGCCTCACTGGAACTATTCAGACATGCAAACAGTCAGCTACTGGAATGTCTTTATTTGCAGGTTCTTGTTGCCCTTCCTCATATTCCCCAGGTTTCAGGCATCCCCTCATAGCACCCTCTGAGGAAATGAGAAGGCAAAATCATATTTTTAACTTCACAAGGGAGCATTAAGTTTTTGTTACACAAAAGGGAGCAGAGAACAGAACAGTTGACTGTCCTCTGGAACTATATTGAAGTAATAGCTTTTTTCTTTTAAAGGCTAGTGTTTTGGAAATCAATTATGATGCTGACATCTGAGTGCCAAAAAGAAATTACTGGTTTAATTGGAGAACTAATAAGACCAAAGGAATGCTGTGGACTTGGATGGGACTGGGCAATTGTGATCCAGGTAGCAGGGCAAGAATTAAAGATTTTAATCTGCTAATACATTTGGATGGAATTTTTACAAAAAAACTTCATAAAACGCTTCACCATTAAAACAAGAAAGAAAGATTAAGGAGTTTAGAAACCACAAGTAGAAAAAAAGTTTTGAAGAGAAAAATCTTTCTTGATCTTGAAAATCATTTGACTAAGAAACTTCTTCCTTCTGCCTGGTGTCTTTCATTGCAGATCCCAGAATATCAAAGGGGAGCAGTCAAATTATGATGACTGGCAAGGGCCATTATTTAGGCTTGACTATTAAAACAGAGGACAGGGATTAAGACCAGCTGAGTTTACAGATAAATTTGTAGCAAATGATGTTACTGTAAGCATAGTCAGTGCTGACATCCAACTATGTTCAGCTAAAGAAGCAGAGACTCATCTATGCTTCTAAAGGCACTAGAAAAAAGAAAAAGAAAAACATTCTAAAACCCTCCTTTTTTTTGCTTCCTTTAACTAGTTCCAACCGATATTTGTCAAACTCTGGTTTTTATTTTTTTTTCCAAAGAAGAAATTCAATAACTTTCTCAGGCAATCTATTTTACTGCCTAACTATTCTTACTGCTAGAAAGTTATTTGTAATATGGAGCAAGAGGATCTAGGTTACAATTTAATCCCATCATTTCTCATTCTTTCCTTGGTGGATGTGGACAGCAGTCTTATCTCCACAGATACTGAAGGTCTAGCAGCAAATTCAGCTTTCCTTACTGTCAGGCATAGACCTTAATTACAAGATGATTCCAACTTTTACAGCTCATATTTGTATATACACTATGCATATTTATGGCACATGCCAACGATGACTGCTTTGAATGGATGGTTGTGAGGATTTTGTTGAGGTAAAGAAAACAAATTGTCATTGCTGGCATTACAGCACAAGAAACGTTTTTCACACACCCTCATAAGTATTCCACACACACAGATATATATATATATATATGTTCAGTTTTCCCATTAAAAGCAGTGTTGTTTACATACCCTGACAGTTCTGAGGGCAACCTAATGCTACCACAAGTGTGCTCAGCCCACATCTGCACACAACCCCCCAGTGCACACACAGGCACAGAGGACACGAATGCTCATGGATTTGCGGTGCAGACTTGCAGATGGTATAAATCAGTGTCGCTCCTACTCAGCCTAATTCCTATTCAAGCTGGCCATAAGGCATGAACAGACAAATACGTGGATCTCCATGTCTGCCCAGCCATATGGACTGCATACCCAGGTGGGTGTGCATTGCACACCTTCCTGGCCTGATGGATGCTGCAGCTCAGCTGCCAGCCCGGCCACCCAAAGCACAAACTTGAGCACCATCAAGTTCCCATCCACAGGAAACCATCTGAGGCCCTGGGAGAAAGGCTGTGAGCAGCACAGTGCTGTGCAGCAGGGCCCTGTTGAACCAATTAGGGTTAACACATTTCTGGTTAATGAGAGGTGCCGGTCATGATTGTAAATTAATATTTTCCAGTGGCTACCCATGCACTCAAGTGTCAGTATTGATCAAACTTACCTCTGCCCAGTTAATGCTGATGGATTCAACAGCAACATACGCCTGCTCATCTGTTACCCAATTAAGATAAGCTCCCGACTCATCCTAATAGCTGTATTTATTGTCATCAGGAATATTGATGTGTCCCTGTGCTAACTGCAAGCCAACATAGTCACACGAGCACATGTAAAGGACACAGCGCTGCTCCGGGAATTGTCTCAGGCCCAAACCACAGGGAGAAACCACCTTGTTAACCTTCGGGTTCTGTTTTCAAGGAAGGCAGTGTTTTCTATGGAGAAGGGAAGAAAAAAAAATGTTCCTCCTCTTATCTAGACTTAGTAGTAGTAGTAGACGAGTTTCAGGCATGCCCTGCCCCACATCAGAGAATAAGCAGCGCAGCAAGCTCCACAAATAAACTGCTTGGGCTTGTAAAGACTAAAGCAAATGGAAGCCTCCTGTTGCACTGGGAGTCCAGCATGTGAGAAATGCTGGGCATGTAAGGAAAATGCCTATGGGAGGAAAGAAATAAGGATTAATGAGCAGCTTTTTACATGGTTTCCTACATTTCTAGTCTGGCTGTCTGAATCAGAAGCTGCTGGGTAATGGGCCTTGGGTAAGGGACACAAGAGCAGCTGTCTACACAAAGCAAACAAAAAAAATAGAAAAAAAAGAGAAGATTCTATGAAAATTTAACATTTTCCTTGCAGTGCAAGGGGTTCATTCCTTAAAGGCCAATATACATCCCACCTGAGATGCAATAGCCCATTCCTGGAAACAGACTCCTGCCTGTAGCAAATGGGCTATCAAACAGAACAAGAGATGAGGACCCATTTACTCATAAAAAGGTCATTTTAAACTAAATCAGAAGTGAGAGCTCAGAGGAGGCCAGTTCATCCCTGCGGCCAAAGTGCAGCCCTGACAATCCCAGCCAAAGTAACCACCCTGTGCAGCCAGGATTGCATGCTGTGTTATATATAAGCAGAAATTTTTTTAAAAAGGGGTCATGGATTGGCTCAAAAAGTTAGAAAACTGTTAATAAGGGTCTTTTAGTGTGCAACACATTACTGATGCTTTTTCCCTGCCATGTGAGCCAAAGAAGACAGCACCATCTCACTTACGTAGAGGCTGAGTTTGGTCCCGGGAAACTGTTGGAATCTCAAGTCATCAGTAAAATCCAGCGATTTTCATAAGTGGTAGCCTCAATTTGCCTTCCAATTTGACAGATGCCCCCAAGGCAACTTATGGTCCTTATTAAGCCACAGTTAATGGCAGCTCATGCCGAGTGACAAAAGTTTGAATGGGATCTTGCAAATGGACATTTTTAATCCACCAGAGGTGGAGCTTGCAAGCCTGCTGCCACAGAGTGATGGCAGAGCTCACGCTGCTGCTGCTTCTGTCCAATCTGTCCTTTAGATAAGTGAAGGACACCTCTCTCCAGGGCTCTTCACTTAGTACTTTTCATCGTTCACTAAATTAAAAAGTGAGCAATTGACAGCACAACTTATTAAATGACTCGTCTCCCTTCTTCCTCCTACCACCATGGCCATGTTTTAACAGCCACAGACACTTTGCTGGTGTCTTTTTAATTTGATTTAACTAAAAAAATAACACAAAAAGCCATTTGGCCTTGTGCCACTCAATGTACTGCTATGGAGTAGGCATGATTTATAGGGTAATATTTCACACCCTGTTGTGTCTTATTACTTAACTAATAACAATATTTACCCAGGGTTTTCCCCAAGCAATTCAGACAGGTTTAAAAGAAATCTTGATTAAAGAATGACAGCCAAAGTATTGGATGTTAAGTATAAATAAGAGTAATGTGAAGAGAGTGGAAGAGTTTACTGTTGCATCCTGGTAGTTTGCAGTAAATCAGTATAATATGAAAGTTCCTCTTTACTGGGCTTCTCCAGTTGTCAGCTCCCTTGCTGCAGCCCATGTAGAGATATGCCAGACCTCTGACTTGCACAAGTGCAGCTCTTGTAGGATGCAGCAGCAACACGCAGTAGTAGCCTTTGCTTGCCAGAGACTGAGCCACTTATGCTAATCCCTTAGCCCCTAGACTACAGGATAATCATCCACCTCTCACCTCTTCTGGGGCTAGCCACCAAGAAATTTAATTATTGCAAACTAGAGTATCACAGACTTCATCTAACGTGAGTTCTCTACAACTCTCAGTAGTTTGCAACTACTAAAAGACTTGCAGCTGATAGAAAAAGCCACCAGTACGAGTATTACCTGTGAAACTCACTGCTGAGGCAGACAAAGGCAAGGACCAAGTAAATTACAGGGGTGTTAGATGCTACCAGTAAAAGCACTCCCATTCAGGTTAGAGAGGATATGACATTTTTACTGGTTCGCATAACTCACCAGTCAAGCAGCAACTCTCTCTTTGGTAGATTATTCCTTGTTCTTTGCACCTTGCAATTTCTGCTGAAACAGTCAGCATTGCCCTCTGATCAAGGCAGGATACAGAGCTGTCAAAGTCCTTGTCTCACTTCCTTTGGTAATTCTCCAGCTGACTAAGAGACTTAAGCAACACATCCATTCATCTAAGGAAGGCACTGCAGATTCCTCCCAGCCTAACTGCATTGAGAAAACTCATCTAATACTGTAAATACAAGGACTCCTGTCAAAAGCAAAGAAGAAAAAATACATTCAAATTTATGTCCAAGTTGGTATTTTCCTGACTGCCTCATAGATTACCTGCCCACTGGAAGGAGGGGGGGAACCATTGCCATTTTCTACAGATTCTTATTTTCCCATGGAGATTTTCCCTCCACAAGTTTACCAAGCTCCGAAGCGATTCCTATGTAAGAGTTGCTAAAATCACTGTGCTGGTAAAGATGTATGCAAGCCAGGGCTAAGCACTCTAAATAATGCAATTTCTGTAGAATTACTTAAGCTGATGAATGGGAAAAATCCTGAAGTTGTTACTCAAGCAAAACATTATTTCAAGATGCTGAAAATTTTGAATGAATAAAGGCTTCAGGATTTGGTCCAAGAGTTGTAATTTTGGAGCAGTCACCTTAAGAACCATAAGTCTCTTCTGACTTGACCTTGTGACAGAGCATGCCCTTATGGTCCAGTCCCACATCATACCAGCTGCAATCTGTCACAGGATGCATTTCTGAGAGGACTGCAGCTGAGGAGAAGTGAAATGACAAAACATTTACCTCTTTCATCAGGCTCTGCAGAGGTTGTCTTTTTAGCCTTCAGTATTTCAGCATTCACCAGCCTTGCTTCCACATTGGAAAGACAGGAAAGACTTGTTCCTTTCCAAGAGCACTATACTGCAGAGGAGCTTATGGACAAGCAGCTGAGCAGTGTTTGCATTTGCAGGATCTGTATCTGTGCTCAAACAGATCCAGCTCAGGAAGGTCACAGTGGTATACGAGGACAGGGAGAGACTGAGATCCTGCTTTGTCACCTCACCATGAGGGAAAGGAGCCCTGTGAGCCAGAATTTTGTGGAGGTGGTACCTCTGAATAACTAAGGAAGCAGGGAATGAAACACCATACCTTACAGAGAATGTCCAGTCCCAGCTAAGGGAGAACTTTCTGTTTTCCCTTTCACTGACATCACCTGCACCCTGTCTTACCACACGTTTCCTCTTCTCCTCCCTCTAAGTACACCCAGCTGCATTCAGCCCAGCCTTCCTGCTCTCAGGTCTGCACCCCATCAGGTCCTACCCAATCTCTCCCAAGGCCTCTTTTCCCCTACACAAGCACCTACCTATAGTTCTCTCACGCAACAGTCTCTACTTACAGCCCTTACAGTTCACACTGGGGAATGGTGTGAACTCATTATTAACTCTGCCAGCTGTTTTATCACCCTGACTCTCAGCACACCAAGCCAGAAAGGTCTTTGTTCTCCAGGACACCCCTCCCAGCTGACTGACTGGGTGGCTTATCACCCAGAAGCAGCAGCTTTTGCCCTGGCAGCTTATTTCTATATGCCAATCCTTCTGTGCTAGCAAAAAAGAGTCTTCCCTCTCCTCCACTGGACCCCTACTGCTTGTCTTTCATTTCTTTCCTAAGGGAAAGTAGAGAATCATACCATCCCTCTTGGCTCAGCTGCTTCTGCTGTGCATATTCTGTCCCTCTGCAGTGGATAGAGCTTTAAAGCAAAGTAGAAATGGCCCTGGGATAAGAGATCATATCCTTATGGGTTAAATTACAGGCCAGGGGATAAAACCACTGCCAAAAATAATAAATGTGGCAGATAGTACCAGATTCTGTGAGGAAAATAGGGATTATACTTTAAAAAACAAAAATGCAGGATGATAGAAGTCCCTCAAACCACTGTGCATATGCTTAATGGATCCGAAGCTTTAATGGACCAAATTTAAATGAGTCCAGGATTTATCCAGTTGAGTCAAGACAGATAGACCAGACACAGCTCAAGCAAATTATGCTCTTTGGAGTTATGGGACAGGGCTCAACAAACAGAATGGCAGGTAGGAAAGAAATTATACCTTAAAGTAAAGGTCCCATAAACTCTTGTAGTGCCTCAAGCTGTTACTGTGAAAATTGTATTTTAACCTTTTATTCCAACACAGAATAGGCAGAGATATATCTAAGACAGGGAAAGGAAATTTCCATTTTCTCTTAGACTGAGGATTTAGCCCTTGAAGGAAGGCTGCAAGGACCATGTGTCCCATTTGTCTCTTGTTTTTTAACAGGAGCACAGGACTTAATATTGGAAGCTCTAATTCATGAGTGATCTTCCACGTCCAGTGACAGACACATACCCAGGCTTCTCCACTTCTCTCTGCTGCTGGATGTCTTTTTCCAAACTTACTATTTTCCAGTTCATAGCAACTTCATCATCTGTTATGAGTGGGGGAAGGAAACTAAGCACTCTCTGGAGAAGAAAAGTAAAAAGAACAGGGCAAAAAAAAAAGGAGGAAGAACCTCTAGGTAAAAGCCCTAGAAGAAAGACAAATTCTTAATAACAGGGGATCATTTTACAAAACACTGCTTTCCTCTGAAGGCCCAGTGCATAAGCTGCACTGGGAAAAGGTTCCTGCTGAGGTAATGGAGGCTCCTGAAACACACAGGACCCAGAGGGAGAGAAACGAGAGACTAGCACGTTTCTCTCTGTGTAGAGAAACATGACTCCCTTGATAACACCCTTTTACATCCTCCTACTTTCCCCCACCCATTCACATAGCCTTCTGCTTCTTCATGGAAAATGTATTTCAGCATCATGTCTCAAACACTAAAATTCTATATCCTTTGTGGTACCCTAACTTGCTTCCAACTCCACTTGCCTGACTTTGCTCACTTTGGCAGGAAGACCATTATAGTCATGACTATTTTGACAGAACAAACCCCACTTTCTTACCACATTTCCTCCCTACCCTCTGTGGCAGTCATGCTGTAGATCTGCAGCAGCCTAGGACTGCATGTCCCAGATATCACGACACACTTGGGTTGTGCTGCTGCCCAGTCTCCAGTGGAAGAGTCTTCAACACCCAGGCCCTATCTGCATCAACTTTTTTGTTTTAAGACATGATTTTGAGAGTCCTGCAAGTATGGGCTTCCAGGGCCAGTGAGGTTACAGTGAGGCACACAGGTTTTTCTAGTGAGAAAAATTCTGATGTCAGGTCCTGGAAGTGGTGGTGTGCTGGAAACAGCACTCTAGGGATGAACTGTGGTGTGTGCAGCCCCTCTGTAACCCTGAGACCAAAACAGGTGCCAAATTTTGCAAGGAAATATGAAAGATCCCATTTTTAGAGCTACCCACATTATTCCTGAGATACAAGAGCAGAATAAAAGAGAAATTTATATACCAAGAGCTGAAGGAAAGATTATGATTTTGCCTGATTTCCTTGCCCTGACTGTTTAAATTCATCTAAAAATTTCAGTATCAAAATGCCTGTGTTTGAGCTAGAATCTCTCTTTTAAATAGCAGGCCAGTCTTGATTTGAAAAACTGATCTATCATTTTTTCAGATATTTCATCCCACTAGAAAGTTATCCTCATCATGAAAAATGCCTTCCGCCCTCTCCCCGTGTTTTCTGTAATTCAGGATGTAACTACTGGGTCTTGTCAGAATTTTCTTTGCCAAAATTGCTGCAATCTTCTTCCCAAGTAGGTAAACAGGGCCTATGGTGATGCTTCTCAGTCTCCTCTAAATAGATTGAGTTTCCTAGGTAATCTGAGGCATATTTCCAAATTTTGCATTATTCCAGTGGGCTCTTCTCTGAATCCTTTCCCTTTTATCTATAGGCCCTTGATACATTTTGCAACACACTTTAGCTAATGTTGGAAGAAAAATCACCTTTTCTAAAACTTTCGAGGCTTTTGTGTGCTTGATTTCTCACCCATAACATTATGCATAACTACTTACCATATGCAGTACAAAAAAAAGAACAAACCACCACAAAAAAAACCCCAACAACCCACAGAGGAGGCTCTTAAAGGTCAAAAACTAAACTAACAAATTTATACCAGATAAACCAATCAAAGCCTATTAATTTATTTTCCCCTCTGTTTCCACTTCTGCATGCAGATGCTACAGAAGCTTAAAGAACCTTACCCAGTGACTTTTTAAGTTCAGACAGAAATAGTCTGCTCCTATTATCATTTCTTCCTTTGGAAAACTATGCTGCAAGACTTAAGGGAATTTTTTCCTAACACCTAAATTTTTCATGTGGCTAATTTAATCCTATTTCTTTTACAGCCTTAAACCATGCCATGTAAATCTTCTTTCTTCTACGTCCTTAAGCAAAATAAATTATATCCTATTATTCGTACATCCCTAAGCTAATCTAACTAACATCCTTTTGTTACTCCTACACCCTAAAGCATGCCTGCATGTCTCTCTAAAATGTCCAATCCTTTAAAAGCTTGTACAGAATTCTAAAACCCTAGGTGGGCTAGTCATATCCGTGTTTACTTTCAGTTTCTATACCTCCACAATCAATGAGAATTTGCTGTTGATTCTCTGCATTTCTTTCATCTTGGGGACTCACGTCACATCAAGATATTCCAGATCTGTCTGAACTGAGAGATCATTACTGCCACTCATAATAGTTCCCATCTTGCCAGTTCAGGAGTTGCTCCCACTACTTAGGAAGCTCACAATCTCAAGTGGTATCTATTTCTATTATACATACACATATATAAATTGATTTTGTCCTGCAAATGGCATCACTGTTGAATTTCACCCAAAGGAGACATGAGCTGCTCTTTAGGATCACAGCAGCAAGCAGGGGATGGAAAAAAGAAATAACCAAAGTCCTCAGTGAGGAGTGGTGAGTGCTGGCTGCAGGAGAAGCAAACACACAGCAGAACAAATGAGTTCTTCAGCAATAGACCATGAGTAGCTCATCAGCTGAGGTTTTGGGTTGAGAGTAAATCTAGGTCACAATCAATGAACCTCAGACTGCCAGCTGTACATCAAGCAGCATCCTATACAAGGACACAACATCCATTTGCCTGGTACTGTAGATGGCATTTTAGACATGTCAAAGCTCTGGACACATGCAAGACCCTTGCCTAATCTAGAGACAGCTGAGATCAGCAAATCCTTTCTCTGCTAGAAGAATAGAAGTGGCTGTAAATAATTGTGTTATTTTGGTGTCATCCATATTACAGACAGAATTGTACCTATTTTCAGACAACAGGAAAACCAGAAAGCATGTCCCAGCTTTACATCCAGTTGTTTGGGCTCTTTTAAGCCACCAAAGGCAAGTTTTAACCCACTCTCTCTGGAGGTGAAAAAGGGTCTGTTTGAAAAATGCCAAACTGTTCACTCAGTTTGAGCTGCCATCAAGTGTGTGTTAATTACAGAATCACAGGATATTTGGGATTGAAAGAGATCTCCTGAGATTGTCTAGTACAATAAGATGCTTTCAAGAACATAAGTCATCTTTGGGGCACCAACTGTGACTGATCTCCTGCCAAGTGAAGGAATAGCAGAGCCTGTATTTGATTTAAAAACCACCCTGCCATACACAGATCCTCTTTGGGAAGACTCAGCAGATATTTAGGTCCCACTTCCCTTAAATAAAGATCTTTTTGTTATAGGACTATAAAAATGCCTGATGGCCTACATAACAAAAACACTTTAATAGCAGTTATCCTGAAAATGCAGCTGACGCTTTGAGGGGGATTAAAAAAAGCATTTTGGATTTGACCAAGATGATACCAAAGGGGAAGGCATAGATGCCTTGCTTTGGCAACACTACTACAAAAAATTAGGGTCTGGATAAAATCCAAGTGTTTCCCCTAACTTTTTGGCCCAGTCACAACAATAAATAATTGATTACTCTACCAGGTCTGTTTGGAGCCCAAAGTGAATTACCTGGTTTTGGCTCAAACCTGCATCAGAAGATCTTCAGTTCAAGATAACTGGCACTTCACAGTATAGCAAGGACTACCCTTAGAGACACAAACATTTTGTTTCATTGACTGATCTTTTTCTATATACAGAAGACACACCTTTCCCTGGAATTCACATCACATTTGCATAGTTGACTAAAAGTGTCATAAATCTCCTTTTCTATGGTAAAAGCAATAAGAATTAATTCCTCTTGGAGCCTTCTTAAGCAGCTACCTAATCTCATTGTTGGACCGTACCCTCTTATTTCGGGGTTAGTACAGTCCTCTTCCTTGCCAGGGTGTTCACCAGCCTGTACTGAAGACTCTTTACCTTTGAGAACAAGTTGTGTCTGCAAGCCAAGCCAAACTAACACTGACATTGCTGAGGATTATGCATCAGATCAGCTCCACAGATTTATTCTTTGTCCTTCTGTCAGTTCACAAAAGAATCAACACTGAGAAAAGGTATTTGTTGTTATTATTGTTACAGGGAGATGACCCAGGAAAGAGATTTTAACTCCTGAGTTAGGTGAAAAACAGTGATTAAGAATGGAGATTTCAGATTAGAAATCACTTTAGGCTTTAATAGACAGCATTAGCATCCCACCATGGTAGATTTGAAACTGCTGTGAATACTTCTACCTGTGGAGTTTAGTTGGTGGATAAGATCAGTTTCCTTTCTATGGTCTTAAAAGAGCAACAAAGTTTGTATTTAGTTAGATTCAAACACTTCAGCATGTTGATCTCTTAGCCCATCTGACCACCTGTGAAGTGAGAGAAATGTGAGAGAAGTTTTTAGCTCTTGAACAGGCCAAATGCTGATCCTCATCATATTGTACTGTCCTTGTGGACTTCATCACCAGTTGTTCAATTATACAAGGAGACATTTGGACTACTGTATCAAAAAAAAAAAAAATTCCCAAACCTTTATAGTGCTTGTGTGAAACAATCCTGTATCCTCCCATGCTCAGATAATAATCTGAATGATATTTACTTGCTGCTATTTGAATGCACCGTCTGAGTCCTGTCTGGCTGCTGAGCAGACTTCTCCCAGACGAGTTTGAAACACATTTGGCAGCTCTTTGCCCATATGGGCTCCTTCAGACATGCCTCATGAAAAAAATCACACAACTAGACAGTTGCTCAGAAATCGACACGTGTTCCCCTCAGACATGGAAGGTACTGGTAGCCTGTGACATCAGCCACTTGAACACAGTCAGATGCCACAAGCACGAGTCGAGTACAAACCAGCATTTAGTTAGCTCACAGCCCCCCCCCCCCACCCCAGTAATGAGGCAGCACTTTGTCACACTCCACTACAAACCAAGCAGAGTAATTCCTAATGGAAAGCTGCTGTCTCTGTACTGAGTAAAAGGACAGTAGTGAACATAATAGGGACACAGTAGCCCAAGGAACTGTATTTTAATCATGTTCAGCAAACTTCCCTGTCCAGCCATCCAGGATCCACTCAGGTAGCCACACTCACAGCACTCGAGCTGGGACCAAGGCCCCTTCTCAGGTGCACCCCCCTGCAACTCACAGTCAGACCAGATATTCCATGGCAGAGCCTCATGCACCTCAATCCTTAAAATAATTTAATCTTGGTGCAATACCTAAATAACAACAGCCCTGCTGGAGCTGGTACATCCAAGGAGTATCCTGAACAAAGGAAACCCCAAGCTGTTATATCCTCACAGTATAAGGGCAGGAAATTCCAAGTCCTCAGCTCGTGCCTGAGTGTCCTGTCCCCTGGCTGGCACACAGGTAGGTCCCTGTGCCCTTTGTCATGCAAAGGGTTGGCACTTCACTGCCTCTTGCCTCGGCCAACCTAGAGCTCAACCTGCAGCTCCCACTGCAGCTGCATCCCGAGATCCCTGCCCTCAATGCATTCTTCAACAATAATTTTCTCTCCTTCTCCCTTTCACCCATCTCCTTCCTCCTGTTCTCCTTCTGGTGAGGTTGCATTTCCACAACATGCAGCCTCTTCCCTCTAATAAAATCTATCTTCTGCCAGCAAGATGAAATGCTTGAAGGGGATGGTAACTGTGAAAAACACTCTCCCCTTTACTGCATACTCCTCAGGAACTGATATTCTTCAGGACCAGCAGACCTTCTGAGTGAGGCCACATGGCAGCTTTCTGAAGTGACTGCAGCAGAAGTCTGGGTGGGCTAGGGCCACAACATCTTCTAGTCAGCCAAATATGACTATCTCTGACTTCTCTCTCAACATCTGTAATTGTTCTAAGCAACCAAAAAAAAAAAAAACAGAAGTGAAAACAGTGGTGGTATGAAGTAAGAGAAGGAAATGGAGCTATGCAAAAATGGGAGTAAAGGATTGAGAGAGA
The DNA here is from genome assembly GCF_028551555.1 of Melozone crissalis. Lineage (NCBI taxonomy): Eukaryota > Metazoa > Chordata > Aves > Passeriformes > Passerellidae > Melozone > Melozone crissalis. Next base: position 16,531,862 of record NW_026535786.1, on the reverse strand, counting down.
AGGCAAGAGATTTATTCAGCATTTCCTTGTCTGTTTCCTCCACAAACTGAATCACAGAAGCATGAAAGTAGATGTATTGAATCTCAAAGGAAATAAAAGAAGTGGAAAATTAACTACTGATGAAAAAAATAGCTGTGTCCAGGGATTCCTGCATATCAACTCTGAGCTCCTTCTTATCAGCTTAGAATAGAAAAGGCCAGGGGACTTGGGAGGAAAGGTCAAACACTGACAGAAAACACAGGCAAGGGAAAAATGAGAGCTAACATGGAAATCAAAGCAGAAGAGCAGGATGGAAAAGAGCTGATCCTGTTTCAAACTATTTGCATGCATTGCCCTGGGTGCCATTCCCCAACTTCAGCATCATGAATGAATGAAGTTGGTTTAAAGCTGAGGCTAAGAACAGCCACACCACTTTCTGGCTTTCTTACACCCACCTCTCTTTGGCAACAGGTGAAACCAGTGGGCTGGGATAACATCAGAGCAGCTGCCACAATAAGCACTGGCACACAGCTGGGCTGACTGTGAGCTGCTGCCTGCCAGGTCCCAGCTGACCTCAACAGCCCTTCCTGATGGTCACTGATGGCTTGGGCAGTGTGCATGAAGCTGGCCTGTGTAATCCTGTCTGGATCCTGGGCCTTGTGTTTTCCTGGATCTTATGGCATTGTTTACCATTAGTTCCGAATGAATCTCAACCACGTTCTCTCCTAGGCCTCCCTATCCATTCTAACTAGACGCCACCTTGGATTTCCAGATAATGAAGGATAAAGGGCTCCACACATCTGCCCGATCATAAACAGGCCCACTGTCACAGTACCATAGGAAATCACTAAAAACAGATTGGAATAAATATATATAGTTATTACAGCACACAGGTTGTCATTACATAGAGCCATGAGGAGCGGCTTCCAGTGGAAGTAAAACTGGTTGTCCAAACACATTCCAAAGAAATGGCTCCCCACAAAAATGCCATCACTACATACCCTGACAATCCAGACCAGTGACCCACAATGTGCAAAGCTGTCTCTTTTTTGGAAATCTCCACTGAACCTCAAAGCTTGGCTCCCAAATAGCAAAAGTGACCCCAAAATTACCTTCATGTGGACAGCAACCCAGCTATTCAGATTGCCCCCTCAAGTCAGTGTAAGCACAATGTCAGCGACACAGTCTTTCAAAGACTGAACGTTTGCTCACAGTCAGTGCCAAAAAGGACATGCAGAAAGGTAGGACACGCCTGGGGACTCACTGCTGACATGATTCAGCAGAGTAAATTACAATCTTTTACAGAAATAGCTAATAGCTTTAAAGATGAGAACAAGATAAAAGTATGTGGGGGGTAAGCAGGACAGATGGGTTAACAAACATAATAGGATATGCATAATTCTCAGCTACTCAGGAACAGTAATCACAAATCACCACCTGCCCAGTTACTATCAGATGGCAGGTTTGCCTCTTCACAACAAATCTGTTTCTTGTGTATGCATCACAATCTTGGTGCATTCAGTCACTTACCATAGTAACTTTTCTTCTCCTGCATAGACAATTCAGCTTTGTGAGAAGGAACAGGAGTTTACACCTTTCTATATAAGACATTACTATATTTGGCTTTGCCACATGCGAGTAAAGTAGGTGAAATGAGGGAGCTTTCAGCATATCAGTGCACCTCCTTTTTATTTGCAAAAAACTTACTTTATACAAGACTCAACTTTGAAACTACAGAGCATGGCAGAACATGTTTTGAGCTGTGTTTCACTCAGATGGAGACTATTTATAGAACCAGGAGAAAATAAATATGGAACCCTACAAACTCATTAGAACTGCCATATCACAAAACTTATCAAGACATGTTGCACAGAAAATTTTGAGCAGAACAAAAACTCCACTTGTGAAGATCCAAGTGAATTTGGGTCAATTTTGACACACACACTTCTGGATAAAAGAAAAGTGAGATGTGGGGACAGATAAGTGAAAGAAATCTCAGAATAAGTCAGATTTCTTTTTTTAACTGTTGAAATGATGGTGTCATTTTTTTAAAACTTTAAAAAATTTTTAAAATTTTTTAAAAGAAGAATTTTACAAGAAATGAATTAACATCCTTTCTACAATTAAAAGAAACTTTTCAGTTTTGATTGAATGAGGCACCACTGGGCAATGGAACCCACCATTCTCTTTTTCCGTCATCTCACTTTATTTTTTTTTTTTTGTCCAGTCATTGAATTGAAAACTCCATTATTCACACAACTCAATCTGAAATAAAGAAAAGAGCAAGCCAGCTGTAGACTCCTTACATTATGAATTAAAATGTCAGGCTACAGCAGACATGGTAGAATATTCTGTTGTCAGAGAATCACACACTATATAATCCCCTAATTATAACCAAACCTTCAGCAGCAGTTTCATGCGCTCATAATATCACTGGATTTCAGGTATCCTCATTCTGAGCTAAACTTCCCACAGAGCATTAAGGGCACATGCAGTGAGCAGTAGGGCTATGAGATGATGGTTATCTAATTCCTCTGATGAAAAAAAGAAAAACATCTGTCAACCAGAGGGAAACTTGCAACCTTGGGAGTTTTTGTCGTGGGACAGTGACATTGCTGGCTTTTCTCTAAAGAAAACATTGGGAGGCAATTCTCGGGGAAAAAAATGCAATAATAGTAGGAGACTGTTTATTTGTTAAGTAATTATAAGATTTTGGAGAAAAATGGAAGGTGGGTTCAGCAGAGATGACCTAAGTTTCTTCTACTTTCCCAGGCATCCAGCATTCCCAACAGCTGACTGATGAGCAGAACAGCAGACACAACCTGGGGTGTGCATTCTACATGAGATGGGCCAAGGATGGCCCATCCAACACAGAGGTGTAGGGTCATCCCAGCTTTTCAAAGGCTTACTGTGAGTACCTTCCCTCACTCTCATCAGGGCTTCTTCCAGCCCAGATTTAGCCCACCCAAGCAGCCAGCTGATCAGCACTGGTTTTTAAACCTGTGCTGGCCAGAGGATAAGGGAGACATCCCTCAAGCTTGCTCGCTCCCCAGTCGGCCTCAGCAGTTTCTCATTATTGTCATCCATGAGCCCGAGCCTGCTGAAATGAAGAAAGTGGAAGTTATTTTCTGCTGTTGTTTTGAATGTGAAGTAGAGCAGAGCCTGGATTTCACTCTCAGGGCACTCCAGGGTCACAGGCAGTGCATAGACAGCACAATTGCTTATCTCTCCCCACGGCATTGCACACAAGAAGGAAAAGAAACACAGAGCACCGGCCAGAGTTCATTGCTCTTAGCAAACTGCAGCAGCATCCCAGGGGTGAGTAGCTTCCCCAGCCAGCCCAGTCAGAAACACCAGCTCAGAGGTGAAGCACCACCCCACTCTGGCACATGAGCAAGACAGCCCGAGACCTGGAGCTCAGCAGGTTTGGATTACCAGCCCTTAACTGCAGGGGTAATAACCCTTTTGGACAGGGCACCGAGGCCTGTGGGGAGGCTCCCTTGCAGGCACATTGTCATTTTTTGTACAAATGAATGCCACCATGCCCTGGAAATTGTTCTGCTACAGAGTAGGAGTTTGGGGCATTCTCCTGGATGCTTCAGTTATTTTGAACCAATTGTGTTCTACGGCCCCATAGCTGCTAGAGAGAGCAAGAGCAGAACAAGATCTGCCAGCCTCTGCAGTGCCTCCTAGCCAGGTACTCCAGTGTTGCCTGATCATCAACTCACAGTAGGGTAAAAAGGAAAAAAGAGACTTGCAAACATTCTTATTGAATTCCACCTGCTCCCCATCAATAGGAAGGAGAAGAAAATCTGCACTGTAAAGAAGTCAAAGATAAGATGTGAAGCCTGATAATTTCAATGGCTCTTAGCACACTGCATTGCCCTCTGATGAAGGGTTAAGCATGCAACTTGTTACTATCAAGCCCCTTTCCTTGATGGCTTTCTTAAACTCTGAGCATGATTTTTAGGTAAGGGAGGCAGGTAAATTCTTACCTTACAAAATTCCCAAGGACTGCAATTCTCACCTTGGCTGGACAAACTAACCTGCCCCAGAATATCTCATCAGAGCTGCTAGTGAGAATAAAAACAACCTGGACATTTATGTCTTCATTCCCCATGAACTGTCCAGAAAAGTCACCGACTCAATGAAACAATGACCTTCTGAAAGACAATCACAGATTGCTAAAAGTGACTTTACTCACTGTTTCCCCATGGACTTTGCCTTAGCCCTGCCCTCAAGTGAAGCTCCTCTGAAGAAACCCTCCAGAGCTGCTCCTATCACTCTTGTGCCCCTCGGGCAAGGGCTCGGCTGACTCCTGTGTGCTCTCAGAAAGCAAACCTCCTTCCCTTTCCCTTCTCCCACAGCCAAGCACTACATCTCACCCCCAACCCCCATCACTGCCAGTGGTCTTGACGGGAGGGCTACATCTTCCTGCCCTCAGATGGTTGCTCTTGGGAGGGAAGGAAGCTCACCCAGATGGATTTCAGCAGCTCCATGAGTATTTTATGGTCTTTTACTGATTTACGGCCAGTTCAGCATTCTTGTAAATGGCTATAAATTGGATTGAAGTCATAAATCATAACCAGCGAAAGAGAGACACAGTCTCTGAGTCCCAGCTCAGGCTAAACCAGCCTCTATGAATATATGGAAGAAACCTGCTCCCTCAATCAATACATACAGCTCAGGCTACAGCAGAGGTCCACAGGGTCCAAACCTATTCCTCTACCACAGAGCTCTAAGAGCAGTCACACACTGCACGTGTGTGGGAAACTGAGAATTCCTCCCTCCCAGCACCTGCCAAAGCCAGCCACAACACAGGCTGTCCCAGCACCTCAGGCTCTGCACACTTCTGACCTTTGCTGCGCTCACAAGTGCGCACACACACACACCCTGCGGGCAGGGAGGCAGACCAGCACCGCTCACACCAGACTCAAAATTTCTTCACACAGATCAGCAAGGGGAGATTCCCACCTCACACACCACCTTTCCAAGGCAATTGCCTTCTTTCCCCACTGAGACTGGCAGAAAGTTGCAGGTTGTTACTCTTCTGAAACGCCTGATTTAATCCACATGGAGCACCAAGAGCTGAAATACCTTACTTCCACTCCACAAGCCTGGTACCTAAAACCTAGGGATTTGTGTCTTCCTCTTTTGTTTCCCAAGGTCTTTTTAAGAATTTAGGCTGTAAGCATTTCTGAAAGCATCTGACACAGCTGTCCAGCTACAAGCTAGACCCTTGTAATTCCTGAAGATGACTGCAGCCCAGGAGCTGGTTCTTTCCCCCTCCTTAACATAACAACCACTGTGCTACCCCTAAAGGCAGCACCTCACTCCCCTACTCACCCTTGCAGTGCACCACCGCCTTTCCTAAAGACACCAAAACCCAGGAAACCCAAGTTGCTGCCATTACCAAATTTTTTAAAGTCTTGAGGGCTTCCAGGTAAATTTGTTTGGCCCTCATTTTCTAGGCAGAGCACCTGATGAAGATAAGCCTAAATGCCCCCCTTGCAAGCTTAAAGGGCTCCTGCTGCTGCCAGCACAGTAGGAAGAGGTCCTACCACACCTAATATCAAAGAGTTTTGCTTGCTTAAAGGTATTTGAAAAGATACCAAAAAGGTCTGTCCAGTACTGCCTGCATAAGCATCACAGCCTCAGCATTATGATCCTGCAAAGAATTGTCATTCCCTAGCTGGTGACCTAGGATACACTCCTTATTCATACAGGCAGTGACCCCTTCTCATGTCTATTTGGTTCAGACTTGCTTATGTTTATTTATTATTTAGACAGATGGTTTGCATGTGTTGAAATTAAATTATGTGCCTTGCTCTCTCCATAGTCTGTTTTTTTTTTTTTCTAATTGCCAACATGAAGGGGGAATGACCTCACTGTAGAGTTCCCTAAAAAAATGAACCACTGATGATGATGTCATTTTCTAATAGCCTGAAAGAGGAGGTGAACTGCTTGCTTATTCATCTTTTCATTAATTAATCATTTTGTTCTCACTTTGTGCTCCCCCTTGTATCTTCTTCTTTTCCCTCCATGTCTTATTTTACTTGTTTGTGCATCACTGTCTCTATGATAACATCTCAAAGCCCGAGACTGGGACCAGCCTCCTGCCATGGTCAGCACAACACAAAACACAAAAATATTCATGTTTGCACATGGGCAAGGGTGACTGTTCCCGCAATTGTCTCACATTTTATTCCAGGAGCTTTCACTGGAAAATCCAGGAACAACTTTGAATGTGTTTGTGAAAAGTGTCTAAAAGTAAGCCCCTCAAAGTCTCTTTAGAGGACTTGCATCTCTTTGGGAGCAAAATTTAAAATATCTTTTTTTAAAAGAAAGGCTGGGAAACAAAAATCATAAACCTTTGCTTTAGAGAAAAACCATAATTGTTTTGGTGTAGTAAATAATACTATGATTAATAGCAAAAGTGGTAATAATAGTTGATCTGTAGTTGCTTGCCAAGATTTTAAAAAAGAATCATAGTAACTTGACCATTTGTATCAGCGTTCTGATTCTTTGGAAAGAAAACCATGTTACTCTAGGCTGCATCTAGTTGGTAATGTTAATACCAAGGTAAAATATTGACAGCACATAGATGGTTGAGAACATTTCAGGAAATTGTGAAAGGAACTAAATTTTATTCTTACCCTTACTGATTACTATTCTTTTTCATCAGACACCTTCCTTTCATGATTTTGGGGGGAGGAGCAGGGGGACTTCATTTTTATTCTTTTCATTCATTTTCGTTCTACACTGAAGGTCTGGTCGCCTAATCACATACCTGTATGCTGCTCTGTGATCGGGGCAGAGAGAAAACAAACAAGCTAACCCAGAACTGATGGCATCAGCACGGCACAGAGTCAGTGTTCCATTGGCCCTGTCATGCAGCTGGGATCTGTGACTTGGACATGCATCCCATGGGCACACAGAAGCAGCTTTGAATGAGTTCAGAGCTTCTGTATAAGGACCATGGTAAACAACATGCATTCTGTGGTTCAGGACCTGGCTACAATCAAAACAGCTTGCTTGACTGCCTGGAGCAGCAGTGTTCAATTTACCCTAATTCCTCCCACCACAGCCCAGATTTAGCTTTTCAGATGTCTCCACATGGCTCTCAGCCTTTTCTTAATAGGACAATAACAAAATTGAGTTTGGCTAATGGCTGGAGACTCTTCTGGCACCGACACAGCCTGGCACAGAGCCATCAGCTCGTGCTGCCATCACTGATGGTTCTGCTTTCAGGACAGGGGGCAGGAGGGACATCTCACACACACACACCCAAGCACAGCCAGACACTGCCCACACTGTGATGCAATTTGCAGGAATAAGGCAATGGATCTCAGAGCTGCAATCCAGCTTCAGTGGCTCTGAAGGCTGAGACACTTTGCCATGGGTTGTTTGCCCAAATCACACCAGCAGATAAATGCTAAACATTACAGATCAAGAAGCTTGTATTTTTCTTATGTGGTTTTTTTCAGTGATGTTCTAGTCCAGGAACTTCTAAGGGGCCACTATTTTAATACCATTAGTACTACTATTAGAATATTAATAACAACAATATTAGCAACAGTTAATAGCCAAAGGAATAGCAAAAGCAGAGGCAGAGTGTTTCGAGTTCTTTTGGACTTCATTTGCTGAGCAAGAGAAGATAGGATTAGCAAAATCCACAAGGTGACACCAAATCATTAGGGTCAACCAAAGTAAAGGGACTCAAAAAATTCAGATGTGATAGTAGTTTCTCCATAAATCTCCCAGCTTGGATGTCACCCTCAGGCTGAATAGACCCTTGCAATGAAATAGTTGCCCTTCACTGGGTCCTGCTGATTCTTTCCTGTCAAAGAAGATTTATTCATGGGAAATAATTAAAAAACAATTCAGAACTTTCTTCCTGTTTGAATGGATTATATTACATTAATTAGTGGAGGGTGGGTTTTAGATTTTTTTTTCCTTTGTCCCCAAGGACAAGAGACATTTGTGCTTACCACAAGGTCTTCCTTCACCCCAGACCTGTTCTTGCTACTTTAAATGATATACATTGTCCACCATGCTGTAATAGTGCTAAGTGTGGCATGATTTTTGGAAACGAAATGTCTCCCTCCCTTTTATTCTCTCACACATATGGCATCTCAAAATGCAACGACAGACTATAAATTCACACCAAGGTTATGGAGACTTTCATCAGAGAAGAAGGAAAAGTTGGCTATTTTTTGATGGCCATTCTCTGTGAACTGTGAAGAAAACAACCACTGCCATCATCAGATTCAGTCATAAAAAGAGTGATATTAGAAAAGTGTTTTCTAGTGTGAAAGGTTTCTCCCAGCAAAGCACGGTCCTTGCGCTTTTGTGTTTGCAGTGTGTGGCAGCCTTCCTTTGGCCAAGGTTTCTTTAAGTCAGCTCTGTTTTCTTGAGATCCCCAGGAAATAATGTCTTGTGTCTTTTGGATCCAGCCACAGTGTTATGTGTCAAGTCCACCATTGGTCTTGGTTCTCTGTTTCTCGCTGCTCACTGACACCTGCAGAGCTGCCTGGAAGGAGACATCAGATTCCTCTGACCCCAGTGCCTCCTCTGAGTGCCTCAAAGCCCAAGCTTCTAGCTTCTGGCCTTCAACCCCTCTGTTCCCCTCTGTTGTGGTGCCTGCAAAGGAGAGAGAACAGCTGTAGTTATTTTAGGGCATTAAAATTATCAATATAAATGGGGCACTGCAGAAAGTTAGGACCAGAAACTGCAAATGTGAAAAAGTGCTATTGCCCTGGCACTTGCATGATTTTTGTAGTGATGTGGTAATAGAGTGAGGTCTCAGAGCATCACCAGTGCCTTTAAACATCCTCTCCACTGCAAAACCCAGGCAGCAGTGCAGAGCACAATGCAACACCAGTCAGGGTTTTCCTGGGTGGGCAGGGTGTCTGAAGAAGAGCACCCATTTAGCATTGTGGGACTGCTGGACCTGAGGCAGGGTCTGGTGGGGGACCTGAGTAAGTATCTCTGCTGGCATGCAGCTCCCTGTCCTGGGGAAGGGGGAGGCAATGAGGGTCACTTCCCTGCCCAGCACTTCCCAGGGAGTCAGGCTCTGGTTTTCCAATGAAAGCCTTCTTTGCAAGGCAAGCATAGGGAGGGAACGGATCTGAGGAGATTCATGTCTGCCAGCCCTGTGCTTTGCAGTCCTTTTTTTAATTGGGGTAAATAGAATCCGAATGACAAGTGCAGAGTGATGGCTTCGATGTGCTATTTGTCTAGTGAGGAATTTGTGAAATATGTGTTTTTCTGTAGAGAGTGCATGGCTGTAAAGAAGGGCCAGAGTCAGCACAACCTCAGAGCGATGGAGAATAAAGCATTCTAGTTTTGTGGCCATTGATCTGATGACACTGTGGGTAATGGATGGACAAGGTTAGTCTCAGAATGTCTGATTTTTCTGAAATCGTTGCTGGAGTCAGAGTTAAGGTTGCTTCACCGTGCAATTCTGTATTTACCATTATTAGAGATCCTCATATCTTCACACTCGCTTTGAATTTCCTATGCTTAGTGACTGATGGGTTTGGAAGTTTTTTAGAGAAGCATATAATTCTGCAAAGATATTTTTATGTGATCATTTTTTGTTTACCTGAATTCTATTAATCTTCCCCTGCAGTCTGAGATCCATGTTTTTATCCATGTTTTATATAGAATTTCATTTTACAGTTAATTTTTTGCAGGATAAATCTTCTGGTTTTTCTTTTCTTTTCTTTTTCTTTTAATTTCCTTTGACAGAAGGCTTAAATTCAGGTAAGTAGAGAACCCTGACTAACTAATCAAACTAAGTAGGCAGGTTGCAGACCTGTTTGGGGCTATACCACCAGTACAGCTATTCTTGGGGAAATGTCTCCATAAACAGGGAATTCCATATTTTGTTATGAGGCGCTGTGCACTGTCCTCCATTAAAGGAACCTTTGAAGAAAGAGCTGTGGCAGAAGAAAGCAGGAACATGGCAACCAGATTGATGCTTGCAAAAAGAAATGAAACCCTTCAAAGCACTCAAGTATTTCCATGAGGGGCACTGAGGGGCATCAGCCCTGACTGTTAAGTCCACATGCAGCTTTGAAGTCCCTCTGGATGCCCTACTGCTATGTAATTCCCAGATAACCATACTATTAAAACATTCCCAGTTGCAACCTGCCAGAAGATGGTGTCCTATCCTATCAGACACAGGTCTTAGCACAGCGATCCAGGCATTCATGACTGATTATTACAGCTAATATCTAGTGAGGAACGCGGGCATTCTGGAAAAGCTCCAGTTGAGAAAACACAGTCTCTGGTCTCCCTAGCAACACCGATTACTGTGAGAACATCACCCGACTGCTCCCTCATTTGTACTGGCCACCAGTGAAGACAGAGTCGCCTTCAAGGTCTCTGCCCCAATACTCCATGCCTGCCATGGTTATGTCAGAGCTGCTGAAGAAATTCACCTTTCTGCCTAACCCCACGGTTACTTTGCCATAGAGGAGCAAGCAGATGGTTGGCTTCGAGGATAGAGTCTGTGCTGGAGACAGGATACACAGGGCTTTGGAGCATTGTATGACTCCCAGGAACAGTGAGAACCCTTGAGGTAGTTACTGCCCTCGCCACAGAAAACTCAGCTCCCCAACATAATCTTCCATCAATAAGCTCACACACTGAAGTCTAAACAAACAAATCAGTCTATAAACTACTCTTTCTTTCTTTTATAGGGCAGAGGGTGAAAAAGATATAAAACTTGTTACTTTAGTTTCTATTTTCCAGTGCTTGGGTCACTCTCAGATGGCCTGTCTCTGGAACTGCCCAAACTAACAAGAAAGCTGCTGTGATCACAAGTGTTATGTGGTATCTGGCCCATTAACTCACCCCAGGAGATTCCTACAAGCCCTGTGAAAGATTCCCGTGCAAGCAAGAATACAATTGCACAACACTGCATAGGGTTGTGAAACCACACCCCCAAATCAGCTCTTTGCTAAGCTGCCTTAAATCTGTTAGCAGGTCCTGAGGAACGACCCACAAATCTTCTCTCAAATTTTTAATTCATTCCTTTCTGCTGAGTTCACTCCCCTTTTTTTGCTGTGTTTCCATGAACTATCTCACAAATCAGTTTACTGGCAGGGATGTTTGTAGACATGGCAATTTTAAGCCAGTGTTGCACACTATTTGCAGAAAGTGCATTTCGAATATGCTATTACAGGTCTCTTTGCTGTCTACATTAAAAAGCATTTCCACTAGAAGGATGGAACTCAAAACACAGGCTCGTGTTTGCACCCCAAGTCCCTTAGTAGCTGAAAAGAGAAAACTCATAGTAAGCAAAACTGTCCCATGTCCTTTCTTAAGCATAGTTCTGGTTGTAGGAGCAGCTGTACTTGTTCAGACCATGGAATACTGTCTCCTGCAGCAGCCATGAGAAGAAACTCAAGGAAAGGTGAGAATGGAGCACCTACTGTCCCAAAGACAAGTAGAAACCCATTAGGGACTTTGCTGTTGCTACCACTATGACAGGGATGCATTCAAGTATTCAGATAAGGGGGATACTTTGAGTGATCAGACAAACAGGTTGATTGATTAGTTGATCTTTTAAATAAAGCAATATACTCATGCTTTTAACAGACAGTGATTTTCATGGAGAATATCAAATATTCTTGTGTGGTTCTCAAAAATAAACTATTTTTAACCCACTTCAAAATATTTTTGACAAATAACTCTGAACAAACATAAAAATGATCACAAATTATCAGACCTTCTGACCTGATCATGAGCAAACTCGGACCTCAGTAGCAGATAACATCTGATGGAGCCAGGCAGGTTAAAATGGAAGCTATGTTTTTTACAAAAGAGCAAAGGTGTTTAGCCAGAGCAAGGAGCTCCCACAGGAAGGAGAGGATTCGTCACATTTGAGTGTCTTGAGATCAACAGCTGACCTCATGCAAAGAGTTTCTTCTTAGCTAAATACCTACTGTGCTTTAGTCAACGACAAATTATTGGGTTCAATCCAGGGGTAACTGGGTGAAAATTAATGGCTTGTGGTACTTGGAAGGTCAAAACAGATGATCTAGCAGTCCCTTTAGTCTTCATCTCTGAGTCCATGACTGCACAATGGACACATGGTTCATTATAAAGAGTGGCGCACAGCCTCGGCTGATATAAATAGACATTTGCGCCGATTTACACTTGATAAGCATCTGGTCAGGCTTGCTCAGCTGCACACTCTGGCATGAGAAGTTGTCAAGACTAAACCTGAAAAATGGCTGTAGCACATCAGAGCTCATGGAGCAGATGGTGAGAGGGGCTTGCAGGAACCTCACCCGAGCACACGGCCCTGTCAGGGGAAGTCTCCGTCTCATCCAAAAGTCATTCCACTTGCCAGCTGAGGAGAGCAGATTTCTGGGGAGGTATGGAGCAAGCTCTGCCATCTAAGGAGAGTTTCCCTGGGGTTTGTGGGGCTATGGAGCGAGATCTGCTTTGCCCACAGTTTCTCCCAAAGTGGCCTCATGAGGAGGACAGCATTCCCCAACCCAGTGCCATTCCTGGGCATCCCACCTCATGTTACATTTGCTAGCATTTTTTTGTCCTGGGGTTTATAAAATTGAGAGCAATTGGGTTTCTTTCATGCTGCCATCAGGTTATAGTGACAGAGAACATTTCCTTTCCTATTGTCTGAAAGCTAATCTCAAAGGGAAAATTCAGGTTACTCTCAATTCCTGCCTGTTTTCACTTGTCTCCCCATGTATCATGCTACTAGTGTTTTCCTGTTTCTGAAATACTTTTTAAGTATGTGTAGGTTATCATGCTCACAGTAGTTGCTGTTTAACCAATCTCTCCAGACTTTATCCTTTTAATCTTCCTTTCTAAATCAATCCCTCCACTCCCTTGATCATTTCAGTTGCTCTCCTTTGAACAGCTCCTGTTTGTCAATAACTCTTCCTAATGACTCATGTGGAACAGGAAATATATGAAACTTCAAGGCATAACAAAACACAGGAGCAGCACAGGTTCTGAGTCTTGAAAACTGGGGATTTGCATCATAATGGAAGAGCTGCCTACAGGGAATTTGTGAGCACTGCCCATAGTGCCTGCTCCCCAGGAAGCTTCACAGGGAGCCCATGGGACAGCTGGTGCAGGAAAGCCTGGCAGTGGTGATGGATATTTCCAAATACCCAGAGCCTGGAGGTCATGCTCCAGCCTTATTAGATGGGCAAGAGCTCTCTGTAGCTGCAGCAAACTACTCTGGTTTAGCAGTGGTCTCAGGGCCTGCAGGAGGAAACATTGCAGCTGTATTCCTAAAACAAGTATGTTAGGAATATATAGGTATTAGGGCAGGGAACAGCCAGATCATGTGAGGTCACTCACTAAAACCCTGAAGTACTTCCATATGATGCATATACACCCTCCTCACAGGTGGGAAGTAATGCTGAGAAGTGAAACCATGGACAAAGGGAATTTTCTAAGTGAGGAATTTTCTAAAATACAGAAATGCAGCCCAAATTGTAGCAATATAACAGAATGTAAAGTGCAGCAAAGGAGGTGTAAAATGGAGATTAAGGAGGGTATAATGAGCTTTGCTGAAAAAAATCATACCATGGCAAACCCATGCTCAGACTCTGTGGGCATTTGACTTCCCCCGGGAGCGAAATGGTGCAGTTCTCCCAGATAAGACAAGAGCTGATTACAGAGGAGAGCTCAGGGCAGGGAACAGTTCCTCCCACAGCACAGGAGTCATCCTGCAGAGGCAGCCCTCATTACAACTGGCAGGACTGAAGTATGGTGAGTCACCAGCTGGCATTCAGAGTACACAAAGTTTCCTCAGCCATTCAGGTAATACAGCCTCCTCAGACTGACAGTGCTGCAGCTCCATAAGTGTGGGGACATGAAGAAAACCCTTACAAAGCTCTTCAGCCTCCTCTCAGACTCCATCTTTTGCTTAGGGTATCAGTTTTGGCCCACAAAAGAGATGAAAATTACACAGTAGGGATAGTGGGTCTGTGTCTGGAGAGCCAGGTGTAATCCAAGAGGAAGACAAATGTTGCCTACTTTCCAAAAGTGTCAATTTCTTTTTTAGATTGCATCACATGTCAGTGCTGTGGAAGAAGCTTGCCAGAGATTAACTTGCATAGAAACAAAATGAGCAAGGATAAGAACCGTGAGTCAGTGCCCCCATGGGAGGTGCCAGAACAGGGAGGACAGAGGGTCCCGGTTTGGTGGGACACAGGCAGACTCAGCATGCTCAGCTACCTTTGCAAGACGAAAGGCAGCTCCTCTTGTTTCCTGAGCCTGAGGGACTGCTGTAACTTCCAGGCTTTAACTCAGTCCCTCAACATTGTGCAGAGCTGTGCGTGTCACGCATTGCATGAGGCAACCTTTGGGTCTAACGTTGCAGAGCAGCCTGCTAAACTGCTGCTGGCCATGTGTGCAGCAGCTGTGAGGGTCAGAACAGAGACCTTCGTGGCTGTAACACCACATGGACAGTTTACAGGCCTGATTTTCCTCTCTCATGGCAGACCCAGCTTGACCACGTGTTGTTCTGCCTGAGGGCTGGGTGAAACATTTGCACTGTGGAACTGAAAGCACCTCATCACAGCAGGAGTTGTCCTTGTGGGAGGAAATTAAGAAAGTCCCCCCCTCACCATATAAGAAGTTACTTTGGCAATGCCAACCTCTTCTCTCACACTGGTGGAAATCCCTCTATAGGTGTGTGCTCTATAGCACTAGCAGAGCTCTGCCCATCAGTTCTTCCAAACAAGGCTTGAAAGGTTTCAAGTTGCTGCCTTGCAAAGACAGGCAAGTGCATAAGGGCCATCAATATTATCTTCAGGACTGCCTGGGTATCCAGAAGGATGAACCATCCGTGGCTAGAGAGGGACAAGGACCATGGAAAACAACGTATTTTTCTCATCTGGAGTTTTTCACCTGGGGAAGCGAGGAGAGGGGTGAGTAGAGGGAATAACATTTAGATGTTTCTCCCTAGCTGAAAAGGGTCAGAGGTATGAGTGATTTCACAGCAGATAAAATTTTGAACTTCCAAGTGGATGGTAAGCATCTTTGAATGCCCAAGGAAGGAAGGTTCAAAGTTGCTGAGCTCTTAAGCAAAGCAGGCAGTGGCTTATTCAAACAGCATTTTGTACAAAAGCCTGTGGGACTGAGGGGCTGGGATGAAGGGCGATTATTGTAACTGTGTTTTACAAAGAAGCTAAAGATGATCCAATTATAAAACAGAGCACCTTCCCTCAGAACAAGGAGAAAACACTGGAAAAAAATCATTAAAGATAGAGTTAGGAAGCTTCTAGATGAGTCTAATGTGATAGAGATAAACCTGTCTGCCAGTTTCTCTAAGTGTGGCTTGTGCTCCTCTGGCCTATTAGGATTCTGGAGAAGAGTTAATGAAATACTGGGCTGAGGAGAAGGGGTGGTGGGGGGATATAATTTATTTAAACTTTTCAAAAGCCTTTTGATAAAGTCTTTCACAAGAGGCTATTAAAGAAATTTGTTGCCTGTAGGGTGGGAGGCAAAGTCCTGACATGGATTAAAATCTAGATAAGAGGTAAGAAACAAAAGAGAGGAATAAGAGCCCAATTCTCTCTGTGAAAGGAGGTTAATAGCAGGATGCTCCAGGGATCAGCATCAGGACCAGGGATGTTCAATATGTTTATTAACGATCTAAGAGAAAGCAGAGAACAACAGAAATACGAAATTTTGCTGATGGCACAGTTTACTTCTTGCAGTAAGTAATTGGCTGTGTTTGACTCTCTTCTTGTGTTCATGGCTTGTCTGTGAATAGATCACTGCTTTTACTAATAGGTCTATAAATATAATTGGAAGTACGGCTCAGTCTTGTGAACAGTACTGAGACTGATTGCAGGAGGAGGCCCACAGGTGCATCAGCCTGGGACAGATGAAGAGTCACAGAGCAAGAGGGTGTGTGCATTCAGCCCTCCATCAGCTCTGTAAGTGCTGCTTCCTGTAACTCTGCTGCTCCTGATGTCGCTGCCTGCTGGTGCTCAAGAAGGACTGTGCTATAAGCCATGTCAGGATCCACACACTATTTCATACTCACACTCCTGGATGGCATGGATGTGCTGCAGGTTCATGTGAGGACATGGGCCCTTTGCCAGCACCCTGCAGCCATCACCCATGTGAGCACTGATGCATGCACCTTTATGTGCATTACTTCTGCATTCCAAGTCCTGATTTGGCAAATTCTTCCCCATGCAGCCAAGCTTTCTGCTGCAAGTTTTAGAAATTAAATGCACACTTCACCACATCCCTGTACTGCTGCCAGAGATGTTCTCTGGTGCTCTCTCAGGGTGCTCTGCCCTGCACCCTGCTCCATCCAGATCCACGTTCTGTGCTGCCTCCACATGCTCTGGCTCCCATTCTCTATTCATCACTCTGACTGAAACACTCAGCTCCTAGCAAGGTAATTATTGTAGGCAAGTTAAAAGTCCTCCTTCACAGTCACTGCTGCCACATAAGTTTGTTCAACTCACTGTATTAAAGTCATTAGTGCCAGGCAGCCCTGGAGAAATGCTTTATGTCATCATTTTGCTCTACAGCAACCATTTTTTTACAAAGTTGAGGTTGCTACTTCAGAGTACCTCAGCATTTGCTGGAAGCTGCCTGTATTTACATCTTTTGTGAGACAATAAACAAGAAGCAACTTAGAGACATTATTAGAAAAAATTCCATTTTCCAAGTGCTTTTTAAAATTGAGACTTTATTGAATTGGTCTCTCATAATCACACACAGCCAGTCCAGAATTACCAACAGATTCATTTTTTTTTTTTTCCTAGTGGTCATCAAAGAGACGTTGGTCTCTTATAAAAAGAATATCAGCTTTCTTAGCTGACCAGACCATGCAGTTGCCATGCTGCTGGTTTGTCCCAGCTCTGTGTCAATATGACAGATGACAAACACTGGCTGTGGGTGTGACAGAGGAGGAAGAGGAGTGCTAGCCAGTCTCTACTACTCCTTGGCACATAAAGTGTTGCTGCCCAGGGAGGAACTCCCAGGTTGTGTCTGATTTGGCAGACCCTCTCTTGCAGTCAGTGAGAAACTGCTGATTGCTCAGAAGTTCATGTGTGTAGGGGGATGCAGCAAGAAGGTGGTATAGAATGTAATCTTATCCCCAAAGAGTTGCAGCTGAACCAATTACTAAACATTAGCAGCAGGCCTAATGTTAACAGGCCACACCTGTAGCCAATAACAACAAGTGGTATAAAAGAGTGGATTGGCGGCATCTGGAGTTGGATAGCTAATGCAAGGATCAGGAGGAGTCAGTGCTTAGAGGAGATGTCTATGAGAAACATCGAGGAGGTATGAAACTCTGGTGATATGGAATCCTTGCACTATAATGATAATAGGACTCTTGATATATAAGATAACACATGTGCACCCTTTCTCCCAGGCCCAGCCAGGCACTGAGGAATGAACCAAGGAGCAGGGGTTCTCTGGGGCGTAAGCACCTTCAAGGACCACCAGCAGCAGGGCTGATGCAGTTGTCCTCCTGCTGATGAAGCCTGGTGTTTGAAGGCAGAGACTCCTGTGCTCTGCTGGCATTGTCACTTGACACTTCTCACCAGCTGGTGAGTAGGAAAAAAGAATGTTCTGGTGTCAGCGTAAAATAAGTGGCTGCAGTGCGTAGTCAAGTTGCTGGAGGTTTCATAATGCTGTCTTCAGTCTTTTTTATATATATGCAGCCATGTAGGAGCAGAATGGCCTCCATTTCAAAGCTACTCCATTCTGTCAGAAACAAGCTGGAGCAGCCAGGCGACCGCTTGACTGATGCCACGGAGGGAAGGTGCTAAGAAGGCAAATGCAATACCAACTCAAGCTCAGCATGCTGCAAACAAATTGAGCTGCTGCGCTGAAGTTGTGAAGAAAAGAGATTTTCCTATTATTTATACAGTGGTCCTAGACATCAGGGAAACAGGCAAGCTGGAAATGGAAATTCCCATTGATGAGAACAAATTTCCTGTTATTGTCATTGCTGAAACCTGCAGGGATTAGTCACGTTAGTTGGAATTTTAAACAGTGTAAGTTACAAACATTTGAGGAAAAACAGAGTGAGTGAAGTCGTAGGGGAGATGCTCTGCATTAAAGACAGCACTGCATTTTTTTTTTAGTTACTCAGCTCTCCAGAGCAGAGACTGATCCTTGTGTTTACTAGTAAAACTTTTCAGAGGGTGACTACAGGGGTCTTTCAGACACCACTAAATTAATGATTTAATAATGATTCAGGTCATCTCTGTAGCATATGGAAATTAAAAATAAAGTTATTATGGAAGGATTCCAATTTCAAAATTTGCCAGAGGTTTTATGCAGTCAACAGGAAACATCACCAATGCTTCTGAAGTATAGAGATGATTATTTTCTGCTGTGAGAACATTATATTTAGGTTGAGGTAAAAGTCTACTGTTGTTCTAATTAGGAAGGTTGAAGAAGAAATAAATGCTGGTCTAAGCTGTTTGCTGCCTCTGAAAGGTAGCTCTCAAGTCAATGAGGGGTGCAGACTGGACAGACATATGTAGAAATCAGTAAAAAAATCAGACTTGAGTGTATTCATGAGCACATTACTCTGATATGCACTTATAGGAAGCAGCCTGGGAACCATAAATAAAGAGAGAGAAACACTGAGGACAATTATAAATAACTTAGAAGAATGATAAGCTCCCGGACTGCAAATTGGCATGAGCAGCTATTCAATGATCCATGTTTAACAGGGTGATTAGTGTATGACTGGTTAATAACAGTGTGGAGAAATGTCACTGGGAAAAGCTTATGCAGCACCTGCATAAGCCTTTGGATAAATACCAACAGCGTGAACAGGTACAAAAATGCTATGAAAAAACACTGCTTTTGCTTTTGTGAGTATCACTGCATCTGGACACACCTACACACCCGCAGAGGGCTCACACATGCCTGTTCAACTGATCACCTGGATGACAGAGTTAATAAAAGGTTTTACTCACTGGATGCTCATTCAAACCTGTTGCAGCAGGAGCTGTCAGTCCCTGGAAGCAGCTACAGGGACCAGTGATCATGATTTGATTACACTGAATATGAGCACAGGGAGTATCCTGTCAAGAAATAATATATATATTTATATACTTGGCCCTTTGAAAAGGCAAATTTCTCAAGTGTCAAAAGTAAAATGTATTTTGAGAAAGCATATAACTCATATGTATATATTTGTATAAACACTCATTTGAGCATGTGTGAGAATGGGAGCTCCTCCAGCAAAGTGTATCAGAGGCCTCAAGGCTGCCATGGCACAGTCACCTCCAGAAAATGACCAAGGAGAAAAGCTCAGTAGGACTGAGCAGTAAGAGAGACAGTCTGGAATTCAGAATGTTTATGTACCATGTTCAGAGAAATAAAAAAGGAAAAATGAAAACAACCAGCATTAATTAGAAGACCGAAGTTCAAGGAAAAACACATAGACAAGCAGGGCCAAGATGAGGGAGTCTGATGGCAAGCATAGTAGTGGGGAGAAATTAGACACCAGATCTGAACTTTGTGGCAAGAGGTCCAGCCCCAGCAAGCCAGGAGAAAGGGCCTCTGAGCTTGTGCCCACTGCAGCAGCCCTGTGGAACTCCCCAGGAGGAGAAGAGGGATTCTGATGACCAGGCTATAAAAAGCCTTGCCACAGAAGAGCCCAGCAGCTTGCAGGAGTGGGAGTGGGGCTCCAGTAAAAAGCAACCATTTCCCCTCCTGTCAGCCAGGGAATGCTAGCAGGATGGAGGCAGTGTGGAGCACCTGCAGGTGGGAGGATCCCTGCTTTCTGCCAGGGGTGTGTGGGGAGGGTGAAAGGGTGGTCAGGGGGTCCTCTCTGTTCTGCTGAGGGAATGGGGAAAGTTTCTTCTCCCTCCCGTTGCTTAGCCATTGTGTCTGGGTGCCAGCGCCAGCCTGATGCTGGGTGTCACACTAACAGGTCCTTCTGGCTGTGACATTTCTAAAGTGTCTTTTCAGATGCCAGCATCACAGCTGATTCATGCCCAGGCAGCGAGCGGGGCCAGAGACGCTGTCAGGATCACTCCCACATTCAATTACTCACGGCAGCCTGTGCATACACCTTGTCACTTGACCTAACCCCCTGTCCCTTCCCAGAGGCAGAGGTGCTTCCAGCAGCAGAGGGCTGCTGTCTATTAGAGGCGCAGGTGCCTCTGTCCTGTCTTCCCTCCTCCCTACAAAACACCAGCTGAGGAAGCCAGACTCCACAGGGAGGTTAAAGAGAGGATGAAACCACTGGCTCCACATCTATCAGCTCCCACAGCCTTCATATGAAGAGCACAAGGGACTACTGTTGATGCCAGGTCAGGAGACTGTGAGAAGCAGCAGAGAAAGATGGAAGGGGGAAAAATGGGTGCTGAACTGGGACCCACAGTACTAGCCTGGGGCTTTGCACTTGGCAGATCCTCATCACAGAAGACAACTTTGTGGCACTATTACCAGTCAGCACTTCTCCCTCCCTCACTTTCCCTTTCATCTAGGTTGCTGCAGTAGCATTTAATGACACAACAGATGTATTCATTTGCATCTTTATACAGATCTCTAAGCTCTACAAATGGGTGGGTGGGCATGACCCCATTTCCCCAAATTATTCAACACCTTTCAGTTTTGCATTTTTCTCTTTTCTAATGTTTTTTTGAAGTATAGAGAAGCAGCAGTGGAGAATTACTTTGCCGTTTTCTCTCGAGCATCTGGGACCCGATCACTCCTCTGTCCATGTGAATCTCCTTTACACGCCAACAGGAGCCACGGAGATGTCTGTGCACAGACACACTGCCTCCTCCACCAGGTTCACACGCTTCCTGGAGAGGGGAAAAGCCACACATTCACCTGGCATGAACCTTCCACGCTACATGGAAGGTTCCCATGGGGGAGAAGTAAGGGAAAAACAAGTGACACCCTGTCTGTTTATCAAGGGTGATGACCGTTCTGTTGCTGCCATCAAATGTGTGGTTGCATTTGGAGTTCTGTGGGTGAGGTAAAGCACTTCCTCTACACCATCTGGAGGCGGTGTTTCTGCAGAGCTGCTCGAGGCACACTCCATGCTGGTGACTCAGGGTGATGCTACTGCCAGCATGGAAGATGTGTCAGCACAGTGGGATGCTGCTGTGTGCTCCTGAGAGCTTCCTCTGCCCAGTGCCCAGGTCCCTGGCCCTCAGCCAATGGGTACCCAGCTACAGCAAGAGGGTTTTAATGGGTGGGGTCCAGGTTCACAGACAATGCCAGTTTCCATGGGAAAATAGCCCATGTTGCATTGCCTGTGAGTCTGGATCTCTGCCTGATAGCTGCACAGATTGAGGACAGATGACAAGGAGAGGAGTAGAAAGGAGGGGAGAGTAAGGGCTGTTTCTTACTGGGATGTCATATATACTTAGGCAGTACAACAGAGGGGCCATCCCAAATGTTGCATCATGAGGTCGCATACATAGGAGGGAAAAGCTCCTGTCCTGACTCTCTTTCTACCTGTCCCTCCCTCTGACCAGGTGACTCTGGGGTATTGTGACAATGAGAAGCTCTTGGTGTGTCACCCCAGGAGAGCAATGAGTGAGGTTGCTGGTTGCCATAGGCAGAGATCATCACCAGTTTAATTTATGGGTTGTATTTTGTACATAAAGCCATGGCTACAGATATAATGTAATCCTGCCACTCTGAGTGTGCTGAGCACTGCTGTCAATCAAAGGTGCTTTGCATCGTTACATTTTCATATAAATATGTATGTCCTTTTGCTAACAGTATTATTATTTATTATTTGTGTTACTGTCACGCCTCAAGGCTTCAGCCGGGACCAGGTTCCTGTTGTGCTCGGTGTCTCACACACATGGTGAGAGGCAGACTGTGTTCTGCACAGCTTCCAGACTAAACACACCATAACAGGCACAGTCTGTGGTCCATAAGTAAAAAAATGCATTTTGAAGTGCTGGATCCAGCTCACCAGTGGCAGAGCTGGGAGCAGACCTGAGCTTGTGCTGACTTCCTATCCAACAACCTTTCCACTTCAGTGCTGAAATCTTGGTACCTTTGGCTTCTTTTGAAGAAGTAAGTGGGTGAGATGTTTTACAAGATGGAAACTCCCTTTGAACCCTCTTTCTGAGTGCCCCCATGTGCAGGACAGTCAAGATGCACATGGAGAAGGAAAAGGTGCATTGGGGAGGGAGAGGTCCTGTCCATCAGAAATCAGACAGTGACTCCCTCTCACTGTCATCCCTGTGCAGGAACCAGCAGTGACCCCTCTGATGCCAGAGACACGGCACCCCACAGCCCAGCCCATGGACACTGTCAGGAATGTACCCTAGGCCTCTAATGGGGGATTTTTTCCTCCTGTCAAAGCCCTGGCTGCACCTGAGCACAGGGGGTTCTTCTCTGAGCCCTGTAAAAGGGGAGTCTCTTGGCTTTTGGTAGCAGTGGATGGGGCAAGGCCTGCCTGGTGCAGGAGGGTTAAGGGCCTGTCCTGTACTGGTCCCAGTTAGTCCTGTCTCTCTCCATAGTGGGTGGGACCCCAAGGCCATGGCCAGTCACAGGATCCCAGCCCTGCTGCACCAACTACAAAAGCTACTTCTCAAAAGTTACTCCATTCTGTGGTGCTAAGGAAGGGTGACACTGCTGGGACAGGCAACTCTGGAGGGGACACAAGAGAGAACTGAAAAGTGGAGGAAGAGGAGGAGATGTGAGGATGCACAAAAGGAGACACAGCAGCAGATACTGGAGGAGGCATGTGGAACAGCACAGGGCTTGGAAGGACTTTTGAAGAGAAGGGCTCCATGCTGGGGTAACCTTGGGAGGGCACTGTGCCTCTGGGGGACCCACACTGGAGGAGGGACACTCCTCAATGGACAGCAGCCCGTGGCTGACCCAGGATGGAGAAGGGTGCTAGTGAGAGGAAAGAGCAGGGGAAGAAAAGAGCAAAAACCAGGAGAAGCAGCAAGAAAAGGGCCTCCTTACACTGCCCATCTCCTCACCAATGGTATGGGCAGGGACTGGGTGTAAAACACAGTGAAAATTGAGGGAAGGGGGCTGGTGGGAGAGAGAGATGCTGGGCTGAAAGCTGAGCCTGGGGAATAGGAAAGAAAGAAGCTTCCCTTGGTGTTTCATTATCTAAATCTTCTTTGTTTTCCATCAGCCAGATCAGTAAGTAAAGTTTATGTTAATTGGGAATAAATCAAATTCAGTAAAATTCCCTGAACTGAGACTGTTTTGCCTGCAACAGACACATATGAAAAAATTGGAGGCTTTTAGCTGACAAGGCTGTAAGGAAAAGCTTCAGAAGGCAATTCAGGATTATTGACAACGCCCTCAAAGCAGAAGTAGAGTGAAAAAGGCCCCCAGTATTTATCTTATTATGAATCAATACATGGCAAGTGCATGTGCAAGAGCAAAAACCAGCAGGTGACAATGGAATGGCAAAATGTTGGTGGCACAGGAGTCCAAGACTTGACATCTAGGTCACAGCTGCTGAACAGATCTGGTGTGACCAAAGGAACACTGAGTATTTTAATACATCCAGGTTTCCAGTCTTCGTGAACCAGCCAAAAAGAAGCAAAAAACAACTGCACACTCTCCAGTTCTCACCTCCTCTGCAGAACCACATCACTAACCCACCAGGGCAGCCAATGACCAGGCGTGCTGGCAGAAGAAACACTGGCAGATGTAAAAGCTGTAGGTCCCATCCACTGCACACCGGTTCCCCTGTGCAGGTGTGGGCCAACCTGCACACTTCGCCACATCTGCAACAATTCTGTATCACAGTCACAGCCGACACTGCTACAGAAATCCACTGGATTTCTGCTCCAAGTGTAGGGCAAGCTTCTTTCCAGACCAATACAGCTGGGACATCCAATACAATTCAGAAAATCCAGAGCACCTCTTCTGTCTCTCAGATGGCAAAATTCCACTTTATTTTGCCTGAAAGTAGGTCCTTTCTTCTGCATATGCTGATAGGATCTATGTTATATCCAAATTGCCTTTACTCTAACTTGAGCCTATAAATGGCCTGTTGAGGTGTACCTCAAAAAACCCCACAGAACTGTGCCTGTAAACTCCAACATCAACACCCAGAGAGAGAATCTCAAGGTTCCCTATCGAAACAGCTAGTGAAATTTAATAACACCAATGGCAGTCAGATTTATGTAACTTTTATGAAATCAATAGTACTGGACTCTGCAAAATGACTTGAAGAGCAAGACCCCATACAAATGTAATTAAGCACAGATGGCAGCGTGCTCTCTGTGCTCGTGAGCAGCACTGCAAAGCTCTGTTCGCTTTAACATGAACAGCAGTTGCCTTGAACTTGCTGCAGCTGATGTAGAAATGCCTTTGTCCCTAATCAAGGCTGCTTTTAATGTAATGGTCACTCATTTAAATAAGGCTGGTGTTCGAGGTTCGGTGCTCCGCAGGAAACAGGTGGGAGAGGAGATGGAGATTGTGACATGAAGTTTCAGATAGAGCATCCAAACCTCATTCAACTGACTTCTACCTCATGTTTTCCCCAAAGCAATGTCAAAAGATTTATTTGCAGTGTGGGACCACTACCTCCTTTCCACCCCAAAGCAATCTAAAGGCTTAAGTGGGTTCATGGCACAGGGCAGTGAGTGCTGTGCTGAGCACTCATCCCTTTGAAGAAGCCCCAGCCACACCCTCCTGCAGCTTCACGCAACGGCCTTTTCCTTCTCATGTCCCATGCCACCAGCACTCCCATCCCCTCCACCTGGCACCCTGGCTCACAGGGTCACACATGCAGCAAGGGACAAGAAAATACTCTGGCATTAAGACCTGTGTAAAGTGAGCAGAAGGTGGCAAGATTCCAGGTAGTACACAAAACATAAATGTAGGTGGTTGAGAAACGGATGGGGGAGAAATGGCAATCACAGGTTTTTTCAGTTTTCCTTAACTGAATGTTTTCAGCACAATTTTCCTGTTGGATAAAAGGCACATGGAGGTAGAGAGGTGGATGTCACAAAACTGTCATCAGGCTGTTTTCGACACTTATTTTCTGAAATTTGAAATGACACTGAAAGTTGAAGATTTGAAAAAAAAAAATTCTTCACAGAGTTATCTGTACACCTCTGTCATAATCCTAAAAGGACAGATATTTTTAACAGCCTCAGGATAAAAAACATGTTCAGAAAGTTCTGAAAAGCTCAAGTGCTGTTACAACACAAAAATACTTTTAATCATTAAAGGCATGCCTCTTTAACCTTCTCTGCTGCCTCTGACACGTTCCCCAGCTTTGACTAACATCTCTCTCCCCCAGCAGGGCAGTGTGTCTGTGCACATGGACCCTGGGATGTCGCCTCACGGGCAGCTGGAGCTGTCACTCCCCCGCAGAACCAGCCTCGAAAGGCTCTATTCAAGCACAGTTATCTAATGCAGTGGTTTTCTACTTCCTCAGCTCTGCTAATGGCTTATGGACTATGTCAGAGGGAAACACAAAAGGTAAAGAAAAGTCTCTCTAATATCTCCAAAAGTCAGTTGATGATAAAGGGATCTGTACCACTGCTAGGCCATTTTTAGAGGTACACAAATAGGATTGAAAGCCATGGTGAGGTGCTTCAGTGTGCACTGAGCCATATGTATTATTCTGCCCTTCTCTAGCTGCTGGCTACTTCAGTATAACCAAAGGGAGGAACACCTTACCAATTTAGTCAGGAGTTGTGGAAAATTTAAAGTTGAAGACTATAACTTTTTTTTCCTTTTCTAGTTTTGGTCTTTATTCTACTTTCTTATATTTGTGCCATCTCTTTTCTTTAGACCCCTCTCATCTATTCATTGAATCTGTTTTCACTGCTGAACCTGTTGTCTCCTACTAGTAGTAAATCTCTTGGGATGGTTTCTTGGTGTGAAAGTATAATTTTGTTTTTACTGTGTTCATGAAAACTCATAAATCTAAATTGCAGAATATTATTACATGAAACACCACCAAATCAAATTAATTTTGTATAGGTGAGTTTCTGTCAATCTCCTCACACTATAGCTCACAAAACCCCCAAATGTTCTTATTTTCAAGGTGTTTAGTTTTTATGTGGTTGGGCTTTTTTTTTCTGTTTGTTGCCGTATTTCCTTTTCCACTCATTAGAGTATTTATAGGGTTTGGGGTTTTTTGCTGTTTAAAAGCCTGGTCTTTTTATCATGGTCCTTGTAGTGACATTATAAACAAACATATAATTATATTACAATGTCATCAATTGTCTTACAAGACTGTAGTACTTCATTAGAGGTTAGTTGGATGCTCAGTTTCCCACAAGTGTGCCTGGATCTCCCCCTTCAGTGTAGTGTGTGTGACTGATCCATTTCACACTCTGAATGCCTTGTCTGTTTGGATGATGAGCTTATGGGGGAAGGGAGCATCTGCTCTCCACATTTGCATGGAGCTCCATACACTGAGGATCTCTTCTTAGCTGGCCACTACCTGTGGCCATAATCTTCATGATTACTAGTGGAAAATAGCTTGTTTTAACTTGAGAGATTTCTTCAGCTGCTGGGATTTTTTTTCTCTGAAATTATTAAAGCCATTTTTTCTCTGTGAAGATTATTTTATTTCCAAACATATACATAATGTACAGTCACCAAAGTTTAGATTAAGTGCTTAGATTGAGGGAAACGAGAATTAAAAATAATTCCTTAAAAAAAGACATTCAACATAAGTTATTCTTTTTTACAGTTTCTCCTCTTACTATTCAAAGGTTTCTCTGATAGTTTTACTGTATGAGGGGATTTATCTGCAAATTTGAGACTTCTGCCCTAAATTAGTGAGAATTAGGAGCCTTCACAATAGTAAAGTTAGGGCCTAATAAGCCTTTTGTGTGTAACAGCAATCAAAACATAAATGCACTCGTCTTCTTCCTTTTCATTCCCCTCTAAGAGCTCAGCAGAGCCACTACTTCTCTTTAAAGCTTCTTTCCAGCAAGGTTGTAACAGAACTGAGGTCCCAGAAGATGAAGGATTTTTTTTCTTAGATCTCCCAAGCAACATTCTAGGTTAATAGTGCTGCCTTCACTCTTTCCCCATCATATACCTGTTTAAAAGGAGCAAACACCTTCCAGTATGCCGGCCCGATATAGTTCAGGTGGGGGAAGATCAATGTCTTATGGCTTTGGTTAAGTGATTGCCTTTTATGGCTTCAGTTGCTTTTAGGATTTGCTCCTTCTCACATATATCAGACAGAGAAGCAATAACAGCATTGCCTTAACTGGCTGCTTTTGTGTTTAAAGCAATGATTTCTTGTGCTCATGCACTGCCATGTTTTCTTGCTGGGATCCCTTGCTGAATTTTACCACATCATCCCAGTTATCCCAGTTCACAGGGCTGTGAAATAGCCCAAGAAGTACCACGACACACATTTGATTAATGGATAGGCACTCATTCTGTCACTGTGACAATCACAATGCATTCTCTGCAGTACTGCTGTCAAAGCTAGAGCTCGCCAAGTAGCTCGTGTCCCCTTCCAGAGGGGCTGGCTGCCACCAGGATGCATCTCCCATCTGCAGGGGTCTGCTCACCCTCCTGCAGCACCTCAGCTTGGTGCTCCTGAGGGGTCAGCCTTGCTCTGAGAGCAGGGAGAAGGCAGGGGAAGGCTGGCAGTGACAGCCGGACCTTAATCACCGGAGCAGCTTCAAAGGCCCATGTCACACTCAGTAGCATTCCTGCGGAGGTTCCTACTGCAGCTGCACCTCTGGTCTGTCACTGCCTATTAATGCATTTTCTGGCCCTGCTGCTCCACCCCTCCAAAGGCAAGCTCCCTTCAGCCACTGCCCTGCATCATGTTTAAGTGTGTGCTTAGCCCTTAACACATGATTTCATCCTGCTGAAGCCAAAGGGCACTGAGCACTGGCTGAAATACCCTCTGGAAGGTGAACAGGCACCTACGGCCCTGGCAAGGCCAAGTAAAAAGCAAATGCAAAGGAAGACTTTCTCTGTCAGTAAACAAAACAAAGCAAGCTGATTTTTAAACCTTTTAGCATGTCTGGGTGTCTTTTCTGCCACTGATGAAGGATAAACAATGCAATTATTAATTATTGATGATCGCTAATAAGAATGATGATTATCATCACCATCATCCAGCCTTGCCATTCCTGCCACCTCTCTAATCAGTGTGATCTCACTGTTATTATACATAATTGCAATCTTCCAAGTCGGGGTAGGAAAAGAAGCAACCTTGCAGTGTAAATACTAAATACTTGGTATAACAAGAGTGAGAGCTCCCCGGCTTGGAGCACAGCTAAGCGGAGTCACGGGCTTCCATTCTTTTTAATTTACCATCTGTTCTGTATGACACAGCCTGTGTCTCTTTAGGGTTTAGTACCCATTTATTATCCAAAAGCCACCTCTGCCTGCTATTAAAATCACGTTGGAGTGATTTAGAGAGGGAATCCGTCCATTTGCCCAAGTGGAAAGATGTGTCATCAGCATAAACCTGAATGCAGCTGCCTTTCTGGACTCCGGGGCTGGGAAATGCCTCACCAGCACACACACATTCTGTCAGCTCCAGCCCCTTCCCTCCCCTGGCAGAGTCCATTGCCATGGGCTTGGCATCACACAGCCCCTTGTCTCCTGCTCCTCCCTTGTGTTACACACACACTTTTCCATTGTGCCTTTTCCTCTCTGTCTGTGTCACAAAAGGGACAGGAGTGAGCACCATCCCACTGATACACCACCTTCTTTTTCATTTTAACTCCAGCCTCCCCGATCATTACCCTCTGTCTGTCACAGACTGAGCCAGCACACTCATTATTCTTCCCTCTCCATTCCCTTTAATCATTCACTCTAATATAAATCTGACCATGTGAGCATGTTCCTTACCCCTTTATTTTCTAACATGCACTTTTTCCCACATCCTCACACTCAGATTTACCTCCTCTCCTCATTTCCAGCTTTCATGGTTCTCACCATTATTTAATAAAACACAGCACAAATGAAGATAATTGCCATCACTTCCACAGTCCCTTGGGACATCTCAGAAATCTCCCACAGGTACCCAGGCCAGCATCTCACCCTAATAGTGAATGACTGTTAAACTAAGCAAGAGATTTCCAACCCTCTCTGCAAACTGAGCCCAACAATGCCCTCTCTACCTCCATGGCTTTAGCCACTTCCAATTAACCAAGCAGCTCAGAGCTGTCCTCAGGGATCCAGGACAAACGGGATCCAGGCTGAACACAAGTTCAGGATGGCAAAACAATTAAATGCAAGGTGTCTTGGCTTCAGAATCCTGGGGCAGAGCTTCTGGGGGACAGGCACCCTGTGGCAGTCTGTAGCCCTGAGCTCAGTCCCTACTGAGCCATCAGGGGGGATACAGGTGGCAAAGCTCCTGCACAGCAGAGAGGGGACAAGGTGGTACTGGTGCTGCTGTGCACATCCTGCTGTTGGTGCAGATACCAAAGGGAGACTTTTTGAGCTCTGAAAGTGTAGGGTCTCTGCTGGTTTGCTGAGACAACAGCCATTTTGTTCTCAGGCTCACTACAGCAGAGGCTTGTGTGCTACACGTTCCCACAGAGGGTGGAAGATTAATAGAGCCGTTGTCCCAACTTAAAACATTTTAATGAAAACTCTGGCATCACTGATGTGTGTCCTTGCTTGCTGTTATTTTTTCTTACCTAATTTACCTGATAGACTACAGTTGGGGGGGAGAAGAAAGGAGAAAGAAGACAAGGGAATAATGGGTATGATCTCAACAGAAATTCTGAATTGATTCAAAATTAATTCCTCCTCTCTATTTTGAATCAATACTTCAAAATCAAAATCTCAATTTTTGTTGTAGCCTCTCATGCCTTTTATTTTCCCCACATCAAACACACTAAAATATAATCTGGAGTTCTTAACTTTTTTCTTTTTTAAAAAAACAAACAATAGCTTGAAAATGAAATTACATGTTATGATGTTTTGGCATTTCATTTAGAAGTGATGATTTGAAATGCTAGTTACAATCAAATCATTTTTCTGGAGGGAGTGAGCACCTGATTTCTAAAGGTTTGATGGGCCATTTAATCCCCATGGTGGGGCAAAAGACAGGAGGCATCCCAGACACAGCATTGGCTTCCCTCAGAGAACAGTAGGACTGCATAAGCTCAGAAAGCAGGAAACAGTGTCATGAGATGAGCAAGGGCTCAGTCTGATTTTGGTATTATAAATTCTAGAGCTACTGGAAGAGGAGTGCAGTGGGAAAAGCACATCTCCCTCACCTGTCCTACCTTGCCCTGTTGTCCCATGCCTTTTCTGTCGGGTTTATCCAGACAGAGCACGCCTCAGCCTGAAAGAAAAGCAGCATGCCAGGGTGTGCTCTTCTATTTGTCCCCAGAGAGCCCCAGGGCTGCAGGGAAAAGAGGCTGGAAAAGCCTGACTGCCTGCTCTAGGGAAGGAGCAGCTGCTGCACTGTCGCTCTGGGCAGCGAATGATGCCCCTGACAGCACCTCTCACCACCATCAGCTGGGGCACAGCAACCAGTCCAGCCCCATATCTCCACCAAGCAGGAGCTGACAGATGAGCACTGCACAGGAGAGCAGTGAGGGGCTGGTTGGGAAGCCTGAGCTGGAGGACACAAGTGGGCTGCAGCGCAGGAGGGGCCACTGGCAAAATGATGAGGGAAGCCCCGGGCTGGGAGGGCCACAAGTTAATGCAAGTGAGTAATGTGGTGCATTAGTAGAGACGTGTGCATAGGGGAAGCCATGAAGAGCTAAGTTTAGCTCTAGTCAACTCCATCAGTCTTTCACTTTCATGAGCACTAAAATTGACTGAAACTCAAAATATGTATTTTAAAAAATGAGAAAGGAAAAGAAAATGTCCGGTTCCTGTAAGATGATCAATAACAGCCAGTCCTAGAGATGACTTTTTCAGCCACAGAGAAACAACTGTTATTGTTGAATTGCTTGGGAACTTTGCCAGTGGACAAAGATAAACCAATAATGTCAAAGAGAGGAGGGGTGAGATTGCTGAAACCTTAGCTACAGTAAGAGGGTTGATGGAAACGCTTTCAAGGGGCATGTGGCAGGCCTCACAGCAAGCAATCAGCTCCAGCCAGGCACCAGGAAAAGCAAGGGCTGGGAGACCACACACCTCTGCCACCTCCACACCACGGCTGCTGCAGCTGCCACAGGAGATGGCACAGGATGCTGCACCGACCTGCTTCAGGGGCTGCAACCATGGCATGGGATAAACAGGCAGTGTGGGCTCTTGCAGGACTCTCCAGGCAACACTTTCTTGCCCTGCAGTCCTACTTGACTTCTCCTGCTTCCTTAGAGGTGTGAAGCCCAGAAGTGCAGGCGCTGCTGGGCAGGAGCAAGAGGCACCTGTGGAGCAGCCCTGTGACCTCAGGAGCGAGTTCACTCTCTGCTACCAGAGCTGCCTGAGACATGCATCATTT
Source organism: Melozone crissalis (assembly GCF_028551555.1). NCBI lineage: Eukaryota > Metazoa > Chordata > Aves > Passeriformes > Passerellidae > Melozone > Melozone crissalis. Next base: position 16,500,529 of record NW_026535786.1, on the reverse strand, counting down.
AACACTGCTAAAATGCCCCTACCAAGGCTTTATTTCTGTAGCTATGTGCCCTGTGGCTCTGCAGCCATCCCTTGCAAGCTTAGGACTCATCCAGACATGATGGACCTCCCTACCACATGACATTGCACCAGAGCAACCTCTCTCTGACTGCCCTTAAAAGGGCTCTTCCAGGGCAGTGGAAGCAGTTGGTAGGCTGCTGACTGTAATAGTTTTGACTGTGAAGGTCTCCAGGGAAAACCAGAGCAGTCACAGGGCCATAGTTCTCTGAGTTTTTGCCATTTCATCCTGGACAAATAGTAAATCTCATTCCTTAAAATAAAATCCTTTGTATGCTGTGAAGCAGTGCACTGAGGGCTGTTTCTCACAAGACCCTTTATTCGTATGACACCAGCCACATGACACCAAGGCACAACTTTGGGCCATGGTGTCCACTGACAATAGATGGAAAGGCCCTGGGCAGACCCCAATTTGTGCCTGTGAGAGATAGGCTGTTCTGTCTAATCTTGACCTTTTAAAAGTTTCCAAATACTCACTTCCATCACTACAGAAAAATCACTGCACATTCTGCAGTTTGTGTGTTTTGTTCAAAATTTCCCAGAACTCAAACCCAAAACCAGCCAGTTCTCTGGGTGATACTATAGGGGCAGCTGAGTCAGGGGGTGCCAGAGAAACTTGCTGGTGGACACAGAACCAGTGAAAGCAAGAGCCAAACCCAAAACACAGGGATCCTGCTTTTCAGGGCTGTCCTTTGCAGTATCTGTGGATCGATTTAGTGCAATACAATAGCCCTTGACTGCAAAATTATGTTTCCTGGCAGTTCATGCTCCTGGTGGCAGTGAGGTAATCATCCCTTCCTCACTGTCATGTGCTTTTTGTACATCATGGGGACATGGAATCTTAGAAGGGTTTGGGTTGGAGGGGACCTTAAAGATCATCGAGTTACACCCCAGTGCCATGGGCAGGGACTCCTGCTACTAGACCAGGTTGCCCAAAGCTCCAGCCATCCTGGCCTTGAACACTCCCAGGGATGGGGCATCCACAATTTCTCTGGGCAACCTGTGCCAGTGCCTCACCACCCTCACAGTATAGAACTGCTTCCTAGTATCTAATTTAAATTTACTGTTTTCCAGTGTAAAGCCATCCCCCCTTGTCCTATCACAGGGTCACTGGCCGCTTGACAAAGGAAGTTAGTTAGGTCCTGTGTTGCAGAATGGGAAACCGAGGCACAGAGGAAAGCAAAATTACTTACCTGAGGTTATTCAGGGGGCCAGTGGGAGATTTGAATCTAAAACCATGAACTCACAAGAACTCAAGGTCTTTCGAGTCTTACGTCAGCAAACATTCCATTCTGAATGCAGACATCTGTTGCTACGTTTATGAATGGGGAGAGAGGGATGTCCTCTGCAGTATTTTGGATCCCTGCAGCCCACACTGATTTGGACCTTTCAGAGGTTGCAGCTTCATCACTGTCAAGAATAACTCAGATCCCACAGGGATGGAGAGAGCCTCAGGTTACCACACCTGCAATGGGCATTAGAGCACATTGATTCTGCAGGAGTCCCATAAAAGCCTTGCACCTCTGACCTACCAGATGAGATTTTTAGCTTAGAAACCATTTATATGGCATTCTCTGTCCTCAGCCCCTCTGCTAACAGAGATGGTTCTTTGGTGCCAGCACTTGTGTCTGCAAGGACATCTCTCCCTGCTTTGGAACACACAGACCACAGAGGAGTCACCACAATCCCCTGCTGGCTGCTCAGTCCCACCAGCTGTCACACAGGTCCCCACCTCTCCAGCAGAGTCCCTTGCTCCCCTCCCTCTCCATGTTTGTGTTGCTCTTTAAATGGCTTTGTTTTGCTTAAGCATCCCTTTTCAAGTAATGTTTAGCTTCCAGTTGGAATGAGCTCCAGGAAGCATGGCCGGGCCCCTGCCTGGAACAAGGGCCTGTAATTTACGGTGAGTTATGTTTCAATTACCTCGGTGTTATAGCGTCTTGGTGAGGGCAGGCATTATGTCATGTCAGGGATACGGGAGAGGGAGAAAATACAGACGCTCCCATTACAGCCAGTGATGGAACAGTTTTAATAATACTGCAGGAAAAAAATAAAGAGAAGGGGAGTGCAAATGACTTTCCAGCCATACCATTACTGCACATTAGTAACCCAGCGCAGCCAGGGAGAGAGAGGGGGAGCGTGAAGTGGGGAAAGGAGAGGCACAGCTAAGTGACAGGAAAGAAGAAAAGGGAGAGGAGAAGGAGGGGGCAGAGAAAGGGAAAAATAGGGTGAGGCAGGAGGGAGGGAAAGATGGAGAGAGGGACAGAGAAGGGCATCAGAGGGGCAAGGAAAGAGGCTGAGTGAGAGATGCAGAAGGAAGGGTGGCAGAAGAAGGATGTGGTCCTCATAGAGTTACAGAGGGAGGCTCACTGCCTCAGCCCCACCGCAATCCCACCCCACAGCCAGCTGCCATGCACCCCACACCTCCACTGGCCCTGGCTCCACTGTGGGGAATGGCAAGGCAGGCAAGAAGCTTCAGGAACAGGGAGGAGAAGCAATCACTATTAGGCTTTGGTGAGCGATATTGCTTTGCAGCTAGAACAAAGCACTCGACTTTCCAATAATAACAATCTACTTTTTTTTTCTTTTAATCAAATTTCCTTTGTCATTGTGGCTTTTCTTAATTTTGCTTCAGCAGGGTAAGCCTCTCACTTCCAGCTTGCTGCCTCAATCGACACTCTGCCTCACCCTCAGTCACTCCTGCCCATATGTGCCAGCACGCTCTCTCCTTCTTTATTTTCTTGACACAAATGGCAGTCATTGCTCAGAGAATGTGCTGGGTGAGCCTGCTTTGTAATTCAAACCTTTTATTCAGGTTACTATTATGTACTAAAGAGGAAAATATGTATTGGCTAAACGGCCTCCTTACTGATGGTCCCCAGGATGGAAGGGAAGGGCTTGGGCACAGGACCTTATGTGAACCTGCTGTCTCCCTGCCTTGCTCATCTCTTACCTGGTAATTCAGCTCCTTTTCATTGCCACCTGCATTCCCACTGCAGGGAGTAAACCCTGTGGTTGAGATGAATTTATGCCTTTTGTCAGTGTTCATGCTTGACAGTGGGCTCAAGGACCAAGAACTTTGGGCATATCAAACAGCCAACAGGAAGGTCAGGGTTGAAAATTGGGAGTATAGTTTGAAGGAAGCATGAATAAGTGACATTTTCCCTCTACCTGGGTAATTTATACCAGTATAACTACAAGAGATCAGTACCCAACTGTGTAGGCTTATTCCACCCATGCTATGCCAGAAAGCCTCAGCAAATCCAAGGCAGGGATTCCCCACCATGACAAATGGCTTCATGCTGCTGTACCAATAAAAAATAAAAGCTGCCTGCCTGTCACTCAGATTTTGGTTTTCCACAATGCTGTTAGTAGAGTTAGGGGATAATACTGCAGCGTTTCAAGCTGTGCACCTGCATCCTTTCAGTACCATGTCTGTACAGCACCAGTGGCCACAGTGGTGTAGATGTGAGCTGAACCAGGCACTGCCACATGGAGGCACATCTCTCATGGTTGCAATAAGGGGCACTTCCTGCCTCATGGCAGTTATGAGAAAACAGGACACCAAATGATCTGGTTTCATTCTCAAAGAACATGCATAGGCAGCCCCTGTTCCAGTGCAAAGCCTGCAGGACCATTTTCCCCATCAAAATGTCATGATCATCAGTGTGGGTTTGCACTGCATCAGCAGCTTACCACTGTAAGACTGGCATGTTTGCCATTCAGGTACAAAGATCCCAAATGCTGGTTCAACCTGCTGTGCTGCAGGCACCCCAGCCCTCCTGTGCAGTGTGTGGTGTGTCTGACTGATGGCAGCTGGGGGCTGCAGCTCCCACAGGGCTCTTCTCTGTGGTGCTCACACCTCACTTGTCACATCAAAGCTAGGGGACAGCTCTGCCTCCCTCCCAAAGGCATCTGGATGACACTGTGGTTGGGCACATGTAGTGCAGGCAGGGGGATATCAGAGGTCAGGGGACTGCTGCCAGAAATTTAAAGTGGAGGCTGCCTAAAAACATTCTTTATCCACTGGCTTACCCCAAATTTACAGGATGACACGGACAGTAGAGGAAATTATTAGGGTGAGCCAAGTTCCACATCAAGGAGTTAACCTTTTCTGCTTGCCTACAGACGGAGTGGATGATTTTCTGGGCAAACTGGACTTTTTGCCAGGACTTTTCAGGGAAGATTTCTATTTTGTTCCTGGACCTCATTTAAAAGGTGACCATGATCTGCCTTATATTGTCGGAGATGTAGTCTGGAGCTTTTGTTCAGCTAGAGTCTCTTTGCCTCAGGGATTGTTTCAGAGGAACTTACATGGCAATTACATCTAGTCTGCATTATAAAATGGACATATTTCTCTTTCCAAGTAGACATTATCTTGTTTACATTTTTAATATTATTTTATTTATTTGGTGCCATGGGGATACCTCTGCACAGACAGGTAGTATTCAGTTGCATGTAGAAAGGGAAACTTCACCCAAGCAGTTCTACCACAGCCCCTCATTTGTCTTGTGGCAGAGTTTAACAATGAGAATGTCTCTCTTCCCTCCATTTCTGAGCTCACAGATGTTAAACACAGGCGATGCAGATCTGATGGTCTTGTGGTTCCAGCTTCTCTTCCTTGTTTCCAGCTGCTAAATCACATTTAAAGATGTTAACAATACACAAAATACCCTCAGCATATGACTTCCTTCTGCAAGTGATCACTGGAGCTGTCACAGGGGTATTATTATGTTGCCAATGAGAAGAAACACATCCCCCGTGGTTCTCAGTGGAAGGGAGGCATCTGTAAGGCAGCTTCTCAAGAAGGAGGTGGCTCATGCTTTAGAAAACATGGAGTGTCCCCACACAGGAAAACTGTATTTTAGGAAGCACAGGCTATGCAATTTACCTGTGCTATGTCTATTGTTTTCCCTCCACTGTGGTTAGACATTAAAGTCAAATCCCAGCCCCGTTCTCATCAATAGATTTTTATTAGGCACAGTACAGTGACTAGTGACTGCACCTGCATAAATTTCCATCTGATTTTTTTATACCTAAACCCAGGAGCACCTGTGGGACGTGTGGATGTGCCCTGGGGAGGATTGTGAGAAAACATGTGGGTAGCAGTGTGTCTGCAAGCAGATAACTCTCTGGGAGATCAACCAATGGAAAAGTTGGTTCTGAGACACCAGGGAAGCTACAACAGAGATTTGTTGGACAGCAAGAGATATAGCTTCATTCTTCCTCACACAGGGCCACAGATGTTATGGGAGGGCTCTGTCACAGACTTAGCAGAAGAATTTGGAATTCCCCTTTTCTCCTGCTGTTAATATTCCCTCACAACTACAGTTCATCGTCCACTTTGCTGCCTGTGGTATTACCCAGGACTGCAGGATCAAAAGCTTGCACAGTAACTGGGTCAGAGAGTCTCCTAAGAGGAGACTGAGCTGTTTTTCTCCCCATCCCAGCCACCATGTTCACTGAAGTGCAGTGAACAGGTGAAAAATGTGGTGTCGGGTAAAGTAACCAGGCTTACATCTGACTTTGAGGAAAATTTGGGAAATTAGGGTTAGCAACAAATGGACTGCTTCAAGAAGTTTTGAAGAGTGGATTCTGGAAGTCCTTCTGCAGCACAGCCCTGCCTGATCACTTTGGTTTGTGTAATAGCATGTATTAGGATCCAGTTACAAGCCAAAGTCCACTAGGGAGTGGAAGTGTGAAGCTTAATACAGTATCACAGAAATGGAAAGTGTCTTTAATGGTACAGAAGGGACTTGTGCTTGAAAGCATTTAACAGAGCCTTGGTAAGTAAACTGTAGTAATTGAGCTAGCAAAGGCATTTAGCTTGAACACTTTGTATATGTATAACAAAATCAAATAAGCACCAGGAAGAACCATTCTTCAAAGGGATGATTTGAAATGCCTCGATTCCCTCCCCAGACAAAGAGCACTTAATCATTTCAGTGTACACATTTCATTGTGCCATGTAGCTACTGTGACTCCTGGTTTGTGAATATAAAAGGATTTAAACCACAATGCATAATAGTCAAGCTTCCACACCTACAGTTATTTCAAATCCACCAGGGAATACAGCCCAGATCTTCAAGCTGAGAACTCAGCTGATCAGGGCATTCTCTGGGACTAATCCTCCCTCTGTTCTTCTCAGCTCCAGCTCTCTGCTTTCCCCAAGGACCACTGTTTATCAGGAAAGGAAACCGGGATGCTCAAAGGCATGGGAGGGAAGATAAATAATGAGCATGAGCAAACTGTCAAAGGAAGCTTCACTGTGGTCAGCTGTATGTCAGAGAAAAAGACAGAAAAAGAAGAATAAATCCTAAAGACCATACAAGCTTTAAGGATCTGGCCTCTATACCCAGTAGAATTATAGTGTTGAATACAAGAGGTTGTCAAAAGTCTTAATAACAGCTGGGTCAAAAAACACCCACTGAGATTGTTTTCCTCTACCTGAACCCTGAGATTTTCACTAATTAAAACTTAAGAAGGAAATAAAGTTTAAAAAAGCAGTTTTATGCCTTGAGAGCTGCTGAAGGACCATGTGAGAGTTGAACTTTACTCCATTCTCCTCTGGGAGAGGGTTTTGTTTAGAAATGAGTCCCAATATGAAGATCTGAGGGGCCACACTTGCCACTATAGCACCATATTAAGCTACAGCTTGAACGGTTAAAGAAAAATATTTCAAGTTTGGTGTTTAAAATGAATAAGAACCTCACTAGACAGGAGTTTGGTTTAACATTTTTGGTCTTCTGTGATATTAATGAGAATTCCAGTTTAAGAATTTTCAGTTTTCATCTGAACAAGATTAAATTTGACATTAAATTACCCACTGGAAAAAAAAACATTAAAAAAGAAAAAACAAAACCCCACACAAACATTTAATCAAGTTATCAAGTTCAGGGCACAGATTTGTATGCCCATGTTTAAAAAGTGCTGAGACTAGGCATGGAAAAGGATGAAAACAAGGAGGAGAGATGGATAACAGAGAAGGCAAAGGGTCTAACATGATGGAAATCTGGAGAGTCACTTCAGAGAACAGACTTCAGGAAAAGACTCAGTTGTGACCTGTGTTGGAAGCAGGGAAGATGATAGACAAAGGAGTGGCTTTATCAGACTCCAGATGCTGTAGGAGCACATCCTATGGCTGGGAAAGGCACACCTTCAGACCCATGGAGCAGCCCTGGCTTTTGCAACAAGGAGTGTTCCAGAAGACCTGGACTGCTGAGGATTCACATCAGTGGCTGGAGAGTGGAGTGTCACAGCTTAAAGGGGAAATCTGTGACATCAGCTCTGAGTTCCTTTATTTAAACAAACAAATAAAAATCCAGCTAAAGCTACAAGGCACCAGATTATTCCTATAAAGGTAGATGCAACAAAGCAGCCTAATGGGGGAAGAAGGAACACAAGATCATTACTGCAGGCAGCTCTCCCACTCCCCCAGTCAGCAAGGAGAGCAGCTACAAGGAAAAACTGGGGTCCAACTGTTCTTTCTCTCTTCCTAGCTAATGTTCTCCCCTCCACTGTCCCAACCCACCACCCACCTTCCAAGAAAAACAAAGCTCCAGTGATTTGTTCGAAACGTTTAATTCTTACTTGAAGAGCTTACGTTACCAGGTTTAAGGAAAATAAAGGATGCTAAACAACTTGAATGGCCAACAACTGACAAATAGCAAATAATGAAAGCACTCAATTCAAACATAAATGAGGCCAGGGATTGCCTATTATTCTGTCTTTGCACAGTACCAAGAAAGCAGGCAGAGGGGGTGCATTCTTGGTCAATTCCTAGGCACTGTCATAATAAACGTGATTAATAAGCTATAATTTACCTGCACAAATAATTCAATGAACAAATACAAACAACAAACAAATTTGGGCAGCTGCGATCAGATCTTGAGCAGAATAGAGCACATTTACTAAATAAATTGGTATCAACTAGTCCCAGTAATTGCATTCCATCTCCCAGAATGGCTCCTGGATTACTTATGGAGCCCAAAAGCCTGCCAAGCATTTTACAGGCTGTGTCCATTCTGTGCCTAGGAGAGTGGATTCACTGCCTGCACCCAAATCACTGAGTGTTTGCATTTGCATTGACATTTTTATGGGGCTTTCCAGCTTCACAAGTGTTTTCTAAGGAGTGAAGTTTAAAATAGCTCTGGTCCTCTTGTAATATTGCTGATTAAGTAACAGGATCAGTCTAGATTTTACATTCTTTTAGCCACAAAAATGACTTACCTGGGGCATTAAAATAAGAGCCCCTAGAGAAACATGTGCACAGGTTACAGATAAGCCCTCAGCACTGCATTAGCTCTCCTTGTGATTTGCTGTCCCCGTGTCTCCGTTGTCCTGAGTTTTGAGCTGCAGTCACAGCTCAGCAGAGACCCCAGAAACCCGTGTTGACTTTAGCCAGGCCTGAGAGAAGGGAGCACCTCTCCTCCACAGACCAGAGCTCTGCTCTGTTTTGTGACTCGCAAGCAAAGCTCTGGCTCTTTGGAAGAAATGCTGAACTCAGCTTTCCTGGGCCATGCATGCTCCCTCCTCCCTGCCTGAGCAAGGCAGCAGTGCCCAGCGTGGTGGGTAAGCGCAGGTTCCACGACAAGGTAAGATAAATGGAGAAACATGCGCTGCAAGAGATGTTTATTGAGTGAGATGCTAAATGAATAACCCAATCAATGCTGTAATATTTAATTCAATACAAACTTCAGATTGAGAGTGTTCCCCATTTATTTTGTGCTGTCACCGAAGCTGTCGTTCATTAGAGCCCTGTGCTGTCATTAAGGGGAAGAGATTTCCAGGAGGAAGGGGCTGGCTCCAGGCTGTACAGTGAGTGCAGCATTCTCAAGGGAGTGAGCAACAGAGTTTTACCACCCTCCTTCTGTGCCAGGGACTTTGGGGAGGGCACTATGCTCTTCTGAAATTCTCCTACCCTCTATAATGCCTTGTGCCAGCGTAACATTTTCTCCACATGTCCAGAAGCCCTTTGCAGCTGTGTCTCTGCCCTCAGCCATTTGGACATGCCAAGCGTGAGTTTTAACCACCCTATTATTTCTGGCTTCTGGGCTCCCAGTTCTCTGCTGGGACACTGCCACTGCTCACATTGTCAGCACAGGGCTGTAGTCAGGGTTGCAGGGGGAGGAGAGGACATGTTACTGTGTCCTGGGAGCTTAGGTAGTGCCAGCTATATGGCAGAAGGAGCAAGGGGAGGCAGAAGAACTCTTCATGGGTCAGGTTCTGGACTGTCAACCTGCCCTTGCCACATGCGTGTGCTCACATCTCCTCAGCACTGTGAGGAGCTGCAGTGTGCCAGCACACCCTGCTTGCACTTGGACCAGGTTTGGGGCAGCCCTGCCTGCTGGCAAGCCAGACTGCCTGAGCACCAGGATAAAGTGCTCACCCTCTGACACATGTGCATTGGGATGGCATGGCAGGGGCTGCCAGCTGGCTGGACAGCCCCTGCATGTGACAGGTGGCACATTGTCTCTGAATCATGCTGGCCATCCTTATTCAGCACACCTGGCACCCTGTCCCCCACATTTCATTCGATCTCAAAGCATCTGGTCCAGCTCTAACTTGCCCTGTGTTTGACTGGATTTCCTGAGTGCAACACTTGACTGAGAGGTGCCCCCAACTCCTTCCGTATCCTGTGATGCTTCTGATGGCTGTCATTCTGTCTGGCCTCTGTCACTGGCCAGGTTGTGCCAAGATCCAGGATGATGTCTAAAGCATGGCATGGCATCACTGAAGTCCTATTCTCTGTCATATTTTCCTAAGGGCTTACATGAAAGCAGCCCTAGGTAGTTCAATATTGATTTCCACATGGGTGTTAAAGTAGTGCATTCATTCCAGCAAGTTGAATACCTTCAGTGGCTGTTCTTCAAAGCCACTTTCACTCTTGAAGTGATCCCAATTAGCTTATTTATTCCCTTCCTTCTTTCTTCTGCCTCTCTCTTTGCTCTCTCAGGCAAGTCCTTAATTATCCCCCCAACTTTTGCTCAGGTGAAGCTGAAAGCTGTGCTTAACATGTCCACTGATTACCCACAGAAGAACTAATGTAATACAGACAAGTTTAGTGAGTCTGGATGCATGTGTGTTTGCAGGCTCATTTAATTCTTCTTGTTCTCCCCCTCAAAAGGGAAACCCAGTCCTGCTGGCCTTTGTGAACTTCCCTGCTTTTGGGGAGCCAACATGGGCACAGTGTAGGTTTCTGTCACACCTCACATGCTCTGAAGATTTCTATTTCAAGGTAATTTACAATGATGTCATTGGAAAGGAGACCACAAAACCTCCATAGTATTTGGGCATGATCTAGAAGTCAAAGCATATGTAAATGCAGAGATATGTATGAAAACAAACGAAAAAAAACCCCTCTCCCCTTTCCAATTTAATATATCCATACATTGACCCATTCTAACTCTACCTTCCCTTCTCACTTTTCTTATTTCTGTGGCTGCAAGAATTCACGTCTCATCTACCTTTCAAAGGCTGGTGAGCAACCAGAACTTTGTCGGCATCTTCATTTTAAACAGAGAAAAAACAAACAGCCCTCCCTCAACCCCCCCTTCTCCCAGTCTGTTCCTGCCAGAAACATAGCAACCAGCACGCACAGCTTTCTGCAGGCAGCCTAGTTTGCATTTAATTAGTTCTGTGATATCCTAAACTTCTTTCAACCTCCGCCCCCAGAACATCACTGCAGAAATCCTCATTCTGGGAATGGCATGATGGAGCTGTCAAAAGCCCAGCATCTGTGCCAGAAAGTGCTTAGAGTACTTGCGTTCCTGAATCAGGACACGGCTTGCCTGGAATATAATCTGGGACCAGGAAAACGAAGGGTCTGCAGAGGAACAAAGATAGGAAATGTAAACTCCATTTTATAAGCTGGAAAATACAAGGCAGAGATATGAAACTATCTGCTCTCAGAACATCTGTCTGGCCTATCAATAACAGTGCCAGGACAGGTGCCTGCCCCCCTTGATAGGAAAAGACAACAGTTTTCTGAGGTGAGGAGGAACTTGTGGAGCAAGTAGTTCTAATTCCTACTATCTTCCTTCCACAGCCATGCATCCCCAAATGAGCTGCAAGTAGGTCCTTGTGAGTCCCATTGAAACAGGGCTTACATTCTCATGGACTGCCATATGCAGACTTTCCAAGGGCACTGGGCAGACGAGGCAGAGTCACTGAACACTGGAGGGAAGGGGTTTGTATGGACCACGATGGCAATGCCTCCAGCCACCTTGCACCTGTGTGAGTGTTCAGGATTAATAAACAGTCCTGCTACACCTTGCACAAAACATCACCTCCATCTCCATGCAATTCCTGTTAGCTCTGCCAACTCCATCCCAGACCTGGGCCCTGCCTCCAAGCCTTCTGCTTGGACACTGCACTAGCAGTCACAGAAAATGGCAATGCAATCAGTGTGTGCCTGAATCAGGCTGCCTGCTGGTGATCCTTGTCCTTTCCTCTTCAGCCCTGAGTTTCCACTCACAGACCAACCATTCCCACTCCTCCCAGGCAACAGGGATTTCCCAATACAGTGCCAAACCCAGTGACATGCTGAGGTGGTCAGTGAGAGAGGCACTGTTTCTCCCCTGAGCAAAGCCTCCCTTTCTGTCCCTTTATCCCTAACCCAGAAACACCAGTCACAGGAAAGCTCCTCACAGTTTCCTGCATTTCTGCTGGCCACGGCAAACCCAAAAACTGGAAGGCAAGCAGAGCTGAAGCAGGCATTGATATTTTTAATCACTCTCTCAGCCCACTAACCCTTTTCAATGCTTCAAGCAGGCTTGCAGTTGGCAGGAGTGCTGCTGACAGTGGTACCAGCACATCGAGGCAGGTCCTTTATCTCTGTGTCACCAGTGCAGTGCAGCTTCTTGCTCTGGCCATTTGCAGCCTCTGGGCAGACGAGGCAGCTGCATCCCCTGCCAGGACTCTGTGAATTAAAGCACAGGGAGCATTCACCTCGTGCAACACCTCCCACCTCCCACCCCTGCCAGTCTGCTGCTGTTAAACTCACTGCAGCTTCAGCAGTGAGTTTATCATCTCATTTGCTTTCTGATCTGACACCAGCCTGCCATGCAGCTGATCAAAGGGGAGAAACCAGAGTGCAGCCGGGCTGAGCAGCCCCCGAATTCACACAAACATGTCACTTCCCATCTCTGCATGTTAGACAACTTCACTTCTTTCTGTTACTGCCTCTTTTAATCTCTGCTTCCACGCATACACACACCCTTTTGCTTTCTCTTCACCCACTGCATTAATTTCCTGTGCCCACATGCTGTCACCCTTTTCCCTTTCTTTTTCAATCCTTCCCATCACTTTTTCCCCCTTGCTTCCCAAGTCCCTACGTCTCCCTAACTGTTCTCATTTCTTTGTCCTCTCTCTTCTTACCCTTCCCAGAATTTTCACATTTTTCACTTGATTGCTTCAATTTCTGTCTCTTCCTTTTCCTCACTCTCTTTGGAGGATCTACATTGTTTCACAGGAGAGAAGTCACTTTTTGCAGCGTGGAAGTAAGGTCCCAGAAGGGATATTCATCCCTTCAAAGCTGCAGATAGACTATTATTAGTATCAACATTATCTTTATAAATGCCTCTTGAATCAGTAAATGACCTCCTCCCATGAAGTCTTTCATGGATTAGAAGTGTCTCAGCACTTGAAATCCTGTGTGGGGAAGAAAGAAATTCAGTAGTCCATTTCTGCAAGAAATCAAGGAAGAAAGGGAAAAAAGGAAGAAAAAGAGGGAGCATGAAAGAGAGGAGTAAAAGAGAAAAGAGAAAAGAAAATAAAGAAAAAAGATAAAAGAAAAGTATTTTGGTCTTTGGGGGAAGGTGTGGATGATAGGCAGTACAAGGAGTTCCAATAGAAAACTTTTGTAAAACATTGCTGAATTCCATTTTAACATAGTCCTCAACTCTTGTATCTCACACTAAACTAGCAGTCTTTGGAATGTCTCTGGTAATTCTCCCAATCACCTGCACAGGACTACAAATTAGTCTTACTTTTGGATTTTGGGTTACATTTCAATATTTCAGTCTGCAATCAACTTGCCTTCCAGATGGGGAAGAAGACCAGTTCAGACCTGTTTAAGTTAGGAAATGAGTGATGATTCTGATCCCTTATGGCAAGCGCGGGCTCTTGTCCCTGGTGGTAAAAAGACCATTTACAACAGAGGAAGGCATAGGAATCACACATTAGACAGGTGAGATAATTTTGCCTCCACTCCTCCACCCATCAGGCCTCAGCCAAAGCTTCAAGAGTTAGAAATAGTGTTCCAAAGCTCAAACTAATCTGCAAAATTTGTATTGAGATCTGAACATCTCTGGGGTCTTCAAGCAAGCATTTTGGTCTACACCCAGCTTGATTAAAGTATTCCTGGATTCAATTAACTGAAATATAATGGGATTATTTCACATCATGCAATCTGATTTTTTTTTCTTTTTTTTTTCTTTTTTTTTTTTTTTGGTTACAGTAAAGTGAGCAAGTGTTGATTACAGGGCTTTATACAGCAGGCCTTGCAGTTTCTCTGAAATAAAAAAGTGAGATGAAATTAGGTCAATTTCACCAGAATTTCTTGGGGGAAGCAAGGAGTAGGGGAAAATACCTCTGGTTTTCCTTCATGAGATTATTTTCCATTAGATAATTCTAGAAAATGTATTCTCTGGCACATTATATAACAGAAGAAGAAAGTTTAAATGAAAGACACTTCATTTTCATCAAAATAAAATACATATTGAATCAAGTGTTAAATACACACACAAAATCATTTCCCCAGAATATTCTTTAATAGAAAACATTTTTCAAGAATTAGGGTTTTAATTTCGGTTCCATGTCAAGCCCATATTTCAAAAACCTGAATCCTGAGAGCAGGTAGTGGCAGGTTTTATTGCACTAAATCATGCCTCTGGGAGCAATGATCTGCGCTAGGCCAGGCATGGTGCTGGCAGCAGCCACCCACCTGTGAGACGCAGCTGTGTCCAAGCTGGGAGTGACTTCCAGCACGCTGATGGGCCGTGGGCCATTTGGAAATTCCACCATCCACCTCAATTCCCCACCCTGGTGAAATGAAGGGGCCAGCAAGGGAACTCCCTCTTCACTCTGTAACTTCAGACCAGCCCTTGCTCAGGTGCCCATCTGAGGGCTTTGCTTGCCACGGCAGTCCCAGCACTGAGAAACCAACTGAGCTCCCAAACATCAAATTCTCCTGCTTCAAACCCATTCAGCAGATTTTATTTACAATATCTTTCTACGTCAGCAGCTCAGATAGTTCATTTTTGTATCCAAACCCCAACCCTTACACATCTGCAGATGCTACCACATGAATATGATCTAAAACTTATCATTGTCCATCATGTTGGAGTACTTTAGCATGTGGTGCTCCTTTGGAACCTCATGATGTTTCCAGCTGAAGGTGTCTTTTGTGCCATGGGACACTTAAAAAAACACCTAAAATAAAAGAATTCAAAATCTGTGTTCCCTAAACCCCCAGTTCTCAGCTTAATAATACATTTTCAGCTGTGCAGTTACAACATTCATAACTACTGCTGAGAAAATAATTTGCAGCCAGTAATTTGCTGAAAGAATTTAGTCCCTTTCTCTGCTCACAGATGGTCCCTGAGCAAAATCAAAATTTCCTCGAATGTACTCATTATTTGAAAATACTCAACACATTTTTGGCAGGGCTTTTTTTCTTTTCCCCCTTTAAAAAACCACCCTTGCAGATTGATCACAAAAGCATTGCTTGTGTATTCCATAGTTAGTATTCTAGCCATGAGCTGCTGGTTTGTTGTGATTAATCATAGGTTCATACTGTGGTTTCCATTCCCCCACTGGAGGGAAAACAAAACCCCTGTACTTCTTACAGTCAGGTGTAAGACTTGAAAAAACCCCATGGGCTTTGATTTCCCTTGGGGAAAAGAAGCAGAGAAATTGCACTAGGGAATTTTAACCCCTTTAATCTCTGGTTCTCACAGGGTATTCCTGTATCTTTCACAGTGCCTGCAATCCCCGCTTAATGCTGCTCCATAGAAACTCTCACAACTGTACAGCAGGACCACATATTTGGCTGGAATTGTGCATCCTAATGGCAAAACAAAAAACAACACCCCATCCTGCTCCCCAGTCCCCTGAAGGAAAATCAGTTTATCCCAACAAAAAACCCATTGGTGAGGTTGCAGGATGCTGTGCTGGAAGCACCTGAGGTATGGGACAAACTGGAGGCTGCCAAGGGATGGGCATGGGCAGTCTTCTCCAGACCTGTGAGACCGGACAGGTCTGTTTTTTTAAAGAACCACTGCAGAGAACAAACAGGTAAGGCTTCAGAAATTGATGGGCAGGGTCCATCATTTAAATTCCAGTAGCTTATTGCATGCCAAGGAACTACATGCAAAGGGAGGAATTTCACATTGCATTTAACTGTTCATACCAACACTTGGGAAAGAGAAATGTTTGCAGGCTTGCGAAGGCTCAGCATCAAATCAAATTCTCATGTTCTGCCCACCTGCTCCTGCCAGCTTTGGGTTGTCCTGCTCTGCTCCTCTGGTTGGACACTGGAATTCATCCAGGGCTGGGTGCAGACTGATGTCCTAGAGCTGAAAGGATGGGGCACAACACAGTAAAAATCCCTGGGCCATTCCTCCCATCCATCAAATGCTGTCTTTCTGTGCAAATACGTACTACTAATGCAAGCACAGACAGAATTGTGCCATTCTTTGCAGCTGCCACAGGGAAGAATCACATTTACATTACTAAATGCATCTTTCCAGCAAAACACAGAGTGAAGTCAGAAGACAGCCTTTGATAAGGAAGAAAGAGACTTTAAAACAAATAACCCACATTCACTAACATGTATTCAAATACAGACAAGAGGAACAGTGGTAAGAAAAACCCAACCAAAACCCCTGACATTTCAGCTTCAAGGAGCCTTTATCACAGAGCGTGAGGATTTTATTTTGGCTGTTACCTTTCCTTTTGATGGTGTCTTCTGAATCACTTCTCATGCAGACATTTCTCCATTTACCCACGTGTAGTCTGCAGTGTGGGGGATCCTGTCTCTTGCAGATATATTCTGTGTTTGCCTAGCCCAAGCAATGACCAGCCATAGGGCTATAAAGGCTTTTCTGCTCCTGAAAGATATTCTGTGTCCAAAGTAGAGCTCTGGAAAGAGGTCTGGAATTTACTTGCATCAGGAAGACAGGACTGCTCTGCTGCTGCATATATAGAACAATGACAACTACAAATGTTTTGAGGAAAAAGGTTTTTTCAAGGGAATGACAATTGCATTTGAATAAATTTAGTATGTGGGAGGTTCTGATTGTTAATCACATGTATAAAAACACCACACAAAACCCTTGGGACATATAAGGTGCACTACAATAGCCTGGCTAGATAATAGATACACACAGCCCTTACATTTTCAATATGGCACTAGATTTATTTCATTTCTTGAATTGTGTGACAGGATGGTAGGAAGTAAGGAATTTCCACAGATGGAAATGGGCAGCTGCAGCTAGCCCCAAGAAGAAGAGAAAGGATTTAATGGCATTTACACCAAAAAAGATCGGAAGTGATGTAGCTTTTGAAGATGACATCAGTACATTTCAGAATTAGCCATTTATTAGGGTAGGTGATGAGATCCATGTCATTCAAAGCTACTGTTTCTGAAGCGGTATTCGGGAAAACACTAGAGCAGAGAATTATTTTCAACTGATATTCCCGTACTTGTTTCTACCTTTTTTTATTGTTGTTGTTGGTTTTTTGTTGGTTTTTTTTAATGGCAGAGAACATTTTTTTTAAATGGAAATGAAACAAAGAGTAGTTCAGAGACAGGAGGTCAATTCTGTGGCATATTCCACAGCAATGGAGACTTTAAAAATAAAACACTGCAACTTTTATAAAAGGTAGGTTTTTCATGGCTAGAACATTTTCTATCTATTGTAAAGTTAAACAATGAGGAATTTCCTTGATCTGAAAGCAGAGGCCGAGCCACTTAAGGCATGGGATGTTTGAAATAGAAGGCAAAACCCACAGTACAAAATTAGCAGTTTACACCACCCAGGACACCATTCACCACAAACCTCTCTACCTCAAGCATCAGAGGGTCTCAGGTTTGGATCCAGGTGTGTACTGGGTTTGTATGGTCAGGTTTTGGTAGCAGGAGGGCATACAGGGGTGGCTTCTGTAAAATGCTGCCAGAAGCTTCCCTCATGTCCACTGCCAGCTGGTTGCGGGAGGGACCCACCACAGAGCCCATTGGAGATGCTGGTAATGCCTCTGTGATAACGTATTTCAGAAGGAAAACAAAGGTTTGTAATTGATCTCAGAGGAGAGCGGAGCAGAGTGAGGATGTGGGAGAGACTCAGCCCTGCAGATCACAAGGTCCGTGTGGAAGGAGAGGAGGAAGAGGAGGAGGTGTTCCAAGTGCTGGAGCTGGGATTCCCCTGCATCCTGTGGTGCAGGCCATGGTGAAGCAGCTGTACCCCTGCGGCCCGTGGAGGTCAGTGGAAGTTCAAAGATCCACCTGCAGCCTGTGGATGTTGGAGCAGGTGGATACCTGAGACGGCGCTGACCCCGTGGGATGCCCATGCTGGAGCAGGCCCCTAGCAGGGATCTGCAGACCCACAGAGAGAGGAGCCCACGCTGGAGCAGGTTTGCTGGCAGGACTTGTGGCCCTGTGGGGAACCCACACTGGAGCAGGCTGTTTCTTGAAGGACTCATCCCCTGGAAAAGTGACCTATGTTGGAGCAGTTTGTGAAGAACTGTTCCCTGTGGGAGGAACACACGTTGGAGAAAGTCATGGAGGTGTCTCCTGTGGGACCCCATGCTGGAGCAGGGCAAGCACCCCTCTCCCTGAGGATATGGTGAGCTGTCCATAGCCCCCATTCCCTGTGTCACTGAGCCACTGAGGGGGAGGAGATGGAGCCTGGGAAGGATGGAGGGATGAAGGGGAAGGTGTTTTTAATGGTTTGTTTTACATCTCTTTATGCTGTTCTGATTTAGTTAGCAGTAAATTCAATTAATATCCTCAACCTCAGTCTGTTTTGCCCATGATGGTAGTTGGTGAGTGATTTCTCCTGGTCCTTATCTCAATTCACGGAGCTTTTGCTATTTTTTCTTTCCCCTTTTCTTTCCAGTTGCTCAGGAGAGTAATGGAGTAGCTTTGGTGGGTTCCTGGCATCCAGCCAGGGTCAATCCACTACATGATGCAAATTCCTTAACTTGTTAAAAAGTCTCATCAGCTAGGAAGTCAAAAGAGGACAAATGTTACAGAGTGTGTAGTTAGACACCTCTTGAATCAAGATGTTAAAAAAAGAAACAAAATCTTTCCTGTTATTTAAGCCCAAGGTTTATGTCAGACAAAACAAAATACTCTAACCAAGGGGAAAAGGATATAGTGAGCCCAGGCTTTATTAAGGTCTGGCTGTACATGATTTACTTTTCATTAGGTTTAGTTAGCAGATAAACACTAATTCAGGCTAGAGTTCTAACCGTGCTTAATACTTTAGTCTTAAAACAGAATAATATCTCCAGCATCATTAAAAACAAACATTCAGATGGGAACAAATTAACTCATATCAATTCAGGCAGCTGCAAAGACCTCCTTTCTATTACTGCTATTTCAGAAAATTTATGGTGGCCATTCTCAAACCACCTCTTAAAAATACATGGCTTTTGCATCAAGCCTTTAAGACCATAAAATTCAGACCTTTCCACCCAAGTAAGGGAGTGATTCCCCAAGGTCCCTGTGATTTCTTGAAGAATGTCCTGCAAGTGGGAAACCATTGTTTAGTCCACCTCTGCCACAGGGTGAACAGTGGTCCAACAAGCAACTGACATAGTTTTATAAGTCATCTAAAACTGCACAAAGCCACCTATCCCAAAATACTTATTTAGGAGTTCAGGTCTTTATCCAACTGCTTCCAGAGAAGGGAACTTACCCCTGCAAACACATCAGTGATAAAATAAAAAAGGAATGTAGTCTGTGCTTTGACACCTGTTTTGTTCATGGGTGATCAAACCCTTTCTGAGCTTTTATCCACTGTCCTGAGTGTTGAAAGCAAGCATCTCCAGCTCCAGGCAATACAAAGGAAGCTGCAGAAAGCAACAGCAAAACACTCACTGTCTGTGACTTGCTTCTGTGCTAAAGCTGGAGAAACCTCTCCTTTGCTCTTCCACTTACATTTTCTCTGATTCTTTCTGACTAAACAAGAACAAGCCATATTTATTCTTACAAAAGTTGCTGGGTCACCATAAGCCCAAATTTAATCTCTGGTGGAAAAGGCTTTCCTGCAGACTGCATCTGAAAACTGCCCACTCTCAGATCCCACTTCCTATCCCAAAGCACTTTGAGAAAGTTTGGATACACATCTGAACTTTTCAGCTTGATGTACTATCTCCCTGTGACTCATAGAAATGTTTCTATGAATATTTAATTCTTTTAAGTTCCAAAAGGGAAAAAAAAGAAAGAAAAGGCTCAAAAGGGAAAGAAAAAGACTCAAACAAATACCATAGCTGCCAACATCTTGTGACAGAAAGTCAATAGCTTTTAAATCTGCATAAAATTACATACATTTCCATGAAATTACCTGCATTTGCATATAGTGATGCTACAAGGGAGTTGCAGCTCCTCCTCAAGACTCCCAAAATTCTGTCTTCTCCCACCATCCCAACAAAACATAAATTCTGTCACCCTTGACCTCTGAAAGCACTGGGAAAATACAGGAGGAAATTGCTGGGCCATCTCCATAGCCCACTGGAAATTCGTGTCTGACCAGAGACATGGGCCAGCAGCTTCAGGAAGTCTCCTGTGACCTCTCTTCCTTTCCCCTTCCCCATCTCTTTCTCTCTCCTTGGCAGTTCCAGGAGCAGACTGGGTAGAACAATTTCTAGCAGGTAGAATAAAGTCGGTCCTCCTCCTTGCTGTCCATGTTGCTCACCACATGCAATTGAGGGGATGGTGCCCACAGCATGCCCAGCCAGGTCCTTGTGGGGTTCAGGGACCCCTCTCAGCCTCTCAGGAGCTGGGGCAAGGCCACCCTGGCATCCTGTGCCACACCATGGGTTGGGTAATGAGGGAAATGGGGTCTGGTAGTAAAAATTGCTAGCTTAGGGGTCTCTGGAGTGCATGGAAGGGGAAAAGGCTGTCCCAGAGATGGAGAGTGACTGCAAACTGGAGCCAAGAGCATGTTTCAAAAGACATGGCAATACTGGCTTTTATCCACAGGCAGAAGTGGTGTCTCTAGGGTACCACAAAGAAAGGGCAACCCAGCTACAGATCATCTGATTGAATGAATCACAAAATATTTAGGCACAGCATCTCCCAGCTGCTGTGATGGCTGCCATACCTCACTGCCCTTCCAGCCCTGTGCTGCTCCTCTCAGTTGTGTCAGCAGAGCTACACTTGTGGGGCAAAGCCAGGAACCCCTGTTCACATTGTATCCCCCACACTGGGGAAGCCAGCAACACTGGGACACAATATATGGGGAGAGGGGGGAAAATGTGTGTGAGCCACCTACCAGATATTTTAGAGACACTGGAAATTGTAATCCTGGAGAGAGTCTGAAGCTGGGGTTAGATGAGGTGTTCTGTTTTTCACTACCTATCAAAACCCAAGAATGCATTTGATGAGCAATTCCTTCCTGCAGCAGTCTCTCGTTGTGATTCCAGCAGATGGATATATTCTAGAGATAGTCCTGCTGGCTGGAGTGATAGCTGGGGGATCATGGAGGCGCCTGTCTCCAGGACCAGAGAGCATCCTCACAGCTTCTTCCATGGTCTTCCCTCAGGTTATGGAGAGAACAAGATGTGAACAGTTTCATTTTTTTTCCTACCTTCTTACTGCAGCCCCTCAGCACAGCAGACAAAGGTATACAGTTTGATGCACCTGGGTTTTCTCTGGTGACATTTTCCCACCAAAAACTGAACTTAAATCCACCAGCTTGCTTTCTCAGAGGCCACAAAACAGGTTAGTAATGAGTTAGATCAAAATGGGGGGAGTTTTGTATCCCACCCCCAGGCCCTGGCCTCCCAGTATGTAACTGCTTTTGAAATATATTTGGTAACACACCGAATGTATTTAAAGGGACTGTAGAACTGGCCAATTTTCATGCTAATTAAAGTGCAGGAGATGGAAGTGAGCTGTTTGAAATACATTACAGCACTGAGGAAAACATATTGTGCGCTATCTCATATTTTTCAAGAGCCCATATTCAAATCCACTTTCAATCTGTGTGCACTGTGCTGCTGCTGTTGCTGCTGCTGCCTGCATTCCCAATCCACAGGCAGCATCCACCCTGCCCTTCTGCTGGCCCAGCCTTTGGCATGGGATGGACCTGGATGCATAGCCCATCCCTGGGGACAGGGAGAACTAGGTCAGTGGCTTGGAAGGAGCTGGAGCACCAGCCTCTCACATGGGGGGAGGCAGGGGAGGGAGAAAATTACTAATCTCCACAGACAGCACAGCCAAAGGGGACAATATTTAAATTTCCCACAACTGATGCTTACAGAGGAGGGAGCCCAGACTTACAACAGAGTTTCTCTTGCAAGGAAAGCATGAGGTTCAAGTAAATGTCTGGGGAAAGGGAAATCTAGTGCAGAAAGGCATTTGCAGAGCATGTAAGTGTCTTTTCTTTGCTTTCCTGGATAGCTGTTGGTTGGGTCACACCCCAATGTCAAAAGTCGACAAGAGTTAGACCAGCATCTCTGAGCCAGGGGCATAGGTGTAGCTTTGACCTGGATTTCAGCTCCTCAGGGTGCATGTGATGTTTATCAAATACAGGGCAATTTGCTTACCTGGCAGGTCTGTTGAGACCAATGGTTTTGTCCTACTTGCTCTGATAAGTTTAGAAATTCATTTCATTTGAAGATATTAGATGTTGCCCCTTTGTTTACACAAAGTTCCTTCCTCCACAGCAGGAGACCCTTCAGAGTGCATGTTCATATGTATGAACCAGTTTCAGTGTCTGGCTTGGGAAAAATCTGCATGTAAATAGATGGTAAGGTCTTTGAGTACTTCCCAAGGTAACGGTGCATGTGCCATGGCCCTCTGGGCTCAGCTCTGCATGTGGCTTTGCCTCCCTGCAGAGGGTGGCTGGCAGAGGGGCTGATCTTCCACATGCACACCCACCTCCCCAGGAAGGGTAGAGAGAAGACCCTACTTCTACAAAGACTCACCATAGCTGTAGGACTCTTGTTCATGCGTGATTGCTTGGATGCAGGAATTATTTGGCTGTATTCCTCGTTTTCACCTCCTTTCCCTCCCTCACTGACCTTTGGATACAGGGTTGACAAGAATATTTGTCCCCAGGGCTGGGAGCTACTAAGCTGCACTGTCAAGTGTTTCTTCACCCTCAGGAGGAAATCTGCTTCTTTAAATATTTGTCTGACTCCCTGACAGCTCTTTGACAGAACATTTTGACTGTAAACTTCCCTGTTTACAGTAGCATTCAGTGGCAGAAGACATCTCTATCAGGGCACCCTCCCTTTTGCAAGCAAAGCCCTATTCCTGGCTGACAACAGATTTTCCTTCCCTATTTCAGTTCATAGCTGAGTCTTTTCCCCTCTGTTATCTTCTGTGAGGACTTCATTTCCCAAACCAGAATTTGGAAAGACAGCTGCCCTGGGGCTGGTATGAAGATTGCAAAGGTTAGGTAGCAGCAGGTGAGACGATAAAAAAGAGAGGCTGTTCCCACTTGGACTCCACCAAAGGACAGAGGTGGTGGAACAATGGCAAAAAGAGCAAATCCCTGTTCTAGTGAAATAAAGGCAAGTTTCTCTCTTAAATGTTAATTGAGAAGTTTTCCTTCTTTTCTTCAGAGTCTGGCAAGTAATGTGTGTGTGGGTGGAGGAAGGCAGGAATTACCTAGCAAATTTGGGAACACCCTGCAAACCCAGGGATCACGTGGTTGTAGAAGCAGCAGTCGCTCTTCGGAGGCAGCTGAGGTAAGCCAAGAAGACACGTGGGAGTAGAGGAATTAGGCAGCCCTGTCTCTGAAGCTGTTTCAGCTTTCTGGTGTCGGGTCCAGATGAAGTCCTTGCCTTTGGAGAGAAGCCACCACCAGATAGAGCAGCTTTCTGATTTAGCTCCATGAAGGCAAAGCAGATGACTGGTCAGTGCACTAACAAATTCAAAAAGACATGCCTGAATTAAGTCATCCCTTAATGAAGAGCCTCTGAAAAATTAGCCTGACTTCATAAGCTTGTGACAGACTAAGCCTTTTAATAAGGGCAATATCTAGATTGACTCTGTGACACTGGAGATCACTGAGTACTTGCACCCTGCTGCCTGGCAGCTTACAACATGAGAGGTAAATAGGAGTGCTTCCAGGAATGAAGAGACTGACTGATAAATTATTCCCACTGAAGCATGGACCAGAATAACAGAGTAGCAGGGCCTGTGCATCAATTTCACTTTGAAGTCAAAAGCATGGTGCTGCCAAAATTTCATCTGTGGTGTCTTCTCTAAGTGAAGGAGAGCAGGACATTTGCTGATGGTGGTGGTATTCATGTTGTTTTGTCCTGCTGAAACAGGAGGTTGAGAAGAACCATCCGTACATTTGAGCATCTACGCAATTGAGCAGGTTACAAGATATTCCTCATTCCAAAGATGATGAGAATGTTAGTAGTCCCAGAGACTCAGTCACCTCAAGGTATCCATGCTCAGCTCTTCATGCACTTTACAGTGCTCAGATTGGGAGCACAAATACTTTTTCTGCCACAAAAAGCTGTGTCTCTGGCAGAACCACAGATACTCATCTTCAGAGGAGTGCACTGTCACCCAAAGGAGGGAGGGACCATCTCCTACAGGTTTTCTGAAAGGCACTGCCATTGTTCAGAGTGCAAGTGGGCTGAGGAGCTTAACAGATGGCTGCAGTGAGACACGGACTCTCTACAGATGGTGAATGCATTCCCTCTGAGATCAGTGGTGGGCTGGATGACAGCCCGATATGGTTGCAGACTCCAAAAGCCTGTATTACCCCCACACACCCTGTTATCATGACATTTTCCTCTTTGGAAAAGGCAAAGGGATTTAGAGAGATAGAAACAGACACCTACATGAGTAGGGAGAAAACAGTGAAAATGGCAGATGGCATAGGAACAGGTATGTATGTATCCCTCTGAGAGGCTGTCAGCAGGGGAACAGAGGGCAAAGCTGCTATTGCTCACTAGCTTCCCTTGTGGACATCTCTTCCATTCCAGGGACATCCATAGGATGGGCACCCTGCTTTTCAAAACACAACTTGCATAGACAGTCAGCAAAATGTCTGAGGATGACATCTCCGAGAAAACCTCCCAAGAAGCCCTTGTCCTAGAGGATTTTTTTCTTTGAGAAAATGGTCACAATTTTAAGCACTGTCCCATCTCTGGATGGATTTTTTGCAACCATCTCTTAAAAGGTTGGAAACCTTTAACAGACCTGATGAAATCAGTGGAATTAGACAGCACATAGGTTCCTGCTGTGAGCAGCCTCAGATTTGAACGGATCCCCACCTTACACCTCCCACTCCATAACAGAACACTAAATTTCATATCAAGTAAGCAGTTTGTCAGGTTTTATCAAGGGAAATAGTTTGGTTTCTTAGCTATTTAAAAGCCAAACCAGAAAATTATTTCAAAAATATAGAAATATTTCTATATTTTGAATAATGTATTAAAAATATATAAATATTATTTCAAATATATATAAATATATATAATTATAGAAATTATATAAATTCTTTCAAAGGTATTTTTGACGTCCTGTTTTGAAGACAATCCTCCTCCTGGTGATATTTCAGCAATGTAACACTAAAAGACAATGCTAAGTCCAGGGTTTAGGAAGACACATCTTCCTAAAGGATGATCTTGGGCTGTTTAATGATTGTGATGAATAATAAGAATCTTGGATGCAGTTCCAGGTTCCACAGCAACATGTAGGTCAGAGAATTATCTCAGCAGTCAGCATCCATTGACTCATAGAAGGCCTGACTCACAGCTATTGGTATCTACAAGAGTTCCTTTTATTTCTGTATTTCCCTATAAGTTTATAAGATTATACCCACCAGGACTAATGCCATATTATCTCAGGAGCAAGCTTAAATTCAGCAGGCTGGTATTCAGCAAACCTCCCAAGCTGGGCAAAGGTCTGTATTAGAATGCATCTCCTGATAACTCCTCTTCCCAAAGCCCCAGGGCTGGTAGGCAGAACAGCACAGCCCTTGAAATTCACTTCCTTCCAGTTTTAACAGAGCATTTGCAAGGAAGTTTCACAAGAGCAGCTATTCCAAAAGACACTGCTGCTGGTTCTAGTGGCAGAATAAATCTTGTGATTCAGCATCCAACACCTTCTCTGGAAGCTCCGAAACAACCCTAGATATGCTCCCTTTCCAAGAGGAAAAAAGGAAAAGAGAAACAAGCAAGAAGTCATTTGAAGCATGCAAGTAGATTTGTAGACATGAAAAAACACAGAAGATATGTCTTGCTGAATATAGAGTTGCTGGTGCAAAGATCTTACTCTAAAATTGATGGAAAGGCCCCTTGTGTTACATTGCTCCCTGGTATTAAAGTACTGTTAGAACACCTTGTAGGATGGAGCACAATAGGAATGGTAAGTCCTAAAGCTATATATTGAATTATGGAAATATCTCATGGGTACTATTTTTCCCAGGATGCTGTATGCCAGTGCAAGTTGATCCCCAGTGGCTTTGCCAAGAGGTTCTGGGATTATTCCAGAGATATTACTTTTAGCTTGGTCTCTCAAGTCTGCTAAATACTTCTCAATATGAAAACTGCAGTACCATGATATCAAGGTGCTAAAACCACATGAGGAAAGAGTGGGGCAGGAAAGCTTGAAGCAGAGAGAGAAGAGTTGTCCCAGCCATGCTCATTGACCCCTCCCCAGCTCTCTTGTTCCAGGGTATTTCCCACCACCTTCCAAGGTTCACCGTTCAAGGCGGCCAAGCCCTGGAGCCATTGCAGCCAGGCATGCTGCAGTGCAGCCAGTGGCCCTTGCTCTTAGGGAAAATCCTCCTCCCAAAGGCTGCTTCATTTATTTCATTTGTCTCCTTTCCCTCTCCCACCCTGTCCTCCGGGGAATACAACCCAGGCAGATAAGCTAATGAGACAATTAGCTCTCTGCTCCCTGATTGAAGGGCCCTTTATTTCCTTAACCAGCCAAGCCAATTCTCAACATCGCTGAGCGCTTGACTTTATTTCTGCAATGTGATTCATCTTCCCTCTTGCTCATATATAAGCCTACCATAAAAGAGTGTTATTAGTGTTGCCAAGTTAAGCACTCACTTGTTAGCAAACATTTAGGCCTAAGCCTGTTTGGGGAACCTTAATTCACCCTCATCCTCCTCCCACTCCACAATTCACCTTGCATGTGTATTTTATCAAGGCCTTTAATAACCCTATCCTACAGCAGGGCACAGAAAGCCCAGCACACATATTGGGCAGTGATCTATGAGCAATGACAAGCTAAGGGATATTATATTTGTGAGATATTTTAATTGTGAGAGGCTGCCTCACAATTTGACTTGCCACCCTCATGCTCTTGTATGTCTGGAAAGAAGATTATTGCAATGCAGCATGCAAAAGCTGGGTGCAGAATCATTGTGAAATTTAACCCAGCATGCCAAAAGTACATCTTAAAAAAACACCATCTTCTGGAAGTGTTCACTGCAACTCTGGCAGAAGGGGAAGATGGAGATCAGCAAAAAATTGAGGACCTACTCCCATACCTCCTAGGTGATTATACAGCAGCCCTTTTATCAGGAATCCATCTTCTTCTACCTTCAGGCCAGTATGGAAAGTAGATTTCTGAGGCAGTTGTTCAGGAAGGGCTGCTTTGTCTGCACTCTGGCTGGCAGGGGAAGCAGCAGTGCCTTACTCCTCGTCTGACCCTGTGCCATGGAGAGAGACACAGCCTTTCAGAGCCCAAGCTCTTCTGAGGTGAGAGACAAGGTAGCTGGCTTGCTTGTGTCCCTATATGAGGGGAAATGCAACAGTGGAGTTTAGGGGTTCTGCAGGATTTGCTCAGTCACCACACAAGGTCCCTGTTTTCCTCCCCTGCCTCTGCCACCCACTCCCACTGAGCCATGCAATTGTGACCATGTCACACACACAGCACTATGGTGTAGTTGTCAGAGTATTAGCCACTCATCAGCCTTTCCTCCATAGCACCCTGTCCACCAGATTGGGAACAGTTGTTTTTTTTTTCAGTTGTCCCCATTTCCATACCACTTGGGAAAGAGACAAATGGTGGATTGCCTCTCCACGTCTGAAACACCCCTGCTGACTGTTGGGATGAAGATCAATGCCAGTGCCTGGCTGCATCCTTCAGCCCATGAGATGCTTTCCAGTCTTGCAAAACCTGCCCTCTATTCAACACTTCCTTATTGCATTCTTGATAATTTAAGTTGTAACATCTCTTACTGATTTCTTGATAGAATATTCCTCCAGTCCCAGTAACAGCTTAGAGTGGCATCAGAGACACATCTAATGAGAACTATCTATGTCCTCTCCCCTCTTGCATGCAGTTGCTTCTAATGAAGGTTGCAAGAGAAGAGGAAGGATGGAAGCCAATGCTGGAGTTCTCTCTAGATTAATCTTTTGCTTAGTCAAGTCTGAAAGGGAACCTGAATTCAGGATAGCATGAATACTATGCATTTTTTTAACCCCAGTCTTATTTTTTGTTCTTGTTGCTCTAGCCATTCCTGAAAACATACAAATATCCTATTGAATAACCAAGAAAAGGTCTCCTGAATACAAACACAGACTAAAATAACTGTCAGGTTTATGATGCATCAATCTATTCAGACATGGAAGCATTTTTGCCCAAAAATTTCAATTCAGGCAGAATATGAAGGCTTTTGCACTTATCCCATAATTTACAAGCACAGGAACAGCTATAGAGCAGGCTCAGGCCTACAGTTCATGCCCTGACAGCCCATGGAAGGAGGCTCAATGCAAAATAAATTCACATTGTTTCCACTTGGGATCTCCCAGACAAGTAGGTGGCAAGTTCACCTACATCACTGGACCTCTTTCCTTTATATGTGTGCTTGAATGAATTAACTCTCCTCAGCATTGCAGAAGGCCAGGAGATGCAGAAGGACTTTTCTTGTAAAGATTCCAAGAACTTCTTGCAAGATTCCAAGAACTGCTAACTGGTAAGCATGCAGAATTGTAAACATTTGATTTTAAAGACATGCATGGGTATAAAAAAAAGTATTGAATCCATAAAGTTGCAGGACATGTGCAGCTACGTTCAGTGGCCTCTACCCAGTTGGGACTGTAGGAAATAAAGGCCAAAAGTTTGCAGAAACATTTGAAGACCTTGGAGAAAAGCTTTGCTTTCTTCCACTCATGACAGAAACAGCACAGCAAACAGAGAGTTAAGGCTTTTCCCCTGCTACACTGCAGCAAAAATGAGAGATTTAAATAGACTGAAAATGTAAATCCAACATTTACTCCATAGACATAGTGAAGCAGAGCGGAGGGGAGGGGAGTGAGGGAGGATAGATGATCATTGGATGTGTGAGAAGAGAGATGCATCACATAGTATATATTTTATATGTATTAATATTCATACCAGTTCTTTCTTTTCTCCCTCCAGGCTCTGTCTGCTGCTTCAGTTCATCCATCCGGCTTCAAGAGGGAGATGGATCTTTCAGCCCTTTCCTGCAACTCTAAGCTAGAATCTAATAATCAAAATAGCATGTGGTTCCTTTCTCAGCAGCACTGCAGGAAGATGCTGGGATATCTACAGCCAGAGTCCCATCCGAAGACAGAAAGCAAATTTGCAAGAGGGGTCACCCCATGCTCCTTGTGAACATCAGAGATGTGCTTGGCTGGTGACATTTTGGGAGAGGACACATGGAGAGTGACACTTCTTTCTGAGTCCAAAGGGAGCACCCCTGCTTTTAGAGATGCACAGAGTTTTAAATACTGCTATCCCTTATCTGCAGGTCTGGAACTACATACAGAGTAACCCTGTGAGAAGTCATCAAACATGGAATTGAGGACTGGAGATAACCATACCTTTGGAAAAATATTGTACTTTCTGATGTTGGAATGGTGGTAGTCAAGCCAAAGTGAAGTAAAAAGGCAGTATTGTCTTATATTTATCTGGAAACAAAGAAAGCCCTGCTGTTGAGGATGGGGAAGTCAGTTGTCCAGGGCACTTGGCTGTGTCAAAAAAACCATCAGCCTAGAGGCAGCAGCATCAAGATCAAGAAGTAATATACAGGTTATAGTGCATGAGAAGAGAGTTTCAATTTGCTGTAAAGATGAGGCTGAAGTTTATGCTTAAAGGCTGCTGCAGTATTTTCATTCCAACACTACTGAAGATTGTCATGAAAAAAATCCATTTTCTGAACTGTGTTTGGAAGAGAGACAGTAGTAGTCCTGGAAGACTGATGTTTCCCTCAAGACTCAGGTGCTTCAAACTAAGAAAACTTGATGGCAGTGCTTAAAAAGCACTATGTGCCCCAAACAAGCGTCACAGCAGAGAAATAAATTGCTCTTAACCAGGCCAAGGAAAGGTGAGACTTAACAGCTTTTTCACTTGTCTTGCAAAGCTCTTCTACCTATCATGCTGGTATTCATGCCTAAGGACTCCCTTGGGAATTCTTGCTTTCTATCTGGGAATCAAAAAACCTGGACTTTGATGAGGAAAAAACTGCTGAATATTTTTCACGGAGAGCAATTTAATCCAGAGGAAGACAGGAACTGTGTGAAGCCCCACACACATGTGTGGAGTCCAGCTCTGAGGGACACTCCTGCTGGAAGCCATCCCAATGTGGTGAGTGAAAGCAGATCCATACCATGGAGTCTCTTCAGGGAACCAGGTTTAAAGGCATGACACGAGCTGTACCTGTGTTTCTCCAGCTGAGCACAAAAGGTTTGGACATGTAGCATGTACGTGCACTTTTCTAAAATGCAGTGAATGCAGTGAAGGGAAAGCCATTTTATATTTGTAAGGAGGAGGACATCCTCTCTTGTTCTCAAAGAGAGTGACTCATGTATCTACTACGAAGGATTGGACTTCCACCATGGAACAACTCTTCTGAATTTTGGAATGCAGAAGCTGGATTTTGGTTAGCTGGACCAGGTAAAAATCACTGCCTGCCCCCCTTTACCTTTGGACACAGCAACCAACAGATGTGTCCTCATTTTTTGGGGAAAGTACACAGAAGATTTACCATCATTCTTCCCACAGAAACTGACAGTGCTCACAAAATTAGCATCCAGGAGATAAAAGTTCAGACCACAACCGGCTGCCGATTCACATAGCACAATTTAAGTCAGTGCCACTTTACAGGAAAGCTTTTACAGGAAGTGCTCAGGAAGGTTTTTGATCTATGGATGGAAAGTAAGTACTTTTTTACTCTTGCCATTATTTGGTATAGAAGGAAAAGATTTTTAGCCTGCCATGGAAACATGGATTTGTCAGTGTTGTTTGTATTACAGTCACATCCACGGCCTCCTACTGTGATAGATGCTGAACAAAAATGCAAGTGAGAAGTCCAAGGCACCTAACAAAGATATCCAAAAGGAAAGAAGTGAAACAGCTTGTCCAACACCATGAAGCAAAGCAGACACACAAAGCAGCACAGACTGCTTAGTCACATGTACTTCTCAGTGGAATTTGTCTATTTACTGAGGTTATAATTTCTTCACAAACACGTGCCTTCAGACAAAGGCACGTGGCTTCTGCTGCTACTGTCAACCAAAGACATATTTCCTGATTAGTTCATTGCTCCCAGTGGATCTCTTCAGCAGAGTCATCCTTACGTGTAACTCCTGGAATCCATCCTGGTTCAAACATACCGAATCAGAGCTGGGCACGAAGTCTTTCTTGCAGCCCCAGAACACCACAATCACACATTTCACGATGACTGGCAAAGTCTGGTTTCCTCTGGGCAATGTTCAACTGGAAGAAGCTTCTCTGTATTTTAGTAACAGGTGCTTTGTATTGCAATCTTTGTATCAAAATAAAGTAGTTCTTTTCTCTCGGTAGTCCTTTGCAAAAAAATTGGACAAGTTCAAAAGTTGTCTGTGAATGAGAGGAAGGAGAAGGTTCTGCAGACAGAGCATGCTCCTTTTGTCTTATATCCTAAGCATGCAAGATAAATGTCATGCTGATTAATATTTATTTTCTTCAGCCCAAAATGAATTGGAATTTAATTCTCAAATTAAATTGAAGAATTTGAAAATCAAAAATATGTTTTACTGAACACATTTTATTTTAATCACTTTTAAGACCTGTATGAAAAAAATCCCAGTCCTTTGCTGTACTTGGCATGTATTTTCACTCTGATGAAAAGCTTCTAAAAGACTTTTTGAAAATGTTTTTCCTTGAAATTTTTAAACATACCAAATTAATCCCTCAGGCAATTTTTTTTCCCAAGTCAGTATTTTCTAGTGTGAAAAGATTTCCATTTTAACCTTTCATTAATAAAATTTCTAGCCTGACTGAACACTCTTAGCTAAGTTGTGAATGAATAGCTCGCTTCAGGAATCATTAATCCAGGCCTGATGTGAACTTGTGTCTCTCCAGCCTGTGGCCATACTCTGAAAGGAGGTGCCCCTGTATCTTTCCTCTGCTCCTGAACCATGTGGTGTCAGTGGGAATGTTGACGGGAGGCTGTGGGGATGGAAAGGGCAGGGAAGGCGTGCTCTGGGAAGAAATGTGGTTGAGTAGGTCACACACGTGTGGGCTGCTAAACAGGGTCACCGAAGCTAAGATTAAAATTATCCTGACAAAAGTAAGGCTAGCGGAAAATGCTTCTGAAATACAGCTTCCAGCTGTATGGTTACATTCTTATTTGCAATTCCTCACTTCCATGGTGTTTGTGAAGGAAAAATCATTTTCACTGATATGTTGGTGTTTGTGGTTCATTTTGAGTTCACTAGTCAAGAGCTTAAATAGTTCACTAACTTCTGAAAAACATGGTTACTAATAGATTCAATCATATATGAAAATAAAATCTATTTTTTTAATCTCTGACAAGGTTTATCTTTATTTCTTAACAATATTCTGCTTCCTTTTTAAAAATATTTCTGCCCTTGTGTAACTCAGAAATAACCAGATTGATTTTGTGAAAAACCCCATAACAACTCCTAAACAAAACCTTTGAGCTTTGACTAAGTGTGAACAATTTCATCCTGAAAGAGGAATCACTTGGAGAGTTCAGAGGAAATAGAAGCAGAGACTTAGATGCTGCAACTCTTTCAAGCTCTGCATTTGGTGTGCACTGCTGGCAGAAGCACAAAGGAATCTGCAACTGAATTGGCCTGCTGTCAGGGGATGGAATTTTGTTTCCAGAGTTTTCAGTACTACTAAAAAGAAGACAGAACACCAGAAACAGGCCTGCATGGGTGCACAGAGGGATTTACTCACCCCAGTGCCAGCAGTTCCCTGGGCATGGCTGACCCTGGAGACCTGGTTCAGCAGGCGTGCTTGTCCCACTGGCGCCTCCCCCACTGCCATCAGACCTTGTGTGTGCCCTGTGAAAGGTCCAAGGCCACCACCTGGCCAGCTGCCTGTCATCAGACTCGCTTTCTATGGGAAGCATCTGTGAACTCTAGGTGTGAGAGGACACAGCTGCCTCAGAGAGCAGTAACAGGGTTTTCCTCTCTTACTCTGCTCTCTGTACCTGCCCTGGCACAACTCATTCACAATACAAGGAAACCATACACTGCAGCACAGTTCAGTTTGAGACTCACTGAGCAATGGGTTTCCTGCAGATGGCCTCGTGATGTACTACAACCAGTGCAAAGCAAGTGACAGAAAGCAGCAAGACAGTGTCGCTAAAACCTCATACAAAGAATTACTTGAAGCCTTCATACATCAAGCAAACAAGAGCAGGCAGGGAGAGAGGGTTATCTGAGCAGGTGTTTTCAGATTAAGTTTGAAGGGAGGTGGAAATGAGACATTGCAAAGCAGTTAGCTCTCTGCAGCCAGAAGATTATGTGAACAGGTCTCTGATTAGCACATGCCTCTCACTGCCCCACTATGACAGACTTCAAGTCCATAGAGATCTCCAAGGGACAGCTGCAACCATCCAGCGTGCTGTGCACAAAGCCTTCTCTGTAACATCCAATTCTTATCTTAGAAGCCCAGATAAATTTCATCCCAGTTCTCCAGACTAGTGGATCTTGATTATCACAAGCCCTGTGGCTTTTCTCATAAGCTATGCTCTTACCCTTAAGCATGGCAGGATTTGTGTGAGCTGCTATTTCCTCTGCAAGAAGGGGTTGCTGTCAAGAGTTATGTTGTTCAAGCCTCTCTAGTACAAGCAATTCGAGAAAGCTGCTCCCTTCACGCCCAACAGGTTTGGAGCCAGCCCCACTCTAACAAATCTGGGCACCTCAGTTTCTGCTGTGCCCAGATTACAGATCTCAGCATCTCAGTTTGCAGTAAATCAAGCCGTTCTGCCCCTGTTAAGACATTGCTCAAGAGAGGAATTCAGCACTTGACTGAGGCTTTTCAGCATTCATTGCAGGATTATTCTATACATCCATAGCTTCAGGGACAGTAGGATGTGGAAAAGCTGATACTTGAATGAAGTGCTGAGTTTTGAGTGAACAAAAAGCTCATTTGCCTAAAGTGGGTGTGTTTGTGCTGCAGATAGTTTGAAGCCTTTGATGTGATAACTCGGGAACAACTTGTTCTGAAACCATTCACTTAGTGAAGGCATATGGAAATTCAGTATTCTTGCTCCCACTGTTTGCTCCTCTTCCCATAACAGCAGTGAGCACTAGCTAGATCTGGAAATACTTAGTTTGGCATCTTGCTGGAGATCGCATTTGTTCAGGAAAATGGGTATATGTGACAGTGGTCACAGGGGTTCTTGGATGAGGGGAAAGACGAGAATGTTGACTCCATGTTCAGAAGGCTTGATTTATTATTTTATGATATGTATATTACATTATTACTATACTACTAAGAATAGAAGGAAAGGTTTCCTCTCAGAAGGCTAGCTGAATAGAATGGAATGAATAACAAAGATCTGTGGCTTGGACAGAGAGTCCAAGCTATCTGGTGTGTGGTTGGCCATTAATTGTAAACATTCAAGATGGCCCAATCACAGATGCATTCCACAGCAGCAGATAACCATTGTTTACACTTTGTTGCTGAGGTCTCAGCTTCTCAGCAGGGAAAAAATCCTAAAAAAAGATTTTCACAAAAAGATGTCTGCGACAGGTATATCCCCATTTTCCTACAAGTGTGCAGAGTACAGAAGGCCAGAACACCAGTGAATAGAAAATAATATTTCCTGTGTCAGACATGAAATCTCTCTCCTCACAGTCACTGACAGAAAAAGAGAGACACAGGATCAGTGGAACTAGAGGAGCATCTCACTACATTTGGAGGACTTCAACAAAGCCCTGCTTGCTGGCTGATTCTCAGAGCTTTGGTGGTGGCCCATGCTGGAATATCACTGGGCAGACCCACATTCTTACAGTAAAAGAGATGAAAAAGAGCTGAGAACATGTCTGCATGGATTTCTTCTTTGCTGTGGAAACTCAGAGGCACCAGTCCTCTCTGGGTACTTACCAAAGAGCTGCAGATCCTTGTGGATCTAACTGTGTGCTGCAGAAACCTTCTCCTGTGTGTTTGCAACTCCTAATCTCCTAATCCATGGCTCGGGGAGCTGTGGCTGGGAGAGCAAAGGCAGCTCTGGCAGTACATGAGGAGGAGTCACTGAGCTCTGCAGAACTTGTGTGACATGAGAGAAAGGAAGTGCATGGAAGGTCAGAGTTGCACCCTCCCTGCCTCTCCATGGACACGCAGGCAGGTCAGGCTGAATGGGGAGGGAGGCTGCCAGCCCTCTTTGCACCCAGTGCACCCTCCAGGAGGGGAGAGCTGTGCAGGACAGCGATTCACAGAGCTGCTCATGATAATGAGGAGGGAGGCAGTGGCCAACATTTGCCCTATTTACAACATGCCTCAGATTTGTGCTGATTCGAGATCAACAGGAGACGGTGATGAGAGACCTGTGTGACCTGAAAGCACTCTCACTTTGGCTGGACCACTCAGGGAGTGCAGCGCAGAAGGCACACAGTAAGTCACTGCAGATTACAGGCTAATGATACGACACCTTGCGAGTTGTCAAGGATATTGACACTGCACCTGCCCTTAGGCAGAGGAGGCAGACACGACCCTGTATGCATCTAGCAAGCATACCAACTGTCCTCAGCTATCAAGGACAGCCAGCAGAACTAAGCAGCTCCTTTCGCAGCTCATATAAATTGGATCAACTCCCCTCTGCTGCTGCTGGCTTTTGCCTACAGTATTAAGCTACTTTGGACCAGAGAGCCATTCCCCCCCCTCCCCATATTGCTCCCACTGCTGCATCCATGGCAACATTAGGAGCTTAACAGCAGACAATTCAGCCAAGGCCACCCGCCACTTCAAAGCACACTCCCCAGCCTGAGGATTTTTGTCTATTTTAGAGTCTCCACTGTTTCTATCATCAATGGGACATCATGAGTATGGACAGCAGAAAGCACAAGGAACAAAAAGCCCGATACCACTCCTCTGTCAGTTTACTGCTAGTCTCCAGCCTGAAGGCAAACCATTATTTAGTCAAGGAGGAAGAGCACAAGGAGCAGCAGACAGAATTCCCTTGTACACTCTTCTTTTGGCAGGAAATTCTTATGAGTAGGAAAAGATGGGGTCATGAGAGAAAGTCTGGTTGAGCAGATAAGAGCAAGAAGTCAAAAGCTGGAGTAATTTCATACGAATAGTCCAGGCTTGCTCCCAACCATGCAAATGAATATAAGTAATATGTCCTTTCACTAGCAAAGCATTAACTCTTTAGCCATCAGTGACATCTTGCCAGCCTGCACAGTTTCCTGTCACCTTCAGTGAGGAATTATGCTTATATTCATGCTCAGTCTCAGTTGAAATGGGATGCTCCTAAGTGTAGGTAACAGTCCCAAGCCCATATTTTTCCTACTCCTTTACTACACCAGGAATCTTGTGTGTTTATGATATTTTGAGACAGTCAGTGCAAGACAATGAACACCACAGTATGGTATGCTGCAGAAACAATCTGAGTCTTTCAAGCCCTGCAAACAAAGACTACAAGCACCAGATCCCAAACGTAACACCATCAACTACAATTAGTATTTTCCTAGTACACTTCCCTGTGAGCTAATAGCCTGAAGTATAACCCCAATTCCCCTCAAACATAGGTAAAGAAAGTATGGAACCAAGGGTGCCAGTAGCTTGAACCTTCCTAAAACCTACACAAAAATGTATGGAGATCTAAAGCAAATATTTTCAGTATTTGTAGTAGATGAATGACACCTGTGTAGCAAGGCTATTAGTACAGGCTTGCATTTCTCAGTAATTTCCATGCAAATGTTTCAAACATAGTACTCTGGTCTCCACAAGTAGATATTTTTCAGCCCAAGAACACAGTGCAAAAAAAGACCCTCATAGGCCCTGTCAGTGAGCTGGATTAAATATTTCTTTCATTCTCTAATTATTACTCTATCTCTGAAGCAACACTGTAAGAATCAAAGATTTTTTTTCTTTTTCAGGAACATTCTTGTACTCCAAATAAGTTATGAAGTCTAAAAGCTAACTCGAAAGCCATTGAGAAAGAAAGAAAAAAAAAAGCCACATCTTTTTCTTTTTCAGAAGAAACACAGATTAAATGTAGTAGGTACAGTTCAGTAAAGTCTCCCTTCAGACCCCTTCTAGAAATTAGCATATCTGACACTGCAGTCTTCACATCACTAGTTTTAATTCCAGGTTTACATCTCTGCTGTCACAATTATTTCCATGAATGTGTCAAAATCCACAGTGTAATAACTAAAGTTCCATTCCTCCTCTAATTTTAGAAGTCCAAGCCTCAGAGACATCTTCTCTGTTGATTAGAGGCTTTTCTGTTCAGTTCATTGATCACAAGGGCCATTTACAAGACTGAGTTAACTAAAGATGATTTCAGTCCACAAAGAGCTATCATGTTCTCAGGTGAGATACAACTAGGGAAGAATAACCCTGGATACCAGTAGGGGTTGACTTGATGGAAAGCAGATCTGCAGAGAGAGACCTGGGAATCCTGGTGGACAACACCTCCTTTCCAACTCAGGAAATTCTTTAGTTCTATGTTTCATGAGGATTGGAGCATCCCTATTATGAGGCAAGGCTGTCTAATCTCTCTGCTCAGCCTGAAGAAAAGACACAGAGAGGATCTTATAAATGCATAGAAGTATTGTAAGGGCTGGGGACAAAAGGATGGGCAGAGGCTCTTTCCAGAGCTGCCCAGTGACATGGCAAGGGACAGAGGGCACGAACTGAAACACATGAAGTTCCATCTGAATATGAGGAAAAAATTCCTTACTGTGAGGGTGACTGAGTACTGCAACAGGCTGCACAGAGCAGCAATGGACTCTCCTTCTGCAGAGACATTCAAAATCAGCCTGGACACAGTCCTGTGCCAACTGCTCCAGAGAACCTGTTCTATCAGGGATGCTGGACTAGATGATACTAGAGATCCATTCCAACCTCAACCATGTAATTTCTGTAATTTCACATTGAATACAGACAAGATGCTCTGGGAACAGACTCAAGGAGAAAAGTAGCTTACCTAGACAGACTTGTCATCAAGTACAAACCTCACCAGACTCCTGAGGCAGCCTTGAGAACATCCTACTTATGGCAATGACCCAAGTCACTCCCAATAAACCCAGACTAATTGTTAGAATCAGGACCTTGATTACAAACAATTTAACACCAGAAACCCTGTTGCAGCTGCAGTGATCAAAAAGCAGATTAGAGGTGACCTTGAGCAGAATTTGCACATTCTTTGGTTCTGCAAGTGCTTGCTCAATCACAGAAGCAAAAAGACCATTTCACACTGACCAGGAGGACAGAGTTACACCAGTGAACTACACAGTTTACAGACCAGGCCATTTGGTGGCTGATGGTGCTGAATTGTTGGTGTGCCTGAATTACTGCTGACCTTACTAAAATTGTGCTTAGGCTGGGGACCATCTGCAAGCAGCAGGTTGGAGGCAGTCACTCTGCTCTTTCTGAAAGCTGTCCTTGTCATACCAGGTGATGTCAGAAGATACTCTGGCCATCTTTTATTTTGTCTATCCACTTACAAAGCATAATTTAAAATACAATGAAAGCATAATCTTAATATTCCTTCCAAGATACACCAAAGAGGACTTTTTTTAAAGTTTTTTGTTTTTATTGTCCTCTCTAAGCATTGGCAATACTTGAAGATAGAACCAAATACACAGACTAGATCTAAGCAGACCTAAAGCTGAAGACCTAAAAGTGAAGTATTAAACCCGAAATACTACAGCTCCTATCTTGATTTGGTGTTAATTCATGTATATTGCTTATTCATAACCTTTAACTGAAGATGTTGAGCTCTACTGTTGTTATTAGCTTTAATAACAATTTAGGGGGTTGCTAATGGGATAGTAGATCCACATTTGGCATGGAAGTACCTGAAAGTCCAATATTTGGAAGGAAGACACAGCAGGGATGGAAAACATTTGAGAGATGATCACCCACAAACCTCAAAGCCCTCCTGCCTTTTTTTCTTCATCACATCCCCATCAGGAGACATGCCAGAATATAGAGTATAGAATCACAGCCTTGATCATAAATAACCTTTGAAACTCTCCATAAATAACTTCTGAAATTCCTGCCATTCCCTTTCTCATTTATACCTTGCAGGTGAAAGACCATTCATACAGCACTCCTGATAGAACCCCTTCCCAAACTTTGAACTTGTGCCAAACACCCCCTGGGAGGGAAATATAACCCAGAGAAGCATGAGCCCAAAGCACTCCTCTTCTCTGTTATCTGTTTTTGTCAGTCTATACTGGAAAACAACACTACTGGGACAGCTACTCCAGACATACTCACACATTCTAGGTGACTCTGTCTGCTAAACCAGAACGATTATTTGACCATCAGAAAAAAGAATGAAGCTAGAATAAACACAGGAATTTGGTTTAGAGAGAAGAGACATATCTGCTAAGCCTATTTCTCACTCTTTCATGAAAACTCTCTCTTCCCTCTGCCCTACTGCCCCTGCAAGCAGAAGGTTTCCTGAAGAGGCCAGTCCCACATTAATCTCACAGCCTCATTGCTATTTTCCAGCCATAATTCTGCAGGGTCTGTACATCCTGCCTTCTTGTAAAGGTATGGGGTTCCTCTTCCTCCTCTTCAGAGGAAGAGGAACCCCTTCCTCTCCGCTCTACTCCCCCTCCTCTGCTGTCAGTAGCTGAATTCAGGATCCATAGGAGCTGCTGGCTTGGGCTCTGTTCCCTTTCTCCAGGGTGGCCATTCACAAACCAGTCAGTGTTGAGCCAGGCTCAAAAGCCCAAGCTATCCTTGAGAAAAACAAACAAACAAAAAAAAAGGATTGGGGGCAGTAGAGGCTACACCCACAGTGCAGATCTCCATCCCAGAATAGCTATGCTGGGAAAATCTTTTAGAAGGCTGAACTAGTGTCTTACCGCAGGATTCATGCCCAATTATTAACCTTGTCAATATTTCAGGTTACACAGCATATTATACCTTCAGTTTATTGATATGCCCATAGATTATTAATCTTTCATTACACTAATTAATTATCATCGTGATTTGGCAATTATCTTCTGTAAAGTTTGGCTGGGACCAGGTGCAGCCTCTCTCAGAGCCTTTAAAACATGTTCCAGATCCTTGCAGAATGCCAGATGAAAGATACGGCTTTATTAGATCAAAACTGGGCTGCTGACACCTCTCCCAGAATATGTATTGACAGCCTTGCTTCTTAAAAGGTACAGACTGTATGGAACAGCTTATAAAAACCTTGGATGCAGAAGCAAAGAAAAATATGCATAGATTTAACACATCTCACTATGCCCTTTTCATATTCCCACAGAGGCTGGAATTAAGGCAGAAATTTCATCCCAGAATCTGGTTTATGGATGGCCTAGAGATTTCATGGAGGCATTTGTTCCAGAGACACGACTTAGTCCTTTCTTCAGCTGGAGAAATCTTATGTCATGCACTGCGGAATGCGGTTTACTAATCACCGGCGCTGGTTTGAATGGCTCCATGGATCAAAACTGACTTTACACGGGGATGCCAAGCACATTTGCCATTCCCCTGCATTGATCATTAGGACACTTTGCTTGTGAGGATCACACTGGGAGTCATTTCTTTGATGGGTGCAAATGCAGGAAAAGAGCTGAGGCTTTTACAGGAGCTGCTTGACTACAGGTAAAGAATGCTGCAGCTTCGGGGAGGGCTATTGCAAGACAATTAGAGCCTGCTTGTTCTGTCTTCCTATTTACAGGACGAGCATAGCTCATGTTGTTTAGGCAGGGTGTAGATTTTGTTTCTGTGCTTCAGAAAAACTCATTCAAGTGCAGCTATCAAACGTCCTTTGCAGCAGGAGATAACTTTAAGCTCTGTCCTTTTGTTCCCTATCACCACCCCTTTCTTTTCTGCTCTCTTCACCCTCTGTAAGGTAAGCTAAAGCTGTGCCATTGTGATGGTCAGTAGTCACTCTGAGCCAAACCCCTGGTTATTTGGAAATCAGTGTGAGCACTTCCACCGACTGAAATTGTAAGAGGATTAGACTTGTATGCAGTCAGCTCCATTGAAGCACAGCAGACATGTTCTCCAGCTCCTCAAAAACATGTGTAATAATTTGGCTGGCTGTGATTGCTGCATTCTTTTGCAAATGCAACAGCCCTGGGGAATAGTGCACTTTCCACCCCTGCCTACCTTCCTAAGAGGGCTCTTGTTCTAGTCCTTAGAAGAACAGCCACAGACTTTAGAAGACTTTGGATCAACTCCTCAGCTGGAGTTTTATTCCTGGCCTTGCCCACATTGCCTGTAAGTATTGACAGTGAGTTCATTATGGATTGAGCGCTGCAAGGACTTTGCAATCCTGCAGTCTTCAGACCTTCTGGGCAAATATTCAGCACACTTAGAGGGGTATTTATCTCCTTTCATGGCTGATCAACACAGAGAACATGGCCATTGAAGCAAGTTCATTGGTCTGTGCCCACATGAAGTGGCAGAACAAGAAACGTGCAGCTCCATTTCTGGCTGATGACTGAGTTCCTCAGACTGCAGCCAAATGATTTACAGCATGTGTGTTCTGCACTTCTGCTGTCCCTGTGTCATCCATCCTCCTCCTGACTGTCCATCAGCACCATCAATCCCCAGTTTGTATAACACATCTTTGTAAAACCCAGGAGTGAAAATGTGCTTGGCCACAGTGCATAAAAGGATTGGCCATGGATTCAGGAAGAGGACACAACAGAAATCTGCAGTGAGGGTAACCCCAAATTGAGTTGTCTGAGCTTCTGGCTACAGCTTTCAATTATGAAGTACACAGCAGCATCCTGGGGAGAAACGGGTGCTGCTGGCAGCAGCTTTGCTCTCTGCTAAGGAAAATAAAATCTCTGGGAGAAAGAGCCTTGGAGACACTTCCCATTATATTGAGACATTGTTGTCAGGAAAACTCATTCTTGGATTTTGTTTTGTCATGTTGGTAACAAAGAAGCTGAGGTGTGAACAGCACTGTCTGGGACCTCCGAAAGCCAGTTCAGATTAACAACAACTGCCTCGTCTCTACAAAGCTGTTAATGGAGGCTACTGGTGCCACTTCTGGTGAGCTGAAGTTCTCACTGAACTGATGTAGCATGTAAATATTTGAGTGGCTTTGCTTTTTCAGATGAGCTCCCACTGCCCCTTCTTCATTTTGGAGGCAGAGGCAGCACATCTGGCATTTGGAAAAACAACAACATCAACAGCCCCCCCACATTATTAATATTTAAAAACTGTCTCCTGCACACAAATAGAGAAAGTTTATTATCATTTCTAATTGCACAGGCCCGTGTAATGGGTTTATGTAACATGTCATCTTTTCTACCAAGCTCACCACTATATGCTTTGAGAGCCTTGGAAACATCAAATAATTTAGCCTCAAAATACCCCCTGGTGGTGTGGTTTGGTGTCATTTGTCTCCATTTTACAGATGGGGAACCAATACAAAAAACCTTCCAGTGGTCTCCCTAAGGTCACTCCAGGAGCTTTTGGCAAAGCTTCAAAATATTATATCTCTACTTTTTTTTTTTTTGTTCCTGAAAGAAAAATACTCTGGG
This sequence comes from Melozone crissalis, assembly GCF_028551555.1. Lineage (NCBI taxonomy): Eukaryota > Metazoa > Chordata > Aves > Passeriformes > Passerellidae > Melozone > Melozone crissalis. Next base: position 16,458,359 of record NW_026535786.1, on the reverse strand, counting down.
ACAAAGGAAAGCTCACAAGTACTGTAACTGGGTTTTGGAGATATTACAACCTGCAGTCAGATTTCACCTTGTTGCCTAGGGCTACAGAAGATCTACACAGAAGAAGTCTTAGGCTGGGCTAAATTGTGGCTTATATGGCAGAAATGCAAGCAGGATTTAGTGCTTTAAAAGTGAACACCAAAATGACGAGTTGATAGTTCACCCTAAAAAAGGAAAATAACATCATGAAGAGCGGTAAAATGGCTTTAAAATGTAGAGACTAGGGACAGCAGAACACTCCTGTTTCATCCTGATGTAGCAAATAGGTTTGACTAAACCACCTTTCTTAGTATTATACCCTGTCCTTGGGGGAAAATCCTTGCAATAAATAAACAGAGAATCTGGGTAATGGAGGAGTTCTAATGAGATATTTTCATAAAAAAAGTTTTTAATACACTGAAATATTTCACTTTGACATTTCCTAAACAAACCTTAACCTTTTCATACTCTTTTAAGAATTGATCAACCCAGCAGAGAAAACAAGAAAATATATGTATATATTTTTAAATGGAATTAAATAACTCAAAGCAAAACATGACATTGACATTCAAAGGAAACACTGGACACATAAATTAAATTTCTCAGGCTACAGTGAAATAAACAACTTATTTCCTGATCCATGCCACATTTTCTGGTTTCATCCAAAGCAGATCTTTTTTCACCTGCATTTTTGGCTCTACCAGGAAATTATCTTCTTTCCACTCAGTTGACTTCTCATTTTAAACTTCTTTTTAACCCTTCAAATGTTGTCCAGCCATGTCCACACATTTTATCATAAGTCTCTTTTCATCATCTCCCTCTTTAAGGCAGTTTAAGCTACAAGCTTGTATGGAACTTGCTCTGCTAAGGTTATACTGACAGCTCCGATCTGGATCTGAAATCTGTGGATTGCTGCACCTCAAAGACAGTGGAGGGATATATTTCAGTCCTGAGGGATCTGTTGGCTACAGCTTGTGAAGTGCAGCACTGTGCCAGCCTATACCTGCATCTCAGTCCCACCCTTTTCTCTTAAAACATCACAAACAAATGCAACCACAATAATTCAAGGTCCTACATCAGAAGTGGTAGGAGATGAAGCATATAGCTAATGAAAATCGAGTAGCATTAATAAGAATAGAATGCAGCCTAAATGTCAGAAAATAAAGAAGAGTATTCAACTTGGGAATAACTTCCACCATTTTGTGGAATGTGTAACCCTGGTAAGTAGCCTATAGGTCTATACCAAAACTCTTGGCATGCTCCCAGCCTTCATGGCTCCACCTACAGAGACCCTTTGGAGCAGTTCTCAGTGCTCAAACATCTGGTGGAAGAATGGGAACCCAGGTGCCTCCGCTTTAGACCTGGAGAAATCTGCTTTAATTCCTTGCCTATGCTGAGCCCATTAGACCAGGGTGGCTCAGCTCTTGGATATGATGGGCTTTGTGGATGAAGAACAGATTGTGCAAGCTGAACCCAAGGAAGATGGAGATTATGCTGGCAGGAAGAAGAAAGCACTATGAATAGTTTATAGACGCTCTGTGTCAGCCTTTGCACACTGTGAACAGCCGCAAACCGTCTGTTCAGGCACTGCTCTAGGAAAAGTCCCAGAGCCCTCTGCCATGGACAGAGCACACTGAGGCAGAGATCTCTGCCATCCCCATTTGGCTAGAAGACTTCTTTCCATCCTGGCACAATGTGTCCTGGCCTTGGGTAGCCAGGCTTTTGTCACCTTCTGTTTGGGTTACAGGACTGCGATGACCCTTTGGAGAGTTCAGCTGATACAGCTCCCTGCAGCAATGTGAACAACTCTGAACTTGTCTTTCTTGTCCTCTGCTGCCTATACTGACTCCCCTTAGAGCTCATATCAACATTCTTGGTCTTGTTCTTTATCCTCATAGACTGGGCCCAAGATACTATAAACACTGCAGAAGGCTCCCAGTTGCAGATACTGTTCTTTGCCATGTTCAGTGTCTGTCATTACAGGAGTACTTCACTGATCAAATGATGGAATTTTCTTGGTACTAAGGGATGATAATGTGAGAAATATTGGTGGTTCTTCCACAGATGGTCCCAAACCTTATGAGTTTTCATTCCTGGTACCAGATTTGTTTCTTCAGCACTGCTAATCTTGGGTATAAATGTGGATTTGCTGTCGACATGTATTTAAAAAGAGAAGGAAAAAAAAAGCTAAGTGAAAATCAGATTTTCCCGAAGAATATTGAAGTCCTAAAATCGGATGGAATGCACTGTTCTGCCCATGGGAATAAGTAATGCCTTGCTAGTGCCAGTGCATATTCTTCTGGAAAGTGCCAAAATCCTGCAATAAGGATGGAAGCAGAAAACCAGCATGGAGCAGATGCTTGGATATTGGGCTGATATTTGCCCAAGTGCTCAGATGCCCATCTGTGTTTCCACAGTATCTCTTCTTGACTGGAAGGTGCTTCAGCTGGCACGTGCTGTACATCAGAGAGCACAGTTATTGTGATTCAGTTCAACTGGTTAAGCCATTGTCTTGTGATTTCCTAGGGAAGTCCACAGACAACTGCAGCTTCACAATCAGCCCCTTCTCATAACACGTAGGGTTTGCTCAGCCCCAAAGCTACTTTTAGGATACTACACAGAGAATGCTTTTATCCCACTTTTTCAGTAAAATGTCCCATCTCTCTCCTAATATAGAAAGAAGCTCTGATTGTGATGGGGATGAGGTGAACTTGGTTGAAGAAATGTGTCTTTCTGAGTAGTGAATTGTCTCTTTGTCTTAGTCTTCTTTTACTGGTCCTACATACTTTTTCTAGTCACAGACTGTTCTGAATTTTGTCAATCTAGTACCAGGTTTCCAGGCATATAAGGTTGTTTCAAACTCACAAATTCTCTGTGTTTTTGGAACTAGTTATGAAAATAATTTTAGATTAGACTAGATGCAACTTAGTCCAAGCTGCTGATGTTCCAGTCTTAGAGTGTGGAGAACTCATAGTAAACAACAAACCATCTTTCACTCCCTCCAGTGACAACTCATTCTCTCTTTCACTCCTGTATTATGAAATGTCTTTCTGCAGAGCTAAAAGATATATATTCTGTAGGTGGGAAGAGGTGTTTACAGCAATGCTGGGCATTGAGAAACTCTAAGAGAGATGGATCTTTGCATGGCAGGAAAGGAATATATCCTGACACAATGACCTCAAATAAAAATGACAAGTGAGGTCCTCTTCCAGCACAAAGTGATGTCCCCAGAACAGGCATGTCACAGTTAAGCAGATTTTAAAAGCTTGGATAATACTGCAGAAAAAAAAAAAAAAAGTCACTGATAGACACCTGATTTTTATCCTTACAAATTCTGTCTTTCAAGTAGGTACTTTTCAAATACACTTTACAAGAATGTTGGTGTGATCAGTTCTTTGTTGGTAGTTTTTTCTTTATTTTGTCTTCTGAACACCTTAAAGGCCCAATGTATTTCAATGCCTTTCAAAGTTTTTCACATCATGAAAGACTCATCTGTAGATTTGTACAATCTGAAAATGGATGAAATATCACATGCTTCAGTGGAACAACTGCAAATGGTCAGAGCTAAACTGAAACCCAAATATTCTGAATAGACCATCTTGACCAGTACTTGTTGTTCAAAATCACATACAAAAATAATTCCTACAATCTGTTCTGAAGAACAAAGACACTGTAGAAATGCCAAATCTTTCCCCAGATACCCTTAGGTCTTTGGATGGAATGGATTGAAAAAGGCAAAGACTGCAGGGAAAGGTAGCATCTCTTCATAGGCAAATAGAGAAAAAATGGTGTGAAAAAGAGACATAAGAGTCCTGTGTTTTTTCAGATTGGAAGCTTTCAGAAAATTTCAAATTACAGTGTCTCTTCTAGATCTAAACCCAGTGTAATAAAAGACCTGTTTCAGTCTCTCTGATAAAACTTTGTCTTGCTGATATCCTTAGGCCATCACAGCTGCAACAACATTCTTGCTGCACTCAAGGTATCAAATTATTTTGCCTTATTCAGAGGACTGTAAGGGACCATGACAGGTTATCTAGTCCATCTTCTGGACTTCAGGTCACAATCAAATACACCTAGGTCATTACTGAAACTTATTCATCAAATGTGTTCTAAAGGACTTCCAATGACAGAGACTGCACAACCTCCTGAAGCAATCTTTGTGTTACCTGAACCTTTCTGACTGCAATTTAAACCCATTACTTCTTTGTCCTATCCATCAGGGTCATGGGAATCTCTTCCACTTTTTTTTCCACACTTTTTTCTGTTCTTGAAGACTTTTTCTAACCTCTTAGTTTTGCCTTTTTGAAGTCAAACAAAACCAGTTCTTCCACAATTGTCTCACTGGTCTTTTTCTCTAGGTTATTTCTGACTCTGAATTTTATGTATTCCTATTCTTTCTTTTGCTGACCTATAGACTGTGGGTTTTGTGGATTTTCTTGATATCCCAAACCATTATTTACTTACTGGTGTGGAATATGAAGCATGATGCCAAAACAGAGTGAGCTTAGAGAGTGATGTCACACTTTCAGGAGCAAGTGACCTTCCTACTACAAATCATTATCCCCAGAACACAACAGCCTGTTGGCACCTAAACTTGAGATGAATATACATTCTTTTATCTTTGAAAAAATGTTTGATCCCAAGAGAAGGTAGTAAAAGCAAACTAAAGCATGCTTCCATGAAGAGGAACTGTTCTGAGTCATCTAGAAGAAAATAAATATTTTGTAGTAATAAGAATTGCCACTTTTACATAGACGTGTTGCAGCTCTTAGCATTATACAGAATGTAGCAGATAATTATTAGCCTCAGCCCAACTTATCAGATGGGAAAAGCACAGTACAAAGAAATAATGAGATGAAGCCTGAAGACACATAATGAGAAATAAACATGAAGATGAACAGAAAAGAAGATTTCCTGATTCATGCTGGGGTTTTTTTATTTTATTTTCTCCCACCTCTGCAAATTGGCACTGAATTTTTCTTTCAGCTTAAGGGAAGGTGACTAAGGTCAGGTTCAGGCTGGAATCCACTGATGGAGTGGGGTAGGGAAGTCAGCTGAGCAGAGAAAGTGAACTTTCTTCATGTACCATGACTGGAGTAATGCAATTTTCTCTGCTGGAGCTGTATCAGACCAATTTGATGTCATTCATCTTCCACCCTGTGCCCAGGTAATGCTTTTACCTCTTTGCCTTCAACAGAGAGGCAAAAGAATAAACTGAGATTAACTTTCAGGGAGTTTTATTGCAAAACAAGTGGGTAAAAAAATTATTTTAAGTGACCTAGATGATATCTTTTCACATCAGTGTTTAGCAATATCTGCTTCCATAGATGGTGTAGCTGTTAGTACTGCAAGGATCCCTTAGGACAAACTCTTGTTGTAACATATTTTCTCTGCACCAAAGCCTACATAAATGTTAAATGAAGCCACTTTAAACAAATATAGGTAACAGAGGGAGAATAATCCTTTTAACAGAATCAGCATTGCAGTCACTAAGTCATAATATTTTATTTATTTATTATGTCATAATACCTATAACAAAAGTAACTAGATGCCATAAAATAATACTTACAGACACAAAAGTTGAAATGATACACCATAACCAACCCTTCATAAAACCTACTCTCATTCACAGTACCCAGGGAAAGAAAGAAAAGAAATTAGAGCCCCTTTCCAATCCCAAGTAATATTTAGTCACGTGCCTGGCTGAGCACAGGAGCTGTAGCACACAATGCTTTCAAAAACACAACCTCAAAAAGAACCTTGGATCACCATGCAGCACCCAGGGTGTGGACCTTCAAGCTGTAAAGGGGACAGAGGAAAGAAACATCCTTTTTCTAAGTGTGGCCTACTGTCAGCTACTGGATTGATCCAAGCCAGACAATGGACAGGTGATAGAATGGGCAAAAGGAACAGGAATAAAGTTCTCAGCATGATGGACAGCAAACATAGCAAGGTTAAGGAATCCGAAGGACTGCATCTCATGCCATGTGAAAACACAGAAATATATCAAAGGTTGGGAGCAGGGGTATCTATGTTGCACGTGGAGAGTTAGGTATTTGTGAGAAGAAGGCTATCTGGTCAGAAATAGAGAAAGAAAAGCTGTCAATGCCGTAACAGCTACACATGAGGGAAAAAAATAGGACCTCCTTAGATAATATCAATCTATACTGGGAAAAAAAAGTGACTTTGAAGAGCTCTCAGCAGAAAAAAAAGCAAACACAACTACCCTCTGTTCTTCTCAGCAAATCACTTGATTTTGCCTTCTCTGGCACTTGTGGTCCACCTCTCCCAAACTCACCCTCTGCAATTTCTTTAGCACTCAGAAACTGAACAAATAGCAAAGGACAGTGCAGAGAGACAGCAGAGTGACCAATGAAAAGAAAATCAGCACTGTCTTAAACACCTCTTTCCTCCATGCCACATCTTTTTTTATCTTTTCCTTCCAAAGAGGGACATGAAAACAGCATAACACAGAGGCACTCAGATGGCACTGCCAACGCAGTGCTTAGGAAAACAGTCCCTCCCTGACTCTGATAATTTAGCTTTGTTTTAGTTTCAAGCTAATGAACATTTATGCTGTAGCCAATCTTCAATTTATACCCATCTAGTCCAAAGCACAATTATATGCCAAGCAGAAAATGCAGCTTTGACTCATAATAATAAGATTGGCACTGTGTCTGGCAGCTTTTCACTCCTCCTTTTCATGCCTGCAGTTGTATCAGTTGGGCAAAGCTTTTGCCATATTTCCTAACAAAAGGTCAGCCTGACAGACAGAAGGGGAGGACTGGGGGCTATGCAATGTTGGATTAGGACACATTCTGAGATGCCCAGCGTTTCCCAAAAAGAGATGTAGGGGAGGCATTTTCTCACAAAGTAGTCTATGTTAAAGAAAATAAGAAGAAATGGTTTTGACTCTGTGCTTGCCAATCCAAATTGTTCTATCTTCACTCTCAGAAGATTCTGGTTCACATGAGTCCACTCTAAGTTAGTCCTTCACCAGTGCAGACCTACTCCTAGGATGCACTTGATGGTACACCCTCATGGTGACAAGTGTGCTCAGGACATTTTCAACTACTTCTTAATCAGTCTTGTCTATTTAAGACTCCCTGGCACACTTTCTTTTAGGAAAGGTGGTACTGTGCTTAATTTGAAAATCAAGAAATGTTAGTGGTGTTCTTGCCTTTGCCATTGACTTTCATGAGATATCAAAACCATCACTTAATCTCCCTCTCTCTGCCTCATTTTGTTCATCAGTAAAATTAAGTGAACAATAACCAATTCTCCCATGCAGCAGACTCTGGACTAGTCAATGTCAGTTGCAAATGTGCTTTGAGATTGCAGAGTGGAAGTTATTAGAACATGTTGAAGAAGATAAATGTCCCGTAGCCATCCTTTGGAATCCTCTCACAGTTTCAGCTATACATCCATTTCTTTTCTGTCTGTGTCTACTACAGAGTCACTGCTGCAAAGCAATGCACGGAAAAAGCTCCTGGTAAAAAATTCTGTTGAGCATGATGATCCTCACTCTCTCTGGAAGGTGACTATGAACAGACTTAGTCCTGTTTTGGCATCTTCTTTCTTTTGGCATAATACCAGACGCTATTGCATTTTCACCTGCTTCGTGTGGTGGAGCACCAGCTTGTCCTTTGTGTCAATTCCTTTATTTCTTTATTTTTTCAACAATGGGAAAGAGTTCTACCTGGCCTCTTTGGGGGAAATATCATGCACAGTTGGTGGTGCCCAGAAGGGAGAAACAGATGCTGTTGAGATATTCATGGTGTCCAAAATAGAAAGCAATTTATATGGACAATTAAGAAGAGCCACACGGGACTTTGGTGGTTGGAAGCTACAAGTCTCTAAGCAGGCAATTTCTAGGACTTAAAAAAAAAATTATTCACCTGAGGCCATGCAAGAGAAGAAAAGTTATATTGAGAGAACAATCCCCAAGTTCATTCACTAGGGCTTTCAGCTCCTGATTTGCAGTGGAAATACAATATGTGCTGTCCTGTCATCAATGGGATTTAGAGGACAGAAAGAGCAATCATCACAGAACAGGTATGAAATTGTCAGAAAGAGTAGAGGCAAACCAAGCCAGGGTCTTTAAAAAATACTAGGGATTTCTGAAAGTCTCTCTATCTTGACTCTCACCTGTCACGATGCCTACCCTCCTCTGATTTTCTGTGCCAAAGCTCCTCCAGAATATTTTCTCTCCTCATTCATGACATCACATAGGAAAAAGACCTGATGAAGGGATGGAAATATGGTGGAATGGGTTATATGTCTGACATTTGTTTTCTTATAACTGCTTTTGTTCATTTGGCATTGGGCAGATGGAGAATGTCAGGATTTTCTGTTGACCTGACATTTTTCCTGCTGCTTCATCAATTAAGAGAGTTTCAGTTTCAGGCAGAAAGGAGTTAAATCAATCTGCTTCAGAACAACCCTAAGAAATCACTCAATTCTTTAAAAAGTCTCTGGAGGCGTGGTTGCCGTAGCCTGAGGGATGTGCAAGCTGAAGGCTCAGCAGCCACATTGACATTCGAAGGCATAAATGTTTAGGAGAAGGGACAGATATTGCTGTGGTTTTGTCCCTTCTCTAGCTGACTTCAGAGCTGAGTGCATTGTCTGCACTTGCCTGTTCCCTAGACATTGCTTGGGGCTGTCTTGTTAGGTCCAGAGTCCCACTGAGAACACGCTGCCTCCCAGCAATACAAAAAACAGGAGGGCATTTCTCACTCCATAGCCGGAGCTGGAACCTGCTGAGCAGGAGCACTGAGAAATCATGCATTGACTCACTCCTTGCTTATTTGCACATGTGAACTTGGGCCAGCTCAAAAATCTCCTAATGAGCCACCACCCTGCAGGATGGTATGAGTTTCTTCCCCGGTTCTTTGGCTGCCGAATTGAACAGTTTTAGCTGAGTAGCTCCAAGGCTCCTGCTGCACGCAATGTGGGATCTCACACGGCATTTCTCCTCTGGTGGCTTGAATCCTGAGACAAAATCGCGGGAAACAGCTTTCCTGAAGCAGCCATTCTCTCACAAGGCTGAAACAGTTGTTTTCACAAAAGGAAGGGATGGATTGGTGAGACTAGATTATAGGACCCTCCTTACTTCAGGTATGCTGAAGTCTGTATTTTACCTGCTTGTTTCATTCAGAGATTGCTGATGAAAGGGAGTATTTTCCATCAAGGAATGCAGGCTCTACTTTGTTGCAGCATCTTTTACTCATCTTCCCTTACCATCTCTAACAGCTGGGTTTCCCATCAAAACCTAATTTTGTATTTACATGTCCTTTTAACTGGATGTTATGCTGCTAAGCCTTGGCATTGTATGAGCTAAAGTGCCTTTTCTATCTTATTTTAATTTTTCGCTTGTCCAAGTAGCATGTGCCTCAGTCACTCTTTCCTCAATATTGTTTTTGATACAACATATACAGATCTATAGGTAAAGTAGATGTCTGTGTGATACATCTTTAATTTCTTGCTATGTGATGTATTTTGTCAATCTGAATAAGAACTTAACTCCTAACAGATAATATTGTAACTGAGGAAATTCTGCAAGATGTCATTCACATAGCATTTGAGTCCTTGGTCTCAAATGTGAAGAAGGGGGACCTGAAGTTGTCTCTCTCTCATAAAATGAGCAGTTGGTTAATACAAATTCTGCAGCAAAGCTCTTTCCTTTTCTGAGAAAACTTTCTAAACAGTAGTTTCATTGAAACCTGCTCATTACAAGAAAAATACCTGGTGTCTAATAACTCAAAACTTTCCATGGAATGTAATAGAAAGATTTCTGTGGAATAATTCAGAACGGCTTCTACTGATAAGGTATTTAGCCAAGATAGCCAGAAGGTCCTTTGGATATGTCTTCACTGCTGCTTTCCAGAGAAAGCACTACAGAAGAAGGATTTATACCCTGGAATAAAAGGCTAGCTTGGAAAAGCAGAGTCCACAGGCGCGATCAGAAGCTTGGTATATCTAAGCCCACAGCTTCACCACCTTGGCAGGCATGTGAGAGGAATAAATATGATATCAGCCTGCTGCTAGTCAGCAGAACTTCTTGGCACAAGAACATCAAGCAGGAGATCCAGAGTCTTCTCTGTCTGACATCTGTCACTAGCCAGGACACATGCACAAAGATCGTTGCTTCCCCACTTCAGAACTGCCCAGACAGATGTGAAGGTCAAAGGAATGATGTGGCAGTGCTGTGCCATGCTCTCACTCAGTGTGCATTAAAAGGCTTATTCCATAGGGATGAGGGGGAAAAAGGGAAATTAAATTTATGTCTTTTTTCTTTCTTCCGAGTGCCAGGAGCTGTTTTAGCTGCAACAGAGACACTCTAGAGAAAGGGGCTGACAGGCAGAAGGAGGGAAACAGGAACAGTAGAACAAGACAAGATTAACCAGCAGGGAGTGGGTGAAGAAATCAAAAGTGGAAGGTCAGCAAAGCAGGAAAAAGAAAGAGGAGCAAGTATAAAAGCACATGGAAATAACTGAAATAATTCAAAGGCCATTGCAAAATAAGGAAGAGAGAAAATATTCGCTGAGCAGACATTGAACAGAAGCCAACCATATGGGTTATCAATTCCAGCCTCCAAATACTACAGACAACAATGGAAGAGACTTTAATTGAAAAACATCCATAACTTCTGCTTCAATCCCCATTCCCATTCCCATTCTAAGCAGAAAACACTGAAACCTCACAACACCTGATGCAAAAGAGAAAATGCTGCAGTGATTATAACATGTCCAGCCAAGACAATGGGAAGAATGAAGGGCTTTGGGAGGGACTCAGACTCTTGCAGTTGCAGGCAGGTTGGCACATTCTGATATTTCTTGAGAGTGCATCATGCTCAACATGGCTTTAGAGGAAGACCAGTGGGGCAGTCATTCTAAACAATCCTTGCTCTTCAGTCCAGAAGAAAATCTTTCCCAATGCCACATACAATCAATGCTTTTAATTCAAGACACATCAGTCAGGCAGCACCACTAGGAGAACCAGCATAACCCACCGACTATTCTGTCTTTAGCCTTGGACTATTCCTTGTTTGGGTAATTTAATGCTTCAAAGGAAGATCAATTTGCCCTCTCCCCACTCCTCATTCCTCCCATCATTACATACACATCTGAGAGAATAAAGAACTGGGAAATGAAGGGACTTCCTTCTTTAACCCAATAGTGGTCAGTGGGAGCTCTGAAGCATGAAATTAATTAATTAAAATATAAACGCAGTGTAATTCCTTCTATGAACTCAGCAAGCTCTACTTTTTAATTATTTAAGTTCCTTGCCCTTGTTATCCTGTATGGAAGACCAGAACTTCATCCTTTGAAGTTTAGAAACCTTCTCCTGATTTCCCAGCTAATTTATACTCATCTGATCTTTTAGCACTGCTTTACTTCAGCTGAAACAATTCTCCATCCTGGTATTTACAAAGAGTGCATTTATGAAGAAAAACCACACTCTTTCTCATCTTTCTTTTGGAAGTCCAACCGAGCCTCCCACACACACTTTCTAAAGGTCTGTCAAGGTCTGTCACTTCCCCTCACCATCCTCACAACTCTTTTCCATACATCATTTTCCCTTTTTTGACCAGAAGTGACCCAAACTGGCCGCAATATTTTAAGAGAGGCCTCCTCAGTCCCTCATATCATTGTACTACTAAAATACTTCCCTTTCTGAAAATATCCTTGCCTGATATATCCCAGCATTGCATTAATCCTTTTCAAGGCAATGTCATATCCAGCAAAAAGGCAAAGAAAATGTGAAGCAGAAAAGGGAGATGCTGAAAAGAAAAAAGTGAAAGCATCCTGAGGAACAACGGACAATTCTGGAGGGAGAAAAAAAACCAAAAAACCAACTGCCCTGCAAACGTAAAGACATAATCAACTTTGTAGAAAAGGTAATTCAAAGGAATAATGGAAAGGCAGAAAGCTGAGGCAAGGCTCATCTGTTCAAAATCACAGCGCTCTAGCTTTTCATGACCTCTCAGCTTCATGCCAAGCCCCTGACTCTGCTTGCTAATGTCAGCGTTTTGGCAAAAGCAGGACTGACAGTGTCACACTGGCCAGGCGGGACATGAGTGCAAGGAAGGCAGGGTGGTTGGATTTGTCTTGTGACTCCTGGACAGGTCCTCTGCAGCAGAACTCGTGGATTGTCAATCCAGGGTGCTTTTCACACAGTAATTTGAGCATTAGCACTCCCCTCATGCTTGGGCGTGCACGTGTGTGTGTTGGATATGTATGTGTTTGACATACAAAACCCACCGTGTCTTTTTTGAGCCCTAAAATTTTAAGGCTAACATTTTTTAATAAAAATATTTCCCTGTCCCATAGACATGCAAATATTGTCCTTTAACCTGCTAAAGAATATAATGGAAGATCTTGGAGTGCTTTAAGAATATTAATGAGGTGTTACAATAATCCCCAGGCAGTGTATGCTTATGTATTTTCTATGTATTCCACGAAGAGATGAAGTAAGTCCTGCACTAAGTTGCCTCACTACTTTCTGTAGTGAAATGTGATTATGCTTTTCCTTTTAGTCATTATTTTGAAGAAGAACTTCAACATTGAAGCATTTTGCAGAACTTTAAAACAGAAGGTGGAGGAATAGATAAAGCTCTACATTTTGCTGCTATACAGTAAAGTTGATGGGTTTTGCCTTGTAAAAAGACAAATATATAAATAAAACCCAACAAATATTCTCATGAGTGGGTTGTAGAGCAGCACCTTTGTTTCTGCCAGCGCAGAAGGAAGCTTAACTTGCAGCAGACATGCGATATGTCAATTCGTTTCCATTGTATTGGCAAGAAGGAACACACACAAGACAGATTTATCAAGCTATCTGATAGTCTAAGAGCCAAGAATTCTTTCAGCTCTCTTCTCTCCTCTCTGCTTTCCTCCATACACACACATGCACAAATAAAGGCAAATCTGCCACTCTTGCAAGCATAACACTGTGAAGTTCTGCAGCTTTATTGTGGGTGTTTATCATAAAGCATCCTTATCTGTTATCTGCTTATAGAGAAGGCTTTGGCATGTTATTTCAGAGTAATAGCCGAGAGCGAGTTAAATTGCATTAACCTTTAAAGCTGGCATTAATGGGTAACCGTGTCAGGAGACTATATTACTGTACAATTTCTTTTTCTTATTCTTATGCTGACTCTGTGTCTAGAGATGGGTTGTTGGTTTTTTTGTTGCTTTTTTTTTTTCCTTTGCTGTGAGTGCCAGCCTTACATCACAGACTTTGAGATCGGAGCACAGCATTTGTGCTCTAGGAAAGCATTCAGCTGGAAGAAATGTAGGACTGGCTTTTTCTCAGCGCTGACAGACAGCGGGAGGGAAGCAGGTTCTCGTGGCAGAGGCTGTACATCTTGTCCTTTGGCACAAGCAGCTGATGATTGGGTACATGCTCCATACCCATGTCTTATTGCAATAAGGTGAGCTCAGGGCTAGGCTTCATTCCGAGCCTAAAGCTGGCAGGGTAGAACTTGCTAGTGGACATACCAGTGGGAGATAAGCCCTCTCTTATGGCTTCAGAAGGTTGTCAGACTATCATCAGGACAGAGAGATCTTAGAATCTTTTGGCTGTGGGGGCTAAAATGCATGAGCTGTACTGCATTCTCTGTTGCTCTTACATGGGAGACTTCTGCAAGGTATTCCAAGTGTGCAAGCCCAATTTAACAGCCGCATTCCATGAACAGGGACAGCTGGAGCTACTCCAGATCTATTATGGTGTAAATGGAACTGGAACGTGGCCTACCACTTATCAGATATTCTCTTCTATGTATTAATTATACATGTAAAAGTCCTGTATTTAGGAATAATCGCAATAATTTATCACTTTCAGAGAACTGTAATTGCAAACACAACATAACCATTCATCAGCTGTTTCAGATGGAAAGGAGTAGGCTGAGAGAAGGCAGCAGCCTCTTTGATCACATTTTGATTGGGAAGTCTCTTCATTACAGGTTTGGTTTGTGAACCCTCCTCCCCCTCATAACTCTTCAAGTCTTCTTCACAAGCTGTTTATTCAAATAATACCTGTGCTTGACTCACCTCCCATCACAATCCCTCATTAGCTTTTGAAGGAGAGCTAGCAGGAGAGTGCTGTGAAAGGACACAATATCCCCAGCCGCCACATTTCTGAACATACGAAATGGAGAAAAAAATGCAGTGATTTACAAATCTCTCACAAATTGGGAGCCATCAGGTTTGGCATTTGGCAAGCCTATCTTACCAAAAAGACCTGTCTTTGGGAAATGGGTAAAGGGCCAGAGTCAGTTTTAACACCTCTCAGAAAGAGTCCTGGTAAGAGTGACAGGCTTACACCCCAGACCTCTGGGTAAGTGACATGCCTGGGTGGTGCAGCAGAGGTGTGAGACTTGGCTGCCAAGGAGATGAGTACAACAGAAGAGCCTAAATAGAAGAGAATATGATTTATTTTGGAGAGCTGTTGCAATAAAGGTGCATGTTAAATACGAGCCGCTAGTTTCTTGCCAAAAGCTAACATTAATTGTTTAAATTAACACTGCAATTAGCATGCAACTAAAAGAAGTACTTTCTTTTTTCCTTTTCTTGTTTCTTGAAAGAAATCCATAAGTGATTGCTTCCCAAGCCTTCCCTGAGAGTGCATGTGCTGTGCTGCCCTTTAGGACTTAGCTGTGCAGCCTTTTCTTCCCAGCTAATCCCTGAGGTTGGGCACTGCCAGCTGGGGAGGCTTCCAGTACGCCTCACTTTGTGCTTCCTCATGAGCATTTCTCTTTGGTCGTGGGGCTGTGCTCAGTGGCATCTTTTTTGCCTTGTCCCCAGAGATGCCTGTCACAACCCCCATGTAGGTAATCACGCTCCCTCCTCCAAGTTGTGGGGATTTACCATCACAGTGCAATTCTGCAAGATGGGCATCAGCAAGCTGGGAGCTTGCACACCATTTAGGACTCCTCTGGTCCTGTGAAGTTTTGGGCAGCTTCCTAGGTGGGGGAACACACATTGCTAGGTCTGGCCCAGTTTTGTCTGCGTGTATCACTATATGGCCCTAAAGGAGCTGATCAGAGGCCCTTCCTTTTCTATTTCAAACAGCAGAAGTTCATCCTATTAGTTACAGAAGGGCCAGCTACAAGCTCCAGGGTGTCAGACAAAATCATGTGCAAGTGTGTTGTACACCAGGGAGGCCCTGATTTGAGGGGGAGTGATCCTGGGCCTGCAGCTCTGCTGAGGGTTTTGAAACATTTTGTATTTGAAACTGTAATAAGGATGCATCTCTCTCCCTCCAGAAAATAACGGAAAAAAATGACAATCATTGGTAGAAATGGTGTTGATTTCTCTTAATGATAGATGAAACAAATATTTCCATGAGAATGATGGATGCCACCAGTCAGAGTTCTTCTTGCTACAGCAGCCAGTGCCTCTTTATGTACCCGTCTCATGAAAGTGTCAGAGATATTTAAAAAGAAAAAAAAAAAAAAAAGAAATATGCTAAAATTAAAATGGAGAAGAAAAAGTCATTTCACACATTTAATGGCATAATGAAGTCTTTTTAATGTAATTTTCTTTACTCTTCTGATTACATATTCACAAAGAGGATCTTCACTTCCATCTTTATTAGGCACTGTGTTTGTCATCATTATGGGTTAAGTATTTTCATAAACATTTGATGAATATTAACCATTTAAAATAAAAAATAACAGTTTATTCTCACTGCAATGACTACTGCACATGGAGATAATAATATTAGAGAAAGTCATATGAAATTACACACAGCCCTGTCCCTGTGTGCAGGGAAGTGCAGAGACAGGGAGGGGAGAGACTCAACCTAGCAACAGGCAGAGGGGCTTGCAAAGCTGCATCCTATCTAGACTTTTGTCAGGAACTGACCCCATGGCCCCAAAAGTACTGAATTGCCCCATAACAGAGGGGGTGGTCCTGGATCCTTTCTACAAGTATGAAAATAACAGGCTGTTTCCTTGTTTCTTTTCTAACCTGACTCCTAATCTTCTCTTCCCAGGGCTGGCAAGGGGCTAATCCAGCCCAGGTTTGAGTGTAACAACCTGGTTAATTTATATGTTGTCTCTAACTGGTGCAAATGTCCTAACAAACACAATTTTAAATGTGGTCTGTTCTCTACAGCAGGGAAATGGCTTCCTAAAACAAACAGTTCCAGAGCCAAGTGCTGCAGAAAGAGGAAGAATAAATACCACAAAAGAAGGTCCAGCAAAAAGAGGTTGCCTGGAGTTGGGTAAAACCATAATCTGGTTAATCTGGTTTTAAACACAGCAGAAAAATGCAGACATAACATTTTGTGTCAATACAATAACCACACTAGTTATAATGAAATTATAGCTATGTTTCATTTTGATCCTTTATTTTTATTAAGAAAGTTTATTTCTCAACAACTGAGTAATTTTTCAAAAGGAAAATGACTATGTGTACTGTTTAAACATTGTCTAACCTCTTTCTTCCATTCTGGTTCTCTTTCATTTCTCCATTTTCCTTCCTCCAATCAATAAAATAAAAACATCAGTGATGACATCCTAATTTCATAGCATCACATGAAAGCTCATTTCTAACAGAAGGCTACTGTAGCACAAAATACCTGACCTGTTTCATGTGACCTGTTCTTTGCTTACTCAGAGGAAACAGGAGGCAGCTGATACCCTGGGGCTCTCCCCACCTGTAAACCAATTTTAGATAGCAGGCCCTTTCTCACTCTTCCCCAAGAGTGCCAACTTGTTCTGAGAGTAAGGAGCCATAGAGCAGTTGTAGAGGTTTTTTTAAGAAAAAGAAATATGCAAAAGGTGAGAGGAAAGGTCCACCTGTGCATCTTAGAGTGCCTCTTCCCACCTCCCCAAAGTGCAGAGCAATATTGCCAGTGCTGACAAACACTATTAGAACGGCTGATGGGGGAAGGAACAGAGAGTTACTCTTTTTTGCCTTCCCAACCATAAACTGGGTCACTTTAATTAAATCCTCTAGGTAGGGGATACAGAGCAGAAGTGTAAAGAGCCTGAAGGCCCAATTCAAAAGATTGCAACTCATCGCTGACTGGAGAGGGTTAACAGAAGAATTACTGGTGGATGTTTAATTAGGATTTGTGGGATGGGGATTGAGCATTAGACTGGGGTTTGTTTAGGGCTCATGTGTGCTCAAGCACCGAGGTAATTTCACATTGTGCATCGCTGTGTCCTTTGCAGAGCTCAGCCAATGCAGGAGCTGGAGTAAAAGCTCCACCTGGAGACAGCCAGAGCTCGCCTGCTTCCCCACATGCTTGCAGAGGATGCTGCTGGTGAGGATTTTCTGGGAGAGCAGGGGGCCAGGAGTCCTCATCCCCAGAATTAGCTGCTTGCTTCTCCCAGGCTGCAGCCTTAGCATTCCCCTTCCTTCCAGCACTTAGCGCCTCTAATTCCCTGGTCCCATGAGGAGCCAGGCCCGTGCTGTGTGAGAACAGGCCTGCAGCAGGGATGGATGGACAGCTCCAACCAAAGCCTCCTGCCGCTCCCTGGCCATCATTCATGGGAGAGGGCTGCTGCCTTAGGGTTGCATTTGAATCTGGACCACGTGCAGCCTCGCTGCCAGTTACCCACTCCCAGGACTAGGCACCCACCCCTTGCTCAGCCTTTCCTGCAGGCTGCAACCTGCCAGAGCCAAAGTGATGCTGTCTCCAAGCAGAGCACCTCATCCTTCCCTGCAGTCACAGGAGAGGCTTTTCTGAGAAACCTCTTTGGTTTGAGGCTCCTTTTCAAACCCCTCTGTCTAATTTGCATCACCTTACAGCTGACTGCTTTCCCAAGAGTGCTGCTGAGGTCCCAGGTACAGGAGGACAAACAAGGAGGCAAGATGTAGCTCCAGGAACAACTCACTCCTCCTTGTCTGTGATGGGTTTTGAAATCCTGATCTGAACAGAAGTTTGCAGCTTGGCATAATAACTCAGTGCCAGGACTGAGGTGTAAACTGGTGTTAAGCCTCAGGGGTTTGGGTCCTGTGAAGCAAATGGATCCTCTTTTTTCCTGGCTAGTGATTTACAAAGGCACAGGGATGTTCCTAGTAACTGGAACTCAGCTGTCTGCATTACCAAACCACTGGTAATGTGGCCCCTGGCATGGTTTTGGCCCAGGCCAGCCAGCAGCATCCCCAAAGACTCCTGGGCACAGCCTATGATTTTACACAGGCCAGGGATCCTTTCCATAGGCAGTCTGTACACAGCTGCCTTGGGCTGGAGGGAAGGAGAACTTTGTTGCATGGAAGCAGAATGCTACAGGCCAAGCAGCATCAATATCAGGGAATGTTTCTGGAAACATATCTAATCCCCTGGTACAAAAGTAGGGTTGTTTTCACCGAAAGTCTGTTTAGAACCACTGAAAAGAGAAAAGGAAAAACTCCCTCTGAGGCAGGTTCTCCTCAGCTGGGCTGAGTCTCATAAAGTCATGGGACCCTCTCTTGGACTTGTAGAATGCCTTTCAAACAGGTAGGGAATAGCCAGATCAAGTCCAACTTAGAAGCAGAGCAAAGAATCTTAGCCATGGAGAAAAAGTCTTCTGTGCTGTTAGAAAGTGGGTGTTGTAGAACCTGGGGGACAAGAGCAGAGGTGACAAGGGAAGCATTCAGGTCTGGCTTGCATGTCCATTCCTGAGAAGTAAGGTTCACTATCGTTAAATAATCTTAAACTAGACTGGTTTGTTGATAGTGGAAACCAAGCCCTTGCACGTTATTAGTTAGCAGATGGTGTACAAATGTGATGTCAGGAACCAATCCAGTATGACCCACAGCAAGAAGGGGAATGATTAAACAGGGAAATGAAACAGAGGTGAGAAATGCCACAAAAGAGTCAGCACAGAGGGACTCACATCCTCAGCAGCACTGGAGAAAAAGACCACAGGAACAAGCTTTGCCAAGAAAAAAAAAATCAAGCAGTGTCGGTAAACAGAGCTGATCATGGGGGATAAAGATGAAATGGAAGCAGACTTTTTTAGTATCTCAATCAAGCAGAAAAAAGTGACAAGAACTGACTGAGATGCTGAAAAGTGAGTGATATGCTATTGCCAAGAATAATGCTCAGAACAGTGTAACAGCTGATAGAGGTACTGAGCATCGTGAACCCAGAGTAAGGCTTCAGAGACATCTCTCGGTTAAAGTGAAAAAACAACCAACAGGCTCACCAAAAGCCAGAGCAGCAGAAAAGGGAGCAGATGTTCGTGCTGAGAGCACCAGACTCCACAGGCATCTTCAGACACTGCTGGTGAAAAGGCAGGTGAGCCTCCACCCCAGAATACAAATGCAGGAGAGTCTGCCCTTACCCCAGCATACTCACAGTGAGCCCTCACCTTGGTTTATTCTTGTCTGGGACAAATTCTGTCCCTGAAGGACTAACCCAGAAGGACCCAAAAAATCCATTTCACTTCCTGACCCCTCACATCAGTGCAAGATATAGGGTATTTTGCCCTCCTCTGCTTTCCTGCTGTTTCTCTGTATCAGTATCCTCATTTCCAACAATATTGTTCAGACTCAGCCCAACAGGTTCTAGGTTCATTATCTGGAAAAAAAAAAAAAGAAAATAAAAAAAGAATAGTATCAGACTCTTCCCAGAGAGAATAACAAGTAATTTTCTTTTCCCAAGGAACTTGAAGCTCTTTTCTTATTCTCCACTTAAGGTTCAGCCTCCACCTTTTGCTGGCCCACACAACCTGCTTGTACAGCTGGCTTCATGTCCTTTCAGCCTGGTCTGATAAGGGCATCCTCTGCTTCAGTCCCTTCAGGCAGCTGGATAGGAGGACAAACCACCTCTGTCAGATGTGCACCATGAATTGTGAAGACACCCAAGTTATGCCCAAGCAAGCTCAAGTTTCTGAATCAGTGTGCAGCCATGCAGAGAAGCACTTTTGGGAAACCGGCCCTGGCTAGCTACCCATGCTTGCAGCACAGTACCCAGGAGACCTGTCAGCTTCCAGAACTGCCTGGCTCAGCTTTGCTTTGGGTGTCTTTTCAGGATTCATTGGGGTGTCACACAAACACTCTTGCAGTACAAGGGTCCCAAGTGATTTACAGTCTCCAGCAACTCAGCACGAGGCTTAGCACAGACCATGGGAGGAGGCTCCTCTGCTGATGGTGGGTGCATTTTTATTTATTCCTTTATGCATATACACATTATTGTGCATAATTAATGCTTCCATAATGTATTTTGACCTTGCCCGTGACTTTTATTTTTCCCACTCCATCTCAGCATCTCTCTTACCTTAGCATGTGCCAGTTTATTTCTTCTTTTTCTCCTTACAGTCAACCATCCTCTCTCCCCCTTCAGATTAGACCACTTTCTCACCTCTGTATAATCCTCCCCGCTCTCTCTTTTCTCCTTCACTCCATCTCCCTTCCTTCCCTCCTTCTTTCCTCTCTCCCTCCCTCCCTTCTTCCCTAGCATCGGCGGCCCGCCCCACCTCCCTCTCCCTCTCCTGTCAGCAAAGCAGTTTATCGGCAGTTGCAGTCTCATCTATCAGTCCAATTCATCTTTTCCTGCAGCCTTTGGGGGCAGAGCAAGAGGAAAAACCACAAGCTGCCTTCCTAAAGAAACCAGTGGCAGCCACAGGCATTAATATGAGAAGCCTGGGAAGGTGTCGTTTTTCACTCAAGCTGACATTTAAGCTGTTTCATAAATATGAAATCAAACCAAGGGCCCAGATGGGCCTCCACCCCCTCCTCCTTTGACTAAGAGCGGTTGTGATACTCCCTTCACCAGCTCAAAAAAAGGGGATGACAGGAGCAAATCCCTGGGGAATGAAGGATAGAAGGAGCGACTGTTCTCAGCGGTGGCACCTGTGCTGTTTACACTAGTTTTAGCAAAGAGCCACCAACCAGGACAGGAGAGCCATCAGTCACTACTGGTGGTGGCAGGTGGGATTTCCCTCTGAGTGCACAAGGCAATGGGGTGGATATTTCTTCTGCTATTCCCACAAGGGATAGTTGTTCTCTTTCCATCAACAGCTCTCTTATCACCATGGCTGTTTCACACATATGCAGAGCCTGATTTGATGAGAGAGTCTCTGTTTCTGGCCCTGCTAGAAATCTGGCCTGCTTACCCCATCCCAGTTCCTATGCAGCCTGTTGTGCCATCATAGGTGTGCAACACCTGGACCACAGCACATTCCAGGGAACCAATACAAATTTTAGGATAATTTACTGGACCAGCTGGAAGGGCTGCAAACTCACCCTTCTTTCCACTCCCATTAGCAAGGAATTCCTTTCACAACTGGGATGAGGAAGAGGTGTTATAGGTATCTGTTAATGATCACAGATAGCAGGAGCAAGGGAAAGAATGTAAATTTTGCTGCCTCTTTCTCTTGGTATGATAAGGAGGGTCTCTGAGTTTGTCTGTGGTCTCAGTTTTGTTATTCCCATCCTGCTAGCACTGCTCCCCTCTGTCCCTGCAAATCTATACTGTGCTTGGGGCAAGGGGAGAGAGCCACAGCCCCAGGAGAGCAGCCATGGATTTACATCTTTAGATATGCTGGTAGATATCACTGGCAGTGATACAGCTCCTCGGGACCCAGGCATTAATTACACATACCCTGAAATTGCTCACCAATCTATCTAGGGTGTGATAGGAGAAAGTGACCTTCTGGGCTCTGAGCTCTTGGTTTCACCATGTCATGTGGGCTCATCCCTCAACACAGCATGCTCAGAGCACCTCACACTGCCCCTACTGCAACCCCTGAACTACATGGCCAGTCTACTCTCTTCTGATGAACCAAGACCATCTGATTCTCAGGACAGGTTTAGCTGACCACTTTTGTGAAAATCACAAGCTTCAATTAAAGTAGCTTCTCTCCTTCCCTTGTGTATGGCCAAATTAAGAATTTACAGAGAGTAACTGTGTCATCTCCTTCCCCCTGTCTCCATTTGTCTAGACTGAACAGGGCAGGCTCCTTTCCTCTGCAATGGTGGGATTGCTGTTCCCTGATCATACAGGTTTTCCACATTGCCATTTGCTACAGTTTTAATTCTCTCTTGCAAACAATTGGCAAGAATAACTGTGACTGTTCCAGATGATACCTACACCTCCTTATACAACCACCAGGTACTCCATGGTGTCTGGCATGTGCTCTTCCCATGGAACACATCCTCACATTCAACTTGTGAGCTCATAGTTGAGCTGTGATTGATGGCTACCAGCCAGCCTGTCTCCTGTTTTCTTGTTTTAAACTGATATGCTTTCAGTGTGCAGGTGAAACACTTGCTCACAGAGCCCAAACCTGTGGCCTTGCATATTGTGCTGCTGCATTTCCTCACATTCCTGTTAATACCATCTCCACAAAACCTTGTGTGATATTTGGTGGTCCTAAGCATTGTGAATGCTGCCTGCCAATCCACTCCTAATTTTAGGACAAAAGCTATCATTAAAACCAATTTTCCCAAGACCAAGGCTTAAGAACTTGCCTAGCAACCTCTTTCCAGCAGAGCTGCCTCCTTCCCCTCTTACACCAATTCCTTACTCACCTCACAACCCTTGTACTAATCCTCATCTTCTCTCATTTAACTAATAATTTCCCAGGTGGCACCAAACCAAATTTTAATGAAGTACAGATAGAGAAGATCTACTACTTTTCCCTTGTCTAGAACATCAGTTACCTTATCAAAGACAGATATCGAGTTAGTCTGCCACAATCTCTTTTTGATAATGGCATATTGCACTATATCCCATTTTCTATTCCATGTCTTCAATTATTCTTTCTGACATAATTTGCTCTGAATCCATCTATGCCCTTGAGGCCAAAATAACAAGTCCATGGCTGCCTAGATTGCTATCCCTCACTTTCTTAAATATGGACACCACATTTGCTATTATCCAGGCAGAGGAACCCCCAGTGATCGGACAGATTTATTAAAAATCCCATCTACCAGGACTGCAATTTCATGGGCCTATTTTTTTAAGTGTCTGGGGAGGGTGGTTTTCTGACCTCCCTTGTTTGAGCACAGTAAACTCTGTGAATTGCTTCCATCTTGCATGTAATCATGGCCTTTTCAATACACTTATTCCCATTAGTCCATCTAACTTTGTCCCCACACTCTATATCCCTGCTCTTAGAGACAAAGTAGCCCTCTAGTTTAGAACTCTGCAGGTTTTTCCCACTACATGCAGAGGTTCCAATTCTTTATTTTTTTCATTTGTAGTCTTAAGGATCCTCCTGTTGTTTCATTTCCTTTGCAGGAACTGACTCAGTTTGACTACTAGCAATTCTCACTTCATCCCTGCACTTTCTGACCTCCCAAGACATACCTTTCTTTGCTACTTAATCCTCTGTCCGAGGCTGCCTTGATGTGCAGGTGGCCTGGGTGGTTATCAAGTGCAGCAGACTGCTGGGGGTAGTAAAAGGTCCACAGACCTGTGGCTGCCTTGGCTTATGCCAAGCTCTGCAGAGCTGGCCTTGCTGTGATTGCCAACACAAACAGGGGCAGGGCAGCTGCCACTGCTGCAGGAAAATGTCCTTAAACACTGGGAAATGCTGCTCCTACCCTCTGCTCCTCTGGATGTCAGTCAGAGAAGAGACTCAGACCTTCCTCTCGGATCCCACTCCTAGTTCTGATTCTTTGCTTCCCCTCCCAGAGGCAGGAATCCCCTTTCACGCTTGCCAAGCAGTGGCCTGAGGGGCACAGATGGGTGTCTGCTTCGTGTTCAAAAGTAGATACAGGGCACTTTGGTAGCTCCTTTGGAGGTGGAGGGAAACAGACCCAGATTTGCATTTTGAGACGACAACTATTGAGTGATTGACGTGTTTCAGGGAGAGAGGAAGGCTCCTTTCTCTAACTACAGTTGCCTTAAAATACTCCCAACTCCTTTGCAGCCTCACAGCTCCTCTTGTCTTCACTCACCTCACATCTGCTCCGCAGTGCCACCACAAATGATTTCTTTGATCTTTGTATTTAGGGATGGCAGCATTCAGAAATTTGTTAATACTGTAGACTACGTGCTGCTTCTGCCCTCCTCTGTTCCTTCTAGGTTCTCTGCTTGCGGCTGAGACATTTTTAAAGTTAAGGTTTAAAAATAGTTGCTCATTCATCTCCTCCAGGTTTACTCTCTTTTCCTAGGATGCAAATTACAAATCATTTTGCAGTACCTGCTTGAATGTATTATTTAAATGCATTATGCTGCTCCTCCTCCTTTAAAGTCTCTAATTTCCCAAGTCCAGCTGACTTACTGTTTTCTTTCCTTACCAAAAAAAAAATAAAATTGCACTTCGGAAATAAAAGGGAACTCACATTCATGATTCATTCTTATTTATCTGACCACTCTTTCTGAACTAAAACATATAGCTGTAGGACTTGAAGGGACCTTAAGAGGTCATATAGTCCATCTCTGCCCCAAGCAGTGATCAGTTGTCCAGACCCCCATCACTCCTGACAGGCATGTGTTTAACCTGCTCCTTTAAACAGCCACTGGCAGACTCCATAACCTCCCCAAGCAATCTGTTCCTTGTATTACTTCCCCCTCACCTCACAAAAGTGTTCCCCAATGTCTCATCTGAATCTCTTTTCCTGCAATTTAAGGTCATTATTACGTGTCCTCTCTGCCATGGATGCAAAGAAAAGGTCTTCATGGCAGCTTCCTCCTTCCTCATAAACCCTTTGAGACCTCTCTTCCCAGGCTAAGCAGCTCCTAGCTCGTTCAATCTTCCCTCACTATTTGTGGTTTCTAAATCTCTGAGAATTCTTTGTTTTGTTTTCTGGACTGAAGCCCAGGAAACCTGCATCTTTCTTAAAATGTAACATCCAAAACTTGATGCAGTTGAGTCTGAAGGATTACTTCACGTACCTTACACATGATGCTCCTGTTTATATATCCCAGCATGTGTTTGCTTTCTTTGCAACAGGTGATTTACTATTATTGACTCACAGGCAGTTTGTGATCCACTGTAACCCTCTATATCCTTCTCAGCAGAACTACACCCAGCTGTTCCCATGTTGTGCTGGCATTATCGATTGCTTCTGACTATCTCGTACTCGGCTTCATTGATTTGCATCTCTTCTTTTTTTTCTTTTTTTTCAGATTATTTCTCCAATTCATCCAGGTAATTTTGAATTTTAATCCTGTTCCCTCTACAATGTATATGATTTTCAACAGGGTATTTATTCTATCATTTTTTAAAGGCATGCCTTATTCCATAACCTAAGTCATTAGAGACCATGGTGCCCGCCTGGATGCATCCTTCTAGTCAGCCAGTGAAGTCACTGATAACTGTTTCACAAGTGCAGTTTTTCAAACAGTTTGGAATCCATATCATAGTAATTTCATCCAGGCTGCATTGCTCTAGCCTGCTAATGGAAGTCTCACATAAGACAGTGTCAAAACCTAACAAGTCAAGGTGCTTTGTCGTTATCTACAAGGCTTGTTACCTGTCAGAGTAGGAAATCAGGTTGGCTTTATACAATTTGTTCCTGACAAAATCAAATTGCCTGTTATTTACCATGTTGCTATCCAACTCATGATCAATCTATTGTTAGGTCCCACATAAAGCTCTCCTGGAAAATTCTCCC
Organism: Melozone crissalis; assembly: GCF_028551555.1. NCBI lineage: Eukaryota > Metazoa > Chordata > Aves > Passeriformes > Passerellidae > Melozone > Melozone crissalis. The sequence goes on along the minus strand of NW_026535786.1, from coordinate 16,432,830 downwards.
TGCTAACTGAAATCAAGGCTACAATAGCAGCACTTCTGATGAGGCTCAGTGATTATTTGGTGATGAAGTCTTTTAGCTATCACATTCAAGAATAACTGGGCCCTACTTTTATTAACAGCCCTTATTTTACAATCTACATTTTGGAAAATACAGCCTTCTAAACTGACTCAATTCCCAGTTATATTCCTCTTTCTTACGTGTTGAAGTGCTTCACGATCCCATGAGCTAAAGCACACATCCAGGAGTAACATTTTTTCAGTTCCTTCCCAATGTGATTTCAACCCAAGCCTTTAGTTTGCTACAACTCATCTGCCCATCACACTCTTAATGGGCATAATCCTACCTAACTTTCTCCTTGTTTCTGTCTTTTCTGAAAACTATATACACTTCAATACCTATGTCCCAGTCATGACTGTGACTTTAGCATGTTTTTCAAATAACCAGTTTATAACACAGGTGTTTTGCTGTTTTTCATGTTCCTTGGATTAAACTTGATGCACCTTGGCTGTTTCAGTCTAATCTTGCCCATTTTCCCAGTTAAACAGTATACAGGTGCTCCCCAAACACTATCACTAGTTTCACTAGTGTTCCAGTCAACATTCATGCTCTCATTTTCACTGGCTTTTTGTTTCCTTCCTCACTACACATCCATGTATTGTTATATACTCTTTTACCCATGTTGTTCTTTCTGTGTTTTAAACAACAACCAAAAAAAAAACCAACCCCCCCCCCCAAAAAAAACCAAACCAAAAAAAAAAAAAAAACACCACAAACAAAAAAGCCCACAAGGACAAGCATTGTACAAGACTTTCCTGAACTTTCACTCTCTTTCCCTAGACTAAATTCTCATTATTATTTGTGCTGTCTTCATGTCAGATATCAGTCTCTCAGTCATGCAGGAATCATCTCTCCAATGGCTCTCCTTTTGGGAATGTCTCTCAGTGGTTAGGGTTTATGAAAACCTTCCCAATTATATCAGCCCTGTGATTCCTAGTGCCTCTGTGCATGCAAGAAATCTCACTGTAGGTCACCTGAACTTCTCTCACTGATCTGAACACAGTCCTTAGCATGGCACAGGCATTTTTAACCTTCTGTAGCAGAATTCTGGCATTAACACTTGTTCCACCATGAAGGAAGGCCATCAGATTTTTTCACAGAATGGTCTTTTGTTTCACAGATCTTCATTGTGGAATCCACCGCTGGATGTAAAAGGAGACAATAGTCTTGCTAGGACAAAACAAGTCCAATGAGTCCTGGGCTGTGGCTGTGGAAGCACACACAACACCACACAAAGGCCAAATTTTCCAATGTAAGCAGCAATCTGTGCCAAAGCCCAGGAGGATGCCTTGCTGAAGCAGGATGGCACAGAGGTTGCGGGGAAGTACTCAGGGCAATGACTCAGCCCCTTGTGATCCTCCCTGTCATGCAGCAAACTGCAGCTCAGATGAAGGGGAAGGAGAGAGAGGCACTGTAGGAAGTACAGAGCTGGGTAGGACAAGGTGAGGGCCTGGAGTGTCTCGGATGCATGAGAGGCTCTATGCTATGGATGCTTTGCTATTCTGTCCCTGTAGCCTGCTCTGAGAGGTGCATGGACTGAGAAATTTATGCTGCTTCAGACAGCACTTGGAAAACAACCCAGCCTTTGGGACTCATGGCAGTGTACTGTTCTCATTTGCTGATTCGTCTGCTGGGGGTCTTCCTGTTTGTTCTTGTTTTCCTCTGTGAATGGTCCTTATCATTCATCTGTATCCCCAAGCATGTCCATATTTTTATTCTCTCTTTCCTTCCATTCAGCTGGGATCATAGACGTGGAACACTGCCATGAAATCACATCTAGCCCTTGCGGAGAAATTTTCACTGAACAGAAGAAAAACACAGTGGCAGCAAGAAAACTGTTCTGGAGAGGACTGTGATAATGTGGAGAGCAAGATATGGAGTCATCTGAAGAGTTTCTCCAAAAGCCTGGAGTTTTGGGACATCACAAAATTTCAAGTGCAGTTATATTCCTCAGAGAAAATTTAAAAAGAACTTTTCTCCTCAAAACTTTTGGTCTTACAGATTAGAAGAAAATATTTTTACAAGTCAGGTAAAAATGGCACAAGATCTCTTGAAATGTAGCTTAACCTATTGCACTTGGAACATTATATCCATAAAAATAAAATTAAAAAAAAAAAAGAAGGAGAAGAACAAAAAGAGAGTAGAAGAAATAACAGAGCAAAATAGGGCCCCAGAGACATGCTGTTAAAAAATTATATTTAGAATCTCTGAGTCTCCAAGGTACAGCAGACCTGGAAGTCAATTATACTACCTCACAGGGAGATTGCCAAGTACCACATCCAATAGGAAATTATACAGAATTGACTTCCTACATCCTTGTATCTCCCATGATCTTTTCCATTTCACAAGGCAATTGTGAATCTCTGTCACCTGGATTTGGCAGTTTTTGTATGGAAGGTGGCAGTATAAAAAATATTATCTCTGTACATGTGTAATCCAATGATTTAATAGACATGAGCAAAATTTAGGATCTCTATGCCAAAGGAAGATCTGCAATTTCATAGTTGTCTTGGTTAAGGAAAAACAAAACAAAATAAACCTAGAAAGTCTCAGTGAAAAATTGATCATTTTAGGTCAATCAGAATGTTTTATATATATCTTAACTTTAATGTTACATTATAGTGTAGTTCCAAAGAGAAAATAGGAATCCAAGCAAGATGTTATAAAAAAGCCTAAATGAAACATTTCAACCTCCTGGAAGTGTTGATAAGTTTTCAGAGTGAAATTTCATCAAATGGGGCACATTTCTACAGACCCTGCAGCTTTCATAAAATCAGCCCTTACAAATAGAAAATCCTTATACTAAAAAAAAAAAAAAAGTCAAATACATCTCCTGTTGAGTTTCTGACCTTCATTGCTGGAAGTAGAATCATTGTCACTTGCGTTACTAAACAGTTCAAGGAGCGAGTGGTAATAATTTCAGCAGTTCTCTGGCCAGACTCTCAAGAGAGCACACTCAAATCTATGTGGTTTCACACTGGTGACCTGCAGACTGCTGCAGGTCCACAGCCTGTGTAAATCACCCATGAAGTACAGTGCCTTTTGCTAGGTTTGAACTCGCTATATGGGGTGAAATTTCTTCTGGAAATGTTTGGTTGTTTCTGATTTTTAAAAGCGTGTCTGTTCTCAATATTTGTCTTCCTTGCAGGGCACCAGAAGGTAAAGAGTCACTGCACAGAGGCTTGGCCTGCCACAGCAGCTGAGGAAAATGTACTGGCCAGGGACTCAACAACCCCAGGGAAAATCTCCTCTGAGGAAGAGGAAAGCTTTCTGAAGAAGGGAGATAATAACTTCATCTTCCTTTGAAAGACGCTGTCTTCTGTCTCCAGGACAAGCACGGATCTGAGGCAAATCCTCTCCTTGGCTTTCCCAGGTAATCTTCACTGCACAACTGATGTTACTCTTCCCTTCTATTTCTGAAATTACTCCCCTCTGTTGTGCAATTACTCTCACCTACATTTCTGGAAAGTGATAAACATGTTAATAAATGCAGCTCTCTGCCTATCAAACCTGAAAATCAGGAAAGCTGCAGGTTCAGAAGACCAAACTACAAATCCTTGCTGCTGTAATGCAGCAGATGAAGGACTCTGAAATACAGCAATTATATTAGATAGTTATCACTTGGGTGAAACATTTGGGATGTTCGTGCATCAGATCTATCCTCCCTGCTCAACAGATCATGTGCAACCTAGTAAATGTTCCCATGGGATATAATCCACTGCTTTTGTCACGGAGAGTGTTCTTGCTTCATTCTGTAGCAGCAAAGTCACACCCTGTATCTTCACAGAGAGGTGTTCCATTTCAGGTCAGAGGGGGTCTGGTACCAGTGATGAGTGAGTAGGACAAAAAATTGGTCACTCTCTAGGAGCTAATGAATGGACCAACAGAGAAATCACTACAGCTTGCACTTCACTGACCATTTTGGACTAGCAGAAGGATTAATTACAGTATGGACATTAGGATTTGCCCAAGTAAATACAGGGACATGAGATGTAGAAATTTGCATCTGGGGAAGCCATTCTAAGCTTCCCTTGTAAGTCAGTAAAGCTCTAATCAATATAACTAATGCTGTTTAGGGTGCAGTTCATCTCATCCTAAAACAAACACCTATGTTTTATCTGCTGAGGCACTCTCCTCTGTATCCATTAACAATAATGGCATGCAGATGCCTAGCAGGGGTAAATCTAGGACACAGATACCCGTCCCTAAGTGAGACAAGTCCTCCCCTGCATCCCTTTCCAAGCTATAAATGGGGCACTGGTAGGCAGCAGGGAACAGGCTTGCATTATTTGTGCACAATTTGTTGGGGAATTTGCTTCTATATCCTCTTGTAGCTAATGGTCTGTTCCATTAATTCTTAAGGTTAAGGTGACCTTGCAAAGCTAAATAAGTGCATTTCTCAAATAGCACACAGCAAATATATGTATGCACACATTTAGATAGTCGTGAAGGAAATTAACCCTACCTCTCTAACTCATTTCCCACTTTCCTTTCAGTGGCAAGATAATCCACTTAAATAGAGTTCTCAACCTTTTTACAGGCATAAAATAACATGAAAAAGATGGAAAAACCCAATTGGTTGGTTCCTTTCCTGTTCATGGAATTAAAAGTATAATTATTTCCTTATTAAAACAAAAATTAAATACTTTCTGAGCTTTCATCCTTTTTTTAATTCATTATATCACCTCTTAAAATAAAAAAATAAACATGAAACTTAATAAAAATAAACCAAAATTGATGCAAGCTGAATAATTGGCAAGGCATGAAAATACTGCTTGTATCCTGGAGACAGACGACATTGTCGGTCGTTTCTTAATTTTCACTCTATTAAGGTAATTTCCTGTGACTGTGGCTTTTTTTCCGGCAGCCATTCTCACACACTGTCATCTTCGCATGCTGGGTGGGGGTCTGTAGTTTTGAGTTTTCTTTTCTTGATCAGGAAAGAAAAATACACGTGTCAGATCCATTTTCCAAGAACTCTGGAGGCAGACGTGCTTGTCTCTGAGTCCAGGTGCCTGTAAGGCAGCAGGGAAAGTAAATTTCCAAACGCAGCATCCACATCACTGCAATATCTGCTCAACAGCACCTTCACTGGATGTCTCCCACAGAAGGACAACGTTCAAGGCAATACTGGACATCAAAAACATTCTACCCAGAATAATGTGTCCACCATCAATGCCCCCTAACTTGGACCTGGGTCTGGTTCTGAATGTACAGCAGACTGACAGCAATTTGGAACCGGTCTAAATCTGGATGTGTATGGTCAGTCAGTGGCCACCATGACTGCCAGCCACATGTTGGAGTCCTCTGTCTCTTCCCTTGCTGGTGGCACTTCTCCCATGCTCCTCACTATGAGCAGGAGATGACGGTATAATCCATCAAGGCTCTCAGATGTACCTGCCTTAAGACATAAACACACTAAGGAAGTTTATAACTAAATCTAAATTTTGCAAAGAGCTGTCCCAGCTGGAAATGAACAGCACATCTTCAAACATGTCAGGAGTGACATAAGGCCAAATTAAATTGATTTTAGAACCACAATGAAATTCTCATATTAAAAAATATTAAAACTTTGTCTAAGACTCCTCCACTATCATTTTAGTAAGCTTTGGAAGCCTGGGAGTGGAAAATGTCTTTCACCTTTTTCATTCTTCTTGCTTCCAGCCAGAACCAAATACACTATTTCCAATAGTGTGGAAAAGTTTTGTCTGGAAACAAGAGCTATCAGATGCTCTAAAACTAAAATTGCTGCCTGTGATGAGAACCTGGCATAGCTGAGCAGGCAAAGTGCTTCTTCTGTTCATCCCTCCACCTGTGATACTTACTATTCCTCTGTTTGCATGCATTTGCATGTGTGCATAACTTTCCAATGACTTTGAAAATCCATAATAATTTTGCTATCATTATGTAGATATCTTGTGTATGTTTCACAAAAGTATGTTGGAGGCTGTACACAAAGCTCCCTGGAAATGGCATATTTTTCACAATACTTGCCTTGTATTCACCTGTGTACAGAATTGAATCACAACCTGGTATTAAGGTGTAAACCTTGGGCCATCAAGTAAAACATACTCTTTCTTTCCTTTGTTCTTTGGTAATCTCTCTGTGTTTGAGTCTTGTATCAGTGAAATCAACAGCTCATGTTCTTGTCTGAACCACTGGCAGGCATAAAATAGCCAGGCTGGCACTGCCAAAATTGATTTCTGTTTCAGAAGCATTTGACCATAAGAGACAGTTGTTTTACTATTTGCTGCATGTCATTAGGAGCAGGCGTGGTCTGGATGATGGCCCCAGATGAACTGGATTCCCCAAGCAGTTCTTGCCATGGAGATGATACCCAGCCTTGCTGAAGGTATTTAATCTCTGCCTCTTTTCTTCACAACACGGCTGTCCAAAGTGAAAGTTCACCTGTTTCTGCATTTTCAGTTTTGTCAGAAACTGAAATGCTACATGAAGAGCACATGTCTGCTTGCAGTACTGCTCAGTTCTCTCTGTTCTTGATCTTCAGAGGAGACAAATCACTTCCACACTCAGGATTTTACACAAATGAGAGATTAATGCCATAGCTGTGTCTACAACATACAGAAACACAGTTCTACACAGAGCAGCTTGAAAGGAATTGGTGTAGGTTAGAGAAGCAAGTTTAACCTTGACAGTGAGTGGAATAAATAAACCAGAGAGGAGGCAGGTTCTTTCCATTCCCAGAGTCTTAGAGGCAGCACAGAGCAGACATCATTGTCTTCAACATCCTCACCAGGGGAAACAGAGAACAGGTAGAGACCTCTTCATTCTTGTGACCAGTGGCAGGTGGTCACTGGTGACCAGTGACACTTCTTCTGAAGTGGTATAAAGCTGAGTCAGGGCAAGTTTGGATTGGATACCAGGGGGAAGTTTTTCACCTAGATTGTGACTAAGCACTGGAACAGGCTCCCCAGAGAAGTGGTCTCAGCACCAAGCCTGACAGAGTTCAAGAAGCATCCTCAAATACCTGGAGTGACTATTGGTATATCATGTGTAGGGCCAGGAGCTGGACTCAATCACCCGTATGGGCCCCTTCCAACTCAGCACATTCTATGATTCTATGGCTCTATGATAGTATGAGGTCTTTTACTGCAGGTCTATTCACTTACCTTCAGCCATGCCTCCAGGTTCCCCCTCTCTGTGAGGCCCCATTTTTTTTTTGCTCCTTTTTGGCAGTGAGGACTAAAGTCATTGGAGGGAACAAGCAAGGCTTTAGTAGGAGAACTTGTGTTAGCATCTTAACGAAGTGCAGAAGAAAGAGCAAAGGCAGAAAGATGAGGTGAAAGGAGAAGACAAGGTAGAAGGGAAGAAAACTGGCAAGCAGAATGAAGGCTAGAAATACCTCAAAACGGTTGGGGCAGACTACAATACAGCACCAAGTTTTTCAAATGTCCTAGAGCAAGAAGAAGCAGATAGGCACAGAAGACTGAAAGGCTGGACCTGAAGCACTGACAAAGCTGCTGCACTCACTGCAAAGCCTGTGACAAATGGCCAGGATGGGTGGCTCCAGAGAATGTATACTTCAGTCTCACGTCCTTCTACTGTGTTTCTGCTTCTCCAGCACCAACAGGCTCCAAACTCCCCAAAAGTATATAGGGGATAGAAAATCAACCATACCAAAGATCAAACCACAACAACTGCAGACAGGTCCAAGCTGAGAGTTTAGAGACTGAGAGCATTACCCTAGTGGTAAATCCCAAAGGAAACTCAGCAAAGAAGTCAAGAGACACTCAGATGGTTCTCAGATTGAGACTCTGACTCCTCATAAGAAGAAGCATACCTGAGGGCAACTAAAAAAGCCGTTTCTTATGTTTAGGTTGCCACAGGTCCCTAACCTTCTACAGATATACTGCCCATAGTCTGTTGATGCATTGTCTATTTTTCCTTTTTATTTTCCTTCCCTCTTCCCATTTCTGTCCCATATTTCACATTCATTCTAGCTTATTCCCAGATGCCTGTTCACCTCATTTTTTTTCAATAGCTGATTTTTCTTTCTCACCAGTCTCTCTGCTTTTCTCTTTCCTAAGGGAAGCGTGGACTGAGAAACACCTGAATTAAAATGTGTGTACATCTGATGCATGCAACAGCTTAATATGAGGCATGAGAAGTTTGCCATATCCCCAGTGATTAGCTCTTTGACTGCCATCTTCCCAGTAGCAGAATTGTCTTCAAGAGGAAGTACATGGTACAATCAGCTCAGTTAAGGGAAATTAAATGAATTTGGGATTGATAAAAACCACACACAATCAAATTCTGAAAGAGTGAAAGGAGACGTCTTTGGAATCCGTCCTGACTCAAATTTCTTTTCAGCAGTGAAAGTAAAACATATCCTGTTTACAAAACACAGGGGGAAAAAACTCAGAGCATGATGCATCCTGACAACTAACGTTTAAAGACACAAACATGTAACTAATGCAAATTCAAAAGAGTTCTCTTGTTTCATACAAAGTTAATTGGCACTTTCAAGGAGTACACCAAACAGCACAGAAATCGTCTACTTATTGAAATTAACTGAAGTGGAAGGAAAACAAAGAGTGGGGAAGAAAGAGACCCAAAAAATATACATTTCAATTCCTGATAATGGATGGAATGCTGTAAATTAGAGACAAAGAACCCTGTTCTGATAAAAATTACACCAGTGTGTAACAGGGGACATAGCTGGACCAAACTCATGCTGCAGGGATTTTTGTTGACCCCTTTGTAAAGTGGAGTCACTGCCATTCATTTTGTTTTCCCCTCCCTTGTGCTCCCCCAAGGCAAAAATCCCTGAATCAGCTGGATGTGACCAAGGCACTTTGCCACTGTATAAGCAAAATGGGGAGCTCTTGAACACTCTCATGGCAGACGTCCCACACCATGCTAACATATTTTAGCTGTCAGGTGGATTAAATGTCTCCCTTTAAACAAACTCATGAAAATGTAAGAGCCTCACCATTTTGTCTTTCTCAAGATGAGTTTGCTGACACAGACTAAAGGTGAGCAAAAGCAAAATTTAAGAGCAAAGTGGACATTAAACACTCAGTGATCTACAGGCCAGATACTCAGGAGCTGGGCATCCACAGCAGGGGTCTTTCCAAAGCATTCAGCCCCTGATAGTTCCTGGCAGGGAAGAGCCAGGTTTTTGGATAATCCCTAAGTTCAGTGAACAAGAACTGCAAGCACTGAGGGCTTCTGAGGATCCTGCATAGCTTAACAATTGTTTGGACAAACAGTGCTGCCAGAAAGCTGACACTGGCCAGCAATCATGTGTCCTTCTTTAGCCAAAAATACCATAAAACTGGATTGCTTAGTGTTGTTCTGCAGCTCCCACAGTCAGACACTGACAGCTCAAATGCAGCTGTCTCTGATTTTGGGCTCAATTTAAGTCGTTTAGACATGCTGCCCAGACAAGTTTCTCCATGCTTGGAGGAGCTGGGGGCTGCTTTAAAAAATTGCCTCGGTACCGTCTCCAACTCACCATCCGGCCATGAGCTGACATTGTCCCCTGAGCCTGCAGAAGTCCTCAAGGATGTCACATTCACCAGTGCTGGAGAGCCCAGGAACGTGACAGCTTCCTGCTCCTGCCACGGGCCTGCCTGACCAAACCAAACTTTGATGCCAGTCCATGGAAATGGGGTTTTCTGTGTCCTGAAGGAAAGCGAAACTTACTTGAAGTTACAGGCTTATGGTCTCAGAATCTTTTTGCTTCAGCTGATATATTGTCTACATCTAAAACTTATTTAAAAACCTGTCTGGATGCGACGGCTTTTAATTAATCTTCTCTTAGTTTTTATACTACATAGTACCTTGAAGACGCAAGATCAATCACTGCTGTATTGTAATGTAGAGTTGGGAGACAGAAAGATAAATGAGCTATCAAGTTTAGCATTTTGATAGCTAAGTTTAATTTTAACTAGCTTGGGAACATACTGTGGATAGGTGGATAAAGTCATGAAATGGAGCTTTCATCTTTAAGACCCAATCTAAGAGTCCATCAGAAAGGAACAGAAAGAGTTCCTTAATGTCTGGCCAGTCTCACAAGGACTTCTCAAAAAAAAAAAAAAAAATAAACAATTCCTGAAAATGAGAAACATCATCAAACAGCAAAAATAAGAATCACATAAATCTGATGGTATGTGACTATATTTAGCACTTTTCATCTGCATATTCTACAGCTTCCACCCTCCAAAGACTCATTCATAAGGCACTGGGACCATTTCCAATGCATAATATTAGACATACATGAGAGCTGTGGCAGAAACAGGTCTCAATTCTTTATTAGGAAGGGTAAACACACTGCCATGCACATGATGGGGAAGAGAGAGGGAAGTTTATCACTCAAGGGTACAAAATGAGTCAGCAGCAGAGCTGACAGCGGAACCAAGGAATCCTGACTCATCGGTTATTCCATCCATGAGGCTTTCCACAGCACTGCAGGTAATTGATATAACAGGCAGCCCTGTCATTCATCCTTTAGAAAGTACCCATTCAGGATGAGGGACATTCAGACCCTTATGCCTTTTATGACTCACAGTCACTCAAATTCTGATGTGTTTCACAGAATGCATCACAGAAACTTTAATTCCTGTGTTTTCTGCTTGGTCCATTGCAATGATTTTCATTTTAATGCGTGCCACGCATCCATCACAGTGACGACTTCTAACGTGCTCCACCCAGTCCTGCTGCAATGACTAATGCTAATGCACTGCATCAGTCTGAGAAGAATTTCCATCATGCATCATTTTAAGATCATATTGTATTCAACAGGACATTTAAATTAAGGCAGTTCTTGTACATATGGTTGCTCTGAATCTTAACTCTGGCCTTTTTCCATTAGATCAGTAAAAAAGGTTGAGCAGGGGAGCTAAATAAAAAGCAGCTTTCTTTCTGCCTGCATTTCCAAGGAATTTATAAGCACCCATCGCTCAGGTTTTCCACAGGCTGGATGAAAGCATCTTTTTCCCAGAGGTATATTCTGATACACTGGGGTGAGAATTACATTCACAAAAGCCAAAAGAAATGCTGAAATCATTGTTCCTTGTTCCATCAGGCCTAGAGTAACAGTGGGATTTGTAGTATTTTTTGGTTAGGTAAAGCAGCCTTTCTGCGCTTTCTCATATAGTAAAGAAAGTAGATGCAACTGACATGACTGATAATTAAATCTCACCCAAATAATTAAGTTTCCAGTTACTCTCTGCTATGATACTGGGGCTCTGAGCACACAGTTAATAACACAGTTATTAACAGTTAATAGCATCCATTATTTTACCAATGGGTTGAAAATGTTGTGGCTATGTGACAGAAAGAGACAACCCAGTATTAATTCATTCAGCCGGTTGAAAATTTTACCAGAACATTTCTATGACTTAACTTTGCTCCAATGGATTCTATTTAGTATAAGATACCATCTGTCTTCCACTATATGGCATAAAGGCAGCATTAAAAAAAATCCCTCTGTAGCTTCTGGTTTGCTTATTCAATCAACAGGTACATTTTTGCCCTCACCCAATCCAGATCAAAATTATAACAGGAGCTGTTATAGCAGGGGACATGGCCTCAGAGTCAAGATGCTGTTTTCTTACCAGCTCACTCCATATGCTTGTCAGTGCAAGATTATGTGCTGCTATTGCATTGGTACAGGGATTTTAGCCAGTCTGTTCCATGCTGCGGTGTGTGATGCAGCTTTGGGACTGCAGACACTCTGGGAGAACACGTGCCAAAAGAGGGTTTGTGTTCTCCAAGGGCAGGCTCTCATTACTAGAGCCAAATGCATAGCAAAGACATGCAGGTCAACCATTTTTAATAGATTAGAAATAGAATATGACTCTGGCCATTTTTATACTCTGTTTATACATGCTTTAGACAGCCCTCACACGTGCAAAGTCCCATTGGAACAAGAGTTCACAGGGAGTAAATCTCATGCCTGTAGCTTAGAACCACTTAATCACAAAACAGACTTCATTTCTGGCAGAAGTAATTAACAAAGGTTCAGTCATCTAATCAGGGAACAAAGGCATGGCTCTGTCACCTCATTGACCAATCACACCACCCGAATATCAAATCTTGAATATTGACTGCTCACAGCAGAGGGTTTGCAGTAGCTCCCACACCAAAACAGGCATAAACAGAGGCTGCAGGTCAGCCAGTGCAAACCCACTGTGTAAAACAACTGCTGCTGAGCACAGAGAGCTGGACAGCACAGGAGCCAGGGCTGGGGCGTGCAAAACAAAGCAAAGCAGCTAAATCTGCCATCCACTGCAGATTCTGCTCGGCTGAGTGTAAAACAGACAGCAAGAAAAAGGGAAAGGAAGGTTGGAAAAGAGGATGTTGCCTGCATGTCCTCTTGATAAATGCTGCCCAGAGGAAAATTCAGAAGTGTGGGAGCACTCAAGTTTTCACAGGGCATGTCAAACAGCAGTGAACTCCTGTCTAAAAGCCTGTCTTGCAGGACTCCACACCATGTACCAATCTTCCCAGACAGAGCATTCCTCATTCACTTCCCTTTTCCATATGCTTGTTTTGATCAGTGCCAAGCAAAGGCATTCTGCCAAAGCTGATTTCTTCTGCCCTGCCTAAAAGCTTGCTCCTTTGCACTGTGTTCTTTGTACTGAGGTGAACTCTTCTGCAGTATGAGAAAAGTCAAGTGTGGGACAGGGAGAGGTGTGAGGCTCAGCACTAGGTTGCTCTGGTAATGGCTAGGGCAGAGACAAGGAGCAGCCTAGGATAAAGTTCCCATTCAGATCATAGCATCACACCATGCTCGGGCCTCTGCAGTATAATGAATAATAGCTCCATCATCCAGACTCCTTTTTTATGGGGGATCCATCAAAAATGAAACCAAACTGAAGAGCTCAGGTTCATTCTAATTTATCATGTAAGTCTGCCTCCCAGACAAACTGTCTTCCAAAAGGATTCACACCTTCAGAAAACAGCCCCAGCCCTGTTTATGAACTTTGAAAACAAAACCCAATCAAAGGAAACCCTGAAAGATTTGGAGTGCAATAGCTAGTTCAATCCAAAGGCACGTCATTTAGCAGCATCTTCTACCACAGTGATGCCAACAGAAAACTGCTATGAAAGAGAGCAAGTAGCATGCAAGGAGTTAAATAGAGAACGTAAGTTCATATATCCAAGTACAGCAGGGCAAGTAATGAGAAATTCTAGGGCAAACCCAGTCTTGCATCAAAACGCTTTGCAGAGAAGCTAGATATCTGGGATTTATTTTCAGACCTGGCACCATTTTATGAATGGCTTGGCACCATCAGTACACCTTGTTCTAAATCTTTATTTCCTTAATCATAAGAGAGAGCAATAATGCCAATAAAAGACTTCAGAAGAAGCAGGAAGGTAACATTTGCATAGTGTTCAGACACTAGTTTGACTGAGAAGACAAGAAAAGGCAGGAAGACAAGGTCTACCTAGGTCCTGTCCTGTGAGGATGCAGTCAGGCATGGTGGAAGATGCCCAGCTGCCCACACAGAGACAGACAATGTTTGGTCCGGTCTGGCTGCTGCTGTCATGGAGGGTAAAAGCTGTGGGGGAATCAAGGTACCAGTCTTGGTTTGCTAAATCGCTTAGGTATCCAACCAAGGTCTAGGAGTTTATCTGAGTGAGTCTGTAACATGCTGGGTTATGTTAAAGGTCAGGAAGGTTTCAGTAAGAAGAATGAACAGAATGTACAAATGACTGTGCAAAGCCAAGAGACTAAGCCAAACTGAGAGGGGAACCAGGGAATCAATGCATGTCTTAAAAACAATCCCCCACTTCTTTTTCACCCCCACCTTGAATGTTATATAGGAAGACCAAATTGGAACCTGATGTGGAGATGATTGTGGTGGAGGTTGGTGGGCCTGTGCACCCCTCCAGCCCTTCCCAGCAATGACCAGCATCACACTGAGAGAGTAAAGAAATTCGTCAAGAGCTAAAAGTTTCGCATCAAAGAGGTCTGAAGAGTAAATTCACTCACCAGAGTAACACACCAGCCTCCTGTAAGATCACAGAATCATAGAATGGTTTGGATCAGAAGAAACTTTAAAGATCATCCAGTTCCAAACCCCTGTCATGGGCAGGGACATCTACTAGATCAGGTTGCTCAGAGTCCCATCCAATCTGTCTTCCAGCACTTCCAGGGAAGGGGCATCCACAACCTTTCTGAGCAACCTGTTCCATTGCTCACCACCCTCATAACAAAGAACTTCCTCCTAATTTCTGGCCTAAACCAACTCTTTTTCTGTTTAAAGCTATTCCCCTTTGATCATCCTTCTGGGGAGGGTATCAGCCTGAGTATATGTATGTAGGAAACAGTTATCCCATGAGACTGTGAAATCAGGCAATTAAAGGGCTGTAACTGAATTCACCTGTAGGGAAAAAAAAAATTTCCTGTTTTCTATCTCACAATGATCTCTCCTCTTTTACCTCTTACAGTGTTCCTACATGTAGGTGAGAACAGCGCATTTTATTTACCGCTTCTCCTCCTAGGCTCATCACTTCAGCTGCTGAGGCCACATGGATGGCAATTCAGTGCCCTGTGCAGCAATGCAGCTGGCACATGTTGGTCTCTGAATCCATGGCAAGAGACAGCCAAGAAGTGAGGATGTTTCCCAGAGCAGCTGCAGCTGACCCATTGCAAAAGACACACTGAGCCCTTCACATGAGGATTTCACCATTCCCTTAAGAGTTGGGCTCAATGAACCTTGTGGATCTGTTTCAATTCAGAATATTCTGTGATTCTGTGATTCTTAGTATACCTGAGTCCCTGAGGTCAGAAACAACATAGCACCTTTCTTTCTAAGTGAGAAGTGGCAATTACATCCCCCAAGCAATTACTTCCCCAGGTAACTTCTAAGGAAATTTAATTGCTGACAGCAGCTCAGCTCTCCAGCACAGGGTCATGAACGTTGACAGAGTGGTTATAACCAGTTTGCACTCCTCTGCCTTGGAGCAACAGAACTTTCTCCATTCGAGGTATCACAGGAAGAGAAATGAGGCAAATGAGAAGGGGCACCGTTTGCAAAAGAAAATGAGAAAGATTGGGATAGATGAACAATAGCAGAAAAGTCACACTGATTATCTCAAATCGCCTGGCAGAGGAGATTAGACAAAGAACAAATTTAAGTATGCAGGGAGAAGGGAAAGCAAGACAGGTATTCTGCCTTGCTTTACCTCTTTGGCCTGCATCCCCTGCTTGCTTGCTGAGTGCTGCCACACTGTTGAGGACCAAAGAAATCCTGGTGCCACATGGAGAAGAGAAGCAAAGCCAAAGATGCACCCAAGGAGCTGCAGATGGAGAGCTGTATGTCCTCCTTGGGGCCAGAGAGCTGGGACAGCTCTTGCAGCAGCAGAGCTGTGCCAGCCAGGTCCCTGCCAGGGCAGTTTGGTCCCAGTCTACTGCAGCCAGGGCAGCATGGGGAGCCTGCTCTCCAGCCGTGCAGCTCTGGGGAGCCTGCTCTCCAGCCGTGCAGCTCTGGGGAGCCTGCTCTCCAGCCGTGCTGCTCTGGGGAGCCTGCTCTCCAGCCGTGCTGCTCTGGGGAGCCTGCTCTCCAGCCGTGCAGCTCTGGGGAGCCTGCTCTCCAGCCGTGTTGCTCTGGGGAGCCTGCTCTCCAGCCGTGCAGCTCTGGGGAGCCTGCTCTCCAGCCGTGCAGCTCTGGGGAGCCTGCTCTCCAGCCGTGCAGCTCTGGGGAGCCTGCTCTCCAGCCGTGCAGCTCTGGGGAGCCTGCTCTCCAGCCGTGCTGCTCTGGGGAGCCTGCTCTCCAGCCGTGCTGCTCTGGGGAGCCTGCTCTCCAGTCGTGCTGCTCTGGAGAGTCTGCTCTCCAGCCGTGCTGCTCTCTCGTGCCCACAAGAGGAGAGGTAACGCCGTGTCAGCTGGGGTTACCCACACATCAGAGTGCCCCAAAAGCACAGGAGAAGCCCTTTTTGTCAGCTGTCTGGTGCATGCCAAGGTAAGGAGGTTCAGAAGCACAGCTGGAGAGGGTGAGGAAGGGAAGGAGAAAGCTGCTATGTTTTTCAAGGATATGGCAACCTTCATAGCAAATCAAACCAACTGTCCAACTCTTGTAACACCTCCTCTTAGGCAGTGGCTAGCATCAAGGATAGATGTAAAACACTTAAAATGGGAAATAACTAACTAATATGTCCATTGGGGAAGTTTCTTTATAACCCCAGGCAGTTAGTGGTTGGATTTATGCCCTGAATCTCAAGGGCTGATATTTCTTATAAATTTTTTATTTTCTCTAATGTAACTGTGAATGTTCTCACTGTCCACAAAAATAGCTTTCTTTTTTTTCTCTTTTTTTTCTTTCACTAAGGCCATGAGCTCAGTGGGTGACACCCTGCAGCAGGGAGTTCCACAGTTTAATAGGGTAAAAATAAAAAAAAAACTCCCAACATTTCCAGATCTGCATTGCTTTTTGATTCAAAGGATACCCCTTTGTACCAGTACTGAGAACCTTTTAAAATATTATAATTTACATACTTCTGACATATTCCTTCTTATTCATCTCTTCTCCGAACAATATTTTCCTTCATCTTTTTCAGTTTCTCCTTATCTGAAAAATCCTTCCCAGCCTTCAGACCATTTTCACTGCCTATCTACAAGTTCTGCTATATTCTCTTTTTTCCCTATAAAAAATAAGCTGATGATAAATTAGCGAAGTATGAAAGGTGAGGGTTTATCAGTATTACGGTATTACATCTTTAATGTTAATTTCTGTCCTACGCTGTAGATATTTATTCTATGCATCTAGTTATGCAAGGTTCAAGGAAAGATGGGGGTTTCCAAGTGCTTTGAATAAGCATCTTTGTACAGCAGCTATCTCCTCCAGTTCCTCATGACTGTGAATGCAGCTCCCATCTTCTGTCTTAGTGCACGTTATCAAGAATCACGTTATGTGATTCTTGTTGGGGATTGTTATTAGGGTGGCGAGCTGCTAGGGTTGTATAGCTGCCCAACTCCTATCAAAGGAGAACTTGAAACATTTTTTGTTATTTTTAAATATAGCCTTGTGTCACCTCGTTTAACTTTAATGTTCTGTTTGAATGCATCTCTCTGTAGTCATCTAAGGGAATGCTCCACAAGGAAAAAAACACTGAAGCAACTTGCTGGGATTTTTTCTCTGTTAAATTCTTCTCTGAAGTGATGTTCAGAGAGGAAGGATTGCCTGAGCAAAAGGACTAGCGCAAAGCCTGTGGCAGAAAGTCAAATCCCTGCACTGCTCTCCCTTCTGCTCCCTCATGAGATCTTGTCACTAGCAGAGGTTATGGGTAGGCAATCACAAGTGATCAAGTTTCTGATGCTTAACCAGTTACTGTTCATCAGATGAACCACAGAAGCAAAGATGTCCATATTCCATGTCCACAGAGACAGGGGAAAAAAATCTCTTCACTTAAACTACCTTCTAGGAGCACACCAAAGGGCAATTAAAGCTGGCCAGCTGTCACTCACTCGGCTATGAAAGCACATCCATTCTCTCAAGCTTTCCACACCTGCAATGATTCCTTAACTCACAAGAGAGCAGGCTGGAAGCAGCAGGAAAACTGTAAGGCTCATGTATAGAACACCCTGACAGAAACTGCAGCCACTTGGCTACGACTGTATCGCACACCTGAGAACACAAGCCAGCAAAGGCAGCACGTAGAAACACGGCCTGTCTCATCTCAGGTCCTCCTTCTTCCTTCCCCTCACCACACTTCCCCTGAGCTCAGTAGAAGGGTGAGTCCATCCCTATGCGCCCAAAGGAGAACATGGAGTGAGGGGGGTGTTGAAGCCAGGGCACTGCTCCTGACACTGCCACAGGAGGGGTGGCATCAAGCACGTGTGGCAGGACAGACTGGCAGAGCAGCACCCGCTTCTGTTGGGCAGTGCTAGCTGCAGCAAAGGCCGTGATGGAGGTGAGCCCCACATCCTCTAGGAAAACCCTCAGCCAAAATAAGCACCATCATTACTGTCAGCACCTTGGTTGAGGTCACTACCTTGGTTAAGGTAGTGCACCAGCTCCAGAAAGAGCCTGTTTGGGCTATGCTTGAAGCCAACTCTGAGATATCATGACTCAAGTGCTTTTTAGGTGTGAAAATGAAATCAAGTTGAAAAACATCACTAATAGGAGGAAGAAATAAAAAGAACCTTCTCCTTATTGAGATACATTGCTGTATTATTTTCAGGGTTATTTTCTTGCAGGTTTGGAAATAAACTCTGAGCTGTTTTGCAAACCCTTCATATTCAGTACAAACATCTTATTTTATTATCTGCCTTTTTGTTGTTGGTCTTCTTTCTTCTTCCTCATCCTTTTTTTTTTTTTAATCCATTCAACCATTTATTGGAACTTCTATTCTCCAGTGTACATTTCTTCTTTGCTACACTATCTCCTGCTTTTCACAGATAAACACCTCACACCTGGGAGACAGGCTTCTCTAATTAGTATTAAAACCTGAAGTTTTTTTCCCACCCTTCTCTGAAGCTTTCTAGGATGGCTTTTCATGAATAATAATGTTCTCAATTCAACATAATGCAATGCTCAATCAAAAGATGCTGTAGCAATCGTTTTCCAACAAGGAACATCGGCCTTTTCTCTTCCTCTGTACAGATGATGGTGAGGCAGTAAAAAGTCCAGCCTGGAAGATGTGCTCAGAAGCTGCAGTTTCCACTTGTGGCAGCCTGTGGCCCTCAGCACACTCTGTACAGAAGGTTCACTGTCTTTTGTCATCTCTGCAGCTCCCCACTGCCTTCTCCAGCACAACAGGATTTCTGGCTGCCTGGTCCCCTGTCAAATAAATCCCTTTGAACAGCAGTTCCCTCTCAGCCAGCCAGCCTCCCTGCACAGCATGGGACACCCACAAATCTCTTCATTCTTCCCTGCAGATCTCTTGTGGTTTTAGTCCCTGACTGCTGCCTAGGGGATGCCAACTGTGCTGCTGCCTACAGAAGACACCAAGGTCCCAGGCACTAGGAATGCACATGCCATAGACTATTTCCAGTGGAGACTTCTTTTTGAAATGTACAGAATCTGCTGTCTTCCCACAGAGCATCTAGGTTTCAGGGGATGGAAACATCAGCGCTCTTCAACAAGAAGCTGCTTCCTGGCAGTTTTACTGATCGCTTCCTATTCAGAAACAAGCTAGGGTCACCCCTCTGCTCCCTGAAGAGAGAAAAGTAATCCCACAGACTTCATAAATGGTACTGCCAACAACAGAGAACCACTGTAGCCACAGCTAGATAACATCTGCCAGAACAGGAGCCATCTAGTCCTACAATCTTTGGGATTATTGTTTCTTAAATTAGTATTTTATTTGTGATTTTCTTTATTCTGTGTTTGCATGCATCAGCAAATGTACAGAGAAATGTTTGCAGGTAAACACTAAAATGTAGAGAGTGGAACTTGAATGCTGTTGTAGCAACATCCATAACTTGCACCCTTGCAAAGGGACCAGTCCTATTACCCTTGACCTTGTGTGAATTTCAAAGGAACTTGAGTGACTTAGGATCTTCAGTCTTCACCTTTCTGCCAAATGTCATTACAATTTCTCTTCCAGTTCCACTCAGCTGCTTCCAAAAATCCCACTTCATGAATGAGACTTTGTTGTACATAGCACCCCTGAACTCCGTGGGGCAAGCTGGAAAATGCTACTAAGAATGAAAACAGTTAACCAATAGGTATGTTTTAAAACAAAATAGCTAATTGAAGGAATTGTTCCAATGTCAGTCCCAAGCAGGACAGAGACACTGAGGTTTTAGGTCCACAACAGCATTCAAAGGCCCTCTTAGTTTGCTACTGCAGCTGATCTCTACCAGCCATATCAAGGTAATGCCATAAACATGAAGGACTGAAGAAAAAATAATCCCTTCCCAGTGTCAGATCCCAGCTCTTGCAAGTCAAGTAAAATTTCTTAACTTTAGGATCCGTGCTTCCTTTTTTAGTCACTGATTCCAACAGGTTTTGTCTAAGAGGAGAAGAAGTCCCTTGGGACCCTGGAGATCTCCATGGACAGGTCCTTCAGGACTACACAGACAGGTGGGAATGGGTGCCTGAGCAGTGCCATCCTCATGGGGGCTCTGTGACAACGAACCAGGAATCACAAGGGGACACTGTACTGAAGGAAAACTATCAGCCAGGGAGAAGGCTTGGTAAGACAAGACACTGGGACCTTTGTTCCCTATCATCCCAATCCTGGAAAACCTTGAGAACCTAAATTAGTCCAAGAGTAGTTGGAACTAAACAGGGGACAAAAGGGACTAGGTACTTTTCTGGACCTGGTATTCTTCTGGACCTGGAAAAACAGTAATGAATCCTGCAAACAGTTGGGGAAGGATTCAAGTGTATAAGCCTCAGACCACAGTACTATCTGAGGTGTCCAAGGATTGCTAAGTTGTCTGTAGAGGACAGGTGGATGAGACAAAAAGAAAATCCACAATAGGGTCCTGTCCTTCTGGAGAGGCAGCTGGAGTGGCTACATGACTGCTCATGCATCTAAGGGGTCTTTAGGCAGTCCATAAGGAAAGTCTGAATTTAGGCAGCCAGACCTGTGTTTCTATGGGGTTTCTTGTACCTCCTCAGGCATCTGACAATGGATTGTGACACAAGCCAAGATGCCAAGCTGGACACACTGCTGGTCTGATGCACAAAGACAGTGCTCACAGACAATGACCCACACCCCTGGTTTAGGATGTCAGGGGAAACATGAGAATGTAGCATTGCAATTACTAGTTTGCTTTTCATTAAATATTTCTTGCCAGAGTCCCCCACATCCCATCCCCCCTCCTATTCCCCATATGAAGAGTTAGCTGGGCTCACTGCAGTTCTGGAAATTATCTAAATGCCCACTGGGCTGAGGGGTCAGCTAGTTCACCAACCATAACAATTAAATTCTGGTTATTACTCTTTCATTACTATACAAACTAATCCCATACATCTCATGAGCTGCTGTTGAGGTGACTTCACGCTCTTTAAAACTCACGCTATTAATTAGAGTGCAGTTGGCTCTTCTCTGATCTGCAGCCCCCCTTCTCCCCACCACCTTTGCAGACCTGTGTCCCTGCAGCCACAAGTACTCCTGGTACCCCAGAGCTGGGGTCCCCATTAACACTCCCACCTGTTTGCCTCGCTTTTTTCTCGTCATTCTAGTCCTAAACTCCCCTCAAAATTCTGCCTCTTATCTTGAATTTGAAGCCTCTCTCTCTTTTCTGAGACCCTTGCCTATTAAACCAGCTTTTACTTAAACAGAATTAGCTAATCATATTGAATTATGCCAGATTTTAATGTGGCTTCCTACACAGACACATGCCCATAGGGATCCAGGCTGAGAACACCAAGCCCACATCATCTTTGATCTAAGACACTACAAGATATAAACCCTTGATCATATTTCTAATGCTAATTAGTCATCACCTTCCCCTTTTCATAAGATATATGTGTCTAAGAACACTGTTGCTGATTTGGTCGTGGCCAAATTAATGATTGTATGTGCAGTATGTAGTAGCATTTCTAAAAGAAAGTTTAATACTGGTGAAATGGTTGCATTGAATCAAAAATTATAAACTTTTGCAGCTCTCCTGTAATTGCTATTCAGGGAGTCATTGTAAAAGCAAGACTCCAAAAGAAAATGAGCAGCAGCATTTTTGTAACGAAAGCAAAATGTCTTCCACGAAAACCATAGTCCCCACCCTTGGAAAACTCTGTATTATATCCTGAGAAATGCAGACTCTGATGTAAAATTGAGGCTCCAGCCCTAAAATATCTTATTACTTTTTGTAATTTCTACGCTCGAACTGCTATCATGTAAACCAACAATTACAAAAACAATAATGGTGCAGGTTTCCCCACTGCCATTATTTTCTCTGAATAGTAGTGGCAACATATCCCCAGCCACTATTAGGAATCACACAACAGTTCATGCTCTTGTGCTACTGCAAAATGATCTCACATAATGAACCACGTACAGTGTAATTGATGGAAGCCATATAACTCATGCAAACAAATGGATGCCTAACAAATAAACATTTCCAAAATGAACAAGCACTATTTGTGTGTTCAGCTGAGATATGAGCTGCATCTGCTGCAGGTGACAGACAGAAAGTGACAGAGACTGACAAAATAAAATGAAAACCTAAATATTTACTAATTTAATCAGTTCTTTCCTCCTTCTTTATGTCTAGGGGAATGTACTTTCTAGCAGTCTTAATTTTAGTCCTAAATCTTAATTCCAGTCCTAAGGTTTTGTGGGTTCTAGTATACAGGCATCAGAATTGCTCCATAGATAAGGTTATGTTTGGAGATTTACACTGGCTGATGTATAATTACTGAATTCAATTTTCAAATTTGGCATCAGGGAAAAATGGATTTTTTAAATAACGGCTTCAGTTGAAGATTTAGAAACTCTTAGAAAGTAGACATTTAAAGATGCCCATTGAAATTCAGACCTATTTTTCTTATATTTCTTTGGGTTTCACTATCTTAAATCACATATGCTGTGCACACACCACATTTCACCCAGTATCTCATCTTTACAATCTTTCAGACATAGGGCGGGTACTGGGACTTGAAACGAAGACCTTTAAAAGTTATTTCTATCATTTTTTGGTACCGGATTTAGCCTGGCAGAGGAAACCAATAGATGTGAGGGCTGTCATCAACACCATGTCCTGCTATGCATCAAGGTGAGAAAAAGACCTTTGCGTACAATGTATTTTATGGACACTGCATTTCACTTAATGAAAGGGAGTAAAATACAGATGCTGTTTCCAAGTAGCAGGATCTCCTCTTGCTTCTCTTTCAAGTATATTTTCAGTGTAAATGGAAACAAGCAAATCCCAGCCCCAAGTGGACCATGTCTTTGTTAGGGGAAAAAAATAAGTTAGGCTCTTAATTCATCGTAACTTCAGAGATGTAAAGGGCTTGTAAAGACAGAAGTAAAAGGAAAGTAAAGGCGTGCAGAGAGTGCTAACTAAGACTGGATACCAGCTCCTTACTCATCTCAAAACAACAGCTGCTTTGGTTCTCCTAAGCTTTTCTCTCAGGTTAGCTGCTGTCTTTCCTTGCCAGGAGAAATACTGCTGGGATGCCTGTAGGCTAAGAGCATAAGTGCTGTGGGAGCCTGGCTCGGGTGCACATGAGCAAACAGCTGTGCTGGTCTCAAAAGTCACCTCCACTGGCTGCCTGTTCCCAAGTCAGTGCCATAGCTGCTGGCACAAGAACTTTCCTGATCTTTAGCTGCTGCCATACTCAGCAGCAGCCCAAAGCCACCCCCACCAGCATCTTCTCATGGTTTTTTGGGCTGTCAGCTGCAGTGGCTGGACAGCAAATAGGCCATGTCTCCGTTTTTGGGTTCCAGAGAGAGACACACCCAACAGAAGAGTGGGGCAGGCACCAGGGGGTGGCTGTAGCAGCAATAAAGCTGCCAAACACTGAACACCAGAGCTGCCAGGAACATTTTGCTACCCACATTGAAACAAAAACCCAAAGTGTCATCCGAGGTCTCACTTTCAAGGAAGAGCTCCAGCAGTCACATCAGTGGGCACGCAGATATGGAGTTTAGCAGAATGAATCCCAGCAGGAACACCATTATCCCCACGTGAGAAAAGAGGTCTTAGGGGCAGAGAGCTGGGGTATTGCAAACATTCTCCCAAATATTATCAGCTAACCTGACGAAATAGGCTCCCCTAATAGCCAAAAAATTGCACCCTGTACAAGGATTGCACCCATAGACCTCATAAGTTTAAATCTACCTCTGCAGTCGTGCTGGAAGGATGTTCCCACACAGGCAGAGTCTGGGAATGGATAAGGCACACACCAGGGGGACCTGCTGGTGATGCAGGTTCAAGGGGAGAAGGGCTGAAGCACAGCTTGAGAGGAAAGCTGGGAGGGCAGGTCTGACATACCAGTGTTTAGGAGTGTTAGGGAAGATAAAATGCCCTTCAGGAGGAGGTTCTTGGGGATTATAGCTCTACACCCTTGAGCACACTGCTGTACAGCAGTCGTGGTAATAATTAATAACAAGGAAATGATTCTCACCCTGTTCTGGTCACCTTATTAAAGTGAGGATATTGTGGAAATGGAAAAATCCCAGCAGGACAGCACCTAAGATGATAGATGGATGGGATGCATTTTTAACAGAGCTCACTACATTTCAGGAAACATATTTCTGAAGGAAAAGTGGCTGCAAAGCTTTTATCCTCGCCTACTCTGCTGCTAGCAGCTGCTTTCAGAGAAAGGACAAGACAATGCAAGGTGGACGCTTGATCTGAACAAGTTGTGGCCAATGATGCTGTGGTCTGTGGTCCTAAAATGCTTGGTTAAACCAGCAACCCTGTCTTTACTTTTTATTGTCATTCTCCTTTGTCCTTTGTGTTCTGGCCAAGATAGGTTACAGAAGCTGTGTTTTCTTCATGGCCACACAAAATCTAGAAAGAGATGCTGTTTGCCCTGAAGGACTCCTAGAATCCAGTTTTCAAGTGTCAGGCCAAGCTGTTGTTTCTGTTTTAATAAAGGATGGTCTTAAGTAGTCCCAATGAACAAGAAGTCAAAACAAGATTTGGGTGTACGTTCTGCTATGGCAAAGCTGACTTGAACATAAATAGTGGATTTTGACCTACACAAATGCACAGGAGGGAAGAGATTTTGGCAAAGCTGTGCTAGGCTTTTAGCCACAAGCAGTCCCCCCAGCAGGGGCCCTGCAAAGCCCAGAGGTCATCTCTCTTGTACAAAAGCAAACCAGAAACCCAGCAAAGAAAAATTTCCATAAGGTCTTTCAGTGCCTTTTGCTCTGCCCCTGCAAGTTCAGTCCCAGACTGCAGCTTCTCTTGCCAAGGCTTTTACATGGTGACATGGTGTGCTAACAGAATGGGACATTCACCCTTCCCTCACTGAGACACAAAGCACAGACCTTTCCCAAGGATCTGTGTTACAGTTTAAAGGGGTCAGGAAAAAAAGAAAGAAACAAAAGAAAACCTTAGCCCTCCAAAACAATTGAACTAATATTTCCCCGGTTAATAAATAACAGGCTCGGCTGGGGAACTGTAATTGTGTGTATAATGCATCTCAGATCTACGGTATAATTACACTCTGGAAACCACTGACTAATAAAAGGCACCAGCCAGGGGAAAGGATGCCTTCTTGCCATGGGTTGACAGGCAAGCAACAAACAAGGTGCACTTTTTCACCTTCTATTCAATAAACAAATATGCAGGCAGAGCACCTCCATTAAGCAATTCACTTCCTTCCTTTTCTTTCTCTTTTTTTTTCCTCTTCTCCTCCTTTTGTTTCCATCAAGACAGAGAAGGTTAAAAAAAAAAAAAAAGCTATATATGAAACCCCTGGCTATACGTGAGCTGTACTTTAATGAGGCTACATCTTAGTCCCTCTGCTATACTAAGTAAACATGTTCCTCCCCCTGCAAAGAAAGGCTTTGCTTGCCTGGGCCGAAGGGAAAAGAGCTTAGGGAATACTAGGAGGCTTTTTCTCTGCCCACACCCCTTCCTCCATTCCCACTAAAATAGAACCCTTCCTCACATAACAGAATGAATGCTCATTCACAAACTTACAGCAATATGAGCTATTTCCGTATTGCTCACAATGCATTTGAGCCTCTACAGGAAATCAGAGACCAGACAACTCACCTAAAAATAATGCTCCAGTTTCTAAAACTTATCTAAATCCAGGAATCACACCTGGATTTATACAAAACAGCCAGGTCTTTTTCTCCAGCCTGCTCTGAGCTGAAGCACTCCAGTCAGTGCATACCTCCAGCTATTCTGCCAGGGATTCTCTCAGCCATTTTTGATTTCAGCCCTAGACGGAAAACTGGAAAACAAGGGTCTTACATGGCTACACAACAGGACTACTACAAGGGTATTGTGTGACTGTTTTCAGGTTCTGGGAAACATCTGGTGTGCTGTTTTGCCATGGGAACCCCTGTGTGATACAGGAAGGGTAACAGGTTCAAAATACAACGTCAGTCTCTTTTTCAGCCTTCACTGCAGCCCTGAGCAAGACTGGAGCCTGTCCCTGACTTTGCCTCCCTGCCTGGAAGCTGACATGTCTTTGCAAAGAAGGAGGAGGCAGCGTGATCCCTCACACCTCCAGCTGCCCTGGCACTGAGGTAGGAGAGCACCAAGAGGAATCCTTGCTTTCTTTGTCCCCGACCTACCCATCACAAGCCCCTCAGGATGACCGCTTGGGTCAGAGCAGGGGGAGCACGGCTGCTTCAGCCTCCTCGGGCCCTCGCTCCGCTCATGACTGTGCTGAGATGTCTGTCAGTCTGCTCCTCAGCTCCTGAGCAAGGAAGCAGCGGTGACATGGTTCTCACGCAGTGAGGAATCAGGTACTAAACCAGGAACCTGCATCCACACGCTGCAAGGGGGTGAGGCGCGATTTGAGAATCCCCACGGCTGATTAGCAGGCGCTCGTGGTTTCAGAGCTCCCAGGCGCTGCTCCCCATCCCCACCCAGGCGTGCAGGACAGCCAGCGCAGTGATGACCCCGCTGAGCTCAAGGGACGGCGAGCCCGGCCTTGAAACGCTCCAGGGAGAGCGACTGAGCTGCGCCCGCTGTCGCTGCCTCCCGGCGGGCCCTGGGGAGGAGCGGGAGAGAGCAGAGAGCTGGGAATGTTTCCTGACTCAGCAGCCGTGCGCACACTCGCACTCGGAGGCGCTGCCGCTGCTAATAGCTTGTGGAAATGGAGGAGCGCCTCGCAGCAGGACGGTGGGAGGCTGAGCAGCTCCAGCAGAAGTGAGGTCAGTGGTAATGAGCGACAGCGATGAGGAATGCAAATTGCGGGAGGATTTATGGAGCAGTTTCTGCTCAGCGAGCGGATTCCAGATAAGCGGACTGTTAATAAGGCAGGCAAGCTTTGGCAGTGCCAGCTGTTGGAGGGGACTCTTTTGGCTGGCATTCACACCAGCCCAGCTGCAGGGGTGCCGAGAGCACAGGCACCACACGCACATGAGATGGGCTGAAAGAAAGAAGGGATAGGTGCTTACCAGTGCACAAGGGAAAGCCAAAAAAGAGCACAACTTAGCAGGCGCAAGCCCTAACCAAAGCCATTTTTATCTTCTTTTCTTTTCTCAGTCCCTTCCATCTTCCCCAGTATACACTATGGTATTAGATGAGTATCTCTCACTATTCCTGCCAGAGATTAAATGACCTAAAGGCATGCACCAAAAATCCCAGCAAAGCTGGGAAGGACAAGCTTACTTTGCCCACCTCTTGCCTGCACGGGCTTGAGTCTCTCAGGATTATTGCTGCTGTGAATTACAAATGGTAGGTGTCAGGGGCTCTGCTGAGGAATGCCACTCTCAGGGCAGTCTGCAGGATGTTGGTGACATACTATAAATCCCATTTCTTTCGGTATTATTATTTAGTATCCTTCTAAAAGCTGTGGGATTTTGTCACATATAGCCTCTCAGCATCAGGGGAGTAGCCAGTTTCTTAGCCACAAAGCTCCTCAGCTACTTGGTGTGGTGACACATCTGAGCCTGGAAAGCTTCCATTCCCAGCACTGGCCTTGATATTTTACTCCAAGTAATGTGCCCACCAGAAAGCTGATAGATTCAAGTCTTCAGGTTAAGGAGGTCTCACAGATGAGCTGCCATTGAGCCCTTGTTGGTAAGAGCAAGTTCTCCCCATCAGAGGAGGTCAGCTGGAAAGCCCCACTCAGAGTTCTTGTTGTAAATCCTGAGCTGGGGCTGTCCCAGCAGGCTGTCCTGGGAAGGTCCTGCCTCAAGAAAGAGAGGTGAAGGGAACAGGCTCTTCTGGACAGACCATCTTTAAGACAAAGGAATGGTAATGGATCCTTTCTATCAATGGAAAAAGCAGAGCAAATTCCCAGGCTAAGGACCCTCTATTGGGATATCCATGTTCTGAGCCAGTGGACAGAGCTCTAACAAACATGCACACAGCAGGTGACATGGCAAGGGACAGTGGGTGACACGGACAAGGGATGTTGGATCCTGCAGCAGCACTGCTCAGACTGTGTTATTTGCAGGACCACAGCAGCCATGTGTGTGTGCTCCTTGGCTTCCTGACAGCACCAGACCTCCCAGCAACATTTGGGCACGTCCTTCTGGAGCAGCAGAGGGCCAGGGCAGTGCACATCTGCATCTCAGCTACACCACAACAGGGGTGTGAGAGACAGAAACCAAATGAGCTCATTTCATCCTGGATACATAGGACTTGACAAGCCTATTAAAGGGCTGTAGCCTACTGTGTCTCATTATGAAAAATTAGTGCTGTCCTATAAAAATACTGGAGACAGTGTGTCACTTAAGGGAAGAATGTCTTGAGGATATGGTCTTTTGTTAATAGGCCCTACATCATCAGGGACATCCATACATCAGGAGTGAGCCAAGGGGATTTGGGCCTGGGAGCTAGTATCACTCAAGTCTGACACCTTTAGGATACTCTGGTTTGCCCACCTCTTCCTGCTTGAATGAGGAGCAGCTGCAGTAGCCAGGGGTTAAATGGACCAAAGAAGAATTTTGCTTGCTTTTTGCAGTCTCTATGAAAAATGCTGTAAGAAAAAGCAATAGGTTGGATTCAAACAGAAAGAAAACTGTGCAAAGGTTTTCAGCAAAATAAAAGTAAACCACAACCATTTCATCTTGGCCAAACCCAAATTGGGTCCATTCAAACGCAATGTTTTTCTTCTCTGGATTATTCAAACTGCTGCCTAATCTTTTATTTTTAGTGTAGATCAGTGTTAATGCCATTTCAAAAAACAAAGGTATTTCTCTGAAAAAAATGTCAAAATTAAATATTTGTGTGTTTCAAAAATTAAATAGTTCAATCACATCCAAGATGTTTTGACATTTACAATAATTCTTAGCTCTTTTCCCTCCAGGTTTTTGGGGGGCTTAGTGGTTTGTATTTTTTGCTCTAACTCTTTACCAGACTTGGACTAAGCATATCCACAATTTTGGCTTTTTCATTTTCTCCCCACCTCAGACCCTGCCACACGCTTTTTAGTGTTTGTTAAGGAGTCGACTCCACTTGTCAGTTTGAAGCTTCTCATGGCCCTGGGGACTGACCCAGTGTAAAAATAAGAATAAAAGTGTTTTTCACTCTGTCTTTTCCCAGTATTTGGGAAAGATCCAAGGAACTCAAACATCTCTGTGTCATTTAGCACCACGAGAAAACAAACACAGCTCCATGAAAGCGAATGATCAATAGAAAGGCAAAGGTGAGTCCAGCTAAGCTGTGCATCCTTACTGGAGGAATGCAAAAACCTCATGGGCAAAATGAGACCACCAGTCCCTGCTGAAGCTCAGTAAAGCCCTGCCAAGAAAGCCATGGCTATAATGAGGAGAGGAGCAGCAGCATCTCATGCACTAAGAGACATTGGTTAGCACCCTCAGACATCAGGCCTTCACATCTCAGGTATATTCAAACAAGGGTTAACTCAGTGCCTTTTTCTGACCTCTATTCTTATAATTAAAGTGAAAAGATTTCTCCTGCCAGTTACTTAGGAATGTTGCCTTCCAGACAGGCAGAGGAAAGAACACACATATGACAGCTGGAAAAGAAACCAAAGCGCTTTGCCTCACAAAAGAAAATACAAATGAGCAATCTGAGTGCCATCAAACCTGCTGTGAGAGAGAAAAAGAGAGAGAGAGGTAGGATCAAATCCCTTGTTAGACCTTAAGCTCTCTGGAATTAGGCCACTTTAAGAAGTAAAAGGACTAGAGTTTAAAGGATTCTGAGAATTTCCCATTTCTTGAGATAACTATGACCTTTACAAAGAAAACTACAAAGAACCCAAAGCATAAAGGAATGAGACTTCTGTGTCTTTCCCTTTCTTTTTCTTTCTTTCTTTTCTTTACTTTTTTTCCCCTCTCTCAGCTTTCTTTGTGGAAACAGGTAATTGTGCTGCCCTTTCTTGGAAGATGCAGTCCTCCTTCAGATGGAGCTTTATAATAAAAGTGCCAGTACTGCTGCCCTTCGCCTGAAAATTTGCATGGAGAGAATACAGCTGTGTGAGACTCATCATTAAAAAAACTTGCCTTTACAGCATGCTCTGGAGCACAGGTAGAAAAGATAAAACTAGTAGGGTCAACTCCAGCCTAAGTCTGTTGAAGTCTTAGCCTAAATCCACGGATGTCTTAATCAAGTGCCCTGACGAAAATGGACAATTGCTAGCACAGGTCATTACCTCTATTCATATGCCTCACAGCTACACAGGCATGAAGTGGTACACAGTGCCCATTTCAGTTCCTCTGGGAGCTGGTACCATGTGTCCACTGATGCTCCACTCAGAGGTGAACCAAATCCACCTGCTGGCATGTACACTGTGCCCTTCTGTCAGTCTACCACAAGGGTTTACAGGCTTCAAAGAAAGTGCTTGGAAGAAATTCCCTATAGCTGCAACTAGCTACAGAGATGTAACTACAAGCTACTAATACACGCACCACAGAAAGCAGGAGGATGAGAAGGGAAAAGGAATTTAAAGAGTTTGCTTGCTGTGGTGAGAAAGGATAACTCTTCCACACATCCAGACACAGAGCACACTGTGTGGTCACAGGAGTACGGAGCACAACACACCCATCACACGTGGACACCAAAGGCACTCCCTGTGGCACCCCTGCACACAAGGCTTTCACAGGCACACAAGGGACTGGAAACACTCAGAAGGACACCCTAAATGGAGGCAGTCAAAGCTCAGACTTGCACAGACAGCTGTTACCAGAAACTCAAGTGTGAATAAAAACTCCTGTGAGCATGCAGTGTCATTTGCACAGGCCCAGACAATTCCAGGCATGCATGTCTGCAGCCAGACACATTGTACAAGGTCCCCACACTCTGAGTGACAGACTTCATACAGCATCTCATGCTCTCAGGAACATGCTCATGTTCCAAATCCCAACAAACTTACGTATAGTGACTGATTTATACAGCAATACAAATGTGAACCTCTTCCAAATAGGCTTCCACACAGGCTCAGTAATAAACATCCACACACACCATTGAACAATTTATCTACACCCACAGGTATTCCTGGCCACAACCCATGCAGTCACAGAGAAATGGGACAGTTGCCCAGCCAGATGCAAATCAGTCATGGGCATAGGAAAACCTGCTCACCAGACTGCTAACCAGGAGTCACAGACCTCACTGGGCAAGGTCTGCCTAGCTCTTGGGAGCTCACCCCTCCTCTTTGAGGTTCAGTTTCTTCATCCACTTGGTGTTCTTTGTCTTCAAAAGCTCTTTCCCTCTGAAGCTATGTTCAAAGAGGAATAACACAGCTGAACTAATAGCCCAACACAGAGCTGTCTGATGGCCTCCCTTTCATGCTTGCCTCTTGGCCACGTGGACAAATGCATATTTAGCTGCCAGTTGCAGCACAGTAAAAAAAAAAACATTAGAAGGTAAATGAAAGGGAGAAAAACTTCAGGGCTAAATCTCTCATTGGGTGCCAGGCAGCTAAAATCAACAGTATAACACCAGGGCTGAACTTGGCCCAGCATGGTGTTTTGATGAACTGAACAATTAAGAAATATCTCCCCAGCAGATCTATTCTTGTGGCAGAGTATGTGAGGAACACAGAGCTCCATGTTAAGAGTTCTATCGCCACCATTACATGCTGGAGAATAGCATATAATTAATTATAATGATGGCAAAGATTAGATCCAAATTCCTTTACACAGTGTGTACACAGCCCAAACAGACGAAATAAATCAGAGTGCCCATACCCTAATCCAGCAGCTTCAGAGGATTAAATAGGTGCATTCTAATCACAGGCTCAGAGCAGCCCCACTCTGTATGCACAGAGCTGCCCCGTGTTCAACCGTGTCTGAGGGATCCCAGGAAAAATGTCTTCCTTCAGATGGAAAACATAATTTGGGGTTTGATCATCTGCCGCCATTTATGATGTCCTGGCTTGCTTTCCCTCCCTAGATTTTGGCCTACACATCCCAGGTAAATTCCACATTCATCTCTCTTGAAGCTTTTTCCTGCAATGCTACCTGGGGAAGACACAAGTTTTCATTGCTCCACCAGCATTCCGTGTGCTGTGCTTTGCTGCTTAACTGTTGACGAGCCAATCTTGAGGTGGCAGCACTGAAGATAGAAGGTGGGGAAGAGTGGGGTTTCTCCCCCTAAGACATGTTATTCAAAGTAAAATGCCTTTTTATTTCTATTTTTTTTTAACATGGATTAAAGAAGGCTGATGTTATACTGCTGTTAAAGCAAGCATGTCCTTTCTCCATCTATTACAAATGATTTTCACATTCTGATGAAAAAATTATTTCTCAGAATGAAAAAAAAAAAGCCTAATACAAATAAAATTATAAAATTACAAAAAAACACATCTTTTCATGCAACAAGGGTAAAATTCATTATTTGTGTCACTAATCATGGGGTTAACTCCACTCCTGGAGTGGCTGAGACTGAATCAATCCCATTACATCTGCTGCAAGACGGAACTCTTATGATAGGTAAGAATAGAGTTGGGTGATCCAGCCCATTAAAAACATCATAATTTGTCAGAATGAAAAGCTTAATTAAAACATGCTTTTCTAAATGAATACATTTTTAAAAAGCAAGCAAACAAACAAACAAAAAAATCAAACACACAACAGGAAATACAGTCATTTTTCCACTTCTCTAATCCAAAAAATGTCTTTTGGCATTCCTTGAAACCAAACATTTCATCTGGGGATGTTATAATGAATGTTTCACAGCCTTGTTTCTGCCTGTGCTGGAACGGATCTGTCACAATACCTGGCTGCTCTCTGGCTTTCACCCTGCGCTATTCAGCCCAATCAGTGCAGATCTGCAGTGTATTATTGGAAATGTGTCTCAGAGAAGTAGATAAATCCATGAGAGCCACAGATACCACACATCCAAACTACAACTCCCATGAGGCACTGCAGCCCCGTGGGCAGGCACCACCTGGTTTCAAATAAATGTACAGCAAAATGCTTTGAGTCATTTCAGCAAGTGCAAATGTTTGAACCAATCCAAGTCAAAACATTCTGTTCAGAGTCTAACATTTTTAAGCTGTTGGAAGTTGCTGTATTTTATTTACGATAGTAAAGGAAATGGTGTTTTCCCTCAGAATCATTTCCATGGGAAAACTCATGCCCAGGGAAGATAAAAGCTTTCGATAAAAGCCAGGAGGCTCTGGTCTGTCACATAGGTAACATCTTCACTGCAATTATACTGCAGGGTAACTTGCAGGAAGCATGGACATGCATGAGGTAGCTTGACCACCCATGCTGCTGTGATGGGTAGCAGTAAAGTTAAAACAAGCCTGTATAAGTTCATCTGAGAAGCTGTGTAAATAAAGTCTTGGCCCTCTTTAATATTCATGAAGTTCACTACAATTTCAGTTCAGAGAGGGTGCTTATTTCTATTCATCCTGAAATCACTCCCCTGGCTCCAACAGGGACATGTCATCCAGGGGCTGGCTCTGTATCTAACAAAAAGCAAGGCACAGTGCCTGGGAATATACCAAATGAGTAAAATGAGATCTTCCACATCACTTTTCCTTGAGAAGGGTTACCTCACACATGGCTTTAAGGAAAGGTAGCAGGATACTAATACAGTAAAAAGAGTGTATGCATTCTTAGGGCTTCATAACACACCTGAAGAACTCCATCCACTCTGAATTTAAAAAAAAAAAACAAAAGAAAGATAAACTGAATCCACATGTCCTTGCCTATCTCCCCCTCTCTTTTGTCTTTCTAAGATAAAAGCTACGATATAACCTTCCATCATTTCATCACAGCCTCACGCTGTGAACAAGTCAATACTTTTTATTATCACTTATTATCACAAAAGCTGCATTACTCTCTGATCCATTGAGTACGGATCAAGGTCCCGTTCCACTTGGTGCTGAACAAGCAGAGAACAAAAATACAATCTTTGTCTAAAGAAAAATCTGAATATAAGGCAAGAGAGTGGCTGGCTAGAGACAGATGGATAAGAAGGAATTGATGAGATCATTCATAGAAGCACAGAATCACAGAATGGCTTGGGTTTGAAGGGACCTTAGAGGTAATTTCATTCCAAACCTTGCTGCCATGGGTAGGATTGGAGGGCAGAACACAGAGGTGTTTTGAGGGAAGAAGGCAGGAAGATGCTTTTCTGCAAACCTGGCAAGTGTGTGTCAGGCACCAGAGAGAGGAACTGGCCAGGATGCAGAGCTGACCCACCATGGCTGAGCAGGGAGGCATCATGGGCCCCAAATCAAAACCAACTCCTTGTGCTAGAGAGGGGATAAGGAAAGCTGCACAGAGGATTGTCAAAGCAGAGCAGCAGAGGGTTTATTTTGCCACAGCGTCCTGCAAAGCCTTTGTAGAGGTCCAAAGAAAATGTGCTGTAACACCCAGTGGAAGGGAGGGCTTAGCTCTGAGCTGAGGCCCTGGTTTGGGAATGCTGTTCTTGAGAAACAATCTGCTGCTGTAGAGTCTGGGGAGGATGCTGGGAGGTTGTTAAATTTTGCCCTTCAACCATTATGCTGGGCCTAACTACTCACAGTTGCCAGTTGGAAGCAAGGAGAGAAAGGCTGAAAATTCAGAAGAACCCTGATTCCAGCCCAGCCCTGGGTTTTAAAGATGTTGCGTGAATCAAGCAAAACCTGTATTCTGAAATCTGAAATGCATTTTAAACAGCAGCTTTCTCAGAGTTTCCTCCTAAAGTGAGCAGAGAAGCATTTGGTCTTGCCTCCTTTTCTGTTCATTCCCTTTTCCTTTCTAATTTTTCCTTTGTAAAGAAACACTGAAACCAGAAGGATCTCTGAGACACCAGACCTGATCAAGCGTGGGGCAGAATCTGCTCGTTCCAATTATCTGCCAGCCTAATCATAAAAATATCACGGTGCACACTCCATATGTCATTTTTATTGAATTCATTCAGGAGTTTCTCGATTAATCTTTTATTATTCCTTTCCAAATCCCAGGGTTCCCATAACAGGGGCTGATCAGCTAAAGCAATTCTCACACAGAGAGGAAACAGTGAGAATTATTTTGGCTCTTGCATCCTTCAGTCACGTCACCAGAATTCCCTATGGCCTTTTCTTTGAGTGCCTCCTGCCTGAAGAAGACCCTGTGCCTTCAGTGCCTCAGCCCCTTGGCCCTCATCGTTCCAGACAGGAGAGCTGACCCCACTAAGGACAGCACTCAGGCAAAACCTGAGCAAAACCCCATCTGAAGAAGGAGAAATGAACATTCAGTGAATAATCCCAGGCATAAGAGGCTCAGTCCCAACACTTCTGGAAAGACAACTGGCCCAGACCAGCAGCATTTTGGTGTTTGTACTAAACATAACGTCAGTAGTATCAAGTAGATCCAATGCAAGGAAAAAACAGGACCCTTTTCAACCTGAAACCCTTGCCTTTCCTTGTCCGACCTTTCATGGCTCTAGCAATGGCATGCCGTCCTACATGATTTTTCACTCCACCTCTGTTTATGTTAGCAATTCCTGTGCTGCCACATGCAGCAGAGGGGCTGTAGCACTCCTGTTCTTCCCAGCCAAAGCTTCTATACCGGCTCAATAAAAGAGCAATAAAGGAGCTTTCCATCCCACACCTGGGATGCATCCCACCTGTGCAATTCCCTTCACCTAGGCAGAATGAGACCTGGAGGTATTGAGGGTTTCCCCAGGCAGTTGTGTTGCCAATGAAAAAATACTGCTGGGAGAACAGTAGCTAACTTTTTGTTATCTCCAGGGTAGGATATTCCTGTCCCAGTATCTTGTTTGGCATCTTCATCACCACCTCATTAAAGCTTCAGTTCATTAATTAAATATTTAATACATTAAATGAGGTTCCTTTTGTACGGAGGAGCTGAGATCTTGTTGCTGGTGAGCGTGATGCTGTGTATCCTCCTGGGAGGCTCCAATTTGCCATACTAATTGCACGGAGACTCTTCAAAAGGCCCTGTGCTGAGTGTTCGGCTGCTGAGCAAATTGTGAGCTCCACCTCAGCAGGAGAGAAGCCTGAGCTGGGAAAGACACAGAGCAGCAAGGCACTCTTCTCCACAGTCCCTGGCAGTCTGCAGAGATCGCCCGTGTGACAGGGCACAGTGCAAGGCAGCAATCCCAAGACTGAAAGTAACTTCCAGTCCTCATCTACATGGGGGTGCAGGCTGAGATGCAGCAGATCCCAGCTTTGCTAAATCGAGGAGGAGCCTTGCTAATTAGGGCTGTTAGATGGGTACCAGTTAAAGCTTTCTATTTGCATTTTAAAAAGTCCCACTACTGCACCAGAGATTTCTGCTCTCTTGGTTATATATATTGGAGCTGTACTACCACTTGACTCAGTACAGCAAAGATAGAGTCTGGTAAAAGCAGAGGTGGAAAAAGGGGAAGCTGGAAGAAAGGAAAGGGGGCAAGAATCTTGTGACAGTGTTCTCAGGGGTTCTTGGATGAGTGGAGAGACAAGAATGTTGACTCCATGTTCAGAAGGCTTGATTTATTATTGTATGATATATATATTACATTATAACTGTACTACTAAGAATAGAAGGGAAGGTTTCCTCTCAGAAGGCTAGCTAAGAATAGAAAAGAATTAATAACAAAGGTCTGTGGCTCGGACAGAGAGTCCAAGCTATCAGGTCTGTGGTTGGCCATTAATTGTAAACATTCAAGAGGCCCCAATCAAAAATCCACCTGATGTATTCCACAGCAGCAGATAACCATTGTTTACATTTTGTTTCTGAGGCCTCAGCTTTCAGAAGGGAAAAAATCCCAAGAAAAGATTTTTAGTGAAAAGATGTCTGCGACAGAATCTCCCAAAGCAGATGGGCTGCTGGTGGAATAGAACCTTGGGCCAGCTGTAAAACCATCCTGCTGCCTTACTCTGCCCTCATCTACACTTTTTTGTCCCCAGCCTGTTGTTTGCTTCCACCTCTGTCATTGTGGTGAGAAAATAACTATTCGTGTGGCTGAGCTGTGATAGAGAGGGTTGACACCTCCAGCAAGAGAGGGCATAAAAGCTAATTATTTTTTAAACCTTTGTTCAGCCCCTTCCCCTGCCTTCCTCACACACACCCATCCCTGATACCCATATAGAAAAACTATTAGCCTTACTTCTATTGATATCCACAAAAAGCTAATGATCCAAATTCCCAGTGGAAACTGCAATGGCCTAAACCTGTGGTTTAACTCTGAGGCCCATTTCCTAGGCTGAAGGAGGGACACACCATTAGTGTATCAGTGAGAAGAACATTATGTTGTAGTAGTGTTCAAAATCCAGTAACTAAACTGCAAAATCTGTAGACAGTAGGGATCAGGACCCCAGACTTCCAGCATCTGAAATCTGGCCTTTGTAAGATATATTAATCCTCCAGGGACAGGTGGCAGAAGAAATTGGAAGGGGCTTTGCCTCCCCATGTTAAGAGATGGCATCTACATGTGTGAACGTTTTAAGAGGAACATCTAACATGGAGGATTAGGTAAGGAAGATTTAAAAAAAGCTTAAGGAGGTTATTGGGCACAAGTTTTGAGGTGGAAGGGCTTTCCAGGAAGGTGAAAATGTAGGTGGATTAAGGCTTTACTCTGGGAAGGTGAGGGCAGGAGGAGGGATGGCAGAGAGAACACAAATCACAGCAACAGGCTGAAGTACAGAACACCGATTAAGAAACAAGCAGGAGGCTTTAGCTTGTCTGTGTGTGGTTAGGATGTTCTTTATAAAATGAAATCAGGCTGCTAAACAGGGCCAACAAAGCCCTGTCTTACACTGTGATAAAAAGGGTTTTCTTTCCTGTAATGACCTGCAACCCCAAAACAAGTTTGTCAGAGTAGGTTTGTCTGGGCTTCAAGGCACCTGACCCAGACTGCTTTTCCTGCCCTGCTCTCTTGTTGCTTTTCCAGGCTGGTTCCCCACAGCTTGAGTGTGAGAGGTCCTCACATGCCTGGATCTTGAATAGGTCCAGCAACATCAACTCCCTCTTTCCTGTTCCATTGACCAGGGAGTCAAGCTATGGAGAAGAGATATGAATCAGAGGGCACAGGTCCCTGGCACAGCTCCATAGGTCACCCAAAGGGACTGGATGTCAAGAAGTCAACTTCTCAGAGCATAGGAAAGGGAGAGGACAGATGTGTTTCTGCTCTGACACATTTTTTGTTCCCTTTTTTATCTTTCCTTTTAATGCTGTGTTAAGTAAAAGAAGCTCTACAAAAATGGGGGAAAAAAACACTGAGAGAAGGAGAGAATATTAAGAACTGATGAAAGATTTGGGGGAAGATAGACATTTGGGGAAATGACCAGGTGTAATAGCAGTCTGTGGCAGCAGTGGGTTGCTGTGCTCAGGGGTCAGACAGAAGGGGTTGTGGCCTTCTTTCTGGACACCAGAATGGAAGCAAATTGCTCAGACACTGAGCCACACAAAGGAACCACTGTGATGAACACAACGGATGAAGAAATTCATCCACAGCCAATAAAACACCTCCGTGGGGTTAGGCACCACTTGGTGCTCAATAAACAAGATTTAGTACACAGGTGGTGGACAACTCTTTAAGGGCTATTTGGCCATGGGTAAGGGCCATTAAATACAGATGCAGGAATTAAATAATGGAGACAACACAGTCTTCATCCAAGATCATGTTGCAGTTCAGTGATGAAATCAGGGATCCAGCCCAAGTGTGTTGACCTTTGATCTCCTGCTCTGCTCAGGAAGTCTACATCATCTCTCATTAAAGGCAAGTGCCAGACATGAGCAACCTACTGAACTCAGTGCTGGTACACTGTCATACGTTTGCACGACTGAGAAGGAGTTGGAAGGACAGAAGGTCTTCCTGAGCACAAAAACCAAGATGGGGAGGAAGAAGCCTCTTGGTAGGGCTAGGTCTGGATAAAGGAAAGTTTGCTCATATAAAATTTAGAAGGAGGTAGTGTCAGACCATTGGTCTTCACATTTGTCTGTTTGGCCCTTTTCACAGCACTAAATTCACCTGAAACCATGCACGCCTGAAAAATCTCAGTGATGTCCAGCCAAGCATCTATCTTCCTCCAGCTTTCTTCAGAGAACATCTCCCATGATAGTCAGAGATAAATTTTCTTCATGGAGAACATTTTCCTCCTAATTATTCTAGAGGAAACAGCTCCGATGGTGCAGATCTTTCTCAAGTAAAGTCCCTTATGTGGTAGAGTATAAATACCTGAACACATTCCCTGGCCCTGTCCATATCTCATGGATATAAATGCAAGGCCCTCTGTAGTGGACTTAAGAACGAGACATGACTGCCCAGGATCACAGAATGAGATGAGTTTGAAAGCAGTGTCAAAATACTCCTGTTACATGGAAATGAGCTTGTACCCAAACTTCTGTTTGTCAAAGTTTCTATGACATGTACTGTCCAAAGCCATGGTTTACTGGGGAAGGGGGCAAGGGTTTAAAAAAATATGTATTTTTTTCTCACTAGTTCTTAATTTTTTTCAAAATAGATAAGTTTGATGGTTCTTACTACTCCGGATTGACACATTCTGTTTGCCTGGATCTAATGCTGAAACTGCTGCTGTGCACTAAAGCTGTAATAAGTTAGGTAAATCCCAGATTACTCTAAAACAAACACTAGCTCTGAGTTATGAACGCTTTACTTCTCAGACTTTTTGGGGCTGGGGAGCAGGATGGTAGTCTCCTTTGTTCCAGCTCTTCTTTTCTGTAACACTGAATTGTTTTGGATGACAACCTGTCTGTTTTTTATACTTCAAATCACAATTCCACCTTCTGCCCCCCACAGAAATTTTCTTTTAAGGCTATTTCCTTATTAAGAACAGGAGACAAAATTTTCCATTGTGCAACCCAATGAAAGGATACTAGTGGAGAGTTTGGTTGTAGAGGATTTGAAACCCATTAGATCCCCAGCATAAAATCTTGGCTGGGGTGAAGAGCTGTGCGGGTGCTGAGATGACAGCCATGATACTTTCCCATCACCAGTCCATGCTAGCAATTTATGGAGTTTGGATGCAATTGCTGGCAATGACTTAACTGCCAGCATGGCCACAACAAATCACTTTCAGCATCATGTCAGTTTTCTGTGATTAAACTGTGGATCTGAGAAGACCCAGCCTCATGGGATCTGTTTATAAGGGCAGACAGAGGCAGACATGAGTGTTGCCAGAGCCACATCCAGAAGAGAAATGGATAGGGGCACGGTTCTGCACAGCCACACAACCATTCCTGGGCCCCATGACTTGGAGCATGATGTCAGACAAAGCTAATGAGGGGGAACAGACCTGTCTGAGCCCTCTCCTTCAGCCTGTGCGAGGAATTCGTGCCTGAATGCTACACAGGGAGATGCCATCTGTTTTGTCTGGGTCAAGGATACGCTGTCCTTCAACTGGGGCAAATCTAAGAAAGGAAAGGAGGCTGGTGGTGGCTGAACCCAGATGCAGGGAGCTAGAAGATAATGATTTTTTTATGCCCATGGGTCTAGTCCAGTTGGGATGAGGAGGATCAGCCAGCTGAAGTAAGCATGGAGATGGAGACTCACAGATCCTGCCCAGATGACAGGAGTGAGGAGGGGTAGGAAGCTCCTGCCAAGTAGGGCTATGCCACAAGAAGAAAGATTAACTAACAGCTGAGGAGCTGACGGCAACAGCAACAGCCAGTTCAATCAAATAACTTCCAGCATACAGCAACAGCATTTATCAGGTCCTTACAGGCTACCCAAAACCATAGCACCTAAATGGTTTCTACAGATGGTGGCATATCATTAACATTAGCCCTGTGCTTGCTTGCCCAATCCACTATCTGCAGCACATTAGCTACCCCACTATATTAGTTACCTAAAGAAAAGGCAGAGCTGTACCAAACAGCTAAAAAACACTCCAAAACATAAGACTGGTTTAAATAAGCCTGGTTTTCCCTTTTGTGTCCATAAACACCTGCTATGATGCTTTTGCATGTGTCCATGAAACCTCTTGCAAATCCAGAGTGGGATACGTTTTGCAAATGAACAGAAGATTTAAATTAAAGAGTAAGCAAATGTAGTGGAAGCAGTCAAGAGTGATCTGTCCCTCTCCCACAGATAAGATGCAGCAGGCAGAAAGGAGATAATTCTCATCTCAATTATACAGGCACGACTCTGAAGACAGTTCACAGTCCTTCAGAGGGCATTGGTGTGACTGGGACCAAAACCTGCCCAAAGGCTGCTAAAGGTGAAACTAACTTCTATTCCTCACATATCCCAAACCTCAAATAATATTTGCAGTAACAGCAGGACCATGGTCTCAGGTAGAGGGTCCAGGAATACCCAGATTCTTGTATCAAACCTACATCAGTAGCTCTAACACTGGGTATTAAGCTAATGAGATATGTTGCATGAATAATATGCCCAAGGCCTTTTTTGCCCATTGAACTAAAAATGACAAATTCCACACATTCCTCTTGGTTTCATTTTCATTGCTTATAACATGAACATTTCTCCCAAGGTCTACAAAAGACAGAGGCTGCATTCTTTGTGACTCACTGAGCTATCATCTGGTGACTGAAGGTGTAAGACAGACCAGATGTCTGCTGGGGCTACTGTCTGCAGGGCCTGCAGAGCTGCCTGCTCCCAAATCACAGGGGAAGGTGCCACCCTCTCAGACCTGCCAAGGAAATTGCTTATGTGATCATTCCCTAACCCACAGCAGTTAAAATAAAGCAGATTGGAGCTGAGTGGGGTCATTTTGGT
Source organism: Melozone crissalis (assembly GCF_028551555.1). Classification (NCBI taxonomy): domain Eukaryota; kingdom Metazoa; phylum Chordata; class Aves; order Passeriformes; family Passerellidae; genus Melozone; species Melozone crissalis. The sequence goes on along the minus strand of NW_026535786.1, from coordinate 16,391,174 downwards.
GGGGACTGCATTGGCAAACTGCTCTCACTAACATCTGTGTGGCATAGCTGGCTGTAAAAGGGTAGGCAACCTCTTCCATTGCTCCAGCTGGATCCAGAAAGGGATATGCGCTCGGAATCAGACTAGAGCTAATCATCTTATTTCTAAAAAGAATCAGAAGCTTTCTTTTGGCATAATCCCTTAAATCTTTCTAGCTACTTTCCTGTCTCCCAGGGCATGCTGCTGCCAGTTTTCAGAAGAATGCTGATGCACTCTTGCAGTGAAGGGGGAGACTTGCAAGAGAAGCCACCAGATTGTCTGTCACAGTGCTGATGGCACAGAAGTCTTTCTTTCACTCTTTTTTTCCCTGGAGTTTAGGAAGTTCAATTCAGCTGCTTAAACACAGTCATCTAGAGCCATGGAACAATTCCCACATGACCTAAAGCTACCACTCTGGAAGGGCACTGGTGTCCTGCTGGTCTTTGGTAATCTGCAGCAGTTTCATACACCCATGTGCATCTTTAGCAGGGGAAAAGGCAGCTAAATTTACACAACTGAACTGAGTTATTAGGTCAGCAATTCAGAGGTTTTTTTCTGACAACTACTATGCCAAGGGTCAGCCAGTGGCAAAATTTGCAGACCATATTCAATAAACACATTTATTACATGAAACAACGTGGGCTTGCATCTGAAAAGGTAAAAGATGCAGCTAGACACATTTGGGTTTTTTCAAAAGTATTTAGGTAGCCAATATGCAGGAATACACCACTCAAAACTGCACCAAGGAAAATTAAAGCATCCTGTCATTTCTGGTGACTTTCAAAATTCCAGGTGTTTGCACCATGTAGCAACACAGAGCTCCAAGCAGGAGCAGAGTTTACCAGCCCCAGACAGAGATGTGGCACAAATGCAGTCAAGCATTAGGCTCAGGAGCACACCACTACATCCTCTGCCTCTGGTGCTGCTCAACACTCTGCTAAAAGTGCTGAAATACAGGTGGCTACACAAGGGCAAGGATGGAGCCACAGTTTTCAGTACTCTGCAATCAGCTCTGTCATAAATTCATAGAATGGTTTGTGTTGGAACGGACCTTAAAGATTTAGTTCCAATCCCCCCTGCCACCTGCCACTAGATAAGGTTGCTCAGGCCCTCACCCAATTTGCCCTTGAACACTTCCAGGAATGGGACATGGAACTTTCTGGAAGCATGACGGGAAGAAATTATTTCAACTCTTACCCCACCATGTCAAATATTTATTTTTTTTTATAGTGGGGCCACAAATTTAACTCAAAAACTTTACCCTAATTTCACTCTTCCTCCTTCCTCAAATTATTGATTCCCTCTTCCAAAGTACAATGGCTTCTGTGTGCCTTCTTTATTTTGTTAATTACTCTTACTCAGCCAGAGGTAGGGAAGGAGGAGACCAATGTTATGTGAATGGATCTGACCCATCACCTTTTACCACAGCAATACCAAGTGACAAATACACTTAGGAAATCCAATTAGTAGGGAATCCACAGGATGCAACTGTTCATAAGCAGCACTCATTGAATACATTGGCAAACACACATGCAAAATGAAGGTTTGTTCAAGAGTGGATAAACATGCTGCATTGATTGGACAGGCAGCTGTTAAAAGTTTGTTTGTCTCTCTCAGATTAGTCAAACAAGAGGATAGATAGACAAGTAGATAGGCTGACAGACAAACATATAGATAGAATTGTTCCTGCTGAAGTGCAGGTTGCATTTTCAGGGAGGTGGTTTGGGTAAAATCAATAAACCAATTTCTGGAAGCCAGAGTGCCGCCTGTCCTTAGAAAAAGGCCTCTGAAACCACCCCATGCTCAGCTGTGAGATCTCTCTTCATGGGTTTCAATGAGAGTGAAATTGAGTGACTTCAATAACTTCATGCCGGGTTATGGGAGGAAGGTGAGGAAGGGTGAGTTCCCAACCATCTAATAGGTCTCTAACAGCTCGATAATTGGCCCATCCTGTGGGTGATTAAGGATGAAAATAACTAATTTCCGCTCATCTTACAGACTAATCAGATCACCTCACCCCTATCATTTTCTCCTCTATTTAAAGATGCAGTCTCCCTCTTTCTGGCATCAAAGGCTAGCAGGATGCAATTATTTAAGTTAGTAAAGAAGGAGTTCAGGCCAGACTAGTGTTAGTGAGTTCAGGGTACCGATTGGTTGCTCTGTAATAAACCTTTTACTGCTGGTTTCTGCTACAGTGCTCCAGCCTCGTGTGCAGCATAGGAATCCTGCTACCAGAACCCAGTGCTCTGCACTGGAAATAGAGAGGGTTGGGCTCAGACATTGGACCCAAGTCTGAATATTATAGCACTTGGGCATCCTCCCCAGCTTTGGCTTCCTAGCCATGCTTTCAAGAGTTTGTATGGCTGGTGATTTCTTGTTAGAAAGGCCAACTTTCAGCGCTATTGCTATCACAAAAAATACCATATACAGCAGATTAGACACAAGGCGCACATCCTGTGTGGTTCCACTGAGGCTTCTTGGCCACCAAGAGCAGGCAAGAGGCCACAAAGATGGAATTAAGGGCTGAGCAAATCGCACTGTGGAATGGGGATCTCATTTTACTCCTTGCCATGAAGCTGTACTCCAACCTGTGTCACTTCCTGCATGGCTCAATGCAACAGTAAATGTTTTGTCCCAGCTCAGGCCAGTCCTTGTCTAGATTCATGGCTGTGCCTTTACAGACCCCTTAGGGAGGGTCACAGACATTGGTTCTTCATGCCCCACCTGTGTACATAGGTCTAAAGAGGTGTTCTGGATTATATGGGCAGGTATCTCCAGGTTTAGTGCCAAATTGAGTGCTGGCAGTACTGGTGGGAAAGGCACAAGTGATGGGAAGATTAGTATGACAACTCTCCTTGACTAGTCCATGGTATAAAAGAAGCAGGGAGGTCCTTCTTCAGTAAAAAGATGTGGATTTTCTTTCACCAGAGGCTGCTGTGAAAAACTCTTAAGAGTTTTTCACAGCAACTCAGAAAAACCTCAGAGAAACACAAGGAAAGCCCTCAAGCTCATGTCTCTCTCCCCATATGAGAAGTTTGCAGTACACTGCTTTAAGTCACAAGTTTCATTCTCCAGATTCCTCTGCAGTATGCCCTGTAGTCTAAAAAGATTACAATATGGCATAACCCATGAAACTGTGGAATAAAAAAAGCAAGATTTTTCCTGAGAGAAGAATAGAGAAAAAATAAAATCTGGTTGGCAGAGATTTCTTCATCATGCCTGCCATTCTGGGTACTAAACACAATCTTCTACAAGTCTGCAATGGGTAGACTGTGGTTCATACAGGAAACTCAAGCACAGCTGTTTCAATACCATGAGTCTCTCTCAGGAGACCAGAGATCAAGATGATGGAACTGAGACTGAGACCTTAGTGGTGGCCTTGGCACTGCTGTTCCTTTGCACTGAGCAATTAAGCAGCATTCACAGAGGGAGAACTCCGGTCCTGGAACTGAATTGGGTCAGTTCACCGGCATAATCCTGATTATTTCCAAAAAAGTCCAGTGTCAAGTCCTATTTCCCTGAAAGTAGCAGAAACCACAATGAATGCAGTTTTCTCCCTCATTATTTTCAGGTCCACTTCTCCAGTTAGTCCTGTGCCCCACACGTTATCCACCTGTTTGCTTTCAGTGGCACAATCCCAACTTCCCTCACTTCATTTCATCCATGCTTTTGCTGCTATTATCCTGGAAACCTCTTGGCCCTCACCATTTTTGCTTCATGCCTTAAGCAGTAGCCTTTTCTTCATCTCCAAGAAAGGACAGCATTATTTTGCCCGGAAGGAAAGATCCAAATCTCAGTTACTGGCTTTCATTATATCTCTGCCAAGAAGGATGTCACTGCTGTCGCTTCTTGATAGGACTTCTGTTTCAGGCACATCTTTCATTGCTTCTGCTATGGAACTAAAGTCATCCTTTCCCCAGAAGAAAGCCATTGATGCACTCTTAGCACTACACACGCTCATTCAAAAAAGATGGACGAAGCTGTAGGTATGACAAGCCAAAACATCCTACCACTCATCCCACTCTCATCAAAAGCACATCTTTGCTCAGGACGTAATGATCCCATAGCAGAAATAGCTGCTATTATTCCCTATCATCACAGCTTCCCAATTTCTCACCAAATGTACCCCATCTCCAGCCACCATATGCAGCCTGGGCAGGTTGCCAGCTCATTTTGTGTGTGCTGCTCTGCAATGCTGGGATCTGCAATCAGAAGCAGGCCTGGTAGCTAATGGCAAGCAGGCCCATGCAAGGACATCTCCCAGAGTCTTGAATTTCAGTCTGGGCTCCTGTGTGTTTGCTAACACCCTCCGACAGCCCATCAACAACGATGATGGAACACCAGTCATTTGCAAGGCAGGGGTTGAAGGCCAGATTCAGCTTTACCAAGGCTTCAGTGCCCATTACAGTGTGCAAGAACATTCCTGGGTGCTCTCTGGGCAATTGTTTCAGAGGTTCAGGGAAGCATAGCTACAGGGCTGTGGAGCTGTCACAACGTGAATGAGTGAGATTTTAAACTTCTCAGCCGAAAAGCGTGGCAGAAGTAAACCTCAGAACTACAGCTCAGAGAAGTGAACCCTCCCACACCTCTCAAGGGCTCCCATGTCTCTCTGGGAATGGAAAGGCCACTGCCATTAACTGCTTCACTGCTAGCTCATAGAAGGAGAAAGCAAAACACCTTATTGACAACTACAGTGAGGATCTCATCTTGGCACCTCAGCATGGTGTTTGCAGCTTATTGGTGAGGCTTGGTAAAACATTCCCATTTCCATTCCTTTCGGTTCCATCCTGCCTGCAACATTCACATGAGGTTGAAAGGAGACCATAAGCAAGATGAGAACCCATGAAATAATAAAAAGTGGTCCCTTTGACAAACTAAGGTAAACAGAGTCAATTGTAATAACAAATATTTTGCTCTATGAAATGTGAGTCTTTTTCTCCCCTTTTTCCAGCTTGTGGAAGATCCCTGTGCAAATGGCAATTTCCTTACATCCATAAGCCATTAGAATTTATATACTATTATATGAGAAATATACTATTTTGTCACATATTTTGGTGGTAGTGTGACTCCAAATATTCAGTTTGTGAGCTGCAGTGCTTAGTCCCTGTTGGCCACACTTGGTAACTTCCTGCTTATCCATTATCCTGCTGATAAGCATTTCCAGTGTGAAAACCTACTTGTGGGGTTTTTCAACTAAATTTTCTTGATTTCAAACTCCTTCTCAAAGTCCTCAAGTTAAGTGAGTTAGCAATTCAGTTCTATATATCAATAATACCTAACAGCCCTTGTGTTCCCAGACAGACCCTGGAAAGAAGAGGGTGTGGAGGAAGGGAAGGCCGCCACACACTCAATAAAGGCATTATGAGAAATTTACACAGTTGTGAAATTACTTTTTTTTCGTAATGGTTTGCCAAGCTCCAGGATGGAGGCAGCAGCAAGATAAGAAGTGCAGAGTCTTACATACTTTCAGGTTTCCTTGCAAGTATCTCATATGGCTCTGGTCACCCATTCAGTATGCATTTGAGTATGTGCTTAGAATTAATTATTCCCAATGCCCAGAAGGGTATTCCAGCTTTTCCAGAGAGACCTATTCTAACAGTTTCCAGCACATACATAAAGAAACCCAGGCTTACACACATGACTGAATAAAGGCAGGCTGCTGATTGAGGTCTTCACTACTAATTATGTAATTATGTGTGTGTAGGCACAGACACATAAGCAGGATGCAGGCTCAGCTTACCTGCTCCACTGCACGTTCCCCCACCAGTTTTCACTGCAGCTGGGCTCCTGTCCCTTCTCCAGCACAATGTGCCACATTCACTCACAGAACTGATCTGCCCTCAAAACCACTTCTCTCACATTTCTAAATCTCTTGGCGTAAAACCCGTTATTCTCTTGACATTAGGCTATTCAATACCTGTCACTTCCCCCCTTCAAAAAAAAAATTGACTTCCAAGTGACATTATATGATAAGCAGTTATATACTGAGACTTCTAACCAGATGAAGCCCTTCCATCACTAGAGGCAACACGGAGCACATGGGATAAATGCTCGCCGTCACAGTGTCCCTCTGCTTGCTGCCTCACGTGAGGAGCTGCTCCTCGCTCACAAAGCCCTGCTGTTTGAACCTGCTCTGCAGCTCTGAGCAGCAGACTCTCTACATGAATATCTGCAGTAGTCCCAGTGCCAGAAAAGCTGGTGCTCTCTAGGCTACATTTGCAAACAGATTCAAACCCTTTTTTTTTCCTCTGCTACCCCATTTTACCAGTTCATTGATAAAATTCCTATCTCAGCATTAATGCTTGACATAAATCTGGTCCAGCATCTTTTGGGTCTGGAGCAGCACCTCACAGACTGTTCCAAACCTGGAAATGTATCCATGGTGTATCTTACCCTGAGGAAACCCTAGTCTCTTTCCAAACAATGGGGATGTAGTCATTCAACACTGCCGAAAAATGCCTCCAGAATGCAAAGCAACACAGAACCATGGTACGCATGAGGTTGGACTGAAAGCAAAGCCAATGCTTTACTGAAAGCAAAGAGCAAACTACAGAGGGAGACTAAGGTATGGCCAAGACACCAGGACTCAATACTTATTTTTCTGGTTAGTAGGTCCAAGATGCCCCAGGATCTCAGTCATGGTTTGTAGCTGATTGCAGATATTTCTGTGAGCCTTGTGCCCTGTCCTGTTGTGCCAGTAGAGCACTTCTGATTAGGACTCACCTGAGTCACCCAAACTCCCTCACCATCTTATGTTTTCACGGGAGTTGCAGGACCCCTCAAAGGTCAAGAGTAACAAATATTATTATTAATATAATAGCACTCAAAACAAGGAAAATAAACTCATACTTTCAGCATCTTAGAGTTTTCTGGGTTGTAAAAACAGCCCGCCCAGCCAGCAGTTTGTCATGGAGCTTAGTTCTGCCATAAAATGCTAATCAGCCTGAGCAGTCACGTCCCCCCTGCACCATATCTTTTTATGAGCACATTAACATGGTCGTTAGGAAGAGGGGACTCATATGGACACAAACACGCACCACAATCATTTATTTTCCCCTCAGACTCCATCCTGAGTGACTCTAATTCATTAGCAGGAAGCAGTTTTCCTTCTCCTCCTTCGAGGTGGTTTCTGGTTTCCGGAAACCCAGACATGCCCAGACTACCAAACTGTTGAGTCCCCATAGAGCATCGTTTATTCCCTATGACAGATGTCACAGGAGCAGGAAGCAGGAACATCTCCTCTGCAAGGAAGAACATTCATGCTCTCTGGAATCTTCACAAAGAGTCATGTTGTTGAAATAAAATACAAATGAGAAGGTTAAAAGTTAGAAATTCACTGAATCACTGGAGTGTAGTACAAGACAAACAAAAGAATTTGTCAAGATAATAACAAAACCTGTAGGAACCAAAAGCCACGACCTGAGAAGTAAGAATGGGAGGATGCTATGAATCAAACTACAAAGCCAAAGAACAATTTAGCTTGAACTTAGTGATTATTAACATAGTAAAATGCCCATCCATAACCTATAATGAGCCTTTACTCGTATAAGCCCCTTCGTCTTAGAGCATGCATAGTAGAATAAATGTGCACTGTATCTTTAAACCAAGAGGACAGAATGTAAAGCCAGTTACTCTATCTTTAGGTTGTTAGGCACACAGGAAATGGCAGGTTTTTATTGTTCAAAGAGTATAAAAATTAGCACCTGGCATACTGAAGGGGTGCTAACTTTGTGGATTTAACACCACCTATCTCCCATTTCTGCATAGACATGAAATAAAATCAAATATCTCTACTCTGTGTGTGGACTGGCTTCTTGCACACAGGGTTAAAGAACCCTGTGCTAGGGATAACAGTGTCATGTGGATCACTAGATGCAGCTACTTTTTGTTTGGAGTAAGGGCCTGTCAAAGATTTGATAAAAGTCACCTTTTTCCTTCAGATACCAAAAACGATCCCTCTGTATGTGATATAAAGATAGAGCTGGGAATAGTTTGGTGATTCAGATAGAGAGATACAGGTCACTGCCACTCAAGCTAAGAGAGAGCTAAAGCCAATTTTAGGAGTAGATAGCCAATCTCTAGAGGGCACCTTCAAACACACAGGCAGTGTGAGATGCAGAGTAAAGGAGAGCAAAGAACACAAGGACATCGGTCCTGTGGCTGTAACCCCCTGACTGGCAGGGAAAAGGATGACCCCCATCTCTGCATTTATGGTACCCAGACCCAAAGCATCACTGACAGGCCCAGGGTGTGACTATCCTGCCTTAGTCCCCTTCTTGCCAGATCCCATCCACTTGGGCTAAACAAGAATAAGGCAGTAGGAGCTTTAGTGCAAATGATTTTTTTCCCAAATTCTTTCTTTTTCCCCTATCAGTGAATTGTCCCCTCTTTCCATCTCCTATTCATTCCCTATCTCACTGTATGCAAACCACAATCCCTCTTTTCTTCTTTCTGCTTTATTTTCCTGAACACTCATTAACTACTCACAAAGGACCGTGCCTGGCAGATCGGAGCTGCAATTATCTCCTGGTTCTGACCCGTGTTCAGCGGTCAGAGATTAGCATCAGCAATAATAATGGAGTGCGAGATGCAAGCAGCTGCATGCTGGGGATTTGACAAGTGTCCAGACTGCTGGAGCCAACGTGAGGGGAAGGGAATCCACACAGGGGACTGTGTCCTCGGGAAGGGGGATGTGGACATTTTGGTTTTTCCAACACATCCTTCAGGCTTATTCAGGGAAGATGATCAACTTGTCCTCCGGTATTCCAGTTATAAATCCTATCCAACTTCCACTCATTCTGATGGACCCATGAACCTAAGGGAGGCAGGAGGCCATTTCTCGAACAGTTACCCTGCTGACTTCAAATTTCACTTTTTTTTTTCATTTTCAAAGTGTAAAACCCACCATGAAAAATAGAACTCCAAATCATACACATTAGCAAGGATGTACCTCCCAGACTGCTAAAATAAAGAGCCCTGCCTTTTCCCATCCCCAGTAAAGGATAGGAAAAAATATTTGACTTTCCTGACTTTCTGAATGCCTTCCCAGTGAGGGCCACCATGCAACTTTCATGCTTTCTGTCCACACACTCGTCTGTTTAAGGCATCCATCCATCTCAGTCCACCATACTGCAATTAAGATTCCACAACAGGCTTCAGTTGGGTCTCCTCCTCATTTCTCTCAGCTTTTCGACAGCTTTGTTTTTGAAAAACTGTGGCTTTGTTTGTATATGGGTTTATTATTTCTTGTTTTCAGTTACTGCAAACAGGCTCTGACAAACAGGTAAACTTGGGAAAATAGTTGATCTTTGGCTCAGTCTTATCTCCTCTATCCATCAATACTATTAGGGCTGTCTCTATGTCACATCCTTGGCTGAACCTTCAACACAGCAAGTCCAGGCTGTCACAACTTTCCAGGCAATGTTGGAATTTCCCTGTCACTTAACATCTTCTGGATACCACCTTTGTTTTTGCCTCCCTCAAAGGGGAAAAACTGTAGACAGGATTCCTAACTTTGGGGATGTATGAGTTCAGTATAAAACTCAGTCTGTTTATCTATTTGGCAATAATATTATAAGCTTAGCTGATAGACAGCAAAAAAACCCCAACCAGCCAAATAAAAAAAACTCACAAGCGCAACAAAAAATTATAAATACACGTACGTCTGTTAAAAGAATGGCTACGAACTTTGCTCATACTTGTTTCCAGTTAAGATGCTTAAACCACTCCTGGCCTGAAATATCCAGACTTTTAGAAAGCAAGAAGAGAATTCTCATCAGTAGAAACTTTTTTCAAAAGATTACTTCAAATTCATCCTGCTTCTAGTTATCTTAGAAATAACATGAGAACAGACCCTATCAGAGCATATCAGTGGTCCCTGAATCTGGTATCTGAAGACACCTGGACATTTGGAAGTGCAGCGATAATGAAAAAGAAAAAAAATTAATTGAAAGTTTCAGAGCCTCAAAAACTGATCAGCTTGAGATTTGGAGCAAGTTCAAATTTGATTTGCATTGTAGCTGATTAACCTTGTTCATCCTAAAAATATCCCTTAGTATATTTTCACAGTTATAAGATGTGTGAAAAAATGGCAGAAAGAAAGTGCTAGGAAACAATTGCTTGATTTGACGAAATGTTTAGAGTTCAAGTGGCCTCACACCCACTTTTGTGGCTTCAATAAAAATTTTTAAATTTTTTTATTATTATTTTTTACTGGCACAAAAACTTTCAGCAATTAGCTTTAGATTTCTATAGGTAAGTATTTGCACCAGGAGCTGCCACCTGCTACTTTCCCTTAAATAAGAAACCTATTATGTGTTAGATGACCAATCACAACAACAAATTGAGTGAAGGCAGAAAGAGCTATGCGGGGGAAAAAAAAATTGAAGGGAGGGGGAAAGTAGTAAAGCAGCAGCATTCCACTTTTCCAAACACAAAACATGAATTGAACAATGACAAGGTTTCATTCAATCCCAATCCACCCATTTCAAAGGCAAACCAGGTTCAAGAATGAGAGGAATAGCAGATTTGTCTTTACAAACAAGCTGCGGGTTTGCTGGTAGATAAAACTAGCACTGGGAGATAAAAGAAACAATAGGAAGGATTCCACTGACTGATGAATGGAATAAGATATTTGCATGTAGAAATAAACTTTAGCTTTGCTGATAAATGAAATTAGACATTAAAAGATGAAATAATGGGGAAGAAAAACCCTTAAATTCCATGAGAATTAAAAATTCAAAGGGAGGGTTATACATTAGAGGGAAATCTTTGGTATCAGGTGTATCGAGAAGTCTGTACCTCTCAAGTATCTCAGCCAATGGCAAAGAGAAGGGAAATGCAGCCAAGAAATTAGGATAAAAAGTGAGGCTGCATCCTACAAAAGTTTGAGAGATCCCAGGAGAATGCCCCATGGCCTCTCCCTTTATTCAAATAATGTAAAAGGACACCTCTGTCTCTTTTTTAGACATAAACCTCTGATGTTTGTGGATTAATTTTCCTAACAAAGATTTGTAGCAACATCCAGTTTTCACCTGGAGGACACCTGGTTCCGGCCAGCCATGGAGAGAGTTTATCACATAAACCCTTTTTAGTAGCTGTAGTGAAATCATTAATTGATCATTTATCACCTCCCTGGAAATGAATAAATTCCCACATCTGCTCTCACCCTTGCTGTTCAGAAGAGCACAGGATTTTGTCACGGAATGGACCAGGCAGATAACCCCACACTTTCACTTATATGCAACCTTCTAGTTATATTGAGTTCAAGCCATGCTGCTTCTGCTGAGTGAAAGTCTGTCTGAACTCCCACGAATTACTTATTCCCATTTAGTATGTGCACAGAAGATGCTGCTTTGCAGGGCTGTCGATCCAGCATGAAACTCACTTTGGAAAACTTTTTAAAGAGAATATCTGCATGATGGGGGGGAGAAGGTGGAGGAATAAATCTCCTGGTACTTTTGTTCATTATTTAAAGCAACTGTTATTTTCTCTCATTTTTGCTTTCAAATTTGATATCTAAGAGACAAGATTTCTTCTACTAGGCGTCACTGGGGGAAACAGAGCGTGCAATCCGTTTCAGGGAATGCTTTATTCCAGCATTTCAGGCAGGAGAAAGGTCCAGAGGAGATGAAAGAAGCAGCAACCAGGAAACTGAAGAGACTTTGAAATGCAGCTCTGGTCTTTGCTTGTTCAAACCTCACACAAGCCACTTCTTTGGGTGCCTCTGTATGGCATAATAATGCCATCCTGGCCTGTGTCAGCAACAGCGTGGCCAGCAGGACCAGGGCAGTGACAGTCCCCCTGTGCTCGGCACTGGTGATGCTGCACCTTGAGTGCTGTGCCCAGTTCTGGGCCCCTCACTGCAAGGAGGACATTGAGGTGCTGGGGAGTGCCCAGAGAAGGGCAACAGAGCTGGGGAAGGGTCTGGAGCACAGGTCTGATGAGGAGCTAAGGTGGTTGAGCCTGAAGGAGGCTCAGGGGAGACCTTACTGCTCTCTGCAACTCCCTGAAAGGAGGCTGTGGTGAGGTATCAGCTGGACTCCTCTCTCAGGCAACCAGTGACACAAGATGAGAGAAACCATTCAAGAAATGACTGGATATGGCATTTAGTGCCGTGGTCTAGCTGACAAGGTGGTAGTTGGTGAAAGATTGGACTTAAAGTCCAATCTTGACTTCAATATTGATCTTGAAGGTCTTTTCCAACCTAAATTACTCTGGGCATGTACCTTGTCTAACACTTCCAAATACAAAATGCAAGGAAGGGAAAACTAGGAAGTGGGGTCTGTTAATGGGATAAAATCTATCAGGGTTCCTCCTACCAAGCACCACTCTACAGAAAGTAACCCTAATGAACGTCTGACCAATGCATTCAGGTCCCCACATCTCTTAACTGGTCTTGTGGTTCATACTAACTGCTCTGCTCTGTCAGGACTCACCAGGTTGCAAAACACAAACACTAATGAAGCTGCAATGCCTGATTGAATCCATTGGTTTCTTCCAGAAGCTAACAGCCATGGGCCTCAGGGGGCTTCAGGTCATGCTGAGCACAACTGTCTTTACTGAAAAAAGTGTCTCAGATCTGATCTTAAGAGTCCAGAGTCAGCCCTTATGGTACTTGATGCACTCTCATTACTGAACTTTGCAACTTCTTCTGTCCCCAATGTCCTAGCAATTAACCAAATACCTGTATCAACATGCCACACGGTGCGTTTCCTTTTTTAAGACCAGCAGTTTGCCAAGGATAACTCACACACTATAGACAAGGCCATCAGATAAATACAGAGTGCATAATAACCTGGCATGCCTTTATGAGACCAGGAAAAACCAGTATATCATGGGATTTCAGGCAGGGAGTACAGCATCAGCAAGCTGGAGGGGAGAACATTATTAGCGAAGCACTTTCTCTGAGCTCCTTGATAACTTTGGATGAGGTAAGCTGGAGGATATGTTAGCTCTGTGCATACACAGAATGGGCAAGCCTTGTGACTCTTAATGGCTTTGTTAAATCATTTCTCTCAGCGAGTCTGTCTGTAATAAAGGATTGCTGCAGCTACCCTCATTTTTTAAGCTGCTTTGAGTTTTGCACATGGAAAGTATTAAGTGCTGGCATTACATCTGTTAAATTAAGGCCCTAAAAAGGTCAAAGTCATCAGCTTAATTTTTGCAAAGAGGATTGAGCAACACTGGGATCTCAGGGTATCTGATTAGTTACACCTTACAGTTTTTTCTGTTGTCTGTTCCACTGTACTTTGACTATGTTTTCCCTCTCAAAGGTTTGTGGAGGCTTTAAGTTAATTTGGTGGTAGCATAAGGTACCAGACTGCCAAACTGCAAGATTAAAAGGATCCTATGTGTTTAGATCTGCAAGAAATATCAGCACCAGCTACTCTATCCATTATTCCATCTCCCTTTCCCACACTCCCTTCCTACCCTAAAATAACCTCAGCAATTAAACTGAGAAAGGACTCACAGAAGGAAGAAAAACTGCAATCTCTGTGTCCCACTCTGTCCCAGCCCTCTCTGGCTCACTGCCCAACAGGAAGGCTATTTATACCAAATTTTATTTCAGGGGGACGATGACAGGCTCTGCTATATCTCATCTCCCCATCTGATGGGCAACTAATCAGCCACCAAATCATAATGATTTTCAGATGTGGAGCAGGCTCAGAAGGCAGAGGTGAGAAGCATTAAACATCCTGCCAACTTGCATACATGCAGTCACCTGAGCTTGAGCTGTGCAGGGTAACAGGTAACATCCACCAAAGCAAGCATGAACAGTGACAAACGTGAACCAAACAGTCTCTGTTTGCATAATCACCTCTTTCTCCAGGCCATAGAATGGCTTGGGCTGGAAAGGACGTTAAAGACCTCTTACCTCCAACATCCCTACCAGGGGCAGGGACACCTTGCACTTAATTAGGTTGCCCAAACTTTGTTTGAAGGAAGCAAAGATATTCTAGTTGACAAAGAAAGGAGACAACATTCACTCCAGCCACTGAGCCACATCCACCCCGGCCTCAGAGGAGAAAGCAAACAGGCAGACAAGCCTTTTTGGTGTGCTACAACTGCAATACCAATAACTTTTTCAGAGCTTGCTAATCCTAAACTCTTCATGATTTCTATGCACTCTTATCACCTTGGAAATCCCAAATTAATTTCATCAGTACAGAGGCTCCTTCTGTTATTTATCACATGGAAAAACATTGCTCTGCAGGACCATCAATCCAGCCTGAAATTCAATGTGCTGAAAGAAAGGAAAATCTGCATGGTGAAAAACAAAGGCAAAACCAAAAACCTCCCAAAAACAGTTTACATCAGGGGAATTAAGGATATGGTTGCTCTGTCTCAAGCCAAGGGGAAAGGATTATTTATAGTGGGCAGAGGAGGGGAGAAATAAACCTGCTGGTTCTACCAAAAGTATTCAAAGGTAGGTTTCAGAGCAAAATGGAAAAAAGTCAAGTGAGCTGAAGAATGCCTCTATATAACCCTTCAGAGGAGTTTTGGGCTCTCTCCAAATGCAGGTGGAAACCACTCAGATTTGATTTACATGGGTTTAGATTTCTCTTTCCTTGCCAGCAGGAGGACTAGAAATGGACAGAGCCTTCTATTTCAGTACCAAAATTTGTCAGAAAGCATGTTTTCAACAACCAGGGAGGGCACAGAACCAGTCCACCCACCTTAACACTCCTTTCAGCAATGTAGAACTTCTCCCTTGGGGCCCACTGACTCTCTTCCTTCAAATCCAGTTTCAGAGTACATTTCTTCTTGAAGTTTCTTAAGAAGTTAAAAGTCTTTCCTCTTAAGCAATTGTGACAAAAATAGCCTGATATGGAAAAAACCCACCCACACATAAACATCTAAGAGCTATTCTAATGTATATCACATTTTTCAGGGAGAAGGCAGGGTAATCATGTGTTCCCTTCGCCTATCAGACTGCTGGCTCCACAGGCAGCATGCCTCTCTGCAGAAAGACCTTTCTATCCATGGCTGATGGAGTTTACACCTCTCTCAAGGAGAAGGACACAGGAACAGGAGGCCCTCTAGATCCTGACATCTGACAGAAGAGAACTGTGCTTTGACAAGGACAGCTACAGCAGCACTTCACAGGGTGGTTTAGGGTGAGGGGTTCAGACCCAGACAGCAGAAATGCAGATGTTTAAAGTCATGGTAGATGAAGGTCAGCCTCAGTCTCCCATGAGATATGTTACCAAATTGCAAAAAAAAAAAACCCAAAAGCCCCACCACAACCAAAACAACAAAAAAACTTCACAGAGCAAACAATGAAAAATTAAAGGAAATTTAATTAACAAGATGGATCTTGTGGAAATTTGGAGAATCTCAGCAATTTCTAAAACACTCATAGAACTCCATTCAAGAGACAAAGGAATCAGTGACCTGCAACTCACCTGTACTTATCTCTTCTCTTGCTGTGACTTCAGCTTGATAATACTGTGGAGTTCTATTTTACTGATCTTCCCTTGAAGGGATCATTTGACTCCAAAGATCAAACCTGCTTCCCCACCAGAAAATATACTCTGTATAGGGACCGATGTTTTTGTCCGGTTCATGAAACAACCATCAGCTGGATCAGATTGGAGCTAATTTATTTTAATACTTTTGAAAAAGAAGAAAGAGGAAATGAGGAAAAATACTTTTGAGAAAGAAAAATATCTCATATATGTAAGTTTTTAAAGAAGCTAATTAAAGCTAATTAAAGAAATCTGCTAATTAAAGTCAATTAGAACCTGACTGACCCATAATCATATTAAAATACTTACAGCAGAATCAAATTGTCCCTGCAAAAAGGGGATTTTCCTTTCCTGCATACAATTCATAGGGAGGACAGAGGAGAGTTAGGGGAAGCTCCCCACTGTGCAGATGTTTTCCTGACATGATCCAAATAGGTGCATCTGAATGGCATAAAATCTGACAAGGGAATTCATCTGTATAGGGACTTCACCTGTCTGCAAATTCCCCTGGATGGGGGATTTCACATGGGGAGCATCCCTCTCACTTACCATGTCACAAAATGACTGCCAAGTGACTATGGACAACTAACAGAGATTTGTCTCCTAAACACCCATCTATTATTTTTAGAATTATCTACTTTTCAGTTATTGAGCAAGCCTCCACAGCTTCATACCACCCATCCTCCTAGACAAAAGGACCTTCACATCCCTGTCTTTCAGAAGCAGTAGGGCTACAAAAAGCCATGCCCTGTGCTAGTGCCATCTGCACTCTGAGACAGGAAACACCAGGCTGTAGCCTCTGTTTTAGTACTGGCCAGAATGGCACACGTGATTTTAAATACATGTCGAAATATGCCTAAATTGAGGCTCTGAAGAGAAAGGGCATGGTGCATCTTCTTTTCCAGGGCAGCTAAACACCAGTCTACAGGAGAAGCAGGGCATGAACCAGGCTGGCTTAAACCCTAGGCTGATGTACTAAATGCAGGGCTGCTTTTTTCCTCTGCTGCTTACTTCAGTTTCTCCTTGTGTTGTTGCTATTCTAGTTACAGAGAAGGAAAAACAGTACCTGAAAATTTGCATCTGCATCAACATCAACCCAGCCTCCTTCTAGGGATCCATGTGCCCATATTCTTCATTTATCTTCATTTCACACTGTCGTTCCTGCCAGCTACATTGTCTCTGCCAAAAACCTTTTGGAAAGAGGAAGTGTCATGAGAACCGCTGCAATTATAGATCCAAACCTACACCAGCTGGGTCAGTGCAGCCTCTTCAAAAACTTTTTTGTGGCTAGGACCACGTGTTCATATACATACATCTCTATTTTCATGCATGTCTGTTTCTTTACTTCTCTTCATCAAGCAAAAGCCACCATGCTCTGCAAATTTACAGTAGTTTGTGCCACCAAACTCTAGATCTTTGCAGAACTATGATGTTTGCAGCAGACTGAAAACAAGTTTGCTGTATAAATGCTGACTTTGTGGCACAGGTGGATTTTGGAGCAGTGAACTCTGTGCAGGGAGATCACACAAAGCAATCCTCAGTAAGCCTGTGAAATTGCACTGATGGCAACGCATACAAATGTGGTGGATAAGGTAAAGGGGATCCTGGTGAGCTGTAGGAAGAGCTGAGCTTTGACAGAGCATCATCATGGGGATGGCTGTAAGCAGTCACTTAAACCTCGGGTTTCTGCTGTTCCTTTCCAGGAGACCCAGCTTGAAAAATAAACTATTCCCAAACTGTGTGTGTGTGTTTGACCCCACTGCCTACACAGGATGAACTGTATAGTTAACTTGCAATCTGCTACCCTATTCCTCTCCACATGGTCCCACTAACTGCTGCTCCAGGCTGGCAGAAAGGGCAGCTCAAAGGGTGAGAAATGCTGAAAGCCCTCACGCCTGTCGTGCACAAGGACAGCCAAACAGCCCTGGAAAGACACAGCTCTGCTTTCTCCTTCTCCTGTGCCCACAGGAGCCTCACTGTGGGGACAGGGGCTGCAACAGGAAATGCAACAGGGACAGCTCACAACCTGAGCAGAGGCCAAATGGAGCCAGTGAGGCAGAAGCAAAGGCTGGGGAAAGCAGACCACGGCTCCTGCAGGGCCAGCCTGTTCCCCAAACCATCCACATCACCTAAGCAGTGAGCAAACCTTGAGCTGGTTCTGGTCTGCTGACCTGGAACGTCTCAGGGGCATTCTTCTGCAACTTGCTCCTGTGAGTATCCTGACTTTCTACTGCATTATGCAGGCTTGCTGTGCAAAACCCTCCTGGATTCCATGATATAATAGAAATTCAGGGATGAAAAAAAAACCCAACTTCAATTCTTTCAAAAGGAGCCAGAGCTTGATTTATGTCTTTCTGTCTCACCAGTGCTAGCTCAGTTGGGAGATTCAGGATTTCTGCAAAGAAAAGATTGTTTTGAAACCTCCTGAACTTTTCTGAGCCAGAAGGTGGTCTGAACATAAGTCTTATTTTATTTTTTATTTTTTCTCTCTCTTTTATTTGGGGCACTCAGTGACAATCCCCCAGTGAGCCATTTGCTAGCCAGCAGAAGCAGAGATTCAGTCTCTCTGCACCAGTGCAGGATACAAACAGCAGTATGCACCTGCCTAGGGGGCTAGGTCAGGGCAGGCTGGGTGGGCCTGTCACAGCAACAGCAATTTATCAGGCATGCAATGGCTTAAGGCTGCAGCAGCCTCACCTTTGCAATAACCTGTCCCCCCTAGGAGTGCCCTGGGAGAGGAGCTGTTCTGTGCAGACTGCTGGACCTAGACCTGGCCTGTACAGACAGGCAGGCAAAGCAGGGCTAGAGCCATGGCAGAACACAACCACTTTTTGGAGGCTGGTTTGCCCACCCATGCCAACCACTGCACTCTCCTGCTGTGTGAAAGGCTGGACTGAGTGTCCAGAGCACCTAAAAACATCCTTATCCTTTCTCCCACACATTAAGCGCTGCAAGTTATTTTCACAGCTGCTTTTTTATTTTTCCCCTATTACTCCTCTGCCTGTCACATCTGCCTTCTTTGTTCCACTTCTCCAAGGCCTCATGGTGCACACTTGCTGGAGAAAGGCTGCTGTGCTCAGTGTTGCCTTCCTCATTTGCTGCTAAGCACGAGGAAGCCTCCCCCACAAGAAGCTTTCCTCAGGACACCCAGGCACTGCAGTAGATGTACACAGAGTACATTCTGAGGCAGCAGTGGCTGTCCTTGTCTTGTCCTTACACTCACACTGCCCAGCCCCTCTTGGCCCCTGTGCAACATCCACACGGGTGGGCCAGTCATTCCCATCATTCCCATAGAAACTTTAACTAATGGGACAACAGGCAGAATGTGCCTCTTATTGTCCCGTCATTCCCACAGCCCTCCCTCTCCCTGTCCCTGCCAGGCATAGGTGATGTGTGGTGGTGTGTGGTGGTGCCAGATGACCACTTCATATCCTCATGAGTCAAACCTTAGTATCCCTTAATATTTGCTCCCAGCATGTAAGTGGTGCCTCATGTTGTTTCCTTCTGTGACCTCAGTATCCAATTCCTGTTCCCCTTGGCTGCTTTACTTGCAGGAATGATACCATCTGTGGCAAGATAATACCCTCTATGAGCTTCTCAGTACATGTGGTCACTCTGATTCCTTCCACCAAAACCCCCTGGAACGAGGAGCAAGGCGCCATGAGTAACCCACATTTTTAGCTAACACAAAAGCCTTTAACAGCAGCTCTTTTAAAACCTCAGGCTAATCCTATTAATGCCTAGCTGCAGGTGCAAAGGGGTTGATACCTCCAGTCCTGTGCCTCCCACAGGCACAGAGGTGCTCCTGGGGCGCTCCTGCCCGCACAGGCAAACACAGAAATGTTCTCCAGCACGCAGAGCACACTGAACTCACCCCATGCAGCACCCACCCGCAGCTCTGCTCGGTGTTTTGCTGGGAGAGATAAGCTGCACATTGGTTGTTGTGGCGCAGAGAGAAAGCAGAGCTCGGGGTCTTCATCAGAGGCAGGCACAGGATTTTCAGAGGAAGGCTTCAATGCATGACTCCGTGCCTCCGATCTTATCTCCCGTGTCCGTCGTTAGCATCAATTGCCGGTTTGGTGGCATACCGATAGCAGGATGTGATCTCTGTTGTCTCCCTCCTTTCCTCTGGGGTTAGGCACAGCTTTTTCTCATTACCTTTTTGTTGAAAAGTGTTTATCGTGGCAGATAATCTGAGAGAAAGCTTCTTCTTGAAATCATTTGTCTTTTAGCCATAGGAGTAGGAAGTGTCTCACAGTTTCAGTCTCCCCTGTCATTTAAGAGTCATTCTTCTTTCTTATACTACTGTACTTCCCACTGGCTGTCCAGCATTAAACTGTGGTCTGTATCTTTCCATGTGTAGCCAAAAGAACCCCAATCACACTTGGCATAAGAATTTGGGGTGTAAGACAATCTGTAGATGGGGTCGAATTCCTCAGTTCAGGCTCTCTAACTGCCTGTTGCACTAAATTTGCCTTCACGTGGAAGGTTTGGTGTTGGTAGCTGCAGGTGCCCTCAGTCCCAACAGTGGGTGTCTGCTCCATCAGCTGCCTGCTTAAGGGAGCAGGCAGAGCTTTACAGAGGACAACACTGCTTTCGCTCAGATTTCGGGTTTGAACCTCCAGTGCTTTAAGAGCTGACTGGCTCAAATCAAGTGCCATGAAGTACTGCAGCTTCTTCTGTGTATTGGTGAGAAGTGGGGAAGGAAAATTACTCTTTTCTATAGGTAATTTTATGGCTTCTCTTGCCATGCAGAGGAAAACAGTGAGATTAAGATTTTCTTTTTCTATCTGATGTGAAACCTGGAGATTTTTTTTTAATTGTAAACTGGTGATGAAAAACTGAAACTTTTGTTCTTGTTTTTCCATTCCCCCTTGGAATGGAAATTCCAAATCAGAATGTTGACATTTTTGATCAAAACAAAGCTTTTTGATAATCTCAAAATCAAAGTACTTAGTTTTACAGAAGTAGCATGAAATAGTGCATTTGAAATTGTTGCAACAAACCAAATGTCCCCCTAACACAGCTACATCCAGAAATTGCTTCCCGGCCTGATTATGGCTCCAGGAGCACAGTCAGACACAGGACTCACAGAGGCCCTGCTTTAAGCTGACCAGACAAAACTCATTGCATCCCCATTGCCTTTTGGGTTTGCAGGTCTTCCTTTGTACCTAGTGCAGAGCAGGAATGGGGGTGTTGGAGAGGCAGCCTGTGAAAGTGATGCACCCTGTGGAAACACAGGCAGAAATCTGCTCAGAACAAATCTGCATTTTATCCTGGGGGGAAAGAGGCATTTATGAGGAACATTTTCACACAGGTCTAGCATGCATGGCACTGTGGAGAGAAGAGGAGCAGGAGGGGTATCTCATGCAGATGAACCATTAGAGCATCCTGCTGTTCCTGCAATGACTCACGTACTTTGTTACCTTTCAAATCCAGCCCTACTCGGTGCCCACACACAGCAGAGCAGACCCACAGGACCCCTCTCATGCAGGGCTCCACAGGCAGCCCCTGCTCCTGCATGCACATGTCAGTCAGAGCTCACACTGTGATAGCACAAACCCACGCACAGGAGCCTCCAGGATTCTGATGTAGAAGTCAGGAGCAGGAGTAACACACCCTCCTATCCGAATATTCATACACATCGTCTCACACACCATGCTAAGGTGCACGCAGGACTTGCAACATATTTCCTTATGTTTTCTGAAATTTCCCTAGGACCAGACATGCTTACTCAGTGGTTTAATCACAAGCACACATAGCATTCAGCCCTGCCACTCACAAATCATCCCGTCTCCCTTGGGAGAGTGGATCTGGCAGCCTTGTCTCCGCTGAGACAGAGGCTACAGTTTGTGCCAGCAAGAAAAGAAATCCCGCCAAAACCTTGAGAACAGCCCTGGGCTCATTCACACTTTCTTCTGCTCCTGAGGGAAAAGAATAACAATAATAAAAAAACCCAAACCAGCTGTGAATTTATTGACTCTCCCTTAAGAATCTCGGTGCAGTAAATTCCACCTTCATGGCGCTGGCTAATTATGCATTTATTTAATTCCGTTGCTCTGGTTTTTTTAATGATTCTCTGCTGTTGTTTGAAGTTCGCTGTCTATTATTTGCAATAAAACCCTCTGTCATATTTTTGCCTCATTATTCCAAACAAACAGTGCATTTTCTGCCGCCCTCCCTTCTCTCTCTCTCTCTGTTCCCTGCTCTGCCTCGCTCCCTGCCACCCTCACCTCTCGACTAGCACTCCCCGAGTTTCAAAGACCAGCTGTTAGCATTTTGTCAACGGAGTGCTTTTGAGAAACTTCTGTCACGGGCTCCTGCACAGCAGGGGCTGCTGAATAAAATATCAGCCCTTCAAAAGGGAATTAAGGCAGGGAACAAAAGCAGAGGGGAGGACAAGGAGAGGAGAGGCCGGCTCTGCGGTTCCCTCCCGCCCAGCAGTTTGGAAGAGGGGCTGTCACATCTGCCCGGGACAGATGTGGTGTCCAGCACTCCATGAGAATTGCCTTTGGGATGAGAAAGAGAAGTGAAATACTCTTCCTAGGGAGGAAGTAGTGCCACACTTAGTTCAGTGACACTGAACTCGAGTGCAAGTTTCATCCACTCCCAGCTACAACTTGCAGGATCTGACTCCACTCCCTGACTTCCTTACACTTGCCCAAGCTTCACTATTTAAGTTTTTCTTCCAGCCCCAAAAAAAGCTTTAAGACTTGCTAATATTTTTTTTTCCAGGTTTCTGAAACCAAGTTAAAAAGAGGAAAGTGAGTTAATGCACTTGGTTTCCACTGATAATTCTAAATCAGCAACCACTCATTCCCATCTTCAAAAAGGAGATTTGGGCAATTACAGGCCCATCAGCCTTATCTTGATTTCTGGGAAAGTGATGGAACAAATGCTTCTGGAAACCATTTCCAAATATATTAAGGATAAAAAAGAGAGTAATTGGGAGTAGTCAGCATGGATATATGAAATAGACAGTACACCTGGCCAACCTGTCACACTTCACAATGAAATGACCAGTTTAGAAAAGGAGGGAAGGGATGTGATAACTCTGTGATTCAGGAATGACCTGGACAGTGGTGAAGAGAGCAAATTCAGCAAATTTGCGGAAGTTACAGTACTGGAGGAATGGCTGGTGCACCAGAAGGGTGTGCTGCCACTCAGAGGGACTGTGCCAGGCTAAAGAATTGAGGTGACAGGAATCTCAAGATGTTCCAAGGGAAGCACAAACTCCTGCACCCAGGAAAGAAAACCTCATGAACCATTATGTGCTGAGGTTCAACTGGTTGGAAAGCCACTCCACAAAAGAGTCTTTTGGAGTTCTATTGCATAAATAATTGACAAGGAGCCATCAGTGTGTGTGGCAGTCAGCAGCCTCTTGTGAAGAAACATTGACAGTGGGTCAAGGAAGGTGATCTCTCCTCTCTTCTCCTCTCCTCTCCTCTCCTCTCCTCTCCTCTCCTCTCCTCTCCTCTCCTCAGCACTGAAGGTACAGGGTTTGGGGTGCTGTGTCCTAATCTGTGCTCCCCAAAGCAATAGTGACATGGACAAGCTGTGGGGTGGTCCAGCAGGGAGTAACTAAGGTTATCAAGGACTTGGAGCATTCAACACACGAGAGGCTGACAGAGTTGGGATTGTCTAGCCTCAATTTAAAATGGCCTTGGGTGAATCTCACCAATATAAATAAATGATGGCAGGCAGCAAAGACACAGTCAGACTCTAGTTAATGGTGTCAGTGAAAGAGCAAGAGACACAGGGTGCAAAATTAAATACAGGAAATTCCCTTCAAAAATAAGGAAAATAAAGTTTTTGTGTGTTTTTTGGTTTTGTTTGTTTGTTTGTTTTTGTTTTTTGCTTTTGAATTGGTTTAGTTTGGTTTTTGTTTTTGTCTTAGTTTGGTTTTTTCCTACAGTGAAGGTGGTCAAACACCAGAACAAGTTGCCCAGAGAGGCTGTGGGGTCTCTAGCCTGGCAGCTATTCTGACCCCATCTGGACCCAGTCAGAGCAATGTGTTCTATTTGACCTTACATTCAGTAGAGGAGTTAGACTAGAGAAGCTCCTTCCAGCCTTAATAATTCTGTGACTGGAGATTCTCTGGTCCCTGAGCACACTTCAGATAGATTTCAGAACAGTCTGATAGGAAACAGGAATCCAAAGAGGTACATTTAACCTAAAAACAGGGTGTCTCAGCAAATTCAGGATGATTCCAAGTAGAATAACCTTCAAAACTCATGCCTTTAACCACAGTTTGCCTTTGTAACATTTTGTAGCAGATAAATGACTCAGCTTGCTGTGATTATGTTCTGCCATTATACGGTATCTCTATCTGGAGGAAGAAATGTTGGCTCATGTGGAACCCTTGGCCAGGACAGGAGAGTTTCCACAGGGAGGGATGCCTACATTTGCTGCTTCTCTTATTCAGGTCCATTGCAGAAACCCCGCACCACAGGATGCCCTCAAGGAAACCTGTTGGCAGATGAAAACATTTCATCCTCATGCAGTTTTCTGTCACCTATTGTGAAATTTTAGCTTAGGTGGTTATTAAGATGACTTAACCAGGCCTGTGCTCTCCAGCTCTCCAAATATCTAGACTATTAGTGCATATATCCTTTCTTCATAACTTAACAAAGCTATATATATTTAAATCTGTCCTTGTAAATAAAGTCAATCCAACCTTTGACTACGTTCTTGCTCTGCACTCCATACAGCCTGCCAAATATTTTGGAAGTCAGGTGTCCACACTGCAATATTGTATTTTAAAAGCAGTTACACTGGAGCTGTGTGAAGAGGATGTTCCTCCCACCTCTGTACCATGATACCTTCACACTTGAAGTTCCTAATTGGAGGAATAAATCTTGGATTCATCCTTTGTTTAGCAGCTGCCATAGATGCTTACAGCATCACCAGCTGCTGCTTTTCTTTTCCTTGGCGAAAATAAATGCCTGTTTTGGATGGGATAAGTAAACTTTATATATATAAACCTGTTCCATGCACCTATGCATGTGTATGTACATACATTCCTCCTGTCTTTGAAGGAAGAGGATATTTACTCAATTTATATCCTGCTCACCCTAGTGTACTAGTTAAAAGCACTTTCACATTTCACCACATGCCACTTTGATGTATTAAATGCAGTATAACTCACTTTGAAACAAAATGCTGCTTAGAATTCTAACAAATTTTCTCGAAACTTTAAATGCAAAACAAATAATTTCACAAAGAACCAAACAATGTGATCCCTCCCAAAACCACTGAAATTTTTGTCTCTTTCTCTCATATTTTTTATTTTAAAGGGAAAAACATGGACCTTTTTGTAGACCTGTTTCTGTATTCAGCCTTAATCAATTACAATGACTTGTATTTACTCATTAAATGTCATCTCACTGGTTTTTGTTTTCTCTGATGATTGGCTCCTCATTAGTAAGTTTATACTAACTTTTCCACCATATTTGGTGATCTCAAATTGTTATTTGAGGTACCACATTTAGTTTGGTGACATCGTGTCTTACTGCAAGCACCCCTCAATTACAACTATTGCAGTAGACAACAGGCATGACTGGAGTGCTAGAAAATATAACAATGAATAAAGATCAAGGGTGGTGCTCATTCAACAAAAGAGAAGTGACAGGGCAAGATATAATGTAAAACTTCCTTAAACAACTGAGTTATTGAATGTTCTGTATGTCTGTGGTAAACCAAATAAGAACCTCCAGAATATAATTACCCCTTCTCCTGGTCCTTCAGGTCCTTCCCATTACTTCTTTATTTATATCAGCTTTGGCACATCTGTTAATTCTCTTTCATCCCTCTCGGTTGTGCTACCTTTAATGCACATTTATTTATTTATCCCATTCTAACATAAGAAATACACATTATTAACCTTCCTCTTCCCAATCTCCCCTAGTTCCCTCAAAACACCCAGGGAAGCGTACAGTGAGGACACTAACAGGCAAGTGTCATATTAAGGGATGGACTGAGAATTTCCCAGAAAGCAGGGAGGAACCAGTTCCTTGGGTAGCAAAGAAACCAAAAGACCAACCTAAGGGTCTCTCTCCTGCAATTAATAATCTGCAACATATCAGGGGCCAAAGACATTTTCACACCATTGCTTCTGATTTGCTAACAAACACCAGAGCTGAAGTGCTGCACAGGGTATTTTCCTTCCAGGAGGGACAGCTAAAGCAAGCCTGGGAATACCACACTCTGAGATATGCCATAGTCACCAAGGTGGCTGGATGGGCACGCAGTGAATTGAGGCATGGAGTTCTGCTCTTGGGCCAAGCAGACACTGTGGGCACAGAGCACTAGCACACATGGCTCTGTAGCTAGATTTACAGGCCTGCTCTCTGTGAAGAGATGAGCTAAAAAATTGGGAGGTGAAGCTGGATTTGGGACAGGTAAATAAACAGGAAGCTGCATTTCTGCCTTAAAGAGATAAGCCTGGCACTAGGGGATGTATAAACATCAAGGCAATCCACACCACTGTGAATGGATCTTTTTGTTGCAGAGCTTTAACACCCTGATGGGAAACACAGGACTGAAAATACCATATATTACCTCTGCCTATGGTCTAACAGTAGTTTTCAGCTCAATCCTTGGAGTTCTGGTATAAACTGTTTCAGGGGAAAATCTGAAATAGGTGATTTTGAGAATGAGGTTTATTACCAATGGTGCCCAATTCACCCCATCAGAGTCTATACCACTTCTGGCATGAACATATCCACAGTGCCCACAAAGGGAAAGAACCTCAAAATTGCCACTCTAATGACTGCACTTAAATTGCTGATCAGGTTGGGATTCAGAAAGCTAAAATTTCAATTCCAAAACATAGCCCGAGGCCACAGCATGTCTGAAGCACAGGTTTGACAGAAGGGGCTCTCATAGTGCTTCACTGACTAATGAGATTAAAGGGTTTTCATTAAATCAGTTGTAGTTATAAGGCTCTCCCCTTATTGCACTTGCATCTCAAAAAGGTAAGTGGTACTGTACGATTTGATATATTTGACTTGGAAAAGATTAACAGCCAGTTTGAAGTTTTCCATTCAAAGTAATCCAGTATCAAAAGCCTCACTTGAGCCCCAAGAGTTTGTGAGCGATACTGTTTTGAATTTTAGTATTCGGACAGGGACAGAGATCTTTCTTTCTGGTTTCTGATCAAAGTATTTTTCAAATGAAAACAGCCCATATTTAAAGTTTTTATATGTCTATCTATGAAGACATTTCATTTAGATGTGTAACTATACCGGATTACACAAGCAGTGACAATTAAAGAGTTCAAGGTCACAGAGTGGGATCTGGACAAAAGTCTATCAACAAAAGTTGATAGAAGGCAACTGACACAAACCCTTCACTGATCAGTCAAATGCTGGTTTCTCCCATTTCTGCTATGATAGACTTTTCATTATGTCACAGAGTTCATCTACTGCCTGTTGGTAGTCCACCTCTGGCAAAACCAATTCTGAAATCTCACAAAGGACTTTATGATCTAATTCTAAGTAAAACACTGAGTGCAAGGAAAAAAAGTACCTTGGCTAGTGGCTAACACGGATGAAATCAGAGGATGCAAATGCAGACCTCAGAAATCTATATCTTCATTTCTCCACTGCAGCAGAAGGGGGCAAACTCACTGTGTACATTAATAGAAAAGCTTCCACGTGTTGATAAAATGGGAGGAAGACCAGGAAGCAGGGCAAGCATTTTATTAACATACACATGCACATTTTCCCAGCTGTATTTCCTCAGGTGGGAGGGGGACTCTGTGGCATCCCCATCACATGAAGTTAAGGACCTGCAATGGGAAAGAAAGCATGGCAGCTGCAGCCTGTCTACACATCTCACACAGGAGCTACTCACATTAACAGCAGATGATACCTTTCCCACTGCAGTCTCTGCAGCATTTGTGAGACATTAGAATGCAGCAAGATGTACATGGAGAAGGCTCAATGTTACATCAGGAAGTGCCAAGATCTCCTCAGGCAATCATATCAGCAACTGTATATTATCACTATACATTTAGGGAAGAGCACTATGTACCTTTTGCCACAGTATTGGCTGTAGCTGCCAGTCAGAAGCCACTCAGACTCTAAACTACCAGCAGTTGTAACCCTACCACCATCCTCCTTTACCCCACCCACCCTTGGGCAGCTACAGTCCAGATTGTATGATCACCTGAGCAGTAGAGCAAGAGACTTAAACCACTCCCTAAGAGCACAACTTGGAAAGAGTCAGCAGATGTTTTACTGAGCATTTTGAGCTCATTTCCCAGTACATGGCTGTTATAATTAGGACAATATTTAAATAGAAAACAGAAGTGTTTGGAAAAAAACTTATTATATACTACAAGAGTACTTCCTGCTAGGATTCCAAGTTAGTGATCCAGTAAACAGCTCTGCTCCCTGCTTAGCATGGCAAGAAGATCCCTGTAAGCTATTCCGCTTCTGGTGATTGCTGTATGAAGGTTAACCAAAGCACGGGTCCATGAAACTTCATTTGCCATAGCAGGAGCTGGAGATCACCTCAAGAAAACCCAGTCAGTACTTGATCCTGCAGATAAAAGTTAGCCAGGATACTCCCAGAGATAATTTTACAAAAGAGAAGAGTGCCACCTCTGTGTCCTGCAGATTTTTTGTTGTCTCAGCATTACCCTTTCTCTCTGTTCACAGGGAAAAGGCTGCCCACATTACCTCCATATTCACTGAACCAAGAGTGTTTCTGTGATATATACCATGCTCCCAGACCTCACAGAACCACAGAGGAAAGCAACTTCAGCAGCCTCTACTGCCTGGGCCACGCCTTTCCTTCTAACCAGAACTTTTCTGAAGCAAACACCTCCACGCAGCCACTCAATATTTCCATTGAACTACTGTGGCCTTTTGGCTACTGCCCAGTTTCTCTGGGAAAACAGCCTTTGTTGCATCTCAGAGTGAAAGACTGACCAAGTTAAAGGAGAGAGGAAAGGCAGGAAAATAATCTTCAGATTCTTTGAGACGTACAACCACTCCTTTTAGAAAGATAACTGAAAGCAAATCATTGACAGTAGAGGTTAGAGAGAAGGAAAGCATATTTCAGTGTAGAGATTTATTAAGACCTGTCTTTTCTTTAACTGCAGCTGTACACAAGATTGACATATCCTGTAAGCTACCTTTTCATCAAGTCCCTACGCTTGCTGCAGGAATGCAAGGAAGGCCATTTCATCTGCAGTGCATTTACAACTGTAGTTTACAGGATTTTCTACTTTCATATCCCAGCCTTCAGTTGGTAGATGTCTCTGAGGTCAGTGTTTTATAGCTTAAAGTTTGTCAGCTGGTACCTGCAGTGGCCACTTCCTAACAACTCTTCCAAAATAAAAAAAAAAAACAAAGTAACAGAGGGCAGAGTTCAGAAAGGAGATGGCTTTTGATCCCTGACCCCAAATGGGAGACTTACAAGTAAGTTTGATGTACACTGGTCCTGGAGACAAGCAGAAAGAGGGGCAGAGACTGTAAATTCTGATCATGTCTCCAGTAGTGGCACTCCAGAGGACAGTCTTGGCACCACAGCCACTCTGCAGTCCCTACCAGGTGAGCACAACTTGCACACAGAAAGGAATAAATGAGGAACTGGTGCAGGAAGGTCCCAAAGCCACTACTCATTTTTCTTGAATGGCAGTTTTGATTTAGAAATTAAGCGTGTCTTCTCTTGAGGTCAAATGAAGTAGTCATAATCTGATTAATCATTGATAGACCATTTAGAAGTAGGGCCAGAAAGCCCCTCCTATCCCTTCCTTAAGGAATTGTAGACAGCCCAACCTTGGCTATTTCTGAAGATCCTTATCCAATTACTTGAAAAGTAAGAAGGATTCTAATGCCTTCTTCAGGCATCTGTTAGAGTAAATGGCCTGCCCTTACTTCACACTCTCCTCACGCACACAGAGGGTAAGTTACTCTGCATTGCCCCCTCCACCAAGTCTTCAATAAAGCAGCCCTCTCCTATTTCCATTTCTCTGGTTTTTAGTGAGGATAGCCTCTCAGAGGAAGCATAATGCCCCTTTTTCCTAAAGCCCTTTTCTCTGAAGCTGTTACTAAGGTTGAGCAGGATGCTCCCACTAAAGTCTCCTTAGAAGTACTCCCCTCTTTCCCTACATGCAGAGACTGTTTCTCCCCTTCTCCATTTATTTTCCTTTGGAGATAGAATAAGATTCTTGCCTTTTGCAGGTCATTTAATCCAACAGGTCTTCCTTAAAACTGCTGCTGAGATCACCATCCCCCATTTGTATTCACACATTTGATTTCTCATTCCTAAGGGCAAATCTCTACACTTGTCTTGAATTCCATCTGGTTCATTTTGGACAGCATCTCCTCTTGATCAAAATCTTTTTGAATTCCAAATCAATTTTTCCTTGCCTTTGCAGTCAGTCTCAGCTAGTCAAAGCAGTGCTGGAGCTCAAAACCATCATGGAAGGAACAGAGGAGGGTTGTGCTGCAGTGGAACAAGGGTTACTTGGCTGCAGGATAATCACACACAGTCACCATAACTAGACACGTGTGGCTTGACTTGTGGCAAGAAAGAATCATGCTCAGCTGCTAGCACATAAATAGTTACAGGTTTTATTGCTATTGTAGACAGAGTTTCTGAATATTAATGATACTTTTTTTTCAAATTGAGGTTGGCCTTGTGTGAGAAACAGGACTTGGACTTTCCAAGTTGAAGCAAACACAGGGCTCAGAGGCTGCAAACAATTGTAGGGGCTGTGTACACACTTACTCACAAACACGTGTCACACCATGCAAAAGTGCTGCTCAGCTGCCTTCAAACAACAACAACAACAACAAAAAAATCAGCAAAAACAAAAAGAGAAAATCATTGCTCTTTTTTCTCCCACCTGTTTCCTACTCAGGAGCTGTGAGATTTCATATTTTCCAACTCCCCTTCAGCAGTTCTGGGACCTGCCTTTTCTCCATCACATTTCTTTAAGTGTCTGTCGTATATTCCATACCCTTATGATGACACAGGGAACAGTTAAAACTCAACTGCCCCCTGTAAGTACCTTGACTTATACATTAGGAAATAACACTGGCTACAAGCATAACACTGTCCTGCCATCCTGCCTTTGATTTCAAGTTTCAGGTTAGTACCTGCAGCTTTTCCACTTTTCAGTGCTTGTTTCAAAGCTACATTTTGAGCTAATTTCCCAAGAACTAGGCTTGGACAGGTAAGGAAAGGTAAAATGAAAGAAAAGGTTTAAGTCTCTCTCTCTCAAAAAAAAAAAAATAAAATCCTACTTCATAAAAATTGTGTCCTAATTTATAAGCAAGGGTCAGTATTCAAAGTGTGCAAATAGGCTTCCTGCTGAGTCTTAAATTCTTCAGACACAAGTAAATGGTATCATGCCCTGAAGACAGTTGTGGACTTAACCAGGCCTCAGAAGAAATACTTAATGATCACAGCAGGCAAGACTTTTCTCCTTGTCCTGACCAAAGAACAGGTTGGTGGTAAGAGACTGGAGCCCTTTCTGCTTATATTCATGAATATTAAATTAATAGACCAGCAAGAATCTTAGGCTGTCAGAGGAGATGAGGGTTAGAGTCTCTGTAGAATGAAAATGCACTTAAAATATGTATGAGAGAAGAGGTTTTGAAACATGAGGGAAGAGAGGAGGGTGGCTACAGAATTAAGGCCAAAAAAATCTGGGTACAGGAGAGGCAGGAAGAGAAAAAAACAGATTTTCTTTTTTATATTCATACAGATCAAATGAACATACTTTGTTTACAGAATCATCATGACCTCTAAGTTCTAAGCACTTAAACACTTCACATTCAAGGTAGCAAGAGCAATTCAAAGATTGTCAGAGCTTTAATAATTCAGAGATGGGGATCCAGGTGCCACAGGTATTGGAACTAAAACCATTGCTTCAGACAATCCAGAAGCAAAGCTCTGCCTAAATACTTGTCTCTAGAGCAACATGAACCACTACCAGAGCTGTTAAGAGAAGCGTTTTGGTGAAATGCAGAACTGCAACAGGAGACAGAAGACATTCTTCTGCTCCTCAGATGGCACTGCTGTTATAAACATTGGTTATTCTCTCTCAAGGTCAACCCTTGGCAAATATTGACTGTGAAGCCAGATTAAGGCAGGCATTCTACCCTGGGAGGTGTCCTAGTTCTGGGTGGGACCCAGATGTTCTTCTGTATCACCTCAGGTGATTGCTGGGCTGCAGTAAGGAATTCCTTGGTTTCCAAGAAAAATGACATGGCTTCCACTGGAAAGGCATGGCAGCAGGCAGCATTGTCCTCATTGTTCTTGGGGTCCCTGGTGAGCATTTTTGCATGTGAATCCCCCTCTCTTTCACATACTTTTGTTATTAATATTGTTGCTGTTACTCTTCATATCTCAAGGCTGTTTCTAGTAAATTGTTCTTATCTCAACCCACGATCTTCAATTTTTGTGCATCCAATTCTCAAATCTATCCCTCTGGAACAGAAAGGGTGAGGGGGAGGGGGAAGCAAGGCAGCAGTGTATGATTTGGGAGAGTCTCAGTGAGGGCACTGAGTCAGGGACTACAATTCCTAAGCCATAACAGAAGACCCCTGGTTACTTTACACACTTGACTTTACAGAAGGAGAGTTCATGTAACAACAACTCATGTGGGTTTATCCAAAGGAATTTAGAAGTTAATCCCAGCTATAATGCTTTCCAAACTCCATAGCTTGCTGCAGCTCCAGGAGGAACACAAGAATTTGAAAGCAGCATTAAGTGATCCTGTGTTGAGTGTTAGGATAGGCCAGAGTACCTACAAGATAGGCCTGGATCCTGATGAGAAATTGGAGGTAGAACACAGATTGGCTCAGCCTTTCCTTCTCTTTCCAGTCAGTTGGTTAGGAGAAACTGTCCTCAAAAAGAACCAACTAAATCCACAGATTAGTTAAGCTCTCCTATTTAGATATGGACCTTTGCAAATGCTCATGGCTTTCCGTGCCATCTCTCTTTTTAGACTGAATAGTCTTTAATGCCATTTCATTCTCAAACAATAGAACGGTTGCCTAGAAATCAGTGCAACCCCATATCTTGTGTTCAACCATAAAGGCTCCAGAAAACTCAGAAACTCCCTGGATGGCTAGTACAAACACACAGATACATAGGTAACCTTCAGCTTTTGACACTCTTTGACTTCAGAAATCCCTGCACAGTCTAAGCTGGTAGTCTAAGCATCAAGGCATTTGAAATCACACCTTCAATACAACAAACAGCCTTGGTACCTCCTATTTTTGAAATGACTTAAAAAAACAGCAAGCTTTTCCCTCTCAGAAGGTCAGTGAGGTATGCAGGATTTCATAGCATCTGCGACACAGGCTGATGCACTACAGTGAAAGTAAACCTAGGAGGAAAGAAGCAGAAGGAACTGAAGTGAATCCACATGGGCTATTAGCCCCACATTAACACTTAAATAGAGCACTATTTCATCATTTGCCCAAGTTCAGATGAGCCCTAGCCTTTAGCAGATAGCTCAGGAGGTACTGAAATGTGGGGATAGCTGGGGAGGTTTTAGCCCCTTAAATGACATGAAAACAGCAAAGTCTGGATCAATAGAGAGAAATTAAATTATAGACTTAAAGAACCAATTTTAAAATCAGGCTCTTCCTGAGGCTGTTTTCAACCCAGACCTCCACAGAATTTCTGCAGAGGAGTTTGTGGTATCTCAATGATATCATAAAAGTGACACAAATGCAGAGCTTAAGCCTACAGCACTGCCAATAACCTCTCCCTCCTCAAAAAACCAGAAGTGTTACTACAGAAATATCAGATGGATTCTACCAAGCACTATCAGTTTGCTTTATAACCAGAGCAGCTGGCCTGGTGTGGGGGTAGAGGAGCTTCAAACTAGGTGAAGCTTACCAGTCCATTAAGAGCCTGCTGCAAGGTAGAATCCACCAAAGAAAAAGTGCTAGCAATTAAACACTTTTCTGAAGAAACTTGCAAAGAAAAGGGTTTGTCAAGTCACCTTTACTCTTTACATCCCCAGAAGGACAGGATCATCTATCCTTAACACCTCTCCTGTACAAGTTTTCCAATAAATTATCTGAAAATGCTACACTGTGCAATAGTTCCAATATTTTGGCTTCTCACATCACTATCTGCCACCAGCTGATCCTCATACCCTGTGCTCCACAGCCTTCTGTGCCAGAGAAAAGAGGGGGAAAAAAGCATTGCAGAAGTGTCAAAAAGGCATTACTTCAGAAGGAAATTCAAACCCCCTCATGAGCATCCATCCCTGCATGTGTAGGGACATGGGGAGGCTGTGGGGAGAAAGATGAAAGGAGACACTTTCATGACAATCTCACTAGAGGAGACCAAGGCACATAAGGAAAATATTTCATTCCAATTTAAGTTAAGAAGTAGAGCTGAAAAAAATACAGCTGCAGTTGATTCTACTTTCATTCCTTTCACTCATTTGATTTCTTTTATCTTAAATATCCAAAAAAAGCATGGAGCTATCTTAGTGCTTTTCTCAGGGGAGACTGATCATATTTTATATGATTTACCCCAATCCTAGATTACCTTGCATATAAGAAATACGATTTTATCCAAAAACCTTCATCAATCCCTTCCTGTCTGAATATGGTTCCACCAAGAGAGAGTGGGAATTGTTACTGAACAAAGGCATTATTTTGGTTTGTTGGTCAGCAGCTCTCAATGCCTCCTGGTCAGATGAAACAAGTCCAGGTTAGTGAGGGTATGTTCATCCCTGTAGAAGCCATACAGAAGTGAGCATCAGGTCTGCTCTGGGTTGTTACAGAAGGACAGCAGGCAGTCCTTGTACATTATAATTTGAGAGTTGTCACCTGCCCCCTCCTCATACTTCCTTTTGATCAGGAAGAAAGACAGCAGAGCCATCTCTGTCTTCCCTCTTTCTCATGGACCTGCTTTACACAAATGCCCCTTCCCTGCAGACAGCTAAGTGTTTCCTACTACTACTGATCAACAAGTAATCAGGCTACATTGCCACAGTGGGCTCCAGGAGTAGGAGGGTTAATGACTGCAGCTCTTTGGGGCAGACATTGTGTTCTGTCAGGATAAGTTAAACAACACAGGACTGGGAGCTAAACCAGCAGCTGTAGTCAACAACACGCCGAGTCTGCCGAGTCTGATAAAGGCACCTCTTGCTCATCATCCCTGAAGTCCGCAGGTGCTGCCAATGCCCAGTAGTAAATGGTGAGGTGACATCAGGAAGTTGTGTCACTTAGTGACATCCAGCATTGCCTTGTGGCAAAGGCAAGCCCAGAGGTCTTGTGTCTGGACTGCTTCATTACAGAGTCAGCATGAAGGAGATACCTCAGCTGCTTATCTGATCTTTCCTGAAATGGCCACAGCCTGCAGGTGACTTAAGGACAGGTTTTGTTTTCTTGGGGTTTTCTGAAAGCCAACAGTTTATTCTATTACTTTCCCAATTTAGAGACTTGAAATTACTCCACTCGATGGAGTGGGAATAGCAGAGTGCTTCCCTGCACAGTTGGAATCACTAGATATTATGTTTAATACTGCCTCTGTCCCAGGAGGATATTGAACCAGGTACTTCCTGAATCAACATGAAATTCACAGGAAAGGAGGGCTCTGCATTTCAAATCCTAGCTGCAAGCCTGCTTAGGGCAGAAGGGGAAAGAACATATGAATAGCTGAAGTTTTTTTTCAATAGACGACATGCCTTTAGGAATTAATTCTGAAGGCTTTGTTTGTTTGTTTATTTAAATTACATCCCTCACAGCATTTGCAATTTGTTTTCTGTTGCAGATTGTTCTAGTTGACATGGCACAGGGTAAACTCAGAAAGCCTAGGCATCCCCACCCACCTCCATTTAAACGCTAAGAAGGCACCTCTCTCCATCAGAACTTTCCCCTTGCAGGAGCCATCAAAGCCATCTCTTCAATTTAGGAGTTGGCAGCTTTTCTCTGAGGCAGTACCTTGTCTTCACACACCAGGAATCACACTGAAGATAGTCAGTCACGCTGCTACCATGCTGATCTCCACTTCTCAGAGGAGGAAGCAGCAAATCTGCTCTTCCAGAACAGGGAGCACAGGAAAAGCTAGAATTACTCACTACAAGTATTTGTGCTGATCAGGGAGCTGCCAAACACTTTTTATTGCTGCCATCAATTCCATTCCTCCAGGACAGGGGTACACATAGCTCTTTTGACTCCCAGTGATCACAGCTGGTTTCTGTGCCCTCATTCTGGGCTATTGAGTTCTTATCTTCAGAAAAACAGTGAGGTACTTAACAGCAGCTGAGACCACCCTTAATTTTATTTTATTTTTTGGATTCTCAGGAGTCCCAATGTCCAGGAAACATTATATAATAACATTCATCATGTTTCTAAGGGGAAAAAAAAGACACAGCCAAAGCCATCATTCCATGTTTTATAGGCTTTCATTTTCAATGTAAATGAGCCTGGAGCTAAACTGTGACCAAGCAACACAGTCAGCCAAAAGATTAAGAACCAGACCCATCAAAGAGACCCCTGCCACCTGTTTTCTCCATGCCATAAGGGGTCGGGTTTGATTTGTGTCTCCTTTTGATCCAAGTGCTCAGGGAAGATGCAATGGGCACCTCCAGAACGAGCCCAAGCAGCTCCTGTGCCGCCTCACCTTGACCACCTACCCTCCCCATCCCCA
This sequence comes from Melozone crissalis, assembly GCF_028551555.1. NCBI lineage: Eukaryota > Metazoa > Chordata > Aves > Passeriformes > Passerellidae > Melozone > Melozone crissalis. The sequence goes on along the minus strand of NW_026535786.1, from coordinate 16,355,040 downwards.
GGCTGAGAGGATGGCAAAGCAGCACACACCATTCCAGTCAGCACTGCCATCCAGCCATCCACAATGGAGTCGCAGCATCTGAGGTCGTTAACGAGCGAGGAAGAGGTTATAATTTTCTCTAGCTTAAAAAGCAGGAAAGATGAAAAACACTTTGATAGATGCTTGAAGCTTTGCTTCAGTTCCAGAAGCTGCCACCTCTCCTTTGGATCTCACAGTTTAATACCTAACAAGTCATGTGTCATGTCACACCAGGCAGTGGCAGGAGGGCTTTTAGCTCAAGGAAATGTCTGCCTTCTATGGCAATTAGCACACAGGAAGGGGAGCAGCAGCCACTGCAGTCCTGTGGCTGCTGAGATCAGACCCCAGCAGCATTAGGCAAAGCATGGGGCTCCTCCAGAACCTCGGGGCAGGGAAGCTGCAGTTAATGTGTCTCAGGCTCCCAGGTGATGACTACAGGCCAACAGCCAAGTTATCCACCCTCCCGGCCTTTCCCAAGGGGAGCACATACAAAACCACTACTAATAATCTTTTTAGAAAGAAATTACTGTTTTCATTGAGGTTTTTGCAATCAGCTGACTCTAGGCAGAGAGAACGTTCTTTGCCATCGACTTCAGATTTCAGTTGTAGCATTTCTGCCATGTGAGCTCAGAAGAGACAGCTGCAGGAGAATCCCAAAGCCTGCACATACAAATGCTGTGCAGACACACAGGAAAGATGGTTTTGGTAGCTTGTGCTTGTCCCAAAGCTTTCTTTTTTTCACCTGGAAAGGTCACAAGCTGCTGCCCTCTGTCGTGACAGTTTTAACAGCTCTCACAATGTGCTTGAAAACAGAACTCCAGGGTGAGGGTGAGAGTTTTCAGGAGAGCTTTCACAAACAAACTAAAGATCAGTCCTGGATTGGAAAGAGGTCATTTTTCTGACCCCCATGGTTAGATTGGTTTTACTGCTGAAGCCTCTATAACACAAAAACTTGCTACAAACCTTCACTTACCTACAAAGGAAGCAGAGGCTTAGTTTAGTGAGCTAGCACGCTGCACCAGGGCCCAAAGCTCCTTGTATTTACTCCTCCCTCCAGCCACACAGCAATCACAGGCACTTTCCTTACAAGCTTTAGCTCATCCATTTCTAATGCTGGTTCAATGACCTCTAGAGTAACTGGGTGAGAGATAACCAGCTTTTATTCTTAGCTGCTAATGTGATGTACAGCCCAACAATTGTCCTTCTCTTAGGAGAAGGATCAGGCCTTAGGAGCAGGTAGGATCAGGTCTTAGAGAAGCTTATAGCAATCAGAAGATTAGCTGCTTTAACCAGAGAGGGGCTGTTTGCTGACATGAAGGCTGAACACAGCTGTGCTGTGGGTACAAAAGCTCATGGACCTTGCAGAAGGAGCCAGACACTTCACAGTTTTCCCCATGTGCATCACAGCCTCAGCCTTCCTCTTACAGTAAGCGTTATGAGACTTGTTGCACCAGTGAAACAGAAAGAACAACAAGGGGAGGAAAAGCCTGCAGCCCCTTGGGCCACAGCTTTAGCAAGATACAGCCACCTCGCTGGGACAGACAATTCACACTCAGGAGCCAGCAGCCTCTCTGTCACACTGACTTCACGCCATTGTAAACTCCAGTGAGCCAGGCCCCACAGGTGAGCAACAGAGAGGGCTAAGGGAGGGCAGTGATAGAGTGGGAAAGCAAAATTCTCTCAATTTTACACTCGGTCACCCAGCGTTATCTAGAGACAAGGGGAAATCTCATTCCAGGTAATTCACTTACCCACAGCACTCAGAAGGGAAATCACTGCAGTGCTGTTTGTGAGAAGGGTGAGAGGCTTTTCTAGCAGCAGCAAAGGACACCACGGTATCCCAGCATAATCACATCTCTAAAGCCATTAAGAGCCCCAAGGAGCAAAGAAAAGAAGCACCAGAGCATCCAAAACATGCTTCCCTAAGGAGTCCCTTTCCACTTTACCAGCTACATCCTGATCTTACTGTCTAACTGTTCATTAAAAAAATCCCACCTGCTTGTAGGAGAATGTTTTTGTACTCTTGCTTGAGCTGCAGCTGGACAGAGCTAAGGACATCAACCTTCAGGTAAGGCTAATACCGCCTCCATGGGGTAGGCAGAGAAAAAGTCAATTCTCACCTTGCAGACACTCCTCCCTGATTAAATTGCCAGCACCTGCTCCACATTTATCCATTTTTATTTGTTCCAAAATTAATTCCCCAAGCCCATCATTATTTCTTAAATAAAAATAAATGTTTCTCAGAACGTAAGTAGAGGAGGCAGCATCTGAAAAATAATCTCCACTACCATTACTGGGCAAGAATAATGTTTAATGTTATGCCCTCTTCTAAAAAAAATAAATAGATGAATGTGTACAGAGGGAAGTGAAAGGCCTGAATCACACAAAAGGCAAACTTCTTTATTGCCTGCTCACACAATGCTGAACAATAAAACATACTACTTGTCAAACAATGCAAATGCTTCCTGTAATCTTATATGCATGTATGTGCAGCATTTTTAGGTTTCTTTGCAAACAGAACAAGTTGTGATCCCATTTCAAAAAGAGCTTACTGCAGTGTACGTGTGAATACATAGACACACGCACGAAGCAAAATGTGTAAGGAAATAATTCACAAGACATGTTCATCGTAAGAATTTGGGAAGAAATTCCACTATCACAGCCATGCAGGCAAATGTCTGTAGTCCCTCTGAGCTCCTGCAGCTCCAGGGTCAAAGGTGTGCTCAGAAAGGGAAGAAGTTCCTGTATTGGGACTTTGGATGCTTTCACTTTGAGACTCAGGCTTACCAAAACAGCAATGGGGTGTAGGATTAAAAGTTTAAATACTTTAAACAGAAGAAAAGTTCCATGCAAAAAAAAAAAAAAAAAAAGACTCAACTGAAATGGAAAAAGCCTGAGATAAAACAAAGGCTTTAGGAAGGCAAAGAAAGCCTGTAAATACTGCCTTCATTTTTGCCTAAAAATTTTTCTTTGCTTCTCCACCCCTCCCCATCCAATGGGCAGCTGGTCTGTCTACCTGGAGTGGGTTAATTCTGCAGTAGGTAATCTATGGTGGCCACACAAATGCACACTCTTACCTCAGTTTCAGGGCCTACAACACGTTAAGTGCAAGCACAAAAAAGAGCTGCCACAGAGCATTTAGCATTTAAATGCATGGTGCAGCTTACCACAGTGTGATTCATTTCTGCTAATCGACTTCATAGCCAACTCAACCAGATGCAAGAATTAAAAATATAAGAGAGTGCTTGCTTAGATGGCCAGCTTAGGAAATTTTCTTTTTCATGGTATGCTTTGGGTTTCCAAGGCATCTCTCTGCCCACAGAGCCACAGTCATTGCATGAGGCAGAGCCATGTCGATGTCACAGAGGGCACATGTTTTGATCTCTTCAACCAAGATCTTTTTAGGGTTTTTTTCTCTATTTCTATCTAAAACAGAGACATTTTAGATTGAAAGGGCATGGAAAAGTCAAAAAATCACTTGTTTAATTATATTGTTTGAAGGAGAGAAATGCTGCAAATAAACAAATGACAGATAGGGAACAGTGGGAATTGATTTAAAAACCCCACAACTTTCTAGATGTAGTTATCTGAGGTACCTTTTGTTTATTTCAATAGTTCATTTTGTCTGAACTGCTTGTCTTGTGTGAATAAAATCTTCACCTTGGGGATCCACTACTACAGATTTTTTGCAGTGTGAGTGGTATTTTCAAAACACCTTAACATTAAGTGAGGTCTGTTTCCCCCTGAAGTCAAGTGGCATTTTATCATCAATGGCAATGAAAAGAAAATAAAGCTGATCTAGAGTGCTTCACCTTCCTGCACATAATTTTCCTCTTCTGATGGTTTGTACCTGTGTGCATGCATGTACCAAACACACTGAGATGCTTAGGAATCTGGGACATAAAAATAACATTGGTGGCTCAGGTCCATATAGAAGAAAAAAATAGAAAAATTTTGCATAAACCTAAAAGAAATTATTAAGTTTTTTTCAGAACTACAGAAAGCATCTCCATATAAAAAGCTAAAATAACAATAGTCTGATCCAAAACAGACTAGTTGAGGATAACGGGATAAAACAAAATCAGAAGACATTTAGCCTGAATCAAGGCAGACTTGCCCTCATATAAATTTCTAAGCTAGTTTTTTTTTTTTTTTTTTCACATGAAGGAATGAAACAAATACAGTTCTGTCCAGTTTGACTGTTGCCTCTAAAGGAGTGACACAACATTTATTATCTGTAGTTACAATTCTGAGTCACAACACAAGCCATTGTAGTGTGCAGGAGTCTCAGAGTTGCTTTAAACTGTGCCAGATGCTTGCAGAGGAGATACAATGCTCAGCAGCACAAAATAAAGGAATATTATGAATGATGGCAAATTCCTTATTGTATGGCTGAGCAAGCTGGTATGGAAAAGGGAAATGATGTGTCCAACACTCTAAATTAGATCCCAGATCCACAGGTTTTTTTGCTTCCAGTAATGAGCAGGACATTTGGTCCTGTCAGACTTGAGTGGATGGACTGGTACTGGAGTACTGAGATTTTTAATTGCTGTGTTTGTGTGCCTGGCATGGTGGAGGAGAGGTAAGGGACAGGATAAAGCAGCTTACATGCTTGTGTCTGAGAAGAAGGAACACAGCTTGGCTGCAGTACATTCCTGCTCCAATCCCCCATGGCTCTGCTTGTACAGAAAGCATTCCTGAGGAGATGGTTCCTTCTTACTGTGAGCTCTCATTAAGCTGCCCGAGCACTGGGGGCTGTGGTGTGACAGAGTTGCACTTGTCATCAACACAGATACAGGACAAGGAAAAGCCTCTGATGCTGTGTCCACAGGAGTCTGAGGCAGCAGAGACCCAGCCCTACCATCCTGAGAGGCTGTTCTGTGTTAGCAGTGGCTCTGTGTCTGCAGCAGTGACCAAGTCAAGCCATAGCCCTGTGCTTGTTTGACAATGTGTCCTTGTGGTACAAGCTCTGCACTGGAATAGGGCACCTCCATGGCAAAGTGGACGAGCTGCACACACATCTCATCTCACTCCCTGGAGATCTAAGCACAGGAATGACAGTGGGGAAAAGCAGGGAGCATTTCCTGAATTCCCAGAAGGAAAACCCAAGCGCCTTGGTGTCCAGTGAGCCGTGGTCAGCAGTGCAGAGTCATGGGATATGCTGTTAGGTGGTGGGATAAAAGAGGGGAGAAAAGGCCCAAAGAGACATATGCTGATGGGCATAAGTATGCTGTGAGGCCACTGCCTGTGTCTCTCCCTCCCTCTGATCATGCAATATTCAGTCAGCTTCCTTTCCCCTTCTCTCTGTGGGGATGTTGGGCTGTGCTGGCAGCAGCACAACCACCACTGCAGGCTGTCTTACATGGAAGTGAGACAAAAACTGGGGTGACTGGGAAAAGATCAAACTTGGAGACCATCCTTTATTTGAAGGACAAAGCATCTTCTGCTTTGGTACTCTGGGAGCATCTTTCCTCCCTGGCCTTGTGCCAGGGTCATGGCAAGGTCTTCTTCTCTGATGTGTCACTCTGGCTGGGTGCAGACCATGGGTGTGCAAAGTTGCGCTGGTGATCTCTGCCAGCACTGCTGGAATTGTTCAGAGCTCTCCTTCAGCTGCCTGAGGCTGTAGGCAGCAGTGGCAGGAAAGGGCTTAACTCTCAACTCATTGGTTCCACATCTTTAGGGAGAAAGGCAGAGCTTGTCCTCAGGACTGCCAATGCATGTGCTTTACCCTCAGCACAGCCAAGGCAGAGGCCTCTTGTTTTGCCATGGACCAAAGCTATTGGTGCTAGACTGATGCTTTTGCCTGGGGTGACTGAGGCACAGTGAAAGTTCTGAGTTTTCATTGCATTCCTGTTTGGCATACTCATGGGCATTATTACAATGGCGTTTTAAAACTCTCTTGCAAAGCTATTTTTGACTCCATGTGTGTGTGCATGTGTGTGCAGGCACACAAACTTAAACTTAGAGCTGCTCATCCTCTCCCATTTCCTCCTCCCTATTGCATCTGTTTTCCCTCTTACCAAGGCAGGAAGATATTAATTTTTTGCTCTGCTAGTCAGAAGATTAGAAATATTAAGATGTATGCAGCATAACCGTGTTTATTTAGTTTGGTTTGTTTTTTTTTTTTTTTATCTGAAGGCCAAAGAGAACTTAATTTAATTGGTGGGAAGATAAAATAGGACTGCATTTACAAACAGGTTATCTTTCTACTGTCAACTCATCTCCTCTGCTCTGTCAATTGGTTGAATTTAATTGTTCCAGGCCTCCTAGTTTTATTAAGCTCTTCCTCTACTCTCATTCCTGATTACCCTGCTTCTGCATAATATATTCTCTTTGCAGAACTGTAGGAAAGCCTTGAAGGAGTGCATGATTTAAAAAAAGACATCCTAAGCAAATCTAGAAAAGCCCAAAGCCAAACACTTGCATGTGCTATACTAATATATTATTTAGAAGGTATAGCAGACTCTTCATCTGCAGCTATCATGTCTTGAGACTGGTTGTTTTCCAAGAGCTGCCTCTCAAACAATTTTAAATGTTTGAGGGGAGAGGTGACAGGACTTGAAGCTGCCTACTATTGAACATAGCTTATGGATAATTGAGGTGGACCACAATTGTCCATTCTGGCCCTGATTCACTGATGACATGGGTAGAAAAGTGTGGGCAAGACACAAGCAGTTGGTTGTTCAGAAAAAAAAAACCCCAACACTTTCTGGCATGACTAGATGACAGCAGTGCCAAAAACTCTTGTTATTCAAAATTCCCTTGGGTATTTGATTCTGCATTGGTTTTGCATGGCCTGATTTTGGTAGTTGGAGGGGCTGCAGGGGTGCCTTCTGTGAGAAGCTGCTGGAAGCTTCTTCCATGTCCAGCAAAGCCAATCCCTGGTGGCTCCAAAGATGAGCATGCCACCAGCCAAGGCTAGGCCAACCAGAAATGGTGATAATGCCTTGTGATAACAGATTTAAGAAAAAAGGAAACAAAAAAGTTGTAACTGCAGCCAGAGAAGAGTGAGAACATGTGAGAAGAACAGCTCTGTAGACACCAAAGTCAGTAGAGAAGGAAGGAAGGAAGGAAGGAAGGAAGGAAGGAAGGAAGGAAGGAAGGAAGGAAGGAAGGAAGGAAGGACGGAGGGAAGGAAGGACGGACGGACGGACGGACGGACGGAAGGAAGGAAGGAAGGAAGGAAGGAAGGGAGGGAGGGAGGGAGGGAGGGGGAGGATGTGCTCCAGGCCCTGGGGCTGGGACTGCCCTGCACTCCCAGGTGCAGACCGTGGCCAGGCAGCTGTGCCTCTGCAGCCCATGGAGGTCCCCAGGGATGCAGAGATCCACCTGCAGCCCACAGAGAAACCCAAACCGGAGTGGGTGGATGCCTGGAGGAGGCTGTGACCCCATGGGGAGAGGAGCCCTGCTCCCAGGCTGGAGCAGCCTGTCCTTGAAGGACTGCACCCCCTGGAAGAGTGACCCATGCCACAGCAATTTTGGGAGGATGTTTGCCTGTGGGATGGATGTTGCAGCAGTTCACAGAGAGCTGCTGCTTGTGGGATGAAGCCACATCAGAGAACTGTCTTCCACGGGAGGGACCCCACAGTGCAGCAGGGGAAGGACTGCTCTCCCTGAGCAGCAGGAGAAGCCACAGTGATGAACTGACCATAACCCCATTCCCTGTCTCCCTGTGCCACTGGGGGAGGAGGTAGAGCAGGGAGAGAAGGGTGGCCAGAAGGTGTTTTGAAGGTTCTGTTTTACTTATCATCATCCTGCTCTAATTTGTTAGTAATAAATTCTCTTTATATCTCCAAGTTGAGCCTGTTTTGCCTGTGATGGTACATAATGAGGAATCTCTCCTGGTTCTTATCTCAACCCATGAACCCTTTGTTAAATTTTCTCTCCCCTGTCTGGCTGCAGAGGGGAGTAGGTGAGCAGCTTTTTTGGGTGCCTGGCATCCGGCCAGCATCAACCCACGGCAGATACAACCTGCCCAGGGGATTGCATTCTGTCCACTTCTTGCAGCAGAGTGTGGCAGAGCAGAGCTGAGCACATGGGAGGTTTTGCAGGCTGGCCCAACCTCTGTGTTGCAGCAGCCACAGGACAGCAGTCTGTGAGCTGGCAAATGTATGTCTAATTCAGGTACAGCTGTAGGAGCTACAGCCATATCTCGATTAAAATTAGATTAGCCTACCCTACATTAGGTAGGCTTCAGCCAACTCACATATGCTTCAGAAAGCTATTTCCCCAGTCCCTCTGCAAGCCAGCAGCACAACCATTATCAGGTTTGTCAGCATTTTTCAAAGATTTTTCTACATTATTAATGGCTGTACCCACACTGTCCAAGGAAAGACGCAGCCTGGGCTGGCAAGTGATTACTTCAAGTCTTCAGAGGAAATATAATAACTCATCAAAAAACTTTCTAAGACCTGGATGGGCTCATACATATTAGTAAAGGAAACTGATGCTTGGAGCTGTATTCTAAATGTACTACGGTCACAGTATAAGACAGAATAGCAGCACACTGGGACTTTTTATCTGCTCTCTATTCTGTATTTGCACTAAAAATAATGATATTAGTCTGCTTTCCAAATCTTCTGTGGGCACTGGAAGACATCCACAATCATATAATCATATAAGCAATTACAACTTAGGCTGAGTCTAAACATTAGGGGCTGATTTCACCACTCTGTGCTCCTGATCAGTACAATCCTCATACTCAAAGCTTGAAGCTCAAGCAGTTTTCCTTCTCCTTCCCTTCTTCTACTGCTCCTTTGCTACCACAAAGAGGACAGATGTTCACAAACAGGGTCTTACCTCACGACCAGTAGTGGAGGAAATGTTGGTGCTGGTGACTGAGAGACATGAAAGCTGAAAAAATCCTGTGTTAGTGAATGTCAAATGTGATAGATAGACCTTGAACTAGTCAAAGCAATTCTCAAGAGTTCAGCAATACTCTGCTTATGATCGTGCAATATCTTGATCTCTGTCTCTCAAACTGAAATGAAGATGTATGTTCTCTGCCTCTCTGATCCACCTGACTCACCTTACCTGGCAGTATCTACCACAAGAATTGCACTGGAATCTGCTATGACAGTTAAATTCCTCTTTGTCTTAGTTTCATCTTTTTCCTTCTCTTCCTAATTCAAATTATCCTAAATGGGATTAGAGGAGCCTTGCCTAGATTCCCCTGGTGATTCAGCCATGCTGTAGGCATAATGCAGAGACCAGTGAGTCAGCAGGAAATGAGAAGGAACAATTCACTTACCATCCCTGTCCCCTAATCCTTCTTTGCCTGTGAAGAAGCTACAACTCTCTAAAGAAATCTATTAAATGGCAGAGTTGTTCCTTCCATTGTCAAAAAAAAAAAAAAAAAGAAAAAGATTAAATCCAGCTCAGAGGTTAAACAGGGGGTAAAGGAGGAATCATAGAAGTAAATACATCCCTCCAAAACATAGCTACTTTTATCATGCAACGTCACCTTTGTTGTAATAAAGTGGCAATGTAGAATTAAGAGAGAAATATTTGTTCCCATCCTAGAAAAGTAAAATACTTTGGAGCATCATAGTACGGATGTACAGAAGCCAATCCTCTCTCACTGCACACACCATGATAGATAAACACCCTTTCCTCCAGGTCAAATGACACCCCAAACACAGATACAGCATTTGCCGGCACAGCAGCAAGGAGTCAGTCATAATGGGGTAGGGGCAGAGAGAAAGAGGTAGAAGCCGCATACTCTCTGTTGAGAGAGGAGAAGTCTCAAGCACAGTCTTAAGCTGTGGGAGTGCTCACCCATCACTAATGGGGGGCACAGACACTGTTCATGCCTCTCTCTACCTCTGTAATTGTATGCTTCACCCACACCAGTTGTCTAGGCTGCTCTAGAGCCTGCTTCCTCTGGTGGTTGGTCATTCTCTTCCAATTTTCTGCCTGTTTTTATTCATGGCCAGTTTATACCCCCTTGCTCTTGTGCCAAAATTTTAGCTTAAACAGCTTTTCTTCCTCCTTGACGTTTATCCCCTTAAGGTGTATATGGAGAATAATCATATCACTTCTCAGCCTTTGTTTTGTTAGACAAGTAGAACACTTTGCAGTCTCCTCACATGTGACAGGTTCTCCATTCTCCTGGACGGCCTCACAGCCTTCTTCAGCAGCCTTCTTGTTCTGCTCCTGCTGCAGCTCAGCCAGACACATGGCTGGCTGGGGCTCAGAATGATCTTCCAGGTAGTGCCTCAGCAAAGCCTCAAAGAATGATATTAAAAATTCCCTGTCTGTCTCAGAAATACTCATCCTAAGATTGCATTTGCTTGTTTCTCACCTGCATCCCAGAGGTGGCTCACAGTTGTACTAGCTGATCACAGGATGAATAACATCTTGGTCCTTTCTCCCTAGTGTCATTTGCAATTTATGGAATTTATGAATTTATTTATTCTGGCACAGAAGAAATTCTCACATTAATCCCAAGAATGCAACTTTTTACTCTGCACTATATGATATCATTCTGTTTCTATAACTTTCAAGCTCACCCAATGCTTCCTTCACTATCTCACTTTCGTCTTGAAACTGACAGTTTTGTTTAATCATCTAATTACATTGACACACTCCTTTCTTGCAAATTTATTCCTAATCCCTGTCTTCTCCAGATTTAGGCAGTAATTTCCCATGTAGGGTGTCACCTTTCCATATAGGTATCACCTTTCTAAAGTCCAAAACAAATTAGATTTAACACAGGTTTTTATCTCTAGAAAGCCTCTTCTCCTCCTCAAGGAAAGTATCTAGTTAGCATGTATTGGTTCTACTTTGACAAACCTGGACAGTATTCAGCCTGCTTATCCCCCTATCTGTAATTATTTTACTTTCAAAACTTTATTTTGTTGTTTTTAGAATGGGTCTGCACAGATAAAGACATCTGCACATCATTAAGAGGGAGAACAATTTAAACACCAAACAGCTGAAAACAAAACAAAAACCAGTTTCAAGATGGATCAGGGTGTTATTATTAATTTTTTTATTCTTTTCCCTTTTTTTGGCTATTGTTTCACCTCTCCTCCCCATCCTCTCAAACCTGAGAAATTCTTATTGTCATTCAACTCAGATGGGTAACTTCCCATTCATCTCTAAATTACACTACACATTGTTAGCCTGATGCTGCAGCAAAACCTCAGGAGTTTCACAAAGGGACCCTTGAGCAAATACACATTGCTCATCAAGAGGGCTGCTGGAGAGGGCCAGGTTGGAGTGGTGGGTGTTGATGGTTCAGAGCAGGCAGAGGGGGCTGGGTTATCTGCACATAGCAGGTATTTCCATCTCCTTTGAATCAGTGGGAACCCACACACTTCATATGAGCCAGGCACATTTTCGCACAAATAATGACTTGCATTAATAACGTTGTCGGCCCCCAAGTGCTGGTGGCCTCTTTCCAGGTGCTACTGGCTGAATTCAAAAGGGCTGATTCACATAAGGCTTGGAAAACAAAAATAAAAATCAAGAGGCTTATCAGAAGCTTAACCAACCCTTTTCACCAGCCTCATTAAGTTGGCCAAAGGAAAATGTTTAAAATCCTAGCCACCAGTGGAGACATGTAAAATCAGCTGGACAACACAGGGGTGAACAGGCTCCAAACACCAAGTGTATGTAGCCTGGTAGGGAGCAACAGGATGAAGCAGGATTTAGCCCTAAAACTACTGCTCCCTAACTAATTAATTACATTAATTAATTAAACAAACCCTACCTTCCAGATCTGCATCACCCAGTGGTGAACACTCACCATTGTGAGGCCTTGCTCTCTGTGCAATGAGGAGCTCAGGACAGACCCTCAGTGTACACTCTAGACTCTTGTGTGTCCTACCACCACAACCTCTGTCCTCACTGCCATCCCAAAGATCCCAAGGGATTCCACACCAGAAGAGGTGACTGACAAAAAATTATCCTACTCACCTGCAAACAGCACATACTTCTGTTCAACTGATCATGATTTCTTTGGGTTATGTGATCATACTGTCTGTCTGTTAGTCTGTTCTCACAGCCATTGAGTCAGTAGCCAGTTTCAACTCAGTTTGACAGAAGAGCAAAAACATATTGTTAAGCTCTGAACTGTCTTGTGGAACAAAACATACAGGTAGAAGTTTAGTTTCAGAGACCTTTTGGGTTTCATCCATCCTGGAAGAAGTAGATGATGTAATTTTCAGATGAGAAAATAAAACAAAATTCAAGTGATGGCAATAAGAATTTTTGGGCAAGTGTGTGTGGTGGTGTTCACAGGGGTCTTAGGATGAGGGAAGAGACGTAGATCTGACTCCATGTTTCAGAAGGCTTGATTTATTATTTTAAGATATATATTACATTAAAACTACACTAAAAGAATAGAAGAAAAAGTTCTCATCAGAAGGGTAGGCTAAGAATAGAAAAGAATGAATAAAAAAGGTCTGTCGCTCGGACAGAGAGAGAGCCAGCTCTCCCGTGATTGGCCATTAATTCCAAACATCCACACGAGACCAATCACGGATCCACCTGTTGCATTCCACAGCGGCAGATAATCACTGTTTACATTTTGTTTCTGAGGCCTCTCAGCTTCTCAGAAGGAAAAAATCCTAAGGACTTTCAATGAAAAGATGTCTGTGACAAGTGTGAGCCTCTGAATGAACCCCAAGGCATTGCTTCTGCCCTTGTATACCCTTCTATAGGTATAGTTCTATGCTGGATGCTAGAAGACAGGAAAGATAGGGATAGGGATAGGAATAGGAACTACATCACAGACATTAAATTTTCTTTCATGAGCCCTCATTCAAAAGGTGCATTGGTTTATCCCAGACTTTACTGTTGAGACACTATATGGGAAAATGCCAAAGACGTTGCCTCAGCTTTGGTCTCCAGACTACAACCTTCATGACATAGACTTCTCTTAATCTGAAGTCTATTGTTACCCTCCAGCTTTGATTTTTGTCCTCTGCACAGCAAGGAGGTGCTTGAGAGACCTTATGAAAGGAAGAAAGCAAGCAAGAAAGAAGGAAGGAAGGAAAGGGAGAAGGAAAGAGAGAAAAAGAGAGAGAGAAAGATGGAAAGAAAGAAAGAAAGAGAGAGAGAGAGAGAGAGAGAGAGAGAGAGAAAGAGAGAGAGAAAGAGAGAGAAGGGAAGGGAAGGGAAGGGAAGGGAAGGGAAGGGAAGGGAAGGGAAGGGAAGGGAAGGGAACTTAAATCACATTTAAGTTCAGGAGCTAGTTAACATCTTGGTAAAAGGAAAAGCTTCCTTCAAGGATTCACATCCATACCCTGCAATGCTTACAGGAAATATCCTTGAGATTTTTCCCTACTGAAATAGCTCAATACTTTCCAGAGCAGCTCTGACATTTCTAAATATTTGTTCACACTAGAATATACATTGCTTTAATGCTGGAAAAAACCCAGAACTGTCCCTTAACGCACCCTCGTTTCTATTTGCATACAAGTAATAGTCCAGTTTGACTAAGCAACACAGCTTTCCAGCACTTTTACGTTTGTGTGACCGCATCCACACTAAGGGTGGCTGATAAAACAACATAAAATCACTTTCCTAAATGAACAATTAAGAATGGACACAAAATTTGCATAGAGATAGCAAGCTGGGGAGAGATGAAACCCTCGTCCCCTTTGGCTTATGTTTGTACAGCAAGAAAATGAAAATTGGTGCTAATGCTTCTACAATTCTTTGGGCATGTGAAATGGTGTTACCAAAAAGACAGATATCAGTGTTTATATTATGGCACAAAAGTTAAAAAATAACATTGTAGTTTCAGGTGTAGTGAAAAGCAAGAGGGTTGACATGAGAGCCAAGGTAGAGAGGCATTCATTAGAGTGAAGCTGGATTCTGTCTCTACTCTGACAATTCCCTTCTTTATTCAAAGCAATTGTTTCTGCCTCTCATTTGCATAAGCACTTTGCTCATTAACAGGCTGTAAAAGGAAAAATGAGATGGGGGTGGGGAGAAGGAATGGACTACTGACAGAAGAAAAAATGTTTTAAACCAGGGAAGCAATAAGGTCACATCAACACCAGGCTGATAAGAGCTGAGGTCAGCAAAGGCCATGGCACCTTGTTGTCCAAATCAGTCAGAAAAAGGAGATTGAGCTGATGCTCATTCCTCACTCTTCTATTTACACAACCATCTCCCCTCTCCAGTTCTTCTCCCCTCTTCTGCTCCCTCCCACCACTTTCTCTCCGTGTTGCTGGCTCTTTAAAGCCAGAGCTTTTTGGGCCAATTCTGCCTTCATCCCAGATGGTTTCCATGCACTGAGTCCATTTTCATCCCCAGCAGGAAAAGAACCAGACTTCCACATTTATTGGTATCTGTCCTTGAGGGACAAACCCACAGATGGTGTACAGTGGAGCTGAGGATCTACACCCCCAAATCAGCCCCTGGGGGAGCGACAGAAGAGGCAGCTTGGTCTGGAACAGCCGCTCTGCCGTGGTGTGCATTAAGATTTGCGCTGGATTTGTGACAACTGTGGCAAGCACGCCCATGGGGGCAGAAGACAACAGAAGCTTCTGCCTGATGCTGCAGGCAGGACACATGGATGGCTCACACTCTCAGCCAGTGGATATTGGCTCATGCCACTGGCTTGAGACAACATCTGGCTTCCTCACTCTTGCTCCTTCCCACTGGCTCTCTCCTATTACAAGGACAGTTTGTGCTGACATGGCTTCGGCCCAGGAAATAACTCCATTTTCAGAGCTGGCCAGACGCAGGCTGCACAGCAAGGAAGCAGTAGAAGGAAAGGAAAACAAAAGAATAGGAATAAAGAGAGAAATCCAGTGAAGCACTATGTAGTGCTATGCATAATGAGGCTGAAGGGAACATCACAAGACCATAGTCCCTTCTTTCATCATCCTTTCCTTCCCTTCTGATCACAACCATTCTCATCTTATTTGTCAGACCATGCTCTTATGGTGGAGGAGACTGCTGCCTCCCTACTATATCAGCTCCAGGGAGTCTCTGCTCTTACCAATGGACAATCTATCCCAGTAAATCTCTCTTGTAATGAGTCTGATAATTTTTATCCTTTTAATGAGGACAACAAGAAGATGGTTGCCCTTGGTTTTACAACATCTATTACCATTTTGGAACCTCTTTTCCCTGGTGTTCATTGGCAGAAAGGAAAAGGAATTAAAGGAAAAGATTGTTAACTGTAGCACAGACAGGATTCAGTCATAATTTGTCATGTAAGAGCAACTGACAGCAAATGTTTGAGACAGGAACACACACTAATGTATTATTTATACTAGTCTAAGGGGGAAAAAAAAAGTGAGTACCTAAAACTCCTGTGCTTTCTTCTGCTTCCTACATATTTGGGGTCCATTATTCTGCTGCTGGTAACACAACTGAGGTGAAGACTCTTGGCCAGCAGTCTTCTAGTCAGAATAGGAATGAAAAATAAATCCTCTCCAACCAACATCAGTGTCCACAGAAGGAGTATCTTCTAGAGACCAGCAAAAGTGTCCAATACAGAGTGAGTGACTTCCAACTGCGTGAATGGAGGCTTCTTGTCACTCTCAGAAACATACCATTCCAAGTAAGTTTGAGTTTGGAAAGGATGGAGGGAACGCGGCCCCCATGTTCATGACTGACTCTCTCTGTTAGGCTGAACACAGCAGTGACAGTTCTCACCTTTAGGAACTTTACATGCCTGACCAAAACTTAATAGGTTTAGTGATCAGAATGATCACAAAATCATTCAGTTTACAAAAGACCTCTGATATCACTCAGTCCAACCACTAACCCAGCGCTGCCTAGTCTACCACAGAAACCATGTCCCTAAATGTCACATCTATGTGACTTTTAAATCACCTGGATGGTGATTCTTCTACTTCCCCAGACAGCCTGTTCCAGTAATGGACGATCTTTTCTGTGAATAATTTTTTCCTAATATCCAATCCAATCTGAAGCTTATGCTGTACCATGGCTTTTGGCATAAGGAAACTTTGGTAATGTGCAGAGTTAAGCATGCATTTGTCAGATCTCTTTGGAGATGCAGTGACCCTCTAACTTTCAGTTCTCATGGTCTTGGGACCAGTGTCGACATTGCTTAATTCAGCCAAGCTCCACTGCACTCAATCAAGTAATGCTACTCACAGAACAAACCCACAAACCTCCACTCTGTGCTGAAAAACTAAAGCCAGGTATTTATTGAAAAATAAGATGGAAGAGTATCATCCCACAGGAGTCAGAGAATGACTCCATTTCTATAGGTCACATTATTATGCAAACAATCATCTTTGCTGACATAAAAATTTATAGATCAGGACATCAAATTTAGGAGGTGAGGAGCTTAGCATGCTGTTTTTGGTAGGTGCAGGTGTAGCTAGTGTGCCTGTGGTTTGCCTGGGCCATAGGAGCTGTGCTACTCATGCCTGCACAAAAGGTTTGCAGCCTTGCCTTGGAGCTTTCCAGGCACAGTCTCTTTGTTTAGTTTTGCACAGGGTCAGCAGCACACTATGCTCACTACAGCAGCCTTTAGACAGCCCATCACCAAGGTGCTGCTGACTTTTCAGAGCTGCGTGCTTTAAAGCTGAGAAAGTATCTTTATGGGGTGTTAACAGTCCCACAGAGTTAACTCCCCCAGTGACCTAGGCAAGGTGTAGCAAATGAACTGAGTTGTTTTACTAGAACACCACCAATTGTGATAGAGACAGTGCCTAAATCTTCAGAAGTGTTCGATTGGAGAGAAATCTTATTTGGCATGTAGTCAATAGCCCAGGGAAAGAATAGAATCTTGTCCAGCAACATCCCCAGAGGTATGTGGTACATGTAACAGAGGCTGGGGATAATACAAAAAAAAAAAAAAAAAAAGAAAAAAACAAACCCAACAAAACCCCGACCTGGCTTCTCAGAATGCTAATCAGGCTTATATTTCACCAAAGGAAAACAATCCTTTCTGGTTTTGTCTATTCCCCGAGGCTGCTGAGACACCCAGAATTTGTAAACTAGCCACAGCAAATAAATTGAGAAGTGTGATGTTACAGAGGGAGGATCTTATTCTATGTTGGGCAGAAAAGCCACCGTAAAAGCAATTAGACAAACTCTTCAGGTGCAACTAAACAATACAGAGTATCTTCAGTGGGCTGAGCAATGCCTGATGCAGGTAGTCCATAAATTGTCAGTCTCTGGAGACTGGAAGCACATCCCAAAAAAGTAATTTCTCTATACTTGCTCATGTTTCACACACTTCCTGGAAAATCTTGGTACCTTGGTTAGAAGCTCATTTATTTGGGGTTTTTTTCTGTTTTAAGATATTTTATTTTAAGATGACATGTTTCAAGTTGCTCCATTTCAGGCCCTTAGTTGTGCCTAAATGAATGATAGTTGTTCTTCCCTGAAGTTTCCTCACCAATCTCTATTTTATTGATAGATTAGTTGTGGCTCCAAAATAATAACATTACTCTCCTTTCTCAAATACCTGGATCAAACCACAACAACATTCCAAGTGGTGTTCCCCAGTGAGAGCAGCTTTGAAGTTTGTAAACCTGGTACCAGCTTCCAAGGAGCATTGTACACATACACATAAACTCTTGCCTAGGCCATATCTCTCCTTTCCCCCTGTGTCCTCTTCACCCTCAGGTTGGAGGCTGGCTGTAGCAAAAGTGGAGTGAGGATTTGCTCCTGATCTCCGATGCATCCCAATTGCAGCCACGAGGAAAAGGCAGGCAGGTGCTTATGACAGCAGGGAGCAGATTTGCAATAAGCAAAACATTACTAACAGAGCTTATAGGCAGAGCCATGGGAGCATTTTACTGTTTGATGGACTGGCAGTGCTACAGTGCTTCAACCATTAAAAAATTCACCATGAAAGCTTGGAGGGAAAGAGAGAGGCCATGAGCTAGCCAGAACAGGGTGATGTGTGCATAGGAGCAGTAAAGAAAGGGGTGGAGAAGCTAGAGAGCACATCCAGAGGGAGTGCAGGCAGTAAAATAACATGTAAAGGGAAAGACTCCTTTAATATCTAGGTGTGCCATCCTCTTAATCTGAGGATTAAAATAACAGGCACGGGTGCAGTTTTGTATGTTACCTCTTAAGCAGTGTACAGTACAAAAATGGAAGCAAGAGTGAAGGAATTTGAGGCAATTTCCTGGAATCCCTCAGGAGAAACTGAATTTAGCCTGGCTGACTTGCCCCCTGCTGAGAAAAAATTATTCTTCACTCAGAATAAAAATACTAATTATTATTATTATGACTGCTTATAATAGCATTGCCTTTCATTTACCACTGAAATCCAAAACTTGTCATGCTGCACATTTTACATGCAGTGAAAATCATTTTCCCATGTCCATGAGACAAGATGGGATAGGGGAAAATTTACAATGACTCGTGATTCAAGAGAGGAGGTAGATCCTGTTATGGAAATCTCTTCCTTTGATATCTCCCAGTGCAATTATCTATCCTGTTGGGTCTTCTGTCTGTTTGGCTGGGCAAACTCTGAACTGCATTGAATTATTTTCCAGCTCTTTATTCACTGAGCCATGAAGCTGAAGGAAATACATGAGGCTATGGCAAGCCTTCAGCTTATCCCTCCATTAATTCCACTCTTCCATACCCTGCACCATGAAGTTGACAGTTTAAAACTGGGTTTAGTTTTGGCCAAATGTGAAGAGGACATCATGTGGCGGAGAAGGTGCAAATAGAGAAGGTGCAAATATCCACTATGAAATCCAGTAGAGTGGTTAAAGTTACCAGGTTTAGCTCTGCGTATTTTTGTTAGCAGGGGATACAGTCCCCAGCTCGGACATGGGAACTGCCATTGGTGTTTCCCCTGTCCAAATCCTGCACAGCAAAGGCTTTGTTTAAGCTGCCTGACTTTGCACTGGAGCAGATAAGGAGTGCGCAGGATCTCTGCTGCACAAACTCTGTATAACAGCTGAGAGCTCTTTATCTCCAACCTCCCACAGCAGGCACAGTAGAGATCTTCCTCTCACCTATGAAACACCTGGACTTTCAGCTGAGCAGTCCTGAGTCTTGATGCTATGGGTTTAGCAGGAAAAGTCTGTGGGAGCTCCTTATATTAACTGGGCCTGTTTGCTTATCCACAGTGTATGATGTGCATTACATATGACAGACAGCAGGGCCCGAAGACATAGAGCTATAAGAATCACTAACAGTTCAGACATTGAAAAAGTGTGCAGACACCAAAGCAGTTAAAAAAAATCCCAGTGGTTCTATTTCCTTCCCCCCTGGGAGGGTCCTCTCTGTTTTTAATTTGTTGTATGCTTTGTTGCTGGTCAGCAGGTGCCACGAGGCATCCAAGACACTAATCTTTCTAATAAAATATTTCCTTCAGGATACTGAAAGTGCCAGAAGTTTTAAAAAAAGAGAGAGAAAGAGAGCAATCTCAGAATCAACTTGCAACTGATAAGAACAGAAAGGTCAAGTTTTTCTCAGCATGGCCAATATTTAGTTTCATATTCACATCTCATTGCCTCACATCAAGAATAAGAAGAGAAAAACTAGTCTCACGGATCAGCAAGCGTCACCTGCCATGAAAGAAGGTTCTGGAATGAGAGTCCAAGTCTGTGAGCCAAGACAATTGGATTGCCCAACTGCATCTGTCACTTACTTGTAAATCACCTTCCCTAGCAATGTCGTGAGTTTTCAAACTCTGAGACAGAGCCAGCAGTGCTTAGCAAGTTCAGATGCAAGTTGTCAGAAGTGGTTCAAAAAACTTCAGCTGACCTCAGCATCCAATGCCATCAGGCAATGCACAGTGAAAATCTCAGTGGCCTTTTCCAGCCCTCTGGAATGGTGTGGTAAAATGAAACAAAAGAGATGGGAGGAGCAGCAAACTGGTTAAAGTATGAGTCCCAGCAGGTCCTGAGGAAGTAGCTCTGTGAGTTATCTTCTTAATTTTGCCCAAGGCCTCCAATTTAAAATGGAAACTACAGAGAGAAACTTTTCTGGAAGTCAGATCTAGAGTGGCTCAAATTAGAGATGCACTGCCTCCACCCATCTGTCACCTCTAAATGAAAATGTCAGCCTTAATTCATGGACTTTTAAAAATCCTTTGATGGAAAGGACTTGAAAAGCAGTGGTTATTATCACAAGCGCTCAGCACTGCTATCAGGCACACAGCTATTTTATGAGCAGGCAGTGCTCTACCCATCCTCCTACCCTGGAAAGTTATAATGTATCTCTGGGGTAGGTTGATATTTGCACTTTGTGGACACCCAATAAATAATAATCCAAATATTTGCACACATGGAATATTTTGTGACATTATAGAGCTGACAGACTGTGATTATTCGGGAGTTGCTTTGTGCACAGAGCTCCCATTGGTTTCAAAGTGAGTGCAGAGTTCAGAAGCGCTGTAGAATAAGACCTGTGACATTTATGTTTATGAAATAGGAGAGACCTTATCATTTACTGTTTCTGTAGTCACAAAGCCAGAATAGCTGATGAGGGGCCTTTGCTGCTATCTTCAGTATAATCACAATGTACACAACAGAGGTGTCTTGGCAAGTAGTAAGTGAGCTAAGGAAAACAGAGAGAGATTAGCAAGGGATGCTGCAGGGCACGAGGGGGCACTGGCAGAGCCCTGGCCTGGGAGATATGAGGTGGCTGGGGACCCCCGGGATCACTGGCAGCACTGGCATGAAGATCCATGGGCTGGGAGACACAGGAGGCTACATAGAGGAGTGGGCACTGGAAGAGCTCGGTGCTGGATGGGAACAGCAGGGCTGCGTTGTGGGGGGCACTGGCGCAGCCAGCGGAGAAGCAAGCAGAGCTTGTATGCCATCTGCTGCTGCACTATTAACTGCTATTAGTCACTGAGCTTCATGAGCATGAAATTCCCTAAGTTGCTGAAAAGCAAGGAGAAAAGCCTAAGATGTGGCTTAACTTTGATTAAGCACCAACAAATTTGGGACAATTTAAACAAGAGGGATTTCAGACATCTCATTGAAGCATGTTGCAAAATTCCTTCATTGCCTGAGGGAGGTACACACACAGAGTATGCCCCATTGTACTTCTCCTTCCACAGCACTTTTGCCAGCAAGATAAGAAGAGAGAATTTGCAAGTGGTTAGGAAAGGAGCTCTGGATTTGCTAAATGGATTTGTATCCTGTTCAGTTAGAGTGATATGGTTCAGCACATTCCAAAAAAAGATGGAAGCAGACAGTAGTATGAATAGAAACAGCTTTCTCAATTATGCTAGTTAAGATAAATGTTGGTAGGCTTATTAATCCTTATGCTTCAGGGCTTTTGCCGATCAGCAGCTTGGGTCAGGAAGAAACATCCCACACCTTGTCATGGCATAATGCAATTAGAATTGATGTCTCCTTCTGTTGTGGTTCTGGCTGAGACAGAGTTAATTTTCTTCATAGTAGCTGTGGGACTGTATTTTGGATTTGTGCTGAAAACAATATTAATAACACAGAGACAATTTTATTTCCAACCATGTCATGTACAGCATCAATGACTTTTCTTTCCCACATCTGGGAGTGCACAAGAAGTTGGGATGGGATGTAGCTAGGACAGTTTACCCCAAATGACCACAGGGATATTCCATACCAAAAGACATCATGTTTGGCATATAAAGCTGGGGGAAGGACAAAGGAGAGAGGGATATTCAGAGTGATGGTATTTGGCCTTTCAAGGAACCATTACACACGATGGAGCCCTGCTGTCCTGGGGATGGCTGAACACCTGCCGGCCCATGGGAAATGGTGAATGAATTCCTTGTTTAGCTTTGCTTGTTCATGCAGCTTTTGCTTTACCTATTAAACTGCCTTTACTTCAACCCACAGTTTGTTTCACTTTTATCTTTTCAGTTCTCATCCCACCAGGACAGATTGAGCAAGTAGCTCTGTGGGGCTTAGTTCCCATCTGGGATTAAACCATGACACGTTTTCTGCCAGATTTGGCTATTTGATAGGGTAGGACATGGGGCATCTTGTAACCACACAGGGCTCTGCTCCCAGAACTGCCCTTTGTACAAAGGCTACTTTAATGGATAGAAAGACTGTTGATTTTCTTCTGTGAACACTCCTCCTGGAAGCCAGACTTGAACTCCTATAGCTGAATGAGATGGAAGGAGAGAGCAGAGGCAACCTAATGTGACTGTCACCCATTGACACAGCTTGATTTAAACAGCAGGCTGGAGAACTAATGCATTTGCAGATAAAGGCTGAAGGCACTGCCTTGAAAAAATTATAATTTCCTTTCTCAGACAGAGGGAAAAGTGAAATACATCTGCCAGATTACGAGCTGTGAACAATTTTCTTAATCTTACTGAGCAAACAGTACATAAAGCAAGATTTGGTCACAACACGGAAACAGCCAGAACCCAGCAATCCTATGCATCTAGCAGGGTGGAATGTGGTGACAGCCACACCAGCCCAGCTGGGTGCTAGGCAGAAAAAACAGGTTATTTTGTGGGAGTCGTAGGGAATGGCTGGACTATGCAGTAAATCTGATCCTGGGGCTATTAGGACTGTATCAGAAGCTCTGCAGCCGTGTGAGGCCACTGCTGAGCTAGTGTAAGCTCACTCTCTTAGAACAAATTTTTCCAAAGCGTTTTGCCAAGGTAAGGTGCACTCAGTCCGCGCTCACCAGGCCTGTCCCACAAGAGACTCTGTGCTTCCCAGCCTGCTGGCATCTCTCTCACCAATTCCATTCAGGATGGGGCTCTCCTTGGGAGGCAGTCAGGCACCCATGAGTTTTGGCACGGGTGAGGAGAGTGGGAATTCAGGCTTTCCCAGCAAGCCACATCCTAGCTGAGGCACTAAAGGAAGCTGTTGTCTCTTCAAGACCATACATTACAGCCATTGTTAGTCAGTCATTGTAAAGTGCTCTTAGAGCAGTGGCAGATGTCCTATTACACTGAGAGAAGTAAGACACCTGGGTTCGTTACCACCTAATTAGGTTCTCCATGTGATTAACTACTTGTGTTGCAGACAAAGAAGCAAACTACCCAAATGAATGCCAACAGAAGACAAGCTGGCATGGCAGCAGGCACCTGACAGGCACGCGCAGATCTGTAACTCATCTGGCTTCCTGACGGAGACTGAAGGATTTTTAGTAAAAGTTATAAAACTATAATCAGAAACTCTGAGAGCATATGTTTTGCCTGAGTCATAGTCCTTTGAGACTCCCACACTCTTACCATCTCACAAAGAGAATCCATCTTGGTCCCTGGTGGATCTGACCTACCTAAACATTTACGTTTCCTCTGCAGAGCCCTCAGCATCTTCCAGTCACCTCAGTATCTTCTCCTTAGAGACACCTCCACCTTCCCAGGAGGAGATATTTCTCTTTACCTCTCTGTACTCCTCTCCTCGAAGCCTACACTATCCATCTGCAGAAGACCATTTTCATACCTTTGTTGTGTAAGAAAATCTTCTCTTGGAGAAGTCCTTTTGTATAGTCCCAAGATTTGTCTGTCTTCCAGTTCCCTCTCTCCATTGTCTAAACCCAACAACGTAACAAAGCACATCTCTGCAAAGCTGTCTCTCTTCCCTGAGAGCTTCCCAGCCCACTAGAGCTGAGGCTGCAGTGCTCCTGCCTGAGCCTGAAGGCTGCAGGCTGGGTTTCCTCAGGAGCGCCTGATCCAGCCCAAACACAGATCCACATTCAAACCGTCTGAAGCCTCTAATCAATCAGTGAATTGCACTGAACGCCCTGAGGAAAAAAAGATCTTTGATGAGGCTTTGCTGCTAGCAACCAATCCAAATCCATTAGCTTTCACATCTGGAGTTCCAACGAACAATAAAAATGAGCTTGATGGCCTCAATCTTGTCCTCATTTTTCAGCATCACAATAACCTGGCTCCACTAAACACAATTCAGCATGATTGCCTGACTGCTCAGACTTCGGGGATACCCAGAACCACTACAGCTGCCAGAGAAGAGGGGCAGGACAGAGGGTGCTTTGGCAAAACTCTGTGTGTCTGTGTGCGCACATATGCATATTAGGGCAAGATAAAAAGAACTGGAATTGGGCAGGATGCTGCAGGGTAGGATCAGGGGTATTGGCAGAGCTTTACGATATAAATCCACTTGGCATTTTCCCAGTCAAACATGAGTATCTGGGCAGGACTATTGCTTTTACAATATGGACAGCTTTTACCTTATTTTTACAATGTTTTGAAATTTAATTGTTAGTTCACCTTTATAGACTCTTCTGGTGTCCCCATCCAAGCCTGCATCTCCACCCTGTAAGAAATGGAGCTGGGCTGTAAGGAAGGAGAGTTTGCACTGCTTCCCAGGGTGCCCGCAGGCAGGACTCGGCTGATTCCAGGAGATCTGAAATGCAAAGAGGTAGCAGTGCACAGTGGCAGACAGAGGCTGGGATAATTGCATGATTTGTGCTCATGATGAAAGCTGTGCTGATGCCAGCCTGGGACACGCGTGCTTGGACTCGTCCCAGAGCTGCAGAGAGTCCAGCACAGCCCTGCAGCTGCCAAGCCAGTTCCCTGGCAGGTGGGAGAGCCTGTGTGGCTGGATCTGGAGCACCAGATTTTAGATGCTTCTCCTGATTTGTCCAGCATCTTCCTATATCACAAACAGTTGTTCTGGTTTACTTCTTTCTGCATTTCTGAAGTGATCTTGGTGTTGAAGTGATCTTGGTGTCAAAGTGATGTGGAGAACCTGGCTGCATGAGGGACTCTGGTCCTTCCACTGCTGTGTGAGCACCAGCCTTGGCCTAGGATTTACAGGTCTAGTTGAGCCCTATTTCAACTATCTTGCCCCATACACATACCCTCCAAGAGCCCTCTCCCTCTTGTGTGAAGAGCAGTTGGTAGTGGCAGTGGCTTTTCTCTTTCTCCCTTTTCCTTCACACGTAGCCCAGGTCCCACTTGCTGACCTCACCTCTCTCTCTCCTCGCCTTTTACAAACAAGAAGCCCATGGTGAGACCTCCGTGTGAAGCCATCCAGAGCATCTGCTAACAGACAGCCTAATAGCTATTTAATGGGCCTGGTAAAGCTAATAGATTTGTAAAGAAAATATGAGCAACAATAGCCAAAGGGGAGTGCTCAAAAGCGTTCAAAACTGGCAAGGTCTTTCCCACTTGGACTTAAGTAGCTGAAGCTGTGCCTGAAGCCAGGCAGCAGCTTTGCTGGCTTTCCAAAACTGTCACATTCCCGGGAAGGAGACTTGATCTGAGAATGACACTACCACAAGGTTATAGGAAGGATCTGCAGGCGGCTGCTAAATGGCTTTGCCAAGTGCTGCCAGCTCTGGGGTGGAGGAGGGCTGGCGGACAGGAGGTCAGCCTTCTCCAGATTGAGGAGCAGGTCACTGCTGGAGTTACTGCTGTTAATATCCTCACAGTAGAGAGAAAGGTCTGGTAAGGCTGCTTCCCACAGATTTCTCTTCCCCAAACACAGCAGAGTCTACCTGTCAGAAGCAGATGGATTTATTTGATCTTGACAGAATTTATACCTAAATCTCTTAATACTTATTTTCCTTATGTGTAGCCAAAAGTTTTATGAGACACACTAACCCCTGCTTAAGAAACAGACAATATATTTTGAAGGATATTGTATCTAGCTGACATATCATAAATTCCCTTTGTCACCCTGGTGCCCACCTCTACTCATACAGCCACTGTGGAGTGAACACTAGTCCATATCTCTCTGGGGCTCCTCTAAAGGCCCTTATCACTCTGCACATATGCTGCCTGAGCAGGATGCCCAGGCCTGGGAATAAAAGCTGAGCTGAAGTGAGTCAGGTCGCTGTCAGATGATCTTACAGTTCAGGTGTCAGTGTTAACGGTACCAACCAGGATAGGATATACACACTCTTGACAGACTTATGTACACCTCTGGAAGATGTGTGGGGTCAGTGGGGGAGACATGGTCAGCTTGGGAAGTGAGATGGGATGTCTTGGCACTGCAGCCTGCCTGGGCTGTTCTTCAAGCTGTATATACAGTGGGAGGAAATATGGTCCCAACAGCATGTCCACTTGAAGCATACGCCTGTGTTTACGAAAACTGTCAAATACTCTCTTTGTACAACATCATGATATCAGTATCATGCACAATCCAGACTCTCCACCTGCTCTCTTATCCCAACCCAACCCCAGGCCATCTCTGTTTCAAAATGGGACAGCAGAAATGCAGGCTGTGTTTCTGCCACATTTCCCCATCCAGCAACTCTCCATCCTCTCTCCAGACAAGTCCAGCAGCCCAGAACAGCTGTGTGTCTGGGATGGAGCAGGTAAGGGTAACAGGTATGGGATAAGGATATCAACCCTCACAGTACAAGAAGCAAAAAACCTTTTTTCACTCCTCCTCATCATAATTTAAAATCTCTGAAAGATAGGTCCTGGCCCTCAGCAAGATCAAATTGATTGCCACATGGGGAATTATTGACAGGAGTGGAAAAAGAATGTAATTTTCCTATGGCTGCATCCTAAAAGCTCACCAAGTCCTTATCTAAGAAGTGCAAACACACAGCAGTGGCGTGATATGTGACAATTTGGCCCTCATCATTGAGGATGATTACATTTCCTTTTGTAGCTGAATATAGCAAAGCGTAACTACACTCTGGTTAAAATAATATTTCACTGTTTTAAGAGGTAAAAAGCATATGTTTAGCTCTTGTTACACCAAATCTGGGATTTGGAGTTTGCTTGTGACTTTAGCAGCCTGCTTGGAATGGACTGTGCCTTGGTAGTCCCAGAGGAGAGGTTTTGAGTTGCCATTATAAATACTACAGATACTGAGCAAAGCAGATTCTGCAGAGGGAAGGACAGGAGGATGTTTGGACGTGGATGCTTGAGGGATCTATGTCCTGTACAGCTGTACTGCCCAGCCCTGAGCTGTCGCTATAGGACACAAAAGAACACAAGCGCACACCGCTCTTCTCAAGGTGAAGGAAAAAAGGGAAGTTTATTTTCTGACTCCAACATTTACAGTTTTCCAAAAGTGACAGCGGATTGCAGGGTGACAATGCCACCTCTCCAAGGACACTGGTCAAACCAACAGCCCATCAACTCTCTCCTCCATAAAGGAATGCAAAACAATGAGCTATTCACAGAAAGTTTGTGAGAAAGTTCACTACAAGAATGTCAACATCAGAAGGCTTAGAAAATCTTAAAAAACTGGGGTGACATCAAGCAGTAGCACAGCTGGGTCTCGGCCTCAGGGAGCCTCTGCTGCTGCTGGCCAGGGTGGCATTGATACCTGGGGGACAAGGAGCCAGCAGGCAGGGAGCTGCTCTTCAGCATCAAGGGGCAGCACAGCACTGAGGGTGCCCTTTTCCCGTGGAGAACCAGAGGCTACCTTTGCCTTGGCAACACCACAAAGACAAACGGGATTCATAACTGTAGGAGCTCCCTGCAGCCAGGAGTTTGAATAATTCACTTCCCAGCAAGAGACATCAATCCTTTCTCCACAACCCCTTCTACCACCTCATAAGATGTATGAGGGGAAGGCAGGAGGCATTTTTATTATTTTTATTTAGTTTGTGGATGTTTAGTGTTCCTCACTATGGGTTATATTCAGTCCTCACGTGTATGATATTCTCAAGACCTTTATCAGCTGACTATCCCTGCTTTAATTTCCCCCCTGTTCTTACCCTTACTTTTCCCTCTTTATAAATTACAACATTCAGGCCTTTGCTGGCAGTAGAGAGCACTACATTGTTCTGGAATAAAATGGACTTTATTCCATTATAATGACTCTGCTTCCAAAGGGGAGTAGTTATACTGGAATAAAAGTATTTTTTATGCTCCAGTCTGGAGCATAATTCAATCATAAATTACATCAGAAAAAAATAAACCATAATAATAAAATGGCAGTTTGTGCATTGATTAAAGTGAAAACACTCTTCATTCTGGAATATTCCATGTATAAAGTGAAGTTAGTGTGCAATAAGTAAGGGTGTGATTTTTTATAGCACACTAACTACCCTTCATTCATTCCCTAATGGATACCCTGCCAGAAAACACAAGTGCCTTTAGGTGAGGCAGGTTTGAAAGCGGAATAAACTATTGTGCATTAATGTGCACTAGGAACATTCATAAAGGAGTGTAGGGAAGTAAGCAGAGAGGCAAAAATCCACCACTAACTACTCCCACAGTGGCACCCCCAGGGAGGTTCAGGCAGATCCAGGCTGGGAGAACTCTAGGTGGAGAATTCTCCACATTCTCCTGTGGTGGGAAGATTTTCCAGGCCCACTGGTCCTCATGGTCTGGCTCTTCAAACTAGTTGTGTGACCTTGGTGAAAGAGGAAGCAGTCCTGTTTTGGGAATGGGGATGTGCCACCAGGAAATGTACACTATGAAACTATCCCTTCCAATCTTGCATGAGAATTTACCTCAGATCCCTCTGAGCAGCTGACCAGCCAAGTCAATGAAGACAGGCTTTGTACCTGTGCAGGTACCCCAAAGGATCCAGCAACCAATATCACACACATACAGCCAGGGGCTATACTTAGGGCATTTTCTGTTCACTTCTCTTGTCACACATTAGTACAGCATTTGTACCCAACATCAGTTTTTATCAGCCAAGAGCTCTTGATCAGACTTCAATGCACCCCATAAAACAATCGTTTGCAGGGAGTAAGGGAAGTGATCTCCTGGCTAGGAGACTTCCCAGGGAATCTGTCATTCTCTTTGATTCTGCTTTATGTTTTTCTTTGTGTGAATTTACAGGCTAAGAGAGTTAAACAGTATTCACATTTGCTAGTTTTACCTAAAGAACAGAAATATGCTATAAATGCTCCTCAGCTGTTTTTTACCACGATGTGATAGACAATTATATCAAGGTATACCCAGCAGCCGTTTATGTGCCAAGCTCAGCTCTGCCAGGGAGCCACTGCCTGTTGTCCCCACTGATGAGAAAGGATGGGTGAAAATACAGTGAGAAATCTGGGGCCCTCCCAAAAATGGCACTCAAGTCCTTGACAACATCCAAGTAAAATTTACACATGGCTCGAGACAAATAAGACCTGCCATTTGGGAAAGCTGAACCTTCAAGACATCCATATTTCAATACTCAAGACCCGATTTGCCCAAAATCAGCCCTGCCAATGGCCCTGTCTTGCAGCCCCCTGCTCTGCCAGCCCAGGGCTCCCCATGCCAGCTCTAAGTTTCTTGCTAAGAAGCCACATCTCTGCCACACTGAAAGCTGGGCTCAGGTATGGCTTCACCAGTAAAAAATACCCTCAAAGCCTCATTATTTAACATATAACACTTAACTCAAGGCCTCATATGAAAAATGATATTTTTACACTTTAGCTACTCATGGCTAATGCTAAAGTGCCTTGACAAAAATGGCACATTCAGAAATATCACTGCCAGTATCCGTGTGAAAATGAACATTGTCTTGGACATTGTGTTAGTTACAACCAAAGTTCAGCTTCTGTGGACTTCATGGTATTACATCCGCAGGCTTCTGAGCAATCTGAACTTCAGAGCATGGTTAAGTCTTGTGAGTCCACTCATTTCTACACTATTGTCCTCTATGCTGAAAAGTAATTTAAGCTTAGCTAATTTCTTTTGCGCTGAATAGGGTCAGGAGAGCTCACACAATCTCCTGCCAAAGCTCAGCTGTCAGAGTGGTGACATTTAATGAGGGGAACAAAATTAAGGCAGGAGGGAGAAGATGGTTAACATGTTCAGCTACCAAATTGGATTCTTGAAAGCTCATGATCTTAGAAGTCTTTTCCAGCCTAAATGATTCTGTGATCTCCCTTCCCAGCATGTGATTTCTAGTGCAGGGCAGAGAGAAACGAGCCTGTGGAAATGACACAGGGCTCCACGGCCAGACCAGCCTGAGGCCATCAAATGAGTTTCTTTGTGCTCAGATCAAGAGCTGATTCCAGGCCTGTGCACTGACTCACTCATTGCACTCCTTGGGCCCCTTGCTGAAAGGTTAGGGTGAAGCACAAAGCGAACATGGAATTAGAGATGTGGATTATATCAACAATTACAATCTGGAGCATAATTAAATTATAAATTAAATTGGAGTTAAAAAAACCCCGACCATAATAATAAAAGGGCGATTTGTGTGTTGATTAAAGTGAAAACATGCAGTCATTAGCCTTTCTATAAATCTTGTTAGCTGTGAGCAGAGCTGTATGTTGCCATTAACCTGGTGAGTGCCTGTGGGAAACTGGCACTTCTCTGGGTGTTTAAACCATGGATGTGCATCAAGGCAGCTGCTGCCCTCTGGGACCTCCGTGCTGGAGGTCAGGCAGGGGAGTGGTACACATCTGCTAATAAAAATCACTCATAGTAGAAGCTTTGCAATGCCTCGAACACATCTGTTTCCATGGGACAAGACCTGCCAAAAAGTGACCATTTTTAAGTCTGAGACAAGGGCAGATGATGGGAGATGCCTTCTCCAGAGACCACAGGCCAGCCTTACTGTGACTATGGGGCTACACACAGAAAAGGGAGGGAAGTGGAGTCATTGTGTGAGGGAAAAACAAGAGCCTTCACCAATCCTTGATAAATCTCAAGAGGACAATGGGACCCCAAATGAAAGGGGTATCCTCTGACAGTGTTTCTGCATCCAAGAGAAACGCTTAGAAGACCAAAGCCAGAAAATTCTGCTCTTTTGCTTGTGTCTCAAAGGCTTTCAGGGAGCTTTGAGGGTTGCCAAAAGCCAGATGCTCCTGGCCCTTGCCTCAAATAGCTGGGAACTTCTTGCCCCATCTGATCTCTGTTGTGAGCAGGTCAGAGACCTCAAGCAGATCTGGTGCATCCTAGATCTTCTTCGTGTTCCCGATTTAAAGGTCAACACACAGTGCTCTGTATCCTTCCTCTCACATCCATTTTGCCCTGCTGGGCTCAGGAGTTTGTGTCTTCCCAACACATTCTGAATAACCTTCCTGAGTAACCCTGCTGGGATGCATAAAGGCTCCTCCTTACAGCCCCTTCTTTCTCCTGTATTTCATACCTCTCCTGAGCCAAGCACACTGTGTTCCCATATTATGAGAGAATAATTGCTTTTCCACAGCTCACATCCATGCTGGTTTTTTTCTCTTTTGCTTTACAAACTCCCCTCCCAGAGAAATATGTCCCTGCATGAGAGCTTTAGATCGGATTTTTAGATCAAATTATCCTTCTGTTCTATAGTACCATCCATAATTACTCCCTGTAACATTGCTTTTGCAAGTGATCGCAACCATCAGGCAATTTTCACACATCTCGCCAATAGAACTCAAGAACAAGCAAATATTAGAGTGAGTGTGAATTTATTTTTATTTATAAATTACTTAACATAGAAAAAAAAAAAACTACAAGTTCCGAGCACTTAGCAAATTACTGACTTGAAATAGCTTTTGCAAAATTTGCCTGTGTTGTTTTCTCCTGTGCCTTGCAAAAAGGGGAGGGAAGGGGCACAGAGGGAAAGGCATACGTGCTTAGATACTGGAAAGACTGGAGAGGAGCTGAACAAGCCATGGCATATTTCACAGTGTAAAGATGCATACAAAAGCCTTGAGCTTTCAATACAGTGAGATTTCTCAGTCACTCATAAGTTTAGGCACCGACTCAAGTTATCAACGTGAGGAACACAAGCTTAGTATTTCACCTATTCATGTATGCCTGAACTGAGTCTCCTCTAGCCTCTCAGTAGCTTCACCTAGCATCTACTCAGTTACATCTAACTTTGATTTGGTTTGGAAACTATTCTTCCCCAGATTTGTGTCGCTTCCCGCAAAATTTCAGCCAGAGATCTGGCCAACAGAGAGCTCAGCTCTGAATTAGCCCAACTTCAGTTGCAAGTGTAGCAGAAGAGAAAGAGAAAGATCCAATAAAAAACTCTGCGTTTGACTCCATCTCAAACTGTTCAGTTCCAGAACTGAATCCAAAACCAAACTTTGCATTCAGACCCATCTGCCATGAGCCCTTGGCTCACAGGTTGAAGCCTGCAACCTGCTGCCAACGAGGGCATGTTTCATGAGACTGCTGTGGGAAGACTTGGCTGGCAGAAAATATCAGTGGCTGCTTTGTCCAGAGGCAACAAACACCAGCTTGCTCATATGGAAAGTGGACATTGGAACAAGTACAAAAAAATCAAGATCATCACAAAAGACTGCAGCACATGGGTTTTGTCAGTTTGGCCAGGCTTTTCAAGGGGAAGGGGGAGCAAGAGCCTGTCTGTCTTAAATGGACTTTCCTTGATATCACCAGCATGGATTATCAAGGCTAATCTTAGATTTGAACTGGGAAATCACAGGGAAGTTGTGGGAAGGACGGTTTTGGCTAAGAGCAGGGTCTCAGCAGTGAACTTTGTTTATGTTAAATGTCAAAAAGAGAGCATACCTAGTGACTTCTGGCAAGCTTTCGTTCAGCTACCAAGGTGCAGAGCAGATCAGATATTGAGATCTCTCTTCCTGGACACTTTCAAGATTCAGCTCAACAAAACTGTGGCCAATCTGATCTCATGTTGATGATGGGCTCAGAGAAGCAGGATTATGTGATCCCCAGAGAGCCCTTCCAGTCAGATTCTCTATGATTTTGTAGTGCAGATATGCCCTCCTCGGTTTGGTTCTCTGTATAAATATAAGGGGTACAGCTGAATCTGCATCCTCCCTCAGAATTCACAGCAGCAAAGTGAATCAAAGGCCCATAGGATAACTTGGGATGGACAAGACCATCACAGGTCATTTGGTCAAACAGGTTGCTCAAAGTAGGGTGAGCTTAGGTTGGGCACCAGTACAGCAGTGAGGAGAGATCACAGGCTACTTTCAAAGGGCCAGTGAAGGTCACCTTTATTCACTTATGGGTTCATTTATGCTGCAGAGAATCCTGACAAACCCATGGTTCCTAAAGTATCTCACACTTCCCCCTAAAATATTTTAGTATTCCACAAATCAAAAGAGAGATTTAAATACCATTTACTTCTTAGTTTCACTTCTAGAGAAAACCCCAATAGTAATCAGGAATTTAGAAAATCTGAAGGGCACCCAGATGATATTGAGTCTCTCCCCCATCCGAGAGCTCAATCTCTTACAACCAAGGCAGTAAAATAGAAGTTACCCTTAAAGCCCTGCAGAAGGAAGCCCCATCATACCTCCAAGCAGCCTTTTAAGTGGCTCCATCCTCCTTCTTATCATGATGCTTCTCTGTGTTTTAACTTAGTCTCAGCTCCTCTGGTACAAAGGAATGGTATCTTTCCCTCTTTTCACAAATCTTTGGTAGGTTACCATCACGTTCATCTGCAAGCCCTGCAAGGCAGGGGCACAGCCTCACGGAGGCCTGTACAGTGTCTAACACAACTGGGCAGGAATCAGAGCCTTTCCCTTTGTATCATATTTGTAACACCCAGCCTGCACCAATGAATGCACTGACCCTGTAAAGCAGGGAAGTGTCATTTCAGAGACGAGAAAATGAAGCAGAAAGGCAGGCAGCATAGCAACATGCCAAAGTTCACCCAGAAAGTCCGTGCCAGGCCTGGGAATCAGGCCTTGTTCGAGCATCTTAATGTTGTCTCCTCTCCTTTTGGCACTGCTGAGATATAAAATAATAATAATCATGAAATGTGCCTGGATACAAAGAAGATCATCACCTTCATTCAAATAATAGAAAAAGCCAGCATCTGTGTAATGCAGAGTCAAAATTGTGCATAATGGGGAGAACAAGATGTAGCTTAGAGTTTAAAAGTAATTAAAATTTCCTACCTAAGTTTCTTTTGCTTAATGTACTTCCAAAGAAACGTTCATCTGCTTGCAAATGCCTGACCCTAGGAGTGCAGGTTTGAATGCGATGGAAAGGCATACATTGGCAGAATGACAGCAACTGAACAGCATCTCATCTGGATCCAAAAATGTAAAGAAAAGGAAATACTCATTATTCCAGAGGCTCAAAGACAATTTCAATCCATTTTAACTCTAACAGGTCCCCCTGTGGCCTCTTAAAACCTACTGAATTGTAGCAAAGTAGTGTAAGCGTCAGAGTTTCATCTTCAAAGGTGCAGTGAAAATATCCAGGTTGACAAGAGGGCTCAGTTCAGGAGGTTTTGTGGGGTGTCACTGTGGACTTTTAACAATGCTCTTCCGCAGCACCTTTTATCTGTGGATCTGACTGCACTTTAAAGATACTGACTGATCTCTCACCACGTTTCTCCTGGGAGAGGTGTATTATTATCTCCATTTAATTAGCAGGGAAACTGAGGCATAGCAAAAGGAAGTTCTTTGCTTGGGCTTGCAGAGCGCACTGGTGGAGGAAAGGGAAGAGCTGGCATTAGATTTAAGCTCTCTTGATGGTTTAGGTGTCCCACTCATTTTTATCTTCTCTGCTCCTGCTGGTCTCTTCAGCTGCAGTCCCCCCCAGCCCTGAGTTGTCAGGAGCCCTGGGGGATGTGAGGGGTGTGCTGAGCCAGGCAGTGATCACAGCTAAACAAGCAGCAACCCTGCCTGTTCATTCAGAGCAGTTCTGAGCATGTAAAGAGATATCTCAGTGGCCCAGACAAGATCTTATAGCTCCAACAGCCCTATTCCTAGGCTACTAGTTGTAATTTGCAAAGGTATAAAGCACAAATGAGAGGAAAACCTCCTCCTTCCTCCCCATTACTCTAGCACTGCGCAGTGCAACTGCTGTGCTAGAGAAGGATATGAATTTCTCTCAAATCAAGAAAAGAATTTGAGTCCCAGACCGGAAACTATAGCTGTACTGGAAGCTCTTGGCATTCACGGTGCACCTGCCCAGAACCTCTTTCTCATCCCAAAGTCACACCTGTCTTTTTAATCTGCATGTGCTGGTTTTCCACATACATACATAGACATGCAAAACAATGCATAAGTTAATGTTTATGTGACTCTCCAGAAAACAGTACGGAGAAGCCCTGAGAGGAGAGAATTGCTACTGTCACCATAGCAAGGTCTTCTGTTTAGCTCCCCTTCATGGCTATTTAAATATCAGCATTGTAAACTGTACTAAGGTCAGCAATATTGAAGCCCACATATTCCCCTGCCTTCTGAGGAAGCCCTGACAGGAGGCAGCAGTACTCCAGGCATGTTAAAACATATTAACTCATGCTTGGTGCCCCACTTGTGCAGAAGCTATGGTTGCTAGCTCAGATCCAAGCACTTCAGAGAGTTTTCTCTGATTGCCCTTGAACACAGACATGTGCGTTCATGGGAGAAAGGGAGTGGAAGGAACATCCCCTCAATTTACCTTTCTCCCATTGTTCTCCTCATAGCTTTCAAGGGTTTTAACTATATTTAGGCTGGCAAGGACAGGCAGCAGAGCCTACGCTGTGCTCGCAATGCGGGGGTTGATACAATTTGATGGTGTGCTTTTGAAGCCAGTCCCACTGTAGAAGCCAGGCAGCTGTAGCAGAAGAGCTCTGGAGAAATGGGATCTAAACTGAGGGGAAGCAGGAGGCTTGGGTAGGGGGAGTCTCTGACTGAAGTATGTGTTGTCAAGTAGAACATCAGGGAGACAGTCACACAGCCCTAACAGAGTTTCCAACGTAGATGTGATTCAGAGCACCAAAACCAGGAATCTACTTGCTCAGTTTTGTTATAGGGGAAAAGCAGGCGCCCCCAAAAAGTAGTTCAGGATTCCTGAGGTAACTGCATGAATGTTTTGTAAGTCACTAATAATAGCCACAACCTGAGCGTTCATGTTTTAAAGACACAGATGTATCTTTGCTTTTCTTCTTTAAGAGCAGCCAAACTTAATGAGGCCTTGACCCTATTCCAGGGAACAAGAAGTCTCTCCTCTCTCCCACACAGGGCTGCCTCCGAGGTTATGCAAGTCCAGTTCCCACACAGAGCTGCAATGGAGATGATGCTGGTGGACACTGGAGGTTGCTAAGACACTCCAACTTCATCTGGAAACTGCCACGTCCTGCCTGTTGGTTGGGCTCACAGTTTGCTGAATGGAATGCAGAGTCCCCATGCTCATCACAATTAATGGAGATGCTCTGGGATTTTTAAGAGGCAAGTGCCTGTTCTTTTGGAACCAGAGGACCTGAGATTTATCACTGGTGCTGCAATGAAGAGGGAAGTCAACATGATGTACAGTGTAAAGACCATCAAAAATTATTCCTATGGACATGGATTCATTGAATTACTTAACATCCTCACACGGAACTCTGGAGTTTAATAATGCTAATGGGGTACTTTGAGATCCATATACAGAAGAAGTGAAGGAGGAAAATGATCATTATGTTCTCCCACTGTCATCTGCAGGTTTCAAAATATATTACAGTCCTTCAGTAATTGTCACAATGCCCCACTAAGTCAATATTATTATAATAGTTTCATAAGTCCTGAGACTGATTTTGATCTCACTCACAAGGATCCAATCATGACATCCTATCCCAGCCAGAGGGTTGTCTCTTGCATTTCAGGGGTATGGGAGCATTGTGGGTTAGAAACATATGGGTTAGAAACATCTCCTACAGAAAATAAATGAGCTTTGACCACAAAGGACCAGATTAGAGAGCTGTAATGGTGCCTCACCTAGCTGGCAAGTCTGGCCCACCAGCTCCATTGCATTCATGATGCTTTACAGCAGAGGTCCTGTCCCACAGGAGAACTTTGGCAATTCTAGGGGTAATCCTGGGCTTCCTTCAGAAGTGGGCCTGGTGCTCACACCTCAAAGCAGAACTTGCTATTTATATCACTGTGAATGACAAGGAAACCTACACAACTCGTTCAAGAGTGTACACTGGTTCACTCAGTAAAACTGCTTAGAGTGAAAGCTGCATCCTCACCTTGGTCCAGCACATAACCTTTCCCTGTCTGTGGTTTTGGACTAATGACAATGCATTAGGCAACAGGGTACATAGCTGCAGGTGGGATAGGGGAGATAAGAATTTGATTTCTGAGAGTTACGGGAAGTCCCTTGTCAAAAGTTTCACCTCGTGGATGACCTCAGTATTCATCTCCATAAAATGGGGAGAAGAAAGCAATCTTGCTTTATACATTGCTTTGAGATTCACAGATAAAACACAGCTTCTAGAGCTCTGATGCTTTGTTTAAAAATTCATAGCATCATTTTCCCTTCTGCCTTCCATACCACTAACCAAAATTCAGGGGGTTGTGAATTGTTGCAGGGGAATCAGGAACTGAAAAGAAGCCTTTTCATATCTTATTTATTTACAAAGAATGCATGGACTAATATTTTCTCCCATGTAGGAGAAATCAAACAAGCCAGAGAGTTTCTTTGCTTACAGCATCAAACTCAAGGCTTTTCCTTAGGGTCAGGC
This sequence comes from Melozone crissalis, assembly GCF_028551555.1. Taxonomy (NCBI): domain Eukaryota; kingdom Metazoa; phylum Chordata; class Aves; order Passeriformes; family Passerellidae; genus Melozone; species Melozone crissalis. Next base: position 16,317,901 of record NW_026535786.1, on the reverse strand, counting down.
TACCAGCTGCTTGAGCAGGCTGTGCTTCAGCTCCCTTCTTTTTCCATACTTGTGCTGAAGTTACATTCTCTCTCACACATGCATACACACCATCCCAATTTTTTCAGAGCCCATTGAAGTTGTCTTTCCTGAGGGGCTAAAGTGTGCTTCTATGACCTCTGGCTTGAATAGAAGCCTGCTATCATTTCATAAGAGACTTAAACACTAGAGTGAAAAACGAAACTTAGCTCAAGCTAAAATGGCACTGGTGATTTTCAAGCCCTAAAGTAGTGGCCAAAGCTACCCAGTACCCTGCTTCTGAGAGCATATACCCAACAACATGAATTTTGCACTTGAATTGCTGCAAGCCTTCTTGGGAGAATTTCTTCATAGCAGGTGCAGTTCAAATGTTTCTCTCTGTGGCTCTGGCAGATACAGAGGGAATTTTCCTGAGGTGCTCTCTGTCTGAGTCTTCTCTGTTAATTTGCAGGGCATGATTTTGCTCCCAAAAGCAGCACTAGCAAGTCAACCATGGGAGAATGAAGGATGCAGAAAAGAGGATGGGTTTGGAGCTGTTTTGGTTTCTTTAATGCAAGGTGACAGGATGCAGCAGAAGCAGAGAGAGGCAAGATCTGGGAATTTCAGGGGCAAAAAGAAGAAAATTATATTGAGGGTCTCATGACTTACTGAGACTTTGCACCTAAGATTGTGAACTATAGGGAGAGCATCACAGCAGAAAAGGGGAGGAAGGAAAATCAGATCAAAGATAATAGAAGCAGGAAAATACATTTGGGAGATGTGGGAAGGGCACTGGGGGAAAAGCATAGGTGAAAGCAACATGGAGGAAACAGAACCTGAGAGGGGAAACAAAAGTGGGAAAAGAAAAAAAGAATGTAGGAAATGGGAAAAAACAGTTTGAGCAAAGAGGGAGGAAATAAGCTAGTCAACAGAACAGGGAATATAGAGAAGGAAAAGAAGCAAGCAGGCTTTTACCCAAACAGGTAAAAATTTAGGATGCTGCTTCCTACATTAAAAGGGGAAAAAAAAATCACCTTTTTTAGAGATGGGAACGTAGCTACGGATTAGAATTGGGCTCTGGGATAACCTCGCTCCTCAGAGCTAGTGGCCGATTTGGAAGACCCTGGCAGCACCGGCCCCTCTTGCAGCACAGTGAAGAATTGCTGCGTCCAAGAGCACCATCAAGCGGCGAAGGGAAAGCGATATTGGAGCAGCCCAAAGGCGCTTTTTGGCGCATAACGGAAAACAGCACAGAGCGATCCATTTCGGAGCGGCATCCCTGGCACAGAGAGCCCTGCGTCTCACCACGGAGCGGGTTAAGGAGGAGAGAAAGCTGGGCACAGGCAGCTGCTGCACCCCCAGCACATTCGGGAGGATTCTGGTTGCAGGTGGGGATGGGGGAAAGCAAGGTGGGAAGGAGAGGAAACAGAAGGATCAGGGACAGAGCAGGGCAGCAGTGGTGCTACAGATTGGAACAGGAAGGAACAGCCTGGAGAAGGTGCCTGGGATCAAGTGTGGCAGCAGGGGAGAAGGGTGGGAATTGTGGGGCTCACTGGCTGAAAGCAGCGGGATCACCCATGTCACAGGTGTTTGCAGAGGGCGCAGGAAAATCAGAGAAGAAGCTCAGATCTGGGAGCCTTGTTGGGGAATTACCTCCCCACAGTACTAATCAGCCTTCCCTAAAATTGCAGTATTCATGGCTGCTGGTGCTGTGCCCAGCATGGCTTTGGGAAGAACCACATAAGGGATAATTGGGAATAGGTCAGAGTGCAACAAGTCAATGATGATGGATTTTAACAAAGGAGTGGATGTGGCAAAAGCAGCTTCTGTATGTGTGTCTGGGATGCTGGAGCAGGAACCTGACACAGACATCAATAAGGAAATCGTGACTAATACAAATGTGAGAACTCAGTAAAAGCTGGTGCTAGAAGAAGCACATTGACCAGTGCTACTCATCTGCAAGTTTTCACTCACAGATCTCAAATGCTAACAATTTTTTTAAAAGGGGACATCAGCATCACCTTCTTTATTTTACCTTGGAAAACAGACATGAAGAAACAAGTCATTTGCCCAGAAAGCATAAACAAGAGCAAAGTTTCAACCTAATGACTTGGGTTCTGTGATGGGTATACTGCAAAACAGTCCATGCTGCCTGCACACGAGGAGGAAGAATTTCACCCAGGCACATACAATTCCCTTTGGAAAGGTTTCAGAGGTAGGAAGGAGAGCAAGGGAGAGATGTGGTAGGGTCCAGGCAGACAAACAAGAGATGAAAGGATGGGCTGAAGGAGATGGGAGAGTTGAGTGTGATCCACACAGGAGGGACACCACCAGACTTACTGTGAGCACTGACAGCAGAAAAGGGAGCAGTGATAATGATGGAACTTGTTTGAAAGGCAGAGAGAAGAGGAAAAAGGGCTCAAACAGCAGTGAACACAGTGAAAGAGCAGCAGCTGATGAGGCACAATTCACACCAGGAGGTGAAAGAGAGAGAGAACACCCAGGGAAAACTTCCTTGATTAATAGTGCTGAGAACCATGGGCAGGGCACAGAAAATAAGGGAGGAAAAAGAAGAATTTACTCTTACAAGAAAGAAAGAAAGAAAGAGAAAAAAAACGGAACTGGACAGCTTGCTACTGAAGTATCAATATGACCATTACAAGAGAGAGACTGATTTCTCCTGAGCAAGACCTGTCTTGTACCAATACCAAGCACAACTATATCAGTCAAGTATGAACTTCAAGAAAGATGCTGGCACTTTGTCTAACTTTGTTGCCTCCTTAAATTCACTGTGTGTTCTTCTTTGGGGTTTGTTGATTTGGGTTATTGTGTGTGTGTTGTTTTTTGGTTTGTTTTGTTTTTTTATTGGTATTATTATTTTTGTGGCCATTATCTTCTAAAAATGGCTCCCTTTAGAATGTCTCTTCCTCGACTCTGCCTTTGGGCTTATCCTTTACTTTGGCAAGGCAGAATCAAAGGCCCTGGGGAGCTCTGCCATCTGAGCCACAGAGGAATCTGCTATGGTGACCTGTGGGATAATGCAGACTTCTCTGAAGCACTGAGGGACACACAGAGGTCTTTTTGTCTGTCTCATTAACCAGAATGCCTTTGTAGCTTCCAGCTGCTTCATAGCAGTACTGGGGTCAGAAAGGGGGGCAAGCAGAGATTTCCAACATGTGGTTGCACATGGCAGGCAAAGGAAGGAGAGAAATATGTTCCCCAGTGGGTTTCAGAGCCTATTTAGAATGCAATAATTAATGAGTCAAATATTTCCTCAAATCAGACTCCAGAGTCCCAACTTCCCATCATGTCTATTCCACACAGCACCAGTAATTTTCCTTTCCTCCCTCTTCTGTTGAAGTGATTAATAATTAATTATTATTAAAAGAAAATGGCTGAGGGAACCCGCTTCCAGTTTTGCAACCAAAAGACTCAAACGGACACTAATTATAATCCTTGTCACTTTTCATCCAGCTAGGCAAAATCTGGGTTTATGGCAGGAGGCTGTGCCTCTGCTCCTCACTGTATCTAAAGCTAATGGGATGGGGAGGGATGAGGAAATGCAGCAGATTCTCGTGAGCTTTGGAAGGAGCTCATATGAGGCAAGGCAGAAATGAAGAGGTCTCGGCTCTTGGAAAGCTCTTTTGAAAGCTCATTGGAGGAACCACAGCAGAACTGACTGCTTCTGACTTCTGCTAATACCCCATGCTGAATATTAATGATAAACATAATAAAATATGTATACAGTGTAATAGGAATGAAAACGCACATGTAGCACCACAGATTTATAATACTGCTTTACATACACATTCAGACAGCTGAGTGGCTGTGGTGAGCACGGAGCCTGCTGCAAAGAATAAAAGCAAGCTCCCTGCTCCAGACACTTATTCATGCTTGTGCCAGGCTTTTTTCACGTCTGCTGCGTGGCTTTCAGGGCCCTTTGCTTCCCAGCTCCCACTGTGATTACACTGTCTGGACAAAGGTAATAGCTTAATCTGTATCATTGTCCTAGCACCTGGAAGTATTTAAAGCTGAGGAAAAGGGAGGGGATAAGAAGTAGGTTTGCTGGTGTTTCACAGTCCTATCCCATAAGAGATTTCACTATCAACAAACCAATGAATTGGAATGGCTTAAATCTCTCCAGAAGATGACCTACCTCCCCTCCTGCCCTATTGCTGGATTTGTCCCATCTTTTTCACCACCACTGGATCTGCATAGAGCAGTTCCTGACAGCTAGGGATTCTCAACATCATCAGCTAGACATTCCCTATGCATAACATGGCAAATGGGAATATGTCCTGTTCTAAACCCTTAATAGATGACAATAGTCAATGTAACAGAAGCCTGAAAATTCTGAAAAGAGCCTAAAGTTCAGAGAGGCAAGATGACAGAAGAGAGATGGTCAACAGAGCCACCTTTTATGGTCTCCAATAGGGACTACATCAACTGTTTGCTCATGTTCTGCTGAACAAAAAACCCACACTATCTTTTTCCCCTCTGTATCATTTGATCTAACAAAAGGATTTTCATCTCCCTCTAATCTACCTTGCTTACTTTACATAGCATCCTTTCTTCTCTTTCAGCTCCAGTCCCTTTCTGCCATTCTTTTTCTGCATCTTTCATGCTTTGCCCATTCTGTTTCCTCCTCTCACTAATTTGAGTTGCCAGGACTGAAGACCACTGTGTATTTGTGTGGCCTAGAAGTAGTGATATTTTCCAATTAGAATTTTCAAGAGAACTTGGGTTTTGTTGGTATAGGAATGTTTGCCCTGAGAAGAGCACAGAGCCAGGCAGTGGGTTTGAAGATTCTGGATGAGAGCAAGTGTGAGTACCACCACAAGCCTGCTGGACACATTTTCCGCTCTCTGTTTCAATCTTATCTCACGATTTCTTGAAGCAGAAGTGGCCTTGATATGTATAAATGAAACTGCTAGGCAAAACCCACAGAGTGGTAGTAAAAGTAATGATTATGGTAATGACATAATGCAGGCAAAATATCTTAACATGTGTTTACAAATAACAACACTCTCCTTTAAGGCACTTGAGACATTCCCTGCTCTGTAGGGTGCACCTGTTCATCAGATAGGCCGTCTCTCAGGGGTCTGACCTGAACCACTGAGCAGCTTCAGCTGGGAATTAGACCCCCTTCTGGGACTTAAAGCTCTGGAAATTATTTAAAGTGCTTGCAAGCAAATCCATGGTGCCTATCAAACAGTTCCCCAGAGAAAGCAGAAACAGGGGAAAAATTCTTCCTGTGGAGACTCTGACAGTGATCTTGAGAAAGCACCACGGGAAGCAAACAAGCCCTCACCTAAACGCAGCCAGAGTTGTCTATTTCCTTTTCCTGCTCTGATATTCAGCACCTTTGCTTCCCACCTGTCAAAAGAGCTGTCAGCAGAGGTAGCTCACGAGGGAGGTGCTTTTCTGACTGGGTCTGTTCACAGACTCAGCACTTTTACAGAGTCATTTCATTCTGAATGACTGACTCCCAGGTTGTTTATGCCGGAGGAATACGGTACCATCCTCCAGAGCATTTCAATTACCAGAGCTCAAGGAGCAACCAAACATCTTGCCCAAGTACAAGGTTAAGACTGCAGGACCTTCTGCTATACCAAGCGAATCAAGGAAAGAGAAGCCTGCTGTGAACTGTTCTCCACCAGAGGTTACTGCCTTGTCTCAACTTTGAGGTTTGCTGCTTTTAGTCTTTAAGAAAATTTGCCCATTCAGACTGAAACAGAGAGGAGCAATGAAAGAAGCATCTCAGCAGGCAACTCTTTGAGGGATGGCATCACCAGCACCATGGGGGCAGCAGCTGGCAGCAGCTGCAGTATTTTCCACTGACTCATCTGTTTGCAGGACCATCCATTGCTCTGTGCCCTCAGCTCAGCCACCAAGTGAAATGTGTTTACTGAATCGAGAGTCACAGCAGTAACTTGATCACTTCACACTGAGGGCCTGTGAGTGGCACTCATTAAAATTAGATTTTAAAATTGCTTTAGCTACCTCTAAGTTGACTCAGGACAAGTCTCTCCTTGTCTTGTGTAGACTATCTCCCTCAGCCCCCCTAATGGCAAGGTCACCCAAGAGCACATGAAAAGCAGTTTCCACAAGGGAGGGAAAAGAAGTAGTTTATACAACCAGCCTGTAAATCACTTGCACTCAACTGGTACAAGTTTCTTGTGTAAACCAGGTGTTAGAAAAACAACCCTTGCCCTTAATTAACAAAGATGAATTCAGACTGCAGGAGCAGGTGAGTTTGGCACCTAAGCTGGTAAGATCAGACAAGCTCAATAGAAAAATCTATGCACACAACGTACGCCCAGCGGGATACACACAGAGAGCCCTGAGAACACAAGATGGAAGAATTTCCATCATCAAAGCAGAACATCACAGGCAGCCGCAGGCAGCCTGAGGGCAGGACACAGTTGCTAAGCAACTCTTCCCTAGGTTGGATGTCACACACACCCCCAGCCCCAACCACGCTGGGCACATACGGGATGTTTTGCACTGGGGTTTCATTAAGAAGGCAGCTAATAAGTGGGTTGTTTTCCAACGCTCTCCTCAAGCAACGCCAAGTACCTTGATTCTGTGATTCTAACCAACAGTCTCCTTTCAAAAACATCCTGGACCTCTGTAGTTGGAAGTGGGATTTGACTGGACCAGGTAGCTGCTCATGGCGTAAATACAGACATCAGGGTGGAACTTGTGCAACATAGACATTGCTGCAGACAATTAGATGTTTTAGCCTGGTAGTGATTGACATGTGTGCCTAACAATAAGAAGTTCAGAAATAAATAGATAGGCAAATAAAAGAGAGCGTTGTTAAAGAAAGACAGAAAAGCAGTTCTCCTCCCTACTCATTGCCCCAAGAAACTGTAAGCTTAATTTTTTTTCTCCTTTTTGTAAGAAATCTTTCTTACGATGAAACAGAAAAACCAGGAGAGGATCAATATTTTGAAGAAAGCAGAAATACTTTAGGACATTCCACTCTCTCTCTCAAGTATTGGATCCTGGGGCAGTATCCATCTGCCCAGGAAGGCAAGGGTAGATGGGGATCTTGAAGAGAATAGTTCTTGAAGAGCTGAGAACATTGAAGGGCTGGTGACCTCACAAAGCAGAAATCTGAAAAAAAAGCTACCTACAAAAAACTTGAGAGTCTCAGCTCAGCTGGGCCTGGAAAGCCAGAACCACCCAGCTCAGCAGAAGAACTTCAGTAAAAGAGAGGAAAGAGAAGTGGTTAGGGACAGTGACAGCAGGTCATGGCTGCTGGCAGCAGATCTGTGCCTCATCTCTGCTGTGAGCTTCAGCAAAGCTCATGCCTCACTGCAGAACATTTCTGTTCCAATTATACAACATTGCCTGAACATGAGATGAGAATTTCTTCAAGAACTTTTCAAAACAGGTCTCACCATAGGTGTGTACCTCTGTAGTGCTGCCCCAGCCTAAGTCATGGAAGCTTTCCCATGGCTACAACAGCTTTGGGCTAAACCAACACATCACGAGGTGCTTAAAAAGGCCTTCTCACTTTGGGGAGTAACTAAGACACAAGTGACCAGATTTCTGACAGCACTGACAGCAACTTGGCTCTTTCAGGGATAAGGCAAAGAAATTTGCATGCAAGCTGCAAATATCAGCATTCATTCCCCCCATCCTGGCAGAACTGAGATGTCTTATCTGAAAGGTATTTATACTTGTATAGAGCAAGCTTATCTAGTGCTCTGTAGCCATCATAAATTCTTCCACTCCATCTGGAATGTGTCTATGTAGTTATTCACCTGTGCTCACAGGTCCATTGTGCCAGGCACAGGACAAGCTCAGACTGAGAGACATCCCTGGGCCCTCAAAACCAGAGATACAAATACTTGGTGTTATTAGCCTCATTCTACAGATGAGCAGCTGAGGGTCTGGGATCCTTAATCAAATGTTTATGTCCTTCTGGGATGCTCACAGAAGAGCTGGACACATTCCCCACACTGTCTGAATGCCAGAGAAGCATTTTTCCCCATGCAGGTTAGATTATTCTTCTTAAACTGAGTTTCTGGGAAGCTCCAGAAATGTTACTAATGAGGTTTTATTCATTAAAAACAATCTGCCCTTTTGTTTCATATTCAGTGGGCCAAAGAGAAAGTCAGGAACTACTCTATGTACCAGAATCCAAGAGAATGACAAACGCTCTCCTGTCTTCTCCTTTGTTGTAGCTTGAGCCTTGAACAAGAGGAACATATCTCAGCAAGGCTTTCCTTCACAGCCTCCTGCAGCTGCCCATCAGGGTGTGATGTGAGCCTGGGCCTTTGAGAGATTGCCCCAGGTGGCAGGGCTTTTGTAAAGCTCCATCTTTGTGAAAAGGAACTTAGGGCTCTGCTCAACTCCAAAAGTTTTGGGCTTTCCCCACAAAGGTTTATTCTTCCCTTTGGGACAAAATAGCAATATATGTGGACAGCAGGCAGACAGCTTGGAGATAAACAAATAGCAGTTTTCAGCTGAGGCTTTTTCCCCTCCTTTTCATTTTTACACAGAAGACTCTAGAGGGGAAAGAGAGAAAGTGAACAGAAAAGTCCACAGGGAGAGGAACATGTGTGGGGGGAGGAGAGTGAAAGGAAACAAATTAAAATGACAGATAGAAGTTGTGTGTAATAGTGCATTATTTATAAAGACAAGTTCAGCTGAAAAACATTCCTATCCAGGCAGGAAGAAAGGAAATAAATCTTTTTATTTCACCATGTTCATTAGTTGCTATCATCCCAATCCAAGTGCCAAATGCATCATCCACAAACCAACAGAGGATTGCGGCCACAGCCAACTGTGCTTTGCATGGAACATCTGTGATTTGCAGGTCAAGATCATGAAAGAAAGTCAAAACATTCAAAATCCTGATATGGGAGCAGCCTTCAGAGCACAGGGCTTGTTACATGAGCCTGCTAGCCTGCTCTAGGGCAGCACAGCAAGGGCAGCTCTGTCATCCTTAGCAAGACTGACTCTGGGACCTCTTCAGTGATATTCCAGGGCTACTTTTGCAGGAGTGGAACAGAGGGAGAAAGTTGCCAGGTAACGCAGGGGAACTTCCAAAGAGTCAAACCCCAAGTTTTTGTTTATATTTTGAGCAGAAATAGGCAAAATCCCCAAAGATATTGTCAGGCCAGGAAAAGGATACATCCCTTGGAGCTGCATGAGCTCCAGTTGCATGAGTCAGTTTAATAAAGCCATGTTTTCAGGCTCCCAAGGGCAGTTCTCATTCTCCAATATTCCTCTCTGAATTCCTGTAAGGCAATACAGAACTTAAAGCTATCCAGTATTTTGCAACAATCCACGTGTGTTATAAATCCCCTTTGTCTTCCAAATTTGCGCTCTTTTCAAAAATCACATGCCTTAGTTTGGCCATGGAGTTTCTCTGTACACTTTCTATTGCTTATGGTTTCATTGTCTATGGACTTCAATTTTCCAAATATTTTATTATTTTGCTGGAGATAGAAATTAGACTGAAAAGATAGTTACTTACAGGATCACTTATTTTCTGAAGGTCACTGACTTTTCTTGAAAAGGAAGCCTTTTAAGTATCTTCTCAAATCTGCCTGCCTTTTCAGAAATAATTGCCACTCTTGCAGCAAAGCTAACAACAGTAAGTATCCTAGCACACGTGTTGTGCAGCTGTTTGCTTGTGTGTAAGGCAGCTGGTCAGTCCCTCCACTCTTGAGAGGACCTGCCAATAACTCCGCTCTCTGTCACTGCACACTCTCATCTTTTTCCCATTTTAGCTGGAACCATTCTGCTATGGCCCCTGCCTGCTCCTTTCAAATCTCTTAGGAGCTGGGATTCCTCCAAAAATTGATCATCTCCTAGAGACATCTGCCAGCTCTGTTCTGAGTCTTTTATGGAGACTGCCTAATGACCCCAGCTGGGTCTGACTGGGGCTGGATGGGTCCTGTAGAGCCAAAACATCCTGGTAGAGTATCTTGCCCAGAAGAGCTGACCTACAACATTCTCTTGTTGCAAGCTTCCCATACCTACTCTTTAACAGCTATTTTACAGATTGTCCTTTACATTTTCAAACTGTTCTTTTCACTTTTTCATGTCGTTCATGATGCTTTGGGGTGAAAGAGAACCAGCTTCTCAATCTCAGCCATTTTTGAGCCATCATTAATTTCTTTCCCACCCTCATTTGCTAATAGACCTACTTTCTCCCTACTGTTACTTTTTGCTCTGATCTCTTTGCAAAAGCCTTTCTTATTCTACTTTAGCCCATTGATTTCATTCTGTTTTTCATCTGCCAAGCCCTCAGATGGCATGTTTTATCAGCTAGGAATTCATCTCATTTCTTTCTATTATGCAACATTATATCAGCTGCCTCACTGAAACTGAAGCATAACAGATCTCCTGCACTCACTTTTATCATCTAAGGCCCTTATTCAGCAAGGTAATGCCACCAGGCTCACCTGAATTGTCTCACTGAGGTCAGGCACTGAAAGTTAGGAGGATAGTCTTAGGGCCCTTGTTCATCACTGGGAGGCAAAAGCTCCCTTGCTGCCATTTTGTGAAAAAAATTAATATATACATTGTAGGGATGTATATTGATATCAACTATATATTGATATATGTTGAGGATGGAGGAAAATGCTCCAATTAGAGTTTCCTCTGCACTCCTAATCAAGAGGTAGTGTGCTTGTCACCCACTTCCTCCCCTATCTGCTTCCAGAAGAAATAAAGAACCTGCCCAGAAGCCCGGTCCATCCTTTAACATCATCCATCCCAGAGGAATGGAATAAACCACAGAGGACTGCCACAAGGGCTATTAGCAGATGTCAGCTCCAACCTTCTGGCATTTCTCCTTGTGAGTGCTGCTCCCAAAACCCAACAAATGCTCCATGGCTCAAACGGGGCACCCTCTCAGGAGGTGCTAATCCACCAGACGCTCTCCGTGGGTGGTGGGGAGAGAGGGGATTGGGAGGGTGCACATGTCTTAAGCAGTCATTGGTATTGAGAAGTAGCCCTGCAGGAGGATTAATTATGTCATCTGAAGCAAAGAAAATTGAGCAAAACTGTTTGAAAATCTCTGCCACTCTCCTGTCTTCCCCACCGCCTCACTTTCTCATTTGGAAACTCTCAGATGCCTCTCCCTCTCTGGATGTTTTGATAAGGCCTTTTCTTGTTTCTGTGCCGCCTCAAGCAAGTGTGATTTGATTTTGCTTCTCTTTCCTCCCCTCCCTGGTTTGACGTGTGCAGTGCTGGCTATCTCTTAAATTCCATCTCCCTTGCTTGTTCATTTTCTATACAATTCCTTTACACACCCTCCCTTCAGCCAAATGGATTTTTTTAATCTACTTTGTATTTTAAGTTGTCTTGATATTGTTAGCCTTTGGGCTTATGAGACTGTGTTTTTAATACTTTCCCACCCTCCCTATGCCCCATCTCCAGCTCATACTAGAGGACAGCTTTGCATTTATTTCTATCAGCTCCATAATTGGTTTGCAGAAAGTTCCAGCATCCTTATTAGAATTATGTCAGAACCAATACCATGGGCCTGATTCCCCAGCAATAGAAAGTGAAGAACTACCAGGGCAATGAGAGCCATTCATCACCTGCAAGGGCAGATTGAAGTCACTGCAGTCAAAAAAAACCTCTTTGAAATTATGGGATTGGCCTCCCCTCTAAGATGAACTGAACTGAAAGTCCAGACAGCAGAAATTCCTCCAGATCTGGGCAACATTGGATTGGGATATGAATTTGCATATGGCAATAGCTCCAGAAGTTTTCACACTCCTGAAAAGTGGACTCTTGAGTTATACAGGCAGTGCTTGCCTGATCCAGTAAAATTCTGCCACAACTTTCATCCCACCACAGACATTGCTCCTCCCCAACCCTTCTTGCATCCAACTGACCACCAGCTCAGAAGTCCATGGTTTAGAGTATTATTTTTCAAATCTCTTCCAAAATAAAAAAATAAACTGCTGGGTACTCAAAGTATGAATGTCTCTGATAGATATTTCTTTGCCAGCAGTGAAGACTTTTTCCCCACTATATTTCCCCACTATATTTTTCAGTAATAATAATAAAAAAGTCCTCATACTTAGATGTTAAAATACCTGAAAGCTTTTCCATATTTTATACTTTGATCTGGCATCACAGTTTTGAACTATTTTTTTTTATAGTGTGTGACCACTTCATAAAACATCTTCTTCTTTATTTTTGCAACACTTCAGTATTGAAAGTTCATTGGTTTTCTGCAGGTGCAATTGTTATATTCCTGTCACAGTGGCCTGTTTCTTTGCCTCATTTAACTCCAACATATTCTAGTTGGGGTAAACCAGAGTATGTAATGTCATTTTCCCAAAAATAACACTTTAGTTTCTCAATAAATCCTAGCCAACCTCATTGTGGGGCTATATACAAAGACATTTGCTTTGAACATCAACTGTGGAAATAGTTGGAATGAAATGTTGGAATCTGCCAGGGCAGCTCAGTGCCTTTCATTTTGACACTCTCACACAGATATAAGAAGAGGTCGGTTTCTTTCTCCATGGCTAGTTTTGGCTCTCAGGGTGCTAATGGAAATAAAAGCTCTGTGTGCCTTACTGTGAGCCAATCTCACTGTGGTGATGCCTGGAGAGAAGGCAGTTACATGGAGGAATACCTCTCATCATTTTAATTTTTCATTTTTATTTCCCTTTCTTTTTCAAGGAAAGACTACAGCAACAAGAAAAGAAGACCAGACTGTGTTGCCATACCTTCAAAGTCTTCTAACATTTTAACTCATGGCTTTGTTTCTGTTTGGAAACTTCTTGTTACGGAGACCATTCTGAATTAAAATCTGTAGCAATGCTTGGATCTTTAATCCCTCAATAATTCAAAATCCAAGTTCTCTGGACATAGGAATTGACCCCATAATACACACACTATTAAAATAGGTTAAAATTTAAAGTGTCCATCATGCCATGATAATTGCAGAATGTCAAAGAATTTTCAAAACATTTCCTCATGAATCCTCAGAGCATGCAGTAAATCTTCTCAGCAACATTTGAACCGCCACCCAATCATGATAAAAGCAGCAGTGATGTGACCAGCTCACATAGAGGGTGGGACAGGTAGAAGCATCCCGATTCCTACCCAGTCCCACAGTCTTGAGCTGCGCCAAGGGAAATTTAGGTTGGATATTAGCAAAATGTTTTTTATGGAAAAAGTGATAAAGTATACTGGAATGATCTTCCTGGGGAGGTGGTGGATGTGTTTAAAAAGAGATTAGATGTGGCACTCAGTGCCATGGTTTAGCTGAGGTGTTAGAGTATGGGTTGGACTTGGTGACCTTAAAGGTCTCTGCCAACCAAGTGATTCTGTGATTCTGTGATCAGTCTGCAGAGGAAGGGATAAACAGGACTTTTTATCCTGTCTTGGTTGTTTCAAAAGGTTAGAGGGAGCCCCAACTCACTGTTTCAGAGGATGACAAAATTTTTTGCCCTATATCTGCTGGAGTCATGCCGACCCTCTGTTCATCATGCTGTAACTATGAGATCATGCTTACAGGATCACTTAAAAAGGAAACATGTTTCTAATGAACATCTCATTTAAAAAGAAAAAACCATAAAGCTTTCTTTTTATGGCTTAACTTTTCATCTTAAAATATAGTGGGCCTGATTCATATGGGAATGTCAGGTCAAAAGTTCTACACAAAGGAAAAAAATTGCTTCAGAAAAAAATCTGAATTACCTTTTTGAATCCATCATTATACAACCTCATTTTCTTCTGCCCTAGTTTTTTTTCTTCCTTCTGCTGTTGATCGTATCTTCCTTTATTGATATTCCAATCACATGCATTATCCTACCCGCTTTCTGTAATGCCAACTAAATCATCATTGTTTTCATGCATGAGATCTTCCTGCTTAGTCATTTCCTATATTTCTTGTGTTGAGACACTGAGGAAAGACTTCAGTCCATTTTCTATCCCACCCTTTAACTTCACTTTCTTTATTTGGTTGCATTCCCTCTTTCTTAGTTCTAATCAAACCTAGAGAGACAGTCAGACCATACCTCCTGCTCACTTTTGGATTCTTTTTCAACAGCAATTACTCTGCTTTGTGCCTGAGTGCTGCTTAGTTCAGTCCCTGTGGACAACACGATCCAGCCTTCCCTGCTGAGAAATCCCCAGTGACCTCCTGCTCCCCCTCAGTTCTCCTCACAGACGGCTCTCCAGCATCTCCTCTCCTGTCAGCCAGCCCAGTCTTCTCAGCAGGGGTGGCAATTGCACTCTCACATCCCTTCCCCTTTCTCTGGCAGCACCACCACCCAGAGACAGAAAGCAGCATGCAGCCCTACAAGTGTTAATCTACAAGTAAAAAAACCAGAATCATTTAGGCTTTGGAAAAGACTTCTAAAATCATTAAGTCCAAGCACAAGAATCTTCATGCTTCCTGCTCTTGGCCACCTTCCTCACCAAATCCTTTTCCCACCTGGCCCCAAACTGTGCCTCTGGTTCTCTCATTTGCTTTACTTTTCTGTGTGGCCTCTCCCCACAAGGCTTGGTTTTAAACAACCTGTTAGAGCAACCAAGACTTTAAATTCTCCATTCCACTGTTCCTTGTTGAGTCAGTAAAGAAAATCAGAGGAGACTGAGGTGGCCTAAAAGGATAACCCTTGACACCAAACCCTCCAGAGACTCCCCCAGCTCTTTCCCCAATCACACTAGAAGAACATTCCTGATCCAAGGATGCTCCATGCTTGGCATGTTGCCCAGTTTTGGCTGTTACCCTCAAAAAATGTGATTATTCTCCCCACCACGAATATGATCTTATGCTATACAGCCACTGCCATTTCTTGTGATTCTCTTGTGACACTTTCAGGCCCTGCCTTGCAGTTACCCTTCTTTTTCCACTGCTTCCATTTACCCATCAGCTCCTCCACCCACAGTAAAAGGAATTGCATCTCCATGAAACTGGCTATTGGAATTTTTAATAGTGCTAAAATAATTTAGTCCATACTACAGGTAATTTTATTAACAGTCAATATTTTCTGCCCTAAATGACAGATTTATTACAGCACATTATTTTTATTATTGAGTGTAATCATATCCCCATGCTACTGAAATCCCCTGGGAACCCACAGTGCTCTGGCAGTAATAAATAACCAATGCACACAGAGAAACTTTGCTAAGGTGAATTTAAGGTTGCAGGCACATAGCAGTGGTTTGAGTGCATATTGCTCCTCAAGAACATTGGAGTTAACAAGTTGTTTGCAGGCAACAGCAAAAGCAATTCTCATTTCTCACGTTTTCAATCCAATGTCCCACACAACCCAAAGTCATGAGGTTCTCCTCCAGCTCTCCTCCTTTGGACATAACTTACTTGTCCTCTCTCCCTGTGTTTCCTTGTAGCAGCTTGCATAAGTTAGGCCTAGCTGACAGTGAAGTTAGCATATGAACATGAGTTAACCTGGTGGGATAAGGGAATAACATCCATTTGAGAAGAGGAGCTTAAGCAAGAACCGCTTGTCCAGATGAGCAGATTGGTGGCACCAGAGAGCGGCAATAGACAGGGTACATTTAGGTAATTTGTATGGACTAATCAAGCATTGGTTAATCTCTACCAAAACTTAAATCTGACAGCACCCAGAGACACCCATGGACAGAGCCCAAGGAACCTCACCACTCACCACCAGGAATATGCAGGGCACAACTGGAGCTGCTGCGCTGACCCATCCAAATTCTGTCCTCTGACCCATCTCATCATCTCTCCCGCTGAACAGAGAAGTTGTGTGACTTATAAAAATGCATGTATCTGTGATTAAAATGTTCTGCTATCTAAGTCCATCGAGTCTCTGCAATATCTCTTGGTCCTACATGGCAGCAGCCCCTGCTCCCTGCACACACATCTCTGCAGCGTCCCCGTGGGTACCTGACCAAAGGCAGGACAAGAGGCAGCTCACACTGTGCTTGCTCTCGGCTGTGCACGTGCTCATCAGCCAGCTGACAGCCCACTCTGGGCAAGCTACACTCCAGCTCTCACCACGGTCTTTCCTCCCAGTGAGGGCACTCATTTAAGTCTGTTTCCCTAGCCCAGCCGCTAATCTCCTTGGTACTTACAGGAATCTTGGTTTGTTGTTTTTTTTGAAATCACTATCCTGTTAGGAAATGTGGCTGAAAGCAGCCAGCTGATACCAGAGAAGATCAGGACTGACAGGTTGACAAGCAGGCAGACAGAATTATTGCCTGTCTCATGCTTGTTTGAGAATCCAGGATATAGAAAACCACAGGAAATGTAAAAATTTTGATTCAGATGAACCACTCAAACTCAAACTTCATTCCAACAGAAGACCATTTCACTATTTCCCCTTCATTGAAGATTTTTAAAGCAATTCACCAGAGGGCACAGAACTATTTGTTATCTACTCCAAATAACAACAATTCTGCTTTGTTACCACATTAACCTTTGGTCTTTTCCAGGTAAAAACTTGAATCTCGCAATCAGGGAGGATGAGGTATATCCGTGGAGACAGGTGAGTGCAGCGTGCAGGAGCATTCAGACAGCAGGGCACGAGGTGCAATTGTCAAACTTAACCTTGTAGGCTGCTAAATACCTGCTAGAGCAGCTGCATGACCTCAGCATCTGGCAAGGTCACAGCCTATGCTGCACAGGGAAGGATTGCCTTCATCATGCTGCTTGTGTAAATGAGGATTTGTGTGCTGTGCACGACTGCAAATAAAGCAGGGAAGCTCCTCACTAACATTTGGAATACTCTGATTCTTTGTAGCCACACCATGGACTAAAACTAATTGCAGCTACGTTCAGTCGAGTTTGCCTTGTGCCAAGGCCTTTCACACAGTGGAAAAGTGACAAGGAACTTAAATGTTTATGCTAAGACGCTCAGTCTTGTCTCTTCCTTTCCCTAGCTCACTATTTGTACCGCTTTTTAAAACACTTGCATTTAAAACACTGCTCAAATCACCCAGAGCCTGCTAAAGGAGCTGGGCTAGAGATGACATGCCTACTAGTGTGAAGAAGACTATTTTCCCTGCCTTCAACTTTAGTAAAAGTGAAAGCCCTGATGTTACCAACAAGAAGAAATTCAAAAGGAGAGGATAAAAGATGTTGTTGAACAGAAAAGGAGAAAATAAAACATATCCTTTGAAGCCAAGCCTGGAGCAAACACAGTAATTGTGTCAAGTGTTGTATATATGGGGTTCAAGGCCACTGTTCTTCCCACTGGGTCATACTCTGGCTGGCCTACCTCTGCTGTGATGCATGATAGCTTGAGAGAGCACTCCTGTCACCTTGCTTCCACTGCAGGACACATCATGCTCCTCCAACACGCAGTGCATTATGAAGTAACATGGAAATAACCCAAATCCAGCATCTTTCCCTTTCTAAATAAGAACAAACACATTCTGGAACCCTGATTCTCCATGCATTATGAGTCCCCCCATGCTGTTATGAGGAGGAATAATGCAATTTTAACTTATTTGTTAATAGACTTTGGCTGGAATTTTTCAAATATTTGCTATTTTACAATATCTACCATGAGTTAAGCACTCCGTTAGTGGGATTTGGAAGTCTAAGCAAATAGGGTCCTTTAAAGAGCTAAGGCATAAAGAGCTTTAAGATCCTTGAATGAAAGAATCTATAAGTACTACAAAGAATCATTGGCTACACAGACAGAAATTGTCATTATCATCTTATTTTGTGATAGCAAAACCCTGTATAACAATTCAACACATTAGGCATTAACAGAGAGATAAAATACTCCTTTAAATAGGAAACCTCCTCTAGTATAACTCTGAAAACTGCTGAGTTGATTGATAAATTCCTATCTTCTTAATGCTTTCTGTGTTGGATCTTTGGCCCACTGGTGTATTATTCCTCAGAGTGGAATCAGTAAAAAGGTGCTCAGCTTTGTGTAATGTTGGTGCTCAGAAGTACTGCACAATCCAGCAGAATGCAGCCCATATTTAAGGGGCTGGTTTGGCTTTGGAGCTGTCTAGGGCAGGCATCCCCCTTTCAGCCCTCTGGAATCTCCTGCAAGCTTAGCACAGTCCATGAAGCCAGCAGAGAGGTGGGAGGAAAAGAAAGAAGTGTTACAAGGCAGAAAGCAAGGGGAGGACATTTGAATTTCATAAGACAGGTTAACCCCGCAGGGCTGAGAGAAGCAAAAACAACTTATTCTGAATAAACATGATATGGAAATTGCGAGATAGGATTGAGCATGAATTTATCTAGGAAGCTACAGTGCAAGTTGGTGCAAGATGCCATCAGGAAAACCTTGAGAGAACTGAAGACAAGAGAAGTGATCTTGCCAACCACATCCATCCAAACCCCAGACTCCTTGTTCCCACAAGGCACAGTTTTGGAAGGAGAGATGGTGGGATAGTGGTGCTCACCCTCCAGAGGCAGCTCCCACTGCAGCCCCTTTGCTCAGCCACCAGGCTGAAACTCATCCTCAAGGAGCACGTTCCAGGCTCTGTGTTTGCCATCTCCTGGATCATGGCCAGGCATTGCAGTGGGAATGCCAGCTCACACATTCTGAAACTGTGATGGGGAAATGTTAACAGCTGGGCAGCAGGGACTGCTGTGGGCCAGGGCTTGACTCCACACCCCATCCTTCACTCCCTGGTGGGCAGGGGTGCAGCAAGTCACCAAACCTAGGGACCTCAGTCCCTGCCAAGGACAGGAAATGTGGCAAGGAATAACACACATAGAACATGGAAGCAGACATACTCCATGATGAAGCTTCGTGTCCTTGTCCCAGGCTGTCCTTAATGTGACTGATGGTCCCAGGCAAAACAGAGTCAATTTGCACCCATTCTGAGTGTGCAAATGTACTTGGCAGACGAGCTCCAAAGAGACTAGCTGATGTGATTTAAGATGTTACCTCTCCCCAGCTGTCTACCCTATTCCTCTGCCAGAAGTTACTTCCCCAGCAGAAGGGAAAGCAGAAAAAACATGTGTCTGCACCTTGAATGCTCCAACTAGGGCTGTTGTATTAGCATAAAGTGCCAATGAAGGGTGGGTTTGTGCTAATACATCAGATGAGAACTGCAACCACTGGAGCACAGGCACATGTCTCATTCTGCCAACGCTCCAGTCATTTCCAACAAGGGTGCAGAAAGGACAGCTGAGGGTATTAAAGTCATGTGTGCTGGGTACAGCTAGTACACACACACATATTTTATATTTTTATATATATATATATATGTATGTGTGTATATATATATATGTTTGTGTGCCCAGTATTCTGATGAACACACATGATTTTCCAGTCCATTTCCCAAAGGTGATCGGCAGACTCAATAAGCACAGCCTGGGCCATGACTATGAAGCAAGACAAGCAATCAGCACTAAGGAGAGCACTGAGGAGGGCACAGCTACAAGCCTGCATAGGGCACAGAGGGAAGGGTGACTTCAGCTTCCTCCCCCTCTTAAACCACCTGGGAGAGTGCCAGCTCATACCTTGGCTCAGCACCATCAAGGTTGAAAGTCACCACCCAAAAACTTCTTTAGGCAAAATTATAGAACCATAAGCTAACAAGTTACTGGAAGAATTCCATGAGTATGAAAATAGGCAGAAAAATTTGGTCAGGTCATTCTAACATCCATTTCTGCTATCAGTGTCAGTGATGCACGTTTATGCTAAACATTTCTTTATCTCATACAGCATAGGACTTTCTTTTTACATGAAAATCATTTGTGCTTTGGAAAATCCTGTAATGTGATGATTTGCTTAGCTTTCTGTTGTATGCTCTCACTTTATTGTTTGCTTTTTGCTTGTATCTCTTGCTTTTGATCTCTCTGTATGCTGAAAATCCAGTACAAATATTTAGTAAACAATAAGAAGCTTATTGCTGCTTTCAAGCAGAAAATTTGCCTCTGCCTCGCAGAACATCTATTTTGGCTTGTATTTAATTTTTTAAACAATGCATGAATATATATCTATAGATCAGATCTTTCCTTGCTTGGATTCTACAGTGGTAGGTGCTTTATAAAAGTCAATATAGATGGAATCAGCTGTAATTCATTTACTGCAAACTCATATTTGATCAGAAGATATAGCAATTGGTTTTTTTCACATGTGACAGGCACAGAGCTCCTTTTTCAGTACATAATTCTGAAAGCTTTTTTTTTAATTTTTTTTTTAAACTTAAGAACCCCTGGACAATCTTCTGTTTTGACATTTCTAGAACACTTGAAGCAGCCCAGAATCTGCGACTACAAAGAGATCCATGACATGGGAAAGGCAACTAACATATTCCCTCTAAACTGTTGTTCTAGGCATAGACTTAATGAGTAATGTACAGGATGGAGTCCTGGAGCTCTCCCTTCTCAGGGTGAATTTATCCCAGTCAGAGCTTGTGCAGGTAATTTACTCACCTCCTGACTTTTCCTTACAATTTCAGATAAAGCCCAAATGCTTTTGAACTGCCACATTGACACATTTCTCTCTGTGAAATCTCAGGCTAGTCTTTTTTTTTCATAGTAACATGATGTTGAGTGCCCAGCTAGATACCAGAGGCAACAATGACTTCACTGATTATGGTATCCAAATTCAAGAGGCTGATGTGAATCTCCAGCTGTCTAGGATACACAGCTGTCAGACCCAGGATCCATCTACAGCCAAGGGGAAGAAAAAGTTGTCCTAGAAGAAAAAAAATTAGAGCACTGAGGCATATGACACTTCCACAGACAGACTTTGGTAGCCCTGGAAAAGACTTGGTCCACTTGTTGATCCACCACCCATCACCCTTTTTAAAATTAGTTCCCATAACATCAGGCACATTTCTTCCTTTTAGTGATTTTAACAGTTGGCCTGAATGGAGTTACCATGTACCTTGGCCAGTGCAGGCAGAAAATAAAATATGTAAAGAAGCAGGAGCCTTGGTTGAAAGTGTTGATGCTTGATGATGCTTGCTGTAGTTCTGGAGCTGTTATTAAGGCCCCAATAGATGAAATGAAGAAGCCTAAACAGGCAGAGAATAGCTGCTTCCTGCCTCTCTCCAGTTTTAAGGATACCCATCATAACCAATTCAATCATTTTTTGCTTAGGTGATCACTGAAGGATGGGAGATCCCCCCTAACTGAGCCTTTCCTGGGAAGAATTCTGATGCTCCTGTGTTTAACTTGGATATGTGAGAAATGTGTTGTTACATGAAGCAAGCTGGGGAGGGTGTTGAATGACAGAAGCACCATGGCATCACCAGCTTGGATTAGAAGCAGAGGACTTTGAGGCCACCCTGGGGGTTTTCAGGCAGAACAACTGTGAAGCTACAGCTATAAATTTAATCACTGTATATTGATGTGGTGATGTTGGGTGTATTGATGTATTTTATTGCTAAGCAGTGCATTCTCCCCCTGTTTTTTCCCCCTTGAGCAGATTAACTGTATATTCCAAAATACTGTCCAACAGAAACATGAGTGGCATACTATTTTCACTTTGCTTGCCTCCCACATAAAAGAACAGCTGTGAATGTCAGCTGAGGCTGATTTCTCCTGCACAATGGCCTATCATTTTTTGTAAAAATAAATAAGTGGCACTCATTCATTTTTTTTCATGGATATAAACATTTTGGGTCAAACTCAAAGTGACTGAAATGATATTGCATTTTACCTCTGGTTGATAAGTAGTTGTAATTTACAGGCCAATAGAACTGGGTAGATAGAAAAGCAACCACCAAGAAGAATTAAGATAAAGAACCTCCCACTCTCACTTTGTCTTACACCTTTCACTGAACTGCCTTTGCTCCTGCATCATTTATTCCCTGACTGTACATTCCTGTAAGTTACACTAAGTTGCTGCCAGGTAACATAGAGCATCATTTATATCACCTCTGAGCACTGCCCAATTGCAGAGCAAGCTGCTGGAGTCATTGGTTCGGCCCCAAACACACCATCAGAGCACCTGCTGCAGTGAGACCAGGCACAAGATCCAGTCTTTACACAAAGCTGCAGAAATGGAAAGCACAATTGCAGGGTGAAGTGCCACCCACACACAGCCCTCCCTTAGTGACAGAGGCTGATTGTCATAGGAAAGGCTCTAGACATCTAATGGTGTCTCTTACCCTTATCCTCTGCAAGGGCATTTTGGGTTTCCCCAGGTTATCTCCAGCTGATGTGGCACTTCAGCTTGGCACAGCATTGTGCAGTTGTTACAACAGGGCCCCAGAACAATAAAGCCTGCATCAATGGGATGCACTATTTTGCAGTTCAGGGAAAACTTGGTTAGTACCCAGCCAAGCATCTCTGCAATGCTCTTCTGCACACCAGAGAGGAGCCCTGAAGGATCAGGCCATAGCAGGTTTGAATAGCCAGGACTTTCTACAATGCATGGTGCATTCCAGTGGTTTGGATCTTGTCCTTCCTTGCAGTCTGTATGTAAGAGTGATTTGGGGCAGGTAATTTCCCATTTTTGTCCCTCTGCTGTTCCCCATAGCACAGCAGTACTGCAGAACCTCAGGAAACCCTTTTGGGCCATGTCAGTACCAGCCAGCACTGGGAGTCATGCATGTCAGTGCCACATTGCAATTGACATTGATCATATGTATCCTTTGGAATCAATACAGGCCTTTTTCCACTGGAAATTAGCATTCTTCTGAATATGGCACACAATGGAAAAAGCTCCCAAGTGTGCATGCATATCTCCAAAAACCCAGCTTGGCACTGGCTGCAGTATGTTAGCATATAGAAGACACATTTCAGTTTATGTTCTGAAAGGATAAGACTAAACCCTCGTGCATTGATACCTGCTGCAATGGTTTCCTCATTCCTCCTACTGGAGACTGGGAAGATTGTAATTTGTGAAAAACCCATTAAAATACAGATCTCCCCCTTCACTGTGGTGGAAAGTATTAATAACTTTTTCACTGAAAGCCTGGAGACCAATGTATATTCTTCCTCACTATATCCTTCACCTTAACAGACCTCAGTCTAGGGACAAATCTTCAGGACTTACGACACACAAATGGCAGAACAATATTAAGAGCTATATCCAGAGTACGTCTAATACTTCCCATTTTTCAGATGAGTGGTTTTCAAACCGTGGTCTGCAAACCCATAGGGGCTTGCTCTATTTCTGTATCTGATGTGCACTACAAGGATCTAGGCATGGGAATTTCCTAAAGGTAACTGGACACTTTTCAAAACTATAAGGGATCAGCAAATTAAGAGGTGGGAAAAAAATGCACATAAAAAGCCTTGAGGTTAAGTGCATTCATGATGAGAGTGGAGAGGAAAAGTTGGGTGTCTGAGCACCCTCTTTCCATGTGACACCAGGCACTCCCATACACCAGGTATTGCTATCAGCAAGGGCTAGGACCCCATCAGCCTCCTCCGTTCCCTCTCCTCCTGTAAATCCACAACTGATTAAAAACATTAATTAACTGTCAAACCCTCCTCTGCTCTCCATCAATTAAATCTGGTTTATGTCCATTTTATCTATCCATCCAGATGCTTTAATTAGTCTCCATGATTGCAATTCATCAGCACTTCCACAGAGTAAAGCACATCAGCAGTCTTCTCTCTCTCTCTCTGCAAAATTTACCCAACACCTCACCTAATGGGGCTCTGAGCCCAACCAATGTTTTGGGCTCAACTACAATGCAAATAACAGTAATAACTAGCAAAAAGGGAGCTTTCTTTCCATTCCCAGCTAAAAAGTTAATATTGTGTCTTCATAATACATAATCTAATTATTTAGTAGTGTTTCCTGATTCCCTAATGTAGTGATATGCACACTGTGTTCTGTTTGTAAATTTTTAGCAGGTTTATAAATACAGCATGGCCTTACTGTGCAACCTCACAATCTCTCTGAACCCAAAAAAGGAGTTTTAAAATTAATAATAAATGATAAAACTTGGGAAAAAAATGAATCGGGCTTCATTAAATGATAAAATCCATCAGGAGCCAGGGGCAAGGACAGGGGCAGGCACTCAGTTAATTTGTGAGAGTAACGTAATTTTGAATTGTTGAAAAGATATAACAGTGGAAATACGTAATGCAGTTTAATCTTGGAGGTCACTCCAAGGAGAAAAGGCCAAGTAGCTATCTGACCTTATCCAGGAGAAGGAGAATATATTCTGTTGTCTTGGCAAAATTCAAATACTTGTGTGATCTTGAGCTGTGACGACTAACAAATGAAAGAGTTCAACTAGCCAAGCTGTGATCATTCCCACTGCAAGAGAAGACATCCATGCAGGCCTCCAGTAAAGAAATTTGGGCAGCCAGTCCAGGAAAACCCTTGCCATTCCATACTTTATTTTGTGATCTGCACAGGAAACAGCCCTATCACAACTTCAATATTAAGATTAATTCCACAGCACTAGGACATTTTTTACCATAAAAGCTCTGCTGGCAACTTCACTTTTACTCCATGTCACCACAACGATGCCTTGGAGCAGCTTTAATCTGCTCATCAGCATTGTGCTGTCAGAGTGGGACACTGGGCCATTAAATGTTAGCATGGGCTGCCTTCCTCACACAGACATCTGAATTTCAGACAGTACCAGTGGTGAGGGGACATTACCTTCCTCTACCACCACATGCAATCAAGTTCAAGACACGAGGATTCACTAGAAAATATCTGTTGGAAAGACATCTAAACTCAAGAGAATAATCCCAGAGGAAGATGGGATCTCCCATCAGTAAAATTCAATGGCCAATACACTGCCACTGTAAAAAGCTGCCTCATTTCCAGTGTAACTGTTTTTGCATTTCAACATGCAGCCTTTAGCATTTCTTAGGACTTTGTCCCTTAAATTAGAGGGCGTCACATTTTGAGACAGTAGAATGACATTAAAAAGTAAGAATAGGTGTCATATTAAAGAAAAACTTAAAATAGCCTAATTTTGAGCTGGTAAGTATGCTATTGGAATGCTAAATCCTTTCCTTTTGTAACATGTTTATTATTCCTTTTCTCAAGGGAGCAGGAGCTTTATATTCCTCAGCAGAAATCTTAAAATCAGCACAGTCTTCTATCAGAAAAGGTGGTCTGACAGAACTGAGTTGTGCAGTGTCTGCATGAATATACTGGCTGCATAAAGAGTCACTTTGTGTTATCAAAATACTTTTCATTGTAAATACATATTTCAAATAGTATTTCAGATATCTTTAAAATATTTATGCTGCAATTAAACAAAAAATACTGAATGTGTGTTGCACAAATTAAGCCAGTAACCCAACTGGGGCTTTCATCCCAGTTTGACAACATAAAATTTTGAAATGTCAAAACCGCCTTCAGGACAAAATTTCCATTTCTGTTGCCATCTGTCATGATGTCCCTCAAAAGCTGCAGACCATACTCTGATCTCTCCAGGCCAGGAGTTTTCAATTGCTACTTCCTACCTGCTGTTTCCACTTTCACATGGGGATGGAGAACTCACTCAAGACCACGACATGTCAAAGACTTATTTAGAAGGCAGAGAGAAAACAAAAACAACAACCAAAAAACCAAAAAACCAAACCGAAAAAACCCCAAAAGCCACCCACAAAATAACAAAACTATATTCAGCTGGAATGTTCAACCCACACATCTTAACATGGGCTGCAGCCAGGGAGTAAAGAGTTATCAAGACCAACAATTGCAGCATTTATTGCTGCAATTGTCATCTCTGATGTCCTGACACAGACACATGAATAATCCCACCCCAGCTACCAGGTTTGCCAAGGGTGGCTGTGCCAGCACAGGGGCATCTTCTGGTGATGAGCAGCTGAGATCACTGACCTTCAGCCAAGACTGGCTGCTGCTTTGCTCCAACTCTGCTGTTGAAGGTAAGGTCTAGCCTGACACTCAGTCTAGATTCTGTAAAAAAATGCAGGCAAATTCAGGTTACTCTCAATATGCATTGAGCTCTTTATACAAAGCAAGGCTTTCCAACACTGGAAGAGTTGCACTTGAAAACCCACAAAATAGTAATTGCATCACAATATAGCTAAGTAAAATTGCCTTACAAACATCTATCACAGCTGAATACAACCCAGATATCTTCCTGCCAGAATTTTCACATTCTGATTTTGTCCCTAAGAGGCCCACAAGATATATTTACAGTTTCCATAAAAAATAAAGAAGAGACACTGTTATGTTAATTCACCATTCAGGGGTCCTCAATCTCAGGATATTTGGTAGGGATTTGCAAACTAAAAGAGATTGAAAACCACTGTTGCCTATCAACTCCCCAAGAATCTACATGGTGCTCATACTAAATACCTTCATATATTACTTGCATACTCTGCAGATGTTTGCATGCTGTGATCATGTAGAATAACAATGCCTTGAACTGTAAAACACTGGTCTTATTTATATACAATGCCATACTTGGTATTTTATGTTTATCTGTTCTCATAAGCCACCATCATATATTGCATTGGTGGGAAACTATCAAAACAGCTCTGAAAACAGCAAACACTCAATCACCAGTCAATTTTTTTGCCAATTCACTTTCACTTTTATCTGGGGAGGGAATCTTGGCTTTGGTTGTGTCAGAACAAATTTCCTCACTGACTTGAGTGTTCCCAGAATTTCAGACAGTGTGCTATAGCATTTTTACTACATCCCAGGCAAAGTAATTCCTAGCCTTTCCTTTTGGAAACTGTTTAATAGCTCAATGAGCTCACCATAAGGGTTTCCTCATTTGTATTTCTTCCCATCACCGCTAGCTCTGCCCAACACACATTAACTAATTCCTTCTCCACTTGGTGTTTACACACTTTAAATATTCATAAAGGGCTCCATTTTCCCACATTGCCATCACTGCCAGGTGCATTAACTTTCATTTTTGCCAAGTTGACTCTTCACTTGTTTTTGCACCAAGTCTCTAATCTCTCTAGGTATCTTTGTATTACTACTATTTAATTTCTGTTAAGTACTGACAGTGTGCCAGGTGCCTTCAGTTTGCCAGATGCAGCACACAGTGGAAAGGCACAGCTCTACTGTGGACCTTGCAGTCTAAGAGACAAAGCCAAGATGGGACAAAGTGTCCTCACAGCTCAGAGCATATGGTTAGGCTCGGAACATGGGTACAGCTGTGAAACCAGACTGAGGGATAAAACCAGGCAGGTCCCTTCGACAGTCCTGGTGAAAAAGATGAGTGTGTTTCCCCAACATCACTGGATGGAAAGGCTGTGCTAACATTGTGGAAATTTGGAGGAAAATAGGTGGTATAGGCTGAAAGGATGCATTTAGGAAGCAGGACAGGATCAAAACAAAAAGCATTGCAGGCCATTGCAGCCAAACCAAACCAGTGTCTGTCTTTGATGAACATCACTCTAGCAAAGGGAGTGCTAGAATGCCTCTGGAAGTACCCCAGATGCCTTCCTCAGCACTGAAGGCATTAGAATAAAAGGTTGGAACCACCAACACCAAATCAAGAGACAGCAAAGGGGTGATCAAGCAGACAGACAGCCTGAAAACAAATACAGAAAAAGCAAATAAAGAGCAGTCTGAGAGAATCAGAGATGAGACTGGGGAAGCAGACACAGCCCCAAAGCTGCCAGCAATGGGGATGGCAGCTTTACTGGCCTGCCCTGCACCCTGGTTGTGGTTTTACCTGTCTTGCTAACATCCATACAAGAGACGCGAATGTGCTATTTAATCTAACTATAATTGTAGCACAACTTGGAGGACTGAACATCATTTTGCTCACACCAATTCACATAGATTTTTGGTCTACCCTTCTCATTCCCCAAATCTCAAAAAAGCAGATGAAATTATTCAACAAGACTCTCCTTTCAAGATGATGACATTAAAAAAAAAAAAAGTTCCTAGCCATTTAACCACAAGGCAAGAAAGTACACTAAAGGAAACTGAAAATTTCGCTACTGAGAACAGGCTGGAGGCTCTCCCAACCTGCTTTCCACAGTCTGAGGAATAAGGGATAAATGAAGGGAAAGCCAGGGACCAACTGCACTTTGTCTCAATAAGGTCAGATTCTGGCAAGGGCTCCTGAAAGTTTCAAAGATTTTATCTGTCACCAGGAAATGGCCAGCATTGTTTCCAACACACAGACTTACAGAACTAATACACAATTTTGCTTGTTACAGCAGTTCTCATGGCTGCTCCTTGGGCCACTTAGTCTTGCCCTAAAACAGTGTCAAATGTTTTCTGCAGCTTTAGCGATGAGATCTAGCTGGCAACACAGCACTGCTTTAAGTCCCCCTCCCCACACGCATCTTCTCCAAACAAGGAAGTGTCCCAATAATGCTTCAGCCTCCTCAGTCCTCTGCTTATCAACTAAATCTCAAATCTTGCTCCCTCCATTCCCAGTGGGAAAGAGTACTGAGCATAAACCATGATCTTCCATCCTCCTGCTTCACCCTACAATGGATGAGACAGAGACAGTGCCAAGCATGTGCCATCAGAGGAGCAAGAGAGACATAAAACATCAAAGTTATATTTATTCAAACCTTTAAGAAGTCCTTGAGCTTCTAAAAGCCACCTTAAGCCTTCTTCATACATACAGATACCAAAGTACTAGATCTCAAGAAAATAGAATAACACATACAGTACTGCCCAGGTGAGTGAAAGAATTGTGACTTGAGTCCAGAGCACAAACATCCCTGACTGTATGAAAGCCAGAATAGCCATTGCTATTCAATTTCTCACAGAAACAGCACTTTTTACAAAAAAGGCAAGCCCCTCCTTTCAGATATCCCTCCCAGAAACCTTCAGGCAAGTAGATAAACTGTTTGTAAATAGAGGTTTCACACCAATTAGGTCCATGTTCTGCAAACAGCATCACAGACTCGGTGTGGTGTTTCCAAGGGCTTGTTATTTCAGAGCACTACATATATATTTCCATATAATTGATCTGTTCTGCTTTTAAGAGGCCATCAGGAAGATGTGTGGGCAATTTATTCTAGAGGTAAGAGAAGGAGAGGCAAAGGGAGTTAACCTCAGATTAGCTGTGTTTACACAAGAGTGTTTTACACTGTGGGCTCCTGGAATGAGACCAGAGCCCAGACTGTTCTCTCCTGCCTCTTGAGCACCCTGTTTGTCCCTGGAAGGGAAGGGCAGGCACAGCAGCATAAACTCAGGGGGCTCAAATTCACAGCCATGACAGGGCAAATATAAACACAGAAAAAATTCTGCCCCATAGCATGGCTGCCACCATCTGGGCACAGGTCCCTGGTGCTGGATGACTGAAGGGCTAAGGACACCTGGATCTGGTCTAAATTAGGTACCATTTGGCTATTGCAACTTGGCACACCTGACCGGCAAGAAAGCTGGCAAATTCTCATGGCAAATATTCAGAGTACTGTAGTATCACAACATACCAAGGTCCATGGCCTCAGAAATCTCTGTGCCCTTTTGTTCCCATATCGTGCCAGCTATCATAATTTTTTTTATCCAAATACAGACTATAGAAGCAACCAGGGCTACTTTGTCCTCCTGCAGAGCACAGGTCATAATCTCCACCTGTAGTTTTTGTATCAGACTCACAACTTCACACCATGCAGCCCATGTAGAAGGCTGACAGGATTGGACTGAAGACTTGAGTGCTGATGAAATTCCCTACTTCTGACAGATCTCTTCCAAACAGCTCATTACTCTGCTGTGCTTTATTTCCATTCCCAGTTTGTCTAGCTTCCATCTCCTGTTCTCAGTTCCCTTCACATGTTTGAGCACTAAAGAGCTGTCTTAGATCAGACAAATTCTTTCCCTGTTGGCTTTATTCCACAATCAAGATCCTTCGCTTTGATAAGCTAAATAGATAAAAATGTCAATGCCTTTTCTGCAGATGAGAATATTCCCAGCCCAGAATCTTTCTTGTAGCTGAAACCACCATTTTCAGCTTTTGATCTGTGGACCCCAAAACTGAAACAAGACCTGGAATAAATACACCAACATCCATCTCCTTAGTCCATTTTGCTGAGGGCTCTGCGTCAAGACACAATCTACCACGTTCAGCTCTGCCAAGCCAGCCAGGAAACATATGCAAGCATCACACCTTGAAACAGAGTGAGAGACTAAAAACCAGATAAGAAATAGATTTATCCAAAGAATGTGGGAAATATATCTTTGATCTTGGAGGGGACCACATGATGGGCTTGTAGCCAAAGTCCAGACAGGATTTTCCATTTGAAGGGTTCTACAAGAGTTCTCCTAATGTGACCCAGCTCCCTACAATCAGCAGCAAAACTTTACAAGGGGACCACGGTACTGAGAGTACCAAGGCCAGCTTTTGCAAACATGGCTATCCATCCACAGAGATGAAACACCTCTCAAAACAAAAGACACTGGGCAAATCTTATACCTGACTCCTACTCTGAAGTCCCTGAACAACATCCCACATTCAACCATTAAAACCAGCCACCCAAAGCCATTTATCAAATTGGTGTGGCACAAGAGACAGGTCTCCAGCCAGTGCCTGTCCCACAGTCTCTATTTTGTGTGTTACCCCTGTGAAGTCAGGCAGCACACCTTGCTAACACACTGCTCCACAGAACCAGCCTCATCCCGCCCGGAGTCACCAGGCAACATCTGTCACACGTAAGCTTTACAAGGAATGATTTTATCGTCTCTTCCCCACAGAAACATATGTTTTGTTATTGCAGCAAGTGAACTTTTGTATTTCTTTTTGGAGGATGGGGAGGAGGTCTGCTACTTTTAGAATAAAAGAGCAGCTTGATGAACAGACCTTATAGCAGGTACTGAAAGCACATGAGGGTGACAGCAAAGAAGACAAACCTGTCAGTGAAGGAAGAAGTTGACAGAAGTGATCACTGAGGACAGATCAAGGGAGAAAACGTGAAAGCAACCCAAATTGGAAACGTAAGCAGGAGCTATGAGACGTAGGGCCCTGAGAACAGAAGCTGATTTTGAAGCACAGCACAACGAAGGAGCCTTGAAATGACTTAAGGAGGCAACTGTACAGTTAAGAGATCTCCTGGCATCTTCTCAAAGAGGTCATGACTTGTGGTCAGGGGGAGGTTGCAGAACAGCAAAGCAATACTGCAGGGACTACCAGCTTGCTGATTCTCCCCCACACCAGTATCCAGAGCTTCTATGTGATGCTGGAAAACTTCAAAAGTAAGAATACATAAATTTTTTCCCCCTTATCCTTTTAAAGTTATTCTGCTCTTGCATCCTGGTGAAAAGTTCTGTGGGAAGCTAAGTAGATAATGCAGAAGAAATACATCCATTGGATAGAGGCTATTTAAATATTTGATGGCTAATATATTAAATGTTAATTGAATACTACAATGATTTTCTCCCCTGGACAGCACACAATTAACATTTAATTTGTTATAAAATATTTAAAGTTATGAAATATCTGAGGGCAACCGAAATGTCTCTTCCACCAAATTGTCTTGGGACAATGTGTTGAGGGGACAAGAGGGCAGGTTAGCATTTCAAATTCTTCCAATGATCTATACAAGAGACGTGAGAAAATGTTCCAGAGCTGACACAGTTCAAGGACATAGTGAGAGGATGTAAAGTGACACACACGGATATCTGATCCTGTGCTCTCCAGGTTAAGCAAGACCAGGATCCTCATGGCTATAAGGAACCCAGCTTGCTGTGGTGACTATCCACTCCTCAGAGAAAAAGGAATTCTGGGCACTTAGACCAAACATATATTTTCACGTTATATGTTTCAGAGATGCCAGAGAGAGCTGGTCTCTTCACTGCTCTGCATTCACTCAGCCCAGGGTATATTGACAAGAATAGGATTAGAATGATACAGAGCTGCTACTTTGGCTGTGCTCAATGCTTCACTGAGAATCAAGAATGGCAGGCAGCTTGGGATATTAAAGTTAAGCCAGTTGTTTAGGACCTGAACACAAACCTATCTTATTGGCTGTAGCAGAGTTGAACATCCAAGCATTTCAGAAACTTACCTTACTCTAATGCCTGGCTTGGCAAGGGGGGTAGGAAAGCTTTGCTAAGACTTCAGTGTAGAAAGGGATCTTTTAATTAGTTCAAAAGTAAATCCTTCAGCAAGTTTAGGAAAGCTCAGACTCAACAGTCTTGATATTTTTTGTAGTAAAACTCAAAGAGAAGGAAAAAACCATTAAAGTTCTGCTCTGTGTCATTCAGGAGTCAAAAGAAATCCATATACAAGCAAACCAAACATCTTTTGCAGGTACCCTTAATTAAGAAGCAACTTTAATTGCTAAGAAATCCTGAATAAGCCCAGAGGTACAGAAGGCTCACCTACTTAACTCCATGTTGCTTAGCCTTGATTTACCTCAGCTTTAAGGGGAATTTATGCTTTGTAAAGCTCACTTCTTAGCACAGCTTCTTTTAAATTCCTAACTTTTCTAGTCTCAGACCTTTCATTGACCATTTTCGAAAGATCTGCTAAAAAACCTCTAAGCCTTAGGCTTGTAATGATGGATTATTTCTACCTAGAAGACTTTCAGCTTCCAGAAACTCCTCTCATTTGCTACTTAAAGGTTTGACTAATATGGGGGGAAAACACATCCAGCTCTTGACTATGTAGAAATGGGACAGGGGAAAAACCTCCCAGACTTTATCAGACAGAAGTCTACGGCCTTTCTGCTACACACTGGCTCACTCCCTGCTTTGTGTTCCCTTGATAATATTTTGTCAATCAGCTGCTGTGGTGAACCATCATCACCTCATGCACAGGGATACAGCATCACAGAAAAATTGCATCTCACAAACTGCAAACCTTGTCTGTGGGAGCTGAGGGACAGCTGGGACCAAGGATTCCTCTGGGCCAAAGATGCCAGCCCTGGGCACTGGCTGTGAAACAGAGGGGGAATCTTCTGCTTTATGAACTCTTTCTGCCTCTGTGTGGCAGAGAAAAGAGGGGTTTAAGGGTACATAGTGAAGGCAGGGGTGCTTGCACACTCACAGTAGTGATTCTCACATAGTAATCGTGGAGGATATAATACTGCACAGCTGAGGTCATGCTGTGTTTGTCTGCTGCAGGGGACAAGGCTGGAGCCTGCTGGGTGTCACACAAACAGCTCCAGGGAGCTGAAGGGACACCCAAATGGGTAATTTCTTTAAGTTCATATTGAACCACTGATTCTAAGAGACTTCAGAATTCACACACTTGATAGCTCAGCATGTTGAACTCAGCATTTGGTCTGACCTCTTTGATAAAGTAGTAATTTTTTCACTTTGTCATTCCTACTAGTACCATGGTAGGCCTTGGAGGATTTTTTCTGGATTTTTCTCCCTCTTAATGTTTCAAACATGTTGAATTATGTCCAAACAGAAGAGGTTGGTGAGAGACAACAAATGTTTTACAACGAATGTTTCCATAAAAATTAGATTGTGCCTGTGCAGAATGAATCTGAACCTTTCTGTCACAAAAACTATCAAAAAAACTCATAAACTTTTTGATCATGAATAGACAAGAAACAGGAGATGATAGAAGTACTAAAGTACAGAGCTTACACATTTTTTAGAGCTGGCAGAGCAACTTCAGAACAGTTCTGTGAAGGAAGAAATGGCTTTAGTACACAAGTGATGGCCATGAGTAGACATAGGTGTGGAGAATACAGGACACAAGCTTGTGAGGTTCCTTTGCCCACACTGTTTGCCAACCATGTCTCTGGTCACACTTTGGGCTTCTTTCCTCCACCATATCAGGTTGACCCCTGTTGTCTGACTCCACTCCCAGTCAGAACTGGATTTTTCCAGGCAGGACCTGCTCTCCTGGTGTGGTGGCTGCCTCGGAGGTGTCCAGGGGACGCAGCCCTGTGCCAGCCCCCTGTGGCACCACAGTCCATCAGTGTCACACCCAAGCGCCGTTCTCTGAGGAGGGAGGCCATTAACGAGCTGCACTGAAACCACATCTGCATACTGATCAGGGAGCTGCCTGGGAGGATATTAATTAGGGGTGACACTTTCAGGGCAAGTTCTACTATTCTTCTTTGTATCCCGTTTCAGACATGGCTGGGAAGTGTGAGCACAATACAAATAGAGACAAGATGGGGACAGCTTGCCGCTGCAACAGAAGACAAGAGTAGAAAAGTAGCTGTAATATTCCTCCCTAGGACTTGCTACTGTTATAAGGAAAATTCTAGAAAGCCCCTAACCATATTTTCCTCTACCATTCCTCTAATCTAGAGAGGAAAGATGTGTTTCTTTGTCTCCACAAAGATAATCCCTCTGCTCTCTTCATTTACACTCCTCTAGTCTCTAACACAGACATACAAGTCCAGCAGCCTTGACAAATGGCTGGAGCACATGCAAGGGGCTCAAGAACTCAGTTCTTTGTCCTGGCCCTGGCAGTGACTGAATACTGAGTACTTGTTCCTTGAGTTCTCACTTCTGTTTACCATCCTTAGTCTGGTACAGAGCCTTCCCCACAGAGCTGCGAGCACTGTTTAGCTTCACAGGCCCCCCATTCCCTTCTGCAGCACCACCCAGCACCCACAGCAGCCCCGAGGAGCCAGCAAAGAGCAGGTTTGCAGCTTGCACCAGATCCTGGAGACAAGTTTCACAGCACTTTGCAGATTGCCAAATATTATTGTTCAGTCTGGAGGTGGGAAATGAGCAGCAGGAGTGAGAACTCTACAGCAAAGAAGAACTTGTTTAGAAGCACACATCACTTGTTTCTTTGCTGCACGACTTCATGCATTGTGTTTGTGTACAATTCACACATCTGTCAACAGATCACAGCACAAATAATTTCACCTCCTACTAAACTGCTGCCGACTCACTACATTCTCAATGCAACCCCACCATTAGCTTCTGGTGTTTCACAGCACCAGGAAACAAGGCAAACAAGTGCTAGACTGGATCATGTGGGAAGGTCATGCAGTTCAGGGGCCTGACTCCCTCTGGGATGTGCACAAGAAGCTGCAGAAGACAATGTGCCATTCTACCAATTGACAACCCACCAGCAGACACCCTCAATCATGAAGGTTTGCGCCCCTTCTGCACTTTTCACCTGTCTAATGGAAATATGTACACACTCCCCGTCTATTTTAACACCCCTTCACCTCGTGAATTCTGCTGAGCTTCCAACCCCAAAGCTCTCACACAGCAGTGAGTTCCACAGGTTGGTGGCACTACAAAAATGTGCCTGCTTCTCATTCTCAGGAGCAAATGCAGATTAGGCAATGCAGATTTCCCACACATTTTAATACTCACATATATGCTTCATTTCAGCTTCTTTCTTTGAGAGGTCAGATGCTAGCTCCTGATTTGCAAGGCAGACTTGTTCAAGCTATTGGCACTAGAAACATTAGAAACAAGTGAATAAAGAAGAAAGCCTGACATTTCTTTTCCACATGGGAAAAATTGGAAATCTGTCTGTCATTTCCTTTTAGTGATCACTTTCTCTGAATTCCTTCATTTCCGTAACAGAAGCAATAATTCATAGATACATAGATAACTTTTTTTTGAGGGGGGATGGGGAGAGGTGGTCACCAGCTGCTGAGGAAGTCAGCAAAATGCTCTACTTTTCCCACCCTTTTTCCTTGAGGCTGAGATCACTCACCTAAAATCAGGAGACAACAAAAACACAACTACTCCACAAGTGAAGATGAGCCAGAAGCTGAAGATACCCACAGAGTCTTCTCAAATGAGAGGCACAGCCCCAAGCCAGGCCTGAGAGTCTGGGTTGGAGCCCAAAAGCCCTGCCCAGCAGTGGAGGGTGCCTGAGTGGAGTTTTTAAGCCACAGGAGTACACTCAGGGTGCCAATACACAACTGATCAGCAGAGAGTCCCATCTGCAGGCAAGCCTCTGTGGCAGAAGGCAAGACTTTCCTTCATTGCACTGATGCTCCGTGAGATATCCACAGGCCAAGGAATCTTTTCTGATTTTATAAGTGTTGTAAGTCTCAATGCATCCAAGGAAGTTGGGAGGACCCTTAGACAGTGAGCAAAGTAGTTGCCTTGACTCTTAAATAGTTTTTTCAGTTGCTCTAATTACAACCAGAGTTGACAGTTTTCCAAGGATATGTAAAGTACTGGGGTTTACTACTGGTTTACTCTTTTCTTCTTTTCATCTCCTGTTTCAACAGGGTTTGGGTGCAGTATTCTACTGCACTTCTTTTTGTGACAAGGAACCCTTGCTCTGCTTTGGGGGAGATCAGTGAGCTGACAGACAAGCCTTAGCTCTGGTGGGAGTTCAGCTCATCTCAGACTAGCTCCTGAAAAGTGTTTGCTTCTTTCTGATAGAACCTTGGGCCTTGGAGTCCTGTCCAGCAGCGTGCACTGTCTGCACCTCCAGCCTTGGAGGACAGCCTCAAGGATTGCCATGCCCACTGTCCACAGTGCAAGCTGTGCAGCCTCAGGCACAGGGGAACCACGATTCCCATCCTGTGGAGGACCACAGGAGCTCCCCATACTCAGCAGGATACCTTGCTGCCAGGTACAGCCTCCAAAGCTCCCCATGGGCTGACTGGGAAGGAGCTGCAGAGCCCAAAGCCAGGAAGGATGCAAACCATTTGTGCTTCTTTGCACAGCCTGCTCTCTCTGAGGAACAGCAAATCCTCTGT
Organism: Melozone crissalis; assembly: GCF_028551555.1. Taxonomy (NCBI): domain Eukaryota; kingdom Metazoa; phylum Chordata; class Aves; order Passeriformes; family Passerellidae; genus Melozone; species Melozone crissalis. The sequence continues at coordinate 16,281,516 of NW_026535786.1, read as the reverse complement.
CAGTCCTTGCTGCTGCCTTCATCCCATGGGAGCAGAGCAGCGATGTGTTCAAAGCAACATTGCTGGGCTCTATTCCTGGCTTCATCTGTATGCTAGGGATGATTTCCCCAGTGGTTTTCTTATCCCATGCTGGTGAATCATCCCCTCAACAGAGATGACGTATCCCTATAGCTTCTAAACATACTTTGAAAGAGCTTATTTTCTGTCTTTGGATTTTGCCAGATGGCATCCAGTGATTAGTGGGTTTAATATACGAAGCTTCCCAGAGGAAGAAACTCCTGCATCTCACTAAAGGTTCTTCACCACCCTTCTGGTCTTCCCCTCCCAAACTTCAAATTACAGTAGCTGGACCCCTGCTGCAGAGTCCTATTCTACTCTGTCAATATCCTCTGGATATTTTTCAAGAACAAAGTGGAAAGCATTTCCAGCAAATGCTTTTAATGTCACTTTGTTTGCCAAGAGATGCTGACTCCTGCTTTGGTTATCATTACGAGAAAGGATCTTTGTTTAAACAGGAAAACAAGTGATGATTTTTGCCCGAGTCACTCATCTCTCTAGCTAAGTGGCATCTGCATTCCCTGGCAAAGGGACATGGCCTGTTCTGAAAATAAAATATTAGGAGCCTTCTCCTTAAAAAGCACCCCTTCCTAAACACCACCTCACTGCTTCAGAAAAAACCTGTTGTCAAACATCTGCCTCCCCTGCCTGTCCCCCTTCTCTCAGATGAGATTGGATAGATTGTGTGACTGGTACTTTTGGGTTGTAATCCTTGCTAACATGCTGTGCACCTTGCCTCTCTCTTGTGCCCAGATTCCACCTATGAACAGATTATGGCCTCATATTTCAAGTCAGTAATTTTGGAAACATTTCAAGTGAGGGGTGCAGAAGGAAAGCCCAGCTCCTCTCATAAGTTTACAGCAGATAGCCAGTAAGCTGCATATCTTTCCAAACAGGGATCCATGGCCTCCTAAGGAACAGTTTGAAGAGGTGGTGCCCTTCAGGCCAGTGTCCTTGTGGGAACAATAGCTCCCATAGCCCAGTGCACTCTCACCTATAGTACCAGCCACTACAGCAGTGGGTTTCTTCAGATTTTCTATTCCTGTCAGTTTTCTGAGCAGCTTTTTTTCTTCAGAGCAGCTTCTTTGCTCAAGTAGTAGCTGCTCACACTTTTAAGCCTTTGTTGCTCTTATCTTGAAGAAACATTTAAGCAAGGGCAAGCATCTTTCCTGTGAAGGAGCAGAGTCAGGACCTCCCCTGCATTGGGCAGCATCACCATTGCCACAACAGCTGGCAGCTCCCAGGGCAGCCTCGGTATGATATTTATATATCATATAATTTTATACCATCAGCTGTGGTACCCCTCAGTGGAGATTGTGACAACTGTAAATTGTGCCTTCTTTTTAAACAGTGTGACAGCACTCTTTCTACCTTTCTCACAAGCTGCCTTGAGTGGTCAACTGCAAAACTGCTGGTGAGGACAGCCCACAACCCCACACAGTGCTGAGGAACAAAGATTCCAACATTGCTGTAACACAGAAGCCAAGTGATCACAAATTCATATTTATGGCACATCTGCAGACATTTTCTCCTTTACTGCCACACTAGCAGCTCTTTAGTGATTGAGCCAACACAGTCTAAGAAGATGGCAGTTCCTGCTGTTTGTCACAGGAGAGGACTGCCCTCACAGTTGATACCTAAAAACACTCTTTTAAGTATACCTAAAGAGTTGTAGCACTTTACACTGTTCCATCAAGGTCTGCCAGAGACACTAACCTGTGCTCTCACCACAATCTCTGTTCACACGCAACTAGTGCCAGTCAAGGATTTAATCATTCAAGGATTTAATCATTCAATACCTCACCTCTCCTTCCTTTCCCAAGTTACAATTACAAATGTTCACGCAAGTGCCCAGATTTGCCCTCTGCAGCTTAAATGGAGAATGTGGCATCTAAAATGACTTCCAAAACAGCCCCTGAGCAAAGGGAAAAAATGAACATTATCCATGGTAACCTTGAAGGACAAATCATCCCTGAAATGAAACAATCATGGAGACACAGCCCATAATCTATATATACAAAAGGCACAATAAGGGTATCTGATCTACAACTTCTCCTTGCACATATCTCTGTCCATGTAAGCATCTCCACTAGTCTGGATGTACTATGACACCATGTGGTGTTTGTGAGGTCCCAGGATGAGGCGAGAGATGAGAATCTGACTCCATGTTCTTAGAAGGCTGATATATATTATATTATATTATGTTATGTTATGTTATGTTATGTTATGTTATGTTATAACATTACATTACATTACATTACATTACATTACATTACATAATGCTATTCTAAAACTATACTAAAGAAAGAGAAAGGAGACATCAGAAGGTGTAACAAGAATGAAGAATAAAATCTTGCGGCTGACACACAGAGTCTGACACAACTGGCTGTGATTGGTCATTAAGTTAAAACAATTCACATGGAACCAATCAAACAGGCACCTGTTGGTAAACTATCTCCAGACCACATTCCAAAGCAATCAGATAATGATTGTTTTCATTCCTCTCTGAGGCTTCTCAGCTTCCCAGGAGAAAATCCTGGGCAAAAAGGATTTTTCAGAAAATATCATGGTGACAGCACCGTACATCTACGCATCAAATCTCCTGCAGTGCTACTTAACCATAGTTCCAGCCAAAACCTCCATGAAGCTTAGGCCTGGCCCAAGGGATGGTGTGTGGCTGGAGCTAGGACTAGATCTTAAGGCCTCTGGTCTTCTTTTTTCTGTTTGACTAAAAGCTCTAGCAGTACATAAATGCCATTGCTGAGTGTCATGGCCAAACTGCTCCTCAGTGACCTTCCTGCTCCTCAGCCCTGCTCTGAACTTTCCTACTTCCCTGACTTACTTCCTTGGTGTTACCCTTAACTAATTCCTCTCTCCAGCCTAGCTCCTTATCACTCATGGCCTTGTGCTCACCCTCCTGTTCCCCACTGCTGGCATGCCTCACACACCTGCACTGTGCAGCCACTTCACCTTTCACTTCCCACCTCTCACTTCACTCTCACCTCTCACCAACGTGCTCCCAGCCTGCTGTGCAGAATAGCAGACTTCAGGCAAGGGCCAGGCTCTGTGGGCACCTACAGAGGGGAAGAAGTGGGGATTCCCCTCCTCTTCCTCAGCTCTTTGTCCAAGCCCTCAGACCCTGGGTATTTGCCTGCAGCCCAGGGTACTTACAGACATCTGGGTAGCTTCAGAATAAATAAAAACTGAATAAGGTGTGGGTCTTAGCAGCTGCTAGAGCTGGAGAGTAGCTGTGACTACGTGGGAAAGTGACTTTATCCTAAATGAAAGACTAGAATTTCATCTCAGTCCAATTCTGGCCATCAGACAATGTGGACCATAACATGTGTCTGAACAGCTCTCTGATGAAAAGTCCCTCCCCCAACTCTGAAAGAAGCCAAGTTCCTTCCCCTACAATTCGTCTCCCCTGACACAAAAAGATGCTTGTAGGATGCAGCCTGACACATTTTCTAGCCTCACATCCATTGGCACATATTTGCCCTGTCTCTGCCACCGGCTGATGATGCCTCTCCAGCCAGGCAGACACATATCAGCCTTGATAGGATGCCTGGAGTAAGGAGGCTTGGAGTCAGCTCCTCACAGCTGGGCAGCCAGCAGTGTTTGCTCAACGTTTCTGGCAAAGCAGAGGCACCCAGCTCTCAGCTGCTCTGTCTTCTCCTTCAGGTCCTGTCCAGGAGGGACCCAAGCTCCATGCACTGGCACCAGGGAGCTCACTGGCAGGAATGTGCTGCCTTGTGCCCACCGTGGTGTCCCACTTCAGTGCTAGTCACAGCGCCTGGAGACCACAGCTCCCACCTCAGTGCTCTGTAATTTGATTAAGGTGAAATCTGAACTGCTGTTCTGAGCCAAGAAATGCCAGGATGGCAGATGGCAGGGAAGAAAGTTGAGCAGAGCACTTTGCTGGCATCCAAGATCCTGGGAGAAACCAAGCTGCTCCTGTAGGGTTCAAATATCGGGGCGAGTAAGGAGAAAAAGCTGCCAGGGAGTGCCTTGGTTCTGTTAGAAAATTCAACAGTGAAATATTACAGAGAGATTAAAACACAACATAATTACTTAATTTATTGAGAGTTAATGTGCTGGCTCCTCACTGACAAGGAAGAATCAGAGGGAGGTGAAATTGTTAAGCAACATAATTGCCCCCAACCTGAGCTTTAGCTGCCTTCCTTCCTTTGAGACTTTCCCAGCTCAGAGAGATGTGAGCTGCACAGCAGAGAGGGACCCCAGGGAGCACAAATGCATCTCTGCTGCTGAGTGGGTGTGTGAAGGAGGCTGGGCAGGGCTCTGCCTGAGAACCCCTCTCCCCATGCCAGCCCCGCCTCCAGGCAGCAATAACAGCTGTGCAGTTTGGTGTTTCTATCATGTTTGCACACACAGGTCTCCAGGAACTTCCCAGGAGAGGGAGCTGCTGTTGTCTTGGTTCACCCAATGAGAAAAGCTGCAACAAGCAACTGATCTCTGAGATCAACCAGAAGCCTAAGGAGGCAGAGAATCACAGTCACAAAATGCCATTAGCTCAGTGTCACCTGCTTCACTAGATTACCTCTCTGTTGGTAGAAAAAAGGGTAAAGATGAAACCTTACAGCTCATCAAAAGTCCAGAGATGAATGGGAACCAATGCAAAATACCAGCAACTGCACAGATCCAGAGAATAGCAGTAAACATTATTAAAGGGCTGGGGAAATTGATTCCTGGGGAGGAAAAGAGAGCTAAATATGTATAGCTGCCTAGCTATACCCAGAGGAGCATACTTAACCTGCTACAAGTATTTGATGGAAGAATAATTGTCCTGGGAGGAATAAAGGTCTTACAGCTATGAAGAATAGGGTGAAATTAAAAGGGTGGAGATTTAGCCTCTGATGGGCACACTGGATAGTGGAGATGCTGACCTGTCTCCGTGAGGAATGCCTGTTGCATCTCTCATGCAGAGGAGTCTGGGAGAGCCATTCTCTGGCACAGTAGTGGGCTCTAGAGGCTTTCCCAGCTCTGTTTACCTGCTTTCTGTGGGCTAACAGAGGTTTCCCATCCCAACAGCCTGTCACTGGGGGTCAGGTGGGGTTTTGTTTTATAAATTCTGATGACAGCTAAGGGAATCCTGGCAAATCTGTATCGCTGGGGAGCCTAACCAAACAACAGCCTCCAGAAACACAAAGCTTCAGTAATAAAAAACAATGCCTGCAGCCCTCTGCTCCAGAGGAAGAAGCATTGTTACTCATGTCAGAAAACAGAAGGACTGAAATCTAGCATTTCTTGTCATTAAGGAAATACTGCAGATGGGTGTTTGCTGTAAAATGTCACGATGGCAGAGCTCACAATGATGCTAACTGAAAGCAGGAAAAAACACAGCTGCTGTGAGAAGAGGGCACTGCAGTACATAAACTTTACTACCCAAAGCTGGTGTGCACAGATAGGTTTTAGCTCACCCCAGTGGCCCAAACCCAGAGTGCTTCCTGCAAACCTTGGCAAGGGCTGTCATTATAAGCTGCTGCCTCCTCTCAAGTGCTCCCTGTCTCTGACTGGGAGATGTTATTTTCCACCCATAGCTAACCCTTGGACTCCTCTGCTTAGCTCCAAAGGAACACAAGGAAAGAGAGAGCTGCCTGTTTTCTACACCTACTTTCTTCTCCTCTTCGGTTTGTTCTCATACTCAGAGGAAATCCACTCTAAAGCCATCTCTGTTTTTCATTCGCTTTACATACAGTTTCCTCACACAAAGTGCATGCTCACTGCTTGTCAAGCTGACCTCATGCCATGTGGGGGGGGCTCCATGTTCACTCTCATTAAAATTCAAGCATTTTAAGGGAATTCTGCTCTGCTCTCTACCCTCTGGTATGATACATACTGAGTTTCATGTCAGATATACAAGAAATATGGGGCTGAGGATGGATTGAACTGATAAACTTCCAGTCTTCATCTCCTATGACATTGTGAATGTTTCCAGCACTATTGTTAAAATATTGTCTGATAAAATAGAGGCCACCCATAAAATGGGTGCTGCCATCAGAAGACAGAATAGGGCTGTGATGGCATGCAAGCATGAGAAACCATGATGTGAGAAGATCTGGAGTTAGGTTTTCCTCAGGCTTTTAATACCACAGCAGTATGAGCGAGGAGCAGGACTCACTGTTTATTTACTTTGGCTAGACACTAACTGGGATCATATTTTCTTGGCAGAGCACTCCTTTTCAGCTGAAAAGCAGTAAGATGGCCCTACCAGGCATGGATGACCAGCTCTGTCTCCTCAGGAAGCCAGTGGAAATTTCCCTTCAGAGCTCTCCCTGTGGGAGGAACTGCAACATATCTCACCTAGGCTGTTGATAGCTTTGCACAGAAGGTGCTTACAGACTGTGTAGAGACAGGCTAACGATTTTCTACCCTTATTTTCTGTCTTCACACATCAGGTAAAAACATTATTGGACTTACTTAAAATAATAGCAAGCTTGTAGCTCTTTTTGCCTGTGTTTGGTGACACTTCCACAGTCACAAATATCAGGGCTGGATGCCATGTCCTCTTCCAGCTGCAGCCAAGAAGACATTGTTGCTTGGCCATGTCTGCTGCCTGAGATGCTGCTGAAAGCAATCCCATCCCCACTTAAGGCTGAAGGAGCTGGCTTAGCTGTAAGAACTGGTCACTGCCAACCTAGTTCAGGTGGCAAAAACCAGGGGTCAGGTCCTGCAACAAGAGCACCTCAGCACACAGGAATCAAAGGAAGCTCACCCCAGGCAGGGGCCATGCCAGAAGGCTGGGACAGCAGCAGCCAGGAAGGTGTGTGGGATTGTGCCTCAGTGTGAGGAGGCCTGAGGATCAAGGCTCATGATTTCAGGAACATCGTGCACATTGTGCATCATGCTGCAGCTTCAGCAAACTACCTGCTGTCCGCCTTCCCTCTTCCATGATCTTCCTGGAGTACAAGAAAGCCAGCCCACATGGTTCCCAAAGCCTGTCAGCAGCCCTTCAGCCTGGAGGAACAAGCATTTCCTTGTAGGATGTCAGCAGCACATGTTTCTGGGCGACTGAAGGGCAGGTGGTACTGCCTTATAAATCATCTAAACATGCCTGGTGTGATAAATGCCTGCTGTATTTTGCATAACATCTGGGACAGCACAGGAGAGACCTTGGGGGCTGGGAAGGAGCAGAAAGTGTACGTTTTCTGAGCATCGTGAATTGACAAAGACAGAGATGGTGTCACCATATGGGCAAAGAAAGAGTCAGAGATGCCCAGCCCTCCTCCTCTGAGGGGAAAGGCAACGACTGGGGCATAAAAGCACAGCAACCAAAGAGCATTTATTGTGTTTGGTTTTGTCAGGGTTTGACAGCACTGAGGACAGTGGGGTCTCCATGGGGCAGGCTGAAAGAACAGAGGGAGGGTGAAGGAGGAGGAGGAGGAACTGTGTGGCTTCAGATGGACTGGTTGGTCAATTCCCCTGGGGTTAAAAGCAGCAGAAAGATCAGGAACAGCATTGGGAAAAGGACTTTCCAGGAATTACTACAACTGTAACAGGGATCAGGACAAAGAAGGTTTAGGGAAAAAATCTGAAAAACATTTGAAACAGGAGCATGATTTTAACAGCTTAGTTTGACCAACTATCTTAACCAACACTATCTATTTGTGAAAATAAATGTGACAGGATATCTCTTGTTGCAGAGGGCACCTGTTGTTTCAGCTGTCCATGATTCCAGCCCTACCCTAACACCTATATCCCACCACCACTGGAAGGGAACCCACCTGAGTGTGTTTTATTAGGCATTTGAGAACATAGCACAGCACAAGGGAGCACAGAATGAGTGTTCTTATTGTGAGAGGATTTTCTTCTTGCCTTTGACACCAATTCTCCAACCCTGTGTATGGAGCTGACTGAATTCCAGGCACATCTGGAACCACACAGTAGAAGGGCATGGAGGAACCTCAGGACACCACCTACCTTATCTTTCCATGAGGTAAGATGAACTAGAACTAAACCATGCATGGCAAATGCCCACCTAATCTGCTCCTAAAAACCTTTTCAGTAATGGAACCTTCACACTCTCCCCAGGCAATAATTTTGGGTTTTCACTGCCATGGCCATTTTATTTCTAGCCTGAATCTTTCTTGCTGCAATTTAAGCCCATTATTTCTCGTCCTATCCACAACAGATGAGAATAACAGTTTATTGCCTTTTTCCCTTGTAGAAGCCTTTAATAGACTGCTATCACCTTCTCCCTTCAGCTTCCTTCTCTGTAGGCTAATTAACCCAAATTCACTTAACATTTTTCCATAGTTCAGACTTGTCAGAACGCTGATTAAAATACTGCCCTCTGGACTCTCTGTCCAGGGTCCTGCTTTCTTTAAGGGTAGTACTAGGGGAAAACAAAACTTAAACAAACCCTGCCCACACTTCTGTGAATGGATCTTTGGGTTCACTGCATTTCTACAGGTCCTCAGTCTGCACCATGTTTTCAGTGCATTGCTTTCTCTTGATTTTTTTCTATTTGTCCCTTCCCAAAAGAGGTGCATGGCAATTCTTGTCTGCTCACAATGCAGGCGCCTGTGCTGTGAGGGCTTGCCAAGGCCCTGCTCCTTGCAGTAAGGGTGGATCTCCTCACAATTTTACAGTGCCACATAGGACAGCAGATGAAACAAGGGCTTGCCAGCCTGAGATTAAATAAAGACAAAGCCCTTTCCAGTGTCTGAATGCATGTCCTATTATTCAGAAATTTGCTTTATCACCAGGTAAGATTTAAGGATAACAGAAGACATTCACTTAGAAACATTGATTTGCAATAATGAAAGTGAGCCGTAAAAAGAGAGAACAATGTTATTAAGATCAGTCTTAACTTGAGAATTCTCCATTATGGCTTCAGGATAGTTTCCTCCAGTTCCTATTCCTCTTGATGAATCAGAATTTGAAAAGAAGCGTTTACAAGATGGGCACTTCCAGGAAAGTTGCTTTGCTATGCATTGTTTGTACCAAAATAGAGTACTATCATTGCTGTGAGTTCTCTATTTTTGACATCTGAATCATGCCACAAAATTAATAGACTTTAACAGTAATTGTTCTAAAGTCAAATGCTTTAAAACCTCCATGCATTTGGAAATGTCTTCACAGTCAAATCTGAGCCATTTATTTCCTGAAATGTCAACATTACTAAAAGCGAAGAAGAACAAGAGTATGAGCCAATGTTCATTTGCTCTCACTGTCTGTGCTTCTATTTCTACTGCTACCCTAAACAAGTCTGCTATGGAACATTCTGGATTAGTTAATGCCTGCCTGAAGCCAGTGTCTGGAGCAGCCCAGGGAGGAGATGTGGCAGCTAAGCCACAGGGGGTGGATGAAGGGATGGAAGAACAAGCAGGGAACAGTAACAGAAGTGGGATATGGAGCAACCATGGCCAGTGATTGTAAGAGAAGGAAGGGTGAGATCCATCTTTGATAATACTGTGAGAAACACAGGAGCAGCACAAACTCACATCCATTGGATGAGGTTTATTCCCTCAGACACTTGTCATGAAATGCCACACCAAACTCATTATTAATTTCCAATGAAATCCCATGCAAGCTGCTTCTATAGCTTCCCTTCATACAATGGCTTTGTGCATGGTGTATCTCCCCACAGCCAGACTCAGTTCAGAAGCTTTCAGTGCACTTCAGGGGGAAAAAAAAGCAGGAAGGACTTAACAAACAGCTGGTCATCACACTACTTGAAAGTGCACACAGAAGTGCTGTCCAGGATTTCCAACACGAAATAGAAACATTTTCAGTTTTCTCTTGGACCAGCATTTTCTGAGTTACCTTATTTCCACTGTCAGATGAGTTCCAGAAGTCAGCTCCACTTCCAGCTTTGCCAAAGTGAAGCCAGCTCCTGCTGCTGCAAAGGAGGGGTGTGGAGCAGCTCCTGTTGCCCGTGTCATGTGGAAGCATTGAGCTGATCCCACTCCACACCACTCACCAGGGAAAACAGGCACTCAGGGCTGCTGGCAAGCATTTGGAGACATGGATAGGGCCCAGCCAAAGGGATCCTGCAGAGGAGAGGCCATGCACAGAAGGACAAGGCTGGTCTTGAAATGGGGCAATGCAGTGTGGAACAGAATCCAGAGGCCCACCAGAGAGGATAGTTAGGAACATTTCCACATGAACCTGAAAGCATATTCATTCAAGGTATAGCCAGTGTTCTCCCAGCAGGACTTGTTAGCATTAGCAGCATTAAAATGCTATGGACTAAAGGCAAAGTCATGCTCTACCTAGCTGCAAAGAACTTCCAGGCTGATGAGCATTTAGTACCTCTAATATATAAACACCCTTGTTAAATAACAGGGTTTGAGTTATGTTTCTTACAACCTTGGTGAAAATTAATCACAGCTCAGTCTCTCAGTGAAGATCATTGCAGAAGCAAAATGACTCTCAAATGGCTGCCACACATAGGTCATCATCCCATTTTTGTTCTTAGTTCATGCAATAAGCAGGAACAACTGATTTCAAGCATTAATTTCTCCTCTGAAGAGCCCAGGGACACTGCTGGCATCCAAGTGTCCTTTCCCAAGCATGAGCTCTTTCCCAAGCTCTCTCTGCAGCAGGTGACATTAGCAGTTTTTCATATATTTGTTCTGAACAGAAAGGGTTTTTTTACAGACTGTTCATTGACATATAGCTCCCACAGCTAATCCTAAAATGCTTTCTAACACCGTAAACTATACATGTTACAGAGATTAGAGCTGAACAAATATTTCACTGTAAATCATTTATTCAATAAGTTTCATATGGCTATTTTTTTTTCTATTTGTGAATTGTCTGCAAACTGCAAGCCAAATTCCCAAATTCATTCATTAGTCAAAATTGCCCATGAATTTCTGCTGCAGATAGTTTTTGCCCTGCAGGCCATTCATGGACAGTTTGTTATGAATAGTCTCAATTCAATGCTTGGTTGGTTTAGCTGCAGCAGTCATGTGGACGTGGCTCTGTTCTGAATGAAAATCCACTTTCAAATATGAACCAATATTCACAGTGAATTTCTCCCTCTGTTCCCTCAGCCCTTGGAGGAATCAGCCTAGTTAATCTGACTGGCTGGGTTAAGCTGTCCAGAGCAGCACAATGGACTGGGAAAGGAATCAAAGGATGTCCAGCTGATATTGTTCTGTACAGAGGCAGGATGGGAATACTCCACTGGACAGTTGTGAAGGGTCAGAACTGCTGTCCTCGCTCCTTCCTGAAGGGTGACCACCCGACACAATGAGGAAAATGGCTACAGTGCAGCATCTCCCTGAGTTCTGCTGTTCCCCAAGAAAGATGGATATTTACTTCATACTGAACATTCTCACAATGAAGTAACAGGGGTGAGTTCTGAGCTGCAGCCAGACCCAGCTTCCTCTTGCCAAACCAGCGGGTCAATCCATACAGCATGTTTCCAGGGTGTCCATAAGCACCCTTCACCTCTCTGGAGAAGAAGGCAGCTGAAGTAGAGCACACTGTGTTGCAAACACTAGCTTGAAGATTGAGTTACCTATTCAGCAAGGCTGCAGGATTCTCTTGTCCTGTTATCTGCCTTCAGCAGATGCTCCTCTCATCAAATCACTGTGCTGCAGGGTGCTGCCGGTGCTGTCAAATCCAGCTGCTCCTCACACAGGGGCTCCAAGGAGCACCCAGCTGCACCTGCTGGCCCTGCTTCCTCATCAACAGGGCAGCAAGACCCTGTTGTTATCTCAGGCAGACAACAACTGGGGCTATGTGTGCCTCTCAGTACCACTGGTGTACTGAGATTTCACGGCCTGATGCAACAATGCTAATTGTAAGGCTTCTTTTCTCATTTCTAAGGTTTGAATTGCTCCATGTAGCTACCTTCACAGTGGAGAAGGAAATCCAGAGACCTTCTCAGCTGAGATATGTTGACAGCTAGGAGAGGATAGCAAATGTCTCCAGATGGAGAAAATGTTGACTTTATGTCAAGAAACTCAAAGCCAGAAGAAATAAAACAAGCTGATGGGGACAAAGAGGAAAAATAAAAAAATAGCCCAACCCAATAAACAAATGCCAAAATTTAAATTTTTTTCTTTCTATGATGAAAAATATTTATGCTCCTTCCCATGAAAAGCACACATTTGCTGTGAAAATATTGCATGGAAATGTCACACCAAATTTTTACTATCTTTCTTTTTTGCCAGTCAGTTTCAAAGGAGGTCTACTACAGGCTGAATAATAGTTATACACATCTCCAAGCTGCCACTGGAAACGTATTTGCATTCATTGTATGAAAAAAGCCCTGATGCAGACCCCTCAGAATGCATAGAAGTTAACAAACCCATCTCTGGACCTGTGTTACCTTGAGCTTTGACCATGAAACACATCGAGCCTCAGTGTTTACAAGATGGTGCTGCCATTATCCCCTCTCTCATCCTTATGCTCAAAACACCTCCAAAACCATTCTTCACCAGTTCTTTCCTCTCTGCAGTCCATCTGACACATTTTTCCTTTCCCTTGACCACCCATCTTCCACCCACTTGTCTGCACCTGTGTCTTCACTCAGCTTTCTAGGAGCAGCTTTGCTGAGGCCTCTTCAGCAGTCTCTTGCCTCTTCCAGAAGGCTCCTGTGACCAAAGACAATTTCCTGATTCTTTCTGCAAAGCTGTCTCTGCCATTCTACAAGTCTCTCCTTCGATGAGAGGTTTGCCTTTCCAAGGTCTCCTCTCAGACGCCTGCGAGCATTTCTCTGCTCCTCCAAACACACTGACATTACTGAATAGAAAACTACAAAGGCACACATGAAATGTGCCCTCTCATTCTTCTTACTGTCAGTCTTCTGGCATCCTTCCGAGGAGCAAGCTCTAAACTCCTCGCAAAAACTGCCATGGCCTTTTTCTATCTTTAAAAGTTCCTACCACTTTTATAATGATAAGAAACAAACAAACAAAGAGAAAAAATATATTAAAAAAACCAGTTCTTCACCTAGGATGAAAATTAAATCCTCCTTTGTATTGCAGGAGCAGATGTTAAACACTAAACAGCAAAGCTGCATCTCAGCAGGGAAGAATGACAGGGAAAAACCTGTAGCTGGTTAAAACTACTTTGGTAGGAATTTATGGAGGTAAAATATTTTACCTTTCTAACTGTAAAATTTAATCAAATTTCATGGGTTTTACTTGCTGGGACACCATAGGCTGCTTCCCCTGCTCCCTGATAATGGCTGTGAATATTGTCAAAAACAAACAAACTGAACTAATCTGCAAACAAAACACATGACATTTTTTAATAACTTGGAAGGAATTGTTTACTTCTTCAAAATCCCGCTGCTTCTCTCTGTGTCCTGCCTGCTGCCACCCCAGCCTGGAGCAGCTCAGCACAGCCCTTCGGTCAGGCAGGCCCTTCTCCCAACCAAAGCAGGACCGTGATGGATCCCAGCTGGACGTACATCTGCTACTCAGTCTCCTTCACCCCTTTCCAGAAAACCTAGAGGATTTTTCCTCTCTGACATTGGCCCTGAAAGACGTGAAGGTTGCACCCAAGGGTGCCAAGTCCTTCCTACGCAGCAAATGAATGATTACAAAGCTATTGTACTAGAAGGGGAAGGGGGAAAAGTGCATTGCTGGCACCTCTCTTATTTGATTTCATTTCCCCCCCTCCCACCCTTTCCTTCAGAGCGATGCGAAGCGATAAGAGCAGGGAGAGATTTCGCTTGAATTAGGTTTACAAACAGCCGGGCGGATAGGGAAATGGGATGCCTATGCTGCATGTCAGGGAGTCACAGCCCGATGCGATGGGGCCTGGGAGCGCGGTGGGGCCGCGGGGATCAGCGGCAGCCTCGCCGCCAGCCGGGACGGCTCCGGGGCGCCGCTGCCGAGCGCTGGGCGCTGCTGCCCCCCGACGGTCCCGGCCCGCAAGCGGCCCCGGCGGCTCCACCGCACCGAACCGCACCGCACCGAACCGCACCGAACCGAACCGCACCGCACTGAACCGCACCGCACCGAACCGTACCGAACCGAACCGCACCGCACTAAACCGCACCGCACCGAACCGCACCGCACCGAACCGAACCGAACCGCACCGCACCGAACCGCACCGCACCGAACCGAACCGAACCGAACCGCACCGCACCGAACCGAATCGCACCGGACCGAACCGAACCGCACCGAATCGCACCGAATCGCACCGGACCGAACCGAACCGAACCGAACCGAACCGAACCGCACCGGACCGGACCGAACCGAACCGAACCGAACCGCACCGCACCGCACCGGACCGCACCGGACCCGACCGGACCGGGCTGCGGCTCCCGCGCTCTGCGGGACCCCCGGGACTCGGACCGGGCTGCGGGATCCCCGGGGTTCGGACCGAGGTGCGGCTCCTGCGCTCGGCGGGACTCTCGGGACTCGGACCGGACCGGGCTGCGGCTCCTGTGTCCTGCAGGATCCCCGCAACTCGGACCGGGCTGGATCATCCGCTCTGCGGGACCCGAGGGGCTCGGACCGGGATGCGATTCCTGTGCCCTGCGGGACCCCCGGGGTCAGCCGGACCGCACCTCTTCCTCTCCACACGCCCCCCTCAGCTCCGAGGGTCACGGCGGCCAGGCCAGGGGAACTTCTGCGGGGCTGCAGAGGTGACCCAGAGAGAAATCGTCATTTTCACGGTCTATTAAAAGTGACAACTTGGTGCCCTCCATTTATTTCCTGTCACTGAGATTTATTTTCTGTCCAAGGATATATATATATATATATATATATATATATATATATATATATATTCCCCCCCCCCCCGCCCCCAAAAAAAAAAAAATCCATCTGGCAGCTGAACATCAAACTCTGGTTTTGATACCTTGCAGAAAAGATATGGGTTGGTAGTTGAAGCTGCTACTTTGGCAGCCTTGGAGACCAAAGCTCCCTGTCCACAGGTAACCACATAGCATAGACTGTCCATACAGTATCATGGCTAGCTTCTTCCAAACACAGCTTCTTCCTCCTGCCCGCTCAGCTCACTCCTTGTCTAGTACAAGCACCCTGTACCAGCTCACGAGGCCACCTGGTCTCCACACCCTGTCTGGCCTCCCTGTTAAGCCTTAGGGGAGGTCAGGAACAGGGTTGGCTGTTTTCATTGCTTCTTTTATTTACTATCCTCGGTGAACTACAGGTGACATGAAGGCTATTTGTAGCACTGGTACATCCCTCTGAGGAGGGGTGGATTTGGATGCAGATCTCATCATTTGGGACTTCAGGGGCTGTTATCAGCATTTGGTCAAGGGATGTGATTCTGCCCCTCTACTCTGCTGCTGCAAGACCCACCTGAAGTACTGTGCCAAACTGTGAGGCCCCCAACATAGGAAGATTGTAGACCTGTTGGAACAAATCCACAGGGAAAGGTCACAAAAAGGATCAGAGGGCTGGAACACTTCTCCTGTGAAGCCAGGGTAGAAAACTGGGGTTGTTCAGCCTGGAGAAGAGAAAGCTCCAGCGAGATCTTGTAGCAACCTTCCAGTACCTAAAGGGGGTCTACAAGTCAGATGTACATTTTACTGTGGCATACTAGGACAAGGGGGAATGGCTTTAAACTGGAAGAGGTTAGAATTAGATTGTATATTAGGAAGAAATTCTTCACTGTGAGCGGGGTGAGACACTAAAACAGGTTGCCCAGAGAAGCTGCAGCTGCCCTTGGAAGTGTTCAAGGCCAGGCTGGATAGGGTTTTGAGCAGCCTGGTTTAGTGGGAAGTGTCCCTGCCACAGGCAGAGAAGGTGGAATGAGATGATTTTTGAGGTCCCTTTCAACCCAATCATTCTGTGATGCTGTGATTCACCCAGAAGCCCTGCACTTGGAGGCAGGGCAAAGCCCACGGGATAAACCTATTACACAGGTACCACCTTCACTGCCAGCTGTGCTGCCCCCACCACTGAATTACAGAGGCGTGGACAAGACTAAGCTGCCCTCTGCAGAGATGGCAAAACAAAGCGATTGGATGCTGGTGAAATCACTGAGCTCACCAACTTTGCCAGCCATCACCTGAGTTCCTACAGAGACTCACACAGGGCTAACTGGACCTCACCACACAACTGGGAAAGCTGGGGGAGATGGAGATAATTGGTAGGAGACAGAAGATGGATGAACAGAGGAAGGAAGGGTGAAGTAAAAACCCACAGAGTTGAAAGCCAGAGTGAGGAAAAGGGAACTGAACAAGAGGCTTCAGCCACATGGACTAGAGAGGACAGGACTAAAGGTGGTAGGAGAGAAGGAAAAGAGAGAAGGATTGGAAGAGAAGGAATAGACTCCACAGAGAGGGAACTTTTCAGCAGTAGGAGAGGCAAAACTGAGATGGGGAACAAAAGTCCTCTCTGAGGCAAACACCAAGAGAGGATAAAGGATGGCAGAGAGGAAGAGATGGAGAAAACCAGAGAGGCCGAGGTCTGGGAGCAGGAGGCTGAGGGAGTAGGACACTGTGCCTTTGGGAAATGGCTTGAGAAAGCAGCTGTCTTGGGAATATGAGGAGGGACAGCACTGAGACAGATGCAGCTGCCCCTGTCTGTGCTGTGGCTGTCACTGTATTCACTGTGAAGGCTCTCAGCAGCTGCTTTCACAGCTCACCCTGAGCACACTCCATGACTGCAAATAACCAAAATAGTGGGTATCCCTTAGTGCTGCAGCCACTGTCAGGAGCAGCCCAGGCAACAGAGCTGATGCTTCTACCTGGTACCCTGAAAGAAAGCTGAACCACCAGTGCAGCACTGATAAAGTCCTGACACCAGTTTTACAGAGAAGACTGGGATTTGTGCCATTCCAAGGAGCAGCAGTGCTCCTTCTGTTTGCAGTGCAAGCCTTAAAACCCACCTGCTGCTCCCCAAAACCATTGGAAGGTCACTCTTTCAAGGTCATGCAACATGAGAGAGCCAAACATGCAACAGAGAGCCAATGCTCTCTATTTTCTACAGAGAGCACCAGAAACCCATAATTTATGAAACCCATACCTTACTCTTTTTCTCCAATTAGCAAAGCACGTTTGTCTTTCCATTCAAGCTTGAGGAGGGCTCTGGGGTTAGCTGGGAGCCCAGAGCTCCCTGCCATACCTGAGAGTGACAAGACTGCTGGCCAGGTGTACTCTAACCCCAGCCCTGCCTGTGGAGACAATACACAGCTCTCCTGTGCTCAGGGAACACCCTTGGGATTGAGTTTGCTTGGTGCTAAATAAAACCAGCCCCCTCCCCACACCTCATAGCTTTCCTGTCCACAGGATGAAGCCACCAGATATGCAAAGGTTACTACAACTGAAGTAAATCCTTTCTCCCATCTCCCAAGAGCAAATTTGAATGTGGCTGGTCACCTGCTTTGAAGAGCTGCAATGCCAACAGAGGAGGTGAATGAACTGGGCAGTTCCTTGAAAATATAGGTTAGGATTAAAGAAAATCCTAGTCTCTGAGTGCAAATCAATGAAAAATACAGAGTTCTGTGTATTCCTAGCATATCCTCTCTGCAGCTTCTGGCAAAGTTACACTGGGAGCTGGCAACGTGCATATGAAGAAATATATAGATTATTGTTCATATATAAAACTCTTACCAGGCAGTCAGTTAAAACCAATGTTGGACGCATTCCCTTTTATCCTTGTGCCTACTAAGACTGTGGACTCTCTGAGCAGAGAGCTTTAAGAGCAAGCTAACCATCCTTCAGCAGGGGATCAAATATAGTTGGACCTCTTAGGTCAGACCTCGGGGGGTTGTGTGTGCACATGCACACCTGCATGCGTGTGTAGATTATATGGGGGTTTTTTTATAAGTTGTTCTCATTCCTGCTCCTTATGATTATATTCATTTTCCAACTGGGGAACAAAAGTCTCAGTGAGACTAGAGCTAATATTTTCACTCTCAGGCTCCTACATCCAGATTAACCACCAGGCCTGCCTCTGACATGCACTCCAGGCATCCAGCTGTGGCCCCCCAGGTTGGGTGCCTGCATTCCTACTTACCTCAGGGAATGCAGCAAGTCAAAGGCAAGCTGAGAGTGAAACCCAGATCTGACTAGAACCCCAGCAGCACGTTTGCTGGATCATGAGCACCCGATGTATTTGTCTTCATTTAATGTACTATTTTTTCTATCCTCTTGAGTAATTTCCTTCCCTTAAAGGATATAAATCACATACCTACAAAGTAAAGAATTATTTAAAGAACAGTTATATTTAAGCTTGAAAAAGGAGTTTAAATTTAACTCCCTAGTGGCTGAGATGTGACGGCTGGTGAATATAACTTGGCTTAAATATATGAAGGCGTTTTATGGCTTCAATACCACCTGGCCTGCAAAACCAGTGTTCCATACACTGGGGTGCTACTGTGGGTGAATACCCTTGTTGCAAGTAAACTTAATGCTGCCTCCATTCATTTCCCCTAAAGTGACCTGCCCTGCTCTCAGCCCCAAATGCACGCTCACTCACACACTTGGCTGTGCCCCAAGATAACTCAATCAGTTTAACAGCTCCATTTCATTGTGTGCCACTCTCAGGTGGAGGTTTCTCTTTGCTTCTCTAAGTCACACCACAATTTCATTTTGTCCCTGATCTTATTGTTGATAAAGACAGGAGGAAATGTAGGAGTGGTGCAATTCCCAATGGAATAGCATTGACTTCAATAGCAGCAGTGAGTGTTAAAGGTAATCTGTTAGTATGAAAAGGAATACTCTTCCTGCTTATTAAGTATGGCTTAGCAGCAGAAAATCCACCAAAAGCTTTAAATGAACAATGAAAAGGACATGAAAGAAATTAATACGTTGGGAAGAATCATAGTGACTGTGTTTTAAACAACTTCACAACTGTTGTCTCCCACAAATACCTTGTGCAGCAGTTGCAATCTTGAGGTGTGCTCCCTTTCCTCCGTGCTTCACTCTAACAAGTAATGGATTTGCTCTGAATAATACAAGTCTAATGCTGAGACTTCTGTTTATGAGACCTTAAATACGATGCAAAGATGTATGGCCAACATATCTACAAGATAGACAGTCACTGATAACTTCCAAAAGCCTTTGGAAAAGGAAAGAAAACACAAATCTACAGTCCAAGAGTCCTTTGTGGCCAAAAAGAACCAACTTAAAACAGGCAGAGACTGATTTGATCAATTTTAATGCAGACCTTGAACTCTGTGCTTAGAAATATGACAGAGCCTTCAGGAGCTGCAGCTCCCTCCCAGCCAGTGGACAAGGAGCTTCATGTCACTTGAAGGAAAGGTCAGACATCCTGTGGGTCTGGTGTGTGCTGGGGACAGATGGGGGCACAATGTTTATATTAAAACTCAGCTCAAAGGC
This sequence comes from Melozone crissalis, assembly GCF_028551555.1. Lineage (NCBI taxonomy): Eukaryota > Metazoa > Chordata > Aves > Passeriformes > Passerellidae > Melozone > Melozone crissalis. Next base: position 16,262,213 of record NW_026535786.1, on the reverse strand, counting down.
TACCAGAAAGGCCCCATGGGCTGAATGCTCTTGATTTGACCAACAAGAATAGAAATGAGGGCATGACATGGAAATCCTGATTATGAGCCATGTTTCAAGGAAAACAGTATTTGTGGAGTAGATAAACTTTCAAATGTGGTTTGGACTATTTCATACACCATCTTTAGTACCCACAGATCTGGAAGAAAGTTTTGATTTCTAATATCTCAAGAGTCCACTGCCTGGGGCTAGAGGTGGCTCTTTGTAAAGCGAAACACTTTGGAGTTTTAGTCACATCCAAAATCTATTAGGGTCATGTTTCCTTCTTTCCATCAACACATAGCTGAAAAGAAAATCAAACTTGGGAGGTTTGCATGTAATCACCTTGCTTTCTGAACCAAAGCCTCACTGGACTTGCATGAGCAAGTACTTTTGTCTCATATCTGACCCCAAACTCTGCATGTCCTTGCTGTGGCAACTAATCTGAGCCCATTAATGAGCAGGGATATGGTTGCTGGTTTCACAAGGTCGGTAAATCCTTGAATCCCCAGAGCTGGCTGGCGGGGATAAATAAGTTAGTTTGCAGTGGTTTTTCCACTGGGTGCTCTCCTGATCTCTGAAGCATTGTCCCAGTGTGGAGGAGCTAGAAAAGTCAGCCAGGCAGCTCCTCTCAGCCTCAGCAGGGCAGCAGGACAAATTTAAGCCAGCTGTGAGCCCATAAGAAGCCAGTTGCACTGGTTTATGCAGTTAAATGTGGGGACAGCAGCTCTCTACACTGTGCCCCATATGTTCCCTGGCACTGCCCCAGCACCAGCCCATTCCCCGGGCCTTTGAACCACAGACCATGATAACAAGAGCAGGAGCTGGGAAGCTAAAGGCAGGCTGTGCTCAACACCATTTGCTCCTGGGACACAAAGTACTCAAGCCTCTTCATCCCAGCATAGCAGATACCGCAGTAGTGAGAGCATATCCCGAGATACAATCGCAGGGGAAAAAGGAAGAGGTGCTCATACTCCAGGGGCAGAGCACTCTATTCTTTGCAGGATCACAGGGGGAGAAGCCATCCCGGGAGCTGGAAGGAGGTGCAGCCATGTGCAGGCGAGCTCAGCAGCGCACGGGAGCGGCTGAAGTTCTGCATCCCTCCAGAGGATGTCAGCGTAGAGCCACCAAAAAAGGCGATGTTTGTGACCCAAATCCGGCGGCAGTGAGGGAATTAGAATGTGCGGCTGGTCTGCCGACATCGCCCCGAAGCTCCCTGCCTGCTTTCCCAGAAGTAATCAACTTTCCCTGGCCAGTGTGCAACTGGTGCAATGACGGCAGGAGCGGCGAAAGGCACCGCGATTTGGGAGCTACGCAACAGGTTATCCCGGGAAACACACGGGATGCGTGCCCTGGGTGACTGGGCTGAGCAAGAGCAAGGGGCGTTCTCATCCTTTGCTGTCGTGCTTCGACCTCCGGCGCTGTCCCCGAGCGTGGATGAGCAAGTGGAGGATGCATTCACCCACCAGGAAGATGGGCAAACAAAACTGAGGAGATTGTGTTCGCAGATAGCAGGAACGGACTGCAGTCTGTGGCCATTGAGCTGTGCCCCCGGAGAGAGCTGGTGGGAGATCTGTGTGCCTGTGCACCTATTACCGTCGTTTGTGTCACCAAAAGTTAGTCTTTGATTTTATTTATTAATTTATCCCAGCAGAAAACCACAGCCGAAAGAGCTGCTTTCTGTCCATGGCACATTTCTGTAATAGCTTCTATTCCTAAGAATCTTAATTTTGAGAGTCTAAAGTCATGCTGTATTTTCTATGGAGCTAATTCTAGCCCCTGCTGCCTTTGGTCCTTCATGTGGAGAACAGGGGCAAATGTGCCACAAGCCTCAATCTAGAAAGAGAGGAGAGGATCCCAGATGCAAAGGGTGTACCAGTGATGCCAAGCATGAGAAAAAGTCTCTGGGCTATTCTGCAACCTCAGAAACTGCCACAATTTAAAGAGTGCTGCTGCAACCCAGATCTCACACCTTTTCCCTGTCTGAAATATCCACATGGACAACAACCTGGTGATTGCTTGCCACAGGGTCTTGTGATCATTCAAGAAAAATTAGCTACCTGAGAGAAATTCTGCAGATATTGATAGCATCCAGGAAGGCAGACTCTACCAAACATAGTGGGTTTTAATGCAAGCAAGAAACTACAGAGCCTCTGGGCTGTACTGTGTCCAGTCCCTGAGCCAATGTTTCTCTTTGAGCATGTACCACATCAGTTTTCCTATTAAAGCATATCGACTGGAAGCAAGTCATCATCCCTTCCCAAGTATGATTTAATAAGTCCAAATCCAGGACCTGACCCAGGCTACATCCACTGCTAAAGCATCACTTGCCAGCCAACCACGCAAGCTGCGTCTTAATCTCTCTTCTTTACTGCTATTTGTTTTCTGGGGTTGGGGGTTTTTTGCTTGTTTTTACATGGATAGATTAAATTTCCTGCCAATCCACTTTCTCATTCAAGCATGTTATAGAGGAAGTGGGAGGAAGAAGGAAATCAGGAACAAACAACAAGCAGAAAATGGCATTAGAAGGCTTAGTGAGGAGTCTGATCCTCGGCCATGCGCACTGCCCCATTCCTGCACATCAGCAGTGCTCTCTACTACAGGGAAAGGAAAAGTGCTTTTTCAGATGTCGTTGTCCATGGAAACACATCAAAGAAAATATGCCAGAGCTCTAGAGTCAGGAAGTCCCAAGACTACCAAGTTTCTCCTCGCTAAAAACAGCATCCCCGTGTCCAAAGCTCTTGCCACATATTATCTCCCTCTCCCCCTCCATTGCTGTGTAGGTGACCTAAGGAAACCTTTCTCTGTGTTGTCCACCAGTCAACAAGAGCTCTGCGCTAGTGCCAAGGCTCAGGAAATGCCTTGCATGTGCCCTCCCTTGCTTAGGAGGTCACAGACCTGGTAATTCTCAGTAACATCCTCCAGGCACATGCAATGCACAGGGGCAGACAGGGAGGAAAGCAATGTGAAGAAAAAGAGCCACAGCATTTCACTCTCCCTGCTTTCAAGGCTTGCTTTGTCCCTGATGTCCATCGACTCCCCGGCCAAGAAGAGGCGTGGCTCAGTGAGCTCAGTGACACTGCATTCCCTCTCTCAACACCCATATTGCTGATCCTCACCAGCACCTCTTGCCTTTCTCATGGCAAGAGCAGACCTATAACAAGGGCATAGTGGGTAAGCACTGCTTTGCTGGCATCAGGAAAACAAGCTGCAGGCAGAATAGCCAGCAGCCCTTGGAAAAAGTACAGAAAGAGAGGCAATTCAGTCATGGAGAAACCTGACACCAGCTCTGCTCCAGGCCTCTGGTAAACAGAGGCCATGAGTTAACGTAAGTGCTTGGGTTTGCTCAGAAGTGAACTTGTGAAAGGCATGTACTTCCTCGGTCTTCCACAAGCTAGAAATGTTCAAGACTATCATAAGAGAATCTGCTGAACCCTTTTGGGTTCACCTGGTGCTGGCAGACACATGCACAGACCCATCCACCTGCTCACAAACCAGTGCCATGGCTGGGAAGATCCAGGTTAAAGTGCAGACACAAAAAGACACTTGCATGCCTGAAGTGAATGAGGCTGGGATGCCAAATGTTGCTTTCAAGAAGAATCCAGTAACCTGGAAGAGCTTACCAATGTACTTGATGAAACCATGATAATGATGAACATTCCTCCAATATAAAAATATGTGTTTGATTTCCTGTGCCCAGTACCATCAATCACCCAGTTACCTCCTGGGTATCATCTGAGGCAACCCTGATTTGATGTCTTCTTAATGAGGCCTAAACCGTGATGTAAGAAAGACTGATGTCCTGAGCATCCCCCATCCTCATAGGGAAACCAGGCAGTTTTGGACAGGATACCATCTGTTCGACTGGTTTCCGCTGGAAACTCATCTGTGTTTCAGCAAGAGTGTGTTGAAGTGCATGCATCTGAATAATTTTAATTTTTTTTAGTTCAGTTGAATCAGCAGATATGAGTCCAAAAGCTGCGTAAGTTAAAAAAAACTTCTGGCAGTCTGCAGACCAGTTTTCCCAAATATTTTTAACTGAGCTCTCATCTACACCAGCCTCTAAAAAGATATCCACTTCTAAAGTGTGAAGCATCCTCTCATGGTTATTTCTGTCTCAGCACACAAAAGTACAGTTAATCCTTGTTTCAGAACAAGTTCCTCTCTGAATTTTTGGTAGAAGGTGACATAGCCATAGGTACCAACATTTAAAGCAACATCCATGGCATGTGATGGACAGTCCCTGTGGCACATCTGGAACTGAAGGCTGTCAGCAAACTCAACCATTTCAATGGTGACTTTCACTTACTGCTGCAATAGCTTGAACCTCTGTTTGATTTTTAGTGATAAATTAAAACTCTGGAGCACTATCAAGTTATCTAACTGGTATTGTTTTCTTCAGTTATTTGTGTTGCAGCAACACTTCACTAGGCACAATTTATAGGTTAAAACTCCAGCATTCCAGGTGCTGCACAAACCTAGCAAACCATCCTGCATCCGAGGAAATCCTGCTCTGGATCAACAAGACATGCAGAAGGATGATGCAAGGAGCAAACCAGTAGCAAGGGATGGATAGTATAGCAGAATACTGACAGGGCTATCATGGGAATAAAATGTGAAGATGCTACTAATGTCACATCAAGATTGCACAATCAAAAGGTGATAAATGGAAACATTAAGATTCCTATGACAACTTCCTGAAGATGGCAATGCAGCTGTCTTATTTACAGTAAGGTCTATAGCTGAAAACACATTTACAAGAGCATTTGGAAGTAGGTTTTGAAAAATACCCAGGAATGAGAACATGATGCATGTGCAGCAGGGCTGAGTTACCACTGCTGTTGGATCTGCAGGTTTTTGATTTTAATAATCACTCTCAGAATATCTGTGAGATTTTAGAAAAGGAATAGGGGAAATGAAACATGGAGAGAAAAATGCAAAATCCCTGGCAAAACATCAGGTTGCCCTAACTAATTGTAACCTTCTGGTAGCAGCTGTTGATACAGACTAAGAAGTGTATTCTTTGCAGTGCCCTAATGCTCTGAGAGTGTGAATGCTCAGACACTGAAATTTCACATGCTCTGTCTGTGGGGATCAGCATTTCTGTTTATTTCCTAATATTTTTCCCCCATCAAACTTATTCAAATGCCCAAGAAAATCAGTGACTGCCTTATATTTTGAATCTGGGATAAACATGCCATGGTTTTGATTGGAAAACCAATACCAATTTGGCAATTATAAAAAACATTTTCCCACATCACTCAAAGCCGCGTAGGGTCTCCCCTGCCAAAAGACAGAAAATAAAACTCACCTTTGTCCAGAGAAGTAGCGACCTTGCAAGCCTGGGAAATTGTACATTCAAGGGCAATGTGTCAGACTATTATGAATGGGAAAAACAAGGCTCTAGTACCAGAGCTCACTACCAAATAGGCTGGCCTAATAACATTCAGCTCTCAGCTGCATGGTCACTGCCTACTGCCAGTCACATCAAGGATAAGTACTAATGGCCAAAGTCATTGTAGTTACAGAATTAGGTAGGAGGAAGAAAAAAGCAGCAGCAGGCAGGCAGAAATCCTTTTTTTATATGAATAAAATTTTATTGAATTTTATACAATTAGAAAGAACAAAGAAAGAGGAGCAAACAGTCTTATGGAGGGTAGGAACCAGAAGAGCTTCTTTCCCAGTAGAGGAGGGTGCCTGCTGAGGGCAGTGTTCCTGTAAATATCACACAGGGGTTGTTACAAAAGCAGAGAGAATGTGTCTGGGCTTTTCTTTGATTGTTTTGGGTTTTTTCCTTCCCCCATTAGGGTTTCTAAAGCCACTCTTCTTCCCCCATCAATCCTACCACCCAGCAGCAAAGAGAGCAGACAGGCAGGAAACTGGACTGCACCAGTGAAATGTGTGCACACACAGAGTAACCACCTGGGGGTTTTGCACACATTCTGGATGCAGTGCTGTAGAGGGGGAAAGAAGGGATTTTGGATTTTTTATCTCCTTTTTCTTTCATTTTTCCTTTTTTTTTTTTTTATTTTAAGAAAAGAAGGCACAAAATCTCAGCCAAGCTTCAAACCTAGTGCTGCTTGGGAGCTCCCAGTCTCCCAAAAAGCCACTGTGTCCACGTGGGAACCCAGCCCTCACCTCTCCCTCCTCATCCTCAGAGTCTGTGCTTGCATTTGTACTGCTCAGGTAGAAGGCCCTGCCCAAGGTTTGTGCACTGCTAGGGAAAGTAAAGCCGTGCTGGGACAAGGAAAGTGGGGATGAGGAAGAGTCTGTTGGCTTAAACAGACCCTTTTCCAATGTGAGAACTATGGAAGTCACCTGTGACTCCCCACATTGCTTTTCCAAGAGCAGACCTGGGAGGGCTCTGGTGCTTTTTGAGGTGATTGCTGCCTTTGCCTGTGCAAGGCTTGGTGTTATGCAGGAGGACCAAAACACCTATCCAGGTGTGGCCTCTTTGAACCAGTGCTCTCTAGGAGAGGAAATCCCAGCCCTCAGTCCAGCCCTCCAAATGGCATCAGATTCCTTCAGAGGTTTCAACTCTTGGCTTTGATTAAGGCTATTTAGTTGCAATAGAAAAAATAGAGGTGCCAGCCAAAACCACCTGCCAGGCTGCAAGGAGATGGCAGGGCCACTGGCAGATGCCACCAGTACCCAGTCCCAGGACGTTGAGGGAAGTGGGAGAGGCAGAGAGATAGTGTGTGTGGGCTTTCATTAAGCCTCTGCATTCTAGAGCAGGAAGGAAATCCTGCTAACATGTCTGTGCACGTGGGAGAGCAGGAATGAAAACTCTGATGCCTCTCTGTGAAGGCTCCAAGCCCTGCCATGCTGCCCAGCCCTGCATAGCCTGATGAATAAAATCCACCATGCAAACATCAAAGTTGTGGGGTTTGAAGTCACTTGCCCCAAATCAGAACAGCCCAGGGGCAACAGATGCCTCCTGAACCTGCCTGGTGCTCCATCGCACCACCCTGCTCCTCTCTGCCTCCTGAATAACCCCAGCAACACCCCAAAAAAAGGAAAAAAAGAGATCCAAGCCCCAGAGCAGCAGCAGCAGCTTCAGCAGCAGCAGCAGTGGTGCAGCCTTGCCCTGCACCGAGTGTCTCAGGGAAAGATGCTCAGACGGCTGCATCCTCCACAGCTATAAACAGGGCTCTGGTGGCACTCCAACCTAGTGCAGGAGAAACACCCAGTCTGAGGATCTGCTTGTGTCTGTGTGTGTGCCTGTGTGTGTCTGTGTGTGCTGAGGTGGGGGGAAGAACCACAAAAAATAAAGACAAATGCTTCCTAGCCCACACCCTCACCCAACCATCCCCTTGCCTGGGCTGGTGGCTGTGCCTTCATCTCCCCTGCAGCCTGTCCCATGCCTCCTCACACCCAGCCCCAGTGCACAGTACTCCCTAATCCAACAGTGGAGCCCGGGCCATGGGAAGTTGGGGCTGCACAGCCTTCCCTGCCCCAACACAGGTCATCATCCTCTTGGAAACAAAACAGCAACAACAATGGAAAAAAATAATATATATATATATATCTCCCCAACCTCCCTGAAAGACCCAAATGGATGGAATCAGTCCCCAACAAAACCAACAGGAAATAAAAGCAAATGTTCCCCCCAGGGTCAGGCCCGAGTGCATGTCCCGGCTGGGGCCCAGCAGCCCGGGAGCACATCCCGACCTCCCTGCTCCTCTGGCCTTGGCACATCTGTGGCGTCCATTGGCACGAGGAGCTCCAGCAGCTGGGGGGAGAGCGGCTGGGCCAGGGCTGTCCCACCAGCTGGCAGCAGCCTCGAGAGGGGAGGGCAGGTGGAGAGGGAAGTGTGTGACCCCCCCACCGCCTCACTGACTTTCAGGAAGGAGTAGGGTCTCTTTGCCCCACCGGGGATGAGAGGCCCCTTGCTCAGCTCTCAGCCACCCACACGGTCCTACACCAGGGAGCCAGCCCGGCTCTGGGCGGGCACCATGACGGGCACAGCCCCGATGCGCTCCAGCGTGGCCTGGCTGACTGCATAGGAGCGGGTGTGCGGCAGCCGTGGCTTCCTGCCCACCGAGCCGTTGCTCCGGATCACCTCCTGAGGCGACGGCGCCGTGCTGGCCGTCACCACCAGTGTCTTAGGGGGAGCCGGGGACGGGTGGCCACCGTTGGCATAGACGGGGCGGGCACTCGTGCTCCCTGAGCGGGAGAAGGGGGGCTGGTGAGCATCGTTGCTGTTGCTGAAGCGGGTGAAGGAGTCTGTGGCATGGTTGGCTTTAGGGTCGTTCCAGTAGCGGCTGTTGTAGGTGTTGGAGGAGGTGAGGGTGTCGTTCTCTGATGAGGACGCATCAGCATGGAACGTCTTTGTGGCAGAGGAGCATTTGGGTGGCAGTTCATCCTCTCTGGGAAGAAGAAGATGTGAGGGCATAAGGAGGACACTGGCCCACTTGTCCAACATCCCCACCCCTAACTACCATGCTGGGGTCATCGATCCAAGCACCATGTGAATCAGCATTGCTCCTTGGCCTGTTCGCTTGTCCTTCTCTGCAGGTCCTACCTATGTGTAGGTCCTGTGTGCTCCCGGTGCCAAATTTGCCACTGAGGCAAATGACCCATGCTCAAAGAAAGTCAGGCAGTGCCAGACAGTGATAGCTGTGACTGTAACCTCTGTGACTGGAGAATATCACAGCTGTATCTCCAAAGTTTTTTAGCTATCACTGCTGGCAGTGATAGCAGTATCTGGCATTATGGGTCAGAATTCCCACCACATCACTCTCCTACAGAGCTAACAACATGAAGTCCCGTCCCTCTTGCTGGCAGAAGGATTAAAGACATTAGAGGCAATACTGAAAAGAAAATGTGTTGTTACAATTTTTCATTTTCTCCCTCCATTTTCTGGATATATATGGGCATCTGACCTGGGGGAACACACTCAGGATTAACAAAAATGAGGTTTCCAATTTCACTCCTGTCAGCTACAGCTTTTTCTTGGAGGTTCCCCATCACCAGCTTTCCCTGACCCTTACCTTATCTCATTGGGAATTTCCTCCTCTTCTTCTTCTTTGTGTTTATTTTTCCAGTAGAACAGTGCTACAGCCACCAAAACAATGCAAACAACGAGCACAACGGCACCTGTGGCCACCGCTCCTGCAATCAGGCCGATACTCCGTGGATGAGCTGTGGAGATGATTGAACAGAGCATGAAGAAGAAATCAGGGATGGGCTGTGGCCATCTGTAAGCACATGAAACTGCGTGGCTTGGGAGGGGAGAGAGGCAATGTTCCCATTCCAGGGCATGATTGTCTTCTGATGGAGAGGCATGTGGTGGCTCACAGCAAACATGGTTACACACCTTACTGTCACAAGACAGAAACAGGTGGCCAAGCCTCCCCTGGCAAAATACTTACGTGCAATGACTTGCAGGTCCAGAAGGCAAGTGCTGGTTCCAATGGCATTTGAAGCCACACATTGGTAAAGACCTGAGGACACAGTGCTGATATTTCGGAGAGTGACAGTGCCCTGGACTTGGTCTAGTCAGAGAGAAAAGAAGGATTTAAATCCCTCCCCCGCTTGAGGAAAACCATGAAAAGGCAAAGCCAGTAAATAGAGAATTTTGGTGTGAGACTATTAAGAGAGAAATAAATTGGGAAATAACCTTTAGATGGAAGCATTGTGCGTGCACATACACACACAGAGACAAGATTAGGCCTTAAGGAGCTTACACTACATGTTTCCTTCTCTTCTTATAGAGGAATTTCTGCAGATGAAAGCTTGGGACTCTCAGCATTGTGTAAGAATGGGGAAGAAAGAGATGCAAAATTACCTATACCCAGATCTACTTGTTGAATTCAGTCTTGCTCTGCAGAACCCCTACTCTCCCATCTCTGGGCTCCCCATCTCCTGCTCTGCCAATATTCCTCATCCCTGAATTATATGAAACTGAAAGGTGGCGTATTCTTAAAATACAGCAAGATAAAGGGCAAAAGTACAGCTGTCAGTATTTGATCAGGACACCTAGGCTAAGAAAACCTAAGAGTGGGACTTGAGGCTGGGACACACCAGTTTGATCAGAGCCCTGCTTCTCTATACATCTTAAAAGCATCTCTGGCAGTAATGTATTGGAGAACTGTGGCATCAGTTCCTCATGGAGGACTGTGAGAAGCTGGCTGTATTTCCCCAGGATGATTCTGCCTCTCTTTTTCCCGCTTCCATTCTATGAGTCTTTCATTTGATTTAAAATGCAGGTGGGTTGGCAGCTGAAATTTCCAGCCACATGCCAACATCTAGAAATCACTCTCTCTCTCTTCCATTTGACCCAATCCTTGTTTTTCAATCGGGAACATGTTTCTGGACTAGAGAAACCCACAAAAATTGAAGTGGCCTCTGGAGGGTACCCCGTCCATCGTGGGCTTTAGGAATCTTCATTCCAATAAAGGGAGCATGCAAATGATGGCAGACGCTCAGTGAGCCATGCCACCTCTGGTAGCTCAGACAAGGGACAGCCCAGGCTGCCACCTGGGAAATAAGAGGATAATCAACAGAATGAGCACCTTGTGTGGCAGTTGGGGGCAACTTGGGAACATTGTCCAGTTTCTCCCAGAGGTATGTTGGCCGGGGGATGCCTTCTTCTGAGCTGCAGGTCAGTGTGATATCGCTGCCCACGTCCAGGGACCCCTGGATTCTGCAAAGCGGGGCAGAAGGAGGAACTGCGAGAGAAGAGGGGAAGGTGATAGCAAATCAGGAAATGTGACCAAACAGCAGAATGCAGGCTCACTCTGGACATGTGCTGCTGGGGAAAGCAAGGACAGTGGCATGAGCTGTCAAGAGGACAAGAAGGAGGCAGCAGACAAGAACTCATTATGGTTTGGGGGGAGACAATTCACACAAAGATTCCTGACCCACCAGCCCATCGGGGTTACAGACTACTGCTGACTTTCACATGACCCAGTTCTCTTAGACCTCTCCCTTGAAAAAAAGGTGAATATTTCTGTCTTTGAGATAGCAAGGATGGTGAAAGTTAACAGAACTATAGACAAATTTACTGTGATTTGGTTTTGCTTTCATATCCCTATAATGTCATGCACTTCGGAGTATTTAGCATCAATGGGCGCATCCAGAACTAACAGCTTTCATGGAAAGGAAGCAAAGATATAAAGTCATTCTCTCTTCCTGTTGCTATGCACCAAACCCCTTACGCTCCATTCAGCCCTCTGGGATGCCCTCATATTTTATTCCTGCTACTTTGCAACTCCATATCACAATACCACCCAAAAACTTTCTCTCCACCACATTTAAAAACTTCATTACACACTGCCTGCATATGAAGCCTATGTGCCCTACAAACTCCCACAGTATCCATAAGGCAGCCCATTCCTCACCACAGGATGTCTGTGGGCTCAAAGGCACACAGTACTGTGTTGCTCATGATGCACTGTCATGCACAGAGGTCCCCTTGTCCCTGCCCCTCCCCCCTTCGCCCCATAATCCCAATAAACACACCCAAGACAGTAAGTCCAATGACTCCAATATTCCTGACGCCTCGGTCGGGAAGATTGTTGACCAAACACTGGTAGGTGCCAGTATCCGACAGCTGAGTGTTGTTGATGAAGATGGAGGCACTGGTGGTTGGCATTGTCACAGCAAACCCCACTCGCCCATAGAACTGGGGTGCACCACCAAAGATCTGACCCCCTTGGTAGAGAATAACCTGCAAAAGAAAGGAAGGCTCAAACAACACTCTGCAGGAGCTGAGCAAGGAGGAAGAACAGCAAGCAAAACATGGGCTTCCAAAGCCAAAAGGACCAGTTAGTAAAATGTCTCTGAATAAGCAAACCTCAATATACATCCTAGCAATTGTGTTTTTTCCAAAACAGGAACACACTCTGTAGCCCATTTTACATCAATAAAATGTTCATAAAGGTAACAGACCAGAAAGATACCCAAATCTTCTTGTGTAGCTGGATTGGCAATATCAGCATCCTTCATATGATAGTCATTACCTGCCTGGACAGGATCAATGTACAGAAGCAGAGGCTCTCAGCAGGTCAGTGAATACTTTGAAGAAAAGCATCTGTGGACAGTATCATTTTGAGTCTCCATCAGTAAGATCCTGCCATGATTTGACACTGTTTACTGAAGAACTTTGGGATGAACTGCATGACAGGCAGTGCAACCTTTGAACCTGCACAGCCTCCGCCAGTCAGACTGTGCTCAGACCAAGTCCCTGAGGAGCAAGTATTCTTCAGTGCAAGTTCTCACACTGAATACAAAATGTGATCAGGGCAGTGTGACCCAAGATGTATTTCAGAGAAAAGGCATTCTTCTGTTGTCAGAGTATGTGGGCAAAAAACAGACCAGCATATCTCAGGTTATGATTCCTGTGCCCACCATTATATACTCTCATTTGCTAGTATTTATAAGAATGGACTTGCAAAAGCTACAGGCAGTGAAAAAATAAGAAGGGAAGTAAAAGAGACAATGAGTCTATGAGAAGTTATGTGTTAGAGGACATTTTACATAGATTTCACAAGTTAAAGCTGCAGCTACTCCCAGGCCCTCCAAATTCCATATCCAGTGCACCAAAACCTGGATTACATTTCCTGTGCTATTTTGAGCACACAAACTACCAGAGGCCCAGGGCAGCAACACAGTATCACATACACTTGCTCCAGCTGCACATCCAGGCAAGGACACAATGTGCATCTGTTAACAAAACATTGAAGAAAACAGATTCATGTGATACCCAGAGAACACATTCAGCAGTTAAAGGACAATGAAGTTCTGGGACCACTGTGGACTCAGCATTGTAGAGGGCCTACATCCAGAACATGGTGGGGAGCAGGAAAGCCCCAAGGAAGAAAAGACCTACCTGTTGGGGCTGGTTGGCGTTGGAAAGAGGAATGACCATCCAGATGACATTAAGGTTAGTGAGAGCAGCGTTAGTGGTGAAGGTGCAGGGCAACACTGCTGTCTGGCCTCGGGCAACCTGGATACTCCCTGAACTCACTGACACCTCCAGGGCACACACCAGACCTGGAAAGAGAGGGACACACAATTCAAGTATTTCAGGAGAAGGACACACAGTTCAAAGCACTGCAGATGGTCCCATACACTTGCAGGTCACAACTCAGTATCCCATTCCTACACAACTGTACCCTACTATATATGTCTAAAAGGAATTATATTCCTTCCTCACAGATCATTCTGCTCTCATGCAGACATTTTTTACAGACAAATGTAGATATGTGGTCCTTTTAATTGTGGGCACTCTAGTTTCAGAGCCTCTGAGAACAGCAGTGATTTTTTTTTGGCAACAGGTAAAGGGTTTAAGAACAACAAGTTGTCTCTAAGAGAAAAAGATATGTTTTCAAACCCATGACTCTTAGTGATACCCAACACCAGGGAATGAGAAAAAGAAACTGCAATATTAACCAAGAAACACAGTTCTCCTCCAACTTTATGCCTCATAAAGTACAGCAAGACCAGAAGATTTTTAACAATATTTTTAATTTAAAGGGTTAAAAGATGAAATATTTTTCAGTCCAGTTATTTCTATTTAGGTGATGAAAAATTACTATTGCTACTGGAGGATCTCATCAAATCTCATTTATTTTCCACCATTCACTTCTTTGCATTCCACTGCACAAAGATGAAAGCCTGATAAGCCCCAGCTTCCCAGGACAGCAGCTCTAAGCTGCCATTTTAAGACTCAAGTCACACAGGGAAATACATCTGTTCCTACCACCAAAATCTTGTCAAATGAAACTAACCAAGGGGTCTCCACCATCACTTTAAGTAGCACTAAAATGCTTTAAACCATTTTTCTCCACAAAATCAAAATATTAACTACAAAAAGCTATGCCTCTCTATGACAGCTCACCATTTTCTTGTTCAAAGCATGTGGGAGGGTGATGAAGAAGAAGGCAAGGAGTTTTCAAGCTCCAAGGCAACAGCAGAATACTGCTAACATCCAGGTGCTGTCTTCAGACCACCCTATTCTCTTGCTGAATCCAGGAAGGGCTGCCTGCAAAGTTTCTATTTTTTGCCAAGAGACAGTGGTTTGCTGAAGGTGAAATGCTTCATAAGAAGAGTTTTCTATCTGAACTACCAAGACATCAAACAGGCTGATATCTAAGGAAAAGGTGAGTGTCCCCACATGCTTGTCTGCTGAAATCCTTCCCAGACTGCCTAATGTAGAAATGCAGCACCAGAGCCTGGAAGTGCTGAGCTTCAGATGCTGGGAACCCAAAGATTCTAGCACCTGAACAGCCTTCCATGTGTTCTGGTGTTTGAAGTGACTGCTCCAGAGTTGCACTACTCCGGGATTTGGCAAATAGTCAGCTGCCTCTTTCAAACTTCCATTCCTCCATCCACATCTCCTACCTTTAAAGCCCCACGTAGTTGAGGGAGGCTCAGAAATGCTTCAGAACACAGTCAGACAAAATTTCACTCTAACCTCTTCAAGTGAAGTTCACAAGTTTCTTACTTTGTGGGGAGAAAGCACCCCGAATCTGACTTTCCTCATTGTCTTGGGACATACTTAAAAATATGGAATGTTTTGGAAACCCCTAGGGAAACAGTTACTCTCCAGTGCTAACATCTCAGAGATTTAGGTGGCGGATAAGAAACAGCTGGTGGAACCTTAATCCATCAATCTCCTATGCAAGTCTGTCAGTAGCAAGCAGAAGTAAATAACTGGAAGAGCCAGGAATAAGCATCACCTTTATCACAAGGCATCTGCCTTCCAGCTGTGTCTGTGGGCAACAGGCTGGGAATGGATTTGGACTCCTCCTTTTCTTATGGCTGGCAAGGCAGTGGCAGTAGCCCAAAGCCCGGAAGTGATCCATGTCAACTTTGGAGATCTCTCTTGCTGAATGTGACTCCAGCAAGGAATTGTCTTTTCTGCAGGCTGAAATTTGAAGGCTGTCTTGCCATGACAACTCATCCAGTCTAGCATCATGAATGTGCTAACCAGTGTGCAGGGAGTCACAATGATTTGAACATCTATGGGATTGACCTCCCTCTCCGACATGGTGCAGGAAGTTCTTCTGTTATGTTGAGTGTAGATTTAATGAGATCCTCTCCATGAGAAGAAAAGAAACTACTCATGCAATTTGGAACAGCACTGTGTGTTTTTCAGTCTCATTCCTTATCCCTTCCACTTTCCCTTCCATTAAAAACCCAAACATTCAAATCCTTGTCATTCAGAAAAAGTAATACTTAAGTGTGAGTGTTCCAATTTACTGGAAAAGTCAGACTTTGCAGTTTGCTTTGCAGGATTAGTTACATCAATCACTCAGTCATCAAGATGATGAGGTTTTCTAATCACCCTCTTCCTACTCCTAATATTTATTATTAGTTGATTGTAAACATCCTGCAGAATAATAAAAACACTAAAATAGAACATGCATAATTTATTCACTGTAAAAATACTTTTTGCTACATTTGAGAACTTCGCAATGTACTCATGAGCAATTTTAAAGATGAAAGAAAACACATATTCACTTTTCCCTGTCAATACCCCACTCTTATGCTGCAACACCCTACAGCCCACATTATCTCCTTTTCCTTTCAAGGCACCACAGCATCCCTTTTAATTTGAATGCCACAGAGCAGGGAAGCACTAAGGAGTAGCTGAGGTCTCCGTTCATTTCTCTTGTCAAGAGGAGCTGCTTTGAACCTGGCCTGCAAGATGAGCAAACCCCCCACACGCACACACACTGTCCTACCTCTGCCTTGTTAAACCACCAGGCAAGCCAGCTCCTCAGGCTTGCCTTTACCTCAGGCAGCCCAGGGCACGCAAACTGCTCCTTGGCCCTTTTTTGGCTCTTTTGGTATACAAGGCAGGTGGCACTTAGGATTCATTTTGTTAAGCTGAATGGCACCTGCAGGGCTACAGCTGGGGAAACACACACACAGCCACTTCTGACAAGGAAGATTGAACAAGGCATGAGGAAAGGCAGGCAAACTCCTCCTCCAGCAGCATGAACAGGGAGGTAGGGTGGTGTGTTAGCACAGCACTGGGCAGGCAGTACTGTAACATGACTCCTTTCTCAGTGAGACAGCTGAAAGAGCAAAGACCAAACCCTCTTCAGAAGCTGCACCATCTCAAGACTATCAGAAAATGTAACATTTACATATGCACTTGTCCATCTATGCAAGTATCTTTGTGACTGCATTCTTCCACACATTTAACAGTCATGGCCCAAAACACAGATGGATGCACACAAAGTCACACACACTTAAAAACCTGTCTGCTCAGGGTGACATCAACCAGGAAAACTCAACCAAATGATTCGTGTTTAAACATTTCAAAATTGGGCATTGCAAAAATGTGGGTTTGTATTAATGCAAGAGGAGGGAGGCAGAGGAGAGAGGGGAAAAGAGATTTCAAATTTAGCATATCTATTGGGATAAGGATTTTACAATGTAGCCTAAGGAATGAGGACTTCAATTCCCTTGAGTAGATATAAATGCAAATATAGATATATGCACACACATACAGCCTACTAAGTCAAATTACACATAAGAGGTCAGAAAAATCAAGCAAAGGATGTTGTAAGAAGTCTCCTTCTGCAAAGTTACACAATCCAGGTATTTTCTAAGCATTCAGAAGTTGAATGACTTCAGAGAGACAAAGAATCGATCACCACCAAATCATCTCTCGGAATTGGATTACAATGGCCATTGCACCCTCTCTTGTGACTGCAGTCTCCTCCTTACTTCGTAATTAAGCAGCCCTGTAAGCAGCATGCCCAGAGGATGAGCAGGGTACACCACTGTCAGCAGAAAGAGGAATGGGCCCTTCCTGTACGTAGGACACTTTGATCTTGGCTTGATTCAGCAAACAGCGTTCTCCTTTGATCCTGAGGCAGCAAGCTCCCATCACTAATTAGAAGGGATGCTCCATTTTTCTGTCCCCTATCAGCAAACCAGTCAGCAGAAGAATGTTTTGGCTGCAGAGGCTCTTTCAGAATTTCTTCACATTTTTAGGCTCAAGTAATTATTCTGGCAACAGAACTGATTCCATTTTTGATGGCTTGCTGCTGCTGCTGCTTTTCCAAGTAGCTGCTTTTCCAGCTCCCTCCCTGCTAAGCATGAAGGAGTCTATGTAGGTAATTTATACATCATGACAGAAGCACATAGGACACAGTTCCACAGCACACATTGCCCTCCCTGGTGGGTGTAAGGAGTCAGATGCTGCCACATTTTCTAGCTGCCCTAGAGGGGTTGCAAGTTTCACAGAGCCTTCAGAATATACCAGATACAGTAAAACTGAAAGACATGGGCAAATCTAAGCACTTTGACTCATTCTAAGTTGGTAAAAAACATTCCCAGTTCCCACTCACTGCCACACCTTTCCTCCAGAGATCACCAGCAGAATCAGCACTTGCTAGCACTTGCTAGCAGCAAACTCCTGATACCAAAGGTAGAGACTAGAGTACAGGTTCACTCTGCAGTGCTGGCAAGCCAGGGAAAGAAATGGCCAGGGGAGGAAGGAGGGAAGAAGGTGTGAAAGGGATGAAAGAAACCCTCAGCTGTGTGCATTCTGCATCTCCAGACCTCAAGGGAAAATGTGCAGGAATGTGTGTCACTGTGGGGAAAATGAGAATAAAGCTTCAAGCTGATTCAGCTTGCATCCGAAACCCAGGGAATGGCTGGAATGGCTCCTGCCTGTCCCAGTGCAATTAGCAATCCTGCTGCCACATGCTGGGGAAGATACCTTTGGCAGTATGACATTTTGGGTCCCTTGTTAGAGAGGCAAAGATGAGGTCACACAGAAGTTTGCAGAATAGGGTAGAAGCAGAGTGTTCCATCTGGCAACCGCAGGCAATGGAGGGAGAAACTGCAGAGCAGTCTTTTTCCTGAGATGAAAGGAAAAGACAAGTTGCTGTGCCTTTTGCCTGGCTCACATCTCTGAGTCTGGGACCAAAGCTACCCCCTGTGCTAAAGAAGAGAAATGTCTTCCACCCTGAATGAGCTGAGGTACACTGCCAAGCGTACACACTGAGCAGCAGCAAAACCTACAGCCCAGGAAGGAGTGACTCACAGCAGGAGGAGGCAGGAACAGAAGCAGGCAGTACACCTGCCGTAGGACCTGCCTCTGCAGCAAACACTCAAAAGCCCTTGAGAGTGCCTGGCTTGCAGTTGCAAACACAGAAAACATTGAAATTGTCCAGCATGATATGACAGCATCCAAACTGGCTGCTCAACAAGATGCTTGAATAATGGTCTTGCCCATCCTCACCAGGGACTGTGTATCCTGCTTCATTCTAGATGTAGTACACTTGCTAGTTCAGAGGCTATCTAACCAAACACAGTATTTACCCAACCTAGTGTCTGGAGGCAGCTTGCGGTAGACTCCACCCTGCTTGGGGAACCAACATCACCAAGCACTGCAATAGAGCATAGATCTGAGCTTATGCCTAGCTAGACTATTTCCAGTTCATTAAGGAAATTCTACCATGGAAAAACTTCCAGGCTCCAAAGTCATTCTGCAGGGCAGGTATCTGGGACAGATTCACACTGTCATAGTAGACTGCATCCTGGGTCCAAGGTGCCTAGCACAAATTTTCCTGGGAAGGATGCTTGGTAGAAACCTCCTTGGAACAATAATAGTGGGAGAAATAGAGTGAGGAAGGAAGGGCTCCAGCAAACAATAGTACCTCTGCCAGCTCACAGCAAGAGGACAAAGTTTGGTCTAGACATTCTTAGGGGGATTGCTTCTGTGCCCCAGTTTGAGGGCACATGTTATGCAAGTGTCTGACAGGTCTAGCAATGGGATAGTAACCTGTGGGAGACAATGGAACAGTGTATAAGGCAAAATAATTTCCAACATTTTCCTTCCTATCTTTGCTGGCTCTGCAGGACAGACTGGAGGAAATAGCAGGAAAACCATCCCATCTAGCATGGTTTAGAGCAAGGTCTCTGTAAAACAGGTATTAAAACTATACTGATGCTAACTTTTCCTCTGAGATGTTTGTAGTGTTAGCATTCCTGTTAAATGCAGATCAATAGGCACCTTTATCCCTGGAGAAACCATCAGACACAGCTGGTGGTATCAAGTCATTCCCTCAGCATGGAGCTTCCCAAGTGAAAAGATCAATTTTACACTAGTAAGAGTAATCTCAGGATTGCTGCCCAACCTGTAGGATATGCAGGCTAGCAGACACTAATCCAGGGAGAAAACACATTGTCAGGGTCTTGAAGTTGAGCCCTGCAGTGTTTCTTGCCAAGAACTGGACTAGCTGTTCAGTACCTCTGGAACTGTGCTGATCACACTGACCCTTCTTGCTTGCCATTTATAACCTGAACTAGACAGAAAACTAACAGGGGAAAATTCCTGCTGACCCACTCTACTCTGGCCTCAGGTGCTGACTGGTGAGCAGCAGTCACTACCACCCCTGCCATCTTCTCTTTTGGAAATAAGTCTTTCTCTGCAGGCTAGTTGGGAGGAAGATTTCAAGCAACTGACTGATTGGGATGACATAGAGCATATCTTCCTGTGCTGACCTCCCCTTCCTGTGCTGTCTATAGTCTGCAGCTATAGACAGGATGAAGAATGGACTCAGTGACCAAAACAAAACTGGCAGAAAAGCTTTCAGCTGCACATACTTCCAGAATGGTGTCAGTTCCCTTCCATGTCCTTGTCAGAGGAGCTGGATCAGCTGGTGCAGGGGTGGGAAAGGGGCTCTCATGACATACTGAGGAATTTGATTCTTTCCCTGTTTCTGACACAGACTCCCTGGATCCTGCTGAGCAAGCCGGACAGCTTCAGGTATCTTCAGAGGGCCCCCATTAGTGTGAGATCCTCATGTGCTCAGGTTTAGGCCTTAATTTTAGCCTTGATTTGCTGAACTGCTGAGTACTCAAACCTACTAGGGAAATCAAGAGGGGCCGTGCTCTCCAGGTAGCAGAGTTCACATGATGCTAAGCTCCCTAAGCACCTGAACTGTGCTTTTCCAATAGATCTTAATGCTTCTGTTTAATTAGTCACAGACTTGAAATGTAGAAGTTTTTGAACAGTGAGGAGAATATAGTGTTAGAGCAACTTCTTGGCATGTGCTAAGTGGGAACAAGAACTCAAATCTGGTTTAGAGACGCAGCCTCCATGGCGCCAATGACTCAAATGCTCCTTCCCAGTCCTGGATTCCTGCTGTGATCCCAGTACAGGCTTCTCTTATATGCTTCTATCAAGCCTTGCTAAAGCTGTCAGGAGAGCTGCCACCTTTGCAGCTCTAGCAAGCTGGGATAGATGCAAGGCTTGCATCTATCTCTGCTGCCTTGCATGCAATATGTGTGCAAGTTAGAGGCAGAAAAACAACTGCATTGTATTATAGCAAGATTATAAAAATACAAAGGAACACTGAGAGGAACAGAAATAGCGTCTACAATGACATTAGCTAGGATGAAACTAATCAATGGCTGTGCACAGGGCATGCGTTAATCCCCTTTCCATGGTGTAGTGTTGCACTATTAAGTACATTATGGGAAGTTTAACACTTCCCCCAGATGCATGCGGCACTGGCTGGAAACAGAAACTGCTGCCATCTGAGCTGGCAGTCCTTGAATTCACAGCATTTGCAGAGGACTCAAGGAGCAGCTGCACTTCAGAGGCTGGGGGTTTTTTGCTGTAGCAGATGAGCAAGGCCAGAGGGGACTCAGGGGGGAACAGGAACTCAAGAGCTCACTCATTTCTCCCCAAAACTGAGAGTGGAGGGGTGGGTAAGGCTAATTCAGCCCACTCTGTAGGACCATTTGGTGTCAATTTTGTCCATCCCTGGCTGTGTTTAGAATCAGAGTCATCAATGACTCATACCCTGGGACTCAGGTGGGCAAATCAGGAGCAGGCAATCTGTCTACAGAAGATAGCTGAAGGCCACACAAGGCAGGATACCCAAGGTACAAACAGAGTGGTGCATCCTTGCAACAGGATGCCAGTCATTTCCCTCTTCTCAGGTCCTTCAGAGATGCCTGAAACACTATTTTCCAAATAGCAGGCACAGACAAGGAGGAAAGCAAGAGTTTAACTGGGCACAGAAAGTTATTTCCCTATTCTTTGTCTTTCAGAAAACTAAGACTGGAAAATACAGTTCTTTCTCCTTCACCCCCCTACTCCTGTGATAGATCAGCTCTGGGGAATCCTGCTGCAGTAACTTAAGATGTTGTCATCCTCTGCTGTTTGCCTTGTTGCTCAACACAAGGTTATTGCCCCAAAGCCAGCAAAAGCTGAAAAGAAGCAGTTCCTCTACCTCACAGCTAGGCATTAAGTAGCATAACCTGCTGAGGAAGGTATGGGCACATTCTAAGTTCTTTTGCCGTGAGAGGGGGAAGCTGTACTGCAGACACACTGTCCTGTTCTGCTCACTGCTACAGCAGAGGCATCATCCTACAGTAATGGATGTCTAGGAATGGGAATATTTTAAATGGCCACAGCCAGTTACTTTAGCTGATGTGACTTGGGGATGAAAGCTTATCAAATGTTCCTATAAGTACATTTAAGGTAAGAAGCTCAGGTTGAGTTTGCAAAAAGCCTGCAGCAACAGCTCTGAGCTGCAGACTTACCCATTCATCTAGCTGGGATGCCAACATACACCTCCCACTTCCCTTCTCTTAATTATCTTACTGCTTGTCACAGCACACCAGAAATGAAATTCACCTTTTACACAAAGATTGGTATCTATGTTTCCAGAAAGAGGGAAAATGCACAGAGCTGACTGAGAGCAGTGAAGGTACACATTGGCTTAATTTTCATGAAGCAGGTTGCAAAACCTCACTGAAGCCAGCTCTTAACATTTGGGAAGCTCCACCATGGCCAGCCCTTGTCTCTGAAAGCATCTTCAAGCATCCCTGTGGGTATTCTGTAACCACACCTGAGCCCACGCATGAAAAGTACAGGTTGAGGCTGCATGGGATGAATTGAGAGCAGCAGGTAACATGCTTACCCCAGAGTGGGCATCTAATTAGAGCTCTTGCCAGGCTCTAAAAGCAGAAATAGGCTTGAGTTCCCACCCTGCCTGATCCCATTTCTTTGCTGGTATTCTCCCAGCACAGCCCAGTCAGCAGAGACGTGTCACGCTGCGGATCAGTGCCAAGAGCAGGCACCAGCACGTGACACTGCTGACACAGCAGCGTTGTCTCCTTGTGGAGAAGGTATCCACTGGTGCCTCTACAAGAGAAATGGGCTTGCTCCCAAGACTGGGGAACAGAGAGTCAGGGTTAGGAAGCTGAAATTAAAACAGGTCGGCAAAGCTTTACTAAGACACTCACTTCTATTTTCTGTTTGCCGAGACATAAAAAATACATTAACAGCCCAGCAGCTTTGTAAATGATTTATGGTCGAAAGAATAAATTTCTTCCTTCTCTCCTGGCTAAAAAAAAGAATACAAAAAAGATTGCAACAGTGATAAACTGCTTAATAAGGGAAAACAACTCAAGGTTTAAATATATGCAATGGTATATTGAGTGGGAAGGACAGAGCCCATAAGGAATAAGATTAAAGTCCAGTGAAGGGAGTTGGCACAGGGGAAGGCAGGATGAATGGGTGGGCAGGCTGGAATATACAACTCATGGGGTCGGGAAAGGCAGCAGCAGCAGACAACCATCCTTAGGTCAAACTCCAGTGCAAGCATCCCAACCTATGGTTCATCCAACTGCTTTTACCCAAAGCATCAAGAGCTATGTCCACCCTTCTCCAAAAGGAGGAAGAGCAGAGGGTGATGAACAAAAAAGGGACAGGGCTTGCCCTATTAAACACAGGCTGGGTGAAGATCCAGGATGCTGGATCTTGTCTCCCTCCCTGCAGACACCACTGACATCATCCTGGAGTCCTCAAGGAAGCTCCCTGCAAGGGTGGGGTTTAGCTGGGCCAGACCAAGTTCAGGCTGGAGGGAGGGGATGAGGACAGCTTCAGGAAGGAGAGCTTTAGGGAGAGGACTGTGGGGCTGTAGTAGTAGAATGAGAGATGGGATTGGGGCTCAGGAAGTTCAGGGGACTGTGGGCAGTGGGGTTTGAGGATTGGAAATAATTTCCAAGAAATGGCTTTGCTTCTCCAAGCCAAACGCAGGGGAGATCCTCCAAATGCCTCTTGGGGCCACCTCACCAGTCTTCCCCTGTTACTGAAATATTCCAGCATCATCATCACCCCATGGTTGCATGTGCTAGCCTGTGGGGGATTATGGTGGGGTCACCCCTTAACAAAGGGGTGCCCAAGACACAACAAAATAAAATTAAATATTTTAAAATATTTGAAAAATACAATTTTAAATATTTAAATATATTAAAATAAAAGCAACCACCAAGGAATCAACCTCCCAAGCCCTTTCTGAGAGGAAAAGTTTTCATTAATAGACTGATCCCATTTTCCTTGAGGTCAGGAGGGACTGTCACCAAGGTGAGTATCAAATTCTTCAAGGATCTGGTCCAAAAAACCGTAAGTTTTGGCTGAGTCCATGCCAACAAGTTGGCTATCTGCTTCCCACACCCATTTTGTGTCCTGTGTATGAAATGCTCTCAACTTGTGGAGTGCACAAGCTTTGCAAGTGGAAGGATACTTGATCAAAGTTTGTTGCTCACCACAACTTTGAGCTGCCTTAACAGTTTTCCTGCTCTGTGACCTGACTGAGTCCTGCTCAACCAAAGCTGCCACCTGCATGGCCAGCAGGAGCCCACCTGGAGCCAGGGCTGCTCAGCCAGACACTGATGCCTGGCTGCATTTGATATGTCCTAGAAATTCCACTAAAGGCAGGTAAGTCAGTGGAGATATATGTTTAAAATTAGGCACATGTTTGAGTATCTTGCCAAACTGGGCTTTAAAAAAAACCTCCTGTAGCTTGTTCATAGGTGAGAGAGCCTTTAAGGCTTAAGAATGTGGAAAATCACCATGAAACTTCCCTGTCTCAAAACAAGACTGATTAAAGCAAAGCAGTCAGATTGAAATTAGTTTACATGGGCATATTCAAAGACATTAGACCTCCATATCTTAAACTTAATTAATCCCAAGCTACTTTGGATTTAAAATTATTAAAATCATTAAAAACAAGCAAACAAAAAGGAAACAAAAAAAAAAAAAAAAGAAAAAAAGAGGCAGGCACTTTTTCATTTAAATTGAAAGAAAGGAAAACCCAAATTTGTCTTTTGCTCTGGCAAATGTCAGGTCAGTAATTGAATGTTTCAGATTATGAGTTGAGCTGTCTAAAAGAGGTTGTAAAAGGACAATTTTCCAGTGGGAAAAGAAGAGTTTTCATTAAAATCAAAATACATTGTAAGACTATCAACTTTGATGACAATTTCAGTGAGTGAAGACAAAATGAATTGCTTTGACTTCCTCATTTAATTATGGTATTATTGGCACACTTCAGTTCAATAAGGTAAGAACACTTTATTTCAATACATTTAAACTTTTGCCATATATTTAGATATTACATAAATTCCAACTTTGCATAATTTTATGCAGTACCAGTGCAGTGAATACACACATGCATACTTAATATGCTATGGCCCTTCAACATCATGTGAAAAGTCTCTTTTCCCAGTGGAAATTTACCCTGATTTTTGGTCCTTCCATTACACGACCTGATCTCTCACTATGAGAAAATGAAATGAAACAGAGAGGGTACATTAGGACTTCCCTGCAATAAATGTCCAGTTTGTTACCTGCTTTAGCTACAAACAACTCCATCACAACCTTCTCATGGGAACACCAAGAGTGCTGGAGCTATAGACGTTTCCATGTGAAGTTTGGTCCCCATGTGGTTTAAGGGGAGAGTGTCAGGCACAGAGACTTCCACACAAAAGCCACAGCAACACATCAATTTAAGCACTTTGCAGTCCTTTCCCAGAAGGAAAGTCACTCCATGCTCTTTGCCCTCTGGAAGTGCAATCTTTTCAATCTGTCTCCACCCAAACCCAAAACTCTGGTTTAAGTGTTGCTGACTATAAATCAGTTCCCAACACTCCAGTCATTTGGGCTGACCATTCCCATGATGTATGTTGGAAGCAGGACCAACAGATGAAATGTACACAGCCAGATTAATACAAATCTGCTGTCCATCTGCTACGTGTCCTTTTGGCATGTGCCAGCACAGGGTGCAAAGACAAACACATCCCAGAGCTGAGAGGCTCTCCCTGCTCATTGTGTACCCAGAGCTGAAGCATCTGCAGCTCTAAGCATCCAAACCAAGATCACTGAGCCTGATTTTTTCCCAGATGCTGTGCACTTTCCCCTCCAGCCAGTGCCAGCCCTCCAGCACTCTAGTTGTGTACACAGCATCACACTGAAAAACTCGAATGGCAGAAAGTTGCACTGGTAGCTCTAAAATATGCCAGGCAGAAATGCAGAGTCTCCATTTTGCAGTGAGGAAAACCAAGATGAAGCGAGGATATAACTCACCCAAACACCATGCAGCAGGTCAATGGCAAGACAGGAACAGGAATTTAGAACTTGATTCATGGCCCTTGCTCTGCCTATTAATCACTCTCTCCACCACTGTACTAAGTATTAGTATTGATTTCAAATTAACACACACACACACATCTTATCAAGGAGAAAAAAGAATAACCAAGAAGGTTCACTATGTTCAGCTCCATTGGAGGCCAACATGATTCTATAAGCAAACATTTTCTGCAAGCAGCCCTGGCCCAAAGCATTCCAGGCTGGGAGGAAAAAAGCAGGCACCCTCAAGGAACTATCAAATGCTCCAAAGCCTTTGAGCAGCTTTTCAAAAACCACAGAGTACAATCACAACATGCTTGCAATGCAGAAAGGAGACTTTGGGAATGCAGATGTTGCTGTTACTGTACCTGACAATGCAGCTCCCTCCTTACCACCTTATTTCTGATGCCAAGATCTGGAGATAACCCCAGATGACCAAGTCCCACAGTGCCATCTGATTTTATGCTTGCCCTCTCTTCTCCCCTTCCCATGATGTCCTGAATTACCTTTTACAACAGCTGCTAACTTTTGGAGACATAAAACTGCTATGAGCTTCTCTTGTTTTTTAAAGCAAAAGTCTCAGGAAAACATTTTGCAAATTTTCCCTCTGCAGCAGATGCAAGAAGTTGCTTATGCCCAAGCTGAACAGTACACAACTGCTCTGAACTAACATTTTTTTCTGCACAGCTGGCTCAGTTTTTCACACAGATGTTGTTTCTCCTGCCAAGTCTAAAAGTACACAGAGCAGCATTAATATGAGAGAGCCCAATTGGACAATGGTTTAACAACAAGTTGAAAATTCCCCAACCACAGCCTGTGTGTTGGGTTTTCCCTTTCCTTTGTTTTTGGCTGGTTTTTTTGTTTGCTGTTTGTTGGGAGTTTTTTGTTGGTTTGGGTTTTTTTAATCTATTTTTTATATTTTATGTACCCAGCAGGGGGGAAAAGGGACAAAAAAGGTAAAACAGAACAAAACCCTAAGAAGACACTGAAGAAAGTCTTAGCCTTTCAGGGGTGAATTCCCTTTCTGAAATTTGAAACACATGTTAATCTTTAATGTTAAACCATGGATTAAAAATTAATTCAAAAATCTCACAGTTTGGAACACTTACAAGTCCACTGCATTATTAAAATCTCAGATCAATGCTACTCTGCATAATGAAGTCTCCCCAAACTCTTTCTTTTCTCTTGAAACCAAGAGCAGGTACTCACTGCTCTCCCCAGGTATCCTTAAAACTCAGAGAAACCTACTTGTGGTTCCCAAGAGCTGGAAAAGGCTGAGCCCTCAATTTTACTTACTTTTTTGTGCTCCTTTTTGTTTGCCTGGAGGGGGAACCAAGGGACCAGGCAGCATGTGCAGAGGTGTTGCATTTTCCACTAGTATTTTTGGAGCCATGGCTCTCTTACCAGCTGCTGCCTTACAGCTCTGCAGGAAGCTGAGCAGGAGGTTTCCATCTCTAGAGTCTGTGCTACCACGTCATTTACCATAAGGGGTAAAACTTTCTCTTTAAGCATCACTGTTTTTAACAGCTGCCTCAGCACAGTTATGCTAGCAATTACCGGCACAAAACAACCTCTCTCCTACGCTCTTTTCTGCACTCTCAGGCTCGTTTCTGTCCAAATTCTCCACCTGAGACCATCCTCAGGAGGCTGCCTTCACCTGCAGCCAGCTGGGTCCAGGCCAGATGAACCACGGTGCCAGCTGAGGTGAGCACTGCCCGCACACCTCCTGGGTGAGGAAGCTGCACGGGCAGCCAGCACAGCTCTTGGAGGGGACTGTCCCCCTCAGGGAGGTGCTGATGCCTCTCTGACCCTCCAGATGCTGTCAGAGGAGAGGATATCTCATCTGCAGTCAGAGCTGCTACCTGCTGTGTGATAGGTACTGTGTGACAATGAATAGGCTGTGCTGCCCCACATGTGGACACCCCCAATATCACCAGGCTCTGGGTGAAAATGAAGCCATTTGTTCCTAGCTTTAAATCAGTGTTTGTATTCAGGGAGAAAAAGAAACAAATTTTCAAAAATGCACAGTAGGGTTTAAACACCTACAAATCGCACTTATCTCTCCCTTGTTTATCATAACTTTTCCTGCCATAGTTTTGCTAATGGAAATAATAATAATCACTGTAGTAGAATCATGCTTTGGCTTCTTTCCCAGATTCTCCTCTTGCTCACCAGGCAGTGAAGTCATTGTATCACCAAAAGTTCACAGACACCTGGTTTCACAGGAGTGCCACCATGAAAGGCTTTGACAGCTTCCCATGGAAGCTGAGAAAGCAGAAGAGTAAAGGAGGAGAGCCCTTGACTTGGGGCCAAGGGAGTGATAGGCAGGAGGACAAAAAAGTGGCAAAACTCCACTATATTTGCCAACAGTATAAAGTAAAGAAAACAATAATTATGAATGAACAGACAATTCAGCACACAAATAGTCCTGCTCAGGATGCTGATGTGTTCTCCCAGCAGGATCTGAGCTCCCCTGGGACCCAGAGGAGACAAGGATCAACAAGCCCAGGTGACAGGCCTTTGCTTGTGCAGAGCCAGACATGAGCTCTTACTTTCTGGCCTGGTAGGTCATCTTCCAAATCATCTCTCCTTCCATAAATTCAGTCTTCTACTTTTAAACTCATGTGCCCATCAAGTCAGATTACAATTAAAACTCTGCAAGTATGACAAAATATATTCATGAACATCTGTTTGAATAATAAGCCTGAATTTGCTTCGACAGTATTCATCCGACCTGCTTTCCTTGCCTTCTGCGAGTGCTCACACCACCTCTCTCCAGTTCAAAAATCACAACGTGAGGCAGAAGCTGCTGCACACACTCACATAAACATGAAGATGATTTTGCCTGGTGGAGGAGGGGTTTCCAACCTCAGGTGCACAGGCCTTTCAAGGGTTGCAGGCTGTTCCTCAGACTCCATAAAAACCAGCTAAGATAAATCAGCCTAAAGTCAGAAAGCTAAAACTTACTTTGTCAAAGTCCAGCCTGCCACTGAAAAATGTGTATCTGGGCTTGAATGCTGGGCTCTGCAGTCTGTACCTGCTGGGAGAAGAGGGGTAGTCACTCCTGCTGAGGACATAGCTGCTCCTGGTTGCTCCCAGAGATGCAGGGAAGGATCCCTCTCACTCCTTATGCCTCTGCCTCCCACTCAGACCTGCTAGTGGAACTGCTGGTGTAATAGCTCTCTCTCCCACACAGCTCTGGCAAAAAGATCCTGGTTAATGGGTAAGAGCAATTTCTTTTCTACCATAGGCCACACTGAGAGATCAGAATGCAAGAATGCATTCATAAAGAACAAGAATGC
This sequence comes from Melozone crissalis, assembly GCF_028551555.1. Taxonomy (NCBI): domain Eukaryota; kingdom Metazoa; phylum Chordata; class Aves; order Passeriformes; family Passerellidae; genus Melozone; species Melozone crissalis. The sequence continues at coordinate 16,233,494 of NW_026535786.1, read as the reverse complement.
AGGTGGCCACGCTGACACCCTGAACTGAGGGTAACCTCTGGCAGGGGAAGGGGAGTAGGGACAGCTTCTGGCTTTTCCATCCACCTCAGCAGCTGTCCTAGCAATACATCTGACTGCCTGACTCCTTTTGCCTGGCTGTGAATTGGGGCAGTGTCCCTTCAGCCCAAGAGTGCTTTGTGCTGCTTGGGCGTGTGGTATTGAGGGAAAGCAGGAGAAAAAGCAGAGAGACCAATGCAAGGAGCAGAGGCCTGCCTCGAGGCTAGATGCAGGTTGAACACAATAAATACTCCAAGAGATAGGTTGCAAGCTAGAATATGACCCTAGGGAAAACATTTGTTGAAGGGCAGAGAGGAGTAAATGCAACAGGGTACACTTGATGGCTACATATGGAGGTAAATCAGCATGGCTAAATACGCACAGCCCACAGAGATACATGGAAAGGCTACCCACCAGAGGCTTCTGCAAGAGCCCCATACTTCCACAGATAATTCCCTTATCTCTAGGCAGGATGTGGAATGGCTAAAGAACAATACAGTAGGACAAGAGTAGTCTCTGAGCAGGAGGAACCAAGAGTTTGAGAAAGACACTGGCTAAATCCTAGAACCACAGAAGCTCAGAAGGAGTTGTCTTCTGATGTTGCTACAGGAATGTTCTGTATGTTGACAGTAAACATAGGCCCCAGGGAAGGAATTCAGCTCTAATGACAGGATGCTATTGTGGGAGGATGTGCTGTACTGAGACTGGCACAAGGCTGTTGCCCATACAGGGATGACTTCCATCAAAGGAACAGCTTTTTAGAACTGCTTGCCCAACTCTCAGTATATGACAACCTACAGATATGTATTTCTGCACCCAAGTCACAAAAAGGTGAAGTCTTTTCCAGGCTCTAGGAAGCAATACAACAATGGAGCAAAGCACTTCTGCTAGGCTGGAAGACAGCATTGCTCTAGACAGCACATACAGCAATAATCCATAACCACAGAGGACAGATGGAGAAAATACATCTACCTTTGGAAATGGAAAATCTGTGAAACGAAACCAAGCTTCTGTTAGTCTTTTGACAAGAACATTTCTGGCTCAATATAATTAAATGAGTTTTGTTCCTACTTGTACTTTTAATCAATCAAGAAGAATGGTGGTGCTGCTGCCACATCCCCATTACATCTAAAATGAAACACCAAGCATGGAGGTGTGGGATGGCAGTGGAGGGAGGGCACTGTGCAAGCTCCCTGCCATGACAGTACCTTCCTCCCCAGCACACTAGAGCTGACAAGGCCATGCAGCACCAATTTGGTGCTTTGCATCCTCTGAGAAGTGAAAAACAGGAGGTGGCAGAGTGGCTTTCCCCCTGCTTTCTGGATGCTTGGGTTTCTGACAGATTTCTCTGTGAAGGGCTACCCAAAAGCTCCATGGAACTGGAGTGTCAAACGTGAACATTCAGCACTTAATTTGTGGTGCAAATCCTGTCAAACTCGATTGCGTCTCTTTGCCCCTCTAAGGCATCCCAGGCTCTCTCCAGTTCTGCAGGGGGATGAGGCTTTAAGGAATGACCAACTGTTAAAGCAAGGCTGCAAAGCGGCAGGATGCACAGCGTATGCTCCAGAGCCAGGCATGCCCTCTCCTCCCGCCCGCCAGCTCCGCGTACGCGCACACAGTGGTCAGCTGGGAATACACCCCAGGAGGGCTAATTAATGAACATATTTGAAAGCTCCAGGCGTCACTTCCATCCATCTTCCATCCATCAGGCTGGAAGAAATGAGTGATAATGTAAGCATCTGAGCATGAGCTGTTCAGATTGAGCAAGGAAGAAGATGGGGCTGGAGGCACTACCTGGGAAGCATCCCAAAAGGACAGGACCCTCTGCAGGGCTCTGCCATACTCATCTGTACCAAGCACAAAGGTACCAGAGGGACAGGAGCCTTCTCATAATGGGAGATGAGGCAGGATTAAGTGGGAATTCAAAAAGCACAGCAGATGCTTCTTTCTGCTCCCTGTGAAAAGAAGAAAGTGATAATCATGGAAGAAGGAAGGTAGGAAATGAGATAGAGATAGGGAGATACATCAAAGGGACAGCAAAGAAACAGAAGAAAAATAGATAGAAAAATGCTAAAAGATAAATGTAGTATGCTTTTAATTTGCATGATAAAAATAGTTCTCTTTTCCCCACCTATCATCTTTATTAGCAACAAAATTTGCAGTGAGATCTCTGACTAGCTATCTAGCTGTGACAACAGCACAGCTCTGTAACAAACTGCTCCATGGAGGCTGAAAACTCCATCTCAAGCAGTTTTAAATGCAGGGTATAGGGCTGACTGAGACTTAGCCTGCTACTTTGCTAAGCAGCACACAGACCAGAATCATGGTGTCTGAACTTCTGGCCCCAAATCCACTCTTATTTTTGGAGAGTGTCTGAATGAAATCACTGAGTCTCTACTATTTATTAGAGCTTACCTACATGGTGCTCACCCATGTCCCAGACCACAGTTCATGTATCACTGGCCTAAAAAGGTGCCCCAAGATCTCAAACTTCTTCATGCTTCAACTGTAGGGACACTCTACAGACGTGAGGGAGATCACAGAAAAAAAATGAGATGTGTAAGAAGTCCACTTTCCCAGGGACCTGCAGCTTGTTCAGCAATAGTGAATGTGTGCAGCCATGCTGGAAGGGACAACCACCCCAGCACTTCCAAACACCCTTCTCAGCCCAAGAACACACACCCATATCAACACACAACACTGAGGCTGAGAAGGAGCACATCAGGCTGTGAACTCTGTCATGTCAGTCTTGGCTATGAGCAAGGAAGTTAATGGCAACACCCTGGGCAGGGGAAGAGAATGGTAGGATATAATAAAGCCTCTATTCTGGCCTTATTATTAAGCAGAGCAAGATAGCCTGGGAGCCAGTCCTCAGGGAGAGAGGGTGCCCGAAAGCTAGGCTAGCTCGAGGCCGACACCACGGGGCTACCCTCTAGCAAGCTTGGTGATTATCAGCTCTTTAGTGATTGCAAGCTCTCTTAGGATCTCAGCTCTTGCTTGCTAGGTAGGGTGCCCTCTGCTGAGGCTGCAGCAGACGCAAGAGAGGAGGAGGAGAGGTCCTGGCGGTTCCACAGTGATGGTTTTATTGGGTGAGTCTGTGAAGGGTCCCAGCAACAGCTCTTCTTCTTCTCTCTAATGGGCTAAAGTAGACCCCTTTAATAGGGTTAAGGGAGATCCAGACTTGACCAATAGTAAGGGTTAGGTATAGTGGCCTATAGGGTTACAGAGATAAGCTTTGGGGCGGGGGGCAGAGAGACAGGAACTTATGTTGCTGTCTCAGCAGTTCCTACTGTTCAATCCTCCATGGGGCCTTACCCAGGTCCATGGGGTTTACTACAGTAGGAGGCAACTCTTCTTTCACACCTCCTTCCACATTCCAGAGACAAGGTACATGGGAAAAGATTCCTCATTGAAGGACTTCTTTCTTGGAATATCTTCTGCAACCCAAATTCCAACCAGTAGCCCAATCACGGGGCCTGAGGCAAGATCCAGCAAAGCCCCTGCTGTTAAGAGGATGGAAAAAGCAGTGATGACACTGCTTTGTCAGACAGAGAAAAAGCATGGTGAAGAAAGCACCTGCCAAGAAAAAATGTGTACCAGCTCCCCACAACATTTTTGAGAGATAGGCTAGCTCCAAACCCACAAGTATCTATGCTCAGCAGACACAGCATGTGTCTGTACTAGGTTTAGATTAATCCAAGTAGCATGTTAAAACCAGCAAGAATACCACACTGGAAAGGACATTGTGTGCATTCCTGATAGCAGCTCACAGCAAGACCTGTGCTGCCGCAGTCCCTCTGACTCTTACTCATGTTGAACAAAAGAGAAGCAGCAATGTTATCACACCCTCCTTTGCCCAGACTGACAAAATCCCTACACACACTGGTTCAGGGCTATAATGTCAACCAGCAAGTATCAAAGCCCCAGCTCCCAACCAGAAGTAACAGAGCACCTCATGTGTGTGGGGCTGCTGTCCAAGGTACACATCTCTGATAGGTTTATTGGATCCTTATCTCCCAGCTGCTGGCAGGAAGCCAAGGTACAAGAATTTGTGACCATGCTAATTCATTATTTCTCCCTTACTGGCACCAGGTCTGGACAGAGCCATCAGGAATATCTTATGACCACTTTTTGGTTGTAAGTCCAATGCTCAAGCCTAGATCTTTTGAAGGTGCTGTCCCAGGGCACCAATGGTTCACAGTACAGTACAGGTCATGACATCAGCACTACAAATGCATTGGGAAAAAGAGGCCTGCAAAGGACCTGCAGGATACAGCCAGCAGACACCACCACCCAGCCTGGCAGCCACACTTAGCTGGCAGGTGGGTCACATTGGTGGGGGAATACAGGAGCAGAGCTGGGGTGCCTCAACTTTCATGGGGTTCACATGTCCTAGAGTGCACCTCTTCATGTGTTTATATAAACAGCACTGTTTCCTTTGGATCTTCCTCTAAAACACACTGAAGAGAATGAGGGGTGAGTTCTCACCTTCTCTTCAGTGCAGTGTTCTAGCAGGAGGGAACTGAGAAGGGGAACTGGCACAAGGACATTTCTTCCTGTTGAACAGATAAAGCACTGAGATCTCTGTGGCCAAGACATTCTGTTCCTATTTGGGGCATGCACTGCTGCACCCTTAGGCAGCAGCCTTGTGCTCTCCTCATGCTTCCTTCCCTCTCAAAAATACCCCAATTCTCCTGTAAAAATATTTACCACCTCAATTTCTTTCTAAGACAGCTTTTACTTCACCCATGAAAACACAAAAAGAAACTGAGCTCTGATAACCACTGCACCCTTCCCCTTATTCTCATCCTTTCCCTTAGCACAATTTGAAGAGTAATGACCTGAACCAACCCCAGCTTAAGACAATGGGTGTCTGTGTACTGGCTTCAATGGAATGTGGATTAACATGGGATTGCAAAACCTCCAAAATTAATGCAACTGTAATGCTGTTAAAATAATGGCTTGGAGGTCAGGAGATCCCTGAATTGAAATGTTTTCCTTGAAATTAAGCAAGCTACATCACATATCCTGCATTGCCTATCATTATACCTTCACACAGAGAATGAAATAGAGTGCTGCACATCTGAGAACAAAACCCAGGAATATAAAAGTCTGTGTAGAAAAAAACAAATACTAAGAGTAGACAGCAACTGCTAGCTACTTTCTTTCTTTATCTCCCAGTTGGTACTGATAATTTGTTCACTGCAATGCCTTTTGTTCTTTTGCTTTTCTTGAAAAATTCATAAAACAAAAATGTTAGAAGAAAACAGTGCATGCAGAACAAAAACTCTTCTGACAACAGTAATTCTGCTACAAAAGAGCTCAGAGAGCAACAACTTTGGCCACAGACTTGGCTTCATGTAGTCATGGAATGCCACCTTTAAGCCTCCTTTCCAATTCCCCAGAGGCCAGGCAAAAGCAACAGGATGAGCAATGTGCCACTAACAGTGACAACTCCTTCCAGAGCTCCTCTCCCTCTACAGGTAATGTCCTTATGTGTATTATTGTCCCAGCTGTGCAAAGAGAAACGGAGCTGCCTGGCTCCCGTTTTAATCACAACACCCCCTAAATTGTGACTGCTGACAATTATGGATGCCCATCTTTGGACAAGAGATAACAGCCAGAGGCTGAGTACCTGCAGTTTCTGCTGAAGGCAGTGAGGGATGGAGTAGTCTTTTCTCCAGTCACTGTCATAATGCCATGATAATGTCATGTGGATGGAATCAAAGGGAAAAGCAGACAGACACAATTTGCACTAGTTGTTCATCTTTTGAAACCTGACTGTTTTCCCCAGAACTTCCCAGGGAAATCCTGGCTACATTTATTTTGGCTGGGGTACAAGACTATTTTTAGGGAAATAAATAAACAGCTGAATACCCATTTTTAATTTTCATTTAGGTCTAGGATTTATATTTTATTTGTTAATTTTGCTTTAATCTCCTTGTCCTTCATTACTCCCTGGCATTCACAGCAGGGGAGATGAGAGTTGCAGGGAGGAGGGTGAGGAATAGGATCCAGTGGGAGCAGTGATGAGGAAGGTACTGAAAGGGGGAAGAGAGTGAGGGGAAAGAGTATTGTTGACAGCATCTGATCCTCCGATTAATGTATTTCTAAGCAGATTAACCAAATCCCAACTGCTCTGTGCCAGGTCTCTTCTCTAAGCTTCTCTCTCCCCCATGTAAACAAAAAGGCATTTCCTCTGAGAAAATAACCAACATACTGACCAGAACTCTGGCAGGCTCCCCACCCTCATGCAGCCCAACACTGTGGGGCACAGAAGAAGGGAAAAAGTATAAGTCTATGGGAAAAGTATGGGTCTATGGGAGTAAACTCTGCTTTTAAGCGTATTTTGTGCTTTGCCTACTTTTTTCACCTCCTTGGGTCTCTGCATGACTCCTGACTTGTCCATGTCCAGGAAGGGTGTGAAAGATGCCACGATTTGGGAAGATGAAGACAGAATGGCTTCTGGTCTCAGAGTCATATGAGACCTCATGATCTCATTATATTCTGCTTGTGCATAGCTGCTCTCCATGGCATCCACAAAGGGAGAAAGTGAGAGAGAAAGGTGGGTCAGAACACCACAAAAAGATGTGGTGGGAACCACTAAATACAATCCACTTCTTCCTGCCCTGCCCTACGAAAAGCTTCATTCTGACTCCCTTAAAGAAAGAAGCACTTCCATTTCTATCCAGTTTTTTGGAGCATTTCACAGTCAGGAGTTGGCCAAAGCCCTGTAACCCTGCATCACTGTCCCTGTTTTAAGAGACTGGGAAACTGAACATGGGCAGAGACTTTTCTGAGGTCACAAGGCAGGTCAGTGGTACAGCCCCACTCTCATGAGATTACAGGCCTCTTTACAGGTCACAATATCAGCCTTGGCTGAATAGTGGTCTCCTCTAATGAGCCTCTAAATTTAGCCTCCAGGTTTATTTGTCCCCAGATCTTGTGCAAAAAAACTCCTTCACCAGACATTCTCCAGCCTTCCTGCCCAAGGCAGCTTTGCCACCTCTGGTGAAAGCAGTCACAGAGGTCATGGGACATTTCTGCCTGTCCAACATGCTGATGGAGCTCACACACCACCACATCTATTTTCAAACACAGCACTGTTGCCAGTCTGTCTTCAAGTGGAACTTCCAAGGATGGAAAGACCTCCTGCCTCTTCTCCCCTTTTACAGCCACTCAGTGTTTCACCCAAGGTTTCCTCTTAGCTCTTTGCCTTCTCCTGAGCAGCAAGTGGCTGAAACACTCACAGACCTCCACCATGCACTTTGGGTTAGAAGAACTCCCCTTAGAAAAGGAGCTTTTTCTATATCTCCTACCAGGGAAGGAGAGCAGCTTTTGCAATGAGCAGTCAACAGAGTGCATGAAACCACTCAGAAAGCAGAGGAATTCCCATTTGCTCAGCTGCCTGTCTTGCCCTACACAAGCCATGGTGAACACTTTTAAATTTTAGCAAAGAAATGCTTAAGCCAAAATGCTGGCTTTGCTATGCAGTGACTGCAACATAAATTGACCCTGAGAAAGCTCCACAACACACAACTTTTAAATGAAACATTTCAGATCATATAGTAATGTACAGCATGGTGTTTTCCTATCGATGCCTTTTCATTAAGAAAATCACCAGAAATTCCTTTGCTGCAAATGAAAGTGGGGTTGTGACTAAACAAGAACATACAGTGCCAGTTAAGGATGCAAGGAAGAGATAAGGGCAAGGGGGAAAAAAAAAAGCAAATGAATTTATGTTGCCTAAGGCATTGAGGAGAATAAGAAGGGATTTACAAATTCATTAGGAGGAGAAGCAGCACCAGAAAGAAGGTGGGTTCATTAATAAGTGAGGATGAGGATGAAATGAATAGTTCAGAAATGGCTGAACAGCTTTTGTAAATCTGTCTCTAGCCATAAGAATAAAGAGAAGAATTTTGGACTAGAAAAGAGGGGGGGAAAGCAAGTTTTAAAAAAGCAGAAGCAAAAAGAACTTGAAGAATTATATGTCCACAAATGAAATAAAGCAAGCAACATCCTAGAACTTAATCCAGAAAAGACAGAGACATTTTTAAAAGCATTTCTCACATCAACAGAACTAATATAGAACTGAATGTTAGGCAATCTATACATATAAGCACCTGCATAAATGTATGCAGGATCAGGGGCCTAATTTGTTATGGCGAGGCATTGACAAACCTATTATCCCAGTGACAAATAATCTGACAATTTACATTGAGCTAGGGAGGTTCCACAAAACCAGCCAAAAAGCAAACATAATAAAGATTTTCAATAAGGAATAGAGGCAGCAATATTTGATTTTAAGTCAATGTCTAGCTTTAGTGAAATAATGAAACAAATACATAGGGTCATTAAGAATCTAAAGAATAAAATCACATGAAATACACAAGTTAAAATATTTTGCTTTTTAATACACATACACATTAGCACACAGAGGAAAGATAGCAAAGAGAATTTGAAGCTTTACGAATTTGAAGGATTTGACGCTGCCCCACTGGAACCAAAAGCCCATGGATCAAAATACTGGCCAGTGGTACCAAAAGAAAATATGCTTTGTTGGACTGGGAAATGACAAATGACATGCCAAGGGGTTTTCATCCATGGTGGCCTTATTAAAACAGTGTCACAGGAAAACAACACTAACTGTCCATGAAATTTGCAGCTGCCACCCTACAGAGAAATTACAAATATAATGGAAGACAAAGAAAGAGGGTTTCAATGAACACATAGCTCCTTAAAATTGAGCATGTGAAGGCAATGGTCTGAAAATTAAAGCAGAGAGTAGCATGAGTGGGACAGAGGATGATTGCATCTGGACTTACCAAAGCCACAAACTGAACCCATCAACACAGAAAAAAGGAAACATTTAATGTCTCTGGAGAGCAGTAATCTAAAAGATAGATATGCAATAGAAGGGAGAAAGCACAGAAACTGTTTCACTCCCTGAAACTTAAGGTTACAGAAAAGAAGCAAATAAAAAAAATCCTGATGTGCTTCATTAGCAAATCAGGCTCTGCCAATTTTGAGTGGGAAGTAGAAGTGCATCTCAACACAGCAAAGGAAAGAAGGGAGAGGAGAGTGTCCACATCATTTCAACACAACCAGTCCAAGGATTCAGTTTGGTTAATTCCATCATTTTTTCCTCATCATCAATAGATGAACAGCAAACTAGAAAAAAATCAGAGATGACTGATAAACAGACATGGAAGAAAATGCACAGAAGACTAAGCAGGGCTAAATGCATACAGGTTATTAAAGAACAACCCTAGGGCAGTAAACTGTAAGAGGCACTTGATGCATGTGAACGCTGCAGAGTGAGAGGAGGTAATAACTAGGAGTTATGAGACTAAACCAGGAAGAAAAAAGGTAGACCGTACACCAGGAAATAGGTAGGCCTTGTTCTGCTTCTGAATCAGATTAAATCAGAAATAACTCAACAAAAAGGAAAGAAGGAGCACAGAAAATAGATACTACTGCATCCAGAGAGAGCATTTTGGAGATCTTTTCTCTGTCTTCCAGTCTTTGCACTGTCTGAGATCCCAGCTCCCAAGCTACAGCAGCACCCTCGGTTGCATCGATTTGTTCCTTACTTCTAGGAAGAGCAGACGCTTTACCCAGCACACAAGCACTGGGCAAAATTCAAACCACTGCTGAGGCAAACAGCCTTGCTGGGTGTTTGAGAAGCTCTGGCTAATCTAATGCCCATTAGCAACATGCATGGTTACATAAAAGAGATACTGAGGCTCTAATTCCACTATTCATTACCATTACTAGTACAGTGGCATACAAATACATAGTAAAGACCTCCTGCCCCTAGGGAGTTCATGTTTCCGGATGCCTGCTGACCACAGGATGGGCTGGGAGAGGGGCACAGTTCCTGAATTTCTCTAACCACTGCATAAACAGACCTGACCTCTTCTGGATAATGACAAAAATAAACATTTTCATCTCTCATAGAAATTTAAGTCAGCTCAAACTGCAGGAAGACCTACAGAGCACTTAATGCATGAGAAACATCCTTGGGGTCGTACCTATTTTCAAAAAGCCAAATCCAACCCCCGTGTCAGATGTTACTTAAGAGCCAATGAAGGAGAAAACAAGAGTAATAGTGCTCAGCAGCCCTAAGGGCCTTCAGCTGAGCTGCTGCTAAAGGTCTGCACTGCTGCAGGCTCAGGGAAGGACAGAGCACACCGGAGAGAAACATGCAGCTAAGTGGCAGCTTGTGACAAATTTGGCCACCTGTCATGCACACTACTACAGAAGGGAGTGCTTTGGGAAGTCCTTGCCCACTTACTGGCACAAACAGGCATTGCCTCTCTGAGAGGTGTCTTCTGAGGTTAATACACTCAACATCCTTATTACATTTATTTCTCATTTTCTGATGGCTAAATCCTGGCCTGCCCTGCCTTCATATGCCACAGTGTCAAGCAGATGGGATGCACATATGTATTCACCACCATGTATTTTGGGCAGGGCCAGATGCAGCACAGCATTGAGTATTCCCAGGTCACCGGTGGGAACAACATTCAGTTGCACCCCGTGGTCCCAGAGAAGCAAGCTCAGCTCTTGGGGGGCCAGGAGTGAAGACCTGCCTTCCTCTCAATGCCTGGCAGAAGCACTTGAGGAACTGCAACGCTTTCATCCAGCAGGCAGAAAGACTTCTATACGGCTCGCTTGCCCCACCCAGAGGCATTTTGCTCTGCATCCTGCGAATACCGAAGTTCTGCAGCCTCCAAATTCCGCAGGAGAGGGGGCAGACAGCAGGCGTATCACTGAATTAAACCCAAGCAACGGCAATGATGGTACTGAGGGACTCCTACAGATCTTGACAATTACCAAGTTCAGGCCCTCTGGAGCCTTCCTTCAGTGTCTCAGAGTTGTGTAATTGATCTGGAAACCACTTTATTAATGTTCTTTCTTTTCCTCCCCTTCTCCCCAAGCAGCATCATCATTTATTAATTTATGATTAAATGAATTATTGATTCTCACTGCACCTTCAGTATTCGGCATTGTCCTTCTTCCCCAGAGACAGCTTTGACTGATGTGAGAATGGCAGGATGTCAGAGAGATAAAAAAAAGGGAGAGAAGAAACTCAGTGTGTGGGGGACCTCAGACAAGCGTGCTCCCCATCAAAATGCCGAGCTGCAGATGAGGGGCACAACACACCAGGGCACAGCAATGATGCCACCTTCTCAGACAGCAGTGAAAAAACCCAGAAAGCTCAAAGCCAAATTGCTTCTGATAAGGAGGGAATGAGTAGCAGAGCTATTCATAGTCATTCACCATGTGGGGAAGTATTTAAAAAAAAAAAAAAAAAAAGGTCTTACCCAAAGCAGAAGCTTTTGTTTTTATTCAGAAAAGTCAAGCTGCAGTTCTTTGAATACATCATTGAAAAAACCTTCCAGGCTTTTGGCTTTTGCCTTGCAATTACAATCAACAGATGGTGATTATTTCACAGGCTGGGGCATCTGGTCAGCTCCCAGCCAAACATAAATAAAAGACCTTTGCATGATTGTATTGGGCATTCCAGTCCAGAAAAAAAAAACAAGGTTGAGAGTTAAAGAAAAAAAAAAGTGAAAGAGAAGAGTGAAGTTCCCTGATTTTGGAGGTATCTTCTTTTCAGGAGAAAAGATGGAGGGGGAGAGGAGAGAAACAAATACAGTATCTTAATAGATGCAGGCCCCTTGCACAGATGATCAGAGTCCAGCACTCCTGAAACCAATGGAAAGTTCTGAGCCAGAATCTCTCTGTCATGAGTTAAACCTCAATCTTGACCCTTTAACTGGATTTTGCAGGTTAGATAAACCTTCACCCTCTTTGATAGCATATTTTACCCAAACATTGTAATGCAGCTTCCCCTAAAAAGCCAGGCAAGTTTTACTACATCTTAGAGCGGAAGGAAGACATCAAGGTACTGCTACTGCTTTTCATCAGGGAAAAAGGACAACCAAGCTAGCACAGGAAAATGTCCTCTCCCCACACATCTTTCCTGACCAAAAGAGCTACAATATTCTCCCTGAACTAACCACATAGAAAACGCACCTCCAATTTTTCCCCTTCCTGCAGCCCTCACATCCACAAGAACTGGTGCTGGCCCCAACAGCAAGCAGTGCACACTGGCCCTGTGTGCTCTGTACCCATAGCTCCAAGGGAAGACCTCATTGCAGCAGACAAAATGACCCCTGAGGTTGGAGGCACAGGCTGTGTTTCGGTGACATGAACTCCAGGAAGACAGAGGCTTTGGCCATGAATGTGTGCAAACAACCCCAGAAAAAAACGTAATGAGCACCTCTGTTGTTTCTGCACCCCAATTTTGCCTCTGTTTTTGTCTCTGTTAGCCCACAATTCTGTTTCATCCCAAGCATATGTGAAAGGATGATAGGTTTTATCCTTGAGCAGTGCAGGCACTACAAACCTCAGGCAGGTAAAGGAAGTTATTACCTGCATCTCTCTCTGCACCCTGACAGATTCCCTCAGTGCTTTGCTGCAGCTTTTTTGCCACCTCCCTGCTGTCCTCTTTGCTCTCGGTGGTACTGCAGGGCAGCCTCACCTGATCTGCAGAAAAGCTTCAGAGCCCTCATTGTCATTTTGTACTGCAGGGTGGTGGCTGAAAGTCTGAAAGGCACACAGCCAGGGCACAATTTTGTTAGGAAAACAAGGCAAACACTTTGTGTTCCTGCCTTACAGATGCCTCTGGGTTACTCAGCCATTATCTGCCAAATTAAGGCCAGCACGGCTGGCCTTAGGAGCCCATCCTGTACCAAAGTCACGGCCAGCCATGACTTCGTAGCCATCGCCGCAGGGCACACGTGGCAGCCTTGAACTTTGCAGCAGCTTGCACAGAATCCTCGCCCATGGCTCATGAACACACAAGCCCTGCTCCTGTGGCAGCACAAGGAAGGAGATGAGGATCTCCTCCAGCATCCCAGCTTGCAGTACAGCACACAGCTGGACTGTTGCTGACTCCGTCCCAGGGAGAATCCATGGAACCTGGCCATTTCATTACACACTCGGCAGGACTGCAGGCTAGAGTAGAATCAAATGTCTGCTCTCTAGCTGAGGAGTAATGAGAGGGACATATTCCAGCCCAATTTATGCAGCAGCATCAGAAGGCAATGGGAAAACAGGCCCGGGGTGGAGCAGGCAGCATGGACAGGTAATAAAGGAGTGAAATCTCTGCAGAGAACATACAAACATCATGGGATGAGGAAGGAAATTACATTACACCCTGTGTGTGCAGGGAACAAGCTTGACCCCACAAGAGCAGCATGCTACCCCACCACCTCCTATTAAATTGTTGGGCTACATGGCTGGGCCTGGGGCTTCTCAAGATAAAAATGTTCATTTCCTTAGAGAACAAGGTTTTGATCTTCACGACCTTACCGGGCCTGTGTGCGTTTACCCATTTTAATTTCAGATTAGCATCTCTCATTTTCAGTACCTAGGGGATTACTGTTTTCTCCTGTGCAGCAAGCACAGTTCAGAAAAGTATCAGTTACCCTCCCCCTTGTTCAGAAAATCAAGGCAGATCTGACCAGATGGCACATGCTCCTGCGCTCTGTGTCAGGCTGCATTAATTCAGGGGAAATGAACTCTCCTCCAAAACTATATTTATTTCAGACGCCGCCATGCCCAGTTGCTGGGCTGTCCTCAGGAAAACCTAGAGCCAGCTATTTTCCATGAGCTTAGCAGGAAAAAAGCACAGCAAAGGCCTTGCTGGAAGTCTCAGATGCCAGGAAGGAGGAATACCCACAGGCTCCCAGGTAGCTGGAAGTATTTCAGTGGCACTTCCCCAGGGCTTTGAGGCAGTAGCTGCTTCCCTAACACTCAAAGCATCACAAAGCAGAAGGTGCTCCCACACCTCATTGGAACAACCTGGTTAAATCTTAAGGCAGTGCTAATGGAACAGCACAGCCTTTTTGGGAGGGTTGCATTACACTGCCTTGCTAGGATCAGGAATGAGATCCCTGCAAGTGACAGAGGAAGGTGGAAGCTGTGCTGGTATGGTGCAGGGTGTGCAACTTGAGTAACTATCTTGATCCAGTTCTTTGAAAGGCCCACTCCTGCAGGGCATAAGCAAGGCATTTCACCTATTTATAGCTCTGCCTATGCTGCCCATTTCCTTCACCTTCTGCCAGAATAATTCTGCCCATTGCTGGAGACAATACAGTGTGAGTGCTGGAAAGAGCCTGATTGGGTGAGAAACGCCTTTGGTTCTCTCTGTAAAATGTTATTTACCTTCTTACACAGCACATATAACAACACCTAAGTGCTATACTATAATTAGTAAAATCATGCAGAGAAACTGTTCATGTGGATAATGATACTTTTCATCCTCCCATGTGGGTAGTTCAAGGTTGAATTAATTCATGTTTGCCCAGCTTTGTGAGATCTGTGGAAGAGAAGCTATTGTTATGCAAATAATTATTAATAATGACTACTCCAGTGCTGCTCCCCATTACGTGTGCTCAATTTATAAGTCAAAGGGTACTTTTCTTCTTGCTGCAAGACTAACTGGGTTCCAACAAATTGAAATGTTGGTGTCAGCATACCTGGAAACAGAGGATAACTCTGAAATTAGGGTGTTTTTCTCAGACTAAAGGTTCATCTTCAGGTCCCCCCTTTCTGTCCTACAACCAATATACATGGCTCTGGAAGTCACTTGGAAGAGCAATCACACTGCCTTCCCAAGGCATCAAATCAGGCCCAGTTCAGAAGATCTCAACACAGAGGCAAGCCCGTGCAGAGCAAAATTCAGACTACCAAATACCCTATAATATGCCTAAAGATGAATAATTATCTTTATTTCACAGAGTGAAAGCATGAAGCAATGAAGCAACTCTCAGGGGTGTGGTGAGTACAAATGCATCATACATACAGTGCTCAAATAAAACACTAAATAAGGACAGGTATCTAACAAAGGCAACCTTTAAGAACACTGGGGGTTCAATACAATACAGACACAAGGAGTTTACTATCACACCCACCATTCTTTGGAGCAGATAAGCAAAACTGTTCCACAGTGGTTGCTATGGTCCCTGAGAGTCTCCCATTCTGGAGCTGAAGGCAGGACCACGCAAAGTAAGTAGATAAGGAATTTCATTTTGGGTAAGCTTCTCTAAATTTTCAGAGTATATCATGAGTCACACTGGAGTCATACTAACACACCTCCAGGACTGTTGCATGACCAGGTGCCCCTCAACTAATTCTTTCTTTTTTAATCCTCTAAAACCATGAGAGCAGAAAATGAGAAATTAGGCTGTTATCATAGTCTTTTTAGAGCCCTGTGCAGGCACAGTCTGATGACTTATAAAAAAGAATAATTCTGTCCACATGCCATGCAAGGCTCCTTGCAGCTAGGACACATGAGCTTTACTGTGCTATTACCACACAGGAAACAGCCTAAATGCAGCCCATCTAACATACCCTAAGTCCTCATGCACACTTACTTTGGTGAGGGATTTATCAAACAAAACCAGGAGAAGAAAGAATTAAGTTACACCTGTGACTCCCAAGGCAGCAGTTTGTGTGCACGGGGCTCCTGGGCAGGACAGAATGATGGAGGTTAATGGGACAACCCCAAGGATCACCCTCCATCACTGATGAACACTTTCACAGGTTTCCCACTGCACCAAAGTTAGGTGCCTTAGGAAGACACTGGGTAGTAAGGTTTGAGATGGATGTCTCCTGCATCTTCAGCAGCTGCAGACACTGGAGAATCTGCAGTCAGAACTTTGCTCAAACAGCATTTGAGGACAACAAAAGACAGAAGCAATGCCTGCTCATCTCCCTGCTGTTCTGCAGATGCAACCCAGCTAACCATCAAGGAAAATTGATTTGTGCCACATGAATGAGCAAGTATGAGGTGAAGGAACTCCTGGAACTGTGGTAGAAAGAAGGTTCTTCTCCATTTTATTTATCTGCTACTCTGCTTTGATGGTAGCTGTGATAAACAGATACTAATCATTCCCACAGACAGCCCAGTTTAGATGTGTGCCCTTCCCTGAGGCTCCTGGAAGAGCACATGTTGTTCACATGAGAAATGCAGCCAGCCTCACTGCCTGCATAGGCCTGCAGGTTTGCTCTGTCAGTCATCAGCCCAAGGCACAAACCTTTGCAGTCCATCCACAAATACCTAAAACCTTCAAGAATCACACCAAGCTGTTGCAGTGTATGGGTGCTGGTGTTGCTGCCATGAAGAAAAGCGCTTGCCCTAAGCCATGCAGAGCAGCGTGTTTAGGATCTGATACTTAAGGGATTCCCTAGTGATTTCCACAGGCTGATAGGAACATCCTACAACAATTCTTTTCTGAACTGTAGCAAATTTCACCTAAGAAAACTCTTTGTTCTGTTTTCAGTTGAGGGAAAGTCAGATCTCTGGGTAAAGTCTCCAGCCACCAACACTTTTTGAACTCTGCCAGGCTTAGTGCTGTAACCACTTCTTTGGAGAGTCTGTTCCAGTCCCCAGACACCTTCTGGGGGAAGAACCTTCTTCTAATATCCACACTAAACCTCCCCTGACAAAACTTAGGCCATTCCCTTGGGCCCTGTCACTGGCCACCACCTAGAGAGTGCCTGCCCCTACTCTCGAGGAAGCTGGAACTGCAGTGAGGTCTCACCTGAGTCTCCTCTTCTCCAGGTTGAACAGACCAAGTAACCTCAGCCCCTCCTCATACGGCTTCCCCTCAAGGCCCTTCTCCATCCTCATTGCCTTCCTTTGGACACTTTCTAACAGCTTAACATCCTTCATATATTGTGGTGCCCAAAACTGCTCACAATATTCAAGGCGAGTCCATACCAGTTCAGAGTAGAACACACAGGGATTTTTATTCCAGCCAAAACAGCTTTTCCTTAGGCTGTTTCCCACAAACAATTTTGCCTTGCTGGGGTCTGCTGCAGTAGCCCACTTTGGCTAGGATAAGACATGTTAGACTACAAAACATTTCTGTAAATGCACTTCTCTAAGGACTAAGAGACTCAGTCTTTCAAACGTCATACCTGGTCTCTTCTATAGAAAGTAAAGATTATTGGACACTTTCAGTTGGCCAACAAGCATTCTATGACTGGATGAAGAGTCCAACTAAAAATCTTTAAAGATCCAAACCTCTTCTACTTTGTGTGAGCAAACTAAATCCTGTTGCTTACACAGCCACAAGTCATTAGCTGGACATTTGTGTCTCTTAAGGGTTTTAAAGAGTCTTTAGGTCCTTTTGTTGAGAAGAAAACAGGAGACTGGCCCATGAGAGAATACAAAGTTGATAAGTCTAAGCAGGTTACAAAAATGAGAACTTCACTTTATTTCTTTTTCCTCTCTTGGACACATTTCTCTACAGCAGCAAAGAGCATATTTATTAATGGCAAGAAATATAACTAATTCTTTGAAATTACAGATAAGAAGCCAAAACTCTGGTGCAATCAGCCTACAGGTAAATATCAAGATTTTCAGAGTAACATCCCAGGTAAGGATTCACTGGGCTGATAAAGCACTGAAACAACACAATTGCCAGGGTCACAACAGGACAGCTACTTTCTCAATGCTCTGGTAAACTTATTCTTCCAAAGAGGAACCAAAAACTTCTTGAGCAGAACATTCGAAGCCTGGTTTCCTTTAACTGTCCAGTATGTGGTTGTCCAGGAATTCATGTGAGTTTCTACAGCAGCCATCACAGAACCGAACAGGACGTTCCCACACATCTCCAACAACCTCAAATTCCATGCCTTTCTTCAGCACGTCACTCAAAAATGACTGATCCTCAGTGAATTTTTATTTAGTTTTTGCTTCTCCTGTAGAAAGCACCTCTTCTGCAGAGGCCTGTTCTGTCACTGGAGTTCATTTGCAACCCAGATCCCACTGGTTTCACTGGCAGGGAAGAGGCATGCACACAGACACACTAGAGCATAGGTCTGAACTGAAGCATCCAAGAAACACAGCAGCAGCCTCTTTCTTGGACACAAGTTAGCTCTGATTGCTGTCTTGTAAGACTGGTCCTGGGGGATAGTTGTGACATATGACTGCAGTGCAAACACTGCAGGTGTTCCCTAAGTTGGGGATTGCTCAAGTCTAGAACAACTTTCATGTTATATATGAGCAGCATAAGGAGAAGAAACACTAATTAGATGACTTATGATCCCTGAAAAGACCAGGAAGAAGTGAAACAAAAGACTACTTTCCAGACAGGGAGACTGGTCACTGACAAGTGAGCTGCCATCTGCCTTGGCACTTTGCAGTTTATCCGCTTTGCATGATGCAGTTTAAGGTTCATGACAAACCCCTTCATGTAACAGGCACCTCCAGCACATATGAAGGCAAAAAATTTCCCATTACAGGTCTGCCAGGCCATGAGATATGCCAGAACTTTTGCTGTAGCAGAGGCACATTGAAGAGGAGGAAATCAGTTGCCAAATTTTACAGTTCAGTGATCCCTTAGATTTGCTCAAGAAGAACATCTCTTTTCTCCATAAGTTTTGAGGAAAAGAGAAAAGACTTAAAATATCCCCTGCTAGTCCATCTGTGGAGGAGATCCCCCCACAGCCTGGTTACAGCATGCATCAGAAATGCAGGACCTAAAACATGGCCAGATGCTTTTCCAAGGAAGGAATGTGCAGTTGCATTTATTTACAGCGATGCTCCACACTCTTTTCCTACCCTACTGGCAGCTCAGAAGACTCACAGCCAGTGTGAGACAGCTGTTCCAGGACTGGCTTTTGTTACAGAAATGATGCTGTGGATAAATCATAGTCTCATGCATTACCATGCCCAACAGGATACCCCAGCATAATTAACCTCCCCATTTTACAGACTGCTCAATTGAGACATGAAGCATTGACTTAACCTGCCATGATTCCACAGGCAAAGAACGACCAAGGCAGGGGCAGCAGCCCTCCCTAGCCTCACACACAGACAAGCAGGAATGAAGAAGGCATGTCTGCTTTCTTGCTGCTCTGCATCATCTCCTTGAAATCCCTCTTTCTGAGAGCAGTCTTGCAGTGCACTCTTGGCATTTGTATCAGCCCCCACATTGATCATGGACCAGGCTTCATAGGATGCTTCCTGCTTGTTTTTTCACTAATGGATATCATTTTTTAAAAGTAAAATGTTGGGGGGGAGGAAAGATGAGGGAACCCTGAGTGAAAGCTGCCACTGTGCTCAGTCTCTATAGAAATAATCCACAATGCTAATACGTCCTAAAATGGTAATAAAGCCTGTGTTCTCTTATGTAATCCCATAGTAAGAAAGAGCTCTGTCGGCTTGCCTGACAAATGATATCTCTGTAACCTTGGAGGGGATTAATGCTAAAAAACACAGGGTGGAAAAACAAAGCAACACCCCCAGATGCACGCAAATCCATCGGATGCAGGAAAAGGACAGACAGCTCCAGCCGGCTCCTGGGCTTTGGCCCTACAATATTATGTCTCTGCCATCAAAGGAGGAAAGGATCTCCTGGCACAGCAGCAGCCCTGCCCTGGCTCCTCCTCTGCTCGCAGCCCCTGCTCCCTCCCCAGGCACCTCGGTACCAAAAGCAGGCAGGGGGCAGGTTTTCCCCTTCCCTGTCCTCCCTCTCTCTCTCCCTCCCTCTCTCTCTCTCTCTCTCTCTCCCTCCCTCCCTCCCCCAAAATGAACATTCAAAGCTCCGGCAGCTGGCCAAATCCAGTTTGCCTGCGTCACCGATGCACGTGGATTCACATCTGTCCTGCCCAGCGGTGATGGAGCCAGGGCTACGTGCGTTCCTGAGAAGGATTCATGCCCCCAAATCCATCAAGTTGTGTGTCAGCAAGGGTGGGGACAGCATTTTCCAGGCACAGCTGAGTGGCACTGTAAGGCTCAGAGCTTGCCTCAGAGGTGTAGGGAGAGGGGAGGTTTGGAGGTAGGGGATAGCTCACTTTGGAGCTGTCCCAAAGTTTGGCTGATGAACCACAAACCAAAGCCAGGCAGCTCTTTGTTCTTGAGCCTCAGGGGCAGAACAGAAATAAGGCAGCACTAGCTGCTTCACAAGGTGAGACAGTGTACAGGTAGCTCTCTCACTGCCTCCCTCTGCTCCTCTCTTCCCCTGGAGGCTGAGCCCCTCTGTGAACACAAGAAAAGGGTCCAGCAGGCCACTCTGGAAACTCCCAGAGGTGCAGGTTTGCTTGAGCAAACACACCAGTCCTCATGTGGAGCAGTCAGCCCCAAGCTCCATCCTCCAGGATGTGGCAGCCAGACAGTCTGGAGGTTGACCCCAGAACACAACTCATATGCAATAATATGAGCAGCAAGCTCTTATCTCAGTGCCAGTAAAGGATGGTGACTACCCCAGTATCTCTTTCCCACAGATCAAAGCATGGGAACACTTAGTGGAATGCCAGAAAACTTCTTTGGAAACAAGAGATGACATCAGGCGGGTTTCCATGCCTGATTGAACATTCACCCTTTCATGTTGAGCTGTGTTTGAAGGAACTTTTATGTTTTCTCAGACAGCAGAAGATGCATGAATAGGGACTCTAGAGTCAAAGAAGATTCCTCAAGGCTGGAAAATCACAATCCTGAAGAAAAAAATATCAATCCTAACACTTAAAAAGATGCTATTATGACATTCAAAACACATGTTTAATGGAGCAGAGCCTTTATCAGTCAGTGCATGTAGAGAGCTCTAATTCATACAAAATGTGACTATCTGGAAACTGAAGGGTTACAATCATTATTCACAGCAGTCACATTTTTTTAATTAATAACCTTGTAATTGGTATCGACTTAAACCAACTGATGACAGTCTTATGATGAGCCATTCCCAGCCAAGCTTCGTACCCAGTTGCCCTCAGGTCAGGAAAACAGTGAACTCCATTATTGGCAGAAGCTTTCTGCCCCACACCACTCTCCTTCCTGTGCCACAGGGAGGTCACCCCACACCACCCACCTCTGAGCCTTCCTCCAGCCCTTCCTTTCCAGCACCACGGCTCCATGCAGCCTCTGCGGTGCTGCAGCCTGATCCCACAGGCCAGCATCTAAAACACCAGCACTTCCTGATGCTTTGATTTCCCTGTGGCAGACTATGATTCCAAAAGGGGAGCCCACTGCCAGGGCCACCAGAGGCCCTACCCAATGGCACCCTGGCAAAGGAAGCAAAGGCAAACCCACATTCAGGCACACACTTCCAGGAAGCAGAAGGAGCAAATCCTGCTCCTCTGTTAAGACATAGGCTCAAAGGGATGGAAATTCCCCCCACAAGATCTGCAAGATACGGTAATTACATGCCTCTCTGGAGCAAAAAGGGCAGCACTGACAAAGGGCAACCTTGCCTCTGCAGCAGCTCAAGCCGTGGCCTCACCTAAGACAGGTCACAGCTATAAATAAAGCCCTAGGGCAACATTTCTGACCTGGAGCTCTTTTACAGCAAATTTCAGGAGAAGTTTACTTGCAGAAAGAAAAGCCCATGTCAAGTAAGTACAGAAGGCACCACAGCAGCTCCTCTGCAAGGCAGGGCCACCAGGCTCGCCTAGGGATTGAGAGTGTGACACCTCCGCTGGCCTCGGGGCGTCCCTCCAAACCATGCCCTGCTTGCCCCGCTCCCCGCGGGACCGCAAACATGCGCTTCTCTCCCGAAGCCTGGGCAGGGCTCCCTCCCTCCCTCCCTCCAGCGGGCACCTCAGGAGCCTTCCCTCCTCCACTACCGGGGAGCAGCATTAGAGGGCAGTGCGCTGCCTCGCAAGCGGGTGATGTGTGCGTGTGTCCCAGCCCGGGGCCGGCCCGCGGGCACCCCCTCGGGCACGGCGTCCCCCGGCTGTCCCGCAGCATCGTGGCCGCAGGACGAGGCCACTCCATCCCCAGGGAAAGGCTCCCCCGAGCCCTGCCCGCCGCATCCCGCCTCGGCAAGGCAAGCGGGAAATCCTGCAGGGGCTGCGTTTTAATTAGAAAATGCCTGGCTTTAATTAAATAAATGTGAAGCTGAATAATACAATCAGGAGAATTGCCTGAGCTCTTTTATTTTGCAATTCAATTTGGTTTGTGCTGTACCCACACTTTTAGTTTTCTTGTGCCAAAATCTTTTGCATTGATCACTCGGAGCTGCATTGCAGAGTTTGCCAGGGACAAAGCTGGAAGCGCTGGCTGTTGAATAAAGGGCAGTTGGAACTTTTCACAGCTGGGGATGCATTGGAGGCAGCCTGCCTCTGCAGCAGAGGAACGGATTTTTCCAGATTTTTGAGCACCAAAGTTCTCGCTGACTGCCTGTTTAAGTGGAGTTCAGCAACACTCTCGCAAATCACGTACAAAAGAAGAGGACAAGAGAATACCCTGTCCCATCTATAACCAAGGAGAGCAAGCAGGTTAGCGTGCACACACACAAGTGTGCAAGCAAGCCCATAAACCGACACAGCATCTTCATTCTGCAACCTTGCAAACACTGCATTGACTTCCTGAGCACGCAATTGTTAAAGTTCCAGAAACCAAAATTACAAACAAAACCAATATTTTTGCTTTCAAAAAGCCAGTTCTGGTTGCTAAGTGACTACAATATACTTCTCTATCGCAGCATTTGAAAAGCCCACGCACTAAGAGCAAGGGAATTGCTAGGTTAGGACATCAGGAATGTGCCCTAGTGGGATGATAAATTTTAAATATGTATTCGTACTACTGTAGCACTTAGAGACCCTGTGAAACCACTGTCTTTGGTAACATTAAGAGTAAAATATGATTCCAAGAGGTCTTAAGCTAAAACAGGGTACAAGAAGTTAGTGTAAGATGCCAGAGCACAGACTTGGAAAAAAAACGAGGGCAAGGAGGCAGTTCTATTAGGACTGAAAAGGAAACCCATTGCAAACAGAAAAAAACTTTAAAGGGAGATATCTAGAGGCAGAACTGGTGACTGAGGCTGTAATAAAATGTGTTTGGATGGAGAACTGGTGGAGTATTTGGGGAAAAGAACACGAAAAGGTAAAAACATGAATGAGGGGCTAAAGTAGGAAAGCTTAAAAACCAACGACAGAAGTTTGAGAGAGCAGGAGACACCAGAGGAGCATCCCATAGGGAAAAAAACCATCATGGGAGAACCAAATAATGTCATAGGTAAAAAATCTGGAGGAAAAAATATGAAACTTTGATAGACTGCAGACAAAGAAGCAGTTAGAGCTGAACCTATCTCTTGAAACAGCACAATAAGTAATAGCTGCAAGACAGCAGCTCTAGTTCTGGTTACTGAGGCAATATATAAAAAATGCTCAGACTGAGAAAGTATGACTCCTCTGCGCTTTATCAAGCATCACATAATGAAAAGTATGAAACAATTTTACTTCCCTTCCACTAATAGCTCCAGAATTCTTAAAAAGGACTATTGATTTTATTTCCTAAATACTCTATTTTCAAGACTACTTGCCCATAAAAATTATTGTTAGTGAATAAATTAATCAGCTGACTGTGCTTGTGAATAGTCTTTCTGCTTGTGATTCTTAGGAATGCTGGCATCTCTGTCTGGTGTAAAGTCTGCATGTAGCCACAACAAACCCTGTTGTTTTGTAAATGTCTTTTTATTCATTAAACAGTGCTATGCTTTCCTATACAACTCTCCTACATCCCTCTCAAATGGGAATTGCACATGCTGTGCCAGGCAGGGAACAAGGATAAACAGGCACAGACACAGATATTTTGCCATGGGCTTTGGAGCATCCACACACAGGGTATGTGCCTGGGGAATGGGGGCTGGCCCACTGGGCCTCTAGCTAGGTAAGGATGTGATGTGTGGGGTCACCAAGCCAGAGGACTACAGCAGCAGTGAGACCAGAACACTGGTCCAAGCACAACTGCCCACTAAATATCCACCACAGAGAAGTTCAGAAAAGACCAAGAGAGTTTGCACAAGTAATTTAAAAAGAAAAATTACAAAACTTGATTGGTATCTCAAATTAGAGATGTGGTCTTGCTTTTAAGACAAAGAGCTATGATTACTGTCTATATATACAACACTTATGTCATTTCTTGAGATCGCACCAAGAGTTTGTGTGGGTGTACATCAGTATTTTGTCACCCACACCGTTTTCAAACCTGCTGGTCAGAAAATTTAACAAAGCAGTAGATATCTCCAAGATTTCTTTCCTGTAAGATTTGTGACATTGAGAAGATGGGTAAATTTGTGTTGTGACAAACTGTTGTAACAACTCAACAGATAGAGAAACCTATCCAGGTTTTCTCCTGCCAGGGAGTCAATCACCACACACAGATCCCAAAGCCATGCACTTGCCAGTACTTGGTCAAGTAAATAGGAAGGACAGTAGAAAGCAAAGGATATTTCTAAGGGTCAAAAGAGATGTAGGAAGAAGCTCAGTGTTAACAGTTTGGCCAAGGGTAGGGGTGGTCATGTGGAATCCTTTGGCAGGGCATGAGGTGCCGGAAGATGTGTGCACTCTCTGCAAGTGCTGTGGTGCTTGATCCTGGGGTTGTCAGCAGAAGAAGATAGCATTGCGGGAGTGTGGGATGTAGGACAAGAACCTGCAGGCAGACAAGTTTCCCAAATGAGCTTTTTTTTATGTGTCAGCAGGTGAAAATACCATTTTCTTTAAAGGTTTATAAAAGAGGAGTAAGTACCAGGTAGGTAGAGATGCAAACTGATATAAGAAAGCTCCTTCTAGGCATGCCCACACACTGCACAGTGACATTAGACACACATCTAGGTGCAGCGCTGTCCTCATTCACCCATATGTCGCCAGCAAGCACAGAGAAATCAGAGCAAGCCCAAGCTGGGGACATTAACTCGTCATATCCCTGCCTTGTGCCTTGCTCCTCAGGCCATGAAGTCTCTTTTTCCAACCTGAGCTTCTGTACCTGAAGAACTTATAAAGTGTGTTGAACAGCACTTTACATGTGAATGATGCCTTATCATTATCTATAGATATCCAAAATACTGTATCTACGAGCAATCTCTGCAATACACATTACCATCTAGCCGATAAGTTACAGATCTATCAGGCCATCTGTGACCCAGGCTTTGGTCATCCCTGTGCCACAAACCCCCCACATCCTCAGATGAGTCATTTCACCATGGCTATCCATGCAAAAAACAGATCTGTATTCTCTCCCTCACTGCCAAGGAAGCACGGTAGTGGGGAGTTCAGGAAAAGGAGTAACTTAAGGTTAATAGATGAACTGCTGTATGTTCTTTCAGTGCCACTGCTTCCTGGTCTTCAACACATTTTATCTCTGCAGTCATCTGGGTAAAGAAAGATGGGTCCTGCAGCCTGGCAGCTCCTTGGCCATGCTCTCCTGATCCCATGGTGCAGCTCCTGCCCCCCTCCCCAGTACCACACGTTCCCTGCCAGCAATACCCAAGCGTCTCTGGCATGCCACATGCTGGAGTGGTAACCAAACCCAGCTCCTCAGAATAGTCACACTCCCCCCATGGCTCCCACCCCCCTCCATCTTCAGTAACCTTACCCCAACAGGGCAGGGGCTGGAGGCAGGAAACCAGGCAGGCCAGTAAAACAGGAGATGCTCAAGACTCCAGGGATTAACTCTATCCACCAGATGCAACTGTTACCCAAGTCCTCACCCCCCCATCCCCAAATCTTTGAAACAGGTGGGGAACGAGGGAGTGGCCACCACCCTCACAAGAATCCCTGCATGGATGCCAAAGGGCTGGATATAACCAGGTACAACCAGAGGCATCCTGGCAGAGGGAAGAAGACAGCGAGCCAAATAAAGACATGGAATTCAACATCAAAGTGGAGATAAAAATACATGGACATCACCCCTGTTCTGAGCAGAAGGAAGGGCTGAGAAGTTTCACTGCCAAACCCAACCAATTTCATTCTGCCCTTCCTGAAAGATTTCAAAAACCACAGCAAATACAGACTGAACTGCTACACACAAGTCAGGCCAAGCGTGCCAGGAGCCCTTTAGCAGCGCTGGCAGGCACTGCTCACGCGCAGTGCCTACAGTGTGTTTGTGGGGTGGGCAACCTGGCCCTGCCACAGGCCTGCAGGCCAGCAAAGCCAGCATTACTGCTGGAACACAGCTCACAAAGGGCAGCTGTATTCCAGCCACATCACAGGTAAAATGAAACTGAGCGTGCAAGCGCTGCCAGGTCCACACGGACGTGGTGGCTGGGTATGTACACAGCACCTCAGGAGGCACTGCTGGGAGGGAAGAGTTGTTCAAGGCTCCTGGAGGGCAAGAGAGGTGAGGGCAGCCCTGGGCTGGCAGATGAACATGATAAAGCTTGGGAGATGGCCAGGCTCCTTGGACAGGCATGCCTGAAAAAGGATCCACTGTCCTTGAGCACCCTGCCCCAGACACTGGGTGAAGGCAGGTGACCAAGAGGACAGCGTGTCTCTGTGGAAGCGCATGGAGGGAAGCGGTGGGAGAAAGGCAGAAGCAAGAGTAAGACCTCCTGATTGTGCACGGCTTGGAGTGGGACAAACTGGGAGACCAGAGGGACACAGGGAAAGAATGAGACTCAGAGAAAACTAAAAAGCAAGAACCACCAGACAGAAAACACAGAGTCCATTTTTCTGCACCACTGAACAGAGTCACTTAAGTCTCTAACAAGACCAATGATGTACTAGGAAAAAAAAGATAAGCCTTCCCTCTGCCTGAGCAGATGAGGCATTTCTGGAGCAGAGCACAAGGAACAGGCCAGAGGGCTACCCTACCTGAGCAGCTCTTGCAGTGTGGCACAGCACCACAATGAACAAGGTGCACAGCACAGGCAGGATGGCAGAACAGTGTTCAAGGCAGCAGGACTACAGAGGTGATAAGACTGATTACATCTAACACACTGGGAAGAACAGGTGAAAGGGCCAGTTTGGTGGTCTGGAGCCCTCCATCCAGGAGCCTTGGGGGTGTTCAGCCTGATCTGGGTTTTGGTTTCTCACCTTTCTTGGGGAGCCCTGATTGTGGCATAACACCCCATAATGGTTCAGACAAGAATCCCACGTTACATCTGCTCTGCGATGGTTGCAGCCCTTTTGATGCAGCTTCTCTGCATTACCTTGGGACAGACCATGTATCAGAAAAACCCAATGAGACCATGAACAGGAAAAAAGGAAAAAAAAAAAAAAAACAAACCTATAAAACTCTAGGGAGGTAACTCTAGGTATAATTTGTGTGTGATGTACCAGATCCAGCAGAGCAATGGATCAGCTCCACTACCCAGTGCATGTCTAGCATAATGGAAGGCACTTTCACACATATAACAGAGCAGTCAAGAAATATGAGGGAAGAGGAGAAGGAGAAAGCCTGCCAATGATCTGGAAGAGCACAATCAAGGTGTCACTTGTGCAATGCATCTCAGGCACAGAAAATGAGATGCATCATTTGGTAGGAGAGGGTACACTTTTAGGTAGAGCTCTTCAGGAAAAACTAACTTTTGTAATGTGGCAATAAGTGTAGATTGCTGAGGCAATCCAGTTGTGTAGAGGATCCAGTACCAGAGGATATCATGATCAATAATGCAAGATTCTTTAAATACCTCAAGAACAACAAAGTTGAGTGCCTAGATTGAGCACCATGGTTTGCTGGCACTGCTTCCATTGGAGAAACACAGTCCTTTTCATGGATAGGGTTACAGGAAGCAGGATTCTGTCTAAATTTTGCCAAACACTCTCCACAGGCAGTTTCCCTCCCAGACAGCTACAAAGCATCACCATTGTTAGGGCTCAGAGGTGCCAAACTGGATCAGGCAGATCCGGTGTACTCTGCAGGCCCATGAGAGCAAGCCAACATGGCAGCAGCCGTGACACTTAAATGCAAGACTTGAGCAAATGGAATGCAATGAGAATCACACACTCAGGGTCGAGGTATCTATGTTCACATATGCTTTTACATCAAACATCCTTTAGTTTGGCTCCTTCCTGTATTCTGCCCCCTCCCTTTCCATTGTAACTATCAATGTCTTTACGAGAAGTCTCTGAAGCAAAGGAGCTGTCAGGATGCTGTAGCAGCAGAGCATGAGAC
This sequence comes from Melozone crissalis, assembly GCF_028551555.1. Taxonomy (NCBI): domain Eukaryota; kingdom Metazoa; phylum Chordata; class Aves; order Passeriformes; family Passerellidae; genus Melozone; species Melozone crissalis. Next base: position 16,205,539 of record NW_026535786.1, on the reverse strand, counting down.
AACAAGGCTCTTCACACTTCAGCAATACATTAGAGACACTTAAGACTTGGGGCATTCACATATTTGCTGGATTTTATTGATAGTGATCAAGGAGTTAACTCCAGCATTTACATTTTGGGGGTTAGGTCACCCCTGTTTGTACTAATATGTCTTCTTGCCCCTCTGACAGCAAACATTGCAAATGCCTTTTGCAACTCATTGCAGAAAACCTGCTGCAAACTCAGAGCCCCCACCCCACCCTCAAGCACCCAGCTCTGTCTCTGATGTTTGCTTTTCTCTCCTGTTTCTACCCTGTGACATGCAGGCAAGTGGGGCTGGCAGTGGGGCCTTCCTACACAGTGTGAAGCAGTGGCCATTTTGCTTGGAGCTGGATCCCAATGCTCTCACATGAAGGAGCCTCTTTTTCTACTTAGCTCTGACTGTGAACTGTCCCCAGACAGGAAACAATCCAACCCCTTTCTTAGGAGAATATTGATAACCTCTGAGCAAAGCAAACAGCCTGAGGATATGAATTCAAGAGGCAGAAGTGCAAGAAAGAAACCCTATAAAAGGACAGCAGCACAGGGTGAAGGGCTCATCCCATCACCAACATGTAACATGTTGGACTCTCAGCTTTCTATTTCTCAGTGTCTCTGACTCAGTAACCCAACTGCTTAGGGGAGCCCAGAGCCCCTTACCTCCCTCCCAGACAGGTACCTTCACTGCAGAGTAATCCTTAGCTCCTCTGTGGCTGTTGTCCCAGCCCCACACACATTTTGGACCTGGTATGTGAGCCTAGTCCTTGCTACCAGCCTGGGTTAAAGCCCAAGTGCTGGTTCCACTCCTGCAGATAACCCAACACATTCAGCAGTGCAGGCAAGGCAACCTCCAGGTCCTGCCTATCAGTCTACTGATATGGCAGCTCCTGCCTTACCCACACCCTCCCAGCACACCCATTATCCCCTAAAAACCTATCTTTCCCACATCCATCTTTAATGAACACATTTTGCAATGCTGTTCCCCACATTAACACTTCCAGAGCAGCAGGCAGGCTGATGGGAAATCATTCCCTCCTTCTGCCACCTCTCCACCAGGTGAAGGGGTCAGAGACCTGCTGGACACCCAGCCAGGAGGGCCTTGAGTTCAGAGATATGCAGCTCAAACCTGCCACTCTGTGAGGCTTTACACAAGCCAGGTTTCCAGAAGGATTTCAGGCCAGGAAAAATTAAAAGCCCTCAAGCTATGTATCAAAAAGATGGAAGACCATATCATTCATTCTCAGCATTTACAAAAACGTGTAGCATGCTCAGCAGCAACTTCCAGCTGAGAGACTGACTGATGACCTGCAGTGAGGACAAAGGCACCTGAGAAATCACACAGAGCACAAGTCACAACACACAACTATCTCTCAGTGGCTGATGATTCAAGAACACCATCATGTGGCGTATGTAACCCTCACTTAAGTAAACTTCCTTGTACTATAGGAAATCTCCACAGCAGGACCCCAGCAGGTACTGATTTACACAAGTTTTTGCTCAAGTTCTTTGCAAAGAAATCCTGGTCTGCCATTCAGATCACATGCCTGCGAGGCTCTTCAGGAGCATGTGCATTGCACTGTGTGTACAGCATGCACAGGGTCTGTAGATGCAACCTCTTCTGCTGTTCTTACTTCTCTCAGTACAACACACAGCTGCCCTGCGACCTGTGCTGCTGACAGGCAATGGCAAAACCAGTTGGTTTGCAGTCGTCCAAGTCCCATGTGCCTGACAGAGCAGCTCTATACCCCGTAGCAGAGAGACAGCAGTGCAGTAAGAAATGCCATACTGAAGAGGTTATGAAGCCACCAAATATAGCTGGGAAAAGGCACACATGCCCTTGAAGAGAAGGAGCAGAAGGCTGCAAGGTATGTGCAGGGCAAGAACAGTGCTTACAAGGGTCAGTGTCCATCAGAGCACCAGTTCCTGCAGCACAAAGCCACTGGGCTCAAGTTGTACAGGTGTTTTCCTCTGGCCATGGCTTTGAAGACTGCCCATTCATCTGATTTGTGAGTTATGTAATCACCAGAGGAAAATAGGGTTTGCTTGTTTGCTTTTTGCTTTAATAGAAGTCATGTAATCACTTTAGGTTTAAGCTCCAGTCCAAATCGGACTATTTTTACATTTCAGGCTTGATCTCTCTGGAAAGAGGACAAGTTCTTTTGCCTGGCTTACAAAGAATGAGCTGTGATAACACAGTGACTACTGGAGGACTACATGAAGAGCAGCAGTCTCATCCTGACCCCTGGGGTTCACTCACTGGTTGCTCACCCCACAACTCCCAGATAGAGATCTGTGGGAAATGGTGTTGGAACCTGAACTACATGGGCCTGGGCAAACCTTGATTCATTTACTAATTCTTGCTCTAGCTTTCTTGCACCCATAGATCCCACTTCCCCTGCTCCCCAGAAGCAATTAAGTCTCTATTTCATCCTACATTTTGAGCTCAGCACGTTGTTCAGCATTTCTCTGTGAAATCCAACAGTCATTGCTTTTATGACCCTTCCCTTGGCATTAGCTGTCACTGGGCCCATCTACCAGCTGAAGTTCCTTCAACCAGAGGAACAGACAGAAGATTTGCACACTTAAACAAATCATCCCTTCCATTAGACAGGTGCTATTTTGCACATAGACCAAGTCTGGAATAAAACAGGTTTCTTCACCTGCTCCTCACTACTAGCCCATTTGTCCTCATTTGCAGCAGAGACTGCCTTCTGTTGAAGACAGCGCTCACTTCAGAGATTTTCAGACCTTGGTCCAAGCCACCATACAAATAACATCTATGTACAGACCTTCCTCAAAGGAGAGTGTTTACAAACTGATTTGTTGCCCCAGGCCCCATCAGTAGCTGGTTTTGCTCCTTGTCAAACAATTTGGATTTCACTCGGTGCTTCTTCCCAGGCAGAAATGCCTGTCATGTTGGCAGCAGGATTAAAATGGCATGTGAGCCAACCAGGGTGAAAATGTCCCCATTAATTTTTAATCTTTCCTCAGGCAACTCTGCCTATAGATCTACACAGGTATCAAGACAGCTTTGTCAACAAAAACTGTTAGCTCCTCTTCCTCTCTGTCCCCAGCGCACAGCCAGCAGAGCAGCGACAGAGTTAGAAGGCAGTGACCCCTTCAGAGCAGCTGTGCCCCTGCCTCACCAGGGGGCCTGGGGCACCTGCTGAGGCTGAGGGCAGGTCCCCATGCACTGAACACGTGACTTCAGTCAACCTCCTTCCACAACAGCCCTGGGAATACCTGAGTTGGTGGTGCCCAGTGAGCATTTGTCATGGGGAGTCTGCTGCCAGGCAGCCCCTTGTACCAGCTGCCTTTGAGCAACCATCACTTGGAATCAAAAGTGCTTACACAGCCTAGAGCAGCCCTCCCCTGCACTGCCTCTCCTCCTTCAGCAGGGCCCACAGAGGTCAGACCACACTAGGCAATCATGTCTCTCTGAATGGGCATCTCCCCGAGATGCACAAAGATGCTGTGACTGAAATCACCCCCTGTTCTGCCCCAGAGCTCCCAACAACAGTGACAATGGTGACACCACCTTCAAGTTCAGAGAACTGCTTTGCTCCAACCCACACTCAATCCCCTCTTCTCTGACATCAGGTCTTCCTTCAGTCCTCCCCAAACAGAGATGCACCAAAAGACATGTCAAAAACCATCATCCCTGTAAACACAAGAAACCTGTGACCAGCCTTTCTTAACAGCTTTCACAGAGTTAGGCTCCCACTGCTCCTCTACTCACTGAGCCTGACCAGGCAAAAGCCCATAGCAAAGCAGGGAAAACTTCATGGGAAAAAATAAAATGCTGCCCAAGATGAGTTGCCAGCAAATTGTTTTCTCTGCAAGCCCAGGCTTCCCACAGAGGAGCCATGCTTTTGGAGACCTTGGCTTTCAGACCAGAGATAAAGCTGAGAACCAGATCACTTCTAGTCATTGGAGGTCCTGTTTTTTAATAATATGAAGAGTGATGAGCCAGAGCCAAGGCTAAATTCCAGTTCAGGTGCCTACATGCTCCCTATGTTAATCCCCCCACTGCCCTTCCACAGATGTGACCGTAGGAATAGTAAGCCAATACTTGCTCAGTAACTTATATTCACTTTACAGGGGAGGCACAGCAAAAGCAGAAACCAAGCTCAGGGAAGATTCTGTTCAGATGTATTGGAAGCCAAAGAGATCTGGACAAATGCCAATAAGGAAAAAAATTATTTGAACTCTCTATCAGGCACAATTCTCTCTTCAAAAGCTAATGAGAAATGTAGAGGTTTGTGTGCATTTGGTTGCATGTCTGGTCACATGTCCTATTACTATAGATCCAGTCTTAAAATACTGCTAAGGATGCAGCTTTACAACACATATTTGATGTGAGGACCATTAGCAAGGAGAACTGTGTAAGTACTAGGCTTGACCAGATGGCTGAAAGGTTTTTTTGCATTTTCTCATCATAGAGTTACCAATGGCTCTGCATCATCATCATAATAGCTTTGTCCTCCAGCTGCATAGTCATAATTGCATTTTATTTTTGTATTTCTTTGCAATTTAATGCTAAGCACAGTTCTCAAAATGGCTGCTTTTGTTCCACATAGGACTCTTCCCTCTCTCTGCTGGCTGGCTTTGACTTCTATTTTGACAATATGTTTGTCTTCTCTAATATTTGTTTACCTTTTATTATTCCATCTATTTTCTTCGACATACATCTTTAATTAGCTGAACTCCTCTGCTTTCATTGCCTACTAAAACATTCATTTAGAAAGTGTGGTGCTCTCTCCTGCTGGAAATCTCAGCTGTATGCTTAAAAGGTCAAGTCTATTTCTTGCAATAACCTTTCTCTGGCCAAGTAATCAGTCGTATATCAGAGATAAGGTGGCCCCTAAGGAGACAACTTGTATTCAAAATGTATTGAAATATTTTTCCTTTGGCAACAAAGGTTTGTAAACATGATAGGTAACTATCACACCGGTACAGTAATAATTATTTTCTACTTTCAGAGATAATACACTTTTCGAAAGAGATGCTCTTCCTTCTAGACTCATAAAACTTGACATCTCTGGAGATTTTGTTCAACATGTTGCCTTTTTCTTGGAGCTAACACCCACTGCTGAGCCTCTGAGCCTCCAACTTACCAAGTTTGCACACCCTCTGTATCTTCCTCTTGAATTTTTCAGAAAACTGAGAAGAACTGGAGCCACTTTGCTCAATGCTCCACCACAGACACTTACTTATTAGTTTTCCCCAAGCTGGGGCCTGGGATGAAGGACAGAAGAGAAAACAGCAGGACTGAGAGATCCATGCTTGATCTTCATCTTCCTCCATCCCTGCAAGTGGGACAGGGGACCACAGCATGGCTGGGGCACTCCAGAGACAGCTTTAGCTTTGCCAAACAAGGCAAGCACCAGACTTTTCCAGACTACTGGAAAGCATCTGGGGATACAGTGAGCAAAAGTGACCACAGCAGCAGTTTGTCCCTCTCTGCCCATAGCATGGAGAAGTGACCTGTCTTTGTCCACATCAGCGGCAGAGCTAGAATCAGGATTTGGTATGGAACAGGAGTCAAAGCAGACTGGATCATGCTTTGCTGACATCCCAACTTTGCCCACACCTTGTCACACTGCCTTCACATCAGCCCCAGAAAGTGTGCAGCTCTCTAAAGAGTCAGTTCTGGGGTGTGATTTAAAATGCCAGTACAGGGGAAGCAGTGACAAGTCATGGATGGCGGGCAGAGGGTTGCAGATGATCTCAATGCAGCTTACAGCACCCAGGCCCACCTCTTGAGCAGCCCTGACTCTCAACCCTGTGCATTTGCAGCCTCCTCAGGTGAACAGCAGTTGGACTCTATCTTCAGCCAAGTAACTGAACCACTTCCAGCAGAAAGCCAGGCTCTCCTCAGCCCTGCTTCAGCACTGTAATTAATTCACAAGCCTTTCCCTTTCCCCTCCCTGTGCCAGGTCAGCAAATTCACTGTTATGCCAGTTACTAAAACTGTATCTCACCCTCTTTGGCAATTTATCAGTTTTATTGGCATGAATGTGTCTTCCCCAGCCAGGCAGTGAAGTAAAGGTACGGCAGAACAAAGAACTGAAGTGTGTGCAGGACAGACAGTGAAAAGCTTGCATGATGCATGGGGCAAGAGGCTGCCAGGGTGAGCTGAGCCCGTGCACAAGGCAGGGAAGAAAGCACACCTGAGCAGATAGAGAAGTCACCTGTATCCAGAGAAGTTGTGACACTGCTCCTCAGGAATTAGAAGTGGGCAGGACTGCTGTTGCTTGTGGTCACAGCCACGTGGTGGCTCACAGGAACTCAGGGTAAGCTGTGCAGCCCAGGGCTGGTTTAAGCCAGCCTCTGCAATGCCTCTCAAAGCACACAGTTTTGCAGCAAGTTTTTCTTGCAGCAACTTTTGCAAAAAGTGACTTTTCTGGTTCCTGGGATGCTGCAGGAAGCCTACTGTAAAATACAGCAAAAGAAGATGCATCCAGGCTGCCTGTGGGTTATCAGGCACAAGTAGCCCTCCTCTATGATGGAAAACAAGATGCTGAAATAAAGATATCAGCTCTCCAGCTGTGTAACCAGGGGTCCTCACTGTGAAGGCACATGTATACCAGCCTTCTCACCATCAAAACACTCCTCAGATTTCGCTGTCATCTCAAAGCTGAATATATTTACCCTCCAGGTATTGTCTGCATTATATTTTAATAATCTGCTCACCTGTTATTATTTTCTTTCTCAAATCAGTAGCTCTTCAGCAGTGCTGTAATTTAACTCCAGCTGAAGGCAGCTTGGGTTTGGATGACAACATTTTCTCCATTAGTATCTGCCAGACACAAAGCTGAAGCTCATCAAATGATAAATGATCATAACCACTTTCTGCTCTATGAGATTTATATAGATCATGATGCAGAGGAGAAATAAACTGTTTGGCCATCATAGCTCCACTGTGGGCAAATGCTGGTCCCCAGTCATGACATGACCACCAGTCAGGGATGCCCACTGGCCTCAAAAGGTTCCTAATGACAGTTGTGGCACCAGCATACATACCCACTGTGATATTACTCCCATCTCTTCCTTCTCAGGGGAAAGTGAAAACCAATACCAGATGCTGTTTTTCTGTCAGTATGGTAAAAAGGAAAAGAGAGATGGTCACCACATGGTCTATTACATCCCCACGGCATCCAGGCTGGAATAAAAGAGGACTTCATCCTGCCTTGTTACACCAAAGTCAGTCTGAAATCTGGTGAAAATACAAGACACAGATCCCTCCAATAACAAATATAAACTTACATGGGAGGAGGTGCTAGGGAAAACGTCTTCCTGGACTTTGTAGTTGACCAGATGAAGCTTCAAAGTATTTGGCTTCCTTTTGCAAAATAAAGCAAACTCTAAACTACTATGATTCCAGAAAGCCAAGGCTCTGCTATCCTGAAAACTCACATTCAAACTAGCTTTTCTGTGCAGGACTCATATTTTATTTTGCCAGCATCTCCTTTAAGTGTGCAACATGATATTTTACATACTCAGCAATACCAGTCAAAATCTGTAGCATCTCCTTGCTGAGAGAAAAGCAGAAGAAAAAAATAATGAATCATTGCATTGAAGTAATTCTGATCTAGCCTGGGGGTATATTATGGCGAGGCTTCACTCCCTGGTATGCTTCCAGAGGTTTCCATTTCCTTGCTGTCACTTCCTTTCACATAAGCATTGTCTGCATTGTGTTCTCAGCTGTCAAGCACTCTGGAGATGCCAGGAGACTGACAGCCACTTGCACAAGTGCACTGTCCCACCACACAGCTCTCCACCCTGGCCCCACAGTCCCTGCCAGTGCTGCCAGCTCCCTCCAGCATGACCCCAGCCACCAACCTGCTCCCTGCAAGAAGGACCCAGGCAAGGAGGAGCCTCATCTCCCGGCAGGGAGCAGGTGAAAAGAACTGTCTCTGTGCACAGCTTTGTTCCCTGGTGCAGAATAACTCCAGGGTTTCTCCCTACTGGCAGACACATCCTCAGCACTGTGTGGCCATCCTGAGCAGCCTCACCAAAGCAGGCAGCCAGTGGCTCCCTAGCTGATAAGGGATTGGACACAGATGGGAAAGGCTACTCTTGTTCTGTACCCACACTGTCCCACAAGGTCTTGTGGGTTTGGAAATGCCTTCAAGGAAGGGTCTTTACCTTTGCCTGGGCAAGAAGTCCAGGCTTTTTCAGGGTTCCGGGATCTTTTGCTCTTTGGGCAATCACCTGCCTTCTCTCACAGACACAGGATGACAATGACAGGATGACAATCAAGCAGCTTTTCACTAGACCTTGTCAGACAAGGAAGGCAACACCCAGTAACAAGACCCAGCCAAATTTTATCCATGCCAGTTGATTGAGAGGTTCATTAAGCATTGCTGGAGCCAGGACCAGCAGCTCAATCACATCTCCTGAAGCAAATTAGGACCATGCAGTACCAGAAGTGGGCCATAACACAGAGATGGAGCCTCCCAGCACACCAGCCTAGCTGCAAGTCAGCAAACATTTCAGTGTGTAGCAAGTGTGCACTGGCTGTGAAATAGCTGGTACAAGTCTGCCTGAGAGAAAGATCAGTTTCTCAAGACACCAGGTCTCAAAATTTGGTTGTCCATGTCAACATAATGCTACAGACTTTGATTTCCTACATGCTACCATAGACCACAGCAGCTCAGAGCTGCCTGCCTGTGGGGAGGAGGCAAAGGATCAGTCCTGCAGTTGCCATTGGTTGCCATTATCTGATTCTATAGTGCCTGCCAGTGGCAGGATTCTCCTCTCTAGAGGTGTTTGGAAATTTTCCAGGCTGAAAGCTTCTATCTCTTAGCTGGTGCTGTTACCTCCCCAGAAAGACAAGGATGCACCCCTTTGTTGGTGGTTCCTGAGGTGACAGCAGCTGACAGACCCTAACAGAGAAAAAGGATTTAACAGCTGAAAGAAGCTGGCTATTATTCTGTCAGGTTAAATGTCTACATGGATGCTGAAACAGCTTGACTGCTCTCCTGTCAGTCTTGTTAGGAGCTCATTTTATTATGCTTTGTTATTGAAAGGCTGAGTTCATTTTGGGACCTCTTAATTACAATGCTGCCTGCTTTGGAAATAAAACCTGCAGTGCTGTCTGCAAGCAGTCACAGAGCAGAGAATTATACCAGGCAAGCTAAAAAAAGATGTTGGAGGCAAACCTTCAGCTGTAAAGGTCTCCAATTTATAGCGAGGCAGGTTACTGCAGGGGCAGTGGAGCTGAGTCAGTCTGTGTTAGGATGATGAAGATGGGGACCAGCTGCCCCAGGTAAGAACCATGGCAGAGCACGGGCACTATGTCAGCATTTGCCATACTAGTACCTGGTGTCACAGCCTTTGGGCAGCTGGTGTGAAAAACAGCAACACAGTTAGGGGATCATCCTGCAGGTTTGGAGAGAAAGGCAGGCAGGAGCAAGAGAACAGATCAGGTACAAGGTGAGAATTTGTGTGCATTAGAGATAGCATGGGCAGCTGCAAACTTGGTAAACACATTATTTTGGAGATCATCGAGGTGAGATGCTTGCAATGGGAACCCATTCTAAGCAACATTTCCTGCCAATGAAAAGACTTTGCAAACTCTATGGAAAGCATGCAGGCAGCTGCAGAGGTAGGGCAGGGAAGAGGTGGGGGAGGCGATGAATGTGTAAGCACATGGATCAACCATATGAAGTTTAAGAAGGGCAAGTGCCAGAGTCTGCACCTGGGAGGGGGCAGCCCAGGTTCTGTGGGCAAACTGGGGAATGAGTGGTTGGAGAGAAGCTCTGTGAAAAGGGACCTGGGGGTCCTGGCTGATGGAAAGCTGAATCTGAATGAGCAGTGCCCTGGCAGGAGGGTCAACTGTGCCCTGGGGGGCCATCAGGCACAGCATCACAGCTGGGCAAGGGAGGGGATTGTCCCATTCTGCTCTGCACTGGGGCAGCCTCACCTCGAGTGCTGGGGACAGTTTTGGGCATTGCAATATAAGAAAGACATTAAGGTATTAGAGAGTGTCCCAAAGAGGGCCACAAGGATGGTGAGGGGTCTGGAAGGGAGGCCTTGTGAGGAGTGGCTGAGGTCACTTGGTCTGTTCAGCCTGGACAAGAAGAGACAAGACCTGATGGTGGTCTTCAGGATCCTCAGGAGAGGAAGCAGAAGGGAAGGTACAGATCTCTTCATTCTAGTGACCAGTGACAGGACTCAAGGAAATGGCATGAAGCTGAGTCAGGGCAGATTTAGTTTGGATATCAAGGGAAATATTTTTCCCCCAGAGGGTGCTTGGGCACGGGAACAGCTCCCCAGGGAAGTGGGTGCAGCACCCAGCCTCACATAATTCAAGAAGCATTTGGACAATGCTGTAAGGCACAGGGTGTGACTCTTGGGGTGTCCTGTCCAGGGCCAGGAATTGGACTCAATGATCATGATGAATCCCTTCCAGCTCAGCATATCCTGTGATTCCATGATTCTATAGACAGGAAGTAATCCCTAGTATAATGTATGTCCCAGGGTATAGGGAGGCTTTCTGGGAGGGGTAGTGGGGTATCATTTCAGCTAGTAAGAAAGCTGCAGTACAGCCATCACTAGAAACACTCAAGTAAATGTTTCATCTATCTGTCAGGAGAGTGATCCTGCCTTTTCTGCATGGGCACAATCACGGGACAATAAAGGACAAACACATTAGGTGCCTATCATTGTGCTCCAACCACAGGTCCTCTAATGCTTCCAAGAGCACGGACAGGGTTTGCAAACTCCTCATAAGGAAATTCAAATCCTTCACAGCCAAGATAAGGGAGAGCCTCCCTGCACTGTGACTGGTCTCTGCCACCCAAAAAGACAGGTCTGACAATTTTAGGCCTTAACTGAAAAGCAGAGCACAAGCCCAACAGCATGATGGGCACACTGATTCGCCATACCAAGCACTACATACAAAATCAGTACAGGCATGGTCTGAGGCTTTTCTATCTCCAAACAACCCAGCACCAGCAGGGCTCCCCCAATTTCACCGAGGACAGCTGCTCTAAGCAGAGCCTGGGGGCGTTGGGTGCTGCTAATGTCCTCCAAATCCTTCCCAGACCTTATCAAAGAGACATGAGGACTGACACCCCACTGCAGTTTGACAGCAGACAGATTTTACACTGACAGTGTGGGGTAAAGTGTTACTGGAAAATGTAACATTTGCAACATGTCTCCACTGAAAATCACAAGTGCTGGTGCTGTTTGTTTTCTCCTAGATATATATATTTGTAAAGAACAAAAAAGATGTGGCAAAGGGTCCAAACCATGTATGGACTCAGGTAGTCCAGCTCTTGATGTTACAGGATAATTTACTACTAGAGGGTGACTCCTCCAGCATTTTTTCTGTCTGTATATATGCATCCCAAAAAAATTGTATCCTTACCATTGTCACTCATTACCAAAAAATGTAATTAGGAGTTCACTTGATATTCTACCTACATTTCTTTCCTTGAGCTCCCACTCCTATCACCTCACTCCTACTTGTATGCCTCCTGCTACCCTTCTGATCAGCTCCTCTACCTCAAGTTCACACCCTTCAAATTACAGGAAGACAGTTAGGTTTCCCCCCTTAATGACCAATTTTCCATGATAAACACACTTAGTTGCTTTAATGTTTCTTCATACCTCGGCTCCCCTCCAGCACCTAATCATTGCAGTTATTCTTTGAACTCCTTCTAGCTTGCCTGCCGCTGTGCCAATGAGAGGTCTGCAGCTGAGCACCGAGGTGTGGGTGGGATCTGACCAAAGCTGCATGCTAATTTCACCATTAGGAAGATTAGGTGTCTCTGGCAGGATGAGGGTGTTCCTTCATTCATACATCTCATTGCACCTGGCGGGGCTGTCCTCCAGCCGGCTGCAGTTTCCCACTCCCACTATCATTTGTTGGTTTTATTTAACCAAGGGATTAAAAGCTTGCAGGACGGTAATTACAGTGATCGTTCGAGTGGCACGTCCTCTGGCACGGGAAGTGCCCGCGGGGATGGGTCAGACAGTGTTCCCACACTCACAGCCTCTGCAAGGGATCCCCACCCACGGCCTGCTGAGTCCAAGTGCAAATGCACATGGCTTGAATGCCGTGGCCACGGGCAGAAGAACCCCGGGGGTGTGTAGAGGGACTTGGTGCCCTTTGAAACTTGGGGCCCTGCAAAGGAAGGCTGCCTGAGCATAAGTCCGATAGCACTATCCACAAACACAGCCTGAATCTAGGGCAGGAAAGGCAGCTAGGGATGCTCTGAAGTGGCAACTGCAATCTTTTACTGTCAAGGAAAATGTAGCATAAAAGCCACCCACACATGGCTGTAGAGTCACATTAGCTCTAGCATCCTAAGCCAGCATGAAGAGAGTTGCTGGTGAGACATGACTGCAGTAAGGAACGATAGCCTGTCACTGAACCACTGAGCACAGGCTGGGAAGTGTCCCACAGGTACACGACAAAAGTCACCTGGACAGAAACACAGGGATGTAATATTTTCAATTTGTTCGCTTTCTGTATCTCTTCTAGGAACAAATTTCCATAAACAGAGGTAATGAGTCTTGCCTGGTTTGAGACACAGACCTGAAAAGCCCTCCACATAAGGAACAGCCAGTATTAATAATATATTAGACTTCTCTTCAATACCGTTCTCATAGCTGAGAACATACGTGATCCTGTACAAACTTCATCATCTCTCATCTCTGTGCCTTGGGGGCTTCAGAGTAATTTCAAACTTTGAAAGTCTTCCCCTCCAATTGCTCCAGTTTCTGTTGTTCCTCGAGAGCCGTCTGAATTTCACAACATCACCTGAGCAGCAGATAAGCAAAAATTGCCTCAGCTGTAGAGGAGAAATCTAGGTTAATTATGTTGATAACTTAACCCCCAGGCTAATCTCTAGTCCATTAAGGTAAGCAGATGGTCAGCTCACTGCAGGGAAGAGAAGACAGAGTAGCATCTCTCATTCACAACATGCAGGATCAGCCGTGTCCCCGAGAGGATGGGCATTCCCAGCCCGCTCCCTTCCCCCACAGACAGGTTTTGTTTGTACCATAGCTGGCAAGGCCATACGGAAGGGGAGCACAGAACCACACGCAGGATAACAAAAAGCCCACACAAGGTGAGAGTTTTTATGATTCCAGTAAGCAGTGCACTGGCATAGGTTGAAAACAGGGAGGGATAGGGAATGGGAAGCACATACAGATGGGTCTTGCAGGCTGACATACTAGAAATGGGGTGGTGAAACAAAATATCTGTAAGAAATACAGGTCAGATGCAATGTCATTGCAAGAATGGAGGGGACGCATCTGCAAAATAGTCTCCTGATTAAAGTAGACACTGAAAGCCCTCCCAGGAGCACTGCTGCATGGGCTATGTCCCTCCCAAGGTGACAGGGGGAGAGGACCTTGTGGTCGGTGCTATGAATAGGTGTCCCAACTTCTGTCCTCAATTCTTTCAGTAATGAATGGATCAAGCAGTAGCAAGGCATTTTGTCGCAGTTTCTCCATCTGTAAAAAAATTCCTCCTACACCTTGCAGGGAGATTTTGTAAAGCTTAAATGCCTGTACAGTGTTTTTCATCCCTTGGATGAAAAGGAACTGTGACACCTCACATCTCTCTTAGCAGTCAGCCCATTTCTTCAGCAGAGAGACAGGAATGCCAGTAGCTGCTCTGCCTGCTTAAAAGCTCCCTGGCTTCCATTGAAATTGCAGAAGAATATTTATTTGTTCTCCTCCATATAAACAGCAAATCCCAGGAGAATAGATGATAGGTTTGTGTGCAAACAACTGCAGTGTATAGAAGGGACTCTCCAAATCAGCAATTTTGGGGATCATTCCTCAGGGCAAACCCACCCTTTCTAAACTTAATCCTCCAACCACTGCAGCAAGTGACTTCCCCAACACTGACACTCTGCAGGCCATCTGCTAGGACAACAAAGGTGTCCACAGCATGGGAATATTCAGCCTTGCAGAGAAACAGAAATTGGGACCTTCAGCCTAACTGTTCTTTTTAGAGGTGCAGTTCAGGAGAAACAGTCATGCTGCAATGTTGCATTGTGATATTTGGGATTCCTGTGTGAGCCACAGCACGACTGTCAAGTTGCTAAGCTGATGTACAACATGTACATTAAACAATTACATCTGAAGGTGATGGGACCAGCTGGTGCACATTAGAGCCATTTTACTCATTTAGGGAACAGCCTGAGTAGCCTTCCCTCAAACACACACTTGGTGGGCTGCACTTTGGGAAAAGGGGAGGGTTATAAGCAGAAGGTGGCACCTGCAACACCATGGGTATATTTAGCTGGAGTATTGCAGGCAGAATCCCTTGAAGGAGGAGCAGTGCTTTGGATTCAGCCAGGATGAAGCTGCACAGCTGTGGCTGGCATGCTGAGATGCAAGGAGCATGAGCCTATACCCAGTGCTGCACTGAAGCAATCTCATGGCTTTCAGACCAGCACTGGCTTTCATCTACAGGCTCAGACAGAAGGTCAAGTGAGCTTACTTCTGCCTGCAGTATCTCATGTAGGCATTGTCCCCATCACCTCCCTGTGAGCCTGTAAATCCCCTGCTTCTCAGCTTTCCTTTCCCCCCTCTGTTCCCTTTCCATAGTGCAGGTTCTTTTGGGAGGCAGGGACATATGACACTGAGTGGCAACTCAGCACCATTAACACAGGCACACACAGAGCAATGGTTCACAAAAGGAGCTGCTGCTTCCCTGAGGAAACTGCACACAGCTTCACCTCCCAGCAGCACCCTCCAGGCTGTCATCCTTTCTGCACTGCACCTCATGGAGCAGCAACAAAAGTGCAGCTTCTGTCAGAAAAATAATTGCTACCAAAGGACCCCTTCTCACTGCTGAGATGTGCTGCCTCTGTGTGCACCCAGCTTTGCTCACCCAGATACATTTTAATGGCTCCCTATTCCTTCTGGTACTGCATAACCAACTAAGCTGTTCCTCTTCTGGTTCAAATTTCAACATTAATAAAACACATTCTAAAATAATGCCTATACCCCGCTGCACCACCCTTTTATGCAATACTGCTGGTTTATGATTGGCATGAGGAACCAGGCATCTCCCTGGGTCCTCCGACTGAGACAGCTCACTGCCTCCTTCCCCACCATGCCAGCCAGCACACTGACTTCTCCAGACTGAGGGACCCTGGGCATGTGTTGTGCCCCTTGGTGTGGCAGCACTTCTGTAGGTAGGCAGATGTCATGTCCTCAGTGTCACTGACAGGTGCTTACACCACAGGTCCCTAAATACTCTTCCAGATACAAGATACAACTGGGAAACCTCAAGAAAAAGCTAGCAGCACTCACTCTGCTAAAACTGGCAGTGCCAGCAATGGGGTAGGGGCAGAAAAGCTGCCTTGTTGTGTTCCAGAGTCCTGGATGCATTTGTGGCACAAAGGCACTAAACCTGCTCCAGTGTCAGCAGCATCCTGCACCAGTCACTCTGTACTGAGCCATACCACCCCATTTTGTGTTCCTTGTGAAAAGAATGCCTTTGATGCTGAAAGAAGAGGCACAATGTTTTAAGCAGCAAGGAGACATCTGACAATGCAACACTGATAACATGGATGTTAGAAACAGTACACGGGAAGGAAGCATTTTGTCTCACTCCTCGAAATATTTGGGCTTGTAAAAACACAGAGGAAAGATCAATTTCTCCTTTGATTCCAGAAAGACTGATAATGAGCAAGTGCAGGACTCAGAACTTCTTCCACATGTGCACCAGCATTGAGCATGTTATTTAGCAAAGGTCAGACTAGAGGAGAAATTAGCAGTTGTGTTCCTGTCCCAGCACTTGTCCAGCTAAATCACGAGTGCTATCCCCTCTACCCCTGCACATGGCATGGGAAGATATCAAAACACAACGCATAAATCCAGCTCTACCATTCCAGGATGCTCCAAGATGGGCAGGTGTGACCCTGATGGGCCCTGAGGAGGAGGGAAGATACACCACATTTCAGCAAGACTTTCCTCTCCTCAATCACTTGAAGGAGGAGCCCTGCTTTGGATTTAGCCCAGCACTGCATAGTGATAATTTCTAATCCAGCAGCTGAAAGATTACAGAAAGTTGAAGAAGACAGATGGTGTGGCAAAGATGGAGAAGACTCATTGCTTGGCTACAGCCTGTCCTTGCCGAGGTTAGGTGCAGAATTTCAGAAAGCTCCAGCCTCTGTGTAAGCCACCACTTGCCCGGAGCCAGCCAGCCCCAACATACCACTGAGCTGCTGGCTCAGTGTGGGAGCAGCAGAGGCTGCTGGCAGGAAGGATTGCAGATGGCCTGCAAAGAAGAGGGATCCCTCCTCTGCACAGCCTCACAGGGTTTTTGGTTTGGGACCAGACAGGGAATAAAGACATTTTACATCCATCCAGCACTTCACAGAGGCACAAGCACAACCCCCACCAATTCACACACTGCCTCCTTTCACTACGAGCAACAGTCACCCTTCCCAGTTTTATCTGCTGGAAAAGGAGGCAGGCAAATTTTGTAGCAAGTCAATATCAAAGCCTGGGACAAAGTGATGGGGGCTGCCTTGGCTCCCTGCAGCTGGCTCTGCTCTCCTCTCTGCAAGGAGCACCCACACCCGCCATGCTCTGCCCAGCTGGGGCACAGTGGTGGCACAGAGAAAGCTCATGTGCCAGCCAACACCAGTCTTGCTCCCAGAAGGGCTGCAGGAGAAGGATGCTTAGGTCTTTGGATTTTTGTTTTTGTGGGTTGGCAATAATCTGAGGCCTAAGTGAACATTAATGTATGGATAGGAGTTTTTTTACACCTCTCTTTTAGTTGTTTTTAAGACACATTAGAAACATTAGATCTCAGCTTCTTAATTTTTGCCAAAGTCATCTCCTGTGAGCTAATGAAATAGTCACATCACAACCAACAGAATAGAAGCTTGAGCAAGGAAACAGAAAGACATTGAAAACTCACCTTCTGCTTTATGTTAACACTTAATTAAACCACTTGCCTGACAAACACTATGCAAAATATCTCCTTTCCTGAAAGTCAGTGCAATTTTCAGACAAGGATGAAGAAACTTAATGATACACCTTTTCAGTCTTCCAGGAACACTCCAGGAAAACCTGGGAGATGGCTTCCTGATATTTCTCATATGAGTAACAAGTAGAGAAAAAAAAAAAAACCAAAAAAAAAACAAACAAAACAAATGTACTCCAGGAGATTTCAGGCGCCCACAGATAATGGGACAGGCATCAGCAGCACTTCAATAACCTCCACAAATCAGCAATGGATCAGTGAAACATGCAGAAGTTTGACAAAAGAAACTTCTCTGCTCCTGATGGCATCATCTATTTCTTTTTATGGGACACCTTTTAAACAAGGCAAAGCAAATAAACCTGAGTCATGGCATCCAGTGTTCTTAGATCTCTGCAGGCTACATGAACCTTGGCAAAACTTGTCCTATTCCTATCCCCTAGTCTTGCCTCCTTCCAAACAAGGATCTCAGGGACACTTTGGATGCCAAAAGAGGAAAACTCATTTTGACAGATCCAGGAGGAATAAGTGGCACTCCCCAGATTTGCACTGGCACAGCCAGGACACAAGTCTCCCTTCCTGCCCTCTGAGTGAAGATGCCAGTCACATCTTGGACAAGGGTGACACAGGCTTCTTGCACATCTCCAACCATTGCAAACTGAACATGCACCCATGCCCTTGACTTAATAAATAAAACATTAGAAAGCCCACAGAGAGCTCCCTGCCCCACTTCCAAAAAAATCAAATCAAAACAAAAACAACAACCCAAAACTAAAAGCTCAGTGGACCAAGGTCCCATTGCTGATTGTGAGCGTGGTCTGAGGGCAGACAGTGCTTTATACCTCCATCTTCTGCTTCAGTGGAATGTGCTGAGGGCGTTATTTACAGCAGAGGCATTGTTGCACACCAGTTACTCGTTCTTTGGGAGCTGTGGAGGCTGCAGGAATAATGAGATAATTATCCCCATTTTTCCCAGCAATGGTGGGAATGAGACTGCCTTTGTCCCCTGCTCCAGACTGCACAAGCTTGGACGGTTTTGCTCTCCCAGCAGAGCCACCTCAGCAGAGGCTCCCAGGACGCTTCAGCTGAGGCAGCACCCGGTTGCTCGTGTGGGGGCACAAAGACCACAGCAGACCCTGGATATCCCCACACAGCAGAAATTCTCTGACTGGGAAATGTCAGCCCACAGAGAGCCCAGCATGTCCCCACTCCCTTCAAAACACACACTGTGCCCTACTTGGGCAAGGATCGTCAGGAAATGCAGACAGCAGATGGGAGGGAATTAAACTCAGATTGAGGAGAGACTCAGGCCCCCCAGAATTGAGACTTATTCCTGGCAACACACAGCTGAAAAGCACTTAGATATCAGCAGTCCTTGTTAATTCACCAGAGGGTATTATCCAAGCTTGTTACAAGATTGATGTTCAGTGTGCTACAATCATTTAATAGTTACCCCCAGCACTTGGCCTGGATAGGCATGCAAAATCTAGTAGCCAGAAGTTGTTTCTCTTCCTTGCTTGATCATTTTGCTGATCTCTTGGCCTGAGCATAGTGGATCAGATTAGAAGGCTTTCTTTCTTTTTTTTTCTTTTGGCTTCTTAGTCTCCTTAAACTAGATTCACACTTCTGCAGGCCACTTGTCACCACTGCCAGGAGCATTAATTAGAGCTGATAAGAACCTGCATTACCTGCTGTGGCACAGAAATGACATCGTGGAAGAGCAGCTTGAACCAGGAGCTCGACAGAGCAGCCACCCTCCCTTACAACTCAACACATTCAATGGCTCCACACACATTGAGGCAGTCTAGAGCTCACTGGGAAGCCAGAGAAAGGCAGCGCAGTCGCCAAACCTGACAGCAAAAGTGCAGCTGGAAGTCCTTAATGTAAAGTTACAGGCTGCACTGCTCTTGCCTGCAGGTGGACTAGATGGGCCTTTCCACCCTAATTCTTTTCACCAACCTGAGTTTCAGAGAAGGCACAGGGCTGCAGGCTCCATAGACTACAAAGCCACCATCATTAGGTAACACCTTGATGCAATATTCCTCTTATTTCAGCTAGCCTGACAGTTCACTGCTCTCCTATGGCTGAGAAGCTCAGCAGCAGCCACAGCTACACCTCTTTTTTTTTTTTTTATATATGCATATATATAAAATGCAAGGCTATTTGCAATGGATGGCAAATCACCATCCTTGTGGCAAGCCTTTCCCACCATCACATCCTCTGGTTTTCAGCAGCCCCCAGCTCAGAGGAGCCCCTGTGGGCCTGATGGCTGCCGGGGCACAAGCACAACAGAGACACTCACTCATCTGAGGGCCGCACACAACAGCTGCATTGACAGGGACTGGGCCCGTGACTTGTTGAAGCTATTTCAGCTGGAAAACAAAACCGCTTTTTCTGCTCCCCCTTGTTTTTAAGTGGGCATCAGGCACAGGAGAATGATGCTGGCTTTGCACACAGCTGTGGCACCCCCACTCTGTACCACTGGCAGCAGGAGAGCTGCTCGCTGTGGGACCCACTGCGGCCAGCACTGAGCTCTGCAGACACACGGCCCTTTTACACCTTCAGCTCCCGGAAAAGGACAGCTCTCCCTCAGGGCTCCCACCAGGGAGAGCACCAAGCACCAGGGTCCTCTGCCTCCCTTTTCTGGGACAGCAGAGGCAGGCAAATGAGAAGGGACTCTGCAGGGCTGTGAAAGGGAAGAAGCTAAATATTTTTGGCAAATAGAGAACACAAGCTGAAAAAAATTGGACACAATGTGTAAATGATTCTATGAAACTGATTTGAAAAGAAAAGTCAGGTCTAGTAGGTCAGAATTACTTCCCCCAGTACACCTAGGTTTCTCTGTGTCTTCCAAAGTAACTGAAGAAGAAAATAAAATCAGGTCCTTATGATATCCAGCTGCTAATTAGCTCATGAAGGAAAGAGGTATAGATTTTATGGATGACAGGGACAAAACAGGAATTGAAACTCATAGCTTTGTTTCTATTCCTCTTTCCACTTTTGTCACCAACCAAAGCCTAGTTAAAAGAAAAGCCCACACATCCCTCTCCCAGCCTGCCTTTTGTCTCTTTCAAACTAGGTGAGAGCCATCAGCCTTCCAGCTTGATTCCAGAAGGAAAATCCAGCCCCTGTGCCCAGGAAAGGGCTGGCTAGGATGTCTCTTCCCCACCAAAACTCTCAGGCACCCCAGGCTGCTGACCTCTTCCTGGCACAAGCCTTTCCAATATTTCATGAGAGGATTGTTGTTTTCTCATGGGTTCCTTGTTTAAGAACATTATATTTGGAGCTCAGATAGAAAGGATCCATTTAACCAGATCTTTTATTCCCTGTCTCACCCACACGTACACACGTGCTGCTCCCCCATGGCAGCTGTCTGTGCACACACACACACCACACATGCCTTTTGGCTGCCTCCCATCACATTTGCTTTAATTAAACACCCTGGAGGCTTGTTTCTAAACACATATTATTGATAGATTTTTGGTTTTGTTTTTTTTTAATACCCTGACTGCTGCAATTCTGAACTAAATAAGGTGAATGACAAAATTCACAGGGGGAAGAGAGAGGGAGGGAGAGGGAAGACAGCAGCTCTTAGATCTGAGCAGCCTGAGGACACAGGCTACATTTGGAGTAGGATGCAGAAAAACTTGGTGGCAATCCCCAAGGAAGCTGGATCCCCACCACAGACTGCGAGCGCCCTGCCAGTCCTTGGATGAATTGCATCCCAGTCACTAGGAAGGAAGGACTGGAAACACCATGTAATTTCTGGCAGCCTGGCAACGGGTTTTTGATGTGAAAAGGTCCCACAAAGAGAAACTTTACCCGCCCCTTGGTGTCATGTGCTGCTTTAACTGCAGAGTGCCCAGGGATAGGAATGCACATAAAGCACTCCACTGACACCCTGCAATGTTCTGCCTTCACCATTAGCAGGAACTTTTTAGGAAAAAGTGCCCAGAAATTTGAAAAAGTAAAATGTGCTCTAAAGTACTGAGAAGGAAGAAAAACCCCATCAGATTGCAGCAGATCTGCCATACTGATCAGAGAGAGAAATGCCCTCCTGACCCTACAGATGACTAACAGACAGTCTGAAACATGAGATTAAAGCATGTGCAAGAAAGGCTACGCTTATGACTATTGTCCAGGTAAACTGAGAAAGCCTAGAAGGAAATCCCTTCAGGGCTGCCAGTGCTCAGGCTGGAAGGATCCTTTCAATTCCAGTTGGTTCAGGCTTGCCTGTCCAACTGAGGCTCTGGTTTCCAAGACATCTAGTGCAAATGACACAGTGAGATGAATTTGGTGTATTATTTACTCCAAAAACTCGCCCAGGTTTTATGCTGGCTGCTCATCTTCATGCTGGATCCAAATCCAATGCCCTTGCTGGGCCAACACTGAAAGAAGAAAAAGGTTTTACTTTGTGAGAAGGCAGAAGAAAGACGCAACAATAAACCACGTGTCACTGCCGAATGTCTCTGGGAGAACTCACATGATCCCTGAAAAGACAGAGGAACAAGGATACTGGGATGGGGGAGAAAGGGAGAAACTCCAGACTAGTTTTGCAGTGCTGGATATTTATGTAGCAGGAAAAGCATTTCATTCCCATGCAGCTGCTGCTGCTGCACAGGCCAGGAGGGCAGGTGAGAGAGAAGCTGCAGGTTGGAGTGATCAAACCATCGTGCCATGAATGCTGAGTCTGAATGTTGCAAAGAAAGGGAAACTGCCAGGAGTCTGCCCCTGTTCTGCCCATCCTGTGACTCCACAAGGGTGACTCCACATGCCCCCCAGCCTGCCCTAGCTTGTAGCACACTTGGCCCACCTCCTGGGTTTGCTGCCAGGCTTAACTCAGCATCTGCAATGGCCCATGATGAAAAGCACTGTCAAAAGCAGTGCAGAGCACTGCATACTCTGGTCTCTGACAACACTTGCCAACTGTTTGGCTGCATCACAGGGCAGACAAAGGCTCACCACACACAGCACTGGGAGGCAGGCTCAGTCTGGTCCAGCACCCATGGCAACAGAAGTCCCATGCCTGAGTTGACACTGGGTTTAGTACACACCACAAGCTCCAGTTTATGCTTTTGCTAGGGAAATGACCTTGAGTACAGCTCTGCTGGTTAGACCCTGGTGCTAAAATAACCCCAGAATGCCAAGGTTGTGGGTTCAATCCCTGTATGGGTCATTCACTTAAAAGCTGGACTTGATGATCCTTGTGGGTCCCTTCCAACTCAGAATATTCTGTGATTCTCCCATCAGACTGCACCTTATACTCAGCCTTCCTATTCCTCCCACTCCTCCAGGGAACATGCCTTTGCTATTCCAAGTTTTATTTCCTTGAAATAAAGGGGATAGCTTTGAGGAGCACAGGCAAAAGCCAGAAGGAGCACTGACCCATGGTATGGCTGAGCAGCACCTGTGGGAGCTGTGCCAGAGGGAGCATCTCATCTTACCCCTCAAGGGAGAGCATAGGACCTCTCGCTGCCATTGGGGCTGCCCAGGGGATTAGCCTACAGTTGTTCCTTTTTAATGAGGGAGGAGGCAGGCATGTGAGCCCAGCTCAGTGTGCCTGGTACTCTCCATCAATCAAAGGGATGAAAGTTGCAGTAACCAAGGCCAGAAAGTGCCTCAGCTGAGCTGAGCTATAACTGGTAACCACAAAACTTGGCAACATTCCTGCTCTGTAGTGCTGTACAAGCTCAGAGATATTCAGCTGGACACGCCCACCCCCATCCTAAATACTCAAGGAATCCCTGAGTAGCAGCCCTGAAGCCTAGATTCCTGCAGCCTGCTGGCTTGGATATTCTTATGCCTAATACTCTGCCTAAATCCACATTATGGACCTCCTTTCCCTCAGTAGTGTTTCCTCTCTTAATCTGTATGATTTGGTGACTTCTGGCAAATGCAGTATTTTGGAGACTCCTGTCATCAGGGCTAAAAGTGACAACAAGGTACAAAGCAAAAAAGGTCAAGTAGACAGTGTAACTTCACAATTCTTTCCTCAAAGTAAAACTGGAGTAAAAAAGGATCCTGCAAGTTCATTGTTTAGTTACAGCACCAATAAAAGCCCTAGAGCCACAAATCCTGTCTGGAAAGTTTGGGCTAAATAGTAGTATCTATTCTGGGCCTAATTTGGGCAATCGATTTTTCATTACTTTGAAATACTTTACACATTGGAAGTGAATTGTGTAAGAGAATACTGATGTCCTTTTCTTCATCTGACTTAATTCCTTCCTGCCCATTCCAGGCTACACATGACCATTAGGAAGGGGGAGTGCAGGCAAAAATGAAAGTGCTGCAGTGGCAATCCAAAGCACTGCTCCTCACCGAAGGGAGAAGCCAAGACTGATGCCTGGGCTGTAATAAGAAGGTCAGAGCTAGACACATCCATGCCTGATTCCACAGGGGTGGAGAGCAACCTCACACCATGGCACAGGGGCATCACCCCACAGGACACCAGTGGGGAAAAAGGGACAACCTCCTGGAAAGGAGCTTCAGCCCAAGCTCTCCCACTGCCCTTCTCCCTTCTGGAGGTCAGGTCTCACAGCACAGGCACCCCAGCCCTGCTGCTGTGTAGGCACTGGAGGTGAAGGCAAAGAGCAGAAACTATTTCAGGTTACGTGAACCCATCTCCACCAAATAGGATTACCAGACACAATCCAATTGGCTGAGGTGGGTCACAGAGCTGAAAATAGTTTTGTACTCTTGCCCTCTTAGCTGGTAAATAGCTTTCAGCCCCTAAAAGTGCTGACTTGTGCTATGCATTGGTGGAAACAGCTTGCACAAAAGTGAGACGGCTTGAGGACAAGAAAGGGGAAACCTGGGCACTGGGTGAAACGCTGCTGTGGCATATTCGGGTCAAAAGGACACCCTGAAAGGATGGTAGAAAAGAAAAGAAAAAAAAAAAAGAAAAACCAAATTACAAAAACCAAAACAAAAAACCACACACCCCAAACTAATTAGTTTGAAGTTGCAAACCACTCAGTTTAATCTATGATTTTTATTTATGCACATCTCATACAAAAGCCCAAATAGTTAATCTGGGACTAGAAATACAGAAAGCAGCATAGAACAGAATTTACTGGCACACAGAGCCCAGCCCTCTTATTACAATCCCCTTCACAGACAGATAAAGACTCCTCTTAAAGCCTGTCTGGGAGTTTTGTTCCTGTTGTTCTGTTTGGAAGCTGCTCTCCAAACTTCCCCCACCTAACAGAATGAAACTGTGGTTTAATTCCTGGACTAGATTACCACAATTGATTTCTCATAATTGATTGCACTGTTGCAAACACCTTCCCTTAGCCTTAAAAACTCTTCCTTTTTCACACTGTTTACCTGCTAACATATTTACAGAGCACTCTCATACTCCCCCTACCATTTTCCTCAGGCTAAACATTCCAAGCTCTTCTAATCTCCCCTTGCAGGGCAAGCTTTCCATTGCCTCATCATCCTGACAGGCTTGCTTCAGCACAAGTGCAGCTTCTGCTTAGCAAGATGATCTAAGAGCAAGTCCCTCTGCTCAAAGGAGAAGTCAAGTTTTGAGAGGCTTCTTCTTTGTTGCTGTTGATTAGTTTCTTGGTTGGTTGGTTTCTTGGTTGGTTGGTTGGTTGTTTAAAACAAACTTTCTCCCTTTTTTTTTGGTCACTAGATTTTTCAATGTCAACATTTTAGCCTTTTCTTATCTCAGGGGATTTGCATTCTTCAAGCTTTTTAAAAGCTCCCTGCACTCAGCTATCAGGACAGCCCCAGTACAGCCCCGTTGACTGTCCTGACACCATGGTCATTGAGATGATAGGAAGGAGGGGCAGGAACAACTTAATTTTTGCCCTTGGGCACAGGCAATTCAAACAGGAATGACATCCCAGCTGTCAGCACAAGGCAAAAGAAAAACATGCTCACAGCAACCCTGAACAAAAGCCTTTGTCCCACCAAACTGACCAGGATGGAGAGGTGAGTGGGGCTCAGCAGGGCTGTCTTCTTCCTCCTGCTCCTGCTCTGCCTAGCACTTACAGGATGCTCATGGCACAGGCTCACTCCCTCCTGCTCCATTTCCATTAGCAGGGGATGATGCAACTAGACTTTTACTGCAATTTGCTGAGGAACACTGCTGTCCAAACTGATGAAACAGCAATTCAGCAGAGGACGCAGGAGGCACTTTAGAGAAGTGGCAGGGACACCAGACAAGCTTTCACCACATTTATCAAAGTGCCAGCAGTTTCATTTCAAGGCAGCAGCGACAGTTATAAATAATGAGAAGAACTACTCTGTATCTAGAGCATTTTAATAAATAAAAATATAAAAAAGAAGCCTAACAGCACAGTTAGTTCTGCTTCTGCAACCTTTCAGGTTTTCCAGCAATGTATATATCAGTGATTCTCTCCTTTGTAGTTCCTGACAGCACAACTCCCCCTGGATGATGGACCTTTAGCACAGACATGATCTTTCAGCAGAGTGCAGGTTACTGCACTTTTACTGGCAAATGCAGAGCTCTGTGTTTGTGTGTGTGTACACACGTGTGTGCACTTGTATATAATTTCACTCAGAGCTGCTTGCTCAGCCTTCAGGCACAGAACAAACCAGACCAGGCACTTTGCTGCACACTCTAAGTTATGCACACTCCCTTCCAATTGTTATAGGTTTTGAGGATGGCACTTTTTGAGAAGGATCCATTTGCTATTTTGCCGTCCAGTTTTGACTCTTTGTGAGGAATGGCAAAGGAAAGAGCAGGAAAAATGCCTCCTGAAACACAGCTCAGCCAATGTCTCCCCTTCCTGCCCAGCAGTATTCCCACTGCCTTGCTCATGAGGCAATTTCAAGGACAGATGACACAATTTAGCAGTCTTCTAGCATGGGCTCAGTGGGCAACATGAAGCCCACTCAGAGTATCAAAGCAACCTTTCAAATACCACATTTCCTCACACACTGTTCAAACACAGCTTGACCCTGTAGGACAGCAGGACCACTACACAAGTGCACTCAGCAGCACAGACACTGCCCACACCACATCCAGCTCTAAGAGGATTCCAGAGCACTCACACACCTCTCTAGAGGTCCAGCACAGCTCTGGTGGTGCAGCCTGTGACCTCACTCACTGGAGGTGCACCACTACAAGTGCTGTGCTTCATTCAGCCTGTGCAAGACTTGGGGACCTCAGTCTCTCTGCACACCCTGCAGCTCCTGCCCTTTCATGCCCAGCTTGACTGATGCCCACCCTATGGCATGGTAAGTATGCCCTCTCTGCTAATGTAACTCACAGCCTCCTGCTCTCCTGCAGGAGGAGGCATTTTCTCTGTGACTTGCAGCCAGTTGTCTGCACACCCTTACTGAGATGCAGCAGTGGCTGCTGCCACAGCATCCTCCCTGCAAGAGAGCCAGGAAGGTGCTGTGGAGAAGGAAATGGCTTCTGATGGAAAAATTTACTTCACTGATGCAGACTTGGAAGTGCCAGTTCACTGGAGCTTCCCAGTCACCCCATCCAGCATGGCAGGCAGAGCGAGCTGGGAGCCAGCCTGCAGCATCTGCTGCCAGGGTCCTGGATGTGCTGGAGAAATACACCTGCTGTGCCAGTGGAACCCACCTCTCCTTCCCTGGCTGTTCAAACTTACCTGGATCTAAAAGAAGCAGCACACTGTTACCAAAATCACAAAATCCTAACAGACATGAACTGTTTGTTCTCCCTCACCTCCTACTCTCAATGGTAGTCACTGCAGGTTGTGTGATAAAGTAAAAGAGGCACAACAAACAGCCCCCAGAGCTCTGCTTCTTTATGGATGAAAAAGACAAAAAAACCCCAAAACCCCAGGGAATGGAACAAACTGGATGCCAATATCACAAAAATAGCAATTTAAAAAAATTTAAAAGGGAGGAAAAGTAAATAACCTTGAGTCAAAGTACCCAAGTATCACCGTGCAGCTGAAGAGCCTGCTCATCTTGGGAAGCGTTTCTTTTCTTAGAGAATGTGTCCTGCTGAACTGCACAGAGATGAGCATGAAGAGATACTCCCTTCCCAGCAGAGGAAGTGTAAATTCAGAATGCAGCTGTCAAGAGAAAACACTGAGCTGTTTCCAGAACCATATTTATAGCTGAATTTAGAGGGGTTTATATTTAGAGAAACTGTTGGGTTTGGGCTTTCTTGGGGGGCAACTTCTGCATTTCCTTTTACTTAATTGAGAGTCATTCAAGTCACCCAGGTGATAACCTTGTGTAGATTCATTCATAAAACTAAAATGCAACAAGCTGAGCTGAACTATCGTGACAGTCTCATAGCTAAAGACTCCTAATCTGGAAATGAAATGCTGAAGGTTCTCATAGCAACATCATCTCAGGGTTTTATATGCTCAATACCCAGCAAAACAGTCTTCTAAAAATAAATTTAAAAAACAAAAACACAAAGAAATATTCACACTGAAATTATAGTCTTCTCCAAGTGCAAAAAAGACAAGATATTATTTCCTAAATGTCACAATTTAGAAACCTATTCATCTGTGACATTTATATTACAGTAACACAAGCATCTGTATTTTTCTCTTCTTGAGTTTGTTGAGTTCCCAACAAATTCCACTGAGTAAAAAAAAAAAAAATAAAAGAAAGAAAAAAATATCAGCTTAGTTACATATTATCTCTTACACATAACTGGAGCTTCTCTCTCTGAACAAGTTCCAGAAGCTGCACCAGAGCAAACTCTGTAAGAGGGAGTGCAGCATTCAAAAGCTATCTGGTAAGAAGGTCCCCTAATGCAGGATCCATACACCCCAGAAAAACTTCAACAATTTGTTGGCCGTGTTAAAACTTGCCTGAATTTTCCATACTCAAAAATTGTCACAGGAGTCCAAGAATTCCAGTGAGACTCAAACTTATTTTTCTCTGGGCGCCTTGCGCTTCATCATTTAGTAATGTTAATATAAGGTCTGATCCTGCTGAGCTCTGAGCATCCGTGGTGCTCCCTAGGGAAGTCTGTGGAGGCTGCCAGCTGAAGTGCTGAGCATAAGAGAACTCCAGCCCCTATAGCCTCAAAGACCACCAAGTGCTGAGCTGCCTCAGAGCATGCAGCCACTAACAGAAACCTGGAAACATCCCTTCTTCTTCCTCATGGCAAAGAGCAAGAAGTGCTCTTCTAATAAAGAAGTTGTGACTGACTTTCCCCAGTAATTTCCATCCTTTTATATTACAAATAACTCCTCCCAAAAGTTGAAAATAAATGCAGCATCCTTCACACCACCACTCAGGGCACCAACCCCAGAGCCCAGGGAATAGGAAATGCTGGATTTCCAGTGCTTCTGCTGGCAGCAGAGAAACAGTCTCTGACCTGCTCCAAGCCTCCACCACCAACCTGAATGAGCCCCACTCTGTTTACAGGGTTCAGTGCCGCTCCTGCACCACCAGTCCCATCAGGCTGCCAGGATGGGATGGAAGCTGAGGGGGTGAAGGCAAGACCTCCAGACCTCTGCATATGCTCCATCATTTGTGTGCTGCAGAGGGGTGTAGCTCACTTGAATCAAGGTCTTCTTCAAAAAAGGGAAATCAGAACTGCAGGAACTCAGCACTCAAGCAACAAATGAACAGTACTCAGTGGAAGAACCAAAAAAGCTAAAAAGGGTGCAGCTACATTAAAATTTATGTTACCAGAAGCAATGATTACCTTTACTTCTGAGCAATTTACCCATACACACAGAAGAGAAAGGTTTCCCCTTCATGTGTGCTGTGAACTAGCGATTTAACACATTGTAGCCGGTTGTAGTGGGCTTTGTTTGCTGCCAGCCTTGGCAGAGGTCTGCCTGGCCTCATCACTGTCCCCACGCTCCAGCTGGCTCTTCCTACAGCAGCAGAGAGGGAAGCCTGCTCTGCTGCTGCCCCTTCTGTGCCTGCTCCACTGAATTTAAATGTCATCAGTGTGACACTATCTGGGGAAGAACACAAACAAACCTGGAATCCCTTACCTCTGCCCACAGAGGAAAAAAAAAAAAAACAACCAAAAACCAAAAACTGATTCACAAAAGCAGCACCCACAGTCAGACTGGGACATTGCAGTGTCTGGAACTCCTTCATGGCATGCCAGTTGGGGTTTCTCATGCCACCAAGGGCTCCTGGATGCTAAAAGCAGTAGGAGAAGTGGGCAAGTTATTCCACAGCTTGCTGGGAAGTGGAGCTTCCCCATGATGGAGGGTGGAATCTATCATGACACCTGCACCAGCTTCATCTAGAAAGGAAAACTCAACAAAAATTAGCCAAAAACTCAAAAAAACCCCGCAACAAGTTTACTGTGCAGGCAGCCCTTACAAAGGCTCTGAGTGGTAGGATGGGGCAGGAGGCTTTGCCCACTCTCAGCAGTTCCAGGACAGGTCAGATGTTGCTCCTCTGTCCTGCCTTTACCCCAAAACCTTGGAGTTGGGGACGTGCACCTGCATGTCTGGAAACAAAAGCCAATCCAGAGAGCTTGCTACATGGCAGGATGTGGTTCTTAGAAGGGAACTTCAGGAGCAAGGCACAGGTCAGCTTTAATCTGAGCCATCAGCATGAGGTAAGGAGAGAGAAGCCCTGGCCAGGATATGGACTCACCCCCACGCACATCCCACTCATCCTTCAAGCCTTTGGCAAAGGACCCCATCTCATCCTATCCCCTGCTACCACTCCAGTCTGACTTATCCCTCCCTTTTTTCATTACCTCGGTGCCGCACGAAAACCAGCTGCAACTCAAACAAGCCTCTGCTAGACCATAAAGGCAGAAGTGGGAACAGGCTGGGACTGCTTAAAATGAGTGGCATGTTGCCCAGGGCCGGGAGCTGTCCCCCAGCAGCCCGGCGCCCCGGGCTTCAGCGGAGGGGCTGAAAAGCCGCATTGAGGACAGCGGGGCCGTCAGGGCTGGCTGAACATCCCGTGTCCGGGAACAGTGGGCTCCTTGTTCGCTCGCCGGGGCCGTGGGGAAGCCTCAGCAGAAAGGCTGCTATTCAAATGGAAATCAGGGCCTTGCTCCCAGCCGGGAGGAGAAGGAGGAGGGTTGCTGGCTCCTCACAAACAACAAGAAGATCGCTGGGAGACTTTGGATCTGGAAAAGGATGGAGGAGGGGGGAGACGCTCTCTGGCACATACACGGCACAAGTGGATGCTGGAAGGGGGAGAACAAGTGAGAGCAAAACCCTTTGCTGGTGAGCGCCCAGTGTAACTTGCCCCATGAGAAGCAAATGCGGTACGGCTGGGCATCTGACATGCTCATGATCCCAAAACCACATCCCAAACTCAAATCAGCCACATTACACATGGAAGAATAGCAGCTGCAAGGAATAAGGCCTGGTGTGGTCTTGTAGCAGACTGGCACAGAGACTTGCTGATAACTCAATGCAAAAACGGTATCAAGTTCCAAGAAATGTCTTGCTCTTCTTTAAGCATTAGAACCTGTGGATCCATTCCTTCCTCTTCAATTATTTTTCCCCTGGTGGAGGAGTGGAGCAAGATGAGGGGAGGGGGATTGTATCATCAGAAATTTGTGTTTGATTATTACATTATAACACAACGTTCCAGTCTGTGCAAGGAAATGCAGCAGCTCTTCACACAAGCCATCTGAGTGAGCAATTCAGCAACCGAATAAATCAAGGCAAACCCTCAATTAATTAAAACAGAATTAAATTAATTAAGAAGAGACATTATGACTTCAATCACAGGAAATTCTACAAGCCAACCTGTGGCTTTATTTTCACAGCTGTGCTTGTGCTACTCTGTGCTGCTATCAGTCAAAATTAATTCTAGGTAGAATCATAGAAGGGTTTGGTTTGGAAGGGATATTAAAGATCATCCAGTTCCAGTCCCACTGACATGGGCAGGGACACATTCTACTAGATCAGGTTGCTCAAAGTCCCATCCTGCCTGGCCTTGAACACTTCCAGGGATGGGGCATCCACAGCTTCTCTGGGCAGCCTGGGCCAGTGCCACTCCACCCTCACAGTACAGAATTGCTTCCTAGTATCTAATCTACACCTACTCTCTTTCAGTTTGAACCCATTACCCTTTGTCCTATCACTTCACACCCTTGTAAAAAAATCTTTCCCCAGATCTCTTGTAGCCTACTTCAGGTACTAGAAAGTGCTCTAAGGTCCCCCTAGAGCCTTTTCTTCTCCAGGGTGAACAGCTCCAACAAGAGCCTGGGAGACAGCAGCTGTCCTACAGAGCCAAATATCTCAGGTCAACTTCTCTCTCCTCATCCCAGTCTCCATCCTGGATCAGGCTTGACCAGGAAGGGAAATATCTTCTCCCCAGATATCTTGATGATATCCCTTTCCCATGCATGGTTTGTCTAGCCAGGGCACTGGAAAAAGGTAGAACCTAAAAGTGACCTTTAGTCGGCATATTCCTATTTTGGTCATGAGCAAACACAAAAAGTTGGGGTTTGGTGTTGTTTTTTGTCTTTGGTGTTGGAGTTTCAGAGTTATTCACTGGGACTTACTCCAAAGCTCAATTATCAGAGGACAAGATCACAGGCCACAAGAAAAAAGAAGCGACACACTGAACTCTGGTTTTTAATTGGGCTAGCCTAGGTCATCCACAGGGCAGATTTTCACAGTTCCATTCAAAATGGAACTGTGAAAAACAAATAAACCATGTTTGTCCTGCCCATCTTCTCCCTCCACTTTAGTAAGTAATTGCTCACTATGTTTCTCATTCACTCTGTTTCTTAGCTATCTAACGGACAACAGGAACATTCTTGGAAGTAGAACTTTGGACAAACACAGGGAAGCTTCATTTTCCCAGAAGTCTGTCATTCTCCAACTCCACCAGTAGTTAAGAAAGTCTTTATCTAAACCATTTTAAAGAAAAGTATAAAATGTCATGGACAGACAGAACAAAAGTACATCTTTTCAAGGCTCACTGATGTGGGAGGGAGGTTGCTTGGGTTAAAAGGCTAAGCTTGCATACTGGGAGAAACTAATGTGTTCTGGAGAGAAATAAACATTCTCTCCAGCTGTGTGTTCCCCAAGGAATTAAGAGCCACACCAGCCATATATTCAATAGCTACTTACATGAAGCAAAGCACCAGGAGATCAGAGGACAGGAAAGCAAAGGAGGATCTCTTGCTGCCATCAATTCTTGTAGGAGAAAGCATTTCAGTTATCTCCAGGCAATGCCTGGTGTCCCTTTTACTATCTGTGATTGTTTCACAGCACACCATTTAAAAAATTATTTACTATGAATTCATGATCCATTTGAAAATAATTCACTCTTAATTCACAATCACTTGGTGAATGATTTAAGGAAAAAAATCCCTTTCCATTTGAGAGAGAGTTAGTCTGCCTGCACCTGCTGTCAATGTGGTCAGTAACCTTGACCACAGGGTGCTGTGTCTTGTCAAAATCTGACACCAAGAAACCAGGAAAGCTAAATAGAAAATTTTCCTCCTTGCTCCCAGGAATGCCATGCAGCAAATAGACATCTCCCAAATACTTCTGCAACTGAAGAAGCTTTAGGAGCAAGCAGCCAAGGACAGCCAGACCCCACAGCTTCCCTGCACAGTAAAGAGTATTTACAAACCCCGCTGAGCAGCAGGATCCAGCTCACTGGAGCTGACAAAGCATGGTGATCTCAGCATATGTTTCACAGGTCTTAGTGCCTTTTCTCCACAATGGATGAGTGGGAAGGGAGGGATAATGCCATGCCATCAACTGCTACTGGAGCAGCTTCACCTCTCTCCTCCAACCAACCTGCTGCAGCCCCAGGTACTGTGAGAGGCAGGAGGAAAGTGCCCTGGGAACTTCACTCTCCTTCATGCTGTACAGGTGGCTCTCTGCCCAAACCCTGAAATACACCATCTATCTTGTCTCTGAATTATGGATTCTGAGCAAAAGCCTGCTAAATTACTGTAGGTTGGAGGCCCAAGTTCAGGTACTTTGATTCATTTCCATGCAAAAGGCTGGGTTAAACAGCTGCTCCAAGATACACATCACATCCAGGCAAGAGATTGCTTTGTCCTCAGCTTCCACTCTTTTGAACAAAAACAAAAGAAAGGAAGAACACTATTGCCCCAAAAGCATCTTTTGACCACTGCCAAGATAAGCAGTGTCTCAGCACAGAAGGGACAGGAGACATTTCAGAAATGCAATATACCTGGAGGGAAAGGATGAAAGTGGCAATCTACTTCACAGAAATTTAAACTATCCCAATGTTAAAAATTCATTGCTGCTTCCTGTTACTAATGTAGCAATTATTAATCATTATTACCTTCATAATATGTTAATTCACCTCCTGTTTAACCTCTGTGGTGCAAGTACCAGCCTTCATCAAGATAGTTTATAAACAAACTGTCTAATCACTCAAGTATCAACACAGCTCAGGTATTCAGCCCAGATGCTGCCAGAAAAGCAACAGCAACAGCTGCCACATCCACTGGCACTGCTAAAATATAGCTGATTATGTACTAAAACAAACAAACAAATAAATAAATCACTTACTTTTGTTATTCCCTGATTCTTTCAACCTCCAGGAGAGACAGAAACTGAGCCTATACTTAATCATCTGGTTTACTGGCTTTCGAGTAAATTTGTGACTGTAGGTTATATTTGTGGTATACCCTCAAATCCCAGACTGAAGATAGAATTGCTGAGTCCCTAGGGAGGTTTTCAGGGTACTCAGTTCTTCTAGTTTTTCAGTTCCTCTGGAATGTGACACAGGCAGGCCCAGACTCATCCTGCCCCCCTCTCCACTGAGCCTCATCAAGCCAAAGGATCCCTCATAAAGGCTCCCAGTGTCAATCCCTCTGGGTGATTGTTGTCTCCCCCAGGAGAAGCTGGGAGAGGTGATTTTCTGAAGCAGAAAAAGCTTGGGGGAGCAGCCCATTGATGTGACTCACTCCCAGGGAGTCCTTTTCCATTCAGTCCCATATGGATCTGCTTCCTCCCTTCTTCCCCCCACCCCTTCAGTGCATTCCCATTCTCACCATGCTCCTCAGGCTGCAGGCACCCCTGCCTTGGCCACCTTCCTGACCAGCTCCCTCTCTCCTTGGGCATGAGGAAGGTGGCTTTCTTCTCCACCACCTCCAAGTATGACAAAGGAAGTGTCCCAAGCAGGTAAGGGAGACGTGGGTCCATTCCCTGCTCCTAGTGACAGCTGATGGCATCTGCAGGGGAGCTCTGAGTTTGTTCCACTTCACACAAAAAAGCTCCAAGGAGTGAAAACTCTGAGGCTTTTTCTTCAATGAATTCTGTGTTGCCTCTGCTGAGCACATGGGCAATCACATTTGATTTTTCAAAGGCTCTTTATCTAACCTAATTCATGTGGATTGTCTCAAAGGTGACAAAAAGCACACAGATCACCCTTCTGCTGCATTTCAAGGCCTGGCTACACAACATGGTGGAAAGGCAGCATTCCAAAAAAAACATTTCTCTTTTCATATATGCAGGAGTCCATTCCCTGCCCCAACTTATTCTCAAAAATAGGAGAAAGGAGGGTTAAATTTTCCATGCAAAACCAGTCTGAGCTAGAATCCAGGGATAGGAAAGTTCCAGACAATCCTTTTCAAGCCTAGCAAAATAGTAAAATGACTCAAAGCAAAGACAGGATAACAATCACAAAAATCACAGCTATTCAGGGGGCAACAACTGCAACCAGGGGGACTTTTAACAACATTTATCAAGAGTGAAACTGAGGCAAGAAAAGGTGGAAAACATAACTAAAAATACCCAGGCATCCTTAAACACAAGCAGCACAACAACCCTCAGATTGCAGTACCATTATATTTTTAAATCCTAAAAATGCTGTTTGAGTCCCTAGGGAGGATCCAAGCTGGCTGTGGGTTACCCATGCCCTGGGTGCAGAAATGTGGTGGTGGCTCTGTCAGGGTGAGCACAGCCCCACGTGCCCTGGCTGCAGCAGCACGGACGGGGCACAGTCAGCACGAGGGACAGAGCCAGGGTGCAGGGCTGGGAGCCTGAGCAAGGCAGCTGAGCCAAGCAGGCAGGGTGCAGGGCCAGCACGGGTGTGCCTGCACCTCTGAGATGCTGCTGCTGCTCAGGAGCACTCAAGTGCACAGCGTGGAGATGCTCGAGTGCCCCTGTGCTGTGCCAGCCAGGTCTGACGGAGCCACTCGTGAATCAGAGTGAAGAAACCCTGCCAAAGCTCTTCTGCTGCAGAGCCAGGTAGGTGCCTCTCACTGGGATCCCCTACATGCAGTATCTGCAGGAGCTTATCCTGAGCCCTAAGCAAAGGTGTGGAAGCTAGCACAGGTCTGCCACTGTGCTAGCATCCAGGTCTGCATCCAGGCTGCAAAGCCCTTTTCTGACCCAGGCTTTAGGGGACACAGTGCAAATATTGAGCACAGCCTCAGCTGGGCTTATTATCAGTGGAATGATCACCACCATGTTAAAAACAAAACGTTTCCAGGGGAAGCTTCTAGATGTATTTATTTGCTTTTGCCTCACTAACCAGTATCTGTAGCATCTGTGCGCTTCATAGTCCAGACAAGCCAATCTGCATGACCTCAATGTAACAAGAGAAGCACTCTACCCTGAAGAGACATGGGGTAACAATCCCCTGCACTGCAACCTCAGGAAACCACCAGCCTCATCCTTCTGCCCCAAGGCAGGATCTCCTGCAGTTCTGTCACCCTGCCAGCTGCTGGATCAACTTATTCTTAGAGACCTTCTTCAACAGTGCAAACTCCATACTTTCCCCAGCCAGCCTCCTCTAAAAGCTGTTGACCTCTTCTGTATGTGGGATACCTCCAAGGATGATGCAAATCCTACAGAACCCAGCAGTGCATATGGCACTCTGGCACCTGGGGTTAAGGTTGCAGCTATTTGAGTTTCTGCAGGAGAGCATGAGCACACAAGCAAAATGAGCCCTGGGAGCTTTAATAAACTATGTGCTAGCCTTACATGGAGAGCAGCCCATAAGATAAAGAACCTCTTCACAGAGTCTCTGAAGTCTTACACACGGTCTATTTGTATATCTGCACTGATGGTAGCACAGATACATCCATAGAGCACAACACACCCTTGTACATAATGACAAGGGGAAAAACATTGCAGTTCTGCTTGGCTGGGCCCCAAGTCAGGGCAGTTTTGTTCCTAACCTTTATCCTCATTGTATATCTTGGTTCATGGTTACAGTGATAGCAGTAATACAGCCCCAACACAATGTTTTTCCCTGACAGCATCCTGAAACATCCAGAAACAAGCCCTTGTCATTCATTCCCTTCCTAGAGGTGGGGAAAGCAAGACCCAGGTGTGTGCACTCTCCACCCTGCAAGTGTAGAACAGGGCAGGGATCAGACACAGCCTCACACTCCTCTGCTATGCTGTGCAGGCAGCACCTCCTCCTGCCACCTGCTCTCCAAGACTGGTCAGGGAGCAAAACCCTGATAACAGGTACAAAATGCAGCCCCTGGGGCAAGAAAGAGCAAAAGTAATCTGAAAGATTAATGGAAAACACAGCATTGGTAAGGTGGTGTGTTTCTCCACTGGAAAAAAAATCAGAATTTTCCTATCCAAGTCCTCAAAAGAAGTCAAAAAAAAAAAATAAAAATCACACAAGGCCCTGCCCTGCTGCTGCTTTGCTGATGTCAACTACTGCAGAACAAAAAGGATGAGGTTGTTCAGGCACAGCCAGCCTGCTGCCAGAAGACATCCCTCCAATCTCTCTGCATGCTGCAAAAAAACACAAGTTGGTACAAGATAAAAAAGCAGACCCTGCACCTTTCTACCCCATATCTATCAGTGTGCTTGTGCAATGATAACCAAAATAGCTGTGAACTCCTCCAGTGATTCAAAGCACTGCTACCCCATCTACTCACCAAACCATCTGCAGAAGGAGGCAAGGATGTGTAGTTCTTAACCATATTCTTTGTTGCTTATTTACTCTGTGTATTTGCATAAGTACTGACAGAATTTGAAATAAAGGCCTCTTCACACACACATTCACATTCCCCCACCCCACAGAGAGGACAGCTTCAGCCCCTATCATTCCCCACACTTCCAGCAGAAAAAAATGTGTGTGGGCAGGGTGGGGGGATAGTCATGAGCAGAAGCCACGATCTGACTCTGTCAGCAGATGACTTCTATTTGCACTCGTTAGCACTGCCCTAGCGTGAGCTAACACCACCCCCTCGGGTAATTTAAATTTATGAAAAAATAGAAAAGAAGGGGGAAAAAAAAAGCCTGTATTTCTATATTTAGGAGGTTAGGATAATCGGGGTGGAAGAGCCCATCTGTTTGGCGTTCACTCCAGCTGCTATGGATGCGGAAATTTGTCTATTTTCTTTCCTTTTGCCTGTTTTGACTTGTCCTGGCTGACTGTGAGAGAGACACAGAGAGCGTGATATATGGCCACAGCCATTTAGGTCTGCGACTGTGCGCCATCCCATTGGAGTCACAGCAGAACCACTTAGCATAACCAGGGTCTTTCCCACAGGAGTGTAAAATAGTAAATAATAATTATTATTGTTGTTGTTGTTGTTGTTATTATTATATTTTAGTTGATACTATTAATAAGTCTCTGTTTGTAACACCGAAGACAGAACAACACAGAAAGGCACAAGACAAGACACATCTTAGACCTCTGTAAAAGTCAGCTTGAAGAAGGCAGCCTCGCATCTGCCACATGTTTATTTTGGGAGAGCACCCCATGTAAAACTGAATTTCTGTGGGATGCCAACTCGTCATCATTGGCACTAGCCACTGGATGGAGACATAGCCACACTTCTTCTCAAACCAACCTGTTCTGCCATTTTTGTCCCAAGGCTCTATGAAAGTGAGCTAAATTCAGAAGTGGCTTTTGATCTCCCACCTTCCTGAGCTGGCCAGGCTCTGGTCCCAAAATACTGAGGATGCAATCACTTCAAGAAGTCTCTTGATGCTGTTCCTGTCATAGACACAAGTGCCACAGCCCTTGTGGGGTATAGCATCACTGCCCTTGCAAACCTAATGCAGTGCTACTTCTTTTGCTGCTAAAGGCATTCCTACGGTGTGTTACGGCACATGGCAGACTGTTGGGACCATT
The DNA here is from genome assembly GCF_028551555.1 of Melozone crissalis. Taxonomy (NCBI): domain Eukaryota; kingdom Metazoa; phylum Chordata; class Aves; order Passeriformes; family Passerellidae; genus Melozone; species Melozone crissalis. The sequence continues at coordinate 16,167,583 of NW_026535786.1, read as the reverse complement.
TGCTGTTTACCTTGTTTGGTACAGGTGACTGCTTTTTAATTTCAATGTTTCAATGTTTTAACATTCATCACCGAGGTCATAAGAGGTGCCAAGGATGAGCAATAAGTTTGGATGTATTTCATGTGATTAGTGTTCTGAAAGCCTTAGAAAGAGGAGATAAGACTGTTGGTGCAATATTCAGAATTTCACTGCCAGCTTTTCCTACAGAATCTTCTTCAGCCCTGGGGCTGGAATCACAGTGCAGTGCAGGTGGGTGAGGAGCATGGATCAATAAATAGGAATATATATTGGGGAATGCACAGTCCAGGCACTCCCCAGCCCTCCCTGCAGCACACAGGCCTAGTCCAGATCTAGCCCTCCTTTCTGTTGCCTGACAAACATTTCCTCACCTTCCCAACCACATGAAGCTGAAACTCTCCCAGTGATTTCCATGTGTACAAGACTGGGATCTAGACCATCACCTAAAGGGCAAGCAATGTGTACAGAGGTCCAGAAACCCTCTCTTTGGAAGCAGGCCTCCTCTCATGAGTGCAAGTTCCTTGCACATAAGCACCAATGGATATCGATGAACACATTTGGCAGGCTGGTCTTCATGGTCTGTCTGGTCTGGGGGTTGGGTGCACAGCATGGCTTGGGTGCACTTCTGATCACTGGCATGAGGAACAACACTTTACTCCTTTGACTCTCTGCTCCAAGGAGGTCATTTTAGCTCTCACAAGTCAGCAGGGACAACCTCTCTTCCTCCCCCAAAACTGACTGCCTGTTTCTGCAGCTGCATCCCACACATCATCAATCACCCAGAGATGGCTCTTTCTCTTCCCAGCTTCCCAGACCACCCTCTCCTGAATTGTCTGTGCTCTTCTGATAGCTACTGCAACTCAGTAAGTTGGGCCCTGTGGCCCAGAAGCATTTGTTCCCTTGGGACACAAAGCCCCTGCACCCAGCCCTCCTCTGACAGAAGAAAAGGGTTCATGATGTTAGGTGAGGTACTCACTGCCATGTCCCACCCTCTACTACATATAAGCGACCCCACATAGGTCAGCCCAAAGACACAACAGGAAGAATATGAGGTCTCACTGGTTCACAGACCCAAAAAAACAACTGTTTGACTGTGCCTTCAGGTAGGCCTACAAAGCATCACCTGTGTTACAGAGCTGAAGGGTGTCTCACACAGCTTCAGAAGCTGCTTTCCACAATGTACACAAAAGTTGCACACAAAAATGTTGACCTTCAGCAGCTGACATTGTTGCAGCTGTTCTTTAAGATGTTAAAGTAACTCACACCTAGGCCTTGCAGACCCAGAGAAAATTCTTCTTTCTGTGACGCACCATTTGCATTACTTTTGTCAAGCATTATTTAATATTTCCAAATTAATTTTTTCTTAGAGGGATGATAAGCCAATAAAAGTACATGGAAAATATTCTGAAATCTGAGAAATCTTAAAAGATGAAGATACAAATAAAAAAACTGAAACTAATGGCTGCGGTTTTGTTTGTTTGTTTTTCAATTATTTATGCTATTTCATGCAATATTTAAGGGGGGGGGGGAAAGCACAGTGACATGTATGAGTAACTTCAAATAAACTGCCTTGTATTGGATGAAATCAGGAATACTGCAACTTAATTCAACATTTATATCATCACTCTCCCACGCTCCCCATCTGAAAGATGCAGTGCCCTGTAATTGCAGATAAGGAAACAGAATTCTCTTGTATGTTCACTTTCATGAAAGATAAATTTGCTTTGTTCTCTATTTTGGTCCCTAATTCAGAAAACCACTTAAACATATGCTGAAGTTCATAATTTGCCACTCTACCACTTATGCATCTACTCAGGAATATGCCTAAAGTCAGGCATATGCACAGCACACTGCTGACTGTGGACCTTAGAGCATTCTGTTCATTTCTGCAGCTATTCTAATTTAGTGACGTAAATGTACAAGGAAGTAACACATTTTGAGCAATTTTAGCACTCACTGGCAAAAGTGAGTTTTGAACTTGCCTATCCCCACAAACAGTCTGAAAAATTATTAAAAATTAATAGCTAATTCTTTATACATTTCAGAAACTGCTTAATTCCAGCAATTACTTTGAGCTGTCAGGATAGTGAAATACTATGGCATGAACTTTCACTTTGTATCATTGCTGAGCAACCAAACCTGGAGCTGAAATGCTGCTCTCCTTCTTAGGAAACAGTTAAAAAAAAACACAACAAACCTTCTTATGAACATGTGGCATGTCAAATATTATTTGTAGAAGCTATTCAGTAAGTAATTTCAAATAACTAAAATGCAAAGAAACCGCAGGATGTTCACAAACAATTTTCAAATAGAAATGGAAGAGGAATTCATTAAATAAATTATTTGCTATAAATTATTCACCTACCTCTAATCTTACTACCACTTAGACTATAAAATTCATGCCATAAAAGATACAGGATTCGTGCCATAAATGATACAGGATACATAATAAGGCATCATTAACTTATGCATTTCCCAGTGCTGCTATATTTTGACTGTACAGTTATATGTGCATTATTATATATATTATACATATACACATGCATTAAGACATCCTTTTGTCTTTAATGGACTTTGAGTGTAATACGTTTCTGTTTTTAAAGCTAAGCTAAGGAGACCTAGTCTGATTTTAGCTTCTAAGTTGATTTTGAGCTCCAAGGCTGAATAACTCTTCAAATCTGAGAGAATAATCCAAGCTGTACTCTGAGCGAAGCCAAAATGAACGGAAGCCTTACATAGTTCACTAATTTAGTGAGATTTCCACAACTTGGGCCCATTTCACATAAATTCACAATTAGAGGTGGACATTCCTTTGTGTCTATCAACTTATGTTCACACAGTGAACATTTTCATAAAGGTGAAAGGGGTGAGGAGAAGCTGGAAGCAGATCACTGGCAGGAGACAACAGTGACCTTCTGGGACCCTCTGGCCAGCACTGGATCACAGGGTCAGCAGCATCCCCACAAGAATCACTTTTCCCCTCCAGCAGCTGCAAGAGAAGCTGCCAGCTGTGCCCTGGCTATATGGCCAGAGGAACAAATTCCAAAAAGAAACCTAAATTACACTATGAAAATTATTTTAGCCACAAAAACAAAATCCCAGAAAGGATTCTCACTTGTAACCAGGGATGAAGGAAGCTTTTTCTTCTTGTTTGTGTCCTGATTTGTTCTAAGTGACAGCTATATTCCACAGCTTGTTTGATCTCCAGCAGTTGTTTTATTATCTTATATCATAACTGTTTATTTTTAATTAAAAGTACAATGATTGTCACTGAATTTCTCCATTTGTGGAAAACTGATACAAGTTGTCATTCTTTGGTTGTGGAGAAAGAGAATAAAAAAGGATTCTTGCAGTTGTCAGAAGAATCTCTCAATTATCTCCTAAGCAAATTCTATTGCAGTGAGTTGCAATTAAATGCTACTCCTTACCATCCATGCATGGTTTTACACCTTGGAAAGGAAAGAAGAGTTGGTTTGGCAGAGTTTCATCATTCTGACTGGCTCATAGCAGGTTCAGTCCTCAGCCCAGTGGATGTCAGGTGCATTTGTCCAGCCCAGGACTGTGGCCCTACACACGGTGTTATTACACACTGGTATTTCCACAGACCTTCTGAGTGCTTGAAAAGACCCCCAGAGGAGGCAAGACCATGGGGTCCTCTCACACCAGAGACCTCTTGAAGGCTCCAATGCCAGGTCCTGACACACAGACCTCAAAGCTAAATAAGCTTTACCACAGCAGTTTCTACATCAAACACAGGGAAAATAGCTGTGGCTCTGCTGACAGGACTGCTTCCACTCTTGCTTATTGCCAACATAAATTCACATCAGCTAGGCTGTTTAAAAAGGACCTGAGGGAATTGTGTGCTTAATTCCCATAGGTATCTTATAAAATCCCAATTGTAACAGACAATGCTCTATTTTTTTCTATTTTCAGGGTGAAGCCACACCATGGGTAGAGAGTGGATAAGGAAGAAGGGCTGCATTAGACCCAATGGAAACCAAGCTTCCCTTAAGCAGTGAAGAAAATACTTCACAATGCCTGAGGACCAGACTCACACTTCTCTGTAGGAGTGCCCTGGCTAGCACATCTCCACCATGCAGGGCAAAACTCACACAGAAACAGAACTTGAAGGCAGGAAAGTCACGTCTCAGACCATCCTGCGCCTCCCAAACCAGCCCTAATCTGATCCTGATTAGCCCTGGCTGATCCTGCAGCAAAACCCAGTCGGGAAAGATTGCCTCCAAAGTGTCCTGAAGGCACAGATTATTTAAGATTGCCACCAGTGTCACACTGCACCCAGCATGTGAATAGGCAGCAAGCTGGAGGTGAGGAAGACAGATACCTTGCACACACAGTCCGCTCACCTGTGACCCCAGAGCCACCCCTCTGGGGATCCCAAGCAAAATATTCATCATGAAGATGGTCAATTCAAGGATGAGGGAAGAACTGCATTTGATTTAGTTGCTGCAGATTTTCTCTAGAGACTCAGAATCGACAACCACCCATGAGCCACTGCCACGAAAACTCAGGATGAAAAGTATCCAGCAGGCCACTGATTAAATCAGTGGCCAGGCAGCATTGTCCAGTGGAGAAGGCATGGGCTGGCAGTCAGGAGATGCAGGCTCCAACCCCACGTTGGCCATGGGAGTCCTGCATGACCATGGCAAAAGCACTTCCCATCTTAGGGCCTCAGTTTTCCCCATCAGCTGCATGGTGATCTAGATAACAGGGCAGTTACCTGAGTCAGTGAAGAGAAAGATTATACAGGGATTAGCATTAAAAAAGTGGGTGGGCAGAGCGCAGCATAGAGAGGAAGGGTTGTGAAAAATACATGGGCCTCTGTCTTCATGCTCCTCATCTCTTTCCACAAAGTGGTTACTAAAAGCAAAAATAGTATGCTCTCCCTACAAAGGCAGCACACAGCAGACACATATATTTAGAACACTGTGAAATAAATACTGACTTTTGTCCAAGGTAGGAAAAAGGTACCCTGTGCTACAGAGAGGGAGAAAGACAAAGACGACTGAAGTCACCCTGAAGCAAGAAAAAGGAAAGAATACACACCTCTGGGACAGATTCAGCTGTGGTATAAACATGGATGTTAGCCATATTGAAGAAGGTCAGGAATAAATGACAAAGCTCTCACGAGCCTGACCTGGAGGTCCATCAGGTGCTAGATGTGTACAGGACAAGCACTCATCTTCCTGAATGTCAAATGAGTAATTTCAAATCCCCAAATAAATGGTAGGACACTGCAGCAGAAACAACCCTCAGGAAGGACAGGACAGAACACCTTTTCAGTAATTTTATTTTGCAGCTTTTTCAGCTTGCATAGCTATCCCCCTTGCCCAGCTGAGGATGTCACATGCTGCTTTTCCTCTCCCAGGAGAAATCAATCTGTCACTAGGGCCACTCTCTCGACACTATCCCCCAACATGTGTTCTCTACCCCTTCTGCTTGCTCAGAGCACAGAAATGACAGAACAGAAACCCAGTGGCAGCAGGTGGGAATGGAACCCACATCCCCTAATCCCAGTGCTCTCAGCCAAAAAAAAAAAAAAAAAAGGAAAAAGCAAAAAATAAAGAGCTCCCCCGATCCCCTGGTTTTTCCCTTACATGCATAGCATCACTGCTGCTGAATTGCAGCCTCAGAGCAAGGAAAGAAAGAGGCCCAAAAGGCAGCTAGGAAACCCACCGTCCATTGGCTTCCCTCCACACGAGGCGATCGGACTCCTTCTGCTGCAGTGCCTTGGCAAGCACACCTCGCTCTGACTCAGCACCTCGCCGGCACCTCCTGTCAATTATTCCCACAAACTGCTGACGCCGGAAGGGCTATTTGCAATTAGGATGCAACACAAGCCGGTGGCGGTGGGATGCCTCAGCTCCCCCCCTTCACCTGCAGCGGTGCCCTCGCTGTGAGCCCTCTGGCTCGGGGCTGGAGCTCCCAGCGAGGGTGAACTGTGGGGGACAGGGCACGTAGTGCAGGAGGGCTGGAGGATGGGGACCAGGGGGTGGGGGAAGCCTGCCTGTGTGTACCTATTCTGTGCATAAAAAGACAACTGCTGTCAATGTGGCAGATGAAATGAAGTCATGTAAAAAAAAAAAAAAAAAAAAAAAAGTAAAAAAAAAAGGCAAAACAGCCCCTGGGAATAAGGGCGAGAGCAGCAAGACAGATGAAACTATGCAGAAAAGCTACAGGAGAGCTAGCAGGAGCATTCCCCAAAGAACAAGCAAAGCACAGCCTTGCTGCAGCTCCTGCAGCTGAGATGCACAAGCCTGCTCTCCCTGTCCGAGGCATCTCCAGCACAGAGAGGGAGGCGCTGATTGCGGATGAGTCCCGTAATAAGGGCCCAGGGCGCAGCAGCTGTTTCAGGGGCAAAAGGAAGGACTGCCCTTGACAAGCCAAGGACATGAGGCTTCTGCAGACAGACTGAGGCCATTCTGTCCCTCTGCCAAGTAGCCAAGGTCCTCCCAACCTCTCCGAGTCACTAGCTCACACAGCCAGAAAGACAAGCAGGTCTGCACATGAGCAGCTCCACAAGCCATGGAGATGTTCAGACAACAAACCCTGTCAAACAGTGAAGATCAACCACACAGTTATGGAAGCAGCCCAGAAATCACACAGGCTCAGCAATGCCCTGCAGAAGCCCTCCATCATCTTCTGCTCCATTAAAGCAACCCGTCTTCCCCCCATCCCTGTCTCCTTCCCTGGTCATGGGGAGCACCAAGCACCCTTCACTGCCACAGGCAGCGAGAGGCAGCAGAGTGAGTGATGCACTCCATGCAGGAAATCCTAGGGAGCCTTTTACCAATAAGCAGGGTTGCATTTGCTGAGATATCACCTCCAAACCAAACATTTTGGAGTGCAGCTAATGCTGATAGACCACATGGGAGCACAGATCAGAGCAGGTGGTGTGGAGCTGGAGCAAAAACTCCAAAAAGCACTTTGGGTTCGATGCAGCAAACCAGTCCCTACAACATGATGCAACAACCTCTTTTTGCAGCCATACCAAGCAACACAGTGTCCAACATGCCTTGCAGTCTGCGTGCCCGCAGCAGCAGAATTCATCACAGACTCATGCCCTGCCTGGAAATCCAGTGTGGGTAAAGAGGCAAAGACATCAAACTGCAGAATGGGTGATATACAAATCTCATCTAGATAGCTATGGCTGAAAAGGGAGAAAAGTTAACTAAAAAAAACAACTCACTAAAGCAGCGTGTATTTTCCAATGGCCTCCTGATCAGGTAAAGAATATCAACTTCACTGTGTGGAGTGAGAGCAAAGGAACAAAGTCAAAGAAAACAGAAAAAAATGGTGACTTCAGCAACATGTGCAGGAATTAGCTAAGAGTCACAGCAGGCTACAATTCCGCAGCGTCTAAAAGAGCGTAGGTAGGACTTGGAACAACCTGTCCCAGCACACTTAGAAGCTAAAACCCTGCAACTGATCTAAAGATACAAAGTAACAGTGACTGCTACACAATCAAATTTAACATCCCTGTGAGAAATACAGTATCAATTTTGCATTGTGCCTTTTACATGTTAGAAAAAACAATTAGAAGTAGAAAGGCTCAAAACAGTCCAACTCCAAAAGCAGTGGAACTGAAATTGTTACACTGTACAGTGGTGTGCGGAAGCAATCTCAGCATCATCACTGAGAAGGTACTCAGTGCTCTAAACAAAAAACTGCTGAGAAGCAAGAGAACACATTGTATGGCCAAACAACAGAAACAAGAAGTGATTCAGTCTAAACAGTTGCCTCATAAAATGGTAGATAGGACTGAAAACAAAACTGAAGGCCAAGTGCAAAAGCCAAAACACAATCACTTCAGTACATTTAAGAGACAAGTCCAGAAGTGCAGAACAGTTGAAGAAAGAAATTTCTCAAGTGGCTGTAACCAGCAAAGACCAGCAAACTCTTGCTAGGTCAGGTGGTTCTTGAAGTTGGTGTGCTCTTCATAAGGGAGCTACAGGCTAACCTGGAAGTGTCAGCAGGGCTTGGTTAAACCAGCCCCGTGCCCTAAGCCCATAAAAGTACACAATAAGGGACAAACCAAGCTCAGGGGAACTTATGGCCCTGCAATCCACTCTAATTTTGGAAGGAAAAGGACAGTACTAAGTAATTAATTTTCTGTCACTTCAAAGTGCACCTGCTAAACTGTTCTGGGCAGGATGCCAGTCCACTGCCAGACCTGTCCCCTGCTTGCCTGGCGTGGGAACTCCTCCCCTTGCCTTGCCCCAGTGGGGTTCAGGCCAGCTGAGGTCAGGCTGAGTCCAGAGCTGCTGCCCCACTCCTCAGTGCCCAGGCTCAGAGGCATGGGAGCCCCTCTCCCCCTGCCCTCGCTCTGGCCCTGATTACAAGGGATTACCCCCAGGTTTCTAACCAGTTCTGGGGTGGTTTAATCTATTCCTTAATATCTGGAAGAGAGACAGGAAGCTGGCAAAGTGATTTGGGCTAGCTGAGACAAAAGAAGATTGAGAGAGACTTCCAAGGGATCTGACAAAGCTGAGCAAGTGGGCAGCATAATGCAGGATGAAATTCAACATTACCAAACAGACAGTAATAAGAACTTGAGAGAATAATCTGAACTACTCATATACCATGGGGCTCTAATTCAAATGTAATCGCTTGAGAAAAATATCTTGGTATCACTGTGAACGGCTCAATGAAAACATCTGTTCAACATACAACGGTGGTCAAAGAAGCAAGCAAGCTGTCAGGGTGTCTAAAGGCAGAGGCTGAAAAGAAGAACGCTGGAAGTATTCTAATGCCACCATGAACACTGAAAGTGCACCCTCAGCTGGAATTGCTGGGGTTACTTCTGCATGGCACATTTGAAAATGCAGAAGGCAGAGAAAGGTTTTGTCATTCATCAGTCAAAAACACTTAATGGTCAAACACTGTTAAAATTGGGACAATTTAACTTGGAGATGAGTTAAATAGAAAGAAATTATCAAATAAGAATGAAAAAGTGAAACAGGTACATCTCTGTGAGTTTTGTTTGCTTGTGAGCTTTTTGTGTTTGCTTGTTTTTTCAAGAGAAAAAACGAAAGGTTGTTTAGCATAATTGAAGAGCAGGAAACATGACCAGACATAGGGAAAATATTGTCATTCTCCTTTTCTGGTTTTACTTTTTCTACTTCTTCTAAGCACAGACAATAATTAACTACCAAGAATGATTAGCCCATGTTATAGTCACGTCAAGACCTCAGCAGAAATCACAGAGGCCCATGCATTCATAAGGATATTGGGAACATCCACAGATACATCAGGTAGAACGAAAAAACCCCAAAAATAGAATGAAAAAAGCATAACATCACTATACCCTCATGCTTCCAGGCACTAGCCAACTTCTAATTAGTGGGGATTAGGAAGTAATCCCCCCAGTGGGCCTGCAGAGAGGGTGTGCTGCCCACTTGCTCCTGGCAGAGCTATTAATGTTCTGGGCAGAGGGAGAGCTGAGCCTGCAGCCCACCCGCAGCCTCTCAGCTCGGGAGGCCGAGGGCTTGGTGTGTCCTGGGCCACTGCACACCCACCCTGCTGGACACCAGCTCAGACACAGCACCAGGGGGCTCGCTCAGCCCAGCTCAACCTGGCCCCTGGCAAGAGGGAAGTTTTACATCTGCTGCTTTGCAAGTTGGGGGGCTTGCCTGAGGAAGGGGAGGAGATGGATGCTTTATTCATTCTGCATTGGTAGAAGGAATATATGACTTAATTCATTTTATGGCAAGGAAGTGGAGTGTGCTCATACCCTAAAATTAAGAGAAAATCAGGTTTTGTAGGCATTGAAGTCCAGAGCAATGCATACACCAGCCTATTCCTAGGGCAACCTGTAGCACAGACATGACACCAGACTCCCCTTTGCTAAATGTTTGGCATCAGTTTCTCACTGAGGAGGTTTTGGCACCTCCCATTGGATCATCCAGATTTGGCCATGGCAGCAGAGACCAATGGACTGACCCGACCCAGGACTGCCTAGACAGGCTGCTGCAGAAACGCACCACAGATTGTAAACAGGGTGTCACTGCCTCCCCACAAACAACACCCCTGGCTTCAACATTCCTGGTAAAATCAAAGCCCAGAGGTAACTGGAGTAAGTGGAGTTCAGATGCTGGCTTTCTCCTGCTGATGCTTGTGAAGCAGAAGCTCATGTTCTCATAGCTACGTTGGCTCATGAGAGTATGAGAAAATAACTGCACAAGTTTTTGTCCCTAAATAAGCAATTTGATGAGCATAATACCAAAATTACACTTGAAATTAGCTTCATGCAGAGATGCAAATGTACAAGTATTGCTATGCTGCCAGGAGGAGAGCTGTGGCTCTGCACATGCACAAATAATAAGGGACTGAGCTCAACCTGCCAGTCCTGTTCTGATTTCTCCAGTGACTGTTCCAGAAGGAGAAACAAATATTAACAAATATTTGCTGTATTTCCTAAATAGAAACTTGACTTTTTCAGTACAATGCTCTACAGCACAATGAATAAGGAAAGGACAAGAGCAGTGCACGTGTACATGGTGTTTGCATACGTGTCAAGATGGCAAAAATAAAGGGCAAAGACTGGGCACAGGTACTAGCAATTGCTGCAAGTTGGTTTTTATCTCTTTCAAATGCCCTTTTTAAATGTCCTGCAAAAACACAAAAGCAGCAACCACTAAAGCTTTACTGAAGTTACTTCCACTAAACCAAAACTGATCAAACATGGGATTTTTTGTAAAATCATAACTGCGTTTCAAAAGAAAAACAGGGAGAAAAAAAATCAAAATGTAGAAACATTCAGTTTAAGCATCTTTGGTATGAAAAATTTTGACTTTTCACATCAAAATATCTTTTTGCTTAGGGTACTTCCTTGTATTATAACAATACAACTCCACAAAGAGACAAAATATCAGTGTCCTAAGATGGAATTTATCTCAAAAATTTCCTTTCAAAACCATCAAAGCATTTGACTTCCACTTCCATTTAGAATGAAGCCAAATTCCTCAATTCTGATGAAATAGAGCAGCCCAATATGTGCAGTGAAAAAAAAGGCAGAAGCCAGGACACAAGTGACCTCCAAAACCAAAGAGATGAAAACTTCTAAGAAAAACAAAAACCAGCTTAAAAGTTCACTCTGCACAGTAAAAAATATTGTGCTTTCTCCCTGGTGCACAAGGCATGAAACAGTTGCAAGAATAAAGTGAGGCATATGACCAGGAGCCCTGTAATTGTGACTTCTCTAAAGGAGAGGCTGGGCAAATGTCCTACCTGACAGCAAGAAAATAATTTCATCTCTGCACAAGTCAGTTTTCCATGCTGTAAATCAAACCGACTTCCCTCACAAAGTAAGTTTGGAGACTCTCAATTAGATAATGTTTATAAATAACTGTGCAAACACAGGGTAGTAATAACCAGAGAACTGTCTTTGCTACATTGCTGTCTGTTAAACAACCAGGAGCTAAATTTTTCTCTGAACACTTACAAAAGGGAAGGCAGCACTAATGCTCCTCAAGGAGGAAACTACAAAGAACAGATTTTCAGTGCATGCACTTCTCCTTGAAATAAACTGTGTTAAAAGCACTTTACTTAAAAAGCACGATGATAGTAGCATCCTGCTAAATATAGATGACTCACCACAATTTAGTAGTGAACATCCCTAAAGAGGACCATTACATTATTGCTTAACCTGCTGCATAAATTTAAGCATCCTCCTGTGGTTACAGTTTGTTCCAAGACACTCAAGACTACTACCAGCATCCACTGACCTTCAGTGGGTCACAAGGTCTCTCTGAGTCTTGCCTTCTCCATCTGTACTATTGGTACAAGAATAAAAACACTACTCTCCCAAGAAGGCAGGAAAAATAATTCCTAAGTTTCCTAAGTTAAGGAGTTGTTTATACCATACTTTGTATATCCATATTACTACTGAGCGACTAAATATAGCTGCTCCTGAGGCACTCTGAGATCCCTTGAGAACAGAATCTTATAAAAAGAAAATTGCAGTTTAGGCAATACTGAAGAAACAGTGATAAAGAATTGGTTTCCAAAATAAGGGAATGATGCCCACTTCAAAAAAAAGTAGTTAATGCATCTGTGCCTACCGCTGGGGACCAAGGTCAGGTCACGAGCAAAATGATTTATCTACACGTCACAAAACCACACAGCTTGACACAAATGGCAATCTGTTCCAAAAAAGCACTGCAAAAGCATGGAAGGGCAAGGGAGTGACACAGTACTCCCTTTCTAGGGCTGAGGACCTGGTGCAGGGCTGGGAAGCATGGGTGGGTAGGACAAGGGTGCTGCAAGGCCAAAAGAGTTTCAGCTGTGAGAACCTCAGACCGACGGTAGGGCGACTCCAACAAGTCATGTGAGGAGTCGTAGACCTGCTGTTGCATTAATCCACTACAGCCAGGCACCCTCACCCCCTGCTCTTGCAAGATCCATCTGCAGTGGACTGTAACACACTGAAATCTCACCTGTTGCAGTTCTGTGTCACAGGATCCAAACACCATGCAGTTAAAAAACACGTCAGCTCTGCACTCTGACTGTACCCGATGTGTGATTTCTACCACATTTGACAATTTACAGGATGCTATTTCTGGAGACATAGGAGGATTGATTAGCAATCCCAGGTTTAGTTTCAAAGCTCTAAAGAGAATTCCCTCCTATCTTTCCCTAGATTCCTCCTTGGAAAATATTATTTCCACAACACATTATTACGGTTATAATGTTTTAGAGGGAAAACATAGATGCTGCCCTTGGCCCAGGACATTAACATGGGTATAATAGGGCCAGAAAATGGGCAACTAGCACCAGTTACAAAGGATAATTCTTATTCTAAAAATTGCAAAGCAACATAAGAAAATAGCTCTATAATAATTGACTGAAATATCACTATGAAGTCTAATTTTATTTTATTGTAGGTATAAAGTGTGAGAATGATGAAATGACCTCCAAAGTCTTTTTTCCCCCCAACAACTTTCATTTTCTTGGCATTAAGTATTTTGCCTGATTATACACTCTTACAGTTTCAGATCCTTCTTTTAAATCTTATTTTTAACTTAGGAATCACTTTGCATATGACCCCTCATTTTCTTCTATCTTCTAAACCAGTCTAAAATCTCAAAAATGGGGAAAAAAATTTAAAAATCACTCTTCCTAACCATACTTGGCAGCCCAGAGTAGAAACACACTTACTAATCTTCTGCAAATGTTGTTTAGAAAAAACTCTCCCAATTTAATTTCAGCTTTCCTGGGTGTATGTCTGTTCCTTATCCCTTACAGTGTTTTCTTTTCAAACTCAAGAACCACCGAAAAATATGGCCATGTTGTGTTCCACAAAAATAACTGTGTACCACAGCTATTTTCATCTACCACCATCTTCTAAAGACTTTTCCTAAGACAAAATGAAAAAAAAAAGCCAAGGTTGAGACATAGGTGTTTCATTCAGGTAACTATGAAGTCTTAAAGGAAATTGCAAGAAAAACCATTACACTATTGGAGATAAATATTTCATGGAAAAGGGTGTTTTCACACCTAGTTCTGTCCAATGTCACTGTCCCCATGTGCCCTCAACAAAAAAAAAAGTAAATATTGAGTCAATTGCTTAAAAGGATGATTAAATATCCCTTCAATTTTAACCTTATATCTGATTACTGTTGTATGTTTTTGCAGTGACATCATGTCAACAGGACTTCACCACTTATATGACATTAACTGGAGCAAGTCCAGTAACTCCATAGACATTTACACCTTTGCAATGGCTGCAGGCAAAAAAACCCTGTAGCACTGAGAACCTGAAAATAATTGAACTTGCTTTCCAAATTGGAAAAAGGGAGAAAAGAAAATCAATAGTGTGAAGTATGAAAGCTGAGATTATTTCTTTCAACTTAATGCTAGTAAACTTTATTTTTTTTTTTTCCATAATTCATCTCTTTGAAGTCAGCAGGTGCAATTTCCAGTTAATGCATGAGACTCAGACTCCCAAACATTTTCTGAGGACAGGAATGCAGGGTGCATTTGAGGCTGAAGCATTTGTGAAAAGTTCATTTATCCATCACAAGACTTGTTTCTAACCAAGTCCTGCATAGAGGGGAAAGCCTGCTGTGCCTTGCAGGGCAGTGAGAGCTCGGCACAGCCACCCAAGCAGCAGACTCCACCCATATCCCGACTGTGAGGAGGTTTCATCTAGACATTGCTGAGACATCTCTGGTCCTCTCATGAGAGATCCCATTGTTTCTTACTGTCCTCCCTCTGTCTCAGGGACCTCTTGCAGCAAGTTTCCCAGTTTCCCAGCAGTGAAGGTGGCCCAGCTGTCTCAAAGCTGTGAGCTGCTCACTGTTGAGCTGAGCTCTGCAAAACTGCTTAGCGAGTGTCTGCATTAAAGGCCAGACCTTAAGAAAATTGCCATGTGAACCTCTGCAAACCATAACCGAGCGGGCTGCTCTAAAGTTTAGCATTACTTGAAAGGAGGCATTGCCACCTGATCAACAGATGAGCCTGAACATCTTGCACTTGGTAGTTTCTTCTGCTGCCCTTAATGCAGCACCTCCTGGTGCTCCCCGGCAATGCACTAAGTGATGTGAGTAGCATCTGTCATACGCAATTTGTTTCCTCTCCGCACAGAGCCCAGGGAACACACCTTATTTTGGAAGGGCTATAGGGGGCGGGAGGTGCTGGAGCCTCCACGTCCCCGGGGGCAGGCACGTATCTCAGAGCTGAAGCGGTGCGCCGTGTGCCTGGAAGGAGGAGGCACAGGAGAGGATGGGGGGGACACAGGGGGCTCCGAGCAGCCTGTCACCATCTCTGCGGAAAGTTCCCTGCTGCCTCAGGGCCTGAGGGATAGACCAGAGTTTTCCACACAGGTGAGCTTACCAAGGGGCTAGGCCCTGACAACTGAGCATAACGTGAAGCCCAGTTTCAAGCAAGTTTTACGGCACGGTAAAAAATAAATTAAATAAAATATGTATATATAAGAATAGAAGGAAGGATGGTGCAGCGGAGGCAGCAGAAGGAGCCGAGCAGAGCAGCGCTCCTTCCCCACGCCTGCCTGCAAAAGCGCTCGCCCGCCGCCGCATTCCCGAGCATCCCCGGCGGGACCGCAATCAAAACTTCCCCACGCGCGGGGCACCGCCGTGGCACCGGCGGCGGCGACCCCGCGGCCGCAGGGCGATGCCCCGTGCCGGGCGCCGCGCCCCGCTCCGCCCGTGCAGCACTCACCTCTCAGGGCCAGGAGCGCGGCCAGGGCTGCCGGCACCCACCTCCCGCCGCCGCCGGGGCGCCGCCGCGTCATGCCGGGCCGGGCGAGGGGCGCGGAGCGGGCCGCCGAGCCCTGCCTTTCCCCGCCGCCGCCGCAGGTGCCGCCGCCGGTGGTGCCGCCGCCGTCCCGGGACCGCCCGCTCGCGGCGAGGCTCCGCCGTGCCCCAAGCCCCGGTCGCCCGGGGAGGGCGGCAGGCACGGCGGCCGGACCGAGAGCGCAGCCTGGCGGCCCCGAGCCGCCCCCGCAACCCGCCGGGCTGCGGCTGTCACCCCCCGCGCGGCACCGTCCCGGCGCGCAGCGGCACGTCCCACCACCCTCCTCCTCTCTCCGCGCAAATTGGGGGTTCCCCCCTCCTCCCCTTCCCCGCCAACCCGATGCCGCCGCATCCGTAGGGATGCTACACGGGCCAGGGCGTGGAGGTGCGGTCCAGCGCAGGGCTGGAGACTGCCCCCCCACCGCTCCTCCGGATCATCGCGGCAGCGTGGGGGCTTCTTCTTTCCGGAGCCTGCCTACAGCTGCATTGAAGACGGCAGCGGCAGCGCACAGCAAAATATTTGGGATGGTCTGCATGGGACTGGTCGCCGCTGCAGCGCACGGTATAAACACTGCAAAGGTATGAACCACCCTAACTCCGCCATGCAGGAGCCTGGGAAACACGAGCATTCCGCACTCCTGTAAAACCGACCAAGGTATCTTCAAAGGGTGTGAGGCAGGTCTCGGAGTTGGGGAACTGCAATACTGTGTAACGCAGGAATCGCCAACAAGTTGTGTCACAAGCTTAAGTCAGTGCAGTTCTTAAGGCTGCGCAGAAAAATTAATCAGTTGAAAATCAGCACACATCAAGTGTATGTAGAGGGTAGAAAAGGAGAAAGGGAACCCTTTATGAATTTAGGATGAGCTT
The DNA here is from genome assembly GCF_028551555.1 of Melozone crissalis. Taxonomy (NCBI): domain Eukaryota; kingdom Metazoa; phylum Chordata; class Aves; order Passeriformes; family Passerellidae; genus Melozone; species Melozone crissalis. The sequence goes on along the minus strand of NW_026535786.1, from coordinate 16,151,426 downwards.
GTGGGGAAAGGAACAAGCAGAAAGCTTGAACAAAATGACTCCTCACACACAGCCAGCTCCCTGTCCAAGTCTGATCATGGTAGTTTTGCTTTGTGAAAAAAAGCAATTTGACAAGGAAAACTCTCTAACAATTCTGTCAAATGTCCAATTGCTTCATTCCCTCACTCAACGTTTCCTCCCCAGCAAAGCACAGCTATGCAGCCTTTGCATCCTGCAGGCAGCAAATCCATCTTGTCATGCTTCTCCCCACCTCCAGTCACAGTCCCTGGGAGCATCCCCCTGCCCAGACTACCCTATTGTTCAGCACTGTTCAGGTTTCTGCCTCCTCAGTTGTCTCAAAAGGCGCTCTGACCCTTTACATGGCTCCACTACCCCTGTGAAGAGTGGTGGAGGAGAGCTGCACCCAGGAGTGAAGATGGCAAGGAAAGGTCTCAGGGGTAGAAAAACATAAATTTCTTTAAGAACCATGCAAAAAAAGCAAGCTGGTGCCCATAACAACAGCATGTGGAAAGCTAACTACCATTTCACCAGCCTTGGTTAGCCTAGGTTAAGCTCTGCCTTGGACAGCATCAAGCTTTGGCAAACCTCTACCAGAGGACTAGGTAAAAATGTCACCCCAGCAGTCCAGGTTTACCAGTTATCTTGGTTCTGAAATAAAACTACTAACTCTGTTTACAAGGAGCAATGGTTGACCTACCCTTATCAGGCAGCAAAATTGCTCACTGCCACATGCGCTGGGATTTCATTCAGCAAGTGGTGGCTCAGAAAGTCGAGAAGGCATCACATGGTGACTCAGGGGATGTACCCTTTAGTCTCTTTGCAGGTTGGTCTGGTGCATGCTGCATGTTCTCCAACATCAAACCTGATGAGGCAGGTGTTCTGACAGCTCTAGCACTCTAGCAAAGCACCCTCCACCCCAGCCCTGCCATGGGCAGGCAGACTTAAAGAGGATTTTGCTCCATTAAGGAGCCAGCTCTTGGCAAAGGCTCAAGCAGCTGAAGCATAACGCTTCAGAAAAGCATCAAAGGGAGAGCCATAGCCCAGCTGTTCCCCTCATTCTGTGGCAATATGGGAATTGAAGTTTTCTCAGACTCTCTCAGATTGCTTCTCTTTTCTCCAGCTGACTTGCTGCATTTTTCATCAAGCAAAAGGACAAAGGAAAATGATGATTTTATGATCAGAAGCAGTTCCAGGAAACCTCCATCCTTGCGCATACACACAGTGACCACCTTGAGGAATACAACGAGTATGTCCACACATTCACTTACAATGAAGGCTCATGAATGTTTCTTGCCAAACATAACCTCCTTCAGCAAACTCAAGGGCAGAGAGCACAGAGCATATTTGGCACAGTGGCCTGCCACTGCCCTTACTCCTGCAGATCACTTCCAAGAAAGAAAAGATGCAAAGACAAATCAAGTGAAAACAAGAAAAATTGCATATTCTCCCTAGGACTGCCGCACTGCCTTCCTGATCTGCCAAGACTTGGAAGCTGTCTTGACCTAATGGAAATAAGTGTGTTTTTTAGTATAAGGACACAGTGCATTTAGCAAATGCCATCCCAGCTCACTTTGGACTGTTCCTTGCATCCTGCTGTGCATCAGCTGGCAGGTAAACAGCAAAGATCAGTTCACCCTCTACAGTAAATGAATTAATGTGCTTCCTAAAAAGTGCAGTGAGCATAATGTGAACTGAGAGCCTGGTGGTCAGAGAAAGCATTTTTGCCCAAAATGGACCCAAACGACTCCCTCCTGATGCAAGCTGCTAGGATCAGGGAGCATTTTAATCAGCTTTCAGACCTGGTCACCGGCAGCAGATACTGTACCATACCTACAAACCACAGTGACACAGCAAGTGACTTTAGCTGCTTCTTGTAGCAACAGCAAGAACAATCTGTGGCCACACTCCAGAAGGATGGAGCAGCCACAGGGAATAATAATCTTCAGATGCACCAGTCAGTCCTCTCACTCTGGCTCCCTCTTCACCTTATCACCACTTCCAAAAATAGGTTACAGATTGTACAGAAAGGACGTGGCCGAGGAGATACTGTTCCTGGAACTCTGAATTTCTACTTCAGCTGTCCTTGAGCCTCCACAAAATATTAGACTTATGCCAACCATTTATCCAGGGAGTGCAGCACACTCTAGCCTGTTGGACACTAGAGCTATGAGCACAGATATTTGCTGCTCTAGCAGTCCATTTTCCCACCAGTGAGTGTCTATACCTCTTCCTCGGCATCGATGGAGTAGTACATCATGGACAGAGGAGATGTGATTTGCCATATCCCAGGCTACATTGCTCAGAAGAACACACAAGGATCCTTTAACTGAAGAGCTAAGATACTTCCAAGATTGTGCATGTTAGGCTGGACAAGGATAGAAAAAAAAAAAAGAAAAATAAAAAAGAAAGAAAGAAACCACTCCCACCTTCTTCTTTTGAAAGAATTATGATAAGTAATGTAATTCTCATGTCTCAATGAAAAACATCTCTGTGAGTCAAATTTGAAAAGAAAGCTTTTTTCCAGGATGATGCTACCTTTTTTTTTCCCTTTTGCCTTAACATGGCTCTAAAAATCCAGTGGGGATGCAGTTGGGTTCAAGGGCTGCAATAGATGCCAGGCCTTACATCACCATTGCTGTCTCCCAGCTTGTTACTGGGTTATCTATTGTCAGATGGGAATTTATTGAAGGTGACATTGCTTACAAATTGATCAAAATCAGCTTCAGTGAGGTGTCCTTCCAAGATATAAAAAGATGGATAAAATTCACTCAGTTGACCATTAATAACTTCAGTCTGTGAAATTGGTTATCTCCCTTTGACAGACGAAATAGAGTTTGCAGATTGAACTGTTTTAATCCTATCTGAGAAGAAATATGACAGCCCTTCAAATATATACCAAATTAACTATGTCTGTACCTTTTCAATAAAACTAATTCAAACAAAACCCTGGGTTTATTTTGCTGAACACCTGTGTATACAAAACAGAGGTCACTAAATAGAAGAAAAAACAGTGATAACTCTGTCAACTTGTCTATCACAGGTTTTTTTTCTTACTGGACACAGGACTGGTTATGTGGGAATTCTGTCCCAAGTGTAAAGGTTTGTGCTTTTGAAAGCCTGCATAGTGGAACAAGCAGGAGCATCAGGAGGGAGATGTGCCCTCACTGTCCAGCACCAGGTGCAGTCCAGTGCAGGTGCTGTGTATCCAATGCATGGCCAGCATAGGCTTTTGGGTGAGCCCTGTCCAGTCCATGTGTTGGTCAGGATAACCTGATCCCTGGCACAGCAATGGCCTATGCTTGCATGTCAGCCACGTAGGGAGACCACAGGAATATCTGAGGGAAACCAGCCCTGAAACAACAAGCAGATTTCCACACTCCTTCGATGCCAGATGGCAGGAGCGGATGTGTCCATGGAAACCCGGGTGGATTAGGCATACCTTCAAACTTCTCAGCACTCAAGTAGGCCATTGCATTGTTTCTTTCTCCAAGGCCACTTTGACCCACACATCAAGAGCCATCTCTCTCTGCTGTCCCCACTTCATGAGCAGGGAGCCACATAGCAAAACTGCAGGAGCTGGGCTGAGACACTGCTTCCCCTAGATCTTTCTACCCTCGTGGCCACACTGGTCTGGCTGGTTTCTTCACCTGGGCCTGTAGCACCTGTGACATGCTGATTTTGCTCAGTGCACTGCAAGGTGCTCCCCTCCACACTAGTATGGGGAATAAATAAATTTCTATGCACCCCATTCACGCAATTTCTGACTATGCATTGGGAGTATCCCAATGCACTTTGATATAATCATCAATCTAACCAATTCTCTGCATATTTTTACATCTCCTGAGTTTTCCTTGGCTGTTCCCACAGTAAAAGCAAACCTCCTCCACTACAAAATCCTCTTCTCTCCCCTCCTCTCCTGCCCAATCATCCAGTGTTCTGGTGTCTACAAAATCAAAGCTTTTAATTTAATATTTTGAAATCCTTCATCTCCTACTCACTCCCCCAAATCCTGCCCATGCAGACATGTTTGAAACAAATTGGTCCCCAAGGTTCTGACTAAATCTTTCTTTGGACACGCTGTTCTTGCTGTGGTTAACAACTGTCCATTGTACCCTGTCAGACACACGCTGCCACCCCTCTTAGGAAACAGGGGATGCTGCATCCACATAAAAGCATTTCATAATGCTGCCATTTACATAACAACTTTCTAAATTGTACATCGACACATTTCCCCAAATCATTACAGTAGGTGAATTAAATCTTCCACTAAACACCAGCAAATGGTGGTAATGACAACTCTTCTAAGTAGCACACCCCATAAATCCCAGAAAATGGAAATCAATCACTCTTCCTTTTTTTTCCTCAGAACTGCTGAAATTTATCACACACAGCTGTGACAGAAAATAAATAGATGACAAAATTGAGAAGAAATACACTAAAGTTAGGACTCACGTGGATGTATTCCTGCAGTTGCAATACAAAATGGGTCTTTGAGAATCTTGTTTAGTAGCAGTGTTGCTGTGGCTGTGATGGTCTAAAGATATGTGAGGTGCAATAATTTCTATGGAGAAGCAATAACTTTTACTATACCAGCTGATGTAGCTGAAAACACCAACACGCTTTTGGGCACATTGACCTAAAGAAGAGCTTCCATGCTTGAAAACTAATCTGTTTTTTTTCCTTATTACATCTGCTGGTCTAATAAAAGATATTGCAGTTTTCTGCATTTCTTAACTCTTTGATGTTCATTAGCAACTAGTAACCACACATAATGTTTTTTCAGCCACTTACTTGCTTTTCCAATGAGGACTGAAAATGGATAAGGAATTCAGAAACACAAGAGGCTCAAATCCTTGTGCCAGTGGACATATGGCCACTTCTCTTAATTTTGATATCACTAATGGTGCCTGTATCCAAAACTTGCAAAAATAACTTTTCATCCACAAAGTTACCCACAAAAGCCAGAGATATCTCACATAGTGGTGAAAACCCTTGGGATATACAGGACAGTTTGAGAGAACAGGACAGGAAGATCCACATGCAGCAAACACCAGCTTTCCAAGCTCATAGAGCAGTGTAGGTATCTCTCCAACACCTTCAGGGCTGTTTCCAGTTCCAGACGGTTGCTTGGCTCAGGGACCACAGCAGTGTCTGTTACCCTGCAGCTGAGCAAAGCATCTGTCTTGGACTGATGGAAGAGAAAGTTCAGATCTTTGGCATCCACAGTGCAATGTACCCGTGGATGAGACAGGTGACCTATGCAATGATGAGGGGGATACATGATACTGGCCCAAAGGTCAGTTTGGGCAAGGTTTCTCCCCTCTAAAGCATGATGGTACTTATTACCACCACTCTGAAATGGCTGTTAAATACACCTCAACCCTCTCCTCAGTGTTTTCGTAGGAGAAATGTTCAGCGTCTTCTGAGTCTGACTTAATCCTTCAACACAGGGAGCCAATGGCATCCCAAGGGTGACTCCTACAAAATCTCAGCAGCCACATGGCAGCAGATGTCATCTTATGTTTAGAAGCAACATAAGAATGAAGTAATATCAAAACAAAACTAACCTTGCACTTTGACACGGCCTGCTGGCTAACATTTCTGATTTCCCCTGCTCCACTTCAGACTCAAATCTCTCCTTGTTGCAGCATTTGCTAGGCTGCTGGGAAGCTGCTCTGAGCCCGTGCCAGCTGATCTTCCTTTCACCTGTCCTGCAAGAAGTCTAGACCATTCTCTACATCACTGCTGACAGGAATGCAAGCTCCCAAGCTATTATTGACAGCATTTCTTGCTGTTGCTCAGTGCTAGCCACGGGTCACACAGTATTTATTGAGAGTATAGAGCACCTGAAGAGTTAATAGTGTCCTGGATGTGCACAAATTTAGCTCTGCTGAACATCCTGCATTGGCACAATATGACATGGATGCCTATGCAAGGCAGAGTGTACATAATTCACGTTTGCCTGGGCCAGAAAGGATTTGTTTCACAGCAAAAAGACAAAGAGCAGAACTTCTCCTAGAGACCTTACCATTCTCTACATAATGAAATAGTCATCAGGTGAGTCCATCAGAGCCAGGATTTAAGCCAGAGGAAGAAGTCATCAGAGCTGACTTAAGGACAGCAGGAAGGATTAAACTCTGCCCTCACCAGACTTAAGAGCCAGGATGTCTTATGGAACTGAATCAACAGCCACTGTTGGAGAGTTAGAAAATAGCTCCATGTATAACATAAGGCAGATCTGCACCTCCCACCACTGTCAGACAATGACAAAAGTGGAATTTTCAAGACGTGTTTACCAATGCTCTTTCTAATGCTCATTTGGGGATCCAGGGTCAAAATCAATTAACTAACATGGGTCAGAGTAAAGAGTCTCTCTCCATTTTGCACTAGAGTTTTTAAATAAGTTGGCAAGTAGGACTCTAAAGCACCTTTAGAGTAGGACTCTAAAGCACAGACACTGTGGTCCCAAGTAAACAAAAATGCCAGAAGGTTTTTTGCTGAGTCTACTCACAACCAGCTTTCCTTCCCTTTATGTACATAGCAAGGCATTTTCTCCTCCCTACACCACACAAAATGGTCATTATAACTGGCAACTACAGCACCAACACTAAAAACTCTATAGGGTCATGGAAGGTAGTGTCCTCTCAGTCCACATCTTGTTTTCTCCAGGACAACACAGGAATGCAGCTATAGTCCAACTACTTGCCTTTAATTGTGAAGGCAGGACTTCAGTCTCCAGAGCAGAGTTGTCAGCCCTGCACCTTCCCTCATGCCTGCCTTCATTTAGTGGTGCTTAAAAAATGCATGCTTAAAAAGCAAAGTTGAGTTGTCTAAGTGCAAAGGAAAGCCTTTTAATTAGAACTCAAATCAAAACAAGAGGGGGGAAAATGAAGGAAAAGCATAAAGTGATTCAACATTTCCAAGTTAATTTCCCAGACCTTTCCCCTGCTCCCTCCACCTCTTTTTTTTTTTTTTTTTTTTTTCTCTGAGTCTACCAAGACAGCAGCCCCTTTTGGGCCAGTTGGACTGGAGGGTGTTGTCTGTAAAGCACTGCATTGGGACTGCCAGTTCGTTTCACCCTGGTGGCACTGATTTATACCAGCGCCTGGTCAAGGATTAAGCCCTTCATCAAATTTTAACAGCCCTTGTCCCTTTAACAGTAAGATTTCAAGCAGGAACCCTTCCTAGACCCTGGGTGTCTCTATGGTAACACAACAAGATCGTTTTGTTCTAGCTCACAGCATTGTGTGCATATTGAAAAGCACAGTTAAGATATTTTGAAGTGGAGAGTCCAGATCAGCCAATTCTGAAGGCCTGCAAGAAAAAATTATTATGCAAATTAAACTCCTAAAGGTGAATGGCAATGAATGCTTTCAACATAGAACGGTTACAGTATGAGAAATGAGAGCAGCAGTCTCAGCAAGGTGCCTCACTCAGCAGTACAAAACACACCACACCAGTTGCCTTTCTTTTTGCTTATTTTAGCAAAATGGTCTGGGACAGAACAGGTCACACCGACAAAACTATTTCTGGGTTTTGTAGCTGTTGTTGCAGTACAGCCAAGACTGAGCATAGCTGCTACATGGAGAAATGAAGTCTCCAGGAATCATAACAGTGTCCCTCTCACATTAAGAGAAAGGAAGTAAAGATGCATCACTGACTTCAGGACTCGACTTGAAGAGGCAGTAAGTTAGAAGTCTGCTTGATGCCTGCTTTAGAGGAAAATTTTCCCTTGTGCCAATTGACTCATGGTTGGCAGCAGTCTGTGGTATCTCTCACTTGCTGGCTTCTCCAGAAAACATCACAAGAGGAGCTTGGTCCTACAGAATACCACAGGTTGGAAGAGCAGGAGAATGTCTCGTGGTGGAGGCCTAAGGAAGTTATTCCTTCTTGCATTAATTGTTTCGTTTTTATTTTTTTCATGGCTATCACTCATCTGCTAACAAGGCCAAGTGCCAGATCCTGCACATTGGTCACAGCAACCTCAGGCAGCACTACAGGCCAGGGGAAGAGCAGCTGGAAAGCTGCCTGGTGGAAAAGGACCTGGGGGTGCTGGTTGACAGTGGCTCCACATGAGCCAGCATGTGCCCAAGAATGCCAATGGCATCCTGGCCTGTGTCAGCAACAGCGTGGCCAGCAGGACCAGGGCAGTGACTGTACCCCTGTGCCTGGCACTGGTGATGCTGCACCTTGAGTGCTGTGCCCAGTTCTGGGCCCCTCACTGCAAGGAGGACATTGAGGTGCTGGGGAGTGCCCAGAGAAGGGCAACAGAGCTGGGGAAGGGTCTAGAGAGTGAGTGCTATGAGGAGTGGCTGAGGGAGCTGGGGTTGTTTAGCCTGGAGAAAAGGCGGCTCAGGGGTGACCTTATCACTCTCTACAACTCCCTGAAAGAAGCTGTAGCCAGGTGGGGGCAGCCTCTTCCCTCAGGCAAGGACAGGAGTGACAGGAGCAGACACAGCCTTAAGCTGTGGCAGGGGAGGTTCAGGTTGGACATCAGGAAGATGTCCCCTTCACAGGGAGAAGCAATGGAGAAAGAATTGTCAAGCATCAGAATGGGCTGCCCAGGGAAGTGGTGGACTCACCACTCCAGAGGTGTTTTAGAAAAAATTGGATATGGCATTTTGCATCATGGTTTAGTTGACAAGGTTGTTCAGTCAAAGGTTGGACTCAATGATCTTGGAGGTCCAACCTAAACCTAAATGATTCTGTGATTTTGCTGGGTGACACAGTTACACTCAAATCCTTTCTTACAGACAATAAAGAAACAAATATTATATAAAAACCTAGGAATTTACTGTTAGTACAATTGAAATCATAATAGTCTAATCAAGAAATATTATTTACCTAAACCTAATTATTAGATGCAAAAAAATAAAAACCATTATCTGGAAAAAATCTGAGTAATAATACAGCTGAAATCAGTTTCCACGCTTCCTGGCAAACAACCCATTTTTCTCTTTGCAGGGAAGAACATAATGCTGATATATTCTTCCTCCTCCATCTAAGATTCATATGGAGCAGAGTTTATACATTTTTTAGCAACATTTTATATTTCACTCCTCTTTCTTTGGCCTGCAAGGCCACACTGCATCCAGATTTAATACACATGTAGAATTCTTACATATATTGAATTTTTTTTCTTCTTTTTTAATACTTGTTTTGTCCAGCTCTCGTGTCCCCATTTCTTTATCTAATCATTAGTGAGTAGAGCTGATGTCTACATTGGTATCCTGCACCTCTTTTGTCATCACCCCAATGCCTCTCCTCTGTACTGCATCCTCTGTCCCTTCTTTCAAGGTCTCTGTTATCACACCATGCCTGCATTTCCCTCTGCTGTATCAATCTGAGGAGCAGGGAGCACATTACCTCATCTGAGTTTGTCTTTTTGAAAACAAGGGCTTCCAAAAAGATACAAAGCAGTAACAGCTGCCTGTTGGTCAGCCAGAGAGAGCCTGTTCTGCTGGGGAAACACACAGCACTTCCAGCCCAGCTAGAGGGCTACAGAGGATCAGACTTTTAGGAAACCGATTGCAGTTTTCAGTGTGGTAGCATAGATTCAACTCAATTTAGCTAAATTAAGCCCATAATAAAAAATTCACTTTTTTCTTCATCTGCCTGTTCTTCAAAGGCATGTGGACCAACCTATGGGGGGCTCCATTACCAGCAGGCCCTTGGGTGAAACTGGAAGATGAATATGAAATAATGCTGAGGAGTCCTAGTTATCGTCCCCAGTGTTGTTCACTTTGCCCAGACACATCTGAAAGTAAGCATAGACCTGAACCAAGTTTTTCAACCAAAATTCTACCAAAACTGTTTTCTCCCCACATTGCATCTTTTTGAGATTCCAGTTCAGCTTCTATATTTGAGCTTCTCAAATATAGAAAAAGTTTGAGAGATTTTTTCATTAAAGCTTTGAAGCAATAGTGTTGTCTATGAGTCATCTAAGTTTAGCAAAAATAATCAAAAAACCCCAAAAAACCCACCTAAACAAATACCCCTCACTTTAAAAAATAATTAGCAAATTAACAACTTCAGTAGGGTCAAAATCCAATTCAGACTAGGTTGCTTGGAGCTCTGACCAGTCAATTCTTCAAAATCTCATGGACACAAACTCCAAAACTTCTCTGCGCTTCTCCACTAATTATCCTCAGTAAAAAGGGTCTACATCCATATTCTTTATGACTTTCACATATATCTTGGCAGACAGGTGCCTGTTCTCCTGTCCTCTCTTTCCTCCAGGCTGAAGAAGCCCAGCTTCCTGAGCTTCTCCTTGTTTTCTTGTGGCAATGGATCAAGCCCTCTACATCCCTGCACCAGTACTTCAGCTCAATCCGATTTCATCAGCACAGGATGACAGCAAGCTCATTCTGCTAACAGGGCATGCTAACCAAAGCAAGTGTTCTCACAGTAGTATCTGCATAAACATAGTTGAACAACTTAAAGTGCCTGTAGGACAGGAAAGGTCCAAAAGACTTCTCTGGACATACCAGCATTTGAAAGATGATGCAGGTACTACTGAATTTGGGACTGGGCTTACACTTGTGTGTAAGGTTGTATTTACTGGTGTGTAAAGTTACATTTGAGCACCTCACATGGCCTCCTGATCCTCTCTCTAGTGCTTCAAAGCAGCTTTTTTTCTGAAGTTATCCTCCCCCATCCAATCAACTCCCAGTTTAAGATGGCACAGATTTCTTCTGCGTATAGAAATATCAGCTCCAGTTACCACGGATACTATTTTCTATAATGATTTCTAGGAGGTGTCATCTCCAAGGATGAATCCCTCTCCCAAAAGAGAAAAAAAACAGCTAGATTTCTCTAGGATATCAAACAGCTACAGCTACAAACCAGACTTTTCTAAGGCATCTCATAAAATGGATCTTGATGTTATAAAAGAGACAAGAGCACAGTCCTTATCCATACCTGGATCCCAGAGCGACTCAGACAAATGACACTGTTGATTCTTTCCTCCTTAGCCCCATTTTCATTACTGACATGTTGCTAGCAAGGAAATCAGAGGACTGTACAATAATGTATTCATGTTGTTGGACTGAAAGTTTAAAAGCTTCCCCGTTTGATTAAGTAAATGCAGCAAGCAACGTGCAATCAAGGGCCAAAATATTCCTTGGCCTGCAGCCCAATAAATGAATCCTTAAGGAGCTGGCATCTCACTTCCACACAAATATAGCTCTCTGCTCATTACCAATCCAGTCTGAAATACTGGAGAAGGCTACAGGAAAACAGACACCTGGCAGAGATGCTAAGTTAGTTTCCTGCATATTGATTTATGCAGCGATACTTCTGAAATCACTAACAAGGGGAGCACAAGCTCTGCAGTGAGCAGCAGCCCCAAGGTGTGCCAGAGGTGCAGAGCAGAGCTCCTACAACAGCCTTGCAAGCCCTACAGGTAGGACAGCAAGATCTTCAGTGCCACAACAGCAACATGGGGTTTTGACTGACATCCACTTCACAGCCATTGGCAGGGGGTGCTCCCCCACAGTGTAAAGGGGCTGGAGTCCATTCTGAGCCTGCTTTTTCCCTTCCCCTGTTTGATGTTGAGAGGTGGGCCTACAGCAAGGGCAGCTACTGCCCTTACAGGAACCAAAAGCTCCAGCCTACCTGGCTTTCCTCATCACTTGGGTCACATCTACAACAAGGCACATTAACCTGTTGCTGCATGGGATAGACCCCTTCCTTTACAGGCAAATCCCTTACTCTTCTATCATTCTGTTCTACAGTTTCAGCTTACCAGAAGGCAGGAACCCACACATCCCTCATAAGCACATCTCTGGTGACCCTGGCATCCAAACCCCACATTATCTACAGCATCACTAGACATCTGTCTTTGCAATGCTTGTCCTGCCCTCTCAGCTTATTTCTCCTTGGAATCAAACTTGGCCTCCATGAAGGAATGGCTGCAAAGACAGAAACTGGGACATTTATGGAAATAGTCATCAAGCATGAAAGCTTCAACAGTTCAATATTTCACTGGTGAGCAGGACTGCCTCCCAAAATAGTCTCAACATTATTCAGGTGTGCTCTTTCTCTTTCACACTGTACCATTATTTCTGTACTTCTGTTTGTGTGCAGCACCAAGCACACTATGGCTGACATTCAGGTTTGGTATTCCTAGGCTCTACAGTTGTAGAAATAAAGAATGTGATATGCCTAACTGAAGGTGTGATCCAGGCTATAAATTATACAGTCTTGTCAAAACTGAATTAATCATGTACCTTTCACCAGCTCAGCTGTACTCTACCCATTAATTCGTCTCCACCAAATGTATTCTAGTGTTACAAATAACTCATCGGTTTCAAAGGCATTTCTCCCCAAACTATCCCCACTCAGGACAGACAAGATTCAGATTCAGCCTTGGGCAAGTGATGCTTTTCTAGGCATAAAAACCCTGTACAACAAAAACCCTCTCATCTTTAATGCCTGGTGGTTGTGAAGGGATAGAAATAGGAGCCTCATGCTATTAGGGAAGGGCAGTTCCCGGCTGCACAAAGGGGACACATGTCCTGAAAAGACTCGAGATTTTAATGCTATGACTTCTCTGCATAGAAATGCATTTGAGTAATTTTTAAATGGTTGCACAGATAATTCCCTTTGAATTCTACACAGTTGGATTCATTGAAATGGAGGCAACTTTGCTCACAGTAGTAGTATTGTTGTAGTTGTGAATTCTTCAGGCTGTAGCTGAGACAACGTTTCTAGGGAAAGGAATTAATTTTTATTAGATCACTAAGAGATGAAAAAATATATCACATAATCTTTTGCAAAGCCTTCAAGATTAAAAAAAAAATCCTTGGATCTGAACACTAGGGAGGCAAGGAGGAAGAATTTTTCCAAACAGCATTTTAAATTCGCTACTATTATTCCGGGGTTGGGCTTTTTTCCCCAGCAGTTGGCATGCAGTGGGCTAAAAGGTTATCAGGGCTTCTTCAAGATGAGCCACATAAACAACTTGTACTTCAGGACACATTAGGAACAACTCCCTTGTCAACTCATTCCAAAACAAAGCTTACCTGGCATGCAACTTGCTCCCATCCCCACACCACACCACAGCAAAGTCTTTCCAGCTGACAGCTGGCACCTGTAGTTCACTCTTAGATAAGAGAACAAGTAGTTGCATCCAAAGAAAACTTTTGCTGCTGGAGTTTTGTAACTTTCTTTAGTCGGTTTGGTTTTTTCCCCTAGCTGTTTCTAAAAAAAAGGGGGAAAAAAAGATAAAAATTAATTCAACAAGTGATGACATGAATAGAAATATTAAGAACTGAAGAGGCTGGAAGAAAAGCTAAAGCAGCAGAATTTCACAGCTTCAGCTGGAAGGAAGCCAGATTTGCCAGCCCAAACTTCCTCAGCAGTTGGAAAGTACATAACATACACAGCTCAATGTTTCTCCAAAAGAGAACAAGCCCAGCACTCCCTAACCTTCAGAAGAAGCAAAATGTGCTGTTTCCGAGGGTTAGTAATGGCATGAAGAGCAACACTTGCTACAGTAACAATGTGCCATTAGGAGGGAAAGGCAAGAGGGCTTAATTTGGGGAGATCATTTAAGTGCGCCCACAGGCAAACTGAGTCAAAAGCTTCTTGGCCTCTTCCAAACATAAGATATTAGCAGTCGCTGCTAACTTTGCATCCATTGGGCTCTATGGGCATTTTAACACCACAAAGTAGGGAAGAAAATCTCTCATTCAATATCATCTTTGAGCTGAATTAAACTCCGGGAGGCCCACTGGAGACAGGCAAAGGTAGAGGCAAAAATCACTTCCCTCAGTGCTCTAGAGCTCACAAAACCTTTCAGGCTGACTGGGAAAGCACTGCCCCAGTTTGGGGCTTACACAGGTCTGCACAGGCTGGTTCAGATCGGTCACTAGCGAGTGTCAAATAGGCACTGTGAAACAAGGCAGAGCAAAGTTCCCATCAGCACATCGCAAGAGAAGGCACTTACCCGCCCTTTACAGAAGCAGATAGTGTAGTAAAGCTTTTCTGGGATGGAAGAACATCAAAACCCATAAGAGTCAAGCCTTTTTTAAATTTACTTTTACTGCTTTTTAAGCAGACCTGCTGTCACCAGAGGATGACCCAACACAGTGCCACAACTGGCCCTGTTTATATAATAATAACCATGAGCAGGATTGCAAAGGAAAACTTTGAGGCCCTGCCACTTGCCTCTGTTAACAGCATTTCCTCATTTAGCTCTCACAAGTTTCCTAGCAACATCCTTGCATTGCACATTAACACATTCATTAGATTTTGCACAAGCACCTGTAGAATAGTCAGAGCTGAAAAACTTTACTTTCATGCTGACTCAGAGGGGAAATCAATTTGCTTCAAGAAGCAAACCCTTTCAGGGCAGCAAAGGCTACCACCACACTTATGACATGCTTGTGAAGCCTTGCAGCTCCTAGTGAAGGAAGAACCCACTGCATTCAATTTCATTATTGGCATTTTCCATGTAGGAAAGCAGTGGATAATCCTCTCCCTGTAGCTTTCAAAGAAGGCAAATGTCAATACACAGCATAATGCTCTGAATAACACAGAAAGAAGTCCAAGCAGCCAGAGAGGCAGACACTGGACAAAGGGTCAAAATGTACAATAATTCACTGCTACACAACCTGTGTCAAACTCTCCATGTGTCTAATATCTGCCTGTTGAGGCAGATGGATGCTACCCTTTTTTCTCACTGCCTGTGACAGTGGCTTTCTTGCCCATAGCAGCTAGTTGACTGATTTACCCTCCCCAGCAGCATCTCAATGAATCCATAATGGAGGAAGGACTTGTCCCAGTCTGCCAGGTGGGTTCAAACTTCACACTTTGTGCACCCACAGTGTCTGCACAGGGAGATGGGGATTCACCAAGTGCCCAGAGCAAAATCTCAGTAACTATCGGGAATGAGAAAATCATCCTTGTTAAATCTCACTTGCAGCAGTGACAGAGGGAAAAATAACACCCTGGGCTAGGGCAAGGCAGAAATCGTGCCAAGTTCCTCATACCATTAATGTATACAAGCACCTCCCAGGAGTAGCAGCAGCATTTACCTACCACATTTGCTCTGTGAGCACCACAGAGCTGCGTGACTGACTTGGCCTTAAATGACTTGGAGGCTCCTAGACAAACACAGAGCATTTGGGACATCCCTAAAGGTGATCTGGAGGGCTTGGAGGTCACAATATTTCCAGTCCTCTTCACCCTGCACTCCCATTTCCCTTCTCTGCAGCAGTAAGTTGAACTGCAATTTTTCACTTGTCTGAAAAGTGATTTGAAGCATGCTTTGAAGCCCAAGTGTACCCCACATCCTGCCCTGATGAAGCTTCATACACTGGAGACACGCGTGGTGCAAGAGAATTGCCTTGAGCCAAAATGCACACTTTGGGGAGAGTGCTTTGCTTTTGAGGCAAACACAGCCTCATCTTGCCTGCTGCCTAAAAAGTGGTCATGATAAGATTCCCAATTTCCTGCTGCCTTTCAAATGGGGTCTCCAGCCCTGGTAAAAGCTAATGCCAGTGTGCAGAGCTCCTCCAGACTCAGAGGGAAGATGGTGCCCCGCAGGGCCGTACCCTGTAGCAGGGAAGCAGCAGGGAGCTGGAGCAAAGCCACTGCTGGGAAGTGTGCATCTCTCTGATTAATGCTCTCAGGCTGCCTGTTGACAAAAGCAGCAAGAGGATTTGCAATGCCTAAGCTTATCATCATCACGCTCTGAGAAAATCCTTCACTGAGAAGCAGCGTAAATAAGTAAAGTTTTACAAGTTAGTGGACTCTCTTAATTGAGTAGCCCTTGTAAATTAATAACATTGAAGTAAATGTGCAAAGACTTTGCTGACTTTCTAAAAGATGTCTAATAAGGTCCAAGTTTACTAAAGTGCCCAAAGGAGCAGGTCCCCAAACCTTTTTGTAATCTGTTAAGACACTAATGATGGTTAACTTCTAGTGGTTTATTCAAGAACATGAGTATGAGGACAGCAGAACCATCAGTAAGTCTTCCCTCCCAACACAGCCAGGTGCCAGTCCTTCTATTCCCACTATCTGCAGTCCTACAGGAAAGGGTGTGGGGGGAATCTCTCCTTCCTTCACATGGGCCCAATGAAAACCATCCTTGGAGCACCTTTCAGAGCCAAAGCAAAAAGATCAGAGGTATCTTTGTGTACCACTGCTCCTGCCTGAGGGCTTCATATCTCACATCCTTCCATCCTGAGCAAACGTGTTTAATAGTTTAGTCCCAGTAGCTAAAACATGAAAAAATACTTTGTTTCCATTTCTCTTGTACCTTTTGCTTAGCTTTCTCGCATTCCAGACATTAACAGCTTGGTTTCCCTGAGAAGCTGTGGTTGGGTGAATAATGCAGAGTGAATATGCTTTTTTTATTTCTTTGAAGGAACTTTGTCTTTCTTTGGTCATGGACACTGACAGCAGTTCCTGCTACTGCATTGACTGTTTGAATCTATTAGGTCACCCACACTGTATTTATTTTGACTTTAATGGCTGTGAATATTCACATGTCCTGAGTCATGCTGATCAGAGCTTGCCTACCCATAAAATTGTGCTGGTGTAACACACATTTAGTTGAAGCCCCTCCCGACTTCGCTTGTACTCTACAGGATTGAGAAAAGATTATGATGATCCAAGTTAAGTCTGTAAGGAAATTATGAATTAAAGAGCAGATGTAAAACACTTTTAGACTAACATGGGAGAGCTCAGGGAGAGGATTGTGGTGCTTTAATTAAACCAGGGTAAGGCTGTGAATGAGAAAGGCCTCAGGTAATGAAGAGGTGCCTTCCCTCAGGTTCAGTCATGCCAGATGAGCAGAGGTACCTCAGTGTCATCAGAATGGCTGATGTGAGCTAAGCTTGAGATTTGTGCACATCTTGGATGAGGGAGGGAAACTTGAACAGCTTCCCCAGCAGATTGTGCCAGGCTGGCAACTTCCAACAGGGCAGCAGTGCCTGGGAGTTGGGACAGCCATCCTTTCAGCACCATGGGACCCTTGTGTGCTTGTGTTAAAATGACTTAAACTGGCCATCCCTTTCTAAGTTGTGGGCAGTTTTGGTCAATGAATTTGGTCCGTGATTTGCGGAAAAAAAAATACCACAGCAGCCCTCAGGTGGGCACCTCTCTCAGCATGAGACAGCCCCAACTCAGGCAGTGGCCTATACATGGCAGAAGTGCATTCCCACCTCATGCAGCATGATCAGCACCATGCAAACACACATCCCTCTCCACACAAGGCTGGGAGGCTGCTTCCCATGCTCACAGCTCCTTAAGCTCTTCCAAAAAGGAAATGGATGCTAGGACCCATGGAGCAGTGATACCTACTGGGTTCTGGCCTCCTATAAATTCACTCACTCAGAAACTCACCACCCAGAGGGCAGGCAGACCTGCTGTTACCACAGACAGCAAGCATTTTCTGCAGCCTGGTTACACTGAGTCCAGCAATCTCTAGGACTCTTGACTAGGACCTCTTGAAGGTGGTATAGCAAAGGAAAAATGAATGGACATGGGGACAGGGATTGATATCTGAGCCAGGCTTCTCATAGCCCCCAAATCCCATTCCCTTTGCCCTCTTACACATTGGATATGTGCATTAAGCTCCAGATCAAGCAGAAAGTCAGAGAGAAGGGCTTGTTTCCAAAAACCAAGTCTTCTACAACACAACATCCCTTTTTTCCCTGACCACAAGAGAGAAAGAACAAGCAATGCTGTAACCTTTTGGGGAGTATGGAGTAGGATGGGGATGAGGGACACAGTGCACAAGACCACAGCATTGTTCTCTCAGGGGTCAGCTGAGCTTTGGTGGACACACAGCAACCACAATGCACCAATTGCTGCAGATCAGAGGGGCTGTCACTGGCCAACAATAGCTCAGCTTTCTTTGCACAAATAGGTGCAGTGGACAAGAGACAGTGACTGTGCCGCTGCCTCCTACAACCTCCTGGCCTGGGTAACCTTGTGCCTAGACCAACCCCTGAGCTTGGAACTTGCTGGGGCAGGGCAAAGAACCTAATGATGCCATCACAGCTACCAAAAGATCTGCTGCAGGTAGGTCGTTGTCCCTTACGGAGTGACATGGCCCTCACAAAACCATCCTTCTTTTTCCTCCTCTCTGCTCTTCTGTCTGAGTACCTGGTCTCTTCTCTGCTTCTTGGTGCAGCATAGCTCATGATCTACTCCCCAGAGGAGTCCCAGAGGAGCACTCTTCCACTGAGCCCAGCATAGAAATCAGGAGTGAGATCTTCAACATCACAACAGGATGCGTGATCTATGTGTTCAAAACAGGAGAAAAATATCCCTTTTATCCTGCCAGAAGCTAAACTTACTTCTGAGCTCTTCAAGCTAGAGACACCATGCCATGGCAAGGTCTTGTTCTTAATATTTAAATATGAGCAACATGCCCTTGGCAAGTAAGTGCCTGTCTGGTAGAACAAAGAGATTTTTTTGCCAATCATCAAGCAGAGGTGAAATTTTACTTGCATGCATCCCCAAGATAGCACAAAAAATGCTCCTGATCTTTGGGCCATATTTAAGTGTTAAAGCCAGCTCTCTGCAAGTGGAATTCTATTCCAGGTTCACGGCATTTGCACACTTACAAACTGAAATGTGCCGCAGAAGAGCACAGAGGAGAAGATGTTCAAGGAAATACACACTCACAAGGCATCCACACTGTGCAGCTGCACTGTGCATTATTAGACTGGCTTCTCATTTTATTAAATCAGATCACTGCAGAAAAGAAAGAACTCAGATGCAATGGTCTAATGAAACATCAAATATGAAAGCTGCTTGTTTAAGGAAAAAAAAAGCATGAAAGCTGCTGATAAAAATCCCACAAAATTGACTGGTATATGAAAACATTCAAGTAAGTAGATATAAAGGTGAAGAAAATGGTGAGAAACAGCTGCTAAAGATGCTCATAGACAAAAAAAAAAAAAAAAAAAAAAAAAAAAAAAAAAAAAAAAAGATAAAGAAGCAACTCAGTAGTGCTTGTCTCCTCCCTGAGGAGCTCAAGAAAGCCCCAGAGCTCCTCACAGCCTTACACTCCAGGTAACCAGGACCCTAAGCCAAGCCAGATCCCAGGGCTGTCCTAGTTCTCATGCAAGCCCAGCCATGCCACTTGCTGCTCATTAGATCCCCTGCTTGGCTTGTTTGGGAAACAGGTCCTTGATTTCCTTTTGCTGGATCTTGGTGCAAGGCAACTGTGGCACGAGCAGGTGACACAGGTCAGACTCTTCTGCTCACAGCCATCCAGTGTCCCACAGCTCCTGCCAGGAAAGCAAATCAGATCTACCCAGGAAAGTGAGGCACCACACTTCCCCAGTTTTCATGCTACCAGCTGGTCTAATTTCTCTTGACATTTCTTCCGTAACAGCAACTGCAATGTGTCAGGATTAATTAAGCCAAGCAGTGGGCAAGTCTCAAAGGAAAACACACATCTGCCATGACCTACCCCCACCTAAAAGCCAAGGAGTCTTTCCTGCCATGGGGATGGAAGGGAAAAGGGAGAAGGAAGCAGGGATGGTGAGGTATCATCCCGTGGAAGAAGCACAGTGAGCATCTTGAAATGCTGGTTCAGATGAACACCAGCACAGCTACAGCACTCCAGTTCAGAGCAAGCACCTTGGGCCTGGTTATTTAGTCATTTAGACAGACCCCAGAAGATTTTGCAAGGTGTGCATCAGAGGTCTGGCACACAACTAAGGCTACTTCTCCCTAAATCTGAACATGGGGCAGAGTTTGTTGGAAGATTGTCAGTGAGAACGTCAGAGATGAGTGTGTGCCTGTGGTCTGGAGACAGGGCTGACCTTCCATTCACAGCCCAAATGGTGGCCTAGCAGTGAGGAGCACAGCTACGCTTCCCAGTTTCAGGCTGGGAAGGAAGATGGATCCCCAGTATAACTAAAACCCAACACATCTGGTAACAACACCACAAGACATTAAGTGCACAGCAGCTGCTTTTTGTGAAGTCAACTCTCCCTTCCTGGCTGTGGCCAGGAGAGGCGTTTGCACCAGAGCCTGTGCAGCAGCAAAGGATGCTCCTCCCTCTGGATAGGTACAATAGCAAAGCAATGGCACAGTATGCAGCCATCTCCCAGAGGCCCCTTTTCCAGCTGGAAGGCAAGACATGGATCAGCCCCTCAGCTTAGTGGGTCTCAGTGGCAGTCATCTTGCCCACTAACAAGAGAATATGACACTTGGAAATGCTGGGATGTTCTCACTTCCCCTTCTTTTTAATTGCCTCTTTCAGTTCCAGCCCTGCTGCCACACCTTTCATGCTTCCAGTAGTCAGATGAGGAGCCATAGCTAGTCTCCTCTGTGCTTTCAGCATTAATTCACACAAGCTGAGCTCTGTCATTTTCATCAAGTGGTAGGTGGCTCAGTAATAAGAGACATTCCCACAATTATCATAATGTTTTCAGGCAGGAAAGGTATATTTTAGTTATAAAAAGAAGCTGTCTCGGTAACTGGCACTACATGTAAGATAGAGATGTCATAACATCCTTTACAGACATAATTACCTAAATACTAGTGTTGGTTGATTATCAAAAATCCTGATCCATGAATCAGCCTTCCGCTCGACTCAGTCTGCGTGATGTTGTATGTCAGTGTCTGGATAACTGCGGAAATACTGCACTGAATGTCTTCTAATTTTAGCAAAGATTTACATTTGTCCAAAAGACTTTAACGACAGTATATTTATTATCATGCTCTTAAAATTAATCTCCTCATCAGAGACCACCAAGAGAGATTGCTGCATAACCAAGGAGGCTAACTACTTATACAAAAATGAAGAATACGTTGCAAGGCCTGAAACTTACTAGTTGAAATTGTTTATTAATAACTATCAAGAACCTACTGAGAGAAAAACAGGATTGAGACACAATTCATGCACAGAAAAAATAGTGTTATATAAGCACTGCACCATTGAGCCCACTTTACTAGGTAATAATACCAGAACAACAATCTCTAAGCTGTGTTGTACAGATGTTACAATGCAGGGTGTTAAAGGGTTTGACCTTATTTGATATACTCTGCATTCTTCAAGTGCTAAGACAAAGTCTCAGATGAGATACTCAGCCATACTTCTGCTCCTTTTCTATCAAAATAAGGAAAACTATTTGGCACCAATCAAGCCAGGTTGGGCACAGAAAATGATTATTTTTTTCTATACATGCTGTTCTTGCAAACATCCAAAGCCATGATTCTCTCTCTGAAACACTCTTGATGTATATTGGCCTATACATTATGAATATATATTATTATAAGGGTGTATACAACCCTTTCCAGTAAATCTCTTGTGCTCAGACATCTCTACATATATCTGGACTGCAAAATTCAAGCCTGGCTCCAAATCTAAGTCCTTCCCTGCCCCACCACTGATGAAGAGCTCCATGTCTGTCAGGTTTATAATGAAGAGGCACTATATCTCCAGAGACATGGCACACAATTCTCAAGGTCACTGTTTGTCCTTAGGCATACTCCATCTGCATCCACACCCCACAGCTTATTGCACTTTAAGCCTGTCCACATGGTAAGTGGTTTTCTAATACCAGCCATAATTTTGCACCCAGTTGGCATGTGGAAGGCTATATTAAGCCCAGACGATTAATGCTGTCTTTGCTAAGAAGCAAGAAAATAGTCTCTGTGCTATTATACTTTGTCAGCTTTCCCAAACACTTCAGGCAACTAATTCTGAGGACTTTTTGACTGAATTGACATAAAATACATCCTTCCCCTTCAGCTGCTTTTTAGCTGCTTTAGGTTAATTTTATACTGCAATCTCAGAGGTCATTGGCAAGAGCATGTTCTGCTACCCACCAGGCACTTGAGGAAATTTATGAAGACAGTCAGGTACCATTTCTTCTGGTCATCCTTGGTGGGTTTACATGCCAGCATATTGTGTATGAACATCAAATTCCTCTTTGTCATTAGAAGCTCCCTGGATCTGTCCATGGGGAGCTGTTTTGGAGCAGATATAGTGGTCATTGCCTTCAACAGACACAGGAAGAAAATGTGGTCATCAGTACTTATGAAACTGGAGAGAGGCCACCTGCAAAGAAATAAGAAAACTCTAGGAAATCCATCAGAGCAAAGTCAGGAGAAGAAGTCATTTATAAGATAGACAGAGTGGGCAAAAGTTTTCCCTTTTGCAAGGGGGAAGACATTTATATATACATTTATACATTCTTGACTTCTGGGATTGAATGTTTTATGAAAATACTCTTCAGAAGACATTCCAACTCAAGACTCAGTTTTCAAACACTTTCTACACCCTTATGGTGTGAAAAAAGGTGGAAGGACTGGTCTTAAACACTAAACTGATATTATTCCCAGGGAATAGGAGATTATTCTGTGGCAACCACCTTTTCCAGCTGCTTGCTTTTGTTATTGACTGACATGGTGCACACCAAGGTGAGGTTTGTAGCTCAGGAGTGAGAAGAACGGTGCGTACTCACAGATAGTGTGAGATGTGGCTGTCTGGACTGTGGGTACCTGCGCGTGACCTTGGGGCCAAACGTCTGCTTTCTGTCAACAGAAATGGAGTCAATGCAGGCTGCAGACTCTGGAGAGCCACTCAACCCATCAGCTGCGTCTACTGTGTCTAACAAGAGCAGCACAACTCTCCAATGCACCACCTGCATTGACTGGATCTCTGCTGATCTCTGCAGTGTCACAGCTTTCCACTTTAGCGATGCAGTTGGAGGTAAATCTTGCTGTCAGTAAGAATTTTTGGAAATTCACTCACAGCCAGATTCTAAGTCACTGAATATTCAGTTGGCCTTGCCTTAATGTTGTGGTCTGCTTTTCTTGTAGCTTGCTCTAGCCTTAGGTATCTGCCTTCAAAATGTCAATTGCAAACACAACATGCCCTGATATCAAATATGCAGGTTATTCTTTTGCAGACTCAGATTGCCTTATAATGTCATAATCAGTGAGACTTTAATTTCTCTGACTCATATCATCCAGGTAATGGGGATTCAGCAATTTTGAACAAAAACCAGTCTGAGGGCAATCAATCAGGTCATTGATTTCTATGCACAAAATTAGATGTTGCTCAATTGCAACATTTTGACTTCCACTAAGTAGGAGATGCAGTGGTACAGAAGTGAGAACTGAATGTTTAAGCTCCTCACTGTAGATAAATTGTCTCAGCAGCATTTTTCTTGTCCACAGAGTTGCCATCTCTTAACCAATAAGCACTTTCTGTACAGATACTGCACTTTGCTGGCTGCCTTCCCACAAGATTTGTGAATAGGTAGTTCCAACGGTGCAAGCTCCTCACCTGGAACAGAGAGGGTGTTGATGAAAGCTGCTTTCAAATCAGTTCAATCCCTCTGGGATCAAATAACATTTGGAGACAGAAGACCTCCTGTTACGTCAGACAGAATGAAGTTACCTCTTTTACTGTGGTTTACGATGTCAGTGCAGCCATGGGCAGAACACAACCAACAAAACCACTGCTGTTGTGCACCACCATTTCACCAGGAATGCTAGAATCTGTGTTAGTTCCTTGGCACATGACCCTCAAAAAGGCCAGTGAATAGTAGAGGTTTAAATCTCATCTCTCTGCATCTGCTCTGAAGTTGTTGTTTTTTGTTATGGAGAGACCTAGCAGCACACTTTCTACAGCATCCAAATGACTAAATTTTCCAGTACTGGACAATGAAATCTCTGATAAGGCTGAGTTGCCCATGCAGAAAACAAGTAAAGAACAGTAAATATATCATTCTCTTGCTATCTAAGATATTTTAACATCAGAAGGGATCATGACTTTCTCATTCCTGACACATTTTGAACTGGCAAAGAAGTCCAGGGACCCATCTCTCCTCTTGTTGGATGGATTGCAGGGCCAACTTCTCAGGTCAAGAGCTTAATGGTGGGAGCTCCTGGGGGATCAGGTATTTCATGCCTGCAGACTATTGCCTTCACCAGTCTCATAAATAACATAATAGGAACTCCAGTAAGATAGACTGTATCTTTTTCTTCAGGCACAAAATCACACACAGTTCCATGATTTATACAAATGCAGAGCAGCCATTTGCCTTGTAAGACAGATGAACATTATGGAGATCTTTTCTCACATGTTGTTGGAAAGCTGAAAGGCAATCCACTACACAATCAATAGTAAGGTTTTGCCAAATAAGGAGGAAATAGTCTCTCCTCTATATCCTGACTGGAGAGGGCAATATACTGACAAGGTGGATTATGACAATGAAACACTGGAATAGTTGCTCAGTTGGGGGGGTGTGGAGCCTCTACGCCACAGATGCTTCGGGAAGTGGTTTTACATCTGTCAGGAAGGACACTAGTGAAGCTGTTGCTGTCTTTTGAAGGAGAATTGATTAGCCTAACTTCTCAAAATCTGTAAAGGCCTACAGTTCAGTAAAAGCTACAGTATCTGGTCAGGAGCAAGGCCCCACAGGCAGGCATCATTAAGCCAGGCCAGACAAGATGGTTGACACATTAATATGAGGCCCCCAGCTCACACTGCACTGACTTTTGCACTGCAAAACATCTGCTGAAGACAACAAGAATTCAAATATGAAGAAAAGCAGGACTTGTTCTTGGTATTCAAATAGCAAGAAGCTCCTATGGTTCGGGCAGAAAAAAGCACTCTGTCTCATACAAAGGCATTGCAAAATCCTTCACTTGAGTTACTTGATGCAAAATATCTCCGCTCATTCGTGCTGGAGCAGCTAAATTAAGTGTGTTGCTTTCTATAAATCCTTCCTGTTGTCAGTGGGTTGCCTTTTACTTATGGCCATTGTCCCTTTTGTTGCTACCAAGGAAAGAAACATAGCAGAGAGCTTTTGTTTAATGAGCCATCACATTTAAACATCATTTGTCTCAGTTGTTTTCCTTTTCTCATCTACCTTTGCTCATTAAACTCCACCCTGCTTGGCTGTTAACAGCATAATCATGGGGAGCAATAGCATCACGAGATTCCTTGTACCAGCGTGATGCCGCTACCCCTGCTGCTTTCCCCCTGTTCACCAGCTCTGATGGGGCTGTGCTTGCCTAGCATTACAGCCAGGGTAGCAGCAGCTTCGGAGCCAGTTTACTCCAAAGGCTGAACAGCTGGAACTGTACTTCCCCATATGGAGCAAGGTTTTAGATGGATTTTCTTGGTGCTGCCTGTGACGTTCACCTTGTCCTTCTGCCCGTCTGTTGCAGCCAGTTTCCAGCCCCTTGCCTCTGCAGAGGGCAGAGGCCAAGGGAAAGGGCCATCAGTCTGCTCTGTACAGATGGCACGTCAGCTGTGGCAACATTCACTGGGGACAGGACAAAAAAAGTGAGGTAGAAGAGTGGCATTTGTGCCCCTCTGCAGAGGTGCTGCAGGAGAGTCTACAGCATAAAGGTTCTCTTGTGCTTCTTTCCCTATCCAGGAACTTCAGCAATCCTAACCCAGGCAACCTAAGCCAAGCAAGCAGGGGATGCAGTAACAGGGCAAGGCTTTGGGATAAGGGAGCTACTTGCTCCAGTCATTGTATGACTGCAGAGATCATAGCCAGAGCTAGAGTGAGCAAAGACAAACGTCATTTCCACAGTTCTTCATGTGTGTGCCAAAATATGAGTCAAAAAATTCCCCTTACATCTCTGAACCTCTTGCTTATTCAGTTTTGGGGAGGAAGGGTACACCCATTGACTCTTACCATAGTTCATTTTAGCATGAAGAACTATAATGAAACTCAGACTCAGAGTCTGTTATTTACCTCTGGCTTACGCTGCCATCTCTTCTCAGCTGCCCAGCACAGGAACATTCGGATCCTGATGGATGCCACTTGGTATCTGCGAGGGTAGTACTAGGACCAGGAAGCTGCAGCAGTATCCTGTGGTACCTGTTGCTGGTCATGTTACCTGCAGGAAGGAACACGGGATGAGTTTAGCCTGCAGCTCACAACAGCCAAGTCCAGGAACCGGTGGTGGGAGATGCCAGCTGTGGAGCTGTCACTCTTCTGGCTCATGGGCAAACAGCTGAGTCTGGAATAGCCATAAGTGGGACAGTGACCCCACAGTGCTAACACAGGTCTTGCTAACCCTGTCAGGAAGGCAGGTCCTCAAAGAAAGTGTCCTTCCATCTGCACCACCATTAGCTGGCTCTATCACGTTTCTTGCCTATACCAGACAGATTGAGGGTTTGTATGGGATCTTATCAGAGGATAAATCAAAGACCTGAAGTTCATTAAAACAGGGAAGAGTGGATACAAGGAAGACATTTCCAAGAGCATATTGTAAGATCAAATCCCTGCAGAGATGGTCAAATTTGAATATTCTTCCCAGACCATTAGGAATACTCAGTAGACCCTGTAACTTCCCACCAATGGGAAGGTTAACATCAACCTCAAATAAAGTCCACATGCCAGTCCTCCAGTCACTCAACCTTCCTGTGAGCTGAAGACAGCCAGGACAGGATGCCATTTGGATGGGCAGATTCCCATTCTATATGAAGCCACTGGGTGCAAACAACTCTGCCTTGACCCCTGGGTAACCCTGAGCCCCTTTTCTCGGGCTGAATGGGCCATTACAACTACCAGGATGACAAGAAAAAGTATTCCTATGGCAGAATGAGGAACCAAGGGGCAGAACTTTTCTACAGGGTGGCAATTGTGCTTCTTTGTCAGCACCAAAATCACACCACATGTACATGCACACACAGCTCTGGGCCCATCTTTCTCAACTAGACAAGTTGTGGCTACTTTCTGCAGACAGCTCAGCCTCAGCAAGTCAGAGCTGAACATCTACTTTTCCAAGGCTTAACCCAGTGAGCACTGTGAATGGGCTCAACCTCCTTCATAGTGCAAGACCACTCTAGACTTACAGAGAAGAAGAAGAGTTGCAACTCCTCCATACTCACCCAATGTTGCTGATCTTCATCTCTCCTTTATGCACTCACCCAGATTGGAAAAAACTCTACCAGCCTTCTTAATTATTCTGTGTACCTTTCCTTCTCAGGAAAAAATGGCACTTTCATAACATCATGTCCAACTGGCACGGCACAGCTAATTTCTCTTTTATGAAGGGCTTGATCCAGAGCCAGTGCAGTCTCTCTTGCTCCTCTTTGATTCTTGTTGTCCAGACCCAACTCATTCTTGTCAAGCTAAGCTCTTTATTCAGCAATACCCTCTATTTATTCAGTGCAGGGAAATTTTACCAGTATAAACTAGGTTATGAGATTGAAAACTAAATAGTTTTACTGGTGAATATTTGGATAGAAACTCCTTTGCCCCTTTGTTTTAGTGATGTTTTGGAAGAGGCTTAAATTAAACCAAAAAGTCATTTATTCTAAAAGAATGCCTGCGGGGGACATAAACCAATAGTGCCTTAATTATGCCTGTATGCTCATTTTGATTGCTTTAATGTTTCTAATTACAGTGTTAACACTTCTCCCATTTGACAAGCAGGGAAGACAATTTGGCTCAACCAAGGAAGCTGGAGCATGGGTTATGGGAGATGTACATCACCTTCCAGAATGGCTTACTCCTGCCAGCTTGGAAAGAAAGGATGCTCTCATTGGCATTCTGTTATTTCAGCTTGTTCTTCCGCTGGGGCACTGATGGGGCAGCATTTTCAATGACAATGCGGTGGCAATGAAAATGCTGCTATTGCCACTTTTGGCAAGAAAACTTTGTGGACATTTGCAGAATCATAGAAAACACAGTAGAAAGAAACTGCAAAGAATGATCTCTGCTTTCCTTGTGGGAGAAGACAAGATTCAGTGCGTTCATCCAAACTTCTCTACAGGCAGAAGGCCTCGAGCCATTTATTCCTGTGCTTAATTACTGTACCATTAGTAAAGGCTTCTTAATGTCTAACGAGATCTTCCTTCTGTTTAAGCCAATTACATATTGTCCTATCCCCCTGGAGACACAGCACTGATTATTACTTCAAAGCATGTTAAGGCCAATACAAATTTAACAGCAAAGGCTGGATTGTGAGTAAGGTATCTCAAGACTGATACTTACATACATTTGGATGAAAGCCATTGCCTGGACAATTTTTAAGGGGTCTCCATAGATAAGTGCTAAAAAACTTCACTACAGAAAATTTTAATTCAATTTGTTTAGATGGAAGAAAAGGATGGGAGCTTTTAACTATTGCCTGCAAAAACATGCTCTTCTTATGTCCAGAAGAATGCTAATTCAGATCCCTTAATAAAATAATCTGAACTATAATGTAATTGGTAAGCAATAGATGATATTTATATCTTAGTAAACTTAATCAATGTATTGAATGCAGGAAGGGCTTCTAGTCTCTCAGCTCTAAGATTGCAGTGCCCAAGATTTAGACACAGCCCCATGATCAGACAAGGTTTTTGCCACCGTGCTATTTACTGCTGAGCCAAGACAGCCCATCTAAAACAGCAACAAGGGCAAGAGAAAGAAAAAAACCCAGAGAATTCAATAAAGTAATGCTTCAGATAACTGTGTCACTCTCATTGTAATCAGTTCCACCCCATTTTTAGTCTCAGATTTAGTGGTCAAGTCCTCTGAAGTCAACATTTCTTTCCTGGTTCATTATCCAATGCCCTCTTTGACCACATCCAAAGAAAGTTGCCAGGATCCATCCTGCCCCTTCCACCCATCATCCTAGAAGATCACCTGTCTGCAGCATCTGGCTCCCCTTGCTCCCAGAAGAGCACATCTGGTCTGATTTCTGTAGGCACTGAGACTGCTCCAGGTTTTCCAGGAACAGTAGGTATTCAGAGCCACGTGAAGCATGCAATTCTCCAATCCCTGCAGATTAGAACATTCATGAAAGTTAGAAGAAATTACCAAAGATGTGAAATGAGAGCATGGGAAAGCATGTTAAGGCCTGCATAGATATATGGAGATAAAGTGATCTTTGCTTTGCTTTTGTTCAATTGACACCATAGTGAACCGTGGCCATTTTCCTTCTGTATCAGAGCCCCCACACGGAAGTTAAATGCACTTCATCTTCTGCACATTACCTCACACCTCACACTAATTTTTTTAACTCCCCATGTAAACAAGCCCTCAGAGGACTGGTTTTTTCCTCTCTCATGTGATGGTTCACTTTGTCACAAAGTGAAATGCATTGGAGAATACCATTTGCAGTGAATTTTCCCTCAGTTGTGCCTGGAGTGACATCTTTGTTGTGAATTGTTGCAAAACTTCTCCCTCTGCCTAACCTTATCTGGTTTTTTTCTCTTTCACACATCTATATTATAACAGCTTATAACTAGTAAAGAACCATCCCTCTACCAGGCAGAGAGGCAACTGCTGGCCTGGTCTACAGGTGAGGAACAGAGATGATCTAGGGAGATTAATTGCTGGGCTAAGGATCACACAGGCTGTCTACATCTGAGCGTAGAAAATATCTAAACCCAGACCTCTTCTGCCCCTGGAAACATATTTTCTTCTCCTCTAAGTGATTTTTTTCCTTATTAGAAACAGTCAATGAGCTTCTTCAAACCTCAGGATCATGCCAGTTTTGTGGGAAAGAAAAAAACCAAAAATTACTGCCATCAGCATGACTCCCATCAGGGGACAAATCTTTCCCTCTCCCCCTTGTATTCCATCCTCCCTTTTTACTTAAGAGCAGTAGGAGACCTTCACATTAAGATACTGAACCCATCACAGTTGGAATAGACAAAGTGAAAAGGGAGGTGATGGAGGCTGAGACAATGTATTTTTAGTCATTTCGATGAATTATGGAGATGTGAAGCTGATAATTTATTGAAGAAGGGAAACGGGGGACTCTATGTAAATGTTTTCAGATGAATAATTAATGTGCCTTTCTAGCATCAGGGGGTCTTTAATTAAAGCCTCTGTTAAACAAGGGAAGGCAGACAGGCCTGGCTCCTTGCAGCAGCTAATTGTACCTTTCCCATGTACAGCTACGATCCAGAGACAAAGTATCATTTGCACAAATAAAGAAGGACAGATCCTACCTAGGGTGAGTGGTGGGAGGCTGTATGGGCCAGTTAAGTGACCCCAGGGCTGAGGTGGTCTGCATCACGTTTTAAATTAGCTTGGCATACAAGCCTAGTAAGGGGCTGTGTGGAAGGGAGGGTGAAGAGGGTACTGTGGCCACCAGGCTTTGAGGAATGCAGAAAGCCCCTCACAACCATCTGTGGATTACAGCCTCTTCAAGAGGGACCTACTGACAGGGTTATCCAGGGCCTTGCTGTCACTGCGTGATACAGTTGCCTTCCAAAATCCTGTTCTGTATCATGCCTGCCTCCCTGTGCCAATGCCAGGAATGGGTTCACAGCAGAGAGGAACACAGCAATGAGCCAGTGTTTGCAGGATGGAGCAAAAAGGCAAACCAGAGTCTTCCCAGTACCCAGCTGCTGTCCTTATGCCCAATATCCTCCACAGGCACCACTCCCTCCGCTGAACTTCACGTCTGGACCCCTCATTCCTTCTGGGGTTTCACAGCTGATGGAGACAGGATTGGATGAAGGTTCTTTGTGGACTTCAGCCAGAACACAGCATCCCCTCTCTCATGCCATGTGATAGTGAGACCAAACTTCAGCTCTCTGCCTTACAAGGACTGGGCCTCCCAGAAGGTCTGTGATTATTTTCCAAGAGAATGTATAAAACCATAACAGTTTCAGGAACTAGAATGAGACAATTAAGGAATGACAAAACCAGTCCCAGTTAATATTTTTGAGGACCTTCTAATACAATTCCAAATTTTACTTATTTAACTGCCATAGGAAAAGCAGGGAAACTTCCAAACAGGGAAATACGTCTTTTTTTCCTTGAGAATGTTATCTAAACTAGACACAGATTAATTCGTTTTGACACCTTGGCAAAGAAATTATCCCACTTTTTTCATTCATCTTTATCTCCAGTAACATTCCTGGTAACGTTACAAATGAGGGGAAAATAGTCAGCTGAAACTTTATTTTTAACAGAAAGGGTTAAATCTAAGGTTGGCAAAACAGGTTCCCAAAGCAAATATTTCCAAATACAGAAGCTAATAACACATCTCTTTCCTGCACTGCTGAAGGCTGGCCTGAAGGAGACCTTGAGGGGTTACCTAGTCTGTGCTGGTCATCTATGAAGGAGGTTTGCTTATCCTGTTGCCCCCACTTTCTGAAGCCATACTTGAGGCACTCCCTTTTAGGAAACTTCGAGCAGAAAGGCAATTCGGAAAACACCCCTTCAAGAAAGGTCTCATTGATTTCTGCAAACATCTTGGTTTTCAGGAAAGCCCCAGATCTTAGCTATTGAGAGGATGTGTCTTCTGCTTGCCCACACCAATGCTCTTGGTGTAGGCAAACCAAAGCCTGACATGCCTGCGAGCACAGCGAAGGTTTACTGCTGTGCTTTGCGGAGGCCAGTGCTGCCAGAAGGTCCCGGAAGCTGCCGCACTCCGAGGCCCTGCGAGCAGCTACGAGGCTCTGCTGCTCTCTGCTGGGAAATGCGGGCAGAGCCCGAGCTGCACAAGTGCTGGGGGAAGAGATGCATTTGCCGGCACATAAACCCTCAGAGCCACCTGAACAAGTACAGACACCTGGGTACAGGTGTCTCCTCTTCAACATCGCTGCCAGAAGTACACTCACACCAAAGTTTGCTGGTACAGGAGCAGTCTGGATGCAAATCCGCAGCCCTAGACACCTCTCTTCCCCTTGCAGCCCAGCCCTCTACCTCATGCAGGAGCTGGCTTTCTCTACTCTCTTGCACTAACACCTGCTCTCCTCCCAGCCTGTTTTTTTTTGTTTTTTTTTTTCTCAAAACCCTCTGGATCGAGAGCAGAACAATTAACCTACCACTGAGGTAACGTGGTAGGGCAACCTTATGACCCCCAGAGAGTGCGATCAGGACACAGATGAGCAGAGATGTCTCTCCAAGGACCACAAGCCTCTGCCTCACAGCCTGGGGGGTTTTTTTGATCATTGTCCCGTGACCTGAAGCTGCTCTTTGTTCACCAGAGGTCAGGAAGGCTTTAACTATGTCTGGCCACACCTGTGCAGAAGCACAGGTCAGAGAGTTTTGGGGCTGCAGTGTACAGAGAACAACGAGGCCCTGGCTGTGGATATCAACTGGGCTGCCACAGCTCATGGATCATGTGGCAGGTGAGCTCCCTGCTTTGGCCACCAACCTCAGCCAGGGGAAAACCCCAGCTTTGGACAGCAAATCCCACACAAAGGAGAGGAAAAAATCTCCAGCATGGTGCTGACAGAGCCCTCTGCCCCTTTAAGCAATGACATTTAAATTTGCTGATATGTTTCATCCCATGCATCTCATTACGATTTTCAAGTAGCAGATGAGGCGACCGGAATTTGAGATAGGCACTTTCAGGGTTTGGCTATTATACACGTATATTTACGGCTCAATAAAATAAGAAGAAATATTCAAAGTAAACAGACTGTGGAAAGTGATTTCTTCCAACTCTCCACTGCAGACTTGCAAGAAACCAATCAAAGAGGCTCAAGAGTGGTTTGAGAGTAATTTATTAACCCAAAAGGGGCCGCATTGTTAACCAACATTATTTATAGTGAGCAGCTCAACCATCTCTGCTGAACAACTGTGCGATACTGCAGGGACAAATGCAGTGAGTTACTACAGAGATAGGACAAAACCAGCAGCATGTCTTTGTTACAGCTGTTAGAAAAAGCGTCCCCAGGAGACAGACACTGAATCTCTAATGGCTATCTTATTTCTCTGACAATTTATTTAAGTTTTAACTTAACAGCAGGAATGATAGCCACAGTTACACAGTGACTCCCAATAAAGGAGTGTATTGCTAATCTGCAGCTGGTGTTTTCTTATTTATTTCAAAGTCTTTAAGTTCCAGACTTAGCATATGGTGCCATATAAATAATGATATAATAATATGCTTTTGCTTTCCATGTGCCTGTGTAGAAAAAAGCCGTGTGATTTATCTTACATGAGCGTCGTATTTAAGGCATTATTTTGCTCAGAATTTTTAATGCATTTAAAATGCATCTTCTGGTTTTTTTTAATCTGTTCTTTTGAAAGAATAAACAGAGCAGTAATGTTTATTTAATAGAGTCATTCATCTTACTTCCCTGTGCAAAATCCTAGCTTTCCAGACCCAGCAGCCAGATCCCTGCAGTAGGCAGTGGGGTTGGAAATGGAGAGATCTGCTGTTTACCAATGAGGCACAGATGAAAGGAACACATGGGGCTCGAGATTTACCCCCAGCATGACACTATTTGAAGCCAGCAGGCAGCTGAGAACTGCTTAGTTCCGTCCCGTAGAGGATAGAGAGGAGAAACCCATGGGAGAACTCCTGCAGGGAGTCATGCTGTGGAGAACACAGCTCAGGGATGGCTCAGCACACAACCACCCCAACACACAACTGATATCAAGATGCCTCCTTCAGATAAAACTGCATCAGCACTTACAAAAAGCCGGCAGTCCCATGCTGTCTGGAACCATCACTGTCACACGGAGAAATGGGAGATGCAAGAAGGGATTGGAGAGGGAATGACCTGGCATCCCATGAGTGCAAACAGCAGTGCTCCAGTGCAAGAGGATCTGAGTGGTCAGCGTGGCTGAGGATATGGACAGCAGTCATGAACCTGGCACTGGAGCAGTGAGGCAGCTGTTTCTCTTAAAAGGCCAATGGCATAACCTGAAAAACACACACAAAGTGAACTGCTCTGAATGGAAGTGACATCTGTAAGTTTAGAATAGCTTTTGAAGTCCTGTATCTCCCCTCCTCTCATCCCCATAAGCCCCCATGGCATTTTCAGCCAGTTGTTTCAAACCCAGCTCTTGTCAGACTGGAGCATGAACCAGAATATGTCAGAAGCTGGTTACTGTGGTAACCCAGCAGAGCTTTTATCTTTCTCCTTTCATCTCCTCTTTGGGGAAAACTGGCATTCTGTTTATTTGCTTTTTCTGACGAAGTTCATCACTCAGAACACAAACTGTCTGGATCTGTGTAAAACTGAGGACAGGACAAAGTACCTCTCACATCAATGTACATGGAAATATTTCTCTCAGCACTCTACTACCCTACCTCTTGCTTCCCTGCCTTCCTGCACAAGCTATTTGACATGTCCTTTTCCAGGACTGAGACCAGAACTAGAACCAGAACCAGGATGAGGGCCAGGGCCAGGCACCACCACCAGTGACATCCTGGCCTGTATCAGGAATTGTGTGAGCAGCAGGACCAGGGCAGTGATTGTCCCCCTGTACTCAGCCCTGGGGAGGCCACTCCTCAAATCCTGTCTCTTCTGAATCGAGCTCACTTCAGGGGCCTGTCACTACAGGACATTGAGGTACTGGACAGAGTCTAGAGAAGGCAATGGAGCTGGTGAAGGGTTTGGAGCACAAGTCCTACAAGGAGCAGCTGAGGGAGCAGGGGGATGCTCAGCCTGGAGGAAAGGAGACTCAGGGGACATTATCCCTCTCTCCAACCACCTGTAAACACATTGTAGCCAGGTGGGGGTTGGTCTCTTCTGCCAGGCAACCAGCGATAGGACAAGAGGACACAGTCAAGCTGCGCCAGGGGAGGCTCAGGTTGGACAAATATCTTCAGAGAAAACATGATTAGATATCGGAATGGGCTGTCCAGCGAGGTGGTGGAGCCATCGTCCCTGGAAATGATTAAGCAAAGACTGAACATAGCACTTACTGCCATGGTCCAGCAGGCACTGTAGCCCTCGATCATCGGCTGGACTCGTGGATCTTTTCCCACCGATGAACTCCGGGATTCCCGCCCCCGCCCTGGAACCCCGCCCTGGAGCTCCACCCTGGAACCCCGCCCTGGAACCCTGTCCTGGAACTCCGCCCTGGAGCTCCGCCCTGGAACCCCGCCCTGGAGCTCCGCCCTCACCCAAGATGGCCGCGCTGCCCTCAGCCGCCCGCGTGACGCCGGCCGCGCCGCGCGCCGAGGCACGTGACGGCGGTTACCCTGGCAACCGCCGCGGCTTCCCGCGCCCACCCACTCACCTAGCTCTCCCCCGGCTACGGCGAGCGGCGAGCGGCAGAAAGAGCCGGCGCAGGCGGGGGGCGAAGCGCCCCCTGCCCTTCCCTGCAGAGCCGGGGGCAGGTGAGGGAGAGCCCCGGCCGGGAACCGCTCCCCCCGCTTCCCGGGCTGCACCGCCCGGCCCGGCCCGGCCTCCCACCGCCTCCCTTCTGCTCGGAGCGAACCCCGTTGTCAACAGGAACAGCACCCTCCCTCCCGGTTCCAGGAGGGTGAGCGCAGCTCCTGCTCCCCCTCGGTTCTTCCCCAGCACCGCGCTTCGGGCAACATTGCAGCGCCGGGACTCGGGAAGGGAGAAAGAAACAGGGCCAGACTGCCCGCACTCAGTCACAGGTCTAGGGATGGGAGTGTGGGGCATGGACACAGCACAGTCCAGCTGCTCATGGGCAATGCCTGCCCAAATTTCGGCTGCTGCTGTCAGGGAGCAAACCTGGAGGTGAATGAAAGCAAACCTTTCATTCCAAGCAGGGAATTAGGCAGGAGCTGAGGGCAGCCGCAGTGTATCAGAGGGGTCACCAACAGGCACAGGCAAGGAAAGGTCATGGGATCCATGGGTCGGTCTGGGATCCATCCAAGGGACTTCCAGAGACACAAAGCTACCTAGAATATACACTCAGAGTAACCGTAGGAAAACTAGTCAGTGAGGATCAGGCACAGATACAACTGCTGCACAGTTCAGCTCTGAAGGCTGCAGCCAGAGCTTAAGTAAAGCTCCGGTGATCATGCAGAAGGTGCAGGTGGAGCCAGTCACAGAAATAAACCCTGTTAGTACATGCTTTAGGTGTGCATATTACTCCATCCTCTGCAGCATATTTGCAGAGGACGGAGTAATATGCTAAGTCTAGTCTGTGGAGGTAGATGTTTTAAATACTCTTGTTCTTTATCTGCTAAATATTGTAGCAAGGGTTCAATCATCACTCAGAATCTGAAGTGGAGGAATCTGAGGACCACACACCCATAGCTGAATCCCCACCATCACTGGATGACTCACGTGGCGTGGAAACACCAGCATCTGCAGCCCAGCCGTCTGTAGTGGAATTGCCACTATCTGCAGACCAGCTGGCTGTCAAGAATCCACCCCATTCCGAGCACCACTTCCAGCTCATTGTATAGTCTGCATCCAGGGAAAGCTCACCTGAGATCAGATCACCTCTGGGTGAACTTCCAGGTTTCAAAGTCAAGATGCACACCTCTGAATCCACACAGGATGGCAGTAACACCGTTGAGGCTGTGTTGTCAGCAGCAGAGATTGCATTTGAATCATTGGAGAATCCAGAGGATTTTGGAGACCCCTATCAAGTTGCCATGAATTATGTGGAGGAACATAAAATTCTACAGCTATTTCAGGTGAAATACATATTTCTTATCTTCTTCCAGAGGCTTACATGAGGAGCTTGGCCTAAAGTTAGCTTGAATCAAATTATCCCTTCCCCAGATCCCTCCTTGTCCTGTGCTGTCTTAAGTATTGACTTAAGAAAAAGCAGTAGAAAAGGACCCTAGGTCTTCTTTGGTGTCCGAAGAGATTCTTGCTTTTTAAAATGGAGATGGCATTGGAACAGGAAGTGCAGGCACCCATCTATCCAAAGATCAATAATTCTTTCCTCCTGTTTGTCTCTGTCTCAGGATATCACAGAAAAACTGCTGATCCATAAGCCTGATGACCCCTTGCAGTTCATATTGCTGGAGGTAGGGTGCCTTGCTGGGGCTCTGTGGGAACAGGGTCAGCTTTGCAGAGCACACCAGAGTCATGGTCAGCCCAGGACTGTTTCCCTGACTGTGTGTCTGCTGTCTTGGGAAGGAGAAAAGCACAGGCAGCAGCAGAGGGCCTGGGATGCAAGGGACCATGTGTGCTCTGAGAGGAAGGAAAGGTATAGGAGGGTGGGGGAAGAATGGGGGTGAGTGTGCCCTGGAATTACCTGAGAGGTGAGGGAAGCTTAATGACAAAGGTCTCTGTGACCCTTCTCTAGCTGCCTCTGTCCCAAACTGGGAGGGAGCACTTTTTCTGCCCACACCCCTCTATTCAAGAGAGCTTTCTCTGCTGATCCAGAAGGGTATTAAAACACAGGTAATTCAAAGTCAGTGAAGTGAGACAATAGTTTGGGAGTGAGTTAGAAGTGTGGATTGCTTCTTGGGAGGAGGAGGTTAGAAGAAAGAAAGCAGACAGAGGAAAAGAGTGTCTTCCTTCATTGCCCTCCAGTCAGTCAGGAGAGGCACCATCTTTGAGGTTTGCTGCTGGGTTCATGGTGCACTAAGCACAAAACCTCCAGAGGAATGTCATGGTCAGTTCTGGCCATCAGTGTGAAAGCAAATAAGCTCCCAAATGACTCTTTTCCTTTTCCTTTTGCCCAGGTGCAGTCTATGATAAATGCCAGGCAAGCAGAACCGGAGAAACTATCGGAATAGAACGAAGATGTGTAGGTGTTTCTAGAAGAAGGCTTGTGCACTCCTTTTGGCCCCCATTTACCCTGCTGTTGTGGTATTGCCACACCATGCCTTCCCAGCACCGTGTAGTCATTAGCAATAACTTGGAAAAGATCTGCTTGTCTGTCTCTTGCCTGGTTTCTCTGTTTTGTATGCTTGTGCTTCCCCTTGGGTTTAAATCCTGCAACCAAGTTTTGGTTTGGAATCACAGATGGAGATCTAAGTGTGCATGGATCTGCATGCACATATGGCACATCTTGAAGAGGCAGGTCTGCTGAACTTCTAGGCATATAAATGCATAAATCTCATATTTAGGCCAATCCACACTCTGCCTCTCTCTGCAGAGGAACCTCACAGCTCAGACAATGCAAGGACAAAAGCAAGTAGGGTTTTGACAAAAGCAGCCCTGGACAACCCACAGCCTTCTTTTCTCATGCTGCATTGGTGGCTTACTGTGTCCAGTTATGCAGCAGCACCAATGCCTGTCTCATACTTTGATAGTTTGTGTCTGGGCTTTCCCACTGCCCCCAGAGCTCCTCTAATGCAAGAAGCTGTCTCTCTGCCTCTTCCACACACTGGATACAGCTGTCTCACCCTTAATCACCCCTGCTGGACACTGATCACTCTGCTTTTTGGGGTGGCCCTGCCCCTATCATTGTAAGTAGGGTGTTTAACCAGAACAGTAAAGCAACAGTTGCACACACCCTTTATGCTTTCAGGAGACATTATCACTCAGGAATGTGGGAGGTGAATAAAAGCAAACAATCCAAAACCAAGCACTGGTAGCCCAGAGAATTAAGAGTCAAGATACATTTCGCAAGCACATCATTTGAACTGTGTTTGATTTTTGAAACAATTACAATTCTAATTTTCATACTATCCAAGTGTCTGCTTCTACCCTGTAAAAAAAACCATTTTTTTTCTTTTTCTTGTCTCTTGCCTGACAATTATTGAAAATGTGCAACAGAGCATACTGTTATTTTGTCTTAATAGATTGTCTTATACGCAATAGATGCCAGAAAGGGTTTTTATGTCACTACAGGCTTTTCTCTTTTTTAGGCAAGTGCTCTAATTTCCTGATGAATGGTGGTGTATTCCCAAATGACTGTTTCTATGGCTATGTAGAGAGCACCATAAAAACTTCCATCTATCTATTTTTAAAAAATAATATATGATGATTGGGTTGTGTGATTCTACACAACCCAGCTTGGGTGCCAAAAGTCTGGGAATAACAGAGGGCAAGTATTTGGCATACAAATTCCATGTGTGAGATGAGTTTCCTTTCTATCTGAGTTTCTCAAAAAGGATCAGTTAACTCATGTGTTTCAAGATTGAAAACAGGTAAGCACCCCTGTCATTCATAAGGAAAGGAGTTTTTTAAGGTTATTGTGAGCCTGAAAATGGCTCAAGATTCAGATTAAATTTTCATTGGTTTT
The DNA here is from genome assembly GCF_028551555.1 of Melozone crissalis. NCBI lineage: Eukaryota > Metazoa > Chordata > Aves > Passeriformes > Passerellidae > Melozone > Melozone crissalis. The sequence continues at coordinate 16,112,646 of NW_026535786.1, read as the reverse complement.
GTAGGAGTTTTAATGTATACTTAAGCATCTAGATGCCACTGCAGCAGTGAGATGCTTTTGAAATCCCTACTTATCTCCAGCAACTGGAAAAATCTGACACTAAGAATCTGAGATTGATCTGCTTACAAATTCTTGACCAAAAATGTATCAGGCTGAAAAACAATGCATACATGCCCTGTCCTAATGTATCTCTGTGGAACAGGAAATGTATGGAAGATGAAGATAGTGTTTGAAGCTTTCTTGTCTCTATGGTCATTTGTCAGCACATTGTCCCAGGAAATGGAGAAGCTGACATGTCTTTGAATTTTATTGTAGAGCAGGATTAGGATGCCTTGGGGTACAGCCTCCACTGTGTATTTCCTGCCTCTCTCATTTGGGTATTGTAGCTTGTTGTTGTCTTTTGCTTACAAAAAGCTTTTGACCTGTAAATGTTCTCAGACTATAAGTATATGCCTTCAACTTCATGTCAGCATTAAGGGAGTTATGCAAGGGAAGATCCTTAATTCCTCTCCCAGGTGGGTTGAAATGAACTGGAAAGCAGTCTTCTTACAGGTGACAGAAGTTTTGCAAGAGAGGCCCTACCCAATGTGCCTCAGTAATCTCAGGGCCACAATTTTCCTTTGATGGCCTGGCCACCTCATCTCATGCTAACAAAGTTGCTGTGTGGCAGCAAGAATTCCTCCCCAGTACACATAAGAGAGAGCATCTGTCTTGTCTATTTCTCAGAAAAGAAAAACAGTGTTTTCTGTTCTTTTCTTTCTATTAAGGAGAGGTCCTTCTCCATTGAGGAGCAGTTTTCTAGAGATGAATGAGGCTGTACCCAGGATAAGGTCTGTGGGCCTGGAGATGGAATGTGTAGGGACTGGGCAAGGCAGTGGGCCAAGGAAAATCCTTCAGCATTCAGAGTTGGGGGGGCGGGGGGATATAACCTCTGAGCAAGGACTTAGATCAGAAATGTCACTTCCTTTACCTCAAATCTCTCAGATGATCAAACTTAATTTTATAAAAACGAAAAAGCATCCTCCAGAATGTTTGCAAATTACAGTGTTTAAGGTAGTGTCACACAGCTGTATTTTTTCATCTGCTTCACAATTATTCTGAGAAATACACTTAGCTCTAGAAAAAAAACAATTTCACATTAAGGCACTGTGGTTTATGTACAAGAAGGCTTTTCTGTGCTGAAGAAGAAAAGTTATATTTTGAATGGAAACTTTTACTGTAACCTTAATTCCAGAGTGACTGTCCCTTTTCCACAATTTCTTTCCAAAACCATTGGATCCTTATTTCTTCTTTGTAAGTGGACATTTATCAACATGACATTAAACTGTCATTAAATTTCTTGCCTTGAGTGCTCAGAAGGAATTAGCAGTTCCTCGTGTGTAACCGAAACTCTTCCATATAAGTCCTTACAGCACACTAGTCACAGCACATTTGAATGCCCTCCAGAGTGCTAAGCAACGTGACTAACATCTGCTGTTTGCTCTTTCTCCTCTCCACAAGGGAAATGGCTGTGCACTGAAGTGCATTCTTCTAGAAAGGGTGGTTTGGGCTGTTTACCACACCTGTGTATCTCCGTGTACTTCCAATGGATAAGTCATGAAGTGGAAGGTGTGGAAGTTGGAGGTAGTTTGTAGTTCCCATGGATGAATCCTCTGCAGTGTGAGCTGCGTACTGAGAAAACACATTATTTTCAAGGGAGAGATGTTTTTTGTTCATCCATGGACAGACACAGAGGTGCAACACCCATCTAATCTGCCAAATGGCATGGTCTTATGGTGTCCAGACTGTTGTGAACCTTGTGCTCCTCCAGAGGCAGGACACAGAGGAGCCAATCAGGAGGAAAGTGCAGTCCCTATAAAATAGGTCTCTTGGACCAAAACATCGGTTTCTTTTTTCTGCCATCTCTGTATGGAACTTGAAAACACTCAGCTGCCCCAAGCAATACTGGAGTTGCCTGTGTACTGCTTCTAACCAATGGGGGAAAAAAAGTTGTAACAGCTGATTAAAAATCCTTTGAAAAGTTCACACAGCCTCTGCTCTGGTTCTTAAGTGCAGGGCACAGGCAAGATCTCCCTTCAATGGGCAGCTGGTTACAGCATGAGACATTTCATTGTGACTCACTGGATATGAATCACTGCTATACAACACCAACTTTAAGCTAGTTGAATGCCATTGATTTCAAAGTTTCACAATCGTGTGGAACTCACAGTAGGCAGTAGCAACTGCTTTCATGTCTGAAATGGAAGAAAATAACCTCTGGGTAAAGTCCAACAAAGAGCTTAGCTAAAGAGAGCTCCTCCAGGCTGAACACTGGAGAATGTGCTTGGAAAGGGAATATACTGAGGCAAATTGATCAAACCCTGTCTGACATGCCTCCAGGTTGTATTCCAGAGAAAGCTTCTCTTGACCATTCTTTCATCCAGATAAATGCGGGGAAAAATGAATAAACATTTTCTTAAGGTCAGGAATTGTTATCCATGGCTGCATTCCTCTTTTGGGGACTGTTATGGACAACACTGATATAGCAGCATCACCAAAAGCTCACAGCCACAGCTTGACATACAATAATTAGAAGAAGAACTTTGAGTTATTGAAGAGATGTGGATTGGATGAATATTCATCCATCATCTCCTGGAGAAAAGCAGTAGGCTGGAATGTCACTGCAGAACAGATGAATTTAGGCAAAGCAGATGCAAGAGATTTCTGTATATATAATTCAACACTGGAAACTGACTGTGGACACCCCAGTAGTTGGTCTGTTTTAGAAATTCCTGGTATGAATGAATGGTGTGGCTCTTCTCCCTCAAGGAAATAATCTCAATTGCCCATGCAACTCCTCTCACAGATGGGAGTAGCTCACCCTCCTTTGTCACAGACCCTATTGTTTCAAGCACTAGGAAGGAAATCTCCATGGCTTATTCATCCAGGAGTCTGGGGTAAACTATCTTCCAGGGCAGAAGAGAGGCGAAACTGCTGGTGTCATATCATAAACTGCACTGGAATAATACCAGGAAAGAAACAAATAATGAGATGGACTCATTTTGTTTTTGACATTGTTATTTTGAGACCAAAATGAGCATCTTTTTCATTGTCATTAAAGAGACAAGAAGTGGAGGAACATATAGTGCACAGAGCCAGAGTTATGAAGGCGCACAGCTATCTAGTGCAGTTCTCAAAATTAAAAGGGAAGCATTGTAGCTAAGGGAGTGCATCTCTCAGTTTACACTTGCCATGAAAACTTCACTATAAACTTAAAAGTCTTTAAGGCAAATACCTTATTTAGAATCATGTGGTCCAACCTTAAAAATTATTATTAACTGGGAGGCAGGATCCATGTTAGGGTTAGGGAGTTGGTAAGGAAAAGAGATGACCTCTGTCCTTCCTCCTTCCTGTTCCTCAGCTTAACTTCTAGCATAAAACAGGAAACGGGTGAATAAAGGATGTGTAATGCTGCAGTTGTTTGTTAGTGGAAAAAACAGATGTCATACCAGCCTTTGAAGAAAAACAGTTCCCACCTTGAGGAGCTGTTGAACTTTGGATAGGTGAGTAGACATTGGAGGGAAGGCTGTATCGTATGCAGGAAAATGGTCAGAGACTCAAAGGTTTTTAACAGTGTCTCAAATTTACATAAACATCATGAACATGACTGTCCCTCTGAAGAGCAGATCGATGCCAGTTCAATCCTGTTATTGTTTATACAATATATGTATAAGTATACCCTGGATCTAGCATATTATCCTGTCTCCTTGCAAGGAGATTCAGCAAAGGACACCATTGCCAGTTTGCTGAAACCCCACAGTATTGAAAGCAAACCCTGCCCGTTGGAGAACCCAGCTTTTGGCCCTGTTGTCTGAATTCCTTGGTAGTGTAAGACAGCTATCTTGAGAGACTCCTTGACCATGGTGTGATGCCATGATGAAAATATATGTTTGCCTTGGCAGATTGGAGCATATATGGGAGAAGTTTAGCAACAGCTCCCTACGTTTTGCCCCGTTAGATGATTAAATCTTTGTAAATGAAGAGCAAAGCCCTTTAGAAAGGTAGAACTTTTCCTAGTTAGCTTCCATAGATTTCTTAGTAGTTGTTCTAAGCCTTCCTGGCTTGTCAGAAATTACGTTGGAAAAACAGTATGGGAATAGCAGGTTATAGAGCATCTGGAACTAAAAAAATAAAACCAGAATAAAATGTAACCTTGCCTGTGTGTGCCCATGAGAGGGCAGCACAGACCGGCTGAGCCTTTGCTAAAGGCTAGTCAGAGGGATGAGTTTACATCGCACGGAGTAGCTACAAGCAGAGGCGAAAAGATCTGTGTCGAAGGGCTAGATGGCCTAAAGCACAAGCTCATCCGTCATCCGCCTGAAACTGAAACCCAGGTACGGCTCTGTACAGGCTTGAGTGGGTCAGACCCCAGGTGCACAGCAGGGTTTGAATCTCACAGATTTCTCAGGGAAGTTTCCCGTTAGATACTGAAACCTTGAAAGAGTTTCAGTGGAAGAATTTTGGACAGTGCCTACAGTTCTGTTAAGGCAATGAGTTGGTGTGTGAGACATCAACCACACCCTTTCCGAGGCAGAGGCTGTCACCCCGGGAGCACTGTAAACTCGCCCCAGGCGGGAGCTATTTATTTCCATCACGGTGTTGCGCCAGCCAACACCCCTCTGCTGCTCCCGCTCCTCCCACTGCCAAGACTGCTGTGATGCAGCTCTAATTGACTGTCCTCCTTCTTTCTGCTGGGTGCTCCAGCCCTCTGGCAAGGTGGATGGTGGAAATGCTGAGATAAATGAGACATATGCTTGCAGCAAGTGTGTTGGAAACTGAGTACTGACAGGCAACCATATGTAGATGGCAGTGCTCCACTGCCAGCCCTTTGTGGCCTCTGCATCAGATGCAGCTAATGTAGAGGAGGCAAGCAGTGGGTTTGGGAGGAATGAGGTGTCCCCAAACACTCTTCAATAATAAACTGGAATCAATGTGAACAAGTGTCTTTGGCCCCTTGCAAACAAGGAGTAAATGTTCCCAAAAAAGATCGCTTCTTTGAAGCATGTCATGGCTCATGACTGACAGAGGGGATTTTGGAAGAGAGGTTTTTAACCATCAGCAAGAACAATGCAGTCACTAGATCCAGACAGAACAGCTTGTTCCCAGTCTGTTAGGGGAACTCAACTGAACCAACAGTAGTAAAGGACCATCATAGTGCCAAAGCTGTTTGGGAGTGGGATTGCATCCTAATGGCTGTATTGACACTGACATATGCTGCCTTTCAGAGGCCAGTTTTCATAACCAAGAGCAATACAGAGACACTGTCTAGCAGATCTTCCCTGGACAGCCTTTTAAAGAAGCTATCTAAAAGGCAAGCAGAAAATTTCTGCCTTCTCAAAAGTCTTTTCTCCTGCCAAAGATCTCTGCAAATCCCAGGCAATCATTTGCCAAGACATAATGAGATTTCTATCCTCCTATGAGCCTTCCCTGTGAGCTCCTCCTCTATGAAGACAGGCTGCCAGAGGTGAGGTTGTTCCTCTTGGAGAAGATAGGGCTTAGGGGAAACCTCTCTTGAAGCCTTCCAGTACAAGGGACTTATAAAAAGGAGGGAGAAGGACTTTTTATATCAGCAGGTAGTGATAGGAGAAGAGGCAATAGCTTGAAACTGAAAGAGGGCAGGTTTAGATTACATGTTAAGAAAAAATTCTTTACTCAGAGGGTGGTGAGGCACTGGAACAAGTTACCCAGAGAAATTGTGGATGCCTCATCCCTGGAAGTGTTCAAGGCCAGGCTGAATGGGGCAACTTAATCTAGTGAGTGGCATCCCTGCCCAGGGCAGGAGGTCAGAACTGGATGATCTTTAAGGTCCCTTCCAACCCAAACCATTCTATGATTCTGTGATTCTATGGCTGCCTGTGGCCAGGCTCCCCTTCGGAGGGGGCTGGCCTGCCCTCCTCTGAAGATGAGATACAAGAGAACACCATGTCCCTTTTACCGGCCCCTTTATGCCCCAAGGGTGTTGGCTGTGGAGCGTCACTCTCGGGCTTGGCTCCCCTTCCCTGCCAGGAGAAACTCCTGCTGGTGGTAGGGGAGTCAGGGCACAGCTTGACCTCTGCACTCTCCCATGCTCCTCCGTGCTTGTTTTATCTTCTGCTTCTTCTGTGTACAAAAATGTGACCTGTGGGCTGCTGAAAGACCTGGGTGAGATCAGCAGCTCTAAGATGCAAATCCTTTGGTCTGGATTTTCCTCTGCAGAAATTGGCCTTGGGCATGTGTTGAGGCTCTCCTACAAATTCCCTTCGTAGTCAGCACAGTAAGAGACATCCTTAGGGTGAGATTTAGAGCCCAAATCTCACTCAGTGAGTACAAGAAGGCACCCTGAGGGTCTCCTTTATTAACAGTAGTAGCAGCCAATAAGGATTAATCTTTACAAGAATCCGCTATTTCTCTATGCTTTTGGGTTGAGACCACTGAGGAAGGGAGCAAGAGTAGCTGGTCTAATTGTTAGCAGTGGAGTACCGAGATTTAATTTGTTATTGCCTTTACCCACTCGTGCAAATATCACTATGAATACTAGCCCAAACCTCCCTGGGGAAGCAGGTCCCTGCCTGACCTCTGTTCTTTATCAGACAGAGCAGCTTTCTCCCAAGTTGTTTGTCCTTTCTGCTTGCTCACATTCAGGAGGAACATTCTCTTCTGAAAGGCTGAAAGTACAAATTTTCATGCAATCTCATGATTGCAGTAGCTTGGGCTTTACGCAACTACCCAAAATTGCAAGTTTTAATGATACTGAAATGCAGATGTAGTTATAAGCTCATGAATAAAGCTATCGTACAAAATTGGGAAGATAAGGTGCATCCCTCTCTTAACTCAAAAAACCCCAGTCCTTGAGAGTGTGCCCTATGAGCACTCTTCTTAGGAATGAAGAATTGCTAAATGCAAAACTCCAGGATTGCTAGCATCACAAAGGTGCTCGTATCTGTGTTCTCTGTAACACTCTTTGCCAAGGTAGCTGAAGTTTCAGACAGAAGTTACTGACTGCGTTCCACATCATACTAAATATATATATATAAAAATATATATACAGTTCAGCATTTCAGCCTATATGTTTGCAGGTTTAGCTGGGGTGGCCAGCCCAGTGGCCCGGTGGTTTATCCTAACCCACTATAATTAGCCCATGGCTGTTGCTCATGGTATGCCATTTGTCTCCCCACACTCAGCACTGTTTGGTAAACAATTTCAGAGACAGAGTTGCTCTCCCCTGATCTCACTAGGTGGTATTCACTTATTTATTCTCTGCACCCCACAGTTATTCCTCTCTCTTGAGGCTGAGAGGTATAGAAGTGGCAAAAAAGGGCAAAAATGTTGCCAAAAGGGGGAGGCAGCTGTAGCAAAAGACAGGACTCCACTGGGGAGGTGGGATGCAAGGCTGGCAGGGGGCCAGGCCAGCTGCAAACCCAAGAGGCACCGTGACATCTGTCCCCCACCGCCTGCATCCTCACCCCCTGTGCCGCGGCACTGAGCTGGGAGAGGAGGAGCCATTAGGAATTCCCTTCTCCTCCGAGGAGGAGCTGGCTCCTGGCCATGGCACGTGGAGGGCTTGGGTGGCAGGCACAAGCCTCAAACCCAAATCTGGCCCAGGGAAGGAAGGTCAAACTGCGGACTGGGAAGCAGCTGTTCGCAGCCCTGCCGGGAACGCAGGAGCAAAGCTGGGTGGCAGGAATTGGGGCTGGGGCTACTGGGAGCAGTGCCCTCAAGGAGGAGGCTGCTGACCCAGCTGATGAGGTCGGGACTCTACCAGGAAAGGTGGCAGCCACTCTGCAGCAAGCTGCAACAGGGATGCTTGGCTTTACTCCCAGCAGGGCTGCCATGAACTTGCCACTGTATACTGGAGGGACAATCATTAAAAAAGTCCTCTCCCTGGGCCAAACAGACAGTGTGTGTCAAGCTGAACCTGTGCATGGGAGCACAGGCTTGGCCAACACTGAAGCCACATTGGTGGGGACAAGGGATTTCCCAAGCCTGGTCCTTCAGCCATGAGCTTTAATCTCAATGTGCAGCACCACAAATGCAGTGAGGAGCCTCCTGTTCACGGATGGCAGAGGCTCTGTCGTGACACCGGCATGAGGGGGTCACAGAGGTGACTCCTGGGAGTCTGCTACTTTGACCACAAGCTCCTTTTCCTCTCTGTGTGCTCGCTCCCTCCCTAATTCCTCCCTCTCATATTATGTCAGCCTTAAATCATTATTTCCGCACTACGAAGAGAAGAAATTCAAAGGATTCGGGAAGACGGGAAAGTATTCTTAGAGGTGAAGAGTGGAACCAACACACTGGAACTAACCACAACATCTAATCAGCCCTTCTCAGCAGCTTTGGGCATCCTCTAGCATGCCTTCCATACCAATTTTGAATAAACACAGCATACTTTGTGACAGGCGTGTTCTAACTTTGCCCTGTCACCCGCTGAGCACGTAACAATAACCAAGTGATAGATCTCTTGAGAAATCCATTTTTCACCTCCATCTGAAAATAGGCCAGGCTGTGGCTTCAGCATCTGACCATCCCTGCAGATGAAACCCCAAATGGCAGCATGTCTTCACTCCCAAGTCCCACTTTGCCTTTAACTTACTCGCAGCAGAGATGTGCACGTATGTGCACACATGTGGCTGGATACACAAAGCACACACGTGTATGAGTTTATACCTGTGCATGTACACACGTCTGGTTCTATGTAAGGGTGTGCACACTCAGCAGTCTGGAGCTTTCCCAAGTGCAAGCGGTTGCACAAATGTATGGATCTGGCTGGATAGAAGTGTTGGTGTGCACACTCAACAGTCTGGAGCTTTCCCATGTGCAAGAGCACACACAAATGCATGGATCTGTCTGTATAGAAGTGTTGGTCCAGCACAGACACAGTCCTACAGGGGAGGCTAAAACAGCTGTAGGCACCCCACTGGAGGTATCCCTGTGGGAATGGGGGCTTCCCAGGCTTCCCAGCCCTGGCTTGTCAGCCCCACTGTGCTCCCTCCCCAGACAAGGTGTCTGTCTGACCCTCTGCTCTGCACAGGCATTCATGTAAACTCATAGTCTCACCTTGTTGGCACACACCAAAAGAAGTTCAAAGAAACAAACAAAACCCCCATTCCAAGCCTCTCCTTTCCTATATCAGATTTCTCTCCAGAGACCTTAAAAAATATTCTTACCCACATTCTATACCAAATTAACAAACTGTGACAGCCAAATGGTAACAGCAGCTGAAGGGTGACCACCACCCAGTCCAGCCTGCGCCACTCTTCCAGCCCAAACAAGGATTCACTCTAACAGCTTTTTGCAGTGCCCTGGACAGGGCTACAGAGCTGCAAGAGCTCAGCTGCACCTGGGTTCTCTTCCAGCAGCTACTTGCAGTTCTGGTGATTGGCAAGGCTATGAACTTCACTGCCAGCTTCCCCTTTCTTCTCCTCTCTTTCTTCGTCTTGTTTTCCCAAGAGAGCATTTCCACAGTTGCAGCCTCTTTTCTCCTCCCAGCTGAGATGTGATGGGGTGTTTTACCATGGCAGGCTTTTGTCCAATCACTGCCCCAAGATCAGCCCAACTATGATGCTCAGGAGATGGAGGCACTGCTTTTCCCCTGCCAGCTGCTCTCAGTGTCCAAGAAAAATGATGTGAGCCTGCCTTCCTAGAGCCCAGGACACCAGCTGGTGTGAAACACCTGGTCCCACCAGCATTGCCAAAATACGGGGTGGCAAATACACCAAAATAGGTTGCATGGGTTTTAGGGAGCAAAATTAGTGGGCAAGGAGGTCTGAGTCATTTAAGTCTAGACAAATCTGCATCTGTATTCTTGAGGACCCAAGGGACTATTTTCTTGTCCCTTTCTAGTAGATCAGGCTGGCTGCAATCGATGTGTCTCCTTTTGCTTATGGCTGTGGTACCTCATGGAACTGGAAATGCCAAAAGTACTGTCCTTTCTTCAGGGTTAAACCTCACACAGACCTCACGTGGGAGAGTGGGATCTCTCTTCAGTTGTCTTCAAGTACCAAGAAATCCGTAAGACCCTTTAGTGAACCATTGCTCACTAATTTCACACCAAATATTTGCCAGGATTGCCACCAATAGGACATATAGATGTTATTTTCGTGCTTGTTTTTGACTTGTGATGGGCTCTAACATCATGGAACTCCCATTACCTTTCCCAAGCCTGTTATTTATTTGGCTGGTTTTTGCATCAGCAGATGAAGAACAAGTACAACCACCCGTGCTTTTGCCAGAGACATGTTCAAGACACCAGTAATGTGAATCTTGACTTTTGGCAAATTTGTGCTGGAATGAGGGTGAGAGGGGAAGGTGAAAGACATTCCATTGCTGTTGTTGTTCCTCAGCCATAGCTGTTCTCAGTTCATCACAGGCCAATGAATAGATATATCTGTTCTTCATTTTGTTCTGTCTTAATAAGACTGACTACATGAAAAATCCAGAATGCCCAAGGAAATGAAATATTCCCCCCACTTTTCATGTCATCCACAGTGTCCTGCAGAGTAGCCAACACTTACATTTCTGTTTCCAAAAAAAATCCCAAGCTGAATGAAACGAAAATGGATCCAACCCAAACAACTGGATCATTCCTGTGCTACATAATGAAATAAAAACATTAAAATTAATTTACTTTATTTTTCTATTCAGTGCACTCTTCTTATACCTACGTTGAAGCAGTGACCCAGCAATCTTCATGTATTTACGTCCTTCCAATTTGCCCATCCTCTTTAAAGTTCAAGTGCCTCATATGAGTGACTCACTCATCCACCCTTTTGAGAGTATAAGAATAGAAATTCTTTAAAGCTTTGTGTTTTCAGCACAACGACATTCCGATATGATCTAAGAATCACAGAGACACCCTTCGGTCCCAGGAGGACTGGGGAACAGGTTTGGCTAGAAAAAAAAAGTTTTCCTCATGTGATGGGCACCCCACCAATCACACAGCACGCTCCTCAGCAAACTGGGCTCTTTAAAGGGCGGCGGAGGTGGGAGAAAAGGGCCTTTTCAGCTCTGCAGGTGGGTTGGGGTTTCTGCTGGAAGCATCACGAGAAGAGAGCGGTGAGTGCCTTCCTTTGGTCATGGTCTTCCTCTTAAAGAGGCATGTGAGCCAGAAATGTCTATTAGGAGAAAAGACAGCTCTTATATTTAATGGTTTTTTTTATTTTAGTCCCTGGGCTGTGTTTGGTATGTGGGAGTCTGGTACCTGGATAAGGTTAACTGCATGAAATTGTTAAGTATTTAATTTTTCTTACCTCAGGCTGTGTCTTCTCTATGTGTATTTTCATTTGTTTCATATTTTTTCTCCTAAAGACTGGGGAGAAGGGAATGGAAAAATTAAATCTGTTGTAAATCTGAGTGTTAAAAGAAAAAAAAAAGGAAAAATTGTTGTAGAGGAAGATGAATCTTGTAGTTCCCCTCACTTGTGAAAATAGGAAAGTTAAAAAAACCTGCTTGTTTTGGCTGTGCTGAATTAATAAAGGAGAGAGGAAAAACCTACCTCCCAGCTCTACTTACAAGGTAATTATGCTTGATGATGATTTACCAGCCACGCCACTGTTCACACAGGCTTCATTTCGTACCAACCTCTTTGAAAGGAAACTTAATTAGTCTGTGACCCCTGCTTGATGCTGAGCTATGTTTTTGCTTTATTTTTCTCCTCTGGTAGCACAAAATAATTGTCTGCCTCTTCCATTTCTGAGTGTGGTTGACTCCTAGCACACAAGAAGTTTTCTGTCAGAGGTGGAGCACTGGGGAAAGTCCAGCAGGGCAGGAGTGCATGAGTTTGTGTCCACTGGAGATGTTTGCTTTGAAATAAGTAAACAACTGATCAACTGACATTTGTAGAACATTCAGCTTCTTACAGTGGAGTTCAAGCGATTCATCATTAACATATTAAATTACTTCCTCTTAATAACTGTGTAATTCTCGAGGTGTCCCAAGCACTTGGAAAATACCTTCTTTTTAAGCCCCTTAGGGGATAAATTTTCCATCATAACCAATTTTAAAAAACCCCAAAAGTAAGTTTATTGCTGATGCATCGGGGTCCGCAGGCGGTCTGTGGCTCAGGGCAGCTTCCCATGGCACTGGCCCTGGCCTTGGCACAGCCTCCAGCAGCGGTTCCACCTGGGTGCCCTCCCTCCATCAGCACCCAGGGCTGGCCCGGCACCTTGCTGCTGCCTGCAGGGACACGCTCTCCAGGGGCTGGGACACGAGGGAGGTGCCCAGGCTCCTGCCCCGGGCTGTGCGGGCAGGGAGCAGGATTCTGCTGCCGGGCAGCCGGGTTTGCTCAGCTGCACTCGCTCGAGTGGGGCAGAGCCCGTGAGTCACAAAACAAACGCATCCTTTGTCTCTGCCTCCCTGCACCGGGGCATGAGAATGCAACGCCCTGAGCAGGGACGCTGAGGGAAAGGGAGGTGGCAAGGGGTGATGTGAAGCACATACAAGCCCCACCACCATGCTGAGAAACCTCCAGGAGTGGGGTGCAATGCCAATGATGCTCACAGGGATGTTTTGGGATGTCCCTTTGTCACAGTGCTGGACAACTAGCACAAAACGCAAGGCAATCAAAATGCCACCTGGTTCTGTGGTGGGCAATGCCAAATGAATTCCCATCCATTAGTTTTTTTGGCTAGAGATGGAGTAGAGCTAGGCTAAGAAGGGGGAAATAATCCGCAAGGCCACTGAAATCCTGTCCCAGGGATATATAGAAACAGGGTGTGGAGGCTTCAAAAGATTGACCAGCACAATGTGTACAAGAGGTGCACAACAGACACTAAATCCCATTTGAATCCAGGAATTGTTGCCAGAAGAGTGTCCTTTCAAAGCCTGCATGAGGTTATCGCCCAAAACACAAGGGCAGAAGCCAGCCTCTGCAGAAAGGAGCTTCTTTATTGTCTCCCACAGTTGTGCTGAGGGTCTCAGAGATACTGAGGGTAAAGGAAGTGAGGGGAGGTCAAGAAAGCTTCAAGGGCATGGAAATAATAGATTGTCTGCACCTTGTGGGGTACCAGGGGGAGGCAAGGCTACCACTTCTCCTGGGCTATGGCAGGCTCACCTGGGCCCCCATGAGGGTAAGGAGTGTTTTGGGGGTGTAAAGGGAGAGGAGAGAGAAGTTATAACCAGTTGTACTGCTTGTGACCAGTGTCAGGAGGAGTAAGATGTTCCTCAGGAGGGACACAGGGTTTTTTGGTACAATGAGAGCAATAGACACCATTCCAAAGCTGCTTAGAGCATGGAGCAAAGTCTGTGGCAGTGATAATTGAATACCTCAGACCTAGATAGGTCACACCTAAATTACAAGGTTTCTAGGATGTGCTGAGGAACGCCAGGTCAAGGTTGAAATTCCAGGACCTGGCTGCCTTCTTAGTGGAAGTTTTGGATAAAGGTTGCAGCTGAAGCTCCCATTTCCTCAGGGATTTCCTTGAAGCCCAGGAAACTACATTTGGGTCATAACACTAATTTTAACAAGCCCAAGAAGAAGGCTTCTCTACCTCCAAATGCATTTGTGCCTGTGGGCAGCTGTGTCTCTGGGGGTTGGTGGAGGGCTGCCTGCCACTGTCACACCCAGAGGTGCCTGTGAGCTGTCTCTGTGCACAGCCTGCCTCGGGCACGCCAGCCAGGCTGGCCTCATGGCTCTGTGGTCATGCACCTGTGCCTAGTGCTGTGCAACCTACTCTTGCTGAACACAGCTCACCTCCGAGGCATGAGGAGCAGAGGAAAGCTCCTGGTCTCCCACAGCTTCTCCTCCGGGACAGGTTGGAGGATTGGCTCTCCAGCTGCCCAGCTGTTGTCATGGCTTTGGAGCACCTGCCTGGGAGGTGCTCTCATTGCTGATGGTGATACTGGACCACCTGCAAGGGAGAGGAGGTCAGACAAGGGGTTGACCCATGTGGCACAGGTTAATAAAGTGGAAACCAAGAAATGAGCTCCTTTGGCCCGTATCACTTGGAGGCAGAGGGATAATTCATAGAAATATGGCAAGACTGGGAGGTTTTAGGTCTACAGTACATCCTTCCCTTTTCCTCTTCTTGGTCTCTCTGCTTCCCCCTGCCCTGCAATCCCATTGAGCCTAGTTAAGGTATGGGAGAACCTTAGGTTGTCAGGAAGCTTGCCATTTTCCAGCTGATACCTGTGGTGGTGACTCTGTCCAGTTTTCCTCACAGCCATAGCAGCCCACTGGTGGTGGGCTCACCCCAAGAGAAGAGGCTTGCTCTCTCCAGCTAATATAACTGCAAAAATACCTGCCCAAGGGGAGATCTTGGCAGGTTCTGCCTGCCAAGGAGAAGAAGAAAGCCAGCTTGTGGAGAGGCAAGAGCTTGGGCTGGATGGACAGTCCATGTACAAGATGTCAGTGCTGTTGTTACCCTGAACAGGGTAACACATTCAACCTTGCTTTATACAGTGCAACTGGAGCAGACCCACTTTTCCATGTAGCAGAGTTTACCTGCCTGTGTTCAATCAGGAAAGAGTTCCTTGCTTTTTGGATTGCTGCCTGGCTTGCAATGTCCCTTAGATGGCAATAACTGAAAGATTTTTTAGCGTCTCTGGGGTTTGCAGGACACAGACCCATGAGCCAGGCAGTGTTCTCTCCAGCTCTCAAATGAGTGGGAGACCAGGATTCCTCTTAGGTTTGGCAGACTTTGCAGTGTTGTATTACAGAACACATGGCTGAACATTGGTCAGACTCAGACCTGACCTGCAAGACAGCCCCTGGACACCCCGGCTTGTCAGGAAATTTGGCAGGGACGGAGATCCAGGTTGACCTTATGAGCCTGCCATTTTCAAATATAGGTCACAGTTTGATGTGTACTGGGTCTGGCCTCCAAACACCCAGCTGGGACTAAAAAGTCTTCTCAACTTGAAAATAATGGCCGCATATTATTAAAAAATTCCTACACATGCTATCATACAAAAATACTTAGGCATTGCCAATATAATGGTGACAGCTCTGGAGATGTCTGCATGCCTAACCCTCACACCACTGCAGAGAGAGCAGTACAAAGTGCTTGGTTTCCATCTGCCACTGTTGGAGGTCCTGCATACCCCAAGAAGGGCAGCTGCTGAGGAGGCAGGAGATGGCATTTTTAGAGACATCTCACAATGTTCTGTTCCTCAGAAAGCTCCCCTTCCTTGACAGCTTTGTCTGCTCATATATCCCAACGTCTTCTTTGAAGAATCAGGAAGTCAGTGGCCCCAGCAAAAGAGAGGCACAAGTGCAGGTACTCAGGCAGAAGAAGGACATTCAAGCAGCTTTTGCTCAAGCTGGGCTCACTGCAGCCTTTCTTTCCTGGTTTATATTTTCTTAACCTCTTTGGTAAATGCAGTTGTCTCAGGATTGGGTTTTTTCCCCTTACCCTCTCCATGCACACATCCCTTTCAAAGAAAAACTTGGTGGGCTGTGGTGTCTGAGCTTCTTTCTCCAAGAGCTCTCACACCTCTGACTGATGCCTTTATGCTGCACTCTCTGGAAGGGGATGAATTTGATGCAGGGCACCTGACTCTAGACTGCAGGATATAAGCATTCTCAGGAATTTGGTGGGAATGCTACTTGGCCTGCCTCCCATGAGCCAGCTGCAACTTGAGCTGTCCCTCTCTCCTTCTCTTCCTCCCTCACACCTGACTTGGGGCACTCTGCTCCCATTCCCAGCACGGGTGGGAGATGGGGCTGCTGGTAGCAAAGCCCTGTGCTGAAAGTGTGTGTGGGATACAGCCAGACCACTGTGGTTACCAGCTCAGTCCCATGGTGGTGCTGCTCAAAATGGCCAAGGATAGGAATGGGGGTGAAGTGAGGGTGCTGAACTTGTCCCCTCTGCATCCAGATGGGGCTGGTGTTTCTGGCCAGGTAGAAATTACACCCCATGAGCAGAGGTTGTTGTGAGTGCTGTTGTGAGGATGAAAACCCTCATCAAAAGGGAGCTGAAGACACCAGCTGTCCCCAAAGTGGTCCCAGTCTTCTGTAGCTCCAGTATCAGGGAGAGTTTGAGTTAGCAGATTAACACCTGGGGAGGTCTCCTCTGAAACTACTACAAAGCAAGGGATCGGAGGTGTACAGACAGGCTGGCAAGTTCTGTCTGCCCTTCTCCTCGTGGATAATTTGTATTTCTGATTGAAGTGTATTGTACCAGTGATTTAATTGAAGAGTGTATTTGTTGTTTTCTAGGTTGCATGAAGAATTAAAGATGGCGAAAAGTGATGATTGCATGCACATCTTGCAGGGTCTGTTAGTCTTTGGGAATGTGGTCATTGGGGTAAGTGAAGTGGAACAAGAATGGGTGGAGGCTTCCTTCCAGTATGACACTTCTTAAAACAGCAGTTCTCCCTCTTCACTTGTGAAATACACACATACATGGTCCAGTAAAGCATGAGAGAAGAGGATAAGGAGAGCCTAATGATCAGTTGGGTGGGAAAGGGACAGCAGGGGCAGATCCACAATACCAAGATAGGTGCTAGGGGAAAAGCCTTAGAACTGTCAGCAGGAGCAGACCAACATTTTTCCAGCCACCTCCCTCCTATGGTAATGGAGGGTTCTGTTCATTCTTTCTTAACATCCTCAAGTCCTGGGCCTGACCTCTCAGATCAAGGCTGGGTGAGATTTGCCTGCAATTCTTCTGTGAAGTCCCAATACAAGAGATTGTAGAGCTGGGCAGAGGGAGCTGGATATCTCCCACTTGGCAGGAAGTTGAATTAAAGGAAAGCAGCCTACACCTGTTTCTGTCTTTGCTATTTCTTTGGGGAACCTTGAGCTAATGGGTTTCTTGTGCTTGCCAGATGTGTGGCATTGCCCTGACAGCAGAGTGTATCTACGTTGTGTCCAACCCCCATGGTGCCTACCCTCTGCTGAAAGCCACAGAAAGCAGTGGCATCTACGCTGCCGCCTGGATTGGCATCTTTGTCGGCCTTGCACTCTTTGCCCTGTCTATCCTTGGTATCATTGGAGTCATCAAGGCCAGCAGGACCTTGCTATTGGTGGTAAGCATAACAAAATTTACCTTCCTACTGCTGCCAAACTGAACAAACACTGCCTTGGTGTCCTGGTCACCTTGGGAAACAACCAATGAACAAAGACAGCTTTTATACTGATAAGGAGCCAAAGGTTCTTCTTGGTCATGGCTGTGGTATCCCAGAAGGTGACTCCTGTGAAGACTCATGCCCATGAAGCTCCTGAACCAGGCTGAGGGAATAAATGGAGATAATCACAGTGAAGGTTTGACTGGCTTGACCCTGACCTTGCCCTGAAGCAATGCAGGAGCACTTGTGCAATCACATGTGTCTGGGATGTGGTTTAGATCCTTGTTTCTCCCCACCCCTTACCGCTTTTCAGCTGTCATGTACTATTCAGTTTAGGAGCTGATAAGTAATGACTTCTGTACAAGGCATTAGTGAGTGTCAGGATACCAAATACGAGTGCAATGAAGAACATAAGACATCAGCAGGCAGGCAGAAATTACAGGGGTGGGGACAGAGCTTTGGATAAGCCAAAGACAAGGTTAAGATGTGGACAAATCTCAGTACAATGTCTTACTTAGTCATTTAGTATGGCAGTGGCAAAACTTAATTGGTGTTTGCATTAACGAAGGGTAGAGATGAAAACTCTGAAATGAGCTCTCTTGTGGATTACTGTGGGATTGCAGGGTGTCTGTTTTAGACAAGAGGAACTCAGAGATCTGAACTCTTGAGCCAGGGAATATGCCAGAAAACAGCTGAGGAAACAGAATTCCCTTAACTCTGAATGTTGTTGCCTCAGCTGAAACCCAAGGCTCTGGTTTAGGATTTATGAGAGGATACAAGGGACAGAAACTGAGGTAAGTAGGAAAAAATGCTTTAAATCAGAGAAGAACATTATATAATGTGGGAGGAGGAACAGGTACATATAAGAACTCCAAAGAAAAAATGGAAACTGTCAAAGGGATTATGCTGGAAAGAGAAACGAAAGAGTGAAAGAGACTATGAGAGGTGACCCTTGTAATCTGTTTTCATGAAGGATCTTTGCTCACAATGTAGGAGTGTTCAGGAAATCTGATGATGAAAATCAGGACAATCTGAATGATGCCCTAAGCTGCACCTTCCCTTTCCCCAAAATACAATTCTCTCCTGCCAGGAGTGAACAGCTTCCTGCTGAAAAGCTTAGAGCTGGTAAGTGGAAGTGAAAGGAGGACACATGACACAAACATAGGTTGCCAATGAGACACAACGAAGAAAAGGACAAAGTATTTTCTGTGGAGGCAGGGTAGTCTTAATGCCATGAGGTTCTGATGAAATGTTGTCTGTGAGATGGAGAACAATTCCAGTCATTCACCTTCAAGAAAGCAGATTGCAAATTGGAGCAAGCACTGGGAAGGGCTACGAGATCATTCAGGCTGGGTGAGAGGGAATATGATAGCCTGGCCACCTTTGCATCAAGCAGAGTTTCTGGCTTAATCTTTAAAAAAATGCTGAACTGTTTCTCCAATAACCCATTCTGCTCTCTTTCTCCCACAGTACATCATTCTGATGCTGATCACTTTTGCATTTGAAATGGCTTCTAGCATCACAGCAGCGACTAACCAAGACTCAGTGAGTATTTCTTTTCCCATGTATTCTTTTAACTTTGCTGAGAAACACAAGTTCTAGGGCACACAGTCACCCTGTTCACTGTAGTAAATATGATGGTACAGTGTAAACTCACAGGACTACTGCTGAGCAGAAGACAATCCCACAAGAAAAAACTCCAACATCATTATTCTAATCAAAGAAATAGCTTTGTTTTTTCGAACATAGTTTTGTTATTTTTAACATTTTAAAATGTTTAACACCTTGTGGTTGAGGAAATAATAGTGTGGGTTAGTTGAATCATCAATAGAGTATTTAGTCTTTCAGCTACCCACTGATTAATCTATCATACACAGAGAAGAAAATCTTCAGCTTTGCCCCAGGCAGTGTTACTGGTGAGGGAAAGATTACATGGATTATTGGAGATACTGTGGGGAGGGAAATTATCTGTGGTGCTTTAGTTCCAACATACCAAATACAATCCATAGCTTCTGCACAGCTCTTGTGATATACATCTAGTAGTGCCGGCTTGAGATCTTCATCTTTGCTGCTCCTGCTCCTCAAATCCTGCTCTTTATTCTCATGTGTAAAATCAGAGGAGAAGCAACATTCCTGTTCTCCAGCAGGACTCCGAAACAAGAAAACAAACCCTCTCCAAATAACCTTGGATTTGCTTTACATGGCCACTTATTTACATAGTTTCTGCATTTTTCTCTGGTTTATTTATTTATTTTTTTTCTGTAGCTGACTCCAAATGTCTTCCTGAAGCAAATGCTGGAGAGATATCAGAAGTCAGAGCCAAACAATAACAGTGACAATGAGGTCACAAAGACATGGGATGAACTCATGCGTCAGGTAACAACACTGAAAAGTCACTAATTACTAAATGCTCTGCAAGCCTGGAATTTCAATCCTCCTTGGGGCTGCTGGATAATAAAGAGGATGGCATCTGCCTTGAACCTTAAAGAAAGTTCTGGCACACTCCCGCTTTAGCTCATTTATCAGACGGCCGACTGTCAAAGGCAGGCACTTCAGAAATCTCCCCCCTAAATCTGTGATTAATGCCTAACCAGTGTGCTGACACGTGCAGGGCTGTGCCCTGGGCCCACAGAGACCTTTCCCTTGTGTGTCCCTGCAGAACCACTGCTGCGGGGTGAACGGCCCCTCCGACTGGCAGAACTACACGTCTGCCTTCCGCGGCACGCACAGCGACGCCGACTACCCCTGGCCACGGGCGTGCTGCGTGCTGGATGCAAAAGGGCTCCCCGTCAACCTCGATGGCTGCAAACTCGGAGTGTCTGGCTACTACAACAGCAATGTAAGATAACCTCTGCTTTTTCCTCTGACCGTACATCAGTGCCTTGCTGTAAGGGAAAGAAACCTTTCTCCTTCACTGCAAGCTACAGGTGTTCAGAAGCTTTTTGGACGAGAAGAAATGCCTGTAGAGTCCTGGCCATGTTGCTGAACAGGACAGGAATTTTTTTTTAGGATAAAGTCTTTCCTGATGGAGAGAGAAATCTCCCAAGCCACTAGTAAAAAGTGACATCTCTAACATGTAGATGGACAGTAGCTAAATCAAACTTAGCCCAAAGATGAGAGTATACAATATGAGTAGGAAAATCAGCAGTTCTCCTCCTCAAGGAACAACTTTTCAGTAGACCATCATGTCCTATTCACTAGGCTGCTGAGTCATGAGCATCAGCTTCTGCACTAGCTTGCATTTCTAGAAGGCATTCAAGCTTTCAAATTTTCTTGATGCTTCTTGATTCTGGAGGTCAACTCTGTGTCAGCTGTGTTTGGTTATCTAAGTGTACTTGGCAAGTGATGGCACAGCAAGTTGTCCTTGAAGTGTGTGAGATGGGTCCAGTTTGTATTTGGAGCCAGAAACAGGTGGGTTATCTGCAAGTTGTCAATAAGCAGTGTAGCTCTGGCTTGGTTTTTGAGACCCTCTGAGCTACCCAAATAGCAGCAGGAGAGGAGCATGCCACCTCAGCCTCTCTCGGGGGTGGATACGTTTGTCACCTTGCAGTGCAGGCTCATGGTTGGTGTTCAGTCATCCCTGTTGTCTTTCAGGGTTGTTACGATGCCATGTCTGGGCCAGTGAACGCACATGCCTGGGGTGTTGCCTGGTTTGGCTTTGCCATCCTCTGCTGGACTGTAAGTACTTAATATTTGCCTTTATTTCCTCTTCTCTTCTCTTCTCTTGCTATTCCACACCCAGTTGGGTGGAGGTGGATGACAGCACTGACGCATTTAAAATGTCCATAGATTATCGTCATTCATTCATCACAAATCTGCCTGTAGCCTGCTCCACTAAGGGCTACATTTACAAGTTCCCCTCCATTCTGGCTTCCAGAGGTGGGGAAGTAGATGGCCTTCCAGCCTGCCATGGCCTGCTGCTACCTGCTGCCATCTCAGCAATACAACACAGCAAACACAGCTTGCAGATGCTTCTTTGTGAAGGGTATTGGATCATCAAGATAGCTAATTGAGCTAGTAGTTTGAAGATTTTGTATGAATGTATTCAGTACTCAGGCTTCAGCAGCTTCATGACAATCCCCAGTGAGCAGAGTGATAGCCAAATAGTTACAGCTGCAAGTATCTTCTTTCTTTACTGTGTAGCTTCTGTGCAGACAAAAAGCTTTTAAGATCCTCTGCCTGAACAGGCTTTGATTTTCAAGAATTTCTTTTACTCTCTCCTACCAGTAGGACTAAATGGGGCTGGGGGAGGAGTGGAGATCAGGACATGGGGGGCAGAGAAACATAACAGTGTTGTCATTTCAGTTCTGCGTCCTCCTTGGCACCATGTTCTACTGGAGTGGAATTGAATACTGAAGGCCTGGTGTCCTCAGTGCTGTCCTGAAGAGCCATGTGAAACTGCATTTGTTTGTCTCCCACTCCATTCTCCTCAAGCCATGGAGGATTTGAAGTTTTCCCACTACCTCTCCTGCATATACTTTTGCCCCTCCAAAAACTCAACACAAAGAAGTGACGACTTCTGCAGGAAAGAATCTTCTTGTCCCTGCCTTTGCCCTTTGTTCTGCAGCCTTAATGCCTCCTGCCTGAAGCACAATCCTTCTTTCACTGTGCAAGAAATCCTGGAGCATAAGATGAGGAGAAAAAAGTGATCTGCTTTGTTCTCTGATGACATCAGAAAAGAAAATGTCCATTTACACTTGGTCCAGAAAAATGTCTCTCTAAAATTAGTTTGAATTTAAACTATAACGCTTCAGGAAGGGCTATGTGAGCAAAACTGTAACCTCCTGTGACCAATAAGGACAGATGTTGCAAGGGAAAAGACTGCAGATCTCTGTTATATTCTACTGATCAACTTCTCTTGCTGGTCTCTGTCACCCTTGCCTTAGAATAAGGCAAATTCTCTGAGCATTTAAGTGTGTCAACAATAAAAACATGTC
The DNA here is from genome assembly GCF_028551555.1 of Melozone crissalis. Taxonomy (NCBI): domain Eukaryota; kingdom Metazoa; phylum Chordata; class Aves; order Passeriformes; family Passerellidae; genus Melozone; species Melozone crissalis. Next base: position 16,090,690 of record NW_026535786.1, on the reverse strand, counting down.
ACAGATAGACAGTCTGTTGCTAGGCAAGCCCAAGAAAAGGCTAGCTCTCTCCTCAGCACTATGCTGCCTATACGCAAGCCTACCTCCTGCCACTGATGAAACTACTGCATGTGCTCCTACCTTCTGAAGTGCCAGTCCAGGAAAAGCTCCACCTGATAACAAGCAGCTCCTTCAAAAAAGCTGTTCTCTATTTTGCACAAGATTTCATACATCTACGGGCCAGAATTTGTGCAGAACACAGGGGGTTCTCTGCTGCAGTTGCCTTTGCAAATGTGGCTGTTCCATGCTCCTGGTTTATTGTGCTTCTTGCTTTAGCTGCCTGTGTGTAAATGGTCACACTCCCTGTGTCATTCCCCTTCCATGTCCCTGGATCAGGTAGGACAAATGGCAAATAATGGCAGTGAGTAACTCTTGTGAAAAAATGCAAGCAAGGAGCTAACTGAACCAAACCCAGTCCTTGCATCAGCGCTTGCTGTTTCCACTCAGTTCAACAAAGGCTGTTTACTTTGGCCCAGACTGAGCTGGTGTCTTTCCTAGTGAATGCTTCAGTAGTTAATGTATTGTGAGAAATGTGCTCCTCTGTAGGGTGTTTTAAGGTGAAGCCTCTTCCATAGATGTACTGGTTCATGTCCTGATGCTTGCCATCTGCCTTGATTCTTTGTTTTTGTACATTCACCAAAATACTAATTAAAAAGAAATGGAAGTGAATTTTTTCTCTTGTTCAAGATTGTGTCTTTGGGAAGGGAAAACAATGAAGGTCTGTGTCTAGGACATGTGGGGCAGGGCAATGACAGGCTGTAACATCCTGTAACAGAGATCTTGCTAAAGCACCAAGATGCAGTGTGTTACAGAAACTCAGCAGCCAAATAGCTCCTTGCCAGAGTGATGAGGGAGAGGAGGAGGCACACATAAGGGTGAAGAGATGAGGAAGAAAGGTTGGGTCCCTCCACCACAGAAGGAGTTTTCTGTATGACTGTGCCTTCAGAACTGACAATCCTGACGGACCAGCCACTCCCCTGGTTCAGTGGTGTGGTGACGGTCTTGGAGACCCTGGACTCTGAGAAATTCCACAAGGAAATTAGTCTTCAGCACTTTTGTTGTGAGACTTGAGTCATGGATTGACCATGCAGATCATGTATGTCAGTGATTAAGGTTTGGTTTTCTAGGGGGTGAGGGGGAAGTTTGGTGGTAGGTTAGGTTTCCTTAGGTTTTAGCTTTCATATTTTTCTGATTCTGTACTGCTTTAGTGTGTAGTAGTTCTGAACTCCATATTAAGGGATGGTAAGCTCTCTTCACAGAATAGCTAGACAAAACAATTCCTTTTCTAGCTTGGGACCGAGAACAACCGACCCAAATTTCAGGCCCAAGAGCACAAACAGCAGTGGACTGAAGAGAGAAAAACAAACAATAACCTAAATCTATAGTTGGACAATTAACTCCAATATGCAAACAGATCAGAACTTATAAAAGTGAGAGACCCCATGACCGGTTGTCCATTTTTGTGACCATTTTGGTTCATCTTGGAGATGTAGCGCTAGCTGGGCTCTTGTACTGCCCTATGTGCATCCATTGAGGCCTTTTAATAAACACCTACTTTATTCTTTAACTCTATCTAGCCTCTGTTCTAGGTCAGCCTTCACAAGGCATCAGCAGAGTTGGGTGTTTTTATGTTTATCCTGCCGAAAGCTACAGTAAAACCTAAATGTAAAGAAATCTAAAGAGAATCAGCATCTGCCAAAGTTAGGGAGCAATGGCAAAGACTAGGTTCTCTGCTACTGGCCAGAAACTGCAAATTCCTGCCAACTGCAACAGCAGAGAGGAGAAAAATGGAGCAGGAAGGACACAGCAGGCACAGAGACTCTGTCCTTGCTCAGCCAAACGCCTCCAATAACTCTTGGTCGTGGATAGCTGCCCGCCTGCATAAGGGCCTCTTGCTTGAGTTTTTTTTCTGAAACTCAAGCAGCTCTGCAAATGGGTGAAACAACTGGCTCTGGGACCTTCCAGAGGCCAGCAAGGCCTTCTGAACATGGATGTCACTGGTCATTCTGCCTGGAGAAAACTGTAGGACCATAGAAGCAGGTAAGATCAAATATTATTTTCCTCCTCTGGTCTTTTGCTCCATCTAAGTGTGGTATGATTACAGCACTGCATTTAGTATAGAGGAAAGTGCTGCAGGATTTTGAAGGAGAAGAGAAACTGGCAATACTTTAAATAGACTGTTGCAGTATTAACTGCTCCAACCAGTTGCAAACGATACCATTGACCTATTACATAAATGGCAGCTCAAGAAAATTCAGTTTGGGTTCTTCAAGTTTGCTTTCTGCTTCTTAAACTTTCCCTCCCATTGCACTTGATGATTTGTGTTCTAAAAAAATAAAAGCTGTGACCAAGTAAACCAGGCAATGGTGGATCAGTGCAGAAGTTCCAAAAATGCCACAGTGCATCCAGAAAACCCCAGGATTATCTGCCTGAACTAAGGGGGAAGGAGAGGATTGGACTGATGACAGAATGATGTTGATCAGGGTCATGAAAAATCCTGATGAAAAATCAGAAAAATCTGTGCTTCTGAAGGTTTATTCCACCCTCTGAAATCATCTGAGGTGCCAGGGAAAGGGTGAGGAAGGGATGGAGTCTGTGACAGGAATGGTTGTGACCAGGTTTAGGTGTCAGCTGAGACTTGTAAAAAAACCCTGGTCATTCTCAGCTGTTTGGATTGCTTCCTGAAGGCATGGGGTGTATGTGGGCTTCAGAGCAGGCAGTATGCATGTGTGCATGAGAACTGCTGCACTAAGACATCCTGCTAACACAGGATGAAGGGAAAAAATGCTGCAGGTGAAAGTCATTTGGTTTGTTTGCAGATTTGCTCTGTGTATTCATTCTCTACAGGTGTGAATATTCACAGTTCTCTCATGGCAATAAAAGCGCGCTTCAATTCTCTCATGGAGCTACCAAATGTATTTTTAGATCATTAACTTACTGCAATACTCCCAACTTTGAGAAATCAAGAGTCTCATTGAGAAGCACCCTCTGTTCATAGCTGATGGAGTGCTGTGTCCTCCAATCCAAAAAGAATCCCACATGCTGCCCTCCCACCCACACAGAAATGTAACCTGGTGTTTTTTGCACTGCTGAATGTTTGTTGCTGGCAGTACTGAAGGTGTTTGTTCCTTCAGGCAATGGGGCATTGTGGGGCTGCCTTTCTGTATCTTGTGCCTCAACCCCCATTTTTCCAAGTTTTCCTGCCCCTTCCTCCTTTCCCCTCACTTCTTCTGCATGAGACCTCTTTGCACAGACCCTTTCAGGCCCTGTTTTTCTTAACTTTGCTGGTTCATGTATGACATAAAATGGCCATTATGTGCCATACTTACATCTGGCTACCCACCTCACTGGGAAAGCTAGGAACCAGGCTGACAGTGGCGTTCTGTACCTTCTGACCTGGGTGATTTACTCCCTTTCCTGCTCACTGCCCTGGCATCTTAGTTTTTCACATTCCTTACAACAGGGACTCCAGCCAAGCAAATGTTTATTGGGACCAATGACCTAAAACTAGCTCCTAAATGAATCCTCCTCCTCCCAACCCTTGGCAGCCCTGCCCTCCTTGGCAACTGGGAAATCCCCTGCCACGTGTGGTATGCTGGGAACCTCCTGCAAGAGCTCTCCTGCCATCTCAGGCATCTTTCGGAGATCCTGCTTTGGGAGGAGCGGATTGTGACTGCTGAGGGCTGATCCTCAACAGGGAAAAAGGTGAGGGTGTTTCTGACTTGCTTCTGAGGTGAAATTACATCACAGGCAAGGTCATGTGCAGTTCTTGCACGATCACCAGTTGAGATAAACCCTGCAAGAGAGACAAGGGATGAGCAGTGAGCTGCTCTGGCTACCCAGGGCTGCTGCTAACTGTGAGCCAATGCAGGACTTCCCTGCTTTTCCCAAAACAATGCTCACCCTTAGCAGGGTACTGTGGCTGGCACAGAGGCTGGAGACTGTGAATCCAAGTCACCCTGTAAATAACAAACCTAGTCCTTTTATACTGTCTGACCCTTGATATTTAAAGTAAATTATCTCACAGTGCAAAAAAAAAAAAAAAAAAAAAAAGTAAAGCAGTTTGTGAGCACTATTTTTTCTGATTTCTTCTTTCTGATCTCTGTGAAGGAAGAGGAAAATAAAATGTTACCTGATATTCTTCAGACTGATTCAATTTAATCTCATGGCTGTTGGGTGTTGGGGTTTTTTTTCCTTTTTGGATTTTACTTATCTAGAAACTTCCTCTGTTGAATTATCATGCGTGTTATTCTCCTTTCTCCAGTTCTGGTTGTTCCCATGTTTGTGTGCCTTGTGGTTCTTTCTTAAGCAGCTACAAAGGTTTTTTTTGAAGTCATTTCCTCTCACTGAATTCAAATAATTCCTGGTCTTTTCAGATAAGGAATTTAAATGACAGATAAATGTACCCTCTGCAGCAGATGTGCTATGGAAGAAAACAGGCCCCATTTTAAGATGGATCTGGACCCAAATTGCAAACATAATTTCTAGGAGTTGTCTAGGTTTGCAAAATGTAGCTCATCTCACACTGCAGTTTGCTAAAAAGACATACAAAAATATGTTTCATTATGGAGTGAGGCAAACATTCAAGTGTTAACACTCACACTGTGTCTAACTTCTGAGGGCATCAGGACTCGGGCAGATCTGAGCTTTGCAGATCCCATTCATTCCTAATCCTTAACACTGAAACTGTTCATCCTTTACCCTTGTGGTGAGGCACGTTCTTTGAATAATTTACTCTGTCCAGATGCAAAATGAACTCAGAAATCTGAGTTCATTTCTCTATTCTTGGCTGTTACAATTCTGTTCTTTTTGTTGGTGGTGGTGCCTTGTGCCAGTCTCCCTTCCCTTCCCTGCACTGCCTGCCTCCCCTTTGCTGCCAGCTGACCTTTACCCCCATCCAGTGGGATTCCAGTGGGATTCCAGTGAGATTCCAGTGGGATTCCAGTGGGATGTCCTGCTGTCCAGAGCTGCTGGACTCCTAGGTTGCACTGGGGATGCACGAAACACCAGTGTCAAATGCTCCATGGTGCTGGCTAAGGTTGATTCCTGGTTAACAGCCAGGTTGGGAACTTGCTTAATTCTGGTTTTGGCTTAGCTGAAAGTATCCAAATTGTTGTAGCTATGGCTTCCAATACAACCTACACAGGGTACTGCCCTGAGTCAGGCAGGCAAAATAAACTGGCTGAAAGTGTTCAGGCACTGCCATGTGTTCAAGCACCCTGATTTAGGGCACAGTGCCAGTGCAGCAGGAGCAGGTCTGCAGTGTCCCTTTGGCCTAATTTCTAATTTTTGTAACCATGGGAATGCTGTGGGCCAGTCTGAGGTTCTCCCCTTGCCTTATGGCCAAGTCATTGCGAGACTCTGTGGCGCAAAGAATGGGAAAATACTGGTTCTCATACAGCACTCATAATTGGCTCTGGCTAACAACAATTCCAGAGTTCAACAAACATGGTTTTCTCTCTCAATTTGTATGCCAGTTGCCATGGTAAGCAGGAAGCACAACCCAGGCATTTTCCTAAAGGGAAACTGAAGTCATGAAGGAGGTAGGAAAGGGAGTCAAGCCCTGAGTTCAGCTGCTGAGTAGGAAAAAAAATATTTCATCTAACCTGATGATTCATCTGCCTTTTAGGGAGAACAGTGATCAAGCTGCCCTGCAAATACATCCACTGAGGCTAAAAACACAAAACACTCCTTTTTTTTCCCCTCTCTTTGATCCCAGGATGGAATAAACAATACCAAAATTCACTTCCATGCTGCAGCTCAGAGACTGGCTCAATGAGAGCCAAGGAACTAAATTAATAATTTGTTTAAGTTCTTGCTTGTCCTTTACAAATCAACAGAAGTGTATACATGATGCATCAGCAGCCTTCATAGCCTTCTGCTGTTCCAGCCTGGCTTCTGCTGCACAAGAACCGGGAGCACAAAGTTTTTTCATGTTCTACTCTGCATTGCTCTGCATTATCACAGGCAAGGCAGAATTCTGCAGGAGATGTGCTAAATATGAGGACATGGTTGCACATCACTGAAACTTCAGCCTGGTAGAACTAGCAATGGTAAGAGGAAAGATTATTTTACCCTTGAAAATATTAAAGCATTTCAGATAACAGCAATTCCACAGAAATCTCCAAGCCCCCACTTCATTTTCAGAGCTGCAGTTGCTCTGCAGCTCCCACAACCTCCAATCAGAAAAGTGTGTGGTCAGGGCCTAACTTTCAGTCCCCACCATCAAAGCCTACACAAACACAGAGCAGTGCCCTGGCCACTCACAGAACAAAAGAGGGGCTCAAACTCTGTGTCAGAGGACAACAAAAGCATTTGCACTGTATTCATAAACCAAATTCAGAAAAAAAAAAATGGAATATTCCACAACATCACTAGGGCACAGATCTGTTTTTATAAAAACTCCAGTTTAATCTCATGGCTGAGACCTGGCAAAACATCTTTCTTTTGTGGCTGTTGTTTTCTTTCCTTTTTTTTTTAAACAATCACGCACAGAGGCAGGCAAGTCCACACAGAGGAAAAAAAGCTTAACAAAACTGCAATTCATCAGAGCTAGCAGGAAAAATAATCACAAAACCAGGGCCAGCAGGATGGAGACAGTCCTCTTCATAGTGTCCAGCTTCCAGCCCTTCTCCTGACCTGGCAGCAAATAACATTCAAAGGGGACTAGTGCCTGCAAGCACAAGATCCAAGGTCTGGACTGCTGTATGGAGCCCTCAGAAAGTTCTTGCCCTCTGCCATCCTTCCTTTCTGGGGCTGTTGAAGTCCTGCTCCATCTCCAGTCCAACTCATGGGAAGTTTTCCATTCCTTGCTTGGAACAGAATTAGTTACCACCAGTAAGCCTTTACATCAGTTAGGAGCAAGCAAAGGTTAAACAAGATAGGGATCATCCCTAGAGATTTTTATTCTTTTTTTTTCCAGAGATGGAGAGAAGCAAAAAGGACAACTGCAAAACCTGGGCTTGCCTGAAAGGCTGTATGTGCTTCAGTAGATTGTCTGCATTTTCAAGGCCTGGGGAGAAGCTTGTGGAAAGATAAATCAGCCCTTGAACTCTGGTCTCCCCTGGTCTTGTCCCTCCTTTCCCAGGACAAGATCCTTCTCAGGAAGGCACATTCAGGCCTTCTGCCCACCACAGATTAACCAGAACTAATTAGCTTCTCTGTGGGCAAAAAGCCACTTGATCTCACACTCTCAGTGCTGCAAACCTAGCAGCAGAAAGCAGTTCCATGCATCAGCCCAAGTTTCACAGATGTGTAAAATACTATTTAGGCAATTCCTTCGTGTTAATTACATTTCCTTTTTAAAATACATTTACATAGAATGATCTTTTATATATATATATAGGTTGATATATATATATATATATAAAATTTTAAAATATTCACCATTACAGGTGTTTCAGAATCCATAAAGAAAGAAAAAAATATTTTTATTGCACCATTTGGACGCTGGATGAGGGAAAATGTTGCAGACTTCACAGATGCTCTCTAAAACAGACTTAAGTTCCTCTGAAGCTCTAAAGGTGAAACAATAAGTACTTCAGTCTTTCTACAGTGATAGTATGAGATGGACAGCCCAGAGGGCTGGGGTTTATAAGGTAAAATATTACCTTCAGTTCTGTTTATTCTCCTGCCAGTGAGGCAGCTCCCACACAAGCTAACATTGTCCATGTCCCTCCTTTCCATCAGGGATTCTCACCTTTGCCAGCTCAGCCCTTTCACTCTGAGCTAGTTTAAGAGAAGCTGCACCAACCCTCTGACTACATGGGAAAAGAAATTTACTCACTCTTCTTCCACTTCCATGTAAAAGCCCACAAGTAACACATGCTGGTGATATTTTGTCATGTCTGATACTGGGGCCATCTGCAAACTGGGCAAAAGCCTTTACTTTTCACAGTCTCAGGAGAATTGAAATGTACTGCAGGGTCTCTGAAGTGATCCTTGTGGAGCTGCAGATGATGAGCCAGTCTGTTTAGGAAGGTCCTTTCAATAATACCAAGAAAAACCAGCTTTGCTTACCTGGGCCAAACTCATCTCCCATAAATCCAATCTATCCTTCATCATAATGCTTCATAGATAAGCGAAGGAAAAACAGAAACAAAGCCCTCAAACAAACAAACAAACAAAAACAATAAAAACCAAACCCAAACCCAAGGAGAAAAAACACAAGAAAGAAGAAAATCCTTTCTTAAAGAAACCTGGTCTGACCCCGAAACTGACACTGGGGATGGCCTGGTAAAGCTGGATCTCAGGAAGGTCCTGCCACCCAGCCAGCACCATTCAGAGGGAGGTGGCATCTGTCTCCTGGCCCTGCCCATCTCCCAGGCTCTGGCTCTTCAAGCTGACTGCAGGCACCAGTATCAGCATGGACCCAGCATCAAACTTTACAGACTCGGCAGAAAGCTGAATCTGGAGCTGAGAACAACAGGGCACCTTGCAACTAAGAACATGCTTTCATCTCTGCAGGACCTGGGGCTATATTTTAAGTGTTGCGGATACATCAGCTGGAGATGAAATTGTAGATAAGCAATGGGATCAAGCAACAAAATAGAGATATCATTGCAGCATCTCTGCTTAATTAAAGTCCAGGACCCAGATCTGAGTTCAAATTCTGAAATATCCTTAAAAAGTATAGTCTGGATACAGATCTTACTTAAGGCTGATTTTTAATATCAAGCAAAGATTTCTAATAATTTTCTCTTGCAGGAGTTTTACCACCTATGCCAAAAGCAGTATTACTTACTGGAATGCTGTTAAGAGTTGAGACAGTGTATTATATACAAATTGCCAGACCTCATTTCTTGTTCATAGATCAGCTTATATGAGAATAAGGAGGTGAAAAAAATGGTTGTAACATGCCAAGGTTTCATCACCTTTTCTTTTCCTTCTGATGCATTACTTTGTGAGCTTCTCTAGCTCCCTTCCAGCTGCCTTGGCAGTCAAAACTTCTAGGACTTGAGAGACTGTAAGTCCTTGTCCAAAGCAAACTCTTTTGTTGATGCCAAAAAACCTGGGCATCATTTCCACAACTTTTACTTCTTCTAAAGCCTTACCACAGTACCTCGTATCACACCTACCCTTTGTCATTAACCCAGCCATGGTGATCAAAAGCTCTCTCATGAGGCAGTGCCATGTATATGCAGTGTGGAGCTGTGCGAACTATGAGGAGCATGAAGGACTGGAAATTCCCTAGTTTTAATAAGAGGCTGCACAGGCATATTATGGTCTGAGAGTAGAATAATACAATTGTTATGAAGCTGCATATTCTGGGCCTGCTGTCCACAGCTTGCCCAGGTAAAGCATAGGCTGCTGCCTGTGAAAGAACAGGGACCCAAACAAGAACTCCAGGCTCTCATCTGGTTTAATAATTTCCCTCAACAAAACTGACAGCACAGACTTAGTTCTCTGCTCTGTTCCCATGTGGTACTGTACACAAATGAAGAGTGCAGTGGGGAGGATCAAAGACTGCGGCTTGTGACAAGGAAAAGCCCTCTTGTTTTTCACATGCCCTTTGGAAATGGAAGGAGAAAATTCTGCTGAAGATATATTCCTAGCGTTTGTGGGCCCATAACTTCTCAAAAATACTCCGGCATATCTCTCCTTTTGCAATCGGAGAGTTCAGAGAAAGCACTGCATGGGGGGGCTCCGGGCCCTCCAGCCACAATGGCACTAATAAAGTGACACAGCCTGCACAGACCAGGAGCTCATGGGGTGAGTTTGCTAACCACTGGAAATTGCCAGCACTTCACAAAACAAAGCCCTAAACACACGTCTTTTGGGAAATTCTGGCTGACACTCATTGTGGTGGCCATAGCACTTCCTAAGAGTTTACTGCCTAAACTACAGCCCATCACAGCCACCTGAGGGCCTGCAGACAGACATCTCCAGGAATGATGGCCCCTGCAAGCACATTACAGGGACAATCTCAGTGCTGGCAGCAACACCTGTGTTCCCATCTCCTCTCTAGTCACCAGTGACTCTTAAATTGCAGAGACAGCACAGGCTGTACCTGACTTTGCCATCACCCACAGTCATAGATCAGGCAATAGATGAGCCTGTGGTGAATGCAGAGTTAGAGGCTTTATAAAGGAAGCTTTAATTCTATTCCCATGGCAGCTGTTGCATATCTGAACATGTATTTGTCTGTAACATTAATGTTTCCTTCAGGAGAGAGTTTAATTCACTTCAAATCCCCCTCTCAGGACTTGTTCATGATCTGTTCTGCAGTCCCACAAATCATCCTCTTTACCATACTCCTAATCAATCTGAAAGCACTGAGGTCCAGGGAGGTGGCAACCAGCCACACTCTCAAAGAAACAGTGGAAAATCATAGGAGAGGAAATTTAAATGGAGAAGAAGCACCTGGGGACATGCCACACAGTGGCAACGAAAGATCAAGGGTCAGAGATATGTCAGTCAGGGTGCTAGAGGGCAACAGCCCAAGGACGTAGAGATAAGGAGATCCTCTTGCCTTTGTCTGCTGTTGGCAGTGTGGAGCTCAGCTGGAGACAGCTGCAGAGGTGTCATCTGGCTTTAAGCAATGATGAAAATGGTTGATACTGGCCTTTGGTGTGACCTTGTCTTGGCTTTCAGTGCTTTCAGCCTGAGGGGTCTCCACGCTGGGCAGCCAGCTGCACACTCATTCCTCACCGCACCCGCCTTATGTGCCCAGGGAAGGAGAGACTGAGCACTCAAACTCCTGAGCAAGACCTGGAAAACTGCAAGAACAACTAGGCCTTTCCTGTCCAGCTGCCTTCATTCCAGCCCTTGCACAGGCTGGAAAGACCACATCTCTGATGCAAGGAGAGAGCTGGAGGCAGCGTCTTCAGGTTGTGTGCTTATCACTGGAACACCCTTGGGTGCCTCACGCCCTGTGTGATTTGCTCATGCCAGCTTCACCTTCCTCTTCAGCTACCTCCAGCCTCCTGCACTCTGTATTTACACTGTGTAAATCAGAAAGTCCTTCATTGGAGTCTGGGAAACAATGGTAGGAGTTCCCAAACATCTGGACTTACCTCCTCAGCAGATGTTGTGCCCTGCACCCTGAGCTGCAGTGTTTTGTAACAATGTTTCCTCTCAGCTCTATATCATAATTATATAGAGATTTACCTTTCCTTTTTTCCATAGGGAGGATGAGACTTTCACAGGGCTTGTTAGAGAACAGGTGTGAGAAATGCAATTCCCTGGGACTGGCTTACCATTAAAAAAAAACAGACAGTGAGGGACTAGGCAGGAGCAACGAGGGGAATGAAAAGCAAGACAAAGATACCATGACCTTCCATAGCAAAAGCTTTGCAGGAAACCATAAAGGATTCAGGTCCATCTTGCACAGAATAGTTTTAACAACAGCAAAATGGCAACAGAGTTGGTCTTGGACACTCCCATTCCAACCATCACAGAAAAGGAATAGGAGGAGCAGCTGCTACTCAATCTGCCTCCCACTTCGTCCATCCAGGATCACGGAGCGCCGCTGGGGCTGGTAGAAGCAGCTGGTGGAGGTCTCCAGTCTCTGGCCATTCTTGGGGATGGTCATTTTGTTCCGCAGCGTCACCCCTGCGGGGTCGGACAGGTCCCCACAAATGGGGCTCAGGGAAGAGCTCTGCGTGGGGCTCCTGATGGGCGACAACAGCACCCTGGAGTCTGCTGAGGACACAGGGTGGTCCATGATGGGGAAAGGGGGACTGAAGAGAATCAGACTCTGGGGCCTCCCGGGCCTAGATCTGTACGAGGGTTTGGAGAACCCCGATGGCCTCTCTATCTTTGAAGACTGTGGGTTATCTCCAGCTGCCTCCCCACCAGAGGTGCGCTTTCGGCGCAGAACGGGGGCATCCAGAGCGGGGTGGTGACTGGACTGAGACGGCTCCAGTGGAGAGCCCAGGCTGCCGTGCCAGGGGCAGGCTGAGTCCTTTTGAGCTGGGTCACTGTTTTCTTTCTCTGCTTTGGCTTTCTTCTCTGTCAGCGGGCTCTTGGGGGCCTCCAGGTGGCTCCATGCCACCCGTGGAGCTGGCCTGATGGCCTGCTTGGCCTCTGATTCCTTCTTCTCAGTGGCTGGAGCAGCATTCTGAGCCTGCAGGGGCTGGGGGATCTGGGTGTACTGAATCTTGGGTGGTATCACAGGCACTGCTCTAGCCTGGCACATCTTAATCATGAAGGAGGTCCTGACTGCTGAGACACTGACGGGGGCAGAGTTACGACGGCCGGTGGTGGCGTGGGCCACTGCCAGGTAATCCAAGTCTAGATCCAGGGGGGCATTGAAACGGGACCCCCAGGGAACACCCCGAGCGGCAGCAGGGCAGTGTGTCGGCAGGGATGGGACAGAATCACTGCTCTTTACTTCCTTCTGCCCATACAGGAGGTTCCCAGGGGCAGATGGCATGGACAGGCTCTCAAATGTGAAGAAATCTGGGGCTGGGAGGAGTGAATCCAAGTTGAGGGATGAAGGCCTGGTCTTTATTTTGCGAGGTGTTTCTTCACCTTTATTGCTCAGCTGTGACTCAGCGGCAGAACACAATGCTTTGGTGACAGTCTCTCCTCCCAGGGCAGTGTCCTGAGAGATGGAGAACTCCTCCTTTGTGTTCTTAGTCTGTGAAGAACTGCCTGGGCTATTTTGGTGTGGGAAAGACAACTCAAGCTTTGGGCTCCAAGGGTTTTCTTTGCTCACATGCACTTTCTTTCCCTCTGTCTCTGAAAGAGGGACTCTGGAGGGTCCTGCTTTCTCACCTGGCGCTTTCTCCCTCATAAGGGGGTACTCAGGTTTTGAAGGCTCTTCTGGAGGACTTGGGCCATTCTCATCTTGCATCGCATTGCCCAAAGCAGAGGGGGACGTGGATGGTGTTTTGGACAGCTCACAAGTCACTGAATGCAGCATGTCACCGCAGGGCAGCTGCTGGTCAGGGGCATCTATGAAAGGGAACGGGGTGGCCCACAGGCTCAGCACCGTGTCTTTGCTGTCCAGGGAGAGGCTGCGACTGAAGCGCGGCCTCAGAGAAAGGCTTGTCTCTGCCCTCTGCCTCTGTGGGTGAAACTCCTGCGTCATCTTCTCCTGAATGTCCTTAAAGGTGGGGGAATGGAGAGGGCTTGTAACCCACTGGTGATCCTCCCAAGGCTCCACAAGTTCTAAGCTCTGCACATTATCTGTCCAGGCATCCTCATCATCCTGGTCAGCAGCATCCTGGGTTCTGCTAACAGCACTGCCTTCCTTCCCCTCCTGGATTCCAGCTCCACTCAGTGCCTTGGAGGAGAATGTGTCCCTTTCGTCACTAGTCATTATCTCATGTTTCTCCCTCTCAGTCTGGACTCTGGTAAGACCATCCTTTTCCCTCTGGAGCTGGTAAGTGCCATCTTTTTCTTTCCCTGATTCTGGACATGCTCCTTTGGAACAAGATAATCCATCACTAGTGGCAATCTCACTAAATTCTGATTGACCATGAAGTGTCCAGTCCGGGGTAGGAGTGAGACATTCACTCCTGCTCTCCGCCATTGACTGGTGGTTCTTTGGAGTGGCTGAGCCCATTGGAACTGTGCCCAGTTTGGGTAGGGCTGAAGCAGCACTCTGCTGTGCAGCTGCATCAGACTGGTAACTGGGGAGGCTGTCTTGTTGCTCCATGCCACTGGCACCAAATAAAGGCACCTGAGTTATCTGTGGTGCTCTGCTTTCAGATTTCTGCTCAGTGAGTGTGGGACTCTGCCCTGGGCCGGAGCAAAGACTATTTGTTTGTTCTGAAGAGGAGGATTCAGAAATTGGGCTTGTCTTGGGAACAGCTGCTGGCAAGAGCAGGAGCTCCTCTTCAGGTTCAATGATTTTCAGTTCCTGCTGTATCTCTGGCCACAGCGGTTCTAGAAGGGCATTCGATGGGTCCTCCTCAGTCTGAAAAACAGAAAAAATGCTATCACCTGGGAGCTCACAACTTCCCAGTAAATACCTCTCCATTTTCCCCAAAGAGCCCTCCTAGAACAGCCAGGCTCCTGGATGAGCATGCTCATGGGTAGAGAAACACAGACACACAGACTGCTACCAGTTCAAGGAAGAAAATGCATCTATAAACAAGTGGGTTTATGGAGGAGAAGGTCTGAGGTGCAGCCAAAAGGAGGCCTGGACAGACATACTGAAATAGTGAGCTGAATGAGTAGCTGGAATGTTCCAGCCCATTTCTCAGCAATTCCCATTCAGGCTCACTTGGCCTTGCCAGAGAAAATGCATTCCCAAACTGCACACAAACTCAAATGAATAATCTATTCAAGGAGATATGCCAGCAGATCTTTAAATAGCTGTCCAGAGATGAGTATCGCTGTAAGAAACTTGGTGAAAAGGCTTTGCTAGAGATACAGAGGAGGCAAAAAATAGTAAGAATTTAAAAAATAAAATTGTGTGTAGAGAATGGGAGTAAAAATGACTGTCCAGGCTGTCCAGGACAAATGGGACAGCAAAAATAGAAGGGGAATTCAGAGACCACGGGTCAAAATGTTCAGACATCCGGACAGTCTCACATCTGGAGAGTCTCAGAGCAGACAGATGGTACAGACTGAAATTCTACAGTTACAGGAAAAGATGACCAAAAGGGGACAGTAGGTAGTTACATAAAGGTAAATCACCACATGGAGATTTCAGAAGTGAAATAAATCAGTTAATGGTCAATTATTGGTGCTGCTCGGCCTAAGTTACAGATTGAGTTTTCACAACTACAGACACACAATGAAACTTTAAACAACCTCCCAGTCACCACCACGACATGGTCCCCCACCTTCCTCATGCCTTCTTCCTTACCACATCTCTTAGGCGTGATCCTCCTTCTGTCTTAGCCATCTCAACCTCCTGTTGGTCACAGCTGCCTCCTGAGGAGACATCCTTCATCTTGAGCTGTCCTTGCTCTGCTTTGTCTGCTGGGAGTGGTCCCTTATGGAATTCTGAAGCTGGTGCTTGTTCCAAGGTGGGATTCTGCTCTGAGGACTGCTGGGGGCCACTGGTGCTGCTTGTGCAGCTGCTTTGCCCACGTGTCTCCTGATTTTCTGCTGCTGGCTGTGGCGTTTCCAGGGACTCAGGTTTCCCAGCTGCCACCGGCTCCTCAGGATGAGAGCCTGGGTGAGAAACACAAACGAATGTAACTACTTGAGACTGAAAACCCATGCACTGGGACATAGCAGTGCTGCCAAGAGCCAACACCAACTAACAAAGCTAGAGAGCTCCCTCCAGGCACAACCAGATGTTTTGAGGTCACCCACCTCCCCAGGCTCCTTACTGCAGCAAGCACCACCCTGACCTGCTATCAAGTCAACACCCATTCTGCTATGGGTTAGTTTCTTTCCTGCCACAAGCTCAAGCTGGAGAAACCTCCACAGCACCAAGCTGCAGGGCACTTCCAGCAGCCCAGCTGAGGATCCATGCCCCCCTCCTTAACACAGCTTACCTCTGGATGCTGCCAGTGGCAGAGCTGGCCCCGGCTGTTTCTCCTTGCACTCTGCTGCCTGCTGTGTCCTGGTGTGGGTCCCTGGCTCCAGAGCAGAGGGGCTTGTGCTCTCCACCAGAGAAGACAGCTCCTCTAGGCTGGAAAGGGAAGGCTTCTCCTTGGTGGGCAGGCGGCAGGGTGTGCTGTTGGTGCTGATGACCGCCGATACCCTCAGCGGGACAGAGACAGCAAACGGCTCCGAGATGTTCAGGGCTTTCCTCTGGTGATGAGGAGAGGCCTCCAAGGGAAAGAGGCTGCTTGGGAAGCCTGACTTGGTGGCTGTTTCAGAGGTGTAGAACATGAGCACTCCTTTGGCTGCAGTCTGCTCATTTTCAGCATCCTCTGCTACCCGGAAAACCTTCAGCTGCTCCGGGGCTGACTTCACCTGCGGCGTGCAGGGAAGACCTCTCTCCCCACCCAGCTCTGAACTTCCTCTGGCCCCCATGGCAGATCCTTCCCGCTCCCACTCATTCTCCTTGCTGAGGTCATATGAGCTGCCTGTGCCTCCTGTCCGTATCTTGGTGGGAACAAAGAATCCTCCAGTAGTCACTGACCGCTTGAACCTGCTTTTGTCATCCTCCCCTAGAGATGGGAACAGAGGAGCGAGTCAGTGGGAAGCAAAGAACTAGCAAACAAACTTCCTCTGTGAGGAGCCCTCCTCAATCCCTCCAGGGACGAGTCCTGCCCTGCTGAACACTCACTATTCCCCAGACAGATGAAGCCAAGTGGCACTGAAGGCTTTCTATGCTCTAGCCTAGGGCTTCTTTCAAAGCAGGTAGGCAGCACAGGACTGAATGCTCTCCAGTGGAAGTCAGCTCAGACTTTTATTAGACACCCTTCTCCATCCACAGCAGCCAAGTCTGGGGCTATCACATAGTGCCCACAATGCACACACCAGGCTTTGTCACCTTTTTGTAAGCCTTTTTTACCTCCAAATGGGATTTTTGTGCCCAGAATAACCAGAAAAGAAATCAAAGCAGTCCAACTGCCAATAAAGGTGCAGCTGAACACAGAGGTAACTCTCAGGTGGATGCACTGAGAAAAACAACACAGAAAAGAATAAAAAATGCACACACACAGAGAGATGGGGACACACGTCAGCAGCCATGGCATAAGTACAGGAAGATACACAACCAGACACAGAGTGCTCATCCATTGAGGGTGGTGAGACTCTGGAACGGGCTGTCCACAGCAGCTGTGGAAGTGTTCAAGGCTTGCTCAAGTATTGGTACCACCTGGTGCAGTGGAAGGTGTCCCTGCCTGTGGCAGGGGTTTTGGAACTGGGAGATTTCTAAAGTCCCTTTCAACCCAAACCATTCTGTGATTCTGTGATCCATGCTGCTGAGAATGCAGAGCTGTAATCCTTCCCCCTACAGTACAGGTGGGCTATGGATGTCTCACCTTCCACTGGCAGGGAGCACAACGAGTCCATGCTCTTTGCAGGCCGGATAGTTGCTTTTTCTGTGGAAAAAGAGTTGTGGAAGCAGGTATCAGATCCTGTGGCTTTGCAGGCTTCAGCCCATAAAGATCAAAGGCTGCATACATATAGACAGGCATGCCAGGCAGACATTTTCCATTTCCAAGCATTCCCCCCATGTATCTACACCACATGGCTTATTACCCACAGCTGGGGATCTGCTAGTGCTAACAACAGCTTTGCACCTGCTGGACATGTGGAGAGCTATACTTAACCCAGCCAGACAACACCACCTCCACTCTGAAGCAGTTAAGCATCCCCAAAGCTGCCATGTGCCACTCTCCTCCCCGACTTAGTCAGGCTATTGGTTGTGGGGGACTTTTTAACTAAACTGACATAAATGCCTTATCACCTCTCATTCCTGATAGCAAATGTTGGGTTATTTTTACGTTGCACTCCCAGCTCTTTTGCTGATGTGAGCATACCCTGCCTCCAGCAAGAACTCTGGAAATTTCTGAGGGCAGTGAGACCTATTTTGCTGGCCATCCTCACTGGACTTGCTTTTCCAGAAACAAGCTGTTGTTTGTTACTATACACTCTACAGGTCTGTTCCTGAGAGGCTTTGGAAGCTTGTAGCTGTTACTGCTCTGAAAAAAGGAAGGGAGGTGGGGAAATGTAGCTGGCAAGGAAGACAAGTTAGTCTCTGGCAGCCCAGAAAGGGTCCATGGAGATCTGGAAAATGTCTGGGAGTAAAGTTTGCTGTTTACAGAGTTGCACAAAGTAGGTAAAGCAGAAAGTCAGCAGGCTTGTTGGACTTCATTTGTTTATATAATTGAGGCTTCTGGCTCTGACTCTTACATGAGCACAGGAGAAACTCCAGCTACTTTTTACATTTATATGGAGTCCTGGCTACTTTTTACTTTCATAGGACGTGATATCTTGAGCACTGTTTCCGCTTTCCAGAAGGAACAGAATTCAAGCTGGGGAGCTGTGTAAGTCACATTTTATGTGACTTACAGATTTGTGTGCACAGACTGAAGCTGTGCTAAAGCATGTGCTGAGTTTCAGCAGCAACTTCGTCTGTTCCCTCACATGGGGCTGTAAGGAAAGAGCACTGAAAAATGTAACACAGCAGCACAGAAAGGCACTGCTTCAGTGCTGAAAACTCTGCACAAGGCTGTGCATCTGTGTGTCCTGCTGGTGAAGGTGTCCAGCCCCCTGTCACTCAGACCTGTCCCTGGAACAAGGCTCAGCCTCCACGATCACTGGGGCTGCCATCCTCCCTGGGCCTCCTTGGGCTAGCGCTATTCTGGGACAGAGTATTCCTTATCAAAGTGAGAAGGTGATCCCGTGATCAAAATAGGATAGAGAGCTATTTTGAAGTCTGTCATGGCCACACTGTGTGAGGCTACCTGTACATGCAAAACATGGGGAAGGCAGGGGTCCAAAAAGAGCTGGATCCAGCATTTGGCTTCACACTCATTTCTGATCTGAATACAGCCTCTCCTATATGTAGTGGTAGCTGATGATGCCAATATTAAATGTTTTATTTGAAGTCCTACAATGTTAGGCAGTGGTCCTCCAAACACCAGCTCCTGAAGTCACAGATTATATAAAGAAAAAATCCACTTTCATCTCCCTATAGAAAACAATTCCTTGACTTGGAGATACGAAAAAAATCTGGAACATATAAACGCAAAACGTTTCTTTATGAATTCAAAATAAAATAGCATGCTTTCTTTTTAAGAATGTGATTACTTTTGAGTCAAGTTCATGATTTTTAGAGATTGAGTCATCATTTCTTAACACTGGGAACTGGCACTGCCATGTGATTTTCTAGGAAGCAAAGTGTTTAAGAGATTGCAGCCCAGGAGAGGTTAGAACTCGGGATTACAGCCAGAAGAAAACACAACTTCTCTCTTGTAAATTCTGCAAAAGCAATGGCTTCCCTCAAAGTGCTGAGAGACAGAGCTGAAGGCATTCCTGGTGCCTCATTTTTCACAAAGACACTGAATGCAGTTGGTTCTTTAAAGTCCTTTAGTGGAAGGACAGCCTGGAAGGGCAGCCTAGAAAGACAGCCATGCACCCAGTGCCATGTAATGAGCCTCAGGAGACACAGACTGGCTGGGCTGGAACAGTGGACGAATCCAAACCTACACAACAGTTCCTAGTCCCCAGACTTGACAGCTGGACAACAGGAGCCCATTTATCAGGTACCAAAATGCAATGTTTGCTGTAGCTGTCTGTCCAAGCCTCCTGGAAGGGTGTTTCTTGCCATCACAGGAGAATGAGATGTGTATGAAACCAGGCAACGAGCAGGACCCCATTAGACTATCTCAAGTCTATGGCATTAGTGACAAGTGGATACAGGCTGTCCCATGCTACCAACAACACAGGAGAAAGCCTCAGAGAGAAACATTCAGCTGTAAAGTGTGTTCTTACCAGAGAGTTTCTGTGCCCTTACAAAGACACTCCCATTTCGACTCAGTTTAGACTTTGATTCTGAGCCAGAACGGCCCAAATTAAATATTGACTTCCATTTCTTGGACTTGGTGGATAATTTCCTCCTGGAAGGAAAAAAGGTTCAGATGGTCACCAAACATTAGAGACTTTTGTCTTTTTAATGCCCTCCAAAGGCCTCTGAGCTGTCTCCCCTCAACACTTTCCATTTTTTTCTTCTCACACCTCTTTTAACTCTAAAGCTTGCAAAGCATGGCCATACAAGCAACCCTTGTTGGCTGCATAGGTAGCAATCACTCTGTAAGGATTTATCTGTACTGCTGATTTAACTATTTCATGGATGGAAAGACACCTAAGCCTTCAGATAGTTAGTTCTGGCATCATGCTATAGCAACAGTGATTGAGCAATCAACCATGCTTGTCTCCAGAAAAGAGTGGTTTTCAAGGCTCAGACTATCCTGAAATAAAGCAAAAAAATTGCTTTTTAAACAGGTTTTAATGACACAATATATGATAAATTCCAGGGAACTGATGGAACTGCTACCATTTCTCAGTGCACAAAGTTATGCTTTAAAGACCATGTCTTATGGCAAAAATAAAGGGATTCCTTAACGAGAACTAGCTATTAATGCTTCTCATGCCAACCTTAATTTAATCACAGGTGTTATATATTCATGTGCAAGTATAATGTACTAACCAAACAGGAGGAGGTTTAAGGGAATTAAATCAATTTCTCATAACCCTCAGAGGAAGTGGGACACCAGTTCCCTGAGTCTCTTTGGAAATCCCAGCCTTTGCAGAAAGAAGCTTCTTGTCCTAATGCAATGTTTTCCTTGTATACATATTTCTTTGTGACGATCTGTTTCACTTCCTTCATTCTCATTCTGACTCCTCCTTCAATCTCCCCATCTTTCAGAGCAAGAATTCTCTTAGCTCCCTGTCCTGCTCTCCACACTGGGCTTTCTATCCCCATATTTCTGCTTTTCTTTCTGATCAATGCACAGAGAAGTACAAATCAGTCCTACAAAGGAGATTAATATTTGGGGATAGGACTTTTCAAATGAGAAAGGAGAAGACACTCTAGAGGGACAAACATATTTTTGTCTTAAGCTGGTTATCTTCTTGCCAGTATTCTCTTAGATGACTCCTTTTTGCTTCAATATATCAAGTGCCAATAAATATCTTTTTGTTCTGGTGCTTTCTGGGTCAGCAGATTAATGAGCCTCCTGCTGCAGAGGCTATAATCTATCTGAACCAGGCAGTAGAGTGGCCATATATTAACAGTTAGATAGACCAATAGATAAATACTTATTCTGGGCAGCTGTGCCAACAACTGCAGCAACCTCAGCTGCAATCAGACTCTTCTCCTGGCAGAGACATAGCTGGCATAGGTGCCACTGTGTAAATATCTCTCCATGCTGGGAGTGAGAATGAGCCTTCCTGCTTGGCTGCAACTGCAGAGGAACCAGGAGAATGAAGGAGCAGGTCAGTGGCACCAGGCATGCCCTGGACCAGCCACCAGCAGGTGGAACTCGTAGATGAGCTGTGCCCCAACCTGCTCCACGCTCATCCCGTGTTTAGCCAACTTCTGAGCTGGCACAAGGATGCAAAGACAACTCATTCCTCCTGCAGGAGGTCTGTGAGGATCTCCCTGATGGAGAGAGGAGAGCTAGTGAAGCTATGAACCCAGCACCTGAAATACTTCTCAGGAGTAGCTCTGCCTCTTTTGAGGACACTGAATTTTCTTTGTGTAGGGGCAGTAGATTCAGATGAGTGCAGGTGTGGGGGTATCACATTAACAGAAGGATCATGCTCAATCACACTGGGGAACCTGCACTTTTCTGTTTGTGCTTTACACTCCTCTTGGCACTTACTTGCTGTCAGGAAGGTCAACAACTGTGTGGAAGAGGGACCCAATTACAGGCACGATTTCAGGCAAGCTGTTCTCCCTCCTCTCCTTCCGAGCAGGATGGGATGCAGACAGACTCCGTGCCTGGGCTTCTTCCAGGCTCACCAGTTTCATTGGCAGGGAGGCCGAGGGGAGGGTCAAACTTTTCACAACTGATGCACTCTCTGAAAAACAAGAAAATACATTCCAGCCTGGGGTGAGGAGAGATGAGAGCAAGAGCTTCATGACTTTATTTGACTGGAACATCTCCTGTGGAGGGGGGAAAGAAGTGGCACGTGCAGGGAGAAAGGCTTTTTGTCAGATAAGCCTTTCAGCTCCCCAGCAACCTTATCCATCTGAGAACATTCCCAGCAGGGGCTATGCTTGCCAGCCAAAGGCTGGGTTGTGTGGATTTGCTTCCTCTGCTGCACACACTTCTGTGTGAAGGAGGTGTCTCTGAAAACCACCAGGACTGACACATTCCCTTTACTCCTCCCTCACTCCCTTCCTCCATCTCACCCCCACCCTCCCCCAATTTGGGAGCAGTTCACTCCCTGATCCCAATCTGGTTCTTTCTCCCACTTCCACATCTTTCTCCTTGTCTTGTTGTAGGATGGGGGATTGTTCTAAAAACTAGCATTACTTTAACCTTTTAATCCATTTCAGTGACCAGAAAGCAGTCTCACTGATAACCCAAAGTGTCTGTTTGTGGGGGCAGGGGCAAAGCCATGTTAAGGTAAAGATGGGCAGAATGAGCTGACACAGGGCTGCAGAGCAGAAAGGTGGATATTGCCTGAGTACTGAAGGTATCAGAAGTCTTTTGACTGTGTAAAATGGGAAGGTGTATATTTCTGCAATTACTGCAGTGAGGTCACTGTTGATCCATGCCTTCTCACTTCCCGGTCTTTGCCAACAAAACCATCACTAAACAGTAAAATCAGCATCTCTGAAAACTATTGATGTCCCAGGAAAAAAAAATCTCTTTTATAAAATGTCCTCAGGAACAAGATAGAAGTCTTTGGAGCACAAGATTAATTTTTTTCCCAGGAGTGCCTGGGAGTGTGACCTCTGCCTTGGGTGGAAATAGTGGCTGCAGGGCAGGTATTGTTGGTATGAGGAATTGTAACTGGGGGAATCTGACAGAAGAGCTGAGACTGTGGCTGATGGACTTAGAGAGAAAGTTTAGACCAATACTGAGAATCAATCTGGTGGTTCTTCCTTTTGGGGAAAGGGTTAAGCCACAGGAGAACATGCAAAGGATGAGACAAAAGGCAACCTGAGAAAACACTAAAGGAGGCTAGTATTGAAAAAGAAGATGTTGAAGATAGGGATGAAGAAGACAAGAGTAATGAGATATTGGGCTCAAGGTGTCTTTGGGGAAGTCTGTGGTGATAGCACGGGTTTCTGTGCTTGTAATGTTAGTTGAAGGGAGAGCTGAACAACATAGCAAGTGACACGGGAAGTGGCTCAGGGAGGTTGCTACCAATGTTCTCTGCAGAGCTGGCTTTCCTGGTGTTGTTGAAGATCTGATCCACGTGGTTCAGGATGAACTCGATCACCAGCTGCTGCACTCGCACCTCCAGGAAAGCTGCATCCCCATTGCAGCCAACGGCCTCAATCTCCTTTGACCTGCACGAGCAAAGAGGGGCACCCCTAGTGAGCATTGCCACACACAGCCCCTGGCAAGGACAGACCAGATTTCTTCCTGCAAGCAAGGCAGCTGGGATCATTTCCCCACTCTTGCTGTACCTCTTCCTCTCCTTCCCTCACAGGCCCTCATCCTCTCTTTGTCTTTTCACTCTTTTAAAAATTATTTTCTTTGATTTCTTTGCCATCTCTGCTACTTCCTTTCCTGAATGTGTTATTTTCCCCACATGGCTTTTACATTTTCATCAGGTAAAACTGTGACTCTCAAGTTCCATTCTTCTTCCTTTTTCCTATTTTAGCTATGTCAAGGCTGGGCCTGAAAAACAACACAGGAGCCTTCAAAGGCTGCTTCTAGATCCCTACTCAGTGCTTCAATGACCTCTCAGTGAAATCCCTTAGACCCTGCTCAGGTCTTCCCCATGCCAATTTCTTCAATACTTCACTGTGTGCCCCAATAGTCTCTTTTCTGCCTCCCCTGTGCTCCCACATTCTCAATCTTGCCCTCAGCAAAGGAATATTCCTTATCTTGACGTGCCAAAGTGTTGCTGAAGAAATTATCTTTGGGCAATGGATCCTTTGTAAAGTTAATGACTGGTGTGTTAGATAACAGCTTGGGGCATTGCCAAGAGGATAACCCTGTGAGGAGACTGCAGTTGCATTGCTTGCTCCTTTCTTTTCCTCCCTGGGACTTGTACTTATTAAAGATCGCAAAGGAAAAACAGACTTCTTTTTTTTTTTGACAAGGACTGATGTTAGAATGAAAATGTCTCAGCAGTAAAGTCCCAATTTATGATATTCAATAGAGCCAACATTTGATTCATTTTCAGAACCTGCTCTGGCATTTTTGGGATTCAGAAGGGTGAGATAACTCTTTAGAGCATGCTTTTCAGGCCTGCACCTCTCTAGCCAATGTTCTCTGCCAGCCCAGGGCTACCCTGATGGCTCTGCTATCACCCCTCTCCTGCCCAGCTGCAGTCCTGCACTCTCCTTGCATAGTTCTTTCCTCTAAATGCAGGAGTATTGGATGGATGGAAAGGGAATTTTGACAAGATACAAAATATTTAATTTTTTTCCCCATATGCTATTTTTCCTTGTTCTGCTTAGCTCTACAACATAGCAGCCAAACCCCTGCCTGCATCTAATCCAGGCTTCTTCACAGCAGATTGCCAGGCATAACAAACATGAAAAACTAGCTGGTGGTCTTGAGATCTGACACTGGCTGCCGTTTCAAGCCCAGCAAGCTCATCTCAATTTTGCACAAGCAGATCTGGGAACAGGTCTAGTATTATTGCCCTGTTTTTCTCCTTTCTGATCCTTGCTGTCTCTCACTGCCCTGCTGCAGAAGCACTGGCACCATCAAAAATGTCATTAACATTCCCAAGTGATGAGTTAAGTCCCCCTTTCTAAATCTATGCTCAACTTGCAAATAACAACTTTTTTTCAATATGAAACACACAAACCCACAAGCTTCCTTGGACGCTGGCAGTAAAACCTTAGATTATTCAACCTGGAAGAAAAGCTGTTTGCTCTGCTATGCTCTTCCCTTTAGTTGCTCAGTTTTTCCCCATATTTGCATTTCCCTCAGGTCATTGTGCTCAGATGCTGCCTCTCCCCTTGGAACTCAGCACGGTGCTCTGAATTAGAGGAGCCTCTACTGTACCTGAGGAGATTTGGAGCCCACACCAAGGCCAGGTTTCTGGTGTGCATGTTGGTCATGTTGCTGAAGGAGGCCAGGTGAGTCAGGTGCTTGATCAGGTATTCCAACGTCCTGCAGTGGTTTCATACAAAGAAAGAAAAATGTGTCACATTACCAGGGCCTGCCAGCTGGGACAGCGAGGCTCCGAGCCAGCCCTGTCCCCTCCCCAGGTGTCTGCAATGGCACCACAGAGCCCGTGGGGCAGAGGAGACACAGCACCAGCATCTGCAGGGGATGGCAGTGAATAGCTGAACAGCTGAGCTCCAGCTGGGGTAGGCCAGGGGTGGGGCATGAACCAAACTATCCTTAGCATGATGGGAGCAAAGAACATGGGAGATGGGTGGAAGAGGGAATGGGATGCTGCAAAGGCTGAGCTCTTAGCCCTTGCTCAAGCACCTCCAGCAGATCATCTT
This sequence comes from Melozone crissalis, assembly GCF_028551555.1. Taxonomy (NCBI): domain Eukaryota; kingdom Metazoa; phylum Chordata; class Aves; order Passeriformes; family Passerellidae; genus Melozone; species Melozone crissalis. The sequence continues at coordinate 16,065,687 of NW_026535786.1, read as the reverse complement.
CTCCTTACCACACCCAGGACACTGCCCAAGGGTGCCACAGTGCTCATACTTGGGGAAGGGGGATGGTAAGAGTGCAGCAAGAACACCTTGTTCTGTCTCTAACAAAGGTTTGTTCAATGATATTTAAATGCCAGATAAATTGTTGCCAGATTTGGAAATGGTGAGTCAGCTTTTGGAAATTGATTTCTGGAAATGAATTCTAGAGCTATTTCTGGCACTATTTCCTGATGAGCGTGAGGTCACCATGCGGATCCTCAGCACCTCTGTGGACACAATCTTACCTGTAATGTGATGGTGGCAGCTCCTGGATGACATTTTGAATTCGTGCCAGCTGCTCATCCTCGGGGAAGCGCGACACTGCTTCCTGCAGGGACACAAGGAAAGAGTACACCCTGGCAATGGACTCAGGGGAAAAGGAAGAGGGATAAGAAGGGTCACACAAGACACCCTGTCTCAGAGGGAATGCTCTCTTGTTACCCTACAGAGCTCTTGGAAGAAGAAGTTTCTTTGTGTCCCCAGCACAGCAGAGATTTCATGCACTGTTATTCCATGTCTCAGCACACCATGCCCAGACATTCAGACACGGTGGTCAGTATTTAAGGGAGAGGGCCAATCAAGGACTTAGACCTTCAATTACAAATTACAGGGGGGTTTTTGGCTTATGTTGGTTTGTTTTGCTTTGCTTTTCATGGGATATTTTTTTGGTTCTTTTCACTTTTTTTAACTTGGGTAATGATGGATAAAATGAGAGGAGAAAGAGAGAAGTGGAAATAATGGAAGAAGCAAAAAGCAATGACACCCCCCAAAAATAACCTGTTAAAACATGTTTTTCAAGCTGTTTTATGAGAATACCTTGAATATACATGTTCTGTGTTCTTCAAAATAAACAATATTTTGACTGTCATAACAACATAGCTGAAGGGATTATTTTTGTGGGTTTGCATCTTTCATGATGGAAGAAGCCATAGCAGAATCCCTGCCCAGCAGATTAATAAACTCTTATACTCAGGCTTAGACAGAATCAAAGTTATACATCTCAGTCTTGAGCAAATCTCTATAGACCAAGAGCTCAGAAAGCCACGAGAAGCTTTTGTCAGCATTCCTGGGAGTTCACTGCATTGGCATTCATCTGTTCAGCTATTCCCTTTCAATATTTCTGCTGGGGGAGGACAAGCCACCACCAATTCAAACAGTGCACGACTGTCTGGAACCTCCTCCTACCCGCCCGCTTGCTGCTGGATCTTGGAGCGAGTTCAAAGGAAGATGCTGTGACCCACACAGCCAGCACAAGCTTTGCCTCCAGACAGATGTCAGCTCTGCCAGGGGAGGAAAGGAAGGAAGCAACCCTTCCCAAGCCATCCATCACTTAAACATCATGAACCTGAAATTACCACTGCTACAGAAGCATCTTCCTGCAGCAGCCACTACAGAACCCTCTGTGATGATGCTACCACCGCTGGTTTTGTCACTGCCTTCTTCCCTGCAGATCACTTCTCATCTGCAACCATCAGCTAACCTAACACTGCCAGTTTCCAGCCCAGAGAAGTGAGGGCAGATAAAACAAGTGAGCTCACTAGTTAGGTATATATGAGATGCACATGTATTTGGTTTGCCCAAATTAAAGGCAGGTTAACTCCTTCTAGTGATTTTACAAGTGTCTGTGTGTTGGAATGTTGGGGGGACACAAGACGGATGATGGACTTTGGACCTGGTTAACATAAGAGATTTGATAACAGGATGCCTTGGCAAAAGCAAACAGAACTTTGAAAATTAGACCTGGGTTGCAAGGAGATTAAATGAAACGAGTTTACCAGAAAAAGAAAATCACATTAAACTCTGCAAGCAAGAGATGTTGTTATATGCATAAGTTTATGTATGTGATTTTAACCTAATCATTGTAGTACACATTACTAGCCTCCCTGAAATAGTATATAAGCATTCGTATCCCACGATAAAATCGGATTCTGATCACGGAGTCAGTCTCCCTGTCTCTCTCCATCGCTGACATCTATGGTGCCTTAAAAAAAAAAGCCCAGAAATCTGAAACATAAGAGCTCTTGTAATCTTAATACAATGTTTCCAGCTGAATAGTCTTGTCCAAAAATGGAGACTGAGAGAAATAAAAACTTTAACTGGTGCACCTAAAGCATTAGATTGTGCACAATATTTTCTCCCCTGGTGCACATTTTCATAACCATATTCAACCTTCCAGGTCTCAAAGACCTAATGATTAGACAGCAAGTGAATACCAGCTTCTCTGAGGTCATGACCTGTTCACTCCTCCAAGCCACATGTCTGACCCACACGAGCTGTGCTTTGAGACCTGAGGAGCTGTGCAAAACTGCAGATTACAGCAGCCGAATACAAAATTCAAGGAAGAACCAATAATTCAATTTCCTGCATATCTGTTCATCATGGTATGAATTTATGCCATTTTTTTTTAACTCCACTAGTGATTCTGGGAGTCCACAATTCATGAGCCCTTGTTAAGGAGTGGAATACAGTCCAGAGAGAGAAGGTAAGCTTGGCCTCCTAGAGCTGGTCCCTCTATGCCCAGGCTAGAACAAGCCAAGCAGAGTCAACTTATATGTCCCGAGAAACAACCATCCATCACTAGGATGCAAGATGGCAATCACTTGGCAAGAATGTATAGCCAGTGAGGTCATGACCGGGATGCTACACCTGTGAACTTGACATAGAGATGACCAAGAGGACAACCCTTCCCTAGTCATTAAGAACATGACTTTCCTTAGACAGAAATCTCTGAATCACTGTGGTGACTCCAAGTGCAGCCCATCCCAGCTCAGAGCCAGCTCTGGCTCAGTCAGGCTGGGATCAGCATGTGTTCTTTATTCCTACCAGCACTCCTCTGCTGAGGTACAGCTGCCACTGTTCCCTGCTCAGACACCCCACGCACACACACGCTCCTAGGGGGTTTTCTGCTCCTTGGGGAATCGGTCTTTCTTCTTTCTTTCCTCCTAGTATCTGACTGTGCTTCCTGTCAGCTGGGTTACCAATTATAAATCCCTTCTATGCAGGCTTGCATGAATAATGGATTTTGTGGCTAAGTGGAAAAACTGAAAAGCCAGAGATTTAAAAAAATCAACCTTTTAGGTCAACCCAAAGTGATAACATTTTGGGAAGCTGGTATATAAGATTTTAGAAAACAACTGTTCAAGGTTGACCAAAAGCATCACACTCAAACATTAGTTACAGAAATGATAATTAAAATTTGGAACTATTTAACCCTTTTCTGAAAGACATTTTCTGTAAGTTAGAATGTGTTGATGTAACATTGAAACATTTCCTTTAGAAAGTACTTGTAAAAGAAACACTCAGACAGTTACAGAAATGTTTTCCCTTTTGTTTTTGAATAAAGCTATTTACCAAATGTATCTACTGAAAATCTGCAAGTCATCATCCCAAAACTTCACTTTTTAGCAAACATTCTTTCCTAAAAGAAGTTTCCATCTAAATCCTAATGTTTCCTTTAGAGCATTTTTTCTTCCATAAATCAGTAGCGATAGCCAGGAAGACACCGGCCAAATAGCTCCAACAAGAATGAGACTCATCAGTTACAGTGAATGGCTGAATGATACCCTGTGTTTTCAAGATCCTATTCATCCTGACTGTCTCCAGCAAACCTACCCCATATCCTCAAAATCCTTTTATCCTGAGGACACAGGTCAATTTTTCAAATCTGCTCAGGATTTTCCCTGAAGATTTGACTCTACATCACCTTGAAACAAAGACCAATCTTACTTAAAATTTGGAACAGCAAGACACCTAACATTACTGCACGGCTGTCAGGCAGCACAGCGAGCCATTCCCACCCCAAAATCCCCAGCAGAGCTGTGTTCCTAAGAGCTACCTGACTTCTTACTGCAAGCTCCTGCTTGGCTGGTCCCATCTGGCTTTGCCCCACAGCAAGCACCCCTTGCACTGACACCTCTTTCCAAAAGAGGCAACAGGGAGACTTTGGAGAGCATCTCCTTGTGAGGACCCCATGGATGTCTCCCAGTGCCTCCTGTGCCACAGCAGTGTCGCTTGGAAGTGCTTGATTTGGGATAGAGGCAACTCAGACAGCAACACCTGATTTTGCAGAACTTCTTCTCTGCAACATCTGACATTTTTGGCAATGGCTGTCACCTCCTCCTCCCAGCAAATGGGAAAGAGCAGGATGACAGAAATTCTTAACAAAGGACGGATGTTTCTAACTCTGAGAAAACAATCTTTCCCATCCCCCACACCAGTTATCTTAAGAAGTTGGTAAATTCTTTTAGCTGGAAGTGCATACCTTCAGCATGCAAGATTTCAGCCTCATGATGGAATGTAAATTTGCTGGTGTCATAAAAAACTGAAAGTAGATTTAGAGCGCTAAGAAACACGCAGGCTTTAATAACAAGCATAGCTTGCTGTGCCACCTTTTAATAAAATATTATCTGTCATCAAAATTAGCCAAGTCTCTTAAAAATTCAGGCATTGTGGTCTTATATTTCTGCTCCCCCGCAGTCTGCTCCTAAGCTCCAACTGTATCCACGTATAATCTATGGCTGCTTTCCAGAATCAAGTAACTACTCTTTGAATTGTAATCTCTTTAAACAAAGTTAGAGATTTCTGCTTGGCCAGCTGCCACTTTCCTCTGCCATTTTTATTTATAATGTGATCATGATGGACCTGATATGTCGTATCTGGCATAACCAGTATCCTCATCTGCAGCCCTACAAACAGTATGAAAAGTGTGACAGATGCAGAAAAGTGTATACTTTACACATGGGCTGGGCAACCAGTTTGTGCAGGTGTCAGGGGCAGTTGGAGGGACAGGGATGAGGAAACCACACCCCTGTGATTATGATCACAAGCCCAGGTGAGCCAGAAGATTCAGTGATGGACAGTAATGAGGAAAAGAAAGAGAATTAGTAGTGCTGGGAGGAGGTGCACAATGGGGAGAAAAAGAGGCAGTGGGGAAGAAACGCAGTGAAAAAATGAGCAAGATGAAGGGGAGGAAACAGCAGACAAACTGAGAGAAATAAACATGAAATGGTGAAAAGAAACAAGGACAGGGAAAGAGAGCCAACATGAGATGAGAAGGTTAGAGCACTGAGAAGTGTTTACATGGATAGATGCACCAGAAGCCAGGACATTGGAGTGAATCCCAAACAGCTGTCATGGAGGAATCTGCAGCACATCCACACTGCTGGAGAAGAACAAGAACAGCCAAGGGTCTTACCGTGAATTTCTTGTAGAGCTCATAAGTGAGGAGAGGGTTGGGCAGCTCCCTGAAGTACAGCTTGCAGAGTGACCCCACACAGTGGATGTCCTGGAGGTAAACTTCCCTTGTCAAATCTGGGCATTGGTCAGAAACAAACTCTTGTCTGAAACAATATGGAAGCATAACAATATGGGTGAATAAGAGCTGTAGCAGGCCAGTACTCCACCCTAAGTACTCATTTACAGAGTAAATGAGAAAAAACAAATGGGAAAGCAGAGATGTCTCTTCAGGCTGGCCCAGATTGTGTCCCAAGTTCAGGGAGATGCTGAGGTTTCAATTAGTCTCCATTATCCCTAACGCAGGGAGTGGATCTCAAACTGATATAAGGAGATTGCTTTGTCCCAAAGTGAGAGAGAGCAACTCAGTATTTGCACTGAGACCCTCCTTGCCTTTCCCACTAATAGATGCAGAGGGAGACATAGGTTTTTTGGGCTAATCCCTAAAAGGCTGTCTTTCCCTGTTAGCAACTTCAAAGACAGTTTATCTTCTGCATCAGTGTGGACCTCTGTTGGCCACAGTGTGTACCTGAGAGACTAACACCAAAAAGGTATGAGCAATGTCCCTGAATCCCTCTGACACTCCCAAACGTTGCCCTTACCTCAACTTCTGTATGTTGGATGTCACTCCTGAGAGCCGGTAGATCCCATCCACGATGCCGTGAGTCTCAATGAACTCTGCACAGCTCTTCAGCACGTAAGGGACTACGAGAGGGAAGCAAAGCAAGATGTCCAGTGAATACACACTGACAGCTCCCACAAGTCACCACAGAGGAGACAGTTCCATGAAAAAAACAGCAGAGGCTCTCTGTGGATGCAGGGGAGGGTACAGCAATGAAAGAAATACAGTGCAAATCAAAAATAGCCCCGTGGCAAGTGCGAAGTGGCCGTGAGGATATGTTGTGGTTGTGCCACGCAATGCTCATTGGCATGTGACAATGACTGACCCTGAAGTCACAGTAACATAGCAGAAAGAAAGGTAGGGTTTCCCTCTCTTCCTATTTCTTCCAAAATAAAATAAAATAAGCTGTTTCATTCTAATTGAAAGCATGTGGCAAAGCTTGAGATCCTGGGAACCTCCACCCTCCTCAGTATAGAGCTCCAGCCTTGCTGAATTGTGCCAAAAGGTCTCATTGGCTTGGACAAAAATCAGAGAAGCATTCACACTTCCATATAAGCCTACATACCCACAGTTTAGTGCTCATAATTCCCACTGAGGAGGTATAAAGTTCAAATATTGACTAGATCTGCACACTGACAAAACCTGACATTGGCTTCAAAAGAACTCCATCAGCATAACTAGACAAAGACCTAACCAGTCTTAAAGCTGAGAGGAGCCTGAGGCACAACATTTACATCCAGGCTTGGACCCAAGGTATATGTTTATTTTTTCCCCATTATATAGGTACAAGAGCCCCCCATTCTCTTGGTCAGATCAAGGCTCCCTGTCCCCAGTACTATAACAACCCAAGCTATAACAATAACAGTAAGAAAGCCCTTCCTTATTAGGTGCTAGAAACTACTGTGTATTTAATGCAATGCTTCACACAGCCATAGGCACAAGTCAGTAAATGCACAAGTCAAAAGTTCCCTGCTATAATGCTGACTCTGCTGCACAGCACATTTCAAAAGCTGTATGGAGAGAAACCAGCTAAGCCATAGATTTGACTGGAAAGCCAGGCATAGCAATTACTGCATCTTTGTGACACCCTGGAGACAATGCCTCTGGCTGGACCTTCCCTGAGCCCTTCTGCTTAAAGTTCAGGACTATAATGACATATTAACATGTGCTTCATCAGATGGCATCCAAAGACAGCCCTCCAATGACAGCCTGAACAAAAAAAGTTACTACACTATTATTTTTTCTTTATTTTATTATTTCCCATGGGAGCCACTGAGGCCAGAACCAGCTCATGGGTGGACCTGTCCCTGCCAAGCACTGCAGGGCACAGGCTCTGGTGAGAAGGGCTCCAAGCTTGCACCCACCTCAGGGACACACTGCTACTGAGCCAGTCACTCAGGGGAGGGCTGCCCTTCTGCCTCCTGACTTGCTGAGGGAAGTACAGAAGAAGTCCTTTCATGTGTCCCTTCTCTTGTTTTTTGGCCAAACCAAACACAGGCATGCACAAAGTCCCAGTGATTACTTGGAAGCCTGAACGGTCCAAACAGACTAATTCTTCTCAGCCAAAGGAGCTTCTCCAAAACATCAGGGAAAAATTGACTTTATGGGTTTTTTGAGCAAGCACTCAGAACATGGGTACATTGGTGTGTCACACTCAAAGCCCTTGTGCTGATTTTCAAGACCCTCAAGCTGTTGGGTGGAGCTCATGGCAGAGGCCCTAAGCCTAAACAGTGTTCATGAAACCATGGAATTGCAAAGAGAACAGCTGAAGTGTACAGAGTGAAAGCTTTGTCCACAACAGTCACAGAGCTATGGTATTCTCTCCTCATGGACTTTGGAGGGGAAGGTGCATCAGAGCCTTCCAGAAAGGAAAGGACCTGGGAAGCATTCCTTTCAGTGCATGCAACACCTACTTGCTATGTGGGCTGAATGGTGTGGAAGGAGACAGAGAAAAAAAAGAAGTACTAAATTTCGTTAATATCCTTCCAAGAAAAGTCCAAGTGACACATCAAAAAAAGAGGACCTTCCTATCTCTGAGCAAGTCCTGATTAACTGCAGTAGGGAACTCAGATCATATGATGATGAGAATGCTAAAATAAGAGAAAGATAAATTACTTCAGGCCTCATTTCCATTTCTGGAAAATCAGGCTTTAACATCTTTATGGCAGAAGCTATGCATACATGGCATATTAAAATTTCCTTCTTGGTAGGGGTCTTGGAATAAATGACATGTAACCAGCAAAAATGAAAGTTAGGCAGATCCATGTCCACCTCAGATCTGTCTCGGTGAGGGAATAGAAACCATTGAACTCCATGCAACCCAAAAAAAGAATTAATTGAACAGAAACCATATTTGATCACGACAGCCACATGACAAGGTTTGTCTAAAGGTTAACAGTCTTTCATGGAGACAAGCCTCATATGATGGTGCCTGGCTGCCAAAAAATGGGGTACATGCACAAAGAATGCTTTATTAGATACTTTTAAAACCTCAGTATTAAGAATAAGAAAACCAACTAAAAATGCAGATAGTGATGTTTGTTGTGACTAATTTGACCTCTTGAAAGTAAGACCTATTAAATCACACCATTTTTTGGCTGAGTTCGAAGTTTCCTTGGAGTAAATTAGGTCAAGAGGCCTCGGGCAGGTAAGCAAACCCCCTATACAGAAGAAGAGAAGGCTACATCTGTCTGTTGAGGACTGGTAAGCAAAAAACACGGGCCTGAGGGGAACAATCTGTAGCAAATGTATAAAATTCAACCCATTTTTAAAATTGGGTGAAAACTGCACAGCAGGGACAACCTATAGATTGCAAATAGGCAATATACGCTGAGCTCTGCCAGTATCTCTTACTGCAGCCCTGCATTTTTCCTTGCTTTTCCAACCCTGGGCTTCTCACATATCTCTGCCAGTGCCCTTCATTCATCATGTGCAAGATTTCCTGCCATACCAGGTCTTTGGCTCATAGAAAGAGAAAGGGTCAGTTATGCCAAAATTTGTGGCAGTTTTGTGATGTCAAAAAAAAAAAAAATCCCATAGAGGACACTTTTCACTCGCAACTGAAAATTACAGACTTTGACCTCAGATCCCTGGAGGTGAAGGGACTACATTGACTTCCTGCAAATCAAGCCCCTAAATGCAGCACTTGTATGGAACTGGAGCACAATAAATGTTTTCTTTGAGCAGGACCTGTAGCTCCGGCATTCCTGAGCAGCTCTGATCTCCTACAAAGCTTAGCCTTTTGGGCTTTTGGGGGTGGTGAGGTTAGAGCAGCAGTGAGCAGCTCTCTCCCACTTCCAGGAGTTTCTGAGCTGGTAGGATTATTTCAGATATGGCTCCTGATGAACTGAGGCTGGGATCAGCCCTGAATGGAGGAAGGTACAGGCTCTGGCATGTGCTTTACAGCAGGTCTCTATCAGAGTCACAGGGCATGTAAATCACAGGGCTGGGTGTCTCCCACGGGAAGATCAGACATGGATGGGGATTTGCAGCAGGGGCTGTACGTGCAGGCGCAGAAAGGAGATGGGGGGCAGGGAGTCCAGCCTTGACACTCCTATAATTAACACTGTGCTGCAAGCTTAGGAGGCTTAGGAGCTGGAAGGGGCAGCTGGTGTCACACAGACCCTGCTTGTTCTGCCAGACAGCCAAACTGTCCTCATTTAAAATTACAATAGAAACCAGATGGAGGAGGACGAGAGAGCGTGGAGCAAGGCACCAGTCAGAAGGGAAATTGAGTTATAAACACTCTGCACACAAAAGACAATACTTGTCTTCCCCTAGACAAAAATAAACCAGAAGGGCAGTCACAGTAACTCGTTCCACTCTCACTGGGCATCACCTCCAAGTTCAGTGTGCACCTTCACCAGGCTCTTTTCCAAGACAACAGTTCATGCCACCTCCTTTACAGGAGTCTGCTACTCTCACTGGGTCAGGCACCACTTCTCCTCTTTCTGATGCCCCCAGCTCCCAGTGTCAGCAGTGGGCACTGAAATTCCCACCTCCCTGCCCTGCTGGCTCTCCCTTCTCCTGTCCCTTCCCAGCCAAGGTGCTGCCACCCCCCAAACCTCCCCACCAGCAAGCCAGGTGCCCATTCTTTGCCAGCCTGGCAAAGGCTCCATCTGGCACTGGACTGAGCATTTTTTGGATCCCCCAGCAGCCCAAGCTGGAGAGGTCACTAAGAAAAGAGGGAGGGACCCCATCCAGTGACCAGTGGGAGGATGGCCTCCTGGCCTCCCACCAAAGCCAGCAAAGAGCAAGGAAGATGCTGGTCCAGCAGGAGATGCAGGCAATATCCTGGCCTTCAGTGCCACCTTCCAGAAGAAACTCTGAGAGTCCATGGGCTACAGAGGGACACAGGGAGGAGGCTGCTGAGTCAGACACCCTAACCAGTCAGTGTGAAGAGTGCCCAGTTAGACAGTAAGTCAGCTAAGCTGGACTGGGCCATGTGCTCAGGGTGCACTGCACTGAGCTGGACTGAACAGCAGCACACTGAATTTTCTACTTTATCCTTCTGTTATTTTCTCAGACCACTCCTTGTAAGGATAAGCACTGGTGACAGACACGCTCAGGGCCTCCTTGGTTGCTGGTTTCTGCCACATGGTGGAGGTTTTACGTCCTCTCTAATTTTATTTTAATTTTAGTTCAGCTATTTGGAGGATAAATGCAGACCTTTCATTTCACCTGGAACACCAACTTTTTGATTTTTGACTTGCAGGAAATAGTTTGGATTTTTTTTTTTTCATTTCCCCTCACTATGAATCCTGCCCCATAAAAAAAAAAAAGATTGCAGACATTTTTATTTCATCCTTTTGGTTTTGTTATACATAAGTATTTTTTAAAATTATCTTCAATTATCCTCAATAGTAGTGCATGCTTCCTATCATGCTATGTCAATACTGTGACAATAAAGGTCAAAAGTCTCCTGTTTCAATTTAAATGACTAAAATAGAAAATACTTCCTTTTATAAAGGGTTTCAGTCTGTACTAAGCGAGAGTTGTTATTTTGTACAAAATAATAACAAAATAGAACAAACTAATATATTCAGTTGGCCTCCTAATCACAGGAAAGGAACAACATTGTACAAATGGCAACATACTTGATCATCAGTATCTCTGATATGATATTTTTCTGCATTTCCTGACTTTCTACTGTAAATCACGAGTTTTAAAGCTGATTCTCTATATTTTTTTTTCTTTTTTGCTGACATGGCCCGATTTTCACTAGGCATAAGGTTGGTTGAGAAACAGACTTGAAAGCAGATCAAGCTGTGCTCTCCTCCCTGCAGCTCACCCGAGCCCTGGTGCAGCACATCAGTCACAACACCAGATTTTCTCCCAGTGCACTGCCCTAACCAGTGGCAGCTAAGGATAAATCCTGCCTTCCCACCACATAGCATTTCCTTTGCCTTCCACTGTTTCCTTGCCAGCACCAGCCTGGGATGGAAGGGACCACAGCATCCAAAATCCATGCAGAGGGTCTCTCCTGCTCAGAGATGAAAATGGCAGAGCTGGGAAAGGGGATGGTTTGCCCTGTCCGGACATAAATTCTACAAGGACAAAGCTTCAGTTTCCAGGATGTCTGTGCATACTTTTCACCAGCACTAAATTAATTTTACAGAATAAATAAAAAATAAAAAAGAAAAGAAAAAAAAAGCCAAAACCTGTTTCACTCTCAAATTCCAGTGTTGAATTTGGCTGTTAGCTGTGGCCAAGCTGCCACAACCCCTCCATACACACACACACACCTGTATTTGAACAGCATGAGACAGTAAACAGCATCAAACCAGCTTAAAAAAAAACAACTTGGTTTGTACAATTCACCTTGGCTTTTCTCCTTTAGCTGCCATAAACGCAGTTTAAAAGGATGAATGGTTGGCACCAAGGTGATCCTGTCCACATGGGCAGCACAGTTTATTCACTGTGTAAGTCACACACTTCATGTGCTTTTTCCCCTCTGCTTCTGTGAGAAATGGCCCTGCAGTGTCACAAAGGTTATCACAACAGTGCCATTCCCTGTGATGAAAGCACTGTCCTGTCACAGTCGTGATTTTGTGGGCAAAAATGTAGGAAAAACAGATCTCAAATCTGTCAGATGCTACAAGCCATCACCCTCCATGGCCTGCGTGGGAAGTGGAAACACTGAGTGCTGTTTGGGATGTGCCCTTCTGATTCCAAGCACACACATTTCAACACAACCTGCAGGCTCACACATTTCAACAGAACCTCCCTGCCTGGGAGTTTGAGTGAAGCCAACGGCACCACCATCAAGGATATTTTTTTCCCCCATTGATATTATACCCAGCTTACATCGAACATATCTAAATAAGACATGTAGGAACACCTGATTTTCCAGAGCAGATCTGACAACTGTGATGTTTGAAGCAGGAATGAAAAAGCCCTTGGCAGACCCAGCCAGCTCACAGACAGCACACATCAAAGAGAGCCTAAGAGAAAGCACTGCCAAAGCAGGCACTGAATGCTGACTCTCAGCCCCGGCGGTCACCGTGCCCCTCTGAAATGTGACTTCACCTTGACATAGCTGGCAAATTCTGTCACGCAGGCACTTTTGAAAGAGGTTGTACAAAATACTAGAATAGTTTTGTTAGGAAAACATCCTGCTGAGAATTTCCTGCAAAAAAAGGACCAGATAACAGAACAGGATATCTCCACTCCTGGCTTTTCTGACTCTGTGGTACAACCGCCTCGGAAAACAGTGGCTCAGGTTCTGCATGGCAGGTCAATGAGCTGTGCACGTCCTCAGCTAACCATTCCAATCCTAACAAACCTGATCCACAGCAGATTAGGGTGGATATAGTACAGCATTTTGTTTACCACATCACAAGCAATCAGGATAAATAATTCTGGAGATGGGAGTAACTGGATAATTTATGCTGTGTCTGGGAATGGACTCGGGTGTAAGTATAGAAAACATCAGAATAGTTTTGGAGCTGCATGTAATGAATTGACCTCTCTCTTGGTAAATGCCTAGATGCTGTGACGATAAGCAAGCAGTAAGACAAGAATTCTGCCATGGACCTCGATTCTGGTGACAGGTACCAAAACCACTAAAAAATCCAAAGGCTGCACCAGCTGATGGAGTGCAGGAGAAGGGCGATGCCGATGCTGCAGCTCAAGGGAGCTGGGACAAGCAACCTGCCCGGGAAGAGCCCAGGTAAGTGTTGGGTGATGGGATGGAAAGCCAGCAATGTAGGCTTCATCTGAAGTCTCTTCACAGCCTACTGTCTTTCATCCAGATTTATAAACAAGCTCATGGCATGTTTTCTGTATCATGCTTTCCTTTCTTCTTCTGCTCTCCTCTTAAGCATAGAAATCCAAGTAAGCCATGCTAACCCACTTAACTGCTGGCAACAAAGCCCCAGATTGCATGGACTCCATAAGTTTCTTCCTCCTCTCACAGCTTTTGGTCTTCATGTTTTCATTTACAAGAGCTTCAGAAGAAATTTAAAAATCAAGCACATCTTTTACTTGGGCCTGCCACCTGATATAGACCTGCTCATTTTCTCACAGTCCCAAAATTACTGTGGAGGCAACTTGTAAGCTTGAACACATTCTTCTTGACTGTTGTAAGGAGGTAGAACCCAAAATCTCCCTCATCACTTTGAGATTCCTACATGGGATTATTAGGATTCCAGAATCAGGAGAACAGCAATTCAAGGGGATCAATGCTCCCTACCTGAGTGTCAGTGTTAGTTTGTCCCTGAGTCCTTTTCTACTTGGACTCTGGTGTGCTAGGCAATAGGAATTCCAGCTTTCTCTTTATAATACAGACTTTTGGGGCTGTTAGAAGGAAATTCTGAGTGCTTAGGTCTTGATGTGCACCTGAAAAATACCAGTGACTAGTTAAACAGTTTTGAAGTCCTTTGTACTGTGCCCTTCACAAACACCATCTCCATACACTGAAATCTGCAGCAATCTCTAGAGGACATGGAATCTGCCTGCAGTTTCTATGCTGCTCCGTAATGATCTCCCACTGCTCAACAGATCCTTACTTCCCTTTTGTAGCAGTGGCATGGTGGTGACAAAAGCAGCTAATTCCCAAATAAATGCCATTGGAAGGCTGCAGAAGAGACAAGATGAATCAAGAAACTGGGCTGTTATCTCAGGAACACCTGTGCTGCAGCAAAGTGGGCTGCTCTGCAGTTCTCTCTGCTGTTCTTTTCCAGGAAATTTCTGGAATGTGTAATTTTCCTTCAAATGTGCAAGGAGAGGATGGAGGCTCACCAGCACTCATGGTTCTCCTTCCATGCTTGCCACACGTTCACAAGCATACATGACCACTCCCAAGCTTTAAAGCCCACATCCAGCCATGCCAGCTAACTCAGGATGGCAGTGCCAACAAGCTCAGGTATGTAAAAGAGAGAACAGGGGCCCATCACCCCACTGAGAGCCCAGGTTATCATTCAGTAGCAAGGTACAAACTAACAGAGAAGCTGGTCCTGGACCAAGCTCTCATGTGGAAGAAAAACGGCATGGTTGAATCTCACAGAACTTACTTATATCTTCTCCCTTCTCCCTTCTTTTTCTTTTGCCCTCTGTCACACTGATGGACTGATGCAGACTGACACTGGGTTATGCAGCAATGTTCTTTCACTCAGGCCTCTCCCTGATCTTGCCTCTAGGGCTCTCCTAGTCAAGAGCGGTACAGCAATTTCCAGAGGTTATTCCAAATGGGCTGTTTTACAGACAGTCAACAACTTAGGGCAAAGAGCAGGAGAAATCGCTGAGGATCATTACATATCACAGGCAGACAGATGAGGAGCCTGAATGCAAACCCATGACGGCTGCAAATGAGAAGTGAAAGGCAAACGAAAACAGACTTTTGCTAAAAAGTAAATAAGGCTTTATGATTTCAGTCTGATTGAAAACAAACATGCAAAGGCACTAGCAATAATCAAGCATTATAATTTGTAGCCAAGCAGCATCAAATCCATTCCATCTTTGCTCAGTTGCTGAGCACATATTTAGACTGAGTGCTTTCATTGCCAGGTTGCCTGGGCCTGACCCAAAGAAACACACTCATACAAAAAATCCCATTGGACTCATCAGTGTGTTCCACAAAAGAAAATAGGATCAATTTGTTCTACACCCTCTCACCTTTTACTGAGACATGCAAATACTAGCAAAGGAGGTATACAAATGACAGAAGCATTTTCACCAGTTTTACAGGAGCACAAAATGATGGTGGGAGTTTCAGCACAGATTGGAAAATTAAGACTTCTGCTGGCAGTGGAAGGTCACCTAGAAATGCTCCCCCCAACCCTGCTCAGAGGAGGCTGAAAACAGGTCAGTATTTCTCTGAAGAGGATTAAGGTGTGGGTTACTGGGGTTGCTGATGTTTTTCTGGTGAAACAAGGTGCTGCTCTACCCATCCTAAGTCATGCCCAGGTATATGATTACAACAGTCTGTGGGCTCAGTTTCTGGATCTGAAAAACATGGGGAAAATTCTGCCAGAAGCAGCATCTGATCAGACACACATAACTCTACACAAAAATAAAGGCACATATCAGCATATAAATGTGTATGCATACATATACACAAATGAATGTATTTTTACACATACAACTATATTTGTTTATGTATGTACGTGTGTGCATGTGTGAGGTTTCATATGCATTACCAGGAAATCCTTCTTAGAGAAACAGATGGGTTTTATTGAGTTGTCAATCAAAGCCTAACAAAGTCAAAAGATGTGAAAGTCATGCTAGGCCAATGTCACAGGTCTGGGGGACACATCATGACATGTGGTCCTCCTGCTTGTTGCTGCTGAAGGCTTTGCTGGGTGAAGCACTCACCCACAGCCAAGGAAAAGTTTTGGTCCTGGGGACTGTTCCTCAAGCATGCATGAACATCTGCATCAGCAAGTCCAGAACCAGTCTCAATGGACTGGTTTATCTCAGTAGTTTAGTTAAGAAGGGCAGCCCATGGGATATGGGTCATGCTGGCTACACCTTTTCATCTTCAGGGGCTGCAGTACTCTAAAGTGTTTTCTTATAGCGGTGCTCACAAGGATTTTGTTTTCCTTTCCATACACCAGGGAGGGTAAAGAGCTCAAGAAGAAGCTGCTGAGCAGCCTGACTCAAACATCTGCATGTGGTGCTGCTCCTTCAGGGCTTCTTGCAGAAACAGCAGGGAGCACAGCACTGCTCCATCTGCCAGCCTTGTGGCACATCAGTGCTCACATATGTTGCAAGAGGGCAGCTTGCTCGCTCTCCAGAGCCTGAGAGAATCAGCAAGGACAGCAAAGGAGGCAGAACAACATTTGCAGATGGTGTCACAATGCCTCCCAGCCCTCCAGAGTCTGAGCTGGGCTAGGATTGTTTAGAATGTTTCCTGCCATGCTGTTTGTGTCTGTCCACCTCCACCTCAGGACATCAGCACACAACTACTGAGATGCACCCAGAGGACAAGGAATGGTTTCTCCAAGGCTAAGCTGCAGGGACTGGACTCTGCAACTGCCTGCCAGAGGTGGAAGGGCATCAGAAATAGAAACTAACTCTGTCAGATGGTCAGTGATGAAATGAGGCACAATGTTGCTTTTAAAGACACTAGTAAAAGAGGAAAAGAAATAAAGCTGAATAAAATATTCAGCATGATGGTATCTCCTTACTTCTCAAGAA
This sequence comes from Melozone crissalis, assembly GCF_028551555.1. Taxonomy (NCBI): domain Eukaryota; kingdom Metazoa; phylum Chordata; class Aves; order Passeriformes; family Passerellidae; genus Melozone; species Melozone crissalis. Next base: position 16,049,159 of record NW_026535786.1, on the reverse strand, counting down.
GACTTCTATCCCCTCACCTAGTAAGGACAAGTCAGGAAAGACATCCATCTACACAACACTTTTCTTTGTACTCACGAGGCCCTTCTGCTCCCAGTGTTAGCACTGTCCCCATGTCTTTCTGCACAAAAAATCCTCCACAGGGGATACAAGCCTCTCACTCCCTTCACCTCTCAATAAACATGCATGCCAGGGGTTATCAAACTAAGGGTCATTCTCAGTGCTAACAATAGGAAAAAACCCAATACCAAGCAGTTACTAAAGCAGTAAATCTAATCACTTGGCAATTGTGTTCCTCGGTTTCCAAGCCCCCCACAGATTCCTGATATATTCCATATTTCACACTTTATTTTGTTTTCCATTTTGCAAACGGCAGGCTCTGAAGCAGTATGAAGAAAAACAACTTTCCTGCTCCCCCTCCCCCACTTTTTTTCCCCCCCTATGCTATCTGTGCTCCAAGTCAGACCAGGTAGTGCTTATCATTTCCTCTGCACAGCAAACACCAGGGTGCATGCGTTTCCTGCTGGCTGGTCCTGAACTGCGAGCTGACATTGTTTTCAAGGCCCCCTCTCTCAGAGGCAGGAGCAGCTCTGCTGCACAGCTCTTCCTGTTGATGTCAGGCTCCTCTTCCTCCTAAAGCAAATGGGCTTCCTGACGGCATCTGTGTCCTTTTCCATGAGGACTGGCAGGAACCATTTTCCTACCCAATGGCAGGGAAAAGAAAAAAAATAGCACTGGAGAAAGAGATGTAATAGGGAGGAGCAGGGGTGGATGGGTTTTTTCCATACTTTTTCCATACTTTTTTTCCAAGTAGTCTTGGAGAACATCTGGGGTCCCTCTCAATGAGGAGGAGGGAGAGGAGATAAGAGGTCAAATCAATACAGTTATGTCTTAGAGATGCTGGTATTTGCAAGTAGCAGAAAATCACTTATTAGCAGAGAACATCAGAGACTAATTACAGCTGCCGATTTCCCACTGCTAAGGAATGCAAGCTCACAATAGAACAGCTACAGCCACAGCCCCTGCGTTCCAGCAGCGCTGTCATAAGCTGTGGGAAATGCCAAGACCTTTACACCAGACTACTGCCTTCCTTTTTATTCTCTCAAATGGAGGAATCACTACCACTGCCAGTGCTGTTTCATCAGCAGTGGAGAAAATGGGCGACGAATGTGCAGAACACAGCTCACACCAAGCTGAATCACTTCAGCTCCACAGACTGCCCCTGTGTGTGTCACTGCCACAGCAGAGAAGAGGAAACCTAACCAGACATCATTTCAGGCCTCCCCCAGCCCATGGTATTCAAGGTTTGCACTGTCCCATTAGAGAAGGCAATGGGCTTGTCCCATCTCCCATCAGGAAGTCTGCAGCTTGCTGCACAGTGTAAGAAATAGACATGGAGCCTGTGGCTACAGGGACACACCGCAAGGCAGAGGATGAGGAGCACAGCCAGAGGGTAACAGTGCTGCCTGCCCTTCACAGGATTTCAGCCATGAGGGTCCCATGGCCTCCCTCACAGAGCAAGGAGTTGAGTTCCCTTAGGACATGCACCCCAGCAGGAAAGGGCTTCTCTTGACTGGGGAAATGGAGCCCCCCAGCATTTTCTATACCACATCCATACCACTGTAGCCAAACAGGTGGGGTGGGGAGGGTGTTTATTGAGGAGTACACAGCAATAACCAGAATAGCACCTGTCCCTTAGCAGACTATGTAGAACTAGTGTTCCTAATTGTCCTCTGGGATGAGTCATAAGTATATGTTAATAAAATACACTCTTATAATGTGATATTCTCCTTTTTTTCCTATTTGTGGCCTAGTCACCTTCCTGAGACACTGCAGTAACTAAGCAAAGGACTATACCTCCAATTTCTGTCTGCAGTTTGCCACAAACTAGAGGCCAACAAAATTATTCCAGCTGTATGCAACTATAGTCAACAGCAGATGTGGCCCCAAGTCTGGCAGAGCCAGCAGAGCTGAAACAGAGTGAACTGGGGCTTAGTTTTTCCTCACCAGAAGAAATTCTTACTCAAGGTGCAGTTGCAAAATCCTAAATTCTGGTGAGGGTGTACGACGCAAAGGAAAAAAAGCCCACCTACATTCATTCTCCCAGCAGGAGCTGGCCAGGGCTGCTGAAATGTGCAGTGCTGACTGGAGCAAGCATTCCCAGGCACAGAGGGTGTGCTCTCCATGGCTGGAGCTGTGCCAGTGCTCACACACCACAGCGGGATGGGGGACCAGGAGCTGCTGTGGCAGCAAAATCACCCTTGGCTGGAGGGGGGCACAGGAGACACCGAGCCCACCGAGCCCACATCTTCCTGCCACCCTCTCCCCCTCTCCAAGCACCGCCTGCTATTCGTGAATGAATTACCTCAATCCCTCTTAAGCACTGTACTGACCAGGAAAAGGGCGTGGGGATTATTAATGGAAAAACCCTTGAGTCTCTCAGCCCTGCAGTGTGGCTACAGTTACAAGGAAAACAGGATACCATGCAGCACATGGGGAGGAGGAAGAGAAAAGGCACAGAAACTCTAATGACCTGCAGGGATTAGCTGGGGAGGAAGAACAAAGTGCTGGTGGCAAATAGGCACAGCTGGCCCAATGACCAGGAGAGAAATGAAGGCACACAGCAGTGGTCTGCACAGGGAGGCACAGCATCGAGGGAAAGAGCTGCTTCTGCATGATCAAGGGCTTGTAGCCATGAGTGAATGGAACTGTGAGAGGGTATTACAGAGTAGGGAAAACATCCTAACGCTGGGACACAGTATCATGAAGGATTGCCTTCTCAGGGACACGGTGGGAGGCAGGCTTCCTGGATATTCAAAATCCATCAGGAGATTGTTCTGAATGGAATGGTTCTGCACTGGCCGCTCAGACAAAGACAAAACCATCTCACCAGCCTTCCCATGTCATTATCAGGTGGTGCCTTTTAAGCCACAGAACGATTCCCTGGAAGAGTTTGCTGAGTTAAAGGAAAGCATAAGTGCCAGCACTCACTACAGCAAGGGACGAATAACCAGCAGCTGGAGTTTAAATTGGATACTAGAGCATGTGGGAAGAAAGGCCACTTGAAAATCATCCAGCTGAAAGATTTTCCAGTAGGAAAGTGTGCATTTCACAAAATCAAAATGTTTCACCAGAATGCATGGATTCAGTTCAATTTTTCAACCAACACTCAGTTACATTGTTTCTAGAAGGTTAAATATATTTACTCCTATATTGTTATTTTTCACTTAATTAAACCTTTTGGAGAATTTTTATTTAGGGGTAGTTTCTCCTTTTTTATTCCAGTTCTGGATGAAAGGAAATCTTGTGGTAAGGGAAGATGGAATACAGTACAGTGCAAAACAGGAACGAGCTCTAATGGACATTGAGTGATATCATCAATGCCTGCCTAGAGTTTGCTCCTCTCTGTACACTTCTGAGGATGGCAGCACTGTTTCTTGCAAGCTGAAGCCCAGAACATTGCATGTGTTTCTTGTCAATGAATGAGAAAAAAGGAGGTGAGTGTCCTATGGTTTGCTTTTCAACCCTCAGGACACAAAACCCCCTCATTTGAAATCTTGCTTGTATGTCACGTCCCCTATTGTGAGGATAAAACCTCAGCACAGTCTCACAAAATGTGCTTTGCTTATGTCAGCAAGAATCTAAGCCCTCGGCAAGGAGTCATGAATTAACAGAGGATAAGGATCATTCTCATCCCATAGGTGCAAACAGGAGAAACAGAAATGATTTGTCAGCCTGAGTCATGCACTGAGATAGTGGAAGACCTAAGGTTAAGAGACAGTTTTCTTGTATCTCAACTCCTGGCAAACAGAAGCTTATGTTCAAAAATTCAGAAGTTGGTAAAACATGCAGAAATTGTAACTGGTTTGTCAGAATCACTGACCCAGAAAGCTGAGTTGAAAATCTCACACAAATGTGTTTTTCTGGAAGAGGATCAATTTCCCCCAAGCTTCCACCAAACCAGAAAGAATCTCCCTGACCAAAGTTCTATCCTAAACCAGAACATACAGGCTAAAACCTCAGGAGATTTGAATCAGAGATCACTGATCAGATGGTCAGAGAAACCTTTCGGGTTGTTTGTCCTAGAAGTCAGTTGGTGCCAAAAGACCAGACTTCAGTAGCCCTGCTCCTGGGAATGTCTGGAATTGGTCCTGTGCTTTGTGGCTTGGTGTCACTTCTATAATTTTTTTCTTCTTTTTTTCCCTCTTGAATGCTTGTCTCATAACTGAATACCACAATAATAGCAAGACTGTATCAAGGGGTCATCTAGGGAGAAACTGCAATATTTCTGATCATTTCAGGGAAGGGAGGTTGGGGGTGTGGGGTGGGTGAGGAGAGGCCTGAATTCCTTGCAAGAGATGCTCTTTCTGTTTACATATCAGTTATACCACACTTCTTGCATTCCTTGTCTACTGACTTCTTCCATCTCCTCAGCTACTCATTATTTTCCTTTTTTTATCTTTCATTTTAATTTCACAGCACACTCAGTTTTCAGCATAACTTTCTTTCCCTGGAATTCAGACTCAAGCCCCACCTTTGGGACCTGGATGGAGGTTTAAAATCCCTCCCCAGCAAAAGTGCACTTGGATCTGGCATTTACAATTCAGGCCCATATCTTCCAACTGCAGCTCTAAACTGCATCAAAGACTTTTGTTCCTAGCTTTTGTTCCCAGCCCTTGTTCCCTTCTCTGTTCCCCTGAAATGTCAGCAAGCACGATGGCTTTGTTGGTGCCGTCAGGGTGGTCTGCCCGCTTCCCACGCCGGCCACGCGCATTGGCCAGCCATGGAGCAGCCAGCAGGTCACTGGGTGTCTCCTCCAGGATGTTGTTGTTCCTCACACCAAAGCAGTGGCCTGAAGCAGCAACACTGCCATGAAATCAACAGGAAACAAATCCACCTCCAGCTGCCCTGGCTGGCACAAGGACACTCAGACTGTTCCAAACCAGCAGCTGCTGATGCTGCCAGGCACACAGGAAAACCATGCTGGGGGCTCAGGGCCCTCCTTTGGATATTGGGATGGGTATCCACCCCTTCAGACACATTCCCTGCTTTGTCTGGAGGAAGAGTCCAAATATATGCCTTACTGCTGCCTCCTGAGCCAGCGGACTGCAGGGCTGTCAGAACTCAGATCTCATGGCTGTTCCAGCTCTGCTGACTTTTCTCAAATCCAAGGGTAGGTGTGTCAGGGTAGGGATAGGGTAGCCAGGCATATCCTGCCCCAGAGACCTCCTTAGATGCCCCCAGGACTGCTCTGAGATGACCTGGGACCTTCCTGAGCCATGTTGCTCCCTGTAAGATTGCAGGAGAGTCTATGCTGAGCCCAGCAAGCTCGCCTGACCTCAGGGAACTGCCCATAAAATGTGTCTTCCTGCTGTCACAGCATCCCAGGGCAGAGTTCTTGGAAGGAAAGGGGAAAATCAGCTGAAGCAACTAGCAACCACAGGCCATTTCTTTCTGCCCCATCACAGGAAGCATTTTTAGCCTGCACTGCCCAGTAAGGGTTGCCCTAGCATTGCTCCTTGGCCCACGTGAAGTGTTTGTACCAAGGGGGACCTTCAGGGCTTCCAGGGCTGTTGTCCTGCTCTCTCTCTCTTCTTTGCCCACCAATACGCTGCAAAATTTTGGTCATGGCCTCTCAGTTGTTCCAAAATAACATGTTTGGCTTCAGCTTGAGAAGACTGAGCAAGGCTGCTCTACTGCACTTTCCTGGGAAGCATTGCAGTAAGGATGCGATCCAATTTAGGAATGAGCTGAGGCTCTTCCTGCTCTCTGCTCTGCTTCTCTCAGGTTCAGTTGATCTTTTCCTATCATAATACTTTTCCCCACTCTTTATTTTCCATTAATTTCCTTCAATTACAGAAAAAAGGGACCCTGGCCAAAGAGGAATTTTGCTGCAAGTCTCACAAAAGTTCATGTTTGTCTGCAGCTTAGTTTCATTCAAGGAAGGTCATTCTGTGTCAAGCACACTCAAATCAGACAATGCCTTGTCTCCAGGTCTCCAAAACCTCCTATCCAGACAGTGTCATCAAAGCTTTCAACTTGGACACTGCTCTGATCCATACCCAATCTCACCAAGAGTTTCTCAGCAATCTGAGAAGAGTTCTAGGCCAACACAACCTATTTCTCTTGGAACTGACAGCACCACTGTCTTCAATGTCAAATGCAGCAACTTACAACAGCCAACCTTCTGTGGACAAATCCACCTAAAATTTGGTTATTTTTTTCATTCTTTGCATCAGTTGAGTTCTGGTGCACTCCTTGGACATCCTTGGAATTAAGTTATGGCTCACTCTAGTAGTAACAAGGAAAGTGTAGATGTTGCAGAAACACTTTGTCACAAGAGAGATTTGCAAGTATCCCCATCACATAGAAGTTGCCTTTGATCTGCTGTTTCACTAACCCAAATCATAAGCCCCTTTATGGCTGGGAATACTTTCTGTATATCCAGAGCTGAGTACTTCCATACCAGTTGGCTGCAGTATCCCAGATTTATACTAGTATCACTGAGGTCAGAGGCTGGCCCCACGCCATGCAGGCTGTGCCTCAGGAAGAGCTCAGTGGTGAAAGGCAGCATGCTGAAATGGAGGCAAGGAGTCAGAGGCTACAAGGTGCTGGAGAAACCTTTCAGAGCCACAGTAACAAAATGAAGACTCTTTTTTTCTGACAGCATGAAAATCCCTTAAACTGCTTGTGTCCCACTGTAAGAGACTCTGTGTATGGAGTGGTTGAAAGAACACACAGAGTGATGAGAGCCCCGTGCTAGGGAAGGCTCGTGGCACAACATACAGACAAGGGGTTTGCTCCTAACTGGATCCTTTGGCTTGTACAGCCCGGCTCCATCCAACTCCGCCACACTGCTCTGCACAGCCCCCTCTACTCCACAGCTTCACACACCAGAGGATGCTGGGCAGGGGACATTCAGTGAGGCCAGCTGTGCCTCTGGCCCACCTGAGCACCAGATGAAAGAAGTTGCAAGGAAACACATCAATACAAATCCATTAAGTGCAGATACAGCTGCCAAGGCCTAAAGACCAGCGCCCTGGTCCCCTGGGCACAGATGGCCTCAGGTAGAGACTGGTTTCACGCACAGCATTCAGGTCATCCCAGTTTCTAAGATGGCTCTGGGCAGAGATGGGAGACAGCTGTATGAATCCTACACATAAGGCACTTCCCTTGATCTGAAAAGCTGGGCATGATGGCATGATTCAGCTGCATAACCCGGTTCATAAACCAGTTTGCTTTGCAGTATGCAAGCAGATATTTGGGGGAATGACGTCCTGTTGGACTAGGAATGGAAGGGGAGATGGCAAAGCGGGTGGGAGTCACAGTCAGGTGTACACAGGCAAGCTTGTCCTGCTCAGAGAAAGCTAAGGAAAAGTTGCAAAAGATAGCGGTGTTCTCAGGAAATCCAGTTTTGAATCTGGCTTGCCTCACCCTGACCTGAGACTCCTTTATAAATTACATCAGGAAGGCAGCACTGGCCAACAGAACACAACAGCTAATCATAAAATGTGAAGAATATCTATTATGTGCTCAGCTAGTGACATTTTAAAGCCTATAATTTTTTGCATCTGCAGTCTCCTGGCCTGTAGTATTTATTCTCTTTTCCCTTGGAGCCAAGCTAGAGACAGACTCAGATAAAAATCCTGAGATGAACACCCTGTATTTCAGGGAAATTGAAGTCAGGCGTCTGTACTTCAAATTCAGCCCTGATCAGAGCAATCTGAGAAGAGTAAGTTCAAGAAATGAACAGGGCTTCAGAGAGGCATCTTCAGCTCTCATTTTGGCCAAGACACAGCAAAGGCTCCAGAGAGCTCCAGAGTGTAATCCAGCAGGCTTCTGAGATATGCAAAACTCAAATCCAACCCAAGTCAGCTTTGTGGGCCTGTAGACCTTTGCAGACAACAGGCACAAGCTCTGTTTCTTCTGACTTCAGGTTTTGTTTCGGAGATTTCTTGAGTTTGGTAGCACTTGGGTAACATCCATCCTCCTTTGCACAAAAGCCTGGGCACTCCTGATAGGAACCTTTACAGAGGGTTTGAAAAAAAGCCATTGGAAAAACACGAATTCAGGAAACAGGAATGTTATAACCTTGCTAGTGCAAAGGCAAAAGCTATTGTGTGCACACAAATTTAGAAGCAGCAATGGCAAAAAACTTTGAAGGAAAACAGCAGTGATTTTTATTATTGCCTTACATGAGTTCAGAATGCTGCAAAGTTAAACAAAGCAATTATAAAGCTGGATATTTAAAAATACCTAATGTTTCACAGTCTTCTTTGAGATGAATCAGGTATCCAAACATCTGGGGATTGCAACATCCATCAGGAAACACAGACAGATGAGACACATCAAGACAGGAAGGTTTAGGGCTGCCATCGGAGAGACAAGGAACAGCAGGAGATTCCCGCAGCTCCTTTTGGGTCAGAAATGTTAGTTCTACATGAATGTGTACACTAAACAAAAAGAGGAAGAAAAAGAGAGAGCTAAAAAAGGTTTTTGCAAGTCTCCTGCTGTTCTGTGTCTTTCTCACTTTGCTCTGATGTCTCTGTACATGTCACTGGCTGGCAGGATGACTGCTTCCTGATTCATGATTTCATATTTAATTCTTTCTATATAAAAGGAATTTAAAGGAAATTATTACAAATAGTTTGGCCACACTGCATCAAGTCACTGGAAACTATTTCTTTATCCCTGACGTTCTCTTTTTCTTTTTCCCTCCTTTATTTTCTTTTCTCCTTTAAGAGAAAAGTTAGATGCTTTCCTAAACACTTTCCAGACTTGAGCTATTCACATATTGCATGTGGAAGGCAAACACAGCCCAGGCCTGGAAGAAAGACTCTCTCATGCTGGTCACCCCAGTAGCTTGGGGCGTTGCAGGCGGTGTCCTCAGCAGTGTTTCCTTTCAGAGAGCTGTGGCTGCATGAAAATGCTTTGGGTGTAGCAATCCTGTGCTCATCCCACAGGCACTTCATGAAAGAGGCAACTGTTCCATGTTGGGAATTCAGAGAAACCTCTGGCCAGCAGTGGCTGCTGGAGGCACCCTGATTAAAGCCCCATTGTTTTGCCCACTCCAGCTAAACTGCTCCCTGATGAAGCCCCCGTCTGTCCAGTGGTTTGGGAAGAAGCAAATAAGTAAATAAAGTCGTTGCTGGGAATAACAAAGACTGGAGGAAGCAAGGAAAGAGGAAGCAACCAAAGAAAAAAACCTTTAATGCACTACATTTCTCAAAGGCATATGTCCAGGAATTGGGTTTCTGGACTGTGTTTCTTTTGTCTTTCTGACTCCTGGATCTTGCTGTACTAAGGGCTTTGAGACACTAACAAACACTTTGCAAACACAAGAAGGGGTGTTGCAGGAAAAGGGCGTTGAGATCATACTTAATCAAACTTCCTTACATTTTGATAGCTACAGTACTGCTGTACAAGTCCATCATCTCTTTGCCTTCACAGTTCCATGCAGCCAACACAGCTGAGCCACACTTCAGGCCATGACCTGTATCCTGATTTTAGTATATGGCTGACCTGTTTCAGAGAGAAGAAAACTCCAGGCTAAATTCATATTCTTGCACAGGTGTGTCTCAAAGGGGGATGAACTGAATGATCTAAAAGCAGGACCATGCTGGACACTGTAAAATCAGAGAAGTTTTGATTCATAGCACAGGCTTCCAAAGCAAAGGAAGCTGAAGCACCACATCCGTCAGCAGGTGATGAAGATGAGCACATTTAAACATTGAGAGCTTGTCCAAGCAAGGCAAAGCTGCTCTTGTCCTCATCCATAGACTTTGGAACCAGTCAGAGACTGAAGCTCATTTTAACATCAGTTAGGCGCCAAAAGGGGAATGAAAAAATGTAGTTAGCTGATTAAAAAAACGTCACTTGCAATGTAGTAACTCAATGGCATCTCCTTTGCACTTCATAAAACCAAATTTGTTCCAAGGGCTGAAACAAGTCAGAAATTATTCTTTTACCAATTGCCTTGTCTCACTTTTGGGTAAATATCTGGAAGAGGAGTTTTGTATAACAAGCGTGGTCGACACTTTGAGCATGTTCCTGTCTATCCTCCAACTGTCTGTACCCAGAACAGTGTCTCTTCCTCTGTAACACCCCCACTAAAAAGCTGCCACGATGTTGAATTTTCTTCCCACTTACAGCCCTCTCTCTTCCACCATTCATTGCAGTCTACATTTGTTCCAATACAGTCAGCTTTGCCCTCAGAGTAGTTTTTCCAGCCTTCGTCTGCTCCCTTTCATGCATGTTGGAATTTCCTCACATGCTTTTCTCCATACTACTTTTTCCCTTATTCCCTTTTCCCATTCATTTCCTCCAGTGTCCTTTTCCATTTCTCTGCCACACTTCTTTCCTCCCAGCTGTTTCTTTGGATGCATTATCATTAACTTCTATCCATAAATTAAGGTTGGGCCTGGTCCTAAAACCAGAATCAATCAAAGTTGCTTCAGGCAACTAGTAAGGGGCAGTCCTATCCATGAGTCAGTAATGAACCCATCCCATGGTGTGCAAAGGGAAAGCTGTGTTATTGCACATTCTGCCTTCTAAATCAGAGACTATAAAATGAAGCCTTGCAGAAATTCTTTGTAGTGTTTTTTATTTTTCTGCTTGGTTTCCTTTTTTTTTTTTTTTTGCAAGATTAGCAGAAGCAGCCTGGCCAAGCTCCAGTCTAGGGTAATCTCTTCTGCTATTTCAGATCCATGCTGAATTGTTTTTTCCATTTCCTAACCCCAGAGGTTATGGCTGTCATGTTCTCTTCAAAGCTGAATTGTCACGTTTTGGGGCAGAAGCCAAGTCACAACGAAGCACTCTGGGCATGTGATGCCACCCTGGTGCTCCTCACACCTCCCTCAGAGCCTCTTGGTATGGAACCTGCTGAGAAAGGCAAGCTGGGTGAGTCCAATCCTTCCCTGCCCTCACTCTCAGCCAATGTGTAACTCCCCAGAGCTGCAAGAGCCCACTTTTCAGCACTGGGTGATGAAAACAGCTAGGACTCTTCCCATTTAATAACAACAATAATGGGAACTTTGCACCAAAAAGAAGGTGATACCAGCATCATTTAATCACTGAGGGAGGTAGGATGTGGAAAAAGGAGTGCCCTAAGGTCTCTCATTGAGCCAGGCACTGGCAGGGGCAGAGCTTGCCACGGCCTGTGGCATGCCATGGGTGGGACCCCTGCCACCTCCTTCATGCAGTTCCAACTCCAATCTGAGCAGTTCAGCCCTCACTGGTGCACAAATGATGGAATGCAAAGAGAAAAGCAAAAGGTGTGCTTTTAAGCTGCTTACATCTCCAGCAGGTCACCAAACCAGATGGGAAATACAGGTAGCCAAGCTGAGGCTGCGAGATCTCCCTCCACAGGTGAGCACCCATGTTCCCTTGTAGCCAGCAGCCCTGCCTCAGCACAGGGCATGGAGTGGGTGACACTTCCTGGGGTGCACACTGAGCTCTTCCCAATATTTCAGGCAACTGCACTGCTGGTAGCTCACGAAAGCACTCAGCCAAAACTGCTGACACGTGTCAAATTCCCCAAGCAGCATTACTGGGCCAGCCAAGGGAGTCTGAGGAGCCATCTGGCCAGGGACACGGAGCCCACGTGTCAGGGAGTGGCCACTTGCTCCCAGGGCTGGGATAATTGGACATTGTTCAGCATCTGAATTGTCGCTCTGTTGGGCTGTGGGCTTGTCTGCTAGGGACGAGCTAATTACCACGCAAACTGCTGAGGGGAGGAGAGGGTCATGGAAGGCCCTCACCCTTCTTCTGCCCCACAACAAACAGGAGGGTTTTGTGCCCCTCAGCGCCCCGAAGCAGAGAGGGGAGAATGGGTGGGAAAGCAAAGGTGAAGGGAGAAGCCTCTTGAATGCTTCCCATCCAAACACAAACACAGACCCCTGTCAAACCTGGCAGCGGATTTTCCTGCCATACACAGAGTTTTGTTTGCAGTCAGTTCCCTGGGAACCAGAAAGCAGCCGTCAAACTTGTCCAGAGATCTCAACAGCTCTTGGTGCCATATTTGTTACATTCTCTACCTTCCCTTCCTTGTCCCTCATCAGCCAAGGTGCTGCTTTTCACCTCCACAGCCCAGCCAAAGAGCTGAAGGTACTGCAGAGACAGAGCTGCACTGAAAGTCCCAACCTCCACCCTGCCATCACCACAAGGTAAAGTCAGCAGTGCTGCTGCTGCCAGCCACTTTTCAAGGAGGCAGGGCTGGGAAAAGGGATAGGAATAAGGCACATTACAAGCTACAATATCTTTCCTTAAGCGCAAGAATTGATATCAGGTGCACCTGCACTGTTCCTTGAATCACAACTATTCAAAATCTTTTCATACCCTGAAAGTATGCTCTGTCAAGAGACAGGAACATATTTTTCTAATTTTTCCATTCTCCTAAAGAAAACATGCATGTGTCTTTCCCCTTTTTCTACCAAAGCTCAATTAGATCTGCTTCACAGGTATATAATGTTGCAAAGAAAAGCCTTGCAGTCACCCTTTGTCCGTCAGCTAAATCCTTCCACCATCCTGCAGTGAGTTCACATCTGCAGTGAGAGATGCATGAAAATCCCAAACAGGGAACCATCATTAGGGCAGGGATAAGCCTCTAAAGCCCTTAGGATCCAGAGCTGCAGTTCACATCTGTTTAATGCCCAAGAGCTAACATCAATAATTTAATGAGTGCCTTACATCCTGAAATATTTCACAAACTGCAAAAACAAGACTCACTCCACCCACCTCTAGGCTGGGAGGTGGCAGCTGTTGAGCCAGGCAGAGCAGCACTACGTGACAGTTTAGGACACCGGATAAAAAAACAAATCCTAGCTCCAGCACAAATTTCTTCTGCAAAGGAAAAGACACAGCATAGCATGCGCATTTGTAAAAGAGACCCTGTCCTCTAGGAAAGAAAAAGATAAACCAGGGATTTTTTAAATATTGGGGTCCTTGTTTTACCATGTGCCCAAATGGCAACATTTCCCCACATGACGCCTAGACAGCAACTTGACAGAGCTGAATCTATGCTTGCCGTCTTCTGAATCACCCACCCCATTCCTGTAGCAGATTTTTTTGGGCCACTCCCATGCAAGCACTACCCAGACATAAAAACCTGCTTGGGGTGTAATTGCTGCAAGCGTGGCTTAAAGCTGAGCAGCAGCACACTCACTGAGCTGCCATGCTGAGGGCCCTCACCAGTATCCAGTTAATCTCCTCAAATCTCATTATTGCAGCAGAGTGACAGATGGGTGTTTTAGCAGGATAGAAATTAGGACTAATTAGGACTCCTAGCCCTCCTTTGTGTTTGTCACATCAGCTCCTCCCTGCCCCAAGCAGGTTTGTGAGCAGCGATGGAGGGCTGCCTCCAGCACCGTGTTCTGCCTGCCACCCCGAGGAGGACAGCAGGCACTGGGTCACCTACACCCACCTGATCTACAGATGGGGCTGCCGGGGACTCCATTCCTTATCTAGGTTCTGGCAAGTCTGGAGGATGACCCCAAACTGAAGTTACTGGGATATGGAACTGAATTTCCTGGCTCAGCTCCCGTTTGTGGCTTTACGCAGCGAACCTCAGGCAGCAGTGTGTAAGTCACTATCGAGCCAGGAGGGAAGAATGATGGACCCAATGGATCAAGACCAGCTCTTCTCATTTACTGCTCCTAAGCCTGCCTTGGGCACAGAGCTTGATGTATTGACTTTGGCAACATGCTCATACTGCCATCCTGGCAATAAAGTCATCAAAATGGAGAGAGACGGGGAGGGTAGCACAGGGGGAGGTAAAAAATAACAGCTAAGCAGGGGGAACTGAAAACACTTGAGAGAAGGGAGAATCCTCCATGCCCCCTCTGCACCCCTGAGCCATTACCTCAGGCCAAACCCCACACTCTTCTTAGAGATTCCAGGACATTTGTTTTAACTTTTTTTTTTTTCTGCATTCCTCCTTGTTGTACTTCTGGTTTCCAGTCGGGACTGGAATGGAGAGAACAGGATTACAGAAGGAAGTCTGTTGCTCTATTTTTCTGCCTTGATTAGAAGCAGAAGATGCAATAAATCTCACAAGAGAGTTTGTTCTCATTTAGCCTCTCATGTATCTGAAATTACCTGACCAGAACAAGGGTAAGGAAAATGCACTACCAATTGGGGCACACTGAGAAGATAAAAACAGAATGAGCAAAATGGTGAAGCTGTTTCCCTCTCTGATTTTGCACAAAGAAAGTAAACAATTCAGTCCCTCTGACAGCTTATTTATTTCACACAAATTGCAGCACAGATGCAAGGGCTCAAGAAGGAAGCTCACCCTGCCTGATCACACCTCTGAACCTCCTGAGGTGTGACTGCTACCACCACAATGGGAGAGGAATAGAAATGCCAGCACTAGCTGCATGTGCAGCAAAGGGTTTTCCACATGCTGGATGGCTCTGTTGTGCTGCCAAGCTGCCTGTCTGCAACAGGACTGACAGTCACATTCACTGCTGAGATGGTAAATGCAGAATGCCAATGTATCAAAAAATATCCCAACTGAAATATTCAGCTGCAGATAAGCACACACACAACACACACACAGACACCCTGCCTCCCAGTGTTCTGTCTGCTAAATCAGCATTTTTTTGATGAGCCAGTGAATATAGATGGTGAGTACAGGCACAGATCCAGCCTGGATTCTCAGCCTTGCATCCCACGTGTATAGAAAATTTGTGAGCATGTTCAGCATCTTTCAGGTAAAAACACAGTATCAATGCCACTGTGTTTAGTGAACACCAGCCAGGGCATCCTTTAAATGAAGTTTGTATCAGAGAAGCTGACCTGGTCTCCGGTCTGATGCTCTTCAGGAAATAAATTACACAACTTATTTATATCAGGAATATCTCCTGGCCATTTGGATGTTCAATCCCTGTTCTAGAGATGCAAGTATATCTCCTCTAACAATTTCCTCATGTGATAGTATCTAATGACATGACAAAACAAAATACATTCACGTTCCCAGATTGGTGAGAGCAAATAAAGGGCATGAGATTTAAAGTGAGTTTTGCATTGGGTTTGGCGTTTATTTTTTGTTCTTTCTTTAACTCCTCTGTACTTTATAGAACTAAACAAAGCCTCCTGTTCCAGATGATCAATCTTCACGCTGCTCCTGGCCCCAGAGAGCACAGGAGATAATAGCATTTCCAAAGGCATTTAGTTAGCTGAGCCCTGAGCGTAGAAGAGGGCAGTGAGGAGCTGGAGACAAATTGCTATGAACCCAAGTCAGCTGCTCAGGGCATATTTCTAAGAGCAGCAGACACAGCTGAGAATCCTGCAAAGGGATGTGAGTTTCCCCTCCCCTTGCTCGATCCCTGTGCTGGAGATGTAACACAAATTCTGCTCCCCTTGTTCCCAGTGCCTTTCTGCTCTCCCTTGTTGCCATAGAGGCTGGTATCTGGGACTTGAAATGTGATGCTCCACTGGTGAGAGTGGGTGGAGAAAAAGCAAGGTTTGCATTATTAATAATTTCCCCTACTGTATCCATTTTGGCAGCAAAGTTTCTCACTCTCCAGTCTGCTGGACATGCTTTGGCCACAATGCCCTGTGCACTGTGGCTTTGGGGGAGGACAGGGGAACAAACACCACCTGAGAAAGGTGTGCTGCTTCAATGCATTTTTTGTAGACTTGCTATTAGGCCAAAGCTCTGCATGGCTTTCAGAAGATGCAGCAGAGCAGTGTATTATATAAATCAATTTATTTGGGCTGACCAGCAGCAAAACTTCAGAAAGCATTAAAGAACTGGGGCTCTTTATGAAAAGACAATTCCTTTTGGGTATTAACCAGGGCAGAAAGAGCATAGGCAAGGTAGAAAGGATCCTTTACAATGCCCTGATTGCACGTTATTGATTGAATTGCCAGCAAAAACTGGAATACCAAGGAAAATCTCTGCTAGTAACTGCATAGATTACTGAGAACATCAGAAGAGTTAGGAGGTGAGTTGCCAGCAGGTTGAGGGAGGTGATCCTTCCCCTCTGCTCAGCATTGCTGAGCCCACAGCTGGAGTCCTGTGTCCAGCTCTGGGCTCCACAGTACAAGAAGGACTTGCTGGAGCAAGCTCAGCTCAGGGCCACAGAGATGATTAAAGGACTCGAGCATCTCTCATGTGAGGAGAGGCCAGGATCATCTTATCCTGTATAACAGAAGGATTAGGAAGGATCTATCATTGTGAATGAAGACCTGCTGGAAGGGAATGAAGAAAAGGGAGCAAGTCTATTCTCAGTTGTACCTATTGACAATTCAAGATACATAAATTAAAAACCAGGAGATTCCATCTGAACACAATCTTTTTTTACTCTGATGGTAGTCTGAGGCTGGATCAGTTTGCTCACAGAGGTTACATCCAAAATTCTGTGGAGATATTTAAAATTCAACTGGACACAGTCTTGGGCAACTGGCTCAAGCTGACCATGCTTGAGCAGAGGGTTTGGTCTAGTTAATCTCAAGAAGTCCCTGCTCAGTAATTCTGTGATTCTGTAACATTTTCTACTGCTGTTAAGGTAACTCTTCCTACATGGACATTAACTCACCTAAGCTGAGGCAGCCATGCAGCCAACCTGACATTGCCTGGAACTGAGTCTGTCACACCCATCATCCCAGCTGACACCAGGGTGGAAGAAGGCTGGTTTGAACCTAGGCCAGGTGGCCGCTCCCAAATGGGAACACAGCAACTGAGCTGGAGGAACTGATGGCAAAAAGCATGAGTTTTGCTCTTCCACTTTTGGTGCACTGTTAAAATCAAAGGGCTCCCACTCAGGTGAAAATGGGGGATCTAATCCAGGTGCAGGGTCCTGTTCAAGGCAGGGGGGGTGAAACAGGACTGGCAATCCCCTGTGCACTTATGTTCCATGAGATTTGTAGCATTAGGGACTGAACTCCTCGCTGTCACACACAGGCGTAGCAGGGATCTGGCACCTGAGTGAGGGTGAGGGTCAGTATTGGTGGCTATGACTTCATTGTATGCAAAGGCCCCAGCATCTGACAAAAAGGTAGATCTTAAGTCCATGGTGAAGTACTTTCTTATCTGCAATCACACTGGTGCAGAAGATTGGAAAGTCTGCTTGTGGTTTCAGATAAATGTGGAAAACAGAGTCTACATTATTGAATTAAGTATGAAAGTTATAATAATACAGTCAGCACTGTTGCACAACGTAATTTCATTTAACAATAAATTCAATTTATGCTACACTGTTCTCTGTGTGCATTGTAAACATACTGCAGATTTTTTTTTTGTTTGGGGCTTTTTTGTGGGTTTTTTGTTTGGTTGGTTTGTTTTGGGTTGTTGTTGTTGTTGACAATGCAAAACACATTAACTGAAGTTATCAGCAGAGAAGCTGAAGGCTCTGGCATGCGAGCAAAGGACAGCTGAGGCTTGAGGCTCAGGGAATGTATGGAAAGGAGCCACTGGTAGGCGGCTAGGAACACTAGCTGCCCTTGAAATAACCAGCAGTGCAGCCATTTAGCAGCCTTTGCATTTCAATAAGATATCTGTAGGTTTCCCTGTCAGAGCTCTAAGTGTATCTGGCACCCTGCTGGTGCTGCTGGACTGGAGGCAGATGCTGGTAGCTCTCCATCCTTTAATCACCCTCCAGACCGAGATCCAGTCCAAGCCATGATGTGGGCAGTCAATCTGACAGCCACCCCAGCCCAGCCCTTCAGAGCGGGGCTGCTTATGCCATCACTGACAGGTTGTTTTCATTTCCCCATTACCGTTAAAGGAGAAACACTGGAACATACATTTTTGGCACAACCCTGCCTGCCAGCAAATGTTGCTGCTGTAGAACTGCGTCATATATGCCAAGCCCAAGTTACAGATGCTTTCTGAGCTCTCCAAACTAGAACCAGGCCTGCACCAAAGCTGGGACCCAAGCCACCCTGACCAATGGGGACCTCCCAGAGTTGCCCATCCCTTGCTAGCTCAGCCTGTGTTGCACATCCACCCTGTGCACTGTCAGTGCTTCATCCAGCACAGCTGTTTCCCTGAACCTTTGAGAGCTGTGGCACCACAAGCAGTGGAGTCCCTACTCCTTGGTTTCCAAGTTCAGATGAAATCAGCTGCTACCAACAAAGAGAAAACATTTGCTAAATCGAAATACGTGTCCTAACCTAAGATCTGCAGGCAAGATGTGATTCATGCTGTTTGCAGGGGTGGGGGAGAAGGCAGGATCAAAGTGGGGCTCGGTGCATGCAAACCACACATCTGCCTCCTGCAGTGCTCAGTCAGGGAAATGTAAAGCAGCAGGCAACATGCAAGAGTTCTCTGCTAATCACACAGTGCTAGCAATGGAAAGTCAATACAGAACAAGGAGCTGAGCTTGCAACATGAATGTTAAACAACAGTAACACTGTGCCACAGAGACACAAAAATCCAGGTCCCAGGAACCAGAAACAGATTGAGGAAGTAACACAAACATAATCCAAAACAAGAAGGAACAGCAAAGTAGCAGAAGCAAACAGATGGCTTCTGTTCCCATTGTTCCCAGTGTCTTTTTGCTCTCACTTGTTGCCATAGAGGCTGGTATCTGGGACTCAAAATGTGATGCACCACTTGTGACAGAGGGTGGAGAAAATGCAAGAATTTACATTATTAATAATTTCCTCCACAGTATCCACTTTGGCAGCAAAGCTCATCTCTTGTCCATAGACACGCTTTGGCAGACACTGAAAGGCCAAGGAGCTGTCTTCCCTCAAAGCCCAGCCTAGCTCCTCCACCTGCCCATACATGTACTCAGCTCTCAGGCCCCGCTGCCACAGCTCTCCTTCACTGTACAATAACAATCCCACTTCTTTCCCCCCAAACATCAGAGTTCAACTGTCCCTTCTGCTCCTGTCACAAGGGAGGGGATGCAGCCTTAAATATCCACACAGCCTGCATGACTAGAGCCAGGAATAGACCCCACAGAGCACAGGCCATGTGGCCTCCCAGCATACCAGCAGTGTGAAATGTGGATCAGACCCCAGAGCACACCACACACAAAAATAAAGAGGACTAGAGCATTTCTGAGCCGGCCCAAGAGGCCGTTCTTGTCCTGTTCTCCTCCCAGCCCCTGCCACTTCCTTCCTTGAATGGAGACAAGTGTTTGCATAGCCACAGAGTAAGGTAGGTCAGGAAAGAGATCTAGATTGAAGGCAATTTGGCTCCACAAAAAGGTTCTTTTCAGCTTGATCAGTTCTTGAGACAGAAATCCCCAGTGCCACAGTTTCTAATTTTGAGAGAGGGATGAATGCAGCTCTTCATTCTTCTGCAGCAGATTAAATGAGCATGTGGCATTTTCATTTTTCCAAGGGGACTTTAAAAAAAAAAATAAATAAAAGCTTCTTCTTTTTCCTCCAGTTTGCCTTTAATGATTCTTCAGCAATTTTCCCAGGACTTGTTGCATGCAGCACTAACCAAAAGCACCTACCCAAAAGTATGGCACAGTTATTTGTACTATGGACTTGCATGCACCCTCATGCTCATCCCAGCATGCTCCTATCCCGAAAGACATGCCAGGGTGAGGAAAGAAAGCCACAGGGCCCAGAAAAGCTGTTTCACATCTGTGTGGCAGGTTTAATGATTGACTCAAAGGGAGTCTGCTCTTGAAGCAAGAAATTCTTTCCTGAGTGACAGGTCTCCTTATCCAGTCGTGTATGGGCAAGGCAGCTTCACAGTGAAATGCATGATGACAAAATCACTGCGCAGAGGACAGGGTGCGCAAGGGGCTGTACCAAAACAAGCAAGCAGTATCCAAACCCACCTTTCCTTTGTACCCGGCTTGTTACTGCTGAATTATTGTTACTGCTTTCCCTCTGAACTACCTGCCTATGCCACAGCAAAGTCTTTGCCTACTGCACCTCTCAGATGCATTGAAGAACCTGCTTGTAGAGTCAGGGTTGGCCAGAGCCACCAGCTTTTTGAGACCACTAATGCAAAATGAAAACATTCCTTATTCTTTCATTCAAACGTAGTTGTGACCAGGCAGAAGCAGCCACTGCACAGCCACACAGCACAGAAGAGTGTCATATGGGCAAGCCATGTTGTTGTCTCCTTTTCCCATAGTACTGTAAGGGTTTCCTCTCATGTCTCCCTGTCTACATTTGAAGACAACAGCTCCTCTTCCCTCCCCAGCCTCAGGGAGTGCTCCTGGCTGCTCTTGCTCTCTCTCCCCTCAAGTGGGGAGAACAAGGCAGTTGGTGGCTCCAAAACTTCTCAAACGAAGCAGCCCTTTTTTTCTAAAGCAAGTAACAAACAAAGCTAATAAGCTGCATCAGATGAATAGATAGGAAGGGGTTTGGGTGCTACAGGCTCAGGGTGAGAGCCATTGAGGGAGCTGTGGGGAGTGTGGGAGGGGGCTGAGGGGAAAAGCTGAGCTCATTGCATCCCAATCAGACAACATCAGGCAGGAAACAGATGTGGAAGAAACCACAGAGGGGTACAGCAGCAGCAGAATTAACTCTCCAGCAAATAGGGGAATCTCAGACACACAGAGCTGACCTGCACCATAAGAACAAGGCATCAAGTCTGAGATTTGGCTTTATGCACACCTGGTAGCACCTCTTAGCCCAACATCTAGACACCAGCATACCAAAAAAACACAGGAAACATTCAGCCTTTTTCCAAGTTCTACCTGGCTCTAAGCATATGAAGCAAAGGTAGGTCTGGATCGTTAGCAGTTCCTATACAAAAGACTGGATAATCTTTTACCATCACAATTCAATTCTTGTAGATGCTGTGTGCATTTCCATTTTAAAGAGTGGAAGTTGTACGTGGCTGTATACCTGAAATCCCAGCTTGAATTTCCCACAGTTAGAAGCACTAGGAATATTAAAATTCCTTTTGATTTAGCTCCTCTCACTTTAACAGCTTTGACTCTTACAATAGCCTCCTCTTACAATACTTTTGTGATATAACCAGAAGCAAGACTGTTCTTTGTGACTGTTTTCTTAAGGAGTTCAGAGTGTCCTGCCCCAGCTAAAGATGGTGCACAAACTTGTGTCTTGTCTTCTCTGCTGGCCTATTCGTCACCAGAAAATTACACTGTTGTTATTACAGTAACTGAGAGCCTGATGTGCAATTCCCACTGACTTCAGCAGAGGCACAATGCATTTTTCTCCTCTGGAAACCAAGCTGGTTATCAAGAGGCCAGAACATGACTCTAATGTTAATCCTTCAAGACAATTATCTGTTAGCCCCATTACACCGATGCACTTCAATAAAGTTTGGCACAGTAAAAAGTTTTAGTAAAGGGCCATTAGTACTCACTTCCTTCTGCATGGATACCTACCCATGTCCAAAGCCTGAGCATGGACACTGCTTTCTAGTGAAGCTTTTATATTCCAAAAGATCACTTGCCTTCAAGTATGGACTCAGTGCTGGAAGTGACACAGGAGGGACTACATAAAATTAGACAACTTTTCCTCACTGGTATTGCCAGCCATCATTCCTTTATGTCTAATGTGAGCTTGTCCTCATACACGCTGCTATTTAAGCCATTGTTTGATAATTATGGTGAGGAGGAAGAGAAGTTTATTTTTCCCCGAGTTTCTAGCCCTCTTACCAAAGAAAGACTTGAAAACATAACCCAGATGCACAATGAAGTTTTGGAAAACAGAAAGCGGACAAAGAACCCAGCAAAGATTTTATGTGGTGGTTTTTGTGGCCTGAGTCATGATTTTAAATGCTTGTGTGCACTGATAGCAGTCTGCCCCCATAAGAAGTGTGACCAGTGTCTGTGCAGACACTGCCAGCAGGAAAAGGCCAAGTAGGGTCAAATGTGGTACTGACAGGAACTGACTTGAAACACAGTAAATTCAACACATCTGAGTGTCCAACCAGCCACCAGACATCCACATCTGCCCATCACCACTGACCTGTGTCAGATCTGAAAGAATCAACTTGCAGCTAAAGGCTTTGTATCATGTTTCTGGCTCCTGAGCTGCTTCACTGTACCTGCTAAAGTCTTCCTATTTGATCTTTTTTTAATGCTTTGTAGCTCTGCTGCAGCTTTTATTGTATTATCATAAAGTTCTTTCTAAGAGAGGCTTAGGTACATGGATCTGGTAAGGGAGACAGCAGGGTCTTTGGCTGTCTCTGAAGAGAACCATAGCAAGTCATTAAAGAGTTACATGGGAAGAGAGGAAATGCTGATACCTTTAGCAGAATATCATTCTCTCCAATGGAATTTGGCAACAGCACAGGGACTAAGGTCCGTACAGAAAGCACAAGCTGCTCATCAACAACCACAAGCATGTAGGGACTCAAGTTGTGCCTCTCCTGCACAAAGCATAGCGCAAGTAGCGCAGCACCCCCTAACTGTAAAGGTCATGTACTAACCCCGAGGGGAAAATTCCAAATTGAATCGTCTTCACTAGCCTGGGCTACCCCCTGTGCTCGCCTGGCCAGCAGCAGCAAAGCAGGTCTCAGCCTCTGTGCAGCTCCAGTCACACACACCAGCACTGCAGGATGGCCTAAAGCAAACCTGAGCACGGAAAGCACAACCAGTATGACTCACGTCCTGCCGGGCCCACAGCATCTTCTTTACGGTTAACCCTTCTGGGTACACTTCAAACCTGCTTGCAGAAAGGCCCACAGCACAACAAAATGTTTGCTGGACAGCAGCCAAAGAGCTCTCCTGCTCCTGACTCTCAGATATCAGGAACAGTCTTAGAACTTCATTGCTTCTCAGTAGGGAACAACCTGAGCCTGCATCACACCAGTTAAACACACAGCACTGAGAAAAAAACAAAGCTACAGCTTCATGTCCCTGTAAAACCTGCTGCTTACAGGAGCACTGACTTGTCACTGGACATAATTCTTCGCAGGACAATTCAACTCTCCCCAAATCAACCATCTCTCATACCCTGAATGCTCTTCTAATTTGGTTGCAAGTTTGTGATGTCCTGGTGACATCTCAACCTTCCTTTTTTCCCCCAAGACATCACTTCAGCATTCTTGGTCATTCCTATTTATCCTGAGAGTCCTACTACCAACAAAATTTATATCTCTAATACTTTAATTTCTTTTCCCCTTGTCCTGATGAATTGGAGCTTCTAATCCAACTTACACCCTTACCAATAAACCTACAACAACTGAGCCTTTCATTTCTGGATCCCACAGCACTGGGCAATGGGATGTGCTACTGAAAAAACAGCAGTACCACATAAAGTAAAGGAACTTCCTACTCTCCCCACTGCTCCTCAGCATGGAGAGATAAGTACATTGGAACTGTGAACCATGCTACAAATGAGATTTGAGAAAATGTCCTTCCTTCTTGTTCTCAAAAGACTTATATTAAAAAAAAAAAAAAAAGATGGCATTTTAGGTAATAGATTTTGCTCATCTGGCCTAATTTCAACTGCAGTAAGTATTTTTTTGTCTTTAAAATTCCCCTTGCTGCTTCAAGTGAATATACTGCCTGTGCCCGCCATCCCTGCCTTGTTTTCCAGTGCTCCTGTAAACAGCTGTAAATAGTTCCTTCACCACAGAGGTCCATGGTAGCACTGGATGGAATTTATCTGTCAGTAACTCACACTGGCAAAGGGACATCAGCTCATTAAGTCTGTTATTTTTTTGACACTTAATTCAATTGCTGTTAAGAGCTATATAAGTTAAAAGATCCAGTACCTGTTGCAGACAGCCCACAATGCAATTGAACGTCTGGTTTTCCCCCATACCTAAATAAATGCACATATATAACACTTCATCTTAGTGATACATTTGCTGCCCTCTTCACTGTGCAATGGAAAGTACTCCTGTTATGCAGCCCATCCCTCTGCCAGTGTGGTTCCACACTGCACTTCATCAGCCATGCTCATCAGCAAATGAAAGACCTGATTGTACAGCTCTCCCTGTACAAAACTGGCATTGCTGCTAGAAGTCTTTTTTTTTCCTTGAAATAACCTGACATTGGTAAAATTGGTCAGTTCAAATTGGAACACAACGCTAAATAGGGATCACAATGCTAACATCACGGACGGTAACAGGCATGTATTTATTTTTTCCTCTCGCTAAACTGCAGGTCCTTCTGCTGGCCAAACTCACAACCACTTCTCTTGTCATTCAACCCACTTTAAGAAAAAATGTTCTGCTCCTTCCCTCATCAAGGACTGACTATTTCAAACTCAGGACCCCCTTATTTTATTGGAGTTACCTCTTGTCTGAGCTACTGTGTTCTCATTCAATACCTGGGAGCACGAAGGTCAAGGGGAGAAGGAGTGAAAGCCAACAGGCAGGGTGGTGAACGTGTTAGCTCAGATGTCTCCTACACCACACACCGTACTCCACCCCATTACCCAGTCTCTGTCCTGTCTCCATCCAGCTGTCCAAGGACAACATGGGAACTGTACTGGAGTCCAGTTCCTCCCCAGAGTCCTCCAAAATTCTAGTTTCGTGGACTTAAGGTGGATTTTGAAATCCTGGAGGAGGCAACACTGAGCACCATTCAGATTTCCAGACCTGATTCGCTAAAAGCCTGTTACTCCCTTCCAGATAGATGGGAGAGGACATCACGACTGATGTCAGGCTGTCTTTGTACACACTTAGGCAGCCCGAGAACCCCAGCCCAGTCCTTTCCACACACACAGCACTACTCATGCAAGGGTCATGCAGATGCATCACCAAAGCAATCTTCCGACCGTTCATTCATTGTGAGTAACGGGGCAGTGACTCCACTTCCCGGGGATAAATCAGCTCCAGGTTGTCTAACCCTTAGCTTTTGGAAAGGTCTGGTTTGCAGTCCTGCCAGTAAGAACAGGGGGACACGCGCTTGGCTTTTCTGCGACCAGAGCGAGAATAAAGAAGCATTTACCATCCTGCCCAGAGCTCTCCAGATACTCCGTCAGGTCGCAGCCGAACGCGCTCGCGGCTCCCTTCCTCTTGAGTTTCTGTTTGGCTCCCTTGTTCTTCATGAGGTTAGTCCCAAAAGAGGTTCACCCCCCTCCTGCCTTGCCCCCCTCCCCCCGGCCTCACGCTGGGCGACAAAATTCGTGCTCTTCTCCTCAGACCACCGCCCGTGTCCCGCTCCCAGGGAGCAACATCGGGGGTCCCGTACAGCGTCCAGCCAGAGAAGTAAACATTAATCCCCACCAGATGTTGGGCTGCTCCTGTGGCAGAAGAAGGTCAGGGCGAGAGGAGGCTCCACAGCCCGCAGCAGCAGCGATCATAGCCTGAGCCCAGAAGGGTTCTCATCAGAGGCAAGTGGGTGGCGGATGGGTGCCCGCATCAGAGCTGGCAACTTGGGGGCAGGAGATGGTGGGGGGACGTCTTTTCCCTCAGCGCAATCCCGGGACCCTCCACAGCCACCTTCTGCGTTTCGTCAGTCGCGCTGTCGCCACTTCCAGCAGAAGGCGTCCCAGCCTGGTCGTGCTCCCCTTCCTTGGCTTTCGGAGGAGACTGGAAGTTCAAACGGACTAATGAGAAGGGACTGGGGAAGAGTCTGCACAAGGCTCCTCTTTGGCTCCCCCCCTTCCCCTCCTCCTGCTTTGGACAGTTGGAGGAATGAGAAACCAGCTTCCTGTCCTGACTCCCGCTCCCTCGCTCTCTCCTTTCCCCGTTTTACAAATCCTGGGATAATCCAGCTCAAAAAAATGCTGAAAGGAAGTTAGCTGAGGAGGGGGGCGGAGGACGCTTTTTGGCAGTAGTGTGTGT
Source organism: Melozone crissalis (assembly GCF_028551555.1). Lineage (NCBI taxonomy): Eukaryota > Metazoa > Chordata > Aves > Passeriformes > Passerellidae > Melozone > Melozone crissalis. The sequence goes on along the minus strand of NW_026535786.1, from coordinate 16,023,526 downwards.
GTGAGTGTGTGTGTCTGTGTGTGTGTGTGTGTGTGTGTGTGTGTGTGTGTGTGTGAGCGAGAGGCTGAGGGAAGGCGGGGAGAGGAGTTTGGGGAACAGGGATGGGGATGGGGAAGGAAGAGGGAAGATTTGCCCCGGCAGATAGCGGACTGCCCGGGAGGAATCCCTGGCGCGGCCGGGCGCTGCCTGCTCTCAATTCCCTACAGCGCGGCAAGGGCCGGGCAGGCTCCGGCCAGGAGCGGAGAGAGCGGGAGCCTCTCCAATAAATCTCTGCCCTGCTCGCCGAGTCCTTCGCTGCGAGGCGCCTTCCTGCCCTCCAACGTGACTGTGTCACTGCAGGACCTGCCTTCCTCTGCAGAGGTGCGGGACGGAGCTGCTGAAGTGCAAGGAGGGGACCGAGAGCTGGGGAATTAAAGAGAGGGGGAAGGAGGGAAACCTGCTGCTCCCTCCTCCCCGGCAAGCAGAAACAGATGCTGCCCGGGCATCTGAGTTCACATACTTTCGACTCAGCTCCCAAAAAAGGCTCCCCCTGACCAACAAAGGGATTTAGATAAGGAGCTGAAATGACTCAGTACAGCAAGAAGGGAAATGGGACAGGTCTGCGTCCAGGCCCCGAGCCTTGTCTGTGTCATCACCCCTTTCACCCCACAAACACTTTTCTGGTCCAGTTTTCAGTACACACAGATGTCAGCTCATTAGAGCAGTTCCTTGCACTTACTTCACATTTTTTTATCCCAGAAATTCTGATTTCTTTACAGGACTGGGTATGCCCACCAGCATACCCAGGGAGGCAAAATTATTTATCCAAAGGCTTCACTGACTGGTCTTACTCTGTGCCAAATGTATCTGGTCTGGGTTAAAAAATGAACAAACAAATGAAAAACAGTATATTACAGCTTTTCACTAAAAACCAGGCCAAAGACAAGAAAAGTAGTTTTGGTTTAGAGGAAAATTGGCCAGGAAATGGGGCTAAGGACACGCTTAACCCACCTCCCTTCACAAGCCTTGGTTCTGCATTTTCATGGGGCAGAGGAACCTCCCTGCAAACTCACCACCTCACTCACTTGAGATTAATTTTTCAGAGAAATCAAGCTCTGTCTGAGATCTGACTTCTGTCAAAATCAATTCAGGTTCTGTTGGTATGGTGACTTTTTTTTTCCTTTAGAAGTGTTGGATGTTACCACTTCACACATAAGAAAAAATGCCAAGGGACCCGGTGATGGACCTTGCCCAATTATAGCTCCGATTGTGCAGTTTATCACTGCAATTATCATAATTATCCCCATTTTACAGCTTGATGCCTGACAGGTTGAGGGGAAAGTGATTTGCAGAGTGTCATAGAGATGTCTGGCCTGTCACCTCCCTACCTTCTGCTCCCACTCGCAGACTAAGGAGGAGCACTCAGCTCTCACCACCAGACCAGTGGCTGTTCTCAGGAACCCTCAGTCCTCATGAAACACTTAGAACTTCCTTGAATTTATTCTGAGCTTCTCACAGCACCTTGATGTCGAGTCATAGCATGGGATCCCTCCCCGCGCCGGCATGCCGCCAAAGCCATCGCGTGCCACGGTGCATCCTGCCTGCCTGCCAAGGGCTCGCTTCACACAGCTCGCACAGACAGCAGGACGCTCAGACCTGTGTGCCCTGCCAGCCCATCCTCCCCCTGGCTGGGTGGCTGGAAGATGCAGCCCTGTCCCAGCCCCCTCAGGGAGGAGGCATGTCCTGCTGCACTCGACAGCCCTTTCCCACACGGCTGAGTCCCCACACAGGACCAGCGGGGGGAGAGCAGGTTCAGCATGGCGAGTAACCACACCAAGTTCTTTGAAGTCCTGAACTCCCCTCTGCAGACCCCTCCCTTCCTGAGCTAAACAAGATGTTTAATCTCACTGTGCTGGTCTCCTCCACTGCTCTACATCAGATGGAAGTCATATCTCTAACAGGGTCTGTGTCCACCTGACCCCCTACATCACGCTCCTGCCCCATCTCCATTGCCCTCCCTCGTCTTAGATATGGTTTCTCTACACCTCTCTTGCAAATCTATCTAAAACAGAATGTCTTCAGAAGAGAATGCCTTCATTTTAAAATAAATAAATAAATAAATTCAATAAATAAAATCACCCCCTGCATGAGTAAAGCTTCCTTATGTCACCAGCGAGGGAGTTCTGGCCCCAGGGGTGGGGGAGAACCCTGTGCAACATGGATCCCCTCCCCTTCCTTGTACAGCCCTGCTCCAAGGCTCACAGTCCCAGAGCATGGGCACTCAGCAGCACTGCTGGGTCAGTACATCACCCTCACCCCGTGGTGTTTACTTCAGCCCAGCAGGCATTTTCAGCTGGAAGTACCATTTCTTGGTGCCATCTTTGGAAGCCATGGTGGTGGGTCCTGCTGGCTGATGAACACTGCAGAAATTAGGTGCTACCATCTCATTTTGGTTATTTGGGGTCTGTGGTCTGCTGCCCTGATCCCAGCCAGGACCCTGGACTCTGAGTATCCAGCACCAGATGGCAGGACCCACCAGCAGGCATCATCACCATGGTACCCTAGTGGGGAAAGCAGAGAGACTGCCACCTCCATGACAAGAAAGATCAGTATTTGAAGCACAATAGAGGGAAGAGAAGCTAGAAACAAAACAAGGAATATTGCCACTTTATTCACAGAAAGTCTTTCAGATGCTCTAGGTTTGCTGTTCCCATGGAGGGAAGAGAGCTGGAGAAAGGAAATGGCGTGGCAACCTGGGTGAAAGAGGTATGTGCTGCAGCGAGAGAAAGAAACCATGAGGAGCTCCAGGAGAGTTCTTGCCAGGCAGGCTGGGCTACAGGGGTGGCTCTTTCCATGCCAGGATAAGGTTCAGCAAGAGGACAGAGGGGAGGTCGCTACAGGAGTGCCCAGAGAGCCTGTGGCCAGGAGGAGGAGAGGAAGAAGGAGGAGGAGGAGAAGGAGGAGGAGGAGAAGGTCAGGCAAGGTGAGCGTGAGCCAAACAAGGGAGGCTTTACAAATAAAGCACTTCATATCGGAGCCTGCAATCAGTGCTGAGCCAAGGGATTTTTCTGAGGGAAAGGGCCGGTGTTCTCCAGAGAGGAAAAAATACGAAATCTGGATTTGCGCAACCCAGGAGGCAGGGCTCTGAGCTAGCTTGAGTGAGCAGGGCTAAGGAGTGAGCTAGGGTCCCTCCTGTGAAAGCTTCCACAGACAAATTCAGGCAAACCTGGAGAGGAAAAGTTCTCAGGCAAGAAGTATGGAAAGCAAAACGGAATTCAAGGTTGAAACAACTGGAAAAGAAGGGGGAAATTCTCTCCCTCCTAAAAAAAAAAAATAGAAAAAGAAAAAAGTGCAGAATAGGAGCAACACCAAGCCAAACCAGGGTTCTCATAGCAGCTATCTCTCCCTAGAGATTCCTTCCTCACTCTGCCAACATATGCAGAGTGTGATGGCCCGCGGCCCCACAGTGCCACAGCCCAAGTCTGAAAGCCATGACAACGACTTTAATTCCCTCCTTTTGAACCTGTAAATATGGATCAGGATTTTGAGTCAGTTACAAAGGCCTCCCTGCCAGCGAGGGCCACAGGTTCACGCAGGAAGGTGGGGCACCTTCCCAGCCCACTTCACTGCTGATCTGCCATGCCTGAGCCGCCCTTCAGCTTGAGAACGGATGTGGTGAGCCAGCCTGGTGTGTGAATGAACACAGCGTGGATGAAGACTTTACAGTTCTGTACAGCTCTCTCCGTTCTCACAGACAAGGTATGGGTGACACCAGGAGCACTCCGAGGGCCTGGGGAACAAGCTTTGGCCATTAGATCTAAGTGTTCCTTCCACTAAGAGCTGGGGGCCATGGCTGAGGTGTTGCACAGGCTATTTCTGGGCACCCATCTCTCCCCTCCCTGCTGCATTTCCTTCATTGTGTTTGAGCTCTTTCCTATCTGTGGCCTTTAAATCTCCACCGATCTGCCAGGCGCCACTCAGCACAGAGGAGGGGGGGAGGCAGACTCGGAGAGGGGAGATCTGAACCCCTAAAAATAGCCCTGCCAAGTACGTCTGTTTTCCTGACACAGACGGTTCATTGTTAGACTCTGACACGCCAGTTCACCCTCCCTCCCCACCCCTCAGCATACTCTCTTTCCTCTCCTGCCCCTCTCCAGAGCAGTTTCCTGTCTACTCCCATCTCTGTGGCCAAAGCTGGAGTGTATTGTGAAGCTGAAGGCTGGAGTCTTTTGTTTCTCTGAGTACATTTTGGACCATAGACTATGGGGTTGATCCTTGTAACAGGGCACCTACCACTCTTGGTTCCTATTTTCGCCCATTCCCAGCCACACAAGCCCTGTCTCCTCAGCTCCCAGCTCCCTTTTTGCCTTCCACCCTCTTGATCCACACCTTGACATGCCTTGTTCTGTGTGTCTCTCTGCCCTATGCAACTATTTGGTCAGATACTTTGCAGATCCCAGCACCCCAGGAATAAATGAAGGAGAGGAGGCACCCACACATGGTACCGAGTCTCCTTGCTGCTGGCTGCCTGCCCATGGCATGACAGTGTAACCAGGGGCAGGAGGTTTGGTGGTGGACATGACAGTGCTGGGTTAACGCTTGAACTCAATGATCTTAAAGGTCTTTTCCAACCTACATGGTTCTAAGTACCCCAGTGTAACATGATAATTCAGTACTGACCATACAGAGCACAATTACAAAACATGCAACTGTGTTTTTAGCCAGATTGCCTTCTCTCACTGTTCCCAGTTCTTTCAGAGATGTCTTGGATACAGAAAACAGGATGAGGAATACATCTCCATTCCCTAACTGAGAATACAGACTTGTTTGAACCATGACTTTTGCCTAATTCTATGTTTGTCCAGCATCTAGCACAGAGGATGTCTAATTCTTGACTGGGGACTCCAGTTGTTCATTATTTAAACAACATGAAGATCATTATAGAAAGGCTTTATGTCTCCCTGTGTAAAACTCTATTGCAAGCTCAGTAATATATGACAGCATTGTAAAACAAACATTCAGAGAAAAGAAATCTATCAGACAAGCCACTCAGCTAGCAAAAGCTTCCTTCATCTCAGAGGCATGGTCTGAACCTCCTCCTAGCATCTTACCAGCAGGATGACCCATTTGGTGAGGCAGGAAGACCACAAAACTTCCATGATGGAGACATTCCGAAGTCACACAGGCCTTTTTGAGAGCATCCTGCCAGCAAATTTTTGAAAAACTTCAAAGAGACAGCTGGCAACTTTATGCTGAGTACAAGCAAGGTAGTGTGTCACAGAGGGTGATTCCTTTAACACATTGCCTCACTGCAAATATCAACCATAAGGATTCCCACCAAACCAGGAAATGGTTTTGCCTGCTTTTTTCCCACCGGATCAGCTAACCAAAAAAGCCCACAGAAACTTAAAAATATGCTTAAAAGTACATTGTAACTCCATAGCACAGCAAAAAGCCCAATCAGCTACACCTGTGAACATGGGGAATGTCTTAACCATAAGGCCATTTCTCCTCATGTCTTACCAGTCTGTGAATACAAGTGATAATCAGAGTCTCTAGGAGCTGAGAAAACTCAGTTGGGGAAGAAAATCCTGAGGAGATCTGTCTGTCTATCCCTTCAGACACCCCTTGCTTTGTCACTTTTTGGCAGCTTTACTACCACAGCCTAAGAGATAGAAGGAGAGTTTCAAGCATCATTCTCTTCCTCCACATTTGCAACTTGCTGGTTTTGTGGCAGTTTCCCCAGCCCTTTACCCTATAAACACTGTTCTAAGAGTCATGAAAAATCTGTTGAGCCAGGGGCCTATAATAAAAAATTTTAAAAAAAAAGAAACCATTTTATCTCTCCTGTCCTCAGTTCTGCCAAAAAACAGCATTGGTAGCACTCTGTAAAAAACCCCACATGCATAATTTCTGATTAGCCCCGCTCACCACCACGCAGAGAACACTGAAACCAGCACCCACTTCACTGCCTGTATTTCCACTTTCAGATGTACCTCCCTTATCATCCTTTCTGCTAATCATGTTGCCACAGGAGAAGGAAGTTGTGGGTTAACATGACTGCATAAAAACAGCAGCCTTGCATTATTTTAATGGTGATTCAAGGCTAAGGGCTGAGAATGAATCTCTATTGTAAGGACTAAGCTGGAAGGAGGAAAAGAAGTAGGTTTAGGGGTTCACTCCAGCTATCACCCATTTTGGTCACTTTCTGTAGAAGATAAGGGCTGTTTCATAATAATCTTTTTGTTGTTGTTGTTGGAAATAAAAACCCCAACAAATAGCTCAGGGGACACTTACTATTTTAGGGATAAAAGGTAGCCTGTTACATGCTATTTTTAAAAGTCACTTAAAACCTGACTTCTTTTATTCTGAGGTCTTCTCTTGCATGAATCATCTATTGTATGAGAGTATTATATCTTGTTTTAGCACGAGCTTTCAACTAAGGTTCCTTTATTTGTGCCTGAACATCCAGCATAAAGATGAAGAATTCTTCCTGTGAAGAATTACCAGCTATGATGGTGGTCTTCAGCTAGGACAGTCTGCTGCTTCTGTCTGTCTCTAACAGGGCAAAGCATGATTTGGTGGCAGGAAAGGGGGAAGAGAGGAAATCCAAGTTTGCAAAAGGCACACGTTCTCTGTGCAGACACCTCTAACGAGGGCTGGCAGCTGTGAGGGGTAGGGAGTGCTGGCAGCTGTGTCAGGCAGGGCCAGGTGTTCCTGCATGTGGCAGGCTCTGGCACATTTGCTGTTTCTTATTTCTGCTTGCTGAGCTACATCCCTGTAGGAAATGCTCTAGTGGGTCTGCACAAATGATCTCCTATTGTCTTCTCTGCAAGGCTGATCATTCCCTCTTCCTTTGTGTTTTTTCTTCCTGCCTCACACCACATCTCTCTTCATGGTCAGGCATGCCCCTAGCTTAAGTGGAAAAACAACTTGCCTTTCTACTGTGCTCTCAAATGCTGAAGGTACTGAGCAGGAAAATCAGCTCTGTGGGGAGATTCCTTCTGCCTGAGTGTCCCCTAGCTCAGGATGTGTAAAATCCCTCCATATACTACCTCAGGAAAAGCCACGTTTCTCCTTTAACATTTCCTTACCTGTGCCCTTGCTGTTCTAGCGGGACGTGTTTTCTGTGGGGATATGCCAAGTTAAGGAGGATGTTTTTAAACTTGTTTAGCACACTTGTTTTTTCTTTTCTTTGCTTTCAGAAATGTCACCAGCTCTGCAGTGCTGTCAGCAAAATTATTTAGTTTGAATCCTACTGAGTCTCAACACCTCCAATCAAAGGTGGCACAAAGTCCTCTTCTTTCCGTCACAGGTCAAAAGGGTTTGCCTTGCCTTCATTCTGACACCTCATTGCCTAAATCTGTAGCTCAGATTATTTCCTGACTCATTCTGAAGTTAGACTGGGTGTAAATTACAGCAGAAGCTACTCAGAAGTCTTCAGGCTAAAACTGGTTATATTCTCTTTGTGCTTTGCAATTACTTACACAGCTTAACAGGCTGCTTTCAACTTTTATGGCTAGTGCAGCATCGTTGTAGCTGGCCAAGAGGACTGGGACATCTAGAGAGCCCTCTCCTGTGTAACTGGGGTGCCTACAGCAGGACTGGTGTCTTTTCTGTGGACTAGCAGAGCGGGTTTGTCATCTTTAGAGTAAGCTTTGGCTAGGAAGCCTGGCTCCCTAATGCTGCCCTGCTATATTTAGACTCTCTTCTGGTGTGCCCACCCAGTGCTGTTCCCCTTGTTTGTTTCCTACCAAACAATGAGACCTGAAAGAATTGCTTGGAAAGGGGCCAAGGCTCTTGCAAACGAAACTGTCAGGCGGCCAAGCTTTGCAATGGGCCCCTTGTAACACACTGTACTGAGAAATGGGAAGCAATTGTGCCTCTTCACTCCAGCCTCCACCATGGGCTCTTTCCCCTTGCTAAGAGCCCTGTGGTGTGGCCCTGCCCCAGGGACTGTCTTTGAGGAGGTGTCAGAGGACACGGGGGGAATGCCAAGAGACAGCAAATCAGGATGGCAAGGAGCAATGTAAGATCTGCTCTGTGTTCTCCCTCACCCCTAATCCTGTACTCCTGCCAGAGCGCATTTTAGCAGCAGGTTGTTCCTGGAAAGCTTTTGCTATCTCTGCCCTGATTGTAGCAGGAGCTGCTCATGTACATACAGGGTTACAGGTGTGGTCAGCGCCCTTCTCCTTCACCCCATTGTTCCTTTCTGTGCTTTTGTGGTTCTTGGCCACCATTCTCTGCTAGAGCAGCAGCACTGGAAGGGGAGAGAAAAAAGCAGCCCCAGCCCAAATGGTGTGCAGAGCAAGAACAAGATTACGTCTGCTTGTTTTAAACAAATGGAGCCGAAGTAAAAACCAAAGAGGGGGAGAAACAAGCTAACAAACAAACAAAAAAGCCATATAGGGAGAAGAGAGAATGAAAGTATTTTTTAAGACTGAGGGGTCTGCCTAATCCACAGCAGCCTAAATGATGAGAACCTGGAAATCACAGATTTGCATCCAGAATGGATTTGTTCCATTACTTTAAGTTCCAACTTTGCTGTTTCTAATGGGCCTCTGAGCCAAAATATCTCTAGCCAGAAAAGGACATGTGTATCCCTGAGGGAGATTCCAGGAACATCCTTCAGCTGGATCAGGTTTGCGTCTTCCTTTAAACCCATAAGCACTAGAGAGGTTTTCTTGAAAAAAAAAAAAAAGAAAATAAAAAGGTGCCAACATTTCCAACTGAAAGAAAGGTGCTGAGTACCAGAATGATAGCAAAATTTACAGAAAGATAAAGACTAGCTAGAAAACTAACTGCCTAAACCACACAGACATTTGCTTGTCCTGCCTGAGAAGAGGGGTCTAAATCTCTTATGAGGAGGAGGGCAGGAGTGCATGTGACCCTAGTGCCAGTGTCATACTCCCAGTCCACTGATCACCCCATACACACAGTTCTCTGGCAAATTTAAGAGATGCTGGGACAAATCCAATGGTTTGAGTTATGTAGCATCTTTTTGTAACAATACCAAGTATTTCCAGCTTGAAAATGGAACGAACTTTTAAGAACAGCTTAGGAGAATGCATGCTGTCAGGAAAAATGCAGCTGGGGCAAAAATAAGTAGATAATCATATTTTGAGACCATGGGCACACAGCACTGATTCATGGGCTTTGTAGGAGAGCAGTCTCATGGATAAACTGTATATGAATGGAGAGTACAGGGAACTACCCCAGTGCTACAAATCCATGTTTTATAGGTAAATCAGTAAAAGGGAGAAATTAATGCATCAAGGGGAGGCTGCATTTCAGACTGACCCCTAGCAGACAGGGTCTATAGGATACAGCATGCAAGACCCTACAGCGTTGCACTCAACATATCACAGAAGATAATTTGAGTAACTCAAAGGCCTCCAATAAAACTGAGTCAGTTGGGAATTGCCTTTGTCATAGGAGATAAGGGAGTTATTAGAAAACCCAGTATGTGTTGGGTTTTCTGGATTGTAATGTTATTGTCACACAGCAACTGCTGTGAATTCCCAGTCCCTGGTGTCTGGGGGTTTCTTGCAAGACTCTCAGATTTCAGGATAAACCACTACCAAAAAAGCTACAGCAATCATTAGTGCGTAGAGAAATTTTAAAGATACGAGCCCAAAAACTTGGAAAATTTTGAACATCAAGCTGAGAAAAAAAGGCCTGTCTCTGTAGCAGCTCCTGATTTAGTGCACACAGGCTGGACAAGAAATCTGTGATCTTGGTTTGTGTTGCAATAGAGAAGGAGGTTATTTCATACTTGCTGTTTATTGCAGAACACAGATCCACTGTGCTCAGTGACTAAAGATCATTTATGGAGCCTTAACAGTCAACAGGAAATTATATTCACATTTTGCCAAATCACTTTATCATTATGCCATTTTGAAAAGACTGTTCATCTATTTCAGTGGTTGCTTAGGAGATGTGACAGGGATTGGTCTGCAGCCACATCCTTTTCTGACTCTCTAACACAGCACTACAGCCCCTTATCTAGTATGCAACCACTTGAATTACCAGGCAGATTTTGTGCTTGGGGTCCTTTTGTGCCCTGTTGTGGCAGCACAGTCAGGTGGACAAGTCCTGAGCTCCAGTTGAACATGAAATGGAAAAGGTTGCCAGAAAGGAGATCAGGAGAAGGTGGATTAATGACATCCTGAGAAGCTCAGGGATGGCAATGAAATGGCTGCTGAGATGGTGCTAATTGTTTGACGAACATGCAACAAAAACCTGTGTTTGGTGATTGCAGAATGGGTCCTGTTCTGGGAGGAGCCTCTTGCAGAAACTTCTGTTTAGATGTGAAATGAGTAGGACCAGTGGGAGGACTGCAAGGGGTGGAATAATAGCTGCTTTGGGGTTTTTTAATTGTGTTTTTAGCTTTTAAATTGAATGGACCTTCCTTTAAGAAAATGAAGCTGTTTAAGAAATCAATGGGAAATTTTGTGTATTAAAGGCCTAATCTCTCACCAGCAATGTAAGTCACCAGTGAAAAAACTAGAAAAATCTGCTGAAGTTCAAGAGCTCCTTTCCCTACAATTTCCAGACTTTTTCTGGAAGTTGTGGGAGGTTTTCTTAAATTTATTCTTTTTTTTTTTTGTTTTTCTTCAAGAACTACTGCTCTCATCAGAACTACAAAGTTCATAGCATGTTGGAAAACCAAGGAAGACTAGATTTTCTTCTTCTGTCTCACTATAAGTAAGGCTGGAAAGGCTGAGATCTATTAGCTCTAAAACCTTGTAAGACATATGAACCAAACAGAAACAATTAAATTCACACCTACAGATACTATTTCCTTTCCTTACAAAATCATTGTTATCAGCTTCTATGTCCTGCACAACTATTGGGTAGCTCCATTATCAAAATAAAAAGTAGAATTTAAATGCTGTCTTTCTGCATTTTAATTGAATTCCAATTTTTATCTAAAAATAGCTTGACACAAGTCAAAGTAAAAAAATTTATTATCACATAAATAAGCAAAGCCATTCGCTATTTTCTAACATAAGTAAATGCAAATTGTGGATTTGAATAAAAGTGAGTGATTAGATTGTTCTATTTACATGTGCAGAGAGCCCAGTCTAGCAAAAAATTACCAAATTTAGAGGAAGGGCTATATTTAGTTTCAAATCAGGATGTTTTAATTGCCAGCCGACAGGAAGCAACTTTTTTAGTTCAGTTTAGTTTTGTTTTCTGGTAATTTTTCTGGAGTTTTAGAAATAACTACAACTATGAAGCATAATTAAAATAGATGACACCAATCATCCATTCTTTGCTATCTGATATTTTAAAGCACACCATCTCAGACAGACATATAGCAGTCATGTGGAAACTACAAATGCTTTTCTAAGATACCCCAATTTGTGCCAACGCACAGTTGTCTCCCTTTTAAACTATCTAGGCTACCCACAAATTAGTTTGAGCTAGATCATCTCTTTTCAGGTTAACCTTTGCAATAAGTAACATGATTTCTCACATGTTTCCTGGCTTTGCTCATTCTTTATGGCCAGAGAAGAAGAAGATAGCAGTGGAGACCCCCAACACTCAGTATGTGCTTGGCAGCCTCCAAACAAAAGGAAAAAAAATTACAAAACACTGTTTTTTCTGTTCACTCTAGGCTAACACTAGCTCCTGCTGATTACAGGCATGTGAAACCACAGCCACTCAGTACCTGAGGGTTAGGAACACTTTTTGAACTCACTGAAATGCCACAGCACCTGAGCCCAGCTCTGGCATCAGGGGTAGTAGGCGCCGCATTTCCAGGGGACCTTGGAGTCTCTGTCACCCCCTGAGTCCTCCTGCTCTGCCCTTTCCGGGTACAGTGTTTCCCAGAGTTCAGCTTTTTGTGCTGTCCTTGGGTTCCCAGAGCCTGTTTGGAGACTGCACAACAATAGCAATTGCTGAAAATATGAAATGAGAGAAAAAAACCATCTTGGTAAAACACTCACACACTGGGAGTAGGATATAAAAATAAGATGTGACAGCTCAGCTCTGGGGCCCCAGGATCTATAGGTTGTGGATAAAAATGGCTTCTATTTTTCTTCTAGAGTCTTACCCCTTGTTGTGCTTCTGAAAAATGCCAATAAGGAGACAAATCCTCTTTGTCATCTCTCCTAGGAAGTACATTCCTCCTGTGCCAATACCATCACACCTTCTATTACCATAAAGCATTCTTGATCCTTCTCCCTCCTTTTATTTGGCTTCTAATCTCAGTGAATAATTTTGCCATGAATTGTTTATTCAGCAAATCTCATTTCTTTTTCTATTTTTGGAGTATCCCAGAGCAGATTGAAATTTCCTCAGATTCTTTATTTTCTTAGGCTATCTGGCAAGTTTTCTGCAATTTCTTCCTCTTGTCCATGGATTGACTGTGAACTTTGACTAGTTGTGGTTTCCAGGCATTTGGGCCAGCTCTGATGAGTGAGACCACGTGGCCTGAGAAAAATCAAGAATACAGTTTCATGCTAATGTTTGATTGTAAAAAGATAATCATTATTAATTCAGGTGCTGTTAACTTTTACACCTGTATCTTTCATTTAAGGAAGATGCTGAAGGGAGAAAGATTTAAGTGTAAGACTGCTTGCCATTGAAGGGGAATAACTTTTTTATTGTATTCAGAACAGGAGATAGCTTCAGATCTAAACTTCAGAGAGAGCAATGATGGCAGAGAAATTACGTTGTCAAGCTGCCAAAGGCTGCTTCATTTCATTGCTATCCTGGGGCACACTCGTGTTCTCCATGTCCCCATCTCTGCCCCAATAATCTGTTGTGCAGTTGCTGGAGGCAAGTGGAGCAGGTAGTGACACAGGGATAACCCAAAAATAATCCTTCTTTTAAATACAGTGTGGGTGTGGGTTGCCCCAGTAAGGAAATCCCATGAAAGGGTGTTCCAGTGGAAGGAGGGCTCTTTGAAGGGAAGTGCTTCTCTTGGCTGGCCTCTGCTGCGGTGTGCTGGCCACACCTTGCTCTGATGAGAGCTTTGGTGCAAAGCTCTGGCTTGTGCTCACTCCTGTCATCCCTCAGCTCCTTTGTTTACCTTCTGAGTGAGGCAAGGAGAGGCAGGGGGTGGAGAGGAAAAGCAACATGGTTTCTTTGGACAGGCACTGTCCATGAGCAAGAGCACTCTGTGGAAAAAGAGGAAAACAAGGGAGCACCACCCTTTTACCACCGAAACGTCTCAACCACATCCCAAACCTCGGCTAGCTAGAGATTCCTTCCTCACACTGAGAAACAGAAAGGGAGCCAGGAGAAGTGGGATGTACAGGGACCCAGAGATATTTTTAAACATGCTGGAGGTCTGATTGCATAGTTTTGGCCTGGTTTTGTTGGCACAAGGCCCTTTCTTTACTGGTTTGGATAGAGCACGCTTGCTGAGGAGGCCCTCCTCATGTGTCAAGATGAAATTTTCTGGCTGGAGAGACAGCTTTGGGGATGGGTAACCAGACCCAGCAGCTTCCTTAACCGTGTTTGTTCTGCAGCCTGTTTTGTCCTGGAGATCCTTCTCTCAGACTTGCTGCTCTGTGTAATAAAGCAGGACTGCCAGAGAGGACCTGCTGTGGGCCTTGACACAATGTCTTCCAATGAGGACTTGGGGCCAGACAGCCTTTCCTTCCCACACAGCTCTGTGGCTGTGCCACAGCCTCCATTCCCTGTGTGGGAGGCAGACAGCCACCATGCCAGGTTGGACCAGACCCTCTGTCCTTACAGAGCTCTGCCTCAGGGCCTTTTACCAGCTTGCCAGCCACAAAAGAGGAGCACAGGAGGAGAGAATTGAGGAACAACCAGTTTGGGACATGAGCCATGACTAAACATTGCGTGCAAGTGTTTGTGGAAAATGGACAGGGAAAGAGCTGAGGCTGTACTCAGGGGGGGCAGCTTGGGTGCCTTACACCTTTCAGAAGTGCCACTGCTAAATGAGAAGGTCAGAGCCAGATGATTAAATCCTCCTGACTAGGCTGTGGAGGGAGGCTCTACACCCAGTGTACTTGATCATTCTTGATCCAGTGGGAGATGATGACAAGGAACTGAAGGCAAGAGAGGCCCAGACACTTCCCCACACACGGCTGATCTCAGCCCATGTCATGCTGTGGTGATGTGGTATGTTGTGGTGATGTGGGACATCCTGTGACACAACTTGTGACAAAGCCAAGAAAGCTTAAAAGAACTAAAGAAGAAAAGCTTTGCTGTGTTTATTTTTGGTAGAAACAGGAAGGATACTGGTGAGGCTAAAAAGAGCCCAAGCCATGTCCTTCCAGAAGCCTGCACCTAACAAAATGTATTTTCCAACACGGTAAAGGCAAGAGCTCATCCTTTACGTAACAGCTTTCATGGAGAAAGCATTCACTTAGATGGGAATTTCTTCACCTCCTGTTGAGAAACAACCCTACCTGGGGGGTAAAAGAGCAGTCATTTAAACCTGAAGGTAACAAAAAGAAACACACATCTGAGAAATCAAACTTATGGTAGGTAGGAGTTCAAACTTGTCTGGAGTAAGAGCGCCCTGGGCCTCTCCTGAGGAAGGAAACTCAGGACTTGTAGTTAAAACTTCATTAGGGGCTTCAGTGTGCAGCTCATCTGCAAGGCAGCACCTCCATCACTTCTAGATTAAGCTGCTTGAAGGAATAAGCTGCTCTTGTGGGTTTTGTTGCATGCAGGGGAATCCTTGATCCAAATGCTTATCATGATTTTTGTGCTTTGTGTACCAACACTGCTAGAGCTGCAGTCCTAATCTAAGGACTCCGTTTTTTTTACTGATTTTGGTTTTAAAGCAGCTTAAACTTGCCAAGAGGGAACAAAGGAACAATATAGCCTCACTTTCTGGTAAATTAACTTTTCCCCCTATGGATCTATATTCGTTTTTTCTTTCATAAACGGTGCAAGCAGCTAGATTTAATTTTTGAACAAAATCATAGTTAGTAGCTGTTAGTAACACCTGATCCTGCCTCTTTGGGCAAAGTACCCGTTTAGAAATCCCTGTGTCTGCAGTAACTAAAGCCCCTTAATTCAATCACTTGTCTACCATTTTCCTCTGAAATAAAATGAAAATCTGCTCCGACACGGTCGCTGCAGCAGGAGCAGCACGTAGGGTCCTCCATCACTCGACGCTGGAGGCATTTGTGGGATTTGGGACACAGTTTGACATCTAGTGGTAACGTGTGGAATAATCCCAGAGCTCGTACAGCGAGTGCAAGGGTCACAGTCCTGCATCAGCTAAGGTGAGGTGTGTGCTTGTGTGCTGCGTCTTCTTGTCCTGCAGTCACTTTTGACAAAGGCAGAAAAACAGCCAAGAGTAGACCCAGGTCACATTCCATCCAGAAAAGAAATATCTTTTAAGATTTGTGTTTTGATCTCTTTGTTTATGATCCCTTAGTCCATTATGCAATAGCAAGAAGGTCTTAATGCAAGTAAAGCAACAGAGGATGTGTGCAAATAGTTAATTCTGAAGTCTGGCAGGAGGCTGAATTTAAATAAATTTAGGGTATTTCAGCTTCAGGTTTGATTGGCGCCATTAATGATTGCAACCAGGAGAGTCTTTTTAGCTGTTCTGCTGCTGGGAACTGAATAATGATGCACTGATAGAAGCATCTTTATTAAAAGAAAACATAGAGAAGAGCAAAATTATTCAGGTAATTTGAGCAGCAGCCCGAAGGAACACTCCTGGAGGGTTACAAAAAATTGAAATGTGCTTTAATTTTTTTTTCTTCTCCACATTTCCTGCAATCAGAATGGGGAAGTATCATAATCTCTTCAGAAACATGATTTTAGCCTAACCTATACTCAAAACCTCATGGGGAAATTGCATGCTGTCAAAAGTTTGGCCAGTTTCTCAGCTTGGACAGCGAGGAGCAGCTCCTTTGAGCTTGCAAAATTTGCTTCTTCCCACTGAAAGCAATCTGTGCAGACAGTGACCAGGCAGCTTCTCTGTCTGCCTGGAAACATTAGAATATCATGTATACAAGGATTAGTAACAATTTACCAGGGATTAATTTGACCTGCTGTGTATAGCTGCTGAAACAAAAAGAATAAATGTTAATTAGAAAATACATTATTTATATACATTGTATATATTTAAATATATATGTAAATATATAAGAGTCCTGGAGCATTTTCTTTTCTCCTAACTGCAGTCAGGAGCTCCTCAGGACAGGAATTGCCTCTGCCTGCTAGAAGGATGCCACAAACATTTGTGGCACAAGACAAATGTGTTCTAGAAACAAATGTGTTTATTCTAGAAACCAGATGCAACCACAGAAAGAGGAGAAAATCCAGCAGAAACAGGAGCTTGGCCAGTGGCATCTCTAGTGTCTTCTAGTTGGTGGTGATCGTGAAAGAAAATTTCGTGGCTGATAAGCTTCTAGATGTGTAATGTGACAGAAGTTTAAAGGAAAACTGTCAAACAAGAACAGTGAAAGATCATTCATAATCAAGATACTGCCATCCATGTGAAAGTATATAGAGTTATTTTGAAGGGAGAGAGTGTAAAACAGAAGAAATATGGCCATTACTTCATAAAAGAGCTTGTAGCCTTCTCCTACATATCCCATCTTTGCCATCAGCCTATGTAGCTGCATGTCCATCTCCAAGCCTGGGAACAGCCAGTGAAATCCCCACTGAGAACTACTGCACAGGAGTACAAACTCTAAAATTTTTAAGCATTCTTTAGAAACTGTATAAATCTATGTTAACCCATTACAAGTACTCTTAACAAGTTTCCATTAATATTTTTTTTTAAATAACACATGAATATTTTGGAGAGTGGCAACTCAGATGAACAGAGAAAAGCTTACATAGGAGAAAGTTGAAGAGACAATGGCCATGTCTTTGGTCTCCCAACACATGACAGGTAAATCTTCTTATCTTGTTAGTATGATCTTGATAATGATAACCAGTGCTGCTCTTGCTTTGTATGGTATTGTTCTCTTAAACACGTGTTGCATTTTGCTGTGACTGTACATTATGTTAAAACAAAATTACAGGGAAAGTCTTTAGGGAAAATTATAAAATACTGGTGGGATGTATGCTGCTACCCCTAAAGTAAGAATTGTTGTGGTCTTGGTCTTCAAGGCAGGAGGAAGAAATAGGATTTTTGTCCCTGTGTATGGGAGTTCTTCCGTCCCCTTTCTCCTCCCTTTATGTCTCCTCTAACAGTTCTGCAGTCCTGTCAGCTGGAAGGAGAAATTCTGAAAACTCAGGTGAGTGCTGTGCAGAGAGGGGATCCTGATCCTGGTGTTTCACAACACAAATCTCTCAGCCTTAAGGGCATGCTGTATTCCCTGCACAATATCAGCTTTCTGTTCTCTTGTTCCTCAGCACCTTGCTCTCTCTGCTCCCGTTCCTGCACATTTAAACAACCACCAGCTCATTTGCTGTGGAGAAATGGCTGAAAGAAGCCACACATCTCAGTGTATCAGCAGCTCTGATTCTCTTTTGCAGACACAACAGAGCAAGGATTTCTGCAATCTGTTTCTGGGTACTGTTCCTATTTATCAGGAATGACTCTTCCTGTTACTGCCTCGGTCCCTGTGAGCCCACAGAGGCCATGCAAGGCACAGAGCCAGGCTGGCAGGGCACACAGCAGCCAGTGACCACGACCCACTGTGCTTACAGCAACCAGCAGGAGCCCCAGCATGGCCACAACTTCAACACAAAGAGAGCAGCCAGGACAGAGCTGCCCGTGTATTCCTGGGCAACAGTTCCTTCCCAAGCCAGCTCTCAGACACTCACTCTTGCAGCCGTGCAGCTCAGAGGCAGAGCCCACGCAGGGGCACTGGGGGAACAGGGCTTTCTTTCCCTGCCCCCGGGCAGGTGCCCTCCTTACACAAGGCCTTTGCAGAGCGAGTGCCACTCTCGCGCTAGCTGGGACCTGTGCCCGCCGCGTGCCTGGCCATCCTTCCCCTGAGGTACCACCCTGCTTCCTCCAAACTGCAGCAGCTCCAGGGCTGGAGCTCAAAATATTTTCCCTGACAGATTTTCAAAGGAGATGTCAGGGGAGGATTCGTCTCCTCCAGCTGTGCAATGCCTACGTCAGACCTTGACATCTACAATCTCTTTTTATAATCAGCCACAACTAGCAGGCTCTTGAAGGGCATGGTTCATTTCTTTTTGCTGACAATAAAGGAGGTCCACAATGATCAACCTAGATGCAAACATCTGCATTCAATCAAAGGAGGGAGATGAATTCCATCCCAGTGCCCAAAATTTTTGGAAGCTCTAAACATTTAACCCCATTGCTTAACATTCAGAAATTATTTCGCATTTTTTAGGCTGGAAGCATTTCTCTCTTTTTTCTGGCAAGCTCAGTCTTTCTCTTCTTGCACGCTTTGAAAAAAAAGGAAAATCTTGGCATCACCTCAGACTAAAATGGTGGATGCTAGTTAATTGTCTAACAACATTGATTGATTAATTTTTTATCTATCTATTTATAAAACTCAACGCTATGAAGTGCTATAGAAATGCCATGCTGTTGTCAATAATTAATGAAGTAACATCTGGTGGGCACAAAGATGGATCACTGTCCCACAAATAAGGGTACACTGTGTTAACTTAAACTCTATTTTTAGGTAAGTGAAGCTCATTACAAGCCTCCACAGAACAGTTTGGCCTAAAGAATGGTCCTTACCTCAGGGCTTTTATTGTTGTTCTTGCTGCAGCTCAAATGAAATAGTAGCCCAACACTTTGTTTTCATCAGGATTATTATAAATATTCTTCCCACTTTCTCCATTCTGCTCAGTTTCTGGAGCCAATCCAGCAACTGGGATACCTGATCTCCTGCCAATGCTCCATCGAGCAGCTGTCCTGTGAGCCTCTCCAGTCCCCTCCCCAAGAGGTAACTTCTGTGAGTGTGTGTGTGCTGCTAATGAGATGCATGTGGCTTCGTTTGATAAGTTCAGAGAAATGTGTTGTGCATTTGGGTTCCCACCGATCCCTCCTTTTCAAGGCTGCAGGAAGTAAATCAGTCATGTTTTAAATGATCCCACGCTCCAGCTGCTGCAGATTTGGAAATTGTTAATGAATGCTGCTCACAGCGTTATCTGCTTGTGGCCATATGGCTCTGTGGGGAGAAACTTCCATCCCCAAGTATTCTGTGCACCTTTCTGCCGTTCTGGCAGCACGGCTGGAATGCAGCCATCACCTGGGCTGGAGGGTGACAAACAAATCTTCTTTGGTAGCCAGGGCATTGCAAGCAGCCATGAGAGAGAATTTCATTTTTATGGCTTTTACACAGGCCACTGGGGCAAATTTTGCTTTCTGTGCCAGTGTAGAGCAGATCTTAAAAGCCTTGACTCCTAATGATGTGTGGACAGCATCCTGCTTGGCATTATAATGCATGAAATTAATCCTTTTTGATGCTGTATTCTGACTTGGAAACTCTCTGATTCTCTTTTCAAGGCTCAGCAACCTTTGGAACAAATGTCCATTCCTTATCCCTGCATTCCAGTTTCAGAATTCTATCCCCCTGTGTGTGTCTAGTGGGAGGCTTTATCATATTGAATGTAGACTAGTAAAAAAATATGGGTTAAAAGGAACCTCAAACATTCATTTTACCAATCTTCTGCCCAAAAGAGAATAGCCTATATCTGGGCCATTCCTAGCAGATACTTATCTAATGTTACCATGATGGAAACTCACCCATCCAAGACAATCTACTTCAGTGCATCTGTAGCCTGTAATTCCTCTTGCTGCAGTTCATTACATTTCCTTTCCCCAGCAAAAATATGAAGAAAAAAAAATCCCATACTTTTTGCAGTGGCCTTTTATGTGTTGCAGACTGCATCACATCCTCCTCAAGCAATGTCATTTTCTCTAGCTTAGGCAGTACTCTCTGTCTTTTCTCACACATCTTGTTTTCTCGACCACTGACCTCTGTTGGCACCCTCCTCCCAGGCTGTGCCCAGCTGATGCACAAACATTTTGAAGTGTGATGCCAGCTGTCTGAATGAGCTCATAGCAATCACCAGTGCTGAAGGATTCCTGCCCAGGCTCTTCACAGGAGTCTAGCCATACATCTTAGTGTGGTCTTACACATTTTCCCAACAGTGTGACATTGATGATTCACAGCCTTATTTTGATCTGGTGGAAACCCTTCCCACCCACCCCTTTCTCAAACCCCTCTGCACAGGACTGTTACATAGATAGCAACAAACAGTTGCTTTTCAGTATCTAAGGGACCTGCTTCTCTTTGAATGTTGCTGATTTTCCCCTGGGAGAGATAAAAATCCACTGTAGCTCCCAGATATACCTTAGAGGAGCAATCTCCAAATCATTAAAATTATTACACCAGTTTACAAAGCTAATTAAAAATAGACTTCTCCCCGTGTGAGGTCCTTTTAACCCCTATATGAAGCTTCAGCCTATTTTCAGCTGAGCCCTGGCCCTCCCTGGGAGGAGGATAGAGCTCTCTCCAGCAGTGGGAAGGCTGGAAAGAGCTTGGCTTGAACTGCAGCACCCCATGAGTAGGAAAGAGGGTTTTGTCACTCCTTCTGTGTAAGGGAATGCTCTTATAGTTTAGAGGGAGGACACTTTGAAGAGCCCTTTGTTAGAAAACCAAGGGCATGGTTAGCATATTTTCTTTTGTTGCTTCCTCATGCAATGGATAGCTGCAAGAGTCCCTTTGACATTTCATTGCAAGGAAATTTCAAGGAAAGGCCCCTTTAAGTGTTGTTCCAAAGGCTTCAGAGCAGGTCAACAATAACAGACAGGCATGATTTAACCACAGGCCAGCAGAGGTGAGTTTGACACAACTGCTGATGTTTGGGTGAGCCAGTGCCTGTTTTCTGTCCAGAGGATTTTCCTTTTGAACAGAAGAGGGTCCACTCACACAGCTTGCTAAGCTGAAGCAGGGATACTGAGGTCAGAGAAGAACTCCTCACTGGCCCAGGGAAGGCAGATAACTTCCTAAGGGGCTGCCTCACCATTTTGTTGCTGTTAGCATGCATATGTGGCTGGAGGTAAGTGCTGAGAGGAAGGTCCATAGCAAAAGCTGGCTTGTTCCTCTGTGAGGATGACAGGACAATGCTCTGCACAAAGCAATAGGTGGGTTACTCGTCACAGTAGCATGACCCCACCAAGAGCCTCTTACCTGCCTGGGGCCCCTTTCCTCTCCTCCTGCTACCCAGCCAAGTTCTTTGCCCTCCATGTTCCCCTCCCAGCAGAGAAGGGAGCAGCCCTGCAGCAAAGACAAGGACAAAGCACAATTGTCAGCCTCTGCCACCCGTGTCAGGGTCAGGCCAGCTGACAGACAAGGAGCCATTTGAGCTCAAGGCTTTGGCAGGCGAAACGAGCAGTGCTGGGATCGATCACACACAGGCCTGTGGATATTCATCGTGGGTTAGAGGTGCTGTCCCCAGAGGATGCTGCTTCACACAAGGGGCATCCCTATCTCAGCCTCTGTAAGAGCTGGGGTTGGGGAGAAGACCTGAACTATTTGGAGAAACTTGTAGGAAAATTAATGCCCTACTATGTTTTTTTTTAAAAAAAAAAAAAAGCAGCCAACTTTTTTCTCTCAACAGAAAATCTCTAACTCTTTTAAAATGAAGCTAGTTGCTGATCTAATTCCAAATGCTCTCTGCTTGACTTGAAAGTGATTTCAGCAATGCTTTGATCTACACCCAAAAGCCACTGGGAATAGTACCAACTGCTCAAATAGGCCAAAGCCAAGAAAGGAAAGGATCCCTACACTTAAAATTAAAAAAAAGAGCATCCTGGTTCTTAGGCCTCTACCAGATCCACCCTGCACCCAGGCAGGCTCACAGGCTGTAAGGAATGCTTCTGTTGAAAACCAGTAATACCCTCGGGAAGGTCATGTTCTGTTGGGAATGATTTCCTTCTCTTTCTAGATCACTCTATCCAGCCTTCTAATTACAGCTGGCTAGATTATTTTTACAAATAAATTATCCAACTAATTCAAGCCTTTATCCAGCTCATGAATCATTAGCAAACAGACTTCGCTTTTTGTTGCTCTTGGTAATTATTTCATGAGTGGTTCATGCAAATAGACTTCATTCAGTGGGGGGTGTCTGCAGTTTGCTCCCTTCTCCCATTCAGGCCGTGTAAGTGGCTCCCTCGCTGATGTGCTGTGCTTTACAGCTCTTGAACTACACGTCAGAATGCTTTTAATTACAAGATTTCTGCTTCCTAATGCAGAAACCCCCCCGCCACAGCTGTGTCCCAAACGTACATGTCAGACAGAACCCCACTCAGACCCGTCCTCATGAATAAGGAACAAAAGACAGTGGGGGAGGAGTGGAGATGAGCAGCTGTGCAGAATCTGAATAAATATTCACTGATTCCCTTTCTGCAGCATCTGCTGTCTAAGTCTCCTCCTCATGTGCAAATAACACATGAAGTGTCTGCAGAGAGAGCTCAGAGACAGGAGTATGCCACATTTTTCTAGGGACTGGCCCAAAGAAGTTAACAAGTTCTAACCATGTCTCCAGATAGAAATAAAGATCCTTCTGATTATTATAATCCCCATTGCTGCCTCATCCTCACACCTTGTGTTTCAGGCTCCTACAGCCCATCTTCTGGGGACATGCAGCTTGGCATACCCAAAGGAGCCAGAGGAATAGCAGAAGTTTTCATGCTAGAGGAGCTCTGTTCATCATAGCACACTCTCCTAAAAAATGATCTCACACATGTGTTCTGAGATGTAGTAAAATAGCTGATGACACACCTCATGTTTTCACGTATATTTTGGAAATAAATTACTTCCTGACTGTGATCCATTTAGACCTTGACACACAGCAATTGGCAGTGGTGGTTGTTTTCACCTACTGGGTTGTTGTGCAAATTCTGTTGTTTTGCACAGGCTAAACTATTCCTTTCACCCCCCTGCCCCCCCTCCAGATTTCTACCTAATATCCCTTGCCCTACTGTGTTGAATCTGTTCTGTTGAGTGATGTGTCTCCTTTGTGCCTGTATATTACTGCCTGTATCCCAATGCAAAAAAATATTTCCCACCCCTTACCCCCCCCCAAAAAAAAAAAAAAACTAAACCAAACCGAACAAACAAACAAAAAAATCAAAACCAAAAAAACCCCAAACCAAACCACCACCAAAAAACCTTGGAATAATCAGTTCACACACAGCCCTCACAGCCCTAACACAATTGTTCACAAGATGCTATGAGCCAGGTCCCTGGGGTTCAGTATTCACATTTTCTGTTTAATGGTGCTCCCCTTTATTTACAACTTTTTATCTGCCGTGCCTTTAGGGCTCTGACAGACCTGAACTGCCCTGGCTGGCTTACCTCTGCCCATTAGCCCAGACCTGAACGTCAATAAATCTCCTGGGTTGTGTGGCCTGTACCTGTGCTCAGTGCTGTCCTGGCTTATTTAATTCTTTTTCTGGAGATATACTGGGTCTGCCTTGTAGAAAGGCTGGTCTTGTTCCCTGCTGAGAACCTGGACTTGACTCATCACCTTGCCTTGCCTGGGGCTGTCAGTGGACTCTGCCTCAATCAGCACCTTGCCTGGTGCTGTGGGACTGTGCCTGGTCAGTGAGAGCAGCACCTGGGCTGTGATCGCCTCTGTGATAATAATTCCTCCTGGTTGCTTTATGCCATGAGCACCACACTCCAAGGAGTTGTTGTTTATTGACAGCATTGCACCAGGAGCTCACAGAGTGGCAAAGATGCATACACATCAAAATGCATGCAGATAAAAATGTGTGAAGCTTCTGACTTTGAAATAATATGACTACCTCAAATCTCCTCTGCTCAAAAATAACCATAGGTGTCTACCTGTGGCTGCCAATGGCTGCCTCTTGTGGACAATCCTCTCCTGCTGCTCTTGAGGAATGGTCAAGGTTAAAGCTGTCACCACAGTTGTCCCCCTTATACCCAAACTCGTCAGAAGGGATGAAAAGTTGCTGGAGTCTGTCTTACATTTGGAGTATATTCCACTCTCCTGTGGAAGATGGGGGACTTCAGCCTGAGCAGTTGTCAGGGTGACATCTTTCAGCAAGGATAAACTTGACAAAGAGAGTGAAGGGCACTATTATAGGCAATTAACCTGATTTCAGACTATATATAGCCCCTATATGCACTGCAGACATTCACAGAGAGATTCCTGCCATGGTGCAGGGATTTCTATAGCACAGTAGCCTCAAGCTGGAGGTGGGAAAGTGTCTTGAGGAAGCAAGGTAGGAGCATGCTGTGCCAAGTTCATCAGTCCATAAAAAGTTATCACATGCAGTTATCTGTTTTAAGAGGCTATTGGTCTCTTTCTGCTTTGAGAGCATTTCATTTATTACCCTGGTTAGAATGAACTGCTAATACATTCATCAAAGGCTTGCTTTTCTTTTCTTTTCTTTTTTTTCTGAACAAATACTGAGTTTTCAAAGGAACAAATGCTCATGAGAAATGCTTGTTCCCTTAGAGATTTTAATTCTTCTGAATAAAAGAAGCACTTGATTCTTCTCTAATTTTTTGTTTGTTTAGGCTGAGGAAGGGGTATTAAAACAAACATTTTTGTATTAGAAATTAAATTGGATAAAATTGCTTAATATGACTGATGAGAGATGGTCCATGAAATGAAACAGAACTTATCAGTGATCATATCTAAATGAAGCAAAGTTGGGAGTGGGGGAAACTGAAAAAGATTGAAAGCTATATATTTGCAAGGTGATGTCATGAGTGGAAAACAGGCACCATATTTTGCTGTTCCTAATGAAACATAAATGTGTTTGGGGAAAGTTGATGGTAGCTTATAGCTACTGTTCATCAATTTTAGTCAGAGCTCTGGCTGTGAATTTCACAGCCACAGATTCCCTGTTGATACTCTTTTTCAAGACCTTTGGCTTCACTGAATGCAGGTTTTTAAAGTGTTCATTGCAAGGAGTGAAACTAATAGCAGGATTGGAGTCAGCTAAGAAAGCATGACAGATTGAAGAAGCATCAGAACACTGATTTGGGACCCTGGCAACAGGATCACAGAGCAATTTAATTCAGATTGAAAGGGAGGACTTCAGGATACCATGTGGTCTGATCCCCCACTCTAAGCAGGGTCAGCTATGAGATCAGATTGAGTTGCTCAGGGCTTTGTCTATTCTTGTCTTGGAAACATACAAGAATGGGGACTGCACTTGACCCATCAAACTAATGTTTAATGACCTGAACCTTATCATCCTGAACCATTTAATCTATTTTATGCATCTGTTTATCTCCTCATGCTCCCACCACAGCAGTATCTCTGGTCATAGCAGCAGAGTGTGATGCTAAAAGAGCTGTTTGGAGAGGAGCTGTCTCTAGCCCTACTGCCTTACTCTAAGATTTGGGTGCATTCACTGTTAAACATTCTGATTCTTTGGTGATAAACACAAGCAAGATCAAATAACAGACTGAGAAGTTCTCCCTGCGGCTTTGAAATGTGTCATGTCTAGCAAACTCTTAATCCAGAGGTATTTGCATGGAGCCCTAACTTCCTTGGACGTTATTTTTCACATCCCTGTCTGCTGATAGGTAGGCTGACATCAAACACAGGTTGGCTAAAATTCAGAGGCACAACTGTGCTTAATCCCCAAGATACACTCAGAGTTAAAGATTCATACTTGGTACTTGCAAGTCCATACTAATGGCTCAGGGCTTGTTATAAGCACGCAGGAAAGATCTTTATGTACAGGAGACCTGCTAACAAAAGTAGTGTCCTGACTAAATAATAAAGTTCTGCAAATTTCTCATGTTCATTTCTGTACTCATGGCCATAACGGAAACTGAGGTTGCTCTCCAGGACTGGACTAGTTCTACACCAATAATGATAACTTCAGCTGACTTTCAATGCCAAAATTAGAGTAAATTACTTGTCATAACTCACACAGCTGCCTGTTTTTATTAGGGCTAACCCCTGAACCATTTGGACAATGCAGTGTGGCTGTGCATCCTCAGTGTTGCACTCTGGACAGGACAACAGACAGCGAGGTGGGTGCAAAGACATCTTAGTGCCTGTTTCATTGCACATTCTGTGAGACAGGGCACCTGGTCAGTGAGGGTGCCCAGGAGACACTTGGTGATAATGACAACTGTTATTCTTTTCATTTATTTCTTGTCAATGGGCTCTAGCAGACAGCCTCAGCACGTAGCCATACACTCTTTTATCCACGCTGGCATATGCCAAGATAGATGGAGTCAAAGTGCCTGTATGTCTACAGTCTTCATCCTTAAGTCCTTACAGGAGCAGAAAAACCTGGGAGTCAGCAGGAAGGCTGCCAGCATTCAGTCCACAGCTGCCTGGGAATGTGTCCACACTGCTGCTTTAGGGACACAAGGAAAATGTTCCTTTAAAGTCCAACTGCACCTATTAGGGATCCACGAGATGGCTGAGAAAAGCAGGCCAGGGCTGGCCAGAGGAGTCAGTGACTGCTGGCTTCCTAAAAGTTCTTGATATTTATTTTCCACAGGGTATGGTATAAAAGAGAGTCTCCTCTTAAAATGATTTTTTTAGGTATGACAAACTTTGCTGATGTGTTGCATTCCAGGGGATGGTATATTCATAGGGGAAATTTCAGAACAAAAGCTACAAAGAAAAAGAGGTATTTATTACCTAGTCTGAGAGCATCTGTACATATTCTGGATTTCAGGAATTCAGTTTAGCTATACATTTTTATGCTATCAAATTTATAACTGTTATGAATGACCCATATCTTTTTTATTGAAAGAAGAATATTTTGTTAAAACAGTTACAGATGCCTACTGCTAAAGTCCACTTACAGAAATGGTTACTGGCAAAGAAAAGTTCTTTAGCATTCCCTTTTTAACATATCCCAGCCCAACAAAAGCTATTCACATTTTCAGCTAACTGAATCCCAGTTCTCAGGTACTTTGCAAATGGGCAGTAACACAATAAATACCAATTTTCTTGTAAGTCACACTGAAAGTCAAAAGTTCACTTCTCTGAAAATCCAAGATGGATATGCACTTTCTGCAACCCAGAGGGTGTCAGATGTGTTACTTTTCCAGGGGGAGGAAGAGATTATACTTGAGATTTTCCATTTGAGAGACATTTTTTATCCATTTACTCCTCTAGCATCAGTAGCAAGAAAGTGTGTGTGAAAGAGATTACTGAAAATATAAAGCCATTCAATAAATCAATAGTGTGCTTTCATGTGGAATATTGTGCTCATTCCCAGTCACCAGCCTTCAGGTGGTAGGAGTAGAAATGGAAGGAGCTCAGAGATGGGTGACATGAATGGTTATCTGCTTGGGACACTCCTGTTAAAGAAAGATTGAGAAGGATGTGATCTCTTAGTTTAAAGAAGATACACATAAGAAGAGTAAGGTTAGGAAAATATATAACAGCAAATGGAAGACCAAAAGTAGGGTTGGCATTTTTTGAGAATCTTCCCAATAACACAAACACTGTGAAAATTCTGGGCCTGCAGCATTTTTGCATGTGTATGCTATTATAATAACTAGTGTTTAATACCGCATCTTTTAAAACTGTGAGCTTTATAGACAGACTTAAAGACAAAAAGTACCCACTCAGCATTCAGCCTCACCATCCTGTGGAACAGCTGTAACCACTCTCAGTCAGCACAAGCCACCACAGAATGAAAATTCTACATTTACAAACATAAGTTTCAATAAATATTTCTACCAACACATACAGGAGTGCTGTACTGTTCTTCCTTTTCCTCCATCTGTTTGGTTTCGATTAACATTGGGATGAAGCACAAGTTTTCAACAACCTGATTGTTAGGGACAGCTAATTTGTGTTCTGTAACATTTAGGGCTCAGTGAGATGATTCCCTTGAATGTACCAATGTTCAGAAGCTGAACTTTCTCTGCCACTGTGGCAAGTATCTTCTCTTTGTTTATAGGCTTTGAAGTCTTTCACAGCCCTTGGCCTTACATGGGGTCCAAGGGAGGAAGGGGTCAAGCCACACGGGATACTCTTGATCAGTTTATAAGAAGCCTTGAGGTACAGTTGCTTTTGTTAGCAGGGACTGGACTGTATCACCTTGGAAAACTCTTGCATTCAGATGTTCCCAAGTCACTGCACATTGCAGCAGCAGGACAGTAGTGTGTCCATTATAAAAGCCTGTAGGATTTTCTGTCCATTGCAAGCTAAACTTCTGGTCATACTCCTGGTTCTTCCCACTGCAGGCTAAATAAATGACCCATTGGACAGTTTACAAACATAAGTGTTATCTGCTATTTCTTTTATTTACCAGTAATTTCTTATTCTTGCTGGAAGAAAGACAGCTGCTAGTGATGGTAAGAAGTAGAGCTACATGCTGGGGGGATTGGTGAAATTTGTGAGATTTAGTTGAAGATGCAAATTTGTCATATTATCTCAGAGTCTGGTAGAATAAATCCTGACACTTCAGACCTGAAGGCATGGAGCACATTTGCATAGGAAGGCTTGGGGTGTAAATCATGCTTTGCTCAGAGCTTAGGCACTAGGAATTGTGATGTCCATGCCTTAAGCTGGCTCCTTCAAAGAGAGCTCTTTAAGCACCATCAAGGCACGTTGCAATGCAGTGCTGTGATTTTTTTTTTGTCTGTAGTCTTCACTGGGATGTTAGGGTTCCAGGAGAGGTAACAGCCACCTGACACCGCTCATCATCCCAGGATTTCAATCCAGACCCCCCTGCCAGCACAGAGGAGCCCTAAGCTGTTGTGACAAATATGCTTCTCTTCACGCACACCACTGCTAAACCTTCCTGCCTGTAGCACCGGTGACAATCCAGCCACAATTAATACTGCTCAGATGGAACTGAGCTCCTCTCCCATTCTATCATTCAGACACAGATGAAAGGCTGAGGGAACAGCTGATTTTCCCCTTCCTGTGATGTATTCTCTTTTGAACACTTGACTCAGCAGAGAGGTGACCAAGTATCCCCTGAATGATTTGGATTGCAGCAGGCACCTGGGCTTTTCCTTAGCCCGGAGTGACACAAGTGCTGGCACTTGGTGATTTGACACTCACAATGTATTGAATGTGGCAGGGGAAGAGATTAAGGCAGGCAGAGAAAATGTTTTCTAGCTGGGGAAAATGAATAAGATACCCATCCTGACCCATGTCCAATGGCAATGGAAACTATGGTTTGCAGAAAGCTGGAAAATAATGTGACAGTGTTCACAGGGGTTCTTGGATGAGGGAAGAGACGAGAGTGTTGACTCCATGTTCAGAAGGCTTGATTTATTATTTTATGATAAATATATTACATTATAACTGTACTACTAAGAATAGAAGGAAAGGTTTCCTCTTAAGGCTAGCTAAGAATAGAAAAGAATTAATAACAAAGATCTGTGGCTCGGACAGAGAGTCCAAGCTATCTGGTCTGTGGTTGGCCATTAATTGTAAATATTCAAGATGACACAATCAAAAATCCACCTGTTGCGTTCCACAGCAGCAGATAACCATTGTTTATATTTTGTTTCTGAGGCCTCAGCTTCTCAGAAGAGAAAAAATCCTAAGAAAAGATTTTCACAAAAAGATGTCTGCAACACAATAATATCCCAGGTGCTTTTACACAAAAGTTGTGTTGTAAACATGCACCAGAAGCAGTTTTCAGAGTAATTGCCATTTTACATACTGTGATAAACCTCATACCAGATAAACCTCTCAATGCTTAAGCTGATGCATAAGAGAAAATTGCATCTCTGTCTGGTGTTGCACTCAGTGATAAAACATTGTGGCTGAGAGTCCAAGAATAAGTATGGACCACTAGCCAATTTCTGATAAAGGTATGTGTTTTGCTAGGGAGAGTTGTTTTTCCTTGCTTGGGTTGGTTCCTTATCAGGCATTGTTGGAGTGTAACCCAAGAGTCTTTCCCTTACAGAAGAGG
Source organism: Melozone crissalis (assembly GCF_028551555.1). Classification (NCBI taxonomy): domain Eukaryota; kingdom Metazoa; phylum Chordata; class Aves; order Passeriformes; family Passerellidae; genus Melozone; species Melozone crissalis. Next base: position 15,993,753 of record NW_026535786.1, on the reverse strand, counting down.
ATGCTGGTTGAGTAGATGGTTATCTTGCTTCAGGAAGAACCAATGTTGGCTCTCTTCCTTTAGCCTGCTCCTGGAGACCCCAACAAGCCTGCTATGGACTAGGAAACCACTTGTCAATTGGGTCAACTTCTCTTTCCTGGTCAGCCCAAGGATTTGAAACTGATGAGTAAGATCACAACAACTGTGGGATTGGCCATTTATAGAAAGCAAGAATTTTTTCAAGGGATTATAAAGAAATTTTAATCTATATTATCACTCTATCTGTATGTGAATGAGTATCAGTACTTCCAGACCTCCAGTCTCACATTTATTACACATGTTTGATGTCCTCTGCTGCAAAGACTTTCTCCCATCTGTCTGTCCCCTGCTCAGCAAACAGTCCCTGTAACCCAGGCCAAGGGAGGCTGCAGATGAGGCATCCTGTTGTGATGGACAGCTGCTCATCTGCCTCAGAAGCTCCTGCCTGCACAACTTAAAACACTGCCCTCTGAAAACCCTTGGGAAGATGGAGAGATGCCACTTATTCCCAGTCTATTGCTGAATAACTGAGCATGTGACATGGCCAGCACCACTGGCCCCATTTCAACAAACCATGTGATAATTATCTAGAGGGAGAGCAATGAGACAAGAAAAACATTTAGGTGAAAAGCAGATAGAGAAATATTCTGTCTTGACTTATGGCTACTATCTAAGGGACTTCCTCCCTCCAGAACAGTTGAACAGATCCAGCTGTGTCCTGGACTCTATCTCATCATCTTTGGACCAGAGCACAAGAAGTGCCTTTTCCACTGACTCCCACAAAACTCTGCTGCTGTAAATATGACAAAGACATCTTTTCCTTCCTTTGTGTAGTATGTCTTGGCATTGAATATGTTATAATGAGCTAACTGAAGACAGACAGACTTGACAGGTGCCAAGTTCCAATGCAGCAACTTTTACAGTTCTTATAGGCAGAAGAGCAAGCCATCTTAAAAGTTAGCCTCTAGCACTGTTATAAAACATGGATGTTGATACAATGCTGACACCACATCACATACTCCACACCCTGTGAGGCAAGCCACGAGTGCAGGAGTGAAAAAGTGACATTGAACTCGGCTCATCACAGACAAACTGCACTGAGATGGCAGCGCACAGGCGAAGAAATGTTTCAGCTGCTCATGCTGCAGTGCAAAGAGACTCTGTAACAAGCAGAAGGATTAGAAATTCTCATTGATATAATTGGCATTGGTGAAACCTAGCGGGACAATTCACAGGTCTGGAATGTTAAAATCCATGGGTTTAATAGGTTTAGGAATAAGTGAGCAGAAAAAAGAAGTGGAGGTAGCAGTCTGCATTAAAGATGTCATTACTTGATTTAGAGTTATTGATAATCCAGAACCAAAGGATGTTGAATGCATATATTCCCTAATAAAACTCAGGAGGCATGCAAGTACAGGGATGTTCCAGAGTGCTAAATCAAAGCAGAAAATAAGGTGAGTTATTCCTTAAGCACCTGTCTCTTCTTCATACCTAATGCAGAAGGGAAAAAATGAAAGCACTGTTTTAATGAGCTTTGATTATAAGGATATATGCTGGGGCTGACAGAGTTTAAAGGTTTCTAAAATTACAGATGATAATGACTGTGCGATGATTACATTAAATGTGGGCAAACAGAGGGCAGTTGCAAAGAGCTAATTTCTCAACAGCAGAAGAAAAATACAAGTGAAATCGATGGGGAAAATTAGGCATGAAAGATAAATGAAAATTGGCAGGTCTTACAGAAAAGTTTGCTAGAAAAAAGTACATCTTTTCAATCAAGAAAAGGGATGCTTTGCCTTGAGAGCTCATCATCCTTATTCAGCTGCAAAGTCAAGGCAGCAATCAGAAACTGGGAAGACATGTAGGAAAAATGAGTTATACTGTATCAGAAAACAGATGACAGTCAATACAAATTAGAAGTCATGAATATAGAAAATTGATAAGGGAAACTAAACATAAGTTGAAAACAAGTATGTGGTAAGGTTAAGGACAATAAGAACTTTAAATGTCTAAGGAACAAAAAAAATTCTATCAAGGTTCAGGAATAGTGGAGATAATATTTTTTCATATATTGGAAAAAAGGAGACTGACTTAAGTACTTCCAGTCTGTATTTAAAAAATTAAAAAAAAAAAAAAAGACAACATTTTAAGAGGATGAAGAAGTGCTTTCCAGTCCATTAGTGTCTTAAGCTATTAAACATCACCCACTAAGGTTAGATATTTTAGTGTTTCCAGATCTGAATGATTTTTACCCAAGAGTCCAAAGGAGTTCACTGTGTCACCTATTGATTAGAGTCAGTAATCTACAGTAAACAAACCTTGGCATGGAGGCAAAATCTCAGAAGACCAAGAGAACTCTAATGCTGTGTTAATGCAGCAAAAAAAGGCAAGCAGCTTGTTCCAGTGGTAGGTCAGATGGCCAGATGTCCCCTGCTGATAAAGTAATGAGCAAAAATATAATTAATGACAATCAATGTGTCAAACCTTTTGTGATTTTCTTGGACTTGAGAGTTTAGCAGAAGACGTTAACCACACAGATTTCTCTTCACTTAGTAGCGCATGATATTCTGATTTAAAACCAGACCTGTGATGATTTTACAACATCCATAAAGCACATCATAAATAGGTTAAGAGTAAACAGCTGTAAGGCCTTTAAAGAGAGTTGTCGGGAAGAACAGCTCTTCAAATGGGGATGGTATCTCGCACAGCTCCACAATCAGAAGTGGGCCTGATGCCTAATGATCTGGAAGTAAATAAAAAATCACAGCCAGTAAAGTTTATAGAGAGATAAAGTCTGGCAGAGTAGTAAATATGAGAAAAAAGCCATCATGGACCCTGAACTGTACTCAATAGCAAGTGGATGCTCACAGACAAAATGCATTTTGACGTGGTTCAATAAAAAACTAAGAAGAAAGAGCACAAGGTATTCCTACCACAAGTGTCTGGTGACACGTCAGCTCTGAGGAGGATCTAGGGGCAAAGCCAGACAAGCAATGATCATCTTGTACTGCTGCTTAACAAAGACAGATAATAAGAGCTTTCAATGCCGAAGAAAAAAGTGTTTCTTACTTCTCTGTTGTAGAAGGGTTATTTTATGTTTGCATGAGAGTATTAGAGAATCACAGGATATGCTGAGTTGGAAGGGACCCACAAGGATCATGGAGTCCAGCTCCTGGCCTTGTGCAGGACCATCCCCAAGGGCCACACCCTGTGCCTGAGGGCATTGTACAAACACTTCTTGAGCTCTGTCAGGCTGGATGCTTCCCTGGGGAGCCTGTTCCAGTGCCCAAACACCCTCTGGGGGAAGACCCTTTTTCTAGTATCCAAACTAAACCTCCCCTGACACAACTTGAGGCTGTTGCCTCAGGTCCTGGTGGCCAGTAGGATGAGATCAGTACCTGCGCCTCCACTTGCCCTCACACAGAAGCTGTGTAATGCAATGGAGTCTCCCCTCATTAATCAAAGTGGAGAATACTATGTTCAGCTCTGGAGTCCATCCTTTAAAGGATACTGAAAAGTCAAAGAGAAAAACAAACAGCAACTAAAATCTTTAGAGATCTGGAGAAAGTGCTTTTCTATGAGAATCTTGGACTGAGTTTGTTTTGTTTATCAAAACCAGGACAAAGAAGTGATTTGATTGCAACTTACAAGTACCTTAATGGGGAGAAAATGCCAGCTACTAAAGGGATCTCTCTAATCTAGCCAAAAAGAAATAATGCAGGGGTCACTGACTGAAAGCTGGACAAATTTGGGCTGGAGGAAAAGCATGAATTTCAACAAAGAGGATGGTCAGCCAGGAAACAGCATTGACATAAAATGTGGACGTCACATCCCCTGCTCTCCTTAAATGAAGACTAAACACTCATCTAAAAAAAAAGATGCTTTCATGAAACACAAGTTCTTCCTGCCATTATAGTGGCAATGGAATTAGAATATGAAAGACCCACAGTGCACAAAAGGTCAGACTGTTTGATCAAACTGTGATTCCTTTTAGCCTGAAACGTGGCAAGCCCAGGAATTGCATTTGCCTTCAACTGGTCAAATGAGCCACACTGTAAAAATCTAATCTCCAGAAAAATGAAAAGAGGGTCTTTTTCTGCAGCCTGCAAATGTGTTACTCCCTTCTACTGACTATCCACTGTGGAAGCAGATGGGGACCTTAAAGAAGGAAACCTCACACTCTGCTGCTTCCTCATCTGTCTTCTTTATTGCTGCCTTTAGATGTTTGGGTAGCAATCCCTAAAAATCAGCAAAACATAAGCACAAGATCACCTGTGGCATAGCATTGTGGAGAGTGTTGAACTCACTTCTCTCATTTGGAAGTCTTTCTTCCGCTAAAACCCTCTGGCACTATTTGCTGGTATTGCATTGTGCTGTAGTGTAGCAGGGAAAGAATTTGCACAAAGCAGGACCAATTAAAGGCAGCCACAGAGCCAGGAAAGATCTTTGATTCACAGGACAGATAATAGCTCCAAAGCAGCTGGGGGCTGCTTTAGTCATCGAGCCAGGCTGGCTGCACAGCCCAGACCATAGGAGGGTGGGAATTGCCCCATTTATGAGGTTTCCCCACCAGTGATACACCAGAGGCCACCACAGCCCCTCACCTCCTGTTTGAGGTACGAATGCCCAGGTATTGTTTCTCTACTGCCAGCCCAGGGGCTGGCTCCTGAAGGTCAGTCTGGTGAACTTCTCCTTACAGTCTCCTTGAGTAAAGGCAAAGGAATGGAAAATGCCAAAAGGAAAAAACTCCATCTTGCAGATAATTAATAATCATATGCGGCTTCCCAGAATTTCCAGAGTAGTTCCTTGATCCCCTCAGGACCATGTGTTAGCCTTGTGAATCAGAAACAAGCTTTTCTCTTTCTTTTGCCACATAATTGCCACATTTTTTTTCCCATTCTTTCGCCTCTTTTCTCCTTCCCATCATCAGTACACCTTCATTCTTTTCTTTGATCCTTCTTTCCCCAGCTGATAATTTCCATTTTCTGTTCCCTGTATCTCTTCTTCTGTCATCTCTTTTGCTCCATACTGTTTTCTCTCATATTCCCTCTCTCATAGCACTATCACAGCAGTGCCCTGACAGAGGAAAAGTGATCTGTTTCTATAAGAACAATACAGTTGCAGCCTCAGCCTATTTAATGAAAGCCTTGAGTTTATGGCAAGAACAGCTTCTGAGTCCCTGAGGTAGAGGCAATATTTTGTATTAATATTTGATATCTTATTTAGGATGTTAAATCAGCTGCATGAAATCTCCCTGGAACAGATGAAGGCAGAGCTCTGTTTAAATGATATAGTGCTAAGCCAGGCTGATGGACCACCCTTCTTGTCTTCCTGCCAGACCTCTCGGAGCTGCCCTGGTTTTAGATGGAGCACAACCTGCTGTCAGTCGGAGAAACAGAGGGACAGTATTTATGAAACCCCCATACAGCTCACGTTAAAATTCTCTGCAGCTGTGCCATCGTCCAACTTTTGCCTTGAGTTGCCTCTCTCTCTGGTGGAGTGCCTAACCCCAAATGCTGAGTCAGATGCCTTCCCTCCTACCTTGGACCAAGCAAAGAAGATGACCATGCATTTTTTTACTCCCTCATTTTCACAGACACACACACACATATGCAAAAGGACATTCCTCCACTGTCTGTGTCCACATATGTGGCTGGGGGAATTAAAAGAGACCTTACACTCATTGCTTCAAGATACATAAAGCCAAAGTGATTTGGACCCTGTTGAAGATGAAGATTTCCCAGCTTTCCCCTTTAAGCTTCATTCAGTTGACGCTTGTACTTTCTCTCATGTTACCCCCAAAACGTGTATGCACCCTTGTCTTTTCTGCAGATGTTCTGGAGACCCTCATCTCCAGAGCAACCTCATCCTTCCAGATCTGCTCCTACAGCTCCTGGTTGAGCTCTTCTCTCTCTGTTCTGAAACTCTGCATCTCAAGGTGGTATTAGCAGCAGCCTGTTTCCCTTCCCAAGCCTAAAAGGGCTTGGTAAAGGTAACTCAGGGCACAATTTGCTCTCATTGCATTTTTCTGTGCTTGAAGCGGGAGGGTGGGAGAAAAGGTAAATGCATTCTCTATTTGTCTCTCATCTTCTTCCTGAGAGAAGATGATGGGATGCAAGGAAGTAAGAAGAGAGAGGCAGAGGAAGAGCATGCCTCTTTTAAGCCCTCACTGCCTTTTCTGCTCCAGGAGGCAGGTGAGACTGGGGAAGATCAGTCCTTCAAGCCACAGGCATGGCTTGTGTTCAGACAGGCATCAATGCTGCAGGACCTGTAGTCAGACACAAATCATGAAACTTGGGGAAAAAAACCATTCCTCTGGGCCTGGAGGTTTGGTCTGAAGAGGTCAGAGCTATAAAAAGCTGTGATCTTTGTGTACTGCTTCTTGAAGATAACATTTCCATCTACTGTGCCCCGGGGAAGCCCTGGTACAATGGCTCTTCACTGCATGTCTGCTGCCCTTCACAGAGGCCCTTTTCAAAGCCTGCCTTCCTTTTTTCAGGACACAGTATCTCAGCATGGGAGACCTCAGCAAATGGGTCAGTGGGAGAAGGCAGGTTACCTGCCCCACAAACACCCAGAAGGGCAGTAACAGGAGTATGGAGGAGAAAAAGAAAACCAGCTTTTTTCCTCCCTTCTGGGCTTGGGCAGACTGACAGGCACAATAAAATGTGTGGGTGTCACTTGGCAGGTGTGAATCGTTCAGACAAGCTACAGTACACATCTCTAGTTGTTTTAAACTGTCTTCATGCATCAGACTTTACCACCCCTTACACAGATTTATTGCCACAATCTTTCTTTGAAAGGATTAATGTCACCAAGACCTGGCCGCTTTGGACATTTGCATCAAGGCTGCCAGCCTGGTAGTCAACATTTCCTCCATGGCAGTATCTTTCTCAAGTCATTTAGGAGAAGATCAATGCAGGAAAAGGGAAACTCTGGTATCCTTCAGGTGAAGCAGTGTCCTGTCAGCAAAATGACTGACCCTCTGCAGCTCCTCTCTGCTAATGCACAGTGCACTGAGCAGAGAAATCCCACCCAGGGCCTGGGGGCAGGTCTGGGGAGGAAATACAGCCAGAGGTCTGGGCAAGCATATGGAAAGTCACACATTCTCTGGTTAAACTCTGAGGCTGACTCGCTGCCTGACCCCCAGGCAAACCACTCCCTTTGCTGAGCTTGTTTTCCTGTGTGAGTTAGGGCTGACGGTAGGGACATAGCCCAGGGAAAAATGGGAGGGGTCTAAACTTACTGCTGTGAGCAAAAAATCATTATTGGTGCTGAGCAATTAGGTGTGTGTTTGTGTGCAGTGTTTGGCAGATTCTGGTGTTAGATCTGGCTTCATGCAATCAGAGGATTATTTTTTCCCGAGGAATGTTGGTCAGATTTATCTCAATAATAAATCAGAATAGCTTCCCAGTATTTTTAATTTCCTCATGAAAGCAACACAAACATTTTCCCACCCCAAAGCTAGCACTTCCTTCTCTCTCTCGCTCACTGCTGGCTACTCAGGAGCCCGTGAGCAATTAAATTTCTTTTATCAGGCTGCCTGCCAGCACAATTAACCCACCAGCTCCTCAGCAGAGCCATCACACTTTTGGGGAAGCAAAGCCCGTTGCCCCTTAGGACTGACAGTCCTGCCTCCCTTGCTCTGCACAGTTGCTCCCTGTGTGCAAGGTGAGGATGAGGATGACATCCTCCCTAGGATTAACCATTTTTTATGGCTTTTTAAGGCTTTTTTCACCTCAGGACTGTGAAATCAAGTGGCACCTTGCCCTGTGTGTACCCGTGTCTCTGTGTATTTAAGCAAGCTGGAGGATGCTGGTCTCTCACTGCAACAAGCACAGCCCTGAAAGCTCTGCAGAACTGCACTGGTGCCAGGCAGCCTCTCTCCAGTACTGTACCCTGGCTCCCAAGGGCTCATTTTCTTCCTTATATAAAATACACAGTTCTTCATGTCCTTCTTTTTGCTACTGCGACCAGTCCTATTTTGGTCATATACATTTGTGCTATAAATGGTATCCTGAAGTCAGAGCTTATCAACATTGGCTCTGGTCTCAGGGCTTCTTTTCAAAGGTGCATTGACATTCGTCCATCTAATTTACTTCTCTTATTTTTGGCTGCTTTTTTTTTTTTTTTGTCAGCAAATTGGTCAGGGAACATGGTAATAAGCAAAAATTCAAAAATAGACATCTGATAATGATCTTCTACCCCTAAAATTGTCTTGCTTTTTGAAGCTAGTAATTCAGCACTTCCCCTACAACTCCCGCTTTAGAAACTACTTGGTTTTGATTTTCCCTGTGTCCTTAAGATACTTTAAGTATCGACTCTCTGCACCAGTCAGTGTATGTTTAGCAGGGAAGGTAGAAAAGAAAGCTGCTGATAGTTATCCCCACTCTGACTGTTTAGTTTTCAGACTAAGTTCACTGAGGTTGAACATTTCTGCAATCAGTTTTGTAAGAGATCATGTCCTTTAAGCTGCGGTACCCTCCCCTTGGAGCTGCAGAAATAAATCCATGAGATGCTGGAAGGCCACCTGAGGCCCGAGAGCCCAGACATCATTGTAATCTTGTAAAGGTGGCACAGCAGATTTCCATTTGCATCCCAGCTCCAGGGCAATCAGCCATACGTGCTGGCAAGGTCTCATATGGCCGTGTACCTGCTTCTGCTTGGCACTTGTAGCAGACTACCTCAGGGAAGCAGAGGGTAGTGGTGCTTCAAAGGGAGGGAAGCACCGAGTGCTGTGAAGAGACAGCAAAGGCAGTGATTCTGTTTGCTGCAGACACCAAGAGCTGTGCTGCTCCCTTCCTTCACCCCGCCTTTGGAGGACTGTTTTGTGGGAAGAAGCATGTCTTTTTGATATCATGCATTGCCCTGCATTGCTGCCTTTCCTATGTACAAATGTGCTTACAAACTTGCTAAAGATGTTACCTCTTCTGGCTAACTGTCCCTTTGGCTATGTATCCCCTGTTCCCTCCACAACTGTGTGTTTCTACCTACAAAAAAATAAAAAATAAAAAAGAAGGGTCTTTTTTTTTTCCCCACATCTGAAGTGCAGTTCAGAGCTTCCTGGGATTTCACTCAGGCCAGAGACATAGTAAATCAACTTCAAAGATTCTCCTCAGAGTGCTCCATCCCATAATCTTCACCACCTCCTTCCCTGCTCAGCCCAAATGGCTCTTGCCATTTTGCCTGTAGTTTATCTTCAGTTGCAGGTAGTAACAATAAAGCTTTTCCTCCTTGCCAGCCTGATTAGTTTTATCAGCCAGCCTGCCTTGCTTTTTTTTTTGTCTGGGATTTTTCCTTATGCTTCTCTCTCTTATCTCTACACTGTGATGGAAGTGTTTGGGGTTTAGCTGTGGACTGAAGTCCAGAAGGCTTTAGGCTGTCTGCCATTCAATACATCAAACAGAGAAGGTCCTGCTGAATCATGTGCAACCTCCCACTGGGCACACAAAATGTAGGACAAAAATCACCTGAGCTCCATTCACCTGCTTACATTTCTTCTTAGGGCCTGATTCATCCTCTTGACTAATTTTTTCATCCAGTGATGATCAAAAGACCTTCAAATGGCTTTTTTTGAGGGGGAGGAAAGACTGGAAGCAGTCCTCTACTCCATCAGAGTTTCTGAGCCTACTCAGAAATGCTTAACCAAGCCTTGCACAGCTCTTTCTGCTGTAGTGCTGTGTAGTGGAGCTCCCTCTGGCCATCAGGTCATATTATCAGAGATAATCAGAGCGTATCAGTTTCACACAAAGCTCAGCCAGACAAGCAAGACAAGCCAGTCTCCAATGTGCCATGAATCTCTCACTCACATCACATATCATTTTGCTTTTAGCAAGACCACCCTGTCACAGCATATGATGTACAGTACCCATCTCCTTAGAGGGCAGCAGTGAAAAACAGGTTATAGCTGTAAAACGTTTTATTCTTAAGGCCTATTTATTATTTCTATCCTCATTCTGAATCTGAACATCTCAGTATCTATCTTTCTGGGTTTGTTTTAGCTTTGTTTTGCTGTCATGCCTCAGAAAACACTTCCTCCTACTCAGTAACACCAGGCAACGGAGTTTTCCAGGCTGCAGCAGGGGAGGACCAGAGTGCCACAGTACTGATGACCACAAGGTAAGGGAACACAACTGGGAACCAACATGGTGCAAGAGGTTTCTTACCCGAAGGGAAGTCACATGAAGGGACTGTGTGTACCTTCACCCAGCTTCCTCTCCAACTTCCAGATTGCAGTGAGCAAGGAAGGATTATGTGGGATCACAGAGACATGGTAGGATATCACTCATAACTGGAGGTCATGGATGTTCTTTAGGAAGGACAGGCAGGAGCAAAGAAAGAAACATGAGGAGGGTGCATTGGGGTTCCATCACAAACCCCTTGACCAAGAGGAGGAAGTAGTTAACAGAAATCTCCTTAGTGCAGACCCTGATCCTCACAGGGAATATCAACCATCCACACATCTGCTGGGAGGGCAACAGGAAACCCAGGTATGTCCTAGGAACATGAAAACACTGCAGGGATAAAGCAATGCTGTTCCAATGCTGTTTCTGCTCACAGACAGGGGTAATGGTGGTGAATGATGTCACAGAAAGTAGCTTGGACCACAGTGACCATACAATCTCTGAGTTAAAGATCTAGAGAACGTTTGGGAAGGTAAACAGCAGTTAATACTCTGGATTTTCCCAGAGCAAATTTTGATTTTTTTTTTTTTTTTAGAGACTTTCCAGGAAGAATCATATGAAAAAGAAGCAGCTGTGAGGGGCTACGTTACCGAGGGGGCCTGACTGATTCTCAAAACAAAATTATTGAGAGCTTAGGAACAAACAATATTGTTCAGCAGGAAGACTGGATATTTCAGCATAGGGCCCATTTGGACAAGCAAGGAACTTCTCAACGAATTAAAATGCAAAAGGAAAGTATACAGGCAGTGAGACAAGGATAGACATCAAAGGAAGACTATAGAAACCTTTTGTGGTTCCTTGGGGATGAAATAATGAAGACCAAAGCAAACCAGGAACAGAGCAAGAGAGATTGGAAACCTCAGCAAGAAACATCCAGATGGGATTCATTTTAAAAAGTCAAGGCTAAAATATTGCTAGCACATACTCAGCAAATAGAAGATATGTGAAATGTTTCTAGTAACAGCATAGGTCCTAGGGAGAGGAAGCACCAACTAAACAGAAGGTTTTAATATCAAAAGGTTCCTTGTTGCTTTGGGCATCTAAGAAAGATGGGGGGATATCTGACTGGCAAGAGTTTACATCAGCTGTGTACTTGTGGCAATTCTGGCAATTTCTGGAACTGGAGGTCAGAGAAAAATGATGAGACCAGTCAGGGAGCTTGAAGGTCAAATTTACAGCAAGTATTACAGAAGTGAAATCTATATTTGTGGGATAATAGATGACAAAAAGCAAACACAGCTATTCATCAATAGCTAAAGGGCAAGGTTGCTAGGGAGGCAGGAGACAAGCGAGGAGCAAAAGAGGATATTTCCATTTCAGTACCAGGTAAGTTTTATGGCCAAAGTTGCACTGGGTTGTGGAAAAATTTCCTGATGGCAGAGATGGAAGCTCTCTCTACTTTATTTCACTTGTACAGAAGCCTCTGTTCTGGGTAGCACAGAGTGATCTGTGCCAGCAGTGGGTGGGAGGTTTTGGAGTCAGGATGTGAGAGGGACAAGGAGAAAATGGTGTCAAGTCCTAAGAAGGGAATGGCATCACTGTGTTTGATTGCCCTGGGTTTTTGAGTGCCATATGCTCTTCTGCCTTCACCTGAACCAAAACACCCAGCAGGGATTGCTGAAGAAAATCAGGACTGGGCTCAGAACACAAACCTGATTTCTTGTAACCATTATTTTTTGGTCTCACTGCAACAGAACTGACTTATCTCCCCCTAGAATGACATAGCAAGAGCTTCGAGCATCTCCCATGGACCCATTCCCTCTCTATACAAGATTGACAGTGAAGTCTTTCAGTTCCTTTGCAGTAAAGTCCAATTCAGTCAGACAAAAGGGACACAAAGAGGATTTCAATTAAGAAGGTGTTGGAAAGGAGTGGGTAAGAGTGCTGGATATATGGGAGAAGTTAATTCTTCCTTACTGGAGACATCTGAGGAGGACAAATCAGAGACCTTACAGACACAGAGCTGCAAACCAGGTGAACTGAGTGCTGTGTAGGGTAGGGAAAGGCAGCATCATGATTTCCCAACCCTGTCCCCTCTCCCCACCACATACACACTGACCACGAACTTTTTGCATCCTGTTTCCTGGCTCTTCCACACTGGGCATGCAACCACAGATTTAACTCACAACTCACACTACAGAGAGAAATGGCAGCTTTGGACAATTGCAGTCTGTGTAACTGGAAAGCTGTTCTGGCCGTGCAGATGGCAAAAGGGAGGCGATTCCCCTCTCCCCGAACCAGCTCACACCTTGCAGTGTCTGACCGAGTGCTGAGCTGCCAGGAGAGGAATCCCTGGCTCGCCCCTGACAGCCGCTGAGCCGCTGGAGGGAAGAGCACTCGCTGATGATATGTGCCCTTTGCTCTGTCAACACAAAGATTTGTCCCCCTGCCACCCTCCCCAGCCTCACCCTGCAGCTGGATCCCAGCCAGTGGAAGCCCTTTAGAAAATGGAAATGGATGCGTCTTTCCAGTCATTAGTGTGGATTGTGCTAATGGGATGTCATGATAAATACTGACAGCTAGCTGAGGGCAGCAGCGTTCCCGCGACTCCAAAGGAGAGGGCAGCAGATGCTCCAACAAGCTCCAATGCGGCCATGGAGGGGGAGGATGCGCTGGGAAGGCAAAGGCAAGCGGGGCAGGCAGGCTGGCGAGGACAGGACAGAGCTTGCTGCTTCAAGGGCAGCAGCCCCAGAGCAGCCCTGGGTGCTGGCAGTGCTGCAGACACAGCGCACGGAGTAAGGGGTGCAGGAGCAGGGGATTTTGCTGCTTTGGAAGGTGCAGGTCTGAGGCAGCCCCAGGGGAATCCCAGCTGTTGGCACATGTGTGGGGAGCCCGGGAAGGGCAGCCCAGGGGTGCACTGCAGGGTCATGTAAGTTCTCCAGGGCACCACTACCAAGGGTAGTTTCAGGGAAGAGATGAGATGCCCATGTTCAGGGGAGAGAATTACTCGACTTGCATTATCATTTGTGCTTGCACGCACACAAAGAAATGAGCTTAGAGCTTCAGTACCTCAGGGAACTGACCAGCATAACTATAGTTAGATAATTATACCATTAAATCTATGCTAATACTAGTAAGGCTGGTCATGAATTTTTTAACAAACCAGTGTTTCATTGGAAAATACCAACTGATTTTATCAAAGATGAAACTTTTCTCAAGGACAAGGACACTTCAAATTAAAAAAAAAAAAAAAAAAAAAAAAAAAAGACAATAAGAGTCAGAACACACACTTATCACAGTGAAGTGTTTTCAGGACATTTCTCTCCAAGCAGGATTTCCAAGTAAATGTCCATCCATGAATCAGAGAGTTGAGGGACCTCAAACTGTGGATCGTCCACCCACAGCAGATAATGATCAGCAGGCTGTTAAGGAGCTCTTCCTGATCTCGCTGATTTATTTTCACTGATAAAAATCTCAAAATAATCTGATTTTTATTCTGGTGCAGATCAGAAAACCATTTTTTCATCCTAAAGTCTGGTAAGGCAGGAAGAACGAGTTCACACTCTGCTCTCAGTATAATTCACCCTCAGGGAGATGCTGTTCTAGAATAAAAGCATTTCCTTACTTTGGAGTAATTACTCTTATTCCAGAACAGATTATGCACATGAGGGAGTTAAAATAACATAGCTAGAGCAATAAGTGCTGTTCTATTGCCACACGACTCAACTTCCCAGAATATGCAAGTCTTATAGGATACAAAAGTACATGTGTAGTCTTTTTCTCTTTGAAAGTATTAACTCTTCTTAGGACAATATTTCTTATAGATGCCCTATTGAAAAAATCAGTCTTGTCTGACAAAATTAGACCTTCAAAGGCAGGTGACAGGTGACTTACTTGAAGAGACACCATTGACTTTATTCCTTGTGCTGCACAGGTACAAACAGACATGCATGCACACATACATGGACCATGTGCACATTTGTGTTCATTTCATATCCCTGACCTGCTCCTGCTGCTGAGATGGAAAGCAAAGAAAGAGCAAGGAGGCCTTTCATCACAAATGAGACTGAAATAAAGAGTGGGGTACAAGGTGCATGTGGTGTCAGCACATTACATTACATCCACCCATCACTTTGCTCCCAATATTCCTCACTGGAAGTAGCTCTGAAGACATCACAATAATGACTATTGGCAGGATTTGTGTGGGCGAGGTGCTGAGAGCCAAGCAAGTCCAAAGTCTGAATTAACGTTTGAATCTCCCACGCAGAATGTCCTCTGCAGTGCTGAGATGAGGTCAACAGATGGAGGAGGATGGAGAGGAAGGGACTTCCATATCCCTGCTCATGAGCTCATCCCATTTCTTTGCCCATAGTCTTTCCAGCTGTTTCAGGTTGGGTAGCACTGCCTCTTGTTCTTAAAGACAGCCCATCAGCAGGAGTATAATCCATTGTCCAGAGGTCTGAAAGCTTTCTGAGCCTTTTTAATGTCATTGTCATGTCACATTGGTCTAGCACACTTTGCAATACTCTATTTCAGGACTGAAATAGAGTTTCATGTTGCAAAAATGATTAACTGGCCAAGCATTACTAGCACTCAAAACTGACAGCTTAGAGGTTGAGATGCATTTAACAAAGAGCCCAGCACAGTGGCCCTTCTATTTGCTGGTGTAGCACAATACAGCAATCACCAAGAGTCCTTAGTTCTTCCACAGACACATTTGCAGCCTCTTGTCCTGGTTTTGCCCACGGACAGAGACTTCTTCACTGCTGATTGACACAGAAGCAGCCTGTCTTGCCATTCGGCTCAGGCTTGGGCTTTTTTTGCTGTTCCACTCAGCACAGCTGTAATCACCTTGGCCTGAACAGTGCTCAGGAGATCTCCAGAAAGCAAAGAATGTTAAATGCATTGAATCTGTAATGTCCAAGCTATCTCCCAAGCAGAAACCTAGGCAAGATTACACTGGAGTAGCAGAGGCTGTTCTTGTTGAGGGAGAGCTTGCAGGCTTAGAGGAAAAGACATTGCTTTTTCCACTAAAAACTGGACACCATGTACTTCTCTGCCTTCAGAAATTCTGCTTTCTCATCAACAGATTCAGCCCTCCTAAGAGAGAAGGCTCTGCCCAGACTTGGCTACCCAGCCTCAGAGGGCTGGCATCAATAGCTGACGTAGTCAGAGGGCCCCACACGCACCAGAAGGCCGGATGAACAAACATCTAAGTGTTCACCAGCAAAGACCAGCGTGCATCTTTCTGTGATGCATAACCTACAGCAGGAAGCAGATTCTGTTCTAGGAGACAATGATCAAAAGCTTCTGTCGCATTTATGAGATGACTCTTCATGCTTGTGTTGGAGGAGGCATGTGGCTCACTCGGAGAATCCATAGGGATTTGTGGCTGCCTCTCATTTAAAGACCAAAAATCACAACTAGAGCTGCTACCCAGATCAGAACATCACCACATCAAGAGAAATTTCCTATCTGACCTCCACATGTAGGTCTTTCATACAGGACTTCACAGCTGTGACTACATGGAACTGCTGGCTATGCTGGCATGCTCAGACTTGCATTCAAGCACTGACCCAGCAAGGGGGGGACACCAAGTGCAGAAAAGCCCTCCCCAGCCACTAGATGCTGTGCATGGATGCAGCACTGGATGTTGCAGAGGGCAGTACTGCCCTGCCATTCGCCTCCTCCCGTGGCTGGATGGATGCATGGACTCTGCCCCCCTGTGTCCAGTGCCAGGAGGGAAGGCCAGCCTGGGGACACACACAACTGGCAGCGATTGTGTGTGCCCAGGACAAGCCCATACTGTGTGAGGCAGGCCCAAGCCTGGGCAGGCGGTGCTATTTGACCCTCGCATGGACCATTCATTCCCCTCGCACAAAAGAAAGTCTTGTTCCATTCAATGGCGATGAAAGATGTGGAGCAGAGAGAAGCTCGGAAACAGAAGCCACTTTCTCATATAGCCGAGGAACTGGGTGACAACTGCCCTCTGTTCTCCACCCCCAGCCTCCCTCCGCCTCCCAGAAGGAGCAGACAAAGGACATGTCACGATCGGCTTTTGGAAAAAGGATTTGACATCGCTGTCAGTAGAGTGGTTATGGAAAGCAGGGTCCCTCACATTCTTCTGGATGCAAGATTAATACTGGTTGTTAGGGATGGCAGTGCAGAGAGATCTGCTGTGGTCAGGGTATGTGGAGTGGCAACATCTCCTTGTCCAGGTCAGGGTCTCCATGACCATGCTTTCAAAACTACTTGTGCATCGATTCACTGTAATGGGATAGAGGATCCATCCATGCTTTCAACAGATAGCTCACTTAAGATTTAGTTTCTTACAAAAGCAGTTACTTACCTTTAAGGAAAAGCCTTATGGAATTTAATGGAGACAGGACTGACAGAATGGCACAGAAGTAATTCTTAAAGCTGACAGTTTAACAGAGAGCATCTTCCTTTTTTAAGCCATTCTATAGAGATCAACCCTCAGGATAAAGCTCTCTGCTTGACACTAAAGAACTGGTCATAAATCCATCAAAAGGTAAATCATATCTTCCCTTTGCAAAACTTTTCCAGAGAGGCAGAATGCTGAAGTGCCATCTTCGGGACACACATGAAGCCCCTGTCCAAACAGCTCAATGGTTCAGGGTTTCTTTAAACTTCTCCATCAGTACAACCCTCCTTCTCACCTCTCTGCTCCCATCCACTTCTCTCCCTATCACATGAGAACATTCTCTCCTGCACAGATGAGACCAAAGCCTGAGACTTTCTTTAGATGTGCACTTCTTTAACTGGTGGGCAGAGGATCTGAGGGAAGACAGTCACTCGGGCTCTCTCCAGCCTTCCATGAACAGACCCCATCCCCAGGGTGGAAGGTACAGGCAGAAGCAGGCAATTTCTCCCCCCACAGAGAAGGTGTGTGAGGGCTCTGGCCTGCAGGCACAACCCTGGCACATGCTGTGCCACTGGAAGCTGATTCCTGGGAGGCTGCGGCCTCTAAGCCCCTCTGCAGTGACACTGCCCTGCAGGTGGCTGAGGAAGGAGCAGAGAGCACTGGAAGCACCAAGGCGAAGCCCTGTCAGAGGCTGTGAGCAGAGCCCTCACAGAAGCTCCTGGCTGCACCTTTGGAGTGGTGCTGCTGAAGGAGCTGCCTCCCAACTGCAGAATAACAGATGTGTTTACCACACATCAATCTGTCTCTGTCTGGGTCCTTACCCGGCCCCCATCATCATCCTATTCAAGAGTCTGCAAAGTATTTAAAAATAGCATTAACACTAACAATCTCTCTTTCTTTCCTCCCAAGCTTGTAGCAGAAATAGCTTGATTAGTGCACAGCTCTGGTGCTTCAAGGGGGAGAGAAATGAAACTGCAGAGCTTTGCAGAGTGGCTTTTCAGCCTTCTTCAGGCAGCAACTGCTGGCTGCTTCGCTGAAGCACAGGTTCTTCAAAGGATGGCAGATTTTAGATCAAGGACTGCTTGTTCTGCCACACATATTCTCAGGCAGATTTACAATGAGGAGAGAGAGAGAGAGGCCCTGCTGCAGCTTTGGACCTTGGAAGAGATGCACCTGATACCCCTCCTCATCCCCTGCCATTACTCTTTAACCACATCCAGAAGCTGGGAAGGAAAGGAGTTGGGAAGGGGGCAGAGGTGTGGACTAGGCAGAAGACAGCTCAGCAAGCTTTCTGAAAATACCCTCGGGCTGAATGTAGCCTGACCAGGGAGGGGCTTGGCAGGCAAGACCTCTGGTGTCTCATTGCATCCCTCAGATATGGATTTCAGGGGTGACTTTGAGGGAATATCTTGTCTCCTCCAGGGCTTATCCTCCCTCTCAGCAGAAAGGGTGCCACCTTCCCAATTCAGAGGGAAGGTTTTACTCACTTTAGTCTGCAATGTTTTGAGATTTGTATTTACATGTCTTTGCAATATTTTGAGATTTGTATTCACAGAGACAGTGTGATGCCACTACCTAGCAATGCTTCACAGGCCATGTCAGGTGTGGGCATGACTCTTAACTGACCTTATCAGAATGTTTCCCTCCCAAATCCACATCCCCTGTGTGCTGTCCTCCGGGGCTGCTGCCAGCTCCTCCTCACCTTTTGTTTGTGAAATACAGCATGCCAGCAGGGAATCAGCAACGGCTCCCCTGCCTTGAGGGCACTGAAGAGGCAAGTTCTCAGCACAGCTGTGAACAGATGGCCCTAACAGCACAGCACCACACACATTCCCTCAGCAGAGGACACCAGCAAGGTCCCTGCTGCCCTGTAGCCAAATCCCCTGTCAGAAAGAAAGGTGGGAAGTGTGAACAACTCGCTCCCCCAATCCTACAAGGTGCCTCAGACACACACACTGCACCATGCATTTTTTCTGAGAGCTGCAACAGGAGAGGTGAGTTGGGAGAGTGGGGAGCAGCTGCAGCCACTCAGCCCAGATGGAGTAAGACCTCAGGAGGCTCACAGTGCTGCAGCACAGCTTCCTCCTTTGCAGCACGAGTCAGTGAGCATTTTCCACAGTGTTTCCTCTGCTGTGACTTACTGCTGCAAGATTCAGGGATGTGGTCTGTGGGTCTGCCTCAAGGCTGACACAGCATCAGGCCCCTTAGAGCATGGCAGTGAAAAAGCAAGAAAAGCACATTGCAGGAACAAATTGCACACAGATTGCACCTGTAAGCTACCCTCTCCAACAGCATCTCTCCCAGGATCTCGAAGCACTTATCACTTGAGAAGGAGCTTAGCTTAGTGGCAGCCTCAGGATGGAGGTTTCATGTTGTACTTTCAGTGGAGGAAGTGTGGGCAGAGACAGGGGCAGATGGCCTAGGGAAGTACAGCATGCCAGGGAAGAGCTGCTACCCAGAGCACTGCAGTGTGGATTGCTGCACATGTCTGTGCTGGACAGAGCTGGGGTGGCAGTGAAGGAGGAAGGTCTTACCAGGGCAGCAGCTCCACTGCCACGTGGTTAGGAACACAGACTGCCCCAGCCACTGCCTTCAGGAGGGGTAAAGAGGACTGTAGCACACTGGATACTTCGCTGTCCCCTCCCATAAATCTACTGTGGATGCTTTATCTGAGAAAAATATCTCTGCACAAACCCACTTGCCCCAGAACACCAGCATTGCAGAATTGTGCAGCTTTTGCCAGAAGCCAGCTCTGACTGTGGCATGAGGGGAGGCATCTTCCTGCACTGCTGACTCTCAGCTCCCCCAGTCCAGCCATAGGGCAGACTGTTTAAATTGTGGCTCTGTGTGTGGGAGTGAAACAGCCATGTCAAAGCTTGTGGACATAAGAAGGGAGAGCCTGGAACATGAGTAAGCAAAGCCTGAGTGGTTTGGGCTTCCAGAGTTTCCAACAGCCTTGGATCTGCTCTCTTCTTCATGCTTTTCCACTCCAGAGAGAACCCCAGAAGTCAAAGTCCTTAACCAACCTCTCCTAGAGAGGTCCCAGAGTCAGGGTGTTCACCCAAGGAGCGCCTGCAGCTCACTAAACACCCAAGATGCCTGTGGTTAATTATCAGTCAATTAACTCCTCCTCAAGTTCTTCCCCCAGCCACAGGAGGATAAGTCTCTGCCTTATCCCAGGGAATTCTGATTCAATGCCTTGCAGGCGTAGGCAATCAATTTCTTTGGTGTGGATTTTCCTAAAATCAAGGTGCTGCAGAGCTGGAACAACCCAGCTAACTCATCCTTGGAGCAGGGTAATGCTTCTGCCAGCAGTGCAAGAGGAATTCAGGCTTCTGCTGAGCCATCTGTGGGGAAGCATCTCTCCATTTCCTGACACCCACACGCTGGCTTTCATCCACAAGCACACAGAACCCTTCTGGGCTGACCGTGCAACCTGGGGACTTCATGCCTCCAACACGGATGGATGGATGGATGGATGGATGGATGGATGGATGGATGGATGGATGGATGGCTTCCTACCATTAAGGGCAGTGCCTAGGATGCCAGGGCAGAATAAGAGCAGCCCTCAATACACTTGGTGAAGAGCAGCAGTCCATGCCCTGCTCTGGCTGGGGAAGAGGTGCAGAAGGACACAGCCAGTGGCTCTGCACAGCCATAAGCACAGTAGAGGTGAGCATGGCCATAGTCCTTCTGAGCACCGAACACAACTGCTTGGAATGTGTCCTTGGCAAAGGGAGAAGCAGGTGAGAAAAGGCACTGGCCCTGGCCTTGCCTGTGTTGGGTTTGCATCTGTGTTCCACTTTGCAAATGTCATTTGAGCTGCAAAATGTCACTTGATGTCTTTCTTTTCAAGGTGTTTTCAGAAATGCTTGCTCTAGAAAGAAACATGGCCAAGACCTGCCAGCTATACTGAGAAAGCAGACTTCTCCTGTTCTCCAAGAGCATTTGTCAGCCAAGGATCTCAAAATATTTTGCCCTGTTTACTGCATCCCATGGCAGGAGTTTTGTTACCAGAAGCCAAACGTGACCAACCTGAGCCTGGGCCTGTGCTACTTTGCGCACCTCATGGTTTGCTGAGAGCTGAAACCTCTCCAGGAGAAACTCCTGGAATATGGCAGTCACAACCCTTGGAAGGGTAAGGGAGGGATCAATGTGTGCTGTGCAGCCCAGTGCAAGGAGAAGTCCCCTACAGCAGGGCTGAGGTGTGAGAGCCCTCACCTCTGCCCTCTGTGCATCCAGCCCCAGCTGAGGTGTGAGAGCCCTCACCTCTGCCCTCTGTGCCTCCAGCCCCAGCTGGGAGCCTGAGGGAAGAGCTGCTTGTCAGACCCCCCTTCGAGCAGCATGGTGACTTTATCATGGCCGAGAGACAGCACCTAAAGGAGGTAGGTAGGGGAAAACCGAAACGGGCTGGTCTTCTGCTCCCATTTAACCTGCTCCGAGGCAGAGGCCGCCAGACAAGGCATTGGCTGTGGCTGTTCATGTGGCCAGAGCAAGGAATGGCCCAGCGGCTGCCGCAGTGGGAAGCGGTCGCACCGACATCACCATCATCCCACATCAGGGAAACTGAGGCACGCAGCGGGGATGCGCGCATCAAGCAGCAAGTGCGGGACCAAATTCCAGAAGCACTGCGGCCGCTGGGTTCGGGCTGTGACCGCCCTACAGATAGCCAACCCGCACGGGTTGTAGCTATCGCAGGTGGCTCTCTCTTGAAGCAGCCGGAGCGGGAAATCACCCCAGCACGGGTCAGCGGCAAAGAGAGATCCTCGGCACGGCAAAACCATCCCGCCCCTCGCCTTCGGCGGGAAGAGCAGCGGCCGGCCGGGACAGGGAACCCTCCCCCTTCGAGGGCGGCGGGGGCAGCGCTGCGGCCGTGCCCGGCCCCGCTCGCCTTTCCCGCTTTTCCCGGCCCCGCTCGCCTTTCCCGCTGCTCCCGGCCCGGGTCGCCGCTTCGCCGCTCCTTCCCCCCTCGCTGGCTCCGCGCTCGCCCCTTCCCCGCTTAAGGTGGCCCCGCGGGATGCGCGGCGCGCAGGAGCCGCTGCGGGCGGCCCTCGGCGCTCCCCCCACCCCCGGCACGGGGTGGCCTTAAATCGGCTCCGCGCCGCGCGTAGCCGCATCGCCGGCGCCGTCTGAAGGCGGGCGCCGCCATCCGCCGGCAGCGCCGACGGGCCGGTCCCGGTGCCGGTGCCGGTGCCGCTCGCAGGGCGCAGGGAGGACGCGCCTCCGTCCGGCGGCGGGCGATGCTCCCCCGGCAGCCCCCGATGCGGTGCCGCCCCGCGCCCGGAGCCCCGGCGTCTCCGCCGTGACCGGCCCATCTCGCCAGGTAAGCGGGAGACCCCGCGCTCGGGCACCGGGGCTTTGGGGGTGGGAGCAGCGGCGGGGATACAGCGGTGACCTTGCGGTCCCGCGGCGCTTGGCGCTGGAGGGGTGCTCTGCCCCGCGACCGGCAGCTGAATCCCCGAACTTCATCCCTGCTCAGCGCCAGGACCGATTCCGCTCCTGATGGGGAGCCCCTGTCCCTGCAACCCCCCACACCTTGGTCCGGACATCCCAATCCCAGGCTGGAATTTTCCAGCTGTGGGGAGATGCCTTCATTCCTGGTGTGTGTCCAGCCGGGAATCTCGCCGCCGGGATCTCCGAACAAGGGTACCCGGGCACGCCGCTGCTCCCGGAGAGGTTTCATTGCGCCTCTTGGTGACAAATAGCGGAGAAGCCAAACTGCAGAAGGGCGACAAGGGGGATTGTGTGCAGGCACAGGTAGCCTCGCTGGAACCGACCCCAGGTGGGCGTCCCAGTGAGGGGCTCTGCAGACGTGGACTGGGAGAGGGCAAGAGTGGGAGGTTTGGGGAAGAGTTCTGCCCGGTTCTACCCCTGCCTCGCACAGGGGTGTCTGCCGAGGGATGCAGCTGCTGGTTTTCTGGAGCAGCTTGGGGTGAATCTTGCTAGGCGAGTTGGAAAGTACTTTATTTCGGCCTCCCGCTCCAGCCACTGACCCATCCAGCCTCGGGCCAGGGGAGGAGAGGGAGAGGCTCCACCGCTAATGCGTGACAGAGAGAAACCCCTCAAGGTGCTGCAAATCTGGAGAGAAGCAGCCAGTTCCTCAGTAACTCCTTAGGGAAGGCTGCCAAGGGGCAGTTTCTGTGCAGCTGGAGAGAAGGGGTGTTGGAATCAGCAGGGCAGCTCCAAGCAGCACCACAGCAGAGCAATAATGACAAGCTATAAATACCCGTCCGATAACTTGAAGTCCACACAGCTCAGCAAGTGACTGGGGGAGAGGGAGCGATGCAGCCACTGCAGGTGCTTTCAGCTCATTTTTTGGGCTCAGAGGAGGCTTCCTTGTGCAAAGCACATATGTAGAGAGTGTAGCAAGGTACAGCAGCTTCACACATGAGTCTGATCACCCATTTCTGCTTGGGCTTAAATCTCATCAGGTGCAAAAGGGAAAAATGGATGGGGAGGTTCACACCTTGTACCTCTGGACAGCCAGCAGAAGTGCAAGGCATTGACCTCAATAGCCTCAGACAGACTAGGAACAGAGGCCATATAGCACTTCCACAAGCTGGGAGATAGGTGCACAGAGACAGCAAGATAGGACCCTCACAGAAAGGAGGACATCAATATTCTAAAATGTGATTCCTCAGTAGGAGATTATGGGAACCTCTGTCTCAGGAATTAGAGAGGGTTACAGGGGAGGAGGAAGCCACTGGCAGAGCTGTATGTGACAGCGTATGTCACATCTGTTTGCAGCCGTGCACGCTGCCAATCCCCTTTTCTCCATGCCCTGGAGCAGGATGTGGGGGCTCCATCACCTTTGCTTGGTGCCTGCTCCATGGTTTCCTGGAATCTCTCTGAGGGCAGGCACACCAGGGATACAGCACCAGTAGCTGAGCGCACGCTGTGCCTGCCCAGTGTGAGGCCAGGAGCTCCATGACTGTGATTCCTGCCCTCCCTCCCCCTGTCCATCCCAGGAGTGACTTTGGTGTTGCTTTCAGGGCACTTCAGTCTGCATTGAATTAAGGCTCTGCAGAGCAGTTAAGGTACAGAGGTAGATGGGCAGCTAACTCATTGTATCTGGTGTTTCAGGAATCTGGTGAGATCAAATTAACGCTCTTCTTTGACATTTTGAGTGCAGTAACAATAATAGTAGTAATAATAATAATAATGATAATAATAGCCAAATCATCTAGGCAACCTTGCAATCCCAAAGCAATTCAACGAGCTGACACAGAGCACAGCTGACATGCAGCCACCTTTGCAACAAAGGACCTCAGCCTGGCTTGCAAGACACTGGAACAGCCACGGGATAGAAAACAAAGCGCTTGGGCTGAGGACACTTGCTCCCTCCACGAGGGTTTTAATGAGGCAAGCTCCCGCACCTTTGGGCTTTGTTACAGTGTCATCTGGGAAGACTGTTGCCTAGGGAGCTGTACAGAGCTATACAGCAGCTAAATGTACGCAAGAGAGAAAACACTTCCACAATGTACAGCCCTTAAATTCATATTCTTTCCATGGTTTGGGAATATTTTGGTGCCTAGTGCCTGTGTTCTCCAATGACATCTTCCCTGCAGAGCATCCAAGGTTGTACTGGACAGCTCAAGGCTGTGTTACCTGTGTACCCAGCATCCTTTCTTCTTGCCTATGATAGCACTGGTCAAGGTGCTTTTTGGCAGGAAATTTTCCCCTGCTTCAGCAGCAGGCCAGGAGATGTCCTTAGTGTCTGAGACCAAAGTTGTCCCTAGCAGGCAGCTTGCTGGCAGGAGCCTGCATTGGATTGTCTCCAGCTGTACCCCTGGATGGCTTTCCTACCCTCTTCACCACGGCAGTCACCTGCCAGTGACAGTGCTCTACACATCCCTGTTTCTCAGTGCCTTCACAACTCCAGCCTCGGCTGCCCCTCTCTCCCAGGGTGCTGGTGCACAGTCACCTCCTGGTTTCCTCCAATGCCTCAGGAGGCAAAGTTCCTGTTCCAAACGTAAGAAGCCACCCCACAACTCCATCCACCTCCTGGAACCACTTCCAAGGCCTCTTATTCCTTGCCTTAAGCACTTTTGATGGTCTTTGCTGCTCACAATACTTGGGAGCAATAAAGATGTGTGTTGCAAACCTTCATATGTATGCCTGCAAGGGATGAGATATTTGATAGGCTTCAAAGATGCCCTTTACTGAGCATGCAAAATTGCTCTGAGAAAGCTCTGCAATTATTCTCTGCAGGATGTACACAGGAAAGATGATATCTGTCCCCTTCCTCCTTGTATCTAATTGTTCCTAATAAAAGAAGAAGCCTAAAAAGGAGGTAATAAGCCAGACTGGAATCTGGGTCCCACACACCTCCAGGGCCCTGGAGGAGTCTAAAATCACTCTGCCCTTTTTGCTCCTGGCCTTTCTACCAAATAATAAGCATTAGGCTTTTCTGCACCGCTTCCCATCCCAAGATCTCCAAGCACTCTGCATGTGTGATTAAGAGCACTGCCTGCCCACATACAGAGCTGTTTGTCAGGATGACTACCCCCTCTTTCCAAGGGAGACACGGCAGCTCAGCGCGTCAGAGCTGAGACAGCCCCAGATCATCTGTCTCACAGGCGAGAGGCCCCTGCCTCTCTGGGAAGCACTTGCTGGGAAGCAGCTCAGCCTAACAGGACTCTGATTTCAAACCTACCAGCACCAGAAAAGACTAATGAATATAGGGCATGGATGAGACCTGGGGCTGTCAGCACCCTCATCTCAGGTGCACACATGACTGCCTAAGCCCAGTTTTTGAAAGGGACACTGGTCAGATCCCCCGACTGGGGTACGTCTCCAAATTGCATCTCAATCGGTGGTCAGCACACTTAAGAAAACTTGGTCCTTTAATCTTTCATGCTGTTTTAGGCTGTGCAGGCTCATAATTAAGAGTTTGAAGTCTCTTCTAGCTTGCTGTCATGTGACATTAGTGCTCCCAAAGGCCTTTCCTTAAAACCCAAATTTATCTACTTTGCCAATGCTCCCAAATGTTCAATCAGCTACCTTGCTGGCCTCCTCCACCACACAGTGTGGGGGGCTGTCTGACATCTTTCTGCCTGAGATGAAAACATTGCACTCTGCAAATTCCTGGGATTTATAAAACGTCATCTAAGTTTCCTCATGAGACACAGTTTCCCAGGTCTGAGGCACAGCAATGGGATCCACAGCTCCAGCAAAGGGACCTTCAGATTTTGTTTGCTGTTCATCCCTACTCTGATCAGGTAATCCCACTAATGCCTGGCACACATAGAGAGATTCCTTAAGATGGGGTTAGTTAGCTCTGGAAGACACATGAGGAGGGATATTGGGGTGAAAAACAAAGCAATCAACAACACAGAAGAGGGAGAATGAATGCTTCCCTAATGCTTCTCTTCAGGGTTTTTCTCAGTAGAGGAACTGGACTGCATTCAGGAAGACATGAAAGGTAGCAATTTGGTGATAAAAGTAAGTATTTTCCCATGCTGTGCATTG
This sequence comes from Melozone crissalis, assembly GCF_028551555.1. Classification (NCBI taxonomy): domain Eukaryota; kingdom Metazoa; phylum Chordata; class Aves; order Passeriformes; family Passerellidae; genus Melozone; species Melozone crissalis. The sequence continues at coordinate 15,967,755 of NW_026535786.1, read as the reverse complement.
TGACATAAGGAACTCTGCTACAAGATGCTGCTGGTGCTGAGTGTAGGATTCAGGAAGAGTAGGAATTGTGATGGATAGTGGCTTGTTCATCACTGGACAGGGCAGTCGACTTGAAAGATATTTAAATCTTCAGGGTTGAACCTCTCACATCCTCTAGCATAGGATTTTTTATACCTTCCAAAACCCCCAACACTGATCAATGTAAGATGAAGGACAAAAGGACAGAGACGCGTTTAAGTGAAAATCACTGGGGCATATTTTAATTTCCAGGCAGAAGCAAAAAAAAAGTATTTTCCAGCCTGTGTGCTGACACTTAGCTCTTGTAGGCTTGGGTGTTGTCAGCTGGAGCAGGTTCAGGTTAACTTCTGCTGAGATTTGAGCTGGTCCAGTGGTGCTTACGCTGCCACTTCCCCTGCCCATATTGTGGATTTTAGCAGACTGCCAGCGTCCTGGCAATTTTATGTGGTCCTGGCCTATGAATAATGCTGCATTGCAAAAGGAAATGGTTTTCTTTGGATGTTACCTCTTGTCAATGAGAGCAAGGACATTTATTCCCAGGACAGCCAACCTCTAGCCAAGCAAAGTGCTGGGATTACTTGGAGCCGAACAGGGTTAGCAGTCGGGCAATCTCAGCTCCGGATAAAAGATTTTAGAGCAGCAGTGTTGTCTCGTTCTGTAAGTTCACGGTGGGTCTGTGTGTGGGAGTACAGGGCACATGGGAACTGTGATTTGCTAAGCAAAGCAGGATTGCTCCTCGGCAATCCTTGTGTGGGAGAACTTGAAGGAAAAGCCAAAGGCCAGGCAGGCAGCAGTAACTTGCAGACCCTGAGGTGATGCTCCCCTGGGGCATTGCAGGGCAGCCTGGCTTCTAAAGACACTGTCCTTAAGGGCAGGGTTTTAGCAAGGTCCTCTGCTCCCAACAATAATCTCCCAGTGCCTCTTGATAGAAACAGCACAGTTGATCCTTGCCTGGCAGGAGTAGAGGTTGCTGGCTCCTCTCCCCCTTCATGCCCCAGTTATTAAAGCAGGATAGTTAACATTCATCTTGCCCTGATCCTCCCTCATTCCGAAAGCTAAAAACAGCTGTAAAGGGGTATTTCATCTATGACTGGCAGGTTTAATTTATTTTTATGGTTTGTCCATAGCTATGGGTTAGGCAACAGTGCTAGGCTTCATGAAAGCCCTGTGACTGCAGCAATGGGTCTGGCGTTCATTGGGGTGACACTGCACAAAGTGCCACTTCAGAGACCAGTGCTGGGTGAGCCTGGCTGGCAGCAAGGGACCTTGTCCTCTCTGCTATGCTGGGCTGCCTTCCTCATGGTCCAGCCATTGTGTTCATTGTGTCTCCCCTCCACTTTCTCCAGCACAAAAGCCAGGGTCATCTTAACTTTCTCCCTGCTGATACTTCATCCCCTGGATCCTTCTCTCCCGAGGCCCTTCCCCCAGCCCAGATCCACACAAAGGTGAAAAGGAAGGAGGAGACGATGACTTTCCTCTATCTGCCAGCTTCTCTCTCCACCTCTGACGTGAATGAGGCCCTTCATGGTTTTCTCTTGAGCAAACACAGATGCTTTTGTTTTATGGGCTTGTGGGACGGGATGGAATTAATAAATCAGAGCGCCAGTGCTGTGCCGCCACATTCCTGCAATTTTAAGGCAAGATCACACACAAAAAAGGGCAGAAACAAAATAGGCAATCTCTTCAGAGAGCACTCAGATGATTTGACTGTGCCTCCTGCTTGCTGTCCCACTTGGTCTCCTGCTCCCTCACCCTTGTTCATTCCTCCTCCTCCTCCTTTTGCATTCCCATTAACCTCATTTCTTCTGTTCCCTTTCCCTTCCTCAGGAATCACTTTCAGTCACACCTTAGTTTCTCACCTACACCTATTTTTCTTCCCTTGTCTTCCTGTCATTTATGTTTCCTTTACCCTTACCCCACACTAAGGTGTGACCACAGCTTGTGCATCCAAATATGAAAGTTCAGTGTCCTGCATGTAAGCCAAAGAATCAGGAATGCCTCAGTTTTTTCACTGTGGACTGAAATGTCTGCTCTTACACCTGCTTCCTCCACCCCACTTCTGTTTTTCCTCCTAAGAATGTTGCTGCCTGAGAGATTCAGTGAATGACTCTGGGAATAAAACACAAAGTATTACTGTTCTCTTCTCAGACATGGTATTTAACAGTGTTCCTTCGAGCAAAATTAGATCCTGCCCCAGCACTGGCAGACCCTTTCCTTCCTTGAAGGATAACCAGAAATGCTTTGCCTAAAATGAATTCTTTTGAGCCAAATGACAAGTTTTAACATCTGTGCTTGGCTACCACCAGGTGGTAAGGAGCTAGGAGAAGATCTTTTTTCTCCCCTGTAATTAGCTAACTGTATGTGGGGCTTCAGGAGGACAAAGTGAACCGTGTGGTTAGTACAAACTACCAGCAAGGGGCTGAGGCAGTTTTATTCACTGTGCTGGTTGTTTTTTCTCTAATGAGCTTAGGCACTTGAAAGTCATTTCCCCAGAGTGGTTATACATTGTTGTGCTTATCTCACCTGTGGGGGAACTGAGGCACTGAAGCAGGTGAAATGATTTGCCCAGATCCACATACTGACGCATAGTTGAAGCCAGAAAAAGAACCAAGAAATCTTGTTTCACACTTGACTGCTTTATCCTCTGGCCTCACAGGAGGCCAGCAAAGGCCTTTATCTTGTTTAGATGAGTGGATAGTCATTCCAAGAGGGCGCTGGGGCAAGGATATCTTTCTGTACTAATACGTGTCTTAATGAGTCCTGTTGCTAAGCGGCTTCTATGATAGATCATGCATCTTTTTCACTAAGCATTGAAATAATTTTTTAATCATTAAAGCTAATACAGAATCCTCAGAAACATCCAAATCTCACAGCAGGGGCTGAAATTAGCAAGCAAACAGAAACCAAATCCTGATTATCCCCGTGCACCTCTACAAAGCCCACAAGCAGCGTGTGCTGAAGTCAAACACGAGCCCGGCTGAGCTGTAGCTCAGGGCTGGGCTGGGCAGTCAGAGGCAAGTTGGCAAATCCTGCTGCTCCACAGTCCACAGCAAGCTTTTTCCTCCCTCAGACATGTGTGCCAGCTCCTCATCTCCATGGAGCAATAGAAAAGGAGGTAGGAGTGTTAATCATTGACCCCAGATAGCTGAGGCATCCCCTGGCAGATCTTTAGGAAGGAGAAATTATTTGCATTTTGTCAAGTGTTATTAAGTGGCAGATCTCAGCCTGGCCAACATTATTCCCCCAGCCTATTTTTGTTTTCTTTCTGCCCTTGGAACCACCTCCTCCATCCTACTCCCACCAACCTCTTACATTTTCTGTTTTGTGAACAATTAGTTATTTCAGGTGTTCTCTCCAGTCAAGTCCCCTGCTTTGCCTTAACTCGTATGTCTGCTCTCCAGCATGGGATACCAGCACCTCTTGAACTCTAGCTGCCCACAGGCTTCTCCATAACTCCTCCAGTAATCCCAGTGTATCTCCCATTCTGCTTAGCAACTCTCATACTGTTTCCTATTTTCCTCAAACCTACAGTGCTCAGCAGCATGTCATCCAATTATAACAGGAGGGTTTTTTACAGCCAAAGTGAGGTTTCTAACTTCTGTGTTAGAATAGGGCTCTTGGAGCATTAAGGAAAACACAATAAATCTCTTATTACTCAATATGCATCAGCAGCTCCATTACAAGGGAACAGGACCATCACAAAGTCACAGGACACCAATAAGCATTTTGCTAAGATCATCGCTGCTGACCTCTGTATGGACTTTTAGGGGTGAATATAGTTTACCCCAAAGGATTCTTTGGGAAAGGATAATTTAAATTTGCTCTTACCACCTCTAAGAGCCTCTCTTGTCACCCTCTTGAGAATAAATCCAAGTCTGTTCCTGTACCATGACCAGTCTCCCACTTGTGCTCCTGGTCATGTCGGTCTGCTAGACAAACTCTGTACACTTCTTCCCACCTAGCAGCCTCTTCTGGAGGTGCTGCAGAGGATGCTTGTGGCTCTTTTGTCACCACCAGCTCCTGTGCAGTGGTAGATAAGCTGCCATCTCAGCAAGTTTTATTCACAGTCCATCAAGCCATGCCAAGCCAAGCCACACTTGGATTGTAACTCTATTGAAGTCAAACCAAGTCCTGGAACTGTTAAACACTGGTGCAAAATAGTCACTAGGCAAGATTTCTGCTCTTGTGTACTCCCTTCTGCACTGCACTTACCAGACTGCTGAAATCTGATACCAAGTAATTCTTTCCTAACCCAAACATGGGTCCTAACCTGAGCACCAGAACAAACACAAATGGCCTAGAAATTAGTTACAGCAGCAGAAGCAAAAATCCAGTCTCTTCTTCCTTCCCAAGCAGTTTTTGGATGTTTCCTCTACCTAGAAGCTGTTGCTGGCCCTTCAGGGGTATTTTCTGTGGAGCTGGTAACGGATGGAGGTAGTTCACGTGTGCATGTGGGAAGCTAGAAATACCTAATTTGGCCTGTTGATCTCCACAAACATCCTCATAACCAGAGAGAATTTTCCTTCCCTGAGCACAAGGAGAGAGCCAGATTCACGATCAGAATCAGGAGAGATTCATATCCACCTCTCAGATTTACAGCAGCAGCAGCGCGTTTCTACTTTTAACAAGAAACCTCTCTTTGTCTGCCCTGATCTTCCAGGCCAGCTTGGTCTGCCTTGGGAGCTCCAAGGGCTCTCAAACTGCAGAGAAGGGTTCAAAAAATGTCTAGTTCATCTTCCCTCTCCAGCCAGAAGTATCTATTCATCAGTTGTTCTGTCCAAGGCCACCTGGCAGCCCATGAATGTGGAAGTGAGGTGGGCAGGACAGCACTGCCCAGCACACCCTGCAGATGGCAGAGGTGTAAGAGCTGGGAGGACACATCTCCCAGGGTTATCGTGGTTCGATTTGTGCAATGATACTCCAATCTCAGGAAACAGATCCAGCCTGGGGGAATATCAAACCCCTTTTGCATCCAGGCCTAGGGCAGCCTGAAGCACACGATTTCACAGAGAGGCCCACGAGCACAATAGTGCACAGGCTGACCTCCCTCCCAAGGGAAGCTTTATAAACACTACGTGCAAAGACACTTTCAGACCAGGCTGCTTTCATGTGCAATTAAGGAGCATGGCAGAGAGCAATCCCTATATAAGCAAGCCCTATGGCAAGCTCCATGCACTCTAAGAGAGAGAGCGATTTGTTTCTCATGCTGTGAGCTCGTCTGCCCTCAATTCCCTCACTGCCTTCCTTGCCTTCCCAACAGACTCTTCCATTTTAACTGTGCAAGACACGGAAAAACAGAAACCAAAACCCACATCCTTTTTTTCTGGTAGGCTTGGATTGTTGTTAGAAAGGGGCATGTGACTTTTGCTACTCCTCAGCTCCATCTGTTCACCCAAATGCACCCACTGCTAACTTTTTCTACAAAATAAAACTTACTCTGCTCATGATGCAGGGATATATGCTGGCAGCTGCTGCCAGTGCCCAAGTTAGATACTGGTCCCCTGGCATTCCCAGATGGTGGGAATTGCATATGTGTTTGATCTCAACCACCTTGGTGCATTATTTGAATGTGGCCTGCCTGTAGTCCAGAGTCAACAGCTTCCCTGTTAGGACAGGGAGGGACAGCAGGACAGTCCTAGCAGGACACTGACCATCAGCTTCCTGTCCCTTCTTTCTTTTGCTCTCTTCTTCTCTTTTTATTTCACAAGCAGAAGGCAGAAAAATAAACACTGTGTGCTGACTCTAATTTTCATTCTAGTGCTTCTCTTAATGAAGCCCAAGCTATACAGATCAGCTGTGGCATTTAAGGTACAAATCAAGCAGCAGACCATAACGTATATCAATTGCAAAAGACAATTCTCTCGGTGCCAATTTATCCATTCTGAGTTTGTTTCTAAAAGTGTCCACATGACACTTGGATGCTGCACAGCAAGTGGCAAATATAATGAGCGCTGATGATTTATTTGGAGGAAGAAATCAGAATTAGCATTTTGGACCATCTCAGCCAGTTACAAAGTGAGCGTATTTCACACAGCTCAGAGAGCTGCAACTGCAAAAATGTCTATCAAAGACACCAGAGTGGTGTTTCTCCTCTCTGTGATCCCACACAACTAACACCTGCATGATGTGGCATCAGTGCTGTCCAGTGCCCTCTCTGTCTTAATCTATATGGAGCAGCCACCCACAAGAACATTCCACACAAAGTTGCTGCTTGCACGGTGCTTTTATTGATCACATAATTCAGCCAGCATTCCCAAATAAAAACTCAGGGGGATTCCTGCCTTTACACTGCATTCATTCTCTGCCCACAGTTCTCTCCATACAATAACAGATCAGGGCTCTGATTCTTCAGGGGGCCAGCACGCACATGTAACCATTAAAATGCCAGTATTTTCACAGATTTTGGGAAGAGAGTAGACATATTTAGCTACACTGGTGTTTTAAATGATGTAACTGCTGCCCCACTCATTTGCACTGTGATTTCAGCCAGAGAAGTTTCTCCTTTGCTTTCTTTTGCCCTCCCTAGGAGTAATGGGGAAGTCCAGCAGGGAAGAGCATTTCAACATTGCCTTTGAAAGCAGGAGGAAAACAAGCTGTCTAAATCAATCAAGAGCATGCATTAGTGATAGCTTGTTCCTCTGGAGGTCTGCATTTGATGCCATATTGACACACAGCTGAGATCAAAGCCTGTCTCTGTATCCTGGCTGCTATCAGAGGAACAGCATTGGCCTTTGGGCCCCATATCTTTACAAGGAGCTCGTGATCAATGTGATTTTTTTCCCCCCCATAACAAGCACCTGTGAAATGTAGTTATCATCAAATAATGCCTAATGCCTTTTTCTCTGAAAAAGTAATTCCTCTCCATCTTTGAAAATGTTCTGGAAGGCAGTACTATGGGTTTTTCCTTTCTGCTTTTGTAAAAAAGCTGTTAAATGACAGCTCCCACTCCTGCTGAACAGGCATCAGCTGTTAACTCAGTAGGGAAAGCTCTGAATGAGATATACAGAAACTTTGGAACAATCCACTATTGTTTTTGCTTCCTTAGAATTATTTTGCCTCCTTGGAAAAAAAAAGCTTCTTTTTTTTTTTTTTTGGCTAATGCAGATATTGGGCTGATTCATGCTGATACGTTTGGAATTATTATTCTGTAATAGTCATCAGCATCTATAAAGGACCTCAGTTCTGCCAGAGCTCAGCAGCAGGGAAGAGGAGCTGACGTCTGAATAAGCCCCTGAGTTCCCTTTCAAGACAGGATAACTCCAAGCTTAGAGGTCTTTCAGGAGAGAGCAAGCTTTCTCAGGAGATATCTGGTACCCCCTGCTTCTCTTTGGGCTTGAGCTGCTAATCTTTCTCTGGGTATTTCTGGCACCCCTGGATTACGTCTCTGCAGTGCAGGGAAATTGTGCTGGGGCAGAGGGCTGTGTCCCTCTGAGTCACAGCCCACCCTGGCCTATGCTCAGGGGGCAGAATGGGGTGACAGGTTGTATGGATCAATCGTGAAGGACATTTGGGTCTGGGCTGATTAAAAATAGCCTGGCTTAGACCTCCTTTTTCAGGCTTCGGAAGGCTCCCTGCAAGGACGGGCTTTGCAAACAAGTTCAAGGTCTAGTCTGTATTCAAACTGGGTTATCTCCATTCCTGCTGATAGCCCAGATAGGGCCTGGATACCCTTGATCTATCTGGGGATAGCAGGCTGAGCCACGTGCTGTCTCTAAAGTGTTGGCTCCTGTGGGACCTAGCCAGCAGATTTAATTAGCTCCGTCAAATTTCTTTTTTGTTTTCTGTTGTTTGTGGGTTCGGTTTTTCTTTTTGGCTTGGAAGAAATCCCTGTATAAAGCACCGCCCTCCTTCAGTCCATGCTCCCACACACAAGCCACATGTCTAGGACAAGGATGCTCTTCAGAAAGGTGCAGTGTCAAGCTATTTACAGACCAAGCTTTGAGGAATGCTCAGCTTGGCTTCATGTAGGCAGTGGAGGGATGGGCGTTGTGCATGGTGCATTCCTGAGGGACAAGCCTGGTTTCTGGGCTGAAGTAACTGTGCTTCCATATGGTGAAGGGATCAGAGCTGGCAGGAGAGGATGAAGCCTTTCTTTGCTTCTGAGGAGGAGGTGCAGGAGCTTGGGAAGGGGCAGCTGTTTCATTGGGTGTGACTCACTTCCTGGGGAAGTTGTCCCCACAGGAGCCTGCGCACCAAGGGACAGAGTGTTGATGGGGCTGAGCCTTGAAACTACACAGCTGCTGGTAGTTCTGCTCTTCCTGCTGTGGGGAAGAACCTGGCCATCCTTCCCTGTATTGTTTTATTATTTGTAGTTCCCTGGGTTTTGTCTCTCATGGGGACTCAGTTAATTTTCCTTTGCCGTCTCTCCCCATGAGCAGTAGGGGAGTGCTCACCTCATTCAGATTGCAGGTGTCACTTGCCTGCAGCCCTTTGCCAGGTCTGCAGCAGAGGGATGATTAAAACCCCCAGCAGAAGAGCCCTCTTACACCTTGGGACAGAACTGCAGTCTCCCACTATTGCCTGGGCTACTGGGAGGTCAAGATCCCAGTTGTGGGATCAGAGCCTTTCTTTTCCCTGTTTTATCCACCTCCCCTATGAAGACAGGCTGAAAGAGTTGGGGCTGTTCAGCCTGGAGAAGAGAAGGCTCTTGGGAGACCTCAGAGCACCTTCAAATACCTAAAAGGGGCTACAATACAGCTGGAGAGGGACTCTTTACAAAGGCATGTAGGGAAAGGATAAGGGAGAATGGGTTCAAACTGAAAGAGGGTAGGCTTAGGTGAAGTATTAGGAAGGTGTTCTTCATTTTGAGGGTGGAGAGGCGCTGGCCCAGGTCGCCCAGAGTTGTTGTGGATAGCCCATCCCTGGAAGTGTTCAAGGCCAGGTTGGATGGGGCTTTGAGAAACCTGGTCTCGTGGAAGGTGTCACTGCCCAGCAGAGGGGTTGGAACTAGATGATCTTTAAGGTCCCTTCCAATCCAAAACATTCCATGATTGTATGATTAACATTTCGCTTCCTGAATGAGAAGCGAAAAAAGAAAAAACACTTCTTTTTTTTTGCCCCCCTTTGTTTTTCAGCCACCCAGGTCCAGCAGAGTTTAGGGGAGAAACTGCTACTTTCTGAGCAGAAAAACAAACTGCCTTTCCCCTTCTCTTTCCCACCCCCTCAAGAAATACAGCTGGATGTGAACCCTCAGGCACTGTTCTTTAGATCTAGCCTATTCTTTCTGTCCGACAAGGATGCCATTCCTGAAGACCCGTCCGAGGGTTGGAGGAGTCTCACTACTGAGAAATGCCCTGTTTTGGCTGTGTTTGCACAGTAATTACCTGTGCTTATCCCAGAGCAATAACCCATTCCACCCACTTCTGTGGTTCCTTGAATCCATCCTCCCACTTTACCGTGCACATCTCAAACAGGGAGGCAGCTGCCTGGTGAGGGGAAGCCTGCAGCATCTCGGCCTGTCTCAATTTTTAGCACTATTGTAGTTTCGACTGAAGGCTCCGATGGGCCCAAGGGAATGGAGGGAGAGGGGACAGCAGCTTCCTGTGCATTTCAGCAAGGCAGGGACTGAGCCGGTGCTGCTCACCACAAATACCGGCGCTGCCATGAATTATGCATTCCTTGTTTAAAGAGAGGTCGCTCTCATCAATAATTGAAAGCTCCCTGCTCTGCCTTCAGCATCACAACTCCCACACCGGGAGTTAGGGAACTCATGAAATCTGCATGGACTTTCTCAAGGTGGCTAGGGGCTGGTGGAGAGAGGCAGCAAAACGCAGGAAAACAAACCAAAAACCCTGCTGACAGCTTTGGTGTGTGAAATTAGGAGTCATCTGCAGCTACCTGCAGGTCTGCTCCAGCCCAGCTCCTCACAGCCCTGTCTCCTCCCCTCTCCACCTGTCTCCTCCCAGGGTACACACAGAACAGTAGGCTTGCAAACAGGGCTCAAACCAAGATTAGGGAGCGGTTCTTGAAACTTTTGGCTCCTTTACCTGAGAGTAGTTTGCTTTGGGCGCTCGCCTAGAAAATCGTTACACTGGCTGGCAGGATGTTCCCGAGGGACAGCTTGAACTGTGAAATTTGTCCCTCTGGGAAGATAAGGATCTTTAGAGTTCGTGTCTCTGACTAGAGCCATACAGTCCTGGGGCTCGGGTTGGTCCAGTATTCAGAGTCTTGTAAGCCTGGCTCAGACCTGAACCAGAGGCTGGAAAATCGCCTCTGCTGCAGAGCAAACTTTTTGAAAAGGGTGGTTCTCATTCTGGATCAGGAAGGCAGAGGGCAGAACCAGGACCTCAGAGAGCTACCAAAGCCCATCTGATCCTAACCATTTCTGAGTTATCAAAAAGGATGTAAATTGAGCACCTTTCAACAGGACTGTAGGAAAATCAGAGGCACTGGAAGGTGTCAGCCTTATAATCCCCAGTCAGCTGCGTCTCTCCCTAACTTTTACCTTTCTCCCATTCACCCAGCATGTCCTTTCAAATACTCTGCAGCTCAGGGAGAATGTCACTCCCCGGGTCATTTTGCAGCCTGGAATCCTTATCACTCTCTCAATATCTGGGTTGTCCTGCCTGTAACAAATTGTACCCTGCTGGTAATTAGTCAATAACAGATGAAGGATTGGTCACATGTGATGGTCTGCGCCTCAGCCAGATCTCATTCCTCTTCAGCATCATTCCAGGGAACCCAGCTCTTCCCTCTGTGCTTCTCTCATTGTCTTCTCCTGAATCCTTTCAGAATAATGCTCCCTGTCTCAGAACAGGAGCTTAAATGGAGACTGAATGGTGTTGCATCCCAGGAGCTGAGAAGTCTGACAAAGCAGCGTGAAGCCAAAGTAGTATGAGAAACATTTTGTCCCTATCATACTCAGCTTTGTGCTCTGTGTGTTTGTTTATTTTTTAATGGAGAACAGAAGATTGATGGATGAAATTAAGAAGAGGGATGTGTAATTGGAAAACAGCTCAAGAAGGCTACAGGCAGCATATTGAAGGCATCCATCAAACATTCAGCTAATGTTGTTAAGGGTGTGTAACACAAACAAGGGCTTCAGGAGACACTAGGGAAAAAAAGAAAAGGAAAGAGAACGGGGAATAGGCAGGAGGGAAGAAATAGCAAGAGAGGAGAAGAGCCAGCAAGAGAGTACAATCAATAATATTTGTATTGCAATCACATCCAAAGGCTCCCGTTGGGATCAGTGCTGGACTGTACAAGCACATTAAGAGGTGGTCCCTGCCCTCTACAGCTTAAACCCAGGAATTACCAGATGAACGCAGGGGATGGGTTTAGATGATCACGAAATTTTCTTCTGATGTTGAATCTCATTTAACAGGATCTACTCTGAGAGGGGTTAAAGGCAGAAGGAAGGTAGCTGGTTGTGCCAAGAATACACACTGCAATGTTTGCCAGCAGGCATGCAATTAATCCAAGCCACTTAGGAGACTTTGGTTTTAATTATAAAAAGTAGGTAAAAATATGTGCAGTAAGCCCCACTGGGGCCATCAGCAGGCTACCCAGAGGCATCGATATGTGACTGGATTTTGATGCTGTGTTTTCAAAAGGATGGACTGATGCTTTAATGGACCACTTTGTGGGAAATGTTCCATGAGGGGTGGACATTAAGAGAATGCAAAGGGCCTTTGTGTGGGTAAGGACAGAAGACAAAGGCTAAAATTATTAGTAAGCCTGGGGATTTCTGTAGTCCTGGAAACAGGGAAGAAAAGAGACTCTGAAGGACTGAGAAAAGGCAGGTGAAAGATATAAAGCAACAGAGAAGAGTACACATGATGGATTCAGGGGGAGACAGTGGGGGAGACAAGGTAACATTTTAAAGAGAAAATGAAGTATTCCAATAGAGATTTTTTTTTTTTAAGGGGTTGAAGTCAGCTCCTCTGTGAGGTTCACAAGTTACCTGGGGCTTTATGCAGGGTTTAACTTGTTCAGCCTTGCTTGCTTTGGAAAAGCAATAGAGAGAAGGTGCATGCAGAAATAAATGAGCACGGAGCACCAGGGGAGTTGCACACACAGGCAGCATCTCCACTTGTTTGCTGTGTTTGGGGAGCATGAACAGGGCTGGCTGGAAGAGGGAGGAGGAGGAAGAACTAGAAAAGGAATTCATTAAAAATTCTTCCAACTCTGATCCACTCTCCTCTGTGCTCTATTGGTAACATGGCTGCCACAGCTGCCTCCTCCTCTCTTTCCCTCCAGAAGCAACCTGAGTTTGCAGCAGTAGCAGGTCTGCTGCATAGAAACTGTGTCTGTATAATTAAGGCCTTTAATAAAAGGGAAAAAGCAGTGGCTGCCTGACTCTGGTGCAGGGACATTTGTAATTGCAAGCATACCAAAGGAAGCAAGGAGCTGTGATGACCCTGAGCAAGGGCTTGGGTGGGCCTAGGTATCTGCAGTTGTTAATAGCAATCCTTGGATTTCTTTTGTGGCTCTGTCTGTTCTCGCAGCCACGAGTGATGGGAGGCTTTACTCTGTGCTGCTACGCTGGTAAGAGAAAAGATTTCCTGTGGGGAAAGCAGTACCTGGTGTGGGTAACCTCATCCTGCCCTGTGTCTGGCCTGGATCTGCAGCTTACCAAATACCTCTGCCTTTGGCACTAAAGCTTGAGGGACACTCTTGTACCTGCCCCAGAGCCAGTGATCAAAAAGCAATGCAGTTAAGCAGAGCCAGCATGTTTGCTGCACAAGGCTCCTGCTCACATCACCAAAACACTCCAGTGTGCCCCTGGCCACGCAGCTTCCTTGGTCCACTTCTTCATCAGCTTTTTGTAGCTTGAAAGTAGTGAAATGGGGCACCATGGTGTTTCCTGAGTGAGGAGGTAAGAAACATTAGACATTAATACCATTAATGGTTGGCTTGGGGAGCAGTCAGTGGGAAAATGTTTCCCAAAGGGACTGCTCCATCATTGGTACCATTGGTGCTAGCAAGGAATGAGCTTGTGTTGCAGTAATTTCCTTAATAGGGCTTATGAACATCCACTTGCCCACCAGAGGAGTTGCTGAGACATGCTAGTCTTCTGTCAGATGTGGCTGAAACAGGATTGACAGTTATTGGTGGTAGGGCACTGACGAGCCCTGCAATTGCATATTCCTTGGTTTTTTCAGGACACCAAGGTAAAATGTCAGAGAAACAATTAAAGACAGATTCTAAGAGGTCCCAGAGGATGAATTTAGATTAGCATCTCCTAATATCTTTCAGTGCCCTGTGGCTGCTGTCACTTTTAGACCAGTTGTCATATTTCTTCTGCCACAACTCTCTAAGGCTGAAGCAAGACAATCGTTCCTCTCTGGACAGATGAGGAGCTGCTGGACCCAAATCCTGGGCAAAGAGTTGCTTTTGAGCAAAATGTGCCTGTGTCCCTTTAAGGACCTTGGTTTTAGCTGACTGACCTTCGGCACACTTAAAAATCCCTGGCAGAGCTGGAATTGAGAGCAAATCAATTTGAATCTCCTTTCAATCTTTTGTATCAGCATGATGCCATCACACTCTTCCCTCAAAATGCCATCAGCCTAGGAGTGCAGGAGAACCTGGTAGGGCCTGGTGGGTACTCCAAAGTCTGTGATTTCAACAAAATGCTGCAATGGCCAAACACTGCAAACCAGAAGTAGAAAGGGATATGGGATAATTAAACATTCAGCAGGCATCACCAGCACTGTGGAATAACCAAGGCAGGGATTTCATGGAATGCTTGGTAGATGATAGCATGCATGCCCAATTGCCTCAATGCATCTGCCTAAGGAGGACAAATTAACACTGCAGAAGTGTTAAGAGATGCTGGATATCTAGAGGATGCCTGACATTTGTTTTGTCCAGTTGCATATTCAGGCACACAAATCTTGCACGCAGCTCTAAAAAGTTGTATGAAAGAAGCAAATTAAATGGCCACAACAAAGTTCAGGAATGAGCACAAGTCTCAAAGAGGAGGCAAGTAGAAGTCCTCTCCGACTTCAGAATCAGCAACATGAACAACCCTAACTCAAGGACAGTGGTTTAATCATAGGATAGTGGGAGGTTCTTTAGAGCAACAGAAATAGCTAAAAACTTCTATTGGTACCAGAGTTGGCCAAGTTGGATAATGGTTTGGACCTCAAGTGTTAATAGAGCTCCTTGTAAACTTAGAAAACACTTTGCTGGATCAGGGCCAAACATTTGTCATACCTCCCTGCATTTTTGGCAACTTATATTTTGGAGGCCTTACTCTTTTTTCTTTTCTGAAAGGTAGAGAGATGCCTGGGCATTGGAAGCTCCCTGCAGCATGCTGAGGAGACGTAACCTTCTTACCACGCTCCTGATTGCCTTGCCATGGGCTCTTCTCCTAACCTTGTGGCACCAGTACCCAACCACCCACTACCTCAGCCTCCTGAGAAGTAAGTGCAAAAGATCTGCTGTCAGTGTGCTGGTGGCTGTGATGACTTCTGTTGCAAACCCTCAGCAGGGATGCTCTCTCACGGGAAGGGTTAAACAAAGACAGACTTGCCTGAAGGCCCCCTCTGGGTTTGCTGACAGCGGAAACATAAACTGTTCTTAAGAGTGTTAAACATGCACCTTAGGCTGGCTTTGTAGAGAGGATGCAGCACTAACTCCAGATAGATGTGTGCCCTGAACATGAGGCAGCCTGTTGGTTATTAGTCCTCTGACGTGTTTTTGGGGTTTTTTCCTCTTTCTTCCTTTGTTTTGTCCCAGAAGAGACAGATGAGAACGTGACCTCTAAAGCTCTCCTTAATGGTACATCTGCACTGAGAGAAGAAGTCTTCCCATCATGCACTCGGCAGCAGCAAAGCATAGGAGCAACGCCTAAAATCATCCAGAATTATGTGTACTCCAGGCCTCCCCCATGGTCAGACACCCTGCCAACCATCTTTGTTATCACGCCGACCTACACCCGGCCCGTGCAGAAAGCTGAGCTGACCCGACTGGCCAACACCTTCCTCCACGTACAGAACCTGCACTGGGTGGTGGTGGAGGACTCTCCACGGAGGACCAACCTTGTGTCCAACCTGCTGGAGAAGGCTGGGCTCAACTTCACCCACCTCAACGTGGAGACACCTAAGAGCCTGAAGCTGGGTCTGTCCTGGATCCCATCCCACACCCCGAGGGGGACACTGCAGAGGAACCTGGGGCTGCACTGGCTGAGGGACAGCTTCAGCAACACCGCACCCCCGGAAGGCGTAGTCTATTTTGCTGATGATGATAACACCTATAGCCTGGAGCTCTTTGAGGAGGTAAGAGACATCAAATTACATGGGACAGAAAAGCAGGATAGAGCTGCAGAGCCTCTTAAGCCCAGTTGCACTTGCAAAGACCTCGCCACTCTGCCATGCAGTGGCAGCTGGGTATAGGGCAGATGCAAGCTGAAAGGGTAAGGAACATATTTGCCATGCTATAGGCTGTGGATGTGAACAGCCACTCACTCATCATTGCACCAGCTAGAGTTCCTCTTGCCAGAGACCACAGGATGTGTACCTCAGAGTTTATACCTCTCCTCAGGGAGAGCTGACCTAATTTAAATAAGCACCAAAGACAACTTCTGGCAAGTTGTAAATCTGCGCTGTTGTAGGGGTGTGTTGGTTAGGGGATGATAGAAGAGTTGTTTGACTTTCTATCCACCTTTCCTCCTTGGCTGCCCTTCAGTTCTCCAAGTTCCAGCCACCACAAGAGAGCTGTGCCTCTGGGATCACTGGAGCTTGCCCAGACTTCTGCTGGAGACCTGGCTTTTGTGAGATGCCAAGCCTATTGTGAACTTGCAAAAATCCAGTAAACTCTCTGGTCACCGATTTAAGCCAAACTGTACTAGGCCACTTGAAGAGCAGAATTATGCATCACAACACATTTCCAGTTTTCAGAGTTGTTAGGTCTCTGTTAAGCTCATCCTTTTTACTTACTTCCAGGTCCTTTCTGACAATTTCAATAAACCCCCACACTTCTAGGCAGTAGCCGTGGATGGAAAAACAAGGCAGGAGGTGCGGGGAGAAATTGGAATAGATGAGGACAAAGATGAATCAGTCAGGGAGATTACCTGCATAAGTGTGAAGCTGGAGTGAGTGGAGTTGGTAAGACAGAGCTAGAGGCCTGGTAACAGTAGTATTTGGCATTTACAAAAATGATACAATTCTACCATAACAAAAAGGTAAAAGTTCAAATGGGATGAGAAAAGCAGAGGTTTTCATTCTTCTGCGGGACTGGATGTGGGCACAGAACAGCAGTGAGTTGTTGTTCAGAGAATAACGTGCTAAGAATTTGCCTTGTGGCTGTGGAAGCTGTAGCTCCTCAAGCAGCAGCAAGGTGAACTAGAGCTTGGCTGCCGAGAGCGATGTGATTGCGTGGGAAGTCCGTGGGGGAGGACAGGTGCCAATGAAAGCAGAGGATGGTGCACTAACAGGTTGGGACAGACATGGCAGGGTTGCATTCTCATAGCACTGTCTCTTTCTGGCACACAGATGCGCTACACAAGGCGGGTCTCAGTCTGGCCAGTGGCTTTCGTTGGGGGGCTGCGATATGAATCCCCAAAAGTGAGCCCAGCAGGGAAGGTGGTGGGCTGGAAAACTGTCTTCGACCCTAATCGTCCCTTTGCTATTGACATGGCCGGATTTGCTATCAGCATCAAGTTGATTTTGGAGAAGCCTCACGCCAGTTTCAAGCTGGAGGGAGTTAAAGGAGGGTACCAGGAAACAAGTCTGCTGAAGGATTTAGTGACTATGGACGGGCTGGAGCCCAAAGCAGCTAACTGCACAAAGGTGAGTACAAGAAATCTCAAAGATACAGTCTCCTCACTGGGTCCTGGCTGCTTTTACAGCCTCCTGCCACACTCTTTCACCTTCCATTGTGCCTGCCCTGTGCTGGTACATGTCAGTGCCAAATGATGCTGGGACAGACAGATGAACAAAGCCTGCCAAACTCTTCACAGACGTGAAGCTCAGAGAGAGCTAAGGAGCAGTGCTAAGTATGCTTCATTAATAAAGAAGCTCAGATGTACAATTTGTGCCCAGATTGCTTCTCCAAAGTCCAGGAGGAGTGGCAGAGGGTTGAGTCTGTAATTTTGCTCTAGAATGATCACTCCTCCTTGTCACTTTTTCATGTGCCCATAAAATATCTCCCAGGATCAACCGCTTTCAATCACATTCTTCAAACAGCTCTGAGCCTCACTTTTCTGAGGATCCCACCCAATGGGTGAAGTGCTTTCATAGTTTCCATGCTATTCAGAATGCCCTGAACTCTTTGTGCTTCCCTCTAGGTGTTGGTGTGGCACACAAGAACTGAGAGGCCCACTCTGGTTAATGAAGGCAAGCGGGGGTTTACAGACCCCAGAGTAGAGGTGTAAGCAGAGAGCCAGCTCCAGGGTGTGAGTATCTTTGTCTTTATTGTTTTTAGCAAGGCAAATAATCTATACCTGATTCCTTATTTCTGCTACTATTTCCTCAAAAACTGCATATGTGACTGCTCTGGTAATTCACCATGCCACCCTTTGGACAAGAAGTAGATTCTCATCTTTACCCATGTATGCTCTGTATTTCTTGCTCATTCAAGCCTCCTTGCAGACCATATGGGAGTTTTGCCTGACAGAGAGAAAAGAAGCAGCAGAATACCTCAGTTTAACTCAGTATTAATGACAAGCCAAATTCTTGCCCCTGGACTCTTTCATCCAGCTGTAAACTCCCTTTGGTGTGGGAGTTGTTCTACAGCATAGAACAAGATCACACTGCTGCAGGCAACCTTTTGTCCTGGCAGCCCTGCCACCTGTGCAGTGCTTCATGCATCCCCCTTCAGCTTTTATCCTGCATTTCATGCATCCCCCTTCAGCTTTTATCCTGCATGAACAGCTGGGGTGTGGGTGCAGCAGGGAAAGGCTGATGGAATGCTCAGAGGACCTCAGAACAAGAACCAGCAAAGCACAACCTACACAGAGTCTCTCAGTTTGAGGTGCTGGGTACCAATGCTCCCAGAGCTAGGAGTACATCTGCTGCTGAGGAGAAATACTGAATGCACTAGGAAGTGCCTTTGCAGTTCACAGAGCGGGGTTCAGCAGCAGGATGGGGAATTATGGCAACCACCACAGGTGAGGCGGGAATGTATCAGAGATCATTGACATGTTCTTAGAAAGAGAATGATGATGAAGAAGTGTCCAGATGCCATGCCCTGTGATCTCAATGGGAGATTCCTGCCCCAAAAGTCCAAAAAGAATAAAAATATCCCAATTTCAGAGTACCCAGCTTTTTCTGAAATCAGTCATAACTGTGTCAGGACACAGGATGCTGAATGATTTAGTCCTACTTTGGAAGATATTCCAGGAGTGCTTTTAGTTTTGACCCCAATATACACCTCAGCTCAGCTCTACCAGTGGAAATAAAACTGACAGCTTTTATATAGGCAGTCATGAGTATTTCAACTCCTGCACTGATCTCTGTGTGCATCACTAGAAGCTGCACTCAGCATTGCCACAGCACCTCATCATCTCTGAGTGACACCACACAAAGAGTGCAAAGCAATCCCAGTGCCTGCACACCCAGCAGCAGATGGAAGGGAGTCAGTTATCTAAACACAGACACCTGGTGCCACCACAGGGACCCTGGGGTAGCCTACCCTGGGGTAGTCCCTCCCACAGGGCACAAACCCTGTACCATTTATGACAGCTTTTTATCGATATTACAGATATCCTAGAAACCCATAAATTATGCCTGTGCTTAGGCAGCAGCTCCTCTTTTCACCAGTGTTTTTGTGAGATCCACTACAACAGGCTCATTTTGCACACTCACCCGTGCTGAGTCTGCAGTTGCCTAAAGCTATGACTGCCCAAGCTTAGCTCATAAGGACTCACAGTCCAGTTAACTGCCCTGCAGGAATCACTTACTTTGTACAGGGTGAGCAGGCCTATAAAAACTCAGATAGATTAGACCCTCCTTGCCTACTTGCCAGAGGAGAGGCTGCTCCATTGGAGATGCACAGTGCAGATGTAATGTTCCACAAATGTGCCATTTTTGGATGGGCTCTTTTGTCCTCACCTCTCTCCCTGGCCAAACACTCAGCCATCCTCTATAAGAAATGTAATGCACCAGCTATAGAGTCTCATGAGAATGGCTTCCCATGAGTGATTTGTTGTGGGAAAGGAAAGCAACCAGCCTACAAGATCAAGACACTGCCACTGATTCACCAGCAGAACTTGCACCTTAATCCAAGCCATCCTCTCCAATGGTTTCAATCAGATTGTTGGCTGGATCAACTCTGCAGATTTTTAAGGATTTTTGTACTTGCATTAGCAGTTACTTTGACCACAATCCCTTCTGCACCACTGTCTGTCATGTGGGGCAGCTGCTCTGACACATCAGGTTGGCAGGTGGCATCTACTCCAGGAGACACATGCAAGGTAAATTGCTTGACTATCAATAGCAATCAAGCAAAATCTTCAGATTGCATCTCTTAAAATTTTAAATTGACATCTCTGCTGAAGGCTTCAGTTTATTGGAAGTTCATACTATCAAGGCTGCTGAGCTTCAGAACATTGATAGGCATGATCCAGATAAGCCAGTGCTGAGAACAAAAAGAGGCAAAATTGCTCCCCTGAGGATCTTCTGTTCTTAGACACAATAGGAAGAATGTTTCCATCTTTCCCTCCTGGCAATTAGTCCTCCTTGAGGATCAGATCAAGCCAGTTAAGTCCAAGACCTCCCAGAGCCCTCCTTCCCTTTAAATCCTGCAGATGTGAGTCAGGCAGACATTGCTTGGTGTGGGATTTGGTACTCCCCTAATCTCTAATTGGACCACTTGCATGGCTGCTTGCCACAGAGCAGCCCAAAGCTATCAGAGCATACATCCCTGCTGACTGTATTGAAACACCTTTGAAACACAGGCTTTGCCTTCTGAGAACAGGAGATGAAGATTAATTCCACCTCATATTTTTCTTTCTTAAAGTCCTGAAAGCTATCACAGAAGACTGGTGTTATAAAAACTACCTATTATTATTGCTAATTTTTATTTACAGGCATCCAAAAGAGAAGAGTGTGCTTAGGTTAGCACAGCACTCCTGCTATTGTGAAATTTGGAAAGAGAGAAGGTTCATCTGCATTTCACAGCTTCCAGACAGACTGAATAGATCCTCAGATCTCATCCTCCTACTCTTTCTTTAAAAAAAATTATCAGAGAAGTTAAAATAATGACTTTAAGTGCAGACAAAAAAATCTGTCAGAAACTTTCTCTAATTAGTAAATAAAATCTCCCAGCTAAGGGAGAGAGTGCAGAGAGAGTGCAGAGAGAGTCCCTGAAGCTCTTCAGCCATATCCCAGCCCAAAGCCATGCACAGTTCAGGAGGAACCTGTTCACTGATGCCTGCAAGGTGTTTGCCTGAGCCAGGGGGGATAGCCATGTTGCATTTACACCTTCTCACCTCACCTTGTGTTTGTTTTGACAGAGGCAGAGAGCTGTGATCGTTCCTGAAGTTCATCAGCAACCATAGCAACTGTGCACCCTGCCTGTCCCGTCCAGCGCTCTGAAGAATGACAAACACCCCAAATGTCACCACCCCAAACATCTCCCATTGTCCAAAGAGGTGTAATAAGGAGGGACAGAGCTGAGGTGATGCCCTGAGATCCTCCCCATCTAGGAGAGAAGTGCTTCCCTTCCCCACTGGGCCCTGTACTTTTAACCATTTCTTAAAACTTACTAGATGTGATCTTCATTCTCCACTGTGCCAGCACAGAGGCTGAAATCCAGGATGGGTGCAGGTGCCTCCAAAGGTCTCTCCTGGCATCTTGCAAAACCTTCAGTTCAGCAACTGTGAACTGCAGTAGTTCAAGGACAGGAGTTGTCACTAAAGCACAAACATGGACTTGTTGGCCTGAGGCTGGTGTGCTCTCAAAACAGCTTTAAAGCAAAGCTGGCATGAGAGTTCTCCCTCTGAGGGAGGCACTCCAATATGTACACAGATCAGCCTTCAGTGTTGGAGAGGAACCTGTGCTGATGAACCTCATTTGGGGTTTGGGAGCTCAGAAGGGATGTGGTGCCTATCCCTCAGCTCACATCTTGAACTGTCCCTGCTTAAGGTTGTTTTGGAAAACTCCATCTGAGATCCCCAGGCACAGACACCTCTGGAAGAAGTTCCTCTCCTGCACTGGGAGACGTGGCAGGTACTGTACATCAGAGGCCATGCCTCCATGTGCTGCTGCAGAGAGCAGAAAGCAGGGGCAAAGATGGGTGGACTTGAGCGTGTTCAAGGCCTGGAAGCCTGCTGCAGCACCATCAGGTGCTTCAGGAGCCTCAAATCCTGTGCATGGACTTGCTTCCTAGACCTCCAGAGAGGAAGACAGCTCTCTGAGAGGGAGGTGAGTGAGAAGTGCTCAGAGAAGAGGAACCCTCAGCCTGCACTTATCTGCTGCGAGAACATCAAGGAATGTGGAGACATCATCGGAAAACCTATCTTGAGCACATACATGACAACTGAAATAACAAATGTGGCAAGGTTTTCCAGCTGAACTTTGAAAAGAGTGTGTGGTGCTGTGAAGAGAGAGGAGTCAGTGTCATGTGGAAGGGTTTCCCTTTCCCTCAATAAAACAGGAAGACAGCCAGGTGGGAGGCAGCCTACAAAACAGGAGGTGCAAATGAGGACCGAAGGAAGGATGCACTGGATTAAAAGCACAAGTGTTGGTACCATATGTGTGCGTGGGGAGTGGTGTCGCTGTGACTTTTCCAGGAAGATTCCCTGAATGACCCAGAAACCCCTCTGAGCAGATCTTTAAAACCTTCTTCACTCAGGCCATGAGAAACAAGGCTTAAGGCATGCAAAACACATCAAGGATTTCACAGCTGGGAGAAAGTTATAAGCAACTGAGTCATCCCTTGCCCAAGGAATTCAGGGCTAGCAGGAAACTTATTTATTTGTTGATTTATTTATACTAGAATTCTTCTCTGCCTATTCCTTGTTTAGCTTTGGTTTTTAACTTAGGTCACATGACATATTCATGAAGAAAGAATATTTTCCCCCTTGCCTCAGAACAGTGGAGCTTGGTGTTCACCGATGAATGTCATCTGTTCTGTGCTCCCTGGGGTTTCTTTACAATGGTATCTGAAACTGGCAAAATAATCAGAAACACAGCAAGGGGGGCAATACAGCGAAGGAAATCACAGCTCTTTTATGCAACAAACGTGGGTGGCACTAAGTTTCTGGCTCCCAAGCAATCACACTGAGGTAAAAACATGAGCAAAGGACTGCCTCACTCAGCAGACAGTCCCCATGGGCTCTCAGGAAGCCTCAATGAAGGGTATCTGAGAGGGGGAGTTGGTCCATATTCCCTGAGTGGAGAAAGAGCAGCCATGCATCCTGCTGTAGGAGGGGACCAAAGTATGGGAGAGGCACAGGGGAAGAGATGCCTCCTTTGAGAGAGAGAGACAGGAGAAATCAAATAATAGGCAATAACTACAGAAATGGAGACTACATTTAGTGAGGCTAAGGCCAGGGCCTGTCTGGATAAACACACCAGAATACAAGGCCACCCTGCCAGCTGTCTCAGCATGAAGGAAATACTGAATGGGGTGAGAAAGCAATGTATTCTCTGGACTGTAGAAAGGTCCTTACAGTGCTTACTGGCACCTGATAGCATGAAGGAAGTCCAGCATCCACAGAATGCTTTTCACTCTGCATTTGTCAGAGCTTTTTGTCCTGCCCTCTGCAGAAGGTAGCAGGGCTTGCACTCCAGTGGGCTTCACCAGCCCACCCTGCAGAGGCAGGTGGGCTCAATGCTTCTAGCCAGCATTAACCCAAGATTAAGTCCCCTTCTTTGTGGTTTCAATGAATGAGCAAGGGTGAGGAAATAAAGGAGTTGATTTATGATCCTCCATTTTCTCCTCTGAGATGGGCAAAGGTTCTGCCCGTATGAACAGGAGGAGTTGTGGTGATTAATTCTCTGGCCTTTAACCTCACACAGCTCCTACATAGGGTTTAGGAACTGACAGTGAGAGTCTGTAGCAAGGATCTATTCCCATTGCAACAGATCCCACCACACACATATTTTTAGAGAGCTGTTCTCTCTACATCCTTACAAGAAAGTAAAATTACTCTTTCTGTATGTACTACACTGTCAGTTCAGTCTTGGTCAGAGTTGGCTCTCAAGACCAGCCCTGTTGCACCACCTCCATTCTTGCCCTGTGGAGCAGACCCTCTGTGAATCAAGAAGTTCTGTCAGTCACTACATTGTGCAGAACCAAAACCTCATCTGGACAGCTGGCATTCCAGGCCAGCAGACAGATGGACCTGTTCAGCACAAAGACTCTGTTCCCTGTAGAGCAGCCTGAGGATAGCAAGGGCTGCTGCTGGCCAAGGTGTATCAGCCAAGGGTGGGTGAGTACCAGGCACCACAAGTTAAGATGGTTGTTTGCCAGCAGAGCAGGGTGGGGGAGCCCAGGACAGAAACAGCTGCCAGGGTTACAGGCTTCAGGGGAAGTGAGTGCAGTAAGGAGGGAAGCCACAGATCAAGCCTGAGGTGTTTAAACAAGAGAAGGCAGCGCCTGGTTTTTACTGGCATCTTAGTACCTGATATTCATGTTCTCTCAGATTCATCCAACTCACCAACCAATGAATATTACTAACCTTTCCTGTTGCAGAAAATACTATTGATGAACAAAAGAGAATGTCGAGAAAGTACTTTTTAATGGTTATTTATTTATATTGAATGGTACTAGAGCATTATTAAATATGATGTGAATAGTATGATATTGCATTGTCTTGTCTGCAACCTAAGTCCTTACTCCTTTTCCAGGAAAACACAGTAGAATCTATAGTGGGAAAAGTATCTATTTTAAGTGTTCTCATTTCAAGGCCACTCATTTCACTCTTCCTCTGACCTAAATGTTACAAGTGAAAGTCAAGCAAAACATTTCAGGTCCCTGAGACTGCTGCCTGCATTATGGAGATAAAGGAAATAGGAGACAGGAGAAAATAGGCTAAACTCCAGAGTCTCATGGCATCTCTAGCAGTCATTTTGGGCATGGTGACCATCCCAAATGAGATTGCTCTGCAAAGGTGCTGACCATGACTCAGAAGTGAGCGGTGGTCAAAACATAGGGCAGGCAGTCACTTCTCCATCCCAAGGGGAAGGGTGCCTATTAGTGAAATGTCTGTGTGACAGGAAGCCACTGTTGGCTCCTCCACAAGCCTAGGAGAAGCTTGGATATCCAGGTTCTGTTTCTAAAGCTCTCACTAATTTACTCTATCACTGGTTCAAGGCACATGACATCAGCTCTCTGGCCTTTTTAACAGCAGGGCATCCACCTCTCAGAAACATGGAAGCAGTTCTAAAACTCTTCTGAGGAAGCCTTGATGAAAATTTAGCATTACTAGAGAACAAGCCAAATTCATACCTATGTAATAAAAAAAAACCACATTCACAAAAGTGTTGCTAGAAGAACAATGTGAAGTTTACAAGCCAAGGTCCTGCAAAAGGCTGAGAAAGAACTGCTGTGGCCAAAGTACTTGAAACATGAACCTCACTAGGAAACACAGTGTCATGGCGACTGAGAGGGCACTGGATGATGCATTCACCAGCACTGTATGAGCACCCAGCCTGGTGTCAATCACTCTGCTACACCAGCTGCTCCTCCTCTCCTCAGGCCCTGCATCTTCAAGGCAAAGCTTCCCAAAGCCACTTTGCTGTACTTTCAGGAGGGATCTAGTGCAGCCCCCAGAGGACAGGGCATGGCAGAGAAAGGGAGAGAAAAAGAGCAATCAAGAATGAATCTCATTAAACAGAGAGAGGCACCCCTCTCAGTCTCTCATCATGTTCAGGCCTGATTGGAAGTGAAACTGCACTTGGAGGGAGGGAAAGCCCCCCTCCCTTGGGACAATCCAGAGGCTCTTGCACAAGCTTAATTTCAAGCTCTGTTGAAGATAGTGTTTGGTTTGGTTTGGGTGTTTTTTGGTTTAGATTTGTTTTTTGTTTTTTTGTTTTTTGGTTTTTTTTGTATGCATTCAACTTAATTTCCCAGGGAGCTGTGTGAAAATGAGAAAGGCAGACCTTTGACTGTGAATCCAGCCCAGTGCCTGCTTCTTACAGATCCAGTCTCACATTGTTTTCCTGCATCACTGCCCTCAATAAATCTCTGCACAAAGGTTGCTAAAATTCCTCCCACCTCCCTTCCACACTTCAGTGGAGACAGTTACATTATTTTTTTTTTGCATTTAAGCAATCCAATTCATTTTTAATTCAAAACACACCCTAGTTTCCACAGCTCTGTTTAAAACAGGAGCACTGTGACCTTGAAAAGGCTCAGACCTGCTGGCACCATGAAGTTCTGACCTGTACTTTGCTCTTCCTGGCTTGCTTGCTTTCTGGTGAGGAAAAGGCTCGTGATTTGGTTTATGATCCACTCATTCCAGTGCTGATAGTTGGAGGGGAAAGAGAGGAACTCTATTTGGTTTGGAAGGCTCCTGAGGGAGACATACCTGGAGATTCAGTTCCCTGAGCTCACACAGAAACACGTGCTGGCTGGTTCCTCTGCACCCAGCTGATCTGCCTGTATTTAGTTTTCCAGGCTGGAGACCAAATATACACACAGGTGAAAATACAGATTAGGGTAGGCTGTTTCCATCTGACCTCATTCTTCTGCCCAAGAACTGGCACAGGGTGGCAATTTTTACAACTACGCCCTGACTGCAAGGAAGTTGCAGAGCCACTGAATTGGGGCAGCACTAATGGTCCAGCTGCTCCCTTCTCCAAGACAGAGGGAGGCAGACATGCTTTGTCCAAATTCTTCCTACATTGAGATTTCCTACTGTGACCCAAGGAGGGATTGCAAGAGAAACATAAAGCACTACTGGCCCTGAAACAATTGCCAGCTGCAGCCCCAGGTCATACCATGAAAATCTGATTCCTTTCTTTGTTTCTTAGCTGATGCAGAGATTAATTCTTTCCTGTCCTTGGCATTGTATTTGCTGGAGCTATCAGCAGAACAGTGAGTGTTGTTTTGTTTTATGGAGGGGAAGGCAAGCAGGGTGGGTTTGCTGTCATTGTAGAGGGAATGGCACAAGGAGGATGTAAACAGTAGATGTAGGTGTACAAAAAAAGCAACCTTGTGGCAGCAGCACTGCGTGGATTTCAGTAAAGCAAGACTTTGCCCGAGGAAAAGTTCTCTACATTTTTTATTTAAAAACCCAATTAAGTTAAAATTAAATGTTAAATGATTACAATTTGCATCCAGGCCTTAAGCAATCCGCTTTAATTGAATCATGGGCTGTTCTGCACAGGAGAATGACTGAGATCAATTTTCCCATAGATGTGTCTCATGCATCTCAGTCCAACTCTGAAGCAAGAGTACTCCCAGCTCCTCATAAAAGTGATATCACTCTCTCCAAACATCTTCTTGCCATGCCATCCCATCTGGAAGGCAAACAGCAGCACATGAATCACAGAACAGGTAAGACTGGAAGGGACCACTGGCGACTATCTGGTCCAACCCTGTCACTCAAGCAGGGTCCCCTAGAGCACACTCTTCAGGACTGTGTCCAGACAGCTCTAGAATCTCTCCAGGGAAAGAGGCT
The DNA here is from genome assembly GCF_028551555.1 of Melozone crissalis. Taxonomy (NCBI): domain Eukaryota; kingdom Metazoa; phylum Chordata; class Aves; order Passeriformes; family Passerellidae; genus Melozone; species Melozone crissalis. The sequence goes on along the minus strand of NW_026535786.1, from coordinate 15,941,222 downwards.
GGCAGTCTGTCTGAGCAGTGCTCAGTGCTGTGCCTGGTCTGGGCCAGCACTCATGGGCTGGCTGCCAGGCCAGTGGCCATGCCTTGGAGTGGGATGCTGAGCTCAGGGAGCCTGGTGCTGAGCTCCGGGAGCCTGGTGCTGAGCTCCGGGAGCCTGCTCCCCTCACAGATCTCCTTCTAACCCTCTCCCCAGTGCAAACGCAGCCAACACAAACTCTTCTTCGTAGCCGTGTAGGAATTTAATATCTGTAAAATGTCTTTTCCTCTAAGAAAAAGCAGGCACATAAGAGCAGACAAATGACTGACAGCACAATCTAAGCTCCATCTTTTTTTTTAAATCAGCCAGACAAAAGAGAGGCATAAAAGCTTAAATTTTTCAGGGCGGCATGGCCATGGCAGGAGGCCTCTCACAGCGGCCAGGCTGCTGTGGTCCCTTTAGGCACTGGCTGAGGTGTATCCATTCCACAGAACCACCCAATCAATCAGTTTGGAAAAGACTTCTGTGATAATATTGAGTCCGGCCTATGACCGGACACGACCATGGCAACTAGCCCATGGCACTGAGGGCCACGCCCAGTCTTTCCTTACACACCTCCAGGGACGGAGACCCCCCCGCCTCTCTGGGCAGTCCATTGCAATGTATAAATTTCCATTCATCTCTCCCTGACCAGTTTAATAGCCAATTTAAAGTGGAGACAGCAGTCGGGGTCTCGTCTCACCGACGAGAGAGACACGGGGTGCAGTTCAACAGCCACCCCATCCTTCTCCCTCCTCGCCCACAGCGGCGGCCGCTGACGGAGAGGGGAAGATGACTACATCTCCCAGCATGCCGAGCGGCAGCACAGCCTGGCCGGGGGCCCGCCCTGCCCCGCCGTGCATTCTGGGAGCTGTAGTCTCGCCGGAAGGCGGGCGGGGGAGGGCGGGCGCTGCGCCTGTGCCACAGCCAGTCCGTGCCGCTGCCCCGGGGCTCTGAGCGGGCTGGCTCTGGCTCGGCCGGCTCGTCCCTTCCTCCAGCCCGCCTGGCTCAGCTCGCACCGGGAAGGGGAGGTCTGCCTCTCGGCGTCCTGATGAAGCCCAGCTAGGGGAGCACGCTGCCGCCTCAGAAAGTTGGAGGAGAAGAAGGAGGGGGAGGAGGAGGAGGTCTGCACAGCGATGTAGCCCAGAGCGTGGAACGGCAGCCCCTGGAAGGCACTTCAGCTCCTCGCCGTCCTGATCCTGGAGCATGGGCTAAAAACTATGTTCCTCTCCCGTATGGAAAATCATTGTTTCCTGCTGTTTGTGTTTGTCTTCCAAGCAGTATTTATCCTGATCCTCTACCGAGGCGGACCTTCGCGTGTGTTCCGCGGGTTTGTAGAGGCGCCTCAGGTGGTGGTGGTGGATTACTCGAAGCCCCACGATGTGTACACAAACCTCAGCTTGTTCACCCGGGCTCCCAGTGAGGACACCATGCCCTACTGCTCAGCGCAGTCCCCAGTCCTGGGTAGGTATGAACCTCCAAAAACCCTGGAAAGGGGGTTTGAAAGAACCTCCTTCGTAACCCTGAAGGTGTCATAAATGTAAGTTGTATCTTCTACAAACTTTGAAACAGGTGTGCTGGTGTACTTACGCTGCCAAAATTCTCTCCTGTTTACAACTTGTGTTGGTTTTGTTGCTGGTGCGAGGAAAAGTGTTTTACTGGCCTACAAATTTCCAGTATTGAGAGTTTGGTTACACAGATGTCAAGATTGTAGAGCAAGAGTGAAAACAGTGCATGGTGATAATATCAAGTTAGTAATGGTTTTTTGGTTTTTTTTTTTCTTGGCAGTCTTGTGTAAAATGACCCAACAATTTAGAAACTGCATAATATTGACCTCTGACTTGAATTCCTTGGTTCTTTGTCTTAAGCCTTATATCAAATCTGTAGTTCAATATAAATTGATTAAGTTGACTTGTAATCAGCTTAAGGAGGATGTGTGAGGATGGCACCTTGCTCTTCATGGTGATCTTCTAGTCTATGATTGTCACACATCCTTTAGGCTTGGAAACTTCTGTGTTAGACTTAAAAGTCTGGTCACAGGTTAATTTGTATTCACAGTAGGACCAAACCAGAGCTGATCCAAGAAGCAGCATTCATCCAGGTGTTGCAGTACTAAAACAGTTGAGAAATTTTAAGTCAGTACAAAGTCAAACCAGGTGTATAAAGTGGTGGTGCTGCTCAGGCAATAGTGAATCCCTTTGACTCAGCCAGCCATGAATGGATTCAGTTCCATCAGCCTGCACTTACAGCTGGTTTGGGGCCATCGCCTTCTTAGAGAACTGTGTAGTAAGTTACTCTTGTCAGCTTTTTCCATACTGCACAGGTTTCTGCATGTCTAAATGTTGTCTACACCCAGCCTTGGACTGCTGTTCTAGGAAAGCTGATCACTGCACATGGAGTCCATTAGGAGCAAATGGTTGTCCTTGGTTCACCTGGAAGCTCTGTGGGAAGCCAGTGCTCTTATGTCAGGTTGCTTACTTAGGTTGGAGAGCTCTGCTGGGACCCTTTGGATGAGCCTGCTCAGGCTGCAACCTTTGTAATGATGCTTGTTCTTTTGAGATGTTTTCTTCCTTCCCCTGTTGCTTGCAGTTAAATTAAGTACACACCGTGTGTATGATGAAAGTGTAAGATAGCTTTGGGTGTGTGTTTCAGCATTTCCCTTAGAAATGGCTCTACCAGCTCCTGAAATCCTGGTAGCACAGAGCCTTTGTGCACAGGTGCTGGTGTCATGGTCTCAGTGCGCTGCAGCCCATTCAGTTCTGGGGAGCTACAATTCCTTTTTTCAGGCTGAATTGTTTTATTTGAAAAAACACAACAGAAATGTGACTGCACCTAGTTTGTGGTCCACTACTGATGAAAATCCTCTCTCCTAAAGAGTCAAATGAGACAGCTTTAGTGTCAAAAAGAAAGAACCAAACAATTCTGCAGCTTGCCTGCAAACCATCAGATAAGTAAAAGTAGTGACGTGTATGGAGGAGGCGGACACAGAGTAAAATTACACTAATCTGTGCTCTTAGAGCTGGGAAATCTTTTTAAAAACTCCTCCTCTGCCCATCACTGAGAGTGCTGAGAGCAGGGGATGGTCCTGCAGGCGGTACTTCAGAGCTAAAATGGAAACATGATGTTAGTCACAGACAGAAACAAACAGCAAGCTGTCTGGGAGGAAAAAAAGCCAACCATGAGGCAAAGTAACTGTGTAAGCTTTGCTGTATGAAAATACTGAGCTGAGCATATGAACCATTGTTGAAGTGAAACACAAGTAATTTGGAGCACTGATACAAATTCAGCTTCAGAAAAATGAGGTCTCTGCTACTGCTTAACTTTTACTCAGTGGTATTTCCCTGGAAATATGGGATGTAAATTATTGCTTCTATCATTGCATGCCAGCCTCTTCTGGGTGTTTTGCTTTTTTCTTAGCTGAGAAGCATGCTGTTTTGTGAGGGAGTTGTCCCTTGTTTTGTATGTGATGGGCACATATGCATTGAAATATAAATACTTTATAAATGTCTTGAATAGTTGTTGCCATCATCTCTCACGAGACTGATGTTTCTTGGAAGCATTATATTGCAGAGAGCAATGCCTTTTAATATTAATTTCATAAACTCTATTAAATGAGATTTCAAATCAATTCTTGAGGACTCAGCCTCCTGCTCAGAGCTGGTAATAAGTCACAGTGCCCACTCTAAAGTGTGTTAAAGTACCTGGAAGGATGCCAAATGGCTTAAATGGTTTCTGCATAAGGGCTTTTATGAAGTGCAGCACTTTTTCCATTTATAGATGTAGTAGATCATTTTGATAACTGTGTGAATGTTAATCAGCTTGCAGCTCATCTGTCTATTTCCTGTCTCCTGAATCTGCAGCAACTTGGTTCTTCCAGGGCTGTGAAGTAAGAATTGAAGTGTAATTGCTAATCATCTCTGCCTTAGAGGAACTAGACTCCTGACTAAGCTGACTAGTGGTGCTTTCAAACACCTAGTGGTGTCCACTGAACATTTTGTGACCAAGAACTTGAAAAGCATTGCAGGTATTCAGTGTCTTCACTAATATAGTGAATAAATTACTTGAGTTCCCTCAGAAGTTAAAGTTTCTACACAAATAACCCATTGCCTGTTTCTTCCTCCTCTGTTTTTAGAAAAAGTGAAGTGCTTATATGCCAGGGTTATACTTCGTTAAACATAACTAAATAGCTTTTAAATTCAAAATCTGACTTTCTCACATTTCATGCAAGTTACCTTGCTTCAGTTCATCTTCTCCTCTCACGAAGAAAAAATTTGGTGCTAGAAGATTTGGCTTTATTGTATTATTTCTGGTTTGGTTTAAAGGGGTACCTTCCTTCATGCATGGTACATGCTGAAGGGGTTGGTGTGGCCCTCGAGGACTTTAATAGTTGAAAGTTCTATCTGTAAGTTTGCTGTTTATAATTTGCTCATGCTGTGGAAGGATTTTTTTCAAGCCCTTCTTATAGTAGTTACTGCCTTTCACTCCCATCTGTCATAACCTTTTCATGAGCAGGACCATCTGTTGTATTAAGTAGCTCCTGCTATGTTTTCTAATGGTGCCAGAGTTTCTTCTCTTGGATTGAAAGAGAAATAAAAAAGTGGCAGTGCTAATGCTGAGATTTATTTTCAGGTGCCATTGAGGCAGCCTTGTATTCTATCATTAGAAACTGATGCTTAAATGAAAGCTGTTGGTCTGATTTTTTATTTTTTTTCCCCAAGCACTGGTAGAATTACAGAAATATGACTCTGTTAATGTAGTGTGTGGTGCTGCAGTATCTGAGTGCAGCATTCACCCATGCTACTGTTCCTGTCTGTTCATCTTGTGGAAGTTCTGGTTATTCTCATTTGGTTTGGTAATTACAATTGCAAACTCTGAGTTGAGAAGTCCTGGAGTTCCTTTGGTAAGGTGGGACAGATATGGCCAAGGTCCATAGGTCCCCTCACAGGTAAATATGTTGCCTGGGGAGTGAAGCAAACAGGGAGTGTGCTGTCAGTGGCACTAGCTAACACAGACAGGGAATTATGAGACCTAACTGTACACTGAAGTTTCATATTCAATAAACACCCTCTGTGTGACGGTACAGGCACAGAAACATCTTTGGAACCATGAAAAAATTGGCCATGGAAAAATTGCTTGGACACTTCAGGGTGTTGATTCTGTACCCTGCCTCAACAGGGATCCTGTGCTTCCTAGTATGTGTAAGATGGTTTTTTCCTCCTTTTCCAAGGCTGTGCTTTGGCAGTTTTATTTATCCCTCTTTGGTCCAGCCTGCAAGTGCTCTGTTCACATTTGGGAATTAATTGGATTAGATTGCATTAGCCTTTTGTTAGTTGGACAGCAGGGAGACATGAGAGCCAGACTGTAGCTTGTAGCCAAGGAGTGTAGGGCAGCCAGAGGTTTTGGGGATGTAAGTCACACTTTTTTTTTCTTCCTTCCCTTGGCGTATTCCAGATTGAGTTTCTGAGCTGATTTTTTTGAGGTATGGAGCCAGGCAGCATAGGAGAACACAGTATCTTGAAAAACCTGGAAAATACAAATGTTACACTCCTGGAATGCTTGGGTATGGAAGGAGAGAACAGGAGTGAAGCTATTCACATTGTCCTGCTCATGCCCTTACATTCAAATTAAGGTCTTATTTTTTCTGGAATTTGAAGATTGTTGCTGCAGAATCTTAATCTGCAATACAGAGTCCCAATTGTTTTACAGAAAACAAAACCTTGCCTTTGTGGGAGAATAAAAGAGATTAATTCCCTTTCTTATTTTTTCTTTAGAGCAATAATCTATAGTTTAAATCCTTGAATATAATACTTCTTTAGCAAGCTCCAGTTGTCATCAAATCAGTGGTTAATGGTGCTTTAGGTTGAAAGATCTGATAATCAGGGAGTCCATTAATCTAAACAGCAACATCAACTACAGGTTGATAACATTGTTGGACTGAAACGTGGGAGTCTTAACAGTGGAAAGGGAAACTGCCTGCACAGAGGTAGGAAATAACCTCACGAAATGTTCACTGTAAATGTGACCTAGGTTCACAGCCCTCACAATGATTCTCTGAAGAACCACTCTTCTGTTTTGGGTACAAATATATGGCAGTGTACTCTGCTTTCCTGCTGCGGGTAATGCAGTGAAAATCAAATTCTCCTGCATTTTAAATAGTTGGAGAAGGACTGAAAAGTGATGTTTAAGAGTCAGCTATTGCAAAATCTTGCTGACAAGCAGAAGTCGGGCTTTCTTTTTAAAAACAAACCAACAAACAGAGACCAATGAACAAAACCCACAGAGCAGGATTCAGACCAGACATTTTTGACAGCATGAGAAATGGGATCAGTGGCTCTTCAGACTGACCTTCAGGGAATGCCATTTGTGTGTTCCTTGAGGAAGAAAAGGAGACACTTATCAAATACAGGTTTGCCCATCAGAAATGTGAGGTGCACCAGCTTCCTCATTGTAGCAAAATGTTCCCTGGTTCAGAATGGACACTTTGAATTTTATGGCAAATTTACTCATTAAGCCTTGTTACTGCTCTAAAAATCCTGCAACCAACCCAAAACCAATGAACCAAGCAAACCCCAAAAATCCAAACCCCCAAAAGCAGTGGAGGGATGTTGCTTCTTTCTGTGTCAGTTAAACAGGATGTGTGTGTGGGCAGGCTCAATTTTTTGTGTTTTTGTTAGAATTGTAGCAGAGATTTGAATGTAGGATGGACTGAAGGAAGCATATTCTGGACTCACTTGCTTATTTAGTCGTAAAACACACCTGTACCTTCTCCTGCTCAAATGAAAGCTCCTAAACACCAGGCCTAAATATTTGCTTTCTCTCTCTCATGCTTCATTATCAGAAGATTTTTGAGAGAATTATTTATTTCAGTGTTTTGAGAGAGAGTCTCACTTAGAAGATACTAAAACCTTGATTTAGGACAACCATAGTGTTAATTATCAGCTTGGAAAGAAAAGAAAATCTTGTTTATAGATATTAAAAAAAAAAAAACCAAAACACCACCAGCTTCAAACTTGCCTTGCAAACTTTTGGTGAAAAAAACATTTTGCCTTTGGTAACATGGCCTGCAAAGAATTTTTGAATAGAACTGTCATTTGAAATTGCCAGCTTCTAATAATGATTTGGGTGAAAGTTTTTTCCTAGTTCATTTAAGCATTGGATGGTAATCTTGTTCTGCATCTGTGTATTATTTTCTTAGAAGTTCACAGTTGTAGAAAACCATTAAGACACACTGATTTGTGTATATAAATACAAGTTTTCTGCTACTTCTGGAAGCTTTTCTCACAACCCAGGAGTACAGGCATTTAGATAATTGTAGAATTTGTTTATTTATATTGTAACAATGAGGTTTGTGTTAAAATGGGTATTTACACTTTATATGGATTCTTTTTCACTTATGACTTGTCAGTATTTTTCCATCTGAAGAATGGAAGAATTCATGTAAAAATGCAGATTTTTTTTAAATTAGGCAAAAACTCTTGAAGATATCCAGTATATTTTGTATTTTAAAAAGAGGTGCTGAGTAGAACAACAACCATGTATAGTTTCTTTTGCTATCCTGTGCCTGTTCCTGAAAATATGATATCTTTCTTCTTTCTCAGGTCTGTCATCTGCTTCTCCCAGATTTTGAAGTACTGCCTGCTTATCAAAGTGTATAAAATGAAATAATATAGCAAATTCAGCTATTGTGGCATGTGATTGTAACATCAAATTGAACTTGAAATGCTTTTAAAGGTAGAACTGACATTTTCTAAGCATTTCTATTCATCCAGGCTTCAAACTGTTTCTCCCCTGACCTGCTGAATATCCACTTGCGCGTCTTTGTCCTTGAATCTCTTCTGAAAGAGGCTTGGAGAAATTTTCCAAATGGGTAGCAAAAGCAGATGTGTCTGTTCATCTTGAATAATTTTCAGCGCTGTTTCTTTCAGCGAATGCACTTACTCAAGGATCTCATCTAAGCAGTGCAAGGCTGTAGCAGGCAGGCAGTCCCAGGGAGCAGCAGCCGTGCCGCAGCCCGGTGGGAGTGCTGGCCGTGCCGGGGCTCGGCATGCCTGGCAGGTGGTGTGTGTGTCCCCTGGTGCTGAGCTGGCCAGCAGGCAGCAGTGAAATCCATCACAGAGCCACGTCTGCATGGGTGTTATTAGCTCTCCTCTGGTGGGGCTGCTGTCTGAAGGAGCAAACGTGGGTAGCTGATCTCATAGGTCTGGAAAAAGATAGATCACTGATGTTTCTCCTGCTGATTCTTTTTTCTGTCTCTCCTTACAGTTGGTCCATTAAGCATCACCTTCAAGGTGCTCCCTAGTGAAAGGATGATCATAAAAAGAAATCCTTTTGTTCAGTCTGGTGGCCACTACAAGCCCCCTCACTGCTTTGCCCGCTACAAATCCGCCATCCTCGTGGCCTACAGGAACCAGGAGAAGAAACTCCGCCACCTTCTCTACTACATCCATCCCTTCCTGCAGCGCCAGCAGCTCAGCTACACCATCTACCTCATCCAGCAGGTAAATCCAAGTCTGGGAGCTCAGCTACACCACTTAAGGGCTGGGTTCTGAAGAAGAAATGTGACTCTTGTGATGTGGAAATAGTGTTTTATGCATGGGCTGAGAGGAGGTCGGATAGCTGTCCTGCCTCCATGACTGCTAATGGTTGAAACACCGTACCACTTGTCAAGATAATCCTTCTGCTGTTATTTGGTTCTGTTGTGGTTTTGTTGTTTGTTTTTTTTTTTCCTGGGGGTATAAATTTGTCACTAAGTGGTTGTGCTGGTTTGAAAGTAAACCAGCAGGAGTAATGAACTCCCATACAATCACCTTGAGAAAGATTTCAGATCGGAATTACAACTTAATAGAAAGATTACAATAAATGCATTAATACAAAAACGCTGGCTTTAAGTGACAGCCTGTCCCCCCTGTTAGTCAGGATGGTGGTCACAGCCTGATTAAGTGATGGCTGCAGTGTTGAAAACAATGGTCCTGTGGAAGGTCTGTTCCTTCTCTGGGTCCCTCGAGCACTGATGGTGTCCCAAGTCCCCAAATCGAGATGATATGTGGTCAGGTTCAGGTGGTACCTCCCAGGGCAGGGAGTTTCACAATGGAATGATGTAGTTCTATGAGGGACAGAATATTTTTTGAGTCCTTGGTGGTTGTTGCCAGGTGTTCTGCTGGTGCCATTGAGTTCATGATGGCCCCTTAGTGGAGACCCTTCAGGATGGGTGGGACTACTGCTTTACCGGAGGGAGGGAGGTACCACAGCTGAGTGTGAAGAGAAAGAAACACTGTCATACCTCACAGGGCTGCCTCTTTTTTCCTATGTAACACCCAGCTATAGCCTGAGGGGTGGCTGTGCACTGGACAGCTGCTGCAAACGACCCTTCTTTAAGAGTTTGTCTGAAAATGATGTAGAGGAAAGTAGAATACAGAGTTTGGTTACACCCCACAGTAGCGCTTTCCTTTTGTAACCCAGGGCAGTTGTAACTTTTGTTTTCCTCTTTCTGAGATTTGCATGTGGTTTGTCTGTAGCTTCAGTGTGACTGCTGAGCAGAACGTGGAGAGTGAATGCTGGAGTGAAGCTGGATATTTTTAGTCTATGTCAAATACAAACATGTGGCTTGGCAGGGCAGGCTGTGCAGGTCAAGCAGCCTTTTGTACCTGACATGGACTGGTGTTGCAAAAGATCAGTGGCAAGGGAGCAAGGTTTGGATTCATCAGTTAAAACCAATAGTTTATTGGGAGGGCAGATAAACTTTTTTGTTTGACCAAGATCTTTTTCTGATTTGTAAGTTTTAGTAAACAGTAGTCAGGGCAAAAGTGTTGCTGTACAACTGTTTACCTGAGGATTGGCTTATGGATGGATCTCTTGAAAGTGCATAGCCCCTGACACAGCAAAGCTGACAATTGTTGAGAATGTTGTGAAAAGGGTAGGTGACATTTTCAAAGCCGGGAGCATGGAATTTGCAGCCAGTATTGATTCATTCATTTGAATAAGGCTTTTTGACTAAAACAAATTTTAACTGAGCTATCTAACAACATCTGTGTTGTTTTGGTGAAGAAATGTAGGTTTTCTTTTCCAGGTAGGGACTGGTTCATTTAACCGAGCAAAGCTGCTCAATGTTGGTGTCCGGGAGGCCATGAAGGATGAAGAGTGGGACTGCCTTGTCCTGCATGACATTGACCTGGTGCCTGAGAATGATTATAACCTGTACATTTGTGATGAATATTATCCCAAGCACATGGCCAGTGCCATAGATAAGTTTCAGTACACGTAAGTGCCTCCATTTGCTTTCTGTGGATATATTCCAGTTGCTTCACTTCCTGTTAGAAAGTATGGGAAAGGGTGGGAACAGTGAAAGACACAAACTTAATGAGGTTTTCTGTGTGTTAGTTTTGCAGCAGTTACTTCCTAGAAAAGGATATTTTTGACCCAGGCATGCAATCTTGAATGTTTCCTTGCCTGTAGTTCCCTGTTCCACAGTTAGCTCAGCTTGGCAAATGACTGGCAGGTTTCTGTTTGACTTTCCTTTAAGAAAAAAAGTATGAGGTGGGAATATTGGATCAGGTGGAATGTGATGTAGTAGGATACAAGTACTTGAAACTGATCCAAGATACTAATTTTGAAACCAGCTTTACTTTGGTCAGTTTTGGGGGAACGTGGTGAGAAACATTGAGGGGAGTGGAACATGATGGGAATTACACTGGGTTTACTGTTTTGGGGTTTGGCATTGTCATGAGAGTGCCTGCAAGTATGCAATTAATGTATGTGTGACTTGGATCACACTGTTAGCTGTGGAGGACAGGCATTGCCTTCAGTAGTGAACTCTGGTTTTTGGTGGTTGGGTTTTTTTGGAGGGTGGTGTTTGTTTGCCTGTTTTTTTTCTCTTTTAGTCTGCCATACAAGTCCTTTTTTGGGGGCGTGTCTGCTCTGACTCCAGAACATTACATGAAGATGAATGGGTTTCCCAACACCTACTGGGGCGATGGTGGTGAAAATGATGACATTGCTACAAGGTACCAGTGCACAGGACAGGCTTGAAGTGGATCTAAGCTGGCAAATGAAGCACAGCAGCACCCTAGGAAGGGAACCAATGACATTGTTCCTTAGTGTGCTTGCAGCACCATTATAGTCCCAAATGCTGTTGCTATTGGGAATGCTTAATGTCAGGAAATGGTCAGAACCTATGAATCCAATCACTATGTGCTGGGAAAATGAAGCTTTCTCATTTCTGGGGAGCAGAATATTATTTCACATCCTTGTGCCTTCAGTGCAAGGGGTTATAACCACTTGTAGTTGACAAGTGCCTCCACTGATGTTGACAGCCCCAAGGGAGGGAAGGAATCTGCAAGCTTGAGGAATAAGAAGGTGCTTAACTAATTCTCAGACAACTGGGAATTTAAGTTAAGTGCATTTAGGCTGCTCCAAGTGTTACCTAATCACTGATACTTGGGATTAAGGAGCACAAGGAATTCTGTCTTTTGTCTGCAGTGCTGGGTGATGGAGGAGCCTGTGTACCAGTGTGAGTCAGTGACAGCAAGAGTTGATGGTTTTTCTTGTACTTTGGTTGCCATGGCAGCAGCATTCTATAGATGAGTTTAGTTCCAGGTGCTCTGCCTAATGTGAATTCTTCAAGTACAGAATCATGGCTGCAGCTTCTTTATTCAGCTTTGGAATTGCACTGTGCACCTTTATGATCCAGCACTGAGGCAGGCTCATGGGGAGTTTATAAAACTAAACTGACCGTGGAAGTCTTTGTTATTTTTGTCTTGCAAAACGTGACAAGTTACAGGGTTTTTTTCAAAGCAGTATTCATCTGGGAATTGAAAGCCAGATTTTCTAATATAGAATTCCTCCTTTGCCTTTCAGAGAAAGCCAACTAAAAGGTTGTATGGTTGTTTAGAGAGTCAGCATTTATGAGAGGAATAGAATGCCAGGAAAATAGATCTTTATATCAAGTACTACAATGCTGGGTCTATTCAGCTGCTCTTAGTATAGCTCAGGCATCTAATTTGGTTTTTGGTACCCAGGGTAGAGTCATGCCAGTTATGCATAGGAGTGCACTTCTTTGAAGAGAATCCTGGAAGGCAAGTGAATTCTATAGCTCCCAGAATAGCCCTTTCTGGAAGGGAATTAGAGCCTATGTTTTCAGAGAAAACTTACACTAATGATTAGCAGTGTTTTGGCCCAGAGATACATGGGGGCTGTGGACAATGCCTGTTAATGATTTATTCACATTCTGAAGTCTCAGCCTGCAGAAGTTAGGAATGAGCTGGCTGTTCTTCAGTGACCAGCTGGGATCTGGATTTTGGGAGGTGCTCAAGCACTTCTTACCATGTAGCAAAAAAATAATGCATCTTTTTTTTTTTTTTGACATTTCAGTGTCCAGTTTTCAAAAATTCTGTGCAAAGATTTTTTTTTTCTGGGATATTGCTTATTAAAAAGCAGAGTTAATGAAAAAAAACTGCCAGCTGCTCTTATAGTTGCCAGACTGCAGTACTCTCTAATACAAGTTGTAGCAAATACCAGAAGAAAACACTATTCTAATTGGAGCCACTCATGTGTTAACATTTTCAACTACAGGAAGGTCTCTTGGACTCTTCTTACCAGTAAATGAATGTATTAACAATTCAGTTTTAGTCTTATTTGCAATGCAAAAAACTGACAGCAAAGCTAGTTTAGTGTTCTTGCTTTTTTGTCTCTTTATGCTTGAATGTGCCATAAGCTTCTGTTCAGAAAAAAAGAAACTGTCTGAAGCTCCATGTGAAATAATGGAACTATAACACTGTCAGTGAAGTGTTATAATCATCTGGTGGCTCTGGCCTAACAAATATTTTCAATTCTGTGGCCTTTCAGCTTCATAACATTCCTGCTGTATCAGATCCCAATGGAACGCAGTCAAATGCTGCAAACATGCCAGTTAGATAACCTCAACTGAGCAAACATTGATTCTTACATTCACAGGAATTTTCTCTGCCTGAGGGCTGTCCTGTGATAACAGAGGTGTGGTAGCAGTAGTAGAGGTTTAGCTAGCACTGTTGAAGGCACTTTTTACTGGCAAAGTAACATAGGTGCTATCAGCAGTGGGCTGTGAGTTGCTTGAAAGTCACCCAGAATGCTGGGCTTAGAAGCTCTGTTCTGGAATTCTGAGACTTCAGTTCCTCTTCTCTTATCTAACTGTACTGCAGCTGAGTTTACATATGTTTGTCTGGTGCCTGTATTTATCGCTAATCTTTTATGAACCAGTCTAATCAGGCCATCTGAATGAATGGCATTTCTCAAAGAGGAGAGGCTTAATCTGGTTTTGAAACTCAGGACTGGCTTCCTTTCAGAAACTGCAAGTTTGAGGTCTTTTTTTTTCTTTTCCCTTAAAGTTTAGGTGATGGACCTCTAGGCAGCAAAAGCTGCGCTCTTAGGAGGAAGTGGAATAATGCTCATTTGTCAGAGTCAGGGGAACTGCTCTTGAATGCTCTGTATGTTGTAGTTCATTCCCTGCTTGCTCTAATCCCCTTGTGCCCTGTCAAAGTGCACTGCAGCTGGGAGCTTTCTAGCCCAAGCCTGGCCTAGAGCCCACTAGAGAAGATCATGTGGCCCTGTGCTGCTTCTGCACTTTGTTTTTATTGCATTAGCACTGAAAACCATCTCTGACCATAAGCCTGGAAGTGGCATCTCTATGCCCAAGCAAACACTTTTGTATGTTGTTTTACAGGATTCACTTGGCAGGAATGAAAATAGTCCGGACATCCCCTCACCTTGGCCGCTACCGAGTGATGGACTACAAGGAAGAGACAGAGATCCCAGATCCTTGGAGGAGGTACCTGGTGGGGCTGGGGGCTGCTCTGGGCCTTGGGGCAGCTTGGCTCTTGCTGTCACCTTCCCCAGCACGGGCTACATATGCCTCATGTCACTGCTGCTTTTTCTGCTTTAGGAAGGCTATTTAAAAGCAGCCCCCAGTCAGTTTCAACTGAATCATTCAGCTCCTGTCTTCACACTTGAAGGGTTTCTCCTAGTTTCCTGCCTTTTCTTCCTATTGTGAAGGACAGATGCCAGCTAGGAAGCTAACACATAGACTTAAACATGAAATTATATAGGGAGTAAAACTTAAAGAAAAAAATACTGCCTGTCTTATAAATAGGGAGGTTTCAGTTTGAAGGGGCACTGTGTTACAAGTTCCCAATATTAAAAGCTTGCTGTTCAGTCTGTGTGGAGTTACAACGTGCCATTAAAATAGTGGAAAGCAATATTCTAGTTTGAAGACATGAGAAAGGTGCTATGAGAGACTTTATCAAAGACTGTTTTATATAGAAGAGCTGGAGGAGGGTGTTGGGTCAAGTGTGGTGGAGGCTTCTCATACCAGCAGTGCAGATCTCTCTGTATCATCTCAAAACTCAGGTTTCCATAACAACCCTGTCAAAAACCTACCTACAGCAGCCTATGTGCACTGTGGCTGCAAACTTCTGCCTTGCACTCCCAGGTCTCTCTAAGCTGCTGACAGCTCCTTGGTTTTTGGAGACTCTAGCTGCCACCTCACTGGTCTCCCTCTCTGATCAGGGTCCAGTCTGAATTGTCCTCCTTGTTTGGAATACTCAGTGTGAACTCACTCTAATCTGTTCAGTCTGTATCATGGGAAGAATTGTCTCAGGGCTTTTCTGCCCTCTGGAAGATTCTTTCTTCTGCAGCTTCAGCTGCCAATGTTACCTTCTTTCTTCTAACTGCAGGTCTTCTTTCTCCCTCAGGCCTCCTTCCCAACACAACACCAGAAAAACATGGAAAGCTGATGGAATGAATACATTACAGTTCAGGCTCCTTTCCAGGACTAAGCATCCTCTTTATACCAAGATCACTGTGGACATTGGATATGTTCCCCCATTTTCTTAAGAGACTGAAAACAAAAGCAGAGGTTGGGTGCCACATGGGCATTCAGCCAATCTCTCCCATTTTCCTGTGGCATCTGCCTCACCTGAGATTAACCCTTTTGCCTTTCCCTTTTCTTCAAACTGTTTCAGATTTAGAAGAGGCTCCAGGAACAGGATATGACAGCTACTAAACAGTCTGTGGCTTACTGTAAAAATAGTCCAAGTCACTGTAAAACTGACCCCTGAGCCATGTCTGTGACAGCAAGCAAATCCAAGCTTTCTGGAACCTTTGTTCAGTAGCTGGATAGCTCTGTCCTGTTTTGTACTTAAGTGTTAATTGGGATGCAAGCCATTCTGTCAGATTGGCCTCTGACAGGTTGTATTTTGAGAAGGTGTTGAAGCCATTTACTGTTCTATAAATATCTTTTGTGAATTTGAGTATAAATGGAGTTATGTGTTTGGCTTAACAGTTTTATAGAATACTGAATGAGAGTGTAATAAAAGAGAAAGTTGCCCTGAAACCAGGCAAACCAGAGTTTAAATCCCTGATTTTTTTTCTGACCTGAACCACAACTGTTGAAATTGTTTTATTGTAGCTGCAAGTAATGCAGAGTGAGTGGGACCTGAGGCTGTCACCTAGTCTACCCTCCTGCTCAGAGCAGGGAAATTAATCTGCTACTACAGCTGTTGCTCAGACATTAAGTATCATTGAAGGCTGAGCTGTCTTCAATATAAAATACTGGTGAGAAATTAAATATTAGTTTTTCCTCAAGGTCAAACATCTCAACAGTGGAGCTGTGACCCTGGCAGGAAAGCATTTGTACTTACCTGACTGTGAGACTGACACAGTCAGCCCAAACCCTTGCCCTTGCTGTAAACTTACTTTCTCTGCCAACTCCGTCTGTAGCACTGCCTGCCAGGTCCAGTTATTTTGAGAGTGTGAACACAGGGTATTTTGGCTTGTTCCTTGAAGATACAAAAACTCCATCACTGAAAAGCTGCATCCATACCACTATACTTACAAACATTTAGTTTCACTCTTCTCCACAATTGGAATAATGTCCTAAAAGAAACTCTCCCAAGCCCGCCTTCACATCAGCATGTAAAGACAGTTAAATACAATGCAGAAGGTCCAGTGCTCTAATCAAGACTTCTGCTCAAATCCAGCAGCACAGTGGAGCAGCTGGTTACCCACAGCCTTTCACCTGTTTCTAAAGCAAGACTCACAGATGACAATGGCCTGGGTCACACTCTGCTAACAGTGTGGCCCAAAGCATTAAAATTTGTGGAGTGGAATTTCTCCCCCTCCAACAGAGCTGGCCACTGCCTTTCCTTCCCCATCCCTGCAGAGTAACAGGATCCTGCTGCAGAATGAGACTGATCACTGCCACAGGACATGGCAGCAGTCCCTCAGCAGGGGACACTGTGGTGTGAAGGATGAGACACTCTGGAGCTCAGTGGACTGCATTTATTGAGAAATTTGTAACATCTCCTTACCCATTACCATTACTGCTCTTCTCTCACACATAAGCAGTTTTTCCTTAGGCCAAAAAAATTAACTTTTCTCAAGTTTGTAGTTCTTGAAGAATTACTGTGCTTTTAATGAGACCAAAAATAACTTTAGAAAGAGTTGCAAAACCAAATATTTTTTCAGGGACTTGGTTCAAGTCCTTGGACCAGCCCAAACAAGGACACATTTTCTAATGTCCCAGCAAAAAGTGCATAGAAGAACACGAGGACCTGTCCCTTGGGTCAGTCCATAACTCCAGTCCTCACAAAAGGAAACTCTCAACCACCCAATGAGATGCTGTGAAGGAGCACTTTACTTGCTCCTGTGCTACTGAAGGACTCTCCCAAGCAGGTGCTGGAAGTCATCTGCTCTAACAGCAGCCACAAAGGAGATCTGTTGCCATTTCCTATAACCTGGGAGGTGCTGGCCCCTATGAGACCTTGGGCTGCACACTGAAGTCCACCGTGATGTTGATGTACAGTGGGTTGTGTTCCACAGAGAGCAGTTGATAGGAACAGGAATTCAGCCCGTCTGTCTTCCATGTTCTAGAGACCTGACGGAGGAGCTTCATCCTGAGGACAAAGAGGAGAAGAACCTTCACTGACATGCACAGGAGAGGAGTTTTGATCTCTTTCCCAATGGCAGTAAATTTGGAAGCAAAGCTAATGCTATTTTTTATCTACTGTAAATACAAAGTCCTGTTGTTCCTGTTTTCAGCACAATCACATATGGGGAGAAAAATCCTTTGGCTCAATCTCTGAAATCATACTTCAATCATACCTATGGAAGTGTTTTTTTGGAAGTTTCTATGGAACACCACCCAGTCAGTTCTAGGAAGATCTCATGCAGAGAAAACAGCTGCCAGCTGTGAACAGTGTTGTCACAGGGGTGTCCCCCAGAGCCTCTGGGTACCACAAGAAGCCTGTTTGGCCTGGAGCAAAGACCTTGTCCTGCAGGTGCCTGGCTCAGCCACAGACCATGACAGTGCAAGGCAGAAACCTGTTCCTGACCCACCTCTCTCGATTCTCCTCGTTACCATGGTCACGGTTGTGGAAGATCATTGTGTACCTGGCCACATCAGCAGGCGGCCTCACCACTTTCATCTTCTGCATCTCAACCCTGCAAGAAGCAATAAAAAGTGTTGTGAGGAAGACAACATCTCTAAACCAGCTGTTAATGAAAAAAACCCAACAGTTGGAGACTTCTTCTCTTGTAGATGCTGTGGAAGCAAATACAGAGTTGTAAGAGCTAATCTGCATCTCTTCCACAACCCATTTTGCCAGAGAATTGAGGCTCAGAGTTGCATTCCTGGAGAAGAGGTCTTGGGTGGGGGGGGGGGGGGGGGGTGACAGATACCCCTTTCTTTTGAACAGAAGCAGGTAACTACTTACAATAGAGATGTAGAGCTTTAAGCAGACATTATACAACACACTACATTTATATCAATATTGACTGGACTACTCTGCACTGCCCTGTAGCAAGTTTCCACATGTTCTGCAACAAGTTCATCTTAACCCCTGCAATAAAACCCTTATACTTGATAGTTCTCCAAAAATAATTTACAAGCTTGTTTTCTTTTTCAGTAGCTGCCAGACAGCTGCAAAACTTTTATTTGTTCACATTAAGCAAATTTCTCTGAGAACAATGCCAGAAGCAATGAGCCCTAAGCACAGATTTAAATATCTGACATTAAGTTGGAGCTTCTGACCTTACACGTATCTGTGGAGCACAGCTTTGCCCTGACATCAGAAAGAAACTTTATGACAAGGGAATTAAGGAATAGTCCACCTTTTGCTAGTCACTCATCAGCTGAAAGAAAAATAGGAAACCAAGATTTGAAAAAACTGAGCCCCTTACAGATTTCCATGACTTTGTAGAACTAAATTATCAAACAACTACAACAAATGATCTGAAGAATCTCTCTGAGATACACGCCTTAGGAGGGGGCCCAAAAGAGACCATCACCTTTGTTCCAGAGGCAGATGATCAGCAGAATGTGAGAGTCCCGAGCACCGAAGGGATGCTGCCATCTGCTGACTTCCCTCGGGAAGGCTCCAAGGATCTCTGCACAACAGCCCACCAGACAGCAAGCTTGCCATTACCTACCCCTGCAAACTCGGTCACCAGGCCAGCCCAAGGCACAAGCCAAGTCCAGCTGCAGAGCACGCACCGGGTCGGGACTTGGTTTCCCCACCAAGACCTCAATAGTGCAAAGTTACAATGTGCCACACAAAAACATCACTTGTTTCCAACCCCTTGCAAAGATCATAGAGACCTTCAGCAAATCCTGCTGTGCAAGGGAGTATCTGAAAGAACTATCACCCATGGGAAGCCAGGGAATAAAATAGCACCAAGCCACCCCCTGAACTATAAAAGTCAGCTCCCAGGAAGTCACAGAGAAGTTGGTGCATCTAGCCAGGAGTAAGAAAGGGTTAAGGGACAGAAACCCATACCTGCAGCAGACCTTTCCAATTTCTTCTGATAGAGCTGACCAATCTGCTGAACTGACACCGAGAAACACTTTTCATTTGCAAGTTCCTAACTTCTAACATACTTAATCCCCTCTATATTTACATAACATCACCAGGGATATAAATTTTATGTCCCCAAAATGTTTGCAAATTTAAGCAACTGAAAAGGATAAGAACTTAAAAATGACAGAGTATAAACCGAGTTACAAACTGATAGGCTCTGCCAGCAGAGCTTGTAGAGTTGTGGGTTCTTATCTGCTGTTTGCTTGTGGTTTTTTCTCCATTTACTAATAGCAGTGCAGGATTAGAGGGTTATTCCTAGGCAAAGAGCAAAAGTTCAACATAAAAGTTTGGTAGACTTCTTTGTCCCACTAACCTCTCCAGACAACAGGTTTCTCCTGCGTTGACAGGCACATCTGAAAATGAGTTTTCACAAGAGCAAAGGGCATATGCATGTATATGTAGCCTTTCTAAAATTCAAGTTATTTTCTATCTTCACTATAATCAACACTACACAAATACCAACTAAGCCCTACTTGGATTAAATCCAGTAGTCAATGAATGCAAAACACCCAGTCCCACCAAAACACTCCCACATTCTAGGAAAGCACTGGAACTCCATACATTTGTGCATCTCTGGCAAACCACACTCCAGACTTCAATTATAACCAATTTCCAAGCTAGAATACAAATACTGTGTGTCTGAGATAAAACCAAAGCAGACCAACCAAATAACTTAACCCACACACAGCCAAAAGTGCCGTGAGGAAGAGGATTAGGCATCAGACATACCTAACCCTTGCAAAGAGGAAATGCTCACAGAACTGCATCTTGGACTTCACATCTCCACTGCAATACTGTGCCGTGCTGTTCTGAGTGAACGCCCCTGGGGTGTTTTGCTCTTGGAGGCTTAGTGCAAAGTTGGGCCAACTTCTAAAATTTCTTAAAAACCAATTCCTCATTGTTTACCTGATTCGAAGGTCATCATCTTCTCCACCCCAACCCCAGTAGTTGTTAGAGAATCCATTCACTTTGGAAAACTGATCTCTTGTAAGAGCAGTAACACCTCCAAAATATCCCCGGTACCGTAACCTAGATGTACAAGAAGAGAGAATGAAAAATTAAAAGTCAAATTCTATCAACAATGAAAACATCACCCTGATAACTCCAGGTCTAGACTTGTCTTTCACAGAGTTAAGGGTGCACAGATCCTTAAAAGCTGGTCCTGTTCTCTTTCTCTTTTCATAAAAAGATGATGAGTTGCTTTAGGCCAGAAAAAATTACCTCTCCAACTGAGAGAACAGAGTCTTATTCAGAAGCTTCTCTCTCTTTACAATTCCCCTGCCAGCCAAGCAGGTGCTTCATTTCAGGGACTCTCAGGTATAGAACAGCAACACAGCTATGCACTAATATAGTGGAAGCTCTGCAATAACAACAGTGAGCCACTGATTATCTTAGAGCTCAATCTGAAAAACTTGGAAAGAAATTAGCTCACAGGCAAGGGCATATGTGCTACTGTGCCATAAAAATTCTAAGATAAGGTACAGTGCAAGTTACTTAGTAACCCAATGCAATGGAGCTCAGCTCTAAAGGAGATTAATTTCTAACTTTTACCTTCCTCATCCTAAAAAATGCATGTTTTTACAAGATGTTTACATATCATGTTTGTTTGCCTTCTTAGGCCATTCTGCTAATTGCTTTCTATGATGCTCTCTGTCTTGGCCCTTAAGGGAACATTACAACACAGCCTCTATTATCCTGCCCCAGCCCATTCAGAGGTGATGGGCACATGGCTACAGATTGCATTTGTACCTGTATGTGAATCTAAACAGATGAACAAATTGCCAGGGCTGGAAAGTACACATTATGGCATTGGACATGCTAGACAATGCTTATTATTATTTCTGGCTTACCATCAATGTAATTTAAAAAACACCAAAGGAGAAAATAAATCAACACAAGACCCTAACAACACAACCTCCCTCAAGACTACTTTTCCTGGCTGATTTATGGTCACAGCATCACAGAGGAATTGTGTACATCACAGAGAAATTGTGAATTTGTGTATAAAGGGACCCCTGGAGATCCCATAATCCAACCCCTCTGCTCAGAGCAGGGTTTACTAGAGCAACTTGCTGAGGAACATGTTCAGTCAGATTCTGAGCATCTCCAAGGATGGAGACTCCACAATTTGTCTGGGAAGCCTGTTCCAAGTATTTGACAATCCTCACAGTAAAAAAAAAAAAACTTTTTCATATGTTTAAGTGGAATTTCCTGTTTGTGCCCATTACCACTTGCCTTTCACTGAGAAGGATCTGGCCCCAGAGTCTGTCTTTACTCCCTTCCATCAGGTATGTATACACATTTCCAAGATCCCCCTCTGCCTTCTCTCTCAGCCCCAGCACTCTCAGCCTCCCTCACATGTCAGATGCTGCATTCCCTTAATCACGTTCTCAGGCTCTCCTCTGGACTTGCTCCAGTGTGTCCCAGAACTGGGCACAGTACTCCAGGTATCATCTCCATGGTGCTGGGTAGAAAGGAACAATCACCTCCCCAAAACCTGCTGAAAACTCCCCCCCAAGATGCCACTGACCTTTGTTACAAGGGCACCCTGCTGGCCCAAGGTCCTTTATGGTAAAGCTGCTTTCCAGACAGTTGGCCCCCAGCAGCTACTGGTGCACAGAGTTACTTCTCTCCAGGTGCAGCACACTGCATTTCCCTTTGTTGAACTTCTCTGTTCTGATTCCTGCTGGCCACATTCTCCAGCCTGACAAAGGCCCTGCTACACAAACCAGCCCTGTGAGATTTCTGTCCTCTGAAAACCTGCTGAGGGTGCAATCTGCTGCATCTTCCAGGTTATGATGAAGACTCTAACTAGTACCAGCCCCACTATAAAGGTCTGCTGTAAACCACTAGTGACTGGCCTCCAGCTGGACTTTGCTCTATTGATAAAGAACCCTTTGAGCCCAGCAGTTCTGGCAGTTTTAGCCCCTCTCACTGTCCACTTACCAGTCCATACTTCATCACTTGGTCACTGGGGCCATTATGGGAGACAGTGCTGAAAGCCTACCTAAGATAACCATTATCCACTACTGCACGCTCATCCAAGCTAGTCAAATCAGAGAAGGCTATCAGGTTGGTCAGGCCTGACTTGTGAACAGATTTGTTCTCTTTCCTTTATCACCTCCCCAGAAGAGAGAAGCCACACAGTAGAGGAAGCTCCATCAAGTTTTAATTACACATTACTACCGTGAGACTTCTGCTATGGATACTCCAGAGGAATGCAGTAAACAAATGGAATGGACAGCAAGGAGGACCCATAAACAGAAATAGCAGGCAGAGCCCTCCCCAGCCCTGCTTTCAGGACAGTCACCTACAAGGCCACATCCCATTCCAGCAGCCTGACTGTTTGGGAACTGCTTTTCAGGCACACATCCATATACACACCCCAGTGCTCGCTTATTCACCCCGTAATTCCCCTGCACCGCTGCAGAGGTGTCACAGACACATTTTATGAAAATCCTTTCCTTAGGATTTTTTCTCCTGAGAAGCTGAGGCGCCTCAGGAACAAAATGTAAACAATAATTATCTGCTGCTGTGGAATGCAACAGGTGCATCTGTGATTGGTCTCATGGGGTTGTTTCTAATTAATGGCCAATCACAGTCCAGCTGTCTCAGACTGTCTGACAGTCACAAGATTTTATTATCATTCCAGTCTCATTCTAATCCTTGCTAGCCTTCTGATGAAATCCTTCCTTCTAATCTTTTAGTATAGTTTTATTGTATTATTTATATGTATTATTACATATCATAAAATAATAAATCAAGCCTTCTGAAACATGGAGTCAGATCCTTGTCTCTTCCCTCTTCCTGGGACCCCTATGAACACCACCACACAGAGGAGACACCAAAGGAGCCAGAGCTGGGGTGCACTGGCAGAAGTGGGGCCAGTAGGACAAGGGGAGGATTCTCCTCCCCTGCTCAGCCCTAGAGAGGCCACACTGGAGTGCTGTGTTCAGTTCTGGGCTCCACAGCTCAAGAAAGACAAGGAACTGCTGGAGAGGGTGCAGCAGAGGCCACAAGGATGATGAGGGGTCTGGAGCATCTCTCTTATAAGAAGAGGATATGGGAGCTGGTCCTGTTTAATCTGGAGAAGAGAAGACTGAGAGGGGATTTCATCAATGCAAATAAATATCTGCAAAGTGGGTGCCAAGGGGATGCTGCCAGACCCTTGAATGGTTTCCACTGACAGGATGAAAAGCAAGGCCATAAACTACAACACAGAAAGTTTCACCTCAACATGAGGAAGAACTTCTTTGCATGGAGGGTGGCAGAGCACTAGAACAGGCTGCTTAGGGAGGCTGTGGACTCTCCCTCTCTGGAGACATTCCAAACCCACCTGGGTGAGTTCTTGTGTCACCTGCTCTAGCTGACCCTGCCTTGGCAGAGGGGTTGGACTGGATGATTCCCAGAGGTCTCTTCCAACCCCGTCCATTCTGTGATCTGTAACCAGGACAATGCTGCCCACCCAGCCCTGCTCAGGCAGCACAGATCTGGCAGAGCCCAAGCATAACTTGCTCCCAGCTGATGTCACCTGCAAAAATGCATCTCTGTAACAGCCCCCATAACTGCCCTTCCCTGAGGACAAGAGAACATCAGCTCCTTTGGAATTCTTAAAATTGGACAGAAGAACACAAATAATAGGAATGGTCAGGAGGAAAAGATGTTGTGCTGGTCTCAAGGAAAAACCTTAATTAAAATAGAAGAGTTTTCCCAGCCTTATCTTCAAAACTTTAATATGTAAGTCTTCTGTCTAAAAGAATCCAAAACTGAGCTGTAGTTTATGTAGCTAAAGATAAAGCACTGGATCTCCAAAGGCACATGGCTGCTGAGATTACTGCACACTGCATCACAATAGAATATAGCCCCCTGGAAGAAAAATAATTCCCCCCACCCCAGATCAGGAAATTAATAAAACCCCAAAGCCAAAAAACAGACAAACAAAAAAAAAAAAAAAAATAGAACCCACTACCCTAAAAAACACCCCAAAACCAACATTAAAAAGTCCCACAAAACACAAACCAACCCACATTTCTGCCCAGGACATTTTGTGTTAATACAGAACATGGATGATTCAGTTTTCTCTACCTTATCTGGGCAGCATGTCTCAGTATGCTCACCTCAGCTGCAGCAAAACACTGAGGTCACTCAGCTAGGATTGGTATCAGCCTGTGGTATCAGCTCAGTTCAAGTATCATTCTTGAGCTCAGAATCTGAATTCCTTCAGACATGCCTTGGAAGCAGAGCATCATTAACCCCACTTCATGGATGCATAAACACAGGCAGTGACACAGAAGAAGTGTTACTTATCAATTCAAATTGAATTATCAAATTCAAGCCACCAGCATTCCAGTGGAATACTCTGCAAGGCTCTGCAAGTGCTCCAAAAGCCTGTCACAAGCCTAATACATATGTAGTTGTTCCAGTTTTCACTATATGACTGGAACATTAATATTATTCTGTGTCAGTATTGGCACATCCCACCTCATTCTCATATGTTTAACAAAGGAAATGCAGAAGCAAAGCAGAGCTTTACTTCAAAGTACTTTGAGATCAGCTTTTGAAAAGCCCATTTCTAATCAATATTTAGAGTGACGTGACATGAACTGAATCTTGAAAGAAACAAGTTCAATGAGAACATGTTTGGTCATTAAATTCACCAAGCTCAGGAGCCTTTTCTCTCTGAGGTAGACTGAACTTGACTTTTCACCTTGAACTATTTATATCACATGAGCACCTAGGGGACTCATTTAAAAATCAGAATGATCCTGTGTTATACACTGTTCAGTCAAATAATTAAAGGACAGCCCTATGCCTTGGCAAATTCCCCTACTTGAGCTCCCAGTATCAGACATTACCTCTTCAACAGCAGAAGTGAGCAGCAAGTTCTGTTACAGTAAGATCACACCTTCAAATCACAGGATCAGGAAACTTGCAAATGTGTATCTAGTTTTGCCAGAAGGTCTCTGCACAACTTCAGGCACATTGCTTTCCTCTCAAAATGCCCCTTAATTCAACTCCAGAAACCAGAACAATGACAATCATCATTTGTGCAGGTGACCACAGGGCTGACTGCAGAGGTGTCTGTCCAGTTCTGTACCCCAGAGAGGTGAAGTGTTACCACCAGAAACCTCGTGCCATGAGGAAGGGTAGATACCAGCACACAGCTCCATCAGAAGAGGAACATTATCAGTAACATGGCATTTCCCTGTTGGTATTCTTTCCATATTCCTGGTTTCCTACCTGTATCCAGTATTGTTCCTGCCAACTACAAGGTGCTTTGGTTGTGTGTCGCACATGTAAATGTTAAAGTCATTTTCTGGCACCAGATCCACATCATGGAAAATGAAACAGTCCCAGTTTGCTTCCTTTAGGGCCTCTAGGTATCCTACATTCAGCAGTTTGGCTCGATTAAATTTGGTGTTGCCAGCCTGTGGAAAAGAATGGGAAAAAACAACTCTGAAGAAGGTGCCACAGCTTTTGAACCAGAGCTGCTCCTGGGCACTTGTTCTGATTGCATGGTTGCAACCACACCCGTGTGGCTTTTCCAGCACCTCGGGAGCAGTAACTGCACACGGTCCCCTGTCACACTGGGCACAGCACTGGAGTGGCCAACAGTGCAGTGTTTCTCCAGCCTCCAACCATCACAACCACACCCAGCCAGGGCCAGGAAAGCCTGTGCTGAGCTGGGCACCACAAGTGTGATTGCTCCATGGCTCAACCACCCTTCTGTCCCAGTCCTGGAGCTACCCTCAGGCTCCAGAACAGAAGAGGTACCAGTACAGTCTACAAACGGGTGTTCCATACAACTGTGTCAGTAAGGCTCATGGAAGTTCTTTTTAAGAAAAGCAAAACCAAACCAAACCCCCATGTTAATCCCATGCTAATTAGTCTCTAGATGTCAGAGCCCTTGCCATGAACTATTAATGCCTGTCCCCTCAGTTTGGAGGACAGCAATGCTGAAAGAGCTCCCTGTATTTCCTCAGCTCACATGTAAGTGGCAGAGTGGGAGTGAAAAGCAGGTCTCTTCATTTTTACCTCCCACCTATAACCTGATGACGCTGTTGCAGGGGATGTGCTCCTAGCACAGAGCTTCACCTTTTAACTTCTCTTCATCATTTGCTTTTGCTGTAAGTTACTTAGTATTCACTTTTCAAAAATCTAATTCTTCACTTCTCAGGTGCAAGTATATCCACACACACCTGGCAGTTTTGTAAGCTTATCATGTCAACATTCAGTTTGGAGCAAGACATGTGCTTATCTTGCTATTTTCGTTTTTTACCTGGCTGCACACTGTACCAGTCTGCAGGAGGCTTTCTGCTCCTGAGGACAAAGTGGGGATTTACCTCAAGTTCCCACTTGGGAGCCAGAGGGCCAACCCCAGCCCTCCCAGACACAGACAGAACAGTCATTTTCCTGAGCAAGGAACCTGTGTACTTGAAAGAATAATAAAAAAACGTTTTCAAGAGAAACTGCTTGGAATTCTAGCAAATTTTCTCAAAGGTGCCTGGACAGAAAGAGGGCAAATGGAAAATGAGAAAGAAGCTGGCCTCACCAGGCTGAGAGAAGGTGAGCTGTAGAGAAAAGCTGTTGTATACAAAGCATGTTTTATTGTTCTAAAAAGTAACACTTTGCTCTAAAGTAGAATTTGTTCACTAAAACAACCATCTGCCCCAGAATGAAGAAGATTTATGGGATTTATGACTCCATACCTGCAGTCTGAAAAATACAATACAGTGCCCATTCTGAGAAATTACAAGATGGATAATCAATTGCATCCATCCTCTGGAGGGAAATTTTCCAGTAAAAAGTTTAGATACAATTTACCCAAAATCAAGATGTCAAATTTCTGAATGGGGGTTTTTTTGGTGTGGTTTTTTTTTTTTCTTAAAAAGTCCCATATATAAAAATACCCATGAGACAGCCTCCTCCTGAGGATGAAAACATAGGTTATTGAGTGAACAGAACAAACCAGATGTCTGGTAAGGTACATTTGGAGAACATCACTTGTGTCAAGTATCAAACCCAGCTTAGTTCAGGACAGCCTCTTCCATCTGCTTAAGTGCTGTTCTTATCAGTGCAAGCCACCACAACAGCCAAATGCCAGCTGACCTGGCTTTCCAGGAAGGGCAGTTTGCCATGTCAGACCATATACTGAACAAACAGCAAAATTTACTCATCTTTTGTTGAGGACAGAGTTGTCTCCCTTTGTTTCTATGGAAGAATAACACTGACCACAGGACAAACTTATGTTGGGAAAGAAATTATTCACCCTCTAGGGATTACAAACTCACATTGTTTGGAGTGCAGCACTCATGTATACACACATTTAGAGAAGCACAACTTTAGAGATGTTAAAAGCAGCCCATAAAGAAGAAATCTGGAATAAGCCCTCCAGTGGCTCACAGAAAAAAAATACAAAAGGCCCATTTAATCTACCTCCAAAGTAGAGTGTGTATTGTCTTTCCTCAAAAGAGACCTAGAACAACTTCTGACATCACAAATCGAGGGAGAAAATGGATTTGCCCCAGAAGAGTTTTGTTAGACCCACTTTCCAGCCTTTGGAAAAGCTATGTGAAAGCTTCAACCTTCCAAGCACAATCTCTGATAGAACAAGTTCAGACTTGACACTGCTGCACTCATCAGACAAAACTTCCATACTTTTGTATTACTTATTGCTAACAGGACAACAGCAGTTCTCTACTTCACATATTTCAATAAATTAAAAAGATATGCCCATTCTCCCAGTAATTTATTGCTAACCACTGCTTCCTGCTAGAATGAGCCAGTAAATGATTATAGTACATATTAATGCAGAAAAAAAAGCCCTCTTTTTTCCACTCTAGAGGCCACATGATGACTCTAAACAATGAAAGAACAATTCATTCCAAGTAAAAATATCATGCCACGACTTTTATTGCTCTTCTGCTGAGACATTCAGCTGAGCAGAAGCTAAGAGTGGAAGCTTTCACCTAGAAAGCACTGTCTCATTCTGATTCTTGACTCTAGGCTCTTTAATCAGGAGGGAAGAGAAACTGTATTAATTTATCATCACCTTTTTCTTCAACTGTCTCAAATGACTTTTTGGAGCCAAAGCAGAACATGCAAGTAAACAACAGTAAAAGAAAGCAAACATAACAGATGATCAAGAAAAAGACAACATATTACAAAAGAGAAATATATAATGCTTTTAGCACATGCAATTAGAACATAAGCACCTTGATGAAAGACAATGTGGCACAGGTCTGCTTAATTTTAGCCACTGGAACAGCCTTGCTAGAAAAAATGTAAATCAAGAAATTAGTAAATCTTTCAGGAACCAAGCGCTCTTCCATGTCAACTACTTCCCACTGCACTTGCTGGGCAAACAAAGCAGCTACAAGCAGCAGCTGTCATGTTTAGTTTGAGAAAGCAAAAATAAAACCACAGTACACACAACTTACTAAGCACAAGAGCCTGACGGGAGAGAAGGGCTACAGACAAACTGGGGCCTTCTATCCAAATGACTCTGAATGTGTGTGAAGACAGACAGGCCAGCCTAGTTACATGTGTGGATACTGCAAGAGAAGTCACTTGCATTAGCAGTGCAAAAGATGCTTACCCTGCCTGTTAACTCAGAAACACCAAGTTACTCAGACTGAGAAATTAACACCAGTTAGAGACACTGCCAATACTCCCCAGCCCTGAGATCCAGGAATGCCACCAGCAGTGCAGGCAGTGTTGCATCCCTCAGCAAGCAGAATTGTTGGAAGCAGGCTTGGTGTCAGACAGCAGATGCAGCAGAAGCCCCTCCTCAGGCTGCAGGGCACAGCCATCACCCTCACCCAACCAGCTCTGCACAGCTGCCTCACCTGGTGGATGACATAGATGCCATAATCCAGCTGCTGCCTTTGCAGGAAGGGGTGCAGGTGCTGCAGGAGGTACAGCAGATGCTTTTCCCGGTGGCGGTGAGGGATAAGGATGGCCACGTGCTGCAGGGCTGAGCACTCCACAGGGTGGTACCTGCCCTTGGCTACCTGAGGGTTCTCCTTTTGCACCTCTTCCAGTGTAACAGATGGTTTGAAGGAGAGTTTGCTGGCACCTCCTGTAAGAGAAGCACAAGAACCTTTCCTGAGTCATTTCAGGCTGTGGCTGGCCCAGTCACGTTATGAGGCACTGTGTAACCAGTGTAAGAAATCCAGCTTCAAGCCCCAACTGGCTTCCCTGCCCTTCCAAGAGAAAAGTAGCACTACAAGGATTCTAGGCAGGCAGTGGAAGGAGAGGATGTCAAGCATGTTAGTTGCTTAAAGTGACTGTGAAGTAGTGGCAATAAAATAAAAATATTTTTTAAAACCCCAAGAGAAGATCTAAGCTACTGCAGAAGAATCGGGCAGAATGACTGCCAGGGCAAAGCAAAGGAGAAGAAATGGAAAGAAACACAGGACTGTGGCTGTAAGAAGTCATCAGTACCTAAAGCACAAAAAAAGCACAACAGGCTTAAGGCTATAAATTAATAAGATAAAACATACCAAGGCTTTCTGTAGCCAAATGAAATTTTTATCCCTTCTCTTGCACTGAGCTATAATTCCAGTTCCTCTGAACTCAGCAAGCCCATGAAAAAGTATGATACAGGCAACTGTGATGGCTGCAGTCATTGCTGCATTTGCTGAATCAAATGTGTCTTGGGGTCAGGGTGTGCAGGGAGACAAAGGTTTATGTACTACATCAGGGAAGAAGGAAGAATCTAGCTTCCCAAATAAATCCCCAATCAGGTTCACAATAAGGAAGAGAAAGAGGATAATGATATGATACTGATAATGACGCTAATGACACGATAATGATGCAAAGCAAGAGCCTGGTGCTGCTGGCAGTACCAAGCCAAGAAAAAAGTATAATAATAAAAATGCCCAAACCAGGAAAGCAGTCACCCATTTGAACCTTCATCATAATTAGCACCAACTCTAACAGAGCTGTGAAGTCCTTCAATTGTTAATAGAGACACAAAAGTATATTTAAATAATAAAAAGGCAAAAAACTGAGGAAAGATGAAAACACTTGTGGTTAAGACAAAAATAATTTAATTTTTAAAAAAATTAATTTTAAAAAAAAAAAAAAAGTTGCACGTGTAAGCAAGGGAAAAATAAAAATTTCTTTGTTAATCCCCATTGGCAGGCAGCATTGGCCACATCCAGGGAAGGGCTTCAGCACATACAGCAGCTGTTGGGAAGACAAATGCTGCCACCATGAACATCCCTCATTCCTCCTTTCCCCAAGCTTTTCCTGCTGAGCATGATGAATGGCACAGTCACAGGCTATGGAATACCCCTGCAGTCAGCTGGGGTCAGCAGTCCGAGCTGTGTCCATTCCCAGCCTCCTGCCCATCCCACTGGATTTTAGGGGGCCAGGACTGACAGAGACAAAACCTCACCAGAGTGCAAACACTGTTCAGAGTCAGCAAGTTACTGGTGGGTCACCAAAGCTGTTTTACCAACAAATGCAGAGCCCAGCACCAGCTGCTCTCCCAGCCAGACCCAGCAAGGGCACTGGGTGCCCCAAGACAGTCCCTCACCCAGCAGTGCTTCCTGACGCTGGTTGTATTGCTTTCACAGGAAAGGAATCCAGCTGGAATATGGCTGGGAAGTCAGCAGCACTGCAGTGGATGAAGCTGTCAGAGAGGAGAGGAAAACAGCATCACTTACGCAGGTATGGAGACAGAGCTGGGCAGGAATCCTGAAATGACTCCACCATGGGAACATCTGCAGTGGATTCAATCTTCTCTTCCTTTTGACTGTGCTCCAGGCGAGTTACCTTCCAGAAAAACTCCATCATGCTCTTAGCTTTAGGAATTTCCTGTCTGGTGTCCACTAAGTAACTGAATGTGGTCCATAGCACCATCACAAATAAAGTGACAAGCACCAACACTTTGAACTTATAGAAGAGGTTAAAAACATTCCAGCCCAAGGCCATGGCTTTCCCCGATCCACAAACAGCTTCCTCTCCTCTGATGATGAAGCAGGTCACTGCATATCCTGCAGGGGTGAAACCACAGCTCCCAGTAAGAACATCACAGTAGGGAAGTAAAGCTGGAGGTAGGGAGGGCTGCCACACTTCCTGCAGTTTTGAAATTCATGGAGCTGTAGTATTGTTTGCTCTTCAAATGTCACAAAATATGACTTTAACCTGGACCACAAAAAAAGAAAAAAGGAAGAAGAAAATGAGTTTCTACCACCTCCACTGCTACACCCTCACAGATTCCATGAACATAGGTTATGACAATACACAAAAGGAACAGCAAGTACGATCAACTGGTCAGAAACCAAGACCATGATCTCATTTCAGCCATAAACCAGCTGCATCATTTTATGCAAATCACTTTCCTGTTTTGTTCTTCTCTCTCAATCTTTCTTTTTTTTTCAGATCAGAAAGTGCAACCACTATCCCATGTTATGTCTGTGTACAGTGCCTGAAAATACACAGGTTTTATTACTTCTGTTCCTACCAAAATTAACAACAGCTGCAAAGCAAGAGATTCTGCTGGCTGTGAGTAAAGCCCATCCGAAATGAAAACCACATGAATCTCTGCAGAAATGAACTGTTTTCTTCTGAAAGACAGTATTATTGATGTTATGTTGCTCTGCACAATGCAGTGTGAAGCAACACTGACTGGTATCAGAAATCATTGGTCTTTATCTGCTGCATGTCAGTACCACCTTTTGGATCTTTGTTCAGTATTCCTCCTCTCACACACTTGAAGGAGGAAAGTCTTCCTGCTTTTTAAGGGAAAGGTTCAGTTTTTCAAAGGTGTTATGTCTGTGAGGAGCCAATCCTTTATTCCCCCTCCTGCCCTCTTTCAAGGGCTCCATTTTCATACAGCCTTTCGGTGCCATCATACTATAGTTACCACTCTACTTCTTTTGGCTGCTATTATCATTTCATAGCAAAGAAAGAAAGAAATTTTAATGAAAGAGAGCTCTGATAAAGAAAACACACAAGAAAACTGCAGCTTCTGAGAAGAACAAATATTGAGGCTAAGTGAAGCAAAGGCAGTGATTAAGACAATGCACATGAAACAGGCTAGATCAAAGAGAAGAAACATAAAAACATGGAAAAGGTTATTTTATACCAGCCTCTAAAGTACATGAGACCCTGGAGAGGAATCACAGGCACAAGGAGTGCAGTAACTCCACATTTCCACTAGTTTAGGTCTGGTGTCTTCTGGAGAATTTTGCTGATCAGTGGGACCCTGACCCAGGACGACCAAGATGAACTCCCAAGCTTTTAAGGTTCACTGGGATTGCCAGCTGCTGTCCTTCCTGGCAGGCACTTCATGGAAAAGCCAACCTGCTCTCCCCATTCACATGAAACACATAGCAATGCTCCAAGTAAAGGGACTCAAATAAAAGACCAAATGTCCACCCTTCCCCACCAGTTTACACCCTGCAATAGTTGCTCACAGGAAATCAGTGATAAGCTCTGTGAATCATCTGAGAGCAATGTGGACCTCATGGGTGATAATAGCCTGTAATTAATAAATCAAAGACCTTAGAATTTCCTTATCTAAACTCTACCTACAAGTTTCTGCCTTTCAGCTACTATGCAGTATTCCTCAGGTGAAGCACTTCCCCCAAAGGGTGTAGTTTCCTCCAAAAAAAACCTAAAGGTCTCACAAGGAGGGAATTTCCTTCTCCATCACCCAATCCAAGTGCACCCCAGATTAATCTGGGCTGAAAAGGACAACATGAAAGTTAAAAAATTGAACTTTACATGCAGTGAACAACTATCAAAAGGTGTTCATTATATTCATAGCTTCCCACTTTCCCAGAAATGGACTACAATCTTTAAAAAGAGTTAAAACAGTTGCTCACCACTGGTAGTCAGATTAGTGCAAACGGGCTGTCCCCCATAAGAAATTATTTTGTCCATAAATAAAGTTAAAAATTAACTATCTGTGGGAAAACACATAAGGAAAAACAGGAGGCAGTCACTATTAACCAGAAGAAGTAGATTCTGAAATATTTTGTTGATTTTGTTAAAATGTCAGGAAGAACATGCAGGTGTAAAATTGCTAAGGTACTAGGATGTTAAAATTATGGACATAAACTATGAACTTACTGCACCAACCTTATTTCTACTCTCCTCCACTCCTATTCCAAATCTCACACATATGAATTTCCTTTGTCAGCTCTGCAAGATTCTATAAGTAGTTGCTACTAGAAGTTCATGTTACTTGTCTCTGACAAATTTTCACACTATTCTACTGTCAGTGTGAATAATTTCCCATAATAACTAAACTCACATCTCCACTGGCTTCTATGGCAGCAACAGAACGCTGTTCCTGCTTAAAATACACTTGAGCAGGGCAGCATAAATATGCACACACGATCACAACCATTAGTCACCTTCAGCTCATCACAACTCTCATGCAGAGGGGCAATAATTCACGTTTCAGAAACCTACAGTTTGATTTTTTTGTGTTATCTACAGAGAATACAGCACTTATTTCAAAATGCAGACACACAAAGGATTTTGGTATTTTAAATGGAAAAACACAGTTGAATCAATTGACACACCAATTTACCTTCCATCATTAGTTCAGAGGTTAAAAGGTTGTTTGCCTGGCTTTTTTCCCCTGAAACATGAGAATGGCATGTGCATAGAAAGGCAAACCTGATTCTATCAACAGAGAAGGAAGA
Source organism: Melozone crissalis (assembly GCF_028551555.1). NCBI lineage: Eukaryota > Metazoa > Chordata > Aves > Passeriformes > Passerellidae > Melozone > Melozone crissalis. Next base: position 15,907,654 of record NW_026535786.1, on the reverse strand, counting down.
ACTGTGGAAGAACTGTACCCTTATGAATGAAGAAGTGAAGAGCTGTCACTTGTATGACTCCTGCCAAAGACTGAGAACTTGGGAACTTAAGAGAACAATAACTGAGAATAAAAGGACTAGCAAGAAGTTAAGCCTCAATAAGAGCGTGCCTGTCAGAGAAACAAAAAAAAAAACCTTGGCCTCTGGAGGGTGTTGTGTTACCGTTTCACATTAAGGACTTTTCAGTTAAAAAAGTCATTTTTCACCAGCAAGCCTAAAGTACCTTGGTTGCCAAGTCAGGCAGCTAACCCAGAGTCAAAAAGACCAGAGCTTGGACCTTGTTAAAGAAAAAGTTAGGCTCAGGGCCTGCTGCTAAAAAGCCATACTTGGAGAAGTAGTAAAAAGGCAGAGTGATAATACATAACATGAAATCATTATTAATGGAATAGTCTTAATCAAATACTGATTAGAATAGTCATGCAAAACCTACTCCAGCCTTAATAGTCTTGACAGTAACAACTCAGTAACAACTAAGGCAGAAGGAATATCCAGTAGCTAAGTCCTTCCCACATCCTGAACAACCAAGTCCCCCATCCCACTGATCAACTTCCCATCTTTCTTTTGTTCCCTATGTAGTTAATGAAGCACATCTTTTCATCTTTGATATCCCTGGATTATGGCTGATACATTGGTTAGGGGTGGTGGTGAGAAAAGGCCACCTAGTCATACATTATACCATGTGCAAACAAAAATTCAATACTGAACAAATCTTGCTAGAAACAATAGTATCTCAGAAGTTGGAAACATGGTTCTTTTTTCTCCTGCACTTCATAATTCAGGGTGACCAACCCTTAAACATGGGTGGGAGAACACTTGTGGTGCAACTAAACTCATAGCTCTGAAACCTGACTCTAGTTGTGTGTGACCTTCATAAAGCAGATCAAAGAAACTTTCATAGGAAACAAAGTGCAACTTTCTTGTCAAAAAAAATCTCAGTGAAGCATAACCAAAGCTAGTTTAGAAAGTTACAGCTGGCTAGAAGGGAATGGCCCTTCAGACCACAAGGTCAAAACCACCACAGTACCCATTTCAAAATGCATAAAAAGCCACAGTTATGCAAATGTGGCATAAGTCAGAATTCTGAAATTGATGGAAAAGGTGAAAGGTCTCCATCTACATGCAGCTATACTGGTATCTAGACAGATGCTGTAACACAATTCCAAATAGCTCCCTAATCATGTTGAGGCACAAAAATAGTGAGTGTTCTGCCTTCCCCAAACCACATCTGTACCAACAACTGTCCCTGTGCTCTGCAGCATGTCTGACAAGCCAAGTTCTATAGGCTGCAATGTGTTTTGAATCACACTCCAAACCCTGCTTCCTTGTTGGAAGGTTCCTGGCACTGCTCATAAGATATTTATCTGCAGGAACCCATCCAGGACACGGAGCTGTACGACTCCTCCAGGAACAGGGGCGTTCAGTTCTCATCTTTGAGCGTGATGGCACAAACACAAAGCCCTAACTTGGCTTGCCCTTTTCCATCCAGGTAGTACAAAATAGTAAGAGAGGTTGCAGCATGGACAAGACTTCTGAAGCAAACTAGGATGATCAGAACCCATCCATACTCACCCAGGGTTTTCCCAGCAGAAACACACATGCATTGGAGTATGACACACTGTGTAAGCACAGAATGAGCAAGCAACACATGTACAAGCTGGTTCCCCACGTAAGGGCTGCAGGGTCAGCCTGTGCATTTGCCTCCTGATTGGAGGCAGTAGCACTACCAAGCTCAGAAGTGCCCAGGAATACTGGACTAAAGGCTGTTCTTTTTCACCAATGCAAAATTCCTAGACAAAGTCAGTATCAGCCAGAAGACTGAGAACTGATAGCCCTGATCTAGATATATGTGAAGGAAAGTAACCTTATGAACAAAATTTGGTAAGTAACTGGAGTTGATAAAAACTCATTATGTTCCAAACCATGATTTTTCCCTGATACATTTTTAGATTAAAACTGTCATTATGATGATTATGCTAAAGCCTAGATTACTTATCCAAAAAAAGTTATGCTTAACAGTATAAACAATCAGTGAGAACATGATGCCTAAATTTTATTTTTCATATGTTCACATTAAAAACTATTCACCCTGTAGGAATGAAATATATTTTCATCTGACAAAAGGAAAATTAATTTTTAATTTACACAAACCAGCTTTGACTACCTGTTTCACATGGTCGAGTAAGGACAGATTTCCCACGGAGGATTTTCTAGAAGCCCCTGCAAGCTCCTCAAGCTCATGCACAAATTCCAAAGGCAGCAGAACAGGTTCAGCAGCAACGAGCATTCACTTCAACCTAACTCTAAAAACTGTAATAAGTTCAAGCAGGAAATGAAGCATGAAAGAGTTCCCTGGGACTGCATTTAATCAGCTCTGCACTAAACAGACAATTATTTGTTATTTTACCTAGGCCAGAATCAAAAGCAGCAATGGGTTAGCTCCGGGTACATCAGGAAGTGTAGCAGTCTTCTTCACGATATCCGCCAAGAAGGAATTAAAATTCCTGATAACTGGCAAGGTAGAAAGATCACTGTACAGCATCAGCTTTTCTATGCAGGATAGTTCAAGTCTTCAAGTTTTACAAGAGTCTATACCTGCTCCTTTCACAGGCATTTCCTTCTTTTCAACAGATTAGTTTCTTATTAGGGTAGTTAAACCAATAGCTTTTAACACCTCTTTTACGCAACACTTTCATAATCCTATTACCTCTTCCTATTTAAAACCCACCAACTGCACTGAGAAATGGTGCTACTTCAAAAGAAAAACAAACAACAAAAAATAGAAATCAAATCCTCAAACAAATTCTCTTCCCACGTCTCAGAAGTTCAAGCCAAATAAAGAAAACACATTAAATCACTCACTGCTGCTGCCACATCGCTCCTTTCTGTCGAACACTCACTCCAAAACTACGGAGAGCACTTCACAAGCATCAGATACTTTTTATCCAGGAAATCCCACTCCATAAAGAGACCTCTGTTACCTCTCATAGGCTGCAGGAAAGAATCAGCTCAATATCACAGGATGGGAAAAAAAAATTTAAAAGGAAAAAGAAAAAAAAAAATGAGACAACACATCCCACTTTTCCTCAGGCCAAAGAGGCTCCGCGGTGCTGTCCCACATGCTCCTCCCTCAGCTCATGAACGAGCCCGGGACGGCAGCCAGCCTCCCTCCTTTCTTCCTGGCACAGCAGAACCAGCACACTGGCACTCAGGCATACCGGCACAGAAGCAATACTGCTCAGAAATAATTCCCACAACAAACCCTCCCATTAGAAACAAAGGCTCAAGCCTTTGCTCCTAAAAGCAAACCACAATCTACCAGTGCCCCTTTGGCATCTTTTCCATTTGGAGATTTCAGACATTAGAGATGTCATTCTTCTTACACACATCAAGCTGCCCATTCTCTTGTCCGTATCTGTGGAGAAGTCCCAGTGCTCCCACTACACTCCTCTCTGTTATCACCTAAACAGATCCATTGATGGCAGTCCCTACTCTACTTTATGCAACCATCTACTTTATGCAAACAGCCTGGCTCACTGACCCTTTTCATGGAAAGCAACTTCCTATTACTAGGTTGTCCTTCCCTGATGCTTTTTCCACCACTCTGACCCATAAAACTCCCCCAGCAACCCCACAGAATCTGCTGGATCAAAACAGAGGTGTCACTTTGTTATCTCAACCATCTGGGGCTCCCTCAGACTACCAGGGATGCAGCACTGCAACGACCTGAGTAGACACAGGGTACATGGGTGAGGTGGATTGCAGAGAAGGATGGGAGACAAAGTGTAGGTACAGCCTCATGACAAGTGTTAAATTTCTTGTAACTCAAACCCGTTTGAACTCTTTGGGCAATACATGCATTCCAAGCAGGAAGGTATTTCAAGGCTTCCCCAGTCAGTGGCACCTCCTCTGTGCCACAAAGGTCTTCTCTATTTTCAGGACTGCACAAGAATTTCAGGGGAAAGCTTCCTCGTTTCAGACACTCAGTAGTGCAGAACGAACCCTTAGCACTAGCGCATGTTTAAATTGATCAATCACAAAGCCAGACCAGTCGGGTCTCAAATGTCACCATCTCATCTTTCTCTCTGGTCCAGTCCCCAAAATAGAATTTCTCTGCACCAGCACAAGCTCTCATGAAAACACAAAGCTAGCTGGATTAGGAAGCAAGCAGAATTTCTAGCAACCTTCTGTAATCCTTTGTCTACACTTCCCACTGAAAAATGTCAGAAAAACTGATATGACAACCAGCAGAAAAACAGTAGTTCAGCTTTCAGTTGACTGGGAATGGTTATTTTAGGAGAATGATAACAGATATTTCCAGGCAACGACAGATAACATTCTACAAACTGCCTGGAACCAGGCAATTTTAAAGAGGAAATGTATGAGTTAAAAAGAAACAGACCAAGTTGCACTTGTGGGGCCTGATTACAGTAACAGCCACTGCCAGCTAAATACTCCAGTTATGTCAAGAAAACAAAGAGATACACAGATGTGCTGACTCCACACCCTTTATTCCTTGATAACTGCTTGATACTCAATATAAAGAACAAAGGTACTGGCAGCTCCAGCTCCTTGAATTACAAACCAAAAAAAAAGATAAAAGAATACCTAACACACCAGGAAATAGCTGCTGTGGTTTAACCCCAGCTGGCAACTCAACACCACACAGCCACTCCCTCAGCTCTGCACCAACAGTGGGAGGGGGGAGAGAATCAGAACAGTAGAAGTGAGAAAACTCACAGGCTGAGATAAAAACTGTTTAATAGGACATAAAAGGAAGAAAATAATAATTAGAATAACTGTGGCAATAATGATAATTAGAATATACAACAGACATGATGCAGTTGCTCACCAATGCCCAGCCAGACCCTGAGCAGCTGTCCCTGGCCAGCCCACCTCTCAGGTGATACACTGAGCATGATGTCCTTTGGTATGGAATATTCCTTTGGCCATTTTGGGTCAGCTGTGCCCTCACAAATCCTTGTGCTGCTCCAGCATTTTCACTGGCAGAACATGGGAAACTAAGAAGTCCATGACTTGGGGAAAACACTTCTCAGCAACAACCAAAACATTCCTGTGTTATCAACTTAATTCTCATACTAAACAAAAAACACACCCCTGTACCAGCTTCTAGGAAGAAAATTAACCCTATCCCTGCTGAAACCAGGGCAATAGCCTGGATATTTTAGCTTACACAACTTACTGTCTCCAGGGGTGTGGGTATCACCAAAGAAGCGATTCCAACGATGTAAATGAGGAAAGGTTTGGCAGATAAATACAATAAATCCAGTACATAAAAAGAGAACCTCATAGCAAAAGAGCACTGAGAAAGAACTTTCCATACATTTTTAACTCTGACATGCAGGACAGATAAGAAAATAGAAGTGTCTCATTATCTTCCATATCCCTAACAGGGACACCATTGTCCTTCCACTCAACATTACCTGAACAAGGAGTGCTATTCCCATGTTCCAGCCTGCTCTGGTTTATGATCAATTAGCTGAGCAACTATCTCCACTGGGAATGCATCAGACAAATGCAGCAGTCCCTAAGCACTGGTATGTGTGAAGTCCATTGTCCTTTGAACGTGTGTTCCTGATTTTCTGCCTGCTAGACTCTCATGTTACCACTCTGGAACAGAAGAGGGGGAGGTAAAGACTCAGAGGTCACTTACAACTGACAAGGCAGACTCAACCTGGGGAAAATTAATTTGTTGTCAATAAAAAATTGAGTAGGGTGGTGAGAGGCAAAAAGTACACTTCCCCTCCACTTCCTTCTTCCCAGGCTCAACTTCAATCATTCATTCCCACCTTATCCACTTCCCAACCCACAACAGTGCAGGGGGACAAGGAATGCAGGTCACAGAATTATAGAATCATCTGGGTTGGAAAAAACCTCCATGATCATTGAGTCCACCTGCTAACCCAGCATTGCCAAGCCCACCACTAAACCATGTCCCTAAGCACCACATCTACATGACTTGGGAATACTTCCAGAAACAGTGACTCAATCACTTCAAAAGGCAGCCTGCTCCAGGGCTTGAAAATCCTTTCCATAAAGAAATGTTTCCCAATATCCAATCTGAGCCTCCCCTGGTGCAGCTTGAGGCTGTTTCCTCTTGTCCTGTTGATTGCTACTTGGGAGAAGAGACCAAAGTCTCCTGAGTCTTCTTTTCTCCTGGCTAAACAACCCCAGCTCCCTCAGCTGCTCCTCACAGGACTTTTGCTCCAGGCCCTTCACCACTTCTGCTGCCCTTGTCCAGACTAGTTTCAGCACCTCAATGTCCTTCTTGTAGTGAGGGGCCGAGAAATGGACACAGGACTCAAGGTGTGGCCTCACCAGTGCCGAGTACAGGGGGACAAGCACTACCCTAATCCTGCTGGACACACTGCTGCTGATCCAGGCCAGGATGCCCCAGGCTACAGCTCCTCTCAAGGCATCTCCTCCTGCAACAACATGAGACTGACTACTGCACCCTCAGGTGAGAGAGTTCTCCCCAGCCACAGCAAACGAGCGGGGGCTACTCCAATCCTGCAGCACAGTTTTCACTTTCCTGAGGCACAGTGAGCCCTGGTGCTAGGCTAGGAAATGCAGTCTAGCGTCTCCAGGCCAAGAATCACATTTATGAATGGCCCCTCTTGTTACACAAGTGCAGCTGAGGCACTGAGCTCACTGTCAGACACGGCACTATCAGCCCAAGCCCAGGCAAAGCGACGGAGTGAGGGATGCAGCAGAGAGTTCTGGCACAGCCCATCGCTCCCTAATGCTTACCACAGAACATTTAAGGAATACTGCACTTTTTAAAAACACCTTCCCGTCCAAGATGAGTGGACTATCCTGAAAAAAACACATGATCACACAGATCTCTGTGAACACAGGAACCTCATGTGTAATGGAATGCTCAGGTCACCACTCAAGTCAGCAATACTCTGTCTTTTTCTGGCAGCTGTGGCCTTGCTGGAGTGGCATCAGTCAGTATAGATGACAGATGTCAGAGGCCTTTACAAAAACACTTCAACACATTCCTGGTTAAATTTCTCACTCAATTCCCTCCTGCAGAGTAAAACAACATCTGAGAAAACCATTATATTACAATATCAAATATTCTTATTTCAGCTTCACAATACACTTTTTTAAATGAAAGTGTCCACCACAGATAGCTAAAGCAATACAGAAGTAGTGTAGGCCTGTGGCTACTTAATATATTTATAATTTTTAGTCTATGTGTATCTATGAACAAAGTTGTAAAAAAAACCCAGACAATTAATAGAGTTGAACATGTATTATGAAAGCATAACTAAGAAATTATTTTTTTCTCATGAAGAACATTTTTTGTTTCTCATGAAAGTGCTTCAGCATGAGAACTGTATCAAAGACATTCCAGGTAAAGCTTCCTTAGGCATGAACAGATTTACTTTTTTGTTATTTTCGCAGTCTTATCTGAATAAGGATTATCAATTCTCAGGGCCTACTGCAAAAACATCCATCAAAAAGCTGTACAGACAGCATGACTTTGTTAAGCTATTAAGTGTACAGGATTTCTTCCATGTTAAAACACAATTTACACCCATGCCAGTTTTCAACCAATCTGCTGATGGATTTTTATGCAGTAGAAAAGTTCCAAACATACAATTTAAGAGCTCTAACTCAAACCCCTTGGAAGTGATATGGCCTAGAACAACATTTTGGAGCTCAAAACTAGCACAACATTGCAACAAGAAATTTTAACCAAATGCTTGCAGAAGTAATTTGAAAAATATACTCCTGAGAGTCAGGATATTGTTAAACCTTTTGGACCTACTGTGCAGGTCTTACCCCTTCCCCTCTCACTGACGAACAAAATCAGATGCAAGAGTTCAGAAATCAACTACAGGACTGAAGACTGAGGGGAAGCACAAGATTAGTGCTGATGATGCCTCACCAACATCAGAGCCAAACACATTGCTATTATGTATGCATACATTTATAATCACTACACTGTATCTGTTTAAAAGGATTATCTGAATTATAATGCATGATAGCTTTATCCCACAGTTCCCTGCCTGGTAAATAAATATTTACTCAGCTGTTGCTCTCAGGACACCAAGATGACACAGTTGTAGCTGTAAGGCATGTTACTTGTAGGCGTGCCAAAGTACTTCAAACAGGAGACAAAATACTTATAAAACACCCTCAATACGTTGAACCCATAAAGAAAAAAGGGAAGGAAGCACTCTCCCATCATTTTACAATATTTGCAAAGTCCCATTTGTATGCAGGGCAAAACCTCCAGTCTCTGATGCAAAAAAAAAAACCAGCTATCCCAGCAGCAGATCTGCCAGGTGACTTTTGAACTACGTATTTGCAAAAAAGAAAAGAGTTTTTAACCAAATTCTTGCGTCATTCACCCAGGCTACAGAATCTCAAGGCACACCTCCTTCAAACTAACAAAAACCAAGTTCACCAAACTCATAAAGCTAACTTAGACTTAAGATCATATCACAGAAAGCCAGCAATCAAGCACCCTCCAATTTCTATTTTTCTCCTACATATTATTTAAAAGAGAAGGACATGCCAGCTCAAACGAAAGAGAAAAACAAAAACTCAAGCTTTCCAAAGTTGAAGTAGCAAATGTCTTATTTCTAACTGAAACATAGTTGTGAAAATGAAACACAGCTTTTACAAAAATGACAAGGAAATACCCACACAAATCAAAGCAAGATCAATCATACCTAAAGGAAGTGTTTATCAAGAAAATTCAGTCACAGATACATTATCTTGGATGAAAGGTGATACTTCACACTGTTAAAGAAAGGTTCATGAAACATTATCCAAGTTGAGCAGTGAGAGAGAATAATACAAAACCCCAAAGCTGCACTTCTACATAGTCTAAATTTAATCAGTTTGTAATTAACAACAGAAGACCTACAGAATCACCACTGAGTTGGCAAAAAAAATATTTACAGAAAGCATCTCACATAGCTACCAACTTTACTGAAAAAACTGTAAATATTTGAGGACTGCAAACTGACCACAAAGTTTATTTCTCCGGGTTCTTTTAATAGTAGCTATCTGAAAGACATCAAACTTTCACCTTCCTTTTCTCTAAACCTCTCTGTTGAAAACTGTCTTTTAGGCTGCCTCAGCTGTCTCTTGGGAACTACCACAGCTATTAAATGAAGGGGTAGAAAAAATGTTAAATCCACGAGAGATATTCATTGTTAATTCTTTGAGACAAGCAAGCGTTAGTAACAACTGAATACACACTTTCTCCTTTTTGACTGTTACTACCAAAATGCTGTGAAAGTCTAAAGCCTGCAAAGTTTCAGATCTTATCAGAGCTCTACTTTAAAAGCATTTATATTATGATTCAGAGCTAAAACCTGATTGAATACTCATGCTAGTAGCCCCACTTCTGCTCCCCCTCAACACCTGCAAACACATTTCACAGAATCACAGAATTAGCTATGTTGGAAAAGATGTTTGAGATCGTCAAGTCCAATCTGTGACCTAACACCACCTTATCAACTAAACCATGGCACTAAGTGCCACATCCAGTCTGTTTTTAAACATCTCCAGGGACAGTGACTCCACCACCTCCCCGGCAGCTCATTCCAATGCCCAATCACTCTTTCTATGAAGGATTTCTTCATAATGTCTAACCTAAACTTCCCCGGGCACAGCTTAAGACTGTGTCTTCTTGTCCTGTCACTGGTTTCCTGGGAGAAGAGACCGACCCCCACCTGGCTACAACCTCCTTTCAGGTAGCTGCTTCCATCATAACCTGGAGTGTTTTTGTCAAATGACAGTTTCTGTGAACTTGTCCAAGTCTCCTTTCAAGCCCACTGATCACTATTCTGGCTCTTCCAAATTAACATCAGGAGAAGCAAGTGAAATCATTTATGTGCTGGCAGTGAGAAAATGTTTAGTGAAGAGCATCACTTGCCTGTTCTCCGGTCTCCACGTGTGAAATGGAGAAAATAACATCCGGTACTGCATTTATTTTAACACAAAACCATCCAAAGCTGTACTTAAATGCAAAAACCAGTGCACTGCAGACGTCCTCCTAACTTACAATCCCCGAGCCCGAGTACAGTAACTACTTCCACCGAGTACGTAATTTTTAAATATATAACTACGGCCAACTATTTCAGTGAAGCTATGCTATGATGACCATTATGTCCCGGTAGACTTACTTGCACGATCACCGCCTCAAGTCCCGCCTGTGATGCTCCATGAGGGGCTCCCCACACACACACGGACTCCCTGGAAGTCCCGAGCTGCACGAGACGACCCAGTTTCGGCCATGGACCAGATGCTCCAAGTCCGAGGAGGTGCAATGAAACCAACACCCTTCGCCTTTCGCTAACGATCCCAACCCGAAGCGCCGGCCGGGCACTCGTTATCCCCAGCGCTATTTCCACACCCGCCCCCGCCGTTCTGCCGCTCGCCCTCAGGACGGGCAGCCCCTCAGCGCGCTCCCCTGCTCCCCAGGCGGAGCTCGTACTTACGGGGCCCGCGCCTCCCACTGCCCTCAGGGCCACAGGGGCACGGACAGGCTCCCGGCGTGGTTCCCGGTGCCGCAGGGACAGGGACAGGGACAGGACACGCTCCCAGTGCCACGGCCCCGCTCCCGCCGCGGCCCCCGGCCCGCCGCCCACCCGCCCGCTCGCGCAGGCGCCCTGGCGCCGCGCCGCCCCTCCCGCGCTCCCCTCAGCGCCCCTCCCGCTCCCGTTGCCGGGCCATCCCGGGAATAGCGGGCCGCCGGGCCGCAGCCGCCTGTTTGTTTTGGGCTTCCCGAGCAAACGCGCCGGGCGCGGCTCTGTCAGCGCCGCTCGGACGGTGCCAGCGGCTTGGCATGCCGGGGGCGTTGGTGGCGGTGACAGAACTCTGCCAGCTCGTGCTATTTACGGGAATGCTGAACCGCCTGGAGTTTGGTTTTTTTGGAGCTGCGGGGGAGATCCGAGAGTTTGGGCATCACAGCATTTGCATGGCTGGTGCTTCTCAGCAGCCGAGTCTCACTTCCTCTCCAGACGTATCTATGGAAGATGTCCCTGCCCGTGGCGGGAGGTGGAGCCAGCGAATCCTTAAGGTCCTTTCGACCCGAACCCTTCTGTGCTTCTGCGGCTCCGTGGTATTCAGCACTACTTTACAGTGAAAATTAACTGGGGCTCCGCAGGAGTTCGTAGTGATAAGAACTTAAAATGCCTGCTTCGAAAACCCAGTTGCTCAGGAACGGGAATGCAGTTCCCCTTCCTTAAGTGAAATCACAACAGAGCTTTTGGTGTTAAGAGTGCAGAAAACCCCTCCAAGTTTGGTGCCCACATGCAGATGGCTGAAGGTGCTGTTGCTAGGAAGTTAATATTTGGAAAAAGCCTCAAAATCAAAGGTGTTTTTACCTGCACTACACATTAGATCACCACCATATGGATTAACCAAAGTTCATCTTGCTGTAACTTAGCATCGCTTGTTTAATCATGCAAACCTTTTCAACCTAACCACCCCTACCTGCCAAAAAGGCCAATTGTTTTAAATTATGTGATCAAATAACAAAGCAGCTTCACTGACCATAGCAAGGAAAGCAAAATGGGAGCAGTGTGGATGACCATGGTGCTGCCCTGCTCTAGAGGCTTGCTGCTTGCTTCTCTGTGGCCCTGCATATGTGCCTGCCAGGAGCTGGAATATGCCACTCACACTGCGTACAGCTGCACCCACGGGGCATCTGCTCTGAAGCACCACAAAAGTCCTTCAAGAATAGGGGAAAATTCATTCTCTTTTGTGGAGAAAGATTACTTCTGTTGAAAGAACCAGAGAGTAGAAAGTTTCTGTTTAAAAGTGTAAGAAATCAAAAAAAGGCAAAACAATAAAATTATCAAAAATTAGATCTGAGGGAGAATGAAGGATAGTATTACATTCCTTCTGTTTGTAAATAGTAAAGAATGTTGATAATCCAAAATTAAAAGGGATGTGAGTAGTTGTCCAGTATTAGTTGTATGAGTGGCCCCTTTCCTAATGGCATCAGTCACACCTGTTGATAGTTTTAGTCAAGTTTAATGGTGTTCTGTATTTATCACATCCAGATGCTACTTCCTGATTGTAAAGAAATCTGCCAGAATACATCGGTCTTGAATGTAGTATGTTTCTGTTCGTGCTGTGTCAGTCAGAACTGTAAATACAGAAGACACACTTCTGAGAGAGTGACCCACAGTGTTAGTCATTGTTTGACCCATCGAGAGTGCACTGGCATTATCACTTTGTCACTCCACCCTCATACCACAGATTTAACCTGCGTGTATCTTAAATCCCAGTGCACACAGCAGATCACTCATCCTACAGACCAACAAAGAGAAGGAAGCAAATAATGAGACCTGAAATTACCGTGGTGGTGGTCTCATAGGAGAGGGAAGGGAGAGATAAAATACAAAGGTATGTGTGAAGATGCCAGAAACAAACTCAGTTATGCAGAGGATCTGAAAGCATTGTGTGGACTTGCAGCCATCAGGAATACTGTGCTGCAGGGTCTAAAGGGTGTATGTAAAGGGAAACTTGGCCTATGGCAGTGATCACAGGCAATGTGGGAAACATTCTGAGAATAGCAATTAACTCTGTTTATGGCCCACGGGACACTGCATTTCTATAAAAGTCTCTCTTTGTGTTTTCCTCCACAAACATTCTTATCTTGTAAATTTAACATTTGTTTAACTTTGTTTAACCAGGTTTCTTTTCTCTGGACTAAATGTTATGGTTGTTCCAAAAAATAAAACCTTGTGGATCTCATGGGAACAGCCTTGAGAAAGACCCTGAATCTGGGGTCTCCTTCAGTGATCTATCTTTATTCTTTCATTAAGCAAACATTTTCCCCTACCTCAAATATTCAGGTTGTCTTAGGTGTGCTCTTTAGCTGCTGATTTTATTCTCACTTGTAGAATATGATGGGGACTGAACCCAGCCAGAATATCAACCATTGCTGAGCTCCACATCACATGCAAATGTAGTATAAGATGGGTTTTCCCCAAATTTCCCCATGCCTCAAGGTTTTCAAGGTGTAAAATGAAATTCTTTAAATGTTTGAAAAGGAGCAAAGATCATTAGTTGTGGAAATAATGTCATCCAATAAATAATTATCTGTAAACTTAGCAGTAGGTATTTCAGTGGAATGCTACATCTCCAACTGGGAGAAGGTCACACAGTACATGACATGCTGAGCAACATTATTACATTGAGGTGATGAAAAGAATTTTTTTTCCAGTCCAGAAGCAGCAATGATATTAACAGCAAACCTGATACCTCATCAACTTGCCTAGCACAACATAAAAGGTTTCCCTAAGAAATCAAATCCCTCTCAGCAGGTTGTTAATGCTACTAGTTTATCTCAATACTGTGCCATAGAAATGGCAGAATTTCTGAGCAAACAGAATCAGATCATGGGTCATTTGGGTCTGATTATGTTAATGCTGCTATTTGTTGAGCTGCAGTAGATTTTGAAGCCCTGCAGGTTGGTTTCCTACTCCCATAGACATCAGTGACTTGAAATAAACTTGTTTATAACACATACTTTTAGCAGATGCTTAGAAGACCTGTTTTCTTGGACACAAAGTCCACATTGGGTGCTCCCAGGGTAAATTTAAAGGATTGTTCCTGTTCAGGATCACCTGTTTATGTCCCAGAGTTTGTGGAACAATAGCCCTGGAGTGAAAGGATAGAGGAGGTGTTTGATGAAATGAAAAATTGATGAGCCAGTCAGATAGGAAAAGGATTTGAAACAGGAAGGAGAGTGAGCAGTAAAAGGGATCTATGTTTTCTCAGGGACAGCAGAAAACAGACACGAAGCATAGCAGAAGCGAGAAGTATATGAAAAGGGCTTTAACCTAAATAACAGAAAGGAAATGAGAGTTGGAAGGAACAGATAGGAAAATCAAATATGCTTACAGCATAAAAGGTTTTGTACTGTTAGTGTTTGCTGGGGGCAAACTAGTGTTACATGAGTCAGTAGAAGTGTTTTATCTAAGATCCTGCAGCAGTTACGCATTCAATCAAAGAAGGGTCTTTTTGAGCCTGGACCTGTGTACTTTGATGGTCTTCTCACACATGTAACCCAATGATTTATGGTAAAGTCCCAAGAAGGATAAGTTAGAAGACCAATAACTAAGGGGGATTTCACAAACCTAGCAAGGAGGGTCTCACCTTTCCCATTCTGCCTGACCTGATCCTTGTTCCTCAGTACTAGTTTCCTTGGCTCAATCTGGATTACAGTTTCCTTCCAAGTATGAGGAAAGCAAGGTCTCAAACATCCATGCAGCTCTCTGATAAATTCAGTGATAAAAACACAACATGCCATGGATTGCAGGAAAGGACCCAGGCAGACAAATCCAAGTTATTTCTGAAATATTATATCAAGGCTAAATGGGTATAAATTGTCACACCATGATAGCTCTGGCCACATTAACATTGCCATGTGACAATGAGAAAGGGAAAGATGAGACACCTAAGTCTCCCTACCATTTTATTGAATTCTGTAGGCATAACAATTAATACATAACATGCTAGGGAGGAGGGTGTGTAAACCTTTAAAGCATCCAACCAAAGTTGTACTCAAGTCATAAGCCTAACTTTTATAAATAGCACAAATTTACTTCTTCTAGTCAAAATGCACAGCAGCTGTAAAGTTCATCTGCATGTATCTGGACTTGAACTGCTGTTCAGATTTGTGACTGAGAAGGAATTTCACCCCTGTTGAATTAACACAGATCTGTCTCCTACAGTACTGTGGTTTGTTGCACAGTTCCATCAGCTAAGATCTCTTGGGCATATTTCACACAAAGATCAGGTTTCTCTTGGAGCAGGCCGCTCAGGCCTCAGAGACACCTGGACTGAGGATAAGAACAATTTGTCTTCTTAAATATTTCATTGTTTTGTTTGGGTATTTTTTGCAGCTGATCTGGAGCAATGGAATGCTTTGGCAGATTTCCTAGTACAAGGTGTGCATTACAGAGGTTCAGACACAGAACTACAGCCACAGTCTGTTGGTACAGCTGGGCTGTCACTGGTCATTTCTGTGGCTAAAGGGGAAGGATCAGCAAAACTGAGGTGTGAGGGCAGTGAGGCAGACACAATCAGTCTGTTCACTGAGCAGCATCTGTGATCCAGTTTGTAGACATGGAAATTATGTGAGGATGCTGCTGAGGCAGAAGCAAGGAAAGTGAATGAATGCATGAGGCACAGATCCTGATCTACTGGCAGGGAATGAAGAGGGAGAATTCTCTGTCAGAAACAAGCCCAATCACATTGATAAGCCAAAAAGACTTTACCAGAGCCCCTTCCAGACATTTGTTTTAAAAGTAAACAGAACAGCTGTCCTGGTTTTGGCTGGGATAGAGTCAATTTTCTTCCTACTAGCTGGTATGGTGCTGTGTTTTGAATTTATGAGAATAATGTTGATTATACAATGATGTTGTCGTTGTTTCTAAGTACTGCTTACCCTAAGTGAAGAATTTGTCAGCTTCCCATGCTCTGCCAGGGAGCAGGTGCACAAGAAACTGGGAGGGAGCATGGCCAGGACAGCTGTCCCAGGAGGGCCAATGGGGTATTCCATACCATAGAATGTCATGCTCAGTGTACAAACTGGAAGAAGCTGGCCAGGAGTCACTGCTGGCTTCTAGGGGATAAGCTGGGCATCAGTCAGTGGGTGGTGAGCAACTGTATTGTGCATGACTGTTGGCTTGTTGACTTTTCTTATATTGACTTTTATTTCTCTCTCTCTCTCTTTCCGCTATCTCTGTTTTCATTACAATTATTACTAGTTGCATTAATGTTTTACTTTATGTCAATTATTAAGTTGCTCTTATCCCAGCCCACAGATTTGATCTTTTTCCAGTTCTCCTCCCCATCCCTCTGTGGGGTGGGTGGGGCAGTGAGTCCCGGTGTTACTTAGTTGCCAGCTGGTGTTACGCTGTGTCAATATCCTTTTTGGCACCCAACATGAAACACTGGGGGTTGAGATAAGGACAGATCTGACCAGAGCACGTTAAAACAAATTTGTTATAAGCATTCACTGCATTGGTTTAACGATCACTGGTCACAACATTGATTTACTTGCTCTCAGAGTCATTGCACTTGTTCTCAGGGCTGTATTATGCAGCACTTTGCTTGCAACATGCGTTCCCTCTCTTGGCTTTATCGCCTTTGAGGTCTGGGCTGAGGTTATCATTTTATTGTACTTTGTAATGCTGGCTTGTGATATGATAGAATTACTGGTTGCAAGACTAATCTGGTGTGTGTACTCAGCATTGCTCACCTCTGTTCTTCGAGAGCCATCTGTTGGGAACTACCAATAATCACACCTTTTGTCTTTCCTCCTCCAGGAGACAACCTATGGAGGAGATATCTTTCCACACTTTCCCCCTTCCTGCCAGGAAAATTACAGCAATGTAATTACTACTAATTACAGTAGTGTTTGAGGATTTTGAAAATTATGAATGTCCTTGTGAAGTTGAAACCAGCACGGTCCTATTTCCAGGAATGTTGAATGTGTTCCAGGTCTTGTTTAAGGTTAAAGAACTATTTAAGAATAAGACCAAGAGAATTCCCTGAGTTTGGATAGTTAAAAGTAGCAGGATGTGTGGGATAGCATGTGGCAAGTACATAGGACAGTGGGCACGTCCAGTGTCTTGGAGCCTCCTCCCTGAACAAGTGCAGAATAAATATTTGGGAAAAGAATGCAGTTACCCTGTCAATTCCAGACAGGCACAGGTCACTGAGACGTGCTGGGGCCTGGCCCACACCTACTGATCCCTGTTCAACACTCTTCAGTACCTCAAAGGGATGAGATGGTCTGGATCTGATGGCAAAGCATCAGGCACTGCAACTACTCGAACCCCAGTGACAGAGACTGCAGCTGAACCAGAGACCCAACCCATGCCAGTGTCAGTCACCCCTATAGACAAGAAGAAATGGACACAAAAGTCTGCTAATTTAGCAAAGGGGGACAAAGCAGGGCCCCCCCAAGGAAAGGAGGAAGAAGCAGAACAAAAGGTACCCACCACTCAATCCCTATCACTGAGTGAGTTATGTATTATGGGAAAAGATTTCATCTATTGTCCAGGTGAACACATTATCACTTGGCTGCTAAAATGCTGGGATAATGGGACTAGCAGCCTGGAATTAGAAAGTAGGGAAGCCAATCATTTGGGGTTACTCTCTAGGGAAAGGGGCACTGACAAGCTTATTAGGAAAGGGATACAAGTCCTCAGCCTTTGAAGCAGACTTCTGTCAAAGCATTCCTTCAAGGAAGATGTCATTTGTCACCCAGACAAGATGGACATCATTAGATCCCAATAGGTGTGATCAGCAAAACAGCCACATGTCCAGCATCTAGCAAGAAAGAAAGACAAGATTTCTTAGGTGTTATGGGTTTTTGGAGAATGCACATTCCAAATTACAGTCGTCTCTATCAAGTGACCCAGCAGAAGGGTGGTACCAAATGGGACCTGGAACAGCAAGAAGTCTTTGAACAAATTAAATAGGAGATGGTTCATGCAATAGCCCTTGGGACAGTCTGGGCAGGGCAAGATGTTAGAAATGCTCTGCTGCAGCCAGGGCAGGGCAAGATGTTAGAAATGTGCTCTCTGCTGCAGCCAGGGAGATTCACCTGACATGGAACCTTTGGCAGAAAGCCCCATGGGTGACTTGAAGTCAACCCCATGGCTTTTGGAGACAGAGATACAGAGGATCTAAGGCTTGCTACATTCCAGCTGAAAAAGAGATAATTGCACCTTATGAAGGGGTTTGAGTTGCTTTGGAAGTGACTGGTACTGAAGCAGAGCTGCTCCTGGCACCCTAGCTACCTCTGCTGGACTGGATGCTCAAAGGGAAGGTGTCCACTGCACTTCAGACAACTGAGGCTACATGGAATAAGTGGGATACCACTGACCAACACAAAACGAGCTCAAATAGGAAAACCCAGGCACCCAGGAATCTTGAAAGTGATCATGAACTGGCCAGAAGGTAAAGACTTCAGAATATGGTCATAGGAGAAGGTGACATGTGCCAAAGAGGCTGCACCATATGACAAATTATCAGAAATTGAGAAGCAATATGCCCTGTTTATTGATGGGTCCCGCTGTGTTGTAGGAAAGCATTGGAGGTGGAAGGCAGCTGTATGGGGTGCCCTATGACAAGTTGCAGAAACTGCTGAAGGAGAAGGTAAGTCCAGTCAGTTTGCAGAGGTGAAAGCCATACAGCTGGCTTTAGACATTGTTGAATGGGGAAAATGGCCAATACTTTACCACTCTACTGACTCAGGGATGATGGCAAATGCCCTGTGGAGGGGGTTGCAGTGATGGAAGCAGAGGAACTGGCAGTGCAGAGGTAAACTCACTGGGGCTGCTGCACTGTGTCAGGATATTGCTGCCTGGGTGGACAACCTCGTTGGGTTGGCATCACGTAAATGTTCATGTGCTCGAGTCAGGCCACTGCAGAACATCAAAACAACCAATAGGTGGCTCAGGCGGATCTGGATTGGCAGCATAAAGGTGAATTATTTACAGCTCAGTGGGCCCATGACACCTCAGGCCATCAAGAAAGCGATGCAACTATAGACAGATTAGAGAGTGATTGAGGGGTAGATTTGACCATGGACACTGTCACCCAGGCTATGCATGAATGTGCAGCATGCTGCAATTAAGCAAGTCAAG
The DNA here is from genome assembly GCF_028551555.1 of Melozone crissalis. Lineage (NCBI taxonomy): Eukaryota > Metazoa > Chordata > Aves > Passeriformes > Passerellidae > Melozone > Melozone crissalis. The sequence goes on along the minus strand of NW_026535786.1, from coordinate 15,888,947 downwards.
TGGTAAAGATTCTCCAGTATGAAGGACAGGGGTTGAAATATAAATACAAGGAGACCTGGCAGAGTGAATGAATCACACTCCCACAGATCATCCATGGGCTTACTGGAGGGCTGGAAACATATTCTGGGCCCCATACCACCACCCAGAAAACTATCCTGGGCCTTGAAAAGCAAGTTTTGTGAGGACCTGGTAGACCATAAACAACTGTCTTACACAATGAGACTCTTCCAAAACAACCTTGTAGACAACTGGGCCAAAAACATAGTATTGAGTGGATATTACACACCCTATTGCACACTAGCCTCCAGGAAAAATTTAGCAGTGCAATGAACTATTAAAGACTGCACTGAGAGCAATGGGTGGTGGAATCTTGAAACATTTAGCAAAAGCCGCCTGGTTAGTCAGCACTAGGGAATCTGTCGGTCAGGCTGGCACTGCTCAGTCAAAACTTTTGCATACTGGACAATGGGGTAAATATCCAGGAGTGCACATGAAAATTATGCCGAGGGAAAACGTCTGGGTTATTCCTGCCTCAGGCAAAGCCCAAGAAATCCATGGGATTGCTTCTGTTCAAGGACTTGGGTACTTGATGGGTAATTCAGGAGGATGGGGAAGTCCAGTGTGTGCCTCAGGAGTATTTGATTATGGGTGGGAATTACAATTTACTAATCTGTTTGATGTTATTGCTATGTAAGACTGTGTGCTATCACATATACACTCATCAGTGCATTGGGCACTTTACAGCACCTGACTCTACCAACTCTGGATTTGGGGATCTGAACCCAACTCCCTTTTGATTACCACATAATTAGAGAATGAACTTTGATAAATATGGATAAGTGCAGTGGTGATGTAATCAGAACTGGCTTCACCATGCAACAGTCCAACAATATACACCATCTTCCCTGCCCTGGAAGTCTGTAATGGCAAATGGAGCTCAAGGTCATGGACAAAATGAACTCAATTCACATTTTATTGAGACAGGGAATGGTATCTGTGTGCATACACCAAAGGACGGGAAGGGTGATGGGATATTTGAAAGCATGGGAGCTGGCATGATGTAAATGATGTAGAATAAGGGGTGGATACTGTGCTGGTTTCAAATGGGAACACGAGCCTTCTCCACCTTGGCTGAGGGTGGCAATGGCAGAAGGGCTTTCCAGCTGCTGATGTTCAGCCATGGGATAAATAGATGTGCTGACTGTAATGAAGCAGTTAATTATGATGCTATGATTTTGTTTTAAATGGCATCTCATGATGCAAAACATGGCAAGACCTTGAGTCCTGTGTCCAGTTCTGGGCCCCCCACTACAAGGAAGGCATTGAGATGCTGGAGCGAGTCCAGAGAAGGGCAGTGGAGCTGGGGAAGGGTCTGGAGCACAAGTCCTCTGAGGAGCAGCTGAGGGAGCTGGGGTTTAGCCTGAAGAAGAGAAAGCTTGGGGGGACCTTGCATCACTCTCTTGGTCTCCTCCCAGGCAACAAGCAACAGGATAAAAGGACACAGTCTTAAACTGTGCCAGAGGAGGTTTGTATTGGACTTTAGGAGGATTTCTTACACTAAAAGGATGATTAGACATTGGAATGGGCTGTCGAGGGAGCTGGTGGAGTCACGGATCCCAGAGGTGTTTAAGGAAAAGATTGGACGTGGCTCTCAGTGCCATGGTCTGGTTGTCAAGGTGGTGATTAGCCATAGATTGGTCTCCACGATCTCAGAGGTCTTTTCCGAGCTGATCGATTACGTGCTTCGGTGTGGATCTAAGGAGCCCCAGCAGCGAGGCCTGGCCGGCGGCAGCACCTGAGCCCTGCCTGCCACCCCCAAGATGGCGGCGCGGCGCGGCCGCGGCCCCGCCCTCCCCGCGGCTCCTGCCCTCCCTGGGCCGGCCGCTGCCGCCGCGGGCCGCCGCCGCTGTCGCCGCGTGATGAGAGCATCAGCTCTCACTGCCACGTCTCCCGGGTAGCCGGCGCTGTGCAGGGCCGCGCCGGGGCGCCGAGGCCGGACCCGCCCGCCTGCCTCCTCTTCTCCTCCTATCCCTTCCCCTGCTTCTGCCCCGCCGCGGGGCAGCGGCGAGGTGGGTCTGCCCGGCGGGAGGAGGGACGCTCCGCGGGGCTCCCACCGCCGCCGCCGCAGCCTCGTTCCCCCCGGGCGGGCCGGGGGTTGCCGGGGCCGGGTCTCACCGCCGGGCCGCTGCCGCCGGAGGGGACCCCGCTGCCGGCTGATGTCCGAGCCGCGCCGCCGCCCGCGCTTGGATGTGTGAGTACGGCCCCGCCGCTCCCGTGGGCAGCGCCGGGAGAGCCACGGCGACCCAGGCGGGCGGCGGGCTGCGACCGCCGGAGCCCCCTCGGAAACCTGGGGGTGTGTGTCTGGCTGTGTGGGAGTGAGTGGTAGGGAGGGTTCCGCCGGGTCTGTTCCGTCCGGCTGGTAAGTTACGGCATTTGGTCCCGGGCTTCTCCTTCGAGACATTTCCTGCTGTGTTTGGGTTAAAGCAGGAGGTCCGCGCACGCTGCTGGGAGCCGGGTGCTCTGTGGGAGGAGGGTTGAGGATTAAACACGAGGAAGTTGGGCTGGGGTCACGGCAGAGTGCGCTTTGGGCTTCTAAAGCGCTGTCCCTACGTAACCAGTCCTGCAAGGGCACTGTCCTGTGGAAGATGAGGAGCTGAGGCAATCTTCTGTAAGTCCAGGTAAATCCAACCCGCCATAAGGTACCGTTTCCAGAATGGATGTGGGTGCACATTTCTCTCGCTGTTCTTTTTTGTATCGCAGTGAAAACAGTGTATCAATCATTCTCTCTTATATAGGCTAGCAGTTGGGCGCGTGATTTTCCCTATTACGTGAGGCAGCTCCTTCCCTACTCCAGCATCATTTTAACATGTGAATGTACAGCAGAAACAGAGGCAGCTTTGTTTGCAATCTCTGATTGCTCTCATGCATGCTTTTCATTGTGAGTAAGGGGCCCCTCGTGTCCCTGTCATCTGTTACGACTGTAAGTGGAGAAATGAGATGTCTGTGTTACAAAGGGGTGAGTTACAAAATTTTTGGAGACAAGACATCCCTTCTGTAACCATCCCTTCTATCTGTTAACTCACTGTGACCAGAAGAGATTTCTGGGAGAGGGATACACTAGTACAGGGTGGGATTGGAATGGCTCAGCTCCAATTTTACAGGTTGCTGAAGGCAGAGAACATCAACCCTTTTTAACCCAGAGTCTGCTCCATGGCTCACCTCCTGGCACTCCTGCTATTGACTATTTCTGACGCTCATTCTTCCTTCCAGCTGCAGCTCTTGGAGTGCAGACTCCTTCAGCCAAGGTGCTTGGGTGATACTCTGCTGGTAAAGTCTGGGCTCGCTGGTGTGCAGCCAGGCAATGCTGACCCCTCTGGCGTTTGGGCTGAAACTTCATGTGCTCCTTGTTGTCCCTTATCTGACTGGAAGTTCTTCAGGTGTAGATGCAGCTACTCCCTGTTCCTGTTCTTGAGCTTCTTTGCCTGAGGTTTTGCTGTACAAGCCAGCACAGCAGGTGGTAATGTTTTCCAGGTTTGATTTATTTGGAATTCAGGTGATATCAGTGACACAGTGACCCGTGCTCAGTGTGTACTCCTGATCTCAGGACCATAGAACACCTGCGTGCCTCCTGTACCGCTCATTCCTGGCTGTCTCTTTGCAGCATTTGACACCTGACTTTCAGAAGCTCTGGGTGTCTATGTTCCTACTAATAGAGGTGCATATACTGCCTCAACCAGAGCATTCAAAATCATTAATAATTTTGAAAATGCAGGACTTTTATTTCTTATTCTTATATTTAGTCTTTCTGATTGTAAAATGTAACTTGTTTTTCAGAGACACTAATGGCATTTACCACAGTAGGTTCAGTGGAAGCTGAGGAAATAGAGCAATTCTCATCTCACTGGCCTGCCTGTATTAGCAACATTTGTGCTGATGTAACATTGGCAATGTAGATGTACTGTTATTAGTACTCAAAAGCAGACAGGCATAATTACTTTTTTGTCTATTCTTCTAAGACATTCCTCTTAGTTCTGAAATTTTGTATTAAAAAAATTACTTCTGTATGCAGTGTTTTAAGGGGAAGTTCCAGACCTTTCTGCTGGTTTTGAAACTGAGTAGCACTGAACACAAATCTTTCTCTGAAAGGATATGTAATGCAGATTGACTCCAACCTGGTTTTCATAAAACTCAACACTTTCTTTCTTTCTATAGGCACACAATCTGGATGTTTGAGAATACAGCCAAGAGCAAATGTGCTAGAAATGTTTGTTAGGGTGGCTTCCAGTTTCCATGAGCATTCAGGTCAGAAACCAGTTGGGCCACTCAGTACTCCTCAGTAGAGGTACAGTTGCTGAAGATGGATGTGGTGGAAAGCAACAAGATAGTAGCAATTCAGAGACCATCCTGCTCCTTAGTCTCAGTGTTTTCCCTGTGCCACAGAGTCATGAAATCCTGCAAGAAGTTTTCTTCTGGCAGTTAAAATTGGAACTTTAGTCCATTTGTTTCTAACCCTATCACAGTTAGGTAAGTTGCAGTTAGGTAGGAATAGCTGTTAGCAGGTGGATTTTTAATATCAGAGGTAAATCTGTAGTAGCTGTGTGATTTGGGAAAATAGCTCATAAGCTTTCACAAACTGTCCTGGAAGATTTCATCCTGTTCTTTGGGGGCTGTTGTCATTGGTGAGTTATTTCCAACCTTTTCTTGATTTTTTTTTTTTGGGTATTGCACGCAAAAATGAGACTTCTGGTGAGAAGTGGGTATAATGCAACCTGATCAGGAGAGCTGTCCTGAGAGACAGGGTGCAGTGGCATCCTTTGGAGGTTTGGAATTGTTGGTTTAAAGCAAAATTATCAGTAGACATCTGCAGCCCAGAAATACATATAAGGGAGTATGGATGCAGATTCAGACAGCTGGATTAGTATCAGTATAATTAATTATACAAGGGATTAATGTATCCTATTGCATTTTCTCAATCTGCTTTATTAGTTGCTCTGTAAACAGTCATAAAAAGTTCTGAGTCCTGCCTACCAAAGTCATGGAGGTTGAATTGAAGACTTACTGTTTTTTGGGGAATATTTATGTCACCTGAACCTGTTGCTTAAGAGGCAGATAGAGGAGAATCGGTGCATTCTCATATGTGGTTTATATTTTAATGCAAATTTATGATTTATACAAATTACAATGTGTTTAAAATTCCCTGCAATATTGTTGCTTTTCTGCAGCATCAGGGATGTGCAAAGCATTGTCTCACTGATACTTTCTGCTGTGACTCCCAGTGTGATGACTTGGTGAAAGGCTCAAGGAAGTGATTTTTAACTTGTGTGCTTCATGCGCTCAAGCTCATTGCTACAGATGGCAGATGCCTGCCTTATTTTTAGCTATTTGAGGGCAAAATAGAAAAATCCTAGTGACTCCCCATGATTTGTCATCATGGCTGATCTCCATTAAATTAAACATAGGGATTGGCAGAGGAACAAAACCAGCAGGAAAGCTGCTTCTGTTTGTTTTAAAAAAAGCTTGTCTAAAGCGCTAAAATAATACTGTAAAAAATATCCACTACTACGTACAGAGACCCTTGGGAGGAGAAGTACTTTTGAACAGTTTATCATGTTTTGGATAAGGAAACTGAGGCCTGTATTGGTAAAACAAGTTCCCTGGAAGTCAGTTGACGAGGAAAGATTAAAAAGCAGAAGATATCCTGGCCTGTGCTCAGGCCATTAGACTGTGGGTTTGTGTTCAAGGTTGGAAGGAGAATGCCTATTTTGGTGGCTTGCTTGATGGAAAATTTTAAAAGATGGGCTCTTAAAGCATGAGCATCTTCTATTTTTTTCCTTCTTTTTTCCCTGTCAGCAGTGATCTGTTTTGTTGTGCATTTGCCTTGATATCTTGGAAAAAAAAAATTCAGTGGCCATACCTAAAATTCCCTGACTTTGCCAGTTACTGCACATGGCATGGTATAATGGAGAGTGATCTGTAGCTGTGTTTTAGCAGAGCTGTGGCTGTGTGTAATGTTTACTGAAGAGCTCTGGTGCAAGATGTACTTAGGATTGAGCGCGTGTTGATAAATTGTATTATCAGCCAGCTTTGATAGCTTTGCCTGTGTTGTGGCTGCTGAAACACTACCTTTGTGTTTTACTTCCCAACCAGTGTCCCCTTCTAAATAGAACTTCAGTTTCTATCACTAATGTGGAGTTGGAGTTAAAACTTCTGTGTTGTTACACACTCAGAGACCTGTCTGGCTCAGTAATTCCCTCCAGCTCTTTAGTTTGGGCCCCTCACTCTGGATGAGGCTGGGCTTGATGTCCCTTTCCCCAGACAATTCAGAAGCATGGGAACTTGAGGACCAAAATAGACTGTGACCCAACTGGTCAGGCTTGCATTTCCCTCTGCTGCTGGAAAAGCTCAACTTTGCAGTTCTGTCTTGTTCTCACACAAGAATAAGCCAATGCTTTCTTTATTCCTGGATCCACTATTTGGCTGGGAGTGTTGCTGTATACATCAGAAGAAGCCAAAGAAAATGTTAATGTCTTGCTGCTAGCTGTGTAATACTTGTTGGCTTGGTGAGGAGTGTTATTGGCCACTTGGAGCTGCTGAGCCTTGAGGGTCTTGCATTGTGGCTTTTTTTTTTTGTTTGTTTGGTTTTTTTTTTTTACTTCCTTTTGGAATAAAAATTCTCTTGTCTTCATTCATAAAATTACTACAGTCATTCATTGAAGTTTTCCTAAGCTGTTTGTTTTGACCTGCTGCAGCAGTTAGTTGCACAAGGTAATTATATGGCAATATAAGGTAATACTGTTTTATTACACCAGGAATTGTGGCTTTGTTCTTGTACTCTCCAGAGGTTTGTTTAGAGTGCTTAGTGTGTGTCTCAACTTTCCTCCGATTCACAAAACCTGAACTCGCCTGTCTTCTGAAGGGGACACTATTGCCTGCATACCTCTGGAGACTTCTTCTTGCACCCCCTAAAGTAAGGTCTTTGAGGGGATTTTTAGGGAATTTATAGGATTTCTCTGTGTTTAAAAATGGCTTTTTTAGATAATTTTGTTTATCTGGAGTATTAAGAACTTAAATCTATGTCTTATACTTTAACATGTCTGCAAAATGAGCTGACTGAGCTCACTGCACTTTAACTTTGAGAGGCTTTTCCTGAAAAACTTTTCTTTCCCGGTCCCATTTTTGTACGTGGGTATTTGAAATACTGTGGCAGCTGCAAATGGCAGGCGCTGCCTTCCCCTTGTCTTAAGCTAAAACTTCTATTTTTCCCACTTACTCTTCTGCTTAGCTCTACTCTTCCTTGTTGAAAACACTAGAAATAAGTCATACAGTACATATCCTCTTTGTTAATGTTTGCCATAATCTTACTACTTCGACCCTTTGGTTTTGGCATCTGTGTAGAGGACTGATAGATGGAACCTCTTCAGTGAGAGTTGTGCTGTACCAGAAAAGCCTACACTGACATGGTCTTGATGGGTTGGTTTTGTTTTTACAGAGGAGGTTATTAGTCACTGAGGAAAAATTAGTCTTGCTGGTGCATCACCTGACAGTGGTGATTCCCCACCCAGCTCTCCTGCTTGGGCTGCACTTCAGGGGGTTTCTATCTCTCTCTGTGCCAAATCCCCATATTAATCCATCTCTCTGTATGGCTTGAGGGCTTGGAAAATGTGCTGACTTGGAGACCTCCCTCCTAACCGGTTTTGCCTCCCAGCTCTGGGCCAGGTGGCGGGTGTGTGCCTTTGGATCCAGCCGGAGTTGAAAGGTTGTGTTGACTTAGCACCGGGGCAGCTCTGTGCAAGCCAAATATTTAGCTTTCCATCTGATAACCTGTCGGTTGTTTCCTCCCTTGCAACAACTAAATGCTTATTTTATTCCCAGACCAGTTGGGGCTTTCACAGAAATTTTGTGTCTTTGTGGCTTCCGTTGTGGCAGATGTGAGGGTGCTGACAAGGTGGCCTTGTGACCAAGGCTTGGGTGCAGCCATCTCTGTTCCTTGGCTCTCTGGTGATTTTTTATTTTCTTTTTGGTGTTATATTGGGTGAGTGAATTATTAGCTTTGTGTCTGTTTTTCCAGCTGTCAGAATGGGGGTTTGGATTTGTTTTGGCTGTTTTTTATTTTAATTTAAATAAATAAATAAGAAGTTCACACTAAAAGGAAGTTAAAATATAGTATAGTAACTAGGACTCTCAAAAGTTCAAAGTTCAAAGGAAAACTTGTGTGATAATTTGCAAAGATACTAGGATTGCTGGACAACTGCAAGTTTAGGATTAGGCTGACCAGCTGCAGTGAGTTGAGTTGAGGACATTAGCAACCAAGAGAGCATTTTCAGTTTCAGAAACTAATTGTGCTTTGTGGCAGTGGCCTGCAGCCGTGTCGTGGGGGTGGCTGGCTGCGCCCCCCTGCCAGGGAGCTCTGCACACGTGGCAGGTGTGTTTCCATAGAGCACGGGCACCCTGCATGGAAAGTCTTGCCAGGAGTGTCTGTGTTGCTGTGGAGGCAGAGAGAGTCCCTCACCACAGAGGCCATGTGTTGCTTCACCCCCAGCTGTCACATGCTTCCTCAGCAGGAAGAAGGTTGCTTTAATTGAGATGGTGAGTTGCAGTGAGAGACCTGTGGTCTTCTTGAGCCGCATTGCACCAAGTGAGGATGGCCATGTTTCACTTTCTGCTCTTGTGAGTAACTGGTGCAGCTAGGACTTGTGGAGCCAAGGAAAGCCACCTGAATGTCTTCCACACTCTGGGAGTTCTCATGTCTTGGTGCAGCAAGCTTCCCAGCAAGACTGGAGAGGCTTGGAGTTTTCTCCAATTAAAAATGTTAACACCATCAAAATAACTGACTGAGCTTTGTAGCGTTTCCAGCAAAGAGATGGGAAACAGGCACACTTGCCATTCTGATGAGTCACTGACTCTCTCCTGATTGCCTCTTGAAAGAACTGTTTGGGCAGCTGCTGATGCAGAAACATGATTCTGAGTGATGGGCCTTGGTGAGCAGGACAGGGCTGCACAGTTTCACCTCTGAATTGGTGAGTAATTCATCTGCCTAGCTTTTTATCAGTAAAGTCGTGCACACAGCTGTGGTTCTTGCCTGCCTTGATCATGCCACGATCCTGCCTCGTCTGGATAGCTGGGGAGCTGATGGGCAGGAAGGGTATTTTGGCACAGAAAAAAAAAATTACCAAGTGCTTTCTGTGGTCCTAAAAGCAGGAACTGGAAATCAGAGCATCTGATGCCTTCTGTTTCTGGATTTTCTTGTAACTGTGTCACAAATGAAAGTTTTGTCTCTGTCCTGAAGCATGATCTGCCCTTGAACCCAAGAGCTGTCCATACCCACATCCATTCCCTGTGCCTGGGCAGCACCACTGTCTGCTCTTCTGTAGCTGCTCTCCAGATTCTGCCTGTGTGTTTTTATGATGCCCACATCTGCCTCAGAGAGGGTATCTTGGAGGCTAGGTAATAGTGGTTCTGAGAATTTGAGGATGAAGGGGCTACAAGCACGTTGCTTATTTTTTGAGGGAAATTGTAAGTGAACTGGAAAGAACAGCATGGAATCACATTAATGGACTGAAGAGTCTTGTCAGGAAAAGCTTTTATCTTTCATTACTCACTTTTTCTGCATGACTCTATAAAATATGATCACTGATGGGGTGGGGAATGCAAACAGAGAAGGGAGCAGGGTGGATTCTTCATTAATACTTAATATGAGTTGGAATATTATCTGTTGGAGTAAGGGGTTTATGGACACCTTTTTTTCTCATTTTCAAAGTAGAATCATGCCTTTGTTTATTAATTGAAAGGTATAAAAATGCTTTTCCCCATGTCTTTCTCCTCAAAAAGGAGGGCTGTTGATTGGTTCAAGGCCAAAACAAAGCAGACTTAGAGGCAATCTGATGTGTAATCTCACTGCTTTGCTTAGCTTTATCTCTGGAGCTTCAGTTTTGTGTGGCTAGTTTTACAAAATAAAAGCAAACAAAAAAAGGGATGGTTCTTAGGCAGATTTTGCTCCAACAAATGCCTACCTAATTTGATCTGACTCCAGTATTTAAAGTTATTTAAAGCTTGGCTTGAGGAACTGCCCAGTCTATATGTTCATGAATCACTGTGAAAGGGCTCATTCAAGTGCATTTAAACTATGTGCACTGACGTTAAGGATGGCTTCTTTCCACAGGCAGTTGTTTTTACTGGTAGAAACCTGCATTTTGCTGGTTTGTAAAGCCAGGGGCTGCAATTGCGATTGCTCTGTGTCCAAGTGTCTGTATTGGCGAGCGTGTGAGGCATACTAATGGGGTGATACTAATGAGACCTGTTAAATTATTTACATGAATTATTGAATGTGCTATAAAATACCTTCCACTGTTCATAGCACTAATTAGACCACCAACATATTGCATCCATTATCATAAATATCCTGTAGGTCGAATCAGACCAATTGTTTCAGCTACCACAGGCCCTGTGGTAGCTAAATTTGGCATAAAATGGCTTTCAAGTTCGTTCTTTTTGGGGGTTTTTCCTCATTTTTTTTCCTTCACTTTAGCTGTTTATCAAAAGTGTCTGAATGCCCTAAGCGAATTCTGCATTGTTTGTTGCTGCCCCTGCTCATCTTACACATGCAGGAGAATTTTCTTGTTTATATTTAATTCCTGAAATAGAAATATTTCCAAATAAAACTCTACAACATCCTAGGGAAAATCTCTGAAAATTCTTGTTTGAGAAGAAAGGTAAGGAAGACTTCAATCTCTGTTGTGTTGCTATTGGAGATATGAGTATTAAAGTCTGCCAAAACACAGTTTACCTCAAAACCAAAATTCTCCAATGTTTGCTTGCCTTTCATGCATTTTCGTATCTCCTTTTTATTTTTTTTTCCTCTCTCCCTCCTGGATCTCTGGTTTTTTGTGTGGTTTCTTTTGGGTTTGGTTTGGTTTGATTTTTCCAACTGACTTTTGTGTGGGTATGCAGAAAGCATTCATCCTTTGAAACATCTTGATTTTTGTTGAAAGTTTGAGAATTGGTATCCTGGTTTCAATAATGACAATTGCTTATTGGAGTAGAGATGAAGGATGGGAAATTTTAATGCAAAGGGCAATTCTTTGAGGGAATTTTTTAGAGAAGTACTCCTGCACATTGTGTTCATGGTGACAGTCCTGTGACTCACTGACAAAACTTCTGGCATTTCTGCCAGCTGTGATTTCTCTGGATTTTAAAGGAGGTGATGACTGAATTATAAATAGACCATAGGTTCCATCTGTACATTTCAGAGCTACATCTAGAGTTTCCCAGAAGGTGGATGTGCTTTTTTGGCCCCTGGGTTGGTTCTGGCTATGATATTTTTCCAAAAGGGCAGCTGATTTAGACTCCAGGCACACAGACACACCAAAGTCCTTGTAGTGAGATGCTCACTTGGTGTCTTGTTCCTGTACAGCATAGGTGCACTCCAGTTCAATCCTTCACTCCCTTATGTCTGCTGTGTTTCCATTGGAAACTTTCCTGACTGCCAAAATCCTTGCAGTGTCTTGTCGGAGACCAGTGAAATAGAAGAAAAATTGTATGGGAAGTGATAAACTCTATGCTAGAAATGACACTATTGTTTCTGATATTCTGAGATGCCCAGCCTCTCTCATAGTAGTTTATTTTAAGGAATTGATAGATTTAAGTGTGTCATTAAAAATAAATAGGTAAATAAATATGTACAAGTTTACTTCTGAATTATTTTTCTTTTCAGGGCTGGGTTATGGGATTGCCCATATGTGCATTTGAAGTACATGCATACATGTGTGTTTTGCTGCACTTTTCTGCTAGCTAAACCCACTTTTAAATGGATGTATTACCTTGGTGTCATTTGGGCATTAGCACAGAAGGGAGCTGGACCATGCAGTTTCCTTCAAGGACACCAGTGTGTCTGTTCAGAGCTCTGCCAGAGGGTGTCTGAATTACCTACCAGCATCAGAGCCTTGCCAGTAACATGCTGAGTGCTGTGAAGAGCTGTGAAGCTCTAGTAGCTCAACCACAACATGGAGAAGGCTCTTACCAGGTTTGCTTTTGAAATAAAGCACACATTTGTGTCATCTCCAGCTCTGGAGATGCTCAGTGGTGCTTTCCAGCCAGCAATAAGTGCTGTCAGTCGTTGATGGCTAATGCAAGCAGCCCCTTTTTAGAGACACAGTGTCAGTGGTGTTCCTTCTGCATGTGCAAGCAGACACTGACCTGCTGCCATTGAAGTGGCACAGTGCTGATGGCTGTCCCACAGGGCTCTGAGTGTGTGAGAGTGACTTCCTTCTGCATGAATTTGCCTGGCTGGAGTGTGAACTGGGGGAGCGTGACCAGAGTTAAAGCTTAAGTGATGTTTCTGTCTCCTTTGCAGATTTGGGAAGGCTTTTGGATCGTGGTGTGGGTGTGAGGGCACAGCCTGCTGGAGGCACTGGAAGTGGACTGGTTCCTGGTCATGCCCGGTGGAAGGAGGGGACCCAGCCGGCAGCAGCTAAGCCGTTCCGCTTTGCCTTCTCTCCAGACTCTGGTTGGCGGCAGCTGTGGGAACGGGACTGGTCTGAGAAACAGGTGAGGACAGAGGCAGGGCTGTTGGGACAGCACTGAAAGCAAGGAGCCTTCATCCACCCTGAACCCTGTGTGGGAGCATGGCTTTGTGGTGAAAGTGAGGGGTTGGGAGAGGGGAACCTTGAGCCCTCCACTGTAGTATTGTGAGACGGCTCATCCAAGAGGGAACAAGTCCTGCGTGACAAACCTCTTCCAGCTTCTCTTCTCAGCTCTGCTGTGGTACATGCTTCCCTCTGCAGCCCCTCTTTTGACTTTATGCATTAAAACCATCCCCGTGGAGGGGATTGTGGCAGTCTCTTGTGGTCATAACAGCCACAGCAGAAATCACACAGGGATGGAAATCACACAATGCTTCATTTGTCTTTCCTGCAGCAGTTTCCAGAGCAGTGAGTCCTAGCAAATGATGAGTCCTTGTCTCGCTCACCTACCCTCACTGCCCTGGGGAATTAATGTGACACGTCAGAGTACAGCTGTGACTCCTCCTCCTACATAATAGAAACATAAGGCAGGAGGATGCCCGTATTCTGTTTTAGACCTGCAGGTTGATGAAACTAATTCTCATAGTTGGTAAAGATGACCTGCATTTTCTGGGGAAGTTGGGGGCTGAAACAGGAACAGACATGCAGTGACATTGAGATTACCACATTTGGTATAAAAACTGAAAGGGCCCAGCATTACTTCTTTCCATAAAAAGTTGGCAGACCAGAGAAGCTATTTGCTGCATGCTGGGGCCCTGGTATAGGTTCATTCTTAAAGAGTAGAGCAATCCCGGCCATTTAGCTTTGGCCTTTACAGACTTCTCTGTCAGGGGCAGAGGGACAGATAGCATAGTTTGAGGTTCTTTGGAAGCAAGTGACGTCGAGACTGTGGAGTCAGGGCCCCAGGGTCCTGGGAGAGCGTTGCTTATCTGGTTTCAGTCAGACATAGCATTCCTCTACCAGTTCAGTATGCCAGAGCTTTTAGTTGTCCTATCCTCCTCTGAAAGCTAGAAAAGAAGGAAGTGTGAGAACACTTGAGAGGTTAGCCTTTAGGAAGTGGCTGAACTACTCCATTCCATTTTTAGTTACTCATCTTTTTAAAAGAGGAACTATGAACAGAAAGACAATGGGCACTTTGCTGTGCTGGAGAAGGAGGCTGGGTGCTACTGTAGTGCCCTGGTGATGGGTGGAAAGCCAATATTAACTGTTGGGTGTAACACAGAGTCCTTAATGATTTTAGCTCTGTATGTCTGCTCCTCAGTCTGCAAGTTTACTGAAATGTTGCTAGGCATGTCACAGCACTTCTGACAGATCAAGCTTTCATCCAGAGAAAATTCTGGGTAAGGGTTTTGTCTGAGCTAAGATGATGGAGGTCACCACCAGCCTCATGTCACATGTCAGAAATAGGAACGCAAAACTGCTGTCACCTCTCCCCTGGTAATACCCAGTCTCATATTTACAACCTCAAGCACTCTGTCCTGGAAAATGTCAGAGATGATGGAGAATGTTTACCAAGTAAGTGATGTCCATCTGCTTCAGGAATGGTAGTGCCATCAGCCTGTCGGCGCCTCCAATCACAGCACTGATTACTCCAGAGCCTGTGCGTCACTGCCGGATCCCTGACCTGCCATTGGATGGGAGCCTCCTCTTTGAATTCCTGTTCTTCATCTACCTTCTGGTAGCCCTCTTCATTCAGTACATCAACATCTACAAGACTGTCTGGTGGTACCCATACAATCACCCTGCTTCCTGCACCTCACTGGTGAGTTCCCCAGCAAGTGCCATCACTCAGGCTTTTTCATTACACAGCTCCTTTCATGCTTCTTCAATCCAGGAATCACCAAGCATTTGACATTAAGGGAGTGAATGAGAGTTCACATGCACCCCCATCAGTCAGGGCCATGTCATCCCCCATTTTACAGGGGAGAAAATCATGGCAGGAGAGAGAGACAGAGAAGTCAGCAGGACTCCTTCAGGGGATACTTCTTGCACAGGTTTGCATGGTCTAGCTAGTCCCTTAGGGTTTGACACAGAGTTGAGACTCCAAGAGCTGTCTCCTGCTGTGAGTGCCCCTTGCCAGTTGAAACAACAGAGCATGGGAGAAGGAAGATGTGCAGATTTTTGTTAGGATCTCAGAGCAAGTGAGCAGCACAGCTGGGGAGGGGGTCAGATCCTCAGCTTATGTAAAGCTCTCAACTTCCTCGGTTTCAGTGTTCTTGCTGTCCCAATAAGCTGCCTGTGAGCCAGCAGGCCTCAAGGGAGCAAAGTCGGCCTGTGCAGCTGGAACGGTGTCCTGAAGGCTGCTTGGAAGCACGAGGTGGTCCCTCAGTTACCTGTACCGACAGGTGGTGCTGGTGTTCCAGTCACCAGCCTCCTGCTCTGCTCTGCCGTGCTGGATACAGCTGGCTTAGAAGTAAAAGCATTCTCTCTGGGGCTCCCTTCCCACCAGGATTTAACGGTCGTTTGTTTATTCCGATCACAACTCAAGCATCCTTTTTTACCCAAAATGTCCCTGAAGTACCAAAAGCAGCAGTATTCAGAGTCTACTGACTCTTTTGGCCAGAATATATTGGATGGCTTCACTGAAAAGCTGTAAGAGCTGTGTCTAACTTGATGCAACTAGAAAACTTCTTCATGGCCAATGAAGATGAGGTTTCTCAGGTCAGCTTGGTTTCATCAGGAAGCACTGGTTGCTACAGACCATTTTTGAGACCAGGAGGGAAAGTGACCTGGTGTGCTCACTCTAGACTCCAGTTTGGCTGCCCTTTGTCTGATTGTTCAGGGGCTTTTCTGTTGAGAACCTGCAACCTGTTCTCCATGGTAGGATTCTGGTTCTAGATGTCCCTTTGACCTCAAGAATACCTGCCTGAAGGGTGGGGTTTTTTTGTTTTCTTTGGAAACCTCTCCATGAGAAGGAATCTCCCTGTGGATATCTTGCTTCTGGAGATGTTCCTGTGTTACTAATGTTTATTGATTTCCCTTCATCCCTAATAGAGAGATTTGGGGAATGCTTATGTGAGGTGCTAAGGTACTCTCCACCAGCCAGCTTTCTAGTCCCACCCCATCTGGGTGGTTTCAGAGTCCCTTTTCCTGGTGAAGACCTTTTTTCTTTCCTCCTTCAGAATTTTCACCTCATTGACTACCACCTGGCAGCGTTCATCACAGTGATGCTGGCACGGAGGCTGGTGTGGGCCATTATCTCTGAGGTAACATTCCCACCGTTCCCTCTCCTGCCTGTAGGACTCGCTGCAGAACATGGTCATCCATGGTCTAGGAAGATCCTGCAGGTTGGAAGGTTTCTTCCCTCAGAAAAGTCTGGGTGTGAAGGACTAAGATTTTGAGGATGCTTTTCTGCCTTGGAGTTTTCTCCTTAAGACCAGTCATGTCCTGTAGTATTGGGTAGCTCTGTTGGCTCTGCATCAAGGAGGAGATTAAATGGTCCCACTTGCTTATTTATCTCTGCAGGTACAGTACTGTACCCCACTATCTCATGCTAGAGAAGTGGCTGAGAGAATTGCAAGTCAAGTAGCAATAAATCAAATAAGGAGGCTGGCCAAGACAAGAAAAATGAACAGGAGCTCAGAGGGGGAAGAGTCAGGTGGAGAATGTCTGACTACACTGAAGTGACATAGGAATACTGGTAGAACTGCTTTTCCAGTCCTGGTTACTCAGTAACTCAGACTCTCGTCATGTCACCACACACTTCTCTGTGTTTGTGCGAGCAGAACCAGGCCAAATTAAGTCTCTGTAAAAGGTCATTTTCAGGAAAATAGAATTTTTGTCCACTGAAATAGCTAATACAGCTCTAGGCTAAGCAACTAAGCAGTGTTTAAAAATAAGTAAATTAAATAAAGGAATAGTTATGTCCTGTTGAATAGATAAGTGGAGAAGGCGGGAACTCTGAAGGGCTCTTTTCAACTGATTCCTTCCATTTTCATTTAAGTTCACATCCTCCGTAAGAATTGCCATAGACTGAAATTTCTGCATTGAAATCTTCCATGCAGGTTCTTGTGCATCCCATGTATTGGCTCTAACCCTTAAGAATCTTTTCATAGCTCAGTTTCCTTCTCTCCTCTGGAGATTGGATCAGGCTTTCTTGCTGTGGTGCCTCCTCACTACACTGCAGCCTGCACATCCAATAGAGCTAAATTATGGAAATCTGGGTTTGGAATCAAGAAGGTACACATCTTCTTTTCCCTCAGCTGCAAATTTTCACAATGCTGAGACCTGATCCTTCTAAAGAAAAGAGAGAGAGGAAATGAGTTTCAGGCTATCCTGGGCTATGATCGAAGCAATAAGAGATTTGAGCAAAAATATTTTTCTGCTTTGCAGCTCTGAATTTTTCTTCAAAGGCCCTATTGTAGTCATGCCCCACAACTCATGATTATTTGAATCTTTTGGATCCTGTCAATCATTAATAAAATTAAAGGCATTTATGTTTGTAAGAGAATCAGTTTCCTGATTCTGAGAGGAAAAGGGCACCTATCCCTCTTCTAGTACCTCCTGGCACCCTGTCCCTGCTCCTCCTCCACAGGCATCCCTTGTGCTCATCTTCTAGCCCTGGTTGTTACAGGACTGCTGAGTGTTTCCTCTCCATTTGCAGGCCTCTCAGGTGGGTGCAACATCACTGATGTGCTACATGGTGCGCCTGGTGCTGCTCACCCTCTGTGGATGGGTGCTCTGCTGGACTCTGGTCAACCTCTTCCGCAGCCATTCTGTTCTCAACCTTCTCTTCCTGGGCTACCCGTGAGTGACACCACTTTGAACCTTCTGGGTAGGGGGGCACAGCTGCTTGGGGGTGCCATGAGCCATCGTGGGAAGCAGAGTGTTGGCTGTAATGTCTCCTCGATTTAGGATTAAAAAGGAAGCAGGAGTGGCTGGGGGAAGGTGTGAGGTGGTGGCACAGAGTTGATGAAGTGAATTGCCTCAGCTGCTGTTTGTGTGAGGGGCCTTTACTGCCACTTGAAAACCGAGCCTTTGGGACTGCTGGTTTTGCAAATGGGATTTAAAAAAACTTCTCTGCATAGGTGTTGAAGCTGCAGCCTCTGGCCTTTTAGTGGGGAGAAGAGTTGGCCCCTAGCTTCTGGAGTGGGGGTTTCCTATGTGCTGTCACTCTTGTCAGGGCCAGTACCTGTTGGGGAGGTGCCCCCCATTAGGATCACTGTTATTTCAGCCATTTATTTCTTTCCTTCACGGCAGGTTTGGTGTCTACGTCCCTCTGTGCTGCTTCCACCAGGACAGCAGAGCACAGCCTCTACCTGCAGACTGTGGTTACTTGGTACAGGACCAGGTGGCGGATGATGGGGCTTCAGCTGTCAGCAGCCTGGTCAAAGACTTCTTCTCGCTCCTGTGGGAATCCCTGAGAGAACAGTTCAATAATCCTACATCTATCCCCACCCACAGCTGCCCCCTTTCCCCAGATCTCATCCGCAATGAGGTGGAGTGTCTAAAAGCAGACTTCAACCGCAGGATCAAGGAAGTTCTCTTCAACTCTCTCTTCAGTGCCTACTACGTGGCATTCCTGCCACTGTGCTTTGTGAAGGTAGCTGTTGTCTGGCTCTCTCTCTGCCCCTGCCCACTGTCTCCTTCTGAATGTTGTGTGAACTGCTGCCAGGCCAGATTCCTGGTTAATTCCCCTTTTCTCTGTCTCCCCTTTGGCAGCCCGGATAGCGGAGCATGGCTGCATCCGGAGTGCACTAGTACTGCTCCTGGTTGGCAGATAGGTATTGCCATAAATGTGATGCACCTCTAGTCCCATCACCCCACTTACTAACTCCCCTTCTCCCACCCCCTGTCCTAGGCAGATGGATAGCTGTGTTCTTCCTAGAAAAGAGAACCTGTTGTTACCCGTCTCAGATCCAACATCGTGGCTTTTGAGCGCTTGGATCAGAGGCTTTGGTGGCCAGCCTGTTAGAGCCAACTAGGATGCTTGGCAAACTAAATCCAAGAACCTCTTGTCAGTGTGGGGGTTATATTTTTTCATCTGTCATTTCTCTAACTTGAATAAGCTCCAGTTTGTGCAGAGAAACGGGCAGGGCTCCACAATCCATGTAGCAGTCTTGGTGCAATTGGTGCTCCGGGGGCAGTTCTGTGGCAAGCAAGCTGCCTTGTCACCTGCTGCTGGAGGAGGAGATGCACCAGCTGCAGCATCATCCCCTGCCCTTTCTCCTGCAGCTCAAGGAGAAGGGAGCCTTGAGCGCCTCCTAAGCCGTAACCCTCCGAAATCACCGGTCCAAAAGCGCATGCCTGTAACGTGTGGTGTGGGTCTGCTGGATGCACATGCAGTATGTCCCTTGTCATCCTCCTCCTGCTTTGTGACAGTGGTGCCAAGTTCTTGTCTGGTCTCTTTGCAGAGCACCCAGTACTATGACATGCGCTGGTCCTGCGAGCACCTCATCATGGTGTGGATCAATGCCTTTGTCATGCTCACCACGCAGCTGCTGCCCCCCAAGTACTGTGACCTGCTCCACAGGTCTGCCGCCCACCTCGGCAAGTGGCAGAAACTAGAACACGGCTCCTACAGCAATGCTCCACAGCACATGTGAGTGTGGGGATGGCAGGGCTTGGCTTGCCTAGCAAGGGGCTGAGATGTTCTGGTGGATGAGCAAACACCAGCAGTGTTTATCTACTGAGGATGTGTCTGCACTCCCCATGCAACTTTACTGGCCTCGTTCACTGAAAACAGATATGGCTGCTCTAGAGAGCTGAGGTCCTCCAGTCACTGCTGGTTCCCTCACAGAAAGGAATGCTGAGATTCTTCTTGGCCACTGGAGAGCATCTTGAGCAGAGGCAGGGGGTGGCTCCCTGCACTGCAGTGGACAAGGTTCTAGCACTGGGAGCCATTTGTTCATACTACTTAAGAGTCCATTGAATGGGCTTGTGATCAACCCTCTGTGCTTTTCCAGTGGGAGCTAAGACATGTCCTTGTGGCAGAGGCTTTGGTATTTTTCAAGATGCAGTCCATTCCTGTGAACCCTCATTCAGGGGTTTGGGAGCACAGATGTTCACACTCTGGCATTGTTTCCCCACAGCTGGTCAGAAAACACAATATGGCCACAGGGAGTTCTGGTGCGACGGAGCCGGTGCCTGTATAAAGCAGTTGGGCCTTACAACGTAGCAGTGCCTTCAGACGTGTCCCATGCCCGCTTTTATGCAAGTATCTCTTCTCTTGCTTGGTGCCTTACCACTGTGGGAGGGAGGAGAGGCTCAAACCCAGCTGCAGCACAAGAGAGTTCAGTGTTCCGTGACAGCCTGGGGCTGTTGATCAAAATACATTTTGGCAGCGGTGGTGCTTTCCTGTTCTGTCGAACAGTGACCTCTGGGCAAGATGGGAGCCACGGCTGCCTTGTCAGTGCTTTCTCATTGAGGTGACACAGCTCTCCACAGCTCTCTTTCTCATTGAGGTGACACAGCTCTGTCAGGCAGTGGCATTCGCCTGAGAGGGTTCTAGTTAACACCTTTCAGGGAAATGGGAAAGTGTGTCAGCAGGCCAATAGGTTTATTTCACCCACTTCCCCTTCTTGAGCAAAATGCCACTTCTACATGCCTTGTTCCTTACTGTTTTCCCTAAGTAGCAGCTAGTGGCGGCTGGAGCACAAGCACTGCTTCTGCTCTGCAGTGGTCCCTGACTGCATTATGTCCATAGTCCTCCTCACTTCAACCCAGCAACAAATGACAGAAATCTCTCCTTCTTTACTCTTCCCCTGCAGTTCCTCTTTCACCGTCCCTTACGGCTGCTCAACCTGCTGATTCTCATCGAAGGCAGCGTGGTCTGCTACCAGCTCTACTCCCTGCTGCGCTCAGAGAAGTGGAACCACACGCTCTCCATGGCCCTCATCCTTTTCTGCAATTATTATGTCTTATTTAAGCTCCTCCGGGACCGGATAGTATTAGGCAGGGCATACTCGTACCCACTTAACAACTATGGACTCAAGGCACACTAGGCCGGCCAGACGTGTCCCCCTTCTCTTCCTCATCCCACAGGGCAGGAGGGAACCTCAGAAAAAAAATATTTTCGTACAGTTCTATTTTTTTCTTGCAACGTTTATAAATATTTAAAATATTTTATATTTTGTATACTATTGTTTTTGTGGGGCGGGAAGGGAACCAGTGGCAATTAAATGTCGCTTTATAAACAAGGTGTTATTTTATATATATATATATTAAAAAAAATCCATGTGTATATACAGTATATCTATACCCATACATATATCTATGTGAAGCAACAGGATTGTGTGTGTGGTCACTGTGTCTGCTTTGCTCACACAACTGCTGGTAACTAGGAACTGGTCTGCTGTAGAATTTGGATAAACAGGCAGGGGAAAAAAGGAAACACAGGGGCCTTTCACCAGGATGAGTAAAGTTTATTTTAGTGACCTCAGACCTAGGAAATTCTTGCACTGGAAATGTGCATTGATGAAACATGTTTAGGCAAAGGGAGGAAGCAGTGTTACTGTCAGCCAGTAAAAACTCAGTTCTTTCTTCTTCCCACTGTTAGGAGGATGCAGGTATTTTTAAAAACTGTTTACTTTAGCCTCTCTCCTCCGAGCAACCTGAGCTCCCTCACCATGCCCACAGAATGAACTAAATATTGAAATTAGAATTTTACGGTAGTGTGGCATTTAGGAAGGGATTTGAAATCAATAGGTTTATCTAGCAGGATCATAACTGAATATTTTAGACACTCATCTCTTAATTCCTTGAGTAATACCATTGTATTAGGAAAAATTCAGTTATTTCCTTCAAGCAGAAATGTTCCTAGCTGAAATTTATTCTTGTGAAACTTACCAACTCCCTTATTGCTAAGCAGTACATTTCATCAGTTTCAATTTAATTTATGTTGGTAGTGTTAATAACTTATCATTAATAATATAGGAAATACCTTGCTTTGAGACTGTTCTTCCTAAAGCTGAGCTATACTAGACTCCAGTGAAAAAACAGTTGTGGCAGTATCCCATTCAAGATAAAAAGCATTATCAGCCATACAATTAACTGTGCATGCTGGTGATAGCTGATGGTGGGAGTTGATGTTTTAACTCAGGTAATTAAGCAGGGGACAGCAATGCAATGTGCTTGGATTCAGATGCCATCTGACAACTTCAGCCATTAGTAAAGTGCTAGCTCTGGTTAAGAAGTATGTAGGTATGGGAAAAAGAAATCCCAAAACAGTACTGAGTTTGGGAGAAACTGCAACTACTTTGTTTCTTCTTTCCTTCCAAGCTACATAACAATACAGTGATCTCTGCTGTTTGTAGGACAGCTGCTCCAGCAGCCTGATCACAATCCCAGGATGCCTGATAAGGTAGACAACAGGAGATGCCTCTGAGCATTCACCCCAAAATGAACACAAATGCTTAGGTTTAGTTACTCCTAAGTCTCTTCTTTCATATGGCCCTAATGTTGCTGGCAGGACAAAGGTACTAGGGAATTTACAGTTTGGAGCCTTTCAATAAAACAACATGGTGGCTTACAGCCATGTCATACTGTAGGTAGTAGTCCATGTCTACTTTGATTACTTTAGGAAGTAATTCAAAGATAAGAGAAGGTTGGCTTCTTATCTAGAGCAGGCTCTTTGCTGCATATGCTCTTTTGCTCTTTGTGCAACACCTTTCTTGCATCCAGCTTTAATTTTGCAGTAGCTCAGTAGCATTTCCTAGAAATTCCACCTGTTCCTAATAGCTGGCTCAGCACCCCTTGAACAGTATTTCATAGCATAATCCAGTGCTTTCTTCCATTTGATAGTAGGCTTATATATAAGCAACCAGCAGGGGAAAAGAGGCTCTTCAAGGCTTAGCTTGGGAAATGGAGATGTGAAAAGAAAGCCAAAACACTGCACCAGGGCTTTAGGGTAGAGTCAGGGAGGGTTCATGGTGTGGCTTTTCCTTCCCTTGCATGCCAGGCTTTAAGAGAGGCAGGACTCTGGGGCAGTGAGCACTCCCAGACAGTGTGCAGCCGTTGGGCTGACCTTGCACTGTTGGCAGCACCTCCTTAGCTACAGGCTTTATGGTTTGCTGGGTTTTTGTACCCAGTGCCTGAGTACAGGGCCAAAACAAACACTGCCTAAGTGCAGGTGGGTTAAGATCCTCCTCATTCCAAGGTGCTAGGCAGTGTTTGCTGCCTTTCCCCTTCAGAAACAGTACCTTGGTTCTGTACTGGAAGAGGAGGAGTACCATGAGAAGGTTAAGGTTCTACCTTGCCATGTACAGTAGTATGAGCTGCCTGCATGCGGTCCTGCAGATGCAACTGCCTTCCACCCATACACAGGACTCCTACATGGGAAGAAATTGTAGAAGATAGTTGCAGCTTCCCCTGTTGGCAAAACCCCAACTAGCTAGCACAGTTAATCTCCATAGTGTAATCTGGACCATCCACCAAGCAGGGAGCAGAAATTATGTCTGCTCAGCCTCAGTGTCTGATTAGATCAGTGGTTTGTCCCCATTCCTCAGATGGGCCTGCTACTATGCCTTATTCTGATGATCACTGAAAACAAGTTCACTCTAATACTTGGTCAGGTCAGACTAGGAAAAAACCAGACTTGCTCCCCATCTTGGTTGCTCCATCACGCCAGGATGTCATAATAAATGGATGGTTTTTTGGTCTGGTCACGGAACTGCTCTAGCTTTAGGCCAATCCTCAGAAGAACAGCTTCATCCCACCATTTTGCCATGACCTGGGAGAAGAAGAGAGGCAGAAGGAGAAGGATGAATGCAAAAAAGTAGCATCATACAGATGCTCTTGAAAACCAGGGAAACAATTTCCCCCCACCTCAACATCCTCAAAAGATGTTTTCTCCTTTTACCCCAGTAAGTATGGCATCACTGTATTTGGGATAAAGGCAGCTGTGTGACTTTCAATTGCAAGACATAGATCTTTCCTTTACATGAGACTTGTTTCAAGGGGAAAGGATTTAAAAGAAGTTACAGAAATGAGACATAAGAGAGGAAAGGGTAGGGATGAATACTGGGTATTGATGCAAGTCGACAGGGAGACAGAGAAATCTTTCTCAAAGATATCCAAAGACCTCTGCCATTTAGGAGAGAGGCAAATCATCCTCAAATTAAAGCTTTTACTTCCAGTAACTGCTAGCTCCTCAAGTGAGCTGTGTGGAACAGCAGAGACCTGGCTGTGATGCTTCAGGACAAAGTCAGCTGGGGATTTTGTGCCTCAGCATTCACAAAGAGCAAATACTCACCTGGAGGCTAATCGGGAGCCCAGCAGTAGAATATCCAATGGGGACCACAAGACCTGGAATCCCAGTGAAGTTACCAAGCTGCATGAACCTAGAGGGAAAAAGCTGTCATCAATATTCCTGGGGACAGCAGCAAATTCATCCTTTTTTGGTAGAGGCAGCTATGATTAATCTCTCCCACCTTCCAGTCTGAGTTTCTATGCCAGCTGTTCCCAAACATTTGTTTCTGTAGTGCAAGTAGCATTTTCCTTACCTCATGCACCGGACTGTGCAGGTCACATCGCTGCTCCCAGTCAAGAGGTCAGATTCATAAATTCTTGGAGCAGTGCAAGGAACACCTGTGGAGGAATCACAAAATGACTGAACTTGAAAGGGACTTCAGGAAGTCATCTTGTCTAACCTGGCTCAGGAATGGTCAGCAAGTGCAGAGTGCCCATGACCACGTCCAAATAGCTTTTGAATATTCCCAGGGATGAAGATCCTGCATGCTCTCTGGGCAACCTGATGCAGTGCCATGGATATAACCACTAAGTCTAGAAATACACAGTGGTCTCTCTAATCAGGCTGCATTATCCTCTAAGGATGCAAGTCATAGCAAAGTGCACAAAAGTCATACTCTCAAAATTGAGGATGGGAAGTTAATGAAGTGACTGCTCTTAAAAGGCACCACACAGCTGTTGAGGACTGTCTCTGCAGCCAAGAGTGCCAATACCTGGTGTAAGGATACAGTTCACAGTGCTGAAGATCTCTTGCAAAAATCTCATGCTCCGAGTTCTCTGTCGATTTGCCTGCAAGCAGAGAGAATACTGTCTGATGGGCCCTCTTGACTCACAAAATTCATGTTTGATGCTAGCAGACTCTGCCCATCAGCGTCTCTGCCTTTGCAAAAGAAGACACCATTCCCACAATTTGGAATCAGGGTACAGGACAGGTGGCATGTCCTCTGTGGTGCCCTACCATCCATCATGCTCTCACAGCAGAGGACAGTAAAGCTGGGTGACATCTTCCCATGCACATGGGAAGGCTAAGAGAAGCCCCTACCCCACCTTTACAGTTTCACTAAGTGCCTCCCTTCAGCCTTCACTTCAGTATGTTCCTTACCTTAATATAATCCAGAGCTGTGAACTGGCAAGCCAAGGCCAGGCTAGCCCGAGTTTCCAAATTCTGAAATAGAAAAAAATTGATCAAGGCTCTGCTTGCAGAAAACTGAACTGTGACAGCCCAGGAGCTCTCTTCCAGGTCTGCTCCTCTATACCAGTAGCTCTCCAACAGATAGTTTGTCATCGAAGAAGCAGGAGCACCTCAGGTTTCTCACTGACATGATATTTGATCTGTATCAGTCAGAACAACTACTGACACTGCTCCAAGCTGCTGCTACTTACCATTTCATGGAAATGTTTATTGAAGTCAGGTTGCAGGAAGTCCCTCATCTCACTGAGAATGCAGATCACATGTGCCACTCGGGCTTCCTCCATCTCTGGAAGAGAGACTTCAACCACACTGGCTCCCAAACTCTGCAGGTGCTTCACCGCTGTGTACAGGACAGGTAAAACACAGACAGCATCCCTGAGTTCTCCAGACTTCACAGAAAGGCTGCAAATCCCCAACCCCTGCAGAGTGAGAGACCCCATACGCCATTGCAGGGCAAGCATTTTCAGTGAACTGTGTGGCATGCACAGCTGCAGCTGCTTCCCCTAGGGAAATGCTTTCAACCTAACTACATCTCAGTATTCCAACAGGGCAGGGGCTGCAGACAGGTTCCTAACTTACCTGCTCTATTTCAGGCAAATTCTAGCCTCCAGCCTCCCAGTCAAGCCAAAGAGTAGAAAGACTGACAATGTTTCCCTGAGCACTTCACATGACCAGTGTTCTATCAGCATGAAGTGATTATTTAGCATCAAGAGATCCCATTCAAAGCCTCTTCTGAACCATAATGGTAAAGGAATCAGGGAATACTCAGGAGACCAGGTAAACAATACAGAGCCACTAAATCTTGATGCATTTTAACAAGGCTGAACACCAAGACTTTGGGAAAAGTGAATCTTTTGCAGTCTGAAAAGAATCCTCTCCTTTCTGTGACCCCAGCTTCTTCATAAATACCCAAGCTTGCTTACGGATCCATCTCTCCTAAGAAAACTCTGTAGGACTGTTTGTGGAAATAAGGAGGGTGAAGAAAATCCAGGCAAAGCCTGAATACTTAGCTCCAATGCAACTACTATACCAGGCATTGTAGAGGCTTTCTCCTCCACCCCCAAGTACTCACCAGGGTCAATTTTGCTTAGTCTAAACTCTGACAAAGGCACCCTAGAGGCACCACTTGGCAGATTTCAAGGAAATACCAGAGGACTGGATATATCACAAAGACCCAGTACTCTATTACTACTGAGCATTATGTTGTGAAACAAGGCCTTCCCTTAAAAGTCTTTTACCATTAAAGCTTGCAGAGTAAGTATTACCAAGCACAGATCTGTCTTTATACACACAGAGGCTGAGCACACTGGACTGCATTCTTCTATTGTAATCTGACAGGCCTACAACTGCCGAGCTTTTTAACCCTCAGCAGTCAGGGGGGCTTCCCCAATACAAAGTTACTGCTGTTCATCCAGCAGACTCCTTTAAGCAACTGCCTTTAAGGACCTCAGGCAAGAGCTATTTAATGCATACACAAGAGGAGCACGAAGTGACACCATAGTATCTGGCACAATAAGAGAGTTACAGACTTTCCCTCTTTACCTTTCTCACAGGCAGACAGGATTTCAGCATCACATGCCTAAAGAATAAGAGGAAAGAACTTTAGTAACTGCTCATCTTGGTGAGCACACTCACCAGGACTTCAGTCCTCATGGTGCTCTCCTTGTCCCTGTCCCTAACAGCAGTGAAACACAGTCCTATAGGACTTAGGTCACATGCTGCAAGAGAACGGCTTGCAGGTCACACCCCTAATAAAAAGGAAAGGTCACTTTTTCCAGAGCAGAGAATATTCCTCATCTGCACTGTGCCAGAGCTAGTAAGAGTCTTTTTTTTGCCTTCAGGAAGAAATCCTGAGTACATTTGTAGGGCTGTATTACAATTTTCAAGCAGCACTAGCTTGCAAGCCCCATTTCTACACTGGAATCATGAAATAACATTCAGCAGCTACAGCACTGTCACCGAGTAGATACACTCCTTTTCCTCATTTGATTTTAAACTAACTGCCTTTTGTTATCAGTTCAGAAGCATTGCTTCCAATAGAATAAGCAGCAGTCATGACCTTTCCTCATGCCTCCAACAGACTCTTACTCAAAACTCTGCCCTAGAAAAAAATATCTCCATGTTGATGTTTTCACACAGGCTGTATTATCTTCCAGTTACAGGACTAAATATGAGAAGCTTTAATTATGACAGGAAAGAGAACAATGAATGCACTGGGCTCCTTTAAAATCTTATTTTGCAAAGCAGCAGAAAGATAAGAGATAAACCAGGCACCTTAAAAAACGTCCAGTCCACTCCCAGTTTTAAGCCTTTCAGGTCAGGAGCACACATATCAGATAGGGTTGCTTTGGGCTGTTTTAGTCCTGCAGAGAACAAAGAAGAGTTCCTCCTTTTATTCTAAGATGCCTCTAGGAAGGGAGAGCATCTGGGCTCAGGGAGGGAGAGGGCTCACCTACCATATGGATAGAGCAGATCTGGCTCAGCAAGGATACTGTAAACAATGGCTGCATCTGCCACTGATGTACAGATAGGGCCTGTAAAAGAGACCAGTTATAAATAAAAAAGTGACAAGAGGTAAATAGTACCTTCCTCCCCACGTCTTTTCTAGGCAGAGATTGCCTCCCCTGTGAGAGAGAGCAGCACACAGCAAGGTCCCTGAAGTGGAGCACAAGTCCTCTTACCTACGCTGACTGTGGAGTAGGAGAGTGGCAAGCTGCCATGACCACTGATGCGCCCAAATGTACCTGGAGAACAAGAAATGGGACTTAGCTGGGTATCAGCAGCCACTGGGAAGAGCCACCTACATGGCCCTGGTGCACCCAGGGTAAACAGCAAACCCCTGCCAGTCACTTTTATGTCTGCTGTTTCAGAGCCTGTCTCTCATCCCTCAGTACCCTGTTCTGCTGACCCCAATCTGTCTCATCAGTGAAACATGTGAGTAGTGAAACTGGTTTCCCCCCAAAAAAATCATTTAGTTGAAGGGAAATATGTGCAGGGACATTTTGGAATAGTTGTATTTAAATATGCAGAAGCAGCATTTGTGGTGTGGAGGATGGGGAGGCAGAAGCAGGATTATCAACAGCAGGAGACAGCACCCCATGGGAGGTCTCACCCACTTCACTGGTGAGACTTCATGCCTAACACCAGCTGTATTCTGCAAGTACTCCTATCACCTTTCTGACCACTTGCATTTTATTATCATCATCTTCCTCAGATGAATCAAGATTTGTCAAGTTGACCACATGTGAAGGATGGAAAGAAAGTAATGGCTGAGTATCTGGTCTTGGATGAAAGACAGAAAGGAAAGGGTAGAAAGGAAGAGCAGCATGCATATTTTGTTTAGTACTTGACGTAAGTAAGTTAGGTTTTTTGAACATGTGTTCAACAGAGAGTAGAAAACACTTCCATGCTGCCATGCCAACCCTCATGACTCTCAGGGTGTTATATTTCAGAGTTTCTCTGGTCAAATTTCACTCCACAGGAATTAATAAGTGTCTGACTTGTTTGTGGCATTCTATCTGGAACAGAAAACAAGACAAACACACACCCCTCCATGATTAAAGGGCTCTACCTTTCAGCCCCACCACACCACAGAACGAAGCAGGAATCCTCACAGAGCCTCCTCCATCTGTGCCAATAGCCACGGGGCAGAGACCTACAAAAAACCCACACATTGGCCTGTGATCAGAGACACAACATGTTGCCCTGTCCATTCTACCAGCAGCTGTATCCAAGACAGCACACAGAGCTCTCTGTTCAGCTATAAGTTCCCTCCAGCTGCTAAACCCAAACCCCCCATAAAAACTAAATGCCTGAGGTACTCTGGCTCAGGACCTTCCTCCCACCAACTCCACTTAGGACCACCTACCTGCTGCTACAGCTGCTGCTGACCCACTGGAGCTCCCACCTGTGAAGTGGTTAGGATTGTAGGGATTCCTAGGGATCTTGTGGTACCTGAAGCAGACAAAGATTGTTTAACCTTTTCCTAGGTGGACTGTGTGCACTATAGGGCAGGAAAAGATCCAGAAACACAGCTCAGGGATTCTGATCTCTTGGTAAAGAGACATCATTTAATCTCAGAAAGTGCCTGTCCCTAGAAAACAGGATGCATAAAAGACTTCTGCCTCAGAGTCCAATCTCCTGTGAGCATAAGCAGCCCACTTAAAAGAGGCCCAAAGCAAGAGAAAAAACGCTACTTCAGCTCTTCTCTTGGCAATGGCACCATGCCATTACTGCCTGCCACAGTGCATGATGCAATTCCAAAAGGTGGAGCAGTTGGTGGCCAGCAACCCTCACAGACAAGTAAGTCAGCTCTGCCCTTTATCCCCGAGCAGCAGCTCCCCACATCTCCAGCCTGACCACAGCCCCAGCCAGCAGAGCCCTGCCAAGCCACTGGGTATCCAGCTGCCCTCCCACGGTGAGGAAATGCTGAAAATGCTGGCACGCTGCTGCAGCAGAGGGGGAGCCCTTGTTCCACCCAGCTGCACATGCACCAAGTGTGCCCCTACACAAGGCTCATCAAGGCTGTGAGCACTACTGCTCTGGAGCTGAGCTCCCAGCTTGGCTATAGCTGGAGAATTCACCACAGTAAAGCAAATTCAGTGAACCTGTTTTAGCTAGGAAGTAAAGCCACTGTCCTCCTGAGACGACTGTACCTTTCTCTCAATGTTCTAAGCCTTCAGCCACCACTGAGGCTGAGTATTATATGAGTATTTGTTTTCTGTCACAGCTTTTGTGTACCACTCATACTATAAACATTCACACCTCCAGGCCTGTAAGGCCTGACAAGTACCTTACTCAGCAGGTAACACTTGGGGCCTCTCCTTCCTTTGGTTTTAGGAGCCTTCAGGCTTCCACAGCTACTCTAACCCTCAAATGTACAGTACTGGGTTTTCATACCCTCAGGGTTTGGTCATGCTTATTTTTGTAGCCTTCTCTGTGAGTTCTGGACACTTCTACAATGGGAGAAGAGAGAAGACAGGGATTTTTACCTATTAGGGTTGCATCCGGTTGTTCCAGTCCCTAGTTCATGCATGTTTGAGACCCCAATAATGATAGCCCCAGCCTCTCGCAGCTTCCTGGCCACTGTAGCATCTTCTGTTTCTGGCTGTGTCCCAAGATACACTGTTCCCACTCGGTGATGGTAAGGTACCTTAGCAAGAAGACACTCAATTATTCATTCTAAAGCCCTGGCAAAGGAGCACATGCACGCTTCAACATCACAACAGATCCCAGACATTAGGACAAGGAGGTAAGCAAGAGCTAGGGAGCACCGCTCTTCAACTTGTGCTGTGTTGGTGTCTGTCAGGACTTGACCCTTCAATATTTGGTCCTTCTCCCATGCAGAGAAGTCCTTTTCACACCGTGATACAGAAGAGCAGAAACATGTAGATGATCAAAGGCTGCCTCCTTGCAGCAATGCAGCTGCCATGCCCAGAGGCTGAAGATCACCTTGGCCTCATGGCACACAGCTCTGTGTTCCATCTGTCAATGGACAGAGCTACAACATTTCAGATCTGCAGGCTCTGAAGCCTGGCATCAAGATTAGCTGAATGCCAAAATAACAGATGGGCTATTTTCAGGATATGCTAAGTACTCTAGTTTGAGGCAGCAACAGAAGAATCTGTACATAAACAGGACTCCCACCACAGGGGTAGGTCTCTGCAGAGCCTACAACAGCCTGATGGCACTGCCACAAGTATTTACTGTTAGCTCTTGTTAGGCCACAGGTAAAAATCTTTGTCAGTAGGAATTTTTAAAGGAACTTGTGTATTTCTGGCATATATATTTTAAGGTGAGAGAGATTTTTTGCCAGTAGAGCAGAATCAGTGCCTGAGAAATACAGACAGTTACACCCACTGTACAGATGCTTTTATACATTCTCATTTCATCATAAGACTGTTTCCCACACCCACCCTCTACTCCCTGTGGATTAAAAAGATCAGCACAAGATATGGAGCACGTCTGCTGTATGCAACATCTCTTTTCACCTTGCAAAATTTGTTAATCCTACTCACTACAAACCCACACACAACCCCACATTACAAACATATTCTCAGGCTTCTGCTGAGAAGCTGGTCTCAAAACCTTGTCACAGTGAGTTGTCCAGGTTAACCACCTGCAGCAGGAGCTGGCAGCTAGACAAGGAAACTCACCACTTTGAACTCTTCTTTCAGGCACACTGGGATGCCATCCAGACAAGACAGGGTACACTTAGTCCTGTAACGAGTAGTGGAGGCCTCAGCCATCTGCACAGAGAAAAAGAAAAAGCATAAAGCATATGCTATATATATATTTAGCTGAGCTGAAGGTCATCATCAGTATTGGAATGGATATAAAAAATGGCTTTCTTGGCCAGTCTATCAAAGTTTCCTTCTTCCACCATATGCTGGTGGGAAGCTACAACTTGGAACCATCTACACTAATGGATGCCACATAAGCACAGAAGTCCTATTAGAAACAGTCATCCAGCAGGAAACAGATTGCTTTAATGCTACCTCTCTTGACAGGAAGGAAAGCAAACTTGTTTGTAGTCCTCTACATAGAGAGTAAGGAAAAATGTACCTATTTTTCTGTGCATATTGGCCCTTCTAATGGATGTTTGGGGTGGCAGAGGCCCCTTTCCTACCAGAAGGAGACATTACCAGCATTATTTGCTCCTGGTCCCACTGCACTATGGCTCTGAGCGGTGGCGTGGATTTGTCACAGTCCTCCAACATGGCAATGATGTTCTTGGCTACCTGGGTTGGTGTCAGCTTCCCACTCCTACAGGACAGGAGAAGTTGAAACTTTGTTACAAGACTTTCCCTCACAGGATTCGTCTCCCATGCAGCAAGATGGCAGCTGTCACAGCTTTAAGCAAGAATCAGGTAAGAATCTCTGTGTGGTGATGATCTGAACACTGTTGTCACCATCAAGACAGGAAATTCTTTTCCTTAAGGGGAGAATTTGCCTACACAGAATGCTCTTTAGAAGAGAGGCAAAAGCTAGGAGAGTTACCCAAATGCTCCTGAACCACCAGACAGATAAACAGAGAGAAACAGCTGACAGGTATACTTAAGAGTCCTCAAGCTCCTGAAAGCTTGGAAGCTATGAAACTCCCAGTATGTTGAGCTAAGACCAAGAGGTCACACCCCTTTATGCAGGCCTCTCATTAAAGAGAAGGGGCTGCCAGCAGTACTGTCATAACCCACCTTTAATAAACCTTCCCTCCCTCGTGGCAAAGGCTGTGTGACACCACAAACACACCATCTCTGGCTGACACAAAAGCCTTGTGGCCAAGATGCACCTGTAACACCAGACTGCAGTGTCAGCCCTCTGCTCCAATGCCACAGCCTGCAGGCAGAGGTGGCCCTTGAGAAACAAGTTCTAGGGTGCAAGAATATTTTTTCAAGGGCTCCACTTCTGGCACATGACCCAGAGGCAACGAGGATTACCAGGCAGCCAACAGCTCATGGAGCCCCAGAGTCAGGAGGGTGTTTTCAGCTCTTTCCAAGCTGGACATGTCTACTGGGTGAAAGCAGGTGTCATGCTCAGAGAAGCACAAGGAGCTGGGGAACCAAGGGATTCATCAGAGACCCACAGTATGCACAACTTGCATAATCCAGATCAACCTTCATCTACTTCCCACTCATGTTTGAGAAAACAAGATATGTAGAAATCTCTCTCAGACAAGACTGACAATAAGCCAAAGAAAATGGCATTTA
Source organism: Melozone crissalis (assembly GCF_028551555.1). Taxonomy (NCBI): domain Eukaryota; kingdom Metazoa; phylum Chordata; class Aves; order Passeriformes; family Passerellidae; genus Melozone; species Melozone crissalis. The sequence goes on along the minus strand of NW_026535786.1, from coordinate 15,856,344 downwards.
AATATCCTTGCGGGCCTTGTAAGGTTGTGCCAGCTCTCCCAGCTGACTTTCCTTTGTTATTCTACTACAGGGGAAGAACATCACGAAGTGGTGATAGACAATGGCACCTCAAGGACAATGCTAACAAAGAGATGCCTGAGAGCCTGTGGAACAGTGGCAGCCCACAGCAGAGGAACATGCGGGACAGGTTGTTTCCAGACCATAACTTCACCTACCGGTAGCATTCCAGGTAGTCTTTGATCCCTTTGAAGCTAAACCCGCTCCTAGCAGAATCAGACCTGCAAAAGAAAGGGTTAAAAGGTGCAACTGTGAGTTACCACAGCCCAGTTTGTTCAGACCTGTACATTTCAGCATCACTGTCTGATGCAGATTTGGGCATCACTCACAGCAAACCATGTGGATTGCCAGCCCCTGCATTGCAGCTCACACTCTGTCAGACTCCTTGCACACAAGCCAGACAACAGGCACACTAGGGATGCCACAGGGACCAGTTCTGCCTGGTGCAGGTGTAGCTGCAGCTCTCTTATAGAGAGCAAGCAGGCACAACTTCCCAAGGATATTTCCTGGGAATCGCAGCGAGGAGCCTCAGAGGAAGAAAAAACAATTCTTATCTCTGCCTGCTGCTCCTGGTATTTTGCACATGTGGAATGTGTTGGGAAGGTTGTTTACCTGAAGGAATTTGGTAATTGGATTCTGGTGGAATTGTTTATGCTAATTAGCCTATCAGGTCCAAGCTGTGTGGACTGTCAGTCTGGAGACAGTTACAAGTTTTTCAGTAGCAGTTAGAAGTATGATATAGTATAGTATGTATATCTTTAATATAGATGTAATGTAATATAATATAGTTTTAATAAAGCAAGTTTTCAGCATTCTGAAGCCTTGGAGTCAGATGCCAATCATTTCCCAGATGTTGTGGTCGCTTGCAAATACTATTAAGTATGTTCTGGTTTCTTCATACTCCTACTGAATACAGCAGTTATTAAACTGTTCAAAATGTATTCCAGATTTACATTTGCTACTCACCACTACAACATTATAGCCTAGATAGAATATACTTGTGAATCTACTCTGTCAAAAGTTCAATCCAGAGACAGCCACTAGCACATATGGGTGTGTTGTGCAGGAGTGGGAAAAGGCACCTTGCAGCTCACACAAGGATACACACAAGCAAACTGCCTCAACACCAAATCAATGGCTCTAGCACATAAGCAGTAGACCATTTCTCATCACTAACAAAGCTAATTTCTTATGCATAATTTTTTTTAGAACCTGTGTTCCTCCCCTCCTCCAAGCAGACCTGGTGTTCTTTGAGATTCTCTGCAGGCTAGAAATAGCACTCCTATAAAGCCACTTAGAGGAGTCTGCTTACTGACTAGCCAAACACTAAGTGTACCTGCTCTAACAGTGCAACCAGAGCCCTGGTAAGGGCAGAATTTGGTCTCTCCCCAGTAGGCAGACTTTTCCCTTTCACATTGCTTGTAATTACTGGTGATTTGTAAATTACAAAAGGCAAGATGACTGACAGCACTATTTGTTTTGTCAAGTGGCTGGGCATGGAAACAAGAATTCAATCTAAATTGCTGACAATGACAGCTTCCCACTAACATAACAGTGCCAGCACGTGTATTCTTCCACTTCTCTCTTACACATCACATACTGACCTTGCATCTGTCAGCTGCTTGATAACATCTGAAGGGCTTTCAGCCTCAGACTTGTCTTCTGTAACCCCCGCAGCAACCTCCGGGATAAACGTGGGATCTTCGTGAATGTCAAGGGAACGCATAAGCGAGAAGTTGTTCATTCTGAACAAGACAGAGTCACTGCTGGAGTTTTCAACCTCAACTATGACTAATTTTTCAGACTGTTAGAAGGAACCTTTACCCAAGAACATTTTGTCTTAGCAGTCTGCTTTCACAGCAGGGAGTTGCAACAGTTACAAGCTAATCTCTCTTACATATTCACATATTTCCTAAAGGCAGCATCAAATCTATTCTGCCTAACAAAGCCTCCTACCCCTTAAAATAAGGCCAGCCTCTGTAAACTCGAGCTGGGAAAGAAATGGTGGAAGTTCTTGATTCCCTTTAATTAGACCTCTCATTCACAGACCAAACAAGACAGGAGTGGAGAGGAAAATAAAAGGAGAATGTAGTGTAAGCCATACATTCAACCACTAATCCTGTTAAAACAAGCACCTCTTCAGACTTTTCCACGATCTGCTTGAACATAGTTTGTTTGCAATCAAATACAATGGAGATTGCAGCATAAATCCATAGCTTGGACCACACAAAGCAAGGAGATCAAAACCCTGTCACAGATATCCAGGAATGATCTGCAGTTTAACAGCAGTGACACTTGCCTGGGTTTGATTTGCTCAAAAAGCGCACACCCCAAGTCAAATTCAGGGGTGACACAGTTTTCAGTGTCCTGGGATCTGCACAGATGACCCTTCAAATCATGAGCAAACTATATGAAAAAAGCACGAAGAGGTTCCTGAACCCCTTACCCAAGTGTCCTCTTACTCCTTGTGCCAAGTATTCTTGAAATCAGTTTCTGAACAAAAACACATATGAGAGAAAGAAGAAAGGCTGACCTAAAATAGAGGACATCATTAAAAAGAACTTACCAAAACCTCTGAACTTTATGTCTGGCCTCACTTCCCCACTGCTACTATTCTTTCAACCCTATCAGTGATAAGAACAGCATATTTGCACAGCCACCGGCTTTGAAAAAAAGATTGTCCTTTAACAAAAGAGCAAAGACAAAGAGACATAAAGGCAAACAAAAAGCAGAAAGAAAAGCTGGCGAATACAGTTTCTATGCACCTGCACGAGTGTGAAAAAGGTTAATTTCTTCTTGTAGAGAGCCACTTAAATGACAGTAGCTAAAAAAAAAATCTAGCAAACAACTATGAAGTAATCTTATTCTCCAATCAAATTATGCAGCTTTCTTTTTAATAAATACAAGCAGTGTGCAATGCAAGTACCTTAAACCTAAAACAAGAAATAAAAGAAACCCAGAGCAGGAGAAAAGTCCCCATGCTTACCTCATGAAGAACGGCAGTAAGCAGATCTGCCCAAAAGCCTAAGAAAAAAGCAAGCAAAAATGTTGGTTTGCAGCAACTTTGATCTGAACACCTTCTTTCACTAGACAAGGAATGCTGAATATGCTCACGATTGCTGCAGGCTCAGAGCACCCTAGAGAGCATACAATACTATGCAGTAAACAAACAGAACAAACACTTGTACTTTACACCACAAAAATGGCCTGAAATGCTTTCCCCCCACATTTCATATTTATATAATTTTAAAAAGAGTATTCTTCTGATTCTTCTGCCTTTGTCTTTCCCCGACTCACACAGAAAGCCTGCATCTGCAGCTGCAACACTGTTAAGAAGCATCTATATAACTCCCATCTGTTATTTCCTTCATGTTCCACAGATTATGCAAACACTGGATAAGGCAGGAGCTTATTATTTTATATACTACTAGGACCTTGCCCATCTCTCAACCAGCTCCCACAGTAACATGAGTCAGCTTGGAAAAGTGTGAGAAATTTAGAGACTGTGTGGTAGCAGACAGCAGAAAATAGTCTTTCAATACCCTGGCTCCAAGAGTAGCAGCATCAACGGTCCCAATGAGACCAGCCTTGTTCTGGCCTGTCTTAATACCTTAACAATGGACTTCAGAAATACGTTGTGAGATGTACAAATACAGTACAAGTCTGAGGCAAGACTCACACTGCCAGCCCCACAAAGCAGCATGTTACCTCACACATTGCATAAGAATTACAGCACCTTTTTGAAAACACACAGCTCCTAATCTACATCAAATCTAACATAGCACAGTCCCATAGGAGATTGAGAATCTCACATCCCCCTTCCAAGGGAGGTACCGGGAAAGGAAAGCAGCCCTTCGCCATGCACCAGAAGCAGCCATAAAGCAAAAGATAACAAAGTACTCTGGTTGTTACATCTTGACAGAAAGCCACTCCTAAGGAATTCTCGCAAATAAACACAGCCCATCAAACTGTTTCATTCCAGGCCCAGCCGGACACCAAGCTTTGTAACAGGCGACACGGCTGAAAAGAAACTTTTGTGCCTACTTCGCTCAAAAGGAAAGGCCAGGCAACAGCAGCAGCAGCAATCAGACCCAGCTGCTCCAGCAGAAGCAGGTGCGAGGTAGGCAGTGCAGGGGATAGAGGCTTTTGTCCCTCTGTACCTCGACACCGAGCGGTCCCAGTGCCACAGCGGGATCGGCCCGCAGGCTCCAAACACGCCAGAGCCCAGCCGAGGGGAGCCCCGGCGGCACAGCTGCCTCAGCACCCTGCCGGAACCCCCCTCACAGGGCTGCTGAGGGACCCGAGCCCTTTAAGGCCCAAGGAAAGCTGCTGGCAGTTCTATTTCGAGTTTGATGTCAACTCCAAAGCTCTCCACACCCGAAGACAGACAGGACCCCCTCAGCCAGAGGCCGGCGCTCTCAGTGCCCGCGGCATCACACCTGTGGGGCCGGGAGAACCCGAGAGCTCGCAGAGAGCCACAACCTCCCCGCCGAGCCCCGCTCCCTCCGGACCCCCCGCCCGGTTTTCCCCGCGCAGCCCCGGGTTTCACTGCCCCGTCTGCCGGCCCGCACTCACCGTATTAGCCACATGGACGAAGAGGCGCAGCCCGGCGCCGCACAGCCTCGGAGCCCACTGCGGAGAGAAGGCGAGAAGTGAGGTGAGCGCCGGCCCCGCCGCCCCGCGCCCGCCGCCCCCCGCCCGGCCCGGTGCTCACGATGTCCCGGGGCGGGCCCGTTGGCCCGGCCGGGTGCGGCCCCCGGTGGTGCATCACGGCGGCCGCGCTGCCCGTGTGCCGCCGCCCGCAGCACAGGTAGGCGGCGGCGGCCGCGGACAGCAGCGGCAGGAGCAGCAGCAGCAACGGCGCCATCGCGGTGCTCCCTCCCGGCGAGCCCTCCCGCTGCCGGGGCGGTGCTGGGGCTGGCCCCGCCCGCAGCCAGCCTCAGGCGGCGGGAACGGAGCGGCGGCGGGCGTGACTGACGTCCCGCCATGTCCCGCTTCTTCCAAGCGCTCCGCCGCACTGGCGGCGCCCGGGGTGGGGGTCCGGACGTGCAGGAGGCGGACGTGCAGCGGTGGGGGCTGACAGGTCAGCGGGGAGCCCGGGGAAAGGGTCGGCAGGGAGCCTCAGGGCTGTGGGTGCTGTCCGAGATGGCGGGAGGCGGCGGAGGGGCCCAGCGCTGCCTGGCGCTACCCAGCTCATAGAATGGCTTGCGTTGGAAGGGGACTTGGAAGATTATCCAGTTCCAACCCCCCTGCCATGGGCAGGCGCGCCTCCCTCTAGACCAGCTTGCCCAAAGCCCCATCCGACTTGGCCTTGAACACCTCGTGGGATGGGACATCCACAACTTCCCTGGGCGACCTGTTCCAGTGGCTCACCATCCTCACAGTAAAGATTTTTTCCCTAATATCTAATCTAAATATACTCTCTTTTAATTTGAACACATACTCTCCTGTCCTGTCGCTGCAGGCTCCTTTAAATAATCTTGCCCCATGTTTCCTGTAAGTTCCCTTCGGGTACTGAAAGGTCTCAATTAGGTCACCCGGATGCCTTCACTTTTCCCGCCTGGACAACCCCAGTTCTCTCAGCTGTAGTTGTCTGAGCTCTGTACCAACAGCCCTCAGGCCGGAAATAAATAAATAAAAGTGCAAATAAAGTGAAAGTCAAAGTGAGCTGCAGCTGCTTCAGAGATGGCGTTGCTGCCATGCTCTCCGTTCTGTGTGAGCCCTCCCCGGATGCCGGATACGCTGTCCTTGGCTCTGTGGGTAGGTGGGTGTTTGGGCCAGGGCTGAGCTCGGCTTTAACCCCCGCAGTGCCTCCGCACAGCCTCGGGCAGCTCTGTGCTTCGGGACAGCACGGACAAGGGTTGGCCTGTTCAGTGGCCTCGAAATGGGCCCGAGTTAAAGTGCTTTCCACTGCCTGGAGGGTGATGTTAAAGGGGAATGCCAGGGCAATCCATCCTGCCCGCACGTTTTCCTTAGCCTGCTGGAAATCCTCACTTCAGTCCGTGGGTTGTTTGGGCTTGTGTATCCTGCGGGCTGGTGAGTTACTTCATGCACTCAGTGTGCACATTGTCCCCAAGAGGAGAGGGCAGCAATGCCACAATACAGAGCACTTGAGTCCAAGCACAAGGAAAGGTCTTGCCAACTCCTATGTGACTTGTTTTGTATTCATTTTGACATATTGTGCCCCATAATAAGGAGTATGATGGTGGTAGTAGTCACAGGTGGCCTGTAATGGAGGTCTGCCTTAGCTTTAAGTACAGAAAATCTAGAAAACATCTTGTTGAGAAATTATTATTATACCATAATAGATTGTGACAAACATTTCTGGTAGCCTAAAGCGTGTCCCTGGCTCTAGTACTTACATATTTTAAAAAGTGTTTCAGGCTGAAAATCAAGCTGTCTTTTAGGAATTCAAAGTACCAGCCTAATTATTAGATCAGGTTCCTTGTACAGTCTGTTGCAATGGCTCAGGGCATTTTTGTGTAAGTTTCTGAATATGCTTTAATTTAATTGCTGTAACACTGGGGTCTTTGCTGTCTGGGAGGGTAAACCAGCTTCTGCTGAAGGCTGCTGTGCTTTTTCTGTAAGGCAGATGTTTGGGAAGGCCTGTTGTGGGCAGGACCCGTTTCTAGTGTGTGTATGGAGTGCATTGGGTGACTGTAAGTGTAACAAATCATTTTTATTGCCAGGCATTAAACTTCGTCCCTATCAACTGGAAGGTGTGAACTGGCTCGTGCAATGCTATGAAGTCCAGCATGGCTGTATCCTGGGTGATGAGATGGGCCTTGGGAAGACTTGTCAGGTGTGTCTTCTTCTTCTGGAAAATGATCTTTGCTTAAATTTTTGGGTTTTCAGCCTAGTGTTTCTGCAGAATGAAAAAGTACCCTAATTATTCTCCCCCACCCCTTCAGAATTCCTTAGTCAAGTGAGAGCTCATTGTCTTTTTTGTCACTCAAGTCCTGAGTTAAGTCCTCTGTAACTCTAAATAGGTTTCAGGGTTTTGTAAAAAGATGAGTGGCCATTTTATCCAAACACCTTAATGCATAATTCATAGTGTGCAGAGTTGAAGGCACAATACACAGCCAGTACAGGGAAAATAATGTCCTTTTGATGCCCTTGCACCCAGGGGATTTTTGTGTTCATCCATACATGGATTAAAAGTTATACATCTAATTTTTTCAGAGGTTTGTTGGAATTTTTTTTCTAAGTATTTCCAGTGGGTTTAAGTTTTGTTGGAAAATGACTGTTTGTGCTTTGGATCAGCTGATTTTATTCAATAGGTCTTAAATTACAAATAGTTTTAGAAAGTGATGCATGGTAGACCTAGTTTGTGACTATGCAAGAAAGGGGCTTCATATATTGAGGTCATGTTTTAGGAGCTAAGCCTTTTTGTCTGTATCCCACTTGATCTTCTGTTAACTCTGATTTGTGATAACCTATGGAAGCTAGCTGCAAAGCTCAGCAAGGAGACGGCTTATGTAGGATCAGGCTATCGGGTTGAACCCTTCCCTTGTTATAAAAAAATATTTTTCCTGCCTTTTAGACCATTTCTCTACTTCTTTATTTGACAAAAAAGTTATCCAACAAAGAGAGATTTCTGATACTTTGTCCTCTGTCAGTTCTGAGCAACTGGAAGGAAGAGCTGGAGAGGTAAGTTTCAACAGTTGTCTGGCTTACTACATTATTGCTCAGACTTGTAGTTGCAAAGTTTGCAAGTTGCAAGATTGCAAAGATTGTTTTCAAATATGCTCACTCCAACACTTTCTTTTTATCCTTTCAAAGGGATAGAAAGTAAAAAGGGAAGCTGCTACTAAACCAAAAAATCAATGCAGCCTATGCAGTTAATGCATAGTCTTTACATGCTGTGGTATACATGAATCCATCCATCCTATATTATTGACTGACTTTCAGTCAAAATGCCTCCACTAGCTCCTTGCTTTTTATTGATTTGTAACCCTCCCTACTCAGCCTCTCTTAGGCAAAATCTGCTGAAGGCAGCCAGGAATCTTCATAGTAAAAGGTAAGACCCAGGCTGGAGGGCATGCTCACATATGCACATAAAATACATCCCACCTGTGCATGCAGCCCATCCTCACTGGGGTAACAGTGCTGATGTGTATCAGGGTGACAGGCTGCTGTGCCTGAAATGTGTACATCTGTGGTCTCTAGCCCACAGACTCTTTTTAAGAGGAAGGGCTAGAAGTTAAAGGTTAGAACAGAAGTCTGTCTGTGTGGCCGTTGGCTGATGCTGTCTCTCAGCATCTGAAGTCATCCAGGTTACATTCTGAAGTGAGCTGGCCTGATTTGGATAGATTTTGTGTTGGAATAGTTGGGGGAAAGTGCATTACTTCATAGATCAACAGTGCAGATTTCCAGAAGGAATATTAGGTAGATAACAGTGGTGGGAATAAATGAGGAGGAGTTTTATGGTCCCAACAATTGGAACTGGCTTTATCTGCTTTTTGACTGAGACAATATATTTTTGAGACCCTGACTTTGACCTCTTTGCTGCAGACATTTTTGTCTTTATTTTAGTATGATTCAGGCCAATTCTTTGGCCTCATCTGGGCCAACTGTATTCATTCACCTGCTTCTTAGGAACTTTTTTCAGTTCAGAATAGCAGTTAGGTTATGAGACTGGTGTTCAGTCATCTGCCTTGAACTCTTACATCTAAAGGAATGCTGGTTTATTTAGGACTTGTCCAAACCAGAGCCAACAGCTGAGGTGCCAGCCTGATATGAAAATTATGAAGGAGTGGGATTCAAAAGCTGAGAGCCAGACACATCTCACAGGAGTGTAGGATGTTTGGATAGGAATTCTCATCATTGTGCAGTGGCTGTGTTTGGTAATGAGGTCCAGGGTCATAAACACATGAAAAGACTTAGCTTGGCTCACTGTTTCTGCTCTTTCTCTTAACAACAGGTTTGCTCCAGGTCTTTCTTTCATAACATATGTAGGCAGCAAGGAAGAGCGACCCAAACTGCAGGAGAATCTGAAAGGGGACTCTCACTTCCATGCACTCCTGACAACATACGAGGTGCGTGATGTCTTTGTCACTTCAAAGGGAGGGGCACAAGTTTTCCTTGCCTTTTTGGTTCCTCTGTACCTCCCAGTTCATGCCTTGTCAGCCCACAAGTGTTCTCACTTTTATCCTTCTAGTTCTCTTCCCCCCTCTCCCTAGGTAGAGTGTGAGTGAGAGGGTGTGTGATGTTAAACCATGACATGCTGAAGATGTCATGTAGCTGTCATTTTTTTTCCTCAGGTAGTGCCTTCATTCCACTCTGCTCCATTTCACCATAGTTTGCAAGCAGACAGAAAAGTGCTCTGTTTCTTAACTGGTGTATTTACTTAAATTGTAAGTCACAGTTCATTTTATTTCATTGCAGATTTGCCTGAAAGATGCAGCATTTCTAAAGCCGTGAGTCTGGTTTTAATTTCTTCAAATTTAAGTCTGGATATCTGTCAATGATTTCTTAAGTGGATATTTGTATGTGCAAGATTCTGTGTTGTTTCACAAGAGACAGGGATGTTCTTGGTTTGTGATTAGAGCTTTGCCTTTTCCAACTTTCAGTCTTTAATGTCAGCTAAAATATATGTGAACTTCCCCCAAGGACAGTTTTCAAGCCAGTTAACTCAAAGCACTTAACTCAAAGCACTATGACACATAGTGACTTAGAGCAGTACATTAAATATCAGTCCAGCAGAGGACATCCTCAAGAACTTCAGGTTATAAAGGTATTAGTTGCAAAATTCACTGAAACTGACCTGCATTAAATAACAGTGATAATGTGCTATCATATCCTGAAGTTTATTACCTCCAGTCACAACTGTGGAGGGCTTATGAAATGTTATGCCTTCTACAAAGACTGATTATTCTGCTCATATTCAGCCTGTAGGAGGTACTGTCACAGTCATGCAGAATTCCACAGGCATCTGCACTTGAAATGGGGAGGAATTTTCCTTTTTTCTTAGCAGTAGTGCCAGTGCCTTGCAGTGGTTTCATGACAAATGCTGGGGGCAGCTATGCATAATGAATGGCTCAGTATCTTTGTAGAAGCACAAATCCAGTGGCCCCTGCTGGCACAGTTTTGTGTCAGCCAGGCCCACAATGGGCACCCTCCTGTCTTTCAGCAAAGCACCTGTCCTTGGCCACTGCTGGAAGTAGCAGACTGCTGCACATTATGGTAGAAACCAGGTCTCTAATGAAAGGTAGCCATGACTGTATTGTCCTTACAGTTTCATATCATGCTCTGCATTGCTGCATATTATTCTATTTATTTTAAAGTGTAGCACCCAGGGAGAGCAAGTAGCCAGCCCTAGTATCACAGAAATGTCAGCTCCAGAGTAATTTCCTACTTCTAAAGCTAACAACCTCAAAGCCACATCACTCAAATTTAAGGTTTTGCCCTTTAGTCTTCCTTCTGAAAAAAAGTGGTTGCTAATCATTTGTACCTTGCTCTGTGTGGGAGCGTTTGGAGCACTTTGTAAGGGAGGGTCAGAGTTATCAGATGTGTCCCCACCACTACTCTTTCCAAGCAGTGTAACAGCACAAATGAGTTGAACAAGAGCCATGCTGTAATGGAATAAACGAGGGATCAGACTGCTCTGCACATGAGCTTCTGCAGTGCTGCACAGTGCAGAGTCCTTTGGCAATTCAGCTCCTGAGCTCATTGAATAAGAGTAATGACACTTGATTGTTCTGGCAATGGAGAACCTCTCTGATACAGCAGAGAGGGAAATCAAGGCAAATAAAAAGGCTATTTAGGAAGAATGTAGGTCACTGTGATTTCAAATGTTGTATTCCACGGGGAAGAGAAGTGTGTGGGTGAGAAAAGATGGAGGTTCATGCTTTTCCTCCCCTGGAAATGACTCTGATGTGGAAGTTGAAACCCTAGTGATAGGGAGGCACAAACATTGAGGGTTGAGAAGATGTGGAGTTTGAAGTAAGCCTTGTGGATATACTGGATCACCAGTGATTCTGCAGCCTGCTAGAGGACACTCTGCATACAGCTATATGAACACAGAATAAGTTGAAGCTCCTGTCTTGGGTGATTTGCAAAAGCCTTGGGATCACTCTTACATCACTGCCTCATGATTGTTGCTGCGTTTTTGCACAGGTGCTAGGGCCTAGTTTCATGTCTCTTTCTCTAAATCAGAGACCTCCTTGAATGTTCAACAAACCTGTGTTCATGTCATTTTCCTGATAGTAACAGGGGTGGAGAGAGAATCAAGAAATTCAAGTGAATTTTGTTAGTCTTGATTTCAGAAAAAAACTCACCCAGTTAACAACCTCTGTTGGCTCTTCAAAAACAGTACCTGTGAATTGCACCCCACTTTTGGTGTTTGCTTGTTGTTCATGGGGTGGGACCCCACCTCAAGTTGAGCCAAACAGAGTGACCACTTACTTCAGTCTTTTTGTACTTACAAGAATGAATTGTCAGCCCCTAACTGAAGATGCTCTTTTTTGCTTATTCAGCTTTAACTGGGCTGCCTTGGTTGTAGATGAAGCCCACAGACTGAAAAATCAAAATTCTCTGCTTTACAAGACACTTTCTGAGGTAAAGTAACTCATCTTTCTTCTAGTGTCTTAAGACTTTTCCCTTTTCAGATTCTCTGTGAATCAATGTGAATCATCCCTTGTTTCCATCAGAGCTGGTGAAAGGATTCCCATATTTAGTGGCAGAGAGATAAAGGCCTTGTTGGCTTTGCATGGCAGTGGGCAGTATTTGGATCTTCCCTCTCATTCTGCTTCATGTTTGGGCTTGCCATGTTGGAGCAGTTTGAAAGACTTGGAAAAGTAAAGCAGCCAGACATGATGCTGAGCCACAGCTGTGCTGCTGCCAGAGTAGATGTCTGGCTGACCTAAGCAACAAGAGGCCATCTCCAGCTCTGGCAGGGTGAAGGAGCCCTTACCTAGCTCATGAAACCTCAAGTCTTGAACTACTGACTTCCACTGTCCCATTTAATGGAGCCACCCTTGTTTACAGGAATTAGGAGAATTGCTCCAGCTTCCAAAGCACCTGGCCAGAGCAGCCCAAATGCCTGAGTGAAGGCTGCACTTCCTGTCATGGCAGTGAAACATCAGCGTTTGGTGTGTGCTGGCATCAGCAACAATGTACTACAATACACCTTGGAAAATAGGGGGTTTTATTGAACTCCTGAAAGTCTTATATATTCTGAATATATTGTCCATGATGTCTATAATTCAGGAGCTTTGGTTATAATCACAAAAAAATCGACGTGATTCACCTCATCTCTCCTCCTAACCTATTTTCTATTACCAAACTTGAGAGAAATTTGTATTTTTCCAAAGGTAAACATCTTTCTCAAGTCTCTTTATGGGGATTACTGTGAGCAGCATGGACCTGATAATGTTCCTGTGTTTGTCAGAGTTACTAAGCAAACAGAAATGGAACTTAGTCTGACGCAGTTTCATTTCACTGTCCTATTCCAACCGCATTTTCCAGTTATCCTTCCTTATCTAACATCTAGTGTGTGGTATTAGACTGCAGACTGCATGGACCTGAGCATTTTAATGGAGTCAGTTTTGTACTTTGTTCTTATTTTGCTTACACTGAATTCCTTGCACTGGTGCCAGCCCAGTCAGTTTGGAGCTGTTTGACTGTCACACTATACCTCGTGTTTGGATGGTTTTGGCAAATCTGCTGCATTCTGTGAGCGGTTCTGTGCTGCCACTCTTCTTCTAAGTTAAGCCTAAGAGTGGTGTAGGTGGACTTGTTATTAACTAACTTTTCATTACAGATACTTTTTCCTAGTAACTTTGTATTATTGCTGGATTTTTTCAGTTCTCAGTAGGCTTCAGCCTGCTGCTCACGGGCACTCCAGTCCAGAACAGCCTCCAGGAACTGTACTCCTTACTCAGCCTTATTGAACCTGACATCTTTCCCCAGGAAAAAGTGAAAGAGTTTGTTGAGTATTACCAAGTTATTGAAAAGGAGAATGAGCCAGGTCAGTAATAAGCAACATTGTGTTTCAGTCAGAACCAGCTTTTATCTTGACTAGGAAACAACCATGTTGTGTCCTCTTTATTTGCTTTCTTTTAATGGTGACAAGCTTTAAAACAAGGCCACAAAAACTAATGACTACTTTTAAGGCAAGAGCTTTCTTAATGTAGCTCCCAAGTGTTGCAGGTATGCAGCTATGTTTGGTTTCTCTGTTTGTAAAATGTGGCTTGAATGGTTTCACCAATAATGTGAGATTCCTTTTACATTTATTTTGAAAGTGTACTTCGGAAGGTATTGTATAAATTCCTCACCTTTAACACAGTACTCTCCTCTGGTTTTGTTGGTTTTGGATGGGGGGGTTTTTTTGTGGGTTTTTTTTTTTTTTTTGATAGTTTTTTGTTTGTTTTATTTTTTCCCTGCCTCTGCATAGCCAAAGAATTGCACAGTCTTCTGCAGCCATTTCTACTTCGGAGAGTCAAATCTGAGGTGGCTGCAGAGCTGCCAAAGAAGGTGGAAGTGGTTCTGTACCATGGAATGTCAGCTCTGCAGAAGAAGTACTACAAGGCCATTTTGACAAAAGATCTAGGTAACTGGGCATTTTGAAGTCTATTAATTATTTTTAAAAGCAAAACTAATTCCTGTTGTACATGCAAACAAATTCCTGTTGTACATGCATGCTCTGTTGTAAACAAGCAGGAGTTACTTTGATCTGCAGAGTATGTACAGAATAAATATGCCAAATTTGGGTTGCTTAATTTTTGATTTTAGCTTGTGGCAAAATAAAAGACATATGTGTTGATCTGTTGCTCAGGTATTGTGAGCTAGGAAGGCTCAGCTTGAGGATCTGCTTTGGGCAGTCTCAAAGTAATTAAAGTAATTAAAGATACTTATCACAAGGTAAGCCTGCTCCTATTTCATGTTTTTGTATTCAAACAAAAGGGTGGTACAAGAAATTTTCGATCTGTGGTTCTCTACAAATTTTCTAATAGTAGCACAGATGCCATAAAGCAAATTTCAACCTACTGGATGCAGATAGGAGTTTTATGGGAAACTGCAGGGTTATGTAGACAATGCAACTACTACCATCATGTGGCTTGTGAGTGCTTATTTGTTCCAGGGAAATTAAAACTGGGGAGTTGCAGATGCTTTGTTCTTCTAAGGCATTCTAGCACTTTGCATGAACATCACCTGGAAATCTGAAACTTCCATCTTCTACTCTAGTCAGCGTATGTGCATGCATTTTTTTTGTTCCTCACAAAAATGCAACAAGGAGATCTCATTGCCCAGGAGATCTTGACTGTGCTGTATATTTTTTTTCTGAAAATGCAAATGAACTGCACCAAATTTCTTTTGCTTATTTTGATGATTTCACTCAGAAAAATTACAGTGACCTTTTCCAGGGAGTCCAGAAAGTTCAGTGAGTCTGACAAGGCAAAGTAGTGCTTACCAGGGTCTTATTTCTAAAAGCTTGTCCAAAAAATCAGGGAAATTTTTTTTGACCCATGAAAACAGATGTATTAGTCTTGAGATGGGAAATACAAATCCAGATGTGATTCACAGAGAGAAATACTTCAGTGCTGAAGCACTTCAGAGCAGTGCTTAGTACCAAGACATTCCCAGCCACAGCCATTAATGGAGCATGGGCTTCCCTGCTCTGTTTTTTTCTCTGCTCTGTGTTCCAGATGCGTTTGAAAATGAAACGGGAAGGAAGGTTACACTCCAGAATGTCTTAGTTCAGCTTCGGAAGTGTGTTGCCCACCCATACCTCTTCAATGGTAGGAAAGCACTGTTCTCTTTTGGAACAGAAAAAATCACTTTCTTGATTTATACAGTGGTTTTCTATTATTAGTGTAATGCTTAGAAGAAGCAAGTAATAAACACTCTTGTATTGAATCAGTAGCAGCTGTGAGTTTGTGACCAGTTCCAACACATGACAGTTCATCAATAATGACAAATAAAGTAGGAGACTGTGTGAAGTCTGAGTTTCTGACTGCAGCTTTCTATTTCTATGTCTTCTGTCATCTAAACAAAGAAATCACAATGCTTAGTGAACTACTGAGGGTGTCATTTGGAGATAGAGAAAGACCATCACTTCTCAAGCAAGCATTGTGTGGCTCCGCTCAGCAAAAGTGACAGTGCAGACACACTGAGGCTTACCACAGATTGTTATTTCTGTGGTATTAACTGTGCTTTTGAAACTCCTTTCTGTTCCAGGTGTTGAGCCAGAACCCTTTGAGATTGGAGACCATATTGTGGAAGCCAGTGGCAAGATGTGTTTGTTGGATAAACTCCTTTCATTCTTGTACGCTGGGTATGTCATATGGGGATGGGGTTGACATAGGGAGAAAAAGTTAACTGGGAAAGCAAACTACATTATTTAGCCATAGACTGAGCAGTTGTTCTTCACCACACAAGCACTGACTTATTTATTCCACGTTACTCACTACCTGAAAGAAGTAAAACAAGCTGTATTGGAGATGGTAGAGGAACCTTGAGGATTACTGCACACTGCTATGTCTGGCCAAAGCATCTTGTATTCAGCTGGGAGCAGGTGTGCTAACAGCATTGCTATTGTTGTTGTATTATGGACACAGATTTTCAGGAGCATTTTCACCAGCATTTCTCAAAGCATTTGACTAATTCTCTCACATGCTCTCATATTTGCCATATTTGAGAAGCTGGGACAATAACCATGTGACTTGGTATTCAGCATATCTGCTTTGACTGTGAGTTTCCTACACCTCAGTTGAGTTCCTTTGTGCTAGCGTATCTGTGTTAGCCTGGGAGGCACAATCCATGGCAAATGGGAAAAAGAAAAACCCAAGGATAAACTGAAACTTCAGAAGTTTTGGGATTCATGTTCACAACCCCTTGTGTTGTGCTCTGGTGAGTTCAGAACCTGGAATTCAAAGACCAAAGGACAGAGCTTCAACAGCCCTTGTGAAGTTCTGATGTGGCTTCGTTATCTTTTTCCTGCTGTGGAGCACGTTGTGAGTGGCTACCTCTCCACTGCATGTGTTTGCTGCAGGACCAGCCCTGTGCAAATTCTGCACTTGAGAATGTCTGTGTTCTGCTCTAGGGTGAAGGCTGATTTAAATACAGCACTGTCTGAGGCCTAGGGCTGGGAGGGAGGAGAGTTGATTTCTTAACACACCTTTTTAGGTAGTGTTTGATCTTTGAAGGTTATTTGCTGGAGAAGATGTTCTGCTGTTACAGAGATGCTGATATTACATTTTCCCAGAATTTCAGATATGCATGGCAGTGTGTGATTTGAGAGCAGTCATGTGGTGAAGAAAACCTCATCATAGGCTGAAGCTGGGGTCCTTTTAGGCAGGCTCCTCACCAGCCTGTATCCAGCCAGCAGCAGAGTTGTGCCAGAGCCCTGTTACTTCTCTGACTCCACACTCTGGACAGGGCAAATGATGATGGCAGATGGAGCTTAACTGATTGCATTTAGATGTGCAGCTGAAAATGTGTGATAAGGGAACGGGCTATGATTCTGGGAGGCCTTGCTGTGTAACGGGGACTGATAATGACTGGTTAAGCCATTGTGACCCCCAGCAGGCTGTGAAATGCTGTCACAGTGTGCTGAGGATCACAGGGTTTCCTGTTCTTCTTGCAGAGGCCACCGTGTGTTGCTCTTTTCTCAGATGACTCAACTGCTCGATATCCTGCAGGACTACATGGACTATAGAGGTATGTTCTGCACACTCTGATAGGAGAGGGCTTATCCTAATGATCTCTGCCAGATATTGTTCCTGTGATTTTGGTTGATCCGCCTGGGATGGGGAAAGAAATGTGATGAAGCTTTATAAGATAGGTTCTTATAAGATAGGGACCATATTCCTGCAGCAGCTCTGTGAGTTGGAGGGTCTTGAGTTCAGCTCTTTGCTGTTACCAGCTTCCTGAAATGAGCTGGCAGTTGTGTTCTTCACAGTAGCTTTTGTGCCTTGATGAAATGGAGCTAACAAATGGCAGCGTAGCAATGTTTCATTATATGCCTGTGTTCAGTTGTGTACCTGTGTCCTGAAGTAATTGCAGTAAAGGCAGTAGGCTTGCTCTAGATTCACTTTGTCCAGCACAAAACACAAACTGAGCCACAGTTATACCAGGAAATTAATTTTTGATTAAAACAGTTGTTGACAGTGGGGCCCCAAGATGTCTGAGGGCAGGTTGGATCAGACCATTTTTGGCAAGGTTAGCAATGTGTTCTTGGGACGTTTTCTTTTGTTTCAATCCACGTGGCTCCATGCCTACTTAGGATTTCCCATGAAAGAGGCTTTTGTTTGGTGTTTATGGTTTTGGACGACTAATAATGTAGGATAAAGCCAAATGTAGTGCCATATCCCATACTGCATGCTCACAGCAAAGCACACTGAAGGCCGTGGGAGTTTGGATAAGGAGGATCTGATGGTTCTTGGCCTGCTTTGTAGGGCCAACAGCCAGCACAGCATAGTCTGAAATGGGACTGTGTGCTAATGTTCTTTTACTTAGGCTCTGAATTTTCCTGTTGTGTTTCCAAGCAGTAAATTAAATGTTAGGAGTCTCTGCTTCAGAGTCAGCTAAATTACTCTTTACCAACAGTCAATCTGGAAGTCAGGGTCATTACCTCAGTTTATACAAGGTTTAACTGGGAAAAAATGAAGGAATTGAAGGCAATTAAATGAGAACCAAGCCAGGTGGATATGACACAAAAAGATTCAGGACAGCAATGAGACAATAGAGAATGAGGTAAGAGGGTAAGAGCAAAGGCAAAGTTTCAGAAACATTCATGCTGTTTGTTTGGAAAGGCTACAGCTATGAGCGGCTGGATGGCTCTGTTCGGGGTGAGGAGAGACACCTTGCCATCAAGAACTTTGGTCAACAGCCCATCTTTATCTTCCTGCTGAGCACCAGAGCAGGTAAGTAAGGAGAGACAAACAAACCATCTTGCTTCTGCACTCTTATTTTATTCCCTCTGGCAAGGTTTCAGGGAATTCTGAATCCCCCAGAGCCTGCTTGTGTGGGGGATTTTTGAAGGAGACAGGACACATCCTGAACTTGGGTCTTTCATCTAGGACATCTGGTTTCTGTGCTTTCCTTTTGGCAGTTGATGCCAAGATCCTTTTCGTATTGCAGCCTCTTGAGTTTATTTTATTCCAAGTTCCATAATGCCTGTCTCTGTGCCAGTTTGAGCTTAAGGAATCTCACTACCATTTTATTTCTGCAAGCATCAGTCTTTAGGCAGGAACAGACTTCCTTTAAGTAAGCTGGTGGAATTGCTTCTCAAGTTTGCTGAACATGGACATGCTCTTTAGCTGGCAGACAGACTGAAACGAGAGTCTTTTACTGTCCCAAGGCTGCAGAGAACTCCATGGAACTGCCATCTGTGCTGCTTCCCCTCCTTGCTCCCTGGGCAGATCTGTGCTTCTACACAGTTTCAAACCTCCCTGTCTTTCTGTTCAAACAAGCACAGAGCCAGGCTTCTGCTTGTCTCCAGAGGAAGAATCCACACTGCTTGGTCTCAGACATCAAACTGGAACCAGCTCTTCCTTTGGGCTTCTGGTTAAACTTGCGTTGATGAGCCTACACCACAGGGCATAGAGGAGAGCATGCAGTGAAGGGAATACCCTAATGCTGGATGTGTGTCAGGGATCTGTGTGTCTGTCACCACAGTGCCTGAGCTCTCCCTCCCATGCCAGCGACACTTAGGGTTGTTTTTTACTGCACACTGCTATGTCTGGCCAAAGCATCTTGAATTCATCTGGCAGCAGGTGTGCTAACAGTATTGCCATTGTTGTTACATTATGGACACGGATTTTCAGGTGCATGACTGTCTCCACTGGCAGGGATATTCTGATTACAGGGAACGTGTCTTGTCATGAGCTGGGGGAAATGTAAGGCAGCAGACTGTCCCCTGTTAACTACACAATGTGGTCACAGTAGAGTTATTTTAAAATGTAAAATTAACTGGGTTTTAAATTTTTTTTTTATTTCATGAGAGCCCAAGTTCTAACCTCAAAACCTTTAGGTCTCATAAACTCCTGGTCTCTGATTATTGTATAGTTTGGCTTGGTGTTTTCCACTGTTTCAGTGGTGTATTTACAGCTGGTTCTGTGCTGCAGCCAAGTCATGACTTGGGCAATTCCTTAGGGGTTTCAGGGAAGCCCATCCTTGCAGGGATAACCTGCCTGCCAGCAGAATAATTATGTCTATGTTCATCAGTCTTGACAATCAGTCCCTTTTGCAGTGGTTCACTCACACCCTATGTTTTTTGACTACATTGCATTGTACAGCTTCTTTTTTGGACTGCTGCAGAAACCTGGAAGCTGGAAATGCAAGGCTTACCCATCTGTCTAGATCCTTATGAGACTTAGATTTGAGTTTGAGAGATGGATTGGATTAGATACAGTTGATCAGATCTGACGGAACTTTGCACAGCATAAATTCTCCAGCTCCTCCTTTATTTTCTGTTGGTGACCTTCTTCTTTTGTTTGTAGGTGGAGTTGGCATGAATCTGACAGCAGCAGATACAGTTATTTTTACTGATAGTGATTTTAACCCACAAAATGACTTGCAAGCAATAGCAAGAGCTCACCGGATTGGGCAGCACAAGTGAGAAATGTCACTACTTGTGGTTGGTTCCTAACTTTCTTGGCCTCTCAGTATTACTTTCCCCTTCCATAGGCAGTGGAAGGTTAAAGTATGAGAATAGATTGAAGATCAAAGGGGAGCAGAGAGGATTTTGTGTCTTCATTTTCCAACTGCAGCCTCATACAGTCTTGTCCTTGTCATGTATCCAGGGTGGGAACTTTGTAAATTTGGAGTAGGAGATGGAGGGTGGAGGTTTGTCTGCACTTTTGCAGTGAGCATTTCTCCTGTGTCAAGCAGAATTGTATCAGCATCACATTTCTGCTGATTATTTTTGCTCATTTTGTTCTTGCCTTCTTTACCTATCAAAGGAGAGGGTGAGGGGATAGTAAATACCTTAGTGCACCCTAAAACAAAGTAAGTAATAAGAATTTTCTTAAACTTTTCAAGGCCTGTAAAAATTATCCGTTTGATTGGGCGAGATACAGTTGAAGAAATCATCTACCGAAGAGCTGCCTCGAAGCTCCGGCTGACCAATGCCATTGTTGAAGGGGGACAGTTTGCTCTAGGAGCACCCAAGTCTCAGGCAACAGCAGAGTTGCAGGTAAACCAGAGTTGTATCCTCAATTTGACTCCAGTAACCACCTTAGAAATGTGCCAGAATGTTTCTGTGTTTACGCTGGATTTGAATTTCTACAAAGAGTTGTGCATTGACATGACAGCTTTTGTATGTAGGAACCAAAATGACATCCCAGGTCCAGACAGCATCTGATGTTTGAAGACAGTTCTTGCAATTTTGAAGTGCATTCATTGTGGAAAAAGGGTGTGTTCTCTTGGAGAAGAGGGGAAGACAGAACCTTTCTTTGTCTTACTTGCTTTTTAATTATAATTAGTGGAAATTATAAAATGTGGAAGCTGGGCTCATTGTTTCTCGAACTGATCTGTCTCTGGTGCCTTTCTCTCACAAACAGAGCTGATAAGAGGTCAGGTGACAACCTAGTCAGCTTTTGGTTGTTAGTCTGAATCTCAGTCAACCTTCTTTTGGCCTCTTGGCAAATACAGTGTCTCAGGAGTCAGGGCATGATTTATAATTCTGACCTGAAAGCTGAGGTTTGTGTTGAGAACTTGGATTCAAAACATCAAGCGAAGTGACATTTAAGGGAACATATCCCCTGCATGCAGCTAAACCTAGTAGAGGTTTGGATTTAGTGTATCCTTTCCCCCTCTGCCTGCCCTTCCTGCCCCATTTGTGTGTGTCCAGCAATTAAAGTTTCTGTGGGAGAAGTGGAACTGAGCCCATAGGAAATTCCATGCTGTTATTTTTCTCCCCTTGGATTTTTATGGTATTTAGGCTTTTGTTTTAAACGGGCTGAGGGCAAAAGCAAGCCTGGCCTTTCTGGCTATGAAGAAAGCTGCTTGAATGCAGTCAGTACAGTGCTGTTTTGTCATTTAGCCCTGAAGAAAAACGACTGCTCAAGTCTGGATGAGTTATGATTATGGGAGATATGTTGTTGGGGCTTGTCCTGTCAAGTGCTGGGAGAATGGGGCATATTAAAAAATAAGTATTTTGACAGGCAGCCTTAAAGCTTAGGTTCCACCACTCATACATCCTTTGCTTTTAAGCCTGAGAAGCTTGAGACATGGGATTGACATGGAATTAGAGGATAATAATGCTGAACTTCCCCTTCTCTTTGTTAAAGCTGAGTGAAATCTTGAAATTTGGCCTGGATAAATTGCTCTCCTCTGAGGGAAGTACTGTACAGGATGTGGAGCTAGAAAACATCCTTGGAGAGACAAAAGGAGGGCAGTGGATAATGGACACTGTGCTGCCACAAAAGGAAGAGAATGAAGAGGAAAATACAGAGAGTAAGTTAAGAATCTAAATAGCTGTGTCACTTGAGTGCTAGTAAAGAAGGCTTCCCAGGCAGGGGTGCATTTTTCAGGCAATAAGTAGAAAAGCAGAGTTGTAATGAAGTTACTTGGATTTTGTTTGTGGCCTATCCACAAACTTTACTTCCGAGTCTTTATGGGTATTTTTGTTCTTTTTTTCTGTTCTTATTTGCCTGTTTGTAAGATAATGTTCACAATACTTGCCCAGTTTTGGTGGCTGAGAGTTTAATTCCTTTTCATATTTTAATACCTCAGATGGAAATTCCTGAGAAATGGGGAAATATTAATATTGTAGCTACTGCTTTTTCCACAGAGAACCATTAAGATAGATCTACAGTTTTGGAGATGTTATAGTAAGTTAAGGAAAGGCTGTGTAGCAGGTGTTTAATTTTGTGTCTCCAAATAAAGGATTCTTGGCTATGAAAATCTAAAAGGTGATGTAAGAAACACAGAGTCATGGTGTCTATAGAACTGAAACAAACCTACTCTGTCTTCAAAACTCTACTTTCCAGCCCAAATGTCACCCAGTTGTGGTTAATTTTTCATTAAGTAGCCGTGTAGTACCTGAAAATAAATTCTAAGGATACTTCCCTCTTCCAGTGCCTTCTTTCCCCAAGAAAGACTGAATTTTTGTCTGGGTACAGAGCAGCACTTAAATATAAATTTGTGACTGAAGCTGAAATGTGGCTCTGCAGGACAGTTATTGTCCATCCAGGAGCAGTTCCTAGTAATGAGTAATTATTTGCTGAGAGTTAGCAAAGAGTGGTATTTTCTGGTGGTGACTTAAAAGAGGGGCAGTGGTACCACACTGTGTAATAAGTATAGGGAAAATAACTCACATGGTGAGCAGCAGCCCTGGGCTGCCAGAGTTCTGTGCTTTCATTTCATTTGGGAAGTCAAAAGCAAAAATTTGCTTTCCCTTTTCAAGAGCTGCCTGTAACTACATGGCAGAGCTGAATGAATTCTCTACTGGCAGAGATGGAATGATCAAAGAGAACAGCGATGGAACCACAATTTAAAATAATTAATTAAATGAAATAGGAAGAAAGCTTCCTTGCCAGTCTAAACATGCTAAATTATCTTAAATTAAAAGCTTTTGTCAGAGGAAGCAAATCTTGATTCTCCTGTTTCTACATGATACTGACTCTGGTCATACCAAAAAGTTGTGAGAGTGAAGATCTTTCTCTGCTAAGGGTAGAAAAATGTCACAGAAGAGCCAGATTTGGTTTTGATCTCACAGTTCATTTTGGATGTTAGTAGGTTTCAGTTCCTTTTCACACTTTTAAATTATTTTTTAAAGATCACATGTACGTGTATGAAGGCAAAGATTATTCAAAAGAGCCCAGCAAAGAAGACAAAAAAGCATTTGATCAGCTTTTGGATCTTCAGAAAGCATTGATTGAAGAGACCAGTAAGGAAGGGAGAGCTCTCCGGAACAAAGCAAACGTAAGGCAGATGTGACAAGGAACATGATGCTCTTTCATTTGCTTGTGGAAAATGAAACTTGGCAGTTTTCTCTCTTTACCTACAGCTTGCAGAAGGCATGTTAAAAGATTTGGATGTCAGTGTACTAAAGTTGGCTCTGGAATCAGGGCTTGACAATTCAGCAATTCTGCTAACAGATCTGAGATATGCTGTTGAGGGCACTTCTATAAACTCGGGTCACAAAACCACATATTATGTGATAATTGAATTCTGATGATTAAGACTTGTGGGAAAGTAAACAAATGGGAAAGGAATGTGGGTTAAGGAGGGCATCAGGCATGGCTTTCAGATGAGCACTTTGTTTCTGTGGTACCTCTTTCTTTCTCCAGGCCCTTCTCACAGGCCTTCGGGAGCAGTCGGCCAGGAGGAAGCACTTGCTGAGTGAAGAGGAGCTGGAGGCTCGGAGGAAGAAGCGCCAAGAAGCAGCAGCAAAGAGAGCAAAGCTCATGGAGGAAAAGAAGGCAGCAAAAGCAGAGGCAGAGCACAAGAAAAAGTATGGTTTGTATTGCATCTGCCACTTGTAAATCGATGTCTGTTGCACTGTACTCTTGGAATGTGTCTGATTGATGGAAATAATATGCTCAAACTGCATAAAAGGGGGATGTGAAGGTGGAAAAATGGCTTGAGTCCCTAGCAGGGTTCTTTCCTCCTGAATACCATGCCTGACATTAATTCATAGAGGATGTCCTGAATAAGAGCCCCATGTCTGACTGTACAATCAAGGAGCGTTTGGGAGAAGCTTTCTGAATGTCACAGTTGGCCCCTACAGATTGCTCTGACATCTGTGACTCTCTGGCACATCTTAACTTTCTCCTTCTTGTTTCCCAGGTGTTCTTCCTTTTCACCACTACAAGTAGCTCCTTGTCCTTTGCTATGTGCTCACTTTTTCCATGCCTGCAATTGGCTTATCACATTGGCATGTGGCTCCTAATATTATAAAGAAGAACTTTGGTAACTGTTGTTCTGGCATAAAATGGGGAGGGAGCAGAGGGAATGCAGGTCTAGGTCTCCTGTGTTTCACTGCAGTGATTTAAACCAAGCTGTGTATCCCCATCTTTGATTTTCATTGAACATCCTCTTTCTTCTCTTGGTTTCAGGATGGCCTGGTGGGAGGCCAATCATTACACATCTACCTGCCTTCCTTCAGAGGAAAGTGGCTCCGAGGAGGAGTTTGTGGAGGACGAGTTGGAGCAGAATGTGGATTTAGATTACAAAGATGGAGACCAGAACCATATTAAATATGTCATGGGAGATGTAACCCACCCCCAAGCAGGAGAGGAAGATGTCATCATTGTCCATTGCCTAGGTGGGACTTGTGAACAACAGGAGTATTGTTGGGTGGGGTGAACAAGGGAGCTGAATTGTCCCTAATGGTTCCACAGTTTCTAATTCTGAAATAATTTGGATTTGAGTCTGACTTAATCTCAACTGGTGCAGAGGCAATACAGCTTTTATTCCAGCCAGTATAACCCACATAAGTATTAGCAAGATGTGCAAGGGTCTTTGCATGCTTGCTCTGGATTTATAGGTAAACCTCTTCAAAGGGGCCTGTAGGGCTTGAAATTTTATATCTGTGGCTAAATAGTGGCAGTTCCTGAGAGCAGGGCCTTTTGTTTATCCTGTGGAAGCTGTAGGAATCAAACTGAGATGCTGAAATTCATCTTTTTCCAGTCAGCAGAGAGAGACAGACACTTCCAGAGGCTGAGGTCAGAGTTTCTTGGTGGTTGTCTCTCAACACTGACAGTACAGAGGCTCTAGGCTAGTCTCCCAAGTTAAGGCCCTCTTTTAAGGCATTAAAGACATTAAAAGGAGTTCCTCCTGAAGCAGTGTTGGAGCTGCTCTCTGTCCAGGGCCACAGCAAAACATCACCATCTGCTTTGGCTGATGTTACACTGTACATGAAAGCTCATGTTTGAAGTGCAAATGCCCGGTAGAAGTGAAAGACTGCAAATGTCAAACACCTGGTGTGGGAAGCCCTAAGCACCAATGTGGGGACATACTACATGCATGCTCTCTGTACCTATATGTATGTATGTGAGGATACTGTCAGGTTTATATGCTCAGTGCTATGGTTAGTGCTTGTTTCAGCATTTTCAGTGAAGAGTAAGGAATTTTTCTGTAGAGTATTTCAAGGAACTGTGATAAGTTTGTTTTTCTCCAGGGCTGAGGTTTGTCCTTTAGGATAGTCCCTTGAATAGTGGTTCACTTAAGTTTGTATGTAGTTCCCATATCTGGTGTTGATAATCATTCATTGCCTGTGTACAGAGCAGGTGCCTTTCCTGCAGGGGTGGTCTCAACCTCACTTCTGAAAGGACTCTAACTTGTTATTCCATTCTAGATGACTCCGGCCGCTGGGGAAGGGGTGGTTTATTCACTGCTCTAGAGGCTCGTTCTGATCAGCCCAGGAAAATATATGAGATGGCAGGAAAGATGAAAGGTAAGAGATTAAAATATGACCTGAGGCCAAGACACTTGAAAGAGGTAAAACCCCAGTGACACTGCAGGAGTGAAGTGCCTGGATACTTCAATACTCATGTGTTTTACTCTTTCTGTGGACATGTGCATCCCTAACTCTCAAAGCAGTACCTCAGCAGGTGCTATGACTTGGCTTGTTTGGAGTGTGAGAACTCTGTGTAGGGGCTGATCATTCCAATCCATCCTGCAAGTCATAAAAAAGGGGAAAAACTTGTACATTATTCACAGAGTGTTTTGCACTAAATAAGACAGAGCACTGCATCTTCTGTCAAAGTGCTTTCAAGAAGGATGAAAGCCACCTCAGGCACCATTCAGCTGAGCCTTTGCTTCCCTCCAAGCACTAATCTTTTCCTGAGCATATATTAACAGTTTTGAGATGCCTGCAGCTGGTTAGGAATTAACGTCTTGCTATAAGATGGAGCTGTTGATCTTTCTAATTTCCTGCAAGATGCTTTCTTCTCATTTCAGTGTCTCTCTTTCCATTTGTTGTCTTTAATTGGGATGTGTGTGTGATTGTGTGGCTCAGGGGAAAATGTTTGTCTGCAGAGAATAATACAGAATGTGACAGTGAAATCACTGCTTCATTGACTGCTTGTTTACTCTTCAGGACTGATTTTTTATTGTTGTCCTGTTCTTTTCTCTGGACAGACCTGGAGTTAGGAGGAACCCTGCTATTCCCTATTGATGATAAAAAATCCAGGAAAAAAGGACAAGATTTGGTGAGAATGAGAAGCTCTTTCCTGTTTTGCTCTATCCATATGTTTTTGAAGCTGTGTGAAATGAACCTTATGTCTTTTTCACAATAATGGCACTGATTACTGAATATGGCTAAGTTGCAGTTAAATATTAGACATAATGAGTTCTTCATTTATGAAAGGTAAAAGTTAGTAATGCAGTTTTCCAGCACTGTCACTGTGTCTCTTAGTACTGTATATAGATTGTATTTCAAGTTATTGTGTTTTCTCCTTAGCTGGCCTTGATTGTAGCTCAGCACCGAGATCGGTCCAACAACTTGTCTGGCATTAAGCTGTCAGCTTTGGAAAAGGGCCTGAAGAAGATTTATTTAGCAGCCAAGAAAAGGAATGGTAAGTGTCTGTGCCGTAGAACAGCAAATCTGTACATGTGTAGTTGCACCTAACGATGATGACCAATTTCCACCTCTCTGCTGTTTTTTTCTGAAGTGAAGTGAGGTCTCCATTGCAGATAGGCTGCTCAGAAGTATTTCTTCTGTTCTTTATTGTCTCTGTTCCCTCCTCAGCAACAGTGCATCTCCCACGGATCGGGTATGCAACCAAAGGCTTCAACTGGTACGGCACCGAGCGGCTCATCCGAAAGCACCTGGCAGCTCGGGGCGTGCCCACTCTTGTGTATCCTTTTGGAGCGTGTCTCGTTCTGTTCAGCATCTAGTACTGAAAGGATCCTGTAAATATCTTGGTAAATGCAAAGCAAGGAAGTGAGGCGAGGCACAGATGCCACAGTCCAGCTAAAAAACCTGGTTTCTCTCACTTTGCTGTCAGTATCCAGTATTTCTGACAGCATCCAGGTACTCAAAGCTTTAGCATTTTGGGTGATAATGACAGATGAGTGTGATTCAGCGTGCCTGTCAGGATTTGTTAGAACCAGGTGCTAGTCTTCTGTTGACAGCATGGACTTACCTGTATATGCCACATCTGTGGGGGTGACATGACTGGAATTTCAGATTAATAGAAGTGACTCAGAAAGCAGCAAAAGTGAGAATATAAAAAAACATTACAATGTTTTTTATATCACCAAACAGGTGATAGCCTGCTTCCTTGGCTGAACGTGATGAAAATTGGTGTGTTAGGACAGGCTTAGGAAGGCTTTCACCTTCCAGGAAAGGAAGCAGGTTTACAAGGAGGCTCTGTTTTGTCACTTCTTTTGGAAGATGTGCATTTGCTATACAAACACTGTCAGCAATTCTATGAAACCAAAAACCTGAAACAAAGACAAAAGTATTCAGAGTATTCTGGCTCTCTTCCTTGGTAAATCTGTTAGTGGACACGTTGTCTGGTACTTTTTGACACTTGACAGCATTTCCTTGACATTCTATTAGATACTACTTCTCTAGGAATAAAGGTTCTTCCTCTGCTTCACAGCCATATTCATCTTCGACAACAGTCTCAAAGCCATGAAGATGGAGTAATTTCACCAAGAACATGCACAAAAAGTGACCATCACTCAGGCAGTCCATGTGCATTCATGTCAGAAACATGGGTTGCACAGCCATTATTCACACCTGTACCTGTCTGCTGTGACTGGCCCCAACATTTGCATGTTGTCAGTGGCTCTGGAGTGGAATGAGATTCTCCCTGGCTTCAGAGTCCAAAGAGGAAAGATCTTGGCTCAATCCCAGACCTCTTTCAGAGATGGAAAATTAAACTTTTAACTGATGGCCCATTGTTATCCCTTACATTAAGTTATTGTTAGGGCTTGGAGTACAGTATTGTTTAGCTGTATTTCCCTGCCCCCTCACTCCCTCTCAAATTTCATACCTTATCTCACTCTACCTCTTTTCAATCAGCTTTTTACTGGTTACCTGGCATTCAGTCTACATATCCACACAGAGCTCAGCAAAAAGGAACCTGTCAACTGTATGATAACCACACAGGATAAATTGTTAATACTTTTCTCATTTCTCAGAAATCCATTTCACTTGCATATGTTCAAATATAAAATTTAGCTGCCTAATCATGTGGTTATAGTCTAGCAAAATGCTGACCAGTATCCTTGGCAAAGGTGTGCAAGGCTGCCAAAATTTGAGACTGGCTATAAATGATACCTTTCCTTCTCCCACAACTCTTATTTCATTACACAGCTTTTTGTGGCAGCTGTAGGGCAAAACCGGTTCCTTACTGCTGTCTAAAAAACTGTGTGAAAGGTTCCATGACCCTTTGATTCCCTTTTTAGGGTAAAGTTTTTGATGTTGGCTTTGCACTTTTGGGGTAAAGTTTTTGATGCTGGCTTTGCTCTACTGCAGGAGAACTTTCCTGTTTTTCACACTGTTGACAGTATTATTAGCCAACATATTTTTAGGGTGTTTTTGTACAACCAGGCAATTAGTAGCTCTCCTAAGAAGTGCTGTGACCAGGGAGACTTTGAGGTGCCAAACTTAATTGAATTTGAAGCTCATCTTCCAATAGGAAATCACCCCACAAACAGTGGATGTCCCTAAATATCTCATGGCCAACATACATCTCACTGGCTGCGTTTACACTGCCCCTGTGGCCCCATCTGCTTGTTTAATAATTCCAGGCGTGCCATGGCTCATCATGCTGCCTGGTGTGCTCCACACGAGGAGAAGCCCTCCTGAGCTGGATACTCAGGAGGGTACCAAACAAGCCCATGGGATTCATTACCTCCTCTGACCCTGCTGGAGCTGAGGGCAGCCAGTGCTGCACAGCCTCTTACCTCTCTGGGTAAGACCTTTCTTGCAGCTGTTCCAGGAACAGCCCCCTCTGCATTTGGCAGAGTGCCTGCAGGATCAGAGTCCGACTGTGAGGGCTTGGAGGGGTGAGAGGTGGTGGGTGGATGTACCTTGTTTTCCCCAGTCCCTCAAACTGGCCCTCTTCCAGCAGGCCGGCTGGTGGCACTGTTAATCAGCTGCAGCAGCTCCCAGTGCCTCTCCAGCCTGGAAAAAACGCTCCCTCTTTCCCAGAATTAAAACACCAATTACGCTTTTTTCTTTGGCAGCTTGACTGAACAAAGATCAGATCATTTCAGTCTGCAGACTCAAGGCTCTGTTCCTCCACCTCTTCTTTTTCCTGCATGCTTCTTGCCCTTTGTTAAAAGCTTTAGTTCCCAAGTAGTCCAGTGTGGGCAGTCTTGTTCCTCAGCTTCACGCACACCTACGGGTTCTCTGGCCAGCAGTTGCAGATGAAGAGAGGATTTGTCCTGTGGCTGGGTCCCTCAGAGCAAACTGAAGTAGTGTATCTGCCCCCACTATGGCCAGCCATTCTTTTTTGAGGCCTCATGCCTTCCTTTGTTTCAGCCCATGTGCTGTGCCCCCCACCCTGCTAAGACTGACTGGAGTTACAGGGGAGAGGAGGGCTGACTGATAATGTCCCTTACCCCTTAAGGTCTACAGGGAGCTGAGGGGTACCTGTAACACACAGGAAAAGGCATGGTATGTAACAGATTCTAGCCCTCTAACTCAGGGGCAAGTAAATTAATCAGGTTCTTGTCCTCTCTTGTCCTTTTCAACTGTACAGATGAAATTACCTCATTTTGTTCCCTTTAAATATACTTAGGAAATGCTTCTGGAGTGTGGAGACTTTGTTGTGGGTTTTTTGCTTTCTTTTTTTTTTAAACAATGTTCTTTAGTATTCTTTAAATCTGCTGAACCCAAAGAAAACATCTACCTGTCTGCTTTGAAATGGAAGTGAGATTTCAACCGAATCCTGAATTGGGTTTTGTGGAATCTCAGGAAAGTGAAGTTTTTCTAGTGTTGTTACCCACCACCATTTCTCTTTATTTGGGCAGAAATCATGTATTTCAGATAATTAATTCCATAAAGGGCTTAGCAGCTTTTATACAAATTGCTATACAAAATGAATGTGTCATGCTGCTTCTTCAGCTGTGCAGTACTATGCATTTTCCCTTTCTAAATAGCAACCACTCCAAAAGGGAAGGAAGGAGTTCTTTTGTAGTCATTGTCGGAGAATGACTTAAAGAAAAGGCCATGAGACATAAAATTGAGAGAAAAGTATAAGGGAAAAGTAAGGCCGTTTCTAACAGTTCTCAGCCTTCTGACTTGTATAAACAATTAGACTCTCTCAGGCATCACTCTATAAACAATAAAGTTCTCAGCTTGTCTTCCCATGGCAAGCAGAACACCGTCCTTGGGAAGGCCTGTTATCCTGAGAACAGATGTAGAGGTTTTGGGAACACTAGTTTCTGTTTTAGTTTCTGGTTTCTGTTTTGGTTTCTGTCTTTAATAAACAATTGTAGGTATTCTAAAACAAAGGGAGTGGTTAGAAATTTCTCTGTTAGCCTATCATGACATTGGATTACAGAATATTCATGGCGTTCGTTAGCACTGTTATTTAAGGTGATTGATTGATCAATAAAGTCGGAGTTCGATGCATTACCAGGATGGTCGTTCGCCCCTTCACTTCAATAGTCATGTCCCTCTGGCCTCTCTCTCTCTGTTCTTCCAAACAGGATTTTTTGCAGCAGAAGAGCTGAAAAGTGGGATCTTGTGCATTTCTGCCATTGCACGTTTACTTAAACTTTGGATGTGAGCTGCTGGAGTGAGGTCAGCAGCTGAGAGCACGATCTTGCACAGCTCAGATTGGCTGTACGAGCAGTTTCATCAGATAGGACCTCTGAAGTGACATCCACTCTCAGGAAAAACCTTTGCACCCCATGCTAGAGGCTCCAGCTGATGCTATATAAAAGCAGGCTGTAATTCAGAGTGACATTTATACTTGTGCTGGCTCAGCTCACGCTTGTGTTTCTTGACAAAGCGTTGCCTCTGATTCTCAGGGCATTATGCACACAAATTTTCTCTTTAGTGGCCTGTAACTTGAGAATCATCTTTCCCCTTCTATTCAGGAAGAAAGCAATACCAAGCACAGAAATCAATCAGGTTTTATGGACAAATGTAGACACATGAGATTGTCACTGAATTTTGTCAGAGACAAAAATTATCTGGATATGTCACTGTGTGTTGGGGAAGGTGGAGCCTGGATTTTGTGGAAAGAAGACGACTGGTTTCCAAGGTGATGGAAAAAAATCTACACTGAATCCAACCTCAGTATCTTAACAAAAATAGTGTTTGTGTGTATCACCAAACAGAGCAGAATCTGACTCACAAAAATAGAAAAATATAAGGAGATTGATTAATTTAAAAATAAGTGAAACCAAGGTCCTGGAGGAAAAAGAAAAGCAAACTTTTGAGCTGAGAGATGACTTAAAAATGTAACATACATGTCAAGTTGTGTGAAAACTCCCATTGCTTTACAGTATATGATCCTGGAAGAGAGAATGTAGACCTTTATCCAGATGATTTCAGTGAATAGCAGGTTGCTGATGTACTGTGATCAGCAAATCAAAGTGTAAGACAGAATGATTCAAAACCCTAAAGGATTTGCCATAAGAATGGATAATATCCCCATTTTAGAAAGTGCCTCATCTCTCTCTGTTTTTTGGTCCAACTCATTCTTTTCACAGTGAAAAGTCCAAGCCTGAGGAATGCAGTAGATGGATTAGTAGAATTACATATGAGTGTCTTTTCTAGAATGCAGATGTCTATATCATTTTGAATTTCCTGCAAGTGTGTATATTTCATGTTGGACCACACCATTAACCCATCTTGGCCCTGGTCAGATGGTACTGCATTGGTGGGAAGGCACGTAGAACCTTCAGAAAATGTGATGAAGACAGGAACTGTCTGGATCCTCACGTTTCAGACAGGAAGAGAATGTTCCTGCTTGCACTTGTAACATTTTCCTGTGTGTTTCTTCAAAGCTAAGGATAGAAACAACCCCCTCAAGGAGCTGTATGAAATGAGAATGCTAATCATGTTGCTGTTGAAAAAAGCAAATCAACAGAGAGTTAAGGAAAGAGAGAAGTTGCTTTTTGTAAAATCTGAAAAAGGCTTTGGTTTTGGTGGCTTAAGCAGAAAATAATTATTTAATTAACTTGCTGAAATAAGTGCAGGGCATCTACTGTCCTTTCTCTGCTGCTTCCAGTGAATTTGAGGTTGCAGCATTGACATTATAAGGATTGCTTTTTTTTCCATAGAAGAGAGACAAATTTGGAGCAAATCAAAGGTATTTATGATCTCATAAAGTATCTCAAGTCTGCTGTGGAAACAGATGAAGAATCTGAAATCATCTCCCTTTCTTGTGTGCCACTTCATGAAACAATTTAGGCCTGGCTTCATATATGTGCCCTAGCTCCTCACCTAGCTCTGTGTGCATCTGAGGATCATGCCGTAAAGCAGGGCCAAACCATATACTTGACCACTTACAAATCCTTCCTAAAATATCTCCTGGCCACTGTTCCAGCAGCAACAGGAAAAGATCCAATCAGAGGAGAACAGAACAGTGTAAGTGTTTTGCATTACAAGCACGCTCTGGACCAGAGACCAACTTTGTTTGACATGGACATACTGGAGTCCACTAACATGATTCAGGGATTGGCACATCTGACACACCAGGAGCTGGGATTTCTTAGCTTTGAGAAGAGGCTTCAGAATGTAGTTGATGTGTGTAAATGTGTATCAATATGTATAAATATCAGTTGGAAGGGAATAAAAAAGTGGAGCCAGACTCTTCTCAGTGGGACCTAGTGAAAGGAAAGGAGGGAACAGGTGCCAACTGAGATGCATGAAATTACATTTAAATGTGAGAAAAACCCAATTTTTACTATTCATGTGTTAAACATTGGAACAGGTTGCCCAGGGAGCTTGTGGACTCTTTGTCTTTGGAGATGTTCAAAACCCTGCCTGGCATAGCCCCGAGCAACCTGCTCTAGCTCACCCTGTTCTGACTGGAAAGACTGGACCTCCAGAGGTCCACTGCAACTGAAACAATTCTCCTGTGAATCTATAAGACCCATTCAGGTACCTTAAAGAAAACCCTAATCAACTCTAAATTTACCTATTCAGTAGTGTACAGGAGCAGAGCACTTCACACATTTCTGAACTATGACCCTTCTACACAGGTAGCTTGACTCAGATGAAACATTTCCTCATGTCTCAGAGGTTTAAACAGATGATGAGAGATAAACATGTAACAATATCTCAGAATCTGCCCCTGAGCCCATCTTCAGTGTATTCCTCCTTTGCCAGTCTTCTGTGTAACACCTTGACCTTGTTAGGAGTGAGGGGCTTCACTGCTGGGTCCAAGAGGTATCTGCACCAGGTCTGGGTAGGGCATGGGTGCTGGTTCTCACTGAGGTTTGTGTACACCCCTAGCTTATTTCTCTTAGCAGTCTCCTTTCTGTGGGGTACTCCAACAAGTCCTGCTGCTCTAAACCATGAAATGAGCATTGAGAAATCCTCTAAATCTTCTTGAGCAGCTGCTGGGGCAACATGGTAGGAAAAGAAATAGATTTATCACAGTTTATTTGTTGCTTTCAAAGAAGTCTAGTTAAAGATCTTTGGTAAAGGCCTCTTTCCCTTGTTGATGTTTTCCCCTGAGTTTCCATAGCCTTTCAGGCAGGGCAGTATCTCCCCCACATGGCACAGGTAAAACCTTGCTCCTTGGACCCAGTCTCCTCCCTGCCCAGATGGGTGTCCTGCTTAAGCTCGAGCTGTTGTCTTTTGTCACATTTCACCCACCTCTGAGCAGGGTGAAATGGGACAAAATGAGCAAGCCCATGAGCCATGGAGAGCCCTCAGCAGGCAGTGAGACTGAGGCAGGCTTTCAGCAGGGTGTCAGATGCTTTTCAGGGCAGAGACAGTCCCTGGAATGCAGCAGAGTACTCAGGCCTTGGGCAAGTTCAGACACATGTTGATGCATAATACAAGATGGAGCCTATCAGTTGATATCAGACTCTTCCAGTCAGTCACAGGGTTGGGTAGGCAGGTATGCCATGCAAAATAGGAGGTAATGTAACTACCAAATCAGAGTGATATGGAAAGGTTTCTTGTCATTCCTGGTTGACTGTTTCATTGTGAATTCATTCTGTGGGCTATGGGTGCTTGAGTAGGGGGCAAGCACCACAAATAAAACTGTGGCATTATTTTGGGAAAAGGGAAGGAAGGCAAAGTGGAGGGAAAAAATAATAGACACCATCTACAAAAGCCACAATAAGGCAAAGCATACATTCTCTAGTAAGAATAACTTCAGTTTCTTCTGCATTTGTTCCATTTGTTGCCTGGGTCATACCTGAGCAGTTCAAAGTGCAGGACTGGAATCTAGGAGGTCTAGATTTTCTTCATACATTTCCAGTTGCTAGCTTGTTGTATGTCCTGAAAACTTAAATATTTTTAAAGGGTAAAAAACCCAAAGGTAAAATGAAATAGGAGCAACATTTACATGTAGAAAAAATGACTTGTCCTAACACAGGACTCTCCTGTTTCCTTCCCACCTGCCCGGAGCAAGTGGTGCCAGGAATTTGGTGCCCTAGGCAGGCTTCAGGCAAAGCAGGCCCTTCTCCCTGGGCGGCAGGCGGCCCTTCCTCATGGCAGTCCTCTGGTGCCCAGGGGCAAAGGGTGCTGCGGCTGCAGGCTTTGGGTGGAGGAACAGACCCAGCCATCCCCAAAGCGAGGCATTAGAGTGCCTGGGAATACACTCAGTCTTAGAGGAAACCCAAGGACATCGTAGTCTGGGATGGGATAGCTCCAAGGGACCGATCTTTCTCTTGGAGGAGGAAGTGACAGCACAGGACAGGCGAGGAGCTTGGCTGGGTGGAGGAGAGCTGCAGAGCCTTGGAAGAGCTGCGGGGCTCAGGGGCCGGGCACCGGGAGCAAGGAGGGCGGCGATGGGGAAAGCAGCAGCAGGAGATGTGAAGGAGCGTGTGTACGCCCGAGGTGCGGAGGAGGCTGAACTACGGGGAGAGGTTCAAGCGTCAAATGAGGCCTCGGGGCTGAGCAGCGGGTCCCGCACAGCCCCACCAGGTGCGGCTGCAGCACGGCCCGGTTCCGAGAGATTCGGCTGCCGGAGCTCAAGTACCGTGAGGGCGGCCGCTGCCAGGACAGGCGAGCCTCGCCCGGGGGCGGTGGCTCCGGCGGGGGAGGGACGGGCTGCGGGGCGGTGCCGGGCACAGGAAGCGGAAAGCGGCAGCAGCGACGGCGGCCGCCGCCGGGGAAGGTGGCGGGGGGCGGTGCGGCGCGGAGGGTCGGGTCGGTGCCGGCAGCAGCATGGGACGGCCGCGGGAGGGAGGTGAGTCCGTCCATCCGCCCGTCGGTCTGTGCGGGGCCGGCCGCGGTGCGGGGGGGCGATGCCGCTGCCCCCACCACGCCCTCCCGCCGCCGGGACCCCGGTGCTGGGGCGCCGGGAGCGGCGGTGTGGCAGCCTCCGGCTCCCGCGCCTGGCCGCAGGGTCCGTGCCCGGCCGGGCGGTGCTGCTGAGGGCCCCGGCGGTGCCCGCTGCGGGGCCAACCCGCCGCGTCTCGCTGCCCTGCCCTGCCCGGCGCTTTCCGCGCTGCGCGCTCGTTCCCGTGCCTGGGCGATGGTGGAAGGCGGGCGGGGGCCTCCCTCCTGCCGGCCGGGGCGCAGCCTGCCCGCCGTGAGGCTGCGGGGGCGGCGGGTCCGCGGTCTCGGCATCCCGGGAGAAGGCGCTCCGTGCCGGCGAGGGCCGTGGGCGCAGCAGCGCTTTGCTGCCGAGCCTCGCCCTGCAAGGAGCCGTGCGCTGTGGGTGCGAGAGGCTCCGCGCTGGTGTGAATGCTCTGCCGGCAGTGCCTTGCCTGCCCACGGCGTGTGAAACAAACTGCTCTGTGTTTGGGCTCATCCCGCTGGGCAGTGCGGGAGGGGGAGCAGGAGTGACGGGAACGAGAGCTGCTGCGGAATAACATAGGGGGTTTGGTTTTTTATTCAGAAGGTTGTCAGAGTGGTGAACTGACTCTCTTATGCCGAGGGTTGAACTCTTTGAATTGCAGAGCCGGTGAAAGCATAAGTGACTTGATGGCAGGGTTTTCGATCTGAGGAGGCAGCTGGGCGATTCCGTGGCTGTTTGGAGCAGTGGAATTTTTTGACCCCGAGTTTTCAGTAATGAACTGCCCACATGATCTATAAAGGGTTAAGAAATGGAATCACGCTGGCTGGAAGTGCAAATTAGGATGTTATGAAGTATGTTCTGTGATATCATTGCCCGTGAGCTCAGCCTGACTTCAAGGAGGAGAATTGTGGAGAAGGGAGCTCCAGCAGTGCTTTGCCACCTTTGAAAAGCTTCGTTCTGACCTTGCTTGGCTCTTTTCCCCCACTGGGGTTTGGCTGTTTAGCTGGCCACAGCTACGAGGCCAATGTTGGCTCAGTGATCACTACAGTTGTTAATTTTGAAAAATAAATGTGAATGGAGTCTTGTAGAAAACCTCCTTTAAAAATTTTCCCTATAGCTGAAATTTTGGAATAATCCCAGGCTGTACTGGAACCAGCCAGGCAAATATCTAACTGCTCCCAGCCACTGACCAGCAGCTCCCAGTGGTTGCTTCTGGCCTTTCTGGTTTTGGTAAGCAGTGGCAGCTGTTCCTGGTGGCTGTTGTCTTATGGATATGTACACCTGGAGAGGGCTTCCTGTCATTGTGAGATGGATACAGTACTAGGACAATACAGTACTAGGACAACACTACCACAACACTGCAGTTGTACTAGCGGAACTGCGTGTTGTGTTGTTGTAGCCTGCCTTCCTTACACCCCCACCTCTTGCAACCAAAGCAAAGGATGGTGTCAGAAATGTGACTTTGCTGCTGCAGGGCTTGTGCTGCTGTGTGGGGAGCTGGGAGGCAGACCTGAGTGGAGAGCTGTGATGTCCAGTTCTGCTGGTGGGAAATAGTGAGCTCCTGTTTCCCCATGTCTGGTACCATTGTTTGGAAGAAGAAAATTAACCCGTGTAAAAACAATCTTAGTACTTCTTTTAATTCCTCATTAGCCTGTATGTCAGGATTTTCTGACTTGGGTCAAATTAAAAATCAATGGTTATTTCCTCTGGGGTCAACACCTTTGCCCTCTCTCCTTGCAAGGGCAGAATGGCATTGGACTTGTACAGATTTGAGCATGAGGGAGATGTAGAGAGACTCCATTCTGTGGAGTCCCACTGTGCTGTGTCCTGGGGATTTTCTCAGGGTCTGTAGACTTCTTTTTTGTTCTAAATTTAAATAGAAAATTCTGGCAGATATGAAGTGTGTTAAAGAAGGGAGTGCTCTTTCAGTAGAGAAACATTTTCCAGTTCATACCTTTTAATGCTAACTCAGTATCTAAGTGCTGTGGCTAAAAGCAAGTACTGAAAATGAGGTACAGGTACTGCCTGTTGGGATAGGCAGAGTCAGTGTTGTCTTATGGGACACTTTTCCCTGTTTGTTTTGTTTTAAATGTCAGTATGGAAAACTGAATTCCTGTGCACAGTCCCAGGTGCCCTGGTGTCCTGAGGTTGAGGCCACACTGCCTTGTGCCCCACTGCATGGCTCTGGGGTTAAGGGGAGCACTGGAAGATCTGGCAGCATGGAACATACCCATGAATGAGGAATCACAAGCTTTCACCAGTCTGACAGGATGGCACTGAAGTGTAGTTTGCATGATTGAGTCTCAGATGCTCATTGTGCTTCAGAAACCTGGACAGCACAGATGTGGCTCTTGGAGTGGGCAGAGGACATCCTCCAGGGAAGTGCTTCACACATGGGCCCCATGTAGAGAGCTTCCAGCTGTGTAACAGGGAGACAAGAGGCTGAGGGTCACTGCTTGGAAACTCTATGCTCACTTGAGTGGTGGTTTTGCCTGGGTATTTCTCTTGTCAGTTGCTGTGTTTTCAGACCTGTGTTGCTGCATGTTCTGATTAAACAGTGGATTGCTTCAATGAACCAAGTAGCTTTTCCTTCTGAAATACCCATGTCATGGGCTAATGGTTTTCAGCTTTGGAGCTGGAAATTCCAGGGGATCTGTGAAATCATTCTGAGGAGCCTCTGAGAGGCAAAAGAAAAGAGAACCTATTGCTAAAGGGCTTGAATTTGCTGACTACTAAAGGGGTTTTTTTAGAATGAGGGGCTTGCAAATCAAGAGCCTCCACCATACAGTAAAAGCCATGGTTTAGTTATATATATATGGCCAAAATTGACCTTATTTAATGACATGCAAAACTAAATACAAATATTTTAGAAAAACCTTGTTTCCCAAAGCTCGCTGCCCGTTAAATCTGGAAGTCTTGGCTCTGCGAGTAGATGAGCATGGATGAACTTATGTGCTTCCAGATCAAGTTGCTGGATTGGGGCCTGCTCAGGAAATTCAAAAGCAAGAGGTTCCTGTGGCATTGCTCATAGGTCTTACTATGTCTGCAGTTGAAGTTACGCAACTTGTCATTTTCCTGAAGTGAATAATGGGAATGTGCTGCAGCAGTACTGTGCAGCCGGGCCAGTGCTGGAGTTGGAAAAGCTTCCTCACTGCTTAGCCGTCTTAATTGTTTTTACTTTTGAACCCTCAGCGCTTGAGGTTCGGTGTGTTTGATTTGCAAAGCTCTTCGTTTCACTAAATGAAGGGAAAAAAAGATTTCTCAGTGCAATAGCTCGTGGGCATCCATTACCCCGCAGACAGCTGGTGCTGTTTAACAAGTGAGGCTGACGGCGGTGTTTGGAGCTGCATTCTGCGCACATCCTCACGGACACTTGTGGCTGCTTTGCGCTCCAGATGGCAAATACATACAAATACACACAACTTCATGAACTGACTGGTAAACCAACTCTAATTGATTGCAAGTTTTAAACAGAGCAAGATTCAAACTGTACAAAGATTTCAAAGATGAGCTGCTCTGGAGTTATTTGCCTCAACTTCACAGGGGAAAAATCCATTGGGAAAGCATGGGATGTAAAGGGAGCTGTTGTTTGTGTTTGCCCTCTTTGATTTAAAGATGTAACTTGCTCTTTTAAATTTCTCTTGGGCTGGGAGCCAAACTGCTCTCCCTTGAAGACGATCACAAAGCAAACTTCATTGGAAATAGGATTGGGCTTCCAGTGTGGAAAATAGCAATTCAAAAGAACTCTTTTTGAGATTTATGAGCGTATGAAAAGAGGGAGTTACAATGAGTTGTGTAGCTGCGTAGAAACTGTAATTACAGTGATCTCTGGGGTATTCAGGGGTAGCTACATTTCTTCACTGTCATGCGGGGTGTGGCAGTCCTCCTTGCCAGCACAGGGTCCCAAAATTTACTTCGGGTGCCCTTGCCATTGTTTTCCATCTAGTACTTGGCTTCTTTCTGTCATCATTGAATAGGGGAAAGGCAAAGTGAGAGTGCTGGCCCTACTGGGAGCAGAGTTCTGGGTGTACAGTTTATACAACTGTCATGGTGGAGCAGAGGAGGCATTCCCTCCTCCCCTCTAGCTGTTCACTTGTGCTGCTATTCACCCTGATGTTGGTTTTGATGTTTTGAGCTGTGCTGTGAACTAGGTCACGGAAAGGATCCAAGACAAAAGCGTGGCAGGGGGGCAAAAAGGGATTTTTTGTTTTGTTTTCCAGCAGTGCTGTTTGCTTGCTGAGAATTGTGTTGACACAACCGAGAGTGGTGAACCGTGGTGCGGAGGTGGAAGCTACTTACACCAGCTTTCTTGTCAATGCTGAAATACAGTGCAACTGTACCCTCGGGCCAACAGGGCTTTGTTTCATGCAGGGCCAGAAGCTCTGCAAACAGACCATGCCTTCAGCAGAGTCCTGCAAGATGTAATGATCATTTGTGAAGCCATTTCAATTGGCTGTGTTGTACTCTGAATTCAGGCTCTTTTGTGAAGGGATGAGGCCCCAAATGATGGGGCTGCTGCTTTAAGCAGAACACTTGTCCTTGCCCAGAGGGGTAGGGTAGGAATTATCATTAACTGTGATTTAGTAGTGGAGCTGTGTAAAGACTGTGCTTAGTTTGGATATGGTTGTGTTATGAAGGACATGAGGGCAGCTTGTCTGCTCTAGGTCTCCTCAGGCTCTAGTAGTGGCCACTCTTGGGTTGATGGCTAATCCAGTGTTGACTTCTGTTGATGCTATTGGAAGAACTCCAACCCAGAGGTGTAGTTTAGCTTGTTAACTGTATTTTGGTCCCTTCCTTACCTCCTCCACAGTAGTTTCAGAAGCTTTTGTGGTGTCAGGCTGCCCTGCCTTCCTGCTGCGAAGTAGACCAGGAGGCGGGCAAGTGGCTTGGCATGGCTGTGGGGAGTGCGTGTTTGGACTGTGCCCCTCCCTCCTTGGCTGGGAGTGGTGTCTATCTAGCAATCCAGGCTACCCTCTGTTGGACAAGTCTAGGAAGCCTTCTTGACAATCATTCTCAGTTGGGCACCGGGCAAAGCCAGTGGTCTTCTGCTTTTTGCAGCTGAGGTTGGGCAGATGTACTTTGTTCTTGGCTGGCCTGTGAGTGCCTCGACAGGAAGATTATTTAGCCACTGGCGTATCCTGCAGTTGGGGCAAGGAGGAGGTGCAGAGTCCCTGAGTTCATCCTAGAATCCTTTAGGTTGGGAAATACCTCTGAGATTACTGCTTTTGACGGTGATCCAGGAGACTTGATGGTTTTTGGGGGCCGCCTTGTTGACTTTTCACAGAGCTGTGTCAAAACCGTTGCTCTTGCTTACACAGAAAGGGAAAGTTGGCATGATCCAGCCTGCCCTGATGTTCCTGTGTTGGTCTTTTCTGCCTGGTGCCCCTGCACTGCCTTACTTCACTCACCATCAAATGGGCACTGCTTGTTCATGGTACCTGCCCAGGCAGCCTGTGCATTTCCACAGCAGCCTCTGCCTGCAGAAATGTTCCCAGAAGCCTCCAGAGAAGTACGATCCTGTGCTGATGGGATGAGAGAGGCCAAAAGAGGAGCTCTATTCCCAGTCCCTGCCTCAGCTCTGGTTCTTTTACCTGGGATATGGGGGAAAATTCTTCTGTGTGGTTAGAGGAAAAGGGTGAGAGATTATACTTTCCTAGAGGGCTAGAAAAATACGTAACCTTTACTGATATATGCCAGCAGCTCTCGTTGCTTTTCCTTTTCCTATAATGCAGTGATATGTATCTGTAAAGGTGATGGCTGTTCTCAAAGGGACTCCAGTAACATCACAAACAGTGGTTTAAGACTACAATAACTTGTCACCTTTTGTTCAACTGAGGGTGTTTCTGGTCCATGGCGCCTAATGACTGTAAAGTCCTGTGTAGCCATCTCCTCATCGTGCTTTTTGAACGTAGGGGGTCGTGGCCTCATCTCCATTTATCAGAGGAAGACAGACAGAGAGAAAGGATTTTTCTGTGTTGCCTAGCAGGACAGTAGAGGTAAAAATCAGCTTTAATGAGCCTGTTGCTGGAGCAGTAAGGTACAGGCTGTGTGCAAATCCAGGGAGTTAACGAGTGTTAACATCACATCCTAGGCTGGGGGATTTTTTTTCTTGTTACAGTAATGATGCCATTTTCCAAACTGTGCTGTGCCTTGGCTTTGTTTAACTGTATTTAAATCCATCCTCATTCCTTTCCTCCTGAAACCAGGCCTTGTGGTCCCATCCTTATTTGTCCTTTTCATATTCTCTGAGTTACAATGTGCTCTTAGAGCTTGGGAATCCTGTACACAGGAGGTCCCCCTGCCTTTCTGCTTTCCAGGAGCCCCGGAAAGCCCAAGTGTTTTGCAAATACCTGCAGCTCTGGATGCAGTGGGGTTGCTGCTTTACTTTGTTGCAGATTGCACCTCCAGCCAAAGAACCCTGTGGGGAAGAGGCTTGGTTCTTTGGCAGTGCTTGCATGTGGCAGAGCTCTGTGCTCTGCTGCGAGCCTCTGTGGAGGTGTTAATGGAGGAATCTTATGGCTTGCAAGAATAGTTGGCCAAAGCAGGATTTCTGTTGTTGTCCCTCTGTCTTTGGGGAAGGAGAGGGATGAAAGCAGTGGTTGCCTTTTTTTACTGCTAACTGCTTCAAAAACTGCTGTGAGCAGAAAATTACAGAGGAATCTAATTTAAAGTGCTCTTTTGCCCACTCTGAAAGCATGGCATGGCTTCAGTGCCGTGTTGGCTGGAGGCAGCAGTTGCCTGGGCAGAAGGCATGTGAGGAGTGCTGGGCTGTGCCAAGGTACCTCTGTCCATAGCTGCAACCCTTCCCTCTTCCCTATTTGCATGTGTTTCCCCAAACCGGTGATCAGCTCCTTAACGCCCCTCCTTTCCATGTCTCTTCTCACCTAAGGCAGGATGTGGATTTGGAAAGTGGGATGATGTCTACCCTTCCTTCCCACAGGGCTGGGGGTTTTGACATGTTACTGTTGGGGATTGTTCTAATGTTGCCCTGCTCCAAAAAGCATGACCCTCTTCTGCCCTTTAAAGATGTGACTTCAGCTACTGTTCCAAGTGGAAGTACAT
Source organism: Melozone crissalis (assembly GCF_028551555.1). Lineage (NCBI taxonomy): Eukaryota > Metazoa > Chordata > Aves > Passeriformes > Passerellidae > Melozone > Melozone crissalis. Next base: position 15,813,931 of record NW_026535786.1, on the reverse strand, counting down.
TGTAGGAAGCGTGGCCCATATAAGCTAGATGTGATCTCTAATCGACTCTCCCCAGTGTTATTAGTATGTGTATATATAGAGATGATTTTTAATAAAATTGAATTCTTCGAGGCCCGAATTAGCTTCTGGAGACAAAGGTTACAAAGAGAGGGAGGTGTTCACAGTGCCATTGATTGTACAGTAACTAATGCCTGTATAATGGGCACACCTTGCAGTTAAGAAAACAAAGCAGGTTCAGACATGGTGGGCTGGTTCTCTCCAGCATTTCTCCTAGGGAAGTTGCCCTCACCCCCACCCGTTCCCCCTGTAAACAGGCTGTAATGCTGCTGTTCTGAAGGGGGGGTTATTAGGGCTGTGTCACGCAGGACAAGAGATGTGGTGTCGAAGCCAAGCCTGGTCGTTTTTCTGTGGGTGAATTTTGGTATGTAAGGCTGCTGTGCCTTCTCCAAGTCACTGTCCCTACCAGGTGACCTAGACTGTCTCTTCCAGCTTTTTAGATGAATGGGCTAAACTCTGCAAAACAGATGCACTGAATTCATTTAAAGCTCTTCAAATGCATATATTTCACTAGATCAGAAAGAAAGGCTGAGCAGGACAGGCTTGATGAGTGTGATATGTGGCCAGAGTGAGGGAATTCCTGCAGCAGGGATGATGTCTTGCTTTGCTTAGAGTGCACTTCCATGCCTGTTTCTCGTTTCTTAGGTCAATCGTGAGAAGCCAAGCACCCTCCCTCCCCTCCCCTCTGATCAGATTCCTTTTAAGTGAAGCTCACTCAGTCTCTGAGGACCAGATCTCACTGATGACTGGGAAGCAAAGAGTACCCAGGAAAGCACTTTTACCACGGACTCCACCTCAGGAGCACCAGGAACTCATCTTCTGAATAAAATCTGTGCCCCTTCCGTGCACACCTGATGTCTGCTGCGATGGATACAGAATCAACATATTCGGGATACTCCCACTACTCAGGTCACTCCAAAAAAGCTCACAGACAAGGGTAAGGAAATGTTTGTTTTTAATTACTTACTGCTCTAAGTTAGGATATGTCCTATGGGGAAAAAAAACTGTAAGCCAGGATAAAATCGGTGGACCAGGATGTCTGGAGAAGATGGATGTGGAAAGTCCTTGTGGGGAACACAGTGAGGAGACTTGAATATCTGCTAATTCATTGATATTCAACCTGTTGGATGCATGCTGGAGTTATGTGTGGCCAAAAAGACTGGGGTAGTGCCAGCAGAAAGAAAAGATTACCGAACTCCCCTCTTAAAGGGTGAGGGATGAGTACTGAATCTGGGGAAAAGACATGTTAGACTTCCTAAATTGATAATTGCTAGTTGTCTTCTGATGCCATTTCTTTATTCTGTAATAATATGGTTTCCTGCCTCTCCCCACCCTCCTCCAGCCTACTCTGTTAATGGTGTGTTGAGTTTTTTTTAAAATAGAATTTGAGTGGTACTTGAGTCGGCAACAAGTCCTTTATCAGCGTTGATTGGATTAGGAGTCAGGCTTTTCTGAACTTGAATAGCAAGTCCTTTCTGTTGTGGTAGTTCAACAGCCTGAAAATCCATCTGCTCTGAAACTTTTGGAAGCGTTTTCTTTTCTTTTTTTTTCCTACACTATACTTAGTTTTACATGTGAAATATGTGCCACTTACTGTTCGCAACTTATTACTGAGCTGGTCCAAAATAATTTTGCAATTCGGAAGCAATTACCCTGTGTGGTTGGAAAAAGAATTCTTCCATGAAGTCTCTTTGCTCACAGTCCAGTTATCGAGTAAAACATGTCTTGTTTGCCTTTTTTCCCTTCTTTAGCATCCAACCCCCAATACAGATTGCCCTTTTAAACTTAGAATGCTATGTGGAAAGATGCCTTCAGAGTTCCAAAAACAACATAAAAATCCCAGAGCCCTTAAACTGGATAAAGTGTCATCCCCTGAAACCTTTGGGCTTTGGTAATTCCAAGAGAGAGGCAGAGCTGGGATACTCATGTGTTAAGCCAGTCCCTGAGCACAGTGAGGGTTTCCAGTGCAAATGCTGCTTTCCTGTCCATGTGGGAACGGGGAGGAAAGCATTGGTGGGCAGATTGGTGGGGCTTAATTCATCTTGAGACTTTCTCAGATGAGAAGCTGTGAGGTCTGCAAGGGTGCTCTGGAAATAAAGACTGGCCTTGTACCCTTGATGTTCTTGCTTTCTTTGTGAGAGGTTAACTTGAGGTTATTAACCAGTGGAAATAAACTTCACCAATTGTCCTACATTGTTAAGGTCAGAGATGACAAGACTCTGCTTTGCAGGAACTAAAGCTGTATTGATTAATTCCTTGTGTTAACTGGGCATGTCCCTGCAAGACACTTTCTTGTAGGTGGAGAACTGTGTAGACCAGTAAATTCCAAATGGAATTGCCAGTTGTTTGGAGCATGCAGGCTTTCCTTTTAAGCAGAGCACTGATGGAAAGTGTTTTAAGGTGGTGGGCATGGATCCCTGTCCTTCCCTCTGCTGTCACTGAGGGGGTGGTCTGTCCCAGCCCCCAGGCTGTCAGCTTCTTTGGGCAAAGTCCCTTTCCACCTCCTCCAGAGCTTGTTTTGTCGCAGCCTGAGTCTATGTTGATCGAGAGGACAGACTTGTCCGATCTAATGCTTGGGGCACCTGTTGCAGGTAGAGGCGCAGCACCTTTCAGGCCCTGCTCCATGGAGTAACTGGTAACATTGTTCTCCTCCTCCTCTGTTTGAAAAAGGAGCCGGGACAGACACAAATCTCCCCGAAGCAAAGACGGCAGTCGGTCGGAGAAGTCCGTCACTATCCAGACGCCTCCTGCAGAGCCGCTGCTCGGCAATGACGCCTCCCGGGCAGAGGAGGGCCAGGTAAGGAGGGCTGCAAGCAAACCTGCAGGGTGTGTTGTGGGACAGAGCTGCGGGCTCGCTGCCTCATGAGAAGGAAGAATTGGGAAGAATTGGGAATTCTTTCTTTCTTAAGGGAGGAAAGAATTATTTGCAAGCTGTTTAGTAAAGAGTCATGGCTTATGGGTGCCCTTTGCTCATGCATACAGCCAAGGTCTCAGCCACTCTGGCTTGTTCTGAGGGTGCTGTTTCTGACAGCACCAGTGCTGATGTGACAACTGCTCGGGCGCTACTTTGACTCTCTTTGTATAGAGCTTGGCAGAGTATCATCTGCCAAGCTCTACACAAACATCTGTTTCCATCCTCTCACTGTGCATTATTCAGGTCAGCCCTTTCAGCTGTATATGTATTTCAGTTTTTATCCAGGATTTGCTACAGGTAATCTTGTAAAGTGCATTACAACCAGGATTCCAATAGGGAAAGGAATTAAGAGAGGTGAAACTAGTGTGAAATAGCTGTGAAGGAAGGTGGACTCAGAAAAGCTAGTACATTAACAATGGGTTTGGTAAAAACTAGAGTAATGCTGCATTTGGATTGTAGCTAGGATGGATCCAGTGCTCTGCTCTAGCAGGTGATATAAAGGTGCATATTCATTTTCAAGCAATGCCTGGTGCTGCAAGGCCTAGAATGCAGGATGCTTCGGTACCTCCTGGGCTGGATTTGGGATTTGTTAATCCTTGGCTGCGGGGTTCCACTTCTGTCTTTATCAAAAAAAAAAAAAAAAAAAAAAATCAGTGTACAGCTTCCAGCCAAACTATGTAGCAGTATTTGTGTACCTAGGGGTGTGCTCATTTCATGTCCTGTAATTTGGTATTTTGTAATTAGTTGCTTCTTTTCATGAGTCCCAGCTGTTTCTAAAGGCGCTGGTGAATTCCTAAGTCCTTGTTTTCATGCAGCCCTCCTCAATTAAAGCCAAAGCTAAATAAATTGATGTGTGAGCCAGACTTCCCTCCTAGGGAGCAGAGTGACCTCAGTTACATCCAAAAGCCATGTACCACTAAAGATTTAGCCTCATATTTCCTGTCCTGTGAGGAGAGGCTGCAACAGGTGGGGTTGTTCAGTCTGGAGAAGAGAAGGCTCTGAGGTGACCTTATTTTGTGGCCTTTCAGTATCTGAAAGGAGCCTACAGGAGAGCTAGAGGGGGACTTTTTACAAGGGCGTGCAGTGATAGGACAAGGGGCAATGGCTTTAAACTGAAAGGGGCTAGCTGTAGATTGGATATTAGGAAGAAATTTTCTGCTGTGAGGGTGGTGAGGCACTGGAACAGATTGCACACAGAGGTTGTGGCTGCCTCATCCCTGGAAATGTTCCAAGGCTGGGTTAGATGGGACTTTGAGCAGCCTGGTCTAGTGGAAGATGACCCTGCCCATGGCAGGAGAATTGGAACTGAGTGATCTTTAAAGTCCCTTTCAACCCAGAGCATTCTCTTGAGTCTCTGGTTCCATATAAATGTGCATTTTTTTGCATTAGGCCGTAGTCCACTCTTTCACGTGGCAAGAGTTGTAAGGGCTAAACTGTGACTAGGGTTGCCTGTTGTCTTCTGGGATGTAGCCTTAAGCTGCCCTGGTGTTCCTGTCCCTTCTCTTTTCTGCACAATTTTGCAGCTCATCAAATGGAGGAAACTATGCAGAGCTACTTAATGCATAAACATAAAATAGTTGAAATGCTTGAATTGCAGAGGTGCTGTTAAAGAGTACAATGTGGCAGGAATGTGCTGCTTTTCAGGACATGCTACAATGCAGATCTCTTCCGGGCCTCTGCTTTGGTGAGAAGTGACTCAAAACCCCCTCATATTAATTCAAGATGCTGACTATTTGTGGTTGGTCTGTCTCAAAACCCTACTGCTCTAGGCATGGGAGATATTCATGTCTTGGAGTGCTTTAGAAGTTAAATCCATGGAGTTGGGAGTTGTTCCAAGTAGTTGTGCTGCTTCAGTCTAGTCCTTTCCCAAAGACTCTTTCCTTTAGCACTTAAAAAGAAGTGAATAAAGGTTTAATATTATGCCTGTCTCTTTCAAATAAGTTGTTTTGGTCAGCGTGTGCAGTTGGAGAAGTCTGAGGGAAGTTGTAAATCCTATTAATGACACAGGCTGCAGGAAGATATTCTTAGGAAGAAAAGCAAAAATGTGGTTCTGAATGGGCATTGTGGCTATAAAGGTGCCAGGTGCCAAGCAGCAGAGCCACATGCATTGCCGGAGCCACATGCATTGCCACTCTTTGCCATGCATTTGTGGGAAGCATCAGGAGCCTCCATGTGCATGAGTCACCCCAGCAGCAGCTGTGAGTCAAATCCATACATGTCAGTGTAGCTCTTTGGCTGTGCCAGCAGCTGGAGGGAGCAATTGGAGGCATTGTAGCATGGGAAAACCAATGCAGACATTGTCTGATGTTAGCTAGGGAAGAAATGAGACTTTCAGAGCACGTAATGTAATCTGAAACTTGCCAGCATGGTGACTGTATTTCAGGTAAGCCTCTTTGTGAGTAAGTGGCTTCTGACAATGGCCTGGATTGTAGTACCAGAGCTACTTGGCAGTCCAGGATCCTCTAAACTTAAAAGCCCCATACCTGAAAATATCCTCTGTGATCACCTGTCATGTGTTGGTTTAACTAAAGTTTTATTCGATTGCCAGCTACTGAGGGCAGTGCTGCTCTAGAGGAGAATAAAAGAAGTGGAGGAACTTGCTGGAGGTGTGGTTGCTTCTATTACGGATGGAAAAATAATGTGTGAACATGTTTTTGATTGTGTAACAGCAACAACTGGCTTGAAACGCTGAAATGAAAATTTCCCTTCCAGGTGCTTTTGTGGTGCACTTGCACTGCAGAATTTGTGGGCTGGAAGAATACTAGTCCTTGCCCTGGACATGGGAACTGGTGATTACTACAGTTTCCAAGACTTATGTCATGTAACTCGTTAAACGTGCTGGAAGAAGAACCTCTAGGGATACAGTGAGTGGCACAGCAAGCAGAGCTACCTGCTCTGCAGTTATGGGCTTTTAGCACCTAATGTTTATAGTCACTGGTTTGGACAAGTTGTTTCCAAACCTTTACTAATTGTCAGGGTTGATTATTCACTACATTTAAGGTGTTGATTTTGCTGTATATTTTTTCTGGAACTTAAGACTGTCATAGCAATCTTTCCAGGCAAGAAAAATAGAACATCCGAAAGGAGTAGCCTGATTGTTTCCGTGTTATTTCTATTTATCTCTCCCTCCTTCAGGATGACAACTGGGGTGAGACCACGACGGCAATCACAGGCACCTCTGAGCACAGTATTTCCCAGGAGGACATTGCCCGGATCAGTAAGGATCTGGAAGACAGCGTTGGGTTGGACTGCAAACGTTACCTGGGCTTAACAGTGGCAGCTGTTCTCGGACTCCTAGTCTTCCTTACCCCCATTGCCTTCATTCTGCTACCCCAGATCCTGTGGCGAGATGATCTGGAGCCGTGTGGCACTGTGTGTGAGGGACTGTTCATCTCTGTGGCGTTCAAACTCCTCATTCTCCTGATCGGGACCTGGGCTCTTTTCTTCCGCCAGCCCAAGGCAGACCTACCCAGGGTGTTTGTGTTCCGGGCCCTTCTGCTGGTCCTCATCTTCCTCTTTGTGTTCTCCTACTGGCTCTTCTACGGCGTTCGCATCTTGGACTCGAAGGACACCAACTACCAAGGGATAGTGCAGTACGCCGTGTCCCTGGTGGATGCCCTGCTCTTCATCCACTACCTGGCCATCGTGCTGCTGGAGCTGCGGCAGCTGCAGCCCATGTTCACCGTCAAGGTGGTGCGCTCCACGGACGGAGAGTCGCGATACTACAGCTTGGGACACCTCAGGTGGGTGCACGCCCTTGGGGTCTGCTGGTGCAGATAAGTGTGGCTCAGCTGCTGCGTTTGAGTCTGTGTCGTTGCTGGTTCGTGAATCTTCCCCCAGAATTCCAGAGTCCCTCCGAAGTTACCAAACTGAATCTCTCCGGCTCCTCTCTGAGTGTGGGAGAGGCTGTATCTGCCTTAGAGGAGTCCTGTGCAGTAAATCAAAAAAGCTGATGTCATTACTTTGATATGGTCAATAGCCTGATGAGGTCTTTAAGATCCTTGTCTGGGCTTCTTTCCTTGTCTCCTTACTGGAGGAAAGTGCAGAGCTCTCCTTGTGTAGTTGGGGCTGCCTTGTGCATTTTGATTGTAGGGGCCAGGCACTGCTTTGGGAGCTGCCCTTCAGGCTGTGCAGAGCATTACTGCTCAGAGAGCCCTGACAGCAGGCCAGGCCATGTGGCAGGAGCTGAAGGTTTTATGGCACGATGCTCTTTTTGCCATTAGGTATGGATCAGTTTGCTGGGTTGGATGTACCTGGGAGTGTTTGGGAGCCATAGGTATGACACAAACCTGCTGCTTCCACTCTCCTGCTGGCATTAGTGTTTCTCTCAGCAATGGTACAAAAGAGGACAGGTGTCTGAATTGCCTTAGTTCCTGTGTCCTGCAAAGCTCTCCAGAAATCCCTTAGTTCCTGTGTCCTGTGAAGCTGGCAGCTGAGCTCTGGAGATGATTCCCCAGGCTGAATGTGCACTTAAACATCTGTTCAGCTTATCCTGTCCAGACCCCAATGGCATGTGTATCTGTGGCAGATGAAGAGATTAGCATCTGCTGGTTTAAGTGGATGTAGGAGCAGTCTCCTGCAGCCATTAGCTTAGCAGTGGAGTTGCTTTGAAGCAGATTTAGTGGCTGAAGCTGAAGTCCAGGAGTTTTCTCCTAGGTAAAGAAGAACTTGAGGCCTGTTGGGTGAAGTAGGTCTGGACTCTGCTTTGTTTTCCTTCTCTGTAAAATATGAAGGGGAGAGCCCTTGGAAGTTTACCAATTGACTTAATTAAATGTCTCTTTCAGGATTTCAAAAATCTCTTGGTTTTCTTGTGAAATCAATTTTTTGAGCTTAATTGCTCTGTAGTCTGTGATCCAGCATAACCTATATGATGAGAGAGATGGAAAGATGACTACCAGGGTTTCCCTGTGCTACAATATTGTGCCTTGAGGTGTGATGAGGCAGTTCAATCATAAGTGAATTCTGCAGAGAAAGTTTGGTATGTGTCTGTATTTACCCATATGTACACACACAGCAGATTTGGTATGAGGGAGTTTGCTTGGTGGTAGATTGTGGGTTTGTGCTCAGAGGAATGGAGATCCTACACCTGCCAAAGTCTGCATGTCTAACTTGCCATTAGAGGAAAGAATTTGCTTGAGAATCAAGGCCTGAATATTTAAAAGTGCATATGTTAGAAGCAGTGTTTTTTCCCAACTCTTTCTTTGCAGCCGGGTTTTGAAATGTATTGGGTGATGCTGAGGCAGTAAAGAGTTGTAAAACTTAGGATAAAATCTGAGATGTATGAAAACTTGTGACTTCTTGTTTGTTGGCAAGCTGATTTCAGTTTTGCTTGGTACATTGAATGCAAGCCATGCAGCACATGCATGCTCCAGTGTCTTATGTTACAGAAGAGACTCATCAAGCATGTCTGATAGTGCTGAACTAGTGTTGCTTTTTCCTTTGTTTGACAGATGAGCATAATGTGTATTGACATGTGTTTTGAAACCTGTCTTTCCATATTTACTACTACAAAGGTAAAGCTGTAGGTTTGATCAGGGGCCAGGTGTCTCCCAGCTAAGGAAGAGTTTGTCCTCTCTATGTGTTACTTGTGTGTGAGAGCTTCTGATCTTCATAAAGAGTGGGGCTCCAATGTGAAAAACTGTAAAAAGTGAATGTAGTTAATATCTCCTTCAGCTTCTAAGGGCCTAGGATTGTGAAATGTTTGTGAAAAATGAAAAAAAAAAAAAAGAGAACTTGATCATCTTCATGGCACAATTTTGCAGAGTTTTCATTAAGGTCTTGTCATGGTTGTTGATGAAATGTAGGTCAGGTTCACAAGGTGCTGCCTTCTGTCCCTGATTCTCTGGCTGAGGTGTGAGGCTAGAGTGGGAGGTCTGTTGATGGCAGAATGTGAAGACACACAAGGACAGTCTGGATTTCGGGAAGGCTGGAGAAGCAGCCCTGTGGGTGTGCTGGAGAGGTGGTTCTAACTGTGCTGGAGTAGGCATGTACCACTGGCTGCTGCCTTTGGACTCCTTTTGCCACCATGCATGCTTGCCCCATCCTGACACTTTTAAAGGGGTCTTGGAGAGGTTTTGAGCTGCCACCTGGAAGGAAGCAGCTTGCTTTTACAGGTATAGCAATCCGTCTCCTGAAATCAAAACCTTTTGTCTCTTTATGCTCTCAGATATCTTAAATGTTTTGATGACAAACAGTCCATGGAGTCTGATCTTCCTCAGCAGTCTAGTGTGCTCTGGAGAAACTGGTGGTGAGAAGGGACTCGAGACATCTTAGATTGTTCAGTGTTGCTTCTTGGAGTCGTTCTGGATTTTTTTATTCCCAGCAAAATTGTTGATATCACCCTTTTTAATCCAAGATGGAAGCTTTCCAATTCTAGGTCTTTTCTGGTGAGGCAGAGGGAGCTGCTATGTAAGTATGAGAGCAACTTGTTTTCTGGGGGAGAAGGGAAGAAAACAATAGCTCAGCCACCCTTCTGGCAAGCCATGTTTTTGCAAGGCAGGGTACAGACAGGATTTTCCACCCTCCTTGGCTGCAGATGCAGTAAAGAAGCTGGAAGTGCTGAGTTAGGTATTCCACTCCACCCCTGAGAGCCCTAGGTCCAGGAGGGTAAGCATATTTGGGACTAGTTCCCCAAATTCATATTATAATCAGCCTATTAATAGGCTGTCTTGGTCCCACCCCCAGCACTTTGGCTTTAACTTTTCTTCTGGGAGACTTGACTGCCAAAATGAACGTTCCCTTTGGCGTTGATTCAGGAGCTTGGAGGGGAGAGGTAAAAATTAAATAGGAGTCTTGATGAGTGTGGTGCCAAGTCTCAGCTCACTGACTGCTCTGCTGCTCCTGGTAGGAAGGGTTGCCACACTGGGAAAATGCTTTCTGGTGGTATGTGTGGATAAAGAGCAGGGAGCATCAGAGATGCAGGAAAGGTCAAGCCTAGGAAAATGTAAGAGGTTGGGTGGGAATGGTGGTGAGACTCTGAAAGCAACAACAAAGGGAAACAAAGGTGGGGGAGCACAGCAGTAGATAACTTCTCAGTTGAAAGGCCAATACTTTTTCAAGTGGAGGCTAGGATTTGCAGCTTTGGTTTTTGCCTATAAATTGGGATGCTGATGACACTTGTCATCCAGCATTGGGTGCTGTCTTTATGGCTCGGAAACTGTGCAGGAAGAATCTTGCTGGAGAAATCCTTCCTTTCCTGTAGTTAGGATGCTAACCATATTGCCTTCCTATCCAGTGAATGCTCTTTCCCACCCTAGAGCTTTGCTAGTCTAGACAGCTCAGGAAAATTAATGTCTTGTAATACACATGGTAGTTACTGATCTTTCATATAGACTGGATGTTGGGCTGCACTATAGTTAGTTTTGGTTTTCTGAGGCTAGAAATGTTTGAGAATGGGTCCTTCTCCTCCCTTTTGCTCATCCTTGCAGCAGGTATGTGAGGAGCAGGGCTGTGATAGTTCATCTTGTGTTGGGCTGTTTAAAGGAGCTGGAGTTTCAGTCTTCTTTTCTGTCTGTGGTGGTTTACCCCAGCTGGCAGGCAAGTACCACACAGCCCCTCACTCACACTTTGCTCTGTAGGGTGGGGGTGAGAATCAGCAAAAAGGTAAAATCTGTGGGTTGAGTTAAGAACAGTTGAATATTTTAATTAATGTATAATATAATACTAATTATAATGACATTGATAATAGTTATTGTAATGAGGGGGGGGGGAGGGAACTAAAACCCGAGGAAGGCAAGTGATGCTCAATACAGTTGCTCTCCACCCACTGACTGATGCCCAGCCTGTCCCCAGGCAGTGATTGGTGGCTCCTGGCCAGCTGTCCTCAGTTGATACACCCAGCATGATGGTCTGTGGTGTGGAATATCCCCTTGGCCAGTTTGGGCCAGCTGTCCTGGCTGTGCTCCCTTCCAGCTTCTTGTGCAACCCCTCACTGGATGGCAGAGCATGGGAAAATGAAGAGTCCTTGACTTAGAGTAAGCAGTGCTTAGCAACAACCCAAACATCAGTTTACTAGGAAGAAAAATAATGCAATCCTGGAGAAAACCAGGACACTGTCCTCTCTGGTGTGGGCTTGCCTTTGTGAACCAGGTGGCTAGGAAGCTGATGGGGAAGCCTGTAACAAAAGGGTTTGGGTTTTGCAGATGGCTGTGAGCTGGTCAGTGTTCTGTTGTAAGCTTGGTACTCAGAAGTAGCAGTTCTGCATGGTAAAAGTGTGCTTGAACATTCCCTGTACCCTTGTTACTCATCTCCGTTTGCATGGGTGTTTGCTGAACTGTGGTTTAAAAATTAAATTAAACTGTGGTTTAAAAATAAAGGGAACAGCTGTTTCCTCAAAACAAGTACCTGTCTCTGAAAACCCAGGGCCTTCCCTGCAGGAATTATCCATACCTTACTGAGAGACCTGGTGGCTTGCACACACTCACAGAAGAAAGGAGGTGCAGACATGTTCTGTGGAAGGGGATCACATTCAGTCTGTCTCCCAGCTGCTCTGGGTGTTTGTTGGACCTGTTGCTTATAAAGCTGGTCTGTAGGTTGTCAGTATTTACTGATTAATCTGCTGATTGCTCTCTTGTCAGGCATTCCTTGGTGCTACTGGTACTTTGTTCACTACTGAGGGAGTGTGGAAGGCTAAGGAGTGGGAATAGGCTTCTCCATATTCCAGCCTGCATCTGTAAGCCTTGACATCTGATCTTGTTGCTCAAATATACCTCCCCATATCAAGGGTGCTAATGAAGAGCAAGAGGTCAGCATTTGAACTGTACAGTGTCCTCTTGTCTGGAGTTGTGTCAACTCTTATGCTGTTTTAAAATATTTTTACTCCTCAAAAGGAAACCTTCTATGGAATGTAGACACCTTGGTTTCTGTTTCTAGCATGGTTATAACCATGGGATTAGGCAGTTGGATCTCTTCCCTGAGCAAGAGCTGCTGGAATCTTGCTCCTTTCTGGCAAAGGACTGAGCCTACACATACAGTTCTGGGATATTCCTGTTTCCAGCAGGGCAGTCAGAAGGGACTGCTGGACAAGCATTGGTGCACCACAGTGCAGTGCTCTCCCTGCCGAGCTAAATCCTGCTGGAGACACTGCAGTCTTTTCCTTCTCCCCTGTGTGCATTTTGTTTGCTCTGTGTTCCCAGGGGCCTGAGGAATTACACTGACCCTCCTTTCTCCTTGGGGTTCCTTCAACCTCACCATCTTCTGTAGTGATGCATGCTGATGAAACAGATTCAGCTGATGAGTTTTTACCTTGTTCTGTAGCAAAACATATTATTAACTGTCCTGCTGCTTTGATTGCAGGAACTTGCTGGAACAGCTTGTTACACAGACTTTGCAGACCAGCTCTGTTGCCAGAGCCTCTAGCCTGTGTGAAACTAGCCTTGTTCTTGAATTTGTTTTCTCTGTCCTGAAATCTGTACAAGGTGTCCTGGTACCCATTTGTGTGATTTTCTCCTGCCCATCACCAAACGGGATGAGCACAAGCATTGATGAGTCTCCCCTCCCAAGAAGTTTTGGGATAGCCGGCTAAATGGGTGTTAATTGCATCTGCAAGTGTGAAGCTCCTGGGGAAACTGAGGGGTCTCCTCCAGAACAGCTTCTTTAGCACCGAGAGGTGTCAGACTTGTGACACCCCCCCAACTCAGTGTCTCTGCAGCAGCACTTCACAAAACTGCTTTTACCACCACCTTTTTGCAACTCATCAGCTCTGCAACTTCTTGCAGCTCATCTGGGCTGCTTTTGCATGCTCCCAGTCCTGAGAGTGCTGAACTTTGTTCTCAGTGGGCAGCTGAGCATTAGCACCTTTCAAACACCCCATGCCATGAAGTAGTCATGGAGTAGGGAAGAAAGCTCTGACTTGTGGATGAACTGTTAATGACCTATGTAGGAAGAGATTTTCAGCCACACTCTTAACCATTTTTAGTCACAGGCCATACTTTCCCCCTCTGCCTGTATCTGCTGCCTCACCTCTGGAGGATGGTGCTGCAGAGATATGATTGCTCTAGCCAGGAGGGTACGCTTGGAATGGCAGAAGGAAATTTTCCAGTAGCCTCTGGGGGAAAAAAAAAAAAAGGTGCTGTTCCCTGCTGAGTAGGGAGCAGTCTCCTTTGATGTTCCAGATGAGTTATGGGAATGGTGCCTTGTTCTGTTTTACAAAGATCTGTTTGGTGGTGCAAGGGCTGTGCTGCCAGCAGTGTTCAGCTGGGACTTATGACATGGGTCACAGCAACACCTCATTAAGAGGCTGCTTGTTTGTGGCAGAAGTAAACAGCAAGCTCCAGGAACTCCTCATTAGAGGTGAGGGGAAGTCTAGGATGGACTGTAAGTATTGACAACTGCACAACTTGTCTGGGAGTTTCTGATGTGGTCAGGTCTGTCTCTGAAGCCGTGGAGGGTGTGCTTTTCTGAAAGGAGCATGTTTTCCTGGCCTCTTACCTCTCTGCATACAGTTGCCAGATTTTGCATACGGCTTTTCATATGGAACTGCTTCTCATTTTGATAAAGGGGAGAGAGCTGGGGGAACTGAAGTGCCCACATCTTTCTACCCTTCTCTCCTCCCTGCCTTGATCTTGATCCCTTATCACCCCCAGCACCCTCTGTGCACACGCCATTGAGTGTGAGCTGACTGCCCCAGACCCCAGGCCAGGTACCAGTGTTACCTGTGCTTCTGCAGATGCACCAGCAGCTTGGGCAAGTGGTGCGGGCCGATTGTTATACCCTGGAGCAGTCTTGCATTTTTGGAATACTTAATACTTTAAAAGTTTACGAGCCCACTTGCAGGTGAAGTGCCCGCTGTCAATTATTAACTCACATGGCCAGCACAGTGTTACTTGCTCCCCCGTGAGGAGCTGCTCGTCTTTCTCAAAGAGACGGTGTGGAGGAAATGCCATTGGGTTCATCTGCAGGGATTTCCTTTCTTGTTGGCTTGTCTTTCAAAACCAACACTGCCCAGAAGTCCAAGAACGGTATGCACTCCAGCCTACCCTGTACTTAGGGGGTTTGTTGTGGAATTTGTGTCCCACCGCCGTCCGTGCCCTCTGAAGTGTCTGTGTGTACCACCCACAGAGACAGATGGCCTCCCTAAGCTGCTGAACAAATTCTGTGGCCATGAAGGTACTTTTATCTTCGAATGCTGCAAAAAAAAAAAAAAAATCCACCCCCTCAACCTTTGACGGTCTGTTTCTTGTGGTGAATGATGAAATACAAATATTCTGCAAAGAAGTGAGCTGTGTACCCTTTGGGTGAAAAGAGGAGGCTCACATTTTGCAAGGACAACAAGGAATTGTGAATTTACAGTTCTCATATAGCACAAGTAAAGTCCAATAAATATGGAAGCTAATTCCTGACTCTACCCTGAAGAAGTAAGGAAAAGTTAACAGGGAGCCCCGTGGTAGTAGTAGAATTCTAAAATTTTTTTATATATTCATGGCTATAAAATTGAGAGCACTATTTTCGCTTATAACTTGATTGCCCCTCCAGTACATGCTTAAATGAACTTCAGTGCTTAAATTTCTTTTGTTCAGTGTAGGTCAAGTGGGGACATCAGCTGACAATGTGGGGAGAGCTATTCTCTGGCTGACAGGAAAACAGATTCCTGGCACAGCAGTAAGGACCTTGGCTGTGGTTTGGAGCTTCAGGCTGCTGACTCTGGCTTGTGTTCCTCTAGTCCTGGTAGAAGGTTATCTGCATCCTTGCTGGGGCTGGATTTTTTCTCTCAGCTTGGAGCTGCAGGTCATGTCTCTGTGGCCCCAGTGTTGTTTGTAGGGTTGCTGAGTGCTGGTTATAAAATCAGGTGGCCCTTGCTTGTGCAAGCTTGCTGGGGTGGAGCTTTGATGGATGCTGTGTGGCGGAGGGATGCTGTGCAGGGCAGACTGGGCTGTGGTCTGAGAGCTGACAGCTCTCTGTGTGCAAAGGGCTGCTAGTGGCTCTAACATGGATGCTGCCTCTTCAGGCCTGTCTGTGTGGCTTGCAGGAGAGCAACATCCCAGGTGTTTTTAGAGGAGCCCTAGAACAAGTTAAAGCTGCTCTTTTGACTCAAAAGACACCCTCATTCAAGGTCCTGCCACGTTAATCCCATCCCAACCTGGCAATCAAAGAAGAGATGGTCCTCTTTCCTGAGAGAGCATCTGACCAGGCAGCTGTAGGATCAAGAGCTGAACGCTGATGTTTCATGGCTGCAGCATCTAAATGTAAAGTCCTATTATAGCACTGGAGTTTCACTGCCAGTAGAAGCTTTGAACACTTTGTTATTTCCTTGGAATTAAAGCTGTACTTCTTAGCTTTGACTTAAAAGAAACACCCTAAATCAGCAACTAACCCCTTCTCCCACCCTCAAAAAAGCTACTAACAAAAAGCCCCACCCTTAGTTACTTCATCACTATTCATGGAGCTTGCAGAGTTCCTTGGCCAAAGACTGGCCTTATTTGAAGGATGAACAGGCTTTAAATTATCTTGTTTAAATGCAGACTCTTACAAACTTCTTGCCATACCTGCCAGTTCCTGCATATACTTTTTTTCATTTGAAGCTCAGACTAATCAGAGACATAGCATGTGTGTGCTGGGAAGAGGAAATGCATCACTGTCGTGGATTGTACTGGTACCAGGAACTGGAAATGGTAACCCAGGTCCCATATGTTCCCAACTTCTCCAGGGTTCCTGGGTGCTTGAGCAGGACACAGGCTGGAAGCTGATGGGTGCCCTGTTGCTCAGGGCTTGGGGGTGTCTGATATTTCATGCCTTGTGTCTGCACTAAGTGCCTGTCTTGGCCCACCCTTGCATGCAGGGTGATCTCATGATCTTGCTCCTAACTCCTGTGTTCAGAAGGTAAAGCACACCTTGGTATTGTTCTGTCTCCCTGACTTGTTTGAAACTCCCTAAATCCTAAATACAATCTCAAGTGTGTAGAAACTTTTGAAAGAGGTTACACCTCCCTCAGAAATACTCAGTATATCCCTCAATTACATAAATGTTTGATCATAGCTCTGCATCACTTCTTAAGCTAATGCTGCTGCACAAAAAAATCCTGTCAACAGCCTGATCCTTCCTCACCCCTCCCAAAGAAATATTGTCTAATTGCACAGCAATGCACTGGTGGAATTGGGGAATGGTAATTGATATCTCTGTTGTCCATGTAGCTTTGCAGTTTGTGTGTGTATTTTTCTGCTTGGGTTGTTTTGCTCAGTCTAATTTCTGCAGTCTTCTTAACTACCCTCGTGGTGTTTAATGGTTGTAAAGGCTTGTGGTGGCAGTGGAAAGGTTTAGTGGAGCTGAGGGAAAGATGCAGGATAGAATTCTCTCATGGCTGCAGACTGACATTCAACTTATCATTGACCACAACCTCCAGGTCCCTTTCTGTGGCACTGCTGTCCAGCACCTCATTCCCCAGTCTGTCTGTACAAACAGAATTGCCCCATCCCACGTGCAGAATCTGTCACTTTCCCTCATTGAACTTCACATTGGTTGGTAGTTGCCCAGCCCTGTAATTTACCCAGGTCTCTCTGCAGGGCCTAACTGCCTTCAAGGGCATCAGCTGTTCCTCCCAGTTTCGTATCATCTGCAGAATTGCTTAGTATCCCCTCCATAAATGTCCAAGGCACTTAGGAAGATGCTGAAGAGCAGGGGGCCGAGGATGGAGCCCTGTGGAACCCCACTAGTGACAGGTCTCCAGTCTGGTGTCATCCCATTGACTGTAACCCTTTGTGCCTGACCCAGTTGCACACCCCTCCCATGATGTGTTTATCCAGCTGAATGCTGGACATCTTGCCCAGTGGGATCCTGTGAGAGACAATCTCAAAAGCTTTACGGAAATCCATAAAGATGACACCAGCTGGCTTCCCTTGATCAGCTAGCTGGGCTACCTTGTCATGAAAGGAAAGGAAGTTTGATAAGCAGGACTCTCCTCTCATGAAGCTGTGCTGGCTGTGAGTGGTGACTGTGTTGTCATCACACTTTCAGTTTTTTTTCAATACCTCCTGGAATAATCTTCTCCCTCGCTTTACTGGGCACTGAAGTGACACTGAGTGGCCTGTAGTATCTGGGATCTTCCTTCCTGCCTTTCTTGAAAATCAGGAGAGTGACTGCTCAAAAATCCTCAAGAGAGGCTTTGCAATGACATCAGCCAGCTCTTTGAGGAGTATTGCATGAATCCCATCAGGCCCCATAGATTCCTGCAGTCTGTGGGAGCCCTCCTTGGTGGGGCACAGCTCTGTCTGCAAGTTTGCTCCTCTGCTGAGCCTTGGGGAAAGGAGAGCCTCCAAGTCCTTGCTTCTCCTCCCCAGTCCATCTGACCTACAGGAGACCAGCCTTGGGCCAAGCATGAGGGATTGGTCTGGAGCACCTCAGGTCATGTCCTTGAAGATTCAGAGCTGGGCATGGTGCACAAATGGATGGCAGCTTACTTCTGTGGATTTGGTTTGTAGTCATATCTCCAGCTGTGAGACTGGACTTTGTAAATTATTATCTTGGGTCATGCAGGTCTCCTTCCACAGGACTCATTGGCCTCAATAATCTGCTCAGCTGTGCAAATGTGAGACTGGCTTCAGCAGTGTCCTGACTCTCGAATTGGTCATGGGTCTGTGTCGAATTGGCTGTGGACAGGTGGATCCCTTTGGACTCCTGGCAGCTGGATGCAACACCCACAGTGCCTGAGGAAGCCAACTTCTCCCTTCTTTGTCAACACCCATGGTTTTCTGGGGTGCCTGTGTCATGCTGTGGAGGTTTGTGGGAAAGCTCAGCAGCAGTTTCTTCCCATCACCTTTTCACTTAAGTTGTCCCCTTTGTGTTCTTCTCTCACTGCTTTCCTTCCCAAGCTGCCCATTTGCTCAATAGATGGAGAAAGCCTTTCACAGTTTTGGCTCTACTTTAGTGTGAGCAGACAATAGCTGGTGGTTTGCTTGTGGTTTTTTTTTCTCATGAATAAGCAGGATAGTAAGTACTCTCATTAGCTCCTTGGAGGATACCCTCACCACCTGGCAAAACCATATCATGGAGACAAATGTTTGGTGTGCTAGCAGCACCCTTGGAAAACCCCTTTCCAAGCTCTAGCTCCTGGATCCAGTAGCTGCTGCTCTCCAGGTCCAGTTAAACTGCTAGAGGCTCCTGAGGGTGCTGGCTGGGGCTTGAGGTGTGGATGTCTGGCCAGGTGTTGTTTTGGTTCGCTGCAGGTGTCTGGGACATAGCAGATACATGGCAGGGCACGGGCAGCTCCTTTGCCTCTCGTGTTTCTTGTCTGTGTTGCAGCAGACCCTGGAGCAATGAGATGCTGGTGGCAACTGTTCTCTTTCTGTTTGATGAGAAGGTGGTGCCTTCTCCTGTTTGAAGGTGTTGCATGGCATCAAAGGCAAGTGGGTGTCTAGTTTGAGACCTGTTGGGGCATCTGCATGTGGTTGTTGGTGTCTGAGGAGGTGGCTGAAATGCAGCCCAAGCTGTGAGTGCCTGAAAGCTGCTGTTGTGCCCTGGCTAATCCATGAACTGTACCATTTGCGTTTAGTGGTTCTGCTAGGTATCTGCATGGTGAGTGCTTGACAGCACTGCCCCACACACGATGCTCCCCTTGGAGAGATGGTCTTGGCCTAAGAGGATGTGGGCAGATTGCTTTGGAGCCTGCTCTCCTGGCATCTGGGTTCCTCAGCTTTCTGAGAGAAAAGTTTGTTGCACCACATCTTCAGGCTTTCACAAGCTGCTCTTTCAGATGCAGCTCCTGAGGCTGCTCTTGTACACTCACCCATCCCCGTGGACGGGCTGAGGCAACTGGGGCCACGTGAATTTGCCACATGTTAAACTCCCTTTGCCATTCTGTGGGGGACTGGAAGGCAACCTTTCCACTTACCTAGGCTGCAATAAAGCTTCCTAGAATTATGTGCAGATTAAATCTTGTTTTTTTTTTTTTTTTTTCCAAAGAGAGTCCTCTGCCTTGCATAGGAAGGTGCTTTTCTGGTGCTCCAGAACCTCCATTGTTTCTAAAACTCAGGTTAGACTTTTACAGCTTGTTTCATTTTCTGTCTGTTGAATATGGTGTTGGAGGTAGCAAGTGTCCTTATGATCTTTGTGTCCCTTGGAACTGCCTACCATGAAACGAGATGTTCACAGTGTTACTGAGGGAGAGAAGTGTGGTGCTGTCACAGCATCTCACCTCAACACAGGGATTGTTCTTTCCTGGCAAATCATAGTATTGGACCTTTTGGACCACTCCTTGAGTGAGAGGACTGTGCCTTCTTCCTCTTCTCCTCCTCACTACATTTTACCAATAGTTTTCTGGGTTTTTCCTAGGCTATTATACTAGCTGCCACCTTCAGATGTTGGAAGTGGAAGGAAGGGCAGTGCAGCTGTTGGGAAAGCATTCATCAAGTTTTGAGGTTCCACCAATAAAGGTGACTGGGGAAAACATTCAGGCAGTGTGCTGGTACCCTGAAGACCAGTTAACTTCCTGAGGTAAAAGGCTTGGAAGTTTCTCAGAAGGAGAACTGCAGTGGGAGCATGCCATTGGGTTTGCTGGGGTTTTATAGCTGCTGGCTAAAACTTCATGCTCTGTACTTCTGTAGCAGCATCTTTTTAGTGCTGGCCTGGGAGTGCCTTTATAGGATTCCTCAGGAAGGCTTAAGTAAGTAGCTTGTTTGGTTTGTATGAGGTAAAGGAGTTATTTCCCTCCAGCCCCCAAGTTTGATCATACCCTCCTGTAAAATCCTGGGTTTTAAAAATACTCACAGTTTCCCTTCAAAATAAAAACATTCAAATGTAACAGCAGAGTTAGTAGTAGTAGACTTGCAGAGATCCTTATCTTTTTCACCTGTACTGGAGGGTTTTGACTAGGCTGCTTTTGGGGTTTGGGGAAAACAAACCAAAAACCCAACCTGAAAATGAATTCTACTCCTCTTTCTCTCTCATTCAGAAAATTTCAATGTTGAAATCCCTTCTACATCAGCAGTGAACTATTGTACTGCTCAGCTGGTGTGTTGATTCTGATTTTTGTCTTGCAAAAGATGAAGCTTAAAATGTCTGTTGGAGAGCAATGTGTCTGGGACTGCACCAGGCAGAAAAGGGGAGATCTGTGGTTAGAAACTCAGCTGGTGCTTTCGTTAAATTTACAGCAGCCATGTGGTGTTCAGATGGATTGGATCAGCCATGTGTTGGATATAGATGGGGACACACTTTAAATTCCTGTCCTTTTCCTTCCATGTAGTTAAAAAAATCTGTGAGGGGAGAGAAAAGATGGAGATGGGTCACTGCGAAACTGGGGCAAACTTTGTGTGTGTTTGGGTTCCATGTAAATGACACCATTAAGGGATGGATGTTCGCTTCCTTGGGGGCAGCAGGCTGACAATCTGCTACTATGATGAGGTATTCTTCCCTTCCCTGATAAAGGTTTGACCTTGCAAATTCTTTTCCCTGTCTCACCAAATGCCAGAAGTTGGGTATCTAAAACAAACCTGCTGTGTCCTGGTTGCCTGGTGCCTGTTCCAGGGAGGGCAAGGATTGTGCTTGCCTGCCTTAGCCAAGTGGAGATCTCAGTTGTGGTTGTCTGACAAGAAAATGTGGTTTTCCTTTTCCTAGGAGCTGCAGTCCTGTTCTCTTGACTGTACCAAACTGAAATGCTCTTGTAGTTATGACGATCAAAAGGCATTTTTCTGCTCTGCTTGTTTGGCAACAGCTGCTGGAGAAGTTCCTTGTCTTGGCATCTCTGCTGAGATCTGACTCAGGCTCTGTTTACTGGAGGGGACAAAACCGTAGCCAAGGCATTTGTGCTTCTGCCAGCACTGCAAAGTGCTTCTGCACGACCTTGATTTTCTTGGGACCCCTGCTCCAAGGTGTTGCTTGGGAGGGACAGAGAGTACCAAATCCCTTGCGTCTTGCCAGCTCATGGCCCCTGGTGTGGGTCACCTATCTGGGCAGCCTGTGCTGGCCTCACCTGTAGCTATGACAGGCAGAGCAGGGAGGCAAGTCTGCATTGAGGATGGTGGCAATCCCTTCTGTAATCATCTTCAACTGGGATGTTGGTGTGGGAAGCATTTTGACTTCAATTGTCTGTTTCCAGTTTTATTTCTCACTCTGTTGACTTTGCTCTGGGAAAACAGTCCAAGAGGGTGAAGGGTCAGGAACTTGAGCCCTAGCTCTGTGCTCTGGCAAAAGTGTATGAGAAAGGAAAAAAAAGGGAGTTTTCTGGGAGGGAGATGGGGTTGTCCTGCAAGGGAAGGCGGAGCAGTGCTCTGAGCTTGTTGGGTGTGAGCTGACAGCACTGCTAGAGAGTACAAAGTGCTGTGGATGGGCAGCTCAGTGCCCTGGGAGAGCTCAGTATCTCTTGCAGTAGGCAAGCTCAATGCAGTTGTAGGCTGGAGACATCTGGTAAGGCAAAACTGGCTCTCCTTTGTAAGGCTGTGTTGTGGAATCCTTTCTCAGCTTTTCTTTGTGGTGCTCAACTTCCCAATTGGCTGTGGCAGATGTTTAATGTGCCCAGAGACCATGGCCTGTTTTGATACTGTGCCTGTGTTGAGGAATGTTAAAAAAATATTGTTTGGAGGAGAGGAATCTGTGCTGGGAACCATTTGATTAAATAACCCCAGGCTTCCTCAGCCCTCAATTAGCACAGCAGTCATCAAACCTCTGACTATCCCTGTGTATTTTAGGTGTGTGTGGCTCACTCTAAACCCTGATGCTGCAAGATCTGCATCCATAGCAAGAATGCTCTGGTAGAACAGCTCAGCTCTTTCTGGATGTGTACGCAGATCTATTGCAAAAGTGTGGGGCACTCCTCTGCCCTCAATGATTCTCAGTGTCTCCTGTTGTTTGGTATAGTACCATGAAAGGCTACATTTCTAGCTTAGCAGGAAAGCACAAAACAGCTGAAACCATGTGAGTGGCAGGTGCATAGAGGTGTGGCTCCAGTTTTTAATCTTTTTTCCTCTCCTTATTTTTTATTTTCACCAACTCTTTCCCACCACTTCATAAAACTCAAACCCCTTTTCCTAGAAACCACCAGCGTCCAAAGCCAGTATTTTGATGATATAAACAGGCTTCTTTCCTTGTGCTTTGCTTCAGTATAGTATTGCATTGTTTTCCTAGAAATCTACTAAGAAAAGCCAATTTCAGTGTCGGTGTAGTTGTGTCACAAAAGGCAAACACTAAGTGGCCTCTGATGTGCAGCGTATGGCAAAACTGCAAATATTCAAATCTTTTGTAGCAGCAAGTACTCAGGCAAAACTGCTTAGAGAGAAAAAAATACCTTTGTGTCACATAGTCCCCTCCTCCACTTCCTTGGATGCCCTGTA
Source organism: Melozone crissalis (assembly GCF_028551555.1). Classification (NCBI taxonomy): domain Eukaryota; kingdom Metazoa; phylum Chordata; class Aves; order Passeriformes; family Passerellidae; genus Melozone; species Melozone crissalis. The sequence goes on along the minus strand of NW_026535786.1, from coordinate 15,791,707 downwards.
GAAGTTAATTCATTACTGCTAGTAAGGGGCTCTGCATTTCTCTGCTGCCAAACGCCGCTGGGGTACCGTGTGCTTGTGCTGGGCCTGCCTGTTTGCTTTCCCTCCTGGCAGCATGCTGTGACACGGCCTTCTCCAGGGCAGTGAAACTAATCACGAGAAACAAGCAACCCTCCAACTGCACAAAACGCAGAGCCCCACTGACACTGCCTGCCAGGAAAACTGTTTCCAGTCGGCTGCTGGGTCGTGCAAGAGGTTTTCCTCTTGTGCCATAAGCTTTGAATCTGAAGTGTTCCATGGAAACGCTTTTTGTGTCCTGATTTTTGTACTCTGCCCATGGCGGGGGTGGGGTTAGAACTAGATGATCTTGAAGGTCCCTTCCAACCCAAGCCTTTCTGTGATGATTTCTGTGTTTCTGTGATATGCTTTCCCTGCATTCTGGTAGTTTGCTACAATGCCTGAAATATGCTGTGCTGCCAGACCCTCTCGATGGGACGTGAGAACAATCCTCACTCTGACCTCTTTCATACGGGCGATTAAATATCGAAACTTTCTGTTTGTTCTCTTCCTGCCCCTCCCCATTCTTTCCAAGCGCGGAACAAAAGGGAAGCCCCGGCGCGGCTGGCTGAAGCGCGGGTGAATGAATGCAGTGACCGACATGGTGCTGAACTCCTCCCGAGGCGGCGGGCGAGGAAGCCGCCTCTCCAGACGAGGCCTCCAGGATGGCTGCCAGCTCCCATTCCCGCCGGAGCGTCCATGTGGGTGGAGAGGCGGCTTCCTGCGGCCGCTCCACCTTGCTCGCAGGGCAGCGGAGGGTCTGCCCTGCGTGGGGAGCCCCAAGAGCCTGGATTGCTCTTGGGAGGCAGCAGATTTCCTTGCAAGGCGTTTGCTTTGCTGCTCTGGCTTCTCTGGGCGCTGCTGTGCCCGTGGTTGCCCTCCTGCTGGCATGGTGCTGCACCAGAGCCCTGCTGTGCTGGGGTGGGCACAGGTGTCGGAATTCAGGACATCCCTCTGGCTGTCCTGGACTGCCAAGACCCCTGCCAGGGGGCTCAGAGACCCTGGCACAGAGCCCAAGACACTTGTGGTTTTGATTATGACCCATGGAGCAAATTACCAACCTTATATGAAGATCTGCAAGCCACAACGGCTCAAGTAGAATGATAGTGAATTTATCACAGGGGGAAAAATAGATTTTTGGGGTTTTTAGAATGGGGGTTCAGGAGGCAAGATGGAGGAATCTGGGCATGTCCAGCCTTTCTCCTTCTTCTTCCTCTTCCTGGCCTCCATCTTCTGCTGTAATGTTGGCACTTTTAGATTGGTTTAGAGTAGAAGCTCACTGTCTAACATAGGTGATAGGTGTTAGAAAATAATTGTAAATATTGTACACGTAGTATTTAGTATAAAGAGATAACACTGCCCCGGGGGCAGGCAGAGTGCCTTGGACTGTCCTGCTGAGTGGACCTTGGCTGGACAGGAAAAAAAACTTTATGGATAAGAAACAATAAACAATCTTGAGACCGAGAACTGAAGAGCTCCAACTCCTTCTTCAACCCCCGGGCTGGGAAAAGAGACTTTCTAACATGTGTCAGGGTTACTCTGACCAGCTAAAGTCCTGAGACACTGCTTATTGTTGCTTTGCAACACCGTGTGGGGCAGGGCTGGCTGTCCTGCGCTGGCCAGGGTGAGCCTTCCCCTTGATGTGGGGGAAGAGGTTGAGCAACACAGCCCAGGAGGCTCTGATTCAGCCTTTTCCTTGCTCTTGCAAATCATTGTGGCCCTTTTAATTTACTTGTCGGCAGCTTCTAATTATTTTTTTTTTCCTGTAACAGAATTGGAAGAGTTGTAGTTGTAGCTGTCTTCCTAACCTGCCACGCTTAGGATGGACTACACGGGAGACGGAAATGGGCTGGTAGAAATTCAGGAAACTGATGTTTATTACATTTCTCTTCCAGAAAACAGATTCCTCCGTGTGACTGGGCTATCTCATGTGTGGGATTGAGCCTCTACTGGATTTGCATCAGCAACAAATACCTGGGCTTTAATTTTCAGAACAATAATCGTTGCTTGCTGCAATGTGAAAGCTTTGTTATGTTTGGATTTTGACTGCACGTGCCAATGAATTGGTGGGGAAGGTTATATAATGAGGGGATGGAAGGGATGTTGGGTGGGGAAAACTGGCATCCTGATGATAATGCTGTCGGTGGGGTCCAGGGAAAATGTGTATGTATAAAAATAAATTATTCTCTGCTGTGATGCATTGTGTTTTGTCCTAGTAGAGCAAGTTGGTCAGTGGAGCTCCAAAACATTTCCCACTGGTGGGATGGAAGTTCCAGTGCTGTTTGAAATGAATACAGTGTATTAACAGAGAACAACTCTGTTCATTTTTATCTTCCTGTTTTGAATTGGTGTTTTGTGATGAAACTCTGTGGAGTTTTATCTTCCTGGGAAGCGGAGACGGAAAAACTTGATCATGTTTGAGTGCAGTCAGAAGGGGGAATATGTGCTTCTGCCACATTATTACTTTTTTGAAATTTTGTTTGTAGGCTGCAGCAAATTCAGCTGTAGAAATCAGAACTTTGCAGGGAGAATTAAAACTGCTTTCACCTGTTCTGTGTCAGCATCTATGAGTGTACAGACTGTGGGTCAGTCTGTACTTCTTTATCAAAGGAAGATTGTTTCCTTAGTTAACTAGTGGCCCTTTATCACAAATCAGTAGCTGAGTGCATTAGTGGAGTTGCTTTTACCAAATGTAAGCTGAGGAAATATGAAGGAGTGGCACCTGAAAGGTAAAGCTTCTTTAATACATTCTAGCTGGATCCTTCCAAACAATCCTAAGGATGGAATTTGCTTCAAAAGCTAAATTCATCATCTCAAAGGTACACAGCAAGTGAATGATGATGTACCATAATACTGACTGATGAAGCTACTCAGTGAACAGGTCTGGGTTTGTTCTTCTTTCTCAGAATCTCTTGAATGGGCCGGCATCTGTGCTTCATTCACTGATCAGTGGGAGTATGGCAGCTGTAGAGTGAGGATGGTGGGATGAGTGTGTGTGTTTAAATTACTTGGGTGTGATGCAGAAGTTTAATATTAGCACAAGGAGCAGGAAAATGTAAATTGCTCCTCCGGGAACACACACGGAATCTGTGGCAGTGCAGAGCACTGAATTTAGGGCTTAATTTGTTAATGTCTTATTTTCCCACGTTACCATTCTTGTAATGATTTCTCCCTGTGTTGTAACACGTGTGAGAATACCTTTTTTGCTTTCCTTCGGAGAGGCTTTGTTAGTGAGTGTGACCTTTCCAATTAACTGGCAACAAATGTGTTGGCAGTTACACTTCAGTTTTGAACGCGCAAAAATTACTTCTAGTGCGGTCCTTGGCAAACTCCCTTTGGCTGAATGGGTGATCCTGGTGACGTGCTGAGAGTGCCGGTGCCACGCTGAGGCACAGAGCCGGAGCAGCATGGAGAGAGCTGTGTCCTGTTCCTGCATCCTTAAACACCAGAGCCCGGGCTTGTTTTGAAGTGCTGCCCTGTTTGTTGGTAACAGTGCCTACAGACATCTCTCTCCGATGTCAAAATGATCGAAAAGCAAGATACCTCTGGGATGCGCCTTTCCTGCTGCTGGCGCGTGTGTTTGTTTTGCTCCCCTGTGTCGTCATTTTATGTGGAGGCATCCCTTCAAAGGGATGGAGGGAGTGTCACTGCTCCTCACGCTGTCCCTAGCCAGGGATTTAACAAGCAATACTGAGTAATCCCGTCTCTGGCAGCCGTGCTCCTCCGGCAGTGATCTTATCTTGCTGTGAAAGCTCGAGAGATCACTTCTTGTGCTGGGATGGTCCGGGGAGCTGCGAGGTGCGGCTGGAGGTGACTCACAGGGAAAAGCATCCATCCGGAGCTGGTCCCTCCATCCAGGCTGGCCAGCTGCAGCAAAACCCGTGTGGTGTTGTGGTGTTCAGCCTGAGCGAGGTGTCTGCAGCTCAGGGATTGTACTGAGCTCTTATTCTGTCATTTCCCGTGCTGCAGGCAGCCTAGTGCTTCACTTTATGTGCTGCCCTTGTTTAGGGATTTCCTGACATCCTCCTATTGAGCTGAGGGCAGAGATACTTATCTTGCATCTCAAATGAAATTTCAGGTCCTAGAGAGAGTAATTAATATTCTGTGTATTGCACGGTCCTGTAGGTATGACAGCTCTGTTCCATGCAATATCACTATTCTCCCTTCCTTTCTTTTTTTTTTTTTTTTAATATTTTATGGAAACAAGAGAGCTTATTTCTATCTGAGGGATTTTATCTAATTTTGTTTTTTCTTCTTTCTCCAGCATCCAACGAGCTGCACTGGTGGTTCTGGAAAATTACTACCGAGATTTCACAGTCTACAACCCAGCCTTGTTAACAGCTTCCAAATCCCGAGCAGCCAAGCACATGGCTGGCCTGAAAGTCTACAATGTTGATGGTAGGTGAGGTAAAATGTGATCTCTGAGACTGAGTGGGACGGGGAAGGGCTAGATTTGCTTTATGCTTTGTTATGCACGCATTCTCACCTTTTTGCTTTGCCAAGTCCTTGTCTCTTGCTGGAAATCTTCCTAGCAGTGCTGAGTTTGCCAGTTCCAGATGACTTTACAGATGTGTTTAGCCCACAATAAGGCTTTTGTCTTTGCCAGGTGAAACGGTCAGGTTTTGGGTCGGGTTTAATTGTCATGTGGCTTGACACTTTTCAGCACCACTGCTTGTTTCAAGTAGCCTCTGCTTTTTGTCACCCTTGGGTCGTCTCTTTAGTTGTGATAGGACAATAAACACAGCTTTTAACTTAATGAGTTCCCCAGTCGTTTATTGTGCTGCTTTCACATGCAGCCTTCAGGAAGGTGAAGGAGCTGCGGTATAAGCAGTAGTTGCTGATGAAAGTGATGCTCATCAGCCGCAGCCTCGGCACTAAATGAGCCTGGCTCACCCGTGGCCATGGAAATTCAAACGCAGATAACGATCCCCATTGAGCTTTGCCTGTTCTACAAACCGTTTTCAAGCTTTGGGGCTTTAGAAAAGGGGATGGATGGGTGGATATGTGGATGCTCTAAGCAGTGAAAACTGGACTTAATAATTTGACACTCTTAAACCCTATCGGTGAAAGCCATGCTTTTTAAGCAGGGTGTGCCCAGCAGCCTTTATACAGGTGCACATTCCTTTGGAGGAGTCAGGGTTGAGTAGCAAAGCTTTTATGGTGAAGGATGGCTGAAGTCGTGTGACAAAATGGGGTAAAGGCACGTCCTGCCCTTGAATTTGTTAGCATTGAAAGGCTTTGAGAGCTGGGAAGGGGAGACTGAAGGGACTTACCTGGGCAAGGTGGCTCTATGGAGACTGAAATATGAAGAATACCTGTCATATTGAAAAACATGAGACATGATTCAACAAAGTTTCAGTGCCTTATGGGTGTGGAATATTTTGTTTTAATTTTCCTCTTTGGTTTGTTTGGATTTTTTTCATTTTTGGTGAGTTTCAAAGACCTTATCCTAAAGGTTTCTCCAACCTCACGCAGCACTCCTGGGTCCATAACATTAATTGGAGGTTTAGATCCTTGCAGTGAGATATTCCCATCCTGCCAGAGGAAGGGGAAGGACAGGTTGCCCATCATGTGTCCTTTGCTGCCTGGAGTGCTGCCCTCGGTTGAGTTGTGTTGGAGAGGGGAAGGAATCAGACGTGCAAACAGAAATGCTGTGTTTTTCTAGAGGTGCAATCATTCATTCCAGCTGCTTGCTCTCAGTGAGGCCTGCTGTAGGACAGGTGAGAGCCTTCTGATGCCCCGGGTGTCTGCACACTATTGAGACTCCACAGCCTGCCAGGCTGGCTGCAGGGTGTGCCATTCTGGGCTGGCTGGTCTCCTGCACTGCAGCATCTCTTCAGGAGCTGGTGTGCTCTCTTTTCCTGCACCTCCTGCTGGGACAGGCTCAGAGAAAGACTGTCAGTCTGGTAGAGTGAGTGGCTCAGAAGCTGCTAGCTCATGAGGCTTTGTTAGAAGAGAAGGAACCAGAAGCAAGCTGCAGATGTGGCTGGCAGCCTTTCCAAGTGTCAAGCTTGTGAGCCTGCCAGGGCCTGGAAACTCCTGCCTTCCCTTCTGGGGCAGTACTGGTTGCCTGGGCTGTTCTGTTTGCAATGCTGCTGCCTTTGTGGACATGGAAATCTCAGGCTTAGAAGCATGTCCTTAAGAAGATTCCATCCATCTTACAAAGCAGAGTGTAGTCCTGGCTGCAGCTTATACCCTGGCAGCCTGAACAGTCTCTTATACCCTTCTTGTAAAGAGACAGTAATGCTATTAAGGCAGCCTAATTTGTTGACAGCTTTTGTATTTGATACTGCAGCAGCCAGGAAAGAAAAACATATTGCTGTAATCTTTCTTATGCAGAGTGGGGAGGTTCACCTTCAAAACCAGGATTTTCATTGCCAGGTGTAGTCAATGAGGCAAATTACAGATGTAACCCAAATTTGGGAGGCTAGTGTCTCCCTTGAGTCATATCCTCCATTTCAGGGCTGTCAAACAAAGTCTGAAATGTTTAGACTCTTAAGAAGCTATTTGTGCTTGTTCTTCCCACTGCTGAGTTTCAGGCTTCTGTCTTGGAATCTGGTTTGGGCTTTTTAGGAAAAAAATTAAAAAGAGTTGCCCTTGCTTGAGCAGAATAATTTTCAGCATGTCTGTGCAATTGATTTGCCTTAACCACTGCCAGCCGGGGATGTGGGCCACAGCAGTTTGGCACAAATCACCTCTTGGCGGCTTGGAGTTAGTCCTAGACTACCACTTAGCTTTGGGTAGACCCACCTCTGCCCTCTATCTGGAAAGAAGAGCTTGTAAACTCGTTTGGGACAACCTTTTTCCTCTACCTACCTGAAAAGCCAGAGCTGAGGGCTTCATGGGAGAGTTGAAGAACTTACTACTATATTTTAAGGTCACTAGTTAAGGTCTTGTGGTAGACAGCTCTGTGGACTGACTGGGTGTTACAGAGCAGATTGCAGCTTCCGTGTTCCTGTGGCTCTGGAGGATCTGTTAACAGCAGCAGAAGCTCTGAGGGCAGGTGCTGCTCAGAGTGCCATGAGAAGCCGCTACACATACAGACCCCATCTTACCCTGTTGTTGTGGGACTGCTGCTCTGCCAGCATCTGCCCTTCTGGGAAACCCTATGCTTTGTCTGAAGGTGACCCTGCTGTCCCTTGCATCCTGTTTCCCCTTCCTGTGAATAACTGTCTGGAGTTTGGCTTTCATTTATTCATCTCCATGTCTCATTATGTTCTTGTGTTTGTCTCTCTCCTCTTTCCAACTTCTCACTTTTTGTGCTCTCACACTGTCTTGATGCTGAAATGTGATATGCTCCAGCTGCCCTTGCCTTCAAACTGAAAGCATATATAATGGGGGGTAAGTTGCATCCTTGGCATGCTCACCTCACTCTGCCTTTGTGTATATTGTGTGAGACCCTCCATCCCAACTAACTTCCCTTGTCCACGTGCCAGAACACCCTCTCCAAGCCTGTGCTGCCTTGCAGGGATTCTGCCGGAGCTCCTGAGGACCGGGGAAGGGTTTGTAGCCTTGGCTGGGCAGGCTGGAGCCCCAGAGCACAGTGACAGCTGCCCTGGGGTGCTGGTGTGTCCCAGCCCCAGCCCTGTGGCACTGACACCTCCTTTGTCTCCCGTGTGCCCGTCCTTGTCCCCGCAGGCCCGGGTAACAACGCGTCGGGGCAGTCGCGGGCCATGATCGCGGCGGCCGCGCGGCGCAGGGACTCCAGCCACAACGAGCTCTACTACGAGGAGGCCGACCACGAGCGCCGCGTCAGGAAACGCCGCGCCAGGTAAGGCACCTGCCCCGCCTGCTGCTGTGGGGCTGGGCCTCGTGGGTGCCCCCAGCCCAGCATGGGGGGCTGGCTGTGAATCTGTCACAGGGAGGGAGCTTGTGACACACACATGCTCGAGGGACGGTGGCAGCTTGCAGCTGGAATTATTGGAAGAACGGGCATGCAGCTGAGCTCAGGTATACAAGGTGGATAAGCTAATGCAGTGTCGTGGGTTAGGGAGCAACCCAGTGCTTGACGAGTTTGTAGTTACTTGCTGGAGGAAATCCCATTATTTTTGCTCATGCCCAAGTTTTCAGCTGAAGTAATGCAGGGACAGGATCAGTGGAGTGCTTGGTGTTGCCTTTTCATAGGTGAGGAGAATATTTGTGTTTTGAGGCAGGAAGACTTGACCACAAGCAATTATATTTTATTTTGAAACATAGATATGTCTTCTGCCAGTCATGCTTAGGCTGTAGAGTTGATGCTTTGTTGAGGTGACCTGAGACAGTGCCCCTGTTTGCTCAGGAGCCTAATTGCAGTGTGTACTTAGCATGCCTAACAGCTTGAGGCAAGTTGCTTATGGGCAGGCTTGCAACTGAGCTGTGTTTGGAAGGAATGTGTCATAACTGGAAGGAGCTGACTTGTTTTGAGTTTTCTTTTGGCAGTTTGTTTCACTGGGAAAGTGCTGGCGCTGCGTCCCCTCCTTGCCTGCTTCAGTCTGACCTATAGCCTCTGTGCTCTATAGCCTCTGTCTTTTAAGCCCTCTTCCAGCCTCAGAGCAATAGGAAGTTTTAAACTTGCCCTTCTGTGAAGTGTAGCATCCTAACTTGGGCACATCTCCTGTGCTTGCTCTGCTTAGTCAGAGGGGAAACCATCAGTCACTAGATAAGGCCAGATGTTTCAGGGCAGGAGTTTAAAACTGATTTCCACCTCCCCCGTGTCAAATTAAACAAAATGGACAAAGGTCAGGACTTCTTGTGCTGTTCCTCATGTACAGCCTGAATGCAGTATGTAGTACCTCTGCTTGTGGTGAGGCAGCTGCCCCTGGCTTTAAGATGCTTTGGATATTGAGATCATTGTGGACAGTCATTGGTGATTTGAGAGGAAATTAAGTATAAAACAAGTCCTGTCTGAAGGGGCCGAAGAATTCTGTTGGGTGGCTCTTCCATTATTGTTTTTTCCTCACTAGCTGCAATGTAGCCCCTCACTTGCAAGTTAGCCCAAAGGAATGAGTGTCTTAAGACACCTGTTCCCCTTTTATGGTGTGGGCTTCGTGTTTGCTCACCTGTGCCAACACAGGAGTGGTTTGCAGAGGATGCCTTAAGCTACAGTGTTAGGAGTGAAGATGGAGGAGTGTTTTCACCCTTGCTGTTCAGTGGAGAGGTGCAGGGCAGTCCAGCTGTGCCCAGCTGGTGGAAATGAGAGCAGACTGTGCTTGTGAGCACAGAGTGTCTCGGAGCCGGCTGTGTCCTGGGTGACACTGGGGTGTGGGCAGCCTCCCCCTGGGTGCCTGCCTGTCCTGCGTGCTGGGACTGCTCAGACCCACGTTAAAGGCCAGGGCAGCTGTGTCTTGTTTGAGTCACATTGCTCGTGTTCATGCTGCGCTGGCAGAACCAAGTGCAGTGCTCAGGGCTTTACAACTTTAATCCTGGTTTATGGCCCTCAGTTGCTGGATGGCTTGGGCAAGTAAGGAAGAGCTGCTCTCTGCCCCTCAGACTGTCGGTAGAGAAGATTTTGTGTAAATTGGTGGCAGGCAGTGACTTGATGGCAGGTGGGAATAGGAGCCTTGTAAATCCTGACTCCCAGGCTCTGCCTTAACCACAGGCCCATCCTACTTCTTGTTATGACTCTTGCTGCCCTGATTATTTTGCTGCAGGCTCGTGGTTGCAGTAGAAGAGGCTTTCACTCACATCAAACGCCTCCAGGCAGAGGAGCAGCAGAAGGCTCCAGGAGAGATGATGGACCCCCGAGAAGCAGCGCAGGCCATCTTCCCCTCCATGGCGAGGGCCCTGCAGAAGTACCTTCGCACCACCCGCCAGCAGCAGTACCACAGCATGGAGAGCATCCTGCAACACCTGTCCTTCTGCATCACCAACAACATGACACCAAAGGTAGTGAATGCTTTCTCTAATGCTGCAGGAGGCAGGGAGAAGGGGGTGGCACATCTGTGTGTGCAGGCAGAACAGAAAGTTGTCAAGGCAGGTGAGTGAAGGCTTTCGTAGTTGCTCCCTGTGAATTGACCAGTGTGGTGTGAGTTGCACCAGGTCTTGAGGAGAAGTAATGTTTCCTCTGCAGCATCTTCTGTCTCCTTTTTTCCAAAAGTGCCTATGAGGTATTTGTTCTTGAATCCAGTTCAGCAAAGGGAATGCTTAATAAATGTTTGAAAGGGTGGCTTTGAGTGGTCACAGGAGTTTTTCCAGCTGGCTTCTGGTAGCAGGATGATGCAGGTGGCAACCTGCAAAGGATCTTGTTGGTTTTCTGACCTCTCTGCCTTGCTGCATTTTGGAGTGCTAATGATTGCCTAAATCTCTGTCTCTCTGACAGTGTTTCTAATTCCTAATTCATGAGCTGCTTGATCAATCATAGTTTGCTGCTTCATGCCTAGGCTGTGACTGTTGACTTGCAGGCACGGGGAAGGACTGAATGATAAGAGGAAAGGGTTACACAGTTCCCTTCCCACGCTCTACCTTCCTTTCTAAGAACACCCCGCAGTCCTAGAGAAGGGTTTATTCCTGGACATTCACCCAGGACTTACTGCAGTAAGAGCAGAAATGCTGTCAAGAGATGGGGCTTAGCATCCTCTCACTATGAGCCACCTGGGACCTTGCCCAGGTATGCAAGGGGATTTCTGCTGCCATTAGGATTGCAGAGGGACTTCAAAATACAAGCAAGGTCAAATGGCATTTTGCATTCTGTTTTCAGTTTTACACCCTCAGGCTGAAAACACGGAGACATCTGTTTACCACCTTAGCTTGGCCTGAAGGAGAGAGCCACTATCCTGTCTGGGACTGTAGTTCTGGGATTGGTTATGGGGTGGCAGGGGAGAAATGACCTCTGCTCTACTGAACTGCTGCCAGATGGCTGTGCTGATGGCAGAAGTCAGGGCTATAACTTTGCAAACTTGCTGGGATGGACTGAAAGAGGATCTCCTGATGTTTGTGTCTCCTCCTGGGCCTGAAAAGCTGAGAGGGACTGGGGAGAAGATGTCTTCTGAAGTGTTAAAGCTGAAACAATTTGCAGCATGGCAAGCCCGTGCTCGCAGCGCCGTATTTGGGGCTGGGAGGAGAGCAGGGCGAGTTGTGGGGCTGGTGCTAATGCGTGTCCCGCTCTTGGCAGGCATTCCTGGAGCGTTACCTCAACCCAGGCCCAACCCTCCAGTACGACAGGGATCGCTGGTTCTCCAAGCAGTGGACGCTGGTCAGCGAGGAAGCGGTCACAAGCGGCTTGCAAGACGGCATCGTGTTTGTCCTCAAGTGCTTGGACTTCAGCCTTGTTGTTAATGTGAAAAAAATCCCCTTCATCAAACTCTCAGAAGAGTTCATAGACCCTAAATCTCATAAATTTGTCCTCCGCTTACAGTCTGAGACTTCAGTCTAAGGGATTTTGAGGGTGGGTTGTTGGGAGATTTTTATTTTTGTTTTTTTTCAATATCGTGCTTTTGGGTTTAATTTCCCCAATGCTGACTGAAACTGGCAGATGATGGACCAGTAATATTTGACCATCTGCACTTTATTTGGAAAGGGGAGGGGGGAGTTGGGATATCTTATCTAGGAAGAAGTATCTTAAGAGGCAATAGGGCGACTTGGCTCAGTTAGCTCAGCCTTGGAGACAGAACAGATTTTTTTCTTTGCCCCTCTTTCCAGGCATCCTGTAAATGTCACGCTCTCTTTCTCTGCACGGCTGCAGTGTCAGAGTTGTTGCTGGAGCGCTGCCTTACACCGTGCACCCCTGCACCCTTGTGTCTCTGCTTTTGCCACCTGTGGCTGCTCCTGGGGGCTCACTGCTCACCTGTCCCTCACAGAAATCTCCTGGCACAGGGTGCCACAGTCCCTGCTCACTTGGGGAGGTGGGAAATATCAAAGGGTGGGGGTGTGAGGGGACTTATTCTTTATTCTTCTTATCCTCCTTGCCACATACCTCTTCTGTCAGTGCCAGACCTGTATGGGCATAATGGGATGCTTTCACCCTCTGTGAAATTGCTTGTCTTGAACTGGATCAGCCCATTTGCAGCTCTTCAATTTATCTTTTTTTCCTTATTCAGTGCTTGTTAGTTAAGTTGTTCTTCATGTCACTGCTCCCTGCTACCTCTCCCCTGCTTCTCTCTGTCCTGCTTGTCAGCATCTCTCTCAGGCAGGCCCAAGGCTTCCTTTCTCTGTTTCCTCTGTCTGGCTTTCTGAATGTTTCTCCAGGCACTGCTGCTTCCTTTTGCACCTGCAAAGGCTGTGTATTTGCACTGGGACAGGGTCAGTAAGTAGCTGGCTGCTCCTTAGATAAATCACAGACCCTCCCTACGTCTGACAGCCTCTCTGAGGGGAAGGGGGTGCAGGCAGGAATGTGCCCCTCCCTCTCTAGCCAGCTTCAAGTGTGTCTGGAGAAAAGAGGGACAAAAACACTTCCTGCAGGAGAACAGCCAGGGAAAGGCTGACCTCTGCCCCATTCACTTGCTTTGGAGAACTGTTGTGCTCTGAAAACACTGCAGTGAGTCCTTCCCCACCGTACGCCTTCAGCTGTAGCTAAGAAATACCAAACAATGCCTAAATGTTGAAAATCTGCCTGCCTTTCTTGGCCTTTCTGTGCTGTGGGAGTTTCTGCTCAGCGTTGGGATCTGCTTCTGAGGATGCAGTTTTGTCTGTGAGGCTGCCTTTGCCCACCGGTGCAGCTTTCATGTGTGAATTTAGTCACACCTGAGTTTGGAAGGTTTGTTTTTAATGGCGAGCCCAAATCGGTGTCTGAAGTGTGATTGCCAGCACAGAGCATGGAGTGACTGGAGCCAGCTACAAGGCTGGCAGTGACCTGAAGGTCCCTTGAGATCCATGTGAATGTAAATGATCAATTTATTCTGCTCAGTCTTTTGCCATGCAAATATTCCTTATCCGGCAGGATCTAGCCTGCCCTCCATATGGATGTCTTAACCAAGAAGGCCCTAATTCCAGCAGTGTGTCAGTCAGTGCCTTTCATTGCCAGCCTGCACAGTCTTCTGAGGAGGGCTGTGACAGCCCCTCCTGTCCCTTTTGGCCTTTCCCAGCCCTTCCCATGGCAGGCATGGGCTGGCTGGTGTCCATGGGGAGCAGCCACCTTAAACAGGGATGCTGGGAACAGGGCAGGAGGGTCCATCCTCTTCCAGCTTCAGCAGCAGTGGAGAGGCATGTGCAACAGTTCTCTTGGGATCAAGGGAGAACCTGGGTGAGTGAGGGTCCAAAGTGCTGATTGCCCATCCAAGTGACACCTGCAGTTTGCTGCACCTTTCTTACAAGCACGTGGTTGTCTCCTGGGTCCTTTTTTAGTCCGTGTATTGTGCCAGATGTGGTTGTAAAGAAACTGGATGGTACGGCCCATGATGGGATTAGGCCCTTTGCCCTTAAAGGATGGGAAGTAGGTAGTGTTTTCCCCTCTTCAAGCTCAGTGTTTGGGTTTTTTGGCAGATCAGGCTTTCTGGTAGTCTGTATGAAGACTCCTTTATTGACTGTGGCCTTCGCAGTGTTTTACTTTGAAAAAATATGTTGGTTTATTACTTTGAAAAAAACAAAAAAAGGAAGGTGAACATAAAGTATCTTACACTTGGCTCTCCTGAAGATGCCTACACCTGGCTTTTATGATGTGCATAACCAGCAGGGTGGGAGAGACTGGGAGTAGCTTTGGGAGACTGTGGAACGCTTAATACCTGTGTGGAGGCTACTGCCTGTGGCTGAGTTGGCTCATTTCTGTGGAGCCAGAACAAGAACCACCTTGCCAAGGGCTTGGGTGTGCCCTGTGTGTGAGAGCACCTTGTCACAGGCACATCTGCAAAAGTTTTTTACTTTCCCAGGATTTCCTTCCCCTTTCCTTTTCCCTGCCCTGTGAGGAGGGGTTGTCTGACAGTATCTGCTCAGGAAACTCATGTCTTAATTTTGTTAAATCCTTTAACACATGGAGAACCAGACGGAAGCAGCGTGTGCTCAGTCTGGGCCTGCTTCTTCATCTTTGTGCTGTGGTTCAACCCTGCCTTTTCTGCCTGCTGCCAAAAAGGACACTGTCAGCAGGGGCCAGCTCCTACATTGAATGCTCTTCCTTATATCAGCAGCATGAATGCTTTGCCTGATGAAATCTGAAGGAGAGGACTCTCTCAGAGGTTTCTTTAGAGGTGCAGCTGCTTAGAGGTGAGGACAGACTGAAAGGGGAATCATGATTCCTGCATAGTCCCTGTTCTGATATTTTTAGTGACATTTTTCGGGGTCTCTCTTGCTTCCCTTCTCCATGCAAAATCAGGGGACCACTGTCATACCTACCTCACTGGGGTGTTGTGAGGCTAAACTCAACTTGCTTTCAAGTGCTTTGAGATGCACGGTTGGATCTGTGGCATCTGTAGGAATTCAAACTCTGTGAAAAATACTGAGCGGTGAGTGGGGACTGCTTTGTTTAACTCTGTTTGTAGCCAGCTAATGAGTAAGAATGGAGTCATAGGGAATGAAGCTCTGATCCAATTCCTGCAGCCCTTACTTCTGCTGAGCTTGCCAAGAGCTGAGCATAAATACAACTTGGAGGGTTTGCCAGCCAAGTGCAGGCTGTTCCTCCGAATGCCTCTCCTATCCTGCACTGTCTCCTTGCACATATTTTCCTTCCTCTCTCCCAGTCTGGATGTTTGTACCTGGTTGGGAATTGTGGGGGGGTTTATTAGGTTTCAGATGGTTTTTTAACTTTTTTAACATTGTCCTGTTGGTGATGGAGTGGTCAGTGTCCCCTTTGGAGATGATCCTTGCACTGGACGTCCTTCACTGGGAGCTGAACCATTTGATAGGGTGCTGTGCTGCCCAGCAAGGAGTGGTGGTGCCCCACTCCTCTCTTCCATGTTGGCACGTTTCCTGTAACTCAAGTATGCTGTAACTTAAGTGCTAAAGCTTTAAAGGCTTTGGGTTTTTTTCCTCTCGGATTTGTTACAGCCTAAATCCAAAGCCATGCTGAGATCTTGCAAAACCAGATGCAGCTGAGACTTTCAAGTGTTCTAGAGCAGATGGAAATGTCTATGGGTTTCCACGAAGGCTGGCTTTCTCTTTCCTGGCTATAAATTGAAATATTTGAATTTCTTGCAGCTTCCAGGAGTGTAGGGGCAGATACTACTCTTAATACTTTGCCAGTCCTGTAACTAGGCATGGGCAGATGTTGTTGTCACATCTGTTGGCCTCTCACTGCCATGTGACTTCAGCTGTGGGTGGGTGCAGACTCTGTGAGGCTGCCCTGGGTCTCAGTGTCCTTTCCCACACCTGGAAGCTGAGCAGGCAGCACTCTTGGAAGTGTGAGCATTGTAGCACTCTCCTCCAAAGTGTATCTGCAGGGTTGGGAGGTGTTGAGGCGGCACTTGGAGGCTTGGAGGCAGTGCACAGGAAGGCTCAAGTTTGGAGATCTGAACAAATCCCAACCCTTATGAAGCCTCCAGACCTTTTCCTTTGGGATGGGGCTCTCTGTGCAACGCCTTGGGAATCTGCAGTTGCTGAGTTCAGCCAAAAGCTGCATAGAAGAAATATCTGGAGCTGGTCCTGCCCCACATAAGTAACTTTGAAAGGTTTTGTTTGAGATGTGCTCACTTCCAACACTTGCTGCTGAAGAAACTGAAAAGATCCATAACTTGCTAAACATGGAAACCTATTCAAGCCAATTTCATCTTGCTCACCCAAACTTGTAATTCTGCCCTTTTCAAAGGGTAAACAAAAGTCTTGCAGTGTTCTGCAAAAGTGCTGTAGTCTGGTCCCAGACTGGCTCCTCACATGGGCTCAGTGCTGCCCAGCTGCTCATGAGGTGTGTGTGTGCAGGTGTTTTCTCATTCAGCTTGTGTGTGTCTGTGTGCTTTCCCCCTCTGGTGTGCACATTGTATGTGTTTCAAGCCTCAAGCCAGACTTGGTGGCTCAGTGTTTTAGCTGTCCTTAAGAAGGAAGTGCTCTTGGAATTGAGCTGGTTTTAGAAAACAAACAAAAAAAAAAAAAAAAGGAAACTCCCCAAATTTCTGTTCTGAAAGAGATGGCTTTGGGCCATGATGTCTCCTGCAGGAGTGTGCATGCTCCTGCCTTCAGGCTGCTGCCTCCCATCAATGATCACCAAAAGTTGCCGTTTCCGACAGCTGCGAGTGGTGGGGATTGCTCTGGGCCCATGCAGAGCGGTGCAGCTGGCACTGCCCACCCCTCTGCTGGCACTGCCTGCCCCTCTGCTGGCACTGCCTGCCCCTCTGCCTCCCTCCAGCACTGTTTTATCCCTGGTGCACACGGAGCCCTGTGGGCAGCAGGCAGCCGGCCCTGCCCTGGGTGTGCTCTGCCCAGGGAGGGAGGGAGGGGATCCTTCCTTCCTTGCTTCCTTCCTTCCCTCCTTCCCTCTGGCTGCTTCCAGGGCACCTCTCACCAGCACTGACAATGCTTGGGGGTATCTCCTGTGTGCACAGTGGGGAGATGCTGTGGCCACTATACCTGAACAGGCATTACTGTGAAGGAATCTTACACTCTCCTGTGCCTGTTTCTTTGATTCAGCATTATTGTGTCTTGGGGAAGGGGGTGGGAGCAAAATGCCCTTCCCTCACCCTCCTTTATCACTGTGTAATACTTTTTCTACACACACTGTGTATAGTAAGAAGGGTTTTGCCAAGGTTTTTTAATTAATAGACACTAACCAGCATTTCTTTCTCTTTTCTCTTCTTTGCACATGTGACTTTAACTGCAGTGGTACATGGTCTTTCTGTTCTTTTCTAATCGTGAACTTAAGTAAGCAAATTCCTGGTGTCTGTGACATTAATGCACTGTGGGTTTAGCCTTGTAAATTGTTCTGTTCCAAGCTGGGTTCTCTTAAGTTATAGCTGGATGGGGTTTTGTTGTTTTTTAAACTGAAACATAAAACCGTTTTACACTTTGCATATTTTGTACAGTAAAATTCTGGAAATAAACTGAAACCAGATTTGATTGTCCCACTCCTTTCTCTTACCCTTTCAGATGAAAAAGCTCTTCTGGTCGTCAAGCATTCCTTAGCTGTGGGCAGGAGGGGCCCTCCAAACATGTGGTTTAGCTTTTTTTGAAGCTGCCTTTTTGTCACCCTCATTTCTAGGCATTTCTGGTCTGCCCTGCCACAGTAAAATGCAAACTCATTTATCACTCCTGAAGGAAGACTGCTAAGTGACTGCTTTGAACACCTGAAATCTCAAATGATGGGGAGCAAATGCAGCTGGGGAGGTGGGGTGGTGGGGGGGCATGACTGGAGTGGGAACAGGTTTTTCTGCCTCCTGTGTTCTCATAATTTGCACACAAATTATGAAGTGCAGGATTCACTGCCGAGTTCCTTATTTGGCTCTGGTGGGGAGGAGGAGTGGTGAGAGGCAGAAAAGCCAGTGCTCCTTGTTTGTGTGGATGCAAGCCTGTGCTCTGCTAAAAAAAGGTGCAGGGAATCTCCCCTCAACAGCATCTCTGGGTGTGGCTTTCCCCACCATCAGTTTCCATCTCCAGCACACCAAGAGCTCAGAAAGATCAAGCAGCTGTGCCCAGTGAAATGTGGGAGCAGTTTTTTTTGTCTAGATGTTCTTTGGTGCCCCCTCTTCAGGCCACCCCAGCAGATCTCCTTGGTGGCTTCAGCTGCTGGGAAAATCCACAGGATGCTGCTCTTCAGTGAAAAAGAGTGCAGCAGTTGTAGATAAGCAGCACAGACATAAATGCCTGTGGAGAGAAACAGCCACGTGGGTAAATCTCTGCTGGTGTTTGGGCTGGAGAGAGCTGAACTAGCCTGGGAGGAAGCAGGAAGGGTGGGATGGGGCTGTGCTCTGTTCTGCCTCCTGCCCTCCCTTGATCTTTGCTTTGATCTGTCCCTCTCATCCCACTGGTGCTTTGGCAGTGCCCAGCCCTGCAGTGTTTGCAGGTCAGCTCCCAGAGATGGCCAGGAAAGGGAAGGGCACTGCTGCTGCCCTGCAGAGGCTGACATGGGGCTGCAGCCCTTGCTGGTGCCCTCCTGCCCACCAGAGGAAGAGCTGACTTGTTGCACCCGTGCTCTGGAGGAAAGGCTCTGTGGGAGTCGGCCCCAGGTGTGTCATGGGAAGGTGAAAGCAGCAGGAATTTGGCATAAACAAGACACTGGGCTTGTCAGCCTCGTTCCAGGCTCTAAGCCTTGAGAGCTGTGTCTTTACATGTGAGTTCAGCATGCTCTGTTTCATTTCTGGGGTAGTGCTACCAAATCCACACCTGACTGCTACCAGCTGTGGCGCTTTCCGTCCTGCTGTGGAAGCTGATGGGAGGAACAGGCTTTGCCAGAGGGACCAGTTCCCTTGGCCTTCTCCCAGAGCTCACATACCTGGATCATAAAGGGCTGTGGTATGTAGCTCAGCAGAAATTAGACCTGAGGGAGCTGATCTGGTTTGGTCAAGTCTTTTCACTGAAGTTGCTCAGACCTTTGAGGTGTGGTGGAGCCTCAGGTACAACATTGGGTTATGTATTACAGACCCAAACCTCTGACAGAAAGGGAATGGAGGTTTTTACTGGGAAAAACCAACCACTTGGAGGGATCTGGCATCCTGAACCAGAGGTAAGCACCTTTTGCCTGAGGGACACACTGGACTTCAGGAGGACATGGCTCTCCTGCAGCGCCCTTCTTGACCATAAGGGCAAAGGACCCTGGCTGCCCTGGGACAGCACCAACCACTGCTGTGGGTGTTTGGTGGCTGAGCTGTGGCTTAATTCACATGAAGATTGATTTGTTCTGGTAGGTGATGGGACCAGGCCTCACAGCTGTGGACACTGAGAAAACATCATCTGTGGGGAGTGAAGTAGGAATCTGTGGGGCAAAGAGGCCACATCCAGTCAGGTCATAACAAATGGGGCAAGAAAGAGATTTGTCACCTGCAGCAACTGGCTCCAGAGCCTTACTTAAAGCACTAGCAGCACCTCACCATGTGAAATTGTTAGCTGAATTAATAGTTCAGTGAGACACCTGGCTGTGGAGGTCAGCAGGGCTTCAGACCCCTAAACACCTCCTGGTGCAATGAACTGGCTCTGCTGTGTCAGCCCCAGGTCTCAGCTCCTGGGAGGTACAGGAGGGATTGAGCTCAAGGGTTTCCAAGAGGTCCTGGAGCTCAGAACAGGTGGGGTAGGTGCAAGGGAAGGGGATCTCTCAGCAGGACATGGTGTCTCACAACAGCATCCAGGAAGGGAAGGTATACTGGGAGTTGGCTGAGCAGAGTGCTTTGATTTGGCTTTCAACAGCTCTCCCGAGTTTATGTTGGACTGGGAAGGGGATGGGTTTAGGTTACAGTCCTTTCCGGTACTGACAGATAATCCACTGGGGCAAGGACATCCATTCCCTTTCCACGTGTGCAGCCATGGACTACTGGGTCAGGAGGTGCTGAGAGAAAAGAGAGCACTGAGCACAAGGTGTCTGCAGAAGCAGGGATGGTGTAGTGGGGTGATGGCATATGCATAAATCATTAGCTGTGAACAAGGTTACCCGGGTTGCTTTGAAAGCTCTCACAAGTTTTGCAGCCCTGCTGTGAGCTGGTGTGCTAGTTTATGGTGCTAGCAAAGTGGGGAGTACCTTAAATGGGAAGAAAGCTGTTTTCCTGTTTGTCCCCATCTCCCTGTCCCTCTCCATAATGAACTTGTAAAAGGTTGTGGGGTGTTTGGGTTTTCCCCCCCAGCTACTGCTCACATCGTAGTCTGTGTTCAGGTTGGAGCATGCTGCAAAACTGCTCCAAGCCCTGAGCTGATCTTCCCTTCCTCCAGAACCTGGGGACCGGAATGAGGACACTGGACAGGACCTGGGGCTTGCTCTGGTTCCAGCTCAGTTCATGTGAACAGCCTGGGGCCCCCAGGAGCCCTCCATGGTGGCACTGCTGCTTGGTGGCCTCCCAAAGTCCGAGGGTGCTGCCTACAGGAGAAGAAGAACCGGTGCTTGCTGCAGAGAGCTCAGCCAGGACAGAGGGAGCAGTCACCCTTTGGGCTCTGGGTGGGCAGCACTAAATACAGCTTGAAGACGAAGGAGGAAGAAAATTTTTACCTTGTGGATGTGCATTTGAGGTAGCTCAATGCATCCACCTTGATTATATATCAAAATATAGAGCAAGAAGCAAAGCCTCAAGAGAGACAGTGACACAAGGCAGTGTCAAGTCAGTAGCAGAGACTTTAGAGATTAGGGTGTGGGTTTTCCCTCAAGCATCCTTAGGAACATGAAGGCATAAAGATTAAAAAAAGAACCTGAGACAACACAAATTGCTCTAGGCATGAAGCTACTCTGTAAATTAAAACATTTTAAGTCTCTTTCAAAGGCAAGATTTAGGTTTACAAATGTTTAAGCATCTAGTCTTGCTTGTTTTTTTTTCCTTATTATTTAAAAAGGTAGCACAAATGAAAAGTGGATGCATGGGGAGAAGGGAGACGTGTTTGACAAAACACACTTGATTCAGCCTCCTTGAAAGTTTTAGGAGACATTTAGAATGGTATGGCCCTTTGGACCTCTCTTCAGCACAAGTCAGATGCTGTGGGCATGCTTTAGAACAGGGAACAAGAAGGAGCTGATTATATCTGGGCCACAGATGTGAAACAGAACTGCAAACCTTTTAGCTTCTATTTTGTAAAAGCTCATTCTTGAGTACTCATAATACCAGATCCTACAGTTGATTATGATTTTGCTTTGTAAGTGGTTGTGAGAAACTGGTTTAGTAATTCAGTAACTAGACTGTGGGAAGCTGGGCAAATTCCTTTAGCAACTTCATCCTGTGGGGACTAAAATGTTCCTCAAACATTTAGCTACTTTTGTTGTTCAACAACCTCTCTCTTTGTCACTGGCAAGAGCAGTGAATTTGAACATTCTTTGAATGTTGAATTGAATTTTAAAGCAAAAATCAAAATCCAACACCAGGCAGATTTCAGGGCTGCTCTCTGGTCAAGCATCACTTTATTTTCCAGCCATACTACTGAGGGAGGGACCTGGTTCAAACTGGGCTTTCTCCAAATCCAGAAGCACATGAGGTTGCCCATGGCTGTGTAAGTGATTTCCCACCCACGGCCAAGGGAGGGCTCAGTCGGGACAGCCTCTGGGAGTCTCTGGCAGGGAGGTGCTCTCTGGCTGCTGTGGGATACCCCCTCCTGCAAACTCAGCTCGTTTAACCCTCGAGGCTTATTTCTTGTATGTGAAGCCATGACACTTTGTCTTCTGCCCAGGTGGTGTGGTGGTGTGATTGCTGGTGGCACTGGGTGTTACTGGTCTCTTCCCACAGTGACAGCAGTCAGGGCTCTGTTGCAAGGGTTGTGGTTCCTCTTCTAGATGTGGGATAATGGGAAAAGAGGTCCACCAAAAGATTCTGCTACTTCTGCCCAGGCTGGTGAAATAAATGGCTTTTCCCTGAGCATGTCCCACCTGTCCCCCTCAGAATAAAAGCCTCGTCTGGACATCTTTCTCCTCAGAAAGGAAATGTTGTCCCTCGTCACGTTGACAGCTGGGGATCCAGCACAGGCTCGTGGCAGTGGTGTGAGGGAGGCTGCTTCTCCCTGAGCTGGGCAAGGGCCAGCAGGGGCAGGGAAGGGCTCTGTCCCTCAGTGACCCCCAGCACCATATGCTGTGGGGGTGGGCGAGAAGAAGGAAGGAAGGAAGATGGGCTACACAGAAATGGAGAGAGAAAATAAATTCGGGGAGCCAGTGAGGATCAGAAGAGTAGTATGTCAAGAAGCATGAAAAGAAGGTGAAAAAGCTGTTTTCTTGTTTTCCATGGCATTGGGGACAATGCCCTTTGAGTGCTCTGCTGATCCCCTTTATCACAGGGGCTTGGCAAGAGAAAGCAGGGAGCGAGGCACCAGAAGGATCTTTGCTTCCATCCCAAAGGCAGTTTGTAATCTGATTCCTGAAATGGGCCTTCAAGCTGCAAGGAAGCTCTGTAGCTTTCTTTTTCCCTTTAAATAGCTTAGCACCTTTTAAACCTGGCAGAGTGTTCTGGGAGCTGGGCCAAGACCCTGCCCTGGGCCCTGCCCCATGGTCCCCTTTGTCATTAGATGCCATTTTCTGCCAAAGAGGTGTGGGGGCGATCCCAGGCTGTTCCCCAGGAGTACTGACCAGCCAAGGGCTGCTTTGCTGAGGTCAGGGTACAGGGGAGTGGGGAGAAGGCAGGGGATGCTGCAGTGCAGTGACTGACCCAGAGCCTTGGGTCCAGGTAGGGCACAGTCCTGCTGGCACAGCCTCATTACTGAGGTCAGGTATCTGTCCTGCTGTGCTCTGCTCTTTCCAGTTCCTAGCAGCTGCTCCTGCACTGCATGGCATGGATGTACCTGGGGTGTGAAAGCAGCCAGGGGGCAGTGAGCTTTGCCTCAGAGCCCTGGGGTGCTTCTTGCCTGTTTTCCATCCTCCTCTTCAGCCCCTCAAGTCCAGGCATTGGTGTGCAACTGGCTGCATGTGGGACTTCCTCAAAGCCAAAGCCGGGCTGCAGTGGAGAGGAATCCAGATGCAATCTTGGCCTCTTTTCACAAGATGTAAGTCAGTGGCAGCTGGGAAGTGATAGGTTCCTGTCTAATTAATTCTTTTCCAGGGAATAAAAAGGAATGATTTCTGTTTGGTGTCTGTGATGGATCCATCATTCCTTTAGGCAGATGTGCAGACAGACACGGAGAAGCAGCCGGTGTCCTGGGCTCTGTATTGGTGTCTGGCTGAGCAGCTTCACTCTGGGACGGGCAGCAGCTGAGATCTCTGGTTTCACTATGGGGCTGTTCCTTTCCCAGGGGAGACAGGAGACTCATCACTCCTCAGAAACATCACAAAAACTGCTGACCCTGAAAACATGGAGTAATCTACGATTTCCAGAGTGCCTCCCTTGTCCTTTCCTCTTGCAGCTGTTTCCCAAATTGCTGACATAAACTCGGAGCACTTTTGGTTCACAGAGCCTCTGCATCAGTGACTGCTGCCAAGGCAGAAACTTTCTCCTCCATGCTGTGCATGAGAGCTGCAGTGTGCAGCTCCTGAAGGGTTTCCTTCTCCCTTGATTGTTGCCCATGAGCAGCACAGGGTGTGCTGTGGCACAGCATCCCAAACAATCCCCTCAGCTGTGCCCTCCAGCCCTGTGTCTGGGGCCTGGGAGGAGGTGCTGCATCACTTGGTGTTCTTGCCACATGTACCGTGTTAGGAGGGTCCTCACTGTCACTGGGGACAGGTAAAACCACCTGTTGGAATACTTTAGGTAATACCTTGACAGTGGTGGGCAATGGTCACCTTAGGGGTCTTTTCCAACCAAAATGGTTGAATGATTCTGTGAAGAAACTGATCAGCTTGAAGCACTCGTGGTTGGATGAGGGCAAAATACAGTTCCTGTCTTTATCTGTATAAAGACCTGTTTAATATGTCTAGTTAACATGCTGGAGCAAAAGAACTATTTGTGAAGAGAGATGTGCTTGTTAAGCACTCAGTGCTGCCCACATACACAAATTTGTATTTTTTAAATAAAGGGGTTTTTTGCAGGTTCCTCATCCAAATGTGCTGACTGTTTCTTCTCAGTGTATAGTAGGCAGGGTTAGGCTGGCTTTGCTCCTCGGGGCCACCAGTGCCTTTCAAATGCCAGGTGTTCCTACTTGTGACAGAGGAGCCCAGGAGCACCTGGGCCTGTGATCCTGTGTGTCATCCCCACACCACTGTCTTACCTGTCCCTGCAAGCAAAACACTCAAATTCAAGCTGCCCTCTCCTTCACAAGGGGCATTGTGCCCTTCAGCTGTTTGGTCATTAGGATCTTGGGGCAGACAAGGTGTTAATGGGAAAAGCTTTGCTGCCCACCCATCCTCATTGCTGCCATCCTTCCTCTGTGGCAATGCTTTCCCAACTTTTTATGTGATTGTCCCAAAAGCTGGCAATAAACAGTTCCTGTTTGTGGGTTAAGACAGTGCTGAGAACTGTAATGGCAGACTGAGGGAAGAGAAATAGGACAGCCCCATCCCTGGCACCATGAAGGAGTGCCAGCTGTAGGATTAGCTCTTTCCTGCATAACTCAAGCGAAACTTTCCACAAACAACTGGCACCACTCCCCAATATGAGTTCAGCCTCTACACTTGTACATTATTTCTTTTCCCCCTAGAGGTCTCTTGCTCTGACATGTTCAAGTGCCTGTGGAACACCTGTGCACTTGAACATGTCCCTGGTGCTGTCTACCTGCTCTGCCTGGGCAATCTGTGCCTCTCAGAGCATCTAGAGTGGGGCACTTCAGAGCAGAGGGGCATCCACAGCAGGAGAGGAGCACACAGAAAGCACTCAGGCACTCGGCACATCTGCAGATTGTGCCAGTAAGGAAAGCCAGTAGAGGAACTTTTCATTATTCTTTGTGTTTGGAGTGACTGATGAGGAGGCACATGGTCATTGCAGGCTGTTACCTTATGCAAGGTGAAACTGTTCATGATTTGCTCCTGGCAATAGCCCAAAGGTAAAGATAAGCTAGTTCTTTCCTCAGGTCAGTAGTTGTCCCTTAATCACAGGCCAGGAGGCCACCAGAGAGCTACTTCTGCCTCCTCTTGCTCCTTAGCAGTGTGGGTGAATGAGACCTTTAGTCCTGCTCGCTCCCTCTCTGAGCTGGGCTCCTCCAGCAAACCCTGAGGAAAAAGGAGAGTGCTGGGCACCCTGTCAGCCAGCAGAGAGTAGGGTGTGAATGGAAGAGAGGAGGAAACCTCCACGCTGGGAGCACACAGAATTTCAAGACTTTTGAAAGTTATTCATCACCTCAGAGCAACCAGTTGACTGTTCTCCCTGAACAAACTCGGTTCATCTTCTAAGCAATCATAAGAAAGCATGGAAAAGCAAATGGTTGACCTGGGGGCTTTGCTGCCCTGTCTATTCTTCTAACAAGCTGATTCTGAAAAGCACATGTTGAGGGTTTGATGCTCAGCAAGGAGCTAACTTGGCCTACAGCCATCTACCATGTTAGCACAGTGTTCATTCCAGTGCACAGAGACAGAGAGAAATCCAGCTATGTCTTGTCCATACTGGGATATGGCACACATGGGAACATAGCAATACTTCCGCTTTTTCATACCAGTAGGTTCAAATTTCTATTTCAGCTAATGTAGAGAGAGGGAGTCAAAGAAACTGATCAACAGGTAGGGGAAAAATATCTATAAAATCTTGCTTTGCAGTTCATCTGATAAAGGAAATATATAGTGTGTAAACCTTGTTTCTCACCAAGATTCACATTCATGTAACTGATTCTTCTGTCCCTCACATCACATTCCTCTGTCCTAAGCCAGCATAAGGATGGTCAGAACAATGTTTTTTGTTTGTAGCAAGAGAGGAGATGTGTACACTACCTATGCTAGCAACTCTGAACAAGTGCAGAATACCTCTATAAATGTATTTATACATCTCTGAACTCTCCATACATTGCACTATTGCCAAACATAAGAAGCTGAGACAATTGAAATTTGCCAGCATGGGGAAGCAGGGAGACCTGATGCTGCCACAGTGCCTGGCACATGGATGGTGCTGCACTCACCAGGACCATGGAATGGACCCTGGTCTTTGTGAGTGACCCCCCTGACTGCAAACTGGCACCCTCAACTCCTTCTCAGCCTGCAGCCAAGAGAGGCTTCTCACATGGGACATCTGAGTCTCTAGGCAGGGAGTAGCTGTGCAACTAAATACTCAAAAGCCAAACAGCTTGAATCCTCTTCACTGCTCACACCCCAACACACCTCATCCACTGTCTAATGTGTTTGGATGGATGTGTTCCCTCCTGACATCTTGATCATGGGAAAAGATGCTACATGGGCTTTGGGTGAAGAGTCAGTAAAAGCTGGAAGGTCATGGGGAAGAGGAGTGCTTCAGGATGGGCCCCTGTGGATGTTTCCATTGGCTTGGCTCAGTGCCATGATCTTCAGGCTCAGTGGTTTGGACTCACACTGGGCTCAGAGCTGGACCAGCCTGTCCAGCAGTTCAGGAACTCATGAGCTTTGTGTCTCATATCAGGATCCCTGCACTGACCCCAGCTGTGGCCTGAGCTTTCAAGAAGAAAGAGGTTCAGACAAGGGACCCGGTGTTTGGTTTTGCATTGCACTGCCAGACAAGAATACCCTTGTCGTTATGTCGTTATGTGGAATCACTGAAAACTTTAATAGCATCCCTAAAACCTCCCTCCCCTCCCAAAGCATTTTTCTGGCTCTTAGCACGTTAGGGAGTAGCTAAAGACTCCCACAGCAGAACTTGCAGGATTGAGTGGTCTTGGCAGAGTAGCTGCAAAGGGCATCGTGTTTAATAAAAGGGCTAGACTTTACAGTTAGGGTTTTCCCTATGTCTTGAAGTGAGATTTGGTCTTTGGATGTTAAGTGCTGGGCTGATGAACACAGAAAATACAAACTGGCTCCCTGCGTCCCTCTGGCAGCAAGCAGGCAGGCACTTTTCTCCTGCCCTGGGACACTGGGGCAGATTCCCTGCAGGTTCCTGCAGTCCTTGCTAAGGAGGCGTGATTCCCAGCGGTGCTGGGCGCCCGCAGGCGCTGCCCTCCGCAGGGGCAGCCCCGGGGCTCAGCACCGCTGGGAATCAGGCCAGGGGCTCCCGGCAAGGGCGAGGACAGGGGAGCGGGGCTGGGGGAAGAGAGGAGCAGCGGTGCTTGCTGATGCTCAAACAAAGGTCTTCCGATGGAGGGACCTGCCGCAGGGCCGGGGCTCTCGGGCCCCACAAGTCAAACTGCACAGAGTCACAGTTAGTCGTCGTCATCATCATCGTCGTCATCGTCGTCGTCATCATCGTCATCGTCGTCATCATCGTCATCATCATCATCGTCGTCGTCTTCATCGTCGTCATCATCCTCGGTGTTTATCTTCCCAGAAAGCACGTCCTCTATCCAGTCCTCCAGCTCCTCGGCTGTGGGCAGGTCGTCATCATCTCTGATGTCCATCCAGACGCTGTCAGCCTGTGGGGACAGGTGATGAGGGTTAGCTGCCCCCAGGGACACAGGGTGGGACACAGCTGTTGGGGGGAGAGGGCAGGAGCACGGTGGGATGCAGGCATTGGCTCCCTCTTTGTACAGCCTGTGGGCAGGCTCAGCCAGAGCGTCTCTGCCCTTGCACTGGGATCCCCACCTCCCCCTGGGGTGCTGCTGTGTCTCACCAGGGCAGGGGGGCTGCTCAGCAGGTTTATGGGAGTGTCTGGTGCTGTGTGCCCTGATGAGGTGTGTGCCTGCTGCCTATGGCTGTGAGGAGGAGCGTTGCCCACCTGATGCATTCCTCACTCCATCTGGACAGTTCTGTTGGCTCCAAGTCTATGTAAAGAGATATCCAAGAGACCTCTGCCAGCACCTGCTGCATCACCCCAGTTTGCAGGACATCACAGTGGTTCCTTCCTTCCATCCAGAACCCTTCTGGGACCTCTTCCTTGGAGCCTTCACAACCCCCTGTCAGCACCCTTTCTCCCCAGCTTCCTTTACAATCGCCTTTGCCTCAGGACCTTGCTCTGGACTCTCCATGTGTGATAATGGCTCCTGCTCTTGGAAGAGCCTTCCCTTAGATCATCTCAGCCATGCTCCCATGCACACCACGGATCTCAGCTGAAGAGTGGTGAGAAACACCAATGCCCTGGACTGCAGGTGCCCCTGTTCTTTCCCCCTGGCTGTCTGCATTGCTTCCATAAACAAAAAAAGATAGGAGAATTCAGTAAGAAGACAATGACAAATTTGTGACTGCTACCCAGTGACAGCAAGATTATTTGGTCTCTGAGGTCTGGAAATGAAAGTTTTCCTCTCTGCTGTGCTATAGGTTCCCTGGGTAAATGCCTGGATAAGCCCCTTTCTGTTCACTGTCTCCCCTCCATAAAACAGGATCAGCCTCCTGTTTTGCAGAGGCACTGTGAGCTTATCTCATGCAGCATTTGATGTTGCAGAAGCAACTTCACATATCAGAAGACAACTACCAGCTTTTGCAATGCATCCAACCTCTTTCCCTGTCTGTGGTATTTAATTCTCTTTGATTTACAGCTTGCTAAAAAGCCAAACCAATTTCTGCTCAAGGAAAGCTGTGTCTCCCATACAATATTTTCCTCCTAAATCACCAAAACTGCAATAAAAAAGAACCCTGGAGAGGCATGCAGTCCTTGCTCCACTCAAATGTTAATGTTCCCAACCTCAGGACTGTTTGTACGGAAAAAAGTGACACTTTTAAATAATGGGAAGAGGAGTGGCTCCATTTCACCTCCAGAAGGTGCTGTGCAAATAAAGCAGTGATATTTTGCAGGGCATCATGGCCCTAAGTCCTGAGCCACAGTCACCACAATGTGATGAGCCAGCTGGGGCTGCTGGGAGCTCTGCTGTTTGCATTGGCAGGTTTTTACAGAAGTGATGGGGTCGCGGGGGTTATGTCCACTGAAGCCAGCAGCAGTGTTTATTTTCACTCTGTTGTGTAAGTCCCACTTTGTACCTGTGTAGCTTGGCTGAATGCAGTGATGTAACACTGAAATAATGAAATGAGCTCAATGTTTGTTTTAGATATCACCTGCCAACCTAGAACTTTCTTAAATCTCTCTCGAGAAATAAAGAAAGGACTTAAGAGGAATGAAATAAAACCTGCAAATACTGTAATCAACAGCCTGAAACATTTACTATATCAAAGCCAGATAATGCAGGAGTTTTTACAGGTCTCTGAGTGACTGCTGAATAATAAGGCATATGTTCTTACCTAATTCTGCTTTCTATATGATTCTCATGCCACTGATAATCCCACTCCCATGAACTTCCATTGAGTGCTGTTTAATGTAGCTTTGACGTGACTTAAACATGACCAGTCACAGTAAATATAAAGAAGGGAGATACTGTGTTAAGGGCATAAGACTGGAAGACGTGGACTCTCTTTCTGGCTTGTCCATTCATTTCTCTCATGGTCTTAGGTGACAGGTGCTGTTTTGGCCCTTTTTTCTTTTGTCTCTCCCTTAACAATTCTGCTAAGGAGCATTAACTCACTGGGTCTCCACTCTCTAGGGGTCTGCCCCGCGGTCTGGTGGAGTACTGCTCTATTGCAGGCAAAAAGCTCACATGCAGCCAGGGCTGAAACTACTCCCTGACTCCCAACTCAGCCTCTCAGCCACCTCAGTGGGATGAGCAAGATCCAAGGACTCTGCTTTCTTCATGACACCATTGCTTTGCCTTCCCCACCAGGTCTCCTGTGTTACAGCCTTGCAGCATCTGTTGTAACAGGAGGCACCACCATCCAGTAGACCCTTGCTGTCCCTCTTTTTCTGGGGCAGTACAGGAGAGAGGATGTGGAGGCTGGAAGCAAGGTCAGTGTTGAGCCAAACCAGCACCCAGCCCCACACATTTGTCCCAATTTTAAGTCTCTCTCTACTGTCTTCTGATGAAACATCAAGTTCACTTATGACTCAAATTTTTTCAAACATGAAGTCAAGCACCAATTTACAAACACTTCTGCAGTGGAGAGATTTCTGTTTCCAGAGACACTTGCATACCCACACAGGTTCATTTTAAAGAGATTAAAACAAACACCCAGCACTTAAATGTTGAAAATAAACTAAGGTAACAGTTTAGGTGGGAGCATGCTGCATTACGCGCTCTCTGATCATCTGGACTGTTATTGTCAGAAAGAGGAAAGAATGGTTTCTCTCTGTGTCAGGGCTGTTCCATTGCACTCAGCAGCTCTGCTAAGATCTCTGCTGGTGAGGGTCAGACGGGTCCCCCTCCCACCTGCCTTAAAAGCTCACAGGGTATGGGCAACCTGAGATCAGTCCCATGATTTCTGGTTTGAAGGCCACCACAGTGAAAACACAGGCTGCTGTCCCAATAGCACAAATGTGGGTGCTGTGGGTATTGTTCTCCCTCAGCTGTGCCAAAGTAGCACCTCTGCCTCTGCAGGTCCCCCTCTGCAGCTGCTCCTGTGGGATGGTGTGGGAACCTTCACTGCCACCAGGTGTGGGGCAGGCAGGCAGGTCTCCTCTTCCCACCCAAATCCCACCAGCACTACCTGTACAGCAGTGGCTGAAGGGCAGGAGGGCCTGGATGAACTCCAGTGCACCCTCCTTATAGCAGCAGGATTCCTTGATTACCAGTTTATGCTGTACTTCTGTTAAAGCTGTGTATTTATTTAGCTTTTTTCAAGCTGTGCAGTTTCTCCCTGTCATCTGCTGGGGATAATCTTTCCCTCCTACACTCAAGCTGTGCCCTTTTGCTTCTGTAGAAAACAACAACCTCCTGTTACTCCTCTTCTCCTCCCCTAAGCATGGCTTTCTTTTCCCCCTACACACACTTTTTCTACACAAAGCCACCCAAGCTGTCGGAGCAGGGAATGGACGATGGTGCATGCTGTGAGTTGGGGTGGAAATACAAGATCTTGAAACCAAACTGGGCAAAGTCTTGAATCCCAGGCCACAGAGGCTGGAGCTGTCCCCAGCAGATGTGGTTTGTGTGTGATTTGGAAGCAGAAACACACTCAGGCTAAAGCCCTCAAGCCTGACATCAGAGGTGTTACAAACCCTGCACCATGTGGGATGGGTGAGGCCTTCATATTTTTTCTCTGTTCTACCTGCACTTAACAGTGGAAATCCCACTGATTCCAGAGTCCCTCAGGACCCAACCCTTCCAGCACCCTAATTTTGGGATCACTGGATTTTCCGGGCACGTGCTACTCACATCTGTGACGTTCACCACCCCGATCTGTGGTCTGAACAGGTCGATCTTGAAGGTCTTCTCCCAGTAAGTGATGAGCTGCAGGAGTGAGACACACAAAGCTCAGTCAGGGGTGTCTGGGGAGCGAGGAATGTGCATCCATGTGTGCATGCAGAAAGGAGAGGCTGAACACAAGCTTGGGCTGCCACACATGGCAAAGGAAAGCGCCGACTCCAGGGGTGTTCCCAAGACAATGCCCACTTGGGAGGCAGACCCAAACAAGCGGCTTTCAAGGGCCTGTGGTCCAGTTTCCCATCCTTCCCTGTCCCACATTCCCTGGGGCAATTCCTGCACTCGTGTGTGCACCCCCCTACACCCCCTCATGCCCATCCCATCCATGAATTAAAGCAAGAAAGGCAAACAGCCTCTGCCACTCACCAAAGGAAAGTCGTCAGGGTCAATCCAGACAATGCTCAGGTCGGGATTATCGGTGTTGTCCCTGGCAACCTGCTTCAGGATTTCCAGGAACTCAAAACCATCTGAAATGATACATGAACCACTGCAACTCTCCTGCAAATGCACTGGCACTTTTTGCTTGTGGGGTTTCCAGCTTCCCTGGCTCCCCTATGCACTCAGGAGTTGTTTATAGTTCTCATTAAAATGCTGTCTCCCAGCGCTTTCTTTTGATAATAAGGCTTTTAATTTCAAGCATCCTCCTCGGGTATTGAAATTAGTTACACATGAATTAAGCCCCATAATCCTTCTGTGGAGTGAAACAATGTCACTATTTTCTTGTGGTGAGGAGGAACTGAGCCCCCAAGAGGCCAAAGCTTTCCGATTTGCTGATGGCTCTGAGAAGCACCGATGGCACGGCTTTTCAGGAGTCGGTGGCTTTGTGTTTCCCACATGCCTATCCCACACCCAGCCCTCTCTCCCAGAGCTGCACAGCAAGATGGATGCAGAGTTAGGGAGCAAATCCTGGGAGTGGGGTGGAAGGAATGATTTTTTTTTTTCCCCAGGCAATCATCCATTTCTATCCAAACTTTGAGTCCTGGCTAGCACACCTGCTAGCATAAACACCCAGTAGGTGTCTACAATGCAAACAAAGCAGATGAAAATGCATTTTCTTGAAGGATGGAGAGTCACACCAGGAAGAAAATGGGCTCCTACCTGGGTCATCTTCTTCAGCAAAGGCTACGATGTGAATACCCTCCATGTCATCCTCCTGGAAACAACACAACTATTACTGATGGGCCAGGGAGGGAGGACAGAGTCCGGGTGGTTGCTGGAGACAGGAGCAGTGGGATGGCTTCAAAAAGGGCAATTACAAAGGGAGGCTTGACTGGAGGCCCAGAGAGAAACCAGAAATGGGAGCTGAGGTGAGGCTGCCTCATGAAGGTATTTAGTGCTGAAGGAGGTAGTTTGGGTAGTGTTGCTGAAACTCTTTGGATGAAAATTAGGTGGGCACCATGATGGCAATGGCAAGGGAGCTTCTGATGATGTGAGGCAAAAGCTTCTCTGCAGAAAAGGTCAAGGGCTCTCTAGGATGAGAATAGAGGCTCCCCCTTCATGCCTGAGACCACCTACCCTCATTAATTTTCAGCTCCCAGGGGATGGTTTGCAAGGAAACAAATATCTGCCACCATGCTCAGCTCCTTTGGGGCCAGCAAAGGAAGTTTTCTCACAATATGAGAGGCAAGGTGGCTCATTTGGGCCCCTATTTGGAGGTGAATGGTCTCTGCTTTAGGTGAGGGTCTCCGAAAGCAGTGAGGGAAATTGAGTGGGGGGCTCATTTCAGGGCTCCAGTGAGTGGAGGACAGAAATTACAGCCTGGTGGATTACTTTTCTCCATGAAACACATGAGTAATGATATTGGCAAAGGCCAATGGATCTGCTGGCCAGTTCATCATCTGCCTGCTATGAATGTCATCTCTGAATTATCCCATGGATCGGTTTCGCCTTCCTCACCCGCTGTCGGTCCCAGTTTCCATTTCAATTGGTTTTAATGCAAGCAAAAATTCCCATCTAAATGCTAATTTCTTTTCCCTTCTGAGCCCAGAGGTGAAAAAGCCACCATCAAATAGTGAAAGGGAAAAAAACCCTGAAAGATTAAGTGGAAAACATTATCTTTAAAAACAATAGTGGATGCTCAGCCTTTGTGGATGTCTTCAGGGAATATGTTTTCACTGCAACATTCCAGGCAGATTTACTTGGGATTCAGACCACTTACAGCTGGCAAAATTTACACTGTTGCTTTTTCTTCATATTCACTAGCAGCATTGTCAGACAGCGAAATAAAAGTATATCTCTATATGCCACATATAATTACATGTATGTACTGATATAATGCAGCTCTATTCTGGCCTGGAAGGCAGCAAACAAAACTGGACTAACTCCAGTGAAGGCACTGAGGATGTTGTGACCTAACAGTGAGATCCGAATCCAGCCCCCTGCCTTCTGTAGCTATGAGCCCACTGCTCGTGGCAGAGGCAAGCTCTGTATTCCCAGGCTGCTGGTTGAGCAAGCATCCCACCATTGGGAATTCACACTTTTCATGAGGCTGTTTTAGAATATAGCCTGTGTGAAAGTGAAACCGCTGCTTGTGTAATTTGGGTCTCGCTGAAGTGCCATTAGAAACCTTGGAGGGGCTTTGGTGGATCTTGGAAGCTGTGTTCTATACAGAATCTGTATTTCAAAACAAAATGAAAAGCTATTACGCCTAAGTGACTCATAACTCCTGGTTCAGCTTTATTACCTCTTGCCTTGCTGTATTAAAGACTCCCAAGGTTTTTGCCACTTTGGAGTCCCGTGGTGTTTCATGTTACACAGCCAAGAAGGGGACATCTAAATGCTGTTATAAATGTGTCAAGTCTTTTGGAAGAATGACTGCATCTTCCTTAGTGTCTGTAAAGCACCTGTTCAGCCTTGTTTTTCAGCATTCATCTGGCACTTGAGAGCCCCTGACTAGCTTTTAACACCATATTCACTCACAGTGAAGGGATAATTTTGTTATACACAATTTTTCCTTCATTTTCACCCTTCTTTTCCCCACCACTTCAGGCCCCAAGAGTCCTCTGTGTGTGATAGGGGCCAAAATGCAGGTTAGTTCTTCACAATTGCTGATTTGCATATTGCTTGCACTGTGAGAAGTGCAGTCAATACAGGATCTGCTTTGAAATCTGTATAATTAACTGTACTGCCTGCCTTCACTTCCATTTTGAATTGTTCAAGTGCTCTTGTACTTTTACAAGGACACTTAGTGACAGGATGGGGGAGAATGGATTTAAACTGAAAGAGGGTAGATTTAGACTGAATGTAGGGAAGCAATTCCTCACTGTGAGGGTAGTGAGGCACTAAAACATGTTATCCAGAGAAGTGCTGGATGCCCCAGTCCCTGGAGAGTGCAGGGTCAGGTTGGATGGGGCTTTGAGCAACCTGGTCTAGTGGAAGGTGTCCCAGCCACAGCAGGGGATTGGAAACAGATGATCTTTAAGGTCTCTTTGAACCCAAACCAGTCTATGATTCTGTGGGTTTCCATGAGACATCTGCACAGTGAACAGGCCACAGAAATCACCCCACCAGCAGCTCTGGTGCCCTCAGCACTTAGCTGAGATGGAGCATCCTTGGGCAGGATCACTCACAGGCCCCACACGTGCCTGGCACACTGCTTATCTTTCCCTCCTCCTTCTCTCTGTGAAGCAAGCAGGAGCCAGCCCAGCTCTCCATTGCTGCTGCGCAAAGCCTTTGAGCACCCTGTTTGAAGTGAGGAACCAGGCAGTGCAGACAAGCCTTTCCCTTTTTCCCACAAGAGACAGAGTAGCTTTGCAAGGAAGGAAAGGTACTGCTCTGCCCAGGCAGAGGCTGCAGCTCTTGAGCAGCAGTTCCTTGTTGGAAGCTGGCAGGGGACACGATGGTTCCCACCACAGGTGCTTACCCACGTCTCAAACATGTCCTCGGGGCGCAGCTTCCTCAAGGTGGCCCTGCAAGGGAGACAGAAATGCTCTTTGAGGACAGATCCAGCACTGCCACACGTGACACTGTCAGCAACACAGGAAAGCCACCATGGCAGGTTTGGCTGGCGGCTGGAGTCAGTCACATTTTGAACGCAAGAATGGGGGCACTGTAGGTAAATTTATGCCTTTATTTTTGGTGATAAAACCCTGCCCATGGCCCCACTGGAGTCACTGCAGCCACTGTTTCTGCTTGGGAAGATGAAACACCTCTCTGTGCTGGGATGTGCTGATGAATTTGTTCCACACATGGCAGACTGGTCTGTCTGTGCTGAGAGCATGAGACAACAATCACTTTTGTTTTGGAGTCTCTGGGACATTCCTAATGGGCTCTGGCCCCCCTTTTCTTCTGGTTTCACCCCAGCAAAATTTCAGAACAGAAATCTTTCCCACCTCTGTGGAAGCAAAGAAGACAGAATTAACTCTGGGAAGAAAATTTGGACCCTAACAACTACTGACAAGAAAATTTACATGCTAAGACTGGTCAAAGAAGTTTTTTTTTTTTTTTTTGAGAAGTAGTACATAAAGGAAAAAAGATTAATTTTCAGACACATCTGTAGCAGGAAGCCTGGCAGGCTGAGAGTTGACTGTGGCGTTAGAGGGGTACCCAAGGAACACAAAGCCATAGAAGATGAGCACAAATCATCCTTTGCACATCTGCTTGCTGTGGTATCAGCTGTTTGGGGAGGATCCCCCAGCAGAGCAGGTCCCCCTGGCTGACCTGCCCCAGGACCTGCTGCAAAGAGAGGTGTCAGTCTGTGAGGTTTTAGAACAGATTGGTAGGAGTGGCAGCATGTTGCCAGACCCTGGTGGAGTAAGTGAGATGTTTAACCTGTCACTTCAATTTGCCTAACAAACAGAGCAATGGAAACAATGAAACATTTTGTAGAGGTTCCTAATGGACCTGAGGAGCCACAGAACTGAGCTCCAGTTAGATCAGAGGAGGAGAATCTCCTGTGGATTAATAACATTGAGGGGTGGAAATGAATGGTCAGTTTTCATGACAGAGGGAATTCACCAATTAAGATTCATAGCATATTCTTTGGCATGATCATATGCACAATATATCCTCACATAATCTGAAAAAGAAGGGAAATAGGAATATGGCAACATTTGCTTATCGTATCCAATTCTTTGGCAACCAACAAAGGCCTGACTATCAGTTGGTACAGAAGATCTCCTGAGATTTGAGTGTCTGCATGATAGACAGACATATAGCAAGTAACACACTTGCAGAAAACCAGCCCTGAGTGTACAGGTGCAGCAATTGCTTCTAAATTAGTTGTAATTAATTTTTGCCTCTCAGGAAAGGAGCCCAGGTGTCACAAATTGAGAAAGAATCAGCTCCAAAGGAAAAAGGCCAAAAGAAGGTTGCAAACAGTTGGGAAATGGCCAAGGAGTAAACCAGACCATTATGGCAGTGGACAGCTACAGTGTGAGCCATGACAGTGGAGTTATGTGCAGTTCTGGTCATGCCATCTCAGAAATTATATGGATAACTGAAAAAGGCACTTGGAAGCGTGGGAGTGGTGAGTGAAGGTATGGAAGGACCTCTATTTGGTGAAGATTAAATATATAAGAATTCTTTATCTTGTGAAAGAGGTGACTGAAGAGGGTTTTGGCAGGTATTCTAAATACTGGGAACAGTAAAGAAAACGTGAATAGCTTAGAACATGGCCACGGCTCTAATGACATCAAGGTTGCAGATTTGTTCCCTGCACAGGTCATTCACTTAAGAGTTGGACTTGATGATGCTTGTGGGTCCCCTCCAACTCAGAATATTCTGTGATTCTCCCTCTACCTTAAGTATTAATCATTGTTCCTCTTAAAAAAGAGTTAGTAGGTGCCCAGAGAAATTATTAGGTAGCAGGTATAAATTAAACAAATAAGAAAGGTCTTTTGATATAATGCATATTTTAGCTGCTGAACTCATTACAATTTGGTACATTCAGCATCAAAACAGAAATAAGGTAAAAGGAGCTATAGAAATTGAAGAAATAGCCACTAAGCACAAGATCAGGGATACAGTTTTTGAACCAACAAGTCCTTTCATGGTTGATGGTCCAAAACTAGAGATTAAATCAGGTGAATGTGTATTATGTATTTAGGCGTACTTGTACTTTGCTTTTAAGACACTTTCCCTAGCTGTTCTCTGGGGGAAGCTCTTGGAGAAAGGAAACTCAGTGCGAAGGATCTGGGCACACCCACGTGTGCTGATTGCTGTGTTGACTCTGGGTACTTCCCTGTGTTGGAGGAGTGAGGCAACTGGGGTTTGGATTAGTAAGAGAGAGCAGCATTCAGCCCCCATGTGGCTACACCACAATGCAGACAAGTGGGGTTCCAACCCCAGCATTTGCATGTGAAAGAGGCACCAACACAGAGACTGCACCTTGTAATTTGTATTTGTGCCGCTGAGAGTGAAATCTGGGCTGAGCCCTTGGAGTGGCAGTGACCCCCGTGCTCAGATGGACACCCACCTGTGCAGCCTTGGAGGGGTCACCCCATGATGCTGAGCACCAGCTCCCTGACCTTCTGTGGACAGCATGGACCTTCCCACCACAGCCTGCAGCTGCCAGCTGAGCTGTCTGTAGGGAACCAGCACATGGCACCTGCTGAGGTCGCTTCATTTTAATATACAGATCCTCTCCATTCTGACCAATTCCAGCCTGTGGCTTTAGGTCCTTTACTGGTGGCAAGGCAGGATGAAGCACTTCTGCTCTGAGAAGCTCAGCATGAGCTACTGGGAACATACTGCTGTCACTCCAGGCTTCTTCCCCTGCCATGGCAGCACCTTGGCAGGTTTGGGATTTCAGACATACTGTTTAATGGACTCCTTTTAATTATTTTCTGAGCTTTGGCACTTGCAAAATACATGCCCATCCCCTTGCTTCTACCAAGCACTGTAAAACATCCTGAAATATCTAAGACTCGGAGAAATTCCACTGCAAATTTTGTGCTGGTGAAGAGTTTGCCTTATTAGGATAGAATTTAGATGGCTGTGTCTAATCAGCCTTCTGATGCTGCTGCTTGACAGAAAGAGCTTGGGGAAAGGAAAATGGGAAGGACTAAGGCCAAGAAGCCTAGAAGGTGAGCAAAGTGAATTGTGGGTACATGGAAGATAGAGGAGCCCTTCATATTTCAGAAAAAGCAGAGAACTGTTTCTGGTGAGTCTCAGATTCTGGAGAT
This sequence comes from Melozone crissalis, assembly GCF_028551555.1. Taxonomy (NCBI): domain Eukaryota; kingdom Metazoa; phylum Chordata; class Aves; order Passeriformes; family Passerellidae; genus Melozone; species Melozone crissalis. The sequence goes on along the minus strand of NW_026535786.1, from coordinate 15,753,938 downwards.
GATCTCAACCTCCAGCTGAGCCTGATTTGAGGTCCCCTTTTGATATAGATGGCCCTGCTTTCCTCAAAGGCATCTGGCCCCTTGATTGTCTGCTGAGAAGTGCAGCTGTAGGAGCAGCAGGCAGCCTGTGTCACTCTCCTGAGGCATGGTTCTAAGGGTATAAAAATACAGCACCTCTGGGTAGCTGGGCCCAATACCTAACCCTGTGCTTTTACACTGGATCAGCCTCTCCAGTGGCTTCCAGACTATTTTTGTAGCTGAGTCCCTAAGCAACTGTGCAATAAACCTGATTGCAAAAAGCATGAGCATCCACAGCTCCTGCTGAGTTGATCAAACACTGTAGGTGCTCAGCATGGTTCCCACACGAGGCTCAACACAGCCATAACAGCTGTGGCTTCTTCTCTGTGCCTGCATTCAGCAGGAGCCTCTTAGGCCATTGTGGTTCCTCTGAGCTTGGTCTGAGCTCAGAGACTGCCTCCAGACATATCTGACACCAGGAGAGGGATACACCCATTAGTAAATCAGTAAATCTGCTTTTGGGAAGGAGGGGATTGGACAGGATTTGGATTTGGATTTGGCTTGAAAGGCCTTGGAGAGTGTCATCTTCTGTACAGACCTAAATTAAAAGCATGGGCAATTAGGGCAAGGATTTCACTCTCCACTGCTTTCCAGCCTCACTGCTTTTTGAGTGAGGACTAACCAGGGAGGAGGAAGAGCAGGAGGAGGGAAGCTGTGTTATCCCAGCTCCCTTGTGGTGAACTATGACTGCTGCACAGATACTTGCACCTCTGGGAGTAGGAAAAAACCAGCAATTTCACTATTTCAAACCTGGGTCAGAAAATCATCAAAAGTAGTCATCATCCTAATGTTTTTTGAGAGTGATGTCCTAGAGAGGCAAGGTCACAATGACAGACACCTTAACCCACTTATTTTGTTCAGGAGCATCCTGCATGCTACATACCTTCGGTGCTCTCTCACAAAATCAACCAGCTCCTCTTCTGAGTAAGGCTTATCAGGGATGTGAACAGGCTCATCCATAAAGGGTTCATAGAAGTCCACCTCATTCATCTTTAGGCCAAGCTTCTTGGCAACCTGTGGCAGTGCAGAAGTCACAGGTGAGAGAGCCTGATGGGCCTCTTTGCCTACCCAGAGTCTTTGCTGCTGGCAGAGCTGAGATCAAGGTGCTTCTCTCAGAGCGTGCACTCCTAGGGGTGGCCCACAAAATAGTATGGATCTCTCCTTGTTTAAAAATCCATTGATGCCCCCTACACTACTGACGTCAAGCACTGGGGCAGAGCAAAGCCACAGCCCAGGACCTGTGACCAAACCCACATCAGGACCTGTCTCCATGCTGCAGAAATTGCCTTCTGTCTTGCAACAGGGCCAAAATATCAATGCAGACACCAACACCACTGATGCTGTTGAGTCAGGGACAGAAAGAAGACTCCAGTCTTCAGGTGGATCAGAAGGCAAAAGTGTTTAATGAAAGTAGTGGGTCTTTTTATAATGTGACTTGCTAAGGTGATACTTGATTGGTCTCAAAGTAGAAACATCTCACACCATTGGTGAACTATGAATAGCACACTTTGGAGAACCATATCTATAAACAATGGTTACAGAAAGAGAGATAATTGTTTGAATTTTTTCACCTAAGTTTCTTACAGCTTCTACACAGCTTTCCAGGATTTTCCTGGGAAAACTGTCTCTCTCTGTTCAGAGGATATGTAATTGCTACACTCCACAAAATCCAGGAATGCTGAAGCTGAAACTAGACAATAGATCTGGGAACATCCTGAGCTCTCAGCAAACAGGTGGTGGCATATGTGAGCTACCATGAAGATATGTGGATGCTTACCCCTTTGTCAAAGGTGGCAAAGAACTTGACGTAGGGCTGGAATTGTTCAGCAGCTTCTTCAAATGCCTTGAAATCTGAAAGGAGAAAAGGGAAATGAAGAAGATATTTCACAGACCGCTGGCCACACTCTGATCAGCCCAGAAGGTATTGGGGGAAGAACAAATACAAATTACTGCAAACTCCATCAGATGATTGCCCAATGTTTCTTCCACCCTTCCAGGGTTTACAAAGAAGGATGATTTCATGTGCAGCAACGTGCTGTCCAGTCCCACAGTGTTCAGTAAAGCTGCAGAGCCCAGCATGCCACACTTAACTGGGGCTGAAATCAGCAGCTCTGTGAAGCAGGTCAGGGGTAGTTCAGCCTGGGAAATACATCCTTAAGGATTGCTGCCATTCCCTAACAGTCACCAAGGGTGATCAGGCAGGCTTCCCCCACTGCAGGAGAATGGGCAGGAACCAGGTAAGTTTTTACTGTAACTGCTACCAGGTCTCTCTGAGCCTCAGGGTTGAGGAAAGATGCTCTCAGCCTACCAGGGGATTTTACAACAGGCATTTCTCACCTTTCTTTCAGTCATTATTACTGAATAGTGTTAGGATCACAGCCCTGCCCAAGCTGCTCTGCAGCCCAGTTTGAGAAAGATGAAGGGAGAGGTGGGTGGGCTGTTTGCAGGCTGTTGCAGACCTGGTGATATGTGGTTTGCTCACTTAGGAATACCTGTCTTTCTGCTAAAGGCAGGACATGCCAGCATGGGATGCACACTGCCAGCACTGCCCAGAAAGCAGGGAGAGCACTTGGGGCTGGCACATGAGACTGCAGGGCTTGACAGGGAGATTCTAACGTGAGGACTTTTCTAGGCCGGTGAAAGTTGGGTTTGCCCAGAAAATCCCTGTGTAGATGGGACAGCCTGGCCAGAGAGTGAGAAAATGAGATTAGTTTTCCCACAGTGGACTTGTGAGACTTTTTAGGGAGTTGTAGAGAAATGATCATAGGTTGTCTTTATAAACAACTTGCAGGTGGTGTTTTCTTACTCTGTTTTTTTTGTTCTTCTTAAGGACTGTTTGTGAGAAAGATGTTTTTGTTAATTAGCTAATCAAGTAGGATGTATCAAAACTGTTTATAAAAAGAGAAGAGTTTTTCACATTAAAGCTGCTGTTGTGCAAACAAGCCTGCTTGGAGTCCTTGCCGCTTTCTTACTCAACAGCGACATCCCTGAGTTGCACATCCCTCAGGGCATGGGAGCAGCCTCTTCCCAGTCTTGGGGTCAGCAAGGAGGAACAGGTCAGTGCCTCTGCCAGGCTGCTCCAAAGGGCCCTGCTCACTGCTGCTGTATGTTTGCCACGGTGGTATTTAATGTGTCCCCCTTTCCCTTCCCTCCTCCCTCCTTTGATCCTTTGGGCTCACTGCTCACAGGAAGGGGCACTTTGCTCCTTTTGGTTGCTCTCAGTGTAACTGTAACCTCAGCTGATTTTTGGGTGAGGCAAACTCACTTTTACTGCAAGAGCCCCTGGATTATGGCCCTTTTCTCTTGCCAGCAGACACCTTGCAGAAGGGTCACCAATGTTGGTGTAGGCCTGGGCTCACGCATTACACCAGCAGAAACCTGCCTGCAAACACGCTCATCCTCCAGCAATTTTCACTCTGTCACAGGCTGCCATATTCCACACCACCCTTCATGTTCATGCAGAACAACCAGTGCCCAGCCCCTGGAGCTCCCAGGCAGGCTCCAAGCCCCACGAGGAACACGTTTATCTTACGTTCTGAGTCTTCTCCCTTGAAGTAGCCGATGAGTTTGATTTCGTCGTCGATCTGGTCAAAGGCCTGAAGCTCCAGCTTGCTGTTGATGATCTCCACAGGGTCTTCCAGCAACTGCCATGACAAATGCATGAGGTAACACAGTGATTTGCAGCACCAACCTATGCCTGGCAGGCTGTGCCACAAGCAGCCTAAGCAGGGAGAAGGAGGTCACCCAATTTCTCTGCTGTTGGAAGCCCTGCTTAGTGCTCTCTGCCTCAATGTGAGGAGCTAAGAGAAGCAGGTCACCTTCAAAGGGACATGTTAGTAGGCTCACTGCAGAGGTGGGAGCATCCAGAAGGAGGCTGATAGAGGAGTGGGTAACCCAAATGAATGCTGAGGGACCTATTTGGAGAGGGATAAGGAGTAGCAATTGCAGCTGGCTTTAAGGAGGCCAAGTTGAAAGGAGCTGGTATGATCATTGTGACCATCTGTGAATGATACCTGTGTATCTACTTCTATTTATACTTTTTTTCAAGTGTCATTTGCTGGAAGAGGTCATTGCGAAGATCTTGCTTTTGAAAAACATTAACATCAGCTTGCTAGAGGGTGACTAAACAGTGATTTGGAGCAGTAGAAAGTCTGGATGTGAACTTTCCTGGCTGATCCTCATCCTGTACAAAATAGTTTAAACCTACTCTTTGGTCCTACACACATCACCATGTTAATGAGGAAGTTGGAAGACTTGTCTGGCACTTTAGACTGTCATTGATGCAAACTTTGTTTCTCTTAACTTTTTCCCCTTTTTTTCTCAACTTTAGTCACTGCTGGTGAAAAGGCTCAGTCTGATTATTTTGCCCAGCAATAGTGGTATAAATCAGGTGTATTCTCACTAGAAGAAGAAAAAAAGCAGGCAACCCACTGCCTACAGATGTGTAGAGAACCTCTGGCTTTCTTTTACTTTTCAAATGAGGCTGCCAAGGCACCACAGATATGTCTGGTTTTATTTTCTTGCTTTGCCAGGTATTTTCTTTTCTGTGTGGAAAACGCAAAACTGGCAATCCTTGCTCTCTTTCTTTTTTCACAGAACATGATTTTTCAGTGACACACCGCATGGCATAGCAAGCAAAACCTCATGAAGTGCCTTACAGCATCCTTGAGAGTGATGCTCCAGCGTGAGGCTGTGCCTTTGCTGGAGAATCAGCAGCATGTGCAATTTCCTGCTGCCAGCGTGGCCTGAGCCATGGGAACCTGGGATCCCCCTGCTGCAGGGGCATGGCAAAGCTCTGCCCTGTCTGTGGCCCCTATGGGATTGCCCATTTCTGTCCCTGAAGCCACTTGCATGCGTTTTGGTCACAGCACCCAATGCACACAGCCACAGACATTGCCATGGGAGAGCTGAGGTCCAAGGGATCTGTTTTAATTCCCTGGCCATGCCTCTCCTCACCAGCAGTCCTGAAGCACAGGTGACCATGTAGGCAACCTGGCGCCCTGGGAAACAAACCCTGCCAGCTCTGCTGCTCATCTTACCCCCTTATCTGCACTACTGCAAGGACCCTTACAAAGAAAGCCTCACTTCAAAGGAAAGCCAAACCACTGCAAACTGTTCTCATTTATAAAGGAAAGATCACGGTTTCTGTTGCCTCTCCTAGGAATAAAATGTAAATAAAGAGAAGTGCAGCATGTAGATGTGGGATTCAGCTTTTGCATTTAGGCATGAAGGTGAGTACATCTTTGTGCCCATGCACAAAATGACCCAAGACCATTTAGTTCTAGGACCCTGAACTCCTCTCACTCATGGCAGTGCAATTTGGCAAGTACACTGAAGAGATGCTATGTTGCTTGTGTCTAGAAATGGGCAGATAGTTTGCAACATAAGCCTTTTTCAAAGCACTGAGCTCTTTTTAGTTGCTCTAGGAGAACCTTACTTCTTGTATATTCTTATTTTGAAAATAGCTATTTTTTTAAAAAAGAAAGAAAAAGTGTGAAAGATTTTGCAAATGGCAAAGTGTTTGCACACAAGTTTGCCAACTGAGGTGGGTGAACAGCAGGCAGTTATAAGGATTGTAGCTGACTTCCATTCAAATACTCTATATAGGCAAGAGGAAAGGTTGTCTCTAAGATATAAAGTGTTTATATAAATAAGGATACCACCTTTCTTGGGATCTCATGGTCAGACAGGTATTGGAGAAGATGTCAAATGCCATCTCTACCAGTGAATAGCAAGAAAGGACGAAATTTCAAACAAAGGTACACTTGTTTTTTAAGCAAACTAAGTATTTGCAAGGTCTTCTCTGAGAGGTTTTATCTAGCTCTGAGCTTATCTGTACTTACATCCAAGAGGAATTCCACCAAGACATCTGCAGACAGTTCCCCATCAAATTCAACCAACCGCTCGTCCTTAAAGACATAGAGACTTCCCTCTTCAAGCAAGCCTGAAAGAAGAAGAGAGGAAACAACAAGTGGCTAACATGTTATTAAAAGCATGTTTAGTGCAGAATGTCTTTCTTGTTATCCCAGCAATTCCTCCTGGGAAAATGCAATTGCCAGTTTGCTGTGTTGGTCCAGTTAGAAACAACCTGAGTGATCTCCTCACTGATGTTTCATGACACAGGGGACAGACTTCAGCCAGAACTCATGCTAACTTCTTCCCAAATGTTGAATTTTTCATTCAGGTCACAGTTTGGTCTCAGCTGGAAAAATTCTGCACCAGAAACTTGTTTTAGCTTGGCTGTCTATCTTGCAGTAAATACTGGGCTCTAACTGGCAGCTCAGATTTTAACAACCTGTCACTAGATGGAAATTGGATTTTGATTTGGGCTGTGCTCACTATCCAGAGAAGGCTGAACTATGTGAGCGTCACCAGTGACCTGAAAGTGAGCTTCAAACTGAGGCTTAGCTGGCCTTGGCAAAAGGGTTAGAAACCAATGATAGAGATACCACAGACTGCAGGGTGACAGGTTTCAATGCTATATCGCTGGACTGAGGACTGAGTGCCACAGAACCTTGTTGGAGGCTCCAAAATCAACAGCACTGGTCTTCTGCAATGCAGGATGGCAGGGTACCACTGGCCAAGGAGGCTGGTAGTTTGTTTCTTCTTGGAGAGGCAGAAGATCTTGTCTTTAGTTTACCTCCCATTAGCACTCACAGCCTCTAATTTAGGAAAGAAAATTACAGTCCAATATGCTTAAACCTTAGGTTTAGTGGTATATTTGTGTACTGTTGTATTAATGTGACACAACATTTCCATATTGATTCGTGGCTATAATATGAAGGGCCTGCCAGGCCCTGGAAGGCAGCTGTGTCCAGGGTGGGCAATGCAGCAGCCTCCCACCTCTAGAGCAGATTTCCTCTTTCACTCTGGGGAACAAGACAGAATTATTGGCACCTGACTGCCAAACCATTGCAAGGCTGTGGCTGGCCCAGTGTTTAACAGGGTCAGTGGGTCATGGGGCTGAGACATTTGGGGGACTAAGTGTTTTCCTTGTATGTTCTGGTTCTGCACTGCTGGTGTCGGTCCTGTCTCTGGCTAGGAAGATCAGGAAGTTACTCCATGGCACCTATTTACTATTTCTGCACAGAAAGCTGTGAACTTACACCCTGTCATCATTACAGCATGAATTGACTTTCTTTTTCACTTGGTTTGGTTTGGTTTGCTTTTTCTGGAAGGGTCTTGGCTTGTCTCTCTCATCCTCACCCCCACCCTGATCCTGCCCCTGTTGGGGTGTGCAAGTGCCACCATCATCCTCCCCATGCTTTGGCTGTCCTCTAAGGGACTCCCATAGGCCCATCACCCCCACAGTCTCTCCAAGCTATTCCAGAGATGTCAGACCTGGGACTCACCTAACTTTTTGGCAAGCTTGGCATCCTTCTTGGAGTCCACCATCCCAAAGCCAATGCTCCTGGGCTCCAGGACTTGAGCTGCCAGCTGTGGGAAGAAGCAGAGAGCCCAACATTACTAGTGTTAATACCACAGGGTAGCTAAAGGGCATCGTGCCCTGTTAGCATGGCATGACAGACACAAGTGACCCATATTCTGCTGCTGAACAGCACCAATGGTGGCATGTGTCACATGCTGCCTCTCTGCTGAGATAACCCAGAGGTCACAAGGGTTGGGTTTGTTCCCATTGTGTTGCAGCAGGGAGTTTGCTGGCACTACCATGTTCTGTTTGACACTGCCCTCAGGAGAAGGCTCCTGAGTGAACTGGGGACACCAAAGCAGGGGGGTGGCTGGAACGAAGTCCTGTGCCACCAACACAAAGCAAAACCTGTTTCCTCTGTGGTGCCTTGGTGGCCTCCTGAAGGGGAGTGTGGCAATGGCACCATGGACATTTTAACTCTGGAAGTGCATGGTGGCAGGCAGCAGTGTGTGCAGGACTCTGCAGCATCATGCTTTCTTCATGCACGTGGTGGGGTGGCCAAAGCAGGCTCCTTTCCCTATGACGTGCCTGAAGTCATGCCTCCTGTCCAGGCTTCAGTAAGCCCCCAGATCCTGGTCCCCTGTTTTTACTAAAGAAATGCATCTAAGCCCAGCCATGGTCATGTTCACCTTCTCACAGCTTTGCAAAACCACTGCACCCTGCTCCCAGCATCTTTGACCAAGGGGCCTCTTGAAGATATCGAGTTCCTGCCTGTTTTGTGAAAATAGATATGTGAGGAAAGGAGAGACGCTCTGCAAGGGCTGGTGGTGAGAGCAACCCCGGGTGAGACCCTGTGAATTCCAAACTGGCTCCCAGAGATGCACTGACCCTGGTAAATGGATCCACTTGTGCACTGCATGACTGACAGCCCCACCACAAGCATACTAGAGACCCTACAAGGTAGTAATGATGCTCTGAGAACCACCAAGCAGCTGTAAGAGCCTTCTCCTCCTCCCTCTCCCTTCCTGCTGCACAAATGCCTGTGATGCTGATGGTCTTCTTGCTGCTCCTCCTCCCAGCCCTGCCGGATGGCGGGGGATGATGGAGATGAGGGTCAGGAGCCTCTGGGGCAGGAATGTCCCTATTAGGGCACAGCTGTCAGTGCTTGGCAGCACGAGGCTGGAGGGGGGCAGAAGAAAGCCGTGGCCAGAGAGATGGTGGGTTGATTTATGAGGAAGCTCCCCCCCTGCCCCGGCTCATTTTGGCTCCCTCCCCCAGACTCAAAGCCAGCTTGAATGTCACCCAGCAGTGCTGCCACCGTGGCCACGTGGCCTCTTGGCTCCCCTGCTATAAATAGCTCCTGCCTGTGCCAGGCCTCTGTGAGAGTGAGCGGTGATTAGAGGCATTGGGGAGCAAAAGTGGTGGGGCAGCCACCTCTCCTGTGCAAGGGGGTGTCATGGGGCCAGCCAGCTCCCTGTGCTGTCAGTCTGTCCCTGAAATTCTGGGGGATGGTGGCAGGCACCCTGGGGATCAGGGCTCAGGGACCTTGCTTGAGCAAAAGGGAGAGATGGAGCATGTGGTTGTTTTCTCCCTACCACCAAATGCACGTCCTCAGGGCTGTCCCAAAGCCCTCCAGGAGGAAAAAAGACTCCACTGACCACCACAGCATTGCTGCAGCTTTGATCCCCTGCAACCACCTGCCCTGTTGTCTTTAGGGACAAATGCCACCATGGGAGGCAAAAGGGGTGCCTGTGTTACACAGGAAACTGGTGTGCCAGTGCTCTTTCCCTGCTCTTTGCCAGTGCTTTGAAATGAAGCTAAGGCTGCAGATTCAGGGCTTGTGCTTACAGTGGACACAGCCTGAAAGGGCAAGAGCACTGGTTTGTGTTTGGACATCCACTGATTAGGCTGATAAGGCACTGGTCTGGTTTAGCATCCCATCTGGTGGCTCAGGTCATCTTAGAGCACCTGAGAGCAGCTGGAGCCCCATATTTGCAGTAAGAGATGGACACCTCTCATGAGCTCTCTAGGCTTCTGCAAGTGAGTGGTGATAAAAGAAGAGATTTTCTGTTTCCTGTTATGGGGATCTGCCCTGACTGGACAAAAGGATGGAGCCTGTAGGACCATCAGGGTTATGGGACATTGTCAGCACGTCCCTGCTTGTTGGTAGTTGTGTACACCAGCAAGAGGCTCCTGAGAACCACCACTTGAGGCTCTGGCTGCTCTGAGACCAGAGGAAAATACAGAATGGCCAAGGGAAGCAGACTTGTTCAGTCATGTCCAGTCCAGGCCATATTGATTTAGTTACTTACAGTTATGTCAGCCACGGGCCAGACACAGTCAGGGCAGTTTAAGCCCAGTGGTTCTTGACTCCTGCACACAGGAGATGGTTAGGGTTTCTTGTGAGTGTTTGAAGGTCAGAAATATGCAGAAAAGCTGCAACACCTGCTACAGACAAGTGGTTGGATGTGTGCAAGGGAGGAGGCATTGATCAGAACTCATGTATGTCAGCATGCAGCACACACAAGGTTGCTCTTCGGAGGGGTGTGGGTGCAGTTCTGTAGCTGAGAGCGTGGAAGTTTGCTGGAAAAGAGTAAAAGTGTCAAGAAAACGTAGGTGATGTGATGAAAGCCTCTTTGTGTGAGACTGTGGGAGTGCTCAGTCATCAAAAAGAGTCTCAGTAATGGTGGAGGTGTGGCTGTTTGTGTGGCAGGGCTTGTGTGACTGTGTCTAGCAAGACTGTCTGCTGGAGGTGTATGTATGGTGGGTGTGAGTGTTTGGAGGTGCTCCTCTGAAGAGGCTCATCCCCAGAGACGTGCAGCAGTCTGGGCATGCAGGAGAGAGCTTGTGCATGGTGTGTGAGTGTGCCTGAGGGGGCAGAGCTGGGAGCTCAGGGACAGCCTGCCTCCTCTGCAGGGACCTGCATGCCAGTGAGACACTGAGGAAAACAGAACAGCCCTGAGCTCCTCTCCAGAGCAGGATCTCACAACAGGGAGGTCTTTGTGCAGCATGAGACTTTCAGGAGCCCTTCCTACTGTGGCAGAGCCTGGAGGCAGGAGGCTTTGCAGGGCGTTTGGGGTGGCATTTGCAAGTGCAAGCCATGCAGGGGCTGGGCATTGCTCCTGGCCTTGCTTTCTCTGCTTTCCACTGCAGCAGGAGAGCCTAACCCGTGCATGGGTGACAATACATTCCCACACCTATATCTGAACCCCAAAAAGCAGCAAAATATGGGGCATGCCAGAGGCACAGCAGTTTGGCTAATTTCCCCCTACTCATTACAGTATCAAGCATTTATATATCCCCTTACAGTATTTTCTGATTCCATAATGCTAGTGGGATTTGAATGCAGATAATGTTTCTAATCTTGACAATCCTCTTGGCTCAGGGCCTTGGGACAGAGGCATCTGTAATCTAAGAGCACAGCCCCTCCTCCTCCTGCCTTTAAATTCATATTGCTCGAAGTCTTGGCCAGCCAGAGCCCTTGCCTTTGTGTCAGCCTCTATCTCTACAGCACATAATTTAGCTTCAACAGCTGCATGGAGACATGGAGGGTAGAAAGTGCCCTGGAAGAACTGGACATAACAGATCATGCAGTCCCTGAGGTAGAGCAGGAACTTTGGGCTGGCAGAGTTGGTTGAGAGCAAGAGCAAAGAGCCCAGTAGGTTGTAAGTTCACGTCCCATGCACATTTTGCAGCCTTATTCTCATGTTCATGAAGTCTTTGCAATGCATACTTTCTACCCATTGGATCCCAAGCTGTGTCCTCTGCAGCACTGGGAAAAGGAGGTGGGAGTTTGGCAGCACTACTCCATTCTCCCATATCCCTCAGGTAGTAACCATACTTGAATTTGGGGGAGTGTGAGGGGGTGAATGGCCCTCTGGGATGTGTGGGAGGTCCAGCCCAAAGTGACGCTTGAGTACTACCAAGTATGCAAGAACCCTCTCTCTCATGCTGGATGGTGTCAGCAGTTCCAGGCACTCAGAATAATGGATGTGGAAAGGCACAGCTCCCTGCCCAGCATCTCAGCTCCACACCCACTGTACCCACCTGAGCCTCGGTGTGATGCTGGGAAGTTTTGGGAGACTTAAGCAGTCCCATAGGGTCATTCTGAAATCCTTGGTTATACAGCAGCAGAAACGTCACTCTCTGCCTGACCATGCTCCTGTTCCAGCCGCAGGCAGCACTGATTGTGCCAAACCTTGCACTTGTCAGTTTTGCTGCTAAATGGCAGATAAAAATCCCTCAGAGAGGGTTAAAAATGGGAGTGGGAGGAGTGGCTGCCTCAGCATGGTCAGTTTTCATTGTGAAGTGACATTATGGCATTCTGGCCTGGATTTTCTTCCCACTTCTCTAGAACCTGCCCAGAGCTCCCACAGACAATAAGGCTCATCTGCCCCAGCTGCTCAGGCTTGGGAGGAAGGGCTGGGGGCATTTGGGTGTCTCTGAAAGCCATCATGAGTACACTTCTTTTAACCATGGGGAGCTTTCTGTTTTGCTATTTAGCAGTGCAGGAAGAACAAAACTCCAGCAATGCAGAGAGAAGAGCAATAGGAGATGATGAGGAAAAGTCCCTCAAGCAATCTACACTCCTCTGCTGCTTCTCTTCTACTCTCTTTAATGCTGCAGTTGATACTGATGGTCAGAACCTGGTTGATGAAATTATGATGATTTTATATCCCAGAGTGTTAGGTTTTTATTTTCAGAAACAGCAAAAGGAGACAGCAAGTTTTTAGTGTATTTCCCCAGAAGTTTTGAATCCTTACAGGACTCCCACCTACACACTGTAGTTGGCTACTCTGAGACATTGGGCAGTTTCTTGGAGAACAGAGGCCATTATTTCTCTTTCCTAATGCTGTGCTGTCCCCACTAGCACCCCCTTGCATACCACACCAGTAATATCTTAGGCTTTTCCACAGTTCAGGCTGTCCTGAAGCACTGTGGTGATCAAAGAGCAGGGCCAGAAGCCTGCTGAGCAGCTGCCACTAGAAAAGTCACTTTCCTGGCAGTGGGGACTGAAGGAGAGTACGTTGGTCCCACCTTACTACACTTTTCCACCACCTGAGCTGCTTGGAGAGGCTGAAGCCCCCTCCTAGAGATCACTACTCCTTGGACTAAAAGGCAAGTCCCCAAATATGGAACACTCAAAGGTCACTCCCTCAGAGCTGGCTTTCACAGGTAATGCTTCAAAAACGCTGCCCTGGAGCTTTAATTGTTGCGCACCCGCTCAGCGGGGTCAGTCACACAGCAGCGTGCTCTCTGCCTGCGTCTCTAAAGGTTTCACATAGCTGGGGCTGTATTTTTATCTGCTCCTGGCATCCCTAATTTTAGCCAGCTGCAAGCCAAAGCACAGCCTCCCCGGCTGTGAGCTACCCGAGGCTGGTGCCCGTGCCACCGAGCACCCACGGGCGCAGGGGCCACCTGCCACCGCTCCCGGCCGGTCCCTGCTGGCACGGCATCAAAGATGTGTTGGCAACTCAGCTGTGCCACTTGCATGTCAAGGGCAGACAGGGCCGTGTGTGTGTGTGTCTGTGTCTGTGTCTGTGTCTGTGTATGTGTGTCTGTGTGTCTCTGTGTGTCTCTGTGTGTCTCTGTATGTGTGTGCTGCCCCAGGCATCTGGGACTGGGCAGAGGCCACTCTGCTAAGCTGCCCTTTCCAAAACAGAGACTGACAGTGTAGTTTGGGGCTGTCCTTGTCCTTGACAAAAGTGAGGCTGTTGCTCCCTGGTTCTCCTTCTGGCCTCAGAAAAGCTGCTTTGAAACTGAAGGCTGAAAGTTGCTGTGAAGCCCATGCAGGGCAGAAAGCTGGGTGCTTTTAGTGGGTGCTGCAGGAGGGAGGCATGCTTGGTATTAAGCCCATTCACCTACACATGCCCATGTCATTTCTATGCCTCTGGCTCTCAGCAACAAGCCAGATTTCTCCAGTTTCTGACCCAGGTGAGTGTAACCCAGCACCTCTGAAATCCCAGAGAGTCCAGGATGCTGTGGGCAAGAGCTGGGAGCTCCCATCCTGCATACACAGGAAGGATCAGCGAGGCAGGGCCCTTGGGGGAATAGAGTGGTCCTTGAGACAAGAAAGACCTTTTCCCCAAGAAGTGAGCAGAGAGAAATAAGAACTGAGGAAAGCTTTAAATATACCCAGCCCTCCTTGCACTGGGTTTGAGGTGTCAGAGGTCTGCTAGCTGATGGCAGTGTCTGCTGCCAGGGCCGGAGAGGGTTCCCAGAAAAAGAACATATCATGTACAGCAGCTGGCCTTCACCGGAGCTGTGTCAGAGAGCACGCAGGAATGAGCACCATCAGCACTGCTCAGAGGGAGCGCTGACCCTCGGGGTGCCGGGGAGGGAGGAGCCCCTGCATGGGAATTCAGCTCTTGGTTACTGCTCGCTCCATTTCCTTGGGCAAGATTTTTTCTCATGTATGTAGGTAAATCCCAATGTGCAAAGGGAAAAAAATGGAAAGGAGAACTTGGACCTTGCTAAGTCACTTCTTTCCTAGGCCATGGATTTCGTGCCTGATTGCCTGTTATTTAGGGACAGAGGCTGCAAAAGGACATCTTTGGTCATCAGACTCAGAATCGTGACATTCAATCTCTGTCACAAAGCAGCCAGTGTCCATTTAAGACTCACTGGACTGTTCTCCCCTTCCTCCTCTGGTGATTAGGGACTTTGTAGTTCCAGACTTGTTTTATTCATAGCCCATTTGTCCTTAGGCTTTGCGCTTAAATAGCTCTTCTCCCTCCCGGGTGTTTAAAAGGAATTATCATATCCCCTTTCCATCCTTCCCACAAATGAAGCTCAGGCGCGAAGGAAGGGCAGTCATGGGCTTTGATTCATTTGGTTTTAGATGAAGGGCACTGGCAGAGCAGGCTCTGGAGTAAGGTCAGGGTGGGCGAGCATGGCGTGGCCACCCCTACCCAGTCTCAACAGCTGCCCCAGCCTGCCGTCAGCTCCTGCAAAATGTCAGGGTCCAGGGCAGGCAGCTCGAGATGGTAACCACAAACACCACACATGTCCTCTGAGTAGGTGAGTGTGAGCTCAAGCTAGCCCTTCTTGGGCCCCTCACTCAGGATAAGGCCAAGAAAAAATGCTCCATTGTGAGCCTGGTGAGACAATGGAACAGATTGCCCAGAGAAAACATGGATGTCCCAACCCTGGAAGTGTTCAAGGGGAGGGGCCTTTGAGCAGCATGGTGCGATGACCCACCCTGAAGAGGAAGTCACACCTCATTTAGTAGATGTCCCTGCCCATGGCAGGAGGGCTGGAACCAGGTAATCTCTAAAGTCCCTTCAGATCCAAAACATTTTGCATTTGTATGAAAGGCATCTCATTTTACAAAAGTGAGACCCTGCCTCCTGAGGACCAGCCCAGCAGAAAGACACCAGGAACACTTGCTGGCACTTTTAGGGGAACCTGACTAGCATGGCAGGATGGCAAGACCAAAGTGGATGGACTTTTCCACATTTCTTCTCAATTGTATTTCTGAAGGGAGGAGTGGCTCGGAAATTCCTGAGTCTCCATGCAGCTCAAGGTCTTATATAGAAATGGCCTCAAATTGCACCAGGGGAAGTTTAGATTGGAAATTAGGAGAAATCCCTTTGTTGAAAGGGTGGTCAAGCCCTGGGACAGCTGCTCTGGATGGTGGTGGAGTCACCATGCCTGGAAGTATTTAAAAGACACGTAGATCTGGCACGCAGATATGGTTTAGTGGTGAGCTGTGCTGGGTTAATGGTTGCACTCAATGATCTTAGAGGTGTTTTCCAATCTAAATTATTCCATGACTCTATCACAACCACCTCCAGAGGTTGTCTGCAACAGCTGGACTGTGATAAGAGCTCCACACTTCAGGGTCAAGACTTGGCCTCGTACTCTGCCAGCAAAGCAAGCCCAAGCTCACAGGGGTCTGCCATGTCTCCAGGAGATATTTGCATTCTTTAGATCTCCTCTCCAGTCATAATTTAGCAGATGAGAAAGGTGCCTTTCAAAGCACATTTATGGCTGTGAAAGTGCAGTTTTAGGAGAGATGATGCTCATGCAGCCTGTCCAAAGTCACTGCTTGGAACTGACAGAGGGACTTCAAAGAAAGAAACATGTCAATAATAGGTAATTCAGCCTTGGAAATTATTTTGGCCACACTTACACAGGAAGATCAAGGCACACAGTTGTTCCTAGATGTCAATGTGCCCATCTGTGAAACAGGGAGTTTTCTGCAACCTGTTTTTGTGACTGGCATGTCAGTGAGTGAAACCCCCTGGGTGCTACTGCTAAAAATCAGCACTCTGCTGGCTGTTGCTGAGTTGAGACCTACTTACATGGCCTTAAATGGGAAGTAATCAATGTACACTTTTTCTTTTTCTTCCTCTCTTCCTTATTTTCTACATTAACTTATCTGTAGTGGAAGCGCTTCTTTTGTAGACATAGAAGCCCAAACACCCTCTTTTATTGCAGGCTTTTGCACACTTTCCTATCCAGCCAAATTCCCCTCATCTCTCACCTTGAGACTTGTTCTGTAGGGACCCAGAGAACTGAGAATTTTTGTGGCATTCATTGAACATGTCTTCTATATCCGTATGTATACTCATACCTCGACACTAAATTGTGTTGAGGCACTGTCCCATAAACATGGCCATTTTCAAAGAAAATGTCTGAAATCTGAGTTTGTGAAGCAAACATAAAAGGGTGCTTAAAGAAAGGGCTCGGGTTTATATTTCTATTTTTACTGATATTTTATATATTTTTAAGATTTTATATTTTTATACCTAGAGATGGGAAAAAAGTGGAATCTCATCTCCTGGTTCCTATGGATTTTTGGGATAAAATATACAGACCTAAACTCATAAAACTTTTTTCTATGTTGCATCAGAAGCAGAGAGAGGCTTTTTGCTATGTATTACATGGCTCTGAACTCTTGTGGGAATTTCTGTTCTCAAGAGAGTTCAAGACCATATGAGGGAAACTACCCCTGAACCAGCTGATCTTGTACTACTTTTTCCATCCTAAGCTGGAAGCTGCAGTAGTTTCAGCACTTGGAAATAAATGAATTAGAAGGTAGAGCTTACACACAGTTTAATCCTTGCCTTTTACTGGACTCAAAATCCTTCTTTCCCTTTCACACCACAGGGAGATACTGGCTGTGTTTCCATGTGTTACAGAATTGGCCAAATATGTTCAGGAGTTTCACTTTGTTCTGCCATTTATTGCTAGAGGCTGGACTGATCCTAGGCCTCATCTGGAGAGGGGAGTACCACATCCCTCTTCTCTTTCCTCTTATCAGCCTGGCTTGTGCTAGGCAAGTTTTCCATGAACTTTCAGTCCAGGGGCACTGTTGCATTGAAGGGACTGAAATATCTGGGCTTGATGAGCCTCTCTTTTTTAAGGCTATTACACACGCACACAGATGGCAAGGGAAGAATGGCAGGGGAGCTGGGACTGAGGAGTTTCAGCAGAAAGAGGATAGCAGAGTGCATCACAGGCAGCCTGCTATGACAGTGAGAACCCCTCAGCTGCTGGAGAGAGCTTCTCAAGTGCAAAAGGAAAGCCCCTAACACCAGTGCTCATTTATTCTTGCTACATGATTCCTAGAGACAGAGGCTGGCCCACTGGAAGGCCAAACTCCCTATGTAGGACATTCAGAGATGAGAAGGGAGAAGGTCTTAGAAGTGATGGTAGGAGACAGGGTGAAACATGGTAGAGGAGATAGAGAGTAGAAAAAAAGCAGAACAGGTATTTCTCAGGTTCACCGCTTTGATCTTTTCCCCTCTTAACCCTTCTTCATGAAAGTTGAGACCATTTAGGACAAGTAGCTTTTTCTTTTACTTGTCTGTTAAACAATTATTGTGATTTTTTGGCTTTTTCGTCTTCTTCACTGTGCTTACCTCATGGAGTGTGCAGAGCTCTTGCAAACATCACCACAGAGTAGGAATGGCTACTGTTATTTCTGGGACTTCTTGGATCAAACTCTGCATTTTCCTGTATGGAGGCTTTTCCCTACTCAAGGTGCAGGTGCTTTCCAGTAGCCAGTGGTGCAGAGGGGAGTCACAGGAGAAAGGTGCACAAAGGAAAGGAACCCTTTAACCTGAGCTGTGAAACAGCCTGTGCTCATGGTATCTCTGCCCAGGATTGTCTTAGAACAATCCTTCCCCAACTCTTTTCCATCCTAGCCAGAAAGCAGTAGGCATCTCAAATCAGTCCTTTGGCTATTTTTCCTGACAGACCAACTCAACAGCCTCCATCTTCCCAATCTGGACCTGAGGGACTGGCACTGCCACCCCTGGAGCTGTTGTCATGAACTAACGATGGTCCAAAGAGCTGCTTTTGCTGCCAGAGGGGTTCAGTTGTCCCTGGAGCCTGTTGTGACCAGGTGGCACCCAGCAGTGTAGGTGGTAAGAGCTGTTAGGGCCACTTCATAATGATCTTCATCTTCATTCCCCTTCTAAACTGGGAAATGACCCTGGGCTGTGTGGGAATTTGTTGATCCAGTATACCTGGATACAGGGAGCTGAACACCCCATGTGCTGTGCCAAATGCAATATCAGCTTGATGACATCATCCCTTTTCTGGTGACAGTGGGTGTGCATCCTCAGCTTTCAACAGTGTCAGTCAGTCCTACATGCTTCTCTTGGAAGGAAATTTTTCTTATTATATCACTTCTTGGTCTGCTGTACAGAGTTATGGTTTAGTAAAGTCCTTAAATAAGTGCTTAACTTTACTTATGTGCTATCATGTTGTCAGCTTGATTTCCTAAGTAAATGAGAGCCTTGTGATTCTCTTCTCTCTCCCCTATCAGCTGCCTAGTTGGCCCTTTTAAACCAAATTTTCCAGAGTGAGAGCTCTCAAACGTAATGAAGCTATTGCAAGTTTTATGAAGAGCAAAGACTTGGAAGGGAAAAGGCTGAAGTGCCCTGAAAGAAGGAAATGTTGCCATATGAGCTGAGCCCCATGGAATTTCAAAGGAGCCAGTTAAGAGAGAGCCTCACGTGTTCTTCACTCCTGGGAGGGGCCCCAGTCAGAGCTTGTTACTGATGAGCTACATATTTCAAGGAAGCCATGGTGGATCTCTCTTGCTCTTTTCTTTGGTGTCTAATATAATTCTTCACGCCTTTGATCTTTGGAATTGTACATTTCTTATAAGGCACATGTGAGAGAAGCAGAAAGGATGGACTATTTGGGGGTTTTCTGGAATTAAATTCTTTAAGCCCATGTGCCCACCCATGCATGTCCATGAGACAATCTGATGTAACAGCCCTTAACCACCTGCTCAGACCTTTGCTTTTCTCCACACCTGCCTGTGTGTTGGATGGAGGCTCACTTTTATTCCTAAGGATGGGCACTGATGACATTGTATGGAAGGGGGCTAAAGACACACTGTATTGCCAGGCTGTGAAAGCAGCATGTCTCAGTGTGAAAAAGCAGGAGAATTGTCAGTAAAGTTAGATGGAAAAACTTGAGGTGCTCTAGAAAGGAGCATCTTATCAGAGGCAGCACCCTGTGCTGGGAACCTCCCAAGACAGCTGGCAAGGATTAGTGAGGGCAGGAGTATTTACCTCTTAGATACTTCATTTCAGGTGTAAAGGACCTTCAGCACTCCAAGTCCTGACCCCTCTACTGAAATTAGATATGTAAAACCTTCCTGAGTGAACTTTTCTCAGGTTTGGCTGGAAGGAGAGCCCTGTCACTGCTCCTGTGCCTACAGAGCAGAGCAGCTCACTACTCTAAGGCTTGCTCAAATTACAAGAGACCTGGGTTCAGCTGCTGACTGCTTCCAGGAATAATGATCCCAGGCAGTTCATCTCACAGGCAAACAGCTCCACATCTCAGTCAAGGAGCCACTGCAGACATTTCTTTCCTTCTCCCCTGTGCTGGTGAACATGAAGTCCAGCAGCTGAATGAGCTCTGACATGGAAAATTAAGAGTGACCCCCTATGGTACAACACATTATGGCTTGAGCTGAGGGAGTTGAATGCTCTCACAAGAAGGAGCAAATTACAACCTGGCTTGCCCACTCAGAGTGCTCCCATGGCTTAAATTAGTCCAGAAATTGGGAGCTGTAGCACCATTTTGGCCTGTGTCGTATGCAGAATAGAACATATCTTTGCTGCATTCTGAGATCCTCTCTCCTTCTGATTCCCTCTGGGTGGCAGAAGCAAAGAAGTGCTCAGTCTGCAGATTTCTCTTGTGCCTGGGCTGTCAGATTGCTGCTGCTGCAGTTCCCAGTCCAGGGGAGGGACTGATCTGAAACTGTGATACATGCACTGAATCAGCACTGCAAGTGCTTTGGAAATTTTGAGGTCAAAGCCACAAGTGCCAGTTGATGTGTGGCACCATTAGCTGGAAGCTGAGCACCAGGGGACTGGAGCACTACAATTATGTAAAGGTCTAGCCCTCAGTCTCTTGCCCAAGGTCACATAAGAAGTCCATAGCAGAGAGCAATTGGAAACCAAATAAATCACCAGAATCCCAAACTAATGTACTCATGGCTGAATCCAATCCTGAAAAATAAAAGCTTAAGGCCAGATTATATTGCAGCTGTTGCACCCTTGATAGCATGGGTGATGGTGTCATGAGGACTCAAACTGATGGTAGACACCAGACCATAGATTCATGGAAACACGAAGTGGCCTGGTTGGAAGAGATCTTAAACATAATCTAGTTCAGAGCCACTGCCATGGACAGGGACACCTTCCACTATTCCAGGTTGCCCAGTACTCCTTTCAACGCGGCCTTGAACATTTCCAGGGATGGGACATGCTTCTGTCAGGTTTCTATAAATATGTATCTAGTAACTGTTTGACACCTATCAAGCACAAAATAGCTATCCTGTTAAACAACAATGTCATTATACAACCAACAATACTCATTTCAGCTGGAGTTCAAACATTACTTTTTTCTTTTCTTTGCCAAATGTTATTTGATCACTCACCTGCAGAAAGTAACCCTTGCCTGACAGGTGAGTACAATCTGGTTAGTTTTTGGACCTTTCTTTCTGGCAGTCATCAGGCTTGTTGAGGAGGTCAGCAGACCTTCAACTTGACACTGAATTTTTTGGGTCCTATCCCTCAGCAAGCATATTTTCTTATTCACGTTTCCTACACTCTCAGGGGTGCAATGCATTTTCTCTCTGGATCTGACAAATAAAGCTGAAGTGTTTCTTCTGCAATTCTGAATTCACCTTCTTTTCAAATATGTCTTTTAGTTAAGAGGCAATATTTGCAAGCTCCTGGTAAGAAATATGCACCTAACAATCGAGGATTGCAGCTGTGTGATTCCCTGGATTACAGCTACAATACAAGAAAGAATGCTACAAATCTACATTGTCACTTTTGCCACGATTTATTTTACTGAGGATTAATGAATCATTCGTTCATGAAAGAATTAACAACACTCTTTTTCCAGCACAGAGGAGAATGGTTGCATTAACAAGCAGCTATAGACTGATTCCAAGCAGGCAACCAAGTGTCAAAAAACAAAAAGGGATTTAATGCTGCTGCACCAGCAGGGATCTTTTGAGATGGGGAGCTAGGATGCCCATTTGCTGCACAGCTTGATAAGGTTTCTTGGCTGACTGCTGCTAGTGGGATAAAAAATGGGACTCAATCCAGAATACAAGTGGGATACTGGCTTGTACAGAATGAGAAAGGATCAAAAAATTTCAAGCTACGGATTCAGGTGCTGAGATTTGGGAAAGCTGAGCTGAGCTGAGTTCATGTTTCTGAGGTTTGCAAGGTTACTTGCTATTGCCTGAATTTCTGACAGACAATCCAGAAAAACTGTTTCCCAGCAAACTGAGAAGAGCACAAAAGAGGCTTTTCCCTGGGCTTTGCAGAATTCAGGCAGGGGCTAACTGAAATCCAACCAAACAAACTTTTGGATGCCCAACCTCCCCTGCATGAGACCTTTTCCCTCTAGAGTCCTGTGGCTCTTCTCCACAACTCTGGGATGTGGTACTGACCCCGACTGGGACATGCAGCGGCACTTACCTCCAGCACCATCTCTGTCATCTGGAACTGCTTCTGGGAGACCTTGTCGGAGCTCACAGGCTCATGGAAGAGCAGGCAGAGCATGTCATACTTCTTCAGTGCCTGCTTGTAATTCTTCTCGTTCAGGTCGATCACTCGGTCTTTCCCATCGTAAGTAGGGAAGTTCAGTCCCTCTTCTGCCTTGCAGCAGAAAAGCAGGTAAAAACCTGCCAGGATCCAGCAAATTGCCTTCATAGGGGCACCCTTAGAGTGCAGCAAAGGGTGGGAAATGTCTCCCTCTTTCTTGATTTGAGAAGAGAGGGAGACCAAGGACTCCAGGTAAAGTTTGAACTAAGTTTCTCCTAGTTTCTCTAAGTTTCTCTCTGCTGCTTTCCTAGAGTTGAGCCCAAACACTGCAAGGCTGGTGGGGAGCAGCAAACTTTGCTGTCCTGTACTCACAACAAAGAGAGAGACAGACGGGAGAAGCTGTCAGGCCAAGCCCTGGATACCTTACATAGCTGTGTCCAGCTCCCGTGTCATTAGGAACTCCATTTTTAGGAAGCAGTTGTTTCAGGCTAAAAATAAACCCTGCAATGAATAAAAAGGACAGATATGACACCATTGAGGGACTTGCTGGCACTCTGCATCATCTGAGAGAGACAGAGTGGGCAAGAGGGAGGGAGGGGAAGATGTCAGTCCTGGGAATATGCAGGGAGGGTTTGAGAAGGGACAGACTTCACTCACACAGGGAGTCAAGGCACAGGTTGTCCTACTAGGAATTGACAAAAATAGAAGGTATTTACTGCAATTTATAATAAGGGTATCTCTCTTTATATCCCTTTGGGCATCACAGTGATTAAGATTTTGATAACAGATCTCAGGTTAAACAGTTTCAGAGCCTCATCTGCACCACTAGAGGTAAAGTCCTGTTTCCTCAGCAGCAAAGGAGGTGAACACTCCTGGGACTTCTTTCTCCTGCCTGGAGCACCATTTGGAGCTGCTAGCTGACATTCAAGGTGCTCTCTGAAGCATATTTTTTGCTTGTGGGGCAGCAGGAGAATCGCTGGCCCTTGGACCTGCAATCCAAAAGCAGAGGGAAGCTTATGTTGCAGCCTCCTGTTTTCACAGCAGTTCCCAAGCCACATGCATTGCTGCCAAGTGGTTCAACCTTATCGTGCTAAGGGGGCTGATGGGTGAGAGGCATGTGCCCAAGCCAGTGTCTTGGGGCAGGAGGCAGGGCTCTCCTCAAGAGGATGGTCAGACGGCACCATCATCACCAGCCACTCTTTCTGGGGCCTGCCTGTTGGACTGGAGCTGGTTTTTCACATAACCCTCTTGCATTTCCCAGCAAGCTGTCGTGAATATTCCTCCTTCTTCATGTCCCAGGGATGGTGGCCAGTTCCTCCTTCTGTGGGAGCTGAGCACCAGCTGCTGCTTTGCTGTATCACCTGCACAGCACTGCTGGGGGAGTGCAGTTCAGAGGCACAGTCCCTCAGCTCTTCCCTGCTCTGACCACGGTGTCACCTCTGACCCATGACTGGCAGCAACAGGCAGGTGGAGGCAGGCCAGCTGGCCACAAGCCAGCCCTGGGGCTGGCATGGATCCACTGGAAAAGGCCTGCTGAAGGGCTGGCAGAGAAGAGCTTGACAGGGGGCACGGCTCCCTTCCCCCTGCCAAAATGATGTGCAGACAAGTGGCCTTATCAGGTCTTTTCCTTGCATGCTGCTCCATCACAGCTTTGCTCCATCCACTCCAGGGAAGAGACAATATCCCTTCTTAATGCAATTGTTTCCATTTAATTGCATGTCTCGGATTGTTTCAACATTTGGGGTAAAATGTGAGCATCACTTAGCAATTGCAGAGTCATAGAATCATTTAGGTTGTAAAAGACTCTGAACATCATTGAGTCCAGCCATTAATCAAATACTGCCATGTCCACCACTAAACCATGCCCCTAAGCATCACATCTACATGTCTTTTAAATACCCCCAGGCACAGGTACTAGAACACTTTCTGGGCAGATTAAACACATCTCCTGGGTGACTTAGGAGCACACATCCTTTCACTTCTATGTCAGCTTTCACTTCCCACCTGAACAGCCTACAACATATTGACTGAAAGCCTCTGGGTAATAGCTTCCAAATCTGTCTGTTTCTCATCTGTTATTTCCAAAGCCTTTTCAGAAGTTCAACATTTGCTGTCAAATTAAAGTCCTAATGACAAAGCCTGAGGAATATGGGTAAAAGCTGAAGCAAGACAAGCCTCCAAAATACACTTCTTAGAGGCAGACTTCAGGGGCAGTCATTTTTAGAGGGAGAGGTAAGTCTGAATTGCTTTTAATGGGAGACACAAGTCTTGTGTCACAGTGGGTGGCAATGGCTGGTTAGGTTTATGCTGAATGTTTAGGATGTAAAACACAAAACCAAGTTTGTGGGATGATTAGGCATACATTAGGATGGTTGCTTGCCTTTGAAGGACTCCTATGGATCTGGGGTGCAGGAGCAGGCTTCACTGGTGTCACAAAGCGCTTTAAAGCAGGAGCACATTAGACAGGGTGTGAAAATGAAACGTTCGCAGCTACTTCAAAAATTGGCTTCTGAGGATCCTGACCTCCTTTATTCTTGTAGGTCTTCAGCAATTGCTCCACTTTGATATTGCTCAAGCTATTTTTGATGCGCTTTTTCTCTAGTCTGAATAACTTTTTAATCTGCCTAAAAATAGGTACAATCCAATTTTCATTTTCTCCTCTTTTTTTTCCTGTCAAAAAAGGATAAAAAATGCTTCTTGTTCACAAAAATTGTTGTTTCGTTAGCCCCACATGAATCTCATTTATCTGCTTGTGGCATGAGTAGCAAATATTTGTGATTTTTAGGCTTCACCTCTGCATCAAAGGGAATTCTTCCATCAGACCAGCCCTGGGTGTCATGGTCACCAGAGAGTCCAACTCTTTGTGTCTCCACTCAGAACCTCAGTGGGGCTGCTAGAACTAAATCTAGTGGATATTTTCTGTGGTCCTCTAGCTCTAGCTGCATCTATATGAAATTCAGGACACCTTGTTCACCAAGGCAGAAGTAATGGTGAATTCCTCAAAGTCAGAACAACTACCTCAATCACCTAAAATTCTTAATTCCAATAAACTTTAGTCAAAGCAGATGTTCTCTTTGCAGTCCTGCCAATACAGGTCTAAAATTCTGTATTCATGTGTTTTGGGATTTTCAGAGAAGCAGTTAAACACTTGAATCTGAGCAGAACTGCTTTGGTTTTTTCCCCTGGGAAACAGCAGAGCTGGGACTGAAGCAGATGCTCCCACAATCTGACAAAGGCCTAAGTGTTGCGCCTTTCTCTTCATCATCTCTCAGTGCTAACAGCAGCACACTGAGATGTGCTCATCTCAACCCCAGAAGCAAAACTCCTTGGAATTTCAAAGTGTGTCCATCCACTCTCAGATAATATTTTAAATTTGGAATTTTGGGGCAGGCTCACTGTCAAGAAAAGTATAGTCTGCAGTTCCCATGCCTTTGGGCAACCTGAGTTTTGTTGAAGGCCCATTTCTACAGGACACTGGCATAAGTTTTCTGTGCATGTCAGATCTTCTTTCACAGGGTAGGAGAAAGAGCAGTTCCCCTCAGGAGGGAAGGATAAGAGGAGCAAAGACATTTCACAGGCTTCTCTGTGAAACTCCAGGTTTTGCCCTCCTCTGTTCACTGGAGATATTTTGTGGTCTCTTCCTGCATAGCCTAGTGTCTTCCTGATCCCCCTTAACTGCCTGTGGTTTCAGCACATGTGTTTCTGTGGGCAGTGTCACACGAGGGAAAGATGGTCTGAACTAAATCCTGAGACACTTGCCTTTCAGCTCAGATATCTCATTTCCTGGCAAAGCTGGCATCTGTTAGTCTCTGATATAAGCTGACTGCAAGGTTCAACCTCCCAGCTCTGATTACTTAGCCATTGACTCCTTCACCCATTCTGTTGCTGCTTCTCAGCCCTGGCTCAAGAAACGAGTACAATGTTTCCCCCAGCTAACTGTCCCAGAGATATTTCCCTGAAAGCTTTCTGAGGAATGAACTGGTAGGGCTCACTGCCTATCCACCCTGACAGGTGCTTATATTGTTTAAACAACCTTCACAACTGGCCCAAAACTTGAGGCAAAGAAAGAGATAATTAAGTGGAAACACTTGCTGTTGGTTTATTCCCTACTGTTGGCTTTCTGGGTCCATCCATCCAGCAAAATCCTAGCTCCAGGGATTTAGCTTGCAAACCCAACCCTGAAATTCATTGAAGTAGGATTTTACTTTATTTCTTCCAATTTTGTGAGGATAGGTAGTCAGTAATACTGCTCAAAACAGTACAACCTCATCCCTTCAATTCAGGCTTGCAGAAATGCAGGGTGGAGATGTAGGACAAAGAAAAATCCCCTTCTTCATGATTTTTTTCCTGCTTGTATTATAAATTAGGGATATACACTTGCTGTTCCTCCCTCCTGGCCACTGCAGCTGCACTCCATGCTGCTGTTCTCACCTTCACTGTCCTTTCTATCTCACACAGTAAAAGACGTCCCCAGCCACTGCTGATCCAAATGCTTCAGTGAGCCTTTTTTCCAGGGCTTCAGGATTTAGGGTTCTGCTTTAGCTAATCTGTTTTCAAGCTTCTAAGACCTTGTGTGTTTTGCAAGATAGGAGCATTCAGAAAATACGCCTTTTGCCGCCAGCTAGCCAAGCAAGGTCAGAGCGGGTAATAGCTTGCAGGGTACTGCTATGACCAGGGTGGGAGCCTCAGAGACACACTGAACTTTCCTAAAGAGACAAAAGGAAACACTGAGAAAAGCTCTGCAGTGTAAAAAACATAGTTCTCTCTCCCTTCCCTTCAGCCCTGAAAGGTGGTAAGTCCTTCGTGGTGCTTTACATTGCTTGTGCTCCAATGCAGTCATGCCAGTGACAGCAGGCAAGTGCAAGGCAGAGGAGCTGTATCATTGGCACTCCCTCCCTTTCTCACCTGTTACAAAAAGCCAGAGATCTTTGTAGTACCTGACACTACTTTTACTGAGGTGTCTTGAGACCTGCTGTGTGATAAGAAGATGCTATAAACCCTTTCTGACTCATGGACACTGGTTTTGATGAGGAAAACCAAATACAGGACAGTCAAAAGCACTTCTATGAAATTATATAGAAGTTGTAAAGGGAAGGTAAAGAAGATAATCCAAGAGTCCTAACTCATTCTCAGACACACAGGCATTTCAAAAAAATCTTGTGGTTTTTTAGGCATTGTGTCCCCCAGAACAAAGTTGGTCTGTGCCACGTTAGGGGGATCATTGCACCTCTGCCTTTGGGACCTCATCTGGCTCCTGTGACTTGTACATGTCAAAAAGTAATTTAGAAGGTCAAAGCTGGGACTGTCCCAGAAGGACTGGGATACTCACCTCTTAATGAGCTAATAATCTCTACACAGCAAGAAAGGATTTAACTAAGGCATCACTGTGGCCAAATGGAAATGTGCCCATTGGCATATATGGAAATGGGAGGGAAAGATAAAGAAACTAATTGAAAATGACAAGTGTTAAGAGAAATTCTGGAAGGAGACAAGGCTGCTGCTTCATGCAGAGGTCTGACAAGGGACATCTGAGGGCAACCTGTTGTTGTGGTTGTGGAACCCATCAGGTGGACTGGAAAAGGTGGCAGATAGTTTGCAATGCGACACAGAGGCAGTCACCTGCCTACCCCTCCCAGCTGGGCTGGGAGCTCTGCCAGCCTGTGGCAGCAGGGTTGTATTTGTCCACATCCAACTCACCCTGGAAAGGGTAGAGGGGCTCCCTGGAGGGCTTCCTGCATGTAGCACCAGGATGGGAGAATTTTGTGCATGTGACAGGCGCAGGCTGGTTAGTAAAATCTTTGCTTTGCTGGTAATCACAATGAGTTGGAGCCCTCCAGCTGTGACTCAGAACTATTCCAGTTATGCTGCACAAAGCAGCCCACACAGAGCCCTGGCCACAGTGCTGCCTGCAGTGGGTTCCTGCCCATCTTCTCTTCTGCAGGACCTGGGAGCAAGAAGGGGTCTGGTATGCATCTGGCACTGGGACCTTCAACATTTTTTGATTTATAAACTCCTAAAATATGCTGGTGTCACTGCAGATCCCTGCACAGCAATTTTAAGCTGACTGATGAGAGGTCCTTTTTTTTTTTTCCCAGATACCTCTAATACACTCTACTTCAGAAAAACCACCACACCATTTCACTGCCACCCTGCACTGTTTGATGCCACTTTCTTCTGCTGAGATATCACAACTGAGGAGTTAAAGCAGTTGCCCCTGAGACAGTGGCATAATATCCCCTCAAGGGGAAAGGTGTGGGTGGGTGCTTCATGAGGGACAGGAAGGGGCTGTGGATAGGAGATGGATGTTCAAGTTTTCTACAGTGACAGGCTTCCCACAGGGCTTTGGAAAAACCCTTCCATGTGAGCTGTGCAGCAGGGTCCAGGGATGATACTGCAAGGTGCTTAGACATCAGACTCACAGGGATTAGTGCTTTAGGTGGGCAGGGAGCCTGGGTCAGGTCTGGGCTCCTGAAGGTTTTGGCATTCTGGAGAGCTGGAGAAGGAGATGCATCTGCTGCTGACCATGTTTTCAGAGGAGCTGGCTCAGAAACCAGGCCAGGCATGTTCCTGTGAAAGGTGTTGAGATCTCAGTGAAAGCCCAGTGATCCACAGCCAAGCCATGAGCTAGTGTGAAAGTTTGGCCCAAAGATGGTGCCCCAAGAACTGGAGTGTGAATGGTGCAGACTGAGCTCTGACCCAGGGACCTGAGCAATTACAAATGATATCATAATAATGTAATTATTATTAATAAATAAAAGAAATAAACCACATGATCTGACACAGTATGTTCCCCTCTGAAAAATCTTTAGGGCATGTACAGCCCAGCCATTTCCATCAGTCCCCTGCCTTTTTCTTGGAGGAGATGGGATCACTGGACTCTTGCCCAGCCTTGGCCATGATCGGTATGTCCGAGCCTGTGTCCATGTGTCTGTCTGCATGCACCCATGCATGCACGCATTAACCACTGGCACTGCTTCCACCCAGCTCTGCCAGGCCAGACTCTAAAAGATGGAGCCCACATGGAGCACACCCATTTGGGGTGGACAGGTCTGGGGTGACACCTGCACCTCAGGTTTCTCCTAGCCATGAGGGCACCAGCATGTTTAATAACATCCTGATGATTGGAGGGGTGTTTAATTTAGTGGTGCGGCGCCTGCTGCTGCTGACGGAGCTGTTCCCAGCAGATTTACACCTGTTTCTGTGGAGTGGCTGCTCAGCTCTCCTCTGCTCTCAGCCTCTTGTGCTGCCCCTCAGAACCTTCCTCCTCCCCTGCCTGGATAGTGACGCCTGTTGGGGCCCAGCTGACAGGCTGGGAAGCGCTGGGGTGAGCTCACTGTGCCACCAGGAGCCTCATTCCTTTTGAATGATGAGCCAGACAAGCTTAGCACGCTCCTTAATTTTGTAAGGAGACAGAGAGCATTTGCTGCTCTTGAATTTCTGCTCCATTTCTACCTTCTTCTTCTCCTCTAACTGAGTTTTATACTGTCTGGGATGGCCCTGAGTTACTCTAAAAAGTTACTTTGTCAGGTACTTGTATTTCTGGGGTGAATGAATTTCCAGGCAGTCTAGATGTCTTCCAGGCAGTCCATTATGCATCCTCTGGGTATGGTTTTTTTTTTTAGTGCCAGGCAAATTTTGCAAATTTTTCAAATTCTTCCATGTGAATAAGTTCTACTGGCAGCAAACCCACCATGGATATTGGTATGTAGCTGGGTGCAGTTACACAGTGCTCCCAAGAATTCAGACAAAATGGCTCAAGTATCCCCTTCTTTGGATCCTTAAGTCAGCCTAGAAATATGGAGATCTGAAAAGAGTCTTGCTTGAAACATCTTTCTCTGGCAACTTCAGGGTGCCTTTGCTCAGGTTTTTACCTGCAGTCACAGAAGAGAGAAAAGCTTCTCTATTAAAGCATCTCTGTTCAAAAATGAAAGTGGAAATATTTGGGTAATAGCATGAAACCTGTCATGAAAAGCCACAGAAGGATCTGAAAATCACAAACTGTAGGATGATATGGTGGAAGGTTAGTGGAAAGTTGGAGACCTCGCCTCCCTCCTTGGGATGCAAACTGTTGCTGCATCTGATGACGGGAAGAGGCCTGTAACAGAATCACAGAGTCATAGAGCAGTTTGGATTGGAAAGAACCTTAAAAACCATCTGGTTCCACCCCCCTGCCATGAGCAGGGACACCTTCCACTAGACCAGGCTGCTCAGAGTCCCATCCAGGCTGGCTTTGAGCTCTTCCAGAGATGGGGCATCCACAGCTTCTCTGGGGAACCTGTTCCAGTGTCTCACCACCCTCAGAGTAAAGGATTTCTTCCTAATAGGTAATTTAAACCTACTCTCCTTCAGTTTAAAGCCACTATCTCTTTTCCTGTCACTACATACCCTTGTAAAAAATCTCTGCCTTATTGAAAAAATGCCTCTGCCATACTGAAAATCAGCCACAACCCACATTTCATGCGGGTAATGGAAACATTTGGGCAGTGGAAAAAATTTTGCAGCTCCTTCTGAATCTTTTTTGCCCCCTCTGTAGAAATGCCCCCTCACTCTTGAAGAAACATTGGCTTGCCTTGATGAAGAGTCTCTTCATCCTGGGACGGAGCACTGGCCCATTGGCTGTGTCTGCTGTGGGAAGCTGGGAAGCAGAGGCTGGCAAGCAGAGACTCGACCTGGGTAGGCTGGATGCTCAGAGGAGCCCTGCTGGAAGGAAGATCCCCCAGCAGCAGCCTCGTGCACCAGCACTGTCCTGAGAAAGAAAGAAAAAAGCCCAACACCCCCAGAAACATGCAGCCAATGCTTTCCTGGAGGAAAAAGCAGTAGCTGTGTCTCTCCAAGACTGGGGCTAGCAGGTGTTATACCAGAGCATGGTTTGGCTTTTCTTTCTAACCTGAGGTTTCTAGTTAAGCACCACCTGGCAGCACCCCTGAGCTGCAGCCTGGCTCATGGTTTCCATAAAGGGCTGCTGGGTTCACTCATATTTATAACGCTTGCCCCGGCATGGCGTGTCAGCTTGCAGAGGTCAGCTCTCCCCCGGAGCAGGGAGTCATTCCACAGGCTGTGCTCCTGTTTCCATCCCTGCCTGCCAAGGGGCCTCCCACCCCTTGGCAGATGGCACCTGGGGGTGGCTGGCTGAGGGGCATGGCAGAACGGTCTGAGGGGTGAAGGGCACGAGGAAACAGGCACGAGGAGATACAGTGCCTGGTTTCTCATGTAAACTCTATGAGGGAGGTGTGTGCCTTTCTTTAGTGCTCCAGGGAAAGTGGGAATCACTACATCCCTGTGGGAGACAGGCTGTCTGCAGGCAGGTGAAAAGTTTTCTTCTTCAGGTGCATTTTAGTAGGTACTGTGGGTAAGGAGGATCACAAAAAACTAAGGCATGGCTCCAGCTTGGTCCCTTCTGCTCTGAGTTCATCAAAGATGGCTTCAGACTGACTCTTAGAGCTGCCAGCTGTACCACGTGGTACACTCTCCAAATGGAGTTGTACCAAAGAGAAGATCAGACCTCCAAATGCCAGCCTGTGGCCAACATTCAGACATTCCTCATGGCTTGGCAGCAAACCTTGACATTGCTCTCAACAGGTCCCTTGCTGGGTGCCGTGGTCCTAGAGAATGCTGAAGGTCCCTGACTGAGGGGTATTTTGATGGGCTGGAGACAAAAGCCAGCTTGGAGGATGTGACAAAAGCCAGCTTGGAGGTTTTAGAAGTCAGGCTGTACGCTGATGGTGTTCCTCATCCTCTTGTGGCTCAGAGCACGTGCATGGGGTGAGGAACCAGCCCTGCCAGCTCGGCCCTTCCGCCTCTCAGGAGCCGCACGTCACAGCTGTGTGTAGCACCCGCACGCTCATGGCTGCAACTAAGCTGCTACAAAGCTCCCTGGATTAGCAGGTGTGGATATACAGGGCAGGGATGCAGTAATTTGAGCTGGAGTAGTTAGTGCAGTCAGGCAAATGTCACATGGAAAAAGAGGACCTAAAATGATCTAGCACAGCAGTTTGTGCTCAGTCCTTACTGGACTGTAGATAACTTTATTTTAGTAAATACAACTGATACCTGTTCATCCCTGGTCAGTGTATTTTTCTTGTTGGGTTCCTTCCTTCCTTCTTTCCTTCCTTTCCTTCCTTTCCTTCCTTTCCTTCCTTCCTTTCTTTCTTTACAGAGGGAAAGATTTTCAGGAGGATTACAGATCTTTCATTATGCTGTCTGGGATGTTTCGACAAAGCCACAAATACCCACCTCACCATAAAGTGCTGTTTTCTGGACTACTTACATTACTGTTTTGCCAGAGTTAAAGCCTGAAGATTTATGACCAACTTTTTTAGCTGCTTTTAAAGACCAGTTTCAAGCTGCAGTCATTTCAGGATCATTATTTAATTTGCAAGTAGCAGATTTTTGGGGTTTAAACAGCCAAGTAGATACTTAAGGCCAGTTTTGTGAAGATGTGAAACCCTGATGTTTTTTCCTGCTCCTAGAGTTTGTTCTGATTGCTATTTGTCCAGATCAGACCCACAGAGGAGAGATTTAGGCAGCTACATGAATCAGAACAGGGCCTGAGTCACTGATGAATTTAAAATTTTTCAAATCTGATGAAGAGCCTGAGTGTTTAAGACTGACATTAGCCCTTTTGACTTCCACGTGTTGTGATCATACACAGAACTATGTGGCTGAACATGATCGTTTATCCTGACAATGTCAACCCAAATAACTGCACATGCTGAAAAGGAGACTACTCAGCAATCATCTCAGGCAGCCTTTACATGACATTAATTGAAGTGCTAATTGAAAAAAACACAGCTAAAACTCTCCAGTGGCAGAAACCACAGATCCTGCAAGATAAAGTACTTTAAAAGTGGGTTTTAATTCGATAGAATGGTTTGGACTGAAAATACGTCTTTTGACATTTTGAACTGCAATATTTTCATTTTTATCCAAAATTCCCTTCCTGTACCTAAACTGTGTCTCAGATGAGAGCTGGGACACCACTGCTTGAGGATCAGGCATGTGCACACACACACACACATTTACTGGAAACATTTGGAAGGAAACCTGGGGAGTCTGATACTCAGGAAGAGGTTGTAGGAGCAACCAAACCTGCCCAGAGTTATCCAGCCCTGAGAGATTTCACTTATTAAACTCTAGTGAACCAAACACTGTGACCAGCTGCTGTCTTATAGCTATCCAGTGTCAGTAGCCTGGCTTTTTTTTTTGGCCGGTAAATTAATGTACACAGGTGGGGAATTTATTAGCATAAGTAAAATTAGGAAGCAGCACTCCATCTATCTCCCCTCTGACACTGACAGGCTGTGAGATGTTGACCTTCTCTGAAGTGTTAGTCTGTATGGCCCTGAACCCAGCAAAAACACTTAGGCCTGCGCTTAATTTTGCATCCCATTAGGTCTGCCCTTGTTCTAGAAGTTAAGTATGTGGGTCACTGTTTTCCTGGATCAGAGCCCAACTCCTGAAGGTCCTTCAAGATTTAGCTAGATAGAGCTTCTTAAATGATATGATGCAATTAATGGAATGGGATTCTGCTCTCTTTTCTGCTAGTGGCTGATTTGTGATGGGGAGGTTGGGCTGTGCAGAAGTATATAGCCAGCCATGAACAGTTTCTCACAAACTATCAACTATAAACACGTCAATAAGTTTAATTATCAAAGTCTCTGGGAGATCAGCCTTTTTGTAGCTGATAAAGGCTGTCCCTCCTTGCAGACCCAGAATCCACATGCTGAGGTCTAAATTAAGAGCCAAACTCTGAAGCTCAAAAGTGACTTTGGTTTAGCAAGAGCTGTCAGAACACTGAGAGAAGCTACTGCAGGATTATCAGGTCTTCAGATTGAGCTGGTGGCTTTTGAGTATCCTTGGTGGGGGGGATGCAGCCCCCTGTATCACTTGTATGGTGGTGTGCCTGGCATGGCAGGAGACAGGGACTGATCTTTCCCTCTCCTCTGACACAGGCAAAGGAGGTGACTGTGACCTAGAAGCACAGAATCACAGAATGTTTTGGGTTGGAAGAGACCTCAAAGATCATCTAGTTCTGGGGAATCTGAGAAGCGTCTTGCTCATGATATTTCTCTAGCATGGCATTTCAGGGTGCCTATGCTCAAGCTTTTACCTGCAGTCACAGAAGATAGAAAAACATCTCTAAAAGCATCTGAGTTTGAAATTTGAAATGGAAATGTTTGGGTAATAGCACGAAACCTGTCATGAAGAGCGACAGAAGGATCTGAAAATCACAAACTGTAGGATGATAACAGTGGAAATTCAGCAAAAACTTGGAGACCTCGCCTCCCTCCTTGGGATGGCTGCAAACTGCTGCTGAATCTGATGGTGGGAAAAGGCGTCACGGAGTCTTAGAACAGTTTGGGTTGGAAAGGACCTTAAAAACCATCTGGTTCCAAACCCCCTGCAATGAGCAGGGGCACCTTCCACTAGACCAGGCTGCTCAGAGTCCCATCCAGCCTGGCTTTGAGCTCTCCCAGAGATGGGGCATCCACAGCTTCTCTGGGCAACTTGTTCCAGTGTCGCGTTTTTGAGACCCTCAGCTTTTCCTCAGCTTTAGATGCTTGTGTCCAGCCGGTCCCTGTTTTCCCTCTGCTCCTTTGCGGCCTCTGCCGTGCCCGCCTCACGTCCCCGGCCCGCGGCCGCCGCCTCACGGCGAACCGCCAGGTGGCGCTGCCGCCCCGCGCCTGGCGCCGCGCGCCCCGCCCGCCTGTCCCGGCGTGAGGGGCGGCCCGGGGGGACGCAGGGACAGCCCGGAGGGGACGGCCCGAGTGACCAGGGACAGTCCGAGTGACAAGGGACAGCTCGGCGGGGACAGCCCGAGTGACCAGGGACAGTCCGAGTGACCAGAGACAGCCCAAGTGACCAGGGACAGCCCGGCGGGGACAGCCCGGGTGACCAGGGACAGCCTGCCATGGACAGCAGGGCAACCCGCGCCTGATGTCGCATGGGCCGTACCGTGCCGTGCCGTGCCGTGCCGTGCCGTGCCGTGGCCTGTCCCGCCCGCTCGGTGCTCCCCGGCCCCTCGGCAGCCCCGTTCAGAGAGCGGGTCCGGTTCTAGGGGCGCCTTCGCCGTGTTTCGCTGATGGTGCCCGCAGTGTGCGCCCATGGCCAGGAAATCCAAGAGAATTCTGGGGTGCTTTAGGAAGAGCAGTGACAGGAGGTCGAGGGGGTGATCCTGTCCCTCTGCTCAGCCCTGGTGAGGCACATCTGCAGCGCTGTGTCCAGTTCTGGGCTCCTCAGGACAAGAGAGATGTGGACATCCTGGAGCAGGTCCAGTGGAAAGTTGATTAGATGATTAAGGGACTGGGAGCACCTGCCTTGTAAAGAATGACTGAGGGAGCTGCACCTGTTCAGCCTCGAGAAGAGAAGACAGAGAGAACCTTATCAATGTGTTTAAATATCAGAAGGGAGGATGCCAGGAGGATGGAGCCAAACTCCTGTCAGTAGTGCCCAGCAACAGGACAAAGGGCAACAGGCAGAAACTGGAACACAGGAAGCTCCACCTGAACATGAGGAAGATCTTCTTTACTGTCCAGGTTACTGAGCACTGGACAGATTGCCCAGAGAGGATGTAGAATCTCCTTCCATGGAAATATTCAACAACCATCTGGACACGATTCTGTCCAGTGTGCTCCCCGCCCTGCCTGAGTGGGGAGGTTGCACCAGATGATCTACAGAGATCTCTTCCAGCCTTACATATGACGAAATTCTGTGTTTTTACTAGGACCTATACAGAGGTCTGGGCTCCAGAGTGGTCCCCGTGGACAGTGTTTGTGCAGCTGACAGAGTGTCTGCGAAGGAGTGGCAGGGATTCACAGGACTTGGAGGTAACTGCTAGAGTGAAATCAGGTCTTGGCTTTCCACTTTCAAATTCTGAGGCTCCCCCTGGCCCCCAAAGTTGCAGAGGGCTCAGCTCATAGCTTGAAGCCATGACCTATGGCAGGGTTTTCAAGAGTCAGAAACCAAACTGTAAAAAAGCTCACCCCTTCCCAACCAAATACACACATAAAAGTCTATTTATGTAAATTAAATCTTATGATTTATAAATGGTCATGTAACTTAGGCAGCTGCAATTTTTGAACAGGTAAAGATGGGTCTGCTACATTTTAGGGGTGTGATAAACCCTTCCCCCAAGGCTGAATCCAGCGCCAAGGCACACCCCCACCTTCCCCGCGGTGGGACGCTTTTTGTACGTTCTTCCAGCGCTGATGGAAACAAAGCTACACGGCCAGTTGGGCTCAGGTTTAGCCTTGTCTGCTGGGGCCCCTTTTCATACCAATTCAGACAGCCTGGCATCAGTCCCCCTCTTTGTGCGCGGGGGAGAGGGGCAGGTCGGGGCAGGAGGAGCGGCGGGGGCTGCAGGCAGCGCTGGCGGGCACAGATGGTGTTATTTCCCCCCAGGGCCGCGGGGTGCCCGCAGCGATGCTGGTGCTGGCTGAGCAGGGCGCTGGGATTTGCATGTGCCCTTTGCACGCCAGGCGCCGGCTATTTAAATGACAATGGGGCGAGGGGCAGGTTAGGTGTATATATATAGACAGAGAGATATTTCTCTGTCTGCGCGGGCTGCTGCTGGCAGCTGCAGTCCAGCAGCCATCCTCGCCTCCCCTATCAATATCCTTTCCCCTGAGCTGGAAGAACTAAGGGATAATTTAGTCTTTATGCTAGTTTGGACTTTGTCTGATTACCAGCTGAGCCTGATTACACAGGCCTTGCTGTCCCTTCTGGGAAATAGTCCAGACAGCACAGAGGTGCCACTGCTCCTCCTGCCTGTTTTGCCACTGCCAATCCCTCAGATTTTATTTTGGATTGCAGGAGGGGTGGCTTGTTCTCTCTGCTGTCCTCCCTATGCACCCACTGTCAGGGACCAAAGGACCCAAGTTTTTCTTGAGGTTTTCGTAAATCACATTCACACACAGGGCTTGAATACCACCATGTAGAGGCAGCTGATGGGGAGCTGGGCTCTTGTGACTACTGATGACATGGAGCTGGGTCCTGCAGCAAGGAGCAAAGTGGGGCCCATCTTCAAGTGAGCCTCCTTATTCACCCCAGTTTCCCTTTCCTTTCACTCTTTGGCACCTCAGTATGTGTCAGTGGGTGCCTTGGTTATGTGAGTAACTGGGAGAAAGGGTGAGCTGTCAGGTAGAAACCAGTCCAAGCAGCAAAGCTGAAGATCTGTTCCAGCTGAGCATCCCAGCTCCAGCTATTTC
The DNA here is from genome assembly GCF_028551555.1 of Melozone crissalis. NCBI lineage: Eukaryota > Metazoa > Chordata > Aves > Passeriformes > Passerellidae > Melozone > Melozone crissalis. The sequence goes on along the minus strand of NW_026535786.1, from coordinate 15,717,249 downwards.
ACTGGGAACAGAGCGAGTGGCAGGCCAGGCAGCATTGAAGTACTGGGAAAAGACAGCAGCCAGCAGTTGCAGTCCAGCAGCCAGCCCATTCTCCCCCACCACTTGCCACTTAGGAGCACTTGGATCAGCCAGACACAAAATTCAGATCTCCATCCATATCTGCAGTTCTACAGAGTTCAGAGAAAGTGAAGTTTTGGCTTTGGGCTTATGCAATTTTCAAAGCTAATGAACAGATGGTGTTTTACTTGCTGTCTCCAGCCCCTTTGTATTAGCTGTGATCCAAGTCTAAACACCATAGATGAATTAGGATGGTCATGTTCCCACATTCACTTGGAGAGGAATTATGTGGGGAGATGGAGGGACATAATGCAAAAAGTCCTGGAGCCAGGACCAGTTTAAAAACACCTCTGCACAGCTGGAACAGTGTGTGTTACACAGAGGAGTTGCCACAACTTCTGAAGCTCAATGAAATCACTTGACCCTTGACTTGAACTAAGACCTCTGGTTATTGATCCCAGGAAAACTTTAGAGAGAGGGCTGTTGCATTCTGCCTGCAGCAGCTCTGGCTTCTGAATGGCTCCTCCTGTTTTTAGGAACTGTCACACTGAGCTCTCCCTTAGCCTCTCTGCACTGACCACACCTTGTGGGTTACTAGGACTGTACAAGAGTTTGGCTCCATCATCTCTGGGGCTCCATTTGAAATAAGTGTAGGCTGCTCTTATATTGCCTGGTAGCTTCTCTTCACCAGAGTACAAGCCCAGCTCCTAAAACCTTTTCTCGTAGGTTATGTGCTTCAGGACCCTCACCATCTCAATTGATTCTTCCAGGTTTTTCAACATCCCTCTGGAACTTGGGAGGTCCAAACAGAACAGAATATCTAGGCACAGTCTCACCAGCACTTAGGAGCAGATTGGGATAATTTCTCTCAATCTGCTGGCCACTTTCCTCCTGATGTAGTCTAGAATGTGGATGGTATTATTTACAGTGACAACACTCTCCTTGACCTCCGCTTGTAATCCCCTGGGCCTTTTCAGCTGGGTATAAACAGGTATATTTTCACTGACAGATCATACATGCCCAAGGAGTGCTCCTGGTAGCACTGGTCATGGGTCTAGGTGGCATTTGGGATTTGACCCCCTGAGTCCCATTGGTGGTGGCACCCTGGCCATTTTTCTGTGTCCTGTTCCATGAATCTGAGACAATATGAGAGCTTGGGGAGCAGCGGGGTGCACCAGCTGCTGAGAACTGATGCAAGCAAGTGTCAGAGAATGGAGCTCAAGCACTGGTTTGTCTGGTGGCACCAGGGGTGCTGACCTCTCCTGTGACACTGCAGGCTCAGGTAGCACAGTGCTGTCCTGTGCTCTGAGGCACAGATGGTCTGAAAGAGACTCTCTAGTACATGGTGGAGCAAAACATCACACACAATGTTGTGACAACTCTATTGGACCAGAGAGCTGTCTGTCAGTATCCTGTTTCCAAGCATGACTAGCAGCAGCTGTGTAGGGAAAAGGTCTCACTACCAGGAGGAGGATCAGTGTCAGGCCTATCTTTGTAGCCTTGGGACATTTTGGAAATATCCACAGAGAGGAATTTGATCAATCTTTCCATGAGACAGACTGAATGAAGCTGGATAACTCACAGCCCAAAACATTGGCTGATTTTGCAGTGGCACTCTGAACTTCTTTTCATTGTACACAGATACTTGTGCCCTCATAGGTAATTTAAAGGTGGAACATCTCCAAGTTATTGAAATGTTCTGTATTAATAGTTCATTTTCAAGCAGCTTTTTGCTAAGGCTTTATTTAAGGTGAAGCAAAATGTTTTCATTGATCTGAAACTCACTTCTTTGAGGTTTTTCTAAATGTGCAATTTCAAGTTCCAGGCTGCTTTTCTGGTATGGGTTGAACACAAGAGTTGAAGTTTTAAAATTACTGCTGCTAAAGACACAGAGGAAAACTATGGAACCTCAATACTCCTAGACTTCAGTTGATCTTTCTGTTAAGTTTGGGGGAGTGGGTTTGTTATTGTAATGGTCTGGGTGAAAGCATTGCTATTTTTTGCCAAGAAGAGTGCAAGCTGCTGAGCTGTGTCATGTTTGCCAAGCCCAAACTTCAAGTGTTTTGCTTTGAAGAGCTTGGGGCCTGTGTTCCTTGGTTGGCTAACTGGGATTTTAGGAATAGAATCAATTTTTGATAAATGATGCCATGTAGACATGCTAATGTGCAAAGTGTCAGCCTCCAGATAACAATATTGTTCTTACAGCCTGCTGAAAATGGTGGTTGGTGATTTGGTCTCTCCTGCTAACCATTGCTTGCCTAAAGTGCAATTAAAGCTGAAGTGAAGTCCAGTTCTGGGCTGGGAGCACTGGGAGGTGCGCTACAGAGATCTAGGGCTTTCTCCAGAACATTGCCTTGTTCCAAGTGATGTGTCCTGGCCCTGGCTCTCTTTGCCATGCTATTTGTGCTGCCATCACTTAGGAGAGCTGTGCTACACCTGTTTTCTGCTGCTGTGGGCCCCTCCAGGTTCATTAGCTGTGCTCTGCACCGTGCTGAAGTGGTGCTGCTGCAGGACACGAGCTGTGCTTCAGCTGCTGAGAGCAGCTGTGCCTGAGGGCCACGGGGCTCGGTGCAGGGCCTCCACCTTCATGGTGCAGCTCATGTGCAACCTGGACCCGCTGCCTGCAAGCCTTTGGCCTGCTCTGTGCCAGTCCATGGTTGGGTAGCAGGGGGCTGCAGTTGTGCTCTGCCCCCGGCTGCTGTTATTTATGGAAACTGGGCAACTGTTCATGGAAAAAGCTGGTTGGTGCCTTGCCAAGCGCTCCTCTGCGGGCAGTAACCTGCCGAGCACGTGTGCGTGCAGTGGTGTTCAAAGGGGGCGTGCGGCTATGGAAACCTGCCTCTGCATGCCCAGAGAGCGTGTGAGAGCCTGCGAACAGAGGTACTAATGCTCCTCTGCCTTGGCTCCCCTGTGATCTTCTGCAAACAGCCCTGCGGGGAGAACCACTTCATTTTCTGCTCTGCATTCCCTGTGCTCACATACCTGGGGAAAAAATGACAGCTCTCTTTTCTTGAGACTACATGTCAAATGCCCGGGGCTGTAATGAAATATAGATCTACCTGATGCTGGACATAATACATGGGTGTTTCATTCTACACTTGAGGAAAGAGCCTGCCATGTCTCCAGCTCACTGCAGCCTACTGCAGCTGGAGGAGAGCCATTCCCTAGCTTCACTCACTTTACTACCAGACACCTAAAGTGTCTAGTATATGGTGCTCTTTAGGGTGTAGTGAGGCTCCTTGGGAAATATGATCAACTACAAAGATCATTCAGGGGCTTTAACCAAAGACCCTATTTGGGGAATTGGCTCCTGACTACTCATTTCACCAGTGTGCACAAGAGCCACCTTGGTGTCTGTTATGCTTCTGGTCTGGGACATTCTTGTTAAGCAGTGCAGACGTCTGGCACATCTTCCTCTCAGGCCTGGCCCCTTTAATGCTGGAGAGGACAGATGAACAGAACTGAGGCAGAGCTGACCTGGAGAGGAAGGAAGAGGCAGGGAGACCTGAGTTGCCCAGAAATGCTCTCTGCATTGCAGTGACAGTCACCACCCAGAAAGGGGAGCAGAGGAAACTCTGTATCTGGAGGAACCTGCCATGCTCAGACAGAGACCCATTCTGCTGCAGCTCCAAGCGTGGCTTGAGCCCAGTGTGTGGCTGCAGTACAGCAGCTTAATGAGTTGCCACATGTCAGCCACACTGCGGTAGCCATCTGTGTCTGATGGATGTGTGGTGTGCAGTGGGGTGCTGAGGAAGCTACCTCACCTCCCCATCTTTGCTATTTCAAGTGGCTTTGAGTTTATCACAGGCTGCAGGCATTGATCTCTGCTCAGCTGCCGTGGGGTGGTGAGCCACCAGGCTGCAGAGCTTGGAGCTGCTTGCCCTTTTCCAAAGTGAGGAGTCAAGCTTTGCTGGAAGGAGACATTTCCTCACATACTGCCCATGAAGGCATTCACTGTGACAGGAGATCACTGAGGCCAATGACTATGCCCAATGCAAAAAAAAGCATCAAGTATTTATTTAAGTGGGCCTTCCAAGTGATCTATCAGTAAATATGCAAAAATATGCAAGAGCCATGAGGGAAATGGAAGAACCCAGCTTTGAAGTGTTACAGCCTACCCTGGCCACAGTGTTTATGAGATATTCTTGATGAACAGGTAGTGCATCATGGAGGACTGCACGTTTTTGAGCACCTTTTCTGGACAAGGCAGCCTTAGCCCATGCCAGGAGACTGAGCTACACGAACCTTGTCCTTAGTCTGGCAAGTTCAGCCTGAAACCTCTTTACACAGCTCATATCAGACCAAAACAAAACCATTGCTCCCAGATCAGGCGTTAGGCTGATTTAATGACTACCTTTTTTAAAAAAAAAATCTCAACACCACATCGGTGAAGGTTATTTTTTAAATTGGGCAGCTGAAAAAGAAGAAACAAAATGAATGACCTATATGGACTTCTATTAAAAGAAATAATTTTTAAATAGTTGCTGAGGAGTCATCTTTGGTAAATGCCTAGTAGCTGGCTCGACGTGGGTCTTCTGTCTGCCTTTGTGTGCGGGTACATATGGTCTCAGTGGATATGTGTGGAGTGGAAGCAGTCCTGTTCTGTAGGTCCCCTGTGCTCAGGTTTGTGTTTGTGTACTGGGAGCGTTAATGAGAACAGACTGCCTTTCTTTCCCTTCGTTCCCCAATCCCATCTGTTCAAACAAAAGGCTGAAAGGGAGAGAGAGCTGAGACCCTGCTGGTCAAGAGGGGATGGATAATAACACATATCCTTGGGCTACATTTCAGCACATGCAACCCTTTCAAGCTGTGCTAAAGCTTTTATTCAGGCAAGAGAAAGAACAACCAATATAAAATAAGGATTTTTTTCTTCTTTTTAGAAAAGCTGCATCAGGCCCGAAGGATGCAACATTCCGTTCTTTCCCTCTAACATTTTATAATGCTGGATTATCCAAAAAAAGGGTCCAAACCCGTACTGATTATATATTTGTGTGTGTACAGACAGAGCATGATATTGGGCTAGAGCGAGTGACATATGCAGAGGGGCCAGGGATGGCTTAGAAAGTCAATTTTCACTCTGTTTGCACATGGTAACAGTTCCAGATTCGTGTAATTAACTATACATCAAAAGGGTGTGAAGGAAGATATATTCCTCTCCACCTTGGGGATTTGATAGGTACTTTGCAATTCATGGTTAACCCCCCATTCACATATTTGTCATTATGGTCGTGCCAAACAACTCATCTGAAGATCAAAACAGCTTTCTTGGGGGCTGTAACAGCGAGAGAAGCACAAGAGATGGCACCTCGAATCCCAGAGCGGGTACGGAGCGGCAGAGAGCGATGCAGCCCTGGATGGCGGCGCTGGTGTTCAGCCCTCCGCCAGCCGTTCCAGGGACGTCATAATGGTTTACGGGAGAAAAATGGTCTCAAATGCCATTAGTTTAATGCTTCATAATGTCGTTGTGTCTGTTTTAAATGCAATCACCGAGCTCAGGGGACACCCAGGACTAAAATAAAAGAAGAGGAAAAGCGTTTCCAGAAACGTAACGATGGAAAAGGAGGCAGGGAAATCTTTGGCAAGCGAAGAAATGAGATTCAGTGGTTCTTTTCCACTGAGCAGGTAGCACATGAGTAATTGGTATTGGATGGCTAAAGGGATATTCATCATGAGAACTGATTGCACCCAGGTTGTAATAAATACACCGTAGTAACATAATCAGTCTGGAGGCAGAGGAGAGTTTTGCAAAATACAAGACCTGATCCTGGCTGAGATTTTCAGAAAGAGTCATTTCAAGTAAGATTTCTAGTGCTGTGTTACTGTCTTTGCCTTGTTTTCAGAAGTGGCGCACAACAAATCCCACCGAATGCATCCGTCATCCCCTACCCATCCAGCAAGTTCATTGAAGTGTATGTGGGTGCCTAACTCCAGGGTGCACTGTCTCAAAGAGAGGCGGCCAGAAAAAATGAAACATAAGAAAAACAATGAACAAGCTGAATCTGATCTCTTCACACTAATAGAAATGCAAATAGATAAATTGGAAAAGCAATGAGTACAAGCAGTAGTTGTGCTCATGCAAGCTTTAGAAATCTTTCTAAGTGTCTCATATCTTATTTCAATCACACAGGTGGAGCTGTTTCCTTAGGGATGAAATCCTCCCTTGGTTGACATCTCCCACTTCCAAGGAGGCAGGGATATGTTCCTTTCAGACAGGAGCTGCTTGGTTTCAGCAGTCATCAGTTACTCTTCTCCAGGGAAGGATTAAACAAGGTGAAGGGATCATAGGACCATCTAGCACTGCTCCTTTGTGTCCTTTTTCTTTGGAATCCTAACAATTGGGAGCAACCTGCTTCTAGCATTGATGCTGGCAGCTAATCTAATGTAGAAAATTTACATGAGCAGCACATCCTCTCTCATCTCTACACCTCTTCTCACAGGGCATCCAACTCACACATGGGTTGCACACTGTGGCTGCCCTCATGTCTATCGTTAGAAAGCAGACCCTTGAGCCTGGCCTAACTGTGCACCATTGATGTATTGCAGGACAGGCCTCTGCTGAATTCATCCATCAAGCAACCGCAAGAAGTGATTTCTGCGGATTAATGTGCTGGTGGGTGCATGCAGAGGTTGAAAGAGGAAAGGTTCATGGTAGTAGCTGGCTTACTGAAAAGACAGAGAAATGAGTGTGGCAGAAATAGGGTCCTTAGCATTGCAGATAGGTACAGATCAATAGGTTGTTGCTTTCAGCTCTTGTATTTGCTTTCTGCTACAGCTGTTGGTAAAAAAACAAGAAAAAGGAGTTTTGGACAATGCTTTCTACAAGGCTGGCTTTAAGAGTCTGTTCCCAGAGTATTGCAACCCAGATGAATGTAACTGTGGAGGCTGAGATTCACCATGGTGGATGTCTCTGGTGGTTTGCGTTGAGGGAGCTGAGTTTAATCTTGGAAAGAGGTTAGAAAAAAAGAAACAGATGTATCTGTAGTTTAAAATTGACTAGCAGTGCCTTTCTTTGAGAAGATCTAAAGTTTTTGTGGAGCAGAGATTAGAAATTTGGCTTGAAAGGAGCTCCACTGCAGGGGATATGACTTCTGTCATAGCCTGAAAAACTGTCCCAGTTTGGCCAGATTGTGAATCTCCAAAGAAAACCAGATTAAATCTCATTGGCACTTGGCAATGGAGTTTTGTCAGAGTTTAACAGCTGAACTGCCTGTCCATCCTTGATATCCCAAAGTGCCTGACCCATCCCCTCAGAGCACAGCCCTGAGCTGTGTTTTCCTTGGAATGCACTTAGCTATGTGGGATTGCCTTGGTGATGGGTACCACAAGTGCAGGCTGTGGGAATACAGCTGAGAGGGGCACACAGAAAAGTTTCTTTTGCATTTCACCAATGGATAAAATTGTAACCAGATGGACTTAGAGCATCAGGAATCACTGAGAAAAGTCAATGAAGCTATTTGGTGTCATAGATGACATAGATAAAATTCTTCCATTAGTTCCTGATGTGAAACAAATAAACTAAGGGAAATGTTTTTCACTGCAGCCATCATTTTTTGTTATCCTCAAATATATTCCCTGAGTGTGATGTATCAGCAGGCTTCCGGCACAAGGCTTTAGAAAAACGCAATGTTTGCTGGCAATGTGTTCAACACCCTTTCTAGGAAACATCCTTTCCTTCTTCTGACATCCAGGTTGTGTTTCATATCTTACCCTGCTTCCTAGGAAAATAACAGCAAGATTGGTGATATTACGATATTAGGATATTAGGATATTACTTAGGTCTGCAGAGGTGGTATTTGCATATGGAAAAGATCATATGAATGGCATGAGTGGTGACTTGGAGTAACTTTGGAAAAAGCTGGAGGTTCCAGATGAATTAGCAAAACGGTCTGTATCTTATGATCGAAATGATGTGCCTGGAAGCGAAGTTAATACAGCCAGGTAGGCAAGAATAAATATGTTCAAAGAATTACATCAAAGGTGTTCAGGAACTGAAAAAAATCAAAGAGAAGAGCCAAAGAAGTTTCATGCTGGCATCAGAAGGTCAGTAGCATCAAGGAAGTCAAGGAAGCCTGTCAAATACCTAGGCATCAGTAACAGAAATAGTAGGGTTACCATGAGTGAAATAGTAAGATTACTGTGAATGAAACATGAACAAAAATACTAGTTTGTGTGATACCACAAGAAGCAAAAAATAGAGCAAAGGTTGTTAGGCTGGTCTGTATTGACCATCAAGGGTATAACTTCAGCAATCAAACTGTAGACTCTGAGGAAGATGCTGTTTATGTCAGGCCTGGACAGGACCCCAGCACAGACAATTCCTCAGCAGGTACTGGCTCTGATAAACAGGAGGATGGCAGCAAGGTTGCAGCACATTGGAAGTTTCTTCCCATTATCCCTAAATGAAGTCAGGCAAGGAACCATGAGATGCTCAAAATGAGAATTCAGAGATGTTGTGTGCCAGCTGTGCCCAGGGTTTATGGAGACTGAAGTGAACAAGACTGTGAAGCAAAATCTGCTCCCGTAGATTCTGCTGACTCCAAAAAAGTATAAAGGACTCATTCCAAAACCAGGTAATTTTCAGCCAGCAAGGGGGCTCCAAAAGCACGAAAGCAATTTTTCCTGGATACAATATACCTGGTACCAAAATATCTGTACTCGACAATCTATCAGATTGGATACTTAAGTACTTACTGAGTATGGACCCAGACCCAAATTCAGACAGATGATTAGCACTGCTACAGTTCAGAGTAGTACCTCAACAGTGTGGGTTGTCACATGGTCAGTAGGAAACTGAAGAACAAGGAAAATCCTGACAAGGACTCTGAGAATCAGAGTCCCTGGTGATTCTAACATAGAAAAAGCCAAGATAAAAAAAGTAATATGCGATTCATGGACCCAGGAGTTATTATTATGCATCCTTATGATCAGAGATAAAGTTGCAAATGGGGAGTTTAGTCCTGCTACTATGGAAGACAGGTGAATACATCCAGTGAAGAAATAAGGAGCAGCTTCTCACAAGATGAGTGAAAATGAAGCTGGATTGATGCACTCTCTGTTCTGGAAGGGCCTCAGACAAAGACAGCGGGATCATGAGGAGACAGTTGATGTTACGTGACCACAACAGGCAGGCTTACTGCTGCTTGCCAGCCGTGCCATTGCTCTCTCAAAGGAGACATTAAGGCACAATAGACTCAGCATTGTTGAATCAGCTAATCCAGAGGCTCACTGGATAGTTCTGCTTTTTGTAGAAATTTTTTCAAAGTTCTGTGCTGCAGGGATGTCAAGCAGGGATCCCATTATATGGTGAAGCACATCAGTAACTGGCTTTTGTGACAATCAGCTGTGGTGCAGCACATATGGAGACTGAGGTCATCCTGTACCAGTCCCTCCAGGAGAGAATGATGGTAACCTCCTTGCCTCTGAGTGCTTGCTGAAGGGTGCAACCTTTTACTCACACTCCATAATTAGAGACAGTTTCTGCTCTCATAAAGCAGTGGCCAGCAATAAAGCAAGGCTAACCCACAGCTCTGGATCAAAACAGCCTGGGATGTTGATCTGTTTGAAAGCTGGCTCCTAGTTTGGTGGATGAATTTAATGCCTTAACAAACTGGCTGACTGCAGATGGGCATACACAGGCTGCTCAGCTCCCTTTTTTATCTCTTTCAGATGTCACTGCTAGGAACAGCAATTAAATCCCCATGTGACTACTTTCAATCAGTAAGAGCAGGACTTGTTTCTCCAGAGGCACGTACCAGAGTGGCTCTGTCACCTCATGGCACTGAGAGATCACCTGTGTTAGCCAAGGATTTAGGCACTTCTCATGGTGGGATGAAGCTAGATGAGACTGGTCAGCTTCACAGACAGGGTGGGACTGGGCAGGTTGCAAATTCTCCTGCTGTGTGGGTCAGGTCCTTATACTGCTGACAGAGCATTTGCAGTCTAAACACGTAAAGGGTGGAAAAGGGGAGCATATGTTGCCTCCCAGGAGGATGTGAGACACAGAGAAATACCAGACTGGCTGTGAGATTCAGAGATTTAGAGGAATGGCGTTGCTGGTGTCAGTCAAGCCAGAAGCTGCAACTCTTAGAGAAACTCAAGGAGCCACCATGCAAGGGAAGAAGGAGCCAATCTGGTGTGGACACTTCTCTTGACTGTGACAGTAGTATAACTTCCACATGGCAGAAATTCCCCTGCTGAAGATGCTGTTGTTTTGAACGCAATTATCTTTTACAAGGTTCTTCCAATCCACCTAATCATCTTTATCTTAATGTGCTTTTCCTTCCTACATTGTAACATAAAATCCATTTCCTTTCAATTTACTTCAGATCTATCTGCATCCAGATTACTGTAACTTGGACGCACGGTAATTAAATGCGGTTTGTCTGACTAGACAGGCAGTGAATGCTATTACAGCCTGTTTATGCTAGCAAGCAATGCAGCTTTCTCTGTGCCATCCCAGCAGTGTGGTTTAACCCTACCCTAGAGAGTCTGTGTGCTAGGCCATGTGCAAGCTTCACCATGCATTCGGTCCTTGGTTCATGGAATGACATTGGTGATTAATGCTCCTTGGGTTTCAGATTCTGAGATTTCAAAATATTCATCCCACTAGGATCTGCCTCAATAGTTCAACCTGTGTCAGCTCCCACCTGAACCTCTCTTTCTGGCGGGGGCATTTAAGAGGCTGCTGACAATACCTGCATGTTTAAAAAAGGATACAAGGGTTCTACCCTTTGGCTCTACAATGTAGCCTTGTGCTAGAATCCCTGTGAGACTGACAGGGTTTGACCCCGGCCTTGGCTCCATACAACACTCTGTGTTCTAGGAGCTTGTTAAATATGTACTCTGAATCCCATTTCATGTTGTACCTAAACCTTTTGGATGCTACTGAGAAGCCAATTGTGTGGTAGCAAGAGTCCTGGATGTCTTGAAATGATACAGGGGAGGTATTATGAATGTCTGTAGTTCAAGCACGCACTGTAAATGCACCATTGAGAGGTGCTTTAAGAATGGTTCAAGAAAAGGTCAAGTGAGGTAAATTCACCTTTACAGAGTAAGGTTCAAATGGGTTCAAATCTTGGATACTGTTACAAGGCAAATGGAGTAGGAAAGTTTTGTGCTAATTTACTTTGGACACTGTTGGAAGATACTTCATGGGTCAAGAAAGTTGGGAGGTGTCCCTTAGAAATCCTTTGGCAGTGATGAGCCTTGTGTGAGCCTTCAGGGGAACACTGAACTGCCAGAGACAAGGGGCCTGCTCTACAGTGTCTAAAGACACTTTTCTTTGAAAGCAATGCTTTCTCTGATAGAGCCTCCACTAGAGAGGGTAGCCTTTGAGACAGTCATATGATTATGTACAGCAAAGTGACTTTAGCGTTTAAAGACAATTTCTGAATCTCTGGATCCTTTTTGTGTTGTGTGTCAAGAGAATGGGGTGAGTGCCCCCAAACCACTTTTGAAGACTCCCTTCCTAGCTGGTCAGCAAGACTTGGCTCATACATGAGGTGGTCTCTGGCCACAAGATTTAAGCTGCTCTGTACTGGGATTTTCTGAATGACTGCATGTGGGGTCTGAGACTGGTTGTTTGTCTGAGGCACCTTTGATCACCCAAAAAGACCCAGTGGGATGAGCTTAGAAGATGATTGTCCATTACTCCCATAATTCATGAAAAACACTATTTTCACTCCTCCTCTCTTTGTTATAATTTTAACTTTCCCTTCATTTTCCTTGTTTCTTCCTCATTTTTGAGGTTTGAATCTAAAGTACGTCAAAATTTGCTAGGTTTTGATGAACACAGTGGCTGAATCTAAACTCTTCAAGTCTCTGAGCAGTCCTTTCTTCCTTCAAACACTTTGCTAGATCAATATTATTTAAGGTCTCCCGAGCTTTGATCTTCTTGGGGCAATTTAAGCAAGATAAGAAGCTGTGACCCTGACTAAAAGGACCTACATGTTTAGAAGGCAGTCCTGTCAAAGTACAGTCTGAAAAATATGTCAGGACAAGGAGATTGGGGCTGAATTCAAGGCAAGCCCCGTCCTACATTTGACCATCCTACCACACCATGATTATCTTTAGGATCCTTCTTGGACTGTTACTCTGGTGACAATCATAAGTAACTCCTTTGAGATCATGGAACTGCTGTAAGCTTACCTTTATGTGTTTGACATCAAACTCCAACCTTTTGGCTTTCAGAAAAACCACATTTGTTATGCTCATTGCCCCAGGGAACAAGTCCTCCTCCCTCCCTATCTAAAAGTTTATATTTATCTTGTCACATTGGCCCACTGAGGACTTACCTTATAGACAGCTTTTGTAGACAGCTTTTGTGTTCAGGTCCAAAGCGACCAAGGCTTGAAAGATGTTGGCATCTGTCAAAGATCTATTTCCTTCAGATCATGAAGATGGAGACTGAGCCAGTCTGAAAATCCATCTATCCTAACATCCCAGTGCAAATGGGAGCCAAAGCAGATGCCTGGGGAATATCGCAATAGCAGAGGTCTATATGATACTTCCTGCTAAAGGTCTACTGCCCTTCAGTCATTTGCAGTTTGAGGGCAGACTGAGTTGGGAAGAACTTCTACACATTTAAAAATCATCAGCAGATTTCTGTTTTGTGAGCTTCTGTCCTTGAACTTGTATAATATTTTTGCTTTCACAGCATCCTGAGGAAGGAGTTCCATGGTTTTACTGCACATGGTGTGACAAGACACCTCCTTTTGTTTGTTTTGAGCCTGGCATCCAACAGTTTCATTTGACGCCTCCTGTTATCAAATTATATTGGATGAGACAGGGAACAACTGATCCCTCTCCACCATTCCCTTGTTAACTGGGATATGATGGCTTTCTGTAAAATCACTGTTGGCTCCTTTTCACTTGGCCATTTGCTGCATGGAAGCTATTCCATGCTTTGTATTACCCTTGCTGCCATTCTCAGATGCTTTTGGACTTCTACTTTGCTCTTACTGAGACTGAACCAGAGCTGCACATAGAATTCAGGATACAGATTTACTTTGGTTTTATGCACGGCATAATGATGCTCTCTGCCTTGCTCTCTACCTATTCTGTTCTATTCTCTCAATGGTGATAATAATATCTTACATTTCATTTTCTTTTTCCATGACATGAAGACTCAAGCTGATGTTATCATGAAGCAATATATCATAGCTACAAGATCTTGCTTCTGTGCTTGGCTCAGGACTGATCAGTTATATGTGAAGTTAGAAATGTTCTTCCCTGCATGCATCACCTTATTTAGATTGAATTTCTTGTGCTATTTTATCAGTCTCACACAGTCCTTCTGCAATTTTTCATGGTCAGTCCTTGTCTTTATTACCTTGAATAACAAAAGTCCAATACAGATTTGTGGCTCTATCCTGCAGGGATCATTTCTGGGATAGTCTTGAAGCCTGTCTTAAATCTTGAAACTGCTTAAATGGTCAGAAGACCCTTGGTATTGGGAATATTGGGTCTTTCTCCTGCTCTGTTCTGCATTTCTCTCTCTCTCTCTTTCTTTCTTTCTTTCTTTCTTTCTTTCTTTCTTTCTTTCTTTCTTTCTTTCTTTCTTTCTTTCTTTTTTCTTTTCTTTTCTTTTCTTTTCTTTTCTTTTCTTTTCTTTTCTTTTCTTTTCTTTTCTTTTCTTTTCTCTTTTCTTTTCTTTCTCTCTTTTCTTTCTCTCTTTCTCTCTCTCTCTTTCTCTCTTTCTCTCTTTCTATCTCTCTGTATCTCTCTTTCTTCTCTTTCTTTTCTTTCTTTTCTTTCTTTCTTCATTGCTGAGCTCTAGCCCTAGGGTTTGCAAATCTTTCTGCCACTTCTGTGCACAGAATTGTTTTGAGCAAGGAGACAGAGAATTTCTCTGGAGGATAGATATTATATGACAAACCCCTTGTCTTTTGGTCCTTGAAAAAATGTTACTGTGCCAGTCCATCCCTCTGGCCATGACTATAGTTGTGGTGATCTCTCCTGAGTAGTTTTGAATGTCTAGTTAACAACTCCTTCCAGTTCCCTTCCTGCCTGGTTCCTGTCTGTTCCTGGACTGAACTTGCTTTTAACCCCTGGGCAAGCTGCCCCTTCTGACTTTGCTGGAGCCTCTTCCCCCATCCCCCCATACCAGCAGCTCCTTCTCCTTTCTCACACTTCCTGCTGCCATCCCTTCCTATGTTTGCTGCCTACCTTTTCACATGCCTTTTGTTCCTCGTTATGCCCTGGTGTAGACTTCAGGTTCAGTGTACATCCCACCACCCTCATGGAAAATCCTTTATGCTATGCCCAGTTGCTGATTGATGAGGCCCCTCCACCTATGTGACCTGGCTTCTTCCTACAGTCATTCACTCCATGCTGCTTTTGCTTTGATTTAAGCACTCCTAATGGCACCTTTTTTCATGCCTTCTTTCGAAGCTCCTCTGAATTCTCCACAAATTTCTTCTCTGATTTTCTTCTTGTTTTAGTGAGGAACAGCAGAACAGCTGTCACCTGTTGCTTTTCAAGTGACTCTGTGCCTAACCACTCTGAAAGCAATCGCTGCATACATCAGTGTGTGTGTGCACTCATGTCTAGGAAAGTTTGGGACAAAAAACCAGCAAAAACAAGGTGGGGGGTGGAGTGGGGTAGGTGGGGGTCCTTTATTAATTTGCTAGGAATGCCTTAAGCAAATAAATGGGCTTGAGAAGTGTAAGTCTGTAACATCACCTCTCTCAGATCAGTTGAGTAGAAATCTGCATGGATGAGAAGTGAGACGGCAGCCCTGAGCTGGAGCACCAAGCAGCTCCCTGTGAGAGCAAGGACTGGCTGCACTGTGCAGCATGGGCTGGTGGGGTGGCAGAGGAGCAGAGCCGCCTCTGCACAGAATGCCTCCCTCAGGGACCTTGAAGGGCAGGGGGGCTGTGGGAGGGCCAGAAGGAGCAGCTGGAGGGAGGGGCGCAGGAGCTGCTGTGAGACCTGGGCTGTGAGGACTTGGTGGAGAGCAGTGGTGGGCAGAGGAGCCTGCTCCGCAAGGACAGAGGCTGCGACATCAAAGAGCACGGCCGTAAGCTGAGAAAAACAGCAACTTTGTGCCTGCACTTGTGTCTGAAAGTGGACGGGGTCTGAATTCTCTTTCATTTTGAGCCTGAGTTATTCCAGCCCAGTGACTCAATTTATTTCTGTCTCTGCTCCTGACATTTCTCTTTCAGGTGGCTGCTGCATGGTTTTGGGTGGGGCTGTGGGCTGGGGTGACTCGTGTTTCCAAGCTCTTATCGGCATCAGTATGATGTTCTGCTTTTCTTTTCTGTCGTACGGCATCCCGCTCCCCTCCCCTTCCTCCCCTCCCTCTGCCGGCTCCCAGAGGAGGCGACAGACGGTCCTGTAATTTGGTTCCATTCGCTCGACTGGAGCAACACCTGCCCCCCTCTCTGGGGACAGGAGGGTCTCATCCCAAACCGTGCAAGGAGCCAAAGATGAATCTGAAGCTCACATGCAAATAGAGCTCAGGATAAAACAACACGGCCATTCTGGGCAGGAAAGGCAAAATCCGTCACCAGGGGAAGAGGCAGGAAAAACTAAATCGGCTCTGAAGAAATAAATAAGAAGCGCCAGGAGATTGCCTTTTCCTTTTGGGTCGGTTGCTATTGTGGTTATTGATCTGTCCCACCCTGGAGAATAAACTGAGAGTACTGAAAAATAATGGCTGATATTAGAACACATTTATTCACCCTAAAAGAACTGGGTTAATTGGGTTACAGGATGGCTAGATGGATAGATATGTGAAGAGATAGATAGAATGTCTCTGCTATTTCTTCACAGCTATATAATGGAAAAGATCCATTTCTTTGTTGGGTTTCATATACAACATCCTCTTCAGCTCCCCACCCCCCATCTCTTCCCAATCACACACAAATTCCCTTTGCTAGAAATGCAGCAAAGATATCAAATCACATCCAAGGCCCTCAGAATTTATCTGCTGTACATATTAGTGGTCATATCCTACCTGCCTCAAACACTTTTTAACACAAACAATAAGACATGACTTTGTGGCTGGGGAGTAATGTGATCCTGAATGCACAGTACCATGCACTTTGCTGGACAGTGATGGTCTATGCCTAGAAATTCTTCCTTTTCCATGTGCATATGTAATAGCAGCATAAATTCAAGTCTATAATTTGGAATATTTTGTGCTGGAGATCTTTTAATCTCTTAGGAAACTGTATGATACTGAGATACAGTTCCCCCTTAGCTGTACAGTCCTGTCAAAACCATTATGTTTATTCGGAGGAGATACTTTTGGCTTGCTGTCTGTCCTCGTTTGCTGAATCAGGGTCAGGATCTGTTCCCAGGGTTCAGATGAATGCATTAGCTGCCCTGCTTCCTAATGATACCATGTGAGTGTGTATTGCACCATGTCCCTGTGAGTCCATATAGGCCTGAAAATGTGTCTTAATAGGTGTTATAGCCCAATGTTAGCATGCATTGGATATCTCTTGTACTGAGATATTTTAGGTTTATCTATTAGAGCTACTTGCTCTCTGTGAATGCTGGAGGTTTCCATTCAATGTTTTATATATGTTTTATATAATATTTTAAATGTTTTATATACTGTATTCAGTTCAGGCCTAAAGTCCCTCTTTTAGAGTCAGCTAAAGGTCCGGAGGTAGTGTTCTGCCTTCTCTGTCTTTTAAGTGCACTTTCTTTCATGGTTTGTAGGATGAGCTCCTCTTCAGTTGTGCAAGAAAGGTATCTGAATGTAGCTAAAATACAAGGGAATATTAACTGTGTCTCTTCCCTTCCAATTATTGTCATGACTGAGTGTGATATAAACTTCCATTCAGCAGTTCCAACCCCATTCCTCCTATAGTATTGTCATTCAAGGTCATTCATTCCTTTATTGCTGAGGGAACATAGACATAGGCAAACTTTGATTATATAATTAGACTTTATTGCTATCTAACCCAGACTTGCAATGAGATGGAGTTAAATTTGTTTACCCATTCTTCATAAATCCAGACTTCTGAGCACTTAGCCATGCAGCCTTGTTTTTTTGCATGGGCCTTGTAGCTTGTGCATACTACTCAGCTCCTTAAGAATAAAAAAAAAAAAAAAGGTGTGGAATGTGGGAGCAAAACCTACATTCTGTTTTCAACACTCATCAACTGCTAAATGGGAATGAGCTTCCTTCTTGGTGCCAGCAGGAAAAATAGAAGTAGCTGGGGTGATGTTATGGTGGGGACAGGATTTAAACAAGGTGTTGAGTGTATGGAAGCGAGACAGGACTTGTAGGAAAAAGCAATTTCTTACATCAGATAACACTTGGGAAGAAAAGCACATCTCTTCAGGTCAAGTGCCCTGACACTTTTGCAGGTTAAACTTGAGATCTGACCCTTTGGATACCACCAAAAGCAAAGCCCTTGCGGCTCTGTGTCTGAGTGCAGTCAGGCTCTCTGTTGTTCAGGGATGGTAAGAGTGGAATAGCTCACAAGATTTTCTGACTTCCTGCGCCTGTTCCCACACATCCCCATGCTGTGCTCTTCTTTGCTCACAGCACAGCAGCCTTTCTGACTTATCACTTGGGCACAGGGTCACGTGGCTGGGAACCTGGGACTCAGGCATTATCTCAGCCTGTGCCTCTGACACGTGTGCGAGACCCCCAGAAGGGGATGTGAGGCCAGGGGGAATGTGGGGTTGACACCTACAACTGCCAGTGACTGCAGCCATCATACTTTACAGGCAGGTGTTGCAGAGCCCTCTCTCCCCCTGAAACATGCATTCCCAATGGTCAAGAAGGAAATAATATGTTTATCTTTTCATTAACTAAGTCCTCCCAAATGCTGGTAGCATGAAGGCTTTTTGGATGGCAGGATTTATAATATCACTCAGGCAATTACATCAAACTCAACACAGCACCCTGATATTGAACCTAAGTAACAAACCTGTCCCAAAGGAAGCCAGCTCCAAAGTTGGTGGAGTTATTTCAGCCCTGAAATGCAGGATTTGAAACCTGTTCATTGAACTACCAAACCAGGGTGTGCTCCCTTGGGACATGGCAAGCATGTATTTGTAGGGAATGGAATTAACAGTCTCTCTGACAGGTTTTCTGCATGGAGCTTTTCAGCTGGTCAAGACCACACTTAATTAAATTGCTGTGCAAAGTGTCAGCCATAAAAATGGGGTAGAGGGGAGGGTTTTATCTCTCCAGCAAGTAAGAACGGATGATGCAGCCACCAGAGTCAATGGCAGCATTCAAATTATAGGTAAAATTAACCCCTTGTGGGAAAGAAGGAAGGGGTTTAATGAATGAGACAGTCTCACATTACTCAGGTAATAACCTGTCTGCCATTGAGTCTGTATCTGTTTCAAATGACAAGATTTGGCAATTGAAGCCTTGTATGAAAGATTATGGTTGAGGTTTTCTAAAGCAGGGAAAGGGCAAAAGATTTTTCCTTGGTTTCAGCAGAATAAGACCTGGTCTGAGAGGGATCAAAGCTGAATTTAAACAAGAGAAAGAAAACCCAGTGCGCTCAGGCAGGACACAACACAAACATTTGGGTGGCAAAGCCAGGCATTTCAAAGAGTGAGGTAGCAAAACAGGTGCTTGCAAGCATCAGATTGGATTGTACAGCTTGAACTTTGGAACATGTGACCAGATGCCAGTCATGATGAGACCGGGAGAAAGTGACAGCAAGGGTTCTGTGTCTCCTTTGCATTTGGGCAGGGCAGCCAGCTGAGAGCTGCTGGAGCAGGGGAGCTGTGCTGGAGGGACTGCAGTCCGAGTCTCCCTAGGAAGAGGCAGGTAACCTGTTGAAGCTTCCCAGGCACGACTTGAGAAGCCTCTGCAATCCTTATTCATAAGGACATCTCATGTCTGTCTTACAGAAGGACCAACAGGGAAAAATAATTAGGAAAAACCAGCTTTTATTTGATACTTTTATTTATATGCAAAACAGCTCACCATTCATGAGAGATATGAAAAACGCATCAGATAGAAACCAGATTTATCTATTTTCACTACAAAATATTGCATTATATAAAGCAACATAGACACACAAAAAAACCCTGAAAAAGACTAAAATCTTTGGATAGCAGATGTGGTTTTTTTTCTTTTTCTTTTTTGTCCCTAAAATGCGCTTCTTGTTTTAAGAGATTCACAGCAAAGAACATGAAACATTTTCAGGTTATAGAATTTTTTTGGTTGTCACAAAGGAAAGCAGTCCTGGATTTACTTTTCTTTCTTTTTTTTTTTCTTTTTTTTAGGAAAAAATGTCCTTTCCTAAAAATATACCACACACATACACACCCACGCTCACTCCCACACACATGCATGTGTACACACACGCACATATACACCCACAAAGAAACTACTTCCCTTATAAACGATTTGCAAAGTACTTTTAAGACGCAACTATAGATCAGAATAACAACAAGTTTTAAAAAAAAACCTCTCCTAGTTAAGTGCTAGTGGTTGTTGATCCCACACAGGAAAGAAAGGAAAAAGGTCAAGAACAAATACCTTGATATATATAAAATATACTTATAAACAGGGAGGGAGGGGAGGTTTGTGGTACACAAGTGCAATATAATTGGAGGGAGAAAATAAATTAAAAATAAAATAAAATGAACACTGTATTGATCCCAACAAACACTCATAAAGTCAAACATAATATTCCACAGGAGAAAGTGTAAACACCCGACTATAGAAACCAATTGGCACGAAGTATCCAAAGTAAAATTGCCACCACTCTGAAAAATAAATAAATCTTGAAAAAAATAAATTGTCGACTCCTTCTACCATAAATAAAAAATAGTTATTTTTAACTGCACCCATGGGTCACACGTTTAAGGTCACAAGTAGATGTTTTTGGATATATATAAAGGGGCACTTGACAGCCTGAAGAGACAATCCGGTTTTACACTTCTCTTCGAAAAGCGGGCTCTCGACCGGGCGGGAGCCGTCCGGGGCGGGGAGAGCGCAGCAGCGGGGACCCCCCGCCCGCCGCCCGCCCGGGGAAGGCGCTGCCCGCCGCGGCCGGACCGGGGCAGCGGGGCTGGGGGTCCCGGGGCTCCGCGCGTCCGCCGGCCGCTACACGTCCAGCACGTGGTTGAGATAGGAGATGTAGCAGATGGCGAGGCGCAGGATCTCGATCTTGGAGAGCTTCTTGTCGGGGGGCAGGGTGGGCAGCAGCTTGCGCAGCTCGGCGAAGGCCAGGTTGAAGGCCTCCACGCGGATCCGCTCACGCGTGGCGTGCGCCGAGCGGTACTTGGCCGTGGCGCGGCGCCGCCGGCGCTTCTCCTCGCGGCTCAGCGGCGGCGGGTGCAGCCCGGGCCGGCCCCCGCCGCGACCCTCGCCGCCGCCGCCGCCGCCGCCGCCGCCCCGGCCCTCGCCGCCGCCGCCCTCGGCGGGCTCCGGGTCGGAGACGCAGCAGCTGAGCGCCTGGGCGTCCGCGCCGCCCAGGGACTCCGGGTCGGAGGGCGCCGAGGAGGGGTGGTCGGAGTCGGCAGCTTGGTCCGGGCTAAGCATCATCTTGGAGGGGGCGGAGGAGCCTTCCCGAGACAGAGAAGCAAAGAGAGTGGGTCAGGGCCCCGGCCCCGGGATACAGGGGCAAGGCGGGGAGCAGGGACACGGGGGACATGCCGGTCCCCGCGCACTGCCCCTGGCGCCGGTACCGCCCGACCGGGGCGGGGGGAGAGCCGGCTGGACGAGTTGCAGCTCCTTCAGAGAGTACTAATGAGAGCAATACCGGGGATAAACGATACCCTCATTTATCCATCCCTTCTCTAGCGTTTGACGGCAGCTTCAGCGGAATATACTTCCTGCCGTTATTCCCTGCGCTTCCTAGGGTCTTGAAACAGGCCCAGAGAGCAATAGTGGAATTTTTTTTTCCAAGCAAGCTAATATCCAGTGTTCCAATAATATGGTGATTCCCCGCCCCCCTCTCCGTCCAGGCCCCCAATTTTAATATTGTTCTTTCTAGCCTGTCAGTTTCTGCTCAACTGTTTCTCTTTCGAAAACGCTCTATGGGATCCAGGCTACAGACATGATACTTTTAAATACACAGCTCAAGGCTCCACAAATATAACAAGGCCAGTGGGGAGATTTATTTCCCCAATCCCTACGGGATCCGATGTATCTGCTAGGCTCTTCCCTCTGCTCTTTTCTCTGTGCTCCTTCTTTTTTTCTTTTTCTTTCTTTCCTTTCCTGATGCTAATGGTGCAGATAGCGATTTGCTAGCGATCAGATGGGAATGTTTGGAGAGTTTCCGTTTTCTAAGCGTCGGATTCAAAAAGAAACAAAACCTCAAAGCAGAGGCCGAACTTTTCCATCCCTTTAAATTTTCCCTCCTCTCCCCTCCCTGCGCGAAAAGAGGGGGAGGCTAAATAAATAAATAAATAAATGCGGACGTGCCTTTCAAAAGAAAATTGAATCGTATCTTCTTGCGGCCTCACAGAGCACCATCTGTCATGTAGACAGCAATACAAATCCGAGCGCGTCCGTGGACATGCCGGCATGTAATAAAACAATACATCAGGCAACTAGTGAATAACCTTGGACACAAATGTGTGTGTGTGTGTGCGTGCGTGTGTGCAGCTGGGGTGTCGAGCGAAGTGGGGAGGGAACATCGCATCCCCCCTTCCCCCGAATTAAGATTGCAAACTATTTCCACATAAAGTTTCCAGGGAAAGTCCCAGTCGGGCCTCAGATCCGGTTCGGAAAAATAAACTATTATTGTGGTAATGATAACAACAGCAACCACATGGGCAGGAGGAGTTCTCCCCAGGCAGGGGTAGAGCCAAGCTGCCCCAGCGGGGCGAGGCGCGGGGCACGCGTGGCGGGGCACCGGGGCTCCGCCGCGGGCCGAGGCTCAGCGCTCCCCGAGGTGCAGCCAGGGCTGGGCAGTGGGAGACGAGAGCTCTTCCTTCTCTGGGAAAGGGCCGTCTCTTGCCAGGGCCGTCGGAAACGCTTCTTCTTCGATTTTTAATAAGGAGCGTTAATCAGGCCCACAAGGCAGGGGTAGGGAAAAAACCCCATTAGCGCGCAAGTCAGGTATCAGTGATCTCGTGGGGCAAAAAGATACAGAGGAAAGGTTTAAAATCGCCTTTCAACTGGCACCCAAGCGAGGGGGCTTATGCAAAAAGCAGGTTAGAGAGGCAGGATTTGCAGGCTGATTGTACGAATACGGGCAATTAAAGCGGTGATTCCTGAAGAAAGTTGCTTATAGGTTTCTCTAACGGTGTGTGTTGAATTTTTCGCTTTGATTTGGATTTATCTGTACGGTGAGGTTTGGCGAGCTGATCTGGAAAGAGGCTCTTTCCCCCCTCCCCCGTCTCTATTTTTAAAAAATTATTATTATTATTATTATTATTATTATTACTGTAAACCCATGCTCCCTGCTACCTGCAAAAGGGAAAGATATTGTTAAGGCTGCTTACCTCGGCGGAGCCGTTTGGATAGCCTCTCTGTCCAGGTCCCCTCGCCCCCTCGGCGATTTCTTTACAGTTCAAATGACCCTTCGGGAGCGGAGCATGGAAAAATTAAAAAATCAAAATCAAATAAAATTAATTACGAGCGAAAAAGTGTCCTGCTCGAATGGGGAAAGGCAGATCTCATCCCTCGCCGCGGCCTCCAGCGCTCCAGAGATGGGAGATGTTATACTGTCGTGTTTGTTTGCGGAGTATAAATATCAACTTAAGTTACTTACGATGCATCAGGGGAGAAAAAGCGTTTCCCCATCAAAGTCCTCCTCCGCCCGCTTGTCCGGGGCAGCGGCTTCAGCGCACCGGCGGCTTCGGCCGGTCGGTTTTAGAGGAGGAAAGTGCCCTCTCCCCCGCTTTTCTTCCTCCTCTTCCCCGACCGCGATAAATAACAAAAGGGATGCGGCGACAGCACCGGCACCGTCCGGGATTATTCCCTCTCCCGCCCCCTGAGCCTCTCCTTCCCTGCGGCAGCCCCGCCGCTCCCGGGCCGGGCCGGGCCGGTGGCGGGGCCCGGGGCGCGGAGCCCGGAGCGCGGAGCCCGGCGCGGCGCTGCCGGCTTTGTTCCGCCGCGGCCCGGCGCGCAGGCACGCCGCGGGTCGGGGTAACAATGCGTCGCTCCCTCCTTTCTTCTCTATTTTTTTTTTTTGGGAGGGGGGGTGGGGGTTGTAACGTGAGGGTTTGTTAATTCACCGGTCCGGCGGAGAGGGGCAGGAGCTGGGGAGACGCCGTCGGAAAATGAATGTTTGGTTTAGTTCTTCTTTTGGTCCTTCAAGAACTGGCGAGGGGAGAAAAAAAAGGATAAACAAAACCCCCATCCGTCCCTGAGCTTCCTAACTCCTCCTGCATCTTTCGAGTGAAAAATAAACGAAAATATGCGAACGCTGAAAAAGAAAAACAAAACGAAATAAACGAAAATCTCGGCGCGGGTTCGGAGCGGCTGTGAGAGATAACGGCGGTGCAGGACAAGGTACGCTCACATGCATAAAAAGAAAGTGCAGTTCCTCCTCCCACCCCTCCCGGAGCGGCAAAGAAGCCAAGGAGGGGTGCGGAAGGTGGCAGGGGCGAGACAGACAGACGGAGTAGAGATGCGTGTGGCTCCACTTCTGGTACCAAAGGGTTTCGCCTAGAGATGGTCGGAAGAGATAAAGGCTCGGAGAAAAGGGGGCGGCATTTTTTCCCTCTTAAATTGGTATTTAATGGGAAAGCCTATTGGACAGAAACCTGGACACGAGTCACTTAATTGGACTTGACATCTGTCACAGTGTGGGAGTTTTCACAGCCCAAATATTTTCAGCAGATCAGATTCTCGCTGAATCTGTGCCACAAATTATAACAGTCGAGAGCAGCCCATGATATAAACCCTAGCCTCTGGATATACAGTCTCTAGCCATGCTCGCTCCCACTGCCGTCGTCTCCCCCCGCCCAAATATTGGATACCCACTGATCTAGAAAAACACCGCTGGCATTTCGCATGTAAGCTAATAAATAAGCTTTAAACATCAATTTGCATCATGTACACCAAGCTTGTGGAGAATCATCAGACTGCTTTCTTAGCTCGTTTATTTTGGCGGTCCCCCTGCCCTGTCTCCCACCCACCCCCAATCCCAGTGCGTGGCAGGCACGGACCTGTCAGAGCCAGGGGGACAAAAGGGCTCCCTCACTCCCTCTGCCTCCTGCCCTCCCTGCTCCAGTGCACAGACAATGAGGCGAGGGAGTCAGCCATGAGTCTGTGGCTTTTCTGCTCTCAGGAGACTGGATGGAGCCAGGCCCCTTCGTGCCTGAGTCAGGGGATGCCTGTGACCAAAGTGACTCCTCTTGCTGTCACCCTGCTCCAGCCCCTGCCAGATGGCAGTGCCTTCTCTGCTCTGATCCCCATTACCCTCCCTGCAGATCCCTTCAAATGGGTGCCATGGCCACCTTTCTGGGTGTAATCATCTTCTTCCATGGGGACTTTTCTGTGCCAGGAGCCCCCAGAAAGGGACAGCAGGAGGGGTGGGTAAGACAGAGCAGAACTGATTCTGCTGCTCACCAGCAGCTCAGTGGGTTGTTCTGGGTCCCATCAGCAGGAAGAACAGGGGAGAGGTGGTAGGAGGACACTTGCAGGGATTCCTGAGCGTCATGCATATGCAACAGGCTGGAAGATCTCTGAAAGGGGAGAGGTTCTGCACTTGATATGATTTACAGGACCTTAACAAGAATGAGTTGAGTAATATCTGAGTAATTTTGGGTTTTGTCTATTTTTTTTTAATGGTGGATACTGTTGCACAGAATATAACCCCCTGCATGACACCTGGCCCACCTGGGAAAGAAATGCCTGAAAGTGGATCCTAATGAGCACTTCTTCCAGGGAAATTTGGGGATTTATCTCTCTTCCCCTACCCATAACAAGTCTCCAAGGCAGCAGGAGGCTATCACTTGCTCTGACCCCACATACTGGCACTGGTTCCATGGATATCCAACATGATCTCAGCAGGGCTTCTGGAGATTCTTGACTAATCTATTCTTGCCTTCATTGGGACATGCCAGGAAGATTCGGATGCAAGTCACTGAGGCTGTGGCACATCCCCAGATAGCCACCTTACTGGTAACCTTCACAGGGGCTCTTTAGAGATCAGGATCTGAGCCGTTCAAGGCCACTGTGCTCCACATTCCCAGACCCAAGATCCTATTCCATCAAATGCCACGATCCCAGACTTCAGTGAGAAAGCTGTGGAGGAGACCTTCTCCAGCTCTTTTTTGACTGTGGCTCAGTGCTGGGGGCTTTGGCTTGCAGTGATCCCCAAGGTGTAAGTCTGAGGCCTCAGCCCACAGAAGCTGCAGGTGATGGAAGAAGTAGCTGGCTAAGGCTGCCACAGATAACAGCCAGGAAGCTGCTAATTCATGCAAGCCACCCTGCTCTCTGCTACAGATGCTGTCATCATATGGCTTGCTTTTTAGTTTTAATTTTCAGGAAAAGACCACACAGTTGCTTCACAAGGCTGTTCAGTTATGATGGACATTTTTGACACCTTGTAAAGCACTGGTTACTGGGATTCTATTACCCCACTGCTCCACTACCAGATGTGTTAAATCTAGAGGATCCTAGATTGCCCTGGGCATGACAGGCCTGGGGTGTCTTCCCAAACCTCTCTGCTGAGATGCTGCAAATCTTCTCACATCAACTGCAAGACCCAGGGTGTAATCTGTATCTTTAGCTTTAAAATGCCAGTCAGAAATGCTGGAACTGACAGCCTGGCTCTTCTTTGACCTAATAAAGCCCCAAAGCCCAGAAGCAGGGACAAATTCTTCCAGCAGAGAGCTCTCCTGACTCTCACCACTCACACCTGGAGCAAGAGGCTGGGTTTGAGAGCTCAACATACATGGGGCCAACTGGCCCAGGCGTGGAAGTCACCTGAAACAACCAGAAATTGAGAAACAAAAGTGGATTTGATGGAAACGAAAAGTTCCACTTTGACAAAGGAAGGATGACTGTAGCTCTCCCTCAACCATTTTTTGTCTTTTCCCTTGGAAATAGCTCATAGCAAGTGGAGACCAGCATGTTGGCAATCAGCATGGTCCCAAAGGAAGCTGCATAGATGCAAAGCCACCTTATGGTTTATCCCCAAATACCCACAGAGCCAGCCACAAGTCTATGGTTGGCCTCTTCACTAAGCATCTCACTGGCCTCAAGGCAAGCTAAGATTCCCACACGGTTTCAAAGATGCCCTCAATGGCATGAACAGCATTGATTTGGCTTCTCCAGAAAAGGTGAAACAGCAACCTACAAGCTGCACCTGCTGAAGAGAAAGTGAATAGGAAAAACAGTCTCACAACAAGGGTCTCCAGCCTGTACAATGGGCATCCAGGGGTATTGTATGGCTGTGGCCTTACTGCAGACTAAATCTAGGATAGTGAGCCTTGCAGCACAGGTAGACATGAATCTCCTGAAGGAGAATTTGGGATTTCATTTTGCCATGCTGGAGGGCTGTAAGGGAGTCAGGAACATTTCTTCTTCTTTACCTGGCTTGAGATGTTGCCTGGCTGGAGGTACAGAAGAAGGGGAAGTGGATTCCTGTGGACAGCACCGCAGCTCACACTGCTCCTTCCAGCAACTTCTTAAGTTTAATGAGAATGAAAGGTGTCCAGAGAAAGACTCAGTATGAACAAAGCCAAACCCAACCTTTGTTGGGGCCATCTTACTGAGAAGCAAGATGAGAATCATTCTATTTTGACTTCCAATGCTTGCTGACAAACCAATAAAACCTAATGAACTAGACTGCTCCCTAGGTAAGTCCTAACACAGAACTAATATTAGTTAATTCATTAATGATAGCCAATAAAAGTTGCCCACTCCTGTGAGACTTACAGTAAAGTGTCACAGGCCACCACACAATATCAAGTTCTAGGTGGTACTGAATTTGTGAGAGAGACTCACAACTCACAGTTTTTCAGGCTTCAGTGGAATCAGACTTTGGAAAGGCAAGATTGAGAAGAGGATTGTCTTCAGGGTGTAGTACAAAGAGACAAGACAGAAAACAGTGCTGCCACGTGATGGTATTTTATGAATAGAAGGCACTTTCTTGTGTGAACATCTAATATTCACATCAGACAATGCTTTGAAGGTGATGTCATTTGTGAGGATAGTCTGGGTTAGTGGGTAGCCTCTAAAAGTCTAAAAGGGTGAAGCACTAACACCCTGAAGTAGCCATATGTCCCAAGGAGATGTCCTTATGGCCCAGAAAAGTAGAACAATGAAAGAATCCAGCTGCTCTCTTCAGCACTGGGCCAGATATTAGGTAATAATTTTTCACTTTCAGCTTGAGCAAATCTCTCAGGTCTGCTGTGGGGAGACATCAAACATGAGAAGCCAGGATGGTGCTTTTATGGTGTTGCTTGTCAGAGCAGAGCTGCACTTCTATTACCTCCATGTCCTCTGTCTGCTGAAAGGACAGCTTTCCAGGATGCTTGAGAACATCCATTCTCTTTTACAGCGTACGCCATTCACGTTGCTGGCATATGCTGCCCATTGAAATAAATGGAGCTTGTCACTCTTGGATGTGTTCCTTGGAAATAAACGGTCAAACAAATTAGAACGCTGAGCCATGAAAATCCTTGTCCTTTTGAAAAATCTGTGCTGGATGTAGCTCATGGTTTCCTTAGAAATTTGGGTGATATTTTTTGTTTTTCCATTGGTCATGTTTACTTTCTCTGAGGCTGTTTTAATAACAGGTCGGGAGCTTTGAGGCTGCTGGCAGGAACAGCCTGCAGCTGGGTAAGGGGAAAAATATAAGTGTCCCATGAACTGAGGTACTAGGGCCACCATGTCTAGATGTGAGGACCTGGCTGACCTTCACCCTGGCTGAGGTCTGCCAGTGTTTGTGGGACAGGCAGGACCCTCAGCTGCTCCATCACAAATGCGAGTGTGACTTCCCTGGGAGCAGCTGCTATGTTTAAACCGGTTGAGATGTATGGCTCTTGGACAAAATCTTCTTTTTCGTCTGATTGCAGCCTTTGGCTTATGTCTCTTGGTCTCCACTTCCAGTCTTTTCCTTTGCTTGTTGGACTAGAGGAGACATGGCATTAAGATCCAGCTGCCACTGTAAAGAGCCAGGAGTGCTCATGAGGGTGGTCATACCTCTTCACCACCATGTTGTCTTGACCTCTCCAAAGATCGTCCTTGTGATGTCAGTGAGTAGTCACAGCTCTCCTGAGAGAAGGGTATTTTGAGAAATGGAGGATGATGAGGAGTTTTTAAAGGCAGAAGGGACCACTGTGAGCATCTCTCCACAGGTGGAAGGCTACAGGACTTCCCTCTTAATTTCCTTTAGGAGCATTTTTCAGGAATAATACCCATTTGTGGTTTAAACATTGATGGTGGTGGAGGATTCCCAATGATGCCTGGAAAATTACTCCACCAGCTGTTTCTCCCCACTTTTGAAAACACTGATGTGAAAAATGAGTATGCACACCTTCAGCATCCAGCTGTGGGATTTTCCTATATGTTGGCCTCTGGATTAAGAGTTCTCTTTTATTTTGTTATCAGGTTTAGGTGGGATTTTTAAAATAGGTATATGCATGTGTGCTGTACTACTGATATGTCTGCATACACCAGTTATTAGCTTGGACTTTCTGGTCATGCAGAGCATAGCTACAGTTATTGCTGCTGCTCAGGTCAAATGTTTGGGAATTTTGGACAAATGGGAAATTTCCACCTGGGCAAACATTTCAGACAGAAAGACAAGACATGCCTGAGTGAACCCAGACATCTGTTGGTCCTTCCTAGGTCAGTATTCATTAGTAGTGGCCATATCAATTCTGCAGCCTCCTTTTTGTTAAAACGAACAAGATTCAATGCCTTGTCATTATGCAGAAGAGACCAAGTCTGTTCTATTTCTAAGGTTGTTCTGATAATGGGATCTTTTCCATTCTTCCTGTCCATCTTCCTAGACCAGAAATGTGATGCTTAGCATGCCAAGCTCTGAATGTAGAACAAGAAATACTTACTGTGCTCTAGTGTGTGTGCAGGATCCTAATGCATTCTGGATACTCCAAGAACAGATTTATTAGGAAATCACATCACACTAAAATTATGGAAAACACACGTAAAAACCTAAGAATGTCCACAGTGGCTTAGACCAAAGGTATCTTGTTTTCAGCATTACTAAAAGAGGGAAATCTGTAAGAATAACATAAATCTACAGTGATACTGCCCTCAAATAGTGCCCTGACATCCAGTTAATTAAAGTTTAATGCACTGGGTGAATTTTCCTTTTCTGAATTTGTCAAGTTGTGGTTTGAATGCAAGTGACTTTTCAGCATCCATAATTTTCCATGGAAAGGACTTCTCTGCAAACCATGTGATTTAGGTAAATGCATAGAGGGATGCTTGTAAACATGTTTGCAAATAAGATAGCCAAATTTGCTGAATTACTGTGGCTTCTACTGCTGATGAGCACATGAAGAGTAGCATTAAGTATGTGGGCAGTAGTGCCTTATGTTTTCATTGAATGAATTTGGTTGGAAGCATAAACAGTGGGTGGATTAAAGCCAGTGAAGAAAAAGAGGAGGAATCTCCTGCAGTCTGGGTAAGAGGAAGGAAGCAAGACCAAGACCTGTTCCTTGAAATTGATCACTTTTAATTGGCCTGGGCCAGGTTCTGAAAGTGAGGCCAGTCATGTACAAGCACACACAATCACTATATAGGTTGGAGCCATGGAAAGTGTCCATGTGGATCAAGCACTAAAGGAGTTAACAAAACAAGCCAGAAACAGAGATGTGTTAACCTTTACAATGAACTCGATAGCAATCTCCACACATAAATGACTAGTGAGGAATTTGTGAATTAAGTAGGACAAATAGGAGGAACTTGGTGATTTTTATACATGCCTGATGCACTAAATGGGGAGTGTGGGTTTATGTGGCTCCCAGACACACACGGCTGGCAGGCAGCAGTCAGTGAATTGAGGGGGAGGCAGACACCGTGTGCTCTGCCACTGAGGACCTTACCTGTGCACATGTGTGCAACTGCTGGCTGCCAGGGTGAGGAAAGAAAAAGTGGATGTCAAGTGTAGCTGGCAGCCAATGCATCTGTCTTCTGTCTTTCACTCACCCACAGTCGAGGTGGAACTTGGCTATTTTTAAATCTGATGTCTGTGTGTGTAGCCATGGGGAATGCTCTTTCCTATGAAAAAGAAAAAATAGAAAAAGAAAAAAAAAATAGAAAAAGAAAAAAAAAAAAGATTCTGCAGCCACCTGCATTCCATAAGCAGATGTTTCTCCCTCTATTGATGCCAAGCACCCCAGCCCACAGGCTTCCTTCCTTCACTTGGAAGCAGAACTTGTAGAACAAATCCCAGTGATCATTACTGGACTGCTTAGGACAGTAGACCAGGGAAGTAAAGCTGCCATGCTTTTCTTACCTTACATGCAGGGTAAGAAGGGCCTCACAGGAGGTACCTCACAAGTACTCTGCCCAGTTCAATGTCTTTTCCCCAGCCATGGCCAGTATCAACCTCTCCTGGAATGAGCAGGAAGGTTTTCACCAGCATGTGGAGTGTTCAAGACCATTTTATTTCTACTTGTATACCTTAGGCCAGCTGTAACTGGCTTTATGCTGGCTTCTGTGAGCTGTATGGATTTATGTTATTCTTACAGGTTTCCCTCTTTTGGTAATGCTGTAAACAAGATGTATGGTCATTCCTGGTAAAGGACGAAAATTGATTTATTCCAAGAAGTCATTCAGGCCTAACAAATTGTTTTTCCTATCAAAATTATTCCAGGGAATAAAATCAGGTGTCTGAAAAGCCACTTGTTTCCCACAGAGGCACACACCCTATCCTAGGCTCCATCACTGTGCAGGCTTAATGTTCTCCAACAGCTGCTTCTCCCTCAACTTCCAGAGCTCTAGTTCTCTGGTCCTGAGCATGTGGAAGGTAGTGTTGGGTTTTCTGTGTCTTCAATCTTTTCCACTGACCACCTTCTCCATTTCACTGAGGCTATGTAGCACTAGTGTCCTGATTTTTGAGATTCTCTCTGAACTTAAACCAACTAGGTCATTAACTGCTGGATGTTCCTCTCCTTCTATTCCCATAATTTTGAACTCTGTCTTTTGGTGTGGGCTCTAGAGTTGGTTTTGCATCCTCTTCTTTGACATGTTTCCTCCTATCTTTCTCAATATGAAATTTGTCCATTGGACACTGTTATCCTTCCTGCCTGGACCCCCTATTTTTCTTTTTGTTTCCCCATGCTGCTATTTGTTATTGTTCATCATAAACTCTTCTCAAACTACCTGGTTGGGTGGTCCCTTGTTTGAAGGGGAGAAGTCTAAACAAGAAGAGTGGCTGGTGAGGACTCAGTCCAAGCAAAGAACACAGCCTCCCTGAAGGAATAAAATAACCTCTCTTATCTTTTCAGGATTTCCTCATGAACTCAGACCATTTCTATTTGTATGTATGACAATGCTTGATGCTTATAGGAGCTCTACTGAAACATCCTAGGGCCGTAACTTGTTATATATATGTGTACATATGAATTCAGATAGGCACATTTGTAAGGCAGCTTCTTTAGATTAATCTCAGGTTCCAGATTTTCTGCTTGTCTTCTCAAGAAAAGTCCACTTTAGGGCTTCAATTAAAGATAAAATAAATAAAGCAAAGCAATTGTATGTCTAGGAAATTCCATGTTTTAATTCACATTCTAATTTACTCCTTCTTCTGTGGCCTCTGTGTTCATGTCTGCAGGGTTAGTATGAGACATATCTGGTTAGGGAGTCTGGATTTTTTCTGGAGTCACGATTATGTAAAATTACAGCATCCCCTTAGAAAAGTGCTTCTAGCCCTCATGGTGTTGAGATGAATTTGAAACTGTGCCTGGAGAGTGTTAGACGCAGAGAAGTACGAATGTGCATGAAGAGTACTGAGGTCAAAATTCTATGAGATATGAACTATCTTGCATCATTGTGATGGGGCACAATTTCATCATTCACAGTTACTGACAAGATTTTTAATAAGACTAGAGTTGTAGTAGGATGCTGTAAAGCACTTGAAAGCCCATATGGCTTAGCAAGTGTATGAATTTCTAGGAGGTGAAGAGTGCCTGATGTTGAAGGCTGTGGGATGGAAGATGTTTCCATTTCTGCATATTGTAGTTAAATGTTCAGCTCTGTGTAGCTCCACTTCAGCAGTCTTTCTTATCCCTGACAGGGTTGTGCCTGTTGCCCCAAGAAACTCTCACTAAATGACTGGAAAGGGACTTTTTACAGGTGTAGTGACAGGACAAGGGGGAATGGCTTCAAAATGAAAGAGGGTAGGTTTAGATATTAGGAAGCAATTCTTTACTCTGAGAGTGGTGAGGCACTGGCACAGGTTGCCTAGAGAAGCTGTGGATGCCCCAATCCTGTAAATGTTCAGGGTCAGGTTGGATGGGGCTTTGAGCAGCGCGGTCCAGTGGAAGGTGTTCCTGTCCATGGTGGGGGCATTGGAACTAGGAGGTCTCTAAGGTCTCTTCCAACCCAAACCATTCTATGATTCTATGAGCCAATTCAAACCTTTCTTCACCAAGACTCAGATGTCAGGAGCTTTTACACAGAAGAACAGTCCCCTGCTTATCACCATGAAGTGGCTTAGGATAGAGCAGTAACTAATGGTGCTCTGCTAAACCAAATAAGCTCACGCTCTCAGGTCTGCTGATGCTGTCATTCTCTGATCCCAGTGTTTGGAGAAATTCCAAGGGAAATATTCCACAGACTGGTGGTACTTAAAGTCTCCATAGGGTCATTTACAAAGCATGGCATCTCTGAGTCCTTGGTTTCAGAAAAAAATGAAACCTCTAAGCTGGTTTTGGTCTGTAAACAACCTTGCTTGCTACTGACCATAGTTTGCTTATATTCAGGGTCCAGGTTTAAAGAAATAAAGTTAAACTTTTGACTGTCTTGAAGTCCTTTTCTGGTTTTCTCAGGTGAGGTCTCTTCACTGTTCACTCTCTCCAGAGTCTCTTAGAATGAGGACTTAGTTGTGAGTTGTCCCCTTCTGTGTAGTGAGCATGAGCTTCCTGACAACTGTTGCTCTTCAGTATTGAGCAGAAGATAATGCAGTTTGATTCACCACTCACTTAGGGCTGACAGATGAACTGGTCAGTCTTTTTGTGGCAGTTTAGGCTACTTTCATGTCCAGCTGTCTGCCCCCTCCACCAGCCACAAGTTATTGCCCCTGTGACAGAAAGTCTCAGCAGCTCCAGTTCATCATCTGGTGTCTCAGTGCTTTAAAGCTAATGCACCAAACTTCACCACGGCAGAGCCACAGGAGGATGCACATTCTCATCTGCCAATTCTGCAAAGGGAGTAATGGGAGGAGGGTCACCAGGAAGTTCTTAAACTGCTACTGTGGGGCTCATCAAAGCTCATCTGTTGGAGCACTACAGTGAATCAAGTTACTGGTAATTGAGATCAGTATCACTGCTCTGTGCCTGAGCAGACTGCAGTTTGCAGGGTATGGAGGCTCCAGCCCAGCCCTGGGTCCTTAGAGCCTTAGGTCCTAAAAGGAAAAGGTCTTTGCTTTTTTTGATGGATTCAAGATTTCATGACCATATCCATATTTTATATGCTATAGCTGGAAAATGAGTATGCTGTTCATTCAGAGCTTGTCATCTCAAGGAAAATTACAAGATGGGTCAAAGAAGGAAGCAAATTATGGACTGCAGCTAATAAATGGCCATTTACTAGGGCTGCAAAGACTCGGGAGATGGAGGGTCTTCCAAGGCTGCAGTTTCACGAGCAAAATTAACATTGCTGCATGGAGCTTGAAGGTTTATTCAGGCTCTTTATGTAAATCCCTCAAGAGAAAAGAGATCTCCTTTTTTGTGAAATGGGGAGCATGGGCAGGTAGCTGGGGATGAGAGAAAGATTAGAGGCTACAGATTGAGTCAGGCAAGGCTTGGTTTTATCCCTGCTCAGAAAGTTTGGAGGGAGACTACATTAAGGAATGTAGCCTGGCTCTGGAATCATGCCTTCCCAAAAAGCTCAGCCTGGCTCACAGTCCATTTGCAGGAAAGCAGGAGGTGGGCCTGCACCCGCTGCAAGCATCAAGCAGGGGCACCAGTGTGGCAGGTGGCTCCAGTCCCTCTTATGGCTGCTCGGGCATTTCCCTGTGACATATCCCTGTAAAAGCCAGAGGCATCCCAGAGCCTCAGCAGAGACTGAGACTTTGCCATGGTGCAGACATTGGTGCTGGGCTCCCCCTCACCAGCTGGACTGCTCTTCCAGCAGCCAGGAAAAGCAATCATTGGCAAAGGTAATGAGATGGAGTCAGGCACACTATGTAAATACTGTTTGGGCTACATTCATAATCCCACACCATGAGCCACATTTCCATGAGAGAGGCAGTCTGGCCTCTTGGATAAGTTTAATAATTTCTGACATGAAGACTACTTCTCCTATTTCATGACTTATTTCCCCAGTATCATTTAAATGTATTAAAACACTGTTAGTGTAGAAAGTAGGCATCATGTTAGCATAATATCTAATCAGAACTAGTCTGCCTGTCCCCGCAGGGTTTATTTATTTATTTATTTAGTGTCTGTTTGTGCTGTTTTCTTGTTAGATTGGAAAGCCCTTTCTTGACATACTCATTTGTTCTGCTGTGTAATAGAATAGGATCCTTCAGAGCTGCTGACATCTGCTTTATTTTTGAGATCTGCAACCCTCAGCCCACAAAGCAACAATGATAATAATAATAGCGATAATAATAATCATAGTGCTGGGAAGCCTGAAAAGTGAAGTTAAGCATGAAGAGGAGAAGACAAAAAAAATGGAAGAGGAAAAGAATGGTGTGGCAAAGAATGTTTCGATCACTGGGAGTGTATTTTTATCAGCCCTGATTCACTCATGCTTTATGATTGCACCGCCCTGTGGACTGCAATTAATTTCTTTGTGACTTGCAATATTGCAAGGGAGAGGGGATCAGGCACCGTGGTGTGTGTGATCAGGACACTTGTTCATGGGTATATTCTGCCCTGCTCTCACTTAAGTGCATTGCTTTGATTTCTCAATGGCATTGCAGTATTGATTTTGAAGGGAATTAGTTTCTTCAGAGCTCCTGAAGATCTGGCCACTGTGATTTCTCAGGGACTTATTCAGCCTCCTCCCCCACAACTTTATCCTCACATGTCACAGCTGAAATAATTGGCATTGCACTATATCAAACTGGCAGGATGCAGTCCTGAAGGCTGGGGGAATCAAATCCAGAGCAAGCTTTGACAAAAAGCTTCATGAGGAAGAGAGTTGTTGGGCTAAGCACTGTCCAAAATAGTGCCTGACTGCCCACTCCAGGTCATCTTATCTGAATCCTGCTCTGTACAAAGCTTTCTACTAAGGAGAGGAGAGTGTACTGCACGGCGTAAATGGCAAGGAAAGATATGAAAAGGAAGGAAAGAAGAAAGGAGTAGGAAAAGAGGAAGGAGAAATTACTAAAAAACGAGGAAAAAAAAAGAAAAAAAATATTCTTAGCAGTAAGATCAGGTCATGTTGAGCTTTGAGCATCCTTGAGGGTGGTGAACTTATGTGAGTGTGTTAATCTAACACCATCCCCTAATCTAAATTATTCACACCTAGGAATTCTGCATAATTTTTGACTTGAGAAGGAAACAAAACTTAGGACTTGTATTGAAAAGTTAGGTTCTAAAGACAAGTTTCAAAGCTGATCTCAATAGTTGTGGCCAGTCAATAGGCAGACAAATCTATTGCTTGAAATTGGTGAATTTACCTCATCCTGAGCAGCTGAGAGCAAGTGGCTCTCTTGTTCTTTAGCCTAAAGCCTTCTGTAGTAAAAACAGGGTGGCTCAGCAAGTACAGAGACCTAAAGAAGCCTAAATAGCTTCATTAGCAAAGGAACAAAACCACCCAGGCCCAGAAGCAAAACTCAGGCTCGAACATTTGTTGCCCTCCACCTTTCAGAGCAACGGTCTGGGCTGAAGACTCTCATTAGTAATGGCTTTACCATGTCCCACTTCTTCTGGCCCAGAGCTTGGGTGTCCCCAGAGCCCCCAGTGCACACTATAACTAGCACTGATGGCATTATTTTTTACACCAGACATAGGTGTGACATCTTGCAAATATTGGTAGGTCACCCTTCTGCTGAGTTCCATATGAATATCACATGCAGACATAGGGTAAAACAAAATAGGAAATGGGCTTATGAAACTAGAGATGGTAAAGATTTATGAGGTCCTGTCTGCTCCCTTCTTCTCCTGTCCTATGCTTATGAAGGATCACACCTCTCTTACTCTTTTGCCTGGTTTTAAATACTCTAGCCACAGGATTTCTGAGTCCCATGGAAGGCTCTTCCATCTACCAGCAGCTCTCATATGTTCAAAAGGTGCTTCAGGAGACCTTCTCCAGCACCTCAACCTGTGTCAGACCCACAGAGGATATGCATGTTCTACAGCTTGTCTGATTTGCCACTATTTGAGCTACATCAACCTGTGGCATCCCTCAGACAGAAGCATTCCATTCCATTCCATTCCATTCCATTCCATTCCATTCCATTCCATTCCATTCCATTCCATGTGATCATTTTCTTTCAGGAAGCACTAGCAGGAGTGGTTTCCCAGGAAGCTGATGGATTCTTACACTTGTCATGAGTGACTCTGTGCCACCAAGCTGTATGGGCCAGCCGAGTCCTTCACTGGCATTGGACTGTGCTCACCACTCTTTCACACATCGTGATTCAGGCCTGTGGGAGAGCCACAGGCTCGCTGGCAGCCTCTGTCTTTACAGGTCCAGATCACATTTTCCTGCTGCTATGTCCTGTATACCTTCTTGTTTTGCTCCTTAATGCAGTCCCACAATACTTTCCTTGCTCTTGCGAATAATCACTGTCTGTGCTCTCCACTGGTTGCTGCCAAGAGCTGCTCTTCCCATGCTCTTTCCTCAAAATAAAGCTGGTCTTCCCAAATTTAGGGTTATTTCTATTGTTCCTCAGTTTGTCCTTGTAGTTTGCTCTTGTGTCTGTGCAAATCAGGCATTTACATTTAGTTCACTAGGCAAAAAGGACATTTGGGAGATATTGAAATTGTATCGGTGCTTGTACTCCTTAGTGAAGCAATGCTTTTGAGTTTGAGAGCCAGAGGATGCAGTAATAATATTTTTCTTGCCCTGTTGGTTAAATAAGACTTAGAAAAGCTCTGAGAAATTTGAATATGCCAGTGGTTCTTGGCATAGGAGAGGCTGAAGTGGGCCACAGTCTCTTGAGTCAGGTGGGCTAAGTCTGCGGACAGAAAACGAGCTGCAAGATCAGCATGCAAATTTATGGCAAAACACTGAGTTTGGCTGAAATGGAAAAAAAAAAGAAAAAAAAAATAAAAGTAGAAGGTATATTACCTCCACTGAAGGGAGGAGAGGCCTTACGGCTTACAGTCTGGCTGATAGGACTTGTGGAAATGAGGGCAAGTGATAACAGGCTGTAGGAAAGTACTTTCTTGTAAGAGAAATCTGCTACCTTTCCCAGTTTAACTAAATGTGAAAATATTATCTAAAGAGCAAGAACAGAGAGATCTGTTTGATGAGAGCCATAATGGGTGTCATTTCAAGAAGAATCCTCACAAGCACTGTTAATTACCTATCCAAGCACAGTGGCTCATATTTTTATACCTGAGTGAATAAAATTAATCTCAGATCTTAACATCTAAATAAAAGTGTCATTTATCTCTCACAGCAGCAAAGGCTAGAGAATTTATGGCTGTACAGGAGCTCTGAAGATAAGGCCCTATTTGTTTCAGTGTGTCTTCATTTTTGGGAACTTAACTATGGTCACCCAAACCAAGATGTTCTGTGCTCTGTTTTTATTGATGTGATCATGTAATCCACAGCAATTTAGCCAAAACAGAGAAATCAACTACTCAGAATTTCTCTCAGACACCAAACATGCCATTTTCTTGTACTCCTGTGTCACATCATTATGGGATATTGATTTCCATTACCGTGTATTTCAGAAAATTCCCTGGGTAATGCTCTGGTGATTTGCTCCAAACAGGGCACCTCAGTAATATTTTGGCAGGCAGGAGAAACTGTCAAGCAAAGCCCTGTCAACCCAACAGACCAAACTGAGCCCACTGCCCGGTTCCTGTTCCTCTTGCAAAATCTCTGAGGTGGAATTGATCTGGTTTTCCTATTTGTTCATGAATCAAGTGAGATTCAGGATCATTTGCTTAAAAATGCTGTATCACATGTTGCCACCTCTTGGTGTGATAGCTCAGTGAGAAAACACTGCAGTAATAATGGTGCCCTCCAGCCCTGAGGATAACAAATAGCCAGTTCTGCTGGGAGATAGATGCATTGGTAATTAGCAAATGTTTGAGCGCGCTGTGCCCTGCCAGCTTATACCCATCCTGATGCTAGGCTTCCCATTCACATTTTACATCTATCCTTGCTGCTGGTGAGGAGCCCTTAAGCATCTCTTACTGTACAATCAATGTCAGTAAATCCCTGGTACTTCTCTTAAGCTACATCAATATGGGAAAGGTAGTGAAGAGCTAGGAAGTTTGGTATGAGCTCCAGGTGGACTCTTAACAGAACCAGAACCATCAATTCTGTCATAGGTTTTGGACTTGTTATCCCAGAAAAAAATGTCATGGGAGCTGGACATGAGTACCAAACTTGTTTAAACACCAAACACTATTGAAACTCTTGAAGGAGGGCAGGAAAAATGAAAAGTAGACAGAGACATGAATGTTTAGGGGGGTTGTCATTCTAGTCATATAAGGTCAGAGACCATCTGCTTCTAATCAAGTAAACGGAACAAATTTTATCTGAAACAATACTTGCCTTTAGACATGACACTGCTCTGACAGTCCTGGAACTCAGCTCTTCCTGCATGTGTGATCCAGTTTCTGTTCATTTCAACAATCCCACACATGATAGCTGGACTCTCAGCCTTCTTAGGGCAATTTTGTCCCTCAGCTACTGACACTAATCCAGTGTCACTGCCTTATACTCAGAGAGACGCAGGACATTCCTGGTGAATGACAAGGGTTCAGACAAATAACCAGTGTGGTCAGGGGGATTACATTAGACCTGATCAGACTGCCATGAGATGACTTGTTATGTTGCCTTTTCAGTTTCTTCATTGCAAGTCAGAGCAACTTTATTGTTGCAGAAATATTCCATGTGACTTTTTACAGGGGTGGCTGAGAATAGAAGATGACTTTGTGCCTTCATCTTCCTTGAAGGCGTCTAGAAAAAAATACTTGCAGAGTTGTAGTTGACCATCTCCAGCATCTTCTTGGCTTTCTGATTTGCTTCCCTTCTATGCTTCCTTGAGGAGAGGTAAATAAACCTTTCTTTTAAAAGGACTTATTGAGAGAAGAAACCAGGAAATCTGACATTTCTGAAAATAAGGATTTGGGCTACAGGCCATCTTCAGGATTTGCAGAACTATTCTCTGAGTTTGATAATGCTCATGGCTATTTTTCTTTGCTGAAGTTTGGATTGTTGTGTCAACTAGAGTAAAGGTCAATCTGTGAAGTAATGTTAGACATCAGTGGGGTCAATATCCTGTTTCGAATGTTCCACAAAACTCCAGGAAAGAGAGATCATGCACATGACTAATCTTTATGGAGCAGGAATACAGATCTGGTCCTCTCTACCCACTCCTTAAAGTAGAGGCAGATTAACACCTTCTTGAGAGCTGGTCTTAAAGAAGCCCCACTTCAGAAAAGCATCAGTCCCCTGCCCTCTCCTGCCTCCCCTGACATCAGACAGGTACCATATTTAGGAAGGATGATTGTCATTTCGGTATTTAAACTAGATATGGTTAACTTCAGGCGCTGGCAGTTACCAAATTTTCAACTTGTCCACTGTTCCTGAGAACAATTTTCAAGGTCACCTGAGTCCCCATGTTCTGAACATGAGCCATTTTCCTCACCTGACAATCTCCTCACAATGAAGGTACCATCCTCGCTATTCCTGACAAGCATCCTGGGAAGGGATCCCTAGGGACCAACTCCCATTTGCTGAGATGTGAATTCATTTGTGTCTGTAGAAGAACAATGGAAGGGATAAAGATGAGCTATTTTGCGGGAGTCTTGGTGCCATTGACATGCCTGGAGTGGGGTTTATCCCCGTTAACTTCTTATGTCCCCACTTCATCTGAGAGAGTTCCTCCTGGCTCCCTTTACACTCACTGGAGAAAAGACGACGTGATGATGATGTGACACATCTTGCTTATTTCAGATGTTTGTGGTAGACAGATGTGAAATACTCACCAGAAGGACCTGTTTCTCCCCAGTAAGAGTAGTTCAGACTGATGACTGGAGATGCTCAGCACTGATCATATAAATCCCACCCCCAGCTTCCAAAAGAGGCCCATGCAAGTCACATACATAAGTCTGGCCTTCTCCCCAGCTGAGATTCTGCACCTTGCACCTCCACGCTGGGCCCATCCATTTTCAAATCAGTTCATACTGGAACAGGAAGTCCATTTCTTCTACAGCTGACAGCAGCAGGAAAAATGGACACCCTTGCTGCAAGATTTCAGAGAGGTTCTAACCTGTCTCATTTTGGTATCTCCCTACCAAAGTGATGGTACAAACACCAGTATTTTTTGAGATGCTGTTGGGATCTTACTCCAATCCTTTGTCCTACAATTCCAAGAGCCCTTTGCAATTTCTTTGGTTATTTGGCATTTCCACAAGGGCCTTGGAGAGACCCAGTTTTTGTAAGTGTTGTACAGACATAGGAGTTCCTGCTGGTAAGGGTTTTGGCAGTTTTGCTTCTGCCAGTCACCTCCAGGCTAGTGAGAATGCACAGGTCCTCAGAGGTAAGCTGCAGGTGAGGCAGCTCCTCTGGCTCCATCTCTCACATCCCCATAGGATGTCCAGAGGGTAGCTGCAATCCTCTTGGCGGCATGGAGCTGGTGCTGCAGTTCTCACATTGTACCCACTCTGTCCTGGGGAGGGGTGAGAAGCTCTGATTTCTGTTCAGAGCCCTTCTCACATCCTTATAGAGAGACCTTGTTTGGCCTGACCGATTGCAAGGAGGGGTCAGCTGTCGCTGGGGCAGAAGTGCGCAAGGGCGCATTTACTGCACTTCCGTGGGCTTTCCCTTGGATTTGACCTGGTAGTTTTATACTTCTATTCCTTGATCTCTCTCAGCCTCAATCTCCACCCTCAGAAGGAGACAGACTTGCAGGCAGTGTAAATGATTGCTGCTCCACCCAAGGCAGTCCCCCAGAAATCAGAGCAGCTGTGGACCCTCTTCTCACCTCTCCCTCTTTCCTTTCTTTCTCCTGATCTCTTCACTTCTTTGTCTCCCTCCTCCCCACTTTTTCTGCCTTTGTTTTTTTTACCCTGTTCCCTCATGATCTCCCTGTGCCTGTGTGTCTCAGTCCCTCTCCCCGGCTCACTCTCTCTGGAGACAGGTCTAGTGGCCTGGTTGCCATCTGCTGCCTGGGTTGTTTTTTGTGTGAGTGCGTGCGCGTATGCGCGCGCGCGGGTGCATGTGGGGCTTTTTTTATGAGGTTGAGATCAGATGGCATCTAATCGATCGTCATGGTCTCCATGGTTACCTGGGTGACAGAGTAGTTGGGAGAGACACATACTCCAGCCTGGGGCTGTCAGACCATTCCTGAGAGAAATAATAAAAAAAAAATTAAAAAAAAAAAAGGAAAAAAAAAAGAATAAAAAAGAAAAAAAAAAAAGAAAAAAAAGAAAGAATAAAAATCAAAGCTCTTCCATCACATTTTACGCATTTATATCTTCCTCAGATCCAGGAAAATGTAGCCTGCACTTCTGTTTTACATCATCACCCTTTGACTTGGCTCGAGGAGGAACAAAGCAGACTTGTTTTTCTTTCTGCATAGCACAGGCACAAAAGTGAACCACATCTTTGGGAGAAGCTTCCCTTTCCCCTTCTGCTTCTCTGAAAGGTTTGATTTTTTACCTTTTTTTAATCCCCCCCAGTCACTGTTGTAACCATAATGATTATTTTTATTCTTCTAAATTGGTTAGTCTCTTGAATTGACTAAAGGCAATTTCCCATGTATTCTGGGAAAAGAATTACAGTTTATTAGTATATGAGCAGTATCTATTTCTCCCTGGCCTCATCCCCTAACACTAGGCCATCTTCAGCGCTTGTAAAAGATCACTCAATCTGTATATTATTTTTTGTTTGGAAGCAAGTGGAGTGTGATCCTAAGGATGAATTATTGAATTAGGTGAGTTTCTTGTCTTTAAAAGCAGATTGAGTTGGGCATGGCAACATCCTGGACCATGGCAATTAGTGCGTCAGGAGCATGGGAACAAAAACTACACAGTGCAGAATACGAACCTGCATGAATCAGGGGAGGAGAAGGATACTGCTGCCTTTCAAACAATGCCATTGTGGCAGACACCCCTCAATAATCCAAGAATTTCACAAAGTTTGCCTATAGTGCACCACCCAGGTACACCCTGTCTGGTTCTCTGATAGCCATATTCTGCCTGGTCCAACACAAATTGTGCTTGATTTGACCTCAG
Organism: Melozone crissalis; assembly: GCF_028551555.1. NCBI lineage: Eukaryota > Metazoa > Chordata > Aves > Passeriformes > Passerellidae > Melozone > Melozone crissalis. The sequence goes on along the minus strand of NW_026535786.1, from coordinate 15,674,775 downwards.
CATGGCCCCCAAAAGGCAATCAGGTTACATCTTCTGTTGTCTGGCTGCAGCCAAGGCATTAGTACTCATCAAAGCTCACCCATTGCAGTGCTGGGGCAGCTGCTGCCTGGCCACGTTCCTGCTCATGGTAGCACACAGGGCTTTGGAAATGGCAAATGTGAGCACAGCCAAAGGGAGATAATAGCAGCAATGAACACGGCTGTGATGGGCTGGGAAGCTGGTGACCCATCAGAGTTCTCCAGAGATCCAGGAGTGCTGACTTAATGCTGCTAACTACGGAATGCATCCGATCAGAGCACCTCTGGAAAAACAAAGATTTGAGAGCTGGATATGCCTTTACTTTTCTCTTTCCCAGTTCTGAATTGGACTGACTTTTAGCTGGAGCCTGGTCTTGCTTTGCTTTTTTGCCTTGCTGGTAGAAGCACAAGGTGACCAAGTTGGGTCGCTCAGTTCAGGCTGCAGATAGGGACTGAGGATGGTATTAAGTTGTCTAAGGGGTGTCATTGCAGGTGACGTCCTATCCAGTGTGCATGCACCACCCCCAAAAGGCACAGGTCTTAAACTGTGCTTATGTGTGATCTGCCAAACTCCTTTGTTTAAAAAAAATAAATTTATGATCACATCTATTTGAATTCTGATTCTGCTCCCTCCTGGCAGCATAACATCCCTGCTCATAACCAGCAGGGTGGGAAATCCTGTGCTCTTCAATATTCCCTAATGTTAAATAACATGGGCCTCCTAGATTTTCATACTGTACAAACACAAACTAATTAAAGTCGTACAAATACATCCTAGGCAGAGAATGAGAATCTGCTCACTTGAGGGAAGACCGCTGGCTTCCACGTCCCAGGGAAAGCTCCCTCACAGTTTACATTTTTCTTTTTGCAAGGGATAATTTATGGTAAAGCCAGTTTCCACTGAAACAGCAGACGTGCACAGAGAGGGGAAAAAAATGTAAACACAACAGCATCTTTGTGAATGCAGCAAGGTGCTGGTGCCTGCCTCTGCATGCTCCATAATATATTAATACACACTGGCTGGCCAATCCCACTGGAGCATTCAATCATGCCACATTATAATAGAATTTAATGGAGTTGACAGCTAAGACCTAGTTGCTGGAGACATGTGAAAGACCTTTACAATGAGGATAACAATTAATAAAGGAAAGTGCCATAGATTTTTGGAGAACCTCATAAAAAAGTAAAATATCGACATTGATCACGGCATGCAAGGATATTAGACACGTAAATCGAGCTATTGCCTTTATTTATTTATTTGCACATCTTTAATATTATAGGCACAGGTTTCCCCAAGGCCAAAATGCAATTTCTCTCTCCATTTCTCAGCAGGAGCTTTTCATCTCCCTATTCACCAGGTTTTGAATTGCACATTTAATAAGCGATAAAGAATTCCTGTCTCTTTTCCTTGGGCTTTCAGCCCACAGTTTTTCCCTCCCTTCTGTCTTGTGATGGAAACAACAATCCCCTTTACCTGGCAGTAGGTTGCTTGGGGATGTGGGGGCAGTGTAAAACGGGACCTGGAGCCCACAGGGAGTGTCTGGACTTCTGTGCCTGCTGATGTGCTTTGTATGCCAGGTTGCACTGGGTATGGTAAAGAGTGCATGGGATCAACATAAAAAGAGGGAAAAAGACTCTACAACATGGTCTGTAAATCAGCATTTTCCCATCTGCCTCACCAGAAATTTCTGGTGGGAGGAACAGCTTATGTCTTCACTGCCCTCATCCCTGTTTGGGAAGAGACATTCTTCACCCTTCATGGGATATTGTGGTAATTTTAAAGAATCAATCCTGTGGGTAAACTGCACCTAGCTCAATCCTCTCACTGATGGAGGTGGCAAAAATTTCATCAGCCTGCAGCTGGGAGCATTGCTGGGCTCCCACAGGCTCAAATCTCTCTGGATTTCCTTGGCTGTGCTCAGTTAACACACTCCTGAATCAGGGCTGGCTCTTCGCCTCAGAGAAGTCCTGAACAGCATTTCCAAGAGTATTTAGGTGTGAATTGGTACCTGGTGGGATATTTAGAAACACACAGGCTCCCTCCTGCCCAGAGGGGCTGCCCAAGCCCCTGATGCTCACAGTCCCTGCATCTATAAATGCCCATGAAGCACTGGAGAGCTGCCCTCACAGAATGACAGGCTTCAGCTCCTCCTGGCTTCAACTTTACACCACTACAAGCCCACTCATCTCATTGGGCTTCCTCTTGACCTCCCCTGATGAACACCAAGGACAGGATCAGCCCCAAATGAACCCAAGATTCTGCTAATGTAAAGGTAAAGCTTTCTTAAGTCAGACTCAGTGGGATCCTTGTGGGATCCTTCCAACTCACGATTGCTTCATTTGATTGTACGAGTCCGGCTGTGCAACCTCAGCTGCCCTGCAGCTTGGGGCATTGACCTCACATCAAAGCCCTTTGGAGCAGTCAGGAAAAAAACTGAGGGGTCAAATCCATCCCTGGTTTAGGACTGTAGAGGCTGATGGTGTTATAAAAGGTATGACTTTATCATCATCTTAAGAAATTTAAAACAACTGAACAGGAACTTGAGTAGGCATGGTGCAATTGTAAAAAAGGGACTAAATAATTAGATACTATCATTTTACAACTGCAGTAGGCTAATTTCTTGTCAGGTAAATCAACCTTGTTTTTCTTTCACTTACCTATGCACAGATGCACTTCCTCAGGACAGGTGATGTCTTGCTTGGAACAAAAGAGGCCATTTGTCCATATCACAGCAGCAGCAACTGCACCGTGTCATCTCATGCTCTCCTCCAGCAAATTGAGTTTGTCAGTGCTCAGCCACGCAGCTGAGTGGAGTGCTGCATGATGCCTCACCTCTCCTGGGAGAGAGAAGTTGGCATAAGCCATATCGTAATGGGATCCAGAAACAAAGAAGCGTGAATGAAGTGCTAATTGCATTCATAAAGACATTAACAAAGGAATTAAAATGGCAGAAGCTTCCTTTCCCCCTCAAGGTTCATATAAACAACCAAAATTATATTAATAATCACTGAGGTTTACACTACTTTGAAGGGATTATACCCAGATAGGGCATCAGGGCTTGGAAAGACCATTTCAGGGGTCTTTTTTGTGGGATTCTGTATCAGAGATGAGACACTCCACTGCTTCTGTTTATCCAAATTTGTTCTTTTCTTTCTGTCTTTTCTCTTGTCCTTATGCTCCCTTTAAAGAATAGGAAGACTGCTCATTTTCCTCTGAAACTTTTAATATGCTGTAAAAATAATGACATCATACTAAAACCTGTAAATTTTCCTAAAAACTCCCCAAAACAAAATGACCCCAGAAGTCTGGCCAATGGCACAATGGAAGTTTCTTGTATAAACGGCCTGAAACATCCTACCTGGGTTTTTAATCTCATTCAGTTCTGCTTACTTTTCCATGGAAAAAATGTCATGCTTTCTCCTTTTTTCTCAGTGACTTTCTACATGATTTAATCCTTCCATTACCAAACTCTAGCACTCTATTCTTATTTGCATTGCTACTACTGAGAAAAAACATTTCCTGTTGGAATTCTCTCCAATTAATGGGGTCTTTCCCCCCCCATGAGAATAGTACTATTAGCCTTAAACATGGAAAGAGCACATTTCACAGATCCTAAAATTTGAGGCTACTTTAAATCACTTGTATCAGCAAAATGATATAGTTCTTGCTTTTTCAACTACTTAGTTGTATTTATCACACCTCTTCAACTCCTGCACTCACCTCCTTTCCACCTGCTGGTGTGGGTGTTGTGCTAATGACAGCTACAGCTAAAGTCAGCGAAACAGTTTGTTCTGTTCACTAATCTGCAGTCACTCATAACTTTCTAAAATGTTTGTTTGGGAGGCTGCAGTCTGCCCATTTCTCATGACCACTCAAAGGTGGTTTTCTCTAGGAAAGATGACTCCAAGCCATTCAGCAGTTCTGTAGAAGGAAACACTTCTATCACCTCAGTACTGAGGCTGAAGTGCCTGAAGAGGCACCATGCATGGAGAAGAGGACCTTGAACCAACACTGGGAGGTTGCCAGCCCTGTTCTGCTTGTTTCCAGTTCTGGAGGGCAGAAGGCCAGGAGAATTAGGGAGCACATCAAGGGAGATGAGATGGGATATGCCACAAACACCTGAAGGAATGAAGCTCACACCTTCATGCCTGTGAGAGGTGTGTGGGAGCATGGGGATGGGGTCCAGGATGGGGTTATGCACCTGGCTAATACCCCAGCCCCTCTAAAGGATCTGAACCATTCAGGGAAGTGTCCTTGTTTCATGAGCATTCCTCTTTCCATGGTGTGCACAGTTCTTTCCATGAAAGCCAAATTTGGGGTTGTTAGGGCAATGAGTACTATTGGAGCTCAAGCAGAAACAATGGTGGGGTAGTTGGTATTAAATCCTAATTCTGAGGTGGATTTAAAGCCTGTAGACCCTCCCACACTAACATGACATCTCCCACTCCTCACTTCCCCCTCTTTGCTTCCCTTCTTTACTCCCGAACACAAAAAAATCCCTCAAAAACAGACTCATAGCCCATCCTTTCCCCTTTGCCCCATCCTGTCCTCCACAAGGTCCTGCCAACACCAGCAAATGGACCCTCCATTTGTGGGGCTCTCCTGGCACCTACTGCACGGCATCAAGAGCTCCTGAGGCCATGTGCTAAAAGCATCATGGAAGGAGTGGTAAAAAGAGTTGGTGCTAGGATGAAGAATGAGCAATGCTCCCACATTAAATGCAAAAACTGAAATTAAAGCAATTTTCCATGTTTTAGACAGCTACAGGAAAACTGGTTACCAGTTAGCAGCAGCAGGAATTTTCAAGAGATGCTGGGAATCAGGATGGGGCTCAGCTATTCTTGTCTCAAAATCCCCAGCTCAGGAAGGAAACATACCCCTGGCTTTGACTTCAGTGCAGGTAAATGGAGTGCAAGGGCAGCCTCAGCCCCAGTCTTGTTTCTGAATAAATGAAACGTGTATCTTCCACATTTTCAGCTGGGAGGGAGAAGGCTATCTCAGGAGTGATGGCAGGTGCTGCTGAGCTATTTCCATTTTCCAGCTCTGCAACCTCAGGAACCTCTTTAATCCAAACCACCCGCCAAGCTCCATTCATTCACCCTGAAGATCAGCCAGTGGATCTGGATTCATTTTTAGGGCTGTCTTTAATTTTTTTTTTTGAAGTATCTTGCTGGCGGATTTTTGGTCTCACCTGTAACTTAAGAAGAGATTTGCAAATCTCATTCTCACATTCAGCCACTTAAAGGTGCACATCACACCAAGAATTTAGGCTCTGCTTTCAATAGAGGAAACACAGGGGTAAAGGTATATGAAAAGAAAACCAGGAGGTACAGAAATGCTTTGACAGATTTGTTAGAGATGAAAACATTCTTTATTTGATTTCTGCATTCCCCGGGGCAGTGAGAGGAACCCATATGCAATTGCATTGAACTAAAGTATGAAAATCAGAGAGCAAATTTGACAAGAAGCTCCACCAAACCCACCCAGAAGCTCAGTGAAGTGCAAAATGTAAAGCTAACAGAGGAAAGAGTGGTGTAGCTCAGGGGCAGGATTTCGGTTACCGTGTTCTAAGGCGTTGGTAACAGGAGCGGAGATAGGAAAATACACAGAAGGTACAACCCAGTGTGATCTTACCTGGGGGTTATGCTCCACAGTGTTGACAGCTATTGAGAGATGTCAAAGGTAGACAGCAATTTTTTAGTCATTCATGCAATTTTTTAGAAAATAATGCAATTTTTTACTCAATTCTCAGAAGGAAATATGCACACATGGACATGTGTGCTGCTACTGTCCAAGTGCCTTTTGGTGTCTCGCTTACTGAAATGCTTTCAATTAGGGTTTGGAAGCAGTTGACTCAGTCAGCCTATGTGACACTTGCCAAAGACAAAATTAGTTTCAGTCATTGAAGTTTTCCTTCCAAAAAACCAAAGCATCACTCTCCCCTTCTCTCTTTCCCTTTTATTATGGGAGACTATTTCTCAGGTAGGTGTTTAGCTGATTTTTAATGTCATGGAAACTTCATCTGCAAATTCGTTAGAAACTCTTTAGTAACGCAGCCTAGTAAAACAGATGATTAATATTGGTAAGCTCCTCATTTACATATTAATTAGTCTCTGTACTCAACTAATTAAAACAGGCCTGCCTGTTTGTAGACTTTCTGAATTCCAGATTGTTGCTATTGCTCCCATGTAAGTGCATTTAGTGCAGCTAAGGCAGGCCATTGATACTACAAACAAGGCACCCCAAGCAGCAGTAGCAATATTTAAGGCAGTTAAGTCTATAAGGGAAGTACTTTCAGTGTTTTCTTTAAAAACAAAACAAAACAAAACAAAACAAAAAAACCCAAAAAAAAAAAAAAAAAAACCAAGACTGGTGCTTGAAATGGCAGGATATAATGACTAAGCAGTGCTTCTACTGCCTTGTTATGCTCTTGCAGAGCAGGACAATTCCAGGAACCAGAAAAATCCAAGGCCAGAGGGAGAACAGCACTGCAGGGCACAAAGAAGCCCAGGCTGAGCTGCCCTTAAGCCTTGCAGTACTCACTTTTCTCCAGAGATGCAGCCTAAAATTAGGCTCAGGCTGATGACTCAAAACACGAAAATTCGAGGTTAATTCTGACCTGCAATGCTTAGCCAGAATTCTGTTCAGTGCTCCAAGGCCAGGGATGGAACTGGGGCTTGGAGTCCTTGCATGTCAGCTGGATTTGCCCTCACAAGCCTAGTTCATGGCCCCACATGCTCTGCAGAGATGCTGCGGGGTCAGGCACTGGCTGAACTTTTATAGGTCAAGAGCTGCATTATGCCTATCCCACATTTCCCTGCTGGCTGTGTGGATGGAACAACAAAGAAATTCCCCTGTCGATTCCTTGCCTTCAAGCTTTAGCACACAAAATGCAGCCCTCCCATCAGCCATAAAGTCCTCCTCCAACCTAGAGCCAGACAGTGCTGCCCTCTCCAACAGGATCTTGCCTCCTCCTCCCTTTGCCTGCCTTGAGTACACACCATTTCCTCCTCTGCCATCCGGGCCAACAGGCAGCCCCCTCGTGTTTCTCAGCCAACACACCTGCTGGTGCCATGACACTCCTCTGTCTTCCTACTACCCCTTCTAACTCCTCCTGCTGTTCTTGCTTCTGGACTTTGGCTCTTCATCTTCTTCACCTTCTTGTGCACCTGCTTTTTGTTCCTCCCAGCTGTTAGTATTCCCCACTTTGCTATCCCCACAGTTGTGCTGGACTCCTGTAGAACTTCAGGGACTGAGGATAAAACACGCAGGGCTGAGAAGCACTTTATGATGTGTATTTACTGCCATAAAATATTTTGCATAGCAGTGACAAGTAGGTTTTCTCAAACTGTCTGTGCACTGAGACTTTTCCTCACCCTAGCTGCCAATAGCAGTTTGACAGGTTTTATTATACTCCATTATTCACAACAAGCCAGGTCGCTGTGCCATATGCTGTCCAGTCCTGCTAAAGCTAACCATGTGCCCATGTTGGCTGCAGACCAAGGCTGGTTAAAACCTGCTCCTTTTTTGCATGCTATTTGTTTTGAAAGAATTGGAGACGGGCTTCATGTCAGATGTTCCAGTGTGTCTTATCACACACTTTGCTCACCCTCAGCAGCCTAAACACCAAAACAATTGGAAAATCGGGGATCCTGGTATGGTTTGGATCTGGGTTTCTTCTAGACACGTGCGCTCTTCTGGAGCTGATGGAGTATAAGGCAGGAAAAGAGCCTTAAATGTCTCTGGGGGCACTGGCAGTGTGTTCAGCTTGGACTGTAGCTTCAGATACGGCTTCATGCACTGCTTAGTAGGACCAACAGCACAGAAAAGTGCAATATTTCTAAGAGTAAACCTGTGCTTCACCAACACCAGCTGTTTTGGAGGCATTGCAGCAACAGCAGTCATTGTGTCTGCATGTGGCTGGACAGACTTCCTAGTGCATTCTCCAAAGCCCAGGCTGCTCCACGCCTGCACTCACAGCTCCATGGCCCACACAACTTGCTGTTTCTTGCTTTATAGCTGCTTTTGATGGTCTGTTTTGTTTGAATGCTTGCTGCCTTGCCAAACCCTGCAGTACCAACACACAGACCCATCTAGAAGAACATTTATTGCTGCCTTTCAAATCTGCCAGACTTTGGATCTCTCTCCTACTCATTGTTTGCACTGTTCCTGTTCTCAGATGGATGTTTTCCTTCCTCTTGCTGCATCCATTTAGCTGATTCCTCTTGCTGTCCCCACAGCTTTTTCTTCCTAACTGCCCATCAAGTAAGCTGACGGCAGAGACTACTTACAAGTGCACCCATTTCTGGACATGGCTCTTGTCTCTTTGGGTGTGCTGTCTGCTCGTTCTCTTGCATTGCCTTTGATTGTGTTTCTTGTTTTGGGAATTAAGCAAAACACAGAAGGGTTTTGCAAAGTGGTGCATTCCTTTCACCCTGCTCCATGTCCATCACCAGCCTTTGATTTTTCTGATCACAATTACCAGAGCCCTTGTGGTGTGTGGCACTGTGAGGATCAAACAGAGGTCTCTTCTGACCAACACTGTTCATTCAGTGTCACTGTGATGGTACATGCGAATCATGGTGGCAGCCTCATGCTGGAAACTGTGTCTCCCATTGCCCCCAATGAAGGCAGACTTAGGTCTGTACTGATGACATGAAGTATGTTTCATTTAATTATATACCCAGATTTGCACTTGAAACGAGTGTGAGGCCTGATTCTTGCATCTTCTCATAAGGTCCTTGATTTCCATCACATCCTTAATGTATCTCAGTTTCTAAGAGTCCAGCCATTTGCAGAAATTATAATTTTAATGCTGTGTATGAACATGAATTGTAATAGACTGCATACTTGATTTTTGTCATAGAGCCAGGAATCTTCTTGCCACTGTATTTTTCTCTTCATGTTGTCAGAAAACATCTGTAGATGTTCTTCATTGTTTTCTGGCTTTATAGTCAAGGCCAGCAAAACTCTCAGCTTCATTAGTCTCACAGATGGCACAAAGGGGTTACTATCTAACTTTATCTTAGTGTTGAAGGGTTTTCACCTCCTTGAAGTATTTTGGTACAGAGCTGGATAAGACCTACAATAACCTCTTCATCCTCACATATGACAAGGATGTTCTGGTATTCCCCCATGATTCCATACAATAAACTGAGTACCAGCGTCTCACACAGCCTTTGTTAGGCTGTCTGCCACAGACCCGAGGTAAGCTCAGGGCACAGATGCCCAGATCTAGACTGAGCTGTACCTCTGCCTTACCCTGCCTCACTGGCTGGTTTTCCAGACCTGTGTTGTAACTAGCTTTGCCCTAGCTCTGACCACATCTCCTGCAGCTTCTGATTGAGCTCTCTCACCTCTTCATCTTGTCCAGGCCAGGCAGTGGACTGCCATTGCTCTGCCCTGCTCCAGAACTAAGAGACCATGTGGGTGAAGGTGCTGTTCTGATTATGCTGAGGTCACGCCCAGTTTCCTGCCTGCCCTCCTTAGCAGAGCAGCCCTTCTCATGCTGCTCCTGGACAGGTATTGGTGCTGTCAGGCACATCCTGTTTGGTCAACTCCATAGCAACAAAAAGCAGCCAGCTTTCCAGGAGAATGGAAGGAGCCAACTTACCAGGAGAAATGGCCCAATGTTGTTGTGGCAGATCTAGAGAGACAAATAAGTCATCATCTCTATAACCTTCAGGGAGATGTTGGCACCCAGGTAACCCTGCTTTAGTACACTACACACATCAATACTGAAATTCTGCATGCTGTTGTGGGTCTGCTTGACTCTTCTAAAGCATGTTGCTTTCTTTGAATCTTTCCTGAGATCAGGATATTTAGCTGTTTCCGGTGCATAATAGGTTGCCATTTCTTGTACAGAATAATGCATTTTCTACTATGAATTGCATTTACCTTCCACTGGCCAATGCATAATCAGCACACGGATGTATTTCTCCCAGCTCATTTTCCTGCTTATCATTTTTCTTAGTATTGCATGGCAGCTGGGTCAGCAGTCCAGCAGAAATCACATTGGTCATTGATCTCAGAGCAGTTACTACAATGGTAGCTGAATGACAGCCTTCAGAGATGTGCCTCGCATATGTGAATCTCCCTGGCTCTGTTGTCACACTACAGAAATCCTTTGCACTGGAAGTCTGTGTCATGTACCTTAACATCCATTATACAGCTGTGCTTTCCTTCTGCAGAAGAGATCCCAATGGGAAGTGAAATGGTGCTGTTTCTCCAGCATCTTCCACACCTGCTCATGACCTGTATGTTATCCACCTTATCTCTTGAATTGTTTCTGTGGGATGTGTCCTGGATTATGATTTATTATTTGGCTTTCCTGCTTAATGAAAACTGTTAGCTCTGAAAAATACACGTTCTATATCAGCCATGGTTTTGATGCTGCTTTTTGTTCAGTTCAGGACCCCATACTACGCTTTCTCTGAATTGTCTCTAGGTTTGTGTCTTTGGGCAAGCTGGAGTTCTCTCAGTTCACAGGTAGGATCACTTGCAGGATCTTTAGTGAGGCTCACTGAGAGTTTTGTTGTTGATGGTTCTTCCTCTGCCTATGTTTATCCTGCGTGGTATGTTTGTACAAGCATAATACGTTGTAACTTCCCTAAAAGCAGCCCTCTCAGTTCTTATTGCACTGGGGCTACTGTACTCACCAAATACATTGCAGGCTTCCCTATATCAGGGGGGTATGGGTGTGTTACTCTTGTTGTAAACTTGTACTCTTGTATCTCACTCACTACTTAACCTTTTACTAGAGTGACATGTGAAAGGGATAGCTTTGACTTCTGTGTTCATGTGCCCCATAACCAATGATGATAAAAAAATCAAAGCAGGAACACTTCCTTGGAGGCTAGGGCACATAATTTTGAAACTTGAAGCAGACTACCCCTGCACCATTTCTGCAGGATGCTTTCCTTCCATGTAGTCTCACTCTTGCTGTAGATCTCACAGGATTGCAGGCAGTCATCCTCTTCTATATTGCCACATGCTCACTGGGTAAGAACCAGAAAGGTTCCAGCTACAAAAGAGAAGAAGTCTCCTTAGGGATGAGACGTCTTTTTACAAATAGCATTAAAATACATGTGCAAACTGACTTAGCAGTTCCTCCAATATTTCCTTCCCACTTCAACACAGACTGCTACATCAGAAAAGATGTCTTTTGCTGGATCCTCAAAATCACTCCAAATGCTGCCCAAGGAACTGTGAGCCCTCAGCCCCAAACAACAGATGGATAGGTTTCAAAGGCTGGAGTCTCCACTTTGTCTAGCAGCTATTTTATTAGTGCCAAACAGATGTGTGTGCAAATGCCTCCTGCTGGAAGCAATGCCTTTGATCCCTGATATCTAAACTACTCACTGGTGGAAGGAGTCAACAACCCAGGTTTAATAATGAGTTATTGTTACCCATTTCTTTCTTATTCCCTGGATCCTCTCCAAGATGAACTGATGGCTTTGGTAGATCATTTGATAGAGAGAAATAAGACATTGGCAGCTTCTACAAAATATCCCAGGCTACAGAAACTGAAATCTTCAACCTCTGCCCTTCCACCCTCAATGAAGAATGATGCAACACACTATTGTAAAAGGATCTGAAGATGATCTTGCTTATTAACAGACATAGAAATGTACCCTAAACACTGTTGATTTCTGACCTTTATCTGACCATAAATGCTGCCCCTCTTGCCCAGCCCTGGGAAACACCTTGAGGAGCAGCATGATTGACCTTCCCTGCTTACCCACCTGACACAGTGCACTTGCATGAGCTTACAGAGGATTCTCTGCATGTGACACCACTTCTAGGCCAGAAAGAAATGTCTGTTTTGTATTGTGTGACTCCAGAGTGGCAATTCAGACTTGGGAACTCCTACCTCTGTCTTGCTTTGACAAGCAATATTACAGGGTGAGCCATCCAAAGAGCTTGCTGAGTCTCACACACAGGTCAGTGCCTTTGTTTAAACATTCAACACACTTCTTCCAACTGCCTGGCAAAAGGAATGTGTTTGGAGGTGTAAATGATTTTGACAATTCAAGTGTTGTGTGTTAATACACTGATCAAAACGCTGAGAATTTTCGGGTCAGGGCACATCTGTTCATCTTGGCGATCTTGTTAAGAGGTAAACCCTTCTAGCCTGGGAGACATCGAGGAAGCATTGCAGGGTTTCTCTGTCTGGCGGGATTCCTTTCCAGTATTAACTAGTGCTGGATCTTCACCACAGAAAGATTCCTGTCAGGGCCTTAAGCACTAAACAGAGACCTCAGCAGATGAGTGTTAAACCAAATGGGACCGAAAAGGCCAGAAGCGCCTCCACGCCGTTTCCCAGCCTCAGCACTGATGAATGGCGATAGTCGACAGCCATTCATCAACATGGCTAAATGAATGCAAGGAGTTTAGACAATGCTAAAAGAAGGAGCAGAGTCATGGGGCCAATCTGCAGAGCTATTCTTGCTCATGTGAGCTCTGGGTCAGTTCCCTGCCTGCGCTGCCGATTCATTAGATAAATCTGGGCACTTCTGAGGCTAACGGGAGGTTTCCTGTTGTCTGACAGGAGTTTGGCTTTAAACTGTCATTGCCTTCCCTGCTTTGGAAATATGGATACTTCTGCTCACTAGGGAAGCTCCCTTTCGGCTTGCACCGTCTAGGATGTAACAAAAAGCTAAATCTCCCCACCTGGGTGCAATACAGCTTGTCTATCAAGAAATATCCCTGAGAATAAACACTTCTGTTGAGTTGCTGCACTTCATTCCTAACAAAGCAGAACAATTTGCATTACAACTCAGTTGTTTTAGAAGACAATGGGTGAAATCTGGAGCTTGACACTTGGCTTTCACTCAGTCTGTCTTCTGTGGGACTATCGCCAGCTAAAGAAGGGATGGGAGACAGTGTAAGATGCAGCAGCACCAACAGTGCATTTGTACAGTGCTGTTTGTCCAAAGGCTTCAGAGTGAGTACATTTATAAACTAAGGTAAAGCTCAAAGATCAGTTGAAATCTTTGCATTGACCTTAAGTAGCTTTTGGATCAGTGACAAAATAAGGAAATATGCAGGTTCTGGAAAATCTTAGCATGTAGGCAAGAAGAATACTCTGGCTCCTCTTGAAGGGTAAGAGGAGGAATGGAGGCACAGAGGTGAAATGGCTTGTCTGCTGCTGCTTGGATAATCTGACACTGACACTAGATAAATGTATAGAACTTTTAAGTACTGAGCATGGCGTGAGGATGTTTAGTTGATGAGAAAAGGGAAAAACTTCAAAATGAAAATTCAAATTGCTTCAAGAAACTTTTCAATCTAAAAAATCCCAAAGTCTCATGTGGATTTGATATAGCATGAATTAAGGAAAAACTTCTTTTAATTGAAAACTAAAAAGCTGTCTTGACTATTCTCTCTTCCATTTCTGCCTTTGCCCTCCTTTGCTGTCTTTGTAGCTGTTACATTTTATTTACAGATAACTGGAAATGGAACATAAATAATCCTAACTGGAACTCTAAAGAAATCAGCAATTTATGAGTGTATTTAAAATAATCTTGCTTAGAGGCATTAATGATGGATGGATGGATGGATGGATGGATGGATGGATGGATGGATGGATGGATTGATGGATGAATGGACAGAATGGGTGGCAAAAGCTACGTTCTGACATGTGGGGCGAAAATATCTTAGATTATCTAGATATGACCCCATATTTTCCTGGTATAGAGAAAAACTAAGTCCCCAGACCTAAAATCTAGGAACTGACTTGCTCAAGTGTTTTGTAGAAGATTGACCTGCCTCTGATCACAGCACTCAATTGATTCAATTGACAAGTCTTTATTGACTTTCAAATAACTGAAAATATAGATCCTTGTTTCAGTTATGGAGTGTGGTTCCTTCTTTTGGTATTAGAAATATAACTTAACTGATCATATATAATGTAACTGGTAATGTAATTTAAGTGGGTATGATGGGCCAGAAAATGACAGAGGAGAACACAGAACTCTGGTCAGATGACAAGTTACAGCACGTTTTGAGGAAGGGGGTGATGCATTTTACCCCAAGTGTTGCCTTACCTTTCCTGGGAGGTGATTCATCCATGCTGGCTGATTGTTAGTTTTCCTGTCCTCCCCATGGGCAGATCTGTGGTTCTCACCTCTTGACTATTTGCTTGTAGGTTTAGCAGTGCATTTCTGCCAAAAAAACCCCTTCTGAATTTCCATTTTCGCTTTTTCTCTTTCAGTCTACATAGACATAGATGTAACTTTTCTCACTTAGCTTCTTTCTGTTGATTTCTTTATTAGCAAGTATTAAACTATAGAGAAGTTTGTATTGAAGTCCATATGGCACATATGATAAAGTTGTTTCAAGTGGCACTGTGGACTAATCACTTTCCAACTGTTCTCCAATCATGAAGAGCAAAATCAGCTCTGCCTGTATTCTTAGCAAATCACTCCTTGCTTTTATTGGCAATGCTTCTGTTTTGGCAGCAACCTGTCAAGTTTAGAGCTGGCAACCACAGTTTTTTCGCATTCTCAGATGGAACGTAGGCAACATGTTTTCTATGAAAACACCCTTCCTTCTCTTCATTAGTGCTTCCAACATTATTGTTCTCAGTACAGAAAGCAAACATTGGTAGCTTTCCCTCTCTCAACACTGTAACTTGAATGGAACAGGGCTGAACTGACATGAAGTTTTTGACTGAGAAAAAAATGTTCAGTGAAGAAACAACAATCAAAGTCCCGCTTAGCAAGGCCAGAATGGCTGAGTCTGGTATGCAAGTGCATATCAAGTCTAAGAGCTGTAAGCTGGCTGAATGAACTGCCAGGTCCACACTGTGTCATGCAGAGAAACTTGATTCAGAGTACTGGAAATGTTATGGTGTGTTAGCTTCACTGCACCATGTTCCATTCATGTCCCATGCATCACTTTCAGCTTCACAAACTGATCCTTAGAAACATATTTCACAGGAAGCAAAGCAAGTCAAGTCCAAGAAGTCGGGTTTCTTTTTCCACTTGGTATAAAAATGTGGCACACATCTGAAGCATCAACAGGATCAGGATACTCTTTGACTGAGAAATGAGCTTGTCCCTACAATCTTTGTTTAAAACCCATCTGCCTCCCTGTGCATTCACAAATTATTTAAAATCAAAATCCCTACAGGGACTTTATTTTATCCTCCTAGATATCTGTTGTCCTAATGTGTCTATCCTGTGAGTTTTCTACTTTTGGTCCCCTCCTTGCAGGAAGGTTGCCAGCCCAGTCTTTGCAAAAGGACCTGGGATAGTGGCAGTCCACTTCACAACTGGCAAAAGATCTGAAAAAAGATCTCATAACGTCCTCCAGCACTGTTGCTGACTCTCTGTGCATCTCACAAAGCTGACAAAAATCAGCTTTGCTTATGGCGTCCATTTCCCTAAGACTCCTAAAACTGACTTTTGAATTCTTGCTCCACTCTAGCCCCTAGGAGATTTGGTAATTTTGGGTGGAATTCAGTTCCCCATACTCACATGTGAGGATTTGAAAAATAAACTAGGAGGCAGTGAGGAAGTTTATCTCTGCTGTGAAGCTCGGAGCCCTTTCTCTTGCCCACCCTGGGGTTAGGATGGATATCCCAGCCTCACTGAAGAGTAACGCAGCTGTTCACACTTGTGCTTCCTTTATCCCTCCAAATGGAGCCTTTGCCCCCTCGACACAATGCACTTCAGTGAGTGCAATCATTAAAGGCGTTGGAAATAGGGTTTGAGACTTATGCAAACTCCTGCCTCAGGTGTCATGACCAACGAACCGATCAAAAATGCCAGCTCCTCTTAGAATGCCATCCCTGAATTCATACCCCACGGCAGATCTGTCACACAGTAGCCAAACATGTTAATACAGCTGAAGCCTTTAGGTACACTTGTACCCTCAAAACTCAGTGGAGTTGCTGTCATTCTCCAACTGTTTAGTGGCCTAGATGAAATTAGTTACAAGTCTAAATGCAGCAGCTAATAAAGACACTGTATTTCCACCTCAGAAAGAGCACCACCTCCCTTTGCTACCAGATGTCCTCCTTGGCAGTTTGAGTCAATGAGGAGCTAAGTGATGGAGAATGAACCCAGTCTCCAAGAAGAGGCCTCAGGCCCTGATGCCAGCAGTGGAAACTGAAGAAGGGAAGTTCTCTATTGCTGCTCCCTGCTGAGGCTTGGAGATGATGTCAGTTCCTACTGATGCTGTTTGTCACCAAAATCTAATATAGTTGCTTGTGTGAACTGTCCCCTGCTCAGGAAACTTCTTTCCTTGGCTCCACAAAGGCCTCCTGGAGATCAGTCTGAGGGTGAGCAATCCTCAGAGCAAATCTGCAGAGCAATCCCATCAAGAATTGCAGGGTCTGAGGCCAACTGACAAGTACAGCTTGTGGATAACCAGATTTTGGGGAGAAGAAATGCATGCTTGATACTACCAGAAAGAATTAGACTGGGAGACCAAACTCAGCTGGATGGATTGTTCTCACAGTCCAGAGCTCCCACAGAAGGAGGAAATAGAGCAGGAACATTGTTTGCAACCTCTTCTAGAAGTGTGTAGATACGAAGGCTCTGCATAGCTTGAATTCAGCACCACCTTTCACAGCAAAAGTGCTCTCCTTCACTTTTACTTACATAAAGTGCTTTTACTTCATTTATATCAAGGTTGGGTTGGGTGAAGCTCTGAGCACCCTGGTCTTGTGGAAGACCATGGTGAGGGGGTTTGGAACTAGGTAGTCTCTAAGGTCCTTTTCAACCCAAACCATTCTGTGATTCTGTGAAAGTTTACAGAACTATAAGTGGCATGGAAGATGCAAAATCTCCTCCAATTTCACCAAATGAAGAACAAGGCATTGGCAAGTGGCGGGTGTCAGGATAACAACAGGAGGTCCTCTTTCAAAGAACATGCAGTGACATGGTGGAAATCCTTGCTACAAGACACAGTGAACAAAAGAGTGGGCAGGACTTTCAAAAGGGACTGGACAATGGAAGAGAACCTATCCAGACCTGCTAGGCATGAAGGCATCAGCTGTGCCTGAACCAGCCACACATTGCAAGGAGACTGGGAAAGGCGCCTGGGAAATGTTGTGGTAAACTTTCCACCTTCCCTGTAGTCTTCCCTTGGTATCTGCAACTTGTCAGTGGTAGAGACAGGACTGATCTTTGTTGAGACACTCTACAGCTACTTCTATATGAGGTGCACACTAACGACACTGGCAAGGGTCAATGGGATTAGTTGGATCTTAGAAGGAGCTCATTTCCAAGTCAGACAGCCCACTCTGGCCAACATAGGCTTTTCCTGTGGCCTTACAACACTTACAGGAACTGAAGTGGCCTTTGACTCTGGATTGAGGAAGACATCCAAACCCACCCCTATAGAGCTGTGTAACAACTTTTACTGAAATACACCCAGAACAGCAACATGATGTTTTGGAGAGGCATTCACATTTCTAGCAGACCTACAGAGTACAGAAGCTGTCCTGGAATGAATGCAGCAGAGTCACCATATTTGTTCAGGAAATCACCCACAATTTTACACGATAGAAATACTAGTGGAAATAAGATCTCCCTTTCCTTTATCATACAAATCCAGAAAGACCAGAAATGTGGTTGCCTCTTGCTGAATGTATTTTGAATTCCTCTAGAACATGTTGATTCAGAAGATCATGTATTTTTAATATGAAGAAATCCTTCTCTAGTTGGAGGACAATAATGACTCTCAGATTTTAGCATCATCCAGATTTTCTAAAAAGTCTTTGAGTTTGCTGCATAAGACTTGTATTCTACCATTTCAGTTTTCTAAAAAGATTTCTCCCATTCAACCTACACTAACTCAAAATAAAATTGCTTCTGTGCAGTAGCCCAGAGACTTAAAAATGTATAAAACTGCCACATGCATTTACCTTCAGGAACTCAGCTATGTGATTTAGAGTTGGGAAAGGTGTCATTCTGCCCTTCTCCTAGGTTTTGCCAACATAAACAAATTTTGCAGCCACTCTGTACCTGTTATGGCAATTTAAAACACCGCAGCAGTCTGGAAAACATGACCATCATGGCCAAGAGACAATATACTGGTAAGACTGGTACTTATCATTGCCATGTTGTGGAAGTCAACCCTTTGCAGAGCAGCTGCTGCTCTCACCTCTGGTAGAAAAGTGTTCTTTGACTTTTGTTGTATATCACAGCTCCATGCTGGAATAGCGTGATGTAGTGATGGGCACAGTGACTAATAGTCATAGCAATTAAGAACTAGATCTGTACAAGTCTGAATGGCAAATTTGCATATCTTTTGCCAGAAACATCCGACGAGACCGCTTTCATATTCTGTCAAAGATTAATCCAGGCTACAGCATCCAAGCCCAGATTTCAGCCGTGCCATATTTAAATAGCACATTTAAGCAGCAAGATGTGCAAGTTGCTGTCATGCCCTATGCTTCAGGAGACACGCCAAGAGGGCTAATGCTCGAGTGCCGCCCAGCCCGAGCGGCTCGCAGGGCATTAATTAGCAGCGCGCAGAGCCCCGCGCAGCGCTCCGCGCCCCTCCGCGCCTCCGCCCGGCGCGCAGCGCTCGGCCGCCCCCTGCCGGCCCCCGCCGGCGCCGCAGCCGCTCTTTGTTCGCGGCGCGCAGGAACCTCCGCCAGCTGGTCACTTATTGATGGGTTTTGTCCCGAACTGAAAAGAGATTTAGGCATCTTCCTCGGCTCCTGCCTTCTGTTGGGTGGAAGAGTTCCGCCCTCCCGTTTGTTCCACCCGCGTCGGGCCAGAGTTGGGGGCCGGGAGGGAGCCTCTGAACACAGAAGGGCTCGCTTTCGCCTCCTTCCCACCCTGCTCTTTTACCCTAAGTGCCAATTGCTGAGGGTGCCGAGCAGAAACATGAGAAACGTGGCACCAGGGTAGGTTTAGATTGGATATTAGGAAAAATTTCTTTGCTGGAAGGGTGGTCAGGCATTGCAACTGGATGCACAGGGACCTTGGAAATGCTCAAAACCATCCAGAAGTGGCACTTTGGGGACATGGCCTTGTGGTAAAGATGGCGGTGCTGGGGTAATGGTTGGAATCAATGATCTCAGAGGTCTTTTCCAACCTTAACAATTATACGATACTACGAAACTGTGCCCCTGTGTGTCTTTTTTTAACCCATAAATGAACTGCGATATCAGAACACAAGGATGACTTGAAACCTCCTTTTTCCTTGGGTAACAAGGTAAGCACCTGGGATTATCTTCTTCCACTGCCTAGATGCATAAATTTCAAAAGACTTCTTTGCCGCAAAACCCAGATTGTGTTACTATCCCTTCCTGGTATTATTGAGTGAGGGTCTTCTCTTACCGACATCTTTTGTAGATGCTCTACAAGATCACTTTGAGAACTACAGTTCTTTGGAGAAACAAAGTCCACAAGACCTTTGTGATTTTGGAACTCTCCCAGGGTGCAAATCTGTTTGCTGGAGAAATGTCCTATAACTACCTATAAAAAACCTCTTTGTGGAATTCTGTTTATTCACATAATGAGTATCCCGCACCTCCCATGTCTAGAGCTAGATATACAGAATCCCATCATCCATGCATGCTTCCCCTGTTTTGTGCAGAAGCCTAAGGTACATCTACATGTTTCCTTAGATCATACTTTGGATAGCCCTGAGCTAGTGCCAGGCAGAGCCTGCAGTCCATATA
Organism: Melozone crissalis; assembly: GCF_028551555.1. NCBI lineage: Eukaryota > Metazoa > Chordata > Aves > Passeriformes > Passerellidae > Melozone > Melozone crissalis. Next base: position 15,655,109 of record NW_026535786.1, on the reverse strand, counting down.
ACACAGTCTGTGCCTGCCCATCAGGTCCAACAAGCAGGTCCTCATCAGACTTTCCATGGTGCTGCCACAGTGCTCCTAGGTCTTCAAACTTCTGATAATTTTGACTATGAGCTTCTACCTTATACTCAGCAACACTTGCCTGGTGTCTGGCTGACTTTACACCTTCCTTTTTGAGGGGTGCTCCTAAATTATCACATTTCTCTTGCAAGAGCAGGACAGGAACAAAAGCCTTATTTTTTCAGTTTGGAGTTGCTGTTGAAAATGAATTACTCCTTTGATAACCTGCAGCAGAGATGATTAAGAAATTTAATGGGGGGGTCAAACATACTGAGCAGAATACCAGTACTGCACTACATGGCACACCTGGGATAGAAATAGCTGCTGAAATCCATGAGGTTATCCTTAATTTTTGCATTTTGAGGGAATTGTGAAAAAGCTATCACTTGCTGAATGCCCTCTTTGCCTCCAAATCCAGAGTGCTGTTGTCTCTGCCAGACAAACCACCTGTAAGTGCTTCTGCTTACTTCTCTGGGATCTTCATCAGTCTCCAGAGCGAAGCATGGTCCAAACAAGTCTTTTGCATGCTGGTGATATGGCAGAGAATGAATGGTGTAAATGTCAAGATTATGAGAAGTACTGCAGCCAAGTGATGACTGCTTGGAAAGAAAAGAACCTACAGAGAACACATGGGTTCTCTCAAAGGCAGTGTGGCTCAACTGTTCAACAGAGACATTTAGAGGTACAAGCATTCACCTTTATGTTCAACATTGTCATCTCTGTCCCAGTCAGTGCTGGGAGGCCACAGAGGCCAATCCTGCTTCTTAAGACTACCATGTTTGTTTGTTTTTTTTAATGTCTAAGATTTTACTATGTTTAAGCACAGAGGTGGGCTTCATAAACTCCTTTGCTCCACCTGAAACCCCTCTCAAACCTGAAACCCCCTTTTGTGATGAAAGCAGAGCTCCCACCCCAGGATGGACACTGGGCAATGTCTAAGTGATGGGAAACTGAGCAGGATTGAGAGTTACAGCAGCTTCTGGCCAAGAAGGTGTTGGTCACAGATGTGCACTTTGGGGCACGACCAGGGGAGACATCCTGAGAGCAACTATCCCCTGCCAGAGATACATGACATGTGAGCAAGCTCAGATTTCTCAGGAACCTGAACTGGATCTGTTTTGCAACAGACAACTGTCCGTCTAGGAAGGGACAGGGAATCAGCTTTTAACATCATTCGCACTTCAGACAGAAATTCAGTATCCCCAAGCCTCATCTAAAATTGAAAAGTGCCTCCAAAGGAATTGTTTGTTGCTTTGTTTGCAAAAAGTGCAAACAACACATCAGAGAAGCAAAAATGCCTTGGTGGATTGTTTGGCTGCACACTTAGTCAGGGTATATTGTAATGAGCCATATGCTAGCTTTGCATAGTATTATGGGGTAAGCCAGCTGCAACGAGCAGCTGATTAGTCTGGTTGGAAAAAAATCTTCATTTTCTGTAACAGGGGGCCAGCAAAGGCAAGCATTCTGGCAGATACTGTCAACCCTCTGACTGCTCCTGTCATTGTGCTGTGGACCAGATGAAGTTAAGAGATCAAGAGAACCTCTGCTTTATTTTCATTCTAAAGGAGGGACCCCTTCTTAGCCCTGGACTTGTTTAATAGTAACAGGTTTTATGAACCATAACCCTTTTATATTCCTGTGGAAGAGATTCCCACCACTCTTCCTATTCTCACTGCCATTCTCACAGCTGCAGTAAGACCTCAGTTCTTTTGCCATTCAGTGCTCAGCATTCAGCACAGCTGATGTGGTAGAAACCTCCTGTGAGGTGGGGGTGGAGGCCACGAGGAGATGGGAACCTGATGAAGTGCAAGATTGCACAAGTGGCAGCAGGACTGCAAATGTCCTTTCTGGCCCAAATGCTGTCTCTTGCTGTGGCCAAAAGCTAATGCCTACATAGGAGTATCACAAGAGAAGGCAAATATTTCCTTCAGATATCTGCTTTGAGCAATTTGTCTCCTGGGGACTTTTCAGAGTCAGAGATGTTTCCTTTTTTAGATAAACCTCAGAGGAATTTTATACTGTTTAGTACTTGTTGATCCTTCACTTGAACCCACTTATCTTCTGTCATCTACAGCAGCCTGGCTACAGAGTCTCATATCTAACTCACACTATCCACTCATGGATGACCTGAAACTTCCTCCATCAGGAACAGAACTTCTTCAGATCTCACCTGTGCCAACTGCTGAATCAACAATTTGTGTGGGCACCTTTGAATGGAGGTAAGCAATCCCCAGCCAGAAGGTGGGAACATCAGAAGTTCTTTTAAGGTCTTTTTTAAAACTACTATTGATTGTGTTTCCAAAGAAAAATGACTGGCCATTATCAGAATCTACTACAAAAGAATATAGCAAATCTGGAAACAACATCAGTGAACCAGAATGAGTTTTTAGCTCTAAAACACTGATTTTACTTTTTTATTATTATTATTTTAATTTTTTGTTTGTTTGTTTGTTTCCCAGAGAGGAGCATAGCTTAGGGTTATCCCTTTGCATTTACGTATATCTAGTACTTTGAATGCTCTGGGTCATCATTACATACAGACAGAAAAGGGCATAATATATCTGGAACTATTATTTCAGAAAGGCTGAAAAAGAAGCCATGCAGCTGTCTCAGTTTTGGGTTGCCCAGATGAATTTGATGTTTAAGCCTCTAATGGAACAAACCCATGAAGCAGTAGTAACAGGGAAAGGGTTGGGAGCGATGTGGAAAAACCTAGAGGGCACCACATTTATGGCTGAGTAAGAAGCCTGATTTGCTCTCATTAAAAGAAAAATTCCCCACAGACAGGATTATTAAGAGTATTCTTATTTGACATGGTTATTAATGAGGAGGAGGGAGCAAATTCTACATTAATGAACTTCACAGACAGTAATTCTCTGGAAAGATCTGAGGGCTCCAGCAAGGGCAGATCATTGGCTAAGTGGAGTGCAGTACTATTGTTGACTGAAACCTCTAAGTATTGCATCCAATCATCTCCAGAACCACTGGCCTCATGGGGCACTGGCCTTTCATTGCCAGTGAGTTTTTCTTAACTTGTCCCCATTGGCTCTTGTCCTGTTGGAAGGCAGCACTGAGAAGGGCCTGGGCTCCTCCTCTTCATTCCTTTCCATCACGTTATCTACACACATTGTGAAGTTCTTCCCTGAGCCTTCTTAGCTTTAGGCTAGACAGTACCATCTCTTGGCCTTGCCTTTCATGACAGACGCTCCAGTCCCTTAATCCCCTTCATGGCTCTCTGCTGGACTCAGTTTGGGAAGCAGCAGCACCAGAGGAGACAGCTCCCTGACAGCTGTTTTCCCCAGGCACAGGGCATTGTTGCACAGTGTTGATATGTGTAAGGCCAACGCTGTAACTTCACTATGGTCGGGCCTGGAAGCTGAATCAGAGGTGTTATCTCAGCAGAGGCGTGGCAGGAGCAGAGCAGAGGCATCATCTGGAAGGCAGCACCGCATGGAGGGGAATACAGAAAGCTGACTGTTCTTAATTGCTGCCCCTATAGCAGGCAGAGCCTGGAGCTTGTGTGCCTGTAAGCAAGCAGGGAGCATAGGGAGGAAAACCTCCAGGCAGGATTGCTGGAGGTCCCAAGTGAGCCAAAGATGAGAAGTGCCAGGGAATGCAGGGTGCACTCGGGGGGCAGTACAGTCCTGACATGTACCACATCCTTCCCCATGGTCTGTTCACCTTGGCTCAAGAGCCAGGGAGGAGCTGGGTGTTGATGGTAAAGCTCCCTGTTACTGGACAAGCTGGAATAAAGCTGTGGCTGCCACAAAGTGTGGCTGAACTGGCAAGAATGGGAAGGATGCAGCGGAGATGAGTGCAGAACTCCCAAACACAAGGACATGTCCTCCACATCTTAGCTGAGCAATAAAATGAGACAAGTGCAGTTGGGTGAACAGCAAAAAGGTCCTGACATTTCAGAAATCCTTTGCTGTTTTGCCTTTAATCAATCTGTACTAAGCCTCAAATATGAAAAGAAGTGCTTAGGGCAAAGGTGAATTTCATTTTAAGAGTAAATTGCTTTGATGATTGTCGATTTGCCAAGATTTTTTCAGCACAGAAATGGTATTATTTCCCAGGCTTCTGGCATGGTCCTAAAGGTCATAGCTCATGACAACTCTCTTTCTTTCTATTGTTCATACAATAAAAGCTACAAGCATAAAGATGTTGCTGCTGCTTCTCGGTACCGCTAGGTTAAAAAAGTCTCAACAATATAACTTGTTTCGTGTTCCTGGAGCTATATTGTAAAGGTGTAATGAAAATGGACCATGAAAAGATCATTGCCATTTTGCAAGATGCCTATTTCACTTGTATTTATCTCCTTTCCCTTCTCTATGCAGTAGAGTTCATGCTCCTTCCCAAACTAGTCCCATGTCTCTTTCTAAGTGAGAACTTCTACCCCATGGAGGCTCTCAATTTTTTTTCCATAAAATACACTACAACTACAGTTTTGTGGAAACTGGTGTAACAGAGAGAGGCACGTCCTCACCAGGCATTAAATCAAGAACAGCAAGATTTGTGTGGGTGCTGAACTGACCTCTAGTGGCACCTACACAATAGCCTTATGGCAGAATGTCAGATTCGGGTTTTTTTTTTCCCCCAACTATCGGCAGGTAGGCCATGAAGCATCATTGCAGAGTATTCCACAGCTGAGGTGTGTCTGCATTTTGGGGTCCGCTGTGAACTGACAGAAGTTAACTGTGTGGGTACAGCTTCCCACGGTAAGTGCACACTGGGACTCCACTGTGCCTTCCTGGATGACCCTGGACGGCGGGAGCGCAGCTGCTACGTGGACAATGCCATAAAACCGGGAACACCTCGCCAGCACGGACCCAGGGCAGCCTTCTCGCCCAGCGTGCTGCCCTGATCTAAGCAAGGGTGCGGAGTGCCCTTTCCCCTTGCCAAGAGCTGTGCCCAGGTGTGACGGCAGGAAACACATCCCCCAGCGCCGAGCTCACTGTGAGGGCCCGGCCCGAGGCGCTGCCGCCGCCCGCCGCCCCTCACGCCCCATCCCAAACCGCTGAATCGCGGCCCGCGCGCCTGCGCTGAGGCCGCGCGCGTTTCCGCTTCCCCGCCGGGCGCCCGGGAAGGAGGGAGGCGGCCGCATCCCGGCTGCTCTCCCCGGAGCCTGCGCATGAGCGCCGCATCGCGCCTCCCGCCCTTCCCTCCTTTCCCTCCTCCTCCTCCCTCTCCTTCTGCTCCAGCTCCGCGAGGGCCCGGCCGCCACTCCGCGCCCCGCCCCGCCCCGGGAATGCGCTGCTCGGCGGCCGCTCGAAGGAGCTGCGCGGCGGGCGGGGAGCGGGATGGAGGTGGAGGAGGCGTTCCCGCTGGTGGGGCAGATGGGCCCTTACCAGGTGTACCTGTGCGTCCTGCTGGCTGTGCTCCTCCAGGTGAGAGGCCGCCCTTCCCGCCCGCTCCTGTCTGCTGTCCCGAGGGGGAAGCAGTGCCGGGAGGGGGATGCTCTGGCTGCGGTGAACAGCTGTTCCCAAAGTGTTGGCTGGATGTCCCTGCGGGGAGTGCTGCCCGCTGCGAAGGCTGCTGCGGGAGGGCTTCTGCTGGGGGCTGCTGTGGCACTAACGCGTCCTCCCCTCTGGGACTGTCCTGCAGCAGCGTGCTGCGCTCCTGGGACACAGGTGAGCTCTGCCCAAAGGCAGCGCTCAGTTGTGCGGAGTGAATTTGGGGCAGGCAGCTGATGCTCTCTGCGCCGCATTTCCTGGGCGGGTACACCTTGTGCCACTCGGGGAGCACTTGAGGAGCCGGTCAGGTGAAGGGCTGGCTGAGGTTAAACGGAGGTTTCCGTGATCTGGACTGGAAGACGTGGAGTTCTGTAAGAGGCGCTGCTGGGAATCCTGCGCAACCTGGAGTTTATGGGCTAGGCTGGGAATTCCTAGGTTGCATGTGGCTTGGTTGTCACTGATAAAGTGACAGGTGGCCACTGATACCTCTGTGTGCAGAAGCTCTCGTGTAACCAGCTGACAGGTGATGATTGCTTATGGTGCTTTGATTTGCCCTGACTTAACTCTTAGAGTACAGGGGCAGTGTCTCTCCATTAGGTATTGGATGAGGCCCTGCATTTTGGGTAGTCAGGTTTGTGAGATACAAAGCTGGAACTCTCTTGAGTTTCGTGATAGAAGTGGAGTCCAAAATAACAGGAGAGTGCTAGAGGAGAGAACACTCTTCTAGTGCTCTAGAAGAGACAGGCTCTCTGGAGAGAGAGTTTCAGAGCCTGCAAGTACAACTGATGTGCTCTGCAGCCATGTTTGTCACCTTTCAATTTCGTTTCATCTTTGTGCATTTTCCTGTGAAGACAGGAAAGGAAGAGAAGAATAATACATGAACTGTTACAGTCAGGCGTAGGACTGAAGTATGGTTTGAATCTGAGAGAAGTCTGGTTTACCCCATGTTAGCTTCAAAAACTTTGTTGTCATGAATTCAGCTAGGCTGATATGTGCTGGGTTACTTCCACTGTGGCAATTTAATAGTTGCAGGAAGGAAGAGGGGAATATAAGTGTCCTCCCTCCTCTGCTGACCCATTTTGTACTAATCGAGAACTTCAGTCATGAGCTGTGAGACTGAAGAGATCTTTTTGTGGCAACCCCTACTTCCCCTAGACTGACCAAAATATTAAGATGCTTTATGAGATGACTGAAGAAGATTAAGATGCCCAGTCCTGTTGGATGGGAGCTCTATACTTGGTTGCAAAGTTTTGATGATAAACAGCAAAAGCTTTGTAGGTTTCTATTTCCTTGTACTGTTTGGGGTTTTTTCCTCTCTTTCTTTCATTTATACTATTTGATTTATATGATTTAGCGGATAAATTCTTTATTGCTTAGACACTGCTTATTCTGCTGGCCAGCTGGCTAGTAAATGTATATGTTCACTGAAGATTAAGAATTAAGGAGGCAGTAGTTACTTCTTTTTCCAGTGCTGGTCATGTTCTGGAATGAACTGCAAACCATGACAAGTGCTCTGTCAATTTCCAGAATTTTTAGTGTGGGTCATCTGTTCCATAATGTTTGTGTTCGTTTGTTTTGTTTTTAATGGATTAACTTGCATTTCTCATGGGACAAGTAAACAGAAAAGCCTTTGCAAATCCTGGAACTAATTCAGAATAAATAAAGAAGAATAACAGGTTTGCGGGGCTGTGTTTTTTCTTCTCATGTTATCTTTAATTCTTGAACTGTACCAATTGAGTATCATCCTCCAACTTGTAGGCTTTCTTTACTTCAGATCATGCAGGCATAGGAGTCTGTAAGGAGTTTAGATGTGAAGCTTGTTGTCTTTCAGTTCATTGGTAAATTTGGACTTATTCATCTGGTTCCTGCTTGGGTGGTTGATTGCTCTTTGTGTTCCTTTATTGGTGCCAAGTTACATAATGTGTCACTGGGAGGTGCAGGAGCACGGCTGAAGGCAGGCTCCACGACTGGTGTTAATCTTTTGTCTGTTTTATCATCAGCCTTTGGAGGATTACCCAAAGGTAAGTGATGTATCTTGTGTGTGATGTAGAATGTAGACCTAGGAAATCATGGGCTCCTGTAGTGAATTAGATGCAGCATATGACAGCAGAATGAGAATTCCTGGTAGTCTATATCACTGGCTGTGCCATGATTATTCCATTTTGTTGCTAGTTTCCCTGTTCCCTTCCATGTGCTCCTGCAGCTGGCCTACATTTTTATGTTGGCCTGTTGGGATAAAAAATATTTTTACATTCTTAAAGGTAAGAACACCCAATGTGTGAAAATATTTGTCTGCTGTGTCAAGTCCCTTCATCATTGTAGCCAATATCCAGAGCTTACACTCTGCTTTCCCTTCCCAGTAAGATTCCCAGCAGGTGCACTTGCTTTCCTTGTAGGCTTTTATGCTTTTTCATCTTTGTATGTTATTAATCTCTTTGAGTTTCATACTTTATAAGTACTTTCCTTCATTTTAGTGGGTTTTTTAAATATAAATTTCTACAGTAAGCTACTTCCACCAGCTAGCCTTAGTGATATACCAGTGTATCTGGTCCCTGAATTCTAATTACAGACATAGTTTAGTTCACAGAAGCTCTTTGGTAGAGCTGTCAAGCTCTACCAAACACTTCTGTCTGTAGGGGTGAGACTTTCCACATGAGTCAATTTTAGTGGAGCTTGAGTGAGTTGGTACTTGATGTGTGGAATGAGCTTACTGACATTCTGGCAAAAACCTCCAGGTTGCTTCTAATTAGAAAAATGTTTTTCTGTGTTATCAGTGTAAAACTAGATTAAGTGTGAGTCTTGTGGGCTCCTTCTTTCATCCTCCCTGATTTCTATTATCCTCTGCTACCTGCTGCTGTTACTCATTAACCTGCTGAGCTGTTATTATATCAAGGTATGTCTGGCTTGTTCACTGCCAAGTTAATAGGAATTTGGAAGATTTTTAGGTGTATTCTATAGCAATAGTTGCTGACTTTATAATGGACTGACAACAGAGAAATGTTTTTCCAAATAACATGGAATTACAGAAACACCAGACTCACCTGAAGAATGTGAAGAATGACTAATGATGTGAAATTAAGGCTGGATTAGTCTTGCATTGGTAGTTTAAGAAAGTGAGGAAGAAACAAAGGGATCTGATAACTCTTAAAATACTTAGGATTTTATTTTGAGCTTAAAGTAAGTACTCAATACCTGTTGATTACTGGAAAGGTTGTAACAACGTTTTGAAGAAATTATACTGAAGTATTATTAAAGAATAGTCTTTTGGTGTTTAATGTGTGTAGCAATGTGAGCAAAATCCCACACCATGATCAGATACTTGAGAGCACACAAACATACTTAAAAAGTTTTTTTGTCTCTTGTAGTTCAACGTACCTGGTTGAACGAGTCTGGCCTGTGCCAGTGAGTTGGAGCTACAGGATTGCCTAAGCCCAAACAGAATGGAGATGTGCTCTTACAGTGTCTCTACTAAAAGGCTTTAAAAACATGTTAAAATTCAGAAGGGAGTTCTTGTTTGCACAGCTGAAAAAGCCTTTGCCTTGAGTAATGTGCTTTGCACAGTAATACAGATAATTACCAAGGGTGGTTGTTCCCATCCATCTTGGGAACTCCTTACTAACTGAGAGTAGGATGGAAAAACAGTTAAGATAGTTACATCAAGTGGCTTGAATAACACCTTTGCCTTAAGCTGTTTGTGATGCAGTGCAGCTGTAATGAGTGGTGTTGCTCACATCACTTTACTAATGACAACAATATCATGTATGACTTCTGTCATTACAGTGCAGAAAGATGGTCTTTAATCATCTGCACAAATGTTTTGAGGGAAAGCGCATTCTGGGGCATGTGGCTTAAGTACATTCCAAATCTCTAGAAATAATTCAGAAGGAATAGTGTCTGTCTTCAGACAGGATGCAGATGTGATCCCCTATGTAGCCTTGCCTGTTTCTTGACATTTCTTATTTATGCCCTGTACATACTCTACCTCTTTTAATGGCATGAGACATCACTCTATAGTTGCAATGACAGTAATGAAATACTTGGTCATTGAATCTTCTTTTAATACTTACATTTGCTTGAATCTTTTAAACTTTTCTTTGAACCAGCCAGAACTGAACAACTGTACATTGAACAACTTATTCCCAGTCCTTGATGATATATACTATTTGAACTTATCTAAATAGGAAGAGCAAAACAAACTGGAAATGTAATGAACAATTTAAAATTAAGAAAGGAGAGGGATATTTCACAGATTGCATTACAACTCTGGTATAGTGTGCTGCACTTGTTCCAGGGGCACCATGACAGGGGCGATGTTTACTCAAAGTTACTTGCACTGTAACTTAGACACAGTTCAAGTGTCTGTAAGGTAAGTGAGCAAGGTGGCAGATATAAAAAGGATTTTCAGAATTTCTGTGTAATCTTTTTTGAGTTTGATTTCCTCAATGTTTGTTTTGTTTTCTGTATGTGGGAGAAGTATGAGTCTGTCTGATTCTCAATAAAGCAGTTGCAGAATGTATGTCAGACATGTGCAGCCACTTCCGTGGAGGAGAGGCTTCAAATGTGACATGAATACAAACATAAAATGTAGGGACCCAAATGTTTTTCTTAAGGAAAGCTTTGTATTCTCTCATATTTTTGTGCATTGTATCCTAGTCAGAGCATGCTTATTCTGAAGGATGGTGTTGCTTTCCATGTAAACATGATGAAGTCTTTTGGAGTACTTGCATCGCTGAATACAAATCCTTGTTCTGGTATAGCATACTCCTCTTTGGGAGGACAAGTAAATGAGGTGGGTGTGAGTATGGAAGCTATTGATGCATAAAGATGTGCTGCTACTGATTTAGCTAAGACTATTTCCATCTGAAGACTGATGAAACTGCTAAGTGAAGACAGATCCTACCATTTACTTCAATTGGGAGGGGGGAATCTTTCAAGGAAAAAAGGTAGTTCTTGGTTGACACATGACATTGGATTTCAGTGGTGCTAGCCAACAATCCTTGGTCTCTTTGTCCTTCTTTCAGATCCATAACTAACTTCCTTAAGAGAGACCATCACCTGCCTTTAATGTTATTATATTTATAACACAAATATATGTTATAAACATATATAACATATGACATATAACATTAAAAATATGAATGCAGCTGATGCAGACATTGTAGTATTTTCTGAAGATAACCTAAAATAACCATGCTGGCCTGTGACATGCCTTATTAGCAGTGGAGTCCTTAACTGTCAGATAGATTGCAGAAGTCTGGATGCTAACAGTTGTCTCCTTAATGATTAAATTTGAAAAGCTAACATGCTTCTGTTTGTTTTTTTAAAAAAGAATCCCTAGTGGAGGGAAGTTAGGAACATGTAATCAGCTGCCTATGCCTCAATCTTCCCTTAAAGTTATGCTGTGTCTTAATCAAACCAGTGCATCATTCACATACATTTATCTGCTTTACATTTATCTGCAAGAGTATGGTCATAGCAAGCTCGAGGAGAGAAGAAATGTGAGCTGTGACTTCAAGACCTTTCCTCTTTAGCTGTATCTGAACTGCAAAGCACGTGCAGTTGAGCTCATATTTAGGTGTTTTTAAGTGCCAGTTGCTGGATGTTCTTGCTCTTCTAATGATCACAACATTCACTCTGACACTAAACCACACATTCTGTGTGGTTTCTGCCTGTATAAACACCTCTGCTCAGCTTCTGTAATTTAACTTACAAGGCTGACTTCACCCCAAGAAGATGCCTGTTCAGTGTGCTGTTGTGAAGACCTTGGCAGAACTACTGCTGACGGGCATAGCAGGAAGCATTAGTTTTGAGAGAGGCACAGAGCAGGCATGCTGAAAGCTTACCAACAGAGGGAATGTAGTAGAATATTCTGCCTGTTAAAAACAAAAAGCAACCCTAAAAGCAAACCAAAATCCAGCTTGCTTTTTTTTTTTTTTTTTTGAAAGAGGAAAGGTGGCTACATGGTGTGTAGAGTGAAGTTGTCAGAAGGAGTTTGCTCTGGGGCTCTTTGCTGGAGCTGTGGCTGAATGCCTTGATTTTTGCCAAGTCTTTTTAACAACAGGGAATGGAAGGTGCGTGCAGGCACAGTATCAATAGTGATTGTCATCTTTGTATGGGCTATGGGTACATATGGGGAGATATTTTCAGTTTCTTAATAATAAAGTTGTTATTATACAGAATACTTGGTGCTATGGGATCATATTTGGACTTGCTGAAGCAATCCCATCTTCTGTTATTTGCCTTTCAGTCTGGCAAACTGCAATCCATCCAGCCACTCTGTCCTCTAAGCACCCTTGGAAGAGCAGCCTGGGAGTTAACAGGCATAATTCTACTGGGTAGCAAACACTGTGGGTTAAAAATATTTGTATTATGACACATTATCTCCCCTTCCTTCTTTTCTGCCCCTGTGTACACACAGTCTCTGACTTGCCATGTTTTGTAGGCAATAAATTACCTGTGTTTTTCCACTAGCAATATCAAGGCACTCCTCACTGACACGTCTCCATTTTAGAGGCTCTAAATTCCTTTCCTCTTGGGTGAGAGAATTAGTAGGTGTGTAATTGAACTCAGAATAGTTGTTTGCCACTTGCATGAGATAGTTGCTCTTTATTTTTGATAAAGTTTTGTTTTCTCAAATGTCTTTCTTATTTTAACTGGAATAGTTAATATAACTACTTTAAGACAGTGCTTCTTGTGTATTGTTTACATTAAGCAAAAGCTGTTTGCTTTTTCCAAGTGTTAGCCCAGTGGGACTGGAGTCCCTCTGGAGCAATAGCATCTGTTTTCTAGGTCTTGTCTGTTTACAATATGATCTCTGACTAAGTTTGGAGTGGAACCTGGTTAAACGTTGTGTTTACCTGGTCTTTTTTCCAGTTGTGGTGGGCTCAGGGTGAAAGGGTGTTAAGAATTTGCCTTGGAAGGCTTGATGAAGGTTTTGAGATCCTCATATAAGGAAAGATGGAGTGAATTGTGTGTGTGTAGCTTACAAAACTTTGTGGTGTGATGTTTAGTTAGTGATGTCTTAAAAATATTTATATATTTAATATCTTTCAATTTGTAGACCCTTGACAGACTTCCTCCTGAAGAGGTTATGCCTTTTTACAGTAAATTTAAGAGTGCTGAAACAGTTTTGTAATTCTTAATTATTTTTCTGAGCACTTTTAAGAAGTAATTCAGTGAATTCTTAGGCCTGTAGGCTGTAAGCTGAAAATTAATGGTTTAGCAAGTTCCACAATGAAACTGGAAAAACATATTTTTTCAGTTCTGGAGCATCATACTACTATTTCATGCTCTGAAATAGTAGTAAACAGAAGACATTTTCAGTTTAAAAAAACCCATAAACAAAACACAAGTAGATCTAATTGCTTGCCCTCATGCAGGTCCTTAAAATGAATAAATAAATGAAAGTAGCTTATACAAATGTCAGCATTGTCTTTTAGTCTGGATACTTAAACGAGAACTTTGGAAGTAATCACTAAATTGCCAAGTTAAATGCTTGAGCCAAGAATGTGCTTTTCTTATAGTCTTAGCAGAACTGCCTCTCTGAGACCAGGATGCTCACCCAGTGTTCCTTGGCAGTGTCCCAAAATGTCATGCATAGGTGAGGACTTTGATCTCTTAAAATACTGCCTGTGACTCAGGTAAGTTTATAGCCAACACAGACTGCAAAGTATGGAGAGAAAGAGGGGCAAACGTGAAATGCAGACAGAAGAATAATCATGCTTGTGGAAGCAGGACTAAACCCTGCCTGGTACTTGTCAGCCCACAGTTCCTGCTTTTTTTGCCAGCAGTTGCTGACTATTTTTCATGTTACCCTGTAATACCGTTGGGATGGTCCGCTCCTGGACTTTGCATTATATTCATAAACTGGAATAGGAACTTACACCACTTCTTTGCTTTATTCCTTTCTAAGTCCTTTTCCTCATAAGAAGAGTGGAGTGGCACCTTTGATGTGATATTGGTGGAACTATGTAGCTGGTACTTGTCTGCGGAATTGTGGCACTTGATTGCACATTAATGTAATTTGCCTTCCTTGAATTTTCCTATTGAAGCAGAGGTAGTATTGATAGTGCTTTTTGTAATTTTGGTTCATGTGTATTGCCTTGGTTCTTTAACTTATCAGTCCGTGAGCTTTCTTTTTGCCTTGTGTTTCTAAAGGCAGAAAAATAACTTCATTCTTCATGTTCAGAGATGTGTGAGCCTGTGATGTGAGTGAGGGTGCTGTGTTCCCGTGGCCCTGTCAGACAAAGGTGCGTACACAGGAGATGTTGCAGAGAGCTTGTACAATGAAGGTGTTTGTTCTTCAGACTCCAGTGTTTGCCCGTGGAAAGTAAAGCAGCCCTTGTCTGTGTATGGCAGCAGTCACGTGGCTCGTGGGCACCCAGGCTGAGCAGGAGCAGCAAACCCCTGCTGCTGCCACTGCCCACCAAAATAACACTGAGAATCAAACAGAGCTGAGAGGGGTGTGTTTGGATATTTGGAACCGGAGGGAGAAGCTTGAGGGACATTTTCCACAAACTTTTCGGAGGTGAGGCTCTAAGAGTTGTGGTCTGCTGTGCAGTGTTTGTCTCTATTGTGGATGTTAAAGAATTTCTAGGTTGAAGTTATGTAAGGTTTTGGACAGATTTTGGACTTTTTGCTGTGGATTCTGGAGGCCAGCAGTTTCAGGCTTAAAAACTCTAAACTGTGTAGGTTTTCTGTTTTCTCTGTTTGTCTGCAGAAACCCTAAGTTCTTTCAAAATATGTGTCCAATCTTTCGTTGGTAAGTCACAGGTTATAACAACCAACAATGGTTGCATTCTGTGTGGGAAATACATCCTGTCAAAGTGGGTCTGGCCTTGCTGAGGAACTGAGATGTCATGTTCTTCTGCACATGGTGATTCTTTGCTTTAACTACAGCTTTTCCTTCTGTCTTACTGTGTTCTTCCTCTTACCCTGCCACCAGGAAGGAAGGATACTTTCATGGAGGAATGTGTTGTTGGCAGCAAAGAATAATTCTGAGGCATGAAGACATTGCAGGGCTTTTCTACATAGGAGTTGTTGAGGAGAAAAAAATAATGTGGATTTAAAGCCAAATCACCCTTTGGAGATGACTTGGAGCAGATGACATCATCATATTTTCAAAAATGAGGTTGCCCTCCAGCTTTTCAGCTGCTTGTCATGGGTTTGGAAGAAATTACTCTAATCCTGAACTGTAACCATCTCTTTATCAAAAGCTTCTGCCAGAGCAAGGTCATTCATTGTTCTTCCTTAATTTCTTTCTTTCCTCAGGGTGCAGTTTTAATGTTTCTGTATTGGAAAGGTCAGAAGTTACTGTCTTACTCATTATTTTGTTCAGCAATGAATGCTTCCACTGATACTTGTCTAGAATGACCAGGCTAGTTGAGAATTGCTGATGAGCTGACTAAAAAATGTTGAAAGCTCCTCTTCCTAGAATCGAAGTCTTGCTTTTGTTTTTTCATTTGTGCTTCATAATGGGTAAATTATGAGGTCTAAAAGAGTTTCTTAAATTATTTTTGTGCTCATTTCACTATACACAAATGAGACTTTAAATTCATTCTCCCCCTTCCTTGCTAGTCTTATTGGAGGTTCTACATCTTTCTTGGATGTAATTTATTATGAAAACAAACATCTGGAAAACTGGTCACTTCTATTAATAATAATATTAAGTTAATTTCAAAGTGTATTAGTGAAATAGCTTGAACTGGCTAACTAAAATCCCTTCTACTTAGCAGGGAACATGAAAGGTTACAGGTTATTAGGGCATTGCCTTTTAATAAATTCCCTGACACCACAGTCTTCTAATTTAGGCAGACTATAAAATTTTAACCTAAATAGAATATTGACAAATAGGAGAAACTTCAACTAATAGAACTCTAAGCATCTCATCATCAGTGACTGGGAGCTGGTGCCTTTCCCCCTGTACTTGGTATTCATCCTGATTAATACAGATCAGTGGAGGGAATTTGGTAGGGAACTGTTAATATCCATATAGAGCCAATTAAAACATTTTATGAATGGGATCTATACACTAAATGACATATATTTGACTTGATTTGGGTTATAGAACAAATGAAAAATCAAGGACTTTGTTTGCCACAATGCATATTATGTAGTCATTTTATATTTTACATAGTTGTTATATAACATTTCTATTTGATTTGTTACTGCTTTGTGTTGTTCACCAGTCTGCACAAGTATGTTACTAATACTAAATGCAAGCATTTAGAGTTCTTAAGGGAGAAATCTTCAGATTCATTAACACAACTCTTACTTAAATGAAAGTTTTATTTCGTAATTAAGTCTACAGTTTCCTTCATCATGTTTTTAAAATCACTTCTAGAAAATGCTTCTGACCTTGAGAATTGTCAGTGAATTTTGGGGGGTGTTTTGTGGGCTTTGTTTTGTTTCCACGATGAGATTAATAGGGTTTACTGTACCTCTTATCCAGAATACAAGGCAGGTGCCCATTAGGAAAGAGAGTTTTGTGTCAGCAGTGATTCAGTGAACTTGAGTATGGAACAATACTATTTGATAATATCAAAACACATCTCCATCTTCATGTGGTTTGCTGAGTGCACAAATCAATTGAAAGTGTTTTTATCTTTGTGATATCCTTAGTTGCTGCACCCACTAGGATGTCAGAGGCTGATTGTTGGGGGTTTTCTATTGAAAAACCCTGTAGTGTTTCTGCATGTGCCTGCAATCACTTATTTTTCTATTCAGTTTTCTGTAGCTGGTTTCACCTCGTGTAAAAATGGAAAATGTTATGTTTTCCTTCTTGAAACCAAATGTCTTGAGGATTTATCTTCTTGACCTAATTCAAAAATATGCTTATTATTTCACAGGACAAAAGCAAGGATGTTTCACTTAGCCATGGCACATAATTGTCTGAGTGAGTCAGTGTAGGGGGATGCACCACACATCATGACCTGTAATTCTCATTTCTCAGTAATTTCAAGTTGTTCTTGAGAGTACTGTATCCACACATCCCTAGCAACATGGTCACTCAGCTTTTTTAAACCTCTTTTCCCATGTGATCTTAGTCATTGCCTTCTTTCCCAGATGAGCTCTTTTACTTTTCATTGTTGTCGATCTAGGAGTTCTTAAACTTAAATAATAACACTTAACTGTTTGTTTTTCCAAATTTCTTCTGAAAATGAAAAATTGAAAGAGAATTGTTTTAAAAAATATTTATCTACCTCCTGCCACTAAAGTAGCAGTTTATCAAGTAGAATACAAAGAGGAGCTAATGGGAAAAATTGCTTTCAGATAATAACTCGGGGCTCTGTTTTAGTTTAGTAATAATTCTCACTTAGACTTGGGTGTAACTCCAGCTGCTCAGCTTTTGTACAGAACAGAGCAGTATTATCTGGTGTTGCTTGCATGAGAATTCAGAGGTCCTCAGGCTGCTTTTTTTTACCCATGGTTCTCCCAGTTTTGTGAATTATTTGTGAAGCAGCCTTCTGAGAGAACACACGTCCTGTGGATATGTTCTTCCCAAGAACATGGGGAGGAGATGCTGGGAGCAGAGCAAGGACTGTTCAGGAGGTACCCAAGTAGGGTTTGAAGCTTGGAGAGGCATGAATGAGAGTTTTTTGGGGGGAAGGCGTTTGTTTTATCAGGAACCACTGTGCCGAGGACAGTTACTCAATGAGGGCTTGAGAGATGAAGCAGTTTTATTTGGAGAGTGTGGGGCTGTTACTAACAATGCCTTTTGTCTCTCAAGACTTTATGATCCATCATCTTTGGCAGAATTTGTGCCACTTCTATATTCAAACAGGTCTCGAACCATGGGGTTTTAAGCTGTAGTTGTAATGTGACCTATGAATATTCTTCTCAGCAAGCAGCAGCAAACCAGCTCTGGACCAGACTTGAAATGTCTGGGTTTCCAGCAGTTTTATTTATTCTTTCCTAAACAAAAGTGACTTGATCACTATTTAGACCTTGTGGGTATCTGTTATTATTTAGGTATATTAAAAAAGCATGTGTGTTGTTCCTGTCTCTTCTAAAAGTAAAACAGGTCCGCAGAAGTTAGAAAGCCAGCAAAGAATTCATTTTGTCAAAACTAGGAAGGATTAGATATGAAAACATGAGGAGGAGATCTAGCCCAAATATCGAATTAGAGGAGTGAACTGCACAGGTGGAAGGAGAAGATAGAAGAGTAAAATATTGCATGAAAGAATAGCTGGTTTCTCCTCCTTAGCACATCCAATAGCTGTAGGAATGTGCCCCCTGTTGACGGAGTGACAAAACTATCCTTTGTCTCCTGAAAAAAGAAAAAAGCCCAGAAGTTTCTCTCCTCAATTAGGTAGAAAGACACCTCATAGCACCTTGGGGACTTCACCTCAAACTTAAGGATAGCAAATTGGACGGAAGCCCGAAAGTCCCGCCTAAGTAATGTACTAAAAAAAGAAGAGAACAAAGGAACTAATGACTTTTGTGAGGTGTTTTACCACGAGCAAGAACCTCTTGTCCTGGCTCAATTTTTCTCTGTAAAAAGCTTTGTTATTTTGCCTTTCATTAAAACTTTTCTGTTTTCAACACAGCCACAGAAGCCATCTTGCTGATTTTATGCCATATGAGGTAGCTGAGCTATCTCAGGTGTGATATAAATATCCAAGAGCCTATAAGACCTGGCTTGAGGAGACCCTACATCAAATAGCTTTTCCTCCATCCATGATCCGTACCTGCTGTGGGTGGGAGTTTGGGGCTCTCTGACTGAGGGAAGGGTGTCAGGAGGGAAACTTCTCTCAAATATCTCGCACATAAAAAGTGCAAGAACCACTTTGTTAAAGCTGTGGTTCTTCAGTGTGTGCTGTTTGGTAGATAAGGGCTATACATGACATCTCATAGTGGTAGAAGACACATACAAAAGTAGGAATGCTTTTAATACTGATTGGATCCAGCTGTGAAAAATGCGTATTATATGATTGGCTTTTCGCAGATATTAGAATGAATATTATATGTGTTGTGTTAGAAAGTAATGCTATATTAATTCTCTTAAGTAGTGTATTAAATACAGTTTTAGGTTATAACAAAGTGTTAAAATAGAAACTATGCTATGTAGGATGCTTTTTTCCTAAAGAAAGGACTCGCACTGAGATAGCAGCCACAGGACACCTAAATCTTTCAGAGAAAGAGAATTTATTGCTCCATTGTCAGGAGAAATGAACTTCTTCCCTCCTCGCTCGGGCAGGATCACACCGTTAGGATTATGAGGAAAAAGTTCATGATGACCAGACAGAATCCTGTGTTTGAATGGAATTTATGCATCATGTATGAAGTGTATGAATATGCAACAGGTTATTGTTTTTAAGGGTTAATCCTCTGTTAACATGTGTCCTTTTTCGGGTTTATGCTGCCCAGAAAAAGGTACCCAGATGTCCGTAACTCTTTGTTTCTATTGTCTCATATTGTCCTAAATCAAATTGCCCAAATTATTATTACTCTAATTGTATTACTATTTTTATAACCATTTTATTACTATTAAACTTTTAAAATTTTAAACCAAGTGATTGGCGTTTTTCACACAGCTGTGGAGGAGACATTACTTGGATTCAAGCTGAGCATCTCTGATGTTTTTTGTCTTTCACACCAGCTCTATGTGGCCACTGAAGCCATCCTCATCGCATTGGTGGGGGCAACTCCTCCCTACCAGTGGGATCTCCAGGGGCTCTCTGCTAATGAGAGCCACGGCAACCACTCAGTGAGCGAGCAGGGAGCTTTTGGGGAATGGCTTCTGACTGCCAACAGCAGCGAGGTGCGTAAGCACGTACACTTCGGCAGCAACTTCACATCCATTGTCTCTGAGGTGAGTCTGAGATGTGTTTTGCAGTCTCATGTGTGAGTAGTAAATCTTACTGAGATGGTTTTGGGGGTCTCTTTGTACTGCTTTTTTCTTGCATACTAATGGATGTTTTGATTAGCAAATAAAATGTGCTACCTCCAGCTAGAGCCCAGGTAATGTGCTCATGTCTTTACTGGCAACAAAAGCTAGCTGTATGTTGCTATGCAGATCTTGATCAGTGTTCTGCTCCAAAACTTCCCACCTTTTCTGTATGGAGGTTAGATATTGCATCCTGCAGCCTGGTTTCACATTTGAGCTGGAATCATGACATTCATTTTACTATTTTACATTTTACTATTTCATTTTACTAATTTGCTCAAAATCCTTTATGGACTCTGAGCTCTTTCTGGCCATCCCCTTGCTGAGCTCCAGTGCATGTAGTGCATCCATCATGCAGTTAGCAAGCACTGGAGGAACTGGAGAGGATGTGGTTCCTGCAGTTTTTGCAGTTCCACACGCAAGAACATGGGCAGTGGGGAGTCAGGTGGACAAAGCAGATCCCTCCCATTCTACTCCAAAACAAGCTTTGGCTTTGTTGGCACGACCTCTGTGTTTTTTAAGTGATTTCTTTCATGGTCTAACCATAGTCCCTACAGGAATGATTCCAGACTCTGCACTGATGTGTGCAACACCTGCCCTTCCTGGGTCTGTCAGTATCTGTTAATGTCAAATTTCTCTTTACGAGAGCCCTGAGTGCATTGGTTACAAGGCCTGAATGTAGAGCTGAACTGTGGAGTCAAGTGTAGTACCACCTGATAGTTTGTGGCTACTGTCCTGAGGTATTAATGCTATCCAAATTACTCCTGTAAAGCAGTTTATTGGTTAGGAGCATGTTAATAAAAATGGCCAGCTTTGGAATAGTACCAAGTCTTTGTGTACAAAAGGCATTGCTTCTTATTCTCTCAGTAAAGAGGATATGAGTACTTATGATACCATTTAAATTAAAATTTTAATGGATGGTGGATTTCTTAAGCATTATTTAAAATTCAGTAAGGTTTTTAAATTTTCTCTGGGGTTTTTCTTTTTTGTTTTTTTTTTTTTTTTAACTTGCCCAAGAATCTTTTACTCTCTTAAACTTGACGAGTCAGACATGCTTGTAGAGCCTAGCATATGACATAGATTTTATACTGATCTTTATACATTTTGGTTGCATAATTAAGAAATGCTGGTAAAGAACAAAGCCTGCTTGAGCAAGAAAAAACCCTAAAAATCTCCCCAACCAAAAAAAAACCTGAAAAACCCCAGCCTCAAGGCAACTTGTGTAGAGTCTGCTTTCTAATTCTTTAGCATATGTTTCAGTAGAGGCCCATTTGAATAAAATCTTCACACCACTTCTGTTTCCCTCTATTAAAGTACAGTTTTTATGAATTTTTTAGCTAAATATTTGGTGTATTTGGAGGTTATGTGCTAAGCACAAGCATTTTGAGAGAGAACATACATAGCTGGAAAATATTTCACCACTAATTCATTATTAATCTAATTTCATGATTGATTGTAAAGAAGTTTTTTCCTACATTGAAAGAGGACGTGTCAGTGCTTAACCTTGTGGCATCACTGATACCATGACCATTACAAATTTACAGTGAAAAAGATTGCAAAAAGCTTGGTTTCTGAATAATATATGTAGCATGTTTTTATGTAGAAAAGCCTTGAGCTCTCTAAAGGGCTTAGACATTGAGATAAATCTTGAGAAGAAATTTTGCTTTACAACCAAATTATCCCTTAATCCCTGAATGATTCAGAAAGTGTTTCACATCAACAATTTTCATATTGGCAGCTTTTTTAATTTTTATGCCAAAATTTAGGGCATGATTCTTGTAGCTGTTATAAAACAAACTGACCATGTTATTCCAGGGTGAAATTAATCTCATATGCAGTTGTTTTACAAATGCATTTTTCTGGCAATTGTTTTTGAAGTCTGCAGAAGTTTCAAAAGCTGCTTTATGGTCATATGGTTGGTTTCAGTTGAATTTTGTCAGTCTTGACACTTTATGGATGCATTTCCTACTATTATCAGTAACTACCTTCCTGTTAAAGTAACAATTCAAAATGAAGCAGATAGAGAAAGTAAGCAAGTTATTTTCTTGGAGCTTATGAATGATGTTTTGTTAGCATCCTAATCTTTGTGAGGTTTAATTGCATGGCTCTGTTCTCATGATGAGGTAGTTTATAACTGAGCTTTGAAATAATATAAGCTTTGCTAGAGAGGATATTTAATGAGATTTTGGTAGAGGAAGAGGAGATTATGAGGAGAAGATTAGAGAGTTATTGCAGGGATAATGACATAATCACCAGCTTACCAGCACAGGAAGAAGAGTTGGTTGTCACTAAAAGGAAACATTATCTCAAGGTGCAAGAGGAATAGTAAAAGAAAAGAACAGAAGATGTGGAGTGTTTAGAATACAAAAGAAAATAACTTTTGTACATTGACAGCATGGCGTATTTTCATTCTGCACTTCTGTGGGTCAAAAAATTTTGTTAGGTTCAACTTGAGACATTAAGTCTCTAAGAATCAAACATTTCAAGATGTATTTGTATTGGAATTGAAGAGAACTGGAAGTGATGAAGTACACTGTAAAAAAGATGAGTGTGTGCAGAAAACCTGACTAGCCTGCTACCAAAGTATTGCTCAGGGACAAGACAGTTCATAAAGAGGAGAATGTGCAGGAGTATCTTCAGACATAAAGCACAACTATTTTTTCACAATGTGTATTCTGCACACTGCAGTGACACGTGTCAGTAGGTAGATCTGAATCGGTTTAGGTAAACAGCTTTATGTAAAAGAAGGCAGAAGAAGGAAAGTGGGAGAAAGCTGCAAAAATTAGAGTGTTGTGAGGAATCTGTTCTTGATTTCAGAACCAAAGACTGCATTTGATTTGGGAGAACTGTGATTATTAGTATCCTGCAAGGAGTATGGGAGACAGCAGTGGGGACTGATGATTTACTGAATATGATGCTTAGGAGATTTATGAAGAGTTTGATCTTCTTTAAAATTTGTAACATCCCCTCCAGCTATTAGCTGTTGGTGAACTGTTCGGATTCTGATTAATTTGCTTTTTTGCTGGTTTGTTGTTTCTGGTTTTTCTTCCCCCTCCATCCAGTGGTTTTTAATTGGCAATGCATCGTACAAAGTCAGTGCTGCCAGTTCTTTCTACTTCAGTGGTGTGTTTGTTGGAGCCATCTCCTTTGGGCAGCTGTCCGATCGCTTCGGGAGGAAGAAAGTCTATCTCACAGGTAACCCCTCGACAGCATTAATGGCACGAAGGTGTCGTGTCCCTGAAGATCAGTGGCAGCAGCCCAGTTCCTGCTGAGAGCTTGATATGCAGCTGTAAATCATGTGCTGTGGTTTTGTTTGTTTTGGCATTCCAATATACTTGTGCCATAGAAGTTGAGATGACAAATCAATATTTCACTGTTCAGTCACCATTTGGATTTCTGCGAGGTGTTCTGGGTTTGTGAGTCACACCGTAAAAGGCTTTCACTCGTGCAACATTGTGCTCATGGGATCTCTGCAAGTTGCAATTAGTATGTTTAGTAGTTTTATAACAGCATTCTTACCTGTATAACCTGTTAGGAATTTGTTGCATGTTTTATCCCCTGTCTGCATGATTTAATTTTTATATATTTGTGATCCTCATACTGTTTTGAAGCTCATAAGCTTTCTAACTATCCCCAGATGAAACAGCATTTAAAACTGCATGTTTTGTGTATGTATAAAGTTGTGAGTCAATACATGAGCATGTAGAGTTTAAATAAATGTTTTATGCTTTTTGTTTTTCTTTGAAGGAACAGCACTCATTCAAAGCACAAAAAGGTGGGCCTGCTCTCTGTGCAAACCCATCATGTATTGTTCCCTGGCAATGTTTCTCTTCTCTGGTTTCTATACATAGCTCTCTAAAAATGAGGGGGATATTTGGTCATATACTTAACCTGTGGCTTCTGTATCGGGGATAAATATAAAGCCATCTTTAACAGGAGTCAGACAATGGTTCTGGCTGTATAAAAAAACTGTGTGCTATGAACTGAATTTAAAGGTTCAAACTGCAAACTATGTATCAGAAAAGCACTCCTTCTGTGTCCCCTCCTTTTGGATATTGACTCTAGGTATTTAAATTTCTTTCCAAACCTGCGATGGTGGTTACTATGATGGCTTAGGACAGATGCCACTGGGCATCAAGTAAAGATACCAGTAACTGCTTCTGTTTCTTTAGGTACCCTTCTAACATGAAACTTTTTGCTTTGTTTTCCAGGTTTTGCACTTGACATCTTGTTTGCCATTGCAAACGGATTCTCACCCTCGTATGAATTCTTTGCCGTTTCCCGATTCTTGGTAGGGATGATGAATGGTGGGATGTCCCTGGTAGCCTTTGTTCTGCTGAATGAGTGTGTGGGTACAGCCTACTGGGCATTAGCAGGTAAACTGCCTTTATTGTCAGAATTTATAGATTTCAATCTCACACACCACTTGAGGCATACAAAGCAGTTGCAAATTTAGCTCTGCTTGAGCGTATCTGTGATCACAGCCTTTGAACTCTGCTTGTTTAATATGAACCTTGGACAAGCAGGGCAGATGACTTGGGGCCATTCAGATCTCTGCATCACTCAAGTTGACAAAGATCCAGCTGAAACCTCTCCCATGAATGTTACTAGCTAAATACTCATCCAAGGTTTGTCACAACTGAGCTCTACTAATCAGAATGTTGGACTCTGCTGAACACAGGCAAGTGTTCGTACTCTACATATAAATTGTTTCCTTCCTGGCGGTTTTTAAAAAGAAATCAGAAGTGTTTTTATATCATAGGAGGATGTGAAAACTGTTGCTGATATGTTATTAAAAAAAGTTGTACCATGTAGTAATTGCCCTTGGAATTTAGAAGATACAGACCCTCTTAACTGTTTTGATTGCTAGTGTTGGACCTGTCCTTCAGAAATGTGTGTAACCTGTACTGCTACTGATGCCTTGTGAAGGCTGGCCTAGAACAGAGGCTAGATGGAGTTAAAGAATAAAGTAGGTATTTATTAAAAGGCCTCAATAAATACCAGGGCTACACCCAAGGTGAACCAAAACGGTCACAAAAATGGACGACCGGTCACGGGGTCTCTCACTTTTATAAGTTCTCATCCATTTGCATATTGGAGTGCATTGTCCAACTATAGCTTTAGGTTATAAGTCCCATCTTGTTTTTCTCTTCAGTCCACTGCTTTTTGTGCTCTTGGGCCTGAGATTTGGATCAGTGGTCCTCGGTCCCAAGCTAGAAAAGGAATTGTTTTGTCTAGCTATTCTGTGAAGAGAGCTTACCGTGCCTTAATATAGAGTTCAGAACTACATACTAAAGCAGTACAGAATCAGAAAAATATGAAAGCTAAAACCTAAGGCATCACTAGAGCTCCAGGGCCTGACTTAGAAAACTCAAGAAGTGCTATGCTGAGCCTGTTTTAAAATAGGGTGTCTTATTTATAATGGAAGCTGTAAATGAATGCTACATATTCCTAAAACTACCAGGTTTTCAATGTTTTTCAGTATTTATTTTTACACATAGAAAGTTGCATACTTATGCTGCATACATACACATATTTGGAATTAGATGACTTCATTTTTCACGAGGCTTTGTTGGGTGTGGAGGATGTGGAAAGGGCTTTTATTGATCTTTGTAATTAGATGTAATACTTCTGCTCTGCATGAATGAAGGCCAGGGTGTTCTTTGGTTAAAGAACTGTGGTTTTGCCTGAGTTGCTGAATGAATTGTTATTAGTAAAGAGTTAGTTCTTGTCTGATCTCATTTGTTGAGATTTACTAGTGTTTCTTACAGAAGTGATAATGTTTTGTTTTGTTTTGTTTTTACTTGTGTGTTAGGTTCTATTGGTGGCTTGTTCTTTGCTGTTGGAATTGCCCAGTATGCTTTATTAGGGTATTTTGTTCGTTCCTGGAGGACTCTGGCTGTTGTGGTTAATCTGGAAGGAGCAGTCGTCTTTCTCTTCTCTCTGTAAGTTGTTCAAACTGAGTTTCATAAAGAAAGATGTCAAAAAAAAAATCAAACAGAGTACCCAAACTATTAAGTCAAGTTGCCTTTCTACGATGGCATGAAATGATGTAAATAAGGTATTTCTCTCAACTTGTACACATCCCTCCTCCCCACATGGTATGTGGTTTCCTCAAATAGTAGTGCTGCAATATCTGAGCCTGTAAGTGTACACTGCACTGTGTGTACAGTATTCCTGTAGATGGGAACAGTCTCTAAGGTGGAAGAGAAGCACATCCTGTTCTTTAGCTGGTGTGCTGTAGATGACCTAAACTGGTGTGCTACAAGGCACTCTGAGTACATGATAAAAGATACAGGAATGATTTCGTCTTTATGTGAGAACTTGATGCTTCTCCTGTGTTTACACAGAGGAAACAGCATCAAAATTGCTTGCCTGTCCAGTCTTAAAAGTGGCATGCAAAAGAAAAAATGGGCAGCTGCCTTTAATTTTTCAAATGTGATCTTTTTGGAGATAGTAGGGGATTTGTGAATTTCAACCGTGAAAGCTCTGTGATCCAGTGTGGTCTTCTTTTCTTATTTGCTTTCTGACATCTAAATCTCAGTAACTAAAAGAGCAAAATTACTTTAGCTGCTGTTTAAACTAGAGGTCTTTTCCTTTCCAACATCTATTTTACTTCAGTAACTCTTTGAATAAAACTTTTGCTCGTCAAAAAATCCACACAACCCTTTCAGTGGAAGCATCAGAACTCAGGGAAGGGTTGAGCCTGTTTATGAGGTGAAAGGCAGAGATGACACTTAGGATATTTCAAAACCTTGTGGTGATAGGCACTCTTGGAAAAAAAATTAGCTTTCAGATTGATATGTACAATTTTTTGAAGTGAGTTATGCTGGTGACTCCAGAGCTGTCCTCAGAAGCCTGTCTTTCCTGTAAGAAGAGGGTTTTTTTAATTCCATATTTCACACTGCCTCCCTGCCACATTGCTTAAAAATTACTCAATGTAGAAAATACTATCAGATTTTTATCCTGGGGAAGAAAATATATTCCTTTCTAAGCTCTTTTTTTGGTGAAAACACAAAATCATATTCTTTTAAACTTACAGGAAAAATAAAATTTTTGGTCTGAGGCAAAAATCTTAAAAAGCTTCTGGCCAAAGACTGAAGTTTAAATTAGTTCTGGAAGCCTCAAAATAATAGAAGATGTGTGTAGTAGATATTGTTGGAGTTACAGACCTGCCAAGTGAAGAGTGCACACAAGGAGCATGACCTTTGCACAGTTTCTGCCTTCTTGTCTACAGGAGAGAATTTGGTAAAAAGTTGAAAACTGGGAAGTGGAAGTTGGTCTTGTGGAAAATGAGAAATGGAGCTAGTGGGTCTTACAAAAGCATCCTGTGTTACTTGTAGTAATGTGTGCCTCCTTTATTATGAATTCTCCAAAGACAGGATCCTAATTGTACTTGTATGTATATGTGTATAAAATCATACTTGTAGTGTCATTCTATGTGTGTAGATATGTATGCACTCAGTGTAATTTTTTGGTATCTAAATTATGTACGGCTTACATTTCCTTTCAACATGCTTTGTTTCTGTTTCAGTACATGAATTTTATACCTGAAGGGTTGTTTGAAAACTCTTTATTATAGTGAAGTGCATTTCAGCCTTATTCCTTTTGACAAGTCCAGCCTCATGGAGAAGAAAACCCCTAAAGGTGTCTGTGTGTGCCTGTGTTTCAGATTCATTCCCGAGTCCCCCCGCTGGCTCTATTCCCAGGGCCGTCTGAACGAGGCGGAAGATGCCCTCTACCTCATTGCCAAGAGGAACCACAAGCAGAAATGCACTTTTTCATTAAAACTGCCAGCAGAGAGGAGCTCCAGAGAGGCTGGCAGCTTTCTGGACCTGTTCCGATACAGGATTCTCCTGGGACGCACCTTGATCATGATGTTCACCTGGTACTGGGAATGCTTTGTAGGCCCAGCTGTGCTGCTGCGACCGCTTTAAGTCTTTGAGAGAATGTGGTGCTGGGAATTGCCTCATCCTACAGATTGTTAGGGACACTGTACCTAAAAAGGATCCTTTATAGTATTTAAGTATCTATTAGAGTATTTCCTTAGTACATTGCTAGCACAAAGCCATTTTTACAGTCCAGTTCTGAGGTGTTTTATCTCTGCATTTCGGTCTTGTGTTTTGAGTCTCAAAATAGTTGAGAACTCCCCTTTCTGTTCTGACCCACAAGACTGCTGAGATTAATCACAGCGTCCTCCTTTAGGCCCAAGGCTGTCAGTATCTCTTCTCCTGGATTATTTCTTGTTTTGTGTGTAAGGAGCCCATTAGCAGGTGGGTGGCCTACCTTGTCTAATGAGTAGACATTGCAGGCAACAGTTCTTAAGAGAAAGTGCTTGCTGTTGCTGCAGTGAGGAGCAGGAGCCTGTGATGCTCCCTCCAGTTACTAGCAGAAATTTAACTCCAAAAGTGCCTGTTGGTTTTTGGTTTTCTTTCAGATCTCTTGGTAGCTCTGAGGTCTTTTGCTGCTTCTTTAAAAAAACCTTATGTGTGACATAGTATGCAGGTCCTTGGGCATGACTGCTCATATAGTTGCTTGTATAAGGCATATATTTGGGTAAGATGCGTCAATTAAGAATAAAACAAATGGTTTTGTCAGCATACAGCACTGAACTGTTTTCATGTTGCTTTTCAAAGTGCTAACTGCAGAATAAATAGTTGATTGCTCTGTTCCTTAAATGAGAATGGCTGATTTGCTGCAGAACAAATTCATGACCAGTTTCTTTCCTCTCTGTAAAGACAACTCCCTTTTACAGGGGTTAACATGACAATAGGATTAGAAAAGAAAAGTTAACAGATTTGGAGAATGAATTAATAAAATGGGACCAGGGTGTAGAAATTAAAAAAAGGTTCAAGTGTTGTTTGAACTGCTTGAGAAATTTGGTTTAGACACAATTGGAAAAAGTGTGGATGAAAGTGTAACCTGATAAAAACAAAAGGGATAAGAAGTTAAATAATAAATATAGTCATGATTGTATTTTTACTTTATACTGGTTTATGCATGTTGTTCATAAGTGTAGTTTTAAGTTTTACTCAGTAGTAAGTCAGGAATTGGGTCTTTGCTGGGACAAAATGGTTTATTTGCCTAGAAGGCATCATACACTTAAAGGGAAACATTTTACACCTATCTGCTGAAACACTAGATATAGTTTATATTGTATTGTGCCAGACCAGTACTTCAATTTGGCAGGCAAAGTGTCAGCTCTGATTTCACTTTTTTTTTTTTTCTCCTGTCTTTTGCAGGTTTGTGTGCAGCTTGGTTTACTACGGTCTTACCCTTAATGTGGGTGACTTAGGCGGAAATATTTATGCCAATTTAGCCCTGTCAGGCTTGATAGAAATCCCAGCATACCCAATCTGTATTTACTTGATTAACCAAAAATGGTAAGTATGGAATTTATTAACCCATTCAGGATTTCCTTATAATATTTCTCAAAGATAGGTTTTCTGTGTATCACACCTCCTAGCTTGTATCTGTTGAGTGGGCTTTACACTTCGATGTGAACGTGCCATTGATTTATGTCTGTTTCAAATAGCAGTTTAACTTGTTTTCAGTCACACACCTCACGGTGAGCCATCCCTCTGGCTTGGGTGGGGTTGATGTAGCTGGGAGGAAGCTGCTCTGCCTGCAGGCTGACACTAGATAGCGTCCTTCCCACCGCTGCCCCGTGATCCCATCCTCGCTGCTGGGACAGAGCTATCCCGACTCCGCTCTGCCCGGGCTGTGCTGTGGTCTCCTGCAATAGCAATACCTCTCTGAGCAACTGTGAGAGCAGAGCAGATATTCTACCTTTTCCTGAACCACGATACATTGAGAGCCATTGTCCAATGCCTCTCAGTTTTTGTAGAATTTCCTCCCAGTCTCTGCTCTGTGTCTCCTGAGGAGTTTTACAAATGTCACACACAGCAGGAAGCAGCCCCAAATCCTAGAAATTGTCAGTCGCTGTATAAAGTTGGCACTCATTTTGTTAAGTGTGCAGCAGAAGCTTGTT
The DNA here is from genome assembly GCF_028551555.1 of Melozone crissalis. Lineage (NCBI taxonomy): Eukaryota > Metazoa > Chordata > Aves > Passeriformes > Passerellidae > Melozone > Melozone crissalis. Next base: position 15,625,720 of record NW_026535786.1, on the reverse strand, counting down.
TAAAAACGGTGTGAGAGGAGGTGTTGGTGGAAGATGGAAGTCAGAATTCCCAACTGCAAAGAAAGAGTCAGTGTGAATTCAGAGGATTCATTACTCTGCAACCCACAAACCTAATGCAGAATGTAAATATAAACCTTTGTTATCTTTGTGTATCAGGTTTGGTCGGAAGCGAACGTTGAGTGCATTTCTCTTCCTGGGAGGATTGGCCTGTCTTATTGTCATGTTTCTGCCTAAGAAGAGAGGTAAGTAGTTTTTTATTTCTGGAGTATGTGATAAGAACTGGTAAAAGCAGCATCCTACAGCATAACAATTTGATGGCTGCTGGAAGATTAGGCTCATACCATATGTGAGTCTCAATTTTTGAAGCTGGAGAAGCTCATTTTTCTAATGGGCCAACTCATTAGAAAAAGAACAATAAGCATTAACCTCCCTAAGACCTTAGAGAAAACTTGTTAGTAAGATTTGGATTTGAACTTTTGCCTTTGGATTCTGCCCTTTACTTCTGTTCACATTGGTTGCTTCTTTCCAGTGTTTTTGACATAATCCCAATGAATTATGTTCTTGCGGTATCTCCAACAGCTAGATGACAGGTTAGTGTAAGTGGTACCCATGCAACTTGGATATAACTCTCCAAGGGGAAGATCAGTATTAGAAGATGTGAAGAACTGAGTGATGGAGCAAGTTCCCATCTTTCCCACGCTGCTCTGTAATATTCAAAAGTAGTGTGGTTGTGGCAGTAGTAATGTGGCCACATAATTTACAGCTCAGGAGAGCATTCTGATAAACTTCTGAAATGGGGAGTCTTTAAAAAATGTGAAATTTAACATCTTTTGTGTGAAGATGCACTAATGTTAATTTTCAGATTATGTAGCAATTTTTCTTTTTAAAACCAGATAGATAAATTCACCTTGTTTGTAAGATCTATGCATGTATATTACCTTTCATAAAGTAAGAGAATGTTTCAAATGCTTGAAGAGTGATTCAAGAAATTAAACATCTATGACAGAGTACAGAATTTGCCCTAGATGGCAGTGGGTCTCATAGGTAAAGCTTTTTTAAAGGGATGCAACTTAAGTTTTCAGAATTTTTCCAGCATGGACAATTTGAAATATTCTGGTTTGCCTGGTACCAGTCACCAAGTATTTTTTTCATGTCATTCCAAACATAAGATGTGAAAAGAGAGGACAGAACCATGAGACCCCAGGAAATCAGCTGTGTACTGAACTGCCCAAGTCAGGCAAGGGTGAAGTGCTTGGGGAAGTGAAAGGGCTCACTGGCCAGAAGCAAGCACCTGTCTTCACTGGGCATGAGCTCTGATTTGCCTGTTAAAAGCAGATAAGCACTGGCTGTTCTGATAAACTAAGCTGGATGGGAATTTAGTATGATTCTTCGCAGCATCTTCCTTTCAAAGTAATAATATTAGAAGAATATTGTCATGCTGTAGAAATGACAATGAATACGTCTCTTGTTAAAAAAAAAATGTACTCACTTTTGGAAAAGGTATCTGTTATACTATTCTTGAACTTTCTTATAGAACTCATTTAGTATTTAATTAGTGGTAGACTGAAAATACTGTTGTAGCTTCAGCTTTTAGATTGTTCACCAGATTCCTTTTCACACCATACTATTGTGTGATTGAAATGCTTTGAGGTGTATTGGAGTGCTCAGAAGCCTTACCAGGGTCACATTTTCTGTCTCAGATACTGGAGTGTTTGCTGTGGTGAACAGTCGCTCTCTGTCTTTGCTGGGAAAACTGACAATCAGTGCTGCTTTTAATATTGTCTACATCTACACATCAGAACTTTATCCCACAGTCATAAGGTAACACAAGTTAATTTTAAGTCTTCGTTTTTCTGGTTCTCTTACATGATCATCTTTTATTTCTCTATTTTTTTTTCTATTAACTATAGTTTTTAATTTGACTTTTTCAGTCACATATAAAGGTTAGATGTAGTTTTACGTCTGAAATTTTTCTCCTTATCTTCTCACTCCCTCTTCCATCAAGTTTGCAGCATTCTCTTCAGACTGAGTGTATTTTTATGTAACAGTAAAATAGACCCTTATCTGCTTGGCCTGCTTACAACTCCCTTCTATAATGAGGGTAACTGTAGCACTGCAGATATTTCTTTTAATGAGTGTTTTATAAAACCAGACAACTCTATCATCATACATGCTTAAACAAGAACATTGAAGATGGCTGGTTAATAAACTTTGTTGAAGTAACTTGATGCTTCTCAGGCTGTGTGTGAGCAACAGTAGGGGCAGAAGCACCCCCTGCTTCTGCTGACAGGGAAGACAGGAGCTTCTGCCATAGAGGTGCATATGGTGGTCAGCCACCAGTGAAACCATGCTGTGGTGTTTTTCATCAGTGGGTAAATCTGATGATAAGTAGGATTTGAATAAATGAATTCAGCCAGAGTGTTAGACACAGGCCAAATGCATGAACTGAAATCACACTTGTTTTGCCTATGTATGTATGTAAAAATTCTGAATCTAAAGGGGGGTTTTGCTTCATTTTAATCACAAAACCCACGTTTCATTCCTGTCTTGAGATGCTTTCAGTTACATTTGACTTTCCTTTGCCAATTAATGTGCTCAGGATAATGACTGATGAATCTTTTTCCTTGCTCAGTAACACTTTTCAAAAGATTAATTCTTTTTGGTTTTTTCGTAGGAATGTTGGAATGGGTGCCTGCTCCATGTTTTCCCGTGTTGGTGGCATCATTGCGCCTTTTGTCCCTTCATTGGTTTGTCTGAACTTCTGTTACATATATTCTTGTTTTGTGGTGTATCAGAGGCTTGCAGAGATGGGAATGTTTGGGATAAATTTCATTTATAAATTAAGATGCATAAGTTGCCTGTCTTAACAGTATTATGGTAGGCCAAAAGAATTGCAGTATCTTCTGTGTGATTAGACAGAACCTCAGCATTATTTAATTTAGAATGTATTTTAGCTTTATAGGAATTTTGGGACCTATCTAGTGGACCTTAAAATATAATTATTTCAAATCACCAAGATGGTGATACCAAATTTTAAACCCTGCACAAGCAATAGCAAAACACCCATGTGGTTAAAAGAACTACTACATCAAAATTAAGCATATGGGCTCGATAACTCATATTTTTGAGAAAAAGTTTGTTTTAATGTCAGTACACTTCATTAAATATCCATGGGTTATAAATATCAGCAAAGCAGTTTACCTTTCAGTAAATGAAAGTGATGTGGAGATCTGATACACTGGCAAGGCAAAGAAAGATTTTAAAGAACAAAACATGGGGATGATACCATTACTTTCCTGTGCTTAGTGTGTTATGTGTATGCAGGAAAAAGTGTGCCAGTTTTTCCCAGCTGTTTGCTGAGGCCCCATGACAATTCCTTTAATGTGACAGATTTCATTTCAGTTAATATTCCTCTCTGCCATTTGCCATTTTACATGTGAGGCAGAAGGTTAGCAAAAAGGCAGGTGAGCACAGAGAGCCTTTTAATCTGCAGAACGAAGCACTGGGCAGGTGAGAGTGTGAACACCTCTGGGGAGCAACAGGCAAAGCCAAGAGCGCTGCCAGTCTACCAGGTGGATTTAATAGGCAGCTTTTATGTAGCAGTTGGGGCATTCATTATATTGTGTCTGCCAGAGATTTGATACTGCATGAGACCCAAATCTTGGATCATAATGTTTGAAGGGGTTCCATGAAAATGAAAGTAGCTCTGGTTGCATAACAAATGAACTCTGATTTGAGAAAATAATCGGTAATTTTTGTGTTTCACCATTTCTTCTGGTATTTTAAAGAATTCTGTGTCTTTTGCCTGGAGATCTCATAATAGTAAAAATAGGAGAAGTTAACTGCTGAGATAAGAGATGAATTGTTGGTCTTTTATTTGATCGCAGCCTGTTATTTTCATGAATTTAGAATTGCTATCTATGATGTGAGTTTTTGAAACAAACAGCCAAACTCCCTGTTTTAAAATGAGCCTTCTTTACTGTGAAAACAGGGACAGGCATCAAAAGAGAAGTATAAACATTGCTTAGGCTGTTACAGGTGATGCCAGGAATGCCAAAGCTCAGTTGAAGCTAAAACTAGCCAGGAGCATAAATAGGGATTCTGTCAGCTAAAGAAAAATATGTCTGTGGATGAATGGGAGGGGCATCCCATTGGTGGGTGACATGGAATAAGCTGAAATAGTTGTGCTTCAGTCTTGAGAGACAAAGCTTCTCTCCAATACTCTGCCTGTCAGCACAGTTGAGGAAGCAGAAGGCCAGCAAACAGTAGGAGGAGCAATAGGTTCAAGAACACTTAGGGCTGAAAGCTTTCCATTCCATGGGGTAAGATTCCATGAGAATGGTTGTGATAGTGGAGCAAGTGTTTTCATCATCTGTGGGAAACCACTATTGTAGTGAAGGATCCCTGATAGCTGTGGGAGGAAAAAGGCTCATCCTGTGTGTGTCTTCAATATCAGAAAGTGTGACCCAGGTGTGACAGGCTGAGCACCTCTAACTCAGTCTGTGGGAAGACTGAGACATGACCTCCCAGAACCTGTTTATAAGCATGTGAAGGCAAGGAAGGTAATTGGGATCATGAACATGGATTTATTAAGGACAGTTCCTTCTCAGCCAGCTTGATTTGATAGTCAGCCATTTCATCAAGGAGGGCAGTATGGATGGGGAAAGGGAGGAGAGCAGGGAAGGCCTTTGACAGTATCCCACATTGTTAGCGTATGTTTATCACAGGTTTTGGCTTCCAAAGAAATTTGGAAAATAGTGTTTTTGAGAGGCTTAAAGCAGCCTGGAACAATCTACTTGGAGGGGAAATCTCCATCCTTGGAGATTTTTTGCTGTTTGATTATGTGAAGCAGTGATTGAGCTTATCTGATTGAGGCTGTAATTGTGCTTAGACTAGGTGGTTGGCCTAGATGACCTCAAGAGATCTCCAAGCAGCATGTTTGTGTTTCTGGGGTATCTATTCCCTTCTACAGAGGAATGTTACGTTTGCTTAAAAGTACATAGATTAGAGGGAAGAATTGAGTTCAAATTCAGCAGGTGTTTCTTTTAAAGTTCATTACAAAATCTGTGGGGTTCTAATAGTATTGACAAGGTACAATTGGCAATACTGGTAAAAAACCAACCAAACAAACAAAAAAACCCATGGCAGAAGGATTGGTGACTTTTGTGCTGAATAGGAACACAAACACTGCCAGAGGGAATGGTTGTAAAGGCTAAATCCTTTAATATGCAATATGAACTACAAGGAACCAATCTCAACCTAACTCTGTTATTTTTTCCAGAAATCTGTTCAGTGGTCTCTGCCTTATATTGTGTTTGGAGCAACTGGTCTGTTGTCCGGGCTCTTAAGCTTGTTGTTGCCAGAGACCTTAAACAGCCCTTTGCTAGAAACTATTTCAGACCTGCAGGTGTGCTCCTACTGGAGGTTGGGTGATGAAGCCATGTCACTGCAAGCCCTAGATGGCTCACAGGTACACTAATTCTTTTCCTGATACTTTTCTGTTGTGTTTATATCAGCTGTCAGCTTGAATCTGCCACTCTAAATAGATTAGGGTAGTGATTCTTGGCCTGTGGAGGATAGGCCCCAAGGAGAAGATAGTGTAGCAGCCCTACCATCATGTCTGAAATGTTTTCTGGAAATGCAGGCTGAAATATAGCTGGATTAATTCATCCCTTCAAGGCCACAAGCTTACATCATTTCCCTTTGGGATAAAGTGATGTCTGTGCGTCTCTAATCTCAAAGACTGATTGCTACAGTGTGCTTCAGCCAAAGCTGGACACTGAAGCTTGAGAAGCCTTAGATGGTAACAAAACCAGAAACCTGTTTGTGAAGGGCTGCTCTCAAAGGCAGCACACTACTTCTGACCTGCCCCAGCTGTTCTGCAGTGCCAGTTACCAGGTCTGTCCTAGACAGGCTCTGAATGGGTTAAAGCCAGACTAACCTCTGAGATCTCTCCCACTATTGACTCTGGGAAATGAGATTCATTGAAAACACTGGAACTACAAAACTCCCAGATATAAGTATAAATAAATGTGGCAGCAGGATGTTTTTCAATGAGGTTTCCTTGAACTGTGATTTTCAAATCACTTTATTTTATTAAACTCCTGGACACCTCTCTGGATGCCTGTATCTTCCACTCACGTGGAGGTTTTTTGACATGGTTAATTCTCTGTGAATGAAGTGGGATTAGAAAGACGTGGCTAGAGAGCTGGGAGTGGATGTTTGAATCTGGTTAAAGTTTTAAAGTTTAAATCCTGGTCCTAAAACTTGAAGTATGGAGGGACTTAAAGAAATAGAATAGGTAGTCAGAAGACTTGAAGGGAAACTCGTAACAAACAATGTTAGTTGCCCCATTAGGCTGAGATGAGACAGGATCATTTTAACACCTTTACTTTCATTTGAATAGTTGTTGGTCAAGCACTCTGACATTCACAGGTAGTCATATTTATTTTCACAGAAATCACATACCTCTAGAATAGGAATAGCTTCCTATCAGAAGCTTCGATGCGTTGCCTTGTTTACCAAGTTTAGCTGTAATAGTTCTTGATAGGACAGCACAGTTTAGTGACAAAAGCACCCTTGAAGAAAGGCTGGAAAAGGCAGCCCTGTAACCATTAATTTTATACTTTAGCTACTTTACATGGTTATTTTATAAACATTTTCAACCACACTGGGTAACGTGTTATGGCACCACGTTCTTGCTGACTACACAAATCCATCATATACGTTGACATCAGCTGTTATTTTGGTAATTACACGATTATTACGTCTTAATTGTGCAGATGGTTTACCAATGAAAGCAATTTTTGTAAGCAGTGCAGGTGCTCCAGCTTACAGGTGGGAAGTCACATTTTTCATTTATTCTTTAACCAACTGCAGTCATTAGTTGGTTACCCTTTGAGGTGACGAGTATTTTCTGTTAGTATTCCCACAAATTGGTTAGCTTATGTCAGTCAGTCCTCTCAAGTTTAAATCTTCTTTGCTTGTCCTTCTGTAGGCTTCTTAAAAATCCCAACCTGAACAGGACCCACAAAAGGGGACGTTGTTCTGAATGGTTTTCAGAAAGATTTTGCCCAGGATGGATTAAAATTACTGAATCTGAATGAAAAAGTCATTGGTTCAGGCCTTAACTAATCCTGTAACTTCAGTGAAGTTATATCTGGAATGCATTAGGGATTTATTTTAAAGCTCACAAAGAAAGTACTGATAAAATGGGAAGCTGTTAAACATTAACCCTATTTGACAAGGCCATGAGAGGTCTTATGAAGATGTTGCGAGAAAGATTTAGAATTTATTTGGCATGCCCTGAATTCCCCCTGTGGAATCCATTGTCCTTTTGTACCATTTTCAAGATAACATGTGTTCTGATTGCCCAGAACGGAGGTTTTGTTCCTGTTAACATACATGAATGTGATATTCAAGTTGGGCAGCATCCAGTAATAGCCTGACTTTCCTCACATAGTTTTAGAAGTCTAGGGAAAAAAAAGCCTAACACAATTCCCTTTACATCTTCTGACAGGTCGTAGTGCTCAAACTGTTTGAAATTCCTTTGCAGTTAACGCACATTGCCGTAGCAAAGCTCCTCTGAAGAGAGGTCTAAAGCTACAGATTTTGCTTGCATGGTACTGTCAGTCAGGAGTACTATTTCCATTTCTCTATTTTTCACCCTCTCTCTCACCCTTCTTAGCATATGACTAGGCAGACAGAGGTCTTAGGATGGATGCAAGCATATTGGGGAGAAAATCCTAAATAATCAAATGAGATAGAACTTATACTAGCAGGAGAACCTTTTTAACTGGAATCGTTTGTGTCAGTTCCATGGAAAAACGCTGCACTGGCCAAATAAAAATCAATTAGCTGTAATAGCTGACTTTATTTTGGGGATGTGATATAAATTATGTTGTGGAAAGGACTCTGACTGGAGTAGGTATGCCTATAATAGGGATATTACCTTCTGAACATACAGCACGGTAATGATTTTCCCTTTTCCATAACACTTTCATTAGTATTGCAGGGGAATCTTTTTAATTCAACTTGCGCAGTAAAATGTCCATGCTAGCCAAGGAAAAAGTATGAACTGGGGATGGAGAATCTTTACCTAAATAAGTAATATGTGTTCTGAGCTGTGGTGAGACTATTATGTTTCCAGTAGCTCTCCACAGAGTAGGCACCTTAGACTAAATTTAAGAAAACTTAGTAGATTACCACTTCAGAACCAGTCTAGCCAGTCTCTCCTGCCTATATTCTCTAGTGTACTGGTGAAGCAGAGAAAGTCCATCCACTACAACCCCATGTCTTTTAAAGATATTTTGAGGAACCAAGGATTTGAATCTGAATTCACATAATGTCTTTTATAAAGTTTTAATACAGGGGTTAGACCTCTGTTTTCTTACTTTTTCTATACCAGCATTCCACATAAGTGTAATGGTTCATGCTCATGTATGTTGAGATTGATTTAGTGGCTTCAGTCTAACAAACAACTTCCTTTTTGCTTCTAGTCTGGAGACAAAGACAGCTCTACAGGGAGTGGAAGTGAAGATGAGGAGTTTTATGATGCTGATGAAGAGACTCACATGATAAAGTAATGAAAAGAAGAAACACTGGCCTATTTTATGCCTCTTCTTGCCCAGTCAGTCCAGCTGTATGACAAGTACTTGTACTGTATGACAAGTATTGCTTGCCAGGCAATGTAATTGGGCAAGTGCCTATGTTTTTCCTTACTTGGAGAGGGATTTGGGTACTGTTCAGACTGATGACATCAGTGATGTTCTCCATATGACGCAGCCATTCCAATTCTTGTGGTTCAGAATACAGTGCATGGACTGCATTTGAAGCCAGGTGAGACAGCCGGAGTGAGATGATGTATTTCAGAAGCCCAGGAATAACCTAGGCTTAGACAAATTTGGAGAGATCATCAGTGTGTGTGTTACTATTTTATTCTCAAGGTGGTGGATTTTATTTCAGTACAAATTGGTAAACTTGGAAACAGCCACTGTATTTTCCATAAGGGTGAAAGTGGTCAGAGAATGTGCTATGTGCTACTCCAGTGGGAACAAATTGCTGAAATTGTATGTTTAAATGGCTTTTGCGTATTCAGTGGAGGAGAGGCAGCTGTGAACAAAAGGTTTCTGCGTGCACACCTACAGGTGGTTAGTCATGAGCTGGGCTTTAACTTAGTGATAATGGAAGGTTGGGAGGAAGGACTGCACAAAAGAGCGGCCACAACGCCTGCCAACATACAGGAAGTTACTGACTTTTTTCCTTCTTTTCATACACAAAGCTTTTTCTTGGTCTTGTGAATGTTTGCCACATGTTCCCCACATCTCAGCATAGCTGTTTATAGCTTCACCTACTTTTACCTTGTCCTCACTTTGCCATAACTGTTGAAGCTCAGCAACTTCTCTGTGGAGTGAAATAATTCTGTGATGGATATCGTTTCCTGGGTGCAACAAAGGTGAGGCATTTATCACATACCATGTGTGTGATGTGATAGAATGTATAGCTCACTTTTGTGGACCTGTCTGGGTCTTTATTTCTGGAAAAGGCTTAACTTTGAAGTGGTAAGAGGAACTGTGGAGTGCTTTTATATTTTGGGTGCTGTTATCAGGAAGCTGCTGGTGCTTATTTTAAAATCTTTTGTGTAGCTAAGGTTTTAATTTAAAAAGACAGCAAATCTCTTTGGACCTTTTTGGTTACTTGATGTTTTCTGACCAATGCTTGCTCAAGCACTTGGTTACTTGACCTTGTTAAGGAAAACAACTTCACTTTCCTGTTTCACTGAACTTTCTGTAGGTGCTTCATTAGAGGGATATGGAATCCCAAAGTGTGAAACATGTGGAATGTTCCAACTACAAAAATGAGGCCTTACAGAGATTCAGTTTTCTTGATGACATTGCCATCTTCATCCTCTAACTTGTGGCTTTCTCTTTGTCAAGATTGGTTTCCTTAAAATGTTAGTCTTCCTACTTTGAGTTCCTAGCAAAGTGCTCACAATGGCAGTAAATATATTTTCAGGCTCATGAGTCATTTTTGCAGATCTAAGAATTAAAAAAGGTGGGTCTAAAAATATCAAAAAGCTGTCTGCTGAATATGTCCTGGTTAGAGTGGGAAGTTCCTTTACTTGCAAGGAAGTGAAAGTAACCAGCATCTGACGTTTGCAGCCAGCTGCTTGAACTTTGTTCACTGGGAACTGTAACGCTGAGCAAAGTGCATCTGCCCTGATTGGTGCAAAGAGCAGCCCAGAGTCTGCAGTTTGACACATGCAGCATTCCAATGGGGTGTGAACTTGATCCAGGTGTTGACTGTGAGCAAAGTTGGGAACTTCAGTCCCTATGAACAGTCTGTCAATATTGTTGTGCTTTTTGCCTGTATTATTCTTCACTGGAAGAATTCTCACTCATAGTCTTCCCTTTTTTTTCCCCCACAGACTGTTGAGTAGTTGTTGTAGATGTGGCACTTTTTAACCCAGGTGGGTAGTCTTTCTGCCTTATTTGGCCCTTTTGTGTATAAGGAAATTTCACCAAATAAGGTACTCAGAAATAGTTGGAAAAGTTGGAGCTATTCAAATAGTTTTAATTTTTTTACTCACACTTTAATTTATGGACAGCTGGGAAAATGACTTTTTATTGCTGGTGGCAATCAGCAGTAAGCCTGGCAGTAATAACACGTTGCCAAGGTGTTTTTACATGTTTGTTTTTAGGTGTTTGTTGCCTCTGTTCATCTTTGGGTGTTGGGTGGAACTAGTCAGGAGCTGCAATTATCTGCCCTAGCGACCCTGTGTAATGCCTCAAGACCCTCAACAGAATTTTCATTAACAGTAGGATGTTGTAATGGTTCAGGAGGAGAAGATTACTCTCTGCAGGACCTGAGCTAGATTTTGTGAGTCTTTAAATAAAAATTAAATTTACCTCTCCACTCATGCACTTTATGGTATTGGTATACATATGTAAAATTGCAGAAACAAGAGTGAAGACAAAATTAGCAACTTTTTTGCATAGGAGTTGCTGCTCTTTTATTAACGTTAAATCTGTCCCATGCTTTTACCTTTGGAATTCTAAAGGGAATATTTAAAAAGGAGTTATGAATCTTCCATTGTTACTTTCCCATATCAGTTAATTGAGAAAGTTTAGAGGAGAGAATCCCTGCAGGAGGAGCTCAGCAGTGTAGCATCAAACTTTGCATTCCAGCTTTGTGTTCTGAAGTTCAGATCCATTAGGTGCATTAAGTTTCTTTTCTGAGGCTGTTCATTTTTAGTATGAGCTGGCCTTCTGATACAGAAACCTATAGGATCACTTTTCTTCTTACCCATGATATGTAATGCTTTACAATGTTGAGATAGTTGTATCTCAGTGTGTGAGCAGTAAGTTTGCCATGAGGAGCTACTGGAAAGTAGAACACTGGGTACATCAGTCTACTACATGTTGTAGTGCTAGGAGTCTGAGACCAAGGTTCTTGCTATAGTTTACTGCAGTGTGATAATCTTCTGCCATGTTTTTTTGCTAGAGTAGCCAGTACTGTAAAGCCATTTTCATGTTGTGCAGGCCCTAAGGTACCACTTTTCCCAAGGTGGAATTTCTTCTCTGGATTCCTTTGGCTGTGATTTTTTTTTCTTTTTCTTTTTCTTTTTTTTTTTTTTTTCAGGTAGCTCACTTAGTGGGATTATGCTAGAGAGAGGAGAGCTTTTCCCATGGTGCTGATTAGTCAGGTCTGAGCAGAATCCCAAACACACTTCACCTGCCTGGGGAGCTCACAAATGATAAGTGAATACACCTAAGAGTGAAGGAGAGTGACAGGTCATGTGAGGCAGCATGGAGGAGAATGAGCTGGAAGAAGTGAAAAAAAAAAAAATGGAGGATTCAACTGAAACACTTTAGGGCAAGGGTAAGTGAAAACACAAAATAACTGTTGGGTAGAAATACCCTTTAATACAATAAAATTTTAAATTTTTACTGACAACAAAGATAGTGTTCTCTAATTAGGAATTGGAAAGTTCAGAGACCCCTGACATACCAGAAACGTAGAAGCTCTGTGTTAAAGGAGAGCCAGAGGTGACTCTGTGTTCAGGTCAGGATGCTGAGTGAGGAGCCCCTCCAGAGACCCCCAGCTAACATGGAGCAGGTTGCAGCTTGTTTCCACCATAGTTACAGTCCAGGCTGTAAGGATGGGAGCCATCATTAGCGTTCATCAGCTCAAAGTGTGCAATCCATGCCAGCTTTTCCAAACTGTGTGGATGTTCTTAGTAGGACATGATTTACAGAGCCATGGGGAATGCAGTTGAGCCATACATTTTACAACGTATTTCATCTAAGCATGTAAAAGCAGTTTGCAAGAGAATGTTTTTCTTGCATTCAGGAAAAAGGGAAAGTATGGAAATTTTCCTGGAGTGTGTTAAAGGGAATATTAGCACTAAAACTCTTGTTCTTAAGTCTTCTGAATGCAGATAATAATCACGACTGCAGACTGGGTGAGCAGTATTTTGTTTTAGCTGAAGGTTGTGTGTTTATCCCTTTTCCCACCCCATGAGCGCTTCTCTGGCCCAGCTCTTTGACACAGCAGAATCTGTGACTGCAGACTGTGAGCCTTGCAGTAAAGATGTCAGAAAAGCCCAAGAGCAGTGCTGTCATTTGATGGTGGAAGTTAGTCTGATCTGACACAGTGTTTCTATCAGAAATGTCTATATTCAGCTGTTTACCAAACAGGAGACTTAGGGTATAGCTGTATTTTTGAGTCTCATTTGTTGTATCTTACTGCAAGATATGTGGTAGAAAGACATCTACATAAGTTAACCTCTCTGGCAGATCTAAATGTGGAATTGGAGGGTGAACAAATTTATACATAATTTTTTCATGCTGTGTATTTTAATGTATTTTAATTTTGTCTAGTCTGTTGTAGCCTTCAGATTTTCCAGGTGCTACTGTTATGTAAGGCTAGTAGAGCTGGGTAAAAGTGTACCCTGGTAGTCTAAATTTACTGAACTTTCTCATCCCAATTTTGGTACTATTCTCTGTTTCTGTCATTCTGAAAAATGCCCCTGTATTGCCTAATAGGGAACAGATTTTTTTTGTTCTAATTTGAAGTGCCTGTTTTGTGAAAGTAGTCTTTAATTTCCTCCGTCAATTTTATATGGGACTATGTGTAAAGTAGCATCACAGAATTGGATTATATGTGTGCCAAAGACAGTTTTTGCTGGAGAGCAATAGTCCAAAACTAGTTTGAGCTGCCTTTATTTAGACTTTATCCATGCAGAACTGGTCCGCAGAACTGGTATTTACAGGCATCCCTGAAACTATAGGGACAGAGAGTTACCTTTGTTTGCTTGTCTTTCATTGCTTGGTTCACTTAAGTAGCTTTTGTTTCTGAGAAACCAAAGAAATTAAATGAAGGATTAAAGTGTTCTTTTTGTAGAACATTCAAAGTTTATACCATGTAGCCATTGCAGAGAAATCTGCAGAACCTGTTTTGATTCTGAATTGCAAGTGTCAAAGTTTACTCTCTAAGACTGATAAAACCTGGTTAAAAACTGTACACTGGAATTTGTTAGTTCATTCATCAATCTTACAAATTAGCATTGCTAGTAAACAGTTTGCCTGGAGCTTCTTGGGATCTAGCAGGTTTTTATAAAATGCACACTCTGTTTGAGGCATTGCTAAATAATAATATATGGATTTTAAATCCCTACTACAGCTAATATTCACTGCAAGTCAGCCTTGTTATGGCTGCATATTTGTCAGGAAAAAAGAAAGATTATTTCTTTCAAGCCATTCTCTGCTATGTGTACACAATAAAAGGGGACCATGGGGTGTATACAGTAAGATTGTAGGATGGAATATGTTTAAATACTTGCCTGCCCTCATTCACTAAAGGTTTCTAGAGGAAATCTGTCTTTGTCATGCATGTTTCTGCATCCCACCAACACATCTGAGGTGCTCATTTTGTACCTGTTTTGTCAGGAGCCAAGCAAAAGTATGATGGTAAGAAAACCTTTGCCAGTATTGAAAGTTGTATTTACTAAAAAATCTCCTCAGAGAGGTATCTGGTACATCTATTTCCAAACAAATTTTTTAAATTTTGGAAGCCTAATTAGGAGACTTGCATTTCTGATGTTAGTCTGTAGGAAAAATCAGTTTTGCAGATACTGACGAAAACTGTTACAGAGCAAAAACTGCTAGGGGATTTGTGGTGAGAGTTGTGTATGCTTTGACTTCAAATAGGCCTCTAAAATACTGGTTTCTACTATTTGATCCCTTTTGCTCCTCAAAATCCAACCCAGATTTTATTTTATTCCTGTTAAAATTTGAGTAATGTGGAAATGAGAAGTATGTTTTTCATATGGATACTTTTATTGCACTACCTTTGCTTCCTGAATCAAATAGTATTTTGATTTTTTAGGCTACCTCTTTTATGTTGAGCTTTTTGTTGTCACTTTTGTATTTAAATGATTTTGGGGAAACGACAAAATATTTCCTTTTTTTATTTGTGTGGGAATCTATTACTTAGTCCTCAAGTCATCCTTCCCTTTTAAAGGTTCTGTAAAAGCTTTATTTAATTTAGTTAAAAGACTTAAAACTTCTGAGGATCTTCATAATTACACAGTTAGGAAATGGCTTTCCTGTATATATTGTTTGCCTTTAAAAGGGACAGAAAGCCCTTAATTCTATACTAATGTCAGCTGAAGGCATGACTTTTCAGGAGCAGTAAGTTTTGAGTCAGGGGGCTTTAATCAATTTAATTTATTGCCAGTTAGAGTTTTTTTGTTACTGCTTTGGTATTGGAATTAATAATAATGAAAACACTTAAGAAAAATACTGCTTCTTTTCTCCAGACACTGGTCTTCCTTCTTTCTACCCCATGCCATCCTCCAATTCCTTGGCTGCTTGTCATGCTCAGTCCCCTCAGAAAGGCAACAGGCAGCGCAGGAGACTGGGATCAGTCTGTTGTGCTTCTGTTTATTCACTGCTCTTTGTTTCTTGTTCTGCTGCTCTCTTGTGGGTTCCAGCACCAGCCACAGTCCATTTAGAGTTGTAGCTCCTTTTGAGTCTACTCTCAGCCTCTGCTCAGGCTGATTTTCCTTTGGTGTTTCTCCTGCTCAGCTGTCTTTCTGTTTGTCTTGCGCTGATGTGGGCTTATCCTTTTTCCTCATCCTGTTGTAGCACTGTAATCTCTTTTTCTTGGCATTTACAGCCTTATCTTAAACATGCTTTTGTCCAAGTGCCATCAGCTCCTCTGGCAGTGTTGGAGTGCAGTGAGTCAGTGCTCACTGGGCCTGAGAGGCAGTGGCCACTACCTGAAACACTGGAGGATCCATCTGAACACAGGGAAGCCCCTTTTTAATGTCAGGGAGATGGAGCACTGGCACAAGTTGCCTGGAGAGGTTGTGGAGTCTCCATGTGTGCAGATACTCAGGAGTCACTGGGACATGTCCTAGGAAGTCTGCTTTAGTACTTGGCTCTGCTTGAGCTGGGAGGTTGGGCCAGGTGACCTGCAGAGGAGGTGCCTGCCTTCCTCTGAGGATGGAGGGCACCACCAGAGGTGCCACCTCCAGAGGTGCCTTCCATCCTCAGCCGTTCTGGGATTCCTGTGCTGGCTGCTGCTGAGCTGTCTGGGACCAGCACAGGCAGTCCCTGGCATCTTCCCTCACAGGACACCCTGCCCAAGCCCTGACAGCCGTGCTCATACACCACTCCACAGGGTTTTCTTGCACGTCAAGTCCTTGGCCTGGGCTGACAGGTGGCTGGTACTGTCTTGCCTTTCTGTGTTGCTGTTGTCTTAGGTCAAGGAACTGAAACTCCTAAGGACATGAACAGACATTTATAGCCAAGCTCTGTCTGTGTACATTTACATCTTTGCTGATTTCAGAAGACAGAACTTAGACCTCCTCTTGACCAGAGGGGTAAATTACTTTTTTTGCTGCTCCACCTTTCATCATCATGAAAAGAAATCTTTATGTATTCTCTGTATGCTGTAGACTTTTGCATTGTTTTCTCATTCCTGTTTAATGTGAACTAACAATCAAAAGTCCTTGCCAGTTGAGAGCTGAGTAACAGGAAATTGGTAACGGGGGCAGGGGGAGCAGATTCAGTTCAAAAATGAAGTTGTATATAGTTGATGTGTGTACTGTTAAGTATTTAATTTGGATTAATGGAATACTGAGTGTTACAAGCATTCCCATGTTAAAATGAGGACTGATATATTTCAGAAGTACTTTCTCTTCTCTAACTGTATTAATGTGCTGTTGTTAACTCAGAGCTGTACTGCTGGAAAGTCTGTTTGTAGAATACTTCATCTGAGAAGTCACAACTGAAGACAGCGTAAGCTTTTCCACAGTAGACCTTTTATGGTGATATATTCATATGTTCTGTGAACAGCTGTTGGATCCATCTTTTTAAGATGTTCTTTGCCATAGTGAGGGGCCATAACAAATGTTGAAATATTCAGAATAATTGCACTTATCTATTCTGTTTTCTTAATGTATTTCCTATGCATACTGCCTTACCTGTATGTATTGTACTTCACTGGCGGTACGAAAAGTCAATATCAGGTTCTTCATTTAGAATGTGTTAATGAGTTTTTAAAATAATTCTGTAATACTAAATATTTTCCAGTGATCTGTCTGCTAAGAGAGGGTGATGATTGGTAAGCCCAGGTGAATTTAGTCAAAAAGTTAATATTGGTTGTCTTTACTTTCTCTTTTAATTTCTGAATTATTTCAACAATTTTAAATACATATATTTTAGGAATTTTGTAGAGGCTAACTTATGTTAGTAAACCAACTTTTAGGTGATTTGTAACAGCTCTGATACTGCCTCTGACTCGTACAGTTCATCCAATGTCTTTGTAACTTATTTTGTGCCTTTTCTTCCCATGACACAAAATGTCTCAATAAAAACAAGTTCTTTTGCAACACCACAAACCTATTTTATTGTACTGATTTTTTTACTTGCCTGACCCTTTTGTTTGTTTTCTGGAGGGACATGAAGCTCTCAGAATAGAATAGATATTTCTAATGGACTCTGCAGAAGAAAATTGACAAGGTGGAAAGCAGGTCATTTTGGAAAGGCAGTGCTACAAAGCGCCTGGGAAACTGGGACTGTCAGTACTAATCAATATATTCCACCATATCTATCGCAAATCATTTCTAACAAAAACTGGCACCAGTGGAATGTGAGAATCAATTTACTACTGGCTTCAGTTGTGCTGATTGATGTTGAAAGACTGGAAACACTTTGGGGGGTTTAGCATAGCCAAATGTCTGTGGTGGTGTTACTAACACGTACTGGGGGGGTTCCCATGAGCTCTAGCTGTCTCTTAAACACCCCTTCTTAAAGTGGATGCAGATGCACAAGACTGTGGTCCCTGTCCTCAATGCTCCTGCCAAAACATCTGTCAGGGAATGGCAAAATTTGAACATTTGTCTTCATTACCTGGCAATGAGGTGATAAATAGCTTGACTGCATTTCCTGTCCCCTGTCCAGCAACAAAGAAAATATTGTCAAAACCTGGAAAAAGTGACTGTAGGGGAATAGGGATCAGTGCTCTGTTCTAAACTGCCATTTGATTGTTTTCTCTGCCAGCCTTTGCTTTGTTAGAGAGCAGTTCATGGAGTCCTGGTAGCAGAAACTGAATAGCTCTGTGCTCCTGTGAATGTGGTTCTTCCCTCCTGCCCCAAACTGTCCCTGTCCCACCAGAGGACTGGTAGCATTATTCACCCCATTTCCCATTTGAAGCACATCTGCTTGTTTCCTTCCCTCCATGAAAACCCAAGGAGCAGAGATGGCTTGCTCCTTTCTGCACTAGCCTGGCCAAGCAACTTGCTCTGGTTTTATTCCACTATTGTTTCTCCTCCCCCACTCCTGTTTTCAGTGCCCTTAATCTGCATTTAACTAGTTCTAGCCCTGAATATCAGTCCCGTGGCCTGTCACTGCCTGGAGCAGATACAGCACAAACGATTGACCCTCTCCCTTTGGCAGTTTGGCTTTGACTGCACAAACAGCCAATAAAGGGGAAAGGGTTGGGCAGCTGATGGGAATTAGCTTGATGCTGTATAGTTTTATTGGTCTGAGATGAAGGAGGAAGTGTTTGCTTGAGAATTAAATTGCTTGCTTGCTTGCTTTCTCCTGCTACCTGCTCTTCAGATGACAAATTTTCCGAAGTTATTATCTAAAAGAATAGCATATGTAGTAGCCAGACTTAGCTTGGGCTGGAGGCTGTGTTAGCTCATGTTCCAATGACTGAAGCTGGAGTGTGTGGCTATGGAGGTCATTATCTGATCTGTCTAGAAATTCTCTGAAAATACCTGACTGAAACCTCTGTAGACATTGTGACAAGGCTTGTTCTCACTAGTTAGCTGATTATCTTGGTCTGCTTTATGGTACATGCATCATGCTTTCAATAAAAAGCAAATTATTTATCACTTCTGCTGGTGCTCTTACTGTACAGTAATTGTTCCTGCATGGGAATTGTTACCCTCTGGGCCCATGCATGGCAGAGTCCCTGTGACTCTCCTCTGCTTTCTTCCCACACAAAGCATGTAGTTGTCTGGGCCTTCCCCTGTGCTTTTCTTGAGACACTTTTACAGGAATATTGGCAAACTCTTCCTTTAATCCTGACTGCTTCTTCAGCTTCTCCTTTCTGTCCTCTCCATAGTGCCACATTAGCCCCAGGACACAACACAGTGTCCAAGTTGACATATCCTAAGGATCACCTGGGAAGTTTGGTATCTCTGACCTTGTGTATAGGGTGGCAAGCTGAGGAGTTTGATCAGACAGCTTTTATAGTAGATTGGCAATACTGTTAACCAAGATCATACAAAAACACATCTGCTTTTCATGTGGTTCAGACAGAATGTGGTTGTCAGCTGTCTTCACTCTCCTGGGGGCTTTTTGTGGGTTTTTGTTTGTTTTGGGTGGGAGAGGATGGGGGGAGTTTGCTTCATTGTTGTTGGGGGGTTTTTTGTTGTTTTATTTGTTTGGTTTAGCTTTTTATTTAATCTCACTCTCCTCCCACACAAGTATTTCTTCCAGCACTCTAAAATAGCTCCTAGGGACCAGGATTTTTTGGGCCTGGAGACCCTTCTCAGTTTCCTTGCTCAAGCTGACCTGTTTGTTCTTCGGTAATTGTATTTTGATCAAGAGAAGGCAATAGATCTTAATGGGTGTGTAGCTGTTGTTGGTCTGTGATATATGAGACCTAGTTTCTAGCTCTGCCTCCAGTGAACTCTTGTACATTTTTTATTAGTCAGTGACTGGATGAAGCACATAAACAGGGATGCCAGTCTGAGTCTTCTCTTTCCCAAGTGAGTTTGTGTTGGAGTGACTGTTCTCACTTAGCACTGGTAATTTACTCAATTTACTTCAAACTGCTGTGGACTCAAGCAATAAGTTCTGAATCAGGTCAATTTGGACACAACAGCAAAGTGTAAAAATAATACAAACTAACATTGTGCTCTGAGAGCAGTCATGAAAAAAAATACCAGCTCCTGGGAATGCAGTGATCCAGTCTCATTCAGCCCCTCTTGTTGAAAGAGCATCATTGCAAGCGTGCTTCTTGGTTTGGCTCTTTTAAATCTTGGACTTGGTCTCTCTGTCCCAAGTTACTGTGCCCCTAAATTTAAAATCCTTTTTTTGACACCTGAAAATAACCAGCAACCCTATGCTGACATCAAAAGTGAGGCAGCTTTTTCTCACCTGAAAAGACTTCCAGTGCTAAAAGTTTTCCCAGTTGCACTGTGCTCTGCCAAACATGTTTTTTCCAGATGCTGTTTTTCTAACCATGTGTTTAAATCAGTGGTATCAAGTATTTTCTTTTTGGCATGCAGGCTATTTATGTAGGCATATAAATAAAAGTGCTGGAAGTCTCTCATTTTTGTGGATGTTGGCTGCAGGTAGGTTTTCTAGATAGTGGGACATCCTGATTGAAACGGTAGAACAGTAGTTGTAGTTTAGTGATGGATAAAACACAGAGGAAAAATATCCTTAGAAATGGTCTAGTGGAATATTTTATGTTTAAATTATGATGCACTGAAATTACACTATTTCAGTGAACTTTCAGAGGATAGAACATGGATTCAGAACACAAAATGCCAGTCTTCCTGTCCCACATCTCAGTGAACTCTCCTGGAAGCCTCAGAGCTGATGCAGCCAGGACTCCCAGCTTCCTGTCTCTCCTGCCATCTTCTGAGGTGACCATTTTAAACTTGGAAATTTCCAGACCCTGGGCACATCACCGCACTTGGTCCCAGTGATGTTGGCAATACTAGAAGCACTGCTGTGTGATTTATATTTGTTGCCCAGTGGCTTGATGCATAATAGCAGCTGCAAAATGGACTGGATTCTGATGAATTTCCTAGTTGAGGCTGGTCAGTGGTTGGTAGCAGCATTATAATCTCAGCATTTTTCAGAATTCCCTACATCCTCAACTGGTGATCCTGGAGTGATCACTTTCTTTGGAAATATTAGACTGCAGCCTGAAAACATTCAGGTTGTAAACAATTTGGGGTTTAAAATCTCTTCCCAGATTAAGAGAACTCATTTCTAGCAAAAGCTCTCTGCCTTTTTCTGACGTGTCTGGTATGACCACAAATGGAAAAAAGGTACTAGGTTTTATAAATGACTGGACCTGATCCAATCCTGTGCTTAGTTTGGAAAGGATATAAACCTTTAACTTGAATGATATGAAGTGCAGGCCCAAGGCTAATGTGAGAACGTGTGGCAGTGAGAACAAGCAGCATAAGCATTTGGAGCATTTTTGAGCCTGCCAAGTATTGATTGGTAATGGGAGGGAATGAGTGGAGAAGCATTTCAATTTGGCACCCACATGTGATTCTGGTGCTGTCACAGTGAATTAGCAGGACTTTCTTTTCCCTCTAGTCCATCCCAGGCTTTTGTCATTGAAGTATCCCCTTTGCTCTTATCAACTTGTTAAAAGACAAAGTGGAAAAAAACCCAAATAAATTCCCAGAACTTTTGCCCCCAAAAAGCCTGATTATGTTATGCTGCTATCCTCTGAATGGAGGCTGAGCAGTTCTAACGACTATCACAGCATAAATGGTATAGGGGATTCGAGCTACAATTACTCATTTTGCACAGTCACTTAATCCACTAATGGGGAGAAATGGGACAACAGTTTAAGAAGGCAAGAGAACTGTCAGAGAGTATTAAATCTGTTGGGATCATTTGGTCTAGTAGTCTGTCTTGACCCAAGTACATGCTTCAGCTAATGCAACAGACTTAATGCCTCCGGTAATTAGAGCAAGAAGAGATGGGTCATCATTAGCAACTAGAAATTCAGGGTTGTATTTCATCTGGAAGGCAGCATCTTCAGCAGGGCTTATTTGTTGCCACTGCAGATCATCTGTGAGTCACAAGTGGTACATTGGTCTGACTCATTTGTGTGATTTAGCAGAGGCTTTTTAATACATGCTCACTGTTCCGTATGAATAGTTTTTCTAAATAGTTGCCCAACAGAAAAGGCACAACATTAGACAACCCTGTGCAGTTAATACTGCTGCTCTTATTCACAAGATGTTGGTGATTTCTTTATTGTTGTGCAGTTCACAGTTCATATTACTTTTGATTGTAGGTTTGAAATGTCTTTGTCATATCCCTGAAACTGAAGAGTGAAGAAAGCAAAGCCAAGCAAGCATGGAAAGCATCAGTAATTGGCATCTTCAGAATGTACAAGAGCCAATCTAATACCATTCAAGGCATATATTCACAGAATACTTTCACAAGGGTTTCACAGATCCAAAATCATATTCAGTCCTGCACATTGCCAACAGCATGAATGAAAATTATATACCACAGATTCAGTGTTTTTGCAGATACTAGGAAATTTCTAAGTCCTCTTAAAAGAGTACTGCTAAGTAAATGAAGATGCAGGTAGAAAGGAAATTAGCCACCATCTGAACTCCATTACAAGGTACTATGAAATGGGAACTGAAATAATATAAATGGGGTGATGTAATACACCTGAGTCATTACATATGATCTTGTGCAGATCAGCAGGCAGGGAACTGTGACTTGAGAAAACCAAAGTATTGAAGTGTGGCTTGAAAATACTTGAGAGAAGCTGTATAAATCAATGGATGGTCATCAAGCAGAATTTGGGTGTCTGTGGTTGGCTAATTAGATATGTGATGCTGAAAACCTCCTCAGAGACACCACCAAAGAGGGAAGGAAGGTTGCGGTGCTTCAGCAAGATCTGTCTGGAGAAACTCTGTCAAAAATATGCCCAGACCCTAGCGGGGACTTAAGACACTTCTAACAATCACTAGAAAAGAAAAGGATTCGGAGGTGTCAAAAAGATAGCCATTCTCAGTGTGGATGGGAATCTCCTTAGAAACAAGTATACTTGGGAGTTTAATTTGCCAAATTAATCAAGTTCAAAAGCTCTCAACAGTGTTCATGTCCATGATATCTGATGGATTGTGAGCTAACTAGAACTGAAGAGACCTTTTGTGGTTTGATCTTCACATGGTTGCCTGGCTTCAGCAGAGTGCTTTTTATCTCCATGAAGCTGTTGTGAGCTTTTCACAAAAGAATGGGTCATCTGGTCCAACCTCCCTGCTCAAGCAGGGTCATCCCAGAGCACATGGCACAGGGTTGCATACAGACAGTTCTGGAATATTTCCAGTGAGGGAGACTCCACAACCTCTCTGGACAACCTGTTCCAGTGCTCAATCAGCCCCACATTCAAGAAGTTCTTTCTCATGTTCGGCTGGAACTTCCTGTGCATCAGTTTCTGCCCATTGTCTCTTGTCCTGATGCTTGAAACCACTGAGAAGAGCCTGGCTTCATCCTCTTCATGGTCTCCTTCTTTCCTTCTGTGCTTCTTGAAGAGTGAGGAAAAAGAAATAGCCATTCTTCACTCCCTCTTGCAGGTGTGCCTGGGGAATTGAGTTGTAGGCTCAGAGGAAATATTTTCTCAGGAGATTTTGTTTATTAGCTTTTGGAGCTTGGATCCATCCCAGATTTTCTCCACCTTAGTCTTACTTTATACAAGCACTGTCATGGTAGAAGGTCCTGAGAAGGACACATCTGATGGAGGTTTCTCTGCAGTACCACTACATCAGCTCAGTAGACCTCACTGGAGAAGCTTGGATTCTTCCCACTTTGTAACCACATCCTCTTTTATCTCTGCAGATGTTCTGATTTCTGCTCTGTCCTTTCTCTTCACTCTTTCCTTCTGATGCAGGCTTTTCCCACAGTAACATTCTCTCTTCACACATGGCCATCTGCCTCTACTTTTCTGCTGCATTCTGTGCTATCTGGTCCTCATGTGACAACCACAAGTTCTTGTGAGGTCAAGACTGGCTGCTGCCTCCCATACCACTCTAACCTGTATTTTGCTGGTGGTGTAAAGGCCTTTATCAGTTGTAGTATTTACTGTCAGCCAAATAGTAGCATAATATGTGCTACTGACAGGATGGAAATAATGGATGCATAATAATAATAATGATTATGAGCATAAGGTATGTTATTATATAAAAGAAAGATTACCAAACCCACTTCATCTCTCTGCCAGCACCATGTCTCTGCTGGACAGCTGTCATGAGAAGAGACCTTACAGGTGCAAGAAAGAGAGACCCTTGAATCTCTTCTTCCTTCATAATACATATTCAAGGTTCTGAGTATTAATGTGTGGTGGTGTCAAGAGTGTAAAGGAAGTTGTCTGCTGTATGTGCAGCTGACTATCTGAGGGGACACAAGGGACTTAATGTTTTAGGAGCATGCTTATAATGCCATTTAAAAGGCTAATTCTTCTCTCTTGTACACTCAACTTGGATATAATCCCATCCAACCTGCCTCTACAAGTTCTGCTCCATCCTGTAATTTTCACTTACCGTCTTTCAGACCCTGCCTTTTATCTGGTTTCCCTAGCAGAGCTCACATAAACTGCTGGCTCCTCAGAGGAAAGGTAGCCAGTAAGTTTTGAAGTGAGCAAGAATGTGGCATGAGTCACTAAACATTGGGGAACCAAGAAAATCTTTGTCAGTGCCCAATTCTAGTGGAAGTTGCTTTGGGAAGTAAATGGCTACGTGTCTTTGTGAAGGAGTCCACGAGTTCCTCAGCAAAAAGACAGTGGCAGCTGTCTGGCATAGAAAGGTTTGCTTTGTAGGTGCTGGAGAAACAGATGTCCTGCAGGTATTTGTGCTCCAATCAATCACTTAAATTAATGTACTTCATATTTGACTTAATGAAGGACATAATGAAGGATAACTAGCAACAACAGTGCCTTTCCTGAGGTAGCACCCAGTGCCCACCCAGGTGCTGCCTTTGCCAGCTGCTGCAGAGGCAGTAAATTGGTCAAGGGATGTCAAAGTTCATTTTCCAGGGGGAAATAGTGATATTACCCAAAAGTGGAGTGTGCCTTCCTTAATAAGGAATGCTTAGCACCACAGGATCTCATGTCTATACTCTGTCACTCCCTTCCATGTGCTGATGTACCCTTCTTTCTAAAAGCCAGCAAGCTTCACTGGATCAATGAGGCCTGATCAATTGTTTTTGCCTCTGAATCATCCATATGGGGTTGTTAGCTGAGCTGCTGGCAGAAAACGAGAGGCAGCTTTCTGTCTGTTTACTGTAAAGAAAGCGAAGCAAGCTACAGGAGGCGACAGGCTGCACAGTATTTACTGTCAATACAGCCAGAGAGAGAGAGGAGATATAAGGAGAGGGGAGGAGAGGGGAGCAGGGGTTGCAGACTGCAACCCCAGTGAGTGATCTGAGTGTAAAAATACCCATGCATTTTCAGATGGAAAGAGAGTGGATTAGTCAACAAGGAATAACTGAGAGCATTTAAGAAAGGATGTAGTGAAGGTCTAGCAAGGCAGGGATGAACTAGTAGCATGCAGAGTAATAATACTGTGCATAAATGTACTGAAGCTGCACTGCAATCTGAAAAGCACTTCCAGATCTGCCCTGAGACAGAGCACTTGCTGGGGTATTTTTGTGTATGGCTGCATGCAAGATCCACCATTTAAAAGTAATACGATGAATAATAACAATTGAACTTAGAGAATAAGATTTGGAGATAGTTTTCTGAATGAGCTGGATGTCACCATCGTAGCTCAAACCAGAAAAAGAAAATTATTAAAAATAGGCATGCTTCCTTGTTTCTCTCTTCTCTTACTCATCCCCAGCACAGAGATATTAGGTGACTTGAGCTTCACAGGGCAAGAAGGCTCTGAGCAGCTCTCTCTGAGTGTTCCTCTACTTCCAGAGGCAGGTGAACAAGTGAAGAGTGAATTCACACTTTAAAGAGCAGCGAAGACCATCTTGCCATGAAACCATTCACAGATGAAGATGTAGAAATCTACATCCAGAGCAAGGTAAGACTTTATCTGACCAGATTTTCTGTCTCCCACACTAGGTGTTGATTCTGAAGGGTGCCAAATTTGACAGTTAGTTGCTCGCCTGCTGTCTTCATTTCTGAGACAAGATTGGGTGAAGTTTCATGAGAACTGTATTTCTAATGAGATTTCTAGGTTTCTGTTGCAGAATCTTATCTGCTGGTAGCCTAATTTTCCAAGGGGCTTGTCCTCTTCTTCTAGGTATCCTGAATTTTTGTTCCTGATCTGGAATTCCAGATGTGAGACTAGCTGTAATTGCCAGCATTTAAATCTAAGGAAGTGTCCTTGCCTCTCTCCCTGTCTGGTGGTCTTGGCTTGACTGAAACAAGTGCAACACCAGGCGTTGCCTCTAAGAAAGATTCATGTAGGAACTGCAGAGACAGACCAATATTGTTAGAATTCAGTCATCAGTCTGTCACCTCAGCTTAGGATACTTCTCTATATACCATGATTAAAATATCATGTCTCATTAGCACATGCAGACTGGAATCTCATTTTCTATTTTATAAGATATTCCAGCACTCAATTTTCCCCCCATTATGAAATGAAATAAAACAGAATAAAATCTTCTGTGAAACAATACTGTTTAATAAAAGCTCTAAGTGAGCCATAACATTTTTTAAAGCTGACATATTTCATGGTAGTACTTAGCTAGATCCTGTTTTATAGTCTGCTTTTCCCAACAAAATGCAAGACACCAAAGTGACAAATAATTTCAAAATCAGAAAGTATAAGGTTTTATTTTCTGTAAAGGATAGCATATTCTGTTACAATGAAGGGGCTGGTAAGAAAGGTTTGTTTTCTCTATGGAAATGTTTTAGTGGCAAGTATGAAGGTTCTCCCAGAAATATACCTTCTTCAGGCATGGGGTGTTGTGCACAGGAAAATCATTCCATGAGAATCTGTTCAGCGAGCTATAACAGTGAATGCTTCTCTGAAGATTTAAAAAGAAGAGCTACAAAGGAGGGAACAGAGGGAAGCAATGCACAGGAAAATGCTCATATGACAGCCATAAGTACAAGGAACAGAAGCAGACTGTAGTTCAGTGAGGCTCATAGTTGCCAATATTTTAGGTTATACTCGAAGTCTGTTTTCTAGCAGCCCTCCAACTCTGATGGATTCTTATTTCTGCCTGCTCCCGAGTCTCTTGTCCAACTTCAGGCAGTTCAGCTTGTCAAATGCTGCCTGTTTTTGGAAACAGGTCAACCACCTGGTGCAATGAATCTCTGTAATACCATAGATTTCATCCTTAAGCCACTCATCAAGGGAAAAATTCAAATGCATATGGAGTGGATGTGGCTGGGTAAATAAGAGGAAGCCCAAATGTTCTTAACAGTTCATAATAAATCGCAATCCTGCTTCCTTCCTCCTTAATAAAACCTTAATTATTCAAGTTTTGTACATTTGTTTTAGCACAATTCCCTGAGTTAAGACCTGGTAAGGGGAATACCAGTAAGTCACAGAAGTGACTGTCCAACAAAGACCTTACAATGTCTCTTCTCCCAATGCGTCTGTGCTGGTAGTAAAAGTATCTGAGATAAATGCCTTGGCTCTTCAGACTCACATTCTCTTTTCTGATTTTCTGCCCTCCCTTCTGTAGGAAGGTTATATTTTCCAACAGGATGATTAGGGAGCTAATTATGGTTAGCTAATTATAGTGAGCAGCCTCAGTCAGTCACATGCCCATTGTTCTGTTATCCCTGCTCCAGTGATGGGGAGTACACATTGAAAGTGGACTTTAGTGGTACTCTCTCAACTGTTCTTTTGAGTGTATACTCTTATAAAGAATTCATGACAACTGCTGTAGCCTAGCCAGTAGGTGATGAAGGCAGAATTAAATGAGGCCATGCTGGGTTGAATGGATTGTCCCTGGATATTGGAGGTGGCAAGAAATGTTCCCAGCAGGTGCCCCTTAGAGAGAACAGAGCATGAGCAATGCATATAGAGGGCACTGTAGGTCTTTTGAGCTGACCCACTGTATATAATTTTATACTCTTCAGTTTAAAAAAAGTCTGGTTTTTGTCTAAAAGCTCTTAGACATGGACAGCTTTCTCTGGCACTCACCATTCACTTGCTGGAGAAACCATTAGGTATCTTGTCAAGCTTATTGGACTGTTCTAAGGAGTTGTTCTGGATGAACAAAAATAAGGTGGAGAAAATAGATACAGTATAGATACAGATGGAGAAGTGCCATAAATGATATCTGAGATGAAGAGGTGAAAATGAATATGGGCTAAAATATCTCAGTGGGGTTTTTTTAAAGTACATGTAAGTAGCTAAAACTGCTCTTAGAGAAAAGGATGATATTGGAATGAGGGGGAGGGTGAACTACTAGGGAAATTAAAGGGCATTATATAAACATAAAGGACTACATGGTGTTAAGATAGCAAAGAAGCAGGATGTCAAGAGTGGATGAGAGCTCAGTCAAGGGAGTATGATGCTGTTGTCTGATGTATTTCCCATTTACAAAAGCTATTCAGCTTAGTAAAAATACCATTAACTTTGTTGTCTGAGGGAGGAAGGTATTCAAACTCTGCTCATCTTCAAGTTCAGTATTAGTCAGTTGCTGTTCATGGTTAATGGATGTGAGGCAAGCACTGGTCTGCTTTAGCCCATTGAATGGTCCCTTTTTGTGAAGAAGTGAATCTCTTTGTCCCCTTCCAGGCCCTGGGGACACATTTCAACACACTTGAGTGTTTTTGGCTGATAGTTCAACATTTGACATAAAGGTGTCCAAAAGGACTTCTAAAGAAGTACTTGTCAGTGATATTTTTAAAAGAGAAAAGAGAGTTGTTGAGGTGCTGAAGAAGATGCTGAGTGAAGAGGACACAGGAATTTTGGAAAGCTGTAGGTTGGTTTGGGTTGGAGGGCACCTTTAAAGATCATACAGTGCAATTTCCCTGCTGTGGACTGTGATACCTTCCACTGGACCATGGCTCAAAGCCCTGTCCAGCCTGGCCTTGAACACTTCCAGGGATGGGGCATCCACAGCTTCTCTAGGCAGCCTGTGCCAAGGCCTCACCACCCTCACAGTACAGAATTTTTAACTTATGCTTTTGCTTCCTTTTGGTCTTTGATAATAACAAAAGACTGTAACAGTTATGTTGACTGGCAATTACACTTTATCATTCACTTTAGTCAGGTGATGGACTCTGTTTCTGATTTTTTTTTTCTTGCCTGCAGACAATAAGGTTTAGTAGAATATGGTGAAGAAAAAGAAGAATCAAGAAGAAAGCAAAAGCTGCAACCATATGAGATGAAGTGTAGGATCCAAAAAAGAGCAGTAAACAGTCTTAATATTTCACTCTGCATAAGTAATTCTGGTTGCATAAGTAATGACAAATATGTTCATGAACTTCATTAACAGTAGCTGAATCTCCTCACTTTGGTACATGTGTAAGGATATTTGGGAAATATTAAATGTCCTTTACTAACATGGTTCCTTCATGTTCCTCCTGTTGAATCTCCTTGTTCAGATTGTGACAGTCCCCCCTATAGTCCCTTCATTTTTAGTCATAAGTGAAGGTTCAGGTTCATCTTATATTTTTCTGAGTTGTCCACCCCTCACCTCAGTTCTCCCAAGACTCAGACATTTCACTGAAATAATTTTCAATAATTCATTATGCTACTACTTCTCAAAGAATTACCCTTTAAGCTACACAAACACCTAGTTCCCAATGGGACCAGCTTTGGAAAGATGCTTTCACACTATCTAGGAGTAGAGTCTCATCTGTACTTCAGCCATAAAGACAGTGTGGACACTTTCAGTGTATAAGGTAGGCGTCTAAATGATGCCACATACATCTGCCCCCTGACTAATGGACAGATCTGTAACTCTTGATGTCTTGTCAGCTCTTGGAATGGAACATGTCCTGACTTTGAGAATGGTTACCATATGCAGGGGAGTAACTGGTATTCTGCATCAAATGGATAAAGAATTGAGACTGTAGCTGTAGTTGAAAACAAATTTATCTGTGTAAAGAACCCCTTTCCTTCCATCCAATGGTGTTAGCATGGAAATATCAATTAATGCTCAATAGTCTTGAATATTGACGCTTTGCTGTTCACAGCTCTGTCTCATGGTAAATTGGTTCCAATACACAGGGAAACAATTTTTATTCTCAGTGCAGCACAAGCACAAATGTTTCAGGATGCTTTAAGCTGATTTGTCTGCTTCCCACTGGAGACAAAGACTGCAATTACCTGCAACATGAAGTGTCTTTCCTGGAACTGACAGGTGGAAAGGCGGCATTACCTGGTTTCCAAAGCAGTGGAGGAGGTGCAGAAAATCATCCAGCAGCTGACTGCAGAAATCAGCTACAAGGCTGTGCGATTCCAGGCCATCTCCAACTCTGGCATTCACAATGAGAACATTAAGGTATGAACAAGAGCTCTAATGCACTCTCTGGCAGCCTGTGGGCAACCAGAAAGTGATTACTCCATTATGTAAGTGTTTGTATGGGCAGGTACCTCACCCAAAACACCACAGATGATGTGCTGACTCTTCACTGTGGAGTTCTAGAGATTGGGTCATTGGCACTCACTCATGGACATCTCACAGCCAGAGGAGCATTCAAGAGAGATGGGTAAATCAAGCAGAGCCTCTTAGAGTTGCTGTGTTTACAAACAGCATCTATTGCCAGAGCTGTCAATCCACAAACAGAAGCCAAAGCTCTTTGGGAGACAGAAAGAAAGTTACACAGCAGTAACGTAAGAAAAAATGCTCATGTCTTCATGAGCTATGATCTGTATTTTTCACAGGTGGAAAAGCTGTCAACTCACTAAAACAAAAGAAAGAAAAATTAGAAGTCCTTCTTCTGCTATGAACATTAGAAAGCTTCTTCTGAAAAATATGTTTTTTCCTTGTCATGAATCGGAATTTCTTTTTATTGGGGAAAAAAAAAAAGGTTATTAGTGGGAGAAGTGAAATGTCTCCCTGTTTTAGACCTTCAGACATGAAAATAATAATGCCCTGTCCCAGCTGTGACAGAAGAAGGCTGCTTATTTCTTGTGACTTCATTCCACAAAAGTAACTAGAAAAGACACAAGAAACAATCACAACAATGGCAACTTCAGGTGAAAACAATTTTTTTCATCTGAACTAGTTGAAATACTAATGTCAACCATTATACTGAACCACAGCCATTTACAGATCAAAACACAGCAAATACACAAAAGCACGAGGCAACTTTTGCAGCTCTCTGGGACTGAAAGGGAAGAAGTCTTTGTGTGATAGCTGCTGGAAGGGTATGGAGGTGGAGGCAAAATATAATGCCCTGGGACACAGACACTGAGATTCCTAGCTTTATTGGGATTTCGTGTATCCCAGAGCATGTGGTCTTGTCAGTAAGTATGGCCACAGTGACGTAAAACAGTGCCACATCCTGGTCCACAAGTTCCTGAGTGCCAGGCTCTGCCAGCCACCTCTTGTGCTGGAACAAACCTGTTTGGCTAATGAGGTCTGACAGGGCCAGGGTCAGGGTAAAATTGTTCTTCTGGAAAGGAAAGCAGAACAAAACCACCAAGGCAATCTATTATGAGCAGCAACTTGGTATTACAGTATGCAGATCTGAACAAATTCTGCTTGAAAGAAATCCTCAAAATCTGTTTCCTTAAAAGTGGCAGATCTGTTGTTCATGCTTAACTGAACCCAGTGTTACAAATCTGTGGAGGTTACACTCAGAGGACCTGACTAACTGTCCTGTATGTATGGGGAAGCAAAGAACAAGTTGATGAGAAATTATTTTGGTTTGGGCTGTCTCCCTCCAAAAATTGGAAACTTTAATACTGTTGCTGACATACTTCAACATAGAGGAGACTTGTGTCCAGGAAAAGTCAATGTATTCATATATTCATTATTCCATGTTTCATTGTGCAACATCTTTTTTTTCTGTTGGCTGAATCTACAGGATTTTTCAGAACTTTCAGCTTCTGGCTAAAAGGAATCAATTTAACATGGTGAGACATCTAGATTTGTTGAGAAGCCTCAAGCTCCCTTGTAAATATGAAGGGCTGAGTGGAGAATGGTTACGAAAAGTCTCTAGGTATTCAGTGTTTTCCTGTGACCCATGTAACCAAAAGTCACGCTTTAATGAAAAACCTGAATTAAAATTCAGAAGAACAAACCAGATTATTTAATTTTTAAAAGTTCTAAGTGTTTGTTTTTGTAGTGGCCCACCATTTTTGGAGCTGTCAACTGTGCAGGGCTGATGCAAAAGCTGTGGAGGCTTCAGTAAAGTTATAATGAAGAGGTCCAGACTGATCACTGGTACTCCACTGCCCAGTGGCATAGCCAAGTGTTTAATCAAGGTGGGGACAATGGAGGGATTTTCCTTTAACAAACTCCAAGCATCCAGGGAAGCTTGCAGCTTTGCTCTGTGAATGAGTGACCTAGCACATGCTTTCTCTCTGTTCTGTGTACTTGTCTTCCTTTCTGCTTCTCTCAGGATCAGCCAGCTTTACTGGCCAAGTGGTCAGCTATGCTTCGGAGGAAGCGCCCATTCCACCCATCCATCCAGGTACAAAGCCTTCCTGGTGCCTGACAATCCCTGTGCTTGCTTCCTCCTCACACACCCTCTTCTTCAGATGACTGCACCCACCAAACTGATCCTTCCATGACTGTTTTGTCTTTTGCACAAGAGCTTGCTTTTTTTTTTTTCCCTCAAAGCATAATTATTTTCTTTCTAACCTACTGTTTCTGTCTCCCTGGAACAGCATGGCCAGGTTCACAAGAATGAGGTTGTATTTAATTTGCCCAGCATACTCTAGACAGGATTTTAATACAGCAGAACTGGCCACAAGTTACACACCCCAGAACTGGAGACTCCTGCTCAAGCCTGTAACTTTCGGGGGCCTGTGGCCTGCACATGGTGTGTGAGACCATCGTGTGACAGAGCATGGGTGTGGGACTGGGATTTGTTTAGGCCAAGAAGACACCAGCTGCCCAGCTTTACAGTGCTAATCCCAGCCTTGTGCATTCTGTTGTTTTCTGGTAAGCCCCAGGTGGAGAACCCTTGCATTTGTAGGCACTCACATGACATGTGCAACTCTTCCCTTTGCAATCTATTGGGTGCCAGTGCATACAAGACAGCATTTTGGTTGGGGGGAATGGTTGTTTACCTGCAAATGTGGCTGAGGCAGTGAGAGGAGCAGTAACTGCATGACAGCCATTGTATTTTTTCCTTATGGAGCCTACTGCTCTATTTCTGAGCTGCCCACAGGATTTCTCAGTCCCACCAGATCTGATGTGTGCAAATTAGCTTCATCTTCAATGTCATCCTTTCAGCATCCTCCTGCCTTTATGGTTTATATTTGACAAAAGAGCAGCATCCTGGTGTTTTCCTTGCTATTTCTGTGTTTCTGGCTGGCCATCTTTTATTTTCCAAATCTCTTGCCAAGGAGCAGAGAAGACCAGCTGCTCCCTGTGAGAGAGAGAGGCAGGAGTTGAGTGTAGCAAGGCAGCCCCTGCCCTGTGGTCCCTGAGTGAGACAGACACAAGGAGGGCAGTGGGCCAGCCAAGAGTCTGGATCATCAGGAAAGTCTGCTGGTAAGTCAGGTCTGAGGTCAAGCCACTCCCCCACTCACTGGAGCCCAGGGCTAACCTGAAATGGGTTATTAACCTGGGGTTCTGCCCAGACCCATGGGCAGAAGGTGTGGATAGAAGTCCCAGAAGGCTGCTTAGGGACAAGAAAGCTTGTTAGTGCCCTCAGGGGCCTGGTACTTCTGTGGTAATACTTTAAATCAGCTGAGCTGAGCTGAGGAAGGCTACCAGAGTGTTTTGGATTGTTACAGGAGAGTGACAAGCGTGTTTCATTCACCGTGGGTGTAACCACCTCACAGCAGTGGCTGTCACTTCACATCCCGCTCATGCAGCAGCTTCACTTTACTTATGCCACTGTAAGTTAGGCTTGGTAGCAAGTGGACTTGAAAAGCTCCTAAGCCAACATGGTAAAAATCTGAAGGAATTTGAGCACCCTTTCTGGAACCACAACGGCCAGATGCTTCCAAAGTAGCTCTTGGACATGTCTGGCTATGCCCTGGACCAGACAAATGATGTTTTGTGGTATTTGAGTCACCTCATTCTTTCCTTGCAAATAGTGTCTCAGAACTGGATTTTATTGGAAAATGGTTTTTCCTCAAGTGAGGCACATGAACTGGCTTGCAAACAAGCCTGTTTAAGGCTTACTTGTCCATTGGTTGCTGCCTCCATCCTTACACTGTTTCTGTCATGCTCATCAGGCAATGTACAGATGCAGTTCTGTACATTTCAGCTGGCCAGGACCTGGACTTGTTTCTGGGAGTGACAGTGCCTCTGTAGGCTCAGGCATGTCACTTGCCTTATGTCTCTGTCCCTTTAAATGTCAGTCAGACAGAGTGAAACACTTGTAAAATTAATGGGCCATAGCCTTATTTTGCTAATGTCTGTAGTGGACTTTGAAAGAGATCAGAAAGATGCACTTTTGCCATAGTTATTACTAGTATTGGACTCTGGGCTTATCTCAAGTAACAATTCTGCGATAATAACTAGCACTATTTGGGTTTCCCTTGGATCTCAAAACATATTCTCTCATGCCTTCCTGCTCCTTGGAAGCTGCTGGTTATTACATCTCATGCAATTGCAGACTAGAAATAGCAAGAGAAGGGGAAAACACGGCAGGTGTGGTGGCAAGTCAGCCAGTGAGCTCTTATCTTCTAAGAGCTTCGCATCAAATGCCTTCTAAGACAATTTCCTTTTAGTCTGCATGCCTCCAAGATAACCCTTAGACCGGTCCTGGCTGTGTTCAGTTAGTCCCATTATACCATGGTTTGTCCTTCTTTTTCAAGCCCCCAGTTTAACCTAGTACTTCCTCAACCCTGTTTTCCTTACTGTGGCTCATGGATCTGCCCTTGTCTCCTCTCTCAATGTCTCTGAACTCTCCCAGGTGTTAGCACCCAGCCAGTTCCTCATCACAGTTCCTCTGCGTGGCCTGACGGGTTACAGGGAGTGCCAGGTACGGCACTGGCGCTATTACACCGTGCATGGAGCCAAGCTCCTCTCCTCCGTACGGGACCCTGAGGAACTGCACCAGTGGCTGGAGGTAGAGCAGTTCTCAAAAAGCCTCCAGCAGTGGCATGAAGAGGATGTGAACATCGAGGGTGATCTGGTTCCAGCCAAGGTCCTTATCGTCTTCCGGGAGCTGGTGGAGAAGTCGATTGTCTCCTGTAACCTCTCCAGTGAGTTTGGTGGGGACAGGTGTGAGGGAATCCATTACACACACACACAGTGTTTGCCTTGTGTGGTCAGAAGCTGAGCAAAACTCTCCCAAACTAGGAAAACTTCAAGCGATTGCATTGACAGACACAGACCTGCACTGAAGATAGAATTCAGTAGTTCTTGGGCAATTTGTACCAAGGTGTTACTCCTTTCTTAGGAATTTGGGTAGAGTCTCCAGCCACATCACCCTCTTCAACTAAGAGGCAGCCCTGATTTTTATAACATTTAGGAGTTTGTTTGGGGAAAAAATCTTTCTCTACTACAGCACCTGCAATATATTTAAATTATTAAAGAAGGTAGTATAGGAAAATTGGATATTGGAAAGATGTGTACATCTGAGAAGAATATGTTTGAAGATATTTGTAGAGCAGATAATGCTCTGGGGAAACCTTAGCTGCCCACAGCTTTCCAGCATGGGATGGTGGTAACTAAGTAGAGGGACTTCTACTGAAGCAAAGTATGTTGGACAAGTGCTCTTTTCTCCAGTGTCCAAGCTACTCCTGTGGTGCCTCTTCCCATGGCATGTTTCCAGAATGACTTTCTTCATCGGTAGCCTAATGAGTCTTCTGTATTTCAGAGCAGTAGAAGCTATTTCCACTCATCTGATCGCACTCTGAATTGTAGTCACAGAAAAAAAACTGTTAAAGTCAAGCTCTGCTAGATAATGGCATTTTTTTCAGGAAATACTTGTTATCATAGGAGTGGAAAGGTGGATAGGAGTGAAATTTCACCATTGAGGCTGGGAAGACCAGCTGGAACAGGCTTGCTTCTGAGGCTTCACTTATGTGAAAGTTTTTATGTTGGGTAGCAGTCACATTCACAGTCACATCAAGTTCTTGAGTGAAAGTTGAGTGCTGCAGGAAAGGTACTTGCAAGGACCCCAGAGAGTGGAGTTTAGGTTGAGTATTCTGATGCCTTTTTTGTAAGGTCCGCTGGGAGGAGAGGGGCTAAGATGAAGTCAGGAGAAGCAATTACCATTTTTGTTTGTCTCTGTGAAGAATGGACTTCCTTCATCCCACAGTATGGCTAAAGTTACAGAAAAACTTCACTGATTTCTTTGCTTCCCTGTTTTTTTAATTCTTTCAACCCTAGCAAAATCAGTTTTTGAGGTGTCTCACTTTTCATTAGTGGAAAAATAGCTATAAGCATTGCAATGCTTTTGGAAAAGCCATGAACATATTTACATGCTGACACAGCGGTTGCTCTAACACTTTTCAGCTGCTAGAGATCCTTGTTGGGAGCTTGGGAACAGAACAGTTCCTGTTTTGATGTCAGGCTTGGCTCAGCAGGGAAATAGCATATAGATTTTCTGAGGTTTATGAAGTTCTGTTTGGGATGGACTCTACTCTTTGCAAGGTAATTCACCCCATGAATTGCTCCTTAGCCCATGCCACTCAAAATGAGGTGGGATAACACTCTGCTCTTTAAATTGCTTATGTTCATCTGCTCAGGCTTTCACTTCAGTGGGTTAGAGGATGAACATGCAATTGGCTCAGATGGCAGAGCTGAAGGGACAATGATCGTCCCTCAGTGACGGGGACAGAAACTTCTTCCATGAACTCAACTAGACCAACAGGAAACATCCCACAAAGTCCATTAGTTGCAGCTTGCTTTCCTTTCTGTACTCTTAGATTGTGCTGTTCCTGGAGATGAGCCACTCTTCTTTCACACTGAGGAAACTTCTTTCCTCCAAATCACCTTGGAACTAACTTTTCTTAACACTCAGCACTCACAGTGATGTATAAGTTAGCCTTTTCTGGGTGACTGCTCTGTACAA
Source organism: Melozone crissalis (assembly GCF_028551555.1). Lineage (NCBI taxonomy): Eukaryota > Metazoa > Chordata > Aves > Passeriformes > Passerellidae > Melozone > Melozone crissalis. The sequence continues at coordinate 15,589,345 of NW_026535786.1, read as the reverse complement.
CAGACCATAAATTCTGGTAGTGTCTTCTGTGCAAGTGCATCTCCAGAAACAAACTTTACAGATACCCCACAAAACATTCTGAATGACTGGCAGTGCTAAGTGTGATCTGGCAAGGGTCTGATCTCAGGTTCTCTGAAGAAGAACATCTTTAGATAGGAAGTGTTCATCTGGTCCTCTCCAATCTGCAGTGATCTCCTTGTAGTGTACCATTAGAAATGTTAGGTTGCACTACTTGTCTAGCTTTTTTTTTAAGAACCTGATCCTAGGGTTTAAGAGGACCAACAAAGGGGAAAAAAAGCATGATAATTTTGAGTGTAAAGTTAAGAACTTTGTTCTTTCATCTTCCTATTCTCATTCCCCAGGATAGACTAACATTAATTTAGGTTTTTCTTATATTCTTCATGCATTATTGAAGAGAAAGTGTTAAGACAGACCAATAGAACTGCAAGGTCCTAGACAGCCTCTTGCTTGGCTTGTGGAAAAGGACCTTTTTATCTATATTTTTTTCTTTTGTTGTCCTTTCACAGGTAAAGTGACAGTGCTGGAGAGCTTCAGCTCAGTGGTCCGTGTGGCTGTGGAGACGTCAGAATCCCAGGTTGAGGTGGAGCTGGTCCCTGCTGTGGAGATTCCAACGTGCTGGCCTGAGAAAGCCCGGTGGCCTCGTTGCCTTAAGCGTTGGCCTTCTCAGGAAAAAGTGCAATGCATCAAGGTAAACACTGTAAAAAACACCCTTAACTCTGGGGTGGAACTTACCTCTCAAGTGTCTGACAGTGTTTTACTGAAGGAAGAACTGCATGGTGATGGCAGTACGGTTAGAAGATGTATTCTCTAAAGAGAGAAGCAATGTTTCAAAATACTCTGTCAGAATTTATTTGGATTTTGTTAATCTGAGTTAGCTTTTTATTGCGTGAGTCTCTGGCAAACAGTTCTGCCTGCATCACACAGCTCTGACATGCATTATTCTTGCTCTGCCTCATGTAAGACTTCAGCAAATGGGCTGGTGTCTTGCAGTTTTCCTTCCAGCTCAATCCCATCTTTCCCTACAACAGTCATGGCTGGATTCTGGCACTTCAGTCCAGCCCCAGCTGCCAAGTTCCTGCAGGTCCCATTCCACCATCCAGTCCTGCTCCCCTCTTATGCACAAGCTCCTGCTCCACAGCAAAGTGCCTGCAGAGCTGCACCTCTGCTTTAGTGGCACTGCTGGTACTGTGCATGATGGTTCTGGAACAGGATCTCCCTGCAGTAACTGATACCAGCACACAAGGAAACAATGCAAAATGCACGTTTATTCAACTAAGAATTAAGATGGGAGCGCTCCTCATGTTTGCTGCCTCTGCTAACCCTGTTTAGAATAGGCTTTGAGAGATGTCACACATGCTTTTGTGGGAGAAGTTTGCCTCTGATCTGCTGTCCCACTTCCCCTGTTGTTCCACAGTCGCTGGGTTTCGACCTCCTAGCCCGCTCTAATTATCACTGGCAGCTGTGCTTCTCCCGTGCTGAGCACATCCTCATGGAGGGACTTGATGAAGATGGTGGCTGTCGCAGGAAGTGCTTCAGGGTCATGAGGCAGATGAAGGAAGATGTCTGGTGTGCTGGCAATAAGCCTGTCATCACAGCTTATCACCTGCAGGTAGGCATCACCCTGATACCTACCTACAGTCATGGGATCTGTTGCAGGGGCTTCCATCCAGTAATGCCAGAATGTCGTGGTGTAAATCAGTGTAGCACCTGTGTAACTTCTAAGGTAACTGTCAAAACTGCTTTACCTTTTCACTGCTTTGTGGTGGCAAGGAGTTCACTAAATATGTGTTCCAAACTTCAATAAGAAACTAAGGCCTGTAGGCACATTATGATTGCAGGTGGCCCCTGCTCTGGTCGAGGCCCCTGCTCTGTTCTGACTTCACATTATACTGTTGTCTGTAATTACACATTTAGTTCCTGCTTCTTGACTATCCCAGCCATCTATATCCATCCCTCTCTCTCTGGTGAAAGACAGTGATTTTTTTCTTTATGGATTTGCACCAAACAAAACTGTCTTAGGTAAGCATTATTAATGAATTAGATGCAAACTACAGTTTTGGTGGTGTTTCACTTGGGGTAGGAAGGGAAGAAAGAGTTAAAGGGGTGGTGGCATCCTCCCCGCACATATTTCAGGGTTCAAGATGACTTCTAACAAGATTTGTGAAGAAGAGAGAGAAGACTCTGCTATGAGTGTGTCCCCACATCTGACAGCTGCAGACACCAATGGGCCACAGGCAGCACCATTTGTTAGATTATAGATTTAAAATCCTGTTTTCTGGGGCTTCTTCCTCCTGGAGTTGCCAGGGAGAGGCTGTACTTTTCCCACCTTGAAGCCTCAAGCCATTAGGTTCCTACAGTAGTTACTGATCTTTTGGTGTCCAAAACTAAATGCAATGTTAAGATTCTTCCTAAAGAAAAAGCTGGAAAAACCATCAAATGCTGTTACAGTCATGGCACTACTCTAAGTCAAGATGGAGTAAAAAAATATTTGATGAGGCTGATTATAGCTTAGCTGAATGCAAAACTCCTCAGTGCCTGTAAGAACAACCTGGTGGGGAAACTGTCATGTGTAAGACAAAGTAGAAAACCATTTAACCCTTGGGAACAACGTTTTCCCCTGGCTGAAGGAGCAGATGTGTAGCAAGTGCTGTTGCATGGACTCTTGATTAAAGTAGGAAACTATTCAGAAGCTCTTCAGTTCTTTACTGTAACTATAGTTCCAGCTTTTACGGCAAGAGAGGATTGGTTTACCAGACAGAAAGAATTTTTCAAAATTACTCACATTAAAAAGAAAAACAGGAGAAAAATAAAAGAAAAATGAGAGAAACAGTCAGTGGTTAAACCAGCAGTTGAGCAGAGGCTTAGTGTTCGGTTTCTTCACATCCTCAGGTTCCCCCTGTCAGAGGTATCCAGCAATTAGGATTAAACAAGATCCTCTCTGACAGAGGAAATCTGTATCCCAGAAGTTTTGAAAGCCAGAGACAACCACATAATTGCCCTTCTTTTGCTTACCTGCATAGAAATTAAGTTTGAGATCTGGAATTTCAAAAATATCTAGGTACATTCTGAAAGCCAACTCTATGCTGCAGGTAGAGAGCTGGCAGTTAGGGACATAAATGCTGGGGGATAAATCACTTGTTTGGGCTCCTGACTGAAAAAGCAGCACTGTTTTCCTTGCCTCCAGAAACTCCATTGCAACTGCTGCCTGCTGAAGTAGTTTTAGCATGTCAGAAGGCAACTGCTCTGCAAGTCTTCAAGGAGCAGCTCTCAGAGAGTTACAGCTTGAATTCCTCTTGAATTATTCCCTGGTGACATTCAAGAAAAGGCTTTGTGGTTATTGCAGCTGTGAACAAAAAATTTTTCACATTTGAAAAACTGTTTGAGAAGAAATTTGTCCTCAGTACAACTATAGGTGAAATTCTACCTCTGTAGAAACAGACAAGTTGAAGGCTGTGGTTCTGTCACCTCTCAAAATGTCTGAGTCTCTTTTTGGGTAGCTGAATTTGCAAAATAAAATTGGGATTCAGAGGACAGATAAGGGACTTAGCAGAATTATTGAACACCAAATAGGTGATTTTGTACTTTTAAAAGTTATTTCAGGCTGACCGAGGCAGTTGGTATGGCTTTTTTGGTACAGTAAGTCTAAGTTCCTTGAGAAAATTCTTCTCAATCATGGGAAAGTCTGAGAAAATGCTACATAGGCAGTGTAAAAATAATACTGTAAGAGCAATAATCATATGCATTTTGTTATTTTAACTATGTATTTTTCAAAAGCTAAATTGCATTAAATAATTATGGAGGAATAGAACATAAGACATGAAATATCACATGTCAGAATAAACCAGGCAGCATTTGACCAGAAAGCAAGCCTTGCACCTGCAATGGCTTCTTGGAATTTCAGTCTGTTTAGGATGCAGATCTTCATGTATCTTCAGCACAAATACAGCTGAAGCTAACAAATAATTACGTTGATCTCATTATGCTCTGTCCCTCCTTGCATCTACTGACTTCTACCCTTGCATAATAGGCCATTTTCTAAAGCTTAAAATGCCTGGCATTTCTACAGAGCCTCCTTCTGGAGGATGGCAAATAGGCCAAGATTATTTTAGTGAGATTATTTTCCTTGGGCTCCTGGCTCAGTCAGTGGAGAGTGGCTCCTCTGGGGAGAGATCCTCACCAGGCACCTCCAAGCTGCTCCTCCTGGTCACTTGGGATCCCTCCATTACAGAAACGTTAACGCAGGGAGGTAGCAGCGTGAGTCTCTGTGATTTCCAAGGCTGCCAGCCACTTACCAGCACTAAAAGTGCCTTAGTAAGCTGTGTGAGCCCTCGACAGAACCTCTAACACATCTTCTCTCCCATCTGCTTCTTGCAGACAGTGCTATTCTGGACGTGTGAAAAATACCCACGCACCAAGGATTGGCGCTGCTTCCCTGAAGCCTTTCTGAGGCTGGTACAGAAGCTGCACAAGTGTGTAAGCCAGCACTTCCTCAAGCATTACTTTCTCAAGAACACCAATCTGCTCAAATATGCCAACACCAGTGACCTGGACCTGGTGGCCAGCAAGCTGGCAGTCTTCTTGGAGAACCCTGTTTTCTGCCTGGACTAAGGCAGGCAAAGTCATGCCCCAGCCCTGAGTGGATCCCCCAGCTCCTCTCCCCACCTGTGGTTGCTCCCTGTGTCCTTCAGTCGATGTTGCAGCTGGCTCTGTGAGACAGTTGGCACATGCAGCGCTAAAGAGAAGTGTGGAGCTGGCAGCGGTGGGCGGTGAAAACTGATGGGAGGTATCACTTGATGCCCAGCTGATCTAATTTGCTTTCAACAGTGACAGCCTGCCTGGAAGCTACAGCCAGTGAAACCCAACTTTGTGTGTCAGTCAGAGCAGGCAGCTGCCTTGTTCTGTGTCTCCAGTCTTGTGGCACCTAAGCTGAAAGGCAGCGCAAAGGAGTCTCGCTCTGCTGCCTCTGTAACCCAGCACATGTATTGTTGCTGCTCTCACCTTTCTCACAAGGACAGCGGGTTTAATTGCCTGCTTACCTCACAGGCCAGCTCTGCAGAGGGGCAGAGGAACATTTCCGAGGTGTTCTGGAAGCTGGAAGCTTACTCAGAGGAAATTCAATTCAGGGAGATCCTGCTCCAGTAGGAATCCAGTAGGGATTTAAACATGCTGCTAGTGTTGAAGAGCTCAATGGAAGCAAGAAGAGGAACAGTGGGGTTTGCCTCTTCATTTTTCTCTCCTCCACTTATGTTTTTCTTCCAATTTCTTCAAATATGTCTTCTTCATTTTGCCTTTGCAGGTTGTGTTAGTGCCATAAAATCAAGGGGCTTTGGCAGGGCAGATTTCACTCCCATCCCTGGCTCTGCCTAGCAGGCTGGACAAGGAGCAGGTCTTTCCCTACTTCTTAACACCTATGTATTTTTGGGTGCAGTGCAGAAGAGAGTTTTTTTCAAAGGCTCTTAACTCCAAGACTCTCGGTGCTTTTAATTTTGAGGACGTTTCAAAACAAAATGGATTTTAGTATTTCAAAAGAACAGAGCTTTAGAATTAATATAAAGAATGCTGGATTTAATGTTATTAAGTTGCTGAAACTAAACAAAGATAGAGGGGATTTTGGGCTTGGTTTGGTGGGGTTTTTTTGTCACATCTGTGCTTGAAAGTAAACAAGTCCTTTGCCAAGGGGGCTGGCAGAGGTGGGATTTGCATCCCGCGCTCCAGGGAGCTGCATGAGGCGCATCCGCGGCACGGCATCTCCCCATCGTGGCAGACTCTGGTACAGCCATGGGTCTCCAGAACAGCCTCTGCCTCTGGAGCAGGCTGTCACCTAGTTTTCTGAGCAGGGCAGATACGGGTCAGGAAGGATCCCAGCTGTGTGGTCCTGGCCTGGTCGTGGTCCTGTGTCTCCTGCACCAGATCTCACCATGTATAGACCTGATCCCACCACGTAAACCGGCACCCGCATTGCTCCGAACCTCGAATACCCTCCAAGCCACCTTTCCACATGGGTAACTGCATTGTGTGGAACTGTTTCCAACAGTTAACTTCTCTTGCTAGACCTTTGTTCTCCAGGCCCCCTAAATGGGACACAAGTGTCAGTTTCATGATGACACCTCCTGTTCAAGTGTAGCTTTCCTGTTTCCTGTGAGCTGAGCTGTTCCCGTAACGCGCAAGGAGATGCCGATGTACCAGGCAGAGTCAGACAGCTGTGGCAATGAAGTAATGTCTCCTGTCTCATCTTGATTTTGTCTTGCGGTTGAAGGGCTGGCTTCTGAAGTTAGAGGAGGGCAAAAACAATTCAGACTGTTTGAGGACACTGCAAAACATTCAGACCTGTTAATCCCAAATTTAGTATTTTACTGCTCTGATGTATGGTTCTTGTGGGATTTAGTTGTGGCTGTTGAAGAATTTATCTCCCTTTATAGCTGTGTGAAAAAAAATGTTTCAGTGGTGATACCTTAACTTGGATGCAGCTGTGTATCAGAGTCCTCAGCTGCTGGGGTCACAGCCTGCTGTGACGCAAAACCACGGGCATGCACCGTGTGCTGCACAGCCATGACATGGAATGCTCCACTGCTCTGCCACAGTGGCAGCCTCTTACAGCCAGCAATGACTCAGCAAAGGCAGAAAGTAACCACAGAACGATAGACACCTGCTCTGAGCCAAGTCTGATCAGTTTTTGCTCTGTTTTCTTCTTGTTTACACAAGCAAATGCATCAGCTAGCATATGCTGGGGCAGAAAGCATCCTTGTCACCACTGAAACATGGAAGGTACATTACTACTGACCACAAAGACACAGGAACAGTCCTGCAGCTTTTTCTCCAGAACAGCAAGATGTGATACAGGTGGCCACTGGCAAAGGGAAAAGGCTTTGAGGAAAGGACTAAAGTGTTCATGGAAGCAGTTGAATACAAGAATTAATTCCTTTCAGAGACATTTTTGAGCTACTATCTTACATCATCTCATGCAGGTCTGCTTGGGTGTGTGGGGTTTTGTTGTGAGGCAGTTTTTTGTGGTTGTGGGAGAGTTGTGCAGGAGGTCTCTTATTAAAAAAACCAAACTTGCCAAATATATTTATCACATTTCTTACCACAGTAAACTTTCTCCAAATAGCTTTTCACTTATACACCAAGCCTGACTGCAAAATCATGGCCTCATCCCAAGATTTTCCCCCAAAATGAGATACCACATTGTGTTTTGGCTACAGAATAATTTTTATGTTTTTCATATTCCTAATTTTTCTTTTTAAAAAGTGAGCATCTGGACAAATACAGACTTTCTTGAAATAAGTTTAATCAAAAGTTCTTTGTTCAGAATGTCTGGAAGGAATGTGATGACCATTTTCTCTCCCTCTCTTTTTCACTGCTTTCATGAGTATTTGCTGCATTTTCAGCCCTTGCCACAGTCAGCAAGGGCTCCATCTGTCAGAAATTTCAATTGAATGTGTTGCTCTGACATATAAAAACAGTACAAAACTCGTGATGGTTTGTCTTTTTACACAGCCTGCCTTCTAGTCACTAGAGGGCAATGTCTCTCTGAAGCACAAACACCGATCCAGGATCTTGCTCTTAAAATCAGCATCTTGTTATTATCATCGAGACGAGACAAATGAGCTCGATTGATTTAATGCTGAATTCTGTTGCCAAAAAGGAGAGAAGAGACCATGGGGGAGCTTTCTAATAAATAGCAAAAGTAGAGTAAAAAGTCTCTAAATTCTGGAAGCTCTAAGCGCCAGAATATGGATTTATTGTTTCTGATAGGCTTGCAGTAATTCCCAACAGCCTTCGATTGGGAAAGCACCAACAAGCAAAGTGCAGGCAGGCTTCTGGGAAGGAGGGAACTTGCAGGAATAGCCACTGCCCTGCTCCATTAGGGTCCTTCCCTCTCTCCATGGGACTAGGCCATGACTCCCATGTGTGCCTTAGGCTCCTCTGCCTCCCTCTTGTTTTCTCCCTCCTCCAGGAAAAAAAAAATAAATTCTCAGAACAAGTTTTCTGGTGCCACCCTTTTGGCTCTGGTGGGAATAGTTATTTTTCAGTGCACATCAAAGCTCTTTTAGTTCGTGGGACCCAGGTGTACACAGAGGCCGTTACAGACCATCTCCTCACCCTCACTTACACTCCATCTTCAGTTTGAAATGGTGCCCAGCAGTGAAGTTAGATCACCTTGCAAACTATATTCCCAGGGGAGCAGCCTGCCCTCTCTGAGCAAAGCTGGAACATGGACAATGATAGGCAGGATAATTTTGCCTTCACTCTAAATATTTTTCTGCTTACCAATGCTAGGATTTCTGGTTTTGAGGAGAAACATATTTTTTATTATTATATCCCACCCCCAACACTCATCTGAGGGCCTTGCAATGTCACTATGTGAGATAGTGACACAGCAGCCAGTGCTCAAATCATGGTAAGGGATCCCACTCACCCTTTCAGGCCAACCTGTGCCATTACTGTAGAAGGCTGTGGCGCCCTTGACCTCCTTGGCATCTGACTTCTCTGGCTGGAGTAATATACACAATTTCAAAAGAAATTAAACAGCTCCAGGTAGCAAATGTGTTTTAGTCTGTTCTGACCCAAACCATTGCAGCACAGAGAAATGGAGAATGCTTCCATCCATTGTACCTGTGTTAGTTGTACCTTGTCAGTTCTGCTTCAAGCAACATCTTTGAACTGAAAGAAAGGACAGGATCAGCACCTGGCTTTGAAAGCTTCTCCTGGATGGGTGATGAAGAATGCACAGATGCCACCAGAAACCAAGCTTATGGAGAGTACAGAATGTATTTTTCATAGGAAAGATTGTCTAATTTACCATTAGCATCTTCACAAATACAAATTACAAGGAAATGCATTAAGGAAAGAATTAATCAAATTGAAAGGCTTTGTAATAATTAGAAAAAAGAATGGCATCTTCCTAGGCTCCCCTGGGTGGTGGTAATTACCAGCTGCACAACTGTGGCTTATGCTACTTAAAGATTTCTGGACTAAAAATCTTAATATCTTTTTGTTTCCATTCTTAGAAAAGCCACTCTTGGAATCAGGCAGCAATACAAACCAGCAGCCCCAAGAAGCATGAACTGAACCTGCTTCAGCCTGGGAGGGCACCACTTTATGGGCAGGGTGGTCCAGAGCCTGATCCCAAGCCATGGCTCAGTTGTATCTGGCCCACCACATTTTTCCTGTTGCCTTGGAGGAGATGGGCACCATTTGTTAACCAGCAACTTGAACAGCCAAACCTCTTGTGCCACAGCTGCAGGCACCTTACACCCATCTGCTTCTGCAGCACATCCCAGCAGCAGAGGGCAGGCCATGGCCCTTGTGGTGACAGCGTTGTCACCCACACAGCTGGGGGACCTGAAGGGCAAGGCTGTGCACTGCAGCTCCAGGAGGCTAGCTAATGCATTCCAGGGAAAAAGTCTGGTTAATTCAGGACAGCTGAAAGAAAGTCCAGTTTCAAGCTAGTAGTGAACTAAAACAAAAATGCAGCTCAGAGGAGACTTTTAAAATCCACGGCAAAAATTACTAAGGAAATTAACATCAATGTTGAATTCCTAGGATCCCATTTTAAAAGGGTGAAGACTGGGAGGAATGTCATCTGCCACCAAATCCATCTGCTGCTCTTCCTGGTCCTTTCCCCCAGATTAACCGAGAGCAAAGGTAGGTAGGTACTTTCAAAGGTGGTTGGATACTTTGCCCCTGGCTCCCAAGGCAGGCAGATTATTTCAGACCCACACAGATCATTAGGAGCTTTCTTTGAACTTTCAGCCTAGATGTGCTCACAGCCAGTGCAGTCTGGTTTGTACCAGTACAGATCAAGCTGCTGCTCACCCTCCATGGAGTTTGCTGTCTGTGCAACCATCACAAGGGTAATCATAAGCTCCCTTGCCTTCAGCTGAGCATGACTAGATGTGCCAGACTCTGTGGTCTTTCTCTCTGATAATACCTCTGTTCCAGTCTTGCTCTACACTGAGTGTAATTCCACTCTTGCTCTACACTGGGTGTAATCCATCTCTGCACAGATAACCAGGCTGGTTTGCAGCCTTCCAGATGGAGTCTCATCAGTATCTCCTGCAATGGCATGTCACATTGATATACTAATCCATGCAGTATAACCCCTGTGCTGAGGAGGAAAGAACACACAGAGGTCAAGTTAAACAACTTAAAAAACAACTGCAACTTCAAAGGAAGAGTGACTATTATCAATGATTTCCTTGGCAAACCAGGTTAGGCTGGTTGAGAGGCTTGCTGTGGTCTGCTTGTCTTGGAAGTGAACCATGTTCCCGAGGCCATGGGCCAACAGCTCCATCATCGCCATAAGACCTGAGCTCAGGCCAGAATCAATGAGTTTGTTCCAGCCTGTTCCTCTCTGCCTTCCCCAGGCAACAACCAGCTCTAGCCTGTAGTTCTCCCACACGTCTTCCCCTTGAGTTAGTGGTAGACACCATTCCTCTTTGTAGCACATATCCAGCTTTTATCACTAAGCCGAAGAGTTTGGCTGTTTTCTAGCTGTGTCATTAAAATGCCATAGACTGGAGAGGTAACAAATCAGTGACCAGACGTAATAGCAGCAAAAAGGATTAAATGAACAATGGATCTTGAGCGTAATTTATGAATGCCATTAGCCACTGAGAGGGAATTATGTTTTGGCTGCACTTCTGAGGGGGAAGGGTGGGTCTTATCTAGGCAGGAAGAAAAAAAAGTGTCTGATTGCATTTGGATTAACAAATAACTATATTGATTTGCCATGTGATACATCTTGGGCTTTTATGTTTGGATCAGATGTAATAACATCTGACTAAAGACAAACTGTGTTTTCTCTGTCTTGTATTCAGACCCTCATGGCCAGACAACACTGTGGTCACATCTCACAGCTGCCAGTCACAGAGCGTCTGCCACCCTGCCTGGTAGAGCACGGTTCTCCATCAAAACTCTTGCAGAAGGGCAGGTCTGCTCCTCTTACAGAAGAGACACAACATTAGTTTCATGTCCCATCCTGGGGATGGGACTGAGAAAGCAATGCCTTTGTCTGCAGTGTCTCTTCTGCCTTTGGTTTGATAACTGACACAGTATCTCATTAAACCGCTTAGCCTGGCAGCTGGGGCCATTTGTTAGAGTGCGATATGAAGGTTGATAATCAGATTATACCTCAGGATCATATTGTGGAGACAGAGATTAGACTGGAGAATGAAGAGGAAGTTTAATTCTGTATGACAGTGCAGAGTTGCCTCTGCTTGAGGTGGTAAGGAGGGTTAAAAGTGATTGCGGGGGCTCCAGCTGAGGGTATTTGTTTTGTCTGTGTCCCTGTTCAGTTTTGAGCAGAAAGGTTTTAGCACCCACTTTGAAATAGGGAGTAGCTCTGCAGCCACCAGCCCCTCACTGCTTCCCTCTATTCCCAAATGAGGGCCTGAAGAGGGGGCTTGCATGGGAAAGGAAAGCTCAGCAGGTGTAAAGGATGCCAGAAGCCAAAGTTGCAGGTGCACTGAAGTGTGGTACTTCTGGGAGGGGGTTGCCCTGGGCAGTGGCCCTTAGTTATCATCATCTCTGTGCTGGAGGCCCAGGTCCTTGACTTGAACAGCTGTTCCCTGGGTCCTTCCTGTTCCAGGGAATTTAGCACAGCATCCAATGAGTCCTCCAGCAATCTGGGGACAGGAGACACCCTCCAAAAGTCAGCAGGAGCCCCACAGTGAGAATATACATCTAGGAGGTCTTCTTGTGATCACCTCTGAACTGGCTTGGCTGGTATTAGAAGTAGCATAGAGAAAAGTTGGCACGTTAAGAAAGGCAGCATACAGATGCATTTCTGGCATCTGTGCCACCAGACAGAAATGACCACAGGTCAGAGCAGCTCAGTCTCTGTTGTGAGCCCATTTAACAGGCAAGTCTCAGGAAAGACTCCAGCTACCACCAGCTTTAGAATCAAACTCAGACCAACAGTGGGAACATATAAATACACTCATTTTCAAAAATGGTGGCTAGGCCTAGTCCTATCCCAAATGAAGTAAACAGATGTTAAAAAAGAGGAGATAAAAATGGGTGTATACATTTTTTATAACTGTACCTAAGACAATTGTAAGTTCTGTTCCTGCACTCCCTCTGTTACTTGTTCTGAGATATACTTAATGAATAATATATTCTCTCACTGGCTTGATCTGTTGCTCTGATATTGCACTTTCTTCTCTTTTGTCTGCCCTCTAGTCCCTGGAGACTTAAGTACTTTAGGGCAGGAGCCTGGCATACAAAGATCTTCGGTTTCTTTGAGCTTTCTGAAACTTAGCACAATGCAAACCCTTAGCGAAACCCCAGAGTAACAAAGGAGATGCTGATCTGAACAGCTGGAAAGACAACAGAGCCTTTCCAGCCACCCAAGAAAACTCCTGGAGTGATAAGGAGTTACTTGGGGAGGAGCAGATGGATGAGCACTCCTTGCAGTGCCACAGCCATGCAGATCACTAATGACATCCCTGGTTTAGGATGATGAAGTGGCAGCATTCAGGGGATGGCAGTGCCAGATGCTCGGTGTATGGCTTCGGGCAACTCACACCCGATATTAACAACCCAAAAAAGACTGCAGCAGACTGTCTCCCCTCCTGGAGCCTGACAGAGGCTGCAGAAGGGCACTCACACAGAGGGAAAGCACACACCCAGCTGTGACACCCCTCAGCCTTGCAGCAGGGTGGAGTGACTCTCTCTGCTTCCTCTGAGCCAGACATAGCCCTGGGCTGTTCCCGGGACTTCTGCACAGCATCGTGACTTTGGACAAGTGCCTGGACCCATGAGGAGCCAGGGAAGCTGCTCAGCAGGCAGAGCCTTTTGACAACACTTGGAGGATTTCTGCTCAGCCTACAGCCATGGTGGGAGTGGGGCAGGGGCAGAAATCCTACCCTGGCTGGCCAAGCCCACCTTGAGTGTAGTGGCAGCTTGAGACAGTGTTGTACAGGATGGCAGCAGCTGTGTGCCCCCAAAAGCTGCTGCTGCTCCCCCTCTGGCTCCACACAATCCCAAAAGCATCCCTGATGATGACAGAGGCTGCTTCCAGCAATGGCACCTTGAGTCTTGATGAAGATTTTTAATAAGTGGTGATGATCATATGCAATATGCATGCAACAGATATTCTATAATGTATGCACCAATCTAGCCAGACCTGGGCTGTGCTTTCCTTCATCACTCTCCAGAGGTGCATGGGCACCATCAGTTTGGGGCAGAGCCCAAGCTCTGTGCCTCCAGCTGGAACTGAAGGCAGCTGCCTCTGTAAGTACAGTGCAAAAGAAGCTGCCCAGAAGAGCAGACCAGTCAAATGTTGTCCTCCTGTCACCCTGGTGACTCTTCCAGCCAAGGCAGCCTGTGCTCAGGCACTGTCCTTGTGCTCAAGGCTCCTAAATGCAGCAATCCTGCTCGAGCCCCATGCAGGAAGGCCCTGGTCCTTACTGTGCTGCTGTAAGATAACTGATTTGGAAGTGTTTTCAGTGAGGTTCCTCCAGGCACTGAGAGAGGGGAATCTAAGGCACAATGTTGAGACATCAGAGCTGACAAAGTCAAACCACGTGATACGTGTGGATTTGGGACCTACAGCAAGGGAACACCTGAAAACATGGGTACCATGTACCTCTGGCAAAATGGAATACTTCAAGGGCTGTTAAAGAAACCTCAAAACATGATCAAAGACCTAAGATGATCACTGTTCTTCCTGCTGCATGTGAAACAGCCACATGGCAAACTGGACTGATGGAGTTTGGGATGTGACAGAGGTCTGGATGTGGGGATGGCTGGGATTTGGAGGTGGCAGCAGGCTCATCCTGCATCCTGGGCAAAGCCCCTTATTGCAATCCCAGCACAGAGAGGCTGTAGCAACTGGTTGCTTTCATCTGCTAGGATTTAACAAGAGGAAAGCTCTTCTATTCAAAGTGGAGGACCATTTCCCTATTTGTGTTCCAGTACTTAACATTCCCCTTTTGCTTAGGAAACTACAGCAAAGGCTACTTTTGGTGTTCTAAAATTTAATCTCTTTGAACCTTCAACCCACAGTCAAAACAAGATAATAGAAAATGACATTTCAATGAATAGTCACTGATTACATCCAAAATATATGTAATTTATTAAAAACATACTAGCATCCAAACCCAGTACTTGTTTCCAGAGTTCTGTGTAGCACCTGGTTAGTGAATAGGAGGGCACTGGGGGCTTGGGGTGTTTTTCTGAACAGGGAACATATTAGAAAACAAATAGAAATCTTGGCAATACTCAGTAGTTGTTGGAATACAGCCTAAGGCAGTCTGGGAGAGCCCTAATACTCATTTCTGTTTTATGCAGGGCACCTCAGGCATAGCTCAGGTGTCCACAAACTTGCTGTGCTAAACCTTCACTGAAATTTCACACAAAACTCGTGGGTGTGAGCAGGGGTATCCCTTAGTTCACACAGAGACTGATCTGATCTGTGACCAATGATAAAGGGAAACTGTAATATGTGACCAAGTCTAGGTAGCAGGGAGAAGCACCAGCAAGCTTCTTGTAATGCTGACAGCAGAGCTGTGTGGGAACAATACAATGGTTCCTACCTATGTACACTGGACAACAGCTCAATCTAAACCTCATTTTATTAGAGGCTGCAGTTCAAGCTTAGCTTTTATTGATTTTTTTCCAGTGGCCTGCTCTTACAAGCTGGAAAAGCCTAGTCAAATGAAGTGCAGGTGCTGGGGTCTCATTTGATACCTTTGTAAGACAGACACATGGTAGTGCTTTGAAAGATGACCATTAAAATCAACAGGATTCCCCCTTTTTTTTCCTTCAATTTATCCCTGCAACATCCTCAAAAGTATCTTCAGACCCTCTCCCTGGCCTGGGCAAGACATGAACCCACATCAGCCTGTCCTGAGAACCTGGAAGAGCTGGGTAAAACTTGAGCTGGATTTAGCAGGATTTTTAAGGTGAGAGATCTGAAGTTTTTCCTTCCAAGTACATTGGGCACAGCTAGAACTGTGCACCATTTTGGGAAAGAGGGAAGGAGGTGTGATTGTGGTGCTGCATATTCCAGGCTTCTCCTTCCTTGTATTGGTGCATGGGGCAAAAGGATGGCCTGTGACTTGTCCAAAGTGATGCAGCAGAGGGTGGTACACAGATCTGGACCCAGCTCTCCCAGCCTTCTGGCTTGTACTGAGCTGGGAAAGTCATCTGGGGCTGCCTGGCTGCTCTGTAGGTGAAAAAGCTGCTGCTGCTGCTAGTGAGGGTGTGTTGTTTTTCCCTTTGTTGATACTTCATATCATTAATGGTACGGTTTCCTTTCTGTTTGTTTGCTTCTTTAAAGCTTTCTTGGTGATTATAGAGTCATCTCTTGCCAAGCTGCAGTGCTCCCTCTGCACATTTTTTGTGCCTTGGATGTAAATATTATTTACAATTGTAAATGCAAGATTTGTCATGAGGAGACCATTTTTTATGCCACTGCCTTGGCCTCTGTTTCAAAAATGGTCCCTGCAACAGGGCAGGACTGACTGGCAAGGTTGTATTCCTCAGAGTGCCCAAAATAGCAGTATTTGCAGTAATTCTGTTCCTCTGGCTTGGGCAGGAAGCTGTATGAGTATCTGGACTACTGTCAGTGTCTGCCCAGAAACACAGGGGCTGTGAGTGGGTGCTGTCTGCTATTGCACTATCCTGCTGCAGGGAGGCAACACTGCTCCACCCTCCTTTCTGCTGCCTGATCCAGCCAGCTCAGGTGGGAGCCCTGCCACGGGTTGTCTGTGCCTCAGCTCCACAAAAACTCCAGCTGTATTTGGGAACAGTTTCTGCACTGCAGCTGCACCTCCAGGCTCAGAGGGCATTTATTTTGTCCCCAACAGGGGCAGGGCATCACTCTGGCCCTGCTGCTGGCAGCTGGGTGCTCTGGTGCCCATCAGGGTGAAGGTGGGATCTCAGCTTCTAGCTCTGTTCACAGCCTTCCAGGGAGAGCCCTTCTTGCTCTCCTTCCTGTCGGAACCCAGGAGATCCCTCTGACTGTCCTGAGCAGCCAAGGCCCCTGCCAGGGGGCTCAGAGACCCTGGCACAGAGCCCAAAAATGCCTGTGGTTTTGATTATGACCCATGGAACAAGTTACCAACCTTAGATGAAGATGTGCAAGCCACGACAGTTTAAGCAGAATGATAGCGAATTTATCACGGGGTGAAAAAGTAGATTTTGGGGTTTTTAGAATGGGAGTTCAGGGGGCAAGATGGAGGAATCTGGGTGTGTCCAGCCTTTCTTCTTCTTCTTCTTCTTCTTCTTGGCCTCCATCTTCTGCTGTGATGTTGGCACTTTTAGATTGGTTTAGAGTAGAAGCTCACTGTCTAACATAGGTGATAGGTATTGGAAAGTTATTGTAAATATTGTACACGTAGTTTTTAGTATAAAGACACAACAGCACCCCGGGGGCAGCCAGAGTGCCTTGGACTGTCTTGCTGAGCAGATCCTGGCAGGACAGGAGTAAGAATTTTATAGATAAGATACAATAAACAACCTTGAGACCAAGAACTGAAGAGCCTTGACTCCTTTGAGCGCCGGGCTGGGAAAATAGATTTTCCAACTTTTCTCGGGCTCACTCTGACCAGCGAGAGATCCCGAGACTTCTCTGCTCCTGAGCTTGTAGGGTCTGGTGTGTGCGAGCTGGCGAGGGCGCAGCTCACGCCCTACATCCAGCGCATGCCAGGTGGTCCCTTCTGGAGTGTCACAGTGCCATCCCCCTGCTTCTTCCCCTGGAAGAGCTGTGAGCTCTGGGGAGAAGGGGCTCGGAGGCTCCAGGCTGCCTTGGTTGTGTTCTCCTTGTGCTCCGTGCCTCTTTGGTGTGTTAGGGAAGAAGGTGCTGCTCTGTTTACTCATTTTACTCGTGTGTTCCTGTCTCTGCTGCAAGCAGCCCCCAGCTCCCCAAACCCTGTGCCACAGTCCTTGTGCGAGCTTCTCCCCTGCCTGCACTGTTGCTGCAGGAAGACTGGGAGCGAGGGGAAGCAGGATAACGGGAGGCACCAGAGTTGCTGTAATACTAAAATCGTCCTTGAGACAGAGAGCGCTGGGGAGGGCTGGGAGCTGTCGCAGTGAGGACGGTCTGAGGGATGTAGGGGGAGCCCGAGGGATGCCTTTCCCCACCAGGCATTCTGCTCCCGGGAGGGAGCTCGGCGGCCGCTGGAGTGCAGTGCAGCCCCGCCAGCCGGCACCGCCCGCTCCCGGCCCGGGTCCCCACTCTGAAGCCATCGAGGTGGCCGAGGGCTGCTTGACAATAGCAGTCCGCGCACATATAAGCCTCCTCCCTTCCCCCAAATCCTGATGTGGGGAACGTGGCTCAGGAGCAAGCACCACTGATGGGCAGTGTCAGGAGGAGCTGGGGCAGGGAGAGCTCATCCTCCATGCCAATATAAGCAGGAGGCTCCTGGATTTGGGACAGTCCAGCCCCAGAGCCATCCCTGTAAGGCAGTAGGTACTTGTCCTTCCTAGGCAGAAGCCAGGGGTGACTATGTCTGATCCCTGGGCAGAGTTTGTTCTCACAGTCAGGTAGTGCAGAGCATTGCTTCGGACATGGGCACCTCCTTATAAATCTTCCTAAAAAGTTTCTCATGCAATTTAATTTCATCTGAAGGTGCACAGGTTTGGGGTTTTTGTTTTCACCTGCTCTGATCCAAGCCTAACTTTTTCTCTGCATTATCTATGCCAGCATGACTGAGCAGGCCTTCCCTGGGCAGCAAATGTGCCCACTGCTCCATGCCTGCCCCGTGTCCCTCCTTGGCCTTAGCCTGGGCCAAGAACATTATGTACCTGCTGGTGGGTGGTGCTTGTCTGTGACTCTGCTGCACTCTTATGTTCCCCAAGCCAACACCAAAAGTTGTCCATTTTCTTTTTATTTTTTTCTTTTAAATGAATGCACTAGATTTATTGAGTAATGGAAACTTTCCATTCCAAATGACTCAAGTTACACTGGGAACTGAAATATTTAAATATTTCTCATCAGCCCTTTGCACAGCTACAGAGCTCCCTCACGCTCCTTCTCTCTGGAAGGGCTTTTAAAGCCATAGATGAGCTGAGACCACTCACTGCACCAGACCATGGTGCAGACTCCAGGCTGCTGAGTGCAGCAGCCCCCCTTGCTGGCATCGGGGTGCCCTCAGGCAGCATGGGGTCCAGATGCAGCCAGGCACTTGGGATGCAGTGGCTGGTCCTAAAGCCAGACTTTCAGCCTGTGAAGACTGCAGCTGCCTCCTTAACAGTGCTGGCAATCAGACCCACTGGGTCCAAATTCCTTCCCACCCGCTGAGATGCCAGCTCAGGAAGGCAGTGGGTGCTGTGCCAGCCTGAAGGAAAGTCCAGGCACGTGGGTAGCTGGTGTGGGGAGATGGGGGTGTCCTTTAATTGCTTAGCATGATGCTTCTACCCTCCTGCTATGATGTGAGGCACCTCATGGCTCCCCTGGTCACACATAGCAGCCCAAGAAAGTCAGGATGATGCTGTGTGGAAACTGTAGGCAGTACCTTGGATCTGCTCTGAGCTTCATGCATCTCAAAAAGCTTGTCTCTAGATTAAGTTATTTCAGAGTAGAGGAAAAGCACTCACACTCCATACCACACATGGTGTTATTTAGGCAGAGTAGTTATCATGCAAATACTATTTGCATCCCAATTAATTGCTGGGCAAGGGCATGCCCTGTGTCAGCAAGTCAGCCCTACCTCGGGTTATGTGGTTTTTCAAGACAGCGCTTCCTGGGACAGGCAGCCAGGGCACAAAGAGCATTGACCTGTAGGTGTGACACCTTGCTGGCACTCAGCACAGCTTGGCTCAGCCCTGGGGACAGCACTGTGCCCTGTCAGCACTCCCCCTCCCTGCCACCATCCCCAAACCTGCAGCAGCCCCTGGGTGCAGCTGGAAAGGGCTGGCCCCAGCTCTCCTCCTGTGCACCCTCGCAGCGCAGCAGCCAGCCCTGCCCAGTGTGTAAGGGCATGGGATGTGGGAAATAGGATGCCAAGGGGGCCTGGCCCCTCCATGTGCCTCCCAGACAAGAGTCACACCAAAAATCATGCTCCCCTGCTCTGGACAGGACCTCTTGTGAGCTTGACAGCATGCCCCTGGTGAGAATACACGTGTCTTCTGCCCCATGAGGCAGATTTCCAGTACCTAAAGGGAGCCTACAGGAAAGAGGAAGAGAACTATTTGCAAGGGCACCTAGTGATAGGACAAGGGGGAAGGGCTTTGAACTGAAACAGGGTAGGTTGAGATTAGATATTAGAAGAAATTCTTTACTCTGATGGTGGTGGGCCACTGGAACAGGTTGCCCAGAAAAATTGTGGATGCTCCATCCCTGGAAATGTTCAAGGCTGGACAGGGTTTTGAGTAAACTAGTGGGAGGTGTGGAAGGTGTCCTTGGCCATGGCAGGGATAAGATGACCTCCAGGGTGCCTTCCAGCCTGAGCCATTCTATGATTCTATGTGTCCCCGTGTCATGGACAGGTGCTTTTGGCTGCAGCCCTGAGGACCCCAGAGGATAAGCACGGCCCATTGCAGCCAGAGGGCTGAGGATGGTCCTGCAGCTGAGCCAGATGTGGCGAGCCCTGGTGTGACCAGATGACTCACATCACCCTGGTTTTCTGAAGAAAACAGGCAGCACTGGGCAGCCAGGGTGAGGCTGAATCACTGCGGGCAGAGCAGCTGCATGCAAAGCGCAGCAGGCACCTCGGGTGCACTGGCAGCAGGAGCGCTGCTGCAGTCAAATCCCTCTGGCTGGCCACGGGCTGGCTGGAGCAGGAGCAGGGGCAGGAGCAGGAGCAGGAGCAGGAGCAGGAGCAGGAGCAGGAGCAGGAGCAGGAGCAGGGGCTGGAGCAGGAGCAGGGGCAGGAGCAGGAGCAGGAGCAGGAGCAGGAGCAGGAGCAGGGGCTGGAGCAGGAGCAGGGGCTGGAGCAGGGCTGGAGCAGGAGCAGGGGCTGGAGCAGGAGCAGGGGCAGGAGCAGGGGCTGGAGCAGGAGCAGGAGCAGGAGCAGGAGCAGGAGCAGGAGCAGGAGCAGGGCTGAAGCAGGAGCAGGAGCAGGAGCAGGAGCAGGGGCAGGAGCAGGGGCTGGAGCAGGAGCAGGGGCAGGAGCAGGAGCAGGAGCAGGAGCAGGAGCAGGGCTGGAGCAGGGCTGAAGCAGGAGCAGGAGCAGGAGCAGGGCTGGAGCAGGAGCAGGGGCTGGAGCAGGAGCAGGAGCAGGAGCAGGGCTGGAGCAGGAGCAGGGGCTGGAGCAGGAGCAGGAGCAGGAGCAGGGGCTGGAGCAGGAGCAGGGGCTGGAGCGGGGCTGGAGCAGGGCTGGAGCAGGAGCAGGAGCAGGAGCAGGAGCAGGGGCTGGAGCAGGAGCAGGGGCTGGAGCAGGGCTGGAGCAGGGGCAGGAGCAGGAGCAGGAGCAGGAGCAGGAGCAGGAGCAGGGGCTGGAGCAGGAGCAGGGGCAGGAGCAGGAGCAGGGGCTGGAGCAGGAGCAGGAGCAGGAGCAGGGGCAGGAGCAGGAGCAGGAGCAGGAGCAGGGGCAGGAGCAGGGGCTGGAGCAGGAGCAGGGGCAGGAGCAGGGGCTGGAGCAGGGCTGGAGCAGGAGCAGGAGCAGGGGCAGGAGCAGGGGCTGGGCTGAAGCAGGAGCAGGAGCAGGAGCAGGAGCAGGAGCAGGAGCAGGAGCAGGGCTGAAGCAGGAGCAGGGGCAGGAGCAGGAGCAGGAGCAGGAGCAGGAGCAGGAGCAGGGCTGAAGCAGGAGCAGGAGCAGGAGCAGGAGCAGGAGCAGGAGCAGGGCTGAAGCAGGAGCAGGGGCAGGAGCAGGAGCAGGAGCAGGAGCAGGGCTGAAGCAGGAGCAGGGCTGGAGCAGGGCTGGAGCAGGAGCAGGAGCAGGAGCAGGAGCAGGAGCAGGGCTGGAGCTGTGCCGCAGCAGGAACAGCATCAGAGCGGCGTGCTGCCTGTTGCAGCGCGGCTGGAGACTTGGCTCTGCCCGAGAGGTTAAAACAATCCCGCCCTGGCCTTCGGGGGGTTGGATTTCCACTGTGAGAAACGCCGGCTTGGGCAGGAGATTTGGGCAGGAGATTTCTGACCGAAGCGCTGCTTCGCCGCAGTTCCACAGGCGATGGAGACAGCCAGGCGTGGGGATTCATGTCCTAGCTCCCCTTCTGAGCCCAGGCTCTGTGCATGCCACTTGCTGACTTCCCCTTACTCTGCACCCAGACCTCCTGCATCCTGCTGGGGTTTGATTTGCACTGCATACAGTACAGCATTTAAATCTGAGCAGTTTCCCTCTTGATAGTAACAAAAAGACAAAACAACCCTAAACCCTTCAGTTTCAGCTGTTTAGTACATCAAACCGGTATCAATTATGGTAAATAATTTCTAGGATTTTCCTAGAAATATTACCTCTCAAAGCCTGAAAGAGAGGATGAGAGACCCTGCTCTTCTCCTTAAATGTAATAGAAACCTTGATTTTTCTGTGCGGGTGGCTGCACTGGGCAGCACTGAAGAACACCCACAGTTACTAGTTATTCCAGTAAAGCTCCATATTTTCATTTAAAAATAATAAAGTAACTTTCCAGGCCTGGGCTGTGTGTGGGGGAAAGTGTGAAAAATGAGCCTACAAGCCTCACATTTTTCATACTAAGCAGCAAATAAACCCCCTACAGATTAATTTTAAAATAAAATCTCAGCTTTTTTTTTAATCCACCTTCATGACACTTCAAAACTTCACATATGGGGTTTTTTTTTATTAGTTATTTTTCTCCTTCCCACCTCCACCCCGCCCTGAAAGCTGGAGAGCTGGCAATAAAAAGGCAGCCATTAATCCACCCATCAAGTGGTTCTGAAAATGTGACCTGTGGCCATGTAGCTGAGAGGGATGGTGGTGCCTGGCTGGCTGTGTACATAGCCAGGGAGGAGCCTTCTATATTTAAAAGGCTCATATGGTGGTCAGAGCAGAAAATAAGACAAGTGAGCCTGTTAATTAGGAATAGAAAGCCTCAGTCCCTGCAGCTCTGGTACACATCACACTTTCCTCTAGCCCTTGACTTCCTCTCCACCCTGGTTATTCCACCTTTCTTGTTTGTCTTATATTTGATTATGAGGTCTTGGAGCAAGGGCTTCTTTGTCACAGCAGGGCAGTCAGTTGTAATGGCCTTTTCTACCCCTCAAGTCACCTAAAGAATTACTCATTGCTTGATTCCTGACTCACATGGATGGGGAGCTAAGAACAGTCCTGAAAGCTCTGGTCAGCTCTTCTGTCCCTAAGGACATCTTCCCAGGGGATCTCATCCTCTAATTTTTTTAACAGATAGAAGTTCACTCTGCTCCCCACGAGACCCATCTTATTCAAGATCATGGACTCATCCAGGGCCTGGCTGCTACAGTCAGGACAGCCTCCACTAAACTTCTGTGATGAGCTCATCAGCACAGGTGAGCACCAGGTCCAGCAACACTTCTCTGGCAGGTTTGTCCAATGTCTGGACCAGTAGGTTGTCCTCTAGGCACTCCAGGAGTCTCCTGGATTGCTCTCAGCCAGCTGTACTGCTTTCCCGGGAGATGTCTGGATGGTTGAAAGCCTCCATCTGGATGAAAATGTGTGGGTGTGATGCTTCTGCAGCTGAAGCAAGAAGCATTATCAACCAGTCAGGTATCTGGAGGAGACCCCACTCAAAAGCTGTACTTTGGTGGTCCCATCCTCTATTTTCATCCACAAGCTCTCAGCCTGTCTGTGGCTGTTTCTCAGAGGCAATTTTCCACAATCCATCCATTCCTTAACCTACAGCACAGGAACCCTCCCTCCTTCCCATCCTGTCTCTTCTGGAACACTTGTAGCCCTCAATTGCAGTGTTCCAGTTGTGCTACTCATCCCACCGTGCTTCTGGGGTAGCAACTAGGTAATAGTTTTCTAATTGCACCATGGTTTCCAGCTCCTCTTGCTTGTTTCCCATGCTGTGTGCATTGGTGTAGACACACTTCAGCTGGGCTATCACCCTCCTTACCTTTTGGGAAGAACCCTGTCTAACTCCTTTGGGATCATTGACAGGTATTTCCCTGCTGCTTCCTAAAGTATTGGTGTTTCATGGGTCCTCTCTGACACTCTGATAAACGAATTTTGTAATTTGTGGCTCCATGTGAGACTTTTTAAAAGAGTGATATTAAAATTTGGGACAGCAAGCATTGCTGTGTTGTGTTTGGCCTGCTATTCAAAGCAGGGAGTGCCCGAGGTCTCGGGAACCCAGTTCCCACAAATCCAGTCTAATTTTGGCAAATTCAAGATGCTTGGAAACAACAGCCAGCTCTTATATGACCTTAATCATGTGTAAGTGTGCACTGGTGAGACAGGGAAAGGCTGTTTTGAGCTCATCCAGAAAAAGCAAAGGCTGGATTGTGAATATTCTCAGAGGATGGGGTGGGAGGGAGTACCTCTCCATCACAGGCTCACTGTAACACTCCAAAATGCTGCAAAGGACTACTAAACCCAGTCATTCCCTGGGGCAGTAATGGTCTGTACCACACTCACTCCAGCTGCTTGGGTTTGCTCCACAGCTGAGAAACATTCTGCGGCAATCAGGTGGTTTCCCATTAGAAGTCCATTACATTTAATATCATTCATCCATAAAGCTTTCTGCTTCACCTGCAGCCTTAAGAGATCTCCTTAATAATTCAGTGCCTTTAGATACACACAGTAACAATTTGGCTCCTTTCAGTGGGGATTTTACCTCCCAAGCAGCAAGCAGAGGTCTCTCAGTGTGGTAATGCTGCCCTTTTCCCTCCGGGATTGGCTTCCCTCAGCAGATACTGGTGGCAGAAATGCAGCTTTCCCTTGGTGCTGGAGAGCTGCCATGCCCATCTGCCTTCCTGGAAAAGCCAAATTTAGAAAAGCTGTAGCCCTTCAAAATTGCTGTCCTGCTGTGATTGTTGGTGGAATCCAATGTGGGACATCCCAGGGCTTCCCAACAACAGCTGATGTGGGCTTGTTATGGCTGGTGCTGCTGAGCTGATTTATCAGCTGCTGTTCCCTCTGTCCCTCAGCTGCTCCTGGCTGTGCCAGGCCTGCAGTGAAAGAGCCTGTTGTTCCCCACGAGGGGTACAATCTTGCCAGGTATATCATGTCCTCATTAAGGGAGGGCTGCTTATCTGCTAACCTGCTGTAGCGATTGCAGCGTTCCCTTTGTTACATCTCCATCACAAAGCAGCCAGGGACAGAGCCTGGACACAGGGAGAATGGGGGGGCACACAGCTCCCCTGCTTCCCTGCAGCTGGCCAAGGCCTGGGAGACCTGCACACCCCCCAGCCTTCTGCCCTGAAACATGGTCATCTGAGGAAATCTAATTAGATAGCAAGGAACAAGCGGAAGGCACGGGGAGTTAAATGGGTAGTTGAAGGAAAGAAAAGTAATGAGATTTATTTGGGTTTTTTTTAGCTTTCTCCCATGGGCAGTGAAGATGTCCCCTCCTGCTGCTGTACCTGAGAGCACTGGTAGCTGCAGGCATTCCTTGCTAGACCTTTAGCTGTGGCTGCCATGATTTTTTAAAAATTTCTCTTAAATTAACTGCTATCTACATGCCCTGGCCCAGCAGAAGAAAGCCAAGAGGATGAGAGCAAGTAGAGTTGTCTCTGCCCAAGGGCTCGTAGCTCTTCTTTGCAAGGTAACTTGGAGTCAGACCACCTGGCCCAGAAAACATCACGCCCCTATGTCAGGGACATACACCTGCAGTCCCCATTTTCATTTCAATTGCAGTTTTGGAGGGGAGTCCCTTTGTCAAGACGATTCCCGGGAGCTTGCTTCTGCAGTTGGGGTTTGCTCTTGGTGTGGTGGCCAGGCCTTGCTGAGCTGGGTGGTGGGGACGGAGCCTGGGCTTGGTGGCCGGGTGATGTGGCTCTGGTGGCTGTGACATCATGGAGGATGTCCCACAGTGGGAGAAGTCACCAGGAGCATCAGTAGGCAGCCCCAGCTCCACCACAGCTGCACCCATGTAGGACTTAGGTGTTGGTGAGTGCTCGTGCAGGGAGAAAGCTGGGCTGGATGGAGGATAGGGCAGATGCCAGGGGGTTCTGGAACAGAGAGAGAGAGCTGAGCCCCTCAGGACAGGGCACTGCCACCCTTGGGTCTGGGGGCAGAGTGGCTCAGGGCTCCCAGAGATGGCAGGTGCCTGGAGAGGCTTTGGGAATGTTCTGGGTGGCCCCAGCTCCATTCTCTCTCCCACGCAGACCTGATGAGCCCCCTTTCCTCCCTCCTCCTCCAGGCCATGGCTGCAGCAAATTCTCTCCTCCTAGCTTCGATGGCCAGAGAGATGATCCAGCCTGGCCAGAAGAAGTATCAGCACATCAGCAGAGCCACGGCCAAACAGATGCTGGAGCGTGAGGTGCATCTGCACCAGGAGTTGATTCATTTGCTGCAGGAGATTGAGAACAGCACGATTGCAGAGGAAGGCCGGTTCTTTTCTGGGTGGCTGTTTTGGACTGCAGCAGTTGGCCTGGTCCTGCTTGCTGTCATCTGCTGGCTGGCCAGGCAAAAAAGGAAGCGTCAGGCATCTCCTCAAAACATCAGAGTCTTCTGTCCTGATCTCCCAGAAGAGATTGCTGAGATTGAAATTGGATTAAGTGTTTATGACCGCAAGGGCATAAGACGCAACAACTTGACCTTGGAAGCACCCAGATCTTAAGATTGTCCAGGTTGTCTGGATGGCATCCCTTTCTTCCATCGTGTCAACTGCTTCATTAAGGTTTCTTGGTTCCATATAGGACTAAAGGAGTCATATTAAAATTTGGGAAAGCAAGCACCGCTGTGTTGGTTTTGGCCCAGTATTCAAAGCAGGATTTGTGCTGGTAACTTCTGCTGCAGTAGTTTTCCATTGAGGCTGGGTATTTTCCAGAAAGTGAGACAGAAATGTTGACAGCTTCCAGGACCCCCCCTAGTCATCAGCTGGTACAGCTGACTCATCTTGTGCCTGCCTCTGTGCCTCTTCCTGTCTCCCCACCCCTGCATCTGTCTCCCTGCACATGTGTACACTGCCGGCACTGCCGGTGCTCCAGGGTGCCTCTGACCACTTGTGTGGCACGTGCCATGCAAGAAGCAAGAGCCAGCTTGCTCCATCCCTCCTCCCAGCTATGTCTCCAGAAACTTTGCCAGTCCTTCCTCTTCCAGGATTTCTCACCTGACCTCTCTGCTTCTTGTAATTTTGCCCATCAGGGTCCTCTGCACTCTTCAAAGCCCACAGCAGCTGCAGTTCCCCTATCCTTTGCAAACTCTTTTGGAAAGTCTCAACATGTCCTTGCTGCAGCATCCTCCCCCTGCACCACCACACCTGTGGGCACAGCACAGAAGCTCCTCATGCAGGTGGCAGTTCATCTGGTGTGTGATGTGGTTGCCAGTGTGTAGGGAACAAATTTTTAAGCAAGGCTCTGAGCAGGTATTTCCAAGATATGTCGTGCAGGGCCAGCTGCCCTTTCTCTGAGGGAGGGGTGCATTGTTACTCCTTAACGGCCTTAATTGCACAACCTGCATTTTTCTGAAATTGGAGGATTTTTGCCTTGAGTCTGCCTTTTCCAAATGTCTTGCAGCCCTCCCCTTTTGCCTGAGCTCTGATGTGCCCCCCACCCTTGACCCCCATTAAGCCAAGAGGCAGCTGCCTTGGTTCATACTCGTCCTTTCTTGTCTTAGAGGATGAAGGAGAGCTTCTCTTCATCTCCAGCTTGGTGGCTTGGAGGCACTAGGTCATTATCATAGTGAGCAGGCTTATCTGAGGATCTTTTCCATGAGGGCAATGCAAAGGCAACAAGAAGCTGGGTTGTCCCTCAGGCCTTTTCCAGTAGCCCTTTTGCTTCCCTCCACTTCCCTGTCCCTCCTCCTCTTCCCTCTCCTTTGTCTTGGCTCTGAGCCGGGGCAGCTCCAGCCAGCTTGGGCACACGGGGTTTGGATGCACGTGCCTGTCCTGTTTACCGGGATGAAAAGGGCCAGTGCAGGGAGATGCAAGCAGAGACACAGGCAGGCTCTGGAAGGCGGACCAGGGAGAGGCACACAAGCGTAACTGAGCAGAGAAACACAGATGGACGAGGATGTGCAGGCAGCCCCGGGCAACCTGAGCCTTCGCTGAGAGCAAGACACACAGACAGGGCTGCACGTGCAGGCAGGCACATGGGGACAGCACTCTGGCACACCGAGGAGGAGACAGATGAGCAGAGAAGCAGAGAAATGCCAGGCAGGTAATGAGGGACAGCACAGGAGGAGCTGCAGAGGGCTGTGGTGAGGGGAAGCAGCAGGAGCTGCTGTGCAGGGCGTGTGCCCTGGTGTGTGCCACAGCCCTTCTTCCCAGGAGAAGGAGTCTGGCCTTCTCTCTCCTCTCTCCCCTCTGGCTGGACCCAGACCATAGACATCAGCTGCTTTCAGTGCTGGGACCCCACCCAGAGCAGTTGCCCTCATTTATAGAGAGTTTCCTGCCCTTGGCTGCCTCACAGACTTGTAGAGAAAAATACGGTGAAGGAAGTTTCTTGAACGTTGAATGCTGACCTGCACAAGGCCAAACCCAGCAGCCCAGAAATGTGGGCTCATTAATGCCACCATGCATAATGAGCAGAGAAAGTAAAATCCTTTCTCAGTCAGGAAATTTTGAGACTGTCTCCTGGCTGGAATACTTGCTTGGCAGCTCCAGCCTCTTGCTATAGACTTGCCATGAATAATCCTTTTCCTCTTGGCTCCTTGATCTCCCTGACCTGTCTCCCCTCCCTCCACCAAGGAGAACAATAAAGTCCCAGTCTTCTACAAGACGGTTTATGGAGCTCTTGTAGCAGGGGCTTCAAACCATGTGAGATGAGCAAGGGGGGCTGCCCAGAGGTGCCCTGCCCAGACTCTGCCTCACACACCTCCTCCTCCTCCTCCTCCTCCTCCTCCTCTTGCTGCTCTGGCACTGCAGATGGGAAACCAAATCCCCGTCACTCTCTCTGAGCCACCAGAGTCTGCTGCAGGTCACTTCCTGGAGACAATGGCTTTATTCCTTGGACCACTGGACGGCTTTTGGCACGGGAGCTAAATCAGTGAATGGAAATCTCCTCCCTGTGAGCCGCAGTGACATCCTGCTATTGTTGGCATCCCTTGGCAGGTTTGTTCAGCTGCTTTGTACCAGTTGACATCTCCGGGCTTTCATCAGTGCGTCAGCATCACCCTAAGGCACATGGGCTTCCTGACCTAGTGCCCAAGGAAAACCCTCTTCTTCTGTTTACGGTCAGGATGCGAAAGTAAAGGAAGCTGAAATGCTACTCAGGAATCCACTCCAGGCTTTAATCACCACTGTCACTGCTAGAAGACATGGGGAATGTTGAAAAATAATCACCACGCTGTGTAATAGGATGCAGATGTTCAGGTTGTGATCTGTGCAGACACTGTGACCTCCTGGCTACTGGAAGACAAGCCCTAATCAAAACTCTGGAACTGAAAAAAATTTTTCCTGCAAGCTTCCAAGAAATCTGGAAGACCTTTGTGTGTGATCAGTAGATGTACAATGGCTCTGAACACAACTTTGGTTAGGCGAGGACAGGTGTCTCCATTGACAGCACAAGAGAGCAGAATAGGGCAAGACAGGGTTAACTGTGTTTGGAAAGACCCTTGCCAGTCAAGAAAATTAAAATTACGAGTATCTTGTAAGCTGTAGGGTATTAAGGTACATACACACGTGTATGCATACAATATGCATGCACACTCACACCTCCCTGGGGAGCACTGTGAGCTGATGAAGCCCTTTCCTTTTTGTTCCTGGCTGGCCACGTTTGGCCCATGCTGCTCTTTCCCACACAGGAGCTGGCTGTCTGGGAGTTGCCAGGGCAGTTTTGGGAAGAAGAGAGGAAGTAAACTGCCTTTTCTTATGGAGCATCACAGTCCCACCATGCCCCTGGGAGGCAAAATTGTGCAAACCTCCTTCAGCTGTCATGATGAATTTTCCTGGAGCTACAAGAGTGCTGGCATGGGAGAAGAGGTCCCACTGCAGCCAGGTCCCACTGCCATCCATCCCAGTCTCCTCCTCTCTCCTCGATCCCTCAGCACACCCAGAGGCATCTATGCTGGGGAGTGCTGAGCCTCTGTGGGCATCAATGCTCTCAGAAGAGGAAGAGGAGGCAGAGAGATGAGGGGATCAGAACTGCATCTTCCCATGGTACCCAGGTTCCCAGAAATGAGCTCTGCACTGGCCAAAAATATCAGCCAAGCAGCACAGACACTCTCCCTTCCACACACACCTCATTGGTGCAGACAGTTACGGCAAATCCCAAAATAGCAGAGTTAGATAAATACAGAGAAAAGGGTTTACAAATTTCCGAGATGGTGACAAACAGCAGTGCTTGCTAAGGAGAGCTCTTTTTAACTCACAGGCTTTTTTTCTTTCCGAAGATCCTTTCCCCACATAGAATAAAAGATAAAGTACTTTTCAAGCAAAGTGCCCTGTAACTTAAAGACTAACTGATAGGAAGTGATGCTGGGGGCTGCACTGAAGCAGAGAGGAAGTTTTCGGCAAATACATGCCTGCAAGACAGAGAATAGCCTAAACCTCATGTTTACTTTTTCACATCTCCAATGCTT
Source organism: Melozone crissalis (assembly GCF_028551555.1). NCBI lineage: Eukaryota > Metazoa > Chordata > Aves > Passeriformes > Passerellidae > Melozone > Melozone crissalis. Next base: position 15,559,811 of record NW_026535786.1, on the reverse strand, counting down.
TCTGCCTGCTTAAAGCCTGAAAGAGTAGCTGTTTAGGAAGCATGTAGGAAAATAAGTATGTAACTGGATCTGGGCACCAAGGTGCCTGCTTTTTCACCCAGCTCTGCTGAATGCTTCCTGTATTGCCTAGCGTTGATGTGTTTGCATGGATACAGATCATGGTACCAATTTCACTGAAGTCAGTGAAGCATGTTCACCTGCCATTTAAAGGCAGCAGCTCCTGGAAAACCTTTCCACACTGCAAATGACCTACTTTAGAATCAGAATTTTTGACCAAATCTGCTCCTCATGCCATACCTGTTGAGGATGAGGAGAACCTATGGCCGTATGTTGCCTGCTGGGGATGCACCACCCTCTTCCAGCACTCCCAGAAGGCACAGGAGTGCTGCTGAGGTTGGGGTGAGGGGTGAAATGGACTGGGCACCATCCTCACTTTACTGTCAAATAGGCACCGGGAGAGGATGGTGCCTATATGAACACCCCAGCAGAGGAGCCAACAGTTCTTCCGGAGCTCCTGCACTTCCCGTGGTGGGGGCACTGGAACTGCAGCTGCTGCAATGTAGAGGGCAGCCCAGGGGATGCTCACCCGGCTGAGCTGCAGCTGGGCTTTCAAACCAGACTGGGAGCACTGGGAGTAACGGAGACCCTGCCGGTGCCCCTTTATGAAAGGAGCATTGTTATTCCACGGAAATGACCTTTGGAGTCCAAATGTCTTTATTTAAAATGAAACAAAACCAACCCTAACTGCTCTTTAGGCAAAAACAAATTAGTTGTTATTGCTGCACAGCTTTAAATACACTGTGGTGATCTTCCACACTTCTCTCTGCCTGCCTGGTCAGTGAATACACGGTGCTGCCTTAACTCCCAGCTCCTGCTGCTCCCACGCAGGTGAGAATGGCAGGAAAACGGGCAGGTCTCCTCCAGCGCCTCGTATTTAATTTCACCTCGGTGAAAAGATCTTAAAATGTCCAGAAAAAGAGGAAAGCAGTTGGGTTGGCTTAAAACTGTTGATCAGGAAGCAAAAAAACCACTGCAAGTCTGAAGTATATTATTTTGTATTTTAAAAAACCACTGTTGGTTCACCAGCGCCCTCCTCTTTCTTCTGTCCCTGCCAGGAGTTGATGGCTTTTTTCAAGCATCTCCCTTTGCTGTCACTTCAGCAGAAGTTTGCAGGAGCTCTGCTTCATCTGCCTCTTGGCTGGGTGGTGAAAACGAGCCGTAAAAAGCAAATTTGGAAATCAGTTCCTCTGGCTGCATGTTGTTTTCTTTTAAAAGCACCAAACTCCTTTCTTGGACCTTTATGTCCAGAGGGAGCGAAGCGCAGAGTTTCCCGGCCAAGTTTGTGGTAGCAAAAATGGTGTGTGCTCATATTCCTCCTCCACCTCCCTCCTCTTTTACAGCCCCAGCCAAACATGGCTTGTGCTAAAAGTTTGTGACCCTTGCATGGCATTTTCTGAGTCTTTTCAAGCCAAACCCAGAGACTGTTTCCAAACAAACTTAAATTTTCCATTGGGAGCTAGATAATCGCAGTGCAGAGGAGGACACTAAAACCAGAGCGTGTGCTCTGGAGTTGCATATTTCCATAGCATCCTTCATCCAGGAAAATTCCAAAAACCTGCTGAAGGGTGCTAGCTGTGAAGGGTGAACAGTCAAGCAACCTGCTTGCCTGGAGGACATTGGTATTTGATCAGCTGGTTTAGGAGGCAGGAGGGAGCTGCCCAGGGCAGCCAGGGGAGGAAGGCTGACCCGGGGAAGGGGGCCTGGTATGACTGTGCCACTGCAGGGCAAGCATAAAGCAACCCAGACATCTTGTGCCAGCACTGGGGAGCAAAGCCCCTGCGCCTTGGAGCCACAGGCACTGCCAGTGTCTGCCCTTGGGGTCTCTGCCCCCTCGGGTGCCACTCGAAGGGGAGCTGTGTGCAGGGGCACAGAGCAGGCGGGGGCTTTCTGCCCCAGCCCCTGCACGACCCTGAGTCCATGGCAGAGCCTTCCCAGGCTGGGCAGACACGCTGTCTCCTCTCTCTAATTGCAGCCTTGTGCCTGTCCCAGAGTGGGAGCTGGCTCCTTCCCCTCCATCGCATTGTCTCTTCCCACAGCCCAGCTCCCATGGGGCTCACGGCTTTTCCTCTCCGGCTCGCAGCCCAGCTCTCTCTCGCTGGCTCTCTCTTGCCCCTCACATCTCAGCGTCATCTGCTCTCCCTTCCCCCTCCTATTCATTCAGATTTTCCTTTTTTTAGCCACCACCTTACTGTGCTCCCTTGTATCATCTTTTGCACAGAAGTCCAAAAAGCAGTGGGGCTGCACTGTGGAGACACAAAGGTGGGCTGCCTGCTCCAGAGGCTTCCATCCATCCCCTTCACCTTGTCTGTGCTGCTGGGCTGCAGAGCTCCAGGCTGTGCCTGCATCCTGGTGGGGATGAGAGAGCCCAGAGCCCAGCTGGACAATGGCAGCACTGTGCTGCAGAAAGCAGCTCTGTCTGGCTGCCACTGCCGTCCTCATCCGCTGAGCACAGGGCAGGGCAAGGGTGTCCCTCTGCACCCCTGCATGCCCCTCACTGGGCAAAGTCAGGGAGAAGATGGAGGGATTGATGCCTGAGAGCAGCACCACCCCACTCCCCCACACTCTGTGAAGGCTGATACAGGACTAGGGTGGCTCTGCTTCCACCAGGCACTGGCTGGGTCACACAGAGCTTGGACCTTTGCTCTGCTGCAGATTCCCAGGGGAACCTTGGGCAGGTCCCTTGGGCCATGCTGGTGTTTTGTGATCCCTGCAAGGCATGGAGGCTGCCTGGCCAGCTGCACAGCTGGGTCCCTGCACCTCCACACTGGAGGTGTGGGCTGGGAGCCAAGGTATGGAGCCACACCAGTGTGCCCCCAGCCCAGCACTGCACACAGGGCCATGGGGTGCACCAGCCCAGGGGTCTCTGAGGCAGCCCCACACTGTGTGGGTATGGAAAACCCACAGACTCTCCCTGTGTCCCTTGCCCAGGTGGCACTGGGGGGGACAACAGCACAGCTCTGCTTATGGGGGCCATCAGACAGACCTTCTTCAGATCCTGGATGCTCTTCTGGTGTCACTGCTGGGCTGCTGTAAAAAGTGACTTTCTCATTCCAGTCCATCAGCAGCACCTCTCAAAGCAATGAGTTACCAAAAAGGAATGATTGCAGCATCAAAATAATATTGCTGCCACTGGCAAAGCTGCGGTGGCACACAACACCCCTGGGCAGGAACAGGGAGCTCCAGCTGCAAGCCAGAGAGGAAAGCTTCCAGTCACAATGTGGTGCCTGTAGGGGCTAGCTGCTTTGCTCTGGGACCTTCCTAAAGCCCTGAGAGGGACAGGAGTGGGGAGAAATGCCCACATGAAGGCATTGCTGTATGCCTCACCTAGAGAAAGAAAAGGCAACTTACCAGTGCACTGCCTGCCAGCATCAGTGGGGAAGAAATCACAGCTTACTTCCTTCTGAGCTGTCTCTAAAGTGCAGCTTGTGCTGAGACAGATGCAACCTTGAACAGAGACTTTCCCATCAGAGCTATAAACCCCCTTTGAACCCTGGCTTGGAAAACACATATTTCTGTTTCTTCCTCTAAGGTTGTCACCATTAAAAGAACCAGAAAGGGCTCTGCAAGCCCATGGCAAGAGTGAATGGCCTGCTTGGGTTTCCCTCCATGCCACAATTCCTTCCACGCACATTTGTGCACATACATGCCATGGGCAACATCCCTGTTAGAAAGCCTCTCTGCAAGACTTCTTTTAGCTCTTAGAGAAAGAGTACATTTCCTTTGTTCCAGTTCACGCACTGAATTGAAACTGAGCCTTCCTGCTTGTGCCCTGCAGGGATTAGAAGATCAGGCTGAGAGTTAGGGACCGGGGGGAGTTGGGGGTCCTGGGCATTCCATCCTATCCATGGGGGCTGTGGTGGAGCCCTCTCCTTGCAGCCACAGGTGTGTGGGGAAGCTCCCTCATGCAGGGTGAGCACAGCTCATACTGGGACATCCCTGGGCCACCCCTTCCTTCGGCCTCATCGAAACGGGTCCAATCCCAGCAGCACAGCCGGGAAAGGCCTGAGCCAGTGTCAGGCTGCAAACCAGTCACTGTGTGGTGGGGACACCTGAACAGCCTGGCTCCCCAGCTCCTCTGTCTGGGACAAAAGCCCTCAAACAATAGCCTGGCTCCCCAGCAGCCGGTGACCCAAGGATGCCGTGCGCTGAGGCCGCCAAGCCCACAAGGAATAATGACAGCCAGAGGAAACCGCTCTCCTCCGGCCGCCTTGCCGTGGGATTTGGCAGCACAATAGCCAGAAGGAGCATGCAGGCTCCTCCACTTTTTCTCAGGGCCTAGGTAAATAATCCCCTTCCATGGGAGCTGTATGGATTCCCATAAAGCTGAATAATAGAAGCACTTCCCAGGCTTATGGTTAACAATAATTTTTTCCAGGCCACATAATTATTATTATTTTGAGAGTCAGGAACCTGGAAGAGAATGCATAGACAGTATTTCCCCAGTCAGCTCACAGTGAGAAATTTGATTTCACTCAGAAGGACACAGATGTGGAACAGTACCCCTTGACCCTCAAGAAAGGAGCACAGTGCCCTCATGCTTGTGGACCCACCTCCCCTGCACTAGCCAGGACTCAGAGCTGAGAGCACATGGCAGAAACCACATCTCCACAGCTCATGAATTTGTCTCCGGGTCTTGGATGCCACAAAAATGCTTTGGAAATTGCTGCGGGGCAGAGCGAAGAAAAGAGAGAGAGAGAGAGAGGAAGGAATGTGCTTAATCAGGCAGGGAAAAGCAAGGCAGCTGCTTGCAAGGGTGGAAAGGAGAAGGGTGCAAGACCTTCTGCAGCCAAAATCCAAATATCTTGCATGGCTCATGCAGGAGAATGCAGCAAGAAGCTGCTGGACATTTGTTCACAGCTGAACCAGCAGCGTTGGGAGCCAGGTTTCTCTGGCTGAGGGCGAGAGGGCAGCTCCATGGAGCTGGCAACTTGGGGGCTTTCAGCAGGGAGAAAAGGAGGAGAGGAACACCAGCAACTCCAACTCAGGCAGGTGGTGCAGAGCACTGGCGAGATCCCACTTCTTGGTTAATTTCACATTAATTTGCATGGCTGGAGAAAAACATGCTGTGGGCAAAATCCTGCCTTTACAGGTTGGAGCAGCTGCCCTGGCAGCAGGGGTGGGATCAGCCTCACACTTCACCTGAGGAGACAGGACAGCTCAAGCCTGTACAGCCCCACCACAGAGCGCAGCACATGCCAGTGCAAGGAAACAGGATCCGTGCCCTGCTGCTCACACGTGCCAGAGCCAGCCTGCCTCAGCCAAACCCTGCCCTTGGGAGCAGCGGGGCCCGGCTGGCGGAGGAGCCTGGCATGGCATGGCATGGCATGGCATGGCATGGCATGGCACGCTTACCAGGGCAACAGGAGGCAGGCTGCACCCCGTGGGGGTGCCCAGCACCTTCCCAGCTCTGCCTCAGGAGCCTCCTGTGTTTGCATGCTCCAGGATAGCACTGGGAGAGGGAAGACAGGATACAACTCGGTGAACATGTGGCTGACTTGATGGCTTTGAACACAAAAAGATGATGCCTGAAACATGTTCACAAGGGTGAACAGCCTCTGCACAGGCCTCCTGTCTGTTGGAGTTTCAGATTCAGAGTGCTGCTTTTTCCAGCAGTGTCTTCACCATGCCCAGGTCTGTCCACCTTTCACGGCAGAGATGGGCTGGGAGAACAACAGCAAGGAGGGAGACAGTCACTGGAGTGGGGGCTGGAACCAGATGATCTTTGAGGTCCCCTCCAAACCATTCTATGATTCTGTGACATGTATATCTCCTCTCCCAGTCTCTTCGTGGGACATGGTGTTCACCTCAGCAACTGGAACCTCCCACTTGTATCTCCTTTCACGTGCCCCTGCCAGGAGGGTTTTACCTCCTGCATATTGCATAACTGCTCTCCAGTGCCAGCACCAATTTTGTCTGCTCAGGTTACAGGAGGTTTGCAAGAGCCATCTGAAATACAGGAGCAGCAATTAAAGGGCCCAGGCCGCAGCTGCAGAGGGTCTACTTGGCCAGCTAAATGTGGAGAGTGGTACGTGCTGGGCTTGCAGAGGAATTCATGTTCTTGGAGAGTTAAAGCAAGACCAGGAAAGGTTACTTTTAGCAGGTTTGAGGTGTAGGCATCCAAGGCAGTGCCTTGCCTGAGGCTACACTCAGAGGCAGGGCGTACACACAGCCTCCTCCCTGGCATTCAGAAGAATGTCCTAACTTTGGGAGCCTGCTTTTGGCTGCTATCTGGTTTCAAGGCATTTCATGGTACCTGTGGTTCTCAGAGGCATGCTATGGAATGAAGAAATGTTGGCTTTTTTGTTTCCAGGTCTGAGTAAAGGGAAGCTCATCTTCCTCATCCAGCTTCAAAACTTTTCTAGCAAGCAAGCACATGATTGCTGTGAGGCTTTGGGAGCTGCGATTCCCTCAGCCACTGCAGTTCTGCCAGTGAATGAAGACCCAAGTCCAGGGATCTGCCTTGTGCTCATTGCCAGTCAAAGGCATAAAAAGAAATACCTTTTCCCTGTATTCAGTTCTAGGAGAGATCAGTTGTCATGGGTGCTGTGGGTGAGATTGTGGTTTAAAAGGGAATCTTCTCTAGGTAGATCTTCTCCAGGACTTTCCTGGCATTGTGCCCTCTGTAAACCTTTCTCTGCAGCCCGTGACGCTGTCATGGAAATGGGCAACTGAAGTTGCCAGGCTGTTGGTGTGGAGCACGGATAACCCCTGTCCTCTGGCTCTGCTGCTGCCCGGGGATGGATGGGGGCAGGTGGTGCAGGAGACATGCCAGCAGGGAGGGGTGAAGCAGGTTTCCTGAGGGACACATGGTGTGCCCGAGCCCAACACTTTGGGCTCATGCACTCTGGGCAGTGCTTTGCCTTGGGGAGGTAGGGTGCAGCCCAGAGGGTGGCACAACAACCCTTCCCCATGCCTGGTCCTTTGCAGGACAGGACCTGCCTGGACCACTCACTCCTTGGACCTTCAGCCGAGCCAGCCAGGAGAGGGACTGTGTTGGACTGGGTGGCAAGGGCCGGGTTTCTTTAGGGGAGGGAGATGCCAATAAGATTCACCTTCTGCCAGAGGTGGTTTGGAGGTGGTGCTGCAGGAGGCCAGCACCCTCTATACAGTTTGAGCTTTGAGGTCTGTACTTCACCAGGACATTCTGCCCCTCTGAGCAGCCAGAGGCTGCTCCCAGCAGCTCAGATGACAATGACATTCTTGTCACCTTCAATTGCTGTCCTATTTGAGCTATTGCATCTGTTGACAATAGGCTGTGGGGAGAGCTGAGGTGCTTTCCAAAATGTCTCTTCAGGGCCAGCCTGTGAGTGATACAATTCCTTGGTAACCTGTCAAAGCACCAGCACAAGCATCAGCTCAGCACCCTGAGAGGCAGTGGTGGGAGGCTGGAGAGAAAGCAAGACAGGGAGGGAAAAAACAGAGAAGGAGGTGAGTGTAAGGATGGAGACTATAACCCAGACCTTGCTTTCACTTTTTCAAAAATGCTCTCCTGATGTAGCACTTACAGAGAGGGAACCCATTTATATTTTGTTTCTGTTCTTTCTTCAGGCTTGATAGAAAAAAATTTAAAAAAAAAAACAAACCCAAAAAAACAAGCCAGCAGATGCAATGGAAAAATGAAGTGAGAACAGCAATCCTCCCAGGTCACCCTCTTTTTCCTTTCCACTGTGCTTGCCAAGCACAACCCATTTCAGTCTCTGCTGACAATGCTCCGTGCTGCAGGATGGGGTGTTCCACCCCTCTGGGGCATGAACTGAAAGAGAAACTCCTGGCAGCCCCCAGGAAGTGCAGCAGAGAGGAACTCATATAACTTCCACAAGGCTCCCACGCTGCCACAAAAGCTGTGCCGTGTCACTGTCCTGAGATGTGTGTGTCAGGGCACTTTGTGAGGGTTGCAAGCAGCCTACAAGACACCATGTCCAGGCCCAGTTCCTTCCCTGAGTGCGTGAGCAATGGCAGCGCAGCCTGTGATGAGGCCGCTGACAAGCCCCAGGGGGTTACAGACCAGTCTGTCACTGTTAATCAGAAATACTTTTTTTTTCCCCTCTGCCTGTGCACAGCTCCCTTTACACTGCACTGCTTGTTTTCAGGTCTGTCCCAAAGAAGGGCTCCAAAATACAAAATGCTCCGTGGGAGTGTAATCCAAGGCAGAGCCCCAGGCAATACCACGTTCAAATGCCTGATCCCTTGCACTTGGCTTTGAAGAGCCTAACTCTGAATTCTCTTCAGCAAAGAGCCCTTTGACCTGTGGCCTGCAGACCCTCTGCTCTGAAAGGTAATTAAGGAGAGCAAGCCTTTTGCTGGCCACTTTAAATTCACTGTATGGGGCCTGTGTCTTCAAAGGGAGAAAATCATGGGAAGGTCTATAATCAGAGAAGTTGAAAGCTACCAGTCCAAGAAACTGGAGGCACTTACATGAGAGATTGCTGTGCTGGCTGTGGTTTATCTTTTTGTTCCCACAGGACAAGTTTTGCCTCCATTTAGAAAGCACTGCAGGACCTGGTTCCTCTCACAGTCCTCTCTTAGGCATTGACTACGGAATAAATAGAGGATGTTTTCCTTCCCTGAATATCTATTTCCTTCCTAAATAAACCATGGGTGAGTCTGTTTGGTTTTTTTGAGTTTTTGTTTTGTTGTTGTTGTTGGGTTTTTTAATGGAAGAAACACAAGCCAATAGGGAACTTACAAAGCTTTTAATAGCTGTATTTTGTTCCTTAGTACCATGAGGAATAGGGAAATCACTGAACAAAGACTAAGACTTTGGGATCAGCTAACTCATCCTCCTCTCCAAGGCAGGATTAACTAAACCTAGCTCATGCCAGATGCTTTTTGACATGTATTTAACAGCCCTACAACCCTCCAGCCTACTCAGGAAGTGACTCATGTGTTAATGGTATTGATGTTGGTCGTCTTAGAGTGCTTAAGGCACCTGAGTTTGGGTTTTCCCCCCCCCGTGGGAAAAAGAAACAGGTTCTTTTTTCCCCCTTGCCTTTAGCAGTGACCTTTCACCTGACTGAAGCCTGTAGCAGTGGCTCCTCACAGTCTCCTCCAGGTAGGATGAAAACACAGCCCGTGCTTTCACCTCCCACCAGTCGGAGTGGGGGAGGCAGCTGAGCACACCTTTGTGCAATTCCTTCACTGTCTGTGATGGTGGAGATACAGAGGGAGTGGATAAAACCAGAACTGGTCAAATACTATACTCACAGAGCTCAGCTGAGAGCAGTTCACATGCATCAGCACTGAGGTGCCTTCTCCAAAACATCCAAAGGCCTGAAGCTGTGATTCTGCAAAACTGCCCTCATCATCGTGAGTCACTGGACAAAGGAGCTGCTGCATTTGGACTCTGATACCTGCTTTGAGCTCTCTGCTGATATGAACCCTGAGATCTCTTCTGCTCTGACTCTTAACCTCTTACACCACTGAGCTTCCAGGAAGGCTTGGGCTGAGACCCAAACACCCATTCTGTGTGGGCATGTTCAGAGACAGGTTTTTGCAAGCCGGTCTTTGCTTCACCCATGGACAATTTTCATTTGGATGGTTTTCCTCCAGCCCCATCTGTTGTTGTGGCCTCACATACACAGTTCATGGCTTGTTCTTGCCTCCTACTCCTTGGCCTGCCAAAGTCCCATCCCTGTTGCAATTACCACAGCCCTGAAGCAGCCAGGTACAGTATTCCCCTCATGGAATGGAAAATCAATCCTTTCCATCCACAGAGAACTAGAACTGCATTTAACTATTTTCTGAGTTAGCAGCACTCTTGAAGCTAGTGAAATGTCAGGATTTGATCCATGATTTCTGCAAGGCTGTGATATGGTAAACTTAGGCTGATTCTTTCTGTGTAGATGAGGCCAAACTGTTTATGACAGGACATTGTTCAGTACCTAACCTATTGCACAGGCACACTTCCTATCTTTAGTGTTATTGTCTAACCCTCTTACACCCAGGTCACCCCAACAATATTGCAATGGAGTGCAATATTGACTTGCTGTATTCAGCAAGACAAAATCATGTTTACAGGTAACATTTCAACAGCACTCCTTAGAGCTGAAGCCTGGGGCATGTTTAGGTGTGGGGAGGTGCTGCCTGTGGAAGGCTCTACAAAGCCAGCATGAGGCCCCTGCACTGGGGCTTTTGCTGGGATGCAGTTGTCATTGCACAGGAGAGGTTTGTCATTCACCCCAGTGAATGGGCTCACAGAGGCTTTTGGGAGCAGGTGAGCAGTTTTCACAACCACAGCAAGTGTGTGCTGCGGACCAGGGTGCCCTTCATGTTGGTGGCTGGGTGCCATCTCCCAATGAGTTTTTGGTTGTTCACTGATGTGGGGGCCACACTCAGTCCTCACCAAGCAGCACAGCAGTGCCTCTGGCAGCTCAGCATTACTGTGCTCAGCACAGAACAGCTTCACCTCCATCCCCAGAGCAGCTCTGTCACCGACCCTGGAGATGTGGTCAGTTCTACCTCACAGGTCCCCACTCAGGCTCCATGCAAAGGAAACATCCTCAAAATCATAAATGCTCATATATCCCTTTTGTTGAGGGCACAACTCAGAATTCCTGCCCTGAGATGGGAGTTTTCCAGTAGTGATCTGTGCAAAGGGTCTGTGGAAACACCTGTGATGGATTTGCTTTCTACATGGGGTGCAAAAAGTATGAGTGTTTTTGTGAGTCACACCTCTATTGCAGAAATGCAGATGCTGCTACAAACTCTCCTGATGTACACTGACCAAACACTGCCTGTCTTGTTAGGTTCCCAGCTCCAAATGATGAATTTTGAAGCTCCTGGCAGAATTTATTCTGAATTGATGTTCTAAAAGCAGAAACTGCTCATGCATCCCCTTATTCCAGAAAAGGCTGAGAAACTCTTGGATGGTGACCTAGCCTTTAAGGTGCTGCTTTTGTTCAAAGGGTTTCTTACACTGAAAGTTTGGTGCTTGCTTAGCTGCTTTGAGCAGCATGAAAATGTTGAATTATATGGATGTCAGAAAACCATGATGAGGATTTTCCACTTGGGAAATTTTAGGGATGTGCCTTCTGTGACTGTGTGAATTATTTGGTGTAGCAAAACAGATGATAGATATGACCACCCATGACATGTCACTCCTTAGCTAATACTGTGCAAAGATTGCTTGTTGTGGGCAATACCCTGTTTTGATGTCTCTGGCCTGCATCAGCTGTAGCTTCCTCAAGACTGCAATCAATTCCCAAGATTGCACAAAGGTTATGGACTGCCTCCAAACTCCCAATTTGAGACCACTGCTGTGTGCAGGGGTATAGTATTAGCTACACTATATAATTATATCTGATCGCATTCACATGAGGGACTTCAGGACCTCTGCCACATCTGCTACCAGTTAGGCTGTGCAAAAGCAGATCTTTGGCTTTCTGAGCTGTGTCAGCAAGCCCCTGCTGTGTTGTACATGGAGGAGCTGAAATAAACTGCAACTAGTAGCTGCTGTAAAGCCTCTCATGTTTTGCTGTACAACAAAGCACTGAGCTATGTTGAGAAGGAGTTTCTTAATACAGACTTTGAGAGAGAGTGGCCAGCCAAGAGAATTTTGAAGCTGGCAGCCAGTAATCAGTCTGCATAAAGAAAGGACAAGGGTTTGGGGGTCTGAAGGGCAGTAAGGCCCAAAGCAACTGCATCCCACAAATCCAAGCAGTGGTCAGATCCGTGCAGTGATGACAGCAAAGCCTAACAACTCTTTGTACCTTGCCTGGTCCTCTCTGCCTATGGACACCTTGCTAGCTTCACTGCATGCTGGGGAAGCAGGCTCCCAGCACAGAGAATGGAGATAGTCCTCTTCCACCCTGCCCAGTGCCACATCACTCAGCCTGACCAGCCCCATCAGGATCCCAATAGCTCTGGAGACGGGCAAGAGAGAAACCCTAAAATTCTACCAAAGTAGAAAGTCACGCATCTCTTTTTTTTTTTTCTTTCTGCAGCAAGCAAGCAGAATCCAGTCCTTACCATTTGCATATGGAAGAGGGATGATGAGGACAGGGCCAAGCTGGGAGGCTGAGCAGCCCAGGTGTAATGGAGATGCATGGTATGCTAACACAGAGCCCTGCACACACGGTGCCATTTGCTGAGCTGCTGTTTGGCCGGGCTCCTGCAGCTCAGCCGGTCACACAACAACCTCTGCTCTCATTAATGCCAGATTGGGTTCCTGCCGCCGCTCCCCTGCTGCTTTTAATTATGTGGCCACCAGCCAAAGACTGCTGGGGAAAACCCTACCCCTCACTTTGGGTGTCAGCTGATCCTAACTAAAACATATGGCTCTTGGAGGGGGGAGAGGGCATAAAGGAAAACAACAGACAGGGAAACAATTCATGGGAGAGAGAGGATGAAGGTCAGAGGTTAAAAGTGCAAGAATAGGGAGCCAGGAGGGGACATGGAGCAGAACACCACCATTTCTGCCCACCTCTCCCTACCAGCATACCAAGTGCAGGGAGAAAATAGCCTGTGGTCTAAAAAAGCTGTGGTCTCCTCTCTTCATTCTCCTTCTCCTGGGGCTGCAGGTGGTCAGTCTCACCAGGGCAAAGAGGAGGCTGCCAAGGTCTTGTGGCACTGTGGGCCTGGAGGTGGAGAAGGTGCTGGCACAAAGGCAGTGAGAAAAACACACAGCCCTTGGGGAAGATGGGAGGGGCGCTGGGGCATGCCAGGTGCACGTGTGCCAGGTTCTGTCTCATGCTGCAGAAGGGATTTGTGTCCAGGAACCCCACAAACCATGCTGTGACCGTGCCTGTGCCTGCTGCTTCTGCAGGGTGTGCAGTTGGCCCATGGAACGATCAGTCCCACTGGTGTCCTTCAACATCTTCTGAGGGTGTTGGGAAAAGGAAGCGAGTGGGGACCAAGCACTTGTAGTTCAGAAAAGTGCCAATGTTGGTGACACCTGCCAGGACTGTTCTCTGGAGAACTTGGGTCTCTCTGCCACTTGCACAGAAGATGTGGAAGATATACAATGGGGACTGATCAAGGGCATTTCCCCTCTGCCCCTTGGTGGTTGCAGGAGTCCTGGCTGCTCTGAGCCAGAAAGAAATCAGTAGCAGAGACAGTCCTGGGCACCCTGGTGTCCTGGGACAGCACAGAGCATAGGCAAAGGGCCACATGTGGCTGGTGCTCTGAGCTGCACTGATGTGGGCAAGGGAGGTCTCCACAGCCCCAGGTCTGCTGTTCAGCACATGCTGGGAGCAGCACCTCCCAGCCCCCTCTCCTCGCTGCACAGGGAGGCAGTGGTCCCTGGCAATTCAGAAATACATCTCTGGCAAGGCCAGCCAGAGGCACTTGCTGTACTGGGATAAAGCACCAGTACTGGGTGATATTTTCAGGGGCAATGGCAGCTGTGTTCTCAGGCATTCAGACACAAGGTCAGTCTGACCCTGATACTCCTTCCTATTGCCCAGCCCCAGGCAGTTCCCCACACAGGCGCTCTGAATTGCTTACCAACCTCCGAAGAATCTAAAAAATCCCTAACAAGTCCCTAAAAACCTCCACTGTCTGCACACAGGGCCTTGGGAAGGAGGCAGAGCACCTGAATAACAGGACAGTGGTGGTCTGACCACGACCAGCTGCCCACTCAGCCACTCCCATTCCCCTCACCTCAACAGGTCAGGGGGAGAAAAACTCCCTTTGTGGTCAAGATCATTACAGTTTAAAAAGAAAAGCAAAAGCTGCACATGGAAGCAAAGCAAAACAAGAAATTAATTCACCACTTCCCTTTGGGAAGCAGATGCACCACACAGGCTGCTGTGAAAAAAGTTAACTTCCTAACTCCATTCCAGACAGAGCCAGCACAGACAGTAGACATGTCTTGTGTATTTTGTGTACACACTTGCAAGTGCTCACTTTTTTACTTTTATTTTTCACATTCCTGCCATCTCACTTGGACCCGGGTCTGTCTCCCAAGTGATACCCAGTTCTTAAATGCCATCATGTCAGCTCCATCATCTATACAAGGAATGAACCACCCTCAGATATCCTCAGCAACCTCGGGAGTGCTCCCACCCACAAATGCCCATTTCCCCTGTGCAGTTACCACAAACACCTGCAAATGGGCCAGACACAGTTCTGTGCTCATACACACCCCTTTGTTCCTACCACAAATACAGCTCCGACATGAGGCTGGACCTCTGTGCTGGCAAGCTACTTAGCAACATGAACTCTTAACATAAATCAGGCTGGCTGCACTGGTGAGCAGCTCTTACAATAAAAATCACGTTACCTTCCCTTCTGGCTTCCCATGCAGACAATGTGGCAGCCTGGAAGTCATGTTAGGTCAAGAGATGTAGAAGTCTGAACTAGCTGCAGCTGCCTCGAACAGCTCTGGAAGGATCTTTTCCTCTTTGTTCATTTGATCCTGTTTTAATAGGCAAGAGTGACTGGTTTAAAGCAGCACACAGAGTCCCTGGGAAACCCACGGCTAGAGCAGACACTTGGCTTTGTCCGGTGCCTGGGCACCTCATGCAGAATGGGCACTTTGTATTTGCTCTTAGAAGATAACCAATTCATATAGGAGGTTCATGAATATTCAGCTTGTGCTTAGGGTTGGGGAGAACAATCCTTAAAACAAAGAGGCAAATTCTTTTACCCTTCATTTGGGGGAATGTGTTTTTCAGCCCAGGGGCTGCAAGTAGCCTGTGATCCTTTCTGGGCAGGATCCATTAATGACCAGTGTTTTTCCAAGCCTGAGCATGCATCACTGCTGAAAAATAGATGCAGTCAGCGAGGGCTTGGGGTTAATGTTTCTGGATGAAGGAGAATTTGGAGGTGAGTCCAAGAGCATAAGGAGCCAGGCTGAAGTCAGTCAATCTTGCTGTTGTAGCCTCTGTGGCTTTGTCCCCTTTCTGTGGCTGTACCTGCCCTGGGAATCTCTAGCAGAGCAGTCTCCCAGCAGTGGGAAGCCATGTGGACATGTCTTTTGCTGCTGCATGGCTACTGCAGTCATTCCTCTGTGCAATGTAAAACAACCAGTGCAGATTCTGTCTTCCCCAAAGAGGTCTGCAGTGGCATGCTATTCCCAAAGCTGCATTTAGCCTCCGCCCTCATTTTCCTTACAACATTTCAGGGCTCAGAGACACTGTCTAGGTGTGGTAACAAACTACCAATAAATAGCGATTGCAGCTTCTTTGTCCATCTGCAATGACCCCACATGTGCTGTGAACCCAGATGTGCCACCCCAGGCAGCATGCAGCTGATGAGCAGCAGTTTGCCATACCACAGTGACCTGAAATAGAGCATTTCTAGGCTCTTGTATTCATACTTCTCCACATAAAACACTTGTTGGTGTTGTTTACAGGAATTTCCAAGTGAAATAGGCTTTCCTTGAAAAAGTGAAATGACTTTTCCTATTAAAAGTACTCTTTTGCAGTATAACTGTACCCATACTTGGGTTGTTGCTGCTCTGACTGAGTGCTGTCTTCCCTCCCCTTCCCAACCCCCTTCCAAAATGATTACACTGGTAACACTTTTAAATACAGCCTTGTTTTCCTTGTCTTCATCCTCATGGGAACTGTCCTGTAATTGTTCCGTGTTGTCCAACCAAAGCAGCAGAACAAGTTGGGTGACCCCTGTGTGACTGATCACCACCCTCCCATGGGGAAGACAAACAGACAGGAGCTGGGCAAAGTGGGCACTGTTTGCACCAAATGAAGGGGATGTTACTTCTGTGGAACTCTGGCCTGGTCCCAGAACTGTTCCAGCAGTGCCAGGTGAAGCTGGTTGCTAACTGAGTGCATCAGTGCTACCAGACACCTGCCTGGAGCTGTGTGTGCAGGCAAAGAGCCTCTGTGTGACCTCTCATCTTTTCTCACTGGCCAGGAAATGTGTGCAACACCAGCTCCAATCGACAGGCCCTCCTCAATGCTCCTACTTGCTGCCTTTCTTTTGCAAGCATGTCTGTGTGCTCCTTCCTCCCCTTCCAGCTTTTACCTCAGGACCTCCATTTTTTCCTTCTGTTCAGCTCCAGATTTTCCATCCCACCCCCTGCTGCAACCCTCCGTTCCCCCTGCCTCCCTCCAGCCTTGTCCTTCCCTCTGTCACCATTCCTTTGTATTTTTCCCAGGTGAGAGGCTGCTCAAGCTCTGCACCTGCTGACCAAGGGGGAGCAACAGGGATTAAGGAGAGACACATCCGTGGGCAGCAGGTCCTGGAGCAGCAGGGCTCCTTTAGCCCCCAGCAGTGATGGAGAGGGCTGTCAACATCATTGTTGTGTTGGCATGGCAAAGGTGGGAGGAAGGAGGCAGAGGATGGGGTGGGAGGGGGAAGGGATTTGAAACTTCAACTGCCCCTTTGTGTTTTCACCTCCTCCAGTTTATCTGGTGCCCTGTGGAATTTATGATCCTCCCCCCTGCAAGGAGCTGTTGTATTTCAAGTCACAGAGTGCCTTCCAGCCGGGTGATAGACCAGCTAGCCTGCTCTTTAACAACCTCAAAGAGTGTAAGGAGCAAAGCCAAACTTTCTCCCAGCAACAGTTTTAGGAAGACTGATTATCTCTCTTTTATGAGCGGGAAAACAATGTCAATCCATTCCAAATCCCCGTGGTGGAGCTGAGCAATGTATACAGCCCATGATTTATATGCCATTCCAAGGCTGCTAACAATCTCTTTTCCTTTCTCACTCTCCATGCTCAGCTGGACATTTGCCCTACTTAGGGAGAATAAGGAGACTGGCCCTTGTAATTTGAAGAGACAGAGAACAGGTAAAGCAGAGGAGAACAGGAGCAAATACAGAAGTCAGACAAAAATCCCATCTCAGCAGCAGGAGTTGCCATCTAGGTCCTGCTTTCCAGGCACCCCAGGTGAGGGACTTTGGGAGTCTCAGCCTTATCTGCTTCTCACCTCATTGCTTTGGTGTGTTTTGAAGGGGGCAGGAGGCACATTTTGAGAGGATGCAGCCCATGTGATGGGCAATGGGAGAAGCACAGCTCCCAGAGCAGCTCTGCCAGTGATGGGTTACACAAACAGAGCAGCTCCTCAGGGAAGCCCCAATGCCAGCAAGCATGAGGGGCAGCCCCTCACTCCATCACCCCGTGTCAGGTCACTGTTCAGGGTCCACCCTTCCCTCTCCTCCAGGGAGTTCACTGTGGGATGGGCCCAGGTCAGCCCTGGCAGCAGGCTCCTTCTGAGCACCTGTGGCTTTTTCTGATTAAGGAGCACAGAGCTATGAGGCACTGGGAATTTGAGATAAGCTCCAGCACTGGGAGCACTTCTGACAGCCCTGTGGCACAGCTGGAGGGACAGAGCAGTGCAGAGATGTGGATTTCACAAGCTTGAGGCACACCCAGCTCTGGAGGATGGAGCTGAGCCCTGAGCTGGGGGATGTGGCAGGCTGGCCAGAAGCCCTCTGAGGAAGGTGCTGGTGCAGACACCTGCCCACTGAGTGCAGCACCAAGTGCCCCACACCTGGAGCAGGTGCACAGTTACACAGTACCACGTGTTCCTGGTGGCTCCATGCCCTTTGCCAGCTCAGCCAGGGCTGGAAGGACACAGAGCTCAGACAAGGAGGATGCCTTGCAGATATTCCTTTCTCCAAACATCACCATCCCAGTCTGCTTTGCCTGCATACGTGGGGTGGCTTTTATGGCTGTGGTACAAAATGCAGCTGCACCAGTGCTGCTGTGTGCAGCCTGAGAGCCCTTTGCTTCCACAAGTCACCCTGCAAGCCTCCCTTTCTGTATGCAGCCCGAGGGCCCATCAATCCACCCCTCCTCTCTGCCCTGTGCCTTCAGGCAGGGGTAGGAAGCTACAAAACTGTTAACTCCCTCCTCCCTGTCCCAAGAGATAAAGGCACAGATGCATTGAGCCAGGCAAAGCCTCCTGGCAGCTGAGATCCACACTGGCTACCTGACAGGAGTGGCCTCCTCTGTGAATTACCTGGCATTCCAAATGTGTGAGTCTTCCTCCTGGTTGCTAAACTTCAGAGGTCAAGCTGCTACCTGTGAGATTCAGCTCTTGCTGTCACTTTCTTACACATGGTTCTCAGTTACTATGACAGGGACACATAATATGGAAGCTTATTTCATTTGCATTTATTTTTGTATTTGTAATTATAAAACGTGAAAGGCCCATTCTTCCATAATCTCTGGCACAGCAGCACTGACATCCTCTCAGGGGGATTTGCAACAGGATAGGCTGGTGGCCTGCACGTTTATTGGATCAATTTCAGCTTGCCTTCTCCATGCTCTGCCACGGCTTCTCTGGTTACCACAGGTAGGTGTGCTGAAACCCAGAGCAGTAATGCACACCAAGCCTTCTGCTGTCCTTGCTGGTGGGACAGGGAGAAGGAATGCCACCTGGAAAGGCTCCTCCACTTCTGCTGCCATAGAGAAGTCACGCAGGCCTCGGTGCTGAGACATGCAACTCAATCTGTGGACATGACCTTTTGGTAAAGCAAGCTGAGTGTCCCAAGTTTCTAATTCTTGTGCATTATTAATGTCTTGCTCAGGAATTAATGTGGGTCAGGCTCTGCTTATGGGCCCATGTGTGCATTTCAAGTGTAAGTTTATCCAGAGTTCAGAGATGGATAAAGGCAGGATTTTGGCTCAGTCTTTTTTAGAGAAAGACTCTATGAAGTAATGACCCAGTGACAAGTATCCTCTTTGATCTGGTTTCTATTCCCTCACCAGGGAAATTGTTCACTTAGGGCCACAGCGAGTCTTATGTAGGGGCCAGCATTCAGACTTCTGTTTGCACTATATCAGGATAAAGCCTTGGAGAGGTGAGCAAAAATTTTAAGAGAAATGAGCAAGCTGGGCAGAGGGCTCAAAAACACGACCTCTGAGGAAGATGTTGCAGACTCAGTCATGTTTTACCTCTAGGCAGCTGTAAAAGTTGCGATGCATTTTTCTCCATGTCCATGGATGCAAGGCAGGCCTGACTTGATTTACAATAAAGGTGATTTATGGTAGGCATAGGGGCAATATTTCCAAGTTTTTAAGGATTGCTAGTCTTCCAGTAAGTACCCACAGACAGTATTGCTGGGCTACCACCCATGTCTCTTTAAAACCTGTCTCCACAGTCAGTCGGGGGAGGGTGAGGTATCCTGGATCCTGCCTCAGAGCAACGGGAGGCTTAGATCACCATGAGCTAATCGGTGAGGCAATTGGGCATGGCCCATGGCCTTTTTGGAAGAAGGCTTTTAGGAATGCATTCCATCAGCATCCCCTTCATTCAGCTGGGTGGGGCTGGGCAACAGCAGCCAGAGTTGTCAGGGCTAAACTGCAGGAGAAAATGTGGAGGGCACCTTGCATAGGAGCGAGCCCATGGTGCAGAGGGGAACTACAGTTTTCCACTTAGGATATAGCTGGAGTTTCCTAGGCTCTGTGATGAATCCTCATCAATTAGTACATGGTGTTTGAGACTTCAGTATGGCTGGAAGCAGGGCAATGCCTGTGAAGTGAAGTTTACAGCTTGATCTCCTTCACAGCTCAGGCCCAAACCCTACCCTTTGAATCAAACTTTTCTTTCCCTTTCAGATGCTGGGTAGAAATCTAGTCTTGCAATCCAGCTGGTGTAAATGTCTAGTAAGAATGAGTAACACTGCAGCTACACAGTGCTAAGCACAAAATTAGGTGCTGTACTTGGATTACCTTTTTTTATTACACTGCAGTGTTCCTTCAAGGCATTCTCTTTTATAGAGGCAAACCCAGTCCATACTCATTAACTCAAATGGACTGACAGCAAGGAGCTTGGCTTTCCTGTCCCAACCACATCAGACAAACAGAAAATAATCCTGCATCAACAGAGACACAAGCACTGCGTGCCAACAGGAACCAGAGGTGTAACCCTCATCCACTTCCATGGCTGTTTTCCATCCCAGCCTTCCCTGGCCATTACATTTCCCAATGGCATTGCATCTGCAAGAGATGTTTTGCAATCTACTGCCCTGTTTCTGAGCAGAGAAATGAGGCTCCACATGGCATAACAGGAGTGGAAATTTAAAGAGTTAACAGCACAAGACTGAATACCAGTCATGGCCAGGTCCCTCTGCAGTCCTGAGGACCTTCAGGTGAAGAAATGGAGCTGCCATCTTTTCACTGTATTCCACCTTGCCACGCCTGCCTCATGGCACCCTGCCTGGTGGCACACTCCCCATATCTGATCACACACCCTTCCTTGTCCTGTGATCTTTTTTTTCTTCCTTGCCATATTATAGGGGTGATTTCAGGATTGCTGGATGTCCACAGAGCACAAAGGCATCTGTGTTTTGCTGTCAAGGACTCTGGAAATGCTGCTAGAATCTAGCTGACTCCCCCACTGCTGCCTGTGTTGGCAATATTAACAGAAAGTTATTTCCAAAACTGAAGTGAAGAGCCAACTCCCTGATTGGAAGAGCAATAAAAAAAAAAATCTCAGTCCTCTTTTACCCTCACAATTTTTTCTTTTCTTCCCCACACCCCCTCCTCTATTTCTCAGGGGGTTATGCCTTTTTATCACCATGTCTGTTCTCTGTCTCCTGGGAGAGGTAAAAACCTCAGCATGACAAATCTGTCTTTCTTGGGGTGGAAGCTCTCCCAAAAGCCTTAGCACACTGGTGAAATCCTATACCTCAGAGAACCACCCACCTCACTCATGCTAAAATCATTGCTTGAAAGATCACATAAAACAATCTGTTACGCAACTCTCAGAACACCAAATAACCCCCTTATTTATAGTATATACACTTGCAACAATAAACCTCCCTTTTGAACTGCATTGGTCAATATAGGTTTAAAAGGCTTTTCCTATTTCAGCCAACATCTCAATTTGTTGTTTAAGCGTTCAGTGCTTTGGCTTGAGAGGAGCTGCTTGAGTGACTTCCTTTAGGGGTAGGTGATTAGGTTTGCAAAAACTTCTCTAGTGTGGTTCTCTGGGAGGTGGTACTGCTCCAATTTTTTTAATGCCAGCTTCTTCCTCTGTGCATTCAGCCTACGTCAGGAAGCCTACGTTTTGAGTTTGTAAGTATACCTGGAAAATGTTGCCCCAAAAGTTAAAGAAGATGATAAAGGCTATTTCTTCAAGCTGCTAAGCAAGATTTTAAAAGTATCTGTAACATCTGAAAGGCCCTTTCTGTAATAGGTCCAGCCATAAAGGTCAGCAGCAGAGCACTTGCAAGCAATCCCCTCCCTGCCCACCACAGCTCCTTTGGTCAGTCAGCAGAATCAATGTTTTTCTGCAGTGCCCAGGGCACTCATCAGCCACCAGAAGCCACAGATTTCTCTAAGCTCATTCCCTGGTGGCCAGGAGAGCCAGACAAGCTCAAGCTGGGGGACAGAAGCTGGGCCCGTGCAGTGCCTGAGGCAGCCCAGTCCTGCCAGTCAGTCAGCAGCAGCCAAGGGCCACCAAGAGCTCCTGCAAGGCAGGGGCCACCACAGCTGCTCAGCTCGGGGTGCACTCAGCCCTGAGGGAGGGGAACCCTCTGCCCCATCGCCCACTCCTGCTGGCCAGTGTGGAGGTTTGGCCTCTCCATCACTCCATTACTGCATGGAATCACAGGATATGCTGAGTGGGAAGGGACCCAACAAGAATCATGGAGTGCTGGCCCTGCACAGGACCATCCCCAAGAGTCACACCAAATACCCAAGAGCATTGTCCAAATGCTCCTTGAACTCCATCAGGTTTGGTGCTCTGATTGCTTCCCTGGGGAGCCTGTTCCAGTGCCCAGTCACCTTCAGGGTGAAGAACCTTTTCCAAATACCCAACCTAAACCTTCCCTGACTCAATGTCAGGCCATTCCCCTGGGTCCTGTCACTCCCACCACAGGGAAGAGATCAGTGTTCCTTTATTGCAGCGACCAAAACCACACACAATACTCCAGGTCAGCCCCCTGTTATTTCACCTGGAGAAGAGCTGACCCCCTCTAGATCTTCCCCAGTCTTTTCCATCTATTTATTGCTGTTGACTTCCTCGGGGCACTGAAATACTTTCCTTTATGCTTTGGTTACAACACTCAGCGAATGATTTGCATATTTTTATGGCCCTTGCCTGGAGATGCAGGAAAAGCGGCTTGTATGGGTGTGACATGCATTAGCTCTTAAGAACATACCTCGGGGAGGCTGTCTGGTGAGTTAGGCAATACCCTTGGAGAGGTTTGTGTGCACACTGTAAGGAAATAAGCTTCAAAGAATGAAGGCAAGGCTGGCAGCGTTTGTTACTGTTGCCTTCCTACTCATTGGGGCATAAATAAGAGACAGGAAGCTCCCTCTGTTTATGTAGGAACTGGAAGCTTTCTCATTTGTCCATTGGGATAGATTACTGGAGATTACGCAGGCTCTTTTCTTCACCAAATCTTTGCAATATATATATTTTTCTATGTATTTACTTCAGTGATGTCTTAGTCTTAAAATTTCCAGGTGCAGGTATTCTGGAAGAGCGATCCAAGCAAACCTTCCTTGTGGGAGTCTTGCTTTTGCTGTCACAAGAGTTCTCTTGGTTTAGCTGATTTCGATAAGTGAAACAAAAATGATTACATATTGGCAAAAAGACTTTTAAGTGGATTCAACTGCATTGCACTAAGGTTCTTGTCATTATGGAAATTTCAACTTCTCTGCCAAGGGGAAAAAAAAGATGAAGTAAAAAAGCGCTGTTCCTTAACAATATTGTTATTCTGGCACCAAAAAGCCTGTCACAGACATGCCTTAAAATTAATTTTCCCAGATATTCACTGAACTCATGATTATCCTCTCCCACTAAACATTTCCAATTTAAGTGGAGACTAGGCTTGAAACAAGGTAATGCATCCAGCAGTCCATCTGAACATTCATATATATATGAGAACAAGATCTGAACTCTGTCACAGCCCTCAAACCAAAATAAATTCCTCAGGCTTTTCAGAAGTGAGAAAATTCAGCTTTGAAAATGTTGGGTTTGGTTGGGGTTTTGGGTTGTTTGGACTTTTTGGAGTTGGTTTTTTTTTTCTTTTTTCTTTTATCTGCAGGAGAGGAATCTGCTTGATTTGAGCGCTAGATCAGAAGATCTTGAGGCTTAAGGGTGGATCTCAAGTATCCAGCCCAGGTCTATCGCTAACCATAATGGGCTTTTTGCAACGTTTCTTGAGGACATGCCCATGCAGACAATAGCTGTGTGCCGGCAAGCCAAGGTCTAAATGTATCTAAATACCACAATAATCATTAAAGAAACCACACCGGGGCGCGGGGAGCGGGGCTGCTGAACTGCGTGTCCTCGGCAGATACCTGTGCCCCGAGCAGAGCAGGGTCGGGGGGAGCAAAGCGCGTTCTCCTGGGCCTGCTCTGCCCAGAGCCGCTCCCCGCTCCGCCGTCTCCACTGTAATTGCCTCCTGGAGTGCTGGATGTTAACGCTGCGGCCCCAGGGAATGCTGCTTTTCCAGCGGCCTGTGGGAAAGAACAAAGCGGACAACAAGAGAGCGCCTGGAGCAAAGCACGGGGGTAGACATCTCGCTCCTCATCAGGGGAAAACCCAAGCTCCAAGTCAGCAGATTTACCACGATTTCAGGTGCTCTTAACGTAACAGTTAAGGTCGTGGTACACGTATGTGTATTGTGAAAGGAAATCTGCACTGCCCAAAAGCAGCCAGTGCCAGAAGGACATCGAAAAGAAGCATTAGCATTCTGGTGAAGAGCTGATGATATCCCGCTAAACAGAGGCTGGCCTTTCAGCTTTGCCTGGAGCCGTGTGATCCTAATCAAAACATGGGTAGATCTTCCCGTGAACTTTCGAAACAGCTGAGCCGAGACGGGGTTTTGTGCAATTCGCTGCCCCTAACTTTAGCTTATTGAAAAGTTTAAGTCTTTGAACAGGGCCCAAGTTAGTGGGGAAACATGGGGTCTTCCAGAGTGACACTTCACTCTGGGGTCACTGGTGGAGATCAACAGAATGAGTTGCTCTTGGAGAGGTGCTCTCGAGTGAGTTTGGAAATAGACACATTCAACTCTGGCCCCTTTGTGCTGTGTTTCTCTCTCCCTCCTGTGCTATGTAGACAATGACATGATGGGGCTTTTAGTATGGGACTCCACCTGGAGAGTGAGTTTGCCAGCTGGGTAAATCCACGAGTGGCTAATGCAGTGCATCAGAGCAGCTAGGAGAGCACAAGAGAGCTCTCAGAAGGGTGTACCATGGGCACTTCTTCTAACTCATGGCAAATGGGCAGCATCCTGTCCTCAGCCTTGGGCAGCCACAGGAACAGATGCTTTATAACCCACATGCTCTTCCCTGGCAATAATTTGTTCCCATGTGCGTGGTATGTGCCTCGATCAGCTGCCAGTTTGTACTTCTGCTAATTTGATCAAACACAGGACCAATTTCTCCTAATCTGGGTGTAATCCCTCAGACAGAGCTATCACTGCCTCTGGTCTATGTGCAACTCTTATCTAGGGCAGCCAGAAGAGTGTGACAGCTGCATGATAGTCTGCCTGGCACAATGGGTGGCCCCACAAGAAGGGCCTTGCCACCCTGTTGCCCTCAGATGCACAGAGGGACAGCTGAGGTGCCTTTGTGGTGCAGGGGAGTGCCTGGAGCAGCCTGAAAGTTATAACTCACCAGCCCATCAGGATATGTCACTTGGAGTGGCTTGTAGCCATCTCAGCACAGGGCTGTAAATCCCCTTGGCCTGCTAAGACCCCCAAGGCTAGAGAGGGTGGAGGCAGCCATGGAGCAGCATCCTCCCCAGAGCTTGCCCTTGGCACTGGCTCTGCCCTGCACACCCAGAGGAGACAATAATGCAGGGCCTTCTCTGGCTTTAGCCTGGGCCATCACTGCTCTGCAGGAACTTTTGGAAAGGCAATGAGCTCTGCCCTGCCCTGCAGCTGGGCCATGGCTGTGCTCACCCTGGCCACGAAGGGGTGCTGGGTTGGCAGTGTCCAGCCCTGCTCCTGGGGTGTGTCACACACCAGTGCCCACGGCCCATTCACACCCTCTCTTTGCAACACTCGCTGAAGCTGATTAAAGCGTGAGAGCCTCTGTGTCCTCTGGTCCTTACGCAGAGTAAGCAGCAATAGAGACAACACTTGCAAGGACTTTGCTCTAATTTTTACAGATCTAGTGAACTTCATCCACAGCACAGGTGAAACTGCAGGTTTGTGCAGGTTCTTTCTCAATTACTTCTAGTTGAGGATACTTTTTAAGGTCTCTTGTTTGGATTCTGAACATGTAGGCACAAAATTTTTAAAATGATGCCATTGTAAAAGCCAGTGACCTTGTCAACTATGCCTGTCATCTGAGTTCTCTCTCTCACTCAGCAATTCTCTTCTTCTAGTTAATTTTCTTACTTTTTTCCATGGGGTAATATTACATTGTGTTGATAAGCAGCTCTCTTCTTTTGCCCCAGAACAGTGATGAGTGCAAGCAGGGAGATTTAAAAAACCTTGAGGAGAAAGATTTTCTGCAAACAGGACTTATTACATAATTAAATTGTTACAGAATTAAAATTCTAAAGAAGACTTGAAGCAAAAAATCTATAGCTGGTCAGTGTTTTGCTTGCTCATGCTATTTGAGTTGCTCTGAGCAGTAAGTACTGGGAATATAACACATCCTTGGGCTACAGCCCATCTTGACAGAACAATTTTGCTGCTGAATATGCACTTCTTAATAAGGGTAACTGCTCATGTCAAGACTATAATGATACCAATGCACTCATGCCATGGGCTGCAACCTACTGTTCTGGCAGTTCTCTTGTTTTATTTTCCCACCACAAGAGCTGGAATTAAATGTATTTGTTGGTGAAGTTTATTTTTGCTGGCTTTCCATCTCATGCTGTGGAAGATTTTGTGGAGCTATCTTGTCCATTTCAAAGCCTTTTTTAAATCATCCTTTTCCCCAAGTTACATTGTCCTGAAGTAGCCCTGTATATTTAAATATCAATCATGCAAATGGGTTTTGAGTTTCCCAGGGTACAAAACTCCCTCTGCAAGCACAGTGTAGGAGAACTACTGTGAGCCTGCACCCTCTAACCACCAACCTGGCTGGCTCTGCCTGGTGTAGGTGACATTCTTGCTCTTTCCTGGATTCTAGTGCATCTCAGCTAAGATGACAACCAATTTATCAGCACATAAATTCCAGGAGTAAGGAGTACTTTTGGGTGTCAGGGATTAGAACCATACCCAGAATGTCCCAAACCCAATGTGGGGTGAGAATTGTGTGTTTCACAGCCCCTTCCCCAACTGTCACTTCTGCAGGACCCCAAGGGGATCCTACTTGAGGCCCTGCCTCTGTTCCTCAGGAAGACAAGAGCATTTCCTGAGTAACTCCAGGTGGGCAGGATGCTTTTCCTAACAGTGAAAGACTTGGCCATTATAAGCTATAGGAACTACAGCTGATCACCAGCAAACCTGGGGCCTCCTGTCTCCCACACTGTGGTGGCAACACCAGTCTGTGACAATGCTGCCTTGTGCTGTTTGTGTGGGTCTGGTATAAGAGCAGAGCTCCAAATAAAAGACTCCATGGGAAAAATAATGGGGGGGATGCTTTCTGTGTGTTTGTTTCAAGTGGGACCGGTTCTCCAATCTGTTTCAGTGTTTGTCCATAGCACTTGAGCCCACTTAGCTGCTGGGAGAGATGGGAAGTGCCAAAGCAGCAACAGGAAAAGCCAGGGGATTGTGGTAGCGAGACAAAGCTTTTGCCCTGAGAATGTTGATGGATGTTTTGGGGACATCCATGCAGTTTCAGACTCCTGAATGATGAGATTACATTCCCTCTTTCTTATTGAGGCATGTACCTGGGAGAAACACCTTTTAGCACTTCGGTTTCTTCTTACCACATGGTGCTTTGTAGACAATTACACTTCTACTAAAATATCTGCTCTGCAGTATTTGCCTAATCACAACACTTGACTTTGTTACTCCTGCAAAAATCTTAATGGGGGCTGGATTCTTATAAAAGTGAACCTGCATAACAAGTGGCTCCATTTAAGAGCCCAATACTATCAAACTTTTCTCTCTTATCCTGAGGCTGTACAGAAGAATTTCCCTGGTTCAGGGAAAGAAAACCTGCAACAAATCAGCATTCAACAATCAGTGACTTCCCAAAGCTCAAGCACTGCCATGGCAGTTTGATAACCAGCTGAAAAATGTGTCTGGTGGAAGATCCAGAGTGGGAGTCTGGGCCTTAAAAACAGGGTCCTAATCCATAACAAATTACTGTGTGCAACACTTGTCCAGAGAGCCCACACAGTGAGGTAAGGTTGCACCATGCTCTCTCTCCTTCCTTGAATAAAAAGTGCCTGCTCTAATGAGAGGCAGGTCCCTGATTCAGCAAAGCACTTAAGTGTTTTGATGAACTGGGGCCAAACTGAACATCTTGTGCAGAACTCGGTTGTCTAGTGAACAATATCAAATATTTTATTCATGGATGCAGACTTAAATGAAAATTAAAGACATGGCTATTTAAGGCCTTAGGTGCCCAAACTCATATTGTTCATTTTTTATTATCTTAAAGTAATCATTTGTACGGGAAAAGAAGCAGCCACCTCCAGAAAATCCATCCCTGTCATGCTGGGAAGAATATTCTCAGTTCTCCCCCAGCACCCTGTCAATTTGATGGCTTATGTAGCTTGCTTAGAAACTTGTCACATTCAGGCTATTTCAGATCAACAAGTTCCAGCCAGCATCCTCTTTTCCTACCAGGAGCACCAGGCTTTAGTACCCTTATTGGCTGCATAAGGTGTGGGCAAGCAAGGCACAGCCTCCAGTAGGCCAGATCAGGTATTAGAAGGGTCAATTATTGTGCCATCACCCTTACTTGGCCATCAGTCCCAGACAAGGCAGTGAGCTCCGTGCTGGCCTCTGAGGCTGCAGCCAGCAAGGGTCCCTGTCAGGCTGCTCTCATCACTCCAACACCTTGGACTGTCCTGCTGAAAGGAGCTCCCCAACCCAGAGAGCACCAGCCTTGGAAAATGAAGCATTATGGCAGGTGAACACAAACCTCAGCCTGTGAAAGCTTTTGCTGAGCAGCGTTTCACCTGAAATGCTGGATGCAGCAGCATATTGTGGCTGAAGGCTGCACCACAGGCAGGTGGAGAGAGAAGAGCTTGGACTTGGGCACATCCTGGCTTCAGGGTGTTTCTCCTTAGAAACATCATCTTTTTCTAATGAAAATTTTCAGTAGAACATTATCTATGCCTTTCGTATATTTGAAAATATTTCCATAGATAGTGAAATGCCAAAGAGAGCTGTTTCTAGTATGGCAACACATACTTCATTTTCTTCTCCTTGTCCACCCTACAGCAAGAATCTTCAACTCCCTTTTACTTATCAACACACCCACTTGTCCTCACAGTTAGGCAGAAAACAGTCAAAGTATGGATTGAAAAGAAAATCTGGCATTTTTCACCAGCTTGTCTATACTTAGATGCAACCACCTCCCTGTCATGGAATACAGGGAGATGCAAATGGGAAGAAAATGAGAAAAAAAATTTAAAAAAGAGTACATGCAGACATTTTTGGCTAAACCTTATGCTCTCTTTGATTTATTCCCATACAGCTACTAGTGCTCAAATGATTTCCAGAGCAGGCATAAGTTACATGGCACTCAGTTTATCTGCTCTGGAATGGCAAAGTGCACAACCAGATATACACTGTGGTTCCAGGGAGTCTAGGGATTTCAAAGGTGCTTTATCTCCCAGATAACTCACTGGCAAAGAAGGGTGAATTAATAACAGTGTTGGTGACTAAAACTGGAATGATAGATTATGAGCATGGGCTTTAAAAAAGAAGTGTCAATTAAATGCATGTTACAGATTTGTTCAGAGCAAGATATTAATCCTTTATTTTCTTTTTTGGATTTGTGGATTCCTAAGCATTTTTCTTGGAGAAGCACAAATCCTTGAATTGTGCATTTCAATCTACTGGCAATGGCTTTTTTCCCTGTGCTCTCAAGCATCGCCCCCCTCCAAGCAGTCTTTGGGGATCTGTGAACCAGAAGTAAAACCCCATCTCCTAGCAGTCAGACAGGAACCACATTCCCCTAAATCCCACACATGGATCTGGTTCACTGCATGACTCTAGTAAGCCTCCATCCACCTCCTCTCTGGGAAAGCATAAAAGATCCACAGTCTTTAAGTCCTCGGGCTGCGGGACTTTGAGCTTAGTCCAGAGAAAGGCTGAGCAGCCAGAGTTCCCGCTTACGGAAGTGCCAAGTGCCCAGGCATCTGTGCAGGCACAGCACTGAGGCACTTGCAATGACGGGAATGCTGTGTATTTGTGCCCTTTGCCTCTGCAGTCCTGACACCAGCAAGGTGAATCTATTTATATGCAGTGCTAGAGGCTGGAGCCCTCATTTTCCCCGGGCCTTTGAGGAGCCTTTGGCATGTTTTTGTGACACAACAATTTTTGAATGGCTTGGAAGGCTTCAGAAAAATAGGAAATACTGTCAAAAATGCAAAATGTTTGTATCCCTCAGCCAGGGGGAGGGAAATAACATGCCGGAAGCTTAGCCAAGCCTGACAGGGTATAGTGGATCTTGATCTTTGCTCACCCAATAGTTAGATATTGTTCCCCCTGCCCCCCCCTTTAATGGAATCACTGCCTTATCTCTTAAAATGATCTCATTAAAGCAGGGGACAAGACAGCAGAGGGTAGGAGGCCTGTAATTACATATGGAAGGTCGATAGAAATACCGCTTCATAAACCTTCTCATCTCTGTTTCCCCTCTGAGGAGAGGTGGTCTTCAAAAAAGCATGAACCCCTTTTGACCACTTCTCTGAACCACCCTGAACTCGTGGTGGAGATGTCACACAAAGAAAAAACAAATCAGAGATGGCAGTTTTTCCTATTCTGGGGACTATCCACTGGTGGGATCCTAGTTTTCCCAGCAAATGCAGCCCTAGGCTGCGGCAGGTGTGAAGGGGTAAAGAAGAGTTTCTTCTCTGTGTCAAGCTGCACAGAGTCCATTACTGGAAGAAGGAATATGTTTGAGAGCAAGCTGTCATATCTGGCAGCAGGAGCAAAGGGCTTTCAGACCCTTGGACTCTTAACTGGAACCTGCTAAAGCTTTCCTGCATGCTGGCCTTCCCTCACTGTGACTGTTCTCCTGTTCTGAAAATGGCCATAATAAAACTCCCTACTGTAAATCAATCCCTGCTTCTCAAAGTAGAAAATGTGGCAGGAGGGCCTTGGGATGTCCACAGCAGCAGGCAATGCCCTGCACTGCTCAGCTAAGGCTCATCCCTCTCCTTTCAATGCATCCCATGCTACCTACCCTTGGAATTCGACTGCTGTGCAGCAGCCCACAGCCACACCACAGCTGCTGTCTGAGGGGAAAACAATGTATGGCTGCAGATCTGCAAAGTAACAACTCTAGATTAGTCCTGGGATGACCTGGAGTGGAATACGAAAGCCAAAGAGCAGGAATTTTAAGGTATCAAAGCCTGCCCAGAATTTCACCTGCTGGCAGGAGTGAAGTTCCCTGTATGTTATCTCTGCTTCTCAGTCACCCTGCCAAGGTCTCAAAGGGTTTGTAATTGCCTGTAGATACTGAAAACAGAGCTCTCCTGATTTTTCCTAAGCTAATCTCACTGATACCTATTACGGAAAGAGAACGCAAGCATTTCCAATACAGAACATTACAATCCCTGCCTGGTTTGATGTAATAAAATTTCTTTTGATCTGTATGGATTTGTTCTCTGTTTAAAACACTGACTGTGACACTGAGACATTAATCCAGGTTTCCAGCACCACAGCTGCATGCTACAGTTTCGTATGATGCAGAAATAACAAGGCATCAACTATCCCAAGGAAAAGATGGGTCAAATCGATAGTGTGCCAAATCAACTACACTGGTTAGGTGGCACTTCAAGGGGCAATGTAGTGCAGAAGTGGTCTGGAGGTCTTCTTTAGAGTCCTATTGATGATGCTTCTTCACTGCCACATAGAAAGAAAGCCAAGTTTGGTATGGTGCATTGCTGTTCAGGAGTAAAATGCTGTTAAGGAGTGAAAACGAAACTAATAGGTGATTTCAGGCACTGGAATATTGACCCACTTCCTAATGCTTATCCCCTTCTCCCCACCCACAGGCAAGAGCCAAGCCTTTCCTGGGAAATTTCAGAAGAAAATATCAAGGGTAAGTAATGAAAGCTATCTGTCGCCTCAGGGTTGGGTTGGTGCAGCTTGGTAGGGAGACAGCTGTCCCGGTGTTTTCTAGGTAAATAAACCAAAAGCTTCAGCCTCCCATCTGAGGAGGCTGTCAACACAGTGCCAGATCTAATAATGACCATGAGAGGCTCCAGTATGGAGCTTATGCAGACAACTAAAAAGTGTCTCTGAAATGTTGGCCTGCTGTCTAGAATTGCATCTGATCTCACTGCTGGTTTTTGCTTTCATGTTCAGTTTGTTCTGTTGCAGAAGCACTTCAGAACTGAGCAATCAAGATGCTTCCAAGTCCAGCTGGAGTCACAACGATGGAGCATGTCCCACATCTGCAAACAGCAGATCCATAAGAAGCTCTAAAAGCTGGTCTAGGGAGTAGCGACAGGGCCAAGCCCACCACCAGTGTGGTGCCTCTACACGATTGTTTAAATAAACATGATGATTGCAGTGGCAGATATTCCCCTAAGAGTCCATGGTTCCATGGACAGTTTGATGAGCAAGCTTTTTGTGCAGGATGTTTAAGGCTTGAATTCAGTTCTCTTCTCCTGTGGAAGGGTTTCTAGCCATGCTGAGCAGGGAAGTGCTCTGTGTTCCTCTTTCCCAAGAAAGTTCACAGCTATTTTTGGGACCCTCAGCAGGTGAAGCCTCCTGAAACACTTTCTCATTCCCAAGTTTATACAGGGTTCCAGGGCTTCTACTAAGCCATCGAGAAAAAAAAGAGCATCAGCTCATTTTCTTTGCCAGAAAATCTAGACAGAAGTAAAAGCAAAGTCGACAAATTTCTGCAAGAAAACCCCAAAACCAAAGTAAACAAAGTCCTAATTTCTGCACCTGTCTCTCCCAGAATTTGAAAGGTAAGGGAAAGATGACCATAGCCAAACTTGGTCCCCTAGCCGGGCTTGCTGAGCAGCAGAGGGCACAGAAAGCTGCCCCCAAACTCTTCACCGAGTCCTGAACCATAGAAGTGGCTTGCGGGAAGAGCATCTCCCGCGGGGCGGGAGCGGAGCGCGCTGCGGCTCGGGCAGGCGGCAGCCCGGCAGGGACCATGCCCAGCACGAGGAGCGTGGGTGGACGGGGAGCACCGGGGCTCCTGAGCCTCTCAGCGAGCGGCGGCAACACCAGCGGGGCACCAGCGCTTGCGGGCTCCGGGCGGCCGCAGGGCCGGCGGGAAAGGCGCCCGGGGAGCCCCGGCCTGGTGGCGCCGCGGAAGGGGCGCTCGCCCCGGCGAGCCCGAAGGTGAGCGCCCCGTCCCGAGATGCACCCGGGAGAGCGGAAGGGCCCGCGGGCGCTGTGCCTCGCCAGCCGCGGGCGCTGTCCCCTCCCCCAGCCCCGCCCCGTTCACGCCCTTTCAGCGCACGGGGGTGGTGCCACAACGGGCTGGGCGTGGCGGACGAGCGAGGCTCTTTATGCGGCGGGAACCCGGCGGCGGCCGGAGCTGCGCGCGGTTGCGGCGGCGGAGAGGAACGACCCGGGCGGGGGCAGAGGGGGGCGCGGCGAAGGCGAGGAGCCGAGGAGGAGGAGAAAGAAGAGGAAGGAGCGCGCCGGCCGGGGTGCTCCTATTGTTCCGCACCTGCGCCGGCCGGGACACGTGGCGCCGCTGAGCCCCGCTCTTCGCCCCCCGTCACTTGACCCGCACGCAGTCGCCCGGCACGATGGGCAAGGGGGTGAGCGGCGGGGCCGGGCCGGGGCGGGAAGTGGGAAGTTCGAGGAACCGGACAGTGGCCGGTGCCCCTTTCCCTTTGGCGAGGCTGCGCTTTGTGTGTGCCGGGCCGGGGCGGCCACGTCGGGCCGGGTGCGAGGGCGGCCGCGGCCGTTGGCGAGCGGCGCCGGTGCCGCCAGCCCCAGCAACGTGCGAGGGCCGCCGCCGCCGCCCGCGGGAAGGAAGAGCCGGCCGAGGGCGTGGCGGAGCCCGGGGCGAGGAGCCGGCGTCCCAAAGCCCCCGGCTCCTCCTGGAGGCCGTGTCTCCCCGACGAGGGGCCTCTCGTCCGCCCGCAGCCCCCGGGGCTGGTGTTATCTGGTGGCCTTGCGGAGCTGGGGAGGGAGCGCGGCTGCTCCCGGAGCTGAGAGTACTTTAGACTTCCCTTGAGACACGAGGCCCGGCGTGGGGGGGCGGGAGAAGTAGAGCCCTCAGCGTTGTTAGGGCTAATTTGCCTGTTGGTAGTGGGGGTGTGATGGGAGATTGTGGCAGAAGAGAGGCGGACACGGCTGAGGTGTCCTGTTCTCTGGGGCGATAACTTGGCGCAGAAGGCTGTGCGGTTCCTGCAGCGGTTTCTGCCCCTGGATCAGCATTGTTTCTACTCGTATAGGGAAGAGAAGTCTTTAGTTCAGACCGTATCTTCTAACTGAAGAAAAGTGCATGTGAAGGCTGTTGGGGTATGTTGTGCTCCAGCACCCGTGTGTGGAGTAGAAACAGCTCTTGGCTTGGTCTGATTTCATTTTATGTCAGAAAACTAGAGACTAGTTTCTGGGGTTTGTTGCTTGGATGTTTGTTTTTTCCAAAAACTTCGAATCCTTCCCGGTATGTCTTGCGTAGTTGGAGGTGTGTAGGTTCGTGTTTACTTTTGGTTTAGACGCATTCCTGTAAAATTCCCTGATTTCTCTGCTTCCTGAGGAGAGGCTGGCCGTGCAGGGCCATGGCAGCGGTGGTAGCCTGCTCCCTGCCAACAGGTGTTTTGTGCTTCCTGAGCGCTGTTCAAACATTGACTTGACTTTGTATTGTCCTCATCGGTGCAGTACAGCAGCAGTGTTGACATAACTGCGTGAGTAGTAGGGAGAGCTGCAAGACCGTGGCTGAATGGAGGCTTGCTTGGAAAACGGGCTGTGTGGGGTGGGCTTTCAGCACTTGATCTGTGTATGGGGTTTCTTTTCCTAAGGGAGTTCTTCTGTTGCTTGGCAGCCCAGCATGTTGTATTTAAGTCTAGTAGGCAACAGGGTGTACGGACAGTAAAATTCATCTAGGAGATTAAACACTGAGGAGAGATCTGGCAGTGTGGGCAGTATTCGGAATCTTTTTTAAATGATCAGAGCAGCCTTTGAGTTGTGTGTGTGCAGGACTGCAGCACAAAAGGCTTCAGGGGCTTCGCCTGCCTTGGTGGGACTAAGGAAAGGTACAGACGCCTTCCAATGTAGAAAGCTGTCTCGCTCCACTTCAGATTTCGGAGATTGCATGGATAATAAAGCAATTAGCTTGAAACTGAAGCGCCGCCACAAGGGATAATTCAGCGGGGATAATACCGCTGCCTCATGCTTTCTGGTAGCAAGTCACAAGATTTGCTCCTTCGGTGCTGAGAATGTGTGTGTGACTGGGGACCCCCTGGAAAACGGGCATGTGGGAGAGCGAGGCAGTGGAAAAGGCGGAGTGTGGATGCAACACTGAGCAGCATGTGCCTGCCCTGAGTTAGGGTGCCCAAAAGGGAAACGTCTTCCCCGTGGGTGCACGATGGGATGGAAGAGGAAAAAAGAGCCTAAGTGTGAGAAAACAAGCTTCTTCTCTCTGTGGCTGTGAGGAGAAGCTGAGTCTGTTTTACTTTAAATGGTAATGGGGCAAGGGGAGGGCCAGCTGCTGCTCCGCAGCCCAGAAAGCAGATTATCCAACGAGGGGGGGTGTGTGGAGCGGAGGAAAGCACTCTGGATTTCATTCCTGTTCAGAGCCGACTGGAAGCTGTGTTTCACTCCATCTCCCTCACTGCACAGGCATTGCGTGGAGTTGGTGGTGTGTGCTTGGGGTCATTTCTGGAGGTCAGCTTTGCCTTCAAGGCCGTGAGGAGAAGACGTCCTTAATTCAGATCGAATCTTCTAACTAAAGAAAAGTGGGTGTGAAGACTGTTGGAAACAGTAGTGAAGGCTTTTTGAAGCTGGATGCTGTGATCAAGCACACTTGTGTGGAGCAGAAACACCTCTTAGGTAGCTCAGATTTCCTTGAACCCCAGTTAAGGGCCTTTTCCCCCTGTCAGAAACTAGGAAGGTTTATTGCATAATGGAACCAGTTGAGGGGAAATAATGCAAATCAAAGCAATCCTTATCTGGTGCAATTAAAGAAAATCTTATATATTACCTTCCCCTTCCCCCATCTTATTCATTCCTTTATTACTATGGCTATTTTATGACAGTTCACTTTTTATTACTGTAGCTAGAGATAGTCCATTTTCCAAAGAAAATGCTGGGCTTAGTCAGCGCGGGTTTCTGGAAAAACGGGGGAACAGGGACAGGGGCCTCTGCCAAGTGAGGTGAGCTGTACAACCCGCTCCAGTCCTCACCTGCGGAGAACTGCAGCTCATCTTTCACCCAGGCCTGTCCAAGGGGCAGCCTTCACCAGCTTGTCTAGGGGAAACCTGGGTCCAATCCACTCCTCTTGATGTGTTTTCAGCTACTAGAGATGTCTGGAGTTGTGGTGACCATTTATTACAGGCAAAGAAGTGAGGAAGGTGACTCTTTGTAGTTGGCACAGCACCAAAAAACCCAGGCTGGGCTACTCAGCTGTGCAGTGATGACATTTGGAAAACCCTCTCTGCTCCTGGGTCTTCACACAACTCCAGAGCAGTAGAGTTGTTTGTCCTAATACCCAGACAGGGTTTAAGGTGTGTGGGTGGTCCTTGTTTCATCCTGATTATTAAAAACTTGATTAGGCTTACATCTCATGGGAGAGGAGCTTGTCTTTTCATAATTTGGGAAGCAGCAGACAGTGCACAATTAGCAATTACTAGCTGTTGAGTAAAAACTGCCTTGTACTGTCCTAGATGCTGAGAGTCTGATCAATTGATGCAGTTTAAATTTTTGATTCGTGATAGGAGATTGAAGCCAACTCTTGGGAGGGAGTAAGAAGGATCCAAAGAAGCTGTTCCATTTCTTGCTAGGATTACATAGAGTCATGGAACAGAGTTTCCAGTCCAATAGGCAGAGTTAGTTTTATGACTCATCTGGTTAATATATTTACTGTCTCATAAGGCAGCAGGACAGTAACTTTTCTGTTTTCTCTGCACAATTGATTATAATGACATAAGCACTAAAACAGACCAGGCCTCCAGAGACTGCATAATTTGTTTTGGCTCTTACTTGACATTTCTTGTTGGATTAGGTGATCTTAGAACAGGGTACTTCTGAGCTTGTCTGCTGATTTGTACCCCTCCTGTTTCCTGGTCAATCATGGCTTGTATTGAGAACATCAGCCATGAATGGCTCAATTAGTCCAGAGCGGAAAATCATCAGCTGTAGCTGAAAGACAATAGGATTTTCTGGGGGATGTATAAAACTTCTTACACTGGTGTGTACAAATGTTGTGCTTAAGCCAGTGGAAAAAAAATAAATCTTGCATGGAAAAAAAAAGAAGCTGCATTGTTTTTTTTCTGAGGCAGTTTTGATGAGTCAGTTCTTGGGCTAAGTCAAGGAACAGGGGTGACATTTCTGATGAGACAGACCTTCCTTTGTGTTCAGGCCATGTGATTAAATCATGATAAGACGTGGATGTGGAGTACCACAGGCCTTCTTCTCTTTGTGTAACAGGAAAAGAAGGGGAGAGCAGGGAAATCCTACAGCGCCGAGGTGGGATGCAAACCTGTTCCCCTGGCAGCCCAGCCAGCACAAGCCTTTGTTGAACTGATTGGGCTCATCTTGCAGGAAGGGAGGCAGTGGCCCCGGAGGCACAAAACAGGGACAGGACTTGGACTCTGATGCGTGTGTCAAGTTCAGATTTGAATGATTGAGCAGGAAGTTCAAATTCTGCATGAAATGATCCTGTAACAAGAGCTGAAGCTGATTCTCCTGACTTACCTACTTACCTTTTCAGTAAGGGTGGGATGTAGTAATAAAGCAACAGAGGGAAAGTACTGAAAGTATTGTGCTTTTTTTTTTTTTTTTTTTCCAAGCTGGGAATTGCTGAGCTCCTCTGTAAGATAGACTCCACTAAGACCCAAATACTTGGGTGCTTAAAGCAACAAGTAACTCTGTCCACTCTTTGTTCTGACTGGAGCTGATCACTGGGGTTTTTGGGTTTGTTTTTTTTGGTTGCTGTTTTTTTTTAAAGCAAATCATGCTTGAACAAGGGCAATGAGCCTTTTCATGTTTGCCCACTTGTAGATTTATTCGTCTGCAGCTGAAAAAGACTAAGCACTCCTATATTCCTGGCTTATTCACTGCCCCCAATGAGAAACTGGGTTTCTCACAGTAGTTTCAAAAAACCAGGAGATTTTTAGATCCCCTGCAAGCAGTTGCCAAGCTTTTCTTGGGGAGAAGAGGTGAAGCTGGAGGTGATGGAGTGGTCAGACAAGGCACTAGCTCCTTCACCTTCTTTAGGAATCACTTCTCATCTCAAGCAGCAATCAAGAGGCATGTGTTTTGTGCAGGGCCGTGTTTGAACTTGTCTGCCACAGTTCCAGCAGAAGTCGAAGTTGTTTCCTTCAGAGACTGAAGGAGAGAGATGTTTGATGGTGGCTTTTTGTGAATCGCCCTGTGGCAAATTCCTGTGATGCAGGAATGCGAGGACCTTGCTGGTTTAAGTACCGTGGCTTTCACTTTTTTAAAGAAGGGAAATGAGAGTTTAGGTGAAGGGAAGAGAATGTCAGGAATGCTGACAGTCTGGAGTTGTGTGTCCTTTTCCTGGATCAGTGGAGGCAAATAGCTTTGCTCTGCTGTACTTTCTAAAAACTGTTTCCATTGCACAGCTCCGCAGTGGCATGCAGCGCTTGACTTTACTGAGCAGGGCAAGGGGGGACTTCTGTGCATGTGGCTATGGCTATGTGTGTGACTGTGGCTGCAGAATGTTGCACACAGAGCTTTCTCAGCACAGTAAAAAACCCTTGTCTAGATGTGGCTGATGGGTTCTTTCAGAAAAGTAATGGTCATCCTTCTTTTTTTGGTGCAGTTTCACTTTTGGTTTTGGTTTGTACTTCTCTCAAAACAGATAATAATTTCCTGTGCTAGCTGCTCATCAGGACAGGTCTTGGATGCAAACGGTAGTTCCTGTGTCCAGGTCACTCAGGAATCCAGCTCTCAGGAGTCCAGTTCGTGGTTTGAGGTGTTCATGCAAAGAACAAGCGAGGCAATGCCTTTGAAACCTTTTCTTAATCTCGTTAAAGATTTGACTCTGGTGCCACTAAGTGCTGTTTCATCTTAAAGTTCTTCTCAGGGATCTTATTAAGTGAAAATCTCATCACATAAAACTTGGCAGAGTGTGGGGATGTAATTGGTCCCACACAGAAGGGAACAGAAGATTAAATGATGTTTATGTGCACTAAGTCATCATTTGTTTGTCCTTAGATGCTTGTTTACCCCATTGTGACTAGATCTAAATCTTTGCATGATTTCATGTAGAATTCACCATAATAAAAGTGAATAAAAATCCTACTGAATAAAGAGGTTTTAAGCAAATCATCTGCTCTGTGAAGTGTAAGCAGGACTAAGCACAGATTGAATCTGCAGAAGTGTACTGCTGCTTTGTACACCATTCTTGCTGCTCAAACTGCCATAAATTGAAAGCAGATTCCTGTTGTGTAAACTGGCCAGCTAGTTTGCCAAACTGAGAATGAAAGTGTTGGAATTTAGCCCCCAGAATAGACCAGCAGAGTACCACCTCTTATTTACCTACAGTTGTTAGGCTGCTCCTCCTCACCAGAGGATGTGGAAGGCTGGGAGGGAGGAGGAGGAGGAGTTAATGTGCTGAAGGAAACATATGTTTGCTCTCAGGAATTGGTTTCTTCTGCTCTTCATCACTTTTCCAGCTTGAGCCAGGGCTCACACGTCAAGACTGCCTGAGCAGTGTATAGCTTGCTTACCTCCTTGCTAGGCTTGCGCAATGTCTGAGTCTAGTCTGTGTATTGGGCATGATGCCAAGCAGACTTCTCTGTTCACTAGCTCGTTTTTATTTAATGTAGTGGCATGACTGTCGTGGAATCATGTAGGTTGGAAAAGACCATTAGAATAATTGAGTCCAACCGCTAACCCAGCATTGCCAAGTCCACCACTACATCATCTCTCCAAGTGCCACATCTACACATCTTTTAAATACTGCTGGTGACTCAACTAGTTTCCTGGGTATCCTGTTCCAGGGCTTGACAGCCTTTTCTGTGAAGAAATTTTTCCTAATAGCCAATCTAAACCTCTCCTGGCACAACTGGAGGTAATTTGCTCTTGTCCTGTTGTTTCTTGGGAGAGTAAACCAGCACCCACTTGGCTACAGCCTCCTTTCAGGGAGTTGCAGAGAGCAGTAAGGTCTCCCCTGAGCCTCCTTCAGGCTCAACCACCTTAGCTCCTCATCAGACCTGTGCTCCAGACCCTTCCCCAGCTCTGTTGCCCTTCTCTGGGCACTCCCCAGCACCTCAATGTCCTCCTTGCAGTGAGGGGCCCAGAACTGGGCACAGCACTCAAGGTGCAGCATCACCAGTGCCAGGCACAGGGGTACAGTCACTGCCCTGGTCCTGCTGGCCACGCTGTTGCTGACACAGGCCAGGATGCCATTGGCATTCTTGGGCACATGCTGGCTCATGTGGAGCCAGTGTTGACCCCCAGGTCCTTTTCCACTGGGCAGCTTTCCAGCTGCTCTTGTCCCCACCTGTAGCTCTGCCTGGGGTTGTTGCGATGCCAAGGCAGGACTCAGCACATTGTCTTATTTAACCTTGTGTTGTTTGTCTCAGCCCATCAGTCCAGCCTGTCCAGATCCCTGTGCAGAGCCTTCCTGCCCTCCAGCAGATCAACCCTCCTGCCCAACTTAGTATTATCTGCAAACTGACTAAGGATGCGCTCAATCTGCTTGTCTGCATTACTGATAAAGATATTGAACAGGCCTGGCCTCAGTACTGAGGCCTGGAGAACCCCACTGGTGGCCAGATGCCAGCTGGATGTAACTCTGTTCACCACCACTTTCTTGTTTCAACCCTCTAGCTGTTTTTTACCCAACACTCAGTGCACCTGTCCAAGCCACAGGCTTGTCCAAGCAGCCTTTTTCTCCAAGAGAATGCTGTAGGAAACAATGTCAAAGGCTTTACTGAAGTTTAGGTAGACAGCTTTAATAAACTGTAATAATTTTTTCTGCCTGGCAGTCTTGTGTGTGTATAGTTCATGTCTGCTGCTGTGGAATTTGACTGTAAGATGTTTCTAGTAATGCTGAATCTTCCCTTGCAGGCTGGAAGAGACAAGTATGAGCCCACTGCTACATCAGAGCATGGCGGAAAGAAGAAGGGGAAGAAGGAGAGGGACATGGACGAACTTAAAAAGGAAGTTGTGATGGTAAGAGTGCAGGGCACAGAAAGAGCAGCTCCAAGGATGTTTGCTATGCCCAAAGCCCTGTCCCTAATCTGACTAAAAGAGAAACGAGCTGGTGTGCTGACAGTATGGTTCTCCTCCCCTCTGTCTCCAAGTCAGATGTGCTGTATTTCAGCATCAAGATGAGCACACAATAGACCCTGGCCACATCACTTCTCAAAAGGCACTTGACACAGAACCTAGGTCTGTGCTTGCCTGCATTTCCCATAGCACAGTATGGATGCATTTCCTCAGCTCTGCATAGCAGCATTACAGGCTTTATTGTGCTGTCATGTGAGTGGGACTGCTGTTTTCATTCCAGCTGAGGAGTTGAGGCTGTACAGCTCCATTTACTGCTGGCCTCTGCTCAGACTGACCTCAGTGTTACTCCTTCTAATCATGTTTGAGGCTGTGGGGAGTGTCTCCCATCTCCATCTGTGAAAGCTGGATGATGCTGTATCTGTCTGTGAGCATCATCTGGCTTAGATCTGCTGTCCTTAAAGGTAATGCAGATTTTGGTTCTGCTCCATGGGTTTGAGACTGTGCTTTAACGTTTTTGACCCCTATGTTAGGAAGAGGGGATTCTAAATATTGCTCAAAGATTACATTCTGTGTTCAGTAGACGTGTACTTTAAGCATCTGCTCCTTCAGTGCAAGTTTTTAAGTGAGGCACTGCTCTGAACCAACTCAATCCAACTGAAAAATAACCAGGCTGTGAAAAGAAGCCTCTTTAGGGAAAGAAACACTTCCCCCAAAGTAGTGCTTAATATGGCAGCACTACTTAAAAATGTGTGAAATTACAGGTTTAATCTTCAGTGCATTCCTACCTTCCCAACTCCTTTTTTTCCCATTCCTCTCTCAACCTCCCAAAAAACCCACCCACTGAGGTTTAACAGAACCTGTTGAGGGTGTAAGGACTGCACTGAAAGTGAGACTTTTTCAAATAAGTTTTCAAGAATCCAAATAGTCACAAGAATGCTAAAGATTAGACTGTGCTGAATTCCAGAAGGAGTTTGAGATTTCTCTTCACAGAAAGGATGAGCTAGAGTCCTGCTATCACACCATTACAGATAGGAAACCTGGGGTGGGAGGTGGGATTGCTGAGCTCTTTTCTCAGATTCTTTTCTCTTCCAACCATTTGTCTTTCAGGATGACCAC
Source organism: Melozone crissalis (assembly GCF_028551555.1). Lineage (NCBI taxonomy): Eukaryota > Metazoa > Chordata > Aves > Passeriformes > Passerellidae > Melozone > Melozone crissalis. The sequence continues at coordinate 15,518,333 of NW_026535786.1, read as the reverse complement.
AAGCTGAGCCTTGATGAACTTCATCGTAAATATGGAACAGACTTGAATCGGGTAGGTAAACATTGTATTCCTTCCTTCTTTGCCCTGATCTGAAAAGAAACAGCCATAGCTCAGAGCATTTCACAAAGGGAGATCTGGGTGGTCTGATTTTGGTATGGTGCCTTTTTTCTTTCTGTGTTTAATCTCCCCTCCTCCAGTTAAGTTTCTCAGGTTTTGGGAGAACTGTTGAATTCACAAATACTTCTCCTTATCCTCCCACTGAACAACTTGACTGCAATACTTTAGCGACTTTGCTTCTAACAAAGTCACTGTTATCTGCCTCTGAGTCGTTCAAGGTCAAGTTGATTCTTGGTGTTATTTTTTTCCGGAGGAGCATGTAATGAGGACAAGTGTTTGTTATGTTGCAAATATAGTCTAGAGAGCTAGCACATGCCCAGAGGCTTAATGATGGCTAGTACCAGTTAAAATTCTGCCTTTCTGCACTAAGAGGTGTGCAAATGTCCTAGGCTACCTTAGAGTCCAGTGCAGAAGCACTGCAGTGGTTTTACACCTCTGCTGTTGTTTGCTTTGCTTAATGCATGTCTTGTGCACGATTGCATTTAGCATCAAGTCTGCTTTTTAAAACAATACAGCGATTTGCATTTTTGTGTCCAAAATCTTGGCTTCTGAAAGCTGAACTTCCTGGAAAGTTGTTCCAACATGTCATCACTTTTATGGCCTCCAGCTTTCACTTGTTCCATAATTTGATGAGGGTGGATGACGCTGTGCTGTTCCGAAGTCTGTGGCTGTAACCTTCTTGTCCTGCCCTTCTTCTGTGTTCGTAGGCCCGTGGCCTGCAGGCTCCTCAAGTAGCATTCAGCATCCTCTAGCTCCTGTTCTGGCATTCAGCTCTCACATCCTGCACTTGTGTTGTGGAACCCTGGCAGCTTTGGACATCTGTGTTTTCTGTTAGCAGCTCCTTGTTGCTGTGGTAGAACTTGAGCAAATTCAGACCTACCTTGTGCACTTGGTCTTTGCACAATGCCTAAAAAGAAACCTCTCTTGTAGGGTTTGACTACTGCACGTGCAGAGGAGATCCTGGCTCGTGATGGCCCAAATGCCCTCACCCCCCCGCCCACCACTCCTGAATGGGTCAAGTTCTGTAAGCAGCTCTTCGGAGGGTTCTCGCTCCTGCTCTGGATTGGTGCTATTCTGTGTTTTCTGGCTTACGGCATACAGAGCTTGATGGAGGAGGAGCCCAACAACGACAACGTAAGTAAAAATGTCTGTTTACCTCCAAGGCAGGCTGAGCAGCCTTTTGGGCTCAAGGCAGATTAACTTCCTTTAAGCATTCAGTCCAGAAGCTTTTTCCATAAGCACGGGAAATTCAATGTGTGAGCTTAACGTGCTTTGGAGTGCTTCCACATAATGAAATGAACAGGCAACTTCCTTTGTGTTGTGTTAACAACACTAGCTTAGGGACAGCCTTTGTGTTCAAAATGTTCAGAGACTGCAAGTACCTTCATGTTTGTGATGGGGCACTCAAATGCCAGGCAATTAATTTGGACAAACTGGAAGCCTTTCAGGCAGATTGTCCTCTGACTCACTTTCTCTGCTCTTTGCAGCTGTACCTGGGTATTGTGTTGGCAGCTGTGGTTATCATTACTGGCTGTTTCTCTTATTACCAAGAAGCAAAAAGTTCCAAGATCATGGAGTCCTTCAAGAACTTGGTGCCTCAGGTATGGAATAAATAATTTCCTTCTTGTCTGGCAAGCCATAGCTTGTTTAAAAGTATGAATTGTTTTAAACATCATCTCCAATTGCACGGGCCTGACTGTTAATGTGGGTTACTAGCTCTTAATTTTGAGGGATCTGTGAGACTGCTCCACGTAGCTATGCTAATAGGCCAAGGTAGTTCCTGAAAAACTCTGGGTTCCACCAGCTCGTTAACTATCATAGGACACTTTCTCCGTAGTCTGGGGAGTTCTATAACTGGTGTGATAAGCACTAAAATTTGAATTCCTTCATGGACAATCTGGATCATAACTACCACACTGTCATGTTGATAACAAGGAGCTTTAATATCAAGAAAAAAAAAACAACTTATTTTTCTTAAATAACATATATATCAGATATAAACACCTTAGTAGAAACCTTGTAGAAGCACAGCATAAAAGATTCTCAGATCTTTAGAGCCTTTTCCTTAAAATTGCTTTTGACACAGATTATTTCTTCACTGCCTTTCAGCAAGCCCTTGTAGTCAGAAATGGTGAGAAGATGAGCATAAATGCTGAAGGTGTTGTAGTTGGAGATCTAGTGGAGGTAAAAGGAGGAGACAGAATTCCAGCTGACCTTCGGATCATATCTGCACATGGTTGCAAGGTACAGTAGTGACAGGCTGTTGGGAAACTTCATTCTGAAGGAGGATGAATTAGTCTTCTATGCTGTGAATTGGGGCTGGAGTGGAGGAGAAGGATGGGGAAAGTACTTAGTAGGCATCTGTCTGCTCATGAATGACAAAGTACTCTCTTTCATGTAGGTGGATAACTCCTCACTTACTGGTGAATCAGAGCCTCAAACCAGGTCTCCAGACTTCTCCCATGAGAACCCACTGGAGACCAGGAACATTGCCTTCTTTTCCACCAACTGTGTGGAAGGTATGTGTGTCTCCTGCTGCCCTGAGGTATGAGCAATGATATTGAGCTGTACAGATAAGCAGGGTGGAAGTTCCATCAAAGTCCTTGCCCATTCCAACTGCGCTACTCTAGAGTGGGTAAAGACTCCACAGCACTACTGGGTGTTTTGTTCTTGCTTCTTTCAGAGGAGTAGCTGTGTGGTGCGTCTTCTAGCCTGTTTTATTACAAGTAAAAAATGTTAAAGTGCAGATAACGTAGCGTGAACCATGAGGTAGATCTGTATGAAGTACTACAGCTGCAGGAAGCAGAAATGTCAGATGTGTCTGGCAGGACTTCTGCTGCACCTCTGAATATGGGGTCTTTGTGCTGAAGCCCACCCAGGACATCTCTTCCACACCTACAGGATATTAAGCTGTGTTGTTTTTGTTTTCTCACACCCATCCCTCCTCCAGGCACTGCCCGTGGCATTGTCATTAGCACTGGGGATCGCACTGTGATGGGCCGAATTGCCAGTTTGGCTTCTGGACTGGAAGGGGGGAAAACTCCAATTGCCATGGAGATCGAGCACTTTATCCATCTCATCACTGGAGTGGCTGTGTTCCTGGGTGTCTCCTTCTTCATCCTGTCCCTCATCCTTGAGTACACATGGCTGGAGGCCGTTATCTTCCTCATTGGGATCATTGTTGCCAATGTCCCTGAAGGGCTGCTTGCAACGGTTACGGTGAGTGAAGTTGAAAAAAAGATTAAATTTGGTCCTTAAAGAAGTGGAGTACTTTATCTCAGTGTGCATTCAGAGAGGTGAACACTGAAGTAGTGGAAGGTGAGTGTGTAGGGTTGGGCTTTCTAAGTTCATTGTATTTTAACTAATTTCCTGAATCAACATCAAGTTCTGCAGCAATTTATCTCATAAGGTTGGGTCCCTAAGTTAGACCTGCACAGAGGCTTGGCACCATACAGCTGAAGTGAGCAAGGCTAGGAGTTCTAAGTCCTGCCTTTTTCTGTGACAATATGGGATTTTCCTGCTACATCCAACAGAAACCCACATGCACATCAACCCTTTCAATCCTTAAGGCCTGGCAGAGGATCCAGCAGGCTTCACTCCAGCCCCAGCTTTTGGTCTGGGATCTGTCACAGGTTTCTGGAAGCTTGGTTTCCTTAAGAGAGGTCATGAGAGTATCTAGGTGTTCTTAGGTGTATGGAGAGTGGTGGTAGACAGAAGAAAATGCTTCCCTGCTGCCTTAGGAGGCAGAGTAGCAACCAAGCCAGGAAGTGAACGGTTGGGAACTGGAACCAGATAACAACCTCCAGCAAGAAAGTTAGCTGGAGCTGCTCACTTTCTACCCTAGCAACTTGCAAGCCTTATCACCACAGCTAATTTGGGCCTGCTCATATGTGGCTTGCCTTCACCTATTTTGAGAACTCTTATCGTTAGGAGGTGGCAACTTTGACTGAAATGTTAGTCTGAGGCATGTTTCCTTCCTAATACACTGAGGAGTAGGAGGCTGAAGCCTGTTCTGGAGGTTTTGTAATGAGGAAAATGTCATTTAAACCTAGCACCTGAGCTGAAGTGTTGCTGTTTATTTTGCACTGTCAGGGTGAGCAAGGAGTTAGGCAATCACTGCAGGCCCTGGGAGCTGGTTGTTATTCCATGTGCACATTGAGTTGGATAGCAGTGTTATTACTGCACTAGTGCATCTAGCCTGACATCTCTGTTGTCCCCAGGTATGTCTGACACTAACAGCCAAGCGTATGGCTCGTAAGAACTGCTTGGTGAAGAACCTCGAGGCTGTGGAGACCCTGGGTTCCACATCCACCATCTGCTCTGACAAAACAGGCACTCTGACACAGAATCGGATGACAGTTGCCCACATGTGGTTTGACAATCAGATCCATGAGGCTGACACTACAGAGAACCAGAGTGGTAAGACAGCCTTGCTGTGCTTGAGGCATTTCATTAAAAAATGGCTTTTTCTGCGCCTGCCTGAACACTGGTCCTTCGAAGAACATGTGTTTGTAGCTCTTCAGTCCAAGTGATGTTCACAATGCAGGGATTTCTAATGTACAGTCTAGAATGAGCATAAAAAAATTGAAATGACACATAGAAAGCTTTGGCACTGGACCATGATTCTGTTTAATCCTTAAACTCTGTTTAGCCTGCCTTTTGTGCAGAATTACTCCATTGGAATTTGAGCCTCTTGAATATTCAGCACCATATGTTTGTCCTGTACATAGAAATATTCACAAAGTACCTGATTATCTTTGCTAAAATATATCTTGATGAAATTGCTCAATCTTAAGTCTGTTGAAAGTATGGACAGCAGAAGTGTTGGCCCTGATAATAATGACTTGAGGCTGGACATAGATGGCAAGTTCCCATGTGGAACTAGATGGTTGCCTTTGGACAGGGGTTTTCCCAGAACATCCAGGTTGTGTTTACACAGTGCCAGCTATGAATGTAAGACTTTAGCAGGAAGTTTCTCCTAGTTGATAAGAATCTGAAATCTGTGCACTGTACAACTGAGTGAAATGCTTATCTCTCCAAACTGTTCAGTACAACCAAACTCAGGAGTTTCCTAGCTGTTGTCTACCTTGTGAAATGCTGTGTTTGCAACACATTATTAGCATAAATATTTTCCAGTGGTGCTGCTGCACCCTGCCCTGAACCAGTCCAAAACGTTGTACTTTCTGCACTGCTTAAAAAAGCCACATTATTTAACACTAATGCAAAGTAATGAGCTATAAATAGATCTTTTGGAAGCCCTAGGCCTGGCAGTGGTTGGCTTGGCTGCACTGGAAGTAAACCTAGAAGATTTCACTTCATGGAAAGTATGTTAGGTTATCAGTTAACTGTCTCTTCATCTCCTTTAAAGCCAGCTTAATAGCCAGAATCAGAGAGTATCTTTATTTAAGCATTGTTCCTTTGGGAGCTATTTCATCCAGTTCCTGGATTGATAGATAAAGTGAGACAAGCTGGAGGTAGAGCCCAGCATCCCTTTCTCAAGCCCTCTGAATGAGTGTTATCTGTCCAGAATTCCTTGGCTTTGTCAGTGTGTCCCTCTGTTGCTGCTGCATATGGCCATTACTGGAATCTTGAAAGCAGAGGTGTTCTCTTACACTGATGCTATCTTAAAATAATCAGTTCCTCATCAAGTATCTGGGTAGGGAGGAGGAATGAAAGAGATGCAGTGATGCTCTTGAGTGTTTCCTGTTTGAGATAAAGGTTTCTTGGTCTTAAACCTGTGGAATTTTTCAGCTTATGTGACTTTCTTGAGGGGTGGCTTTTTGACACTCTTCCTCTGCTTCCAGGTGCTTCCTTTGACAAGAGCTCAGCCACTTGGACTGCTTTGTCCAGAATTGCAGGTCTCTGTAACCGTGCTGTGTTTCAGGCTGGCCAGGAAAATGTACCAATTCTCAAGGTGAGTTCCCCCAAAAAAATGTTGGTCTTGTTCCTCACCACCATCCTCTCATAGTGGTGGTGAGATTACATCCTGTGGGTCGCATGAACCTGCAAAGTGGAGGTAGCTGCCACTCTTAACCTTTTCTGCAGTCTAGCACTCTTTAGAGGAGGTGTGCTGTGGGCAGGGGAGATGGGATTGAAAAGGTATTTTTCCCACAGCAGAATCCCTGCCATCCACTGCCATCTACACTCAGTTTGGGAGGCCAGATATTTCACATAGGGCTAGAAAATAACAGAAAGCTTTCCTAGGCATTTCCCAGTATCTGGTTGTTCCAGGAATTGCTATCTCTGGCATTTGTACACTTCAAAGATACAAACGCCTGGTGCTGGGAGAAGTAAACATCAGAGCAGGGGGAGCAGTGCTTGTGGGAGACTGGCTAGAGACAGTCTGCTCTCACTGGCAAGTCTCCTTGAGCTGTCACTGGTTCAGTGCTGGTGCAAATGCTGGCATAGCACCAGTTCACATTCCTCCTTCTGAACTGTGACCCAGCCAGGGCTGACATTAACCGTACAGTGCTTATAATCTGTCAAGTATTAGTCATGTTGCTTAGTAAACTTATTCCCAGGGGTGTTCTGATGCAGTGGTAGTAGAGATGATGGAACAAACTATTTTTCCCCAGCACTCCTCTGACCGTATCTTAAATGTACAAAATGTGACCTGAAGTTAAAGAGCTGGAGTTCTTCCTGTTTAAGGAAGGCTTGGGACAGGGAAGTTTTGAGAAGTCTTTAGATACCAAAAAATAGTACAGAAATGAAAAAAAAAAAATAGCTCACAGACAAAGAGAGAGTCCAGAAGGGCAAGAAATACTTGGTTTCAATTGCAGCAAAGAAAGCTCCACCAGGACATTGAGCACATAAAGATCTCCTGGGCTGGGAACCCCCATCCCTACCAGTGCTAACCTTTATGGGGAAGGGACAGATCAAATTTCTCCCAGTGGCTTGATAAGCTGATGTTATCTTGGAGTGGGGGGGCACATGGAAGTTTCTGTATGCGTCTAGTCTCACATGAACTGTTCTTCATGGCAAGCAGCTTACGGTAGTTCTTCTCAAAATTTACCCTCCGGCCTCACTTGGACTGACTGTACCTGGTTATGTGACTTTCTCTAACCCTTTTAAAGGGCTTCTTGACTTTGTCACAAGAAGACTGCTGCTCTTTTAAGATGAGAGGCCTGGCTTTCTGAAATGCGGTACTTGTTGGTACTAGATAATAGAATTATTTATTCTTTGCTTTCATATAATCTTATGTAGAAGCTGGGACTGGACTGTGGTGAATTTACTCTTAAAATCAGTTTTAAATATCCAGTCTTTTGTGGTTGTATGTTCTGACAGTTGTCTTTTTTCCTCAGCGAGCTGTGGCAGGAGATGCCTCTGAGTCTGCACTTCTGAAATGCATTGAATTGTGCTGTGGTTCTGTCAAGCAGATGAGAGAAAGGTATCCCAAAGTGGTGGAAATACCATTTAACTCTACCAACAAGTACCAGGTAAGCAGGTGTGCTTTTGAAAGGAGAGCTTCTGTGTGAAGTACTTGTGTGAATTTGCACACAGTTTGTCTCAAAACTTGTTCTGGCACCCAAATCTTGTCTAGCCATTACTTGCTTGAAGACTGTTCTATAAATCTAAGTTAACAGACCATATTTGCACATGTGGGAGCTGCACTGACACTTAGGTGTTAGCTGCTAACAAAGGATCAGACATGCTCTCAACCTGTATAGCAGTAGTGCACAGAGCATGGAGTAACTCAAATCTGGGAATAGGAGTGAACTGCTGGGAAGTGACCTTAACAGGTGGCACTTGAATGCAGAACAGGTCATTACAACACCTGCAGTTACACATTAATGCCAAAGAATGCTCAGATTCCTTAGTTTGTGAACCTCTGTAAAGTGTGGGTAAATGAAAACTAGAGCAGAGTATCACGAATGGCCTTGAGCTGCCATAGTTGCAGAACACTGATGTTGATTACTGTGTCCTTCACAGTACATGTTTATAGAACAGATTCATTTCTTCCTCCCTTAGCTGTCTATCCACAAAAACGCTAATCCATCAGAATCCCGTTACTTGCTGGTGATGAAGGGAGCTCCAGAGAGGATCTTGGATCGCTGCAGCACTATTCTTATCCATGGCAAAGAGCAACCACTGGATGAGGAAATGAAAGATGCTTTTCAGAATGCCTACCTTGAGTTGGGAGGCCTCGGGGAGAGAGTGTTAGGTAAGGAAAAACAGCCTGATTACCTTGGAAAAGATTTGTCCTTCATGTTCCCGTGCAGTCCTCACAGATTAAGTGAAGGGTCACTCTGTTCCTGCAGTGTAACCATAGAATTAAGGTCACTTCAGCAGTCCATGTAGGGACAGTCCTGCCTTTAATCTAAAAGGCAGCCTGCAGGGTCTGGTCTGCGAAGTCAGCAGCAAAGTCACGTAGATCAAAATGCACCAAAGCATTTGGGACCTTCCATGGGACCACACAGTGTTGTTGGGTTTATTCCACTGCACAGGAACCAGGCTGTGTCTGGGCACCTAGCCACAGCTGGTAGCTATCAGGATAGGAGTGTGACTCCTGTCTCAACAGCCCTGGCTAAACCTCTGCCTAAGCTGCCCTGTTATTCTTGCACAGCTGTTTGCAGAAGCAGTAAGTGTTCACTCTCTGCCTCCTGATGTGTAGGAACAGAGTAAATGTGGGTTTGATGTGTTACAGGATTCTGCCACTTGGCTCTGCCTGATGATCAGTTCCCTGAAGGCTTCCAGTTTGATACGGACGACCTGAACTTCCCTGTAGAGAAACTCTGCTTTGTAGGACTGATGTCTATGATTGACCCACCTCGTGCTGCTGTGCCAGATGCTGTTGGCAAATGCAGAAGTGCTGGGATCAAGGTAATTTATTCCTGGGTTGAAAATCACCTCACTTCATACCTGGGGAAATAAAGGGCTTCCTTGACCTCTTGTATTACTGTAATGTGAGTGGATGAAGGAATTGATCAGGATTTAACTACTGCTACTTCAGGCTTAATTTCCAAGTTAAATACAAATGGTTGTGTGTTCATGAACTGAAAAATGAGTGAAACTCCAAACTGCTAGGGCCCTGGCAGGTGCTGAGAGTGTGGTGTCCCAAAGCACATGATTTGGCTTAGAGTGCCACAGTGCTGACTACAATGAGAAGGAAGCACAGACTGGAGACAGAACTAGCTCCATTAGCTCAACATGAACAATTTCTCATCTTCCATCCACTTCAATCCCTTGCATAGTGGTAGCAGGGTACTGCCTGCACCTCAGGCTTGCTCTGCACTAGGGCTTGCAAGTAGAACAAAAGACGTGTGGCCTTTCCAGTGCAAGGGACCCTGCCTTTTAGGCAGTGCTGCTCTGCAGGGCAGGCAAGGCTTCCATGGCAGTCTGTTTGCATTTCAGGTTATCATGGTTACTGGAGACCACCCAATCACAGCCAAAGCCATTGCCAAGGGTGTCGGCATCATCTCCGAGGGCAATGAAACAGTAGAAGATATTGCTGCTCGACTCAACATTCCTGTCAGCCAGGTCAACCCTAGGTAATGTCTGCTGGGAAAGGCCAGACCTGTTCAAAGAATTCTGCATTTGCCTCTCTCCTTGCCTTGGGTAATCCCTCAGCATCTCCCTTCTGTACACGAAAAGATTGGCGTCTGCTTAGCTCAGCATATTGTGGCTCTGCAGTGTGTATCATGAGTTATGTGAAGAATGCACAAAAGATTGGATTAAATGTGCGTGTCTTGTGTGTGGGAAGTACTTAAGAGTAGGACTGTAGGAGAGCAAAGGGAGCAAGATTTATGCCAGGTAGTGACTAGTGACACTAGTGCATAGCTACAAGCAGAATAAATATAAGAAGGGAACTCCTTCCTCTTAAGGGTTAATGCTTGCCTTCATAGCCTGGCTGGGACTGAGGCATCCTCAGAAAATGTGCTTTGGCATAAGCAGGCTGTTTGCAGAATGGCTGGGCTGTCTGCATTGCTTAGCTTGACCCAGCCTGTGTTTGGGCTGGAGGACAGCCATGTAGCTTATGAGCTGTGAATAGAGACACCCTGTGAAGTGAAATTGCTTGGGGTTTTTTTTGGTTGGTTCTTTTTCTTTTTAGATTTTGAGGGTAACTTCAAAACCCAGCAGTGCAGGCTGGGGTTGGCTGGGCTCTGTGACTGAGCAGGTCAGCAGCTGGCTCTAAGGGTGGGGAAGGAATTTCCCTGTCTAAACTGGGTGATGTCAAGAGCTGTGTGGACAGTCTCCTGGACCTATAAGGGATGGTATGCTGGGCTGGAGAGAGATGGTATTCTGCTGCAGCATGTAGGGTACCAAACCAGTCTAAATATAACATTGCATGCTTTTGTGGCCAAAGGGTGTAAATTAGTTGGAACTTGCATGGTGTGAACACTCTGTGAAGTACCATGTGTCACCAGTCACATGGTCATCAGTCTATTGCAAAAAAGATTGCCTGCTGAAGACAGCAGCATCTCTTGAAACCTTGGAAGCTAACTACCTGAACCAGGAGTTCCTTTTTTTCAGAGAGGCTGAGATTTGTGGGAACAACTAGTCTTTGCTTTGATGCCTTTTAGAAAGCTATGGAAAGAATTCATTTGCTCATGAGGGTTTTTGTCTGTTGCTTGGTTCTGTTTTGTTGTCTTTTTCTTGGTGTTCCTCATCTGCCTCTCAAAATTTTGAGCATCCAACCTCTGTGCAGAGGCTGCCTGAATTAGTATTTAGTCATAGCAGAAGTTGGTCTTTCTCAGAGCACTGAAGAACCTTATTTTTATGGGGCAAGTTCAGCTAATGAGAAACTTACTGCAAAGTAAAACATACCTTATCTTGTTTTCAGGGATGCCAAAGCTTGTGTGGTTCATGGCTCAGATTTGAAGGACATGACTAGTGAGCAACTGGATGACATCCTGCTTCACCACACAGAAATTGTCTTTGCCAGGACATCTCCTCAGCAGAAGCTTATCATTGTGGAAGGCTGCCAGCGACAGGTAAAGAGAGGGAGAGTAAGGATGTTACATTAGAAAAGTGCCCAGACATTTCTATGTAAACTACCAGGCCGTTCTGCTGTTGAAGTGCTAGGGCTAAGTCTCCTCAGTGCCCTCATGTAAAGAGCCAGATTAAATCTGTCTGTCAGCAGCCTTCAGCTGCTGATGTCAGGCTGCTCTACAATACATAAATACAAGGGTCTGACAGGAAAACATCTTCAGTTTGTACTAAGGCTTTCTTCTGATCCTAGAATATTCATTAGTAAACTTAATTCCTAAATTCTCTGGATGTGCTTGGGAGAGGGGGATCCAACATGCTCATGTGTTGTCCAGTATCTCCTTTCGAGAGAGCAACGTGGTTCCCTTGATGAGCCTGAGCAGAGCAGGGAAAGGGTGAGGGGAGGGCGAGGAGGAACTGAGGTATCTTTACAGCAAGGTGAAATAGTTTTTTGTGCTTCATCTCTAAGGTAGGAGAACGCTTTTCTGCCAAAAACATGTTGTACGTGATGATTTCAGTCTTGCTGTTCCTCTCTTTGTGACTAGGGTGCCATTGTGGCAGTCACAGGTGATGGTGTGAATGATTCCCCAGCCCTGAAGAAGGCTGACATTGGTGTTGCTATGGGTATTGCTGGCTCAGATGTCTCCAAGCAGGCAGCTGACATGATTCTGCTGGATGACAACTTTGCCTCCATTGTCACTGGGGTTGAAGAAGGTGAGTCTATAACTTGTGTGCAGTGCTGGAAAAGTAACATGCTTCAGCATCCCCTCTTAAATAGAGGCACCTGGAGGGGTCTTTGAGCTTGCCTCCATGACAAGAGTTTTCAAGGAGAGCAGCACTTTTCCTCCTCCCTTCAAAGTTTTCTTTCTTTCCATGGGTGTTCTGCATGACCATTTGGGGATGGCTAAGAGTAGGAAGCAGCTGAGTAACAAAAGCTATTTTGTGCTGTTGCCTGACACGTGACCTTACAGTCATCTCTGCCAGCTGAGTGTGACGTTTTCCTCCCTGATGGAGAAGTAGCTCTCAAACAGCAGCAGAACAGGGGGTGCCTCCAGGGGCTCTTGATGATGGCCAGAAACCAAGGCTGTATGCAGTGAGCCCTGAGTGCTGTGACCAAAGTGTCACTCTCCACAGGTGTTGCTGTGCGTGGAACAGTCTCACCCTTACATACGAGAGAACCCTTTCATTTGTTGCACTAGCATTTTCCCATTTGGTGTTAGCACTGAGGCTGCCTGTGAGCTGCTTGGCTGCCTTCTGCTGATAAGTGAGAGTTACCCTGCTCTCTCTTCATTGCCCCAGGTCGTCTGATCTTTGATAACCTGAAGAAGTCTATTGCCTACACCTTGACCAGTAACATTCCTGAAATCACGCCGTTCCTGATCTTCATCATTGCAAACATACCCCTTCCTCTGGGAACAGTCACCATCCTCTGCATTGACTTGGGCACTGACATGGTGAGTGTGGTTTTTTTGTCTCAAGAAAAAATGTGCGTGTTCTTAGGTACCCTAAAGAAAGGACAGGTGGAAGGAAAATGCTTAAATAATTTCCTCTAGTGTTCTGATTTAAAGTAAGGGACCATCTGATACTCCTTTTATTCACATTCATCTCATGGCTCTTGAGTCTGAGGATCTTTCGGCTCCCTGTAAGGACAAACTGGGGAAAGGGAGGGGGTAAGGTCCTTTTGGAATATCCCTTTTGTTGGGGAGTGCTTTTTCTGGCACTGAGTACATGGGACAGGGAAGACTCAATACAGTGGAGAGTTGAAACTCTTCTAAGAGCAATCTGCCACCCTCAGGTCCCTGCTATCTCCCTGGCATACGAGCAAGCAGAGAGTGACATCATGAAGAGGCAGCCCAGAAATCCCAAAACAGACAAGCTGGTGAATGAACGGCTGATCAGCATGGCCTATGGGCAGATTGGTAAGCTGCTCTGTTTTCTCTGGCACCGGTTTGAACTTGGTGGTAGCAGGGGTTGTACACACTCTTGAGTCAGTGACTGCTCTGCTTATTTTGGTAGGGTTGAGGTTTGGGGTGTGTAAACCAGAACCTCAGGCTGTAAAGAACTTGCAATGATTCTTCCCCCATGGCTTATAGCGGTGGCTTGTGCAGCTTGATCCATTGAATCGCTTTCACAGTAATTTTGTTTAATTGCACAGCGCTGTAAAGGAACTGGCTGGCAACCAGCTCTCCTCTGGTTCAGACTTGTTCAGCAAGAACATAGATCCCATTGTTAGTTTAATTAGAAGTAAAGGATTCTCTCCAGCGTATCCCTAAACACACAGCGTTAGGAGCTTTGATTAAAGGCAGCTACAGAGATGTGCCCAGTTCACAGGATGGGAGCTCAGGCTTAATTGCAGCAGACCTTGGGAACCTTCTTGACTGTGTTTTGCAAGGGTTGGGGGTGGGCAAGGCATAATAAGAATACAAAGGGAGTTTTATCTTGTGTCCTTGAGTGTGGTGCCATCACAGCAAAGGGCCAGAACAGAAGTAACTCTGTACAAAGTTGGGGGCAGAAGCTGCTCAGCAAAAGGATTGCAGCTGAGTTTGATGTTAGTGTGAACTATTTCTACAGCTGCTGCTTGGGACATAGAGCACTGCAAGGAGTAATTTTTAAGGTGGTTAGGGTTGCCTACAAACTGTTGTTCTGTTATAATTGTTTTGCACAGTAGCCTCATCAGTTTTATCATCCTTTCTTACCTGTTTAGGTATGATCCAGGCCCTTGGAGGTTTCTTCACCTATTTTGTAATCATGGCAGAGAATGGGTTCTGGCCTTCTGGCTTGCTAGGGCTCAGAGTTCAGTGGGATGACAGGTGGATTAACGATGTGGAAGACAGCTATGGGCAGCAATGGGTGAGTTTTGAGGCACAGCCTAGAGGCTGCCAGCCAAAATATTAACACCTGCAGAACTTGGTGTGAGCACCAGAGAGCAAAGGCAGCGTGTCTGAACAAATGCTCTCTGCTTTGTCTGCTTCCTAGACCTATGAGCAGAGGAAAATAGTGGAGTTCACTTGCCACACAGCCTTCTTTGTCAGCATCGTGGTCGTGCAGTGGGCAGACTTGATCATTTGCAAGACCCGGAGAAACTCTGTCTTCCAGCAGGGGATGAAGTAAGTCAGCCTGTCCATGGAGAAGATTTAGAATTGAACTCTGTGTGTTCTTCAGCACACAGCACTCTAGTCCTTCGTCCCAGCAGTGTCTGGGTGTTTTGGCAGAAGTCTTGACCAAGACTGCCTTGGTAGTGGGTAAAAGATGGGTGCTCTCTTGTGCTTTCAGTTGTCAGGCTGAGACACTGAGACAAAGAAATGGTGGCTGCTGTTGGCATTGTCTGGTAGCTAGCCCACCTCACTAGCCCACAGACACTCCAGCACACAGCCTTGATCTCTTGATCTTGTACATCAAGAGATCTCATGGCATAAACTCCAGCTGCCTCCTGAATTTGTGATGAAAGTAATTGCTGGTTGATTTGATAATGAGCTGTCTCTAAAAAGACTTAAAATACCATCATGGTAACTCTGCAGTTGGCTTGGATGGATGGCCTGGTGGTCCCCACCTGATGACCTTCTGGGCTGGACTGGAATGTCTGTTTCCATTCACTCCCATGTGGCAGCTAGGTTGTTTTCTAGGAGGTCATCTCTGAAAGTACTTTGTTCTTGACTTCTTTCCTGTCTTTTCTAGGAACAAGATCTTAATATTTGGTCTCTTTGAGGAGACTGCTCTGGCTGCCTTCCTGTCCTACTGCCCTGGGATGGATGTTGCTCTAAGGATGTATCCTCTGAAGTAAGTTGCATCATGCTTTTTGGGTAACAGATTGTACCACAGAACAATAGTGCTTGTGTGGGGAGATGGCTAAAAGTAGTTGTGAACCAGTGGAGCATCAAACCTAGTCTTAAAGAGTTCAGGTTAGAGGGTGTCAGTGATCCTTTGCTGTCCTGTGGCACAGTGGGTTTTTTTTCACTGTGTGTGGAATGTTTATGAGGAGCCTCCTGTTCAGTGCCTCACTAAAAATCAGCGATACAACTTCAGTACCAGTGTGCTCTAGTGCAGCTGCCTCTTGCACTTATTTCCTGGAGTATTTTTATGGGAAGGGTACTGCACCTCCAAAGAAAGCCAGTGGCATTGTGTGATTCATAGGCCAGATGACTCCTGGGTACTGAAAAACTGCTGATGACATCTTGTGCTTTTTTCCTACATCTCTTGGGAAGAGAGCAAGTAGTAAAGTCTTTTAAAAGCTGCTGCGTAGATGCAGATGACCAGTTGATGCACACTAACTTTCCTAATGGTTGGGAAGCTGCCAACATTTCAAGTGTTGCTCAACAGCATTGCAACACTTCATGGCAGAGTTTAGTCTTAAGCCAGAGGACTGTTCAAAGTTTGTGTCATGAAATCTTCATGGAAAAAAAATAAATCCTGGTACATCTTGCATTCCAAGAGTTGGGTGCTGAAGTGTGAGCGTTTCCTAACAGGAAAGCTGGCCTCTGCCCAGTGCCTGCAGCAGCTGGATGTTAGTATGTGTAAATCATGAGGGGAAACAGTACAGTTCCAGCCAGCAAGGCTCTGGGCACAAAGGTTGTGTACTTAGAGGAAGTATTGCTTGATTGGTAGGTGGGGAGGTGCTGGTACAGAGATGAGCAAAGGTGCCATGACACACCTTGTGTTGGAATTATTATCCAAAAGTGAATTAATCTATTGCAGCAGAAAACCTGGTAGTAATTCTTGGCTTGGAGGATTCTTGACTGAAGTGGCAAGCTGGGTCATGCCAGCCTTCTTGCACTTGAGTGTGCCATCCAGTCAGAGCTGTGCCAGGCCAAGAGCATCTCCACAGGCCATGTTCTCACTGTCTCCTCTCCCAAACAGGCCGACCTGGTGGTTCTGTGCTTTCCCATACTCCCTCCTCATCTTCGTGTATGATGAAGTCAGAAAGCTCATTATCAGGCGCAACCCTGGCGGTAAGAATCTGCTGCTCATCTCTGTGTTCCTTTCCCCACCTCTTCATGCTGCTGAGTTCTCCAGAAACCCCAGCAAAGCTTGGGGACCCCTGAACACTATTTGGGGCTGTATTTTGTTGTGTTTTCCCCTTCCTCAACATTAATTGTGCAGTTAGTTCAAATTAAGGCCTTCTTGCTGTCCCTACATTCTTTCCCATTATATAAAAGTATAGATGCACTGAAGTAGGTGGAAAAGACTGATTAATGCCTGGATAGCTCTAGAAAGCTGGAAGAGTTCCTGAAAGCTGGAGAATATAAATTTGGCAGGATTTCCCCATTGTGGCAGGTCACTTATTAGCTCAGGTGCTACAGTGCCAGTTTTCAAGGACCTAGAAGGAGCTCTCATGAGCCCCACACTTGGTTTGCCTTGAGACTAACTCTGCTTTCTCCCTCCTTTTCCTTCAGGCTGGGTGGAAAGAGAGACCTACTACTAAAAAGTACCTGTAAAACATTCCACGCACAGCCCATGCCACCTCTCCACCATCTCCCCTGTGTGCATACTTCATCTTTGCAAGAGCAGTACTGTGTCTGAGCAGGAGTGAGCTGAAAACTAAAGGAAACATGAAGAAACATGGACTGGAGGAGAAAGCAAGGGGGAGGTTGGGGTGGGGGGGAAGTGTCCGACCATCAGTCCAGGGGGATGAGAGTCTGAGTAGTTTTACGTGCCTTTATGTTTTTGTAAAAGGAAACCGAAGATTTTATATGTGGATTTTTACAAATAAAGATGGATTATAAGAGGATGCCCCCACATGGTCTTAGGTGGATGTTTTTCTCAAGGCAAAAACTGGTTCAGGGCAGCCTCTCCACCCTGGCTTAGGGTGTGGTGGTGAGTGCAAGGGTTAGTCCCTGGCTTCCTGTTTTTGTAATAGGGAAGCAGAGCTGCTTGACCCACAGACAACAGCATGTGTAAAAGCCCCGGTGTACCTTACCCATGCTCAGTGCTTAATGTGACAAACTGCTGCCAGCACTTGGATCTCACAGCTCAGGAAGCTTCCTTGGCTGTGTATCTTGGCTTCTTTGGGCAAATGGAGCATTGAGTGGAGAGAAGAGCTGGCCTGCCTTAAGGGGCTCTTTGCTGGGTTCTGACTGAGAGCAGGCTTCCACTGACTGGCACTTGGATCCAAGCAGCCTTGTTCTCAAAATCAACGCTGATTTTCTTGCTTGCTTAGCCAAGCAAGGGATAGTGTTTCCCAGTGACCTCTGTGCATGGTACATACCCTGTCCTGATACTGGCTCGTGCCTCCTATGGAATGAGGGCAGGGGCTGATCATGGATTCTGCATCCTCCACTTTTGAGGAAGGCATTGCTGTTGTCTGGGGTCTGAGCTGCCTCTGTGAGCTGAAGTGAGTCATGCTACTTCCCTCTGAGTATCTAACCTTTTTCCTGTATGCTTTGATTTACTGTTAATGCCTGTATGGCTCTCTTTTGTGAGAACTCTGTCAGAGAGCTGGCCTTTTGCATGTGGGCAGTCACCATGAAGTCCTAACTATTCATTGCTCTTAGTGCTGTTATGCTAAAGCAAGCTGGAGATGCTTCAAGCCCTGTTCCTGAACTACTGGCCTGTGCCCCTCTTAGATATGTGTCTATCTCTGCAAAGGATCACTAAACCACAGCACTGAAAGGCTCTGCAATTAAAACTCCATGTTGTCATCCCTCTTTCCTCATAAATTTTTGGTTTTTTAAGGTGGTGTTTTAAAGCTGGGTTGCTTACCTCATGTACTGAGCAATATAAACTCAGAAAGCACTAGGGAGGGAAAAAATGAGAAGTTGAGGGTGGCAACTGTTTCACTTTGTCTTGGACACTCTACTGTGGAACCCCCAGTTGGAGATGATTAAAAATAATAATAAAGTCTTCCAATTGTTGGAGTCTGCCCATGCTAACAGTTGAATTGATGCAACTGAGCGTGCGGTGATCCCAGCTGGGAAGGGGAGATGATGAGTTGCACTGAGGGAGGAACCAAAAACGGTGGGATGTGTGTTACTGGGTCTGATGGTGACTGAGAGGCGATGCAGAAATGACACTCAGTCTGCCCAGGCGTGACACTTCCTTGACTCTGGCATTACACTTCCTTAAACGTTTTGGTCAGTGCCTGAGGCCCGCTGCAGTGAAGTTGCAAAATCAGTGTTGGCTTTCAGATGCTGGCAAAAAAAAGAAGAAAAAAAAAAGTCCTGTTACTCTCCCTGACATTTCAGCTTTAAACAGCCTTAGCACTGGGCTTCTCACTAAGACTCAAAGGTGTGGGTGAAGAGGGACCCCTGAAGGTTCAGCTGCTGCTCAGAGCATCCTGGCCAGAGCTGACCCCCTCCCCAGTGGCCCCAGGGCTCCTTGTTGGGCTGTCCTTGTGCTGCACTGTAGTTGAGGCTCCTTTCCAGACACATCCAACCACAGCTTGCAAGAATGCTTTTTTGGCTACGGTTGCTGCTCAGGAGTTCCAGCTCACCTGGACATCTCACACTAGTCCAGGAGCATTTCTTGCACTTTATGCTGTGACTCACCAGTTTAGTTGCCATCTTCCAAAAGAAAACTTCTCTGAAGCCGAGTCTGGACAAGCAGTGACTCATGTTAGAGGAAAGCTTCACCCCACTGTGCTCTGACGTCCTTTTCTGGGTTAGGGGCTGAGGGAGCTGTGACTGGGGTGGATGGGGCTCCAATGCCTGGGGAAGGGAGCAGGTAACCAGGACCAGGGTGTGGCAGAGATGTAGGATGTTCTGTACTGGCTCTAGGTGCTGGTCAGCATTCACAAGCTAAGTAATGAGCAGCAATTAGAGACAGCATTTACAGCAGCTTCCCTTTAGCACAGTGAGCTCCCATCACATGGCTGAGCTCACCCTGACTTTTTTCCCACCCTCAAAGGGCAGGATGTGCCCATGATGGCAACACCATCTCCTTTAGCCTGAAGTGACATGGAAGGTATTGCAGACGATGCCCATGACTCACCATGCAGCAAAGGAACCTGAAATAGCATCCGTGCCTGAGTGGATGGACTCCAGATGTCTGTGCCAGAATCATGCCTATCCTTTGCTGAGGTGGGGGTCTGAGGCAGAACGGTGAGGGCAGGGCATGGGGCCAGCTGGGAATGGCACCCTCTGGATGTGGGAGCCTCAGCAGACCTCAGCTGAGCAGTTACCTTGCTCAGTGCTGGGCTCTTGCACAGGAGTTTTTTTCCCTAGTAATCCTTCGTTTTCACAAGATCTGCCAATTAGCAAGAAGAAAAGCTAGTCCCTCCTGGGGACCTGCTCCCCAGCACCATTCCTCAAGGGATAAAGCACTTTTCTACCAGACTTGACAGCAGGCAGCTCTGAGCCCCTCCACGGTGCTCGCTTGCCCCTGACTCCATGGCCTTGAAAATAGGAGGAGAGCAAAACATCCCCCTCCAACCTATTAGGCCTCTGAACCAGCTGATTAGCCAAAGTAGAAAGCAGATTAACCCCAATTAGGTGAAAATGTATAAACAATTATATTCAGCAAAGCTGTGTGGATGGGCTTCCCAGGAGTCTGGCTTTGAACATGCATCCCAGGGACCTTCCATAGCTTACACTCACAGCTTCTTACTCCATCACCTCCTAAATTCTACCAATGCTTAGAGCCCCTTCTGTGCTCTCCCACAGCTCACTGCCGCAGGCTTGCCCAGATCCTGCCTGCACTTGCTTCACATGTTGCTTTGTTCCTCTACCTCTCCTCTCCTCCAGTCTCTGCAGTCCTTCTTCTCTTTCCTCATCACTCCATGTGCCATCCCAAGGGCCTCTGGTCTCGTGGGCTTTGCTGATGGCAGAAGGTCTGTGTCTATGGAAAGTTTTTACTCCCTATATGGAAGGATAGAAATCTCTCTCATCATTCTCATCTTTGCTCCCATGAGATCATCTATCTCCCTGCTTCTTCCATCTGGCTTTCCAAGTGCAGTAACTTCTTCACTTGCGTGAACCTTTAAGCTCTCTGACTCTTCAGAAGGCTGGAAAGAAAATACGGCTGATTTGCCCTGCTCTGATAACAGCAGCTGCACAATCTTGCATTTATGTGCTTCCTTTCACTTTAGGAAGCCCCACACTTTCCTGCATGGTACACAAAACTTTCCCTCTGCCTCTGGGAGGCTTACGCTGCTGTCCGGCAAGGAGCCAGTTCAAACAGCGCAGCGGGGAGATCTGATCAGGAAGGAGATACTGAAAACCCTCCAGTGAAATGCCACCAGAACTTTCCAACTATAGCTGGAAAACAGCTGTTCTTCCTAGGCATGCCTGGGAAGGTTGGTGTCACCTCCCAGAAGTTTGCCTAGCCAGCACCCCCACGTCCTATGTGCTCGCTTAACTGCATCCCTGATGCGCTGGAATAAGCCAGAAAGTCAGGGATGGCAAGAAAATTGTCACCCATGAGGAATGGGAAACCTCTCCACAGGCACAGCAGCTCAGCTTTTCCCATAGCTGTTTTTTAAATGTTAAAGGGTAAAAAAAGGGATTCTTGACAGCGTGTCACGTTCATGGACTGGGACCCGCAGCTGACAGGAATCAGGGCTAAAAATAGACATCAGTGCTAATGGGCTTGGAGCAGCCTTTGGCAAATGAGTCCCAAGGTGAATTATGAAATCTAACACGCGTTCTGTCCCTAACAAGTGTGGATTCTATTGAGGCTTATTTACTTTGGTCTTCATACCTGCTGGACATGGGATACGAGGGTCAGGTTTCACAACTAAACGGAGCGGGGCTGATGGGGAGACAGCCAAGAAGTCAACAGGAGCACTGTTGTGGAGGATGCAGCTCCACACAGCTCAGCAGCATGGCCAAAGGAGTTCTGGTGGTGACCCTTGCCCAGACAAAGTGACCCAGCTCAGCTGTGACTCCCCTTGGTGACTTGGCTCTCACACAACCTCCTGAAACGCTTCATTCATACAACACCTGCCAGGCTATCCACACATATCTATGGTGACAGGTATTCTGTGGTGACAATCTGATAGTTTTCATCCAGCCAATGCCCTGCACTACCCATCCCTATAAATCTGGTCTGGCTGAGGCATGGTGACAGGGCTCCTTTCTGTTGAGTAAACATTGTGTGGTGCTCTCACAGCTTCATCCCATGTGTGGGAGAATGAGCAGCACGTGACCCAGTGAAAAAATAGAGCAGCACAGGCATGAAGCTTGGCTGTGCAAGAACTGTTGTCTCAAAAACTCAGGAAGTATTTTGAACCAACAAGTTTATACTTATCTGCCCTGTGTATGGCCTGGCTGGGGTGTGTTTGATCTGATGGCAGGAGGTTTACCACATCATCAAGCTACAACCTGAAATGGCTGAGAATGGTCTTCCCACAGCTCCGTGCTGCCCCAGCAGACAAAGCTGGGCCCACGGGCCAAGGAGAAGGGAAAGGGAGTGCTCAGCAGACAACTGGACTCTTTCTTTCCAGTTAGGGTATTTTCTGCTGCTTTTAAAAGTTGTATCTACAGCTAATAATGCAGGGGTATTTTTCTATTCCTTTTACATGTTTTTTTCCCTTTTACAAAATACTTTCTAAAAGCAAGTCTGTACAACAGCCAGTCTGAAACATGGCTGTCCCCAGCCTATCCTTATCACACATGCTTGCCTGTATGCTCTTCTCTGCTCTTCCAGGTTTTTTTTTTTAGGAGGAAATTAATCCCCAGAGAGATTAAAATAGAAATGAAGGGAGTTTTTCCTTGGAGCGAACATTTCCGAGTGACCTTCTTTCTCCTCCACAGTGAAAATTGACCATCTTGGACAAATCACTCCCAAAGCAACAGATCCCAGTTGAAGGCTTCCTGCAAAGCCTTCTAATTACCATAGGCCAGGGGTCAGGAACAGCTCAGCTGCACTGCTGGCAGTCAAAGCAAGCTGCTGGGAACAGTGTGATCACCTGGAAATAATGAAGGTATGATAGGAAAGAAAACTTAATACTGAGATGACCACCCTCAGGATCTGCTGGGGAAGGTTTATTTTGGTCACAGACAGAGCAGTCAGGGCAGAGTCCTCACTACCTCCTCTGGAAGCAGTCACATAGCTACAGCTTGCTGAGCCTTCCTCTTTTTCAATCTGGATTTCAGTGTGCTTTTTGTAACCAGCTGCCTGAACTCATCCATGCATCATTACTGGAATCAAGGAACTTGCACTGGTGTCAGCAGGGTCATGCCACGGGTGAGATCCCCAAATTACAACCAAATTTAGAAGAAGCACCCAGAACCTCTTCCTGCCCTTGGTGCCTTATCCATGAGTTACCCTCCACATGAAGATCTCCACCCAGTGCTGCATGCACGTGGTTGCTGGATTCTCAGCCAACATCCATGAGCCCTCCTCCCCAGAACACACACACGTGGTGTGTAACAACCATGTCAGGAGTTTTCTGTTCGTGTTGTCCTGAAGGACTGTCCTGTCCATTCATATCAGTGGAATATTAACACCTGAACACTCAGGCAAGATCTAGCTGTTTAAATACATGCCCACAGGTGTCTTACAGCTACAGCTGTATAAATACAGCTACACAAATACTCTGTTGCCTGACCACCTGTCAGGCTTGAATAGGCTTATCCTGCTGTCTAGGGAGAGCTCAGCAATGCTATTGCTCCCAGGGTGTCACTGGGGCTTGAGCCCCATCAGCTCAGCATCCCAGCTGTGCCCTAAGGGGAGCAGGGAGCTGGCTCTGGATATCCTCCAGCAGCAGTCTGGGAAGGGTGCAGCAGTCCCCAGGGACAGGGATTTCATTGTATGTCCAACAACACAGGGAGAGACATGTATTCTACTCAGGGTTCCACGGAAATTGACTGAATTGCCAGCAGATCTGAGCAGCAGTTTAGGGCATGCCTTGTTGTGCCTTAAGTATGTGATGGATCACAAAGGGTGGAGAAGCAAAGCCTCCCAAGCCAGTCTTGAGGAAGACACCCTGCTACAGTCAAGCTTAAGAAAGGAAGGAGTAAATAAAAGCCTTTTCTTTCACAGCTTCATGCCTATCCAATCTTAGGCACGAAAAAGGAGGTCAATCCCTCTTTGAATTTCAGGCTAACGGTGATTCCACCCTAACAAGGCCTGTCCCACCTTACCAAGGAACAAAAGTGTCTTCAGATGCCATGTGTGTGCTACTGTTAGAAAAACAGCTCTTCACACATCTGTGGGATGAGCTTCTGCACCCACTGGGTGTGCTGGTGACACAGCTCTCCAGTCCTGCAGGGCTGAGGGGTAGGTTTGATGGAAGGAGATGTAGCACAGGCAGGAGAAGAAAAGCCCTTGAGCTCCTGTGCAGTGTGTCTCAACTCAGTCCATTGGTTCTCCTTGAAATTGTTCCTCTCCCTGGTGCCTCTTCTGACATCTCCTGTGTACCCTGGACAGTCATGGTGTAGGCTGAGGCTGCTCAGCAACCCACAGCTCATATCCTCTTTCTTGCCAAAATAAGTGAGGAAGGGGATTTTTGCTTTGCTTCACTGTGAAGCATTTGGGAGCAGATAGATTTTGCCATAAATGGCAACTTTTTTCTGCTCTGTGGGGAAAGCTTGGCACAGGAGTACAGAGCTAGCCAAATTAGAGGTATTCCTGGGTGGGTACTCACATCATTCCCAGCTCCCCCAACCTCCCATCACCAGCCAAGGCCATGCATTAGGGAGCACAGGTCAGGAGGTGAGAGGCAGGAGGGGAAGGGGTTCTTAGAAGATCAAATCTCAGAACATCATATTTGCATTCATTAGGAGGCAGTAAAGAAGCTAGGCAAGCAGGGCAATTAGAGATAAGGGTGAGCAACACACTGTTCCCAGACCAATGTCCTGCCTGCTGGTAAAAGTGGGGGTGCAGTGCGATGCATTCTTGACATTTTGTTCTCCCAGCTGATGCCAGCCCAGTTCTTATCAGATATCTCCACGGCCAATGATTTTTCATAGTGGATAATACAACTGAGCTGCATAGAAAATAATCATAAACCTCTGTCCAGGCATCTGAGCAGAATGTTCCCTTCCTGGTCTTCAAATATTTGTGGCTTTACCTTTTCCACTCTTCTCACTTAATCTCTTCCCTGCCCTGCACATTCAAGGCTCTGACCCACACCCTGAGTTACATGAAAGTAATGAACTTCAGATGAGATCTTTCCTCCACTCCTTGGATCCAGCCTGATCTCCTCTTCCACAAACAACACAGTCTTGTCTTTATTTTGAACACACTCTTTGGTGGTTCCCTGCTGGTCAAACAAACCTTAAATTGCAGGAGCAGCACAGCCAGCATGCAGACTTGGAGCTGGGGCAGAAGGGCGCAGCCAGAGAAGGCTGCCATCAGTGACCAGCATGGCCACAGGAGAGGCCGTGTTTTCCTCCTGACTCCCCAACTCTCCACAGCAAAAGAATGCCTCCATCCACCCTCTCTAGTGAGGAAAGCTATCTCCATGCTCAAAGGTGCTCCCAGCTTGATAGTTTCCATGAGAAAAAATTCCACACTCTTGGCAGTGCTGGTGGAGGTAGCCACCAGCAGCATTTCAGACTCAGTGTGGAGATCATCTTGCAGGCAGCAGAGCCGCCTCTGACAGGAATCTGACCTTGAGCACGCTGGCCTGACCTCCCAGCAGCAGTGGCACCTGAAGTTCCCTCTGGGGTGGATTTTGGCCAAGGCTCAAGGATGCTTTTGCTGCTATTCTTCCTTTATGCTGAACCTCGTGAAGCTGGGCTCGGTGTCACCGCACTGCGCAAGAGACACCCTCCTTGTTCTGCTCTGTGTCCAACTCTCTGCTAAAGCAATATTTGGGGAGCTCAGTTATGTGTGCCAAAGCCAGGGGAGCTGAGGATGCAATCCAACTGCTTCCCTTTAGATTCTGCACTCCAGGGTAAGGAAGCTTTGCAGTAAGCACTCCCACCCTGGTGATAACAGTGACAGAAGCACACTCCTGCCCAGGTTAACACGTGATGGTAACCCAAGCAAGGTACTGCTCTGCCCTCCACATGTGCATACCACAGCTCGAGTCTCTTTCAGAACTCCCTGGGATGAGTCCTACAGATTAGGCAACAAGGAGTATGTTAATTTTGGCCAGGAAGTGCTGGCTTCAGCTTTCCCTGGGCTGCTCTGCCCTCGGCTATGTGCCCCTGGGGCTCCCCTTTTGCAGTGCCCTCACTGCCAGGGCACAGAGCACACCCCGCTGGGGCTGCCAGTGATTCTGGGGCTGTTCAGAGCCCAAAGCTCTTTGAAAGAGATTTCTGTGTGCCATACACACATGCAAACATACATATTTGTACAGATATACATATATCTCTGTAATCTGTGTCTGTATTTACACGCATGACATTACTCTGTCGCATATAATTGCCCTTCACTGGAAAGCTTTGTGACACTGTGATAGCACGTTTTCTGGGACATGAGCTGTGTAGCAAGTTTCTGAGCCAGTTTTTTGGGGTCTTTTTCAGAATAAGCAGGATAATTTCCCATTTTGTCCATTCCTTCATTTTACTGGCAATGATAGGCATCAGCAGCCATCAAACTGAATCTCTTCTATGCTGCGTGCTCTACCACAGCCCCACTGAACTGGAGCCAGTCTCATGCACCATCATATTATGGCAGCAGCTGTATCCAGCCACGTTCAGATTTTTGTGGCTTGCGTGGCTTGTGCAGGACCCATAGGTCTGTGTGCAGTCATCCTTTGTCCACACACTCTGCTCTGCAGGTCTTAGCTCCCTTTCTTGCAGTGCTGTGAATTTCCAGCTCTGCAAACAGTTTCAGGACACGATTCACCCAGGCACAGCCATATTTTTAGGGGGGATGCACTGTGTTGCTTGGCACAGTCAGGGTTAGTTCTGGCTCTCCAGCAGTCCTTGTTTTCAGTTCCAGCCATGGGCTGGTCTCTTCTAAGGGAGCTGGCTATGTTCCTCTTTTCCTTTCTCCTCCCCTAAAACTACCAAACTAACAAGCACATCAGAGCCAGCTAGTGTAAGAAATAGGACTATTTCTGGAGATCTTTTTATTTGCTCACATTTCATGCAGGCACTGACTAAAGCAGTCCTTGACCTTCCTCTGCTGCTTCCCATAGCCCCAGAACTCCTCTGGAGCTTTAAGACCTCCAAACTACTGCTCTGATGTTTTCTTGGTATGTCTGGCACTGTGTGACCATCAGAGATTACTCAATAATTCAGTTATTAATTTGCAGGACAGAGGCTTGCCTGTGGTCAATAAGGAGGCACCTTTGTGTTTATTACATGCAAACTCTGCCCGTTCTCTGTCCCAAGAAATCCTTCCCAGCACCTCTAACTGATGGGAACTTTTCCAAACAAAAGCCTGTAAGCACAGGAGTGCCAGTTCCCAGCTCCTTGCAATAGCAGGACTATATCTGCCAGATGAAAACCTGGGCAACCAAGTCACATTCGCACAATTCTTCCCTACCCAACCAGAACAAAGATTTTTTTTCCTGTCTTCAGTCCGGATACTGGTTTACCCTTGAACTCACGAACAAGAGACATCCTTGAGAGGTTTCCCAGTTCGAGCTGTACACATCTCAGCTCATCTCTCTATCTGTGGCCAGTCCCTAGAACTCCAGAGAGTCAGCCAGAACTGCCCCGATTTTACAGGAATAGTCACCAATGGGAAGGAGTTAAGCAAATGGTGTACAGACAAAATCTAGGCCAACAGCATGCCTTCCTCTGGAGCGTGCAGACAGCAGGCACATCTGTGATGGAAACTTCAGAGAGTGATCTTCACACCTGGATAGCTGTTCAAGAGAAAAGGGAAGCTGTAGCTCAGCACTGGCTTCTGTGCACCAAGTGTGCACTGCTACAGGTGCCACAAGGACACTGGCAGTCCCCTGACCCTGTCACCTGTCCCCTCTCCCTCCCTCGCTCCACCAGCTGCCTGGGGCCCTGTGGGATCAGGACTGCGTTTTTCAGCAGGCAGGGGAAGGTACCCTTTTGTCCAGCATGGATGGGGTGGCAAGGGCAGGGACAGCTCACCTCACCTAGCTCCTGCACATGGAGCTCCTGGCTGGCTCTTGTTCCAGGGGTTATCTAATGGCAACACAAGGTCACCAGCCAGCAACCAAGCGTCACTCCACAGCCTGGCTTCCTTGCTTGTGCTCCCTGCCAAGGCCAGCCCCCAGCAGGGACTGGCTGTGGCCTCACTCCCAACCCCAGAGGAAACTTACTGGAAGACCCTGATCCAGTGTCTAGCCAAGATCCTGGCAGCCTGAAGGAGTGAGGTGCGCTGTCCCACTCATTTGGGTGGACGTGACACAGCTGATGCACACCAGTGGTGGTTTCAGTGGTTAACATTGTTTGTTTCTCCAAGAGCTGTGTCGGAAAAACATTTGATCTCTCTAGCAAGATAAATACGCAGCTGTTTCCTCCAAAATAGGAGCTAAATAGAAGGGAGAGGAGTGAAAGTGTGTGTGTGCATTTGTGGTGCTTGTGCTTACAGAGAAAAAGGGAGAGGAAATGAGGCTTAGTGCAAAATACAGGAAGTGGAAGAAAAACAGCACAAAGCAAATGTTGCATCCATTGAACGGGACTTGAATTGGTATCTTGGCTGCTGTTTGACTAACTTACGGTATCACTAAATCCCATTCTCCTCACAGGGAGAGAAACCCTGCAACTGTGCATTGTCAGTGTGACGGAAGAAACAGCGGCAGCTGATGCTGGTTGGGTCAGCATTGCCCTGGGGCTCACAGAACAGCCTTTGTTCTGGGCGGTGACAAAGGGCTCCCTTCTTTCCTTCACCTCCCGCAAGTTGTTCATGGGCATGTTGGAACAGGGCATGCTTTAAAGTATATCAGCTATGGCTGACATGCCTTGGCCAGCTCCCATCAGGACCTCGGCCACCCCTGCCCTGTGGGAGGTGT
Organism: Melozone crissalis; assembly: GCF_028551555.1. Taxonomy (NCBI): domain Eukaryota; kingdom Metazoa; phylum Chordata; class Aves; order Passeriformes; family Passerellidae; genus Melozone; species Melozone crissalis. The sequence goes on along the minus strand of NW_026535786.1, from coordinate 15,490,525 downwards.
CCCTCTCGTGCACCGGAGCCCTCCATGGAGGGTGCAGCCAAAGGTGATTTCCTTATCACCTGGTGGAGCTGTGTGCTCCCAAGAGTCTGTTCGTACTAAACATGACCACAAGCCCTGAGCCAGCAGGTCCACAGGATACCAGGAGCACACACAGTGCTCCTATCACTTCCTTGCTGACCTCTCTGGTTAACCTCAGCACTCCCAGACTTGTCCCTTGGGCGCTCTGCTCCCCCATCTTTCTTGGCAGATGAGCACTGGGGAAAGGGAGCTGGTGTTGGTGAGTCTTAGCTGATGTTCATCAGGGTGACCTCCTTCTCCCTTCACCTGGAAGAAGAGACTTTAGAAGGTTTGGCCAGTGCCTGAAAAGGGATAAATTGTGGCTGTTAGGGTAAACCCAGCCTGTGGTGCATCCTTTTTCTAGAAGAGGTAGCCTCTCAGCCAGTGATTTTTTGGCAAGTGACCATGCCCAACATCTGGCAGAAAGGAAGGATGCAAGGCATTGTGCTGGGTGGCAGAGCTCTCCCGACAAGGAACTCAGCTGGAAAACACACTTCCCACACTCAGCCACCCTCTGACTGGTGGGCTCTCTGCCACCTCACTGCCAGGGTGTGAAGGTCTCCCCTCCCAGCACCTCCCTGTTGCAAAGGGAGAGCATGCACAGTGCTGCAGTACCTGAAGACCTGAGACGTGATACTGCACTTGCAAGACCATTTGATGTGATCCCTGCATTCCTCATCTGTGCACTCAGAGCAGCTCTAGTCTGGGCTATTAGAACAGCAGGATTATTATTATTATTATTATTATTATTATTATTAGTCACATTTCCAGTGCTCTTTAACTTGACAGCATAAGGATTTTGCCCTCATTACCTTTCTGAGGTCCTCTGAGGTACAGAGGGTTGAACCTGCACAGAGACACACAGAGATACAAAATAGGACCCATGCCCTGACGCACGCAGGTCCTGACATGCAAAAAGACATATTTAGAGGCTGATACTCAGACACCCACTTGCAAAGTGATTCTGTGATCTTGCATGGACATGCAGAATAGTACAGGAAGAGCATGACACAGGCAGACATCTTCTAGTGCTCTACAAGAAATCAGAAGTGTCATTGTCCCCTAAGGGAACCCAGAAAAGATGGTGTAGTACATTAGTTTAGAAGCTGATGTTTCAGTGTCTCCCTTTCAGAAAACAGGGAAATAATTTTAAACTTCTGAGAGCATCAAACAGAAGCCTATGGAGAAGTCAACATAGGAGCCACTGCTTCAGCAGGAGTTCTGGTTGAAGAAAAGGCCTCAGCAGGAACACCACATGCTGGCCACCGTGCCTGCACACAGGTCTCACCACTGGGAGATGCCTGCAGTCAAGTGATTCCAAATCTTTTTTGGAAGTTGTGTTTCCAGGTCATGTTTGTACAAGCTAGCACAACCACAAGGAGCAGTTCCTTGAACAAAAGAAGAACATTTCTGAGTGGCAGCTGAACAGGTGGAGTTGACCACATCAGTCACGGGTTCCAGGGGTTTGTGACCAACGTTCTCCTCTATCCTTATGCTTCCTGGGAGATTATTTTTCCCCTAAGGGCTTTGTCTGATGCCAACCAACACAACTCTGTCACGAGGCCTCCACAGGCAGCCCAGAAACACAGCTCAGACTCTCCTCTGAGGTTTGGATCATGGAGTGCTGATTTTTGACAGCAGGGGTGAGCCAGGTGACTCCGTATATAAGTAGTGTAAGTTCAGGAGAAAAATGAAAAGGCAAGATAAAAGTTGTTTAGGGGTGCAAGACATCCTGCTTAGCCCATATATGTTTATTTCCCTTACCCCGTGTAACACTGTCTGGAGGAGCTGTGGTAACGTCCCCACTTGTGTCAGGGACTGCTCAGTGCTGAAAGCTGTGCCAAATATACACATTTTTGTGCGTATTTGGCACAGAAGCTTCTTCTGTATGCTAACAGGAGCCACCTATGCATTCAAATCCCAGGAGAAATGACACCAGGAATTGTAATTCATAGCTCATGTAAAGCTGGGCAAAAAACTGTGACCTTGAATCTGTAATGTTTAAAGAGGAGGTGGGGATTGACCTGCAGCAGGAATTATGAGGTGCCTACAGCTTGGCTTAGCTAACATTTCCCACAGCAGAGCAGAGGGAAGGGCTTGAGCTTGTTTGAGATTGTTTGAGGGGGAGAGAGAGCTTGTCTCCAGAGCTGTTTTTAATGGCATACGTATGAAAACAGTTTACATGTGGCTAGAAGGAAGCCTCTTTGTTATTGTGGTTCAAATGACCTCCTAGTATCTAGCCTCTATTTTAAGCAGGTGATGTGTGTGTGTTCTCATGCCAGTACTCTTCAGCCTTTTAGCTGAAATAGCAGCTCCCCTTCATTGGGATTTACCCATCTGATGTATTAATAGGCAGAAACCATATGCCCTCTTAACATTCCTTTTGCTAGCCTAAAAAAAGCAAAGACTGTTTAGACTCCTACCATCACCTCTCTTTTTGTCCAGAACACTCTAGTGCCATTCTTTCCACTTGTCAGAAATATCTCTCTCCTTTTGCAACTTTTTTGGAAGGCATTTTCCCTTTCTCTGTATCAGCGATACTTCTTTGTTTTGTCTCTTCAGCTAATATTTACATTTCTTCTCCAAGGTCATCAGTGAAGATATGAAATTAGCCCATGCCAAAACCAGTCCCTAAGGAATTTCATGAGCCCACAATTTCATGTTTCAGGATCTCTCCATTAAGCAATTTGTTACTCTCTTTTGAGTTAAAGTGTGTATCCCTGCACTCCCCTGCCTTCACAACTTTCCAGCCCCCCTCTGTGAAACCCAGATATCTTTCATATACCACATAACCAGTGCTTTAAAATTATTTATTCTCATATTTAAATATAAAAATAATAAAAAATACTCTACCTTTCATACAGCCACATCAATTTTTGTCTGATTGTCTGTGCACTACCATATCTTTAATTATTCCTATTTTGTTCTAGGAGAAAAAGAAAAGCTGTTCTAAGCTCTTGGGTCTGTAAGCAACTACCTCCCTTTTTTGGTTCCTTAATTAAATTCAGGTAAAATTGTTGATACTAGAGCAACTGTCTGGTCCCCATCCAACCTCCATCTGCACAGGCTGATTGTACATCAGTGCTATTGGATTTACCACTTGATCTGTCTCCAGGAACCTCTGATCTGAACAAACCTTGCAAATTTTGCCTTGACCTCTGATTAGATTTTTGTGTGTCCAGAAACTTTTAACCGTCAACTTGGAATCCCCTTCTTCTGCACCATCTTTCCAGCAAAATGAAGCAAAACTTCTGGCTTCTGAAACATGCCTTGATCTTATCTGCACTGCACAGAGCTCTGATGCCTTCCCTGCTCTTTTTACCTCTGCAAAGAACTTAATTCAGCAACTCTGCCAGCTATATCTCACCTGGATTTCTGCTGACTGACGTGTCTCTTTCTCTGAACTTTGTGACCTCTGCAACATAGATTTCTTTGCTGACCACTCCCATTTTTCACTGAGGAATTTTTTCGCCAGTCAGCCACATTTTCTTTACAGTCTCCTCCTGGTCTTTGTTTGGGAAAGTAAGTTAGCTATTGCCATCGTAAGCCTGAATGCCTTCCACATACAAAGACTTAGGAATTTTAACTCAAATTCCTTCATCACTTCAGTCGTATAAGTTCTCTGACCATTAATGTTTGGAGGCTGAAAAACCTTAGCTGTGGCCCCACGATATTTACTCTTCCATTTAATTGAAACCGAATCAGCCTGTGTACAGTCAAGGTTAAAAGTTATCTTCTGCACATTGTTCTGCAATGTCTCACTGGCTGTCAAGACCAGGTCAAACACAACAGCAGCTGTGGTTTGTTTGCTGCCTCTTTAGTGAAGGAATGTCAGGCAGCGCATCCTAGAAATCCAAGGCCCAGCCAGTGTTAGTGGCAATTTTTTCTCCATGTATAAACTTAAAACTTGTATTAATGGCAATCCCTGGTTCTGCATATCATTCTAAAAACATAAGGGACCATCATCAGTATCCAGACACAACCTTGGATAACAGCAGCAGAACTACAGCTGTCTTTCCTCAAGGTGATTTGAACCCAAACAAAATCTGTTTTATCACCTCTGTTCCTGCTTTTGCCTTCACACTCAACAATATCATACATAGGCAATACTACCACATGCTCCACGGGTCTTTGCTCCTCTGAGCAGCACAAATCTTTCAGTCTCAGAGGTCCAGCCATGCCAATTGTCTATCCAGCCTCTGAAAGTCCTGGCATACACAGTCTGCATATTGCTCATGAGGTCCTTGTCTTAGCAGTCAGGTACTTCCATTGTTTCTCTTGGTTTAACATATACATTGGTTATATAATCTTGGACTGAGTATTGGTTTCTTGCTCAAATTAGTATTGCACTCCTGCTCTCATATGTTCCTTTAGTCATCATTGTATCTTAATATCTACGCTCTTCCTTCAACTAAACATGAAAAGCTAGGATGGAAACCACACAAGTCCCACCTAAAAATCCCAGACAAAATCCCAAGCCCTCCTCCTTATGTGTTAGTCCAAAGCCTGTCTTGGGTGTCTCGCTCCCGGCAGGCTGTGCTCTTCCACATGCACACTCGAGCTGCCAAGGAGGGTCCTCTTTCTCTGGGTGACTTCAAAGAGAAAACAAACTGCTGGCAGGAGTTCCCAAAGAATCTGTGATGTCTGGGCCATGGATTTGCCCTTCTTCTCTTAGGACATGGCTTACTGAGGTATGTAAAGTGCCTTGAGCAGTATCTGCAGTCATCCTTCTTCCATTTCAGTGGGAATCTAGCTCCCTCATTTGTCTCAACATGAAAGGAATCACATATTCTTTTTCCTCACAAGCCCCTTTTCAATTCCAGATCCCCTTTGTTACAGGATCTGTCTTAAAATGTTCCCACTCACATAGACCTGTTTTTCCTTGTGCTCCTCCTGTTCTCTGTAGTTTTGTTTTGTCTCTTCCCCTTGCCCTTTGCAGTGCTTCCTGCAGCCTCTTCTTTCCAGGTTTATGGACTCATGCTTCCCTGGCATCTGACATCAAGCCATCCCTATCTCTTCTTTTCATTTTCTTCTAGGTTCAGTTTTTCTCTCCTTCTTGTTGCTACTCCACAAGCCTTTCCTGGAACTCCAAATGAAGAAGCTGCAGGGAAGAACTTGCATGTGCCTGATAAACTCTGCTCTGTTTGCTCAGAAGGTATTGTAGAGATGACCTGAGTGCATTCCTGTCTACACTGAAAACCTGAAATCTCAAAAAGAGATCTCAGATTTCAGCAGCACAGAAGTTGTAATCCTAATTTAGATTTACCCAGGTCCTAGCTCTGAAGTGACCTGCTGATTTAAAGTAGAAAAGCAGGCTGTAGCAGCACAAGGCCAGAACATATAACAGCCTTTGCTTCAATGCAGCAATTACAAGTTTGAATGGAGAATCTCATTTCTCCAGGAGGTGGGTAGCTACTACTACTTGCATCATACATCATGGTTACAGAGGTTAAATAACCTGCATGTTGCTGTTGACAGAAGCCAGCTCCAGACAGCTCTGTTGTCTGCCCCTTGGCACCAGGTGAGAGCTGCCAGGAAGGTGGGGAGTGCAGTCAATGTGCCTCCTTTGCAGATATCTCAGCCTAACTGTGCTGCCTTAGACAACACAGGTGGAGGCAGAAATGACGGACGTAACTTCAGCACTGTCATCCAAGTGTTTGAGCCTCCCATCAGCACCACAGTCCTGCCCACAGCTTGGGTACAGCACTGTTCTGCACAGCACCATTGGATAGCATTCCTTAGGTGGAAAATGTGTGTTTCCTCCACAAAGTTTCCATCCCAGATAGATAGGGTTGTGTTGTCCAAGGTGAGTGACATGATGGGCTGAGGAGTAAATTGTCACAGCACAGCAAAGGACATTCTTGTCATGAGCCCATCTCCCCTCACCTCCCATCAGCCTTGCTCAAGGTCATGCTGCATGGCAGCAACAGGAATAGAGCTTGTGAATTCTAACTCCTTATCCTTCTTGACCCAGAGCCAGGCTCAGCTGGGAAAAAGCAATATCCGTCCAAGCTCCGCAGCGGCGGCGGTGCCCGGGTGTTGTTGTGCAGCTCGGGAACAGGTTAACACTAGTGCTGAAACCCCCACCATGCACACAATAGGCAGTGAGAGGTGCCAGCTCTGCAAGCTGGAGACCTGGGGACACGCTGTGCTGGAAGCGCTGGGGCCCCATCCAGCTGCACCAGCACTCCCTCGCCCGTGGGACTGCGAGTTCCTCCCTGGGAAAGCAGCAACGCCCAGCTGCCTGCACTCCAGCCCTGGCAGGAAAATGCTGATTTCATGGACAGTGCCCAGCTGGGGTGATTAGGGCTGCTCAGCAATCATGGTCCCACGGGTGAGTAGTGTGCACACCTCGGAGCACACCTGCACTCCAGAATGTTTTTTGTGTTTCTTTTTCACTAAGTTCTGTGTATTAGGGATGCTTTTTCCTAGAGAGGCAAGGGAGTAGCAGAGTGTGCTACCCCACTGCCCACCAGCCTGCTTCAGCTCTGCCCCAGAGGCCTCCTGGAGGAGGATGTGGGGTTGTTCACCCTCAATGAGAGCTATCACATCTGTTAGCATGGACCTTGGAGAACCTGAGGGATTTGGGCACCCAAACACTAGGGAGTAAAATGTGCTGCTTTGACTTCGGTGGAAAAGGTCAAGCATCACAGGCTACTGCCAGCTAATGAGAAATGAGTCTGGACAATTAATCAATACACAATCTCCTCCGCTAATCATATTGATGGAAGATGAGCTCCATCCCCCAGGAAGGGCAAAGGCCATTGATCTAAGCCATTTAGCAGCATTTATTTATATCCTTGGTGGTTCAATAATTTGAGTCTTGCCCAATAGCATCAGGCCCCTGAGGGCTGGGTAATATTGTCCAGCTGGAAAAAAAAAAAAACCACAACACAACAGGTATTACTTAGCAGAAAAATAGCCTTTTAATGGAAATGAACACTTTTAAGGGGATATACATTCCTTTTCTCTACATTTCAACCACACACGTACGTACAAAAGAAATTCTGAAATATTCCATGTAAATGGTCATAAAAATATTTTCTGGGGGGAATACTTAAAAGAATTGTCAAGATCTCAGGATATGTATTACTCTCAGTTGCACCAGAATGCCTTTCTGTAGAAGCCTATCCATTCTACTAAAATAGAATTTGTCCCTCACTCATCCATCCTAAAACCATGCCTTTCTTCTGGTAGGCACAACCCATTTTGTAAGAACGCTGGCCCCGTAGGTAAGGTGAGTTTACACTTGTGTAACTAAAGCCTATGTTGAAACACATACACACCAAGGGACAAAGATGATGTCATGGCACAGCTGTTTCTGCGACACAGCTGGTTTCCCAGCTTCCCCATACAAATCCTGCTCTTTCTGAGCTGCAGCGAAGCGGGTGGGAAAACTGTCAATTGGGAGCTGCAGCTTGTCCCTGCCTGGTGTGTGGTGCTTGGGCTGTCCCTGCAAAAGCTGACAGAGCCCTTCCGCTGCACTACGTAAACTGTGGAGAAAGGTACTGGTGCTCCCAAAGAAGCTGTTTACTTACACAGTTGCCTGCTGGTACTTATTTACAGAGTACTACTGACAGCCACCAAATCTGCTTGCATAGCCCTGGAGACAGTTCAAACTCTCTGTTCCCAGGCAAGTGATTAATGGTGTATGGAGAGAAGTTGGGACTGAGGATAAAACTGAGCTTTCAAAACAAGAGCCTCTGATCTCAAACTGAACAAACATTTCCCCTTGCCTGTGTCAGCTAGTTTGATTTCCAACAAAAGAGTAGATTGCTTGGGAAACCGCAGTCACGCCAATGAATTACTTTCCTACAAGCCAGAGAGAGTTCTCTCAAGCACCCTGCCCGGCTCTCTCAAATCAGGTTGAAGGCAGAGCTCCCTCTGCAAGCAGCTAGTGCAAATGACGCTCAGAGGAAGGTGTCCCAGCTCAGACCTTGTAAGGAGCAAGACAAAACTCTTCAGAGCCCCACCTCCTTATTAACACTTAAATTGTGCTCAGAAGATGCTTCCAATCCTGCCAGCAGCAGATCCAAACATGAAGGCATCAAGGGAACAGTTAACTCACCCTTTGAAAGGACTACAGAAGCCAGAACAGTATTTTCTCAATGTTTGAAAACATCTCTGAACAGGAAAGAATTAACGGCATTGGCAAAGAGGTGCTCCATGCAAACAGGTCTGTGGCAGCAGCACAGAGTGCTGCAATAGAAGGAGCCTAAGGCACAGTGTCTGGATGGAGTGGTCAGACAAGGCCAGCCTTCCCCTGTGCCCCACCCACAGATTGTATGAAATGCACTGGGTGATTAATAACAGCTCTGAAAGCCTGTGGGTTTCAGCCTGCATGTACAGAGCACACATGCAATATAGATTCATATATGTGCACGCACACACACACACACACACACACACACACACTCACACACACACACACACACACACACACACCATTGTTCACATACTCCTGCTGTGGAAAGTGCATCCAGCCCAAAGCCATTGCCTCAGGCTCTGCCAATAACTGATGGGATGTTGCTGAAAAGTGCTCTAAGTGCAGGTTTAACTCTGTATGAGCCTCTTCCAGCTGAGCCCACAGAGAACACTGCTATTGTGAGGGCCAGAGCCCTGCTGCCATGCCAGCACACGCAAAGGCTGACGTTTCATAAGCCGCCTGCCATCGGGAGGACAAAGTCCCGTTGAGTGGGCATTGGCTCTGCCTCCCCTTGCAGATAGCAAGGGATCAGCTGAACTCGAGCCTGGCAGCCTCCCAGCGTATGGCACAAAGCTAGCCAAGCATGTGAGGCAGAGCCATTATCAGTGCCCTGCTCCTAACAAAGTGAAGACATTCTCTTTCATCTCAAAGTAATATTTGTCCCTGTTCTTTCCAAGTAGAGGAAAAAAGATGGATGCTGTGCCAGATCCCCTGCTGTGATATCTATCTCCTAATCTCTGGCTTGTATGGTTACAGGGAGGCTGCAGGCATGGGAAAACACTTAAACATCCGAATCCAAGAGAACATCCTGAAATCAAGGTGTGCAGTAGAAACAATAAATAAGGGTTCTTTGGGAAGGAGGGAAGACAAAATTACTTAATTCTGTGTGTTTTCCCACCACAATGGCTAAGGAGGCTAAGGTTTACAGAGGGCAAGTGAAGAAGGCTGGTCCAGTACCTTTTAGGAGAAAGAAGGTGCTGACTGCCCAGATTCCATATCCTATCTCCTCAGTCGCCATTATCACCAGAGACAGGAAAGATGAAGTTCTAGGACTTTTCTCAGCACTTTAGTCCTGATTTAGGGCACAGACAAATCAACATCATGAGTTAGCAAAGATACTGAGCATTGAAGGAACTTCTTTCTGCACAGAGTAATCCTAATTCTGCATGACCATTGTGTACTTTCTTTATAACTTGAACCTATCCATGAACTAGATGCACTTGAATTTCTACTTAAAACGAACCCACCTGTAAACACGGACTTAGAGCTAAGCTGAACCTAAGTGATGTGACATGTACTAGAGACACCCTGTTCCTGCTAGGATGCTGAATATTTTACACAGAGCAGTTCTGGGAAGCTGCTTGCATGTCTATTGGCCATGATGCAGTGGAGATGCTGAGCTGCAAGGTCCTGGTTCCAGGCAGGCAAAGCAGGATGCCAGTTACAGAGGGGTGTCTGTTCCTCTGCAAAGATTAGACCAAGACTCTAACAAGCAGGGAGGCAGGAGAGAGGCACAGCTCAGGGGGGGTCACTGGGGACTAGTTCAGAAGGATCTGAGGATGACCAGACTGCCCTCACATCTTCAACCACGTGAGCTCTCAAGAAATCCCAATGGAGAACGGCACTAGAGAAGATTTTGGTCTAGTGTGATTGCAGCTCCCTGAGTCAGACAATTGTGGAAATAGAGGACTAACATTCATTTAACACATTTTGCAGTTAGCTCTTGTCCAGAACCAGTTGATGACACACAGCCTCTGAACTGCTCAGAGAGGCAGAGAGGAAAAAGAGAAGAAAGTTCCTGTATGGCTCATGCCAGCAGTAAACATACAGAAGTGGAAAGATACCAAGAACCTAACCACTAAAGTGGACTACAGATACCAAGAGACAGGTCTTTTGCACCTATGTCTCCCCTGAACTGGACCTATTTCCCATCCAGCTAACTCAGAGCACAGGAAAGGAGGTGGGCTTTGCCCCCACTCCCTGCGGAAGGATGTGCCCTTGCTTGCTTCAGGAAGGAATGAATGAAGCACGTCAGGCTTTCAGCTGCGCCTTTTATTCATGTCGAGGCTTTCCCCAGTCTTTGCAGAAATGGGTCCCTTCATACCATTTCCCTGTTATACTGTCTGGAGGAGGGGACAGGGAGCAGAGTGAAGGAGAGCTGGTGATAAAATGGACCCTGGAGTGCCAGGTGCCCTTTACTCACAAGCTTTCCTTTCCCTTAGCAGCCTGCTGAACTTTGATCTTGGCAGGATACCACAGGCCTCTGACACAGCACTGCACCCCAGAAGCAAAGGCAGTGTTTGCTGTGTGACTCTGGAGGTGTGAGAGATACCCAGCAACACATGGGGGGAAGCCCAACATCACAGCCAAGAGGTTACAGGGCAGGCTGGGCAGCTCTGTGCAGCCCCTGGGGTCACCACAGGAGGTGTGTGGTACATGACAGGGAGTGAGACACACTCACCACACATCTCACATCCAGCTGTGGTTGGGCATCAGCAGGCCTGCAAAACACAGCTAGCCAGCATGGAGCATGCACATTTCTTGACTCCTCAGTCCATTCCAGGCACTCCTTCTGCATCCAGGGGACAAGGGTCACTGCAGTCCTTTCACAGGGTGCCAGTGAAGCAGTAGGGAAAGAGCCAAGGTAAACTCTTGAAGAAAAGCAAAAGCCACCACAAACACAACTGACTGAGCCCAGCAGGAGCAGGCGTGTGCTCTCTGTTGTCCCTTTAAACAACATTCAAAGAAGTAGCGTTACAAGCCAGTGGCTGCCTCCCAGGAGGCAGGAGTCCTGGCTGCCATGGCCAGCCTTGCCAGTCCCTTTGCTTTTGGGCTTTGCCTAGGCCACATGACCTCTATGTTTCTCTTTCTCTGCTATTATAGCATGTGGCAAAGCAGAGGGACTCCTTCCAAAACCTTTGCCCCCTTTGAGAGGGCAGCAAAGAACCAACTCAGCTTGGCACTGGCCAGCAAAGACAGGGGCAGCAAAACACCAGTGTCAAGTACTCAGGCTGCCTGCAGAAGTGCTTGGAGCACAGATCCTCAGGAATTAAATCCCCAGGGAAACAGCCACTGTTGCCCATCTATTTACTTCCAGCCACAGGGCCACTATGCTGAGTGGTGAAAGGCAGAGACTCGGGCATCTGTCTCCACATGGTAGCTGGACATGATGGACAAAAGCCAAGTATTTAAGATACCCTGAGACCCATGGCCTGACCCACCCTCTGCCAGTATCTCAGCTTCTACCCCTCAGGCAGGGCACTTCTGCAGCTGGTGGACCCCCATCTGCTGGGGCCTCACCCTTTTTACCACAGCACATGCCCTTCATGGGCCTCCCACGTCTGCCAGGCTGAGCAGCCACAGAGGAGAGACCCTTTCCCCTCTGTGTAAGAGAAAAAGCTTCAGAAAGGCTTCACAGCAGAGAAGCCAGACTGGCTCTCTTCTGTCTCTTCCAGAGCTGAGATGACTGGCTATTTCAGCTAAGGGGACCCTTCCCTGTGTGGCTGGCATCTGGGGATCTCACCTGTAAGTCTTCATTTTTTCCTGTATGTCAGTCAAGTGAAACTATTCACAAGTATAGTGAATAGTTTCACTATACTGGATGCTATCTCACCAGAGACTGTCTTCTTAATTGTGTTCCTGGTTGACAGCCTGCCAGGGCCTCTGCACTGTGTCCAGGAGTCAATATTTTATCTAGAAGTTCAAGGGAAGCTCGGTGGAAATTGTGCTAGCCTTGAAATGCCAAAGGTAACTCGTAAAGATTTCCTTCCTTTCCTTCCTGAAATGTTGCTAGTAGAAATGTTGCTAATATTTTCTGAAAGGAAATGGCTCCAGACCTAGGCTAACAGCTGGGGAGATTGTTCATGGAAATCAGTGCCCTGAGGCTCTGTGTCACTTTCATCTGTCTTTCCAAAATCTCCCACCTTTATGGAGACCGAATGCATCACTCTTCCAGGGAGGTGAAGGGAGAGCAGCTCTCCAGCAGAGGAAAATGTGCTCATCCTGAAAAGGTTTCTTTGTTCTCATTGCACGGGATCGTTTTTCTACTGTGCAGCAGATTTATGTGAGGAACAGCAGTGGCACAGGGCATAATGATTCCATTTTGTTTAATAATTAACTCACATGGTCTCCGGGTGCCACGCGTTCCAGCAGACGCTGCAAGGCTGTGCCAGGGAGAGAGTCAAGCAGCAGGTGGGCAATAAGGAAAAACCCATTTCTCCTCCTGCTCACTGATGTTGTGCCCTGAGCAGTTCTGGGGTCCTGTTACCCCAAGTGTGCTGTCCCAACAGCTCTCAGAACTCTGCAGGCTCAGAGAATTTTACCAAAACATCTGATACTGCGGTGAATTTTTTCAATGGGGAACATACAGCAGCTATTTCAAAGAGCAAAGCCAAACTACGCAGCAAGAGTGAATGAAAGCCAAAATTCATCTCATTGCATTTTCCAGCTGCCATCAAGAAGCTCTGTCTTTCAAGCCATCACTGCTTGGCTTGCAAATGGCCAGGAAATGCTTTACAGTGAAAAGATACATGCTTCAGGAGAATTTGCTGGAAACTTTTCACCAAACTTTTCTCAATGTACTACTGGTTCCTCAGAACCAGATAATTTTTGGAGAAAAGATGTTTTCAAAGAATGTGTCAGCTTGAAATACTGCTGAGTGAATTCCTTTTCTAGGTATTATAACATTTAGATATTTTTTAAGAAAAGAAAATTACTACAGATGTACAATACTTAGTTGTTAATACAATATATATTTGTTAAAAGCCAGAAGGCTAGATATAGTAAGATGGTTCTAAATAGACCATTTTAAGGTTACTGAATTGAAATATTTCAAAAAGGGCTTCTTTTCCCCTAGAAAAATAGAAATTATTTTAAATGTTAGACATTTAAACCTTCTCTCTAAATATAAGGTAGACCTCTTTCCGCAATATCTCAAACATTTGGGAAAGGGGAAATCTGTTTCAGCTCAGCTTGGCTTTTAGAAAACCAGAAAACAATAAAGTAGGATGGAATTAGGCTGGAAAACCCCAAAAATCTCAACCAGAATCCTTTCCTTGAGTGAAAGCAGCCCTAAGGTTATCAGACACACTTGCAGTCAAGGCTGAGGCAGCTGCAGTTTCAGCAGCACTTCCCTTCCTGACCAAGCGCCTGAGATGCCATCGAGTCCACATCGCCTGGGACCTGAATTCTGTTTCTCTGTCTATTTTAAGGCATATCCCATACACGGTCCTTTCAGCTCCTCACAGTCAGGAATGTGGCTCTTCCTGGAAGCCACCTGCTCAGGGAGACAGCTGGGCTTTTCCTGAGGGCCGGATCTACGCCGCAGCCCCTCCCGGGTGGGTTAAGGTGTCCTCCTGGCAGGGCTTCACAGCCTCAGCACTCAGCAAATGTGGGAGGCACTTTGGTTTACACAGTTACAGCTCGTTACCAGCCCTCAGGCATGGGATCACGGTACAGGCACAACCTGGCACCCACATTCTCCCCACCTGCCCGACACGAGTTTCCTCCGCCCTCTGCACTCATCAGGCCGTGAGTCCTGCTGATGGCTGGTGCCAGGTGACTGCTGCTCCATGTCCTGTGGAGGCTGCCAGCCAAGCTTTGTCCCTCTGCCTCTCCAATGGTCTGAAATGACCTTCAAGAGATTGGCTGCAAGGTGAAAGTACATTAGCAGGTTGAAGCTGGTCACTCAACATCCAGGGATTAGAGCAAATGAGCAAACAAAGCTGGTTTGACTTGTCTGCAAGACATCCTTGTCTAAAAGTCAGAGCTGCAAGCCCCAAAGCAGAAGAGCCAAGGGCCAAGATGACCCAAATTCAGAGGTGTGAAGGACTCTTGACTGGGCTGCCTAGGACAAGGATAAGAGCTCATGAGAAGTGGGAGAATATTATTTCAAACCCTGTTTAACTGAGTACTGAAGTCTGGATGCCAGTCAGTGCCCTATCTTCTCTGCTACAGTCAGTCCCACGGAAATTCTGTATGATGGCATCATCCTTGGTTCAAAGAGGGAGAGAGAAAGTCCAAACCACTTCAGTAATGGACAAGTTCCAGAGGACATCCTTGAAAATCCTCCCCCAGCTGAATGTCCTAGTAATGTTCTAGTGGTTCCTGAGAGCCCTCATACAGATTCTGTCTGCCCTGTGACTGCTGAATTGTATCATGTTCCTTACTCTCTGAGTACCCAGTCAAGAACAGACTGGCTGGGAGGATGCACAACTGCACACTGGCACCCCCAGATCATCAGGTAGTTTCTTAATTCCTTCAGAGGATGATTGAGTGATCTGGGAGGAGGAAAGTGTGGAGGATCTCAAGAGACCTCAAATCCCTGCTTTTTTGCTCAGCAGCACCACATGCCTCCTGCAATGCCGGATCTGTAAAGGTGGTGCCCAAGCTCAGGGCATAGTGAGGAATTATAGCTAAAGTTCTCCCTCTTCAGTCCTTGAACATACAAAGGGTGGCTCCACAATTCCTCCCAGGGCCATCCAGCTCAATGATGTGTGACTAACTCTTTCATTGACCAAAAACCAACCACTTCCCTCATGTGACCTTACATAACTGTTCATCTATTCCGTTAATGAATGGAGCTTGAGAAAATTTCCATTGCCTAAGGCCCTTGGGGGAAAATGCGTGAGCGCTGTCTCCACCTTTTGTGTGCCGATGTGGGATTTTCCTATGGATTAACTGAGTACAGTAGTATTATTTTTTGGTTGCTGTCATTGGTGACTGAAATGGTAAGCTAACTGTCAGGTGCCAAGGGGGTGGGAAAACAAAAAAAAAGGAGTCTCTGCCTGAGCCAGAGGAAACGGGAGACTCCCCCTGCCAGGAGGAGCAACAGGGATGTCATTGCATCACCAGTGTGCTCAGAGACTGCACCTATTCCCAGGAAAAAGCTGCTCTGTTTACTCAGCCCTGAGCAGAGCCAAAACACCTCCCAGCTTCTCCTCACTCCCTGCAAAGATCCAGCCAACCTGGCACCAAAGTGCCAACCTGCTGGTGTCCCGGGGGCCACATCCAGTCCTGGGGCTGGCAAACAGCTCTCCCTGGCTGCCGTGGTCAGAATGGAGCAGCAGAGAGGGGTGATATGTTCTTCTTGGGTATATTGGCATGTCAGAGGTACCCACCCCAGAATTTACAGCAGTAGGAACTGGAAGGAAGATGGGAACACCCCAGTATTTCTAAAAGCCCCTATCAATGCTTCAGATTTTCTCATTTTTAACACTGCACTGTGGTGCTGCCTAAGATAGAAATTATTTCTATTGTAAAAGTCCTTCTGCCAGTGGACGACTGGGTAGGGGAGAGCTTAATTTCTCCCCAAGCAATGTTATGCAAAGGTGCTTGCAAGTGCTAGAGACACATGATTTTCAGAAATAGGATTCATGTTGTTGTCTGAGGATGTATTTTGGAACCAAGGAATATTTTGGATGTGCAATGTGGCCTCCCCATGGTGTGGGCTACAAATCTCATGGTTTAGGATGTTGCTGAAGCTAAGAAGGTGGCTAGGTTGAACAGGACATGACTGGACTACCATGATGGATGGGAGTGGCAGCACTGAAATAATGGAGGATGCTGCTTTTTCAGTTTATGGGGAGAAAATGCAGATGTTGCTCAGGCTCCTGTAATGCCTGGTCCATGTGCAATGATAAGTAAATATTTAACTGCAGAAAGAACATTGCCTTCCAGAGACTGAAGCAGTCAAGTTAATCAGTTCCAGAATATGTTCAAGTCATGGGTGTCAAGAGGACAATACAGGTTCAAAAGCCTTGAGGATGTTCAAAGTCTGCTATTACACCTCAGGAGTTGCCTTGTCTTCCTTGGGATGCTAAAAAGGAGGATATTTTCACTTGCTGAGAAAGCAGGATGATGAACTCACTCAAAGACATGCCTCATAGGGTGGGGGAAGGGCTGAAGATGCGGCAAACAGGAGTTTGAAGATCCTCTTGTTGCATCCAGATGGTGTTTCAGAAGCCTGGGAGAGGAGGCTGCTGCAGCAGCTGGACTGGGAAAGCCCTCAGGCGGGTCTGGAGACATTCCTTGCCCTGGCAGCCCATGGGATGTTCGCCATCAGAAATGACAGGAGTTGCCACTGGTAGGAGTTCTCAGGCTTTGGAAAGTGCTCAGTTTCTGCCAGACCCTCCTCTTACACAACATATTTCCAGTTGTTCTTTTATCCAAGTATAGTTTGTTCTCATCTGTCTCTCCCTTACAAAGCCAGTCTGTTTCCTCCAGAGATTATGCAGAGAAGGTTGTTAGTAGTCATGTCTCTAATAGAACAAGTTTCTACAGATATGATGTAGCTCATATTTTCATATAATGTCTGCAGGGCTTGTGCTACACTCCTGGAGCATTGGAAAGAAGCTTGGCTTTCAGCACCCTTTCTCCCACCAGTATGAGCAGTTGATGAGCTGAGATCTTGGCTGCTCTTGGCTGCTAATTCACCTCTGGCTGCTGCTGCTGCTGCTTTTGGAGTTGAGACATCCCTGTGGAGAAAAAAACACTTTAAGAATATATTTATCTTTGGGTCCATCTGTCCTCTGATGTATTCCTCCCAAAACCCCCTGAGGTTCAAGGCACATATTTTCAGTCCTCTATTCGAGACACTATTCTCTAGATCCCATTTTGCTTTACAGGGCCTAATTTAAAGTTGGGAGAAGAAAGCAGGAAAGGGATTCAGTGTCCTTGTCCATTTGGATGACTGAACATCTCTTAGGTGCTTCAGCCAAAGCACTCAACCTTTACTATTTGGGGTGCTTTTTTGTTAACAGTCAAGAGTCATGTATTTTATAATGAAATTGGAGTCTTTGTGTATTATTCAAAGCTCAACTCCTCCTAGAGAAATGACAAATCAGAATAATGGTAAACTGAATTCTGGCTACAAAACAAAAAAGCAAAAGTCTGTGTTGCTATTTCTCACTTTGGATTTAAATCCTCTGGACTGAACAGCCCTTACCAGGCACTGTGTAAAGTTTTTTCCTAAAATAAGATGACAGGGGTCAGGGGCCCAAGCTAAGCTGATTAGCACAGCTAAAGCTGTATCACATTGCTACAGTGGGGTCATATGATTGATCACTGGGATAAATATTTAGGAAGCTTCCCAAGGGAAGGGGAATAGATGGGACTGGCCATAAAAACCAGGCAAAATGGGCAATTGGATTGTAGCTAACAATGGGTCTGATACCATTCACCTGTCATAATACAGATAAAAAAGCAGGGGTAGCTCTGCCATGGGCATTACCTCTGCCATCAGCTTCTCCTTTGAACACGTGTTCTGCTCCACAGGACTCTGCATCACCTTCACTGACAGGCAGCTTTTCCAGCAGGTGGGACAGAGAGATGTCCCTGCAGCACACAGTGCCATCCTGCCAGGCCCTGCTGGCTCAGGTCACTCATGTTCCTCTTTCCCCACAGCCAGGCACAGCCCAATGCCTGCTGTGTGCTCATCAGCAGCAGGGCAAGTGGCCTTTCCATGGGCTCTGAGCTTCCCAAAGGTAGCAAGGGGCCCTCCATGAAGGGCAGGTGGGCCAGGACATCTCAAAGGGGCTCCGACAGCCCCCAGACCATGGCAGTATGTGAGCAGTATGTGGGGCAGAGTGGAACCCAGCTCAACTCAGCCCCTGGTTCTCCTCTAGGGCCAGGTTGTGCCCCTTGTTGTGCTGGACCTGTTAGGAGGGAGCCGACTGCCCTCAGGGACCACAGAGGCCTCTGGGCCCCTCTTTCTGCCATCAGTCCTGGGCAACATCCTGCCCTGAGCCCAGGCCTCCATAAGCACAGCCAGGGTCTGACTCAGCCACAGACCCTCTCACCATGAAGCACTCAGAGCCCTGACATGAAGAGTTTCCCAAGCTCCCTCCATAACTCACAGCAACCAAAATTGTCACCGGGAGGGCTGAAAGACAGGAGGGAGGGAGGCCCTGCTCCAGTGACCACCTCAGGGCCCTGCTGCAGCCCCAAGGAGGCTCCTTTGTCCTGCTGAGACCTGGGTACCTAAAAAACACAGGAGCAAAACCAAGACACAGGAGTTTAGAAGGATAAACATTAACACAAGGAGGTTGTGGGCAATGGAAAGTGAGCACACAGCCATCCTGGAGAACCTGTATTATTAAACAGGTGTGAATGCCAGCTGCTCTGGAGGGGATGGAGGGCATTTGTTTTCCATACATGTGGTGCTTTTACGAAACCTTTCCCCCATCAAACTTAAAAAATGAAGCTGCCAGAAGTTAACATTCTCCTCTAACCCTAGTTTTACCAGCTCTCATTTCTTCACTGTTTGCCTTTCCTGCCTTGTTGCAGACTGAGGTTGTTTGCCAGAAAATAAGACAAAGGCTTGTTGCTGCCAGAATCTGCCCTTCCAACAACAAGGAATAGCAGTAAGTGAGCAAGTAGGAACACACAGAGCTGTACAGAGAGCAGAAGAGAATGGCTCCTATTATTTTGGTAAGTTGCTGTTGACTTTGAGGCAGGACTCTCAGGGAAAGGTAACAGCTGGTGTTAGACAAATGATACAGCTAGAAAAAACAGAAGAGCTTTTAGACACACAAATCCTTCTTCTGAGCTGAAGCAAAAGGTTGCAAACGTCAGCCTAAGCACAGATTGGAAAAGTTTCCTCTTAGTCTCTCTCTTTGGGGAAAAAGGAGGCTTCACAGGGAAAGAACTTGCCTTTCTTCAGGGAGCAAAATGGACTGGATCCTTGATCCGAGCTCTTCTGCATTGGGATGGTGCTCCCCCACCTCTAAAAAACATGGCTGTTGCTGAATCCACCAAACAAAACCTGTTAAGCTACTGCAGTAGCACCCCCAGTACTTGGGAAGCATTGGCAGATGCTCTGCCCCACTGCATTGCTGCACACGAGCAGTTTGCAAGTGCCACTCAGACACAGACTTGTGAAGTTGAGCTGTGATTTACACTGGCCCCAGACATTCCAGGTCAGTTTATGCAATCGCCGATTTCATCTTTGGTGCAAACATTCATTGTATTTTACAAAAAAAACCCAGAAAAGAGCAGTTTTTAAGGAGAAGCACCACAGATGAGCAGAGCTCAGGAACTTTATTAGCGCTAGAAGAAGCAGGTGAATTATGAAGGCACAGCATGAAAATGCTTTTGAGCTGAGACATGAAACAAAGAAGCAAACTATGCTCTGCCAGGTTGCAGGGTCAAGCAGCAGTAGTAAATTGACTAATGATGTCAAAATGGCCAAAGGACTGGTCTCAGGAACAGCAGACAGTTCTGGGATCTGTGCATCTGCTTGATTTGAACTGCAGCACCATTTGTCCTTGGGCACATGCCTTGGCTTTGATAGAGTGCAGTGGGGTTCACACAGGAGGCTGCACTCAAGTATCATCACGTTGTGTGTCATGGGAGAAACCCAGCAGCCTGTGGGTGGCAAACTCTCTCCCTGGTGCTCAGGCACACAATTTTCCTATTGCACAGCACAGACACTTTCTGACTTGCTGTCTCAGACCTGCCTCACCCTCTGCCTTCCCTCTGCCACAAAACTCTAAAGATGCTTCTCCAGTGACAACAATATTTTGTTCAGGAGGGGAAAACCTAGGGCTGATCCACCCTGCTATCAGCAAGCAGGTGTCTCAGTAACAAAAGAGCCAGCATCAATAATGGAGAGGGGAGAGAGATAGAAGTGCAATGAAGTGGAGAGAGGGAAGCCAATCAACCTAATGAAATAAGGTACAAGGTTAGTGAAGGGCTATTTATAGACTCCAACTGGTTCAGCCTCGTGCACTTAGAGGCTGGTTCAAACTGGCTTCTTAACAGCAGTAATAATCATTACCGAAAAGAAAGAGGAAAAAAAAAAGTGAACGCTTGGAAAATTCACTGCCGGAGGTAAAGCTTTAGAGCTGGGTCTGGCTGGAGTCAGAAGTAACTGCATTACTGAGAGATTGAAAGGTTAATAGGAAACCAGCTGACACTGAAAGGGAACAATTAGAGAGGTTAAGGGGCTTAATATTAGATTAATGGTTGCCTGGAGGAGCAAAAGCAGAGATTTCAGGAAAATGGGACAATGGTGTGCAGAAAACTGGTTTTTTTCACAGATGAAGAGCCCCAGGTCTGCTCCTCCCACTCTCTGGATAAACTGGAAGAAGGTGGCTCTGTCATTCCTTGCCTGTCTTGCTCAGTCTCCTGTTTCCATCTTTCTTCCTCTTCTATCTATTTGTGTCTTGAAGTCTCTTTGGGTTTGTTCTTCCCAACATAAGCACCATCTGTGTGGCCTTATCATAGTGTTTTCTTTGTGCTCCTCCTCTGTCCCCACTCTGTCTCCATAATAAAATAATGCTTAGTATTCCCATGGCCCTTCATTCCTCTCCAGTGTGCTGCTCTCTGTAGGCAGGGGTGGTGGGAACTTTTATTTGCATTGCCTGTAACCAGGACTCAACACTTTATAAGAGAAGAAAAACAAAAGGGTTGACAAAGATCAGATGACATATCTGTTCCCCACCATATTCTCCACAACTAGATGGACAATAATAATGATGGTGAGGTCCCCAACTACAACAGATGAGCTGTTCTCCCCTCTTCCTCATTATGAGATAAGTAGCAAAGGATTTGGGATGGACTCACTGCATCTGTTCAGTGCAGACTCCCCAGCCGTGACATGTCCTGTTCCATTTCCCCACGGTCACTGCAGGGACAGAGTCAGTCCCCTGGCAGTCCCTGTACCTCAGTGCCACGAGAGCCCTGTCACACAGCACCTCCAGCTGCTGCTGAGGACCATGCTGTGAGCACTGAACTGCGTGCACCACCCTGAGGGACTCCTGACATGCAGGGAAAGATTGGAAAGATTCTTCCCTCCTGCACTTTCGGTGGCTGCTGCACTCAAGGACCTTCCCAAATGCATGTGCTCCTCCCACAGAATAGGGAGAACTTTCCCCAAGTGCCTGGCCCTTGATGGCTGCTTCTGTAGTCAAACAAGTGCAAGCTGGCTGGATCCATTTTAATCTTCCACTGCTTCTCACAGTACAGCCTCCCCTTTGAAAACCTCTGCTGCAAGATTAGAAAGCAATGCTCTCAGTGCTTCCTTCTAGGGCTGTAAAAGCTAGACTGGCACTTTGCAGACATCTGACAGAAAAGTTTCCTCATTTGGGATAATGACAGAAAATGTCCCGGCCTAGAGAAGTTATGGTTATTCATGGAATATTAGCCCCAAAGACTTGAAATGCAGTGTTCTGGCTTAATGCAAACCCATGGGGTCCTGAGGAGAAAAGACCAAGGAAGCTCTGGCTGGCATCAGAAGGCAGCTCAAGCTGTTTGCTTCTTATCCCTGACAGCTGAGCACTGACTTCTTACCAGCTGGGACACTGCTAATCAACAGACCAGAAAAATGGCTAGAGAAACCTTCACTGGATGTGTTTATCCTCAAGTCCCCCTTTCAAGCAGCCTCATCTGCTTAAAAGAAATGAGCCTGAAGGGACAGGTCCTCCCTGTCACCTTCCCATTCTACATAGGAGCACTCTTCAGATTTCCAATAAATGTCCTTACGAGCCTGGCCAGCCACATCCCTGGAGCTGCATGTCTGCTTCAAAAGATGTGATATACTCTGAGCACTGGCCTCTGTCAGAGCCTGGGGGTACCCATCATCTGCAGCCTGAAATGCCCCAGAGTTCAAAGCAGATTTCAGCTAAGGATCTTGAAGTGCTGTACAAACAGCCATTAATCCTCAAACCATCCCTGGGAGCCAGGCCTGTAATTATTTAGCTCACCATTTATCTCTGGAACTCTCTGTGCCCGTTCTCCCAGCCTGGGGATGAAGAGAGGTAAAACAATACCTACCATTTCATAACAAACTGCAAATTAAATCAACCGCAGCTGAGCCATTAAGGGAAATGTTACCTTTTCCATAATCACCTCCTGCAGGCAAGGGCAACAGCTATTCTTTAACAGCTAGGTAAACTTTTACAAAAAAAAAAAAAATTATAAGCTCTGAGCAAGACAGCCAACAAGTGGCAAAAGATTTCAAAGAGCAGAAATCAGGAATCCTACCTCTTGGTTTCTTGATTTATCAACTGAATTGTCTCTGCTCCACCCCTGGCCCCCCTTAAAGAAGACTGCCAAAGAAAAAATTGCTGCCTATGCCCTTTATGTGACTTTGCAATAGATTAAGGAGCCTTTCAGTAGGATTTCAGTCCAATGGAAAAAGATTAAGCGTTTTTCCACTTGTTTTCTTACATTAGCAATGCAGGTCTTCCGGAGCCTAGAAGTCTCCAGTCTGTCTAGATCATGACAAAACTGGGGCCAAACAAAGACAAGAGGGCAAGAACAGGGTGGATAAGAGGAGAGGGGAGAGGAGATGGAGCCAAACTCACAATGTGCTGTTTGCAAGCAACAACTGCATAAACACAGTAACAAAATGACGCACAAAATATCAGTAAGAAATTATGTGCTATTCAAGAGTTGATTTTCCTGCAGCTCCAGACAGGGTGTGAGAATCCACAGAGGTCAAACTCTTAGTACCCCAGGAGATCTGCAGAGCAAGAAGAAGTGGAAAAAAAAGAAAGAGATCCTCATACCTCTTTTTTCCTTCTGAAACAGAGACCTTAAGTGGCCTGAGATCTCAAAGACAGACTCAACATACAGGAAGGAGGAGAACTGGGTAATAAAAGCAGATCAATGGCTGTCCTTTCTCTTCCTGCTGTGTTGGCCAGATTCATGCAGAGGAATCCCCGGAGAGGAGAAGTTGAAAGGAAGGAGCATGGGGATGGGTGGAGTAAACCAGTAAAACAAAAGGCAATTACAAAGTGAAGCGGAGATGAAGAAAGCGACAGAAGGACAGGGCTGGAGCAAATGTCAGCACACAGAGGAAATGGTCCCACTTCAGTCCAAAAAGCAGAAAGGTCACTCAGATGGTGACAAAGCTGTCTCTTCTCTGCCCTCTCCCTACAGCTCCTGCCCCTACCTGTTCCAAGGAGGCAGCAGGATCCCTGCTCTGGTCTAAGCCCAGAAGGCAGTAAAGAAAACATTCAGTCCATTTGAGCTGTACCTGTTTAAACTACCCCTGCAGATGGGAGGTTTAATTAGAGCTAGTCTGCAAAATTCAGCCTTTGCACTGCTTTAATAGCCTGGGGTCAAAACCTGTGTGACCAGAGGATGGAGGGAAGGGCAGGGGGGCAGGGGGTGTTGCAGCTGTATTGAAAGAAGTGCAGTTGAACAGCTCCTGTCTAGATGTGGCTGAGGAGTACACAGACTACGTTTGTTTGCACAAGGACATTTTGTTGCAAGTCACTGAGTACTTCAGGGGCTAAAATCCAATTCAGGAAGCAGAAGCCTTTCCCCAGGAAATCTGTTTTTCTAGTTCTTTGCAGGTAGCTCCTCCAGAAACCTCCAAGCACAGAGCATTAAATAATCATTTGTTAAAATTACCTTCCTCCTGTCCATTACCTGCCAGCAATGCTTCATGGCTATCTCTATGTATCCTGAAACCCAGGAGAAGTCCAAGAACTTCCTGCAGCAACCAATTGTAAATCTTGTGGCAACCCCTTCCCTATGCCAGGGAGCAGGTAAATACACTCCAGACTGGTGCCTTGAGCCATAAGGACACCATTCCCCCACAAAAGGAAACTGGAAGGGATTGAGACGAGCTCTTTGTCAAATGCCTCAGCAGCCAAGCAATTGCTGATCTTAGAGCGGTGCCTGCTGGCCAGTCATATCAGAAGCACTTGGAAATATTTCCACAGTGGACGAAGTTGCAGTCAAGTTCAGGAAAACATTTCTAGGGAAGAGGTGCATGTCCTGCTCTGCTGTGCTTCTGCCAGAATCTGCCATCCAAGTTCCCGCCTGCTGCAAACAAGCTGTCCTAATTTTGTGAATCAGTCTGGTATTTGCTTCTATCAGATCTCCAGCCCCACACTGTTTCTTGTCTTTACTAATTAAGGTTTTATGATTTTCAAGCCAATCACAACATAACTGATGACTTTATTATTTTTGCATAACTGATGTTTTCTTGATAATGCAATTCCCTGTAAAAGTTCAGCTTCTCAACAGTGACATCTCAACAAGATCCTTAACCTGTTTGGTGTTGGATGCTGAGAACATAAGGCACTTCACATCACTTAGACCTTTTGAAAAGTGACATTTTACAGACCATTGCCCTACAGAAACATGCTCAAAACAGCAACAATGCCACTTGCTGTGTGAAACAGCTGCCAAAGCCACTGTTCTTTTACTGTCCTTATGACATGCTGGTCAAAGAAATGATATTGTGGGTGAAACAGCTCTGACCACAGAGGTAGTGTCTTGCATGCTTACAAATAGAAAAATACAAAAAAGATGAAATTAGAAAGTAATTATGTCCAGAGATATAATGTAGCACTCTTATGCCACTGTCACATATGTATAACAAGGTATTGAACTGGAATTCATCCTCAGCCTGGGGATCTGGAGACAATTTAGATATTAAAAAAAGAAAATAGGCAGTGTATCTTGTGATTCCTGAACTTATGAGGGGAAGTAGAGTTCTATCAAAAGATTGGAATTATGTTCCCCCAAGCCCATATTTCTTCCAGATAATGACACACACCTCTCCATACACTAACACACGCAGACACAGAGCTCTACTCCTAAGGCAGGAGTTTAAAATGGCTGGTATTGGTAATGGTAGAGGGTTGCATCCATCTTCATTGATCTTCCAGGGGCAGAGACAGTACAGCAAACTCTCTCTTGGACCATGTTTTCCCACTGATGGTAGGTGGGGCAGCCTCAGATAGAGATTTCTCATTACTAACATTTGTTTGCTGTTTTGCTGCACTTGAACTGTCAGTGTGACATTTTACAACCTCAACATGAGCAGGGCAGATATAGGTGGGAGATGGGCAGGCAGACAAAAACAACAAGAAGGCTGCTAAATGCCTTTCTGGAGAACTGGATGTTATTTGTACATCTGTTTGAGCTCCCCCATGCTGTACATAAACCAAAACATTCAGCTGAATATATATTTAAGGTAAACACTGGCCAAATGTCTGTGTTGAACTGGCAACTACACAAATTTGAGCTGTCCTACTGTCTCAGAAGATGACAGGACCCTTTCCCCACATCCACTCCAGCTTGGGAAATGGTCAGATGCGATGATGGGAACATTATAACTCAAAAACATTTGAGAGAGAGTGAATTACTTAAAAGTAGATCTCCAAAAGCCTGTGGGTTACACAAAGCTAATGCAAAAAATGAAAATAAATGTTGAAGCAGACCATTTTTCTACCCACTACAGGAATCTGCTGAAAATAAAAGTCTATTTTCAGAACTGGGGGAGTAAGGGAAGACTGCAGCAAATACTGAATTCAGCAATCTTTAGTCTTTCTGTGTTTGACTTTGCTGCTGCAATGAACTTCTGTCCTAATTTATTTGGCTTCAGAAAGACAGAACTGAAAAACAACCAGATGATAAATAATTATTAATGTGGAGCACATTACTAGTGATTACAGTGTTCCAAATCACCATATGCATGTTGCCACTGTGACACTGTAGTGATTAGAAAAAGCATATTATGGGTTCTGGTTAATATACTCCAGAGTTGACCAGAGGACTTTCATCTGTAGTTAGTGCTGTTCAGCAAAACTCATGGTTCAGAGCCATGATGGAGCCCGAGAACTGTAGTCTGACTGCATTCCATACAGTTATTTACTTGGAGATCATCTAACAGTGTCCCAAATTAAGTATTGTTTCCCATGACCTTTTTGTCTGCTAGGTTGGCCACAGGAACCAACCAGGTCCACACCTCTGGAAGCCAGTGCAGCTTTTCCCAGGACCCTGCCACACTTCAGAGTAGATGTAAAGGGAGATGTGATCTGCAGCACCTCTGAGTCACAACATCTTTTCACAGGGAACAAATCCCCCATCCCTGTGGGCTGGCTCTCAACCTCACAGTCCCACAGGCAGTTCCTCATAGTTTTCTTATTAAATCCGAGCTTTGGCTCATTCTACCTGCTGGCTTTGCATTACCCTGAGTCCTGATGACATTGGTGAGATCAATTCCCCAAGGGTACAGGCTCCTCTTTCAGATGTCCTAAAGATAAGTTAAAATATTGAATGTCTTCACCAATTTCTAATTTCTCTAGGAAAAAAACCTACTATATTGGCCCTTGAAAACATCTACAACCAACCATCCCACATGGCAAATCACCCTCACACTCCCCAAATGCCCATTGAGTAAGTGGGCAGCAACCTGCCTCCTACAGCTCTTAATGCAGAACAGCTAATCCATAGGTGATTAATCTCAAGGAGCCTTTTTCTCTCCCTCTGAATCAATGGCCTTCCTTGGGAAGCTTCACACTCCCCACAGCAGAGGGAAGCTGGGAATAATTTCCTGCACTGCTGTGTCTAAGTCCTGCCCCAGCAGAGCAGTGTCACCCAGACACACAGAGCTTCAGGCTGCCATTCTGGCACTTAAGGCTTCCTGCCTCTTTTGCAAGTGTTGTCTCTCTGAGACAATCCTCTGGCTTAAATGAGAGACACCACCACCAACATCAAGGAGATTGGTTTAGTTAAATTAGTTTAGTTTAGCCTAATATTTACTTAAAACTGAGAATTTGCAACTGGAAGTAAAACATCTGAAAACGTAATTCTCAACCAGATCTAGAGGACAACACTGTTATCAATGGAAAATGCCAATAACTGTTGTCAGGACTGCAAGACAGCTTATTGCAGTTTAAGGTCAGCATTAAAAAAAGGTTATTCTGGAATTAATTTATCTTTGCAGCCCTAAAATTGTCTGGTTTGCAGTACTCTGCACAGAATTTCTGGATCTTCTTTGCACTTACCCCCACCAATCACTGATTGTTCTGTTCACTTCCATTCCATCTTCCTGCTCCAACTCCACTCTCTTCTCCCCTCTCTTCCCTAGGAAGCAAAAGAGGATCCAAACTGCATACTTGAAGTTCACTGATACTCCCCAGTGAAAAGCAATGGTAAACAAATATAACTGGGTGTGATAGCAGAGGAAAACATGTTCTAAATTGGAAAGAAACTTGCAACTTATAAGGCTAGGAATTATTTTTTATCTAGGTAGAGAGGCACAGCTGATGGAAAAAACTAGTAAGCTTTGTGACCCACAAGCATCTCCTCAGACATCCAACAGGGATAAAGAAGCAGCTGCATTTTTCATATAAAACTTCATAGATTAGAAATTTAAATGTGTCCTTGAGCACAGGATACACTGGTTTCTCCCATGACTGCACTTGTTAAGGCACACTGGCCAACATGATGCCCCACAATTAACCCTATTCACCATCTTTTAAGGAGGAAAATTCCCTTGAGGTCATGCCTAAGGCAAAGTTCCTCAGAATTTTGCTACATGCTCATTAGGGTTCCTAGAAATGTTTCATGTCCTTGTACCTGCCCCACAGGTACAAACCGCACCCAGAGATGGTCGAGCAGACACGCTCACCTCGCCCTTTTGCTTTGGGTGTCCCTAAATTACACTGCTGCTGCTTGAAGAGGACTGCAAACCTGTGTTCCAGCAGCAGGATGCCACACACGGTGTGTGCCACCTCCTTGCAGTCTGCCAGGCATAATCAGTCCCTGGTTTTAAGGCACAGATACAAGTCAGCTCACAGGGCACACTACCTGCTGGTGCTCCTGCTGCCCCAAGCTTTAGCTGCAGTCCTGCTGCTGGAAGCCAATCCTCCCATCTCTGCTTGTGCAGCTCCATGTGAAGCTATATCTTAGGCACTGATGAAGGCTGTCTCAACTCACATGACTGCTTTCACACTGCAATCTGTAAGAGATTGTTCCCAACAGCTGTGCAGCCAATGCTAATGGATGGAAGATGCAACTTTTAAACCAGCACAGAGAGATCTAGCACAGTGTGTTTGCAAACAACTGAAAGCTGGGCATGTCAGCACAACACAAAGCTGCCTGCCCAACTGTGGGTTGAGTTTTGTGACCAAAATTCACACTTTCAGCTCTGCAGCAGATTTCGAGCTCTGATCTCATTTATTCTGGGATTAATTAGGAGTAACATCTCCTGTAGGCACTGCTTTCATAGGTTAAAGCTAGTATAAAGCAAGGAGAGTCAGGACCAAGGAATCAATCAGGCTGTGTCTTGTGAGCACAAGGACTTAGCAGCAGCTTCTACTCACTGTGAGTTTGCTTATTAACAAAAACAGGTCTTACCACCAGCATCAGGGATGTCAGAGGGCAGGTTCACTTCCTGGAATGCAATCAGCATTTCCTGGGTTCAAGTTGCTCAAAGGCCAAAAACAGCTGCATTTCGAGTGAGCTTCTACTCTCTGCTATTGAAAACTGTCTGGTTTTCCATTCACTGCAAAGTAAGATCGGACACAAGCTTTTCACAAAAAACAAAGTTTATTCTTCTTTAGTTATTGAGGGGACGTTTGAAGAGAAGGACACAGGGAATGGCACTGCAAATACTGTCACCAAAACCAGCAGGAAGTGAGGTGAATTTATTCTCCCAAATGTCTGACTTCACATCCTTATAGGAAAAAAACCCCAAAATCTACCCCTCATAAAACCCAAAGAAACAACAATACCAATTAAAAAAAAAACAAAGCTTCACCGTTGCTTTGAAAACTGTGGTTTGCAGTTCTACCAGAAGTTCCTCATGCACAGAAAAACCTGTGCAAGGTAAAAGGGTGAAAGCTGGCAGTGAGAGACTGTCGAGCTTGTAGTTCTTGGTTTTATATCAGCCTCCCATGTAAATGGGTTTTTCTACTTCTGATCAAGCTCCAAAATTTCACAAACTATTCTGAAGACTTCCAGCAACTGAGGTTAATTAACCACAGCTGCTTACTATTTTTGAAGGCTGTTGCCTCTTGCTTTGGAAACAATGTCAGTTATACCAGGAGTCAAAGAATTTTCAAAACCACACAATATGAGACCTTCCTGTGTTGTTTAGTATGAAATTGCACGGGACAAATGGAGACCATGACACAAAGTGGTATAGTTTCTGGGAGTAGTTTCAGCCAGTTTCACCAATAATATTTTTACTATTATTTCTCACATTAATAACAGAAAATAAGACTTTGCCTAAGCAGGCAAACAAGCTACAGGTTTACTTTTAATATGATAACCACAACAAAGGATATCTTTGTGTGGAGACTTGTTAAAAAGTTATTAACAAGCAGACAGCATTATCCTGATAAATTTATTGAAAGTGGAACAGAGAAGGACACTTGAGTCAGGAATACTGACCCCCCCAAAGCACAGCACCAAACAAACAAATAAAAAACCTGTATAAAATACATCACTTTGGTTAAGATTATTTTGGGGATCAGTTAGTAACTTTTAAGGTTAAATAAAAAATGTATGCATATTTACAAAAAGACATGACAAAGTTTTTTACACCTTGAATATTTTTTTAAATAAATTACAAATATTTACAGAGAGAAGTAGATGAAAAGGTTCTACCAAAAGTGACTTTTGAATGTTTTTACAGTGCACAGTATACAAGCTATACACTCATGCACTGCAAACTGAATGTGGGAGTGGAAAGGGCAAAAGTCAAAACAAGGGGAAAGCTGAATGTTACCAGTGTCTTCTGATCTTTGGTTACTAGTGTCAAACCTTCATGATTCTTCACACATGCCATGTTCAAAATGAACTAAACTGGCTTTCAACTTTCATAAACAGTCAGCATGTAAACATAATGAAAAGCACTCCATAGTTTGATGTTCTGAAAGCATTAATGCATGGTGGTTTTCTTTTTGATTATTTTTAAATTTCATTATATACACTACCTCAGTTTTCAAGTTTTTGTTCTAGTCTCAAGCAACTTAAAAACATACTATTATTTCCTAGGAATGAGTAGAAGTGAGATGACATTCTTCAAAAAATATGAAGAGCAAAGGCTTAAAAAGTCCTAAAAGTTCAAAAAATATAAAAAGCTTTAGAAAAAGACCAAATCTGCTGTTAATAACAGCTTTGTTACAGTGCAAAAACAAGCTGAAATGTAGTTTTATCCCAGAATGAACCACTGTCAGGAGATGATCCATTTGCCAGGCATCTGGCAAATCTAGGACATAGCTTTGTCTAGAACCAAGACTAGAAAATGCAAACTTCCACCATGTGGGCCTGCTGAAGGATGAAGTTTTTTTTTTTTTCTGACTGTAAAAAGGTATTGATAAAAAAGTGAAAGCTGATCAGTTTTTGACTTGTTCACATTCATGCAAATATATAAAACTTTGTAAATCTCTAAATATTAACGACAAAGAGGCTTTAGTGTGTTAGTAAAAAAAAAAACCCCATATACAAAAAAAACATATACAAAACAATTTAAAAGATTTTGTACATGGTTTGGCCTATTTGTCTTCACATAGTAACACTAGAAAAGAAGGCTGTTTTTCCTGAGGAAAGAAAAATAGGCACTGGAAACAGTTCAGCCTGTCTTCAAAGGGCTTCTTGATGAAGGTCTGACAACTTCATTGCTTGTGGAAGAGAAAAGGTAGCACCTCCTTCATCACTGAATTCTACTGCTTCTCTTCCATGTTTGTTTGGGCAACAAAGCAATTATTTCCTTATGCTTTAAGATCTGAAACAAAAGAACCAGAAAAGCACACAGGTAAATTACTATGTCTTTTCTTCTAGAAATTGAACTAGGTACATGAGAATACTGCAGGCTTTAGATACTAATGAGGGTTGTGAAGATGCACCACTGTCACATGATTTGTTAACAATCCAGTCAGAGCAGGTACATGACCAATGGTAGCTGAGAGCCTCTAAACATTTTACCCAAATGTTCTGTTTATGATTAAGCTACATTCCTCTGCAACTGGACCACATTTAGAACATTTATTACTTACAGCCAGCCACCTGCAAAGCAGCTGGTAACCTGTGAAGTTGTTCTGACTCCGTGACTTTGGATCACATAATCAGGCAGTTAAGACACCACTTCCATTCAAATGTTTTATGTCCATGATCTCAATATCAGCTGTGCATCACACATGCTTGTGTTGCTGCTGCTATTTCTTCCACACAATAATGCCAAGTGCTTTTGGAGTTTCCTCTTTTGAGGATTGAAAATACAGCTCTTATTTGACAAGGAGACTGAAGGCCAAGGGAAATTACAGTGCAGGAAGTTCAAAACTAACTTACCACATGAAACATGCATCAGGCTCTAACCAGGCTGCTTTCCAACAAAGCACCCACCAGCCCACTTACATCACTGTTTCCACCTTGTTACACACATAGCAACTCTGGGGAGCCACCTGGACGTGCCAGGACACATCCTTTGGTCTTTGCTCCCATTTTGATAGCACTACCTGTCCCTTCCACTAATCTCTAGCTCAGCATCACTCCAGGATAAGATGTCAGGAGACAGTGTAGGAGGACAGAGGATGGTGACATATGGTACACAACTCTGTAGATGATGACAAAAAGAAAGCTGTCCCTAGTCTGGTTCTCACAAGGTACCTGGATAGACTTGAAGTATTTTTATGATCTGTGTGTTTAAAATCCAAGCAGATTTACTGCTTTACCTTAGTGATGATACTGAAGAACACAACCAAAAAGCCAGTTGTGTGTGTGTGTGCTATTTCCTTGTGCAGTGAGAGAGTCTGAATATGAAATAGAGTTCTGTCACTTTACAACTTCAAGGATAAGCATCAGGTTTCATACGCACTCCCTATCCCCAGAACACACAAAATGCTCTTGTTCTCACGCGGTTTGCAAACAGAACCGAAGCAAGCACAGCTGCATCTGGTGCCTCAGCATGACATAACAGAGCAGTTCCAGATGCTAAACCTTTAAGGGTGACTCAGGAGCACAGTTGTTTAGCCCAGCAAAGCAGCATGTCACATGGACCAGGAATAATATACTGGGTTGCTTCATTTGGCTTTCAGTATTACTCACTGTCAGCTAACAGGATCTTAGTTATTACAACACACCACACCTTCCTCTGCAGCTATGCAGACTGTTCCAAGTCCATTTCCTGGTTTCATGACAAGTTCATCAGCAGTTTTGTCTGCATCACAGAGTCAGGTTTTTTACACTCAGTCCTAACTCTCTCCCAGCCTCCCATTCATCCATGTTTTCTTACATTCAGAGATTTTTTTCACCCTTCTTTTCAACATTGTCTTCAGTAAATACCAGAATTTATAGATGTGATTGCTTGGCTGGCAATTCAACAGAAGTATCTAACTTGGCAGAACAAAAAACCCTGCAGCAGTAAGGTGCCACTTGCTTTCACACTGCCGTGCATTTTGAGAATGTTTAAATGGATTACCTGCACCAGCAGACTCCAAAGTGGGTGTGCACAGGGCAATCCATTGTGGGGCAGGAAAAAAGTATTTTTGCACCAGTAATAAAATTTTAAAAATATAAGTACTATTTATTTCATCATTATAATTCTTAAACTTTTATTTTGTGCACATTTTATAATGTATGTCACACTTTAGTATGGTAATAATTGTATATAACCTATAAATACATAAATTGGGTGTGCATGTTCAAAGTATTTTACTAATTTGGTAGACAATCACAAAAGAATTGGTGACCACTCACCTACAATACAAAAATCAGAAATTAGTATAAGAGGGCCACGGTTACACCACTCAAGTAAGCACTGTACAGCAGACAAAATGACATTTTTCTTTTTTTTTTTCAAGAAAGGAAAATTATTCACAGTCAACCTCAGTGTCAGTGAGCAGACTCTCCCAAAACAGAGAGCTTCACCCCCACATACCTCCTTTAGTGCAGCTGGGTGAGTTGTCTGGGTGCCCCCCATTTTCACCTTCTGCATCCTGGGGCACTTCTGCAAGGACAAAATCAACACTCAGACAATCCTGGACCTCACAGCACTATGCCTCTCTGCCCCAGTTGGATCAAGAACAATATGATTGGAATTTGGACCATTTGTTTGGCAACAATAGTAACCCTGACCAGCATGCCTCACTCCCATGGGATCACCATCCAACACCTCCATTCTCTCCTCCATTCCTGATCTGCACTGTCATCACAATCCCTCACCCACCCTGTCAAGGCCAAGCAGAGGAAATGCTCAGTGCCTGTGGTGCCACCCATTAGGTGGCATGAGGCAAAAGTCACACTGAACAAAGACTGCTCCATAGTCCAGGCACTACCTCTTTCATTCATATCATGGCCATCTACATGGTTACTCTGTGCATACACAATATAAAAAGGCTCCTGGAGAGGGCCATGAGGATGGTGAAGGGCCCATGAGGATGGTGAAGGGTCTGGAGAGGAAGCCTTATGAGGACTGACTGAGGTCACTTGGTCTCTTCAGCCTGGAGGACAATGAAGAGAAACCTCACCACAGTCTAGAACTTCCTCATGTGGGGAAGAGGAGAGACAGGTACAATCTCCTCACTCTCATGACCAGTGACAAGACTCAAGGAAACAGCATGAAGCTGAGTCAGGGGAAGTTTAGGCCAGATATCAAGAAAGGGTTTCTCACCCAGAGGGTGCCTGGGAACTGGAACAGGCTCCCCAGGGAAGTGGTCACAGCACCCAGCCTGACAGAGTTCAAGAAGCGTTTGAAAAACACTCTCAGGGATATGGTGTGATTTTTGGGGTGTCATTGGCAGGGCAGGAGCTGGAGTCAATCCTGATGGGTCCCTTCCAACTCACCAGACTCTAGGATTCTAGGAAGGGATCACGGCCAGTTTGCCTGCTGGGCCAGTAGTACTCACTGCTCCACAGAACAGGCACTTACCTTCCTGATTTACATCATTCTCAACTATCAGCTTGTCTTTCAGGCCCTCGTCATTCCCATCCAATGCTCTGTCTGAAGAGATCAGAGAACAAAAAGAGGTCAGGGAACTGCAGTCCCTCAGGAGCACAGGCCATGGCTTCTGCCCCTCCCCAGCACAGGCCTCACCTTTCCTCTGCACCTTCAGTACTGCTGTGCTGTCAGCAAAAGCCCTGCTTGAAATGGCTTTGTTCAGAGGACATCATAGCCTTGCCTGCTATTTCCCACCCCTGGAGCAGTGACTGCCTGCTCCCCAGGTGCTGCTGGCTGCATGCACAGAGGTGCACTGACTCCCCTGCCTGATGTTCCCATTCTATCCACAACAAAATAAAGCATTTTATTTTCTGCATCTCGTGTCCAAACGGACAACCTTTATCTACGGATCTGATTTCTCTTGCCTGAACTGTGTGTTTCTCTCCTTTCTACTTTAACTCAGGTGTAAAATAAACCTCCTTTTCCTATACCCATGTCTATGTATATGGAAACAGTTACACCAGTGATAACACAATCCTGCAGGCACCATAACCACCATCAACTACACAATCCCTGTTTCTCCAGATGAAAGAAAGCTGTTCCATACCCACTACAATATATGCAGGAAGAATAAACAGCAAATCCCAAGGACTTCTGAATTTTTTTGAGTTTCTTTTTCCTTATTGTCATCATTGGTGATTATTTTTCCTTTATAGGAAATACTTCTGCTTTCTCCAACCCCTTATTATCAGCCAATTGTGGAAATGGTGGAAGAGTTAATGAGTGAACGAATTGCTAGTGCAAAAGACTGGGGAAAAAACTGACATTTTTTCTCAAGTTGAACAATAATGTTCAATTTCAGTAGCCCTTTGGCATTAAAAGAACTTCTAGAAAAAATACAGGTCCCAGAACTTCCTTGAAATTTACAGCGATTGGATTACGAAAACAAAACTGGGGCTTTGCTTAATTGCCTGATGAATGCAGTCAAAAGACTTTCCTAAAGCATAAAGCAAGAGGAAGATACAGTAGCAGGCTTTGTTCCTTAGAGAACCACATTTCTGGATGAAGTATCTCCCAAATATGAATTTTGCAAGCTGCTAAGCATCCCATCTCTAGATTGGTGTGCTGAGGCTCTTATCTTTCCTCCATGCTTAGTTCTTCTCCCCACAGATGGCAAAAGCAGCATCATTCTCATCATATCAAGAGGGAAGGTGAAGCCCCAAGAAGGTGTTTGCTCTGTGCTGTTTACCAAACCCAGCCTCCAGGTCCTTCTTGTTTCTCCTCCACTGATCTACCCTTCAACATTTACTGTTCCTAAGGCAACAGGTTCTTCTAGGCCAACAGGGGAATGGAAAACTCTGGCACAATAGTCTGCAAAATATGCAACTCAGCCCTAAAGTGACAACTTCATTATAACGCTTTTTAAAGACATTCCTGAGAACCACTGTGTTATGCCACTTTAAGGACTCACAATTAATTTCAAATTCACCTTCCTTCCAGCAACCACTTAAGGTCCCAGACTATGACCAACATTGTTTATATTTGTGCCTACAACTTTACAAAAGTCTTGTCCATGTAGATTTATTGGTAAAGCTGCACAGATCTGCCAAAAAGAGCCAGAGGTAGCTGAGAATCAGCACCTACTTTTTTTTACTTCATCTCTGTTGCACTAACACTGTAACTTTAAACCCTTGTTCTTTGCAGACCTTAAAGAATCTTTAATAGAAACATTATAAAACAAAATAGAAACATTATAAAACAAATTAAAGTGCAGTACCAAAATCAGGTTTTTTGGGGGGTTTACTGGGGTTTTTTTCCTACCCATCCTCCTCATTTCCTCACTTTCAGATTCATCCACAGTCTTGACCTCAGCGGGCTCTGAACCATGGGCTAGAACCACAGCTTTAGCAAATGTAAGGTACCAGACTGGACACCCACATGAAGGCACTGTGAGCTCAACACCAGAACAGCCCAAGAGGGCACTGAGCCTGCACCTGATGGCAGGAGCTCTGGCCATTCCCCACTGAAACATTGCTTGGGCTGGGAACAGAACATTTCTTAAGAATCTTCCCCTGGTTTCCCTCGTCTGCTTGACTGTCTTGGGGGTTAATTTTGTTCGGTTCCTAAAACAGACCACAGTCCTGGCAGCAAGCTAGAATACGATAGCCCAATTCACTCCTAAGAAAGGAGCACAGACTAAAGGAGTTGTCCCCTTCCCTAGCTGCTCACTGTATAAAGTGATTTCCACACCCCAACACACAAGAAGCCAGAAAACAGCACGGTCTTGCTGCAAATTAAGGAAGTAAAAAAAAAAAAAAAAAACCAAAACACCACAATAAACCACTAAGAAAAAAAAAACAAAACAAAAATTCACAACCAACCAACCAAAAATCCTCCTAATAAAAAAAAAACCAAACAACTCAATGCAGATTAGAATTGACAACAGAAGCTCAGGCAAAGATCTGGACAGGAAGAGAGGAATGACAGATTGCCCTACAGGGTGCACTTTTCCAGCCCTCAATCTGAGGCCAGCCCCAATTCTCCATTTTTAGAAAGGTAATTCACCTCCAAAGACAGCTGCTGACCAGGAAAATGTCAGGCCATTCACTGTCAGTAACTTTGCCAGCCCCACTAACACATTCACTAGGTGCAGGTACCTATAATCATCCAATACTGCACCTCAAGTGAGATTTTGACTCTGCATGTGCCCAGTTTGAAAACTAATTCAAAAGCTCAGACCCTGCAAAAAAGGCCACAGCAAATCAGACTCCCTGCTCCAACCAAGAGCAGGTGTTTAGAAACATTAATACCCCAATAGAGGTTTCTTACCTCTCTCTGAGTTAGATTGTTGTTGGCTGTTCCCAGGGTAAAGTTGCTCATGCTCTCCTATAAAGAAATTTATTTGTTTTAGAAAGTATGTATTAATGACCTGGAAACAAAATAACTACACTCAAAGAAAACTTACTCCTTTACCTCTCCAATGAAAGACTACACTGACACAATACAAACTGACAAGCCCAGACCAAGCACCAGTCTGATTTCCACACATTTGTGACACTATCTTACCTGAGCCATTCACTGGACTATTATTCAGAGCAGTCTTTCTCCCACATTTAATTACACCTGCACACAAATAGAATATTTGGAGAAATTACAAAGTTTTGCCCCTTTGGAAGCTTGCTTACAGCCTCCATTCATTCCATACCCCTCTCCAGCCCCCGAATCAAAAAATAATACATTTCACTGAAAACATGAAACTGAATACTGGACTTGGAGGAAGAACATAAATGAAATAATGTTTTGAGGGAAAGACAGTCAGTGAGAGATCAACAGAATGGGTCTCCTGTCACAGCAAGTCAGAACACATCTAATCAAATCTAAGGTGGAGCTTAACAATTTCTGATTATATATCTTGTACTTAAAACAGCAAACTTCTGCTGTTTGATTATACCTTGTATAAGCAATGCTTATCCTACCAAGGTGTAACAGGTTTATTTTCTTGCATGTTCAAGCCCTTATTGTTTCAAGGGAATTAACTGAATTGTTTTGATTCTAACTGATGGTCAGTTTTAAGTGATATTCTTTGTGTGTTAACACCAAGAGCAGTTTGTTTAACACCACCAACATGAATAAGGACACAGAAGTCACTTTCAGAAAGCTTGCAGATGACATCAAACCGGGGAGAGCAGGGGACATGCTGGAAAGCAGGCTTGACACTCAAACTGACTTCAACAACCTGGAGAAACATGCTGGCAGAAAAGGTGTGCTATTCAAAGGCAAACAAAGACCTGAATCTCTTAAGTCAGCCCATGGACCACCAGGGGCTGGGCTCTGCCTGGCTAGGAAACAGCTCTGCAGGAAATGACCTGAAAGCATGAACAAGCTCAACATTACACAGAAAAATGTGCCCTTGCAGTAGAAGGCTTCCAAATGCTGGGCTGTGTTAGCAGAAGCACAGTCAGCCCATCAACACAAATAATTCCTCCTCTCTATTCGATATTTGGGACACCACATGTGGAGTACTCTCTCTAGTTTTATCTCCCAATTAATGCAAAACCACCATGTTTCTAAGTTAGTCCAGCAAATGTCCACCAAGATGTCTAGGGTTAGCACCTGTGCAAGGAGGTGCTGAGAGAATTGGGTTTGTTCAGCCTCAAGAACAAGGAAAACAGGATGATGGCTCACTGCAGTCTACAACTAACTACAGAAAACAAAGGAAACCTCTCTCAGAAAAAAACAGGAGGCAATGGCTACCAGTTGCCAAAGGGCAATCCCTAACAGAAATAAGGACAATATCCTTCCCTACAAGAGTGATTCAGCACTTCAACACGTGCTGAAAGAGGCTGGGGAAATTCCCACCCTGGGAACTATTCAAAGTTTGACTGGACAAGGCCTTAAGCAACTTGATCTAGCTTTGAAGTTGATCATCCTTTGAGCAGGAAGTTGGATGAAACTTCCAGAGATATCTTCTCACCTAGTTTATTTCATGATTCTAGGCCAACAGAAACTCAATGGACGATAAACAGGAAAACAAAAGGTTCACATGCAATATATATCTATTTATGTCCTGATCAGAATATCATCAATTAGTCCTTCCCAGATGGGAGATGCCTCCAGTACTCTTCACCCTGCAGCTACCTCCAAGTGGTGGCCCCATCTGGAAGTCAACTTGAATCTTCCATGCAAAGCAGCATAGGATGAAGAAATATATTCCTGTTTGGGACTCTCTCCAATACAAGGAGAAAATATGGTGTGCCCCTCTTTTTGAAGTCAGAAGACAACACAGAAATCCAAAAACGTGGCAGAAAAAGATACAGAGTGATGGCCTATAATTATTATTTCTGATTAAATGGTCAGATTTACAACAAAGATACTTGAACTCCGTGTAGGGATGGATCAAAAAACAAATACAGAACTCCAATATGATGGCAACACAAGCTGTCAGGAGGCACAGAAGGTCCCATTTATCAGTTGACCACATTGAGTTGTCAGATTGGACCCAACATATGATATTCAGATCTGGTACAAGCCTGTCCCAACAGTAAATGGGATCTTGAAGGCAGCTTTATAATGCTCTTAAAAATAAGGCTGGGAAAACACACTCAGGTAAGAACAGGAGAGGCTACACACACTTGGTAAGTAGAAACACACTGCAAATCAAACACCCAGTCTGAAGGAGAACTATGCAAATGCTAACTGCAGTGTTTCCTAGGACTCAGAGCCCAGTGTCAGAATGCAAGAAAGTCCAGTACATTATTTCCTTCAAATCTATTCATTTGTGCCTAAGTTGGATTTGTTTCTTCTACTGATTTTACAAAACACTTGCTGGTCAGAAATTTTCAGGCATTCTACAGAACCTTAGATGAGTATAATCTGGAAGCACATAAAGCTCAGTTAGGAAGTGTTATGCATACCTTTCCTGCGCAGGAGTTCTAGGATTACCATTGGGACAATAAATGCAATAAGGAGGTAAAGAATAGTTCTATGTCGTTTGTGAGAACTGTGTCCTTTAAAAAATTAAAAAAAAAAAAAAGAAATCATACTGGTTAGTTAGAAAGTAACTGTATGATACACTAGTTCAGTAGAGCTACAACCCTAAATATGTTTTATAGCTATTTTTTAAAAAGTAACCTCAATAAATTAATGCACCAGAGTCAGTTATTAGCAAAACCCTGAGCCATCTCCAGGACAGTTACATGTAAAGTACCTCATTTCAGTGAAGGCACATTACCCCTTGAAACGCAATGGCTATTCCTATGAAAGGCTGTGCCAGATTTCAAACAAATAAAATTTCAGCAAATATCTTGTATTGGGTTTTCACTGCAAGGTTTTGTTGGTTTCTGTGAGAAGATGCCAGAAGCTGTCCCCATGTCAGATAGCACTAATGCCAAGCTGGATGTGCTGCTGGCCAAGGCAGAGCCTATCAGAGACTGTGGCAGTGTCTCTGGGATAACACTTCTAAGAAAAGGGAAAAACTGCTGGACAACAACAGCAAGGGGGAGAGGGGAGTGGCAATATGTGAGGGAATCTGCCCAACAGACAGACAACCAAGGTCAGTACAGAAGGAGATGCGGGTGCTGGAGCAGGGGTTCCCCTGCAGCCCATGGAGGTTCCCACATCAGAACAGGTGGTGCCCAAAGAAAGCTGTGACCTCATGGGAAGCCCACGCTGGAGCAGCCTCCTGGCAGGACCTGTGACCCCTTGGAGAGAGGAGCCCACGCTGGAGCAGCTTTGCTGGCAGGGCTTGTGACTCTGTGGGGAAGCCACACTGGGGCAGTTCATGAAGAACTGTGGGAAAGACTCATGTTGGAGAAGTTAATGGAGACTGCCTCCTGTGAGAGGGAGCCCACACTGGTTCAGAGGGAGTGTGAGGAGGCCTGCCCCTGAGGAGGAAGGGCAATGTATAATGAGCTGACTCAGGCCCCATTCCCCATCCCCCTGTGCTGCTCAGGGAGACCTGCTCAGGTAACAATATTGGGAGTGAAGTTGAGGTTGGGAAGAAAGGAGGGGTTTCAGGGAGGTGTTTTAGATTTGCTCTTGTTTCTCATTATCCTATTCTGATTTTGACTGGCAATAAATTAAACTCATTTTCCCAAAGTTGAGTCTTTTTGCCTGTGACAGTAATGGCCAAATGACCTCTCTCTGTCCTTGCCTCAACCTATGAGGCTTTTATCACATTTTCTCCTTCCTGCCCCACAGAGGAGGGGGAGTGACAGATTAGCCTGAAAGGCACCTGGCAGCCAGCCAGGTCAACCTACCACATGCTTCACATCTGACAAGTTGCTCCAGTAAAGGAAGAATTCTGTACTAGTAAACCATGACAACTACTTTTGTACAGAAATGAGAATTTTTGTCATTACGGACTGCCTTAAGCACCCTACAAACCAGACGGTTCCAAGCATATTCTCACTCTGTGCTTAAAGAAACCCTAAAAATTCAAGCCCCAAGCTGAAGGCTGTGCCAAAGCAATAAGCAACAGGAGGAAAATTCTCTTTTCTATCTTATACCTCTCCATGAAGGAGGAAGAAACTATGCTCATTGACTCACACACATGCTAGATGAGAAAATATTTTATCTTACTTTATTTATTATTTTATCTTATGGCCGCTAGATGACTCACTTGAAATGGCTGAATAGTTTCACTCCAATTCATGGAGAGCAGTACAAAGAGGACAAGCTCCTAGCATTAATTACATAAGACCAGAAGGTTCAGAAGAGATCTTCTAAGACTTTCTAATCTTTATTATTACTCAAATCAAGTCACAGCTAAAGGTTTTATTCTGCAGAGATCCCTGCAAAACGTATATTTCCAGGGGCATCAACCAGTCATCCTCATACTTTTCACAAATTTTATACACACTTTTAGCCAACAAATCACTTCTGGTGCATTTTACTCTTGAAATTCAACTTCCTGGGAAGTCAGGAGAAACCTTACAAAGGCCATGCTGCTTCCCAAACAAACCCCTCAGACCTATGTTTGCAACATGACACATTTATTACCTTTTTCTTCTGGAAGGCATTGAATCAAAGAGATTTCAGAGCTCCTTTCTGTTTGTGAATATTTAATGATACATGTAGCATTGGAGGTAATATCAACATTCTTCAAAGGGACAGAAAGCTCCTGGTTCCGATATCTGTGTGGATTGTTACTGAGCTTCCAAGTGTAATTCAGAGATGCCTGAAAATTTGCTGTACAGTTTAATACAAGTTCATCATCACTGGTGCTGCAATTTATTTCAGGTTTTGGAAGAGAATCTAGAAGGAGAGAAAGCATTCTATATTACTTTAGTTTCTAAATTCCTTTTACTAGTTTCTAAAACATTCTAATTACTTTAGTTATTACTTTATAAACTATATAGAATTTCAGCACAGGACAAGGGCTGGAGCAACAAAAGCAGCAGGAGAGTGCATAGACAAAAGTGTGGGGGTATGTGCACATATGCCTGAGAAATGTGTTTCTGAAAGTGACCTGTAAACCTCCTGTTTGTGGCTCTCCCATTCCTAATCCAAGAGTCCTCGTGGTTCACCATCCACAGGGCTAACAGACACACTGGTCACACACATTTCCCAAAGACTACAAGTGAGGCTGAGTAGATCTGCACAGGATGATGCCACAGGTGTTCAGGCATGCGGAATATGCCTGCAGGAATAGCTTTAATAGATACATAATGCCTGGGATTACCTGGTCAGCTTGCTCAAAAAGTTTCATTGTCTACCTGAAAGTGCAGTGTGCCATCCACACACGTTCTAGAAGTCATCCCAAGGTGAGTAATGATGGGCACACAAATGAGATGCCACCTTTGAAAACTTGTTCAAAGTGGCTAAGCCATTTAAAAATAGAGACAAAGAACAGCCCCCTCTGTTTCTGTTTGCTTCCTTAACAAATAAACAATGCCCTTTCTAGACATTTTAAAGTGAATAATGCTTCACAATATTTATGCAGTTCTTCCAGTACTTACCTAACACAACAAGTTCGAAGTTTAAGCTGTGTTCTTCAGAATCTACAGAATCCCAGTACACTAACTCATATGTGCCAGTGTC
Organism: Melozone crissalis; assembly: GCF_028551555.1. Classification (NCBI taxonomy): domain Eukaryota; kingdom Metazoa; phylum Chordata; class Aves; order Passeriformes; family Passerellidae; genus Melozone; species Melozone crissalis. Next base: position 15,448,091 of record NW_026535786.1, on the reverse strand, counting down.
ATCCTTCTCCAAGTTCACTATGGTCAAGGATCCATTCTCCATAAGTACACTCCTGCCGCGAAGAGGACTATAATATGTCAGTTTGTTTTGATCCTCCCATTCAGCCACTTTATGCTTGTTTTTCTTCCAGACAATGTCCACTGTTTTTTGGTCTATTTGTACTGGAAAAGTAAAATTTTCTCCCATGATGCCAATTATTTCTTTTTGGTAGCCATGTGCTATAGGGGGGGGGAAAGGAGAAAAAGTTACTTCAACAATTGTTTTATAAAACACTGCTTGACTAATGCCCTATTCAATATCAGATACATTCAAATTTAGGTTAGAAGCACATCACAAAGTTGCAAACTAAGGTACACATCAGGTAAGAATTACCCAAACCCAGGCTGACAGCACAATTGTATGACAAGCATGGCAAAGGAATCCAGTTTCCACATTCTGGTCCCAGGCAGAACAATTGCCCCAATGATCTTCCCTATCCTAAGCCCTTCTATCTTCAGTACTTTCCCTCTGTTCACTTGAATTAGGCTTCCTGCCCATGATCTGGTGAAAAATATTGAATGAAGAATTGTCACCACCAAAATCTCTTTGAGGATCTTGTTGCAGAACACCCACACTGAAGTTCCTGCTGATCAAATAAACTGTAATTTTTCCAGTATGAAAATATTCACAGTCAGTAAAAAGCACACTTCTGACGCAAAACTGTTACTGAGTTCAAAGCACCTGCTCTGAAGTCATGGGGGTATTAGGGATTTCCCTTGAAATGTCACTTAAGCAAGTTTATTTCACAGCCAGTATGTGTGAAACAGCATCCCATCCTCTGAGATCTTGCAGAGCTGTCAGCAATAATGAAGCTGTTCAGAAACCTCCACTGCTCTCAGCTTCTGAGAATCAATTACATTCTGCTAAAACGCCCAGGCATTCAATATAAATAAATAAACCACAACAGAAGAGAGAGAAGAGATTTTTCCTTAATTTTCATTGAAAACAGCTACATTTACAAAGAGAAAAAAAAACCTCTCACACTGATGTAACAGACAAAACCCTGCTGTGGGGAAAGGACCACAACCTTAAAACCAACAGAATCTCTGTGTCTCTGCTTCAGTCTTCAGCCATCACCTCCCACTTCTAAATAGCTCCAAATGGCTCTAGAACAACTGCAAGATCACTGCCATGGCAGACAGGAACATAGACAAAAACACTCTGGTATTGAGTTCTAGTTACACTTGCATTTAGGAATCGATTTTGGTCCACAGTAACTGGTAAATTTTTACTTCTATGTTGAAGGAAGGGCATGGTTAAGCTGCAAATGAGGTCTCACATTAAGGCAGGATTCCCAATCTGCAGCATGTAAAACTTCCCTTTAAATAGTTGCTATACATGGTGAAACAAATATTTCAGATGTCTACTCCTCAAGCCAACTGGTTCCCAGTGACAGCTAGTATTCTGGGTTTTATCTTGCTAGGCCTTCCTTTCCCACTGGCAAAGGACAGGGCCCATCAGCTCTTCTGCCACCCCATAGAAACACAGGCTTTCTCTGACAGCACAATGAGCACAAGCAATGCAAACACATTTCTGTGTGCTTGGCTAGAGAACTGCATACACGTCTCCTCCATGCCTTACTTTCTGTGGAATATCCAATTTGTTTGCAATTTACCCATGGAAGCACTCTTCTCACACCACTGGAGTTTGCAACTTCTTCTTGTCTGCACCTACACCTTTTCCAGGCACAAGGATTGTAGAAGTAATCAGGGTAAAGCTATCAACACCCACATCTTGTCAACACTATCTATCTGCTTTCTTTGTATTCTCCCCTGTTCAGGTGGATTTAAACCTTTTACTCGAACATCTCTTTCCACCTATTTCAATTAATGATTTCCAGAAGAAAAAAGAACTCAGGAACTCCAGACTTTGTGTCTGGAGACCCCAAGATTGCAAGACACTGGGTAGAGTGGAACACTATTTCGATCTGACAAAGCCTGGAGTCTTGTTAGACACCTTTGTCTCATAAACACAAATTCCAGGAGTGCATATTCCTCAAGAAGTCATCCCTCACTGCCTAAGGACCCATGGTATTCCCAGTACGGAGAAATCCTCCCTGCTCTTCCCACTGTGAAATTGTACCTCTAGGTAGCTTTGGCTCACAGACACAACCAGGCTGTGGTGGCTTGATATCAGCATAAGCCAAACCACAGTGGCTGCTGACAAGAGCCTTCAGCAAGGACAGCAGCTGCTTGCTGGGCCCTGAGAACACAAGCAAGGACAGCCACCACTGCTCAGCCAACCACTTAAAACTTCCTACATCTGGGTGCTGATCCAGGTAAACGCTCCATGTCTTCACTCTCTTTCAGTTAGGCGTAAGTGCTAGGCTGGAATTATGAGAGCAAAGTTCTTCCTTCTTCAAGCCCAGGAGTGAAACTGAAGGAAAGTAGAGCTGAAAAAAACCCGTATTTTCTCTGCACAGGTTCTGCATGGCACAGGGGGATGTGCTGTCTTCAGCACACTCTCCTCTTGCTGGCTGGTGGAACAAAGGCTTGGCAGCAAGGAGGTGATGAGCTCCTCCCAAGGGCATTCAGGGCTCCCAGCAGCAGGACAAGGAAAAGGTTATTCCTCAAGGATAACAGTCATCTCCTCCCACCTTAGAACTCCAATCTCTGGGTTTATTTCCGTGTTTCACTGTTCTAGTGAAAATGTGAAGAAGTCTCCCACTCAGTGCCGTCAACTTCCTTTTTTCAAGGAAATCATACAGAAATATTGCATAAGCTCATAACCACACATCTTTGAGCTTCTGGGAAAGTATGTGTCATCATGTTTTCTAAATTCCTGAGAAACCCTTCCCCATCTTTTCTACTTCATTTCATACGGAAACATATTTCCTATTCCACAGTGGTGAGCAAATAGGGAGAAGTGACAACCAAATACTCTCTCACACACTCTTTGGAAGGCTAGAACTGCCTTTTCTTTAATTTCTTTGCCTTCTCTCTCTCTTCTTGCTGTAGCCTATTATTCTGATATAAAGTTCACACAACAAAATAAGTGCTGTGCTAAGGCCTCCAGTAGCCTCTACAGAAACCACCAGACTACCAGCTCCTGTGTCTCCTAAAACCTTCTTCAAATTCCTTCTTATGCCAAATCTTTATGTTCTTTCCTTCCACTCAAATCACATGCTCAAAGTGGCACAGACAAAGAGGAGCTAACATTGTGTGGGCAAAGCCTCTTCTGCAAACCCACCATCTCACCTTTCTACATCATCTTCTGTTCTCACTTCTCCAGCAGCCAGACCCACACATCCCGGTGCTGTACTCGAGTTTTAACACTCCCCAGACTAATTCTGCCTCTTTCAGCATTTTAGCAGGCTGCTAAAATGCTGAAAAATTCAGTTCAGACTAATATTCAGTTCAAACTAAGTAGAACTTGATTCTCCATTTACCAGCAATAAATGCTTCATTACCATATTTGTCTGGTCACCTGGTTTGACTTGCTTCACTATTTTTCTTGGAGCTGACGTAAAGCCTAGTTATTTTGGAGAACATCTGTAAGCTAAGCCCTTTTTATCTTTAATGCTATCATTAATATTTCTGGTCTCAAATACCTATTTGATATGCATATAGGTATATATTAGGTCCATACAGGCAGCAGATAGGTTCTCCTATTACCATTAAGACACTAACATTCCACCTGCTGAAAATGGGTGGAAAAGCCTTTATAAGCAGTTTATTTGCTTCAAGAGTAGAACTTTCTAAAGAGTAAATTTTTCTTTTAATTGTTGTAACTTCCCAACTAACCCCCTCTCTTCAGCTTTTTTAGAATTTTGAAATCCCCCAGCAACTGTAACCACAGACAATTATGCTCCCTCCTAGCCCTGAAAACCACCAGGTGCAGAAAACCCTGAAATAAATGTTCAGTCCAGAAGGACTATGAGAACATTCACCAACCATAGTCCTCTGAATTCCCCTGCAGGCTACAAACACAACCCACTTCCCAAACTCCAGAAAGAAAGCACTTAGAGCCATGATGTAAAAGCACAGACAAAAGCTACAGCCAGGGGAGAGAGAGCACAGATGACCATAAACTGTGGCAGCAGCCCAGGCTGTTGCAAGATAAAATCAGATTTGTGCAGGAATGAATGCTAATCCTACGTGTAACATCCAAATCAGAGGTGTTCTCCTGCACACTGCAGCACGTTCAGAGATGTGTGTGTTGTTCTCCTGGACAAAAGCAGACCTAAGGGTGGCACCTACCAACAGGCCTGGGTCCCTGCCTACCACAAAATCCATACCTTCAGTCATATCCTCAGCAAGGGCCCAACAACAGGCAGCATTCCCATGTAGAGGCTACCCAGTCATTTTTTAACTATGCATGGGCATGACTTACCAATTCCTCCTTCTCCCTTTTTTTGTCTGTCTGTTCCTGCAGTGAAATAGGCATGCAGAGAGCACAATCTGCTGACAGACCATACTTCACACACATCCCCACTCCAACTAAAGAAACAACAAAAATACCCACAGAAGGACTGTAACTCCCAGATGTGGCTCACTGTGGGAACACCAGTGCTCATGCATGGAATGCAGCGGATGTGGTAAAATGTGGAAGAACAAGAGTGAGAGCATAGAGGGGGGGCAGGCACTGATCCCTTCTCTGCAGTGACCAGCGACATAAACCAAGAGAATGGCCTGAAGTTGCGTCAGGGGAGGTTTAGGTGGGATATTAGAAAAAGGCTCTTCACCCAAAGGGTGGTTGGGCACTGGAACAGGCCAGGAGGGAGAGGACTGGGAATCATCACTTTTTGCACTGGTAAACTATTACAAAGGATAATTGAGTCCTGCAGATTATTGATTATTTACAGTCTCTGGGCTTTGCTTAGGGACAGAACTGACTGGCATTTAAGCCTGCCTTGAACTATGAAAAAAGCAGCTGATTGAGAGCAGTCTAGACACTGGACCAGGTTGCCCACAGAATGGATGCCCCATCCCTGGCAGCGTTTAAGGCCAGTCTGGATGGCACTCTGAACAATCTGGTCCAGTGGAAAGTGTCCCTGTCCATGGCAGAGGGTTGGAACTGGATGATCATTAAGGTCTCCTCCAACCCAAACCACTCCATGATTCCAAGTCCTCTGGTCACTTATTGCCAGCATCCAGACAGCAGCACTTCCTGTGCTGTACAAGCACATCTTCATGTAGGCTCTGAAATCAATGGCACTGGGAAAATAATCTGTCTTGGTAACTCTTTCCTTTAATCAGGTTCAGTTTGCAGTTCTACTTATAAAGGATGGCACAAACTGATGCCACAGACAGGAACTGAACAGGCCCAAAAGCTCCCCTGAGGCTGAAAACAGATAGGAGGACTAGTAAGGAAAAAACAAAAGAAAAAAAACCAGAAAAACCCCAAAAATAAACAAAGCTGCACCCATTTTTATGAATACCTTTAACATACCCAGGATCAAAGGAGTCAGCGTATGCAATCCAGAGATGATCCTCACTTTCTAAAGTCTAAGACCATTAATTGCATTAAGGCAAGAAACTATCTGAAAAAATTTTCACTCTGTTCATCCTGTAGTGTTGAATAGCAATGGCAAAAATATTGTTTCATTTTGGTTTAAATATGACATAACAACCTCAGCTCTTGTTAAGAGTTTTTAAGCAGAGAGCAAAGGTTTAGTTTGACTTTTTTCCCCTCTATGTGTGGAATTTATAACTGATTTTAATTCCTCTGTTTGTTCAGGAAGATTCAAGGGTAAGGGGACAGAACAACACAAGTAGGTGTCAGCTTCGCAGTGCTGATAATGATTTTTCCATTTATACTATTTAATACTGTGTTTAACATTTCTATTAGCAACACGCAAAATAACCACATTCCACAAACAACCTGAATTTGTTAGGAGTCCAGATTTTCCCACAAATGACACCTCTCATGGAGTGGAGAGACACAGAAGAAACATGGAGCAACCCTAGTGTTTTTCTGATTTTTAAAAATTTACAAAGGAAGATATATTTGTGTGTACAGAGAAAAAAAAAAAAAAGACAGGAAATTTAAAAATAGTAATAAACAAAGCAAGCCCAAACTTGTTGAACTGCCTAATGACACAGACACAAAAATCCACATTGAGGGAAGTTTGCTTTCTATGCTGGTCACTCTCAGAAGTCTGAAAGAAAAATCTTTTTTATCAGCTCTCAGGTTGTTAGTGTGTGCTCAGGACTGGAGATGGCAACTTCTGCTTTTAGGTGAACCATGTTTTCTCAGTTTAACTCAATTTTTATAAAGAAGTTAAATTGAGAAACAAAGCAACCATTAATGCAATCATACAATGAAAATGGCATTCAGGAATACATCTAAATATGCAACAACTAGAAGGCAAGAACAAATACTGCATAAAAAAAGAGTTGATGGTCAGAACACTGAAAAAGTTGTGTGGCTTTCAGATGAGCATTACTAGAGATGCAGAATGCTTCTAGATGCTCTAGTCTCTAGTTCACGTATCCAGCTTACTTCCCATATCCCCTCTGCTTTTGGGGCAGGATCTTGATGCAGCTAAAGCAAGTTTGGTTGCACCTACAGAGCAACAGAACATCCTCACAAGTGTGGCTTGCACTGTGATGCCCCTCTTGGCATGATACTACTTATTCACTTCCTCCACAGGAAGGACAAAAAGATCTCTCTGTTCTGTTGTTGTTCTGTTCCTCTGTTCTGTTGTTGGAACGGAGGAAATTCCTCTGGCTGCCTGGAGGACTTGAGCCCCTGCCCAGGGGGCGCAGAGACCTTGGCACAGAGCCCAAAACCCCAGTGCCTTTGATTTAGCCCTTGGAAAAACCAATTGCCACCTTTATACGAAGAATTACAAGTCAAGAAAGTTTAAGTAGAATGACAGTGAATTTATCACAGGGTGAAAAATAGATTTTTGGGGTTTTTAGAATGAGGGCTCAGGGTCCCAAGATGGAGGAATTTGGGCGTGCCCTGTCCTTCTTTCTTCTTCCTAGCCTCCATGTTCTGGGTGATGTTGGCACTTTTAGATTGGTTTAAGGTAGAAGCTCACTGTCTAACATAGGTGATAGGTATTGGGAAGTTATTGTAAATAGTGTACAAGTAGTTTTTAGTATAAAAAGATAACACTGCCCCCAGGGGCAGGCAGTGTGCCTCAACCCGGCCTGCCAGACAGACCTCGGTGGGTTGGAGAAACAATGTTATAGATAAGAAACAATAAACAACCTTGAGAATGAGAACAGAAAAATCCTGACTCCTTCTTCAATGACCAGGCTGGGAAAAAAGAAGCTTGTACGTATCTCAGGGTCTGACCAGCAGAAGTCCCGAGACTCTGTGGGTTCCTTCACCAAACTGGGCCACAGATACCACACTGACTTTCTTTCCACCCACAGACAACATCCAGGATCCCAGATCTGAACAGAGTTTTGTCTTGAACTTCCAAGAACTGAATGAGCATGTTCTTGGTAGGTCTAATATCAAAGTCCTTCCATAGCCTTGAGGCAAGGTTTTGTGCTGTAATTGACAAGTCTGAGGTTTCATCAGATAAAAAACTGACTTAGGCTGGCATTGTGAAAAGCAGGAATCCCTATGTGGTGAGCAGGAATTCTGAAGACACCAAAGCTACACTGTAACTTCTCACTTCCACTGAGGAATGAAGAAGGACATCTTCTCCCCTACTCCAGACATTCAGCAGCGTGACTGGGATAAGTGCAGGGCTTTGAATCTGGATGGAGAAAGGATTCTGGAGGGGAAAGCTGACAAAGGATGAGGATCTACCAACAGCATCCTGGTGTTTAGAACAGGTGCTTGCAAGGCTAGAAACTTGCAGGCCAAGTCGAACTGCTACTGATTTAATTCATTAACTAGATTCAGGGCCTTGATTTTCACATGGAGAGATGATGGGTTATTTTACCTTGTTAAAATAAAAAACGAAATATTTACACCTAGTCAACACACACATAACAGCAATAATGTAAGCATACAAACAAGAACATGGTGTGAAACCGTGGCTATTTAGTTTAGTGAACAACAGTAAAGCGTTTGCATCCCGATCTCCCACCCTGATCAACCACTTTAGAATCAAAGTTTTACAGAGAAGGCAACAGAACTAGCTAAGTTTTTCATCAAAGGAGGACATCATGATACCTGCAGCCACAATTACCCTCTCTAGCTATCCAAGCACCATCACCTCCTCCTTTCAGTTGTAAGTTCTTTGGAACCTGGAATTTTTTTCTCTAGGCAAATCTATAGCACATGGACTGAGTGGTCAGAGTAGCAACGGCACGCCAGTTTACATAACGCAAGGTAACAAAGTCCCTTGACTCACAGAGAAAGTTGCAAGAAGATACTCAGTTAATCATGCCTCAGTCACACTCATTTAGAACTCGGCAAAAGCGCTGCAGATGAGATAAGAAATTGCAGCTAAGGCTTAGCATGGGCAGACTCATGCAGCGTGCAGTGTCCCGGCTTCTCCCCTGGCCCTCCCTGCACACCCGCACCCCCAATGCTCTCTTACAGAACAGGACCGCTCCATATCAATTAAATAAAGCAAATTGAAGACCTCAGAAATAGCATGAGGAGGAAATCGCAGGGGCGTGCTCTGAGCTCTCAGCAACAGAGAAGTTCCTTTTTAAACAGGGGAATACAACAGCTCCTATTTTAGGCACATTCATGAAACTCCCAAAGCAAAAAAAAAAAAAAAAAAAAAAAAAAAAAGAAAATGGAAACCAAAACAAAAATCCAAAACCCAAAGTCAGAAGAAATAAGAAATCCCTTAGACTACAGGAATGATAAGGTCTTCATAGATTAAATCATGCTTTTTGCTCCATCTAGCAATAGCAACTCGCTCTGATAACAAGAACATTTGTACATCCATCTTCAAAAATGAACAGATTTTGTTCAAATGAACAAAATTCAATTTCAAAAATGAACAGATTTTGTTTATCCTCCTCACGTTTACAGCCCAGTGCAAGGGTTATGCGTGTAAGGATTATGCTCCTAAGGCACAGCGGTGGCACATGGATTAAGAAGCCCTTTGACTAGTATTTCAGCAGCAGTCAATGGCAATCATTTACTTGTACCACAAAAATCACACACATCCCCACCCCAAGCTTCCCGTTAACTCAAGTTTGAAACAAACGGGGCACAGGAACGTGCCGACAACAGGGCGGGGAGCTCCTGAACGTGCGGATGGCCGATGCACAGGGCGATGCTCAGCTCTGGTTTTAGGCGCGGGTCGGAAGCCGCCGCCCGATGGTGCCCGCCGCCCTGGGCAGGGCAGGAGCGGCCGGGACGCCCGTGTCCCGCCGGGAGCCACTGTCACAGGGATCGTGGGGGGCTGGCGGCGCCGGGGGCAGCTCCCCGGGCACCGCGGGGCTCTCGGCTCTCCCAAATCCCCGCCGCGCCCGGCTCCGGAACACGCCCGCCCGAACGCCCGGGGAGCGGCGGCCGAGGGCGCCCCGCTCCCGCTGCCCCGGGGGCACGTAGACAGGGAGACAGGGAGGAAAGAAAGCGAAGGAGTCGGGAAGGGTCCCCACCGCTTACCCAGGAGGAGCGAGAGGCACAGGAGCGAGGTCAGCAGCCACATGGGTGCCCGCAGGGTGACTGCCCCGGCAGAACCCGAAGCCGGCAGTGGCCGCGCCCGTCCCGCCCCAGCCCGGCCTCGCCGACAGCCGCTTCCGCTGGGAGGGGCCCGAGGGCTCCGGCTGGCAGCTCCGGGGCCAGCACAGGCCTCATCCCCCGTGTGCCCTGTGCGGGGACGGGTGCCACGCGTGGCCTCGCACTGCCCGCAAAGGGCCTCTGTGGCCATGGGGCCGGCTCCGGGAAGCGCTGGCCACAGAAGTTGTCGTGTTGCTCTTGCCTCAGGGAGGTTCAGCTCGGATAATTGAAAACCTGAAAGTGAATCGATTTAGTGTGGATGGGAGCCACGCAGATTAGGTGAGGAACGAATTTCAACAGGCGGCACGCAGCTCCGCCGCCTCAGCAAATGATCACAGAAATAGACGGGTCAGTTCCAGCCCCTCCGCCATGGGCAGGGACAGCTCCAGCTCCTAACACTCCCTGAAGCCGGGTGTTTGACCACCCTCGTGCTCCCAAAAATGTCCCCTGTTCTCTTCGAGGGACACCTGGTAATATCTCCTTTTGAGGGGTGGGCTCAAGGCTAAGCCTGGCTGCGCTCTCCTGTTCCACACAAGGTGAGGTTGTTCTCTGGGGGAGGTGAGTGAAGGAAAAGAAATAGAACAGAAACCAACTCTGACTTCTAGGGGTTTTCTTTGACACCAGCTGCTCAGCAGCCTATTCACAAAACTCAAACACACTTAGATTCCCTTTCATGAATGGATGACTGGCCTCTTGACACTACTGAGTGTTTTCAAGAAAGAAATGGAAAACCACAACAGTTTGGAAAACATGAGTACTCAGCAGCTACTGAAAAATTGCTGCTCTGTTAGCGTTCCAGAGGCAGCTGTGAGCAGCTTCCCTCTCAGGGCAGTGAGTTGTGGTGGGTGGATGCTTCAGCCTCCTTCGCCTCATTCCACTCCCAGCGCATTACCCTGAGAAGATTCCAGAGCCCCAAAGCATGCTCAGATCCCAGCAGCTTGTGTCTGTCTGTCCTGGGGAACACCAGCACAGCACAGTGCTGGGAGGGAGGCTCTCACCACAGGTTTACCTCTCAGATTTCTCTCAGCACACTCGGCCCCCACACTCACTGACGAGCTGCTGTGTCGGACTGTTCACCACCCCTTTGAGAGACCTCAGCTTGGCACTCCACAGAGCACAATCAGAAAAAGAAATTGGCAGCCATGGGTATCTCCAAGCAGAGGTCCTACCAGAGTAAACACTGAAGTAATCCCAGCTCTGAGGGATTTTTCCCACCTCCATCTAGAAGTTACTGTAAGCTCCTTTGACTCACCACTGAAGACTGCATCATGAGCTGGAGTGACACTGCATCTTGAGCTGAGCAATGCTGTTTCATTCAGTTCTTACAAAACCAGAATAATACTGATCCTTTCTCCACAGCTGCATTGGAATGCCATGACGTGTAGCTCACTTACAAATGGAGACAGGCCCATCCCATAAATTCCTTCTGCTCAGTGACATGGACACATCTGTCCCTTGGTTACCTTTTCCCTTCTGTTCTTAATCTCTGACAAGTGTCAAAGGGAGCTCCCTACCCTGTAAAGGCTCCAAGTCACAGTGTTTATGCCAGAAATGTAACATGGCCATCTTCCTGCAGCACTCTCATGGCAGGAGCACACTTTCTCTGCTGCTGACTCATCCTCTTGTCAGGTAAAATGTCCTCCCAAGATGTCAGAGCCTTTGGATTGAACCTTGTTGCTGGGAGCATGCTTGCACAATACAGCTTTCCTGTAGGTTCCCTAATCTGAATCCAATTCCCCCTAAAGAAAAAGTGGTGTCTGGTGCTTTTTGAAATGTCTTTGGTCATCTTCCTGATCAGACTGAAGAAATTTCTTAATTAGGTTGTTCAACTAAATCTTTGAGGTTAGGAGAGAGAAATTTGAAGCAGACAGTTTCACTTTGAAACAGGTTATATTAGTTCCTTCCTGTGGAAGGAAATACAGAAGGTCACCCACATGCACTTAAGGCAGGCCTGTGTTCTTCCTACTGAGCTGCTCCACATTGTAGAAGATGATTAGGGCTTCACAGGGCAGAGAAACTGAGAGAAAAACTTGAATCTGGAGGCTGGTGCCCTCACCCAGGCTCTTCTACTTGGTGATACATGGTAAGGATGCATTCTCCCTTATGCATACCAGGTGGAAGATCCATAAAGTACTCAAAAAAGGCTCAGGTGGCTGTTTTTCCTCCTTTCCTGACAGAGTTCCCAAGCAGACTTGCCCATGTTTTCCCTTCCTCAGTTGCCAAAACATCTTTGATGTTTACTCCCTGCTCTATCATTGCTGGGACACACTTCTGAAAGCAGGGAGGTCAACTTGCTTTGAGATGAGAACTAATCCTGGTTCCTCTGTCAATCCTGGGAACAATACACAGGAGTCTGCATGCTTAAACCAGAGCCATGGTTTCCACTTCACAGACAAATGACAGAAAATACAGGAGCTCTGAGACCAAGCATTCCAGCAGTAAGGGGGATCCAGAACTTAAAGAGCACCAAGCTAAGCTCAGGGTGTATTTCATGCCCTTCTTCGAATGCAAAGGCCACAGGGAGAGGCTTTAAATAGTCATCATTTGCTTAGCTCACACTTGGCTTCCCCCAAGGTCTGGTGCTGCTTCCCGACTGCATCGTTTCAGTATCAAAAATTAGTTTTGCAGGCTGAGTGGATTTTCCTGTGATCAGATTTCCATTTGACCATTGGGTATTGGCAGTGCTTATATGCCTCTGCCAGCTGTTGCTTTGTGGGTGGGGATTCAACACTTTCAGCTGAGTTGGGCACTTTCAGCATTTTGAATGTGCAGACAGTGCATTTTTAAAATTTTCTTTTTAATTAAAAGAATTTGTGCATAAAATCAAGTTTGTTTGCTTTCACTATCCCTGACATTCACAAGCAAATCACACTGTGCTTCATGACTGTGTGCTGTTAGGGACTGTTAAAAGAAATATAAAGTGATTTGAAAGTCTTTGCAGTAGTGCTCCCATTGCCATTATAATCACTCCCATTGGGAAGCAAAATAAGTGGCATTACGTTCCTGAATTAATGTAACTGTAATTACTCTGTAATTAAGTTCACAAGCAATAAACAGAAAACAATTTATACTAAAATAGCTTTACTAGTAAGAGCATTTAAAGCACAGAGTAACTTGAGTGGCTTTTGCTGTTTGCATATGAAATTGCCACAGTGTGCTGCTATAATAAAAAAAAATCCAGGAATTACTAAATCTAAGAATTAAAAAAAAAAATACTGCTCAGGAAACAGAATTTTCAATTTCATTAAGACATTTCTTTTTTAAAAAACACCAGTTTTGTGCATTTGCAGAATTGTTAAGCACCAAGATGTTGTTTAACAGCTCTGCAAATACACAAAATAAAACCAGATCTGCAAATCTTGGCCAAGGTTATGTTAAACTCTAAGGCTGTAATACTGGTGTCTGCTTTATATTACCTGGCATTTCAAAATTTCCATAGGACTTGGCAATGAAGGAATGGGCCCATTGGAGTGCACAGGCTTTAACTTACAATCTGAGAATTGTAAGATAAAATAAGATTAATCTGATGCTGGGGATGGAAAGATGAAGCGTGGGCTGGAAGCCAGGAGATGGCTATTGGCATTGCAGTTTTCAGTCTTGGAAAATTGATTGGGTTGACAAACTCAGGCACATATTTGTGAGACACTGACAATATCCTCTGACAATAAGCCAGCTTGATCCTGGAGGCAAGTACTTCAGGGTCAGAAGGTATCTCTGTATGTATCTCTGGGAGGATGCAGTTGGGGTGGGATTCAATAGTCCTCCAGGCCAGGCAGCTGAGGCTGCCTAACTTTCAGTGAAAACTGCAGAATTTTATCTCAGAAGATTTGGAAATACAATGAACTTCTGCCTAAAAGAGCCCCAAAGCCTTCAGCTGGAAAAAACTGGGGTGAGGAAATCATTGCTACCACCATTAGCTCTAAAGAAAAGTAGTGTCTGATGCTTTTTGAAATGTCTTTGGTCATCTTTCTGGCCAGACTGAAGAAATTTCTTCATTAGGTTGTTCAACTAGGCCACTGTAGATTAGTACCTGGACAGGGAACTTTGCACATTCCCCTCCCTGCCATTTAGCACAGCCAGGGGCAAAGCTGCCTTGTCCAGTATGACAGACCAACACAGAGGATACAGATGTGTCCTTACCTGAAAGCCCAACTCAGCCAGGGATATGGTACCTCCACATCACCAATGCCATGTTACACGTCTGGGGGTGCACTTATGCTCCTCCATCTGTATACATCAAAGTGGAAAAGTTTTTTATTCAAAGGTCTTTTTGAAGTATTTGCATGCTTATGATGCTGGTGCATTACTGAAGGGTGCCCCCACCCTAAAAGATGTAGTGTGGGCTTGTTATGGTGATATGACCAACAGTTACATTTTAGCCTGCCTTTCCCTCACTTTTCAGGTGTAATCCACTGTTTTGCCTTATTTAGACTGTTACAGGTATCTGACCAAAAGCAGAAATACAGGAAAGACAGCAATGCAGTAGGAAAATACAATGCAAGGCTGATATGAAGTCCTGGCATGGACTCACTGTGAAGCCTTGTGATAAACCAGCATCCTTAGTCAGAATTTGGCAGAAAGGTCTCGGTAGCAAGGATAAAGCACTGTAACTCTATCACTTGCTGGGACTGGTTTCACTGCCTGATTTCTGAAGTGAGAAGTTTCCCTTGAGGAAAGGGAGGTAAGGAGGAAAGGAAGGCCAACATCTCCTTTAAACAAAAAGTCAGTGAAGCCTCTGTTTCAAATTTTGACTAATGGTTTAGTAAGAGCAGAGGTAATTTCTCAAAATCCAAATTAGGTCATTTTCCCAAAAGTGCACAGGCTGATTGATCATTACAGACTCAAGCTGATCATTAACCACAGCTTGTTTTCCCCTGTACAATCCTTATACTTGTATTGGATGAACAGGAAGATGGTTGAAGATCCGAAGAGAAAACTGCTCATGGTTCTTGCTCTCCTCTTGCTGCCCAGCTCAGCACGAACAGGTAAGAAAAACATGAGTGCCTGGCAAGGGATTGAAGGTTATACAGAGAAGGATCTGAATTCAGTTCTCCCTAAACAAGCTGTATGTCAAGAGGTCCTGGCAAAAACCTTGTTAGGTGCTGGGGACAAAAAGTAGTGCAAGAATGGTCCTTTCTTCTCTTATGCTTTGATTCAATCACTCTCAGTGATTGAATTCCATTAACCTGATTTACAAGAGTGACCCAGGTTTGCCCTGAAGTGTGAGGAAAAGGGACCACTTGGACTCTGGCAATGGCATCTTTGCCACATTGCTTCAAAAGGTCAGCAAGTGTGATCTGCATTAGCTGAGAGAAAAATAAACAAATGCCACAATTCCATTTCTTTCTTTAATTGTACTGTCAATGAGACTGCCTTAGTGATCACATCTACAGTCACACATCACCTGCAGCTTCACTGCAGTGCACCTCCTGCCTTACCTTTACTGATGATCCCCCTCATCTTACGCCATTTCTGACACCATGCTGGCACTGGACCCACTTTTGCTACTTAGACTGGCTCATGACCTACATTTCCTCCAAGCTGATCTCTAAAAATATCTCTTTCTTCCTTGTCAGTGCTCAGGAAGACAGAAATAAACAAGAGCAAGGAATAGTCACATCCTTTTAGGGGAATCTGAATATTGAATCACGCCCCTTTGTGCTGACCTGTAGGCTGTGTTTTGTCTAGCTGGTGTAAAGTACCTTCTGAGGGAAATTGGGAAGCTGGTTGTCTGATTTAAAAATACATAAATGAATTATTATTTTATCATATGTCAGATTCAAGGCTGCTTCACCTCCTCCAGTCCAGAAAGGGAAGGTGCACATATTGTCATTGCAGCAGGATGCCCTATACCAGCTCTTCAAGTGGCACCGCTAGTGACACACACTGCTGAACCTTTGTGCTTGCTTTCTAGCCTACATTTGCTCAGGTGTAGCTCATAGCTGCAGATCAGATGTTTATTTTTTTCTGCCTAGTGAAATTGCTACCTTCATTTTCCTGATGAATTAGAATGAGGGGTGGTTTTGTCCCATTGCACAGACCCAGACTAAGTGTGCCACTCCCTCCCTCCTGTGCAGGGAATACAGACAGGCTCTCAGAGCATCACTGTGTGGACTTCCAGAGAGCCAACCTCCTGCGGGGCAGCAAACTCAAGGTCCAGTTTCTGCTGTTCACTTCCTCGAGCCCCAACTGTGGAGAGCTGATTTCAGCTGATGATGGCATCAAGAACCGCAGCTTCAACAGCAGCCTGGACACCAAAATCATCATCCATGGCTTCAGGTGAGAGACAGAAGAGCACTGTGACTAGGTTTTCACTGGTGAATTAAACACTGCCCGAGCTTTCCCAAACACTGGGTGGGCTGGCATGTCCTGCTTGTGTGGCCTTCTTGTCTCCTCAGCAGAGTGGCTGCATGAAAAACAACTCCTAAGAGCACAGACTGGGATTCTCACCCCCAAACTGGACCCAGGAATTTTATAGGAGGCTGTTGGTGGAAAATGCTGCTGATACCCCACATTACAGCACAATTTGAAGTCCTTTAGTTTGTGACTAGTTGCCTTTTCTTGTGTGTGCTTCACACCCTTTGGAGCCTAAAAAAGTTAGAAATTAGTATAAATTTCCTCTTTCTTTCTTTCTTTCTTTCTTTCTTTCTTTCTTTCTTTCTTTCTTTCTTTCTTTCTTTCTTTCTTTCTTTCTTTCTTTCTTCCTTCCTTCCTTCCTTCCTTCCTTCCTTCCTTCCTTCCTTCCCCTTTTCCCTTTCCTTTTCCCTTTCCCCTTTCCTTTCCTTTCCTTTCCTTTCCTTTCCTTTCCTTTCCTTTCCTTTCCTTTCCTTTCCTTTCCTTTCCTTTCCTTTCCTTTCCTTTCCTTTCTTCTGTCTCTCTGTTTCTTTCCCTCTCTTCCCACATCTTTCTCTTTCTTTCCTTTTTTCAACATTGTTAGTTGCGAAGTCTTTTCTTTAAGATTCTTGTCCCTTTAAATTGTCTTCTTGGATTTCATGCCAAATAGCCTGGGTGAGTGAGCCATTTAGAACCCCAAGCAGACAGATTATCCTTCTGTTCTTGAAAGTGTTTGGATTGGAGCTGGGTTTTTCTTTTTAACTGCCATCATTCTGCAAGCTTCTGTGCCATTTTTCAGTCAGGTGTGACCATATAATATTATTTGTTTTGAAGTGCAGAAGCCTGAATAGAAAGTGCATAGAAAACCAGGATGAAACCACAGCAGATACTGCAGGGTCTTCTCAGAAAACCAGCTGTTGCCTTCAAGAGAGACAGCACATTCTTCACCAGATGACATTAGGGGAACTGGGCAGAACACAGCCTCCTTGGTTTTCCTGGAATTCTTTAGTATAGATTCTTATTCTTGATTGTCTAGAAATGAGAAAATGTAGCAATGAAAACCAGGTGATCTGGGCAAGGACTTCCTGCCAGTGGCAGCAGAGAAGGATCCAGGTGTTCCCAGTCACCTCACTTACTCCACGTGGGCTCTCTGGTGGCTAAATGAACCACAGAGACAGTGAGATCTCAGCCTGTGCCCTGCAAATATTGTCTCATTCATTAAAACATCTGGTTCCCTCCCAGATCAGAGCATTCTGGAAAGTGTTATTACACCACCACAAAAAAACCAAAAAAATCCAGATGTGGGTGTCTAGCACCAAAAATAACTTCCAGCAACTGTCTGGCAGCCTCCTCTGAGACATGGGAAGCCTCAGCACCAGAGAACAACACAGTGGCACAGGCCCTGCCTGGGGAACAGCTAACATTCTTGTCTCTGGTGACTCCTCAGGGCTTTGGGTACCAAACCTTCCTGGATTGAAGGGCTTGTCCAGGCCATACTGCACACCAGCCAGGTGAATGTGATTGCAGTGGACTGGGTCTATGGATCTACAGGAGACTATCCCTCCGCAGTGGAGAATGTCACACAGCTGGCCCTTGCCATCTCACAGTTCATCAGCAAGCTCCTGGTAAGCCACTGTGCATTTCCAGTGCAGGGGAATGGCCAGGGAGCTGCTCCCAACCTGCTCTACCCAGGAGTTGGACAAGTGGATTTTTTATTCCAGATTTTTCCTTTTACCCTTTTTCAATCCAGGCTTGACCATGCCACCATTTTTCTGCTTCCTTTGGACTTTTGACATTTTCTGGAAAAAATCCCAGTTGTCAGCTCTCTCTCCAATTCAGAACAAACCTGAAGTCTGCTTTGGGTTTCTCAGATCCATATTCACTGGACAGTCTTCTTCTTCTGCTGAGAAATTTTGTCCAGGAAGCTAGAGGGAGTGAGATTTGAGGCTAGATTATATTTGCTCTGGGCTTCAGATAGACTTCCCAGTATGTGGAAATACCCAGATGTGCCCCATTCTGTTCGTGCCAAGCACAGCTGAACAAGACTTCTGCAATCAGGGGGATGAATCCTTGTGTTAACCAGCTACATGTAAACTCTCCATGAACTGTTTGCAGTGCTGACCAACCTGTTTAGGGCTGGGTTTGCATCTGTGGACCTGAAGAAAGGTCCTGAAAAACAGAAAGTGCAACCCATCATTTCCTTGAGTATTTGGTTTCCCACTGTACACCTCAACAGCAGTCCTACATTAGGAGAGTTATAGAGCTGCCATGTGGGCTGGCACAGGGTATTTCACCTTTCTGCTCCAGAAAGAGTAACTTGTATTCTTGTCACCCTGCAGGCCCTGGGAGTCTCAGGGACATCTATCCACATTATTGGGGTGAGCCTGGGAGCACATGTGGGGGGCCTGGTGGGGCACTTCCACGGCGGCCGCCTGGGACGGATAACAGGTATCACATTCTGAGTCTGGGAGCCTCACCTGTCCTTCGGGAGAGAGAATGAAAGAGCAAGAATGGTCTTTTCATTTCATAAGGCTTATGGGCTTCTCCCTAGGTTCTGACAGTGCCTTTCCAGCATCAGTCCCCTCCATGCTGCCAAAAGAACACAAGTATTTGCAAAAAGGTGCTTCCACCTCTGCTACACTCTTCAAATTGGTGCCAGCTTAGCACTGGTACGAGTGCTCATTACCAGTGAAAGCCCACAACACCCAGAAGCTTTGCTTCCAAATTGTAGCATGCACATGAGGTTTTTAGAATCAAAGCCCGCAATGCAGTTTTGGGGGGATCAGCAGGAGTGAGCTGCTCTGCAAGAAAACATGAGCTGAGAGCCAAGGGGACACTAAGGTGGGCAGTGGCCCCACAGACGAGGGATGAGTCCTACTGTGCCTGGGGCAGGAGAGCAGAGCAGGTGCAGTGACAAGAACCAGGGTTATGCACAGTCCAGTTTGTAGTGATAAGGCAAGGCCGAGACCAAGCTGGGAAGTCAAGTCAGGACCAAGGCTGACCAACAAGGCAAAGGCCAGGGCATGGCATCCCTACCACACAGCTCAGGCATGGAACAAATGCAAGAAGAACCTGAGCCAACATTGGGAAGACCCAGATGAGGCTCCTTGCTGTTCTCCCCCATAAGCTGGCTGTTTTCACAGTAGGCTGGGCTAATGCCACCCAAACAGAGTGTGTACCAAACAGAGCTGACCTTAAACACAGCCAGAGGTGTGAGGAAGAGACTCCACAGGGGGAATTGCAGAGCAAAATGGTTATAGGCTGATCCTGTCACTTAGAGGTTTTGGTGCACTCAGGACCTGTTCAGCCTTTAGGTGTGAAGCATGAATAAAGTCACAGAATCATTTAGGTAAGAAGAAACTTTGGAAGGTCTCTCTAGTCCACACACTACCACCACCACCACCATCACCCCTTCTCAAAGTGAGGCTACATTGTATGTCATATCAGACTGTCAAGGGTTTTACTAAATTCTGGGAATGACCAACAGAGATTCATTTTGATAGGAGGGGAATGCCACTACGAAGGAACAGACAAAGTCTCCAGCAGTGTGGCCTGAACTCCTGCTGCCTCAGCCCATGCTGGTCTGTCTCACAGAGGTATCCTCAGGAAGGGTCTCACTCCACTCTTGGCTGGGCAGTCCAGAGAAATGTTGGTCCTGTTTTCTCAGATACCCATGCTGCATGAAATACGGGCTTTTCTTTACAGGAAGTGAACTTCATGTTGAGCCCTTGTTAAAGCTGTGAGTCAAAGTTTACATTAAGAAAAATTTAGAGTTGCCTCTGTCCTGCACTAGAATTTTATGATCAGTGATCTCTTCAGATGAGCAGAAGCAGACACAATTCCATGAAACCACAGTAATTAACTTCAGAGTCAAGCACTCTTTCCTTATATGTTGTCCACATGTAATAGAAGCTTTGCAGATTTATTTATTCCATTTTTAACT
The DNA here is from genome assembly GCF_028551555.1 of Melozone crissalis. Lineage (NCBI taxonomy): Eukaryota > Metazoa > Chordata > Aves > Passeriformes > Passerellidae > Melozone > Melozone crissalis. The sequence goes on along the minus strand of NW_026535786.1, from coordinate 15,428,182 downwards.
CTGCTCGAATACAATCCCTTTTCCACATTCCTGTTTATCCTGTGATTTCATAGGCACACTGGGCATTGCAGATTCCAGTTCAGATTTAGGATCCTGAAGACAGGTTGGCGTAGACCCAAGATATGCCTGATCTCATCTCCTGCCTCCTCACAAATTCCTCACACAGGAATTTGACCCCAGAGCCACAATTTGCTGGAGTGTATGTTCATATTAGGTTTCTGCCTCCTCACTAAGAATTTTATGCCATGCTAAATAACAATTTTCAGTATCTTTTAAAGCTTATAGCTACAACTTGGTCTGTGGAAGTGGGTGGGAAACCTCTCAGCTTTTTGTGCATATCAAGATTAAAGAGCATTAAAGTTTTATTTTTAGCTTTTATTTACAGAAAGAACAGAAAAGAAGGTTTTTCCTTCTTTTTCTCCTTCTCTCTCCCCTCACAAATGCAGACATGCCCATTTGTATATTGTTGATACTGCCTTCTCCATGGAGAATTAATGAGACTGAGTCCAAAGCTGTGAACCCAGCCACCTCCAAGGTTAATGGCACAAGGAGCAGATCTGCTTCCTAAACTATTGTTGCCTGGGGAATGACAAAAAGTCTTGTGAGGTTACTTTTCTAAAAAATGAGAACAGGATAAACCTCAGGAAAAAGAAACCAACCAAACAAAATCTGCTTCTTGGTATTGCCAAGGATACTTTTCTGTGTTCCTTTGAGTCCACAGAAGTTGCTCTAGGAGCAAGCCTTAGGCAAAAATGTAGATGATTGCTAAAGACTCAGTTTTATTTGTGGGGAAAGGGCTCAGAAGCCTCTTTGGTTTAAAATTGTTAGGTAGTATGAAACTTGTGTAATTCCTGAGTTGGTTAATGCCTGGGGTGCTGAATTCACTGCTGATCTGCAGTGACATTTCTCAGACTGTAGTGCTAATACACACGACAGCACAATTTGGGAAGGCATTAAAAAGTTTGATTCTCTTTCACCAAAACTCCAAGAGACACTATGCACCCACTCTGTTAGCGCTATTTAAGGCTCAGTCATGGCTTTACAGCATAAAACGTTTAGATAAAACACTGTCAAAGGGTGTGGAACAGTGGGAACAATGCAAGGAAGCTGTAGTGGAGGTTGCTTCTAGCAGAAACTATTCTGGAGCTTAATTGCTGAGACCTGGGAATAATTTATTATATCTGCCTAGCACTATTTTTCAAATTTTAATAAAATAACTGGTCCAGAAATAAGAAAGAGAGGGGCTGAAGAGTACTTGTTGAGGTGTTTGATTTTGTTCCAGCCCTGGATCCTGCAGGCCCCAAGTACACCAGAGCCAGCCCCGAGGAACGCCTGGATCCTGGGGATGCCCTCTTCGTGGAAGCCATTCACACTGATGCTGACTGTAAGCTGACTTCCCTCTTCCTCAGCCTGGCCTCCTGTTCCTCCTGACAGCATTATTGCTAAGGAGTCTGTAGGCCATTGTCCCTCTTTTTGCCAAACTACTATAAGTTCAAGTTCACTCTTGAGGAAGATTCTTATTAAGAAAGGTTTTGATGATGAATTCATACCCCAGAGCACTTCAAACAACAGACAGGCAGAGTTTGCTACAGCAGAGTGAGTTTATGCAGAACCACCTCAGCATGACTTTTACTGCCTGAAGAGAATTTATAGGTCTAGCCTCACTCTGTTTTTTCCTGCCTGATGTAAGAAAGGTGCCACCCAGGGTGCTGTTGGAAAGTAACAGAGTCAAACAAAAAGCTGATGCAACAACAGAGTAACTTCTCTAAAGCACTGAGGATCTGCATAGGCAGAACATGTACTAAAGAATAATGTGGTGCCTTTGAGTCACACCTTTTGCCTGAAGACCATGAAACTCTCAATTATCCTTCACAATCCCACATTAAGGTTGGGGTCAGTTTAGTTCTCCTTTACATAGAATCAAGACCTAGAGTTGCTGAGCTGGTGGTTAAGACACAGTTTCCAGTCATTTTGATGGCAGGGCCCAGAGCATTTTGTGCTCCATGCATCAAATCTGCACATGTAGAAGCAGGAAATCTGGCCTTGATGTCTCCAGCATTAGGGCTGGCTCCAGTACTACTAATGCTCAAGCAGTTATTAGGACCTCTCATCAACATGTAGGGTAAAGCTTACAGAAGAGCCGAGGCTGAGAATGAAGTGGCATTTCACCTCCTTTCAGATTTTGGGATCCGGATTCCTGTCGGCCACATCGATTACTTTGTCAATGGAGGCAAAGATCAGCCAGGATGCCCCCGATTCATCTCTGCAGGTAAGAACACCCTCTGGCCAAGCAGAGAGCTTTCATGGCCATTTAGCAGACTCTGAAAATGCTGTTTGGCAAGCAGCTCTTGCTACAGCCAGGGCAGTCAGCAAAGCGAGACAAACATATTCACAGCCCACACCTCTTCTCAGCAGTACAAGAAGCAGGGGACATTAAAATCACATACAGATCAAGTGTCTTGGCAGCACCACTGTCAAGAGATGTGATTTTGGTGATGCTTCTCTGTGACACAAAACCCTAGCTTCAGTAGAGATGACACTTTGCTAGAAAGGCTCTTAGGTAGCACTAACAAAAGCTGCTTTTTGTTTTCATGCTGGAAGCTGTGTCTACTTAGAGAGACAGTTTGTACAATTACTGTCCTTTTCTTCTAGAGAAGAGGACTTTCCACAGTAAACAGTGTGAACTCATTAACATTCAAATATGTTCTGTATGAGTCAGCTGCATTGAGGGTCAGCTTTCCTGAGACACCTATGTTACCTCGTTTCCCATAGCTGGGGTTTCAGTGCAGGTGGGACCCCCTTGCAGAGAGCTCAATTGATGGCCTGATTGATGGGACACTGACAGAAACATGACAGCCCTGTGGTCCCTCTCTTCCAAAGGACTCAGTCTGAGAGACAAAAACACTTCTAACTTCCTGTAGAACTTTTCTTGCAGTGGGATCTGGGCTTGTGGCCACAGAAATGTCCTGCAAAATGTTATTAATGGGCAGATCATCACTGCAGCCACAGTGTTCCTTCACTCCCAGCTCCTTGGGAATGAGCAAAAAGCCTGAAGCTGACAGGAAGACTCATGGCTGCTTTTCTCTGGTTGATGTTTTCCTTGCAGGCTACAATTTCCTGATCTGTGATCACATGCGGGCTGTGCATCTCTACATCAGTGCCCTGAGCCACCCCTGTCCCATCGTGGGCTTCCCCTGTGCAAGTCATCAAGATTTTCTAAATGGTCATTGCCTGGACTGTGCAAAACCCTTCCTGTCCTCCTGTCCCAGAATAGGTACAGTATGAGACCTGCCCAGAGCAGATGGCAATACTTTCCTGATGGTGTCAGTGCAGAGCACAGGATGTAGTCCAGATTTCTCTAAGCAGGATTTGCTTTGGATCTGTTTGGGAAGAGTGACAAGCTGTTTCATTTTCAGGCTTCTGTAGATACAATATGAAAACTCATATATTAACCAGGATAGAACAGCAAAATCTTGAACGTTTCTGATCTTTAAACATTTCCTAGATATGTGTTGAAAGAGAGTTTTCAGAATTGCCATCCAGAATCAGTAGGCAATCAGCTCAAAAAAATGTCTTGTTTAGCTGGAAATTTTAGTTCAAGCCTGAAGTCCCAGCCTTCTACACCACTCAGTGCTGCTGAGTCACCTCCTTTTCATAAATTTCTGCCATGGTCACCCCAAAGATGAACTCTTTGGACTGGTAGAAGGTAGCAGGTGCCTCTTTTAGGCTGCCGAAGCTTGGCTGTGGCATGCAAGTGTCCTCTGCTGCTATTTGCAGTATGGTACCAGAGGAACATAAAGAGAGCCCTTTTTTGGTATAGGTTCTCTCAGATCAGCAAAATGGCTGTCTCACCAAACCATTTTGCCAGCTATTCAATGATGCAAGCCACAAGTTAGGGTGGTTTCCTCATTTGACCAAGGAATTCCATTCCCCTTGTGTTTGCACTGTCATTTACATCTGCACCAAGTTTTCTGACTTGGTAGTCCTTAGTCTTGCTCATTTTGCACAGATGCAGCTGACAGCACAGTTTGTTGGCAGAGGAATGAAAAGAAAGCCACCAAGAGGTTCTCTGGGGATGATTACCTGGGGTAGCCAGAGGAGGTTTTCTGAGGGAATGTTAACATGTCTGACACCACAAACTTGTACTTGCTCTGATTTGCACTGCTCTAAGAAAGGGACCTGTTCTCCAAGACAGGGGAGTCAGGCAGGGTGAAAAGGAGGTGACTGATATATATTATATTTCTGTTATATTTCTTACTTATATTTCTGTTCTGTCATTCATGGCTTTCCCTGCACTGACTTTATTTCCCCCTGCAGGCCTGCTGGAGCAGGCAGGTGTCAACATGAGCAGGCTGCCCCAGGAAGTGAAAGTTTTTTTAATGACCAGTCCTTCAGCCCCATTCTGTGGTAAGTAGCATGAGAGAAAAAGGAGCCAGAGGGTTTTGGCCAATGAAGCAGATCCTCTGAGGAGCCCAGGTAGTTACAGCACACTGCCCCATCATAGTCAGCTGCTGTGGGCAATGGGGCCTGAGACACCACTGAAGAGAAATAACCCTGCACATCTCCATAAACAGATTTGTGAGTGTGGGCACAGCCCTAAACTAACACAGCCATGTGTGTTTCAGGGCTGAAGTACAAGGCATTGAAAATGCCTGTCTGTTCACACTGGGCTATACAGACGTGCCCCCTGTGCCTCACACAGCACAGAGACTTGATTCTTTCTTATGTCTGTTCGATCTTTTCTGCTGGTGGGGCCAGGGAATGAGTGCTAGAGCCTTTCTTCTGTCATGGGCAGGTCCTACAGAGAGTACATGTCCTCACACACACATTCTTTTCTTCTTGCTCAGTCCACCACAGCCTGGTTGAGTTCCAGCTGCAGAAGAAAAGAAACAGAGTCACCACCATTGAGATCAGTTTGAGCAGCAACAGCACCAAGGACACAGCAAAGATCATCATGTGAGTGACAGTGCTTGCTTCTGGCCTGTTTTCTCCCAGCTCCATGAGTAAGAATGTTTTATCCTAGTCCAGGAAAAGCACAACAACAGTGTATTTCCCTAAGTGATGAACCACAGCCTTGTTTCTTGAGTCCCACCCCATTTTCCTTAAATGCCTTGAAGAATCAGGCATGTGCTACCATTACTCAGTAACCCTGCCTGGGTCCATGTCTTTCCCAAGTGCACAAAGCAGTAGCAACAGCCTGGGAGCTCCAGATTTGCATCCTTTCATGTGGCTACACTGGTTCCTTTTCCACACCATACCCTGACCTGGCTCCACTTCAAACTGCAGTCACTGTCAGATAGTTATTATCCCTGCTCTGGCAGACAGGGGTGGCTTACAGCAGGGCCCCAATCCACCAGAGGCTCCAGAGGGATGGACTGGTGGCTTAGACATTTCTCTTGATGCCCAAGAGGGCAGCAGTTGCAAAGAGGAGACAAGTGCAACTCAGCACAGTCAGAAATGTGTCAGGACTTGTTGCCTCTGCAGTAAGGGAGCAATGCTCTCACTCCCATTGCAGGCAAAAGCAAGGGGCAGGGGACCAAGATCCCCTGTGTGGACAGAAAGATGCCTCTTGAAAGCACCACCCTCCACCAGACTGAGTCTGAATTAAAAGATCAGACTCCACAGCTTCCACAGCTCTTGCCACCAGGGGATCTCCCCACCACAACAAGTTCCCCAGAGTCTTCCTCACTTCTTCCTACTCCTGGCCCATTGCTCTGGATTGGGAACCACAATGCAGCTAACACATACTGCTGGCTGCCTCAGAAAGCAGGACAGCAGCCTGATAAAGAGTCCCAGCCGGCTCTCCTGGCATCACAGGGGTTCCAGTGCTGGCTTCCACACAGTCCTTACTGCTAAGCCAAAATATTGTGACCTGGAGCTAACTGTGCTGCTGATTCAGTCGTGGGCACCAGGAAGCAGGAGGAGAAATGGGGAAGGGGAAGCCACACTCCAGGGTACTTTCCAGAGTGACGCAGATGCTTGGTCACAGATTTCCAGCCAGGCACCAGAATCTGGGTTTGTACTCCAGCCTTCTGGAGCTCAGTCTGTTAACTCCTCCTGGTTTGGAAGCCAAATCTGCCTTTTCCACAGATGCCGGAGGGAAGAAATAGTGGTGCCCAGGTCAGAGCAGGAGCCATGCGGCGCTCCCACTGGCTGCTGTCGGACACCAGCTTTGGTGGGAGTCCAGCAGGAGGCATGTGAGCGCTGGAGGGAAAGGAAGTGAGCCAGGCAGGCAATCCCGAGGCTTTGCTGTACCCTCCGGTTTAATGAGACAGTGGAGTTGGAGCAGGGTAACCGAGCCAGAGATGCCCTGCGGGGGGGAGCAGCAGCTGTGTTTCTCTTAAATGCCTTTCTTAGAAGCACAAGGCTAAACTGAAAAATTTGCTTACAGCAATAAACCTACAGATTTGAGAGTATAAAATTGAAGATACCCATTTTATTTCCCACTAGTAGCAAAGGGCAAATTTCCCTGCTGTAGGCAGAGCTCAGCCTTCCAGTGCAGTCAAGCTCAGAGTATCAAATGCGCATCTAAACATAGATCCTCACATCACAGTTGAGACACTGATCGATCAGTGACTTATCTCAGATGATCTGTCATGTATATCATGCTGCAGTTTCCCAGAAGTGCAGAGGGACTTACTTGGGAGTGTTCAGCTAAAGGACTCACATGGTTGTGTCTTGCCTCAAACTGCCCTTGTCATCTCCTCTCCCAAATATCCACTCCAATCTTACTTCTTCCCCACATGTTGCTCAGAATGCCCCAAGAGACATGTCCCCAGGCTTCAGCAGCTGACATGGATGGGCCTGATGAGTGAGGAGTTTGTTACACAGGACACTTCCCAGCTGCACTGCTGTGTGCTTACACATCACATGACATCATCCCCCATATCCAAGAAAACATACCTCTGAAGCCAGCCAAGTCTCATAAATCCATCCAAACGTTGTGCAGGATTGGACCAAGTGTCAGTCCCAGGAGTGGCTCTTCCAACATGGTTAACTGTACTGCATTCCTCTGTCCATGGACAACATGCCATAGAGAGATGGCCTCCATTTGCTATCCGTTATTCACTTTTATAACCACAATTTTGCCATGTTTCTTATTTTGTAGCAGCTTCAAGTCAGACAAAGACACACAAAATCCAGCAACTGCTGCTGCAGTCTAAGGGAGGACTGGGTGTGCTGCTGTGGGTTGGCTGCTGTGAGTGCTGCTGTAAGCCTGTGCCTGAGAGTTACTTTGGTTGGCAGAATTGTAGGCTCTTCCTGACCCTTTTGTCACCTCTCCCCTTTCCCTGCCATCATGTTTCTGATCAGACAGTCACCCAGGTGGTTCTGGGACCGTGCCAAGCCAGCTGCACACGTCATTCTTCATGGGCACAAGGAAATCAATGATCTCCATGCTCTAGGAGGTGCCAAATAGATCAAGGGCAAGGCACCCTGGATGGACTCCATAGAAGGGACTTAGAATACCTGGGCAGCACAGATCTGTTGCACACAACTCACTGGGCTCTGGTCACTGGCTCATTACCACACCTCTGTCACTTCTCAGTTCACATTGCCTGGGTAAGAGCACAGGGATGGACATAGGTCTATCTATCCAAGCATCCACCTTCAACATGATCAAAAACAATTAGCTACAGAAGAGTATAAAAAATATCTCTTAGCAAGCATGTAGCAATACTTCCCCAAAGAGTTTCCCTGTGTCTAGTTACATCTCAGGGACTTTCAGAGCCAAAGATGAGATCATTATCCTTACTAGCTTCTGTATTCCACAAACCTGTCCAGTCTCCCTCCCTTGACTTGTACAGCCATATGAACTTCCTGGCATTCACAACATCCCAAAGCAAGGATTATAACAGCTGGAAAGGAGTGGTACTCCTTGCAGTGGGCATTCTTTTTGAGCCTGACACCTCTTAGCTTTCTTTGAGGACCCCAGTTTGTGTACTGATCCCCACTGATCCCTATCCATGCCATTCACCATTCCATAGATGTTGACTTGTCTACTGCTTACCTCTCTGTGGCAAGCTGAGCAGTGTCTCAATCAATATGCAACAGTAAGAAGAGTTGGTGATGGAAGGAAGGCAATTAATACAGCAATATTCCTGAATACAGAGATAAAACATGGAGAGACAGCCTGTAAAACATTCATGCAGTGTCTTATTTTGACAGACGAGTCTTCTCACTCCATTTTGTTATGTGAGGGCTTCACAACAACACTGCAGATTCCTCCAACGTTTCGATGGATGTGCACTGTATTTGCAGGCTGGCTGAACACATCCCTCACATCTCTCATCCTGCCTTGCAGACCCAAGGACCAGGAGACAGGCAAACGGCTGCTGGCACACCGAGTTCCCCTCTGCCAGATAAACACTGTGACCCTCAAGTATATCCCCAGGAATCATTTTTGGAGCAAGGATGAGCCATCCATTGTTGGCAAGTTCTGTGTAGCACCACTGCCTCTCAATGGCAGGTAAGCCTCAGGAATGTCATACAGAGATGCACTGAGCCTATGGACACAGCCTGTGGTTTGTTTTGCATTTTTTCTTCCTGTTTAGGGAAACACTTGAAGAGGGTTTTGCATCACCTCTGTGTCCCTATGTAACCCATTTTGTACTTGTGAAAGAGAAAAGCTACAAAGGTAGTTGTCTGGGAGTTTTTTAAAATTCTTCCCCCAAGATAAAAGTGTTGTGCCATAGAAGAAATAGGGCTGCAACTCACATCACCTTGCTGATACTTAAGTTACAAACCATGGCAAAAGCTTGTACTAACTAGAATTTATTCTTTTGTCCTTGTTTGCCCTCTCCATCTTCCCCTGTCTAAAATGGGCCCCCATGTAAAATATGACAGGTAAACATTTTTCAGTGTGAGACAACAGAAGAACAATAGTATATTTCTATGTCTTATACAGCAAGGTTTATAAAGCTCTAAGGCTATAGACAACCATTTTGGCATTTTCTAGGTCAGACATGGTAGAGTATTTGCCTTCAGCCATAGTTGCCTTTCCCAGAGTAAAAGCAGCCAAGTCCTTCTCATTCTGAGAGAGTTAATTGTCTTCTCCATAATGCAACATTCTTGACAGGAGTTTCGCAGATCCAAAGTTCTTGCAGGCAGGACAAAACAGCTGGGTTTATTTTATACACATTCAATTGTCCATCCACATTGTTGCTGAAATGCTGGCTCAAGGCTGCGGCAAGCTATGGATACTTCAAAGTAGGTTCAAATTCTGTTTTGATGGACAGTAAGGAGGCTGAAGTTCTACTATCTATCTATTTATCTATCTATCTATGTCCAGTAGGCTCAGACGGGGGAAGAAAAAAGGCAATCCTATACAAATACCAGGTACTCCCTTGAGTATAAGGACTATTCCTTACTAGCATGTTTTGCACTCCAGAGTTGGGATGGATGTTTTTACCCCTTATGAATGGGACAGCAAGGGACATTACCTGAAAGAGGTGCTAACCTGCACCCCTGGAAGCACTGGACTTGGCTTTGGTACAGGTAGAAATCTGTAGAGTTGCACAGGCTCACAACTGTGCTCCTGTCACTACGCTGGGAGCACTCAGAGCAGCAGTGGTGCTGCCCAGGTCAAGGGAAAGGAGAAGGACACAAGTCCATTCACATCCTTCCTGCCAGTTCATCCCAGCCAGAGCACAGCACCCCATTCCCTATCCTTGGCAAAGCAGTTCAGAGTCCAGCACTTTTCTTGCTTCTGTGTTAGGGTAGGAACCTGCACCTGCCAATGCCCAGCCTGACCTCTCTGTGCTCTTCCCACAGCAGGACAATGTCATGTCTGCCCTGGAGCCTCACCCTCCCCAGCAAAACAGACACCTCCTATGACCTGCCTGCTGCTTGTGCCTAGCTCTGCCTTCAGGACACACAGAACCAGAAAAGAGTCCTAAATCTATTGCTGCTCTCTTCTCCCAGATGATACTTTCACCATAAAACTGGATGGGTTTTTTACTCCCTGCATTGGAGACAAGATGTCAAGGAAAAGAAGTGCATGGCAGATTGACAAATACAAGGTTAACTTGTTACAGCAAAATCTTCCAGTTAAAAGACTGGATTGATGCTTTTGTCTCACAGGTTCTGTATCCAGCTCTCAAAGTGAGACAGGAAAGTCATTTAATCTCAAGGCTTGAATCTGTATGAAAGAAGGAGTGGATAATATAATTCTTTTTATAGTGGGAGTATTAGTATAATTCATTAGTGATTTATATACAAACTGTTCTGTAATCTTCATATTAAAGGTGAGAGCTGTTATTTTTCCTCAACAAGAGGAAAGTGTGTTCCAAGTCTGGCACATGAAGGAGTCATTCTTAGCCAGAGTTCCAAAGGAAACTCACTAGTCCCATCCACAAACTGCTTTCAGAGGGAGACCCTATTGATTTCACAGCACATAAATCTCTCTGAAGCTCACATGAAGTGAAGCAGGCACCAGGAGCAGCACAGAGCTCTCACATCCCATTTTGCACTGCTTTCACCATCTGCCCAGAATAGAAGGTAGTAGGAGAATGGAGCACTGTAGCCATAGGGTCACCTACCACAAATGAATCCCAGGAGCTCAGCACAGCCATTCAGACCTGAAAAAGTAGTTGAAGTCTGGAAATAATTGGTGAAAGATTACAGTGGGATGCATGAAACAACACACCCACACCTTTTCCACACCACGATACGTATGCAAATTAAAGAGGTGACAAGTCTTTCATAATTTCTGACCACAAATCACATCTTCTGTTGACCATTTTCTCTGGTTCCCTGTACTGTCTTCACTGAGAGATAGAAAAGTGCACCAGGAATTCCATGATCAGGGATGAGGGACATGCTAAAAGCATTGAAGAATTGTCTTAAGTCATTTGCCACGAGCTGTCACTCCTGCTCCACTAGACAGTGTCACAGCAGGATTAGCTCCTGCTTTCAGTTCACATCCAAGATTTTGGGCCCTGCCTCATGGCTGTTTGGAAGGACAGCTAACAAACACCATTTCCAACACGCACTTGGGAGGGGGATAGAGCTGGACTCTGACAACCTGAGAGAGATCCAGGTTAGTTGGCCCCATGATTGAAGAGTTTCCTGGGATCTTCTTGTTGAAGACTGGAATATAAGCTCAGCAGACACCTGTGAAGGGCAGTGTGTAATTCAGCCCAGCCTGGTCCACTGCTTCAGCCAGGTGCATAAAGCACCTCGACAGATGGACCCAGTTCCACTGCACATTTCAGCTCCTTTGCAGAAGAGACCCCAGCAGCTCCCATGTCAATCTGCTGCAGACATTTCTGAGCTGTGAAAGGCAGTGGGGTCAGGCTGAAGCACCAATGCATTGACAGAGCATGGTAACAACCATGAGCAGGATGATTCCCAGGCCTGGGGCAGCCCCATTCTCCTGCCCTGGTGTGGCAGCAAAGGCGAGCAGTGCAAGGAGCTGAGTACAGATCCCACATACCCACCATTCCAGAGGCCCTTGGCAAGAGTGCCAGATCCCAAGGGCACAGGTTTTTCCCAGCTGAGACTTGTGAGACAGGCCAAACCAGAGGCTGGGCCACAGCCCCTGTGTGAGCAGGGCAGGGCAGGGCAGGTGGGCCTGCCTCCACCAGCCCAGGGCTTGCACAAAGCCAGCCCCACAGGCAGAATGGCTGTGCCCCAGCATGGCTGTGCCATGAGGCACTGAAGGACACCCTTCCCTGTGCTGAGGGAAGGACCAACATTCCTTGCTCTTTCCCTGAATACCTGCCCTGGAGAGGCTCTCCACTGCTCAACTTGATTGCACCAGGCTCTGTGAGACAGAGGATTCTTCCACAGGTACCTCTAATTATCTGACTGAGAAAATGGCTGGGGAAGCTCAGGAGACAAATACTGTTGCAGCCGAGCTTGGAAGAGGCCTTCTATCTCTACACTATTTTCATTAAGGCATTGTCCTTCCTACCAATGGCTGCACTCTTCACAGATGTTTTGTATCCATTACTTTCTTCATTTGATGTTGTGCACTCTGAGGTCACACCCACCTCGAGCACATAAAAAAAGAGTTCTTTCCTACACCTGTTCCCAATCTCAATTCCTCCTCTTTCTTATTTCAAGAATCAATGCAAACAACCAACCAGAAGTCTCTTTTCACCAGCTTCTTTGAGAAGTTGTGCTTGTCATAAATCGAAATCCTAACTCCTGGAAAAGTCATTTCTGGTCTCACTAGAGTGGATGCTCAGCAAGATGCACATCATCAAACTCTCCATTGCAAGCCTTTTACCAAAGCTGTCAGGCCCATTTCCCCTTGCCCTATCCACTCTGTGCCTGGAGATCACCTCAAGTGATCTCCCTCTTCAAATCCTCCCTCCCTCCCTCCAGCTGTTTTCTCCCTCTTCAAATCCTCAAACACCAGTAGTTTCATCTCTGACTTTAATGGGAATCATTGAATCAAAAGGAACACAGATTCTGCAAGCAGGCTGGTATTGCTTGCAGGATTTTGGTGCACTTTGGTGACAGAGCTGCTGACAACCTCAGAGAGGCAGGACTAGAAAACAGACCGTGGAAGCACGCTGGGGAAGGCAGCTCTGGTGAACAGCCATGGGGTGGGAGGTGCTGGAGTGTCACACTGCAGTCCTAAGCATGTGCTTCATGTGCTCCTGAGTGTAGATATCTGCTGGCAGACGTCTCTGCATGCTAGAGTGTCTCTGGTCAAAAACCTGTGTGAGCATCTGCTCCCTTGGAGGGGCTCCGGGATGAAAGCAGCCTGTTGTTCCCTAGAGTTCGGGGGTCTGAGTGGGAGCCAGAGGGGCTCGTCCTTTGCAGAGGGGGTGAGAGCTCTGGAGATGGTTTTCAGAGGCTGCAGAAGGAATCAGTGGAGGAGGGAGGAAAATGGGAACAGGGAACAGAGGGGGGAGGGAGAGAGAGGGAGAGAGAGAAAGAGAGCACACCATTACTACCATACTTTCAAATTTTTCCAAGACACAAACCTCATGGAGCCCACCATTACCTGTTCTTCTCCCCTCCTCTCCTAAATGACAGTGCAAAAGTGCAAAACTATGTAATTCCTCAACAACTGATAAATCAGGAAACAGGGTTATGCACCCATTCTGAGATGGCAAAAACAAACCCTTCCACAAAGCTTCTGCGATATTGGTTAAACAAAGCCCACAGCTCCTTTGCTTTTGCTCTCAAAGCATGTACAAAACGTTAACTACTAACTTAGATACCAAGTTGCAGACCATCAAGCATCCATCCACCCATCTCACCCACCAAATAGAAAGACAGCCCCAAGATGTAATTGTAAAAAAAAGGTAGCAACAGCTACACATCCTGCAAGCACTTGATAGCAACAAACTAGAAAAAATGTAGTATGAACAGGAGAAAGAGCAGGTGGCTCTTGGTTGTTTAAATTTCCTGGCAAGGAATAAAGCTTAGTTTCCTCTGGAGCACTAAGCTAAACTATACTGTTAAAGCAAGTAGTGAACAGAACCTTTGAACCTGCCTCCTTCGAACAGGCAGCATCCTCCTTAGAGAATGAATGTGCTCATCAGTGGATATCACAGTCCACCTTACTCATTAGCAGACTAGAAACGCTTTCAAGGAACTAACTGACATGAATAGTAGGCCAATATATCTTCCATGAATGTTTTCTTGTGCATGACCTTTGTAGCACTTTGGGCATTCAAGAATTGCCCTCCTGAACAGCAGTGTTGCAAGGTGGCTGCTGTAGTGACAGAAAAGGAAAAAGAACATCACCCACAGAACCGCTTCAGCAGGGGGAATTTAGAGAGCTGCAAGGTGATTACCCACATTGGGAGTTAGTGGGAAAGGAGATGAGAGCACAGACCAGGGGAAAGCCCCAGGGGAGCTCTGACCTCAGGGATGAAGAATGACACTGCAGGGGATTTCCCTGTTTATTACAGATGTAGGAAAAAGTTAGGAAAGTGCTTTACCTGAGCCATGGCAGACCTGCTCAGATTATTTGCTGAGCTGTGACCAGTTTTTAGACAGAGTGAAAACCTGCAGCCTCCCCTGTATCACTAGTTTTTGTGGTGAGGCACTCAAGTCACTGTGGAATATTGTCCAGATGTGACAACTGCTGCTGTGCCACTGGGATGTGATATGGGATGTGATGGGATGTGATGTGGTTAGGACACACAAGTGCCAAGTAGGGTAACAGGGAAGTTCTCATTCCACCACTATGAGCACACTAAACACAGTTTTGGATTCCTTGTCTAATTACCTTAAAAATTCAAATACCACACTGTCTATTGTCTCCTGACTGACGGACATGGAAGATCATCTTCCTCTCCCACCTCAAATACAAGCCAAACCTGGCTTTTACTGCAGGTCTCTGCTGCCAATAGCAGCACTCTTGTCTCTGTCACAAGATCTAGAAAGACAAGAGCTTCCAGCTCACAACAGGACTGTGTGAAAGAAAGAATAGCCTTTTGCTGTGTAGCAAAGTTTTGCCCAACACACACACACACACACACCCTTGTGTGTATGTTCACAGTATTGCCTCACTGCCAAAAATGGGTGGAAATTTTCCAAAAAAGCTACAATGTTACTTGCCTTCTTCCTTTTTTATTGCATTTGAAATTCTGGTTTTATTGAGCTTGATCAACCAGGAGAATTCTACCAGTGATCTGGAATGGATATCCTCCGTCTGAGAAGGCAAAATAGAATCAAAGCACAGGAAAAGTGACTTTGCTGTGCTCACAACACTACTTGCATTCACTTGTGATTGCAGTTTTCACAGACACTCCGACAGCAAGGATGAAGAATGCCTCATAAGTGATTCAGTGTTCCTGCCTCCCCAAGTAAGGACTGAAAAAGTTGCAATTTCGTATCTCCAGCAGCCTACCAGAAAAACCAGGGGCTTCACATTCCTAGAACAAATGTGGATTTTTTTTTTCCTCTCTCTGCCTCCTAAAAAAGGAAACAACAACCAACTACAAAAAACCAAACAACCCCAACAACAAAACCCTAATCAAAACTCTTGCTAGCTCTTTATCTGATCCAGCCACAAACAAATACACTTGTTCTTTCCCGGGTCACTTTCTTCCTATCCCAGGTAATATGAAGGATACTGCAGACTTGTCAGGGCTCTTGCCAGGAGCCAATGCTCCCTGCCACTGGGTCCACAGCACAGGCCCAAGCAGGCACAGAGAAGAGCAGGGTGCAATGTTGCTTTGTTCAAGGCTGCCTGATGGAAGGCAGCCACCCCAGCTGCAGCCCAGCCCTGCAACTTCCTTCCTGCTGTGCAGACCCAACTGAGACACATGCAGGGGTCACTTCTAGGACAGAAATCCCAGTCCCAAGCTTGGGGCCTGGCAGCTGGATTACTGTGGGCGGCAGCAGGAATGCACATTTTGGGGTCTGCAGCTGGTGTGTAGCAGCTGGCATGCAGTGGCTGGCTAAAAGTAGCTCAGGCTGGAATTTCTCTCTTGGCCACTTGGATTTGAATTTCAAGCACAAGCCACTCTCCCATCTATTTCTGTTTGCCTGCATTGTTGTTCTGCTCCAACAGCCACCAGGCACAAGAACGTTTTTCCCTTGTAGAGTAAGGAGCTGGTATTTTGGAAGAGAGTATCTCATTCCCACTCACTGCAAAGCAGAGTTTGGGGCATCTTAAAACAATGCTTAGCCTGTCAGTCCACCTAGGGTGACTGGAGGAAAGACCTATCCCACCCAGGGCAGACTTTTCAACATCTTCCTGATCTGGCAGAGATCAGAATCTCAGCAGAAACAAGGAGGACAGATCTAATGCTGGGATGAACTGTGGTGGGCAGGGAGAGGAAGGACTCTGAGCTTTGTCCCCTTGCCCGGACTGAATACTTGCAGGGTTATAGCAATTCCTTGCTACCAATCTGCTATAAACCCTGGAGCTGTTTCTAGTCCTGTTGGCATCACCTGGGATGTGGGCTTTCTCACCTGCAGAGCTCTTGCTCAGCTCAGTATTTACTGGACTATCTCCTGGCATAGCTCTACCTCATTGTCTCTGTGACCACTGGTATAAGCCTGGACACCATTTCAGTGTTTCTGCCTCTCTTCAGGGATGGGGAGAGAACTGGACAGGGAAGAGCTTTCTATGGCCAGGTTACTGACCCTTCTACCCCACAGCACAGCTGGTGCCCGGAGTCAAGCTTCTGCCCTGCTGCTTTTCCTTAGGAAAAGCACATAGCTTGAGCCCACCTTCTGGCATTCCTTGGGGCAGCGGGCCAAAAAACACCGCAGAGGTGCAAACCCACGGCAAAGGGGGTCCAGCGCTCTGTCCAGGCAGATGCAGCACGGGAAAGACTTGCTCTGCAAGTGGGTACTTACGCGAGGGTCCCACACAGGGTGAGGTGTGCCCGTGCCAGGAGTGCCCTCACTTCATATACTCCCCTTCGCTCACATAGTCCATAAAAGACCCCGGCAACTCAGCAAAATCTTCCAAGACAAGACTGGTGGAGTCCTCACCCAGCAGATCACTGTCGGGCCGGGACGCCCGCGGGCGCGGGGCCGGCGGTGGCGGCGGCGGCTGCGGCGGCGCCTCAGAGACGCCGGCCTGGCCAGGGCCCGGCAGCAGCTCCTCACAGTCCTCCGACTCCCCCTCCGAGGAGGCCGGCCCAAGGACGTGGTAGAGGCTGGGCAGGCGGATGTCGAAGCGAAGGCCAAACTTGGCGAAGAGCTTCTCGTTGAGGGAGTAGAGCTTCTCCGAGATGTCATAGCCCAGATGGGAGGAGAAGAGGCGGGCGATGTAGCGGTCCTTCCTCAGGAGGAGATACAGCTTCTTCCTCGGCCAGGTGATGTAGCTGCAGTCGGTCTCGGCTGTCAGCGTCACCTGTGGGGCAGGGAGTGAGTGGAGTAAATCCCAGTGCCTGGGCGGGGTCACCCACCTTGGAGCCATGGGCTTCACTCCAGGGAATGCCCTCAGACCCTTCGAATCCTACTTTCCTTGGAAATGGTGGGGCTGGAGAGCCAGATTGTCCTGGTTGAATGACTGGATAAATCCTTACCTGATGCTGTTTCCTCTCCTAAGAAGGCAAAGACCCCTTTTTCCTATGCAATTAGTAGCACATCCTCATTTAACCCAGCCACATGGATGGCTATGATTCACCCTCTTGCTTTCAGATGATGCTCCCTATCTACGTCTGAGGGATGGAGCTGAAATGAACAGGGCAGCACAGACATCCCTATCCCTCAGAAATGCTACAGAGGAGGCTATTTTTGCCTGCCCAACCAGCCTGAGTTGCCAGCAAGGAGCCCTGGGGGAGGCTGCTGACCCAATGTGCTGCTGGATTGCAGAGCCCCCCAGGCCCTGATCCAAGAAGGCCCTGAGTGTTGGAAGGACCACCTGAAAGGCTTCCCTGATCATCCTGTGCCTGAGGGACATCCTGTCTCAGCAGTTCTGCTAGACTCTGTAGGGCTGAATGGCCCTGAAGGACATTGCAGCACAGCTCAGTGAGAGAGGAAATAAAAGGTTTTATTGTGTTCATGTATATGTATAAAACTCCCAAGGATTTATCGGATTGATTTTAGAGAACATTTCATTTTCCTTCTGGTTTTGCCAGTGTAAAGAGAGACCTTTTTCCCCCTAAGTGTAGGACAAGAACAATTTCAGTCAAAAACATTATATAGTATGTAAGTGTGTATAATAACAAATAATAATAATAAAGACAAGAAATGCAGGAAGGGTCAAGCTGCCCTGGGCCAAAGAAGAACATCCGAGTGTAATGGAGACACTGGCATGTGAACAAGTGCCGGAACCAAAATATCCCGGGGGCTCCCTTTCACTCTGTGCCCAGGGGTCTCCTTGGTCAGCCGCCATGGCAGAGGGCCACTGGGAAGCTGAACATGGCTTGGCTGCGTGTGTGTGTCCTTGGGTTTGATATTTGATGCCATTGCCCTGCAAACAGCTGTCTGATGAAAGAAATATAGGAGATAAAACCTGAGAATTTTCCCAGGCCAGGAAAGCAAAAAGAAGGGTCACACAGAAATTGAAATGACTGGAATCTCATTTTCCTAACCAACCTCTGGTGCAGTGATCAAAAGTGATCCCTTCTTGTGAGGGATTGAGATGCAATAAGAAAACCTGCCACCCAACCAGGACAGCAAGACAGATTTCACCCTGAGTCCCCCCTGACACAAGTGCTCTGGCATCAGCAAGAGCCTGTAATTCAGCCTTCTGGGGGAAAGTGCCAGCCCTGAAACCAAACTCCTTCAGGCACTGGGACCCAACAGTCCTGCGGGAAGCAATCAGCCAAAGCAGAAGCTCAAGGAAGGCAGCTATTCTCGTAGTCTAAGTCATGCTTCTGCCATTTTTCAGTGGGCTCAGAATTGAATTTGTTCAATCCAGAGAGCAATGGGGCAAGAAAAACTTCAGGCAAGAAAAACCTTCCACACCTTCCTCCAGCAAAGACCCAGAGTCCAACATGCACTTTTTAAACCAAATTATTGTGTTGCTAAGACAAGGTTGAGAGAAGTTACAGAGTTTTATTAGCTACTTGGGTGAGAGGGACTAGTGTGTTAAACAGCTGCCAAAAGCAGCACATCACTATGATTAGCATGGCCACCAAGAGTAAGGTCCTTCCAGGTACATGGACTGGTCAAGTGACACCTGGTGACTACTGGTCTCACACAGCAGCTACTTCTTCTGCTCCTCTGTAAGCACACTGGGGTTTAGGCATTTCCAGCATATGGCCTTCCCTACCTAGGGCTCTACCTCCCCATCCTGATGCCAGGCACGGCTGACCTCACTGGCCAGCCCTGTCCTGCAGAGCAGGAGATGTGCCAGAGTGTGGTGCTGGCAGGGCTGGTGCAGCCTAGCCCCAGCCTGCTCCCAGGCTGTCCAATGCACCACAGGTGAAGAGCCTCAGGAGGTCTGGGAACATTCATCTCCACAGAAATCAGCTCAGAAAATGCTGTGGATGTCTTTGCAGGTTGCATGCCTGCAGTCAGCCATTGCAGTCTGCCATTTCCCTGCCCGTAGCCCATCACTCTCTCTGCTGGATTCTTGGGCAAATACAGCCCAGGAGCTAGCAGCAGTCTGCTGCCAGATTGAAGACCTGTGCAAAACATGAGATACACCAGCCCTAGCACAGCCATGCTGTTGTTGCCTTTTCTACTTCATTATCTTGCTCCAACATCCCTATTTCTGCTCACTATCTGTAGCCCTGTGCCACAGTCACATTGCCAGCTATCTCCTACAAGCATAATCACTGGTGATGGCACTGTTTTCAGGAGCAATCACCATGAACCTTTCACACGTGAGCCAAATTCAGACCCTAGGAAAACAGATTTGGAGAGCTGCCCTGGTTTAACCAAGTTTGCTTGGGGCTACCTACCCTCATGAGAAAGCATCATTCCCTCATGACCCTCCCATGCTCCCAAGGGATTAGCAAGATCCCTCCTCATATGCCCTAATTGACATAATGAGGATTGACATTCTGACAGGTATCAGGCCATCCTGAGATGTGCATTAAAGACACGGAGATGTAGGCTTAAGTAATCTTTTCCAGAAGGAAAGCCAAAGAAACACTGTGGGGTGTTGACAGCAAGGCCAAAATCCTTTCCGTTACTGCAAATGAGAATTGGTCTGGCCTCTCAGCAGGGGATCTTTCTGCTCAGAAAGAACCATATTCGGGTGTGAATCATCCTCTCTGCTTCTCCACCCAAAACACATGACCATCAGAAACTTCTGTGAGGGACAGGATGTTTGTGGATTTACATCACTGCTGCACATTGTCGCGGCTGCCATCCTGATGCTAGGACAATGCCCCCTGCTAGCAGCATGCAGGGCAAATGCATCGGTACAGGTACTGGAGAACGCTGTTAGGGAAGAGAGCTGGCAGTCTGACACCTCCATTCCCTGATAAACAGGAAGGAGCACCATGCTCCACCCTCCTTCCTATCAGCAGACAGTAGGAGCATGCCCTGAGGTCTTCAGAACAAGGTAGGAAAAAAGGTTAAATCACAATCCTGTGCTGGCTAAACCACCAGGAAGGGGAGGAAAGTATTCCTGGTCAGCTTTGAATGGCACAATGGGGCCTCTCTACCACCTTCTCAGATGTGCAGCAAAGCATCAAGGAGTGAAGCTGAGCTGTAGTTACCTGGAAAGTTCCTTCCTCAGAAGGTCGCAGTGACTCCCATTCTGGAGAGTCCAGGAACTGGTATGGAAAGACGTAGTGAAGGAATTGTCCGTCCTGGCACACTCGGATCCTGCAGAGGACAGGTGAGGCAGACAGGCTTAGGCCACAAAACAGATGTCACATAAATCTGATAGCTCAAACAGTGTGTCCCACCAGGGAGGAAAGAAATACTTGTCTCACAGATGTCTCATACCCTCTTGGGACAGCTGCAGGTGCTTTAGTGATGAGGCTATCCCTTCTTTCTCTGTGGGATTTGCTGCCACTTCCCCATACTCCATCTGTGTTCTGTTCCTTGCTACAAAGACAGCCCTCACAGGTGCAATGCTAACCCAGGACTTCTCAGCCCACAGGACTGCTGCTTTCTAGGTACTTCTAAGCCATCCTGTGGCTCTTGGTGCTTGTACCTTCCTCCTGTCTCCAGGATTGCATGAGGGCATTCCCAGTCTCGGTACTGGGAAGTCACTGCATTCAGGATCCCCCAAAATCCCACTGCCCATGGTTCCTCACACATCACCCTGAGAGCTCATAGTTTGCTGCACACTAACGCTCACTTTCTCTTGGCCTTCTGAGTATCCCTTTCGCCTACTTTTGCTACAATTTCCTGCCAGGGTCAAGGTCAAACGTGCACTGAGCTCTGCTGTGGGAACAGAGAAGCCTGAAGCAAGGACAATGCCAGGGCACTCTGGAGTTCTATTCATAGCTCTGCATCACCAGACTTGGGGCCTCTTGCTTTCCTGTCACCGTGTACCCCTGCTGTATGATGCACAAAGGCAATTCTTACCTTCAGGAGTTAAAAGACTGTTCACCTCTGGCTTCTAATCACCTGGCAGTGCTGTCTGCAAGGGTCATGGATTGTAAGGCACATTTCCTAATCTAGGCATATTCTGCATTTCCAAGACCCCACTTGCTCAGTTTAAGAAAGAGCACCATAACAGCAATTCTCTGCAGGGTCAGCAAGGACCTCACAAGGCAATAGAGTGGGTACTAGGAAAAGTAAACGCATTCCCACCTCCATGGAGCATCCTTTACCAGCCAAGATGCATACTTCTCACTGCAAAAGAGAGCCCAACAACTACCCATCATCACCATCTTACTGTCTGTTGCAGCACTCTCATGCCCACAGAGGTAGTATCACATTATCCAGTGCAGGTCAAGACAGCACAGACTCTTTCCCAGCAATATTATTTACTGATTCAGTAAACCTCAGAGCCAGATGCTCACCAGACATGTTTGGTAAGGTGAAGCACTACTGGAAACACACATACCAAATTTACCTCCAGTGCTTTGCCATTCAATATCCTGGTGGACCCAGGGTGCTCTTAACACATCTTAGAAAAGGGATCAACACCAAAAAAAGGAAGGTCAGCCATTCTTCTTAGCAAACTCCCTCACCAGAGAGGATTGGCCACTGCAGTAAAACAGGAGCCCCAGGTGATGCTTTGTATTCCCAAAGGAAAATCCTTGTGGGACACACCTCCTGCAGCTCAGCACTGCTACTATTTAGAGATCATCTTCCTTTCCCATTCTTATGTAACATTAGTGCCAAGTTTTTGGCAGCAGACTGGAAGCCAACACTATTGCTATTTGTACGCATCTGGATTTTGCAAATTGTTAAGTGGATATGCTGCTTAAGGCAGCAGATCTCAGGTGAACAAATGCCAATACTTGATCATTCAATCAAATCTCCAGTGTCACTCTCTAGAGGTCCCTGAGGTTCTCCTTGGTGGTCCAGAAGAAGGAGTATCATAAATGCTTGACAGCACAGGGAAAGAAAGACACCTGATTAGGTAGGATCCACCGCAGGAAAATACTCTCTCTTTTGAGGAAATGGTGCTCAAAGTGAAAAATGTCAAAGCCCTGAGTGTTGGGGTGTTGGGAACAGGAACTTCTCCCTGAACACTGCTGGCCAGGGAGAGCAGGTGAACTGAGGCCTCAGCACACTCAGCACACAGCTCTTCACATCACAAAGGTGTGCCTGGTACCCCCAGGTGCAGATACACTGCACTCCTGCCTTGAGAAACACATTCTCAGAGCCAGTCTGCTTCCATCAGAATTAAGATCACTTCAAAATGACAGACAAAGGGGTAAGGATTCATCAAAAGTATCACAGGTAAGGCTGAGCTCCACTTCATTGCCCACAGCTTGAGTCTGCAAACCATTCCCTGAAATACCCTTAAGTTAGAAAAACAAAACAAAACTAACACCCCGAAAAGCAAATTTCCCCCTTCCCCAACAAACTGATGCATATCTCAGATCCTTATCAGAGGAAGGAAACATTCCTCACCCCAGTTTCTACAGAGGGTGATAATACAACAAAAAGCCACAGCAGTTTGCTGTCAGACTTTGTTCAGAGATGGGGGAGCCTTTACCTGCCAGACAGCAGCAGCGAGAGGCGGTCGATGGGCGTCTTGCCCTCCACTGCATAATTCTGGTCTCTGACTAGCGACTGCACCTGCTCCTCACAGCACTTCACAATTTCTTTGTAGACTTCCAGGGGCACCTGCAAGGGCAGGTACATGGTCTTGTAGAGGAGGTCAAACTCTTCTGGGATGGTGTTTCTGCGGAGCCGGTACGCCAGGTGAGCCAGCTGAAGCAAGCAGGTGAGGACCAGCAGCATGTTCCAGATGAAGATGTCCAGCCCACAAGCACTCAGCCAGCCCCACAGAGCGTAGCAGAAGTAGCCTGGGGCCAGGAGGCCAAAGATATAGAGGGACCCAAAGATGCCACTTCCCCCCATGTAACCCAGGAGGACAATGCAGCTGGCCAGCTGGTAGGCTGCTTCCTCTGTAATCTCCTTCCAAGCATCACACACCGGAGGCTGGAGAACAGCCTGGTCCCAGGAGGGGCTGTTTGCGCTCATCCTGCCCCACTCCCCACCCTCCCCAGCCGTCCTGCGCTCAAAATGAATTGTCATACACAAAGGGTGCTGCAGAGGTTGGAAAGCAGAGCTGCTGGGTAGCTGTTCCTCCTCCTCTTCCTTTTGTGCACCGTCTGGTCCCACAGCAGTGTTTCAAAGTAACATGCTAAAAAAGAGCTGCTGAATGTTTTTGCACCCGAAAAATTCCAAAAGCGTTCGCTTCTCCTCTTTGTGGCTCACAAAGCGTCGGCTGGCCCCCTTCTTAGCCACAACAGTGAGAAAAGAAGCTGGCAAATGTGAGGCCAAAAGAGCTCAGTCAGAAAAAGAGTCGAGGCCATTAGCTAGAAAACTCACAGACGGGACAGAGATCTCCTTGCACTGCCTGTCTCGCCCGCGCTGCAGCAAATGGAATAGCGACCGTGAGAGAGCAGCAGAGGGAGCTGGTGATGAGTGTGGAATGTGTATCTCTTGGCAGTGGAACGGAGAGAGACCCCAAATGGATAACCATGTTTGGAATTGAAATCCAAGGAGCAAAAGCAGCGAGGAGAACAGAGAGCAAGCATGCACCCGCTACTTAACATAACTCAGGCGGCCAGATAAGCCCAGCACAGCGCGAGGAGGGGAAAGGAGAAGGGAAAACAACCAGCTTATCGTGGCGAGCTCCAGTCACACATCAGGCTCTCCACTGCTCTGCACTCCTGCAAGAGAGCGACTTTCACCCAGCACAAAAAAGGAAAAAGGTCACCCCCTTTTCCCACTGTGGTTCGTAACTGTGGCAGGGACTTGGCAAAAGAAGAGAGGCTGGCTCTCAATTAATACTCTCCAGGTCCATTACAGCCTCCCCTTACTCCAGTGAGCTTCCTCTCATGGGGTGTTTTAGATCAACGGGCATAAGGAAAAGCTTTGCACAGCCAGAGAACTGTGAATGCAAGGGATAAAACTAGAGCAAACAAACCTCTGGCACCCAGTTTCATCTATCATGAAGATGACACTATCCAGCCTGCCAAAAGCTTTGTGAGCATGTAACACTTGGAAGCACATTTTGTGGGGAAATCCTAGTTGAGGGATTACAGGCTCTGTTGGGAAGCACCCTCGAGAAACATCATCTCACATTCTCATTTTTCTAATAGCTACTTAGAACCTGCCCTAGACCTTCATTTAGCCCAATGAGGACAGCCAACACTTCCCACTCAGGTAACCCAGGACAGAGGCACAAGAGCCTTTGAGGTCAATCCTCCATGGCCAGCTACACAAAACATGCATAAATGCAATTCCTCCCCTGCTTCAAGTAACACATTATCAGTCACACAGGCAGGATCTGCCCCACTGCCAGGATGCAATTACATTTCAGGCACTGACGCAACCCACGTGGTCTCCCATCGCAGTGTGAAGTCAGCCTGCACCGGTCAGTGGGGTAGAGATAGGGTTTCAAGGGTGGTCGTGTTTCAGGCCGAGCTTGCAGCTGCCCTGCCTAACATGCCATTCCCATTGGCACCATTCAGTTAAAGACACACTGATTGCCTCTCCTAACTAACAGTGCTCTGGAATAACACTGTCTCCCAGGCAAGGCTGCAGCAATGCTTTATGACAACCTTCAAGAATCCATCGTGGTTTTGGACAGCACAATCTTATTTCTGCAATGATGAGGCCACGTGCAATACAGAGCTGCATGGCTCCTAAGAGCCATCCTGGCAGGCTGACATGTGGGCAGGAAAGAAGACAAATTAAGCTTTGCACAGGGCGAGCACAGTCCATTCAGAAAGGTGCTTTCTGTTAAGGACAAAGTGAAAAAACCAGTGAACCTGGTCTTCAGAGGGCCCTTAACTAAGTGAAGAAATAAATCCTAGCTACTGAAGCAGAACAACACCCATCTGCAAGAGTTATGGGGAAATGAAGAACTTTCTCTCAACCTTCTCTCCAAAGCAGGGAAGATGATCTTATAGCTAAAGCACCACAATAAAAAAATCTTGGGATTCAGGCTCTGTTTTTCATACCATTGCCATATACTCGCTATATGATCCTGACAACAACTTGTGTACCTTTAGGCCTCTGCAAAAAATCTGTAAGGAGCCTTCTCTCCAAGATAGGCTGACATCTGATAAAATGGGGAGTTGGGATATCAAGATTAGGAACACTTAGGAGAAAGATACTTTGCATAAGATCTGTGAGACAAAACTGAACTGCTATGAGAAGAAATGTAGAACTACATTAGAGGAAGCATCCTGAGAAGCACCATTGCATTTTCTCCCACCTTTTCATACTATCAAAACCCTTTTGCAGGCGCATCAAAGAAAGTGGAAAAAAAGGAAGTTAGTAATTTCATGCTTCTGTTAGGTAAATTCCTGAGTAAAAAATAACTGTGTTAATGACTCATTAGGACAAGAAAGGCCTTCACCTGACATCTTCTAGGACATAAATAGTGGTGTTGCAGTGATGCTGAAGCCAGCACCGTGGGTGAGGATGACCTGTTGTGATTTCTCTGTGAAAGGCAGACAGGAAGCTTTCAACCCACGGCAATAGCAGCACAAAGCTCTCATTAGGAATTACACAACTTTTCTGCTGGGTCTCAATGTGACATTGTAGAGAGAATGATGCAGCACTTTAAAAGGTAGATCTCGGAGCACACACTAGAGATTAACTTGGTGTTTTCACTCAAATTTCTAAAAGGAAGATTTGTAAAGTGATTGAACCACAAAGACTAAATCTTCCTTTCTCCCTCGACAGTACCATGGCCATACAGACCATCTTCACAGCACTTTCAGTTTTCTATTCAGCAAAAGTAAAAAACCCTCTTATTACCAAAGAGACACTTTATTTTCATGCCTTGCTCTGGATTAAATGCCCTTCATCCAGGGACATTGGTTCATCCAAGACAAGTGTTCAAAAGCCAATACTGATTCAATAGGAAAGGGATTGAATCAAATACCAAAGCTGAAAACAATTTGGAATGAAGGTGGCAAGTTCATAGAAAACACCTGAGCAACATTAACATCCTTCCCTGGAAGTACACACGTAAGCATTACTACAAAATGTGTTTGTGAAAAACTGACACGTCAAGCTTTTCAGCACTGAAACAGGCAGTGTGGAAACAGGTACTTCACTATCTCCCCACTTAAAATGGACTCAACCAGTAGCACTTAATATTTAGCTGCATGTGATGATGCAACACAGGTGCAGCCTGCACTATGTTTGGCAAATAAATCCTCTGTCCTTGAGAGCCACACAACACAGAGATTATCAGTCCCAAATCTCACAGCAGCTGCATGACTGGTTATTTTGCCCATCCTTTAGGAAGTCAACAGGTTCACTACTGATCCCATAAGCTGAAAACCAGCTCAATCACCTGTGTTGAGGACACTAAGACCTTGGTAGCTTGAAGTCAGAGAGGGCATAATCAAACACCTCTTGATTTATTATATAGTGCATTGCTGGAATTAGTCTGCAGAACTGTTACTTACACATGAATAAACACTGTAGCTCCAAAATATACACATTTGATTTACAACTGCTGGGAAAGGTCTCAAGCCTACTCCAGACTAGCTCACAGTGAATTACAAAGGTTCAAAGATGGCATGTACTGTATCTAGTTGTGCTACTCTATAGATTAGTCAAGTTTCCTGCTACTGCTGTGTGTGCTACACACCCTCAAGGTACCCACCACCCTGTGCAGGGCCGTGTCTGTCACCAACACCATCAGTAACTATTAACACAGGAACTCCCACTCCCTGAATCCACTCCACAGGAAAACCATAGTAAGAAATGAAGCCACTCAGCAAGGAATTTGATTTTACTACAAGGTTCTTCCGTTGTTGCTTTAAGCGTAGAGTTGTCCAGTATCCTTTCTGTACCTGTTGCACACAGGTACATCAGCATGCCACTCATTTCCAAAAACTTTCTGAAGTACTTGACATGCTTTTACCCTCATGGAGGTCTAAACATCCGAATTCTTAAGTGAATAGAATTTGTGTAAAATTATGCAGGAATATGTTTTTTCTTTTCTTGACCTGATATAAGCAGCACTCCACTTTCACTTGGCCACTTCCTGCCCTGCTCTATTCTGTGGCACCATTTTCACAGTTTACCCAGACCATGCTACCACAAAGCTGGTGCTCATCCACCTTTTAGCATTCTCCTCAGTTCATGCTCTGACACACAGTGGTTCAACAAGGAATGACCTTATTCAGGTTCCTACCTCAAGACAATAATAAACACCAAGAAGAGCACCAGGTCCTGCTCCTCAAAAGCTACAGTGCCACAGGCAGCCTTGAATGCTTTCTGCCAGAGCCACACCTGCATCCCTACTCTGAGGCTGAAAGCCAGCATGGACACAACTCTTGGCTCAAGACAGGACCTTCAGAAAACACTCCCAGAGGAAGAGTCTGAACTCTCCTCATGCAACTTGTGAGTCTCAGCAGGGGCAGCACCAAGTGTTACATACTAAATGTTCACAGCCAAAAACCTCTGCTACCTCAGGATACACGGGGCCCAGCTGGCAGAGAAACAATCATGACTGGACTCATCCCTGCAGCAGAACAAAGCCAGAAGAAAAATCAAGACAAAGCACAGATTTTGTCTCTTCAGTTTCTGAAGAGAAAACTCATCAGGAGAAAAAGTAATTAGTGATACCATATTCAGGAAAGTCAACTCACCACAGGAGGAGTAACATTAGGGTTGCACAATTACATACTATGAAGTCAGAAAAGCCCCACCTGTAACAACCCAGAAATTGCACCTGATGTTTCTCTAGGTTGTAAGAAGGAATCTAAAGCAACAACTACCATCTCATTAAACACTATAATCTCATTCAAGTGAAAGAAGCCAGAAAACATAAGTCCATGCATGCATAGCACAAGAACAACACAACAAAAACTGAGCATAAGAAAAAGCTCTACTTTGAGGCAAGTAACCTGTACACACAAGTCACTTGCAGTGACAGGGAGCAGTCCTCTGCTCCCTTTCTGTTGAAGAACTACGGGCTCAAGCGAGTTTGAGATGGGAAGTACCTAATTTTTCATTACAAAGAATGAAGCTCGGGTAATGGTATTCAAACATCGCAGAAGAATTAAAACATGGGGAAATCAAATACAGTTTTGACTCTAAGGAAGTTCATTTCATAGGACTGTGGTCACCTTTGTACAAACATAGTTACAGCTACTGTCACAAACAGCACTGCAAGCTTCAGCACAACTGCTGAAAGCTGCAAGTGTGCAATGCTACTAGCATGATTTCACAATTTGCATCAGTGGGAAAACCCAGCAAAGCCCTCTCTGTTCAACAAAACCACCACAGTAATCATTAAGAAGAGAGAGTTCCTATGTTAATGATTGAGCAGGCTTTTCTCATTCTCTCATTCCTGCAGCACACTGTTTTCAGTAAGGGGGGCACTGTCATTTCTTTACTTAAAAAAAAAAAAGAAGTCAGGAACACTGGTCATTTTCAGGCTTTTATTAAGAGGAAAAAATATATTTTCTATAGCAGTGGTCAAGAGCAAGTAGTGGAAAAGCTACAGATGTGATGCATACTCTATCATTAAAGACTCTTCATAAATAGATTCTTTGTTTATATTTGTTCTTTCAATTAACTTGCAGAAATAATTTATTTTGCAGCTTTCCAGAACACAGTCACACCAAAGGCATCATCTAGAAGAGAAAGGAAACACAGCTTCACAAAACATGGATTTCCACTGGATATTGAGCAACAGTTCAACAATCAACAAAAAAAACCCCAGCACAAACCCACAAAAACCAACTCCCACGTGTCCTAGCACCTGAAATCTAAACTGAGGTTTGGATCTCTTAGCAGACAACAGAGGCAGCACCATTCTCTACTGCTGAAGGGTGACTCACAGAGGCTGTGTGCTGCCAAGGGTTTCACCACCCTCACAGGACAGCAATGTTGGCTGTAGTGTCAATGAGAATTGCTCTGCCTTCTCTCTCATAAGGGCAACACCATCACAAACACTACTCTGGGCCTTCCAGGGGCACCAGCTGAGGGGCCAGGGCACTTCAGAGGCAGAGGTGCTGAAGGCTGTACTCACCCCACTCAGTCCTGCTCATCTCACTCATATCTTGAAGCCCAGAGCTCTCATACACTCTTTGTGAGCTTCAATTAGGTGCCCACAATTTTCTTCTCCCTTCTCAATAATGCTGCAAAAGAAAAAGATTTCCAGGGTTCAGCAATAAAATGTTCACTTACTTTTAGTAAAGAAACAGAACTAACAAACTGTTGGGGACAATTAAAAATCCCTACTGGATTCAGAGATATTTTTTTCCCTATCCTGTCCAGGGTAGTGCTGTTTTGGACAACATAAAACTATCCCAAAAAGTTACCCAAGTCTGGAGCTGTGCACCTAAAACTCTGACAGCAGGCAGAACAGAACTTCCTGTTAACAGGCCAGGGTCTATTCTGGGCATGTCTGGATGGGGATTGGTTATACAACACAAGGCTGTCACACCATCAAGTAGCTGAGCTGGCCAGATTCAAATTATTCAGTAGGGAAGCAACAAAATTTCTCCAGTAAGAGAACAATACAGAACAGGTTAACCAGTAAATGATAATTTAATCAAACTTCAGTTGCAATTTAAGGACCCTGAAGCAAAAAACAAAACAAAACACAACACCTGTCCAGCTATTGTTGAAAAAATGATTCACCATACATGGTAACTTTTGATGTAACTCATCTATCCAAGTAAGAGCTTCTCATTGTTGGTATATCATGTATACCACAAAAGCAGTTCAGACTTACTTTTGACTGAATGTCAGAGCTGTTAAGTTTTCTTCTTGAGTTTTATTACAAAGAGCATGGACACATCCCCTGGCTGCCCAGGGCAACTCCATCTGAGCAGTAACATCCATCCTACCACCCTCTCCTTAGGGGGCCCTGGAGTCACCCTCACCCTACTGTGTAATTAGACAGGCTCCCCTAAATTTAGCAAAACCACTGTTCAGTATTATGCCACCTGCCAAACACCATCCATACCACCAGCAAAGTAAAAAAAAAAAGACAACTTGCTCATCAGATTAAAGTTTTTTAAACTTTAAAGATTGACTGTCAAAGACAAAGGAGGGTGACTTCATACCATTTTATAGGTCCTATGACCATGACTAAGCCTATAACTACCAATGCAGCTATATAGGTACTGTCGAATTTTGAACTTCTCTGGGAAATGTCATCCTCTGAGACTAAAAAAAAACAGAGTATTTTTCTTTATTTAAAAGAGAACGTAATTGTACTCAGGTGAACAATAAAGAAGTTATCACCTGCTGGTACGTGTTGCTTCAATCAATAATAGTGAAGATTTACAAGCAGCATTAAAAGCTGATCTTTGAAACCTGTTTTAAACACAGGTTATGAGGTTTTAAACTCCTAATTTCTAAGTAATCCTTTAAAGACAGTTTCCTTTCCTTCTCCACACTCTCCCTCCTCCCTCGGACGCTCCAGCACCCCCGTCCGGGATGGGGAGCGCCCCCAGCATGCCCGGCGCACGGTGGCACAAACCCCAGGAAGGGAGGCAATGCCGGCGGGGCTGGAGGGTGGAACGCCCGGGTGCGGAGGGGCCGCGGGGCTCGGGGCCGGGTCCCTACCAGGCGTCCCTCGCCTTCTTGGTCTCGGGGCAGGCGCAGCAGGCCTTCAGCGGCTTCTTCCCCTCCTGCGCCTCCCCTGCGCCCTTGCCATCGCAGCTGGCGGCGGCTATCGAGGACATGGCGGGCAGTTCCCGGCTCCCTCAGCCGCGGGGAGAACGGGCCGACGGCGGCGATGCGAGCGCGGCTGGTTCCGGGAATGCTCGCCCGCCCCTTCCCGGCCCGCGGCCTGCCGGGAGGGATGGGGCCGGGGGGGGGGGGGGCTGCTGCCGCCTGCCCCGCCTCTTCCTGGCCGTCACCCCAGGGCGGGTGTGGCTGTCACACTGTGGTGAGGCGAAAGTGACATTTTCCAGGCACACTCGGTATTGAACCAGCCCCAAGGGGAAAGAGGGAGCTGGCAGCGGGGAGAAAAAATGGCGCCGTCAGGCGAGAGCAGCCGGCTCCCGCCGCGGTCAGCAGGAGCAGCGAGTGACGCCCTCGGCCCTGCCAGCGCCGGGCTCCACCCTGAAAGTGCTGGCCAGCACATAAACCTCGTTCTTCGTACTCAGCCAGTGGGGAAAACAGAGAATCAGTTCATTGTGGCGGTGGCTACACGGACACAGCACAGTCACCATCACTGGGATCATTAATGTCACGGTTTCATGGCCGCGGCCCAGCAGGGCCGGCCCTTGGCATTGCTGCAAAAAGATGTGCTCTGATGCTTGATCTTTTATACTTTCAAGCCTAAGCAACAGGAAGGAATATTTAGTTTGTGAAACAGAGAGTGACTAACGAGCTCCAAGTGTTGTCCATGCTTGACATGCTTCAGTGATCTCAGACCTGGGGAGGCAGTAACAAGTCTCGGAAAGAAGAATGTGCACTGATACTGGACACAAAGAATGTAGAATTTACAGGCCACAAGGACATCTGGGAGAACTGCCAAGATAAGGAAGAAAATAATAAAGCCAGGTCAGCAATTGTGTTAAAACAGCTCCAATAGGGTAAAAGTTAATTTTGGCAGGGGGAGATGGTGACCACCAAGTCAGGTACCAGTGACCCCAGAAACAAAACTGACTCAAGTAGAAGACTGAGCGTGCAGTCTTGAAAAGTGAGACAACCAACCAATAGAAGACAGAATACTAATTTATAAGAGAACTATGTAACTTCTAGCCAATGAACACAAATTCCTTTGTTTGCTAAAACATGTAAATAGTAAAAAGTTTTGGTAGTTGGTGTGCTTGATCTGTGGAATACCACAGAACACCCAGGCTTGCACAACTCTAAAATAAATAAATAATGTCTCTCTTGATTGTGTAATTACTGGGTTGTTGCACACCAGGTAATGAATCTGACTTTTGTGGACAACAGCATGGGCAGTAAGGGAGAGGATACAGAGCTGCTTTTCCTTCGTAGTCGGTCCCAAACCAAGGCATCAGTAGCCACTCTTGCATTTCAGATATCTGCCACATACAAGCCACAGCTTAACTCTTAGGCCACAGTCTATCACCTCCCAGTGCTATATTTGTGTTTGCCACCCGTCCTGACCACTCCAGTGTGATACTTACATAAGCCCACATCCAAAGGGATGATCCACACAGGTAATGTGGGGAAGGGCAGGACAGCAGTGGATGGGACACTGCTGAGACCTTGCAAAGGGAAAAGATTATTATGCCCATCAGGATGCAGCTACTGTGCCTTTTAGTGGGGTGTTGCAACAGTCAAAAAAGAACTGGCAGTTTCTGTTGTGTACTAAGGGGATCTAGAATTGTAGGAACACTGACAAGAAGAAGGAGGAACAGAAAGTGTCACGTAACACACACTCACTCACCTAATCACCACTGAATTATCCATGGATCTCTGTTCCCCACCATGCCATTTCTCTGGCAAGGCTGCTCAGGTGACTGGCACCCACGCAGCCTCCTGGTTCAGCACACATGCATTGTGAGGCTGTGCAGCCAGGTGTGATGACCTGAACATACACAGGTTGCACTTGTTGACCAAAATATGATTTTCCCAAATTCATACAAACATCCTGCAATATAAAAGCTGAGATTGAAACATCTATCAAAAGCACACATCCATTCTCCAAAGCAGTGCCTTGTTCCTAGTTTGTTAAACATACTAAGCATGTTTTCCTTTAAAATTAAATAGCTTCGTCTTTCCTTCCAAAAGCTTTATCTGCTGGCCACTTTCCAAAGGCCTAGACAGAGCTGTTGGTAGCTCTGTCTACCACAAACTCTGAGAGAAAGACTGTCATAAAACCTCCAAGAGGATTTCTCGTTTGTGGTTGAATGGTATCTTTTTTTAGCTTCTTTAATATTAAAAAGTTTGAAAGACATTGATTTGGCCTGTAGAAACCAGAAAGACACGAAACAAAATACATTTTATACTCTGTATATAAAATACATTTTGTATTCTGGCCCAAGTTCTAGAATGCCAAGGGCAGAGGGAGGTTAAAATTTAGTCATCTTGAGAGATGACTTGAGATGGGTCTGCACAAAGGTATGGCCTCTGAAGACTAAACATCTCTGGAAGCAGCCTTCCAACTAGATTAAGGAGGAGCACTGCTATTCTGGCCATGCTCCCTGCAGGGTAACAGTTTGTAACAGAATTGCCCCATAAGAAGGAATAATTTCTTGGTGGGATAAAAGGAAAGAGGCTGGAAGGGAGGAGAAGGAAGAGAATACCCATTAAAGCATGGTTAACACACTGTGATACTGATTGCACCAATTTGGAGTACAATGCAGAGGTGAGACCACAGCCATTTATCTTCTGACATTGCTTTGTACATAAGAACTGATTGTTAACTCAGTGATTTTTGTTTTCTATTTCTCCTCTGCCTGCTGACAGTGGCAGAAGAATTATGTTAGAGAGCTATGTGTGAGAATGAACAGATTTATCTAGCAGTTAAGAAGGAATAGATAAGGGCAGGCTACTGAGATGAAAACTGTCAGAACAAGTACCCAGGAAAAAAAATCCAGCAAAAATATCAGTCTCTGAAAGGGATAATGAGAAAAGACCCTCCTTCAAGCTGCCATATCATTTGGCAGCCTGGTGCCACATGTGATAGTACAACGACTGCAGCTAGCACTGAACATTTACAGCTCTTGACTTAAAGGACTAATGGGTGAAATAGGGAGAGACTACCCAGCTGTCATGGGTTTCCAAATTGTTTCTCCTGTACAGCCTTTTATCAGAATTGAAGAACATACAGTAGTGGCTCATGATGTGTGAACATCACAGCAGCACTGCAGTCATTGCCGTTGGCTTCCTGTGCCTTCAGTTTCACCCACTAAAAGAATGGTTACTCAAATAAATATCTATTTGTCTCCAATAGACAGATTTTTCAAGGAACCTCAAAAATGTATTTACATTCATTGTTACTGTTAGGTTGAGTAAGCCCCTATCAATGTCAGTTGGAAGTAACAGTCTGGGGTAGTCTGGGGTTTTCCAGATTTTTTTCACTTCTAATATACATGATAGAAGGCACATTAAGCTGTGGAAATTTTGTGTGATGAAACTGAGCTGAAGGTATTTTGATATTTTCCATGTAGTGCCTATTCTGGGAACCACTTCATCATCTTGAAAAGAGAAACCTGTTCAATATAGTCTAAAGAAGTATTTTTGGTTTTGACTGAGTATAAACATAAGACAGCCAATGCTCCAGCAGCCCAGTTCAACCATATGCTGTGTTTTACTGTCAAAGAAGTTGTTTGTGTTTTGTGTCAATGCTTAGATAACATGAAAATAAAGGATTTTAAAGCTCTGAGCAAGATGTCTTGTCAGGACCCTGCTGCCTCTTAGGCAGAACAGGACAGGACAGTTTCTCTTTCTGATCAGAGCTGCATATCTGCAACTACCAACTGCTATCACTCAGCAGTGGGACCAGAGAGAAAATGAATGCTGTGATAGAAGTGCTCCAATCTAGAACCATGGAAGAGACTCTAAGGTCATTATTTACACCCCCTCTAAGCTTCAAACTCCACCTTTAGGTGAAGGCAAGGGGTTCAAACACTGGACTGATATCACCTCAAGAAGCAGTGCACCAGTCCTTTCCCAGACTGAAGAGGCAAATCCTCATGTTTCACGACTGCAGCATGAATTCTGTACACAAGGATTCTGTACCATAGGACTGGACCATCCCCTACCTGGGAGACCACCTTGGAAGTTAGTATGGTGGAAGTCTCCTTGCACTGGCAAGCAAGCCCTTAAAAACACAAGAGCAGAGTCAATATTACTTTAAAAGCTTTTGTGTCTCCTGAATGCTCTACAAAACCAGTACTGCAACAGATCATCTCTTGCCAGAAACACAGCCAAATGTTCAGAGCATCAGCCTGGAGGTGGAAGGCAGTTTGAAAGGATGAAGTCACTTTCCAGTTTAAAACTGAGAACTGCTGTCTCTAACAGCAAGACTCGGCCCACAGCATCCCAGATATTCTGGGGTCTCATTCTGGGACCAGGACTCTGGCCCCACCCTCCCCAGTAAAGAAGACAGTGACCTTCCTGTAAGCTTTGGTATAAACTTAGAAGGTATTAATGCCTTCCTTACATTGTTTTCTGCACATCTCTCACCAGTTTGTGCTAGGATTGGGACTATCATCACTTTCATATTATGCCCCTTTTTGTCACTGTCCATTGAAAGCATATCCAAACATATTAGTAAAGATTAGGAATTTGCCATGCGTGCAACACTGCAAAATCTGGATCAGCGGGTTCAGTGTGCAGTCTCCCTGGTAATAAGGCAAAAGAAGGAAGCTGGTGTTTTGTTCTGTGCCACAAAATAACCTGCCTGCCCCACATATGTTAGAAGCAGGAACTATGAGCCTTTAGGCACACGACATGTGGCAGCTTTTCCACAATGCAGATATGCAGCAGCTGATGTTCAATGTGCATTTAAAGGCCAGTCAGGCTTATTTCAGTGCTTGCTGGGGTGACTGACCAGCTGTTCCCTTTTGTGGAGGGAACACCCATGAAAATCTGAGCATTTTGGAATAAATCTTATTGCACTCATGGGAAGGACAGGTGTTTGCACTCAAATGGCTGCATGTGTTACCAACACACCAAAAGAGCATAACAGAAGACAACTGTCTATTTTCTGATAGTCTCTACACATAGTAACTTAGAAAATTTTAATCTGCTTTTGGGAAATAACATCACTAGTCCTCCAAAGGGCATGAACCTGCAAAGGATGGTCCCTATACTGCAATCAGGCTCACTATTTTCAGTTAAAAATCAGAAAAAAATAGCCTAGGTTTAAAAGCACTTATGCATGAACCAGATACGCAATAGTCACCCATGGGGATTTTTTCCTCCCAATATTGCAGTGTTACCCAAGACAGCAGCCTATAAAGATCTTTCCAAAGAGGAAATCTCTTCCATTCTCAGTTCTCATTACTTGAAAGAACAGGATTTTCAAACTTCTGCAAAAAGACCTATATGAATTGGCAGAACTGACCAGAATCAGACAGCTGAGCCACTGTTATTATAAACATAACATGCATGCATCTCCAATTAGTCACCCCACAAAAAGCAAATGCTGCCTAAGGTCTGTTCTTGTACATCACAGCAAACCGCATTCAGAGCCCAAGTCCAGGAGCCTGTGTACTAAAGAAAAAACATCTCACTATAGTTCCATAAAATCCTCCACAATACAAACTTATAACCTTGATCAGTTCTGCTGCAAACCAGGCAGTGTTTCTGCAACTCTAGTGAATGGTGTTAAGCTGTCAGTCAATTGAGAAGCAACAAAACTGTACGTCCACTTCTTTTTCACTGCACACATCCCTTTTGTCCTTTTTTTCCTGTAAGTGTTGCTGCTATTAACAATTTTATTCTGCTTGATGGCAGGCCATTTTGATGCCTGTGCCAGTGGCAAACCTGGCTTGTTTGAATCTATTCAAGTCTCTCATGATCATATTTTATGAAATGTGAAGCTCCACTACAGAAAACAGTTTAACATTCTCAATGAACTGCAGGACCTAACTGGAAGCCTGGAAGGAATCATTAGTATTTACAAATACACGAGTCATTCCATATTTGAGATGTCACTGTCTGCAGCTGCATGCTTCTATGCACTCACATTCCAGCATCTTACTTCTTTTAAACGTTGCACCAAGACATATGCTGTGCAGTGCTGCAAGCTGCTTCTAAAGAGCCTGCAATACCTTCTGAATCCATTCAGAATTCCTACAGCTGTTTTTCACAAAGTTACTAGATAATGTAGAAAGTTCTGTCACTCTGAAGCTGTTTCTTTCACATCAGTGGTCATTCTAGATTTCAACTTTGAGCACCTCATTCATTTACACTTGTTTACTTCTGCTTTTCTTCTTGCTGATCTTTTTTTCAAGGATCTTTAGAATCCTGGTTCCCACCAAAATCAATGGGACTTGACTATCAAGTGCTTAATGGTCAGATTTTAACAAGCACTAGGACATCTCCATATGCAGGTGAAGAGATTGTCAAGAAAGTCTATTTACACTGACGTCTCTCTTAATGCATTGCTTATCTGGAGTACAATTAATTTTTTTAAAGTGACATGGGAACATATGTCATCTACATGGCAGAAAATTTCATCTAAACACCCAGCTCAAGCCCACATCCTGACTGTTTTGCCCTGACTTTCAACATGCTGCACAGTATTTTATCCAAGCACTGTCTTAGGTTAGTACTTACTCTGTGTAACTCTACATTTTAATCAATGCTTCCTGTATGGTCTGGCATTAAC
The DNA here is from genome assembly GCF_028551555.1 of Melozone crissalis. Lineage (NCBI taxonomy): Eukaryota > Metazoa > Chordata > Aves > Passeriformes > Passerellidae > Melozone > Melozone crissalis. The sequence goes on along the minus strand of NW_026535786.1, from coordinate 15,390,954 downwards.
TGTTCAAGTCCTTTATTTCAAATGAGAATGGATTCTTCAAAGTCTGGTTCTCTCCTAGGGGTCCATGCATACAAAAACTTTGTATCAAAGAGAGGATGTTTCCAGATCAGCATGCTAGAGGCTGTGCTCTTATCATATTCTCAGAGTTGGTATGTCAAGACAACGATGATGTGCTCTAGATCCTGTTTGGTTCAGTCTCCACCATGAGGGACTGGGAAGTGATGAGGGAAGGACTGTGTGCATGCAGACAAAGACAGAGGGGAAAGCAGTGGAACTTTCAAGACTGAAGAAAGTGCAGGCTGTGTTCTCTTACATGAGGGAAGTGATACTTCTACATCCTTCCCCAGTCCTTGAAAGGGCTCTGTGGACATCCCATCCCATTCTAGCTTTTTTCTGTCAATGGCCCCAGTGTCCTGTCACTGCTCCCTCACCTTTTTGTCTCTGGTGGGCCTGAACCCCTGGGCCCCTGGATGTGTGCTAGCCCTCACCTGACCTTCATCTGGTGGACTTCAATTAAAGCTGAGAGATGATAGGAAAATACTGAAAGCTTTATTAAAGATGAAAGATGATAAGAAAATGCTGAAAGCTTTAGTAGATTGTATTAAGATTATATTGCACTAATTGTTTAAGAGTAAATAAGAGTATAATATATGGAAGAGTTATACTGTGTCATAATAAACTGAAATTAATCTCTGCATCACTTCTGTCCAGATATTTAATTTCTGCAAAAGGAGTGGCTAAAATAGTCACAGAAGATCAAGAGTTTCTAATGCTTGCTTCGGATCAGGCAAGCACAAAAATTCAGTCCCCAGAAAAGTGTCTTAATGCACTGAGAATTGAACCTGCAAGCTAACACAATGGTATTGGCATTTAATCCTCTGAATATTACATGAGAGGAGTGAGAACATTAGAAATTCTCTAGTTCCCTAAGGAGTTCAATCCAAGATCCTTTTTCTCCTGAGTCAAGACAACATGCTTGACTACAGCCCTGCAAATCATCCAAATGTTAGCTCTATTCTTTAAGAATAATCATTTAAGAAGATGACCCAATCCAAGTGAAATTAAGTATATGAATGTCCTCCAGAGGATGCCTGAAATATTGCTAAAATCTGGATTTTGTCACAATTTGAACCATATGCTGAAAATGTCTTTAATTCTGCCTTCTTTTTTAAAAATTTTTAAAGTGCTAATCAAAATCATTACAAAAGTCTTTTAGCAGGCTTTGAAGTGAATTCTTTAACTGTGATCACAAAGTACTACTACTTCATTTCCTTTGAACTTTGACTTTTTAGGCTATTCTCATCTGTGTATTGCTTTTATTACAAGAAATGTGCCTACAGTCATACTGAGAAAAAGATAGCAAGAGAGAACAGGTCTCACATAAACACTTTCATCTATTTTTTTTTTTTTTCATTTCAGCTGTTGTGTGAGAAGATGCCTGTCTTAGCGTGGTTCTTAGTAAAAACAGCACAAATTAACCACAGAGTTCACCTTGGTGAAGCTCCATTTACCACGATCAGTACTCCAAGGCCATTTTTACAAGAGATGTCACAAGTTACGAGTGAGGTATGCCACAGTGGTCAGCACAGAGACAAGGCCTCAATCCACAAAGCAGTAGATGTCACAGCATCTGTCTCCTCACATCTTTTTGGCACTTACCTCTGCTTTCTGATGGAAATAGTGACCACATCTGCCTCCTCCTTTTTGCTGGCTGGAAGGAAGGCTCTGTTCTGGATTAAAAATTTAGCAATGACATGGACTGCAGCCTTGTGCTGCTCTTTTCCTTTTGAAAAACACACCCGGAAAAGATGTTTATTATACTCAGAGAGTCAATTGTGTGGAATGGACAGGGAACAAGCAGGAATCCCAGGGATTACCGTGGATGGGTCTGAATCTATTTGACATCAATTCACATTTGGATACAACAGCTGAACTGGTGGCACCCAGGTTAGAGCCTGTGATGGGCAGGACCATACATGGAGGAATTGTGACATCCTGTGGCAAAAATGGGAAATGGCACACAAACGGTTGCCTATTTTAAATAGATTATTTTGGAACTTCTGGATAGCAAAGCCTCAACAGTGCTTTTAAGGCTAGAACTTTATTGCCTGCAGCTTAGATTTTTTTGTTTAATAACTAGAAAAGGTCGCCACAAAGCATCACAGGCATCCAACACCATGACAGTGCTGTCATTTGACCCCTGCTTAAGAGCAGAAGATGTCCATCTACGGAATGAAACTTTAAGCCAGATGGATGACATCTTGCCAGGGATTTCACAGATTGTCATGGATTGCAGGATAAAAGTTCACATTCAAGAAACCCAGTTCCCTCCCAGGCTTTGGAGGACAGAAGGAAAACAGACTAGAGACTCATCATCTGTTTAGCTCAACTTCTTTGCCTTATCCTCCCCAATCCTGCCCTTTCCACACTCTTCCTCACTTTTTCAGCTCCTCACCTACGTCTCCCATTTTCTTGCCCAAACGTCTTCAGTTCTGCTCTACTGGCTGTTCACCCTGTCTCTCCCTTCTCCCTGTGCCATACTGGTTCTCTACCACCCCACTCTCCTACTATTTGTTCTTTGCTCAGCCAGCCAAGTTTCTCCTCTAAAATCATGCATTCATATCCAATCCATCTTGTCTTTGTTCAGCTACTGCTCTGCTCCCATCTAGTGCCTAATCCTACACTGCTAAATTTTCTACTTCCCCCTGTCTGATTTTACAGTTCAAACACATCAGCAAGTCATCACAGCATAACAAGTCCATCAACAGAGCAGCAGTAATTCATTTTGCAGCAAATTACACCATCTTATCTCAAGGTTAATGTGAGGTAAAATTAATTTGGCTCAGCCTTTGTCACAGGTAGCTAAACTAGTGCATTTTTTTGCCATTTTGCAACATGCAAAGTTAATCCACTCAGACTTTGTGCAGTAACTCTCAAGGGGGTGGACAGTTTACTCATACATCTGAGCACCTGGTGTGCCCTGCAGCCAAGTAGGTATAAAAAAAATATCCAGATAGACAACACTCCAGCTCACCAACACAGTCTTGTTCTGGAAAAATTATTAATAAAAAAAAAACCACCAAAAAACCAAACCCCAACCCTATGGCCCACAGATCTAAGCAGAAAGGCAGAAAGCTCATCAGTCAAGTTTTTTTTTTTTTTTTTAGGAAGTAGGAATCTTTTTTGATTGCTTACAGTTCAGTTGACTGCAGCTCCCTTTCACCAGAGCAACGGGATATGTCCCTGACATACACAGATCAAGCGACCAGATAAGCTTTGAGTACTTTTCCAAAAGGTACTGATCATAGAGAAGATTGCCAAGTTTAATGCCTGGGATCAAATATTTCCTCAGAGCCTTGTGTATTTTGGAATATTTTTCTTCAGAAATGTGTGGTTTATATTAAAAACAAACAAATAAATAAATAAATAAACAAGATCCATTCAGACCAAACCTCAGCACTCAGCCCTTGCAGTGCATTCCATAGCACACAGCAGTGTGCTAGGGGCCCTGGTCAGGTCTCACACAGCTTCAGGTCCAGAAGAATATGGAGATTTCAGGCAAAGAACACTTGATATAGTAATAATCAACATAACTTTTAACACTTGTAAGGCTGTCCACTGTTTATACCTGTAGTTCACAGAGATTTCTTAGAAATATTGTTAAATATTAGCCAATACTTTACCCACACACACATTCTAATCAAAGCAAGTTCCATGAACCTTAACCTTGAGCTTTATCATTCAGCTACACATACCTGTCACCTCCCATGAATAAGTACTGCTCTTCAGGGAGCTATGCAGTGACCTAAAAACTTTTATCTTTTATTTTTGACAAGTTAGTTTTCAGCCACATCAGTCTCCAGAGCTGGTTCCCCACATAGTCTTTCAGGTGCCAGCACTCAACAGATCAGAGGCAGCAGGGCCAGGCAGCTCATGATGAACAAAAAAATGTGGCAACATCTCACATTTAGTCCAATTTAATGCAGTAAAAGTTAATAATGGGATTGCACCTTTTTGGTTGTACATGACTGCAGAGAGTACTTATCTGTTTGGCTGTGCCCTAGTATCTTGTAGGATTCTCAAAAACCCATTCAGTTATTCCATTGTTCCTTCTCAACTTGGTTTCCATCCCATCCATTCCACATAAGAAAAAAAGAAGTCCAGGCTGCCTGTATTTAGTCATCTCTGAAAACATTAAAATGGAAAAATATCAGAGGGTGGAGCCAACAAAGAATAATTTCTTGGCCAAAGTACAGTTTACACACCTCATTACCCCAAGGCAGATGTTGAGCATGGAAAAATTTCAGCTTGGAAATCATGATACAAAGAAGGAAAACTGAACTTGATAATGAGAAATGCCAGGGAACTCTATTGAAAAGTGGCTTTTGTTGCCACATCAAAAATTATAATAAGGTATCACATTGTAAAGCTCTTTAGTAAAATGAGGATCTTTACAGCCTGCTGGGTATCTTCAGAACATAGATCAATCCATTGTGGGAAGTCACATCCTACAGATGTACAGATGTAGGTGATGTCCGTCAGAAACAAAGCCATGACAGCATTTCTTAGTTCAGACACATCTTCAGTTGACCTACTAACCTAAAAATATTGTTGCTTCAGGCAAGGGATGGGCCTTTAAGAAAGTAAACTAGCATTCAAAGTTAAATTGTCCACAAGTAAATTCACAGAGCCAAGGAATTTGGAACTACAGTCCTAAAGTTGCTTTCCTGTAATGAGGTACTGAGGGGCCAGCATTTTATGTCAGACATGACAAGCTGTGAAAAACCCTTTGATATACAGTTTTATACACACAATAACTAACATAAGGGACTTGCTACAAGATTATAGACAGAGGAGAAGGCCCATTTTCAATTTCTTTGGGTTTTGTGTCCTATTCCTAGGCAGCATTGCCTGCAAATCTCCTTATGTTCACAAAAGCATTAGCCTTTTCTGGTTTTAACATGTAGCATGAAGAAGCTTCCAACTTTGTTTCTTATAGAAAAGGATGGCCCCCTCCTTGAGGAAATAACAATGTTTTGTAAAGCATGATGCTTATTTGTAAGGCTTTTTACAGGCCTCTTGAGATGCTCTACGGATGAAAAAGCCCTGCAGCCTCTGTGAGCATTAGGTACCAAGCCTATTTTCACAAAACCAGAGAAGCAATTAGGTTGGAAAAGACCTCTGAGATCACTGAGTTCAACCTGTGACCAAACACCACCGTGTGAAACAGACCATGGCACTGAGCCATGTGCAGTCTTTCCTTGGACACCTCCACCAAGGGTGATGCCACCACCTCCCTGGGCAGTCCATCCCAATGTCCAATTCCTCCTGATGTCCAATCTAAACCTCCTCTGGCACATCTTAAGGCTGTGTCCTCTTGTTTTGTCACTGGTGCCTGGGAGAAGGGGCCAATCTCCAGCTGGCTACACCTTCCTTTCAAGGAATTCTAGGGAGAAATAAGGTCAGCGAGGCTCCTTTTCCCCAGGCTAAACAAGCCCAGCTCCCTCAGCCACTCCTCGCAGGACTTGTGCTCCAGACCCTTCATCAGCTCCTTTGCCCTTCTCTGGACTCACTTTCAGCACTTTACAGCTGCAGAAGAAGTCCTAGATGACAACAAGCAAAGCCAAGAATAAGAATATCCAGCCTTGAATCCTGTCCCTAAGTGTAACTGCTAAACCAGATTTCCTAGGCACTAAGCGAGGGTCCTGGGAGCATCACATGAAACAACTCGAGCAGCAGCTGCTGAAAAGCAGAAATACACGTGTCCTTCCTTTCCCGGCCTCGCCCGTGCCCTGTCCTCCTCAGAGTCCAGCCACATCCCCACGCCCGCGCCGCTCTCCGGAGGCGGCAGAAGATGGAGGCGGCAGAGCGAACCCTTAGAACTGCGGGGAGCGGCCGCGGGGTGCTGGACGGAGCGGGAGCACAAGCGGCACCACGCCGGGAACGGCCGGGAAAAACCCCGAGGGGCGCGTTTGCCCCCGCTAGAGTCGCGATCAGCCGCCCCCAGAGCTGGCCTGGGCAGGGCAGGGTCACGATCAGCGCCCCCAGGGCGGGCAGGGCAGGGTCCGGCGCGCAGCAACGCCCGGCCGCAGGGGCGGGACATTGCCGGCCCCGCCCGCCCGCCGTGGCCATGGGAACGGCAAGCGGGCCGGAGCCGCTCGGTGGGGACGGGCTCCCGGCCGGACCTTCGGCTACTCCTTCGGTACCGGGCCCGGCCGAGACGGCAGCGCCCCGCCCGCGGCCCGGCCCCGCTGCAGCCCCGGTAGGGCCAAGCCGAGCCCTTGGGCGGCCGGGGGCCGGGAGTTGGGCGGGACGGGGCGTGAGGCCTCCCCCGCCCCAGGGACCCCCGCCCCAGGGCCCCGGGGCCCTCGCCGAGCTCGGCACGAGGTGGGTGCCGCCCGAGCAGCGGGCAAGCGATAGGGCTGTAAAAAGCGCACGGCTCCGGCGAGGCTGGGACCGTGAAACATTAGCTGGAGCAAAGCTAGCTCTGTCCCAGAGGTAAGCACCATGTACAGTATGGTATTTCCACTGATTATCATTCCACCATGCCTTCCTTTTAATGTTTCATGTCATCACAGTTTCTCTTTAAGTTGATGGTGCCTCCAAAGAAAGCCGATTTTTCTACTAGATTTTTCACCTGTATCTTCCACAGAGCAGTAGGATTTCAGCTCTGAGGCTCATTTGCATGATGGTGACATCTGTTTGATACAGAGACATATATATCAGTTCTTTCTTCCTAGTTTATTTCATACTCTCTCTTATAGACAGACTTTTAAACAAGGAAGTGGAGCGTGATGATTCATGCTGATTCCTCAAATATGTAACTAGTTATGTTTGTTCAATTGTCTTTCAGGCCCTCTGTACACACTGTGAAGTGAGAAGGACTCTCCAAAGTCAAATGTCCATGCTCAGCTTGGTGATAGACTGGTAGGTGTTGGCCAAGGACAGCTCACATGTTCACCTTGTCTATTTCTGCATACACATGGGTAGAAACTCTGTCTCAGTCCTAATCTGCTCCCTTAGAACAGCAAAATACAAAGCAGAGACAGAAGTTTTATCTAGAACAAGACAACACAGGGAGTAGCCATGATTGCTGGCCTATGGTGACTATAATATCAGCCTAGAAATACCCAGCTTCATGTTCTGAGTCATTTCCTGAGCTGTGTGTCAGTATTTTTAATTGTCTATCTTCAAATACTCTTAATTATAGCTTGTATATGTTACTTAGCTCTAATAAAATAAGTGGGCATCTGCTGGGCTGTTGTTCAAGCAGAGCTGTCAGTTCCTTACTTGCCTTGGGAGATACTTACACTACGGGTCCATGTAGCCTACTTAGACTAAAATGAAATATCCAGCAACATCTAAGCAGTCAATAAGGACTGCAATTCCATGCTGGTTCTTCATACAGAATTAGCAGAGTTTAACTTCCTAGCTAATCATTACCTAGCTAGCCCATGCTTAGCTGTCAGTGTTCCCCTTAGCTAGTTTAAAAGCAGCTAGGGCATATCTCTGGGGGATCCAGTCACACCTTCAGACAGCAGTGACTGATAGCTGCACAGGATGAATACAGGTAGAATGCCAGAGGAAAACAGACTTGGTGCAACTGCACAATGAATTGGATTTTACACAGAGTCCTCCTGAAGCTATGCATGTGATTGGAGCTGCAAGACAGATATTCTGAACTCAGACTTCGTTGCTGTACAGCGAGGAGAAAAGCTGTGAGCAGCTTTCCAACAATGGAGCCAAGGAGCATTTTTTTTTTTTTTTGAAGAATGTTGCTGGATATCTCTTACTACATTATCTCAGAATATTTCTTATATCTACACGAAAACAAATAAGTATTTGTCTGCCTGTCCCTAGAGAGACAGAGCTGGGAACGTTGCCTGTCATCTGTGAGACCCTTGCAATAGTATGGCTGTGCCAGCAGTTCAGGCCAGATGAAGTAAACAGGCATCCTGTCACTAAGGTTGCCATGTCACAGGTGTGTTGCCATGTCAATGGTGTAGATGGATATGGTGGCAGACTGTTGCATGAAACATGTTTTAGAATCAATCAGCAAGTGTATAATGTACAATTCAAAACACTACATCCTTGAATTCTTAATCTGTAGCTTCACAATTTGGGATGGACAGAGGTTGTGATAGTATTAGTTCATAGAGTATTCCAAATGCTCAAAAGTTGAACTCCTTTTGAAGACAAATGGCACAAAAGTGCAATTTTGTGCGCAGCAAGCAGCTATTCATGGTAGGGTGCCTGGATCTTCATCAACTGACACTGTCTTACATTCTGGTGAGTATTTCTGAAATGTCACCTGTATGCATTTGAGTTAGCACCTGCTGAAATGAAAGGGGCAATTCACAACTCAATTCTGATTTTAGTCTGTACAGAAGCTCAAGCCAATAGAGCTACATCACTTATGATTGCAAAGATTTATTGGCAACCATAAATTTAGCAATTTCAGGCATATCTACCCAGGGAAATTAGTCCTTAAAAGGAAGGGTGTAGATGTTTAATGTGATCATTTTTGTATGCTAGCTCCCTGAGTTATTTTTAACAAATGCTAAAATTGTTCCAGTATAAAATAATGTAACTTTACCCTGAAAGTGGAATATGTTACTTAATTTCTAGAGCACTAGAAATAGGAGGGAGTTACATGGGGTAATGTGCTAGAAGTTCACATTGCTGCACATTCACAGTTACTGCACACTAACTTCTTTATGTAACAAACCGTTAGACCTTTTGGTTTTCAGTACAAGCTTAGCCCTGGAAAACAGCCAGAAGACAAATCTGTGCATCTGCTGCTAGTCTGGTATGCTCCACATCTTGAGAAGAAGCATCTAACTAGCTGACATCATTAGCATACGTATGCCTCCTTCTTTCCCCATCCCAAATGTGCAGTTCTGTAAATCACAGCAGGCTGGAATTCTGCTCTCTTTAGTGCTGTTTGAAGGGGCTAAATTGCAGCCTCTTTTCTTTATGTCCACACAAATGCTAGGTGAAGGTACCGATATTCTGAAGCATGGCTACCGGAGTGATTCATTTTCCAGCCTGCAGTTTGTGTTTAAAGAGTGAAGATCCAGTGCCTGCATATATTGGTCGACAATGGAGGGCTCAGCAGCGCCTGGAGGCTCTTCAGCGCCTTGCTGTGTAAGTGTTCTATGGTTGGACAATTTAAAACAAACACACAAACAAAACCAACAAAAAGCCATGCACACTGAAGTGGAGATGACTGCAATTTGCTCCTACTTATATCTCCCTTGAAATTAAGAGATTGCAGCTGTTGTGGAGTATGGTTACCCATCTGTTTCTTACAGGGTGGATGTTGCACATTTCTTCATCCCTGAGCTATCTGCTTTGCAGCGGTTGCCATGAAAAAGAAGAGAGTTATTTCAATCTCTTACAGATCAGAGGAGTTATGAAGACTTCAGTGACTCATGTGTCTTACTTCAGTGGGAGCTCTTTGATTTTAGTCCCGTGCAATTGCAGCTGGTTAGGTTGCTTTTGCTGTTCCTTCCAGAGTCCGTGGGGTCTGAACCAGGGCACCACATTTTTACTGCAGGGGTTTCTTAGTTGAGCTATCTCCTGGTGTCTGGGTTTGGATTTTGATTTGGGTTCTGATTCAGCAGATATTAAAAAAAAAAGTTTATGTGTTTTGCCACACCACAGGTTTTTTAACTCCTCTTGTAGCTGTATTCAAGATTGCGGGCATCAGCCTAGGTTTTTGTCTTCAAAGGTTCTTTCTGCTTTAAACAACTGACTTTAGACCATGGGCTTTTCAGATGGTGCTTGCTCTGGGGTTGCTGGTAACTGAGTTCTGCCATATGCCAGACAATAATCAAAGATGCTCAAGAGTGATACAGTGGATTTCATACCTGGTTTTGTTCAGTTTTAAAGACATATTCTTCTCATTACCATAATAAAAATATAAAATTTGGAGTATTTTTTTCTTAATACTATTTTCGGTGTTTCAGACTGTCCCAGTGCATGAGCACCTCAGTCACTTCTTACATTTTGCCTGCAATTCTGTAACAGCTTGACACCTGCACTGCTTTAAAGTTAATTTACATTTCAACAACATGTATTTGCAAAATGTCTTGCAATTAACCAAAAATGAGAAATACACCCCCTATGTTTCAACCTGCACTGATTGACAGTGCTGCTGATATGGAAGACAGAATATTTCCCAGCTGTCTTGTCAGTAGTTGCATTGCCTCTGCAAGGTTACTGGGAATAAATGCTCATTTATTTCAGCAAAGTCAGCAAATATAAGTCAAGGACATGCAAGAGGCAGGATCTGTGGAATAAAAAGGGCTATTTCCCTGGGTTCCCATTGTGCCTGTAACTATACCATAACAGGATGAATAGTTTATGCTAATAAAGTTAGATCATAAGAATAAGTGCCCACCTGTGCTGAATGAACCACAAATCCATCTGGATGGAGCAACAGTCTGATATGTAAAGAGTCAGTTAATGGAACTAGCCATCAGCTCAATTAACTCATTTGAATTACAAACACAACCTCACAATAATAGGTTGATTAGTGCTGAGCAAGTGTATCAGGTTACGACACTGCATCTCAAAATATTCCCTTCTCTTTTCTTATGTGATGTGACTGAAAGCCTTGGGAAGAGATGACTTTAAACTTACCTTGGCAGTAAATTGTGTGTCACAGGAGGTTAATGAAGTATCTCGCTCGAAGCTTTCCTGTGGCAGGTAGCCATACTGTGCCTCCCCAGATTCCACAGCACAGTTTGCAGGAATTACATGAGGGCTTGGAAGACAACAGGTCTCAGCATGTAACCCTCTGTTTTGATCTCAGCTGTCAAGCAATGTTAAGTATTGTTAATTGTATCTCTGTAAATATTCCTTTGTAATTAAAATCAGGCGTCAGCAACAAACCCCAGTACCCACAAGCCCGTACATCTTGAGGTCAGAATTCATACAAGTTGCCAAAAATGGTTTTATAGAAAACCTGGCCTTCAGGACTTGCCTTGTACATAGCTCAAAGAAATAAATCATCATAGAATGGCCTAGGGTGGAAGGGACCTTAAAGATCATGTAGTTCCAACCCCCTTGCCATGGGCAGGGATACCTTTCACTCAGACTTCTGTCCAGTGTGGTCTCAAACACTTCCAGGGAGGGGGCATCCACAACTTCTCTAGGAAGAACTTCTATTTTTTGTCTTTAACAACTGTGCAGGTTGAGAAGAGTAAGAATGGAGTATAAAGCAGTTGTTAAATCAAATAGCAATCCTGATTAATAACTTTCAAATTTCTCAGTTCTACCCATTATCTCACTGACTGCCTTAATGAGGTTTTCCATATAATCTTCCAAAGCCTTAAAGAAGACTCTTCAGGATGTTACAGTGAAAAATTTAAACCATCTGCAAAATTTAAATTCAAAATGGGGAAAAAAAAAAGAAGTGTTCTTGCAAAAGATATGGTTGTTCCAGCATAGATTTTGAAACATTCCCATGATTGTCCTATTTTTTCTCCTTTACTGGAGAACTCAAATTGAAATTGCTGATTCTAAATTTTTAAACATTTGCTCAAAATCTCTTTACCTACTTTTCAAAGGTAGAAAGTGTATTCTCCTTTGCTCATTCTGTCTTTACATGTATTTGGAAACTGTTTCACTCTTAAGACAATAAGCCTGTTCCCCCCACTTCCAATAAAAGTGGTTTCCTTTACAAAGTCAAGCATGTACAAGTGGTTAATGCTTTTCATAACAAGCTCAAAAGTTTTAATAAAAGCAGTAAAGATCATTTCCTGACCACACATAGTGGTAAATAAAGTGTCAAACTGTTTTGCTACATAGGTAAATGTGAAGAAACCAAAATAAAATTGCTTGTATAAGTGTGAGACCTGGGGGGAATTTCTAGTGTGCATGTTGGATAGTGCAACCAGAGGGGTCAGAGAGAAAAAAAGGCATAAGGAAAAAAGATAACTGCTCTGAATGTACTTTCTAAATGATGCCCTGTATTTTGGCTTTCAGAGGTCAGTCTTCTCCTCATCTGCCTCAGGTTGTGTATGAAGATCCTGAAGTTAATGGAAGGAATCGCTACAAATATTTTACACGGTAAGGAATGAACTGATTTGAAACAGGGTTCAGCTTCTTTCTGTGCATTTTCAAGAGCACCTAAGTAAAGGCCAGAGCATTATTTTTTCTATATTTTCTGTCAGTACTTTGATCGGTTCTTTGATAAAATAGAAAATTTTAATAGTAACCAGGTCTTAAAACACAAGGTCTTTCTAAATTCACACTAATGACAGAATTTTCAGTTCTGAGTTACCATATAAGCAAATATATCAGACATTCTCTACTTAATAAGAAAGCTTTGGGCTGTTGAGCATCCTACAGTGGAAGAAGATATTTACAAAGGCAGTGTGGTTCTCCAGACCCCTAGAAAGGTATTTTCTTGAGAAGGAGCCCTTTAACTCCCAGTTTCTTCCAGGAGCAGAAAGGGAGCAAAGGGAAGCCTTGATTAACTTTTCATCCATGTCCCCTATTGCAGGATTGCTCTGCTCCTTCCACAAGGACATTGCAGGTCAGCAATGGACTCAAGATCTGAACCAACAGCTACCATATAAGCATTCTTGGCTTAGTGACATACACTTTGAATTGCATTCACTATTTTACTCAGCAGCTATTGGCCGCTATATCCACTTTAAATATTAAAAAAATCGCAAAGTTTAATAAGTTGAAGTTTATTATTGCTCCTTTATCAACAGTTTTAAAAGAACAAAGATGATGTTATCTTCTGCAATGTGAAATTAAGCTTCAAAGTCTCCCAAAGGCTAAGGGAAATCGACAGAGAACTGCAATATGCAAACTATAAGAATGCCTAGGAAGGAATTATTAATATGTAGTTGAGCCCAAATCACTTTCAAGATACCTCATAAAGTATTGCAAAAAAATGAAACAATAAAATTAGATAAGTCCAAACCATCTTATCAGCTGATTGTAGGAATGAATTTCAGGATTTCAAGCAGTTATTAAAAAAAAACCACTACTCTTTCAAAAAAGTGAAATTGAAGTAAAAAAAGTAAGATACTTAGTGAAACATACACAAAATATTGGGAACACACTCAAAACTAACTTTAGTAATTGTCTCGTTTTGCAACTCCAATTTCTGCTTTGACTTACAAGAATAACACTCAGTCGTGGTGTTTATTGGTGAAACTGTAAACTCTGTTCCTCCTTGGCTATGAAAGAGTTCTTTAATATTTAGGCACAATTCTTAAACATGCAACCAACAGAACCACAGTTGTGGAAAATCAGTATTAACTCCACTGAATTTAGTGGACTGCGTTTTTTCTGAACCATAATGATCTTTTAGGCTCCTCCTTGTCTTACTTTCATTCTCTCTCTTCAGACCTCTCAGCTTTTCTAAGCTGCTTCCAGCAGGTGTTCCAGAAGCTGTTGCTGATACAAAGAAAGGGTAAGTAGTAAGACTTTTAGAAAATTACTGTTGTAATGGGTAACATCTCACCAGAAAAAGATCAGGAAACGATTTAGCTGGTGACCACTATTTTTCATAATGAACCAACAGGAAAAGCTTGTTAAGAGGTAAGGTGCTGCTCTCATCATTGAGAATTCTAGAGGAAATACATGATGGACTGTTTCAGAATTTGCTTGCAGTGTATAAGTAGTGCTTTGTGAATAAAGGATGTGCCTCTAGTGTGTTAAGACTGTGAGGCTTGAAATAGAAAGCTTGGTGTCTCTGAATTCTAGAAGAGATACCATTGCAAAGATTCTCTAGTAGAGCAATATTGTTGGAAAGTCTTCTGATATTTTGTTACAATCTCTGATAGATGCAGTGCTGCTCAGAGATGTAGAGCATCAGTAATGTAGTCTAATGTGGTTTTCAGAGAGTATCAAATTTTGAGGTCACATAAAAAAATTCACTTTCTGCTAGAGTTAATGGAAATTGCACATGCTTATATCAGAATTAAATTTTTATTCTGTAATTGTTGGGAAGAGAAACATGTAAACTAAATTGAAGCAGTCCTACTTCATGTTACTTCAACAATTTTGTGTCCATTAAATGCAATGCTTTAGAATGGATTGGTAGGGAAGATTTGTATGTAATAATCATGAGAACTGAAACTAGAAGATTTCTGGATTATTTACTTAAGAAGGGTATTTCAGACTCAGTGTAGCCTCAGTCTGCTTTTACCAAAGATAATGGAGTTACCATCAACGGGAGTAATGTTAAGATAAATGGAAACACATTTAAGACTCCCACCTTTGACTGACATGTTTCTGGTTTGTTTGCTTGGAGTTTTTTTTAATGAATGTGACTAATCTTCCATCTTGCACCTCTTTCTAGGAGAGAGTCGCGTACCCGGTCAGCTGCAGAGCATGCAGGGGACTCAGGGGACAGCCAGGTCCTCAGCCTCTTGTTCCGAACTCTGGGGACACAGACAGATTACAGGGATGGTGAAGCACAGACAGATCCCTATTCCCCTGAATATATAGTCCGCAGTGGCTCAGTCCCTGAAATTCTGGCACTTGCTACACTCACTTGGGGTGAGTTGTGAAATTAAGATGAATTAAAATAATTATGTCGCCTCTTTAGCAGGAAGTTCTTTTCTTTTCAATGTCAGGCTATTGCCAGTTTTGGTGGTCTTTTATTTTGTGTGCATTGGGGCAATTATTTTGTCTGTTTCTAAAATAAATATGATATTTCACTACTTAATGGTTCTGGAGCATTTCATGAAGGGTTTTGAAGACCATTCAATATAAAAAGGTCATGTTTCACAAATGGGAACTAGGAGCAGTTTTTCCATTAACCCACTGTTCTTCAGCTGCTCTGAGTTTTGAACATCACTACAAAAAAACAGTATGAAGACTGCTGCCCTAGAACATACTTGTGGTCCTCGTCTCCCAGTGTCTCACCTGTAACAATGATGGACACGGCACATGCCAAAGAAAGTGTTCATTCTCAGGAAGTATCTTCCTAGAAAAGCTTTTCTCCCTTTGCAGCCTGCAGTAGAAGAATGAAGTGCCAGTGTTAGTGTGCACTGAACTGTAGCAACTGCAGCTCTTACCACGCCTCGTACTGTAGAATCTCGCTGGCCTTAGAAGTATTTACTTCTGGCTTTTGACAGTTCTGCTTGTGTTTACTACATGGTACTGTACCCATACAGCCCTCTCACACTTTTTGGTGGTGGCTATTTGTAGGATTTGCCAGTCTCCCAAAGAGCTAATGCTTCTTGTCCCTGTAAGGTCGGGGGCTGCCAGCAGGACAAGCTGAGATGGAGATTATTGACCGCATCCGGGAAAAACGCGCTTGGGAAGCAGCCCTGCCACCCATGGACAGTCCCTCAAACATCGCCAAGAGGTTGAAGATGATGGAGGCTATGGAAAGGAAGGAGTGGGCCTATAGAGAAGCGGAAATAGATAAGTAGGAGTCCACTTATGCTCTTTTATTTCTTTTAATTATTTGCTGAGTAGAGGAGGAGCAAGAAGGTTTAGGGGATTGGCTGAAGGGTACAACAAGCCTTCTAATTCTGTGAAAATACCCTGATTTTGGGAAGGGTTATTTTTCTTAAATTTTTAGTCTCCAGGTCTGCTACCACAATATATTTTACCAGTGCTTGATTCCTTTTTAAAATGAAAGATTGAATATGAGAAATGCAATATGAGCTATTTGTAAAGGTATGTAGGACTTGGTGGTGACAGCATTGCATAGAACACTGCAGAGTACACTCAATACTGCCTGACCTTTTCTTTCCTTGCAGGTTGCAGAAGGTTCAAATGGAAGCCTTTAAGAAGCTGCTGCAGAGGCAAGAGGAGAATCGGAATGAGCTGAATGCCATGCGCTTGAACGACCACTGGGAAAATCATCAGAAGGCTAAAGAAGAGAAAATGAGAAAGATTCAGCATGACTGTGCATTGAGTAAGTCCGAAAGACAGGAAGAGAAGGGTATGAGACAGTTTTCAGACAAGCCATTTCCATTTTCACAAGGTTACCATCTATTCAAAATGAAATAGGTTGTATCCACAATATCAATGTGCATGGCCAGCATTTGGTTTGTCATGTTTTTATTTTATCTAGCAAAAGCTCTTGTGAATTTACAAAGACACGGCTTTTACAGAACTATTTATGTGAACTGTCTCACATTTGTATTTCCTTTTCAGTGCTCAGGAAACTGATAGCTAAGAGGAAGAATTGGATGGGAAAGCTGGAAAGACGAGATATCATCAGAGAGTATAAAGACTTTGGATCACAAACATATGCTCCTTTGTCTCGAATTGGCTTTTTCCCAGACAACAATTCTGACTACTATGCAGTAAGAAACTACTACCTTAACACCTTTGCAGGTAAGGCATTTTGGAAGACTTGAGATACTGCCAAAATTCAAGTTTCCCTCCCCATCACTCCACTACTTAACCACTGTTTGTATTAAAATCCTTGTATATATCATAATCTTTCTTCATATTATAATTTTAGGATTGTGTGAACTGGAAAAATCTGCCCCGCCTTCTTTCTTCCCGATCAAGATTAAAGCTCCAAAACCTAAATGCCATATCACTAAGACTGGCTATATTAAAAGGTCAGGAAGACTAGAGGTAGTCCTGAAAGAAGTTCACGAGGTATGAACACATGTCAGTTCTTCTTAGATTTGAACTGCTCATAAATGCAATTGGGAAGATGTGTAAGCTTCTTCCCATTTTTCTGTACTGAATTCTTATTCTGTAAAACAGCTTCTAGGACAGAATGAATCAAACATGCAGACTATTTCAGGCTTGACCAGTGCTGCTCTGATACTCAGCCCATCAGTACTCTCACTCGTGCTTCTGCTCCAATCCTATAGCCAACAAGCACAAACAAATCTGTCTTCCTACAGATCAGGTATTTGGATTGGAATATGTTATGTCAATTTGAAATTCTCACCCTTTTCTCATTCTCATTTCTCCATTTCATAATACACTACTGCCTACACTGTCGAGCTTCCAATAATTAAAGAAAGCAAATTTGGATTCATATTCCAAAAATTTTGTACATTATTTTAAAAGTACATTTTAAGTACATATTGTAAAAGCATCTGTAGCAAAGCAAGATTAAAATGACCCCACTCATAAAATCAGGTCACTATGGTGGATGTATATCACTGTTCCCTAAGAACAGCATCTGATTTGCAAACATGCTAATAGCATTTTGCATATCTTAATTTATCACAACTGTTCATGCAGATGAGGTGTCCATATATGCAATTAACCACCAAAGAAAGAAGTGCCTCATTTGCATCTGCAATCACAATATTTGTAAATTACATGTACTTTTAAGTACACTTCTTGTGATGCTGTTGAGGGTTACCTTCATGTAAAATCAGGAATATTCTTGGCTGGCTTCTGTGTCTTTGGAAAATAGTGACTATCATTTGTAAAGTTTGGCAAGTTTCACTTACATTTATTTATATATATATATATATATATATACACACACTTCTTTTGTTTTAGTGTAATGCAATAGTAATGTCAAAGCAGACAGTAATCTGCTATTGCTGAATTTTAAATTGAAATCTTGATCTGAAAAATCAGTCATATTGTCTCAAATTTAAATTCTGCTGGATCTTGTAAAGATGGAGTATTGCATTTCATTATTATCCAGAAAGAAACTTTCAAAAAAAAATCTTGAGTGCCACAGGAATTGTTCAAGAGTAAGGACAAAACTCGTAGTTTTAAAGACACAGAAGTGTTGAAGAGATTTGAGTTTGGGTGGGTGTGCATTAAATTCAAGAAGTAATTGTGTAATATGCATCATAACGCGGTTCTCATTGTCAGCAGAATGTTAGTCCAAGCTTTTGGAGCTGAATTCCAGTTAAAGCACTTGTATTCTGTCTGTATAAAATACTCCTCATTGTTTGAAAGACTGTGGTGAAGTGTCTAAACTGTAGCCACAGAGAAGAAGTGTGAGCAGCCAAATGCTGGCTGCTCACACAATAATGTCTCTTCAAAGAAAAACTGGTGGACAAAGGAAGATGGAATGCAGAACAAATGCAGACAATTCTGCACATTTTTTTTCTCAAATTGGTGTAGATCCATTGGTCTGCATTGAGTTATAGCAACTGAGGGGCTAACATAAGTAATACTCATTTCCCCACCACAAAAAAGCCAAATGTATATTCTTTTAAAATCACAAACTGTTTCCTTTGCAGACAAAAATGATAAAATAAATCCATTATGCAAAATTTAACTGCTGCTTTTAGATATACAGAAAAAGACACCAGACTGGTTGATCCAGACAAGCAGAAAGTACTGACACTGTGAAACACCCAGACTGCCTCCACTGTTACATTTAAACAAACTTTCTGTTCAGAGAATCAAGAAATGACTGCCCCAATAAGCTGTTGAGCTCTATGCTGCTGTTTCTGGTCACTTCTCCCATCAGAGGAGAAGTTTCTCAAGTTCAATGGCTATAGCATGTTCTGGCTTAGCAGAGCCTTGCTGACAGGCCCAGCTCAAATGCTGCTGGAGCTGTCAAAAACAGAGCAGTAAAGCATGCAGAGTACTTGCATTAACAGAGTTTAGGACAATCCTGCCTGAGAGGAGCTCTCTGACCACTTGGAATAAGCAGTCCCAATTGTGCCAACAAACCTCCCATCACACAGCAGAAAAGAAGTTTAAAGCAGGTAATTTGGGATCATCTTACAAGGGCACTGTGTTGCTTTGCTTTATTTCTATAGCTGAGTAGCCAGATCAGTTTTCTATTCTAAAGATTTATTTTAATGCTCTCCTAGCACACTTAATCCATAAATTCTCTCCCATAATCCTAGAAATAAAGTGGAATCCTAGAAAATCCAGAGTACATGGAGATCTAGCTCTACAATGAGTTTTTAATTTTTTTCCTGGATTATCTAGAAGCAAGTGACAAATATAGGAGAAATGCTAGATACTGACCTCAGAAGTAATTAGTTTTAATAAAGGAAGTTGTCAAGGCTTGCTTCTCTGGCCAAACACGAGGAAAGATGGATGAGTTCTCCTCATTATATTCCTTTTTGTTTGCCATATTGAGGGTATTCCTAGGCTTAATGCTTTTTAGAAGGGATAAGCAATAATCCAGGTAACTACAAAAAGGATCTGTGTCCTCCTAAGAATGAGTCCTGCTTCTTTCAGACATGAAACTAAGCCAAAAGGAGGGATTTTAGAATCAAACTTATTTTAGGACCATCCTGAAACCTTTTGAAGAAGTATTATGTACACTCAGTAATCTTTGAATAATTCTGTAAAATAAGAGAACATGGCAGAAACAGAAATGACCCAAAATTTACAGTAAAAACAAAAATCTTTATTTTAAGCCAGATCAGTAAAAGGATTGAGAAGGGTAGTTCCTAGCCAGCACAGCTAACAGTGCTTTAAGAGTGCAAGTGAGCCATTATATAGACAGCCTAGTATGAAAATCCAAGACATTAAGGACATAGCATCCCACTACAGATAACTACTGCAGGGAGTAAATGCAGCTAGGTATAGTGAATACACCAAGGAGTGGAGGAGGTGGCAGAAGACATCTCAGTGCAGAACAATACATGACTTCAGGCAGACCCTCTGTGCTCTGGTGACTCAAGAGAGATGAAGCATCAGGTGGTTCCAAAGTGTTGTATCAAGATGAGGTCAGAACTAGAAACTTCTCCCCTCAGCATTAAGTGCAATTCTCACCATGTCTGTTTTCCTTCATCCGATTGCTGGAACGAGGTGGAGAAGTAGAGGGGCCAAGAATGTCTCTGGAGAAAATCTCTGCCAACTTCAAAGCATAGGAAAGGCTGTTTAAACAGTTCTTTCTTCAAGAACAGATCTCCACACAGGGTTGGTTGGCTCATGCTCAGACAGGCTCTGAGAGCTTTTATGTCAGTCTTGATCAGCCAAGATGCAGCAGCCAGGCTGCATTGCTGAGCAGGTTGGCAGCCTGTCCTCAGTGATCCTGCCTGAAAGGAGGCTGCAGCCAGGGGGAGGCTGGCCTCTTCTCCCAGGCAACCAGTGACAGGACAAGAGGGCACAGTCTTAAACTGCACCAGGGGAGGTTTAGATTGGAATTAGGAGGAATTTCTTCACAGATTAGACATTGGAATGGGCTGCTCAGGGAGGTGGTGGAGTCACAGTCCCTGGCTGTGTTCAAAGAAAGACTGGACGTGAAAAAAAAGACAGACTCAGTGCCATGGTCTGCTTGCCATGGTGGTGTTCAGTCAGAGGTTCAACTCGATGATCTCAGAGATCTTTTCCAACCTCATTGATTCTGTAATCCCACAATTTTCATTTGTGAGCAAAGAGGAAGAAGGAGAACATGACTCCATACTTTGTGCTGTACACAAAAATCAAATATACCTAGGATCTTGTGGAATGGAGAGGATCACAGAGAAGATAATGGAGGAATCTAAAGAATGGATTGAATGACTTTTTTGAATGGAGAGTTGCTTCTTAAGCTGTTACCCTGTTCAGAACAGAAGAGTTCTGCTTCTCTCAGGAGCTGGCTGAGAAGCCAAGATGTATGGTGAAAAGCATGGGTGCCATTTGCTGTTCACTGCGTTTGCCAGGAGAATGGAAAAAAGATGACTTTTGTTCTTCCACTGTCCAGTCCAGTCAGATCCTACCTTGACTCTGAAGCTGCTACCTGAATAAAGGAATGTAGTCTGTATCAGGAAAATTGGAGTATGATATGTAGACAGTAACATTTGGTGTATGTTGCTCAGAAATTTAGCACTTTTAGCTTTTAAAATCAAGTATTTTTGTAGTGATTCTTGAATCCTGGTGTCTCTGTTTCCAAAAATGAGAACTTGTTAAGTTGGGCAGAACCAGTTTAGGCAAGCCCCCTATATTTTCTTTTTCTTTTGTTAAATCTTAAAATCATTCAAAGCATCAGATTAGAGAAAGTAAATGGTAAGCTTTTTTTTTTTTACTTAGTAAAGATAGTCAAGCAGGCACTAGATACTGTTGACATGAAAACATAAAGCCACTTCTAAGAAGTGCAGTATATCTCAAGTCTGTATTAATAAGGATTCCCTCCCGTCCAAATTAATCATAGATTTTTCTGTCTTTAAAAATTGTTAGTCTGGTTATATTTTGTTATTCTGGTTAGCAGGAAACATTTTTGGAGGCCACAGTTTTATTAGGAAAATTCTTATGAATGCAAGATTGTACTAATAAACATAGTAGCCATTGTTTTCAAGAGAGTCACAACTTCAGCAGCTTTTTCTTTCTGCTTCCTTTGCCCTGCCATGCAAATCTCCTTTTAAATCTCTGTTATAATCTTCATGCTAGGGAGCTCTAAGGTCTGTACATACAAAACACAGTTCAGAAAATCTCTCAACATTTTTGAGCAATAACCATTTCACATGGCTGAAAAGCAGTTTATAGGCTCTGATTCTTCCATTATTAACACAGACTATTTAAGAGGCTTTCAATAGTAAAGTCTTTTATCCCCTCCACCTAGAAACCTCTTTTCTGGAGCAATTCATTATCCTGACCTGAAAGATCAGATCCTACATGCAAGAAGAGTTTTTGTACAATGACTACTGGAGTTTCAAAACTTCATTAATTTCACAATTAAATTCTATGCAAATGCCATCATTTTCCTGTTACTGGAGAGCTAAATTCAGCATTGAACTTTTTTCTTAAGTTTTTCTTTTGATTTCCCTCCCTGGTGCAATACTGTATTTGAATCTTTGAAAGAGAGAGAGTGAAAAAAGGAAAAGGCACACTTTCCCTTGCCAAAATATGATCTTTCAATAATAAGGCTAAAGATCCAACCATACAGTAGTAGGATTACAGTTTTGAAGGAACTTTAAATGGACATACTCCCTTGCCTTTCTGTGCAAGCCAAAGTGTCATGTCCTGCAGCAGTCATGCAGTTGGAAATGCTTATCTGAATATCTAGTTCTAAGGGGCTGGTGGTGGGAAATTGGCAGGACTTGGGCTTTTTAAACAGTTTGAAAAGGTCGTGAAAGAGCTGTGCATGTGGTGGCACTTCCAGTCTAGTCTGCTGACAGAGATATCTGGTGGCATCTGCTGCAAGCAAGATAAACCCACACTTAATGGGCTTTTGCATTTTCTTGGTAGAAGGATGTTTTTGGACAAGACAGTTTCTCTTTTGCCCCCAGTTCACCTGTGCAGTTGCTGTGCATGCCATGGGGCTGCTGGGCAGTTGTAAATGAGCAGAGCAGAGTTCCAAAACATATTTTGCTAGGAAGGGGTCATTTGGTTCAATCTTGTGCAGTAATAGCTTATCATACAAAGACATTTCACTGCCACAGAACAGTGACAATACCTTCTTCAAGTGACCCCTTCATAAAACCTCCCAAATGCACAACATTTCTAAACCACAGTAAAAAGAATTAACTATCATTAAAGGAAAAGAGTTATAGCATTCCTAGAAAATTAATTATTTGAGAATTAGAGATGAAGTTCATACCCATTTTAGATTAATTTTAGGTGACTCACGAGTGCTGATGACTTATTGGTAAATACAGTAAAATAACTCCTGCTTCCTTCTTACATATGATTTTTGACATTCCCATCAATGGCTTCTGACCAACTAATAACCTCATCTACTGACTATGGTCAGTTTTTCAGTTGATTTACAGGAAGAAGGAGAAGCCACAAGCCTGCAAAGCTTTCAGCTCCCTGTAGTCAGTGTAGTCAGCATCTAGAGGACTGTTGTTATGTTGTTCTATCTACCCACATTCATATTAAATTGGATGTCTTTTGCAGGAACTTCTGGAGAAGAAAAAAGCCAAGGAGCCAAAGAAGCCTCCCCCTGTCTATGAAAAAGTAGAAAGCCCTGTTCCTAAACCACCCACTCTAATCCTGGAAAAACCATCAATTGTAAGTGAGCTGGTTTTAGCACTTTTTTCCCTTTTGATCCCTGATTGTTTCCTACACAGTTGTTAAAGGAATGCCAAGGGAATGAAAGAAGAGAGTTTTATCTTTTTTGTGTGCATCCCTGTTAAAAATAGCCATCATTGTTTCTTAAGACTCTCTTGGTCTCTATTCTATAAGGATACTGGCAGCCAAAGATTTGAAAATAATTTACAGTATCTGTTGGCCAAATCCTGAAGTA
The DNA here is from genome assembly GCF_028551555.1 of Melozone crissalis. Classification (NCBI taxonomy): domain Eukaryota; kingdom Metazoa; phylum Chordata; class Aves; order Passeriformes; family Passerellidae; genus Melozone; species Melozone crissalis. Next base: position 15,367,895 of record NW_026535786.1, on the reverse strand, counting down.
AATTTTATTTTAAAAAGACAAAAATAAGTAGACATGTTATTTCCTTGTTCTTGGGGGACAAAAAGGCATCATCATCATCATCATCTTCATCATCATTATTATTATCATTGTTATTCAGTAGTTTCCAACCTTCTGATCTGACAACACTATCATAATCCAGTGAGGCAATTAAGTTTAGACTTACTGAAGTCAGAGAGACATTGGCTGCTTAGCACTGAGCATGCACTTCATTAATTTTCTGGAGTGGAGCTCTTGTCATCATGCAGGATGCAGTGTTTGATGAACATGCACTAGTTCACAGATAATGATTCTCCTGCAGAGATTGAAACAGCAGTAATGATGTGTCATGGGGGCTGTGATATGCTGTAGGAAAAAATTACTTTTTAGGGGAGCTGCAACTTCCTTTCCTTTGTTAAAGTAAGGTACTTAAGAGCTGGTTGCCCCAGTGGACTGTTTTGTCTTCTAACTAACACCATTTTCATGATGTACTAAGAATTAGACAGAATTACTATTTAAACTTGTGAATTTAAGAGTGACACAACCATGAAAGTGAAGAAAGTCTTATTAAATCATCCATGCTGCTGTGTTCCTTTGTGCAGTATGATATTCTATGTTTTATGCAGTCTATTTTAAAATGACTGGAACAAGAATTTTTTATCTCCTTGGGGAGAGCTTTTCACAGCTTTACCAACTTCTAAGCATTAGATACTGTATTGCAGTGGTGGGTTTACACTGTTTAGGCTTACCAGTTTGGCAGATTTTTAAGTACTTTGAGGTAACATGTAAAGAAATCAGAAAAATTTTTCTACCACTTGTGGTCATTCTTGAGTGTGGTCACAGATTATAGTTGGGTGGTATTTTTTAATTCCAATACACTAGAATTCCATCTTCATGAATTTTGTCAACATTTGGTTTATTTTCAAGAATTTTTATGTGTGAACACATAAAAGATGGAGCTCTCCAGTGAAACTCCCTCTGTAAAATCAGGCCACTTGAGCCACTGAAGAGCACACTAACATCTCCTGCCTTGCCAAATCCAAGTAAGGTTTCTCCTACCAGGTGGCTGTGAGGAGCACTACAACCAAGGCTCTTCTATGTTGTTAATGCTTCTCTTCCTGCCACACACCCATACAAGTACCAACTGCTAAATGCTTCCCACTGGAACTGAGGATCTTAGAAAGAAACTGTGCCAGGATGAAGTGGAGAGAATGGAGGCTGCATTCTGTGGATGTTCAGGCATCCACAGCTTCTCTCCCCTGGTCGTTTCTAATGGACTTAATAGCCACAACAAGCTCACAGAGCACCTCTGAATTCCTTCATTACTTTAAAACCTTCTTCCAGCCTCCTCTAGTTTGCAGCCATCTCCTAGATTCTTCTGTATCCTTAATTTTTCTTTTTTTTTCTGCAGGGCATGATAGCTTTTCATCTCCCCTCATTCTTTCCTGCTGGTCTGTAGCAGGCAGATGGACAAGCTGATGATTACACTTGCTAAGGCATCATTTGCAGCATTCAAAAACAGAAGTACAGAAAAATGCTCCTCATAAAAATCCAAACCTAATCTTAGTTAGTATCACACCAAGCAGTTTGGCTTACCAGTATGTGTGCCATCACCATCTCCAAAACTGTCCTGAAGGGATTTCACACTGTAGCCAGGTGATGTGGTAGAGTTTAGCTCTCTAGGACTGGAAATTCATTCCTTCTTTCCAGAGAAGAAGAACATACCAAATTACAAGTCCTCTCACTAGTTCTGCTTTCCTCCTCCTGAGTGCTGGTGTGGAAAGGCAGGAATGATTCCTTTTGCATTTGGAAAACTTAATCTTCAACACCTAAGAAAAAACAGATAACTAAGATTCAAGCCCACACAACTTCTCTCATCCCACACTCTTCCCTGTTTTTCCAGCACTTCTTAAATACCACATGTCAATGCAGACCTCATAGGTTCTTTATTTAAAAAAACGTGCTTCCAGTTTTAAGATTTCTTTTTATTTTTCCCAGGCGCCCAATGAACTTTTTCCTTTTCCTACTGTCAACTCCACTAGAAAACCCCTCACCTAGAAAAAGTGCTGCCATCTGTGCTTTGTCTACTTCCTCTATTAAAAATAAGCCCCCTTTTTTACCTTCAGGGGTCATGTTCCCTTTCCCCCATGCTCCATCATTCTTCCAAGTTGTTATCAATCACACAAGGCTAGGCCAGGAAACTCTTAAAGAGACAAATCACAATGGACTGTGGTTAATTTTGCTTCCAAACTATCACTTTCTGAGTCTTAAATTTACTGAGTTACTCTGATAAATATCACCACTGGAATAAATATCAAAAGAAAAATTGTAAATGTTCCCTTTTAATTTGAAATCCTTTTTTATGGTTAACAGCTCTCTTGGACATATTCTGTCCTCTTAGTGTCTCGACTTGTTAAATTAAGGTAGCTGATGCTTTTTTTGCAAACTTAGATTCAGTCAAGCTACAAATAGTACTTAAAATGCATACAGTTATTTTCTCCATCAACATCTCCTTATCATTAGGTTCTCAGCTCTAAAGACCCTCTAAAATTTCAAATAGAATGTAATTATACAATCTTTCTTCTCCATCCCTTGTAAAACCTGAAAGTACATGTTATTCTGACTCACCTTCCTTTCTCTGGAAATTAAAAGAATGGTGTTCAGAAACAAGCAAGGAAAGACAGGATATGAGTTAGACTGTTTAACAGTTAGACAGATAATCTACAGAAATCCCAGTCTCCAAAGAAATAGCTGATTATTGTGTGGATATTTGTCATGTTTTGGCAGGAGGAAGAGGAAATAGACCTGGCAGTGATCTGTCTGCAGAAGTTGCTCCGAGGCAGGGCTCTTCAGAACATGGTATTGTGTCTCTTTGTTTATGTCAGTCTTCAGAATGATGGTGGGAATGACTGATTGCAAAGGGTGTTTGAATCTGTCTTCCACAGCACTAAGCAGGGGTAGTGAGGCTCTTCACAGCAGAGTTACTCAAATGGCAAATTCTAGACTGGATCTGGAACATGAGTACATTCTGCCATGATTATGCCAAGGTTCTAGGCACAAGAAGCCTCCCACATCCCAGCAGGGCAGCTAGTATTTCATACCATCTTTCTGGTTTCCACTGGTGGTGAGCTGGGCCCCAGATGAGGAGCAACTGAAGCCTACCACCGTGATGTGCAGGACCCATCATTCTGCTTTCAGGGGAACAGAAGGGGGTCTAACTAAAAATTAATTCAGTAGCCATGCCTGTGGGCTTTATATTAAGCAAACATGTCACTTGTGATCAGAGCAGTCCTGAAGGTTTGTTTTTGTGTCCCCAAAAAGTAGAGTTGATGCTCTCTCTTAAAGTAACTATTTAATGGTTTTTAGTGTTCTCATGCAGGACCCTGAGCTTTAGCAAACAATACAGTATTGTGGAAGTGGCTTGAGGTGGAATATAGAGTTCCCAAGTGTTTTCCAGTTGTGTGATGATCTGTGAGAAGGATGGTTGAGGCCACTGAAGGATTGTTGACTTTCAGACCATGAAATATCCCACCATTTAAGGAATCTTCTTCCAGCCACTGCTGGATCAGAAATACATTACTGAGTTGGAGAATGACCAAGTGGGGTTGAGTGATCTTTTATTGCTCTTGGAAGTTCTGTTGGAAGAGAGTGGGATTGAGAGTAACACAGTGTCAGGGAGGGCTGGGCCACATAACCCCATAACAGGGATGGCAGCAGTTTCAGCAAACTCTCCACCAGTTTATGGCTTTGGGCTCCCTCAAAATGAAGGTCAGAGGACGTGAGGTGTTGAAACACTGTGAAGCTTTGACATTGAGGCTGATATAGCAGGGTGTGCAGAAGACTATTACCCTTTTGACATAGGCAGTGTTGTTGCACATTCCAGTGGTTTGAGTTTGGGTAAAGCCAAACAGAATAATAATAAAAATAATAATAATAAAAATTAAAAATAAAAAAAATTAAAATTTAAAAAAATAAAAGTAGGAGCTTTACCTGACAGCTGTAGGGTTTTCCTAAATGCAACCACAGATTTGTTATAGAGAGATCTTGGTAACAGCTGACCTTGCAACTTGGAGAAAAAGGGTGTGTGTTACTGGCAAAAATATGTTGCTCTATATTCTCCATTTGATATGCTCAGTTGTTCACCTTTATTTTAAAGATATTTGAAGGGAAGGAGAGGAACCTGGATCTGATCCAAGAGCTGCGCACCACTCACGCGCTCCAGGAGGATGGACAGCTGCTCGTGAAGGCACAGAAGCAAATGACACTGTCCTTACAGCGACAGCATGACTCACAAATGAAGCAGGTTTGCTTGCATAGATGGGAAGGTTGATTCACAGCTCTGTCCTGACCAGACACTCTGTGCTTGCAGCACCACAACATTCTCACATTTCATTTTTTATGTTTTCTATTATCCACAGCACAGAAGGCATCCCAATAGCAATAAAGCTTTCCTAGCACAGGCCAAGCACTGAATGCCTGAGGGGCTAAAATTGCTCTCTCACTGCTCTGGCGGCTCTGGGGAATCTCAGAAACAGACTGAGGCACCCTGACCACAGCTGCTATGCAGCCTGTGTTTGCTTTGTTTGCAGACAGAGCACTTATTTATATTTACAGGGCTTTGAACAAACAGCAATGTCAGATGACCCTCAGTTTTCCCACATTTCAATCCTGGTATCACAATACATGCTTGTCACTCACATCTGTTGGATGTTTTCCTGAGTGTTTGCTACTGCTCTGTCATTTTCCTGTCCCTTTTCTGGCTTGGCACCCTCTCAGGCTCCTCCTCACACATAAAGCCTCACAAAGGCAGCCAAAGCCAACTTATTTTGTAAATCCTGTTGGGCTCAAGACTTCTAGAACCTTAGCAATGGTGACTAAGGTCACCATTGAGGTACCTACCACTGTATGCAGAGCAAAGAAATTTTGGGCTCCATTCTCTGCCAAGGATCTGGTGAGATCCAGGGATGCAAATTTCCATCCTGTTTCCTTACAGTGTCACAACCTTCCAGAGGAAAGTGAATGAAATGGCAGATGCTGGTCAGGAGTGGATCATAAAGAAATTTTGCCAGAATTCACTACAATTCAGAGAATGCAGTATCTATCACATTCCTGCAAGTTTTCTTGTAATTTGTACTACTCTGCTGATTTTTAATGACCAGCTGTGAGGCAATTTGGCAGCTTCCATTTTACAATAACTGCATGCACTGGCAAGTTGACCTGGTGGAGATGAAGCCAGACCACTGTTTCCTGCTGGTTGGGCAGCAACAAAATTTCCCCTTAGATCCCAGTAAAAATTGAACAGGGATTGAGTTTTATCATTTATCATGTAGCATTTCCAGATACTCCCTCATGCACAGCAAGTCCAGGTGTGGACTGCAGGAATACAGAATATTTCTGCTGAGGAATTAAGAGAAAAATAAAAGCCTGAGGTATTAGAAATTTGCAGTGCTCCATTTCTTCAGGAAGCCCAGGTGAGAGTGAAGGAGAAAGCAGTTCAAACATCATAATGACATTCTTAGAGAGGGAGAGCGAGCAAATGGTAAAGATACTGACCTCTGATCTCAGAATTTCCCTTTTGGAGTGCCACTATCCCCCTCTGCTGGTATTGGCCTCCTCTCACTTTTTTTTTAACTGTCTGTAGGTTCACAGTCCAGGGCTCAGGTTTCAAACATTGTGAACTTCAAAACTCTGGAATGCATGTGCAGAAGTTTTCTACGTGTGTGGCTATTTCAGAAAGTCACTGATGACTCTCAGTTCTATAGGGTTTGGTGGTCACAGGTTTTTTCCGATTTTTGACCATTTTTGTGTAAAATAAATGCTTCCTGCCTAAAGAGGATGGAAATGCCACATAAAACAGTCAAAGATGAGGAGCTGAAAATTTTGGACTCATATGCAACAAAAATCTAACACAAGAGTGTTCCTGAGTTGTTTTCCTCCATTTTACACCTGTTTTATATACAGCACCTGGAGCAATGACGAGGAGGGAGCACTTTAGTTCCATGTTATCCCTCCCTGTGGGGTGGTGCAGTTACTGCATCACCGTCTTCCATCTGAAACACCTGTGGGCTAAGTGCTGTCACTTCTAGATGTGTGCAACATTCACAATCCCACTTCTTTTGAAACACTGCCTGGGCAAATGGCACAACTGTATAGCAAAGCTGATTTATTATTACTTGTCTGGGATATTTCAGCTCCACTTCAACTTTTGTGTTTAGGTCTATTCTGTAATTGCCTGTTTATTTCAAGACAACACAGCATCCCAGCCAGTTCCAGACATTCCCTCCTGCCAAGGCCTGTGGCTTCAGAGTCCATTCTGGAGATAATGAACTCCCCATAGATCTTGTCTCTTTCTGTAGTGCAATCACACATACCCAGCCCATAGAACAGGATGTGCCTGGAACAAGGAGTGAATGGCACAGTAATGCTGAACACCTGGAATCTTGTCTCAACTCTGTCACAGACTTTCTGATTTTCCATTACCCGGAATTTTGAGGTCTCATTTGCACTTCTGCAAACTTCATATAATTACTGTCAATTTGAATTTGTCAGCAGTTAGTAACTTGTACAGTTTCAGGTTCAATGCCTGAAGCTGCAGGTACTCATGGCTGCACTGTGCAGAAACCAGTCAGGGCATGTAACACATGAAGAGTGCCAAACTCCTGGGACTGTCCCGTGGCTGGTCTGCGTGGATGCTGCAGAGCTGCCTCACATGCCTATGGTAGTCCTGGGACTTTGTACAACATTCCTGGGGTTTGTAACACAATTCTTTGCATTTTTCTTTTGAAAGCTGTCAGCACTGGAAAGAGACTTGGCCACGGTAGAAGGAAGGGCACTGGCGAACATGCTTGATTTTCTGGCCAAAGAGCTGGTGAGGCTGCAAGAGGAGCAGAAGATCCATGCTCTGCTCATGCTGGCTGAGAGGCAGAGGAGGATGCGCGAAGCCGAGGAGAGCGGCCGGCGGCAGCTGGAGGAGAGCCGGCGGCACGAGGAAGATGAGCTTTTCAGACAGGCAAGAGAGGGACACTGCTGGGACTGGAGGCAGTTTGTAGGAGCTGCCTCCTTGTGGGAAGGCCCAGATGGATGGGAGCTGCTTCAGTGCTGACTTTGGTGGTGATTAGTTCTAAAATTGAGGGGGAAACTTAGTGAAGAGAGGGTGAACCCTTCCTGAGAGAGTCCTGCCCATTAACCTGAGGGTGATCTGAATACCCCTACAGACAGTCCTGTTAGGCCTGTCATGAATGGGTGTAGGTTTCTAAATTTCTCCAGTAAACACCAATGGAGAACAGATGTACTTAGATCATCTCTAGGGATAACATCTCTAGGGATAATGTTTTGTCAGCACTTGTTCTGCCCATCAGAACTGGTATGTGCTTTGCCAGGTAGGATGCCTTTAAGCAAGGGTTTGGAAAGATTTTGCTCCTCCCTGCCTCGGCCAAAGTGGACTGCAAATAACAAGAGGTACAACACTTATTTTGAAGTAACAATAACAGATAAAGTAACCTTGAAATCAAGAAAAAAAACCTGGTTTACCATATTCCGTAACTATTCTATAGTCTTGTTCCTTTTCCTAGCTTTTGACTGCATGAAGCATATTTCTCCCCGTTGAAAGACATGAGTGGGAGTCTAATTGACTAAACCAATAATTTTCAAACCTTGTGGGAGGTGGTTAATACCAAAAGGGTCTGGCACCATGTTTATTTTTTTTAAATTTTAGCTTCTCATCTTTTATGTATTTCTGAGTGGTAAGCAGGTAAGGCCAAGGTGCCATAAGCTCATGCCCTGCAGATTAGCAGATGGAAAACACCCATTTCTAGAATCTCAGCTCTACAACCATTATAAAAAAACCAATAATTTAATCTTGGTTTTTGACTGGCTTGATGGAATTTTCTCCTTCAGGGTTTGCTTGAATGAAAGCTGATTTATTTACTGAAGTCGATATCCATGATTATTACTTGGCAATTGTTGCTCAGGGGACCGTGAGAACTGAGGGAGCAACTGCCATTGCATTCACAGGACTAACCTGCTGCACCAGAATTGGATCTGTGAATTGGTTTTCTTTCACCTGCACTCGTTCAATCAGTTTTCAGAAAGAATTACTAGAGAATAAATTTTTACAGAAAGCATCTCTAAAAACAAATCTCAGGTTGGCCTGCCCAAAACAAAGAGTCTTGTGAAAATCTTTGTTCGTGCTGCTCTGGAAATCTTCCACTATGTTCCTGGCACAGCAATAGGCAGAGGAACAATATCTTGGTGTTTTGTTCTAGGTGGTGGATGTTCAGGACAGAACTATTGACACCTACTTGGAAGATGTTATCCTGAGTAGCATGGAAAGGACAGCTGAAGAGCAAGCCAGGGAAGAGGTTCAGAAAAGGGCTGTAGAAATCAATGACATTGCTTACGAAATGGAGAGTCGGTAGGTGATTAAACAGCACGTGAGGGGCTGTTCACAGCAGCTTAGAACCTGCCTGACCATGTGCATGTGGCTGTGTGCATCACCCAAGCCATGGGCAGGGCAGAGCAGTGCTGCTCGTGGTCACTTCATTTGTGTGGCTGCTGCATGGGAACCACGCTGCTCCTACCTGCTACACACATATAAATCCATCAGAGCCTTATTTCCATACAGTGTGTGCCAGGTTCCCTTTGCAAATCACTTGTGTGATCTGTGAATCACCCTCTTTAGATTTCTCCACACCAGTATGAGGCTGTGACTGAGCTTTAAGTGAATCTGGGAACTGCCTAAAGCAATACCCATTCATACCGATCTTTTCATTTATTTCCACTACTACAGAAAATCCATTTGAAAGAGATCCTAAAAGATACAGCTATGCACAGCCTTTCATTCTGGGGTGGCTGTTCTTTAAGGAACTGCCAATTTCCATGGAGGTCACTCATATTGCTGGCTGCCTGACAAGGCACTTTGAGTAAAGTAAGTTGTTGAGAACACCCCAGTCTGTGTTTGGCTGGGGCATCGGCAGTGAATACTTCTTAGGACCTGCCAAACCCCCAGTTCAGTTTCTGTGCTCTGTTTTTGGTATTGAGCCATAAAAATCCCAATGACACAGTGACTCTCCTATGGCAGAGCAGCTGTGTAGATGAATACAAGCAGAACGTTGGAATCCTTGGGGGAATGAAGCGTAGCTAATGCATGCAGCCCCTGAGCCAGCTGGGAACCCACCAAACACTGGCATGGAACAGAGCATGGGGCCAGCCAAGTGCAGAGTCACAAAAGGGAAGAATTTAGCAAACTTAGCAATGGACCAAAGACTAAATGGACAGACACAAACGCTCAGCGATATCTGTGTGCCTAATTCAGTTTGTCATCAGAGGGAACTGAGCTTCTCAGTACCTTTGAGCATAAGGAATGTAAGGTGCTCCTGCTTTCCAGTGCACTGTGAACACACTGCAATGCACAGGGGAACAGTCACACTGTCACCTATTTGTAGGATAAAGAGAGACCCCACTGACAACTGCTACCCTTGGAAAGAGTATTTACAAGGGAGACCTGTTTTTGCAGAGGTGGTCTGGAGAGAAAATTAAAATACTAATACCACTGTGCATCTGTCCTGTAGTCGAACTCGCCTACAGTCAGAAGAGATTGTAGCAGAGCTGGTTTATAATTTCCTGATCCCAGAAGCTGAGAAAAACTTTATGAGAGAAAGAGGTAAGGAGTCCAGTAACTTTATTTTCTTTGTGAACTGGTTCACTCTCCTTTTTCTAGCTCCCTGAAAAAAATGATGCAGCCAAGAGTTGTCTCAGTCCCCTGAGATTCCTGTTTGGCACTCTGCAGGTAGAAAGTTAAGCTCTTTCACCCTTTTTTCTCCCTGAGCTTTCACCCTTTTATCTTATGAGCTTTAGTCTTTTTAAATGGTAACTGAAATTCAGACCTGCTGTAAGATCTGGCCTGTGCTTTTGAAAGTTTGGATCAAATAATCCTTGAGGTACATTCCAGCCTGGCTTGCTATGATAAATTTGGTGTATCTGCAACAATAAAACTGCCTGAAAAGAAGAAGCCCATTGCACATTCAGAAACAAACTGGTAAAAGTCCTTAAGCAGCACAGCTGTGAATTGTGTTATTATATGGCAATTTCTAAAACTGCAGAAGACTTTAACAAGCAAATTACTTAAATATATGTCATATATGGGAGGAAGGTTATACACTTTACTATGCTTCCCTTTCCTCCCCAGTGGGCTGAGAGCAAGAGGTAAAGTTCTAAGGTTGGCTGTAGTGGCATCATGTTGTAAGGAGATAACCTTGCAGTTGTAAAGGATGTTTCTGTTTAACAAAAATGGAATGGCATCTGTCAAAATACAGAGGAGAATAATGTGTATTACAATAGGTAATGTCATGAGTAAGTGGCTGTTCCTAACTGGGATGTTTCCACGGACCAGCACAGGTGGTGAATATGACCTAAGCAAGGCAACTGCATCACAATAGAGCTTGAAGGGGTCCTTGCTGCAGTGCACTTCTCTGCCTTGAGAACAAAGGCACTTAGTTCATTGCCTCTTTTATTGCTTTGTGGATGAGAACACAAGCCCTGAGTACGCATTTTGTGGTCTCTGAATTGTGCAAACTTTCTTCTTCCTGGCTTGTGTATTGCCACAAGAACAGGACCTGTTCTGCAGCTGGCATTTCTGCACAAGCTTAAATCAGCTCCCTTCACTCCTGCACTGCTTCTGCCAGCCTTCCAGAGCAGGTGATGTAATGGCAGTCAGTGAAGCCTGCAGCTCAGGCACTGACACACACAGGTTAGTCTGTCTCAGGAAGGAGAGCAGAAGGAAGACCTGGAGATGGCTTAGGATTCTGGACATACTGAGGACATACATCAAGGCTCAAAATGCATACTAGGCTTAAATGCAGCAGCAGCTAATGAACAAAGCAGCTCAGATGCACTCTCAAACAACAGAAGAAAAAAATCTTCAGAATCTGTGATAGCTACAGTGAGTTTGCCTGGAAAGCAGAGCTAGACCCAATTAAAAATTAAAGTGGATGCTGGTGGAATAGAGCAGCAGGCAATTAAGACAGCTCCTTCTAATGTGATCAGGAGAAATTTGTCACAATATTCTTGTGACAGCAGAAATCAAATGTCAGGAAGGGACCTGGCTCATACTCTCTTCTGCTATTTCTGCATGGGGTGGAGGGGGCTCCATTCACTTAAGACAGTTGAATTCTACCTGATGTACACTCTGAGGAACACACCCTGCTGTAAACCTGCTGCAGAGTGATACTTTCAGGGAAGCAGAATCATTAACTATTCCATGGAAATCCAAAGGAAATAGTATCAAAGAATGGCATTAGATCTCATAAACACATTAGTGTATTACATCTGTGGTGGCTTTTAAAGCCTTCCCTACAGTGAGCCAAATTTTTCATTATGAAACTGTGTTCTAGCAACCTAGCCCATGCTTGAGCATTCACCTTCCTTGAAACTATCAGGAAATTATCTAAGAGCAGTTATCTGGCCTGTCAAAGGAGCAAATCCATTTGTAGAACAAAGATTTGAGGCCTGCAGGTTCAGTCTTTGCCTACACTTTAGCTTCCCCTTAATCACCTGTTTTGCCATTACCTAGTTTGGGATTTTTTTCCCTCCTCATTTTGTTGCATTTTGATGCATAAAAGCAGGGATTATCCAATGCTGGCTCACCCTGAAAAACCTCTGCACCTCAATTCTGAGCCCTGCCTCAGTGGAAGTAGAAGTCACTGTGCTGATATGAAAAACCTCCCTTGGAAAGGGACAGTCACTCACCAATTTCAGCACACTGTCCTTTAGATGGAATTCACTGTGGATGGAGAAAGGGACTGCAGCAATTCCAGGGGAGTATTCCCAGTATAGCTGATGCAGTTGATGCAAACATGATTGGAGCCAAAATGCCTTGGGTAGAGAAACTTCTCCTGGGAATGAGGGCTGGTGAAGGTCAGCTTTTCAAATGCAAGTGAGATCCAGTTGCATCCATTGTCGACAAAGTGGGCCTGGGAGATGGATAAACATAAACAGGGTGGGTTGGTAATGCTGAGTGACTGAGACAGGACAGCAGGACTGTGTGCCAGTATGCAGGACACCAGTGCTTCAGATTCACAGTCTCAGTGCAGCTCAGCCTTGGAACAGGCCAAAGTAAGCCTTGGACTTCTGTAGGGAAGTGACAGGATGAGAGCCACCCCTTGTTCTGCATCATTCCTCACACCCTCTGTAAGGCACACGGTACCTCAGTCCCTGTGACTGAAATAGAGAGGGAAAGAGTGAACAAAGAACAGTGAGGAACAATAAGGAGAGCTGTAGGGTGAGCACTTAGGCTTGGCTAATTATTTCCCAGGGGGTGGGTTGGGAATACATACAAATGACTTTGGATGAAAGGAGGCAATCCTGCAGTAGCTGAGGGGAGGTGATAAGGTAGGCAGGTGACTTCATGTGTCACTTGTGGCTCTGAGTCTTACTTTGAACTCAGTAAGGGTTTCCCAGTGCAGATCAGATCCTGGCACAGGAGATGGCAGATTTCAGCTGGGTTCTTCCAGAGGCTTGCTGCAATTAACAGACAGTAAAGGAGAAGTTATTTTAAAGCCTGGTAATTTATCCTGGGCAGTTGTTCCCAAAGCTAGAAAGGAGAACACTTTGGCTGTGCTTCCCACTGTGGGGGCCACTCTTCAAAGTGAAATGCAAAGTTGGTTGCTGCTATTAGGTGGCAGTAGAACGCTTTCAGCCAAAGTTAGAAGGGCATGATTTTTTTTCCTGAGACAGACTTTTCCACAGCTGCAGGATTGCTAGAAGCTACTCCTCCCTTCTCCCCTACAGAGAACACTTTGCTGTACATTTCCAAGTAAAAGCCTTACATCTTTTTATGCAGTGAGGCAGTCCCAAAGAAAACACATCTATGCTGCTCATCAGATCATCCACAGGGGCACAGAGAGGGCTCTGGCTCATCTGGCACTGCATCAGGAGACATCTGCCACCGAGAGAGAGGAGGATTCTCCTGCTGGAACAGCTGCTGGACCAAGTGCAACTGACAGCACTCACCCTGCCACAGTTGCACGTGAACTTGGACAAGACTTCCACAAGGATCCCACAGCCTCCTAGGAGAGAAGATGAGTGAGGTGGGTTTCCCTTCCCCTCTGTGATTTGAGTTTGGAGCATGGTGAGGGAAAGGGAAGCACATTATATTTGCTTTTTCAGGGCACCCTGAATGGAAAACCATCTCTCTCCCTTGGGCTGTCCCTCCTGCTGCCTGCCAGCAGTGTTGTCCTGGAACCATTCTGTATACATTTTGGTGTGGCAGCTCCCTCCAGTTGTCCCTCCCCAACTTGCTTTGGACTTCATTAGGTAATTTTTCTGTTCTGATTATTTAGAGAAGCTTGAGTGAGAAAGCAGTGTTAGCATTCCTTGTTTGTTTTCCTGGCACAGACCAATAAAAATCTGCACCTGGGCTTTTGGTGGTATTTCCTTGCTTCAATAACATTAAATGAAAAAATAGTCCATAAGTGGGAAATTTTGAGCTGAGACCATCCACAGACAAGCATGTCCCACTGATTTCCTTAGTGGTTTAAGGCCCAGGGGCTTCCTGCATTAGCACTGCTATTAATAAAGCACAGGAGCTGAACAAAACCAGTCAGATTTTGTATCATCTTTTCACATCATTAGTGCTTGAAGAAAGAAAAGGTGCCCCTGACCTCATCAGGGTGGTTTCTGACAAGCAGGCACTGTCTGGCACAAACCTAGGTGACCGCAGTATGACACAGGCATGGCGGGGCTGATGCATTTTCCAGAAGTGTTCCTCTTCGGGCTGACTGCTTCTTGCTTTTATCACTGCAAAGAGCACTTCTGGAAAGAATCTGATTTTGCTTGGAACAGTGTGAGTCCCTGTGGCTCTCCAGCTCCCAGGGCTGCACGGAAGGGATGCTGGCTCTGCCTGTGCTGGCTCTGCCGCGTTTGCAGGCACGGGGCTGCACCGGCTCCAATGTCGGGAAGCAGCATCGGGCTGGGACAGGCGCAGTGCCTCCGTCACAGAGCTCACGGCTTGCTCAGCTCCCCAGCACTCACGTGTCGGAATTCCCGAGGGCTGCGGCCTTAGCGCATCAAGGGACACTTACAGCAAGCACCGCAGTTTGGAGGGGCGGGCACAGCCTCACCGCCACGCCCACAATGCTCATTCATTGATAGCTGCAGCTTCCACAGCCAGCAGCAGAACTGGCCCTCAGTGCCACAGTGGCTGACCCCTCCCTGCTGCCATCATCTTGTGGATCATCTTTTCCTTGTGCCGGGTCTGTAGAGCTCAGGTGTGGTTCGGCTCATCCCAGCCACGGTGCCTCTCCTACATAACACAGCCAGCAGCTGGTCAGAAATGGTGCTCCTTAATGCATTCCTGCAAAAATTCTGCATTGGGTCTTTTGGTTTTGTGGGTTAGGCTGGGGCAGGGTAAAAGAAAAGGAATTTACAGGAAGGGAAGAGGGAGGAGAAAGGAATCTGGATACCCCTGTATTCCACTGGGGAGTGAATAACAGCTGGAGAGAGGAAAAAGAGCTGCACCAAACCACTGCTGGTCTCCAGGTTGCTGAACCAGGGGCACCAGGGGACTGCTGGGGTCAGGCAGCCTCTGTAAATCTGGTGGGAGTCAGAGAGGGGTGACCAGTTCTGGTTAGGACTCTGTGAGGATGATCCTATGAGGGACTGGAGATTTGGAGAAATTCTTATGGCATTCATAGCTAGCCAGTGAAAGGGAAGGTAGGAAATACAAAAATACAGAACAAAACACTCTCCACAGTGTGGGAGGAGAAGCTGTGCAGGCATCAGCTCTGTAGCCTCAGGCCACCTTGGACAAATTTAGCCTGGGTAAAAGGAGGGGGGATAACATGAATCACAGGATCCAGTGTAATAGGAGAGACATGGAAAACTTCATGCAGCAGAACAGTGGAACAGGAAGACCCATCCATTGAGGCATTTGCTGTATTTCTGAGGATGGTCTGTCAAAATAAACATTCTGCATGTGGCTCATTGTACAATTTGGTGGGGTTTTAGAAAGATAAGTATTCCAACAGGTGTGGGAATGGACAGAGGTTGCAGGGGACTCCAGATGCTGTACACAGGCTGAACTACAAATGTCTCAGCTTCTATCATGATCTAAGGGACACCATCAGGGTAAAGCCATCTTTTCCACATGACATTGCCTAGCAGGCAAACTGAAGGCCACGGCAGGATTCCTGCAGGGAACTCTTCTGTAGAAACTGCTTTCAATTGTCATGTGGGGTTTTTTTCTCAAGCTTTGCAGAATGTGCTTTGAGAAGGAAAATGAGCACAGTGAGAGGGAATTGGGATCATAAATCAACAGCATAAGAATGCACCATTCCCTCTCCTAGCAGGAGACAGAACAGCCCTGGGGAGGAGCCCAAACCTGAAACAAACACAGCAGATGCCTCCAGGGCCGCACCAATACCGTGCAAACACCGGGAAAATGCAGCTTGTCCCTTTTCTTTCAGCAGCTGCCCACAGGGAGGGAGCCTGGCTGTGCTGCTCTGCTGGCTCCTGTCTCTGGCAGGTGGGGGAGACAAGGCTGAGCCAAACGGGCCTCTGGGGTCACTGTGCCCTGAGAATGGTGAAAAATTGGTCTCTGCAGCAAATGAATGAATGCAAATTGTCCCAGGGCTTCCCTGCCGATACGGCTCTGGGGGTGTGGGAGGAGAAAATCCAGCTCAGCAAAAAGGACTTGGGGTCCTTCTTTACTGGAAATGTACAGTGTCTGCATTTCTGTCAACAGAAAACCACACCAAACCCACACTCACCCTTCTCTCCTGCCTCCCTTAAAAGCAACATGACCATCACAAAAGCTGCAGCCACAGACGTGTGGTGCTGTTGAAAGAGTTCCTGCCACTTTCTGAGCACAGCTGTTCCCTCTGCTCCTGCAAGTGTGCAGGATTTGCCTGATACTTCATTGGGCTCAATTCAGCCCTCACACCATTTTTTTTTAGGAGAGTGGGATTAACCCTACAAGTGTGGTCCTCACATGTTCAATGCTTTAACAAGGCCTAATTGCATTATTGCTGACGATCTCCTCCATGTCCTGTTTCCCTGCTTTCACCAAAGTCCTGCTCATGCAGCTTTTCCTGTGTTTCAATGATTGGTGATTCAGTACTGTGCTGGCATCCAGCCTGCTCACACAGTGCCCTCCAGAATCGGGCCCGGGCTTGGATGGGGAGCTGTTGTTTCCCGTGCCTGCCTCCCACCCCACCAGAGAGCAGGAATTGGTTTGAACACCTGCCAGAACTGCCAACTCCCCGAGACAGAATGTGTACACCTGGATTAGTAAATTCAATTTTCCCGGGACCACCCTGGACCAAGGCTCCCACCTCTCCTCCCAGGCACTGCCTGGAGCAGAACTGGCAAGGAGAGCACCTCAGCAGCCATTGTTTGCACGAGACAGAAAACGGCAGCAGGCCGAGGGCAAGGGTGTGCGCTGAAACCCATGGAGCAGGGCAGCTCCGGCTCTGCTCTGATCCTATCATTCATTCCTCTCATTCCTCCTTTTCTCCCACACACTGCAGCAACCCCACACACCTTTCCCTCCACTTCTGGCTGGAGTCAAGGCCACTTCTCTTGGCCTCCTCCCATGTGCCTCATCCCAATCCTTCACATAGCACTTGGAAGTGATGTCCTATTGCCCTTCCTGCAGGGCTGCTTACCTGTATCCACATGCACTCAGCTCAGCACACCATCCCCAATGGACCAGAGAGCTGTGGCTGCTCCTGCCAGCACCCACTGTTGCAGCTGCCAACTGCTCTGCAGTGGTTTGAACCCACTGCAGAGCCTGGCCAGATGAGATTTATCCCATCCAGTGCTCCCAGTGGGGAGCTGGCATGGCAGCCTGCACTGCTGGCCATGCTGGAGCTCCTCAGCCACTGCTGGGCATGTTGGTCCTTGTCCTTGGGGAGTGGCTGTGGTGCCAACTGCAGTGAGATAAAGGGGGCAGAGACTTGAAAGCTGCATTTGCTGCTCTCTCCATGGGTTGCTGCTTAGGATTGATCCTAAGAATCTCCCTTTTGTTTGTTACTGAGCCAGTGACAGCCGCTTGCAATCACCCTGCTGTTTCCTTACCTGTTGAATTGAAGCCTCTCTCTGCCTGCCAACATAATTCTTACACCTCCAGCCAAATGCAAACCATTTTTTCATTGCTGTGTGGGCCCCAAGTGTGTTGTCTCCAGCAGAAACAGCTTCCATTGACCAACCTCTTCCTAGGCCTGATGCTGTGAAACTAAAATCTTAAAAGAGGTGTAACTGAGATGGTCCAAAGGGTCCCCAGCTGGGCGGTCCCTTTTCTCAAGACTGCTAAGTTATGGTAGCATTCCAAACAACATCAATGATCTCCTTGAGTAAAAACACTCTCAAACCACCTGGGTTTTTCCAGTAAGCACCATCTTCCTCCTGAGCACCCTGGCTTGGCAAAGGATTTGGTCACAGGAATGAGCTGCAGAAGGGAGAAGGAGGGCACAGCTGCTGTTATGCCAGAGGAACAAACCATAGAATTATTTAGGATATAGAGGATCTGTAAAGTCACCAAGTCCAACCACTGACCAGGCACTGCCAATCCACCACTAAACCATGTCTCCAAGTGCCACATCTTTTAAGTATCTCCAGGGACAGTGGGTGACTTCACCACTTCCCTGGGCAGCCTGCTCCAGGGCTTGACAACCCTTTCCATGAAAAATTTTTTTCCCTAATATCCCATGTAAACCTTTCCTGGTGGAACTTGGGGCCATTTCCTCTTGTCCTCTCACTTGTTACCTGGGAGCAGAGACCAACCCCCCCGTGGCTGCAGCCTGCCCTTGGGAAGTGGTTGAGAGTGATAATGGGATCTGCTGAGGGGTGGGAATGTCCTTTGCTCCCATGCTGCTCCCACCACACACCTGACCCTGCCTCGCTCCTGCAGCCCCCGTGTCCCTGTGCCAGGACCTGCCACACCCCTGTCCCTCTGTCAGCAGCAGGTGCTGGACCCTGGGACTGCTCAGTGCTTGGAGCTGAGGTAAAGCACAGGGAGAGGGAGGTCAGGACAATGAACAGTCCTGCTCCAACTCCTGCTTTCCACCAGTTTTTAGAAACTTTGCTTAAGGAAAAAAAACATACCAGCCAAAATGCCCAAGTCCTTCAATCCATTTCATTCCCAGTTCCCTGAGCCTGCCACCATACACAGGGCCAGTGGCTCCTCTGCTGGGACAGGTGCCTGTGCTCTGCCAGGCAGCTCTGCTGGGGACAGGGCTTGTTTGCCCTCAGCCAGAGTTTCTCACTCTGCAGCAAGTGAGGGGGCTCTGCAGACAGCCCTGGGCTGGGGCACAGCACCCTGGTCAGAAACACCCTGCTGCAGCCTTGCAAGCTTCCACAAGGGAAGAGGCTGTCCTGGAGGATCCAGCCTTACCTCTGCAGTATGTGAGCAGAGAGGGGTGATGCAGAGAATTCCTGGAAAAGGAGGCTTTAACTCTACTGACTGCATGGGACACTACCCAGCTGCATGCAGACTCAGGGAGCAATAGCGTACCCCAAGAAATATCTGCCAGGGCATCAGGGATTAGCTGGGTGTGCAGCAAGATCCAGGCTGCATTTCTGCCCTGGGCCAAAGGCAGGTGTTTGCTGTAAGGTCCAGTTCTCCCTAACAGCCCTGAGCACTCACCTGTACTCTGTCTAGTCTCTGCTCCAAAGCCTCGCACTGTCCAACACTCACACCCAGACAGAGCCTGGCTTTTCTGCCGTGCCCTGTGGGGCATTGACACCTACTACACACTTTCCTTTCCTAGCAGAGCTTTGATTTGGCAGCAGTTGGGTCTTGCAACCTTCATGCTCAGCTGGTTTAGCAAAGGCAGTCCTTTGCTAGGAACATGACCCTTCAAGATGAGCAAGGGACAACAGGACAGGGCCCAGTCAAGCCCTTCCCAAGCCCAGGGAGGGAAGGAGGTTCCAGGCTGGCTGCTGAGGTTGCTGGGTACCATCTGCTGGGCTCGCCGTCTCCAAGCAACTGGCCGTGGTGCCTCAGACAAACCGCAGTGCTCTTCTCTCCCCTCTGTAGCTTGCTTCCCTCCTCCTCCTCCTCCTCCTTCTTTGTGGCTCTTCTTCTCGCACAGAAAGCCACTTGGACCTTCCCACCAGCAGCCCAAAAGCTGCCACCTTCCAGATAACAAATGGTGCCAGTAGCCTTGACACTGACTTTTAATTCCAAGGCAGATGGCTGGCAGCTCGCTCGATAAAGACAAAGCACATCCGTGGAGCAGACTCTGGTAGTGCATTCAGCTCGGTGCTGCTTTACTCTCGGATTAGCATTTTAAATCATTCCAAAGCGTTGGTGACCGACAGCTAAGTGGATTTGACCCTGGTTCGCAGATGGATTTCAAAAAGTGTTTTCCCACAGAGTGACAGAATGATGTTCCCTGGAAGGTTGTGCAAGGACTGGCTCTTGATACTAAGGTGTTACGTGTTTTAGAAGGGTGGTTGGAATATAAACACAATATGAAACTGCAACAGTCCCACTGGCAATGCTTGCAGGAGTTACAATAGGAGGGCAAACTGGATAAACTGGACAGCTGCAGCCTCCGTGCAGGAGAATGAATGCAATCCTCAGGTAAGGAGACAGACAGACAGAGAGACAGCAGCTACTAGATGCTCTCCAGTGCCTTCACTGACATGGGGGAGAGCACTGTGGGGAACCACTGCCTGCTTTTGGTACTACAGCTTAAGGAGGGTGTTCAAAACAACTGCAGAGGAGATCAAATTGGAAACATCACAAAGATATGAAGGAGTTGAAGATCCCCTTCCGGTCAGCTTAGCAAGAAGTTATGAGGTGCTTGAGTTCTGTTCATTTGGCTCTGACATTCAGAAGTGAGACCTGAGACTGCAGCTGAGAGTTCCCATGCAAAGACAACACATAAAGAGAGCCCACAACTTGCATTCCAGGTGAGGGAAGGTCAGAAGAGGCAGGAGGTCCCAGTGCATGCCCAGCCAGAGAAGTGCCCAAGGATGACTGACCACCACCCCAAATCATCAGGGACTGTGATGAGCTCCCACCAGAGGCAAGCTTTAAACAGATAAACTCACCCAGAGAGGCGCTGTAATTTCGGCAGCAACGTGTTTGCAGGTGCAAGTGGCCATCATCAGACTGGCTGGGGAGAGCAGTCCTGGTCTCAGCACAAGGGGGACGCATCCAGAATCCTGGTGACCTTGTGGGATGGAGTAAGTGAAGGGACTCTCTACTCACAGTGCTGCTTCTGGAGCAGCCAGGCTGTGGGTGGCTGCCTGGCCCTGTCACCCCAGTGCCTGCACAACCCAAACCCAGATCCCACTCAGGGAGCCAGGGAATGCCAGCACCTGCTCCGAGGGGCCCAGCTCCAGCACCCAGGGGGGCCAGAGCAGCTCCCAGACACACATTTGGCAATCAGGAGAGAATCAAGGGCATCCTGACTCAGCACTCATAGTGTGGACCAGCAAGGGTCCCTTCCCACCCTGCTCCCACTTGTCCTGGAGGGCCTCTGGAGTAGAGGCTCCGGCCCGGAGCCCAGCAGAGGTTTCATGGGAGCACCCGCGGCTCGTGGCACACAAACAAAGCAAGAGGAGTCTCTTTGCAATATAAATTTGTTTTTATTGAAGCAGCAGTCACATGACCTCGCATCTAGCCTTTAGGATAGCGACAGAATGGATTCGGCCAGGTCAGCCAGCCCAAAAAAGGATTTTTATTTTTTTTTTCTTTTTTCTTTTTGCGCTAATAGACATGTCATGTTTAATACATACATTATCCAGTACCGGAAACCCAACTCAGAGATAGCTATGTGCTGATTTGCTGGAGGAACGGTCCACTGGACGTGGTCTCGACAAACTTTACAGATCACCACCAAATAACATTACTAATGGGATCCAATGATTTAAAAAAACAACCCAAACAACCATGAGTGCAGGATTCAAAGCCAGCAGTTTACACAGGTTCTTAAGTTTGTATCTATAGGTGGACGGTAAAGGAAGATTGGTTGGTTTAAATTTGAAATATTTATGTCCCAGGGTTCCTCTCTCCATCAAATCAAACGGTATCATAGACAAGCTGGCATCTCTTTAAAAATAGCATGGAATAACACAGCTCATTTAAGAAAACATGCTCATTTCTTGAGGTTTTTCTTTATTATTACAAAGATTCACGTCCACCTATTCTCGCAGAGTGGAAAGAGGCATGAGGGTGAGGAACAAGGGTCAGAGAAGAGAGAGAGGAGGAGGGAAGAACAGGGCAATTTTTTGAAATAAAGACCACACACTTGGTATTTTTTAAATTTCATTTCCAGGCTAACCTACTTTTTATTTAATGCAAATTACAGTACCAGTTAACTATTTCCGAACCGAGTCACACAGAACAAAACGTATTTACAAGGGGAATGGGGTGGGGGAAATAATAAAACATTAAGCATACTTTCCACAAAAAAAGTTTATATTTAAAATGAAAAAAAAATCAGTCACAGAGGCATTCAAGTAGTAATAATGTTATACAGGTTTTGCTTTTCCTTTAAATCAAGACAGATTTGCACAAGTGTATGCAATAGTTTGTATACAACCCACAGTCCTTAATATATATATATTTAGATTTCTGTTTTTAAGATGGAAGTGGTCACGCTAATTGGTGTGTACAGGCCCAAGTGATCCATCAGCAACACATTAATGAACGCAAATTTTACAGGCAAGCAAATTATATATATATAAATATATTTTATATATATATATTAAAAATAAATTGAGAAAGACCAACACAAGGAAGCTACTTTTCTCGAGCTAACCCCTTAGGTACTGTTTTCCTTTCCTGTCGTTTTGCCATTATTGCAGTGTTGCAAAACGAAGCCAACTACGACCAGAACCGGCCGAGAGCCCCGTGGAAATCAGCTGCCACCCCAGGGGTACCCGCTGGCAGTCTCCGGAAGGCAGAGCCCGGACCGAACACCCTACTGTGCTTTTCCTCATCGGCTTTTCCTTTTGCTCCGCGGTGGCTGAGGTTCCTAGTACAGGAGTACGAGTCTGACAGGCTGCTTGACTTCTGCTTTTCCAAGTACTGAAAACTGGGGGGGAATTTTAGGTTGCAAGTCGCAGGCACCTGCCATTATTTTAGGTAAAGCTTGGCTTCGAAATAAGGGGACAGAGTGTTCAGGGGTCTTCTACCAGTCAATTTTCTTTTTGCAGGTAATTTTTTTCTTTTTCCCTAGCAAGGTAGATAAGTTTAATAGTAAAGAACACCAGTGTCTTGATGGAGCGTCCATCAGGGGAGACAGACTGCGATCCAGCCCGGCTCAGGGACCCACTACAGCAGGGCTGACGTAAAGGACACATCAAGACCACACTGGGTTAAAAAAGAAGCCCAAAAGAGTGTAAAAGAAGAGAGGGACAGCTCTGAGCAGACTGTCGCCAACAGCTTGGCATCACTGACCTTCGTGTCACCAGAAAGAAAGTGCAGCCTCTGCTTCACTGGAATGAACACGAGATGCTTCGAAATAAAACAGCAACCTTTGGTTTGGTAAAGAGTTACGTGTTTTCCCATTCAAGACAATCTTATGTGGAATACTAACAAGGTAGTAAAACACAAGCAAACTAGTTTTAGAAACAAGGCCTTCGTGCTGGGCACAAGAAATCAAGAGTCATGTTAAACTTATCTCAAGAAAACAAAAGTGACTTGGGGAAGGATGTGGGGGAAAAACAGGGAGAAGAAAGGGAACAGAAAGTCCTCCCGGCAGAAAGAACCACCGCAGCAGTCTCCTACAGCGATGCCCAAATGCCAAATGGCTCCGAGCGCAGCAGCCCTGCAGGATGTGGGGATTTCCCTCCCTGGGGGCCCTTTCCGCTCGCCGCTGCCCCTGGCACAGCCGCAGGGAGGGTGGGAAGCCTGAGCCTCCTGGAAGCTGCTGCTGCTGCCCAGATGCTCCTGGGCGCAGGGTTGAGGGGAGAGACAAGCGAAATCTAAATGGGCTGCTAGGGCAAGGGTCCGAATGAAACCAGCTGCTGCTAGCGGGAGGAGGAGGGCAGGGTGGGCACCTTGGAGACTCCCAGAACAAAGCCACGGCTCCAATGAAGAGAATGACAATGGAGACTGTTTCTTTTCGTTCCGCTACCGATCAGGGTATCACCGAAACCTTACAGCACTCAAAGAGTTAGAAAGCGGGGTGGGGAGGGGGGAGCAAAGATGTGGGTTTGGGGTGGGAGACATTGTTAATAAAGAAGGAGGAGAAAAAAATAAAAGGGAAATAAAATTCAAAAAATCATGGAAGCGAAGGCACTCCAAACTATATAGATACACTATACATCGCTAGAGTTATTGTTACAATAATACAGGCCGGTACCTACTGTACAGAGTTAAAACTATATGGCTTTAAAAAGCTCGTCTACATTTTGTCTGATTATTAAACAGAATCACTGCCCTGAACGGTAACTTTTTGCTCATTAATAACAGTTCCTGGGTCCACATATTTACATACAAAACAATAAAACTCAAAATTCAAAAACAACCAAAATAATAATGTACAAGCTTGAATTTGGTGAGGAGCTTTGTTTTTTGTTGTTATTTTTCTGTGTTTTTTTTCTTTTTTTTTTTCTTATTTACAAAAAAAGGTTGTTCAAAGACCTGGATCTAACTTGTATAAAAGAGCGTGTGATCCTGCTATGATCCTTGAAAACAGAAATAAAACCAGAGGGGCACCCCTGACCCTCCCCCCAGCCTAACACACACACGAGACACACACAGACGCCGGCACAGCCACAAAACCAGAGAGAAACGCTCTGACTCCCCTCCGCCAGTCTTTAACAAAAAAATGGAAAAGAAAAGCCACATGTCCTGGCACAAGCAGCATTTTTCTTTGATATATTTTTATTACTTTTTTTTTTTAAAGACTCTGTAATTTACTGCCTCCAAATAACAGCGCCTGTGGCCAATGCTTCAGCAGTCTTGTCTATACAGCAGATCCATACCCTGCCACTGTCCTACTTTTTGAGTCTCCTGCATGAATTTGGATCACTGGGTCAACCAAGCCCCTTCACTTACCTTTCAGGACACTGACTAGCCGAGCGCACGCGTTACGACGCTCTTCAGCCCTTATCTATTAAGTTGCAGGTAAGGATTTGGAAAGCCTTGTTTCTCAACGTGGGTGTGCTTTCCTTTGCAGCCAGCCAGAATGCAAAAAAGCTTTAAAACCTTTTTTTTGTGTGTGTGCCCAACAGCAAATCGCCGAGGGGTATAACTTGAGGGTTTATCGGTTTCACCGTAGGTGGTCACTCACCTCTTCAATCAGCTCCTGCGTCCCCAAACCCACCGCGTGCCAGGCAGGAGGGAGAGGGCAGAGCTTTTAACAGTTTCAGGGCTGCTAAGAGACAGTTTCCAAAAAATCCCACGTCAACAGCATAAAAGGTACAAGAAGAAACACACCGAGCTCGTGACCAAGCCCCTGCCGCCCCTGCGGCGGCCGAGCTTCCAAAGCCGCTACTGCCGGTTCCCCCCGGCCACACGAGGTTCCGCGTGCTCCCGAAAAGCAACTGCTTGCCTTAGAGATCCGCAGCTCGAGGGACGGCTCGGTAAGCACCAAAGGCGACTACAGTTTCTCTGAAGAAGGATAAGGCTGGAGCGGACACCCACCGCAAGCCTAGCACAAGATCAGGTCTCCCAAAGTCTCGATTCCGCGCCGGGGCTGCGTCCGGCCGCTCACCTGACCCTTTCGCAAGGAATATTGCTTTGACTTCAGGAAGAGAGACGTGGATGCTCGCACCGCACGCCGTCGCAGGGAGGAAACCTGGACCCTGAACTGATGGACTAGAACAAGCATTCACCTCACGCCTCAGTCAGACCGATTCGAGATCGTCGACAAAATAAAAAAAGCAGTATTGTATCTATGTATACATGTATATATTTATATAATATATATACACACACACTCATATAGAGCCAGCTTTCCTACAAGTCAGCAGGTACAAATTACCATCAAGAGCATTCGGATGTGTATTTTAATATTCTACCAATGTAAAAACATAATGGCGACGTGGCAACACGCATCAATAAATAGAGATCAAAAAAAAAAAAAAAAGAAAAAGCAAGAGGTTAAAAAAGATGAAAATTAAATACAGATTCTACCTGTGGATTTAAAATCAGAACTATCAGAGAATGTGGCATCCTGCAAGTTAAAAAAAAAAAGTATTACAAAATAAACCAGTAGCCTGTTACAGTTCACATTATAAACCCTGGTGTCCTTTTCCTGTATACACCTTAGGAAAGGGAAGCCTGTTCAAATCAAGAGCCAAAGAGGGGTGGGGTGGGGAGAGAAAAAAACCCAACCAACACACTTTCACAGTGGCCACTTCCCAAAAAGTCCCTTGACATCCATCCACCAGCTGGGCCCCTGCCCCTGCCAAGGATTTTGTTCATCCGCTCTTCTCTGCTGAAGCTGGGAGCTGGCCCGAGGCACGGAAAGCAGGAGCTCCGGCTGGGCAGAGGGGATGCCTCGGCAGAGCCGACCGCTGCCCTCCGTGCATGTGTGTGTATTATATTATATATCACCCACTTGGGCAAGACTTTCCCACGTGAAGCTGCAGATTTCCTCATCACTAGCACTGATTTTTAAATGAAAGGCTTCCGCTAGCGGTTCAAGCCTTAGACACATGGCAAACCCTCCCCCCCACCCCATGGCAACCTATTTTCCTACCACGTCGCCCGCTCCCCGTGCCGAGCCAGGGCAGTTCTTCTGAAAACCTGGGATATGGATTTGCTGACAAGAAACGCTGAGCTCTGTTGAATGACCCCTGCTAAGCTCCCGACCAAATTCAAGCTGTGCACTACATCAAAGTCCGAAACTCCACTTAAAAAGAAAA
The DNA here is from genome assembly GCF_028551555.1 of Melozone crissalis. NCBI lineage: Eukaryota > Metazoa > Chordata > Aves > Passeriformes > Passerellidae > Melozone > Melozone crissalis. The sequence goes on along the minus strand of NW_026535786.1, from coordinate 15,342,068 downwards.
TAAAAAAAGAGGGTAAAAAAAAAAGAAGAACTTCAGCAGAGAATGAGGTTTGGGATTTGTTTGTTTCGTTTTTTTCCTTCTTTCTGTTGTGGGAGGGGGATATGAGGCAAGAGTCCTGGTTCTGAAGTACACAACAGCAAACTTCCAACATGAAGAGATTGTCGAGGGGAGACATTGGTGTGTTGTATTGCTCCGCTTTCCCTCCTCCCCCCACCTAGTCCCCTGCCCCGGACACCCTGCAGAGTGAGAATACAATGAAACTGGTTTGTATTTATAGATATTTTACAAGGTTAAATAAGAACAACAATAATAATAATAAAAAATTGAACACTAAAATGAACAGGTTGGTTGGTTTGTTGTTTTGTTGGATTTTTTTTTCCTCTTTTTAATTTTCTTTCCAAATGTGACCAGTGTTGCTGAGCAAGACTCAAATTACTGGTGATTTTTCCTGTGCAGCTGGCTGCTTGGTACTGGTTCAGGTGGAGTTGGAGGCTGATGCTGTAGCTACACTATTGGTCTGAACTCGTTCTCCTGCGTTAACATCTGCAAACAACAGACGACAAGGGGAGAGAGAGAAAAAACAACCAGCATTACCTCCAAGCCAGAGACACATTGGGAAACAACAGCTATGACATTCTGCACAAGGGGAAACTCACAGCTCCTACCAAGGTGGTGTTTGCTTAGGATGACTGCCCTGACTTCAGAACATGCAGATGGAACAACGCAATCTGGGGAAAGATGGAAGATGGTCTTTAAGCAGGGAAAAAGCAACCTGGAGTGCTGAGGGCTGCAGGCTGGGCTCCAGCCAGTTCTGCAGTTTGTAACACTGGCTGTGCAGTGCAAAGTCACCCTTGTTACATCCCACAGCTGCAGGACAAGGCACACTGGCACTGCTAAAGCCAACACCAGTGCCTATGGCCAGTATGAGGTTTCACACTGGTGAATGTGAAAGTTTCACATTGTTAGTTAGTCCTTCTTATAACAAGTCTGCCTGTTAGTTGTGTGAATGAGCACAGATGAGAAATGTGACAAGCCTGCTCTCCTGGCAGAAACAGCTGGTGTGCCAATGTGCAATTCATGCACTTGTTGCCTGAGAAAGTCTTTCAAGTCTGCTGCTCAACCCAAGTTGGACCTGCCACCCTCTGAACTGCTGAAGCAGATTAACATCAAGGCCTGAAGCCAGTAATGAGGTTTATGCAAGCACATGATATGTTAGAGGATTGGATCTCTGCAGTAAATGCCTCCAACACCTTCTCAGGGAGGGACAGTGCTTCACAGAGAGACAGGTCACAGGACCAAGGGCACGTGTCAAAGCACATTTCAAGAAAATGCAGGGTTTGCAAAGAAATACCAAAAAGAAATTAATTGTAACTGTTTCCATAGGCTGCATGCATCAGGTATTTCCTCTAAAAAAGATATTCTTAGTATTAGAAGAATAGGTAGGGGAAAAAAATGCACCAATTTCACTTGGAACCATTCTATATAGTATCTAATTAGCCAAGTCAGAAAGACTGTAAGATACTTATAGATAAGTGGGTAACCACCTAAATGTGTAAAATACAGATGGGAAAGAGGTATTAAATGAGGTTTTCTCCAAGAGACTAAGATTAACTGCAAAGCTATTGATACTGCAGCAGCACAGAACATCAGAAAGACTTATTATCTTGGTACAGAAGAGGGCAGACTGGGCAAACCATGTATTTGAAAAGACACATGGAAAGGGTTTCTAAAAAGAAAGAACAGTTTGGGTGACCTCAGCCTGAAGGGCTGTGTCCAGCAGAATACCAGACATGACAAAACACACCGGTGGGTGCTGGGTGTGCAGTAACATTTCTCCATCACAGACGAGCTGGGCAATGCTCTGCAGTCACCTGTGAGCAAAACCCCCTCCTCTTCAGCCACACTTACCTGACCACAGCCACGAACAAAGGCAAGGAACTGAAGCATGGACTGCTTTGGGTTGGAAGGGACCTTAAAGAACATCCAGTTCCAACTTCCTGGCCAAGGCCAGGGACACCTCTCACTAGAGCAGGTTTCCCAAAGTCCTATCCATCCTGGCCTTGAACAGTTCCAGGGGCAGCCATAGCTTTTCTGAGCAACCTGTGCCAGTGCCTCACCAGTCTCACAGTAAAAAATTTCTTCCTAATCTAAACCTACCCTGTTTCAGTGTGAACCCATTTCCCCTTGTCCTAACACTTCATGCCCTTGTAAAAAGACCTTTTTTGGCTCTCTTGTAGGCCCCCTTTAGGTCCTGGAAGTTTGCTATATGGTTTTCCCAGAGCCTTCTCTTCTCTGGGCTGAACAGTCACAACTCTCTCAAGAGAGAGGTGCTCCAGGCCCTGATGATCTCATCACCTTCCTCTAGACTTGCTCCAGCAGGTTCCCATCCTTATGCTGGTGGCCAGAGAGCCAGGCACAGCCCTTCAGGTGGGTGTCACAGACCAGAGCTGAGGGGCAGAATCACCTCTCCTGACCTGCTGCCCAAGCTGCTTTTGATGCAGCCCGGGATACATCTGGCTTTCTGGGCTAGAAGTGCATGTTGTCAACTCATGTCCAACCTCTCATCAACCAACACCTCCAAATCCTCCTCCTCACAGCTGCTCTCAATCCATTCCTTGTCTGGCCTGTGTTTGTGCCTGGGGTAGGTCTTGGTCCTGTTGAACTCTGGGAGTTTCACACAGGCCCCCCCCACCCCAAGCCTTCCAAGGTCCCTCTGGATGGCATTCCTTCGCTCCAGTCTGCCAACAGGCCAGCCAGAAATGGGCAGCACTTGCTGAGTCACAAATTTAAGTAACATCGACAACAGCGACAAAAATAGGAAATCAAACAATCAGCAGCATCCAGAAACACAACTGACAAGTGGGAAGAGAGGGTGATGCCTATTTGAAAAGGAAATGCTGCAAGGAATGTGTGGGAAGAAAGACAAATCGTCCTGTGGGCAGAGGATGCCAGATGACTGCCCTGGGAGTTTCTGATTCCCTTTCATCTCACCCCAAATTAATTGCATCCCCTCCTTTACAAAGGAATGACCATCATGACAAAAAGCAAGCTCATGCAATTAAAGCACCAAGGCAGCATCCTGACAGTACCAGTGTTATGTGGGAAGCTGGTCTTGCAGGAGAGAGACGCCCTCCTATGTGGAGAATTCCCCTGAAGGAGCAATTCCCAAATCCCACATGCATGCAGACAAAAAATGACCACAGAAAACAGAAGTGACCCAGCTAGCCAGATAATAGTTTCTACACTTTAAACTCTCACTATGCCTGTTCTAGATTAATTTTCAAGTATGGATAAACTGCAGGTAATGCAACATCTGCTGGCAGTGCCTGATGCGAGCAGTCCAGCTGGAGTCTGGAGTGTTGGCAGAGGATTTCTCTGTATGTCTACAAAAAGTGCTCATATTTCATTTGCTGAAATGAAACATGTCTTTTGATCTCAATTTCCTGAAGACAGTAGAGGCTGAAATTGTTATCATTACATTGCTACTACATAGAGATAAAAAAAAAAAGAGGAGGGCATGGAGATATTTCATGTAACATATGCTCCTTTTCTGTCATCACTGTAACAGGGGAGTTCCTGAGAAATATATATGCCACATGTTAAAATAAATCAGGTGATGCAGGCCAAGAAGATTTTCTTGGGGCTTCTTACAACAATATATACATAAATACAGAAGTCCCCCCAGGCTGAGACAGAATGCAGAGCAAGCTCAAGGCTGCCCTGGCTCCTAGCCTGCAAGAAAAGGCAGTATTTTAACATTTCAGCTCATTTGTTGACTCTGCTTCAACAGCACATGAGGAACAAAGGGGGCTTACTCCAGCATCGCTTTGCTGAAGCACCAGAAAAAGAGCACAACTGGAGTACAAGGTTCTCTGGACATTCCTTTCTCATCATGAAAAATCTGTATTTGGGCCTAAGAGAAGGAAATCTAGGCTCTCAGCAATGCTGACAGAGGACAGCAAAGCCCTGCTGGGGAGCACAGCTAGGAGCTGGCACGCAGCTTTGTGGCACAGGACAGACAAGTGCCCAGCTCAAGGCCAGGGCAGCCTCTTTGTCCTGGACCACTGCCTGACCCCTCTGCCTGTGCAGGCAAAGAAGTGTCATTAAGTGCTAGCTGCTTCCAAAAGTTCTTTCAAACAGAGGGCAAAAGCTTCTCTCATCATTATAGAGAACTTCTTCCAATTCAGTTTTTCCCTCTAAGGAGTGCCTCATCTTTCTTGGAAGGTATGTGACACTCCTTAAAAACTTCCTGAAAGGGAAAGACAGGGCTACAGTTCAGAGAGTGACAGAGACGCCAGCTCAGACTGAGAAAGCCCATTAGCACTGCTGACAGCATTAGCTGGGTGCATTTGTGATGCTGACAGCCTGTGCTGCTCATCTGCAAAGATACAGAAACAAAGCCACCACCAGCCTGGGAATCCTCACAGGACAGCTGAAGAGACAAGTGGAAGGAGGAGGATAGCCTGGTTTTCATACTGTGCCTAACTATGGATGTAGAAGTCCAGACTGAGCAAACCTGGTAAAATGTGCAAGTTTTACTTCTCTTGTAATGGATTCATCCCTGTTCTGAGCCTGTAGATCTCTGAGAGAATTGCTTGCCCATCTTCTCCTGGTTAAGGCATTCAAGTTTTTCAAAATTCCTTCAATGTGAATACCCAAATGCACTAAATCTTATTTCATGGAGCACTGTGGTGTTTTTCAACTATGAGACACTGGCAGGTAACACCAGCTCTAATCTGTTTTGTTGCTGAAAGTTCAGTCACACCACTGCATTTGGGATTACATGGGATCAACGCAGCGGGATGCCTAAGACAATGACCCCAGAATCCCTGTTGGCACAACTTCCCTGCAGATGGCAATTATGCTCTTCCCATCTTAATGCTGACTAAAGAGAGGTAGCTACTACTGCTGGCTGATCCAGAAGAAAAAGAGAGTCACACAAGCAGATATGCATTGCATTCAGCTTGGTCTGCAGGCTCCCCTCTCAGATGCTGTGGCTGCACAGTTATGAGAGCATCCTCTTCCTCCTCTAGCCATCCCTGGGAATACGACTGCACTGGCATTTTTCATCCATGGCCAGCATAATTCACAGAAAGCTAGCACATCATTTCAAGCAGGGGCCAATAAATCTCATCTTTTTTTTCCCCGCACTTTGCTTTAGACATGCCACTATGTCAGAGTGCTTCTCATAAATGTTTAGGAGAATTTACTAATGCCAGAGCAGCAAGGCTACACACTCCCACTGCAATGCCAGTTCCATTACTAGAGCAAGTACAGCTTTGCCTCAAGAGAAGAGGAAATTGACAACAAATGTGGCTTTTTAACAGTGCTTGCCAGAGAGAGGCACACGTTATGCACTAGTAATGCGAATTACAGATATATTTGCTCTTCCCTTTATTGCTTTGAGAGCTACATTTTGCTGCATCATCGTCACTCAGAAAAGCAGTTTCTGAACCTGTACTGCTTGCTCACACAAACATTTTGCAGAGAAGTTTCCTGGCCTATCAGGATGCCCTGGGTTAGGTGGGAGACTTGTTCCCACACTGCTTTAGCAGTTACTCAGGAACTTAACATTTACTGCTCTGGGAGGTGCAGGGGGTATAGAGAAAGATGGGACTCCTTGAATGAAAACCTCTTTGTAAGTGTGGCATCAGCATGCAAAGCAAAACAGATTAAAAGAACCTCAACAGGACCTAATCCTAAACATCATAACTCTGATGACATTCCCACCACCTGCTGTGAGAAACCCATGTCAGTAAGAAATAACCAACTGTAGAAAGCCAGAGCTGTGCAATACTAAACTTAATTTCACAATTTCTTTCCAATCAGCAAGGATATTATTTTTGGTTTTGAACCACAAATAGGAGGACATATCCCAACTCAGGGCAGTGCTTGCAAACAGAAGCTTTAAAAATGTTGACATCAATAATATGGGATGGGTTGAGGTTTTTTTGCTTTGTGGTTTTTTTAATACTTCCCATTTAGGACTTGGACTAATGCATTTTCTCCCTGTACAAGCCCTTGAAAAAGGCTGAGTGAAAGCTGAATGAAAACAGATTTCTTAACCCCATTAATTCCTCAAGACTTGGGTCTTGGTGGAGAGAACTCCTTAAAAGGCATGAAAGGGATATTAGGTGAAACAATATTTTTCAGAAAGGCTTAAAATAATTTTCCACATTTGTATTTTATACTTTTAAATCACTTTTACTACTTTCTGTTTTCTCATTTGTTGAGCAACAGATGCACATAAGAGGCAAACAGAGAACATGACTATTTGCAAAACACTGCCAAATGTATGAAACAAACAGTAAATTTGAAAATAGCAGTTTTGCTTTCTCCTAAATTCAGAGTACATAAATGGTACAAGTTGTGCCTTTAATCTACTGCTACTGCAATTTCAGAGAGAAATCTCATCTTTCAAACCTGGCTGCATCTGTCCCAAAGTATGAAAATTCTCTCTGTACAGCACTGGCTGGACCAAGTGCATCTAATATCAGGTAACTGTCCAGCACATCAACCAGCAAATGCTTTCCTGCACATTTCAAGAGCAGCTTTTGAAGCAGGCCTTCTCCTCATCAGCTATCCTATGCTAAGGAAGTGTCCTGCACTGCAAAAGGGCTGACAGCCCTTGTGGGCTGGGGCTGATGTGCAGGCAGGACATGTGCAAGCACACCTGTTTTGCAGCCTGCCTTTGGTTGCCCAAACCCCAAGAAAGCCTCTGGTGTGCTGAATCAGGGCTGACTCAGAGGAAGAATGCCATGTACTGAATCACCTCTGCCACATCCTGCAGCACCTGGGAGTTTCTTTGGGAGTCTCCCAACTGGTATTACCAGGTGTTAAAACTTTCACTGGAAACAGAATACAATATGGAGTGGCTAAAGGCCAACAGTGAGCTTTTAAAAGGTTTCTGACAGAAACCAGAGAGAGCAGGAGGCAAACAAAAAATTCACTCTGTGCTGGCCAAAACCCAAAAATATCTGCCTTGTGCCGGAAGATGACACAAGCCAACTCAGTAGGAAGCAAAAGCAACAAAGATGAGGCAGTGAGCACGCTGACTGAACTCCCTAACTAGACTTTCAGATGCCAATGCCCTTAGGGAAAAATCCTCTTCATCTACACTACATGGAGGCCACATGCTCTGAGCTAGCTGCTTCTTTTCTTTCTAGGCATCACAACTCATTCACCAGCTCAGAGGTAATTTCAGGATGGCTCAGAGCACAGAAATTAGGTGCAAACCAAACATGAGAAGGACTAATAAATTACACAATCAAATGCAAGTTTGAGTGGCTTGGGTTGAGATTTGGCCTGGTGACCATAGCTAGTGCACAAATGACCACCTACCAAGACCAAGGTTCAGGTGATACTAAACCAATCCCTTCCTCCCAGTTCACTCTGTGGGCTGAGGTGGCTCGTGGGCCTGGGCAGAGGGAAGGTGCCTGGGCAGCAGGGGGGAGGATGAGGAGGGAGGGAGGCAGGCAGTTGCACGTTCTCACCTGAGGCCGCTGTAGCATTTGTAGGGGTTGAAGCAGCTGCTTGGTTCCGGGCATGAGCAGGGATGAGGACCGAAGCCAGAGATGGGTTACTTGACAGTTCTGGAGGGGAGGTGGAACAAACAGTTAGCTCATCATCCACAAAGTGCTCCACATGCAGGATCAGCTCCTAGGGTTTCCCCCTGTAACGGCACCTCAGGTCAAACATGTGCCCTTACAGCCCAAGGTCACGTTACATTTTCTTCTTTGCCAACCAGCGAGAGGAAACCACAGCAATATTTAGCGAGGCAGTCTCCAGAGCAAGACTGCCAAAACTACAGATAGTGGTGCATAGGAGCAATTTCCTAGAGAAAGACAGTGGCTTGGGAGTGAGCAAAGAACCAGCCAAGCCTGTACCTTGTCAATGGCCTGATAATGCTGTTTCCTTCTGAGCACTGGAGAAGGATCCCCTTCTTCACAAGCCCACCTGTAATCAGTCCCAGGGAGAAGGCTGATAACAGTGGTGCTGCTTTGGGCACTGGTTCAGCAAGCAAGCAGCTGCAACAGGTGCTCCAAGAGCTTCAGGGATTAGTTCTTTGGCTCACTCAAGCATCATTTTTTCTCAAGGACCCAGGAACCCAAGACCAATCTCTCACAGCAGTCTCCTTGAGCCAGGCCAAAAAGAGGTAATGTATCCTTTAAAAGGACAGGGAAAGGCAAAGGGAATTGGTCAGCTGGGCAATTTAAATGGACAACAAAATGATGCAATCATTCTGTCTGAAGACATTAACCAGGGAAAAAATAGTCATGTCTTTTAGGCTCCAAATCTAATATAGCTTCAGTGTGTATCAGAATGAGAAATAGGCATCTTACAGCCACGACTGTGGGAGGATTAAGGGCAACACATTGCCAACAAATGACAATCTTCTGGCACCCTTTCAAGAGAATCTTGTGCTTACAGAAGGTGGGACTGAGCCGAGACAAGACAGGTCCTGTTTGTTTCAGAAACAGGAGTGACTGGCTGTCTCCTGAGAAAGCAACATCCGGTAAAAAGGATGTGAACAGTCACCTCACGGAAGGAGGCTGATGACTTTTGGAGCTCCAGGAGGTCATCTGGAGGAGAGCTGAGAACAGGAGAACAGACAGCTTTTCACGCAAGACCTCCAGATAGCACAGGCTGTACAGAAGCCTGGCCAAATCGTGGCATCGGTTCAGTAAGGCACTTTTGGAAAGCCTCACATTATTTGGGCTCATTTTTAAGAGGCTATTGCTATTTTTTAATGCTAGCTTTAAACTCGGGGCCTACAGAGAGCAGCAGTCCACTTGATGATCTTTTTTTCGCTGTTATTTAAGTTTCATTACTGCTGGGAGGGCAAGAGGCAGAAGACTCCCCTGATTACAAGCTTCTTATTACTACACATTTTAAGATGGTATTTCAGCACTTATGAATGCAAGCAGGTTGCTACACTACCTGCAACCTATCTACTCTATCTTGTAATACTCCGTTCAGGTCTAAGCATACCTAGCCAGTCCTTTTAGAAAGCCTCAGTACTCACAGCACTTGTACAAATACAAAATCCTCAATTCATGTGGGAGTAATTCAGAATTCATATATTCATAATGTTACGAAGAATTTGTGAATCTCCATTTTAAATGGAAAAATAAATAAACTGAAGAAACATGAATCCTTACATGTCAAAGTGCAACACCAGCTATAAACCTATACTTCAATACTATCTTGGGTATTAGTTGCTTTGTGCTGGAAAATGTCGCTCCCTTAGTATTTTTTTCCAAATCTATTATTACTGGGAAGCTACTCTTTACATTGCTCTATTGAAAGTTTCTATCACCTCTGCATTATTTTCTGCTCATCACTCAAAACAATATGGGGCTGTGATCCAAACAAAAGCAGAACTAAAACAAGGAAGCCCCATGACACTTGCTACCTTCTGGTGCTGCACGGTGCCTCGAGGTGCAGCTACAGACTGTCAGTGTTGCTGTAGCCCAAGAACCAGGTGATCAGACAGAACACCACCCTTGCAAGGGCACTTTGACCCCCTTCCCATTCCTTCTTCATCTTATGTTGTCATCTTATGTTATCAGAACACCTCCTTTTGTATTATGGCAATAATAATCGCTTTTGGTTGTGTTTAATGCAAGTGCAACCATTTCTCTGAAGCTACCTTAAGGAACTTTCATGAAGAGTACAAGACTGATTCTGTTCCCTTCTCAAACCTCACATTATCTTTCTTGATATGAAGTTTCTTCAATTCAGCATACTCTGAATGTCTTGAACTTAAGAGGAGCAGGGCAATTCAGAGGAGACATAAACAAAGTGGACTCTTTTGGTTGAAGTTTAATAGCAGCTTTGCTTGAGAACTTGTTTGAATTTTTACTATAATGTATTTTTGCACCTATTCCATGTCTAAGGATGAAACATGGGAGTACTGAGGAGAAAGCTTGACCTGTGATTATCTGCAGTCTACAAAATACTGAGAATCTTTGTCCTTAGTGATTTCCCCCACAGTATTTGGGCAGGGTGTTCAACTGTAGCCTGGTTATGAAAACCAAATGTGCAGCTCAAGGCTGGGTTAATTACAACCAGTATAGCTGCAAGAAGCTATTGTGGTCAAGGCAATCCAGACAGAAGTTTCCAATATCATGATGTGAACAGAGCAGCTATCACAATTCATTTATGAGACCCAACTCCCATTCACATCACTGGAAGAACAACTCTGCCTTTCTGCTGGTCAAGTCATACCATTTACAGCCACTTAAGATCTCCAAGAAGGAGCAGGAATGAAAATGGCCAGTTTTACTAGAAGACCAGATCACCTTCATTCCCTAAACACAAGAAAATGCCTGGTATTGGGAAACTTCTACCATGTTTTTTTTTTTTGGTAACAACAACAAACTTTCCATTATATATACACACACATAAACACATACATATATATCTCTCTAAATAAAAAAAAAATAAATAAGGGTCACAGGCTAGGGTGCTTAAAAATATAAACAAACAAAAATCCCAAAGCACTCCCCTTTCCATAAAAGAGTAATTTATCTTTGAGAAGCATGATAACCATTCCTAAGTGCTGAATCACTGAAATAATTTTACAGTCTTCAGTGGCCAACATGGAATGACATTAACTTTTGTGATGTAGCAAAATTGCTGATATGTTACAAGTGGTTCAGCAAATGGCAGTCATTTCACAGACTATTTAAAAATGTGGCTTCTAAGAGAAAAAATGCTTTTTGTCTTGCAGATCTAAAAGCCTAATTGAATTGCAGCTCTGTGGCTAGTAGAGATACTTCCTTAGCCAAAATAACTTTTCCAAAACCCAATTAGCATATAATGCTAATTTAAACAAATTAAGAGAAACTTACAGGCAAGACATTACAAATGACAATGGTCTCTTCAACAGACCTAATCTCTAAGATAAACACCCACATGACCCACAGCCACAGCTGGCTGCCAAAGACCATGATCTTGATCTTCCATGTATCCTCACTGCTCTTTTTCTAGACCATCTGAGCAGCATCAGTGCTCAGGTCAGCAGATTTGGTATGAAGTTTAATTTCTTTTTGAAAATCAGTCCAATGCCTTAATGGTCAGATTTATCTTGTCATTTTTAACAGTTTTGCCTTCAAGCCCTCTGCAGTCACCTCCTACTTCATGGGTTTCAGGCAACTGGATACAGCCAAATCAAACACTTCTAAAACTTAATATTGCTTGTTGAAAACAAATGCTATTTAAAACAAAATTGTCTTTCATTACTTTTAAAATTACCACAGATGACTTAACATGACTCATTATCCATGTAACAATCTGTTTCCCAGTTGGGATTTCTGCTCTAGAGCAGCCAAGTTGATGGAACCTTGCACAGTAAAGATCAGAGAACAAGGACTGAACAGTAGTCACAGAAGGAGCAAAAGCTTCTTGGATATCTTGAGTTCATAGTCAGGACTGCTGTACATTTATCAACTACAAAGTTCTTCTAATCACTGTGCAAAGCAATGTACTGAGGTATTTAAAAATAACTGTGATTTGGGGTCTTTTTTTGAGTTTGACTGGTCACCTGTAACAGAGCTTGTTTGGCAATGCATTAATGATCAGCCTGTGTCCTGCCTTCCCCTTACAGATGGTAAAACCGGCACCTGTAGATGACAGAAATTTGCTTTTTTTATCTTAAGGAAATTGCTCCACAGGAACTGTTTTATCTTACCATTCCCAGGAGTTGCTTTGTGAGGGAGGGCACATGAGCTCCTTAGGATGGCAAAAGAGGAGCTTTAAACTTGCTTGAGCATTAGGGTAGCTTATCCAGCAGCTTCTACACTATCTGAGGGGAACCAGGGACACACTCCCAATACAGATATCTGTTTTTCCCCTAAGAAAAACTAGTTTGAATTTGAATTGACTCACTATAGAGCTTTCCAACTCTTTTTAAAAACCTTGTTTTTGTGTAGTAGGTAAGTTCAATCTTTATGTCATCATGAAACAATTAATCAATACTTTCAAAAAGAACAGCAGTAAATCTGTATTTAAGATACTGAGATTGAAAGTATTTTAGCTGCTGAAGATGGCCTTAGAAGGGCAAAACAAAAGGCAATCCATGAGTACAAGGAAGCACTTGTAACATAACTACTAAATTTCTAACAACAGATGTAGAAATCAGTACAGAGGACAGTGACCTGGAAGCACAAGCTATTTACTTGACCACTTTAATGTGTTTATGTTTCATAAATGCCTTTTTTTTTAAATAAAAGGGCTCCACAAGTGGAAGGAGAGAGCTGTTTCACATTTTGGCAGAAGGGCACAGCATACACTAAAGAGTTTGAAAAATTATAGTGATGCTAAATGGGCCAAAAGGTGTTTTTTAAACTTTCAAGAGAAAATGCATACAGAACTATTCTTGCTCAAAGGGTGAGAGTTGGCAGCTTATCACTTAAAGAAAAACAAAAGAAAAAGTGTTCCAAAATTAATTACAAGCATATTTGTATGCCATACTTCTCACATGTTCTGTCTTGGCAGGCAAAACTATTCTGGGGGGGTATCAGTTTTACATTTCTGACTTCTGTAGGAAAAAATAGATGAATGGTTTTAAAATCCGATACCAGCCTGGCTTCAAATAAGAAAGTTAGTTGTACATTTATTTTTACAGTTTCTAAATGACTGAGTCAATGTAATGCCAGATGAACTGTACAGCATATAAAATCTGGACAGTAAAGCATCTGTATTTATCCTGCATCCAGAATTAAAATGGGCAGCAACACTACAAACCTCCCTGCCAAACCTAACATGCATGACTACTTGGCTATGGTGTTTCATGTATGAAGAAGCAGGTCCATCTCTAAAAATATTCTAACCTGCATGCTCCACTGACTGTGATATTTCACACAAAGCCATCAGCCCAGCTGCAGAGTCTGAGCTATTCATATTCATACTCTGCAGACACATGCTATAAGCACGTAATCCTTCCTGATGCAATCCAGTAACAACCACCCTCAGGACCTCAGCAAAACTGAGTTGGAAGAACCAAGACTCTGAAAATTCTGTAACTTCAAAACCCTTTCTTCCTCTTTTGAAAAGTACAGCTGGTTATCCAATTACTTAATAAACTTAGCACCACTCAGATTTTTACTTCCAAGGGAGTAACATCTGCACTACTACCAACATTTATCCCACCACTTCCTCCTAGAGAAGGGATCCTTCAAGGCTCTCGGGCTACCTTGAGTGGTGAAATTGAAGAGTGCAGGTTTATCTCGCCCGTTGGGTAGCTTGACATTTGGGTCCCGTAGTTCATCGAAGAACGAGTGCGCGCAGGCCTCCAGGGGAGTCAGGCGGGCCGTGGGGGTGTACTCCAGCAGGCGGCTGCACAGCGCAATCGCTTCGGGTGGAGTGCGGGGCCGGAAGACCTGCGGGGACAGCGAGGAAACAAGCAAGGAGAAACACGTTGTCTGGCTGGGTCTCGTCTCTTTGTTGACCAGAAGCAAGTCAGAGCAATTAAACCTCTCATTGCCCAGCAAGCTGGAACAAACTTGCGGTTTGTGCTAATCAAAGTCCTGCAGTAAGTGTGGGAAAATCCATTCCTGGGGTTGAGAAAGGGTTAATTGCAACGCCTTGCACTAGAGTGAAGGTGCAATGCCAGCAAGAGACTTCATGAGAGCGCACTCGGAAAAACAAGTTTGAGAATGGAGGGGAAACTCATTCAAAAAATCATGACAAACACACACAGGTGCTACCAGCCATGCATATGGGGTGGAGTGAAAGTGGGGAAGAAGGTTCAAAATGAGCAGGATTCACCGAATGTAAAAATATAATACAGCCCCGCTACGGTTTTGGGTTGGGGTTTTTCTGGCTAGTGAAGAAAGTCTTTCTAACATGGACTTTTGCAGGCAGGCAGGTCAGACTGTTGCTATGGAGGCTGCTGTTCAGCTTTGGAGAACAACAAGGAAAGCACGGGTGGGGTGCAGGAAATGTCTAGCTCCAATTTGCAAGTTACTCCTTCTGTGACCTTATTCTGGCAAGCTACTCCGTAAGTTTATAGGGATAATTCCTGTGCATTTGGTATTTATAAGGACAGCTGAAAATTGTGTCAAGAAAACCAACTATTTTAGTCTAACAGATTTTCACTTAGAGTGATTACAAAAAGCAATTCTACACTGCAGCTTTGTTTTAAGCCTCTAAGAATGGTTCTACCCACTGCTAACCACACTCTCTTATACTCCTTTCTCAATCCATTATAAGCAAAATAGGAGTTAATCATGTACATGACCTGGATGGCCTCCTCAAGCAGTTGTCTCTTGCTATGTTGCAGGTAAAATGCAGTCTAGGGTAAAGGGAGTAGGGTGGGCACAAGTGTTAAGTTTTGATGCTAGCATTTTTGGTAAAAATTGAGATAATGCAAAATGCCTTCGCGCCAGTGCAGTGTGAACTCAAGTCACACAGCACCAAGGAGAGAAAGAAAGAAAGAAAAAAAAAAAATCAGTGCATGACATGCTAGTTAATCACAGATGAAAAACTTGCACAGGCACTTCTTCAGGAGGTTTTAAACCAGGCATATATGCTCTCTTGAATGAGAATCAAACACAAAAGCCAAGTTCTGCAGGGACTGAAATTTCCTGCCCCCTGGTACCCTGGTAGCCAGCTGGGCCAGCAGCACTGGGTTTGCTGCAGTGTGTGCTGTGCTAACTGAGTGGCAAAGAATCCTGACTAGCAAAGTCAGGAAGCCATGTACAGGAAGAACTGACTTTATTCCTATTACCAGGTTATTGCAAAACAAACTGCAAAAGTTTTCACACGAGGCCTATGATGACAAAAAGAAAGGCTTTAGCTTAACCCTGCTGGCAGAGAGCCTGTAGCGACCACTGTGCTACTGAAAAGGCAGCAGAAGCTGTTTTGTGCCCGCTGCCTGCAGAGCTTGTGGCCACAGCACACAGAGGATGCAATTATTACTCCCAAGTCACAGCCTGACCAAAACAAAATCCAAGACTGTCTCCAGTTAAAAAAAAAAAGCCTTCTGGCTTCCCCCCACCTCCACACGGTAAGTAGCACAAATGTGTATGTCTTGAGGTAAACCCACAGAAGTGAAGTTGTTCTGTATTTAACAAGAGGTAAAATTACTGAGGTCACCCTCATGCACCTTCACAGTAATATTTTAACAAGTTTGATTTATCACAGCTTGAAACTTTAGTACTTCACTCTTAACTGTGTTTTTCTCCTCAGTACAGCTCACATATAAGCCACTATAGAGATTTTAAAAAGAAAACAATTTTATTTCCTTAAGGCAAAAATGACAAGCCTTATACTGAGAAAAATAGTAGGCAGACAGTCACAAATCTGACATATGTAAAAGGAGTACTTGCTTGTCCACCCAAACTCTTCATTTTCAAGTCCTTGAAACCCTAACATGTTTCCTAAACCCTGTTATGAACTAGTCAGCCTGTTTCTGGATCTGGAATTAGTCACTTGGGGTAGGCAGTTCCCAAAGTCTGCCCTAACTGCTTCAAACCAGGAAGGGGGGAAGAAATATACATTAGGAGGGCTCACATAGCCTTCCCCTGCAACAAATGGTGACTAACAGGAAGCAAGTTACAGGTGTGTGCCTATCTCATCTCTATCAGCCTGTGTTACATTTGCCTGGCTGCTGCCTCAATGATGTAGCTTGAACTCAATTATTCCACTTCTAGCATTTGTCTCCTTTTTTTTCAAGGCTAGGCCTAGTAATTTGAAAAAATATTTAAGTACATACCCGTACTCCTGAGGTGAAATGTCCTGTTCCTGACGAGTCCTAAAGATGATAATGCAGTGAAATAATCCAAACAGGGGGAGTCAATCCAAAAGAGAATAGTCCAGCAAGGAAAAATATAGCCAATATTATAAGAAATCCATGGTGTGGGGGACATAGTAAATGTTTATACAATTAGAAACTTTAAACATCAGTCTCCATAGCAGCAAGTCCAACTTCACCACAGTGTATGCCAAAAAAATCGATTGTGCAATGGTGAGGCATAGTATAGAAACATTTCTATATGAAATTTATGTTCCAATGCCAGTGCATTTACTAAAAAAATAAAAAAAATTGAAATCAAAACTCTAACTTGAACTAAAAGGGTAATTGAAATTGCCATAATAAGGAATTTTCAGTCCTCGGTCCTGGATATAAATGTCCACAGAACCAAGTGGCCAGATTAGTATGTCACCAAAGATGCACCCCACTTGTAAATCTGTCCCAGACACACAATGTAAACTTTTGGACAGTTTTGGGTTTTTCTCAAAAAACCCCAAATCCCTAGCAATTTGTAATTTGTGCTGAAGACAAGGTAAAAATCTGAGATCTATACTTTAAATTTGGATATTTTTAATTTGTGTGCACTACGAGTACCTCAGGCCGCCGCGGATTATTCTCCATTTTGGATTGACTTCCCCCTCCACTGGATTTTGTTGGCTGGCATTATCTCTTTAGGATTCTTCAGGAACTGCACGTACCACCTCAGGAGTGCGGGTATGGACTAAATTTCTCTCTACTGCGGGTTTATTCCCCCTCATACCCGTCGCACCCGTTACTTAAGAAATTTTTTTCTCCTCAATTTTGTCCCCTCCCGCCTCCCTTTTGAATAACACCCTAAGAAATAAAAGCAAAGCCCTCTATGGTCTTTTAGCTCTTCCCATTCAGCAAAGTTCCCCCGGGAAAGCTGCCCAAATTCACCCACCGAGAACTACACGAGCAGCTGCCGCCCATGGCAATGGCTACGCCAGCGCTTCCCTGCCACGGGGCACCGACGCCAAGGCAACGCTGGGTGATGCTCCATGGTGGGAAGGGGCGGGAGGATGGACAGACAGTGGGACCTGTGAGCCGTGAAGCCCCTTGCACGTACGTCTCAGCAGGAGTTTAAAGTCTCTGTAGTTCTCAGTGAGGGAATCAATTTAGTAAATAATCCGCGGATTATTTTTAGTCTGCGGACTAAAATTTAGTGCACGGACTAAAATCCGGCCCATCGGAGCAAAGTCTGTCTCGGTCTAAAATACATTTGGGTGAAAGCAAAAGAAAAAAAAAAAGAAAAGAAAACAAAAAGGAAAGTAAAAAGAGAAAGGAAAAAAAAAAAGAATAAAAGCTAAGTGCACAAAGTGTTTGGGTAGACTAACATTTAGTATGCAGACTAAATACGGCCGGGCAAAAGGCACAGCAAGTCCACAAACAAAATCAAAACCAAAAATAAAACACTGACAGGAACTTTTAAAGCAATCAAATACTACCCCACCGGCGCAGCAATTCATTTTTCTAAAATGAAACAAGACCTTGTGTAAGGCTATTTGTCCACAGGAGGGACCGAAGGCTCAAGTTTTCATTTTAAAAAATGAACCTGTTTTGGAGATAAACAAATGCAAAAAAAATGCTTTACATACAATATTCTTCAAGAAAAATTTGCACTTGAATAACTCAAAACCTCTTGTTTCTGCAAAGCAAATGAATTCCAGGCTGAGACCCAGGTTGCTGTTTTTTCTTTGGGGTTTTTTGGATGAGTTACAAAAATCTCTGGATGATCATGTCAAATGGAAATGCTGACTCATCCAAAGCCACAGCTTTTGGTGCCTTTGTTGGTTTTTCCCTCCCCCTTTCAGATGTCAATAAATCTATACCTCACCAAAAAGCTGAGGGACCAGTGTGAGTTGTTTCTTTGTTCAGGCATGCTGGTGATGCTCAAACACCGACAGACCATAAGAGCGAGCCAGCAAGGCCTGACACACTCCTCTCTCCTTCTTAAGTTGAACTGCTATCAATGCAAATTTTTTTATGTTACTCCCCCCCTTAATTTTTCTGGAGCTACCACCTTCTTCAACATTTCAGCTTAAGTGTCTCTAGTTCACTACACAGCCCTCATTCCCAAGACACTTCAGTTCAGATGAAGGCTTTGTGCACTAGCAGTGCAGTCACGGTTTATCTTACTAATTGGAAATAGTTCCTATCAGTGCAGTGGAGTTTACGCCCCTTCTGAATTTTATTTTTCTGCACATATGGAAAGATGAAACAAAAAGGATGGAAAGCACAGAATTTTCCTATTTCACTTCACTCACATCAGCATTCCACTCTCAAATAAAACCACATGGGGCAAGAGCTAAGTATTGTTTTAACAGAATGGTTGCTCTGACTTCCAATTCATTGACATTCCTCAAACAAACTTTCCATGCACAACACGAGCTCCATCGTCTTGGCGTAATTAAGCCCCAAAGCCAAAGCTTCACAATGTGACACCAAGGTGCTCTTCTAGCCAGTGTGTATTAAAAGACATGATTTCATGCCATCAACCACTGTGTGTCTTGCATGCAGATTGTGAATGCTGCCTGCATGCTGTGCTACCTAAGAGAGCAGAGGCTTAGGAAAATGACATCTGTTGCTAACACATCAAGTTTGTGACACCATGGTTAAAAATTTCCTCACCAGCCTCAGACTCACACGCTTTGCCAAGAACCACCCACACCACCAATTCAAGGCTGACAGTCTGTGCACATCCTTTCGACTTGTAAGCACATTTTTTATTGCACATGAACATTAGGTAAGAGAGAAAGCTCCTCCCTTCAACCAAAAGCTTGTACTGTTTACAAGCCAAGTCATCAATGTAGAACACAACCCTCAAATCGACTTTTAAAAAATGCTATCATACAATGCAATTACTATGAAACAGCATTTTGATCAACCAAGTTTAGCACAATAAGGCTAATGAGAAACACAACACATTCACAAACAAAAGAAGAGGGAAGAGACACACACAAGACAGCAATGTACACACTGAGCTCTACCTGGCACAAAAAAAAAACCCTAAAAAACCCCAAGGCAGCACCTGAAGCTCATGGGATTAGTCTTGTTCCAAATGCCTGAGAGTTTCAGCATGGGATTTCTGATATATGCCAGTTGGCTATTTTGAAGTGTGTAAAACTCATGTGATAAAAAACAGAGGTTAAAAGATGTCCACAAAAGAGGCACTGGTGTTGGGAGATATTTTAAAATATACATAAGCCTCCCAACTTCCTTCTCTGATTAAATCCCTCTATTTTTTTTTAAAAGCACCTCAGAAATAGTAAATGCCTGATTAGTCAAGAATTCCTGTCTGATAGCACTTAGGCAGGGGAAAATGAAGTAAAGACAGAAGGGTTAAGTGGCTAACAAATGAGCCAACAGAGAACTGGGAACAGGACCAGGAACCTGTCTTCAAAGCTACTTCTTGTTGAGACCACACACTTTTTACTGGGCTCCTTCCATTGAGGACCCTGTGGAGACAGAACGAGCTCGCGTTTATTACCCAGTGCATGTGCTCTGCTTCTATCGAGCTCCAAATGAAAGCAACAAAGCTAAGAGGAACAAAACAGCTCTCCTTCTCTTGAAAAAGAATGTACCTCAGTGCTCTCAACCTTGTTGGGACAGCTGCTATGAATAGCCTAGACAGATGTGTTGCAGTGGCATGGCTAAACAGCTGGGACATTGCAGAAGACGTGTTAAACTTAGCATTTGATTTCCGTAGTCACTGATGGAAATCCTTTCTTAATGTTGCTTTAGTGCTCACTCATTTACTGTTAAGCAGTGCTTTCTTTACTGCATACGAATTGGGCAGAGGCAGGGCAATTTACCACCCAGCAAACCTGGCTTCTTTTCTCAGCCATGTAAAATCGGAGATTTGCACTGTCAAAAATCATTGCTGGTGCAAAAGGAGCTGGCAAATATGAGCTTGCCAGAAAAACTTTTTTTCCTTTTAAGTTAGTCTCCAGAAAACCTGCTTTCACTCTTTGCTTGTAAGTCATTACACATAAAACAAAAAACAGAGCTGAACTCTTTAGCAAAAGGTCAGGGCACCATTTCACAACAGGCATAAATAAAGTCCAGTTCATGCTGGAAATGAGAGTTTTGCCCTTTTGGGCATGCAGGTCTGCCCTGGTCCCTTGTCCCAAAATCTGCAGTCTGGGCAGAATGGTCAGTCTGATAAAAGAAATTGATCCAAACCCTGAACACGTGTTTCTCAAGAGGTTTTTACCACCCTGCAAAACATAATGCATTTCAGGAATATACAGGTGGGAGGTGGAGAACTGACCCACTCCATGATTAACTTAATGCCAATTATGGAAGTGCAACCAAAGAAACATCTCATCCTCACTGTATCTTAGTTCCTCTACAAAAGAGCAGACTAAATCTCAGAAAGAAGAGTTTGAATTTTCATCTTGAATCCAAATCCAAGTCCACTTACAAGATTTCTGACAAAAGAGTTTTCGCTTTCTTTTGTCATCAGTTATAATTAGAAGTGACAAAATGAGCTGTCTGTTTATCCATTTGACTGCTTGGTATTCTTCCTTGAATCGACAGTATGAGCAGTCACTTTGGAAGCATTACAAGCAAAACAATCTGCTTAAAAACTAGACAAGAACAAGGAGAGCAGAAGTAGGACAGGATGAAGACATGAAACCAATTCTGAAGGGTGGAAAAACATGTTCATGAGAGAGACCAGGGTCTACAGCCCAGTCCCAGAGTGTGGGGAAGACAACAGGACTGTCTGCTACAAGCACAGAATTATTCAACATTCAAGGTTCCATGAGTAGTATTGGAAAAACATACACACAGAACACACATGTACACAAGAGGATATCAAGACTAAAATATTAAGCAAGTAATTTACCGTATTAGCAGAAATTACTTCATAATATGGCAGAAATATGAATTCTAAAGTCACTATCCGAAACTACTCTTTAACACAACCCAACAACTGTGGTTCTGCACAACTTCAGCTGCAGCCAGAATTGGCCAATAGTTTTGGAGAAGTGCCAGAAGGGATGAGCTGGAGTCTGAAGTCTCATCTTACGCACTGTTTTCCTATGCTATAACCATTTGGCTTAAATGCACAGACAAAAAAAAAAACAACCCAAAACCCACCCTGAACAGTACAAACAATGAAAAAGCCCCTAAAACAAAAAGGAAGTGCTTACAAAGTTGGGAGGGATCCTGCCCAAATCTCCCACAAGTTTATTGTGAAGGCAAAGTAACGTAGAGAAAAGTCCTCATGCATTTATCCACAAGAGTGCACAACAGAGGGGCAGAGATGCTCAAAAGTAATCTAAACATGACAGTTTTTCTCTCTGTCTCTTCCCCTGTGATGCAAATGATTCCTGTCTTTTTCCAACTCAACACTTACTTGGAAATTATTACTCAGACACCAGCTAAGTATAGATTTGGGGATGGTGAATAAAGCCATTCTCTTGAGTACACTTGAATTTATCTCACCAAAAGTATATTTAAAAAATGCCTGCATGTTTGAAAAATCATGCAAGTACTTTCAGAACAGGAGAAACAAAGGCAACCAAACCACAGCAGACTGAAGAAACTCACTTTCCATTTTTAAAAGCTGCCTGCAGAAGACACTGTTTCCATGTCTATACAATGGAGACAAGGCAGAGGTTATGATTAAGTAAAGAAAACTGCCTTTGCTGTTACAACTTGTATTGTTCTGCCATCATGAAACATGGGCATATATATGCATACATATCTTTCATTATCCTGACATTATATTTGCAAACATGTGGCAGTATCCTTGGGTGGAGAAAAGAAAAAATCCAAGAGAGTAATTTTCCCTACACAGAAAGGGCCTAAACTACATAATTCTATTACATTTACTACAATCTTAATAAGATCCTTTATTGCCTAGATGCAAGAGGAAAGGCAGGTTGTCACAGCTGGACATTTTATATATTTCTGGAAGTTATCACAGCACTGCCTTTGTTTTTCATTCCTGCAGGGATCTGAGACCTAAAGGCAGCATCTGAGTAATGCCAGGATAAAGGGCAGCACGGTAAGTAACACCAATCTACCACCAGCTTATGAAGAATGCCTTTAGACCTTTTGTTGGCTGTCCCACTGTCACTGCCCCCTTCCAAAAGGGCCAAAAGATCCACAGAAAACTAATCACCAGAGCTGAACTTCAACAGCCCTGTGATTTACAGTCTTGCACTTGTTCCTGGATTTCCTCCTTGGCTTTCCAGTCACAGAGTTATATGGTATAGATGAAGCTTAGAAGAACAGAAACAAGTATAAAGATTAGTAGCACAGATCAGACTGCACTTCTGAAAAGAAAGAAGGCTCAAGGGATAGAGGTGGCTCAAAGACACAGAAGCAAAAATATGACCCAGTAAAAACAATAGCAGCAAATCTCCAGAAAGGGTAGTAACTTTTATTTTATGAGCTGACATCATTGGAAAAATGGACTGGTTTTCCAACCCTAGGTACACCTGAAGACATGACTGTGTGCTTAAAAGCCTACCTACTGACTGCTGTAAGTCAGCCATATTCACACCCCTGCAAAACACTGCTTCTCTTTTAACAGGATGCCACTTACTTTACAGACCAAAGCAGAAAGGCTGTAGGATGCACCTCCATGAATACAAAATAGTCTATACAAAGTGAAAACAGAGGGAAGTTTCGATGAAAAGAACATTTAAGTTACTAAACACACTGGTATTCTGAAAAGGACCCCCCTGCTAAATATAATCCAAAATATATTAGATTCCTCCTGTTGAGGCTGGGGTTGTAGGGAGAGGTGACAGAGGAAAAGAAGAGGGAAGCTCTGTTTCTGAAGAATGGTTTGAGAGATTCCTGGAAAGTTCAGATTCTCTTTTCTTTGGCTAGCCAAGGACATGTTGAACTTCCATCATTTGGTGCCTCATGTATGTAAACTGATATAAAAACACACACATGCTTGGCCAAGACAAAACTATTGTGGAGACAAGAGACAGGCCTCTGTAAATTTTATAAGGGGAGAGTCCAAATCCTAAGATACAAATTTACTTCAATCTCAAATTATCAACAAATTGAAAGATCAGTCTGAGAACAGTTTGCACTGCAAACTCATACTATTGCTGCAGCATAGAAAATTACTTTTTAGAGTGCCAGTTAGACTTCTCTCATAAGAAGAATCTCACATTGAAGAAGGAAGGTATCAATATTGTGTTAGGATAATACCAATCCATTTCTACTAAAAAGCCTAAGATTCATCTATGAAGTTAGGATTCAAACATCTGTAAAACTTGTGCTCAAAATTCCAATTTTAGCCCAAAATGTACTGAATCTGAAAAATAATATTCCTTCATAGATTCCTCTGTCTTCAGAGTTAAACAGTTTCTCTGTCTCTTTAAAAAATCCAGAATATTTTACATTGCACTATAGCACCAGCCACCATTCTTCTTCACAAGTAGGTAACAGCAATTGTAAGCAGATTACACATCATCACAGCAATACTGAGTTATCTGTGCCTCCCAGAAATGCCTGAGAGCAGACCAGAACCAGATACATCCTATTCAAGCCAGCACCACAGAATTTGAGGTGCAACCTACAGATACTACAACTTCCAAAGAAAATTCTTAGTTACCATCTGTGCACACTTTTGCAGACCAAGGAGGTCCCCTGAAAACAAGACCTTATTTTTGTATAGACACTGGAAACAACCAGTTTGGGACTGCATAGAAACATGCACTGGGCACCTTGAATGCATTAAACTAACTCCAGGCAGGGCTTACAAACCCAACTTTGACAAATACCCATGTTCTATTATACAGCACAAAACAATGAGAATGGTCTTGTGTCTAAGAGCTTAGAGCAGGGACTGACCATATTCTCAGTAGTTCTCTTTCAAACATGCTGAAAGTAGCTGCCTGGAAGTAATTTCACACATAGAAAAAATTCTTCTGTCTGCCGAGTCCTCTGGTCATAACTACTCAACAAAAATAGCCACCTTCTGCCTATTGTCATCTTCAATAATCCTTCAGCTTAGATGGCAAAGATTTGTGCTTCTGAAGCTGCAAGTTCAAGTCCTGTGGGCAACACAGGAAGCTGCAGCAGTCTAGCTACGTATACAGTTGTAACAAAAGAACAAAAACAACCAACAACATCATCACTTTCACTTCTTCAGACACTCCTGTTTTTGCAAAGCCAAAGCTCTGACGAGGTTTCTGTCACTATTCAAGTCTAAGATAGAGAAGCTCTGAGAGGATTGCCTATGCCCACTGACATGTTGTCAGACATTATATCAATGCAACTGGGTAAGAAGAACCAATTCTATGTAATACTACTACTTAAATCTATCATGGCTCAACATGCTCAAATCGTTGAAAGGAAAGGATCTTGACAAGTAATACACCGAGAAGATAAGAAGATAAGCATCATTACCAGCATCAAGCTGGGTAATCCATTTTTTAAATTCAGCCTTTGCATAATAAGTACAGATCTCACAAATGAAGTCTCATGTAACCCAATTGCAACAAACTGGTTTAAATGCTATTCTACACCCAGCTGACATCAGCAAGGGCTGTGCGCAGAATGATTTGAGAATGAGAAGCTACGCTGCAAGCACAACTCTCCAAAACTAATTATGACCTAATGGAGAATGCAAATTTGATCTTTTGGCAAGCTTATCTCACTTCTTAATTTCATCTGTGATCCTCTACTACAACAAAAAAAAAACCCCATTCTTTATAAATAGAAGGAAGTTCAGTCTTTTCGTGAAGCTTCCATTTGTTAAAAGCTGTGTTCTAAGAGACCATCAAGTGCATACAGATGATTTATAAGACTGTTCAAGCTAAGATAAGCATTTCAACTAACTATCCAACTCAACTCCGTGTCCTACAGTACAGCTCTGCACTTCTACTCCACTGTACATTAATTTAACCTCCCCTAATCTGAATGCCTTCAATGCAAGAATCTAGATGTGAACCTAATACTCAGTGCAACAAGGTTTTTGGTTCTTATTCATGTGACTTTTGTCAGGATACAATTCACAACTGAGGAAATCACTCCCAGGGACTTCATCTGCTCTAATTTTTTCCCTCAGTCACATAAGGTACTAAAAAGCCTTGCTGGATTTACTAACCTCCCATACTATTATACATCACTTAACTAATACACAGAAAGCAACTCTGAGATGGAAACACAAACCATGGATTAGTGGGGAAAAGGTACATAACTCATTGGAGAATCTATCACAAGAACAGTGATGTATAGTACTGCCCTGCCATGTACCTGTCTGATATATGGCCTGCTATCAATTACCTCTAATTAGTTTATTCAATGTTTCTACTGCCATAGAGTATTTGAAAAGAATCTGCCCTGGAC
Source organism: Melozone crissalis (assembly GCF_028551555.1). NCBI lineage: Eukaryota > Metazoa > Chordata > Aves > Passeriformes > Passerellidae > Melozone > Melozone crissalis. The sequence continues at coordinate 15,316,960 of NW_026535786.1, read as the reverse complement.
ATGTGCTTAGCTAGGCATGCAACCCTTCCACACACAGATATTACTTTCTTAGCAGAAGGACACCCGTGTGCTGAGACAGGATGGAAATACACTGTGACTATAACAGATGTTTCTCAAGCAGCCAGAAAATGTTAACTACCCAGGCTTCAATTGTTTGAGATTCAGTATTAACTTATCCCACACCCAAGAGTTTGACTAAATGATTGTTACTCTGTCTGAAGTCAAATATTCATCATTGCTTGATATGTGGAAGACCAATTAATTGCGCAGCAATGTATTTATTTCATTGCTAGCAGTTTCCTCTTTGGTCATGGAGGTCATAGTATTTATTGCCTGTGTGCACTGCATTGGTGTCTCCCTATGAAAGCTAGATAATCTTAAGAAGTAACTCCAGGAAAGACCATCTCCACTCAACAGTACACCTACAGAAGTACAAACAGAATATTATCTATGAGAGAAGCATTTAAGAAAGTGACTCTCAGCCCCCATCACACTATTTAACAGCACTACAAAAGTGCCACATACATATTGGAACACTTTCCTCATTTCTATGTGACTTTTGCACATATCAGCTGATACCACAATAGTATCAGCTAGTAGATAGTAGCAATCAGTAGAACATTGCAATCTGCTACTAACACACACAGCATGATCAAAAAAAACAAAACAAAACAAAAAACAACCCACCTATAGGCAACCCCCAGACCAACAGATATTACAATGTACTGTTTCAATATCTCCTTCTCCTCAGCTACATAAAAAGTTTGCAGGTCCCCAGCTTAGTTAAAGGCACCCAGTTTAGACTGAAAGCCACCAAATCACTGAACGAACTGAACAACTTGAATTTTTACTTTCAGCCCACGTCTTTATTATTCAGATCATATAGACTCACCTTAGTCCATGGATGTGCCTTAATCTGAGGAAATTTGAATTCAGTATAGTTTGGATTCATTTCTCTAATTTGCTCCCTTGTAGGCGTTCCCAGAACCTATACAGGAGAAAAAAAAAAAGGCAAATTGTTTAGATATGCTTCATATGGAATTAGGACTGAAGTATAACCTATCAGGCATTGAGACAACTGAAGTCAATCTATGTAACTAGTAAGTTAACAGAGTGTGGAGAGCAAGACAACAAAACTTTTGCACCCAGGAGAGGGAAGTTCTCTCTCTGGGACCCTTCTCCAGTCTTTGACCACTGTACAGAGTAAAAACTGTGTTGTACTCTGTGCTGCTGCCACTTACCCAGCCAGTGGGCAACACTAAGAAGAGCCTGGTTGTCTCTTCATTCCCTCACACCACAAGGCTTTTACACACACTGACGAGATCCCTCATCCCCAGCCAAGCCTTCCCTGCTTCAGGCTCCAGCTCTTGCAATCTCTCCTCATATGACAGATGCTCCAGTGCCTTAATCACCTTTGTGGCCCTTACTCCAACATCAGTGGTCTCTTGTGGGCAATTCAGTTCATGCTCCAACCTCAGTGTCAAAAATTTGTCCACATCTTATAAGAGTTTTTCACAAAATTAAAGCATCTCTCTCAAACTTAGAGAATTAACTCTCATTAGGTTTATATAAAACAGTACTACCAAACACATTCAGGGATTGCAGTTCCCTGCATATGGTTCAGGATTAGACAAGTAGCACAGACTGCATTTTACAAGTCACAAACAGCAGTCCTCTGACAAGCTTAAAAGATCAGCCAGTTACTGCTGAGCATGTCCTGCTCTCCCCACAAACAAAACTGTGTGGGTTTGGGCGGTGCTTCCTCATCTCAATATTTCCACATGGAGGACAGACTTAGTTTAAATCTAACTTGGAAGTATCTGAAAGGCATACCACCTGTGGTTTACCTTCACCAAGATGTGTTTCTCATTCCCAGAATCTGCACAATGTTATTTATGGATGCAAATTAGTTTTACGAGAAATAACAAACAATTGCACTTCTCTTTGAAGGGGTGGGTACATTTTGAAAGAATTTCAGAAATGTCTTGAGGGAATAAGACTGACAATATGGCATTAGTGCTTTCTTTTCAATTAGCACCAAGTGTGAGAGAGCCATTGTCTTCTAGCTATATATGAAAATTGCAAAGTGTCTGCAAGAAATCCCATTGTTTTCTGCTTCCACCCAGTTCTGGGCACCTCTTTACTCTGCTGAGAGAAGGGGAGATGGCAGAAGGCAGGAGTGGCTCCCCTGTGCTGGGCTCAGGCTCATCTATATGAAACTTGTAGAGGCACTATTTTGGCCCCATGACAAATCCCTCCACACAGCTTACTGTAATGTTATCACCTCGTCTCATCAGACTGCACTGTCACCATCAGGCAACAAATGATCACATAATGCTGGCACTCTACCTTGCTGCTTGATAAAGAAATATCTGGTATCTGTGTATATTTTCATTCTGTTAGAAGAATGGAAACTACAAAAATGCACTCCAGAAAGTCAGGTAAGGAGGTAAAAGAGCAAGATAACTGCTGTTTGAGTAATGTGTGGAACAGAGAAACTATCATCAGGTATTATGAACAAAACTTGATATCTCTTTGCTATTTAAAATAAGAGTTGCACAACACAAAAATATACTATCCACAAAGCAACCTTTTAAATAAAGAGCAGCAGCAGAGGAAATAAACTCTGCAACTTGTTCAGATAGTTGCTCCTTGGATAACAAATTTGACTGACAAATTGTATAAAATGAACAATAATGTTTTATAGATCACATCGCTCATGAGGATTTAAAACCCAGCTAATTCTAAAAGCCAAGGGTTACTCTCAGAAATGTCAGCAGATTTTTTTGGGTGTGTCTGAAAACACTGGTTTTGCTTACGGGGTAAAAAAGGAGAATGTCTATAGATTCCATATATTCTGCTCAAGTTTCAAAGGAAAAAAGAACTGAAAGGAAAATGTGCCCTTTCCCTGCTGGTTTTCTGTCTGGCATCCACAAGAGCATCAGCCACCCAGCTGCCAGCCCTGCCAGGATGGTGCTGCTCTCAAAGTTTTGATGACCATCACTCTCAAACCTTTCCCATTCTAAACGATGAGGGGATTTCCCACCCCTAAATACTATTTTCATCTGATTTTGGGATAAAAGTGATTTTTAGAACCTTGGAAGTTTTTTTGATTACTTAAATTAACTTTCTGAAAAATGATGGGCACCTTCTATTGCTCTCTCATGTTTTCTAAAAGCTAAGTTTTCATGCCTCCCTAGTATAAACAATACTTTTTAAAGGCATGTTTACCTTCTTTACCCTTTTTCTCCTCAAAAATTTCCTTCAATAGCTTTTCTAAGAAGCAGCAAGTAGATTTATTTTAAATTTAGCCCAAATATCTCAAACTCGCTTGGTTGCCAAGGATGCTCAGAACAGGAGCCTACACAGTGCAAGTATATTTAAAGACCACCTATAGCATCAGATAACTCAGATTAGATAAGCAAGGCTAATTTCATGGAAGAACCCACAGACAATGTGTATTCAAGCATTTCACTAAAAGCACAGCTGTAATTCCAGATGATGGTAGAGGGCAACTCCTAAGCTCAAGCACAGGCATCTAAGCAATAGCACTTCAGGTTTCACAAATGCTTAGAAAAGAAGGTACTGAAGAGGGATCATGGTAGCTAAAGGAAGGGATTGTCTGACCTTTCAGCTACATAGCAAGCAGCCTTTGACACATAAAATAACTGTACAAAAGGAAAAGTGACTACTAGTAGCTACACAGTGTATTTATCTTTACTCTGTTCTCTCGAGACTGTAAAAGTAGACTGCGTTTCCAATTTGTACTGATAGTGGATTAAAGGAAAAAAAAACCCAACCACAAAACAACACACCCCAAAATCCAACCAAAAACTGAAAAGAGAAGTAGTTTGGAAGGAAGAACAGAAGTTTTGAAGATTGTGTCAAATTCAAGTTACAAATTAGAACAGTGGGCTAAATAAAGTGATAACCTGTAAAACTGTACTTGACTTATCTTGAAGAGGTCCTGCAGTGGATCTCTCCTCACCCCCCAACATACCAATTCTGTTTGCTACATGATTTGAAACTGTACCTCACTGATTTATACTGAATTTTCAGTATATTAGGAATACTTTCAAGTAACCTTGGTAACAGCAATCACTTAAGCTGCTGCAAAAATTGGTCAAAATTCTTCTTTTGAGAAAGAAGCATGAATTACTGTGCTCATTTTTGGCAGAATTACTCCATGAAACAGCTGGTTTGCGTTCAGATTGAATTTCATGTGTTTTAATTGTGCCCATTCTTCTTGTCCTGTCATAGGATGCCAAAAAAAGAGGCTGGCTCCCTCTTTGAACCCTCCCTTCACATACTCTGTACACTGGTAAAATCCCCACCAATCTTGAAAAGTCAGAGAAATACATGGTCCAATACTGAATGATTCAGGTCAATGCAGATTGGCACATACTATTCTAATTCCTGGGGAATCTTATGAAAAGTAATTTTATCAAGGAAAAAATTAAAGTTTGAGAAAAGTTTTTTCTATTTAACACTTGAAAAACAAAAAGAGAACCAGAGTAAGTAGTAAAATAATAAAAGTGCAGTTGCCTGATGGAATCAACTATAACTAGAATGAAGACTCAACTTTCAAATGAATGAAGGAGAGGTCAATGTGAGAATACAAAGCATCTTCCTGCATGTCAAGATGCCAGGTCAACTAGTTTTTCTCTTCATTATCAATTGTCATTATCATCATCTCTTAAATAAAAATAAAGAAGCATTACATACTAAGATTAACTAAAGAATACACTTGTTGAGAAGTGGACACTGCTCTGATTCTCCTAGGACAAAAAATGAACACAACAGATTTCACAGCATATTCTGTCAAGTTTTTTCCTAGACATTAGTCTGTAATGGATGAAGGTCCTCAAAACATTTTTATTCCACAAACAGTGTTCATGAAGGTAGGGTAATGGTATGTATCCCCTGCAGTTAAAGAAAAGCTACAATAAAGAAAGGCTCACAAGAATGTCATCCTTACCAAACAAGAAGGGGGATTTATGAACCTGGAATGAGCCCTGAACTTGAATAAAGATTCTCAGTTTATGTTCTTACAATCAACTTTTTTAGGAGGAAAAGATGGATTATTCAGCTCCAAAAGACACTTCAGTTACACCTCAGTACCAAGACAGCTGCTGCCCACACCTGCTTCACTATGCAAAACTGCGCTGACTCATTTATGACCAAACCCACACTGTTGCAACAGCAGAGGAAAAGGAAAACTGCAAGAGTTTCAACAAATCCCAGTGGAATAAAGGCCCTTTATGACAGCCATTGTTACTGCTGAGCATTTGCCAAAATGTAATCAGTTAGAAGCAGAGGGACCTTGGTTAGAACCAAGGGTTCAGAAGCTCCAGCTGGTAGTAACTGAACTAGAGAGGGGAGAATGTGATAATTTAAATCAGAAACCTCTAGAAAGCCATGGTTGCAGTAGTATAGTGGTCTTCCCTGGGAAAACTGTGCAAGTTTATGAGGAAATGTATTCCTTAAAGTCTGATGCTTATGGCTTACCAGATGGCATAATTAATACTTCTGCAAACATGACTGCACCTCTTCAGAAAGTTGTGAGAGGTGTGCCAATAGTTATTTTAAAAACTCACACTGTAGCACCTCAAGCAGCTAACACAGCTTGAGACAATACTTCAAGAGGTCTGTGGTAGAAAGTAAAATAAACTTACCCACTTTATATACACTTCCTTTCAAAAACACTTTCTTGCCAAACAATGAAAGCCAACTAAATATAGATATTTTTTCTATTCATAACACAAAAGGAGCTATACATCAAGAATAGGAAGAAACCGATTGTCACCGCTGACATGAATATAATTGCCCATCAACTTTTTATACTGCCTGCCTGCAAGCACTGGAAGTGATGAATTAAGTGAGGCACAGGAACAGCCAAGTTGTGATGTGGGGAGGACATCAGGGAAAAAAATGCCAGGAGCCTTCCCTTAGGGCTGAGGACAGAATCCATGTGAAAGCCCATGCAGGTCGTCAGCACAGGACCACATCCAATAAAATGAAATACTCTCCTATGGCTTACTCTCCTGGAAGAGAAGGCTCCTCTCTGCCCATTAACTACTCTGACTGGATTTATTTTATTTCAAAAACTGAGCCCAAAATAGTACCTTGACATTTGAGCATGAGCCATATATTATAATTGCAGTCTATACTTAGCATTAGGCGCAGTAAAACTGTCAAGAGCCCAAAAAGTTACACATGAATAGGATTCCTGATACTATTGAACTTGCTTTTTCATACGTTTTTTCCCCCTAGCTCCCCCTTACCCAGGGAACTATGAGAAGAAGATTTTATTATTCCTCTTAAATTACCATGAAGTGTCAGATTTGGTGCAAGGAATAATCACAGTGCAGTAGCAACCAAAAAACTCAAAGCAAACACCACCCCCACCCCGTAACCCCCACTTCTTTCCTGCAGTTTTCACAAGTTGGTTGATTCATCTCATACTCTAAATAGCAGCACATGGAAAAAATATTTCCGGTAAAGAAAACACCGGGCAGATTGGCTGATGCTGTCCTCTCCATGTTCCAGGGCTGCTCAGATAATTACTGCTGCTTCATTCTTTTGACAGATTCTTTTTTTTTTTTTGAGAGGAGTATGGGGAAGGTACCAAACATAAACTTTGAGAAGATTATTATCTTAAAAACAAACCCAATTACCCTTCTGAGATTCACTTCCTGCAAGAGGAATACAGAGTAACCCTGTCTGCAGGAACTGTACTTGAAGAGGTTTGAAGTTTGGAAAGCATATGCCAGCCAGTTTTACCTTGATGGTTCTGGAATGCTGTAGAGCTTGTGAGGCCAAGAATGCCAACAAACTCTGAAGCTTTTACAGGGAGCAGTCCTCCTATCCATCACTGCTGTACTGTAAGCTGTGCACAAGAGACTGGAGATCTATGAAGGAGTCTGTCTGCCCTGACTGCATCTCAAAGAAAAATCACTCTTGTGGTCTAAGTGCTCCTTCTTTCAAACTGTATTCAGCAGGGTCCCACTTGCACACTGGATTTTAAATAGTGAAATGGCAACTGTCACCTTCCTGGGCTGCTGGAAGAATCCATCAGGTACCAGGCTGCAAGATTGCTCTGAGGCATAGTGTTTAATTGTACATAATTTCTTTATGGGATCACCGATGAAATCCACACTACCGCCACTGTGAGTGTTTCAGAAACTGAGCACATTTCTGAAGGAGATGTCACTTGAAAGCCAGTAGGGGCGTGAATTTTAATGAGTATATTTGGTTACCCACTTGAGATATTCCCCACGATGGGACAACCTAACATCTGGGATAGCAAGCAAGAGCTAAAAAAAAAGTAAAAGTCACCATTCAAGATCAAAATTTGAAAAAAGCACATGATTTCTCTCCTGTAATAGCATAAGTATTCACAAAGAGTGTACTTGGGTTAAACCACTTCTTCAGATAGAGCTCCAAGACAGTACTCCCCTATATCAAATATCATTTTGTCAGGGCTTATTGGTCAAAGATCTCTCCCAGTCCGACTGAGAACATGTGGAAAGACCATATTTAAAGAAATAGGAACAAGTGGAAAAAATTTAAAAGAGGATTGTCTTTTGATGCAATTGAACATTTGTGATGCTGTGGTTCTAGAGGGGCACAGTTTTTCAGAGCAGTTTGCAAATACACAGTTGGTCTGGAAAAACTCCAGGTGCAATTATGTGGAGAAGATCTTGCAAGACTGCTTGAAATGAAACTACATTAAGCCTATTGAAAGTGTCTCAAAATCTGTCAAAAGCCAAAAATGCTTGCGATGCAGCGAAGGACTGAGGATGTTGAGCATATGGCCTGCAGGAAGGGCAAATTCTGCCAACTGATATATCACCATGAACACAGCTAAAGAGAGGATGTCATCAAGAACTGCATGAGAAAGGAGAACTAATTTAATGTGATGGCATTTTGAAGTCATTATCCAGTCTAATGCAAAAAACTTCACAGCCAGGTGTAGCATTTACTTGCTGTGTTGTGAAATAAACTCTGAATAACCATAGCTGAGTAAGCAACTGAAGAGAAAACTGAAAAGTTTATCTTGGCTCAAAAAAAACCTCCTCAAGTGTAACTGATTCAATCATCTTGAATTGATAAGAACCAGCAGTAAAGCTTCTAAGCTGACCTCTTCCTGCAGTGCAATCAATCAAACTGAAAGGATGAAGGTCTGACGTATTTCCAAATGTGTGAGCAAGTATCTTCGTACTATAGCACATTTTTGGAAGTTTAAAATACACCATCTTCCCTAACTTTCAGACACACAGTTCCAATGAAGCTATCTGAAAAGCAGGACCCCAGATAGTCAAACAGCAGCTCCCAGGTCCCAATCTGCAAGTTTCTACCAAACTCACTGCTATTCTACAACTGTCAGATCCCACAGCTCTGCTCCTCCCACAGCCAGCTAGCATTAAAATAAGTCTGTGTTACAATGAAAGCTTGAAATACTAATTTTCTATGGCAGCAAATGGAAGAGGTGGATGCCATCTGTCAGATTTTTTTAATGAATCCCAGCCTAAAGGAAACTTTATACAACATCACGTTTTACACGTTGTGCCAAGATTTAGCATTTCTGATAATTTTTATGCTGCAGAATTGCATGTCCTCAACCATACTGAGGCTATGAAACTTAAACTCACTCACGTGTTTGCTTCTTTTATACCATCCTTTCAAATCTGAGTTGAGTTTAAGCACCATTCTGGAAGTGCAAAGAGCAGAATGTTTCAATCGTCTTAATTCGATTATTGGTCATTTTTAAAAGATACACAGTAGATGGGACAGATACCTCCCAAAAGCTGTCAGAATGGAAAAAAATTGACCTCACTGTCTACTTTTTCCCCATTTTCAAAAGGTGAGGAAAATTTTAGGTAAACACACTTTTCCCCTCTACTTCCACGATCTGCTAGGGCTTTTCTGAATAGTTTTGTAAAAACTTCACAACAGAAGATTAGGGGAACAAGGGCACTGAAAAGCAACCTATTTCTCCAGTTTGCACTCAGCTTCTCTTCCAGTCTTGCCTTCAGAATATATGCTGCATTGGTAACAAATACTGACAGAAGAACACAGTACCCATCCATTCAGGCTCACATTCTACAATACACTTCAAGTTTTAGTGAACATCCTTTTTTGTGATTACTGTTGAGATTTACAGTATTTTTCCCCCAGATTTTAAACACATTCTACAATACACTTCAAGTTTTAGTGAACATCCTTTTTTGTGATTACTGTTGAGATTTACAGTATTTTTCCCCCAGAAGTAAAACATACTGCCTCAGTACATTTTGTTTCACTTCACTTCTGTCTGAAGCGGACTACATATGTAACAGAAGATGAGAAAATACCAGCACGACACAGGTGTGAATGGTCACTAAATATCCCCATTTCTATATTTAAAGAAATTTGTCAGAAGTTTGTTTCTGTGAGGGTGAGTATCATAATTTCAATTTGCAATTTACTGAAATGCCCTTTACACTGGGTACTCCTTCAGTGGCCTTGAGAAATATCATCAGTTTGCCAGTACTATATATCATCACTACTATGACTTAGTCAAGAAATTTACCACCACAGATGGTACAATTTTACTGAAATTTTACTTCAGCAATTTTACTGAAGTACTCCTCTGCTTCAATACAACTGAAGTGCAAACAAAAGTGCCACAATTGGAGAATATATGTGCTATGAAATTACTGGCTCATTGATGTTTTCTTCCGGAGTGCAGAACTGATGTTAACAGCTTCTTAGCAAACTTTCAACCAAACAACAAATTTCTGCTTGCCAAGCATGTCAATAATAAGAGACCATCTATCTCATCATTATTTCACTTTCACATAGTGAAATCAAAGCAGTGGTAGGGCAGAGCACTACAGTTTTGCCAATAAGGTCTCTCTACACTCAGATTTCTGATCAAGCCATGGACAGTCATCATGATATAAAGCTCTATTTACAAAAATTCAGGTGGAGGTTGGGCTTTTCTTGTGGACAGCAGGGAAAGTTTAGGTTGGACATGAGAAGGCATTTCTTCACAGAAAGGGTGATTAGATATTGAAAAGGACTGTCCAGGGAGGTAGTGAAGTCACTGTCCCTGGAAGGGTTTAAGGAAAGACTGGATGTGTCATTTAGCACCATGGTATAGTTGAAATGGCAGAGTTGGGTCATTGGTTGGACTTAATCTCAGAGGTCTTTTTCAATCTTGCTGATTCTTTGATTAGCTTTAGTTTTTCAGGATTTCAGACATTCGTTAAAAAACAAACCAGGACTTCTCGGAAGTGTCCAAAAGCAAATACCACACATTATCACACAAAATCCTGAGGAGGTCTGCTCATCTGACATGGACCCCTTCACATGTCACAAAAGCAGTGCAGGAAAAAGCAGCACACCACTCCAAGACACTTCTCAGAAGTTAAAAATATTGTCACTTGTAACATCATCAGCCCTACATCTGAAAGCAACTCTAGTTTTTTTTGTGTTTCCTAAGCAAACTGACCCAACTTGGATAAAGGGAGTTTGAAATACACTGGGCAGAAATGCAATAAGAAGACATCAAGAAAGTCACAGGAGAAGTACGTGCAAGACATGGAGTCTCCAGAGGCAAGCTGCTGACTGAAGGATGTCCAGCAGGACAGACAAACTCACTGTAACAGAAGCCAGGTTTATGTGGTCAAAACCTGGAAGAGATGGGGTGACAGTCTGGAAAGGTCACAGCACACCCCTGAGCCTCAGCCCACATCATTCAGGCAGGAGAATGACCAGTCAGTGTTGGTTCATGTCATACACTCTCCTAGGACAGGGACAAAGACACTGGCAGCTCTTCTAGTCCATGACACAGATAAGTACGAAGTTCTCAATCTACAAATTTGGGTTTTGAGGGGCTTTTCACATGCATGCCGCACAAACATTTATGCATTAAGGAAGTGGCAAAATCAAGGAGGAAATTCTCTTACTACAGTGCCCTCATGTTGATGAAATCAAAAAAGCTGAACAGTATGTGTACACATCTTGTCCTCTGTAATAATGCTATCTTCTTATGTGCATAGTATATATTCAGAGGAAAATCATGCTGTTCTCTCTGGAAATCTTGTTTCCTTCACTGCAGAAGCTGAAAAAGGTAGACAAGGGCGCTGGGAAGTCAGACACCTGTCTATAAACTATTCTTCCATGTCTTCAATTTGAGAACCTCAGAATATTCACTGCTTTCCAAATGAAATTCATCAAGATGTGCTTGGACATAAGTGATATATAAGTGTTACATATTTTGACACATTAGTTATTTTACCTTTAAAAACAAGACTCTTCAGGTGAAAGGTACCTTTGTCCTACATGTCCTGATTCTTTATCTACAAAAACAAGTGCCCTTTCCCACCTTTAATTTTAAAAGAACTAGGAGGAAGGAAGAAGAGAAGGCAACTACACATGTGAAGAATCTGGCATAAGGAATTTAACAATACTTGCAAAGGCAAGTATTCATTGTGTGCAACAAAGGAAAAAAAGACAGACTCCTAAAGAATGAAAATCATACATTAATAAATATTGGCCCAGTATGTAAGCACTTTTTCCAAGCACACTGGAGCACAATCCTTTAAGAGGGAAAAAGCCCCAATATATATCATTATGCATTACTGCAAGAAGAGAAAGTAAAGATCATCAGGTTCTCAAAATAGCAGAAGTGTTTTCAAACACAGTTTACATGCAAAAACCTGTACAATCATGTCAGAAGATATGTATGTTCACCAGTTTATAACAGTGCATTTTTCATACTGATTCCCAAGGAATAATGCAGTCAAAACAACACTTAAGATTCCATACCTTGATTATTTCCACCAACTGATCCACACCACTGTCACCTGGAAAGATCGGTTGTCCTAGTAACAGTTCAGCCAATACACAGCCTGCTGACCACACATCTAAAAAGGGAAAGGTGGAGGACAGGGAAAGGTATCAGTAAAATATACATATTAAGCTCTTTCATAAAAAACCCAGCCATTTTAAGCTACTTACTTTATCCTTTGCCATGTTTGATTGTGTATGCAACACAGCTAAAAATAAAAACCATTCCTATCCTAATGTTACCAGATACCTGGTATGAAACAACAGTGTGCAGACAGTCTTAGAAGTCAAACTGTGAGATAATGAGAACTGGAAAATCATGTTAAATGCCATAATATATTGACATTAAAACTTACACATGCAGGTGAAAGAACAGAGAATGCTTGCCATTTGTAAATTGAGAATTTCCCTGTGTTGCTTTAAATCACATTGATTATGAACTGTGCATAGGTATCATGCAACACAGTGGCTGATATTTTTACTGTTTCTGAGTGTTGAATAGACTCAGATTTTCATACAGATATTGAAAGCATACATGCACTGACAGATGAACCAGTACTGCAAGTACTACTGGTATCCTGAAGTACATGATGATTAAGGGATCTGGGAGGCAGCCTCTCTACCCAGTCACTTCAAGATCTAATCTTTATCCCAATTCCATTTGCCAACTTGGATGAGTAACAGAACTGCAAGTCACAGATCACATGTCAACAGCATCTATAGAAGAAGCCTTTATCTAATTTTTGTATGTATACCAAAAACCTCAAGAAGTCCTTAGGAGCTATTCCTCCTACATGAAGATAATTTTCATAATCTATTGCAGGTATATGCTCTTAAATAATTAGGCAATTAAATATTACAGCAGCAACTTAGGAATGTATCTAAGTGTACTACAGAATACAGTATTTTATTTTTGGAATGTAATTAACCAAAGAGAAAAATCTAACAAAGCAAATGCAATAAACACTTTATCAGTGTTTGTGAGAATCTAATGTAATTGCACAGCAAATAAATGGGATTTTAAGCTGCTCAACACAGTAGAAGTATTGTACTTGAATGCAGAAAACTGCTTCTCCCCAAAAACAGATTCACTGTAAAGTTTTTTAGAAAGTTTTCAATTGTTGAATGAATACCTGAAACCTTACACTAAAATCCAATCTCAAGGAAGCGATCAGCAACAGAAGAGCCATAAAGCCTAGAATATAAACAAACACCCCAAAAAGGAAAACCAGTCCCCTTCCACCCATATGTCTTTAAACTCTTACCTACTTTTATGAGCCAGCCTTGTTCCCCAGGAGAATTCATCTCCTGAGACCTGTTCCACTGAGATAATCTATGCTATGACAGAAATCCTTACTCCCTCATCTATTTAAACTATGTCCCATCTCTGGAAGTGTTTGAGGCCAGTCTGAATGGAGCTCTGAGCAACCTGGTGGAAGGTGTCCCTGCCCATGGCAAGGGGTTGGGACAAGGTGGTCTTTAAGGTCTGTTCCAACCTAAGCCATTCTACGATCCATGGTACTGTAAAGCAGGATATATACAACCCTGCCAGTTATGGCTAAAAGCCTGAGTAAGGAAAACATCTCTGACAGTTCTCCAAGCCATCTCTTATCACTTTGTCACAACCACCACAGAGTGGTGCAAAATAAAATCAAATAAAGATTTCAGGAGTTTAAGATTTATATCAAAATAATCAGCAAGTTAAAACACAGTTTTCCTTCCCCCATTTCTAAAGCAAAGAGTGAGAAGGCTATGCAAAAATACTTCCCCTCCTCCAGAATATGGTTCAATTGGAACATACAGTAGACTAACACCACTGTCATTACTTGAGCTTCTGAAATTATTCACTTCCAAATCAAATGGATGCACTTCTACCTAATGTCTTGGTACAAACATTGCATCAGGGTTTATCCTAAAAAGTAACTACTTACAATGTAAACAGTACCAGAAATTATTTGATGTTTGAGTCTTGAATTTTAGCAACCAAACATACAAGTTGATGCTTTTTAATGTTTTAGTCACATTTAATAAAAGCTGATATGGCCACTGAGGTGCTAAGATCTCTTTTGGACAACAAACTAAGAAGGAATCATGTACAGAATGTTTAATTGCATCTAACTGCTAATCAATGTCTCTCTCTGATAGCTCCTGCTGTTGGACCAACACATCCTGCAAAACCATGATGCAAAGCATCACTTTTGGTGTCTCCCATGCATATTAGGTTTAGAGGAATTACATAACTGGTCAACAGATAGATTTCTCCAGAGGTACTGAAGAGATAGATTAAATGTACTAAGCAGTCAGAGTGTTGTAACTTAAAATTCAATTTAAAGATACCTTTAAAGGGTTTTAAATAAGCCAAGTCCTTTAGACTGTCCTTTACAAAAGAAGTAGTTACACCAAATTTGTAATCATTATTTACAACTCAAATCCTTATTTTGCACTGAAAATGTTATATATGGCTAGGACAAATATTTGACAGAATATATACAAACACAGAGCTGTCAGGAGAGTAAGTCTTTAATCACAACTCACTTCCTTTTAAGATTTTGAAACCACGCTAGCATTACTTTTTTCAGATTAGACTGTGGCTTTTAAAAACTGTTTTAAATAGCCTTGTGGTCTGACTGTTCCATTAGGTTGGCTTTGAGCTGTTTTTGCTTTTCCTAGTTTCCCTAAATGCTTTTGCACTCCACCAGTCTATTTCAGACAAGTCTGCAGGGCAGAAGTCTCAAATGCAATAGAAAAATTTTACAAAAACAGCAGGGAGCATCAGTGTTGGCGCCAAGGTGAGGAGGGTTCAGTCCTTTGGGGAAGTGCTGGGATTCCCCAGCCCTGCCAAACTGCAACTGCAAACCAGTCAAACAATGTGCAGGTCCTTGTTCAAGAAAGCCAAGCACGAACAGCAGAGGGCACACGAGAAAGCTGAGGGCGTCACATGGGAACAGAGGAAAAAGGCAAGGATGTAGGTCATGAGGAAATAGGTGGCAACGGCTGAGGAATACTTGCTGCATTCACACTGGGTTTAATCCCTCTAACATACATCAAAATCCATCAGAAACCTATTGCTCCTTATGCACTGAAATCTTCCAAACTAGGCAATCTAATGTCTTGTTCGAAGTCTATTTACTTTTCCTTTATTTTGGCTGCTAACACTTTAAATACACAGTGCAGTAAAACACAGGCATTTCAAAATCTCCATCTTTTTTCCAGGCATGTAATTTCACCAACTTCCAAATTAGGACTTGGGCAATGTTCCCTGGACAAGGAAGGGAACAAATCCTAGAAGCAACCTCAACAAAATCCAGAGAGTGGAGGCTAACTTGAGCAGCTCCAAGGAGGGACAGAAACAAAACACAATATACCAGGTATTTATACAACTCTTGATAAGCAATGTACAATAAGGAACAAACTAAGAAATTTCATCTCGGCTGAAACTTGATGGAATTTATGCCATTGACTAAAATTTGGTTCCAGGATAGTTTGCTCTTTTTTTCCCCACACCCTTTATATCTTGCATTTCAAAATATATCTACCACATCAGGATGGTAAAATTCTTCCTCAAGCCTGAAGTAAACAAGTAGTAATTTCTGTATTTAAAGACATGTTACTTAAAGGAAGTGATCAGCTTACAGTAGTTCCTTCCCAGAGACTTTTATGTCTTAGTACAGTCAGAGCTAAATGCTACAGATTAAAATGTGGTGTAACTACCTGCTCCCATGGGAGAAGAAGCATTTTCTGAACTATTTCTTTTCAGTATGTGCAAGTTAATTAAAGCCATCTAGGACTCTCATTCACATACTTTAAATTAGCTAATAAACAAGAGAGAATCTCAAAAGAAAATACATCAACAAATGGTCCTTACACCAAACTAGTTGGGACAATGTGAAATTTTAGGAGAAAATACTGAAAACTATTCATAGTAAGACAGCAGGCAAGGGTACTTTCTTCATACCTTCAGTGAAATGTAGTCTAAACAATACAGAAAATAAATACAACTGCCAGGCAACAGCAACCTTCAAATAAGCTTATTTTATATAGTAGTCACACATTACAATGGTAGCTAATGCCATATCTTTGCTAGACTAAAGAACACTTAGACAAATACCATTATCACCTAACCTACCTCCATTAATTTAAACACACAATAATTCATACAGCCTCTTGTGCTACAAAACTTTTCTTAAATTAAGTCTCTACTACTTTATTGATCTTCAGAGCTGTTAGATGGACAATGTCTAATAATATAATCTTCACAATGCCCTTGCTTTTGAATGCATTCTAGCATTACAGAAGGCAAGAAAACAAGTATTTATGTTTAAATCAGGAAGAGGCATTTGGGAGAAACAGTGCAAAATACACTCCTTAGCTTTAATTCTGTAAGCATGCAATAGCCATTTGGAGTTGGAAATTAACACCCTGTCCACAAATTTCACTTTTTCTGATCTCAAACTCTGCCTTTCCAAGCTGAAAAGCTAGCCCCATTCTTCACAGCAGAAGCACTATTCATTGAATTACACTCTAGCTCCTCTTACTCATTATTTGGAGCACATGGAGGAGGAAGGGGGGAAAAAAAGGACAGTTTCTCTAATCCACTTAGTACAAATAAAGAACTTCCATTTATCTGACACTTTATGGGGCTTATTTACCTTCCTACTTTTTTATTACCCACATCTATTCATCTCTGCCTCACTATTCCTTCATCTTGATGGACTTCCTCCATCTTGGAGGTGACTCAAAGCTGCTGCTCTGGAAACTGTGGAAACAAACCAAGAGTCAGAAAAGCAGCCCTGGGAAGTCATAAAATCAACAGCTTCTAGTTGCCAAATGCCAGACCCAAAGTGCTTTTCACTGCTGCTTGTTTGAAACAATATTTGGGATGTCAGAACAAGAGCAAAATTCAGGATTACAGGCAGGTGTGCTATGTTGGTAGAAGTTATCAAGCCACCACAGATCCATGGACTGACGAGAAGGAGTAAGGCTGAAACATGAAAATGCTTGAAAGACATGCTTGTTCCAGTATTTGGAACAAAAACTAAACACAGGTATCTCTAGTCTCTTGCAATGAAGAGATGAAACTACAATGACAGGTGGCAGAGTAGTTCAGTAAATTAACACACCTGCTTACTTTCAGCACTGGAAGTTGCCATCTGAGAAAGAAGCAAATCCTTCTGACTGTTTGGCAACTGTTCAGGGACACACCTTGTGGTAGTTCTTCCTCAAGAAACTCTGAGACTGGCCAACTACACATACCTGCAGAAGAGCTTCTGCTCCAGACTGCTGAGGTGAAACACTCATGCTTGCTAGGAAAGTGAATGAACAACTTGATGGTACTTATTTTCAGACACCCCAAGAGAAGCCAGCAATGGTCATGCAGATCAATCTTTCCCTGCCAGTGGCTATAAATGTTCCCTCTGGAACACTCCCAACTCCTGCCAGTGCAGTGGTGGAACAAAAGCACTGAGAGCAGCAGTCCCTCGTTGTGCAGAAGCACCACCAGGATCTGCTGAGTCCTCCCCTGCCACCTCACCTGGGGAAAAAACCACATGAGATTGAGGCAAAGCTCAGCTGCACAGCTTCTTTCCATACAAAAGGAGCTCGAAGCAACAAAAACATCTGTATCCAGCCCTACTCCAGTGCCTGTCCCAGGACAATGCAGGGGAACATGGGCACCCATTCCAGGGCTTTTCAGCAGCAGCATCACCCATATGACCAGCACAGCCAGAACCATGCCATAAACATACTCTGGGATGCTATAACATACACAGACTGGCAAAGAAGAAACCTCAGCCAAAACGCTGTCAAGGCACAGCTGAAGGGCTTGGTTTGGAAAAAACCAACAAACCAGGCTCCCACTTCCCTCTCTTCACCTCCCTCAAAAAACTCCAAACAACCAACAACAAACTCCTGCAAATCAGCTGCGGGAAGTAAACTATGTCCATTCCCAGCAAGCTTTAGAGACAAACACAAACACTTGCAGAATTCATAGCCAAAGGTGCACAAAGGCCCAATCTGTTCAAGCTATGAAGGCACCCAATTGACATGAATACTTGTGCCTGACCACTGAAAAATCCTGTAAAGTTCTAATGCAGTCACATAACAGCTATTATGAGTAGGGACTTGCAGCTATTTGGCAACAGTGACTATTTAAGAACTCTAATAGGTCATTTCCCAGGTCGTTATTTTAAAAATAGAGTCCCAGGTCTGCTGGAGGCACTAACTGCAGTAAATGTGATTTGATGCTGCTCTTACTATGGCATATATTTAAATGCAGCACTAATGTGGTACTTTACAGAAGTGTGACAAACATCACATCCCTGGCTCAGTTATTTTTTAAAGGGAACTCTTGGGTTAGAACTGAAGTCATGCACTTCAATGAAACAATCAAGATCCTAGAAGTTAAATGCCAGTTTACAGTTTGTTGTGACATCCAGGATGAAGAGACACATCCTGGAATGAACTGCTACACTGAAGAGCAAGTAATGTCATGAGGACAAATTCATGTGTTTAAAGACAACATGGATGAAGCCAGACAGCCTAATGGAACTCCTGGTTACAATGCTAAACAAGATGACTAACAACTGACATTGCCATAATGCTGCTGGCTGTGCAGTCAAGTATTGGGCCACCAGCGCCACTGCCTAGTCTTAAAAAGGACTTCTTGCTCAGAAATCCTTCCAGTCATTATCCTGTTGCAGCGCATTATAATCAGAAGCCCTGCAGGAACATTAACATACAACAAAAACCTTCACAAAAACAGCTGGAAGCCTTGCAGATAATGCAGGAAAATTTCTACTTAGAACACTTTTTGGCTTTGTATTCTTCGTTGATTTTACTTTTACCACAGTTTTACTAGAGGATATTTAACTGGGGGAATAAAGATCCCTGCCTTACATGTAAAGCTCACTTTTTGTTACCACACACGCACAAGTGATTCTTACAGAGTGATAAGGACTACAGTGGGAAAAGGCTGTTATGCTAACAACTCAAGAAAAACAAGAACTAAAAAAACCAAGCATGCCAACATATAAGTTTAGAAGGCAGCATTACAATACTGAAGCATTTCACAGTTCCCTACACACTGAGCTATGGATAAAGCACTAATAATTACATGCTCTTCTTCTTCTTTTAATAAATCCATATATGCTTGTTGATTGGTTTTCCAACAAGCTGGATGAGTTTGGATGAACAATCCCATGTGAAATAAGGAAGAGTTCTCACTATGCACAATTGCTGCCTACCAGCAAGAACTAAGGGATATGTACAAACAGCAGCACCACAAAATTAACCCTTAGAATTTCTTAACCCTTAGAAATTAGCATACTGCAGAACACTGGGAAACTGTAGAGCTTGTAAAAGCATTGTATTCCTGCTCATCTCCCAAATCCAAAGACTGCTAAGAAAGAAGAGGAAGGTGGATAGGACAGGAAGGAGTGAAGGAGTATTAACTTAATTTTCAAGCAATTCAGTGCAAATTTCAAAGAAAGGACTTGGAGGGACAGGTGGGGTTTTTGGCACAAGACAGAACAATGACTGAAATTCAAGATATTTTTGAAGGCAAGTGAAAAATTGTACTTCAGAACGGAATTTTCGTTAGAACCATTTTAGAGACCAGCAGGTAAAACAACAAAAATGGAAAGCACAAATTGAACAAGGGTCTGCAGTTGGAGCAAGAGACACTTCACAGGCTTATCTGAAAAGCAGTTTCTCCTGCTGACACATAAAATACACATTTTATGCAGCTATCCTCTGAAACAAGAGGTCTCAGTGCACTCTGATAATGCAGCTGAGCCAATCTATTAGCTCTCAGCTGGCAAAAAGATGTCAAATGGGATCAGCCACCTTCCCCTCACTCACGAGCTCACAACACTTTGCTTTTACCTGGGCTTTGCTGCTTACTGGACTGCACAATACTGCTGCTTGTACTCACTCACTCACTCACTCACACAGCATGAAGTTAACATGCCAAAATCTCTTGTCAGTTGATGCTGAATCAGCAAATTAAACAGTAAACTGTGAGTGCCAGGGTATCCAGGGACAAGTGCAGGGGTGGGGCTGCCACTTCTGGCAGCAGCCAACAGTAAGTTCTGCCCTTCTATCTTTATTGTGCCATACTTGCCCTAGACTTCTCTTGGTTCTGCCTCTTTTTCCTACCAGGAAGATATGCAAGAGTTGCTACAATACATACTGAATAGAAACTAATGTGAAAAAAATTTATCAGAGCAGGGAAGTCTTCAGGAACATGCTGAGGCTTTTTGTTCCTCTTTAAGAACTGCAAAGTTAAAACAAGTCAGCCAGCCACTGAGTTTCACTCTAGTTCAAACATAGTGAGTTTAAATACACTGGTTATAAACAGTCTGCCAAGAGTTGATCATGATCTCAAAATCCTTTTGAAAACATTAAACCTTGCCTAAATGACTCAAGGCCATAAGCAAAGTAAAAGGTTCCCCAATATTGTGCAGAGAGCCAAAGCTGCTCTCTTTTGCACTAGAACTCAGGAGGAGCCCAGGCAGTATCTTGACTGAAAATCTGAAGTAATTACCAACAACCAGCCAACACACTGTTGTTCATTTCCAAGATTTTTCATTTTGCTGTTCATTTTTGGTTCTCTACTGTAAGAAAACTTGGCTATTCCTTGATCTCCATCAAACCTCCAGCTTCCCTAGTATCTCCATGACACAGCTATGTGACAGGTATATAGAAAGAGTTCTTTGTGTTCAAAATTAATGACTAAAGGACAGTAAGAGCTAGCAGAATTAGTTGAATTAGAAGGACTGCTGTACACAATATATTAAAGTTGTAAAGAGAATTTAAAGTCAATCATTAGGCCACACTTACCTCCCCCTATAAATGCTTTACTAAAAGCCAAGTAAATAAATTACAGATTTATGTCTAAACCACAGCACATCAGAAGCAGTAGCTGGTTTTCTGCAGACATTCTTTACAGTTATTTCAAGTTATTAAAAATGCTTTTCTGGCTTGAGATCTCATACCTACTTTTAAACTAAACAGCAACATTACATGGAAAATTTTTTTTCCCCTTGTAATCAGATTTCCCCCCTCTACATTGAAAAAGCCCCTTTCCTAATGTAATTAATGCTGAAATCTCAAAAGGTGTAGAAAGCACAGCAGCCATCTACAAACCATTTGTATTTCTTTAAAAAGTGGTACCTAATAATTTACAACCAAATTCAGTCCTCGGGGATTATGTTTGAGATCTCTGGAAACCTTTACACTCCAATAGAGGATAAAAACTGAGGCAGCTGGTACAGATGCCAATGAAATGCACACACATACCTATACTGGAGGTATAATCAGTGGCCCCAAAGATCAACTCTGGTGCCCTGTAGTACCGAGAGCAGATGTACGACACGTTGGGTTCTCCACGAACCAGCTGTTTTGCACTGCAAAGAAAACAACAGTATTTCAGTAATGAACACCTGCAATATTGCTGTGCACACCAACATGAAGCTTTGGCACTCTTCACCCACTCCCCATTCTCAAATGCTGAGGTATAATATTCTTTTAAGCTGATTCAAATGGACTCCTTGATTCACTGTGAAATCAGTCCAATCCATCAAACATCTACTTCGTACTGGGGACAGCAAAGGAAATTCTGAGTACATCTAGGTGAAAAATAGGGTCAAATTTTTGGCTGCCAGTTGTCATTTGACAGATACAAAGGCTTGTTTACAGTGGGAAGGAGGACAGAAAACAGTTTGGTCAAATGTAGTCACCGTTTAAGGTTTAAAAGCTCTGGATACTCACAAGGACTGAGGGGGGTATTTTTGTCTGTTTGAGGTTTTTGTTTGTTGGTTTGGTTTCAATTTCCCTCACAATATTCTGCTCCTTTGCTACTTAAGGGAGCTTGGTATGAGGTGACAAAGGAAAAAAAAAAGCCTTTGCCATTATATTCACATATTCATGGTCCACAATTAACATGAAGGTTTCTCTTATACTGCAATTGATCAGCCACAGAGGGTCTAACCTACAGTATTGCCTCAATACTTCTCTTTAAAAGAATCCAAGAAAAGAATGGGCCACAAGATCACACTGCTTTAGGAACACAAGTCTATGGGCATATTACACTTCTTTCTTAATTAACAAGTGCAAGACAAGAAGGAGCTGGAAGACAAAACTTCCCTTACTGCCCTTTTGGAAATATGACATTCACCTAGATAGCACCAAACACTGCAGAGTGGCAAGCCAGTCAAATCCAGTGTTCAGCTCTCCAGACACTCCTCTCAGCCTTCAGTGAAGAACTTCCATCACCCATTTTAAAAAGTCTCAGGTTTCTATATAGAAACTACAGTTAACAAATTCCTACTGATAAAAAAAATGTATTCCCTTTATGCATTGTCAGTTTTGAGCTTCAGCATGATTCTTTGCCCCAATGCTGGTGAGGTAGAGCTGAGGAGATCCCAAGGCACAGCCACAACAATGCCCTGCATGAATAACCCCCATCTGACATTCCCACTCACTATGGGCAAGCAAATTTAGCAACAGCAACCTCTGTAACCTCTCACACATATACCCCAACTATTTTAGTCTGCAAAGTTACAGCACAATCTAAAGACTGAACTTTCTCAGAGAGAAATCTATGTCCTGCCTCACTGCAGATTGCCACAATTTCTGTATCAGTTCTAAGGTAGAGGCTGGACTCTAAAGGTGATTCTGAGTGGATATTGGAAATAAATGTGCCTTTGGAAACTAGAACATAGATATCCACTATCCAAGAGCTTCAACTGCAAGTGCTGCTTCTGATTTTGAGCCTCTATGATATTTGCAACATTAAGTGAATTGTTTAAGTGCAAGCAGACTGACTAGTGTAACATCATCCTTTTAAAGTTACAATGCCACCACACCTGTCCTCGCTTGCCCAAACATACTTCACTGCAATAACTGGTTCTGGTTTTCCATGCTGCAGTATTTTCCCTATGTCATGGTGTATTTATTTCATTTTTCTAATACCTACAAAAACAAGAGGCTGAAGTTTAATTCCCTCTCTCTTAATACCCTTTTCCAGCTCTTCCCTGTCACTCCTTTGAACTCACTTTGGGGGCAAACAGAATAGCAGTAATTCCTCTTTTAAGCTACAAATAAAAACCTTCTAAGGGACACTGAGAATTTCTTGGCAAAGTTGCATCAAGGTTCACTTTGAAGGAAGACCTCTTCACCAGATTTCAGGCCACAAATGCACTTACCTTCCAAAGTCACAGAGTTTTAGAACAGCTGTATCAGGGTCCAGCAAGAGGTTCTGTGGTTTTATATCCCGGTGGCAGATCCCAAAGGAATGGATATAGGCTAAACTCCGGAACAGCTGATACATGTACAACTGGAACACAGAAATACCAGTCAAATCAGGGTAAACAGTCAATCAGTTCAGCACAAACCCTTATTAGAAGAAAACCAAAATCACTGATAAAAAGACCATACTGAATGCCTATTAGAGCTATGAATGTGGGCCAGGTATTTGCATACCTTCCCCACACGCCCTTTGCTACACACACACACATGTGGTTCAAATCTTTTCACGTGTCCTTTCAGATAGCATAATTAGCATAATTCCAAAGAAATAATTGTGCCAGTTTTCCAACATTTGTAAATAATGGCAATCATAAAAAGCATACACAAAAAAGTTTCAGTTTGCTCTACAAATAAGCCTCTTCACAGCAGTGAAGTATTCCAGGTTATTAAAAAAACCCCAAACAAACAAACAACCAAAAAAACCACCCCACAAAATGCAAAAGAAAACCTTTTAGTTAGTGAAGCTATATTAAATATAGCCCAAAGACAAGGGTAGTGTCTCAGCCTGTCACTGAAGTGAATCTCCTAGTGTTTCTTGCTGAGGGGACAGAGTCATTTTAATTTCAAATCTCTGGACGAAAACAGAAGGCAAAGAAAACCAACTGTTCAAAATAAGTTTATGCAAGGCACAACAAACAAGTATGCTGAGGGAGAGTTTTCTCTGCCCACTTTCCAGGGCTGGCTAACCCCTTAGCAAGGAAGAACACAGCAAGGGGAGGTATTATGAAGCCAAGAACTTCACAGGAAGCTTACAGGGCAGGGGGAGGATGTCCAGCTTCTGGAGATACACACTTTTTGCTATGGATAATGAAAAGCTGCTGGATACAATTAAGGATGTTTACAGTCATAAATGCATAGAAAGCCCTGTTTTAAGGTTGACAAAAGGCTGCCAGATTATTTTTTATTTTTGTTGTGTCCCCACAAACAAAAATCAAGCCACAGGCAGGACACTATACCAGGGATGCAAGTCCACACTTTTCTTTCACAAGCACATTTTTCCACAGTTCACCTTTAATGGTCTATATAACCAGGTGCAATTACTTGATATTGATATCAGGTCATGTTTGCCTCCTTTCACCATTATCTTTGTTGTCACACTTTCTCTCCCCCTTGTTTTTTGTTGTTTATTTGGCAGGAAAGTAGGAGAGGGAAGAGAATTGCTTGAATTTTGGCTCTAGGCCTCTGGTTTTCATACTTGTTTCTGAAAACCACAACTCTACACAAAGAAAAGCAAACAAACATTTTTTCCGAATTGCCTGTTCTAGTCCCTCAAGTATGTATTGTGCAAGTGTATTGCAAAATAATGCAAAAGACTGCTCTAACTTGAGGGGCCAAGTTAACACATGTAGGATTTATAAAGTATGCCTTTCATCTCCACAAAGCAAACCCAAAATTTCCAAGGACTCCTTACAGCAGGTTAGAAATTACACATAAAAATTAACCAGAAGATTACTAGAGCAGCTTCTGTGCAGCTTTAAGTTTCTTTGTTACTCAGGGAAAAGCAGCTCTCTGCCTGCCTAGTTATCCATTAGAAGTGAACAAATAGGTATGATCTGACCTTTGTGTAGCCAAGATGCCTGGAAAATTGCAAAATCTTTAATGACATTAAGGTAACATGATCTTTTTAAATACAGGATTATATAAAAGCCTTGCCAGAAAAATAAGAATAGCTTTCCAGACTACCTGGAACAGGAAGTCCCAGGCATCCTGCAAGATGAAAGAGTTGAAGCAGATTTTTCTCTGAAAGTGTAAGGAAGAACAATTTTCTCAAGTTCCCACAACGAGAACAATTAGGGCAAGAACACTAACAAAAGATATATAAACAAGTTATCAAAAGCCAAGCCTACAGATTTTGGGGAGCATATAATCTGAGGACATGATGTTCCACCAACAGACCAAAGTGAGACCTTGAAGTCTGCTGGATGATAAATCTCTGTCCTTTCTTAAAAATCAGGTAAACATAATGCCTATTGCAGAGACATGCCATTTACAATTTATGCATGTAGTTATGGCACAAAATTTCATTATTGAAATAATTACTATTTGTAGCTTTCACCTTTGAAACTTTCATCTTCTTTCAACCAAAATGAAGTTTTTTCTTAAGCCAGCCCTTACATTATGCATTACACTTTTAAGGAGGTGTCTGGAGAAATCAATATGCATCAGGAAATTTTGTTGGTAATTTCCATTAAATATTACCTGTGTGCCATGTTAACAAGTTAATGCCATGTGAAAACATCACCATTTACTGGTGTGTGGATTGTGCTCACCACAATATAGGAAACAGAACTATGAGGCCGCAGATGGGTCCCATGTTGGACAGCAAATGAGAAATTTTATTTACTTTAACTCCTGTGTAAAAGATGTATACAACTTGAATAAGTTTTTGAAACTACAATTTGCATACAAGCACCTTACCCCACGTAGCTTTTGAAGACATAAGCCAATGAGCTTTAAGTAGAAACAAAAATGTGCCTTTCATGACCACAACAAAAGCACATGAACTCTTACTCATATGCCAGGAAAAGGGGAAGATAACAGGTTAGAGAACATCCTCCTGACATCCTCTTTCAGTTCCTGACCTTTGTTCTATTATGTCTTCACCATCTCAGGAAACTGAAAGCTGCTAATCTGGCCGGTCTCAGTCTCTGTCCAAACTGCATCAAAAACAAAACACTCCCCCCACACTCAGTATCCTCAACCCATTCCAAGATATCTGTAAGGTCAGAAATTGGGAGTGTTTAAGTCTCAACCCTCTATTCTTCCTTCACAATAACAACAAGTAATTCTAAATGTTTTCCTTGCCTCACAATCTATTTGCTTCTAAAAATTTCTGAAAATTTACTGTTATGTCAGAAAAGAGTATCCACAGTGTATTTCTGTGCTATCTTGCTTCACCTAACCACATCTGTCAGTTACCTACCTTGACATAAATCATAGGGAGTGTCTGTTTGGCCCGACTATAATGTCTGGCAACTCTGTATACTGTTTCAGGAACATAGTCCAGCACCAAGTTGAGGTACACCTCATCTTTCTGAAAGAGAATAAAGAAAAAAAACAAATCAGCACTAGATTTGAGGCATGAAGTACAATCAAAGTGTTAAAAGCAACCTAAAAGATGAGAAAGCTGTGGACATTTAAAGTCCCATCTTTACCATGGAACTATTGAGGCTTTGCACTTGTGCATTCATACTTTTGTCAAACTTATGTTTAAGGTCATGTTATTGTTCTGGTCTACTATGTAAGATATTTTCTGATTATAAATGGAGACAAGGATATAATTGTTCTGCCCAGTCAATATTTTCATTAGGAGAGTATTTCAAGGTAACATCTGCATAATAAGTTAAAACAGCCTATTAACTCATTAGTCCCTTACCTGCCAAAACCCAAGAAGTGCAAATTTAAATGCTCAAAATTCAGCCCCCAACAACAACACATCAAAAAAATTCAAACAACCTTCATCTTTTAGAAATGTTACTTTGATCTTACTGAATTCCCAGCTATTAAGAGATTAACACACATTAACCATTTGTATACAGTAAGCCAGTGTTAAAATTTGTAACCTTTCTGTTTGCAGGTATTTCTATGTCCCAGTTATTTCCAACTTAAACATTTGAACTTATTCATTACAAAAGAGAACAAGCCAAAACCAAAGTCTCAAGTATAATTTTTAATATCTAGGATTAAGTTAGAAGTTCATGTGAACATAACACAGAGAAACAATAAAAGTAGCCTTATAATAAGGTACTTTGTTACATAATAAAGTACCTTATTATACATTAGCAAAGGAAAGAAGGAACAAAGAGGACTTAAACGACAAAGTACTATAATCATATAGTGCCTAACTGCAAAACTGAGAATTTTCAGCAGTGAAACAAGTCTTAAAGAGACTTCTGATATTTTAATGCAGTCTTCAGTGCAAATCCTACCAGAATTGTGAATACATCTAATGTTGCGTAGTGGGTAAAATCAATTAATTCAGCATAAAAAATTATTTTGAGAGCTAGTGAAGTAACTAGATGTAATCTCTCCTGTGCCTGTTATTTTATCACCTAGAACTTTCTATAGAGAAAGATAATACATAGAGAATTTATACAGATGGAAACAGCACAGAGCTCCCAGTTCTTCAACTGGAGGCCCTTGTCAGAAGATCCACTGGCTATCTACATCTTAACACCTGAACCTAAACCTCATCTAGCTACAGCAATTTAATACTACTCTACTGTGACTTGACCCAGTACTTACAGCACAGAGTGAGGTGTGCTTCTCTCACAGGGCTCTGCTGTCCTGCCACAGCAAAGAGCAGCAGTCTGGTACATGCTAACACACAGAGAAATACACAGCTTGAACACATATGCAGGGAACTGCTGGCTTTGTGTGTTTTCAAGGCTCAGAATTCAAGATCTCTGCTCACCCTCATTTGACAATAAAGGCTTGTATTTTCAGGACATTTTAATAGCTCTTACCAATACCTCCTAATAGACCAAGTCACCTTGCATGGCCCTGCCTATGTCGTTCTTCCCTACAAAAAAAGCTCTTTTCTTAATATCATTGCTTAAATGACAGTGGCAATAGCACAGCACCAAGAAAATGACAATAGCCCACCAACTTGTATCTATCTGGTCTTATCATACTTCTCAAACATAGACAAGGAGCAGCCTCCAAGACCCTGCCTATGCTGGTGCTTCTCCCAGTGCCATCCCAGGAACTGGGAACAATGGGAAGGCTTCTGGGGACCAATCTGGGGAGAAGAAAATTTTTGAAATGGATGAGAAGGGACAACTACCAGCAGTGCAGAGGAAATACCAGACAGCTCTGGAACTCCACAGACGTGCAAATATATGCAAGGGGAAAAAAAAACCAAAACCACTTGTATTTTAGCACTTTTCCTGCAGCAAGGAAAGTTCTTCTTTCCCTGACTCTCACTTCAAGCCAATAAAATTCATCCACCGCCTCTTCTTAGGTCAGAGCTTTCAAGGTTTAGTTATAAAATACCAAAAATAAATGTCCTAAAAAAATTCAAAGTTAGCTTATGCTGGTAAGGCAATCTGTAAACCATGAGAGAAAACAGTCACATGAATATGAATGCTGTTTGCTTCAGTGTAGGTACAACCTGATGAATATGCTAAATGTCTGCCTCTCAGAGGATGGGAAAGTCTTACTGGTGACAAATCACTTCACCGAGTACTGTTACTAAGGTTGGTGACTTTGATCCAAGTACTCATGTTTCATGTATCAAAAAGATTTACATGAGAGATTAGAGGAAAAAAATGAGTAAAAATTAAATTACAGTGATTTTATAATCCTCTCATAATACAAACAAAAGGACGCATGTAAACCAGTAAAACATATGATCAGTAAACCCTGTCTACACTACTTCACAGCAGTGACTTGTTAGAACTACAGAACTACTCTCTAGTTCATATAATCTTTGCTTTGCTTTCAGCGCCTCCATTTTTATTTCTAATTTTACATGCTATTAAAAATGGGACCAATTCAATATCATGACACAAGCACAAAAAACCTTGAGGCATTTGCATCTTTAGAGATGAAGGCTTCACTTCTGAGTTTTGATGCCATCCCGCAGTACCTGAACAAACAGCGTGGTACTGCTCCTGTGTAAATGTGTATCACACAGAACACAAAGGCACAAGAACACCTTTCCCCTCCTCATCAACTATCAAGTTTTGATGTACCACTTGAGGGACCCAGAACTCCAATATGCAGCTATAAATGCAAGGCTTAAGCCATTGGCCATGTAAGTAGCAGAATACTCCACCCCTGCCACACACAACTGACTCCAGAGGTTCTCTTAATGAGTGCTATAATGAATTAAAGACTATTCAGGTGTTTTGAGTGACATCCTCCTGATGTCATCTGGCAGTGGTCTGATAAACATACAGGAAAGATTTTACACGAGCCCTGATCCTTCTCAGCGAGCATGAACTGGATGAAAATAATATCCAAGTTACCTGGATTCCCCTGAACAAGATTCAGGACGAGCTAGGAAGCAGTCATGGCCTGACAAGCTCTGAGCATGATGTAACCTGGTTTGCCTACCTCATGCATTCCTCCTAAACACATATTTTTCCAGTGACCCAGATGTATTGCAGTAGGAAACAGGGTTAGCTTGAAGAGCTTGCCAAATGAGGGCAACTGCTCGAGGATCAACTGGGACGATCAAGGCTTATCTTTCCATTACAGGGAACCTCACCACATATTCCACAAGTGACTTGTTTCCATACTGCTGTTTCAAAACTGCTGGGCTGGGAACAAAACAAGGTAACCTGACTGTCACAAGCATGTCTGAAATTACCTACAGAGAACAGAAAAGACCAGAGAAGCTGCACCATATGAAATACAGAAAGCAAACACAAGATGTCATTAAATAACTCACTTCTCCTTAAAGACCTTGGGCTTAATAGCCTTCTGTTGCAGGTCAAGTGTATTTTTATTCTCCTGTGCTTGCTGCTAAGATTATGACCATGTACAGTTCAAAATAAAAAAGGGGAATGGCAGAATAGCAGATCCTGAAACCCAGAATCAAAAGTATTTCATTAGGATTTTGACTTCAGCAATGCAGCTCATGTACCAGCATCAAGTGCTAGAAGCTGCTTTTTGTCACTTGGCAGATGAATGCTCAGTTGACAAACACTGCTCCAAAACGAGCCATAGCAAAATAATCAGTGCTTTGCCATCAAATTGCTCTGCACCTCTCAAGAAGCACCAATTCAGGCACTGCTTCACTTTGGTGGGAAATACTTAATGCAAGGGAATACTCATGCAACCTGTACCATAAGAGGTATGAGAAAGACTAGGACACAAGAGCCAAAACATTTTAGCAACTTCATTCTTTTTTTTGTGCCAGAAATTGGAGACAAAACAGGATGAAAGTACATGGGTATTACACACAATGTGGCTGAGGACTGAGTAAAATTGAAAACACTGCCTTACTGAAAAAGGAAAGGCTGGAGGTGTCAAACTCCATTTTAAAACTCTCATCTCTCTCAGTCCGCAGAAGTAATCTGTTTAAAGTATCCTCCAGTTGTGCTTGAGGCCAATATAAAGAAACAGCTATTGAATTAAAATAAAGCAATGGCTATTGAATTCAAAGATTCACTTTTCTAGATTGTTCCTTGCAGTGATAGTTAAAATATTGCTTCTCTGTGATCATCTCCTACCTCAACAAACCTCAAATTGATCCAAAGTGGTTCCTACAAGCTTTTGTTTTCATTTATCAGACACTACATTTACAACATGCACATATAAAGTAGCAACCAACATTAAGCCAGTCACAGTCCAACTATTTCCCCTATTTACCACCATGATGATAGAAGCTAGGGAGGTCATATTTGCCAAATACCAAACTAACAGCAAAAGGAAAATTCTTACTCTGATAATATGCCAGCATCTAATAAGACATTGGAAGTACTCCTGAACTGTCAAGGCCTATGTGGAATCGAAAGAAAACTTCTCTGAACATCAAGTAATAGGGTAAAAAGGTTAAGAAACTATTCTGGGTGCTCTTTCTTTAGGGTGACCATATTTAAGGCTCAGCATTTGGGAAAAGTGGTGAACATGCTCATTTCAGTTTTCATCTCCTGGCAAATCAGTAACAGTATGACAGTGGCTCTGGTGTGGTTTGGGATGGGTTTTTGCTTGTTTTTTGATGGACTCCACCTGATCAGCTGTATGAGCATAACTGAGAAGATATGAACAACACAGGAGTTTCTTAAGCTAACTTTGCATTAGGAGAAATAAATGTGGAATTGCACTCTGAAGAAACTCACTTCATATGCCTACTCAAGCTAAATGCACACAGACAAGCAATGCAGCTAAAATAAAGTAATATGCCTCCAAAATGTACTTCTCATTATTAAAATTATCCCAAGGCTTCAGTATTAGGGCTGTATGAGGTAAATAAACCAATCAGTTTATCCAGGGGGATTTTTTATTTAGGATATGAGAGCACCCCACTGATGTTTCAGAGGTAGGTGCTGCACGGAGCAGTTAGTGACAGGATGCAGCAATGCAAGGGTTCTGCCAGAAAGCACCTGAGGGATTTACCTTTGAGTTGAAAGCAAGAAAATGCCTTTCAGCATTTCATGCAGACTATGCCTTTTTTGAGAGTGCATTATTTGAACACTGGAGTGTCAACATGAGGTAACATATGCCCTTCACCCTGATGCAGGCATCTAGATTTAGACAATACACAAAGTTCAAAGTCACAGTTTTTGCCCTAGATTCAAAAAAAATGTTATTTTACTTTTCTTAAAGCCACAACCAGCACACACTTCACACTTCTTTATCAAGCACCATGAGAGACCCACCCTCCTTATCTTGAAGGTTGACATTGTACATTAAGGATACAAAGACTTTGGATACACTTTCAAAGACAAAGCAAAAATTTGCAGCCTTCCTGCCCTAACTACTGAGTAGACATGATACTCAAGAAATATTTGAAAATGCAAAATATTTGCTAGCTGACCTTATTTGTATGAAGGAATGGTGACATCCAGTGGCCACGTGTGCCTGTTTTTTACTTGCAGTTTACAACCACATCTATTTCAAAACAGAGCTTTGGCTGCCACCAAAGAAAAGGGAGTGTAAGCCCAGAGATACAGTTGCAGTTTCACACAGATAAATGCAGGGGTGTAAGAACAGTTGAAGACTCAACTTCAGTGTTCATAAAGATACCAATATTTTCTAATACTACTGCAAATATTGGGCAAAGTATCTTCTTTTCTAATCCCTCGCTCTTCATGACTGAGTTTGAGAACTGAGATCTGTACCAAAAGTTCTGTTCCTATGCCTACTTGACAAAACTCAGCAAACTGCTCTGTAATGCTCGTTACTCTTCAGCAAAACACAGTCATGTTAAGTAGGTGTGAACTGCCAAGTGGGTAAGCTGTGATGGCAGCATAAGGCCAGAAGTCAACTCTCCCAATAAAATTAGTATTTAAGAAATTAGTATTTAAGAACTTTCTTGGGTCTTGTTTGAAGCCAGCTGGTTTATATTATCTACCTTTGATCACTGAAAGAGTAGAGGTTCTTAGGTGATGCACTAAGACATTCTTTATCAGAAGAAAAAAAAAGACATTTTCTGACCTGTCTTCCCATCTGAAGAACAGCTATTGTAAAGGAAAAGGTGACACATTAAAATAATTTGAGAATCCCTGATGATTGTTGTCTATTTTATGCCCTGTGAATTCCTTAAGCTTACAGACGTACTTCCAAGGAGAATTTCTATGAAGTTGGAAACATCTGCCCAACATCTAAAAGGCGGGACTGAGCTATCCTCTTTGACATAAGTGATCTGGGGATGTTTGAACCCCAGCTCCCAAACAGGGGCTCACTGTGCCATAAACTATTGCCATAGGTCTGCTGGAAGATGAAAATGAACAGATGATGTTTGAATCACCGGACTGTCCTGCACACCTCGTGATGAAACAAAAAGCAGAGTCTTTGGAGATCCACCTGTTTTCTTGACTGTTCACTACCTTCCAGAGTGAGTAGGAATTTCTGAATCAGGATACATCCATGACAAAAAGCTAGACAAGACAATACACAATAATGATTCAAACTACATGTCTGCCTCAGGACAAACACCACAAGCTGCCTTCCCAATGGCCATCCAACACTGGGAAGATGAGAGCGGGAGCTAGAGCTGGCAGAGGAATGACTCAAGAAGAGAAGAGCGATCAACCAGATGCACTGGATGGCTCACTGGCCTAGAGAGAAATCTCTGAGCTTCCTATTTTCACTGCATGCACCTCCCACACTAAGGATCTAGCCACTGCTGCCTACTCCACTCTTGTGAAGCCCTACCACAGGCAGACAAAACTGCTATTTCTAATAACAAAACCCACTCAAAACCAGAAACTGCTCATAACTACAACGAAGGAAATTCCCAGCCTGTTGTGAATCCTAACAGCAGTAACTGATAACCATTATATGATGACTGGTGCCCTTTCTGAAATGAGCTTGGCAGGCCCCAGGCAAGGACTACAGAGATACCAACATCACAAAACTCCTCATAATTGGCATTAATTGCTTCTTTGTTGACAACACACAAGATCTGCCAGGGACTGGATGAATGGTAGTTACTAAATTCATCTCTAGTCATGGCCCTTCAGCACATTACTAGGCTGGTGCAAAACATCCACATAGACTATCAGAGCAAAATTAGGCTCAAGGCTCTGGTAATTGCCCTTTTTATGCAGTAACTTCTTTTTATTCTTTCTTTTAAGTTCAATTAAGAAACCAAATAGTTCCCATTTTAACAGGAACAACATGGTTCTTACATGACGACTCATCAGAACACTCCTGCAAGAAATAATGGTGATGCTCATGCCTCTCTGAAGGAAAAGGATATGACAGGGATTTAACTTGCAAATCAGACAGTTGCCCTCTTCTTCCAGACTTCACTGCCATTTAATCCAGTGCTGCCAAAGCCCATGAGATGGTGCACATAAGCTTACAGATGCAGCTCAACATGTATCTCCTGCATGTTTATTTTAAACTTCAGCCTAAGTCTATGGGAGTAAATTTCCATCCTGAGTCTTCATGGACTTTTGGCTACATGCCCTTAGAGCTAAGGCTAAATAAGACCTGACATCAATTAGAGCATGCAGAAGGGCCAGCTCAGCCTCCAAAAAAGTGTCAGCATATTGCCTGTTTGTCATCTCTCTGTGCTTCCATTTTTGCTTTGACTCCTCTGAATACTAAGCCACCTTAAGAAGTAAAAACTAAAGGACACAACCACAGGTGCAATTACTCAACAAAAATTGTATTTACTTATACTTTGATTTGATGCAGAAACAAATCACTTCAGTAACTTTTCATCCTCTTTTGGACAAAGGTATGGATCAATCAGTCCATTCAACACTTTAAAGTATCCATACAAGAAAAACTGACAGTTATGAAATGCCACAAAGATCTAACCAGAAATAGAGAGGGATAAAAAAAAGCAGAATTAGGAACTCATTTCAGGTTTTACACAGCTGAGTAATTTTACTTGACAGCCACTGATTTAAGAAGTTAGGTCATTCTATAAAACATCAGGGAATACTCCTAGCAAAGGAGTCAAAGGAATAATTTCCTATATTCATGCTTGCCCTGCCTTGGAATATGGCTTGAAAGGTTCTAAGCAGAATTAGGCTAGAAAGAACAAGTGGCAAGACTTGCCCCTCCACAAAAGTAAATCGAGACCTACATTTTTGTATCATGCTACATGTAAAGCAGTTCCTGAAATTAAGGAAATTTAGCAAAAATCAACCCTGAAATATATGCCTTCCTAATACTGTCTGATGTGCAGTGGAAAGCTGACAGAAAAACCAGGCATCTTGTTCAAGATCTTATCCTAAGGCATAATACCAAAGCTATCAAACAGGGGAGCTGGCTAGTCCTAAAATCCTGCTCATTTTCTCTAAGAATTACCTAGAAAAGTATAAATCACAGAAATACAGCATGGAAAAGTCTTGTGACTACTTTCAGAAGAAGAGGCTTTCATACACCATTCAACCCATTATTTGGTTGTATTTTCTTTCCCTCTGGCTCATTCCACCAGATATAATTACACATTTTAGATTACTGAAAAGCACATTGCAGCTATGGAAGTCAGTGCCCTGCTATCGGATATCTCATACAGCCTCAAAAGAAGAAAAAGTCAGAATCTTCTCTGACAAATTCATTAAGGAAGAGGCTTTTGAAAAAACTGGTTATCCAACAGGTCTGACAAATGTCTGTAAACTTTCAAAAAGAATGAATGGAGGAGGAAAGAGCTTATAGAGGCAACTTGAATGCCAAGCCTGTCAACTGTCATCTTAATATAAACTATGTACCTTCTCTGAGCTCTTTTAGGCTAGAAATTATTAGTCAAACATAATTAGTACTTAGTACTCAGAACAACTTTTTATATCTATATATATACATAAAGGTATAAATATGTGTGCATGTGTATATATATATATACACACGTACACTTTGCTATATAAAGGCAATATAAATTCAAAGATGCTCAGGCAAGAGGGAGTCACCCAGTCACAGAAAAGAAAGGAGAAGAAATCAATCAAAGCCACATTTGATACACGATTTTTCCTGCTGCTAAGGCTTGAAGGCTTTTGTCAAAAGAAGAAGTTTAAGCAAATGGGAGACATAAAAAGGAGAGTTCATCACTAGAAAAAAGAAAAGATAGGGAGCTCAAACCCTTCAAGCAGTTCCACATAGCCTGCAGAAACAGCTAATGGAGAGCTCCAAATCTCTACAAACTAGTGCTACGACTTGGACACAGCTAAAGAATGGCTGTACCAGCAAGTGTTTTTTAGACTTGTTTTTCTATTTGATACTTTTCCAGTTTTCCAATCAAGAATGAAACCTCCTGTTTTGCTAGAATGAAGCCAGTTTTAAGGTTCCTCAGTGTCTAAAAATACCTAGCAATTGAAATAAACTAAAGTGATTGTTAGGCTCATGGCTTTCAAAGAGTGTCAGTCTGACTAGATATGGAGAAATCCTTTGAAGTATATCTAAATTAAGTCAGATTTAAGCTTCTTGAAAACCCCCCCACAAAAAAACCAACCAACAACAACAAAAAACTCAACCCAACAAAACAAAAACAATAACAAAAACAAAAAAAGCCCCCACAAAACAAACAGAAAAACCAAACCAGCAAACAAAAAAAACCCAAACCCATCCAGAAAGAGAAGTCTCTGGGCTTAGGGATGCCGGTGTCAAGCACCAGGGAAGAAGGGAAAAGTCCAAGCAACATGAACAGATGGAGTATACAGTGGCATAAAAACATTTATGCAAAAGAATGCTTGATATATATAAGTATTAAAATTTAATTAATGAGATCAGCAGCATAGGAGTTACCTCTGAGACTTTCCCATTGCTGCTAGATGCAAGTTAATTATCACAAACACAAATTAATGGCAGAGGATCATCAAGTTCTTCACAAAGACTGTCAACAATTGCAAGCCCAACTCATCACTACACCACCACATTTTCTGCTATACAATCTTGGATTTTTATATTACTCTTCCCATTGGACTTGCCTTCAATAATCGGTTTATATAAACCTGTGGGGACATACCATCTGTATCTGCAACTGCTTCCTAAACATCCTCCTGGTTACCAGATGGGACATTACACTTTTCTCCTTTTCCAGCCCACAGACGGTGTGATTATCAGGGAAATATGAAGGAGAAGATGCTATTGCTTCCCAAAACTGACAAAAGCATGACAAGAAACGTTCTCCTTCCTTCCCACATCAACTTGAGAACACCAACCTGCTTCTGTCTAGAGCTTTTCCCAAACTCACTCCAGCCCCTTTCCTCCTAGCAGAGAGCCAGTCTGCTACAAGGCAAGAACAGCAACCTGTCCTAGCCCAGAGTCCAAGCAGGAAAAGCTGTGGCAAGCTGCTGTGCTAACACTCAGCTTGTGTTTGCTACAGCTTCTTCTGCAGGTGTTTCCTGAGAGCTGCAAGAATGGGCAGGAGTCACGCACACCATCCCCGAGTTACCTTCACATGCTGCCACCTACATGGAAATACCTGCAAGCCAATCATGTGTCATTTTGTACTGAACTGCAAGAGACCTTGCAACCTGAACTGCAGCATTACACTGCTGATGTTGTGCTGGGTGTGTGCTGGCTCCCGGGACTGCTTCCCATTTGCCCTATTTTGCAACAGGGAAGCAGTGGGGATCTCAAAGGCACAGAGCAGAGGCATGAAGACCAAGGAGCAGAAAGTAACATGAAAGAGAACTTCTCACTGAAGCACAAAGATTCATTGGCCATGGATAGAGACATTTTTAAAAGCTACATTAGTGCTGCCAAAAATCAGCCACAAGGAGTTGAAACAGCAGAATGGAAAATCCAGTCTCAAGCTCAATTTCATTTAAAGATTTCCAAAAGAGTTTTTCTCAAGTTACTGTTACACAAAAGCTCCTGGAACAGTGTTCTGAGCAGTTTTAACATTCCACTGTTTGCAGGAGGTTTTTGAAAGCCATTAGATAAGGCAGCTGTCTCATCTGTCCAGGAAATTCTATTTCACTCAAGTTACAAGCTGTTTTAAAAATCACAACCAAACCACCAACAAAAAAATCCCAAACCCAAGCCCTCCTTCACAGCATTTTCCTTTTTGTACTCATGCTGCTTGAAGCATTTCTGTTTACGAACTAAATACAGCCTAAAAAACAACACTGCACTACCAACAAAACACATATACCTGAAAATGCTTGTTAGCACCATCCAAGAGTAAGGAAGGAAAGGGAAGGTTGATAAAAAAAATTAAACCCCTAAATTATATTTCTTCTTGAATGCTGTAGTTTTGCAGGCTCTCTATAGGCACAGGCAAGATACAGGGCCAGGTCCCCCACAAAATACCTCTCAGGTAACAGCAGATCTCCTCCAATTATCCCCCTGTGCACAGCACAAGACAAAAGCAACTTATCCTGGAGACATCAGCTCCATTTCTGGCTCCAAAGACCATGAAAGGGGTGGGCTGCCTCTCCCAGTCTGCTGACCCACTTCATGAACCTGCAGCTAACAACCTGCCAGTAGCTATCAGCTCTCATACACAGCCCTTTATAGCTCTGTGGACAAGTTTATTACCATCTGAAGACACCTAAAGATGCAATTTGCCTTAAAAAATGAAAAAAATGGCAGCATTTCTATAAATTATATAAATATTTGATATACAGAAAGATCAGAGAAAATTCAGAAGGTCATCTAGCACATTTCCCAACCTCACAGCTTTCATTAACTCCCACATGGACCACAATGACTTTGCTTTTACTCTGTGGATGATCCTGCTTTAAGGATAAGGTTGGATCAGATGCCATCCTGAAGTCCATTTCATCCTGAATTCTCCTGTGATTTGTAAAATGCTGATACATACTTAGATAAGGAATACATTATAATTTCACATTAAAACTAAACCCTGTAACCCCTTCTTAAAAAAACCCAGGAACTTTTAAACCTGGACTGAACGAAAACAAATGTCAGTATCTACTTCTTGAGAGTTATTAAATCCAGCTATTTGCTCTTTGTTCTGGAGCAAACATTCTGACAATTTATACAATCACATGATCATACATTCCTCCTTCCTCAGGCTCTGAAACTCAGCCTGCACCTGGAACAGATGCACAAGGAAGGGAGGCAGAAGCACACAAAGACTGGTTCTGGGAAAAGTCAATAAATCCTTTAAATCTAAAGTGCTTAACACTGAATCCTAGAAAACATATATATCTGCACAGATAGAAAGGTAGTGCTAGAACACAAAGCCCAGCTGTGATCCACTAGATTAAGAAAGAGGCAGTGCATATGCAAATCTATGGCAGCCTTGCTGTATTTTTAGTGTAACACTACTCCTTATGGACCACACACTTCTATACTGAAAAACATCTGCTCCAGTATGACCTGCTGGGCACCATTTTAGAGTTTGCTCAGTAGTAAATGTCTGATATCTTCACATTTCTGCCTCCATACATTCACACAATCCAGTTATATCCCAGACAATTACCAGGACACATTCCTCTGGTTTTTGTTCTTACCTTCTCTCCACTAGAGTAGAAGAAATAACGCAATCGGACAATGTTACAATGATCCAACTTTCTCATAATCTGGAGCTCTCTGTTCTGAAACAAGAGAAAAGCAAACAATTAGGAAAACTTTCTGTGGAAAACGTAAGGTACCATCGTGAACATTTTAACATACAGATACAGAAGCTGACAAACCAAAGAACAAGTAAGTTGGAAATGCAACAGCTTTCACACGTTTATTAGTATTTATTGCAACTGCTTTATTATTGAGAATATTGCCACCTTTGACTACATTTTCTCTCTAAAATAAACATCCAAAAATCCATCAAGTAATTCCTATTTGCTTTCCTAAGAATTACCTATTTGCATTATCAAAGGGTCAGTGGTAAAAGGCAAGAAGACATTAACTTTTCTTTTTTTTCCTCCGATCTTATAATACTACAATATATCAACCAGAAGGATAGGAAGCCTATCCCACTTGAATACTGGAAAAATAATGCAGACATTGTCAAAGCAAACAACATTTTCACCTATATGCCTCTACAGTGGAAGAGAGGTTTGTAATAAAAGATCCTTTCCTCTGCCATTCTTTTTGCAATACCACATAAAGCACCTGAAATTGATGAGGTAACTCAATTTCCACTTTTGTTCAACCAAGGTTAAACCAGTTTAGACAAACAGAATAACAGCATTATTTTTCTATTTTATATCCACCTGAAAAAGCTGTTAAAGTAAAATCAGTTCATGACATGTAAGATAAACTGAGAAATTTACTGCAATATCCGTTGCATAAATAATGCCTGAACAAATGAATGATCTTGCAGCCCAGCAGAAAACAACAAATGAAGTTTTGAAATGCAGGTAGGAGTAAAAACAAGCAAGTAAAATTAGCACAGCTATGTTTGTCGCACTTCATTCCACAGCTGTTGCTACAATACTTCTTTCCTCTAGTCACATTTTCACATCGCTGTTTTTCCCTTCTCAATTAATACGCAATCTGCAGCTACAGAAATAGAAGGCATTCCATTTCTGACTTTGACCGTGGGATTGCTAATCATATATCCTAAAAGAGCAAGAACTAATACATTAGACTAATTCCCTGTTCTTTACTGGCATCATTAACTCTGGCCAAGTTCAGGAATATTTGGGAAGAGAACTCTTTAGCCACCACACATTTTCACACTTAAATGCACAAAGCTAACACCCACTTTGTGCAGCGCTGCTGTCAAAACAATGATTTCAGATGCTGTGTTATCAGAGGGTCACATACGGTGTCTGTCACTACAATTAATTATTAAGGAACTCCACAAGAACCACTCAGAGCTTCTAATGTGAACATGCCTACAAACTCTGCTTTTAATTCCTCTAAGCCATGTAGCCTTAAAAAGAGAGGTGCTACATAAGATGCAGCATCATTAATCCTATCAGCCCTGCCACCCGCTGACTGAAAAAATACTTCAGAATTAGGCAGCTCTTTACAAACACGAGTGACATCTCACACAGTTATCAGGTGGCAATTACCCAGCCAGTGGTTAAGGAGAAAGCAAGTCCCTCCCTGAGCCTGCCTGGCCTCTGAGCTGATTAAAGCCTAAGACCATTCAGTACATACCGAGACAGGCCTGTTCGTTACTGCAGAGTGAGGAGAGAAAGTAAGAGAAAGCAAGGAGAGACGTGTTCATGCAGCTCCTGAAATCTTATGGTGTGAATTTGTGAAAAAGGAGTACAGGTTTCACCACATCACCTTGTCAATATGCCTCACATCTCACAGAGTAAAGCATTCTCCTGGAAGGAACAGGAGCTCACATATTCTCCACTTACTCATTCTTTATTAAATCCAATTTTTAAAAAAGTTAATTTTGGCAGTCATGGCTGGGATTCCTGTGCTGCATAGCACAATTTGAACTTCAGATCAACAGAATTCCCTCCTCTTTCTTGTCCAAACCACTGCTGGCCATGGAGTATCTCCCTGGACCTTTCAACATGGGGCAGATTTCAATCAACGAGTGAAAGCAAGGATGGGTTGAGAACCCACTGATTACAGAATCACCTATTATGACAGAAAATGAATTTCTCATGTTGCCTTCTACAGCATTTTACTATAGGACTAAATCTAACACCGCAGATTCACTTCAACCTAATTCCACCAGCATTTCATAGCCCAATATATGGCAAGTCATTTATTTTTCCCTTTCTCCTACTGACTGTGAGATGGGAATAATAGCTTTTATCTCATGGATTTACTGGAAGAAACATAAATATGCTAAGCATTAATGTGCAAATATTATTTTGGTAATATCTCTACTAGCTTCTTAAAATACCCATTTATACTCCAAGTCAGGTTATTGCTTCATGTTCTTTAGATAGGGTGTACGTGCTGATTGGATACACTGGAAAAAAGAAATCAGCAGAAGTTATTCTAATGCTAGGCTGAAGTTATATTTATACTCTGGTATCTCATCCGAGTACAAGCGCAGTTTCTGCCTACTGTGATGCCTTCTACTTTGATCCCTCTCCTTCGGCTCTCATCCTGACCATCTGCTGCAGCTGCACAAAGAGTGTTTCAAGAGGTGCTAATATCAGGGATAAGTCATAAACCAGTTACACAGTAACCTATATCTTGCATCCTGTGACTAGGCAGAAGGAAACATATCTAAACTGCAATCTTAGCCAAACAGTCACCTCAGCTATCTTAAAACCAAACTGATTTCTAATCACCACTCCCTGGTGGAGTTAAAACTGGAAATACTTGAACAATTGCAAAGCTCAAATTGGATATGGCAGGGGAACAGGTACTGATGCTCATGTTCAAGAATGACTTTTTTCTCAGATGAATGTTTCAAGTAGTCTCACTTTACTGTATACTTCCCGGCATACATCTTAAATAAGTAACAACCTTTTCACATTAAGATGTGGGCTATTAAATACCAGTGCAGAATTGCATGGAGAGGAAATATCAGATTATAACCAGGGAACCTTTAGTGAAATGAACAGTGACAGATGTCATGCACCAAGTGCAGGAGACAAAATGCACGTCTAAAGATAATGCAAACTAAAATAATTTCAAAACATACTGATGAGAAAGGCTGACAGTGCACATTCAAAATACAGGGTAGATTAAAACCTAAGGCTCATGCTTATCCTTAACTCATCATTTTTGTTTTCCAAGAAACATGGATGCAAAGTCAAAGACTCAAAGAGGAGGAAGTTGTTATACTTGCCTGTTCTCCCAGCCATCCAACATGAAGGAAAGGGTTGAGTTTTCTAACTGAACGAGTGCACCAGGCCTGCTCAGCACTGCAGAAAGCAATACCCTTCAGCACCAGCCTGGCCACAGCAGAGCACCCAGCAGACACCTGCTGCCACCAAAACGTGCTGCTGTGGCACACGTTCCTTTGAGGAGCCGCAAACCAATGGGACTATGAACGGATTACTCAGCAAAGTTTCTGCAGCTCAATTTCTTTATCTAAAATAGCTTTCTTTATCCAGAAGGCAAAGGCTGCTGATGTAGACTGCTCTATGATCAGTGCATTTAAGCCCTTCACTAACTACTGAAACAGATGCCATGTGACAAAACCCTGTTCATCACTTAGGAAGACAACTTTCCTAGACCAGACTACCTCTTATCTGTTCATTAAATTGAAGAAAACCGGTTGGTCATCAAGGTTAAAGATTTGGTTAAAGATTGCCAAGACATCAGATTTATAACTTCAAAGCACAGCCAATAAAGTTCATGCAGGAAGATTCATGCCTTCTCTCCTAGGTTACATTCCCAATCCCTCAGAGCTGTACTAATGCTGCATGTGATACCACCAAAGCAAGGTCATTCCTGCCTGTATTACTACTGTAATCTGCTATTACAAAAGAGGATAACCGTCACTCCCGGCCACATACACTCCCTTTCCTCCCCATCCAGGGATTTCCAGAGCTAAACCA
The DNA here is from genome assembly GCF_028551555.1 of Melozone crissalis. Classification (NCBI taxonomy): domain Eukaryota; kingdom Metazoa; phylum Chordata; class Aves; order Passeriformes; family Passerellidae; genus Melozone; species Melozone crissalis. The sequence continues at coordinate 15,274,343 of NW_026535786.1, read as the reverse complement.
GTTTGCATTCATCACTCTTAGTCTGATTCTTTGCTTCTCCCTGCCTCACACCCTCCCCATCCCGTTCTCCCTCCCCTTCTTACAGCAGGGGATAAAATGACTGGCTCATCAGACATGAGGCTTTATGGACTTGCAAGTTCCTGAACTGCACTAGAGCAAATGATGGTGAAAGGTTTTGTACAGTTCATGTCAGCGTGGCATTGTCAATATGCACCCAATGAAGTGGAGAAATATAACCTGGATCCAGTTTGGAACAGAGTGCCTCAGTTTCCTTAGCTGAAGGACATGAGGGGTTTTGATTCTTGTTTTCCTTCTGAATCACCTTTTTAAAGTCTCAGCAAGGTTCTTTGAGGACTATGCTCAGAGCAGATGAAATGGGAGAAATTAGGCATTTATATTTTTGCTTTCTGTCACACCAAGGACATGATCTGGTTATTTTAAACAGATGAAATTATGTATGTCTTGAACTTTTAGAGAAGATATCTTTTAGATGGAAAGGCAGGATAAGCTACCAGTCTAATTCAACAAGTACCTTCAGCATCAGACTTCCATCTTAAATCAAATAGGAACAGCAACTAAGGTTAATGCTTATTTTTCCACTTTTTAAAGTAATTGTTTTTATTCTTGGTGTAATACCTTCAGATGATGAAGCTCAATACGTTGTGTTCTATCAAATAGAAAAAACGGAAAATGGAGCATAACTGCAAGAACTGTGGCATTACAGACAGATGGAAGTAGTACTGGTAGATACAAATTTCACAGTATACACACTATTCCTGCTCTTGTATGGGTCATGATTACTGTTTTCTCCTTTTCTCTGCTTCCAACATAATCTTCTCCATTTAACCACATTTCTTATCCTTCATAAAGGTTTTTCCACAACGAAGAGCACGAAAAGAAAGCCATGGGTAAACTGGGGAAGAAACCAGCTTCCAGCAGGAGGCATGAAGACAGTGATGAGCCAGCAGGGCTTGCTTCTTCCCACCTCTACAGCCAGAATGACTCATCACATCCACTCACCTTCACCTGCTGCACTGCTGAGCCTGCCCTGACAACAAGCTCAGGTCGAAACATTGAGAGATTCAAAGCATTTTTCATCCAGCAGCAAAAAACCTCTTTATTCTGACCCCCTCCCACCACAAGAAAAAGGCTGGACTCCAAGCATAGGGAAGCAGACATATGCTGAGAGGATTTTCAGTGTGATCCTAGCCAACTTTGCTTGATGCCTTGCAGAAACAGCTGCTTGCACAACCATGAAGCCACCCCTCCTAAACGAAGCTTTGCAAAACTTACTGAATCAAAGAGACTCAAGACCACAGAGAATGCCATTGAAATAGCACCTTGCAGGTTACCAAGGGGTAACCTGGGATCACAAACCCCAGCATATTTAGCACATTTTCACTAATATTGTTACTGAAGCTCCAGTCCTAGTATATGTGGTTTGTCCTAAGCTTAGTAGTCAGTCCACAAAATACAAGCTGTACTGCATCTTCTCTAAAACCTCCTGAAGTTGCCTGACCCATTCTTCCAAAGATGGATTTCAAACTCCATCAATCACCAAAGTGCTTTTAACACTGTCCTGCTGTCAGCACAAGTATTACAGAAACTACTCTCACTGAACTGACTTTACTAGATATATGATAATTCAGGCTTTTTAGAGAATAAAGGCCAACTCCTACATTCATCTTGCCCCAGTATATCACAAACACATCAGTACTTGGAGGCAAAAGTAGTGCAAAAGTGTAACTACAGAAGCCTGGGCTGGGAATCTGTCCATGCCGGTCATCAATAGCTACCCACCCACATTAAGTCCATTTTTTACGCAAGCAATTGAACGCAGAGATAAATGTCAACAGGGATCACGGTTTTCCTCACTTACATTTGAGGTGTGGATGAGGACAAAGCCTCAGTCTGCCCCTCCTGTCAGTCATGGCATATTTACAGCACCAGCAGATCTAATTTGGGGTGGTCTCCATTTTTAGCACACCTATTAGTCTCAAACTCACGCAATCATGACCTTTAATCCAAAAACAGGGGACAATGCCAACAAACAAACACTATCTATTAAATATCTGCATCTATGACATACCAAGAGCTGTAATGACACAGCACCCACCACCCAGTTCCTGCTGTCACATCAATGACTGGTAAATACTTGGAGCCCAGCAGGTCAGAAAGTCCACATACCCTGTCCTGCTGCAACGTCTACCAATGTGTAACACACGCACAGAAGCAGTTTTGGGGGTTAGCAATTGTAGAAACACTTCAAATTCACGACCCAGGAAGTCCCAGAAACATAGATCAGATACTAATTTATATATTGCTGACGTTCTGAGATTCCCTAAGGAAAACAAAAAACAAAGACACAAAACTAAGAAAAAACAAAGAAAAAATTGGTGATAGCCATCAGCAGTTTACAGTTCAAATATAGAATTGCTGCTTTAAATACCCTCACCCTCCACCCCTTCCTTACATCTCTTCCTGCTTGCCATTCACAGGAATCCCAAAGGAAAAACCCAAGTACCTATGCAACATGAGAACAACAAGTGCATGTGCACCGCGCCACACAAGGGGCATGAGCAGAGGAAGCTGCCAGGGGGTCCAAGGTACAAAATGCTTGTGTGTGCACTTCTGTGCAACTCGGCACATTGTGGTTGCATCATGCTGTGTTTTGCTGCATAACCATAAGGAACCAAAGGCTCCAAGCCCAGCTACATCTTGCTACCAAGATCCACAACGCTGCTGCGCTTTTTGCTGGTTTTCATCCCCTAAACTCTGCTAATGAAGATCCTGAAGCAGCAGACGACAGAGGCGCTCAGCACGGCTGCGCCACAAAGCGTTCCTGATCCGCCGGCCTGCAAACACCCAGAAGCAGGCACAGGCACAGAACGCCCGCGTCAGCTGTACTCTGTCCAGAATTTATTACTGAGCACAGCGACCTTCAGCCTTGGCAGGCCTGCAGAGCAGGGCCAAAAGTGTCAGCTCTGAATGCGGCAGCAGCAGGCAGGACCGGCCTGAAGAAGCCAGTGGGCAGAGTGTGCTGGGCTGAGCTGGAGCCACGCCAGGGCAAGCTGAAGGCACAGGCTCCAGGCAAGCATAGGTGGGGCCAACAGCACGCTCCCAACCTGCAGAGCCATGGTTATTAACAGCTCCACTGAAATTAAAGCGTGGGCAGGGGCTGCAGGAGTCAAAAATATACTTTCAACTAAAGATCTAGAATAATGAATGAAACAAAAAAAAATCACACAGCTACCACAGAGGTGGGCTAGTTTTCATTAGCCCCTTCAGAGCTAGACAGATTTGAACCACAGCCATGCAGTAATGAGTGAGCTGACAGGTGTACTAGATGAAAATCTGAGCTACTAACACACACCTTCTTTTCACCCTGTTGATTCCTTCTACTCTATTACTGCTCCCAATAAGCTCAGGCAATACATCCCTCTCAGGAAGAGACCACGTGCTCCCCAGTTCCTAACTCTTCCCCTAGATAGTCAGTAATGGCAAGTGCCATATTATGTCATCACCAGGCTGCTCTTTCCAACACAGAACACAGTCCTTAGGCAGACAAGTTGATCTTCATACAGCTATTACACATAGTTTCCTATAACTGGAAACAGAAATGGCTTATTTGTGCTCTTTAAGAGATAAAACAAGCCTTGATCTCTCCTGGGAGAACAGAAGAAAAAAAAATCTGACTTTTCTTTCATTTTCTTCCTGTATCTCAGCAGTTAATTGAACAGTGAAGACGAATTCATTAGCTCATTATTGCCTCTTTGAATGGAAGTGGAGTTTAAGAGCCTCTCAGGGACTTAATACCATCTCTAAATTCCTTCCAGCTTGGGAAGCTTGAGACTAAACTTGGAAGACAAACTGATTTTCAGCATCATGTCACTTCTAGACCACAACCTGAAATTCACTGCATCATTTTTAAGTGGTTGTTTCAAATACTGTGACCTGATAAAAAGCTCAGTTCTACACTTCTGTTCTATAGCATCTGCTGTGCTCTGCCAGCAGCAGGGCCAGATGCAGGAGGAATTGCAGTGTACCCAAGATAAAAGTTAAAAAACCAGAACTAAGTCTGAAACTCAGAGAGATTGCTCAAGTCCATTATAAGATTGAAATAAAGTGCAGTAGAAGAAGAATTGAAAGGAAAAGTATTCTCTAAAAGGCAGCCTTATGCTTTCAGAGATAATAATAGCCATTCTTTTTCAGTGGAGGCACAGAGGATCTCTGTTAAAACACTCTTACAGTAAAAATCCTTTTTCTTTCATAGAAATAGCAGCGAGATTTTTTTCCTCATGTTTTGATTTTTAACTCTTTAACTAAGAAGAAAGTAAGCATGAAAATGCCTTTAACATCAGTCCTCAGGGAGTCTGCAACATGCATAGAACCTTACATCTGCAATTGTAACCAGAACAGGTTGCAATTAATCTACTAATCAAATAAGTTCCAATCTCCCATGGGCATAAGACATTTGCTGGGTTGCTAATCACCATGTTATTAAACATTAATAAAATGTTTTATTACTCTTGGCCTTCTCTTCTTACATACGATGTAGCAGATGTTTCATGCAAACAGATTCCAAAGGACTTGCAAAACAAAAATAATTTCTCCTCACCATCAAAAAAATTTTATTTATTTAGGGAACAGGTAAGTACTGATTCCAATGTTTATTTTTGCTTTGTCTCAGGCCTATTGCTACATGACATGAAAAAGCCTGATGTTATAATTTTATTTCAATCCAAATTACTCCCTCAGACCTGGGAGACAAGGTTCAAATTAGAAGAGACAAAAAAGGGAAATGATGGGTGGAGACTGATCAGGGAGTAAAGGCAGAGTGGAACTGGCAAGTGGAATTAGCCTGCAGATGATTATTTACCCAGCAGAATTAAATTTTCAAGAAGTACAATTTCTTAATAGTGAGCTCCCAAATAACCAAGCTTTCAAAAGCATAAGCATCCCCTGCTGAATTCAGATGTTGGGCAGCTCCTCCTCTGGGGCTGGGGGAATGGGAGAGGAAATTCACTTCAGCAGTGAAGTTCAAATTGGAACTTACACACCTCACTTTGTGCACACACAATAAGCTTTTCTCCCCATATCCACGTTGGGTTCCCCACCCCCTGGTATGATAAGTTTGTCATGAGCAGATAACAAAATTTATTAGCTATTGCTATAGCTAAGAAATCATCACACGTGAATACCAAGTCTTGGATAAAACTAAAATAATAAATACCCTACCAAATTTCAGGTGATAGCCTGACATATAAGAATGTTTTGACACTCCTTCATAGTTTTATATATAAAAGCAATTCAAGCTTCCCCAAATATATATCTTCATATTAAAAGGCAACAGCACATTCTTCCCCAAGCTGCAGCATAATTTCACCAGTTGACCTTTGCTAGATACAAACAACCTATCATACACTTGGAAAGGGAAAGCCAGCTATGTCAAAGTACAAATTTACTATAAGCTGTTAAAGAATTAGTGTTCCAAGTTTGATAAAACAGGTTATCAGACTTTGTGCTTGAGGGTTTTTTTCCTTAGTCAGCATTGGTGCTTTTCAAACATTGTCCCATTTTTCAAGAAACCATTTCCTTCAGCAAAATGGTGTCAGAGCACTAAAAGGAAAAGATTAGGAAATCTTCACATTCATTTCTAGCCTAAATTGCCCCAAAAGAAAAAGTTCAGAGAAAAGCAAGTTTTAGTAACTATTTGCATAACAAGGTGTGTTTTTAATGACATATTTAAAAGCAGCACTATGACTAGATTCACAACTTAGTCACACTGGAAAGGAATAGAGATTTCCAAAAACAGAAAGGTGCAGAAAGAAATTATTTCATATGCCAGATGAACACCATGAATTTAAAATGGCACACTTTTAGCAAATTTCAGAAGGCTACACTACCACCTCCTGGCCTTCCAGTTTCAGAGTTCCCAAGCACCAGATCCAGCTGGACAAATTCAGGGCAGGGGCAACCTAATTACCACGAAGCCCAGTCCTTCTTCCCCCAGTAGGTGCAAAAATCACAGAATCACAGAATGGTTTGGGTCAGCAGGGACCTTTGAGATCACCTAGGTCCAACCTCTCTGCCATGGGGAGGGACATGTGCCATTACCATGTTGCTCAGAGTCCCATCCAACCCAGCCTTGGACATTTCCAGGAATGAGGCATCCAGTTTCTCTGGGCAGCCTGTTCAAGTATCTAACCACTTGCACAATGAAGAATTTCTTTTTAACATCTAATCTAAACCTAACCTCTTTCAGCTTAAATCCATTCCCCCTTGTCCTATCATACATGCCCTTATAAAAAGTCCCTCTCCAGATCTATTATAACCACATTCAGGTGCTGGTAAGCTGCCCTAGGATCTCCCTGGAGCCTTCTCCAGGCTGAACAGCCCCAACTCTCTCAGCCTGTTTTCATAGGAGAGCTGCTCCAGGTAGCTTTGTGAGCATCCTGACTTCCACCTGGCTTCTAGAATTAAATGAGAACTTGCACATAACCCTGTGGCAAGTAAATAGAAGAGAACCACTGAAAACAAGAGACTGAGGGAAAAAAGATTACTTGGTCAGACCAATCATCTTGGCATGACCTCATCCAAAGGTCTGTCAGCAGCCATCACCAGATGCTTCCAAGGAAGTTCCTAGTCATCTGGAACCCTAAAACCTGAAGACATGGACATTTAACTTCTTTTCACTGAACCTGTAAGTTGTTTCCAAAAATGCAATTATAGAAGGAGATAAGAGGCTCAATGCCAGTCAATCACAAATTAGATCAGGAGCTGTTTCCTACACCACCTACCACCTTTTCAATGGACTATGCATTCTTCTGTATTTAACACATAGTGCTAGAGAGCATTCTCATAAGCTAATTCACTTAAAACATGCACTGTTAATAATAATGCAAGTGGCAAAACCTTCACTGACCTTGCCAAATATTTCCCACTACAAGATCTTATTTTCATGGCTTAAGAAGATCTCCCACTACACACATCATGAAAAACAGACATGCTGTGGAGATGACCAGGAGTAGAGTAATGATCCTGGCCCTCTACCCAGCTTCCCTAAGGCCACACCTGGAGTGCTGTGTCCAGTTCTGGGCTCCTCAGTCCAAGAGAGACATGGAGCTCCTGGAGAGGAGCTGCTCCTGGAGGGGGTTTAGCAGAGGGCAACAAAAACGATGAAGGTACTGGAGCATCTCGCTCATGAGGAATGGTGAGGGATCTGGGCGTGCTCAGCCTCCAGAAGAGACAACTAAGGGGGGACCTCACCAGGGTAAGTACCTTAAGGGAGGGTATAGAGAGGATGGAGCCAGGCTTTTCCTGGGGGTACAAACCATGAGACAAGAGACAATGAGTACAAACTGAAGCATAGAAGTTCCACCTGAATATGAGGGAAGAATTTCTTTACTGTGCTGTTAACCACGCACTGGAACAGGCTGCCCAGAAAGGTGGAATCTCCCTAACTGGAGGTACTCAAGAATCACTTGGAAGCAATCCTATGCCATGTGGTCTGGAATGACACTGCTTGAGCAGGGATACAAGAACAGATGACCCACTGTAGTCCCTTACAATATTGCCCATTTTGTGATTCTGTGAATTAATTTCCTTGCCCCACACCTAACCAGTGAAAATATCTTTTTCCCATTTTGTTGAAATCAAACTTTCTACAAAGGCTGCTGAGAACCTTTTGTATTCAAAATCCCAACGGTATGAAATGATGAAGATTACTGTCTGCTGAGGATGTGATACTGCCTGCCTTGCTTATGTAAGCAAGACAGTATCACTCCCTACACATTCTGCACATAAGGTTAGGTTAAAACAAGAGTCACTGCATCTTGTGCTCGCTGTCTACTTACATTCAGGAAAACTCAAATGAATTTTAAAGGCGAATAAGTTAAAACTTTCTACATTGTTTAAGTGGATAGCTGAATTCAGAAAGGTCTCAGACACATGTATTTCTCTTGGAAAGTTCATTATCTACTCAAGAAGTCAGCTACAGCATTATCACCCACAAGCAGATCTATGCAGACAAGCCAGTAGGACAGCATGCCACAGCTCAGTGTTCCACCAGGAAGGGACTTTCTACTACCACCTGCACACGGCGTTGTGCTTTTGGACTGTGTACAGGCTGTTCCCACTAGCAAGAAGGATTCTTTCCAAGAGATATTCATCAGTTCAAATCCAAACAAGAGTCCTTGCACTGTTTATCCTTCCTGCTAATTGATGGCCTTCATGCTGCCACAGAAATTGTTCAATGAATACACTGACTCTGTTATGCCTCCAACACTCCAGGCAACCCTCAACACGCCCTAGTTTCTCCTATGTCTCATACTACTTTCTTGTCCTACTAGATCTGTTAGCCCTGCATGAAAGCAGATAACCTTTATGCCTGTTATGCAGTTACAGAAACAGAGTCACTGCCTACCAGGAAATCCAGCATACTATCTGCAAACCATGTCCTTTCTTGCCCTTATGTTGACTTAATTAAAAAAGGAAAAAAAAAAAAAGATAGCACTAAGTTCTTCAGTATTATTTGCTGTGGCTCTTCAAATGCTGACTCCAATCAACCTGTTGTGGTTTCCTGTACACTGGGAAAGAATATTTCCATTCCATATGTTCTCATACTCCTGCTTTTGCAGATCTCTAAATGACAAGCAGATCGGGTTAATAAATCAAGTGTAATCAAGGAACTCCAGGTATCACAGACAGGCAATTCTAGTACAGGTTACTGTGATACACTACCAGAAGAATCTAACCTAGAAAGAATATAGAACTACTTTTTAAAAAACTACAGAGCTTCCAATACCATTGCCTCAACTAAAGATTATTATCTGATGTTGCAAGCTGTTACCACCTTCTAATTTTATAATTCAGAATTGCTCACTATTTATAAAGTATGTTCAGCAGGGCACTAAAAAGCAAAGAAGTATTATCCTTATTTTTAGGAGTTCTTCAGAAAGCTGTGCTCACCTTCGTTCTCCTGCTCTACATCCTGTTACGCCTGCCAGACTTCATCTGAAATGTGCTTACAAAGTTGCTCAGCATCAGAAAACAAAGCAAGTCCATCCATCTAAGATACTGAACTGAATCTTCCTAATGTTCTCTAGCTCATGCACTACATTTTGGAGTAGCAAACTGCTATGTCCTCATTTCCACACCTGCACACTTACTACTAATTCCCATGGTAGTCAGCAACACATCTTCTCAAAGGTTCCTCTATTATTTAACAGCAAAACTGAATTTTCCACTAAAGTGCCCATAGGAAATGCCAACATGCACTATGAAGTTTACTCTAAAAAGGAAAAAAATAAAAGAAAGTTAAAAACTCTCTTCTGTCCACTTGCAGCAAGAGCAGTGCAACCAGTGGACAGCTCTGCAAGCAGTATTCATGTCTCAGTGCAACACCCCTATAAGTTGCAATGTCCCCCTTCAGGGACTAAGCAGCCTGCAACTAATTACTTCATTTACAATCAATAAACATGCCTACCCTGTTAAACTCATCTGGTATAAACGAGATGCCTGTGTTCAAGCCCAAAAAACTTGGTACAACCTTCATGACTCAATGTGCCTGCTGAGATGAAAGGAAGATGAATGCAAAAGGGCCTGCCAACTCAGTCTGATAAGCAGATCCTTGGACATATCTTTGAATGAAGGAAAAAAAGAAGATGAATCTTTAAAAGACATCAAGTTATAGATTCTGTCTTCATCATCTGATAAAGCTTAGGAGGGAAAACAAGGAGCTTTTTGTGACAGGGTGATTTTTGAAATTAAAAAACCTCTGAAATTAGATCCAGCTGTTGTTTTCCACATGCATTGTTATGCTTCAGTGATTCAGACTGGATGTTTGTATTTTGACTAGTTAGCTCAGGACCTAAGGAGTCTAATCACCATGGCTGGGGCTTTCAAAGGAACAACACAAATGAAGATGTGAAATGAGCACCTTTGTTGGGCCTGTAACAATTAGACCTGGCTTCAAATCTTAGAAGAACTAGGGAATACAGATGTCTGTAGTCTCCTTATTTGCATCATGACACATATAAGAGCGTCCATTACTCATCTCAGTTCACTGTACTAAGCACTACACAAACAAAAACCCACCCTGAAGAAAGCAGACTGCCTTCTCCTTAGTTAAAAGTCTGTAACATGTATTTAAAATATGATAAACATCACGCCTCACATTTCACCTTGAAGAAGAGTGAGTCCCTTCTTTGCTCCTGGCCAGAAAAACATGACAAACGCTCAACGACCACTTCCTTGACATCACTCACTGTATTTTAAAAGAAGTATCAACACCATGCCAAAACATCATGGACTGTAATTAGAATATTCATTAATAGAATAAGTTTCTCATTGCCTTTCCAGAAACATTTCTTATTTTGGGTTATTACATGATACAACTCTTACAAAACCACTCCAATAAAAATCAGATTCATTTTTATTTCCTGTGGTAGACCATACAGGTGATTCTAGGTCACCCAACAAAACCTCAGTCTACATTATCCTTCAAATTTAATCTTCCAATGTTCAAAATGGACCATATTTCACTGCATAATGCAGACAGAAAATGTGATGGAAAAAAACAAAGTGGAACAAAAAGCCCAAACAAGTTTTCCTCAACAACATGCAAAGTAAAGTGGTAGTAAAGTAATTATTTGTATTGTGTATGCTGAAAATAATTCAGTTGGTCACAAACATCTCACCTTCTCAGTCATCGGGGACCAGGAAGTATCCAAGTCACATGAAAAAAAAAGGCAGAATTGCTTATTTTAGAATATGCCCAACAGTCTGAACTGTCTCTGTACTTTAGATGCTTGACAAAACATTTAGAAGAGCTTCCTTTTATTATTTTCCCATGTCTTGGTACTACTTTTCCATGAAGCAATGGGCAGTGCAAATATTGCCTTTAGCAGCAAAGAAAACAATTACCCATTCCATGGCTCTCCAAGTTCCAAACACTTCCCAGAAGGAACATGCCATTTGGTTATAAAGAGTCGGGTCTACTCAAGAAAACAAGTGGAAAACAAAAATTATTCCCATTTTTACATTTACTTAAACCTTCCTCATTTTGTTTGCTGACTTTGAGTTGATCCTCTTCAAGGAAAAGACATAAAAAAAATGCCTCAATTACAGCTCAATTAAAAGGTTTTAAGCAAAGCCAAAAGGGTTCAACTACAGCACAGTGCCGGAGGGGACGGCACAGCTGTCTTGGTGACACAAAAATGAGATCTGTCCCTCTTCTTTGCTTCAGGAAGACCCCCCTGAGCAGCAGGTGGATCTCTTCTGTCCCTTCTATGACTAGCATTTTATAGGTTATCCCTTCTTTCCCCTCAAGCTTAATAGCTGCCACAGCAGGATATTTGAATAACAAATACCGAGTTCAGAAAGGACAGAGAGTTTGCCACTGCCTGATTTACCAGCCATGCATTTTAAAGACAAAAAAATCCCCAGTGTTCCCTGGCAAAAACTGAAGATAAATTATTTAATGATATATTCCAATCATGCTCCAAGACTGGAACATTGCACCAAAAATAATTTAACCAAATAAGAATTTAATAAGCAAGTGAGAGCCACAGGTAGGTAATGTTGCTAGATATAAAGACTATTTAAGCTAAATCTTCCGTAGCCAGGCAATCTCATGCTGTGGGATTTCCAAAAGAGAATACATAATGGTACAACCAAGAGCCTTGAAATATCTGCACACACCAAACATCCAAGTGGTCTCAAAAGCCCCATTTTATCCCATCAAACTAATCTTCTATTTATGCTCTCCACAATACTCTTCCCTAACGAGGAGACAGGTGTGGAAGGTTCCTCCTGGGACACCATTTCCACCCAACACCTGCATTCATGCCCATGCTCTCTACAGCAGCAGCATTACCAAGCTCTCAAGAGCATTAGATGAGCCTGCTCTCTGCCTGACCATCTCAGCATCTACTCTAAGAAGAAAAAAGATCAAACTAGCTTAGAATTTATATACAGCCTCATACACAGTCAACCACTAAATCACTGAGCTTCAGAAGGGCTTCAGAAATTTTACTGTGACTTTTTAATTGACAAAGTTCAGGCTCCATTCACAAAACAACGACTGCCCTCGATTCTCTACTTGAATTGGCTACACACTTAGAAAGCTCTACTCCACTGCCACACTAAGACTGTCAGCATTAAATGTTTTCTTTTTAGATGAGAAAACTCAAATCTGCTCCACCAGCCTGTGATCTGCCAGTCTCAAAATGCAAAGATAGTATCTCCTATATACTCTCCTAGAGTAGTGATCCTGAGAGGCTACCAAAGATCTCTCCATAAAACACTACAAAATGAAGAACATTAAAATCAATTTTTACCTTTGTTACACAGACCTACAAATCCATGCCATAATCAAGGCTCCCTCTAATTAGCAGGTGTGACCCAGATGTAAACCTGATCTATAAATATAAAATGGAGAGGTTATTTCTACTGCATGCAGGGTTACTGTTTTTTTATCCCAGTCCTTCTCAGGCACTTAGAGGCAGCAATGTTAAAAAGTCAAAGGAAAGGAAATTATCTTTCAAAACAGAACTTAATTTGACCACAATCAGGAATTCTGCAATGTCCAAGTACACCCTTACAGTTATAATGTGCTGACAGCATGTGGCTGAGTTACATCTATTCATGTCCTTTGAACTATGCATTTCCATACCTCGATGGGTTTGGAATTCTTTTAAACTGTATTCTCCACTCTGAAGGTCATTATTTCAGAATAGCATCCATTTAACCTGTGTCTCTCAAAACAGTCCCTAGCTAATTTGGGAATGTATATACACAGAATATATATTTCATACACTATATATATGTATTTTATGTAAACCAGACATAGGAACTCACTTCCTTTAGAAGACCTGAGAGACAACAGGAAGTAAACCAAAGCATTATTGGAGCAGCTGTATGAGTTATCTGGACTAGTGGGACAAAAGACTTTTCATAAATGTATCTTCCAGTTCTTTTTGTTCGTCAGTAAATTCACACAGGACAGGCAGATTTCATTTTAAGTTATTTAATTTTAAGTCTCAAGTTATACATTAGAAGTGAGCAAGAGCAGAGAAAACTGACAAAACAGGTATCTTGTTTTAAAGTCCCATCTTGGACCTAGTTTAAGGAGTACCACAGAAAAACTCCCGGAAATAGAAAAGCTCAGAATCCAAAATAAATGCACCACTTACATTGTGGTATGGATCTGTAAAAGGCCTCATGCAGACACCCACGGGGTAGGAGCAGGAAAGCCCTCTTTTGACTCCTCCCTTTTCAAAGAACACATTCCTAGGGCCTATTTCCCTACTAACATGTTGGTTTGGTTTCCCTATTGACACGTTGGTTTCCACATGGCAACACGTGGAAACACGTCTAAACACGCACAAAGCACGTCTGCAGATGAAGAGCTTTTCCTCTCTATCCTAGGCCAGCTGTGGCTGGGTGACATTGCATTCCCTGGACATTCATTATCAGTCCAGACTCTCCTGCTAAAAAGCAGAAAACTGAAATCAATGCTCCTAGTACAAACTCCATGTCATCTCATGTGCCAAACTGAAGATCTATTTTGCACTAACAGCTATTATGCATCCAGTTCAGCTGTCAGATTTGAAAACATCTGCAGGAGTAGTCATAACTACAAATAATTTTGTTATACAGACTTTAAAATAAAACAAAGTTAGAAATATGATTCTTAGAATTCTTAGATGTTCTAGGCCACTGAAGTTTGCCCAGGAAGGTTACAGCTGATACACTGAACAGTGCACTGCTTTCTTCAAAGAAAAGCAAGAGCAAACAGTGTTTTTATCCATTAGGAAAGTTTGAGAAAATTGGAAAATGGAATGACATTGTTGTGAGTGAAAATTCAGATCTCTACTGAGCCTTTTTGGTTGCTGTGAACACACAGGCACTGCAACTGCAATTACAGTTAAATGATAGGATTGGCTCCTCCAGTAAGCTTCCAGGAGACAGCCAGATCAAGTACTGCTGTAAGAAAAGCTATTATCTTGCTAAGTGTCTCTGATAATCTGGATAAAGTAAGTTGGGCCAGAGCTACAAATCTGGCCTCTATACAAGAGTTAAAGCATAGATTAGAAAAAACCTCTCTGAAAGCAACCATAGCCCTCCAGCTGTTTAGAAGATGGAAAAACAACCTGAACACATGCCCAGGCATCTCCCATTCTGGAAATCTTATCTGATAGCCTCAGTCTTAAAGGGGGACTGTACTCCCTTAGATGAGGACAGCTAGGAGTAAAAGGCAGTTTTCATCAGGCTCAATTATCTTTCTACTGCTGGTTTAACACATGTTCACAATATTTGCTGAAGTTACTGAAAAATATTTTCAGCCTTCCATCCCCACTTCTGATCCAAACACAAAACATCTCATTAGTCAGAAGACAGATCTATTGTTTTGAGTGCACTTTCTAGCTATTTAACAATAAAATTAAGGCACCCTTAAGAGAGTAAAACCTCCATGATAGTCTTATGAACAGTGATTCACTATTCCTCAGATCTTCAAAGTAGCTATGAAGTGCAAGCCCTCAAAGACTTAAAAGAAAGGTGCTTAAATGTTACTAATTCTCATCACCATGTTTTTCCTTTGTGACTTTTTATCCCATGGGTGCTTCCAAGTCAACTGAGATGCAGTAAATAAAGGCATTCTTCTAAGAGAAGGCCTTAGAGATTAATGTTTGAATATTCAGTGATCCTTAGATGGAGATATGAGATGAGAGAATGCATCTAACTCACACACAGATGAAATTAAAAAAGGAAGTTCAGTCCTTAGTTCAGAGAAAACCTGTGCAGATAACGAGAGGTCACAGTGAAAGATAATCATGAAAACATCAGAGTAAATCCAACCTCTACACTGTATTCAAAACTTTAAACACTGACTTAGATGAAGGCAGCATTCATTCTGAACTTCTGTGATAACTTTCAATTCCCTTCTAGAAAGGAGTCAAGTAGGAGGGAAGAGGAAGATCTGGAGTGACCTTATTGCTCTCTATAACTACTACAAAAAGGAGTTTGTCCTAAAGTGGGGTTGGTCTCTGCTCTCAGGCAACCAGCAAACCCAATGAGAGGACACAGTCTCCAGCTGAACTAGGGGAGGTTTAGGCTGGACATCAGGAGAAATTTCTTCAAAGAATGGTTATTAAAGTTTGGAATGGACTACCGAGGGCAGTGGGTCACCACCCCTGGAGGTGTTCACGGAACAATTGGATGTGGCACTTAGTGCCATGGTCTAGTTGACAAGGTGGTCATCAGTACAAGGTTGGAATCAATCTTGGAGGGCTTTTCTGTGACTTCAATATTCACCTGTGTGCTTGAAAGAAAGGGTCCACAATTCAGGCAAATACAAAGGAAGTCAAGGTTTCTTTGAGATATCCAGCAGTAACAATGGCTTCTCTTCAATCGTACTTTAACATTCTCATGACAAAGCTGTGGTACACAGAATTAGGAGTCTGGAAGATGGACCTGCTAAAACATCAAAAAGCAAGAGGATGCACACATCCTGTCTGAACCCAGCAAAGGGAAAACAAACCTGCACAGAAGAGACAGTGATATCACTTCCCTTAAAGCTTTGCAACTGGGCTGCCCAACATATATCAAGAAGATGGGTGTCAAACTCCTGTCTGCTTGTCAGTATATAGACATGACTACCCACAGCCCAAGCTTACAGACTGCAAAACAAAACTTGTTTTATATCTTCTTTCAGTCACATTACCCAAGTAACTTGAGTACCTCTCTCCTCAAAACAGCTCAGATACACCAAAAGTGGCCTTAATAGACTGAAGCCCCCTGAAATGAAGCCTTTTTTCCCAGTATAATGCTACTATCTGTTGTATCTTTACTGGCCATCAATAACCAAGAACTAAGAAACAAGCTGGGGGAAGTCAGAAAAAAATTGAACTAATTCAACCCAATTTGAAGGCATATTCTCACAGTGGTCTGTTAACCACTGAGATTCTGAGAGCAAAAGAGGCAAACCATTAATCAACAGGTTCACTTTTTCACATGCATATTTACAGAATTATACCTTCAATCATGAGCAGAAACACAAAACCTATTAAGAAAAAAACTGGGTCAGCTCTAGATTTCTGAATGCTTTAAACAGAAAATTCTCTTGAAAAATTAGCAGAACTTAAAAACCTAAACACCTAGTCATTTTTCAATGGAAAGTCTTCCTTATGGTTTTACATTTTTCATGGGAGCTGCTATGATCAAAGTTGCAGTAAATAAGGTAACACAAACAGCGGATATGGGCTACTTTGAAAAGAATCTTTTTATACTTAGCAGCTTGATATATCTGAGGCAGGAACTGAAAGAAAGCTGTTGCTTTCAGAAGCATTTCAAACAGCTCACAAAGTACATACACCAGCAGAGAAAGAAAGAAAGAAACCGGAACCTCAACACAAACTTATTTTTCCATTCTGATGCTTTATTGGGCTTTAAGGCTCAAATTAACACTAAGACTTTACATATTAAAAAGCCAAAAAAACCCAATACAAAACAAAAAACCAAAACCAAACCAAACCCAAAAAAAAAACCCAACAAAAAAACCACCCCCAAACCAGTAAACAAAAACAAACAATAAACATGTAAATACTCACAACACCTATTCCTTCCCTAACTAAAAACAGGAAAGACCACTGCCTACTATTGAGTGGCCTCAGCTTCAACAATGCAGTCCTTCACATTTATGGACCATTAGGGCCCTAGTTTGACATCCTCTCACACTCCAGAAACTCTGCCTATTTAAATAATTCACACAACTAAGCCAAGGGCACACACGGTTGGATGGTTAAACCAAGGCAGTCTCTGAATGATTTGACAGACTGGATGGCATGAATGGTTCCCATTACAGAATTTGGCTTTCTCTTGCTGCACACTTCATGTCTCTGTGAGCCATTAACAAGAAATGTGATGCCCAATCTAGACTGTTTGAAAAGGTGCAGGAGGAGTACAAACTGTCTTCATCACTTAGATTTCAACAGCCCAGTGCTAAAAGCAGAAACATCAAGTATGCAATTCAGATGCAAGAAATTTAACTGCTTATTCTCAGTCAGCTGTGAAATACTTCTAGCAATTTACACATTCATTTCATTAGGATTTCTTAGAAACCTTAATGGAATGGCAGAAATAACAAAAAATAACTATTTATGCTAACATGCCTCTTTGCTTATTATTGGTTTTTGCACAATGAGACAGCAACATGACAGACTCTTAATCTGAAGAATATTCCAATGAAAATGCTAACAAAAGCAGTGCAAGAATTTTTATGCTACCAGTATTTTCTTTTCAAGCATCACAATTAGGCTGTGTCACTGTGCTGTTAGGTACAGACACATAAATGAAAATAACTGAAAATACTATGAACCTTTTAACTGCATCTGTTGATGCTTTGCATAAGAACCTATTATTACACATTTTTGGAACAGAAGCAGAAATATAGTATAGATGTGTGAAGGCCAGGTCATTGTCTTTTGGAAATTTTGCCATTTGAAAGCACTTTGGCCCCAAAGTTTGTGAGCAGCTGCCTTACACTGTTTTTCAAAGAGAAACATCCCTCTCACACCTGTTAAACTTTTAACTGAAAAAAAAATCCAAAACCCACCACCCCAAAAATATAACTTTCCTTAAGAGTTGGTTAATTAAAGTAAACAAATTAAATTGTTTCACAGATTATTGACAAACAGCACATAGTCTGTGAACTACTGACTCAAGTATCAGGTAATTGCCCAAAATTACATTACTTAATTCCTCACACTTAGTATGGAGAACTACTTTACTGAAGGCAGAACCACAAACTGAAATTAAGCATAAATCTCTAGGTGGTATTTTATTTATTCCCTTCAGGGACTTCCCACTTATTCCTACCAATACTATTGCTGTACATTACACTGAACTCTAGACACACACACTCTAAAAGCCAGAGCAATTCGGAGACCCTGTTTAAAACACGGTCATGCAGGAACTGCAATGTCAAACTGAAGAACCACTGAACTGCAACGAGGGAGTAGAAAGAAGAAGGAGCATTGCAAACTATCTTTACCATCACAGAAACTGTAAGATTCAACTCTTCAGCACTGATTTAACATTCAACTTCTTTCTGGTCTGGACCAGTGCTGGGAGGCTGACTTGTCATAGTAATGGAAAAGGAAAAAAGAAAAATAGGCAACCCCCCTCTAGCTTTCAAGCTAGCTTCAAACCTGGACAAATGCATCTCAGCTTCCTGACAGAGATCTAAAATTGGCAACTGAGGCACATATTCCAGACCTACACAGTGATGGCCCTCTACATTCACAAAATGCAGCAAGAGCCTAGAGGTTACACTCTCTTGGGACTTTCTTTAGTTTCTGAATTTTCAATTCAAAGACTATCTGCTAGCTCTTCTCAAAGCACTTTTTGAAGAAATCATGACTAAGGAATTATACTGTATGTACCAAGAGAAATAGATCACAACAGACAAGCACCAGGCAGATGAGGGATAAGCAGGCACCAGGCAGAAGCATACAGTTGAAAATTTCGTTCATGATTCAAATTTCAGGAAGCAACTTCCATACATCCCTTTCCTCTTGCTGCTTGTTCACCACTGGGATCAGTGCAGACTGGTATTTCTGAAGTGCCCCCTCCTCTCTTGCCTCCCTTGTTTGATTCATTATCAAAGCGATAATGAATCAAACAAGCTGCCACCACGTTGGGCTGCCTGCAGTAAGGTTGGCTTTTTCCCCTCAGTCACTGCTGAAGTGAGAGTATGCATTAATGAGAGGGGAGTGGCAGATTTCAGGGAACTCCACTGAGCAGGCCTTGGATCTGGACTTAGGCAGCCAGGCAGGGATGGCAAGAGCCCAGCGGAGCTGCACCTACAGCCCAGCTCTCTGAACACATGGGATGGTCTGCTCCTACACTGCACTCAACCCATTCAGCCAACACACTTTCCAAGCCCCCTCTGTAACTTGTAGATTATGTGCTCCAGTATTTACTACCTAGATCAGGTATTACCAAAGAGTAGCACTCCCTAGAGAAATTGCATGCTGCTCTTAATATAATATACATCTGTCTAGCTTCCAAATCTGCCCAGGTAGAGGCTGCCATCCAGCCTGCAAGAATTTACACCTCCTGCCAACATAACGTACACTTCTAGATCAGAATGTGAAAAAATGAGAGGACTAAAGTGACAAATGATGGGGAAAATTAAGGAGCTTAGACCAAAGGTAGATGATGATGTGTAGCTGGGATAAAAGTTTGGGATAAGAATATGAAAAAATGCATAACTTGGGTATTACTGCAGATGTGACCCATACAAATTATGAAGTTTAAAAAACTATTTTTAAATTAATGCTGGCTCTCTGCAAATCTATACATGGACTTAAGCACTAATTACACCTAGTTTAGGGATATTAAAGCCTCCAGGTATTGGATGTTCTCAGCTCATATTATCAAATGCAGACAATTAATTCAGAGTCCAAACTGGAAACACCCTACTTAGCTTTTCAGTTCAGCTGCTTTGCTTTAACAAAGGGCTAATATTCAAGAAACAATTTTTTCTATCATTTAAAGAAACACTCAAAAAAGATATATAGTCAGGTAACAAAATGTCACTAAACCAACTACCAAAACAAAAAGCAATCAAAGACCAACATTTTACTCTAGTTGCCCAAGAGAGATTAATTTAAAAAAAAAAGTAAGATGTCACAAATTATTAATATCTGATGGTCAGGAACTAAAATGCTTGGCCAAGTTTTCATTTTGACACACTGCAAAACCCCAGTTACAAGACTAAAGAAATCAAAGGTTCTTGTCAAAACCACTAGCTGACATCAACCAAGCATGACAGGGTATAGGAAATATCCTGACCTTCCCCCTTAAACCTATGCAATGGGAAGAGACCAAAAAGCTCCTTTTAAGTACTAGGTTTAGAATTGGCTTTTCCTTTTCTGTTTTACCTCTTCTTTCTTCTCCTAAAATAAGGCACTCTTACATCATATTGCATGCTTCCCAAGTACTAATTACCTTCAACCCATAATACAGTCCAGGAATAACTCAGATGCAAGAAGTATGTAAGAACTCTATAAATCCTCCTTAACTGGAAGTAAACAGTTCTGCATTACATTAATTTAAATGCATCTTTCCTATTTTCCTTCGAAACACTTCAAAACAATGTTTTTGCCACCAAAAAAGGACACAAACTACAAATATTACCAGTGAAACTAGCTGTGTATGAGGTCTTACTGTGAAAACAAGATTTAGTAAAACCAGGACCTCTGCTATCATGTACTGCTTGCACAAGCTGATCTGCAGGCCACCTGACTATAAGGGAAAGAGGTCAAGTACATTAAGTACCAAGCTGTGGACTAACAGAAGTGTTGAGGTGGCTTATGGTTCTTAAATTTATTTGGTTTAAAAATCACACAATCTCTTTGGAAGGCTACCAGTTTAGAATAAAGGACCACTAGTGTACTAAAACCACCAGGGTAGAACACATTTATAAATCAAATAACAAAAAAAAATAAGTGATCTTCAGCCCAAACTGCCCTGAGCTCAGTATTTGTTATCTTGTTGCTTGGCCTTTATCATTTCTAATTTACTCAAATATAGCTTTCAACTTTATAGGTGCAGCAACTAAAAACAAAGCCTAAAGGCTCCTGTTCCTTCCAGCAGTTTAATTATTAATGACTGGAGAAGAGTTTATGCTAGAAAAAAGTAACCTTAAGACAAGCTTTTCCTTTGTTTCCACAGTTCACTGTCTGAGAAATTTGGCCAGCAACCTGGAAACAGCACATCAAATCAGCATTTTCAGATTCCTGACTTGCACTAATACAAATAATCACAGTGACTCACCGATTTTCAAGTTTAACCACTGCTTTATCATAATCCATCTGTTTAATTTTCAGTCCCAAAAAATTTTAGGCATATTTATGCTCTCCAATGAAAATAAATTAATAAAATCAAAAACACTGCCATTAAAGACATGAAAAAGGAGATAACATTCATGAAAATACTATGAACTTATGCATAGGCTCACCTTAAATCTTTTATCCTGCAGGACTTTCTTAATAGCCACAAGCTCTCCTGAATCACAGAGTTTGGCTTGATACACAACACCAAAAGATCCATTTCCAATCACCTTGGTGTCTGTGTAGCTGACTTCTTGTGGTCGGTCTGGACCTTGTCCAGGAGTTGCAACTACTGTAGTCACCTTGCTGCCATCTTTGTCTCCTGCAAAGCAAGAGATACACAAATAATCAAAACACATGCATAAACAAGATGACCAGTAAGACTAAACCAGGAGGGTAAGACAAAGATTTAGATCAGCATATGTACTTCAATATTATAGAGAAAACCAGAAAACCTCTAACAAAATGTAAAGAAAACACTGAGCATGTTTTTTTACCTATATATATATAAGTGATGACAATTTTTCATTTAGATTATTGCTAAGAAAAATTTGCTCTCCAGAAGTAAATAATTGAGCAATAAAATGTAATGCACAAAGAAGCCAAATATTTATCCCTACATCTGATTATCAAGTAAGTGATATTAAACACACTGTTTGCATTACCAAAATGAAGCATTTTCCCATATTTATCCTATAACTGAAGAAACCAAACTGCCAGTATGAGCTCAGATCAGCACTCTGATCTTGACAGGCATTTATCTGGCAACAACAAAAACCAAGAGCACGTTAGGTTTGTTACAAATCCACCCACATGTAAAGCTTCAGCTTGCAGCACTAGGAAGCATAACCTTTGTCAAACCTGGCTGTGTGCACCTGAAGCCAAACCTAGGCTGCATCAGATGGCACACTCTTGTTCCTCCCTTCTTCCATGTCTGGACTTCCTTGCACAGAAGGGTGGTACCTGCTGGGGCAGGGGAAGAAGGGGGAGAAGGATGCCAACAGCAGGCACTTAGCTGGTATCTCAACAGGAACCAGAGCACAGCCAGGGACAGGGCTCAGGATGCAGGAGCACAGTGGAAGCTGCACAGGTGAATGTGCTGTGGCACACATGCAGCAGTTTGGGGCTCCATCACTTTCCATCAAAAGACCCTGTGCAAGCCACTACCACCTACTCTTAGCCCCACTGTTACTACCAATAGTGCTTCACCCTGTTCCAAGTCTGGTTTTGTTCATAATAGGAGCAAAGCTTTAGGCACTGTACAAGCACAGCCTGGGCATTTCTTGCCATTCAGTTGCAATAAAGAGCCCTTCAGGCTTGGGTTACAGAACCAAACAGGGCTGCAAGAAAAACCAGAACCTGCTGCTGCATAGCAGTCACCACAATTCTACACAAACTGTTCTCAAGAAATGCCCATCACACCTGCTTATTCACAAACCTCCTCTCCATGACTTTCTCCAGGAATTCTCTTCACTTCTCATGCATTTAGAAAAATCTTTCCAAGAGACAGCTTGATCAATAGCGCTAGTGTAGTTCAGGCAAAATGCTCTTTGTTCTGCTCCAAAAAGGGCATGGAAAAAAAATGGCACAACTCACTCTCTTTCCCCCCACTGCCTGCTTCAAACATGAGTGCTGTTGCAAAGAAAGTTATTATGATGGAGAAGTTATTTCTCTCTAGGAAACCTCTCCCCTCACTGCTAAAAACTACTCAGGTACAGCACCTAAAACCAGGCTCTGCAAGGGAAGCTTATCTCAGCTCTGCCCAGCATGCGGGTGACTGCTTGTGTCCGACTTACAACACACTTGTTTGCACAGCCCAGCACAATGTTTGCAGCTTGTGCAATGCTGCAATCTCATGATCAGCTCGTGTACCAAACTCTCCTCTGTGGAGCTGCTGCCTGTCCAATCCTCATCCACTCTCCACTTACACACCTGACTGCTCTTATCAAAGCCTAATATTCTGCATTTTGTCCTGATTGAACTGCATCCAAGGTTACTGAGCTCTCTTGCCAGATTGTCAAATCCTTCAATCACAGTCACTATCCAGAGATTTATTTCCCAATGCTACATGAAATTTACCTAAAAAATTGGTGAAAACTGGTGAATCCTATGAGACTGCCTAAAAGCCCTGCAAAAAACCACAAAATATCTCATCCTTTTTTTTTCTTGGACCTCCTGTTATGCTCTAACAAAATAATCATTTTGTATGTCTTTCATGGGATTTCCCGTAGTCCATTGTTCTCCTAGGTTTTCTCATGAGAAAATCAGTTTGCAAACTCAAGATATCCACATCAAGATAGCCACATCTACTTCTGCACCTACAAAACTCAGAAGAAAAGCAGGTGGCTTGACATGATTTCCTCCTGAAAAGTCCACAATAACTACTACTCATCTCCTATGTTGCCTCTTAGGGTCTTACAACTTGTTACCTTTTATGAGTACAACTACTCCATGAAAGAAATTAACAAGTCAAATAAAAATTAAGCACATGAGTGCTAAAGGTGCCAATTACTTGCCAAGCAATACAGAGTTGATCTAGCCCTTCCCCATAATAGTCACGAGAAGTTGAGATGCAGATTTACAGATCTGGAGAGAAAATGGGGTAGGGGGTAGAAAGGAACACTAGACAGACGAATGTCTTCTTACAGGGAGAGAAAGAGAAGCATAAATAGAAGCACACTAGCTGCATGGAAAATTCATTCTCCTCTTTGATAACTGTAAGAAATAAAAGAAGGAAGTCACAAATAGAAAGAAATCCTTTTTTCTATTTTTGTAAACAAACTGGAAGTGTAACTCTCATAGCAGCAATGCATTTTATTTGTCCAATTATTCTGTGATTATCATTCTAACCTACCAAATATACAAATGAGTTATATCTGCTTTACTACAGCAATCCTCATCAAATAAAAGGTAATCCCCTACTTGCTCAATTTTGACGTGCATCTTTTTTTTCTTTTTGGCAGGGTTCACTAGACCAGAGTATTGAGATTGTTGTTAATGAGTTTTATTCTCCATTTTTCCAAAAATCAAGACTAATGAACTCTTATAGATAAAAATAATTGCCCCTGGCAGACCTGGTTGAGATTTGAAGTACTTGATATCAAGAGATCTGCTCTAAGGACTTTCTTCAGAGCTGCAACTCTCTCAGGGACCTCTTTGTCCACAAAAGCAAACCCTGAATTTCAAGCCACGTCACGTGTTTTATCCCAACATGCAGCACACAGGCTGCACCATCCAGCCAACTCTTCCAGAGCTCAAATGTAAAACCAGTCAGCTTTAGACACTTTCCTTTAACTCCACAGGAAAACAGCTCCTACCTGAACTTGCTGAAATCATCAGTGCTTAGAAGCGTATTCACTGACACTTTAAACACTACACCAAGAATTACTTTGTTTCTTTACCAGAATTTACAGAGCATTAAGCCTCACAGAGCTTTCTCCCAGCTTCCTGCTTTCAGGAAACAACAGGTTTTGCAAACCATCCACAAAACACACCATAAGGGCTCCAATCTTTTAAAAGTTAAGGGTTTCAGTTATATTCTATTTCAGTATTGTTGAATCTGAGGGACTATAGGGTAAAATTCACCTTGCACCCTTCAAAGCTTTGATCTCCAAGAATAAAACATCTCACTGCTGCTCAAAGTATACAGATAATGTGTTTGTATGGCAGCAGCATCCAAGCCTGTTTTGCCACTCCTTGCCACAAGACAGATGTAGGTACTGCTCACAAGATCATACACAGTTCAGAATGCTTATCCCAGTTCTAATTGTCTGGACAGCAAGCACTGACTTGCCAGCCAAACAGCACAGGAAGGAGTTCACTAAACAGCTTTCAGAAATGCTGGGTTTAGCCTCAGCATGATGGAAAATGGAAGAGAGGAAACAGCCCTGCCCAGCAATCTTCAGTACCTCCAGATTCCTAACAGCATTACACCACAGCAAGTCTTAAAGAGAAGCCTAGCCAGTTCTTATCTCATTCCCTCCACCTCTTATTTTGTTCAGGACTGTCACACTCTGTGACCCCAGTGGACAGGCAGGCACCACCAAACACTGAATACTGTCCACACCTTTGATTGTAAGGTCTACAACAGAACTAGGACATTAAATGGAAAAACTAAAGGAGGAAGAAAGGACTAAATAGCAAAATACTGAACAGCTCCTACAGCACAATTTCACATGAAATGCATCACTAGCACATGTCCAGAGGCTGCTGTTTTCTAGGGCCAACAGCAATATGACCTTGCTTTACTGTAACCAAAAAGCAAATTCATGTGACTATAAAATCATCATCTATGCTAACCACCTTTATAACAGCCAGGGTAGAAGCAAAAGGATAAATAAATAGTTATCACATTATAATACACTGGCATTTGGCATTTCATGGAAACCCTTAAAGCATTTCCCCACACAGTACTGCTGTTTAGCATCCATGATGTTGTATTTGGGTTTGAGTTTTTTTGATTAAGAGCTTTTCCACAATTCTGATGTGAATTGAAAACAAAATGCAGACGTTTCAACTTCCAAGTGCTCTGATTAATCTAGCTCACTTTCTACCTTTAGTACACGATGACCACATGGACAAATCACAACCATTACGTAAAAGCACTGTTGAAAGCAGAGAATACTCATCGGCTTGTGGGAAGAAATGAGCATACTCCACTTACAAGACCACAGACCATCAGTGCAAGCTACAATCCTATTTCTGCATCTCAAAAAAAAAAAACAACCAAAACAAAACCTATGGTGGCATATGTTTTTACTCATGCGAGACTGGGGATCCTGCTACTGGGCAAGCATTTTGTCACATATACCCCACCAGCTGCAGATTTCTATTGCTAAGCTCAAAGATGACCACCTGTAAGTGCACTGCATGTATACCTTTGGCCTGTGCCAAATGAGGTGTCACTCAATAAAATTCACTTCAGTCCTCAGGGACCATGAAAGGCATCCTTTGCTATTGATCATCCACACACACCTTCTACTGAATGGGCCTGGAGAAAGTCCAAAATTATGTCTGCCCTACATCCCTTTAGTTGTTTAGTGTCTGACTGAGCAGTGAAACCACACTTTAATGCAGAGATCTAAGAGTGCTTTTTTAGCTCTCAACTCTATATGTGGGTGCCCCCTTCCTCCTTTTCAATGTGTTTTACAGTTGAAGAAACAATGTATTAGTACAATGATTACAGCAGCTTTACTTCTACTTCAAATGCAACCTTGATCTTTTGCACTGTCTACAAACTCCACCTTTTCCTCTCTTTTGACTTTACTTGTTTCCTCTCGCTTCCCTCCTCCTCCTGCTGCATTCCTCCTCACCAGCATGCTCACAGACTTTTCCATTAGATAGTACCTAGGTTGTTTTAAAGTCCTAAAAGAAAACTTTACAGACATACAACACACTCTGTACAAGGTCTGAGGTCATATAACTGTGCTCATTTAAATAGCTTCACTGATTTGTTTCAAATCTCAGTGTCACCTCCCTACTAAGACATGGCTCACTATTAAGTCACTTGACTATTTCTCCCCTTCATAAGACTTAGCTGCACTGCTTCATCTTAATTTGCTCAATGTCCAACAGAGTCAGGAGTCACTTCCACAGAAATCTGACATGGCTGGATCCAGCTCCTGCTGATGGGATTAGGTTACAACCAGGAGCTGACACAACTACCTAGAAAGAAATGAGCAACCAAAGGGGGATGGAAGTTTATCAGAACTGCAGTAGCTCTTCTCAGTTGTGGATAACTGGACAATCAAAAGATCTGACTACTTTGTGAAAAAAATGTTTTAAGAGAAAACTTTTCTTGAGCTATCTGCTAGAATCTGGTGCTCATCATCACATAAGGCTATGGAATAGAACACCTGACTTCTCAGATAATTGTTCATGGCATGTGAAGGAAGAAGGAGGTCAGCAGCTGCTCTGAAAGTCTTTAAAGTGGCCAACGTATGCTTGAGGAAACATTGTCAGCAGCAGAAACCACTACTAATTTTCTTTTTCTAAATATTTTTTCCTACTACATTTTTTAAAAAGTTAGTTTCATGAAGAGCTGATTATTATGAGTCAGTATGGGGAGAAAGTACTAAAATGGTATTTATGAACTGTTTTACTAGACAACTTCCTTTCCTCATCAGTGAGCTGCAAGAATGTTACCTAGTTGGAGACAAGATAAACCTAGAACCATTCAGAACCACAGAATGGTTTGAAGGGACATCAAAGCTCATACAGTTCCAACCCCTGCAAGCATCAGCTGAGAATCTGCACTTGAGCAAGCTATTCCAAGTCCCATCCAGGCTGGGACAGGGCATCCACAGCTTCTCCATGCAACCTGTTCTAGTGTCTCACCACACTCACAGGAAAGAATTTCTATGTATAATCTCAAGTCTTCAGTTTGAGTCCATTGCCCCTTGCCCTACCACTATAAGCCCTCATAAAAAGTCCCTTTCCAGCTTTCTTGAAATGAACATTCACACACCAAATCAGAAAAGCTCAGGGAATCAAAGAAAGGAGTCTTACAAAACACAGTGTCATTTGGTTTTTCAATTTACACTGAACAAAAAGAGTCCTTGGAATTCCAAAAATAGTTCAGGTCAAGCATTGAATAAAAACCTGTAAGTGTGCCAATCATCACCCAGATAAGGCAGATGCATTCACTGAATATTTATATACCCACACACTTGTTTTAGCACAGAAAATGTCACTTGACTTCCTGACTGTAACTGAATACTGCAATAAAAGAGTGGCCATTAGACATTACTTAAGATCAGAAGAATCTCATGATTTGTACCCAAGGATTTTGGAAGAGCTAACTAAGGAGTCATTTTTGAAAGGAATCAGAACACTCAGAGAACTTCTAAGATGGATGGGATGATTCATACAATCCTGTTATTTTGACAACAATTTTGGCTTAAGGACCACATCAGTTACATTAATAATGAATAAAGAAGCAGTAAGGTACTTCAGAGACCCAGCTGCTGGATTCCATATTGTTAGAGACTACAGGTTCATTTAGAATGAAAAAAAAGAAACACAGTGGTGCACAAGCACTGTGACTTCTGTAGGGTTTCTAACTTGCCATCACATCACAAATTAATGGAGAAACACATATACAGAAAGAAAAATTATTATTAATCAAATGATAATACACTAGCCCATAATTGCAAAATAAAATATAATAGGAGGTGCCACCAGCATTAATTTTTGCCCTCACACTTACTGTTTTTATTGACAATCTGAAAGAAAAGCCATGAAGTACTAAGACTCAAGATTTAGAGTTATGCACAGGGTAGAGATCCATGAAAAAGAGCCAACCTTCCTTAGTAACCCAGGAGCAAATTAGGCAGAGGGATCCAGAACCCAAGATCATAGGCCATGCAGCCAAGTCAAATAAAGTCATCCACAGAGTGGAGTCATCAGCTCTGACTTGCAGGACATCCCAACACAGACAGAAGCACACACTGTTACTGAGACCTAAAGTAATCCTTAGATGTATAAGCAGAAGTACATCAGACAGACAAAAAAAACCTCAAAAACTCTTTGCTATTTCACACTCACTGAACAGCTACTGGAATAGCATGCTCAATCCTGATAGCTGAAATTCAGCAGTGATGATTCAAAACACTAGAGATTCACAAAGAAGCCTCAGCCATCATAAGGTCAGCAAAAATGCATTACTTTGAGTGAGACTTAAGAGTGCAAACAATTTAAGTCAAAGAGAAAGCTGGAGGATTATCTCTAAAAGGAAGAAGGAACAGACACTTCAGAGAGAGCTCTGATATGCAGGTGGAGGACATACTGCAAATAATGACTAGAAACAAAAACTGCAAGAGTTTGGGACAGAACTGTAGGTGGAAAAAATTAAAAAAAAAACCATTTCCTTACTAAAAGCTCTGAAAGATAGGGTTATTTTTGCAACACAGATTTTTATTTTAGACTACAATTAAAAAAAAAAAAAATATACCGCTGAACTGCAACTGCTCGGCTTGAAATAAGCAAGCATGCATACAATTAACGTGACGTCTCTTAGGGCCTTAAGAAGGTCACAAAAATTCAATACCCACAGAAATAATTTCTTTCAGCTTAGCACTAATGCGATGGTGTCACAACTCAATATTAAATCTGTCACTTTCCACAACAAACAAAATCCAAAATCTGCATTCAATTTAAACAAAAACACAATAACGTGATCAATAATGAAAATGTGAAGACTGGCAGGTCATTCTTTGGCTTTGTTGCTAATGATCAAATTATAGGCACAGTTAATTGTGTGTCAATTCACTTCAGCTCAATCCCAAGACAAATTATCTGGACAAATTTCAGCAACAATCGCCAAGTTAAAGATCACAAAGTGAAAAGGTTTCTAAAACAGCCTGAAATCAAAGTTGCCATCACCTCTAGCTGGACACACAGGAAGGAAGTAAAAGCAAAATTGTTCATTCCACTTGTACCAAGTAACAACGCTTTTTACATGTCAATCATTTGAAAATGTAATTTTGTTTTTTAAAAAAAATTTACCTTGCAGAAGGCCAAACCTGTAACTTCAAAACACCGTAGCTCTACATTTTGCTCAACAGTTTCTAAAATGGCAAATTCAAAGCACTAAGGGTTAAGTTTATGCAGGAAAGAACTGAAAAACTGATCAAAAAGTAAACAGAACACCGGTGACTGACTTCTGTCTAGTGAAATAAACTATCCTATCACTACAAAAAAAAAGTCAACTGTTTAGAAAGGTGATATAACATTACTATAAAAATGAAACTGTATCTCAACTGACCTATTTTTGAGGTCATTGTGTCACTAAAAACAAAAAAAGAAACTAAATGTATTGCCAGCAGACTGTGACAAGTAATGGAATGACTCATATGCTTATATTTGATGTAATAAACACATAAAATTACATCAAGATGAGTAGCTGGAACAGCATCTGCATTTACTGCATCCCAGTTCAGACATTTAAAATGCCATTGGGGCTTTAAGTCTTTCTTTAGAGGTAATCACAGACTTTTGGAGAGCGTGTTCAATTCACTCCCTTTGAAAGCTTAACACTAAAGATTGCAAACAAATATTTAAAGAATAAGCAGGGCAGCGAGCAGGTTCCAGAACATTCACATGATAAGCTTGTTAAAATGTCCACTGAAAGGTCACATGAAGTTCTCAGGCCCTGACTTTCTACAGGTTTTTGTATCTTGCCCACGGAGGTCAAAGTGAGCACAGCACGGTATTGGCCACGCAGTTGTGCTTCCCTACTCCAGCATAAACTTGACTGTGAACAGTTTAAAAAACAAAACAAAAAACCCAAGAGGAAAAAGGATGGGAAGAGCCCTGTTGATCTAGCCCAGATGCCTATCACACTGGCCATCAGATGACCTCCCTGGATCCAACTGTGGCAGATGGGATTCCAACAATCAGCTGCTTACATCGGCCACCATGAAATCCCAGCAAGTTAACACCCCACTGATTTATAAACCAAACAGCTGAATCCAGAAGGGATGTTTACTCACAGTGCATGAAAAAAAACAACTTCATTTTGCTATAAGCTGTCCCTCCTACCGATGTGTAATGTGGTGCCCACACCTTTCTGAGGCACATTTAAGGTCTGTGCTACCCATCTCTAACACAGAGCTTGCTTCAAGCACTCTTTCAGTTATGGCAAACATAGACCAAAACCATACATTTCTAAAGAGAGCAGCAGTTAACACTCAGGTAGGGAAAAAATTCTGCACAATTACCTTGGGGAGTACCATAAAAAGAAATTTTTTTTCTGTGACTAAACAAAATATCCACAAGAATGCTTACACTTATATTTCTGCTTTGGAAAAAAAACACAGAAACATACAATTAAGGTAATCTAAACACTGGCTGCCAGTGGGGTTTCATAAGCAGTCTCATGCTTGTTAACAAGTTATTTTTAGTAGGCACTCTTTCTGTTCTCCTCTCTCTCCACCCACATGCACAAGAACCCACCCCACAAAAGCTATTTAGCTATATAAATCAAATTTAAACTTAGATAAGGTGATGGCACAGATTAGGAAGCAAGTACCAAAGCATTCGTAATAGATTTTGTTTTTATGATCTTAGATCTGGTCATTTCAGCCCCAAAAAGCTTACAGGTTAAATGCAGCACAAGAGACAAGAACAGAGATAGGGAATGAACAGAAACGGTATGACATCATTTTAGCATAAGACTGCAGCCTCAGTAGTATTCTCTTTTGCTTTTTAGCTCTGAGTTACTTGCTAGCTGAGAAATTCAACCCATACAGTACTAGGATTTCTTAATTGAAGTTTCCTTTAGTTATTCTTTCCTCTTATGTCACCAGGAACATGATTTAGCAAATATTTGCCAAAGACAGCTATAGCAGTTCAGCTGACACAGAGTACCTTATAAACCCCTGTAACTGAGCCCTGACACGCAGAAACCCGAGTTACAAACATATCGTGTTTATCCACTTGTTAGTGCCATTCAACAGCTGACCCTGAACCAGTCTGAGGTGTCTTCCAGCAGGGCTGAGGGGTGAATCCATTGTTAGGCTACTGACACACCTACTTTAACACCACTGTCAGAGACTCCAGAACTCCCACCCCTCAAAGAATACCAAATAATAAACAGCTCATCTGGGCAATTCCCAGGTGGTCTACAAGCTTCCCATCAAAATATCCAGTATGACCTGCAAACTTCTCACTGAAGCAGTTTCTTGCAAACTGCTTAAGTAGGGAGGCTGTCTACTTGCTGCAGACCTCCCTAACTGCATTTGTTTGAGTTTTTCAATCCAGTTAAATGTACAGGTCGCCGAGACAAGCACATCTCTGACCCCTGAGAACAGACATCACCACTGTTTTTTCCTTTTCACTCTGTCTTTGCATCCACCAAGAGGCTTCAATTCGAAAGAACGCACCATTAAGCAAAACCCACAGAAAGCCACCTGCAGTAGCTGCAAGTTGCCAAGACCCTCTCTACCACACACACAAATTAAGAACATCTTAATACATCTTAAAAGGAGTTTCAGTTCTCCTAGTGGAGGCTTAAATAAAATGTCTTTCATCTGTGTTAATTACAGCAGTGCTTAAGTATGAAGTGTGACTAGGACCCCACTGCGCTAGGCACAGCACCAGGAATAAGAGACAGCTCCTGCCCCCGCTGGGAGGGATGGCCAAAAAGGAAACGGGCTAAAGAAAGAAGAAAATAAAGCAAAGGTAAGGAACAGCAAAAACACAGGTAAAAAAATGCAAAATGTCCCAACCCTCCAAAATGCTAGCACTGAAAAGTGCAGAGAAGCAAAAGCAAGAGCAGAGAATCCTGGAGAGAATTTGGAGCACGACTGTAAGCATATTAACACTGAGCTGAGAGAACCCACAAGTGAGTTCTCCAGGGGTGTGAAACACTTGCTGTCACCACTTCTGCAGGCAGCCCAGGCCAGCAGAGCCTCGGGGTAGTTCTGTGGCCTCTGCAAGCCTTGCCAGACTGTGGAGAAAGGAGGGCACAAAGCAAGCAGTTCCTCATCTGCTGGAGTCTCCCTGGCAGGTGCCTTCTGCCACACTGTGAAGCCAATCCTTATCACAAAGGTGCACTCTTAAACCTTGAAATTTTTGTCTAAAAAATGAAGAGTAATTTCTGTATTAATGGGTATCATAGGTGGGTTTGGAAATCCAGGGGCAATGAACAGCAACACCCAACTTAACCTGCAAAGCTTTCCTGGCAGGGCAAAGGATGAAGCTCTCACTTTGTGAGAGCCATGGATTCTAACATATTTTTCTGCTCTCTGGAATATTAGAGGACTCTCCTTTCCTTTGCAATTTCTCCTTTCAGTCAAGTACTCCATAATTATGTCATCCAATTAGGACCTGACATGTTTTCTTGCTCTTCTGCTTCACTGAACACATCACAAAAATACAGCACATACTTGTCATGCTATTCTCTCTAGGACCAAGAAACAGCATCTTGGACCTAGAGTCCAAGACAGAGAATGAGACAGATCAAAATCACAGTGAGGAACAGATTGTTTGGAATCTGAGACAGCAACCAAATCCCAAAGAGAAAGACAGATGAAGCTAGTTATGAAAATGTATTTGGTGACTATCTTTTAAGATTGGAGGAGGAGTAAGAGAACTGCCAGCTGCTGAGAACCAACATCCACTTTGGATAGGAAGTACAGTAAATAAGAAGTCAAAAATTAGTAGGAGCCAATCTGAATCCCTAAGATGACCGTGAGCTGAGGTTAAACACCATTCTAAGACTGAAAGAGGCCATTGCCAACTGCTTCTCCAGAAAGCAAAATCAAGTTGTGCTACACTGCTCAAACCATGCTGCAGAGCACAGACCATCTTTAAGAGACTCCAACAGCCTCTGCATCCATCTCGAATTACTGCTTCAGATTGTGCCACAGAACAGCACAGGAATGGAACAAGTCCATTTAGGTTAAAGATGGTTTTGAATTCAAGGAGAACGTTATCTCAATTAACATTAAGAAACTGCAAGCATGCCATCAGTGCAATGCAGATATCTTCCATGGCAGGAGTAGCTATCTGGGTGAAGGAGCTATTGTTACAGATGAGGCAGCATTGTAGAAGCCAGATGCATAAGCTATTCACCACTGGCAAGTCCTGCTTTTAAAATTTATTTATTTTTTAAAGTAATAAAAATAGTAGAGCACGAAGAGCAAGAAAACTGAGTGTTGGACATCTTTAAAGCTATTTAAGGTAACAAGAGAAACTACAGCTTATTTTCACATTGTACGTAATCTGATCAAAGTGAGGGCCACTGCCAAAAAAAGATGGTCTTACTTCCCACTTTTATGTTCCTGCCATAGCAAATCTGGCAATCTTGTAGCCTGAGGATGAGTCAGTTTAGCCTACTGATCTGACAAACTAATCCATCTCCAAAATAAAGCAAGCCTCAAATCAGCAAGCTGAACTGACTCATCCTGAGGACAGGCAGTTGCTAGACCTGGGGAAAGGAAGGACAGGGAACAAGCGTGTTCCTCACTGCCCGTACTCCCAGGAAAGCCACGCTGAGCGTAACACAAACCCCCAGCAGAGGCACGGCTGAGCTGCAGGCTGTGGAGGAGGGGCAGTCCTGGCCCTCCCGCCCCTCCCCGTGCCCTGACACTGCCCTGCTACCACGTATCAAATGGCTGCTCTCTGAAGGTGAGCCGCATCCCAGCTCCTCCAGAGGAACACAAGGGCCTGCCCAAAGCCATGCGAGCGAGGAGATGGAAGCAGCCCGAGTAATTCCCTGCCATGACAGCCTGTGCCAAGGGCACGCTGGATCAGCCGAGCTCTGGGCTTGGCTGAACCAAAGGGGAAGCACCTGGGCACCACATCCCCGGCCTTCTCAAAGCAAAACGCAAGCTCATACTGTCAAACTACTGACACTTCTACTATGGTTAAAAAAAGCTCAACAACCAAGTTACATTACACCAGCACAGACTTCTACTCTGGAGAGTAACTATATTGCCTTAAAAAGCATGTTTTACACAATATAAAGTATCATTTTCTCCTATGGTTTCTTAAACCTACTAAGAAATTTATTCTTTTTCTCTCAGAAACAAGACACCTATTTCAATACAATTTTTTTCCCCAGTGAAAGGACAATAATATAATTCAAACTACAGAAGATGTCTCCAAATATTTGATTGCAATATACAGATTTTAGGAAAATAAAATCCTCTAAAATGGGAGTAAGTTTTCTCCAGAAAGAAAAACATGAACAAAAGTAATACTTCTCTTAAGAACAAGCCCAGGCATCTGGGGACTTAATTCCCTTCTGCCAACATATGAGCAGACAGAGGCTTTCAGGGAAAAATACACATACAGCCGAAATTTTTTAACTGTTCCTGTAATTGTTTGCTAAGGAAGACTGCTGAGGCTTGAAATCCTAAAATAGAGACAGGTATCTGGAAACAGGGGGAAGAGAGCACCACTTTTTTAAGGAAAGATTCCTTTCAATCTTGCCAGTAAGAGGAAAAATAAGTAACAAAATTAGACCTTTCCCAAATACTGTCGCTTTCCATACTGGACAAAGGCAGTATCACTCTTGAAGACATCATAAAGCAGAAAATAAATTCTACTAAGTAAAAAGCCTAAAAACACATGAACAGTTTTTAAGGCAACAAACATTTCTGTTATCTATCTACCCATATATATATATGTATATATGTATATGTATCTGCAAAAGTCATACCTATCCAGAAGGGGCAGTTTCTCAAGGGCTGCTGGTCCAAACCTACATAGGTTTGGAAGGCACCCAGGCTTTTTTTGCCAGCAATACAGGAAGTTTTCTTAATTACAAGCTTGACTGTCTTGGAGGGAAGACAAAACAGGTCTTAACACAGCTAGCTTTTCCTTCTCTTCTTGCATACACCGTCCTAGGAATCTCAGGCAAGATAAACCAGGTATTATGAAGCCAGGACTGAATGCATGCAAAAAATTTCCATTTTCTAGAAGGAAACAATGGAGCCTAATATTTCTCTACTGCTGTTACAGCTAGAGAATAATGGCAATGCTTTATCTTGGTCCAGGTAAGGAGGCTACTTGCAACACAATAACAGACATCTGTCTCAGAGGAGAGTAAATACAGAGGAACAATCTAATGTTCTTGCAGACAAAGGTTTCATTACCTGCCTCAGAAGACAGTAACAAAGCAATTTGAAGAACACAATTCCTTTATTATAAGGACTCGTATTAAAAAAAAAAAAAAAAAGAAAAAAGATACTCAAATATGATATTGATCAAGAAAAAGAAAGCACATGGCTTCATCTACTCCATTTTCCCTTGTCTTACAGCAGCAAACAGTATTTCAGGAAGAGTATAAAACAGGACAAACTTGCAGGGATAGCTACCCCAGCACTCTCCCAGAGCTCAGCTATAGGTGGCTCGAGAACTTCCTAAGCCAGAGGCAGCATCTCTGGATTTTTCTTCCTGAGTTTGCAAACCCAGCCCAGGATCTGAAGATAATACACACAGTGAGCCAACCAACCATTTCTACACAGGCATAAGGAGAAGGGACATCTCCAAATAATATCAGTGTCAAGACTATCCAGTAGAAAGCTGAAATTTTATCTCAACATCTACAGTAGCAAGTAGTGACAATTCTGTTCAAAGACCAGGATGGCTAAGGCATGTGCCAGCTAAGGCATATTACTCAACATCCAGGCATTTTTTATTACATGGGATTAGTCTTCATCTTGCTCATAAATTCATCTTGGGACAGAAACAATATAATCTAAACGGGTGTCTTTAAATAGACTAAATAAACTTAGCATGAATTTGGGAATAGGAGAGGGTCACAACAACATAAAATAAAGATCAAGTAGCAGTGAGCAAGAGTTGAGAAGAAAGTAATTCTTGAAAAGGAGCATATAGAATATGCTTGAATGCTTGCATTTTGGCTGAGACAGGAAGTCTCGAACAGAAATTATTTTCCACAGTAGCAGCCACTGAACCACAAACCCACAATGAAATTTCATTAAGACATTACAGCCTGGCACTGTAGGACAGATAACGAATGCATAAATCAAACTTATGGGAGCAGGATTTTGGCAAAGGCAAGATGAGACTCATCATCTTAAGAAGCTATGTCAAAACCCAACAAAAAGCAGAAAAAATTGCTTGTGTTTCAGCTTAGATAAAGTTATGACAAAGTACACTCTTTTTTTTTCTTCTAGTAGAAACATTCTTCTGAAAATACATGTTTTTGTAACAATCAAATCAGTAATTGTCCTTTATCTGCCAAGAAATGAACCCAGGATTCTGTTTTTCTTTACACTTGCATTTAAGGAAGCATCTAATACTTCACTTTTTGGATCCTTAATAAAAATCAAACAGCCCTACAATTCAGTGTGCAATTAAAGAGCCAGCTCTTTTCCTAGTATCTTCCTTGAAGCATGTAATTAAGTTGGTACATAATTTTGTAATTAGTGAAAATGTTTGCAAAATAATTATTTTCTCTGTAAGAGGACCTGAAACTACAGTCTACTTTTTAATCCAAATACTGCTCCTTCTAGTTTGTCACATCCCAAGAGTCTGCCAGCTAACATGGCAGATACAAACTACTGGATGTAGTGCCTGCTGCCTGCATCACAAACAAAGCAACAAAGGAAAACCTTTCAATATTTATATGTATTGCTCTTATCAGAGGTGGTTAATGTGTGCATTCATCAAAAGTAGATGGGTGGGCAATATTTAAGCCCAAATTCTCGCCGTTTCCAACACCAAAGATTATGGCAATATTGACACTACTCAAAGATAGGGTTTTTAGTTTATTGCCATCTCTCCCATTGACAGATGGCAATAAACCTTTACTATTAGCTCATTTGCCAGGGCAGCAGAATTACTCCTCAGAAAACTGGGATCACATGAATAAATGGACGTGAGGTACCATATTCGTATAGGATGAATAAAAATTGGCTTCCTCCACAATTCCAAGTACTTCAGAAGGTCCCTACACCACTAAAGAATCTAGACACAAAATGAGGCCTTCAGAGTAGAAAGCCAGGGCACTCTATTACAGAATTAGAAATTGTATCCAGAGGAGAAAATGCCCTTGGTAATTACAAGACCTGTGGCCTTTAAGGCTTGGAAGCACAATGTGGCTTATGCAAGAAAGCTCTATCAAATTAACTACAGAGCCATTTCTCAAAACCAAGAAGTTCTTTATTTCCTTGATATATTAAAACAGAAAGATCTACAGCTAAGATAGGAACACGTTCTCCACACAGGCTTTGAAAACTGTGAACAAAATCATAAACTATCTTAGGTCTTCATGCTCGTGTAAGAAACATCACTAGGTTTAAAAAAAAAAAAAAATCAGTCACCAGAACAAACAAGGATAGCATTCACAGATTTCCACGCAGTTAGTAAAACATCCTGAGAATACCACTGCAGTGGTTTTCAGCATAGCAGATTAGATACACACTGGTTTTTAATAGTTCTAAGTTACTCCTTTAAATTTCACAATCCATCCCCCTACCACTTACCCCATCAGACCCAGAAGTCCCCACAGAACCCACACAGAACAGATCAGTGCAACATTGTCTACAAAACACATTCAATCTGTGGCCATGATCAACACAACACAGACAATCCATCTTCCAAAAAATCACCTGAAGTCAGTCCAATTATGAGAAACAAAATATTTAACAAGATTTTTCCGTTATGACAAAAATTAATGAATATACAGACACCTGTAAGCTTCCAACAGACAGGTTGAGTTCCAGGGTTTCACAACCATCATTCCCATCTCCAAAATGATGGCTGAGCTTTGGCACTAGAACATCCCTTGCAAGTAGGTAATCACACACTGGTACAATGTATTGCAGTTTCACACGTGTGTGGTCTTGCACATTATATTATTTCAGCATCAATGAAAACAATCTGAATGTAACATAAAGGTTAATTCAAGCAGAAAAGCAATTTTCTGTCTTCCATATTTCCTATCAGGATTCAATAATGACTCACTGTCACCAACACAAGTCTTTCTAGATCAAAGCAATGCTACAGGAGTTCAATATTCTATTACCATAGCCTATGGCCACAAGTCAACATTTACTGCATATTACACATTTGCACTTAAACAATGACACTTTGCCAGAAAAGGGTAGCAGTGAAGTTCATGAAAATAATATCACAGTTGTCACAGCAGCCACAACTGCAAAGCAACTTTTTATGAAGAACAGGATTAGCACTCCTAACTTGATGGGTTTTACATACAAACTTACTGGTTGATATTGCAGTTGCATGTTGCTTTTGTCTGGTAGCTAAAAAATCAGATTAAAAACTCTCCCACACACTGACAGCTCTCCCCTCTGTCATAATCCAGCACACACTAAACCATGCTGATGAAAATGTTTGTGTGACTATGCTATAAATACCAATGAAGAAAAGGAAAGCAACCTATGTTTTTTAATTAAAAAATACATTTGCAAGTCTGGATCATCTCACTATCTGGTTTCACAGCACAGCTGTGGGGAAAAAAAACCCTGGCATTGGGGATTGAACAGGTCAGGGTCAGACAGCCTTCCCCACTAGGAAAACTAATGTAAATCTGTACCAAAAAAAAAAAAAAAAAAGGCGGTGAGAGGTAAGGGGTTTGTTAGTCTTAACACAGATAATTCTTGTCACTATCAGAAACCTGTAACACAAGTGCTAGGAATGGCTCAGCAATTGTGTCAATTTGTTTTTAAATTTCACCAGAATTCATGTACTAGAACTGTAAGTCACATACATATTTACATGAAGCCATCTGCCCAGTTTGGGTCTAATCTGTCCTGTAACACAGTGTAGTTAAAAATCTGCAGGACTGCTCTAATTATAACTAAGTTTTCACTTCATATTATCCAAACCTATGCTTCTGGGCACACTGAGTCAGCAGAGGAAACTTCTCATTACTAGCAAGTTTTTCTCAAGTTCTTCAACAACTGGCTCTCCAAAACAATTCTCCAGTGAGAGTCTCTAGGGGTACAGATGGGTAAATGCAATCTCCATCCATGACAAGATTGCAAATATTAAGAGCACAGCAAACAACCTGCTGAAACAAGTCGAATATGCCTTTGGCTAAGAGGAAACCAGCTAGCACTCCAAGCAAACAGGTAAAAGAAATCCAAGGAAAACACATACTTGGACTTTCAAAAAGTTCAGACTACTCCTTTAGCAGCATATGGCAAAAAGTCAAGGCTATAGAGGAAAGATCCAATTATAGGCAAAAAAGCTGGCTAAAGACTAGGCAGCCATGGTGAGACTTAATAGTCAACTTTCCACTACAGAGAAGAGTCAATAGTGGAACTGAGCTGGCAGCACTGCTAGCAATCATCCTATTCAACATCTTCACTGACCTAGATAGAAGTGCACAGTGAAATCCTCCAAGTCTGCAGATAAAGCTAAGCTTTTTCAGGTCAGCCAGCTGCAATGGCAGTAACTGTGAACTCTGGAAGGCCCTCACTAAATTGAGTAAGTAAAGTGTGGTAGATGAGCTTCAATGCAGAATGCAAACAAATCTATGAAAATAAATAGAAGGGGGGAAAAAACACATTAGGCTTCCATACTGAATTTATAGCTGGAGTTTACAATTCAAAGAAGTGATCTTGAAGTCATCACTGACAGCCCTGAAATTACAGGCTCACTGTGCAACATGCACTAAAATGTCACCTAGATATTGGACATAACCAGTTCTGGAAGAGCTCAGAACAAGGCAGAAAGTAATTGTGCTGCTATGTAAAAATTTAGTGCACTGCAGTCTTAAGAACCAAGATGTGGAGACAAGAATAGCATATGACCAGGGCAAAGCAAAATTTTAAAAGGTAAAGAAATGGTCAACTAAAGGATTAAAGATGGAGCAGCTGCCTTGGAAGAAAAGACTGAAGAGGCTGGGGCTCTTCAATATGAGTGCAACATGATGGGGGTGGGAGGGTGTAACATTCAAAGCTTATTTGAATGGCAGTAAATATTTGATGGAAGTAGGTAAGCTCAACATAGCTAGTAAAGAACATTGGAAATCTGTTCTCTCAGGATTGTGAGCAGACACTAAAGGGAGCAGACAAGGATGCAGCCTCTGATGTTCCCAGTCTGGTGACTGGATCCTAGAAAAGTGGGAGGATAGTGAGTCACAGAATGGCCATGCTCACTTGTACTCCCTAAACAGCAATGCAACTGTCACAGTTGAAATCTGCATTTTTGGCCATCCAAACACCAAATACCTGATTCATATGGTACTTTTTGCCTTCTAAATCAAAACTGGAAAAGAAAATGTTAAAATGAAATATTTGCAATGGGCTTAATATACCAGGAAAGCTTATTAAAATACAATTTCATAATCTAATTTTCATTGTATTCTTACAAGGAGACAGACCTCAGAAAAGCAGAGATTCCAAAGTAGGTGTGGTGAGAAGCCTGGTTTTCAGGATAGAGAATGAGAAGGAAGATACAAAGCTTGTGTATTTCAATTACACATTACTCTGACACTTAAGAGTCAAGAAAAGCTTGGTTCCAAAACAGCTACACACCTCTGTGCCACAGGCTCCATCTCTCAGAGTTTCACCATCAGCAAAAGCAGCCCAGGTTAGAAGTGGGCTGCCTGCTCCCAGCTGTGTGACCAACCACAGTTACTGCTCCTTGATGTCATCTCAAGGGAATTCTACCCAGAGTAAAACATACCTTTAAATGGCTGTCTGATTCTTCATGAATACCCATCCTCTCCAGTTCAATCTTAAATTAGGAGGAACAGAAATAACAAGCTTAAAGCACTGAGTCACTGGCCAGTATCTCAGCTACAGAAGTTTCTTCAAAAGAGACAAGGCCACTTCAAGCACCTGCACATGGTTGGTTTCAAGTACTAACAAACAAAGCAGCCTCACTAGTATTTCCCCTCTGATTTGGAAATGAGTGCCACAGAGCAGGGTGACAGTGAGGCTCTCATCCTCATTTCTGCTTCTGAACAGATCTACAGCCTGCTCTGCTGACCCAAACCTCATTTACTGGGTCCTCTGCAGCTGGGCAGAGCTGTCTCCTCCTCTGGACTGAGCTTCAGGGCAGTACACAACCAGTGCACCTTAATATTTCTTTTACCTTGTTCTTTACAAGATGGTCTGAAAACAGCTTTCAATACCACACGATGGATAACATAGAAGACAGGTCTGGAGCACACAACCTCTCCTTCCCCTGAGACAAGAGCTTGCATAGACAAACTCTTACCTAGCAGTCAGTCACTGGACTGAGCTGAGGCCTGGCAACACAGACCCACCTTGACTGAGTACCTGCTCTGATCAGCCATGCTGGATGCAAAAACAGCTGCACGTGTACGACCAAGCGATCCAGTGCAGTTCTTGCCTTGGGTCAG
The DNA here is from genome assembly GCF_028551555.1 of Melozone crissalis. Taxonomy (NCBI): domain Eukaryota; kingdom Metazoa; phylum Chordata; class Aves; order Passeriformes; family Passerellidae; genus Melozone; species Melozone crissalis. Next base: position 15,232,628 of record NW_026535786.1, on the reverse strand, counting down.
CACCCTGAGCCCTGCTGGAAATGGGTTTCAGTGGCAGCTTCCAGGGCCTTAGGAAGCTGTGGAGACCAAATCATCCTTCAGCAGAATCTTCTACCAGACCATGCTCTCTCTCACTCCTTTTGCAGGCTGTGAGGAATAAGCACCCATGGCAACAACAGAGAAACTGTAGGAAAAATTATTTGGGGATTTTCCATGTCTTTAGATTCTAGTGAAAGAAATTGCCCATTTAAGTGGCAACACAGAGAATTCAGCCTGAAGCTCTATAACCACAAAGAACAACCACTTGCTTTGGAATACCAGCACTTGTGAATCCCCAAACACTGCTAAAGGTACTAAAGGCCAAGGGTTTCATCCCCACTTAAATGCCTCAACTGTCATTCTAACAACACATCCACACATTTAACAACAAGTAGGTATAAAAGCAACAAGTTCTGTTTTACTAAAGAACTAAATTAGGAAAAGTGGGGTTTTTTAAATAAGTCCGTTTCTGTCCATGTATTTAAACTAGGCTACCTTGGAGGTCTACAATTCTCAAACATTACACTTCATATAACTATGATAAGCATGCATTCTAACATTTTTGCTCACCTTGGGTTGGAAAATAAACACCAAACCAAAGCAAGAAAAAGTAAACCTGACCTTTAAAAGAAAACTCCTAGAGGATAATACAGTAAAATCCACCAAATTATTCACTAACGGGTATCAATTTCATTTGTTCTGCCCCAACACCGCTGCAAAAATTTGATTTACAACTTTCTGAAAGAGTATTTCAAGTCCAAGCATAAAAAGAAGGTCAGCCATGTTAAGAGTCCTGTGGAGCAGGATGCAACCTTCCCAACTCCTTCATAAGGATATGGATGGAACTGCCATGTTGCAAAGGCATGATGGAGAGAAAACACTGTTCAAAAGCCCATTTGTAATCACTGCATTCACACAATTTAAATCCTTATCACTGATCACAATAAAAGTTCCTTGAAGAAATTATGAATTTTTGTTTACTCCACAAGACACACAGTTCTTCCGATTCACAGGACGTTAAAAGCCTCAGTGCTTTGATGGATGGGGGTGTTGAGAACAATGTTAAGATTATGGGGTTTTGCAGTATATCCAAGCCATTTTAAGTATGTAACTCAGGATTTTCCATATACTAACACTAAATGCTGACTTGTTAATGCTTTACTATACACACTGCACATTTTTATTCTTCAAATGTTAGCAGTTTCCTGAACACAGTGTTTATGATATCACAGTACGAAAGTCACTGAACCTGTTACCAGAGGCCACCTACATCTTCTGCTTGTGTGCCTTCAGCTCATTTTATTTTTCTGGTGTTACTTATACCTGACCACATACCCTTTAACAGTTTAACAGGGTAACTTTTGTGATTAACTCCAACACTTAAATCATGTTCTTTTTCAAATAAAGTGATGCAAGTATAAAAAAATATAAAAAATATTTGTCATGTAAAACTTTGTCGTATAAAAAATGCAAGTCCAAATGAAATCATAGTTTTGTTGTATGACAAGACCAACAGCCTCCTTCCAGCGAACAGAAATCAGCAAGATGATCAATTTCTGCACTATTTTTATCATCACATACTCAGCTGGAGGAACTGGGAAGGCTTTCCATGGTTGTTTAAGTTGTATGGCAGTCTATCTATAGAATCCTCTGTTCAGGTAAGTTTACCATACTGTTTGGAGAAATATTGTAAGTGACAATTTGGGGGCTTTTCCAAACACAAATCAGAGCAACAAAAAGAGAAAGGAAAACATCAAGAATTACTTATTGTAATGGGTAGAGACATTTAACACATAAAAGCAAAGGAGCCCAGGAATTAACACAAACACTGCGATTCTGTCAATTAACTAACAGAGATAAGAAAAAAAGTGATAAAATCCCTTGAAGTTAAAAAGGCTACAAAGCCCTGTGTTTATTACTACCACCTGGAACAGGCAGCATTCCTTTTTATAGAGTCTGAAGTTACTTGATCATACCATAAACTCAGCTCCCCTTAAAAGCAACCCACATTCATGATTAAGCAAGAACCCTGGAGAACACAAAGAGGCTTAACCTTAAAGACAAAAACTTCCTTGTCCCACCTCAAGCCTGCGGAATGTCGCAATTCTGAGCAGTTGACAATTACAACAGTAGGCACAACAGGCAGCTTCTGATTGTTTCACTGCAAAACATGCCCAACTAGAGCTCAGCACATTTTGGTTTACTCAGAGGGCAAGCACAAGTTCAAACTCCTATAAAACTGCACTATATTTGCTTCACAAATCTGGTGGGCTTACTGAACTTAAACCAAAATGAATGCTTCCAACTTGCATAATGTTCAAGATTAGTTATGTCCACCTAAACCTTATTCTACCCAGTTTCATTATGTCTCTTGCCTGATTTGTATTCCCATATCCTTTCTCCGTTTATTCCAGTTGATCTTCAGATCTATTTTGCTCCTTTCAGCTCTTCTCCTCTCCTGCTTCTTCCCTGTGACTCAGAATTACAGCCAGCCTCTAGTTTGCTCCTTTCAATTCCCTCAAATGGGAAAGTGTATGTCTCCTCATACCCAGCCACATACTCCAGTCCATCTCAAGAGGTGAGTGACAGTCACTGACCTTCTTTCAGCCTTCTTTGCAGCTATAGAGCCTCCCTGTGACTAAAGGCAAATTCTAATTTGTGTACGAATCACCGCTGCTCAGATAAGAGCACAATCAAATGCTGGTCTACAGAGTGTCTACCCTGCACCTGGGAAAGAGCCCACCACAACTCATACTCCCTAACTTCTGTGCAAACAGCATGATCTTCTTCCCAGCAGAGTTACTCAACATCTACCCTGCTTTACTGCAAATTCATTGAACAATCACAAACATCCTGTGGCATGGGGACAATAATTGTTCATTTTACGCTTTAAAATCTCCCAGAATTTAAACTCATCCCACCTAAATGCCAGGATGCAAAAAATCAGTTCCCAAACTGTAAAGAAATACAGACCAAGAGGCACACAAAGTTGCTGTCCCCTCACCAGCTCTGGCACTCCTGAAACACACCAGCCAGAGGTAACAGACCATACCTGCAGTAACCAGTCTGATGCCAGGACCAGATAGAAGGCCACCAGCTAGCAACCTGGAAACTGCTTCCACAAAGTCAATTATTAGACTGTCATTACATTAAAATCCAAGTCAATTTTAGCCTCTGGCTACCTTTTAAAAGGTGCTTCCAACTCTTGAAGTGAAACTACCTGGCAGCCAACAACCCATTCAGGTTGGTAAGATTGGTGTCCTCTCCATTTGGTGATATCTCCAGGTACATCACCCGCTGCACCTCTTTGGTACTTGCATGTGTATATGCCTCAAGAGAACACCTCTTTTTTGCAACATATTCTTCTTTCAAAAGTTGAGCAAGTGCTTGTAAAGTTTCCAGAACTCACAGGGAAGTTGAAAGCTCCTAATCCAAGTTTATGGGAGCAATTATAGCAGCTTTTGAGTGTCATTTTTAATGCCTTTGGCATAGATGCTTTTTAAAGGATGGACTAGAAAGCACTGAGTAAACTGTATTTCTGTACTTAGGAAACAAAGCAACTCAAAACATTTCTATTTCTTGTACAGCAAAACACATTATCTTCTCCCAAAAGGGATATCAAATTCTAAAACTATTTCTTAAAGTATCCCTTCACTAACACACATTTTTCATTTCATCCTGTAATTCACACAGCTGCCAGAAATGTCTTTATAATACAGACAAGTTCTCAGAAGAAGACTGTCATATGACAACTGCAGATACGCCTTCCACTTATCACAGCATTCAACACCATACAAACAACATGTAAAGCGCACAAACATGAATTATTCACCCTTAATATCAGGAGAATGAAGCATGAAGAAACAAAGAGGACCACCCTGCACTACCTCTCCAGCTACTTGCATGGAACAAGTGCTACTGCTTACAGACAACACTTAACTTCTGTGAATGCATCTGAACTACGACAGCTTCGCACTTCTCACTGGATTGCCACATCTCCAAATGCCAATCTGGAAGAGAGAAGCTGATTACTTCCATGATGGCAAACAGCAGAACTGATTGTGCATCATTTCTGGAACTGCTTGCTTAATTTCAGAAATCAGCTTCTTTCAACTGATTTTTCCAAGCTGAGTGTAGTTAGAAGAAATGCTACACCACCACTAGCACAGGCTGAAGAATGTAAGCTTTATGCAAGAGCTTTCCAATTCTTCCCCTGAAGTACAAGTTTCAGCACATGAAGTGAATGTCTCATGTGCACAGAATTATTTTAAATGCCAGCTGGTCTCTGTTAGGCTTGATATCCACCTTGCAAAGCAAAAAGCTGAAGATCTGAATGCCCTTAAACACAAAAATCATTTCCTTCATAAAAATCACTCCTAAGAATTATCTGCAGTTATAAAAAAAATTAACTTAATATTGCTGCACCAAAAATCTGTCAGACTTTGAAATGCTGTTAATTCCACCTTTAAACTAGTCACAAAATATGACTAGTACACACAAAACACAAACCACATAGTTTAATTAGGTCATATACAGACAGCAGTATCTGACTAGGCATCAGGTCTGTATTTAAGACAATCCCTAAATATAAAACCTGACTACAAGTTTCTGCACTCAGCAAGTCAGTTGGTATGCCAGAACAGCTATTCTTCCACGAAAAGCTCCAGGTACAAGTAACCAGCTGCCAAGTACAGCTCACCACATACTAGGGCTTGTCTGAAGCCTGTTTACCTATTGCATTATCTTAAAAAGCAATGGTAATGCCAACAGAGATCTGTAGGTACTGCCAGGATTTCTTTGGCAAGTGCACCCATCTTCCATCCCCCTCCTTTCCTTATAGTTGACACAATTTGTAATCCAAGTGTAATCTTCAGTGGTACCTGAAACAAGCACTCCACCCTCATTTGTTTGTTGGTTGAGGAGAGAGGGGTGGTAGGAACACATCGAAAATCACTAAGAAGAAAGTGTTATTTAAATGAATGAAGCTGAGGCCTTGCTGTTTCAAGTCATAACTATAGACACTGACTTGCAAAAAATCCCCACTCTTTGCTGTCTCTGGTTTTATCAACTATCAGTATGACTGCAACACAAGAAACTGTTTCAGTAGTGTTTTCCAGCCCCTGCCCTGATAAAGCCCAGCTCTAAGCAGTTTTAACCTACTGTCACCATCATATGAGGCAAGTGATCTGCCCACAGAGCTGTGTCTGAGAATTTGACTGCAGGTTTCCATCTAAGGAAGGAAAGTGCTACTCAAGGAAGGATGTCTGCCAGCCCTCCAGGACAAACATGCAAGTGCCTTTAGTCTCTAACTATGCTGTCACGGGTGTGGTTACACAAGGCTGCTAAAGTGACCTAATACTTATTACTTTGCTGTCATCACAAGGGACAGGCCCTTCTGCCCTCCCTCTCCCCCCAGCCATACAGTCTGTCCCATCCTTTGTCATCACAGCTACAAAAATAAGCCAATTCAACTCACTACCCTGGCAGAAAGCTGTTTACTTTCAGAATTAATTTTCTGATGAATGAGCAAGTTCAACCAGCTTGCTGTGAGGTCATTTAAGCTCCAGGAAGACCATATAAGAAGGAGTAGGAATATGACCACTAGTGGAAGTCCATTTCGATAGCATGAGAAAAATCTTCAAACATAAATATGTATCATTTACTTCAAAGGGTTTTAAAATAAATAAGGGCATTTTTTGACCTACCATACCAGTTACTGCTACTACGTGTTGTTCCTGAAAAATCACTGCAAAGAAAACAGGCTCAGAATCTGTTACATAATGTCGCTGATTTAGAAGACTTTCGGGGTAAACTCAAATAGGCTCTGACCTGAGTAGTTCTCTAAGAAAAGTAATTTCTAGGCCTAAAATACACCAGAGGTGTGCACTGTGAGTAGAAAAACCATTACAACAGAGGCTTGTCATTTCAATGCCCTCTTGAGGGCATCTACTTATTTGGTCACCACTTCTCAGAAAAATAGAAAGGCTTAGAAGAACAGTCTGAACAGTGTGCTGGCTCTCTCCTGTCTCATGAGCAAGGTGCTGATAGAGAAGTAGTTAATTATTTTGTTATTGTAACTTATTTCATTATAATTCACTGATTCCAGTGGCAGCTGGCTCGTCAAAACTGACTTTATCAGAAGTTTCACATCAGGTGTTTTGTTACAGATACTGTGACCAAAATTCATTTGTTCAGCCTTCTATTAAGTGTGAGTATGACTCATCCTTAAGTCAGGATAGACACCATTTCTCACAATCTTTACTGCAAGTGGTAAACAAGTAGTGACAAAAACAAGAGTTACAGCCAATGTATCACACAACAGACTGCACTGAAAGAATGGCATCCCACACACTCCACAAAGAGAAACAAGAAAGGAAACTTCATTAGTAACAACAGAAGCTGATGTGCAAGATGCCAAGTCAACAAAGGAAAGCTCAGTAGCCACAGAAGGAGTGATACCTGGAGAAAAAAAGGAGCATGTTTTGTGGAAGGCAGATAGAGAACAATGAAGGACAACTAAGAGAGCAAATATGCCAAAAAGGAAAATAAGAATATACTTACAAAAGAAAAAGGAGAAAAATAAAATGCTACATCCCTTACTAAAGTTTTAAAATAGAGTAATGAAATTACTTTCAATCAACTGGTAAGAAATGGTTATTTAGACAAGGAAGACAAAGGGAAAACTACCATGCTTGGCAAGACTGAAAACACAGAACAGATGAAAGGAACTAAAGCAGTCAGGCTTCAAGCTCAGATTGTTGATTCAGTTCAGATTGAGTTATACTGGCAAATCTGAGTAGGGAAGACTTCTAGCTTGAAAGGAAATCACCCAGACTTCTCAGAAGTACACTCAAAAGATTTCTTCTCTCCCATAAACAGATTAAAACTAACAAATGTAGAAGAGAAGAGGGGAGGAGACCACAGACATAGAGTATGAAGTAACTGTACTCAGCAGGGATTCAGGAGCAAAGAAAGGAAGAGGATGTTTAGTCACTACCTTCGAGAACTACTGAGATGAAGCTGCCCTACCTCTTCCTACCTACATTACTTCAAACTTGTATAGAACAATGCATACTGGACTACAGTGCCTCAATAATTAACTAAAAAGAAAAATAACTTATTACATACTATTTATGAACTGTTTTCCAGCTACGTTATGACCTTTGGAAAAAGCAGATTTGTACAAATCTTAAGCAGTCCTTGGTACCATTCCCTTGGCTGTACAGAGAAGTCCTATGCACACTGCAATCTGTACCTCTGAGCTCAAGGGGAAGAACTGGAGTGTGAGCTCAGGAAGGATTATATACTGGCAGAATCCTCCTGTCTTTCTTCTTACTCCCCCCACACATTACCACAGAAAGTGGGTCCTAAATATAAAACACTTACAATCCATGCTACAACTCCTTCCTAGTCTTATGAAGGAACAGTCTCAGGTGGACTGTGACTCTCTCCTTCAGAAAATAGACATGCAAACAACCCACCATGTAGAAATTATGTGATTGAACTTACTATAGAATAGTGTGCTACAGCTTGCCATCACGCTCTGAGGTAGTTTCACTCTCTTTATTGACTTTCTTTTCCTGTGGCTCTGAATGAACACAAACAGCTATTGAAATTTAGCATTTAACTCAGCTGACCTGCAAGGCTTGGCCATGTGTCCACACCCTCGGGTCCCTATCACTGTAATACAGGAGGGCTTCATAAACTGTCACTGGCCTCAGAATATCTGATAATATAGGAAAAGGCCATTAATCCCTTGTTTGAGTTGAGGCACTGGACAAAACACTATTTGCCTGCATCAGACAGCAGCACTGCCTGAACAGTAAGAACCCTACCATGGATAAAATCAAAAGGTGATAAAGGCATTTTTACATGGGTGGAGCCAGTTTCACATGGAAGAAGAAACTGCCTGTGAGATAAAGTTTCTCTATACTGGCACAGTGACCACACCAGAGCTTTCCACAGCATAGGCACCACTTCCTAAAAACTCAGAGCTAGCAGGATGGCAGCCAGGCACACACAGTTTGCTCAGGGTCCCAGGACAGCAGCAGCAGGAGGTGGCAAATCAACCCAGACCTCCCAGCTTCCATGTTTTATTCACCTGTAAAATATTGCTGATGCTCTTCACCCTGTTCTCATTATTTTCTTCCCTGTCAGGATGACAAGATCCAAAGTTTTCAGAAGCTCTGCAACCAAGCACTTGTTCAGAGTTCACCTCACAACAGGCATTGCCATACAGAAGTACTATGAATCAACTTTTGTCTCTCTACCATTAATGAAAAACTGTCCAGTGACTTAAAGCAAGACAAAAAACTGGGATAAAGATAGCAAAAGTAAAAACTGGGAAGGACCTCAGGACTGAAAACTGGGATAAAGACAGCAAAAGTAAAAACTGGGAAGGACCTCAGGACTGAACTGAAAGCCTCACACAGTGAGCCAGTCTTTCTGGTTGACAATTTCTTTAGGAGGAAATGTTCCATGACAGATTCATTAGATTCATTAGGAAATGCTTGCAAGGCACTCAGTGTAATGATAGGGATTAAAATACTACTTGCAAATTGATATGTTGGATATAAAAATTAAACTTTTGCCTTAAGGGACAAATTATAAGCAAAGTTCCTCTCTACTTCTCTGTATTTTGTATTCTACTCTGCTTTTTTTCCTGTAGATTCAGAATCTTGGTTATCCCACTGCTCTTAAACTAGTTTCCTGAGCTAATTAAGCTCATTTGGTCACTAGTTTGCCCATCTGTTTTTCCTCCCCACCACACAAACACCTGGACCTCACTGGTCATTATCAGCCTAGTCTGATAGAGCAGAAATCTCTGAGATTTCTGGATCTCAGAATCTGAGATTTAGGATCCCCTGTCAATCAGCAAACCAGGAATACTCCCCCAGCTCTTTCATCCTGGTTGGCAGCAGGGAGCCAAGTGATCAGCATACACACACCAGGCACCAGCAAAAACATGCTTTGCCCCAGACAAGTCAAGGTCCATGCCTTCTCTGCCTGGGAGAGGATGAAACCAAGGTCACCAAGCTGCAGCACATAAATAAGACCAGGCAAATCCTTATAAAAGGGGCATCACTACTTCCAATGCTGTGGAGGGTTGACTCCAGCTGGATACCAGGTGCCTACCAAAGCTGCTCTATCACTCCCCTTTCTCAGCTAGACATGGAGGAGAAAAAATACAACTAAAAGCTGACAGGATGAGATAAGGACAGGGAGAGATTATTCCCCCATTACTGTCACAGATATAATAAACTCATTTTGGTGAAAAATCAGTTGAATTTACTACCAATCAAACCAGAGTAAGATAATGAGAAATAAAAATTAATCTCATGAACGCTTTCTCCCTACCCTCCCTTTTTACAGGCTTTAGTCCTGATGTTCTCTACCTCCTTCCCTACAGCAGTGCAGGGAGGCAGGAAATGGTGGCTGCAGTTGGTTCATCACCTGTAGCCTCTGCCTGCTCCTTCCTCCTCAGGAAAGAAGGCCTCACACTCTTCCCCTGCTCCAGCATGGTCTCCCTCTCACTGGGAACAGTCCTCCATGAACTTCTTCAATGCCACTACTGCCCACAGGCTGCAGCTCTGCACAAACTGCTCCACGGTGGGTGCCCCTCGGGTCACAAGTCCCACCAGCAAACCTGCCCCAGCATGGGCTCCTCTCTCCACAGGTCCTGCCAGGAACCTCCTTCAATGCAGGACTCCCACAGGGCCACAGCCTCCTTTGGGAATCCACTTTTCCAGCATGAATTCCTCCATGGGCTGCAGGTGGATCTCTGCTCTCCCATGGACCTCAATGAGCATAATCTGCCTCACCACGGTCTTCATCACCAGCTTCAGGCCAATCTCTGCTCTGGCATCTGCAGCCTCTCCTGCCCCTCCTTCTGCACTGATCTTGATTTGCAGGGCTGATTCTCACTCCACTCTACCATTTCTATTGCATAGGTATTTTTCCCCTTCTTAAAAATGTCATCACTGCTGTCACCGTCACCGATGGCCTTGGCCAGCAGCTGGCCTGTCTTGGAGCCAGCTGGCACTGGCTCTATTGGACATGGGAGAAGCTTCTGGCAGCTTCTCACCGAAGCCACCCCTGCAGCCTCCCTGCTACCAAAACATATCCATACAAACTCAATACAACTGCTCAGAACTCTGTTCCATACAAAACTTGTGCCCACAAACTTCTGAACCTGTGCTTTGAAGGACTGCAGGGCTGTTTCCACTGACACTTGATTTAAATTTCTTTACCTGTCCCATCTCACGTCACAAGTTTTTAGATCTCGACAGCACACCCTTAAGAAATTGGTAATAGTGAGAGCCATGTCTTGGGCAGTATGGTCACTCCGAGTTTGCACCTGTTTGTGTATGAAGTAGACAGTCAGACTGCAAACTGAATTATAACTGCAAGCCAGATGTGGTTTTCTATACCAGAGGACACGTCTGCCACCAATTGCTACCTACATCTAAGCATGACAGGCCATAATGAAAGTAGTGACAGATAAAAATATTACAAAACCATCTGAGGTTATAAATAAATGTAACTCTAGCATGAGACCTTATTTCCAAACCATAATCTCTTAAGTGGTGCAGAAATCTTTGGCTTTAAATTTTTTTTTTTTTTTGCAACAAAGCAAAACAGACTTAAAGCAGACCCATCTACATTAAAGAGATACTTGACCAATCTACCTCAATTCTACACCCTATGGAGAATTCCAAATTGCTAAGGACTGACTACTTTCATTTTCTTAATGCTACTGCCACCTAACAGATTTCAACAGCAAAGCCACCAACCCACAAGTGCTCAAGGTTTTCTGGGAGAAATACTTCAGAGACAGGCAGGAACCAACCTACACACAGCCTGGGAAATTAGCATTCACACATGCTCTAGATGAACACATCACTGAATGAGAAACAGCTCTAAGTGAGACAAGGGAATCTTTAGCAAAAAAAACAAAACAAAACAAAACAAACCTAAAAAAAAAAAAGGTCAATTTCTCCTACTCAGGAGGACAGCAAGCAGAACAATTAATTTCCTAACCTTTACATTGTTAGAACAGACTGCTGCTGTAGGCATACAAAAGCTTAGCCAACATGTTTCCAAGTAAAGTGTTCAAGATCTACAGAACTGACAATTTGGTTTTCTATTTCTGTCTGCTTACCCTGCTGCTTCTGCCTGTAAACATTTTGTAGGAGGATGTGAAATTCAACAGAGAGGACTCTGAACTATGAATGACTCCACAGTGGCACATTCTTAGAAGTGCGTGGTGGTGCCTATGAGCTCACTCACACATGATAACGTCACCAGTTAGGGTCAATTCAAGGCAGCTACAGCTTTACTTGGTTACAGCTGAATGTCAGTTCATTAATGTCAAAGTGCCCTGTCCTCACCTCCAGTGGTAATTCGAAGACAGAAGAAAAAAGAGAAAGAAAGGGGAAAAAAAGAGAAAAAATATGTCAATGTTTATGGGGGAAAATTAGGTTATGAGAACACCTGGTAATACCTTCGATTCTTTGCTGGTCTTCAACTTCTAGTAAAAGCATGCACTGAACACTGATGTCTCATCTCACTAGGCCTAATAATTTGATTTACCCCACTCATTTTGTCCAACCTGATGACTTGAAGAGCTCTGTATACATTGCATAATTTACTCTGAATGCCTGAATTCTGCCTCACAATACCTTGTGAGGTACCTATGCAGTATTTGCTTCCTGGTGTGTATTAACAACATAACCAGCTGACTGAACTAGTAAATTATAATATAAAAAACATCCCAAGGTCTTATCTACACAGGGCTGAGGAAAATTAAGTAAGATTAAAGTAAGATACATTATACACAGATATTCTCACTTCAAATTATGTATACACAACTCACCTTTAAATATACCTTGACCTGATCAGCCAAGGTCAATGCAACTGCTTTATCTCCACCACAAGGAAAAGGTTGGCTTTATAATCACAGCTAAAAGATACAAGCTAACAGTTGAGTAGAACGTTGTCTAACAGATCAGAACTACTCATTAAAGAACTCCTCACTGCTTCTTCAAATCACAGTCTTTGTTGATTCAGCCATCAACCTATATCATATCTAAGACTTCTACCAAAAGAACTTGCTATACATGGCACACCACATCATTAAGGATCTGAGCAAAAGAACAGATGTAGGTTTCTCCACCAACATGGTTCTTCCATAAGCTGAAGACAATGTACAGGACTGCTGGCTGCAGAACATGAACTGTAGTAACAAGTGACTTGGAACCTCAGCATCCCAAAAGACAGCAAAATTGCATCTTCTGTTTTACAGATGCACATGTGAACACATAGAGGAAAAAAAATTATGAACCAAAAGAGGAACCAACACCTGTTTTAAAATAAAAATGCCATTATACCAAACATGTTGCAGTTTTAAGTCCACTAAAGCAGTAAAAAAGAGAATATCACCTAATCTTTTTAATTCTAAAAACTATCATCTTAACAACTTTGGTATACCTTGAGTTTAGGATAAGACCCCATATACATCCCACATATTTGTTATACCATTTCTATAAAGCCAATATAAAAATGTACACCACATGGAATGGAAGGATGAAATGCCATACAAAACACAGCCTCTCAGAAAACCTTGGTGTCTTGCTCATCAGAAATGCTCAGCCAGGGAAGCTGAAAACTTCAACAGTGCCCATCTATAACATCAAATCAGGCTAGAAGGTATAAAAAGCTACCACAACACCACAAACTGATTTTACCACAAACTCAGGCAAAACACTGGATAGTAGTTCCCATCATTACCACAAAGTAAAACAGTTTGTAACCATACAGGTATTTACTGGAGCTGGAGCCTCCCCAGCACACAGCACCCTGCCAACCACAGATCAATCCATTTGGTGATCCAAATTCAGGAACAGCTGGTTTAGACAAAAGATCTCTAAGTCCAACAACTTTTCCTCTGCCTGTAGCAAAGCTTGACTGCAATGAAATAACATTGTCACTGCTAAAGTAAAGCACAGTTGTATGAAAAAAATAAAATCACGAGACCAGAGCCTCTTCAGAAGAAAGGAATTTCAACAACTTATGAACAAGGTGTTTGGTGTCTACACAGCTTCCAACTTTTATAAACTCCTTCAGTTTCAAAGTATGTACTACCACAGTGAAGCCACATTAACTTCTGCCAAAAAGGAGCACATTTGCACCAGCTTCATGGCAATGAGCAACAACTTGACTCAAGTGCCCTGCAAAGGCTTGCAGCTACAGTACAGCAATCCTAGAGATGAAAATACAATTTTACACTGAAGACTCATCCTGTCATAGCACAACTCTTTGGAGAAAAAGTGCCTTTTACCTTTTTTGGATCTCAGACTTCCACATACAAGGAACTAAATCACGAGACAGAACTGACAAAGCAGGAACTTGAATGGAAGTCAAGATTTTATCAACAACTAGATTTGGTAAGTAGTTGCCATACAGAAGCTCAAAGAAAATGGTTTTACACTCTGATAACTCCAAAGGTGCCATCTTTAGAGCTATTATCACAACACAAGAAGCAACTCCTAAAAAGCAATAAATGCATTCTTCACAACTCTTTCCATAGCAGAAAATTCAGTGCACCACCATTTCAATAGTCCAAAGCAAGGGAAACTCACCATGCTTCTTGCTGGAATAAAGCTTCCTAAAGACAAGACAAATACACTGAATATATTTTTGAAGTTTCAACAAAAATACATTTCTTATTTCAGACATTTAAGTGTACAGCAATTTTTACCATTAAAACAAGGATTCAAACACTCTGCTGTGTAAATAATCTAGTGTTGTTCCAACAAATTAGTGGCTTTCCCTAAGCACATTGCATGTTCTGAGATTTTTAAGTGGATATAAATTGTAAATATTAAAGTAATTGAGTCCTCTGAGATGACTCAAAAAGCCTAATATTCCACATCAGTCAGAGATCCCAGTAGCATGGTTGTTTAAGAAAGTTTACAAAATTCAATATATTTGCATTCTTTCTGAGTTGACACTGAAAGACATGAAACTTTTCAACCCTTGGAACAGTAACTGTGGCCATCACTTCAGACACCAATGTATCAAACAAAAATCTATTATCCTATAGATAACCACTGACTTTCAGAATCACTTTTTTTTTTCTAGTAATACTGTACCACAATGAAGAATGCTTGCTATAGCAATTTAACTATACTTCCTTTGGGAAGAGAGAAAAATAGGAAATTTTGAAGGCAGGCATTTTTATTTAAGTACAGTTTTAGCCTCATATTCAGAACAATGGACTGCAGCCAGATTATATTTCAAGGAATTCTGAGAAGAAACATGTTATTTTTTTCTGTAAAACAGTAAATTCTGAGTCCTGAATCACAGCCAAAAACAACAACCCTAATTTGGGTGTATACTGAAGAAGTATGGAGGCAAAACAATGTGTTTGAACACAAAGAAACATGAAGGCCAAGATTTGGGAGCAGAGGGACACACAGTCCACGTGTTCTGTCTGCTTCTGACTAAGATCAAGCAGCTAGCTAATTCTTACTGGAAATTATTCCAAGAATAAAATGCTTATCTAAAATATTATATTTTCAAATATCAACCAATAAGATGAGAGTTTTTATTTCTTTGGCTACAATTTTCTTACATAAAAATTAGATTGAGAGCCCCGTTTGTCAGCAAATAAAAAGCAAAGCATACTTACAAAATTAGGCCAAAATAAACAGTTCCATTCCTAGAGTGTAGATGATCATTTAAGTTGAATTCACATTTTAAAGATAGACACAGGCAAAATTATCTCAATTCCTCTTTCTGGAGCCACCAGCAGGAAATGTACTAGCAGTCAAGAGGAAACCAAGGAGAGCCACAGCTGGCCACACACAAAATTCAGATGCAAAATTTCTCACCTTCATAGTAAATGTGGTTATTTTATGGCCTTACTACAAGGTGGAACATCACCCTCAGATATATGCAGCAACTTAAATGCCTCAGCACCTCAGATTACACCTGCAGGTGTACTTTGGTGAACTAAACCAGACGGTTTTACATCAAAAAGGCTAAGTATTTTGGTCTTCATAAAAAAAAAAAGGGGGAAAAAAGAAGAAAAACCACAACAAACAAGAAGCCTTTAAGCCAGAATTCAGAAGTTCAAGACTGTTTACATGCAGTTATAAACCATATGCGACAGCACTGGAAGAGGTTGACACCTCATAACCAGAAGACATGACCTGCCAGGCTTCATAGAAGTTTTTGAAGGGCTCTGCCAAGAGCTGAGCAAACTTCTTCTCAACCCTGCAGTGATCAAGCTACTTCAAATGACCAGGTGATTACCTTGTAAATACAATTAATTTCACTGCCTGCAGTCTTGAAGCTTCACAATAACCAAGAGACCAGAAATAACCTCAAAGAGCATATTAAAGAGGTGCTTCATTTTTATGTATCCCAGTTTATTTTTATCTGCTACAAACAAAGTAGCAGATAAAACAGTAGCACACAACTCTGGACTACTTTATAGGAGCAAAAAAGCATGTAATTTTCATGGAACAGGCAGCTTTACAACAAGAGCTCAGTGCTACATATCTGGTAGCACCCTGTAGGATCAGAGGCAGGGTCTGTCCCACAATAACAACGCTGTCACCAGACTGGCTGAGGCACTGAGCTCAACCATCCAAGGACAACACACTCCATGTTACCAAAGGAATGGAACAGCAGCAGAAATTCCTTGGAATGATTCCGCTGAAGCTGTGCTTATCCATTTAAGAAATGCCACTTGGAGAAAGAAAAACTACAATAAAATCAACAATCATGAGGTAAGCCAAAATGTTCAATATAAAAGAACCATGGCAGGAAGAGTCAGAGAGAAGAAAAAATACTTAATAAAAACACAAACTGGCACATCTCAACACTGCATTAAAAATAAACACAACACAATAAGCAGACACTTGCATGCACTTTTATCCAAATCCAACAGAACTTGAAATAAAGAAAAGTTTAGTGAGTCATGATCCAAACAAAAGCTCATCAAGGCTACCTATGCTTGGGAACAGCACAAACTGTACTGATGTTTTACTACTTGATTAGAGTTAAGACCCTGCCAAAATTAATTTTTGTTGCTCTTGTCTGGGCATTTATCATGCTGAACCTCCTCACCTGCAGAAGCATTAGAAAACAGGTTCAGTGTGGTTGATTTTTTTCATAATCAACCACATTGAACACTAACAATCTTAACTTGTCCAAGATTTTTGCCTAATGCCTTGAGAGAAAAACAGCTTTCTAGAAAAGGTGTTGCTGTTAGTAGGTCAGGGATGTGAGAACAGTAAGTGGAAATAAGTGAGCCATTCTGACCAAAACCAGTTTTGGTTTCAATTTTTTTCCCCTTCACGAAATCCTTTCAGAAAACACGTCAAGAAGATCAGAGAAAGAACTCTTCTATCCACACCTAGAATATATTGTTTCACTAAAAGCAAGAGGCACTTAATTTATTACTTACAAGAAGAAAAAAAATCAAAACAAGCCGTACAAAAAAACGACTAAAGTAAAAATCAGACTAAGATGTAAAATTTTGTTTAAAACAGAAGTCAAGTAAATTTATCTAACTGCCTTCATTTACAAGGCTTACAATTTTGATAAAGATATTCTGCAGAAAACCTGACATGTACTTTCCAAAAACCAACCAAAAATCAGTACTTCATTATGACTTTTAAGTATTGTCCCCCATTTTTCTCCAATACAGTGAATTCGTACAGAAATACTCTAAACACTGAATTTAAAAGTCTAAGGTGTCACACAGATGGCTTACAGAAGGCTGTTCTAACAGCATGACCCCATTTAGCTCAGGAATTCCACAGAAAAATAGCTGTAATACCTTAAGATTCAGAAGGTAAGGCATGCCTGTAATACTTTCAAATCAAACTGGTTTCCACATTTTAACATGCAGTACCAGTCAGTACAGTCTCTCATGTCAGACACTACTTCCAACCCCCCTCTAAATGTCAAATAATCCAAGCTCCAACCAGGCTGCACAAACAGGGACAGTGACAGTGAAAAGCAACTTAAACTTCAAGTGATACATGTTCCTTGCCTAATACTCATTCATCCCTAACTTGGATTACAAGCAGAACATTGGTAGTTATGGACTTGAAAATGAGAAGGGGATTCCCCTAGATTATCTGTGAGGATTCCCAATATGCTAGAGGCAATGGCAAAAAATATTAATGTCTCTTCAAGAATGACAGAAAAGTTAACCAAATCAGACAAATTCAATAGAGGATAGAGTTTACTTTATTTATTTTCTCCTAATGGAAAAAATTCAGGAGAAAATTTTATGCTATCCCACAGACAAAATGCTTTTGTAGAGGTCTCAAATCCTAAACAGGAAACTGGAAAATAAGTCTGCTGGTATAGAAAATTCCTGAACTCAATGCAAGTCAAAACAATTCAACATCTGATAAAGCTTCATGGCTGCTCTAGTTACTACTAGCCACAAAGAAACATTTCATACATGTTCATGAATAACTAGATTAGAATGTTTCTATTTATTCACTTTAGCTTTATTTCAGTCACTTTAGTGGTCTGGATGAAGGCACACAATTGTTCTTTAACAAGAGCAACCAAGGCTTTCTCTTCAAGCCACAACAAAGGATGTCTCCATATACACCAGAACGTCCCCTCAGCACGTCGGAGGTTGGTTTTTTGAGTTTATGTTGCTAGTGTTATATAATCATGAAAACTTATCAGCTTTAACTTCTCATATCTCTTAAAATAACTGGAAAAGTAAAAAATACCTTTTAGGCTCTTAAGTCCAGCAACTTCTTACTGAAGGATGCTATATTGTATAGCCCTGGGTATATACTCAGTCAAGACAAGTCTTTAAGATGCATAGTTTTTCTTGAGGAAAAACATTCTAAAAAACCTTTTCCACTGGGTGGGGAGAACAGAAAATAGAGACATTTCAGTAGAAAATATATCCTTTGGTAGCTTCAGTGCCGTTATTTTTACACAGGCAGTGTACTTGAGAGAAGTAAAGGCAGCAATTAATGTTTGCTCACTCTGCCCCCATAGTACTTACAGAGAAGAAGATACCATTTACATCTGACTGTTTTACTGAAGTTAAGACAAAGATCATCAGTTTCACTTCCCGATTCGCCCTTCCCTGATACCCCAGCTCGTGCTTCAGACTGAACTGCTCTTTTTGTGAAGCCCAAGTAATCAGGTGGGTGTACAGCTCTCCACATGTATCCTGAGCTGCAGCTCAACTCTGCTCACTTCCCTGTCTCCTCTGCAGAACACCCACCACAATTCCTTATCCCCCTGACAGCTGTACTGCTCACCTGTCCCACTCACACCAGCATCCCTGTGCACAACCTTATCCAGGCTTTCAGCATACGGGCTCTCCACAGCACGCTATTGCTAAGGCACCTGCACTGCCAAAAGTAAAGAATTTGTCCCATATTAAAGGCTGTTTAAAAACAGAAAAAGGCAAGATGCAGCAAAATAAGAGTATAAATTTTGCTTCTGTACTCAGATTTTTTGAGTGACTTTAGACACCATATTTTCTTCCCACTGGCAGGAGTTAGAGGAGTGGCTCAATGAAGTGTTTCTCCTTCATTCGCCTCCAAGAAAACTGTTCTTCTCCCCTGTAATAAAGTGCTGCTTTTGGGTACACCACATGACTTAATTAGCATGCTTAATTAAAAACTTCCCAGCTGGATCCACTGATCTGCACATGAATTTTAGTCCAAATCTAGAAACTTAGCCCACTTACATATGCTTCTACCACCATCTCTAAAAAGGTACCAAGACAGTATCCAAAAAGTTCTGTTCAAAAAATGTATTTGAAACATTGGTAGGATATGAAACTTTAAATTTTCACTGCTTTCTTTATTTAAACCAAAGGCGTGTTGCTGCATTCTTTAAACCAGATCTATTGTCAAGCTTGCTGTTCCACTTACTCTTTTCCCTCTGTATTTGTAAAACAGATTTGCACAGAACTGAAACTCACAAGAAAATACCCTTCTTGTGAATGTAACATCAGCTGAACTCTGGTATTGCAAACATTAAAATCAACATTTTCCAGAGAACTCCATTCAAGAGTTCTGGTTGCCTGCACTTTCAACAGATACTGAGTGCAAGAAATGTAAAGGATCAAGAAAGTGACATGTGACCATTTAAACCAGAGGAGACTTTAAACATGAAGACAAGTTACTAGCATTTTACAAATATGGAAGGGAAGGAGTGAGTACTTTTCTCCATTTCCTCTTCCTGAGAAAGGCACTTTAATAATAAGAACTGCATTAACTTAAAATTTCAGTTAGCTCACCAACTGCCTCATACTTGTCTAACAGCCAAGTTCAGGGAAGAGAGGGGATTTAAGCATTTAATTTTGTTGCTGTTATTTACTTTGAAGCCTCATTTGCAGAAACCTCAATCTGAATGGCTCCCATAACCCAAAAAGACCACTTGGTTAGGCTCTACCTTACTTCTTTCCTTGCTCCCTTTTCTGATGCCAGGTTATTCTGTTGACTTCTTGTTGCTGTCACAGCACTGAAGCTGAAGAACATCAGCAGAAGCATCCCAGTCTCTCACAGCTACCAACAGGGAAGGGGAACAAGCTTCCCACAATACACAAGTTGTAAACTCTTCCATCATTCAGATAATGACAGCTGCAGACAAAAAAAGAACTGTACGCCCTGGCAGTCTAAGCCATCTAAGAGATGGGACTATTTTGTGCATGTTGAAGTCAGATCAAACACTAAAGCACAGCCTTGAGCCAAGCACTGCCTAGAAATGAAGCATGACCGTCTCCAGCGAGAGCCTCGCTTACAGTCAACCTTCTAATCCTTCCATCAGCCAAAGATTTCAAATGAAACCAATAGAAGGCATTTAGGACTACTACTGTACCTTAGGAGGACTTTAGTGAGTCATCATTTCTTCTATTTTTTTTTTTTTTGAGCAGAATAAAAGGAAAAAAAACCATTAATTTGACATCTACCAACTTTTTCCCATTCAAAATCATATGGAATGTGGAAGCAAGGACTCCACAGAATTTTACAATTCAGTTATATTTACAGTTCAGGATTCCAACCTTCCACAGTAACTTCACATGTGTACAAAATAAGACTATAGCTTTGCAAGGCACAGAAAAAGCATTTCCTTAGTTCTAGTCAAAGCTTTTGTATCAAAAGGGAAACCATCTACCAAAATATAGACAATCATTTCAGCTCTTAAGTATCTTTATAGATTCTCATGTGACAACTCTAGACTTAACAGTTTCACACATCCATCTTACTTGCCAGAAAGCTACATATAAGTCAATTAAAATCCGTAAAAAAATTAGATAATAAAGTGACAAAAGGCAACACTTGAAGATCCTCTTTGAATCTCTGTATTTTGAACTAATAAAATGAAAATAATGTAACAACTATCTACACTCCACAAATGTACAAGACCAAGAACGTGTTTTCTGTCTTCGTTTGTGTTCCATGCAACATCTGGTTTCTACACGCGATCTTCAAACACTTGTCCCTTTATTACATTAAAGCTAAAGCAACTGCTGTGAACAGCCAGTAGTTATGTATCAGTGGATGAATATTCTTCTTGCACTGCCATTACACACACAGCAATACACTCCAAGTTGTCTGGAGCAGACAGACACCCCTAACATAAGCTTGGTACCTATGCAGAGGTCCTGGTGTCTGCCTGAAGCTCTGAGCAGTTCTTGACTTGTGTGAAATTCTCTTGTGTTGAAGCAAGAACCACAGGATGAACAACTGAAGGAAAGCATTGCTTTTCTCAGGACCCACATGAAGCAAGATCTAGAAATCTCCCACAGAAAGGCTGTGGTTGTCAAATGCAGTACAGGACTACCAAAGAGCAAGCTTTCCTTACAACAATGCTTGTACAAAAAAAATGAAATTCAGAGCAGATTTAAACCTCTAACTAAAAATATTCCCCAACTGCTTTTCCAAATACAGTACATTTACCTAAACTCCAACACTAAGGAAGCTCTATGAGTCTAGATATTAGAAAGATATTTTTTCTTAACAACGAGGGTGGTGAAACACTGGAACAGAAAGGTGGTGGGTGCCCCATTTCCAGAAACTTCTAAAGTCAGACTGGACAGCACTCTGAGCAATCTGATGTGGCTAAAGATGCCCCTGCTCATTGCAGGGGGACTGGACTAGATGACTTCTCTAAGAATCTACCTTGCTTTTAAGTGTTAAAGCTGTGACCAGTTTCACAAATCCTTATCTCCACAGCCACTCACTGCCAGCAAGCTGCCAGTAACACAAGGCTACCTCATCCCAAGGGGAGAAGCAAGAGGATCAGTGTGCTGTAACTGAAATTCTTCCCAAGACCACGCAGAAATAACTGGAATGACATAAAGTAATACCATAAGGGACTACAGGCTGTCTTAATTAAAACCTCTCCAAACTTCTATATATAAACTACCTGGCAAGCATCTTCATTTTTCAAACAGGCACTACTGGGAATCTGACAGCCTTCCCTAATCTATTCCAGTGCTCCTGTTCTTAAGAGTTGACTTAACTAGCTTAGTAAAGTGTTTGCTACAATTTAAGCCTACAAATAATTTCATCTCCAGTTGGGAAGCTTTGTCTTTTCTTCCAGCTATCTTTTATGTATTGAAAGAACATTATCAATAGAAATCTCCCTTCCGCCTCCTCTAAAAAAAAAAAAACTATCATCCAAAGGGTTTCCAGTTTTCCCCTAAAAGCACTAAAGCACTTCAGTTTCTTTAGGGGAAACTGAAAGTTTCTCTAAAGTACTTTTTTTAGACTTCTGAGCATTTTACTTTGCCTGCAACTACTCTTCTCCCAGTACAATACCAAAACCAGATGCTGTACTTTGGCTCATTAGCACGCCAAGAAGTGGGAAGGCTAACTCCATGTATTTTACACAACACTGCCATCAATACATCCAGTAAAAGATTTGCTGGTTCTCAGCATTGGTTGACTCATGGCCCCTATACAAATACCTGACTCCAGACTCTTCTCTGCAGATCTCCTACTGTCCCAGTTACCCCCAAACCCGTTATCAGCACAGTCAAACCTTACTGAAGAACAGATGACATCAGCCCCTCCTACATTTCATCCTACTTAGGGTACCACTTGTTTAAGATAATTTTGAACACGTGCTTCTTACTCCTAGGAGCACCTCTGACAGTGCAATCCACAAGTCTAGAAATTTTACTTAGATCACTCACAAAAAAACATTATTACCACACTAAACAAAAGTGCAGAAGGTCTGATTCTGCACATCCTTCTGGTTTGACACGAATCCTGACTTCAAAGAACATTTATTTGATAATGGCTGCAGACCTGTTCTTAGACAAAAGTCATTTTCTGCCATGATATATAAAGTGAAACACTGTGAAAGTGAGCACACACAATATAAAGATAGGTCATTTGTAAGAACAGACATATTGGGTCAGATCAAGGCATTGCCTAATCCCCTTTCCTGTCTTTGACAGCTGACATAAGGAAACACCCAAAAGAATAACATCCAAGCTATTAACAGGAGGTGTGAATACAGACATTTGCTTTGAATTATACATATATATAAAATGTCACCTATTTTAAGCACATTCAGTCATTTTACCTAACAATAGTTCTCCAGCACTGCATGTTGTTACCCATATCCAACATCAGTTTAAGGGAGCTAAGCACTCTCAGCTGTATAAAGCCAAAGAAATGAACATGATGCAGTGACAAAATTACTGGAGGAAAAAAATTCACAGTATTCTGTAAAAGTAGACATCTGAAGGTTTTAGCCGATGATGTGTTTTTAAACAAGCACTTTCATGCCACATAACTGACTCCATTAACCAGCACAATCCACGGCTGATCTCCTTTTAAGAGGTTTCATTTATGTGGTCTACATATCCTTTTCTTCAAAGAACAGCCATGGGATGGGTCACTTTGTAAGAATCTGAGGAGCACCAAATTTTTTAAAAGGGCATTTTTTAACAGCTTCTGGAGGTTTGCAGCTATTTATGCTAGTAACACAAAGAAGTATTTTTTTTTCTTAAATCTGTGCCAAGTTGAAGCAAAAGTGATTCATAACTGCACCAGCCTACTCTTCTGTGTCCTAGAGAAGAAATTCACTCTTGAACCTTCAGCAGGGACACCAACTCTCAAGTCAGACCGCCCAGCTTCCAATAATGTCACTACAGTTTCACTCAAGTTTTCACATTTGAAGAGTTACACTCTACATAGTCTAACTCCAGACAACCAAAGAGGTACAATTCATAGGGGAGAACATTCCAGATTTACAAATCTGGTAGAATGTTAGAATTACTGCACTAGTTCTTTATATCTTCATTTTAGAATGGGGGAAAGGTATTTTGAGGCAGTTGTATATTTAATGTTTAATGAATTACTTTCCCCCTAAGCACAAAAACTAGTAATATATATGGAAAAGCAGTTTCCATGGACAGAATAACTCCAAGTTGGGTTGAAGAAGTTGTAGAAAACAAAAATGGTCAATTTACCATTATTTGACTCACTGAAGGTTTCCTAAGTATGAGATGGTTTCATATTAACACAGAGAAAACAAGAAATCAAAGGTAAAAAGCTCAAGAGATGTCCAGAGAAATCCAATGGATTTCAACGAACAAACCTCCAGGAGTTCAGGAACATCTGCTCTCTTCAGTGCCAGATGAAAGCTAATTACTCCTCTTCATCTACAGACAAATTCCCTATCCCTTTACTAACCACTTTTCCTTACAAAATCCTGGACATTACCCGAACTTTTAGAAATACTTGCCTTTATTCTCTACTATTCTTAGAAATCACAGCACTTTCAAATACAGTCATAAAAACTTGCATTTATAGTCTCAAAGCAAAACTGTAATAGCCTGTGTACAGCAGTCTTTGAGGAAGCTAGAGCTCAAAGTCCTTCCCATCAACTTTTTGTTCTCCTTACTTCATAAACACCCTGCATCAGTTCTACAATTTAACTGGGTACTGATACACTTTCTATACACTGCTTCCTCATATTTCCCAGAAAAATATTTTGCAGACACAAATGCCACCCCTAGCAGCCTTGGCATTTTCCCCCTTACTGGCATATCTTAACTGTGAAGGGTGTAAGGTGTACCTGTATAGCACTAGCTGAGGGCTGCTCACTTCTGCAGCAAGGCCCAGGGCACCACAACTTCAGAACTCCACTGGAAGCACAGCAGTGCACAACAACACTGGCAGAGGTGAAAGCACCACAGCACAGAAGATTGAACATGAAATGTGAGTAACCAAAGCAAGCAAGTTAAAACATACACCTTAGCAGTCTTCTGATACTCAGACAAGAATACCACGAGCACCTTTACATGTGAAGATAAACTTTTGCAATCATACATGTAGAGCAGTCTAATTTAAAGCAGAAGCCTTCACATGTGGCCTAGGTTTAAATTCCAGATCTCAGAACTCCAGATCATCTCCTCCCCTTCATATCATATTTCTGACCATGTATATGTGTGTGTCTGTCTCTATAATCAAATACATGTAAAAAGTAATAGAGCAACAGGAGCTGCTAGAGGACAACTTAATATGACTTTTCTCGGCTAGAATCTATTGATTTTGAAATAGTTTGCCAGGAACTCCTTCATAAATCCACTTGCTCTTCACTTAAAAGAAAAAATGACAAAATAAACAAAAAACCCCACCTTACAATGTCTGCATAAATTAAACCTAAAAAGCATATGTAGATACTATATGTTTTAAATTAACGCTAGAAAAAACTTATGTTTTGCAGTTATGCCACAATGCAAGAATAAAAATTAAGCTTTCACCAGATATTTTGAAATGCAGATAGTGTCATTGTTTCAGTAAATATTTCTGAAGTACCATAATTATTAAAAGTTATAGACACAGCATAAACATTTCTGCACTACTTCCTTTTAGGGTTCACCAACTGTAATAAATATTTACAGTCAACCATTAACTGCTCAAACATTACCACTGAAAAAATAGTCTGGGTTATTAGAGAAAAAAATAAATCCACAAACTATTGCTTAAAGCCAAGGCACTGACACCAAATAGAGAATGCTGCTCGTTGCCTCCTGAATCTCTGTACCTGTCTCCAAAACCCCACAGGCATCTCAAATGTGCCACCTGGGAAAACAGCTGCCATTCTTCTGCTGCCAGAGATCCCATGTCACTTGTCATGCTTGAACCTTGTCAGCTTTCATGGACACTGAAAGCCAGCTACTGCAGCTGAAGGGAACTTCAGTCCACTGAAGTTGAATCTATCCCAAAACAGAAGAGACTTGCAGATTTGGCAGCATTGATTCCCCTAGGATCCTCCATTAAGCCCAATACATTTCTGAAACATGCTCTGATTGCTTGAATGACATTCAGACATTCCTGCTGGTGAGCTTCAAGAGTCCATCAAACACAACTGCCATCCCCACATCACCTGAATAAGAACCTGTGCACAATCCCAAACCAACCCATGCCCACTGCACTGAGCAAGGAAGAGCAAGTTTAAAGCTGAGCGCCATCTAAAATTGACAGTACCTTATTCTGGGAGTTGCAATTAAAGCTTTCCCTGCTCTCTCACTGACCAGTATCATCTGAAGTTTGGGCCCACAATTTCCAGAATAGTAAAGTTCACCCACTCCACACAAACCTCATGCTTTTGTCTCCAGTACATTTAATAGATGTTTCACTAGAAAACCCAGACAAAGAGAAAAAATATCACCTAGCTTTCCATGAGCCTCTAAAACATTTCCCCAAGACTCAGATCAGCTCTGCAATCCATTGTGGTTACTGAAACATATTGGTAAATCTATTCCAAAGTCTCCAGAACTGGAATTTGATTAGGAAGGTTCTATTCTCTGAGGAACACAGGAAAAAAAAACAATTAACTTGCAACTGCTATGGTGCATGACTATACATACCAGTGGCTCCCAAGGCAGCACACACAGTCATGAGTAAGATGGCAAGATTAGAACTGAAATGGTCAACAGATTCTTTCTTCTCAAGGACAACAGCATTTTCTGCTTCTTTAGGTTTCAACTGAGCAATTGTGGATATAAAGAAAACAAAACATTCCATCTACTCACCTGCACAGGGGTTGCCCTGCCAGAAAGCTTTGTTCTCTAAGTGAGGCACAGAACATTTCTTCTGATGCTGATCCTGAACCCCATAAATTGAGGAAACACATTTATGGTTATGGGCTTCATTCATGGGGATACATATCCATGCCAAATTATTCACATTTACTTGGTCAAGACCCAAATACTCAGTTTATTTAGGCTGATGAATTGGTGACCCCCTTCCTCCCTCTAGGAAACCTGCTCACACAGGTCAATTCATTGTGCTGCTTTTCTTAAACAGACACTTAAAACAACTAAGCAGATGAGATGGGGTGCAAATAGCATTGTATGCTCTATGTAAATGTTTACAGGAGGGTGTGAATCAAAAAAACAGATTGACACTATCAACTGTGACTAAATAGTTTTCCTCCTTCTACACAGCAAGAAAAACCAAATTCTTCTCTGCAGCAACAGTCACAGTTTATCTTTCTGCAAAACATATTCTTGGCCTGTCTGAAAATTAAACAATTGCCTGCATTCCTGGCAAAAGACATTACTATGAGCTACAGGGCTTGTATCTGAGAAGAATTATATTCCTACTAAAAAAGTCAAAAGAGATGATATGGCTGTAAGAAGTCTGCCTTGGTTGGAAAAATTCAGCTGCTGCTTCCCTTCTGGTTATAACTTCAGAGCCAACACCCAACTTTTCTCCTTTTAAGTGCTCTGACCCAAGACTGGCAATTTTTGCAGCTGCACTCAAACATTTACCCTCATGTACATACAACAGTGCAGGGCCAGAATTTCTAAGTCCTATATACCCTCCACAGCATTGCTTATCCAGTGGCAACAATGAGCAATATCCTCCCTTTCCCTTTTGATCAGCAGGTCTCTTATTATGATCATCTACTGTCAGGCACTTGGGCTAGTAAAATGTTTCTCCATCTCAGTCCAAATGCCTGAAAAGACACATCAAGCAATGTAACTATATCACTACATATTTTTGTGACATAGCAAGTCTAAGAGACATTTTCAGACACAAATATACTTTCACCAATGCTACATTGGTCATTATACCCTTCAAAGAAAGAGAAACTCAGCCCTATTCAGACGTATTAAAAAGCTATAAAGGTGTATTTTTCTTAGCTGTGTGTTCTCACTTCTGAGAGAAATTCACAAGCTGAAGTGAATTTCCTATGGCAGGCACCAAGGCCCACTGCAGCCCTATATCATTGATCCTTCAGGAGACCTGACTCTGTATCACTCACACAGAAACCCTGGAAATCATCTAGAAATTAATCAATGTAGAAAATAACTGGCAGCCCCCTTTCACCTGCTCAGGAAGCACTGGCACTGATACACAGCAAACAGCCCCTCCCTCAGCTGATGAGGCCAAGCCAGAAAACACACAGTCCCTGCCACAGAGACACAGCAAAGCTCCTGGCAAGGACTGCAGCCAACCCTTCAGAAGGAGCTGGTGCTGTATGGCTTTTGTTAAAAAAAAAAAAAGAAAAAAAAAGCCCTGAGTTCTTGACATTGACAAGCTATCTTACCACTTTCCTTTCTTCCATTATAAGACAGACTAGGTGAGAACACAAATTGCCTTAAATGCTTAGATCTACTTCCCGTCTGCAAGAGATAAAAGTACAGAGTGAACTGCTTTGCTTTATTTCCTTTTCTGAACAACAGACAAGTCATCTGTGGCAAGAGCACCTAATGAAAAGATTCTGTGATAGCACTGAACATACAAGAAAAATCACTGTCCACTTCTTCTAGAGGCACAGAAGTATGACTTCTGGGCATCCACATTTCTGACAGCTCTCACAGTGATACAGGACTGCTTTCAGAAAGGTCTCCAACACGGATTTCTATTGAAATACCATCATCTCGCCTCTCCTACTGCCCTGACAGAACAGCAACACCTATAGGATACAGGATTGAGTCCAACATGCACTGTTTTCATGGAAAACACCTAAATAATGACCCTGTCTCTGTGGCATGGTAAGCTATCACATATGGGGGCTGGAAGGATTCTGAAGACGTGGTGAAAGCAAATCCTTGTTACCCACAAGTTTATAAAAGCTTCAGGTAGAGATTCATTTCAGGCTTCTGTTTAATGAGATCCAGCAGCACTGACCAGAACAACTGTCTGAGCACAACTATGATGGTGTAGCCACTTCCCACAGACCTGCATCTTGCTACCACATCTCACACCTTTCTCACCTCAAGATCAGACTGCTACAGTGCACTCAGGCAGTTGCATTTTAAATAAATTCAAAAAATATAAACTGGCACAGACCAGTTTATACACTCCAAACTTCCACCTCCCCAACAGCAGCATGAAGCACTTGGGAAACAATCTCTGTGGGATGGGAAGTGACAAGAGGGTTTCTGGTGCTGCATCTGAAGAAAGGAGGTCTGACCTGTACACTGTGGGTTTTGAGCCTTTACGGCTGAAAGAGTATCTTTATTCATCACATTGTAAATGTTTTGATTGGCATTTATTTTCAACATACATAAATAGAAGAGCACCTATCTGTGCAGCTTTCTAAAACAAGTTCTGAAGAGAGAACTCTTTGAATTTTGAGTGGACTTGGATATTCTGTGAAGCAATCAAACTCTCAATATTTTCCATTTCCTAGTTGCTTGACTTTAAAAGTTTGTTTGTCTTTCAAGGCTGCTCCAGGCTGATGCTCATTAAATTCAGAAAGCAGCCAAGTAACTCCACCAGCCATATCGTTGCTGCAGGAGACAGCCACTTTAGCACTTCCCACACTAGCTATGGGTGACTAAAAGTCCTCAGAGTAAAGTTGATTTTTAAATGTTTTAAACAAAATCTAAAGAGAGAGAACTTCAGAAAAATATTCAAGTTTTGAGTTATCTACAGAAATGTGGATAACAGAGGTAACAGACTTTTCAGAGCTAACAGACTTTTCAATTTAAAATGGGACTCAGTCATTTAAAACAAAAACACTCCAACAGCTTGAACCAAGAGGCTTCAAGTGTTCTACAAGCACCTGGCACAGTGTAGCTACTGTGTTCAAATAACCAAGGGGTTTAGCATTAATTCATTTCAGAAAATGCTACAGGTGATTGCAGCATTGAGCTTGAACTGCAGGCTTTTTGCACACAGATACCCTGTACACTTTCAGAATCTTCTTCAGCCACCCATCCAGTTTAAGACAGAGCAGGGGCAGAGGGAACAGCAACAGCCAATATCCCACAGATTCATATCACTGTGAAGATCTCTGATGAGTAAACTGAACACCAGTATTGGAAAATTCCTTTCTATTTCATCTAAACAAGTTCTTAAAGATAGAATACAAGAAAATGAAAGAACTCTTTTGGGGCAATACAGGGAAACTCTTCAGGCTGTGGGGTGGTCTTCAGCTTTTCTCATCTCCCTGGCACTGCTTGTGATACCTACAAGGCCCTATCAAGCTGACAGATGAGGTGATACAACAACCTCCAGAGCCAGGATGCATACAGCAAGGAACACACTCAAAAGCCATAGCTGTGGCAACAAGTGAACAAGACAGTTCCAACATTGCTAGGAAACACACAAGGTGAATCAAGGGGTCATACAAGAGGGGATCACCTCCAAGAAGCAGTGTAGGGAAGAGGAAACGTGCAGAACAAAAATGGAATGCTCAACTAGCTAATGGTATGAATAAAGAGGAAAGAGTCTGTCAGCATCAGAATTATGTACAGCAGACAGTTCTATTCCTTTTCAGACTGCAAGGCACAACTTTGGGGCACTGTAACATGAAACACTTTCCACTCAGGCACACATGTTCATTAGCTGCCCCCCTCAGTGCGTTTCTTTCCAATCTAGGAATGAGGAAAGCTGCTCAGCCAGCAGCAGTCAGAAAGCTGGACAGGGCTAGGATGAGCGACAGGCAGACACATAACGCTCAGCAGGCTTCTGGAAGGGAGTGATTTTCCTCTCTCCAGCAAGGAAAGCAGGATGGGCAGCTTTCAGTTTCAGAAACCAATTAGGCAGAAACTGCTATCAAAGCAAGAGAGGGCCCTACCCTAGCTGGCTTGAGAAACACCAGGTGGTTTTATCTCAATGGCTTTGCCAGTTTCAACAGCCCCACTCATTCCTGCTCGCTGAAGGAGCCCAGGGTGCCCTTTATCCAAGGCTCTTCCCACACACCTGCCTGGACACCACACAGCATTAAACTAAACTGCCACCCAGACACCACTGCTACCTCAAACGCAGTCGCTTTTATGTAGTGGCTGGTGGAATAACCACCAAAGAGCAACAAACTCACAGACTTTAGTCCTCCATGAACCATTTCTAAAGAGCCATCACACTCTGTCCAAACAATACACAGCAATATAGGCTTACCAAGCTATTGTGCTTTCAGGAGATTTTATAATACAGAAAAAACCCAGTGAATCTAAGAAGAAAAGAAAAACTTCAACAAATCCCAAGTTTGGCACCACTGAAACATTCTTCTGCAGAGTCCAAAATGAATTATTACAAGACTGTCCTTTAGATTTTGCAACCAAGAGTATGTGGTCAACATCAGAATTAGCTAAAGCAAATAGAATTGCCTTCCTCACCCTCCAAGTTGACAAACCCTGCCTAACCAATTACAGACCCATGACACTCACACATGGAGCAAAAACTTCATGGCAAGTGTTAGCCGAGCCATTATTTACTGCAGACCATCAAGACAATTGGCTACAGTAACAATAAGTACTGCGGTCTGCAAGGACTTGGTGTTACTTGAAACACTTCTATTTCCCAGAAGCTCAGAGAAGGAAAAAACAAATCAATTCTACAGTCATTAGATGAAAATTCTCAAACTGCAAACTTTGAGACTTCTATTTTTATACTGATATTTTTAGTCATGTGTTGCATGACTACCCTTTGTATTTCAGGATTATTTTTGTCCCATTTGAGAAACAAGGTACATCCGTAAGCAGTGTAAGAGCAACTAGGTGAAGAACAAAAGAAAACTTCAAGCTCCTATCTCTTCTCCTACTATAATGAGCAGGTTGATTGTATCAGCAAGCGGAAAACTGGAAGCTTAGCTCCCTTCTTTTGAGGGGCAGGCTTAACACAAGGAGTACACATGGGTTTTTTTTGTTCAGGGAAAGCCTGCAAACCCAGCAATACAAACCCACACAAAGAATACCCTATTTGAGAACTATTGCAAGGTAGAAATCCATATGGTTGAGTGATTTCACGACCACAAAAATATAAACAGAGAAATAAAAATAGATTTCAGTAGACAGAGGTTCAGCTTGAAAGAGATACATGAAGGCCACGGGGTTCCTACTGTTGCAGAGATGTTAAAATCCTTGTAACAGAGCAATGAGAGCAGCATGCATGAAAAGTCATTTTTCCCAACAGCCAAAGGAGAAGCAGCTGTTGGTAACCCCCCATCCTTCCATTCAAGGTTTCATCCAGTTACCAACTTCTGAGAACATATTCAATCTAACAAATTGCACAGCAAAGAGGTGAAAAATCCTTGCTCACTCTTCCCTGCCCATATACCTTGGGAAGAAATGCAATGACAGCAGGGTTCTAGTTCTGCTCCTCCCAGGAAACACAAGGAACAATGCACCCTCCTCCAGTATTTTATGAATCCTTTTCTCATCCCTTAGATCTATCCTTCCTAGGTAACAGTTGCAGCGCTCAGCCAGGAGAAGCAATAGCTGCAACAGACATCAGAGCAAGAGTGACTTCACCATCTGATTTCACCCCTCCTTACAAATGACAGCAAAAAGGCTGACATCAAACACGTCAGGTTTTGCTTCCAAAAGACCCACACCAAGACAGAAGCAATGAAGATGTCCAACACACTCAGAAGATACCAATCCATCAATTTTCACCTTCCTCACAAGGACTCTTTTGTCCTGGCTTTAACTCAAACTGGCTCAGAAGGTAACTAAGTATCAGCCTATAAATATATATCAAAATGAAAGAGCCGACCTAACTCTGTTCACCACACAAGCACTCCACACTGGCAATACACAGCTTGCTACATCAGGTGATAAGATGTTACCAAGACTCGGCTAACCAGAAAAATAAAACCTTTTTTGACACCCTGGAATTTTTCTCACTTAAAAAGCAAAGAAAAAAGTTAACTTCCCAGGCTGTCTTACATGGCTGGATTAACTGAAAATAGAAACTACACTTCCCACAGAATCCTTGAATGTGGTTCTCTTGCTTTGTTCTGACATTTTTTCCAGACAGCAGAAGGACCAGGAGCACATGACTAGAGCGACTGGGGGGGTTATCACAAGTGCATGCGCTTTCTGTTACGGCCTTTGTTTCTCTCTCAGTCTTGTACACTTGGGATTGAATCATATTTGCAAACTTGTTAGTCTGCATCAGTTAGCACCCCCTTCACAGGCAAGCATCTGTCCAGTCTTTGACCTCAAATAAACGGGAAAGGAGCATCAATGACCTTTCAAGAATCAAGCTGCAGAGCCTGAATAAGGCAGATTTAGTTGCTGGGTATGACAGGTTGAGGTCTCGCTCGGTTTAGACAGCCACCTGCAGAAATACTGATCAACAAGACCTGCTTTCCACTCCACAGGCACATAAAGTGAGCCAGTAAATTAAAATGGAGTCACCCACAGTTCTCCTCCGTACAGATCAATAATCCTTAATAAATACTAATGCTGGACCTGATCAAACCTATGCTGTCATGCTGCTAATATGGGTTACCTGCACCCATGGTTTTTGGAGGGCTGCTGGCACACTGACCATGCAGATATAAGGTGGACTACAGCCCCTGAGCCAAAAGCTCTCTTCAAGGCTTCAACCACAGTGGAAGACATTTCAGTGCAAAAAAAACTACCAAAATTTCTCATCTGACAAAAAGCTCACACTCTGCCGGTGCTTTGGCATGAAACATACAAGCCCCTGCGATGGATACAGGCATGTACCCACAGAGCCATGTCAGGTGTGGCT
The DNA here is from genome assembly GCF_028551555.1 of Melozone crissalis. NCBI lineage: Eukaryota > Metazoa > Chordata > Aves > Passeriformes > Passerellidae > Melozone > Melozone crissalis. The sequence goes on along the minus strand of NW_026535786.1, from coordinate 15,199,635 downwards.
TTACACGAATATCAAATAGATCAATCGAATGGGAATGCATATCGAGCATTCCTGGTCCCATTAAATGTCATTCTGCATTTCCATAAGAAAAAAGAAAATATCTCTAAAAACTACACTGTTCATATGAATATGGAAGAACAATTCAGGTCTTAAAGTGAGCATATTCAAATCAGGAGTAAAGAAATTCCACATGATAAGCACATAGCTGATCTATAGCAACTCAGAACTGGGCCTTTTTGTATCAGCAATGTACATTTGTTCAGGTTTAATTCATATTTTTAATTCACATAAACCGGCTAACCCCAACGGTTAGAATACGAAGAATGGGCACACATTAAGCATTTCTGACATGTCTGTGCAGAATAAAGCACAGGCCTCATTCTTAAAAAAATATTCCTCTGATCAGAAAATTGGGAAAGGAATGCCAAGCTTGATATGTGAGCCCACGGAGTAGTTATTTCAAAATAAGCATTTTCTTATGCCTTCTTCTGAGCATTTTACCAGAGCCTGGAGGATATTAGAGACACCTTTTGTAAGCTCCCCTCCCCCTCCTTTTTTTTTTAATGGGCTGGACTAAAAGGTGCTCACACCCGATCTACGGGTGCATGGAAAAACCTTCCATGCTCTCTCCCCTTAACAGCCAGGAGTGCTTTAAAAAAAAACCTCAAAAAAACACATAATGAACGTGAATGTCACGGCCATACCTGTGTGCCCGCAATTCGCTTCCTCCTTTCGGTGGGAGGAGGGGGGAATGAAAAGGAAATACAGACTACGGAGCTCTCAATCCGTTTCACAAAGGGGGAAAAATGGCTTTTTAATGAGCCAGAGGCCGCTGGCAGCGACCGGGAGCTAAGGACGAGGACAAACCCACCGGGATTTTCCGTCCAGCAGGCCCCGAACGGAGCGGCGGCGTGCGCCTATTCAAGGTTAATGGGGGGGGAAGGGGAGAGAAAGGAGCTGCCGAGGCCGGGGCTGGGGCCAGGCTCCCTTCGCCGCTCCCCGCCCGGGCGAAGGGCGGGGGCAGCCTCCCCGGCCCTCACCCCCCCACCCGAGGGGAGCAGGATACTCACGGCTGACTTTCATGCTGCCGAAGGCCGAGGGCTGCTGCACCGGCTTGCAGCTCTCCGCGAAGGAGGTGGTCCTGGGCCGCCCGGACATGGTCTCTCTCCCGCTCTGCCCCAACGGCGATCACCTCTCTCCTCTTCCTGCCTTCGCCCTCCGCCTCGCCCTGGCGGGCCCGCCTGCCGCTCCCTCGCTCGCTCAGCTGCAGGAGACGGGTGGGACGCGCCACATGAAACGCCGGGACCCCCCCTTCCCCCCCCGGGGAAGCCCCCTCCCCTCTCGGTCTCTGTCGCCCGGCGGCTGCTTCTTCTCCTCCTGCTTCCTGCTGCTCCTCCTCACGCCGCCCGCTCCTCACACGATCATCCTTCCCGGCCGCGCCGGTGGGTCCGAGAGCCGCCTCCCCCCGGCGCCGCTCCCGAGCGAGGGGGGTTCACTGGGCCTCGCTGCCCCCACCCCGGGCGCCAGTCACATGGGGCGGAGGCTCGCGGCCCGGCTCCTCCGATCTCGCCGCCGCCGCGTTTCTCTCCTTTTATTTGCTTTATCTCTTTTTTTTCCCTTTTCTTCTTTTTCTTTCTTCTCTTCCTTCCCCCCTCCCCGTTCCTCTCCTTCCCCCTCGCCTCTGAGGGAGGCGGCAGGCAACGGGACTATTTTTTTCCCTGGCGGAGGGATTCAGGGCACCGCCGAGCGGAGGCGATGCGGCAACGAGTCGCAATAGGATCCGGTGGTGGCGGCGGGATCCGCGGCGCGCGGAGGGGGGTGAGGCGGCCGGGCGGCCTCGCTGCTCGCTGACGCTGCTGCTCAGTGCGGCGCTGAGGCGGCGGCTGCTCCGGCGGTGTGGCCGCTCATTGCGCCCGCACGGGCAGCTGGCGGCGGCTCAGGCAGGGCAAGCTGCACTGCGGACGGCGGCCGGCGGCGACTGCACGGGCCATGACGGCGGCAGTTTCCCTGCTCCTCCTCAGCCCGGCTTCAGAGTGCTGGCGGCGGTCGCCGCTTTTGCTGCTGCTTCCCCAGGCGCCCAAGGCACATAGGACTCGTCCGCCCGGCTGAAGTCTCCCGCCGGGCCCCCCTCCCTGTGCCTGCCGATCGGTCCCTTTGTCCCCGCTGCTCCCTCCGCTGCGTGCCGGGCTCCCGCCGCTGCGCTCTGTGCGTGCGCCAAAGCCGCGCAGCCGCCCGTGCCCGCCGCCGCCCCACGCTGCGGAGCAGCCGTAAGCGCCGTCTGTGAATACCCGGCCGAAGAGCCCGGCGCGCCCGCGAGCCCCCGGCCCGAGGCCTTTACGGAAACGCCCGAACCTTTTCGGGGCCAATCCTGAGGCTGTTACAAGAATGCCTGTAACTGGCCGGAACCAATCACGGAAGCACCGCGGGCGCGACCGATTCTCCCCGAAGTAAAGCGGAGACCCAATGGGAGCACGCCGCCGCCGCCCTAGCAGCGCGGGCGGGCGGCCAATGGAAAGGAGGGCTCTCTTCCGGCCATCGCCGGGCCAACCCGAGTGGAGGCGAGGAGGGAGAGCCAATCAGGAGGCGCGCTGCCTCCGTCACCCAGCCCTGGGACGTCTTCAAGCCGCAGCCCGAGGCGGAGAGCGGCCGCGGGTTGCGATTGGCTGGCGGCGATGAGGCTGCCTGCAGGGAGCCAATCGCGAGGCGCGGGGCCACGGGCGCGCCCGCTCCCGACGGGGCACGGTCGCTCACCTCTGTGGGGGCCGGGGGAGGGCAGCGCGCATGCGCAGTGCGGCCGGGCACCGCCCCTCAAGCGCGCCCCCGCGGCCCGTCCCGACGGGAGCGTGTTTGGGGCAGCGCGAGAGGAAACCCGAAAGTGTGGGGTTTGTGCCCAAAACCCGGCAGGCACAGAGGGTCTGCTTCAGTGAACCGTGAAGGAAATGGCGCTGACGCGCGCAGTGCTGCCACAGAATCAAAGAACGGTTTGGTTTGGAACGGCTCTTCAGGACCCTTCAGTTGCCACCCCCCTGCCACGGGCAGGGACACCTTGCTCTAGACCAGGTTGCTCCAAGCCCATCCGGCCTGGCCTTGAACATTTCCAGGGATGGGCCATTCACAACTCCTCCGTGTAGGCTGTTCCAGTGTCTCATGTGAAGAATTTCTTCCAAGTATCTAATGTAAGCCTACCCTGTTCCAGTTTGAAGCCATTCCCTTTGCCCGGTCACAAGCTCTTGTGAAGAGTCCCTCTGCAGCTTCCCAGCAGGAGACAGGGGGTTGAACAGTCATGGATGTGCTTCATGGAGCCCGTTCTGCACAAAGTGGGCCAAGCAGGGGAAAGAAGATGCAGGCTCATAGAAAGTCCTCCTGGTTCAGCTGTTAACAGCAAGGCTTCCTCACAGGAAACACTTGTATTGAGGCACTAAACACTCTCAGGTCCCACTGCCACCATAGATTGAGCTTGGCCCTGGCCAGAGTTTCAGGCACTGTTCTGGAAGAACTTGTCCTTCTTCAGGGCTCTGGAGCATCCCTGGGGGCAGCAGCTCCCAGCCCTGGCACAGGCAGTGCTGGAGCCCTGCTGCCTGCTGTGAACTCAGTGAAATTACTCGGCAGACATCAGCAAAAATGGAGCACCGCTTGCTTATGCCATTAAAAAAAACGAGAAGTGCTCCTGCCAGAATAGTTTATACCACAAACAAAATAATTTGGACTAGCAGGAACATATTTTGCCAGAGACTAAGACTGCTGTTTTCTTTTAAGGCAGCAAAATATTGCCAGGTTTACTTTTTTTGCAGCCCTGTTCTGAACACCACTGCTGTGTGACCAAACAAAGACCTGGCCAAAGGCAACTGAAATTTATCCTTGACAAGAGGTGTTTTCCAGAGCCAAAAACAAACCCAGTCTCTCAAAATGGTCCTGTTCAGCATTTTGCTCGCCCTGGGGTGGTTGGCTTGCTGGAAGCCTTTTTTCTTGCCTGATAAATGATGAGTGGTTTTGCCTACTACAAAGGCCATGGGCCTGTTTAAGGTTTGATTCTTCAGGATCTGCCTCTGTACAGCTGGGAGCCTGACAGGTGAGAGTGCTGTGCCCTAGCCAGGGCTAAGAGACACTAAAGTCACAGCACAGGAGTGGTACTGCAGCCACCCCAAGCCACCCTACCCTACTCATTGTTCCAACCCCCTCTGAAGCACCACTGTGTCAAATGTTACTTAGACACAGCTTCAATGAGCTGCCAACAGTGAAAATGACATTGTCTCTACTGTTTGCAGAGCAGTTGTTAAAAATTAGGGTTACAGATTGGGTTAGCTCTCTGAAGAACATTCTTACATAAAACAACAAAGTACATATGCCACCAGGCTGTGGCCAGCTCTCTTGTACCTGAAATGTACCACCAGGCATTCCAGTCATTATTTTTTCTGGCTTTGGGCATCAAAATGCTAACACAAATCACATTTTCTTATTTTCTGACAAAGTTCTTTCAAATTACTACATAAACAGGAGAACTGGCTTAGGAGAGACAGCCGAGCTTTGTTTCTTGAAAAAGTTGGCAGTCTGAAAAACAGCAGGTGGGGGAGGGTGAACTCTTTGCTCTTCAGCATTTGCTGTTGCTCATGATAGTGGTAAATAAAAATCAGACCAATGCATAATTTATACTGATGGTGCCCATTTGAAAAATGTCCCTTAAAGCTTTGTAATGAGTCTGCAACTTGATAATAACAATGGGAAATCAACTACATTTCCTTACAGAGAACAAGCAACTTCAAGAAAATAAGTTTATGCTTGTTCCCCTTTACCTGGTATAGCCCTTCTCTAAAATCACCCTGTTTCCTCCTCAATACCAAAGTAATCTGTATCAAAACCACAACTTGGTTGCTACTATTGACACTTTTCTGAATACCAAGCCTACCCGTCCACAGGGGGAATGCATATTACAAAAATCCCAGCTGCAGTATTTCATATTTGGCAGTCCTGCACATATTTCCATTTCATAATTAAGCAATCAAGTCTCCAAAGCCTGTCCATTCAAGTTGTAGTATCTCCTCATCCACCAGCAAACCACAATCGTGTTTTAAAGTAAAATTATGATGTCTTTGAGGGGATGAAAAAGCATAAAGCACCTCCAATTTCTGTTAGTCTGTTCATAGATTCTTTCCTTAACTAAGACTACTCTCAGATAAACCCTAAACACACAATAAGGGCATCTATTAAGCTTTCATCCTCAATTTCAAAAATGGACTGACATTTAAAACCATTTGTGAGAGTCATGAGTGAGCTAGTTGCTTTTTTAGACTGAAAGATTCTCTTTTGACAACATTGCAAAGTCCATATTTATTTTTGGCCCCTTGGCTGATGAAATGACCTCCCTTTAGAATCTGCAAATATAAATAGAATTGACGTTTTAATGATGAGTTTTCACAAGCTATTGTAACCCAGCATCCCGAGCATCAATATTGTTCCAAGTCTGGCTGCATGGGGCAGTTTTACACCTGCTGTGTCTCTGTGATGTGCAAGTGCCCAGGGAGGTTGCCTGAACACCTGAGGAGTCCGAGAGAAATCACTGAGGTGTTATCTCTCTGAAGTGCCATAAGGTGGCAGTGAATTGGGAAATTGGTACAACTTCTGGGCAGAACAAAGCTCTAAGGAGCTCAGGACAAGAGTAGGGGAGGGGTTTTGTTTGCTTTTATAGGGGTTTTCATTTGTTTGCATTTCATATATCAGCCATAAACTTCAATCATTTTAATCAGACACAGAATAGGCCTGCTCCAACAGGAACTGAGAGACGGTTCCTGCACAGGAACTCCTGCTATTTTCTTTCTCCATTGCTTCCTTTTCAAGTGATCAGCAGGAAGATTTTCTGTTTGCTTACCTTGCAGCTCTTGCCGGGTCATTCCATCACAAGGCATGGTGACAGGCCTACCTCTTATTAGTCTGATAAGGATGAAATGATTCAAGGCTGTTTTGAGCCTTGCTATGCTAGAGAATCTAAATTATAGTAATGGATCTACCAGTCTTATATCTAACTCCTCGATATCGCCAAGGCAATTATCCAGACAACAATTTAGTGAGACATTATAATGGCTTGTCTCTTGTTTGATTGGCATGGGCAAACTCAATAGTTATGGTTGAACTTTAACTTTGCTTTTTTTTTTTTCCCAGTGGAAAATCAGCGATTGTAACAGTAACAAATTTACCGGTTGCCCAGGCGTTAATGATTAAACAATAAATCCTGAAAAGTGGTTTTGATTTTTCTCCCAGAACAAAACCCAAAGGAATCTATGTTTAGAACATACCAGTTGCATGTATGTTTCTGAACAGGACACAAATTTTTAATCCTGAGAACCCACTATGTTGTAATCACTTCCTGTCACAAAATATGCCATCACCAACAGTTGCTTCAGAGCACAGCTGATGTTTTGCTGATGGGGATGTGCGTGGGTGCTCCTCGTCCTTGCAAGACTCCAGGTAACTTTGCCAGAACCAATAAAGCCAAGTGATCCACACAGTTCAGTGTAACAGGAGCTACAGACAACTTCTGTATTCCAATTTGTAGGGGAGGTGAATGAGCAGGGACACCAAATACAGGTTCATGGCAATCTTGCAACATGTGGAAAACGTCAGTGACTCAGGCAAATGCATCCTTCAGTGGAATTAAGTTCTCCCCGCTGATGTTCTGCACACGTTTCAGGTTGGTTTTATCCACTAGCTCTTGACAAAGGCATCAGGTTTCCCATCATGCCAGAAGAACATCTTGTTCAGTTGGACAGTTGCCTTTGCCCCAGAATTTGTCTGACCACGCTGTTTTCATAGATAACCCTGGAAAACAACAGTGTCCAAAGCCAGAGAAGCTCTACCTGTCTAATGAGCTTTTGACAAGTCTTCCAGATTCTTGTTTTCTGGAAAGCAACATTTATGCCCATTTCCTCAGGAATCTGAAAGGGTTCGAATCTAGAAAAAATGTTGGTCTCTCCTGTGTGTATCATCTCACTCACGTTAGATTCAGTCAAGCAGCCCAACACTGATGTCCCTTTGTCTCTCTGTACTACAGTTTTGGTGGAAGGCCCTGTGAATATCCCATTCTCACAATTTCCCTGCTTCCCCAATCAACTTCCAAACTGGCTGTTGAGGAGACTTTTAAAGTAAAGAGAGTTAAAGCCACCCTGATCCCGAGGCCTTCAGTTCTTTTGAGAAAACCCTGGAGGGATAGACAGCCTTAACTTCAGCCCCAGGATTAGGACTACTCCTTTAGCTGGATCTTGGTAGACGTATGGAAGAGGCATGTGCAGGGAAAAAGAGCCAGGCTGGCTTTCCAAGTCATCACAGTGACCTAGAAGTTGTACCAGGAACCAGGCACAACAGCCAACAAAGGAGATTTGTCTCCACTTCCTCCTTCAGACAGCTGGGGGATGTTGCACCAGGGTGATGAGGTTTATTGTGCCTTCTCACAAACGCAGGAAGAGGATTCGCTGGTTCCTATTGAAATAGTTTTTGGAAAGAAAGCATTGCACATGCAAGTGCAAGGTGCCAAGAGGAGAAGAGGCTGTTGAGAATAGGTGTTTGCACCACCAAAGAAGCAAAGAAAGCAGCAATAGGCCTGGTGAAGCCTGTCTGGGATGCCATCCTTGCTGGAAGGGCTCTCTGCAGAACAAAATTACCATCCCTAACTGCAGTGAAATGCTCATCCAGCTCTTGCTGTTGCAGCTGTTTTTACCCTGGCTGAGAATAACTGCATGGGTACAGGTCTCCCCAGGACAGCCAGCTCTGTGAGGGAGAAAGAGGACAATAGTGCTTGGTGGGTTAGAGCTATTCTTGATATCCACAAGGCAAGCCGTGCTATGGAATGTTTGCAGCGAGAAATGATTGCTCTGCAGAAGACAACACATAGCAAAATGGTTGAATAGAGCCATCAAACCTTGCTCATACATCAGCTACAGCAGTGACCTTGTACTGTTGTACACCTCGCCTGTGAACTGGGGTCTCTGGTTTGCAGCCCTGAATTAAAAGTGGTGATTCTCTTCAGAATCTGGGAGAAAATGCACAGCTAATTATGAAGTGGCCAAAAATGTAACAGTATTTTCATTTAGTTCATTGAGGTTTTGCCAAGCAGTCTGATTGATTTAATGATCCCTGTCCCTGGCTGCTCACTAATCACCATCGCACGCTACTTCCTTCATCTTTGGCTGGCAAATGGTTACTAATTGTTGCTGCATCTTGCATTGTACATCTGGTGTTGACAGCTGTCCTTGCCCTGAGATGGAGAGACAGCTGTTTTTAAATGGAGAGCTCTCTCTCTAATCTCTAAAACATCTGGGAAAAGATGGCACTGAAACTGAGCTATCAAATATAAAAAGTTAGTGAATATGTGGACGGGCTAGAGGGTCTGCAAACACAAAACTTAAAAATAGACACAGGAATCAGAACAGAGAAGACTCTCTGCTGTGTCTTTAAAACACAGGTCCTGGGTGTTTCCCATAAAACATGACTCTTTCCCCTAATTCCCTGTAGACTGCTTGACATCATAAAATCTTTTACACTCTGCACACCTAATTTGATCAGGCTAACAACCCATGTTGCTTTTGCTTCAGCCTAATAGACATAATTCAAAAGCCTTTTTAAAAGGCAGGATTCAGGATCAGGCAGCAAGATCTAACCAGCTGGAAACAAGAAACCAGTAGCATGAAAGCACCAAAAAGCCCTAGAAATCAATGCAAACAATTGCATTCCTTAAAAAAATAAGTCCAACCAATCTTTTCCAGAATCTCCTTTCCTCCTGAACATTTTGTGACCGTGATTGTTACAAGGAACCTATTTTTTTCCTCTGCCTGTTTATTTTGTGTATTTAGCAGCACTGAGCGTACAGTCCATTGTTTTGCTAATGGTCAGCAAAGCTTATCTCCTGATCTAGCCCAGCGCTATTGCTCACATGCTGTTCTGCAAGACTTGGATGAGCACTCCTCTCAGACCCTGCAGAGGCTGCAAGCCAGCAGCGTGAGCAAGGTTGAACTCAACAGGCAACAATGAGCAGGCATGTGAGGACACAGAAAGGAAATGGGAGAGCTTAAAGCAGGTTATCGTGATTGGAGCAGGAGACACTGCAAATGACCCCTAAGAAAAGAATCTGCAGGCAGAAAAGGCCTGGCAGAATTAACAACGCCTTTTTATAAAGGAGTCATTTCAGGACATCTGACTTAAGGGAAGTGCCACATTTCTGTATTTTTAATTGGACTGGATTTAAGCCATATCAAGCTGATGATGCCATTCTGAGTTCAAAAGGATATTCTCTTTGCCTCATAGCAGAGGAACAAGGGCACAGTGCAATTAACAGGAAAGGCGGCACTTTCAAAAGCAGTAGAAGGGAGTATTTTTAAATTAAGCAGTTTCTGTGTATTTCAGGCACTTAAAGTAGACGTTTGTGCTAGTCACTGGAAGGTGAGACACTTCTCCAGGAGATGATTCTAATTCTCAAGTGTGGCTGCTTTTAAACTGCCCCTAGAGGAGCCTGTCTCTCCTCTACACGCATGGAAGGACTCTGGAAAGACCTGCCTGGTGAGTGGCCTCTGGAGTAAGAAGCCTCCCACGAGGTGACAGGAAGACAGTTACATTTCTAACTGGACTCTGAAGGCCAGTGATGCACAATATCCCTGATGGGCAAGAACCTGGATAACACTGATCCCTTTTTTTGGTAAAGAGTGCTGTTTGGAAATGTGCTGTTTGAATTCAAATCACTCCCTAAGTGTGGGTGTATGGGAACATTTATAAAATGCTCTGAAACGTCTTGCTCTGGCCACAATAAGGGTCAAGACCTTGAACTAGAAACCAAGGGTTGAGCTGTTTAATCATCTCCTTAAAGCTCAAGAGTGGTTCATCCAGACAAGAAGAAAATCAAGCAATGGTGGCAGGAGGCATGTGTGGATGAGCAAAGAAGACATGCCTAAACTCTGACATAAAAAGGAAATGCACAGAAGGTGGAAGCAGGGGTAGGTAGCCCAGGAGGAAGCCTTACTGGTGACAGTGTCCTTTAGCAATCCCAGGTCCCTGAGCAAGGGGCCCAAAGTGGTGAGGAAACTGGATAATGTAATTTAAAGGCCACTCTTGAAAAGATCACACTGATCAGAAGAGGTTCCTGAGGCCTGGAAGAAAGTCAAAGGCCACTCCTGCCTTCAACAGGACAAGAAGAAGCATCTGGGGAATGAGCATCTAGTCACCCTCACCTGGAGCCCAGTTCTGGCCTCCTCAGTACAAGACAGGGATTGCTGCAATGACTCCAGCCAAGGGCACAAAGATGGTTGAGGGAATGAAGCACATCTCATGTGAGGGAAGACAGAGAGCTGGGAATGTTCATCCTGTCCATCCCAAAGAACAAAAGGCTTAGCAGAAATCCCATCAATGTGTATAAATATCTAGTGGGAGAGAATGAAGAAGAGGGAGATAAGTGCCTGCTGACAGGACGAGAAGCAATAGGCATTATTTAAAACGTGAAACTCCACTGGAACACCCGAAAACATCTTACTCTGTCAGTCATCAGAGATCTGGAGAGGTCATGGGGTCTCATCTTTACCATGTATCCAATTCCTTACTGTGAGGGTGCTGAGGCACTGAAAGAGGCTGCCCAGAGAAGCTGTGGAGGAAGTGTTCAAAGCCAGGTTGGATGGGGCATTGAGCATGTTGGCCTAGTGGGAGGTCTCCCTGCCACAACAGGGGGGTTGGAACGAGATGATCTTTAAGGTTCCTTCCAATTCAAACCATTCTATGGTTCCATCTGTGGAAATGTAGAAAACCTGACTGGACCCAGTCCTGGATAACCAGGTGTAGCTGACCCACCTTGCATAAGAGGGGGTTGAACTAGATGATCTCCAGAGGTCACTTCCATCCTCCACATTCCTGTGATGCTTCTGTGAGCCACTACAGTAGCTCCTGGTGTCCTGAATGCTCTTGGTTCTTGTGTGTTTTGCTGATTTTTCCCTGAGGTGATTAATTATTGGTGCAATTAATTGCCCTGAATGCAAGTACGTCTGAGAATGAGGTGGTTGTGCAGAAGCCTGAACTTAAAAAATACTCAGAAGAATTGTCCATTAAAAAAAATAAAATAGAGGATCTGGGAATCACTTTCATGACTGTGAGATTTCAGCAGAGTAAGGAAGGTCCAGGGAGATGGAAGCTGACAAAGTGGACAAAGTGCACAGGGCAGGGTGGGATGAGAAGTGGGAGAAGAGTGACATATGACAGTCAGCACTGAGTATGGCACACAAGAACTTTGGTTTTATTTCCCAGTCTACGAGAACCAATGCCTCAAGGTCTGGGCAGTCTGGGTGGAGATGGTGAAATTAAAGCCCTGAGACTGTATGGAAACAGGGCACCAAGCATGGACAAATAAATCAGAGTCAGTGTTTTCAAACAGTGCACCCAGCAAATGGGGAAAACACATTAATGACTGCCTGGGAGAAGTCAGATTTACATGACCACCCAGGAACTCTGAAGCACAGACAGTTCTCCAGGGCAGCAGTCCACAAGCTGAACCATGAGCCTGTCCTTTCTCCAGCTGTGTTCCCAGTCTCCTTCACAGCATGGTCCCAGTATATTTTATGCACGAAGGCAGGATGCCATTAAGAAAAAAATATGTGACCCTGTAATTAATGTCTGTCTCACAAAAGAAGATTAGAGAAACATTTGTCAAGAATCATCTAGGAATAATTGTTCCTGCCTCGGAAGAAAGAGCTGGACTGGAGTCCGCAGATGGCTCCTTGAGGTCCCTTCCAGGCCTCTTTTCCACAGTCATACATGCCAAAATTAAGCCAAATTAGGTTTGTGCACGTTGTTTTAATTCTAGTTTTCTGTAACTTCTGAATGCTTGATTTTGGAGCCCTTTTGGCACAGACTACAGTGTCCTGCTTTTTAGGATCCTGGTCAGTTTGTTTTAAAGCCAACCCAGCTTAGCAAGGATGCCGTGATATGCACATTCAGCCCTTGGAAGAGCCTCCTGACAAAGACCTCTTGCAGGGACTGGCAGAGAAAACCAAGGTGACTGTGACCTCTCCAGCTAACAAAGGTTAGGGTGGCAGTGGGAGGGGAAGCACCAGAAACTTGCCTTTCAGATCCACATGCTGGGAGCAGGTAAGATGAAAATCTAAGGTTGCTTTGGTTCCATCCCAAACTCTGGAGAACGATATGTGCCAGGAGCTTTTTGCTTCTTGCCATCCATGTTCTCTCCCATCCTATTCTTTTTTCAGACCCTTGAAAGCAAACAGCTCCTTTGTTACCTCTTCTGCTCCCTCTCCCACCACTGTCAAGTTAGGGTCTTTCCTCTTCCCACCCTTGCCTCCACTAATTAAATCCCATCTCAAATCATGCCCACACTCTAATTCTGTCCCCCCTCCCAGTCCCCTGGTTTGTCCTGCCATCATACTTTTTTTTTTACTTATGGTATTTTCCCTACTTCCTCACCTTCTTTTTTCCCCAACAGCTGCTCTCAAACCCTGAATCCTTGGTGGCTTAATCCTTCTCTCTGTTCTCATTGCTGTTCATTGTTAATTCAGAAAATCAGCCTCCCCCCATTCCTGCCTCTGCCCCAGTCACAGCATCTTTCCCTCTTACACCACCTCCTCCCCCAGCTACTCCAGCCCCAGTCACAGCAGATACTTCAAACAGATTTCTCTCTCTCCTCCCACATCTGGCTATCACAACCACTTCTCCTGCCATGCTGCTCCACAGCCAGTGTGGTGGTGGTCATCACTTCATGAGATAAACCCCAACTTTGCTCTCAGCTCAGTGCAGCCTCCCACTGCAGTGCTGGGCAGGTGGGGTGGGCTCAGCCACCACCTGTGCACAGCCCAGGTGCACCAGCAGCGGCAAGGACACAGAATATCCTCAGCCAGGACTTCCCAGGGATGATTTGGGGATGACTTTTTGTCCAGTAAGTGCTAAGAAGCCTCCACAGACCTATGTGGTCTATGATGTTTCAAAGTCGTAAAGTGTGGTCCAGTTTGGATAGCTTTTGTCAAGATCCATAAAAGCTAGATTTCCAGTTTGTATGGTGTAAGTGTCTCTGCCAAAAAACAAAGACATGCTTGAAATGGGACCAATGCATTTTTTTTAGCATTCTTCTTGGTAATGTCCTGAATCACTTTCATTTTAACTTTTCATCACTCTGAAAATTATAAGCAAGTGAATCCAAGATATTTTTATAGGAAATACTGTGCAGCCTTAATATGCAGGGGATATTATGCCCCCCTATGCAAAGGAATGTTAATTGTTAGATAATGCAACCATAAAGTATTTCACCTTTTTTCACCTGTGTTTTTCTCATTTCCATTCTCACCAATTATCAAAATCTGCTAATTGCTGCACACTGTGGGCCTCTAATATTTTATTCTTCATTGGAGACCTTTTTGCTGCAGGACAAACTCCTCATTAGCTGGAACTTCCCCTGAATTAATTTATTCAATTGGTGACTGCTGAGTCATAAAAATAGTGGTATTATACTGAGGGCTTAAGTCATAGGCAGTGTTAAAGGAACAATCTGAATTAGTCTGAGCAATATCCTTTTCAGCACAGTGTCATGAACTTCCCTTACACTGATCACGTTTTTTTAACAAAGATGATATTCAGGTTTATTAAAGGTATTTCTCTTATCCTGGTCTTGGGCATTGGCTTGCTAAGTTGCTGAAAAAAAAAAAGCCACAAGATTTATGTCAAAAGTGGAAGTCATTGTGCTCTTTCCCGCAGACAAAGACATCAGCAGAACAGCTCTTGCTGCTTGAATGGCATGAGCAAATCGATTTCTTACATCTGTTTTGGTCAGCCCAGCATTTCCTTTATACTCCACAGGTAGGTTGCAAACTTGCAAATTCAAGGAGACAGTGGAAATTTCCCTGTGAGGGAAGCGTGTCTCTCAACGCTGCCAGGCATGTTGTGGCAGAACAAAGCTGTGACCCATTCTTTCATCTGCCACCCTCAGGGAAGGAAGATCTTTAGAAGTCAATGTCTCATTTATGATTGTGCATTAGAACGGCCTACACTGGTCACAGAGAGAAATTATTTTACAATAATCCTGCAAAAGGAGAGACAGAATCTCTGTAGCTCAGCTGTTGGCCTCACAGGGCTTGGCACCGATCTGGAAATCCGCTGAATAACGTTGGAAACAATATTGTTCCTCGATTTCCAGCTGTACTGGGAGGTAGGTGGTCAGTGCAAAACCTACCCTACCTCCTGCTGCTGCAAGATTGATGCTGTCTGGATCAGGGGGAGGATAGCCCAATTCTGTAAAATAAATAGTCCCCTGCTGTGTCCAGCATAGAGGTGTCATCTCTCCTTGTAGGAGTGTGGCCCCCCTGCAGCCCAGGGTCTAATTGTGTTGCAGGACACTCATTTTTCCCAGTGGAAAGCTGCAAGATGATTTTTTTATTTAAGTGCTTTACCAGACATACCTCACATGCTTGTGGGGTTGTTTCTAATGCTGTCATTATCTAGAAAAATCTTTACGTCATGGTAGAAATTGCATACTTGCTAATGGGGAGCAGGGTTCTTTTCTATGTCTAATTGATGATTGTCAAATTCCAATTTTTCCAGACGGTGGGATGATCCTGAGAAAGTGGGATATTTTTCTTCTGTGTAAAGACACAAATATATGCATGAGCATGCACAGAAATATTATTCAATTCACTAGAACCAGCTGTTGTGAACAAACCACCCACATGTAGCAACTACTCAACAGCAAAAACATTGGTCTCCCCTGTTAATACTCCAGACTGTTGTCTGAACTCCTTCTCCATCTCCTCTGGCCTCTCACTTTTTCAAGAGGACATCTGGGATTTTCACTGCCATCCAAAACCTGATATTTAAGGAAGACCCACCTGGGAGCATCAGCTCCTGTTTTCCTGTTCTTTCATGGGTCCTACTGGTCACTCAGGCCTTGCTGGTGAAACACTCAGATCCAGTTTTATAAACATATAGTGAAGAAATCTTGATGCAACTCAGGGAGGTGACACTTGAATGCCAGTGAGTGACAGAAGAGACCATGGTTTTTCTCTCTGAGATGGACATAACAGTCAGTAGGAGACAAGGCTGTTGACTCCTTGAGTAAATTAGACCCCATGTCATCCTTGGATACACTTTGTTGTTGTTGTTGGGTTTGTGTGCTTGAAAGGCTTAATTCAGACACCCTCAGGCAGCTGTGGCTGAAGGCAGTGGGGGCTGGGAGCTTTTTTCCAGGAGAAGGCAGTGAGTATTTAGCCCAAAGGTGGTGTACTGAGGCCCAGCAGGTACCCAGTAATGCTGGCCTTCCAGGGAAGGGAGAGCCTGGCTCCCTCACTGACTGCAGCACGCTCCTATCCCTTATTTGCAGAGCTAGGAAAAAGGCCTCACCATTGGAGAGTTGTGAAGAATGGGCTGCAGAAGCAGGAGAGCTCTAAATGTGTTTTTGTTACTGACATGAAAAAGGCTGTAATAGCAAGGAAATTAACTGATTCTTGCCAAAGTGTAGTTCACCATCAATGTAAGATTCACCTGTCAGAGGAAAAGAAGTCTTTATCCACCACCTCTGTTTGGGGGACTGTTAAAAAATACCCAACCAAAACGGAGCTGCTTTCAAACAGGGTTTGAATTTGCTGCAATCATGTGCAGAGTACCCTACTGTTCATGGATCCAGCACTAGCATTTGCAGCCTAGCACTGCTGTAAATTCAAGGTGCGATTGCATCAGCTAATATTATTCCTGCTGTTCTCTTTGGTTTGAAATATCACCCGACTCATTTGGGTTAGATACGAGATGCAATTGCCTGGAAGCCTGTGCACACTCCAGAAGGGTGCCTTGCTCATTATATTCACCTTTTCCAATAAAATATCCATGCTATTCCTATGTTGGATCATGTCATCAGGACACTGCACAGGGGTGTGCTTTCATTTTCCCCTTCTGTGAACCCCTTGAGAGGTACCAGGGGCTTTCTAAGGAACTCACATCCTTATGGATTTTCTAAGCCATGGGAAACTCCAAGAAATAAAAGCTCTTCATGGTTTCTGCACTCACCAGGCAGAGGTGCATCTCTCAGCAATTGCAGGAGGTGTGTTGAAAGGAAACAGGGATGAACAGCCCTTCTGTGAGATTTTTAACATACTGGTGGTAAATCTGGGACCCGATGGGTGCTGGGAACCCCAGGGCCATTGCAGAGAAAATGTCAGCTTCCTGATGGCCCTCTGGAATTTTGCCTGCTTCTGGCCTGCCTTTCTGAGGTCCTAACTCCCAATGAGTGTTTCTTCTCTCTTTTCAAAGGTGAGCAGGATTCTGTCCCAGAACCCTGGGCCTCCTGTGCTGCTGGAGGCAGGGAACAGCGTACACAGCCATGCTCACATGGCTGCCAAGGGAAGGGTATGACCTGGTAGCAATAAAACCAGGGCTCTTCCTCAAAGCCTTCCTGCAGACTGAAAGAGGGGTAGGTATGAGCTGCTAGAGGGAACTAAAAATAGACAGTCTCTTCTCTGAGTAGACGAGGGATCCTGGGAAGAAGAGGCCACATTCTTCATCGGCATGTAAGAGAGTAGGTTGGAGAAGGGAAGGAAGCACAGCTACTAGCTAGAAGATAGCACTGGCATGAGAACAAGTAGACAAAAATAGGCTATGAAAAAATGTGGGCTGCAGATCAGAAACAAGTTTCCTTCTGTCAAAGTGAAGTTCTTGAATAACCTGCCAAGAAAATTCCCAATGACTTAAGATGGACTGTGATAAATTAACAAGAGGGACTTTATGACTCACTGTTTGTCATTGCTGGGAAATATGATGATGACTAGGAGATCCCTTCTAGCCCCACATTCCTGCTGGTATGATAACAGAGGAATCTGTGTAGGGTGCAATAAATGCTGAATCACTGAGTGCTTTATCTAGCTGCCTGGCAGGACAAAGTCCCTCGTACCCATCCTGTCTGCAAGAATTTCCAGTACAAAAAAACCCCAACAAACCTTACGTAAATGGTTGTGCTCTGGCAGCACAAAGCACGCAGCTACGGATGCCTGAGTTAGAAGAAAACCAGCTCAGCTTCATGCACCTCTACACAGGGGAAAGGTGGTGGTGTGGGTGTGAAAGCAAGGAACCCCACTGTAAACACTGAGAGGTGAATGTGCTCCAGCAGTTTCAATACACAGTGTCCATGAGAGAAAGAAACTCTTGGAAGCATGTGGCAGTGTCCCCTGCACTTGCCCAGCCAGGTGTGTTCAGGGATCGATCAGGTCCATAGGGCATGACCGTGTCACGTAGCAGAAAGTCCCTGCAGTGAACATCAACTACTGAGCTGTCCACAGTTCTCCTGTCATGCCAGCATCCACAATTCTTTCGATGGTATTTTTTCCCTGTCTCCATGGAGTTCCCCAAGCACTTCTGCCTGAGCACAAGGCCAGCAATCAGGATGCAGCTTGCACTGATGGGTTTGGTGCCTCTCAAGTGGCTGCAAGCACAGACGTTGGGGTAACAGCAGCAGCTGGCAATTGAGCAGTGCAGAGCTGGAGGCAGAGGCCAAGAGGACAGCCCTGAAAAACCAGACAAGGGAAGAGATAGGCCTGGTTTCTTGGCTCAGGAGAACAAAACTGCTCAGGAGGAGAGCACTTCTCCACAGCCCTCATGGCCGCCAGACTCAAGGAAAACTTTTCTGGAGCTTCTTCCAGACTTATGGAGGTCATGTACAGATGTGGGTGCTCCCTCACCTCCTGAAAACCTGCAGCACAGGCTACTTGGAGTTGTAGGGCCCCTGACTTCTGCTCCCCACTGTGCCACAGGAGTGTCTCCACACAGATGTGGCACCACTGTGTCCAGGGATCGCACAGTCTGGTTACTCTAGGCAAAGGACACCAGAAGGTTCTCTCTCCTGCAGTACTTTCAAACACTCATTATTTCTCATAGTTCCACCTAGTATCAAAGATCAGAGCAAGAAGTTCCCAGAGATCCCAGCTGCTAATGCCAACAGGAGGCAGTGGGGAAACCTCCACACCAATGGTGAGCACTCCCATGGCAGAGAGCCTGTCATAATCCCTCTCTTCCATAGCTAACAAAGCTCTTATTCATCTTTTTTCCTCTTTTCTTTCTCTTTTCTTTTTTCTTTTACTAGACAACTGAATCACAATCAATTTTTTTATTTCCTAAGCAGTGGCAAGCTGTCAGGGTAACAGAGGCAGACTGAGCCATGGCTTCCTTACCTTCCCGCCTCTTGCCAAGCAGGCATGGAGAGATCTCATCCTGGCTCTGACATGACCCTTCCCCTAAACAGCAGTCAGCAAGGAAAGGGCCCAAAACTGAACACAATATTGGAGCTGTGACCTCAGCAGTGCTGAATACAGGGGGATGATCACTGCCTGGTCCTGCTGGGCACACTATTTATGACACAAACCACAGGGCTCTTGGCCTTCTGAGTAGGTGCATTCACGGGCTGTGCAGTTTTCAGGTGGTGGCTGCTGGTCACTGCACAGAAAAGCAACGACCTCAAATTCCAGCAGTGAGTTTCCAAACAAACCCTAGGTTCAAAGTCCTCTGGAGGGTTTTTCTGCATTCACCAGTGGATTTAAAGTTAATTTTTATATCAGCCGCTTCCAGGTGGGTTCATGGTTGATCCTTTCCTTTAACTGTGCTGCAGTATTTCCCAGCCCCAGAGCAAAGTGTTATTCTAAACACGTTTGGGGGTGGGGAGAGGTTTTGACCCACATTTAATAGGGTCCCTGGAGCGTGCTTGTCTCCCCGCCTTGTCCCAGCGTGGCGATGCCGTGGATGTCCTCGGTGTTTGCCGGCACGCCCGGCGTGGCAGCAGCAGCACCTGCTGCGAGCGCTGCAGAACTGCAGGCGGCTGCAGGGCACGGGCACCGAGATCCCGAGTAGATCCCCAGTCCCACTGCAGGGAGCCGGCAGGGTTTGCCCTGCACACGCAGGGGACCCTCCAGTCAGTGCACTTCTCCCACGCCAGAGCCACAAGTGCTCAGACAAAACTGAAAGAGAGCGGTTTCTGTTAGCAAAAAAAGCGACCAAAAAAAAAAAAAGGGTTACACTCTGTCTGGGGTGTTTCCATTTTAAAGCAAACAGGGGCTGTGGGAATATTGTTCCTCATAAGATTACTGAGTTTGATGATTTGCCCTACATGCAAGCTTGGAAAATGGCAGAGAAAACAGGGGGGGAAAAAGTGACACCAGTGAAGAGAGAGAAGTGAGGGATTTCATCATTTGGGTAATGTGGAGGGCAGTGCTAACATGCTTTGTTCAAAAGCAGCTCTGGGATTCCTCTGACACCTGCTTTTTTAATCAAGCCCTTCTCCAGAAGGTTTATATTGCACTGGACATCAGGTCTCAGCATCCTGAACTTCTGTGGAAGCAACGATAAGCTCAAATGCCACGATAAATATCCCAAAAAGGCACACACACTGGATTTACTGTTCTTGGTGTTTCTAAGATAAAAATTAACAGAGCATATTAATTTAAACAAACCTTATTCCAGACTATATCATCCATACAAAGACAGACAGAAGGGCACAAGATCCAGAAATCAAGGTAAAAAAAGAAACCCCTTTTCAGATCCTCCTTTACAATGGCTAGCTTGTCTTTCCCTTCAGCTCTGACCTGAGTCTCACCGACAACGATGCACCTGAAGAACACAAAATGCAAAGACACCTCCACAGACATCACCTTTGGACTCCATTTTCCCGTTCAGATGCCACAAAAAAAACCCCACCAAAACCCAAAAGTTTGCTGTGCACCCCCCCTTCCAAAGTCCTTGTTTTGCCTGGAAGCAGCACACCCCAGGTGCAGGGCCGCCTGCAGCTGCTTCTGGCATCCATCTCCCATCCCCAGCTGGGGTGATGCCAGAGGGATGCTCTGCCTGGGCAGCCTCAGGGGAAGGAGTGTCCTGTCGGTCCATATGGAGAGGTGTGCAAGAAGCCATGGTTGTTTCTGAGGCAGGATGCTGCTCCCTGCCAGAGCAAATCACGCAGGTCTCACAGGGAAAGCTCTCTGAGGAGATGAAGTTTGGGCTCTCACACACCCCCAGCCCCGGTTTCTGCACTGCTGGCACCAGGATGGACAGAACTGCTGCTACCTGTGGGACACAGGCTGCTGCCCAGAGCAGCCAGGACAAGGCCACTGCCACCTCCCCGAGTGCTGCCAAGCCCCTCTCAGCCAAACTCAGGCTGCAGGCACGGCTGACCAGGCTGAGGCTGACACCGCAGATCAGAATGGGGCAAATCCCCACATTCCAGAACAAGGCACATTCCCCAGAGGGATGTGTGGCTTTAGCACTGCAGAGAACACACAGTGTTTTGGGGGTGGGAGGGCACTTGCCTTTGGAGCAGGGGTGCTCCCAGTCACACGAAAGTGGGTTTCAGATCCTCTTTGAAATTCACCACAGGCTGGGGCCCGCCGTGGTGCTCTGTCTGGTGATCCTCACAGTCACTGGGCTCTGTGTCCGTGTCCGTGCTGCTGCTGTCCAGGGAGCCACGAGGGCTCTGGAAGCAAACCTCGCAGCAGGGTCGGTGGCAGCCATGAAACACCTCCTCAGAGCTGCTGCTGCTGCTGGAGTCAGAGTCTGGGTAGTAGTACAGCGAGCGCAAGGAGGGCTCCGCGGGGCCCCTGGGCGTGCCCGGCCGCCGCCGCCGCTCCTGCGGGATGCTCGGTGAGGCACCCTGGCATCCCTGAGGCACCCTGGGCCATCCCTGCCACCCCTCTGGCTGCAGGCTGGCCTCCCTCGGGATGGCTGCAGGGGATGGTGCTGGGCCGTGAAGGAGCCCTCTGCCAGCCGTGTCCCCTCCCTTTCCCAGGGAGTTTTGTGCAGACTCCCCACGGCCCCAGCTGCCCACCTCCTTCACCCTGCAGCTGGCACGAGGGGATACGTGTCCAGGGAAGCGTGTGAAGGCAGGGGGCAATGGGATCCTCCTTTGAAGCCTTGCCAGGTAGGGGCTGAGGGCTGTGTGGATGCCTGGGTAGCCCCCCTGCCCCGCCCGTGTTTCTCCCTGCTCGCCTGAGGTGCCCCGGTTGCCGAGTGGGGGTCCTGCAGATAAGGCTGGGCTGTGGTTTTTGCCATCCAGGCTTAACTCTTGCAAGATTTCCCACAGCTTCTCGCTGTTTACATAGCTGACTTTGGGGGACGACTCCCAGGCTACACCAGTTGAATTGTCCTGGCCTGGCAGCTGCTCCGGAGGCTGCTCCTGCACTGCAGGTGTCCCACACTCCTGGAGATCTTTCAGGCCACGTTCAATGCTGTCCCCTCCATTAAAAAGCAGCACCTGAGTGCAAACAGGCTCCTGGGTTGCATCTTTCTGGAGGGCCTGAGCATTGCTGCCAGGAGGTGATGAACCCAGCAAGCAGGGGGGCTGCCATCCATCCCTCTCTGGATCCGGGGGGCAGCAGTCCCCTGGTGCATCCCCAGGCTGCCCTGAGCTCCAGGTGCAGGGAGCTGCTGGCAGCACACGGGGGTCGCAGCCGCTCTCCGCAGACATCAGCCTCATCAGCTTCTCCTTGGCGCTGCTCACTTGCTCCTGCAGGCTTTCGATCACGGCGTTTTTCTGTGTCAAACAAATAAGCCTGTCAAGTGTGGGGCGGGCAGGGAGGAGGAAAACGCTGCCAATTTGGAAGCAGACACTGCCAGAAAACAAATCACCCCTCTCTGCATGGCAAGAGCCACACCAGCAGCATGTGTGACCTCAGCCTCCCCTGCAGCCCCCCAGACGTGTGTACGGGAAGGGGCTCACTGGGCAGGCAGCTCTTCAGGCTGGGGCGTTCCTGCCCATGCAGTGCAGGTGACAGAGCAGGAGCCTGGGGGCTTTTCTGAGACAGAGCATTTCCCCTCTAAATTAACCATGTTTGACAAGGCTGTGGGAACCCAGCTCTCTTGCACTCCTCCCTACAGAATTTTTTTAACCCCTCCAAATTATGCCTAAATTGTGGTGCTTTGGAGTGTGACAAAACAAAGCAGCTCTTCCCCTCAGGAAGGAAGAGGGTGGTGAGGGATCACCAGTGTGGACAGGGGTGTAAAAAAGGGCTTCCCACCCTGCAAAGCCTTCAGCCCACAAAAGGGAAGGGGGGAAGCTGGAGGAGGGGGACTGGCAGAGCCCCGTACCTCAGTGAGCAGCCGCTTCATAGAGTTTTTCTCCCCTATGAGCTGGTAGAGCTGCTCCTCGCTGTACACTGAGCGGCAGCTCCTGCTCGGGCTGGTGAAATATTTTGCCATGTGGCTCATGGTTTGGCTTTCCTCTTCAAAGGCTTTCCACTGCTTGAGCTGGGGAGTAGAAGAGGGTGTTATCCACAGAGCCCCGGCCGACACAGCGGGAGGCAGGCGCAGCTCAAGCGCGAAGGAGACAAAGGGATGGAGAGGGGGAGACAAAGGCAGGGTGGAGCAGAGACAGCCAGCCAGAGATGGCTGGGCGAGGGGCTGCAGTGTCACTTGGAGCCTCCCACCCATCTGAGCCCTACCCTGTTCCTGGCTCCAGCTTTTAATGCAGGAGAGGGTCAGTGCCTGGCTGCACCGAGACTGCTGAGCACACTGTAAAAGCCCCCTCCCTCTTCTCCCCACTCCCTGACTCCATGACAGACAAAGACAGTGTCATGCCTGCCCCCTTATCCCTGAATCACTGGTGACAAGCTGAAAACCAGCAATGTTTAATATCTATTTGCTCATCTAGTGTCTGCCTGGAAGCCTTGTGCAGCTCAGCTCCAGCTGTTTATTGATCTCAGATGAGCTATAGAAAAGCAAACCCATTAGGAAAAACAAGGTAATGAATTAAAAGATCCAAGTTAAATAAAATGTTCAAGGGCCCCAGGGTCCCAAAGAAAAATGGTACAGGCAGAGTGAAAGTACAGCTCATCAGCTTCTCTACCCTCAGTCCAAGGGACCTGGTGCTCCAGCAGGCCTGGAGCTCACCAGAGGGGGTTTGGATCCTTGCTCCCAAAGGCTGCTCTGCCCCAAGAGGCAGGAGGGGACCTCTGGAAATCATCCCAAGTGCCCTGCTCAAGCAATGTCAGAGGGAGCAGCCTGCTCATGACTGTGTCCAACTGGGCCTTGAGTATCTCCAAGGATGAAGACTCCACAGCCTCTCTGGGCATTCTGCTCCAGTGCTTTACAACTTTCACAGAAAAAACTTCAGCCTTTTCCTCATGTTTAAATAGAATTTCCTGTGTTTCAGTTTGTGCCCATTGTCCCCTGTCCTGTCAGTGGATACCACTGAGAAGAGCCTTGCTCCCCCTTCCCTATTCCACCCCCATCGATATTTATATACATTGCTGAGATCCCCTGAGCCCTCCCTTGCACAGATGTGCCTTCCTCAGCTTCACCTCTTCCTCCCTTTCTCACCTCATGTCCTTGAGCCCAAACATCCCTCCAAACATTCAACTAAGTAAATAGCTGTTTCCCTTCCCTGTAACAATGGGAGCATTATTCCCACTAACGTGGTGGCCAGGCACACCAGGCTGCTCCTGGAGGACACAGGAAGCAGAAGTGCCTCAGCTCACCACAAAAGGCTTCCTTTAAACACCTCCTCCTCCTCCTGGCTTGTGGGAAAGCCCAGCTTCCTTCTTCAAAAGTGCAGAGGAGGACAGCCTCCCCTGGGGAAGTCTCTGAGAGTGGCTGGGCCATCTGAATGGTCTGTGCCCATCGCTGCCAGTGGCAGGAGCTCCTGGTGCAAGTGGGCACGTGAGGCATGAGGGAAGGACAAGTGCACAAAGGACACATCCCACCACCTGCATGGAGCAGGAGGAGGAGGCCAGTGGCTGCCTCGCCTCATGTGTGCTGTCTGCGTGGCTGTCACCTGGGGCACGTTCCTGCAGGAGGGTTTCTGAGCAGCAGTGCTGCACTCCTTGGAGACTCTCCATGACATAAAGGGGACAAGGAACAAGAAAGCTGGAGATGGACATTTTAGAAGGGCACAGTGATAGGACAAAGGAGAATGCCTTTAAACTGAAAAGAGAGTAGTTTAGATTAGATACAAGAAAGAAATTCTTCACTATGATAGTGGTGAGACACTGGATCAGGCTTGCCCAGGGAAGTTGTGGATAGCCCAATCCCTGGAAACATTTAAGGTCAGTCTGAATGGCACTATGAGCAGCCTGGTCTGGTGGAAGCTTCTCTGCCCACAGCAGGGGTGTTGGAACCAGATGATCTTTAGGTCTCTTCCAATACAAACAATTCTGTGATTCTTTGAGACTCTGGGAACTTGCTTGGGGAAGCAGAACCACCAGGGTGGGGTGGGGCTTGGAGAACGAGCTGTACAGGTGAGTCCAAACATTTGGGGGAAAAAAGCAGGAAAGTGAATGCATTGACGCCCACGGTTGCCGTTGTTAAACTCCTAAAACGTGCCTATTTCCAGCCAAGTGACAGGACAGAGGTGGCAGCATACCTGTGGGACAAAGATGAAGCAGTTGATGGTGGTTGTACACACAAAGATGCCTCCAGAGGTAAAACCAAACAGCAGATTGTGCCAAGCACGGAAGAAACGGTGAACTAAGCAGATGGTGCCAGCAGCCAGGAAAACCAGGTTGACCCCGACGATGAGTGTCAAGGACTGGTTCACTGGAGAGGAGCTGACATTGTCGGTCAGACCGGCCAAGTAGGTCCCGTACAGCAGGAGGATACTCTGGAAACAGAAAAAAGAGGTTTCCAGAGTGTGGAAAATTACAGGCTGATGGTGTCAAGCCCCATGTCGCACCAAGCCCGGTGAGCTCAGATCGCGCTCAGCGCAATCCTAATTAATGCTCTTTGATCTGTAATGCAGACCTGCAACGTGCGGCGGTGACGCCGCGGCAAACGCCCGGCACGCTGCTGCAGGCAGGAGGGGCTGGGGACACAGGGCAGCAGTGAGGGCACTGTGGGCACGGGGGGTCCCAACCAAAGGGCGTGAAGAGCCAAGAGTCGCAGGTCAGCAGGTGCTGCCACAGAGCAGGGGATGGCAGGGAGAAATTGTGAAAACCACTCCTTGGGCAGCCTGGAGCAGGAGAAGCAAAGGCAGACAAACAGGAAGCAGGGATCCCTACAGGGATGAAGCAGTGGGTGCCATCAAGGAGCAATACCTCTGAAGGAGCAGGAAAGATACCCAGAAGGAATTCAAAAAACAAGGCAAAGAGATATGGAGGTTTAGACTGGAGGGAAGAGGATGTACTTGGTGCCTCTTTAAATAGCAATAATCCAGGAAACTACCATGTGCAATTCTTTTCCCTTCCCTTGGCTGTTTCCTGACTCCAGCAGCAGGGAAGGGCACTACAGAAGTGCCTCTACAGAGGCTCTCCCTCCCCCCGAGTAGAGCAGCTGTTTCAGAGAAGGCTGTCTCACCACCCTCCTCCTCAAGGGTCTCATGCATGCATTTTGCCAGTGTGCTCAGGATAAAACTACCCAGCAGGATAAGCATCTCCTTCCCTAGATGACATTAGCAGGAAACACAAAGTATTTTTTGCCTGCCTCCATAGAACTGAGCATGGTTTGCCTTCAGGATCATTTGGAAATACCATCTAACAAAGTCCCAGCTCCTGCAAGGACCTGGAATACAGGGAATGTGACATACATTATTCCTGTGCTACCCAGGAAGTGTCAGCCTTTTACTAAGAGTCATTGTTATTTGGGCATCAAGAAGTGCTTTGTGGCATGAGATGCAGATGGTTGTTAGACCCTTGTGAACTCCCCTGTGCTGTGCCTGTTGGTGACTGTGATGGCCACTGCCAGGCCTAAGGCCTGGAGGGACACAAGCAAGGGACATTCATGTCCAGATCTCTGGTGAGACTCCCAACTTCAAAGCAGCAGAAGTCTCAGGGTGGGGTTGTAAGAGTGAAACTTGCCTTGCTGGGAACTGGGCTGGTGCCTGACCTTGCTCTGTGGAATCTGCACTGGATCATAACTGTGTCCACCATGGGGCACCTCCAAACAGCCCAAAGGCAAGGCAACCCCTAATCCCTGAGCAGGAAAAAACCAGCACCAAAGTCCCATTTAAATTCATACAGTCTATCTGGGACACAGACAACAGCACTGCGTCTCCTAAACTAGGACTCTCAGTGGTTTGTTTGTTTGTTTTAAACTTGAGCAGAGGACTTTGCTTCTAATTCCAGGCATGTCCTTGGCAAGTCATTTCTGTTCATTGCTCTGTGCCAGTAAAACCAGGATAATACACTGAGTGTCTTCCCAAAGGGCTGAGCACATTAATGCTGTGGATGCTAAGTGGTGCAATGTATGCAGAGATAAAGCCTACACTCACATTAGTGTAAATCCAGACTAACTCCAGAGAAATCACCAAGGAAATACTCCATGACCCCCAGTAAGCAGGAAGGAACAGGGCCAGATTCAACACAACATTAAAAAGATTACCTGGAACTGATTATGGGGATGTTTTATTTCCAAAAGGATTTTGTAAGGGCTGTAGGCAGAGGCATTACCTCTCTAGACCCTAACACAAACTGCAGACAAAATCAGAGGTGGAGACACAGCACTGAAAGCCCAGGTAATGCCTACATTCCCTAACAGCAGAGGACTTTTAAGGACTTTGTCATTAAGTGTAGAAGGACTTGGCTGTGTTGTGAGGTCCCTTTCTGCTCTTTTTCCTATGATTCTGGGTAGATGGTCAATGAGTATTACATTACAGTGAATCACAAAGAAAGTGCCTGTGCTGCATGCAGAGATTAAGCCATTCCCAAAAAAAGGCTGTGATGTCACAAGCTTCATCAACATCAGCTTTCTGAAATGTGTCCAGCCTCTGCCATACCAGAGACACATGAGACCACAGATAATTACAGTGATAATTATACAACATAGTTACCTCAGTATAACTAACACTGCTGGAAGAAGACTGGCCATGTGCAGAGATTCACCAGTGAAAGTGCACTCAGAGGTATAATTAACCCGATAAGCATCCTGCAGAGGTGGGGACCAAGCACTTGTCATCAGCACCTCCTTGGTTTGAAGTCACAGGACACAGAGATTGAGCCACCTCGGCAGTGGCCATTCACTGGAGTCTTTAGGGAAGGAGTGTAGATGTAAAGACCAGGAAGATGTTGAGTTTCAAGAAGTGAGATGAAGCTCAGAGGGGTGCCGGGAGAGATCCTGAGAGACTGTATGTGCACAGTGTACATAGAGGAGATGGCGAAGCAAGGAGAACGCAGCTAGCAGGGCTTTCACCCTTCCCAAGATGGGAAGGGCTGGAAACAGGAAGGCTTATGAGATGAACAGGAGTAGCTGGGATCTGCAGTGGGCATGTAGCTTGGGAGGGCAGCGAAGTGACAAATGCTGCGAGACAGTTTAGGCTGAAAGACAGGGAGGAGGTGAGATACAATGCAAGAAGCACTCAAGAGGGTACATACCTTAAAGCCTAAAATGAGAACGAGCCAAAGGTCGGAATAGAGCGATGCACAGGACTGCACCCGGCTCACGGAGCACGTCATGCCTTTCTCTGTGGCCTACAAGGCAAGGCAGAGGCACAAGTGAAGGCTGGCACAGACCAATGGGAAGAAGCTGGTCTCCTATGTAAATTTCTGAAAGGAGAGGCCAAAAGCTGGTGCTACCAGGGGCAGAGTCTTAAAGCAAGATGATTTTGGCCTTCTGCTGCCTACAGGGCTGGTTAAACATTTGTCTAAAGCAGATGCCTTGGAGCCCTCCTGTGCCATGCAGGTGATCTGCACAGACCTGGAAATTTTGCAGTGGACTCTCACCTCTGTAATAGACCAGACATAAACCAAATCCAGAGTGCCCAGAAGGTTTTCTGCTTCGTTTTTCTTTCTGTTGTTTCTCAAAGACCACCTCCAAATGCCTGGCCACCCACTAACTCTGTTCACAGAGCTCAGGGAGGACACAGCAATACCCCACCCTGCCTTCCCCATCCTTTTACCCGCAGGGAGACGCTGAGGCTTCGGAAGCACTGGACTGGGTCAGAGAACACCCAGGTCAAGAGCAAGACAGTGTCTGCCAGCACCAGCGCTGCCACCATGGCCAGCAACTGCAGGTCTTTGATAATCTGCAAACATGCAAGAAACAAAAGTTACTATGGGGAAGGAATGGTCACCAATGACCTCCATCCCCCTCGGGTCCCTTTCTGTTGTTTCTTTCAAGTGGCACATCTATCCTACTACTTCGCCCAGAGAGGTGTCCAGCACCGACATTTGAGTTGGCCACAAGATCTCTGTCTTCAACTCCCAAATTCTTGGAGACCTAATCAGGCTTGAGACGAGGTATAAACTCTGCCTGATGGTGTGGATAGCAGGTAAATGCTATGACAGAAAACAGTTCTTCCAAAACAAGACTATCATCCCTTATGACCATATCACCAGCAGAGACAAAAAGGGCAGACAAAAACACCTGGTACGAGCATCATTTTGCAAATTTAACACAGATCCCAGTGTGAAACAGGAATCCTTGTGATACCCAGTTCCCCTGCATAGCCTCTTGTCCCATCTTTCATCTGAGACCTACTTTTTTCACTGCTGGAAAGTGACTACTGAAAGCTGTAACTGCACTTTTTTGTGCACAAATTTTCCATTTCCCTCCCAGTTTCTGAATCCCCATCCTTAAGTGCTGCAAAGGAGAGCCCAGCACTCCCTTCTTGCCTTCAAGAGCAGAACGGATCCACCTGGGGATGGCCCTAGATCAGATACTTTTGAGGACACCTGGTTTATTTTCATCCCACAAAAACAGCTCATTGTTTTTGTGGGATGAAAATAGACCTGAACACAAACATTGGTGCGTAGTGTAACAAAGGCATGTGGCCAGTGTAAAATGAGAACATTGCTTGGTGATGGGGCTGGGACTCCACTGGGGAAGAGGCAGGGCACCCACTTGCCTGTGGAGCGGGAAAGCTCTTGCCTCATTGTGCAGGAATAAATGAAGGGCCCATGCCCAGGCAGGTGTGAAACCAGACCTGTGATTGTGGCATCCATCCCTGTCATGTGCCAGTTCCATCTGCTATCCCACTCTGGTTTGGGACTTGCTGGTGTTTGCCCTCCATGGAAAGTCTGTCCTCCCCTTCGCGCCTCAGTGCCGGGTACTCACCACGCGCTTGTCGGGCACCCGCTGGGTGAACACCTTGTAGAGCCTCCAGCTCTTCCCCAGCACAGGCCCGAACACCAGCGAGGTCCCCACGCACAGCAGGCACAGCCTCACCTGCAGGGGCACAGCAAGGGGCTAAAGGGGCTCAGGGACACCACACACCCTCCCAGCCTGGGCTGCAGCGAGGATGGCCGAAGGAGACAGCAGAAGACAGAAGTCTTCTGACTTCTGGAGGGTGATACCAGATACTAGAAAGCTGTCTACAGGGTGAAATAAATTCAAAGGCAAGCACTCCTCTGTAGGCATGCCTGCTGCCTACCTAGAGACTCTCACTGGAAGGGCAGGCAGGGAGAGACAAGCAGCTTGTGAGCAGCAGGGGCACAGAAAGTCCCAGCACCCATAAATCACTTGCTGGCACCTCTGTTAATTATCCTCAGGGCAGTGGCTGAGCACGATGCAGGGTGTGCTCCATCCCACTCTCCCACATGGGTGCATGCCCAGTTCTCAGTCTGGCAGGGTGGCTGCCTCAGGCCAGGACATGGGGGCTCATCACACAGGCGAGTGTTTTGATGAAGATCTGCTCTGCAGCCAAAAAACTCACCCAGAGCACCTGTGCTGTGTCAGGCAGTGGTGGCTGTGTGGAGGGTCCCATCTCCCTTTGTGCTGCCCTCTGCCTGCTGCACTTGTACAAATCCAGCAGCCTGTCTGCCTGCAGGACCTGTCCCCAGGGACCTCGGTGCAGATGTGGTTTGCAAAACAGCAAAGGCCCCATTCAGACAGAAAGTGTCTGGCTGCCTTTTGTGTATGTGAAAGCCACAGCCCAGCTGAGCAACACGGTGGTGACAGGCTGTGGCTGGGACAGAGCATGTACAGGTGACAGCTGGCTGGGAGAGAGCACATACAAACAGGCCTGTACATGTGTCAAGGTGCCCATCCCAGCCAAGCCCCTGCTCACCTGAATTAGCTTTTCCATTGAGTCTCCAGATGGCAGGCTCTGCTCCTGAATCCCAAAGAGGTAAGCACTTGTGTAAGTCAAGCCACTGCCCAGCAGGGTCACAATGTTGAGATTGGGGCTGGACATCTTCACAATCCTCCAGGAAACAAAGCAGGGGATTTGGTGACAGTTACTGAGCATCATGCCCTGGCAGCACTGGGGTGAGGTCCCCTTACAGAGATGATGACGGTCACAAGGAATGCTGACACACTGTCCACCCCCAGCCTGTGCTGTTCGCCACTGCCCCAAAAGCTCAGCCATCACTCCATGGTCCCACCCTCTCCCTTTTCTTGCTGGAGTGCTTCACAATCCTTCAAGTATTCATTTAGCCTATGCCAACACTTCTGCTGCAGAGGGACAGAGGTGGAAAACCACACCAATACAGCCCAGGGTGACAGTCCCCAGCAGTAAGCTCCAGGTGCAAGAGCTATGTGTGCCTCCAGAACAGGCCCTTCCCACTGCTCCTTCCTCTGAGGAGGTATCTCCACACTCAGCACAGGAAGCTGCCAGCAATGTTCAGGTTACAGTCTCCCCTCTGTAATTTCACCTCATCACTCATAATCCGGTAACTGTATTCAGGGAGGGGAGAATCAACCCACTGATCTCTTATGACCTGTCACCCTTCCCCAGCCAGCCTACTGAGTGAAAGCTGCACCTCCTGCCACCCTCCCCAACAGCTCTGCTCCTTCAACCTGCTGCCAAGTCATTACTTTTCTCTCTCCTTGAGCTCCTTCCTGCTGTCTTCCAGCCACAAAGCCTGGGGTTCAACTTGTCTCTCTCCCTCCCTGCCTTCCTCACCATGTCTCAGCCCTTGGAGAAAGATATTCACCAGCTCATGCTGTCAGCTGCAGCTGAGAAAGGTCTCCTCTGCCTTGCCAGGTTCAGGAGGCAGACCAGTATTTATTTACCGCAGGGTAAATAAATAACACACATTCATTACAGCACGTTCCGAGAACATAAATTCAAGCGGCCACTGAACTCAACACCACTCAGTAAATGAAGTGCTTCAGACTGGGATGCAGGTCATGCAGCAGGCACAGGACTCTCAACACAAACCCTTATGGGCAGGACCCTCCTGA
The DNA here is from genome assembly GCF_028551555.1 of Melozone crissalis. Taxonomy (NCBI): domain Eukaryota; kingdom Metazoa; phylum Chordata; class Aves; order Passeriformes; family Passerellidae; genus Melozone; species Melozone crissalis. Next base: position 15,168,609 of record NW_026535786.1, on the reverse strand, counting down.
CTGCACCGTGGTTGTCAGGAGCATTAAATTCCTTAAAGCCACCAGAGAAGTCCAACAACATCAGTGCAGGCTGCACTCAGATGTACCTCTGTGTGAAACAGAGGCACATGGAGAGCAAAGGCTTCGCCTGGTGAAGCCTGGGAGAGGGATGTATCCCTGGAGGCAACTGAAATACCAAGGAGCCAATGAGGCTGAGGAGAAGGTGGCAAAGAGGCAGCAGAGACATCCAGAATTGCTGAGGAAGGATCAGCACTGGCTGAGACAGGTTGAGCTATGAGGAACTGCCGAGCCTTCTGCTGGATTTATGCTGCCTTCAGAGGAGCAGGACTTTTTATCAGAGCAGACTGAACAGCACCAAAAAAAGTCTACACTTCACCACCAGCTTCTCTGAGTAATGGAGATCATGTTCTCCACCAATACAAGCAACCACCAAGAGCAAAAAGGGTTATCAATATCTTCAAAGTATGAGTGGCCCAACAGCAGGGAGGACATGGCTCACTGTGGGGAGTATGATGGCCTTGCTGTGGGGCTGTGCTGCTCCAATGCTCTCAAGCACGTGGAGTAGAATTGAGCTCTCCTTTTACCCACTCCTGTTGATGGTTTTATTGAGTAGCACCTGGATGAGACCATGCATCACTGTCTGTGCCAGAGGGCACCCATACAGTCATAGAACTTTCCATTAAGGTTGGAAAAGACCTCCAAGACCATCAAGTGCAACCTTTGACCAAACACCACTATGAGAACTAAACCACAGCACTAAGTGCCACATCCAGTCTTGACCACTTCCAGATATGGTTATTCCACCACTTCCCTGGGCAGCCTGTTCCAATGCTTGACAACCTTTTTGGAGAAAAAATTATTGCTGGTGCCCAACCTGAACCTCCCCTGATGTATTTCCTGAGACCATTTCCTTTCATCCTGTCTACAGCTCCCTGCCTTGGGAAGGAAAGGAGCAGTCCAAACAGGACTGTCTCCCCCAGTGATCAAAACTCTGTGTGATGGAAGAAGCTGAAACATCCCTGGCACTGCCCTTTCTTGCCCTGTGCTGCTCCTTCAGGCTTACACCCTCCTGATCCTTAGCTGGTCATCAGCTCGGAGCTTGCTCCTGAAAGAGCCTGACTCTGCTACTCCAGCTCAGGGGAAACCTCCCAGGAGGAAAGGGATGCCCTTACCTGTTTTTCCTGAAGCGAATAGTGAAGATGAAAAAGAAGAGTGCTAGCAGGACTCCTCCAGTCAGGAATGTCCACACAACTCCCAGGAGACCAGCAGAGAAGGATGGGGAGCTCTTCATACTGTGGTCAAACGATGTCTGCAGGAAGCAAAAGGGGTAAGGAAGAAGAGGACATTGCTGGGGCTCTTAGCAAAGAAGGCTCCTACTCCAGCATGATCCACAGTTATCCTGCTCAGCCAGAACCCACAGCTCCCAGTAAGAAGACACTCTGGCACCAGACCAAGTCCTGCAGGTAGGGCCACTGAGATGTGTGTGGACAGGACATGTGCTCTGTCACTTGCTGAGTGTTCAGGAGGACATAGCAGTCCAAGAGCCCTCCTCTTATGCCAACTAGCCAAATCCATAGTGAAGCTGTACAAGGGATTCATAAATCCCAAGCAGCCCTGCCTCTGAAACACAGGAACATGGACACTGGTTCCCCACTGTCCTCTGGAAGGAAATCTTTGGAGGAAGGCCCTGTGGTGCCCCAGTTGGTATCATGCTTCTTTAGATGCTTCTTGGCTCCCCCCCTTACCCCTCCCTGCAGCAGACACCTGATCAGCTAGAGGACGTGCCTGGGAGCCAGCAGCAGAGCTGCCAGTCGGGGCAGGAGCACAGCACAGGGAGTGTGACAGCGTTTTTCAGAGGTGGTGACACACTGAGCTGGAATCCACCCGTCTCCCTGCCGGATGGAAACTAACTTGGTCCCAGGCAGGCATCAGCTGAGAACTGGCTTTGGAGGGACACTCCCAAAGTGGGTATGATGGAGGCACCTCTCCCCTTACACACAAACCACCCTATGGGTTTAAATCTCCATTTAAAATAATCTCTGATATCTCCTTATTAACATAAAACGGATAAAATGATCCCACGTGAAACAAGAAACCACTTCCGCTACTGATCTAAAATGCTCCAGCATTTTCAACAGGGTGTGCATGTGTGGGTTACCAACTTCTTTTTCCTTAAAAAAAGCATCACTTCAATAAAAGTGCTGGAATATCCCCTTTAAGGGGGGAGGGAGAAGAATGGGGTTTGAGCTGGGATCACACACCTCCTCACTAACTTCTCTGGGGCTGAGTCCTCTCTCAGGTATTCCTGCATCCAATTTCTATTGCAGAAGACAGTTAACACTGCCCCAAACTCCCAATTTTTCCTTCAAGGTCTGAGCTGTTTCTGCTTCCAACCTTGCTAGAAATAAATCTTCAGGCAGAAGAAAGGCATTCGTTCAGAGCCAACGCCTCATGTCCCTCTTCCCCAGCCAGGCTTCATCTCCTCTGGGCGAGCAAGAACAACGCACAGCTTGCAGAATTAAAGCCACCACATAATTCTTGACACAAAAACGTGTCACTGCCACATGAGCATAGCTGATCTGCAGGCTCCTGGCAGCTCACATGCTGGAGCCACGCTGGTCAGAGGGCAACTGGGAAAGGCAAACCCCTGCCTGGGAGAGATATCCAGCTGAGAGCTGCTGCTGCTGGGATACAGCTGTGTGCACATCTCAGCCTCCCTTTGCAGCAGTGTGGAGGGATCCCTGGGGGGATCCTCATCTCCCTCCTGAAAACTGCTTCCACCCTCCTCTTCCCATTCCCTGGGGAGTTTTTTGCCTCTCTGGGAAATGAAGACCACACCAGATGGTGAAGATGGTCAGCCAGGTCAGTGCCCTGCTCACACCAGGACTGTCTGTGTGAAAAGCCCATCACTCAGCACAGATGAGGGCTGGAGCTGACAGGGCTGGGGCAAGGCTGTAAAGCCATTCTATTTCTGTGTCCTGCCTGCTCGAGCCCAAGGGTAACACCTGGCTTTTGCCACTGAGGTGAGCAAGGCAAGCTCAGCATCCTGGGGCTTCTCCACTTCACCCCCAGATGCACCCACCAACAAATTCTTTTCACCTCTGGCTGCTGTCAAAAGCATTGCTGCACCCTATTCCCAGCAACCACCTAGGGATCAGAAACACCCCTATGATCTCCATTTTTTCTCTCCCACACACCCTCCCACCTGACTGCTGTTTCCCTGGATGTTGATGCTACTTGAAGTTGATGGAGCGCTTTGCTGGCTGCTGAGCGCAGTAAATCCTGGTCCTGGCAGGGGGAATATTAATTGTAAGCCGGCTGCCAGAGCCAGAGGAGCCAAGCAGCTTACAGTCTTTTAATTAAAGGCCCATGGTCGTGCAGGACGTGATGGAGAGCCGAGTGGGCCAAGCTCACTGCTCCATCCAGCAGCCCCACGTGGTGCCAGCTGCCACTGAGTGCATCCCAGTGTCACTTCTACCCCTGCCTTACTGGTGGAGGGGGGAAGGTGCTGTTTATTACAGAGGATGACTTTTAATTAAATCCTGCTCTACTCATATTTGAAAAGCACTTTCAAGTTAGAGGGGACAGGAAAGGTCAAGGGGAGACGGGGCCATCGCAGGCCAATCCTGAGCAGCTGGCTGACACATGGGAGGGCTGCTTGACATGACTTGGCTGTCATGGATGCTTTCTCCCCTTTGGATAACTGCTGGGTGTCACCTAGATTGAGTGTGTCTTGTCTTTCTTTCAGCCAGGTGACAGTGTGCTGCCTTCAGCTGGACTGGGATTGCTTGGCAGCTGCACCCCCCTCTTCATCCCTCCCCCAAATCTACCGCAGAGCAAATCTCCTGTCCCAGAGCACTCCCCTGCACCCGTACATCCCACTGCATCCATACATACCACTGTCACAGTGCAGAGCTCCTGCAGGGCCCGCTGCTGCTGCTCCTGGCTGCCAAAGCTGGAGCTGCCATCGCAGAGCTCAGAGCAGTTGAATCCCGGCTCCATAGCACATCCTCAGCCGTCATCCAGCCGTACCTTTGCCCTGCTGGGAGGAGGATGAGCATTGGCTTTCTCCGGTGAGAAGACACCTTTGGCACACACCACATCCCCCCTGCCAGCAGGGAGGGGTCTGAGGACAGCCTGGGGCTGAGCTTACCCAAACTGATGTGATGCACGTCCGGAGCCAGGACAGGGAGTGCCCCCTCCAGCGTCCCTTGGGTTCCTCTGCAGCAAGGAGAGTCAGCTCAGGACCAGGGCTCCCACGGAGCACGGTGGCACCCCCAGCACTGCCACACCACCCTGCAAAACAACACCTGTGGAGGGTCACAGTGGCCCCCAGCCCCTATATCCCAGCTGGGAGCTGAAATGAGGTGCTGTGCTGGTCCAAGAATGAGCATGGCGCCCTGAACCCACTGCATCTTTCCTTTGCCAGTGCATTTCCCTGCACTGGAGCAATTTCAGGGTCATTTTGCAAGTACCCTCCTTGTGCTGGCAGTGACTGCTGGTTTCATGGAATGTCCCTTTCTTCCAGCAGAGAACCAGCCACTGAAGACAACAAACAGCAACAAGTGCTGCCACCACTTACCAGGACCTACACCCAGGCCTGGGAGAGCAGAGGGGAAGGTGCTTAATGCTGTGTTTTGGCTGACTTGGCCCCAGACGCAGCGTGGCTACCTGCAGAGCTGGCTGTTTATTAAGGAGATGGAGAAGCCTGACACCTCCATGCTCCCTCCCTCCCGGTGCTCTGGCTGCCAGGTATTGTCCCTGCCTGCTCCTGCTCCCTTGGCACCACCTTTGCCTCTGTTCCCCCTTTCATTTCTCTTTTTGGTGTGGATTTTAATAGGCCTCATTACCATTTTAGACATGAGGTCATACTTATCCTCAAGCATCCTTACTCAATTACCATTGTCACCAGGTTTAATTAGCTTCCAGCACACGACCATAAGTGAGTCTCTTGTCGTTAGCAGCTGGGGAGGAGGCACAACAGCTCACTCCCTGCTTGCTCCTAACAACAGGTGGGAGGAAAAAATTACTCCTATGAAGCTCCTCGGTGCTGCTCCCTGGCTGAGCATCCCCTGTACCTGGCCAACCTTCCCTGTCACTGCTTCTGACACTTTGATGCCCTCTCCTTCCAAGCCTTTTCTTTGGAAAAACTCCTGTCATTATGTGAGCAAAGAAAGAGTAAATTAAAAAGAAGCATGGTCACCAGGGCCTGGTCTGAAACTTGATGTTCGTCACGGAGCATAATTGGGATTCGAATGCCAGAAAAGCTACAGGTGTTGTTCTCAGCTCCAGTGTAGACTGATTTTTCAGCTTCAGAGTAGTTGCTTACAAGTTCCAGCCCAAGCACATCAAGCTAAGTGGGCTACTTGTCCAAAATTAGCAGGCCCAGCTCTGAAGCAATAACCCCAGCTCTCCTGCTGGCAGAAGCCTTCAGGTACTGCAGGTCCTGGCACTGTCCTGCCCCTGCCAGAACTTCCCCCAGCATGAGATCAGCTCACTGTGTCCTACAAACACAGTATCACACATCAGCCAGACTGAAGAGTTTACACACATGGTGTGTAAAGATGTGTTTTTCAAGAGTGCTGAAGCCACCCAGCTCCATCAAGCCTCCTTCTCTCCAGCTTGTGGCAAACTGTGATGGTGTTTCCCCTCTGCAGCAGGCTCATCCTCTGGGAGTTTTCATGCCCTCCATAGCTCAGGCTGAGTGACTGGACAAGAGCCACGGGTGCAGGAGATTTCCAGCTGCTGCAGTGAATGCCAGGATTGCTACAATGCTGGAAGTGCAGTGGAGAGGAGGAGACAGGCTCCAGCTGAACAATTCAGAGACCAATGGACAGTGTGGAGGGACTGGGTGGGGATGGGGGTAGGAGAGGGGCACAGAAGCTTTGATGCTGAGAAAACCTGAAGGTGAGCACTGCCCAGCCTCCAAGGGGCTCAGCTCCTCCCCATGCCCTGGTGGGTTTACAGACAAAAACCCCTATAACTGCTTGTAACCTCCTGCCATGTCAGAGAGGGAACACTCCTGGCAGGTGGACCCCTACCAAGGCTGGCATGAGGCCAGCAGGCACAGCACACAAACGGAGGTGTCACCACAAGGAGCCCTCATCCACCCAGAGGGCACCCCTTGGAGGAGGGCAGCAGCCCCTTGGGGTCTCCCCAGCCCCCACCCCTGCATTCTGCAAACGGCTCCCACACTAAGTTGATAACAAGCCGAGGCTAATTAGTGTTCATTAGTATGCAACAAAGCAAGCACCAGTGCAGTTGTCGCTGAAAGGCAACAGGCATTTCCAGCCCAGCTCCTGCCTCTTGTGAGAGCTGGCAGGAATGCTTCTCTGTAGCCTGGAGAGGATCCAAGGGGGATCAGCAATTTAGAGGGTCACTGACCTCAGGGTGAGGCTGGGCAATGGTTGTCAGGACAGAAAACAACACAGGTAAAACACCACATCCTTAAAATGTAAGGTCTGTTGAGAACAGACTTGTGGGGTTTGTTTTTTTGGGGGTGTTTTTAAGACTTAAAATGCCAACCAATTCTGACAGATCACTTCCAGAGCACAATCACAGAATGGCTTGGGCTGGAAGGGACCCCAGAGCTCTGCTTGCCTTGCTCTGCCCTTGCTCCCTGTGGCCCTGCACCTGCTGGCTGTCTGGGACATGGAGCAGAGTGTTTGGCCACAGAGGAGCACCGGCTTGCACACAGACATGATCCAAAAAGACAAAAGTCAACAGGAAACAAGTGACTGGACCACATGAAAAATATTAGCACCATCATCTTCTCAGATAAAAGGGAAGCACTGACTGCTAGAAACAGTATTTGGATAAAAGCAATTTGTGGTCACCTCAATGGTTGGATCTCCAGGCCTGGAAAACCTGTTTCCTCAGATCTGTCAAGACCTAGGAATACTTAGCATAAAATCACTTAGGTTGGAAAAGAGCTCTTAGATCATCAAGTCCAACAATTAACCCAGCACTGCCAACCCCTCCACTAAACCATGTCCTTAAGCACATGTTTGTTGAACACTTCAAGGGACAGACACAGAATCATAGAATCACTAAGGTTGGAAAACACCTCAAAAGCCACTGAGTCCAGTATCTAACAATGCTTAGTAACTGCAGACTAACACATAAATAGCCCTCAAAATAGATGCAGTTGATGTTATCTAAATGCACACCTTGACTCTCTCAAAGTTTCTTCCCTTTCAAAACATTTCTTTTGGGAAAAAAAACAGAGGGAAAAAAACCTTTAAAGAAGATGAAAAATTGGTGCAGCATGTATAGACCCAGAGCAGGCAGAATGAACTTTTCACCCCAACAGGTTCATTTTGATGTAGTGTTGAAAGAGAGGCTTCTTCCCAAGGGTGACATCGCTGCTCGGCGAATCAAAAGGTGCAAAACCAAAGATGTCAAATCACAGACAACAGAACAATCACATTCAGAACTGTGCCAGTCTTCATGGGCTCTGCAACCCTGTCCGGTCACACCAGCCCTGACAGCAAAATGGTACATGCACACCTCTGCAGGGAGAGGTGTGAGAAACATCTCTGGAGAAACATCTGCTGAGAACTTCTGGGAAGGCGGCGGTGAGGCCAGAGGCAGAGCAGAACAACAGGGGAGAAGGAGCAATGTGCAAAGGGCAGAGCCACCCCCGCTGCCTCAGGAGGGAGCAGGGAGCTCGGCTCACCCACGATGGGTCTGTGCTGCTGCTGCCAGTGCTGGTGGGACATGGAGCTCTGCTGGTGCGGAGCAGCCAGGACTGACAGGACGCCGGGCTGCGCAGTGGGAAATCAGCCGGATAACTGTTCCGGCAACGTGAACACCGCGGGACGGGGTTTTGCAATTCAAAATCTGGTGCTCCCAAGACAGGCTCCTGCTTTTTCCTTCTGCTCTTCTTGTCCAACAAGATCGCTTCTAGTCTGGCCTGAGAAACCTGCAATATTGCCATCCCCAAGGTGATCAAAAAAAGTCACAAGCCAGACTTACTGCAGCACCCCCCGCAACGAAGCTACTTAAAAACTGTGAGTTAAAACACACAGCATATCTGAAGATTATTTTTAATTTATATTTAAAACTTTGGCACCTACACTTTCATGCTTTTCCCTGCAAACACAAAAGGAAAAAGAAAGAAAACCAAGAAACTCATCACATCACCCTAAAACCTGGGTTACAAAGGCTCAATCCCAGGAACACTGGGGAGTTACAAAGCTGTCACCCTTCTTCTCAGGGTCTGCCCTGTGCTCGTGCTTCATTCTGCTCCTGTCCCTGGGATGTCCAGAGTCACTTCCAGGCCCTTCAGATATCTTCATACTCAAGACAGACAGCAAGCTCAGTGAGGATAACCACCAGGAGCTGCAGGACCCTCTGCACACAAAGAAGGGAGATGCAGGACAAGGTGCTTCTGACTCTGCATGCATGGGGAGCTCGCTGTGTGACTGAAACCTGACATTTTGTGTTGACTGAAGCTAGGTGAGATTTTCAAGCCTCCTATTTTGGAAAGAATGAAGGCAATAACTTCTGAATGTTGATCTTACTGCTTGTCTGTCCACTGTAGTTCCCTCAGCTTGGGAGGATGGCACGAGGTTGGCACATTTAGCTCTAACTCTGAACTTTTTAACTTTATAAGAACAGGCTGAATACCCACCTGGCTTTTTTCAGTTCTGTGGTTTACATTTTGAATTAAAGAAGCCTCCATGCACAGAAAAAAACCAAAACAAAAAAACACATTACTGTTTTTGAACCACCACACAGTCCTGCAAGGAGCTGACTCACACTTCTCCCACTAAGGAGCTGATAAGGCTTTTAACTCTCTAACCATAATTGCTATACAATGACAGGCATGTGAGAAACAGAGACAGAATAGATTGGAGATGCTCAAAGGAAGGAAAATTGGAGGGTATACCAAGAAGCATAGGGAGCATGCCACAGATGAGGCCAATAAGACCAGAGCTGATGGGGAGGCAAACCAAATCCTTGGAGCTGCCAAGGAGCAACTCGAAGATCTGAACCCTCCCTCGTGTCCAGCTGCAGCAGCTGCTGAGCAGCACGTGGATGAAATGAGCAGAAACCTCCAGTTTTCTGCCTCCCCAGAGTGGCTGGGAGCCCAGGGGTGGGGACCCCCCTGCCCCTCACGCTGAGCTCATCCCTGCTCGGCCAGGTGGCCTGGCACCTCCCCACACAGAGCCAGGCCACAGCAGAAACGCCGGCAAAGCCCTTCCAGCCGAATCTTAGCGACACCACGGTACCCCCAGGTGGAAGCTCACCTTCCTGCAGGCAGGGAGGGAGGCAGTGGGATCTCTGCAGCCTCACCTCCTGGGGCCCAGGAGGGCACAGAAATGGGCAGGGGGCATACCCCAAGCGCCCCTCTGAGAAGGAAGGAGCAGTGCTGCTCCCATGCCCAAGCCTCTGCCCACAGCAGCTGTGCTGCATGGACAGGAAGGACACACAGCGGCTTTTCACCACTTTGGGAAAAATCCTGGGTTTTCTTCACTCCATTTCATTTATTAGTGGGAGACCACACCTGAAGGTGTTGCTCTGCCTCCATGGGCAACCCCCCTGCTCATTCCCAAGCCCTGAGTCAGGAAGGTCTCCATCCCAAGCACTGGGCATGTGGCAGATGACCTGGAAGTGGGATGGCAGGGGTTACCTCTCCAGAAACACACAGCCAGTTTCATGCTGCACTGCACCTTCCCCTCAAAGAGGCAGAGGTGGCCAGGGCTGGCTACAGGGCCAAACTGCGTGGCCACCACGCCCCATGCCCCCAGAAACACAGCTCCTGCCTGCCTGCCACCCTGCCAGGCACAGCCAAAGAGAAGCAATGTTGGAGGAGTGCAAATATCCCCAAGCATCTGCTTCACAATTTGCCCTGGTAGTTGCTGCAGGCAAACCATGAGCCCCCCTGTCTGCCAGGCTGGTCAATCCTGAATCCCTGCCCGGGATCACACCCACATCCCTGCCCCAGAGAGGCTGGCACCCTGTCACAGGACAAGGAGGCTGCAGGACTCACTGTGGCTGTGTGACACACACTTTTCCACCAGGACGCTGATTCAAGGTGCTGTGACTGGTGCAGCCAGGTCTCAGGGCTCTGTGCCCATTCCTGGTGCCTCTGTTGCCTTTCTAGCTGCTCCCATGCATCCACCTGCCTCAGAAACCTGCCTGTTCCCAGGCCTTTCCCATCAACTGCTGCTCCCTTCTCCGTTGGGCATGTGCCCCAAAATGCTGCTCTGAGGCACAGCTCAGCCCCAAGCACAGCTGCTGGAGGCTCCAACATCCCTTCCCTTCCTTCCACCAGCTCCTTCAGGGTGTCAGCACCAGCCTAACAAACAGGAACATGCTAAACAGCCTTACAGAAAGGTGTAGCCTGTGATTTTTTTCTCTCTTAACTGTAGCACCTTTAGAGAGCCACCATGAATAAGAGGTAAAAAAGCCTGATGATTTAGAATTGTGATTTACAAGGGAGATCTACCTTGTGGTTGAGGTGTGTATGACTTAATTAAAAGCAGAAGCTCACTCCCACTGAAGCTGTTTGCTGCCGAGCTATCAAATGCAGAGGAGGAAGAGACCTCAGAAGGAATATTTCCATTAAGTTATGTTTCACATTAAGCATATGCCTTCAAGAGCTCTCCCTTTCCAAAGCTGGCAGAAAGCTGCAGCTGCTCCTTCATGCAATCAGACACCATCCCCTCGCAGCCCTAGCACACCTGTGTTTTCACAAACAGGGCTAGGATGGCCAGGCTGCAAAGCCACACAGCCCCAAGCACGGGGACAGCTTCTAGCCCTAACAAGGTCAGCAGGTTTTTTTTCTCTATTTTACTTTTTTTTGTTTTTAATCTGGCAGGATTTTGGAAATCAAGTGACACATTTAGTCCTTAAAGAGGCAGGAAAACAGAGCACTACAGCTCTTTCACCTTACCCCCGATGACCAAGCAGCAGGGAATATTTTCCCCTAGGAGACAGACTTGACTTAAGGCTCTGAAAGGCAGAGATGTCCACGGCTCCTCTGGCTCCCCTCCCGGGCACACAGGCTGCCAAACTGCACCCAGCGCTGCCCTCCTCAGGCTTCTGCTCTCCTTGCTGGGCAAAACAAGCCCCCCACCAAGGGCCAGGGCCACATCAAGGTTTCCACGAGGTCTGCCAGCCCGGCTCCCTGCAGACGGCAGTGAGGCTTGCTCAGGGGGGCAGAGGGGCAGCTCCGAGACTGGAGGCAGCACCAAACCCGTGTGGAAAGGGCTGCTTGTAAACTGTGTCAGCACAGGGTCTGCAGTGAGAGCAGCAGGTGGGTGAGGGGATGTGGCAGCTCTGCCAAGGCTGCATTGGAAATGCCAGCTGCAACTCAACACTGGCAGCTCCCGGTTACCGGGATCTGGTTCCCTTGGCCTCCTCCCGCCCCTCCGAGGATGCAGGGCACCTGTGGGGCAGCACAAAATCCAGCCCTGGGTCCATGAGCCGCCCTTCCCCGAGAGGTGACCAAGTCCCTGGAGTTGTGTCATGCCCAACTCTGGCAGTCAAGGGGAAGCAAACAAGCTGGGTCCTGAGTGTTTCCTGGGGGGAGGGTCTCACCCCTTAGCAGCCCTGCAAATCGAGGGCACGGGGTCCCTTCTCCCCCTCTCCATCCAGCAGGATGCTGCACTGTGGAGTTGATTGCAACTTTTCTCCCCCCTGTTTTGAGCTCCGAAAGGCACACGGCTCGCCCAGGTGATAGCAGTTTGGTTAGCACAAATTGACCTAGCGCTGCAGCTTCACATCTTTGCACCCTGCAAGGCAGCCCCTTCCCATCGCTCGGTGCTGCCAGGTTCCCGCTGCCACAGGCGCCTCCCGGGGGCTGCCTGGAACCTTTGGGACGGTGTTTTCTGGGGAGCTACAAAACCCCGGCCCCAGCCCGCCCCGTTTCGAGCTCAGGGATGCACTCCAAGCCAGCGAAGGGCGAACGAGGAGCTCTGCATCCCCAGATTCGCGCCCGAGCAGGGCTCCGTGCCGCAGGGCGGGAGCGCTCGGGGGCTGCCGGCCCATCCCCGGCCCCGCCGCGCTGGGCTCCGGCCGGCTGTGGGCAACGGGGCACAAAGGGCAGCAAAAACACCAAAACAGGAAAGCGACTCGGGAGGTAACCTGGGCGCCCCGTCCCATCCATCCCGCTCGCAGCCCCAGCCACGGCCGCCGGCCCCTCTCTCCCCACACCGCGCCGACGGAGCCCCGACCCACCTGTGGGGACAGCGCCCGTACCCGGGGTGCCAACCTGCGGGAACCTGCGGGAGCGGCGCTCCCGGCCCGGAGCAGCCCCTCAGCAGCGGCGGGACGCGGAGCTCGGCCCCTCAGCGCCCCTCAGCGCCCGGCTCCGCCCGGCCCGGCCCGGCCCGGCGGGGGCGGGCGGCGGGAGGGGCCCGGGCGGCCGCGCTCCTCCCGCCGGGGCGGCGGCACCGGCCCCGCTGCCGTCTGACCCGGGACAAAACTTTTCGGCAGCGGGGAAAATGCCCGGGGGCCGGGGCTGTCCCGGCAGGGCTGGACCCCGTTTCACGCCGGCGGCTCCTCCAGCCGACAGCGGCATCGAGCCCTCCCCAGAACGCCCCGGAGCTGGGAGAGCGGCCCCCGGCACAGCCCCGGCTGACCTGTTCCCGCCGCAGCCCGTTCACTCCTCTCCGGGCCCTGTCCCGGGATGCGCCCGGCTGCGAACGGGCCGCCTCGCTCGCTCGGCTGCTCCCGGCGGCTGAGGCAGCACAAAGCCCCGCGCCTGTGGCAAAACCGGCCCGAGAAGGTGAGTAAAGGCGAGGGCGGCCAACCTCGTGCTCCGTGACCTGCTTGTGCCGCCCCATGGCTAGTGGCGGCCAGCGTGACTACTGCGATAGGTATGTGTGTGTGAGCAGCGCTCGGTGTCCTGCGGACAGACCCACCGCCACTGACAGCATCCCCGCGCTGACCATTCCCTGTCTCACCTCCCACGGTCCTGCAGCTCGGTCGCATCAACTTTGTGCTCTCTCTTCTCAAGACACCCACTCCATTTTACTGGAATTTTTCCCCGGCTCTGAAAGCCAAAAGCTTCGCTCCAGCACTGTAGTTTCTCTCCCAGCCTGCAGCCAAGTGCCGGGTGCTGCTGGAAAGGGCTGTTTGCAGACAGCTGTAGGGCCGTGCAGGTTTTCTCTCTTTACACCGTTCTGTTTACCTCATTTACTCAGCTCTGCTAGGCCTTGGCGTGAGCAGTGCTCATTTTTCACTCCTGCCCATTCCCAGACCTGCAGAGCTGTGGACAAGGGGCAGCTGTGGTCTCAATGGGAGCGGAGAGGTTTGCACAGCACTGTTGGTCACGCTGTGCCCCACAGCATTCTCAGAAATAAACAATGACCTGTTACTCCCCAAGCCTGGTAAAAGCATCAAGTCTGCAGCCTCTGGCTCTGGCAGCAGCTCCCACTGCCCTTTACTAGATTTCACTGATGTCCCAGAGGAGAAGCTGCCATAGGACCTCTCCACTCCCTTTTCCCATCCTCCTCTGAGGCTAAACAGAGGCACGAACCTTGCCCAGGGAGTCTAACACCACCCTCCAGAAAGTGTTTTCCAGCCTGGGCAGTGATGGGTGATGAAGGCTCAGTGGGGCCAAGGGTCACATCCAGAGCAGGTGAAGGAGGCAGGAGCCACATAATGAAAAAGCCCCTTGGAAAGCCTTGGGCGACAAAGGTCCAGCAATTTGAAATATGGAGACCAATGGAATTATTCTGAATTTTGGCACTGAAAGCAGCCCTCCAGTTTGCAGAGGTGCAGATTATCTGCAGCTCACAGTGGCTATAATGAAGGTCCCCATGTTTCAGTATCTCTGGAAATCTGATCTCTTTTAAAACACGCGGGCTCTTAGGCTGAATTTAACAATCTGGTCTCTGCCTCCATGAAACCAGGACCATGAGGAGAAACATCTCCCAGCAGGCAGTGAGGGGAGAGGAGTGAGACCCCAAGTGTTCACACAGGAGCAGGAGTGAAGTGACTTATTTCTGGTTCCTCCCAAAGCTAGCAGGGAGCACTCCTGGTGCCCCACTGACTCATGCTTGTTACTAAGCCCTTTGTAAACTGTGGTACTGAGAAATGGCCGCTTTGTGCGGGCTTCAGTTTTGCTCTCAAAAAAACCAAAAAACCAAAAAACCAAACAAAAAAAATCCCCAAAAAACACAACCCCCCCCCCCCTCAAAAAAAATAAACCAAAAAGCACCAAAACAAAAAACAAAAAACAACCAAAAAAAAACCCTCTGGGGGTAGGGACAGTTCCTTGGTAACTGTTACAGACACGTGGATGTGCATTACCTCTTATCCCTCACCCAGCAGAAGTGGGACCACAGCCTCATCCCAGCTGGCTTTGCAGCCCTACAAGAGCTGGGACATCCTTCTGGGTGTCACTTGGCATTGTCAGAGAACATGCAGTTGCAGCCAGGATGTTGGGGAGTCCAGGAAAAATGCCTGGGTGTTTTGTCTGGAGGCAGGAAAGTGCTGCTGCACTGCAGGTGTGCACCAAAGAAGGATTTGTGCTGCTGTGCAGGAAGGAATGGAGGTCTGGAAGGCACAAATGAGGGCAGATAGCCCATAGTTAAGGTGAGTTGTGTTACAAACTCTGCAGGGATGAGGGTCCTGCTGTGCTTAAAGCACAGTCAGTGACCCCGTGTTGGGAACACATCACCCCGTGCCAGAGAATAGCTGGAGCCCAGCAGCAGCATGGCTCAGCCCAAGGCTGGGTCCTAGGAAGGGAAAGCAAAAGCTGAACTCATTTGAAACTGCCAGGGAGGCAGGATGCAATTTTCTCCATCTGTCTTCCATGTCTTTTCTCAGCCCTTGCTCTTTTAAACATCCTGTTGAAGAGCTGAATTCAGAGCTCCCTGGAGGGATTCAGTATCCATCACAACATTTCCTGGTAAGAAGGATAAACCACCTGCTCATGCCCCTTCACTGCTGCTCTGGCTCTTCATCCTTAGCACCTTGTTCATCCTGCATGGAGCTACTTACACATTACAGCTGCTGGATCCCTTGTGGGAGCTGGGATCACCTGGGACACCTCATTTTGGAGGTCTGGCCCACATCATTTGCTCCAAGATGTATACAACAGTTGGATCCTTGTTTCAAGTT
This sequence comes from Melozone crissalis, assembly GCF_028551555.1. Classification (NCBI taxonomy): domain Eukaryota; kingdom Metazoa; phylum Chordata; class Aves; order Passeriformes; family Passerellidae; genus Melozone; species Melozone crissalis. The sequence goes on along the minus strand of NW_026535786.1, from coordinate 15,153,528 downwards.
TACTGTTGAAAAAACGGGGCTTGGAGCTGATTGTTGTGGCCTGAGACCCGCTCCCTGCTTGCCAGTCATTAGCAATAACATTTCTCTTCTGGTTTCTGGCTCAGGGTTTTAGCCCATTTAACACTTATGCTTGGTCCATCCTCAAGGGTTCACACCCAACCAGGGTGTCACAGTGAACCATAAAAAATACCCTCTACCTTAACTGCAGTTTTTGGTCATCTGCTAAACTCTTCTTAAGCAACTCACATTGCAGTCAAATTTCACTAAATTTGCCTGAGTTTTCTTTAGGATGAATTGCATTTGGTTTTTGCTTCATCTTGGAGAAAATGAATGCCTTGGAAAAGCCAAATTCATGTATGACTACCTATGATTGTCCTGACTTTGCAACTGCTCAGCTGCACTGTCTCTACCCATCATCATGAATCTAAAAGGGAGACAGGGTGTGCTGGATGGACACATCCTCTGCTGGGAAATTATCATCCAGCACACTTGGAAACTCTCATGAGACTTGACTGTGGCCTGCAGGCAATCTCCACAGATGTGTCCCAGAATTAAATTATCTATGCAAATACAGTTTTCTTTTCACACATTGCAAATGAGCCTGTAGAGAGAGACCCGTGCTGGGCCTTGTTTGATGAGGCACTCAGGTACTCACAGGCTTGCACACCGTGCTCCCTCTTGGCTTTCCTGATCTGCATAGTCTGCTCGAGTCCCCGCTGTAGAACGGGTAATGTTGCCATTAGCATGGAGCACCACCCTTCTCCCCTTCAGGGACTCTCTCCTTTCTCAGCAAGTGGCAGCCAGAAGTTGAAACATCCCCCTTTAAAAAAGCATGTGGCCACGCTTAGGCAATACTGCTCTTGTCCCATTCATTCCTAAAAGGGAATTTTTTTCACGTTTTCCTCTTAAAAAGTTTCCTATTTGGGAGTTTAAACAACTGAACATTTTCTTTTCACATACCCCCCTAGTCCCTGGTCCCTTGGGTGTAAATTGTTCAAGTTTTACCCATTTGAAGGTTCATTGAAGCCATCCTGCCTTTCCTAGCCCATTTCCAGGCCATGAGGTTGGGCACTGGACTTTGGACAGGCAGCCATCCAGAGAACCCATCCGCAAGAACCAGGGCTCGTGCCCCACACAGTGAAGCCTCTCAGCAAACACCAGCCACTTCTTCAGCCTTCAGGAGTTTCTATTCCCTTCTCCAACTCTCAGGGGCAGGACCTTGGACTTTTTTTTCTACTTTTCTGAGATTTCTGAAGGCTTGACCAGTCTTTTGCTGTTCCCACACCATCCTGCTGGCTTTCTGACACTTTCCAAACAGCCCCAACTCCTTTGTTCCCCCTGACAGAAGTTCCCCATTATAACCACTTACCTTGATAAGGCAACTGGGAACATGTGTGGACTATTCTTACACAAAGAACTGCCCTCAGGGAGGTTCCCACTGCTCACTCCATTCCTCTCAGTACATCCTGGAAGACTGTCCATGCAGATGGTGAAATCTCTGCCAGGAGTAGTTAGGTGCAGCTGAGGACATGAGTAAGAACCAGGTCACATTCCCTTTGAAGCCCATTTTCCATGGCTCTGTGAACTGCTTTAAGGTAACTTTGTAACTCACTCATGCCACAGAAAATTTTGAGCCCAGTTGGTGCCTGTCCATCGAGGGCAAGTTAAAAAACCGTCCTCTGTAGTACAAGGCTCGAGATCTTCCCAGATTTGAATCAGTCTCTCAGAAAGATCTTTCTGAGTTGGTTGATGTGGACCCCACTGTTGCTAGATGGACAAGCCAAGATCTTAGCAATGACCCAGGTGGGAAAAGGAAAGAGTGGGGAAAACCAGAGGGATCAAGAATATGCTGGAAGAATAACACCATGTGAAGAAAAGTGACAAGTGACCCACATCCCCTTGCAGTAGAAGCTACAGCACTTTGAACTTGTCTGGGGCAGGAAGATCAGCTCCAGCGTGGCTTCCACCATGCTTAGAACTGCAGCTCACTCCCACCCATGAAAACTGGTTTGTTAGCAACACCCTGCTCATCCTGCCTGGCTCTTATGCAAAGTAAGGCTCATCCCAGAGTCACCTGACAGGGGGCCAGGTCAGAAAGTCACAGAGGGCTTGGCCTGAGACATGATCTCCTTCAAAGCTGCTGCTTGGCAGCTCCCTGTAGAGTGGAGCTGGTGCTCACTACTGGAAGAAAGGCTGGTCTGCTTCAACTCTCCCCACTCCTTTCTGCTCCATCCATGAAGCCAATCTGTGGTGTGTTAGAAACTCTCTGTGTGGAGGCTTTTTGCATCCTGCCAGTGGCATTGCTGGATAGGGACCAGCTGGATGGAGAAAACCCTCAGTCAGTCTGTCGGATGTGGGAGAGAGGCTGACAACCTTTTGTAAGCTGGTTTCCCACATGCTTTCTAATTATTGCCTTTTTGGGGGATAGCATCAAGGGGAAAACATGAGGTTATGAATTAGGTCCTGTGGCAAGGAAAAGGGAGCCAGGGTAGAGCTTCTGAGAAAGCAGCAGGATGATCCTACGCCGCAGAGTGTAGCCAGAGTGTGGGAATCAAGTGAGGCTGTGACCAAGCTTTCTGGTGGAGGAGGCACCGAGCAGCTCTCTGGCTCTGACAAACAAGGATGTTCATACAGATTTGGTCCTGGGACTCAGAGACAAATGGCCTCATCTTTGATGAGATCCTTTCCAAACAGTTAGGACCATGGCTCCAAATGTCCCCCCATTCCTCTTTCTTCCCTCCACTTTACCTACTGAGCATGCTGTCACAGGGTGTTGAATATTCCTTTGGTCAGCTGGGGTCACCTGTCCTGGCTGTGACCAGCCCCCCAGGACTCCCCAGCCTGGCAGCCTGAAAAGCAGAAAAGGCCTTGGCTCTGTGTGAGATCTGCTCAGCAATAACAAGAGAACATCTCCATATTATCAGCCCTGTGGACAGCACAAATTCAAAATGCAGACCCATACCAGTCACTGTGAAGAAACTGAACTCTACCCCAGCCAAAACCAGCACAAAGGGGAGAGAGAAACTTGGTGGATCATTCCCTCTCCCACATGAGGTTGGAGCACATGCACAGCTTTTATTAAACATCAGCAAATCCCTCTCACAGGAATGGGATCAGGCAGAATCATACTTTATGGCAAAGCACAGTTTCTGCCAGTGGGAGGACAGGCCATCCTTGACTGAGCTGTCCACAGGTTGACACATTTTATTTACCAAAATATAAAAAATAGTGCAGGAGGGTGGGCAGGTGTGGTGGGGGGGGAGCAGAAGAAGAACCACACCATTTTCTTCTTGTTTTTTTCCCACTTGTGTTTTCCATTGGAGACTTGGTTTTCATCAGTCCCTGTTTTTGGTGAGGGAATAACAAATGCCCTCCAAGGACAGATGGTGCTTCAGTGAAAGGCCATGCCTGGTACCACCCTGCAGAAAAGCCAGCAGAGGTCTGAGCTCCTGAAGGACCAGCCAGGCTCTGCCCAAGCTCTAGTGCATGCTGACACAGGAGAGCAGGAGTTCAGCTAATTTTAGGTAAGGGACTGGTCATGCCAGATGCAGTCAGTAAGCTTGCCCCCTCTTTCCTTTCATACTGAGTCTTAATGTAGGATTTTTATTAAACATTTAGCATGACCTGGAACCCAGAGGAAACATTCAGCCTTTTGGATGCTAATCTGAACCACCAAAGCTTTTAAGGTTCCCTTCGTGCTGCCAGCAGCACCCGGTGCCAGCAGTGATTAGTGGTCTCCTGGGAGGTATCTCAGCCTCTCAGGATTTGACAGGGAAACAATAAAGTTTGCAGTGGAGCCGAGTTTCAGCTGTGCCCATCTGCTAAATAACAAGTGGTAAATGATAGTTTCCTTCAATTGTAGCAGTCCATGACTACTCATGAAGTCATATAATGATCTCAGCTCAGTTAGTCACCATGTTCTTTCTTCTACCTGACACAGTGAAGATGTTTTTCTTTCTAACAGCAGAGAGTAAAACCAAACCCAAATCCCCATTAATGCAGATCTAATGCACATGCAGTGCACAACAGAAGTATCTCTTGTTTCTGGCTCTAGCTGCCATATCTGAGTATTTTTCCATCTAAGAACAGGAAAGACAGGCCACTGCCTTCCTCGAAGGTATTCCCTTGTCACAGCAGGGGCCTGGCACTTGTCTCCCTGGATGCTAAGCACTCTGCTGCCAGGTAAGGACTGCACATCCCTGTTTCCAAATCCTCACAGACAATGCCCTCTTGCTCATGCCAGTCCTTAGAAACAAAGACTTCAGGCTGAGACAGAACCATGTGGCACAGAGGGCATTGGTGGGAGATGTTCATCACTCAAACTTAGTTCCTGATGCTGGTGGGAATGTCTTGAATGAGAAGGATCCCATGTCCGTCCTGAATGGGTCATCCTGGAGCAGAGACCTGCTGTGTCCTTGTCTGTCCCCGTGGGGACAGCTATGGAGCGCTGGGGGCCAGTGTGGAAGGTGTTTCTAAGTTGTGAGGACAGAAGGAAAGGCCACAAACAACTTGCACCAACAAGCCCTGTGGAAAAGGAGGCCATGAGAGTGGGCTCCTTGGCATAGTGGATGTCTATGCTGGCTGCCAGAGAAGGGGCTGCTGTGTGAGGAATGGAAAAGGGTTACCATGGGGTCATGGAAAAATCCTTGTGCAGAAGGAAGAACAAGAAGACAGGAAGGGGGTGCTGTGTGGAGGCAAATGGGAGTAAAGATAAGCCAGTAATGCTGAAAAGCTGAGTCAATCTGCTAAATCAGTGCAACAGCTTGGCTTTCCCAAGGACAGCACTGCTGACTTCAGAGACAAAGGCAGAAGGGGTTGTGAGAAACAGAGCCAGGAAATGGAACCTCCTACCATCTATGCTTGGGTATCCATAATGCCAAGAATAACTTAGTAAATAGGAAGTTAAAGGCCAGGAGCTCGTCAGCTGAAGTGAACAAGGAAAGTAGAGCAGGAAGAGGAGGGGTGACAACTGAGAAACAAGGCAAATGCAAGCCTGGCATGCAAGGAAACAGTTGTTTCTTATTCTCTGTAAAAGCTGGCACAAACAAATTTTAGGAACAGAGCTATTGTTTCCAATACAGCTTTCTGTGGATGTGCAACACCCAATTTAACAACCACTAAACCTCCACCTTGGTGGATGCTGATCTAAATATGCCCACATTTTACAAGTCACATGATAGATTTTCCATGGTCTTTAAAGCTATTTTGAGTCAAGGACATGTACCTGAAAAATCACAGACCTTTAGTACAGAATTTTTAACTTTGCAGTGAAGCACTTTGATCCATAAGTTCACTGCTTTGTTGCCACTATGAAATTCAAAGCAGCAACTGTTGATTACTTTACCCCAACATTTAGAATATGAGATGGGAAAATATTGTACAACTCACAAGAGTTCCTGCTTACTGTCCTTTAAAGGGATTATAATCACAGGCTTCATAGGACAACACACACCAGCCTTGAAGTTGTGAACTCCTCAGTCTCTCTGAAGGTTCTGAAAGCCCATTCATCATGAGCTGCTTTAAAAATAAAAGAAACACACCTTTCTTTTCTTAAAAAGAAATAGAAAAAATGGATGTCTTTGAAAAAGTTTGACTAGATGCTTGCCAATGAAATTTGCATGAAGAAGACACTTGTTGCTGAATAAAAGATTGTGAAGACAAGACATTTCTCAGCTTTATTCACCCTGGAGAATTCTGAAGAAAAGTTTGTGACAAAAGCAACAGGACTTGCAAGTGCGGAAAGGTTGTTACTGTAAAAAGAGAAGAGAGGGGAGGAAATGGCTGGGCTGCCATGCACAACTCAGCAGTCACAGGGAATAGCTCTCACATCTGGGATGTTCAGGCACCTTAGGACAAGGAGAACGCACAGGCAAGGGAGGATGTTTTTACCACACTGTAGCCAGGAGTGCCAGCATTGATGTCTTCTCATGAAACAGCAACTCAGCTTCTGCAATGGTTAGTTAAACCCAAGGAGGTACCAGGCTTCTGGGAAGCAGGCTTGGGAAAATCCATTATGCTGGCACCTGGAGCAGCAGCAAAAGATGACTGGAACACCCTTTTCAAATGTCATTCCAGCCTTTCTGTTGCCAGGCTATTACTCTGCACTTCAGAAATGAATGCACTGAATGAGCAAAGTTACTGCAGACCCATGCACAACTCCTGTGATTGCCTAGACTGAGACTATAACCAACATGAAGTTGCCATCCAGAGCCTGTGGAAGGATGAAAAGTTTTCTGCTGGTGAAGAACCAGCCATCACCTTAAAGATTTGCTGGGTCATGATATCCATGAACCTCCTCAACCATCCCAGGTTTCACTGGAGGATTCATCTGTTGGTGCATTAATGAATGTGAAAGAATTATTTGTGGGGCATATTTCCATATTCCTACATCCCTCTCCATGGAAAAAGCAACATCAATTACCTTTACACATGATGAAATATATTCTGCTCTATCCAAAGGCCCTTTGTCACACCACTGTTGCTATTTAGTCATGTCAGACCAAGGCCTCATTTTGTCATGTCAAATTATCATCAGGCTTCACCTTTGGCCACAGAAATCTGGGGACAACACCATGATGGTTTAAAAAGCATGTGAGACAGCCTCACTAGACACTTGCGATGTGTGGAATGGTGTAGTAGGCATCTTTGTTGAAAAGCTGTCTGAAGAGGGAGTGGCATTCAGAAAATGCCATTAAAGAGGATGTTTCCTTCTCGCTCACCTGGTAAAGAAGCCACCTTCAGAGCCCATGATGGATGGCACAGATCACCCCTGGTGGTCTCCTTTTGCCAGGAGACCACAAATGGTGTTGGAAGGTGTTCTCTGTCGGGACACCCTTGGTTCAGAAGCTGGTGTTGGTTTTGAGGAATTACCCTGGGGTCAATATTATTTCATAACGTGAATCCCCAAAAATTTAGGTAACTGGCAGTGTGACACAGAAGTGGCACTTTAGCCACCCATTTTCAATAGGCTTCTCAAAGGGAGCCACCTTGGAAGGCACATCTGTGACTGTGGGAGCAAAGCTCCTGTGACACCCTGAGCAGAAGCAGGTAGCCACTGGTGAACCTCTTTCTCCACCTCTTTTGGATGCAAAACCTCACCTGTATAATGGCAAAGGCCATTTCCCAATCCTAAGGAGACACCTCACAAGCCTCCCTTGGAGCATGCAGGGATGGGCCCTTTTGACATCCTAACCAGCAGCTAGGGCAGCTCTTAGAATGTGTTTTTGGGCAGCACCAGCAGCAATTACAGTAACACCTCCTGCCCTTGCACATGCCCTTTTCCAGGCTGCTGGTGGAAGACAAGCCCTGCTAATGCCCTCCCGTGCAAATGGCATTTATGTGCAACTGGTGCAGGCAAACAAGCACAAGCTCAGGCTCCTCCTTGCCGCAGGAACACGCTGGCCCTGGGAGATGCTCTGCCTTTGCCCTCTTTCCTGTGGGGAATTCACTAGCCACAATGCCCTGCTTGAAGTGGGATCACAGGAGCAGGAATATACCCCAGCAGGGCTTTGCCAGCCACTATTAATGCAGACCATCTTTATAGCAGTAAACCAAAGCTGATCCCTTATTCACTCAGAGTTTAAGTATAACATGCCCACAGCCCTCTATTGAGAGGTGTGGAAGCACACAAGATGCTCCTGGACACGCTGCACAGTGGTTTTCTTCCTCGTGGCCCACAGTTGTAGGGATCTCTGAGGACAGGGTTGAAAATACCTGCTGCCACAACAGTCAGCATTCAGTCAAGGGCAGGTTTTGCCTCCCAAGGCCATCCTTCTCCCCTCCACATACACACCAGACAAAATCTGTTTTCCTAGAAGCACCACGAAGTGTTTCTAGGCAGGATTCTTGGAGGGCTGTGCGTGGCACTAGGGACGAGCTGTGGCCAGGCACCACAGTGTGGGCTTTCCCTACAAACCATGGCAAAGGGTCATCTCTGAACAGGTTTTCAAAATGCTAGGCAGCCAGATGGGGCTGCAAGTTGTGAAAGACCAACATAAAGTTTCAGACATTCCTGGACCATTTCAAAACGTGTTTTGACGAGCCCAGTTGCATGGGGTTTTCTGCAAGGCCTTTTATGATTATATCTCTCAGTCAAAGACTCAGGACTGCTTTAAAGAAAGAAAAACAAACAAAAAGATGCAATTTAACTGCAAATGCCTGAAGAGAGTAAGTAGGGAACCCAGCTTTGGAAAACACAGTGCAGTGTTTATATGAAGATAAAAACCACTGCTGCAAACCACTCGGGTCTGATTTAGATTATAAAGGGTGTGCTTTATGTGTGGGTTATATAAATGCAAGGGATGTTTTAAAGTCTTCCAGCAAGGCCCTTTCAACAGTGCTACTCACAACAGAAACAAAGTTCTGGGTTCAGCCATTGCTTTCACCAGGCCCCCTGTGCCTGTGGGGAGGTTTTATGAGCAGGGGTTGAGTTCAGGGCCCTCTGAGGGAGAGCAGGACAATCCACAGGGAAACAAAGCCCTGTCCTGAGTGGCCCAGGGGGATCTGCTGCCAAGAAAGTACACAACTTGCAGTGACCCATTAACCTGATACAAAGGATGTCCCCAAAAAGACAGGTTCACCCAGCCTTCAAGAAATACCCAGCATGTTTGAAGCAGAGGTTTATTGTTAAGGGAAATGCAAGGTCTCTGATTTCTAGCATCCAGGTCTCCATCCAGATTCTGACCCATTCCCATGAAATGCCAGTTTGGTCAGGATTTGTTCAGTGTTCCCCTGCTCACATGGAGAATCCCTTAGGTCACCTACACCCATCACAAGGCTGTTCCTGAGGAACCACAGGCTGCCCTTCTGAGTCAACAAACAGCATTTGCAAAGCTTTAGAGCAACCACGTAACACTGGCTGGCAAAAAGGACAATGCTCAATATTGTGTGTGTTTGTTGTGCCAACTTTTACTAAGGACGCCAGGAACACCAGGAATTACTGAAAAACATTTTTCCACAATGGCATTTTCCTATCCATTTGCAAAGGCATTAGTCTGAAATTTACCCTTTCAGGGACAACCCCCAAACAAAACAATGCTGTGCCTTTTGCACATGTCCTTTCACCAGCAGTAACTGTGTCCTTGCAGACGCAAAGGGTGACTTTGCAAAGGGCCCAGCAAAGGTGCTGAACTGCTGGGCTCACTCTGTGACCCCCTGCCCCCTGCTAAGCTATCACATCACCCAGATGAAGGGTTGGTTTGCCCTCCCAACTCACCTGTTCAGCAGTGCCCGAGTCAAGCTCCAGCAAGGACCCTGTAACACTCCAGTCTGTCTCATTCCCTTATACAAGGAGTGACAGGGCTCAATCAAATAATTTATTTGCCAACACAATGGTCTTCAGAGCTGTGTAAAATGGCAGCCAGCCTCTTGACACTCTGGTGATAGGGTAATATAAGGATAAATATGCAACTCACTTATCAGTACTGATTTTGGGTCCTGCTTTTTCCATGGAGTCAAGAAGGGGTTACAGACAGGGCACTTGGACAACACTCTGAAGATACATTATTCCTTTACCACTCTGAGAGTAGCTTGGAGCTGCTACCAGTAAGGGGACTTATCCCAGGCCACGATAAAGAGATGGCCCTGTCCTCCTTCAATGCAGCACTTGGGACTTTCTCCCAATTTTTTTTTTTAAGGCAGGCAACTGCAACTCACAACCTCAGTGCAGAGAAGAAGGTGCATACATTCAGCTCTAACTGTCTTGATCACCTAAGGCAGCACGTCTGAGTAAGAGAAGTACAGCTCTACTTTATGATGACACACTTCCAATGCATCAACATAACACCTCCCCTTAGATCTGTACAACTGCATGAGCCTAAAATGTCACTGTGACATTCTGAGCATCTGGTTCAGCCATCTAGTCACTCACATCTCCTCTGCACTCTTCCTGCTGTTTTAGTGCTGAAGGCAGAGCAGAGGGTCTAAGAGCCAAGATTTGCTCCTAAAGACTAAAAAATGGGCAACTAGTGTCACAAATCATCACATCAAGGATTTTGTTTCCATATAAAAGGTAGGCATTAGGAAGGCAAAGAAAAGCGTATAACTTAAATTAGTTAACAGAAAGAAATAAGAATATTCTCAGCCTGGCTATGACCTGCAAGGTCACTGCACTCTTCTGTACTTTATGTTACTCAAATTGGAGCTGCTGCATCATTTGAGAGGTTTTTCCTTACATATGAAGTTGAACCATCTCTGAAATAGTTCCTGCTGAAGTTAATATCAAGTCATTCTTGTTTCCCACTGTCCCATTTTCCAATACACCACATTTCTACTCTGACAACTGGTAATTGCATGGAAGGATCCAAAACATTTTGGCAATAGATCACAAAACTCTTCAGGATGTAGGAGGAAAAATGGGATTACTCAAGAAATGGGAACACATTAGCCAGTTAACACGATCAGAAAATTGGCATTCAAAAATCATTTACAGGTTTCAAGGTCAGCATATTAAGAGGGAAACAATTCAAATGTTTAGAACTGTTTCATATTGTTGGAAAACTCCACCATGATGTCACATGTTCTTGTTTGGGTATTTATCCTGTCTGTGAGTTACTTCTGCCTTTGAACTGTGGAGCAAATCTCTGCAACACCCTGGCAGAAGTAAAACAGGGTCTGGTTCTGTAACACACACTGCTCTGTCACAAGTGGGCCCCAAGAGCCAGGAGTTTCAGCAGTCCTTTTGGAAGTCTCACCTACTCCTGGTTTTACACACCACAGGTCAAATCCCACCCACTCCCCAACCATATACACTTTAATGCTCCCAATACAACAAGAGTTCTGCTTGCAGAAATACCAGAACTGAGATGTTGGGAAATAATGGACAGACAACAGCAGAAATAACATTTTTGTAGGTTTAGTGTTTGAAATTTGTTTTACAGCTTATAATGAAATACTGTTAGAGAGTCTACATTCGTATGTTTCAGGCAAAATACAGTTTTAAAATCGTAAGGCACTTTAAGATGTCCTAAAACAAATGCTTAGATAAAAATTCAACAAGAGGGCTGGATGAGAACCCTTTCTACCCTTAGTGTTCGGGTCAGTACATGATCAATTCTCTAGTCAGGCAAGCAAGTGAAATAATCAATAGAAAGGTTTCCAAGACAGAGTTACTGCTGTATAACTGTGCACTCTGGAGCAGTCTATTTGAAGTGTCTTCAGTTGGGGAGGGAGGGCATGGTGTGAATAAGATGCATTAAAATAGTTCTTTGAACTGGGCAACAAAGATGCATTGCAAGGATTAAGTTTCATTACTTTCATTGGATTAAATTCCTTCCATTCATTATTGCCAACAAGAGTAAGGAACAAAAAGGAGCTGGTTCTCCCTTCCCTCCCCCCCACTCCCATTATAATTCAACACAAGATTTCAAAGACTTAAAATGACCAGGACAGAAGCCCATGAAACAGTGCATCTGACCACTTCAGAGTATGTTTCAATATTCATTACTGACTTCCTCAGGTCTCACCTCTTATTAAAGAAAAACATAAAAGAATTGGCAACTGTCTGAGTTGCTTCCCATTGAATTGATATTTTGCTTCTTTTTAACATGACCCCACTGTTCCCACCAAGTTCCTGCATTCAGAGCCCCACCAGCAGCCCTCCCTGGCACAGGCCTGGTGGGGCAGCAGATGAATGCAGGCAGGGCCCCAGGCCCCACATGGAAGAAGGAATGAACAACTTTGCTTTACACACTTGTGTCCCAGCTTAAGAACAGCTTCAAAAGCTGGTCATGCTGGGCTGCTGCAGCAACAAGGGGACTGATACCAAAACACTGACTGAAGATTTCACTTGAAGATGCGTCTTCAGGAGCTGAAATCTGCTAAAAACTGACAGAAAACAAACAGTGGCAAAAACACTGCCTACTTCTCAGGGCCCCTGAGAAGGGGATGGTAGAAACTAGTGCCTGTCATGCTGCGTATTTTCAAGTTGTGTCTCACCTATTTTATTGCCCAGTACATTTTCAAGTCTTTGGGGGTGAACAATTGCTGAAAAACAACTCACAGGGGCTCAATGTGTTAGGCACTACAGTATATATCTGCATCCCTAGTCCTCTCAAAAGTACCTCAGAGGGAAAAAACCTCAAACCCAACCAACCAACAATTTGTTTTTCATACAAGTTCTTGATTGTTTTAAATGCTGACCTGAATTGCACTTTAAAGCCCAGCAGCAAAAAGAAAACTTGGTAGCCATATTCAGGAATATATATAAAAAAATTTTTAAGAAACATTTATCAAGTCTAAAAATGCATAGATATCAACTGCAAAAGCTGTCAAGTTTTGACCTGGCTAGAGTGAAGAATCTGTGAAAAAACAGACTACCCTAACAGACCATATAACATTTGGGCAGAAGTGGGATGGCTGTTCAGTTAGGAAAGACACTGCAGTTAAGGACTGAGCTAAGTTAGAACCAGCCACCACTGGTCTGAACTCATCACACACAGAGGTGCTACTGTGCAAGCAGGAACTCTGATGAAATCTAGCTCTGTGAAATGAAAAAATGCATGACTTCAAGGCAGCTGCTGCTAAAGACAAGGAATGAAGGTGGTACCTCATGGCTCTGAGCTCAAAAGATCTTGAGATCTCAACTTGTGTGGCTCACTTTTGCTGGCAGGAGTGTCAAGCTCTAGATCACTCAGTTGATTGCTATGGTTACACCAGCAGGCAAGTTAAAATTGTGGCTCTGGAATCATCTTACTGTCATCAGCATTGCTGTGCCTCTGTTCACTTGGGACAGCAAGAAGTATTTAAAAGAGGAGAGGAACAAAACAGGCCACTCACTGGTTGTAATTTCACTAACAGCATGCAATTGGTTTTGTCTCAAAATCTGTAGGTTCTTCTTCCCAAGCAAACCTCATAGAATCTGCTAAAATGACATCCAGTTGCTTGGCACATACACCTCATTGTGTCTTAAAAATATACTTAAAAATACTTGGAAAGGCACAGAGAACATGGAATTAATTCCTTGTGGATCAATGCACACAGGGAATCACATGTGTGTGGGGGAACTAAGTTGCAATGATTAGCAATGGACAGGGTACTATTTTACTATCAGATAATTTCAAATTCCAGTTCTTTCCAAGGGAAACCGGGGAAATAAAGAGTTCTGTCAAGGAAATGCAAGGAATTTAACGTGCACACCAAGACGGAATGGAATATACAAAGTTTCACAGACCATGTTCTTCAGGTCACATGAAAGCAAAAATTCTAGTCTAATTAAAAAAAAAATCACTAAAGCTAGTTATAAAGAGCAGAATTATCAAAGTGCTTTAATACATAAAGTGTCAAACATAATTAAACAGGACCATTAACACAGAGCTGCCATAAGATGTTCAAAAGATATATGTGTTTTCTGAATGCAGGAGAGAAGCACAGGTTTTTAAATTATCCTTTAGGGCCAAAGTGGGTTTAGAAAGTTTTTCTTGTTCATTTCAGCTTCTTAACATGATGGTTTTGCTCTCTTCATGCATTCAAAGGCACAGTTGGATTTGCTCTATCAGAAACTGCATCAAAAGGACTGTCTACCATGAAATATTAATGAAGGAGCAGCTCTCACTGAGTGAATCACACAACAGCCTCATAAAGTAGATTTACAGATAGCTGTCAATTTGTAATATTAATTTTATAAGATATTTCTTGATGCTTAAAACTTCTAAGCTACTTTCTGCAGCTTTCCCTTAAACATAGTTTAAGATAACTGAGCGTATTATTTGAACCATCAAGGGACTGCCAAAGCTATTGCCACGAGACCAAATGCAAACAAATAAGGAAGACATTTCAAAAGCACCTTGTGCAAGAAGCCCAGATAACATGCCTTAGCCTCTCTACCAGTTTTTCCTCTCCTGTTAGGAATCAGGAAAAAAAGACATCCTCCACAGCACTCCTCTGGCTGTTTCAATTCACTGAGCTGCTATGTACCTTAGGCCCATGACCTTAAAGATGGAAAGTAACTCTACCAAGCACAGCAGTGCAAACTGTGGGGAAATGTGGCTGTTTATAAACAAAAAATGTCAATTGAGACCTTCCCTACAGTTCACAGCTATAAAAGCAGATTTGTTCCAGTAAGCTGAGACTCAAAAGTATGATACAGAGCATCACATCTGGTCCCTTGCACAGGCCTCAAGTCTGGAGTAATACCAATTATAACAGAACAAGTTGTCTGTTTTCTGAAGGCACCATAAAGACAGCAACACTTCAGGTGTAATGGGAAGAGGGAGAAGGAGGAAAAATAACAAATATTGTTAAAAGGAGACACTAAGAGCAGCTCAGTACCAAAAGGGAGAAAAAAGGTGGCTCAGTTCTATGATGGCTATAACATCTGTAACAGTACAGAAACCCTACACCTCTAGGCAAAGGAAGAGTAACCAGAGTTTGGAAAAATCTAGTCCTGAATAAAAAAAATTCAACTTTCATTTTCAGTGGATGAGTGTAAAATCTGTAACTGAGATCAAAGGAGACAGAAAGGAATCAAACTGCTATATAAAACACTGGGATCCATACATACTCACATGGCATCATTAGCCTGTTTCTGATTTACCACAGTGTTAAAGGATCTGGACAGTCTCCTTTGCTCTGCAGGACGACTGAAGTCCAGTCAAGTTTCATATATTAAAATCCTTCTGAATCCGCCAGTGAGAACAAATCCCTCTCCCAGCCCATGTGAGGAAGGGGGGCCTCCCAGCCAGGAGACATTTCTAACAACCCCAGGCAACCTACAGGCAGCATGCTACTGAGTTAGATCTCCTAAGCAGCACTGCACCAAGCAAGTCCAGGCTTGCTAAGATGTTCTGTCCCTGCATGGACTTGAGGACAATTTCCCATGAGCCCTTCAGGCTGGAGGCTCATGCTTCACCGTTCCATTATTGCTGTTCGAATCCATTTTCCTTCCCGTCCTCCCCCGCGGCCGCCCGTTATCCCAGCAGGACTTTCTGCATCCTGTGCGCGGCGACGCTGGCCTCATCCTCGGAGTCAGACTCGCTCTGGGAGGTGGAGCTCTGGGAGGCAGAGCTGTAGGGAGAGGAGCACTCTGGGGAGCACAGGTAGTGCATCAGCGGGAGCCGATACTTCCCACAGAAGTCAACGAACTTGATCTGTCTGACGCAGCTGTCGAAGTACACACCTGTGCGGGAGAGGGAACAGAAAGACATGAGACCCTGTGCTCAAACTGCACAGGGTTTCTGCCTGGAGCATATGCCTTCAGTTAGGATTTCACTGGCACTGCACTGCATTATATGTAGGAGGACAAGGGATACTGCTGGAAGAGAAGAGACCAGGATATCTCTGAAAATGTGAAATTTCTTTTCTTAATAAAAAATTCCTGTACAATTGTATTTGGTAGGAGACTCAGAACAGCACACTCTTCGCATAAAGACACAGGGCAGTTACTTCCAAATAACGCAGCAATTTCTTCTAACCATTAGGGAGAAAACTCAGGCTAGGAACTTGCAAACTTCTTAAACATCAAGTGAATTAATGCACTCTACTTTCAAACTTGTAAAACCTCTTCTACCAGCTAGCAAAAATGCATTCACAAATGGACCTTCACAGCTCTACTTTTCTTCTGCTTGAGTGAAGCCACCATGCTGAGCTTGGATGCTACTTTCCATGGCAACAGTCTTGCTGTAACACACAATTACGTTCTCTTCCTGTCACAGCAAGTGATTTTAGACGCTGACATTTTCAGAAGTTTCCAGCAGTGTTTAAAGTCCTAGCTGGTCAGGAGAAAACTTTTCTCCTGCAGTGCTAGAGCAATGCTGCAGTACTGTGCGAGTTCATAAGGCATAGTGAAAAAGCACAAAAGCACTGTTACCCAAGCTGGGCAAAACTCTTTAAAAAAGAAACTTTTCTTTCCCTCCTAATATAAGTCCCAGCCCTTCCATCTTTGCTTATGGAGCATGCTTTGATATTGTCCTGTAAGAAGACAACAGCTTGCATCATGACTGCAGGGTAAGATACTAATTAATGATTTTTTTTTCCCCTTAATCTTCTACATGCTAAATGTGCAGATCATTTTCTCTGGTTAAAGATTAAGATTGAGCCAGATTAAGCCCAAGCATTCCAGGCTGCTTTATGAAGTCCTCTCCTTCCAAGAACTGCAGGCTAGTGGTCCCAAGATAGAGCTAAACAAGTAAGTGCTAAGCACTAGAGAACTCTCCTCCTTTCCACCCAGAATGATGATCACCCTTCAGCAAGAGTGTGTGCAAAAGTTCTGCTGTCCATCACTTGCTCTGAGCTATTTCAGGGCAAGTGCATCGGAAACTTCCAATCAAAAAACCACAGTGGAATGCTGGGATGAGCTACAAAGACTCTGACAGAAGCGCTGTCTTACATTCCCATGCAAATACAGTAAACCAGCACTGCAACTCTGAATACTGCTCCTAAGTGAACAAAGCTCCTTAAAGACAAGTTTCCAGGAGACCTGGAGCCGGGGAAATACAGCCAGAATGTGGCTGCAGTGAGTAACACCTTGAACCTGAGTGAGCTTATACTGTCATGGCAAGCCAGAGGGAAAGGAAACCATAAGGCCAGAGCAGGAAGCAGAGCTGCAAAGTGAACTTACCCCCACATTTAGGATTGGGGCAGTTGCTGGCCAAGCTCAGGTAGCGGACAAGGCTCTCTGGGAGGTCGCTGGGAGCGTAGGGGACGTTGCGGGTTTTAATGGTGCGCCCAGCCAGCTCCTGCAGGCTCGGCGGGTTGTAGGTCAGGTCGCGCACAAAGCGCACCACCAGCGGGTTCCCACGCAAGCTCAGCTCGTCCAGGTGAACCAGGTTAAGGATCTCTCGGGGGAGGTAAGTCAGCAGGTTATTGTGCAGGCTAAGGGAACGCAGGGAATGCAGCCTAAGGATGGAGATGGATACCCTGTCAAGATGTGCAAGCAGAATTGCCCCACGGCTGCATTAAGCAGACCTAATTACTCTCCCAGCTCCCACCAATTTCTTCTTCTTTGTTTTCTCCCCCTTTAAAACATAAATTCATGCTAAAAGAACTGTTCTTACTCCAGTACACACAATGCACTAGAAAACTTGGCTCAGCACCAGAATACCTGCTAAAGAAACACAGTCTTAAACATGCTGCTATCCCTCTCAGTATTCCCCACACACCCCAAAAAAGGTAGAACATAAGTGCACAAACTGAGTGCTTTCAGGGGACATAACGTCTCCTTGTACCCAGCACATGCATCAAGAACAGTCCATGCAGTGCTCTGAGTAAGTCACCTGCTCTGTCTCATGCATTAAAGATGACTGCTGGGAGGGAGCCAGCCCTGGAAAGCCCCATGTTTTCATTGCTTGTGGCTGCACCACCTCACGCTGATACCACCAGATCCGAACGAGGTCAGGCCAGGCCAGCAGCAGCACAGGGGACAAGCAATTATTTTGCTTTTGGACAAGGCTTTCCCCTCTCAGGAAGCACAAAGCAATGCTCCAGCACAGGATCCAGGGCTGCTCCCAAACTTGTAAAAGTTACAAGACATTGTACTTTAAGAATAATCCCACTACACCACCAAATTCCAACTTGGAGAACTCCATGCTGCCATTCAATTGTTTTTAGGGTTACAGCTACACCTCCCATCTTCATCTCCCATCTCAGGCTACACATACAGAACTGCAGTGTCCTGTTCCTCCCTTATGAACAGATAAAGCAGTAACCTAGCCACTAGAACTGTGCTATAGGATTACACAAACACTCTGACATCCTAAGGTAAGGAATGTCAAAGGAACATAGAGACAAAAAATACAAAGACAAGACAAAAATACACACAAAAAGATTTTGGGTGAAAGGCAAAACCCACCCAGCATTCATTACTAATGCAACAGTACCATTCTTACTTCTAAAGGTAGCAATTTATCTTTTCCAAGTTGCCCAGGTACTTTTCAGG
This sequence comes from Melozone crissalis, assembly GCF_028551555.1. Lineage (NCBI taxonomy): Eukaryota > Metazoa > Chordata > Aves > Passeriformes > Passerellidae > Melozone > Melozone crissalis. The sequence continues at coordinate 15,135,659 of NW_026535786.1, read as the reverse complement.
GTCCTCTATACAAATTATTAATTCACTGTAAGGTGCAATCTCAGTGATGGGTTTTTAACATAACCCTTTCATTGAGTTTTCCAGATCATATATTCATGGTTTGCCTGCAGTGCACCATGCCAAGGATGTTCTTTTTCAAATCCAGTCACATTTACACACTGAAAGACAAATAGGTCCTCCCAGGTACTTTATCTACACATACAGAAGAAGAAGTTCAAAGAGTTAATTACAGCTGGTGGCTGATGACAGTAAATACTCACTGTGCCAGCTGAGGTGGAATGCTCTGGATCTTGTTGTCACACAGAACTAGATACCTCAGAGAAGGCAGTTTTGCTAATTCAGGTGGAATTGCCGTAATGAAATTCCCTCCAAGGTACAGAAACTCTAAACTGAAAAACAGAAGAGAAAAGAGTGCATTATTTCATTAATTTCAAGTTTCCTTTAACACCTGGGTTTTCACAGCTACTGCATTTCTTAAAGGAAACTGACAGATGACTACCTATGAGATAATTTGCTGAGAGCAGGAAAAAAAGCTGAGTTGCACATCAAAATTACAACAGAGCCGCTGTTCCACAATAATGTTGAGATTTTTACCTCCAAACTCCTGCAGTCACCATTACAGCTGCAGGTAGGCACCAGACTACTGTGTATTCCTACACCAACCCCTTCTGCAAAGCTCCTGGCTCCTATTTCCAAGGATGTGCAGCCTGCAAACACAGGGTTTGCAGCACCTCCACAGATCCTGTGGCAGCCAGTGGGAGCTCTCAGTTCCAGCGGGAGTGAAGCACGAGTGCAGTGTCTCTCCCTGGAAATCCTGGCCCTGCACCAGCACTAGCTGCTCTGTGTGGAATCATCTGACTCCTTGGTGACTAACTGGAACCATTAGTCAGAGGCAGCCAGTCCCCCTTAGATACAACTCACACACCAACACCACAGCTGCAGCAGCACACAACAGCACAGGAGTGCACCTAAGTCACACAAGCACACACATGCAATTTCTCAGAGATTGATTTCACTGCTCTGAAGTCATGAAGCCCAAACCAGAAACCATAGCTGGGCTTCACTGCAGTTTGGGCCCAAATAAAAGAATCACTGGATGTCTTGTGAAAACAGTGGATGGGACACAGGAACAGAGAGAGGCACTAAATCCCTCCTGCCAGGAGTAGCCAGTATGTGCTGTGCATCTCTGCCCTTCTAGGAAGAAAAACAGGCAAGCATTCCTCTCTCATATAATAGCTTCAAGTCCCCATTCCACAGACTCAAGCAGCTTTCTTTACATGTTCTCAGATGTCTGAAAGAGGAGCAAAGGCAGGCTCAGTTTGGGTACATCTTGCTAACCACAGTCCAGCCAAGATTTTTTCCCATGTTTGAAAAGGTGGATCCCACAGTCCTGGTTCAGTATCTCCAGTACACACTCAGGCTGCCTAACTACAAAGCACCTTGGCCTTCTCTGATCCAGCAAGCATTACCCACAGGCCAGGGAAAGTAAACTCATCCAGGCTCCATCAGCCTTTCTTTAAGTATAGGTTATAACTTCCTTGGAGTAGGAGATACCTTCACCTCATCCCAGCAACTGAGAAACGCTATGGATACAAGTGGCACAGAAACACAGGAACAGAGTGCCCAAAGGACATGGTGGCCACCCAGACAAGGTCTGAGCCCTGAAACTCCGTGCCACAGCACATGTGGAGTGCAGAGAAGCTCCTTCCCGAGACTTCCCCTGGGATGGAGCAGGAGAACAGCAGGGTGAGTCTATTTCACTCAGTTCTTGCAAGAAACTTGAACCCCAGATATCCAATGACAGCATCTGCTTGGGCTACAGAGGCCACTACTGCAGCACAAATGCACTTGCCCAGCAGCAAGGACAGAATGACAGACCTTTGCAACACACCAAGAGATGCTCGCAGGGCTCAGCTTTCCCTGGATATTCCCTTATATTTTTCAAGTATGTCAAAGGCAAGCTATATAATAGAAATTGGACAAAGTGGGCAGAAAATTAAGCCTTAAACTGAATTTGATTCCATGGAAGGCAGTAACTACAGACCAAGTGGGACAGCACATTTGGAGGTTACTCTGAAGGTGTAAGGAAGTGCACAGTGAAAAACCACCACCAACTGCCATTGCTTCAAAGTAACCTTAACCTCTCTTCTACTCCAACAACTTCTATGTTGAGGGGGTAGGAGGAAGGCTGCTGTGCAGAGACCATGTCAAGGAGAGATTATTTTTAATTAACTTTTGATCCCCTAACAAAGCCCTGAGTTTTAACCAAAATTCCTCCTTCAAACCTCCATTATTTCCTGAAGTGGATTTAGGCTGCTTGGCTCTCATTAGGGACTTAACTGCTGAGTATACAATTCCATACAATTCCTAACTCCATAACAGTGCTGGAGCTCACACCAAAAGCTGTTGGGCAAGGGAATTCTAGCAATGTGGAGTTCAATATTTAAACAAAGCTTAGATGTGTATGAGTTTGCACTTCCTAGGAAAAGTGAATAATTAACTCCTCATCCTGTGTGTTTGAGGACACTAATGCCAGTAAAGTGACATGGCATAAAAAAAGCTAGGCACCTCCTACCAGGGAAGGAGAAGAGGGCACAAGTTACCCAGTAAAAATGTTTTGGGAATTCATTTCAAGGTATAAAATGGATATGTTTCAAGAGCAGCCACACTGTGCAAACTAAGTGTACAAAAACACTGCCTACAAACTTCTTACAGCTTCAAATCTGTTCTTTGTAAAGTCTGTAATGAGAACACTCAGTGATACCAGGAAGGATATAAAGACCTAACATCAGAATACAAACTGTCTCTAACTAAAAACCCACTAAATAAGGTAATTCCTTCACTGGCAACAAAATGTTTCTTAAAAAATGTTTTCTTTTTACTCATCTTCTGAATCACCTTTTTGGGGTCAGTAGACTGAAAACTCATGGGGCCCAGTGTAGTACAGCAAATTCATAATTTCCACATCAACTTATGGTATTAATTAGATGAGTAATTTATTTAAAAAACACAGGAAGGAAGTTTTGAAACAATAAAGAAACTTATTTAAAACACAGGAAAAGATATTCTTATAGCTTCCACTGAAATACTGCTCAGTGGGAAAACAAAATCTGTAACTCCCATCCCTCTAAGTACCATTTGCTAGGAAGAAGGATCTAGGCTGATGAAGGTGAAGGAATCAACAACAGCCATTGCTGCATCAAACTGAAGTGTCATGAATTGTCTGAGCAGAGCTAACCATGACACAGGAAAGGATTTTCAAGAGGCATGACCCTTTTATGGAGAGCACTGACCACAGCACTGGGATGCAGTTTGTTCCCAGCCCATCTGCTCCTGGCCTGAGACTCGTGTGCCACTCACACCGAGCCTGTATCTGGAGGCAAAGGTGATGCTGGCTCTCCAGCTGTCCTGCTCAGGGCAGGGACTTTGCTGCTCGCTAAGACAAGCAAAAGCACTGCTCAGCTCTGCCCTCTTCACACAAGAGCCTGCAGTAAGGCAACCCACAACATTCAGCACAGATTTTTGCAAGGAGACCACAGCAGGGATGGCACTGAGCTAGGTGAATACTTCTAACTAACCTTTCACACTCAGACCTAGTCCTCCTGACAATCATTAATCTGTACAGTCATTTTGATCGATCAGCTAAGGTCTTGTGAACTGCTGTGTACACAGAGGTGGAACTGGATTTTTTTCTGTACTTTCAAAATTCCAGAATCTTGAGAAAGCCAGAGATCGACTATTATGAAACAAACATAAGCTCAGCTCCAATTTTTGAAGCTAGAATGAGTGATTTACTTCCAACCTGCCACACAGGCTTGGCTGAATGAGTTTCAAGAGGGGACAAATACTAACAAAATCAATCTCAACAGAATCTGAGAAAAACCCCAACAACGATGTGACAGAGTTACTAATGAGGGTTGACACTTGCTCTCCTGCCTTTTAGCATTGTTGACAAATACACTAATAAAAGGCCACAGTCCCTTTCAGCCTCACACCCAGCAGCCCCCTGCTCAGCACAACCCACCCCAATTGCTGCCAAGAACAGCCAGCACGCTGAGCCCATCATGTGGTGCTCCTCTCTAGCTGCATATTTCACACCACTGGGCTGTAGGGTGGCAATGAAATTACTTTTACCTACTAGGAAATGAGTGGAGAAATGCTTAAACAACTATGCTCAATTCAGGGGGTGGCAGCAAAGTTTAACATGCAAAGAGACCGTACCTTCTCACTTGAGTATGTCCTTGATGTTTTCAGGTCATCATACAGCACAAATCAAATCCAAAAGCCCCCGAACATTCAGTAAATAAGAAGAGCCACTCTGAGCACTAGAGGTATTTTTTTATACCCTATCAATTAACACAGCACTCCCATAGTCATATTTCAAGGGGATAATATCTTCAGGCATAGGAGATACTCAAATTTTCAATCCACCCTGTTTCCCCACAGATGCTCCTTCGGATAAAATTTAACATCTGACATCAAACAGATGCATCTAAATAGGTAATATAAAAAAACCCAAACCGACAATGGTGCCTGAAATAGCTCCAGGTCTTTTTAAGATAAACTTTTTAGCAAGAAATTTCCAGGGCAGTTTTGAGGCTCATGCAAGGGAGGAATTTCAAAGCAGCCCACAACACACTCCTGTTAACCCTGTTCTACAATTTGCTAATTCCTGAGAGAACTGCACAGCCTTTGCTGACACGCAAATTTAAGATCAAACGGTCGTCTGAACGCTATTTGCAAAACGTTTGAAGAGGGGAAGAAGCAGGGAGACAGCAAGCAGATTTCCTAATGCTGTATCTTTATCAAAGCTCTGCTTGCCCTTTTTCCCACACTAACAGCCGTCCTTTAAGCGTATGCTTGTCTAACATGCTTAATGCTACCCACGAATGAAAGCAAACGCTCCGGTTTTCAATGCATCTAAGCCTTTACACAAACCTTGCATGGATCCAGTTGGGCGTCTGAGGGCTTTGATCCCAGCCAGGCTTTATTAGAGGAATACCAGCAAGAGGGAAAGGAACGTGCAGTGGTGTTTTCCAAGCCCTGCCTGCTCCCAGTGCTCTACAGAGCATGAGAGTACTCACCAGAAGAGTATGACTAAACTCAAAATTCCCATGGAAGACTTGAAGTATCAGCTGCATTTTGCTAAGCCTTTGAGAATTATTCATTTTACAGGACACTTGCAGGACATTTCCCCAGTCCTGCACGCTGATCATGGTAAATCTTGCACGCTTTAAGCCAAAACTCATAGCTGCACCATGAAGATCAGAGCTATGTCTGACCAGATGTGCCCTACAAATTTTGTGCCAGGATGGGCACAAGTAGATGGCCACATTTGTAACTCACCAGCTGTAATACACCTTGCCCCACAGTGCATCCCCAGCTGGATCAGCAGAGGGAGGATAGGCAGAACCAATGTGCAACGGGATCTCTCTGCAGATCACAGCTCAGGAGCTGCTGAGGGCTGTGACCCGAGTCTGAGAGAGAGTGACTGACCATAACATCTCCCACTGGGAACACAGCAAGGTCAGCAGGGAGAACTACAGAGAAGATAACACTTGTGGCTGCCTATGCTAAGCTTGTATTTTATCTGGCAACAAAGAGGAACGCAATGCAAAGAGGCTGCTCTCACATGTCTGGTGCAGTCCTCACCCTAAACTCACAGCAAGAGCACTCAGGTGTTGCACTGTACTGACACACCAGCTGACAGGAACTGGGGATGCTGGGCATACAGAAGGACCTGGCATGGCCTCACCATGATCAAGGAAAAGCCCTCAGCAGGGTCAACACCTACATTGCTCAGAAACACATGAGGCTATTGCTGGTCACACTCGATGCTTACAGTGAAACTATGATGAAAGAGCACTGAATTTTCCTAATGGAAAACATGAAGCAGAGGTTATTCATCCCTGGTGCCAGCTTGCTATGACCAGCATCATCCTGGTCACAGCATCATAGCATCATCCTACTGCCATCACCAGAGCAATCATGATCATACACTTAAGAAGCCATGCAAAGGAAGCTTCCAAGCATATTGGTGGTCCTTCCACAATAGCCTAGGAGATAACCTAGGAGTAATCAGGAACACAGCACTCACTTTCCATGCAGGATCTTGCACTGCACACAAAACATTTGTGTGGGCAAGGATGGACAGATGGCTGAAGTCAGAAGGAGCAGGACACAACAGCAGCAGGACTGGCTGTGGTTCTTATCACCAAGTTCATTACCTTGCCAAGACACCAGGAACATGCCAGGCAAGTTTCTGCACAATGACCCAAATACAGCTTGTGTGAAGTGGTGGATTTATTACCTTCCTGGTGTGCAACAACACGTGGCACACACCTCCCGTTGCAGGACGCTCACATTTGTGGTCACCAGCGTGTTCCTTCTCCTTTGGCAGCTCAGACCCATCAGCTTTCTATACTTTCAACTTTACCACATACACAGACTCCTTACTTGCTATATTCCTGGCCTTCACTAAAACTGACATGCTGTCCCTTCAAAAACTGAAACAGGAAAATATGGGGTGCAGAGGAAAGACACGAAGCTCAGTTATCAAGAGTATTTAAAAAAAAAAATTCATCACAGCTCAGACATTCCCTGGAAATCCAAGAATCATTTCTAGATTTCTGCAACTCCAGTCTGCTCTATAACCAGTGACTGGAGCAAATGGGAAGCTGCCAGGGTCACAGGAAGAGGAGAACTGCTCATCTCAGGAACTCTAGTAGCAGCAGGAGGAACTTGATCAGTAAGAGTGCTGCCTGCATTCCCCTGTGATCTCAGAGCCCCTAAGATAAAAGAAAAATCTCTTTTTATGAGATACTGCACATGGAAAAAGGGTCAAGGTCTTGGCTTGTCAGCAACAGCAAGACTGGCATTTGCAGACTGAGCTCTGAGGTTAATAGAAGCCACAACACCACGTCCCACCTCCAAGTTCTAGAGCTCAGAAACTAACAGAGGTCTCCGTGTCGCTGTGCTGTAACAGCTGGCTCTGCTCTGTCCTTGCTCAGACTCATTTCACCCACTTCCACCACAAGCACGCTCACACTGAGGACACCTCTCTCGTCAGCAGGTAGGAGCAGAGTCTGGCAGCAGTTTCTCTCCAGAATGCACTTTCTATGTTTTTGGGAAGGGTCACTGGTTATCTGGGTCCCAATGAATAGATTCAGCAGGCCCTCTGGAGGAACAACACATTATAAAGTGCTGTTTTCTCCCGGTGCTGGCAAAGCCATGGGCAGCTCCCTTTCATGACTTAAACAGTCCCAGACACAGAAGTCACTGATGGCAGAGTGCTAAAGAAGCTTACAGTCCCGGTGGGGCACAGATTTGCTATCTTGAGCTAAAGTTCAATTATATTGTGTTGCCATGTTAGCAGAAGTTCAATGAGGTAGCAGTGGTGACGTGGGCAGCAGACAGAAGCTGTGTCTACGTGTAACTTTTCAACCCCACACGTCACTTTGCAATGATGAACAGACAGTTCAACAGCTTTGTTTGCATTTGCTCTCTCCAAATTCTCCTGCTGGGGGTTCCAGCATGACTGGTCCAAGAAAAGCTGCAGGACAGGACAACAGGGAGCCCTGCTCCAGGGCAGGTCAGAGGAACAAAGCAGAGTGACAGAGGTGCAGTGTGGAGCACAGGTCACGGCCTGCCGGGGCACCGTGTGCGGCGCTATGCAGCCCAGTACCTTCCTGGGATGTCCCAGAAAAACAGCAGGGCTGAGGTTTGCTTTCTTGGGAAAAAAAAGGAAAGAGAGAGAAAAACCCACAACACACAGAGACCATAGAAACAGCAGCAGGGAGCCTCTGACTCAGAGGTGGGAGCAACTATCAGATCCCAACCACATCCTGGATGCTATCAGACATGCTATGGAGACAATGTGGATCATCTTCCTCATGCTGCCCTCTTCCATTGGCCTCCCCTCCCTCCCCTCATTTCCTTTTTCATCCCTCAAGCATCTGTTCCCAGACAGAAAAAAGCTGAGTTTCCTCTTCCTCATGACAACCCCAGCCCAGGAGGTGTCATAACTCTGCCAAGGATATGGGCATTCTCCATCACTCAAAATGTCTCATGGCATCTCTCAGCCCAGACAGCTTAATCCAGAATCACTTCAAATCCTTAACAGGTGCATGCTGTGATACCTGGACAAAAGCTACAAACCCAATTGCATTATACTGCAGCAGACAAAACCTTTCCCCAACAGCACTCAAGCAGTTGAGGTACATCCCACCTACGCCATGGGAGACATCACTCCACACAAAACATTCTGTGCTTCCGCTGGATGCAGCTCTGCTGAGCCATCAGAGTGAATCCAGGTATTCAGGGTCAAGGGTGCTGGAATTTGCATGAGAGAGGCTGCTTCTAGCAAGTCCCTTGGCAAAGAGCTGGAACAAACAAAGGTCAGATCCAAAGTCTTAGCAGAGACCCACACAGAGGCCAGCCTGGGGCTTGGGAACGCAGCAGAACACACTGAGGTGCCTGTGTCACTTAAGCCAGAACAAGCATCGCGCTTGCCCAGGAGGACACCAGGCTTCAGGAGTAGCCAGCCCAGGCCTATGCAGGCAGGCAACACCCTGTGCTAAGGCCTGTTCCCACCCCAGCTGGGATGGCAATTGCTGTGATTCAGCCACAGGTTTCTGTATGACCAGCCTGCAGCGGCTGGACACAGCCCCAGAGCCAGAGGTACCCCCGTACCTGAGCACAGCCTTGGGTCTGTCAGATCTACATGAGCCAATGGGTTGAGAGAAACATCACAAAACCCCACCCATGACAGCAAGCCCCCAGTGGGACTGCAGCTGTATGGGCAGAAAGGCCCTGTTGTTTGATGAGCCACAAACACATTTCTATCCTCCTGAGCAACCCATCGTGCAGCCATGAGCTGCAGGACACATGGGGTTTATCCTGCTGTCACCCAGATGTGCTGGAGAGGAAAACCACGGACAGCCTTCCTCATGCCAACACCCACATCAACCACACCATCACTGCACCAGGGCAGCCCAGGGACTGGGCAGTGCCAGAGGCACCCAGTTTGTGAGCACAGAAGGCCCAAAGTCACCCGAGGAATACACGGGATCGGCTGGGTTGGAAGGGACCACATAGCATGTCATCTGTTCCAGCCTCCCTACTCAAGCAGGGTCACCCCAGAGCACACGGCACAGAACTGTGTCCGCTGGAACACCTTCAGTGAGGGAGACTCCACAACCACTCTGGTTCCAGTGGTCGGTCACCCCCACATTAAAGTTCTCTCTCATGTTCAGGAGGAACTTCCTGTGCATCATCATTTTCTGCCTGCTGCCTCTTGTCCTACTGCGTGGCACCACCAAAAAGAGCCTGCCTTCCATCCTCAATGCCCACCCTTTAGATACTTTAATATATATGTAGGTTGATGAAGTAAAGAACGTCCTGGAGTTTTGGTAACTCAACATGACGCAGAGGAAGAGCCACGTTAGCGGCTGCAGTGCTGGGAGGCACCTGAGGCTGGAGAGAACCGACCCTCTGAGGGGGAGCTGGCAGTAACCCCGGCCGGGCTTGCCGAGGCCGTCCCTGTTCCCGCGGGGCCCGTCCCTCACCTGTGGAGCTCCTGGATGTCGGGCGGGATGCCGTGGAGCCGGTTGCCGCCGAGGCTGAGGCTGCGCAGCCCGCGGAGCTGCAGCAGCGCGGGGGGCACCTCGGAGAAGCGGTTCCCGCTGAGGTTGAGGACGCGGAGGGAGCGGGCGAGCGGCGCCTGCTCCAGCCCCTTGGGCAGCGAGCCGGGCCCGCCAAGCCGGTTGTTCTTGGCCAGCAACGTGTGGAGGCACGGCAGGGACAGCAGCTCCGTGCCCATCTCCGTCAGCCCCGTCCCGCTCACGTCCAGCACCTCCAGCGCCGGGAACCACTGCGACAGCCCGGCGGGCAGCGGGCCCGACAGCCGCCGCGGCGACAGCACTAGCCGCCGCGCCTCCGCGCTGCGCCGCGCCGACAGCTCTGCCGCCAGCGCCGGCTCGGGCTCGGGCTCGGACTCCGGCTCGGGCTCCGACTCCGGCTCCATCGCCTGCTCCGGTCCCGGCTCCAGCTCGGGGCTGTCCCCGCCAGCCGCCGCCATCCCGCCCGCACTGACCGACGGCCCCGCGCGTCACGCCGCCCCGGCCCGCCCCGGAACCTGCATAGCCCCGCCACCCCCGAGCGTCATGCTCGATCCCGGGCGCGCCGCCGGCCGAGGCCACAGCCAGGCGAGCGCTCTTATGCAGGTTGCGGGGCACCTGCGGGTGGGCGGGGAGGGATGGGGAGCGTTCAGCGGCCCCGGAACGAGCATGGGCGCGGGAGGGCGGCGCGCAGGCGGGGCGGGAGGCGGCCCCATGGCGGGGGCGGCCCGGGGGTCGGGGCTGCTCCGGTGCCGCTGCTCGGTCCGGCCTGGCCTGCTGGGCTGATGCCGAATCGCCGGCTGGGAATGCCACCTCCTCCCTGCCAAATGTTTTACTCCGAGCTCGGGACACCAGAGCTGCCAAGTGTAAAATTAAACCATAGCCTTTGTTCTGGCCCTCTTGGTCATCCTGCGAGCCCGAAGGAGAGGCGCTGCCTCAGCCCGTGTACTCCATGGCCTCTCCTTTGTGCAGCTGGTGGGGGAGCCCGGCCTAGCATTCCTGGTCAGCGGGTATTTTGTCCAAGGGTTGATCTGCTTTGGTCCCTGCAGAACAGGGAGGTTGGAACTGAGCATCTTTGAGGCCCCTTCCAACCCAAACCATTCTGTGGTTCTGTGAGCTGCTGCCGTGGAGCACCGAAAGGGAGGCACTCCCAGTGCGTGTCCTTGCCTGGATGCGAAGCGACAGCTTTGGCCTTGAGCGGGGGCATTGGCTGGAGTTAATCCGTCACACACGAGTCTGCCAGGCGAAGCTGTCTGACGCTCGTCACTGATCGACATGGGGCTGACCCCTGTTGTACCAACATATGCAAACAGGCAGGTCGGGATCGGTGATTTCAGTTCATTGCTCTTTGAACGCAGGGTGACATCGCTGTAGTCAGTAATCCGAAGAAGAGGCAGCAGCCATGTGTGATAACAATGAGAAGATTCGCAACTCAAGGGAACTTTTGCCTCGACTAAGTTCAGGCTTAAGAAGCAGACTTGCTTCTTTGTAATGCATAGAGAAGCCAAAAAGAAGGGAATAGCAATCTCCCACCTACTCAAAACACTTAATGTACACAAAAGTCTTCATCATCTTAGACTGAAAGAAACACAAACAAAATCACAGTTTGCAGGTACCAGCCAGGAGTTTAAAACGTGTGAAGTAGCAACAATGCTGATTTCAAAGGTGTCTAGAATACTATGGACAAAACCGATAGTCCACTTGTCCTTCCTTTGGTGCTCTTATAAACTCTGGATTTTATCACCACAATATTTTGACATGACAGCTCCTGTTGCTGAGACGAGGAGGTTGTCTATGCCCAGCCTTCAAGAAAGTGTGCCACAGTGGGTAGGAATGAACAGGTCAATTTCCATTGAACTCCTTTCATTTGTTTTCCAAGAGTCTGTGGATTCACAAGTATGAGCCCTGATGTGAACTCAGAGATAGCTGTAGAACAGACACCTCACCAGTATTATTAACTTCTTATCAACATAATTTTCCCCACTTTACAAATACTGTGCTGTTCCAGGACAGTTTATGTAAGCACAAGAGTAAGGTCATCTGGATTTTGCTCTTGTCTTTTGTAGTGCTTTAAGCCTGGTTCTCCTCAAGGTGTGTCCTGTAACATGGTTCAGGACTGAGTCTTATTATAGATCTGTCTGCTCCTGTCTTCAGAGCTAAAGTTAATAAATACCTTACAAATGCAGTTCAGTCTCTTGATCTATCACTTAAATAGCCTATTTCTCAACCTGAAGCTTAACAGCACTGGAGAATTGTGATTAAGGGTATAGTGCAGTAATTTAATACTCAGATATGCACAACTCCATAAACAGGTCAGAGTTTTTCCCAGGCCTCTACAAGCAGCGGGCAACAGAATTTTTGCTTTTCCTCTCTCCCACCTGAAAACCACTTTGCTTCAGTAAATATGCATGGAGCACAAGGCAAAATATTTGTAGTGCCACCTAGCTAAATTTGTGGCTGCTGCTTCCATTCATTTCTTCTTAAAATCCTGGGGAGTCCTCACAGTAGAAATTGCAGTAATAAAGCAGCCTTACTTTGCAGTTGAGCAGTGAACGGGCAGGGAATGCCACAGAAGAATTGCATGTGCAGCAGCTGGTCCATGCTAAAGAGGCCATTTGGTGTGAAAAACAACATGGAAGAGCCAATGTTTGTGAGTTGTTTGGTTTTCTTTTTTAAACAGCTTTGGAAGGAGCACACCAAGTGGAACAAAGCAAGGCAGCTTTCTCTTCTGTCAGACCATTATCTGCACAGAAGCACTGACAGCAGTGGCATTGCTGGGAAGGTGAATAAATAGTAGGGCACATCCTCCTGTCATACACCACCACTGAAGGCTATTTCACTATTCAGTCACATTTTCAAGGCCTTTAGTTATTGTTTTTGCTTGCCTATGGGTTTTTTCCACCTGATTCCCCAGCTGTAAAACAGAAACAGTCATGTCTTACATTTGTCCAACACACTGAGATCTGTGTATGAGTGTGCAAAGACAGATTTTTTTTTTTTAAACAAGTTGTGTGGCTTGTGAAAAATAAACCAAACAAGTGTTATTTTTAAAATTTTGTTTCATTTATTTGGCAGTAATATCCAAACCCCCCTGCTTCAAAAAAATTACAAAATCAAGTAAAATAAGTGCACTAAGGAAACCTACGGAATACTGATAAATTTCACACACATACAGGAGGGAATATAAAGGGAGGAGTGGGACTTTTTTTGTTTGTTGCTTAAATTTGGTTTTTTGGGAAAAACAAAACAAAACACCTTCCCTGCCCCTTGTAGTCTGTACAGCAATCATCCCAGAGGGCAATGGCTGAAATTCAGCACTTCCTTCCCCAGCAGCCTGCAGGAGTTAGTGAGTGATCAGCCTGCAGAAGCCTGAGCATTGCTCAGTCTGGGCTGCCGAGGTGTTTTGGTCCCCTTTGAGAACTGCTGCCCTTAGAAGGGGCTCCACTTTCCACCACGTCCCTTTGTGGGGCACAAGGAGGAAGAGGCTCCAGAGGCAGCAGCAGCAGCCCCTTGCAGAGGCACTGTTGCTGCACTCCCAGCTGCTGCCCTAGGCTACCCTGGGATCTGTTGTATGGCTTCTCGGAGAGCTCCGCTTGCCGGAGACCGCAGCCCGTCCCTCCGCCCTCAGTGCAAGAGCAAGCTCTGTAAACCTCAGCTGCCAGCACACATCTCTGGCTGCCCCAGCAGCCACCCCCATCCACACGGCTGCACAGCCACAGCAGGCAAGAGGGGACAGAGAACACGGCACAGTGCAGCCTACAGAAGCCCTGAAGCCGTGCATTCACCTTCCCTTCCTGCACGTGCTCTGGTTTTCACAGTTGGAGATATTCCTGATGGAACAAGATGTTATCCCTGTCCAGGGAAAGCCTTTAAGGCAAGCTGTTGTGTTTTCTCTAAGGCACTTTAACAACCCAAGCTGGAAGGAAGTGATCTGGGAGGCACTAACTACCTTTTAGAGCAGGGCTGGAATAAAGCAAAACATTATTAACAATGTTCCTGTGACTCCAGATCCAGCACATGAAGCCCTTTCGCTCATACTCTTGGGAAGGAGCAAGCCTATGCCTAATGGTGCTCCTATTTCACCAACCACTTCTTCCAGTGCCACCAGAACACAATTATTCTGTCCCAGTGTAGCATTGTCCACATTACCCTCAGCTCACATGGACTCATTCCTCTCACCTTCACAGGTGACAGCTACTCAAATCCTCTCAGGTCCTCATGAGAAAAAAACCAAAAAAACAGTCTCCTGTATTTATGATACCAAATCCTCAATGCCAGGGTACATTATAGTTCTCACTGGAAAAGTGGCACGATGTCAAAGTTAATGGAAGTCCTCTGGCTTCACATCAGGAAAACAGCTCAAAGACCAGCCAGCCTTTAACCCATTTGGTTCATGGGAAAGAGCACAGGAGGGACCAAGCTTTCTTCTTTTCCTATACTTCTAGGTACCAGTTCATTCCTCCTCTTTAAGGAAAGCACTGTGCAAGAAGGGGAGGTTGGGACTCAAGTCCTGCTGATCTTCACTCAAACTGGACATGCTTTTGGAGATGCAAGTGGAATTTTGCTTGAGCAAGCAATAGGGGCTGCAAGATACACAGCAACAACTGCTGAAGTTGCTCACAAACAGAAAGATGGAAGTCACAAGTAGTGGATCAGGGCACATGCAACTGCTTGGGAAGCACAGCACAGGCATGAAGGGAACATGGATGTTCAGGTGTGCATGAAGTACATTTGACAACTGCATAAGAAAATCAGCTGAGCTTCAGGCTACAGAGGTGACTATCAACAAAAGAGCATTTCATTTACATGTAGGATCAATGCTCTGAGAAACATGTGGGATGAAACTGACCTACGAAGGAATGTGAGAGCACTCAAAGGTGGTCTGATAATGACATTGAGAAATGTGTCAGTAATGAGGCTTCCAGCCCTGACTCCAAACTCATACCTGGAATCAAAGAATAACGCTGCTGCCTCACCCCAGAGGAAGATGAAAAGCCCAAGATGATGCCAACAGCACAACTAAACAGTTTTCTGCCTAGTTAAGCTTTAAGATACTGTACTAATGGGATTGCCTGGTCCCTCTGTCTCTAGACTGCTTTGAGCAATTTAGAGAGGCACGAGCACAGACTTTGAGCACATGGTCAATGCTAGCTACAAGAGTGAGAGCTAGAGAGCTGCAGTGGCAATCTGTGTCTGGTGAAACTAATTACATCCAACCCTGTCTCTCCTTCCCACGAGGGACACTGCTGTCCCCCAGCTGGGAAATACCCTGTAGTGCAAGGCTCACAATTTGCCTGTGGTGTTTGTGGCAGCTGAGCACAGTGCAATACAAACTGTGCATGGGCATTACAGCACTGTCAACAACAAAAACCCACATGCTGGGTTTTCTTGAAAGGTCTAGAGCTACAAAACATACAAAAGCTGAATCACTACCATAGGAAATAAAATAATAAAAAACCCGAAACAAAAAATAAAGGGGAGTCAGCATGAGAATGTGATAAGAAAAAAATATGATAGCACCTCTAAGGAGGGGGCAGGGAGAGAAAGAGTGAGATGAGGTCAAAAGGAACCATGTTGTGTTGGAGCCCACAGTGTACTGGAGGAGCTGCTGGGGACGGTCTGGTGGAAAGCAAGGAGGAATGTGCTGGACTTATGCCAGCATGGCACCACGAGTCCCAGGTGTCACACCAGGCTGATTAACTTTGAGGAGCTCGAAGCAAAGGGTAAGGTCCTTGGATAGTGGTGCCCTGCAGCACACGTGTTCAGCCACAAAACTGCCAGGCCTGTATCTCTGCAGCCAAGGGTGGTGCTGACAATTGTATTGACTGAAAGCTTTTCTATCCAGCATTGACCTCCATCCTTTCCCCAGATCCAGAGGAACAAGAAATCCCTGTTAGCTTTTGGAGGGAGCAGCTCTCTGCTCTGGGGATGGGCCCCAGAGGCTGCTCTAAGTCACTCCCAGCCTTCCAAGGTCCCAGCAATGAAGCTCCCTGAACAGGTGGGCTCTGCTCCCCTTTCCTGGCCCCATTCTTTGTGTATTACAAAACAAATAACCCATCGCTATACATGTAAATATCTGTGACTGGGCAACTGTAGCAGACACTTGTGCATACTGAGATCAGCACTGGAGGACAGGATGGCAGGTTGGGCCCATCCTCCTGGGCTCCTCCGCTGTGGAGGCCCCTTACATCTCCTTGGTGCTCATTCTCTTGGTCTTCTCAGCCGTCTCCTAGAGAAAAGAGAGCACAGAAATGAAGCTCTGCACCGACACAGCAATTGGTAGTGCTCTGAAGTCTTTGATCCATCCACAGACGGTGCCAACAGTGTGGATGGATCAAAGACTTCAGAGCACTTTTGTATCTGAAAGCCCCACACCTGATCTTGTCCCCACAGGCAAGACATTTACTCTGCTCCTCCTTCTACCTCTTACTCCCTTCTACTTCTAGAAGTCTCCAAGTGACAGAAACAGAAGGAACCCATCTGGCAAGGGGAGGCTCAGTGCAAGCAGACCTTCCCAGCTTCACGCTGACCTGATGCTTCTGCAGTTCCTGAACGTATCTGGCCATCTCCTCCTCAGTCAAGTCTTGATCAGGTCGGTGTCTCTGAGCAGGCACCTTCTCATTCCTCCCTAGAAGCAGAAATGGAGTTTAGTGTTTCACAAATAGGGGATGCAAATTTCAGATGCTGAACCATGAAGAACAAAGAGAGGCAGGTCAGGCACAGCATCCCTCAAGCTGAGGAAGCCTTTGCTGGAGGATGGTATGGCTTGGCTTCTTAGAAAGAGAACAGGCCTTGTGGCTGCCTGGGACTTCACAACTTGGATGTGCGGTCTGTCCCTGTCTCTCCCTCCCATGTGACTGATAATAAAGCCACGTAGAAGAGGCTGCATATTATTGAAAAGAAACACCTATAATTAGCTCAAACATCTTGGCCTCTTGAAGGGAATAAATGGAAGCTCAGTGTAACCTATTAGCTCAAACATCTTGGCCTCTTGAAGGGAATAAATAGAAGCTCAGTGCAACCTAAGTACAATAACTGAAGTACAATAACCTAAGTACAATAATGAAGAGGTAATTTTACTCAATGAAGATGTAACTTGCTGATGTGTTTGATCTGATTCTTCAGTTTCATTATTCCTCTAACAATAGCCTCTAACTCCTCTGCTGCTCTGACATGGGCAGAAAGTCAAGGAATTGTTATGCCATTGCATGCTTTTGTCATGGATGTAGGGAACAAAGTAGGCACCAAGAACAGGTGTTGCATAGCAACTTTGAAGGTTGTTTCTGGGGAGGCAACAAAAAGAGTATCTCATTCTGTTGCTTAATCTATGACACCTACATGAAACTCCTCTGGCAGCTCTATTAATACAACAGTTGTCTTTTCTCAGGTGAGTTCCTGCTGCCACAGCTATGTCTGAGCTGAGGTGATCCTGAAGCCTCTGCTGCAGAAGATCAGATAAACAGGAAAAGCTCTGTACGCACTGCTGCTGTTTCCCTCTCCTACTCTGCCCAAGCTATAGATCTGAACCAGTGTACTCCTGGTAGGTCCCACACAGCACTGAAATAAAGCTCCTGCAAGGGCCTGGTTTCTAGGGAAGAAGGATATAAAAATGCAGCAAGGACTGAGTTTCTAGGGGAGAAGGCCAGAGAAATGCAGCACCATGCTGGGAGGATGGATGTGGCTCCTTGGGAAGGACCCATACATTTGCCAACACAGGGAAAAGGTGGAATTCCACTGGCCCTGAACTATGTGTGAGAAGGTGAAACAGAGAGCTGTTGTTCACAACTGCACCACGACCTCTCACAATTGTACCTGGCTGGGCAAGTTTAAGGGCCTTCCAAAAGAGGAACAAACAACCCTCCCTTACTATAGCACCATCTCCCTTCATCAGCATTATTCTACAGTTTTTGTGGCAAGAAGCTAAAGTGCTTTCTTGGCATTGGATGAAGGTTCCTATATCCCCTCTTGATCAAGACAGGATCTTAGATCCTGTTTTACAAATTCCATAAATGCAGATACAGTGAGGATATAGACACATATCCTGACTTGCTCACGCCTACACGTACAGTAGCAGCCAGTGACCTATTTGTTTTGCACCAGCAGGATGCAGAGTAGCTCCAGTCTGGAAGATTTAGTGCTGAATTTTCATGACACCAAATCCAAACTACAAACCCCATCAGCATTGCCCTGAGCCCAGTTACATAATTTCTGACCTCTGGAACAGTACCAGCTTGGGTTTGACTAACATGGAACAAGTGAGGGTTATGCAGAAACCAGCCATGGAGAAGCTGAGGAAAAGCTGGAGAGAGAAGAACCCTGGATAGCTGGTGCCTTTGAAAGGACACAGTGAGAATTCTTTTGCCCAGACCCACACACAGTAACTTTCTGGGGAGCATACGGACCCTCGCACGTCATTGCGGTGCACACCCAGTTCCCACAGGCGCAGACGCAGCGGTTGCACTCCACCTGGGTCTCTGCTCCGTCCTCATAGGTCTCATCTTCCAGGGCACACTCTGAAGAGGCACAAAACAAAGGCAGGGCTTGTGAGAGCGAGCAGGCTAAAGGCAACATACTTTGGAGATGCCTTGGTTGAAGGGGAAGCCTTCCTTCCCCCAACCATCAGAAGTTTCCTCATGACTAAAATATTCATGTTGAATTTGGTGAGTGAAATCAGCCAAAATATAATTTGGGAAAGTCAAACCCTTTGTTTTTCTTCATCAGAAGAACAAGTTTCAATTTCTCAATTCCAAATGAAATCTCAGTGTTGGATTTGTTTGAATTTCCTTATTTGTTACACAAAGAAAAGAACCCCTGAAATGAAAGCTTGGGTTATTCTGATCTAGGTGAGGATAAGTTGGTGAAATGATTTGGAAGGATAGTGAACTTTGAGATGGTCATCAGGGAGGCTCTCTGTGTGAAAGGCAGAGCATAGCAGGACTTTGGTCTGGTCTGACTTTCCTAAGTTATCTGGCCATGAACTCCTCACATGATTGACCTCTGCACTGTTAAATACATGCCTTGATCTTACAAGCATACCATACCCATTCAACCTATGTCCTTGCTTCTAAAATCCAAACCTTTCTTATTACAAGAGCTGCAGGAGCTCTGGGACAGTAAAAGCAGTACTCTCAACAATGCAGGGACAAAGAGTGCTGTTGGAAAAGAGGCAGGCATATATTAAAATTATCTCTGGCTGTGGAGTTACAGCACCCGATGTCTGGCCTGAAGCTGATCTCCTTTTTTTTCCTCCCTTCCCAGGACCCCTCTTGTTCCCCAAGATAAGTGAGGAGTTCCTACTTTTCTCTGGTGGGTTGAAGGATGGGCTGAGGCACTTGAGAAATTCATTGAAGCTGAGCTTCCAGTCAGCATTTTCATCTGACAGCTCGATGAGGGCATCTACGCAGAGTCCCCTGAAAGGAAACAGAGAGGCTTGTTCTGCACAGGGCTGTGCTAGGCCAGTGCCTGCTCCACTGTCTTCAGAGTGCAGGTGACTAAACCCAGTAATAACTAGGGAGACTCCAAGATGTCTGGCACAAGTGGCTTCTCTAAGGAAACCTCATGGGATACAGAGAAAAGAAGAACAGTCACAAAATACTCTCTGTCTGGCAGCGGGCTGGGCAGTGGGGGGATATTCAGAACAGCAGGAATGGGACATCCACATTTGTTGACATCTGCATGCTGTCACACAGGTAGAGATGCAAGCACAGCATAACCACAAGCAGCCTTTTTTTCACACAGTAGCAAACAAAGAAAGAGGGAAACCTCTCAAACCATAGCTGCCTATGAATGGTGTTTTCCCACCATCTTCCTTGCACTGGATGTAGCTATTAGGCAAAAGGAGAGGGCAGTCCCCAGGAAAGCTAATTTATTAGGAAATAGAAAGAAGAGGACAAATCTTCTGTTACCCAACTCCCTTCTGGCTGCACAAGTGCTACATTTAGGGCAAAAGAAGATTGGAATACGTGCCTAACATGAAGGGTAGAGACAGGACTGCTCCTCTTGTGTGTTCACACCTACTTAATTGGAAGCCACTTCATACACAATTAACTCTGCCAGTGCAAGCCCTAGCTGATATTTACCATGAGTGAATTTCCATCTTCCATTCTACCACATCTACCCCCCTGGTCCTCCCTCTGGCATCCTGTCCACTGCCCACCTGAGCAACTTGTTGGTCTCCTGGTCCATGTAGGTGGTGATGTTGATGGCAGTCTCATTCTGCTCCACAAACTTCAAGAATTCAGTGGAGTCCAAGCGAGAATCACCATCATCAAAGCTCTGTAGGGGAAGATGGGAAGATGGGAAGATGTGAAAAGCTCTCATTTATCAGTTCAAAGTACCCCTTCCTTCTTCCATACCTACATAACATTTTGAAGCTTTAGTGGGACAAGTTCCATTCTCCCTGTTTTTCACAAAGAAAGAGGCTCAGAGAAAAACAGCAACATATCCACATTAGCCTCAGAATAAGAGAGAAATGATCCTAGCCTTGTTCTCACAGATAAGCTACACTGCCTCTCATTCACCTCCTGCTGCTTGATTTATGGCTCTAACCCTATTTCTTCTCTTTGTTTCAGCCAGCTCTTAGCTTTCTTATATACCTCCTGCCTTAGAGCAGACTAGCTGCATTCAAGGAGGTGTCAGCTTTCCAATATGTGTAACTCCAAAGCTGTGCCTGGACTCTGACAGTGACAAAAGGGAAAAATCACAGGAAGCAATTTTCTGCTGATACCAGGGAAAAAAATTAATGCAATAGCACAACACCTCACCATCAACTTCTTAAGGTCCTGACAAGACTCCTGGCACTGAAGAGCAGCAGCTTTAGCCCCAAAATCCTGGCTGTACTCCCAAAGAAGTAATTGCATTTTGCTTTCCTGTTTGGAGATGTGACACTGCAGCGCTGGGCACTCAGCAGGATCTGCTGTGCCCCCTCAGAGACAGCTGCATTGCTGTGAAGGGAAAATTAATCCTGCACACAGACTGCTGCCACCTGATTTTTGCTGTGTGATTGGGGCAGGTCCCTGTGGCTCCTTGTGCAGTGCTCTCAGGAATGCTGGAATAGAGCACTGCCTGTTGTTACCTCTGTGTGTTTCAGGAGAAACATCCAGAACTAGGGAAATAATCCTGTGTGACTGCTCCACATGGTAACTTCCACTAGACTTTGAAGCTGCTTTTTATTATGGAAATGACTGCAGTTCTCTTAATGACCCAGACTGTTAAGTGAGTTTTCTTGCCTTTCAAAGTTATGGTCTACATTAAGGCATTCCCACAGAGATTCTCCAAAATGGAGCAGCTTCCTACTACCAGTCTTGCTCCTCTTGAAATAATGTCCTTCAAGGTCATGACCTGCCTGACAAGCAAAGCACATCCCAGTGAGCCCTAAAGTCAGGCTCCCAGGAGGGAAAAGCTTAATGCCACATCTACAAACCTCCCCATCAAGGAGAAAAGGGAAAAGCTTCATTTCAACTATGCCTCCAGTGTTTCCTACATGCAGCACAGGAATCAGGCCATTTGCAGGAATGCAGGGCATGAAGAGCCTCACAGCTTGGCAGGACAAAATTCCTCCAGTAACAGCAGACACTCATTGCTGACACAAATTTCTGTGTGGTTGAAGCCATTTAGTTTGCTTTGCCTTGATTTGTCTCAAGTTGTTCCAAACTCTGAATTCTGCTTCAAAAATGTTTCAAAGCTCAAAGAATAAGGCAGTTGAAAAGGTGGATTACCACCTGATAGAGAATCACAGAATCATTAAGGTTGGAGAAGACCTCCAAGATCATCACCCTTTGATTGAACATCACCTTATCAACTAAAGCACAGCAGCAAGTGCCACATCCAGTTGTCTCTTGAACCCTTCCAGGGATGGTGACTCCACCACCTCCCTTTGCAGCCACTGTTTCCCCAGCCTGAAGTTCTGCCTGGGATTGTTGTGACCCAAATGCAGAACCTAACACTTCCCCTTACTGAACCTCATACTATTGACCTTGGCCATGGAAATTCTCCCTTTGGAACGAGCAGAGGTATTTCTTTGCCATAACATCTCCCACCCAGTGGCTGGGATCAGTGCTCCAGAAAAAGTGGGACAGTAAAGAGAACGTGAGGCTGCCTGCCTCTGAGCTTAGCCTCAGGATATCACCAGCATGCTGACAGGCGTGGGGACAGTGGGTGTGAATGGCTTGTGTGGTGACAGTGGAACAAGCCCATGGCTGGCTCATGCATTTCAGCAAAGCCCATGACCTGGGGAGACCCTGCAAAAGTGGCTGGGAACAGCATATTTGCAGGCAGAGGGAGTAACACAGGACACTGCTGCTTTTTGGTGCTGGCAGGCACTGACAGGAGCGCCCAGGGCAGTGGATTTCCACTGCAAATGTGAGGATGTTCTGTGGAGCGAGGGGACCAGCTCCTCTGTCTCACCAGGGGGTGCCATTGCCATGGCAAATTTGCTTGCAGTGCTAACTCCTGTCAGGCACCATTAATCTCTGGCTGTCAACAGCTCGTGATTTAAATGCTCTCCCCTCTTCCCCACCTGCTCCTCCAGCTCCATCCTGAATGCTTTGAAGTCTCTCTCAGGAGCCAGGCGTGAGGGGGAGGGACACAGCAGTGCATGTGGCAGGAGCATGGGAGAAGCTTGGGATCTGCTGGTTACAGAAGGGGGTGCAGATGGGCTGAGGGATAGACTGACAGGGAGGAGGGAGGAACAGGATTATTGCAAGGCCCAAGACTCGAGTGGCTTTCACTCTGCAGAATACTAGGGAACTGCCAGCTCTCAGCCACAACTGGGACATATTCCTTGAAGCCCCCAAATGTCCCTTATACCCATCTCAGCATGGCCTTGGCACTATCTAGACCAAAAAATCAGCAGCCCCTGCGACAGCTTCCTGCATTTCTAGCACTTTCACCTCTTTTCCTCTGGCATTTTACCCAAGATTAGTTCTCTACTCTGCTACAGGCACATGAGGCTTGCCCTCTTCCTTTTCCCCAGGGCAGGTCAGACACCAGGAGTCAGAGATGCTCCACAGCTGGTTGTCACAAGCTGTATCAGTGTCTCAGTCAGTGGCTGCTGCAGGCAGCCCATAACACATCAGGGTGTAGGACTTCTCAGATCCCTCTGGTCCCCAGCTCAACAGGCACATCACACACTGGAGCCTCTCAGCTGGGGGCACAGCAGCTGTCATGCAGTGGCAAGGCAAGAAATGTTGTCTGGGCTTTGAGGCAGGTGCTGCTCTACTTGCCTTGAAATATTTGTCCAGGACTTCACTGTAGTTGCTGCCCTTGGAGAACCACCCATCTGGGATAATCTCAGCTTCCAGCCACTGGATCACCCGGCGACGAAGCTCGTCCCTGTCTGACTGGTAGCAGACAACTGTGATGGGAGACAGTGCAGCAGAAGGAAAAACAAGAGTGAGAGAAATCAGGGTGCAGGGAGATCACAAAGAGAGGGCTGGAAATAAAAGGCAGCCAGCTCGCCCTGATGGCAGCTTGCAGCCCCTCGGTCCTGTCCTTGGGGTTATATCACTGCCAGATCCTAGCAGATTTGACATGTGCTGAGTAGTGGATGGGCTGTTGGTGACACCATGTGGCACGACTGGAAAACAACACTCCTGCCAAAGCTCTTCCTTCCCATTCCTGAAGCTTGTGGAAGAACATCCCGGAGCTGACTCATCTTAGTGTGAAGAGTCCCAGACTGAGGGAGGAAGGTAACTGACAATGTCCCCAGGCTTCCAGACACTGCGAAGAATTGTCATTCAGCTGTCAGCCCTAAAATACCAAAACCTCTATCCTCTGCAAGGGGGAAGACTAGACTGAGCAAGCCTTTCTACCACTCTGTCTCCAAGACTTGAATTTTAGGGCCTGTTATCTCAGGATATACTGTTTTGTCAAAGCCCTGGTTTGTCCACTCTGACTGGAAATGAGAGGGGGTCAGGTTGGGCTTATTCATTCACAGTGCTTGCCAGTGTCACAGGTTTCTCCAGAGCAGTTATCACTTTGTGTGCTAGTACAAACTGTGATTTAGAAACAAAACTGAAAGCCTAGCTGGGAATTGTCACACCTGCCCAGTGGTCAGCAAAGCCAGAAAAGGAATCAGTGTGCATTCATGTCACTTGCACACACTAATGATCTTCTGAATCCAGTGACTACTATCACAAGCAGATGGAGAGATTAAAAAAATCAGCTCTGTAGGGATTCTGCATGTTTCATTTTATACTTCTTTAAAACTGCTTTAGGGTGGTGGCCATGCTCTGACATGGACCTTCCTCTTTAGTTTCTGTGAGACTTTGCTCTCATCTGTCCTAGGAAGTTAAAGTTGATGATTATACAGCTCCAGTATTTAGAGGTCATGAATAGGAAAAGGCTCTCCTGATGACAAGCCATGGCCCTAAAATCCAGTGTTAAGTACACATGGCAATACATAAGGGGAGAAACCAAGCACAGGGAATCGAAGAGACTTAAAATTTAGGTGATCATAGAATCATTTAGGTTAGAAGAGACTCAAGATCATCTTGTTGGTGGATGGTAGAGGCAGTTCAGCTGTACCTCCTGACTCTCTGCCTCTGCACCCATCGGTTCATCACTCCTAAAGCAAAGTTTCCTTTTAAAAGAGTGCTCCATCCCTCAGTCTGGGTGATGAACACAGTTTGAGTGCCTGGGGGCAAACTGGGTTTCATTGCACCTAGTCTATGCTGAGTCCCTGAGACATCCCAGCACAGTGAAAAGCCCAGGAGATGTATGAGCTCTGAAAGGTTACCCAAGAGTAAAGAGCTGGGCAATCACCTTTCAGCTGATTTATCAACTCAGACTCCTGTACAGCCCATGCAGGGTATGCTTTTTACACAGAGCTCTGTATCCCCCCAGCACACCCTCTGCCCATCTCCCAGAGCATACAGATTCATACAGAGGCCTCAGCCAAACAGGACACAGCTTCTTACCTGGACTTGCAGCTGGATTCTCAGACTTCTTCTCTGTTAATGGAAAGACAGAAGAGGACATTTTGATGCAGTGTGAAGCAAAACAAATCTCTTCCCACCATGGGTAAAAGCAGACGAGTCTTTGGGTATATGAGGGCCACATACATGATTGAGGGGCTGGAATCCCCTGGACCATGAGGAGATACTGAAGACAGTTTAACCTGAAGAGTTGAAGGCTCAGGGGCAATCTCATCAATGTTTATAAATCTGATGGAAGGAAATGAGGAAGACTGCACCAGACTTTTATCCATGGTATTCAGTGACAGGGTAAGACACTGTGGGCACACATTTAAACACATGAAACTCTGTCTGAACACAAGAAAACCATGCAGCTGGTATGTGTGTGAGTTAAACAGGCCCACTGATGGGACAAAATCCTTGCTCTTAAAGTTATTGAGGTTCCTTAGGAACATGGATGATAGTATTGGTTTTAGGAGCTTATCCTCAGAGCATGACTTTTCCTCAGCAGTTAAACTGGGACACTTACCTGGCTGAATCCAAAAGCTTAGAGTGAGGCAGCAGGAGCAAAAGGTTGCCCTGCTCTCCTGAGTGCCACACTCCCAGAAGCTTGGGGAGACAATAGCTCCAAGGTCCCCCCACAGTCAAGGTGTCAGGATTTTGAGTGCACTAATGAGGGCCTTAATAACCCTGCTGGCCTCACCTAGAGCCTCCATCCAAACTCTCTGACCATGAACCATGAGGCTCCATTTCATATCTGATTCCTCAACTCCTAGTCCTTGCCTGTGATTATCATGTTGTAGCCATGCCTGTCTCCAGCTCTGTTACAACCACTCTCTTCCATAGACTGTTGATCCAGGCTCTGTCCTGGTGGCTGTGTTCCCACTTTGATCTCAGCCCTGCTATGTAGCAAGCACAGGGCCTGCAAGGGCCATGTGGCGAGCCAAAGCCTAAAGATAGGAAATGCCAAGTCATGGTGAATGGCTAGAAGTCCCTATTCTGCCTTTGGACCCCTGCTTATCTCTCTGGAAGCCCATAGGTCACTTTCCTCTAACCCTTGCCATTGGACCATTTCTGATCCCCCTGTACCCTGTTTTAGCCCGGTTCTGGTAGAAGAGCTGTCGCTGGAACCCTTCACAGAAGATTCAACTAAGACATTGCTGTGGAACTCTAAACTGCCTTCTCCTCTCTCTCCCTGTGTCTGCCTGCCTAGGCACCTAGCAAGCTGAGAGCTCAAATTACAGTGAGCTGATAATCACTAAAGAGCTGATATCCCTTAAGCTTGCTAAGGTTGCCTGCAGCTGAAAGCTGCTTGGGAATCAGACAGTCTGTCCCCAATAGGACTGCGCTATCCGGACCCCGTGCAGCTGCTGGGAACACCCTGAACCCAGCAGGAGGCTGAATTAATGCCACAGACTGCATCACTATGAGCTCGTCTGCCTCTTGTCTGATTCTGGTTACCAGAGTCACCAGCCCTGACTTAACAACTTGATTTCAGGCCTACTTCATCACTGCCAGCTTGCCTGGTCGTCTGGACTCTTGTTTGAGTCTGGCTCCTGTTCAGAGGCTTGCCTTGTTTACCCCACTCAGCAACTGTGGGACAAGGTCTTGCTGGTGAGGCCTCTGCCTTGCCTTGTTATCATACCATGCTTCCCTTCCAGCTCTTTGTCCCTGAGAGTGTAGCCAGCCCTCCTTGCCAGGGTTACCTTTGCAGTGGCCATCATAATCCACCTGGATCTTGGAGCCGGTGAGGCAGGCGTCACGGTGCAGCTCACAGTGGTTCAGGTACGTCTTGCCATTGCTCCCACACACAGGCCTCTTGTGAGGTTTGCATTTCTGTGGGAGAGCCAGAGAACACAGCCTTTCACCTGCCTCCTTGGGACAGCTCGGTGAGTCCAACCATAGCCCAGCTCAGGAGAAGTCCTTGGCATTGTCCCCTTGGCCCTGTGTTTGGAACAGGCCAACTCACCCATCATTACCCCAGGAAAACCCACACAGGGAGGTCTGTGGGTGTGAGTTCAAAGGCCTCACTTCATCCCAGTTTCTATCACCACCAGCATGACAGGAGTCTTTCTGAGAGCAGACCTCTGCAGAGAAATCAGTGCTCAGCATAAATATGGAGCATAATCCTGCAACTGCTGCTCCATGTGCTGTGGCCATGCCTGCCCAGAGGTGTTTCTGCGCCTCTGGTCTCTGCACCTGTGTTTGCTTGGCTCCATTGCATCTCTCTGGAGACTCTGCTCCACTCTTCTGATACCAAATGGCAGCATAATCCATCAGCCATGAACAAACAGCACAGCCCACAGCAAAGAGAGTTCACCAGTGCCACTGTTCAGGCTATGAGCTTCTCTCTTCTGTCCCTTTTGGTCTGGCCAAGCCTACCCAGAGTGACAGACTCTCTTCCTACTAACAGAGCATTTCACTCTCCAGTGCCCAGGCTGGTCATGCCAGAGCTGCAAGCTCTGAGGGAAGGGGGAACAAAGAGCCACATGGCCATTCCCAGGAGCCAGGCAGAAATGTTTTGAAGGCACGGAGCAGAGCACAGTAGGGAGACATTGTGTCCCTACAGCTGGGAAAGGCTCTTCTAATCATCTCTGACTCCCTGCTGGATACAGCTATTCATCCTTACAGCACTCTACCACAATTATTTCCATTTTACAAAAGCTGATTTTTAGTAGGGTGCTTGTAACCTACTCAAACAAGGCGCCAGTGAGGTCAGGCTGTCTTGGAGCTCACAGACCACTCCCTAGAGTGCCCTTCAAAGCCAGCTGCACATCCATACCCCCCTGGACTTTCCCAACAAAAGTCTCCTGTGCGTGTAAAGACCCTAGGCAGTCCTGCAAGCAGCACAGCTGTGAGTCCCAGACTGTATCTACCCTGCAGGGCTCATCCCCCGCACAACACTGGAAACAGTCCTGCTGTTTGAAGAGCCACTGTGACTTTGCAGCTGCTCTAAAACAGCCATAGCCTTATTCCATCAGGGGATCCTTCCAGTGACAGAAACCCATCTGGGGGGTGATGGTGGTGCCACCTGTCCCAGACACAGGACCTGTGCTGCTCCCATACCTCAATGCACAGGCAGGTTGGCTCTCCCTTCTCTGTCACTGCACACTCACGCCCAGCTCCACAGAAAACATTGGCACAGATCTTAGATTTGCTCCTGGGCTCTTCCTGCAAGATACAAAGTCAGAGACACAAAATACATCATTATCCACAAGAGTAACAACACAGTTAAAAAAATAGCACATTTAACTGGTATCAGGACCAAAAGGTACCACGGTGTTAAGGTGGGGGTGACAGAACAAGAGAGACATGACTTCAATAGATGGACAGCTCAGACAATGAGAAGCAGCAGACACAAGAACAAGGGCTACAGTCCCAGGAATACAGGGTTTCCTTCAGTTCATTCCTGGAAAATCACCTGGGAGAAGTGGAGCAAACATGAGCAAGAGCAAGTCTAGCATGAATGGCAAGAATAGTTTGCTCATGTCAATGACTGCTGTCTTTAAAATTTCTTTTCGCAGAGGGTAGGAAGCAGAAATGTCTTTGCTCAAGACACTTAGGAAGAAGGTGAACATATCCCTAGAGAAAGGTACAACACAAACAGGCAGAAGAGATTGCCATCAGGCACCAGATAATGTCCCTGTCACAAAAAACTGACCCATTATCTTGCTTTCACTAGTCAAGATCAAATACTTTAAAGGAAGAACACTGTCATGGATGAGATAATTATCGAGTAATCCTCCCATAATGAAAATTCCTTCCTGGTTCCTGACAGCCTGCAGTTGACTTATGTCCTGCAGCACAATTGATATGCTTTATAATTTTCTCCTAGCCAAAGTCATCACAAGTATTGTTGCTCACATAACTGTCAAATATTTTCTTTTTTTTTTCTTGGTGTCCCACAGCATTCCTGGTGACACCTAGTGTGGAATATTTCCATAGTTTAATCATGGTTTTGATGCAACTACCACTTATTTTTATCCATTTAATGCTTTTTAAAATAGACTTTTAAAAGAGAAGGTAGTTTCAGGGTTCAGACTTTGAAGAGCCTGGCTTAATTCCCTGCTTTGTCATTAATTTCCTTTGTGACTGTCATTTCACTTAACATTTTCCATTGTATGTTGAGTATCTGGTTTATGCCAGCAAACTCGCTTCTACAACAGTTTTGCATCAGAAAGAAGATTGAGGAATGAAAAATAATCAGTGAGATAAGTCAATCACATCTGCTATGTTTCTTCCCTCTAATACAAAAATGTTTTTTCACCTTCTCATCAGAGTATTATTCTTATACTCTGCTCATGTGTGGCATCTTTGTACCTCCATTACTTACTTTTGAAAATAGGTGATGAAAAAGGAACAGAATTTGTCAGAAGAGCAAGCATTATTGACAAATGCTGAACACATTTTTTCCTCCTATTTCTTCTTTATTCTAGTTTTTTGTTTGTTTTGATTTTAAACCACAGTTTCAGAGAGGTGCTGTCTTTACTGAACAGCCCACAGAGACAGCCAGATAATTTTCTGAATAACCTTGCCCTAGTCTTCAGAATAGTTTGTTTGCTGGCCTACTGCACAATTCATCAAACCTGAGAAGGTCTTTTCAAATCACTGCAGGAATCCCTCCAGGTTCACATAGTGACAAACATCTTTTGGATTCTCTGCAGGAGTTCCTATTTTGCTGCTTATTCTGTCAAATACAGTGTTTGGACATGCCAGTCTTAGCTGAGAAATGTATTCCATGTCCCAGGCCTGTTCTCCCCATGAAGACAGCATCATCCTCCTGCCTTTTCATCTCCTTTCACATTTTGTTTCTGAGCTACAAGTGACACACTATCCCTTCTCCTGCATCCAGCTGTCTGCAGTCACCTTCCAGGGGAGGGCTGGGGTAAATGAACCAGGCACTTCTGGGGTGGGATGGAACAAAGGGAGTGCTTCACTGCACGAAGCAACCTCGTGCAGCTCAGGGCAGGGAAGGAAGAACAGCTCATTTTGCAAAATGCACAAAGAAAAACCCTAATTGTCCAAGGCTGGAGCCTGACTATGGGCACTCACACACCTAAAATGCATGTAGCTACCAAAGTGCTGATCCATTTAAGGGGTTTTGAACAACTTGTCAATCCCTTTAAGCAGTCAAAGACAGAAAAACCAGCTGGGCACAGCTTTGAATGGCCACCCAGTGAGGTCTGTAATCCAGGTGCCTGCAATAGATGGCAGCACTCTGCCCCTGCCTAGGACAGGCAGGACTGCCAGCAGCCACCTCCCATCCGTGCCCACCAATGCCAAGCCTGGCTTTTGGTTCCTGCCTGGGACTTGGGGCACTGCTACAATGCAGCTGGCCTCAACAACCATCTGCAGTGCCCGAGCTCAGATTGCTGGACTCCTCTCCCCAAGGGAGCTCACTTGGAAACCCATTCGCCAATGGGGCCATCCACAGCTCCCTCCCTGCTAGTGCTAAAGCCCAGGAACCATCCCACAGCTCTTCCATTGGAACCTGGGCTGGGGATGCTGGCAGGGTGACATCACCAGAACAGCTTCTGAAGACACCCTGCCACCTGCCAGGCTAGAAGGCCACATTACTCTGATTTTTCTTATTAATCAAAGCAATACAATTTTCTGGTTGCTTCTTCTTATTGCCTTAAGTAGCCCTAGGCTGGCAGGGGGTTGGGGCTGATTGCCACATTCCAGCATGGCTTTCTCCACCTCAGGGATTCAGCCAGAGGAAGAAATGAAGCAAGCTGCTCTGCCTGCCTGCCCTCTCACTCTGGCACGGGGTTTCTCAAACCCAGCTGTGGCATACCACAGGGTGGGAGCTCTTCTAGCAGTCCTGGCTGCCTTCCCAGCAAATGTGGGAGTCTCCTGTGCACAACTGAGAGTGTGACAGGGACAGAGGTGGATGACTGGATGAGCACAGTGGGGGTCTGCAAATGAGGCTTTATAATCTCCCGATTCTCTGGTGATCTCCCAGAATCTACCAGCCAAACTGGTTTCTTGTGACAGATACTCTGATCTTACCTTGGACCTTGTAATATATATTTTTATAAAGCTTTACCTGCTGGAGTCATGTGAGTGAGGATGGCAGCTGCCGCTTTAATATTGAATAGTCCTTCCTTGCACCCCTGCCTTGTAAAAGCTTGAAAATATAAACCACAAATTTTAAAAATTTAAAATGTAAAAAAAAGACTCCACAGTGTTTCAACATCATTGCCATTAAATTAATTAATATCAGGATTTACTGGAATCACATCTTTTACACTGCTTTGTCTCTGAGAGCTGCCCCTGCCTTTTCTGTCATCCTGTGCTTGGCAAGTGTCACCCGTTCCAGTCCACAGCGCGCTCGGGCAGGCGGAAGGGAAAGGGCAGAGAGTTGTTATTAATTGCTGCACGGTGGCATTTCCTCTGCAAGCCTTGGCAAGGCACTTCCTCTCTTCTGCCTCGAGTGAGATGCCCACACTCTCTCTCTTTTAGGTACTCCTCTGCTGCCCAGAGAACATGTGGGAAGGTGTAAAAGCAGCCAGGATGAAGCCAGGGCAGGAGTGCCTGTGCCTTTGGAATGTCTGCCACAGCACAGGGGCACTCTGACCCTTCACCTGCAGGGGCACGACCTTCCCAGCCATCTTCTCTGGCAAAGACCATGGAGAAGGCTGTTCTCAACAGCTCAAGGGCCAGAAGTTCAGGGCAGCTGGGTAGCGTCATGTATGCATAGCCTGGCTTGTCTACTGAATGGGGATGGGAATGCACAATGCTTTTGGAGGGCTGGGAAGTGTAACCCTGTGGATGAAGGTGCATGTTAACAGGCAAACACTAAGCAGAAGACCTGAGCTGACAGTGCAGAGAGTCACATGCAATGCCTCTGCCTCAGCTGTTGTCTCCTGAGGAGCAAGGAGGAAAAAGACATTTCCGCAGGCGGAAGCCAGAGGCAATGCCAGTGGTGAAGGATCACCATGGCAACCAGCAATGCAGGGCCTCAAGGTGGAGAGCTAAAATTAGGAAATTAGGCAGTGGAAAGGGCTGTTTCTGATCTCTGGCAGCATCTGGTGCTGAGAAGTTGGATCCCCAACACAGAGTAAGCACAGACATCCGGAGCATTTCCGAGTCCCTGCCTGTGCCTGGCTGTCCAGGACTGAGTGTGACTCAATGCACCAATGCAGTGCCAGGTCTGCATGGGATCCCAAGGTCCTGCCAGGTGCTGTGCCTGCTCTGCACTGGTGGAACTGCATGGAAACAGTGCAGTGTCTGCAGAAATTGTGCACATGGCAGAAAAGAGGAATCACGGCTCCTTGCCTTTGCAAGGGAACTGCCCGCTGCAGCTCTCCCTTGGCTGCCTCCTCCCCTGGCCCCTACTGAGCCATGACTGTCTGGTGTCCCTTGATGGGAATTGGGACTTTCCCAGCCTGTGAAAGTTGAAACCATGAACAATTCAATGACAAAACACCTCTGTAAGGAAGAACAAATTCCACCTGCAGAGAAGAACTGTGCACGCAGCTCCATGTCCACAGTGCCCTACAGCCCAAAAAGAGCAGCAGGAATTACTGCCATTACACACATTCTGGGAAACAAGCAGAAAGACAAGATGGGGAGTTAATATGCTTCACAGCAACCCCTCATATTGGCTTGTTTTCTGCATATCTTTCCACATAAAATCTCCTCTTTGAGACCTCAAAAATCTTTTTCTCAGCAGCCCATAGTGCATTGGACCTATTGTCCTGCTCCTATTGATACAAGTAACAACCTTTTCTGGCGTCAGCAGTGAGGGCAGGTCCTTTCTTCTTTTGGCATCACTTTCTGGAAATACATAAAATTACTTGACCCTCACAAAATGCTCTGTGCTCTTTGCTGTAAAATCAAGGTTTTGTGGTTTTGCCTTGCGTGACAAGCGTGGAAATCAAAGTGCTCTAAAGCTGGAGCACTGAAAACTCCTATGGGAGGCAATCCCATGTATTATACAAACTTGAGTATTACACAGAGAAGGCAAAACTAAAGGGCACCAAAATGATATCTGGGATTGCAAGACATGCACAGATTCTCATGCCTCAGGGAAGGCAGCAGCAAAAGCTGGCTGCAAGTTTTCAGATATAATCAGTACAATTCACAACAGACTCCCCTCCATGCAGCAGAGAGAAATAAGCTGTGCAGCTACCTATTTCTGCCAGTCCTCCCCACATCTTCATATCCACATCCCTTTTGCCTGTTCCCTGCCACAACTAACAGGGAAGTAGGGATGTAAGGGATCTCTGAACACGCCAAGGTGCTACCCATAAACTGCATAGCCTGTATAATTTCTAAACCAACTCAACATCCAGCCATGAAATCTAGCGCCTTGTCTAGCTGTTGTCTTGGCAATGTTTGCTTCTGAACGCAGAAAGATTTGGAAACACAAGGCAGTAGTGGTTAATGATGCAGAAAGCTGAGGTAAGCTATGTCTCCTGACTTCCAAACTTCCCTCCTCTCCTGTTGTGGAGCTGGGAGGGAGAAGCATTGTGCTGCAACATTCAAAAAGAGAGAGCTGGGCAGCAGAGCAGCTCAGGGAGGAGCCAGGAAAATTTAGCAACTCCTGTGCAGTGATGGCACTGAGAAAGCATTTGGCTTATGCGTTTCATCCCATTACCCAAGTGTTTCTCCAGTTCTTTCGGCAGCAGTGTCCTCCTGCAGAGGTTCAGGGAGACCAGATCCCATGTTCACTGAGGCCACCAAGGGGCAGCCAGCTTGTCACCTCTGGTCATTTGTGCAGCCTGCTCGGCCAGCAAGTTTGTCCCGTTGTTTTGGTTTGCAACTAACAAGCAAAGCACTCGTTCCTCCCTGCAAACCTGACCCAATTCCTGTGGCAGCTCCCTGGATCCACTAACACTCTGGTGTGATGGGGT
Source organism: Melozone crissalis (assembly GCF_028551555.1). Lineage (NCBI taxonomy): Eukaryota > Metazoa > Chordata > Aves > Passeriformes > Passerellidae > Melozone > Melozone crissalis. Next base: position 15,102,266 of record NW_026535786.1, on the reverse strand, counting down.
GGAAATTTGGCAGCAGCATAAACGGAGCAGATTAGCATGAAACAAGCAGGCACCCCTGACACTGGGCTTGCCATAAATAGATAGGTAAGGTGATCATTACAGTTTTCCTTCCTTTGGGCTACTGCCCCAGGCTGGAAGAAAATCCACACAAATTATCTTAAATTCTTACTTGGAAGGCTTGAGTTTCATTTAGCAAAAATAAGACTGTGATAAGCGCAACAAGTGGGGATTGAATCATGCTATTCAGCTCTCCAAAAAACCCAGACATCATCAGGACAATCCCAGGACATCATCACTATTGGAATGGTACAGTAGGCTGTGGAATAACACATACTCTACTTTGGAATGAAACCTCCTGCCAGAGGTTGCTGTACACAAGGGTGCAGGGTCATCTCTTGAACACTTCTGTTGGTCTGGTGTTATCCGGACTTAAAGTGGCACCCTCTGGAACTCCTCCCTCCCCTGCTGCAGGGGTCCCACCTGTCTCTGGAAGGCACATGGTGCATGTCCTGCTGCTCACATCAGTGAAGGTGTTGCTAGGCAGCTGGAAAGGCTCAAAACCAAGCTATCCCTGAGCTAGGGAGTCAAAAAAGAAGAGATGTTTGTCAGGCAAAGTCTGGACCAGGGCTGGGTTCCCCAAGGGAGTGTGACCAGCTGCATTTGACAATGTTCCCTCAACATTCCCAGTGCTAACAATATCCTATTTGAAGGCTGTCAATATGGGGTCCGTGCTGGATGCAGAGGGGTCCAATGCCATTTAAACTGCAGGATTCCCCCTCCCCCAGTTCCTAAAGCCATCCTGCGAGTGGCAGAACTAATGAAGGCCAGTTTCCAACAGCTCTCTCTGCACGGCCTGTCTGTCAGCCAGTTCCAGGGCAGCTCATGGACTCCTTCCTCAGGGGAGGTCTTCACAGGCCCCTCTCATTAAGGCAGTCACCTAGAGTCACAAAACCAGCTGGATCCCATTATCTCGGAGGCCTCCACTGCTTTATCAGCTGTGCCGGAAAGAGGCCCATGGATTCAAGGCTCACTGGAGGCCAGAGACAGGCAGGTAGGCACAGACAGCCTGCTGACATTGCTTTGCTTCCACAGGGAACCAGGCAGGAATTCCTTTGCAGAGCCCCACACAACATTTCTCTGGCTCAGCCTCTCCTCTTGACAGACTCAACGTCACTGCTGCTTGCAGTCCTGAGGACAGATCCTCACTCCAGGCCCCTGCCCTGAATCCAGGCCCCCTGCTGTCTCCCTGCCACTGACCCTTGTGCTTCCCTTACAGCATTGCCTTTGTCTTGGAGGACAGACCCCATCTCACTGCTGCCCCCTCAGAGCTTCCATCACTAGGGTATTTCAGCCAGCTTCAGCCAAGGGCTGTGAACAGCGATCTGGACACAATGTCAGGAGCTACTGCACTCTCTGTGGGATGCCTGCCATGGAGGACAGCATGTCCAATCCACACACCTAGACATCAGCCAACCCCTCTTTCCAATACTTCGCCCCTATCTTTTTCTATTCTCAACTGGCATCTAGGACTGGCTGTCTTAAAATGTCAAGTGCAACCCCTTAAAGGCTTTTGAATGCTTGTGAGATGAATATTTAATGGCAGCTGACTTTGCTCATGGGAAACAAGCCAGACCATACATCTCTGCACATACTGGAAATCAGGGTGTGTTCCCAGAAATCTGGATGCAGAGAAAAGAAAGCGATAGAGGGAAGGAACTGCAACTCCCAGAGCTCATAGGAGGTTCCCTCTCTGCAAACCCGTACCTCACCCATTTGTGTGAGACCCTTCCTGACTTGCTGGCTGCTCAGTCCAGGGTCCATGGATCAGATGTGTCCATCATATGTGCATGGAGCAGGAGAGTGGCTGAGGCTCTGAGTGACCTCTGTGATAAAGGGGGCCCATCAGGTCAGTGACTTTTACATGAGGCCATGGAAAACCAACACAGCTTGTGAAAACCTGCTTGTAGGAATTCATCCATGACTCTGTCAGGGAAATGGAGATGAAGATGTCTGATGCTTGTACTGCTACTAAAAAAGCCTGCCTGGGCAGCATTGCCTTGCAGACATTGGCAGGATAGATACAGAGCTCTACCTCCCCACTGAGCCCTGTGGAGACATGGCCTGGACTGCTGGCAGGGACAGCAGCCCTCACACACCAGCCACGGCTTCCTCATGTCCCACAGAGAGCAGGCAGAAGTTGGTGCCTGCACAGAAAGGGAAGCAAGAACTGGGAAGAAGGAGGGTTTTCTCCCTACAACCTAATCAAGAGCAAAAAGGCATCTGCCAAACAGCTGATGTCTCTTACAGCGTGAAACAGTTCCGGAGCCAGGCACACCTCTCGGGGACTCCGCTGCTCAAGGACTCTGTTTTCCCTTTTAAGCTGGAAGGAATGTCTGTGCTCTGGCCCCCACAGCCTCATATTTTCCACCACAAGGCAATGACCAGTGAGGCCCCATCAGGGGAACAATGACATGAGAGTCTGGGGAAGAGGAAATCGCTCCTACAAACACGTCTGGAAAATGGCTGCTTGAAGGAAGGGAGCTTGCATCTGGCAGCACTCTCACTCCTGCAGCCTTTCTGCTCCTCAGGCAAAAACACTCCTTATACTCACAGATTCCAAAGTGTCACGGCCCAAAGCTGCACTTCTCTCAGCACTATTCCCTCCACCTATCCCTACAGCACCTCTGGAAGGAGGCGTTTGATTCCCTTCTGCTGCATCATGTGGTGAAATTGCCAGCTTTTCCACAACCACCGGGATCTTTCTTACTAGTGTTGCTCCCAGCGAGGCATGGAGGCAGGAGTTCAGAGTGTGACTGATTTGTGCATACCAAAGCAGCTGAAGAGGCTTCAGCTGTAAGCAGGGCAGAATCAGTCCCACAGGAGGACAGGATGTGATGCTCTGCTGCACCATGGTTCTCAGAGGGAAGAATCAAGTTAATCACTTTGTATTTGGATAGAAAAATCACCCTCACGCACAGGGAAGCATCTCAGTGCATGTGAAAGGTCCTAACTTAAGTTAGTTCCACAGGGCCTTAGGGATGAGATTGGTGTCATCCTCTCATGTGACAAGACTGGAAAGGAAAGGCCCAAGGTGCATGAGTTGCTCAAGAATGACCAGAAGACAGCAGCTCAGCTCCCTCTGCTCTCTGGTCTGAAGCCAGGACCATTTCACTGAGTGACGCACTGTCGGAATTCAGGACATCCCTCTGGCTGTCCTGGATTGCCAGGACCCCTGCCAGGGGGCTCAGAGACCCTGGCACAGAATCCAAGATGCCTGTGACTTTGATTATGACCCATGGAAAAAGTTACCAACCTTAGATGAGGATCTGCAAGCCATGAAAGTATAAGTAGAAAAATAATTAGTTTGTCACGGGGTGAAAAATAGATTTTTTGAGTTTTTAGAATGGGGATTCAGGGGGCAAGATGGAGGAATCTGGGTGTGTCCAGCCTTTCTCCTTCATCTTCTTCCTGGCCTCCATCTTCTGCTGTAATGTTGGCACTTTTGGATTGGTTTAGAGTAGAAGCTCACTGTCTAACATAGGTGATAGGTATTGGAAAGTAATTGTAAATATTGTACACGTAGTTTTTAGTATAAAAAGATAACACCACCCTGGGGGCAGGCAGAGTGCCTTGGACTGTCCTGCTGAGCGGACCTCAGCTGGACAGGAGAAAATATTTTATAGATAAGATACAATAAACAACCTTGAGACCGAGAACTGAAGAGCTCCAACTCCTTCTTCAACCCCCAGGCTGGGAAAAGAGATTTTCTAACATATCTCAGGGCCACTCTGACCACCTAGAGTCCCAAGAATGCACCAGTTGTACTCCTCATTGAGGCATGATTCTTCTTCCCATATCTTGAGTGCCCTGGGCCAGGCTCTATTTTGCCATGGCTGAGCTCCTAGGAATCACAATTCTCCATCCTATTTTGTTTAAAGCAAAAATAAGAACAAGACCAGCATTGACTTCTGATTTCCAACAGGAGGGTGATGTTCTGTGTGTCACAGCACTCATGAGTTGTCAGAGGAAGCCTTTGACAACAGGAGGATGAAGGAGGAAGATGAGGAGTTCACCCTCAGGGCCTCCACACCAGAGAAGAGCTGTGCACCACAAACTATTGCTAGCAACTAAACACAGGTGTCATCACCTCTCTCTCTCTCTAAGCACACCCAGGCTCTGCTGTCAAAGGGAGGTTTCTCTGACAGATGGCATTTCCCCAAAGGTGTATGTTCCTTCCTTCATCTGCCCCATTCTGAGGTACACTGACACAGCTGCCTGCCCCCACACCCATTACCCGATCTGAGGCAGTTTGTGCCATATACAACCTCAAATGTTCCCTTTTCAGCCCTAAATCTGTGTTGACCCACAGCTCATTCTGTATCATGGCAGCCCTCTTTTTTCATCCTTCATTCCCCTAATTTCCCACACTCTGAAGTCCTGCAAGTTAAGTTTTGTTGCCTCTTTTTTCTGACCAGGGATGATTTATTTCTGAATGGAATCCAAATCTGGCACATTTCTCAGCCATCACCTGGCTCCAACAGAGAGGAGGAAAGAGTGAGCTAAGCAGTGGGAGGCAAGTTAGAATTTACAACCCTATGGCATATTCACACCACTTCCAGTAACTGGATACACAAGGGGAATGTAGATTGCAGGAAATGCTGAGGTTTACCAGCAGCCTCCAGCTTCTTGTGCAAGAGTCCTCAGTGGTTTTGTTCCCCTCACTGGGATGGGAATCCAACTGCAATGGATTTGATGATCCCTCTTCCCAGCTCTGTCCCTTAGTCCTTCTTTACTCTCCTTCCACCACAGCCCATTGCAAAAAAAGCAATGGAAATTGCTGTGTGACTAGGGGGAAACACTGAGTCGGCCTCAGTGTGGGAGAGTGAGAACAGAGCTGGACATAAGCCAGTTCTGTATTTCCCATTTTCTAGCCTGGCTCAAGGATTTGATCAGCTCCTTGTTAATGCAGAGCAGCTTTGGGTCTGCTCTACCCAATGGCTCTGCTGGAGGCAGCTGTGGAAAAGCAAATCCCCAGGGGACAGTGCTCTGTCACAGTAATTTCTCTTCTTTGAAGCTTCTCTACTTCATGCAGTCATGAAATCCCCTTTACCCAATGAAAACAGTGAGGAAGGCTCAGAAAATTCCTCATTATTAGGCATTATTTTGTATAGACAACTATTCTTGGTCTGTGGTATTGAGGGAGCATCCATCCCCTTCCTGAAATCATATAGCTAGGAATGGTTATCAGACTAACAGGAACACCTGAAAATAGAAGTGAAGTAAGGTGAATATGGAAGAGAGGAAAAGTTTGAGTAGGCTGTGGAAGGAACCTGGAGTCTGCTCATTAGTGGTGCTTCTGCCAAAAAGGCATGGCTCCATCCAAGGTTAAACTGTGTTCCTGTAGCCAGAGGGAGCTGAAGGCAAGTCTGCCAAAGGTCTACCATACTGCAGCCTGCAAAATGCAAACTAGGATTTCAGGAGATGACCTGACAACTGGCAGGTGTGTGCATTTACTGATTAGTATTGGAAAGAGGAGAGAAAAAAAACTGCTGTAAAAACTAAGTGAAAATCCTTGCTGAAACTGGGGCATTGGGAAGGCTGCAGAGGTACACAGGGAGAGACACATGTGCATGTGTTCACTGCTCTCAGAAACATCACATCAGCAACAGGCAAATCCTATTAAACTGCAAGGGCAGTCACCCCACAGCCCCACACTGAGATCAAGGAGTAGCAATGTTGGGCCATGTGGGATCCAGCACAAGGGGGACTGTGACCCAAGTTATGATCAGCATGTTCTTTTCAACTCCTGCTGTCCCTATTGTTCTTCAGAAAGCCTCCAGTCAAGTCACCAGCACCTGAAACCATCCCTGTGAAGTGCTAACACCATTTCATGCCCATCCTCAAGAGACTTCCCTCTGAGGTAGGGAAAGCTCTGTAAGTCTCTGACTTACACTTAATGACTCACCTCTTCACTGAGACAGCCAAGAGGAAACTCTGATAAGGCAAGAAGGCCATGAGAAAACTGGCAGCATCACTGTGAAATAGGCTACAAAGTAGAGTCAATATGGAAACTGCCACAGTTGGAAGGACAAAAAAAAACTTTCTGAAGTCCAAGGGTTTCCAGCCTTCCCATGGATGCCCCAAGGATGGGTGTCTGTCCAGGCTATCAGCACCACAGCCAACAGTGGCCCCTTTGCCCCTGCACTGCTCCCTGCAGCTTCTGCTGGACCCAATGTCACCCAAGAAGATTGGTCAAACACGGAGACTTTTTCTTAGGCAAGCTGCTTGTGCTTACACTGGTGTGTCCTTGTGGGTCCCCTGCCTCATTTCTGATTTAACACAGCCTAAACAGAAGGGGAACAAGAGATAATTATGTTGTGTGGACTATCAGTGAGGAAGCTGGGTGCTAATTTCGCCCAACACCCCTCCTGACCTGTTAGCTTATGATGTGTTGCTTGGAAGATACACCTGTCAGAACCACAATCCCCCTGCCAGCAGAGGAGCCGTATATAAAATGAAGGGGAAAATGAAGCAAACAACCTCTGCTGTGCTCATTAGCAATGGCACACCCCGTACCTACACGTGTAGTCTTGGGGAGCCAGGCTCAGTCACCACCACTTCTGCCAGAGCAGAGCTTCCCTTATGCCCCCATGACTGACAGCACAGACTTGGCACCATTAGCAGCCCAAAGGCAATTCTGTGATTAAGAAACAAGAGAAGTGACCATTGATTTCCTATAACTCCTAAATAAGGCTGGGTAACATTTTTCAGACAGAGACCTAATTCACTAGGAAATGCAATTTGAGGTAGACCAAAACTATTTGGAAATTTGTGCCCAGTTCAGGGAACAGCTTTGATTCCAAAATGATTTCTAAGATGAACTCTTTTCCCTCTCTTATTTTTAAATATATTTCATGAGGTTATGTATGTAAGCTTAAAGGTCAAAGAAAGCAAAATAAAAACATGTTTTGGTAAGCTTAGCAACTTTGTTTGTCCAGCAATTTTTTTCTGCTGGAAATAAAACATGAATTTCAACTGACCTAAAATGCAGTTTTTGAGTTGACTCTGTGATTCAGCTAGGAAATTAAAAAAACAAAACCAATAAGTTATTCCAATGGCTTTATTCCTATAACATTGTTATTTGGTGTCTAAAGCAACCTATTCTTCTAATTCTTTCATCTCCTTCCATCTGGCTCTTTGTAACTGTGTCTGGAAATAAAGAAGAACTGTTGCAGACATCGCTCTCCCTCTCTCTCTGCAACCATGGAATTTTTTCCTGTCTAGTTGGGAAGACCTTGGATGCTGACTCCCATGGCTCGACTTTCAAAAACAAACAAACAGAAAAATAAAGCCACATCTCCATTTGGTGGTTATGAGAACCCAGAAAGATGCTGCTTCAGGGAAGGCATCCCCTCCTCTGAGCCACTCCAGCAAAGCAGTGATTTAATGAGGCAACTCCCAGCTAAACTGTAGCAGGGCTGCAAACCCTGCTCTGCTCCCCTCTCAAACACTCACTCCTGCTGCATTGCTTCTCATCCTTCAGAGCCCCGTGAGTCAGCAGAGGAGGATGTCATTGCCCTGCTGGCACCATCCAAACCCAGCTGGGCAAGCTGATGGCCATCAGGAGGTTTGCATGCAGAAACTTAAATGGGAGGCTGATATGTGCACTACATGTGCCTGGGGAAGCAGAGTGCACCCAGGACTCATGCAGGGACAACATGGCACTGCCTCCAGCTGCAGAGCAGGTGCCTGGGTCTTCCCAGCTCTCCTCCCCTGATTGGTAATTTCAAGAGACATTGCCATGACCTCTACACACACCCAGAGGTGGCTCATCTTGCAGAGACAAAGGACCTGAGTACATCACTGCAGTCACTTAAACACAGGGCTTTTGAACTCCACCAGCCTGTCTGGCCCCAAACCAGTAAGGGTAAGCAATCAGTGCCAGCCACATGTGATGACAACAATCTGAGCACCTGCCCATCTTACCTTTCTCCCTGCCCCAGAGACAGGGATGAGGCATCAGGGACTTGCTATGAGCTTCAGTCATGCCCTGGGCTAGAAGGAGAGGGCTCCAAGCCCTGCTAGTGACCCCAAGGCTCTCCATGCCTCCTGCAGCCTGCATTCCTAGAAGAGGGATCACTGCTTGAATCACCTCCAACAGCATGAACTATTCTCTAATACTTCCTGAGCCCTTCCCAGGACGTTTTGCTTTCTGCCCTGTGGCCTGGCTGGGCTGCATTTCAGAGATGAAAGGCTGGGAGCACACACAGATGCCGGCATCCTTACGCATTCCTGGCTCAAAAGTTTTCCTCGAAGCAGCTGCAGCTGCACTGCCAGGGAGGAGCAGCTGCCTCCCAGCCCAGAGAGAGAGCTGCAAACCCCAGCTTGCCAGGTATGCTGCAAGATCCCAGCACAGACCCCTCTGGCTTTGGGACCAGCTGTGACCCCCTCGGGCCCCCAGCTAGCCCAGCAGAGACCAAGGCAGCTTTCTTGCTTTCCCTGAGAGTTACAGCTGCCTTAAGGAGACGTGCTGCAAAATGTAAAAGCCACGATGCTATCAGCACGCAAACTTGCTCAATAAAACATGTGTTTCTCATCTGTTTTGTCCTCATGGCTCCCAGAGCTCGTCACAGATCAAGCATGTGAAGCACCACTGCCCACAGCTGGGAAATGTGTGCCATAGGGAGGGACCCCAAAGAGCACTCGAGGTCTTGGGCAGAAAATCCAGAGTTTGTGCAACACCAAAGCAGTCAGTAGGGCAGGCACTTGGAGGGCTGCAATACAGACATCTGCATACATCCATCTCCTCTGCCCAGCTCTAGCACAAGCCAAACCAAATTCCCAACCCCAGATGCTGAAGGGAAGCTTTGCCATAGTCTCAGCATGCAGCTCAGCCCCATTACAATGTTACAGGGAGACTCTGCCAGTGGCCTGGCAGAATTTCAGCCCAATATACTGCCCTCTCAGTGGTTCCCACTTAAACTCAGCACTGGTGCAGGAGCTCAGCCCTGACCCTCCACAGCCAGCAAGAAAAGGTGTCTCCCTGAATGATGGCCTCCTCTGAACCACTCTAAATCCAGCCCTTTGTTCTGACAGGATGAAGCTGGCACAGCTCAGGAGATCAGATGGGAGCTCTCAAGGATCACACCACCCTGTGGCACCAGCTGCTGGCAGAGATAAGCTCAGAGCCTGGGTGGAAGATGTAGCCCTCTCTCTCACACATAGCTAAGATAGGGAATTATAAACACAACCCTGTCAAAAAAAAAAACCCCAAAAAACACCAAAAAAACCAAAACCAACAACCAAACCAACACAAACCCACCAGAATCTGTGGAAGAGTAACCACCAAATCAGCTGGATCCAATGTCTTGGGGAGATCTTGATGCTCTCGTACTCTGTGCATGCAAACCAGAGGCACACCAACAGACAAGAGGCAGAGATCTCTTAGAAAAATCCATGGTATTCCCTTAGCTGGCCACATTCCTTTGTACAAGGGAGTCCCTGTCACAGGGGCTGGCCTGTCCCTGTTGTGAATGCTCTGAAAAGCAAGGTCCTTGCAGTTGCTTGCTATCATATTGTTTGAGGCAAATGCTCTCCTATTACCCTCCCCTGTCATGTCTCAGATGTGGGCTAAATTAATTGCATGTGCTTTTTCTGTGAATGTATAAATTGCACCACGGCCATATGCGCACAAGACAGATTATAGCCAGAAGTGGCTTTTTGTGTGTCCTCTTCACACAGATCCTTTCTCCTAATAGTTCCCCAAGACAATTATTTTTTTCACACCACACGTGCAGTCAAATGGCCCCATTCCCACACCACCTTACTGAAATCACAAGGCAAGAAAAGGTGGCTTTGTGCCATCCAACTCATCACTAATTCATGGCTGCTGTAGGAGCTGTAGCTGGCACAGCTCTGTCCCTGCATGCCAGTGCTGCTGAACCTCTGGCCCCCTGGCACTGTCCTTTCCACCCTCAGCCTAGCCCTGGACAAGGGAATCCCAGGCAGGAAGAGCAAAAGTACCATTCCAGAGCAGAAATGTGTTGTTTGCTTCACACCACCAGTGCAGTGTGAGGTTTTCAGCAAGGATGCTTCTGGTAATAAACTCAGTCACCTGGAGTGTCTCTCTGCTACGCAACCCTTTCTGCTGTCCACAGGCTGTTTAATTTCTCTTTCAAGTGCCAGACTTTCTGTTCATTAGCACTGAACTTCCTCCAGTTGCCAGCAGCTCTCATTGCTCTGTGTTGTCAAACTGTAGTCTGCTTCCTGTCCTGTGTTGTTCCCTCTCATGATTGATTTTTACTCCTGTAACTTTGTCCTTGTGGAAACTTCATTTCCTCAAGGTGCTTGGGCAGTCACAGTCTTTGCCATCTTTCTAATGCTTTGGAGTAAGATGAACTTCAGCCTCCCACTCCCTGCCTGCCCAATGACTTTCCTTGCCCGCTTTGCCAGCACACTGCTCCTCCTGCCCTCCAGCACCAGTCCCTAGCACCAACTCTTGCCTTCAATGGGACACAGCTGGGATGTACACAGGGCTGGGAGTCACCAAGTCCATCTCCATGTTACCTGGGCTCCCTCTTTGTGCAACTCTATTTACATGACACTGATTAAGGCTGCTATTTCTGCCTGTCTCACACCCACAGAAAACCTGGTCTTAAAACTGTCTTGCAATTGTAAACCTTCCCCTAACGTCAAGGCTGACTGTGTTCATGGCTGATTCATCCATATTTATTCACACTGGCATAGGAATGAATAAATTCTATGCTTTTGCTACTCTAAGCATATGACTTCTATACTTTAACTCAAACAACATATTTCCCTCCCTGGCATTTCATTCCCTTGTCTTGCTCAGCATAAGGGAGGAAAAGAGAAAGCAAAAACAGATGTCTGACTTAATAAATAATGCTCTTTTATGAAAGTAATTTCTGTTTTGATTGTTATCAACAATACTTTTAAAGAAACATGAGATCCAAAAATCTCCTATTGCATTGAAATCTGGGGGACAGGCCAAATCAGAGGTGAAAATACGCAGTTTAACACCATTTTATGGTCAGAAGAGGGCAAAGAAAGGTTACAAACCCGAATTTAATATTTTCACTACAGTGCAAGTTTAGCTAAGGTTCTAATCAGGACAGTAAGCCATGATTATCAAATTCCCATTCCTTCCAGAGGAAAAGAATCCTCTGTGTAAGATGTGACATATGAGATTAGGGATGGAGAAAAAGTAGAATGGATTTACTCATGGTTTCGATAGTCTGGGAACAAACAGAACAACATGAGGCAGCTGTATTTTTGTTTCAGAGAGGGAACAGCCACCTCCAGAACCGAATCCCCTACTGTTTTGGAGCTGATATCCATTATTGGCCATGCTGTTACCTCAGTGGGCAGCTGAGAGACAAAAGACAGCATTTTCCCCACATTGTAAACCTTCTCCAATAAACCAGGGCTATGTTTCAAATGATTTGTAATCGCCTCTAAACCTGCAATTACAAATGCCATGCTACAGACAACAATTGCCGTGGGTGCTTGGGATCTCTGCGTGTACCTAAGTGCCCATGCACCACAGATAGAGCAAGCAGAGATTCCAGAAACAATTCCTGGGACCCAGGGAGGAGGAAGAGGGTAGAGATGCTGCCACAGACCAGCTCATATCTGGCTCTCCCACTTCTTCCCCCTAGCTTTAATTCCCATGGAAAGAAACAAGTTTTTTGTGCAGGCTTTTGCAAAATCTCTTCAGCAAGACCACATGTTCATCCTCCTTGTTCCTTGAACAGCCCCTGTGATCCTGCTTCCCAGAAGGCTGCTTAAGCACAGATGGATGCAGACACCCTTGCCAGCCCTTTGCCTCCCACAGTCCAGGCAGGCATTCCATGCTTCTCCCCAGCACGGGGACCTGACCCCGAGGAACTGGAGACCTCCAGCAAATCCTCTGCTGGCATCTCCAACAGAAAGCAGCAGACCACACAGACTTAGCTGTCCTCTCTTCGAAGACGAATGCTCCCTTCTGGGCAAATCTGAGGCTTGTTTTGGGATGCAGAGGATAGAGAAAAAGGGAGGGAGGAAAGCTGCATTGTTGTCTCTCCATTTTTGGCTGCTCTTTGGGTCAATAATGGACTTCTGTCTCCAGGGCTGCTAATCAGCTCTAAATGCCCTCAAAGAAAGCAAACAACAGCACAATAGGAAAGCCCAGAAATAAATCCATTTCATTATAAATTCATTTTGTTTTCATTCCATTTTTCTTACTAGCAAGAAATTTAGGTTAAGCTAAGCACTTTCTTTTCCCAGCAATCTCTGCTGGCTGTCGGCTAATGCAACAGAAAATTAGGCTTTTGACAGTGTAATGGCTTTGTTATGAAAAAAATGCAATTATATTATTTCCCAAGACAAATTCTACAGCATTAAGTGCCTGAGCAATACAGCATTGTCCTTGAAGCTGTTGGTGAAGGAAATTTACATGAAGAAATAGCAGGATGACCATCCTTCATGGGAAATTCATTTTACTGCATAGCTCTCCATGGCTGAGAAGTACAGACTAGATTTCATAGCAGGGACACAGCCCATATGCCAGATAACTGTGGTACACAAGCTTTTGCCTCTATGCTACTTGCAGTTGTGTCACCAGAACTGGAGATTGGAACCAGCTGAAGACTCCTCCACAGCACACAATAAATGATGTCAGCTCATCAGTGTCAGCTCATCTCCCTGCTGGTGTTCCTAACACACTCCTTAGCAATAGCTATGGCTGATAACCCAGGAGAAAGGAGGAAGAGTTTAGAGCACTAAATGGAGTGAACTCATAACAGATATCAGATATTTCAGTAATCCTCCATGTCTAGGCTAACCCCAGCAAAGCTCCTTGAAGTTCAGCTGTGGACAGGAATACCCCGAGGCAGCAGGAGAAGCCACCAGGGGCTGACAGAGCACAATCCACTCCTGAGCACTACAAAGGGAAAAACTGAGGAGCTGCATGGTTTTGGGATGGGCACAGAGGTTGTGCTTACCTTGGGAAATTCAAGAGAGCCAGGCACTAACAGCAAAACCCCAGGCATCCAAAATCAGAGAACAGGGCCAGTGGTGTCTGCAAGTTCTCAGACATAGTTTAGGGGTTAGCACAGACTCCCAGTAACCAGGAAGTAATTCACATGCAGTACCTCTAAGTAAGAGCTAAGACAGTCTAACAGCAGCATAGATGTTGGCCATTTCGTCTCCCTTGGCCCCACAGCTGGCAAACCCATGCATGTTTAATTTAATAATGCAGACATTGCCAAAGCCATGGCAGAATCTCAGCCACAGCCTGTAAGGAGTCAAGGATCATGATGGGAAATGTAGTAAAGGCCAAGGTAAAGGCACAATTTTCCACACATCTGGAATTTGCAAGACATCCTCGTGACTGGAAAATACAAAGACATGCCAAGCTGTGTATATGAAACAGCAGCTCTCATCCCCCTCCAACTTTACTTGGGTTTGTACTTCACAGCCTGACCTCCTCAAAAGGTCCTCTGGGGAATGGAGAGCAGCTGAGCCAGCAGATTCACAGAATTCAAGGTGTTGTTGAATGAACCCACATTGTTATGGGTGTAACAGGTAGCACCCAATGCTTAAAAGCAGCCTGACACTTTCTCTTATGAAAATATCTTTTCCACTTCTGAGAACTTTGCCAGCACTGAACTGCTCAGGTTGAAATGTTTCCATGTCAGAAGTTTGCCTTAGGGTGACTTTTCCTTTTAAAGTGTCAACAGAAAAAGGTCAATGGTTTCTAAGAACAAGATTAAGTTGTTTTGTCCTTGTCTGAGGAATTGTTAAAGTTGTGCTCAGAACACAGAGCAGACCTCAGCACCTCTGCAAAAGCCTGAATTTTGTGGAAGAGTCAGCCTGGTGCCTCTTGCTTGTGGGGAGACAGCCACATCTCTCAATGACCATAGCAACTTAGTATGTGTTTGTGGAAATCACCAATTTACACACAGTGACCGTTCTAGCACCTTTTTACTTCTAAAACTTCAGTCACTGCTGAGAGCAATCTTTCCCCTTACAGCTCACTGATCCAAATTACATTGCTCAAACATGAGTGAAACAGGAATGCCAAATGAGCTCTCTCCTGGGACTGCAGGATTTCACAGGCATCTGCTGCTTGGGGTACAGCAAGGAGCAATGAAATGAAAGGCAGGGGGGCTACATCTCCCTTCCAGGTCATCCATCATTACAGCCAGCAAGGCTGAGGCCAGAAGCAAACAGGACACGTAGTACAATGGTGAAGAACTGAATCAGCAGATGGTTTTCATAGAAAAGGCAGGCTCAGGACATGACTGAGAGCACAGAGAGGAGGTTGGCAGGTAGGGCATGACCATCCCCTGGAGCTAGAGTCCCCTTGGGACCTGGATTGTGCGGCAGCTGATCCCAGTGGGTGCTTTATGCTCCCTCATCAGGCAAGCACATAGTGGGATGAAGCTCAGGGCCTGAATGAGTACAGCAGCAGTCTGAATTCACAGGTACCACAAACCCTTTGCCTGTGAAGATGGCTGAGCTACTGCTGCTCCACTCATGAGAATTTCCTCTTAGTTACTGGGTAAGCAAGTACTGTGGAGCCAAGCATGAAGATCATGTCTGACATTTCATCTTTTCTTATTTTATTTTCTCAAAAGAGAAGCACAGCCCTGTGCTCTCACCTTACAGTCAGTAGTTGTCACCACATCTCTAAGACAGAGGATGAGATGACTTTATTTGCTTGTCTTTGGTTAAAGCAGGAGAGATGGAGTAACAGCCTACCTTACAGAGGTTTGACAGCTCCTCAAGTAATTAAGCAGCAAATTAGGCAGCAAAAAGTCTGGTTACTAGTGATAGCACCTGAGTGGATGGAATGAAAACCTGTCAAGGGAGGTTAAGGTTAGATATTTGGAAAAGGTTCTTCACCCAGAGGGTGTTTGGACACTGGAACAGGCTCCCCAGGGAAGTGGACACAGCACCCAGCCTGACAGAGTTCAAAGAGTGTTGGGACAATGCTCTAGGGCACATGGTGTGACTCTTGGGGTGTCCTGTCCAGGGCCAGGAGTGGGACTCCATGATCCTTGTGGGTCACTTCCAGCTCAGGGTATTCTATGATTTTAAATGCTCGAATGGGCTGAGATAGATGATGCAGCAGACAGCAAAATAAAATTATAGATGCTCTGTACCACAGAAGAAAAAAAGAATGAGGAATAACAAACCAACTGCAGCCAGAGCTCAGCACTACAGGTCCCAGGTGTCTTCTTCCCCAATACCAGAACATCACTCACCTACAGGAATTCACTCCTAGAAGGGCCAAAGTCCTTCTGGGCAGCCAGGTCTCGCCAACACAAGACCTTGCCATTTGCCCTGATCACACAAACAGCAGCCACAGAAGCAGCACATATCTTCCCCCTCAAAATATAATTTTTCACAGCAGCTGGAGCTGCAGCTCAGCAGATTTACACCTTAGAGCTCAGGAACATGGAATAGGGGGGGTATTAAAGGCAAAATAAAGGTGGGTAGAAAAAGATACATGACAAGGCAATGGTCTCCACAAATGTGAAGGGTACCTGCACAGCAGCAATTCCTCCCTGAGCAACAAAGGTGATTGTGCCAGACTTTGGGAAATGTCCCAGAAACCTAGAAGTTTATAGTGGCAGCAGAAGCCAAAATCTCTGCACAGACAGCAGATCTCCAATTACCAAAGCCAGGTCAGTTGGCTTTGCAACAGGTTATTTCCGTGGGGGTTTTTTGCTTGCTCATTTAGTGGTAACATTTTTTATGTTTCTCTGTTTTCCCATAGAACAGCAAGAACCCAGACACCATGAATTTCTGGTAGCCTCCCTAACCAGAGGGAGTGTCTGTGATGCAACTTGGAAACACAACCCTAACCATGCTTTAGACCACTGGGGCTCCCCACTGCTACTCCTTGAATCAGAGGTGACACCGCTGATGATCTGAGCTTGCCTTTCCATCCTCCTGGGAACCATATGAAGATTGACATTCCCCTTTTTACCTTTTGTATCCAGCCTTGCATGCCTCCCTTTAACCTCCTCCCTCAAAGAGAAAAATCATCTGATCTGCTTCAGTTCTTCTGCCAGGGGAGAAGATTCCTCCAAACAGCCTGACATTCACAGATGTTGGAAATGCTTAGTGATACAGAAAGGAAACAAAAGCCTTCAGCCTCGCTGGAAACCCAGCCCACAGCACCGGCCTAACGCTGCCTGAAAATTTCCCCTCTGATCTGAAAAGCTCAGCTCCACAAAGTGAGGGCAGTGTCCACGCTCTCCCTTTGCAACATTGCAGAAATGGCCAAGTTAATCTTTCTCCACAAACCTCCTTGTTTGTGGAGCCATCTAGACACCAGAGAAACATGTGTGGCAGGCTGAAACTTGGTGTTTTTCATACTTTATGTCAAAACCAAATCAAAGGCAGGGGAGCACACTTAGTTTGGACATATTTTAAGTTAAACAAGCATAAAATATTTGGCAAACTTCCCTTGCTTAATGCAGTATAAACAATTTTGGTATTCCACAGAAAATTTCCCATTTAATGAATGCAGTGAGTAACTAAAGAGAAGGTCACACTATTCTTGCAGTCTTCATTAAACATGGGACAGCCCCAGCTTCTGCCACAACTTCAGCAAAGTCCATGTATGACATTAAGTGGCTCATTTGCAGCTGGGACTGCACTGGGAGGTGAGAGGAAATATCCCTGTAGGATGGTAGGTTCTCCTGCAGAACCCAAGTGAAGACAAGCCAATTTTTGCCATTACTTTCTGAGGGGAAAAAAATAAACTCTGATAGACACAAACCAGAGACAGACTAAAGGTTTCAGAAGGCAGCTTCTGGCAAATCCAACTGCAGCAGTTTAAGACATTAGCTTGCACAGCTGTCTGCCAGCCTTGGCTGTCCACCTTGTTGGCTAGCCAGAATTTACTGCTCCTCTAATAAAGTCAGCAGAAAGAAATACATGCTTGTGCCTCAGCCACTACAGTTTGCAGCCCAGTGTATTAGACTGCCTTGCTGATGATTGGTGAGATCCCAGACTGCACATGGAAGGAGGGAAAGAACAGATAAGAACAGAACAAAATGTCTTCCTTGTCATGAAGGTCTTAGAAGAGACTTGAAAGAAAAGAGGCAAATAAAGGGGCTAAAGAACTAAAGAAAGATGTTCATTCTACAGAATTTGATGCAGCATTCTTTGCTGTTGGAAAGGCTGGTTGGGCTATCTACTGCTCCCCATGGGGGCAGGGAGCTGTAGGTGCAAAAGATAAAGCCAGATCTGCCAGAGTTATCAGCACTGCTCATGTTCCCACCAGCCCAGAGCCCACTGTCAAAGCAGGAGCATCCTCCACCACCTAACTGGGTATAAGGAAGCCCTCCTGACCCTCATACTTGCACTACTGACACCACCCTCCCCTTCCAGGGCTCCCCTCCAGGAATGACCTCACCTGAATGTATAAGCAGTCTATTTTTACAATTCCCAGTCCAACCAGGCCCTCTACTCCTATGCACAGCAGATTTCAGATGTAAAATGCAATGTGTTGAAAGAAATTAAGATAGGAAATCTAGAAGGGACAATAGGTTTTCTTTTTTGACAAAGATTTAAGAAAACCCAGGAAATTCACACATCCAAAGCATTTATTAAAATATATCCCTAGAGCCAGCTTTGACTAAGCATGCCAGGAAATCACTGGTAACCTTTGAATACTAAGAAAAAACCCTTAAAAGTACATATTGTGTACTGTAGATGTAAATCTCATGTACTGGATTGTCCCACTTGCTTTGTTAAACAAAGCTACACTGGACACTGTCTGTACTAATGTGCAGGCTGTAGGAAATCTAATAAGATAACATGATCAGTTCCACCCAAAATTATGTTAGAAATAGCATGTGATACTGTAGCAATGTACTGAGCCACAATTAACCAATGTAAGGTGCTGCAGGCCATCTGAAAGTTTTGCAATTACTGAAAGTCTAATACTGTGCAATGAAAGGCTCAGGAACTCAAAAGGAACATTTTGATGTCTTGGTTTGTTTCGTAAAGAAAGCCAATCTTGCTTTTCAGCTCCCCAGTAAGTTGGGTTAGCTCAGTTTGAGATAACCAAAACCCAAACAAACAAAGCCAAAACTACCCACTGAAAAAACCCCACTACCCAAAGAAGCCCCAAAAGTTCCTTACTGAAGGTCTAAGAGCACTCCTAGAATAAAACTTGCCGAGTCCAAAATCTTGCCCCAGAATTCTTTCTGCTAGAATAAAACTTGCCAAGTCCAAAGTCTTGCCCCCATCCTTCCCTGCCAAACACCCAGACCCTGTGAGGATGTAGGCACATCAGGTCAGACACAGGTAAGATATCAGCCCTAGAAAGTCATCTCACCAAGCTGAAGGGATGGTGGGTGTCTGCTCCTTTAGCCTATGGCAAAAGCAAGATATGGTAAATAACCTTACCATAGGCCTGTAATGAAAGATTTACTGCAATCACAACACCCAACAACTTCATCACAGCCTAGGCAAGTCCAGCTGCTGCTCTATGTTCCTCCTTGTGTTTTAAGTGCTCCAGCACTTCTAATTCCTGAGCCACTTCAATGCAGTAACTCACCAAAGAGAGGCCAAGTATCTTACTCTGAACATGAATGTCTTCCACATTGGTGCTGGTCTTAAAAAGCCTGTCCCTCATGAGGCCTTGACACCAATTCTCACTTACTGGGTGAACTACAACCCTTACTCATGCATGTCTTACTTGCTTTTGCCCTTGGCAGCCCTGACACTGTGAAACACATACCCAAACACAGTCTAGTCCCAGCAGTGAACCTTCATACAAGAAGTCTTTAATGTTTCAGTCAGCACCATAAAGTCCAGGGTGTGGATGAAAATCAAGTCTCTAAAGGGGCACTGTTTGCAGCTGCCTCCTTCTCCCCTTTAGCAATGAACACCTGCTCTACAGCAAAGGTATCCCAGCTGGTTGTGGAGCAGTTCCTGTCAAGGTGCTGCAGCTCCCTGCTTCGTGTCCCATGGGAAAGCTGCCCCATGTTCAGTTACAGTGCACACTGTTCCATAAGCCCTGCAGGACACACTCCACCACCTGTCCAGTTATCTCTGCTGTGTGATGGCAATCTCAGCCAAAGGCTGCTGCAGGCAGCCATGGCCACACTGCACTTCAGCTGTCCAAGCCTAATCCTCCAAGCCCTTTTTTACAGCAAAACACAATTGACTTTCATGAGCCTCATATCTCCAAATGCCAGGATGCCAACACAGCCCTGCTGTAAGGGATGCTGTTCTTCCAGTCACATCAGTGTTCCATTAAATCTTGTTTCTCCACTTTCTCATATGTCATCAAACACACCAAGCAACAGTTTGTGAAACACATGCTTTATACCTCTGCATACTCCATACATGGACTTCACCATGTTTCTTCATCTTACCTGAGTTTTGAATCTTCATCTGAGCCAAGACATTTTACTTCCTTCCCTCCCCACTTCCCTGTCGGAAACCATTCGACTGCAGAGAGATCAGACTATAATAACACTGGGACCCCAGCCAGCAGTATGCAGTGTGCCTGGCTTTTAACAGCTAAATCCTATAAAAAATAATGATGCAAATATGAGCACTCCTCCCCAAGACATCCTAATGCTTTCAACAACCTCTTAGGAACACATAATGCTGCTGGATGGGACAGAGGCTGAAAGGAACTAATTTGGGACTCCTGGTACTTACTGTGTGAACACCTGCTGGCTAAACAAACAGGCCTAGGTATGAAAGCTGAGAGAGCTGTATGCACACTTCCCACTACTGTATCAGAGAGCTGCTTCCTGAAAGCAGGCATGAACTGCACTGCATTATCACCTAAATGTGCTCATGGGGTAGAAAGCTCTTCTTTAAGAATCTTACGTGCTGACACAGGATGAGGAAAATTCTACCAAAACACCCACCTTGAAGTATCCTCAGTTTCCTAAATGATGATAGTGGTCTAACTCCCCTGTTCTCCACGAATGTTAGATACATTATCTGTCTTCAGCACTAATCCAATGCCACATGGGAAGTCTGTGGGAAGCCTTGAAAGTCCTGCCAGGTAAGCCCATCCTCACCTTCCACCAACTGCAGTTGTTCCATGACACTATCCTGCCATGCACTGCATGAGCAAGGACACAAAGTCCTTCTCACACAGAATTAAGCTGATAAATGCTTCTGCATCCACCCTTCAGTCATGGTACCTTTGTCCTTGAGTACATCACCTCGTGTCCTCTGGAATTTGCCTCTGCAATAAATGAACACTTAACAAGCTCCCCATTCCAGAAGGGGACCATGGGCAAATGTCCTGTGGGGAGGTGGAAATCCCCCCTCACCTGTATGCTGCTGGAGGCTCTGAAGGAGAGGTTTTATGTGAGAGGAACCATGGGGACAGACCACAACTTCTCTGAAAAAGCATTAAGGGTCTCCTCCATCCAAAAGACAAAGCAGCCAGCAAAGGGCTTCTGTCACAGGGGCTGTAGGGAATGTGTTGGGGCAGAGAGGGAGGGCACCTCTTTTGCACTCCCTGTGCTCCATTGTCCAATGTTTTCTCTCATGTCTGTAAAGATAAAAAATTAAAAACTATGCTCACCCTCATCCCAAACATCTAGAGTTATTCTGGGGGCAGAGTTCAGTTTTCAGCTGCCTAAGGGCAGAGAAAAAAGAAAAGGGAGCACAAAGACAAAGCAGCACAGGAGACGTTCACCTTTCTTCAGGGCAGCTCCCAGGCAGAGCAACTCACACACTCTGTAACCAATTCTTTAGATGCATGTCTGAAGGAAGTGTGGCTACAAGTCTAAAAATCACAGCCCTAAGAAACAGGGCTTTGTTGCACTTGCCATACTTTTATTAAAAATTAGTTTCAAGCTTGCAGCAGAGCACAGGGTGAAAACATCACCTCAGGAAAGGGAACCATCTCCTTTCACCTCTCATCACTGACAAAAAAAACCTTCCAACTAGCTTGCCCACAGAAAAAGTGCATGAGCTTTCTTTATCTGACTGCCTCTGCTGCCCAGTAAAGGCTGCCATGCAGGAAGATGCCTTAAAGCTATGAAAGCACAAACCTTCAGCCTCGCCCATTTAGTCTTTCCAAGATGTGAACCAGAAGGGACCTGAGGCCAAGAAACACAGCCAGCTTTCCACTTTCTCTCAGAGGAGAAAAAAGTCCAACATCCCTACTTAAGGACAAAAGTTAAAGACAAAGAGAGACCGTGCTCAGGGCACTGGCTGGGGAGCACAGGAACCCCAGCAAGCTTCAGCTGAGGCTGCCTGAGGACAGGCTCCAGCTGGCTGAGGTGCTGCAGTTTGGCTGCTTGCCTCCTACAGGACACAAGCTGTGCTGAGCACACCTCCTGGCCCCCAGACCAGTCAAATCTCATCTGTGAAGTTAAGAGGGTCAGAAAGCCTCCAAATATTGACCTTTAACTTAAGCATGTATTTCAGGAAACTCAAACCCAAGGCTTTAGCTGATAACAACAACAGCACATTTGTGCACTAAGGGAGCACGCCCATTGTGAAAACTTCACCAGCTGTGCCTCCTGATGGTGTGTGTGTTACTGTGTATAAACTCCCTAGTAGTAAATCGGGGCTTGTAGTGGTTTTGCCTTTCTTCTTTTCACAATTTACATTGCCCAGTATTTATGGATTCCCAGTAACAAGCACATGGAAGTGCCCTGTCATCACAGAGTGAGGGAGCACACACTGGCAGAGGGATGCACTGCATGGAGACCCAGTGCTGAGCAAGAGATCAGGAAACTCACCTTGCCAGGGGACAGCTTGAGGAGCTCAGACTGTTCATTTTGCCAAAGACAAGACTGGGAGCAGTCCTTATACAGACCACAGTTACAGCAGCAGGGAAGAGACACCCTGGACTAAAGGCTTCTGCTGTTTAGTGGATTAAACAGAAGATTCAGCATCTGTAGATCAAGACTAGATAAATGCAAGCCAGAAATGAGGTGTAACAGCATGTGGGTAATTAACCACTGCAGCAACACACCAAACACAGTGGTATTTTCCATTTGTAGTAATTACTTAATCAAGACTAGATGTTTTAAAGACACATTGTAGAGTCCAGAGCAAATGGAATGAATTAAAAAAACCTAGATATATGGGCTGCATTGTGCAAGAGGGCAGAACTAAAGCACAATAGCTCCTTTTGGTCTCACCATCTACTAATCTATGGGGAAAATTGCCCCTTTTAGTGTCAGTGGAGTTGGAAGACAGTCATATTTTTAGCAACAAGACATTCTGATGTTTACATGAAATAGCAATAATAATACATTGTGTTACACCCACACCTGTAATCTGAAATTCTCTAAGCTCTTTACCATCACTATGTCAGCAAGCCTGACAACTCACTGGCTGATAAATTGGCATTATCATCCCCCTTTCATCCAGCTTGTGCTTTTTCAGAGTAGCTAATCATCTGCTTACCATTTACATGGGAAACAGAACACTCAGGCTACCTGCCATCTTACTTTTAAGCCTTTTGGTGAGAAAATGGTCACATAGGTACCTTGCAGAAGCTGTCAGAGTGGAAAGCAGCTCAGCACACAGAACTGACCAGCAGCTGCCCTACTTCAGATGCTCATCCCCAATAAAACTTTATAGCATTCAAAAACTATATATAAACTTCCCTAGGAAAATTCTGCCAACAAAATACTTTTGAAAAGAGCAGAAGTCAGCAATTAAAGTGTTAAAAACAAGAGAGAGAGAGAGAGAGAGAGAGAGAGAGAGAGAGAAAAAGAAAGAATACTTCCTAGTTGTTTTAACAAAATTTTCATATATGACAGACAGACAAAAAAAAAAAAAAAAAAGAAGAAAGGAGTAATTTCCATTAGTTTCCATGACAACCAATGGAAATCACTAACCCATCTTCTCTCCCTTGTCAACCTCTGGCAGACCTGTCAGGGAAAGCAAGGGACTATGCCCTGTGTAGGGTTCTCTGGTGAACCAGAACACCAGGAAATCTACATTGTCATAATGTCAAGTGCTCCCCTTATAGCACAGCTCTAGTTTTTTTCCTCTGAGGTATTAGGGGATGGAGAGGTGCTTACTGCTTTCCTGCAAGAGCAAATGTACCCCAGAAGTGCAATCCCCTCTGAGAGACCCCAGCTCTCCCACTTTATGACCTGCTTCATTCTCTCTCTGGCTTCATCAAAACATTCAACCACCTCTGTGGTTGGCTCACACCTGGAAGGTGGCCCATATTAAGTCCTTTTTGCACATCTTTACTGGCTGGCAAGAAATTGCTGTATCAACCAGTAACTCTGGTCTACATTTTTTCTCCCTATTTCTTACTGTTGTTATCGTTGCTGGCAGGGAAAATTATGCTCGGCAATGCCTGCTGCACCTTCTACATGAGAGCTTTTAAACTTCTCTTAACAAGAATGCATTCAGCTTTATAAACCCTGCTATGAGGCACGGCACCATCATTATTCTTGTCTTACAGATGTGAGCACCACATCTTAGAGGAATAGGATGCCTTGCCCCAAGCCTAAATACAAATCATGGCATCATGCTAAGAGTGAGGACAAATTAGTCTGCAAAGAGTTTGTTTGCATTTTCTTGATGCCCACAGGCTCTGACAGTGTTTGAACCACAGATGCTCAGAGTCTGCTGTAGTCCCTCCACCCTGCCAAAACCCCACAGCAAATAAATATTAACCTGAAACAAAACCAAAAAACCCAAACCTCAAATAGTTGTCTCTGTTTAATGCTGGTTTACTGTTGACCTTGCATCTGCAGCCAGGATGGCCTAACTCGCCCCAGCATCTGGATGTGTGCTGCTGCACTGCAGAAGAGCTTGGCAGCGATTTGTGAGGAGGTGTTAACATCCAGCTGTTCTCCCATCTCTTTTGGTTTTCACGTGCACAAAGCCAGGAGCAGCCTAGGCACGGTGCTGGCACTGAGTTCAAGGTTTTCACAGACCACAGTGAGATTTAACACTCACCCAGCAAGACAGGAAATCCACAAATAATCCACATCGACTGCAAATTTTGCTACATCTTCCATTCTCCCATCCCAGGTCTGGTTTGCAGGAGTTACCAGCAAGTAACAAGACCGGGCACAGTGGCTCTGTGCACATGGGTGTGGGTGCACACGAGGTGCAACAAACCACATTTTGTGCCCCCTGATTAGCTCTGCTTAGGCTCAGTTTCCTCCATGACACCCTCCTGGGGGACTGCACACAGCTCTGAGTGCCAAAGAGGAGAAGACAAAGCACCGAGTTCAAAGTTGAGCAACAATAAGTTGTTCCACAAACTGCTTCCCACAGATTCCTTCTTGAGGCTGATGGCATTTAGTGCCTATGAAGGTATGAACTACAGTCACTGGGGAATGCTCATAAATTTCTTCTCTGGCCTGCAGCAGAAGCTGATCTCACACTCAAGCCTTACTCCCGTAAGGCAGTAAGCACTGTAGCACCGCACCTACTTTTACAAAGCTTAGAGCAACACTGTATCCTGTAGGAAATTACCATGCTTCACTAAACATGACTGAAACTGGCTGTTCAGTTTAAAAGTTGCTTGAGAAGGTTCAAAGGGGACACCGAACAGAGAATCAGATCACATACATCTGTTTCCTTTCCTGCATTGACAGGAGGAGGGGAGCTACAAGGAGATGAAAAGAGGTGTGCTGAGCACTGAGCCGAGGGGTCCCATAAACCGGCTGTGTGTACAAGGTGGAGATAATGGCACGGGGGAGGCACTGATTATCAATGAACAGGGGGGTGTAATTAGGAACACTGGGACAGAATAAAATAATTAATGGCCTACTTGCTCACAGAAGAGGATCGTGAAGATAAACTTACTAACTCTGAGATATTCCAGAGCGCAGTATCATTTTTCAAAGGACAGGAGGGGGGCATCTCTTATCAGGGATGTGTGAAACTGGATTTAACAAGACACTAATGGCTATGGTTTGTACAAGCAGCTTCTAATCCCAGGGCATGCAGTGATACCTTGTAGAAAAAACAGTCTGTTTTTCTGAACAAGGAAAGAATATAGAAGTACTCCCTGCTTAACCTGCTCCTCCTTACCCTTACACATCATCCTCTACAAAAGGGTCCAAGCCCCAGTCCTGGGGATGACAGAAAAAGAGCTTTGTGAGCAGCTGAGCCTCTGCTGCAACCTGACTTCTCCATGATCCATCCAGAGGGCAATTGGAGAGGGAGAGAACTGCCAGAAGATTAGGCTGACACTACTCATGTGGCATTCATTGTCTTAGGACTGGAATACCCCAGAGCTTGCATGGTGGAGCAAACACGCTGTCCTCACACAGGAACACCGCAGCTTTTCTGCCAAGCTGAAGGCGATGCCTCCCACATGAATGCTTGGTCCCTTGCCACCCTAATCTTCCAGAGCTCTGGGTTTGAATGCACAAACTGTAGACCAGAGCTCGGTCACAACCTTTACAGTTATCCCTGAGGAATTTTACTCACCCAGACAACTAAATGATCCAGACATTGCAAAAATTCCCCAATGAAATCGCTTCCTCCTGCATATAGGAAATGAGACAACAATTCCAATCCCTCATACTTACGCTTCCTTGAACATAAACATGAAAATGCAGCCAAAACCGGGAGGGGAAAGAAAGTCCCAGAGCAGCAAGAAGTACATATGCAAGGAGTTACATCATGCAGAAGGAAAGCTCTTGGCTTCGGGCTAAAATTACCAGTGCTTAAATGGCAAGGTTGCTCTAGCATGGAGGGGCACCTTCCCAGGAACAGTCCTGCAGATCGATCCATTGTTGGGAAAACAGCAGGCTCTGCTGTCAAAACCATCCCTGGACAACACAGTACTGGAGGCCAACTTATCAGCTGGCCAGTGCCTGCCAAAGCCCATGCTGGTGGATGGGCACAAATTCCTTGTTCTGCCTCTCAGACACTCAAGCTCCAAAATATCTCACCATTGCAGCAGGGTGACAAGAAAAAGGCAGGCAAGGATAGCATTTCTGATGGCAAGAAGTACACCCAGGCTCTGGGCTCCTTCATTAGGACAAGGTTCACCAGTATAGCTCTCCATCAGAAGCAGGTACCTTTGCCAACCTACTCCTGTCACTCCACTCTTTCTTCCCTCTTATCAAAGACTTAAACATCCCCTGCTCCCCTCCCATGACTTGTAAGACTTAAGAACCTTTCAGGTTTGAGTCATACTACTGCCATGGGTACCATATTCTTTAGTTTTGTATCTGTGATGAGACCTAAAGAGATCATGGAAAGACCTCTCTAGGTCTCCTGACAGATACAAAACTAAAGAATTTGTTTCTTGCTATGAAGCAATCTTCAGATCGCTGTTTCTTGAAAATTTCCATTGTTGGGAGGAAGCTGATTAAGCACTGGAAGCTCTACCAGCATTCATATTCCCAAGGTCTCTTGATCCTGTCTCAGGACTCTAAGCAAGAAGCAGAGATGGATCAGAAGGAACATGTACTAGCTAGGGACAACCAGCAGTGGATAACAAATAGCTGTCCAAACAGCCCTTCTATGCTTGGAGCATAAGTGTGCAAATCCTCTCTTCCTGCAAATGAAACACAGTGGCTCTGTCTTGGTGTTTTTGTTTCTCTCCGTTGTTCCTTCAAGCTGATTTGCTGGTCTTTGCAGAGCAAAAGGGAAGGACTAGGGAGAAGGAACAAGTAAAGCTGGGTTCTATGGGGTCCATTACACAGCCTTAAGGTATTTTGAGAAAGTGGTTAGAGGTCCATCTCTGGGCCAGCAGTTGAGAGAGTATAGCCAAGGAAAACACTGTTTAGCTGTCAAACAGTGGAAATATGGGATTCACTTCCAACTTAAGTTAACAAGATACTAAACTCCTCTCCAGTCATCCACCCCAAATGCTTTGCTCTTTCCAAGGTATTTGTCCAAGAGGAGCCTCCAATTTGTTTCTAGCTTACAGGCCTCCTGATGCACTCCAAACAAGGTGCAGACGTCTGCAAGAAATTCCACATTTGCAGACTGGAGCATGAATCTGCTTTTCTTCAACTCTTACAGGCAACCTTCATCTAAACCACTGCCCCAAGCAACCACAGGGCCCACACCAAGCCCAAGAGGTACACTGTAATAAGTGACAAAACTACAGCACAGTAGCAAAATTTCACAGCAGCTTATATGAGCTTCACTTTGGGGTAGCTAGTTTGCAAGGCAGAGAAGGGACAGCTACTCATTACTGCTGCCTGGCGTCTTCAGCCCAGATCCATACTGAAACACATTTGAGAAAAAGTAGCAAGAAAATGCCACAGACTTGCTGCTTGTGCTACAGTTATCTGTGCTTTAACAGAGCATTGGAGCCTCCAGACTGGTTTATCAGCTATTTGTTTATTTACTCCCAAGGATTTGCAATCAGAACTCCACAGCTGAGAGCAAATACACCCCTGCTCTAACCAGCTCACACCTAACAGTACACAGCTGTGGCAAAACCTACAACCCCTGGTAAAGCCCAGATGTGTATAACCCCTTGTCTACCACCCAGATGCAGCTGTAAGAGGAAGTACACTTCACAGCACAACAGCAGGCTGCTCTTTTTGCTTGCTAAACTCAGAGGCCATGCTGTGAGAGATAAATCTATCCAAGGAAATGCTGGTTATTCACAGATTAGCATAGCTATCACAGTAGAGCAGAAGCCAATCTCCCTGCAAAGACAGATGCAACCCAGGTAAACAAGGCATTTCTGAGAACCAATCTCATCTAGCTCACAGGATATGTGGCGGAAACACAGCCTGGTTAATGGGAGTCTCATCAGTCTGGGAAGAGACATCTGGCTGAGATTCGTGACGAACTCTCTTCTGTACAAAGAGAAACACTCCCCAGCTCATGTAACACCACACAAGAAAGATCAAAGGTGTCCCGAAGCCTCCCGACGGGTAAGCAGCTGTACCAATAACAGCAGCTGGAAAATGCAACAGGAGACTCGGCCAGTCCCTTCCTCCTGTGCTGGAAGCAGAGCTGCCTCCTCGGCAGCCCCCAGCAGCAGCCCCCCGTTAATTGCCGGCAAGGAATTTGCACTCGGGCAGATGAAGGCATTCACTCGCACAAAGCAGCTCGGCTCTGACAGCGGCTCCGGCTGAGAAGCAGCATTTGGGTGCCACGCACACGGGAGTGCTACACGACACTGCTGCAGAGCTCGTGCCACACATGCTGCTGCTCAGAGGTTACAGCTCCTTCAGAACGGCCGGGAGGTTGTTCAAACACTCCGACACGGGCATTTGGCCAGTGGCTTCAGCCCAATGAGGTGCCTCGGACAGAACAGCTTGGACATCTCCCACACTCCAACTCCTGGGACATCTGCAGCGCAGCAGCTGCCTGGTGGCACAGCACGCACCTTAAAAAATGGGCTTTGCACTCACGAGCCTTTGCTGCGCTCCCAGGAAAGAATCACTTCTTCCCTGCCTTCCCATTTAAAAGGTGCTTATTGTCTTGAGATGCAATTCCAGCAATGCCTGGTCTGGCACTCAAGGGAAGGATTTCAAGAAGGAAGACACCCATTACTCCAAAACCAGCTCAAGGAGAAAGAATGGATGCAATCTTTCCTTCCACTGAAGATGCGATTGCTAGACTAGACCTGGGAAGTCACTTTTATTAAATTATTTTATGAATGTGTTACTGCTGGGTTGTATTGCACAAAGACAGTGCCTATTAAAAACAGCCTGAGTTACACACATCATTGGCACCATGCTGCCTTTTCTGTCCACTGTCCTGGCTAAATTATCAGTGAAAGCAGGACTGAACTATTAATAAAGTCTCTATCATTTAATTTCAAAAGGCAAACTTCTTAAAACTGTGGCTTCAGAGCCAAATACAGCTATGCAATTACACAGGAATTTCAGTTTAAATTTAATCTGTTTCTTTTATTAAGACATCAGTTTTTAGGTTTTGTCCATTTCAAAAACGTGGGAAAAGTTTGACCAAGGCAAGCTCCTGATGCTGGCTACACTGTGTGAACAACCCAGTGAGAGGAAGTACACCAAGTCCTGTGAAGACCGTCTGAATTCCCAGCTGCAAATCCCCTGGTGCACACAAGTACTCTGCTGGCAAAGGGCACAAGTCTTGGAAAGGATGAAGAGTTGCTCTCCTTACATGAAAAAGCAGCCAAGTCAGATCAAGAGGAAGCACTTAGGTGAGTTAAGCAAACAGAAACCTCTGCCTTCTCTTTCCCCCTTAACAACCCTTTTCAGCTTTTCATATCACAAAATTACATTTAGGGAAACAGAGGTCAGGTGAAAAAAAAATCATCCCAAGGTTACAACAGATGTAGACACTGCAAACACCATGCTTTTAGAAAAGGCTTTTATTTGTCACCACTGTGGTGCTCAGGGGTTATAGTGCCTCAGATCTGTTTGTACGTCTCCTCACAAGAGGGGAGTCGCTTGTTTTCCTCTGCCTGCCATTTTTAGCCAAAATGAGACAAGTCAGATCAAACCATTTACACATAACTCTTTCCAAAGGCTGGCTCATTTGGCCAGAAATGGGTTAAGGATAGTCAGAAGAACAGCTACAGGCCCCAGAGATCATTTTGAATGGCCAGAAAACTTGCAAAGAGCAGAAGGCAGGCGAGGTCAGTGACCTCTCCTCTTGGCAAGGCTGGATTCAAGAAAGGACTTGTATCCACAGCTCACATCAATATACTCATGCTGGCATAAACCACTGTGCTAACATCTAAAATTCATGGTGAAAATAACTTTCTTAAAGATTCTGAGTGAGGTTTAAGTGAAAATGAAAACAAGAAAACCCCTCTTATTGTGAAACAAGTAACCTGGTGGGACACAGAATGATGCTGGTGTGGAAGTGGTCCCACCCTTCAGACCTCAATGGGCAGAGCCCAATAGCACCTGGACTGCTCTCCAGTGCTAACTAGGTAACTTACTCCAGCAGGAAGTGAACAACTGATTGAATTTAAATACATTCAACAGACATTTCGAGCCTCTCCCTTTTCCTCTATTGTGATGGATTCTTCCCAAAAATCACTCCATATGCTTTGGGAGCCCCAGCTGAGAATATGAGTAACTTCACATCTGCAGTATCCCTGTTAATATGAGTGAACAGCCAGCTCATTGAGTCTGACCCAGGAAGAGAGAGATAAAAGGGGCTGTCTGAAGCTGGTGGCTGGCCTCCATCCGAGGAGTACAGTTCACCGTCTATTGCTCTTGTGACTATTACTGAACCAGGCCAAGAAAAGCTCCAAAGTTCTGGCACGCCTCAGATTTTCCAGTCTGCATGAAGTTATGCCAGGAACATTTACTGAAGCAATTTCTTTCTTTCCTTAAAGACTCTAATTATGCACCTAACAATGTTGTAGAAATGAATGTTGTACAAGAACCCCAGTACAACTCAGAGTTTTGCTAACAAAAGGATTAGAAGCTTAAGGCTCAGTGTTAATATTCTGAATGTACTGAAAGGGACAAAGTGCAAGCTGCAGCAGAAACAGAAGGCACAGAGAGGGTTATCGCTTCCAAAATCTGGAAAGGGAAAACCACACAGGAAAATGCCACACTAATCTTACTGAATGCCAGTGATGCAGTAGAGTAGTAACAAGAAACATTTAGAAGTGGGTAACCATCAAAGCTGTCTCTGAATTACAAGCAGCCCACCTTCAAGCACAGCCCACTCCCTAGAAAATGAGAAGGCCTAAATATCCCAGAGGGTGGGATGCTACCTGTGACTGAACTGATATTCACTGCTTGGCAGCTACTAGCACAGAGGAATCAAACTGAACCCCAAAACAAAAGTTGCCTCAAGTGTCCATTTTCCCTGAAACCAGATCCAGACCTCAGTCATCAGTCTCAAGTTTTCCTGAACTTAGGCTGGAATCAAACCAAAACATTCACTGGTTTGCCACTTGGACCATTATCCCTGAAGCCAGTCATAATAATTCATTTATTCACTCAAGCCTTAACTGCCTTTTAAAACCAAGTTTTGAACATGATGGCTGTACATTTTTTCTTACTTTCAGTTTGCAGGTGAGACAGAGACATGACAGTACTTACATCTGGGAAGCTATCCAGGTACTACAAATTAGAGAACATCAGGCAAAAAGCAGGATTTAGCACTTCGACAATGTTAGCGACACCAATGAAATCACAAGTGCAGGGCCAAACATATTTTGGCTGTTTCTCTGGGTTACTGGTCCCAGAAGACTTTACTCAGACCAGTGTCATCATTATTTAACTGTTATTACAATTTTTCTTATGCTATGCACCTCTTTCCTACAGAGGTGTTGGTGCATAATGACCCGAGCTGATTAAGATTTATTTAGGGCTCCTAAGAAAATGAATAAACACGAGTTAGCTTATTTGGGACAGTGTTGGAGAGGATGCATGGAAACACTCACTACCATAAGTATGTCACGCTTTGGGAAGAACATGTATTACAATATTATCATGTACAGGCAGATGTGAAATGCTGGTCCATACTACAGCTCATTCCCACTCCCCCTGGTTTTCATGACAGCAGCGACCAGAGCCCAGCAGTGCTGGCTACAACCACCCTGTATCATCTCTGCTCCTCACCTGGCCGGTGCAGGGAGTTCACAAAGAGCTTTGCTCAGGGACAGAGAGCAACAGCCATGGGCTCCATCCTAAATCCCATTCTTTACCATAACCCGGGCACAGTCCACGGGTGGGAGGCAGAAAAAGAGGGAACTAGACGTGTTTATGCTTTTTTGTTTTTCATGGAGCCAAACTGTGATGCTCTAGGGTGGGTCTCGCCATCTGGGAGAAACATGTAGGGAAAAAAAATGCAGGGAGGGAGGACGAGCTGCCCCCCGAGTGGGACCGCTTTCCTCCGAAGGCAGGCTCGGCCTCTCTTCCCAGCCCAGCTTGAGTTCATTTTCCTCAAATCACTTCCACATTTCCCCCGCCGTAATTATCAAATATTTTGTTTCTGACTTCACTTTTTAGGGAGGCCGCCGCAACCGGGAATGCAGGCACCGTTTGTTTTCTGTCAACAGAACTGGGGGGGTTGCAACTGGGGGCTTTCAAAGGTTTTCAATGTCATTGCAATGAAAGAAAGGAAGAAAAGAAGAGCGAGGGAAAGAGCGCGCGGAAGAGAGGGAGGGAGGGAGGGAGGGATGGAGAAAAGGAGGGAGGGAGCTGCCCGGGGAGCCCGTCCCGCTGGCGGGATGCGGGGATCCGGCCCCGGCGCGGACACAGCCCCTGGCCCCACCGAGGCGCCCGCCGGCCCCGCAACTTCCCTCTCCGCCCCGGCTGCCACTTCGCCCGCTCCCGGCTGCTCCCCCGCGGCGCCCCGCTGTCCCCACCCCGTCCCGTCCCGTTTCCCGTCCCGCCGCCGGGGCCCCGCGCCTACCTCGGCTCGCAGGCGGGCGGCGGCCAGCAGGGCGCAGAGCAGCGGCAGAGTTTTCCACATCTGCAAGAAAGGAGCGGGAGGCGGTGAGCGCGGGTCGGGCCGGGGCCGGCGGGGCGGCCGCCGCCGCCGAACTTCCCGCCCTGGACCCCTCTCACCATGCTGCGGGCGGCACCGGCGGGGCAGGACGAGTTGCGGAGGCGCCTTCCCCGGCTCCGGCTCGCTGCTGAAGGGAAGGGGAGGGCTCCCCCTCGCCCCGACCCGCCAGCCCGCGGCTCCACCCCCGGCCCGGCCCGACCCCCGCCCCGGGGCCGACTCCTCCCCGGCCCCCGCCCGCTCCCCGCCGCCCCTCGGCGGTGCCCCCGTCCCTCCCGCCGCCGGCCCCTCGGCGCCCCACGGCCACCTCTGCGGCCTTTGAAGGCAGCAGGAGGCTGAGGGGCGTCCAGGGGACTCGGCTGCCGCCCCACGACGCCCGGCTTCACACATCCCGCCGGGCAGAACGCGGCTCCGGGGAGGCTCCCCCAGCCCTGCCCCACTGCGGGTCCCGAGCAGCGGCGACAGCCGTGCCGGGGCAGGATGATGCCCGCCCGCCGGGACGAGAGCATCCCGCTGAGGGGCCGCAGCCGCCCCTCACATTGTCACAAAATGGGGAAACTGAGGCACGAGGTGGCTTTTCCACAGGCGGGATTCACTCACCGACTCAACCCCCTGTCCCCCCACGCTCCAGCCCTGAGGCCGCTGAAGTGCTGGCCACAGCTACGGGTGTCACTCGCGTCGGGATGTGGGCAGATTTAAAAATAAGGGTTTAGAGCATATATGTTAGAAGCCAAATGTTCTCTGAGCAAAACAGGCAGCCAGGGCTTCATGCCAGGTACAGGGGCTCAAAATCCCACCTGAAATGCCTGGTGGTGCTCATTTGTGTATAAATACTTGTGATCCTCTTGTTTTAGCTCTTTATCTCTGAATTTCAGTAGCCTCCAGTAGGCAGAAGAGAGGAGGTGACAATGCAAAGAGACCCATTGCCTTGGGCACATTCAGAAACCTCTCTCACAGCAAGCAACACTATGACACCGGTTGTCAAAGGCATTTTCTCGAGTTTTGAGGTTTGTTGTAACCAAAAATGACACCCCTGGCTTTAAAATACCATCTCACTCTGACCAAGCATGCCCATAAGCTGTCTTCTTTTCCTGCTTTATTCTGTGCCCTCAATGCAGGCAGGCACCAAGGGAGATGCTGGCATGCGTGCCCTCATTCACAAAGACCTAAGAGTATTCCAGCATCCTGCTGCAAGGAGAAAACTCTAGGAAGAGTTACCCTAGATCAGCCCACATCTGGTCTGTTCATGGCAGCTGTGCATTTTTCTGTGCTTCCTCAGCCTCTGCTTCCTTACTCAGTTTTGTTTTTAGGACTACTGTTACTAATTTTGCATTTATAAAGCATCCTCCCCAGCAAGTTCTGCTTCTGCCTGTGAATGGTACTAGTCTATAAATCCATCCTCAGGAGATGTCTAATTATTTCACTGCTGATGCTGAGCAATGTGATTTTCATTGCTTGGTTTTGGTTTTTTGAAACTCACCTTTCATGATGTAGCTCTTTGTTCTGGAGTCATTGACTGCCTCATGATACAGCACAGACATAGTTATGGCTGAAATCAGCTGGCCTCTAGTTCGCAGAAGGTCACCCTGAGTCACCCTGAAGTGAGTGCCATGATAAGAAAAAAACAAATAGCCCATGATAAACACATTTTAAAAGATTAATCAATTTCTATGCCCTTGATACTCAGCTCTGTGGAAGCTGTGTTACACGAGGAGGCTCTCTATTTCCAGAGAGTAAAAGTGACTCATATCAGCCTTCAGAACAGAGCACTAGCAGGGGTCTCCCAGTGCCCACATTGCCTCCCTCATACCACAGGCAGCCTCCTCATGTAGGTGTGATTGGGCACTCTGCTGGATTATGTAGGTCACCATGAGCATGGGTTTTTCTTCTGTGTACTCAAAGGATTAAATATGGAACAGAAAGTAAAGGATTAAATCTCCCATTCTGTGTTGACATTCAGGTACACGAAAATATATTTCTTCAAGTTAGTTTCTATCATGTGGAAATGGGTAGAAGTAAAAACCAAAAATCGTCTCTCATACAACCGTCAGAAAGGGTGAGCACAAGACAAAACAATCTCAGTGCAGACACCAGAGCCTTATTGCTGTGTACAAAGGCACACATTTTATAACCAAATACACAATATCCAACAAACTTTTCACTTTTTTTTTTCCCCAAACTTTCACCATTTAAAACCATAAACTGCAAAGGAACAGTTTATACAACCTGAGTGCATGACAAATCTGATGGGAATCTTTGCTCTTTCGTGATGGACCCAAAACACACAGCTTGAATCAGAAGCACTAGAATAAGGGGGAAGCAAATGCATTTACAGTTGTGTTTTCAAGCTGTGGCCATAATGGATGAGGTAATTCATGATTTCTGGCTACACAACCAAAGTATCATAAAAATGCTTTCAGCTAAAAGCTTCATTATAAGGGTGAACGATGTTTGCCTGAAATTTTGAAGGCTGCAATGCTCTGGTGGGCCAAAGAAATTGGGAATCATTGCTCTTCAGAGAAGATGTTGTTCTATTACATATACCAGTATTTCATTTCTGCTGATGCTTACTTTCCAGTCACTGGTATTTCTAAAACAAACATTTTGTTACACATATGGGATTGCAAATTTTGAGATACATACTTATCCCCAAGTGGCTGCACAACTGAAATTCAGTAACAAGTTGTTGCCTGAGAAGCAGATCAAGGGAAGCTTGGACACATGCAAGTGTACATCTCATGGGTGGATACATTCCCCTGTGTTTAATAAAATGCAGGCTTCAACAGAGGCTTTCTCCATTCTTGGGGCACTGTCAAGATCACTCCCCTGGATCTCTGGTGCCTCATGAGGGTTGCTCTGAAGGCTCAGCCTCTCCCTTATTACAGCATGTGCACACATATACACCCAAAATGATACTGTAAGCCTCGTCTCCCAGGGAAATGAGGCTAAACAAGCCAAAAATTACTTCTTAAGCCCTCACCCAACCCTTGTGGCTGTACCATTATATCACCCTCTCCACATTACCTCACTCCTATCCACCACCCACATCCTTCACGTTTCCCCATTTCCCCTGCCATATGAAACATCTGCCCTAAGGGATGGGGCTGTGCTCACACTGCTGTGATGAAGTCAGTGATTGCTCATCCTGCACTGCGTTTTAGGTTACAATTCAAGAAACCAAGCTGTTTGGCAAGTGGCCTTTGTGACAGGACAATAGCTGCCTGCATGACAGGACAACAGTCTGTCCCATTGAAGAGTAGGAATTATTTTTGAGTAGCAAACCTGTTAAGTTGTAGCTGAGAAGGCTCAGCTCATGTGACACCAGAGACATCTGTGTTGGCTGGAGCTATGTGAGCAGTGACTCCTCATGGACCGGACTGCCAGCACCCGAGGAAGGGCCAAGGGATGGCTGGGTTTCCCCAGCAGACATAGGCCAAGACTGCCAGACATGAGGGGAAAGCCTGGAGCAGGGTTATACCCTCAAAGACAAGGGCATCAGACACAAATGAACTCTAGGATGACTGCAAGGCCGGCGTGAGGGTCCCCAGAGCTGTAACACATGGATCACATGGACACCTCATCACCTTCTTTGAGAACTCAGCAGCCTTCTCCAGGTGTCCCCCTGACCTGGGAGTGCTGACTTGAGTCTGTAACTACTTTTCTGGAGTTTGGTTACTGTGCAGAATGCACTTTATTAAATATAGATTTTTTTTTTCCTATTCTTCTGGCTTTGGTTTTTTTTTATTCCCTTGCTCTTATAATTTTCTTTCTCATTGTGGTTTCCTCGTTTCTTGCTCCTGCTCCAGCTGCAGTATTTGTACTAATAATTATTCTTTAAAGCTCTGCTTCAGACCTGATGTAATAAAGTGCTACACCTTCCCCTCTTTTTCTCCCCTAGTAGGTGTCTTTATTTTGCAGGTAGTGCTATGGACATTGCTGACCAAAGGGCACACAAGTCTGGCACTAGCAGGCTATGTGGTTTGTTTAAAATGCCTTCTCTAATGGTTAATGCATTTGATAGACTTTTGGATATTCCATTAGCTAGAGCAGTAAAATGACTAAATACTTTGGCAACCTGGCCCTTAAACTTTATCCTTGGTATCCTTTATTCAAGGTGAGCTTTTCTAATTTCAGACAAGCTCCCAAAGGCAGCATTTCCTCACAGAATTCATCCAGCCCCTGCAGCCAGGTGTGATAACCCAGGTAGGCCATGCCCATCAGGAGTGGGCACAGAGCTGCACCCATGTCCAGACAGTGTCACCATATCCACTCTGCATTTGCCACAGCCTGGCCAAGGCTAACTTGATGTTCAGAGTACCTCATGGGCTTGAACTACACTTGGATCCAAGTCAGAAAAAGAAAAGAAGAAAGAAAAATCAGTCTCAAAGCCTCAGTGTGGAAACAGTCCATCTGTCCTCAGTAGTGTGTCATGCTTCTGTTTCAGCATGTTCCTCGTGCCAGTCCCCTCCACTGCTGTCAGGCCAGGATGCAGCACAGATAAATTTAATACTCTTGGTTTTGATTCTGCTCCTGCATGTGCCCTTTGTAAAGAGGCAGAGGGCACAAGGCTTGTTCAGCCTGGAAAAGTAACCCTGTTTGGAGCAGGAGGGTAGACTGAGGTCTCTTCCAACCTGAATTATTCAATGAACTTGTTTGGTCCTTTAAGTTTGGCAAAACCTTTAAAGTAAAAGCACTCTCACAAAAGAAGTCCTACTGATCCAAAAGCAGTTTGATACAATTCCCTGGAAGCGCTCCCTAGGATGGTGCTTATCCATGGCCAAACAGCTCAGAACTGGCAAGTTCACTAGCTGTGACCTGGAGATACGGGCCTGTGCGAATTACTGTGATTCTTTATGTACAAAGAATATGTTTCATGCATCCAGAACAGCAGCTGGCATGAAGGAAACAGTGTTCCCAGGCAGTCCAATATCATCTACAAGGCTGCCCCCCAGCCTGATGGGGAGTAAGAGCTATCCCAGCTGCCAGATGTGTGCTTCCACCATTGTGTAGATGATGACTGGTAACAGAGATTGGCTCATAGTCAATGTCTGCCACATCTAACCTGGTGCAGAGGAGATGTGGCTTATCACTTAGATGAGCAAAACCCTTATTTCATCCAAATGAGGCAGTCACTAGCAAGATATCTGTACCCACAGTTATTATTAGGTTATTATTATTAGGTCCTAGCCAACGTGCTACTGCCTCAGTTTGTTGGATTTGAGTCTGACCCCAAAAGTCCCTCAGAGACAGTTTGATAATGCAACAGGCAATTTGTTGCTAGAAGCCTAGCAAATTAAGTCTTGGGTAAGTTAATTAATTCAGGTATCAAGGTAAGGTGAATTGTCCATTGTATAGGCAGCTGAATGGGCCCATCCAATTCATAATATGGATTTCCTCATGTGTAATGTTCATCACAAAGCAGGATGCAGGTATGCACTGCCAGGAAGAAACACTGCAGGGCAGAGTCCCAGCTTGACTCCACACCTGCTAATGTCACACGCACTTCACAGCACAAACTATTACATATGATACTGTTCTTTGAAAGTGAGGAAATAAACATCACTGCCTTGAACTTCCTTCCCCATTATTTCCCTCATTTTGCAGACACTATCACTGAGGAATGGCTAAGGTCATTTCTGTCAGACTGCAGAGTCAAACCCACAACTTTTCTGTGGCTGAATGAAATTTCAGGTACCTTGTCTTTCTGCATCATTGAGCTACAAAGTTGTACTTGGCCCTGCCATATTCCATACAATAACCCAGGCACACTATTCCCAACATACTGCTGCTGTGGAGTGAGCAGTTATCTGCACCAGTAAATCCTGATTCACACAATTAAGAGCACTTCCTCCATTAGCTGAAACAGTAGGGGGTTTGTGCTCATGAATGTAGCAGGAAATCAACCCAGGATGTCTTGAGCTCAGGCACAGACCCGTTATAATCTATTAATTTTATCCCAACAAAACACAAGTGTTCCACATGCCGCTCACTTGTCTCACCTCTCTGTTGCTGCTGTCATGCAGGGGCAAGCTTAACATTTGAGTGAAATATCCAGAAAAACTTCCAGGAGGTGAGCTAGCACCTGCCATCCTGCTGAAAAGAAGCAGGCTCCCTCTCTTCAGCAGCCAAAGCTCATCACTTGTAGCTCGGCTGTGGGACCTACAGATCCTGGCTGCCAAATCAGAGTGCCAAGTGCCAGAAGAGCCAGTGGGCATTTCAAGGGTTAAAATGAAAGTCACAGGAGGTGCTGGGGTGCATGCAGCCAGCCCCTTCTGGGGAAGGGCAAAGACACAGAGCTAATGAGCCTACTGAGGTGTGGGAAGATTTGGGGAGAGGATTTTGTGTGCCTCAACACCACATAATCCATCTACAAGGTATGGGACCACAGAGACCGCTGAGGTGACCCTCCACTGAGCAGCTCTGTCTAAGGTTGTCTCCTAACCTGCATAATCTGTCCACAGCTGTGTAATAATAGAAACTCAAAGCACACCAAGATGCCACCAATCCATTCAAACAACTGCCACACAAGCAGATCCTGTCTCTTAGCAATGCTACAGGACTGTCAGAGTACATCTCAAACTCAAGTCTTGTAGCTACCTTCTCCTTACCCTTACATTATACAGACAGAAAAACCTCACAGACTGTCTGTGAGTCACTTCCATAGTCCAGAGGACAGGGGTTCTCAGGTCCTTCCAGCCACTCTGAATAATTTTGCTATCCTCATCCTCTAAGGATGAGATAGCATAGAACATGATCACACACACAGAGCTATCTGTCCCAGCCCGTGGCAGAGCCTGGGATACTTGCTAGAAGGCGTTCAGGAATTTGCCTAAAATGCATTTGAGCTATGTGAGTGAGGCTGGGTCAGTGGGGACTGGGTGTGGAGCAGCAGCTCTGTGAGTCACCAGGGGTCTCTGAGACCTGAAGGAAAGGTCGACACAGCCTTTTTAAAGTACAGACTGCTGCAATGTTCTGCACACAGATCCAGGATGTCTGTTCCAATGGTGTACATGAGAAAGTTTGGGAGTTGGCCATGTAAGTTTGGACTGCTGAACTAAAACATAAACATGAGTTCAGGGACTCTTATAAAATGAGAAATTATGCTGCTAAACAAGAAAATGTGCAATGTGTTAGTAAACACAGCTCACCCTAGAGATTAACTCTTGTCATTGCTTAGCAATGCTATGAAATCATATATTCCCCTCCCAGCCCTGGGCTAGACAGTGGAAACCAAGGGGTTTTAGTTTTCCTTCATACAGAGGAGCAATGCCCGTCTTTAACCAGAGCTATCATTCCCTAGGAGATGCTAAGCACTCTCAGCCCCGTTACAGGGGCTGGCAAGTGCAGTTTGCTGAGCACCTGAAAATATGGTTGTTGCATTTAGGTGGTAAGTATAGAGAAAGTGTCTGACCTTAGACATCCATATTTCAACGTTGGCCTTTAATTGCTGCAGCCAAGCTGACCCAGTGGGTCAGGATTATGCCAGACCTTTAACGTGTAAGAAGAGGATAAATAGCTGTAAACAAAGCCAATCCAAAGGAAAAGGTCACTGCTTTCAACCTGTGTGAGAGAAAGCTTTTGAATTGGAAACATTAGTGATAGGAGGGAAAGTGGATAAAAAGTTGTGATTACAAACTGAATGAGTTGACCCAGGAGAATGGAAACTGGGAGAGCTGGATGGGCAAGCTCAAATGACATGCTCCTCCGGGCCAGTGCAGCACTGCAGTGAGCACTGAACTCAGTTGGGAAGCAAGGCAAGGGAGGTGAGAGACACCTTTCTGGCAGAACAATAGAGTGCAGGAGATGAGCAAAGCAAACCATAGGCAAAAAAGAGAGGATGAAAACACCATTAGAGGGCTTGGAAAGAGGAACAGGTTCCAGCTGAATGGCACAGATTTGGAGGGGCCTGCCTGGCTTTGAAAGGCTGAGGGAGGGGAAAAATTCATGGTGGAAGTGTGACATCTTCCCAAATCCCATCTGCATATCCAACACTCCCAGGTTCATTGACTTTAACATCAGCACAATCCTACCTTAAGGAAAGGAGTGTGTTCACTGGATCTGAACTTCTGACTTTTAAAAATATCTATATCCATGACTTCCCACAGCAAGAGGTACAGCTGTTTAACATAGCATTGGTAGAGACCAAAATGCTGAATAAAATCTGTCCACTGAACCCAGATCTCCAGTGTCTTTTACAAGCTTGCCTCTTTCTTCCTTTAGCGAGGTATGAAGTCATCTGCTCCAAACAAAACAACTTTTCTGGCAAAAAAACTTGGCAGTTTTGGCTCTTGTGGGTACCTATGCCAGTTTGGTGGGAGAAACTTAATGGCCAGGTGACACAGGCAGGTCTGGATGGAGCCATGCTTTGTAACTCTGTGCCCATGTGCAAATCTGTGACACACACAACATCTGTCCAGATGCTCAGGGGCAGGGCTTTTAGAGGCCTTTTCCATCATCCCACTCCCCAGGAAATGTAAACCTGGGAATGGCATGGTTCTGAGTTAGCATGGAGCCTGGAAATGACAAATTAACATAAGCTGTGAGTTTATATACTTCTCACAGCCATTTATGGCCTTGTCTGAGCTTAAATAAAAGCCATGGTCCCTGGAAAATTTGGGCCTGTCTGTCAGTGAGGCATTCCAGAGAAAACATCACGTGAAGTGAAATAAGATCTTTGTTCTGCATGCTTTCCCTCCCCCCTTCCCTTTTTCTGAATGAGGCAGTTTTGTCCAAGGATTACAAGCCAATGTTCCAATCCCGCACAGACGTTTTCCATTATCAGAGCTGCCTCTTGTCCTTCAAATCATTTTCCACAGGACTCCTGTAACTGGGGCTGGGAAACGAAGCCAAAAGCTCAGAAGAAAGGACCCTATTCCAGGTTGCTGACAAGACTGAAAAATGCTTTAGGGTGTTGCTGGGACCACCCAGACTGAAGCATCCTCAGCAGGGGAGCAGCTGAAAAAGATGCTAATGTTGGGAGGAGGCTCACTGTACTGTACAGGCATTTAAACAACTTGGCAAATTAACTTTGATGAGGTATAATCACATTGTGTGGAACTGACTATAGAGACTGGTGGTAGACAACAGTGACTGATGATTAACTCCACAGCATACAGTACAAAGGGCCTTTGTGTTGCCCCCCTCCCCAAGACTTACTCATATTTTGTGAGCTACCTCTGTCTGGGAGTCAAATTGCCCCTGCTATAGAAAACTACCAAACAGGGACAGAGGAAGGGAAGGGAAACTTCAGGGAGGTTTTCTGTTTGGATTCTTCTCCCCCCCCACCCCTCCCAAAACATCATCCTCTGCTGGGTGTCCCACATGTATGGAGCTGGGCCACCTACTTACTGCACAGAGCCAAGCAGCTTCCTTCCCGCAAAGAGAAACCAGCTACTGGAATGCCATCAGGCTCTGCTCTGCAGATTCCTTTTTCCATTGAGGTTCAGCTGCAGAGGAGGTCACCAAGCTGGAAGGACCCATCTGAAGAACCCACAAAGCCCCTTTCTGCATCCTCACATAACTTTGCCATTCCTGCCTTCGGAGACTTCTGCTGAAGTTCCTCCAACCGTCATGATCTCATCTGCCTTGAGAATGAAAATATCTAATTCCTTATTTCATGTTTGCAAGAAAGTTAAAGTGGCACTTGATGAGAGCCATCCAGAAATGAAATTAGGCTCCCTACATGTCCCCTTCCCTCTAACTCAGCTCTAGGCAGTGAAATAAACCTACAGCAGAAATGTCAAACAGGTACTCACAACCACAGCTTACATTGCTGCAGAAGGATTTTCCAGGACTCCTCTGTCAGCATCCTAATGTGAAAGAATTCTGCTGCTTCCTGAGCAGGGACTGCCCTAGGACAAGGGAGGTCTGAGTGGCAGTATTGTATTCCCAATGGCTATATTCTGCTTTTTATCAGGATGTTCTGGGAAGAAAAACACATTAGGCAGGCCTGGCTTCCATGATCAGAGCTAATGACCCCTACCCTCTGGACCAGATCTCATTTCAACTGGCTTGATGAGTTTGACTTTTTCTCACTTGGAAACCCCAAGACTTCAACAGAGTTGCATACTTCTGGTGTCTCCCTTTTTGCCATCCTCAGCCTAGATGCATGTCTCACCAACACCATATAAGCTCAGAGCACCTGGTTAGATGGTGAAAGATGGAGAGAAACTGTTTCCTTGGCAGCTGTTTGCAGAGTTGAACTGACTATCAAAGGGAAAGGGATATGAGCTGAGCAGCTCTGCCAGGCTCGGACTATATGTGGGTTGAGCAGTCCTGCAGAATCATGGAAATGCCGGCCTGGAGGGGATCCTGGTGGCTGTGTGGCTCAGCCTCCTACCTGAAGCAGGGCTATGGCCAACACTCATTTGGTTGGCTGTGCCTCTGTCTCACCAAATCTTGAAGATCTCTGCAGATGGAGACTCCTCCACCTCCCTGGGCACTTGTTACAGTGACACACCACTCTACTGGGAACCTGTAAGTGTTTATTCTCCCTAAACTTACTCTTACCCTTTCTCATGTCCCCAGACATGGGGTTCCTCAACATCTGTAGGGGTCTCCACATGTAGGAGATCACTGGTCTGAAATGGAGCTGTTGAATGCTCTGAGAAATCTCCTGGACCTGGACAGATCTTGGCCACAGACAACCTGAATCACTGATGAAGTCACTCTGGCATTACACTCTACTTGACATCAGAAATTAGTTTGAATTTAAGCTATGGCTAAAAATTAGGAATTATGGTAATTAAAATTATTATTACACATTAATAGTGGAAACTCACTACAAACCTAAAAATAATGTAAAATGCATAT
The DNA here is from genome assembly GCF_028551555.1 of Melozone crissalis. NCBI lineage: Eukaryota > Metazoa > Chordata > Aves > Passeriformes > Passerellidae > Melozone > Melozone crissalis. The sequence goes on along the minus strand of NW_026535786.1, from coordinate 15,059,075 downwards.
CTACATGAATCCTTTTCTACAAATACTTCCACTTGCATTTTCTTTTTTAGTAGAGGGTAAATAGGCATTCAACTGCACATAGCCACCTTCTGATCCTGTTCTACTCTGGTCAGTCACAAGATTGGTAAAAGGCCTTTGGTTTTTTGAGCACAGATACAGCAACAGCAGGAAAACCTGGCCAATTTAGCTGAGAATAATGGTATACTGTTTCACCTAGCTGATTCTCTCTCCATTTTGGGGGTCATGCCTCATTCATTTTTTTTCTTGCATACATTATACTGCAACGGTAAGGTAAACAAAATTAAAACCAACTTGGTTACATTGTTTGGTCAGAGCAAAGATCAGACATTTTCCCCAAAGTAATGCTGACTTTTCCTTGTCTGCCAAGAAATGCTGCAGCTCCCTCAGCTGTGGCTGGACAAGGGCAGGGGGGTCACAGCTGATTTTGCTTCTGGGCAGAGTCTGAGCTTCTGTAATCCTCAGAAAATCGGGACTACTTGCAGACAGCGAGACAGCAGAGGGCACACTGCAATCACTAGCAGGTACGGGGGCTCGGGAGCAGCCCGTGGCTCCACCACACGGTGAACACACACACAGAGATGTCTCGGATGTAGCTGTGCAAGAAAAAAGGACAGTGCCATCTGGATGAGACAGAGCCCAGAAAAAGGGCAAGAAAGAGAAAGGGAATTTGGAAGAAGCGGTGCCCCAGATGGGGTGACAGCACACAGGCTGGCAGAGGCCATGTATGGAGCTCCTGAAGAGCAACTGGTGTAAGGAAGTCACTTGGGGTTTCACTGCAATGCAAGGGACAATATGAAATAACTTTCCATGTCCTGCAGGTTCAAAGTATTTCAATTTGGCAAGACTCTCATCTGTCCCCTCCTCGAAGACAACACATTTAAAAAAATACCAAAAACCAACAACAGCAACACCAAACCCCCATACTGTGATATCACATGGATCACTGCCCTAAACGACAGTGGGGTTCAAGCCATTTGTAAGAGGGAGCCTCTGTAAATGGATCAGCTGGAGGAGAGGCTGCTGCCTGTATGCAGACAGCACATCCCACTGAGGTTGGTGGGCAGTTGACGGGTATCTTCCCCGTCTGATTCCTTCATTCCTACCTTGTCCCGGTCCTTCCTGTACTCAGAGCTGTTTTCTCATTCCAGTCATCTTTGCTCTCCAGTCACTGCCTCCCCTCCTCATAACTGCTCCCTGCTTGCTTTCTTCCCTTGCCCCATAGAGTATCTATCTGCCTTCAGCTTTGAGGCTCAGCCTCCTTCCGGTCTCACCACTATTCCCCCAAACATCTATCTCCTGATCCTAGGCTCCTTCCTCCAGTTTTTTGTCCAGTCACCCACCCTTCCCAGTCTCCTTCCTCAGGCTGTCCACAGCCTCTCCAACCCAGCTGCTTCTGGCTGTGTCTCCCCACTGTCAGTCTCATCTCCCTCTGTGCTCCAGATCCTACAGTTCCTGTACTACATGTTCCTGGTCACTCTTTGCTACCCACAGTCACTGCCTTCTCCCTGTTTCAGGTCCTGGAGGCTTGTCCCAGTATAATCCATTTTCTTCCCACCTGGTCCTCCCCACTCTGCATTGCAGGTAAATGTCTTTCCCAAGTTGCTTGGGCAACTGGCAAAGGCATCAGAACAGCACAGAAATAATGGACTTCCTGCCTCCAGATGGGAAACAATGGGCAAACTCGTCCATCCTGGGAACAAACTCGTGCTGCTGCCCTCACCCAAACCTAGGAAGATCAAAGCAGGTACCCACACACCCATCCAGCACATGGGAAGTGTGGGGGCCATGGCAGTGGTTTTCAACTGATGTGATGATGTGAAGACATGGACATCACACCCTCCTCAGACACAGCTCCATTTTACCTTCTCGTGGTTGATTGTCTTTCAAACAGAAGTAGAAGTACTGCTTTGTAGTGCAAATGCTTCATTTTAATGTGTGTGTGTGCAAACACACTGAAGCAAAGCCCTCTTAAGACAGCCAGATTTGTATCCTTGGGAAAAGCAGTAGATGCTCTGTGGAGAAATGGACAACTTTGGGTCATTTCCTGACAGGAGATGAGAAAGATCATGAAACCTGGTGGCTGCAGTCCTGCATCCCTAATAATGGTAACTGACTTCAATTTGACCTTCCTGATTGGACAGATGAGATTGCACCCAATCTTTCCATCATTTCACAGAGAGAAGAAAACACAAGATAAAGCCATTTGTTTCCCTTTCTATGCTACTGGCATGGCTGATCTCAGTAAAATAAAGGCAGAAGGAAATAGGCTGGAGCTAGGAAGAGTGAGTATAGTAGGAAGGGGAAAAAAAACTTGTGACTAAAATGTTTGGCCAAGGCTGGGACAAGGTAAAGGAAGAGAAAGAGAGGAGAGGCATTTTTAGGGGAACATACTGGACTCCATCTGAAAAAATACCTCCTATTTCTCCACCATAGCAGCCTTTTGTAGCATTTTCTGCAAAAGAAAAAACATTCCAGCAGGCACATTCTTTTCTTTCCTTAGAAATCTGACCACTGGTAGAGCCAACAAGACAACCTCTCTTACAGTGTATTACAAAACTTTGCCCTGGCTGCCAAACACTCACCGTTTATTTGTACTGAAATTTTCCATTCTTGCTTTCCATCTCAGACATGTATTTCCTTTTAAATTCTTACAGAAATAGCATCCTTGTGTTCTGAAAGGGGCTTGGGAAAAGAATAGTTTAAACAGTGCAGATTTGTTTTTTCAACCATTCCAGAAAGGGGTAGAAATTCAAGGAGCTGAAGCAATAACTTTAGATGAGAGAGAGGACCTAACCCCTTTTTTTTTCCTGACCAGATCCTTGGCTGACCTTATCAGACCCCTCAGGAAACTGAATTTATCAGCACAAATACCAGTCTTTCTGGACTACAGCTAACTGCTTCCTATGGTCAACTGGTGGAAATAACCAGCAGACCTTGGCTGAAAACTGGATTCTGATTTCTTTGATTTTACAGAGGAGCTCACACTCCTAAAACTTGGCAGCCTGGTACAGTCCTTAATATAAAAAAAAAAAAAAAATTAAAAAAGCTCTCCTCCCAGCCTTTCATGACTTTCCTCTTTCTTGCAATACTTGCAGTGTTGTAGCAAGACTATGAAATGTGGTAGGGTACATAAGTCAGAAAAAGATAACTTTTTGTAATATGGTCTCATGAAAATCTGTTCAGATTTTGGGTTTAAGTACAAAATGTCACAAATTTCCATTTCCCATCTGTGACTGGCACAGCACAGCTTGTGGTTCTGGCCACTTGCCACAACTCCATGACAGTTTTATTGCCATATGTAAGTTCTGGCCCTGTGTCCTGCCACTTTCTAGAGAACTTTGGTCCAGCTGATCTATTGCCATCTGTGAAGATGTGGCCAAATGTGATACAGGAAAACTCTTTGATTACTGATGTCTAGGTGCATGCATATTTCTCCCTTAAATGAAGTATTGGATTACTAGAACACTGGCCCATGGTATTCTTGTAGCCAGAACAAGGTGGATTGGGTTGGATGAGGGGACTACAAAGTGAATAAAAAACAGGTTGGACAGGTGAACTAAAAGTGTAGAGGGCAACATTCCAAAGTCTAATGGGTAAGTGGGAAGTCACTTGGGAGTAACATTCCTCAAGGGATAAATGCCATTTAACACACTCATCTACAAGAGAAAAAGGAAGCAGAGAACACCTTGAAGAGTTCACAGACGATACAAACTTGGATTAGTGGTGGGTGTTCTGAAGGGCAGCACGGCCATTCAGAAGGACCTAAATAAGCTGGAGAAAAGGGCTGGCAGACATCTTGCCAAGTTCAACAGTGACAAGCACAAAGTTTTGCAGTGCTTGCCAGTGTAGGCTGGCTGCTGACTGCCCAGGAAACACCTCTGCAGAAAGGCTTTAGAGTCCCAAAAGACTACTGATTGAAATCAGAAGTGCACTCAGCAGCTATGTAGGCCAAGGGCATGCTGGACTGCCCTTGAAACAAGACAGCAAGTCAAGGAAAGGGATCATTTCCCTCTGTTCAACACTCAAGAGGCTGCATCTGGAACATTCTTTCTTGTTCTTTTCTTCCCAAGGTATGAATGATATTCAGATACTAAGTGGGGTACACCAAGAAAATAAGGAATCTGAAGCACTTAATGCATAAGAAAAGGTTGAGGAGCCTGGGTTTGCTCATACTGGAGTAGAGATAGTTGTGGGGGACTTACTCAATGTCTTTGACTAATGGGAGGGTTATGGGAGTCAGACTCTTCACAGGGGTCCAAACTGAAAGGATGAGAAGCAGTGGACACAGTTGCAGCAAAGGAAATTCCACAGTTTATAATCTGGAGTGCCAAGTGCATATTCCCAGACTCACTCCTCTTGTGTGACATCCATTCTGGGATGACATCCTAGATTCTTTCATTTTGGTGACATCCACCCTGAAGACCCTCTTTTCCACCAAATCTGTCCCCTAAAACCAGTATCTGAGACATCTGAGCCCTCCCAGTTAAGTAACCCCACTCTCTAGGAGTTCAGCCTGCTGGTACCTTTTGGCTCAATCCTGCAAAGACAGCACAGCAGGACTGAAAGCAGCACAAGTTTCAGGGAAGAATTATTTGATCTCACAGAATCAATTACATTCTTCAATGTCCTAAAATGTTATAATTATAGACTCCTGAAAATGTCTCCAATCCCATGAGATGCGGGCATTTTTGGTGAGCCTGGAACTTTTGGGTAAACCTGGACTCACTTGTCTTCTTTTGCAAATGCATATTGGATGTGATGTTGGTTAGCCCACCTTCAAAATTAACTCTCTTTTCTCCTCCCTGCATGCTCTGGTTGGAGAAGGCAATTGCATAGTCCTGCTGTCCATCCTCCTGCCGCTGCAAAAGTGTGGCATTTTTGTTCAGATGGGTCAAAAATCAGGTGACAGCTGGGACCAATGCAAAATACGGTGTGGTGTTCAAAGGGAACAAACATTACCTCTTTTGTTGTAAATGATGAGCTATTCCTGCTTCAGTGCTTGTTTGTCCCTTCATAGAAGTGTGGGAAATTCAGGGGATTCATGCTGGGCTTTCAGAAAAACAGGAGTTGGCCAAGTTATTCTTTTGTCTTTTAGTCTTTAGTTCTAGCTGGATCACATTTTCCATCATTTCATCTGAAACTGCAAGTATCTTCTTTAAATTAATGAACGTTAAAATTTGTAGAATCATTCAGGTTGGAAAAGGTGTTTAAGATCATGGAGTCCAGCTGTAAGCCTCCCACTGCCAAGTCCTGCTAAACCATGTCCCTAAACTGCAGCAGTCACTAGTTTGTCTCTGACACTTGATACTATATCAAATGCCCAAAGTCTTGTACGCACCAGTATAGTAGGAGTCTTAGTAAAATATCTGTATTGTATATTGAATATCTGTATATAGGCCTTGCCCTGATAAGCCCTGGTTGTTTTTGATAGGCTGTCCTTAATTGGGCTGCAACTGTAGCTAGTGAAGATAACTAGGATAAAAGGGGCTGGGCTTGGCCAGTCAAGTTCAGCTGACAAAGAAGGAGCAACAAGCAGGAGAAGAAGTCAGAGCTGTGAAGAACTGCCCCCAAGCAGTATCACCAAGAACATACGAGACTTTAGAAATATGATTGCAACAGTATGGGACTTTAGAAATGCAACAACAAGATTACAACACACCAGCACAAAACCAAGAGGAAATGGGATCCCAGAATCTCTTGCTGAATGTCTCTTTAAAATTCACCTCTCCATTTTACATCCCATCTAGAAATTGGAAAAGCTCAGGGCATGACACATGCTGTTGCCATTTGATTCAAATAAGGGGCAGCTGGAGGAGGCAGTGGACAGAAGAGGAAGAGCTTGACACTGCATTTGAATTCTATTGTGTCTTTCAGTGAGCACAGCCCCTGTGGTGTCAATGGCCTTCCTGCTGGTGACAATGTTTCTGAGGCCATGTAGACGACAGCAATTAATGGTACAAATTAATTATACAAATCTGTCTCTCTTCAATGATAGCTGGCTCCCAGGTCCTCACAATGTGCCCCTACCCTCCCAAAACAGTAATCACACAGACAGCACTCAACATCCCAAGGACTTCTCCTGGACCCTCTCACCCTTTACCTGATGAAGTGCAGGCATCATTGTATGCTGAGTGAATGCTGCTTTTGTGGGATCCAGCACACTGCCATAGAATTTGTTAGGTAATGGTGTAGCTACACAACATCTACCTTTTGACAATAATTCACAATGAGTGAGGTATCTCCTCTAGAGAATACATCATTGTCAGTTTCTGTCAATAACACAAACTCTGATTCGTTTTTTGCAGTAGTCTTTCTTGTCTGAGCACCAATGTCCATATTTTCTTCTACCTGTGGTTTCACACCATGTCAAAAACTTTCACTCCCTTTTCTATTTTTTTGTAAAGCATTATAGCAAAAATCCCCTTTACCCATTTTCTTTTTCAGATCCATTTTTCTAGGAATCACTGTTTCTCCCTATGTTTCATCCTTAATCTTTTCTCTGCAGACAATGTTTTGCTCATCCCAAAATCTGCAATAGCCAAGGGAGCTTGTTATTCTTGTGCAGGTCACTCTGCTCTCTTTGCTTCCTTTTAAAACACAGCACATCCCAACTCTGCTTTTCTTGCTATTTCTGATAACTTAAATGTAGGCATTGTTAAGTGTTGGACTATCAGTATGGATTCCTTCCTCAAATTCTTCTTTTTTTCCTTTTCTGTATGAAATTTCAAGAAGGATACATCAGAAGAACATGTCTTTCCCTGATTATATTCTCCCTTTCAATTTGAATCTTTTTAGTTTCAGAGTTAGATGTGAATTACTTGGTTGTACAGGAGCATGAGGCTTGTGAAGAACATCGCCTAAGAGACTGCAAATTTCTTGCAATGTTAGCCTGTGGTCCAGCACTATGCCAGAGAAAACTCTGAGATCCAGGCAATGGCAAACAAGGACTTTTCCAGGAATTTCATTTTGCAGTATTGGCTTCAGTTCATCCATAAACTACCAGAGGTCCTTCCTACTACTTTAACTGACTGATGTGGTATTTCCCTTGCTTTTGCTGATTTAGCCTGATTTCAAAGCAGCTGCTTTGGAGGTCTTGTTCAAGGTTTTCTTGCCACTATCCCTTCTTAGTCTTCCTCATTTATATCTTTCCCCAGTTCACGAGCCATGCATTTACACTGCTCATAGTATAAATCCTGATAGGTATGTCAATATGCCTCGTGCAGTTGCTGACTTTGAGGGGGAACTTGCTGTTCATTAGCTGCTTTCTTTACTTTGAATCAAATCTGATGTCTCCTCTTTCTGCAGCATGGACAAAAAAATTCAGTTCCTTTGCATGGATTTGCATTTTGCTGTGATTCAATTTTAGGCTGCAGTCTCTGCTTTAGTAGGTAATGCTGTTAGTTTTGGGGGGTTTTGTCATGTTTTCTTGGGTCTGTCATTCATAAGAATGTCATCAAAAGTGACTCCTGCCCTTCATCAGCTTCATGTTATTTTAGGAATATTTTGGAAAATATCTCCAGCACAGGCAGCATTTTAAGAGGCTTAAAATTGAAATGTTGTCTTCTTAAAGTCATTAACATTCTGCTTTCTTGGTCCAGCCTGAACTGCCTGTGCCTAGATGGAACACAGTTCATGTAGTATATTTTGTGTAGAAAGCAGGTAGGTGATCTCATCTTGGGTGTGTAAAGTGCAATGTTTTACTGCTTTCTTTCTGTCTCAATAGCCTTTGCAGCTACAGATTATGATGATATTTCTCTCTTTCCCTGTGATTATTGTGAAATGTCATTCCAGTGCTTTCTCCATTGGCTCAATTGTCTTTAGCTGCAGCACAGGCTCTGCTCCCCAGCCCTTTCTGAGTCTTGCTGCTGGTGGATGCCATGGTCTGTGTTCACAATTGTAGGCAGCAGCTACTCTCTTGCAGGGAGGGGTTGTATTTGAATCCCAAGGGAGCCTGGGATGTCATCCTCAATGATTCCTGCCGATTCAATTCTCCTGCAGCAGCAGAGAAATCATCCATCATTCTCTGCTGCAGCACAGCTTCACTGCTGGACAAGTGCCCCATCCCAGCCTGGCAGGCACAATGAAACCACGGCAGGGAGCAGCAACGCCCAAGTGAAGAGGCAAGCCTGAGGCTCAGAGGGGAAATTGAGAGCCCGTGGCAGGGTCAGGGCTGCCATCAGCAGGGTACCAGCCTGGCAGGAGCACAGCCATAGTGCAGCCCAGGCAGCAGCCAAGCAGGAGAAGGCTGTGACTTCAAGCAGTTCCCAGGATAAAGAGGAGGGGGTCTCCCATGAAAATATCTCAGCAGATCTTTGCAGGGAATTCTCAACAAAAGCTTCTCGCAGCTCTTGTTTTCTCACCAGCTCTGACCAGCCAGCTGGTCTGAAGCTGCCAACCAAAATCCTAGGAGAGTGACAGTACCCTCAGGGCCTTGACAAACTCTCCATCCCATGTCTTCAAATTCCAGGAAAGCATTTGGTTTTCTCTTCTGTTAGGCAGACTTTGAAATTTTTTATCAAATGTCAGGGACTTAAGATTTTTTTGTCCCAGGACCAGTTTTCCTGGCATTTTTCTATCACAGCACTGGAGATACTTGACACCTTGATGTACGTGTGTCTGAAACACTGCATTTCCCTGCTGTGCCAAGTGCAGGTCTCTGCATCCTGCCCGCCTCACAACAGTGCTCATGGGACAGCTCAGGCTGTGCTCCTCCTTTACTCTGTCCTAGGGTGGTAACTGCCCTGTACAGCCATGAGAAGATCCAGTGTCACCAGTGTGTCTCATAGGTCCCACATATCATGGAATTTCATAAAGTCATGGAAGTTGGAAGGGACCCATCAGGTCTAACTCCTGGTCATCAAGTCTAACTCCTGGCCCTATGGGAAGAGCACAATGTCACTGCTGCTGAATTGCTGTCCTTGGAGGTGCTCTGCAGTCACACCTGTGGGTGTGGCCAGGTATCTTTCCATCTGCTCAAATGACAAGCTTGCCCCTGGACTGAGGAGAGCCAGGTCGGCTTGTTGCTTTGCACAGTGCAGTGCATCACACCAACACCCTGCTGATGTGCCTCTGCTGCTGGCTCCACTTTAACTGCTGGGCATGGCTCAGGCCCTCTGCTACCTCTCTCCCCTCTCAGCACTGCCTGTGGCACTCTGTTGTCCTTGTCTCTTCATTTTATGAGGCAACACCACCCCAACTTCTTCTTGATGATACCTGTGCCCTCTGAACTCCCTCTGTTCAGTTGCTAAATGGGTCTTCATTGCCAATTTTCCTTGTGCCCCTTTCTGGTTTGACCCTTTCAAAACCTTCTCCTTCAGTACACCATTCCTCTCTGTCAAAGCAGAATTTTCCTTAAAGCCTCCATCATCCACTCACTACTTGTAACCATCATATCACAAAAGTTCCATACCTTCTTGGTGACTTCTCATGGTCATCTCCTCACAACACTGACTCCTTCTTCACAGTACAGCCAACAAACTGCAGCTCTCTCCTCTCCCAGCTAACCCACTCTTTTGTAACACTCTTCTTCTTATTGGACACAGCTGTGGCCTGTTGAGGGCAGGCCTGTTCCTAATCTTTGGGGATTAGTGCAGCTGCAACTCCTCAGATGTGAGATTACCTTCTGCGGTATTTTTATTTTCTTACATTCTACCCCCCCCCCCCCCCCCCCCCCCCCAGAACTACTGGGCTCTTCCTGCCCAGGTTTAGGTATTTTCCTTGATAATTAGTGTTGTGTAGGTATTTTTACCTTTGCTGAGCTTTGTTTCTTTGTTCATTTGCCCCAAGTTTCTCACCAGTCACCACAAAGCATCCAGCACCAGCCCACCTTCTTTGCTGTCTTTCCATAAGCTCCCCATGTCCCTACTCTGCTCCTTCCCTCATGTCCTGCTCTCCTCTTATGGAATGCTTGCATTTCTGCCCACATCAAGGAGGGAACTAACATCTTACCAGCTACTGCTCAGAGGACATTGAAGTGTGGGTTGCCAGCAACTGAAACCATCCTGCTCCTGCACTTCCCCATCAATGCATGGCTGAGCAGTCACTCAGATCAGCACACTCATCCAACATTTTCCTGGGGTAATTTCCAGCCAAATAACTCAGCTCATCTGATTCAGATCACAGAATCTCATGCCAGGTCCAAGTTGATAGGAGGTAACCAGAAGCCCCCAGGGGAGCAGAAAAAACCCATGGGCCAGCCCCTCTTGTCAGTACTGCAGCATCAGGGTAGCTAAACAGGACCATGAATCATGCCCTGGGACAAAGCAGTGACAAGGAGATGCTATTTGGCTTTTTTGAGCAGCCTGATGACTATCACAGGTCTTCTGCCTTGCAGGAAGAGGTTTAGACATTTTTCTTTCTAAGTAACACTATCAGGGGACCAGAAAAAGCCATAGAGAGGTAATTATGCTCAAAAGCACAATCAGAAGAAAAAATGTGCCTGCTGGCTCTGCAGGCATGAAGTCCAGTGTCAGCAACAGTAACATAGGCCCTGAGCCACAATAAGAGCAATAAATAACAGCAGCAGTGAGGGCTGCTTTTCTTTTGCTAATCTGGGGGAACTCAGATGGGACACTGCATGGGTATAAAATGGGTGTAAAGTCAGAGCAAAATGAAGAATATGGCTCTTACTCCATGCAGGACAGGCTGTTCAAGAACTCCCTAAAATCAGAGGAAAGTCACTGTATTGCTTGGCACCCGCCCAAAGTGATTTCATTTTCTGTTCAGGATTAAGATGCATTAATAGCCTGAGGGCAGCAGTTTCCTTGCCAAAAAATGCCTTTCCTCCCCCCCTCCATTTTGTTTTAAATATGAAGGCTTGCAGGTCAGCAGTGAACACTCAGCGGGTATTACTTGAATTATCAAATGAAAGTGCAGCAATATCATTTTCTTTCAAGCAAACACTGACTTAATTAAAATGTGCACTCTGAACTTGGAAAGTTTCACATTATTCATGAGAAAGGTATGGGTTTGTCTATTGCAAAGGCAAGCTAAAAATAACCAGAGATACAGAACAAGAAGGGCAGCTGCTAAGAGTAAGGCACTAGAACTTTTTCTGGCAAAGCTCTATCTCCAAGAGTGTCATTTATCCTCAGACCATTCTCTCATTCCAACCAATATAGCAAAGGTGGAAAAAGCCTTCATGTAAATGTGATTATGCTGGCCACAAAATCCTTTTGGCCAGAAAGCTGTGCTCTCTTTGGGGAAACAACATAACCTGTATGGGCCAAAGCACTTCTGACCAAATTATGCCCTAGGAGGGAGTAAGGCTGGAAATCTAGGTGAAGGCAGCATTCAAAGGCTGCAGTGAGAAAAGTTTCCAGCTCTCAGAGGCCCAGTCCAGCAAATGAGGGCTACCTCGTGCTTCTGCCACAACCTTGTAGACTTGTGTTCTTCCATTGAGTGACTTTTTCCATAGCAGGGCTAGGATAGCAAGTGGCCATCTGCCATTGCCTACAGCTCTGTAGCACTGTGGGTATCTGTGCAGGTCTCCCTTTCGGTTTCAACAGGGAACCAAGGACCTAGACAGCCAGAATGTGCAGTGGGATGGACAGATGTGGGGCCAAAAAAACCTGGAGTGTTCAGCACCACAAAAGTGGCAGTAATTTTCACATTAACAGAACCAAAGCATTTTCACCTTAAGGCTTTGTTCAAAGGACACTGAAAAGGGAGGAGGAGAATTAGAACTTAGCTTGTTTATCACATTAATAAAAGTCTGTGCACAGACTAAAGAGATGCCTTACCCTTTCTCCTCCTTCCAAACTCCTTTCTATTACTTTGCCCTGAGACTGGAGATTAATTGATGGGTGAAGTGACATCCCAATATAAAATCTGCCCTCTCTCCACTGCACCTGTCATTCTCTAGCAGGCTGATCTGAAACCACAAAGTCACATTAGTCATCTGAAAATCCTAAGCAAGATGTTTCTTGTCTTACTTGTGTAAATTTGGGTCAATCTCATCTGCTTCAACATGCCCATTTGATAGCTGATTGAAGCCAAATATATGAAAAGTGTGTGGGCAGTGAAGGTTGACCAGTTTGCAGTACATCCAAGTCAGTTCAAGAGCAAAGGCTTTCTTCTGAGATGAAATGGTCTGCAATCCTCCATGCAGGTAAAGTAGGATAGAAATCTCCTGGCAGTAGATGAAAACTGGTCTGCTTGCTTAAATTATGCCCTTAACCCTAGTTTGGAAGAACTGGAGGAATTCTTATAAAAGATGCTTAGAGAGAATCTGGTAGGTGGGGGCAGGATGACCAGCAGCACACTGCATCCATCTCAGAAGCCCTGCCAAAAGACACTGGAGCTGTACCAGTCCTGGGGGGACAGGGGAACTGTTGCTGCACAAATACTGCACTGCAGAGGCTGGCTGGGACAGCAGAAAGTATCTCTGACCTAGAGCTGAGTATAAGGCCAGTGGCTGACAGCAGGTCTATACCAGGAGACAGGCAGGGATCCCTTTCTCATCTTTCAGAACAGGAGCTCCAGGAGTAGCTTCTGCAGTACGGGCTGGGTACCACACAGGCCCTGTGCAGCCTTGCTACACCCTCCTGGTCTGCTGGGCAGCATCTATTCATCCCCAGAGAGATGTTCTCCTTCATCTGCCCACCCCTCCAGGAAAGAAATGGGAGTGTGTGAGGAATTTGATGCATTTGTTCTGTGTTGAGTTGAATAAAGAGGAGGATTTGTCTCTCCTCTGAAGGTACCATCTGCAAGGGATGCCACCCTCGAAGATCCTGTGAGACTTTAGGAGGTGTTTTGGAAGAAGTATGGCCATTAAGCAGAATAAAGTATTTTCATTGTAAGGAAGATTTCAACAAACAGGAAGGTAACCAATCTCCAACTACAAAATAAAAACAAGGTAAAACATGACTAAGAAAAGAGACAAATTTTATCTCTAAAGGTATCCAGAAGGAGAGGAATTCAGATTGTGCATTGAAATCCCTGAGGGCTCATCCCAGGAGCAGATTAGTACAGGTACCCTTGTAGAACGAATACAGAGCAGCTCTTCAGGTGCTAGCTGAAATAACATGCAGATAATAGCTCTCTTGGGGCACCCAGGTTTCAACATAATGCTTGTCTTGATTGAGGAGGAATCTGAAGGTATGAATGGGCAGAGTGCCATGTTTCTATGGGGGACTCCACATCTGATCCTGACAGCTTGGAACAGCTGGAGGCTCGGGAGATAACATTGTGGTTGTAGCTACAGCCTTGAAACTCAAAAACCTGAGTGGCACAGGTGAAGAGCAGACTAATGAACTACACCCTGGGCAGGATGTGAGAGAAAAGGCCAGTAAGAAACCAACTCTGAGTCTTTCAAACAGCTCGTTTTATAGAAGACTGTCGCAGACATCTTTTCACTAAAAATCCTTTCTTGGGATTTTTTCCCTTCTGAGAAGCTGAGGCCTCAGAAACAAAACATTTTGTTTCTGAGGCCTCAGAAACAAAATGCAAACAATGGTTATCTGCTGTGTGGAATCAATCAGGTGGATTTTTGATTGGGCCATCTTGAATGTTTACAATTAATGGCCAGCCACAGACCAGATAGCTTGGACTCTCTGTCTGAGCCACAGATCTTTGTTATTCATTCTTTTCTATTCTTAGCTAGCCTTAAGATGAAACCTTTCCTTCTATTCTTTTTAGCATAGTTATAATGTAATATATATATCATAAAATAATAAATCAAGCCTTCTGAACATGGAGTCAACATTCTCGAGTCTTCCCTCATCCAAGAACCCCTGTGAACACTGTCACAGAAGACAGATAAAGAAAGCTCTGGTTGTCACCAGTAGCTCAGAAATGCAATTGAGAACCAGGATCCTGTTGGGCTGGATGCTGCTCAGAGGACAGAACCCCTGCTATGGGTTTCTGCGGGGAGCTGAGAGAATCCACTCTGTGTTAAGAAAGCCTACGGCCAATGTGTCCCTGTGTTGTGGATGGGCAGCAATTCCACTTCATTTATTGGAAATTTTGTACCATTCTTTGATGTGTGACTCTCTCTCCAGCAGTTATCCCAGGGATTTTTGAGGGCTAATTTTGTGAAGCAGTATCAGGCTGCCATAGCTGGATTCACTACTGAAAACTCTGCAAAGAGCACATGGGGCCAGAGCAAACATTAACTCTGCTCAAACAACAGTGAGTCCAAAAAAGACAGGGGCAGGAGAGAAAGCCTTCTCACAGCAGCAGTTCAGCCCTGGCTCTCCTCCTGCCTGCTTTCCTACCACAGTCATCCATCTTTGGCTCTAAGGCTGCTGACTATGGCACTTGACTACACCTTGTCACCAGCCTCTTCTCCAGGCTGTGCTACTTGTTCAGGTTGTAAGAGAGCTGGGACCTTGCAGGTTTGCCTGGCTTGATTTTTCTAATTGGGTGAAGCAGAGATGGTTTACATAATCTGATCTCCATTTTCCCTTTTTTTCCCATTTTTCTCATTGAAAAGCTGATTATGACCCCAGGGTGAATGCTAATCCTATAATCTGCTGCAGATTCTGTTTGTGTTGAAATGCCACCTGTGTAAACTTATTCTGCTTAGACCATGCAGAGTTTTGTATCTGTACTGGGGAGGCCAAAGGGTTATCAAAATAGAAGTATCTTCCAAAAACCACCACAAAAGATGCTAGCCAGTGGCACTGCAGAATGAAAGCAGACTTGCTGGAATCTACTGCAGATGAGCAGATGAGTGTCCTGCCTTGACCCCAGCATTGCTTCTGTGATGGTGAACAAAGGCCACCACTGTCCCTCCATGCACAGGAGGGTTGTGTCTCTCTCAGCAGCAGAACTGCCTGTTGTCCTCAGCAATGCTTTAGCCAAGCAATGTCACCCTTCAGGTCAGGTTGCATCTCTGTTTATTTTATTAAATAAAACAGAATGAAAGATTCAAGGGCTGTGGGGCATGGGCATCAGCCATGTTAAGCCACCTAAATTCTCCATTAGAACAGGGTGGCTGTGTTCAAACTCCTCTTCCCTGTTGGTACATCTGTAGACCTAGAAATCCTGCCAAACACCAGGAAAAGTGCTATCTATATTCATGCAATAAGTTTATCAGAGCCTTAAAAGTGCATCCTGGGCTTGATCCCAGACCTGTCCAGGGGGCTCTGAGGTGAGAAACTGACACCAGAGTCCGGGTTAACCAGTTCATAAGGAAATAATTGGGAACTGCTCCTCCCCAAGTTCTCATTTAAATGGTATCTAGTCCTTTTCCAGGCTGGAGCTGACTGGCACAGGCCAAAAGGGTGGCCAGGGAACACAACCATTAAGTCATACAGAAGTTGAGCTTTGCCAGTATAGACAAAGCCTCTGCTAACACAGCTGGCCAGACCTGGTGCATTCCTGCAGGGGCTCTGACTGACTGGCAGCCCAGCTCAATCAGCCAAGGGCAAACCATGCCCCTGGAAGCAAGCCATAACAATGAACAGAAAACATGCTTAAAAGAAAACGAACTCAATTTAAAACTTTTAATGTAGGGCTGTGTGTGTGCCAACCAGGATCACTCAGCACAGGAAAGGCATAACAAATATCCCTGGCTGAGGTGCCATGAGATCTGGAAGCCCAAAGCTCATTTCATTCATGCTCCTGTGTGCAGCAGCAAAACCATATGCCAAGCACTATCTGCAAATTGAAGTGTCTAAGCTCCCTCCTGGGCAAGGAAAATGTCCTAGCTTTGTGAAAAAAGGCATTGTTTAAGACTGGAAGCAGGATGGAACATTTGAAATAAGTAACAACTCAAAAAATATGCCTTTTTCCTTCAAATTTTATCTTTTGCCTCACAGTTCAGTGCAGGCTTGGGAAACAAAAGAAGTGCTTCTGCCATACTCAGGCAGTACTCATACTTCTCCTCTGAGGGACATGGAGAGCTGCTCATGCAGAGGCACAGGAGAGATGGACCTTTTGCAGGCTTCTTCTCCAACCTCTGCTGATGCATTTCATCCCTCAGCTCTGCTGAGTCCTCTCCTCCAGTAGAGAGGCAGATGAAAGGTGGGAACACACTGGTACTGCTGGGGCTCACACCAGTGCAGTAGGCACAGCTTTAATCTTTCCGCCAGCCAAGCAGTAGGAAAGATCTGGGAGATGGAGGGACTCACAGGTGGGGCTCTCAAGGCACTGCACACCTCTGCTCCCCATCCTGTTACACTGCAGAAGACAACCCTGGAAGAAGAGCTACTTCATCCTTGGAATCACAGTAACAGAATGGTTCAGGTGGGAAGGGACCTTGAAGACCATCCAGCTCCAATCCCTCTGCTGTGGGAGGGGCATTTTCCACTAGAACAGGGTTCCTAAAGGACCATGAAGGGAATTTACACAGGACAAAGAACTGAGGCTGATGTTTCCAGTGTAATATTTGCCTTTTCACAGCTAAAGCACATGAAAACAGCTAGACTGTTGTGTGAAGTTTCTTTCAAAAGTTGAGGGTGTTTTTTGAGAATGAGAACATGACTTCGCAACATCCACTAAATAACAAGGATTTAAAGCTGCCTGAGATGAGCACTTCTGCATTTTGTTCTTGTCTAATGAGGACATAATAAAATATAGGAGTTTATAGGAGCCTATAGTCTATCAGACGCTATAGGAAATAGAGGAATCTTTACTGAAGGGTGGATACTGTTTACTAAGCCACGTTCTGATTTACAAGAGGCTTCCCATGAGTGACTAGTCTGGCACCAAAATGAGTGTTTTAGTGTGGCTGAAGTGGGAGCTACAAGTAAATGAATTCTAAGATATTAAAACCCTCAGCCATGTCACCTCTCAGGCAGAAAAACCTGCCAGCATCAGGCTGCTGCTTGCGGTCCTCCACTGCATAGAAAAGAAGCATATCCTACAAAATCATGTTTCCCCATCAGCTGCAGGGGAACAGACTTTCCATATCTTTTGCTACTGCATTGTTGCCATGATCATACAGGGACCAATGAACTGAGACAGTATTTTAATATGTAGTCATAAAAAATCCCTTTGCAAGTTGAATCTATGTAGGCCAGATGCCTATTTGGGTGGAAAAAGTCTGGCTTTAAATATATCATGAAATAAATAAATAATTTAAGGGATTAACATACTGAGTGCATGTCACAAAAATACAGTCTCCAAACAAGAAACATTTATGCAAAACTGAAGAATAAAATAGAAACTGAGTACTCTTTTCTAGTAATCCAGAATCCATAAAAGTTGTTTCCAAATGGCAAGAATAGCTTTTGCTTCTTGTGCAAAAAGAAAAGCTGAAAGTCCTCTTCCAAACAGCATTTTTTTGTCCTGCTAGTGCTTACATGATTCTGAATTTCCTAATTTTTGATTTCTTGAAATTTCTGTGAGCAACAAAAAAATTAGCAGTACTATCATACAGGTAATGCACCAGTGAGCACAAATTTCAATTGCAAAGTAGTTTCTATTGCTATTAATTTGTTAAAGTTATTTTTGCTTGCTTGCTGTTAAAAAAGTTTTGTTTGAATGGCAAACAAACAATTAGGGGAATATAAGTGTTCTGGCCTTTCAGTTTGGATATAACAACATTCCTATTTCACTGCTGGAACTTTGGCAAATTCTTTATGAACCTGATGAAACTTCAGGCTTTGCATTCCCACTTGAAAGCAAAAATAAAGCAGAAAAAACCCCATTAAGACAACAAGCCAACAGTTTTAGGCTCTCAACATATTTGTGAAGAAATAAAATGTCAGTGATTGTGCACTCTGTTACTGTTCCTGGCACACCTATAACATAAATCTCAATCTATTATTGTTTCATCATTTGAAACCAATGTTTACATGTCCACTGGGTTTAGTGAGCTGAGCATCCTGTTATGCACAGAGCTAAAGAAATAATTTCTTAGCCAACAGACTATTGCACCAGCCTTCCTTGGTAATACATTTTAGGTGTGACTAACCAGAGAGTCTCCTCACACAAGCTGTTTTAATTGTTTCAAAGATTGCTATACACATATCTAAGCTCTCCTGAGCTCTCCTCAACAGAAAATCCTCATTAGCACCTAATATAATATCCAAGCACAGACAGGTCCATTTGGTGAGATATCTTTGCAACCACATGCAAGCTTTTTCAGCTATCTATGGATGTGCTCTATGTTCCTCCAGCAACTGAGCTCTGAGTTTGTTTTGGAAGAAAATGGAGTCTAAGGCAGAGAGATGCCTTGTGATAAAAGCCTCCTCGCTCTAGTGCTCCATTCTGCTGAAAGGCTGAAGGTGAGGCTGAAAGGGGGAAACTGTGTGAAGTTTTTACTTGGAAAGTCCTCTTAAAGTTGGCAGGTTTTAAGATAGTGAACTACAGCTCATGGTAACGTGCCACTGTACTGATAAGAAAACAGGTCTGGGGACCTGATGCTCAGGAATTACTTTCCTGTCTCTATCTCTCCTAACTCCACACACTGATTCCTGACATGATCCTGTGTTGCCAGCACCCAACTGTGTGCACATGAAGATGCAGGAGGGGAGAGTCCAGCAACCCAAGTTTTGCATGAGAAAAGGTGTTGCTGACTTCCTCTAGTGGCAAAGCTCATTAGGAATGAGAAGTTAGCAGGATTTTTGTGGAGGTGGTGTCTGCCTAGGAGCAGCAAGATAATTTTATTCAGGATTCAAGAAGTCTGCAAACTGAGGATCCCCTAATTTTGGTTGAAAGATCCCTTCAGCAGGGGTGGATCTGCCTGTACTGTGCTTCATCAGTAGCATGATGGAAAGGGATGGTCAGTTGCTCAAGCATCACATAGGTGCTGTGCTGAGGTAGCTAACATAAAGTGCTTTTGCCACACTCCTCTAAGTTAAAAGCAACTGCAAGAAACTCATTCTTCAAGGACAAAACATTCACAGTTTGATAAACAGATCACTCACTCTAATCACAGGTGTTTTTGTCAAAATCCATTTGGACTGTGCTCTCCCTGCAAGCAGGGAAACTCTTCTGCTTTCCTGAAATCTCACATCTGAATGTGAATCAACCTAATCTTTCAGTATGAACTATTTGGAGCTTCCTAATTCTGCTGTGTGATGGACTCACTATAAAGCTGTGAGAGACAGATTGGGTATGGAAGCACTCAGATGCTGACAGCCCTGGCTGCATGCTTTGAGCTGCAATAGCTGTGTTTGGCAGGGAACATGCTCTCATTGAGTAGCTGGAGGACTCCTCCAAAACCTGCCAGCCCACCTGGACAATGGCATTCCCAGCACAGGAGAGCCTCTGACTGCAGCAAGAAAATCTTGGCTGCAATGAGGGACCCCACGGGAGCTGCTTGAATTTCAAGGGCAGTTCAAGCCTAATCAGAGGCCGAATATTTTGGCAGGGGTCAGAACGTACAGACTGCTTTGGTGTCCTCGGACTGGGTATTTGAGGAGGTTTTAAACTTCTCCCTCTCCTGTTCTGCCACCAGAGGGCACGGCTCCCCGCTCTGCCAGGAGGAGTATCAGCCTGCAAGGACAAGGGGATTACCTGCTGGAGAAGTTTGATGTCCTTTTTCTCCCACCTTCCCCACACCTGCATTTCACACTCTTGGCTGGACCTAAAGCTCTGTCTAAGAAGAAAATCCCCTGAGAACTTTAGCCGAGGAGGAAGGGAAGGCAGCCGGCTGTCACAGCATGGCTTGAGAAAGCATCTGAGACTTTGAGCCCCCTCAGAAGCAGCTCTGCCACCACGCTCCGTCTCCTGTTTCAGCTCTGCCTCGTTTGCTCTGTGCTCCGGATCTGTGCAGCGGCCCCAGCCCTGCCTCAGAGCCGTGGGACATCAGCCAAAGCCTGGGCACACGAGGGTGAGGCTTCCTGCAGCTCTTGACCTGTAGGAAGCAGGCTGGGTTGTGAACCAGATGCTCACTCCTCCTTCACAGCCATTTCAGAACTACAAGATGCAGGGCAGAGAGTAATAGGACAGTGACCTTTTTCTGCAGTGACCATTCAGTAAACACAGATTCTATTTTATTTCTTTTCCAATAGACATTGCCAACACAGTGGGACGACCAGCATATCCTCTCCTTTGATGTGACAATGGAAATCTAACCAGAGCAGCCACAGATTTGAAGTTTTCTCATCTTATTCTCTTTATTTTACCATTAAAAAAATGGCTAAAATACAGACTATTAGTCATGCCTTTGGGAAGTCAAAGTAAGGCGAGTTCAGGAACACTGACAGTAAAACAAAGAAGAAACACTGAATGAATGGTAATTTACACTAGGCTGAGGTTCAGACCTACTTAGTTTACAGTGAGGCTTTCCAACAGCCATTGAGAACCAAAAAAATTTACCTTTCAGCAAAGGTGTTAACCTTTTCCCTAAGGAAAACACTTCTGAATCAGCATGGCCTTTTTGATGCTGTATGAGGATTCAGGACTAATTTCCTAGAGGTATTTCTCACTGATGAGTGCTCATTCAGGAATTCATGCAAATGTATTTTACGTTGTGAAGTGCTGGAAAATTGCTTGCACTTCCTCATGAGATGTATGTCCAACAGTGGTATCTTTTCTGGCTTGATATTTAGAATAACCAAACTCCAGGTGTGGACTTTAAAAGTCAGAAGAAACAAAAAACTGAATTAGTGAAACTTTTTGGTTTAGTTTGATGAACTATGATTTTGTTTCTCCTTAGTTAATGCTAGAACAAGATGCATAAATTGTTCAGATGAAAATATGTATGGAGTTATAAATACCTGTAATTTTCCATCCATGTGAACTGAAGTCCATGCAAAATAGGCAAATATGATCTTGCCAAAGCAGCCTCATATTTTAAAGGAAGAAATATAGCAAAACTTATTTTTATTTTTTTGAAGATACAAATGGATATTGGAAGGTACTCTGAATTGGAGTCTAGCAATTCACTGGTAAAAGCAAAAAAAAAAAAAAGACAGCCTAAGATGTTGCTCTGTGTAAATGCCAAATATCAGAGCCTGTTGTGCTGGAAAAGGTTAGGAGTTTGAAGGCAGTTATATAGGACATATAATTTTCCCAAGCAACGAAGATTGTATTCTTATGCAAATGATTAGGCTACTAAAAATACCAGGCAATTGGAAGGACCAGCTTTATATAAGCAGAAATACATACAAATCAGCATTCCATGAGGCTCACCAGCAGGCACCAGGTCTTTTATGGGTGTTTTAAACATCTGCTCTCAGCCTCTCTCCCTGACAATTTATCTCTCTACATGTACCAGATGCTTCCAAGGCTGTGGAGCTGCCAGGGAGTCAGCCCAGGATATTCAGAAAGGGAAAGCCAATTATCATCAGTGAAGAGGTGCACCAACATGGATGAGGGGTGCCTTCCCAGGAGTCTGGTGGAGTTCCTCCTGCAGGACACAAAAAATCTGGGCAGTAAAACTGTGGGCTGTAGAAGCCCAAGGCAAGGTCTCCAAGGAAATTTTGGGAAGGTGCCCTTGAGGCAATACAGCTACTGCTCTTCCTCCAGGCCTGATCTGCAGCCTGGCAGTGATAGTCCTGCTACAGGAAGCAGGAACAATGAGAACACATCCTCATCATGGTAAAACCCCTGTGATGTGATCCATGATTTCTTTCCATATTTCTTGCCCAGCATAAAGCAACTAATGAAGTTTGCTCTGCCCCTTCTTAAACCTATGTCTTTCTGTTGCCAAATGGCTATTAGTCTTCTCTACCAATGGCACAATATTGTGGTACTGAGGGACTCTGATCTGGCAGCACTGTGGCACCACCACATTGATCTTGGGTGAAAATGTGCTAGAAATGCTTCTGTATGTACTTCCAAATAACAGGGAACGTGAGCAATCTACAGCATCCCTAGGCAAAACTTCTGAATTAGGTACTCAGAAAAAGCTGGACTGACTCCTGACCTTGTGCACTGAGGACATAGATAACTCAGATGTCAAACTCTCTTTTTCCCCAGAATTTTACCCTGTGAGAATCTGCTTTGTGGCCCTTTGGCAGTGACCAGAGGGGAAGCTTAGCTTAGCTTCCCATGATAAGTTTTTGCTTCAGTTCTTACTCATTCTTTCATAGCATGACATATTGTGCATGGACCTCTTGAAGCAGCCCTAAGAATGAGTTTTGATCCCATCATCAGATGGCAAGGTGTTTTGACTTTTATTAATCCACCACAACTTGGGCCTGGCAGTGTATTTTCTTCTCTTTCCAGCCCTCCCACACACTGTATCTTTTTAACCTGAGTTGGCTACCAGACCAAGCAGGGGAAGACTGTTTTTGTCCTGTTCCTTTGTGCCCATGTGCAGGGCCAACACAGCTGCTTGTCTCTTCTGGGGAAGGGCTCCCAAAGAGAGACCTGAGTGCCCTCTGACAGGGATCCCTCTGAACACATCCCTGAAGCTCTCTCTCATCTGGGCTTGAGATCTTAAGTATTCAGTGTTGCTGCACTGGGCTCTGTGTAAATAAGGCTTGTGTGTTTTAATTTTCCCCCTATGTTGTTTTCTTTGGGAAAGTTAACATCAACTGGAAGAGTTCTATTGCAACCCCAATATTATTTTCTGAACCAGATGCTTATTTTAACACTGTACCCAGAAACAACAGGAAGTTCCTCTAGAAGTGATGGCACTGCAGCTTCTTTAAAGCAACTAGTATTTTTGGCAGCAGCTATTTTTACCCACAGAATGCAGCTCAGGGTTAAGAATGAAGGTAGGGGAAACATTACTTATCACAGCTCCATTTTGCTCAGTGTATTCTTTAATAAACTTTATTTTTTCCCTTTAGAAATTTTTTTTTGGGCTGAACCCCAGCATACTCATCAGAATTACTTCTGATCCTATCTACTTTACTGCAGCAGCCAAGACATATCTTGAAAACATAGATCAAGTTTTGCATTAGATCAGAGATCCCTTCTCTTCTGAACCCTTTTCTATTTTACTAGTTTGGGAATGCATTGCTCAAACCTCCTTCCCCATTCAGCTGAGCATAATTGTTGGCTACCTAGTGGGAAAGCATTCTAGAACCCACTAAAGAGCATCAGTTTTGCTAAAATATGTTTGATGCTGCCTAAAAGTGTACAGAACTTGTTTTGACTCTTTTAGTCTCTGCAGAGCAGTGTGAACCCTTGTAGAAAAGAGTTTTTTCTAGGAAACAGTTTTGCTGCATCACTGCTATTCACCTCCTGCTTTCTGCAGAGCTTCACTGATCTCAGCTCAAGAACAGCAGCTGAAGTTTCTCAATACTAATACTAATACTACTACTACTAATAATAATAACAATAATAATCCTCTTGGAGCAGGACTCCAGCACACCTGTATCACACCCACCAGACCAGCATGTGCAGAGTCTCAGGAGGCTTTGTTCACTGGTGCAGAAAGGAGCAACCTAAAGTTACTTTGTAAAGTGAAGCAGCAGCTATTGGTAATTGTTAAGAAAACACTTAAGATTTGTTGTTTATCATTGCATTTCTGCAGTTCTAAAACCAAACCAGCCATGTTGTCAGGAGCCAGCATTTTCTGAATACCTCATGCCAGCCTTTGCTACACTTGGAGAGACACAATGCAGTAGGAATTGATTTGAGAAAGCACAGAGGACCAGCAGCTTTTGCTGAAAGGAATTTTCTAATTTTTTTATAATGATGATACTGCTGGGTTTGGTTGAAAAAAAAAATTAAAAATAACAAAACCTGAATTGTTTTCTTTTCCTCTCAGTTTTCCCCTCTTGTTTACTCCTCTGTTTCCCTTAGCAACTGGTATAAAGAGGAGAAAAGGAGGTGAAAAATAAACAAACTTTTTTTTTTAATGGAAGGATGAGCAAGTGCTTCTGTTTCTGTCAAAAAACCCAGAAATGTTGCATCAAAACAGCAAATATGTGAAAATGGTTGTTGAGGGAAATTTTGTCAGACTATTTTTATTGGTATTTTTATCACCATCATCATTAACCCACTATGCTCTCTGCACTACCTCTTACTGCTGGGAAAGACTGGTGACCTCCAGAAATCCTGGACTGGATCCAAAGATTTGACATCCTGAGACAGGGTCAAGCCATAAGAGCAGGGGAGTGTTGAGCAATGTCCCAAAATGTAGTTCTAGCTGTTGGGTTGTTCATTCACTTCTCCTGTCCTAAACTAAAGATCACCTTTTCCTCCTCACATACTGGCCTTTCACTGCCACAGAGCACAAACAATAAGCAACTGCTTTACCAGAATAAATCACTTTGAAATATCTATGCTCTGATCAGCTAATGCTCTGTCCAAGGGACGCCCAATCCTGACTTTTCCTTCCTTCCAAGAATAAGGTGTTAGGCAAGGACAAGCCAGTGCTAACAACATGGTCAGCCCTAAACTCCTAGGGACATCCCTCTGCATGCCCCAAGGTCACCCTAGGGCCAGGAGCACAGCAGTACTCTCTGTAGGAAACTGTTTCAATTCTGTCCTGATCAAACCTGTGACTGTCTAGACTCTGGGACCAATGAATACTTTTGCACTTCTGCTTCTGAACAAGGTCAAGATAATGCAGTGAGTGTCAGCTTCTCCCTCCAAGACCTCTCACCACGGTGTCACATCTTGCAGTTGTCTTCCTGTGCACCATGCACAGCACATCAAAAAGTCTGTGTGAGCAGTATGCTACATGATAGGCAAGTCAGAAGAATTTGTCCCAAACAGAGTCAAAAATCGAGACCAAGCTGGTGCCAGATGCTATATAGGTCCACTCAGAGAAGAGAGAGATGCTGGTATTTGGAAGAGGTTGTGCTGCAAGAAAATAGGATAAAAATCTATAAGCTGTCAACTGAAGTTGTCAACTGCCTGACAAATGTCAGAGGTGGGACGATGCAGCCAGAGGTAACTCTGCTCTGAGACTGCTCTGCAGGTCAGAAAGACCTTTTCTATCATTGCCTGGAAAAAAGGCAGCATTGCTGTCAGGAGCAGATCTCACTCCTGTGATGCCTTTGCAAAAACTATGTCTAAGAGCAAGGAAACCAAAGCTTCATCATTTCACTGATCTTAAAACATATGCAGGGGATTTTTAAGATTAGGGGCTCAATTTCCTGCTTTTTTGAAGCTCTTTTTACAATTAAGTAAAACAAGGAAGGGTCAAGAATTTGACTCAGCCCCACAAGGCAAAGCAAAGGGATGGGAAATAGGGTCTTGCTCTGTGCTAGGGAGAAGTTATATAACTGTAAAAAAAAGGACTAATTTTGATGACTGTTGTGCTGCAAGTGTTTTATTATATTTCAAATTTTCATTTGGATTTGAGACAGATTTTAGCATATTAGTTTGTCTCATGAGTATATCCCAGACAGTCCCAATTCTTCATGAGAAGGACTATCCTGGAAAGAATTAAGCAGGTTGAGAGGTGAGTCACCACCCTTTTTCTTTCAATTGCTGAGATGTGTTCAGTCCTGAGGGAAATTATGGAGAAATGCAACCTCCCTATTAATTGGTCCAGAAGAAGAGGCATCTCAGCCAGCTGTGAAAGACTGATACAGACATAACAGTACCAGGCTTTTCAATTTCCCTTGGAGTCATTCTGTTTGTGACTTTGTGCTGTGGGCAGCTCTGGTCACTGCAGGGGCTGGTGGACTATGCTGCCTCCCTTGCATAGCAAGAGCTATGCAGCTTGCAGCAAGACCAACACAGCAACAGAAGGTGGGGATACCATGCCTGTGCCTGAGTCACAACAAACTCTTTCCTGACATTTGTTGCACACAAAGAAAGGAAGGATTCACCATGAAAAGCATTAGTACAGAGATGGATGGACCCTTCTCCATAGCCTTCACTGTGATATTGCTCAGTAAAACTAAAAGGCTGGTTGTAGAAACTGAGTTTGATCAGCCCCCCTGTGGTGAGGAGAACCAGCAAGCAGTATGATGGCTGCTTGCACCTCCCTTAGCTTCAGGCCCAGGAAGATTCTGAAATAATTCAAAGCAAAGGAGGAAGAATTTTGAATGCTCCTGCTCTCAAACTGCTGTGTACACATTGCTTGATTCAAAGAAGATGAGAAGAATCGGGGAGCAGAGTACCAAAAAGTCATCAGTTGCCATCTGTCAAGCATTTGGCAAGTGGCTGCCACCACAACTGGATCTGCTTTTGAAGATGTTTGGATGAAAGTGAGCGAGATATGACCAGTAGAGAGCAGGGAAAAGACTGAGCAGCAAGTGAAGGAGGCAGAGGAAGTCAAAGTAGGTTGAGGGAGTAAAGAGCCCCTCTTTAGTGCTGAGAGTGTGAGAGAACAGAATTGGGTAGGGCTAAAACAGATGCAAGTGAGTAGGAAGGAAACAGATGCATGTAATGGGATGGAGTGGGGGGCAGTAGGAGAGCAGGAAAAGCAGTGTGTCTAAAGAGTCCTGCAAGGGTCACACCATGAGTAGAAATCTTCCCTTTAAGGACTGAAATCACAATTACACTGGTTGAATTAGGGAATTATGGCACTTTAAATAGAAGTGGTTTACACAAAGAGCAAACCTCTCTACTAAGAGGTTATCTAGAGAAGTATGGAAACATTAATTTAGGAAGCAATTTTTAACCTTGGCAGCTGCCTTACCCTGTCTCTTCAAAAAAGCAGGTGAAACCTAATGGATACAGGGCTCTGCAGTGCAAAGGCATGTTTCTTGTTTAGTGAATGTTCCTGATTTATACAAAGATAACAAGAATCCAGGGAGATCACTGTTTTGCCTTTCTATCTCTATGGGTCAGAAGTTTAAAGTTCTAGTATTGCCATTATTTTTTTAAAGCACTGAAATACCCAGTCTGGACATGGTGTATCTTTCCCACTAGCTGGCATTCTGCAGCAACAGCCTCATTTGTATTCTGTCTTTTACTTCAGCAAAGAAAAAAACCACTCTGCATTGCCACAACCAAGTCCTTCCCCACTGCAATACAGAGACTGCCAAAGAGTCAACTAAATTCAACATGTTCCTACTAACATATTTTATTCATACTGATGGTCTGCTTCACAGTGTGTTCCCAAATACTTGATTTAAAATTTAAGCTCCATACTTCTAACAAAATACATAAAGCAAAACAAAGTGAGCATCTTTTTCTACATAGCAGTTCAAGAGAGCTGCTTCTCCTTCAAGGCTCATCTATCACAGATTTCAGGCAGCAGGTTTTTTCCCCCACACAGAGTTGGAGTGCCTTCCTGTACAAAGGAGAAATTTGTGACTTCTAAAAGAATCATTGTCTATAAAGCTCTACTTCTTTTTTGAGTTAAAAATTAATTTCAGGTTGCGGATAAATTTTGGACCTGATGATACCACAAAGTGAGGCTTCCTCCAAGACAATGTTTTTGAGTGGACTCCACCTTGGCAGGCAAAGTCCCTAACTCCACACCCACTGTTGAGGCACTGTATTTCTGTCTTGACAAGCAGGAGTATCCCTGTCTGTTGGGGATTAAAGTTTCCCTGGCCCAGTCTGGTCGGGTCTTCACACAGCAGGCTTTCCTTTACAATCTGATTCTGTTTGTGAAAGAAAGTCCAACTAAACCCACCAGGTAACTTCAAATAAGACATTGTAGGCAATGTGAAAGCTTTGTGAGCCAGAGCCATTTTTCATTGGGCTCTCCTTTGCCGTCAGCATTTCACCTGGGTCTGACAAGAGCTTACAGGAGCATCCTCCATGTGCAATAAAGGCTGTGTAACATTTTGCTCCAAGCTACACAAGTCATGGCACTCTGTCACACTCAGGAGCTGGAAAGTAGCTGGGCTACACAGAACTCTTCCCAAAACCCATGAAGAAAAAATTAATCTCTAAGGGATGGTTAAAAATGAATCTCTAAGGGATGGTTCACCTCTCAGACATGTTTTGGGTTAAGAGGACTCTCCATCTGAAACTCTCCCCATCATGTCAGAGAGAAGCAGGCAGAATTCACAGCAGGCACTGCTACTTTTCTGATACCCAAACTGAATGAAGCAGATCTATAATTTCTTTTGTGGGTAGAGCAAAACACCTGCAGAGAAATGGGGGAAAAAAGAAGCATCAGCTTCTGGTGATGGTCTGTGTCAGGAGCAGCAGGCCAGAAAAGATGCCTCCCCTTACGCTGCATAAGCCATTTCCTGCAACACTTGAGTTTCTCCTCACTGACTCCTGCTAGCAGCTGCTTTGTGAATTTTTTCTGGCAGCCACCTGAGTTCACCCTTGGCACCACATACAATCCCCAGAGCCATGAGGTTGAGCACTGCTCCATGAGTAACACTACAGTCCAGGAATGGCAAGATTGGGCTGAGCTGGGAGCCAGACAAGGTGATGAGGGCAGGTCCAGTGGCAATAACCATCACCAGCTGCAGTCCAGTGTCGTCCAGGCAAAGCCAAAGTAATGAGGAAGGCCTGAGGTCAAGCTAGGAACTCGAGCCAAGCCTGGATACAGCACACATTTCACACAGTTCAGGCCAGCTCTAAGGCAAGGATCTCAGCTTCATCCTGCACCTGGGCCAGGTGGAGGGTGGTTGGAGCAATGACAGCTTGCTGGAGTACCCCAGGTCCTGACAGCCATTGTGAGGGGAAGTCTAGGAACAGTGTTAGCCCTCAGCTGGCTAAGCACTTCTAACACTAAACCAACAACTGGACTTCCCTCAGACATGCAGGGGATGTTTCAAATTCCCACCCTACTCTAAGACCTCTTCCTCCCCCACTCTTCATTGATACATACCTATTAATAGTTTCTTGTGCAAGGAGCTGGAAGCACAGGGAGAGCTAAGAATACAACACCATTAAATGCTACAATCAATGGCTTGCAAAGGAGTGGAGAAGGGATGCTGGCTGCCAGCTTATCCTTCTCTCACAGGGCCGCCCAGGCGGCACCAGCTCCCTGGCTGAGGCTATAATTCAGTGGGAGTCCAAAGTTTTCTTTTGACAGGAAAAGCTGAAACAGCAGAGGGCTTCTTGCCATCGACTCTGGACAAGCCAAGGAGAGGCAGGAATGGTTTGTTTAATGCCATGTCTCATTATTCCTGGCACTTCATGACTCATTAAATGTCCTAGTTTTGTAACTAGCTCCTGCTGAGCTCAACATTTGATACACATTTATGGGTGGCCTGTTGGCTGTACTAACAATTCATAATTCCCCTAACCATCTTAACTCCTTCCTCTGCATGCTAGGCTTCCTTTAAACAACTATAAAATAAAGATACTGAGGACTTCAGTTCTTAACACAGAATGAATTACATGTATTTGCAAAATTTATTAATACAGATATATGCTGCAATTAGATGTACTCATTCTGAGCTCAAATAAACTGTGCTGAATCCTGATGCTGCTTACACTGCTCCCTTTCTGTATCCATTTGGCTTTTACCATGGATAAATCCATGCACATGAATGCTTGATATTGATGCCCCTTCAAAAGAAGGGCAGCAGCACACTTGACAGTATTTATTCACTTGTACAGAATGGAAATAGGAGCCAAATGACCCTTCTTGGCCATAACATATAGGAATTAGAAGTTAGGGGCCTCTGTTCAGGAACTTTCTTGTGACATGAGTGATTTTGTCAGCTTCCCTCATTTTCCAGCTTGCTTTCTTCGCAAAAAGTCAGTGAGAATTCATAGCAGAGCCTACCAACATGTTGACCCAGTCAGACAATGGATTCAAACAGGGCAACTGCAAGCACTCAGAACAAGTCTGACAGGCAGCAGTATTTTTGGAGTTGACAGCATATTTAACCTGTCTCTTCTGAAAACATCATGCATGCTCACCTTGGAGTTAAGTAGACAGGTATGTGATTTAGGTTAATTTTTCTCTCATTCACTTGAAGCACAGAATCACTTAGCCTGGTCACACTGAAAAGAGTGACTTTGAGTACACAGTTAAAAAATTCAGTCTGCGTATTTCGGGGCATGACTGAAAAGCCACTAGCAAAATCACACAGTTCTAAACTGAAGGTATCTTGGATTACTTTAAACTCTAGGTGGAAGCTATTTGCAGCTTCAATCAGTGTCATAGAAGTGTGTCTGATTTCAGGCTACCTTGTGTGAGAATAGTCTGAAATCCAGTGTGTCAGACAGCTTTCAAACTGCTTTGTACTGGGTTTGGTTGGGATGGACTCTACTTTCTGCACAGCAACTATAGGTTGTGCTATAGGCTGTGCTTTCATCTGTGGTTAAAAAAGCACTGGTAGCACATGGGTTTGGGTATTGCTGGGCAGTGCTAGCACAGTGGCAGGGCTTTCTCTCCAACACCCCACCAACAACTTTGGAGGTCTGTAGGCTGGAGATGGGCAAGAGACTGGGAGGGGGAATAACCAGGACAGCTGACTCACATAACCCAAGGGATATCCCATGCCATATGATGGCCTTCTTAGAAATAAAAGTTGAAGGAAAGGAGAATGATGGGAGGACATTGTGGTGATGCCATCTGTCTTCCCAAGAAACTGCTATGCCTATTGAGGCCTTGCTTCCCAAAAAACAGCTGGACATCTGCCTGCGATGGGTTGTAGTGAATTAATTCCTCTTTTTACTTTGCTTCCATGTGCAGTGTTTGCTTTTCTTAACAACAGCACTTTTATCAAACCATGAGATTTTCTATGTCATTTTCTCCCCCAGCCCTTTCAAGGAGAGGAGTGAGAAAGCAGCTGGGTAGATGTCTGGCAGTCAGTCAAGGCCAGCCCTCCATGGGGTTCTGGACAAAGATTAATTTTCTTGACTGTTCTTTCCATTTTGGTTACTGCTGATGGCAAAGAAAACGGATGATGTAAACTTCAAAGGCATTTTCATAGGAGAATTGTCAATTTCATTTAATACTGCCAACCTTGAACAGTCAATAAACATCAGTCCTAATTGAAAAGAAGAAAAACCACTTGGGGTCTTACCTGTTAAGCTTTGGTGTGTGAGCCCATGAGGATGTGGTTTTAAGACCAGCATATACTAGCTCAAGCCTGTGCTGCCCTACTGAGACTGGCCCCACCCTTACTGGAGCCTATTTTATATTCCTGCTGCTTGCCTTAGGTCAACACTAGCAGTCAGGAGAAGAGTCAAAGGAGCTTCAAGATCTGGCTGACAAAACAGAGACAAGAAGGGTCTTGTTCATTCTTGCAAAATCTTTTGTTTCAGAGGTGGTTTGCAGCAGCAGCAAGGCTGTGTTCAGAGGCTGCCATAGGGTGGTCCAGGAGGAGCAGATGATGCAGGAGGTCTGCACAGGAGGACAGTTTGTCACTGCAGTATTTCTCCCTGGGTGCAGCAGTTCCTGTCAGCAGGAGAAAAAACAATCACTGATTTCAGTCAAGTGCTTTGTCTGCAGCGTTTCTGTCTTTGTCCTGCATTGCTTTATGCAAGGGTGAGACACTGACTATTGGTGACTCAGGCTTTTGCTGAAGGATGTGGTTTAAAGTTAGAAACATGGCTGTTACAAAACAAAGAAAGTGCACAAATTCACCCCTGGAAGAGTGAAAACAACAAATTGCAATGCACAGGCTTCAGTGTCAGAGAATATTTTTCTCAGGAAGGGATTTAGTTATTTTCTTACCCCATGAAACAAGTGCCATCTCTCAGAAAAGACTTCCTGTGAGGATTTTGATCCTTTGGGAAGGAGGATGAGTTAGCGGCTAGAGATGAAATGCAAAGGTGTTTTCAGCATAGCAGCTGGCTGCTCGGTTTTCTAATACAGTACATTACATTGTTAATGGAAATGTTGCTTTGTACCTTCTGTTTTTCTCCCAGTAGAATTAATCCCGGCACTGTTTGCATGCCAAGCATGCACACTCACAGCTACGAGCTCTGGGGAGAGGCACAGCTTGGACCTGCACTGATAGGATCACAAAGATTCTGCAACAGGGCTGGAGCTGAACCTGCTGCCTTTGCCAAGTGACTTCACCACGAGACCACCTCTGCTCCTGCCCACAGGAGCCATCACACACCACTACAGACAGGCTCGGGAGTCAGTGGATTGGTGTGGGAACTCAGCACAGCAGTCCTGATGTGCAGAGTTACCGAGACCACCCTTGGGGGGCTCGGAGGTCCTGGAACATTGCCAGAAGTGTTTGGTGGTTGGATTTTGACCCTGCACGGGAAACAACACCTGTATGAGGATGGGAGGATCACACGGGGATAAATGGTGAAGAGATAGATTAATTATAGTGTAAAACACAGGTTTTAGAATCTCGGTACAGGGGGATTCTAGGGAGACAAGATGGAGGAATTAGGGCGTGTCCTGTCCGTCTTCTTCTTCTTCTTCTTGTCATCCATCTTCGGTGGTGATGGTGGCACTTTGAGATTGGTTCTTACCGAATGTGCACTTGTCAATAAGGGTGAAAGGTATTGGGGAGAAAAGGTAAATATCTTACACGTAGTTTTTGGTATAAAGATAAGTGACCGCCCCACGGGCAGTCAGTGTGCTCATGGCTGGCTTGCTGTGCAGACCTCTGTTGGGCCAGGAGAAAATATTGTAGATAAGAATTAATAAACAACACTGAAGACCGAAAAACCTGAAGACTCCTTTCGTCCTTTGGAGCGCAGGCTGCCCCAAGGCCATCCAGAGCCTTACCAGGCCATTAGAACAGTCGAGGAACGGGACAGATTGGGTCAGAGGCATCTGGCTGTTTGGAAGTCCTTTGGGAGAGCTGCAGGAACAGGAGTCTTCTGTTCCACTCTGTGATGCAGCAAAGAGGGAAAAAACCCCACCACTTCCCACAGAACAGCTAACCCTTCCCAGTTTGCTAATCCAATCTGCACTCCTGCTTCTGCCAGGAATCAATCTGTTTCAAGGCTGCACGTGTCCTTTTATTAAGAAATAAGAGAGAGCAGGGAGGAGCAGCTTTAAAAGCAGCAAGCCATGCAGGGGCTGGGAGGCACAGGCTTCCAAGTCCTTGGGAACACTCAGAGATGAAAGTACCACAGGAGTGCCACATGGCAGTGCTGCTGGTATAGGTACTGTGCTGCTAAAGCAGCTCTCTACATGCTGGTTATGAAGAGACACAAATCATGGAGCTGGAGACACTGAGCTCACTAAATCCAATGGTCACAAAATGGGAAGTAAAGGGAGCATATTTTTCCATGCTATAGGAGCCACCGACCCAAGTGGAAAGAAAAAGTGGGAGAAAAAGCAATAGGGCATATTAGGTACTTCCCTGGGAGCTGGCTGTGATTGAAGCAGCTTGATTTTCACTTGGATTTTCAGACGCATGTTTGTGAAGAAAATGGGGATGCAAAAGCTGGAGAGATTTCTGGGATCTATAGGCTTGTACTTGAGAGAGGGAAATGCACCCAATGCTGTGTGTTATGGTGGGGGTGCTCAAGGTACACAAACTGCAGAAACATCCAACTTGTACTTCATCCTGCTGAAAGCAAGTCACAACTCCTAATTAGCTGTTCGGACCAAAAGGAGGTAATTTATTTTCTAAGTGCTTAGGAAAAAAGAGTGAAATTGTAGGATGTGAGGAAGAGCTTGTGCTCTATTATCGCAGTGCCAAAGCACAGTATCTTAAATCAAGTCAGCAGTATTATTTTGTGTATGCTTAGGAGGAAATTGTAATCCCTTATCCAACATTACCTGAGTCTGCAGTTAGCACAGAGCGAATCAGGCCATAACTACACCTGCACAGCAACTTACTGGGTCCCAATCAGCATAACTATCACTGTTTTGTAGACTAGAAGAAGAAAACACAACAGTAAACTTGTTTATTGGCTACTTTGTTTCCAGAAAGGCAACTTGCATTGTTTTTACATCACTGGAAACCAAAGTTCTTAATACCAACAAGATAAAAACCTCTTTAAGACGTAGCCTAAGAATCATTAAGGTTGTAAAATAACTCTAAGATCATCAGGTCCAGTGATTAACCCAGCACTGCCAAGTCCATCACTAGACAGTGTCCCCACATGCCACATCTTTTGAATATCTATGGAGAAGGTTCACTACTTCCTGGAGCAGCCTGTTCCAGTGCTGGATAATCCTTTTGGTGAAAAAATTTTTCTTAATATCCAATCTAAACCTCCTCTGGCACAACCTGAGGCCATTTTTCCTTGTCCAGTCACTTGCTGTATGGGACCAGAGACCAACTCCACATCTGGCCACAACCTCCTTTCACACAGTTATTGAGAGCAATAAGGTCTCTCTCCCCTGAGCCTCCTTTTCTCCAGGCTAAACAACCCCAGCTGCTCCTCACAGGACTTGTGCTCCAGACCCTTCCCCAGCTCTGTTGCCCTTCTCTGGGCACTCTCCAGCACCTCAATGTCCTTCTTGTACAGAGGACCCCAGAACTGGGCACAGCACTTGAGGTGTGGCCTCACCAGTGCTGAGTACAGGGGGACAATCCCTGCCCTGCTCCTGCTGGCCCCACCATTGCTGATCCAGGCCAGGGTGTCATTGGCCTTCACGTGGGCCAAAAGCAGTGCAAGGTCAAACCCCTGTTTTCTTTGCCCAGTGTTCACCAAGCAGAGGGTGAATCCTGAACATGTCAGTAGTGTCTGTCAAAGTAGTGAGTCACCTCTTGAGAATCCCGGAGGTTACCTGGCAGCTTGTCCAGTCAGCTCAGCCTTGGTTAAAGAATCAAAGGGACAATTTGAGGCTGAAAGCCAGAAACAGTGGGATTTGCAAATACCAGTCTGCCTGCAACATATCTCTTGTGCAACATGGAATACTGTTCCAATGTTGGGATTTTTTATTCAGTTCAAAAATTAATTAATGTTCAAGTATAGCTATAACAAAGCTCTCTGTAGCACTGACAGTGTAAATTAATTGCCATCCTTCCTTGTGAGGGGAGGTGGAGGGACAGGTACTGATCTCTCCTCTCTGGTGAACAATGACAGGACCTGAGGGAATGGCCTAAAGTCGACTATGGGGAGGTTTAGGTTGGATATTAGGAAAAGGTTCTTCCCCCAGAGGGTGGTTGGGCACTGGAACAGGCTCCCCAGGGAAGTGGTCACAGCACCCAGCCTGACAGAGTTCAAGAAGTGTTTGGACAATGCCCTCAGGCACATGGTGTGACTCTTGGGGATGAATCTGTGCAGGGCTAAGTTGGACTCAATCCTTGGGTCACTTCCAAAACAGAATATTCTGTGATTCCATGATCCTGTAATTTTAAGAGACTTATTTTCAGCAGTTTGAAATACATTACACTTTCTAAAACATAGAAATACTGTTCAAAAGGGCAGTAAACACCCCCACAGCAATGGCACCCGCTTGTCCCAGCAGACTCAAAGAGGTCAACACTCCTGACCTGTGACCCATCCTGAAGGCCATTTTAATTGCAGGAGACAGGAAAAATTTACCTTCTGGGACTGTTGTTATTGTGAAAACAAAACCATCTCCTGACATGCCCTGAGCCACAGCAGGTGAGGCCGGTGAGGCCAAGACAGGCTGGAGAAGTGGGTACGTGGGAATCTCATGAGGTTTAACAAGACCAAGTGCAAGGTGCTGCACCTGGGTCAGAGCAGCTCCGGTATCAACACAGGATGGGGGATGAACAGACTGAGAGCAGCTCTGATCAGGGGTGCTGCTGGGTGAGAGGCTGGACATGCTCTGGCCATGGGCACTCACAGTCCAGAAAGCCAAACATGTCCTGGGCTGCATCCTAAGGGCAAGGGAGGGGATTCTGTCCCTGTGCTCTGCGAAATCCCGCCTGGAACACTGCATCCAGCTCTGGGACCCAGCACAGGAAGGACATGGACCTGTTGGAGCGAGTCCAGAGGAGGCCAACAAGATGATAAGAGGGATGGAACACCTCTCCCACGAGGAAAGGCTACCATTCCCGGCTCCCCTCCGTGAGGGGAGGCGGCTGCTCCCGCAGCGGGCGGGGCGGGGCAGGGCCGGCACCGCCCCCACGGCCGGCACGGCCGGCTCTCCAAGATGGCGTGGGCACCGCCTCCATCGGCGGCCAAGCTCTACAGGCCGAATAACTACGTCTCGCTGCCCGCTGAGCTCGACCCCGCCACCTTCGACACATCGCCGGAGAAGTTCCGCGCCGAGGCCGAGCGCCTGGCGATCCGCTCCCGGCTCAAGCGGCAGTACCTGCTGCAGCTCAACGACCCCAGCCCGCCCGCCGTCATCGTGAGTGGGGACGGAGGGGCCGAGGGGCGGCGGGGGAAGCGCGGGGCGCGCCCGCCTCACCCGGCGGGTCCCGGAGCGGGGCCCGCTCCCGCGGCTGTGCTGGGGCCGGGGCCTGGCGGCGGGACGCTGCCGCCCTCCCCGTGACCTTGGTGCCCTTCCCGCTGTGCCTCGGCCTCGGTTCCCGGGTGGTGGGGCCAGTACGGAGCCCCGCGGCCTCACCGCTGTTGTCTTTGCACCCCAGGAAAATCCCGCCTTGATCCGCTGGGTCTATGCGAAGTCGCAGAACGTCTACCCGACATTCCGCCCGACACCCAGGACGTCCTTTCTAGGAGCTGTTTATGGCTTAGGCCCCCTCCTCTTCTGGATCTTTGTCTTAAAAGCTGACAGGGTAAGTCGGCCGAGAACGCTGAACGTCAGCGAACACCACAAACACCAGGTGGTAAAATGTACATCTGCTTGGAGTCTCAGTCTGTGGGATCCTCATGCCCCTAAGAATGATTGATACATTGAAGTAGTGAGGGAAGGAAGGCTGTAGTGAGCCTGCTGTCTCAGAGCCCGGTACTGGTTGCAGAGTCTTGTTTTTCTGAGAGCCCTTTATTGTACCCTTGGGGCTGTGGCCAGTCACAGGTTGCCTGATCAGGCTATTTTGCAGTCACAAAGCTCTCTGTAGCACTGAGTGACAATTAATCCTAAATTACTCTTATTTTCAGCAGTTGACATGCATTAACTATGCTTTTTGAACTCAAAATACACAGGAAGCTTATGGATGGCAGACCTAGCGATATCTCTGTGCAGTTGCTTGACTATTTCTCTAATTTAGTGAAGCAAAATGGGAGGAATAATTATGCCAGTTGCAGTATCTGATCTCAGCTGGACACTCTAATAATTTTGAAGGTTTATCTTGCTTCCATTCTAGCTCCTAAACTATGATTGTCAGAATCTAAGCAATGGTAGATCATTATGA
Organism: Melozone crissalis; assembly: GCF_028551555.1. NCBI lineage: Eukaryota > Metazoa > Chordata > Aves > Passeriformes > Passerellidae > Melozone > Melozone crissalis. The sequence continues at coordinate 15,022,266 of NW_026535786.1, read as the reverse complement.
AAAAAACTCAGTTATATACATACATAAAAAATGCTAACAGGCAGACAGTGGCTGTTTTTAGTAGAGAATTTGTGGCTGTTGTAAACCACTTTTATTTCCCTCTTTTGCACAGAAGTAACATTTTAGATCAAATAATAAACCATGAAGCACTAACATGAATTAACAGAATATTTGTAGGGAATATTGTTTGCCTGAGTGAATTGGAAATTTGGATTTTAGGAAACATGCTAAGCATCTTGATATAAGTGTTCCTGAGACTTAAGTATTTTGCCATGCTGAAGTCCAGGATAATTCACTTTCCTTTATTGTGGTTCCTTTAGTGATGTTTGGGGATTCTTCTTGTTTTCCTGGTATTACATAAGGCATGGTAGTCATAGTCTCTTCTCTGAGGAATGTTTGCTGTGTGTCTGGGAAGGCAAGAGGTAAATTACCAGGTTTTAAGTAAATCTGGTTTTATCCAGCAGCAGGCATCTGGCCATTTTCTGCAGTGCCTGTGTACAGTAATGGTACCTGTCAGAAAGGTACCTGACTGCAGAGTGGGGTACAAATGGGTAGGAAGTGAGCCCAGGCACTTTTAGGCAAGTTATTAAGAAGTTTCTCCATAATGAGATCTCTAAGCTGGGTTATTCAGCCAGAAGGAGGAGATAGAAACTAAGGTACAAATGATGAGACACAACTAGTTTGGTGAAAAATGCCTTACAGGAATTGGTCTCTGCTGGCCTGTGAGAGTGCCTAGATGTGAGGCCAATCTGAGCAGGTCTTTAGTGGGTGGAGCCAAGTGCCTTGTTATCTTTTACTCTTAAACAGCTTGTGCCCAAAGAATCATTTAGGGTGGAAAACACCCTTAAAATCCTATATGGTGTTGCCTTCATGTAGCCTGTGCTGAAATACTAGAACTGCTCTTCTGTTATCCCAGGCTGATTGGAAGTTCCTCTCTGGTAGGATAATGACAAATGTTCTCTCTCTTCCACAGGATCGTAAAGAGAAGCGTATCCAGGAAGGGAAACTCAAGCCATCGCCGATCAGTGTATTCTTCTAAGTCCCTGGAATTGCACTGGTGTTCTTGGGAGAGAAATAAAATAAGATGCACTATGTGATGACATTTCTCTGTCACAAGAATAAATCTTAATTGCTTGTCGGTTGTCTTGCATCTTTAAAAACCAACTTGCATCTTTTTAAACCATGGAAGTTGCTGTTGTCCAGGAAGGGTGAAGTTTAAAATTAGTAGCAGGCTAAAATGCTAAGCAAGACCAAAGCAGTTTCCTAAAGGAACTACTGCTTGCCTTCCAGGTGTTTCTTCTCGGTGTCACTTTGGCTGCGTGGTTTGTCCTAACTGGATAACAGGCAAGTTGTATGATACATTTTTAAGAACTTAGGAGTCTGCCTGACTGCTCTCAATAAGTTGAGTTAATTTTTCTTTTCCCTGATGAACTACAAGCCTAAACCATGTGTTTGTTAATTGCAATAAACTTTTATTTTTCATTAGTACCAGATTTGGAAATAGTGAGCTCAATGTTGTCACGCTGTATGTAACCAGAATTTCCACTAATTCTGTGGTTCCTGTGAATGGGAGACAAGAAGTGTAAGATGAGGATTTTTACTTTGACACTGCCTATCTTGTAGTGCAGGAGAGTACTACAAGATAGTACTGTACTCCTGTACTAGTACAGGAGAGTACTAGTCCCCTGTAAGAGGGCTATGTTCCAAAAAAAAATCCACCACCAAGTATAACTGAATTTTATGCCTGCAAAGATGCCTTTTCTGTTCATTCTTATAAGAACAAAAGCTTTTCCTGCCCAGATCAACTGGTATAGAGGACTCTGGAATTATTACTGCCAATGTACTGAGGTATGAGTGCAAAGAAAAGATTTTTGATGCATACTTGAATTTTTTACATGGCCTGTAGGTGCCATCATGTTCCAAACAACCCTCATTCTTCAGGGACTGGTTTCTTCCCAAGCACTGAGCTTCATGCCAGAAGCTCAGTCTGATACAAAAGCTGAAAAATTCCCTTTGCCTGCTGGGAAAGCAGCAATGTGAAGTCAGCAAAAACAGGTCTACTGCATCCTTTCTTTTCCTGCATGATGAAGATGTAAATGTGGGCCATTTGCAGTCACTCTCCAGCAGAGTGAGTTGATGAGCTTTTCCATGTAATCACAAAGTGGCTGAGGTTGGAAGGGACCTCTGCAGCTCATCTGGGTCCTACCCTCTGCTCAAGTAGGGCATCTAAAGTGGGGTGTCCAGGACTACATATGTACAGGTGGCTTTTGAATATCTCTAGAGTTGAAGACTCCATAACTTCCTGAGCAACCTGTGCCCATGCTCAGTCACCCTCACAATAAAATCACTGTCACTGTGTGGGTTCTTTTTGATGGTGGGTTTGTTGCTTGGGTTTTTGTTTGCTTGTTTGCTTGTTTGTGGTTTTTTTTGGTTTTTTGTGTTTGGTTTTTTTTGTTTGGTTGGTTTTTTTGTTCTTTTTTTTTTTTGCTTTTTTGCTTTTTTTGTTTTTGGTTTTTTTCTTGGTTCTTTTAAATTAATTTTTTAAAAGTGTTTCCTATTGCAGCTCTTCTTGTGTGGGCCATGAAACATTCAGGCTGTGTGGAGCTTGGCACTAATGCTTTGTACAGCAACTGGGCTAGTCAATGCTAGGTTTTGCAATCCCATATGTGCTCCCAGCAACCCTTTTGCACCAGTTTCTGCAGCTTGTTCTGCTAGTTTAACTAAAGCAAACCCGTATTATTCTCTGCAGAATAGCTCCTAAAAGACTGTCACAAATGATATTACAAGATAAGGCTGTGGACCAGTGCAGAGAGGCATCAGTGCATGGAGAGAGTGGTATTTAGGGAAAGAAATAATTGCTTGTCTGAGCATGCTAAATTAGCTATTCTTGCTGCCACAAACTAATTTGATCTCCCAGGACCCATTTCCTCAGCTAATTGGAACTTGAGTTGCCACACATGTAAATTCTCCCTTGCAGCTGTATTTGTTTCAGGCCAGCCAAGCAAATGCTTCAGGATGGGCTGTGCATGAGCACAGTGCCTCTGGTCTTTTAGGGCAGCATTGGATTGATGCTCGTGGCACCTGCCACAGCCCTTTCCTTTCCAGCCCTTTCCTTTCCAGCCCTTTCCTTTCCAGCCCTTTCCAGCCCTGAGTCTCTGATCCCTGCAGATTTGAGCATGGTGCTTGGGGAAAGGCTGCCCTACTTTTATGTCTTGTTATTTCCAGAGCTCTCCAAGCTGTTTTCTTGCTAGGAATGACATGCCATGCTGCTGGAGGTGGGGTTGATGTTTGGGGCAGTGGTGCTGGGTGCAATGAGGAAGGAAAGAGAAGTTTCCCTTCAGATATCTAGGGTGGAGGTAGGAAAGTGAATGTGCCTTGTGGAATTTTACCCTTGACTGATGTGTTACCACCCATATATGCTTTGGTGATGTGTCTGTACGAGAGAAATCCAAGCCTGTAGGTCACTGGATGATAATAAGGTCCCAAACAGAAAACAAGCTCTTCCCCTCTGCCTGTGAAACATTTAGACCTTATTTATCCCTGGATCAGTCTGATTAAATCAGCTTCTCTGGCAAATTGATTCTCCCAAATGTCCTTTTCTGAATTGGCTATTTTCGAGTAAACGTCTCCGTGTAGATTTTATAATACTTTGCTCAAAGCTGATGCCTTTTTTTTTTTCCCCAAGGACCTGGTGCAGATCCAAAATTGATGATGGATGTAACTGACTGATAACTGTGTGTTGCAGGTCTGCATTTCCTTCTCTTTGGGAAAATTGCTTCTCTGGGGAAGTAAGAAATCAAAATGTGGTGGCACCAAGTTTAGAAACTTCCACGTGGGTATGTGCTAAAGTACAGGCCTGAAGTGTGGGGTGCCTGGCTGTCCTCATGGTTCCCACTCTACTTGGGGCTTTGCTTGCTCCCTCCACCCTGTGGAATTCACCAGCTGGGGGTGAGGCTTGCGTACTCCAATCAATGTTGAGGTCCCCCATGGTGTCGGCAGTTGAGCTTTTTTCCAGATACCTTCCCAGGAACAAATGCTTGGACTGGCCAGAGAAGCCCTTTCACATTTGCCATGCTGTAGATTAGCACAGAACTAGGGAGAGAATGTGTCAAGTGCTGACAAACAAGTCGATACTGCAGGATAGCCAGAGTGTGGACTAGAAACTTTCCCTCACTTAGCAGTGAAGTGCTTTGGGTTCTCCAACCTTTATCATTTGTGGTCTACTTCTCTGACAACCAAGTCTTTCCTTGGCAGCCCTCCATGGCTGAACAGGTTGAAGTGGCTTGCTCTGATAGTGGGCTTAGGCCTGGTAGAGCCTTCAGCTGTGTTTATAAAGCTCTTTCCATACAGATAGCATACAATGTTTGTCACTCCCTTGCCTCTCCCTGGGGGAGACACACTGGGTTGTATTTTCAGGAGGCCTTGTGAATGGGTGCTAGCTGGTACCTCGTGTCCACACAAGGTGCAGCTTTCACACCAGCTCCATGTGGTGAGAGCCACACAACTGTTTCAGTTTCAACATGTCACCAGCTTTAATTGGGTACTTGAAAGTTAAGAGTAGTGATGGGTTTTACTGCATTTCCCATGTTACTTAGGGATGATAATTTTCGTGGCTTGGTGGCTGGTGGAAGTGCTGTTCTGTGCTGGAGCATTCTGCACTGCCTGAGTTGACTGTGCCATCATATGTAGGTGTGCTGGATTTCCATGAGTGCCTTTCCATGAGTGCCTTCACTCAGGTTGCATGCAGCAAGCACTTCCCTTTACTTGCATTTAGGGTTGAAATGGCTTTTCAGAGGTTCCCAGCACTTGTAGTAGTTTTTATCTAGGCGATTTGAGGTCTGGAGGCCCCATTTCGTGACAGCAAGGCTGAGGGATGATTCAAACATGAAGGCCTGTTGGGAAGAGGAAAGATAGGTTAGGGTAAAAGGAAAATTTTAAATCCAGGCAAGGCGTCTGCTCTGCCACAAACAGGATTTGTATACATGGTCCAGTATTTCCAGGTTCTCTCTTCAGCCTGACCAACACAGGGAGAATGCTCTTCAGATCTGGCAATGCAATGCTGGAATTAGTCAGGTCTCAGGAGTGACTTTGGACTCCCTGCCTGCCTAGGACAGCCAGGTTGTTCCAAAAGCTCTAGTTCAAGCTCTGTTGATGATCATCATTAGATCTTAGGGGGTAGAGACAGGAGGACAGTCAGGGTGTTTGCTTCTTTGCCCACAGGCTAAGACAACAATGAAATTCCCAGCTTCCTGCTCAGGCAGCAGTACATGTGAGCTGATGATCAAAGCTGCCTGCCACTGGATGTCTCCAGGGGAGCTCCTGGGAGCTGACCATTGCTCACTGGTAAGGGAGCTGAATGCTGCAGCAGTTGGGTCCAAGTACTTTTCCAGCTTGCCAGCAAGAAGTGACAGTACTAGGCTTTAGTTTAAAAGTGGGCTCTACCCCAACTCTTATGAGCTCCCTTGGCTCCTTACCATGGTCCCGTCTGCGACCCGCTCCGGCTCCAGCTTGGCTTTGCTCGCCTTCTCGAAGCAGTCAGCGTCTGGCCCGTGAGGGGTCATCATGCTGTGCAAGCTGCCGCCTCCCGGCTGGAAACCTTCCTCCTTTGCTTCATAGTGGCCTTTGATGAGCCCCATGAACTCGCTCATGCAGTTCCCTGCAGGAGGCAAAGAGAAGAGGCTGCAAAGAACGGTGCTTGGGAGGGATCACAGACAGGCTGTGAGCTCCTTGAAACCCATGAGCTAAACTGGGCCAAGCAGAGGGTGGACTGGAAGTTTCTGGACAGGGTATCATGCTAGGGGACTTTAGAGAACCTAAAGGCAATGCTTGTAAAGTTGTACAGGATTTTACTTCCTGAATTTAGAAACAGAGCTCCCTGATGAAGGAAGTTCATTAGAAATCACCTTAATGAAGGGGGTTCCACCAATCCCTAAATGATGTTGTTAGACCTGTGCTTTTCCTGCCATCTTGAGCTATGTTAGTAACACACCTGCATAAGGACTGCATGGTGCAACCTGATTTTACAGACTTGGATTAGGGATTGTGAGGCATTGGAAAGGAAGTTCAGGAATGACCCCTGTGTTACAGACACAGTCTACCTGATCAAGTCTTATGAGAGAGTTTGCTCTGCTGTCCCAGGTTATAAGCAGGAAATTATTTTGATAATCCTCTTCTACCACCTCTAGTGCAGTCAGACACTTCACAACCTTACGCTTTTAATTCATGCATTATCTGCCTACTTCTCTACATCCACTGTATGCCCAAAGACAAGGATCCAAATCTGTCCTTCCCTGAGGAAGAATAACTTCCAGTAGACCCTCTGAAACCACTAAAATAACATACCACAAATGTAGGCAAGGATGGTTATATGTAATTGTTCAGTACTTACTGAGTTATGCTCCCTGTAAGGAAACTATTTAACACCTGTCATCCAAGCTTTCAGCTTTCCTACACCTGATGTGACTAAACAATATGGCAACTTTCTGCTCAGCATTTAGTTTTTGCAAAACCAGGACATGCTTCCCTAGCTATTTTATATATAGCCGTTTTTAACCACTAGTTCAATCCTTGTTAAGTACAATCCAGAGTCTGAAATGTTTAACAGCAAAACTAATTTAGCTCAAAGCAGCGTTGGCCTATATATGTATGCAAACATTCATTAATTTTCATTCCAAGTTGTCAGTGTCTCATGTAGGACTGGATAGTTACAAGATTTTCATTGAACCGCTCATGTACTGCACTTGACGCATTTAAACCGCAGTACAGACCCTGAGAGCTGGATACCAATTTGTCTGCAACAGAAATTTTAATATCTCTTAGGAAGACTGGGCAGGTAAGTAGGAAACCAGCCTGGAACTAAGGAGATGAGCAGAGTCCAGTCTCTTTTTCGCTTGCAAATTTCATATGTGAACCCAAACATCTTAGGTGTGCCTCTCGTCCCTGTTACTTAAATAGTGTTGTCTACAAGCAGGATGTTGTAAAGTTAAAATCTCTTAGTGGCCAGTAGGTATTAAGGACCCACCATCATGAGAATCACATAAGCATTCTCTCAGACAGAATTTATATATGCCCATGGTATAAAAAGCGTATCAGGGATTTTCAGTCTAAGTTCAAAAGTACTTAGGAGTAATTCACAGCCTCTAAGGATATAAATGCAGCCAGGAGAAGTCAGTATTTACAAGCTGTACAACCCCCTTAGTATGTGAAATTGTTACGGTGTCTAAGAGGAATACTTTTAAAACACCATTGCTATACTTGGAGCAAAGTTAATGAAATATAACTCTTGAGTGCATCAAAATTCTCTGAACACAGGCTTTCCACTGCACCTGAGGAGAGGAGGCAACAAAGGATTTCTGGCAAGCAAAATAAGCCCCTGGTGAAATAGTTGGAGAGAAGGGAGTTCAGCAGAACTGAACTTGTTGGAATCAATATGGCACTTCTACCCCAGAGTTGCTCAGTCCTGGTATACCTCTCTTAATGCAACAACATTCTCGTCACAGCACTAATTGCAGAAGGAATTAACATCTGCATGTCTTGATAGTTGACCATCCCAATGTCTGCCTTACTCACTCAAGCTCTTCCTCTCCCTGGCTGGGGTAGAGCAGACAACCAACCTACTCATCCTGAATTTAGTGCTCCAGCTTATGGCTTATGCTTGGTCAAGTGAGTAGCTGTGGCAGTCACAGCTGTCCTCATGGGTGCTCTTAGATCATCACAACATGGACAAGAGAAGGACAGCTCTTTCTGCCTTTTAGCTCAGAAGAAGCAAAGTTGAACAACTTCATATTTGTTATGGCACACAATGCATCCATGTAAAATTGGCACAGCTCTGCTGATGAGCAGCAACTTCATTGTAGTTAACCAGCAGTGTGTCTCACTTCCTAGGGTCTAGGAAAAGTGTCTTGGCACTAACCCAGCCAGTCAGGAGATGTGTTTTCCTGTCACCCTCATTATTGCAAATGAAAGCAGAATGACAGGGCAGGACTTTGCCTGTGGAATTTACTCAGATGATTGCAGAGCTGACTGCTATGTTTGCAAGTGCCACTAATTCTGCTGGCCTCCAAGGTGTTTGGAAATAATTTAAGTGGCAGAAGGAACTGGCTGTTAAACTGTGGTTAGTAAGTGTGCAAAAATCCTCTCAGCACTTCAAAGTGACCACAGCACGGTCACTTGATATCTTCTGGGATGGAGTCTGTTAGCTGTTGATGTAAGTGGTGCTGGATGGCCATGCTTTCCCCCTCAATCTCACAGAGCAGGGCGTCTCATCCTCTCCCTGGAAGGGCAGTCCCATGTCAGGAACTGGATTTCTAGCATCCATTCAATGCAACTTGTTGCCATGCTCTGCCAAGACGAAGCCAAAAAATTGCCAAAAAGGAACCAGGTCTGCGGATGGCAACCAAATCCAAAAAATATCAACCAAATCCAAAAAATATCAACCAACTCCCTGCCTGAGAAGCCAGTTCCTCATCACTGGCTTCTTAAATGTGAGCAATACCTCCATCACTGTGCAGGTGGTGAAGAAGGGCTGTGGAGAGCCAATTCCCTCCCTTGCTGTAACTCTGATCTCACCATACCAGTGCCAGGTCTACACCCCTCTGGGCTTCTCACTGCTTGTAATATGATATTTCCCTTTCTCCTGTTCTTTATCTATGTACTCTAATGAGATATTAAGTGATTCATGGCTGGGTGACAGGACAATATCTGACTCATTTGTACAATGCCAAGTTCAATATGCACCCAGGCTCTGTGGGAGCCCCTTGAGTACAGACACATAGACCTATGCAGAAACAATGGCCCATCACCTCTGAGTTTTCATGAGATGCTTTAAATAGGAACATCTTTGGATTTGTCTGTTTTCCAGGGAGGACTGACTGACTCCAAGAAGCTGACTAACTGAGCCAAGGACAACAAACCAGGCTGCAGCTTCCCTGCACATGCTCTCAAACAAATGGGGACTTGTTTCTTTCCTGCAGCCCTGGGCTCAGGCAGAGCCAGGGCGGCACAGACGTACGGTGGTAGTAGGGGGGGCGGAAGGTGTTGTTGGCCACCCCCCAGCGCGGGGGGAAAATGACAAAGTCAGCGAGTGCCACGCCAGCACGGGTCGTCTTGGCTGTCAGGACAGTGAAGATGGAAGGATCCTGGAAAAAAGCAAAGCAAAAAAGCATGAAATGGAGCAGGGCTCAGAGCTGTCTGCTCAGGTCACCCAGGTGGTAAAGCTGACTGATACAGCCTCTCCCTGGCCTAAACACTTTTGTCACCTGCACCTGATAGTGTCCCTGGGGGACAGCACTCAATTCCATGCTGTACAGGGAGGATGAGAAATGGGTCTGGATGGTTATTCCCTTGAGCAGCTTTGACAATCCTTCCCATCCTGGCCGTCGTAGCTGGCAGCATAGATGAGGAGGGTGGACAACACTGCAAGATGAGGTACTGCAATTCCAGGAGCAGTCTCCAACACTCCTACCACAAAACCACACCTTTTCCTTAGCCAGTTATGGAGGACAGGAACATCCTGCTAGAGGCATTTAGCCTCATGGCCCTCTTAGTTTACAAATGGAGAAGAAATTGCAGAGAAATTGTGGCTTGTTGAAATCTCTAGTCCAGTAAAATGATTTTCTGGGCTTTCATCCCAAACCTGTCCTTCCCCTGGCAGATTTTTCTGGAGTTTTAAACAATACTTTCTGTTGGTTCTCTCACTAGAAAATGCTCCAGTCTCCCTTGCACACCCATTTGCATTGCTGTGGACATCTCATCTCTCCCACTGGACTGGTGTCTTTTTTAGATGAGTTGCTTACATTAGTTTTGGCCTTAGTTATTTTCCATAAAATCTAGAAATTATTGCAATAAAAGCTGCCAGCTCTTCAAAATGAAATTCAGTGCTGGACTCAGAGGAACCAGAGGAAGGAGCCTGTCCAATAGCAAGAAATAAATCAAGGCAAGAATTTGAAGCAACGGTGTTTTTGCTGAGTTGCACAGTGTATGTTGGCATCAGTATTCATTCCTCATCCAGGGCAGAGAAATTCTATGCTAAACTGCACAGAGCTGTTTAAGAAGCTGATCAACTTCCACTCATGTCTTTGTACCACAAAGGAGGATGTCTTCTCCTATGAAATCTTGGTTTGGACCCACAGAAAGCAGCACAAAAGATTTCACACTGTTTCTTAGAGCACGACATGTTTTCTAAGAGGCACAGACCCCTGGAGCTCAGGGTGGGTTTGGGTGGTACGGTGGCCACAAAATTTTGCTTCGCCTTGCCCAGTTCCAGAACTTACCGCGTGGTCAAAAGCAACGGCATTAATGACCATGAATTTTTCCAGGTGGTATTTGTACGGCGTGTAGTTCCCATGCCAAGCTACAACATTGTAGGGGGAGTAATCCTAGCAAAGCAAAGAGACAGAGGATTACCACACACAGCTTTCCAACATGCTGCACATGTGCAGGATGCTGCTCTTTCCCAAGTGAAAGGTGGGTTTAGTACTGATGGGAGGTACACTGGCAGCTATTTAAGCACAGCCCAGTGTTGTGAGGATGAGGTTTTCCTCAGCATTTCGTCTTGGTGAACCTCAGCCTTCCCTCTGGGGTTTGGTCTCTAAGAGCTTTTGAGTACTCAGGCAGTGTTTGGGCAAGGCCAGCTGCAACACCAGCTCTGGTAAGGAAACTATGGATTTTCACAGTAGCACCAGCTCCTCATTTCTACTTTGTCACTATAAACATATGGAGGCAAAGACCGCTGTTGAGTTTTTGGACAACCAAGTCTTCACAAACACTTTTTCCCCAGACTGGGGATCCTCAGCTGGGAAAATGAATGACCCAAGAAGACAAGGGCTCAGTTCTGCTCCACATAAGTGAGCAGGAGTTTGTGAGATGACATCCCTGCTGCTGAGCTGCATATCCCAGGCCATGCACTGGCAGTCACTTCACTTCAGTATTACCTGTTCTCCCAGGGCCTCCTCACCTGCTGGGCTGCAAACAGCTTGCCCTGGTACTTGCTGATCACTGTGTAGCCCCCGGGCACCTGGCGGTCCTCGTACCACGCCACGGGCACCAGGAAGTCACGTGGGTTGGCCAGGCCATTGGCTCCTGGGAAAGAAGGACAGAAGGTGACAAAGCTCTTTGGGCAGTCTGCTAGGGAAGTGAGAGGCTGGTGCCATTTCCTGCTTTGTGGGTGCCTTTCTGTGTTATGAATGACCTGACTGCTTCTTGGCTCACCATGGAACCTGAAATGGTCATGTACTTCTTGTGCTCCAAAGAGTAGGTGATTGTAATTCATCCTAGCATTCAGGTCCGTGCTCCCTTTGTGACTAAGAGAGGTCCCACCAGTTGCCTTCTGAACAAGATTAGTACGTCATCCTCAATTAAAGGCATGTAACAACCAGGAATTAAGTGAAAAATGGAGGATGAATTGCTCTCTGTTCCTGGACATCCTGCTGACAGGATGCTTAGCCATGCAGAAGTTACGAGGCATGTCACAAGGGGGCCAAATGCATTTCTGAATGCTAACAAAGAGAGCAATAAAATAGCGATACCTACAGACTCAGGGCATACTGAGGGGTTGCTTAATGTGAAGAGTGCATTTTCAAAGTGCAAAGCACCATATGGGTGCTGGAGCATTCTTCTCCTCGTTAGTATTATTGTTACAAAGTGGTTTTGAATTTCTTGGATAAAAATGCAGACATTACTACCTGCTGCTAAGGTTTAACAGTCACTGCTTTTCTCCAGCTGTCACTTTTTACAAGTGAAAAGCGAAGTTAAAATAAAGTAAGACTGAAATACAAAGGATCTTGGTCTCTGAGGGCAAGGCGGGTAGATGGTGAGAAGAGGAGCTCTTATAATTACCACCTCCTGAAAAGGTTTACAGGCAAGTGCAGACTTTTTCTTTTCTCCAGAAAGTAAGCCTTATAATAGGTTCCTGCCTTCTGGAGACAAAAAACCCCCAAAAAACTCCAAACCAAAATCCAAAAGAAAGTATAACTGTGTCTGAAAAACTAGCTAATGGGAAAACTTATTACAAACAGGCTGGGCAACCATATCAATAATCAAGTGGGGGATGGCAGAAAGCTGCAGCTGACTAAAAGGCAAGCTGCTGAAAAACACTGTAGGCTCCATGTGGAAAATGATATGCCCAGAATGTCACACAGAAGAGATGCTCAAGTGGGGTTCCACTGAACAGCTGCAGATTGGGTTGGTTCTCCACTGAAAGAAGGACCAGCTTCACTTTCACCATGGCTGTGAGATACAAATGCCCCTGAATGCAGATGTGCCACATCAAGCTTGTTACTGATTGATAATACCACTTAATTTGCCTGAAGCATGGCTAGTCCTCTAGGTCATGCTGAGAACTAAAAATATCTAGTGGGGAAAAAAACCCCAATCCAACCTAAATCTAAACAACCAACCCCAAAACACCAGTCTGAAAGTGGAGAACTGTTGGCACTGGTTTTGTAGTTATTTTAGCTGTTACAAGAGGAGTTTCACTTCCCTTCCCTGGGACAATCTTAGTAGAAGCAAGCAGGAGGTGTTTTTCTCAGAAGATAAATTTGGAGGCCAGTACCCAAGGGATGAGGAAGGTGACATAACCTGAGCTGAGCACTGCCAGAAAGCTGACTGGGCAACCACAATGTGGGCAGCAGGCCTTCAGATGCTGTGTCCCCTCACAATATCTTTGTCATGGCAGCAAGAGGCCATGCCTTCATGATCTGTGACTCTGCACAGAGCAGGAGGCATCTGGCACAGAGGATCTGTGATTTCTGAGAGCTAGACCTGCACTTAGTGAAAGTAGATCCTCCCCAGATCCACCACATGGGGATGTGAATGTCTTGCTGGTCCAAGTCCTGTGCTGCTCATTTTATTGGTTTAGAATTCTCCAGAGGAAGCAGTTTCTGACTCTAGAGCTCCAAGGTTCCTCTGTTAACAGAAGCAGGGGGGAAAAAACCACTTGATTAAATCTAAAATGGGCCTTCAGGAATATCTCATTTTCAGTTGCCTCTGAAATCTGCCCTTCCTTTCACCAGGAAAATTCTCTCCTATCACTCCAGTTTATGCCATTTCTGTAAGCACGAGGCATTAGTGGTGATGGCCTCTTGGGTTTCTTTTGGTAGGAACAGTTTCAGAGCCAGCAGATGGGGACACGCTGACCAGAACTGAAAAGAAAACAACAGGAAAGAGGGTGGGGGACAAATGGTTCCTTCAGTGCCAGGGGAATCTCTGGACAACTAACGTGTCACATTTTTGGGGCTCTTCTGGGAAATAACAGTGCTGGAATGGAAAACAACTCTTTGAAGCAGCATGTGCATGGGAGGATGTGATGGATTTGGGCTTGTAATTCATGCCTGTCCCTATGGAATTCACTGCAGGTGTAACAGGAGATCATTACCAATGGGTCCCAGGTCAGGCAGCTCGAAGTGTGCCCCATACACCTCCAGGATGTAGCCTCTGGTCTCTCCAAACACCTCCACACTGAAACGCATTCCTTGCTGGAAAATAAAGAAAGATACTAGGATCCTCCCAGGCCTTTGCTGACAAACCATGAGCAGCTGAGTGCAGGAGTTGGCTTGCTTCAACCTCTGGCTCTGAGCCACAGGCAAGGTGCATTCAGCCCTTACCTGGATGACACAGATTTCATTGGGCTCCACTAGCATCTTCCCAAACTCAGTTGTGATGAGCAGTTTTCCTTGCTGGGGCACTGTGGAAACAAAATGCAGGCAGAGGATCCGAAGTAGTGTGGTGATTGCCACCTTCTCTCTCCCTGTCAGAGCACCCAGGCTCCAAGGAAGAGCAATGGGCCCTTCTTGGCACAGTTACACAAACAGTCTGGGCTCCCATGCAGACTCTTGCAGCAGAGACATGTGCACTGGAGTGAAGCTTCCTGGCCAGCTCCATCATCCCCATGTCACAGAAGGTACTTGGATGAGCCAAAGCTTTGTGGCCCCTTGGTGTAAGATTTGCACCACAGTCCAAATAAATGGGATTTGATACATTTGGGTCCATACCTCTCTGTCTCACAATCTTCATACAAAACAGTGCACGTACCCATCTTTGTCAGGACTGTGGCAGTGTGAGATGTCTGGGAATAACTGCTTCCTGAGGGTAGAAGCAGTACTCTGCTAACATCTGCATTGTTTTCCATGACTGTTCTGGCACAGGAGAGCTCACATTTTGACTTGAAAAACTAGCAGATTTACAAAACCTGCCCTGGCACTTTTACTTCACAGTAGTGAGGGAGGTGAGTGAGAACAATTTAATAGCTATTTGATGGAACAAATGTTCCTGTTGGTGTCCCGAAGGCATTCCTGTTCCTTACTCAAGAAAGATACAAGCAAATATCTGCCTTCTGATACCACTCAGAATATTTTTCAGCATGTGTGGACTTTATGTGTCAACCTCCATGCTCGCTGTGGCAGTCTGGTTGCCTGAGGCTGGCACAGCATGGGAGCTAAGCTGCCGTGCCAAATAATATTGGGCTAAAGCAACAAAGGCATCCAACTGTAAGCTGTTCTGAAATCCTGAGGTTTATGATTTCCAGAAAACCTCTGCCTGTGGCGTGTCTTATACCAGTCTGGGGAGCCCTGGGAAATGATCCCTGAGGTAGCTGGGTCACTGCTCAAAAAGCTGAGGTCTGGCACAGGAGCAGAGCTGGTGCCAGACCACCAAATCAGCATGGCATGGGGGTGAAACCAACCCTCTCCTCCAAATCTTGGCTGTAGAGCCCCAGGCTCTGGAAAAACAAAGAGGCAGGCAGGTGGTAGCCCAGGCAGAACCACCTGGAGGAACAAAGAAGCCAAAGCATCAACTCACCAATCAGGAAGTCGCCATCGGAATTATAAAGGCATCTAAAGAAAAAGGGAAACAGTAAGGTTAAGGTGCCATAAGCCCCATGCATTTGTGCACACCACAGCCACGGCTGGGGAGGTTTGAGCTGGGAGACTGACATGGCAGAGTTTCCCAAATTCACAGAATATTCTGACTTGGAAGGGACCCACAAGCATCATCAAGTCCAACTCTTAAGTAAACGGCCCAGCCTGGAAGCAGGATGTTCTCTGACCTCTGCCAGGTCCCTGCCCTTGTACTCATGGGCACATCAGCTGTTGTAAGCTGGGGAGTGGGGCTCATTTCCCCCCTGAGCCCCTGCAGCGAGCAGCAGTGCCTGCTGCATGTGTGTTGAATTCTGAGGAGCACCTGGAGGACCTAAATCCAAGACACCTCCTCTTGCTGCACCCCATGTCCAGCTGCCTACTTCTCTTGGTGGTTCCTCAGGCACTTCTCCAGTGTCTGACCACAACCCACTGTGGACATGGAGAACACGTTTGCCTGTGCACACAGGAGCACAGGACATACAGGGACGCTGGGAGCTGGACTCCAGGTGGTGGCAGACAGACAGACAGCCTGGAGCAGCCTGAGCCCCCAGCGCAGCGGGCACTGACCTGTCAGTCATGGAGGTGTTGCAGACAAAAATATGGACGGCGATGCCATTGCGTCCTCGGGGCTCGCCAGCCCCACACAGGGTGTGCAGTCCCTGCAGGCAAACCCGAGGCACCAGCAGTGAGCAGAAGGCAGGGCAGCAGGGGCAGCCCTCGTTCCTCCCCTCTCCCCTCCCGCTGGCTGGGTCTCACCTCCTCTCTCACTTCCCTCACTGTCCCCAGCCTTCCTCTGCGTGGCCCTTTGTCAAATGCATTGGATTCATTTCAATATAATAAAGGTTTCTTAAAATCCATGTAAGCTGGGGTTTTCCAGCCAAGGGTCTGGGGAAAACTGAGGGCTGGGGCTTTTTTCTTTCTTTAAGAGTTCCTTGAAAGTCAATGAAGAAAATCAAGCCCACTGCCAATTGCTTGAAATCTGCAATCCTCTCCCCTCCCATAGATGCTCTGCAAGCCCAGTGGTTTCAAACATGCCAATATTACCCCAGTTCTGAGCATCTTGTGTGCCCCACCACCCCCTGAGGGGAAAGAGAGATGGAGGATGCCCAGGTGCCCTGGTTCCCCAACTTACACTGACAAAGTCCATCTTGTTCTGAGGGGCTTTGGGAATCTCAAAAGGTTTCCATCGCAGCTAGATTGCAGCAAACAAAAAACAAGAAGGAGGTGCCAGTGATCAGAACACAAATAGTGGTAATTCAAAAGAAAGTAGAACCCTGTCCTTCCCCTGCTTCTCCTTGCTGAGCTGTCTCTTTCCTCTCTTTCCTCGTTGCCTTGATCATCTGGTTTACAAGTGGTTTTGTTGTTGCTGTGGTTTTTTTTTTATTTAAAAATATTTATTTGGGGGGGCTTTTAAAATTTTTAATCATAATTTTGTAAAGTAATTGGCAGGCCTGTGTAGTGCCAAGGTCAAAAAAATCCTATTTAAAATCTGTCTCTATTAACAACACTTTTGAGAGTGAAAAAATTCAGATAAGCCAGCTTTCCACAGTCAAATTGTTATGGTCCTGTGCTCCATGCTAAATGATTCAGTCCTTCTGTGACCCAAACGTGACATTTTTGTTTGCTCCACCTCATTTTCCCCACATCCAAAGCAGAAATAGCTCTGCCTGCATGAGCAGGAGCCATGAGCGGCACTAATTACTTCTTGCAAAGCCTATCGAGGTCCTCAGGCAGAAAGTGCCAGAGGAGTCCAAAATATTTGCTGGATTTGAATCCACCTGCATCCTCTCACAAGAAGTTCCACAGTTTATATTTGTCTGGAGCTTTTTTGTTTGTTTGGTTGGTTTGTTTTTGTTTGGCTGGTTTATTACTGTGACATTTGTTACTGGTATTTGGTTTTTCCCTGCCTCTCAATCATAGTTTCCCTTTGTAATCTCTGTTCCAGTCTGGAGAGCTTTCTTCTGTTTCAGCATTTCTTGCTCAGATGTCACCCCATTTTTTTTCATCACATTTGACTCCTTTTCAGTTCTGTCATCTTTTATAATTCTGCCATTGTCCTTGGGTAATTTTAAAGGGTCATTTTCCCCATTGACTTCAATGGGCTTTGCATAAGGTGCCTCCATATGGCATTTTTTTAGATGGATGAGGACTGCTGAAGCTCCTTAAGTACCTGTGTGAAACACAAAGCATCTCAGGGAAGAGTAGGTGCTGTCCAGCAAAGTGAACCTTGTCTCTGGCTTTGCTTCAGAGAGGATAAGAAGGAAAGCAGGAGGGTGGCTCCCACTTACTGCCAGGAAATAACTTTCCTTAGACAAAAAAACGTACTACACATAAATGGTTTCAAATGCTTGAGAGCTGGGCATCTTGGAATTACTGTAATCATAAATAATCATAAAGGTGCTAAAGGACATCAAGGATGGATGAGGTGATAACAGAAGTCATTGGAGCTTTATCTGGGAAGGAGCACCAGAGGCATGTAAATATGAGCCTGTCACTGCTCCTTGGTCAATGGCTGGAAAACATATTCCAGCAGATCCAGGAAATTATTTAGACAAATGGTGAGGCTGCCGGGAGGCTGGAAATTAGCTGATCATGATGCATCAAAGGGCAAAACCTGAGAGAAGTGAAAACCAATGACCATGAGATGATGTTGAGAGGAGAATGGCAACAGATTAGCAAAACCAAATGTTCTGGGGCTGGCAGGGAAGAAATCATGATTAAAGACAATGGCAAGGCTGTAACAGAGGAAGACAAATACCATCTCTCTGTTTGAATCTCCAGAATGAAGAGAGATTTCCCACAAGGGCTGCAGAGAAATGGGCTGGCAGCCAGCAGCCTCTCCAAAAGCACAGGGAGGGAGAGGATGGATGGCAGAGACATGCAGCTGCTCTGCTGGCTGAGCTGGGGCACGAGAATTTCATGGGGAGGCACTGAAGGAAGGAGAAGAGAGAGCAGATTAAAGGTGGCCAGCAGGAGCCCCCAGGGGAGCTGCCAGGTAGCACAGATCTAACCCTGTGGCACTGTAGCCGTGCTGGGAAGCAGCACAAGGATCTGCCAAGATGGGAAACAACGAGCATGGAGAGCTGTCCTTCCTTGGGGGACCGTGGGGAGGAACAATGGACAGGTGGCAAACAAGGAAACCATGGCTCCCTCAGACCTCTTGCAACTCAGTGCCTTTGCTGGGTTAGTTTAACATTTGACTGAACTCCTGGCAGGACCAGGGCTCCTTCCAGCATGGTTACCTGGTTGGGGTCAGGCTGAATTTCATCCCAGTCGTGTGTCAGGTGGCCCTCCTCGAGAGGTTTGAAGGGTTTGTGGCAGACTGAAGGCAGGATTCGATACAGCCAGCTACAAACAAGGAAAACACCTGGGTTAGCCTGGGGAAGAGGTTAAATCCTCTGGGTGGCTGCTGGCTGATTGAGCTCCTAGAATAACATTTACATGGGTGGCAAGTGGAACAAGAGGTTTATTAAATATCAAATTAGTAATATTAATATTAAGATTACATAGCAAACAACAGCTCACAGCCAGAGGTATCCAGAGAGATGGCTTTTATTATGGGCTCTAAATACAAACATATCCTGCTTTATATAGGTAAATGTCTGTGTGTATTTACATGTAATTACTTACATGTAAATACACACAATTCACATTCACCCAAATGCATATGAAAAAATAAAGATACAGCCTTTTCTGTTGCTGAAATACAGCAATCTCACAGTTGAAAAAAGAAGCTTGTTTAAAGCAGCTACAAAGCAGCTCGAACAAGGCAGGGATGAGCAGTGTCCAATGGAAAGAACAGAGGAGCTCTCTGGAGACAGCCTGTATCTGAATTTGGATGCCTTACAAAAAGTAGCATCCCTTGCTTGGTTGGGCATGCCCATGCAGCAAAGGCCAGAGTTTTATGTGATGTTTCCCGCTGCTGCAGGAGGTCCCCCATGCCTCTGTCACTGCCTGGGACCGTCACTCTCCTTCCTTGCTGCCTGCAGGGGCTGTGGGCCCTGCCAGCACTGCCACTCCAGCATCCACACCCCCTGCATGCTGCAGCCAAGCCCAAAGCTGGGCTTTCAGTCAGGTGAGAGAGCAGAGGGGATCAGAAAAGCCTGAGCTAGGCAGGGCAGCCCATGCTTGTGATGTGCTAACAGTGGTGGTTCCAGTTTGGGCAAGTGGGAGAGGGGAGGACGGAGCTCTCCCTTGAGAGCTTGAAAAATTCCATCAAGGACAATTTCGTGCAGCAAACAATGATTCATCCCTTTCCCACGCACACTGAGAGCTGGCACCAGCCTGAAGAGCAGAGGCATCTCAGATGATGCATTTGCCTTTCATTTGAACAAGCAGGAAAAGGGACAGAAGAGCCACAGTGGGAGAAGCAAAAAGAGAAACCCATCTTCTGCAATCTGGTTATGGCTGGAGCATGACAACCGGGACAGAGCTCTGGGAAGCTTGCTGCTGGCTGGAACAAGCTGTTCCCAGCACTGCTGAGGTGTTAAAGATCATGCTGGGTCCTGGCACTTTTCTGAGGCCCTGGGCAGCCCCAAAATGAGAACAGACTGATCTAGCAGCTCACTGGCCCCAACCAGTGTGCAGGAACATCCCTTAGGAGGAAAGAATCTTTCTCAGAGGCTTGGCTTTGACACTGTGCATCATCAATTGCTCACCAGTGCCAGGGCCAGGGGTGATCACTCCATAGAAGCAGCAGGGCTGAAACCCCGAGGTTGTTTCACACAGCACACAACCTATTCAGGACTCCGTGGTCCCTCTGAGCATCCCCCACCCTCCTCACTTTGCTCAGAAAACAACTTTGTTTCCCACCCCAACCACCCCTTGCTCAGCATGTTTTTAACCCACTTTCCCCACCAAAGCCCTTTCTCTCCTCACCCGTGGTCTTCTGTCCTTGGCCCTTTCCCAGAGCACAGCAGAGGTTTTTTACCTTTCTGGGCCTGCAGGAAGCAGTGCTGGCACTGAGGCAGCCTCTCCCCTGCTCCCCAGAGCCCAGCCCAGTGCCACATCCCCCCAGTGCCGGGGTCACGGTACCTTCTCCTGTTGGTGGCGCGGGGGCAGGTGAAGGCAGAGCCCGAGAGCTGCTCCGCGTACAGGCCGTAGGGACACACCTGGGGGTTGTTCTGCAGGGGGACAAGGACAAAGGAGTGAGGCAGTGCCATGGAACGTGGCTCTGAAGCCTCCAGCAGAGCACTGAGCAGGGCACCCTGGTGCTGTAGGGTGCTGTGCTCTCCTGGGGCTGTGCTTCAGCTCCAGTGCTCGTGTGCTCTTGCTCCTCTGAGCACCAGCCAGACCCCAAACACCATTCCCACACACCACAGAAGTGCCCAAGGGAGTCAGCACAGCCACTGAGGCTGCAATAGAGTAAGCTGCAAGGGGCAGTGCTGCACAGGGTTAGAAACAGGGAATTATCAGGGAAAAGGAAATAATCCCCAGTGAATACAGACTGAAAAGCACACTGGTGTTGAGCACAAACTTTTCTCAGACCAAGTGTTCAGAGGGGCTACCCCAGAGCATCATGTCTGGCTGCCTTTCCAAAAGGCTAATCAAGACACAGAGGCTGAATGCACTGAATTCTCCCTTCTCCTGCCCTCTGCCTACAGAAGCAGTGCCCAGAGCAGGGGTTCTGGTGTTGTACTGCTTCCTCCTGACACTGCTGCTTGCTGCCCAAGAGCGTCAGTGACCTGTGTAGGAGCCTTTGCTTTCCTGCAGGGTTTCTGCACAGTGAGAGTCCTCCTTTGGAGTACAAAGGGGGCATTACCCCCTTTGCAGAGCTGTGGGTACAACTAGCACAGGTTTTACCAACCCTTATGAGTTCATAACTGGAGGACAGAGTCCTCCTTTTCAGAGAACAGAAACTAAGCATTTTGATCTAAGTAGGCCACCATCTACTTGTTTGAGATCAGCAAGAAGCAAAGACATCTGAGAACTGCAGGGAACACCCCAGTGGGACAGTCATACACCATTTGCTATCCCATCTCCCTCCTGCAAGGTCTACTATAGCATCCTGTATCCTGCTGCTGAGCAGAGCAGCCATCCATACAGCATCAAACCCTGCCCTGAGGTGGGCAGAGGGGAGAGCTAAAGCTCTCAGTGTGTGTGTAGCCTCCAGCCCTCCAGCTCCATTTTGTCAGTACCAGCATGCAGCGAAGCAGGGGGATCAATAACCCTTGGAATTTTTAACTTAGCCAGCACTACTGCAGATGCCAGTCTTATAAATACTGCATCGGAGAAAGGATCCACTCCTGGGACTGAAAATCTTTTTTGTCTAACTTGTTTTCACATTTTTCTATTAACTCTTTTGATACAGAGTCCACACTCTGTCCAGATGAGAGCACCTCAGCCAGGAGCTGGAGGAGTCCGCTCTGCAAAGTGGTGCTGCTGTGGAAATCCTCAAAGAGCACATCCACCAGATCCCACTGCCTTTTCAGCAGTCACTATTATTGATCTTCCAGTTTTAAGTGCCTATATCTTACCTTTTTTCTAGCCAGCCTCAGTAACAAGACACTGCACCAGCCAAACTACCAGCCTGAGCCAGCACAGCAGTTTGTCTTTCTTGTGAGCACACCGTGGGCTGCCATGCACACCTAGGGGACATTTGCATTCACCATGTCCCTGTGTTGTGTGTTAGTGTCCTCACTGGCACAAACATGCAAAATATCAGAACTGGGGAAATCCAGGAAGCTCAGGAAAAGCAAAAGGTCTCCATTTGACCATAACTCTACTGGCCTCTCTGCACAGATGGGGAAGGGGAGCACCAAGGGATGTAATTGGCAATTGGTAATTAATTGGTAATTAGCACCAAGTCATAGAATCCTAGAATGGTTTGGATTGGTAGGGACCTTAAACCAACCTGCCATGGACAGGGTCACTTCCCACTTGAGCAGGCTGTTTAAAACCCCATCCAACCTGATCTAGAACATTTCCAGGGATGGGCTGTTCACAGCTTCTCTGGGCAATCTGTGCCAGTGTTGCACCATTCTTGTAGCAAAGAATTTCTTCTTAATATCTAATCTAAGCCTGCCTTCTCTTGGGTTAAAGGCATTCTCCCTTGCCCTATCCTCTACATGCCCTTGTGAAAAGTCCGCCTGCAGATCCCTTGCAGCCCCATTTAGGTACTGGAAGGTGCTATAAAATCTCCCTGGAGCCTTCTCTTCTTCAGACTGAACAGCCCCAACCCTCTAAAACTGCCTTCATAGCAGATGTGCTGCCAGCCAAGTCCCAAGATTTCGGGAGACCCAAGGGAAGCCACAGGCAGCCTCAGAGTGTGTGCTGGTGTAAAGGAGGCCAGCACAAAAGGAGGTGAGGGAGGCTTAATTCTTCAGGGTTTCATTTTTCACCTTTGGGCACCAGGAGGGTAGCACCACATTTGTTGCAATTCCTTCCCTTAAAACAGAATGACCCCATAACATTTACTGTCATCAAACTTGTTCAGAAGTTACTTTTAAAAATGAATCTGTCAGTTTATTACTGCAGGTATTTATTTATGTCCCCTCCCTACAGAGAAGCTTCTCCCCTGGCAAAGACTTGTATGTCAGCTTCATTGAACCCCATTCCTACAGAAGTTGTGAAATCTGCCTCTCCTGCATGAACATATCTCTCTGCCAATCTTCAAATTTCTGCTCTGGTTTAATCCAGAGCTGGTGGCTTCCTTCTCAGTGTGGCTGAGTCACTTGTATTGCAGACTCCTTTAGGAAAAAAATCCCTGTTGCTGAGCAGAGGTAATTTAGGCAGGTCTTAACACCCAAGGTGAAACTTGGAAGCTCACAAATAACTTAAAATAGAAAGTATTAATGGAAATCTTTAGTTCTGAATTCTGCCAGCATCTTATTATTCCAGTCTGGTATAAAGAAGACTGCCGGAAATTTTCATGGTGGCAGAGAGAAAGGAAACATGTTTAGATGAAAAGAAGCCAAAGGATTAGATATTCACTCAAGAGTGCATTTTGATAAAGCACTTAAAAAACCCTCAGTACCTGTCCCTCTGGTAAAGCTCCTGGGCAGCGTGGATCCTCAGAAGCATGTTCATTTCCAAATCCAGACATGTACTGTAAAACAGACCACACAGCTCATCACTGTTTTGAAAACACAATCAAAACCTCTCCCAACCACCCACCCATTGCTTTCCCATGCATTTTTCCAGGCTCTTTGTATGCATTAAGACTTTCTCAAGTGATCTGCTTGCGTGTTGCCACAGACCATTTTCACAGCTCCTGGACTTGCTTCGTTAGCTAACCGTGTGCTGGGCTGGGAAGCACAGACAGGAATTGCTCTCCTAAGGCTGCATGTCTATTTTGACAGCATTCTGCTCCATAAAGGTACGTGAGAAATAACCCAAATATCACATATACTGTCAGACTCAAGGACAGCAGGGTGATGGATAGGAAGAACTGTGCACCAACATTATGGATGTGTGCTAGCACCATTCACGTTCAATCTGACTTTGCTTCAATCATGGGTGTTCCAAAATCTCCAGATTGCCTTGCAAATTTGTTCACTGGGTCCTCAGATTCTTAGGGAATTAAATTGGGAATCATTTGGTTGCATGCCTTGTGATAAATCCCCATGCTCAAAGAAAAGGTCAGGTTGTAGATGGGATGGGGGATGAAGGGAAACACAGCCAAGTTAAACTGTGTCCCTGATCTGCCCTACAAAAGTGTTGTCCTGTTGGGCATGAACTGTCCACCATGGTAGTAAACAAGGATTAATCCATAACTGGGTGATTTTCTGGGTCTCTAGGGCAGTGAATTCCCAAGATACCCACAGATGGAGCAGACATGGTCAGCTCTCATGGTCTGAGCATGGCTAAAGGCCACAGGATAGAGTGGGTGCAGATCCTGGCTTTGCAGCACAGGGAAAAGCCCTGCAGCAAGCCTGACACACATGAGGGAAGCAGGAATAACAGAGACCTTGGCTTTGCACTGTCAGAAATGCAAATACAGTCCCTTCAGATGCTCCAGGATGCCACAGAGCAGCTCTGTTGAACTCTGCATGAGCACAGAGGTGTTTCTTGGCAGCGGCTGGTGGTTCAGCCCCTTGGCCTGGGAGGGAGTTAAATATTAATGCTGCCCTCTAACAACTGCAGGAGGAGCGGGGCTGCTCATCAGCCTTCAGACAGCAGCGCCAGGATGGCAAAGCCCAGGAGCCCTCAGGCTTGGCTGTCACACATCCTGGCTGTCCCCAGCACTGAGCAGCCCTGGCAGGCACAGGGACAATCCTCAGCGTGGTATGACCCCCCAGGAGGCACAGGTGTGAGATTAAAGTGGACAGACCTGGTTATAGAAGCCCCTATAACCTGGTTTATTTTATATATAGCATTACAGTGCCTGGATTATTCCCCCCAGGGGTGCTCAACCTTGGGCAATTTGCAGCCTCCTTATAATTTTCCCAGTGTAGGAGACACTCATAGAGCAAGCCTGAAACCTCCAGAGAAATCATGTGTTTCCCTCAGGCTCCTTTCAGCGACCTGTAAGAGAAGGCCATTCCCAGGGGCCCAGGCTGGCTGGAAGCCCTGCTCAGCCCGAACCTGAAAACATCCCGGTTTCCCTCGGTGCAGGGAGGATATTTCTCTCGTCTTGTAAATGAATATACATCGCTAGGAGCTGCTCTCCGCCGGGTTCTGCGAGAAGCATATTGATATGCAAAGCAGTAGGTCACCTAAGCAGCCTTGGCAAATGTATTGTATTGGAACATTCCCCCTCCCCGCCCTGTTTTTCTTCCTCCCTCCCTCCTTTTGAACGGAAATGCAGCAATATCTGATGGGACTGCAGCAGTTCCAGAATTAACTGAGACTTGCACACCGCATCCTCCTTCACCGGTAACACTGAGCTTGTCCCAGCATTTGCCTTCGGGGCAGCCCTGTGAAAAGGGGAGGAAAGAGGGAAGAGGACGAAGAGGGAGCAAGCTGATTTTCTGGAAGCACAGCCAGCAAGGTTCCACAGGCTCTGCTGAATGCTGATGGAGGGCTGGGAGGGGACAGCCGGCGGCTCTTCGGAGGGTTTGTGCCCCTGGCAAGCGCCGTGTGCTCCCCGGCAGCCCCTGTCACACTGCTGGGGCGAGGGGGAAAGGAAGCACAGGGATTTTGCTGTGACAAATCCATCCCTTGTCCTTCGGGCTAAAAAGCTGGGGACCTGCACATCCGAGCTGCCCATCCACATCCCCAAAAGTCCCTTTACCTCTGCTTGCTGGGCCAGAGGAAAGAAAGCAAACAGCTCGGCAGCAGCAGCTGCTCTGTGCCCCAGCACAGCGATGCCAGGGGCACTTCCCACCGGGCTGGGAAGGATGCTGGGATGCAGAGCTGCTGCCTTCCCCGGCTGCACCAGGGGCTGCAGGGGGTGCCACTGCCCCGCTGCCTCTGGGGGGGCAGCAGAAGCTGCTGCATCATTGTTGGGTCAAATAAATTATTTCTTGCCAAGCAAAAAAAAAAAAAAAAAAAAAAAAAGACCAATTCTCAGGTAACTGCATCGAGGGCTGAAAAAAAGACATTGACAGGACTGCAGCCACTGGAGGGGAGACGCCTTGCTTGGTGATTTATCACCCTGAGTGTGGCTCCAAGACTTTTGCCTAGAGATTGGATGTGCCTTTTCTTATTCCCTGTTTCATTTTCTCTTTCCCTGTGGCATACCTCAGAGAAGCTTCCCTCCTCTACATGCCCACAGGGAGTTGGTGTCAAACATTATCTGGGCTCCCAAAAAGCTGTGCCACATGTGCTCCCTGCATGCCTTGGAATCATCATGCTCCAGGGCCCTGGGGCACCATGCAGGGACCCTGCTGATACAGGCTGGTGGGAGCAGTGGTGAAAGGGCCAGGCACATCACGGCCTTTCTCCCTTCCCATCCTCCAAGCCTGTGACATGTAGCCAAAATTATTATTCTCAGTATTTATTATGTATTATTTATCTACCTCCCACCTCTCATTTCCCATTTTGTGCTGCACAAGGTGCCCCCAAGCCAAGGGAAATTATCTCTTTCTGCCTGCCCAGCAGCAGAGCGTCCTTCCTGGGCTGAAAAATCTGTGAAAATGGAAACCAACTGTTCTGTGTGAAGTGGTACCATGATTTGAGTCCCAGAGCACTTCCCCCTACATCTCTACCTGGCCTCTACAGTTCCCAGATAAGTTATAGAAATCTCCAGGCTGGGTAGGTTGATGGGCACTCTTGTAATTGAGCAGCTGGTTTCTCTGTTACACAAAATAGTCTCTGTGGCTCTTTGTTTTCAGCCCTGCTTTTAACTACTGTTGTTATTTTGTTCAAGATCCTGTAGATTTTTATGCCAACAGAACCTTAGGTATTCATCTGACTCCACTTTGGTTTTTGTTTTGTAGTTTTTCGATAAAATGAGAGAGATAAAAGCCCAGCACAGCATAAAAAATTCAGCACAGCTCATTGATTGGAATAACTGGGATGTAAAGCAGAGTGCTCGCAATGGGTGTCGTGCTCTGACCTATAAACCATAACCTTTTGTTCTCCAGATTAGACAGCAGGCATGGGAAAAATGCATTTGAAGTCTGAACACATAGTCTGCAAAGTAATTAAGACCCTTCTTCAAACACTGCATAATATATTTCTCTATCAGCTCCTGCTGCAGGACACAGGGAAACAACATTCCTGTCTCAACGAGAAACATGGCACTTTTTATCAGCTCAGTCCAGTCAGCCCTGCAGTGTTTAACACAAATGCAGAAACATTGACATGAGCATTTGGGGCAATGGGCAGGGCAGGTCTCTCACCCTCTGTGTGGGGCTCCACAGCCTCCTGGCAGGCTGAAGCCAAAGCACACAAACCAGAGCTCTGCCCTGGTGCTGCAGGGCCAATATCCCCAGACAAAGCTGCCACCTCCCCTGACATTTCAACATCCCTGTACTCCAAAAGTGCTGGAGATGGCCCAGGGCCAGACCTTTCCTGAAAGGACCTGCTCAGCTCTAGGCTGGGACATGACATCTGCAGACAGTAGGAGAGAGGGATGGATGCCAGGGAGTGGAGAGGAAGGGTAAGCCAGCAGTTTTGGAGGAGAAGTGCCAAGAGAGGGTGAAGCTGGTGAGGTGATGACGGGGTAGGGACACATGTGACGTCCCAAAGAGGAGCTGCTGGCAGAGCAGCCTGCTCCCATGAGCGGCTCAGGGCAGGCCCACGCTCAGCCTGCAGCCACAGCCACAAGGTGTTAGGGCTTCTAGGAGTGAGGCAGAGATGGACATGGAAGATGCAGTCACAGCCATGAGATGAACCAGCTGGATCCTCATCTGGAATGGCGCAGGGACAAGGCTGTCCTGCTGCTGAAGGCGGATAGTGAGAGCTGGGAAGTGTCATGGACAGGCAGGGAAGAAGCACAGTGAAATCCTAGTGTTTGAGGAGACAGGACTCCTCAGAGGGGAATGAGTGCTGTAAGAGCACTGTGTAGAATAATGAGCATTACAGAAGGTGGGGAAGGAGCACATTCTTGTATCTCCAGAACCAGGCTTAGTAACAATAACATCCCAAAAGTTCAGGGAGAAATATGATGATCCTACACAAGTTCCTGAGACTCACCATGTCCTGGGGTGAGGCCTTGCCCCTCCTGCATGCTGCTCATGCACCCCAGTGGCCCTGGGGCAGCTGGCTCCCCATAACAGTGGTGAGGTGCTGATGAGATTCAGGGTTGCAAGTCTCATGTTCCTGTGCTTGAGCCACAAACCCCCCTGTCACACCCTCCTCCCAAAGCTGCCCCATGCTCTGGCAAATGGTGCAGGGAAAGCTCCTGCCAGCTGCCCTGCTGGGGCTGGGAGAGGAGGGCATGGGCACAGCCTGGCAGCTCCAGGTGCCCTGCAAGGGGCCCTGAGGAACAGCCCTGAATGGAGCCGCTGCTGGGGCTGCCAGGATTGCAACATCTGGGCAGATGTTGCCAGCCAGATTTCATAGGCTGAGGGGGAAACACCCCCTGGCAAACAGGACGGGAGGAGGGGCACATGCCAAAGGTGGGGAAAGAACAACTCCCACCATGAAGAGGTCCTGACCAAGAATGATTTCCAAAGGAGCTGAAGAGGGAGAGAAATCCTTATTTATAGATGAAACACAGCAAAATACTTCATCCCAAGAAAGCTTTAAAAACACACCTTGGCACACAAAAGAGTGGCACAATAAAATGAAACAGCCCCAAAAAGTTAGTGTGAGCAGAGAAAGGGTTTCTACAGCCAGCACTGGTGGGTTCCAGGCACCCAACCTCTTACCTGCAGGCCCGTCATCCTCTCCTGGTTATCCTCCTCCTGAAGCACACACAAACCCCGAGCTGGCCAAAGCAGCTGGCAAGCAAAGCCTGCTCACTGACCAACTGAGCTGGGCTGGAGGCAGGCTGACAGTGCTGGGAGTGAGAAAGTCCAAGGGAATTTTCAACCTGTTTGCTCAGCCCAGTGTGTGTTTAACCAAACGCCCTTCTCTGCAGAACCAACCCCAGGATCGATCTGAACAAACAGGGGGTGAGGGGGACTGCGTTTCCTCATCGCCCCTGCTCCCCCTTGGATGTTAAAAAAGGGGTCAGAGCTCCCACACATGGGGAGGGGCAAAGAACAAGGTGTTTAGAACCAAGAAAAGCCATTCTGCAACTGTTTTATAAACTTCTTTTGTAAATTGTACCTCTAGCAATTTTCAGACACAACCCTTTAAATGTGTAACAAATATTTGTTCATTAGTTCTTCTGAGCTGGGGGATAGAAGAGATCACATCTTCATCGTGGTGAAGGCAGTGATATTTGGGAAACACTGTGTGGCAACATTACACAGCATTTTGGGGCCAAAAGCAAGGGACGATTTTGTATTCCTGTGATTAGAGCTAGCGTAAGGGGAACTTACGAATTCTGAAATATTAATATTCTTCAAGAAAGCTGTTGCTGGGGAAGAAGTGGCAGCAAGCATTTACCTACAGAATACTAATGAAAGTAGCTCTGCACTCCAGAAGTTGCAGGGGAAAAAACACAATTGATTTTATTTGATTTTTTTTTTTACTTTGAATTCCACATCCTCCTTTAAAAAAAAAATAAAATAAAAAGCAGCATTTTTTTTTCCATTTCCATCAGCTGCTCTGCTTATATGCCCTGCCAGGAGGAAATTTCTAGGAGGCACCCACTGAAATTTGAATGTGACCCTGAATTAATGTCCCTTCCTCTCCTAGAGCATCCTGGAAGCCTTCCCTCCCTAGAGCAGTTGCCAGCCCCTGTGACCCCCACAGCAGCCACTGAGCTTGGGCTGCAGGAGGGCCAGGTCCTAAACCACCTTTGCTTCTCTGGAAACTGGTAGCTCCTCTGAGCAACACATTCCAGCCACTGAGAGCTGACACTTTCAGGAGCTGGCAAAATGGGCCGGCTGCCCTGAGGGAGAAAATGGGCTGCGTGAAGAGCCAATGGTTCTGGATGGGGGAGAGGGAGAGAGACTTCTCCTTGGAGTAGAACTGAGTAATCTCCAAGTTATAAGTCTTCTTCAGGTCTCTGTTTCTGCACACCAAGAAGGCTCTCTCCACACCCTGGTCTCTCCCAGCTTTGCCATAAAAAATTGCTCCAGCAGAGAGGAATTCTCCAGGACAGGGCAGAGATTGTGAATATGTTAGCTCACCTTGAGCAGTGATTCATCATTGCCAAAGAAATGAAGTACCTGGCACCTGTCACCTACCCTTGAGACTCCTTTTCTACCAGACAAGATTTAAGAGTAAAAAGTTCACCTCACTTATTTTCTGACAGTGAAAAATTACACATTTGACTACAGTTTAGTGAACTGCAGTTGCAGAGTTTCAGGGGTTTCCAAGATCCTCTTTTACTGAAACACACAGCAGGAGAGAGAACATCACATTTTACCTTACTTTTCCCTTTGGGAGCCTTCATTTCACCTTGCTCACATCTCCTTACAGGCTCCATTCTCTTGTTTTCTTCTCATGGGACAGGTAAAAAGAAAGGTGTTGCTTTTTAATTATCTGTAGGCCTATTTCCTGGTTGTTTTTGTTTCCTAAAACCAGACAAGGTGTTGTCACTTTACTCACTTGATGGCCATGGAATGTTTTAAAGCTGATTAGGCTGCCTAACCATTCCATTCCATTCCATTCCATTCCATGAAAAACATTATTTAGTAAGATTCTGTTGAAATGCCACTTAAGTTATTGATCTCCAAATTATATGAAATGCAGAAAAAAAATCTTAACACATGTTGTGTTTCTGTTTTAGCCCATACAATTCAAGAGGGAAATAATAAATCCATGCTGATCACTCCAAATCATCTTCATGCTCTTCATGTGTGTGAAAATGTTTTCCAGGATTAGTTGCCTGGAAGCATCCTTTCTGAGGGATGGATGTCAGGCTGACTGGCCTGTAGCTCTGTGGACTTCCCTCCTTGCCCATAAATGTGAATATTAAGTGGTGGTCAAACACAGGAATAGATTGCACAGAGAGGTTGTGCATTCTCCACCAGTGAAGCCATTCAAAACACATCTGGATATGGTCCTGGGCAACCTGCTCCAGCTGACTCTCCTTGAGCAGGGGATTGGATGAGATATCTCCAAAGGTCACATCCAGGCTCAGTAAATCTGTGATTTAGCCTAAACAACTCCTTTAGTTAGTTGCAGTATAAATCTCGACTATAAATCTTATGTAACATGAAATATAGATGTACTTCATTAATATTTTAGCAACTGGATTCATTGTCATGTAACTATGAAACATGGAAATGCATGCATTGTTATTGCATAAAGGTCCTAGGGTGATTTCCTCCCAAACTTGCCCTAAACCAGGACAATAAACATGGGGCATAAACACAATAAATTAAGCCTGGAAGAATTAAGAGCATTAAAAGCATTGAGTGTTTTCTCAGCTACCTTTCTGTGTTCATGACGTTATCTGGTGCATGTCTTTACCTGGCCTTTACTCCAAAGAGATTCCATGTGAAAGACACAACAAGACCCAAAAGAGATATGTCAAAAAGCAAAGACATCCATGCCACTGTATTTGCTACATGATGCATGTACAACTGGAAGGTACCTGCATACCAGCAGCTTATTACTTGTGAACTGCTCTCAGAGGCATCTGAAGAGGTGTTCAAAGAGCTCTTCTACTTCAGAGAGGCAGCATGAAAATACCAAGGGACTTGCTTGAAAATTTAGCAGCTAGTGTTCAACATCCTAGTGATGAATGAAAGATGACGAGGAGAATGGAAAATATTTCCTTTCAATGAGAAGTTGAAGCAGCTTGTATTTGATCCAACAGAAAAAGGGGACTAAAAAAAATTTGAATTCACAGCATATGCATTAAAAGGCATTTTGTTTCCTGCTGATTCAGGTAGTGGGGCCATGGTGTGAACTGTTATTGGATCACAGCTCACTACTGTGTCCTGCAGCAAGGCATTGTCCGGTGCCAAGAGTCAAGCTCTTCCCTCCTGTGGGCAAAAGACGTCAGGGGTGACTGAGGCAGATTCTTTCTGATGGATTTGTGCCCCTCCTGTTGCAACAACCTGTTGCTTTTCACAGTGATGCACCCTGCTTCCAAATTGACCAACTTCTCCTATCTTCATCAGCTACAATGCATCATGATGTACCTATTAATAAATATCCTCATTCACTTCTGTCTCTGTGATCCCAGCTTCCTCAATTTGCATCTGTTCTTTGCTTGTTAACCCTTTACACACTGCTAAATTGGACAGCAGCTCTTTAGAGCAGCTGTCTTTGTTTATCTGATAGTGTACTACTTAGTACCAGGACAATTAACCTCTTTTTTGAACCTTTCATCACAATATAGCAAAATAAACCAACAATGTTTATACTTGTTTTTTAAATCACTGCCTATAGCAATGTGTTAAAAAAGGCTCTTTTTAATAACATGTACTTTCCTGTATTGTGGCTCTTATGAAATATGTCCTTGTCATTTTTCTGGGACTGTTCAGCAGGAGATGCCAGACAGGTTAATTATTATCATTTATTTGTGCAGGAAAGACCATAAAAGTTGTCTGCAGCAGAAAGCACACACTCCTTGTTGACAAAAAGCAGATGCTGCATGAATAGAAGCTGGAGAAGCCACCTGCTCACGTTGCTGTGATGTTTCTGCCTGCAAGCTAGAACCACCACTCTTAGAAGTCAGCAGAAAATTTAGTCACATTGCTTTGTTCTGTTCTTCCCCACTCTGGTGCTAATTTTGGACAGCCACTGAATTTGCAATCTGACCTTATATTCAGCAAGGGTAGCACAGTCCATCAAACCCATGTAAGCCATAGCAGAACCAGCCTCAGGAAAAGCAGATGGTATCAGACAGAAAGATGGAAGCTCTGACCATAGTTGTAGCCTTCACAGCTACTGGGCATCCTTGTCCTTTAAACAATTTTTAACCCAAAGCCAGCAGTGCATTTCCACTGTGCAAACATTAACTTTCAGGTCAAAGGGAACGTAGATGTGCATGGGTTAATCACCCACTATTTCCCTTCACGCTCCTCTTATTCAAAAATATGACTGAATTTTAAGTTGGTTTGCTCATACAGTCCAGATTTAATTTTGAACTAGTCAACAAAGAGCATGTTTTTATTTATGAGCTGGTCTTATGTTCAGCATCTTTTTGAGAGAAGTCCATGGTGGTATGCTGAGAATAAACTTCCCTGTGCAATTTCAGTAGGTGTGGAACCAGCATTTCTGTGCACAGGTAAGGCCAAGGGGCACAACATGCTGTACCACAGCAATACAATGCCAAAGTAGGAAAAAGAAACCACATTTCTGTATCTAATGGTATTTGCAGCAGGTGCTGGCTAAACAGCTGAACTGCCAAAGTTACATTTCACAGTCTCTCTGCTGCCACAGAGAGCTCTGAACATCTAAACCACCTTCCTTACATGCATGCTGGGGAATTGTCCTCAAAGTTGTGCTAAAGCCTGCCGTTCCCAAAGCAACTAATGCCACTCTGAAAAACTCTAAACATTGACAAATCTGCCTTTTTTTCCAGTAACTGTTTCAGACATCATCACTCCCACTGTTAGGGAGCTGCATCTCATTTCAAGATCCATTTAGAGTCAGGACCTCAGTATTGCTGTTCATTGCAGCTTTGCCTGCACAACTGGAAATCTCTTATGCTGCTCACATGGCCACTGCTAGTGACAGAGATGCTTCCTAATTTCTCCTTTGTGTCCTCATGTACTATAAAGAAATATATTTTCCACACTTACTGATCAGACATCAGAATAAAAACAGTAGCACAAAGTGGATAATAAATACTAAGAATAATACTTTTGGCTACATGTCACAGGCCCTCACTAGGTGGGAGAGCTTTGACATTGTTACTTGAAATTAAAGATTGCAACTGCTTTTATTTTTCTTCCCCTTTTCCACCTGAAAACTAATTTTTTTTTTCATAAAATCCCTGTGTGTCAGAGGACCTTAACACAGAGTGCTGCAGCAAAGCACACCCTAAGGAAAGCTTTACCTCTGCACACTTCCTGGTAACTTGCCAGCCAGTGACAGGTTCATCAATAATGATAATGGCTTTCTGTCGAAGCAAACTAGTGCACTAAGCCACACACTTGCTCAGCCCTACAAAGGAATCAAAGTAACCAGCATCCTTGTAAGGATAGTGAGACAGAAACATGACTTCTAACAAGAGGAACTGACTAACAAAAGAAATAGAAGGATTAAGCTCCCTTTGCAGAAAAGCAGAAGCAGGTTTTCAATCAGTGAAAACTGTCACCTTGTTATCCACTGAGAAATGAGAACCCAGACCCTGACTTCACCACAGCTGACTGATACTGACTGCAGGCTACAACTCAGCAGTTCATCCTTCATTTGTGACAAACAGAGCATATTGCAGCTGCCTCTGCAAATATAATCAATAATGAAAATTTGTATTAAGGTTGCACCCAAAATGCCATTACTGGATAGGTTTCACATGCTTAAAAAGCCAGTGGCATCCTTGCTAAATTTTCCACGCTAAGGACATACTCATATTCATTCTGATGATCCCCCCAGTCATCAAAGTGGTCACAGATCAACCAGAAAGCTCTGCCAAGCCCCTTGGGAACAGGGAAGGCTCACGGTTTATTTGCTCTACATTTCACCTGCATGGGAGGTCCAACACATCTCACATGTACCTGCACCAGCCACCTTCACTGACACCGCTGGAACACAGCAGCTGGGCACACATTTCTGCCTGGGAAATAACACAGAGACATTGAGTAGCTTGAATCTAAAGGGAGTGGGTAACAATGTTCTGATGTGAAATGTGTGTGCACCTAATACAAACCAGGGACAGACAGGACCAGAGATGAAGGAAAGCAGAGAAACAGAATTTCAGTGGTACACCAAAAGAGACAATGCACGGCACAAAGGAACAGAGAGGAAAATGGGAAAAAAGGGGAAACCAGAGAGCTGAGCAGGAAACACAAAGAGGAGTCTTTGTGACTTCTTGTCATACAGAGGGGTCAGACAAATGGGGCAAATGGGAGGAGAAAGAGGGATAGAATTTGTGGGAACAGGGAATGAGGTATAGGCAGACAGAGGCAAGACAGACAGAAGGGCGACAGGGCATGGAAGAGGTGTGTGTGTGTGCAGAGAAAAGGAAGGTAAAACACATAAAACAAGTGTGACATAGAAAAGTAAGTTGTCCAGTGTCACATCCCTAAGCTTGCAAGTGAAACATTTTTGGACAGCTGAAACAGGAAAGGTGGAAAAGCAACGTAACTAACTCCAGCTGCTCACATACTCCTGGTTCTGGCAAGAAGCTGGAGCTCCCTGCACAAATAAATGTAACATCATCCACATGCACAACTCCATTACTCATCACCTTGTCCTAAGAAGGAAAAATTATACCTAATTCTGGTTACCTGCTGAGATCTAAACAAACAAGATTCTTACTCTGGGCTAGAGGCCTATTTTAGAACACACAGACAGGTGAGCTGCAGCCAGGGGTTTGGCACTAAAGGTGAAGGAGGGAACAGCACCACAGTTTGCTTGGTCTGCTCTGCAGCTCCTTAGGAACCTGAGGGAGCCCAGACCTGGTTCCCTAAGACTGCACCTGACCTTAGGAAAACAATTCCAGCTTTCATTGTCAAAGGATCAGAGACAGACACTGGGGCTGTCACGAGCTGCACAGCTCACACATGTGCTCTTTATTATGAATATTTTGGTACCTTGTTTCTTCTGGTTGTAAATTAACAACCTATTTCACACAAGCACCTAAAAACTTATTGCATTCATGTTTACAACTACTCCCAAACCTTTCTGGAAATGGCCTAAGGAAAAGCAAAGCATCCATCTTTTTAATAAGTTTGACTGGTGTCCCCAGCTGTCACTTTTGTGCCTGATTAGTGGCAATAGGCAGGCTTCCATTTATTTCCAAGCAGCTGCCAGAAAAGCTGCAGGCAGAGGTAATCCAGAAACTGCAGAACTCTGCTCCCTGTCAATTTCACACTGGCATTTTACTTTCTTCTATCCCCATTTATTATTAATCTCTATTTATATCTAACTCCAGCTCTTAGTTGGCCTTTGCCAGAGGCTTAACCATTAGAGGTGACTGTGATGAAGGTGTGGAAAGAAGGAACAGCTATAAATCAGGCTTTTACCACTCCATGGAATTCTAGCAAAGTGAGAAACCGTGCAAAGCTTGGGCTCTTTAAGAAAACAAGACCCTGTGCAGGAGATCAGACCAGATCAAGTCTCCTTTATCTTTAGTGCTAACTATGTAAAGGAAACATCTATTTCACAGAACTCTCCTCCCAGTCATGCTCAGTTTTTACACAGCTTTATATCCCTTCTAAATTTCTATCCATTCTAATTCAGAGGATGTTCGTACATTCCATGTTTTCTGAATCCACTAAGTCCTCAAGCTCAGTAGGAGCATGTCACACTTGTTCCAAATAAGCACTGTATAAAAACATACTTTTTCCATCAGTTTTCAATGAATTGCCTTTTAATTTAATATAAAAAACAAGACACAATCAATTATGAAAAGATAAACAGGAGAACCTGATTTACTTTGCCCTCTCCAAAGTAAACAATTTTAATTTAAGCAGCAGAACTAACACCAGTTGTTTTCTACTAATGATTTTCTTTTTAAGGCTTCAAATTTTTTTTCATATCTTGCCTATTGCTTTTATCCCTTTTGGACAGGGATGAACAGTGTGCTCTAGGTGAAACAACACTCCATTCATTTAATGAAGGCATTCCATTATTTTCCAGACCACTCCTTACCCATCATTATGTTTTGCTCACTTCATGAGAGGCCCACTCAATGTCATCTTTCCTTTAGAGGTAAAATGAATGCAAATCATTGCAAAGACTGTCCATAAGTTTTCCAAATGGAGATAAGGGTGTCACATATATGTGCTGTGTATGATGAAGTTTCCCACAGCAGTGAGAGGCATTCAACTTATTGCACAGTTTCCCCAGATGTTCCCATAGATGCAGATGGTCTGCAATCCTAAGCAATACTCTAGGCTCCTGATTAGGTTTTTGAAAAACCTCTCTCCAAAAGGTTTTCCAAAACCTTTCCAAGTCTTTTCCAACAACAGAAGCTTCAGCAGGCTAGCCAGCTGTAATATCATTTTACTGTGCTTGACAGAAGCATTACTGTCTTTGAGCATCCAGTGGGAACAGGAATGTCTTCAGGAACTCAGAGAAGTTGTCTTCCACTTCTCCAGTGCTCAGTCATAATGAAGGCTCTTCAGTGTTCCTCCTCCAAACCTCTTCCTTTCAGAGAAGCCAGGAATCTAGAGGCAGGAAAGACAAGTTGTCATGTCACAATCAGCAGAGCTCCCTCTAGCCCACACTGTTACCAAGCCAACTGCAGCATCTCCCACCTCTGCCATCTCCAGAATCAGGGCCACAGTGCTTCAGCTGACTGCTCGAGGAGCAGCTCTAATTAAACACTGCACAGCTCCACTATGGCTCATCTGCTCTCTGGGGCTCCTTAAGAATTTTGGCAAGGGAAACTGAAAGCCTCAATCCTAACACAGTTAATGACAGATTTCAAAGAGATTTCAAAGCAGATTCAAGTGCATACAATAATTTCTCCTCCATTCATTTTTAAAACTATAAAACAGTATAAACCAAGTCCTATCAAAGAGCTGTTGAGGCTTTATGCCTTCAAACCCAGGCAGCAGCACTTCAGTGGTAGCTGAAAAGTACAGTTTTATCAATGACTGAAAGCTTAAAGAAAATCATTGGGACAGAAATGGCTGCAACAATACAAAGGATTAGCACTCCTGCTTTTGCAGCCCATCTGCAGACACTGCTTACACAGTGACAATGGATGTTTACAAAGAAAATCTACTTGAAACCATCAGAAGCTTCTCTGGCCTTAACAGCATTTCAGACAGATTTTCAATCCAATGCACCTGTGAATCCCCAAAAAAGAGTGATGTGCTGCTTTCTAATACTGCATATCTGCCCTATTGGCATCATAAAACTATTTGAACACAGGCCAGAGTAACTTTTACCTTACTCACTACAAACAAGCAGGAACAGCAGACCCTTGTAAAAACACCCTCCCAAAACAATTCCACACATTGATAGGAAATACAGTCTATTAAAATGGAGGGAGTCAACCAAGCCCTACAAATCATGCCAGAGAACATGGGCATCTATGGATGGTGGGGACAAAAATATAATCTACAATTTGCAGCAGATTGCTCAGGTTACACACTTCACTGGTAAGCAGAGAGCTGAAAAGCTTCCCCAAAATAAAAGTCCACTAAAAACTCCACAGATTAAATTTACTTGGGGTTTTCAGGCCAAAAACTCAAATATGCAAGGTATTCACTAAGGTACTGGTTTATTCACCTCTGAAAAGCAATCATCTCTAAGAATAAAATCAGGCAGATTTTGTACAAAGGTTCAACTCATGAAAACTGCTTCAGGAATTTAAAGAGGAAAATTGCAATCATTATAACTAAAAAGTACCTGAACATCATGGGTAAAAAGTTATCTGCTTTAGCATTTTTTACATCAAAGTCACTAATTAAGAGGAACAATTATTTATTTATCACATATCTGATTGAAGTCATAGCTATGAACAATTTGAAACTTATCATTCTTTTCATCTTGAAGAAGTTTATAACAGAAATACCTCAAAACACGAATAATTGCAGGAACCTATTGTAGAGAACCCACAAACACATTGGTAAGAGTCACATTAAGTAGATAACTTCAAAGGGTAACATTAAGAGGTTGCATTGAACTCTCCATTTCCAATTTGGATTTTGCCTCTTTAAACATGATTGCTTGCTATTTAAGATTTGTTTTGAGCTTTTGAGCTGCTGTCAGGGAAGTAGACAGTCATCAGCAGGCTGCAGTCTGTGGCACACAGCCAAAAGGAATGTATAGTTAATCCCTGGCTAGCCACTAAATAGGATCAAATGATAAAAATAAAAATCTTACATCATGCATCAAAGACAACCAGCACACAGGCAGGTTTCTGCATTAAGATATTATTCCCATGAAAGAGAAACTTCCTTTCACTAGAATGTGGGGAGGAGAGGGGAAGATAAAAGGCATCATGCAGAACTAAAAGAGGCAAAAGCAAATTTATTTTCAAAAGGCACTACAGCAGCACTCAGAGGAAACATTTTGTAACCTGTGAGTATTTCCCCCCCACACCCCAGGGGCTTTCAGCACAGCTACCTCTAACAATGTACAGGTGTGACTGTTCTCCAGAGATGCTTTTCATGGTAATCTGCAACACCTTTACATAAGGTAAATGCAACTTCACTACTCCCTGCATGGCAGACTGCACATGGGGAGGTGGGGGGCACAAAAGCTGTAGTGGCCTGCCCAAACCAGAAGTCATTTTGCTGGTACTTCCCCATCTAGCTGAAAACAGTGAATTCAGTCCTTTAGGAATGAATTACAAGCTGACATCATACTGCCACTTTCCTTGTGGCTCCACTGAGTCTCTGGAAACTACCCACATTAAACATAAAATCTCATTCCAGCTGTACAGAAAAACCCTTTCATTGACCTTCAGGATAGCATCTATGGCCTTAATCTGCAACCAAAGCTGACAGAGCTGAAAGAAATCATATTTCCCCATTTTACCTCACTCTTCCAACTTGTAGTATGTTAGCATACTTAAGTATTTCACTGCCAATCACTTTACAGACAAATACTTCAGCTGACAAAAGTCAGCCATTCTTCTGTCTAGCCTTAACAGTTGTGCTCCCACAGACACAAGAATGAAATTACCAGCACAGATTGCCACTTAGCTTGCATGAAGTTGTGTTTTCAAGAGGACTATGTCAGCAGTTCACATTACACAGGGAGAAATGAAACAAAAGAGGAGGAAAAGTGACAAACCTGATTGCCATCTCTCAAGACGTATCTCTTCTCTATGACCTGGGAACAACAGAGAATGAGCTCAGCTTGCACAGCACATACAGAACCTCAGATTGCAACCAACACTTCACACATGAGCACTGAACTCAGGGCTAAGGGACAGGGTCTGACCTACAGCTTTAGTGCAGTGCTCCAGCACACACAGCAGTGGCCACCCACAGCCATTCCTAGACAGCTGTCTAAGCTGTCTAATCATCCTCAACTTCCACACAGCCCTCCTGGGTAATGGAGGTGATGGTTTGTGTGCCTCCTGCTTCAGACTCAGTTACTCCCATTCCCTCTGCAGGGATACTGGTTCCTACCACTGCACAGTAGCCCCACTATGCTATCTTTGCCCAGAGGATGCTTAAAACAGAGCATTCCTTCTCTCATTTGCACAGTAGTACATTTGCCTCATGGTCTCTTTTTCAGGAAGGGAGAATAATATTCTTAATTAATTTCTTGATTCCTAAAGGTTGCTTTAACTAGGATCAACAGAGCTAACCAGTCTTGTATCCCCCCACATTACTAGCTCAGAATGCTGCAACCCCTCAGACCTGCCAGACAACTTCAAAAGCATAAACAGAGTGTCTTTGCACATTTGTGAGTTCTTTTTCACTGCTCTATGCAGATCAGGAACTAAATCTTCAAGCAGATCAGCTATCTCCTGTAGGGTTCCAAAAGCAGATCAATCTTTGGCCCTCCCACACCTGGCTTGAACCAACTCAGAGAGTGGAATGTGAAAGGAGCAGCTTAAACTGTTGTTCATGCTCAAATCCCAACATTTGATGCACAGGACAATAAAACATCATTTCATTGACTTACCTTATCAAAAAACCTGCTTAGTTTGACAGCATTGGATGAACCTGCAGCCAGATAACGAGGATTGGTGCAGTCCTAGAACACCCAAAAAGACAACAACAAACCAAGGAAATCAGTGCAAGGAAGCCAAACACAAGAAAATGGAACATACCCTTTCCCTGACACACACCATCAGCAAGGGAAAACAATGGATCTGCTGATTTCTGCTCCACAGTCACTTCAGAGAAAAGACCAACTGCACAATTCTAAGCAACCCCTCATATGCTCCACATATTCCTTCCACCACCAGCTGTGCAGTCAGGCAGGGATTTGTACAGATTACACCTGAGATTGGGAGTGTGTATACAAGCATTGACACAGCACATGTGTATTTTTATACCCACAGATCTATAAAAAGTCATCTTCATGTTTCATTCAAAGACAGTCTATGTCAGAGCTATGAACAAGAAAAAGAAAATTTAACTCCCAGCCAACAATTCAAAGCTTAAGGGACCTTACCTAATACCCCTTACATCTCCTAATAGTGAACAAAGATATCTGTTTCAACAAGCAAGGGCAGAGCTAACAGAAATGTGAATGACTGGCACTACTGGAAAAATCTCCAGAAGCCAAATTTTTGTTACATCTTTACTTACTAAAAATTGGACTCACTCCTATACAAAAGAAAAACAACAAAGATGACAAGGATACAAACCAAATTTATCTCTTCAGCATTGAAATCCTCAGCCAAGAATGCTGTTCTGGTCAAAACTTCATTCCTCTTAGTTTCTGGGATCTGATCCAGTTTGGTTCCTATCACCAGCAGTGGGATCTGGTTATCACCAAACTGCTCACGGTCATAGTCACTGCTGAGGGAAACAAAGACAATCCTGAAGGAGGCAATGGCCATGTAAGTGGGCACAAGCACAATATAACCTCCCCTGTGCCTCTCAAAAACCAGCAATTTATCTATTAATAATCATTTAATCTAAGTTAAAATATGCAATATCTTTACATTAAGGAAGAGCATCTGCACCTAAGTCACTACAAAGGAATCCAAGCTTCAATCACTCTCCTTAGCTAGAATAATCACTTGTCTATAATTTTTTAGCTAAACCAAGGTTTCTAGCAAATACCAACAGCAATAACTTCAGCAGGAATTGCTGGTGGCTGAACATCTGTCCTTGACAGGAGTTAAGCTTCTGAAAATGAAAACAATTGTGAAGAACCTGTCTGTGGAGACACTGGAGAATTTTGCAGTTTATACAATGCAAATCCTCTTTCCCATTTCCTACATTTCTACAGGAC
The DNA here is from genome assembly GCF_028551555.1 of Melozone crissalis. Classification (NCBI taxonomy): domain Eukaryota; kingdom Metazoa; phylum Chordata; class Aves; order Passeriformes; family Passerellidae; genus Melozone; species Melozone crissalis. The sequence continues at coordinate 14,981,023 of NW_026535786.1, read as the reverse complement.
TGTTCTGTGTACCAGAACAGACAGATAAACAATTGATATTTTTCCCACAAAAAGCCACTCCTCATTATTGCCTTCCTGCTTACGTGTGAGGTTTAGCAATGATTTTAAAACCTCCTTGACTAGATGGATGACAGGAGCAAAGAGGTGCAGGAGGAAATCCTTGACAAGGTGTTGGACAGCTAATTATGAACATGCTGTTTAAGCAGAGTTTTTAAGCTCTTTTAGCCATGCTCCTAAAATCACTCCCCCATCACCCAAACCAAAAATGAACTTCCTCAGTCTTGGTGCATGGTCCTGTTTGCCCAGACACATTATCCCATGACATTTCCTCTACAATGGCATCTCTCAGTGCAGACAGAGAAATCTTGTAACTGGGACTGGACCCACTCACAGAGGGCTCAGACAAATAAAGGATGCATAAACATGTTTTCCCTTAAAGCAAGGTCTCTGCCACCCAGTTTGGGAATCTGCTGTCAGAACTGCCTGATATTGTCTGGCAGTATGAAAGAACAAGAATAATCAACAGACAACTTTCTTTGATATTCCCCATTTCTTTCTTTCTTCCAAGTCTAACCACATGTACTTTCCTGTGGAGACCAAGCACCCTTAGAGAGGAACAAAAACTTCTACAACTGCTTGGAATTACCAGGTCTGAGCTCTGCATGTTTGTTTTTCACTCACCCATTTGTCACAAGAACTCCTGTTGGAGCAACATCTCTGTTGAGTGCTTCCAAAGACCAGCGATACAAATTCTGGGATGATTTCTTGTTGGTCAAGTCATGCACTAAAATTATCCCTGCAGGGAAAGACAAGACAGCAAGATGCCATTTAAAGATACATATTCTCCTCCTTATCTTACCAAAATGACACCCACAGGTTCCCAGATATCTGAGAATGAAGGGATGTATAAGCAGTTCAGTTACAGTGAATAAGTAAGGTTGAAAATATCAGGATGCAACAGGTTTTTTAAAGCTGCTTATCAAGAATTGGCTAAGAGCTAGGAGAAAAATCACATGAAAGCAGGAAACAAACAACCATCTCAGCCTTTAATCTGCAAAAGGCTTGCAGGCATTCACTGATTCTGTCTACTTCTCATGACACTGAAATTCTATATTACTGCAGCAGAAAATTCAGCCTTTCTCTGGTAAACATAATTATCTTTTATCCCAACATCTATAAAGTCTGAAGTATTCTTCTTTGTTTTAAAGGAGTTCAGAGAGAACTATAGCTTTCCTGCATTTTCAAGAATTAATGCTATATATTTGGGGAGGTATCCAAAGGGAAAACAGACACCAACAAAATTTCATAGTCCACTAAATGGCGGGTAAAAGCATGAATAAATAAGACTTATTGTACTTAAGATTAAGTTTCTAGCATTTTTCATTAACATGAGCCTTCAAAATGTAAATTCTGAGACAGAGTCAAGCTTCCTAGCTGTGCTATTAACAGACACCCACTTCTGATAACCACAGTTCCTAACTCAATTACCAACTCCTGCTAGCAATTTCTTCTATTTATTCACACCTTCTGCAATATGTGGAATGTTCCCACTTCCTCCAGACTTCAAACTACCGTCAATTCAAGGACAAAATGGAATGATATCCCTTATCTGCATTAGGATTCATTCTCAAAACACTTCACAGCCTACAGGTAGAAAAAACTCACTAATTTAGTCTTTCACCATAACTTCCAGAGGTGCCACCCACTGCTATGAACAAACCACATTTCCACAAACATTTTCCACTGCCCCACATGACTGTGCACAGGCTCTCCCACGAGAGTTCCCAGCATATCACAGCTGTAGCCCTATTTCAAGGCATTTATCTCAGTAACACTATAAAAAGGCAACTCTGCTGCGTGCCCACCCCCAGCGTAGAGAGAAAATGCCTGATACAACAAAACTTAGCCTACAGCAACAGATCCAGAGGCAGTGCTGCACAGCCTGTGAGAAACACTCCCCACCTCTACACTCTCTCCCTCAGTTATGTCTTTGATTTCCTAATGTGCTTCACCTAAAACCTGCACACTTAGCAGGAAAAGGCTGTCAACATCCAAAAAGAGCAGGCAGGACCAATGACTATTCAAAGAAATGCTCCTCCCACAACAAGGTGTGCAAGCCCAAGCCTCCCTGCCCAGTCACTGTCCTCAGCTACCACAGTCCCCACACCAAGTGGAGAGCCAGCCAAGAGGAAGATCTGTGGATAATCCAAAACCAAAGTGTACCAGCCTGGTCAGCAGCCTGCTCAGCTGCTGCCACAACCAAACACTGACTGGCTTTCAGACCACTGCAGGCCCAGAAAGCACAAGCAGTCAGGCAGAAGGAATGCATTCATCTTCTCTTCTTAAATCAGGTCAAGCAGAGGCAATTTGTGAGACAAGCTCTAATGGAGAAATTAATCTAATGAAAGAAACAAGACCCAAGGTTAACTACCAAAGTCAACACTCCTCATATGCAAGCTGTCTAATTAGTATCTTTTGGGCAGCGGAGATAAATAACTCTATTTTAATGTCATCAATTATAACTCAGATGCACAAGTCCAAGACTTCATTTCCTAATGGGCTCTTCTAAGGTATTTCCAAGTCTGACCCACACTCCTTGGCACACTGTAGATTTGGTATCAAAAAGAAATCAATTTTTTTTCATATACCAAAGAGGCTTGCTTTGAGGGCACAACTCAACTCAATTCTCATACACAGAAATCTGGTTAACAATATAAGCAAGAGGTATCTAACACAGTTTTCCCCCTGAGAAAAGAGGAAGAAATAACTAGTTAGTCACAGGCCAAAAATGTTTATTGTGTGGCTTAACATGTTACTGAAAAGTCTTCAAATGAGAGGGAATAAGCAAAGAGAATCAAACAGAAAACTTGAGCCAGATTTTCAGAAGCAGTTCTTACTCTGATACACCTCTGTTTTTAGTGAACTCTCCTGGTATGACAAAAAGTAACAACTGAAATACTGCACTGTTATGTTTATAATCTCCTATTTACTCTTGTTAGAGACACAGAAGAACTACTAGGCTTTTAAGACAATATCTCAACAGAAGGCACAAAATACTACTTCCTACATATGCAGCAAGCTGCAAGATTCAACTCTTAAAAATAAGTTGGTAAGCTAAATGAGCAGAGGCAAGATGGTTATCAGCATATGGCAATTTTATGGGACACAGTTCAGATTTGCCAGGGTAGGATGTAACGATCAAAGTTCATAAAAACTGAAAGAATCATTTTTCTGCTGTAAGTTTTACAACCGAACAGACAAGAAAATATAAACAAACAAACAAAAAAAATCTTTAAAAATATAAATCATATATCTGCAGTATATCAGACCCAGAAAGGTGAAGGTCTGATATACCTTCACTGCACCTTCAAAGCCTCCCTGCTGTGCCAGCAGCACAAGGCTGAAGGGAAAGGCTGATAGAGCTCATCTGCACAGGTTTGCCTGAAATATCTGCTGTTCACAGCTGAATCCATAAAATTCTGCCTACAAATAATATCATTTTTCCTGTATAAATCAGAAAGGAGAACAATGTAGTCCTCAGGCAGGCTGCCTGGAACTCTGCCCCAGCATCAAGGGACAGCTCCTTGCAGAAACAGTATTAAAACCACACTTACACCAAGCAGACTTACCATTCAGCAAATTATAGAACACAGCTCGTGTGCTTTTCACACTGGTGGCACTGCCCACAGAACCTCCAACATCCCACAGCTCAATGTAATAGGTCTTCTCTTCTGGGGTTCCTTCTTTGTAGTCATGGATCTGATGAAAAATTCACATCACACATAACCACAGCACACTACCACAGGAGTTAATCCACATGGCACAGCTGGAAGGATTATTGTACTTGGATAGAAATTTGGAAATTCTCATGCTGACACTGTTTCTAACCTCTCAAATGGAAGAGAGATGGAATGAGTCAAGCAGCAGCCACTGGACACCACAGAGATGGAGATCACCATGTCATGTGAGAGGGAGCCTGGTGAGTGAACAGGGAGCACCCTTTGCATCTCAGTGTTAACAAATCCAACATCTCATGATGTGCTCAGACACAGTGTTTTGCCAAAGCAAATGGAAAAATTAAGGTCTTGACTTCTTACAGTTGTTAAAACCCACACAGCAGCACTGCAAGAATATTAACACAGGTGACAGACCTGGATTCCAACTAACCACATCTTTTTCCTACCAAACTCTGACATCTCAACTGAATTAATCAACAACTTCTGCCCCCAGATCTGCTGAGTAGTTTTGCCCATAATCAAACAGGACTGCCATGTTCCTCTCCTCAGATTTTGGAAATACATTTCTAACCTAGGGCAACGCATTTCAAGGAGAATGCAGCAAAGAGTGATGAAGGAAAAAATAATTTATCAATGTCCCATGAGGGCTGGAGGCTGGGCCAAAGAACTGCTGGAGGAGCATCCTCATTCCTCCCAGAGCAGGTCCTGCAGCAAGCAGTCAGGAGCAGCAGCAACCCCATGGTCACAACTGTCTCCAAAGAGCAGGTTAGAAAATCACCACTACTTCATTGGGCAGTGAGATGCATCAGTAGCACTTCACCAAATGTGTACATCAGTCACCAAAACTTACAGTTGTTTATACATTTTGGCAAACAAAGGAATTAGCGCTCACTGGCTCACTGAGTGAGTTCTCTTCATTAATTAGTATTCAATCTTCTATTGGTTATTGATTTCTCACTTCTCATGCTATGTAGCCCACTTTTTCAGCCTCTTTTATTATCTTTTCCCCAGGTCTTATTAATTGTCTTTGTTAGTTTCTTCTTCAGCTCTGCTTTCTAACATGTCTTTGTGGTTTATGAATTCTGCATTCCTGGTGTCCAGCTCTCACCAATAAATTTCTCCTGTCAATTTCTTTACTCAGGTCTAAGAGCACTGAAGCATGCCAGGCCCTAAAATTTAATTTGTTTTTCAAACACATGAGCATCATCCAGAGCTTTCCTGTGTTCCCACAAGCTAAATGAGTGAACAGTTTTTCCCCACTGTGTTTGGCTGACATTTTGGCTGTTCCTTGCCTGTTTCTCAATGAGCTGGCCACCCTGTGACTTGTAACACGCCAGTGGCCACTGCAGCAGGGAGCAGAGCTACGGGTGACAAATGTCTTGTCTGACAGTGGCAACCCTGGAAGGTCAAAACTTGCTTACACAAGTGCTTGGCTCACGTTTGATGCTACCTGCATCAGATGAAGCCCTCAGCAAAAGGCATGACCAAAGTACAGCTCTGTCTGGGGCGGTAAGTCATTGAAATAAAAGGTCAAGGCCCTTCCCTTACACGTCAGCCTCAGGGCCACCAAGAGGCCTGCATGTCACCTACTCGCACATCCACGGAGCAGCCCACAGTCCAGGACGGGTTTCCCAGCACCTGGTTGTGGCACAAGAGGTGAACGAGGGACGATTTCCCGACACCTGCAGCGCACAGAGAGAGAACAGCTCCTGGGGGCGGTGCCAGGCTTACAGGGGGCGAGGCCGGGAGCAGCACGGAGCGAGGGCGGGCGCTCCCGGCCCCTCAGCGGTAACGGGGAGGGAGGCGAGGAGCAGATCGCCAGGAGCGGCCCCAGGACGCACGGCCTGGGGACACCACGGACTCACCGGAGTCGCCCAGCACCAGCACCTTGACCCTGTCCAGAGCCGCCATCTTTACCCCGCTTAGCAACAACGCCCGGCCACCGGCGCGCCCGCCAATCGCGGCGCGCGTTCTTGCTGCTCCTCTCAACCCATTGGCTGTCTGCTCGGACGGCCAGCGCGTTATCACTCCTGATTGGCTTAGCCCCGGCGGGGGCGGGAAGGCGCCGTTCCGTACGGGCAGGCGATTGGCTCGTTTCCGTGTCGCTCGGCAGGGAGGGGCGGCGCGGCGCAGGCGCGGGCGGTGCCGGCAGAGGCGCGCGGCGGTGACGCGGTGGCGGAGCCGCTGGAAGCGCCGCCCGGAGCCGGGAGAGGTGGAAGCGGCGCCAGGTCAGTGCCGGCCCCGGGAGCGCGGGGTGCCTGCGGCCCGCGGAGCCCCCGGCCCGGCCCGCGGAGCCCCCGCTCCCCGCACCTTGTGCCCGTCTGGGCCCCTTCCTCGCCTTGGCTCTTCCCACCGTTTGCCGTTCCTCCTGCGGTGTTTGTTGAGGCTTCTTTGTTTTATTTGATTTTTTTTTTTAAAAGAGGTTCTCCTGGCCTCCTCTTGCCCTACACAGTTCGATGTTTAAATCTCAACACATGAAATGGGCAGGGAGCGGGAAGCTGTGCAGGGACTCTCCCGCTGACTGCGCTGGAGCTCCTGTGCTGTGTGTGATTCTGAGCGGGAGCTCACTGCCAGAGCCGGCTCGGTCCTGCTGGGCTCATTCCTCTGAGCCGGCTGTGGAACCATTCCGTGTTCCAGGCCAGCAAGGTGACGTTTGCTCGGTGGGGTTTTTTATATACATTTTTTCTCTTTTGTTGCATTATTACGTTATTATTATTTCATTCTCTCTGGCCTCAGGAGCGGGCTGGTTCCCGAGAACAGCAACATAGTGGCTCCGAGCTGCTGTGAAATGGGTCCGGCTGTAGGCCTGTGCCATTCCAGGCGGCTCACAACGAACAAGGAGGATCAGCAGTCTGGAAAGGGGGTTCAGCTAAGGTGCATTTTCTTGAAGTCTAGGTAGCTTAATGTTTTTCATCCACAAAAGGTGGAGTTTTTTCTTTCATCTTTTCCAGCGCAGCGGCGTCCTCTCTTACGTGCTGGTTCTGTTACTCGTCAGCGTTCACCGCCAGCTCACTGCACTGTTGAAAAACATAGAAAAAAGGGGAAAAGAAAATATTTTTCTACCTTTAAGCCATCAGTTTGTTGTGCAGGATGGTGTTGTGAGGGCAGCGCCATGTGCCTGGGAAGGAGCACATGCTTTCAGGCAGGAGTGAGGCTTGATGGGAACTGCATTCCTGCCTTCCACTTCCTGTGACATGCAGCTCACTTGCTCACAGGATGCTTTAGGGGATTCTTGTGAACGAGAAACTGTGTTAATTAAAGCTAATCTGCTGTCTTGTTACTTAGTTTCTTTCTTTATTGCTTATATCCACGGTATGTACCCACTTATTTGCACTCTCATGCACTAGAACTGTACTGGACCCAATACTTCCATAACTTTTCATTGTCTTTCTGGAGTTTCCAAAAGGCAATGTTGCTCACATCATCTATCATGATGAAAAGTGTGGTGTTCCAGGTCTTATTGAATCCATAACATGAAAAGCAATTATTGCTTTTTTCCTGTCAGAAACATAGAAAGGAATGCTGGGGTTGAGTTCACTGTGCTTTGGTGTAATCATGACTTCCTAGGCTTGATATGTGAGAGAAATGATCTTACTTTCTTCCCTTTAAAGAAGCCCCCAAAACCTTACAACTACATTCTGTGAGGGCTGATGCTTGCACATCTCCAAAATAACACATATTCTCCTGGTAGGTTCAAATCAGTGTAAATTGTAAGAGGTTCTGGTATCCATAATTAAAATTGTTCACATTACAGTTAGGTTAATTTGCCACCATGTGGGGGAAGCTCCCCACTCATCTACATCCTTAGCCATGCATTCTTTTCTCTGTTTTGTTTTGGCTCTAGTCTGGTAACTTAAATCATTCAATTCTTGAACTTTTCCCCTTTGACCTCTCTGAAATGTCCCATCCCACTTTTTTCTTTTGGCAAGTTAGTTTTTCACTTTTTGTCACTTGATTCTTGTTGCTACATGAGTAGTGGACTGCCAGAATTAAGACAGAAGGGTGTGGGGCTTGTGGCAAAAGGCAAGGAAGGAAAAGAAGGACTTCCCTAGGGGAGGGAGGTGTAATTTGACGTCAGCTGCAACAGGAAATTTCATCCATTTGTGTGCATGCACACAGGTGGTCCTTTAATTTCCTGACACCTTGCTATTGTTTATGCTGGATTAAGATTACAAAAGTGATTGAGAATGACATCCTGAGCCTGAATTGTTCAGTTTCTGCCTGGTGTGGTCAAACCTCGTGGCCCTATTACATCTGGCTCTGTGTGTTTTTATTTGTGAAATGAGAGGAAAGCACCCTCATTTCAGCCAGGCCCCTCAGGCTTTCTGTGTGCAGCTGCAGCACAGCTCCTCATCCTGAGTGAAGAAAACCCTTTGGCCTCCTGGTTTCAGTTTATGGAAAGCCACCAAGAAGGGATTTCAGTGAAAGCAGATTGTTCTTTTCTGCCCTTATACTTCAAGGCAGGTCTCACAATGAAAATACACTTATTTCCCATCCAGATGTAGTGCAGGAGAAAAGCTGAGCAGCACTGTTCATGAACTCTCCAGGGAATGAAACTCAGTAAGCTCTTGATAAAATGTCAGAAGATTTTATTTTGCAACTGATGTGGGATAAAGGCAGTTCTGGGCTCACTACAGAGAAAAGCAAGTGAAAACAGGACTTGAAAGTGGAAGATTCTGTGTCCTTTTCTGGAAAGGATGAATAGTATCTGAGGTTACATTGTACAGACATTGAAAATATTGATAACATGTTTTCCCACTGCAGTTCTGAAACTTATGTCTTCCCTTCCTGTTCTCAGGAAGATTCAGGATTGCTTCTCTTAGCTAAACCTCATCATCTGCTGAAAAGCAGAATTTTAAATGTGCTTAGAGTGAGAGACTACAAAACTGGGATCTGGTGTTTGCAAGTGACAGCTGGAGCAGGGTGTGGCATGCTCTGGCTCCAGGAAGGCTGTTGTACCTGCCACATTCACAGCAGAGGGGATTCTCTTATTATATCCTGATTTTCATTTTACCTGAAGAAACTATGTCAGTGGTGTAAGTAAATAACGTTTCCTCCCCTTTCTTAAGTATCTTGTGTCAGAAGCTTGAAGAAGCATTTTCTAAGCTGGTTTCAATGATTTAGTGGGAAAGAGCACTAATTAAATAAATGTGGGGGAAAATAGGAAGGACCTGTGCAAGAGTTAACAGTGTGTCTGATAGCCTACAGCCAAACCTACAACTCCAAGTTTTCCTCCAAAAGAGATCTGGGGTGTTTCAAAAGCTTTGTACATCCTTGTGAGTCTGAAGCAGTCTGCTTCCTTATTAAGATTCTGCTTCTAAAGATCCTCTGTCAAATATGTTAATGGTGAGACCATTGAATTTGCTGGATAAAACTAATGTAAGTCTCAAAAGTTGCGAGTTGAAACAGGAAGATCTACATTTGCAGTACTGGATAAAAATTCATATTAATTCACTGGCTGATGTAGGTTTTCATATTTTCTAGTACTGTTTTCATCTACATTGTGGCTTCTAGGTTACCACCCTTCTAGCACTTTTTGTCTCAGTTTGAGTCAGGAAAAGCAGGAAGAAACACAGATCTAACTTCATTAGCACAATTCCTGTTAGAGTTCATTGGAATTGGAAACTCTTGAAATTGTTGTATGCGGAAAAGAAGGGTTCAGTTGTTTTGATGTTGCATCAGGAAGGACCTGAAAGTGGAGATGTTTGCTCAGTTTAATTTCTGCATTCTGTGTGGTCTCTGATCCCATCATACCAAAGGGTTTTTTGCAGTCACCTGCTCTCCCCCTGACACCCTTTCTGGCATCTCTGGTTATGCTGAAGGCCTCACACATGTTACTAAACCTTAGGTACAGTCTTGCAGAAGGTATCCTTATTTTCTTCACCCAGCAAATCTGATTGTGTTGTGTAAGTGTCTTTTTCCAGTGTTGCCTTTTATAGACACATCAATATTAATTCTTTCAATTACAGCAATTTTAAAAACCCAACAGATGTGTGTTTAGGTTTGCTGTCCTACTGTGTTAACACAGCCAGGTCTGCTTTCCTCCTGCACCCAGAATACTGAATTGTATTAATGTGATTACCCAGAACAATTCCCAGCCAACTGTCTCTTTTAATAAAGTCCATGTTTAAATTTGGAAATTCTTCTTTTGGCTGTTTCTGAATATGATGCTGTCCAGTGTGCCTTATCATTGATGCTGGAGGTGCTTACTGGCATAGTTGAGTATCCTGGCCATTGAATTTTTTTTGCCTCAAAATGTTCCTTGATGTTCATAAATGATTCAGGTCAGTTCAGACATTATTATGAAACAGATGCACGCCCATTAAAACCTTGTTAAAGGTGTTACCATATTTCTTTGCACATGTAATTAATGCAGGTTTGACTTACTGCTTCAGCAGAAGGTGAAATCATTGCTAAAGGATGCAATGGTAAAGTCCCCTGGGTTTGAATTTTGTGAGCTGCACCAGTGTCCTTTTGGCCTGGTGAACGATGGTAAGAATTTGCAGTTTAGGGATTAAAAGCCTTGGATTCTTCATGGGCCAGGCATCACTTGGCCTGGTGAGATCTGGCAGTGGAATGCACTTGCTTTTGGCTTTTTATTCCCTCAGAAATGGCACTAGTCAGTTGTTTGTTTCACCCAAAGACTGTTTTCTGCAGGATTTAGAACTTAAAGTGTGTTAATCCACTTTTGAAGTGGAGGATAACAGGAAAGAATAGTTTCTGGTGTTTTCAGAATGCCTGTATTTCCATATATCTCCACCTGGAAGGAAACAGTATCACAGTCAAGATGTCCTCTGTTACCTGAGAACACAGAACACTTGGACATCACTCAAAATCTCCAGCAGAATAGAAGAAACTGTTAAAACTCCTACTCCCACTAGATGAAAAAGAATATTTTCTAGTGATTGACACTAAGAAATATTATTAAATCTCTGAATGTTGCTGGAAACTCTTAGAGTTGGTTTTATTTATTGGTCCCCTGTAGGTCTCTGTTTAAGCTGTTTGAGTGCATTATTCAGGAAACTGTACTTTAAACCTGTTTTGGAAGTATCTGTGGAAATCTGCAGCTGTCTTACCAATGCAGAGAAAGTGCCTTCCATCAGCTCTCAGATGAGGTGACCAGAGTGAGATGTGCTTATTTAAATCACTTTTCTCCTTTTTTGTTTTATTTCAACTGATATCTGAAGGTCACTGTGCCCTTGCAAGTTGTATCACCAAGTTTTCTGCAAGGAAGTTGTAGGGAAAGTGGATTATTGAGGAGAGAAAGCTGTCTTCTCTTCAGATCAGCATTTAACAATCTTTTGACTTTAAAAAATTTGACTTTTTAACTCTCTTGGGGTGCCAGGTTTTATTTAAAATTGATCTTTACATTTATTCTTTACTGTGCTTTAACTCTGAGTAAGATTTAATCAATTAGAATAAATCGAGGCTTCCCTCCAGCTTCTGCATTGGCATTGTTTCATAGTGTCAGTATGTTGCTGACAGATACAGTCAAAACCAAGATTTATCTTTAGGTGACTGAAAGACTGAAAATATACCAACAGAATGATGTTGATCTTCAGAGACAATATCCTGTGACAGTATTCAGATTTGGTCTGACTTGGAGATTCCCAAATAGTGCATGGCTAACTCTTGGTGGGGCATCATTTATTGCTAACACTTTTACCTTCAATGCAAAGCTCTCTAAAGCTCTCCTTTGTGTGAGATGAATCACTGTGTCTCTGGCATGCCAGAGAAACCTGGCTGACTCTGGAAGAACTTGTTTCATGGGTAGTTTGTGGTGTGATAGATGTGTTTTAATTGAATTTCCTTAAAGGGAAGCTGTAGCTGGACATCCAGGCATTGTTTGCTGGGAGCTATTCTCAGCCTGCACACCAGCAGTCAACAAATGTCATTCAGTTAATTTCAATTTGAGCACTGCAAATACCATTTGGCTCTAAGTTAGAGGGGAAGAAAAGCTCAAGCAGGGAAGTGTTCTAAAAGAAAACCACGAAGGTGATGTTTTTCTTACCCAACAGGCAGAAAAGACAGGATGATCTTAATTTAATTACTGTGAAGCTTCACATTCCACAGCCTAATTGCTTTGCAGTGGTACTGGCCACAACCCTTGAGAGGAACATCCCTCCTCAGTGACAGCAGAGGGTAGGGGTGGAAAAGGAGTAAAGCTTCAGTGGCTAATGCTACACTTTTTTGAGAGGACATTGTTTATCATAAGAAAAAAAAATCCAAGAAGACTACTGTGATAAATAATCACAGATCTTTGAGAAGTCTTAGCTGATGGAGTGAGTCAGCAGCTGCTTGCTTACAGAACTGGTGATCTCAGAGGGATGTCTTAGTGTGGGGAGTGGACAAAAGTTGTGTGATGGTGTGTGTGAAGAGGCCTATCAGTGGTTTTATGATAGTGGTGAAAAAAATAGGATACTCATCCAGATCCTTTCTTCTGCTGTCACTTTTTGCTTTATTTGATAGGCTTGAATACTGGGGCGATGCATATACAGTGTGTGAAACATCTAATGGAAGTGAAAATTAGGATTGGCAGAGTTTTACAATTTAATATATTAGTTCACAGACAAAAATTGCATAGCAATGATGAAAAAACCAGAGATTAGGGTAAGAGGGGTTTTTTTCAGTGGAGGGAACCTTTTGTGTAAGAAATGGTTGCTCATGTCCTAAGCTAGCATAGAAAACTCCTACTGAAAAAGATAATTCAGAGTCTCATTTGATGTTAGCTGGAAGTGCAACCTTCTGAATGGCTATTTCAAAAGCATCTCTAATACTTTCTTCTTCCCTTCAATCACTGGTGTTTGTGAGCTAAATCTGGCAGGGGTGACAATGTGAGGAATTCCTTGCATATGATTTTATGTATGTTGCCATGTATGTCCTAGGCATGACCATTTCTGCCATTTGATGTTATTGTGAAGAAAAGTAACGTGAAAATAGAGTACTTAGAAATTATTGTCTTGTCACAGGCAGCCTGGTAAGTGGTGGTAAGTAACTCAAAGGATACTTCATGGAATACTTTCTTCTTTTTTAAACACATCATCACTTCATATTTGCTATGTCTTGACTTTTGCTTCATTTATTATGCTATGTTATTCATGGGCTTTTGAGGCCTGAATGTGGGACTTTAAATGAAGGTTCAGTCCTCTGTAAGGACCTCTTTGCTCATATAAGAACAAGGCTGAAGCAGTTTGTGGTGTAGCACTTGGGAGTGCTAATGGTTTTCATGCTGCAGTGTCCTGGTTTGAAAAGGAAGTGAGTTTTTGGGAGTTTGGTGGTCAAACCAGTAGGTGCTCAGATTTGAATATTGGCACCTGGTGTGGCCACTGAGGACATGGATACACCTCTGAGAACCCAGGGGTTAAAAGCAGAGAACTCCCAGGGGAAGCTCTCTTGGTTCTGGTGGATATGCAGGTCGCTGGCTGAGGTGTGTTCATGAGCAAGGATCCGTTCTCATGGTGCAGCTGGGAGCTTTTGCTTGAGTGCTACCAGCCTGTGCTGCAAGCTGTGCTCATGGTGCGTCTCTGCCCAGGGGTGGCTGAGGTGTTAAACCTGACAGGGCTGCTTACAGTGGGACAGAGTGATGTCAGCTGAGGCCCCCAGACTCCACTCTTGGGCTGGCTGTCTTAGGACATTTCTTGCTGTAGCCATTTTCTGCTTTTCCCAATTTGCAGGTCTCAGCTATCCCAAAGCTGCCTTCCGGAGGACAGCTTTCTTACTCAAGCTGTGTTGGCTGGTACTCAATATCAATGAAATCTGCTGTATGTTTTGGTACTAATTTCTTGTGTGCTTTTAAAAAAGTTTTGCTTTGAATGAGAGGTATCATTTCCTTCTTCTGTAGCATTATTGACGCCTAAGGAGACAGTAGGAAAGAGAAATGGAAAACACCTCTGTCACTCTGGTTTTTTAAGATTTTCTAAGCCTTCTGATGTTGACATTCTTGTAGTGAACTTTCTCACACACTTTCTGTAAATAACTCATTGTTTTTCATTCCTTTATGGAGGAGGAGAGAGTTGATGGACTGTTGGTTTGACCTGTGTCATTGCAGAGGTGTCACTGTCACCTTCCAATCCGCTGTCACTTTTGTAAAACTATAAATATTGGAGTCAGAGAATAAAACTTCCCTTTTTTCCTTCACCTTGAGAGCGGTGGTGTGCTTGTGTTCTTTCGTGTTGTTCAGCGACACACCTCGCCTTTTTTTATCTCTAAGTAAGATAAATAAGAACTTTGGAAGTTAGAAGATAGCTAAGAATCCATCTGCCTGTTTTTCCTTGCAGTATACATGAAGCTCACGATCTGGACTTGCTATGACTGACCCCGACGTCCTCACTGAGGTGCCAGCAGCTCTCAAGCGCCTTGCCAAATACGTGGTGCGTGGCTTCTACGGCATCGAGCATGCCTTGGCTCTGGACATCCTCATCAGGAACCCCTGTGTGAAGGAGGAGGACATGCTGGAGCTCCTCAAGTTCGACAGGAAGCAGCTCAGGGCCGTCCTCAACACCCTCAAGGGTGACAAGTTCATCAAGTGCAGGATGAGGGTGGAGACGGCGCCCGACGGCAAGACCACGCGCCATAACTATTACTTCATCAACTACCGCCTGCTGGTCAACGTGGTCAAGTACAAGCTGGACCACATGCGCCGCCGCATCGAGACCGACGAGAGGGACTCCACCAACCGCGCCTCGTTTAAATGCCCCATCTGCTTCAGCACTTTCACTGACCTGGAGGCCAACCAGCTGTTTGACCCCAGGACAGGTAAGGGTAGGCTAACGGAGTGCTCTAGCTGTGGTTCTGAGTGCTGGACTTTAAGGAGACAGAGCCTTGGGAAAATTCTGTTTGAGTTTAGCCAGAGCTAGAGGGCACTCTGTTTCTGCAGGTGGTAAATGTTTGAGCAAAATACTAAAGGAGTGTATGCAGGTTTATACAGATGAAGAGGAATCTTGGTGAAATGCTTTTGAGTGTCAAGTAGTAGAGAAATGGAAGTCTTATTGAAGTCACACTGAAGGGTGAATAAGGCAATCTGTCCTTGCTGGAAGCTGTTGGGGCTTCTAGCTGGTCAGAGTGACCCTAAAAAAAGTTGGAAAGTCTCTTTTCCCAGCTTGGCGCTTGAAGAAACAGTCAGGGCTTTTCATTTCTTGGTCTCAAGGTTGTTTATTTTATCTTATCTATAAAATTCTTTCTCCTGTCCTGCCAAGATCTGCTCAGCAAGACAGTCCGAGGCACTCTGCCTCCCCCAGGGCAGTGTTATGTCTTTATACTAAATACTACGTGTACAATATTTACAATAACTTTCCAGTACCTATCACCTATGTTAGACAGTGAGCTTCTACTCTAAACCAATCCAAAAGTGCCAACATCACAGCAGAAGATGGAGGCCAAGAAGGAGAAAGGCAGGACACACCCAGATCCCGCCATCTTGCCCCCCTGAATCCCCATTCTAAAAACCCCAAAATCTACTTTTTCACCTTGTGATAAATTCACTATCATTCTACTTAATTTGTCATGACTTGCAGATCTTCATCTAAGGTTGGTTACTTGCTCCATGGGTCATAATCAAAACCACAGGCATTTTTGGGCTCTGTGCCAGGGTCTCTGAGCCCCCTGGCAGGGGTCTTGGCTGCTCAGGACAGCCAGAGGGATGTCCTGGGTCCTGACAGGAAGCTGATGGCTTTTCAGTATAACCTGGTCTCGCCAGTAAACTGTAAGACTTCCAGATAGTTTGCAGAGAGGGCATATGTAGAGTTGATTTTAGTTGGTCATGCAAGAAGTGAGTTGTTGCTGTTTAATATTCTCTAGCCTGGTGCATTGTACTGCACAACCTTGTTTCCTGGTGCAAGGCAGTCTCACGAAAGTTAAAAGAAATTAATTACGGTCTTGTCTGTGGTTGGGAGTAAACAAGATTCTTATTCATGTATAAATCTCAGTGGAAGTGTGTATCTGTCTCATGCATATGAAATGAGAGCCTTTCTTGGGTGTCATTGTCTACTTTCTGCTTCTGTGCCAGGGAAAAAAAGGAAGAACACCTGCACCTGATGAGACTCTGTTTTGCTAGTCTAATCTGGGATTATTCTGGGGGGAAGGCAGGGAGGTTAGGTGTTAATTTACTTTTTAATTTTTTTATTTCGAGTTCTGTGTCCTGATTTTACTTTTGGAGAAAAGTAAGAGGACAAAAGTTAGGAGAGCTCTCAGCTACGTTGAAGTATGATGTTTAGCATCACTGAAGCTTTTAATCTAGGGTTACTGATGTTTAATCTGCCAAGTGCAAACACTCAAGAAATGTTCAGCATCTCATTTTCCCTTTTTCCTGCCTCCAAAGTTAAAAAGCTGTGAAACTCCTTTTACCTGAGCAACCATGCAGATGTTACTTAGCACTAGAGAAGCAGTACTTGACTTAGTACTAAGTCAAGCAACAGTTGCTGATGAAGCAGCTCACTGAGTAGAAATTGCTTCCTTGTGGAGTACCAAACCAGCAGTGCCAGCACAGAATTTCTGTGCTCACCACTGAGTGTACAAACTCTGTGTGCCCTCCACATTTAATGATCATGTGTGGTGGCTGCAGTTGTGTGTGCTGGCTGAAGGGAAATGGTGCTTTTGCAGTTTGCAGTGGTGAGGAGAGAGCAGAGAAGCTGTGCAGAGAGCACAGGCAGTGGGGAATGTGAGGCACTGATCCCAAGGGGACCTGTAGCACTTAGCAGAGGCCTGTGGCCATTGCCTCCCAGCCTGGGTGGGCAGTGAGTTCTGAGAGCAAGGAGCTGCCTGTCAAGGAGGTGATGAAAGTAATAATGCTGAGATTTGGCTTTGATACCAAGGCCTGTGCTCCAGGAACTGATAAGGTCAACCAAGGGTCTTCCTGCAGTACAGGCAGTGGCTGTGCCCACAATGTGAAATCACTCACTGGCACATGGAGTGGTTTATGTTCTGATGGAGGAAAAGGCTGAGTGCTGTTTTCTCAGCAATTCCCAGGAGTTCTGTCAGTATTTGTGCAAATAACAAGATTGTCAGTTTACCTCCAGTTACTTTCAGTAAGAGCATACCTGCCTAGAATTTATCTATATTCAGTTTCTCTTTATATTATTTTTAAGTCACTGATAGCTTCATCTAGGTCGTGCACAATGATACTGTTGTATGTCTGCTTTATATTGCAGTGGAATGTGTTGTCTCCATGCTTCCTGCTGCTCTGAATTCTGTATTAGAAAAGACCTGAGAGACCCCTAGGTCTTTCACAGAGGAAGCTTGAGAGGTCCAGGCATGCAGAGAAACAAGGTTATTAGACAGTGAAGAGCCATGCTTTTCCAAGAATGTCTTTAGCTCCTGTCAGTGCTAAAGATAAACCTCTCCCACTCATGGAAAGTTGTGGCAGTACAACTGTTGAAGGGTAGCTAAAAGCCACATAGCTGCAGTCACAGTTGACCTGAACTGCTCTTAGACTGCAGCTATGTTGATAAAACTTTGTGTATTAAAAGGCCTGCAGGACCAAAATCTGTTAATCCATGGAGCAGGTAGGACATGGAAGGCATTCTCTGCACCAATCTGGACCAAGCTGCACTGAAATTGAGAGCTTTTTGTTAAAAGATTCCCTCTTTCACTGCCTGCCTTTTGTCCTTGTCACTCAGAGAGGGGTGTGATTTAGATGTCCTGTGTTTTCTTCTGCTTTGCTTTCCTCTTTCCTATCTACAACTCAAATGCAAACTCTGAGCAATTGTTGTAGAATTGGAAGAGTTGCTCTTACACTTCCTTATTAGTGTGGGTGAAGAGGTTTCCAGAACCACTCCATTACTGTGGGCATTATTCTGGAATTTGTGAATCAAGAGTGCTTATGAAGAGCCTGTTCATAATTTGGATTTGTAGAGCTCTTTAATTTTTACCACAGCATGTGTGTCTACCTCTTGGGTTTAGCAGACCTTTGTTTCTTACTGGTCAGGTAGCTCTCTTTTGGCTCTGTTCTTTACTCCATCTCTGAATAATGTTGAAATAAACCGAAGTGTTTATTTTTTCATCAGAAAATGTGATTATTGATGGTTTTGAAGGGTAGACACAACTCTGCTGAGAAAAAATAATTGACAATGAGAAGGGTATGTTTTCAGGACATGTAGGTACAGATGTGCTTTGACTGCTGTTCAGTTAACTTGGAAAAAATATTTTTAACAGAGTAGCATGTTTGCCAGTAGAGTAATTTTAAACGTAGATTTTAAACATTAGAAGTGTTACTTTCAGAGTGTGTTCCCTCTGTTTTAAAAGCATTTTTTCCCCCATCCCTTCTGCCATTGAATGTCTCAACCCAAAAAAAGCTCCAAAGGCTTTCTCTGTTGTCAAAGGTTGAACAACTCTTATCTGGTACTTGAAGGAAGTTCAAGGACATGATATGAGACAGTGAAAGTCAAGATGATGCCAAAAAGTGGAGTTTTTCTGCTGCTTCAGCTCACAAGGAGATCTTGTGAAAAGTGAAAAGAAATGCATGCTGTGAGAAGTGTTTGCTTGGTTGGATAACCAGTGAGTGAGTGCCTGTTAACTCTGAGCATGGCATGCCCAGGTCAGGAGGTTTAGCCCCATCTGTTCTACAAGAGGAGCTTGAACAGCTCCTCTAGCTGTCGCACTTTCTCCTCAGTGGTGTTTTTTACTGTTGCCTCCAGGGAAGCTTCATCAGTAACCCCTGGTTTTAGAGGCAAACAGCGTGAACACAGCATGATTTTATTGTCTGAAAGTTTGCAATGGAAACTTGTAGCAAACGTTAGAGAAGCTTTCTGATCGAAAGTTTGCCTATCTATGGGAATTGGTGCAGACTGGTTTGTTACAGGCTAAGCAGCCACTTCTGTGAGTGTTTTGTGATCTACAGGTGGGAAAACAATGCTGATGAATGAAAAGTGTTACTTCTAGCTTTGTTTTTCAGATCGGGTGATTGAGAAACAAAACAGATTGTTGTTTTCCTGGAATATCCTAGTATGAGCACTTGATCCTTGCCATTCCCTTGTGCCATCATCTGCTGTCTGACTGTGCTCTGGCATTTCCTCATTCTGCACATGAGCAATAGTTTGCAGCTGCTGCTGTGATGAGCTCCTGGGGAGGTGGAAAGTTTCAGCTATTCCCCTGAACAAGATAAGGGCTGTCTCTGGAGGCTGGGGGTGTACAAGGAAAGAGTTTAGTTGAGGAGCTGTAGGAAAAGCCATCTGTGGGATGTGTGATGTGAATAACTCTGCTGAGCTCGGTCTACTGCCACACCTGGGCTGACAGTGGACCGCTGTAAGGGAACACTGGGTTTTCCTGTTTCACCTAGACAAGGGATGTTACATTAGTCTCTTAAACCTATGAGAAGAATGCTCTTCTCTGTGCTTTTCATTTATAAACTGCAGAAGTTTGGGTTCTGCGGGCCAATCCCGTGAATCGCAGATGAGCCTGAACAGCTCGATACCATTTTGTGGGCTGGATGTTGGGAGGATCGAATCGGCCCACGTGCGTTCGGTGCAGTGCGGGGGAAGGACGGCAGGAGCTGCCGGCAGTTCCTCGCCCGGTAGAGGGCTCTGTCTTTGCTCTCTCCAGATGGGCTTGGCTTGCTTGCTATGGAATGTCACAACACTGGAAATTAAGTTCATGGATGTGTGTTTCTGTAGCGTGATTAATTGGATCTGGCTGGAGAAGGTCTCTAATGTATCCTACTCTCATACCTTAATCATATTTGTAAATCTAGTGTAGCGTTGGAGTTCTGTCAAATTCAAGGTCAGTTTGAAAGAAAGTATGTGACTAGAAACTGCAAAAGGGAGAGTGAGGTGGAACTGAAGGAGTGGCAGAAATGAGGTTCTGCAGTGCATCACACTGGTATTCAGCCCTGGGTTTTCTAGCTATTCTAAATACCAAACTGTGTTAGGATACTCAACAGTGCAGCAAGTGAATTTGATGTTGAAAAATGTAAGGCTAGATGAAGTAGTTTTTCCACTGCTGTCTTTCAAAAATTATATTTGCAATGTAATTTTGCCCAGTTTTTGTGTTTCTTTCACTTCTGTTACTGTGAAGAAAAATCTTGGTGTCACCAGTATGTTGTAATGACTGGAGTTGATCTCTCATGTGCATCCATACCTTGTGTCCTCACCATAATATTCAGTTAAATAAGGTGTGAATAGTAATGGAAAGAAAGGGATGCAAGACAAGTGGGTAATGTGAATCAGAAAGGTGATGCTGGTTGGGATGTTCTCAATCACAGTTGTAATCACCAAAGTATTTTGTTGCTTTTTGAAATCACAGCAGTTAATTACTTGTCTGCTCTTCCTCCTCCCACAGTTTGCTCTTGGTTTGGTAAATGATTTTGTGAGGATGTCTAGCTGTTCCTATAAATGCACTGTAATGGTAACATACTGTATATCTGTATGCTTTTCTTATTCTGTGTACTGATAAGAAATTTAATTTGGGAAGAACAAATTGAATGTGACAATATCAGTTTTATAGAAGGAAAGACAACATCTTGAATATCATTTTAAGCCACTTGTTTTACTGTCAGCCTCTCACAGGTCCTTTGTGTACTTCCTAACAGAATTGCACATAACACATTCAGAGACTGGTTTTGTGTACCTGTCATAAGGCACTTAATATCACATTCAGGCAGCCTGTGTGCAGCTGAGCACTTGAATGGTTTAGGCCCCGTTTCTGAGATTAGAAATTTGACTAGGCTTTCATTTTTTTGCTTTGGTCTTGTGTGCTGACTTCTGGAGCTACTGCCTTTTCTCCTGAGTGTTCAGCTCCTTACTTCATCCGCAGTGAGCTGTTCAGAGCACATCTGTCTTCTCATCTTCTTTTGAATTCCCACTTCCTCAGGCAAATTCTACGTTAACTTCAAAACTTCCTCATCTGATTCAAATTACTTTTGAGCCTGTCCTATCTATTTTGTTAATTTTTTCTTATGCTTCCCCTTTTCCCTGCTTTTTTTGCCTTACCCTTTCTTGAGGAGCTCTTGTGTCCATTTCTAGTACATCTCTTTTTGTATTCTGTCCCTTCCAGCCACTAGAAAAAAATAAATCACATGGAGCTGTTTATTCTATATATTCACACAATGTAGCCAGTCCTGTTTGATCTTTATGCTGTTGTTTCTTGTCCTTTGAGTTCATTGATTTTCAGACATTCTGGATAGCTCTGTCTGCCATGTAGTGCCATGTATGTGCTAGGTGATGCTACCACTACAACAACTTACAGCTTTTAACCAGCCAAAATGAGGGCTTGGCAAGCCTTAATGTAAACAGGCATACTGAAACTTCCCTTGAAAAAGAATGGATTCAGAGCAGTTCTGCTTTGAACAACTTCAAGCTCTGTGAAGTTGTGTGTTTTTGTTATCATTGTTAGCTTTCCAAGTGCATAAAAACCCATCAGTGTGTTTTTCCTTGACTCTACAAGCACATTTTGTTTGTCTGTGCTGCCACTGAGAGCTTTTGGCAAACACCAGCAGAAGGAAAGTGTCCATGCTCTGCTTAGTTTTTCTATGTCTATTCCAATTCCTGGCAAAATCTCCAAGTGTATTCCTGTCAGCTTCACTCTGCTTCAGCTTGATAAGGCTTGGAGCCACAGGGAAAGGAAAACTGAGAAAAACATATCAGAATTAATGCATGTTTTCCTCAAAGTAAGAATACTCTGTAGAGTGACTTAAAGGTTGCATCTGTAACTTGAACCCATTCCCTGTGGGTTGGGCACCCTGTCTGGAAAATAACCAGCTGGTCTAGCCATGGATCTCTCAGCTTGATGGGGAAATAGGTGAAGGCAGGGTTGGAACCTAAAACAGCAGCCAAGAGGATAAGCTGCTGCCTGTAGAATGCTGCCTGATCACTTCCCTGTCTTCCACACTGACCTCTGGCTGGAATGCTTGTGGTCTTAGATTAAAAATCCTATCTGACAAATGCATGCCCTGACTTACAATATTGATGCCTTTTTTTTTTTTGTTTGTTGTATCTGTGAAGGGCATTTTATTATTTGAAGTACAAGAAGTAATTGCCCTTCAAGTAAAGGTTATCACTTTAACTTCTCTTAGCTTTGCAAATTGAAATAGATTGCAGCAAGATCTCTGTGAAATCTGTGAATATTGCTAAGCCATTTATAGTGATGAAAGCTGAACTGCAGCATTGTTTTCTTTTATTCTAGTGACTTGTTCTTTTGAAACTGCATCCTTGGTAATATTGTCTGTGAAGGGTGTTACTCTTTTAGGCATGGGCATCTGTAAATCAGACCAAGAGCTCATGGAGAATCCTGTAACTTGTGTTGCAGTCTCTCTGCTATTGAATGCAATTCAAGGGTATTTTGGTGTGGTCTTCTCAACTGAAAGAAAACTCACCTATCTGTGGTTCCCACTGGGCTTCCTTTGGGTAATCCCTCTGTCCAGTTGTGTTTTCTTGGCTTAGTGTCTGGCTTAATTTATCCACAGTAGGACCAAAGGAAGAACTCTATCAGCTGAGAGCTGCTGAGGTTGTGCATATGAGCTGCAGCAGAATTAGCTTCTGGAGAGGAGGAAAGGCTTCCTCTCTTCCAGTTTATAGTGAATACATATTAAATCATCTGACGCTTCTGAATTAAAAATAATTTGATGTGTGTCTCATGCAGTCCAATTTTTGAATGTTTAATTTACCTTTTCAAGAGAAATGTCTTTGCTTAAAAATTGTGTTACAGTAATTTTAATTTAGTTGAGATAAAAATGATCTGCGCACTGAGATGAATGAGCAATGTGGTGTTCCTGTAGATAATACAAAGTTGTTCTTAAGGTGCTGCTGGTTTTTTTATAAACATTAAAGGTTAAATTGTTCCCCTTCTCTAATTGCAAATCCAGCTCATCAGGAAAGGGAAACTGTAGCATGAATATAGGTTAATGTCGTTATTAAATGCTGAAGGAAATTTGGTTGATATCTTAAATTTTCTCGAGTTTACTGCCTAAATTATGGTCAAGAAATAAATCCATATAGGGGCAGTTCCACATACACATTGCAATCTGTGATCAAGTTGCTATTTCACAGCTGAGTTACAGCACTGCTTTGCCCTTAGAGCACCTTGCATGCCTCATTCTCCACTGATAACCTGCTGTGGCCTCCTGGCAGAGCTTATTAACTTGTATCCTTTACAGTGCTCTAGAGAAATGTATTTTAAACTGCTGACTGGGCCCCTGGACTCTCTTTGTATAGCTGTGCTTGGTTCTTAGCCAGAAAAAAGCTGCTGTCTTTTTGGCTTTCTGTGTAAGATCAGAGTGATAGTGCTGGGTGTGTTCTCTCCCAAAGTGCTGTCAGGGTATGAGCTGGAGGCTCAGGTGTGCCCATCCTGTACTGATATGTGTTTTCCAGAGCACACTGCAGGTCAGGCATGGAGCTCGAAGAAAGAAAATCTGTCGACCCATGTTCAGGTAAGTGATTCTGCCACTTGAGGAATGAGCTTTTTTGCAATTTAGAGTTATCAAGGTTTTTTTCCTTGAACAATGTAAGATTTGGGAATGCAAAAAGAGGAGAGTGGAAGTGCAGACAGAGATCATGGGGTCTCAAGTGCAAGGCAAGATGCACTTTAGAAGATAAGTAAACAGTCCAGTGTTCAGTGTTCCACCTCAACTGTGCTCTCCTGAGGGAGGCAACAGTAACAGAGGCATGAAACCTACTTGGTGAAGATTTGCACTTCAAAAGGATTGGCAAGGCTTTTAATTCCCTCTACCAGGATGGCCAGGAAGGGCATTTCATCAGAACACAGCATCCTGTCTTCATTGATTAAAAGAAATCTGGGTGTCAGAAGGGAACAGGCAGCTGCTTTGACGGAAAAGGAGAAAGCTCAGTAATACAAATCTGTTCTGAAAATGCCAGTCTAAAATTGCATCATGGAACCATTCTTTTTCTCTTCACAGCCAAAAATTTTCTTTTTCTTGGGCTGTTTAATAGTTTTATTCTTCCTTTCTTGTTTCTTCTTGGGGACTTAACATGAATTAACACAACTGGCTAATAATCTTTGGTTGGTTTGGAACCAAGGTTCTTTGGTTGTGCTTACAGGTGGAGCTAAGGCAGGCTGTCTTTTCTGGATTCCTTTTGCTGTTAGTCTGAAACAGTATGATCCAGTTTGCTGACTTCAGGCTGGGGAAAAGAGTTAAACCACTCTGCTTCTGAAAACAATCCTGTTGACAAGTAGATAAATGCCTTTAGAAGTTTAACTGCATGACTGGAGTATATAAACTCCTAGTCCATGATTGTGGGTATACTTGAATACGGTAGTTTTAAGTTGCAAAGAGATTAGCAACTTCTGAATGTAATTCAGTGGAGCTGAAAGAAGAGATACCTTTTTAATTTCCATAATAATTGCACTGAGCTGCTGAGACGGATTAACAAGGGGTTTGTTTATCTACCCTGAAGCCTAAAAAGCAGTGAGGACAAGGATGTAACTTGACCATAAAAGACAAAAGATTAGGTGGTTTGTGAATCTTCACTCAAGCTGAAATGGAGAGGTGGCAGTCTCAGTGGTTCTTCCTGCTCTGTGAACAAGATCACATGAATATATGATTGTTGTTGGGAACAGGGCACATCAGTTTTAAAAACAAACAAAACCCAACAAAACTCATCTGAATATTCTTTTTATATGAGAAGACAATAAGAGCTGGAATTAAATTGACTGATCTGTGTGTCTGTGTAAAAATATTGGTGTAAAAATATTAAAAATGTCAGAGAAGCAGATGAAGGAAGAGGCAATAATTCTTGCCTGCTGTATGTGATGCTTTATCAGCTAAAACTTTGGGCTGCTTCTGTGCTTGACTTGATCCTTTTTTGTATTTTATGGAGTTTACTCAAGGAAATCTGTGTGTTCTCAAGACAGAGTTGAGCTGCTTAGTATCACCCAAATATTTTTATGTGATAACCGAACATCGCGTGTCTAGGCTGGGATGTTTTTGTTGAGGTTTGAGTTCCTCAGTCCTGCCTGTGGTCCTCCCTCTCAGCCAAGGGTCTTGCCACTGGTAAATGCTTTGGTGATTCATCTTAATCTGCCTGCAGCTGGAAGTTAATGACCCACAAAAGCAGTAACTTGCAAAGCTGACAGGAACTTGCTGCTTTCAGGCAACAAAGGCTGCTGTGCTTCTCAGCAGTTTAGTATTTGCTTCCAAAGCACAATCCTGGTCTGCATCTGAATCTGTAGCACTCATTCAGGAATTGGAGTGTTGAGGATCTGCCGCCTTGTTCTCAGGACTGCAGTGGTTACAGTCTAGTGAAGGAAAACCAGCTACATTTGTGGGACCAGAGAAGATGTGGCTGAGCCTGAGTTTGGCCTGTGCTCATCAGCATGCAGCTTTTAGCTCCTCCTAAATGCTCCTTGGGTGACTGTGTTGGTTAGATATCACAGCTTAAACTGGGCATGAGCTCCAGAGATCCCCCCTCTATCACATCCGTATTTGGCTTTATCAGTTATTACTTAGGTTCTCTGACTTCCAAATGGGAAATGTATAACACCTTTTCCTCACTTGCTTGATTTGCCTGGTTGAGTTTTTGAAGCAGAACTTTTTCTACCAAATATTTTTTGCAGGATACCAGTTCTGTGCAATTCTGAGCTTCTGTATCCCATGTGAGTAGGACCAATGCCTCATGAATACCAATGAGTCTCTGCTGGACTTCAGCACTGTTCTAAAATTTAATGTTTATATTTAACTAGATGACAAAATTATAAACAAATGTTTACAAATTTCTGAGGTTCTTCTTTCTTCTGCTACTCTCTTGGATTAAAAGAGACTTTTTTACCTTGTTAAATGAATCATTTATAACCTGCTTCTCCCTCTTCAGAGTACAGGTAATGAGTTTTATCTCAGATTCAAAATCATTTGAGCACTGCTGCTCTTGCATCTGTGAAAGAAAGGAATAAGAGCTTGCTTCTCTTAACCTCTTTTTATTTGAATTTTAGTTTATTAGCTGACTTCTATCACCTCTGGTACATTTCTAATAGCAAGATGACAATTTGCCTTGGAGTTGTGCCAGTTCTGCTTGCTCTGGTGGAAGCATTTGTGGCACCAAGCATGAGTGCGTGCTTAAGGAGAGGGAAGGCAAATGCAAGTAAACAGCACAGCAGGCTGCTCTTTGAAACTCCCTGTGAGGGCTCAAAGATTTGCAATTAATGTCCCTATGCTTGTTTATAATCAGTTTTGGAAGAGCATTAAGACCCTGTAAGCTACTGAATGCTGAAAGACAGGAAATTGGGTTTGGAAATCTGAGAATTAATTTATGTAGTTGTTGTTTGTTTTCATCTCAGATCGCTACCTGCATCAGAATTTGTGCAATAAAACATTTTTAATATGTAGTCACTGATTTTTTATTAAGGCTATATGAAGTCACTCTTTTAATGTAATGGCAGTGTTTGCTTACAGGTATGCTGTACAATTTCATGCTGTCAAAACATTGATTCCTCAACTTGTGATGACTCTTCATTTAAGATCTTCTGTCAGCTGTGATGCAAAATCCTTTAATATAGTTTGTGATACACCTTTTAGGTTGCTGCAGTTAAAACTTGGAATTGATCTCTTAGTCAGAAGTTACTTTGTTTGAGAATATCCTGTGTGATATAGTTGCAGGCAGAGACACTCACTTGGATTGTCTGCATCAATCTTTGTAGGTGCCCCAGTATTGCAGAGTCTGAATGGTGATAGCAGATGTTGTTTTGATACCTATTCTGACAATCCAAAGGTGCCTTTTTAAGGCTCACAGCCATCATCTGTAAGCAGTATGGAAAGTAAAGTGCAGGTATGGAAAAAAAGAAATGGATGCTTTGGACTTCACTAAACAGCATCTTGTTGACTAATGACAATTTATGTAATTCATACAGACAGTTTTTCATTCCAGTTGTGTCTTCTACTGAGGATTTGCCGCCTTTTCCAATTTTGTATAGCATATGCACCTAAGAGTCTGCATTCAAAATCTTCAGGAGAAAGTATGAAATTGAAATGAACCAGGACAGACTTTTGAAATGCCCTCTAAGGCTAACAGTAAGCAATGGTTTTTTTTCTAAAAGTGGTGTTCTGCAATCATTTTGTGATTAATTTATCTGGACGATGTTTCATTAGTTTGCTGATAAGCATCTAGAACAGTTGAAGACTGTCTCTTCTCCCAACCAAAATAGATTGCTTCCTGTTTTTCTCATTATCCTTTATCTTATTTCATTATCCTTCTCTAAAACTTAAAATTTGGCTCACTTTTTTTTCCATCTTGTAATTCATACTCCTGATCAGTTCCCTCCTTATGGGTAAATTCTCTTCCATGCTTTAGCCTCCACCAATATCCAGTTTTCCTGAATGTCTTATGGAGTACAGCCCCTGACAAAATGGGCTGAGTGTCAGCTGTCCTGCACCCTTCCCCAGTCCTGAATTCCACTCACTGGATCTCTGCCATCAGAGTTGTTATTTTTTTCTGCATTAACTCAAGGTAAACACTATTCCTCACTGGACTGCAAGAGATTAGATAATGTCTTTGGAAATAGGAAGGAGGAGAAAAGGCCATCTGCAGCAGTCTCCAAAGTGGGATGCATGCAAAACAATCCATCAAGGTGGGAGGAATACCAAGGAAATATTTTTTGCAACATCCATAAAAATCTTCTAAGACAGTTTTTCGTCTTAATCTTGTTCTTAATTCTATTTTTGTGTATGTTTTATAATATATAGCATATTATTACAGTACTACATGTATAATTTATAGGTAAATATTCTTATAGTTTGCTCAAAAGTTTGTTTTACTGATGGCTTATGCAATCAAAAAAGTAATCTGGAGCTTCAGATTTCCTCTTTCTCTTCCAAAGACAACTTCCAGTCCCTTGCCCATGTCAGGATCTTATTATGGAAGTTTTTTTAATGCTGATTTTTTAAATCCAGGGCATTATGATTTTGTTATTTGAGGGTTAAATCAGACTCCTGATTTGTTTATAACTTTGAAAGGCAGTGTTTTGTGCTCTTGAGAAAGCTCACGTGGATGTTAATAAAGCACCTTGATCTCCTGCTGACTGCTTTTGTCACAAATCTGAATGTTTCTTCTTCCTTCCACTGGAATCTTTGTCTGGCTTTCCTTGACCCTGAATAGACTCCTTATACACACTGAATACACTGCTGTGAAATTGAGAGTTTTCTGGCATCTTTAACCAGTCTCACGTGTTTCTGTGCATCCCTTTGGACGTGCATCAGATGAAAAGGATTGCTGTGACTCTTACATGTTGAACAAGCTGAAAGGTAGTCCTTGGAGCACACACAAGAGGATGCCACTAAGTTTGTAGTGCTGTTCTACATCTTCTGGCCAAGGAGAATTGACACTATTCCAGTTTGGGATTGCAGTGATAACAAGTGTTTGCTTTTGTGCCTGCTTCCCATGAAAAGCTCTTTTCTTCTTAACGCTGCAGGTTGCAGCTGAGCAAGGTTATGTGGTTTGAGGTTTTGCTTTTGTTTTTGTCCTCTGTTACCTTACTTTGTCATAGCTCTAAGGAAAAACATCCCTGTGTGTTCAAATGGAACCAGAACAAATTGCTTCATTCCTCAGGTTGTTGTGAGTGAGGCAAAATTATTTTGGAAACATTCAGGAAAGTTGGAGGTTTTTGTTAAAGGAAAAGCCAGCAAAAGTGATAGGATCTTGGATTGTGTAAGTAAGGAAAGATGCTTATCTGTGTGGGTAGATAATATTTGATGGAAACTTTTTCTGCAAAAAAGTATGTTTAATATAGGAATAGAGAAGTACTCAGAATATTGTTTCTTAGATTTTTAAAAAATGGATACATGCAAAAATTTATTCAGGATGCAAGGCAGAATAAAAAGTCTATTGACATTGGACTGTAGAAGTTACTGCAGTGATGAGCATGAAATATCTAAATAGAATTTTCTGGCTTGGGTTTAAGAAGGGTGAAAAACTGATATTAAAAAAATCAGGAAATTAGCATTGTTAAGGTCGATTTTCAACTTTATTTCTTCTGTACATAAGCATTTGACACAATCTGCATATGCCCTTTCTTCTCAGAAGAAATACAAGATAGTGTTTTTCTGCAAATGAGTTTTCTGCCTTGTGTGCTGTATCAAATAGTATATGCTTGCACTAAGCTGCTTTTTCATATATAATGTTAAAATATGCTGGCACTCTTAGCTGCTAAATTAATTAATTAAAAAGAGCTAATAATTGTGTCAGTAATGTTCTTCTCTGATGGCAATAATTGACAGTGTTGCAGTGAGGTCTTGTGAAAGTACATATAAATGTAAATAAATTGCATGGGTAGATGTATGATGTGTTCCTAATTGGAAATAACTTGGTGACAAACCTAGATAGAGACTCTGAGCTCAGGCTTCTAAATTATCATCCTCAGAGAAAACTTGAAAGGCTGGGATATTGTTATTTTCTTTCTGATGCCACTGTCTGAAACTGTAGAACCTTTCATCTGCCTGTGCTTCAAAATACGATATTTAGAGTGGCACTATTCATTAGTTAATTCTGCTAAAGTAAAAGGAAAATGCAGCTCAGGAAACTGATGCAGATAACTCTTGTATTCTTTTGAAGACTTTGGAAGGAAGCCAAAATTAGTGTCAACAATGCTTTTGTTTAAAAAAAAAAATTACTTGCAAAACATTAGAAAATGTTCCAGTAATACAATTCAGTAAATGGGAGAAAGGGAAAGGGAGTCTTTCCAAGCGTGGGTACTGATACTAGACAAGGTATTAATCTTCCTAATTTTAGGCATTTACAGAGCAGACATGGACACTTGAGGCAGAAGAAAACTGCAAACAGAGCATTCATCTTTCTGTTTGCTGCCAGTGAAGGGAGCCCTGCTGACCAGTAGCCCCTCTGTTCTTGTCTGGTTTTTAAGTGTCCTAAGTTCAGTGGAAGTTCCTCCTGCCTGTCATGTGCACCATGGGAATGGCAGTTCCATTCTGGACTCTGGAACACCTACTAAACTGGCAGGAGCTAAAGCTAAGCTCACATATGGTCTGGTGTGTATTAAACTTCTGTGTAGAGCAACACAATTCAGAAGAGACTTTGAGCTGTGCAACAAAAATAACAGGGTTTAGTTTTCTTCAAGAAAGCTGCTCATTAATAAAACTTCTTGTTTGTGAAATCAGACTCTATCCCTTAGGATAGTTTTTGTGCTAGTCATTATTGTTTGGCTGTGCTTTATATTTTGAGTTGCTAAAAGCACGAATAGCAGACAGATCACAAATATCATGGCTCAGATTCTGTACAGTGTTTCAAGTATGAAGGTAAAATTCCTCGTGTGTACTTTGTTGTCATGACCCCTGAAACCATTTTAAAGTGTGAAGGTTCAAGCATGTCACTTGTTTGGGTTTTTTAGTGGTCATTGCCTAAATGAATTCAGGTTGGATTAAGCTCCCTTCCAGCTTTGAAATCCAGTCTACCAAAGGGAGAGGACGTGCCTCACAGCATACCTTGCAAGGGAATGGGCTAGGAGCAAGAGAAAAGAAATGTGAGGATTGAGAATTTGTCATAGGAATCAACCTGCAGTTTTTTACTCTTCTTTCGGCCTGCATGTGTTGGAGAACTGGGAAAAGAGGACAAGAGATGTTCAGTGCCAAGTCAGACATAAAATAACCTGTTAAAGTAAAACACACAGCTGGGACTTTCACTTGAACAGGTTAGCAGATGGTCTGTCAGTCCATGTGTAAGGCACTGGTGCAAGTGTTTGCTACAGTCCCAGCAAGAAAGGCATTCAGGCTCTGTGGGGTATTGATTAAAATATCAGTTATTGGAACTAACAAGAAGGCAAGGGAGAATGGATAATCATACAGGCCTCCAGAGGGGTGTGCTTTCTGGTGCTTTTCAATTACTGTGACCCTGGCTCACTGGCTTCCAGCATAAACATAGTCTAAAACTGGCAATCTGTTGATTAAAATGTACAGGAGAAAGCCTGAAACAGGAGACGCAGCATTTGTGAACCAGAATGTTGATGCAGAATCAAATTTTCCAAGGAAAGACGTTGTTAACAATTCTATTTATTAAACAGCCCTCAGTGGTGGGAGGGAAGTTCTGTTTCAATTTTTCATACTTGGTTTTTAATTTTATGTTTGTGGCTTTAAAACCATGTGTGTTTCTGCTTTGAAAAATAGATACAAAATCGGGAATGAGTATACAGTAAAATTATCTGCATTTCAGAAGATGCTGAAGGTTATTTTCAGATACAGTGCAGGGCTAGAAGAGATAGCCATGTCATCATCCTTCTCTGAAGCAGGGTAAATTTAACCTTCATGGCTGGCATATTCCAGGCTTCTTATCCTCAGTTTTTCATAATACCCTAACCTAAAGGGGTTTTTTACCCCAAATTAAAGCTGTGAGTAATCTTTTTATGTATGTGTGAAATGAAAGAACACTTTGTCACTGTTTTCATTACTGTAATACCCAAAATTTGCTGTTCTCTACCACCACCTTCTTAAAACGAAACAAGTCTGTCTTCCCAATTTTTCCCTAATGAAGCATGTATTAAACTGTGTCATTTGGTTAATTTGGAATTTTTACAATTGGTCCCTAACTACAAGTATGGAATCTGAAGCTGCACCTGGTTTATCAGGAGGAGATATTCACAGGGAAGAATAAAGCAGGATAACATACTGTGGAGAGTAAGTCATAGTCATGCATGACTTAGTTATTAATACAGCAGCCAGATTTTCTCTTACTTTCCTTGCAGCACAACAAGTTTGGTTCCTGGCTTTGTCCTCTGTTATAAACCTGAGGTTCTTTGCAGTGTGCTGCCAAAACAATTACCCCCTTCTAGTCACCCCCTTCCTTTTTTTCTTTTTTTTCTTTTCTCTCTCTCTCTCTTTTTTTTTTTTTTTTTTTTTGCTAACCCAAATGCCATATTTTCTGTCAATCTCTACTGATTTTCTTTATATTTATTCCAAGCACTTCTCCATTTGGAATGGCAGCCCTGTCTCCTAAAGCATTGATAAGCCCTACTCTTTCTTTAAATTGTGAACTAAATTCACAAAATTTAGTTACCTGACACTCACTTGAAAATACTGTGATCAGGGCCTCGCTTCATTCCCACCTGATACCAAATTACTGATGGCTACTCACTGAGAATATTGAGAATATTTGTGAGTTGTGCATCCTTCTTATTGTCATTTCATCTGTAGCCTTTCTCCCTGGTGAGGATGTTTTTTCAGGGCAGTCCAGCATCAGTTTACATCACACCTAATACCTGTTCTTCAGCATTTGTAATTATGAGATCTCCAGGAAGACGAAGCCAGGATATTCAGAGTGATGCCAGGTTGGAGGACAAGAGAGTCTAATCTGATAAATGACCTTTTCACTTTGAGCAAGACTTCCCAGAGATGTTGTGCTGGAGAGGTTTCAAAGCATCAATAGATAAAGTTGTGAGCAGTCAGGTCTGATTGCCCTCATTTGTGCAAGAGGCTGGACTGGAGACATGCTAAGGTCCGTCTATGTTTCTATTCTTTCTCAAATCTGATCTTTTTACTCTATGTTTGTCCTCCTGAGATTTTGATAGTTCCTCATATCCCAGAGCCTGCTTTCAACAATTCCCTGTGTTCTCTGGGGGAAACATCATCAGATCTTGCTGATGGTGTATCACAGATGTGTGACTCGTTTTACCAGCTGTACAAAGCCTTAGGTTCCAGCTGATTTCCTTCTTTTCTCTATTACATCATATCAGTTCCCACATGCAGTGTTGTCTACAGGCAGTTTGCTGGTGACAGCAACACTTGTGAGCAGTGACACAGCCACAGGACCCTGTCATTGCCACCTTCTGGACTGTGCTTCTGTACCTGCAGGTGGCAAGCAGGGCCCTGCAGTTACAAAATGAACCTCCTCACTGCCCTGTGCCTTCATCAAGCCTGTCTTTCTCCCATCCCCCCAGCTTCCTTCCCCATGAGATGTAACATCTTGGTGCTCCTTCTCAAAGGAAATTATTTAATCTAGTCTCTGCTACACCAGGGATGTTGTACACTAACTGGCACAGCTCACTTGGGCCAGTGTCTGTCTGTGAACACTGCGTAGTTTAATTTTTCAGTGGTGCACTGAAGTGATCAAAAAAGCTCTTATGTTGCAATTTTGGGTGGACCTCAGAAAAAGTAGGCATGCATATTCCCATCAGTAACTGGTCCACATCCATCACTTTCCCCTAGTTCTCCTACCACCTTGGCCTGTTCATTTAACCTTATCTAGCTTGCCCATGGAACTGAAAGCCCAGCAGGTGTTCCCTGGCTGCTGGAGGAGAAGAGGCAGTTGCCAGCCCCTCTGGTGCAGAACCCTTTTTGCTCCCTGGGATGCTGTGTTTATCCATCTGTTTCCCATCCATGGTGGTGCTCAGGGGTGTGTGACTGGACTGCACCTCCCAGCACAGCACTTCCAGGGGAAGGCTGCCCCCCCTGCCATGCTCTCTGCACTGGAGGGAGCAGGGGCTGGTTAAAAATAAATTTGGGAGCAGATGGTGAGGCAGATTATTGTTCATCCTAGGGTGATGATGATGATGTGCCAGCTAACTGCTGGTTGTCTATCAGAATTAATCAGAAGCTGTTGTGGCACATGATCAGTGAAGCCACTGCTCCCCCTGAAAAAGGGAAGAAACAGCAGAGATACAGCTCTGTAAAATAAATTGTTGGAAAAACACTTGTTTTGAAGAAGAAGTTTCTGATGGAGAAAAGACTCTAATAAGCAAAACAGGAATGTTTTTAGGATTTGATTTTTTTTTAAAACGTACTAACACTTTTATATATCTATAGGTATGCTTTGCTTCTGAAAAGCAACTGGGAAAACTTGGTCACCTTCTTATGCATTTATTTCACTGGAATTGTAGATAATCTGAAATAAAAAGATTTAAGAGGTTTATAGGACCCTTTACAAGCACTATCTCTATTGCTAGTATGAAATGTTATCCATGAATGCACCTGTTTTGGGTTTGTGATCAGTGTCAGAGGAGAGGACTTGACACTTGCTGTGCTCAGAAAACTTCACAAATGTTAAATCTCTACACTCACAAAGCAGACAAGGCAAAAGCTGACTTAACCCACTGAGCTGAAAGGCAGTATCAGTTCTGATGCTTTAGCAATCTGAAGGGTAGTTTAGCCCTGTTACCTTCTTTTTCACTCAAGAGGTTAATGAGATGGTTTAACAATTAGCAGTGATGGATCACATTAAGAAATAAAACAGGAAGTGCATTCTTGATTATTGTTAATTAAAAATAATGGTAATTTTTAATCACTTAGTCCACTTAGATAACCTGTCAGTCTATTTTGTTAAGCTACTAACATTTGTTAAACCAAATTTCTTATTTTGTGTATTCAGCGTCTGTTGTCCAGGCTATGTCTAGGGTGTAATTTATGGAAAATTTATGCTTTGTTTTAAAAGGTGATATGCTAAGTATTTTTTATCTAAGACTGTCAGGTCCGTATAGTCTATCTGAAATAGCACATTCTCCACAAATATAAAAAAATACAAAAATTTGGATGAAATTTGCTATTTCTTCACATTTTAATCTGCTCTTCTTTTATACTTTCTATTAGGCAGGTAGTGCTGTTTTAGGTTATACCATAATCTGAGGGCTCTGTCTGTATGTAACAGGGAGTGTTTAGTCAAGGCAAGGCTGAATTCAACTGCTTTAGCTTTTATTTTTCAGATGGTCTAATTTGATATGTTAAAAATAAGATAGAATGGCTAAAGAGAGGTGGTGCCTCTGTACTAAAAAATTACAGGTGTCAGACTTTCTGTTGCTTTGTCTGGCATTGCTGTGAGCTTCATCAGCCTCTGTCTTTAACAGTTCCATCAGTGAGATGGCAGATCACTGGTGGGTTATCTGCAACAGCAGCAATCTGGAGATCAGGAACCCTGTTAAAACATTCCTGATACTAACAAGTCATTTTCTTTTGCTTGGTATAGAAAATGGTGAGAATTAAAATAATTTTTTTTACTGGAGTATTTCTTGTTGTTCATAAGTCAGACTGTGCTGGAAAAGTAGGCTCACTGGCTTTGTTTCTGATCAATTCTCCTGTGTGCTGCTGCAGGAAGGTCAGGCTCTTACCATTTGGCATCTATAGCACCTGAAAAGTCCTTTGTTATTTATTATTTTTCCTAAGTGAAATAATCTCAGGAACCTGTTTATTTCATTGCCCTTGCCCTTCCAAACTGCTGCTTTTGGTATGCACGTTGCTGGAGTGAGAGGATGGTTTAAAGGAAGTGTGTGCACATGAGGTGGCTTGCTCTTTAAATCTTTTTGAGCACTTGGATGCTGGTAAGGTGAGTTTGTACAAACCCTGCAGTGCGGAGGCGCCTGGCTCCATGGGTGAGCATTACTCAGTTTCACCATGAAACCCGTGATGAGAGACTGCAGTACAGGAGGCAAAAATCGCCCTTAGCTCGAGAGATGTTTCTCCTCTAAGAAGAACTGTAATTGAAAAAAAGCACCTTCTTTCGAAGCAGGTAGCAGAAGTGAGAGTGAGAGCTGGGAATTTGCTGTTTGAAGTGTTGTTAGCAGAAATTCTGTTTATTAACACGAGCCTGTGGCACCTGTGACTGTTTCACCAGGCCTCGCTGTTGTTTTAGTCCCTCTCGCCTGTGGAGGCCCATGTGGTTCCCACTGCATGAGTAAAAAGAAAAGGACAGAGAAGGTAAAAAATACACATCTCTATTCTTTCTTTCCTGAGGCAGTGTGGGAGAGAAGTACCCAGACCTCAGTCCAGGCTTCACAAGAGATCCTGCCCAGTATAATGGGCCAGCACTTGAGCAGCCTCAGCAATTTCTCCTGCATGTTTCACCTGGTGCCCTGTTATTCCTTCCTAATTTCTTTTTTCAACATTTTTGTAGTCCTAGTCTGTGTTAGTTTCCCGTTATGCTCCAGGTTCCCTCCTGGCATCTGTGCAGCTCTTTCACTTAGAAACTGCCAACTTATTTCTGTCCATGGCAATTCTGGCACCGTCCTGCAGTTTGGAGCTCAGCTCAGTCCTGAGGAGCCTCTCTGCATTTATTCTCCCTTACATTTCATGAGAAAATGGGGTCCTCCCTGGCAGCCTCTGGCAAGCACTGCCCAAGCTTTCAGGGCTGCACCCATTACTGTAATGGCTCTGCATGGACAGAGGGAGGAAGGGTGGTTAAGCACTAAGTGCTGTCTTTGGAGGAAGCTTTTCCATCATCACCCTTCTTTGGGTTTCTCTTCACTGTCTTCTGCCAGCTCTGGCCTGAGGCCCAGGTTATGTGCAGGTGGGAGCTGGCTTGGCTGTAATCCTTCTCCAGCCAGGAGAGGTGGCCCTTCATGGAGCACTGCTGGGACTGGTTTCATGTGGCATGTAGTTTTCACAGGGAGCAGGGGAAAGGTATTTCCTTTGAGAGTAAAGAATAAAGAACTTCTGCACAAAGGAGTTTCTAAAAGGCATAGCATTAAGAAGAAAAGAGAACAGTGGGTGGCTTGACTATCCAGAAGAAAGTCTCAAGGAACAAAAAAGAATTCATGGATATTTCTGTTTCCTTGATGGCAGGTAAGTGAGGCTTCATGTGCTAAAATGTGAGAAATACAGAATGGATCAGTAGATTGACAAAAATACCGTGTAAGGCAGCAGTTAAAAGGTGGCATTTCAGGCAAAGGGTGGGTGCAGAAGTTTTTTAAGGAGATCTGTTACCTTATGTATGGCTGACAATCCAGGTTAGTTGAGTAGAAAATGCTGCCTTGCATCATCCTTCACATTACCAGCAGAAAGTCAGCTGAAAAGCAGCATTCATTCTCATCACATACTGATGTATATTTTGCAGTGCTGGGGCACCTTCAAAAGCTGCAAGCTAGGAGCATGGTCTCTTCCACCAGTAAATTGTTGGTCAGTATTGCCCATAAATTATTTCAAACCTGTAGGAAGGGGGGTAGTGTGATATCTGTTCTGGTAAGTCTGTCTTTATTCTTAAGTAACCAGCATGGGAAAAACCTGCTTTGTTTGTTGTGAAGGGCCTTCAAAACATCTTGGAGAACAAAAAGTGAAAAGTGGACTTAAGAGCAGCTTGTTCTCATGTTGGCCCATTCCATTATGTGCTGCTGTTGAAACTAAGGCTGGGAACACCATGCAGACTTTGGAGTCCTGTTTTAATTCCTCTCTCTTGCTATTTCCAGCTGCTGCCATCCCAAGCACTGGTATGGAAACACACACTTCTGATATTGGCCCCGTTAGCCTTTCAAATACTGCCTTGGGACCATGGCTTAAGGATTTTGTTCTTGCTCTTTGTTCTTAAATAGATTTCTGGTGTGTACATGAGCAGATTTGTATGAAAGGCAAAGTCTCAGCATCCACTGTGTGTTCCCTTGGGCGCCCTTCTTTTTAACTAGATTTTATTATAAGGCAAAAAATTACATTTTACATTTTTTCTATTAATCTGTATTGTTCTCTGTTGGTGGCTCTGGGTGCTGATGCAGGAGATTTTTCTTGCTACACACGAACTCTGATTCTGAATTCTCTGAGGAGAATTTGAAAGGAAAGGATTTAAGTTGTTGCCATTTCTGAGCAGTGGAATTTGAAGCCCTTTTGGACTATAAGTAGCATAGTAGGTATGCCAGAGTTCTGGATTTCTCTGCTTAGGGAATGTCTTGTATGATACTAAAGGGATTTGGTAGTGGCAGTGAACATGGAAGAAAAGATCTCTCAGAAAATCAGAAGTACTGCTGTAGTTTAGCAAGTGGATCTCAGGCATGGGGAAAGTATTTAACATTTGCCATTGCCTGAAACAGGGCAATGCAGAAGAAGCCTCTGAAACCTTCTGTTTTTCTGTCCCCAAACACTTGAGATTTTCAAGGAGAAAAACGCTGGCCTTATGTATTTGAAGGTGTTGCCAAGGGTGTCTTATCTTGGCAATTCCTCCTTCTATTGTTAACAGCAGGGTTCATTTTGTGCCGAGAGGGTCCGCAATGAGTGCTGGACACTATTCTCAGCCATCTGTAATAACATTCTAGCACCACCTAGAATTCTTCCAAATTATGCCTAGGATAATGTAACTGCTGGAGTAAAATCCGCTCTGCAGTTTAACAGAGGGACCTTCTGTTTCCAGGACTGCCAGTCCCTCAGTTTTTATACATTTACACCCTGCTCTCTGGAAGAATAAATAATACATGAACATATGCATTGGCTAAGTGAAATTTCCTTCTGATTATAGTGAGGCACTATTTAATGGCAATTATAAAATATGTTTCTTTCATCTTTTGCTATTCCTGCTGTGCGTTGAAGAGTATGCCTTTATCTCTTTTGTTGTTGTTGTTTTAAGTTACCCTCTTGTTTTTATTTTTAAACAAATTGATCATTTTTTCATATGTTAGTGAGTTGCAGTTTTGAAATCTTCTGAACACGTTTCTGGCAGAATTACCTCATCTAAATCAGAAATAGTGCTACTGCATGAGTGCCCTTAAATGAGGTGGCTGCTACATATATTACAAGAATAGAATTTTTGAAAGGGAACTGATTGACATTTATCCCAAATGAAATGTTTACTCTCTGTTTAATACCTGCTGGGCAATTCAATACTCTGAATCTACATTAAACATGTTTAATATTAAAATGTTTAAGAAGCATTATTAAGGCTCAAAATAGGTACTTAAAAGTCAGAGCTGTATCTTGGTATGCATGTGTTATGAAATGGTGAAACACTGGGTTTTCCACTTACTAAATTCATAGAATAAACCCTTTTCAATCACCCATTTTCAAAGGCTGATTTGGAGGGTAGGAGTATATATGACTCCATCCCAAACCTGTAGGCTGGGGAGTTGAATGCTGTTCCAGGAACCTGGATTTTACTCTCCTGTCTCCAATATACAGTCCCATTTCATATTGAACAGCAGGTCAGTGAAGACAAGCTGTTGGAAGGTGAACAGTCATTACTCATTCTCTAATTCTCAGAAACCTATATTAAAACCTTATGGTGTGATACTGAGAAGGATCAATCTCATAGCTTTTGATTCAGTAGGATTTTTGCTAGAATATGTACAGACTTGAGAAAAACTGGATCAAGATTTGGGGCACATAAAGTTAAAAGGAAGGGGTTTTTTAACTTCATTGTGAGTCTTGATCTTATTTGTAAACAGTAGATTACACAACTTTCTTAATAATTCAGACATTGTGGAAAAATTAATAAAGACATTTAAATCTCCCTTCAGATAATAGTATTAGCTACATTATTTGTTCCTAGCCCCATTTTTAGCTGAAGTACCACGCTTGACATTTTCTAATGTGCACTCCACATGCTTCCTCACTCATCTGAGGCAGAACAGTAATAGAAAAGACGTTTTAGCAAATTTATGTTTAGGATCTGACAATAGGATATGTCCAGCAGTGTTAGTATTGGCTGTTGCCGTGCCTCCTGCCCATAATGGTAATTGTATGTACCTGGTATTAGGTGTTCAGAAAAAGAATAGGGGCATAGAGAAGGTGCTGTAGTTCATGAGGCTGTTACTGGGAGAGCTGTCAGTTTTGGGGGCAGGATCTGTATTTAGCAGTCTGCATCTGCTCAGGTGCAGTGCTGTTCAAGGAGTGCTGTGTGCTTGGCTCCAATCTGCAGCCACTGCACTGAGCTGCTCTGGGCAGCCCTGCCCATGAACCTTTCAGTTCTCTGCTTTCAGGTATCACCCACGTGTTCTGGATTTGCCCTGACACTGTCTCTGACCAAGGCTCCTCATCTCAATTGCAATATCCCATATCTTCTTTATAGTTAGAAATTATAAAGCAAATTGGGTGAAGTCTGATGTGTTTTGGATTTCAATGGCAAAGATGGATGTTTTATTACAAAAGTGGGTCAGCGAATCTTCCTCAAATGCTGACATTTTCTACACATGGCCCAGTGTTTGTTTTCATGCCATGAGTTCTGACAGCAGGGTCTCTTCTGGGCTATCCCAAACAGGACTAATATAAGAAGTTAAACTTTCTGTGTCACATTTCAAGAGAGTACTGCAATCAGCCCTGGGCTGTGGAGTGGCCCCAGGAGCTTTAGATCCAGTGGACCATGAAACCTGTCTCAGAAAGATGAGATGTGGCATTACATTTTATGTAACACACTGTGCTCATAACTGGCTCTTTTATTGCATGTGTAGAATCACTGAATCACTTGCAAGGGAGAATGGTGTATTGCTGTGGTGTTCAGGAGACAGCTTTCGTTGGTGGATTTCTCTTGTTTTTACCTAAAGCAGCTGCATTTTTGGAACTCACGTGTGGATAGGAATGTGCTAGGGACTGTGGGTTTCCAGTACAGTGAGGAAAGAGGGATGGGGCCAGAGAAGGCTGCCTGATGCAATTAACAGCAGACTCATCTTTCTGTGTGGCAGGAACACATTTCCCACTCAGACACACTGGATTGCTTTCTCCTTGGGAAGGTGAGAACAGTTTGATGGGGGCTGAGAAGTCTGTTTAAGTTTGGGAGTCACTAAAGGACAGCAGCTGCCACAGTCTAATCTGCGTTATGATTAATCCATTTAACAATCAACTGTTTTAACAATTAGCTCTGTTACCTTACATTAAGGTCGTTAAAACTCTCTTTGCTTTCATTTAACCCCTCAGGTTGCCACTCCTAGTAGGTTGAGTGTCCTTATAGCCTAATGTAGATTATGTTATGGTAACTGATGATCCAGGTCTGTTGTAGCCACTTGGCCCACTGTTTGTGTTTTTAATGATTCAGCAGAGATGTGCCTTTAGGTGCTGCTGTAAACAGTCCTCTAAATCTTAAGAATCAATGATAAATGAAAGGAATTTAATTATAATTTGTACTACAGCACTGTCTATTACTTAGGTTGCTAAGTATTTTCATTACATGAGATTGGCTCATTGGTGGAGAGCAGGCATAGGAATTGTTCTGTGATTTTTGTTCTGTTCAAAACTTGTCAAACACTTATTGTACACTGAGTTTTCCCCATTCTATGCATCTGACTATGTTTAAATTGCTTAGGAAAATTTAATTAAAAACAGTTTGGCTGTATTGAAGAATGGACTGATGAGGAAATGGAAGGGGAGACCAGAAAAATGTATATTCTTTTGCCTTTGTAATATTGTTCTAAATGACAATATTCTTTTCAATGCTGTGAGAAGATCTTCCATCTCTCTGGCTTGAAACAGGAAATTTGTTTGATGACCAGGGCTCAAATCAAGAGGCCGAATTAGCTGGTCTAAGAGTGTGGGGCAGAGAGGCACAGGAATGAGAAGAGGCTGAAATTGGAAAAAGAAGTCCAGGAAAAGAAGAATGAATGGAGAAATTTGAGAAGTGAGTGAAGCCCATGCTGAAAAAGCAGGACAGCAAGGAGAATAGGACCATCAGTGAAGGAAAAACCCAGGACTGGGATGGGAAGCAGATGGGAAGAGCTGGACAGGAAAGTTTAGGCGTGGGGCTAGCAGGTAGAAGAGCAGATTCCCGCAAAGCACCTCTCTTTCAAGAAGCTAGAGCAGCACCCAAGGTGTTTCCTTGTCATCCTGCCTTTGTTGGAAGAAGCAGGCTGGCACAGCATCCTGCTCCCCTGCAGCACTAGCAGGATGTCATCTTGCCTTTGGTGAGTCAGGGGGCAGGGGCCTGAGGAACTGAGAGCTCCAGGTCTGCAGATGAACCATATGGCTGCTGGCACACTGTCCCATGGTGCGAGGCATTTGTCTGCCTTCCTGGTGGTAGGCACCTAGGAAACTCCTGTCCTTTCTTCAGGGTCTTTATACTCTCATTTTAACATCAGCTGAAGCACTCAGAGTTAAGGAGTGCTGAAGTAAAGCTGCCTCTGCATCCTGTAACTTTTTTTCTTTGATGTAATTCCTCCCTCTGACAAAACATGCTTGGCTCAATGAGAGAGAGGAATTTACTTAGGGAATGCACTTTTTGTCTGGCTTGCTGCAGGAAAAGGAAAAATGCAGTGTAAGAGTCAGGGAATTACTTGAGGAAAGTGGCTGTAGAAGCTACAGGAACATGATCTGATCCTCCAGGCTGTCTGAGTTTGGGTGATGTTGAACTAGTCATTTTAAGCTTTTCAGAGGCTCTCATTAGCCACTGTATCTAACTCACTGGAGATGTCCAATCCTAGAGCCTGAAAGAAGAGTGGTAAGAATACTGCACGTTCTGTTCTGAAAAAGAAGTTCCAGAAAAGCATCTCAAATCAAGTACTGCTCAAATCAGCAGATACTTCTGAAATTATGCCATCTGTGCCTCAGCTCACTCACCATGTAATGGTAATAATGCTACTTCTAAAAGAAGATTGTGGGAGATTTTGAAAATAAATTAGCTTAATGTTTTGTGATGCAGTCAAGAAAAAAAAAATTGGATGAGGGTGAAGGCTGGAGGAATATAAAGGAGCTGAAAGATTATGCTGTGAACTAGTGTCATGCACCTACCCTGTAATGCAAATGTCTGCCATTAACATGGAGTTCATCAACTGGAAACTACAAAGGAGAAGGAAAGATACAAAGGAAAAGAAAGATCTGGGAACATTGCTGGGTCTTGTGATAATTGAGGCATCACTTTCATGATCTCTTACAATGTGATTTTAAAAGGTCTCAGTGGCTATCAGAGAAGCACTAATGCCTTTGAGCTTTTGGGAGAACTCATCTGGACACTTGCCTGTACTTCCATCTTCAGAGCAGAGAGATGAGAGCAAACTGGAGAAAGGGCCAATGAGGCTGCTAGCAAAGTCAGAAGAATGGGTGGCCAGTTTTAAAAGGTAAAGAAGAATATATGGCCTTGCAAAATGAAGATTGAGGGATGAACAAGACAGCAGTTTGTAAATACACCTGAAGGATTAACAGCAGGATGGAAACCTGATGAGATGAGGTACAGTTCTTAGCAAAACGGTCATTAGGTTTGAGATAAATGGGAATTAAGTTGAGGTTGAAAATCAAATAGTTTTCTGAGAGAGTAGTGAGAGTGTTGGGCAGCATCCCAAAGGACAGAGTGGAAAACCCCTTGTTGGGCTGGAGGTGAGGCTTGAGCCCTTGGACAAGGGGGTAAGCAGGGCCTGGGCTCAGGCTCAGGAGTCTGTAGCCAGTTAAATGTGTTCACTGTAGCAGATGCTGCTTGCACACTTGGACATCCTGCCTTCAGTGCGTGTGGGTGGTTGACCTTTTCCTTCTCTCAAGTGAAATCAAGTCATTAGGAATTATCTCTAAATATTCTGGCCCCATACTTCAGAGCTTCAGCTGCTTTAATCTTAGTAAGCCTTGGGGAGCCAGATTACCAGCATATGTGCCCCCCAGAGTCCAGGAGCATATGAGGAGATCTCTTTCAGATGGCTGGTTTTTAACATGCAGCCAGAGAGGGCTGTTGAGTGCCTGAGCATGTGTTCAAAGAAGGGGATGTATGTGCTCTCTGGTAGCATTTCCAAGATGCAGAAAAGCCTCATGTCTGTTTGCTCCAGGATATCTGTTAGTCCTGGTTTATGCAGCATTTTGGAATTGAAAAACTCTGTTGTGTAAGGGCTGAAGGAAAAAAATACATCGTTGGAGTGGAAA
This sequence comes from Melozone crissalis, assembly GCF_028551555.1. Taxonomy (NCBI): domain Eukaryota; kingdom Metazoa; phylum Chordata; class Aves; order Passeriformes; family Passerellidae; genus Melozone; species Melozone crissalis. Next base: position 14,937,910 of record NW_026535786.1, on the reverse strand, counting down.
CATTGCAGTTTCCAGCCTTTGGATGGCCTCCACTTCATGTTTGTCACATGCAATTCATATCTGAAAGAAACGTGTGTCACTGCTGATGTGATGTGCCATGTCATAAAAGCTTTGGTGACATTTTCTGACCTCTTAAAAACTAACGAAAGAGGTTTGCAACTTGTAAATGCCATCTGCCATGGCAAAGCAGCTTCCCAGTTCTCTAATCACATATGCCTCTTGTGAAATGCTGCATCACCTTGAAAAAACTAGCATATTAATGGAGGAAGCTTGTCATTTCACTCATTCCCAAATTCTTTACATAATTCATCTATTAAATTTTCTTTTGCTTATTATGAACCCTGCGGGGTGGAAGTTGCAGCAAATACATGATAGCTTTAGGAGTTCTGTTTCATTAGAACTGTAATACTTTCTGATTTTTTGGTACTCTGAGTTGGAACCATTCTCCCTATGATCTTAATCTTTTGCAGATACTCATGGGGTTCACAGATGGAAGTGTGAAAAGTCTGAGTGTCTCAGGAACATGTAACAGGACTTGGGGGGTGTGTAAAAACAGGGGAATGTTCTTCATTAACCTGTGTTTGTTCCTGTGGTCCATTAAGGGAACTGAGATGTGCTAATAATTTTTAATTGATTCAACTTATGTCACACTGATAGCCTCGGATGTGGGATAAGGAGACCAAATGTTGGGTTCAATTTTTGCTGGGCTGACAGCTTATATAATGAACAGTTTGGAATCAGTAGGGACAGTTTTTACAGCCTGGAAAAAAAGAAGCAGAATGTTTCATGCTTGGATAGGAGAGAAGAGCATTTTATCCACTTGTGTTTTACTTTGCATAGTGCTGTTGTTGGCTGCTCTGGCTTTTGATTGTCAATAAGACAAACTTTCTAAAGAGAGGATTTATTGCAGGAAATGTGTCCATATTGTAGGGCACATACACAGCATGCATTAATTTCTGAGTAATAATGAGCAAAAGCTGCTTCAGATGGTGCCAGAGTACAGAACTGCATCTCTACAGACTGGTGAGAGGCAACAGATCTCCCTTCTGCCAAAACCAGTGCTTTTTGTGTTTGCTGAGACGAGTGTGAGCATTGTCTAGCCCTCACCACCAGCGCTGAAGAAGTTAGGTCTGTTTTTATTGCTGTATTACAGGCAGGGAAGGAGTTCTGCTGAAAAATGAAGTGACAACACTAGCAAGTCTGTGTAAGCAGCAAACCAAGATACCAGAAGCCGTGGCTTGCCAGCCTGTGCCATTACATCGTGCCCAAGTGCCCTGGGCAAGCCCTCTTCTTCTGACTGTGTTTGTCCATAACACTGGTGACATAGAAGGCTTCAATACTGATTCTAATTCTGATTTTTATGCATAAGATTATCATTTCTGTGGCAGGACCTATCCTCAGGCTTCTTATTGGTAAAAAGATCTTGTAATTTCTTCATTGGGGTATTGAGAGGTGAGGCTAGATGTGCATGGGTATCACAGAATGGATAAATAAAAAATATCACCCAGGGGCAAGAGAAATGAGGAAGCCTGTGAGCATCACTCTGGATGTCATGTTCTGAGGTGGCAGGGGTATGTTCTCAGTCCAGCACTTGCAAGACAAAGCCATCACAGTGTTCTGCCCCCTCCTAGCAGAGCAGATGGAAAGGTCCCACTGTGCACGTACCGCCCCAAGGGTCCTGCTCACAGATGGAGTGATGAAACCCAAAAGCTGCTGTGCAGGAGTTCAGTGGGCTTTTTGTAGCTGCTTTGCCATGTAGCCATTTCAGTCTGACCTGTTTTTAGAGATCCTGACAAGGTCTGCAAAACAAACTTATTTTTAACTGCTGTTCACATGATTCGTATCTTACCATTCGTAATTTTAAGAAGCTAATACGGGAGTTGGGTGGGATAGGTTTTTGCATTGGCTGCTCTGCAGTAATGACTTTTTTGCCTGGTTTGGCCCTGAAACAGAAGGAGAAGCCATCTCTTTTTTGCAGTAGCTGCAAAGTGACAAGGGTTTAGAATATCAGTTCCTGCAGGCTGGTTGGTGCAGTGTAAAACTGCACTGTTTTATTGTGAAATCAGCCTATTGGTGTGGCCTGGGAGATAGCAGCACGGGCACCTGAAACAGAAGATATTTGAACTCCTTAGAGGATGCTGTGTAGCTTTTTATCACAGCCCAGTCATAGCTGACATTTAAAATGTGCAGCAAGGAGGGAGGGGAGATTAGGAGATGTCTCAGTAGAGGTATTGCAGCCCATCTGGGCTTTTCAGAGCGAGAAACTGTACCCTGCTGGGTATCCCAGGCCGGTATCAAAATACTTCCTTTGCTGCCTGCTTGAATAATAACCAGGTACACCGTGTGTGGGAAGGGATTTTTGGGGCAGAAAAACTCCTTAGCATCCAGCTAAGGGAACAACAAGGCACTGTTGAGGAGCTGGGCCTGCTGCTTTCCTTCCAACACTGAGCATCTTCTCTGGTTTTAGGAACTTTCCGCTGTACGTTCTGCGAGACCGAAGTGGAGGAAGATGAGTCGGCCATGCCCAAGAAGGATGCAAGGACACTGGTGGCGAGATTCAACGAGCAGATTGAGCCCATCTACGCCCTGCTTCGGGAGACAGAGGATGTTAACTTAGCCTATGAAATCCTGGAGCCAGAACCCACAGAGATTCCTGCCCTGAAGCAGAGGTGGGAGCGTGCCTGGTCTTTCCTCACTGCACTGCTTCTTTGGAGAGTGTTCCTCTGCTCTGCTCTGTGGGGCTTTCCCAAACCTTGTGCAGGACTGAATTGTACAGCACCAACTATGCAAACAGCTGACAGATTGCCCCAGGGCTGTGTGGTTTAGAAGGAGACAGGGGGCTGTAACCATTTTTTACTAAACAGCCCTCTGCATGTATTTTTCTATGAGGTGGGATGCTTGAATTGCCTGCAGCTTGCCATGCTGCAGCTGGTATGCACACCAAGCCCTTGGCCCAATAGTTAAAAAATGCAGCTGCTTGATAAAGCTCTGAAGGTGCCACCTATGCTGTCTTCTACCTCTCAAATACTTATCTGTCATCTGTTCCTTTTGCTCCTACCCAGCTTTTGAAACGAAGCTATCTGCAATCCACACCTTGTATTTCAAATCCTCATATAATAGTATTCTAGTTTGAAGACATTACTTGTAATAAGCAGTTTTTTCCTTCTTGTTTTGTCCAACTTGTTACACACCTCTTCTTTTCAGGAGAAGACCATGTTGGAATCAAAAACTCCTTAAAATGTTCTTACCCATGGGAAATGACACTTTCTTTCAGAACATTCCTAGCTTTGCAAAAACAGATGATGTTTAAATAATGCAAAAAGATGTGGGGAGCTGTCAGTTTTGTCAGCTGTGGTGAAATGTGATGCACTTCTCTGTATTTAAAAAAAATTAATTATACACACGGGGGAAAAGAGCTGTACCATGAGGGGAAGCATTCCCACAGTGCCTTGGGGTGCTTGGCTTTAGTTAATAGGAGAGCAAGCAAGATACTCTTTTTTTCCTCTCAGGCTAACCTTGAGAAAGAATGTTCCTCATATATTCATGCTAGACAGCTTCTAATTAATATAATAAAAATTCTTTGTCTATTCATAGTCTTTTTCTAGCCAAGAAGGTAGCTATTTTTCCTCATCATTCTGATAGAAAAACAGAAGCAATATAAAGAGCAGAAGAGATTTTTCCAAGGTCACTCAACGTGTCTGTGGTGATATGGGAAATTCTTTGAAGCTTTTATACCCAAGCTGAATCACTAGACTTTTCTTTAAAATCCCCTTTTCAGTAGTTTAAGTAGTAGAACTGGGATAACCCTACCAAAAAGAGAGTAATTTTTTAGTCTTCCCTTTTTGTGTAGAGGAAATTATCACAGCAGAGGCCTGGTGCAGTCCCATGATTAAATCGCAGCACCCACTTACTTGACTCTTAAATACTTAAAAAACATTGTAAATGATTAATTACTCTGTGCAAGGAATGACAAAATAAATAGGCAGCTTTTTAAATGCTTACTTGAACACAACTTGCTTCAGCACATACAGTGATTTAATTATTTATTAACTCTTATTAATTCAAAGCAGTTAATTCCATGAAAGCACTGCTGTGAGATTTTTTTAAAGTGCCAAACCCTGGATTATTTACCCTCTCTGTTTTTATGGAGTCTTGAGAGTCTAAAATCATTGACAAAACTGACATTTGATGATTGTGAAACAAACCAAAAAGGTCACAAAATGCCTGCATCTTCTCTTTGCAGTAACTTGGGCAACTCCATGTGTTTTCAGGAGAGTTACAGCTCTAGGTGGCCCCACTGGCACTGCAGAACTGTCATTCTCCTGCCCTGGGAAACTGGGTAGATCTTCATTTATGTTTTCCTAAGAGGCTGTTAATTTTCTTAATCGTGGGAGAGCATGAATTAGCCCCACAGGTTTCAAAATAAACCTGCTTTACTTAAGCCCTTCTCCTTAGTTTTTGAAAAATTATGGATTTTAATAACCCTTCTATTTCCTTGTGTCAAAATAGCATGATTTCAGTTAACAAAAAAATCTTCGCAGAATTAATTTTCTGTGGTCATGCTGTCAAGAACCATGGGTTGTCTCTTGTGAAGTTGAAACTCTTAAGAGCAGCACAATGAAAATGTGTTTTTTTTTATCTCAAATGTGGCAAAAAAAGAGAGTTATCCCCATTATCCAAGACCTCTCTTAATAGTCTGGGCAGGATTGAGATGAAAATTCCAAGTTGTTTGCCTACTGCACAGCGTGGTTTCTGTGGGCCATACCTCAGCTGTGTCAAGGGCAATTTATGTTGCCTTTAAAGGCAGCTAAACCACTCATTAAGGGATTTCCATCGAGGTAAATAAAACAGACTAAATGTAGCCACTTCTGGGCCACTGAGCTGCCACAGTTCCTGCCTGCAGGGTGGCCGTGTGAAGTCTGGAGCAAGGTGGGGAAAAAGTAGTTTGTGGATCTAAGAGAGAAAGAGAGATTTAAGAGATCCCTTCATCTGCTCTGTGCTGCCTGTAAGGCAGCTCCCACACCTGTCCTTTTGTTGGTGCCTGGTCCTTGGTGTCTAATGCTGTACTTTGGAACAGGTTGCTCCACAGTAAGTTCTCTTCTTGCAGAATGAAGTGGTTCCCCTGCTCAGGTAGTCTTGGGGTGGTGCTCACACCTACCAACAGTGACATCAATTGAGGCACACTTGCAAAGCTCACTGGGGTTCAAATTCAGGCAGAAAGTGTCTAGATGGCTCCAGCTCAGTGTAGGACATTGCAGTAGATCTCATGAAGTAATTAGTACTGTAGGTGTCTCTTAGAAGTGCTACTTTCATTTTTGAAACGTTCCTGATGTCATGGAATAAGTGTTTTGCTGCTAAATGGTTCTGTGTAGGAAAAAAGTCAATTTCAGGCACACTCCCGGAGGCTTCTATGCAAAAGTATTATTAGGTAGTTCCTGGCACTACGGAGGGTTTAGTGTCACGCTGTAGTCATGGGGAGGGAGAGCTTGGGGGAGAGCTGCATTGTGCATCCTGTGAGGAAAGTGGATTACATAAAATCGTCAGGGAAACGCTGGTTAGAGATTTCTATTGTGTGGGAAGCAGAGTGGTGCTTTTCACAGAACACACGCCTGTCTTGGGGAGCTGAAAGGTACCAACACTTGAAATAACACGCTGGGGAGAAGGTCTCTGTGTGGCTCCTTGGGTTACATAAGCAATCCATGTGCATGAGCCTTCTGTCCAAAATTCAAGGCTGCTGTGAAGCTCTCCTAGCAGAGCTGGCTCTGCAGGATTGCTAAGGACACAAGACATGCTAACACAGATGCTGTGAAGTATTTTGTTAACAGATCCCAGCCATTCCACTACTGAGAGCCTGTGAGTAGCTCTTGATCCACACTGTGGCTGAACACACCAATATTTTTTATTTGGGGAAGAGCAATGTTCACCTACCTGTGTCATTTCCCCTCAGTTTACCCCTAAAAATCCAGCAGAATTAGCTCATCAAATAGTGGTAATGTCCTTACTGAACTAAAAAGCCCACATATTAGTCAGGTCTTCTCCAAGTGCTACTTTATTTTAAGCTTCTTGGTTGGAGAAAAGGTCATTGGGTAGACAGCAGCAACTGAACCATGCTCACTGATGACAACTGTCAGCTCAGCTGGCATCCTGGAGTATTCCTGATGGATTTAATCTGGACAAGAAAAGGAGTCAAGGCAGGGCTGTTCCTCATGAAAAGCTGTAGGTACCCCTGGCAATTGGATGACTGAAATTAGATGATCTGCAGTGGATTTGTTTCTCTGAAAAGATGAAATCTCATTCTAAAGTAGAGGAACAGTCACATTTGGCTTTCCCCACTCTGTGTACATAGCAGCACAGGCCAGGGTATATTTTAGGCTCGTTGCCATCATCAGTGTGCGGAAAATATTTCACCTGATAGCCTGTTTAGATCAGATCCAAGCAGGAATGGTTTTCTCCATCAGTCTCCTGAGCTAGAAGGAGCCCTGCAGGGAAATGTGCAGAGAGCAAAGGAGAGCTGGGCTTTGACTGCCATACCCTCCCTTCACGTGGGTCAGCACCGTCATTTCTCTACTTTTTCCACAGTGAAGACAGTTCTTCTGTCTCCTCCTGCACTGCATCAGCACACAAAGCCTTTTGTCCAGTCCCAGTCCTCTGATTTGAAGGTGCTTTCACCTCTTTCTTCTCTGCCTGGGCTCCCCAGTCCTCCCAGGGCTGCCTCTGTGGATAGTACAGATCTCCTGTGTAACACAGGAGAGATGACTTCTCAAGTGCATTGTCACTCACAGTTCAAGCAAAGGTTTGAATTGTGTTTTTCATGGTGAGTTAACTCCTTGAAGAGTCCTGTGATTAATAACAGTTCACAGCTCTGAGCATGCTGAGTCCCTGGGCCGACTATCTACCTTGGTTAGACTTCAGTGCTTTTTTAATGCAGTATTTGGCTGCTGTGTGAAAGCCAAAAAGAGGCTTCTCCAAATACCAGACTACTGTTTGTGTTTTGCTGCTGTGGCTTTTGTTTCAGGGAATTCTGGCATGTTATGCCTATTTTAACCAAAGTGCATTTGCATCTCTAGTGCTGCCTCTTATTTTCAGTGTCTGTGGTGGATGTTGCCAGGGCCCTATGTAGGGTTTCCCAGCAGAGATCCACAAGTTTCCCAAACCAGCAAGCTGGCACAGAAATTCCTGGCAGCACACGTTAGAACTGAGAATGAAAGTTCTCAGTGCAGATCATGATGGATAACTGACCATCATTGAAGTATTTTTGTCTAAGGAGGGGCTTGTTCTGAGAGCTGTTTTTCTCTCTTTAACTTCCATGTAGCAAGGAGCGTGCGGCCGGTGCTGGCTCAGGAGCAGCAGCTGGCCTTGCAGGGGGACACCATCGGGAAGCATGGACCACAAAGGGGCCATCATACGAGGACTTGTACACCCAGAACGTCGTCATCAGCATGGAGGACCAGGAGGATCTGAGCCGCTCTGCAGGCGAAGGAAAGCCAGCCCGGGAGAGACCCATCTGGCTGCGGGAGAGCACGGTGCAGGGGGCCTATGACCCCGATGAAATCAAAGATGGTAAGAAACTCACAGAGCACAAGTACTGCTGGGCTGGCACAAGGCCTTTACAGTGCTGTCCAAGCCATCCTCTGGTGTTTGTGTACAGCTGCTGCTCCCAACACTGGAGTGTCTGCTCCCCTCTGCTGTGCAAAGCACCTGTGTGTAGGCAGATGGAAAAATTCCTTAGATCCAGGATTGAAATCTAGGTCAGTAAAGCTGAGCTGTCCATGAAATTTTGTGGGGGCTTCTAAAATGTTAATTAAGTGTTATGTCTTCTACCTTGAGAGCTTATTGCTTCTAGATGAAGGTCTTTCAGTTTCATCTAGAAAGCTATCTCCCTAATAGGACACTGCTGAAAAATAACATTTATTAATGTTCAGTGACCCTGAAGTCTACTAAATCTACCAGCACTGTTTATATGCTCCCAGCCTTCTTGATAATTGTTTCTCAAAACTTGTTATGTATGAAGAATACTCAGAAATACAGCTTCTAGAAGTACAGTAGGAAGGTCTGTCACCATGACAGGCAAGTCTTTATTCCCTTCTGTTTGTTTCTCATTATCTCTGCTTTTATTTTCATTCATCTTGGGGTCAGGTTATCCACAGACCAATGGTCAAAATCTTATAACCATTAGTAGAAACATTCTGCTTTGGTATGTGTGCTGTTTAAGATTCCATGCCAAAAATGGAAATGGAGACCTTTTATGATTTTTTACAAGAGTGAGTCCATAGATAGAGTAATTTTAGGATTATGGATTGAAACTGTTGATGCCCTAGGAAGAAAATATGGCAAAAAGGAGTCATATGTGTGAGTATGTGACCCTGGAACTCGTGCCGTGTTCAGGAGAGGAGTGGGATATTTAGGTGTAGCAGAAACGAAGAAAATAGATGTGATATAATGGTCACAAGGTACCTAAAGAACTTGTTCACATGTAATGCTGTCAAGTGTATTATGGATCCCAAACCATTTTTCAAATAGATTAAGCAAAGTGAGATGATTGAACAACCCGCTCCTGCAGTCTGCAGCAGATGTTGTTGTTACTCACCAGCCATGGTGAGTTCTCAGCCCATTTTTCTGCTAGACATTCAATTCACCTGTAGTTTTAAATCAACTCCTTGAGACAACTTTTGATGTACACAGCATAAATGTTTCTCAAGAAGTCACTGAGGGACATGGGGGTGGAATATCTCCTTACAGGATGGTGGCATCACTGCTTAACCTCCTCAGCTACTGAAGATCAAAGAGGGAGCTTGTGAAAATAGCCTGAACAGGAAAGGACAGAAACTTGGGACCATTGACAGAAAAGATTCACTGCTTGGATCTGGCAGAAACAGTTCTGCAAGCAAGAGACAGCCCCTCTGAGCCACAAAGTCAGCCTTTGTGGAGCTAACTCTGGCTGTTGTCGTTTCACAGCTCTCAGTGTGATGAGCTATGTTCACAGAGATGCTCTCCTACAGCCTCTTCTGCTCCACAGTCACAAGCAGTGAGCTGAGCACACAACTGCCAACACGATGCTTTATTCTTCCTTTCTTTCAGGAATTTGGCAGTGCTCTAGTATTAGTAGTTGTAGCCGTCACCCATTACTACAGCTTTGTTTACAGTGGAAACAGAATTCTGGTGAAATAAGGTATGGTTCTCTGGGCCTTTATTTTACTACGTGAAAGGAGTGACCACAAACTACCCTGGAACTTATTTCCTTCATGTTATTTTTTAATCTCAAGGTGAAAATGTAACCAGCACATTTCTAACTGGGGAGGGAGAAGACTTGGGAGCTGCCTGCCTGGATGTGGTGCTGAAACCATGAGGGTCTGTGTCTTGGAGGAGTGGGCAAGTGGCTGCCTGTTTGAGGGCAGAATGCCAACACCTCAGCTCCAGCAATTGTTCATAGGCAGCATCTTTTGGTGTAAGACAGAAACTTTGCTACAGGGAGCCTGTCCTGCTTTTTAGGCCTTATTTTTTTTCCTCCATATTTAATTTTTTGTTCTGTTTTTTGTTTTGTGGTGTTTTTTAGATTTGGTTTGTTTCTTTTTTTCCAATACTCCCTGTAGTTCTTTTGGTGCTAGGTGGACTCACAGCCCTCTCACCAAAGGTAGGATTAGGAGAGGTTTTCTGTGGGATGCTACTTTTTGAGCAGAATTTTACCTTTAGAATCCATGAAATGCAGACATTCTGCCTACCAGAGCCATATTGAGCCCTCCCAGCTGTTGTTCAGCCAAGTTTTCTGAGAGAGGAGCACAGGCCAGGTGTGTCACTGGGACACTGCAGTCCCCTCCAAATAAGAGGAGCAGGTAGGGAGCTACAGGGACTGTCTGGGCTGTGTTTCACTTGGAGAGCAGGCACTGGTTAGTGCTGTGCTGCACAGCTGGGCTGCAGGCTGTCAGCTGCATCTGCTCCATGCCAGCACCACCTTCCTGTAAGGAGCTTTTCCCCTTTCTGCCTGGTGTAGGTGCACCTCTGAGCTCAGCAGGCATGGCTGCTCTAAATGTTGTTTCATAACACATGATTTCCACATATTCTTTGTCTGCCTGGATCAATTTCTTCTCTGTGTTAATCCTTGCAGGCAGGGAGCTCAGCAGGTTAGGGCCTGGGCTTGGGGTCTGCATTTTAAGGATTGCTTTGCTTTCTGCTCCACTGTAGAGCCTGAGTTTGACACCTCCCTGGGGAAGTCTTTTCCAGGTGCCTGCCCATCGTGCATTTGTTGTCTTCACTTTCAGTGTGCTCCTGGTCAAGGCTTCCAGTTGGGAGCCACAGTGACTCTTGGCCTCCCAGCTCCTAGGAAATGTCAGTACTTGCTCTGCCATTATGAAACATGACTGTCTCTGTCTTTGAAGGGAGAGGAGGAGTTGGCATAGAGCGAGGATGTGACTTTGTCAGCTGAGCTCAGTGGCAGTAATTACTGAAGGTTTAGAAAGCTCTCAGGGCCATCACACGGATCTCTGTGAGGAAATGCTCATTCCCTCGTGTCCCTTTGCAGGGGGCCGGGATCTGGATGCGTTCCAGGAGCGTGAGGAGAGCCGGGCAGCCCTGGATGACAACGAGGAGGTGATGCGTGCCCTGCTCATCCACGAGAAGAAGACGCCTTCCGCTTCCACCGTCACAGTCAGCGGCGCCGCTCCTCTCTCGGGCGGCAACGCCAGCGACTCCGAGAGCGAGACCAGCGAGTCGGAGGAGGAGTCCCCTCCCCGCCCCGCCACCGCCGCCACCGCAACCTACGGGCTGGAGGAGGAGGAGGAGGATGAAGAGTTCGAGGTGGTGGCAGAAGACCCCACTGTCACGGTGGCTGGGCGCCCTCATTCCTACAGCCAAGTGAGCCAGCGCCCCGAGCTGGTGGCGCAGATGACGCCAGAGGAAAAGGAGGTTTACATAGCCATGGGACAGCGCATGTTCGAGGACATGTTCGACTAGCTGTCCCTGCCAGGGCGTTTTTTTAAAGGTGACTTTTTAAGGCAGAGACTCTTTAGCAGAACAGAAGACTGGAGCGCATCTTCCCTCCCCTGTGCACAGGCAGGGTCACTGCAGCTCAGCACTGCTAATCTCAGGCATCCTGCTCGCCAGAGCGGGGGAGCAGCAGAGCTGCGTGTGCCAAAGCACACAGGGGAGAACGAGTCTCAGAAGTGAGGATGCTTGCACGGTAAAAATCTGCTTCAGGGTGCCCTGCACAGGCACTGCTTTAACCTTCTCCAAGGCCCTAGCAGCTCTTTCTCCCGATGGCTTTAAGTTGATTTTTGTTGCAGATCCCAGTGAAGTCCTCATCCCTGCTCTCAGGGGACACAAGGGCTCCGTAGTCTGAGCAGAGCCCTCTGCAGAGGAGGGCGTATGTAACATACAGCTGCCTGTGCTCAGTGAGGGGAGAGGGGAGGGAAATATTTGTCTGCTGATGGCAAGCTCGTACAGGGCTTGTAGCTGACCCTCTGCCAGCAGCCACTGGCCACCAGAGTGGCTCTTTGTAAGCAGGCCTGTAGGCAGCAACCTTTTCTTGCTCCTGTTCGCTCCCTGCTGGGACTCAGCACCTCAAGGTCAGGTGTAACTTGAAACAGGCAGAGTGAAAGCCTTGGCAAGCACACGCAGTCAGTCACTTCTTGTCAGTGTAACAAATGCCCTCCATGGATCTGAGCTGCCAGTGCTCTGACTTGCCAGGAGAAACCTTCATTTTCCAATATTGCTGCCTGTTGTTTCTGCCTAGCCCTGTCCATGAAGACGTGCAGACAGTTCACAGTGGGCAGAGCTGCTGTCAGGCGGTGCCAGAGAAGTAGCATAACTAAATTTTATCTGCAATCTCACCAGGGCTATATGATTTTAAAAGGAATTGTACAATTTTGAATTCTGCTTGGCACACTCTTACCACAGAAAGACATTTATCAGTGCCTATAGAGCAATATAATGTTTTTAATGTTTTTCTCTTTCAATTGAAAATGTTGCTTTTTTAAAATTGTTGTGTTTTCCTACACAGTGCTACAATAAAACAAAATTATAAAAGACTTCTGTGTTCCAGAGAGTAGGGGCAGCATTATGTGCTGTTCCACTTATATGGGCGGTACAAATTTGCTGCTCACTGAGACTGTAAATCTGTTTTATACTAACTGTGCTTTCTATGTTCTGCTAACCTTGTAATGCCTCCTTTGTGGTTTGATTTTCAGCTTCTCAATACTCTGAATGCCCTCTTTTTTAAATAGTGTTTTGAATTTTCTTTTAAGTCATTTTAAAGAGGAATAAATAAACAGAAACTTCTCCCCTTTGTCATGTTTCAGTGTATCTTGTGCCTAGTTGGGAATATTCTTTGCTTATCATTTTGATTTATTGGATTCAAGGAAAAAAAAACGATTTGAGGTCTCCTTTGAGAGGACCATTTGAAATCCCACTGCACATTGTTTCTCCTTCGCAGAGGTTCCTTGAATGCCTCCTGGTACCTCCTGCACTTCCAGGGTGGAGGTTTCATTGCATCAGTGCTGTGTACAAAACAGAGGCTGCTTTTGATCAGCGCTTCCATTTCTTTCCTCCTTCCTCAAGGAAAGCTTAGGCTGATGGTAGAGGGCTTGCAGACATGGTGCTGCTGGTTAAAATGGTGTTCTTGTGTAGACAGGCTTCCAAGATCTTGTATCAAGCTTCCAGATATCAAGTCACAGAGCTGATAAGTCAGATTCAGTGATCACCTAGCAGAAAAAAACGTGCTGTACCCATTCTGTCTAGATTTAATCTGGCTGAATTCAATATTATCACTGGAGAAAGGCAGGTAGATTTACAAGGAGCCAAAAGCAGAAACTGAGAACTAATCCTGAATACAGAAAACTGCTCGTGCTCTGAACTCACCAGGGCTGTATACTGAGTTTTCAGTTTGCAAAATCAAGCTGTAGGTTTAGTAAAGATGAAGTGAAGAAATAATCAGCATAAAAATCTATAAAGTAGTGGTTTTCTTAATAAACACATTTAATTGTGGTTTGTGCAGCTGTTGAGGTTTTTGTCATTCAGCAAGGCAGGCCCTGCACATGGGGAAATCAGAGTGGTGGTTGTGGGGTTTGCCTTCCATCTCTCATCCACCACATGCAGCCCTTGGGAGGACTGGAAAGGGCAAAGGTGCATGAGCAGATGCCATCACTGTTTCCTGCCCTCTCCAACAGTTCCTGGCATTAGAAAGGATGGCTGCCCTGCTCTGTTCCAGCCAGTTCAGGCTCCTGAAGGACAACCACACGCTGCTGCTTCCCTGTCATGACAAGCCTGGCTTCAACAGAACACACAGTTGATGGTGCCCTCTTTCTCTTCCTGCAGTGGAACAGAGCTCTGTAGGCATGGCAGGAGGGAAAAACAGCCTCTGCAAGCAAAGCCAGGCAGGTTGGTGCTAATGCAAGGGATAAAGCCATCAATTCTGAGGGAGGCCCAGCCATTTCCCCTGCCTGCTAGACCTCATGTGCTGCATTAACTCTAACCCAATAACACTGCCAAGCCTTCCTGGGTGGATGTTCTGTCTAACTCCATTCAAACCAGTTTCTGCTTCCGGCCTAAAGTGCATTTTATCTGATGAGTGATACCTGACAGTTCAAGAAGTGTTTGGACAACATTGTCAGGGATTTGGTGTGATTCTTGGGGGTGTCCTGTGCAGGGCCAGGAGCTGAACTTGGATGAAGCTTGTGGGTCTCTTCCAACTCAGAGTATTCTGTGGTTCTGTGGACGTATATGAGGGCAGGGCACTGGAGCTCTCTCTGGAAAGAGAACTGCATTTCCCAGGCTGCTCATGCTCCTCTTCCCAATGGTCAGAGGTGCCTCTCCCAGCTGGATGAGAATTGCCTCTGTTCCTGCTACCACTGCAGGTCAAGAAAACTGCAGTGGAGTTGTGCTCCCTGGCCCAGTGCAGAGCAGGCCAGAGCAGATGAGCTAAGTTGTTGATGGAGGGAATGTGCACTGTCAACCCTGAAGAACAGAAGCATTACAATCGTTTCTACTAAGCTTCCAAAAATTGGCTTCCTCCATCCAACTCTTCCTGTGCTGCTGCCTCCTTCAGGCTTGGATTAAACAGACTTGCTCTGTGAGAGTCAAGGGATTTGAAGATCCCCTGGAGGAATCCTAGAGGGCAGAAAAACAGCATCACCTCCTTCCTGAGACATCTGGGGAGCTGTGCCTCAGTGATGCCTGCAGCGCCAGGACATGCTGTGAAGTTTAAGAGGGCCTGGCAGGGGAAGCAGCCTGCTGTGCTTGGGTTTCTGTCTCCCACTGAGCCTCCCTAGGAGGAGAGAGAAAATTGTCTCAGGAATCAAATGCAAGACAAAGCCTTCATGGAAATGGAAAGGTTATGAGCAGGTGGAAGGACATGTCAGCAGCAGGGTGAGGCAGCAGGCAGTCCAGGGGCGGGCTGTGGGGGCAAAGCAGCAGCAGCCCTGTTCCTCTGGTGTGTGTCAGCAGAAACAAGGGGGGCTTTGGGACATGTCCTTTGGAGCAGGGACATGTCACACAGTGCTCCAGGTTATTGCTCGGGGCTGTCCAGGACTGGTACTGCTTTATCCCACTGGAAGCCTTGGGCTAGGTAACCATGCCCCAGGCTTGTTCACAGGAGGCTTGGGAATATTGATCTAAGCGTGGACAGCCAAGGATCCCTAAGCATCACAATGTGCTCCAGTTTGAAGTGTATTGACTGTGAGACAAGTCTCCAGCAGCAGAGGAGCTGGGGCTGAAGAGCAGCTTCTCTCTGCTGAGCTGCTTCCAGAATAATGATCAATATTTACAAAGTCCAAGGACATCATCACTCGTACAGCCTTGATAGGAGGTGTAGCCAGATGCTTGAATCTGGTTAAGATGTGAATCCACAGAAAGTCATGGAGAGGCCACTGCTAAAAGGAGAGGCAGCCCAAAGCATGGGGAGCAATGTGTGAGTGCTGGTGCTCTTGGAAAGCTGCCTGCCTGCCTGCCTGCTGGCAAGCAGAGAGCAGAGCACCAGGAGCACCAGACTGTTTGGGACTATAGTCCTGTCCCTGTGGCAGAGCTGTTTTATCTCTCTTTCAAAGATATCCAGGGAAATCTGGGCTTTTTCCTGTTTGGGATACCTAAATAAGCTGTCAGAAAGCAGTTTCTTATTTACCAGCATTTAGATTGAGAGAGAGAGAGAGAATGTATCTAATTTGTATTCAAACAAAAATCAGACTTTGGAAGCACCTGGTATCTCATTAAAAAACATTAAGGACAGTGAGTATTAGTGCAACCATCCTGAAGCAGCAGACAGTCTCTGAAGAAGATGCTTTCAGTAGAATAGGTATTTTTGCTTAAAATATATTTGTGACCTAAATATAATTGAATTTCCATGCCTTTGAACAGTGTGATGCTAATGAGGCAGGCAGGGGTGGCAGAGAGGAGGCTGAGGCAGCCGCATGGACAGCGCCTCCACTGCAGTGCCTGCGCTTGGCCCCGGCTGTCACAGCCACCCAGGGCTCACCTGGCAGCAGGAGGAAACCTTGGGCTGCTCAGCCAGAGAAACGGGCAGGGATCCAGCCAGGAAATGAAGGCTGATCAAGCGCTGTTCCACGAGCATTAATGTCTGTGTACAAAAAAAGGTACATCTGGCAAGGAGGAAAAATCACATCTCACCGACATGTGATTAAAGCCCTGACATGCTGCTTGTGCTTATTTTTCACCTGGAATCTGTATTGCCAGCCTCTGCCATCCCGTTACTCGCTGGAAGAAGGAGGGTGAGCAGTGGTAATTTTGCAGTAAGCTAAGCTCACAGAGCTGAGAAGCCTGGCTCAGTTCCTCCTGGTAAAGAGATCCTCCTAGTCTTAAGCATTTATTTTCTGCACTTCTGACAATGGAAGTCTGCCTGAGCCAATGCCAAATTTGCCGTGCTCTGGTAGCACAGTCCATGCTTTTGCTGTTTTCTCAGGGCATGCATTGTGGGGGGACAAGTCTGTCAGACACCACTAATGTCTGTGACCGGCTGACCTGGGTGTGTTTTAGGTTGCAGTGTCTGAACCAGCCCTGGCCCACATGAGGCAATGATTGCTTGGGTCATTTTGGTTGGATTATCCAAACCTGCCCCTTGCAAAGGTGCTGGTTGTTGTTCTCCCATCAGTCAGTGCTAATGGGCTGTCCCAAATTCAGTCTGTCTGCAATCACCACCAAGCAGCTCCAGCTTGTGCCATGTCCACTCCTGGGACCTGTGGCTCTCTCATTCCAGGTGCACCATGCAGGTCCTGGCCTTGCCTGCCTCAGCCTGTGCCACACCCCAGCAGAGAGGTTAATGAAAGGTAGGTTTGTGTCTTCTCCAGAAGTGAGCTCTGGCTTGGCTCAGGCCCCTGAAATTCCTGCAGTGGGTAGGAAACAGGCATCAGCCCCAGGCTGATCATGCATTCTTTGCTCCTTGAACTAGATGTGATTTGGTAGGAGTGGGTTTGATTATTTTTTTTAACCCTTTTTCTTTTTGTTCATTGGGAATATTTTGAGTTTCTGAATTTCTCATGTTTACCTGCTGCTTCTAACAAGAAAAAAACTTTTTTTTTTTTTTTTTTTTGTGTAAATGAGGCTGTAAAATCTTGGTAGAGAGACATATCTGCTCTCCCCACCCTGTCACCACAATTATTTTTTCATTGCCACACAGTGCTTTCTTCCCAGAAGATGTGTGCTTTCAGCATCTCTCAGCCCTTCTGGTGATGTCAGGAGATGAAAACTATTCCCAGTACAACAGAGAAGAGTAGAGGGAAATGGAGTTAGAGGGAAATTGGGCCTTAAGAAAATGGTGCATCATGAGAGAAATTTCACTCTGGCATACTCTCCCAGGCCACATGGGTGCTGTATCCAAGCACAGAAAAATACAATGTGATGAAGAAGGACTTGGCTTATGGTGCATTTACCCTGGTGTATTCCCTTGCCTCTGAGCCCATTAGGAAGGGTAATATTCTCCAAGTGTGCCAACTTCTTGGAAGTTATATAAAGGCATCAGGAAGGTCCCAAGTTTGCAACCAACTTCAGCAGGAGCTTGCAGGTCTGTTTGAATGATCTGACTCCTTCTTTTGCCATGCTGAGAGGTTTGATGCAAAAATACCTCACAGAAATTAGTTGGGAAACTGAGCTCAGTTGCGATATTAGAAAATATATTTTTCCTCAAATATTTCACCAGAATTTGTGCTCTCATGTCTGTGTATGAGAAACAAACATAAAGGCCTGTAGGGGGCTGCCCAGCCCTCCTCAGAATGTCCCCCTTTGGGAATGTTAACAGATAAGGACTTCTGTGTGGTTTAGGTAGAAGCTGCTGCCAAGAGCAGCAAATGACAACTGGAGTTTTTGTTAACTAGACAGTCACATCATTGCAGCTGTCTGAAGTGTGCACTAAAAGTGCTGATGTCCACAGACAGCAGACATGGGTTCTTACAGCTGAACATACGTCAAAATGCCAGATTTTCAGCTCTTCCAGTGTTGGGTTTGTTTTTCTTTAATTCTTTGCATTTTTTGCTTCTCATGCAGCAGGCTCAAGCACATTTTTGGTGCATACAGGTGCTGCCACAAACTAAAGACCTCCTTGAGGCATTGCTAATTCACATGCTAATGGTATCTGCCCCAGGAAAGGTGTGAGTCAAGCCATTAGAAACATGGAAGACAAGGCAGATGAATATTGTGGGCAGCAGTGCATTTGTTCAGGTGGTCAAAGCCAGTGAGCAGGAGATGAACAGCTCCCTGTTTGCAGAAAGTGTGTGGGGCACTCCAAGTCTGCAGTGAACATAAAACTGCTTTATGCCTAAGTCAGTAATAAATAGTGCATCAAGACTGGAAGTCTGTATGGGAGGGAAATAAACTGTGCATTACAGAGGGATTATTTATCCTTGTTGAGTAGAAAGGGGCAGTAAACCAGAACCTTTCTCTGTCCCATATGCAAGACCCTTTGGCAGATGAGGATGTGACAGTGAAGCAGAAATGGGAACCATTCTGACCTCACAGCTGCCAATGCATTGATCTGCACAGGAAATCCAGCACTTTTTAGCACTAGGGGAAGCCAAGTGTTCAGTGAGACCAGTGCAGCCTGTGCTGCAGCAGTGACAGCTGCAGAAGCACAGAGAGATCTGCTGTGATTCAATACTCATCCTTGTCCTCTCTGGTTTCTACAGGAGTCATGGCCATGCTGGCCATGTTCATGGAGCATATTACCAGAAAGAACTCAACGTAGAACGTGGTCTACTGGAGATGATCACTTTCCTTCCCTCCTGGCCTGGCCACTTCCTGCTGCTGCCTTCTCTTGTGTTTTGAAAAGGAAAAACATAAAAAATAATGAATTTTCCCTTTAAACTGAGATAACAAAACAAATGATACTCAAGCCTGCAGCTTAATGGCAAGGAGTCAAGGAGAAAAAGTGGTTGCAGATGACTCTCAGTCCATTTTGCTGATAACTTTTGCTCACACCAAGGGCTGTAACTCCATAAAATCATAGAATCTCAGAGGGCCTCAGAGGAGAGCAGAAGCTGTATTGCTGGAGTGTGGGTGGACTCTCCAACCCATCCCAAGGGGACAGAGCAAGGGGCTCCCGTGCACATTTCCAAGGCACTGCATGACTGTAGGATGAAAACTGTGAAAGTGTAGAGGAGAGCAAAGAAGTATCAGGAGAGCAATAAACAGGGCACTTATCTCCTCCTTAATCACAGCCCAGCCTTCAGGAGGTCTGCAGGGAGAACTAATGGATTAAATACAGGTATTAAATGAAATCTTGGAAACATTTCCCTCACCTGGCAGGACTGAGAAGCTGATGGTTATGAGGGAGTGCTCCCAGTGCATTTGAGCTCTGAGAGGCGACCAAAGGAGCTGGGGCCATGGCTGACACTGTGCAGCCACGGCATTGGATAACCTGGGCTTTTGCTGTTGCCAGGGTCAATCTTGAAATATCTTCCTGAATATATCCTTCAGCAATTCCCAGGTGGACTAAACGAGGTGCTCCTTCTCAAATTGCTTTCTGCCTGAGGAGGTCAGTCTGTGTTTATTTCACATGCTGCAGTGCTTGACCATCTCCAGATTATGGAGCATGCAAGCGAGGAGCTGCAGCTCTCCTGCAGCCAATGACTACAGCAGCATCCCGAGAGATGCCTTGATCACTCACTGATACAACCTGCACAAAACCTTGCATGGGTGTCCTCAAAATGCTTTTTTGGGTCTCCAGGTCAGAAGGAAGGCTCCAGAATGCGTGGCTGAAGATGAGGGGGGATTTCTGTCCCGATGCCATGGATGGCTGAGTGCAGACAGGAGCTCACCAGGAAGGTTTCAGTGAGTACAAGCACTGCTCACAACTGGGGAGTGGAGGTGGAACAATGTATTGTTAATTATATACCTTGGTGCAGTGGGGTTTAGTGCTGGCTGCATTCCCAGGCCATAAGATCTCACCTTGCTTTCAGCAAGGATTCAGTAATCTTTCCTCCTCCGTCCTCTCCTAGGAACTCCTTTGCCTTAATAACATTATGAAAAGCAGTGCTTTTCATAACTCCAGGGGTTTGTCTGGAACGTGTGCAATAGAGCAGTGTGAACTGTCCCTCAGGTGACTGCAGCTCAGCAGGGTAAGAGGGGTTATCTGCTGTAACCTTTTCTAAGTGGATGGGATGACTGGAGTCCCTGCATGAGCAGGTGGTTTGTGAGCCTGAGCTCACAGGGAGGGCAGCTCTGCCCACAGCTGCAACCAGCACTGTGAACTCCACTCCAAACATTAAGCTTCTAGTGCTGGGCAAAGCTATCACATCTGTTGGGAGAAAGCAAATCAACTTTAATAAATGGTATCATAATTCAAAGTAATTTTTTAATATAAGGCTAAATTAAAGTAATACATTTCTTAGGGAAAAATCAACACCAATCAGGCTAATCAAACTGTCATCTAAAATAATCCAACTCAAGTAGAAAATCCTGTTTAGCTCAGTGATGATGCTAGTCATTTTATTCAGTCACTTTCAGAGTATAGAGAGAATCATTCATCTTTGAAGTCAGTGACATTGGTTTCTCCAGCTCCTCCTCCCTTTCCTAGCACACTTCCCCTTGCTTTTGGAGGGTCACTGGCTGGGATGCCACATGTCCCAGTGTCTCCCACAGTCCTCATGCCACCACTGCCTGAGTAAAACCTCAGCAGAAGTGATGTTTCACCAACACACACCATTCAGGTGCTGAATTGTCATTAGGGGCTGCTGCTGGCAGTAGAGATTGCCCTTTACATTTTAGACAAAACTCGCTGCTGGCACTTTATTGGCAGTGGAAAAAGGGCAGGTCAATGAGGTGTAGCCAAGATCAGGGTCAAGGAGCTGGGCTGGGTGGCTGTTGTGGGACTATGGGTGACAGTGACAACACAGCAGTGGCCCTGCCACTCAGAGCTAATGTCATCATTCAAGCAATAGGAATTAAAACAAAGCAGCAGGGTATTATAATAAGCCCCACCTTTAAATGAGTGTCTGTCCTCAGATCCCTGAGCTAACTCAGCCCACTGGTCCCACTGACAAAGCTGTATCAGAACCATGACTCCCTGAGGGCCAGCCCCAGGTGAAAACAGGATGGGAGGAGATGGGCATGAGGAATTAATAGCTATTTCATTCATCAGGTACACACAGACTCTGCCATCGCCTCACCAGCCTGTAACACACACACAGTCCCACCACTGAACTCACTCACACTGCAATTTTTGATCCTTGGCTTCTTTTGAATGCAGGTAACTTAGCTCTCTACTTATTTCCCTCCTTTCATAATTTTATTTCTGAAGTTAAGAATTATTGTTTCCTCTATTTGTGCTCCTGAGAGGCAGTTGCACCTTTGTACAGCTGTGATCTACCTGCTATGACTCCCGGAACCATTTTCTTTCTACCTAGGAATCTCCAGACTCCAGAAGTGGGTTTTGATCCATTTCTGCTGCTCCAACAGCTCCATTCCCCTGATGTCAAGGAGAAGTCCATACACAGGAAGCTTCTTCAGAAACTCTCCAATGGCCTGAGTTGCTTTTCTCCATCTCTGGAGAGCAATGACAATGATGTCCCTCATCTGTTACATGATCTGTCATCTGGAGAGACTGTCCCTCACACAGAGGTGAGTAAACACGAGCTGAGGGATTCCAGCACATCTCAAAACTTTTATCATAAGTCAACCTTCAAAAAGGCTTAGATGCAGAAAATATCACCGTGCCTTTCCAGCGCCAGAGGCACAGGAGATGTAAATTTGAGGATGCAGTCAATATAACTACCTGAGATATGGCTTCCCAGGGGCACCATGTCTCCTCTCCTTTCCACAGTCTGGACACTGCAGGTTCATCTGAGGGCTCAGCTACTCAGGTAAGCAGAAAAATCTCAATAACATGGAACATAACAGAGAGCAGAGAGCAGAGCTGCTGCAGGGGCTCTGCAGAGTGGGAGCATGGACCTGGAAACATTCTTCCCTGCTTCTCTTGTTGCCACCAGCTCCTGTACAGCCCAGTTCCCAGTTAGCAGAGGCCTGTCCCAGTGCCACCACACAGCCCTGCTCCCAGGTGTGAGGCAGGGTGGCATAGAGGTACATGGGTTACATGGAGTAGCAGGAGTGCCATCAAACCAGATGCCTCTGGAGTTCATCTGGCTTTACACAGGGAATTGTTTCCAAAGCCCCCTCATGTGCACCCTGCACAGAGCTCACTGGCCCCATGGTTTAATTGCTGTGGCTCTGTGCTGTCCCCAAGGTGCCAAAGTGCTTCTGGAGCACAGCTGGCATCAGCAGCGATGGCTGAGCTTGCAGCATAGGGCATCCAAACCATAACCAGTCTGGATGTGAAGTGGCACTACAAGAGCCAGCTCCAATGTCTCCATTTGCAGAGCAGCACCCTCACAGCCTGGCCAAATAGCTTGTGAGAAGCTGGGATTTTATTATGTAATCAAGTAAGGGTGTCTCCATGACACCTGCTGTCCCACTTGGGTGACAGGCTTGGTCACCATCAGGGTGGCACTGTCAGGTCCAGACAGGGTTGCTGCAGGCTGCTCCATGGGGACATCAATCCTGTGAGCTCAGGGGAGGAGCAGTTCTTAGGGAAATATGGGAAATCACCACTCAAAGGTGTGACCTCTGGAGCCACGGGACCAAGCACAACAAAAACCCTTTTTGTATGGCTGACTTTCTTCTTCATGCAGCTGCCAAGAAGTCTGAGCTGTGATTTTTTTCCAGCTGTGCTGGTGGCAGATGCCTATGAGTGGATTTTGAACTGGAGGGTTTAGCTGCACCAGTGCAAAATCCCTGCTGTAAACAAGGCTGACGTCTGTATCTGCCTTTCATTCCTGCAGCAGCCCTTTCCTCTCTCCCCCTTCTCCTCTCTAATAAAGACATCCTGGCAAGCTTCCTGTTTTTCAAGAAGGCTCAGAGCTGCCAGTTGCCCTGGCTTTGGCTTCATGCAGGCCTCTTCCTCTGCCCCTATTAATTCCCCTGTAAATCGGATCATGATGAAAGGGAAACGGCAGAGTAATTTAATTGTCCTCCGAGCACGGCACGCTGCAGAGGGATGCTGCTGAGGATGAGTCCTACTCATGAGATGCCTTTTTTATCCCTATATTTTACTTTGCAGGGGAAGGGGGACACTCAGCATTACCTTCCTCTCACCATGTGCCTTCTTGTAATGCCCAGGAATGAATCGTGCTGCTGTGCTGCGGCTTCCCCTCATTGGGAGAATAAGAAAATTGAGATGTCCCCACTCCCTACTGGATGTAGGAGTGGGGGATGGGAATTAATTAGGAAATTGTTGGACAGAGCTCTAAAATATAATGTGCTCCCTCATTGTGGCTGTCAGGCAGCCCCATAACTTGGCAGAGCATCATTGGATCCCATCCTGTCTCCAGCAAGTCGGAGTTGGGGGTGGAAAAGGGATGGGGAGCAAAGAGATCAGTGTCAGAGATGTCTCTGCAGAGAGACAGTCTCAGAATCTCTGCTGGTCAGAGTGACCCTGAGATACGTACAGGCCTCTTTTTCCCAGCCTGGTCATTGAAGAAGGAGTCAGGATTTTTCTGTTCTCATTCTCAAGGTTGTTTATTGTTTCTTACCTATAACATTGTTTCTCCAACCCACCGAGGTCTGTCTGGCAGGCCGGGTTGAGGCACACTGCCTGCCCCTGGGGGCAGTGTTATCTTTTTATACTAAAAACTACTTGTACACTATTTACAATAACTTCCCAATACCTATCACCTATGTTAGACAGTGAGCTTCTACTCCAAACCAATCCAAAAGTGCCAACATCACCCAGAACATGGAAGTTAGGAAGAAAAAAAGAAGAAGGACAGGGCATGCCCAAATTCCTCCATCCTGAGACCCCGAGCCCCCAGTCTAAAATCCCAAAAATCTATTTTTCACCCCATGACAAACTATTATTCTATTTAAACTGTCTTGACTTGTAATTCTTCATATAAAGGTGGTAATTTGCTCCATGGGTCAAAAATCAAAGGCACGGGGGTCTTGGGCTCTGTGCCAAGGTCTCTGAGCCCCCTGGACAGGGGCTTGAGCCATCCAAGACAGCCAGAGAGATGTCTTGGCTTCTGACAAGACAGGTCCCTTAACACAGAGAGCAGAGGCAGCAGCAGGAATCCCACAGCTTCTGTGGGTTGTGAAATGGCTCTGGAACTTAATTTAAAAGCAGCAAAGGCTCGGGCACAGGAACAAATGACGCTGGGTGGGAAGGCACAGCACATGAACTGAGCCCCAGTGTTTCTGTGTCACTGAGCTCTTTCCCCCAGGCAACATGGTAACACATGATTTGGTAACACAGATTATGGTGCAGTTTTTCCATCAGGGCTTGCTGGGATGCCTGCTTTCCTAGGCAGGGTGCTAGCAGGGAGATGGACAGCTCCTTTGCTCTGAGGCGCAGTGACATGTTGTCCGTCTCGTCTTTTCTTGAGCTTTTCCTTGGGGACAGCGTTGGCTCTTTTCTTCATCTTAACTTCTTATCATTCCACTAAAACTTTCACCAGTTTCTAATATTTCAGGGAACAATCTCTAGCAATTACGAAGTTGCATTAAAGTGATGTTTTACTGGGGAACTGAGAGTTGATATAGTGGGAAAGCTCAAAAAAGGTGTTGAGCTGGAGTTAAGGGGCACTGGGGCTTTGCTCTGAGATGAATTTATTTCCAGAGACTCTGATACTCTGACATGTGAGCTCATGTATGATGGAAAGATCAGCAGCAGGTGCCTCCTGCGTGGAGGTGGAGGACCCTGCACATCTTTCCTTGCCCAAATGGCAGGAAAAAAACGGGGAAGGAGAGTGGGGCAACCTTGAGCCTCTTCACAGGAGCTGAGACTCTTCATTGCTGCCATCACCAGATGTGTCACCACAAGGGGTCTGCTGTTAATTAGAGGTAACCTGAAGCAGTCGCCTGTGCAATGTGCAGCACCAGTGGAACCTCTCAGCCCTTCAACTGCTGCTGGACACCAGAGACCACCAGCTGCATCAGGTGGTAGCTGCAGTTACAAGCACTTAGATTTTCATGGTTTGGGTTCTTCTGCCTTTCTGCCCTGAAATTCCCAAGCTGGTCTTCAGTTCCTCCCCTCCATCAAAACCAAAAGGACTTGCTGGTAAAATATTCCTTTTTCCACACTTTAAAATGTCTGGTGTAGAAAATGTGACTTCTTCTGACTTGCCCTCCAGGTGTCTTGAGATTTAATTAATCCCAAGTCACATTTGAATATCTTCTGAGAGAGAGGCAAAACACGAATCCACTTGCATAGGAAAAGGCCTGCAGATAATTGCTTCTGTGTCTCTTAGCATGGGGAGGATGTCTGTCAGATAGAGAGTCACTTCCTCACATATTTCTGATGAATTACTGTTTTCATTTAAATCCTATAAAAAAATTATGTAAGTTGGTGTGCTCTTAGAATGCTGGCCCCAGAGTTATTGCTGGATCAGATACTTATTGCTGAAGAGTGATCAGCCTTCTGCAGGCTGCCTGTCTCTGCAGCTGAAAGAGGCCAGGTTTTGATCAGATATTAGGAAGAGATTCTTCACTGTCATGGTGGTGAGGCACTGGCACATGTTGCCCAGAGAAGCTCTGGATGCCCCATCCCTGGAAGTGTTCAAGACCAGGCTGGATGGGGCTTGGAGCAGCCTGGTCTAGTGGAAGGTGTCCCTGTCCATGGCAGGGGGGTTGGAACCAGATGACCCAAACAATTTTGTTAACATGAGGGTGAGATGGAGTGGTAAAGATCTCCCACGTGAAGAATGGTGCTCACCTGCCTGGATTTGGCTGTTCTTCTGACCAAAAGTGATAGGAAATGCTTTGCTGGACACAGATATTCTGAAATCCAGAATCAGATAAGGAGCAAGGATGTGCCAGGTTCATCGAGTGACTTCACCTGCTCTGAGACTGAGCCCAGGTTCCCTGTGACTTCTCAATAGCTGTGTGCCCATGGCCACCACTTCCCTGGCTCCTCACCAGACCTTCCGGAGTAACTTTTTCTGATTTGGAGTTGAATGTCCACCTGCCAGGCAGCTCTAACTGGTTAAACCAAACCTGTGTCTAAATCAGATTCCAGGTTCAAACACAGTCATCACCAAGGACACAGCTGCTGAACAGGCAGAGTAAGAAAGAGATGCAAACCAGAAGGGTAGGCAAATGCATTCAGACATTGACACCTGAGATGTTTATAACCCAGACTATTTTCAGTGAGATGTCAAACATAATTTGAAGATTAACAAGTAGTCTTGCAATGAAACAAGCAGGAGAAAAAACAGCAGCAAACCCAGGTGTGAGATGCCTCTGAGCCCGTTCACCTGAAGGATGGTTTAGAAAGGATGACACATGGAACTACAACATCAGACAAACTAAAAATACAGTTTGGTTTCTGGTGCCTGTAAGATTGAATCCATTGGGCTGCCCCATTTTAAATCCATTTGGCTTGCAGGATGTCTCAGTCTGCCACTGCTTCTGTTTTTCTTGTAAGTAAACCATGTAGAGAACTCGCCACACAGAAGTCCCTGCTGGGAAATGCAAGATATTGACAGCAAGCACAACCTTGAAAGCTTAATGAGTAACTCTTTCTGTATATCCTACACAAAGAGGATATCTTTGAGTAGGCCAAATTGAAAATACCATATCTCATTTTGTTTGAGCTCACAGCACTATTCTGTAGTGCTGTGTGAATAACAAATAACTGGGAAAACACTCTTAAGGTGAGGATGTAATACATGTGCCTGTGTTTGCATGAACACACACATTTATTTAGAGAAACTATTGAAGTACCAGAAAGAAATATGTGATTTCTCTAAGATGTTCTCCTCTGCACAAGAGGTGAGGTTTGGAACCCTAAGGTGAGGTTGTCTTATCTCATGTATTTGTGTACAATTAAGTTAACTCAATGTTTATCTGATTTTAGACCTTACACCAAGCTGTTGGGCCCAGTGTTCCAGCTTTGTGCCTGTGCCTTGATGGCACTGGAATCTGTGTGACATCTTGAGTCTTAAGTGCTTTTACTGGGATTTGGTGATAAAGTGCATGGGGTTTCTAGTACTTGCTGGCCAAAGGGGTTCACTTATTCTGCATAGAAATATACACATTTTAATTTCTTGTCCTCATTGCTTGATGAATAGGCAGCCTTGGAAGGCAGTCAGAACATCTCTGTTTGTGCCACTCCTGGCCTGCAAAGTGTGGAGTTGGAGTAGGGAGCAGAAGTGAGCCTGTGATCATGCTCTTGGCAGTATAGCACAGACTCACTGCCCAGGTACCAGAGCAGCAGCAGGAAACAAGTGTGTCCAATTTCTGTACAGGATGTGATTTCCATGCTCATCAGATAGTGGAAACTGGAATAAATAGAATTAATGACTCTCTTGGGACCATTGCAGACAGTGTGAGTGGAAGTTCTTTGGCAGAGAGCTGCACTTCCCCACTCTAAGTGCCCTGAAATGCCCTCACCAGATACACAAAGAAGGAAAATTCTGCTGTTATCTCACACTTTCTCCAACCATCTTCCACATCAAATGCTCACAAATGAATGAAGGATGAGACTGGAAACAAAAGTGGGAAGAAAAGTTCAGCACTCCCACTGGAGAGAGAATGCTCCAGAGGAATTACTGCTGAGCCTGGTGCTGCTCCTGAAGACTGATCAATATTCAGAGTGGAAAAGAGTCCAGAAATCTGCCAATTACTTAGAGAGGAGCAAGGTGCACAGCAGGACCCTGTAATAGCTTGATATGCCCAAAGCTTGGAATAGGTGCTGCTGTGTTCCAAGTTCCAGCATCCTTGAAGGGATATATTCGCACTATGGGGTGACAAACTCCACAAGAGCCCTGTCACTTCAGTGTCCTGTTTCCCTGATTGTCCATTCAGTCTCCAAACTCAGGGCAGTCTGGGCAGTGGTATGTGCTGAGGTCACCCCTCTCCCTTGCTGAGGAGCAGTGATGGAGCTGGGAGGACTCAGACCTGGGAGCCCAGCAGCACTGCCAGGACCTGGAATTAGGGAGATGGGGAACAGTCTCTCTAGGAGGAGAGACTAAATACATTAAGGCTCTGTCCTTTCCAGTCTTGCCTTCCTGGGAGCTGGGCAGATCCTCTGAGAGGTAGCTTTGAGTGCTGGAGTGCTCCTGGATCATGACTGGTCTGGTTTTCTCTGCTGATTGCAGAGCCTTTGTAATTCTGACACCACCATGCCCCTCTCCTCAAGATCCCACATGTGTATTTCCTCAACAGATTCCAGCCCTGATTCTGAAAGGACCCACTGCTGAGGTGGCAGCTACTTATTAAAGGTCCAGTCGTCACAGTAGAAAAGGAACTGGAAAAGAAATGAAAATTTTAATTAATGCTACTGATGGTTTATAGAAGAAAAGCAGTAAGAAACACCTTTGGTGTGAGACTGATATTAAACTATTTTTTTAAATTACTTTTCCTCCTTTGAAAGCAAAAAATAATTAACTGTGAAGTGCTGGCAATGTAATACCAGCTCTGAATGGTGGTGCATATATTCAGTACTTTAGTTGTCCAGTTCTGAGAGATCCCAGGGGACAGAGTTTATAACAAGTATATTATCTTCTCATCAAAGAGGTATTTTTTTCATTTTAGAGGAAAAGCATAGCTCAATAAATGATGTTCACCAAATCCCAAACTAATTGAAGTCAGGAAGGTGCTCCAGAGGCCATCCAGCCAAAGGCCCCACTACAGCAGGCCCAATTAAAGCAGGTTATTTATGGCTTTGTCCAGCAGAGTCATGAATAGCTCCAAGATTTCCTAATTTTTCTGGACTCTATTTCAATCTTTGAAAACCCTCATAAGGATAAAGAAGCTTTTCCCATAGCACAATTTCCCAAATTGCTCCCGTCCCACCTCACGCCTGTTGTCTCTGCTACAGTGCACGTCCAATAAGAATCTGGCTCCATCTTCTCTGTGCCTTCCCATTGCAGACAGCAATGAGATCTCCCCATACCTTCTCTTCCATCTCAACAAACCCAGTTCACCCAGCTTCTCCCTGTACATCACACACTGCCCTTCCCTAACCATCTTGGAGCCCTGCTGCTGAACTCTATGTTAACCTGTTTCCTCACTGGGGAACCCCAAAATGGAGAAGATTCTCCAGGTACATTGTTAGGTTGGGTGAAACAAATTGATTCTGCAGCTGGAAGTCCCAAATTTAATGTTAGCAATTAGCCCCTGGCCTCAGGATAAGAAGTTTCCATCTCTTCTGTTGGCAATACATGCCCATAGCCAGACTGGGGATTTTGCAGTGTGGCAGAAGTGCTTTAAGAAAAAAAAAAAAAAAAGAGTTTCAGCAGATAATTAAAAATAAAAATAGGTGTAGGTGTCAGATCAGCCATGAGTCCAAACTGTCAGAGATCCAAGCTCTAAATATCCTGTGACATGCACACCCCAGCAAAGGAGGCAGCTGGACACACAGCTTGGGTGCATCCTGATGGGAGCACAGCCCACTCCCATTCCGCAGGGTGAGCAAGGCAGCAGCAGCTCATGGGGTGAGAGGAGCAGCAGCTGGGACCTTGCACTGCACTCAGAGCAGGAGGGGATGTCGAGGTAAAGCTGCTGTGGAAATCACATCACATAAGAGCTGCAGGTGCACAGCCCCTGATGTTGCACACCTCCTGCAAGTAGAGGAGAAAGCCATGGGGATGGATGCACCCAGGCTGCTGGGAATCCTTCTCCAGGCTGGTCTTTTTCTCAGCAATGATGAGAGTTCAGCAGAACCTTCTCTGGCACGGAGTGTGGGTGACAGGGAGGCAATAATGGAGCCAACACAGGGATTTTAAGGAGCAACTGGGCACGTTGACTTGGAGGCAGAAAGAAGTGCCAAAGGGAAATGAGGGATAGTGGAGTGCTCCCTCCCTGCCACCATGCTGTTGTGTTGCTGCTGCTGCTGGCTGGCAGCAGGGTTAAGTCTTTGTGTGGCTTGAAACAGCTTGTAAAATATTGTTAAATGGCTTGAAATTCTCAAGGTGATTTGGATCAAAGTGCAGACTTCCAGTACTTTTATTATTTATATTTGTGAGTTGATGGGTTTTTTCCCCCTCTTTTAATCAGTGTGTGACTTCCCATGTATTTCTGTAATAAATCACTCAGTTTAATTATTGTGTCATTTAGAAATAATCAAAGGGTTGGCAGCAAGAGAAGATTTTGCAATATTATGCATGTATATATACATATTCCATTTTATTCAATGGACTGTTCCTGGTATGTGAAAGGCCCAGGACACTGAGAGGCAGATACCAACATAGAGAATGTGTTTTTACAGCAAAACCTGTTGTTAAAACCATGTTGCCATGTTCAGAAGACTAAATTATCGTAGCAATTTCCATCCCATTGCTCATATGCATGGAGGATGCTTCTCTTCATAGCCATCTCTCATCCTCCAGTATTCACTCACTCAGAGTTATAGCTCTGCCATTTTACAGCATCAGAAATCCTCCTGAGAAGCTATTTGCAATGCATATGAGTGGTTTTTAATTTACCATTTGTTTTCAGGAGCAAATAGGCAATTGCCTCGAAAGAGGAGAGCTAACAAACCCCACAAAACTCGCATTGGCCTCACATAACTCATCAATGGGAGAAGACGCCCTGCATGGTGCTGACAACATTGTTAAAATGTCACCTGTTATTTACGCCACTGCAGCCAAACGTGACATTCATGGCTGTAAATGAGCAGCAGGTTTAACAAACAAGTGCAGGGGCTGAGTGCCCCGTGCCTGTCGCTGCCCTTGGGCTGCACTGCTGGCATCAGCCCGGCCCAGGGACACCCGGCACCGTCCGCGCCGCTGCCGCAGTCTCACATCTCATAAAGTTCGTGGCTGATTGAAAAGTGCTTACTCCTCTTCCACTCCAGCACTTAGTGCTGCCTCTGTGGTTTTTTGGAGGGAGGAGCAACGACCCTGCTGCTAATGAAGTGTTGAAGCTGGAACATAAAGAGGCAATTCACCGTAGGTCATGTATGGAAAATGCCTCTGCCTGCCCGGAGCTGTTGTGTTTCTTCAGTGCACAGAGTTTTTTTCTGGCACTCCTGAAGCTAAACTGCCAGCAAGGTATAAACTGAAAGGGATTCAATTACAGCCTGTCTGTATTCATCATGGGCACCCAGGTTTCCTCATCCTGCAAGCCACATATGAACCCCCCAAACAGGCCTGTGCTGCTCTGCACAGAACTGCTGACATCCCTGGGTGCTGTCCCCGGTGAGGAATGACCCATCTACGTGCCCTGCCTCACCTCCCAGCCCTTCCCTGGACACTCCAGACTTGGAAGTGGCTGTTGGGTCCCCAACTCCTCAGGACTGCCAGACCTGGCAGCCCACCCTGGTAGCTGGGGCTTGCTGAACACCAAAGTCCCAGCAAAGGACCTCCCAGCAACAGGTTTGGAGCCAGCACTATGGAAACAATCTTATACTTGCAGGGAATAATGCATATATTTTCTTTCAGGGTGGGTAAAAACAAGTCCCTCAGAGAGCTGGTTCCCTCTGTGGAAGCACCTGGCAAACTCCTCTGGGTGCAGACAGACCACTTCTGAGCCTGCAGGAGTCTATTTGGTTCTTCCCAAGGACAATTTCTTGAGGTCAGCTACATTAAAATAATTGTTTCAAGGAAAAATTTTAGCATAGAAATAAGAATATTGTGTTTGAGAAATACAATTAGATTCCTCCCAAACCCACAACCTGTCATTTTGTGAGAGGCTTTCTGGTCTCAAATCCATCTTAGTAAAGACAAGCAGTGAAAGTGACCAGCAACAGTGATTATTGCGAGCCTTATTGTATGTAACTGATGAGAATCACAGAAAGTCTGGTGGCTGTGCAAACAAGTCACCAGCTAGGAAAGAGACAGCTGATGGGAGAAGATAAAACATTAGTGAAAAAATCCTGGGTTTAAAGATTAAGGGCAAGAAGGCATTATTTAAGTATACTAAGACCTAACAAAATCCTTGCAATCCTACAGGAGGATAGGATTCATAGGGACCTCTTGGACCATCAAATCCTCATGCTATCTGTATTGCCATATCAAACAATCTTCTGCATGGATATAGTAGTATTAAAGTAGTTCTTTTTGTCCCCACATCCCAAGGGATGGAGGAGAGTGTGGAAAGCATTTTAGAACCTGGTATTTTGATTGGTTATAACTTCCTTGTGATTTCATACTTTAACGTTTTTGTCGGCATTTCACACCCATTCTCTCTCTGACAAAAATGCCATTCATCAGGTTCAGTAACATCTCTTCTCTTTGTTTCCTCTGTAGCTACAATGTTAAAGGTGGCAGAATTGCCAATTGTAATCATACAAAAAGAAGAAATTTGCATTGAATATTTATGTTGTGTACTTGGAAAGAAATGGGATGTGCTTATTTCACAGGAAAGAAGTACTTTCTATCTCATCAGTAGCAATGGAGGTTGTAAGCAGTCATCACAGCAATGTGCAGAAGTGTTACCAGAAAATTGTGACCAAGAATATTGAAAGAAATGTCTGAGGAGCTTCCTGAAACACTGAGAGTATTTGTGGAATATATTGAAAGAGAGGAGAAGCTACAAAGAGCCAGAGAAGTGACTGTTGGTTAAACAGCAGGGCCCAGGGTTGTCCCCAGAAATGGGGGAGACATACTGGGCGCTGCTCCCCTGCATGTGCACAAGATTTGGCTGCAAACCTGTCTGGTGCCCCTGTAGGCAGCCTGGCACTGCATGCCTGATCATGTGCCAGCCAGCAGCATGCCAGCCCCAGCAAACTGTGAGTCCATACCTGGATTTTCCAAGTCCAATCAGTCTGTCACCAGTCCCAGACAAAGTTATTGCTAAGCACACATGGGAGGTGAATAAAGCATTAATGAATGGGAGCATACACAATGCCAGCAAATGTTGAAACCTATTTTCTTAAAAGCAATCAATGAAACCTCTTATAAAAATGAGATTTTTTTATTTATCTGATTAAAGTTATCTTTATAGATTGCTGGAAGTAAGAGACATCTATTTGACAGTTGCATGTGTCCTTCTTATTAAAAAAAAGACAATTAAAAAATCAGTGTAGCCAGTACTGCATTGTGAAATTAAAGACTGGCTCATAGATGTCCAAGTAATTGTCAAAAAAAAGAGCTCAGTCAGTATTTTTCATGACAACTTCAAGTTTGTTCTGGCCAAAGAACTGACTTTGGTTGTGATCTATAAATACTCACAAGGGCAGCATTTTCTGGCAGTAAGTAGATAGATCTGTCATCATCTAGCTAAGCTAGATTTGTAAAATAGTGCAGCTAAGAACAATCACACACAAGTTCCAGGTAGGAAGAAGAAAAGATTTGAATGGGGAACAGTTATTATCCCAGCTCATTAGACAAGTAGTGGATTTATTCCTGTTTGAAACCTTGTATTTGCCCAGACAAACTGTGCAGGCAGCCCTGGTGAGTGCTGGTGGCCACCAGGTCTCATTCAGGGCAGCTCCCTGTCCCTTGCCATGTCAGATGGCAGTGTCTGAGAGTGCCTGCACTGCATCAGGCTTTGTCTCTCTCTCTTCCTGGGGGTGTGCAGGGCAGCACCAAACCCAGAGCTGAGAGAGCAGCAGCCATGGGTGACACCTCTTGCCAGGGCAGCCATCTGATTGTTCCCAAACAGCCTCCTGGGCTGCTTCAGGCAGCTGCTCACACACACTGCAGACCGACACTTGAATTTCATTATCCCCTGTGGCACAGGAATCACTCAGCTGGATATCTGAGGTCATATCACATTACTTCTGGCACTGCAATGGCTGGGAAGTTACCTTGGGAAGGGAAGATGCTGCATAATCACCTCCCTAAGCATCAGATCTTAGTAAAAAAAACACTACTGGGGCAACTTGAAAAGCACAAAAGGATGGGTCAGGGATTAATTAAGACAGACTTGGCTGACCAGTAATGCCCATAGGACTCCCAAATAAGAACAAATGCTTTCCTGGTAGGAAGATCATCTTTGCCCTGGCAGAGGAGTCAATGCCATGTGGGACCTTGCTGTGCCTCATGGTTGCTGCTCAGTGCAAAACAGATCTCTGCTGTTAAAACAGAAAGGTGAACAAAGGGCTAACTAACTTGGGGTAGTTGAGGTAATGGTATCTCAGGCATTTTCATAAGCAAGAGGTGAAGGTGCATCGGAGCAGACCTGTGCAGTGAAACCATTTGGGGTGTGGGGCTGGTTCAGACCAGTTCTGATTTGGACCTGTGGACTGAATCACCATTAGCAGCTTCAAAGCCAAAGCAGGAGATGGGGCATAACCAGGAAAATCTCATCAAAAGCACTCAGGTAATCCAAACTAAAATGCTGAGTCTGAGATACCAGGTGCTCACAGTGCAGTATGCAGGGGAATAATGGAGATGGATATTGGCACATCTTTTACTTACAAAGAACTTGCTTAACAGGGAAAGCTTTTTTTCCCCTTCAAGCCATCACAGAGGGTCATCCAACTCTGTGAGGGTGCCAGACTCTCATGTCTGCTGTTCAAGTACTGGCACTTCTGTTCCTAATCACACCGAGGCTCATAATGACATAGGAAGGACAATTTTGGTTATTCTCTTTTTTCCCCTCCTTTAACCATGTACCATGAACAAAATGCATATTTGTACCACACAGCATCTTCATGTCATTGGAAGGAAATCTAAATGCCAGGAGTATCTTTCTTGTATAGCTGACCCTCTCTGAAAATGAGGAATCTCAGCATATAGAAGTGATAGCTTAATACAAAATCAGTGTTGAGCATATTCTGCAGAATCTGACCCAAAAGAAGCCCGAGGAAGTCTATGGAACCTTCTTTTATCTATGACAGGGCTCTGAACAGACTCACAGAGCAGTTTCCCACAATGTCAAGCAGACTGGCTTAGATGTACCATGATTGTAGGTTCCTCTACAATGTCCATGAAACAATGGCATTCAGAGTGAGAGACACACAGCATGTAGGGGAGATCTGCCTCTTGTCCTAAAGATCTCAGCAAAACAAATCAAAGCATCTGTGTGTCAAAACACACAAGACTGAGTCTACAGAGCTCTAAGCACTCTTTGAGGTGATGCTCTTGCCTCTCATTGAGCCTCTGGTGAACCAAGGAAGTGTCAAATCCCGAGGTTTAGTGAGGCAGGAAGTCCTTTTCTCTACTTTTTTCCTCTGGACATCACTGGCTTTGTTGTGCTCCCCCCTGTTCTTGCTTCCTGAGCAGGCAGGGCAAATGACCAAAGAATGCCTGCCCAGACATTTTCAGTTGGTTTATGACATGGCATGAATTTGCTGTAATGGCAGGAGTTTGTATTCATCATCAGAGTTTTGTTTCAATTCTCGTTCATTATCTGCCTGTCTTTTGTGATACTCACAAGATACAAGGAAATGACATTGCCATAGCCAATTATATTTTAGGCTGGGGATAGCTACTGATGATCAAAGGCTGACACACTTCTCTTCACATGTATGGAAAAAACATTTTAGTTATTCAAAAGCAGCACTGAAGAATCTACATCCCAATTAATGTGTAAACTGCATTTGCAAGGTACATAGAAATGGTTGCAAGTCCCCTCTGTGGAGATTGCTTGAGAAATTGCAGGAATGGGCATTGTAAAAGCAAAAGAGGGAGAAAAAAAATCACAAATAGGAATGGAATGGGACTGAGTGATACCTCTCCACCCATCTGTGTGCATTTGTCTGTGGCTGTAGGGGTGACAGTGGTAAAACCCCCCCCAGATTTTTGCTGCCTGTGAGCAGGGATTGCTGCTAACCACCCATTGCTGGTGGTGTAGGCAGCCCAGGAAGCATGACCATGGCCCCTTGCTGTAGCTAGCTCCCCACATTCTGGGGGGTACAAAGGAATGATCCCTTCTTGTCCAGTGGTGAGTCCCAAGTGCCCATCTGCCCCACCATCTTTTTCTAATATCAGCTGAAAACAGCAGTGGTGTTCCTTTCCTGCAGTCTCTCAACATCCTTCATTTGTACACTGCTATTTATTATTTAAAGCAGTACCTGTATTATTTAACTCACTGAGAATTCTGGGATATGGTTTCCATGAAAGAGGCTGTGCAGCACCCCTCTGTTGAACTGTGAAATAGCAACATCCTTCTCTGTTGGAACAAACACCACCCATAGTGGTGGCTCTGGTGGCTTTGAAGTCCATAAACATACACAAACATGCACATTTGTGTCTGTGCACATACTTCCATGTGTCTATGGTATCTGCCAGAAGAATGTGATAACCTGCCAGATATTCTGGAAAGCCTTTGCTCAGCTGCAGCTTTCTGCACTCTGTCCTGTTTATCCTCCATCTTTGGCTACTCCATCACCACACCAATCTGTTTTCCAAAGGGCTTTTGTTTGTGGTGCTGTGTCTCATATCCCAGCCATGGATTTTATCCCCTCCACATCCAAACTGGCCACTTTCTCCTAAGCTGCAGGTTTTCGATAGCAAACATGCCCAAAGGATGAAACAAACTGGCCAACCAATTCACAAACACTGTGTCTCTTCTTCTTCAGCCCCAAGGACATTTGGTTTTCATTGTATTATTTTTATATACAAAAATACCAATACTTCTACTTTGGGCTAAGACTGAGTCTGTTTTTTGCCTACTATTCTTTCTGCTGATCCACCCCAAGACACATTCCAGCTGAATCTTCAGTCTCAGGGATCACGGGCTATTGTGTGGTTTGTTTATTTATTTTTTGGCTGTGATTTGTCAGTCTCTCTCTGACTTCTCCCCACGCCACTCCTCTTCCTCTCCTTCAGCCACAGGCTTGCAGAGCCCTGGGCTGTGCATGCTGTGTGGATCTGTTTTAGTTCCCTGTCAATTATCCCTCCCTGTTTACGGT
This sequence comes from Melozone crissalis, assembly GCF_028551555.1. Classification (NCBI taxonomy): domain Eukaryota; kingdom Metazoa; phylum Chordata; class Aves; order Passeriformes; family Passerellidae; genus Melozone; species Melozone crissalis. Next base: position 14,901,687 of record NW_026535786.1, on the reverse strand, counting down.
AACAGCTCAGATCACATTTTATTACTGTGGCTCACGTGCCTTTCACATCATTGCTTTTGAAACACTGAATTTATTCTGAAATGTGTCTGGTTTTCAGTCTAGCTCCTCACTGTTTCCTAATCCCAGGAGGATTTTGTTGTTGGTTTGGCATCTTTTTTGCCAGCTGCAGCTGCATCCATGTTCCAGGATTATTGCTCAGGTTGCTGTGAGAAACATGGAAATGTTTTTCCTTCTCTTCTCTGACCTTCCAAGCCCTTTAGCTACTTCTGCCCCTATCTGCTCTCCTTTCTGAGCCTTAAGTGCTGTGCTCCCTTCCCAGCCATTATGTCGGACACAAAGATGAAATGGCCGGGGCGTGTGAAAGCGCTTGACAACGCTTCAATATTATCTTCTCCTGCAGGATATCACAGTTAACCCTGGGTCTCCACTTCTCTTTACAACTGCCTTATTTTCATTTTGAGGGAACTCAGGCTCGCAGCAGCACGGAATTAATATCTCAGCTGCTGCCATGCTCAGGCAGAGAGCCAGCTCCCTCTCCCAGCGCGTCGCCCAAGTGTCTCGCACTTGAGCACCTGCATCCCTGCATGAGTAAGGGCAGCCGGGAGCTGATTATCCCTCTTGCTGTTCCCCCACGTCACTGTGCCCTTCTGGCAGGCCCTCATTCCACCTGTGAAGCTGAATTTTCTAGAGGGCAAACACGATCGCTTTGGAGAAGATCTTGCTACCCCCGAAGGAGGGGAGCTGATCTTTCTGATAGGCACATTTTAAAAACCCAGTATAGCTGATCTGGAGTGGGGAATGGGAGCAATGTACTCTGTTTATAATGTAAACAGGTCTTAAAACTTCCCCAGACACTTGTACTTTTGCCAGCTCCAAATGATAAAAAAGCACACGTCAGGTTTCAAAGCACAAGATTTTCTTTAAAATTCATTACATTTAAGAATATAAGAATATAACTTTTACATGTTTATTCACTCTTCCCCCTCCGGGCCTGGAATTGTATTTGATAGAACCTTCCTTCTTTGAGAAAGGAAGCTTTTACCTCAGATACTGGAGCATAGAAAATGGGAAATGCACAGAGAGGTTATAGCTCAGGAACAGCTCAATGCTTCAGTGACTTTGGCAAAACTTAATTTTACTACTCTAGGGTTTAGGGTTTTGGGAAAAGGAGAGGGGAAAAAAAGATAGGCCTGGGGGAAAGAAGTAGGAGAAACCCCTGGAGAGACTGATGCTGAGAAAAGAGGTTAGCTACTTCTACCCCCAAGACTTGCTGTCCCCATCAATTCCAAAAACTCGGGCTTCCTCTTTCATTAGCACAATGCAACTTCTCTTTCCACAGCTTGGGCAAAGTAGGCTGAAAAAGTATGACTTTTCTACCCCCAAGAGCCTGATGTCCTGGTTGACAAGACCTTCCCTACCTCTAGAACCCCCTCCTCCTTATATCCTGGCAGAAGTCTCTCTAGGAGAGGATTTTAGAGTGATCAGGATACAAGCTGCATCCAGCAGGTGGGGGACCAGACCCACATGTTTTTCCCTGTGGGTGGCGAAAACAACCAGGAGAGGTTTGGGGAGCATTTCCCCCAAAGTGTGCCTCTGGCTATTGCAGGAAGAGAGAGCATGCAGGAAGGTGAGGGCTCCACACAGTTATCAGTGTCTTAGAGAGCTGAGGAAGCTGGTTCTGAGCAGCTTTTGCACTACACATGCTGTAGGGTAGCTATTCAAGGCAGGCGTTAGAGATTTCAGTCACAGCTTGTGGCTCTCAATGAACTTGGAGCAATCCACACTTTTTCTGAACACCAGTTTGCCTTTCCTAAGAGATAGCAAGAGTGAAATCCTTCTGCTACTGAGGAGCCATTGAGAATATATAAGTTCATGTTAATAAAGCAGGTGGATATCAGTTACTACAGGAAAGACACACAGAACATTTTGGTTTATTGTGGTTGTATGAAGACTGAAACTCTTGCCTATTTTCTACCAAAAAGCATAACACCTTAGTCAGCCTTTCCTGATAGCAGAAAGGAAGCAACAAGCCAAATCACAAAAAAAAATCTGTGCAGTTCAACATGAAGACACAGAAAACTTAAATACAGGCTATTACTCAGTGTAGCATCACTAAATGTAGACTAGGTAAGCAGCTGAATAATCACAACTGCTGATGATTACTTATGAGCACTCCTGAAAGCAAAGTGTGACCCTAAATGTTATCTGCTGGGAAAGAATATAAGCCAACTTTTCCTTCCAAGAAATGAGATAGCTTCCAATCTGTATAGGTGATGGAAGACAGGGAGCTAGAGCACAAAGAACACTACATCAATTGCTAAAAAATAGGTAAGGAATTAATAACATAGTTGTTGTGTGAGCAGCTACAGCAAAATAAGGTGATAAATAGCAGACAACTGGGGCTTATAGTGCATCTGAGAAGCCAATTTAATGATATTCTTTGACAGGATAACAAGCCCAGTGGACAAAAAATACTCCACAGTAGCTATGTCTATTGTTCCCTGAGATGAGCTTGTATGTGGATTACTGAAATCTGAGTGGTACTTCTCAAAGCCCAGCTCTTCCAGCATGTGCCAAATGCAGGGAAGTGTGTCCCACCACACAGTGTCTTGCAGCCAACACACCGATTTTAAACTCCATGGCTGTTCTAAGCATGTTTTCTCACCCTGCACATCTGTGAAAGCCACTGAATGAAAAGTGGATTCCATCACATCCTTTTTTATACAAAGGATCTGAATCCTCAACTTCAATCTACTAAAGGGGCTCAGGAGCAGAGCTATGCAGATGTTTTGCTGTCAGAGCAAGCAGTAGTGGCAATGCACACAATTTTGGTTTATTTTCCCATCAGATGGTAGTCAGCAGTTTGCTGGAGGTGGAAAAATCGTTGGAGCTGTGAAACAAACACCCTCATCCAAATACATCCTGAAGGCTGCTGCTCAAAGGTGCATTCTTCCCTCCTCCCTGTCACCCACTCGCCTGCCTGGTCTCCCATGCTGGGAGGTGGCATTGTTCAAGCATCCTGACTTGTTTCAGCCAGCATGGGAGGAGCTCATTCCCTGGTTCTCTGTCAGGCAACTAGAAAGGGCTCCAGGAGAGGGATAGAAGGGTGTCAATTTAAGAGAGAGATGCTCTCTGAAGAGGAGCTCCCTTTGGAACACCAGCCATGGTCAGTGTATTGGCATTACTGCAATGAAAGGTGTTTGTTCCCTGTGTCCTGGGTTTGGACCTACAAATAACATGGGCTCCAGTGGTTAAAAATAGCACAGTTAGCACAAGGACTCTGTTAGTATCAATGCTAGGAGCCTAAAACATGATCCAAGTGTGGAATTAGAAAATTCCCAAACCTCACTGTGGTCTTGCTGCTGGAGGAGGACAGAAGTCCATCTCCTTGGGAGAGGTCACACAAAAAACACAGTTTGGTCCATTTCTCCTGAGATCTGGAGCAAGTATTTACTTCCCTTTCCCCTCCTGGGTTTTGCTGTCAGTTGCTTTGTGCTCTGTCAGCCAGGTGGGTGGCATCTGGCCCTGGCTGGGGAGCTGAAACTAGATGACCTTCAAGGTCCCTTCCAACCAAAACCATTCTGTGATTCTATGATGAGTCCTCTCTTATCTCTATGTTGAATTACAAGGAAACAAGAGAAGCTATTTCTTTGCAGAATTGCAAACAAGTCTCTGCTGCAGGAGTGTCAACTGATGATACCTCTGCCTTGTACAAAGCCTGATGAAGAACAGGCAAACAGCCAGGATAAGTGTTAGTGGTGGAGAGTTAATCAAGGAGGTCTCCTATCATGCCCAAGCAACCTCTCTCAGGTTGAGAGCCTGCTCATACCTGCAGAATAGAAAGAGGGAAGCATGTACATAGCTCTGGAAGGTGAGAATAGACAAAGTGCAAGCTAGAAGAATGAGCTGAAATCAATTAATTGAAGTTCAAGCCCAACAAATAAAGGAAAGGATGAATAAACATGAGTACAGAGAAATGAAGAGATCACAGAAAAGAGTCCTAGGGTTAATGAGAACATAGTCAAGGGGGAATTGCTAGATGAGGCTGGCATAAATGCACAAAATGTATTATCAGATGGATATTGGGATTAATAGGTGTCATGACTTTAAACAAGTAATGTAGCTGGAGAGTATTGAAGCATGTTTTGATCAGCACAATTCAAAACAAATATAAGCCAAATGGATAGAAATGAGATGAAAGAATGAAAGAATCAGCAACTCTGGGCCTATTTTGTTTGTTTTAAAAACCCCAAGACTCAGTGTTAAGCTTTCATAATGCTGATATAAGTCTCCTGACTATAGAACTTAGAAGAACTGGACCTTGGTTCCCTCCTTCATGAGGGAAAATAGAATTGGCCATTTCTAATTAGCCACATTTTCAGGAATTACAGTTTTGTTCACTCATGCTGGGGTTTCATGTGCTGTGTTTTTCTGCTCTATTCCCAAGCAGAACAACTCCTAACTGATAACAGGTTACTGCTGTGGCTGTGCCCATTGCAGGGCACAGGGGACACGCACTGCTATGCCAAAACTTTTTGGACTGGGGACAGGGATGCAAAAGTATTTAAAAAAGGAAGAGAGCTCTGCTTACCAGCCTCTAAATCATTGTCAGGAAGCCCCCATTCTCCAGACTCAGACCAGGCCCTGGATGATCCCTGTGCCTCCCAGGGCTGGCCTGGTGACTGTAAGGTGACTTCACAGCAAAGAGCAAGTCAGGCCCTTTGCAAAGGGGCACAAGCTGATGTGGGATACCTGACTCAAGCAGCAGCAGTGATGCCAGATTTTAGTCAGGTGTTGCCAAACTCAGAAGGAGGACAAAGCCAAAACTGATGAGCCACACCAGAAGGCACAGATTTAATTGAATTGGAGAAGCAGAGAAAATTCTGTGTCCCCCTGATACCTGTGAGTGGCAACAACTGTCTGTTCTTCCACTTACAAAGTAGCAGCTGCTACACAAAGTCAAGATGCCCACTACAGTTTCAGTTTAGGATGGAGGTGAGCATGGACTACCACCCTGCAAAGGAACAGAGTGCAATGCAAGAGGAAAAAAAAAAAACAAACCAAGGAACAAGTAACTTAAATAAATTTAAAGATAAAACCAACCAGGATATCTTACAGGTCAGGACAGGCACTGTAAACATCATGGAAAATTTTTCATCTTTATTTTAAAATTAGCTTGTTACATTGGTCACTGCAGAAAAACTGAACACAAACCACTGACTTCTTGTTCTCAATCAAATACAACAGCAACAGCCCAAAGCAAACTTAACTGTGGAAACAAATTACTGCTGGGCTTTGGTACCTCAGCTCCTGGGAACTTGTTAACTCTTTCATTGATGGTAGAAATATCCAGTTACCACAGCTACACCTACACTGCTAAAGGCCATCCACCCTAAGAGATGCTTACTCTCTTTTCCAAGCCAAGTCTTGTGGTGGAGCAGTGCCCTGGTTGGTGCTAGGTCCCCCAAGAGAATGTCCACATGCTCACCCTGGGCATCCTCTCAACTCCCCATGGAGCTCCCAGGGCCTAGGGACAAAACCCTTTCCTTCTTCCCTTTTCTTTCCTTCTTTCTCAGTTCTGTGTGTGTTAAAACAAAAGCCCTGTGCTGCAGGCCCAGCTGTTTTTAAGTTGCCATGAAGGCTGGTGGAGGCATTAAATTCTCCAGTCCCAGCTCTGTTTGCCTAGATAGTGACTTACCTCACATGTTTCAGATCAGCTCCTTTTGAGGAGAGGAGGTGTGATACAGGTCCCACAGCCGTGCAGAAGATGAGGCTCTGTTATGCTTGCAAGACAGGTCTTAATTACAAAGTGAAAATTGTTATTTCATGTTGAAGTGGTGGGAGAAGATATATGAAAGCAGAGGAAATATTCAGTAACTGCTGAAAAGGACACACAATACCCAGACACAAGGAGATGTCTCATTAATTACTTGCTTTAGTCCCCTTTGGGCTCAGAACACAGCAGCAATAGAATTACTTTTGTTAGCAGCTGTGGGCTTTGTTTTGACTAAGATATGTGTTTTCTATTTATACATTAATGGTTTTTGACATGTTTCCTTTTGGTGTGGGAATTAATTACCTACAATTTATCTAGAGACTGTACTTAATCCACATGTCAATCATTCATGTTTCGTGGTGCTTCACAGACAGCAGAAATAAGGACTACTGAGAATGGAGCTATCCTGCCAGCATATGTGGAGTCATTCAGGGCTACAGCTGTTAGTTACCAGTCCAAGTAGGTCTGTGATATTCAACAACTGAATTTCACACCAAAAAGAGAGCACAGTGAAGCAGTAGCTGTCACTGACTGAATTCCAGAGAAAACCTCTCCTCCCAGAGACCAGCCTTGTCATTCTGTTTTACTTGTCCAGTATTTTCTATTGCAAGTCTTGAAGAAATCTCAGAGAAAAATAATAGGAGTCAGTGAGGGACTAAGTTACTAAGATGTAAACTGGTGTGTTTCCCACAGATAAAGCATAGCTCACAGCATAACTTCAGATTGGCAAGAGGCCTTAAGTTGTGGTGTCACCTTCTAATCCCAGTCAAAATGTATGAGCAGAGCCGTCAAGGGCTGCCTTATGAGCAGGAAAGCACTGAAGTTTGAACTGAGGTCTGAGTTTCCTGGAATTTGAAAGCTACTGTGGTCCAAGGGACTTGTTTCAGAACTGCTCCTTGTTAAATGGAGTTTGTCACTCTCCTGAAAACAGCTTAGCCCTGAGAATCAGGGAAGGAGGGTCAGCAGGGAGCACCAGTAATTGCAGCTGCTCTGGAGCTAGAGCCCAGAATGCAGGTCTGCCTGTGTTATCCACTTGCTCCTTCCCACCTCATTCCCAAAAATAATGGAACACGAGACAGAGTAATTTGGTCACCTCTCCATCGTGCTCTGTCAGCGCTACCCATGATCTTGGCAGTTTATATTTATCCAGGGAGAGAGGAGGCGAAACAGAAAAAACAAAGGAAAGATGGAGGAGTGGATGAGGAAACTAACAATTTCTAAGACTGTAAAACCTGGCAGGCTTTGGTTTTATGGCATCATGGTGGATGGCTGCACAATGAAGAGCTGGCTTCTGTTGATAGCAACACTATCAGTAATTTCCCATCCAGCTGGGAAAGGGTTTTTTGTTAATACACATGATGATTTTAATAGCATGTGTGTAGGTGGTGAAGAATTGGATTTTTTTAAAACTTTATAACCAAGGTGAGAGGAGGCAAGCACAGTATATGAGAGAGAAACATGCAGTGTCAAAATACTCTTATCCATTATCCCCCAGGTCACAGGGTAGATCTGACCCACCTCCCACCTACTGACTGGTCTTACATTTGAGAAATGTACCCTGCTCAGAGCACTTGGACTTTTTAATTTATTCATTCTAAAAACTCAGCTAAAGATGGTGACAAAATACCACTGAGTATATCTGTTCATCTCAGAGGTTAAAAATGATTGCTCACACTTTGTATCCAAAAAAACATCTACATGCAGACCTCAATGTAAAGTCTGCCTATGGAAAGGAATCAGAACAGTGTTTGTTTAGTACAAGATGAAGAAGAATGTGCAAAAAACCAAAACCCAGCAAGACAAGACAATTAGTAGTTTTAGTGTTAATACATATCAATGCAATAGAAAAGTTGAACTTTGCATTCTGGTGACTTGGGTTTAGAGCACAGCCTGCTTCATTTTCACAAGGACATTTTCTCTCTAGCCTAATGGCAGGGACAGCAGCTCCAGTGATGCTTCTTGGTGTGCCTTGCCCAGTGCCTGCAGAAAGGGGGTGCCTTCCTGGCCCCAGCCATGCGACTCCCCTGCATTAGTTTTAGGCTGTAGAGGTTCTGCAACAGCAGGGTGGGCTGAGTGAACAAGCTGATCTGGCAGAAAACTGACATTGCCAAAAAACAAATAGTTTCAGCACGTTGATCTGACTTAGACATGTGATCTCACAAGTTTTGGTACAAAGGGTGGAGCACAAGACAAGGGAGAGATGGCTGGTGTAAGGGCAGAGGAAGACTGACCTGTCACCACCAACACAGAGCCCACCTGAGTGGTCACCCATGACAGCTCTGACACAGAGCAGGAGTCTGGTTGTTTGGGGTTCTTTTCCTCTTTATAAAGAAAAGGGAAGATTGATTGAAAGGCTGTGTAGTTGGCCTGGTGCCACTCCCATAAATAATGTCAAACCAGCCCTGTACTAAGCTTGCTGCCACACAGATGTGCTAAGAACTCCTCTGCACTCCCCACTGGGAAGGACAGAGAACCTGATCCTGCTGACAATCCACTGTACACCTCCAAGTACATGTCAGCATGTGCTGTCTCCAAGGATGGCACAATATCCTGGTTTCTGTGCCACATTTGGCAGAATTGGCCACATTTGGTTGGGATGCCGTAAACTTTCCAACCCTTCAAAGTGGCTTTCATGTCTGACATGTTTTGTGGTGATTCCATATCCTTGGCCCTAAAACTCTTTTTCCCTCTGCACATTCCCTGAGGGTAATTTCATCCACACAGATTCAACAAGCATCTCGATCCTGACAAACACAGTAGTGACTGGTGTCACTCTCCTGTCCAAACTAACATCTCAGCTTTCATCTGACATAATTTTAGGGCTAAATAGTTGTCAACTTCAATTCAGTATGACCAAAACAGAAAGCTGATTTTGATTTTTCCCATTCTCTCCCACCTTATGTTTTTTCCCCTCCTTTTCTATTAGTCTCAACATTCCCCAAAATGTTGAAAACCTATGGCTTTGTCCTAACACCAGTATCTAGTCCGAATCAGCTTTTTCCCAAATTTCTCACCCTGTCTTTTTTTAAGCCTTGCTGCCTTGTGTTGCTTATTCTAAAATCCACCCTGTCCTTTTCATTGACTCAATTACATCTGTCAAATGCAATCAGTTTGTCAGCTCCTGTCTCTACTAGGCCAGTGAGAACAGAGATTTTACTACATTATTACCTTTCTACTTAGAAGCCAGAGCAGGCTGTGTGGCAGAAGAAAACGTGGCCCAAACAAGACATTTCCAAAAACATTTGTGATGCAGTCAGAAAAAAAAGCACAAGAGCTTCTTGCTTAATGAATTCTGTATCTGTGAGGTTACACCAGGCAAAAACTGAGATTCAGCATGTTTTTATACTTGACATTGTCAAAGCTTACTTAAAATTAATGCAAATCGTCATCTCAGCATGATAGCAAGGGGTTGAAAATATGGTGTTTTGTGATTTTAAGGTAGCACCAGAAAGATGGTTTCGGAGGGCCTTCCCTATCTCCAGGTGTAATTGTGTAATTCTTAGAAACTGGAAAAACTTCAAAATCAAGTTGAAGTCAGCTAAATTTGGCTACCTTTCCTGAGGTAAAAGAGCATCTAAATAAAATATAATGACCCCTTTCTTCCAGGAATGGTTTTGTGGGGTAGGATTCTCCCCCACAAAAGAGCTCAAGGAAGAGCCTTTGGGGATTTCCTTGCTGGATGAGTCTGGTGTGGAGGCTGTGTGAGCAAATGCCTTAGAGGAAGTGAGAACAGAATAGCTGTTAAGAAGATTAATGAGTGGATTCCTTAAGCTACTTATGGGAAAGGTGATCTCTTATGTGTGAGCCAAAGACAATTAATTAAAATGGGTCAATTAGCCTGTCAAATACAACATGTATCCAGAGTTCAAGTTTTTATGTATTCACACCAGAACCAAAGTCAAGGGAGAGGGAAGACCTTCTGAAACTCTACAGAGCAGAAGATGAATATGAGCTGGTGAAGAGAGAGAATACTTCCCGGAGCTAACAGAAGCTCCACACTTGTGAGCAGGCAAATGCTGATGTGCTAAGTCCTGTCACTGGTGTACAGGACAGTGTTTGCCTGCATCTACAGTGTCCTCCAGTGTAACAGAGCCAGAACAAACTACAGAGACAGAAAAATGTGCAATTTAACACTTGTGGTGTTTTGACCCTGACTGGATGTCAGTGCCCACAAAAGCTGCTCTTTCACTCCCCTCCCCACCTGCAGAGAGCAGGGGAGAGCAAATATAATGAAAGCTCATGAGTTAAGGATGGGGAGAAATCACTCACTGATTACTGTTGTGGGCAAAACGGGCTCAATTTGGAGAAAACAACTGAATTTATTATAAAGCAAGCCAGAGCAGGATAATGAGAAGTAAAACAAATCTTAAAAATACTTTCTTCCCACCCCTTCCTCCTTCCCAGGCTTAACTTTATTCCCAAATCTTTACCTCCTTCCCCCCTAGCAGCACAGGGAGAAGGGAAAGGGTTATTTTTGCTGCTGCTTTCTCAGGGAGAGGAGTCCTTCCCCTTTTCCAGCACTGGGCCCCTCCCACAGGAGATCTCCATAAATTTCTCCAGCAGGACTCCTTCCCATAGGTTACCGTTCTTCACAAACTGCTCCAGTGTGAGTCCCCTGCAGGGCCACAAGTCCCACCAGCAAACGAGTTGCAGTGTGGGCTCCTCTTCCCACAGGGCCACAAGTCCAACCAGGGCTCTGCTCCAGTGTGGGCTTCCCATGGGGTCACAGCCTCCATCAGGCATCCACCTGCTTAACTGTGAGGTTCTCCATGGGCTGCAGGTGCATCTCTGCTCCCCCATGGACCTGCATGGGCTGCAGGAGAGTGTCCTGCCTCACCATGGTCTGCACCACAGGCTGCAGGGAATCTGTGCTCTGGCACCTGGAGCACTCCTGCACTGACCTTAGCATCTGCAGAATTGTTCCTCTCACATATTCTCATGCTCACTTGTCTCTTCTCTGGCCACAATTACTTCTGCCCAATAATTCTCTTCCCTTCTTAAATAAGTTATGTGGGCTCAGCCTTGGTCAATGGCAGGTCCATCTTGAGGCCAGCTGGCTTTGGCTCTGTCAGACATTGGGGATGTTTCTCACAGCTTCTCAAAGAAGCTGCTCCTGTAGTTCCCACCCTGTTACCAAAATCCTGTCACACAAATCCCAATGCAACACTGAAACAAAACCATTTCTTATGTGGAGGAGTCAAATCCCAGCTATGTGAGCAAAGAGGATGTGAGGAACTATACCCCTTTTTAGTTTCTTTGTAAAAAACTAAAGCCTTTTTTTCTTTCTAAATAAACACAGTGGCATCAGTAGCATCAAAATAGAAAAACCTTAAAACATTGAGCATGCAGAATGGATTAGATTTTAGCAGAAATCTTTGGAAAGACAAACCCACCTTGACAGAATGAGTTTTGGTGAGCCTAAACTAAATGCAGTGATCAAAATACTAAGTCAGTAATATATTTTAAAGAGTAGTCTGATGAGAAGTAGAAACATTCTCTGTTCCATCAGTCACTCGAAACACATTTCCTTCCAAATGTGTTTAGAATCTGTCCAAGCATCAGTGTATGCAAATTCAGAGATGAAAGCAGTAATTCATAGTGGTAGGAAAGCACAGGGCATTTCTAGTATGAATGCCAATCATCCTCCATGGGCTATGTTGCTGAGTGAGGAACAGGGTGTGAATGTGCACCTGATCAAAACTGAGCATTTCAGAAGGCACACAATCCATAAAATGTCTGGGGATCTTAATACTCAAAATGAGTGAGAACTTTGATTTTACAGCTTGTCTGTGAGCAAAGCAAGGCCTGGGATGTTGTGTTCATGTTAACCAAGAATGGAAAGCTTAGACACTCCTCCTCCTGGTTTTCCACAAAATGCTGGGCTTGTAATGAAACAGAGTCTGTGCTGTCTGGAGGACAAGAGGCTTTGATGAATCACCCAAACTCCTACAGCCCAGGCACCACTAAGCAAAGTTAAATACCAAATAAATTACTGTTTGTATCCGTTATACCTACTCACCTTCAAACCTGCCAACAGGTGAAACAAATGACTAAAATATGTGACAAATGAGTTAGAGGTACAATACTTCGTTTTGGCTGCATGTTATTTAATAACTGCCAGATTCCTGGTGTTATCCTTTAGACCAGGATTTATAGTCTTATTTATTTTACAGAGACGAGAAAATAATTCTCAAAAATACAGAAAACTGAATTCTATTAGGAAGAAACTATCAAAATGTTCCATATGATTTATCACTCTGAACACTTCCCTAACGCTGGAGTCAAAGATTAAAAGTGATTTTCCTTGTGGATAGAGATGAGCATGATGTGACGTACATGAGTGGGCTATGCAATTATTTGCTAATCACTTAGTAGAACAATAGAGAGAATGTGTTTTTTTAATTCTTTGCCTGGATTTGGGTAATAAAGCATGGCTTGATGACACAGATGGGATAAGCAAGCCCATCAGTCTGGTGCATTCCACCTGGGAGGTGGTGGGTCTGCCTGAGAGAGACCTGAATTTGGGGGGCCATGGTCTCTACCAAGTATTTCAGAAAAATCCTCCTGCATTTTTTTGGGAAACTGCTTTGATTCAATGGTCATCACACAGAACTTGAGATGTAGGACAGCTGTGCCTAATTCTCCAGTGACAAATGCATCAAACCTCTACAATGGATAGAAGTGGAAGTCAGTGACAGCTATTTTGGACTAGATTGAGTCGATGGCAAGACTGAACGAGTATGTCAGGTTTAGAAGATGATTCTAGTAGAAATAAAATGCAAGCATGCAAGCAACATTTGTTAAAAATAATTCTGATATTTTCAAAGCAGATATTTCCTTTTTAAATTTACATTTGGATATTTACTTCAACATATTTTAAATATATAAACATTATTTTGAGCTTCTGAATTGGAAAACAAATAATTCCTGCCGTTTTAAATACTGATTATACACTGAAGAATTAAACTCAGATCTGTCCTGAGGTGGATTCTCATTTCCTCCAGGGTTGCACACACACAGATTGCAGAGGGACAGACTTTGTGTTCAGCACGGTGTTGCAGATCAGCACTGCACTAACTTCTTAGGTGGAAAAGCACTCTGCAAATACCCACTACCTAAAGGATGCAGATGGGACAGCAAGGATGCCAAGCCCCTGAGACAACTCAATCCAATCCATACAGGCACTACACACTAAATTCCTATTTGATATATCACACTGGCACAAAGAAAATCCCTGACTGTGAGAGAGAACAAGAGCTGAGGAATAATACAGCTGTCATTTCTGGCATGAAGAAGCATTTTTTAAACTTTTAGGACTGATTGGATTTTCACTGCTAACATTTCTGCCAGACTTCCTTTCAACAAAGTATCAGGACTAGGATGGAGTATTTCATAGAATACTTGCAGAGGAGATAGAATGGTCGCATCTGCCTTCACTTTGCTCTTAAATTATGATTAAAGGGGGGAAAAGGAAAGCATAAGAGCCATTTCAGTGATTAGATTCACCCATGGAATAGCTCAACATGACATTAATTCTTAGTCAGCTGATTAGGTGGTTTGCAGTCCTGGGCTGAAGGACCTGGCTGTGGTCAGGATGTGGTCCAGGTTTGGGGGATGGTTTGGGAGATGGGGTGATTCTATAGAGTAGCAGCAAGGATTGTTTTAATAAACTTCAAAAGAACGTTGGAAGTCAGACTGCAAGTAGCATTTGTTCCCTGGAGTCTTCTGCTCAGGCTGTTCATTATGAAGAATTATTTAGTCAAAAAGAGACAAGAGTATTGGTCTTGCAGGTCAACAGCAATTTGCAGAATATATCAATTGTTAAAAATGAAAGGTGCAGACATAAAACAGAGTGCTCTTAATAACAAAAGATTGAAATACTGAAATGTGGGCTCCATTTTACCTCTGGTTTTCTTTTCTCTCTCTACTTTGATCTTTCCAACTATTTTTTAAATGCAAATATCTACACTATTAAGGACCATCCATACGAAATGCAGTCAACGGCTCTTGGAAGATTTTTCTATGAAGGTTTTTCACAAATAGACCAGAAATGTGATATCTGATGTTTTTTGAACTGGCACATTATATTTTTGGTTCCTATGATTCATCAAACTAGTTTGAGTGAATGGACATTTTTACCCTACAATTTAAACTGAAGGATATTGAAAGGCAGCTGAAATTTTCCCCAACTAATAAGCATTCTCTTTTCTGTGAACACTGGAAGAAACCTGCCCAAAAATGCAAACTGTGCTGATGGCTTTTCTATAGAGCAAGTGCAGACTCATTAAACATATTTTTTTTCTTTCAAACTCCTTATGCTTTTAAATGAATTCAAAGATTATGTTTCAAACTTGCAAGACTGTGTGGGTTTGAAAGCAACCAAGACAAGTAGCCCAGTCCTAACTGAGACCTTTGTTAGGGCAGAATCTAGTAAAGTGAGCTAACAATTTGCAATACATTGGCTGTCACTTCAAATGTCAGTGATAATTTGCAAAACACTCAGAGCAATAATGGAAAAAGGCATAAAATGTCAAATTTGTAGCAAAGCTGACAACAAAAAGAATATTCACTGTGAATTACAGTCTTCCTGACTTGCTAAAGCTCTTACTGATTTTGCTTTAATAAAGGATATTCTCCTCTCTAGGGATTTAAATACAGTAGATTATCTAACATGCTTAAATGATGCTTGAAGTTCCCTATCTGAAAGCTTATCCTTGATGACTGGGAAATCTGTGATCTCTTGCAAACATGTCTGGGAGGGTGACTGGTCAGTTTGAGGGATCTGTTATCTAGATAGGTACACATTTGGTCAAGGACCCCAACATTCCCTGGTATTGAAAAGCTAGTGGCTATTCCATTTTTGTAGATGTCTTTTTTTGGAAAGCTGTTCAGTGAACTATTAACAACTGACTTTGAAAAGGCATCAGCTCCTGCTGTTTTGCAGCTCCTAGAGAAGATGAAAATGTACAGAATGGAAAACATCCGCCAAAAAACTCAGAAATGCATATATTGATCAAAAGTCAGCATATGCTTGATGGAAATGAAAACTTCAGAGTACAAAAATAACAACTCTACTTTCCAAAAACCTGTGCCAGTTACTAAAAATATTTTAATGAACCAGTACACCTTCAGATACATGGGATGTGCACAGGCTGGATTGCAAGCCTGGGTCATTAGGAGTTCAAATAGCCTGGCTCACAGCAGGACCTGGGAAAGCCAGACCATTTTATCTAATCCTTATTGAAGGGGTAAGAGGGGAAACAGGGAACTGAACTACGTGATAGACAGGGATCTATAAAATGAAGTGTTAGGCAAAAGGATTAAGAGGAAGCACTAGAAAACTGTGCATGGAATACAATGCAAGTTGGATGCAGAGAGAATACCAAAAAGTCAGAGAGATACAATAAAGGTGGATAAGAAATCTCTGGCAACATGGTACATGGTATATATTAACTGCCCTAGAATTTATCAAGCCTCTCAGACCAGTTGTGCCTCCCAGGCATGGCCTGACATTGTCTTGACTAGAACCCAAGTTATCTTAATTTGACATCCCAGACATTTGCAGAATTGCTATAGTAAAAAAGCAAGTTACTGCTGTGCAATCACCTTGGACCCCACAACCTGTTAGAAAAGGGCCCCTGCTCCAGAGCAACCAAATCTAGGTTGAGTCCCAGAGCTTTGGGAGAGCCCTCTGCAAAAAGCCCCATTGCTCTGTCACAACAGGGCAGTCCCTTTGCCCCAGCTGCTGTTCAGGTGGCTTGGGACAGCTCTTCACTGAGATGTGCAGCCCTTCCTGAGCAGGGCAGGTATTTGGAATGCAGCTCAATAGGCCCCCCTCACAATGAATTTTTAGTGTACACCAGAGCTGAACCACATGTAACAAAAGTGGGGCTACCCTCATCTTTCTGTCCAGGTCTGCTTTCCTTTGCACTGGCTCTAGGGCTTGTCTGACTCTGTGCAGAGATAATCCAGCCCATTAACCCAAAATAAAACTATCGACTTCCCTAGCAAATGAATGCATTGCTGAAGGGACAAAACCCTCCCAAGAGTTCAAATGGATGCAGGACCTTCCTTTTCAACAGCAATGAGAACAAATCACCTCAAGCTGAGGTGATTTATCCGGGGAACTCTACCCATGGGCTAATTTACACCTGTTCTTTGCCTACTGCACAAAATGGAGTCCTTATTACAAAATTACATTCTCAGTTTTGTACAGACACATTCTACAGCTTCTTCATTAAGAAATCTGGTTTTAGAGCATGCATAAAAGATCTCATTTTTATGGTAAATATTTCCATCCTGTTCTTGTGAAAAGAAAGAAAAATGGTAATGTATTAATATTACATGAGGATGATGAATTATCTTTCTATCCATTGACACCTCTGTAGGATGAGAATGGCACTGCTGTTTTTCAATCAGCAGTCTCTATGGCACCTGAGTACCCAAAGATCCTTAAAGAGTAGACTTCCAGCCTTCTTATGTTAATTTTTAACAGCTCTCTTTACAGCTAATATTCAAAGAGCAAAAGGAAAGCTCATGTTATTCCAAGAATCAAGCAGAATGGCCAAGGTAATAACAGACCTGGCATCCTTGGTAATCCTAGACAAAACAGTGATGTTATGTGAATTAAAGCAGTCATGCTATGTGTGATTCAATCAATAAAGAGTTAAAGGTAGGAATGTAATGAAACAAGTCCACATGGCTTCATGGAAACAAGACTTGACAAGCAGGCCTGACTTCAATTTTTGATGCGATTACAGGTTTGTTTGATCAAGGTAACCACATGGATGTGATAGACTTGGACCTTCCTAATGAATCTGATTTAGTACTGTTTGACATTTTGATTAAAACATTAGCATTATATGGCCTTAATAAAACACATTAAATAGATTAAGATCTAGCTAATTGATAGAGTTCAGCAAGCTGTTCTAACCAGATATTCAGCACTGACTGGGGATATTTTTAGTGGAGCTCTGCAGGCAGGAACACTATGCTTGCTGCCATTCGATGTTCTGGAATTACACAGAAACATGGGTAGCACTGGCAAATGTCCCACAGTGCAATGAGGAATAGGTAGCTGTGCAAAGTCACAGTTTTGCCTGCATTGGCACAGATGTGTTTCTGGGATTTGATTACATCTTTTTCTTTAGTTTCTCTCGAGGCACAGAAGTTCTTTGCCAGGGTGCAGTTGCAAGGTCCAGTCCGCTGCTGGTGGGCATACAGTGATTTCTCTCAAGGGTCATTGCTTTTAGCTGCTGACACATGGATTATCAAAGGCACTCACATGAATCACTTGAAAAGTGTCAACTGTGAAACCATCACTTATTGCACACTTCTGCATGTATTTTTTTTTAAACTACCAAAAATATAACCTGAGATTAAAATATGTTTGCAGCTTTAAAAAGTCAGGAAACTCTAGTCCACAGTCCAAAGCAGGATTTGCTATTAAAAAAAAATTAAACAAGAAAGCCAGAGAACTGGCCAGAACATTAATGATCAAAACATATCCAATCTCTAACATTATCACTTTCTTGTCAGCTGATCTAGCACATCTTTCCTGATTCTTCATTTTCTTGGTCAGTTCTTGAATCAGATTGAGAGAACACTGAATTAATATCACTCTCTTCTGCCAGGTTTTATTCTGATTAATCTTTTTATATTACTGCACATAATCACAAGCTTCCTTAAGCAAAAATCAGAATGAGAGCTCATATGAATTTTGATGGTGTGGACTGTTAAAGATCCTCTTTCTCAGCAAAATCTTTGTAGTAAACTGTTATCCTTTTAACATTTGGTTTCTGTTTGACCTTGCAGAACAAGATGACTACTAAATGTAAAAGATACTATTAAAAAAAACCACTGAGGAGAATACCCTCTCATTACTATCTAAAATACAGATTCAGACACATATTTCCCACAATGCACTGGCATGTATTATTTAATTTCGTTTATGTATCAATTTAATATCTAAAATCTTTCCAAATTTTCCTAATTTTATCAACTTTTATTAAAACTGTGAGATTGTGGTGGCAATCTCACAAGTATCCTATGAAACACCAATATCATCTAAACCAGTACAAGCCAGCAACAGAATGCCTCATGTCTACTGCTTGTTTCTCCAGTGAAAAACAAAAAAGAAGCAATAGGTTTTTTTACTGTGTCAAAACCAAATGGTTCCCTTTTTTGTTTTTGTGGTCATTCAATGGGGCTTCTAAGCAATGTGGTCATTCAATGGGGCTTCTTTCTGTGCCTGTCAAAACTGAGTTTGCCTATGTCCTGCACTGTCCTCTCTGCCTCTGCACCATCTCACAGCTCTCATTTCCATCACTCCCTCTCTGCTCCTGCATTTGTGTCCAGCTTAGAGAAAAACATTCAAAAGGAACATACATGCCTTACATGCACCAGTAGTGAGACCAAGTTTTTTTCTCAGTAGTTTATAAACAGGACTGTTTGTATTTCATTGGTCAGTTTGTTTTTGTTCTGGTTTTTTTCCCTACAAGTCAGTTTTGCTAACAGCACACTGGCAGTGTAAGGATCCTTGCTTGCCTTTTTGGATACTCTGAGGTAGTACCTAATCATCAATACCCAGCTCTCCATAGTGATTCTCTGGAAGGGAAATGTTGTTGGTATTCAAAAACTGTCTGCACCTTATTCCAACTCCAAAGTTATCATTCATTCTTCTAATTTTCACCCTTTTCTTGACTTAAAACAAACTGTCTTATCTCTGTCCTCCCTAGAACTGTATAACTATTGTGTTATCAGATTTTCTTCCTCTAGTACCCTCTGACTCCCAGACAGACTTTTTGCAAGTCTCTCTGATATTTTCTTCATCTTAATTATTTCATATTTAACCTTATCTTTCCCTTTCCTATTTACAATTCATGTAGTTATCTTTCTTTTGGGTTTTGTTAGCCTTTCTTTTTTTTTAAACTTGCATTGCCTCTGGTGAACATAGTATTAGTAGGACATGACATTCTTCAGATAGCTTCAACTGGGTTTTGACTTTTCCTCATTCTTCAAAACTCTGTACTTTTATCTTTACAGATTTGCTTACTCAGTTCCATTCCCTTTTTCATTTCTGTCTCCTTGCCATAGTCCTCATATATTTTGTTTCCCATACAAAGTTTTGTCCCTTTTTTCCTGGCTACAGAAACCTATCAACCTTTCCAGTTTCATCAGCAATGTACCCTTTATTTTTCATGAGGGCATTAAGTGAAGCTACGCTTATTCTTTGAACTTTACTGCAATCTTTTTATCATGCACATGGGGAGTACCTGTGAACACAAAGGGATGAGCTAAAGCAAAAAAAAAAAAAAAAAAGCATAAATCTCAGTTTAAGATGCTGAAATAAAAACTAGGATTCATAGAACTGTAGGATTCATAAAAACCAAACTTGGGGTTAGAGTGGGTATCAGAACTACACTAAGCACCCCTAAAACATGTGAAAAATTAGGTGACCAGTGTGCACTCATTGGTCACCTCAAGTGTGAAGAAAGTACAACACTTAGGTGAGGCGTTACAGATTAATTCCTATACAGGAGAGGTGCTTGTGCTTATTCTTTACACCATTTTATTCAGTTCTCGGCTTCCAACCACGTTGACATCGCTGTGCCATGAGTCACTTTTAATCGCTGCCTCATTTGTTCCTGACCTGAATAACCTTTTTATAGAGGCTTGTGTGCAGTGTAACACCCCCTGTGCCGGATCGCGCTTCAGAGGCCACAGAGCTGTCCCCAGAGATTTGCACGGCTTCGGACCGAGCCTCGGGAAGGGCAGCCCCGGGTCCTTTGTATCCCTCCAGGGAAGGAAAATGGGATTTGCCCCCGAGGAGGCAATGTCAGTGTGAGGGCTGAGCACGGACCCGCACAGACCCCTCCGAGCCGCTGCGAGCAATGGGGGCTCCTCTCAGGGCCGCTCCTGCCACCGCCGAGAGCGTCACCGCCCGTGGCATTTGCACAGAACCACAGAATATCCTGGGCTGGCAGCGACCCGCAAGGATCATTGAGTCCCTCTCTTGTCCTTCTTGTCCTGCACAGGACCATCCCCAAGAGTCACACCATGTGCCTGAGGGAATTTCCAAACACTGCTTGAACTCTGTCAGGCTGGGTGCTATGATCACTTCCCTGGGGAGCCCGTTCCAGTGCCCAGCCACCCTCGGGGTGAAATATCCAACAAAATTTTTCCTAATATCCAACAAAAGTCTCCCCTGACACAACTTTATGCCGAATTTTGGGTCTGTTCGACGTCCCGCACGCAGCTGAAGCTGCGACACCAACTTTCAGTTCCCCCCGCCGCCACAAACCCTGTTCCCTTCCAGCCCCGCTGCCCCGGGGCTGCTCCCCCTCAGCAGCTCCGCGGCCGCTGCCGCTCTCGCCGCAGTGAGGCGGGAGGTCCCCTGGCCCCGCCCATCCCGCCGGGCTGGGGGCGGGGCGTCGCGGAACTGCACTCCTATTGGTGGGAGTGGGTGCCCATCATCACAGCGCTCCAATCAGAGACTGTGGATCGCCGGGGCCGTCAGATATCGTTTGTTCCCTGTCTGGAGCCGCCCCTTCTGCCCTGCCCGCCAGTCACGTTCCAGCGGCCGGCCCGCAGCAGGGGATAGGAACGTACGCGTGCCTGTCAATCACTAACGTCTCCCCGCCCTCCCCCCGCCCACAGCCGAGGCGGCAGCGGGGGCGGGGCGCGGGCTCCGCGCTGCTGCGGCAGGCGGGGCCTGGCGGACGGGGGCGGGAGGCAGGGAAAGAGAGGAGGAGGAGGAAGGGCGAGGAGGAGGAGCTGCGGCTGCCGCCGGCGGAGCTTTCAGTACCTCGGAGAACGGCTGCGAGCGCGCCGGGCGGGCGGGAGCCGCCACCGCCACCCTCCGCTGCCCGCTCACCTGCCCCGCTCCGCTCCGCTCCTCACCCGCCCCTCCCCGCCCCGCGTCCCCCCGGCGCCCGAGGGAGCCCGGTCCCGCCGGAGCGGTTCTGGGGGGAGAGCACGGCAGCGGCACAGGCTCGGTGATCGGGACGGGCGGGGGTCCGTCAGCGCAGGGACGGGACGGGTGGTCAGCCCGGGACGGCCGGACCGGCTTAGGGGGTCGCTCGCTGCCGTCGCTCCTCACGGAGCGGCGGCCGGGGCGGCGAGGAGAGCGAGGGGGCTCGCAGCCCGCACCTCGCACCCTGCCGTGGAGCCCGAGGGGAGAGACAGGAGCGCCGAGTGCGGCAGCGGCTGCCGGCATTTGCTGGGCTGGGCAGGGAACCAGGAGCAGGAGTCGCACCCGCGGCTGGGAGCGGGGAATCCGCTCCGCGGAAACCTCGGGGGCAGAGATACCCCTGGCTCTAAGGGGTTCTGAGGGGAAGGGGCAATTGAATGTAGACGCATTTTGGTAGTTTTGCTGAAATAATCAAGTGCCGAAGGCAGATCTTAGGCAGGTGAGGTAGAGGGATGGATCCCACTGTTTTGGATGCCAGCTTGAATTTTTTATTTACTTTTCTGTTTTGACCACTGCTAAATGTGGATTTTGCGAGCGAACCCGATGGCGGTTGTTCCATTGTTCCTTGTTTGAACGTAAATCTTAGTCCTGCTGCTTGTGGATTTTTTATTTATTTATTTGTTTATTTATTTTTGGAAAGGACCATTCCAGGTAGCTTTTGCGTCTGACAAAATGAAGCCTTTGTATTTTTCGATCAATTATACCTAATATTGACATTCTGTTTGGTACAAGAGACTTAAAGTGCTGCCTCACTCAGAGGACCATTAAAGACTTTCTCGGTCGCTACATGTAGCTGAATGTGTTACGACACATCCTTTCTCCCCCCTCAAATCCTCCTAAAGATTTTTCCAAAATGAAGAAATTTAATTTTCGCAAAGTTTTGGATGGTTTAACTGCCGCATCCCCTGTTGGAAGCAGTGGCGGTGGCAGTGGAAGTGGGGCTGGTGGCTCCGTGCACCCAGGAGGGACTGCGGGAGCTGCAGGGACACCCAGAGAGGAGATCCAGGAGACGCTCACTTCAGATTATTTCCAGATCTGTAAGGTAAAGGCAGTATTTTTATTTTCTATGGAAATAATAAAATCTACCCTGGGTTTGGGGGTGTGTGTGTTGGGGGGGGGGGGGGGGTAGTAATATGATACCAATAAGCGTTTTACTTGAGAACTGCAGTGGTTGTATAAGGACTTTGGAATGAAAAGACAGAGATCCAGTGGATGCTTTTTTCTTCCTGCTGCAGAGTTGGGGTGCTCAGTAAATTCATAGAAATCTTGATTTCAGCACTCAGGGCTGAATTCCAAGTTCACACTTGGACCCCAAACGGCTGACAGGATTGCGGACAGGAAAGCAAATCAATTGGTGCTAGTACCGATAACATTTACAAGTCATTAGAAATTGAAGATTGTATGCATCTACTTCCCCTCCTCTCTCTTCTCATCCTTCCTGCTTTTCCTTCTCTGTTTTAAGAAAAAGGCAGAAGTTAGAAATACAAAACAGTGCAGTGACTACTGAGCCCAGGACTTCAGTTATTTGTGAGGAGCTGGATGTAAATTCATGGTGGCTGTTTACCATTAGTACTGAAGTTTCTGATTGCATGATAGCAAACTTAGTGGGACAGCATAAATACCAAAAGTTGACAAATCTGTTCTGGTTTTTAATGCGTTGATCACTTCCCTAAGTGTGAATCTTCTGTAAGTAGAAAGTATGATATCCCTGTATGTATTTTGGTTTGTATGCTTTCTGCAACAAAGCTTTTAGTGGTGGTTTTAAATACTTGCACCTGTAAAAAAGAACAAACTGTTTGGTACTTCTGATGAGCTCTGGAATATGAAAATCGTACTTTTGTAATGAAGACAAAATACAAAAGGAGATTATGGTCTTTTACTATTACCTGTCAGTTTCATGTGAATTCTGGTGGCTTTACTAGAAATTTTGTTTGCTTATTTGTTTTGATTCGAAGCTTCAAAACCAGAATTTTTAATTAGTGCAATTTGCATTACTAGGAGTAAATGGACTTCACCTATTAAAGTATACTTTGCTTTTATTAATCAGATAAAAATTGATCTGAAATTTAGATGACAGTCAACTCCAGCACATCATTATTTCTTTTTTGTGTTTGGAAAGAAAAAAGAAATATAAATAACCAAGATAAACCTATGAGACATTTTGTGTGCAGACCTGGTCCTTGTGAAACACAGAGCTTCCCTGATCTCAGATACCGTGTTTCTAATTCTGTTTGGCTTGCAGCTACAGCTAGTGTCAAAACTCTTGCAGAGTTCAAGGGGACAAGAATAAGCCCCTATGGCTCAGAGACCTTTGGACAAAATACTAATTCTTTTTTTCTTATAGTTCTTTGTCATTCTGAACTACAACAGGTTCCAGCCTTTTGACTCAAATGATTCTGTAGTTTAATAGAGTGTCAGTGATGAGTGCATTAGATTCATACCTGCTTGCCAGGCTTGGATTTGACTACTTTTGCTTAGGCACACAGTAATTTAGCATTTTATGAAACTCCAGGTATTCAGTACAGTGATTTCCCTTTTTTGTCACGTCAGTAAAAAGATAACACGAACAATCAAGGTACATAATTCAGAGATTTCTAGGTAAGGCTAAAAATCAACATGGTTTTTCATGTTTAAGTCATGTGATAAGGACAAAGATCTGTATTTAGTGATATATATGTTCTTATTTTGTATGGCATACTTGTGAAAGTAAGCAACATAAGGTGAAATGAATTTTCCTAATCTCCAATATTTCCCTTGTTTACTTTGATATTACTCGAAGACAGTTAGTGTTATGTCCTGATAGATCTAGTTGGAATATGTGTAAAGGACTATGTCATTTGAAGAAGATTTCAGTAGCTGATATTTGCCTGTCTTAGCTCTCAGGT
The DNA here is from genome assembly GCF_028551555.1 of Melozone crissalis. NCBI lineage: Eukaryota > Metazoa > Chordata > Aves > Passeriformes > Passerellidae > Melozone > Melozone crissalis. The sequence goes on along the minus strand of NW_026535786.1, from coordinate 14,878,055 downwards.
TAAAATGTTCTCCACAAAGTAAATATTTGTGTAGGAAACCTTTTGGTTGCTTGCAGCAGCACTTGCTTCTGAATGTATGTCACTGCAGAGATCTGTGGTACACAGAATACCGGATCCCTTTTTCCGAGATACAAAGGTGTGCCGAAAGCAAACTTCCAAACCACCGGTGCTCGTGTGCTCCCGCCACTCGGCAGTGTTTATTGCACGGGCTGCACCTCGGCGGCTCTGCCGCACCCCAGGAGCACCAGGAGCGGGCTGAAGGAAGCCCCAGGAGCTGGGAGGGCCCTGTGCTGCTGCAAGGGAGCAGTGGGGCCTGAGGCGGGCACAGCTTCCCCCTGCCTGCTCCAGGGGCCACAGCCCTGCCGGAATTTGTACCTCGGTCCGTCTGCGTGGGGTTAAGAGTACGCCACACACGCATAACCCAAATTCTGCCCTCCCCGAGCTTCTGCTGTGCAGCACCTCTGGTATTTCAGTTGGGTATTTGCATGTTCAGTTACATAAGTTACAGGGCTGCATATTCCAGGATCTGTGATCCTGCTGCACGCAGAACTGGGAAAAGCTGATGGCAGTTTTGGTTTGTTACCTGCAGGGTCGAGGCCTCTGGGCTAACAGCCTAAGTAGCACCTCAGAGTGGTTTTCCTTTCTTTGCTGGTTATAAAAATCCTCATTTAGAAGGGAAACATAAAAGCTGAATCATACTTAAGAATTAAAGGGCCTTTCCCTGCAGTTTTTTATGTAAATAAGTTGCCTTTCTGAAGTTAGTTGGAGGTCTGCTTGACTGAAAACACAGATCCAATCCTCTAGCAGAACGCTGTTTTGAACAGCAACGCTCCTGATTTCATTTGTAACACACCTGAAAGCCAGCTCTCCATTTTGTGGCATTTTTAGATTGGTTATGACCACTGTGTCTTTTTGAGATACAGATTAGAGTTTAACAGAAGTAAACTGAATATTTTACACTGAGATGCTCTCAATGAGTTACTTTTGGCCTTTATATTTAAATCATTAATGTCATCTTCCATATCGAAATAATGAAATATTCTTGAAACTGTTACGTATGAAATAGCTACGTCCTGTTTTAAGCATGATAAATTTATGTGTTGGTAGCTGTAGTAATGAATCAGTGGCACCAATTTCAAAGTATTCAAGCAATGTGAAATATTGTCTTACCTATTTTGTGACAGCAGGAAGCTGTACAATTTAAGCTGCATGCAGGGGCTGCTCTTGGGATTAGGTATCCAAGTGCAAATCATGAAAATATTGATTATAGTTCACGTTAGTTGAATTGAATATGTGAGATGGCAGCATCATCCTAAAACTAGGCAGGATCCAGTAGAATAAGCTATAAAAACTATGTTAATTTTAATTGGGATAGACCTAATTTCCTTGGGTTTGCTTCTTTGTATTTTCCCCTCTGTATATGTGTTGTTTCTTTTTCTCTGGCAAGCATTTTTGGGCTCACCTGTGTTTGTTCAGACCATCCAGAAACTAAAATATGGCTCTGGGGAAAGATCTGCTATTAATAAAGGAAGTGAGAAGCTCACAGTTAGGATGTTTTAAATCTTTTAAGTAGAACTTTGAGCAGATGGAACATAAAAGGAGAAAACAGTGATTTTATTACTTTTTCAGAAGGTTGCTTGTTAGGGGATGACACATTTGGGAAGAAGTGAATAAGAATGAAGATGTACATTTTTTTGGTACGTGAAGTACTTGTTCCTCATGAAAATAGCTCTCCCATGTAGAACCACTCAGGGTTTTCTTGGAGAACAGTCATAGGGTTGAATTGAATTTGCAGAGCATGAGGTTAATAACTTTGAAATCAAGACCTCAGTTAAGAGCACAGTAACACTTGGACTTTACCAGGTATATAATTAATCTACTCTAACAGAGTTTCTTTTGCTGTGGGCAGCAACTAAGTACCCTTGAAAAGGTCCAGGAACTGGAAATTTAATCTTCTCAAAGAATTGCTTCCCAAATGCAAACCCCAAAGCATGAGATTTCTGTTCTTTTCCAAACTGGTCTTCAGTGTTATTACTGGGGAGCAGTGCAACACAATAAACCTCCTTTAACTCTTGCTGTATTATTTATATGACAGTATAGTCATAGTTTCAGTATGTTCATTACCCAGGCTTTATGCAAAACCCATGGAGGCCAGAACAGTTTTAGGCTTTTGTTAAAACTGATATGGAATCCCATGGCCAATTGCAATTGTGCCTTCCTAATCCTGCTTATGTTTGGCAAAAACAGGCCTTCAAGATACAGTCAATGAGTTAAATACCTTAACTATCTGGATTTCCTATCAGGTGGTCTTAAATTTTAATTCTGAGAGTTTATAGATTATAATACTTTATTTTGTCAAGCTATGAAGATAAACATGTAATCCTTCTGACAACAGCCTAGTAGGTATTTTAGCTGCAAATGCTACATGACACTGTAGTTCAGTGATGACAGGGAGAAGATGGATTTTGGAATGGCAATTTAAGCACAATGCTGTGGGAGCACATTTTTGATTATGAAGTATTAAAAAAAACCAAAAAGTTGTTATAAGCTATCCACAGTGTTTTAGTCAGTTTGGGCTGTTTGGTTAATCTGTCTTGTTTCCTTGCTAAGGTCATACAGAGAGAGCAAAAAATAAAATGTTTGCAAAGTGGTACATTTTAGTGGAATCCAATTTTAAAATTAGTATGAGCTTTTACTTGAAAGTTCTCAGAGTTCATTTAATATTTAAGTGGTAAATAAAATAATGTGGGGAATTATTTTTTTTTCTTCTATACCAGAGTTTGGATCTAAAGTTAGGTGCCGAACCCTATTCTGTTTAAAACTAGAGTCATAAATGACACCTCTAAATTAGATTATAGTAATTTCATTAAATTTGTGATGAGCATAATCTATTCTTCTTTTTTAAGTGTTTATATTAATTAGAAATAGGACTTACGCATGGGAAAGAGCATAGCACATAAAAAGCTTCTTTTGAAAGAATTTTGAAGATTTTTAGGTACCTGAAGTAGTATAACTGGATTCACTTGTTTGGGGGTTTTTTTGTGCAAATGTCTGTATTTTTGTATTTTTAATCCTAAATGAAGTAATGCATACCCTTCATGGCCAGCACATGCAATTACATCTTCAAAATTATTTCCAGACCTTTAAGGTTGTTGAATAAAGCACTCAAAAAGTTCCATATTTCTTAAATACCTTTGTTTGCACAGACAACTTTTAATTACATGATCCCATATTTCTTCTATAGGTTTAATTTAGCAGAACAAATAGTGTTTGCTCATAGGAAAGTACTTCAATATTTCTTTGCATACTTAAAACTCAGAGCATGCCTGAATATTAAGTTCCCCATGGACTTTTCCAACAGAAGTGCTCACCACTGTAGTTCTGAAAGCTTTATAAACATTAATGAATTGACCTTCATAATATTTCTGTGAGATGGAAATTATATTATCCCTGCAGTATAGATGCCACAGAAAAGCCAAAATGTTCAGGGTCCCCTGTTTTGAGTTTCCAGCTTGACCTGCTTTGCATCTGTTTTTCTTTTTAGCATATTTAACTTGTATCATGTCTTCCCATTGGGCCTCCCATTGTGTTCACATTCTGTTGCACATATTCTGCACAGTTGCAGAGTCATCTTAAGGTTAGTTGTTCTTTTTATATGCCCCCCTTAGATAACCAGAATGACTCTGAATTTCCTTTCTGTCTCAAATGACTGCAGATGGATTTCTGGCTCCACTGTACAATGGCAGAAGAAGATAATTTAATTAATTCCTACAAGAGGAGAACAAATTCATACTGCATAGATTAACTTATTTAATGTATTTATTTGTTTTACTTTTTATGGTTGACCTTGCATTTTTAACAATATAAGAATCAAAGAATTACCTGAGTAGCAAGGGATCCTTGAGGATCACTGAGTTCCACTCTTGATTTCACAAAGGGAAACCTAAAGGTTAAGATATTTGCTCTAATTTTGTGTCCCGTTTCATGTGGTTTTTTTTTTTTTTTGTCATTGGTTTGGTACTTTTTTGGAGTTTTTTTTCTTAATCCATGGGATCATAGATATTGGAAGATCATCTGTCCCAACCCCACTGCCATGGGCACAGACACTTTGCACCAGACCAGGCTGCTCAAGGCACCATCCAACCTGGCCTTGAACACTCTTAAGAATGGGGCATTCACAGTTTCTCTGGGCAGCCTGGGCCAGTGCCTCACCACCCTCACAGTAAAGGATTTTTTCCCAATATCTAATCTGAATCTACTCTCTTTTAGGACAATGGGACACAAATTGAAGTTGTTTCCCCTGGTAAAAAGTTCCTCTCCAGCTTTATTTTAGCCCCTTTTAGATACTGGAAGGTGCTCTAAAGTGTCCCTGTACTCTTCTCCAGGCTGAACTCCAACTCTAGTGGGAACACTGGCTTATACATTTACGTATATTATTTCTCACCTGAGGGTCACCAGGTAGTTAACGAGAATTTTTCTCACTATTGCAGTGGGAAAAGCAATTTTTAATCTCTTGTAGGAGGGATGGAGGAAATTCAGACTTCTTGACTCACAGTGTTCTGATTGAGGAGCTGTCACATAAAAAGTTGGTTGCTTAAGCCACTTTCCCCCCAGCTTACTTCTGGAAGAAAAATACTTACACTTAATTTTTTAAAGAAATTACCAAGAAATTACTTGGAGGTTTTTGGCTAAAAATATAAAGGTTTTTTTTTTTTTCCAGATAGAAATGCTTATTCTGTGTAAAACATGCAGCTGTCCTCAGCGAAGCTGGACTAAATCCAAGACAGACCCCATTCTCACTTTGTTTAGATTAATATCCACTTGTATCTGCTTCCTATTCTGAGACATCTGATACTCCCTGGTGTATGAGTTATGCCCGAAACACTTTTTGAAGTCTCTGTGAAAATGCTATGAAAAGTTAGTGTATTCACTTTATAAACTGAGGAAAGGAAGCAGTAGAGGGTGAACTAAAACACCCCTAAACTACATGAATATAGCCGTCTGTTGGCTATGCTCAGAGAAAGTGCTTATGAAAGTAGCTTGTGGAGTATATTAATTTGTCACAATGTGTGTTAGAGTCATTACAGGGGAAAATTAGAGGACTGTAGGATTAGAAATACAAGTAATGTGCATCTGTGGAGAGGAGAGAAAGCAATATTATTAGGTACAGATGGCTGGCAAGTGTGCTCAAATGTAATAAGATGTTATCTTTGTGCAGTGCTGTGTCCATTCCTAACAGATCACCAGCAAAGACCATGAATAATAAAAAGTACTAGACACAATCTGTCACCTGTAGCTAGGGTCAAAGTCTCAGGAGGTGCACTCTTTATGGTTCCTTTGAAGTTAAGTTGCATATAGTACTGAAAAAACCCCAACCTCAGTATTCAAGGCTTTGAGTTGGTGAATGCATGGACTCAGAAGGAGCCTTACTGAATTCTGTGGTGTGTATAAGTAGGTGCATGTGTGTATGGTAGCATGTCTTTTTTGCAGGATTTGAATCCAACAAATTAAAAATAATGCTTCTATTTCATTTAAATGTCTGTTATGTAAGAATGCTGTGAGGTCAGACACTCAGAAGTCAGGTCCCTTATTCAGCCAGTACCCAATTATGTCTAGATGTGAGGCAATCTAGTCTTTATTGCATATTTTTATTTTCTTGAAGTGTTTGCTTATATTTTGTTCCTGTCCTCCCTCACATTTGTTTTGAACATTATACAACATGTGAGGAGGATGAATGCTATTCTCTTGTGTTCTTTGCAACAGTTACTGTGAGAAGATCTCTGTGTTATCCACTGGACATCACAAAAATAGTAAATAATAATAAATTAATGAATGCTCATCTCTGCTTTGTTCGTCCTGTTCCATCTATTGTATCCCTTCAGGGGGGAGATGTGCTCTCAGTTACAGCTGCCCATCCTCACTTATGTTACACATACATTCCATGTAGCTGTGGATGAAACTTGATTTTACTGAGTCCACAGATCCCTGCTTTATTCCTGTTTGTCCCTACATCTATTTTGAAATGCTCCCCGAATGAGGCAAGGGCAGGAGAAGTGGCCTGTGGTTATGTAAACAGAGATCTGGTTCTTAGGATCCTTCACTGGTGTCTGAGCTGTGTCCTTGGTAGCTCCATAGGCAATGCACAGGGGGACAGTGATGTGCAGGATCTGCTGGATTTCACTGCTGTGAGAGGGTAAAAACCTGCCACAAAATACCTGCATTTCATTTGGAATATACCTTCACCCTGTGTGAGGTGAGATGCTGGCTGTGATTTTCAGGCTAAGTTCTCAATTCAACATCAGAAAAAAAAATTCAAATTGAATACAGCATGTATACAGAAAGAAGGTGGGAGAAGATTAATTATGAATTAGTATTAAATAGTGAACAACATTGTAAATGCTAGTAATGAAATCTGGTAATAGCATTTGTATACAAGAATGCCAAATTACATTGCAAAACAGATTTTCACAGGAATAAACCAATAACACAGATTATCTTTGTATCAAAGTGGTTTTAACACTCTGTTTCTCTAGCTTCCTCCCCTGCCATTCCCCAGACCAAACCCCCCACCCTTCAAGAACTTTATCACAGCAATAATGTTTTTTCAATCCCCCAGTATGGCTGGGGGTTTTTTTATACAAAAATATTTTGAAAGCAGCAACCAAAGCATTTGTTTCAGAGCAGAAACCACAATCAGCCGTAACAGAACATAATTAGTCTAAAGTAGTGAAGTTTCAGAAAATCCAAAAATGGGAAGTCATGCAAAATTAATTAGTGTTATTGTTATGTTGGTACTTAATAAAAACCAATTTCTTTTTGTTTAATTTCTCATAAAGTTACAGAATTATCTTATTCCCTGTATCCACAGTCACAGTGAAGACAAAATATTTTCCTTTCAGGGCCATCAGATAAGTTGAATGATTTTTGCAATTCTTGTACATGCCCCTGAAGCAGATCTCCATCAGGCAGATGATGTTCTGAACCAGCCTGTCTCAGGTTCTAGAGTGATACAGTTAAATGATGCAATGACAAAATCAGTGGAGCTGCTGTTGGAATCTCTTTGATTATAAAGGTTTTCCATTTGGTGGACTAAAGTCTTGCTTAAGTAGGTAGGCCAGAATGAACTTTGCAATCAGTAGTTTAGGGTTGGGATTTTTTTATAATTCTCCATTAAAGACAAGAGTAGATGTAGTTTTATGAACAATCAAGACATTTCTCCATATGCTGATGCCCTGTTTCTTCTTGCCAGTTTACATGGCAATAGTGGGAAGTACATGATACCATATTTACTTCCCTTTTTGTATATTTGCCTGGGATTTGTTGTGGTGTTTTTATTATTTCATTTTATTTGTTTGTTTTTGACTGTTGGTTTTTTTTGACTTGGGAGAGTTCTTTTAGAAAGAATAGGAAGGAGAGAGGTGAAAGAATTTTGCCTACATCATTCTCCCTTGGACTTGGGATTTCTCCAAAGGGCATAGTGCCTCTCTTGGGATGGTTATATTCATGTATTACCCTGTAGCTTATTATGCTGTAACTCAGTGCTGTGGTGGATGTAGCAGGATGGTGCAGCTGCCAAGCAGTTGCTTGGCCATAGCTGCACTGATTTAAATAGATCCAGAAAGTGATATTAAAATTCAACCCCTTTAGCTTTGGCAGGAGGGGCTGGACCAGACAGTCTACAGTGTTCCCTTCCAACCCCACCTGAGCTGGGCATAATGAAGCTTATGGATCAGTGTAATTTTCTTTATTTGTGGATTTTCCTGTTTAAATTATATTAATTTTGTATTTTTGATGCACTACAGTGTATTTCAAAGGACAAGCATGAAGAGAATGCTTTTTGAAATTCAGAAGGCCTTATTTTTCCCCTGTGGTTTGCTTAGCTTGGCTGTTTGTATCTATATGAATCACATCTAAATAGGACCATCCTTATTTAATAGCCTAACATCTAGCTTGCAGAACTGAAAATGACAGTGGAAAAACACATCTCTGAAGTATCTGCAGAGATCTTTGTTACAGAAAAAAAAGTTTGTATGTTCATTGTACAAAAATGTATAATAGTTAGGTCAGGTAATTTCATATAGTCTAAAACCTCTCTTATTTTTCATATAATTATCAGTGTGTAATATTTGCGAAACAAAACTTTTACAATTCAGGCTGTATTTGAAGTCTATTATGTCCAGGACAGCTGCTTTCTCAAAATTCTACCATAGCTAATTAAGTGACATTTTATAACATTTTATAAGTAAGTTCCATATTATGAAAATTAAACACCAAACCAAATTTGCCTATTACTACAAGTATTATTCTTCTATGCCAGAAGTTTTTGTAGGGGAATATTATGAAATTGTGCTTGTTTCTTAAACATATCTTTTCTTCCTGCCCCAGTATTCCTATTTCAGTAACACTTCTCTTTTGTGCCTGCATTTTCCATGTTTTTTCTTTACTGTATTTTTCTCCACCAATACTGATCTCCTTTTTCTTCCTCTCTGTTTCATTGCTACTGGTGAGGATAATAAGCTCATAAGAAATGGCCTGCTGAGACAAACCCATGGTCCATATCTCCCAGCAGTCAGTCTCTGACAGTGGCAGCAGAATTGTCACTTGGGGAGGGTAATAAATTACATCACTTTGTGCAGTCCATTCCCTTTCCAATCTCCCATCATTCACCATCACTGGATTTGATATGTCAGAGGGAGTATCTTTAGCTGGTCCTTTTAAAATCCATTTATCAATCATGTCAATGAATTTGTCCCATTTTTTCCCCCCATTTTAAACTAATCTTTAATTTCTTTTGAATTCCTCCATGGCTTTGCCAAATATGTTTAGCTTACTCACTTGTTTATGAAAGTCTTAGTACAAACACAAACAGCTCTCAAGCAATGGGCTCACACAGGTTTTCTACAGCAGCAGAATGATGCCCTCTGTGTTATTCCTTATGCTCTTCCTCATGATGTCCAATATTACTTGGCTTTTTGGGATTGATGTTGAACATTAAACCAAATATTTCAGAGGAATGACAACCATGCCCAAAAATTACTTTGCTGAGTTATAAATGCTAGTTCCAATTTCAGCATTGTGCAGTTCTAGTTAAGATTTTTTTTTGTTCTTCTAGATATCTTACATCTATCCACCCTGAAGCTCATTTATCAACTTCTTGCCCAGTTAAGTCCCTCTAATGAAGTCTTTCAGGAGCTGGTCACTAGTAGTTCTGAAATTCACTATCCAAAGGAGCATAGTATTAGCTCTGAGATCAGAGACTTCAGGGTTCATTACCTTTTATAGGTCATTAAAGACAATGAATAAAATTGGTCCAAGCATGGAGAACTCTACATGTGAATTTTCTTCATGGTAAGAATCCCTAAAACTCTGTCCTTTGTTTTCTGTGATCTAACCAGCTTTCAGTCCACAAAGAAATTTCTTTAGTCCCATGACACTTCTGTTTCTCTAATAACATTGCAGTGGAATATTATTGGAAGGCTTTTGGAAAACTTATGTATATTCATATTCCTTTTATTTACTTGCATGCTGACAGCTTCACAGAATTAGAGAGAACTAGTCAGACATGATTTCCCATTGAAGAAACTCTGCTGACTTCTGCAACAATCTTTATCTGTGTGCTCTGTTAGTCTTTATTTTATCATCTTGTCAGGGACAGCAATCAGCTTTCCCAGTCTACAGGTCCAGAGTCCTTTTTGTAAATGGCTTTTTCCAGATGACTGTTTCTAGCTTTACACCAAGGAAAAGAACTATCTGTAGGTATATTTATCTAGAAAAAAAAAAAGAAGTTTTTTAGAAAATTCTGTGAATATGCTCAGAAGCCGTGGTTCCTATTAGAGGTTGGAGAGCTAGATGGAATCAATAACTTGGGTTGGAAAATTTCAGCTAAGCTGTGAATTTTTACAAAAAGCATTACTTCAAAAAATGAAAATTTAACTAATAAAAAATTTATCTCTCCTGTGTTGTTTACTTTGGTTGGAAGCCTGCTGATACCTTGTCCTCTTTCCATTTTTAATGAGAAGGGATCAGTCTTACCAATCAGAGATTACAGACACAGTGATCCATAAATGGGGGATGTCATGTCTTGTAGTGATATAATACATGGCAACTCATTTGTATAAGCACTCATTTTAATCACTACAGTCTTGGAGCACCACAGTACTAAAAATAGTATTGAAGTGGGAAAAATGCTGTAATCATTGTCATTTTTTAATTTCCGACATGGAGACTGGAGAGGTTTCAGTCAACACTTCATCCTCTAGTCTGTAAACCAATCAATTATTCTTCAATGACATTTTTGCCTGTGGCATATTGGTGACAATTTGGAAGTAGACTCTCTATACTGAGCCACATGTTTAGACTATGTAGTTAAATTTTAGCAAATGAACATATTCTCAAAAATTATTTACCTAAGTAGATCGCTTTTGCTGTCAGATGTTAAATGAAACAAAGTGTCTAAAAAATATTAGTAGAAAAGTTACAAATTTTAAGTTTATGCAAATTTTCAGAAACATTTTTTAATATAAACTTTATTAGTTGATACAGTTGAAAATTTTATCTGGTTCTGTTTTTTCTGGAGTGAATGTTATAATTATTTTTATTAAAAAGGTGTCTTTGCAATCTGATATAAACTACCACAGAAGAAACGTTAAGAAAACTCTTATACTGAAGAATTGCATTATGCACCCTGTGAACAATTATAGTGGATATTGCATATTAGTACTAGTGCAATTTTTTTTTCAGCTAATGAAATCTATCATGGTATTTTAGACTGAAAAAGACCATTATGTTCTGTACAGGATATTAAAATGTTCATTGGTAGATTACTAGCAAGCCCAAATAATCAATTTCCTGTATTAATTTAGGTAAATTGTTTGTGTAAAGATTATTTTAATGATATATACATGCAATTCACTGCTTAAAATGATTTAGAAGAGAATTTAGGAGAAAATAACTAAGCTGAAGAGAGATTTATGCTGAAATTGTATCTGCATTTGTAATTGTTCTGTTTCAAGTAAATTGTTTTGCATATTGCACAGAAACTGTATGTCCTAGGGAGCACAGACTGCCTCTAGAGACAGCGTGCCCAAAAAGGAGACATTAAAGGAAGCTGGGTAATGTGGAGAAAAGCAGTCCTGGCTCCATCTGCTGTCTGGTTTTTCTCTCTCCCTTTTATTTTCTTGACAGCTTCTTTCTTGGGGTATTTGGGGTAGTTAGGCCCCCCTATATTTCTTTGATCACAGACTGATTTTTAGCCATACTTCTGCTTTTGTCTGATATTGACCCCAGCTACTTTGTTTGGCATTTCTGAGCACCACTGATAGTTTTGTTCTCTGTTTTTCCTACTGGACATAACTCAGATAAAGTAGGAAAGGAATGTACTTTGGTTTTTTTTTGTCACCCTAGGATCAAGTTAATTTTGTGGTCTTCTTTTCTTTTCCATATGTATTAGTAAATGCTGTAAGGAAGCCCAGCCGCAGTTCTGGAACTGTTACTCATCCTTACACTCAGGTTCACTCAAGCTGTATCAAAGCACAGCTGAAAAGTCTACTCCAAGCACTGGCTTTTCATGTCAATCTTTCACACAGTCCTTTGAAAAAGAAAGGACCAAAAAGCTTTTGTTGGGCCAAAGCTGAGGACAAGAACCTGGGAGTTTGGAGTGCTAAAGATTTTCCATGTTCTTTTGTAATAGGTTTAATTTTCAGAATAATTTCTGAGGCTGCACGAATTTGGGCCAAACCCTCAGTTATAGAGACATCATTTTCTGCCCTAACTCTGTACTGTACTACTTGGCTTTCCTTCCAAAATGGTTTTGTTCTTTTGGAATCTTAATAAATATAAACATTGTACTTGAAAGGTGTAATTTACTTGGATGTTCAATGGATTTCAACAAATTTTTAAAAATATTTTACGAATGGCAGAATTTTGCAGTCACAAAAACCTCCTAATTTGGATTAGTCTAAATACTCAAAATTGGAAAATGGCTGCAAAATAGAAACAGCACTTTTGAGTCAATCCTAGAGTTCAAAAATTGTACTGAGCTATGATCCTGAAAAGATGTACATCACTGTTCTTTTAAAACATAGGTCTTTCTCAAATACAGGACCCAATTAAAATTTCCAAATGGGAGGCCTGACTCTAGATTGCAGAAATACTGAAAATTCAATGCAGATCCTGAATATGTAGGCAAGGATGCAAATAGCTTTTTAAAATTATTTATCTTTGCATTCTTAGATCTTAAAAATAGTACTGAAAACTCCAGTCATTCTGAACATCAGAGAAGCTTACTGTGACTGGATCTGATAGGAATTCAAACTTTATTACATACAATGTTTCTAAAATCAATAATTGAAAAAGGATAATTGGTGAAAATAAAGGTTTTTAAGATAAGGAAGAACATTTATTCACCAGAAGACAGAAATTTCAAATATAACAGCAGATTAGTAATGCTACATGTTCAACACACTGGAAAATACTACAATCCATGATTGCTTCTATTTTTGTGACATGAGAGGTAAAACCACTTCTAGGGGTGTAAGTCTGGTCCCAGCTTAGATATCAGAATAAAAAAACCTTTATATTTGACTAATCCTGATACTTAAGAAAGTTAAAAAACTCCAAAACATAAATAAAGCAAAACCAAACCAGATACAGAATTGAGGTCTTTGATAAATGCCTACATTAACATAAAAAGTGAGTTACTTTTTTACAGCTTACTGAAGTAGCATATGCTTCTGGGTTTTTTCAGCCTAGAAACTAATAATTAGACATTCTTTAAACAACTTCCCTTATCAGCAGTAATTAATATATGAGACAAGTAAGATCTCTTTTAAGGAAGTGGTTATTTGCTGAAAAACATACATTTGGTTGTTCCCAAACTGCTTGTGAATATCAGTTCAAGTGTTTCCAGCTGTAATGGAGGAGCTGGAGTGATACAGCTGTGGAATCATCAGCTGCCTTTTACTCAACAGGTCTGCAATTAAGGAGTCCCTTTTGTTGACATTGTTCCATAGGGATTGCTGAATGCTTCAGCAGACATAGTTCTTGAACTAGATAATTTCAAGGAAGAGGAAGACAGCTTAAAAAGTTAAAATTCATTCAGTTCAAAGTACTTCCTCTCCAATCCCAGCCACTTACTAAAAAAAGAGTCAGTCCTAGAGGTCAAGGTTTTATTTTGTTAAATAATATAAACCATTATTACTATTATACTAAAAACCAGCATTTTGTGCCCATTTTTAGGAAGGCAGCCCCACAGAAAAATTTAATTATTGTTCATTTTTATGTGTATTTTTTATGTGTCTTGTTATTTTCACTTTTGTTCTTATGTTAGTGTTCTTCCTCATAAGAATTGGGCAAGTCATGTTGGTCATAATCTCCAGGTTGAGATAACTTAAAGTACTGAGACAGTCTTCAAGGATGTGTTGTATCATGCTCAGTTTATTTATTCCCCAAAGTATCTCTGCAGAAATTAGAATTAAAAGCACAGTATTGTAAATAAAGATTAAGAAAGGGTGAGTGGTTCCGCTGCTCATTTTGAGAACATCTTCTCTGGCGTCTTTGTTTTTTAAATTGAAATTAAGGTTTTTACCTCATAGACTCGATTCAGTTTATTGGTTTATTGGATCTTTTCCCCTGGACATATTCCATTTCTTTCTGCTGGAGCTGTTCTGTTGAGGCTGAGTGTTTTGAAAGCATATTATGTGTCTATTTTTCAGTTTACAGTTCAGCTGCCCTGCATATTAAGGTTATCTTTCAATACACCACTTCAGCAATATATACCAGTTGTACAATAGCATACACTTTGCAATCTACTTTGTTGCAATAAAACTATTTAAAATATTACTCAGTGAAAAGCATAACTAGAAATTCATATGAACAAAATTCACCTCTCTATTTGAAATACTGTGTCTTTTTAATACTTCTCTAGAAATGTATTGAAAATGCTAGAACATACAGAAGAAGATAAGCATGAAGCATCCATGCTGCTCTCAGTGGTTGCAGTTCAGTCACTTTGCTCCTTTGCTCTGTTGCAGACTGTTCGCCATGGCTTCCCTTACCTACCCACTGCCTTAGCGTTTGACCCAGTGCAGAAAATCCTGGCAATCGGAACAAGAACAGGAGCCATTCGAATGTATCCTTTCTCATTCACAATTTGCAGCATTTCTGTGTCTTTGTAATACAGGGATGGGAATTACCTTCCTCAAGCACTCAGGTAAGGCTACAGTTGTTATGTTCTACTTCATTTTGCTTTATGAGACAGACTGGAAAAAGATGTGCTGTTGAGGAATCAACCAGGTCCCTAAGGGGTTCAAAGAACAATTTCTGATTGCATTTTTCGCATAGGGTTTTGGCATATATTGGTTAAAATAAAACAGAATTGATCTTTTTCAGCATCCCAAGTTAAAGTGGACAGTAAAGTGGTAATGAGCAAATTGTGAATGTTGTGCTAGCAATAAATAAATTCATTGCTGCAATGCAGTTAGCCAGTGTTAGATTGCAGTTAGATGGCTGTGTATGAAATTATTTAGGTACTTTCAAGTGAATGGTGGGAAATAAGTGATTTTAGGACAGAACTCATCTCTTCCCAGAGGAGAAGGTGAAGCACTATAAAAGTGCCTATTTCTTTTCATTAATTATCAAGGTACTGCAGTGCCAGCAATTTATGTGCTGTTTTTAATACAGTAGGATTTGGAAGTTAGAAGTCTATTCAGAATAAATTTAATTACAAGGTAATTAAAATTTGAAGACTTAAATCAAAGAAAAAATTAAGAATATTTAAATGTGGTGTATTTCAAAATGTTTCTCTACATAATTTTCTTAGTTTGGCATGGTTCCAATGTTTTCCACTTCAGTGAAAATACATGTAAAACAAGGAAAAAAGGAGAAAGACAGGAAGGTTTAGAAGTTACAGAGTACAGAACTAATAAACCAATTTTTTTTTTCAGACTTTTTGTAGCCAAATAAATTATAGGTTTAAAGTAGGGGACAATGCTGTATGAAACAGCAATATAATATTTTCTGGTTCTTTTGCTATCCCTGTTCCCAAGGTAACTGTAAATGCAATGAAGCCAAGACAGGTTACAAAGTAAAGAAAAATCTCCTTGTGGAAAACAAGCCTGTGTCTCATGTAATATTACTAAAACTTTGGTTCTTTCATTTTTGGGTACTCTTGGTCTGAACAGTTGCATTTTCCTAAGCCTCAATTTCTATCTGACCCAGAATTTCTCACAAGACTCAACTAAACCTCAAGTTATATCACAAACTCTGCTTTGATAGTTCTACTCTTTATTTCTTACCTATGTGAAGTAGATTGAATTTATTATGTTCAAATGCAAAGAAGAAAATGTCCATGAATTTGTGTACCTTTGAGAACTACAAGTCTAGTAGTCATGGTTTCCTCTTCTTTTTAGAGGTATGCAAGGTTAAAAATCTGGGGCTTTGTCCTTGGAAGCTTCATGATATCTTCAGAGTGAGGGTATTGGGAATTTCATGGTAGAAGTAGGAGGAAGACCTTGCAGAAGATTGACTCCTGTGCCTACCTCTTCTTTCCATCTCAGCAATGTGGCTTTTCTAGGAGCAGTGCTGCCACTGGCTAGGCATCCTTTATCTCTACAAATCTCTCCTTTGAGGAAAATTCAGGTACAGAGCCTGAATTAAACCAGGTTCATGTAGAATTAATTTAAACCTGCATGTCTCCTGACACAGGAAATGGAACATGAATTAGAAAAATTGCTATATCCCTAAGCTTATATAAAATTCTCTATATGTTTTTTATAAAAATAAATTATAAAGAGTTAGCAGAAGGGAAAAGAATGTTTTTCAAAGTGTCCTTCCTTTTAACATTTCTTCTCCTGTTTGCTAGCAAACTCCTACCTCATTCATGGAAAAATTTCTACCAGTGCTAGTATCTTAATCAAGCAAGAGCAGCAGGATTACCAGGGAATTGGTTTTTTTTGTTTTTGTTTTTTGGAAGATATGTCATAGGATAAATGCTTCTCAGCTTAGTCACAGAGAGCCTGGTTTGCTTAATTGAGCCCTGAGTTAATGGAAACTGTGCTTTGAAGACAGAGGGTGCCATAAAAAGAATTACTTATTTATTAATTTTAACTGAGGTTTCTCCACTTGGCTGTAAGTTTTGTAGAACATATTACATAAAAAACCTACTTGTGGACTTATAAATTTGCAGTGAAAGAGGCCCTAAGACTACCCCCAGAACACCACTCATTTAAGCCAGTCTTGTTGCAGATGTTTGTAGTTGTTGAAATCAGGCAATAAAATTCAAGTAATGATGTAACAGATTAAGTATTACATCTGAAAGTACAATTCATAATGTGGGTTTTTTTTAGCAAACTAAGTAAAATATAGGTTTTAGTGGCTCTGAGTTTTGCAAAGTATCCTGTAAAAATACTTTTTAACAGAACTGCACAATTTCATTCTGCTATGAGTAGGTCATATAAGAAAAAGGGAACTCTTTCTATACATACATTGTGTTTGACTGGTGTTTCTAAACAGTACTGTGGATGGAGTGAAAGCACAGACTACTTGGCTGGCATTAAAGAAATTTACCCCCTTCTTTATTTGTTTGCTTACTGGTAGTGCCAAAGGGAACACAAAAGGATGGGAATACTGAATTTATGTTTAATATTCATGTCATGATGTAGAACAAGTTTTGCTGTGATGAGTCCATGACACATGATTATATTATTGCCTCCTTGACTTTCTGAAAGATTCACAAGGTATTGGTATTTCTACTGGTCACAAGTTAACAGGTCTCAATATTAATGTCTAACATCAGGCCTTCAGGTGATCATTTTGAGTGATCCAGCAGCAGTACTGAAGTTGACCATGTTAAATTGTCCTGAAGTAGAGCATGTTTATAAGCTGCCATTAGAGTGCAGAGATGGAAGTTCATTTTGGTATGACAGTCAATTTTTTTTCTCCTAGATTTCTTTTCAAGGTGCTTAGATGCAACTGCTCTCTCTAGCTTCTGTAGCCCTGGGAATTGTTGTTGCTATGCTCTACTGATCCTCACAGTCTCTGTGGGTTTCCCAAGGAAGTTCAAACAACAGCAGGCTACCTCCAGCACTGCAAACCATCGATGGTAGTATCCCTACTACCAACACAAGCTAACAAAGTCTGCAAATGAAGGGTCAAAACCCTGCTGCTGAAACAGTTGCTCTGGCATCTGGTCATTCTTTACCTTTGTCCTAAAGATAGCCAATTTCATTTTTCCTTTGAGGTCTTTTCTTCCTGTTGGAAGCCTGTTCTCAGCTCCGATACTTGTGATCATTGTTCAGATCATTGCTTGACATCACTCTAAGTGGAATATCCTTGCTTCAGGAAAATACATTCTATGAAGAGGGGCTATGAAATGGAATTACTTTTCTTATTGTCTCCATATCCATCTTCTCTAGTCCCAGTGTGAAGAACCTTCTGACACAATAAAACCAACTGTGCAGTCTCTGATTGCTGTCAGAGAAGGTTCTGTATCACCCTATAAGGAGGTGAGAAATTAAGATACTTGGTCAGACTTAAGTGACTTCTTGATTTCAGAGGAAAAGGAGAAATCTGGGGATTTTTCACATTCTCGGTCTGAATAAATAGATTAAAATCAGTATTGTTAACAGTGATTATTCCAGTAACAGATCTGAAGAAGCAGCATGCTGTGCTCAGATTTTAGGATGCATATTTCTATATTGTCAATTATTCAGCTGACAAATTCTTGTTAAAATTCATTCTAAGTACTTCCTGGAGTCACTGAGTCCTTTCCTTTGGAGTTCTTTTATTGCATCAGAGCTGTGTTTAGCCATTGCAGCTTTCTGCTTCAAACATGCAGAATAAAATATCTACTCTTTTTTAAATCAAACTGCTGATTATTTAGTGGCCAATTGCAGTGAGAAATTCTGAAAGACACTCTTCTCTAGCTATTACCATTTTTGCTTATCATGAAATGAGAGGAAGTTTGTCTTAAATCCGGTGCAAAGAAAACCTGCTGGGTCCAGAATGGCCTCTAGAAAACTGAAAATTCACCATCAAACAGGTTTACATTAGTAATATGATTTTGTATGTGTTTTAGTGTGATCTGGTGCTGGTTTTGGTACATATTCTTTAGATTTTCAGGCTCCATATTGTCATGGATGCAGGTTGTGGGGTGTGCAGATCTTCACTTTCACTGTTAGTTGTTTGAGCAATGCTGTAAGGTATCTGCAACCCATGCAAGGCTTTTCCAGTAGGCAGAGCTGTTTTTTAGCCACATTATCAGAAAATACAGTGGCCATTTTATATCTAGGCAAACAAAATATTATTGTGACTAGCTGACACATGCCAGTGGAAGCATTGCTCTATCCCTACCTTTAGCTTAGCTGCCCAGTCCTGACCCTTCCTTTGCTGCAAATATGCTGCTTGTCAGATTTATTTCTGTGAGCCATCCAATGCACTAACCTGAAAAAATACCAGTTCTTCTGCTGTGCTACTTTTTTGCCAGATTAACAAACTGATTTATCTGGTGCTTGACTCCAATGTTAGTCAGAATGATGCATAAAGAAAGTGGAAGGAGTGCAGTTGGGACTGGATAGAGAAGGAAATGGGGGAGTAAGAAAATTTTGGCACTAAGGAGCAGGTCATTAAATTGACTTGTCTTAGTGGATGAAATTGCATCTGATAAATTCAAGGATGGCAGATTGCAGCTATCTATGAAATTTGCTACAAAATAGTCTTTCAATTTTGAGTGGTATAGAAGATACCATCTCTTTTACTTATGTTTAAAAAATCTACATGTAAAGCCATTTGCAAATCACAAGAATTCTACAGGTTCTGCTCAAGGGAGATTCTGCTTTAGAATTGTATTTGGAATAACTTTTTCTGGCCTGTTTTCTGTACTTCTTCCAATGCTTTAATAGGAAGAGTGATTTTTGAATGTCAAATAAGGTGCAGCAACACTTATTTTAACAGGTGTGTTTTGTGAAGAAACCAACATGACTTCAAAAAGGCCAATGGCATCCTGGCCTGTGTCAGCAATAGTGTGGCCAGCAGGACCAGGGCACTGATTGTCCCCTGGTACTCAGCCCTGGTGAGGCCAGACCTCAGATCCTGTGTCCAGTTCTAGGCCCCTTTCTAAAAGAAAGATATTGAGGTGCTGGAGTGTGTCCAGAGGAGGGAAACAGAGCTGGGGAAGAATCTGGAGCACAAGTCCTATAAGGAACTGCTGAGGGAGCTGGGGGTGTTTATCCTTGTGAAAAAGAGGCTTGGGAGGACCTTATCACTCTCTCAAGTACTTGAAAGGAAAAAAGAAAAATGGCCTTGGATTGTGCAGGGGAAGTTTAGATTGGATCTTAGGAAAAATTACTTTGCTGAAAGGGTTGTCCAACCCTGGAGCAGGCTGCTCTGGGAAGTGGTGGAGTCACCAGCTCTGGAAGTGTTCAAAAGTCCATGCAGAGGTGGCACTGAGGGACATGGTTTAATGGTGGACTTTTTAGTGCTGGGTTAGTGGTTAGACTCGATGGTCTTGGAAGTCTTTTCCAAGCTAAGTGATTTTATAAGATCATCATCTTCTTTCTGTGAAACAGCCAGTAATCATATCTTCAATTCCAGAGGAACTGTGCCAAGTAAAGGGGAAAGTGAAATCTAAACCCAAGATAGCTCTGTTGAATGTCATGGATCTTCAGCAGCTGATATACACGGAGAGACTGTATTCCTGGGAGGTAGAACTGAGGCTGTTTGTGCACTCTGAAAAAAAGAAAATCTGGCAAAGAAGATAAATAGCGCTAATTAAATCATTGCTGGCGGAGTTCTGAGTAGGCATGGAATTTTACAGTAGCCAAAGGAAATGTGGTAAAGAATGTTTGACATCAGGTTGGATGTACTTTAAAAGAAAAGAGGAGAATGCAACTTGGGGTTTTAGTCTGTGAGAAGGGTGGCATAAAAGCTAAATATAAATTGTGACAGATTTACTCTCCCTGGAACTGCTGCCTTTTAATCTAAACAAGGTTTCAGTAGTTCTTTATCCTTAAAATAAGCCAACTGTGTTCTCTGCTGTTTACTCTGTGTGATTTATTGGGCAGATGGAATGGGGGTAGCACAGACAAGATCATAAACCCAAAGTTCTGTTGTTTGACTTGGAGGAATCATTGATAGATTTCATCTTTTGTCTCATTGGACAATGTATTTGAGATTTTTTGTAGAGAACTTGAGCTATTCAGGAATGTAAACTTCACTGAGAGTCAGTACTCCTAATATAAGTTCTTTTTTAAATTCCCCTGGAAATCAACATACAAATGTCTATTTTTGTGTGTATAGATAGCTAAATAGGTTATTGCAGAAATGAATTTATTGTCAATCTACAAGAATAAAAAAATATTGTAAAAGATACCAAAATAATCAAATTTACCTTTATTACTAAATCCAACAGAACCAGAGTTTGGAGGTTTTTTCCTATGCTAAGACTACTATGCATCTGGTTATGTGTGCATTCACATATATATACACATAAACATATACAGATATATAAACATTTAGGTATAGATATATATTAGGTTTCTGCACACATGCATAAATTTGGGTCCCGGGTTTGTTAGTTTCCCAAGCCTCTTCCATGCTTTTTAAGCAAGGAGACTGAATATGTTACAGTTAAATGTACTGGACTTCCTTCACTTTCAGTTGCAGTTTATCTAGGAGATAAAAATGGAATCTGACATCTGCAAATAAATCTACTGAGAAAATGTAGATTTTCATATATTTGGAGATGCATGTAAAACTGGCATACAGGTGGATGACTCTGGCAGCATTTCAAGTGGAGCTGATGACTGCATTTATGAACAATATCTGAAAAAATGCTTTCTGGATATCTGTTACAAGAGGGTTTTTGAGTATAATAAAAAAACCCCTCAACTTACTCTCATAGTGAAATTATGACTACTGGTGATAGTCAACTATTTCAAATAAGTGATGTGTCTTAATTAGGCCTTGTGTCAGCTTTAGAGCTTTCCCTACCTTCTTTGTTCCAAACTTTGTCATCAACAGAAGTGTTGATGTGCATAGGAAACAAAGTACATCAATTTGCCCTCCTTTCCAGTCTGCTAATTATCTTTTTTAGACAAATATCCATGACCTAAATTTGGCAGACATCCTTAAACCACAGAAATTTGTAGTCATACTACACACTTAGTTATTTTGACACTTTTCTTCTTTTGCTTTTATCTGGCAGATACTCTTGATGGTAGAGGGAATTGATACTTCTCCAAATAACTTAGGAAAGCTAATATCTAGTAAAAGACAAACCCAAAGTACACAGACACATACAGCGGGAGCATTTTAGTGTTGTGAAAGGAGACTTATTTTTTTCTAGCTACAGGCACTCATTCAGTTTAAATTCTTGATGACTTCTTGAAGTTAGGTGCCTTTCTTGCACGTGTAATGGAGGGAGACCAGGGATGAAAGGGAGCTGTGGAGGATTGAATGCCCATTATGAGGTAGAAAGGCTGCAGTGACTCTGAATAATTGTTTCTGCATTGGGAATACCTAAGGAGAAATTTCTGAAGCCAAAGAGTTCCCCCATGAGGATCTTGCACAGCAAGGAACATGAACCATGTCATGTGATGAGTGGTTCAGGAGGAAGTGGGACAGACACAGTCACACACTATTTCAGCCTAAACCTCAAGGAAAGGTGTAGGATAAAAGCAGAGTTTTTCCTGAGGTTCAAGAAATGGGGAGATGAGCAAAACAGAGACTATGATCTCATTCAGGAGAGGGGTGAGGGGGGGAAGGTTTTCTTGAAGAAGTTCTCTTCCCTCATCCATAGTCAGCCCCCTTTCCCTAACTGACCTAGTTGCACTCCAGTTCTTACAGTTCTTAGATTTCTGTTCCTCACCCCTGACCTGTCTTTTCTTAGTGGCATTAAGCAAGCAATATTCTTTCAATCTCCATCTTGCACCTGACATGTGCAAAGCAGTCTCTGAATTACATCTTTTTCTAAGGAGACTGTTCAAGTCAAGAACCAAGATGTTTCCCAGGTGCTTCAGATACCACATTCAAAGTCACACTTGAGTACAAAAAGAAGAATTAAAAAAGACCATCATGGGAGAAGCCAAGTTTGTCCAAAAGAGATTGTGGATCAAGAGCTATCAGAAAATGAATAGCTGAAGTAGCCAAGTCTTAGAGGGCATTAAAGAATGTAAGTGTGGCATCAATCTCTTTGTCCAGAGAGAGCGCAGGGAGGGGAAGTGACCCAGAAATTTTGTGAGTCTGCTCCTCTTTAGTGCTGTTATGGAGATATTCTGGTGTTTTATCAACACTGTTTTAGTCTTGTACTCAAAACACATCGCCCTGCAGGCCTCCATGAAGAAAATCAGCTCCATTTCAGCCAGACACAGCACACTTCTCAAAGATTCTGCAGTACTGTTTGTTTGAACTGTTGTTGTTTTCAGACAATGGTGAGTGGAAATTCAGCACTCTTAACATGCTTTTATTGTAAAACTGATAATTTGAGCAGAAAAAGGCTAGATCTTTTCTCTAATTACTGGCAATAACTATGCTTTCCACTAATCAGTTTTTGGATTTTTTTCATTTTATTGAATAAATAGTAGCATATATCTATATGGTATAAAATAGATATACCATATATAGTATTTTATATGTTGACATTCAACATTAACCCTAAAAAATGCTCACAGATAGCATAAGAAAAAAAATATTGGAATATGGTTCTTTAGTACTATAGTTAGTTTCTGGTTGGGTTTTTGAGTGGCTGCTCCAAAAAGGCCCCAGTCACTGAATACACTACATTTTAAACAGCTACAAGAAGTGCATTTTAAATGCTGTGACTTTTAGAGGAGTTTGACTTTCTGTTATGTTATTTAGCTGTATTTTCTGCAATGCAGAATTGATAGTTCTGTGACATATTTATGTATTTCAGTTGCTTCAGTAAATAAATAAGGATTGACTGAATTATGTAGTCTGATCTGACACACACTGATTTCAAAAGCACCATGCTTTTATTATGAGATGAATCAATATGAGATGTGTGGTAGAAGAATACATTTGAGTACATTCATGTAGTAGGCAAGTGAGTGGCTTTAGTCAATATTCTCTTGGAAACCTATGATCAGAACATACCAACTTAGGCTTTTAAAATATTTATCTTAGTGTTATTTCTCTAGTTACTTGCAATGCATAAGTTCACATTTGCAAATAATTTCTCCATTTCAGGTGTGGATAGGTGTGTGCCCAGGTTCCCATTAGATTTTAACAGCAGGGCTTTCTTTTTCACAGCCATTTTATTAATCTTAATTTGTAGATTTTGAGACATTCCACTTTAACTTATATGCTTAGAATAAGGAGAGACTAATATAATGCATCAATACTTTATCTGTTGAAGAACTGGATTTAAAATTTCTGCAAACATCCTACATTTTATTTAGTAGTTTATTTGCATCGTTTTTATACCAGTTTATTTTATCTAACTGGCAAAATTCATGAGAGTGGCATCATTTTGAAACCCAAGAATACAGTCTCATATATAAAAATCAAGTCAAAAGTTAATATTGTCTCATGATAGAACACTAAAACAATTGATCAGTCTTCTCCAGCAGCCTCTGTTACAGGATTAGGATCTGGCAGACCATCTCAGAGCAAGTGTAGCAGATCAGACTGAATGTAAAATGAAGCAGTGGGTGCTGCTTCTAAGGGTTTGTGCTCATCCACTGCCTTGTACTGTGGATGTACAGAGTTGATATGTAGGACTGTCAGTTCAATTTTCATAGCAGAATGTTTAAACCTACACATCCCGTTGCACACAACATTTTTCCTACCAGACCATATATACCTGTGAGGTATTTTTCATCTTAAAGTGTTGCACTTTATAGGAAAAGCAAGTGCAACCCAGTGTTTATAGGATAATGATTTAGTCACATAATTTAAAGGGGGAATCTTGCACTCCAGTTTGTGCTCAAGGACAGATTATAAATTTTCCTTAGAACAGTGACTAGATGCAATAGTTATACCCTGTGAAGTCCCTCTCATTTTTCTAGATCATGTTATCTTAGCAAGACAGATGGAATATCTATTTCATAATAGCTTTATGTGTTTGTTTCATAAACAAGAAGTTGTTCATAAAATATTAGTTTGTAGTGGAAGATCAAATGGTACCCAGTAGATTTGGTGATTTCAAAGTAGCACTTAAATTCAGAGCTGCCTATCTGTACCCATTGCTCTTGTCTTTGGTAAATTCATTTATTTTAAATAAGCAGATCATTGGATAGCATCCACAGGTTATAATAGGGGTGGAACCTAAGACCTCCCCATCCTAGGTGAAAACCTGCTAGTCATGATTTCTTGTTCCATCTCTCTTAATTGAGTATTCCCTCCTGTCTCAAACTCCCACATCCTGCCCTCCTGAGCTGAGCAAGTCAAGAGTTGCTGTGGTTCCAAGTAGGGTGTGGTCAGGACACTGTGCTTATAGCACTTTTATTTTAAGCAGAATAGCTGTTCCTTTTTTCTACCTTATTATTTTGGGACACAAAAAATGTTGCACTGTTAATGGGAAAGCTTTTTCATCCTTTGTCAGTACACCTTTTCATTCATACAATAAGGTGTCTGGTAGATAGGGACACCTGCAAATTTAGAACTGGTCACATGGATTTTTTGAGAGAAAAGTTCTTATCTTCAGCAAGAGCCAAGACTTGCCTTTTCAAGTCCTTTGGCCTTTAATAAAAACAGCTTTTAACTTGATTCCTGCTGTTTGTGGCTGTAAAATAGTGAAGTATCAACCAGTGTCAAGAAGTCATTACATTTAATAAATGTAATGCATGTTTTTAAAAGGCTTTTAAGATGAAAAAATGCCATGTTTATATTTTCCAGAACAACAGACAGAGAAAATCCATAAATACATTGACATCAGAGTGATGAGCTCTGTTAAAAGCATCTGTGAATTACCAGGTGTGCTTTAATTATGCCTCCACAGTGTGTGCTTTGAATAATATGAATGAATAACCATTCTTGAGTATGTATTTCTCAATAAAAATAAAAATTTTCTATAAAATGGACCTTAAATTAAAGATAACTTACCTAAATTAACATCATCATCATCCAGACCATAAGCTTTTCAAGCTGCCAACTTCCTCAAGTAGGATGTCCCAGCTAATAAGAAAACAATATGAGAAATGCCAGTCTTTTCTGAAACAAGAGGAGAAGCAAATTCTCCTGTGAAAATCATCCCTAAGAATGTCTTCTCCTGTGCTCCTGAATTTTGTACCTTAGGATCTCTCTAGCATTGCAACTCTCAAATGAAAGGAAATACTAATTAAAAACTGGTTCATTTTATAGGTTCCCTCAGTTTTAATTGATAGATCACTATTTTGGACTCAAGATTACAAGAATCACTTCATTAGGCTGGCAGTTTTGCTACAGCAAAGAAGCTTTCTGTTTGTAAAGCATAAATTAAATCACTGGGAGATCAATAAATGCAATAAGGAAACAGTGTTGTTTTCATGGCTTCTGAGCAACTTAAAGACAAGATATTTTCCAGTTGTTAAAAAAAAAAGTTTAACTTTTTAAAAAAGAATTTATATAATGCTACCTGCTACATTTTCCTAGAAGTAGACTAAATCTTCTGCTGTAAGAGAGGGCAGAAGAACACTGAGTCCTTACTTGTTTCTTTAGAGGAATGGTTCTTTTCTGACTTGAAATTCCTTAATTAGCGTAATTCTGAGCAAGCAGGTAGAATGTTGTACCTTCCTTGTCTATTTTAGCTAAACACTGCCAGGGCTTCCCTATTCTAGCTAGCTGTAACCCTTTTTAGGGCTTCACGGAAAAGCTACTAAGAGAGATTATATTAAAGTGAATTCTTTTACTTCTACATTGATACCCTAACCAAAGGAACTCAAACATAGAGTCCTTAGAAATATGCTACAATTAGGTCTGCATGTTCAGTTCATTTTTCATTAGTCCTTTATCAGTTCTGTCCTCACACTTCTTCAGCTTTGCTACTGTCAGGATTCTTCACCAACCTTTTGCTTTGGGGCTGTGTCAGGGTCCTTGTCTGCTTTGCCATACTGTGAGTTGTAGAGAAAGGAAGAAGCACAGACATTACACTTAGAGGAAATGAGGATGAAAGAATTAAATACTGCTTTTTTGAACTACTGCATTTCTCTGTTGTTGGTTTCCTGTCTCATCTCCTGTGAGACTGATGTTATGTCATGAGGAGAAAAATGAGAAAATATTGGTGGTTTCATGAAACAGTCTGGTTGGTTGACTGCTCCCAAAGTACAGCAATCAAAGTGTCTGATCTGGTTCCCCTGGCACGTTTCAAACTGGCTACAGGGACTGAAAGTTCTTCTGTTCTCCCAAGAGGGGCATCAGGTACAGCCAAATTTATTCATCTGGGCAAAAGCCACCAAAGCTGCTGCCACTGAATAGTTAAAAGATTTCTTCTATGTTACAGCGCCTGAGTGGGTCGCTGCTGGTGAGAGAGAGACGGGAATCTTGTTTCTTGATCAGAAGGCTGGATTTATTGATATATGATATAAAATACATTATAACTATACTAATAAGAATAAAGAGAGAGGTTGCAGAGGCTTACTGCAGCTAAGAATAGAAAAAAAGAATCTCAAACAAAGTTGTGTCCAGGGACTCAGTCCCCTAGCTTGCACTGGTGTTTGGCCCTTAATTATAAACATGGAAAATGAGCCAATCAAGGTGAATCCTACTACATTCCACAGCAGCTGATAACAATTGTTTACATTCTCTTTCTGGGGGCCCTCAGCTTCCCAGAAAATGCAGAAATCTGAAAGAAAGGATTTCTGTGGAAAAATGTCTGCGACACTTCTACTTCCCTAGTTTAGAACAGGATCCTGAGTGTTGGCAACTGAAAAATCCAGCAATTTCTGCTAATGCGGTGCAGTTTCTCACATGACAGGTGAAACTTGTGAATGGTGGAGATGGTCAGGAAGAATGTTCACAATCTGTGTGCTCAGTGTTATCTTTGCTATCCAGAAACAAAAATTCCACTGTGGCCTGATGGTTGTCTGGCTACTGGTTTGTCGCTAAGCACCACTAGATGAGGCTCCT
Source organism: Melozone crissalis (assembly GCF_028551555.1). Classification (NCBI taxonomy): domain Eukaryota; kingdom Metazoa; phylum Chordata; class Aves; order Passeriformes; family Passerellidae; genus Melozone; species Melozone crissalis. Next base: position 14,850,998 of record NW_026535786.1, on the reverse strand, counting down.
GCTATCAACCTGTATAAATAGATCTCTGAGTTTGCAAAGATAAGGAACCAGTAGTTAAGTAGGGTTATGTTATCTGCCCTTGCATCTGATATTTCCCATATTTAGAACATCACCTGTGTGATCATCAGCTCCTGGTTTTACAAGGTCTGTGCATGGACAAAAAACAGGCAATGGCAGATTGTTACCTTTTGTTTTGGGGCTTCATCTCAGGATAAATATGTTGCACTTCTGGACTCTGATATGATGTTGGCATCAGGATTTTAATTAAGACAGAATGGAATACAAATGAAGGTTTCACATGCAACTTTAACCCTTCCAGGTGATCATATTTCTGAATTCTTGGCTTTAATTTACATTCTTTGGCATTCCTTTATCGCTTCAGTGTGATCATATAGTAAATAATTATTCAAGATTTGGGTCTGTTTTGCGCTAGTGTTGGAATCACAACTTCTTGTCTTGTAAATGTATTGAAATGTATTTTAAAACATCAATTCTAATACTGAGTTAATAATTACATATATCAGTTGAATTTCAGAAAAAAGACCCCAGATTGTATAAACTATTTCAAAATCTGAATTAGAAATAGCCAAATATATTAAAACCATCGGTTTATTTGCCTTTTAATTAGCAGATTTATGTTCCTAATCAAAACTATCGTCTTGCTTGCTAGACTTACCTTTAGGATCCGAGTTTCAATTCAATATTTCTCATTTTTGCTTTGTCTTCTTCCTTAGTAGAGATGGAAAAGAGCTAGTACTGTCTATAGTTCCAGCAATGATTATAAGGGGAAGTCTGTCAGTATTCTGTGGGGCTGTGAGTGGCTTTTATGAATGAAGTTAAGCCTTCAGAGACACAGATGGTATCAGAGACATAGAAATCAAGTTAAATCTGCCTGTGTTGCTGCTTATGACATGGTTAAGCATCTTGAGAGCAAAAGAAGCTCCCCTAAGCTAGATAGTCTGAGAATTTCATAGGAAGTATTTTCAAACTGCCTGAAAAACCAGCAGAAGGTTTTGGGAGGGGCAGACTTGTGCAAGCATCTGAAAAAAAGGAAAACCAATTTCTCATCAACTTTCTTAAATGCATACTTAGCTTCTTGTTTATCAACTAACTACAAGACCAGTGAAAAAATTAGCAAATATTATTTAAGTGAGAATTTCATACTGTCCATGGAAACAGTGGTGGTTTTTTTTTTCTTAATCCTAGGCAGTTAATGGTTATGTAATCATAGTATGTCTGCCCTGGAGCCTTGTTGTCACTGCTCATTGCAGTCATTCTTTAGACATGATTCTGGAAATTTAGGAGGGTATTTTTATCAACAGAATTTTGTAAAGTTATCTTTTAAAGAGAAATTGAGCTGTGGATCTTCCATGTCAGCTTGAAGCTTGTAATCATATGGGATCTTCCATGGGGCTTTTTTATTGCAACAATTCTATTCATCAACACTGCATATGGAGCTGGTTGTAGAGAATCACACATCCCTTCCTAGAATTCCTGCTGTAAGTTTAGATTCTCCTGATGTGCATAAGCAACTAAACTGATTTTTTCTTCTAGTGGAAATTATACTGAATTTGTCAATTTTGCACAAAGCCATCATTTTGCTCTTTCATCAAGTTATTTTGGTGTGTTTAAAGATTCTTGCTAACCTTGCTAATCCAAATGGATTTGTCACATGTTTAGCTCTTTAGATCTTTAACAGATTAAGAAATATAGGAAAATTTATCACATGTGTGCCATAATAATGTGACTTTATCAAAATGCCATGGCTTTTGGTGACTATCTTCAGAATGTCAAAATCACTACTAAAAGTGGACTGTGCTCCCTTATCTCCCATTCATTTTTTAAATGCTCTTCAATTACTGGAAGATCCTACTGGAAATTTTTGAAGCCCATTAGAATTCAGGTTTTTATTGGCAGTAAGTCATACCCTTGTTTTCTGCCATAACTGTTAATCAATGGAGGTATTTTCTCTTGTTTTGTGGCTTCAGTTAGTTTGTTTTCTGCTTAAGGAGACTTTCTGCAGCCTTTTGATACCAGAGAAAGTTTTTTCCAATTTCGTGACTTTTCAGAGGGCCAAGAAGTATCAAGAGATCAGTATCATATGCATATTTTGGGAGGAATTATTATTAGTTTTTAGAAAATAATGTTTAGACTAATTTTTTTTTTATTTTGATATTTTAATTTAAAGGTGCTTGCAAGATTCCAGTGTAAGATTTCCTGTCTTGTAATTTTCTGGATAATCTCAAGTCTCTTTTAGAAGTATTATCTATGCAGTTTGGGAGTGGGCATTGCTAGCATCCATTCTGCCTCATTCCTATGCTCCTTTCAGAGCATAACATAAATATTTTTAAGACTTACTGGTAGTTTATTTAGGGCTTCAGCTGCTGGTTTCTGAACCTACATTTCTGATACTTGCATCTTCAATAATCTTACTTAACAGACACACAAACCCACACACAAATAAGGAGTCTGCAGCAGCATAAAGGAATCTTTGCCAATATTCTCTGTTAAAAGCTGAATCAAAGAAATTAATAATTTTTTTAAATATTATTGTTTGATTTTTTAACATTCTTGTTTGATTGCTTCCTGTAGCCCAGGGAACCCAAAAAATTAATCAGATTTTTTTGTAGTTATTATTGCTTTTTAAGTTTCCCATTTCCAATGTGATCCAAACATATCACATTTGAGGGGTTTTTTACCTTTATCTCTCTTAATACTCTGTACAGTAGTGTAAATCTAGAGCAACCCTTCTGAGCTGAATGTGGTTATTCCAGATGGATGTTGTACTTTCCACCTCCACATAGCCTGGCAGCACTTTCCCTCAGGTTTTATTCTCCTTATTAAAATAAAATAAAGTAAAATGGATGAGCAAGAACAAATATTTGCTGATTATGATAATGGGCAAGGAGTTGTACTAAAAAATGGTTTTACATAAAGAAGTTTGAACTGTTAGCCCAGCTACTGTTCTTACAAAATTTCCATTGTAAAAACTTTCTTCTACCTTTCTCAGGAAAAATCACACCAATTTTGGTTCCATCATATTTAATAAGTAACATAGTCTTTACTTGAAGTGCATTTAGGCTTTGGGATTTAGTTGCTTAGATTTTCAAGAAAATCCCTCTTATTAGCCAATGCCTATGGGTGCAACACCAAGCAAACTGCAGGGAATGATATAGTTCTGATGATCTCAATCAGTTTCTTTAAAAAGGAAGTTTAAACACTCTTGAGAAACATTAAATATAAGGGAAGATAGAATTCATTCAGTTTTAATACTTCCATTTTACATTTGCATGTTTGAACTGATCTGCAAATAGAACAGTTCTAGATCAGTATTTTAAAAGCTATACCCATATGAATTAAAACTACAAAAAACAACACTGAAGAATGGGGAAAAAGCAGTATTTCTTAGGTAAAACTTTAATCACCAAGTATCAAAATTATTAAAATGTATATTGACAGAGCTATCCCAGTTTTACTGATGTGAGGAAACTGAAGCACTAAAATTATTTAATCCAGTCTTTAATATGAGATGCTTGAAGAGCATAGGCCCTTTGATTTTCAGGCTGGCACTTCAACCACAAGCTGTTCAATTCAATGGCATTTAGCCTGAAAGTTTGTGTGGAAGTTTTTGATGGTGCTCTTACATGTTGTCTTCTAGGTCATAAGGAATTAGAATTTGATTCCCTTACCCTTTTGCATTGTAGTGCTGTAATAGCAACCAAATGATGTAATGTATTAAGGATAAGTTAACTACATCCTTTATCTTATTTTCCCCATTTACTTTACTGTTGCTGTGGCTTGATCAATAGGTTCTAGATTGCCTTTTACAATCATTGAATGGCATATATATCAAACATGGAAATTGTTCTCACAGTCAGGTTTTGAGCACTGTGATGCATACACAGGCATTAGTTTAATGTATTGCCACATACAGAAATGCCACGTAGAATCATGGAATAAATAGATTCAGTGTGCACATTCCTCAAATGTAAAAAGAAGTAAAAATTTTGTCACCCAAATGTGTGTCTCTATGTGTTATTTTAGTCCCTATCTGAAGTGAGGAAAAATGAAACAGTATACACAAAAAACAAGAGAAAAGAAGATGCTTTTGGCAACTGCATGCTTCCAGATTGCATTTGTATTTTATGGGGGGGAGCTGGGAAAATGCTGTGTAATATGGCCACCTGTCAGGAAAATTACCACCTGTCTCCAATCTTGATTTTAGTCCTTCATAAAATTAACAGAACAGATAAATAGTGATACCCCTATAAGTCAAAACAGTTGATAGATTGATCTATTTAACAGGGTTACAAACTATTTATTACCCAGATAACAAAAGGCCAAATAAATTCTTTGTACTGTGTATCAGAATATCAAAGTCTCAGGCAGACAGAACTGGCTCTTGAAATCTGTGTGTATGTTAGGTTTTAGGTTCTGCAAGGCTGCATATTAAAAGCCTCTGTTTACATTTCTCTTCCATCTCATTAACACTGCTTTAATTTCGGTTACAGTGGCAAAATTATAATCACTCTTGCTTAGGAATTCAAACAACCACCAGCTGTATCATCCATATATATATATATATGTTATATATGAATATAAATTCATATAGAATTCTGTTGTTGGTTTCTCTTACCACCTTTCTCACAAAGAGGGTTTGAGAAACTTCCAGATCCTCCTTTGTCCCTTCTTCCCTGTCCTTTCTCTCTGAAGGATGAGGCAAGGTTAACTATTGAACTGAAACAATGAGTGCATACATGAAAATTTCACGTTGCCTCCACTGGCATAGCCAGTCCTCAAGCTCCTTGGTGTGAGTCACATCTTAAAGGAAAAAATTTAATAGGAAAGTACTATTCCTTTTCCTTGTCTCCAACTGTGTTTTGCTACTAATTTCAATCACTTGAGCAACCTCTCTTGCCACTAAATTGTAAAGCTATAAGGTACTCCACATCTTGCACCCAGAAATACTTTTGTTCTGCTGCAGTCCTGTGTTCTGGAAAACTTTGGGGAACCTGGTCTTCATATATGTGTGTCATAGATCCTGAACTGGAAGCTTATGTGTCGTCATCTGACTATTTCACTGAGATCATAATAAGAAATGGTGAACAGGAGAGAGGGAAACTGAAATCATATCTCTGGGAAAGGACACAGTCTTTTCAAAATCTTCTGTTGTGGAATACTGTCCTGCTATTGCAGAAAACTCCAGTATTCAGTTCCAGTATCTTCAGACCACTTAGTCTTCAAATACTGTGGTATTTCTGCTGTTTCAGAAATCTACAGGCACCTCTCTGCATTCTCTCAGTATCAGCAGATGCCCACATTAAAACTGTCTTAGCAAACCCAGGAGTCCTTCACTCCAGCCTGCCTAGCACTCCTCTGCACATTTTTCAGGTCTGGCATTTGCCTTTCCCTCTGCAGTGTCTCACAGCCTCTCAGCACACCCAGGACTTCTTGCCCCTTTTGTTCATCTGTAAGAGCCTCCAGGTTTTGCAGAGCTCTGGTCTTCTGTTGCTATTGTTTGCTGCAGGATATATTGACCATATATACTAATATTTGTAACTGAACAGAAAGAACTTAGAAGTTTCTTCTCCTGCTTGCAGTTGAAGTCTATTCTAGTGATAGCAATTGCTAAAAATGGAACATACAACAAACACCCTAAAACCCAAAAAATTTTTAAAAAATGCAAAAAACCAAACAAAGAAACAAAACCTAAACCAAACCAGTACGGTTTTTAACTTCTTTCAGTGCAGTTGGGTCAGTTGGAAGGAGAGGGAGAATAAATATCATCTGACTTGGACAATTCTCTGAATTCATCAGCAAGTCTCCAGAGATTGTTCAAATACTCTTGCAATTTGAAGACTGTTTTTTTCCAGTCTTTGTTAAAGCTTAAAGCTTCTAGGTGTGTCGCACCACCGCAGGCTTTGCCAGCTGTGGGCTTGGCTAAGCTGAGTGACTGGATTACAGTTGTGGTAGGAAAGAAGTCAGCTGGTGAGCTCACATTGTGCCTGGGAATGTGCATAAATGCTGGGAGGTCAGCCCACAATGACCTTTTTGCTGCTGCTCATTATTACAGTACTGGGGCTTTGTGAGCTCATTGGGAATTACCTTCCTGAACTGTAGTCACATCTTTGCTGGCTTTATGGTTGTCTTTTTGTAACTAGAGGCTGTACTCTTTTCATATTTTACAGTAACTCATAAATGTTTAAGACAGCTTTTGAGCAATTAGTGCTGTTTCTGCTCTAGAAGTTATGAATTTGTTATGTGCAATGATTTTCATAATGTGTCACCTTAATTTATTTCAGTCAGTTTGGCAAAGAAAAGCAGCAAAACTGAAAACATGTAAGATTGCAGTTTTCTAGATGCATGAATAATGTGCAATATGAATTCCAATCTATTTTCATGAAAAAAATAACGAATGACTTATTCTGCTCTATTCTTAACCTGGAAATATGCTGACACATCTAATGCATCATGAAAAGTACTTTACACGTGAGTTACCTTGGTTAGCGGCTCACTGGGTCCCCACACTAGTGCTTCCTATTTATGAAGAGACTTTACACTTGAATGCCATTTGTTTCATAATGCTTAAAGACAAATTACTCTTTACAGCTATAAAAATGTGAAAAAACCTGGTGGACTAAAAATCTGGTTTTCTACAAGCAGTTTAGGGGCTTTTCCTCCTCAGAGATGTCGCCATTGTGTGTTTCTTATTCTTCCTTTGTGCGTGACCTATCAGATTGAAGTGGTTTGTGAAGAGGAAAAGCATTCCCAAGATAAAATACTAGGAGTAACACTAGAAGGATTTTGATGCAGTTTTGTTTTTAGAAATCCACATCAGAAAGCCATTTAAGGCAATGATTTTTTGACTTGTGACCATGGACATGGTCACAAAAATGTGACATTTTTTCACATCAAGTTGGAAAATACATCTACATGTTTATCCGTAATCATTCCCCTCTCAGAATGGGATCATATGGGCTTGATATACTTCCTAGAAATCTTGAGGGTGTGTCTTTATGAATTCTTGGGTTGCAGGTGAGGCTGATTATTTGACCTTCCTTCAGGATGTCTCCTGCTCAGGCTAGGAACAAGCTGGGTATCTGGAAATGGTGGATCTGTGCTATGCCCTTGAACTGGTTAAGGAAGAGCAGTGCTGCAACTCTTGGAACTTTTCACTGCCACTTTATCTCTTTAAATTTCTCTATTTGCTTCTTCTTATCCTTTTTTTTACCCCTTTGCTTTGAGGGGAGGGTTAGGAACGATGTCTTTCTAGCAGCTCTACAGGGAAGGCCAGAAAAAAATATAAAAATCATGAAATTGTTTCACTTTAGTAGATTCCTAAGTAGGCAGATCCACTTCTTTTGTCCTGTAATTGGATTCCCCTTACAATGCCTATTTTGTAATCCAGGATCAAAATTACTTGAGCAATTTTGAAATGTAATCCTGCACATACTATGCTACAGATGGCTATTAAAATTCTAAAATGTTCTTCTAGATATCTACTTGATAAACCTGATACAAATTTGGAATTCCAGTTGTTTGTATTTACTTAAATTGAAACTTGTGGAAGAAACCAAAACCTTGCAGCAAAATATGTGTTCTCCTCCTTTAATGTGTGCAAAGCCAACTCACACATTAAATAAAATTGGGTTTGAACTAAACACTTCAAGATATGTTTTGCTTTTAAGGTTATTCACCCATTAAAACTCATAGAAGTGGTTATAAATTTTCCTAGAGCTTCAGATTCCTCCCCATCTTCCATGAGCCCAGTGAAAGCTTTGCTTGAAGTTTTACTCTGTTGGTGGGGTGAATGACTGGAAGTCCCATTGTTGAAACACCAAAAACCCTTTATTTCTGTGCTGATGCAAACAGTGCAATAAGAAAAAATAAAAGGCTATTTTCCCTGTCTGCATACACTTTGTTTAGACAAGGTATTAATTTACAGTATTTTCCCTTGTAAAATGACACTAGAAATAGGAAATAAAATTAAGATAGAATCATTTGCTGGTTGCTTTTGCTTGCTGACATTTTGGTTTTAGTATACACTGAGATTTGCATGACAGTTTCACTTCCCATTGTCAGAAAGTAATTTGATTTTACGGTAGGTTCAAGATCTCCAGAAACAAAGTTAAATTAGAAACAAAACTGCCAAAGGGATGTTAAATATACAAAAGAAAGTAGTGGGGAAAGCCACTGAAATATTGTAGACTCTAACAATGTTTTAGAGGCTGGATACCTTGTGTTAGGTTTTTGATCTATTTAGGCAGATAAGAATGGGTTGATATGTTTTTCTGAATTAACAAACTCAAGGTAATTTAATTTTTTTTTTTTTTTTAATAATGAGCACCCAGAGAAAATTGCCATTTTCTCTTTCTCTCTTTTTTCTTAAATCCATTCCTTTATTTGAGGAGTTAAGGAATAAAAATTGTAAAAAGTTGGAATATTTATTTAAGGTTGTCTCAACAGGCGCAGGTGCTCAGCTGATTTAAACTAATCTCTGTGTGTTCTTGCTCTGAGGACTGCTTCCATTCAGTACCATCCACCACCAGCCAGCACTGCCATCTCCCCCTCTAGCTGCCTGGTGAGCCAGATCTGGGAGCTGGGAAATTCAGTCTAGGGGGAAGGAGTTGTTTTGTCTTTTTCTGTGTAGCTGCTTTTCAGCACAAATGCCTCCCTGTTGTGCTTGTGTGGCAGTGGAATGAGCCACGCTGTCAGCACGAGGAAGATCAGACTGCTCAGCCAAAGGCAGGAGTGAGAAAGGCCAGAGATCACTTTGGTCAGTGCCATGGGCTTCAATTTGTTTAGACCAATCATGGAACCACACCACAGCATTTCCCCCTTTGCTGTTTAACAGTTGATGTTATGGGTGATCTGAAGGTATTAACTAGATTGATTTTCAATTTGTCAGTCATCTTTGCAAACATCAAAAAGATGGATGAGGCAGAGCAGAAAGATCAGATGAGCAAACTGGACTGAGTGAGGTCACAGAGCTCCAGGTACAATGACATGTTTCAAAAGTTATTGTATAGTGCAATTACATAACTAACAGTCTAGGTTTTACCAACATGTCTGTTCATCACTGAAAACTGTAGAATGGCTATTTTTAATCAAAATTTCCACATATGGGCTTTGTCTCAACAATTTTTTTTCTAGTTTCAGAAGGCTATCTGTACAAGTAGCACAGAATTCCAAATGGCTTTTTGCCATCATCTTCAAAAGGGTAATGTCTGCATGAGTTAATGAGTTGATTCATTTCAAATTATACTATAGTTGTAAGATTTCACTTCCCCATTCACATATTTGGGAAAATGTGAATTTCCTATCTTTGAAAGTTATTTAAATAAATACATGCAATCACATTTTTGCTTTATAATACTGTCAGGTAGTCCAAAAATTCCCAAATAACTTTTAATCCATAATTTTAATATTTGCCTGATCTTCTGATTTTCATTCTTTACCTCTTCACCCCTTCATCTCCCAGTGCTTTGAGGAGTTGGTGTTGAACCATGAACATTTTGCAGTCTGCTACCAGAAGTGAAGTACTGTTGACATCATTTCTGAATCCATTAAAAGCAGGTTCCCACAGGGCAAATATTGCATGTGTACAAATTGTTTACAGCTTCTGTGTGGTCAGTGATGATAATAATCATAGGAAAAATGGTCCTGGGAATTAAGCCATGCAGAGATTTGCTGTTTAATTTTGACAGTGCATTGGTTTTTGGCTGCTGCATGATCTTTATGCTCGCTAGCAATATAAAGGGCAGTTCTTCTAAAAAATGAGCATGAGTGGCTGAGACAGATGCACTTTAGAATGAAATATAATGATATATAGCATTCAAGCAACCTTTTCCTTATTCTGTTCAGCTAATTTTGTCAGATCTAACTGTATTACTGATAGCTTGTCATGGAAGAGCTCAGTGTTATGACTCTGACTTTGCTCTGTTTCCCTTTTCTTTCACTATACTCCATCTCTAAGTGAACTCTTTCCTTTTCTGAGCATGATGTTATTCATAACTGTTGCTGAGTGGCTGAGTTTAAAAATGTTTTAGAATATGTGCTTTGATTGTGTGTTCCTTTCTTTTCCATGTTGAAGTCATTATTGGTGATGGAAATATTTTACATATATGTATGTCTGTATTTCAATCAAAGTACTTTTTTGAATTTATGAAAAAGTATGTCAGACCTAATTTAGTTTAACAAAGATTAGAAATAAAATTGCATCTAACAGCTGTACAATGTACAGGTAAATTAAGCAAAACAATATACATGGGAAAATACACATGGAATGGAGCAAGTACTGAGTCTTTTAACTTCAGAATTGGCCTAAATTCAAAAATGCTATATCTTGAAGCAATATTCAAGTTTTGTTTCATAAGCACTAAAAGGTTCCTGAACTCAAATAGTCAAAAGGGATTACATTACCTAAGTTATGCATATGTTTTATGCTTCAAGTGACAGTGCCAGGGAACTCACTGAGTACATGCCCTTGCGTCCTCAGAACGTGGGATGTGTGTAGCTAAGGGAGCACTTTTGTGTTGCACAAGCAGAAGGGATCTCAGCCCATTTGTTTGGAGTATGTTGCCCTCTGGTCTGCAAAGATAAAAGAGATATATGGGGGTGAATCAGGACTTGTTCTGGATAGACATCTGTCATACTGCAGAATTTTCCTGGAGCCAGTGCAAATTTTGGCAGTCTATACTTCTCTTTAAAAGCTTGAGCAAGCTCCATAGTTCCCCCACTAACCTTTTGCAGACAGAAGAGGATTCCACATCCTCAGGTTCTTAAACAATTCTTTTTAACATTCATAGAAGCAAATCCTTCAGATTTTTTTTCTAACCTCTAGAGGCAGAGCATTCTTATCTTGCCATTTTTTATTATAGTTCATCTTGCTTTTCATCATTCTACAGGATTTAAGTAAAGCAAAGATTTTAGTTAGCTGAACTAACTAAAAATCTAATTAAATTCTGGCTCAGGATTTTATGAACAAGATCATATTTTGCACCTGATTATTTCTTGTCCTTTTTTTCCCCCCTGGTCACAACTTATTACAGTCTCTTCACCTGTTTAAATTTTCTTTAACTAAGAAAAGTGTGAGTAGAGTAACTCAGAGGATGTATGGGCAAATGAAAATGGTGTCCATCTGAGGAAATGCTTGTTGAACTCCCAGGGATGGCATATCTTGCTTCAAAACTACTCATGTCTCTGTTTTCTGAGATCTCACCTAGCATAGCACTTGATTGGAGTCCATTAAGGGACTCTGATCCTTTTCTTTCCTTTTCCTTTGTTGCTTCAAAACCTCTTAAATATGTAAGATCTGTGTCTCATCCCTACAGCACAGTATTTTTGTAACACATGACAAAGGATGTGTCTTTCAAGCTCCAGTGTGTGATAGGAATGTATGCAGTGATATTTGAGGATGAAAAACCTTTGGGGGTAGAGCTGGAAGACTGTATAGGGAAGAAGAACCCAAACCAGGCACAACATTTTCACATTGTATATGGAGAGTGCTGCATGGAATATTCCTCCTTCTGCACAACTCCCTGGTTAGGTCTCAGAGTGAACTAAATGCATCTCTTCAAAGCAGCCTGCAAGCTGAGTAACAGTTACATCACATGGATAATCATGGAATCTGCTCCTCACTTTGCTCCTGGGGATTATTTTACTTAGCAAAGTAGATGCAGTAGTCTGCCTTCCAACTGCTCCTTACAGTTTGGACTAGTTCCACATTCATCTATTGCATTTCTATTCCCTTGGATTTAAACACCAGACAGAAATGCATTTGATGACAGTTGTCAAATCAGGCAGTCTGGCTGCTTAAAGGTACCTACTGAATTAACCAGGAGCTGTGGCAACTGTGGCAAAGCCACTGAGGTCTTTTTCTGGAACCAGGCACCTTAGTTAAAAACTGTGTTCATGGCATGTCAGCCAGCTGCTGTTGTCCAGCATGAATGTTTTATTTTTCAAGCATTAAATCACTAAAGACACCAATACAGTAACATGAAATATTATGCAAGATATCTGTTACGCATATATTTAATGATCTTTGCTACTCTTCCTGTCTTCTCACATTTTCAGTGAAGTATCATAGTAATTAATGAATATGTGATATTTATTAATTTCTTATTACCTTGAAAGTAAGACATAAATCTTGATGTGAAGACATAAAGTGCACAATTCACCCTTTTTTACTTATTTCTTAAATCTGTAAAAAAAATTGCTTCTTTTTTTGAGTTCAACTTTCAGGTATTGCCTATTATTATGGCTTTCTCAGATAACAGAACTCTTTGGTAGGCTTTTTTTTTGTTTGTTTGGGCTCTTTTTTGTTTGGCTTTGATTTTGGTTTGGTTTTGTTTTTTGGGGGTTTTTTTGTTTGTTTGTTTGTTTTTGTTTGGTTTGGTTTTTTTAATTTTTATAGACAATAAGCAAATCATGCCCTTCATGTCAGTGTTTTGTGTGACCATGGAATTTTGGGGACTGGAATGAGGCAGTAGAAAGCCTTGAAGGAATGTTTTTGTCTGAACCAAGGAAGGGCATCCATCATCATGGTTTCATCATCATGCAAGACTCTCGTGTGAATGTAGCATCATAAGTGTTTTGTGGCTCAGTGCACGAAGGGAGGATGTACAGTCTGCACTGTTGAACAGTGTTGACATCTTTAAAGCATCATTCATCCCTTTCTAACTTACAAATGCCTGTTGGAACAGAAACACAATAATGCAAGAACCACATAACAAAAACCTGTAACCTGCGTTATGTGAAAGATAAAATTATCCCCTTTTGCCTTAATAGCTTGATATGGATCAGTTTCTTCTTAATGTAATCATTAACAAATCATCACACACAAAATTAGGAAGGCCATTGCATTTTCCAGTAATTTGTTCATATGGCTTTTGAAGATGCTCCAGAGGTCCTACTAGCAAGTAATTTAATTAGGTGAAACTATTTCCTTTGCTGTTTCCGAGCAAGATATTATCAAATTTAATAGCACCAAAAATATGCTCCATAACTTGATATATAAAAATTACCATGCTTTAAACTGAAGCTGGATTATTTTTGCTCCTGGTTTCAGAGTGTCTTTTTGAGATTCTGTTTAGACCTTTTGTTTTTCTGTAGCTCAGAGTTTAAAACTAGTATCATTCCTTGAGGTTCTTAGATACTAAGAGTGAAAGCTATCACACAATTGCTGAGTGCAAACTTGTAGGCATGCTGCAATAAATCAGGGCATTGCTTAGAATTATCCTGACTCAAGGGAACATTTAAATGTTCTCTCAATGAGTTTATGTACAATGAATTGACCATTGTTCATATACCTGTTACCTAATGGCCATATTATATCCAGTAAAGGATTTAAGTTAGAGAGACTGACAGGATAGTTTTTATTCTTACAGGAAAACCAGAACATAATTCAGGAAGCAATGTATTTAAAATAAAACATTGTCATGCTTGTCTCTGCCACTGTAATTTTAACCCTTTTATTTGAAAATACTCTAGAGGTGGTTTTTAATTGCCTGAATGCACAGTATTTTTTCTGCAGGATCCTTAATGCCATTAGACTTAGCTAATGGATTTGTTTGGGATAAGCTATCCATTCAGTGGTTCTACAAACATCATTTGTGTTCTTGCCTCTATCATAGTTACTGTCCTGTGCTCAGTTGTGAAGAATACACTTGTAGGGGTTTTTTCACATTTCTTTTTAAACAGTTTGTTGCTATCAGAACAAGCTTGCTGCTACTGTAGTGCTGCCAAATGGATTCCAAGGTATGGATCCGGCATCCATATTGTCCTGCAGCCCAAAATATCTTGGAGGAGTTACTGCTGTTTTCTGTTTGAATAGTCTTAACTAGCAATAGGTTCTGGATGAGCTTTGAACATATTAAAAGAGGAGATGGAGCATTGCTGATATCTGTTGAGAAATAAAGAGTGCAGCAATCAGCTATGTTCAAACCAGCATGTTCTGGCCAGTAGCCTCCTACCCACCTAGGAGCAAGGGAAGCTGCTCACTTCACTTGCATACCATTCATGACCCAGTTTGATCTCCCAAGCAATTATACTCCACGGTGCCTGCAGAGAAAATGAGGAGAGGGTTTATGCAGGGAAGCACAGCAGCAGTAATTTAGACTAGTAGTCAAGCACAGCTATAAAAGAAACCCTGACCCAGACTTTTGGGAGTGGTAATCTTAATTACTCAGGTATCTCTGAGTTCTTATCCTGTTCTATTTGTCTTTTTTAATTCAGTAGATTTTTTTTGCTTAAATATCTTTGATTGCCACTTCACCACCCTGACACCTCCAGCGAGTAGTGAATGTTGCTCCCATTCATAAGAAGCTTCTGGCCAGGACATTACACTAATGTTCTAATGTAAAAAGATAGAAGGAAAAAAAAAAGTTGATCACTGTGTATTTGTTTGAGGCATTTTCTTAGAAGCCCTGGTAGCACAACTCCTTCCTCACTGCCTTGTCCAGGAGCTAAGAGGAAGGCACTGTCAAGATTTGTACATAAATTAATATTCTTGACTCAAGCATCCTCAAAGAGCAGCGTTTGTAAGGATATGATATGTGACATCATATGCTGTGTATCCTCCAATCTGTTCCATGCAGAAACACCATAAATTCAAACTTCTGCAATTTGAATTCCTAAGTGTACAGTTACATGTGCAAAAGGCAACCTGGTATAATATTGTGTAAGGGTGACATTAACATTTAGATACTCATTTATTGAAAGTGCTATCCTAAAAGAATGAGAAGGTAAAAAAATTTATTCAAGTGGAAAGAGTAGCAGAATAGAACTAGCAAAGCTATTTAGAAATATCTTCACGTTGGTGGAATGTGCGGATCATCATTTTGGAAAGGTATGTGGATGAAATTTAAAATGGATATTTACAGTTTTACAAATAATAGCATTTCATGTTTCCTTTCACAGAAGGAAATTGTTATCCCCAATCTTTCTCCTCAAATAAGTAAAATAAGAAAGGACAATGACGGTTCCAAAGATAGGCAGGATGATTAAAACCCACTGACTTATGCTTTATATAAATGCAGAAATGGCAAATGGGCATTTTTGGACTGCAATAAACTGCCTGAATTATTAAATAGCTGAGGAATGAAAATGAGCAGTATTTTGGCAGGCGTCTTAAAAATCGCATGCAGAGTTTGCCTTTTCCTTAATTGCTGCTCTTTCTAAGGGAAAAAATGCATAGATTGTAATAATTTGTTTCATCTTTTTAGGTTATCTCATTGTTATTATTAAAATGAGCTCTCAAAATGCAACATTCCAAGAATCCAAAAATCTGTGGATTGGTCTGCCCTTTTCTGCTTTCATAAATACACTAGAAATCAAGAAGGCACAAATTCTCATTTCTCTTCTTCCTTTGATTTGTTATTACCGTTTTCCTACACTCCACAGTCAATCCTAGGCTTGCTGTTCATATTTAATTACCCTCTCTCAAAGGTAGAATTGTTGGGGCTTAAAATGTCCGCCCACAGTTGTGTTGGAATGTTGAATCCTTTTGCACACCAGCAACAGAGAAGGGTTTACAAATGATGTTTCACCTTTTGTTCACATCACCATGGTGAGTACACAGCAGGTACTCTCCCCAACACAAATGAGATGCTGCAGTGTAGTGGGACAGAACAGGTATTTGGTAGTGCTGGAGAAAAGCATGGAAAAGGAGCCTTGAAAGTCTAGAAAATTAAGATGCTACTTTTGAATAGTTTTATTTTTTTACTGCTTCAAAATGAGAGAAAATGAAATGTGAATAAATCCTCTCTCCTACGTGCATGGCATATGCAATTAGATATTATAGATTTATGTCTAGCATAAGTATAGTCAGCTTTGTTCATGATGTCTTTGCTTTCCAACTTAAAAAAAAACCAACAACATTCTGTTTGCTAACCTGTGGACATTTTACCTGAATAAGAATTTTATGCACTTTTTCTGTATTCATCAGTAAAATTACCAATAAGAAATATGGATTAGGTTTAATTTCAGGGAACTTGGATTCCTCTTACCATACATACTTTTTGCAAACTGAGTTATATCAGTATATCATTTAGAGGTATTTGGTCTATAAACCATTATTACTACAAACACTGAGTTCACACTGTTTCTGACTACAGAAATTCTTAGATCAGTAGACAAAGGAAACTGGCTTAACTCTAAAAAATCAGATTGCTTTTTAAATTGTCTAGGAACATAACTTGAAGTGTACCATTTTAGGCTTATAATTTGAGAGTTGAGGCAATTCTTGCTTTTTCTGGTCTTACAAAGGACAAAAAAGACATAAATGCTTCCACAAGGATTAGTTTGTGTTGATGCTATTGATCTGGTTCCTCTTGTGACCAAAGGTCATGCTGACTGCTAAAAAGAGAAAGTGGCTGAGCAAAAGACCACTGACTTAGAGGGAGGTTGTTAGTAGAGGTGGTTCAGTAAATATTGTCCTTTTAGCTGCAAGCTGAGCTGCCGTTTCTGCAGAAATTGTTGTTTCTGTTTTATTTCACTGAGTTCAAAAGGCCAATTCTGAATGCTGAACCAAACAATGGGAATAATGTAAGGTTTAGGAGAAGTCCAGAATTCCAGTATAGAAGGGATATTCTGTCAATTGAAGGGATGCCATCCCAGCAGACCTGGGCAAGCTTGAGAAGTGGGCCCATGAGAACCCTGTGAAGGTCTAAAAGGTCCAAGTGCAATGTGCCCCACCTCAGTGAGGGCAAGCCTAGACCTGAGCACAGACTGGGACATGAACTCATTGAGAGCAGCGCTGCTGAGAAGGACCTGGGGGTCCTGGTGGAGGTTAAAATGGGTCCAGAGGAAGTCAAAGATGATGAGGTGACTGGAGTATCTCTCATATCAGGAGAGGCTGAGATAGCTGGGGTTGTTCAACCTAGAGGAGAGAAGGCTCTGGAGCCTTCTTTATATCAACTTTCCAGTATGTGAAGGGGCTTATAAAATAGAGGCAGAGTGAGTTTGTACACAGACAGGCTGTGGTAGAATAAGGAAGAATAATTTTAAACTAAACCAGAAGAGATTTAGATTAATCCTTTACTGTGAGGGTGGTGAGGCACTGGCACCGGTTGCCCAGAGACGTTGTGGATGCCCCATCCCTGGAAGTGTTCAAGGCTAGGTTGGGCATGGCTTTGAGCAACTTTTCTAGTGAAAGTGTCCCTGTCCATGACAGGGGGCTTGGAACTAGATAACCTTTAAGGTCTCTTCCAACCCAAGGCATTTTTGGATTGACTCTATGGTTTATATGTAAGTCTAAGTGCAAGTGTGCAGATATAGGTATATTTATCTACATACACATATATATATATGTATATAATCCAAAGGCTGGCTTTTAATTTTAATTAAGGGTTTGGCACCATTTGAAAAGGAATTAAGAAGGTATAAAGTGAGATAAGCTTCATTCAAACCTTGTGTTAGGTTATGGGGTGGGATCTGAAAACCAGAACAGGGACAATGAAACTGACATTGTCAATTTTCTTGAGGGTGTCTACACAGTTCAGTTTTTCATTATTTTCACATGTTGCAAGGGGGGGAAAAAAAGCACTAGGCAATTCTTGCTATCTTTTAATAAATAAACTACTATGCATTCTTGGATTTCTTAGAAGTCTTTTAACTTACTTTGTCCTCCTTTAGAATTTTCTGATGTCTTGTCTTTGTAATTCCATGTTATTTCCAAGGTCTCAAGCATGTAAATGGAAGAGTTTTCACTGTAAAATTCTTCTTTATGCTAACAACATATATGTAAATATCAGTCTGACATAGGGAGTCAGTAGTTCAGAAACATAATTTCATAGACCAGATATTGTTTATTTCTTACTGATTTTTTTTTTTCATTTTTGATCAGCATTCTGGTCAGTCTGCTTTTAGCTGGTTCAGGAGAACACATACACACTGACTATATAGTTAGTTACTTTCATGTTACCCCCATCCTTTCAGATTTTTGGCTTGCCTTTTTTTAAAAATGTTCCTTGAATTTTTTCAGTATTTTCTAAGGTCCACCTTTTGCCAGAATTTGTATTATTGGTTTTCCCTCACGTTTATGAGATCTTTGTTCATTGTGGGTGAGAGGTGACCATATCAGCACTGTAGAGCCAGTTTAATAGTATCAGTTCTGCTAAAAGCTGAGTCTCCAGAGCTGTGAAAGTGGTCTCTGAAAAATCCAATGACTGCTGCATCTGCAGAGAAGCAGCGCTGAAAACTTACTGCAGGGTGAGTCAGATGAAACACAATAAAAGAACATTATAGCAATTTCTAGAGTTTTGCAATTATTGAGAGTGACATTGACATTTTTCGGAGTAAACGTTGTGTCTCTGGAGATTGCCTATACAAGCATTATGCATTGTGCAGCCTCACTTAAGCAATCTGGAAGCTTTAAATGTTCCATGGTCTTCATTTGTCCTCTGTAAAAGAATAAATGTGACTGAGGCTGTGTCTTCACTCGCTGAGCAGACATTGACTCTGTGCCAAATGTAGCAGTGAACAAGTTTGCTTACCTGGAGACTTTTTTCCAAGCTGTGTGGCCTTTAATTTTATTTTCTAGAACTTTATAAACAACATCTTCCTAACAGCAACCCATAAGAAACTGAAATGGGGAGATGGAGGGTCTAGGATGCTACCTGTTTTGGAAGAGCAAGTTCTGTGAGATCTCAACAGCTCTGCTTACACTTGGCTCCTAGAGAGAGTCACAGTGCATGACTGACAAAGCAGGATGAGAAAGTGGGAGTGTGCAGGAAGGGCTCTAATTCTGGCAGAAGCGCATGGGCTTATGGCTGAAGGATGGAGCATGCAGGTGCTGAGGCTCATAAATTGGCTAGGAGAAAGGAAGGGCTGTCAGGATGGGGTGTCTTTCACAGTTAAATGGAGAATTTTGGAATGTGCCTCATAAAGAATAAAAGTATTGCATATTTATGTTATCAATGCAGCATTCTTCAGATTGGAGGCAGATGTACAGACCCTAATGGACATGAATGGCCTTAAATAGTGTAAAGTGAAAGACATTTTTCATTAACAGCTCAGAGATATGTGTAGTTCACTGATTTTAAATATATTCAAAAATCAGTTTATGTTTATATATATAGTACTGTTGTAACGCTACTGAAAAGACAACCCCCTTCACAAGCATTAGTACATGACTTTTAGATCTGGCTTAGGTAAGGATCATGATCACCAATACTCCCTCAGACTTCAGCCTAGAGCTGCAGAAAAATACTACAGCTTGACATTTGCATAGTTAGTCAGGCTTATGTTTTCAGGGAGGCCAGGCCTAAAGTGAAACTAGAATGTTTTCTGTAGCTTCTCAGAAAGAACATATAAGTATGTTACCTTGTTTTGCCCTACGGAGTGCAAATGTCTGAATATTCTTGTTTTCCTCTTCTCTCTCCTACATTATTCCCACTTCCCTTTTAGGAATCCATGGAAATTTTCACATAGTGTCAGAATAGCTTGTGTTTAATGATCTCTTTTTCATTCTGAAGAAATAAGCACAGTGAGCTATTTTACCAAAAGTGAAATAAAGAGAAACTGCATGTTGATAGTGAAAGATAAATTGCACCCTTTGCTATTTTAATAAGAAGTATTTATTCATTTACAGAACCACATTAAGATTTTCTGATTATATAAATTACAAGATATTCCACATTTTAAAGTACAAATAGCAATAGTAGCAAACATTTAAAATTTGCAACTAATTAACTTATAATTTATTACTGTAGACTGAATTATAAAAGATTACAGCTCTTATGCAGCAATAAACAATCACTGTATTTTCCTTTTATAGATTTACATTTCTTTTATTAAAATGGCCTTGAATTTTCATAATATTACTGGTTTTACTGCCTTATTGATGTAGCATATTGTGTATGCTATGTATATTGTATATAATTTTCATATCTCAGACATCGTTCTTCTGATACCTCAGAGGGAATATGCCTTTCCTGGGAATCTGGCCACAAAACAATTGTCACTGAAAACTGGAGTTTCTAACATATATGTTTGGTACATACACATTAATATGTACCAGTATTTTGTTTATACATATGTATTGTATTTATATTTGTGTGTGTAGCTATATATATATATATATATATGTATAAGCTGTAATGACCAAGAGTGTTCTGCATATTGAGTAAGACAGATGGCTTGATAGAGTGAAAGCTATATGTATATAAAGAAAATTCAAAATAAATAGTTATCTGTAGAATCTGATGAAATCTCTTGGTTTACCTCCAGATACATAATCTGTGAAGAATGGAAGATAATTTTCTGTAAAAATTCAGCCAGTTGAAAAAAAAAAAACCCTCAAAACATTGAGGTCAGGAAAAAAATTCCTAGTTTTTAGTAATATAAAATAAGTATCTGGGGTGCTCTTTGAGGATAAGTATATTTTGTTAAACTGAGTCTTTCTGAGTCTAGGAAATAAAGATATCCAAATAGTATAGTAATTATGTATAGCATGCTTTAAAGCATATTTTTACATGCCAGATATTGTAGTTTTATAATTATATCAAGCTGTCTGCAGAACTTTACTTCATCACTTTTTGTTAAAGCCAAGGAAAAGAATAAATCACTATATATCTGTATATTTTTAAAAACAGCTTATTAATCATGGGAATAATGCCATAAAAATATCATGTGACAACAAAAATAACTGTTGGAAAGACTTATTGCGTGACATAAGTGAAAATATAAAAAATATCCCATATGCTTCCCCAAGTTCTTTTCAGATGCCAAATCACAAAATGATGAATTATCTGGGTCAGTTGAAAGAGAGGTCTTCCATTTGCCTTGTGGTGGCTCCATCTCCACTCCTTGCTGGCTGGCTGGATCTCTAGGGCAAAGCAGATATCCCTGCTTTGCTGTCAAATCCTCTCAGCCATGGGAAGTTTCCAGTTGTGGAGGAGGGAAGAGTAAGGAGTAGAAAACAACACTCCTGGGAGCTTGGTGTGCAGGCAGCTCTGGGGGAAGACAAAAATGAGACCTTTTGTAGGTGCCAAAGAGGAACCATCCCGGGGTGATGTGCCCCTTTGCAGGTGTGCAGCGTGGAAGTTTCTTGTTAACTCATTTTTGGAGCAGCCTCACTCCCAACGTGCCCGAGTTTTTATCCTTCCCCGTGTTTTGGTTTGTGCTCTGACAAGAGCTCATGTCAGTGATCCCGAGCCCTTGGGGAACTCTGGAGGTTGCCCACTTGGGGGAAAAGAAGGAGGTAGCTCTTCTGAAATGTGTGATCGTGGCAGGGCCAAGGGGCAGTGTTTCTTCTGTGATCAGGATGGGAAATGGGCAGGAAGCTCAGGGGCAAGGCTGTGTTGTGTTCTCTCCCTCCACTCTGGGGAAATGTCTGGAGCAGTGCTTTGTGCTTTCCACAAATGTGAGCCTCTCTTTACTGCTGTCTTAGAGTAGCTTTGCATAATTCAATAGATCTCCTCTTCCCACTCAGTGGCCACCTCCTTTTGCTCCCTTATCTTCTTGCTTTAGGCAAATGTGGCCTGAAGGGTTGGAAGAACTCCTGCTCTTCCTTATCTTTTATGATTACAAAATTCTCTGCAGGCTTGCCCTGAGTTCCCTACAGTTTCAGGCTTTTAAACAAATTAGTCTTAGTCTCCCAGTCTTTGTCACCAAGCAGAGTCTTCACAGATTGTGTCAATTTTTGCTTCAGTGACCTTTTTATTATGCACTTGTGGAACAGATTCTGGATCAGATTCTGTATCAGACATCAGAACTTGGGAGACTAATTTAAGTATGAGATGACAAGCTTTCCTATCTGTGTCATTTCAAATGTACTTTTTCTAAGTTATTAAATAGGCTAGTTATTGGGTTAAGAGTGTTTTAGTCTGAAAAAGTGATTTTTCCTCATTACACAGTCTTTTCTGCATAAAAAACCAAACACAACAGCCAATGTTGTGGAATGTATGCTCTGAAAAATGTCTTTCAGTCTCTTCTAAGTATTTGTGCTGATCAACAGCCAAATGACATTAACCTGCAGAATACTAATATGCTTTCATGCTATATGAGAGGTGATCATAATTCATATTACAAAAAAATACCAGGAAATCTTGCATGCTGTTGCCTACCTGACATGGCCTGTGTGGGGTTTTGTCTGCCTGAATCTTCCTCCATTCCTCCTTTTTTTTTTCCCAATGCACTTTATATAGTTAGATTCATAGTTTAGATATAGTTTGTATAGTTAGATTTTTATGTAGAGAATCAAAAGCATTTTGTCTAAAGCACAAGAAATTCTTTCTCTTTTATTTTATAATTTATCTTAAATTGTTAGTGAAAGCCGGGCAATTAGCAGCACTATGTGAGAACTCCATATCTAATGAAAAATTGATCACAGTTGTTACTGGTAACTGATGCCTCACTTTTTTAAAAATTACACTATTGTGCTTGGGTGATGTTTTGGTGTTTTTTTTTTTAGTGTATAGTCAAAATGTTTATTTTTAAAATTTCTAGCTGCTTTCTTTGAAACAAATAAATTCAGCAATTTTGTAATGATAAAATAATAGTTGTGTGTTTCATTGATTTATTTCTCAGTAATCGGGAAAAATAAGGGAATTACTAAACTAAAATCACATTCTTATTTCCATTCAGTTAAATTCTCCAAATAAGAGGTTCTATTAGAGTTGAGGAAAACATTCCTCAATTTCTTCTTAATGCTTTACTTTATAGTCAATGTTAAACATGTTATTTTAGAAACCAGGGCTGGGGAGAGGTGGAGGAGACAGCAAAATAATTAACATTGAAAAATCCATTGCTTGGACAGATTTTTGTCCCCAAAATCTCCTAAAAATTTATCTGTCAGTCTCTCTCTCCCTGCTGCACAATAACAAAGACTTTGACCATACCAACTGCTACAGATCACTTTTGTTCTGGCAGCCTTCCTAGTTAGGAAGTGCACAAGTGTGGAGGTAGGTAGCAGCCCAAATCATCCCAAAGCTCCATTATTTCTGTGGGTAGCATCAGCTAGACTTCATACCTGCCATACAACTCCATGGCTCAGACTAATCTTTACCAGAAAAGAAGGTGCAAGGAATATTTACTTTTGTATTTACTTTTTCCTATCTGAGGCACATCCCTGCCCCAGGAGTTAATGATGTTAATATTTGGGAGACAGGGAAACTGCTTTGTCTTCAGAGACAAAGTATCTTCTCATGAAGCAGGTAGCAATTTAGATAAAGAGAAAATTAATGAAATTATCTCCCATGAAGAATCAGAATGCATTTTACAGTCTCATTTTCTGGAGATGTGATTACATGTTATGCTTCTCTATTTTTGATTCTGTACCTTAATGTGAGGGTTATTAAGAGAATTGGTTAATTGCCTTACAAACAGGAGTGTGTGTTAATGGTACTGAAGTTTAACAGTTGACTGCTGCATTACTAGTTTAATTCTGCACTGGTGGTTGAGTTATTTTATAGCAGAGAAATAAATTACCAGTGTGTGAAATCTAGATAAGGGCTGAATAACCTGAATAACCAGCAGTGCTTTTTAGGGAAGCTTTCACTTTTTTCTCTTTTGCTTGCCTTGTCTTTTTGTTTTTGTGAATGTAAAAGACAACTTTAGAAATCTTGATAGATTTACAGGAGAGAAACAAGAATTACTTGGCTGGAAGAAGTGTGTTATAATGAGAGACTTGAGGATCTCAGTCTGACTTAGTTTATGAAAAAGGAGAGGGAATGATGATTTAACTGCTTTCTACGTGCCCTTCCACAGGAATAAAGTAGCTATGGAAGAGATTTTCTAAAGTAACAGAGAAATATATTAGTGGCTTGAAATTAAAGTCTGACAAACTGCCTTAATATTTTTAGCAATATATGTTTTAGTCTTTGAAATGAATTACAAAGGAAAGTCATAGGGTCTTCATTTCTTGAAATTTTAAACTTTATTGTCTTTCTGGAAGACAGGTTTTCATTAAAGAGTGTTGTGTTCATTGAGGTAATACAAGAGGTTGGAGTAGACATTTTCATGCTCCAAAAACCAAGAAAATTTGCTTTCTTTCCATTAACTATCAGAGAATTCTAGTTCTAAAAATTTAATTTCAGACAGAAGAATCTTCTTTTATAGTATTTTGTCTACTGGGTTTTTTTATTCTTATGATTTGTTTTAATGCTAATCCAGAAATTCTGGCATATTTGTAAAATTGGAGCTGGCAATAGAAGAGGACTAATTCTGAAAGAATGTTCTAGTAAGAGTTTTGGTTAGACCATCAATAATTGACTTCTTGTACATTGAAGATACCATGATAAGCAACACAGGGATCTGAAATAGATTCAGCACCAGAAAGAATGAGAGCCTTGGAAAATTAAGAATGAATCTGGTTCAGGTTTCATAATCTGTCATGCAAAGATGTCAAAACATACTTAAATTAATGCAGGACGCTTTGATATGCAAAGTGCCTTAGTGCAGATCTTGGAATTTGTGGTATTTGAATCAAATAAGGCTTAAAACAAAGAAGGAGCTGCCCTGATTTAGGATTCTCCACCTGCTTTTCTATCAGGCCTTTGCTAAGTAAACAATTGCAGGCACTTTGCTCTTCACTATTTCCTTCATTTGAAGAATTTCCACTCTTCAGCAGAGCATTAAAACCAGGGTCCATCTGTGGCATTTGCATTGTTCTAGAGGGTCCATCTGTGGCATTTGCATTGTTCTAGAGGAACAGTATTCTTGGGGATATCACTGCAGAAGAAATATGGCCAGAATCTGAGTATTCTGTAACAGAAGACAATGTTTGTCACGGGAATCAGGGTTTTAAAAACATTGAAATAGAGTGCATTAAAGCTGTTGTCGTTGGTCTGGATTCTGTTAGGTAAAGCAGGATGCATAATGCATTGGTCATCCACAAGTATGAATGGCTTAAAGTTCAAAGAAATTTAGGGCATTACTTGTATTACTTAAAAACAATCTCCTCCCAAACTCACAAAATACAAAATATGCCAACACCAAAAAAAACCTCTTTCCCCAGAATATCTAAGTATCAAAAAAGTTATTTTGCTCTTTCAGCCAGAGACTATAGTAATAATGGGGCAGAGTAGCCAGAATAGAGGAAATATGAAATTTAGAATTTTAAATTATGAAATTTAGAATTTTAAATTAATTTCTTATCACATTTTATTTCTGGATTAACAAATATAGCACGAAAATAATGTGTAATGTGCATATTCAGTGAACAAAAGAAGATCTTGTACTTTCCAGATGAAATAAAATCAGTGCAGTAGGTGGAGCAGCAGATAGATTGTCTGTACCCATGTTCAGAGATGTAATTTAGAAGAAATGAATGAAAATTAAAAGTATTTACTGTCATGAGGTAGTAAAAGAAAAGAATATTTTCACTTGTAACCCTTAATTTTAATATGGTGTGGGATCGTCTGTGCAAAAGTTAATCTTCCTTACACTGGGACACAACCTCTTTTATTGTCTTTAATGTATTGACTTAGATGTGTTACTGATTTTTAAAATAAAAATGTATGAAATTTAAAGTATATAGTTGAGTTATTGGGCAGATAAAGAATTCTCATAGTTTAATTGCTTTTTGATAAATATTATTGAATCTATTCTTTTTTTAATGTTGGGGGGACCACTTAAGTTTGACACTATCACTATCATTTTATAGTATGATAGTGCCATAGTACCATTAATAATAAATCTGACCAATGATTAGTGTGCAATGAATATGAATGCTAAATACTAGAATAGGCTGTGGGAAATATAAATGCCTGGGTGATTTGGATTAAAAATTGCTTAATTTAAAAAAAGCCAACAAAAAAATTGTAGTTTTGTTATGGGATCATAGAAATCCTATTGAGCAACCAATGCCATCTTAGCAGTCAGGAAAATGCAGGTCTTAGTCCCTGAAAAAGCTCTGGTGTGTTGAATTTGCAGTTCTCTTATTCCTGGCAAGATCAGTATGGAAAATGTTTGTTGATAAGGTAGAGCTAGAGCTCCCTCTCAAAAGTGATTGCTTGAAACTAGACAAAACTGAAAGTAAACCACAAGAAAACGGGGACACTGAATAGCAAAAGTCAGATTGGGAATTAACCTCTTGAGTATATAGAGCTGAACTTCTTGGCAAAGCCAAACCTGGCAAGAAAGCTTCACTGTGGGCTGCAACAGCAGAGGACTTCTAGTGAGATTTTCATGTTCATGTGGAAAAATAACAAGATATTCAAGCTCTTGTTCTACATAATGTTAGCTTAGGTTGCACACAAGCAGCTGTTGTAGGTACCTATCAGTTTCAAGTTCTGATGTCTGTCTTTGGCAGAGAGGAGCTAGGACACTCAGCAAAAATAAATATTTGCCTCTAAACATGGTTAATTTGACATAATTCCTTTCACAGGCATTTCTTCTCTTTCCATTTCCTTACTAATCAGTTCAGTTTTCAAGTTACAAATGAGTGCTAAGATGTAAAACATGTAAACTGTGTAGCTTTACCCAAGCTACAGCCTTATATTTTTATCACATATTAGGATGCAAGTATATCTCATATTTAAGAGAAATCCATCAGTAAATTTGGACAAGAAAGCCTCCAAGCATTGTCAGTAGCTGTGGGTATATCTTGTCAATGCTTGTTCTAATAAATCAGTATTCTCAGAAGACCTTGTGCAGCTCCTGCTTTATCTGTACGGATACTGGCATTTCCTTGGGCAAACCTAAATTCTAAATCTGTTTACCTACTCTTTGAAAATTCTGAATCCTTCCAAAGTATTAAAATTACAACATCAGAAGTCTCTGTTGAAGAAAAATTGGGAGGTTGTTTAAGGTTTTTTGTTGTCCCCCTTCCCCCTCACTTTGTCTGGAGAATGTCAGAAAGTAAACTCTGTTTCTCTGCCATTCCTTATGACTTTCTGGTAAGAATGATCTCATTTTTCTGCCTTTTGCAAGCATTAATCAATTACATCCTTCTTGCCTTGTTATGTTCACATTTCCCCCTTGTTTTAGACATTTCTCTCCACCCCAGTATTTTTGTGCGTGTGCATGCATTTGTCTTTTCCAGTAAGATTTTTTTGGGCTTATTTAGCAAATAAATTGTGGTCACAAAAAGCATCCCTTAATAAATGTATATTCATTTGGAGAGTTGATAGACTCTTGAGCCTTCAAGCTTGGAAAGCTCCCGCTCGTTTTGGTAAATTAAGTCAAAATTAAATTAAATTAAATCAAAATCTGCAACAACAGAAAGTAGGCCGTCTAGTTTCCAAATTTGGAATTACCCCACTGTTTTCCTAGACAGACATCCCAAGAAATGGGATGTTTATATGCACTGAAGTCATATGGAGATAAATAACACTCTTCTCCAGTTGATCCATATCAACCTTTTGAATTTATATTCTTTTATCTATCTTAAATAATTCTGGGTGATAGTTTCTATGCTGAACTTGGAAGAACAGTGCTTGAAAAAGGAAAACTTTTTCCCCCATTTAGATTAGTAAATTTTCTTTAGTAAAAAGGCAAATCAGGAATATGGAAGTGCAGGAACAGTGGCCATGCAAAGGTGATCTTTATATATCAAGTCTTGCAGACAATATAAGATAACTGAAATGGGATTTTTGTGACTATTGTTTGTGGAATGAAAGGAATAGATAAAGCTTTTATGTTACTAAATAGTCAGTAATGTTTGTTAGGGATTCACAAAATCAAAGGTAACTACATCTCCATGTTTAGCTTCCCAAATATTTCTGGTTTGACCTTCACATTAGTGAGAGTCAAAGGCTTTAACTAATTGGTGGTCTCCCTTTCTTATCCTACCTACAGTTTAAATACTTCAACTTCAATATGGCCATATGAGTAATATCTCCAACCGCTGAAAATCAATGTGGGGAGAAGCTCATGCAATTGATGTGTGTGTATACTGTGAAGCTGGATTTCTCCCTGTTTTGCTGCAGGTTTCTCCTCTCTTTTGCTTATCCTACATGTATGATAGGTTGCTCTGCAAGAGCTGACTGTCCCTAGATGAAGCCTATCTTAATAATTAAAATTATAATGGGGACTTCTCCAGGAGGCAGAATGGATTGCCTACCCCTATCTTGCTTCCCCTGCCCAGTTTGTTTCCCTGCAGGCTTCCTGCCTCACATCACACTGCAGAAACACAAATCAGATGGAGCTTAAGGCATTTTTCTCATTGTCTTGAGCAGAGAGCAGGGCCCTGGTGGTGTGTCCTGTCGTGCTGGGCTGGATCTGCAGCTGTTACTGCAGGCTTCTTCCTGACGTGAGATAACAAACCCAGCAGATCTTGCCAAAGATCATGGCAGTGGGAAAACTGAGCTGAGAGCCATCCAGCCTCTACAGTCTCTGCCAGATCTCCTCATTCTGTAGAGAGGGATTTGGGTTTTTTGGGAGCCAGCACCCCCAGCAGCACCACCATGCTGTCAGTTACCTGGGGGAGCCAGATCTGCTTCAGCTGCAGCAGTGCTTCAGTTCTCTCCAAATCTGCAAAGAATAATCCCTCCAAGGGAGGCAGAGCTTTCAGTCTTTTTAATTAGAATTGCCAAGGAAATGTGGAAGTAGTTTTGATCCTTCTTGATTCTTGTCCAACAAGAATTGGGTTATTCTGAAATAATGCTGTATTAGTATGGTAAGTTCTGAAACAGTGTCCTGCTTCACTGAAACATGCAGATTTTCAGTAATTGGCATGAAAAAACTGGGATCCTGGGAGATTTGTGGTATGTCCTATTTTATTCCCAGCAGTAGTCAGTCTATTCTTAAAATGCAAATGCTCTTTGGAACTTATTCAGTATTCACTAACTACGTTTTTAAACCTTTACTCATGTTTTAACCCATATCAATTAATGTGATTATAAATTTTAATTCAAATAAAACATAAATGCTTTGTACAACTATATTCATCAAACATGAACATAGTTTGTATAACACAATCTGCAAGTGTCTGTTTAAAGTGGAAAAGTGGTAGTTCATACTCATTTACACCAAAAAGACTTCCTGAAATACATTTTAGCCAGCTGCTGGTTACTTGTTTCATGTATATTGAATGGAAGGGCTGATTAACTGTGGTCTATATTGCACTTTATTTCAATATCAGATGAAATAATTATGTGGCCCAGGAGAGTTATAAAAGTGATGAATGTAGATATTATTTAACCTGTATCTTGGACTAGAAAAAAGAGCACCTCTTCCATGTAGCTCATTGCTGAAATATTTTCTTTAAAATGACATGAGTTTCATGATAGTAGAAAATAAAACTATTTAAGGTTGACTGATACTTGAAATGCCTTTCAACATAGGCATATTTATAGTGTCAATTATATGGAACTAAACCTAAGAATAAAACTTGCCAGATGATTCATTGAAATTTTGTCAAATGCTAAATTTACTTCAATTAAATTCTTACATTTTTCTAATTTTAGTAATTCAAATTTGAATTGCTTCATTGTCAGTTTTGGCTTTTATTGATAGCACGTGTTCCTGTGTGCTTTACATGGCCATTCTTGCTTAACAAATGAAATTCCAGATTAACATCTTCCTTTATTAAGAGCCAAAATAAATATATTGACTGGCAAAAGAGCTGAATATTAATATAGCCTAAATGAAATTTATAGCAATATCATTTGTCTATTTTTCTGGGACAGGAATGAAATTATTGCCTAGTAACATATTGAACTTCCTTTTAATAAGTTTTTGAATGTGAAGTACTTTTCTCTGTTGTACCAGGGACCTCCTGGAATCATCCAATACTAAACAGATGATAATAGAGCTGAAGCAGTGGATGAATTTAAGGAACTGCTCATCAGCTGACTAACAAGCTGTGAGCAGTTTCCTGTGGAGTAATGGAATTATTTAATATTTTAGGCAGCACTGCTCTGCCTAAAAAGAACATGGCATATGACCTCAGCATCTGTATTATCTTGTGGTTGGATAAACATGAAATTAAATTATTTCTATAGGCATATTGATGTTAAAGGGCACATTCCTTGGAACAGTGGACATGTTCAAACACTCAAACAAATCTCTCTACCACTTACCACTTCCAAAGCTTGAGTCAAGATCAGGTGCTGTCTTTCCCAATTGGTACATGTGTGTTGGTGCACTTTTTTTTGACCGAAATTCCCTTGCATAATATATCTCTCTAAGTATCCTTAGATGTCTCAGTTTACAAAAGTGATCTGTGATGTTATGCATGGAAATTTTCTGACATATTACTGAATAAGACAAAAAAATGTATCCTCAGGCCATGCACTTTTACTTTAGAGCCTCAGAGTTATATTTGCACAGTATTCCTTACTCATATTGCAATATAATCAGAAATTTTAACAGAATGGTTATTTAATTTTATTTGAAAAGTTGAGTTCAGACAAGAAACATGTCAATCAGTATACAAGCTCTGCTCATCATCTATTATTGGACAATCAGGTCACTTTCATAACCCATTTACTGTCTTGATAGCTTGTAGTCTGGAGATTTTCAGGGAATAAATTTCTTAAAAGTAATTCTGGGATTATTTTGTTGCTATTTTAGCAGATAATTGTAAATTTAACTTTGAAGAAAGTAAGTTGCCTATAGAAAGCATTTATTTTGTATTGACTTTTTTTAATAGCTTATAAAGATGCTTGAAATTTTTCAGTGAAGTATAGAATCCTTTCATCTTTCCAGTAGAAACTTTTCATTATTTCAGTTCAGTGTTGATTGGTTGATAAAAGCAGTTTGGGCAGGGTCTTGGCACCTGATAAACTGTAGGACATTCTTATTGCAGGATAGAGCAGAAAATTTCCCATGAAAACCAGTCATACACGTGTTCCTGATTGCTTCTGCTTTGCCTTAGGAGTAACACAACAGGGTGCAAGGCAGTGTTAGCCCTAAAATTCCTTAATTGCTCCTGAAGCACAGAACTAGAGTTGTGTGGGACTCATTGCTGTGATGTACCTGGCACAGAGAATTAGCCAGAAGTAATTGCAACAACTGTTAATTATTCCATCACCTTTGAACAATGAAGTTCTTCTTTCCCCTGCGTGTACCAGCCAAAACAGTGGAATAATTTCATGTAAGAGGGAGCATTATCTCATCATTTGCTCCCATCTCCTGTAGACTGCATAATTTGCCATAGGACCTTCATCACCTTGTTCCTAGTCTGGTTGTTGGGGCTGGAAGTAGCATTTGGGAAAACAGAGATTTCCAGTAATGGCTAAGTGCTATCTCTGTTTAACAGAGAAAATATAATGTGTATCTCAAACTCTGTCACTATATGGATGAAGGCTTAATGTATTATTTTACTTGTCTAACTTTTCTATAGCAACTCTGGGAGGAATTAATATTTGGGAAAATGTATTTTATTTTTAGTTACATTTACTTTAACAGATCTTTTGACCTTTTTACAAAAGACTGGTTATGAGATCACTTTTCATTCTATCCTCTGTTGACACCAGTTGTTCTTCATAACTGGCAGCTATGAAGACAATCTGTGCCTTGTAATCACTGTTACTAATCACTAAAAATTCAACAAACATTAGAAAAAATCTGTTGAAGAACAATATGAGAAATACTAATTTTGACCTTATGCAGAGTTTATATAGTCTTTCATTTTTGCTTGAAGAGCACATAAAAAATGCCTTAACTTTCTCTACATCTGTTTTCAGCAAATCCAGTGGCAGAGTGTACAAAACAAGAGAAAACAAATACTAACATAGCATTGGTGCTTAAGTTTTAAATTCAGCTGGGTTTAGTGTGAAACCATTGCAGATGGATGCATTTGTCATCAGTGACTGCACATGTGATAAACTGCATTTGTAATGTGTGTTCTGGGTGTGAGACCCACATGAAGCAAATACTGTGTTAAATATTAATGCCTGAAGGCTGAGAAGGAAAGCAAATCAAAATGGCTGAGTTAAGGCTACCTGCTTGGTGTCTTTGGTAAGACAGAGTGTGTTAGACTACCATCTGTGCCCACTGCAAACAGATGGGCAGCAAATGGTATGATTTGCATAGTCCTCTTAAAAGACAGTAAACTGAATCAAATGCTGTGGTCTTATCAATTTTTTTTTTTTTTTTTGGTCTTTATCTCTGCAGGTTGTTGCTCAGGATCTTGGTTATGTTCAAGTAACTTTCTGGCTTTGGAACACAGAGCCCTCTCATTTATGTCTGTTTAGTTTTCCATAACCTCCAGTGTACATTAGGGCAAGAGTACTATTCTGTCCCAGCTTATTCTCTCTGCAGCTTTTTACCAGATGGGTTTGTAAACAGATGCATTCCTGCTATCCCCATATTTGTCATGCTTTTGACTGAACTGGTATCTGCACTGGCTCTGCAACACTGACACCTGTGAATATAATTAATTATACTCTTCACTTACTTCCATGGATTCCAGTTTTCATTCCGTTTTGCCTTTATTGGTGTTATCTGTATGTGTCAGTTAACTTGCTGAGGTTTATGACTACCTAGGAAAAAAGAGGAAGCCCACTGTGAATGCAACCTTTTAATTTTTTTTTTACTACTGCATGAATTACAGCCTCAAAATACAGATCCTTCAGTGTAGATGCCTGGCAATATGGAGCTTTTACAGATTAATAACTAAATTGCTTCTCTTTGGTGGTGAATTTAACACTAGGTAGTTAAACTGTGTTAATCATTTTGTGTGTGTGTGTGTATGTGTGTGTATGCATAGGCAAAAGGACATTTAAAATTATTCATATTCCACAAATGAAATATAAAATTCTTCCCCTACAAGTGAACTAGATAATCTTGAAGGTCCCTTCCAACCCAAGCCATGCTATGATTTTGTGTTATTTGTGAAACGTTGCTAGAGTCAGTACTTCTGAGTAAGTGCTTTTCACAATATACTGCTTCAGGTTTAGGGGATTGAGTTCAGTCCCATGTTGACTGTATTTGTATTCTGTTTCTGGAACAGATAATTCTCAGAATGACAAAGACTTTGAAAGGCAGTCTTATCCAGAAGAGATCAAAATATGTAGCCTTATGAGTTTTGCTAATTCTAATGGTGCCTGCATATACTTTGGGAAATAAAATGGCTTCTAGTGTATAGAGTGGCCATTAAATACAAACTATCTATAAGCTTTAACATGGAAGAAATCAAAGGTTTGCCAAAAGCAAAATTTTCAGCCAGTAAAGATAATAATGAATATTTAACTGTTCTGGAGATTAACTCTTACATAATTTGTGTGCATGAACAGAGAAATCTATGTCAAGAAAAATAAACAAGATAAAGGTCATTGTAGACCAAAATCTCATGTTTATTGGTGCCAAAAAGTTTTCATTTATGAAAGATTGCACATGTAGCATCCTAAGATAGCAGCCAAGTGCAGCAGTATTTCACTTTTCATAGTGGAGAGGAAAAAAAGAGCTATTTATTTAACCAGCTGAATGAACTCCAGACATAATGAAGCTCATTGTAAAACTGAATCCTTCTGTGCTCAAAACAAAACCCAGAAAGATATTGTTAAATGAAGCACTCCCCAGTGAATTTACAGCCAATAGAAGGCCATAAAGGTAGGAAGGGGTTGTGGGTCTTTGTAAGGGATTCAGTGAGCTCAGCTACAAGCAGTTGACAGAATGGAACTTCTTAGGGACTGCTTATTTTTTGAAGAGCAATGGAAAAGTCTCAAAAACCAAAACCAATATGATTTCCCAATTTTTTATTTTAATAAATAGGTGGTACACACATGCATTAAAAATTATATTGAATATAAGAAATTACAAAATGCAGTCTATGTTTTTACATTGTATTAAAGAAGCCATTACCAAGATGATGTGTGTGGCTTTGGTTTTGAGACTTGAAAGAAGTGGAGTGCACATTCTAGACTATGTATGAAAACAGACAGGAACTATTCAAAGCTAAGAAAATTTCTGGTGACATGAAAGTAAAGGAGCTCAGAGTTTTTTCTTTTATTTATGAAGAATATAGATAAGATACAGCTTTCAAAGCAGGAAATTCCTGCTAATATGAAGGTATTTAATTTAGCATAAAAAGATGTAATGATATGTAAAAGCTTGAAACTAGAGCTAAATGTATTGATTCCACATATAGCATGACATTCTTAATAGTGAGGATAACAAAACACTGGAGCAATACACTTCAGAAATCAAAATATAGAATGTTTCATGTAAAGAGAGAAAAAATCAGTTTGAACCACAGTTTTGTACTCAGGACTTAGGCATTTATTTAGGACTTAGGAATGTGGCATTTATTTGTACCAGAATATGCACTATCCTTAGTAGAAAATAATTGTGTATGAGACATGGAGAAACTTCATGAGGGAACTGTAAAAATATGTATTCCAAGAACTGCAAGTAGCTAATTTCAGAACTGCAAATCTAGGTGCTAAAGGTGCTGTTTCCATAATTATCTTTTTACAAGACCTACCCCCTGAAACAAATACAACTGAGAAACATTCTGGTTGGTTTAGGTGGTCAGAGGTGTGGTTGAATTCTTTGATCATTCTTGTACTTGACTATTTAGATAAATCCATTGGTGCTTTTTAAACTGATAAATCACTCAATTCAGTGGCATAAGTCTTCTGCAAGAAAAAGCTGTCCTATATTCAAGTTACACCCCAAGTCAGTTCTGCAGTTGGTTTATGTAATGGAGTAACACCAGCCCACAAGCATCTGCTCTTAGGGTGCTGCATAGTCCTACTCAAACATGTACCAGTCAGTGCAGATCAGATGACAAGGACTCAGAGCAGCAATGCTACTTTTGCAGCACCCCACAATTCCCAAATGTTTTAAAGGAGAAGCTTTAAATGGAGATTTCCCATTTCTGTATGCATCATTTTAATAAAATGGTAGATGTGAGATCAGGGTTTCTGCTCTAATGTTAATTTCTGTACATAGATTGTTCTTAGTCATGGAAAAAGTTGGTTAAGTACCCAAAAAAGTTAGAGCTGCTTATTTACATAGCTTGGTGTCATTTTCCTCTATGGAAGAATTTTGGTTTTGAAAAAGTTGCCATATGTGATTTAGGAGTTTTTACTTGAGATATCCACTATCTGCCTTGGAAGGAGGTTCTTTATGACACCACATTTTCACTTCCTTGCCCCTGCAAAGAGGAATGAGTCACACTGCAGGCCTTGTTATTGCTAAAAGATTTAATCTCACACTACTGAAGAGTCACTGTCTTAATGAAGGAAAACATGTCCTACCTCATCCCCTTCTGATCCTAAGAAGTAAATACCTGCTGCAAGTGACACTGGCCTCAACTTTATGAGTCAGTTCTGAAGTATGTGCGCTTTTGGTTCTCAGTGAACACCAAGGACTTGCAAGTCCTTGTATTCCATTAGTACTAACCTCTGAGAAGAATGAGACACATCAGATCTGTGTGTATCACATAGTAAAAATGAGTCATGGAATAAAAAAGCTGTGGGGTACTGTGGAAAGTGGTCATAGATCATGCTATGAAAAGATTTGGTCATTGTTACCTCTCATCATGAATGTAATCATTCACTGACAACTTTAATTTCCAAGATGTGAGAGTGTAAATTCTTGGTTACTAATGTATTATGCTGTCATGGAAGTCGGCATCTTGGAAGATGAATCCAAGTATTTAAAATTAGTCATCTTAGCAACTGATTTTTTTCCCAAGTAATTACAAGCTTTGGAATATCGGGATGTTGAAATACTCAGTGAAAAAGTGTTGCATACAAGTGAATGAAGAGCAAAAAATCCTGTTTCACTCTCACAGATATTAAAGCCAGGATTAAATGTAGTTTTCAGAAAGAACACTTTTCTTTTAGAGTGTTATTGCTGTCACACTTTCACTGCTTGATGCGCATAATTCTAATTCTACTTGCTTCACTCTAGATCCCAAAAGACATCCAGACTTAGTTTTCATCTTTTTCCCTTTTATGTATAAATTAGGATAATCTGGCATGGCTTTGAAGGCCCCTGGGAGATCCAACATACTGATAAGAGAGAAGATAGTCACTAGTTTTTATTCTTGAAACCCATGGTGTCTACTTTGCAGTATTTAGATGTATTGGTCCCCCCTTTTAATATCCTCAGAGATACTCCATTCTCCCTGATAGCAAAGTCATCATTTAATGAAAAGGCGAAAGTAAAAAGAATAAAGTCAGTCCAGAGCCTGAACTATAGGTACTTCTGCCGTATGTCCTGTTGTAATACACTGCTATGAAAAGATTTGATGAGGTAAGGTTGTACTTGTCCATGCTTGGCAGCAAAACACAGAATTTGCAGAAGATGGGCTCAAGTGCCAAGAACATGTGCCAAGTCATCATATCTCTTCAGTTCCTTCTGCTGGAAGGACCTCACTGCAGCTCCCAGAATGTTTGAAAACCACCAGCAGTCAGTGCTAATGCTGCTATTTAAGCATCAGTTCTCACTTCAGGGCAACTGGCCAAAATGAAGCAGACAGCACAATTTCTCTCTTATTTTAGTAATTTGTGAGTACTTTAGTAATTTGTTTTTCAGGGTGAACACTGATGCATATAAATGTGAATTTTTGGAGAGTGCTTTGTTTGTTTGGGATATGCTGAGTGAAATCATCTACTTTGTTAGGATGTTTCCTAGAAAACTGACTTAGCATGATACTGAACTGATGCTGAAGGGTGACAGACACTTAATCAGGGCAATGCAGCTGTAATTTTCATTAAAGACAATCATTAAGTAGTGCCATGTATCTGTACTGAGTATTAAACTCAGGTTAAAAGGAAAGCACTTATCTCTTAAAAACTGCAGTTAGCTTGAAATCCCAGGTGGGTTGGTGACTTGCTGGGTTGGTTTTGGTGCTTTCTCTGATGTTACAAGAAGTGGTTGTTAAATGTTAAAAAAGAGTTCCACAGAACAGTCATTCAGAATGGACCAGAAGATTACCATCAACACTTAGAAAGTGCCTTAGACTACAATACATGTTTATTGTCCATTTTGAATAGGTTGTTTAAATGTTGTGTAATGTAGTTATGGTGTTTTATACACAACTTTTCATCTATAAGCACCAGTTTTGTAAAACTCGATCTCCATCTTACAAATAGAGAAATGAAGGCTCAGGTAAGAAAAAATACTTCTTTCCCCCAGAGGTTATGCACCAGACCAGGTGACAAAATCAAGAGTAAATTTCAGGTCTCAAGGTACGTGGTGTCCATTAACCTGCTTGTTTAACAGTTGGAAGAGCAATTGCTTCATACTTGGAGCATCTAAACCTCAAATTTGCTAATTAATGGATTGTACTTTCTGGAGGCCAATATTAGAATGGTTTACTGTACATCTTTCTCCTATGAAAAGGGAAATAAAGATTCTGACATTTACCTGCAGCTAAAATAAGTGGACAGTTGGCTTTTTTTGGTCCGGGTTTTACAATATGCTAATATGATTGTATATTACAAGTGGATCAAGCTCTGTGTTGTAAAATATTTTTTCTAATCATAATCCTGATATTTTTAAAATATGGTGTTTCATATGTTTCACACAATATAGTTTCTAATAATATATTTCATATTTCTCCTTTTGTCTTACTTTTGATCTTCAGTCATTTTCAGGAACAACAGTTTCTTGCTGAAGTCTCTGACTCAGATGAGAAAGGCCATCATCCTCTAAGTTAGGGAGATGACAATTTAGCATGCACAGGAAAAGACCTGAAGAGAACAGATAAAATCCTACATTCATTATATGTCTAGTCTTGATAAGTACAAAAATCTGATACATTCATGTGTTATGTTAAACCAATAATGTATAAAAATAAATTTAAGATGCATCCTGCTGAATTTATCTGTTAATTCATGTACTTTGTCTCACAGGAAAAAGAAATAAGCTAGAACAGATCATTTACAATTGCACATTTTTCAGGCTGCTGATGTTGGTACTTTAATTAGAATAGTGGAATGTCAGCATGAATTCTTTTGTTTTACAGAAAGCAAGAAGAATTGAGGTTAATTAAAGGTTAATTAGAGTTTAATTGGTAGTTCTTTCTTTCCCTCTTTACTTCTGGTGATAACAGGAATGTTAGAATCCTTGACTTTGATGACAACAGATTGGGCAGGCCTGGTGTTGATTGCTACTGCCAACATGAAAGTGGTGCTGCAGTTCTGCAGCTCCAGTTCCTAATCAATGAGGTAAGGACATATTTACTCAGATTCCTCTGTATAAATTTAGTTTAATAAGTCAATTCATGTAATTGAGTGATATAACTTCTCCCATTGACCAACTGTGCCAACAAATAAGGGGTGTACATCCAGAGAACATTCAACATACAGCCTTTTAGAAGAATATTTATGGAACTGCACTCAGAGAAAAGTATTGCCTTCCTATACATCAGTTTAAAGTACTGAACAAAAGGCAGTCAATACATGAATGTGTGTAAAATGATGTAAAATCCATTAAGTTACTAAATATGCTGCACAGTTCTGGTTCAAATAGAATTTAATAAATGAGTTAAATCTTTCTATCAAAATATATTGATAGTTATTGGCTGAAAACACTATAGTTGGAGATATGCTATTACGTGAAGCAATAAAAAGCAATTGCAGGGATCCTCAATTAAACCATCATGCTTAGCCTTTGTAAATGGCTTGTCAAAATCAAATTTAGACAACAAGAAGAAACAGTGCCAGATTATAGCTTGGTCTTTGCAGAAGGTTCTGAAGATGGGAATAGGCAAGAAGACTTTCTGGTGAATACAAATCAGAGGGAGTTTTTTTTGAGGACTTTAGAAGTTGGCCAAGTCTTAGTTCAGTTTTGATTAATTTTATCCCATGGCATAAGGAAACACTTTTTACAGGTAGAAGTCCTCTTTGTAAATGGGGAGATCTTGGAACTTCTCAGGGGAAGAGTTTTAGTTTTATGGATTTTTTAAACCTGAAAAATATTTAATTTTTTCCTACACCTATTTGGAGAAAGTAACTGAACCGTGGACGCTGAGGAGGGAGTCCAGTGAAACAGTCTGGTGAAATTCTTAAGAGTAATGCAGGATTGAGAACAGGAAGGACAAAGTTTGAATTAATATTCTTGCTTTTCATTGGGTGACCAGCAAACCCTATAATACATAGAATTAATTTGATTTCTGTGGTGGATAGTCTTTCTGGCTCTTTGGGAGATGAGAATTAAAGCATGGATTACACTGTATTAGAGAAGTCTCACCTCCATATATTTTATTTGCATAGGTCAATGTTGAAAAGAACATTTACTCCAATAAGAGAAGTTTATTAGCCAGTCATAGATTGTAGGAATTAATCTTTCCAGTTACATACTTGCCCTTCCTCAATATAAAGCATTGCCTTTTTTGGGGGCAATCTGTTCCCCTCTGTGATGGTAATACACAAGGGTAGGTCTGTGTCTGGCCTGATCTGAGGTGTAAATGTGACAAACCAGTGCAGAGCAGTAGGGAGCTTCCCCAGTAGGTAAGTTTCACATGTGATCGATATTCTGTGGTGAGGAGAAAGGCAGTTAAAAGCAGATAGAATAAGTTCACTCCAAGTTTCTCAGTCAGATAGAGGCCTGGGCTTTGAAAGATGACCATTTTTGGGACACCACAAGCAGAATCAGTCTTCATAGTATTTCTGATCTGTGATGAAGACTCTGTCCTTCTATCTGCATCTCTTAGTTCTTCCTATGTCCTGTCCTCTTGCTACCTGTCCCTACTTTCTTATCTGCATCCTCTTTTCATAGTTCCAGTTTTGAATTTTCATCTTACCTTGATATGACTCCTAAGCTGTGCTTGGCACTGTCATATGTGTGCCCATGCATGCACTAATCCCTTTATTCTTCAGTTACATTTTTCACACTCACCTTTTTAAGTAAGTGTTGTCTCTTTTCCGTTTTGTTAGTCTTCCTACTTATGTGGAAACAGTTGAGAGTTGGCTTGTGTGAGCTTGGTTACACAATTTGAGTTTTAAATCGATGGAGTTTTAGTTTAACTTTGGCTGATCTTGTACTTATTTAAAATGTTTACATTTACCAGATCAATTCAGTTGTGTATTATTTGTGGTAGATCATTTTTGTTGTGGAAGAAAGCAATGATTTTTCATAAACTGTCAGTTTGACAGGTAGATCTTTAGCAGTGAGGATCATGTAAGAATAATACAAAGGCTGCAGAAAAATAACGTGTTGATGTATTTTGTGTCTTCTCTAGGGTGCTTTGGTCAGTGCATGTGCAGATGATGCGCTTCATTTGTGGAACCTCCGACAGAAACGACCAGCTATTCTACATTCTCTGAAATTTAATAGAGAAAGGTAAGGCTATGTGACACAAAATAGAGATCTCGTTACAAAAACAACACTTCCTGAATTTCTTATAATGCATTTTGCCTTTCTACAGGTGGATATAGTTTTGCCTTGAATATTTTTCTTTCAGGTTTGTACCTATGGAACAAAAAGTTCACTTTCTCTTTCTGCAGCTTTCTCAGAACTAGAAAAGCTTGGTCTTCTTTATGCCAAAATATTCTTCATTTTACTTCTATTTGCATGAACTGCTGTGAACAGTAATTAGTTTTTAATTCAGACTGGACACAAGCACTCACTTTTGGCTGAACTGTTGTTTAGTAATAGACAGAGTACTTCAGCTGGCTATATAAGGGTAATAATTTTATTTTTTACCTTGAAATAATTTTATTTTTGTAAAATACTGGAAGTTTAGTAGAAATAGATTGTGAATTTGGGAAACTCTGGTAAGTGTAAAGTGAATCAGAGTGTTTTTCTTAGTTTTATTTTATAAGTACCTAATTGTAGGAAACCCTACTGAAAATAGATTAAATGGGTGGTTGTAATTTTCAAATTCAAACAGGAGCTGAACACTTCAATCTGTATTTAGTCACTCAAGTAAAAACTGATAAGATGTTAGGGAAGTTCGGTGCTGCACATCTATTAAGAGTGAGAAAAAGTTCCAAGTTTTTCTTAAGGAATTAGGGCAGTAGTCAGGAGACCAAGATGCAGTACATAAATGCAGCATTTTGTTTTTAACTGGAAATTTAACTCATATTTTCATTCTCTTACTGTGTGCATTCAGTGTTTATTAAGGTGCAGCAACTTTTTTTGATATTTATATATTTGCTTGTGCAGTGGGAAAAGATCCCAGTACTTCACCAGAGCAACAGACTCATCAAATCTTTAGCTGCAGCTAGTCTGAAAATTATTATGGAAATACATTTTTCTTTGTTGTTTATTATCCAGATACAAATCGTATTTGCACAAAAATGTCACTGAGATGCATGATTTGTAGTAGGAAGTACTGTGTAATAATTTAAGAAATATATAGCCTGATTGCAATGAGTTTATAACCTATAGCAGATGTGTATCAAGGGGTTTGGGACTGCGTGAGAGAAGATGAAAATGAAAAATTAGGTGTGCATTTCTAGCTGCTTCTGGGCAGTAAGTTATCATTTTACTCATGGTGAAATGTTTGAATCTTGGTATTCTCATCAGGTAGGTGCATTATTCACAATTTGTCATTGATAAATCTAAACATCAGAGAAGTTATTCCAGTACATCTTGGTTGAGCTCTCCCAGCCAGCAACCTGACACGCAACCTAACCAATCATTGCTTATAAGAATGCAGCCCCTGTTCATCTCTGCCTTCTCTTTAGAGATATTAACCTGTTATTTTGGTCAATATTTTATCAGCATTTCTTGCTAAGAGAAACTCACGCACACATTTGTGCTTTGCTAAGAGCAAAACATTTGTCATCACACTTGCTTGATTTTCTTTTTTGTCTGACACCCTAAAACATTGAGCAAAATATTTGCAAGCAAGTTCTTTAGAATACTGCAAAATTTGCTTAAAACCAAATTTTCTCTTTGGGGCCTTTTTTATTAATTGAGGTGCAAGTAGGATCTGAGAATGTAAGTTATTTGTAACAAATGCATAGCTAACTATACTGCCTTCTATCAAAATCTAGTAAGTTGTGTACAAAAAAAAAATTAGTTCTTTTATGTATATTTTTGTAACTGGTTCAATTGCTGCCATTTAAATAATTTTTATTAGGACATCAGAGTCTGTGAGGCAAATATCTTTCAATATAATATTGTCAAAGAAGTAAGTCCAGTCTTAAATTTAAAAAGAGTTTTCCATAAATATGAAGAAATAACATTGTAGGCAGTTCATTCCATCTCAGGGTTCTCTAGCACTGTTCTAAGTTTCTGGTTGGTTTTTTTAAAATTATTATTCAAGCACTTGGCTTCAGAATGAAATCTCTTGATTTTTATTATATTTTCTTTTTACATCCATATAAATTTATTTTAAATCATCTAATTTCAATTTTCTAAGCTCAATTACACATTTAGCATGGAAAATTCAACATAATCCTCTGGGCAAGTAGCAAAAAAGTAAGGCTAAAGCTCTAATTAACCCTCTCAGTTTGGAACATTTATATGCCTAATAGAGCTAAGTCTAAAAGAGAACTTTCATTTTTTTCTGAATATATTTTTGGCGTTAGAGAACAGAAGCTCTAAATTATGGAATGGTCAGAGAAATAGTGAATGAAATAATGGTTGCTGTAGCTATGTGAAATCTATGACTAAATGGATGTAAGAGGAACTTGAGAGGCTGATAAAGTCATAAGATCAGGATTTATTTTCTTCAAGAAATTCAAAGGTCTGGCTTTCAAAAAGTAATGTTTTCCTCCCTGGAGGAACTGTTAAAAATACTTTATTTTTATCCTCCCCTCTCCTCTTGGGGGGGGAGGAGTGGTTAAGAGAAAGCAAGATTCATATTGAATAGAGATTCTTTTGTCTTAAGTTTGTGAACCAGTGAACAAGATGGTTTTTAAATGTTTCTTAAAATGCTTGTTGACAGAAAATATGTTGAAAATATGGATGCATGTCTTCAAAAAATAGTAAGGTATTGAAAGGTGCCAAAAAGGGAAGTGTTTAGAAAGTCAAAGGCTAGTTCTTAGAAGATTATTTATAATATAACTTAATTTTAGATTTAGGTAGCTTTCACATGGCCAACCACTTAGTTGTTCAGGTGCATTTCATCTTTGAAAATGGAACATGTGAATCCTTCTAATTTTTCCATTTGCATGTCTCTCTTCAGGATTTAAAAAAAATTAGGTTTATTCATCAAGTATATTTGTCTCCTTGTTACACTGTTTAGTTTAATTGGGTTTTTTTAACAAATGGCAGATTTACTTCATGAGGTGAAACCATATAATGCTATTAAAATTCTAATATTTTATCTGTTTGTGATGATGAAGGTGATTTTATTATTCCAAATACTTGTTTTATTTGACATTGACTAATTAACTCCACGTAGAATCAGTTTATTCTGAGGTTTTATGGTGTTTGGTGCATGAACCATAGAGCTGGTAGTTTCTGTTAGACAGATGAATGTTACTTAAGTTTTTGGCTATTACTCACAATGCATCAGTCATCATGCAGTTGAATTGTTTAAATTGCAATTTTCTTCAGCTTCTTG
Organism: Melozone crissalis; assembly: GCF_028551555.1. NCBI lineage: Eukaryota > Metazoa > Chordata > Aves > Passeriformes > Passerellidae > Melozone > Melozone crissalis. The sequence goes on along the minus strand of NW_026535786.1, from coordinate 14,807,689 downwards.
ACATTTAAGATTTCAGGATAATGGACTAAAAGCTGCTCTTTAGCAATGTTTGTGTATAGGTTTCTGTAATTACTTGAGTCAAATTTCCCCAAGTGCATACGTACATATATCCCCTCTCTCCCTCCCTCCCTCCCACAAAAGTAAAAATGTTCTTTTCTTTGGATGTTGGTAAAAACATTGTTGTAAAGAGCAAAGAACACTTAAAAGCCATATTCTTTGACTTAATAGGTAAGATTCAGTATTAAGACACTGAATGGTTTATAAATAATAATTCACTAACAAAGTGCACCTTCATAGCTGTTAAATCAGTTTGCAGCTTCTCCAGATTTAGTTTTTTCTTCTTCTGACCTACTGTAAAACTGATGATGATGCAGCACTAGCAATAAGAATTCATAATTCACTGTTCCTTTACTAAATGTCTCTTTGGAGTAAGTGTAGAAGGAGCACTAAAGAGACTTAATGGCAAACAGATATTTTCTGGTTTATGGTGTAATGCTCTGGACTTTTTTGGACTTAAGAAAATTATACATTTTTGCCAAAAAGCATATATTTATTTTCTATGAAGTAATCATATTAGATTTCTATTGCTATATTTGGAATCTAATACAATGCATTAAGAACTTTCAAGAAAATACAGCTGTAAGCAATGTGTCACAGTGCTTGGCTCCATACCAAGAGCTGTAATGATAAGACAGTTACTCAAAGACATGTTTGACAGTAGCATATGGTTGGTAATACATGATTTATGGTTTCTTTTACAAATAGGGTAGACAGGTAAAACATTTTAAACTCTGTAAACATTCTATAAGAATTGCCTCGGTGTTTTTGAAGGTCAAAATTGTGGACACCTTCCATATGTTAGTACCTCCTTTTCCTTTCTTGATGTCATAGGAGATGCCAGATTGATCTTCAGTAGGCATTTTAGGCAAAGTAAATAACTCAGCTGATGCCTCCGGTTTTAGCTTTTATATTTTTTCATATTCTATTCTGCTTTACTATGTAAGTTTAGGCTTCATTTTAGGAGATAGTAAGCTCTCCACAGAATAGGTAGACAAAACTATGCCTTCTCTAGCTGGGGACTAAGGACCGGTGATCCAGATCTCAGACTCAAGAGCATAAACAACAGTGGACCAAAGAGAGAAAACAAAGATGGGACTTCATGGGCTAAAGCTATAATTGGACAATTAGCTCCAATATGCAAATGGCCCAAAACTTATAAAAGTGTGATACCCTGGGACCTGTTGTCCATTTTTTGACCATTTTGGTTGTGCTGCCCAAGGTGGATCTATTGAGGCCTCTTAATAAATACCTACTTTATTCTTTAAGTCTGATCTCTGTTTTAGGTCAGCCTTCACAAGGCATCAGTTTTTGGCATCAAGCTACTAGAACTAGACACTGTCTCTATCTGCTGCAAAGAACATTAGGATTAAGCAAAACCACTGGAAACTATTATAGGTCTTCATTATTTTTAATATAATCAGAGCAGACTTCAGCAGGTACAGGTTTAAATATACAACAGCTTACAGATTCCCATTTAATATAAGTGCAGCTGGGGTAGGAAAACCAGCAAGGATTGCAGGGTGAAATCCAAGTCCTATAAGCTAGCAGGTGCTTGTTTCACTTAGGAGCACAGTTCATCTCCTCTGAGCTGGTCCAGGTGTGTTGGCTGACATGGGGGACGGCCCTCCTCTCTTTCTTCTTTCAGCCGTGGCTGATTGGTGTGTGACAAGAGAGCCAGCAGTGCTGCAGCAGCTTAGCCAGTGATTTAGAGCAGCCCTCATGAGCACAGTGTGACACAGATTGTTGCATCTTTAAATCCATCTGCTTTCACTCCATACCAAGGCCCTTCTGAGGGGAGTCACCAGGTGACACAATCTCTATAACTGGCTTTATAGAGACTCTTAGCACGTTCTTCAGTGTTAAGGTATGCTGGCACAGAGCAAGAGGAGCCTCTTAAGTGGGCAACTTTTAGAGCAGTTCTGTTAACTGTAACTCACTATTAATTAGAAATTTAAGATCTCAACTCCCACATTTGAGATCTTGCAGTATTTGAACAAGATGATTGAGAGTATTACTCCAAATGCTTGGAACAAATAAAAACAAACCAAACCCAAAACAACAAAAGAAAGAGAGTGTTTTTAAATAAGGTAACTTCTTGAGTCTGTATTCTTTCCTGACAGTAGGAATCTTATTTGCCTTACTGTATCTTTGCAGGGTTTTATGTCCTGTGTTAAGAGCATTTTAAATACTTTCTCTCTCCTTTTCAGATAAACCTCATCAAAATGACAGCAAGAGGCTATTGAGTGAACGCTGGTGACTGGCTGTGCAGTCACAGCAGTACCTGTGTCTGTTCATTTCTATTAGGGAACTTGTGGGCTAGTTAAAGTAGATTCTCTGTCTCACTGCCTGTTCAAGGAACTGGATTCCTGTGACAGCCTGCCTGCTCATAAATGAACCTCCTGGTTAAAAGTGTATAGCTGCAAACTCTATGTATGCAATTTCAAATGAGTCAGAGGCTGTCATCAAGCAAGGTTCTGTACAGTTTCACGGTCATGCTATACAATACAGATTCTGATTACATGGTGTGGTCTAGCATTCAACTATTGCAAAGAACCATAGAACCCAAATATAAAGCAATATTTCACCATAAAAACATGCCAGTTTCTGGAAAGGATGTAAATTTCCTCAGATTGATGATGGAAAAAAATGAGGAAACCAAAAGAAGCCATGCGATTGGCATTCGCTTCCACATCTTGATGAAGATTTTACAAAACATTCTTCTGGGGGTTTTTGTTTGGGTTCTTTTTATTGTTGTGGTTGGTTTTGGCAGTGGTTGGTTGGTTGGTTGGTTGGTTGGCTGGTTGGTTGGTTGGTTGGTGTTATATGTGTAGTGTGGTCTTGCATCAGCATTTGTCACTTTTGAAAGAGTAGTGCTCAAGGGTTTGAAACCCAATGTGTTCATGCAATTATTGAGCTTGAAAAGATTCCTGAAAGACAAAAGGCTGGAAAGATTCTTCAGTGAGACTGACCCTAATCTTGTTAATGTAATTATTTACCACATGCCTCTGTTCCTCTGTTAAAAAAAAAAAAACAAGCAACCAAACAAAAAAACAAAACAAACAAAGCCCCAAACAAACAAACAAAACCCCCAGAAAAGAGAAAAAACCCCAACAATAACAACAAAAAACAATAAATCAAACAAAAAACCCCCATTCTTTCTTCACATCTTATATCATGTTATAGAAAATTTCATAGTGCACTTGACCTGTAGAATCAATGCGAGCCATAAGCTCATCCTGGAAAATGTCATGCAGCCCAGCTGAAATGAAGACTGTCTTGGTTATAAAAAAAATCAAGTAAAAACATTTTGGGGTTTTTTGTCTTCAACACAGGTTAGCTGAACAATCAGCAAAGAGCAAAAATGCAAAAATTAGATTTGCTTATTGATACCAAGAATCAAGAGGTTTGAGTTGATAGATTTTTGAGACTGTGCAATCTACTGAAATAGAATGAAAATTCAATTGATCCTTAAAATTTTCTTTTTGATAGATATGTGAGCCTTCTAATGGAATGAAGCTGAAGGGACCTCCTCAGTCTGGTTCCCACAGTTGCACTCCAGAGAACTCAAATACCTTCCTTTCTTAAATGAGCAAGCTGATGATGTTTCACATTAAGGTTTGCTGATCCTTTATGATCCCAGGAAGAAAGGCACTCAAGGCCCTAGAAGTTAGCTATTCCAAATGCTATTTTTTAAAACTAGCACTACAAAGAATGGCAGAAGATCACAGGGAATCCTGCATCCCTGTAGATGCTGGGAGCCCTGAGCTGGGCATCATAACACAGGCCTTCAGTGAGCAGGTAATCCATTCATAGAAAGTGTCACCCCATTTTTGTCATCCAAGTTATTGTAGGATTTTTTGTAAGGAGACAGCTGTGTGCGTTATTCCTGCTATCAAACAGAAAGGACATAAACAGTAAAACTTCCTTCTGCGCTGTTGGTGCAACCACCACTTGGGAGCTGCCTGCAGGCTTCCCAGGGACAGCAGGCTGGCTGTGTCTGTGCAGCTTGGAGGGGTGCGTGCAGCCCCACACAGGCTGGAGACCGCGCTGCCCGTGCGGCCCCTGGTGCCTGCCTGGGGTCACCTGTGTGTGGATCCCCAGCTCCTCCACATGCAGCAGTCCCCAGCCAGGGCCTTGCACTCTTATGTAACTACTCAAGCTGAAATCCACTGTTTGCTCTGCAGGAAAATTGTTCCATGTCAGGTTTGGTTTTTGGGGTTTATTTTCACTACAAAAATCAAGATTCTGTGTTTTCCTTTATAATTTTTTTGTCTTCATTACCTTTTCTTTTCTTTGGGCCTTTTTCCTCATATCAATTCTCTTTGAGCTGATGATTCATCAAGGAAGCACATTCTAGATAGGGTCCCATCTGTGCTGTGGCCATTGACAATACCATTTTCATTTGTAATCTCTGCAGGAATATGTTTACTGATGCATTCAAAAATGGCATCTTCCTTTCATGTGGCTTCATCTTACCAGTGTTTGTGGTCTTGCTGTGATTGACTAATACACCCATTACACTTCTTCCCTGATGTATATCTAGCTGGCAGGGAATGTGCTGCTTTTCAGTGCAAGTCCTTAATAGTGGAAGCAAAGCAAGACAGGCAAAATTGAAATTATCTTCTTCCATCAATTGCGTATCATGAGCTCTAACCCAAAAGTGGAAGTTCTTTGAAGTTTGAGGCTGTGCCCTTTGCATTTTAAATTTAATTCAATTTCTTGTACTTAACTCATGCAGATTGTCCTTCGTCTCTAATATTGTGTCCCTCAGAGGTTTCATTAGTATTAGTACCAAGATCACTTGTGAAATTACAACAGCTGTAAAACTAATTCTTACGAATCTCTCAAATATCCAATCAAAAAATTTCCTTTTGCAGTAAAACCAAGTGTAAATCAGACATTAAAAATAGAATTTTATAGTGATTTTTTTTACAAGTGGTATATTGAAATTTTTCCTTTTGAAGGATAAACATTTTGAAGGACTTCAAACCTTGGTTAGTCTGTATTTTTAAGTATAGGTGAGCAAGTAGTAATAACATTACAGTCAGAACATCAGAGATAACATCATGGCTTAATTTCATCAGATTTAGTTTTTTGTGCTTACCATCTTGGGTGGGATTTGTAATGCAGCTGAGCCTTGGTGCCACTGCACAAAAAGTGCTGCAAGAGCTTAAGATGGCTATTCTAAAATCAGTTTGGTTTCTTTATGCTTAAATTACACAAGGGTAAATGAATGATCTACTCTAAATGAAGATCACTGAAGTCCTGGTCATATTTTTCATTCTAGAATATTAGAAAGATCTCTGTTTATATCCAGATCCAAAGTTGAATTTAAGAATCTCTTTTCTTTCTAAATGGTGGCTTTTAAAATCTTTCCCCAAAGTAACTTTTAGTCCATCAGGATTCTGCCAATATTATCATCAGTTTCATTTCAATTTAAAAAGTCCTTAGATGCGTAATGCCACAGTATCTGCTTTTGTATGTGTTTGTTAAACAAATTCTCTGAGGGCAAAATGCCTAATATGCTACATCTGAATAACTCTTAGAGTAGCAGCTGTCTTAAATAGCAGAAGGGCAAAAAACCCCTGAAAGATGGCTCAAACCAATCTCTTAACGCGTGCACACATGAAACCATCATGGCCCATAGAGCTGCTGGAGAAAAATGTGTAGCTGGCACAATTACCTGAGGACTTAACAGCACAGGGCCCTCTGACCTGACAAACCCCACTTTTCCAATCTACATCTTTCTTTGGGTCTCTCTGGCTGTAGTTTCTTCTATTATTTCTCTTAGAAAAAACCAATCTCTTCAAAATTAATTTTAAAAAAAGAATTTAAAAAAAACATTCTTGTGAAGTTTTACTTTTCCTCCAATAAGGAAGAAAAACATGTCCTGGTTTATTTAAATTTTGTCACCTGGCTACATGTGATTGTTTGCCTGGGTTTCTTCCTTCTGGAAAAGGTTCCTTAGCAGGAGATATAATGTTGCTATATGCTGTCAAACCTTGCATCATATACCGAACAGTGTGCTAGTTGTTTCTAATGCTTTGTAAAAAATAAAGCATTTTTGTCAGTGGATTTATGCTTTTTTGAGAAAACACAGGGTAACATGTTCTGTTGTTTTCACATAGCAGCTATGTTGCCAAATTGCTCTGAGGCCAGGTTTGGATAGCAAAATTTAAAATACATGCTCACAGTTATGCATTGAACAGCTGTTTCATGGTTTCAGTCATAACAAATGAGAGGCCCAATACTGTAATACAAAAATGCATCATATTAGACAACAGAAAAAAAAAAGTATTTTAAAATGTATGCAAGTTCAAGCAGCATAAACAGTCTACGCTGTCAGTCGGAATTTTCTTGTTACAGTTATAATGTAGATCTGGGAATTACATGGTTTTCTCTTTTGAAGTTTTCAAATTAGAGTTTTGAGACATCTTTCAGAGTTCTGTTCAGATCTTTCCTTTGACCTTTGTTAGATTAGATTTCCAGTCATTTCTTAGAGCAGTGAAGAGCAGTCACCCATTCAGTTGCAGTAAGTAATTTGGTTCTTGGAAATCACACCACCTCTTTTCTGCCCAGACACGTGTCAGCTTCGAGCAAGAACCCAATGCAATGATTTAGGATACTTTTCCTTCTGTCACAATAAACTCTGGGCATTATTCCAGTAAATCAGAAATAGAGCTAGTAATGTCAGTGTTGAGATTATATCATTAAACAGTACATGAGCAGGAAGAGAAGAGAGACTGCAGATTGCAGAAAAACAAGGACCATTAATCACAGAGTCCCTGTCTACTGAAGCGCAACAAATGAGAACAGCTGGTCTCCAATAAGTCTACATGATTTTAATTGATGGAAGCTGTTAAGGAAAAAAGCGTGCATACAAAGAAAAAGCATACACATGTAAAATTATTTTTTCTTTGAAGTCAATTTCAGTATCTCAGTCTTATCCTGATTTTAGAGTTCATTCAAAATAACTTGATTGATATTGATATAAAATTGAGTTTAAACTTATTTTGGTAAGAATGGATGATAAACACAGATTTCTGTATGCTGCAGCTAGCAGAGGGGGGAAATACTAACATATCTTTGGTTTACTTTTCTAACAGCTCTGTGAAGTCAAGCTGTTAAACAAAAGACAAGTTTCAACCTTTCATCTTTAAGCTAGGTCCCAGTTTACTTTTTTGTAACTATGAGATTAGAAACCAAAAACTGCATTTTTGATTTATGTATTCAATGTTGGATGAAGGGATGAGAGAAACTCTACCCTTAGGTGTTTGGGTTTTTTTAATGCAGATGCTACAAAATCAATGAAATAAATACATCAAAAACTTTCTCTTTTGAGAACATCATCCTCCTGTTCCAGCCTTTGTTATTTAGCTTTCTTTCATTGCTAAGTAACTTACTGTGGCTCTTACTGTGCTCTGTATTGCCCATCACTGTCACTGTGTTTGGTATTACTGCCTCATTTTTACTTAACCTTCAAAGAAATTTATGAAGGACAAGTGAAGTATTACAAATATGAAATAGTGATTTCACAAGCCAGTAGACAAGAGAAAAATCATGTACGTTGTCTTTCCCCTGAAGATGAGAGCAAGAGTCTGTTTTTCAACCCTGTTTCATTAATTTGCTCACCTCACTGATTTTGTGGAACTTTTATTCTCATTTTTGTTGTGTAATGACCTTGAGTCAGCATCAGAAACAAATGAAAAGTCAATGAAAAGTATGCTGTTTTCTTCCAGCCTCTTTTTCTATTTAAGGAAATGTGTTTCCATGTAATTTCCTTATCTCTTTCTTTTGGGATCAAGTGTTCATGTTACACCTATTCGATCCATGGCATTGCTGTTGTGTAATACTAAAGATCTAGGCAGGGAGAAAGTGTCACTGTCAGTGATCCTGCTCCTACAGGTAAGACCTCCAATGAATTTGCAGTCAAAACCATAAAAGGGAGTTGACAAAAGAGCGTGTCTCTTTGCTGTGCATTTGCCCAAGAGGAAGGAAAGTAATTTTCTGCCATTCTGAAAATGAAACAAGTTATCTGTAGCACAGGCTACCAAAGCTGTACATCCCATTGCACACCAGGATTTCAAGAGTGACTTCTAAGTTGTTCTTGAACTCCAATAATGCCCATAACTTGCTGCAGTGCTACTGCAGATGGCCTTGGAGTTTTGAGGGTGGGAATTTCAGTGCCTGTATCTCATAGGAAGTTATAGTGCAGCTGTCTTTTTGTATATGTTATGGCATGTTGGACAGACCAGGGTGACCTTTTGTGGAGTTGTAAATAAAAGAAAGAAAGAAATAAAACTGGGGAAAACCAAAGATCCTGTGGCATGCTGTAGACTTTGACTGTCCTTGTAAAGACTTCATAATGACCTCATAAGATTTTATCTAAATACATAGATTAACTCTTCATTCAAGAGAAATCTCTGGGTTTACTAGTTAATCAAATTGAACGCATCTAATGTATTTCTGAACATGCTTTTTCTGATTTGTTCTAGGTTCTTTTAAGTTAACTGCTTGTAAATAATTTATGTTGACACCCATTGCAAATGTTCATATAGTTGCTACACTGATGTCCTTTGACATGAGCATTACCTAAAACAAGTATTTTTAAATGCTGTAAGCTATTAACTACAGTTGTGGTTGCAAAGTCATTTTAAATACTAAGTGCACAAGTCAAGAATGGGCCTAAATTCAGGCTTTTAGGGTAATTTCCCCTGTCCAGAATGTTTACACAGAAAGTTCTGGCTTTTGCAGAAACATAGAAACAGCCTACTTTTATTCTCAATTTTTTTAACAGAAAAGAAGGGGGAAAAGAAACACAATGTACTATTATTAGTGCTTTACCTTGAATTTTGTATTTTCATTTTTAACACTTTAAAGGATCAGTCCCAATTTCTAAAAAACAGAATGCTTCAAAATGTGCTAATAGATCCAATGAAAAAAAGACACAAAACTAAAATATCTTGGGAAAGAAATTGTATTCCAGCTGCATTTCTTAAAACTTTATGGGCGTTTCTTTGGGGGTCTTTTGTGCTTCTTGTATTCCTGTTTCTTATTCTTGTAAGTTTCTTATGTATAATATTTCAAGTAAGGAACACCATGAAAAATACTTGTATCTTAAACACTTTGAAAGCAGCAGTGGACCACCAGCCAGATGACATATCTAAATAATTGGATGGAAAATAGCTGCATAAGCTTTTTTGTTTTGTCAAAATAAATGTGTTAGATATCTCAGCACTATTTAAGCCTATTGGCCTTAAATGAAACTCTAAAGTGAAAATGTTTTCTTAACATTTCTTCTACATAGAATTTGAAGACATTGAAGTGGGGGTGGGGGAGAGGAGAGGAGGATGTCTTAATTATATGTAAGATGTTCAAAATAGCTAGAAGTATACTTTGCTTAGGATAATTTGTATTAAAATTATAGTTTAGAGGTGGAATCCTGATTTGTTGTACTCAGCATTTGTAGAGAATCTCCCATCATTGAAATTCTTTAAATCAAGAGGTGTCTTACAGTAATTTGTTCTAGCTCAAGTAGTAGTTAATTTGAAGAAATCAGATTAAATCAGTATTAAACAGAAGAGAGGAATCTTAGAGGTTCATTTCCTACATTCCAATCCACAAATTAAATTTTTGCTGTTGTACAAGCAGCAGTGACTGTGATGAATACTTGTATCTAAACCAGTATAAAACAAAGACAAATAAAACTGCTCTCTGGACTGATTGGGTAAGATGAATAGTCTGAGATACCAAACTTGAAAGGAACATTGAGAAGCAGAAGCCTAGAAAGTAACTATTACCACTGCCTTGACTCCATTTTTCATTCATGTTTCTTTTTAAGGAACATGTATGAGATTGCCTCATGTAAAGCATTTTATTTTACTGTCTTACTTTAAAACATTGATCTCTACAGATAAGAGGTGTAAGCTCAAGTAATGTCTTCAGGTGATCCTACTGTCTGCAGGTATTGGTTGTTCAGTCAGGAAATAGGCACAGTGGTATGTGAGCTAAATGATGACTTGTTTCACAGTTTTCAATTGTAAATAGTTTGTGACTTTCATTATTAAGTTAAAATTTATTGGTAGAGATGACTCATGGAGTATTTATAAACAGAATAGTCACATTCAGCTCTGAATTTGGTGGAAAAATGCAATTAAGGTTTAGTTCTTACCTTTCTCATTAGATAGATACTCTTCATCTACCCAGTCCTGTCATCACCTTTATTTGCAGTGGATGCACTATAACCTTAAAACCACAAATATTTGTGCAGTCTGTATAGCACTCTGGAAAAAATCCAGAGACAGAATTGTTAGTGCAGTATTTTGAGAATATAATTTGGCTTAATATTCCTCTTACATCCAGATATTCCTAAATAACAATGGGGTTTATCCCATGTTATGCTGTCACCAGGATGCAGTGCAGTTTGTGTTCAGGGTGTTTTTCTCTCTACTTCACTTTCTTCTATGTAAGTAATTAAAACATAAAATAAGACAGATCAACTGATTTTAATTCAAATTAAAGGTTGACTGTTGCTAGCAGAAAATATATGTGAAAGAGATTTTTCTTATTTTAAATTTAAACTAAACCACATTATTTAAAAAACAGGTTGACTACAAGTATCAATCTCAAAGGCATGTTTGGTTCATTCATTTTCCACTAGGATCTGTGTGTTCAGGACTGGTAGAAATTTTTGAAATTATCTTATATGGTATTTTGGGAATCTAGTGTGAATAGGAGAAATACTCATGTTGTGATTAGTATCACCAAGACCCTGAAAGGAAGGAACTCTCCAGATATGTTGAACTGCTCTCTATTTCATTTGGCTCTTAGTCAGCCAGTTAGTAATTTAAAGTATTTCCTCTGCTCTTACATTGGCCCTACAGACTTTGCATACTCTGCAAGTAAGTTAAAATGAGAGTTGAAGTCAAACATTGGAACTCATAATAATGGAATTCATCTTGGGTTTCTGCCTTCCTAGGGCTTCCCGGTATATAACAACACCCCCTGTAGCAGAGGAAATGTTGTTATTACTACGCACAGACCCAGTTCACATCTATCTGGGGAACTGCACAACCATCTGCTGAAAACACATCACATCATGTGGATGGCAGACTGCATGAATTGCTGCTATTGTTTATTGTTACATGTCTTACAGTGCTGATGAGCTCCAAATTTATATATAGACCAGGAAGAAGATTAAATACCTCCAGAGGCCAAATAGCTCATCATTTACTTTCTTTGCTAGATCTGCTGGAAACTACCATTTCTTTCATTGTCAGTAGCTTTAACCTGTGCTTCTGTTTAGGCACTTCAGGTCAGCTACAAATTACTTTGCCTGAATATCTCGCCAAATCTTCCTGTGTCCATTTGGTGACTTAAAGCAATAATCTCAGCTTGAATATCCTCTACTAAACTGATGGAGAAGTAACCTTACACTTCCTGAGAGTAGTGGGTAGCTAGAAGCTACCTCAGTCCATTTTCAACCCCTGGAGCAGGTGTGCTTTATTTTGTAGCACTTTTGTTAAAAATTACTAAAATATTAAGGGAGTGTGAGGGAAGAAAATAAATCATGTGAAAATAATTTGTGCTTGCTGCTGGAAGGAGAAGAGGACTGATACAAAGTCATGAACCCCCCTCAGCAGCTGTAGTTTTTTTGTTGGAGTGAAGAAATCCTGCAGAAGTCAGGAAGGGAAGGGCTTATGCAGTGATTTTCCCCTGTAGTGAATATTCACTGAAGGCTGCACAGGCCACAGAGATTCTTCCTCTCTAGAAGAATCCTTTCAAAGAGCTGCTTTCAAAGAGGACCTGACATAACATTGGCAAGTACCAGGGATGCTGCCCAGTCTATCAGGTGGCAGTGCCAAGAGAACTGCTCTTGGGAATACCCAGCTGAAGGAAATAGCATGAATCAGTGGGCAGTACTGAAAGCACGAGCAGAAAATCCCTGGAGTCAGGAAAAAACCCATGATCACTGCAGTGAAAAGGTAGACTTCTGATAGCCATAACCTTCTTCAGAAGGTGATCAACTTTCTCAGCAGCTGAATTCGTCCATGCTGGAGCAACTCACTGTAAATTGGGTGTAAGACAATGGCAGTCCCTTAGGAGTCCTGAGAGCAGAAGGCTGGGCCAGGACCGTGACTGGCGTGTCCTGCAGCTACTGGGCTTGCTTCCTGTCAGCTACTCATGTTCCCAAGGTACTGCTCCCTCATGTTTTATCTCCCTCTTTTCCTGTAAATTTGTGAGATTTCCATGTTTCCTGAGAACCTGGACTCCGTAGATTATTTTGGTAGGATTCTGAAAGGGAGCTTAAGCTAATGGGCTTTTTCTGTAGGAACTTATAGAAACAGAACTCTGAGAGTCAGTGCTGGGCATAAGGAATACACAGTCTCTGTGCTTGTTCATATTTAGGATTATCTGTATAAAGGGGAAAGCCATAGTGTAAATTCAATTGCATTTTTGATGTCTATGAATGCACGACTAAATAATTAAATTGGAATAACTGTTTCTCATTTTGACAAAAATGCAATTTACTTTCCACCCTTCAGCAGGTCTTCCCACTCACCACCAGCAATAGTGTTCCAGGAAACTTTTCATGCTAAAAATAGAAAAAACAAAAATAACGTAGCAGAGGCAGAATGAAGTGCTCTCAAAATTATATTTTCTTTTTCCTAGAGGAATACAATTAACAAAATAAAGATTATTTTAAGTAATCTGAGAGTTATTACTAATACTTTAGAGGCTATAGCATTCTAAATTATTTTAACATTATAGTATTCTAATATGCAGTGAATTTTTGGCCATGGTTGTTAGACTTTAGAGTTCTGAAATTTTCTGAAAAACATACCTTTTCAAGATTTGCTAGTCAGAATATATTCCTTTCTAAAATAAAGTTCAGTGTTTTGACAATGCCTCTTTCTGTTATTCCATTATATCTCTTTTTTACTTACATAATTTATGTAAATAATATGGGAGTTTTTTTAGGACCATTGCAAAATAGTTTTCCTTACTAAATTCCAATTTAAGCATTTTAGTTAGTACGTCTGATTTTTTAAAAATTACTATATCCTACAGAATATTCTATATCCTGGTTTGTCATTTGGAAAAAAATATAAGATGTTTCAGACTGTTCTGGCAGAGTAGAAACACCTTTTTCTGTATCAATTCATCAATTTTTCTCTATTCCTTGTAATGATCCATAAGATTTATATTGTCGTTTGCTGCTAAGAATGTACAATATCCACATTTCTGGCTGACTTTCTGTAAAGTGATCAACAATGAGAAAATCCTCAAGTTTTCATTTAATTTTGTTGCATATTATCTGAATCAGATTGACAATCTGATTAAACTTTGTCAGAAGCACTTCATACTGACATAATTCAGTACAACCCCTAACTTCTTAAAAAGAAAAATAGCCTTTCTTTCTTTCTGGCTTATTGACTCGTTTTTGTAATGGCATCAAAAGACATCTTAATTTGCTTGTGGGATATATGACTAATAGAGTCATATAATAGAATACCTTTCATCCCCAATGAAAACTGCAGTATGAGACTTCATTGTTTTCTCTTGAAGAAATCGTTATGTAATTTCAGTACTTACTGAGATGGAAGATGTTCATTAAAAATCTGAGTCTTGCTTCAAAGCTTCCAAGCCTCAAGTCAAGTTAATATTTTCTGTAGAAGAGAAAAGACTATAATATATAAAGCAGTTTGAATTTCATTTACATAATGTAAAATAAAACTACTTTAGAGAAGTGCAGAGTTTTAGGAGAATATGAAAATCATATGGGTTTGTTTGGCGAAGCCTAACAATATATTGTATTAGAATGCCTAGTAATTCCCAAACTCTAATAGGTTTGTTACATACCTGGATTGCCTTTAAGGAAGTGCTATTTTCTTATAAGCTCAAATATTCTAAAAGGTTTCATAATGACATTTATGCACTTCATAATGTTTAATAACAGTTTGGGTAAACAATAAAGATTCATGGGGTAGTTTTCATTGTGAAAGGAAGAGCATGCAGGATACTTTCTTACCTGGCTGTCCTATACATTTGGCAGAGCAAAATGATATTTAAGAGGAAATAGTTGGGCTATTAGAAAACAGTCATGGCTGTGGTGCTTTTCTTTCTATCCTTTAGCAATACCTAATTCTCTTTTGGCCCTTCATATTGTGCATCCAGGCTTAGTAGTGACTGGTGTCTGGGATTTCAGATAGGTCAGCAAGATATTAAATCTAGTAACTTATGGCCTAACTACTTTTTGTTAGTTACTACATTAGTCTGATTTTTCTCTTGCTATAGAACCTTGTTTTTAAATCATTATGTTCTTGAAATTTTAAACCTAAGGCAGGCAAATGGAGGACATGCAGCATCTGGGAATGCAGACACCCACTTTGTCTGCTGGTTGTTGTGGCAGTGTGTCCTAGAAACTATGACATGGAAGCAAATCTCAAAAAAGATGAAAAGCAGCCCAAAGCAGCCTCAAACAGTGTGTGAGGTGATGTTGAAACTTTATTCATAATCAAAATGTTGAATTCATTCTTGCACATGGGAGATCAAGTTTTCTGCAGTACCCTGTAGTGGCTTGTGCTTGGGTTTAACAGAGGACTGAAAAATTGCTTTGTCCTAGGTGGACTTGAACCTGCTTAGTCTGATGACACTACTGCAAGAATTTGGAGTAGCAGCATTCAAGTCAAGTAGGGCTCACTTTGGAATTTAGGATTCTTTTGTTAGTGACTACACAGCTACATTTTCAACACTTTCAAGCCAAGATTATCTCCTCTTCCTGTAATTTAACAGTTTACTGCAAACAAGTGTTGGGTGATCTTCAACATGAAGTGATTAAGAGGGTTTATTAGCCACAGAAGTTTCTTATGGGACCTAGCAAAGCATCCATACGCTTTGCAGTGCAAGATAGGCGAGTAGAGGTAGCACAGAAATGCAAGAAATGAAACAACAACAACCAAAAAATGGACTAAATATGAATTTAACCAGAAGTGAAGGAAATGGTGCACCAGAAGAGAAAGCAAAAGAAAGAGAGTTGTTTAAAGGAAAAGGATCAGGAAAGATGTGAACAAAACTTCCCATTTGAAACTATAAAGCCAAAAGGGCAATTGCTTCCTGGCATCTGTTATGAGCAGAGGAATAAAGCTCATAGCTTGAGCTCTATCAAGAATTATGTAGGTGGCATATATCTACTGCAGTTGTTTCTGTTGGATCTTTGTTGGTCTGACTGTATCCACAATATCAGTATTATGTTGCTGCTTGAAGGCATATTCAGTTATGCCTTCTAAAATATAGCTCCCATTCTCAAAGCAATTCTCTTGAAAATGCTGGTGCTCTTTCCCCTGAAAGCTCTGGAATTATTGCCAAAATTATACAACTGATGGCAAAATTTAGCCCTGTATAGCAAAGGCTATCTCATATTTAGGCCTCACTTTAATCAACAAAACAAGATTTCTGTGAAGTGTAAGCCTTATTCTATGATTCCACAATAATTTTCTCCATAAATTACAAATGTGACAACTCCATATTTCAACTGTATTCAATCCAGTGTAATGCATAAGTACAAAAAAAGTAATTTTCCTCACTTGAATGAATCTAGCATTAAATGTACTGACAGTTTTTAGATACTTGAAAAACTATGAACTATGCAAATACTGAGTATAATCTGTTTGGAACCTTTCTGTTTGTTGAGAGTATTTTACAGGGAATCATTACATAAAGTATATTTAATTGGTATAATTATTGATCAATTCCTTAAAGAGTGGCAAATGCTCTACGCAGAGGACTTTACTTGACTGAGAGAGCCAAATTACTGAAAGATTGCCAACACCCCCTCACTCCTTTATAATAAATTCAAAAAATTACTATACTATAAGAATTAATTTTTTATATGCATGCTTTCAAATACTGTATGTACTTTTGTGGTGGTTGAAGGTGCTAAGGAAAAAAAAATTGAGTTTGTATATAATAGCCAGAAATAGCCTGTTTGTGGAACTGAGTGATAAATATAATAATGTGTCACATACCAAGCAAAATACCTGGTTTTTTGACAACATTTACAAGTCTGTACCATAAGGTTGGATTAAGTTTCAGTCTCTGTAGGTAGCATGCATTCACTTACATTTTAGTAGCAAATGTTTTCTCATCTCATAGATTTAGTTTTGTTTTAGTGTGTGTAATATCTATATGATATAAAAGTAACCTGAACCTACTCATTTGTCATCTGTGGAAACTTTTATGTATTATCATGAGAAATTGTCATGACATCTTTCCAAGCTAATGTAGCACTTTTTCATCACATTGTAATGAGTGTAGGGTTCAATGTGTCTGTGGTAGTTCAGTTTTGATAAATGCTCTTATCTAAGGCCCTGCTCTTCCAGATGGCAAATAAATGAATGTTTTCTTGTGTGAATTATGGTATTTTTCTTCTGTTGTGCAAAACATGAATTCCACTGATGTCCACAAAACTCTGTTTGACTGGATAATCTGCTTATTCTGAGAAAGGATATAAGAAAGCCTTCCTTCAGAGTCTTGAATACTATAAAGTGCAATTTACATACTCATGGAGATAGATAGACTTAATTCAGTGCTCAGGTGATGGTTCTCTTTTGTCCTGGCCTTAATATCGGCAAGCAGGATGGCCCTGTTTTGTTTCATGTTCTCTTTTATCATTTTCCTGGAGGTGACCCCCAGAACCTGCACATTCCTCAGAATGCCTTCTGGGCACGTTTTTCTCAAGTTATAAAATGGAAAGAATAATTCTTTCAGCTGCAAAAGTGTTAGAAAATATTGTTAATGTGGTATTCAGTCACTTTTATTTTGTTGTTTTGTGTTTTTTTTCTTTTCTAGGATTACTTACTGCCATCTACCTTTCCAGAGTAAATGGCTTTATGTTGGAACAGAGAGAGGAAATACACACATTGTAAATATTGAGTCCTTCATTCTTTCTGGATATGTTATCATGTGGAACAAGGCAATAGAACTGTAAGTGCAGATTTATTTTTTTTTCATTTGTATGTGTGGTCACTTTCATAGCTGTCTTAAATTTAATTTTTAAGACTTATTTGGTTTTTCAAATACGACCAGGTCTTTTGAAGCCTTTAATTTCAGTGAATGCATTTGCAGTATTAAGTGGTTTTTTTACAGGACATTAGGAATCAGATTTATGTTGGAGACCTTAATTATATTTCATATAAAAGAAAAAAATAATGGTGTACTGTTTAACTATGAAGTTCCATGAAATACAGAAAGTCTTTAATCACTAAAATTCAGATTTTGCTACTTTTATGAGGAAAGCTTGATCTCCATCTCCTCCATCCTGTGAAGAGAATAATGGAGGATATCTGCCCTAAGATTCTACAGAGAACTTTTCTTCATTGAGCTGCGAAATCATTTAGATGAGAACGGACAGGAGGAGGTCTCTAGACCAAGCCTCCTGCTCAACACAGTGAGAATTTGAAGGTTAATTCAAACAGATCAAAACCTGATTAAGTGATAGGAAATATAATGAGTGCCTATTAAATGATAGTTCTCTAACAAGCTAAGCAAGGTGCCTGTGTTTTGGGTATGAAATGGAAAGAGACATACAAAAATCTGGGATGCATTTATGCTTCCTGCAAGTAAAAGCCTTGACAGAAATGAAAAATTCTTTCTCTGCTGGTCCCTCTGTGAAGTTCCAGCAAGAGGAACTTCTATGGGAAAGCTCAAAGTACTTCTTGCAGTTTCTGAGACATTTGTTTCATGTTGTGAGGGACCTGTAACCTCTGATAGTAAACTGAAATATACTGATCTCAGTGAACCAAGAGAACAGTCAGTAAGAACAGGGTTATAGGCCTGCAGTGTAACCCCAGTTCTCAAAAATTCCTTCCTTTCTTTTCTCTCTATTATTATTATTATTATTATACTAATCACTCTGTCCCCCAGGTTGAGCTGATGCCTCATTTTCTTTCTCCCTCTCTGCCCTTACCAAACTTCATAGGCACAGTTGTAAAAATCTAGGTTTACCTTCAAAAGGCATAAAACCAAGGATTCAAATAGCAATCAGGATTCAGTCTGCTGGTAAATCTTTCATCCAGATCTCAATTTTGGAATGTTTGCTTGTTCTGCCCCTGTGGGACTGCTTGGCTCTGGTTAGTAGTTTTGGCTGCAAAAAAGTACTGCTGGAAAACATGGTTTCCACCAGAGTATGATCATTTTGATGAGTTATTCAGGTGGAAAGTATCCTATTTTTTTTCTGTTTCTCACTTTGTTTTGGTGACATTGACATATTGGAGGGCTTTTTAAGTCCTCTATTTTAGAATGTCTACATTTACTGCATTGAGTAGATAATGTCTTTAAGTTTTTGGGAACAACATGTTTTCATTTTGTGTGCACTTGTAATTTTCTTTCCTCCAGAAATTATGATGTTTCAATTCTATAGGGAAATAGATCCAAAAGTTTTTTTATGGACTGGAAGCCTTCCACCAGGCTTCCCTTTCTAATTATTTTAAAATTCTTCTGGATAAATGTTTTAAAATTATTTTAGTGGCCACAACAAACATTTTTCATGAAAGCAGAGTAGAATGATGCCCCCCTTTCTATGTAGAAAATAAGGGTTGCTTTCTTACAAGCTTCACAACTGATTTTTTGACATAGGCTAGATGCTGTGCAATATGCTCCCTCTCTAGAACCTTCAAGGAAGCAAGCAACCCCTCCTAACTATCTTCTTTGTATTTTCTATGCAGGAAAATATCTAGAATTTCAAACTTTTCTCTTTCCATAAGTTGTAAAAGGTAATGACAACATAATAAACATAGACTTTGTTGCCTCAAGTACTTAGAGGTGCTGCATGGTTACCAAAATGGGTTCTTCTTCTAAACAGCAAGTTTGCCATGTACTGTTTTGTTGAAGGGTGAGCACAGAGGTATTGAATGAGGTATTCATTCACTACTGCTTCTAGTTCTGCCAGTCTTACAAGGATAAATTGATCCATGTAAGCTGTGTGCTTCTCTAAAGCTCCATCCTTTCCATCCAATCTTACCATGTACTCCTTGATATGGAGTGGAGGAAGTTGTCCTTGTCAATCTTTTGCAAGTGGACAGGGGATCCCATGTGTCTCCAGATTAGTTTCTCTGTATTAGAGGAGGAGGCTGGTGGGAATAATTGTGATGTTTGCCACAGCAGCCACCTTTATAAATGCTACAGTCCCTCTGAAGTTGAAATTGGGTGACTCAGTAAAGTAATTTGAATGCTCTCTGGTAATAAATTCTGATGTCTCTTCCAGTACTGTTGCTTTCCTGCACGTAAAATGGAATGTAGATTAGCTTTTAGAGGAAATGTTATTACCTTTAAATGTACTTCATGGGGATGAACTTATGACTGTAGACTTTCCTTTAGAATAGTACTGAGAAAAATGTTTGAAAGAACACTTTTATTTTGGGCCATGGGCATGTTCTGATTTGATTATATTTTTAATCTCCACATTATTTTCATATAATTTTTGCATATTTTTCACATTTTAGTATTATAGAATCATAAAATAATTCATGTTGTAAGGCTTCTCTAGAATTTCCAAGACCAACTTCCTGCTTACAGTAAAATCAGGTTGTTCTGGGCTGTATGAGTTCACAGGGTCTGTTGATGTTAGGTGCTTTCAAAGACAAAAGAAAATAGGGAAATATATGTATGTAAAATTCAGGAAAATCTTCAACCTTACCAAGAACGTAAAGGGCAATGATGCTCAGAACATTACGTTAAATTCTGAGTCAATGATAACATTTCAGAGTCTGAAGGTTAGCTTGAAGATGTTACAATTCTCTATAAAGCTTGGAAGGAAAGGGATTACCTTTGGTGCAATCATGTCTTTCAAGCTTATTGGCAAGGAAAGACCAGTAAAAGCCATTGCTCTGCTGCTGTATTCAAGTCCTCAGCTTAGATTGAGGGTTTATAATTAAAATTTTAAGCGTGTCAAGCTTGTGTATCATCTGCTCTAACAAGCCTTAAGGAGTTCATCCCTCTTCATGCAATTCTCATCCAGTTTCTAAAACTGAAGGTCTACAAACGTAACTTCTCTTCCTTTTAATTGCCCCCTCTTACTTTTCACTAATTTGTATGTACTTCTAATGAAGCCTCCATGTAACCCTCATCCTCAGAAACAACCAAATAGTTTGTCAGTGAGGCCTATCAAATGCCTGCAAGATTTTTTTTTTGTAACAATGATTCTGTTGCAGTGAAAGACTGAGGTGAAAAGGCTTGGTAGTTTGAAGACTTGAAGGGGAAACCAGTTTAAATGCAACATCTTTAGACTTTGCATATGATGCAAGAAATCTGATCATATTGTCCTGCACAGCTACTTTTACTTACAAAGTTGACATTTGGTGCAGAGGGCTTTTTTGTGATTTTCTTGTCTACTTTTGTATCTGAAAGATCTCTGGAGCACTATTTTTTTGAGTGATAGTGGTTTTATGCCATATTCAGAAGCATTTAGTGGAGATACATGTCAAAAAGATGATTGCAATATATATTTCATCATAAGCGACTATCGGCTTCTCTTAGGAGAGAACATTCAGTGAGTTTAAACAGAACCTAGTGTTAGTTAGAAATTAAGGCCTGAACAGATAATAATGCAAAGGAAAGAGATTTTTTTTTTCTTTTATTTTTTCATTCTTTTCTTTTTTAGATTGTTTTCAGAACTGAATCGTAACCAATTCTGGAAGTTACAGGAAAAATTTCCTTCTTAAATTATCTGCACTGTCTGTGTCTCAGTGGACCTGTCCTTGAACAGAGCTAAGAAAAAACACAAGCATATGGGTAGCAATTCTTGTCTCAGCCATTTCTATCATCTCATGCATCATCAATACTTCAGGCCACAATAAAGCAATCTTCTCAGCTAAGAATGAATAAATCAAAACTTTTTCACTTGTCATTTCTCTGTCATATAGCAGAGATAGTCCTTTGCCAGAGGGGTTTGAGGCTCATGATACTGTTTGGTTTTCTACTCTCTAATAAGCAAACAGTTTATCTCTTTTCCTTCCAAATGTTTGGAAACAGCTTTGGAAGAGAAAAATAGTCAATGAGCCCAGCATGTCTCCATTTGCTCCAACTACAATGAGATCAATTTTCACAGCATGATCATACATTTGGGAAAGTCATCTAGTGTTGGAAAGGAAAAGAAGGTCTTTATATGTCTCCTCTGAACTCCAAAAATGAAAAATATGCATTATAAGCCCCCAGTAAGATTCCAGTGTTTTAACACCCCACTATTTAATGAATGAAACTTGCCAAAATTTATGGGATTTGAGAGGTGAAAGAATTGGGCAGACTGGAACTGAACTATGACAGAGCCATAACTTGGTATCTCCTTTCTTAGCCCTTTGTTTGCCCATCCCCATTTTCTAAAATGGAAACTCAGAGTCAGTAGATCCACAGCAGTGAGGGAAAGCAGTGGATGTTTTCTTTCTTTTCCCCCTCTCCTAACTGCTTCTATCACTTTATAACACCAGGTTTTTATCCTTCTCAGAAATCATTACAGTACTCCAATTGTGCAGGCTATTTTTTCTTTCAAAAGGAAAATGGTTTTGATTTGATTCTATTTTGTCATAGCATACTTTTACCTGCTTTAAAGATTGTCTTGGTATTTGAAGTTCTTATGACAGTATTTAAGTCACTTAATTTCTTAGAGTGCATAAAACATTCCAGGATGATTGAGGAATACATCATCTGTGTGTTTTCCACATTTTGCTGCATTCAGATTCTACCATTGCTGAAGTCTTCTTTTTGAGCTTTCTAACTGTAGGATAAAATAATCAAATAAAAGCTTTCATCCTTACAAGTCTTTTGAAAACTGTTTTATGGTGACTGCTGTCTTAATTTCAGTGGCGTTCTGAGTAAGAGTCATGTCTAACATCATAACCACTCTTTCATTTCCCCAAATGAATACACACCAAGTAAATTAATACCTGCTGCTGTCAGGAATAACTTCTGATGAAGTGCAAAACAACTCAGAAGTATCAGTATCTTCTTAGCAAATGCCTAGTTTTAGTTCTGTACAGCTGTCATGGGAATCTTTGGTTCCATTTTTCAATTCTGCAGTCTGTTTTTTTGTGCTTAAAGGTCAACAAAGACTATGAAACATTGAAAGTTTTGTATCATTAGCTCATACTTTTTTCTTGTTCTGTTGAAGTTAGCTTTCATTTCAGAAATTTTTTGCTGCAAATCATTGCTGATAGTTTTCAGACTTGACCTTCTTTTTTTTCTTTTTTCTTTCTGCTGAGTATTGACTTGGATTTGTGTTTTATCCTTTTTGTGCTTTTATTTTCTCAGTCATTCTCAGCTGTACCCTGACTGCTATTTGGAAATGAAAAATGCCCTGCTCAACTATTTCACTTATGCCTTATTTTCACCTGCTGATTCTTCTTTATTTTTCCCTTTCTCAAGGAATAGGATCTAGTTAGTTTTTATGCAGCTGCCCAAGGCCAGCTTGAAGGAATGCCTGTACACAAGTATCTGTCATCAACAGTAGAGTGCTTTATTCACAATAGCTTCAAATCTGGTTGGTTTTCCAGCACCTCTTCGTCCTTTCCAGGAGCTGTCAGATCTCTGCTTTTGCATTTAATATAATTCAATGGCAGGGTTTTTTTTCTTTGTAAGCAGTTCCACAATGACAGTGTCCAACTCTCCAACCTTCTTGGCAACTTTACTGTAATAGCAATGAGGGGAAACAGAACATTTTATGTACATGAAAACAACTTGAGGCAAAATGGAGTTTGTGTGTAGACATTTCCCCATGCAGTATAATTTACTGTATGAAAGCAGTAATTACTGTTATCTGTAGCTCTGATTGTTTTTCATGGGTTCTATAAAATAATGTTATTGATATAATATAGTTAACTAAATAATTGCTTTGTTTAATCCTGCATGTAGTGCAGTCATGATGTCTATCCTCAAGAGAAATTGACTGTATAGCCTAATGCCTTGCTCTCCTTTTACAAGCAGCACTTCCCTAGGGCTCCAAAAGATATTGTTGTTCTTTCTATTTATACATACCTTCCTTGAGGAGACAAGGAGATGCAAGAAGGGAGGCACTGATCTGCCTTTGGCAGATAGTTCCTGGTCTTAGTGTGGCACAAAGGACAAGGTTTGGGTTCCTTGCCACAGTCCTGTATCCAGAGGGAGATAACATCACTTCAGGAGAAGCAAACCAGAGAAGATTTACTGTGTCTGTCCTTCTATATTGAGCCACCAGGCAGGCTCAGATCAATGAGAAAAAGGTCTTGCAGAACTGAGGAAGTTGCAATGCTTTCACACACAGCAATGCTTTCTCCCTTGCTCCACCTGCACTGGGATTATTTTGTATCACTTTATTGTCCCACAAACATCTCCCCCAAGATGGGACTGTGCATGTTCATCCAAAACCAAACTTTATGCTTGCTGCATCTTGTGAATATTCCTCGTTATGTAACCCAAAGAGGAATCAGTTTTGATGCAAATACTTTACTTGCTGTGTATAGAAAAAATCAATGTTTCTTGGAGCCCTGGAAAGGCAATGCAGGAGGATTGCCAGGGAATAGGCTCTACACTCCAAAAAGCTTTAGGAACATCTGTTGTCACCTGTGTGTGATCTTATCTATCACATACAACTATTTGAAAAGGATCCTTTCTGCTTTCCTGACAGAAGCCATGTTATGACTGCCAGACTTAATAGGCTCTCTACTTACTCTTACCTATGTATAAACAAAGCTGGCCTCTGTTAAGCAATCAAGGAAGTTGTAGAGGTTGGATCCTGGCTGGTTGGGAAACGTCCACCCAGCTGCTCTCTCACTTCCCATCCTCAACAGGACAGGGAAAGAAAATAAGATGGAAAAGTTCACTAATAGAGGGAAAATCAGGAAGATCACTGACCAGCTACTGTCAATGGAGAAACCAGACTTGACGTGGAAAAAATTAATTTAATTTATTGTCATTTAAAATAGAGTAGAATGGTGAGAAACAAAGACAAAAAAGAAAGCCCCTTCCCCTGAATCCTTATTTTTCCTAAACCAATGATGTATGTATGAAAACTAAAGAATAGTTTGTTGGGTCTTTTGATGGAGTGACTTACCTGACAGTCTTAAATGTAATAGAAGTTAAAGAAAAAGGAAGAAGCCAGAGCAAGCCAGGTGTTACACAAAACAACTAAACTATTAAAATAACAAAAAGTAGGGTAATATGAATACTAAGAGCATACTTATATCAAATATAGAAGACAAACAATGGGGAAAAATAAAATCTCATACATTCAGAGCACAGACTGGTGTGTTTGGTATCAACTTTGCTGATAGTGTATATAAAGCTGTTATTCAACAAACTAAAGAAGTAACTAGGTGCATAATTATTAAAACTACAATATTCCTAAAAGAAACAAAAAGTGCCTAAGAAAAAAATACCCAAACCCTACAATATTAATACAGTGCAGTAAATCCCAGGATCCCCCAACTACAACGAATTCAAGAGGAAAATGGAGGAGATTGGAAAATGTACTGTATTTAGTGAAGGTTTCCCCTTTCAGCTGAGCTTTTAGTATGGAAATTTGAGGCTAAACCCTGCAGGAATATAAGATAAAAATAAGACTGGTTGTAAAAGACAGGGGTTTTTATACCATTTACAGAGGAACAACAAGCTTTCATATACTATGAAAGTATACTTAGCCTAAAGAGTAGAGGACAACTCATGTAAGAGTTTGCTTCTACCCAAAGAGAAATTGATGCATTCTTTGGTAAGCAATGCCATATGTATCCTTCAAAGAAACTGGTTGCACAGATTTATCTAAACTGTTCCTGACTTTTAAAATTAGTAGGTACAAAGAGCTGACTAAATGGAATCAATCTTTACCTTAGAAAGACACTATGCTTTTTTCCTTTCTCCCTCCATTTGTCATGATTTTGCCAATATTCCTGGTCATGTACCAAGACTGGAATGGCCAAGCATCCAACCGTGCATCCTGGTTGGTTCAATGGCCTGGGATAGCTGCCCAACCCATTGTGCTTTGTCAGCCTCCATGTGCTTCTGCTACCATTCTGTTTGTCCCCAGCCTTCTGGGGAAACATATCTGATGTTTGCTTGCCTCTGCTCTCTCTCATGTCGTCTGTCTGTGATCTGGCTAAAAAGTGAAAATTCTTATACTGTGTCTTCTCATCTTGTTTTTTCCTCTTGTTCCCACCCTTCCTCCTTTGCCCATCACTGCATAGGCAGCATATACTCCAAACAGACCTAGTTCTTTCCATCAAAATACTCTGACCAGTTCAGACAGGTGAATCTACGTCAGAAACAGCACTTGAAACTGTCCCAAACTGTCACATGGACTCCCTCAGGACAGATGTACAAGATATGTGTAGGTCTGAGCACTGCTTGCCAACAACCTCATCTCACCCCCCAGTTCCCTGTCACTGCCTACCTGCCCTGCCTGCTCCAAGGCCTGGTGTTGTGCAAATTATATTTTTATTTCAGTACAGGTTACTCAGAAACAGAAGCTCAGCCAGAGGGGTCCCCTCTGGTAAGTTGGCTTGTATAGGAATGACAGCCAAATCTCCTGCTGTAAAAATGGTTTTGCTTCATGTCTCAGGAGAAATGGGTGCTTGTTGCTGGCACCATCAAAGACAGTCTGTATAGAATGTCAGTGGACTGTCTGTCCACTGCTTTCCTGCTGATCTCAATTCTGTGATGGGATATGCTGCAAAATGCTCTTGCAGAATCCTTGCTGGTGGAGACCTCATGTAGGAGAATAATATGCTGCATGTTCAGGATGTCTGGAGTAATTTTTCATTGTTCTCAGCTCAGATCTTTGCCTCTCTGCTTTGACTCAGCTTTGGTGCATTGACTAAATAGTTAAAATATTTAAAACATAATGTGGACTAAGTATAGAGGCCAGAGAAGAGTGTGCATGCTTTTAAGAGAGTTGGAGCATACTCTTCTGGGAAGGAGAAGCTTATGAGGCTATGCATCAGTCCACTTGAGTTGGTGTTTTAATACTTGAGTTGTCTGAGAATTTTTGTGACCACTCTCAGTCTTGATTTGGAGTCTGACCTGTAGAAGAGAGGCCAGTTTTGCTACAGTGCAGCATTCAGCCAAAGGAAGAGGCCCTTATTTTATAAAAATCCTTTGAGTAGTTCAGCTGGAGAAGCTTGTTTTGGTTTGTTTCTGTAATTCTCCTGCAAATTGTTTTAAAACTTGGAGCCTAGGTCATTTTACGGATGCTTTCCAGATAAACTCTTCACTTTATGGGCTCTGCCATTCTCTGCCATATTTTTCTCCTGATGACCTTTGGTGAACCAAGACCAGTCATGCAAGTTCAGATCCTAAGCTGAACTCCAAGGGACATGTACTCTGACCCCAGAAGGTAGATGGGAGAAAGGTCTTCCTCTGTGCAGGCCTTCAGTGTGGACTGGTGCTTGTCTTCTTGCTTTTTATAGCTGCCAGGGCCTGCAGGTCAGGTTAGACAAGAAGAAAAATCTCCATCTGTCCAATCAGTTTCCTATGATTTTGCATTTTCTGTCAGGTACTGGACATTAACAACTCAATACTAAGTTGCATATGATGTGCTTGATACATGTTGCAGAAAGGGAGGGGATGCCAAGGATAGTAATTAATTTCTCTATAGGTTTACAAAGACTCATAGGATGGGTGTTGTGGCTGAGGAGCCCCACTGAACATGCATTGTGGGTGTAACTGTGTTAGTTGGTCTGAAGATGAGGTAAGGCTTTACAGACCAGACAGAGGCAAGTTGCTCCATTTCTGAAACCCTGCTGAAGTAATGCTAAAACACTTCCTGACAGGGCAGTGTAGGTGAGGTTACTGAAACCCTTTCTTTAGTGACATTGGAACTTGGTGAGTCATGCGATCAGTATCTGAAATGAATCCAGTGCAGACTTTGTAAATCCTTGGCAAATGAGCCTTCAAATGGAGCAAGTAAGGAGAGAGGGTCAGAAAGAGATGGAATAGAGAACAGAAAAGGCAAAAAAGCTGTAAGAATGAGAGAGGAGGAAAATTACTGTAATAGGAAGAATACTGAGATTTGAAAAAAAAAATGAAGGAAGGATTCATAAAGAAAAGAGAATCTTTGCCTTTAATGGCAAAAAGGAAATAGAGGAGAATGTTAAAAGATACCTATGACTACCCTGTCAGGCTTTTTACAATTATTTTTAAACCATTGGAGGTACATGTTAGCACACCTAGAAGCTGAAGTATCTAGCTCTTCTTACAAAAAAAAACATTCAGAGATTTTAATTGATTTTTGTATTACAGATCCACCAAGACTCACCCTGGCCCAGTTGTACATTTAAGCGACAGCCCAAGAGATGAGGGAAAAGTGAGTACAACCAATGGTATAAAATTTTGCAGCATTTCATAGCCTTTATTTGCCTTACTACTCTTTCCTTTTGCTTACTCACTGATTTTATCATCTGCTTTCTTTGTATGTTTGCAAGGAATTTTAACTATCTTACTGTTCTTAAGAAAAAAAATTTTCTTTGTACAAATTAAACGAGTAAAGATTTGTGATGCAGACAACATACTGTACTTTGAAATCTAAATGGTTCTGTTTAAAAAAGCTTGACTAAGTAAGGTTTGACTAAAAGCTGTATCATGACTTTGGTGCTTGGAGAAACATGCACTTATGAAGGCATTATAATAAGTTTTTATAAGATAGGAAATCTTTTCTTATAGAAGAATTATCATGATAATAACCCAAGTTTGGAACTTGCTGCTGTTTGCAATTCTCAACTCTGTTCACTGTGCACAAGTGGAAACCAAACATACAGTCAGAGCATTAGGGTTGTTACTGATACCACCAGGAGGCAAAATCAGAACTGGCTTTCTTTGTATGGCAGCTTTTCAAAGATGAAATATGATTGACAGAATTCTGGTTCTATTACAGCTTTTTTTTTTTTTTTAAATGTGTTGCTACTGATATTTGAGCATTTTGCCTGCATGGAAAGGGTATTTAATTCTCCATTGGTTTTGATCATTTTTATTGACTGCATTTCAGTGTATATTTATAAAGTACTGCATCTTCCAAATGGTGTATCTGTTTGACAGTGTGCCTCACATAACAGCTAATAGTTATTAGAAACTGGCAGCAGTTTGAATTTCTGATACTGATATGGGGGATAATATGCTGGAATTATGTGTACCTAGAAAAGCACTGATGACTGCATCTGATTTTCATTTGCATCACTTGTCCTTGGACTTACCCATATTGTGAAGGGAACGGTGAACCAACCCTCCAACGACTCACATGGCCTCTCTGAGCCTTTCTGGAAGAACCAGAATAGGTCAAGCAATTTAGAATACTGTCAAATAAAGTAATTAAGCATATTGAAGTGTAGTGCTGCAGCCTCAAACAAGAAGCCATCAAGAAATCCCGTTTAATTATCTCTGACAAAATACCTGGTGAGAATAAAGGTTTATTGATGAGACATCATTCTTGTTTGCTGGCCACAACAGAAGTTGCTGCTGAGCTACCTAAGGCACATAGTGTAGGAAAAAAGGGTACTAAAAAAAATGGTCTTGTCAGTGAAGATTTTTTACAGGAATGCCATGCACTGTGTCCAAACAGAAACCTAAAAATATTTTTCAGCAGAGAGGGAGAAGACGAAAAGGACCCAGGCAAGAGAGTTAAAAGAGAACTGGCTTGGGAATACAAGTGCTTGTTGCTCAGAGGGCACATGGGAGACATCTGGGCACTGATGAAGTACTAACATTCAAAGAACAACAGCAAATTCAGACAAATGCCTATGAAAAACAAACATTGAATATTTATGGGGAGCAGTAGTAGAAAATGTAAGGTATACTAAAACCATCTCAATGCAGCTGTTTATATCGATAGGTTGAGAGTGATGTAAAGAATGAATTGGTACTAACAAAATACTTGCAGTTTTGCAGAATGTAGAATTGATTGTGTTTACAGGAAAATATCAGTAAAAGGTACACAGGTGTAGAAGATCCAAGCATTAAATCAATAGACAATTCTAAGTTTAAAAAATTCAACAGTGGAGAAATAAATTAAACTACATTTTTCAACTTAGTCTCATTAAACTTTAGTTAAGAATGCAGAATAAATCAATCATTATTCAGAATGAGGAAAAAATGGGGGGAAAAGCAGCTCCTGGTACTTTTACTGTTTAACATGGTCATATATAGCCTAGAAAATAGACTAAGTAGTGATGTCACCTGGTTTGCTGGACTTTAGGAGGCTGGGAAACTCAACAGTAAAATGGCAGGTTAAATACTGTCTTTTTAAGTATTTCAGTGTAAATGATGGCAAGTGGTACATGTAGGGCAAAATATTTCTGACTTTAAATATAAAACAATGGGTGTGAGCTGATGATTCCTGTTTGGTATCAAGAGCTTTGAGTGATGGTTGATAGTTCAATGGAAATGTCAATCAGCTCAATGCTCAGTAGTGAACAATAAAGAAAATCAAAATTAGGCATTATGCAGAGAAGAATAGAAAACAAAACAAGGCTATTAAAGAAATGCATTGTTGACCTGCCTGCTGATTACTGAGTATCATACTTGTCCTTCTACGTCCAAAATGAACATAATGCTAAAAGAAATTCAGAGAAGGGACTGCATTTTCTATATGAGAGAAAACTTAGTGAGACAGGGAGATTCTATATGGAAAAGACCTGATTGTGATTCCAAGTTTGAAAAAATCACAGTTGATATTAAGAGGATGGAAACAGCTCATAGTCTCTTTCAATACAAAAACTAAAAGGATACCAAATTAAGCTGACAGGTCAGATTCCAAACAGGACAATTAAGTACTTTTTCAAATGTGCAATGGGTAGAACCTATGAAACTTTTTCCAAATGCTATTGTGTGTGCTGAAAATGTACTGATCACAAGGAAGACTAGAAAAGTTAACACAGAAGAAATCCATGGGAAGGTAACTGATGAGATTTGCTGAATTCTCCTAAAAGGTTCTTAAAGATGAGGTTAAACAGGACCATGTATAGTTGAGGAGATGGCTATACTTGAATGAGAAAATTACTTAGACTGAGAGAATATGTGAGAATGTTGCAAACACTTGTCTTCTTCCCATATTATTTAGTATTTGCTCTTGGCCATTTCAGTACAAGATACTGTCAGAGGTAGACTTTTATCTAATTTAGCAGAGGTATTCTTAGATAAAATAGCTGTTTGATAGTAATTCCACATACTTTGCTAATCTCCACAGCTCCAAGCTAACCAAAGACCACCAAAATGTATTGGAGGCAGAAGTCAGACTCCACACATCACATCATCATAGGCAGCAGATAGAAGTGTTCTTTGCATGTGTTTCAGGAATTTTTTAATAGTAGGTACAAATCAGTCATAATCATTACTCAAAATGCAGATGTTCTTGTACTCTACAAGGCTACTACTCTACAAGTGCTTTGCCAAGAGTCCAGTGGTATAGCCTTCCCTGGGGTATTACAAAGTTGGTTATAGACCTGGGAATGTTTTGCTGAAGTAAATAAGTATTTCTTCTATGAACACTGAGTGGTTCAGAGTCCTGAAACATAGTCAGACCTTTCAAAGTCTAGGACAATCATAAGAGCTCTATTTGAAAGCCAGGGGGGTTTGTTCTCTGGCAGTACTTTCACCTTTTTCATTAAGATCCTTTGAATTCCTAAAAGTTCCAGTTTATTTCATTGACTGGTGGTGGGGTTCCTTGTGCCAAAAGAGTGAATGTAATTCAGAATTACTTATGCCATTCAAAACTTCTCCAGAGTGGCTTCCAGGCAAGCTATCTATGTAGGCTTTGGAGACAAGTCTCTTTTATGAATCTAACAAGCTATGACTGGAAGACAAACATCAAAGAGAATTTAGGCATTTAATGTATCACTGAAGAACAATTCGGGGACCAAGTGATTAAGTTCATGAAATAAAACTGTGTCTGCCAAATCAATTAATAAGTGTACATTAGAGATAGACTGGAGTGCACAGACATTTATAAGTGGCAGATCTGTAGCAAACATGATTTTTCTTGCTGACAAAGGAAAAGACATTAACTGCAATGATCTGCAGTTTCCCAGCAAATGGAGAAAGCTTAATAGGAAAAGGTTTAATGTTATTTACAATTAGCTGGTGGGCTAAACTTCCTATCTCTGAGTCTGAGTTCTGAGATCTAATAATACCTAAAACAACAAGCCTGTTTGGCAGGCTTGCTTGCTTGGGATTTTTTCTCCAGCTGTTTTGTGTTACCAGGACAAGGAAGGGGCTTGCTGTCATGTACTAGAATGTAATTAGCTGACTGTGAAAAAGAAATTTCCTCCCATCATCAAAAGCATTTGATGAAGAATGATTTAAGTCAAAATGTGAAACAACTCCTCTAAACAAGGAAGATCTTGCCAGGACTTCTCTCTCCAAATTCTGTCCTATGTTCTGCCTTTTTTGTAACCTAATTAAGCATGAGTAATTAAATGAAATGCCATGAAAGGCAAGATAAATCTTTGGAGTTTTCTCCATCCTTGACTCCTTTTACAGATACTGTTTTTCTTTCTCTAGGTTTTCCTCTCCAACTTCATTTATGGATGGTTTGCTTTTTACTTCTATTACAGAAATAGAGCCTGTCTTATAGATCTCCCAAGTGATCACTATGACCAAGAGGAGTGGGAATGTTTGAGTTTCCTATGGTTCAGACAGATCAGAATCCAGACCATCACAAATATCCTGGCAATGAGATTAATCCCATTCATCCAAGATGGAGTTGTGGCTTTAGTGCTGTACCACAGTGTTAGTACTAAAGCAGCATGACTACTGTCTGAACAAAAAGAGAGATTTCTGACTATGCAGCAAATGTCTTTGCCTTTATTTCTTCCCTGAAATTATACTTTGTAACTTGCAATTCTTTAGTGCAGTTGTGCATTAAGCAATTCAGCAATAGTGCAGGTGAAATGCGGCCTCTGATAAAAGGTATTTAACCTTTTAGTAATTACCTGGAGCATGATATCTTTGCAAAAGAGAGGGATAAAAATCAAAAGGCAAGCCTGCTTCCCCAGGGAAGAAAGGCATATTAAGAAACATGGCCACATACTAAATGCTTTTCAATTCCTTCCCTTTTCTGAATATATTTGTATAAAAGCTGAGGTGAAAAGAATATTGGTAGATATAAACTGAATGTGACTGGTTTGGTACCCAGTGTAATGCCCAGGTGCAAGTGCTTGTTGTGATGACAGTAAGGAGGGCACTCAGACTCCATAACTTACTAAAATACTTTTGTTGGAGTGAATACAAAAAGGAGGGTGGGAACCCCAAGCTGTGTAGCATGGGATGAACCTCCAATAAAGGCATGGCACCATCCTCTGTGAAGAGGCTCTTGCCAACATTTTGGTCTTTGGAGATCCCAAAATATATTTTTTTTAAAGCGCCATATCCATTTCTACTGTCAAGCAAAAGGATGTTCACATGAGACATGCTGCCTTACATTAAGATGAGGGCACAAAGGTGCTGCCCTTACCTTTATCAAGTGGGAGGGGCCTACAAGGTCCTTTAGAAATAGCAGCTAAGTTTTTACCCTGTGGCCAAGAGATATGAGCAGGCCTGACAGCCAAGTGCTGTGTGCAGCACAGCACAGCCCAGACCTGCACCTACTCAAGTGAACTGCTGTGAGCATCACTAACTCCTGGATATACAAATAGCTTCCATTGGGGATTGCTATACCAACAGTGCAAGCAGCTGCAGTGAGACCCTCCTTGTTCACAGTGTCAATGGCAGCCCATTGTCTCAGAATACCATATGGCATCCTGACACAAGAGCTATCCAGTTAGCTGCATGCTTTCTGACTCTGACACAGAATCCCAGATGGAGCCATCCAGAGCAAAAATGCTAAATATTCTGGAATTTTTCCAGGGCAGTTTGAATTTTTTTCAGGAGAATAATTATTCAGGAGCATAAGTAATTATTGTTTGTATTCAGGTATTAAATATATTAACTATAAATAATTTCCAGATTAGCTAAGAGATTCCACAAAAGGAATGCTCTCCTGTCAATGAAAAGAACCATATCCAGTAGAACTGAGAGTATTCCCAGGCTCTTTTGTAGCAGTATTGATGTATCAGTTATACTTGGAAAGAAAGTGATGTTTTGTTTAGCAGCCCAGCCAAATTTCATTTTTAGGACTCATGCAAGCTAAAGTAAGTGATAGCAAGGATGCTGTTAAGGTTTCTCCTGCTAAGAGATTGTCTTGCCATTATTCTTCACAAATTCTTTATATAGAAACTATAAATCCTTGCCTGCATTTTGTGATGTATCTGTTTACAGATGATGAATAACTGCAACTATCATTGCCAGTTTTATAAAATATTCTATCATAGAAATGTGAGTCTGCCAGTTTAGCCATTTTCAGTCTTTATGTCCAGAACAGGTTCTTAAGAAGACAGATTCTATGGGAAACAGTTTCCAGGACACCTAAATAAGCTAGATGTGGTCTTGTCCATAAGATCTGAAATTAATTCTGTTCAAATGAAGAGTAACTCTACAGTACCAGATCAATATTTCACTTCTTCTCAGTGGAGACAAGGAGATATGATTGTGTTCATTCTTATTTTTCTCCTGACTATTGTTTCTATTCTCTTTCATATTTTCAGAAATCTTTGCTGGTATTTCTCTGGTGTGCATGATGACATGAAGTCCCAGTTCTATAAGAAGTAAAAATTGACATATCAGTTAATTTATTTTAATTATTGGAATGCAAGCAATTTATTCTCTGCTGTAGGAGTCCTTGAGACTGTTTTGAAGCAATAGCAAACATAAATAAAAGGAAAATAAGTAGCTGAATGAAAGTTTAATCTGGTGATTCTCTTGGTTTGAAGTTATTTAGGTGGTATCTTAGGTGTCAAACATTTTTTCTCCAACAAGGGGAGGGAAAGTAAGACCTGGTAGGAACATGCTACCATCTTTGGTTTTCAGCAGATATGCAATTGAGAAGACTGTCCAGGTGCATAATCATCCAGGGGAAAAAAAGGTGTTTAAAGCCCTTTTTTTTTCCATCAGATCTTAAATTGTCAGCAATGTGAAGTAATTATACTGAAAGATAATTTGAAAGCAAGGTATTATGTTTAGGGCAAATTACAATCTTGGCCATCACTTTGTTATTTCTTTTTATATTATTCAATATTTATATGTACCTTTTGAATCAGGAAATGTAATTGTGGTTTTTTTTCCCTCGTGCAGCTGTTGATAGGCTATGAAAATGGGACCATCGTGTTCTGGGACTTACGATCTAAAAGAGCCGATCTGAGAGCTTATTATGATGAGGTAAGCAATTTCCATTAATTCAGCAAAGCCATTATTCAGCAGTTTGCCATATGTCTTACCAAGCAGATGGATGTTTATCTAAAGGCATTGCTGGTTCTGGAAATACTGTTTGTGCTATGCTTTTTGGGAAAATTACTGACAATAGAAATCAAAGTCTGAAATCTCTAGTTCTGATGCTTCAAGCTCTCATGAGTGTACTGTGAAACAGAATGTCCTCCCCTTGATCCTGACAAGTTCATCAACTTCTCTGTGGGGATCCTCAGTTGAACAGAGTCTAGCAATGAGCTGACCTGAGATATAGCTACAATAGGAATTACATAACCATCTCTACTGGGTATATCTAGAACATTCATTAAATGGAATGAATGGAAGATTAATTGCCTTGTACAGCTGTTGATATTGCCTAGTATTTAAGATCTGATTAAACAGTTTTCAAAATTATATTGTCATAGTTATCACACAATTGTCTCTTTTCATTTGTAAGCAGCCTGTGTTAACCACAGATGCAGTTCTTTATCAATAATCAAGCTGCTTGAGAAATAGATATATTCCTAGTTAGTATAATTTTAGCACTAGCCCTAGGAAAGAATATTCTTTGTTCTGCCAGTCCTCTAAAGTTCACCATGGATGAACATGAATGCTACTACAGCTGAAGGTAGAAAAGGACATTTTCTTTAAAGTGATCCTGGCAGTAATTGGTTTCCTGTAGTTCTCTTTCCTTCTTCATCTTGTCACCTTGCTATGTATAAGGAGTGTATACCCATTTATTTCCCCTCTAAAAAGCAATCTAAATACATATGGATCCTGTACTCTTTCAGACCTGCTGTCAGAGACACATTAAAGCTACTCTGAGCTTCAAGGTTAAGTTTCTGAGCATCAACATAGCAAATGTTTCAAAGGACAAGTTTGAATAGGCCAGCACTTAAGCCTCAAGACGTGCCCACTGAATTGTCTCCCAGTGACAGTCTGCTTTTGCAAACACTTATGAAATTACACCCCTTCTATTACTTAAGGCTGAACAACTTCTTCCTTTCACAGGTCTCTTCAGGAAGGGTGGGGATGGGCATGTGTGTTTGCTGCTGTCCTCTCTTGTACTCAGAATGAGACTACATGAAGCAGGATCTTCTTAATGCTGGTTCCTCTTTTTTCTTCATTTTGAGACAGAGTGGGTGGATGTTGAAAATTCCACATACAATTTAGATTTAGTTGTTCCACATTTTTCAATACTGTTCTCAGGAACTTTTTTTGCCTTCTTATCAGTCCCATGCTTTCTTCCTCAGTGGTTATTTGCTATGTCAGTACTCCACTTTGTGCAACTTGTTCTAGCTTCTAACATACTGAAATAATTGCAAGATTCTTATTTTGTTTTTAAAAGGATTGTGTGACTAGGCATTTTACTTTACTCCAGACTTTCAGGCTCCATGTTCATAATGTTCCAGACCTGCTAGAATTCCCTCAGGGAAGCCACTACCCTTAGGGAGCCAATAAAAAGGGATCTTTCTGAAATCCTGGGTTACATGTGCCACTTGGCATTTTGCAGCAGTCCAAATTATCAAGCCTAAGCCTCATGTTATGGGTTGGCCACCAAAGATCACAATCCAGAAGTCATTGCTCCTGCTCCCCTTCACCATGCTCTCTGGACTGATGGGAAGCCTCTGTGCCCCATGATGTCTGACCAATCTCTCAGTATTGTTCTGGCACTGAGCCAGAACAGTTCCAGTTGCAGGCTATCTGTTAAGTCTCAGATAAATTCCTGTAAGTGTTCTGTATCTTCATTGAGTACAAAAGTGCCTCTTTGCATGAGTTCTGAATTAAATTAATTCACCCTCACTTTTCTTACTATCATTACGATTTTCATCTTCTCAATGGTGATATGCATGAGATATTGAGGTCCTTCCAATCAATGCTCCTATACAATGCCTTCTATAAAAGGCTTTCCTTCCAAGCTCTTTTATAATTTCCTGCAAAAGTTTTTTTTTCCATAAAGTGGTATAAAAAGACAGCATATAAACAAGACAGATCTTTCAAATGAATCTCAAGTTGTTACTGATAGTTGGCAAACCCACAATCCAGCCATCTCCCTCTGCAGGCTTTAGAAGTTTGCATCAACCCCCATTCAGAGCTGTCTGAAGCAGTTGTCATTTTCACTGGAGCTCATCCCAAAATGAAGATGCAGAGTTCTTAGAGGCATTTGCCAAATGACAACTCCCTACCTTTGTCTAGCACTGTGCCACTATGGAAGTATCAAATTGGATGTGGCCCTTGCTGTAATGGTCCTGCAGTACTACGAACACAAAGGACTTTTAGCATTCAAATAGTAAGATGAGACAAGCCTTGCTCAGTCCAAAGTATGGTTAAAAGTGGTACTAAAGACCCTCAGTGGTGAAGGTTTGTGGTTGGGAAGGAACTGAAATGGTGTTAGGCATGCTTAATTTTAGTACATGCTGAGTATGAAAGAAGATGGAATGTGTATGCAACCACTGTGGGTATTGCAGAAGGAGAAACATACCTAATCTGGAGTGAGATGCTTTGTGTGCTTACACTGTGTGAATATTCACATGAACCACCCACCATGAGTAACTCCTGTTCTAAGGAAATAACTGCTCCTTTTGTGTGTGGATGCTAAAGTGGATCTGAATGCTAGACATAATCTAGCAGAGAGAAAATATGGGACTTGTTCAGGACCATCTTTCAGAATTACTTGTGACTTGCAGCTGAGACCTCCAAAAACATTTCTGTTTTTCTTGCCCATTTTGTGGCAAAGTCTAACAGGTCAGTTTGAGTTGCTGCTATGCCAGCTGGCTGTGCCAGGATCATCCCACCTCAACTGCCCTCCAGGGGAGGTTTATGCTGGCAGGTGGTGCCTGGTCACAGAGAGGCAGTTTAACAAGCAGCTCAGTACAGTTTTTAGCTAGTTGCTAGCTTCTGCTCAGACACAGTCAGTGGCTGTAACCATGTGAAATGTTTCTAAGTGTGACAACACATCAAAACCAGATTCAAATCTGGCATGATAGCAAGCATGAATGAGCTCATGTCAGAATTAATTTGCATGAGGATAGACATGCCTTCAGTGTAAGTGAAGCAGTGCTCCCCAGAGAGCTAAGGTTATTCTACCTGAGGGCAACAACATTGGACTCTGCATGAACCATCTTTCTGAGTTGTCTTTTGTTACTTCAGTCATAGTTCGGTTTCTTCTGGTTATTTAAGAGGTATTGTATACCAGCTCCCTCTCTGGAAGGTAGAAGTTTGGGTGATACCCATTTGTCACCAAAAATAAATACCTAGAGTTCAATTTTCTTTAGCTCCATTTTTTGCTTCCTTTTTGGCACTACTATTTTAGTAGTTTAGTGTTAATCAAGCATTCATATACAAGGGTGTCAGATTCCTGTTAAAACATCTGGGTCATCTTAATGCAAACTCATTTGTGGCTCTGCTGTCCAGACCCAGGGGCTGAGTAAAGCTTTGGTAAAGGGTCGTGGACCTTTGGTTGATTTCTTCTGATACTCTCTCCAGACCATGAGCTGTAACCAACATAACAATCAATATAGTGATTAAAAGAGGAAAACCAACAGGGAGCTTTAAATACTGACCAGTAGCACTTAAGCAAAATTAATATGAACAGCTGCAATGCTGACTTATGAATACCCAGGCATGATGTTAAGTCATGATGTTAAGTCATTTGAATAAATCAGGTAAATGTCTATATGCAATTTTAAGTGCGTGCAAGGCCTTAGCATTTCCTAACTCTGGAAATTTATTAAGTTGCATTCAAAAATAGATCTCTTTTATTTACATTTACATAAAATTATATTTTGGTTTTTGCTATTTAGCAGTGAACATTTCTGGAAGGGATATGGATTCAAGGGAGAATTCTGTGAGTTTGTGCTTCTGTGAGGAGTGTGTGAGGAACTGTGGTACAGAATGAATGTTTTGTCACAATATGGCTTTTGTTAGTTTCTAGCACATATCAGGGAAATTGAAGGACTTACCCCATTATCCTTTCCAATAGTTTGATGTAACAATGGATATTTTCTACTAATTCGTTCCACTAATTATGCACAAAATACTAAGAATGGTGTAAGTAACATTCACCATGTGGTTCTTGTAGCATGCATAGCATGCACAAAGGAGTGTGATATTCCTCTCCTCTGACTCACTATCTCTTCCAAAACTATCTTGCGTCATTGTTTTGGTAATTTTCTATACCAGTGAAACAGCCCTGGATTTTTTAGTGTTTTGGTTTTGACATTAAACATCCCAGATTTCTGTGGACTTGCTCTGCAGCTGAAGTATGTGAGAATGCATGTGGAAATTATCATCCAAGAATAGTGTTTTACTTCCTCTGGGGAAGAATCTGTGTGTGGTACCTGTAAAGATTTTTACACAGAATTACCTGTAAATTTACCAGATTAAATACTTCTAAGGAGAGCTATGAGACATATTACAACTGCATTGTATGGCCCTTGTTCTTACATTTTTACCTTAATACCCTTTTCCTTCCAATTTGGCCTGATTCAGTACATGCTTTCTTATATTACCGTGTTACATAAGCCTT
This sequence comes from Melozone crissalis, assembly GCF_028551555.1. NCBI lineage: Eukaryota > Metazoa > Chordata > Aves > Passeriformes > Passerellidae > Melozone > Melozone crissalis. The sequence continues at coordinate 14,768,817 of NW_026535786.1, read as the reverse complement.
TATGATGAAATATGGATTACAGCCATCTGTTGCTAAAAAGTGATGGTAATGAACTTCAGACAAAAGGAACTGTCCAACTCTTGATATACCAATAGAACAATATAATCTGAAGTCATACATGGAACTATCATTAGTGTAAACACTGTATTCCATTCCAGTCTCAAGTTCTGCTTTCTTTTCTGTAGGCTATTCATTCTGTTGCTTGGCATCATGAAGGGAAGCAGTTCATGTGTAGTCATTCTGATGGCAGCTTGACCCTATGGAATCTGAAAAGCCCTAACAGACCATTCCAGACCACAATTCCACACGGTAATTCTGATAGTTAAAATGTGTAACTGAGAAGCAAAACAGTGTTCTCAATGCTGCTTGCTAATATGTATGTTTACTTAATTTTTCCTTGTAGCCCAGATGTTGCTTCTTGCATAAATATTTTGATCTGAAAAGTAGCTGCAAATTATTGTAAAATCAGTAACTTAGATCAAACTTTTTATTGTAATTGGTGTCGTAAATACCTCTTTCTGATTTATATTACTCTAATGTCTTACCCAATTCCTTTTAAGAGCCTACTGATGGTCTGTGAGACCCTCAGGCTCTTTCTTTCTTTCATGGTTTGTACTTACAGACTTTTATGAGCGATTTTCACAACAGATTAAAATGTTTTGTAAAAGGTACTGTGGTGTTTTTCATGGGGATGGTATAAGGCTTCCCAAAGAACTGCAATGAAGAATTTAAAGGAGCCATAGTAAGAGATGGCTTTATCTTTATGTGTGGGACTTTATATGAAATTGCTTCCTAAAAATTTGGTTCAAAAGTATTGACACCATTGTAAATGAGTACATTCCTTTACTGAGAAAACTGGGTAGAGAGGGAGGAAGAAGTCAAGATCTAAATAGGCCCAAAAGGATTTAGCATTTTCCTAATTTACCTCTGTTTTATAATTTTTAGTCATAGAATTCTATAATGTCACAAGGGAGCTCTTAGCCAGTGAGATGACCAGATCAAGACAGTCCTGATTTGATGAGTAAACTCTGGACATTGGGCACTTGAACACTTCCAGCAAAAAATTGCACAACCTCTTTGGGCAATATCTTTTGGTATTTAATGACCTGTGTGGCACAATTTTTTGGTTAATATCTAACCAGAATTTTCCATGACACAGCTTATGTCCTTTATCTCCCATGATAGCACTGTGCACCTCTGAGAAAAGTCTGGATCCATCTACGCTGTATCCTCCAGTCAGGCTGTTGTCAAAAGCAAGCATAGATTTTCCAAAGCAACAAACTCAAAATGGCTTTTTTTTTTAATTGCAAGTGACTTTTCTCTGATTGGAAGAAAGTACTGAGCCATAATTTACTAAGAACTATTGAGTTTCAGTTGTTCAGTTGTTCATTTAATTTTATCACTCAACTAGGTACACTCCAAAGCATGTAATGTTTTGTCAACAACAGGAATTAAGTCAATCTAAGAACGTCTTAGGAAAAAATGAAGCTGTTTATGGTCATTATGTGTTCAGAAAAAAAGGCTTATAATTAGTCTGATTCATTCATTATTAGTTAAGTTTCATACTCAGAAATCTGCATGGTTTATAGATGTCTTTGAAGTGTGTTCTGTGGTTCTTTAGATGTGGCAGTAAAAACACAAAGACATAATAAATGTAATTAATTTAGAAGAATGCGTATTTTGTGGAAATAGGAGCTAATACTTCTAATCTTTTGTAGCTTTAAAGTTCCTTCTTTTGTTTCTTACACAGTTGTTTCGATATATATGTTTCAGTTTGATCATTCAGTTCCATGTTTTAATAGTTTCCATGTTCTTTCTTTCCTTAGGAAAAGTTCAAAGAGATGGAAAAAAACCTGAATCTTGTAAACCAATTCTTAAAGTAGAGTACAAGACCTGTAAAAACAGGTTTGTTTTTAATTCTGTAATTAACTCAATATTACATTCTGGAGTGTAAGTCCTTTTAGAATCTTCTCCTGCTTTCTTTTAACAAACCTATTTGTTAATATTTGCAGATACTAAACCTATAATGTAAACTTGTATGTACTATGTAGACTTATACTTGTTTATTTTTTTAATACAGTGAACCATTTGTGGTATTTTCTGGTGGACTGTCATATGATAAGCCTTGCCGAAGACCAAGTTTAACAATCATGCATGGGAAAGCAATTACAGTTCTTGAAATGGATCATCCTATAGTTGATTTTTTAACTCTTTGTGAAACCCCATATCCAAATGGTGAGTTTATTGGGAAAAATACAATTATGGAAAATATAAACGAAGGGATCTTTCCTCATACATTAATCCCATCCCAGGGACTTCCATCCTAATATTTGTTTTCATCTCAAGAAAACTACATAACTGAAAATACCTGGAAGTTGTTTGCATTCTCAATGTAGGAAGTGAGTAGTGAATGGACAATAAAGCGTGCATAAATCTCCAAGTATAGGATTTAAACCCGTGGGCTACTGTGAGAAAACATTGCTATTAATCAAAGATAGGTGCTTGTATTTCTGAAATTTTTCATCATTTGCAGCTCACTAAATTATGAAAAATTAACTATCACTTACCTGCAAAAAAGTTCTTACACTTCAGCATGAAATTAACTGTTTAAAATATTATGTTTGCTCTACACTGCGGGGCTGCCAAGTTCTGAAATACGTTGTCAGAAAGTTCCAGAAAATAAATTAAGGAAAGCTGTAAGTCAAAAAGAAACTAACTTTAGCATTTTAAGCCCTCAAGCAGAAAAGTAAAATAAATCTTATATACATAGCTAAACCAAGTACACATTAAAAACATTTAGTAAGGTGTATATGTGCTTCAATATAACGCAGAAATTTAATTTCCCATAATCAGAGTTGCTTTGGGACTTCATTTAACTGTGTCAGATACTTCCCAGTACTTAGGTTTTGTAGCATCTTCCCCCGCTCACAGACCAATATTTATACATTTTGGTTTAACTCGTGTTATTCATAGCCAAGTATAAAAACAGGCAAAAAATAATGTGCATTCATAGCAGGACTGAAAGGAAGATGAATCATTTGCTCTCATTTACTCGTCCTTTTGGCATCACCCATCTGAACAGTTTATTCTGAGCTTGCACGTGCTGGAATGATTTACTGCTGTTGAAAAGAAAGTCATAATTTCACATTTATATTTTTTTTTATAAAAAATGTAGATTATAAAAAGTATGTAAATGAATATATTCTATGCATCAGGGGAAGCGTTTATTTGTCATCTTAATTTTTTAGTTTTGATAAATAAAGAGAATTGTATAAAAAAACCAAGCCATGTAATCCCCTAAAGAGTGTGCAGGAGGAAGGGGCATGTTATTACCTGAATTGAAAACAGCAGACTAACAGGATTCCTAGGGAATATTCTCCTTGAGTCACCTCAGAATTGGGGGCATTGTGTATCAGGAAGTGTCCTGCACAATCTGTTTCTGAAGAGCAGTTGTACACAGTAGAAGTATTACTTTTGGACAGCAAAAATACTTTTTCTGTGTAACAATTGGATTCAATAATGCAATGATACACACAACTTATTCATATTCTACTTCTTTACTTTCAACATAGCATCATGCTGGCAGGCTATAATACTCCAATTCTTCTGCTTTGTAAGTTTGCCAGCAGTACTATCCAAAACTAATTTCCTACTTCCTCTCTGGCCCTAGTTTCCAGCTCTGGCTGGTTTGTGCATATGTCAAGGGTTTATACCTCAAAGCTTCTAATATACTGTGAAAATTTAAAGAACATAAATATTGCTGGCTTGCTTGCTTCAAATGGCTGATAGGAGAACTCCATGTCTTTTATACTTGATTCGTTGCTTACAGAATTTCAAGAGCCCTATGCTGTAGTTGTGCTTTTGGAAAAAGATCTCATTGTCGTTGACCTGACACAAACGAAGTAAGTATAAATGTTTAGATTAAGTTATTTGTGTGTTTAATTGTCCAGTAAATTACCATAAAATTCAAAATCATTTAACTATCCAAAAGCATTCACTCTTGGAAATAACTCTTGCTAAGTATTTACTTCCACTTTAAGAGCTAAGTTCATCTAATGAACAGGAACTTATGATAATAGTTGTTCTTGAAGTTTGGAATAAATCTAAATCTGCCGTCCTTTCAGCACAGCCCTCAAGCATTCATTCAATACCAAAGTTAAATGATATTTGAACACATATGTGAACTGGAAATAAGATTCAACAACTACTTTTATGCATGTCTAGCCTCAGTATCTTAATAAATAATGGCATTGTTTTATATGGATCTACAGAATTACTTCATGATCCAGTTGCTGGTTTAAATGACAAATAGTTCTTTCATATCAGAATCAATGTTCCTATCAAAGAGGAACTCTACATCATCTAAAGCATATTCCAATTATTTATTTTGTTATGCCTCTAACACTACCAATAAAGGCCATCCACATTCACACTGGTGTAACAGGGAACAGATTTTGCTGTCAATGTATTGGAAAATGTTAAGTGAATCATATTCAGATCTCATTTACTTTAAAGAATAATTCCGATCATCTCAGCAGTGTAAAATGGACATAACTGAAATCAGTACCCAATTTCCTGTGTTTTTCAATTGTGAATAGCATTGTATAATGTATGAAAAGTGAGGATTTCCTCCTTATCAGCTGTTCAAACTGATGGAAGTGAGAAATAAACTGAGATCTACTCATCTGTTATTGCAATTTTTCATTGTATAATCAGAAGTCTACCAACCCAATAAGCTAAGATCTTCAGTGTAAAATCCACGCTTGTAAAAATAGTTTGTAGTTCATAGTACATGTCATATTCATGAAACTGAAACTTCTGGAAAATTTGTCACTTCTATATAATAAGATTTTGAGATGTCAGAAGAAAATTCTTGTTCATTCATAAAGGTAGCCCTTTTACCCTTAGGGATTATTTATGTAGGATTCTTGTCTTGTCAAATTTTTATGTCTTTATTTTAGTAACTACACATTATTATTGATATTAAAAACAATATGTAAGTTTGAATAAATAAGGGAAAATATATTTAATGAGTAGTGATTTTACTTAGATTTTGTTATATATTTTAATATAAGAATATGTTTTATTCTATGGCTCAGTGTGTCACAGTGCTTCTAATAAATTGTCTTCCTTAACTAGTTTTCCAATCTTTGAAAATCCATATCCTATTGACATTCATGAGTCACCTGTTACCTGCACAGAATATTTTGCGGACTGTCCTCCAGATTTGATCCCTGTACTCTATTCTGTAGGAGCAAAACATAAAAAGCAAGGATACAGCAATAAGGTAAACAAAACCAATATTCTTGTTTTTAAGCAAAGGAAGTAGATGTGTAACCTATGTTTTTATAACCTCTTACCATATTATTTTTGTTTTACTCCTTTAATAATCACTTTAAGGATAGTCCAACCAGCAGCTCAGCAGCCTGATTACAGTCCCTCAGAAACATGACCACTCAGAAACATGACCCCCCCAGTATTTGTCCCTCAGAAACATGACCACTTAAGCAGAACCATTAATTATCATTGGATAGGACTTAATCATTAAGATGCTGGAGTTATTCCAGATCAGATTTGTTAAAGGCAAGCCAGCAGTGTACAATTCAAAGCTGTATGGATAGGTTCTCTCTATCAAAGAAAAAAGTGTAATGATTATAACTGAAAGACTTGAGCAGATGTTCAGTGAGAGCTGACAACATCATCTGTGAGATTTGTTATTAAATAGAGATGATAATAATAATAACAATAATAATGATTTTACTGAGCTACCAAAGTCTTGCCATAATGCTGTAGAAATAGGACAAGCTTCAGGATGTAAAATAAGAAATGCAATTAATTTCTAAATTTCAAGCTTTTAACTGGTTTGTATTTTGGCTAGAACGAATGCATTTTAATAAATAAACTAGAAAAAAATACTGGGTAAACAAGTCAGACATTATAAATTTTCTATTCAAATCAATGGAAGTATTCTCCTCGAAGCTGGGTTGTTTTCCATTAACTCAAGGAATGAGCCCTCTCTACTTCTTTTACATCTTGGTTCACAAAAGTACTTCAGAAAATATTTTTATTTCTCCTGTTTGGATCTACCCTTACCTCATACACTTTGCACACCTGCCTGTATTTCCTGCAACCTCTCTTGCCCCCTTGCTTTTTTTGTGCATGTACAAATGCACTCTGAAAGTAGGTGGTCACTCATGTGCCAGACATCCATTTCTGTAGCCACAAGCATCCACTCCATGTATCCACACAAACAGTTTGTGCTCCTGGTTTTTCTCTACCCACTCATACTCTGCACACATCCTGACCCACTCTGCACATGTGTCACCCTCTGCATCCTGGATCCATACATGTCAGGGCTTTAGGCACAGGACAGCATTCTAGACCATTAGGAAGCAAAAGGCAAGGAAGAGATGATGATCTCATATGTTGTATTAAAGTCACATTCTCTTATCTCATGGCATCATGCTCTGATACTTGTTTCTGGGCCAGCTTCTTCAGTGGTCTTTGTATTCAAAATAAATTTTCGGTCTATTCAGTGTTCTGTAGAACCTCCAAGAGAAAAGCCATCCCAAAAGACCAGCAGAATTGTTTGTAACTCCTCCTTCTCATTCCTGCTTTAGGTTGTTGAATGTTAGCTGTGTGGAAATATTTTTAAAGCACAAAACATTAGTTGATAATATAAAAGGGTCCAGAAATGTTAATAAACTGTAAAAGCCTTGAATTTTACATATTTTTGTTCTTTTACAAGTTTTATTGCTTTTTGCCTACTCCTGAATTTAAAAATTAGCCAAACAAGGTTCTTCAGAATAAGTTGTGATCTCGGCACTTTTTTTTGTTTAGGAGTGGCCTATCAGTGGTGGAGCATGGAACCTTGGAGCTCAGACCTATCCTGAAATCATTATTACAGGGTGAGAATGAAACTGGGGATTGGTACTTTTAAACTATTTGTGTCTACTCCTTTTGATTGTGGGTTACCTATAGGTAAGAGTTGAGACTTCACCACATATGCATTTCCTGGCTCTTCACTTGAGTAATGTCACCAGAGAAATTCTTTTTTGCTCTAGAAAACAGAGCTTAATACCCAGGGCTGAGTACAATTAAGAATGACCATTTGAGGCCCCAGTGTTAGATAGCAATGCTTGTGAAGGAGGGGTCTTTGGAAAAAAAATCTATTGCAAGAGAATATTTTGGCCTTGAAGGTCACAGAGAATAGCTTCAAAAAGGAGCACAGCTGTTGTCCCCTGGCCTTCTGGACTCACTGTCTGGGGACAGTTTGGGAATTCATTTTAATACTCAGCATTAGTGAGGGTATGGTGCGCCTTGAATTTCACCTTGTGGGCACAGAAACAGAGCAAAAAGGCCTAGAAAGGCTCAGACTGCAGTAGGGGCCCCATGAGCAGTGATTGGTGGATTCCCAAGGGATCATCCTGTAAAACAGACACTATTCATTGAGCTAAGATGCACAATGAGTTTTTCTCTAGTCTCAGTCATGTATTTGATGAATTGTTACTATCAATAATACTGAAGACGTGATCTTAAAAATAATGATGTGTGCAGTAGTACAAGAACGTGATGAAGGGATCATTCTCATTATAAACAGAAGTCTCTCCTTTTTCCAGCTTTGCTTCAGCAATTGTATATTAATAAAAGGAGCACAGTTGTGAAGTATCAAGCAGAATGAAGTTCCCTTCTGTCCTTTCAAAGTTCACTGTACATGCCAATTTTAGAGTGCATAGGTTTGATGCTGGCCCACTGCAAAGCCAAAAGTACTGTGACTTAAACTTGTTATTAGTATGGGAATTAATTTCTTCTTGTTGCAGTCTTAAAATTTATTGGGGGCTTAGTTCTCTGCAGGAAATGAATAAAAATATTTTGTTAACTAAATTAAACCAAATAACAAAATATTTTCTTCTAGTTTGTATGTATGTCTTTAATATATTGTCAGTAAGTTATAGAGAGTTACAGAAACAAAATTAACTTTTTCTGATTGTATTTATTACTCACTGAAAGTAGATAATGTTTCAGAATTGCATCTTGTTTTAACACATTTAATTTTTATATTTTTTTTAAGCCATGCAGATGGATCAGTAAAATTTTGGGATGCTTCTGCCAGTAAGTTTCTAAAGTTCACTTTTACATAATGCTGATAAATCACACAAACACACATTTATATATAAAACAGGAAATTTAACAGGTTGAGTACTAATGGCTGGGCTGATATAATTAATACAAAGGGGTGAAATTCAGAAAATGTTTTATAAGTTAAGAGAAAAAATGCTGCTAATGAGATATGTTAGGCAGAAAAGAGTGAGGAATAATAACTCAAGATCCAGCATACCAAAATCTATGAAGGATGAAGTGTTGGTAAAAAATCCCTAGGGCACATTCTTCTTGTGTGTATAGAGGAGAAGGCTCAGTTAGATCTTACATTCAGTTCCAGTTGTCGTGTCACTTCTGTACTGAGTACAGCAAAGTCTTCTTTATAGCTAAGTAAAAATAAAATATTAAAATGCATTAATATATTTCAAAACATTTAGTCTGGTGAGGGTGGAAAATACCATAACCTTTTCTTGTCCAGTCTCAAATCCCAGGAAATAATTGGGAAGCATTTCCATTCATCCTAGCAGGAAAAAGCTTCAGAAAATACTTGTTCCATATAATCTAGCTATAACTGCACATATCAGCAACTAGTATTTTCCTCTACAGAAAATACAAATGGTATTCATTAGTAAAATATATTTATTAAAATACACATACATTTTGATGGAAATTGAAAATATTTTGCTTCAAATAATTGACGGTGCTTCACCAAAGTTTCTATAGAGTTGCCTTGTATTCTTGTCTCTTTGATGGTACAGGGATGTCTGGGTAATATCTCTCTTTTATGAGGTATTAGTGTGTTAAAGAAGAAAGAGTCTGAGAGAAAATTCTGGATGAAATCTTAGGCGTAGAGAGATTTAATATGACCCTTATAACCAGTCTGTAATGAGTGCCAAGATCATGGAGTATGGAGTGCTTAAAATACCTGCTAGTTCCACGTGGTGCCACAGAATTGAAATTATTATTTTGCTACCATTACCAGCCAAGCATGGGAAATGCTGACAAGTTTTTAATGTCAGCTAAACCTGATGACTTTGTGAGGTAGTTGCCTTTTTGCATAATACCAAATATCTTCACTCAGGATGGACAAGGAGAAAATGAGGATTTCCAAATCCTCATTTCACAAAATATATTTCATGTATTAAGTAGGCACAGGAACTGAACATGGCCATGGGTTGGTTTTTTATTATTTAATTTGTCTGTTTGGAAATGGTGGGAGAACAGAAACATTGTGCTTAGAATTTACATCTTCCTCTGTCTTGAATTAATGGTGAACACCAATCATCAGATGAGGTCAACAGTTTACTTGCTGAAACAGAAGTTTTTGAGAGCTTTGATATGAACAAAAGTAGGATAATTAGTTTTATTTAGAGAAGTATGGTGAGACATTAGACTTTGTCTTATTCAAATATGAAATACGTGAATATTTCAATTTTAAGAAGAATTACAAATACAGGTTCTAAAGTTAGGATGAAACAATACAGACTGTGGGAAGACCCCAAGGCATTTAGTGTGTGTACTGCACAGGAAGCAGTGTGCTAGTTATTCCTTCTACAGCTCTGGCAGAAATGGGGAAAGAAGAAAACCTCTCATAATGAATATAAGCATAGCCTAATCATAACCAATACATTCAGCAGTAGGAATTTTTCTTAACATTAAAAGCTTAGATGATCATGAATATTCACAATCTCTTCAACAGTGCTGGTATTTTCAGTGCATCTCTGATGTCCTGGTCCTAGTCCTGATTTTCAGGGCATGCACAATGTTACTCCTATCATACTTGGTACTCTTTATTTACAAGGTTTTGATTATTACAAAGTTTTGTTATTTATTTTATTTACCAGGTGTTAAGCTTTTTAATAGAGTTCAGACTTCATTTGAGATTCCCTAGCAAACATAATATCCTACCAGTATTTGAAGGCGCAAAATGCTTTGCTTTTAGACATATTTTAATTGTGTAGTCTTGTGTCTGAAAGCACAGATCTGTGAGAGACAGGGACTTGCTAGGCCACTGGAGCTGTTTCCAAAATGCATCTTTATTCAAAAGATATTGCTGGTTTTTTATTTACTTGTGCAGATGGTGCCCAGTAATAGAGCATAGAGAATCTTGCCTTGTAATCTGTACCCTATGATTCTGTAATTCTTCCAGTCATAATGTGGATGGACCCATGATGCCTGGTTTGGAGTGCCACTCTAGATTTGCTACTGGCACTAACTGGCAACCTGAATCCTCTTTATTTGCCACTGAGGGCAGGAAGAATTATGTATTTATTACAGAAGCACTTGCTGTAATTTGTGAAATTCAGAAGTGCTTTATGTGCTAAAACTTTTTAAAACATTAAAAACTGAATGTGCTAAGCCTCCTGGAATATATCTGCACTGCCAAACAAAAATGTAGTTTTGCTGTGTTCATCATCTGGTTACATAACTAAAACACTGTCCTTTCATCTTCCTGTTGCTCTTGTTACAAAAGCTGGCCAGGCTGAGCTACCACAATTACACTGACGTAGGCAGCAGCTTTGCCTTTGTGGATGTGCACACTTTTATAGGTGCTGAGCCTGACTGGCTTTTTCTGATATTATGCAGTTACTGATTAATGGCACTGAGAAACCAATGTAAAAGTAGTAAAATCAGGGAAGAATGTAAAACATAATGGGGTGAATTGTCACCCCTCCTTTACTTCTGGAATTTGCTGCACTAGATTTCTAATCTCGACAAAAGCTTCTGGATACTAGGATTTTATATACAGGTATAAACAGAGATCTACATATTAGTCAAGAAATTCAAAACACTTTTGAACTCCCATTAATTCTGAATAATTTTGTCTTGATCAGGCCACCAGCATGCTTTCCTGATGTTTTTTTCTTGAATTGCCATACACTCTTTACATTCTATCAAGATCATAACCTCAGACAAATGAAATCTTAGTTTCACATCTCTTTAGAAAGTATCAATATGATCAGAGCCTCTCTATAGCACTGATTATAAGCCTAATTATGGACACAATGATTTACACCTTTGACACCCTTCCCCAGAAAGTACTAAGAAATATTTCACAGACAAACACCCTTCTGAGAATTATTAAATACATATCCTGCCAGTAAAGTGTACCAGAACAGTATCTGTAATGTTGTCCTGGTTTGGACAATTGTATAATACACATCTTCTCCTCTTAGGCTTTCCTAAGATTCCTTGTTATGCCACAACTGAGAAGAAAGTGGGAACTGAGGAATTTTATAACTGATTTGCTTCATGTTAGTATTTTTATATGTTTTAATATATTCCAGTTACTCTACAGATGTTGTACAAACTAAAAACATCAAAGGTCTTTGAAAAACAGAAAGTGGGAGAAGGAAAAACAACAGCTGAGATTGTGGAAGAAGATCCTTTTGCTGTTCAGATGATGTACTGGTGTCCTGAAAGCCGAATTTTCTGTGTAGCAGGAGTTTCTGCCTATGTGATTGTTTACAGGTTCAGCAAACATGAAGTAAATACTGAAATTGCAGTAAGTACTCATTTCACTCTCTAGCAAGAGAACAATTTCGAGATCAATTTGCCTTTCTTATCTGTGCTAAGTACTTAAATAAAAATAGCAACCAGTATAAATACAGATTTAGGGACATTCCATTTTAAACCTTTCCAGGGAAATCTTGATCCTACTTCAGTTACTGACAAAATCTGAGGGTTTGGGAACCTACTCTCCACTTTCTTTTTGCTTTAGTAAAATACATACTGCACATACAGTGCAGCTTTCAGACACGGTTTGCGTTTAAGACTTTATGATACAGAAATTACAGTCTAAAATTACTGTCTGCTCTGTGTTTTTATCAGTTAATGTACATTGTGTATGTGCACAATGCTCTTTTTAACTCAAGTAGTTAATCTCTTTAATTTCTGTTCATAAGGAGACTGAACATTATCAGTGGGTTTAACAAAACAAAGAGTTGATCTTTTTCTGGCTTATGCTGACGTTGTTTCCCTAAAGATGGAAACTATATGAAATGCCAGATTATTTGTCACCTTCCCTGATTATAGTTCTTTTCCTTTTCACACTATTTTAATGCTCTTTAGAAAGTTCTACTGTGGCAAAAAACCTGTCACTGTGTTATTTTTGGCCTCTAACCATGTGCCATTCTGTATGGCATATTCATAACTGTAGTTATTATATTCATTAACTGTAGTTCTTCTCTTGTTTTCCACTCTTTTCTCCTCTCCCCCCCCCCCCCCCCCCCCCAAGGCAATTATTAAGCTGCCTGAATGTATCATTTCAGGAAAGGTTTAAAACTGATGAACAGTAATTTCACATTACTGACCAGCTCATGTATAATGCTGCTAAAATTACTCCATTTCACTATTTTTACATTGTTCTACAGAAAAAGCACCTTATCTTTTATTATCTATAATTTAATGCCTTTTTTTCCCTGTTCTTCACTTCTATGGCTGAATTGCATCATTACTGGTGTTTTCCAAAGTGTTATAATAGGTGCAATTTAACAATTTCTTAGATTTCTTCTGTAATTAATAAGCATTTTTCCCTGAATATTAAATTATGCAGTCTTGGTGGCATACTCACAGAATTCACCTGGATTTTGTGCATCTCTGAAATGGCCTTCTCTTTTCTTTCTGCACTTTTGCTGCTTGCATTCAAGTCTTCACTCTAAATGATGGGAGGGATTTTTAATCAAAAGTATGGAATTCTTTGTACAGGAATCTGTACCTGACTTTAGACTGTGTGTTTTTGTCTGTATTGAGACTGAGCTAGCCAATCTCGGGATTTCTTTGCTGCCTGAGGCACAAAGCACTTTTTGTTCTCCCTTCCTTATCAGTCAGGCTGAATTTACCTTGAGTTCAATCTCCAAATCCAGCATTTTAAGGCCCCCATGTTGGTTGGACTGCCCTGATGTCAGTGTTGTAATGTTTTTGCTGTGGCAAATGGGAAGTTGGGGGCTACTCAAAGGTTGCTCTGTGTAGTAGGGAAGTCTGCAGCTGAATATGCCTCAGGGGCATAGGCTGTGCCTGGAATTTCCTCAACACAAGTATTATTTGCATCATTTCATACCAGATTCTGGAGGCAAGGAGTGTGCATGTGACAAATTCTGCTTCATATCCAACCTTGGAGTCATTGCCATGCAGTTATATAAAGAACATTTACTGCTGTTATTTTTGTTTTCTTATCTGAATCCACTCCATCCTGTCTCAGAAGGATCTATTAATTAAACATGATCACTTTCTCAGTGAGCAGTCTTTCCTCAGTGAAGCTCCTCTTCAAATCTCTTGAGAAGAAGCACAGGAAAAAAGTTTACACTCATTTGAATGTGGAAAGGGGAATCAATAAGCCTAGTGATGAGATCCCCCCAAAATATCTTTACTCTGTGTCAAAATAAATCAGTTCATGATGTCTATAACCTCCTAAGGTCCAGCCAAAGCAGGGACAAAAACAGAAGACAAATTTACAGTCATGTTTTTGGTCTGAATTTTTCCTTCTCTCTTCAAATGCACAACAGCTAGAACTGAACAAAATTAACTTTAGTAGAAAAAGGAATACAGGCAGAAAAACATTCAAAGAGTGATGCACTTCTGACATGGTAAGCAGAAGAACATACTCTTCAAGAGTTACTCCAGGCCTGCATAAAGATTAAACAGCATTATAAATTGTTTCAGTCAGCTGCAATTACTTCCAGATTAGATTTTCCTGAACTCAATATTTCACTCATTTGTCTTTGAAGGCAAATGTTGTTTGTAGGTTTCTTTAACTGATTCAGGCACAAAATATCCAAGGATTTTGAAAGGAGAAAACAAAAGGGAAATTTTGAGAAAGGACTCTCTCTCCTGGTTTAACAGTCTCTTCTTTCTGAAATCTTGTGTGTTTGAGCACAATGGTTGAGAAACACGTGACCCCTCAGTACTACTCACCTTTATCTCCCAATTCTCATGAAATTTAGCTATTTTGTTAATCTTCATTCTGGTACAGATGACAGATGATGTCTCAGTGAAAGATCACGAAGATTGAGCTTGCAGTGTCTACCTATGCAATTACTTCTATTCCTCTGAAGGTAGAAGCACTGAAATTACTGTTCAGCTAGTAACCCCCAGACCTTGTCTCTTTGAGAGCTGTACCTTGGTTTTTATTCTTTCAAAATGCAGATTTCCTTGGACAACTCATGAGATAAAAAGAATTGTTCAGTATTTACTTACCTAGATTTGAACTTCCTGTCCAGTTCCTCCCTGGAGTCCTCAGTTATTATTTCCTAAATTAGGGGAGAAAATTGTAGGGTGGTTTGGCCTCTTTTTCCCTTTCTAGAGAGGCCAGAAGGAGAGCAAAAAGTAACTAGTTTGAATTTTTCTTTCTAAAATCCACCAAACTCATGTTCATTCTAAGGAATACAGGGCTGTCAGTGCTGTAATCTTCGATTTCCTGGCCCCACCTATGGATAAATGAAGTTTATGTGCTATTCACACTGTCAGGCTTATCCATCCTGGATAAAACTTGTCTCTTAGAGACTCTGCTGTACAAGTAATCAGGAGGCAGAGTTGGTGATCCTTCTAGTTCCTATCTGATGCTGTTACTCTGTATAACTAACAAATGACAGTATTCTTTGACTGCAAATTGTAATGATAAATGGGGGTTATTTAAAGAAAAAAAAAGGCATATTGATATTTATTTGAAAGTAACAGAACTTTCAGCAGCTTTCCTTATAAAATGATAACTTAGCTTTTTATTTATTTAAGTCATTAGAGGTACGACTTCAGTCTGAAGTAGAAGACATTATCACTCCTGAACCAGAAACAAATCCTCCATTCCCAGATGCCTCCTCCCAGCTTCCTTCTTTAAAGAGCCTTTCAGGCAGTACCAACACTGTAGCATGTGAAGGAACAATGAAGGACAGTATCCCATGTCTCAGGTAAGTTTATGCCATTGTTTAAATATTGATCTTTCTAAAAAGCATTCTTATTATCTGTTAGTCAATCCATCAACTCCCAAGAAAAAGAGATTTATTGTATGTATGTGGCACAAAATGAGAAGAAACAACAAACAAAATAACAAAACAAACAAAATAAGTAAGGCAAAATTATCAACAAGGGATTTTAAAAGGATAGAAGTAATTGAGGAGAATATAAACTGTAACAGTGAAGGTTTGACTGTCATTTTCCAGTATGATCTAGGAGTACATCTTCAAGGAATTTCTGAGGTTAGTTCATGAAGAAACTTCTGTAAAAGCCAGCGTGTGCAAAGCTTTCTCTTCTTGATTAATTAATGCAATTCTGAATTTTTTTAAATGAAAAAACTGTATGCATTTTATGGTGTGTAAGACATGGAAACTGTATTCATACTTATGAAGCATTCTTTAAAATGTATAATCATAAAACAATCGCATTGTGTGGAAGTGTAGATTTGTTTAATATTTGGGAAAATAGCAAATTGTTTTCTGCTAAAACACATTGTCACTGTTTTGCAGTAGATTAATATGTTCTTATTGTTAAGGCAGATAATTATGGATTTGAATAGCTTAAAACAGAAATTCTGTACAAAACTCTATAAAAACTGTAATTTTCCAGCAATTAGAGTGCATTGCTGACAAGGATTGCTCTCGTTTTGGTGAATTCATTATTATTTTGGTCCAATTATTATTAAATCTTTTAAATGCCTCAATTATTTCAGAAGCAGTTAAAATGAACATTTCCTGATTTGCTACTTTGGGCTAATTGGCTCCTGAAAATGGCATTAACATTTAAAAGCAATATTGTGATATTGTCCTTGTAAAATTAACAGTATTTTTTGGCATTCTGTTCATTTGTCCATCTCATTCAGTCAGGCAGTTGAACTTCAGACCTCAGTTTAATCATTAATTTGAAGTATGAAAATCAACAGAAGAGGCAGAGATTAGTTATTTAAAAAATCCAAATGTGAACTCTATTTATGACATTGATATCAGGAAGAATGCAATAATTTAATCATTTCACTGGCTAAGAGTTTTGCTTAAGAGATTCTTACTTGATTTTGTCTGTGAAAGAGAGGAATTGTTGATGTTGGAGGCAGAAAAGTTGTAATGAACCCACAGAGGTTCAGCCTGTTACTTTTTAGAAGTTTTCTTATCTCCAATAATCTCAGATTAAGCTGGCCAATAGATTTTTGTCAAATTTTAGACAAGGGAACTGTAGTCTTATTTTGACTGAGAAGTGATTTTTCAAAGTCAGAGTAATTATACTGCTAGAACTGCTGGCATACTCCTATATTTAGATAAAAATATACTTATGAATGCTATTATCCTTCTCAGGAAAGACATACAAATATCTTCACTTTTCCCCCAGACCTTAGCTGGGTCCACAGGCCTTGTCTGTCTAAGAGCTTCTGATCTAAACAGAATTATGGTGGTAAAATGAAAGTAGTGCTGAAAACACTGGAAAAAGCCAGAAAAGACCAGGGTGTTGCTGTTGACTTTATATGCAAGGGTGGGCAGCAGGATAGAATCTAAAATAGAACAACATTAATGTAAAGCTGCCAGCAGCTGCACATGGAGGGTGAGTGCACAGCTTGAGCTATATTGATAATGCACATAAAATCTTGCACATATACCTAACTGGCTCCATTATATTTATTTTCATATCTGCTTCTCAACGTTTTTACAGCAAATGAATGGCAGTCCATACTACACAATTTTTTGTAGCCAGAAGTCAGAATGACTGAATGTGTTTGTGTCTGTGAATAGCTACTAGGAAGAAAGTAATTGAAGGGACTGAAGTAATGAAAACTTGGCACTTTTCTCAAATCAAAAGTAACTGTTACCAAGAGAGGCAGGCAGCAGTATGGAATAAATATTGGGTTTGCTTCTTTCAGAAGATTTTGCAGTGAAATAGGCAGCTGTAATAACCTAAGAAACCAATGGATTTGTGATTATGCAGATAAATACTTTTGATGTAAATGCTGTTATCATAAAGCTGAACCCAGAATGTCAGTCTTTGTTCCCAGACTTCTAGTATCATCCCAAAATTAGGTCAATCAAGGGTTTTGACAGTAGCTTCAAGTAACTCCAAAGTGATAAGGAACTGTGAATATCTTGTGAAAACAACTAAAAACCAAAACTTTGCAACAATGAAATTCAGTGTAGCATAGCAAGAACGTGTCAAGGAAATCACTGAAATGTCTACATTCCTTCTGCTCATACTCCTGCAGTCTCTTTAGGCTTTTATTATAAACACTTCAGATAAAAAGCCATCCAAAACAAGGTGCAGAACTGAATATCTGCATTACTGTTTAAGCAGGATGGTTGGGGAGACAAGAGAAACAGCTCAAAGATTCTTAAGGAGGAAGATGTCACAGAAACACGGGAATGACAACCTGAATCATTAAATCTGAAATTATTTTACTCCATTATTATAGTCTTTCACCACATACAGTTTATTATATGCTTAGAGAAAATCCTTGTGAAATAATATCCATTTTTATCAAAGCAGATCCTCAAATTTATAGTGAAAAATATTTAGAGGGAAATGTGTTTGCTTTTTCCCCTGAAGTGACAGCAATCCAAAAGAAAACTTAGAAGGTACTTGCAGTTCTCGAATTTTTTCAGGATGCCATTAAAAACACATTGGAAAACCACATTAAAAAACATGTTTTAGAAGATCAGAATTACTTCTGCAGCTGTTGTCAGTCTCATGGTAGCTTGTTTAGAGGAAGGAAATGGATTCTTGCTTTGACAGGTGCTTTTCGGAGCAGCATGCTTGCCTCTTGTGTTCTGCCAAACCATCAGTTATCCATTAGAAAATATGGATGGAAAGCTCAACTGAAAGGCCATTAGACTAAGTCCTGGTTTTTGGATTTCATTTACCTGGTCTATATTTTTCTAACATTTTTAAGGGCAGGAGCTGAAAGCTGCAAATGAGGTACAAGATGGAAAGACCACCACTGTTATGCCTCTTAAAGGCTTATCCACAGACGTTAGGAGTTGAAGGGCCCCATCACAAAGATACTCTGAAAGATGGTTTGTGAAATATTCAGCTTCTGCTTGCTGTGAAGTTTCTTTGAAAATGATACATCTTTACTGTATACAACTCCTGTCTGTAGTTTCAGTTTATCCTGGTCTCCAAGGACCCCTCTCCCTTGGCAGCTTGAGTTCACAGATGTTCACACCTTTGTTCTCAGCACGAATACTCCTGGGTAATCCAGGGCTTGCTTCTTTAAGGTTATGAATAGCATCACTTCAAAAATGCTCGTGGCTATGTATCATATGAACAAAGAAAATGGCAAAGCTTTAGTGCCAGCAGAACAGGTCAGAAATTGCAAAACTCTGAGCAGAGGTTTGCTGTTGATGGAAAACAACAATACAAGACTATTGCCAACTGTAGTGGGTTGAGCACTTGCTGAACTGCACTGTCATGTCTTTCCTACAACAATATCCAAGCCAAGTGCCTGATTACTGCTCCAGACAAATACACATGTAAGGTCTGAAGAGTACTACAGGGAAAAGAAATAGAACAGTGAGTGGGCCAAGCTGCTGTTAAGGAAATGCATTTAGAGGATAGATGAGGAATGACTTTCTCATAAAGTATACTGCCCTATTTTATGCCTATGTGCAAAGGGATGCAATACAAACACTCTCACCAGTAACAGGTACAGTGAAAATGCACTGACTCGTGGGTTTTTCCTGTAAATTACTACTACAGCGTGAATGTACTAATGACTAACATGAATACCTCAAAGTATTGCTATTATTGCATAATGATTTCTTCCAGCGTATCCCACATGGTTGTACCACTCAAAAAAGCACATAAAGCAGTCATACAGAGGTGTCCAGCTCTTAAATTTCCCCTTAAAATGTACACCTTCACTACCTGCTTTGTAAGTCACTGAACTTGCCATAACGCAGTAGGAACAGGTGTTAATAGTTACATCAGATTTGGTGTAGGAACCATTCATTCACATAATAGGTTATTATGCTCCTAGAAGTAAAACAGGACTTGTTTGCACTACATGGACAAATAGATTTGTCAAGTCCATAAGTTTTTAATGTGCTCTGGTGGGGACCACTGCAGAAAGGTATATCTTTTCATCTTCACTTGCCTCTTTACATTTTTCTGTCATGCTTTGCTTCATAAGCCAAAGGTTCCAAATACACAGAAATGCCCTTTTTCAAAGTCTCAAAATAAAGTACTTTAGGTTTTCTGTTCAAGTTGACAATTCATAATGATGCAAATCAGTTGTTTTTCATGGCCCAATGTTTGTTTGTTTGTTCTTATTTTGTACCTCTTCTTCTTAGCGTTAAGGCTCGACCTGTGCGGATGCCTCCTGGCTACCAGGCAGATCTGGTTATCCAGTTGGTGTGGGTGGATGGTGAGCCTCCACAACAGATTACCAGTCTTGCTGTAAACTCTGCTTATGGACTGTAAGTAACTCAGAATTACGGTTGCATTGATTTAATGTTTATTGACCTAAATCACATGTTTTCCAACTATACTCTGAAATTTCCCACCGACAATTAAGGTCAAAGCAAAGTATTCAAAAGATGCTGTAAATCAGATTCTTGGGGGAAAGTTATTTGAACTGACACAGAGATTGTAATATGGGATGTTAAACTGCCATTCTTGCCAATATTTTTACTAATCCTATTTAAAAGACTGAATCTTTTCACATAATTCTTTCCATCCTTTCAAATAAGATCTAATTGCATTTCAAATCTGTAATTTTCAAAGTTATTTTGAAAGGTTCACCAAGGTGAAATGCATTTAATGGAAAATGGTGAAGTGATTAACTGTTAAATACCATTTTTCATTACATCATATTTTAGTTGGAAATTGTCTTCGGAGAGCAGCATTTTTATGTCTGTGCTAATGTCTGCTTGCACAAGAATTGGTGACCTGAAATTGAGAATTGAAAAAGGAGCATTTAAATGCTGTATTCTGGATGGCGATGCAAATGAGTGTGTGTAATTGTTTCCTCAGGTTCAGTTTATTTGCAAATTGTTAATGTTTTCCCTTACTGAGAGTCACCCTGATACATTAAAATGGTTTTTCCTGTAGGTGTTACTCCAGTAAAACTATTGGCTGTTATTGGTGTTAGGTGCTGACTCCTGCTGATGTTCAGTAAATCACTGGACTCTTTTCAGAAACTTAGGCCATTTAATGCAGTGTTTTTACATTTCTGCAAAAATACTGTCTTCTGGGGCCTGTTTTTTCAAGTTTTCAGCCTGAATTTCTAGACCATTTCCTATTAATGAATTCCAGGAGTTTCTTTTCTTTACCATACCCTGATACATTTGTCACTTGTGCAAATTGTTAGGTTTTTCTCCCTTCCAGGTCCCAGACCTCAAGGCAGCATCTGAATGATCACACCATTCTATCACTTGTAAACTACTCTGATAAGTTGTGGCTCTCCTAATGGTCATTGTGGTTTGCTAAACCACTGACTGATTCAATCAAGAGCTTTAAATTGTTTCATTTGCTAGGAGCAATAATAGATTATGGGACAGCCTCCGTTAAAACACCATAAGCTAAGTACAAGAGTGTTTCAGAAATAAACGCATGTATGAATAAAGTAGGCTGATAACCTGAATTTAACTTTCCTACAAAATCTACCCAAGAAAGATCTTTTTCCTTACATTTTTTTCTGCAGACTCTCTTCTCTCTTTCTTTGTCTTGTCACTCTTAACTTTTTCCTCAGGCCTATGACAAGGCCTTTCTTTCATCAGAATTTTTGTTTACTCCTTTGTCACCTGTTATCTGTCTTCACCATGTGGAGAAACCTATTCCACTTCAGCATGAAGCCTGAGAGCATGTAGCTTTTGCCATGCTAATTGTAGAATTATTTGGGTCATCTTTTGCCTAATTTTTCTTCATACACCAATCAGTTTAACTAGGTCAAAGACATAAAATGGTGTGTGTTCTGGAGAGTCTGTTTCCAGTATTCTTTTAATTAAATTACTATGATTTCTGGAACTGTTATACTGCAGCCATGAAACAGGAATAAAGTATGATGCAAAAAAACCTTTATTCCCAGTAAAGATGAAAGATTTCAGACACTGCAAAATTTTATTTAATGTAATTGGTTTACTTATAACAGTACCAAGGCTACAAATTAAAAGTATTAACACCTGTTTTATTTATGTTGAAATGAATCATCAAAAACTTCATGTTGTCTTGCAAAATGCTTCAATTACAATTGAAGAATTAGGTTAACCTTGAGGAACAAGGTTAAATACAAATAATAAATTTGTTTTGAAGTAGGTTCTGTTGTACTGAAAGCGGTGACTGAAAATTTATTACTGGCTCATGCGGTAACAGTTTTCAGCTAATCTGCATATTAATTGTCCAGAAATGTCTGATGAGGGTTTCATGACATTTCTGTGAAAGATACCAACAGAACAGGACGTCACCTAGCAACTAATTCTGTTGATTGCTCAAAACTGAGAAATTCATTTTGTTTTTGATTTCATAAGGACTTGGTTGTTAGCAATTTATCTTAAGCCTTGCTAATAGTAATGGCTGTCTAGAGTTTTTTTATCCATCCTCAGAAGTGTTATTAATGAGCAACTTCAGATTCTTTTTTAAACTCATTTGTTTGGGTATAAGAAATATCAGATCAATGCTTATGTGTGAAATTAGAGGAGTTTAGAAAAATACAGACCAGGAAATTATACATTTTGTTAATTTGCTGACCAGGGGTGTGAATGATCACTAGCTCTTCTTGTGACTCATGTTTTCGAAAATTATTTAATCTCAGGTTAATAATTTTCAAAGTGCAAATGACCTTTTTTTCCCTAAACTACTAATAGATGAGATTGACACTTGTCTTTTTTTTTCTCCTCCCAGAATGCAGTAACTTATGAACACATAGAATTAATCCTTAGTCTAAAACCATTGCCCCCATTCACATGAGCCATTTTCTCAAGCTTGTCCAGGTCCTTCTGGATGGTTCTTGTCCCTCAGGTACATCTCAGCTTGTTGCTATCTGCAGATTTACTGAGGATGCCCTCCATTCCATTGTCTCTGTCACTAGCACAGACATTAAGCTGTACTGGTCCCAGTATGGGCCCCTGAGGGACATAAATTGGGGAAAAAATGCCAATGGAGAAAAGTCAAAGTGCATCCATAGTATTTCCATAGATGCTGTACTGCTGTCAGTGTTGAGACTAAACACAGTGTAGTAACAACCAGTAGAATTCAAGCCACTGTTGCACATGGTGCCCTAATTTGCTAGTTTGACAATTGAGGGAAAATAATTTCATTTTTCGTTATGTATTATTTTTAATTTGCTATATGGAACCCTCTTTTTTATAATAGAAGCAGTGTAAGAAAAAGTAGGACAGAAGAAAAGTTTCTAGCTACCCTGCTTTCCCTCCACCTCATTACTTTCCATTTGCATTGTTGTTTTTCCACACACAAATTCCTTTCAGATATTTTGGAGATACATTAAGAAGAGTCAGGTGGAGGTGAGTGCACAGCTCACTTTTAGTGTGAATTAAGTGCTTTTATGCTTCTGTGCAGAAAATTACAGAACCTGATAGCAAGTGATTCTGAATATGATTGAACATAGTTTGGGTTTTTGAGTTTCTTTGTAGCTGTACCTGCAATCCTTTCTGTCTGGAATTTAAAATTGCAGTCTGATGCAGAAGGAGAGAGATCTTGCCCATAAATCAAACCACCATCAAAATGCCTTTGCAGAAGTATTTCAGTGGGGTGTGGAGACTGTTTTAACAGAAATCTCTGCTGTAGATAAGCTGACAGAGTTGGAAGGAAATTTTATAAATGCTTTTCAGATTTGGGTATCTCCACAATACAGCCTAATATATTTCATTTTTCATTAACATTTAGTTTTAAAAGAATTTTTTAACATGTATTTGTATTTATATTTTAATTTGTATTTTATATAAATGCATAACCACTTTTTAATATCTACGTCCCAATTTTTAGTCTTAATTGATATCATTATCATTAGAATTATATTGTTCAATAAAGCAACATTTAGACATTACTGCAATGTGTTTGATACAGAAAGATGGTAGAAGTTGTAACTGCTTTCTGGAAAATTAATTCAGAAAACAGTTTTTAAAATTCAGGATTACAAATCTGTAAGAAAAAAAAACCAAAAATGTGAGCTTGAGTAGTTCCTGAAGAAAAGGTTTGTGCACTATTCATAATAATAATTATTATTGTTTTCAGGATTCAATTGCATATTGCTAACACTTTTGAGGGACATTTCTGTTTGCAGAGTGGCTTTTGGGAACTGCAATGGTTTGGCAGTTGTGGATTTCATGCAGAAGACAGTCCTGCTGAGCATGGGCACCCTCGACCTCTATGGGTCCAGTGATCCGTACCAGCGGCAGCCCCGCTCGCCCCGCAAGAGCAGGCAGTTTGCTGCAGGTAGGAAATAAATCATTGTGCTTATGAGCCTGATGTGTTTCTTTGGTTTTTTTGCCTGTGGCTTTTTCTAGTGCTTTTGGAATGCATGACTATTTGCCGGCCAATGGAGTTTCTATAACTTGGCAAAAGAAACTTGACATGCTCTAGGTGCAGGCATTTTCTCAGAAATAAAATGTTTTGTGAGGTTGTTTTTTTTCCTTTTGGGATGGAGGTCAGCAAGTAATTCCCTTAGCTGAGTCTGTAAAAAATCAAAATGAGCAGAGCAATAAATTGTTTTTCTGGCAGTCACTTGATGTGTAGTTTGTATGCTATTTTCTTTCTGGTTTCAATAAGTTCATACCAATAAGTAAGACTTCAATTTAAGCTTAAATGTATTTTCTGCCAGGAGCTATTCATTTGAATAGTCAGCTGTGTTTAGAGATGTGTAACACCTGGGAGGCATGTTATGTAGGTAACACAAGGAGCTCAAATTAAGCACTTCATTAGTGCTTCATTAGTGAAGTTCTTAATATAAACCTAACAACCCGTTTTAAAATTTGATGCTAAGAGGATCGAGTAAGTCATAACTGTTGTTATGTGTTGTGTACTAGAAATATTAATACTTCAATAGAGCTAAATTTTACCATACTTTGTTGGTTATCTAAACATTTCCTTGTATAAACATTTATTTGTATGAGAAAAAGTCAGATCATCTGTTTCAAGTCTTTCCACTTGACATATTCCATAGTAACATCCAAGAGTTAGACACAATTATGAAATGTGTTTTTCATAGCTGTGAAGTTTTAGAATTCGATTTTAAAATATCTTTGAAAATTTGAAATTTTAAATCTAACCCTAAAATTATAGAAGCAACAGATTATAGTGCATTTATGCCATCAGCATTTTCATCAGCAGGCCCTGCACTGAATCAAGTCCTACTTCTCCATAGAATTATAGGAAATTTTTTTAATTGGGAATGTGTTTACACTCCAAAAAGGAAGTAAAATCTAGAGGAAAATTTTTAGAATAAAATACAAGTCTTCAGGCCTACTTCTGCTCCTGAAAGACCATTTATCTCACTTTGTATGCATTTAATCATGGCAAGCTTAGTTCCCATCTGTGCCAAGTGTTAAATATGTAAATTTGGCACAGCTGAGGAGAGAAGAGACGAGCAGCTTCAAGTTACCTTCAGCTTCTCTGTCTGGTTTCAGCCAGCCTCACAGCAGCTCCCTAAGAAATGTGAGCAGCTAGCCACAAACAACATGCTGCAGAACTCTGTACAAAAGGTGGAGGATTGCTCATGTAGAAAAAGCTGTTATAAGCACTGTATCACAGAGGGTTTTTCTCTGTCAGTGGCAGTCTGGGCCAATCCTTTAAGGCATCATTCCAGCTATCCAGTGCTGCCAGAATGGAGCCCACTGCGGATAAATGACCACTGAGAAGGATTGTAACTTCTAGATTGCTCATAGAAACTATGCATCTAAAAAAAGCCTCAGCTGCTTTCTCACCATCCATCCCACATCCTTTACTTTTTTGATTATTTTTCTTGTTATATCTCCCAATTGGAAGGTAAGCATCTGCTGAAATTTCTTCACCTTGGCTGTTCTAGATGCTGGTTATGATATCACTTCCTTTCACTTTAGACTGTTTTTTCTCTCTTTCCTCTGCCTGCTGCTGATGCTGGTGTACTGGCATGTTCCAAAGACAACTTTTGCATGCGTGGCCTGTCTAACTTTTATCCAGATTTAACGAAACGGATCCGTACTTCCTATCAGAGTAAGTTCTATAAAGGTTAGGCAAAAAGCTTTATCATGATTGGACTATGCCTGACTTAAACCCATGTGTTTGTGCTTTGTAATGTGTTTTTTAAACACATTCAGCATGCATGCAAAGTTATTACATTTTGTGATGTCAACCATGCTTATTTTTGACAATTACCTTTATTATACAGAAATTCTTTTCTTTAAAAAGAAAGTCAAAGAGAAAACCTTAGTGTTATATGGGACAGATTGGGCCTTAGAAATAACTTTTCAACAACGTTATGTTCTTGGTGACAGTATCTTTCTTTGGTTTTATATTCGTTTCCATGTACATTTACTAATATGAAGCATTTCTTGTTTTGCAATGGCACTATCTGTAGTTACCAATTAATTCTTCCCTTTTTTCAGAACAACAAGGTGGCTTAAAAGAGTACCCATTGAATTGGATGCTGTGAAATTTAAAATTTTAATCTTGGTTTGGTACTTAAATATTTGGCTTTGGGGAACCATCCCATGCCTCTGTTCTTTGATGGGGAATGTAAAGTGGGCATAAAAATACATACATCAAAGAGGGCTATGAAAATTCATGTTCTTAATATCTTTAAATTTTAAGTTATACTCATATGAAATTTAAATATTAGTATTCATCACTGCAGAATACAGTGAACAAAGCTGTAATTAATTTGCAAAAATGACTGTTCAACAGATGAGCCATACATATCTTAATTAACTGCAGTGCTTATATGTAATTAGGTCTCTAGGATGCCTCTTTTTAAAGTATTTTTCACAGAACAACAGGATAGCCAATTTTATATTAAATATTCAGTATGAGCAGGATAAAAGAGTGGCAGTTGTTTTATCATCTCTCATAAATATAAAGTTATGTAGCTATTGAAATACATTTGTACACTTGCACATCACATTCTGTTCCATCCCTCTAGGCTGATTTCTATGACTTTATTTTATAATAGTTCATAAAAGGTGGTCTGTTTAGTTAAAAGTCCAGTTACCAATTCAGCAGTCCATTAAAAGGTTTGGTGTATGGTATCTTAAAGTCAATTAGTCTGATCTTGCTAATTTCAAGTCTGTAATAGAGAACCTGAGTGACAGACAGCAGTCAAATGTTTGGGGGGTTTTTTGCCCCCTCTAAAAATTAATAAATTCTAAGGGCAAAAATTACTAGTGTTCTCATTCAGAATTACAAACATAGACCACAGAATCTTTCATAGCTGAAAATGTGTTATCTTGTTTCTGTCTTCATCTACATAGTCAGAAAAGTCTGCAAAATCTTCCTGTGAAGTATTAGTCTGAGTTCTAGGCACGATCATTTTTTAACTTCTTTCCTCAAAAATAGTTTGGTTCTTGCTTTTGTCATTTGATAATAATACAGGAATATATATTGTATAATCTGAAAGATGCATTAAGATCAAAAACAGGACTAGAATCTGTCACAGACTGAAATATCTTGCAAAGTCATTCTCAAGTTGTGCTTTGTTATATCTCTTATCTGAGATGAATTTTAAAACGGGTATTAAGAGTGAATTTTGGATTTTGCTTACAAGTTTATCTTCTCTCATAAGGCATGATGATGGGAAAAGTAAATTATTTTTGGGAATCGTGCAGTCAAAGCCAATGTTATTATGACAAAAGCAGGAGCAGTCATGTGATAACAAAAGCATTAGGTCTAAACTTTTAAGGGTTATATCAATGAAAATGGAAGTTAATGGGAAGATATATGAGTAGTTGATTCAATATAGTAGTGAAGCAGGAAGATAATTTCATGTGGATCTGTATGAGAAAATAAGACTTACAGGTATTGAAGCCAAAGAAGAGATTATGGATGAGCAAGATACATTTTTGTTGGTCATTTTAGAGGTGATTTGCAGGAAAAGACAGTGTAATCTAGTGTCCAGCCTAATTATGAAGTTAAAGTGTGACATTCAAAGATGTAAGCAATATTATGTATTAGAGTATAAGAGAAGACAGTGATGATGATAGCTCTGTTCATGTAGTAAAGAGGAGATTTCAGCACAAAAATACGTTGAGTTGATCTAGGCAATGTTAAATTCCTATTTGGAACTATTTCCTATTTGGAAAATCCTGAATAGATTTTAGAAAGACAGGATTACTACTCTAACTTGGATGGAAGAAATCCAAGTTGAAGATGTGTATTTATGAATCGCTAGGGATATATATATGTATTAAAAACATTATTGCCATGTTTATACAAAATAATCTCTTCTAATACTGGGTCAGAGAAAGAAAGTGTTGATACTTCAGTCTGAGATGTCCTGCAACTGAACAGGGAAAGGGGGAAAAAAGAATGAACATGTAAGAGGAAAGAGGCAATATGTTGGAGAAGAGGAAAGACATAATAGATAATGTCAAGGACATCCAATATGCAAAGCACTGTGGTGGAATAAATGTTCTCAATTTTAACCAATAAATCTATAGATAGCTTGATACTGGTTACATATGTAAAGTGGACTCAAATGCACCCAGAGTGGACTTGGAGCATTAAGGCAGCACATTCTCTGGTTTGGGAGGTGAAAGTGGGAAAGGAAAGCAAGGAGGGGAGAAATGTCACCAGTTCTAGGAGTACACAGTGGAAAGACTGGAACGCAATTGTCCAATCAGGGAAATAATCAGAGGAAAAGAAGAAGCTAAGATGAGCATAAGTGCAGGGCTGGGGATAACTGCCAGTTGTTGATGACTGGTTCCATTTGCTGTAACATCTACAGCCACCTCACTTTGTAGCAAGACTATATGACAAGCTAAACAAAATAAACTCTCTGTGCTGTACTGCAGAATTATGAGGTTGCTTGGTTGTTGTTTGGTTGGTTTGCTTCTTCAGTTGAAATCAAGTTGTGCGTGTTATTACCTGGTTTTTGAGTAACATGCATTCAAATATTAAAACAAGTACATTTATTGCATCTAGAGGGACAATGTCTGCAGCAGAACATTAAAATACCAAAATGATGCAAATGAATTTGCATCTCCTACTAGAAATTCATACCATCTGTTGGTAGAACAAGAAAATAGTCTTTATGAAGCATCCAAAGTGTTGTCAAATGCAAAGGATGTTGATAAGTTGCAAAATAATTTTCATAATGAAGACTTTCCAGTGAGAAGTTCTTGTTCCTCCCTCAGGCCAGTCCCTTGAGAGGGGGTGAGCAGAAGTATGGTTGGTCTGACAGGAGGATACAGAAAACTGTGTGCTATGAGTCATTGTATATCAGTAATTGGCACTTTAATTCACACCTAAGAAGCTAATATAGGTTGAGCTTAAGTCAATAGCTATATTCTGAGCTAACTAATTTCCAAAGAATGCATGCATAGATATATATAGGTATATAAACATAAAGAAAATATGGTATGATAATTCAGTGTGAAGATGAGGGATTAAGATAGCACTGAGCTTACATATTTTATTGGCTTGTGAATATTTATGACAATTTATTTATAATCCATTTATTTATAAGCAAAAATGTGATGGCTTTGGGGCTTTAGAGTAAATGATTGGTCTGAATTATTCAAACATACAGATAGAAATTTCAAATTTCAAACATAATTTTAAATTATGGGTTCATTAAAGTTGTTACCTCATACTAGTTTTGATCCTTGAATAAAAAGGAAATGAAAATCACACTAAACTTAGAAAAGTATCCATAGGACAAGTCTTTAAAAGTATTTTAATGTCTTATGTGATACATATACCTTTTTGCACTATTTACACATTTATAATTTGCTCAGACTAAAGCCAATAATGTCCATGGGTATATCTCCTCTCAGGTGGTTGTTCACATTGCCAGTCTTGGGTTTTTGCCTTTATTTTTACTGCTATATTTCTCTTGCTCTAGGTGGGCTTAAAATTTGCTGAGGTGGTGGTTTGGGGGGGGCTAAAAATAGCTAAAATATCTTGGGGCACAAACTGCCTATAGAATTCAAAATGGAAAGTGAAAATAGTTTTTAATTGAATTTCAATAGCTGTTGCGGTCTCTCAGACATTTGAGGGAAGCTGAGGTTCATGGAAATATTTATACATGGTTAATTATTGAGACTATTTAGTTTAGTTTCCCTAAAAAGGAAATGAGAGTAAAAAATGAGGAGTAGTACAAGGAAAAGCTTGAGAGCTCACTTTCTTATCTCAAAGGGAAACATTTAGTGGAATTAAAGGTAACACAGAAAATTTGACGAATATGTGTTTATCCTTTTCCGTGAACGATGATTGAGTAATTCATTGCCTTACAACATCTTCAGAATTTAAAATTTAGTAAGATTAAAAGAGACTTTGGATAAATGGGAGTGTAATGAGCAGAACTCATTAAAATATTTCAAAGGAATAACAATTTATGGCAGGAGAAAATCTGCAAGTGGGAGTGCTTAAGCAAATCTAAGTGAGATTAAGCCAATGCTCTTGTGCAGGGCACATGGTACCACTTACACTTCACATGGGGATATATTGCACTTCTTCTTTAAAGGCATCTGTCGGTGGTCATTGCTAGGGGTGACCATGGCTTGACAGCAAGTCAAGGTTTGTAGAGAAGTTTACATGTTCAATATTCTTAAATACCATAACATGAAATGTATCTTTAATGTTTCATGTTGCAAATTGTGCCAAACATGAGGAAGTCATGGTTTTCTTACTGTGGTTGCTCTTGGGTGGTGCAGTTTAGTGATTTTCTCATTTAAGTCTATAGCACCATAATTTATATTGAGATGGAATATTGTTTTTATGAACTCCATAGTAAAAAAAGAAAAAACCCAAACTATTTAGAAGCAAAGTCTGACCTGGGATTTGGTATTGTATCCAACACCAGTGCTAATTATAGAATGTGTAGAAGATCTTAGGCAAGGTGTTAAAACTTACCTATCTCAAAGAATACATTTACAAAAGAAACCACATCAGTTTTATTTATTCAAGGCCTATGCAAAATTGCTCCTGCTGCACCTTGCAGACAGTTCTGCAGCAAAAACCCAAACCTCTAGGTACATACAGAAATCTTGGGTTCAAGTGGAAGTAAGATCTGCTGTACTTGAGAGGCTTCCCAAATTATTACAGTTTCTGAATATTCTCAGAACATCAAAAGTGACTGAACTTGCAATTGATTGAAATACATATTTTTTTTCTCACAGATTCTAAGTGAAATGAAATAAAGACTCAAGTACATTTTTCAAAATAAAATTTTTTTTTTTTCAACAATAGTGTCTAGTTTGGCAGATCTTGTTTCTTAAATCAGGAACAAGTATGTTGTTAATACTGACTTAACAGAGTAAATCAATACTGCTGGTTTTCCAAAGGGCTCTCATCATTATTCTTGCACTCCTGCAGCTTCATTAATGGTAGGAGGTTTTTTTGTTTTGCTGGCTGGGGCACTGGTTCCTGTCCAGTTCTTATAGCAGTTCAGAAATACATTGTAATAAAGTGTCACAACCTACATTAAGATTCCACTGGATTTAATTCTAAGAAAGCAGGACTGGTGAATGAATGGCAGAATTTTCCAAAACAAGAGTGTATATGAATTTTAGTGCTGAGGGTCTCTGGGCCTTATCTCTGAGGGCCCAGAAGCAACAAAAATTATAACATGTTCTCTTACAGAAGCCATGGGACCCATTTAAAGCATGCTGAAAGGTTCTTGTAGGATGTTTGATTCTCAGGATGCAGCACAAGCAGAGTGTGTGTCAATCCAGTATCAGGATGACAGTAATGTACGCCTGACCTGAGTGCTGTGGGTCCTCTAGCTGGCCTGGGAATGTCTGGGCAGGGCTGCCTGTCAGTGCCAGGCAGCCAATGGTATGGAGTGCCAGAGCTCCTGTAACAAGGGTGAGCCACAGGGCATTACAGATACATACAAAGGGTGCATTTGAATAGGTGTGGCCATACCCAGTTAGCCCATGGTAAATGACAGTGAGCTCAGACTTTCCCTCCCCACCATGCCAAAGGCATATTTGAGCCTGGAACATTCAACCTGTGGCAAAGATGGATCTTAGTTTGCTCACAGAAACAAGCTCAAGTTTTTGCAGTACAGGCTAGGATTGCTTTCCTTGGTGCTGTCTTCCATGTAGGTGGAGTTCTGACAAATATGTGTGTGTGTATATATATATATATATATATACACACCATATATAAAGTATTTTGTCAGAAAATTCAGTGTCACAGCCAGCATTATCAATGCTTCTGTGTCCTTTAAAATGACCTGTCTTGTGTGAATTCATGAAAATTCTGATATTGCACAGTAGCGGTAATCTTACTTTTTTTCTTCCCCTCTTTTAAGATTTCCTCCCTGCATTATGCAGCAGTTGAGAGCACAGAGTTGATTCCACATCAGATTGACAGGGATGAATGAGTTTGAGTCATATCACAGACTTTTAAATTTAAAACTATACTTACTTGTTTTCTTTTGTTAGGTACAGTCACTCTTTTCTATCCCGAGGCACTCGGAAAACAAATCTGAGTTAACAAGAGGTGTGATTTTTTTTTTTTTTTAACCAAGTCTAAATTGCTGCAGTGACAGCCTGATAACTGCACTTATCTGAAATAGATTATTTCCCTCTCATTTCACACCATTCCTTTCTCCAAATTGACTTTAAAGTGCAGAATATCATCAACCAAGAAAGTTGAAGCATGCCCTGTTAGATTGTAACTTAACTCTTTAACTCCATTTTTTCAGGCCTGACTGAACTCAGTGACAGTCCAGTTTCCCTGGAGCTTGAGCGTTGCAAGTCTCCCACTTCAGGTAAAGGTGATTGGCTTCTCTTCCTGCAGTCTGTATAAGCCATTCATGTCATGCATCACTGTGTTTCATTAATCCCTAAGAAGTGAAGTGCATAGTTCCAAAGACAAGAAATTACTGGAGGAGCGCTTTTTTCGTAGCACAGTAAAATCCTAAGTCTGTTTGCTTAAGGAAAACTTAAATGTATATGGTGCATCTTGAGGTGAACAGTGTGAAAACATTTGAAGTAACAGGATCATGCAGGTATATTCCTATAACCTCCTATAAGAAGCTTGTTTCTCTGTTTTCTTAAAAGGCTTTCTAAGTTTTTTTTACAGTAGGGAGTCCTTGTAATTCTGTATGTATATATTATGCGTACGTGTACATGAAGAAATTATTTGAAATCAGCAATATGGAGATGGTAAATTTTAGCCATTAGAACCCCAGTGCCTGATTTACATAATTTGTAATGAAAGCAAAACCTCAGATAAAAATATTTGCTTATGGGCCAGAGCAGGGAAATCTTGGCCACACAAAAATGTATGTTTCCCATTTTACCCATAGTCCTTCAGAAGGTGGAATTCGTCCATTCCTAGAGACCTTTTCAGCAAGTGCCTAGTCTACATTGATCTCTTTAATGTGAGTTCACTGTCTTAAAGATGGTTGCTAAGAGCTGTTTTCTAGTAGCTGGCTTTTAAATGTTATGGAAAATAAGGAGGTGTAGCTGTGATACATTCGTTTTGCTTGTGGTATGCATATCACAATTCTTTTCCTTGTAGTTTGGTAAGTATTGATAGATTTTTTCCCCCCTTAGTTATGGTAACAAATACCCATAGTATGAATAGTATGCTATTCAAATTCTCTGTTATTGTTTCACATATTTTATGTCATAATAACAGGATACATTAATCTTGAATGAAAGCCACTAATTAGTAATTATAAAAAGCTGAAACTAATAAAAATGTTTCCCTGACATAGTAAGAGCTGAAACAGAACAGCTGCTTTGAAATATGTATTTCCTTGTACTATTTGCAACCCAAAATCTCTAGATGTGGAGATATTCAAGTGAAATGGGCTATAATAATATTGGTATAAAACTAGGAGCTCAAACTCTTGAGCAGGGCCTCAGAAACTCATGATATAGGCTTTAAAATAAAACTTTTGATAGCTCAGTTATAATTAGATTATTTATTGTGAGGCTCACTGGGATTCAACTTTTCACTTTTCTCTTCAGAAATGAGCTAAAACCTTTTCTTTTCACTGAAATCTAAGAGATGACTGACTTGGTAACCATATGTGCATATTCTTAGTTTTATAATGATGAGTGTCTCCTATAACACTTTTTCTGCAGTTAACTTCAATTTTTCATTCTGCTAGTGCTCAAAAATAGCTTTCTTAGATAAATCTGAGATAATTTGCTCCAAAATTTATTCTGCTTTTTTCTGTTTTGGAGATATACAGCAGGGAAAACATGGCATATTTATGGGTGTTTCCTATTTTAGCACTTTCATGTTGTTTTCCAAGCTATATTTATATTTTTAAAATGTGAAATCAGCTGCAGTTTTGTAGGAAGTAACTATTATTAGAACTACTTTTTAAAACAAGTTTCTTTTACTGTGACTGATACTAATTATTTTTATTTAATTATTGCAAAATTTAATTAATATTGCTTCTGCATACTTGCTGTAAAACAGGGCAGAATCCAACCTAGTAACTTGGAATAAGTGACCTCAAAAACTTGGGAGAGGAACTAATCCTGTGCTTAAGCAGCACAGCCTCACACCCACACCAGCCTTCTCACTGACTAATGTTTCTTGCTCATAGAGCACAGCTCCATACTTA
Organism: Melozone crissalis; assembly: GCF_028551555.1. Classification (NCBI taxonomy): domain Eukaryota; kingdom Metazoa; phylum Chordata; class Aves; order Passeriformes; family Passerellidae; genus Melozone; species Melozone crissalis. Next base: position 14,735,069 of record NW_026535786.1, on the reverse strand, counting down.
TGGATGTGTCAGGCAGGATCCTTCCACTTCCAGCCTTGCCTTTGTCTGTTTAAAGTCCATGGCACACAAGCTCTGCAGTGGAAGTGTGCTGTGTTCCGTAAGCGCCCCGTGATCTTTGTGTTTGTAAAACCACTGACCGCATTCCTATGCTGAAAACAGACCAAGACTTGCTCTTCAGAAATTTAGCAAAACCAGAAAGGACACTTGAACTGCTCTGTGGAGTGGTTCAAGTTGCTGCCCAGTGGAGGAGGGCCTGCTGGGTATGACTGCATGAGATTGCAAAGACAGACAGAGCAGAGTTTGTTTTGTAGCTGTTCATTCTGGTTGCCAGAGCACATCAACATCAGTTCTTCACCCAGCAGGGAAGGCCATCCCAGGTGCTGGCCCTGAGTGTGCTCAATACATACACAAAGTGCAAACTGCTGAAGGGCATGAGTCTAGGTGGCAAACACTGCACACGTGGTGGATGGCACAGTGGTGAGCATCTTCATCCTTAGCGCCATCGGAAGGGCAATGATTTGAGGAACAGCATTGCTGTGCTCACTTGTGTACTTTGAGACTCCCAAGGCAATGCCTAGGAAGAATCCCCAGGGCACACTAATTGCCAGTGTAGACATGAGTAGTTCTAGATCTGAGAGAGCCATTAGGAGCTTAGTCAGATTTCCATTCCAGTCAGGCCATAAGAACAGTGTTGGTAAAGGCTTCTTGGAGAACTTGAAAAATCTCCTGCCTCCTCATCTCTTGGTCTGATGTTGAACATTGCTTAGACTGCCTGAACTGTATGTTTCCATGAAAAATTGATTATGCCTGTAACATTCTAGTGCTTGGCAATGTTTTAACCTATGACTAAATTTCTGTTTTTCTTCTCCCTGCCTCAAAGCAGAATTAGGCATTTGTGTGTTCTGTCATTGATATGAGTGATGGAGCACTGAGCAAGAGATTCAGGGCTGAGGAGTACTCCTTATTTCACATGCAGGGCTAGTACATAATTCAGTACAAATCCTACTTCTTCATTAAGTAATATTTAACTTGGTTCACAAGACTGTCTTCTCAAATGTTCCTCCTGTGCTACCTACTAAAACACGACTTTGCAGATGATATAATTGAAAAATCAGATTCCCGTTCTGAACACTGTTCAGAATAGAACATAAAATTAAACCATTTGATTAAAAGTTTTCTGAAATGCACAGTGCCACACAGAGGTTAGCAGCAAGTGAAGAAATAGCAACCTTGCTTTTTAAGAGTGGTAGGCAGAGGACAGGAATAATCTTCCTTAATCCACTGGTATCTTGTTTATTAAACTAGTATTTAAATGCTATAGTGATGCATTTGCAACACTATAAAGGAAAAGTTAGTAAAGAAGTTAGTAAAACCATTTGAAAGACTCTGCTTATTTTTGAATATCCGAGAGGTGGAAATTTCCACTGTAAATGTATTCTGGATGTAGTAATATGTATGGAATAACACTGGTAAAAATTGTGGAACAAAAGAACTTTAAAACCCCCCAAACTCTTACCTATCTAAGGCACGTTTCATGAATGTAAAAATGCAGCAAGGCATGCCATATCATGGTATCTGGTGGCTTAAAATCAAAAGCCTCAGAACATCCTATTCTTATTCCTGCATGCCTTGTTCTTTCAAACTGCATTTTCATTTTTGTTTGTGATTTGGGGGTCAGAAGGGCTCTGTACTACTTCCATTCTGCAGTGGCACACGAGAGCTCAGTGTGCCTCATCATGTAAGTGGTGCTGTATCAAATGCTTGAGTTAATTACTGGGTAATGTATTACAGAACAGTACCCATTCCAGTAAATTTTGTCTTTATCATCTCATTAAGTAAACTTATTCAGAGGCTCTTAGGAATATAATGTATAATATATAATTATGTATGTCCATTACTGTTTTAAACATTGATATGGAGCTTCATATTGAAGTGTATTAATGGGAATTCACTGTGAGCACAGGAAAATGCAACTTTGGATAGGTCATTTGTTGTGTGAGATGCAATTGGACACTTTAGACTTCTTTCAAAGACCAGAAGGAAAAGATTTCTTCAGTCTCTGTATAGAAGAGTTACTTCTCAAATGTTTGTTCTAAAATGAAAAAGGATTTGTGTTTTTTCTTAAGAAATACTATCGTATTGGGGGCTTGCATCCAAAATGCTTTTAAGATTTTGAAGCTTAGAGAAGGCTGTGTAAAGATTCCCACAACTAATTCCCATGAGCTCTGAGACAGGTCCCTAATGGCAAGACCACACATTTTTATACATACTATGATTTCCAAGCATTGCTATCCTTATTCATTTCACCTATTAAATCTGCTGGGATTAGGCCTTTGCCATGCCAGTCTCCCACTGTCCTATGTGAAGTTTTTTTTTTTAAATAGCTTTCTTTCAAGAAGAATATTATTAAGTTTCTTAACAATCATTCTCTTTCTTAATATGTGGGTGACTTCAGAGTAGCTGAAGAGATTTGACTCCATTTGAAAATTGTATTCTCCTGGAAAACAAGCTAGAAAGTAAACGTTTCAAAACATTTAATGTGTCTGTAAAACATGGAATGTAATTTATTTTGAAACTTAGTTACTGATAACACTGCAAAACCATTTCTGCTTATCCATGTTAAATTAAGAAGAATGTTAACTAGTCAGAGGACAGTAATTAGAGATTAGCTTCAGCAGTGTGGATGCAAGGTGCATTTTATCACTATTTCCCATAAGCAAGGGAGTTTCTGAACAGGTGAATTCATGCTTAAGTTTTTGAGAAGGGACTTGTGTGTAGGGATTGGCAAGGAACAGGGAGCACTGTGAGCTGGGGAACTGGGTTTGGGCCCTTGTGCAGCCCCTGGTGCGTGGCTCAGGGTTCAAGGGGGCTTTAGCAGTGACTGGGACTGGTATTTCTGAGTGTTAGCCAGGCAGAAGCTCTTTAGTAGAAAAAATCCTGCATGAAGTCACCTTCATTTTGAATAATATGAAAATCTGTGACCACAGTGCTGCTGTAATAGCTGAGGGAAACTCAGCGTTGAGTGCCAGAGCTGTGAGCACACATTTGTTTGTTGGTTGTGCCTTGGTGCTTTCCTTGAAAGACTGAGAGGAACCATATGGCTGCAGAGCAGGATGTTGTCAGGTCAGGAGACCTGTGTACTCAGCTTAGCTGCCTGCTAGACTGTACCTAGGAACTCTTCCTCATCCCACAGTTGAATAATTTGACTCTTAACATTTGAAGCTCTTTTGGGTAGGGGCTGTCTTGCCTTATGCTGTAGCATCACAATTTCTGCTGGCTGCCTCCAGCACAAACGTAAACAAATGATGATAGCAGACAACTCTGCTGGCCTCTCTAGCCTTTTTACTCCATTCTCAAATAAAACTGGATTTCAAAAGCTCTCTGTCAGCAAGATAGGGTCATGTGCATGATCCTTCTTTATAATAAATGTAAAGATAGTAAAACATACATGATTTAGGTACTAAAAATGGGTTACATTAACTGATCAGACTGTGGACTTTATAAATAGGTAAAAGTTAGTTTAAATAAATTAATATAAACAGCTTTAATCACAGTAAAGCATGAAAACAACCAGCTTCTTCTGTTGATAGACCCTCAGATATGGGGTCTATCATCAGTGATCTGTGCTGTGTCCTAGTGCATCAATGTCCAGCTGTGTGATAGCCACGTGAAGGGTGTGCAAGTGTCACATGGCAGCTCCCAAACCAAGCCTGTGCAGACTCCTTCAGAGGAATCAGAAAGTCCAAACTTTGCATGTGCTGTATGAGCCTGCACACAAACAGCTGGGAGCTATTGGTTTCAGGCATGTATAACCATTTGGGACACAGCTGTGGCACAAGACACATAATTCCTGCTGTACGCAAACACCTGTAACCTAGAAATAGAAGAGGTTAGACTACCAATTTTCAAAGCTCAAAGCTGCATGCTGACAGCACTAATTTAGCTACTCTAAGTCCTAATCTTTTAGTGAAGAGTCCTACCGTTTTTCTTATGAATTGCTTATCCTTTTTCAGAGGGCTGGTTAAGCCAGATGTTGTCCTTCCCCTAAAAGGAGATTATATCTCAAGTGATGCTTCTTTATAGCAGAGCACTAATTTTTCTGGAGCTGTAGCCACCCATTCACAGTCTGAAAGAGTATTTGACAGCTGCTCAGATAAATGGAATGGGTTTTTAAAGGCTGTTCTGAAAATCAAACTACCCTTTGTGTGAGTGCCTTAAATGGACATTGGTGCCTAACACTTGGTATCCAAATTAGAGAATTTTTATGTATTGGTGTTAGGTGTGTGTATTTTTGATGTCAGGCTGACGTGGAGAGACCTCTTCGCCATGTCCTGATTTATAGTTATGGCTACAGATGGGTTACTGGGAGGGCTGTGCTGGTTCTACTGATAACAAAATATTGCTCAAGAGCCTCATGTGTTCCCCTACTCATCCCTGAAGAGAAAAAGAAAACCATCTAACATAGGTGCTGGCTGATATTTAATTCTGCCACATTGCAGGCTTTGCAAAATAATGCAACAGAAATTTTTTATTTCAGGGATTTTGTGACTTAAAAGAGTGAGTGTCTGTTCTGGGCATCCTTCTGACCTAAAAGCTTACTAAATCCAAATAGCAAAGAATTTGTTTCTTATATTCATATGTTCCTGTCACTGTGGTACTTGTCATGTGGGACTTTCTTTAGAAGTAAAATAATAGTAATATAAAAATTAGTTGACAAATTTTTGATTGTTCCCTTCTAGTAACAGACAGCATGGGTAAGGGGTAAAAGCCATAAAACCATGTGAAAACAATAATGAATACAAAATGAAATAACCAAATTGGAAATCAAATCTTCTGAATAATTAATAAAAGATTTCTTAAGGCATTCTTCTGATAAATTTAATGCCATTTTGACTGCTACAAGACATGCTTTATTTCAGTTGTCTGGTGTTCATTGTTTGAAAATGTGCTCGTGCGTGAGGAAATGAAAACATTTTTGAACAGAAGCAAAATTACCAGTTTCTTGCATAATTGGAACACAACAAATAATTAAACCTTCACTAAAATGAGTGCAAATTTTGATGACTAGATAACACCACATTATGTCCTGAAGCTGCTGTATTTTGTTTCTGTGCAATCTGTCTTCCTTTCCATAATATTACAACAGTATGTTCTGTGCCCATAACCTCTACAATATGCCCTCTCTTTTTCAAATGCTATCTTGAGGTATGATTTCATCAGATCTCATAATTTCATTGCACCCTCTTATTAAATTGGTTTGCAGGTGTTTAAATATTTGTGATATGCTGCATAGCCAGCATTTGCAATATTTGCCTTAATCTCATTTGTGGTTTCTTTTTTTCTCATTCCTGTCACCACAAGGTAAGATATTGCAGCCCACAGCCAAAGCTGTGTAAAACATCATTCACTCCTTGACAGCTGGAGTAATTTTTTTTCCAGTGCTTTTGTTCAATTGCATTTATTTTGCTGAATGGTGTAAATGAAAATATTTAAACCATTATTCTGCCTTTATATGCTGATTAAAAGAAAAGTGCTACAAATTTGCAACATGGTTTTAACAAGAAGATGGCATGTTGTCTTCCCTCGCTCCTTTTTCTTTCTTACTTATTAACAACTGCCTTTCTCCTTTTTCTGTTGTTTCAGTTAAAGGATCAAGAAAGTTAAGTCTGCCAACAGATCTTAAGACTGATCTTGGTACGGTAGGCGAAAGCCAACAGCTTTAAACTTCCTTACATTCATTGGCAAAACATTTTACCAACTGATTCATGAGATAACACAATAACCTCAGAGGCTTTGTCTGAAAAGGCTTTCTAAAAACCACCTATTAACCCATACAGTTCTGTTGGCAGCTCTCAGCATTTTGCTTGTTTAATATTCATTTATTTCATGTAGACGTATATTGCCAATCATTACACACTGTGTGTGTAATACTTTATTCTGAAAAAACTCCAGAAGTTTTTCCAAGCTGGTTGTTGGTGAACTCTGCCTATAATACCCAATGCATGCGCTGGTCTATTTTCTTTATTTGGTGTATGAGTTGTGCCATCAGAGTGATAAGACAATTGAACATCTATATGTTATGGGGTCTTTGAATGTCTGAGAAGTCAGGTTGGAAATCAGTCATTTGTGTCAGTCCTCTCCTTGAGACTTACCTCAGCCAGCTGTTAAATACATAGTTTGCTCTAATCTTTTTCTCAATTCTGCTTTAATATTTCAGTGGAAGAGCATAATGAGAGTACAAATTTCACCTCAAAAAAGCTAAAATGAAAATTTCTATGTCTTGAATTAGCTAAAACTGCTGGGAGCAGATCATGCAACACCATATCCACATAAAGGGTACTGCTCCTGGTATTTGGATTGGAATGTACAGTTCACACAAAAAATTCTTATAAGTGGTCTTTAAATATTCTCAGTCTCAAGGAGTTCTTTTTAGTTTTGCTCTCTTGGGAAGTTTCCCTTATAAGATGACTGAAAAAGCCAAGTAGCCACGCCTCATTACTTAGCGTCCTTTAAGAGATAAAAATTAAAGTTGGATCATGTCCTTGGATAAGACAGCTGTATTCCATTTCTGTCACTGGGAATCATGTGCACCTGTTAACCAAGATAGCACTTGTTCCACAAGGCAAAAGTCAGGCATATAAATATGTCTTTCACCTTATAAATGACTGAGAAATTTGGAAAACTGTCAATTGCTCCTGGTAAAGATTAAGTAAGTAAATATTGAAAAATCGCTGGGAAAGTTCAATCCAAACTGTGCAGGCTTCAGAGTATGAAGTGATTCAGTTGAAATAAGTTTGAGAAAATAGGAATGGAGGAATACACCCAAATAAAATTTGGAGTGGAAAATTGTAATGTTCCTAATACTAAAAAAAGGTGAAAGAAGTAGGTACCTATAAACCTGTAAAATTAATATTTATCACTGAAATAATGGGTAGCTATTAGGAGGGAAGGTGAATACTTAGAGTATCAAAGTAGCCATAGGATAGGACTTAACACTAAGCCATATTCTACAGATCAACTTCTTTTTGTATTATTAAACGTACACTGTCCTGAAGGACACATAGCATTAAATAACTTTAAACCCTGAAGCATAAGACAAACAAAAAATAGACTTAATGGACAGAAGACTGTATTAGAGGATTTTGGAAAAGAAAGCATACCATTATAATTAGAATTGGTAAGAGCTTTATTGTGTAATATAAAATGTTGCATATCAGAGAAAAAGCCACCTTATCATATTCCTGTAATCATTTTTGGAGCGGGACTTTGTAAGCCTTTCCTAGAATATATCAAAAAATTGCAGGCAGATTTATATTTTAACTACCCTAAGCAAACACCAAAAAAAAAATCCCAGGAAACCCCAAGGACAGGGGAGCAGGGTAAAAAGCTCCAGAAGTTAAACAAATTCAACCTGAAAGGGTTGGAAGCATAATGATCCATTTTAAATGTATGACATATGTAAGGAACTTGGAAGATTAATGGAATGCATAATGTTGCCTGTAGTTTTGATTTCAGAGTAGTCATGTTTCTACCATTCCTTTATTTGCTTGTATTCATTCTTTTTTTTAATAGTATAGAACAAGCTAAGTATAAACTAGAATAAGCCTAAGAAGGTCTAGTTCAATGTCTTGCAGAAAACAGTGGAATGCCATTGGTTCCAAAAGGTTCATCAGCACTGAAAGGAGTGATCAAATTGTCACTAAAGCATCCTGTTTGTTGTTAGGGCTGCAGCAGTCAGGTATCCTGTGCTCAGATTACCCAGAACCTAAGGATGAAGCATGTGGAAGAAGCATTCAGTGTGTAAACTGGCAGATACCCATGGATAATCAACAGCAGAGAGAGGTTTAGAAAAGGAAAATAAAATGGACTGAAAACACCCCAGACCTTCAGCTCTCATTCATGACTGTCTTAGAAGGGCAAAATATTCCTGTTAATTATTCTAGCCATTAAAACTGTGCTGAATTATAGATTGCTCAGCTTACAACAGGCTGGGAAGAGTCTCTCTTTCTCAGTATAAGGAGCTACATTTAAATGAGAGTTCCTGGAAAAGGTGATGACCGCATTTCAGTTACTTCTGCTCCAAAATGTCCTGGCCACACTGTCAGAGATTATTTATCCACTGTTTGGCTCTTGCCTGAGACTGTCCCCATAGTCTGAATATTCAAGGGCTAACAATAGTTTTTGGCCCACACTTCTTGTAAAGATATTCAGGTCACCACTTTGAGATGATAAAATATTGTCCGTGCATCCCCTTGGCTCTGGCTCGTGGCTCTTCAGAGAGTGCTGATGCATCGCCCACTCTCAGCAGCGGCTGCAGCTAATTGGGACATACATTAGCATTTGGCAGCTTACAGTTCTCTCCCTTCTTGTGATCTGCCTCGTGGAATGTCCTTGCTTTCACTTTGCTTTGAATTGTAAATAGTTGAGGTTAAGTAGAAGTTAAATCTATTTCAGGTGGAGGTGTTGCCTGCACTGGAAATTGTCTGGGGAGTAGTTTGCTATCATTTAGGGGAATAATGTGTGATCTGATGACTCAGGGTGTTCTTGTTAAACTTCAATAGGATTTTCATGACCTAAAGGTACTTTGGGACTCCACTTTGACCTTTATATGACTGATGAAGTTGATCTCAGCTTCTTTTTATTTTGATGTGGTGATTATTATCTCTCCTTGCTGAAGCACTTGTCACCTGTGGATGTTGTATCTCCACATGGAAATGAGTGATGTGGCACATGAAGGGATACATTGAAGCTTCTTCATTGTTTTAGCTACTGCAGGTCACAGCAACCCAATGTTTATTTGAGTTAACCAGAAGGGAGATGTGACAATGCTGCTGCATAGACTGTACAGCTTCTCTATTACCCTTCAGAGGCAGCTTTATATGATAGGGTCTTTATTTTTAAACCTAATAATGTTTCCCAAAGTCTTCTGAACAGATCATCTTCATTTCCTTGTAGTGTTCACAGAGATGAATTATGGGGATAATCCTAACTTTATTGAATCAAGTGGAGAGTCTGAGATATATCCAGACATGTAGAACTGCTTTGGTACGAGAGCTTTCTAATGTTGCTTCACCAGCCACTTCAAGCATCACCTTGTATTTTCCTTTTAGAAAATATTTCTGCTCATTTCACTAAAAGCTTTTAAAGGTTCCAGCTGATCACAGGGAGCCAGACAGAAGCCGTAACTAAAGATGGGGGAGAGTCAATAACTGCTGACTTTTCTAGAATTACTATGAACAGATGGTTTGACTGTAAGGAATTATGCCATCACCTAGACTTTATTAGTGAAAGAACAAAAGGAAATGCAAATATAAATAGAAGTCTTTTTTTCTTCTTTCTAAACTGTGGTCTTCAAAATTGTAATATGTTTTCCTATGCTTTCTGCAGATACTTACAAGCAGTAAGATCACAGCCCAAAAACTTTAATTCTGAAAGTTGGGTTCATAAAACATAATTGTAAGGATCCAATTAAGGACCTGGGTTTATGGGTTTGTACTTCATTTTGTCCATTTTGGATGAGGTTTGTGGAACCTGTTTGATTTATGGATATGGTAATAGAGTTATAATATGAAAATATCCAGCATTTGATGCCTTTGCATTTCATTGACAGGGAAGTAGCACTTCCTGGATGCTCCCAAGCCTATAAAACAGTACCTGAATAAATGAAACCTCATTTCCATTTTAAGAATGAGCAGTGGGATTATAGCAGTTCTTGCTTTAATTTTTCAAAGTATTTACAGCAGACACTAGGCACTCACACAATTTTGAAGCTTTTAATCTGTTTTTGCTTACTACTGCATTGGACAAACTGGTAGATTTTAGATGGAACATTCTGTATTGATTCATCTGGATCTATAACTCTGTTTACTAAGCTAAAGAACATTTAAGAAATTTTGAAACTTTATGAGTTGCTTTCCTCCTTGGTATGACATTGTAGAAAAGGCAGCCCAGACATCCAGCTGTACCAATTATTTTCTTTAAATGCTTGGCAGTATACATTGGAAATTATTTGTATTTTTGCATGATAAGGATTTTAGGGACTGTCCAGTGTATGTCTCCTTCCAGAAGGGTAGAGGAACTTTCTGTTCCCTCCTCAGTCTGAAAGTACCATCTGAATTGAGGAATCATCTCAACTCTGCTTCTAGGTAGAATCACAGCACAATCAAGTTTGGAGGGGATCTCTAGACCCCACAGGTTTAGGTTGTCTAGACCCTCATCCTGCTCACAGCAGGTCAGGCTACACCAGGTAGGTCAGGACAGTGTCCAGTGAAGTCTCACAGCACTCAATCTGCAGTCTGAAAAATGCCAAATACAGGGGAAGGATTTCAGCCCTCAAACAGCTGCTTATGCTCTTGCTGAGTCTATGGAGGATGAGCTTTGCCTTTTCTGCTTCAAGTCTGATCACTATGAAGGTGCAAAACATCATGAAGGGGACTAAAGTCTTTCACTTTTACAGAAATGGTTTCAAAACTTTAGTCTTTTGGCTATTTCACATCTTGAGGCTTGAATTTTGATATTCTGTATTGAGGATCTCACTAGACAAAAGTCTCTTAATCTTCTGCAGGTCAGGTGTATGACAGCACCAGTTTTTTCCTTCCTTAAGTAGGAGAATGTTTATAGTCAAACATTTTTAAAAGAGAACCTATATATCTAATGGATATATTAGCACTCTACCAGTCTGAATGACCAGAATTTTGAAAAAGCAACAAGATAATTCAGTTACTATGGCAGAATACACATGTACTCTGTATTATATTTCACAGCAGAAAGGGGCTGTGTTCTAACTTCTAATGTTTCCAGATGAGAAAAAAAAATACAACAAGCTGATCTACTTGGGAATTTTACAAGCAAGTAGTTAAAAGGAAAGGTAAGTGCCTTAAACTATACAAAAATACCCTAATTAAAATGATTATAAGTAATACAGTTACATTTCATCACAAAGGAAAGGCAGTGAAATTTGGTAGCTGGAAAAACAAAACAAGCAGTGAAGATCATTTAGGAGTTGGTAATAACAAAATGACATGCAACTGGCTAGGCTCCAGTGTCACAGGTACTCACTGTTCCCAAGTTCTTTGGTTTAAATAAAGAAGAGTTCCTTACTGAGACCTTCAAAGGTAAGTCATTTTCCACTCCTTTCAAGCACTGCAAACACATACAGGGTATTCTTCTGTGCTGGGGTCTCTGTTCACCTCTCGGGTTGTAACATTTTTCACTTTTAAAACCAGAGAACGAATACCAGTGTTTTCCATGGTGAAAATGCAGGTGCAATGCTGCACTAAGGGGTGCTCAGGACAAGTTGTTGATATCCAGATGGTCTTGTGGTCCATCCACTCTGATTGCGTGTTCCAGTGTTGTCTTCTGTGCAGCCCAGGATTTATCATGTTTTGTGCTTATGTTTCAGAATTAAGTCAAGTTTTCTGTCTTATGTTTTCCTGTTTATTGCACAAAGCATAGCAACCATTTATGTTGGATTATTCTGTGGAGGCACACAGAGTACTGTGTACTTTTTGAGACAGTCCAGCAGGGTGGTGTGATTACTAGAAATTCAGCAGATGAATCTGAGGAGCAGAGTTAGATCAAAGTAGTCCAAAATTTTTCCACTATTCTGTGGGAGGAAAGGTAGATTTGTTTTTAGGTTTGCACTGCAAAGTTTTGATTTTTCAGATATGATAACGTAGAGGTGATGTTATGACATACGATAATGTATTCTCAATGTTTTTCATTTGGAGAGTGTTTCTTTTTTATTTTCATTTCATTTTTTTCAGAATTTCAGGCAAAAATTAGTAGTTTTAAAAGAGATTCTGTCAGTGATCTGACAATGCACTTAATGTTTTCAGCCACTTCAGAGTAATTTGATTCTCTGACAAATACATCTGTTCATCCTGCTTTCAAAAAGCCTAGTGGATTTAGAACCAAGTGTATGATAGGATTTTGTTACCATAGGCAGAATACCATTACATTATACAGGCAGAATGTTACAATGACAGCATATTATAGTGTTAGAGTGGACCTAGATATCCTACCAGCATGTCATTAGGGCAACTCTTCCTTCCTCTTCAAACTGATGAAGACATGATGTTAAATGTACATTTTTGTTGGCAATGCATCTGCAGTAACCTCTTCTGCCAGGGCTTTCACCTTCTCTCCTGCCTGGCTGACAGAACTGCACCAAGGGAAATTTGTGTTTCTGACTTTTTAAGGAAATTTCTTTTTAAAAAATTCCTTTAAATTCTTATATGTTATGGTATCAGCCTGTGTTCTCACTAATGAATATTCACACTATTACACTAATTTTGATTATTTACAGACAAATCTGAGACAGCTCTTGGGGCTATTTGTATGGTTTTAAGATTACACTTTTTTTCTTAATTCAAATGTTTATCTCTTTGCTGTGTAAAAATAAAGGTTAGTCACCATCATAATCATTACTCAAAATCTAATTTATTGGTAATACACAGAAAATCCCCCAATGGAAACAGATGGATTTTTCTTCACTTTAACAGTAAAGATTGTATTCTTCAACAGTTGTTGAGAAGATTATCTGAGACTTATTTCTCAGGTTCTTTCTGCTCCACATTAAAGCATTTCTCTGGTTCTCTTCTGGTTCTCATCTTCTCTTTTATTGATTACTTCCTTACAACTTAAAATGATATTATAATACTTCTAATTATGGATTTTTTTTTTTTGTTTCAGCCTCTCTCAAATCATTAGTAAGAAGGTTTTCACCTAGTTTTTCTGTTTGAATTTATCCTGTTGTTAGAACTGAAAGAATTGGTTGCTCATTTTCTTTCCTGATTTTTTTGTGTCAAGTATAAAAAATTGCTAGGTACTAACTGCAAATGAGTGCTTCTTTCTTTCTGACATTTTCATTACATTTCCCTTTAACAAGTATTCATCTTTTTACTGCTAAATGGATGGTCTCTTTTGCTTTTTTGCAGAGGTCCCCAAGTTGTTTAGAAGTTTTATGTTTGTAATCAGGCAGGTTGTGTAGGATATACATGTTACTGTGTGTAAACTAAAATCCACATGTGTAAATAGAATATTCTCCCTGCACAACATGCCTCAAAAAAAATTGGCTTAATTTGAGGCTGCCCTGTGGGTTTGCTGCTGTCATGTTGCACATCACATCTCTCAGTGGTTCCATCAGGTTCACAGAAACTGTTGTTACTTCTTCAGTTGCTCTTGATCTCATCATCCTGCTGGTATTTTGTGTGACACTCTTGCCTCACATCTAGCACTGTTCTCTTTCTTTTTTAAAGCAGTTTGTGGAGTGCACAGGGTACTGAATGATGCTAGTATGTGGTAGCAGGGACAAATAAAGCATTTTTAATTCATATGGGTAAGCAATTTTAATTCCATGAGCCCAGACAAAGGCATACAACCATGAACTGCATTGTAGAAGCAGCACTTGGACAGCATTACAGAATTTTATGTCATGAACTGTTATGTATTTTAATACATCATATATACATCCCATGATTTACTGCTTTGTTAAACCAATACAGTTAAATTAGTATAAATGGACTAAAGGGGTAATTACCTATGATTACTTCCAATGGCTTGCATGAGCCCTAAATTTTTTAATGCTCAGAATAGCTATAAAACTAAGCCCTGGCCATTTAGTTCACTATTCACAGAGTGCAGACAAGGCTGTTCTCCTGGCATAGTGGGATGGTTCTTACGCAGTTTGGAGACTGCTTCAAGGATAAGCTCCGCTAAACCCTGGTGCCCAAATATATTGCATTTGGCTGAAGGGATCCAGGAGCACTGGAGAGGATCATTCTAATTCCCTTCACCTCAAAGGCAGCAGCAGCCATGGGTGTAGGAGGTGTAGTACCACCCAAGGGGTAGGAGGTGATGGCAAATGCAGTGGTAGAAAAGGGATATTTTGTGCAGTGTTTTCTTCAGCAACAACTTTTTGCCTCCTCCAGAGGAAGAGAGAGTGAGGAGCTGCTGCACTATTGTGTCAATAGCACAGAGCAATCTGTGCATTGCTGCTTAAGTCCAACATTATTGTCCCTGATGTCAACCAATGCTCCATATCAATTAATATTTCTGAGCCAAGAAGAGCCCCAGTGGGCGTGTGACAAAAGCAGTAATTCAGCAAGGACAAAAGTGAAAATGTTGCTTTTCCTTACAAATCAAACAAAGCTGGAAAAAAAGCCATGTTTTTACAAGGCTCCTGTACGTGTTCTTTGGGGTGGTTGGGAGACATCTGTCATGGCAAAGGAGAATCAGGTGACTCAGGCCTCAGAGGGGTAGTTAATCATTGCAGTCATTCTGAAAGGCTGAGAGCTTGAACATTCTCATTCTCCCTTAGAAGTACACTGTAGAAAGTAGTACATTTCTTTTTCTTGTCACTTTTCTTGGGCAGTTCATCTTTCTTCAGACAATGCAGCAAGGAACCTTTTCTTAAACAGTACATAACCTTTCTTTAGAATTGTTTTGTATCACAGGCCTTAGAGCATTAAAAAAATGTGAGAATTTTTACACACATAGAATTTTCTCATAGATTTGAGTGGTCTTTATCCACTGGATTCTTTTCAGTTTCTCCACAAAAAAAAAGATTGCAGTCATGTTTGCTATAATTATCTTACTCTTTGTACAATACCTGTGTTTTTATTAAGGCTTGAAGACCTGCATTTCTTCTTGTATACATTTTTAAAAGTTGTATCTAGTCAGAGGAGTAGAACAGTGTTAAAATACAGACAAGTTTGTAGCTGATCGCTAAAGTCCCTCTTCTGCTCATTGTTATAGCACCCACTAATATTTCATCAATTTCAGTACTTGAAGGGATATCCCTACAGCTTCTAGGATGAGTCCTGATTTTTGTTTTCCTTCCCAGGAACTGTCTTTGCTTATTCAAAAAAGCATTGTCAAAACAGCTAAAGGGATTTAGGCGCCCAGATGCTAATGATGATTTCATGTGGGCCTCTGAAGGTAACTGAGACAAGCCAGCATACTTAGAGAGACATAGCAGCACTTCTCTTATGCTGAGGCATAGTGAGCAGGGCTTTGGATGTGTTGTGGCAATTCTGTACAATGCTCAGGGGAGAGGACTCACAAATGTTGTTAATTTTTCTATAGAATATGATTTTTTTCACTCTCTTATGTTCCTCACCACTTCCTAGTATTCTCCCTGGAGATAATTAGATATCATGCTGAAACACCTTCCCACAAACTGAATTTTGAAGAAAGGAAGCAGCTGGATGAGGATGTGTCTGTTGCTGAGATTGAACACTCAGCCTGTGTCCTTGAACAAAGTCCCCGATCCCAAAGGACTTTCTGCTGAAATATACAAACAGTTCCAGCAAATTTTGGAAAATTTCCTAACTAAAAATTGAATGAGTCATCTACATCAGTTTTATATATGCTGTTAGCTCAGTTAATAGCCATGTATTAAGGAAAAATGACAAGAATCATGGAAGTTGTGTCTCCTACAGAGCTATTTTGTTACACAGTACAGATACTAAATTGCTTTCTAATCTATAATTCTGAACATTTTTTTCCACTTTTGTTCATTAAGAATGAACTTTTTTTCACATGGAAAGGACATGACTTGTACATTCAAAGGTTACATGTACCACTCTGTACACTGTGTTCAGTAGAGAACCAGAATATTGAGTGAATATAGAAATAGATTTTCATAATGTACCCTGGTGTTATTGTGGCATGGTAACCAAGAAATAAATTTATCTTGGCATGTGAACATTCATCTTTTCCTTGGATACAATACAAATCAAACAGAGTTGACTGAATATGATACTTAAATGCAGACTCTTGAAGACTAAGATAATTCTCACATATAAATAACCCAACATTTAAAATTAAGGCAGAAACCCCAAGATTGTCCCTACCTATAGTGTTGAGGTTTTACAGTTTTGAACAAAATCCTCAGTGTGCTTGCATGAACCTGAACTTTTGTTTTGCTTATTACCTGCTGTTTACTTAAAATAACCTGCTGACCAAAAATAATTCACTAATACCTGGGTGTGGATCCTTTCATATGTTGAAGGGGAAATTGTGCTCAGTAATTCTCTTTATGTTGTTTTGCCCGGCATGAGAGGAAGAAAAATACCACATGAATATTTTACTGTCCAGTCCAGTTCTGAACTCTGATCCAAACCCTGATCAATGGATGTTGTGGTTTAAAGACCTGTTGACCAAGAACAGATGAATGAATGCAGTAAGAGTTGGAAGCAGGCATGTTTTTTTTCCCACCCCATGAGACAGCAACATGGGCTGTGCTGATTGACCATGGCCTCAATTCTGTAGAGCTGTTGCAGACAAATCAATTGTTCAGCAGTCAGTTTCCTTAGAAGTGAAATAAATCTATGTGACGTATAAAGAATAAAATACTTAGCAATATTATGGCTATTTTTGTAATTATCTCAAATAGTGGCCTGTTTCCTGCAGCTTAGAGTCAGGTAGGGAAGATGTCTAGCTCTGAATTCTACCCTGGAGTAATTTATACTTGCAGTTCTTATGAGAGCAAAAAGGAGAGAAAATACTCAAATTGACTTGGTATCTCTTAGGAGACACAACAGCAGGGTGCCAGTGTTGCCTGCAGTACCTTGGTAAATGCCTGTGTGCATAGGTCAGCAAAGTGCTGTGGGATCCGCAGCTCTAAGAACACGTACCAGTTCTGTGGCCCTTGGGTTTTTTCAAATTGTACCTTAAAGAGATGATGAGTTATTTTCTACATACATGTGATGAGTTGATAAAACAAATCAGCAGTTACTCACAGAAGATTTGGTTTAACCCATTCCCAAGTATCAGAACACACATCTCTCCTCCATTCTGAATCTTGGGAGCTGCCACTTTACCTAGCATTTGTTGCATTCACTTTCCAGATCACGTGAATGGTCACTGTACCAGCCCAACCTCCCAGAGCTGCGGCTCAGGCAAACGCCTTTCCAGTGCAGATGTGTCGCGAGCAAACCGCCGAGGGCCCGGCAGGCCCCCCTTCAGGAAAGCCCAGTCTGCAGCCTGCATGGAGATTTCTCTCCCAGTCACCACAGAAGGTGGGTGGCAATGACTCTTTTGCCAGCTATTTGTGAATTTCTCACCAGGTGTGAAAGGGAAAAGTTCAGCAGGATTCTTATCTGGTTTATTGCCTTGAGCTAACACTTTAAACTGTGATAGGCTAACACCATGATCCTAATTCTGTTCTTGTGAGGAGCATTTCTATCCTAAGCCACCCACCTGCAGGGGTATCTGCCTCACAGTTACAGCTGGAACCAGTACTCCCTGATTTCAACACCTGATAATGAAAACAGAGCAAGGGGAATTATATCACTCAGATTGTCTACCTTTGTATTTTTAAATGCAAATTGTTTCAAATACCTTTGTTATTAGTGGCACATGGCTAGAAGATTTGATTTTTTAATTGTTATGGTAACATAAAATAGCAAAATTTTTCCTCCACGTTAATGACTGATTATCAACATAACATAAGCCTTTCATATAGCTCTCTTTATTTGCCACACAAACATGGTAAGTTACACTGTCATATAACAGCTCCTGATGGAAAACACACCACTGCCACAGTAGTTTCTGTTGCTGAGTGTTTTTCTTCATCCTGTGTAGTACCAAACTCTTCTGGAATTCTTGTATGCTGATATTGCTGCAATATCAGCACTACCTGTACCTGCCAAGGCCACAGTATTATCTAGTCCTTTTATGCTTCTTTGTTTCTTCCATGCTCCCACAGTAAATAGGGTCACTGGCAGGCAGAGCCCATAACCCCTTAAGGTCCCACTGGCTCTTGTGTACAAAACATTTAGCAATATAGTGATACTTTCAATGGCATCATGTTGCTTTCTGCATACCTGTGTCATGAAAGATTCACTTCATGTTATAATATAAAAGTGTACCTCTTTTAGGGATAATATTCTAACTTGCTTTCAGGCTTGAGAAGTAAATTGCATTAATTGACATTAAAAATTCCTATTTGAAGGTATCACTTAAATAGTGTTACAACTCTCAGTAAAGTCAGTGAAACGACTGTTGCAGGAGCGAGCCAGACAATCTCCAGAGTCATTTATATCAGCATATAATGTGATGGGCCATGGTTGCAGGCTGTGTGGATTTGTGTACAAGTCATCTTTTAGCAGATTTGTTGACTAAAATAGTTTTCTGATTACCTGTAGTCTCTCAGTAAAGCAAAGCTTTCTGTCCAGCTAAATTATTTTTCAGTTGGCGGTATTACTTTTTTGAGTTCTAGCTCTACTGCCTGGAATGACTGACATTCCACTGTTCTTCATGTATCTTGAATTTCTAGACACACTGTTTTGTCAAGTGGTTTGATGTGTTTCTAAAGGTTTTTCTGCTAAATAATATGGTGGAAGGTGGTATGATGCTTGAAAGTTTCTTAGTCTGGGTGAGGGAAAAGGAAGAAGGGAAGTTAAAAGATTTGAGAAAGAATATGCTGAGAATAAGAATTCTCTCTCTAATGTGAAAGTGGTTTTGATCAAAACCTTCTGGTTGAGCTGTTCCAAAATAAAATGAAAAAATTCTCCTCTTTGCTAAGAATTTATTGACTACTTAGGAGCATATGGTGCAACAAAAAATAGATGTATTC
This sequence comes from Melozone crissalis, assembly GCF_028551555.1. NCBI lineage: Eukaryota > Metazoa > Chordata > Aves > Passeriformes > Passerellidae > Melozone > Melozone crissalis. Next base: position 14,716,486 of record NW_026535786.1, on the reverse strand, counting down.
CCAAGAAATTATTTCCTTTATTTTTGTACTCTCCTGAGGTGAGTCAAGATACATGTTTTATATCCTTTCTAGAAAGGTAGCATTTCAGGTTAGAATTTGGTAGGATTTTATTATTCTACCACAGTAGAATTTTGATTAGTTTGCTATCTCAGAAGGACTTCTCAGACATTAAAAAAAAAACCTTTGTGTGTGGGTAAATGGTTCTTACCTTTTTTAAGCCTGTCTCCAAGGCACTGATAATACTTGGAGATTTTTTTTAATAAGGCTTCCAGTTCCTGTTCTTTACAACGTCTTCTATATGATTTGATTAAAAAGATAATACATTTTGGTAAGTAATCATAAGACATATATTAGAATAATAGATGAATCTTCTCCCCTTGCATTGGATTTCAAACTCTACTTACTTAAATCTGACCTCCTGGTACAATAGGAACTATATTTCCAGCATTTTCATCAAGTCTATTTTCAACAAACTTTCACACAATAAATTCTTCTGACTGATCCAGTGAGCTGATTGTCAAGATTTTGCTGACTCTCACCTCTTTACTTCTGCACAAGGATTCCTAATAGAGACAAACATTTTTGAAGAATGTCTTTGCAATGATGAATCATAGGAAGGAAATGGAGGGGGGGAGGGAAGGGCAGGGTAGTTGTCTTGTTGTCTGCTGGTTGAAATATTGCAAACTGCTCAGATTCATACAGTGCTGATATTTCTCCCACTTTAATAGCAGAATAATTCAAAAGCCAAGTAGCAGTGGCAGAGGAGTGGTGCATCATTAGTGTTGCTGCCTAAACCTATGTTTTTCCCAGTCTCTTCATCATCTTCTTTTATGCTTTTTGAAATGTTATATGTTGTCTCAGTATCTTCTGCTTTCAGAAATGCACCACTCTCATGGCTGTAGTAAAAAAATCTGTACTTCCTCAGTATTCTATATCTAATCTTAGCAAAAACTTAGAACCTCGTAAATTCTCAATAGCGTATTATTATTTATAAGGAAGAGGTTTTTTAATGTGAAACACTGGAACAGCTTGCCCACAGAGGTGATCCCTGGAAACATGAAACATTGAAGGTCAGATTGTTCAGGGCTCAGAGCAACTTGACCTAGTGGAAGTTGTCCCTGTTTGTTGCAGGTGGGTTGGAACCAGATGACCTCTAAAGGTTCCTTCCAGCCCAAAGTGTTCTATGATCCCATGATCACTGATTCTAAACAATTTTGTTTTCACATACTTTTGATTAAGCAGTATATTTCTTGAGATATAAGAATTTATAGGCATTGTAAACAAATCCACAAATACAGGAAATGCCATTGCTGAGCTTCAAGCCCCTTTTGAAAAGAAGTTTTTGAAATTTCAGGAATTAGTGATTATGTTTCTTTGATAAGGCTTTCTTGCACAGAGTATAAACTACATTTTTTTATTATCAATTTAACAGTGTGCTCTTAAACAGTAATAAAAATACCCATGAATGCAAATTATTCTTGGCCAATAAAATCCTTACAGGGATTCTGACCCATGATAACATTTTGTAGAATGGGAATGTGTTTTGTCTCCAAGCTTAGTGGATTTCTTTGAGGGCTGTAGCCATTTGCACTGCTCATGTTTCAGTCTGTTCCAGCTCTGGGTTCTGACTAGCACCCCTTTTTTTTCTGCAGGTCTTCAGAGAAACACTGAAATAGGGATTAAATTTTTGTTTAGCTTCCTGGGGAAAATGTGTGGCTCGACTGGTTTACCTTCTGTACTGTGGCACAGACCCAAAATTGTTCATCTCAGCCTAAGAGCTAACATCACAGTTTTTAAACCTGCAGAAATCCCAACCTGATAAAGAATTGCAGTGTAGATTAATAGATCCCAAACATCAGCTTCTTTTCTGCACAGGAGAACAAAAAAAATTGGTTTTTAAAAATTTTTAATTGCAAATTTAGATTAAAGAAAACCCTGAATTAAAGAAAACAGTGGCATTAAAGAATAAAACTAAAATTGCTGTGGGAGGGAGCTCATTGTGTTTGTACTTGTGTAGCTGGTGGGTACATGGTTGTGTGCACAGATCCACATGCTGGCACACATTTCTCTTTTGAGTGTTATGAGAAGCCTTTCAGATTTGATACTTCTTGGTTATTGGTTTGGGTTTTTTTCAAACACTGCTTTTTAAAGCTATTTTGCATTCTCCAAATGTTTCTCTCTGGGTTGTGTTGGCTGAGTCTGCAATTTTTTTCCTCCTTGTCTGCATCCATACAGGAATCTGGGCATTCTGCATACATGTGTCCACCTGTGGTTCCATCATACATCATGGGAAGAAAGTAAAGAGAGAGTGGAGTTTTCTCTTTGAAGTGTTGTGTTTGGGAAGTCATTTACTTCCAGCAGCAGTGATAGAAAACTGTCCTCCTTTTTTTACTATTATTTGTATTCCCCATTATGTAGTTTTTAATTAGTCCAGCCTAATCACCTTGTTCTGCAAAGGCCAGTTACATATTGGTGTTACAAAATTGCCTCTGAATAAGGAATCCCAGCAAGGTTTTGCTGTGCATTGTAATTTTATAGGAACGCTAAGAAGAAAGACTTGGAATTTCTTTCACTTTCCTTTAAAACAATTCAGTTTCAGTCCTTAGCTTTTGGATTAACTCTTTTGATTATATGTAGTTAAAATTTGATACAGAGCACTTGAATTGAAATGTCACTGTGAGCTGGCAAAGCAAACCATTCAAGTAGTTATTATTTTTAATAACCTTATCAAAATTCTATGGCAAGTACAACACAATTTCCATTTTAACTGATTCAGGGTACTTTTCTACCTGAAGTTTTTCTTTTGTGTCTGACTATGCATAGGATAACTACAGTTATTCAGGGATAAGATGTTCTCTCATCTACATGATTCTGCCCAATTTGTTTTGGAAAATACATAATATTTGGTATATGCTATATAATTTAAAGGGTTTTTTTATTTATCAAAAGTATTTTTGAAAATTACCATTAAAAAGAAAGTCTTTAGGTAGCCTGATGGAAACTTCCAGGTAAGTTCAGTGTGCTGTAGTTGGGATCTAGAAACATGATATTGAGTAGTTATCTTAGGAAAAAGGCCACTGCCTGAGGAAGCAAATTCACCTGGTGTCGTGCTGAGCATTGCAGTGTTTGCTGTGTAATTTATATAAAATTTAAATCATTTTTCTCCTGCCAGTTATGACTGTGCTGTTAAGCTGTCTCCAGCAGTGCTGGATCCATAACACATTGGATTTTTTTGCACTGGATGAGTAAATGTGGCCATGAGGTTTCCTTCCCATGTGGCAAGGTGGAGGTAGAAGAGGGGCGTTTCTATTTTTGTCACTGGCTCCTCTTTCTCTTGAGTCTCTGAAACCCACATGTGGATGTGAGGTAGGTAATGATGGATGCTTGGTGTAGTTTTTAAGGCACTGCTTCCTAGGCCTCCAAGGAAACTGAAAAAGAACCTGGTTGCTTGATCTAGAAAAATGTTGGGGAAAAAAGCACAAAAATATTCAAATGCATGGCTGGGTACTGCAGGGAGGAAGGGAACAGTCAGCTGTCTGTGTCTCTTGAGAAAAGAACAGGACATAAATTACCAAGGCAGAAGCCTGACTTAAGGAAGATGGCTGGGGATTCATTTTGATCACAAGGGTAGTTAACTGCAGAAATTAATTCTCTGAGGAGGTTATTGCTTCTCTGGCAGGTTTTCAGAGCAGCTCATGTTCTCCAGCACATTCCCTTTGCCAATACAGAGAGGACCATTGCTGGTAAACTTCCTTGCCCAAGCAGCCAAGCCAGACTGACACCTGATCCCCTGGCACAGCAGTCCTGGGGCCACGCTTCACCAGGCCCCTGAGTGCCATGGCTTCTCACAGCTGGACTTTCACAGCATGTGGAAAAGCCCTTAGCTTGATTAATTAATTAGTTAATTTCTCAGGGAGGGGCTGAGGGTGTTGATTCTTCCTATAAATCATTTGAATTCTGCTAGTGTTTGAAGTTACTTTGCCATCAGTTTAATTAGTAAGACATGTATAACAGGAAAAAACTTAGCGACACTATGGTAAACCACAGTCCCCACTAACATTTCTGTTTGTCACCATATTTCTTGTCTGTGCAGAGGAGCAGATGAAAATGTTGCAGAGAAGACCTGTTCTAGATCTAGAAAGTGTGTTTCTTACTTTCCTTGGAGTATGTTTTCTGTTAGGTTCTGCTAGGATGGACTTGATTTCTTATGAGAATCTGCAAATTTTCCTTGTTTTTAAAACAACTAACTCAATGAAAACATTGTTGTTCTTACAGTCACTGAATATCTAGTCAGTTTAGTCAGTTTTAATTTAAATAATGATTTGATTCCAGGTGAAGCTAATTTCACACTGTACTCTAGCCATGTTGAATTTGAAGGTGGGTTATGACCTGAGTACTCAAATTTAGGTTTTTTTCCTTGCTAGCCCTCACTTCAGATCAACACAAAGTATTTTGCTATATCCATGGTCACTTCCCTTGGCCTGCCTCTTCCACTTCCAGTGCCCCTGGAGGTTCAAGTTTTTTGGATCTCTGAACCTTCCCCCCAGTGACAGCCTGGACATGAGGCTGATGCCCCCAGCACCATGGGTGGCCCAGATGAAAAAGGTTTGGAGGCAGGGATGTTGCCATGCCATGGCTTCATCACCTTCCATGATGCCTTTGGTGTCCACCTTACCCTTGGATACTTCCATGTATGAAAGGTATACAAGTTATTCTTTCCTGAACCATCAGTGCTATCAAAGATGCTTCAGCAGAATGGATAGTTCAGGTTGGGGTTTCAGTTCTAGAGAACTGTGATGTCTTTAATTAAAGAACATATGTCCAAGCTCATAAACTGAGTCCAAATTGAGCTTTTAGTGATGTTCATGTAAAGACAGTTTGCTTGTGTAAGTCAAGGGAAGTGATTCATACAATTAAATATGGAAGTTTGATAGATTCCTACTGCAAAGATCTTTTGCATTTTTGTAGAAATTATTTCTACTTTTTCAACGTGAAGAATAATTCTGTCCTGACAGTTCCCTTCCAAGTTTTTAAAACTTGCTGAACTAAAACATAAGCCTTAAGTTTACAATATTCTGGAAATATCAAAGATCCAGGTCTACTGTCTTGAATCTGTTTTCTGTTTCAAGCCTTTATTTTCCATCCATTCCATTGGTGTTGTGTCAGTGGGAATTCCGTGAAACCTTGCAGGTTACACTGCCTTAATTGTAGCAACTTCAGGGCAATACATTTCAGAAGTTTCTCCAGGGAGGGTCAAGCATCCCACAGCAGTGAGCTCCATGAGAGCACAGCCACATTCCAGTGGTTGGAATGCTCTGCAAGCTGCATATCCACAGCATAGTTTTAGGGTAACTTATATAAATTGATCTGGTAGGAAATCATTGGCAGTAAAATTCCAGTACATTATTTGTGCTTAGGACAACTTCTGCTGCTTTCTAGTGAGTTGTATTATGTGGAATGCAGCTTTGGAGTGGTGCTGTTAAAATGTTGGTTTTATAGCCAAGCAAATGTTCCTCAATTCTGTCCTGCCCCTTTCTCCTTGGTGTTGCTGAAGCATTCCCATCAGCACCATGTTTGGTCTCTGTGATGTTACTGTGCACAAATTCATGCTGTAAGTATATTTCCTTTACCATATATTTCCCCTTCACATTCAGGGCTTTCCTGACTACATAATTTTGAACAGATTTGTCTTAAAATGTAAGATGATGGGCTTAAACTGGAAAATGTTTTGAATGGTTCCATTGTCCTCTGTTAGGTTTGGTGTTGGAGGTTAAAACTTTTAGAATTCTCCAAGTGAGGAGAATATAAACCATTCCATTTTCTTTTTTTTCCAGAATATATTGATTTCCATGTCAAAAAGGTCAATTTTTTTATGTATTTCATAAACAGATCAATTACTCATTACTTCAAAATCAGCAAAGGACCTATAAATAGTGTCCAAGACACTGGCAATCAATTGCAAAACTCTTCAGTAATGAATGTAAATATTTGCTATGAAAATGTTGGTCTTTGTTACTGGTAGGTTGAGTTTTTTTCATTCCTCTTAGTAAGTGATGCTTCTATTTTCCTGATTCCTAACTTCATAAAGAAAATCACTGCTCAGGGCTGCTTTTGTATAAATGTCATGATGGTGTTTGGCTCAGTCATTCCTGTCCTTTTGCAATGCATGTGCTTTTGTGGCAGTGGGTGGCATTCCCAGTGCTCCAGCACTTCCATGGAATCAGGACATCCTCACACTGCACTGCACGGATGATTAACAGAAAACTCAAAAGCACCATCTTCCTTTTTAACCTGCCTGTGCATTGAAGTATCCTGTGTGTTTTTCCATGAGGTGGGAAGCAACTTAGAGAGGTTTTGGTTGCATTTAAGTCATAAAGCTTCTGCTTGTATGCTGCTGGCTCATCACCCAAATTTAACAACCAGTCCAGTGTCACAAAGGAAGTTGGTTCCTGAGTTTCCATCTGCAGCTCATTAACCCAAACTGTGCATAGGATGGGGCTGAATGAAAACATTTTGAAGTAAGCAGGGCTACTCTTAGGACAGCAGTGGTGTTTATCCTGTGTGGCCTTGACCCATGGAATGCACTGACTGCAGGTAGTGATGCTTTAGCTCAGAACTGTTCATCACCCAACAGCAGCATCTCCCAAATTCCAGTCACTGCTTAGCACTCAGGGGCCACTGGGGTCCCTCTGATGGTGCTCTCTGGAGCCTGAAGAAAAGAAAAGCCAAGAAATCTGGGTGTGCAAGAGGAAGAGGAGCAAGGATGTGGTGATCTGATGGGCTGTGTGGGACCTAATGGATCCTGGGAGCTGGATATGTGCCTCTCAGAGGAAAAGGAATGCTGGGCTTCCTCAAAGCAGGAAGCAATCTAGAGACAGGAGCACAATTATGAGACAGTGCTATGTAGCAGGATGTTCTCCACAGGAGGAGAAAACAGAAACTTCTGAGGAGCTTTTCACAGGTGAATGTCCTGTCCCCTCACTGAAGCACAGAATCCAAATCAACTTTGACCTCTGTCACAAGGAAGTGGTCCTAGCTCAGACTCCTGCAGAAAAATGTAGCTGACATTATGGCTGTACCCATCGTGCAGAGCAAGAAAAGGGAAATAGAACAGAAAACCTGGAATATGGTGGTTGGGTTAAGGATTGCTACAGACTGGCAAGTCAACTTTGAGAAGATGGGATGTCATTTTAAGACATAGAACACCTACTAGCAAATAATTTGGCAAATTTTTAAAACTTCCCAAGGAAAGTGCTTTTGTGTTTCTCCAGAATACAATTGAATGCTTTCTAGATGAAGAATTTGGGGTAGAATCTCTTTGAGAAAAGAGTCCCACGGAACAAGACTTAATTTAATCCTGAAATCTAGAAAGAGCAGAGATTTCTACCTTGCTTTAGAGCCAGCCAATAAAGTCACATAGCAGTTGCAGACTTTGCTGTTCAGATATGTTTAATGACATCAAATTTTGGCATATGTCTTGCTGATCTTTAGAATTTCAGCTTGAGTAGTGTATTTAATAGAAAATGGCACAGTATGTTCCCAAAAGTGTCCTAAAGATTATATCTGTTAGTGTCAATTTTGCAGAGATGTATTAGTTAACTGTACTGCACAGGAGTGAGGAACATTTCTTGTTAATTTAGGGAGGGAGAAAGCTTGATGACACATGCAAATGGCACATCATATATTTAAAGTAATGTGTATGTCGCCTACACGAACTGCATTTGTCCTTTCAACATCTTTCTTAGCTTGAGCACCACCAGTTTTGAATTTTATGTGACTGTGATATTAATACACCTGTTAAAGAGAAGATTAATTATATAATGACATTTTTATTAAGGATTAGGTACCCTTTGGGAGAAAAAATATACATATATATATATATATATATATATATATATATCTTCCTTTCTTTACCTGGCAGCTGTCAGTGCTCAGGAAGGAACTGGGCCAACTCATTCCCTGCAGGAGCAGCACAAAGTTCTTGGGGTTATGGGAGACACTAATTCTCAAGGTATTAGCAGTTGTGTCATAGATGTGCCAACAATCCCAGTTTATGCAGCTGCATGGAGCAGTCCTGAGACACAGCTGGAGGGCTACAACAGTGCCTACCTGAATGTGGAAATGGGGTGAGGGCAGTGCTTGGAAGTTCAAGTAGGCATAAGATTCTCTTCCATGAGAGTGGAACTGAAGTGCCAGGAACAGCTGTCCTGAAAAACTCCTCTCTGACTTGCTACAGATGCCCTCAAAGGACAGGAGGTGGCCCAAGTGTGAAAGAGTGCAGGAGAATCTGCCCCAAGCCTGTGTGCCAGCACTTAAGGCAGAAGCACATGCAGAAATACTTGGTGTGGTTCCAGCAGTGCTTCACCCTGGTTCTCTCCAGCCTTTCCCAGGGAGCTGCAGTGTAGGGATGACTTTGCACTGAGGCAGCTGGGCAGGGGAACACAGTGCTGCAGTTTATTGTCTGAGGAAGAGATTCACTGGCAAAGCTGCTGCTCTGGTGGAGCACAGGAACCGTGTATAGTGTGGGGATTAGCTTAGCTTTAAGCTGGAGTATGTGAGAAGGTAATTTTCTAAATTTATTCTTCAACCATGGCAGAAACTATTCCTCTTTTTAGACAGTTCTATTGGCTCTGAGGAGGTGACTCTTCTGAGCTATAAAAAGGACAATTTTGTACCAGATAAAGAGCTGCTTCATAATGATAGGTTCAGGAGCAAGACCTTTATCTCAGATCCAGTACCTTCAACTATTTCTCCACCTCCAGTCATTATGTTGCAAAAGAGCATGTGGGATTTCCAGGGATTTGATCCCATGTTTAACTACAGGTTGGTAAACAGCAGCACTGGCAGCACTGGACTGTGCAGCAGCCAGCCCTACTCCCATCTTCCCTCTGGCTCCTTGACTCTGCAGGAACTTTTTAGCTCTCTGTGCTTTATAGCCTCTGATGTTCCTGTTAATACCAGGAGCCACCTCACACAGCTTTGTGCTTCCTGCCTGGCACTAGATAAAGCAAAGCAGAGCTCCTCAGCCAGTTCATGGTTGCCTCTCTCTGAAAAGCTCAGAGGGAGTCTCTGTACCTGGGCACTTGCAGTGGGGAGAGCACAGCTCTGTCTCCATCTGGCTCTCGATGCTGCCTGCTAAGGCTCAGGCAGTGCCAGCTCACCCTGCAGTTGTTGCCAAGGGCACAGAGCAGGTTTCTCACTTCTCTCCCTGGGAAGCCAGAATGGATGTGTACCCTGAGATGTTTCGGAGACTGGGCTCAGTTCAGCAATGGGTATCTTTTCCCCAGGGAGCAGTTATTAATGCCTTCACAATAAATGATGGCTGTGAACGCAGTGCTTGAATGTCCTGGTGATGGCAACAAGATCAGAGCAGGTGACACATGCTCTGAAGCTGGTAATGGCATCTCCCTTCATGTCCTGCAGCAATGGGATACATGGATTAATTCTAAATGCATTGGTAACATATGGGCCCAAAATTGTTTTGTGCTATTTGGAACAAGTCCTTTGAGCTAAGGCTGTTGTAAATTCTAATTACTCCATGCTAATCTCCATAATAGGCAGTTATTTCTAATGCAGATCTAGCTGATGATGTCTGACAGCATTTTCCACACTTATTTATACACTGGCAGCAAGCTGGCATCATGCTAGGGTCACAATGTTTGCTCAGGTTAAGAAAACTTTATTTTCTGTACTCTGCAGGGAGTTTGTATTTGCTGCAGGCTTGTGCCTGTTCCAGGAGCACTGATTTATGCCTGTTTGCTTGTATCTGTTTGTGCAGAAAATAGGGAAAACTCCTTCAGCCGTTCCCGAAGCTCCAGCGTGTCCAGCATCGACAGGGACTCCAAGGAGGCAATCACAGCTTTGTTCTTCATGGAGTCCTTTGCCCGAAAGAACGACTCTGCTGTTTCCTCCTGCCTCTGGGTCGGGACAGGCCTCGGGATGGTCATAATCCTGTCCCTCAATCTGCCTGCCAGCGACGACTTACGGCACTCAGAGCCAGTCGTGGTGTCTCCAAGTGGTGAGAGTGCAGCTCTTTTCCTGCTTTTTATCTGTCTTGGTACAGTGGGGCAATAAGTGCATGATTTTGTAGGGCTTTCTGGGCAGAAGTGTCTCAAAAAATCAAGCAGTGATCACTCACTGAGTGGAGGGCACACAGGTAAAGATGCTCATGTGGGACCAACAGCTTCATGGACTGAGACACTTTGGTTGTATTAGCTCCAAATACTGCCTTGTGTAGCAGGCAAAGTCACATGCTTCTTGTGAGAACCAGAGCTCCTTCATATTGTGAAATTACAGTCTGTTTACAATTCTGTCTGGGATTCTGCAAGCAGTTTGGCTGTCTCGGTATCAGAAAGCTGCAGAGAAGCAGAAGGGAGTTCAGGAAAGGAAACAAAAATGTTGGCAGGTTGCTGTACCAGGAGAGATCCTTGGCTGAGTGAGTGACAGATGGTGTAGCAGAGAGAACAGAGGGCTGAGAGGTCAGGTCTGAGGAGAGGCAGCATGTGCTTTAAAAATGGACAAAAAATGGAGAATGCACAGAAGCAGAGGTTTCCCACCCCCAGTTTGTTTAGAAAAACAATGCTGGAAGGTCACCAGACTTGGAGCAATTTTACTGCTGGGGAATACATATTCTGCTAGTATAATGTAGAGATAAACAACAGGCCGCCTTTAACAGCATGTATTCCATCCATCATTATAGATATCAGCTGCCTGAGACCTTTCCAGTACTGGCAGGCTGTTTGTTCACCTTCTCATGTGCTCAGAAAGAACTGAGCAAGCACTCCTTGTCACCTTGGCTGGATTAATGTGTGTGCTGTGTTTACCAAAGCTGGTGTCAGCTGTGCTGTGCTGACAGGCAGCCTGGCTGTGGTGGCTGTGCCAGTGAGAGGAAATTCAGGGAGTTCTGTTCTGCAGGCACCGTGCTGACCCTGAAGGGAGCCGTGCTGACCTTCGCGTGCTTGGACTGCATGGGGACACTGACACACCAGCCCTATGAAGTATGGAGGGACCCACACAGTGCCGATGACGGTGACAAAACAAGGAAAAGGAAACTTGTCATGCATTCCCCTTCCTCCTCCCAGGATATGGGTGATCATCAATTTGCAGTCATTTGTTCAGAAAAACAAGCCAAAGTCTTCTCATTGCCTTCCCAAACATGTCTTTATGTCCACAACATCACCGAAACGTCCTTTTTATTGCGAGCAGATGTGGTCACCCTCTGTAACAGCGTCTGTCTGGCGTGCTTTTGTGCTAATGGGCACATCATGACACTGAGGTACTTATCTAACTAATCTTGTGGCAAAACTAAGCAAAGAGGTGGCACAGTGCTGTCATATTCCACTTGTGTTTGCTCCAGAGTGCCTGGTGCTCTGCATTAACTCCCTGGCAGGTGTGTTGAATTCCCTGCCTTGATGCAGCCATACCTGATTCTTGGGCTGTCTCCACCTGGGGAGTTAAGGCAGACAGGTGCACAGTAAAGCAAGCTCCTGGTGTTTTCTAGTAGTCCCCTACCTGTGACAGTTGATGGCTGGTGATTTTTAACTGTGATAAAAGTCCTGATAATTTTACCCAGTTATGGTGGGTCAGGTATAGAGAAGTATAAAACAGCCATAGAAAGGGATCTGTTTATCCTTTGTGAAGTACCAGATCCCACTCTTGGCACTTCTGTAGCTTTTCTGTTCAGAGCACTTGGTTCCCCTTCCTTGTCCCTTCCCCACAAGAGCTGACTGTGCAGTAGCCCTGTGGTTGTACCTTCACCTTGCTGCTCCCTGTTTCCCTGGCCAGGCCATTTAAATTTGGAAAAAATACTGCTCAGAAACCATGGGAAGCTGGAGGACAGCAAAGGTGATGCTGGAGCCTCTGTCCACAGGGTGGGAGCAGGGCCCTGCCAGGCCCTTTCCTACAGATGTCCCTGCAGGCCTTGCCCTGCAAACGACCCGGCCATGTGGCACAAGCCACATGCACATCCCATGTCCAGACAGAAGCAGAAGCCTTAGGGCCATGGAGGCAAGGCAGCTGAAACCCCTCCATGCAAGCAAACAAAATCCGATGGGAATGCAGCATTTTTATGGCAGGATTTTTCAGCTTAGAGCTGTACTTTAAATATTGCAGTTATGAAGAGCATAAAGTGAAGTGTTGGTTGAAAATGCAGGCACAGAGCAGGTGTTCCATGCTAACCTGGGAATGTGCTTCCCCTCAGCTTGCCCAGCCTCCGCCCACTGCTGGACATGAACTATTTGCCTGTGACAGACATGAGGATAGCACGGACCTTCTGTTTCACTAACGAGGGGCAGGCTTTGTACCTGAGCTCTCCCACAGAGATCCAGCGCCTGACCTACAGCCAGGAGATGTGTGACAACCTGCAGGTAGGGCTCACACCTCACCCTGTGCCCCTGTGTGGCAGGGACAGTGCCCTCACTCCTCAGGGCCAAACTGGCTCTGATAAGCACAGTGCTGCAGGGGCAGGACAGATCTGTTCCTCTCCTCTTGCCCTGACTGAATGATGCCAAAGCAACAGGGAGAGGTCAGCAGCTCTGTTGTTCCTTGGGCTTTTTCATGCACTCTGACCTGCACCTGTGCAAAAAGTCTTTACAATGTCAGAGATCAGCTGGTTTGGTTTGGTTATTTTACAATGAAAATGCAAATAAAAATGTCATTTACTGAGGAGAAGGGAATTGTGAGAGGTAACAGGGAGAAACATGAGTAATAAAAGGAAAAAAAAAAAAAGAGGGGGAATAAGTTCTGGGTTATATAATTAGCAGTGAACCAGAATGGAAGTATAAAAGAAATGGTCCTGCCAGCACTCATTATGCCCTAAGGAATAACATGTGCTGAGCTGCTCAACTCCCATCACAGCACTGTCTGTCTCAAGTCTGAAAAGGCACTTTGAGGAGCGAGCTCTGCACACCAGCTTTTGTGCACCAGAGAGGAGATTATTTTGCAAGGAGCCAATTTTAAAATAATCTAAAGGTTGGACCAATGCATCTTAGACTGTGGACCAACAACAAGAAGCTGTTTCAAGCTAAATTGGGTTTTTTACCAGCGTTAACAGCACCATGCAACTACCAAGCAAAGGGAAACACAGCCCTTGCTTCTCTGTTTTGCTGGACTATGCCTGCTTTCATCTTGGCTTTTAGGCAAAAAAAGGTTTGCATGGTCATTATGTGTGTACAGAAAGCAGATGACCCAGTGTCACCTGCTACTTGGGAAAACAAAGCTGAGCTGCATGAGAGCTCCACTTGGGCTCCAAGGGCTGCAGTAATTTTTCTCCCCAGAGCAGGTGACAGTGCAGAGCAGCAGTGGCTGTGAGTCACAGCGCTGCCCTCGCCCCCAGGATCTGCCTGCTGTGTGCAGCACAGCAGCTGGGTCTGCCTGCTGAGGCTTGGCTGAGCAAACACAGAGCTGAGCAACAGGGCAGGAACTATTCTCAGCACACACAGCCCCCTGGTTTCAAACACTAATGGCACTGCACGCTTTTCCCATCAGTTTTCCAGAGAGCCTGCTTTTCCTAATACTGCTGCAGATAAATCTGAGCCTGACATTTGTTGGGAGTGACTGTTCCAAGGTGTGGCACCAGAGCAGTGCCTTCAGCAGATGTGCTTATTTAGCAATGCTGATGGCACACTAATGGGGTGGGGGAAGGTTGTAGGAAGGTAATGAATTTTGTTTAAAAAGGAAAAAACCAACTAAACTACAAACCACCAAACTCTGAATTGCTGGCAAGCGTTGAACTCAGGTGTGCTATAAAAGGAAAGCAGAGTGACTGCCCAGCCTGGCTGGGCAATCACTAAAGCAAAATAGATAATACACAACAAATTGTTTATTCAATTATAGTGTCACCTCTGCTGTTTCTAAGCAAAATGCAACCTTATCACTGTTTTTTTTATTCTGTATTAGCTGCAGGTTTTGTTCTCTGGTAACAAACATGGGGCTGAGCAGTGACAAACCAAGTCCCTTTGAAAGCATGAGTGAGTCTAGTTTGCCCAAGCATTTGTCAGAATACACAAATATCACCTGCAGCATACTGGTCACAAAACAGACTCTTTTAAAACTAGTTGATTAGGTCCAGTGCATGTGGCTTGTTAATGAAAAGCAAGAAAACACCTAGAATCACTTTCACCCCACTAACCTTTTACATGGACGTTTTTCTGGCTTTACTAGGACATGCTTGGGGATTTGTTTACTCCTGTGGAAACACCAGAAGCCCAAAACAGAGGCTTCCTCAAAGGACTTTTTGGAGGAAGCGGACAAGCTTTTGACAGAGAGGAGCTTTGTGAGTAATTTATTGCTTGGGGTTTTTTGGGCAGAAATTTATTCTTGAGATCTCCTGCCCTTGTCATCTAGGAATGGAGCAGTGCACATGATTTAGATGACTGATGAAAAGAGAAAGTTGACCTGGCGGAGGAAGGGGAGGGTTCTTGCCTGCCATTCCATAACTCCTTCACCTTGGCAGCTTCTTTTGATCAGCTGAGTGTGGGACACACGACTGCCCTGCAGATGTGGTGGTGGCAGAGCAAAACCTTCCTGATGTGCCACCTGCCCCTGGAATGGTGCCACTGCTGCAAGGAGGCAGCTGGAGACTGGGCAGCACTGACAGAGCCAGGCCAGGCGCTCATCCCTGTCTCTCTGTCTGTCCGTTTCTCCTGTGCAGTCGGCGAGGCCACGGCAGGAAAAGCCTCCCGCAGCCTGGCCCAGCACATCCCCGGCTCGGGCGGGATCGAGGGCGTGCGAGGAGCGGCGGGCGGGGTCATCGGGGACCTGACCCGGGCGCGCATCGCCCTGGACGAGAGGGGGCAGAAGCTGGGCGAGCTGGATGAAAGGACTGCCAGCATGATGGCCAGCGCAGAGGCCTTTTCCAAACATGCACACGAGGTAGGAGCCCTGGCACCCACACCCTGCGATGGGAACTGCCAACCCTGTGTGCATCCCTTTGGGAAAGCCAAGGGCCCTTCTCTCCCTTCACCCAGTCACGGTGTTGGAGGTGTGCTCATGTCAGCATGGCATTGTTCCTGCTCCCAAACTATCAGAGTGCCAAAAATAAACACAGCCCTTCCTTTCACGTTTCCAGAAATGAGCATCCATTGTTAGCCTCTGAATTTAGAATATGGCACTTCTCATCTTGCCTTTCTCACTAATTCGTTATGGTTTGGTTTTTTAAGCCACTTAATGCAGCACATCCATGCAGTAGGGCAGAAAAGAGGTAGGTGGATGAGTGCAGAGGAACCTTTACAGATCTTACTGGGAAAAGGAGAACATTACTAGTACAGCCCTGTGGTACTGTTATGTAGAATAGGCCTTGCCAGGAATAGGAATAGCTTCTGTGATTGGAGCTGGAAATGGAAAGCTTTTCCATCCCACGCTGTTAAGACTGGGAAAACTAAAATGATTTTTCTTGAAGATAAAACAACATCAAAGCATACTTCCCAAAATGCACGTTTTTCATTTCATGTGCATCACATCTCCAGACAAGACCTTTACATTTTTATTGGCTTTTGTTAGTGTGAGGCAGAAAGAATGTGCCCTGAATTGCAAGAAGTTTATATAGTCAGGGCATATCTACTATGCTCCATAGAGAAGTGTCTTTTTATTCCTATAGAAAGCAAGTTCCTTTAATTTTTGAAGAAGAAAAGTAGTTAAAGTTCCTCAGGGAAAATCTTCTAAAACCAGCAATAGCAGGTAACGCTTTTTAAATGTAATAACTATGAAATTAAATATGAGATCTCAGTGGACCCAAGACCTGCTGACATTGTTAGTGAAGTATTGCATTGTTCTGCATTTATTAATTCTGAAGTTTGACGGTTAATGGGCCTGGGTCGTGTGTGGTCTCTCACATGCAGGGTGGTGTTTGATTGCCATTTGTTTGGTTTTCTCCCCATCTCTGTAGGTGATGCTGAAATATAAGGACAAAAAGTGGTACCAGTTTTAGACTTTCAAAGAAGCTGTTTGTGGCTTTATTAAGAACACTGTTCAGGGAAGCAGCCTTTATTCCCAGTCACTGGCCAGAGACAGTTTTTTCTCCTAGAAGATGTTTTCCTGTTACTGTTATTGGATCATCACAGTGGACGTCAAGGAGAAATTTACAGACCGTGGGATGGAAGCTGGAATCATGAGGGTCTTTCCAAAAGCTGACTCTTGGGGGGCCAATTTTTTCCCAAAAGGAACTCAATCATCACTGTGGCATGTAGTTTTTCAGGAGCTGTAGGTATGAACTGTGGGGAGTGCGTCTGGTTAAAAATATTCTGTACAAACTCGAATGTTAATGCACTTATAAAACTTTGCATGACTAATTGCCAACTTAAAAAAAAAAAAGAAAAAGGAAGCATGTTGTGACCGAAGAAAAATGGGATTTATTTCTATTCTGAGCAAAAAAAAAAAAAAAGAAAAAAAAAAGAAAAAAACAACTAAATGACAAAAATCTTTATTTTTTAAAAGTTACATTATGAAAAGCCAGGACATTTCAAGCATGTTTGCTACTGGTCTCCACATAAAAATGAGTTGAGCTGCATTTTCTTATCTGCTGTTTATTACCCTTGAAAAGCCTTGCTCGAGGCAGTGCTCTTTAACTCCTACCAGAAAAATAAATAAATTTAAAATCCCATCCCCAAAATCTAACGATTTTGCAGGTAGCTGGACAGGCACTATCTAAAATGATCATTAAGAAATGTGCATAGATGGTTTATTTGCAACACAGAGCACATGAAACATCATCCTAATCTATTCTTTAAAATGTGCTCTAGATTCATCTGTTGTCCTTGAAGGGGGCCCGTGGCACTTTTCATCCCCATGGAGTCTGTATCACTTGGTTGCCTTATTTCCCAGTAACAGGAATAGAAAACCAGCTTTGGAAAGCAGTTCTCCAAGTTTGGAAAGGCAAGATGGGAACCCAGAGTCCCATCAAACACTGCTCAGAGGCTGCTTAGCAGCTTGCAGAGAGCCTAAGTGCTCATCTGAAATTATGAGAGGAGGCCTGCACAGAAACCCCCCCAAAATCTGTGACAGAAAGAGAGATTAGAGCAGGAACACTACACAGTGGGCCAGGGAGGAGCATGGAAAACCATTGCCAACATATATAGGGAACACAGATATAGAGTGACAGCATGGGTGAGTGGCAATTTGTACTCTGCTCACACTGCTAAAAGTAATTTGCTTCTGCTCCAGAGTGGCTTGTTTGGTTTTTGCAGTGATTGCTGCAGGAAACTCTGCAGCCACAGAGGAGAACAGTAAGCTGGATTTATTGCCTGTCCTGGTGGAGTGCTCCACCCTGTCCTACAAGACTCACTGCCACACTGGTCAACTCTTAGGTTAGAAATGTTTCCAAGATTGGCTTGGAAACAAGGCACTGAAGGCTTGTTCTCATGTGTCTGGACATAATTTCAAATTAGAAAAAAGAAAGTGAGGAAAAGCTGGGAAAACAGCCTTTAAAATGTTTCTTTTGAAGAAATGTAACATCTTCTGTCTCTTCAAGGAATCCTGATGGACACTGATGGAGACAGGCACCATCCCACTCCCACCTAGACCTTCATTTCCCTGGTGTTGGTATCATCACAGTGTTCAGATGATCCCTCTCAAAGACATCTTTTCCTTCTTCTTCCTTTGCCTACAATAAAATACAGCCCAGGAAGCTGTACCATCCACAAGTCTGGCCTCACAACTGGCCCACTGCACAAGTTAAAGGGTTGGGAGAGATTTGAGGTGTTAAGTTTTAAATTCCCATTGTAGCAGAACAGAATTTCATGATTTACAGGATTTTTACATTTTGCTGTAGCCGAAACCAAAATGATGGCCCTGACAGGTCCAGCTCAGCAGGGAATGAGACTCCACAAGTTTCCCTGGCACAGGGGAAACTGCTCTATGTTGTCAGAACTGTAGAAACTTGCAGGGAAAAAGGACAAAGCCTGAACAATGCCTGGGCTTCTGCTGAGAGCTCAGGAATTGGAGTTGTCCATGACCCAGGAGGATTTCTCTGTGTGTAAGGAAAAGCCAAATTTGCCAATCTGATGCCAGTAGGAACTGGGTTGGGGAATTCGTTCCAGGGGCTGGGTCACAGAAGTAACCACTTGTGCCTGTGAGGAAGCACTGCTCTAAGGAGGCTTGAGAATGAGAAATAAAGGAAAACATTGTGGCAATTTGATCTTCAGTCCAAACCTGCATTCACTGGGCCTGTGCTCCGGCCTGGAATCCAAACCCACTGTCTCTGGGCAACAAAATCATTTGGGGCGGCATTCAAAATGTCCAGCAGCCAGCTTATTTTCCATTCTGCCCTGCTGTGTGGCACTCAGAAGCAGCTCCAGAGGCTGATTGGAATCATGGGATCCTTGAAGAAAATTTAAGAGCAACTTCTGACTGCTGATCACTGCAGCTCACCCAGAGAGAAAAGTGTCCTCAACAAGTCTTTACACAAGGCCCAACTGTCTCTGGCTGCCAACAGTCTTTAACACCAGGGTGAAAAAAAAAACCTGCCAGTAGATTTCCATTTGCATTTTTATGCAACAGAGAAATGAGAATTTAGCAGCCCTCAAACTTAAAGTTTTTAATGCTAAACTTTTAAGCAACTTTTCTTTAGTACTCTCCATCAGGTCAAAGCTTTCCACTCTTACATATTTTACATATTTCCAGGCAGTTACCAATTACAATTTCTGTTAAGTTCACCACTTGTGACTATAATTATCAATTTTCTTGTAGTCTGTAGAGATCTAAAAAGTTGTATATGTTTGTATATAGAACATTCTATATATATAATATATATATGTAATGTATATGTTGTATAAGTTTGTTAGTGCACACTGTTAAATGCTTTCTATCAAGATTTACCATGTATGTGGAAAAAACCCATCACTTAAAAAGTTCAATGAGGGAGGAAAACTTGCCTGGGTGATTTATTGTGAAATGAGGGGGAGTGTGGGGTTTTTGCCAGGCTTGCCCTGCACGCTGCTCAAGGCTGTCAGTGACAGGCACAAAGGAGCTGCAGCATTCCCAGCGAGGAGAACAGCATCTGACTGCAGCACTGGGACTGGCTGGAGGAAAATCAAGGACATTGGCTGTCACTGGATGTTGAAATCTTTCTGTGCTTTCACCTTTCCCACTCAGATAGCAGCACCTCAAGCAAAATCCCAAGCTTAGATGTCTCTTCAGCCTCGCAATCCTCAGCTACACCAGGCCAGACTGGCTGGAAGTATTAGTTCAGTTTAAAATGCTGTTTGTTCATTTAGATACTTTGTTCTCTCACGTTCTTCTCTCCAGGAGCTCTGTCACAATCAGATCCAAAACCAGTTACACAGAACTTCCAACAGCACACACACCTTTGGGTTTGACCAGATGTTTGTAATCTTATGTCTAGTGCTGTAGATAAAGAGAAAAAATGCATTAAATTAGATTATTTCTAAGTCTGCAGAGTTGGCAAGTCTTCAATGAAGTACAAGCTACTTTATTTATTAATAAAAAAATTAAATCTATTCCTAGAGCTTTAACTTCAGTTGCAAACCTTGAATTAAAAGACATGACAATTGAAATTTTGAGAATCAGGTTTTGTTTTCTGTAATTACCTGGGGGGAGGGGGTTTAAGTTTTTTTTACAGTTCTACAGTTCAACTCTCTACATCAATTAGTCATTCCCCACAGCACCAGGATTGTTACAAAAATGTGTAACAAAAATACTCTATTTACTACATGTATTGTATAAAATTATCACATAAATCCTTCTCTAAAACAGTTTCTACTCCTTTTCCAGAATGCCTTTCACACCACAGTGCGTGCATAATGCAGGTGGGCATAGAAAGCTTTTTCCTTTTCAATAGAAATCACTTCAGAGCTGCATCCAGCCTCAGCCCTCCTTCATGTGCAAACTGTGTGTGCTGCAGCACAGGCAAAGCCACAGCTTTTGGTTAATTATGCCCCTCAAAAAGCCCCATGCACCTTCTCCCATAGCCCAAAGGTGAGTCCAAGCACAGCATATTTCAGTCTTGGCTGTTTCTCTGCCTTGGCAGGCTCCGGTAGGAGCACACTCTCTCTCTCTCATGCAGGAACTGCTGTGGACATTTGTAGCCAACTCTTCCTCTTAGGTGTATAAGCAATAGTCACGTAAATGAGTGTTTCCATTCATGTGTTTTGTTTTGTGATTAAATCAACAAATCAAACATTGTACTTTTTTAAATAGCAGCAAATATTCAGATTCAGTGTCAAGGAAATGTGGGCTGAGTATGTGTGTGGTTTGTTGACGAGTCATTACCTGTCTCAGAATGAAGGCTGATGTGACGTGAGCCACACACTCCTGTGCTAACCATGTCCTGTTTCCACAGGTATCCTAAATCAGTATCACAAAGCTAAGGCATCTGAAAGTGAGGCTGTCTCAAGCCCCCATTAACAACCAAAAAATAAATAAATAAAAAAAAAACTAACAGAGGGAAAGAAAATAAAGGAAAGAATTGATACTAGTTGGTGTAATCTCTTTTTTTCCAACTTCTACTCCTACATTCTTTATAGTGTTTCAAAGGTGCATGGTTTGTGTAAAGCCTTTGGTTGGAGTTTTCACTTCTCATTCAGGAATACAAGAATTGCAGTCGTGGTTGTTGCTGGGGTGGGGATGGCCACCTCCCTTCCTCCAGCAGCTCCTGCCAGGACAGAACCCTTGCCCAGCTGATGTTCCCATGCTCCATGGCAGGGAGCTCACACGGAGCTCCTGACTGCCATGCAGGGAACGTCACCAGCCTGGACCAGGGCCCTTCCTGTCCCTCCCACTCAGGGTGAGCTCTGGGAAGGGCTCCTCCCAGCAGCACCTCAGAATTCCTGCGCCAGGAGAAGCTCCAAGTGTCAGCCACACGTGCTGAGCTCCCCCCTCCCTCTTGTCAGCCATGTACAGCTCTCTCCATCAAATGCAAGCAGCACAGAGGAAAGCCAAAAGGACCCAATCAGATCAGATTACCAGAGCAATTATGTGTCACCTGTCACTGCTTCCAGTAGCCAGGGTTTAGAAAAGGAAAGCTGCAGCAGAAAGCCAAGGCAAGACAAGCTTGTGGCCTGCATGTGAGGAAAGGGACCGAGAGGCTGCAGCAAACATCAAAGGTGTGAGTTCCTGCGACCAAGGCCGGGCGAGTCCGGCCCCGGACCAGTAGCCATTAATGCACATTTGAGTCATTCTGAGCAGAAAGGAGATGGGAACCCATCAGACCAGGCTGTCCCTGTCAGGGGCTGGCTCCTGCAGGTTCCCATCACATGAACACAAGGCACTCCCAGTGACAAGAGCTGTTTGCCAGGACTGCATCCCAGCTGGATTTCTTTTGGCAGGCAGGCACAGCCCTGCTGGGGCAGCAGCCAGGCAAGGGCACTAGTAGGAATTCTGTGTGCACCAAGGGACAAGGCCGTGAACAAGTTGTAACAAACAGAACTCTCACCCCTCCTGCAGCATTCATCTGTCATTGTGCAAGGCTGTGCCAGCTGACAGGAGGCTGGCATGGGCTGTGAAGGGAGAAACACAAACAAGCTGAGGAACAAACACTACCAGATGCATCCCATCCTGACTACACACAGACTGAGACTCACCTGCACCCTGGTTATCCGGTCTTGAATTAATAAAATGCCCTCAGCCAATCAGAGGTGGGGGGAAAGGAGCCCACAGACAAAACCAGGTAAGTAACGTGAGCAGCCAGGCTCCTTCTTACCACCTTCAGAAAACAACATAAACCCTTTTCTGCAGTTCTGGACAGTGCCTCTGCTTACCTGACTTTGCCCTCTTCTGCTTCCACTGCTCAGTCTCGCTAAGAGTTAAAGTCTAATCAGAATTGAGGAATGCAAATAGCAGCAATCAGAAAACAGCTCAGAGCCAGTCCCTGTAACACGACTCAAATGCCACAGTGGCTACCTCTTATCTTCTCATTTGCTCCCAATTACTGCTTAATTAAAATGAGCCCATCGAGTTTGTTAGTCAAAATAAGTTTGGGTACATGTTAATCCCCTCACTGATTAGCATCACCCCCTTCTAGAGAGCTTGCTGAGAAATCCGTGTGAGATCCATCCTCGGGAAGCTCTGAAGGCAGCGTGTGGGAGGGAAATACTGTAATGTGCCAAGGAACAAGCAGCCCAAATGACAGCAGCCCCAGCGAGGCCTGGAATGCAGCACAGGTGTGTCACTGCAGGACACCCAGGACAGGAAATCTTTAGGCCATGAGAATTGATAACGAGCCCAAGGCAGCATCTTCACAGGCAGAGCACACAAATGGTCAGGCACCAGGGGGCCAGGGCTGGGATCTGTTAGTAACAAAGGCTTTAATACAGTAAGGAAAAAGACAATGCTGTGGATAAAGAGCTCAGCCATCAGGTGACAGGTGCAGAAAGCCATGGCATAGAGCAGGCAGGAAGAAAACAAAAAATCTCAATGTAAGGTGGAATAGAGAACAGGAAGGAAGGCCAAGGCAGCGCTGAGAGGGGCAGCCAAGGCAGCCTCACCTGGGGCTCTGGCTCAGTGTCTGCTTTGCTGCACAAGAGGCAGGAGGTGGATCAGAACCCAGGATGCAGCCTTCTGTGAGGAGGAGGCTCCATGAACACCTCTGAGCTCTCCCTGTGCTCTCCAGCCCTCGGTGATGCCGGGATAAGGGCCCTGCCAAAGCGCCCTTTGAAGTTAACGATGCTGAGCCCCTCTCCGGCTGCTCAAAGCCGAGTGTGCATCCTCTCAGATCAGGCTGAAACAGCAACTTCAAAAGTACACGGCTTAAAAAGGACCCAGCAGAAGTTCAGAAATGAAAGGATAATTAGGGGCTTGAAAACTTCTCACAGGAGGCAAGAATGGAAAGATGGAGATTGATTGCATTAGGGAGGAACTGCAGAAAAAGACAGGATACAATAATTAGAGGCATAAGGAAGATGAGGGGAGGCACTTGTCCTCCCTTTCTTGTGAGATACAAGGGCTAGACGATGAAAATTACAGAATTCAAGGTCAGGCATTGTGTGAAGTTAACAAAAGCAGCTGAACTTGTGTAACCATCACAGCTGTCTGGAAGGGAAATGAAAACTTGTGATGTGAGATTTAGCCAGACCAGAAGGTATTAGTAGGGAGAGTGATGCCAAACAGTGGCAGATTAATTCCCTGCAAGCTCCTTCCTTGCCCCTTCTTTTGAAGGATCTGATCCCAGCTCAGCTTGACAAGGCCAAAGTCCCAGGAAACCTTTCTGCCTCATCATAGGGTCAGAGCCAAAGACACTGAGGCAGGGTGGGGGAAATCTGAGCAGCTTTTAGGGGGGCTCCAACAGGCAGGTGTGAGGTTTCCTCAGGAGAATGGTCTCTGAAGGAAGAGCCACAGTCACCACCACAGTGTAACAACTCCCCTCAAACACCAGCAAGGCTGCCATGTAAGCTGGCTAGACTGAGATCATTTTCTTCTTCAGAAAAATATACATAGCCATGAACTTTTTAACCAATTTGTTGAGCTTCATTCTTTAAAATGTTTCTGCTGGTGATTTTGTATTAAGTCTAAGAGATTCCAAACAATATTCCTCTTGAGGCCAGTTTGCAAGGTAGCAGTAGGATGAATTACAGCAGTCAGTCACCAAAATGCTTCCTTAAAAGTCATAGGCCAACCAAGCACAGGTTCCACTCACTGTGAAGGCTGCACAGCTGCTCAATGAGAAATCCAGCCAACTGTAAAGCCACTTCAGCACATGAGTGTCATCAGCAGAATCCAGTACAAGATAATCCTGGCAAAGGCCTACAAAATTCTACATCAAGTGCAATCACAATGACTCCTTTTGCCCTAGACAATTATACACAGGCGCTGCCAAATTATGTTTGCACCTTGTTTTAATAAGGTAATCCAGCTCATTTCATATGTAATAAATTCATTAGGCTTTGGGGGTTTATACAAAATCAAGCACCCTTGACAGAATTCATTTAAATATCCTTCTTTTAACAATTAATAATTTCACAGTTTAAACACGTTTCAGTGCTCTGATTCAGCTGTCTGGATGGTTTGGCATGGTGAGTTCATGCCAGCTCCCCCCGCAGGTTCCAGAAGGCAGCTGGGTGTCCTGCCAGCAGGGGCACAGCCCAGGGGATCACACCGCCCGCAGTGACCCCAGGCTGCAGCTGCGCAGTGCCTGCACCTGCCCTTGGCTGCGTGGCACAGGCACACAGCACTGTCACTGTCACAGCCCCGTGGCACAGGCACACAGCACTGTCACTGTCACAGCTGTGTGGCACAGGGACACAGCACTGTCACTGTCCCAGCCCCATGGCACAGGCACACAGCACTGTCCCAGCCCCATGGCACAGGGACACAGCACTGTCACTGTCCCAGCCCCATGGCACAGGCACACAGCACTGTCACTGTCACAGCTGCGTGGCACAGGCACACAGCACTGTCACTGTCACAGCCCCATGGCACAGGCACACAGCACTGTCACAGCTCCATGGCACAGGGACACAGCACTGTCACTGTCACAGCCCCATGGCACAGGCACACAGCACTGTCACTGTCACAGCTGCGTGGCACAGGGACACAGCACTGTCACTGTCCCAGCCCCATGGCACAGGCACACAGCACTGTCACTGTCACAGCTGCGTGGCACAGGCACACAGCACTGTCACTGTCACAGCTCCATGGCACAGGGACACAGCACTGTCACTGTCACAGCCCCATGGCACAGGCACACAGCACTGTCACTGTCACAGCTGCGTGGCACAGGGACACAGCACTGTCACTGTCCCAGCCCCATGGCACAGGCACACAGCACTGTCACAGCTCCAGCTCCTGCAGGTCTCCCCAGCTGGGGCCAATCTTCACTTTAACATTCAGCTTCACTGAGAGTTTGATGGCGTTTTCCATCTCATGTTTCACGATCTGAGCAACCTAGAAGAAAACATCAGGCATCAGACACAGACACAGCCTCAGTGCTCTGGGTTTCTGTCAATAGCTGGGGCAGACAAGCACCTGGAATCCTATCCTGCATTTATTTGCACTGACTTACCACCAGTGGGAATGCAACCAAATCCTGATTAGTGCTTATGAATGGAGAAACTGTATAAAGCCAGTGAGATTGTATGCAGCACAGAGCTGTGACTGGTTCTGCATTGTTTGGGAGTACTCAAAAAAGGGGCCAAGATTAACTTTCTGTTAAACACCTGAGAGTCCTGAAGAGTCTCATCTTTCACTCAGCTTCACAGCTCTCAAGTGTTTCATGGAGTCTGTTCTGAAAACTTCAAGCTACTGAAAGCAAGACACAAAACAAATTTGCCAGAAGCAAAGAACGGTGGCTCCTCCGTGTTGTGCCAGCTTGAAAAGCACTCTGTGAAACACAAATGATAAACCTCTGGGAAAGCAGGTCACATTCCATGTGGGTGCTACAAATATTGCCCAGCTTCCCCCTCACTATTTAGTTTAGGCAACTCCTGCCCTCTACTAAACAGATGAGGTAACTGTTCTCTGCTCTCCAAAGGTATTCCTAAGAAAACACTCCTTTCAACACACAGGAGACCAGAAATTATTTCTCTCTGCAGCAGTTTGGATTACAAGAGACTGGATTTTTTTCCTCCTGACTGTAAAAACCTGTCTTGGACAAAGGTACCCCCTTTCCTGCCCCTGTGCAGAATCCAGCCCGTCCTGGATTGCTTATTTGAATGAATCTCTCAATCCACACTCATCCCATGAACCTTTCCACAGCAGAGTGAAAAGAGGCTTTGAAGTTATGGTGATTCCTCACCCTGGCAGCAGAGGAACTATTCAAGCTGTGTGACCCTTCCATGTGTTTTCATCATTTGCTGACAGGTAGCCCCACCACCATAGAAATTCCTCCATAGCTTTTGCTGGGGAATGGAGGAGGGGATTTGAGGAGATCAGAGCACAAGACTTCACAACAGCATGAAGAACTAGGGGAAGATTTGTCTTCCAAACCCCTATGCCCCTACATACTGCATTTCAAAATAATCTTGATAACCTAGAAAAGTGCTTTGAAATAAGATGTAATTCAGCACAGACAAGTACAGAGTGGAAAGAAGCAGGGTAGAGAATTAGGACAGAAATAATCTACTGCTCAAAAATAGGATAAAAAATAACTGCCTGGGCAGGAAAAAAATGGGGTTATCAGAGATTAAAAACTGAACAAGGCCTAAGCAAGGCACACTGCTGTGAGAAAACAAGGAAATGAAATTCTGGAACATAGAAAATGTTGCTTGCATGACACACAAATCAATTTTCCACTCTATTCAAACCACTCCAGCTTTGATCAAGTTTGGGGCCCAGCAGATCCAAAGAAACACGAACCATACAGGAGATTCTCTGAGAATGGTCACAAGTCCAGCACATGGCACCAGCAAAGAATGTCTGATTTGGGCTGCTGCACCCAGAACCAGGTACAGCAGCTGTGCTGCAGGGCAGGCAGGAAAACCTGCTGATTTAAGCAACTGCCCAGAAAAATCTATGGAGAAATACATCTGAAGGGAGTTAGAAAAGCTGGTAATAATTGCTCTTGAGGTTGAGGTAGTTAATGAAATAAATAGAATACAATAAATAACAAGCAAATCCATTCACTTGTCTCCAGTTCTCCTGAGAACACCATGATAAACTGGAGTCAGTATCTAAAGATGTTAAAGCCTATACTCAGGGGATTTCAGTCTTCTACAGGAAGAATATTAGGAGCCTTTCAGTCTCAAAAACAGCCTGCCTAGATTGAGGCAGCAGATGTCTGAACAAAGCTGGCAAAATGAGAAAAAGCTCAAGCTGAGATTCAAGACAAAAATAGCAAACTTTTTGTTTTTATTTACATGAACGTATCGATATTATTAATAAATATACTCACTTATATCCTTCACATATTTATTAGCACATATTTATTAATATATACATGCATGCTCAGGCCAGTCAGCCCTGCTGAAAGCTCTGTCAGACCAGGAGTTGCTGCTTGCCATCAGGAGATGACCTTTTGTCATCAGCAAAGTGCCTATGCAGAAGGGGAATAAAGGAACCCCAAGGTATGGAAGCACAGCCACCCTGTGTCCATGCTCAGGACTTGGGAAACACTGAGCTGCCAACATCCAGCTCAAACACCTGCCCCTGGAAACTGGCACACAGACTCCCCTGTGCCCAGGAGTGCCCTCAGGGAGGAGCACACACACACAGACATTTTAGGGGCATTTAAAAACCACAGAGCACATTCCTGGTACCTACCCTACTGCCAAGCAGCACCACAGTGCTCCTACCAGGAAGAGAAGCAGGTAGGGAATGAGGAAATGAGCACTAAAAGGATAAAATCCTCCTTTCCCTGCACAAACCACAGCTGCTATAATGCATGTTCTGAGTTAGGCACCAGAGCATTAAGAGGAAGGCAAAAATACCTCCGGATGAGGAAACACTTCCCCCTACACCTGTCAACAACACTAAGCCACTTCACTCATCAAGCCTCACAGAGAGGTTGCATGAGCTGCTGTTACAAGCAACAAAGCACAAACTGAAAATGAACTTCAGCCATGGGGATGGCTTGAATCCAAAAATCAAGGGATCAAGCACGCAGACATGCTTTTTTCATCCAGCTGAACCTTGTTTTCACAGCCCTTTCAGCACCCATGGAGGGGGGATGAGGGAAGACAATGGGGGCTCCTAGAAGGAAGGCTTGTTAGAAATACAGCAACACAGCAGAGCTGAAAGGAGCTGCAGGGCTGTACCTGGATGACATCGTCCTCTGCCACTTCATAGAGGAGCTCATCGTGCAGCTGGAGGATAAAGAAGCCTCCTCTGATGGGATGTAGCATCCCTGTGTTCCTCCTCCTCAGATGCCTTCCTACACAGGTGAAGAGCAGAGTTTGTTAGGCACCATCACACAAAACTGTGTTTCTTGTATCAGAAACCTTTGCACATTCCTAATGCTGAGAAAAAGAACGTGAGCACCTTGAAAATGAAAAAGTCCAAGCCTACAGACAGAACCACAAATCATGGCTATTCTATCAATATTTGTACAGCTATTGAGGGGAAATATGTTAATGAAAAGTATTTTAGATATACACATTTCAGCCTTACATTATAAAGACATGAATCAGAACAGAAGCAAGAGACAGTTGTGTCTCCTGAACCATCTGTTCTGAAAGTAAATTTTAAACAAAATCGTGCAAAGTTTAATCAGAAGCTGGTTTACAACATTCTCTCTGGCAATGAATTGGGATTCTGCTTTTCTTCCACAACCATTTTAATGGCTAGTTTAAGAAAGCAGTGAGCCTCCTGCAAAATGCAGTTTCTGAAAGTGTAGCTCCTGAGTAGAACTGAGGAAGGAAGAAAAGAGCAGTTATTGAATAAACAAGTAAGGAGCTGACAAAACCAAGATCCTGGTGGGCCTTCCCTGACAAAAAAAAAAAAGAAACAAACCCTTCCATGGTAAAAGCTGTTGGTGTTTTAAAATAAACAAACACCACCTCACACACAGAGACTCAAAAGTTATTTATTTCTCAGGTTAGCTAACAGGAGGACTTCAGTTCACAAGAGGGTTTCAAGCCATCATCAGCTGCTCACACAAGCCTCACACTGAAGCAGCAATGTTGAAGCAGCCACATGAAGCAGGATGCTCCTCTGATGGCATCTCTAATTTGCTGAAAAAAAAATTCCTTCCAGTTCTTGAAACACTCAGTATCAGAGCAGGGGAAAACTGTCACAAATGCATCTGCTCTCCTCCCTACAGTCACAGTGGCCAAAGGTCAGGAGCTTCTGCTGCTCCTAGGAGGGGTGGGAACTCTGCCAAGCTCGTGTCTCCTACTCCTACCTAACCTCTGAACCTGGTCTCTCCAAAATAAACTCCCTGACACATTTTTAGATGTTTGGCCATTAATTATTTAGTTTCCAAATCAGACTCTTCATATTAAGACAGCTTCATGTTTCAATTGAAGCATAAGAACTATCAAAGAAATACAGCTCTCCATCTCTTCAGTAGTCTTTCTAAAATACACCTGATGAACAAAACACCATCTACAATAAGCTAAAAAAAGTCTTTGTGGAATTCCTCTGGGAATGAGCATCCCAGCACAGCTTTGCTATCTGCAGAAAAAACTTATGCTGAAAGAACTTATGCTGGTAAGTGCTTCATACAATACTCTTGTGAAGTCTCTGTACATCCAATTCCAGCCAACAAATTCCAAACTTAATTCTAACCAAAAAATGTATTTTTGGAACCAGAAGTGATCCCACTCAATTTTTTTCACTGCCTCTGAAGCCAGAGTGTCTGCTCAGCTCCTCCTTCCTCCTTCTGAACAATTCTGTGGTGGCATCACAGACACATGAACTCTCACTGCCAACCTTTGCAAGACCTGCTCTGAGGTAACCAGAGTCTCTGTTCTGGTCACATTTGCTTCAGTTTCTTGAGCAAACATTTTTCCTCCTTACTGATGACTTTTTTGCCCATTATACACAGACTTACCACAGTCAGGAAATAAAACTTCTCCCACCTCTAGGCCCAGAGGCACTATTTTTTTTCAGGTTTGTTTGTTTGTTTGTTTTGGTGGGGTTTTTTGTTTGGTTGTTGTTGTTTTGTTGCTTGGGTTTTTTTAATTAACATTAGTGACACTGAAAATCTTGCTCCAGTGTGCAAAGAAGAGGCAACCATACCAGTTTTATCCCTCTGGAAGGAGCTCTCCAGATGTCCATGGGACTTGAACACAGAGGAGAAGGCTTCCAGGCGTCTCTGAATATTCACTGTGGCTGTTTTGACAATATCTGCAGCAGATCCCTGGACAGTTGTATTAACAGCCTGGCGCTCTGCCTGAACACAGAGAGTTGTTCTCAAAACTCACCCCCAAAAAATCAAATCCAACATGTCACATCTAGTTAATTGAAAATAATAAATACATGGCCAAATATACACAGAGTAAAAATTCCACATAAAGAGTTTGTCCTATCTGCCTGAGAGAAAGAAACATTATAGACTAGCTTCAGACACAAAATTTCTACAGGCACCTGACAAAATTCCACAAATTTAAAATTAATAAATATCAAGAGTGATAACCTGCAAGAGTCGCCATCCACAAGAAGGAGAAGCCTATACCCATGGTAACAGTTTCAAGGGGAGAGGAAAAATCTCAGTTAATGCAAGCACCACAAGACACTTCTGCCTATCTGCAAAGCCATAAGAGATGGACAACCAAAGGCAAGAAACTGGACTTCATGGACTGACAATGTGGTCTGCCGCACTAAATCCTGACTGCCAGAGCATTACAGCTGTGCAAAAACACAGCAGACCACAATTTTTTTTTTTTACACAAGCAACTTCTCTACTAATCAGAGACAGAAAGTCAGACAAGAAAACTGTATTAAGTTTCTTCTTTCTTTGTTTAGAGCTGAAATATCTGCAAAGAACTACAAGGATGCTGAAATGAAAGTGAAGATAATTCATTAACTGGTCTTTAATATGATTTTAAAGACTAAAGCAAATTTGGACAGAAGATACATCTAGAAAGCTTCCTGCTGAAGTGTTTTTCAGATCAAATTGTCCATTATTTTCAAAAGTTTTTTGAAAGCCTCCTTGTTTCCCTGTCAACTCTTTGGAGTACAAACTCCCCCACTTCCTTCCTCTTCTACTCTAGTCTTTAATTCCACAGCTTCCTACTGAGAAGTATAATGCTTTCTCCCCAGAGAAACACCTTCCTAGGGAGTCAATTTACTCTTCCTGAAGTAAATCTATGGCAGAAGTGTCCAAAATGACCTGGGAAAAAAAATTACGGTAATGCAAAGGTGTATACTAAGTAAATATTTATCTAAGAAGTTAGAGCAATTTTCCTTTCAGGGAAAATAAGAAAAGGAACAAATACCCAAAAATACAGGTTTTAAATGCCCTTTCTTGTTCAAGTGGTGACAGCATGTAACATACAAAGACTGCTGAGTGGGAACAGCTCAGCCTGAAGAGTTAAAGTATACCCCTATGTGGAGGCTTTTTAAAACCATGTCCATCGATTTCAATCAATTACTCACTGCAGCTCCAGCGTGGGAGTTCTGAAGTGAGGTGAGCACAGTGATGACAGCTGCACACCCAGCCACACAAGGCTGACGTCAAATAGGCCATGACAAAAGCTCTGTTGTTCACAGAGTGACTGAGGGAACAATGAGCTAAGCGAGAAGTGGAAGGTCATGACTAAGATGGCTCACAAACCTTGTTAAACTGCAGACATGGCTACACAAAGAAATCTGGCATTTTAAAAATAAAACTAAAAGAGAGTTTAAGAAAGGCACAGCACTGAACATACATGAGCTTTTTTGTAGGGGTTTGGGTCTTTGATAGCTGGCAGGTAGCGGCGTCTCCCCAGGATGGTCTGCACAAACCCATCCCTCCTGCAGCTCCGCACCGTCTCCCTCAGGAACTTCTGAACCCCTGGGAAAGGAGAGGGAAAGTTTTCTGTCACACAGCTGATGCTCTGTATTGACCTCTCACTGAAAGCAGCACAGGGGAAATCCTTTCAGTTTCCCAGACCCCATCAGTGGACAAAGGCACGCCATCACTCATTCAGCTCTGCTGCAAAACCTGTTCAGGTTTTGAGGTGGAAGAGAGTGCACAGTGTCAGGATATCTGGCTGTGCACAAGGAGGTGGGAAGTCCATCCTGCCCAGTGCCCAGGCACAGAGGGTCACACATTATTATTGGCAATGGAGAGGTCAGAACCTGGACCAGCACTGGAAACACAAGTAGTAGGGAGGGAGTAAACTGAAAGCAGAAGCCAGAGCCCTTGATGCCTCAGGCTGCCTGACTTCAGGCTGTGTCCCTTCAGATTCTAGGATGAAAGAAAATCACCCCCCTGCACTTTGCAAGGGAAGAAGCAAATCCACCAAGAGTGTTGAAAAGAAACTTAGGTCAAAGAAAGGTGAGACAGGGAAGAGTGAACTTGCACTGCAAGTTCAGGTAACAACTGTACTAAAATGGGAAAAGTTAACTTCAGACAGTTTCCATGTTTACAAAATATAAAATGTAAAAGGAGATATTCAAAATCAGGACTGACAGCCTAAGTCAATTCACTAGGTATGTCATTTAGCAGTCAGCCTGGCAACACCTAGCAAGTGAAAACCCACAAGAAGTGAACTTTAAAAATAAGGTACACTGCAGTTTGTAAGCACACACACATACCAAGAGAGAAGAAGCAGGAAGTCATTCCTAATGGTCATGAAGGGGATACTATTCAGAAATTAATGGAGACTAAACAGAATTTTAACAGAAAACCATTTTTCTGCATCTGTTTCCTAAAGAAACAAACTCTAAATCTTCAGATTTTCCAGCTCATTTTCAAGTCCTATGATTAGAGCTAGCTGCCTCTTGTCCCATTTGCCCTCCATTCTTTTTCTGATTGCAGCTCTATTATCTCTACATCTTTCCTAAAAATTAACATGCTTCTTAGAAAAACAACCATGTCTTTTTACAAAACAGAGGAGAGCTACTCTGAACAGCTGGATAAAAATTAAAGGGTAATATGTAAAATAGTTTAAACTCCATGAAAGCAGAAGACAAAAGCAGAAGAAAGAAATGGGTATATTTAAAAATTATAAGAAGCATGGTTCTAAAGTTTTCACAGCATATCATTTGAAGCTGTGTGTTTTAATAAGGAAAAGCGTGTTTCTCATTCAGAAACCAAAGAGCTTTAAAATGACTCCTCAGGGCTTATTAATTAATTAAAATAACAAAAAATTATTGTAATAAGTAAAGAACAAAGTCCTAAAGGTAAATAAAACCAGAGAGAGTAAAACATTACAGAGTATCAAACTGCTGCATTCATGACTGGACATTTTCAAAATAAAAAGCATTTTCAAGAGATATGAGTAGTAGGTTGAGACAAATTTAGGATTTGAAGAGCCATGGAGAGAAGGGATTAAAAACAACAACTACCACCACCCAGCTCCCAAACAGCCATATCCAAACCTGTATATCTTGATTTGAAGGATTCAATGTAACTGGCAGCTTCATTTTCATCAATCCCCATCTGCTCTCCTAAAGATTTTGCTCCTATTCCATAGATGATTCCATAGCAGATCTGCCAGAGGAAAGGGTGAAGAATCACAAGCGTTTGGTCAGCCACGCAGAGAAAGCAGAGCCAAAACAAAATGTGATCCACTGGAAGGCAAGTGTATGGAAACAAGGGCAAGTATTCAAGAAGAGAGACCCCTTCTGAGTCCAAGCCATTCATGCTGCTTTTCTCCACCCTCATCCCCCAAAAAAAACCCCGACAGCTCCACTTACAATGTACTGAGAGTGGGAGGACGGACAAAGCAACTGCTGAACAATCATGGCCAAACTCAAACAGAAAAACATCTACAATGTGTGGAACACTGAACCTACCTGCCCAGAAAGCTGCTGTTGAATTTTTTTCCTAAAATTACCTGCTTAGCTTGTTGCCTGGTCCTGTCCCCCACAGCTTCGGGATCGATCATTTTCCATTCTGCTGCGACGCTCTTAAAGACGTCGGCACCGCCATTCAGGGCTTGAATGAGGTGGCAGTCGCCAGACAAGTGAGCCAGGATCCTCAGCTCCAGCTGAGAGTAATCAGCAGCCAAGATTACACCACCTGAAGTCAAGAAGTTATCAGAAAGCATTATTTCATAAATTACTCCAATATTCCATCCAACTTGCCAGTAAGAAGGACTGAACCCGTCCTTTATCTTCTGCTCTGGGAGTTTTTCACAGCAATTTCTACCAAGACAAATTCTTGCCTGTTTCCCCAACGCCTGCATGCTTTACATCTAGTCTCATTTAGAATCCATCAAAACCATATAAACAAGTGTCTGTCCAGGTGTCTAAGACAGAGCAGGCAATGTGAGAACAGACATTTGGATAGAAAGAACACTATGTAGAGTGCACTTTGTGTATTAAGAGCTGCCTTAGCTACCTCTTTAAAAAACAGGTATTCTTTAAGAAGAAATGAAAGTGTGAACATGTGAATGGTATCATTTGAATACTTTGCCCAACTGAAACTCTCTCTTTTATAGTCATGTGAATAATTTTGAAGGCATGCATACTGCAGTAGTTTTCCAAGTAGGCTACTCAGACACATATATACTGTTATCAATCCTTAAACCTTCATTATATCTAGTATTTTTTGCTAACCATATACTTTACAATTCCAGAGCAGGACCTGGGCATTACCTGGGAAAGGAACAAAAGCATGCCTCATGCTAACAGAAAATGGTATTCCTCTTTCTTCAGATTTGTTTGCAGCTTGAATCTTTAGCCCATTAGGCAAAATGGAACGCTTTTTGCATCTGTGGAGAAAAAAATGACCGCCCTTCACCAATTTCTAAAATACTAAGAGATGCATAATCATTTTTACCACAAAGGATCAGTGAAAACAAGTGAGACACAGGCATCTATTCCATTTTTCTGGACAATCCATACCCAAATTTGACCATGGAGGAACTGGACAGAGACCACATAAACATCTG
Source organism: Melozone crissalis (assembly GCF_028551555.1). Taxonomy (NCBI): domain Eukaryota; kingdom Metazoa; phylum Chordata; class Aves; order Passeriformes; family Passerellidae; genus Melozone; species Melozone crissalis. The sequence continues at coordinate 14,682,119 of NW_026535786.1, read as the reverse complement.
AAAGGCATTTATAGATTCCAAGAAGATTTAGGGATAAATCTTCCTAGTACATTCAGGATTCAGTTCAGAAATTGGATCATTCTGTTCTAAAACAGGTCAGATGAATGGCCCTAGATCTGTGATGAGCTTACTCCAGAAAGGCAATGGAGTCACACACATCCTAAAAATTCAACACTTCACCTTGTGCCAAGTCTCTCAACATCATTCTCCTCTGCAGAATGCATACACCAGCCCAGAGGCAGAAAATCCCCCCCTCAACATCACCCTCATTACTGCACACACACACACATTCACAAGCAAGCCTGTAAAAACAGCGCAGAAGTTGCAGAAAAGGTGCTCACAACACACTGCACATTTCCTCCCTAAAGACTGAGAGAAAAACTGCCCCAAAGCTGCTTTTCTGAGTGCCCCAATTTTCTTTTCTGAGAGGCCAAAAGTTTACAGTGTCACCCACATGCTCTGCATCCTCCCAGGGCTGCTCAGGTCTCCTGTCCCACCAAGCCATTTGTAGCTGCAGATGGAATTGTATCCATGAGCACATCCACTGAAGAGTGCACAGCTCTGACACCATTCATATCACAGCCTCCCATCAGCACCAGTCTACCAGACAGTCCAATGTGCTCTTCACTGGAAGGCAAAAAGCCTTTTTAAATCCTTGATGTCTGGATCAGGGATCTGAGGAAATTCTTTATCAAAATGAAAAGCTATTTCTGAGATCAAGACTAGTTTCAGCAGAGCACAGAAAAAAACCATCATGCTCTTTCTCCCTTGTGCACTTCCTTTTCTTCTTAAATATTGGCTTTTCAGGCATGGTAGGGATCAATGAGATGAATGCACAAAAATCACAGAAATAAATGTTCAAGAGAGATAAAGGTGAGGAACAATTGCATGTCTGGCTACTGCAGAAAATCACACTGTTCAGCATAGGTTCTCAGTTTAGTGTAAGGGCTTTATACCATGACCTAATTTAGCTACACTCCTTTGGTCAGAAGCTTCTTACAACAGGAGGAAAGAGTAGCAATAGTGGTTAGTAAGATAATAGACAGTTTGGACCAAAGTCTGGAAGGCTGATCAGACTTGGCTGGATGGCAATTTCTTTTGTGCCAGCAGCCACTTCTGTGCCTTTAGGATTGCCCACCTTCCTAACACAATGGCTGCTTAACTAAGGAATGTAGGAAAATGTAGGGAAAGTCAGTCTGAGAGACCTCTCAGAGTCTGGCAGGCACTCCAGTTCTTTGATGGGCTCTTCTCTACAGGGAAGACTCTCAAGAAACCAGCACACTCCCCAGCCATCCTGAAAAGCTGCTGCAAGCCTGAGCACTGCCACAGCTTTATCTCAGAATGGCATTCCTGCCTCCATGGTTCTGCTGAGATGAACAAGATCTTTCTACTCCTGGGTTCTTTTGTCATTACTTTCCCAAGGCAGTTAAATGCATGGTGGTAGGAGGCACCAGACAGAAGAAGCAAAACATTCTCAAATTTCTCACATCTTGCTGTGGGGAAAAAAGCTTAGAAAAGTCACTCAGGTGACACAATTGGGACAAGAACCTGAATGGAAAGAGAAATTGAAAGGGCAGAAAAGCACCACCAAGTAGGAAGCCTCAAAGCTCACAAGGTAGATGCTAAAAGATTGGTGTTTCACTAGACTTCCACACAACTGTTAAGGCATTGGCATGTAATGCTGTCAAAGTAGAATTGTAGAATCATAGAAAACAGGGTATTTGGTTAAGAAAAACCAAATTTAGAAATCTTCCTGTGCTACTTGGTAGTTACTGCAGGTCACTATCACAAATGAAATTATTAACAAAGAATGAAAAATGTGTTCACCCCTGTTCCCTTAAAAAGGAACAGCATAAAACAAATTAATTTTCTTCTGCTTTTTCCACAATATTCAATGCTCTTTCAGAGTAGTTCTTAGCAAGTCAAACCAGATCCTAACTTCAGTTTGGTTATTTTCAGCCTCAGGCTTTCCATCCAACAGCTGGGAACGTAACGCTAATCTCACTGAAGGGTTTCATAAAGACCGTCAAAAAGAAAGCAAATAGCTACATGAAACCACATGCTGTTAGTATCATTATGTCTTTCATGTATCACTGATTTTTAGGTATTTATTCCCCTGTAAGAGAAACACTGAAGAACAAGTCACACTGACACGACAGCAGCCACAGGTGAAGGCAGAAAAAAGAAATTTGACAACCCGACCACATTTAGACAGAAGCTTTGTCAAGATCCTCCTACCTGCCCCCCAGTGCAGCACGAGAATTAACATTTCCATGGGCTTGGGAGGGGGGGCTTTCTTCAACCACAGTTGGCATTTCAATCTCAAAATCTCTTGGTACATTCTGGATATTTGGCTCTGTGAAGCTCACTCGACCTGAAAGGAAGACAGGGCACAACTAAGGAAGGGTCCAACAGGAGTCTCTAACTCAGTACAGCTGCACACACTGCATCTCCAAAATACAATGGCCAGGAGAGTGAGAGGACACAACCACTGAAGAAAAAATTTTAAAAAGGAAAAGTAATTTGTGTTTAATGGGCTTGTGATGGTTCCCCATTTCTGTATCACTAATAACCTGTTCTGGAGTCAGAGATTTACATGGTAATATGTGCAAGAAATGAATAATACTGCTCAGTGAACACAAAAGCTATTTTAAATACATCTGGGTTTTTAAGGCAGACATATGTCAAATAGATGTACCAGTATCTTTGCTTGGTTGAAGCAGAGCACAGGCTTGATTTCCTATCTTTTCCTCTTAGAAAAGTTGCACACATACAAAAAGACAAGAAGCCAGTAAGAGCTGAGGTACTTGCACACATTTGTTCACCTGTAGCTGTGTGAGTCTGTGAAATTGGATATATCCTTTCCATTCCCAGTGCAGAATTCAATCGCTTCTCCCTCTGTAGTGGAAACACCACTTTAGTAATGGCATTGTTGATCCTCCTCCATTCCAATATCAGCCCTGGCAACGGGTGAAGTGTCTTTAATTTCTCCAAAACATCCTTGTGGGAAGAAAAGGGCACAACTAATCAACGGCCTTTAAAACTTTATAAATAAGTTTTTGCTGCTCTGCAGGAAAAAGTGACTCCTTCACCCACAGTGGGTTCCAGTGTCACTTCCTTAAAATTAAATCCCTATCCTCTCCATTTACACCACCTACACCTGGGTAATCAAAGCACCACCTGACACAGCTGCAGTTTTATTACCCACGAGAAGACAATCACTTCTCTCTGGACTTCTGCACCCTCATCATCACTCTTAATCTGCACCAACCAATAAACCACCTGAAATGATGAAATAAAGCATCACTTGCCATAGGTCCCCTACGTTGTCTCCTCTTGTCCAGCGTTAATGCTTCTCCTCCATCTTCTTGCATATTTTTCTCCCTGCTCTCTCCTATCTGTACACTAGGAACACCAAGTGAAGCCCTTGACCATGCTGCTCCTGGTAGACAAAGCTGATCACTAGCAATCAAATCCTTTCAGTTTAATCAGAAATGTGAAGGGACTAACAAGAATTTCAAAAGACAGTAGCATGCAAACATTTCTCAAAATAACTTTTTTTTGTGTGTGCTGCAGGCAGCTGCAGCCTCATCCCTCCACATCACAAAAGGAGGAAATTCTCCCTTTGCTTCTTGCTCCCTGCTCTGCCACCACCACTGCACCCAATGTCTTCACTGCCACTTGAGTTCCAGAAATCAATACTTGTCTTCAGAGTACAGACTACACTGAACAAGGGGAAACTAAGAAAACAACACAGATTAATGAGTCCTGAAAACAGGAACATATATATCTGCTAATTCCACTTGTCTGGCAAGAGCACCCATTAGCCTGCAGCAGCTGGTATTAATGCAGGTCCACAATATTTATCAACTGGCAAGAATGTCAATAGCCTTCACATTATACAAGCTTCTGATATACTAAATTTGATAAGCCATCAGATTAGCCATTCTGAAGACAAATTCTCTGAAGCAAAAAATACAGATTTGATTGTAGCAGGAAGAGAAAGCATTGTATTTAGTCAACATGGTATTTAAGTATCTTTCAAGCTGATGTGGAAAAATTCTTCTGCTATTGGCTTTACAAAATTATTGTGCTATTTTGGTCTTACACGTGATTTGGGAAATCAGATTCTGCCTGATTTACTCTTACTGAAGCCTGCTATTTACAGGCATGTCCTCACTGCACTCAAGCTTTAGGAGAGTAGGAGTCACTAATGCTGCTAACAGAGAAGGTAGAATCCAGTTTGAATTTGCAGTGGTAACTGGAGGAGCAAAAGGCAATTAAAATTTCCTTTCAGACTAGAAAGAGATTTTACTGTACCTTTGTTGTACTGAACTGCTTGCTTAGCCTGACCCTGTTTCCTTTAGCAGTTGCTCTTCTGGTGTAACCCAGGGTTTTCTTGTTCCCTTGGACTTTCACATCTCCATTTTGTGGCAACTTCAGCTCCAGGAATAACACCTGAAAGAGGCCAGCATTTCAAATCAGTTTCTGCATGCTGCTCCCAGGAGAAAACAAAAGCAACTGAGCACTTAAACAGCTTGTTCCAGCCAAAGGATAGTACAAATGCTTCAGGTAATTAAAAAGCTGATTAAAGATCCCAGCTATCAAAGTCATTCCTCCTCATTTTAATTAACTACGAAATGCAATTTAAAATCTCATTTTCTGAACACTCTAAGTTTAAGTTCAGAGGTGTGTTTTTAGAAAAGGTAATTAACTCCATCCAATAAGTGAGGTTATTACTGACAGTCAGCTGTAATAAAATGTAATGTTCAGATGACTGAAAGTGGGAAGAACATTGGTGAAAAATAGAAGTGTTAGCAGGGAGCAGGCTTCAGAACAATATGAATGGCACAGAAAGAGGTGGTCACAAATACTTTTAGAGAATGGCCAGAATATTAGTTTTTCAAACAAATTGCCAAAAAGCAGAAAATTAAATACATGCTCATTTGGTGACAGACAGAATACAGCTCCTAATTTTTCACTTTATGTTTCCATGCAGCATGATACACTACTTAGCAGCTATTGTCTTTGATTTCACAGCTGGCAGAAGGGAACAGAAAGCTTTTCTCCTGCCCATTTACGGCACAGAAGTTTTACTGACACAAAACTAGAAGGGTAAAGTTTCATTAACTTATACAAGGTACTTTGCATGACTGGCAATGAATTTCCACATGAGGTACAAGCTTCTGTAGTTCAGAAAACAGCATTTCAGACAAAACTTTACTTCCCCTTTTCCATGAAGCAGAGTGAAACTGAAGTCAAGCATTATTTCAGGAGTTCTAACTTAGACTACTGTTACTGAGCAAGACTTCTACATTTGCAACAAAGAAGGAGTATTTCAATGGAATTTCTTTTACTGATAGCTGCTTGCAGATTTTGACTACTTTCATATAAAGTACAGCCCCTCAGTGAGAAAATAGTATATGGAGAAAAAAAAAACGAGAAGGAGGAGAAAACCATGCACAGCAATTTTAATATATTTCAATTATTCCATGCAATGTGCATTAAAAAATAAAAGTGAAATTCTTCAGGAATGAAAGCTTTGCTATTTTACATAGAAATTTGTTTCTTAGACTTTAAAAAATATCGGTTCTTAAAAGCAGACAGCAGTTGGTTCAAAACTTTTAAAGCAGTTTTTCCTCCTCCTTCATGCCTGTACAGGGGCAAGGGTAGCAATGCAACTTTTTCAGTACAATTCTTCTTAGACTCAAGACTACATGACAACAAATCACATCTCGTGTGGGACACTGGCATTGCAAAACAGCTTCTCCAGTCCTGTACCACTCATCCAGAATACTCTAAAAGCCATTTAACTGGCAGACCTTCTCATGCACCCTGAGAGGCCGTGGTCCTATACAAACCACATCCTTATTTTCACTTGCTTTTTATTTCCAACATACATCTTTCCACTTCTACCTTCTTTATCTCTGCTGAAGTTGGCAGAAGCCAGAATGTAACAAGCAGGAGACACCCAGCCTCTTGCAGGCAGCAAGCTCATAATGAGTTGAGTGCAAGTATAAATGAACTCCCAGCAGAGCTGATTTTGCACCTTGGATTTTCTTCACGCTGTTTCCCCATGAAGAATTTTTTTTTCTTATTTTAGCCAAAGGCTCTTGATGATAACTTCTGGGGAAGTTCTCCCCCTCCCACCCCAACCCTCATGTACCTCTGCAATGTCATCAGGGCTGGTCAAGGAGAAGCTGTGCCCTGCCAGCTGATATGCCTTGGTCTCAATCTGGCTCAGTTTAGCCTGCATGACCTGTTTCTGGGTTTCGTAGGCTGTTGTGCTGAAACCAATGCCATTCAGCTCCAGCAGAGCCAAGCAATAGTGGGTGGGCATCTCCACTTTAGAAAATACATCTGTAGTAAGTATAAACCAAAGAAAATCTTTTATAAAACAGATCAACTGCAGATAAACACATTCATTTAAAAAATAAAAAAAGAATCCTCCGTTTTGAAAATACTGAAATGTTCTGACACACTGAAATCTTTTACTGTAGATTTCATTTAAATACTTTAGTTTCTAGAATAAGAAATATTTCATAATGTGCAGTGTTCCAGAACATCCTATCACAAAGGTATTAAAGAAAGCATCTTCTGTCAATTTTTTTTCTAAAAAATACATCTCTCCATATATCAACATTTTATAAACTGCAGACATTTAAGCCTTACTTAATGTAAGGCTTTCTAACTTGATACACATTAATTCCACCACCCACATCTTTTTAAAATGTTCTAAGGTTCAATTGTAACAATCATAAATGATGTGGTAAACTTGCAATAAAATGCTTCAGCAGGATTATACCACAATTCTCAGCTCTGGATATAATTTAGGGGAAGCTATTATAATGACCACCAATAGTATATTTTTGGGGGTTTTTTTGGATGGCTTGCTTTAAAACAGCACAAGCACTCAGCAATTATCAGTGCAAACACACAGGATCATTCACTATGGAACCACAAGAGTTTCATGGACACAATGCATACATGACAAATCATGCTATATGGGCAGGCCAAAGAGCAAGGAATTCCTTCAGAAAACATTTGAGGATTTTAGGAATTACTTCTTACAAGAAAACCCCAAAACTTTTGAAAATCTTCACAAGGAATCATAGACAGACCCACAAGTCCCTCAGAATGGCCAAGGCACTCACCTGGGAGGTACAAATCTGCTTGATTTAGAGACTTAGAATAGACTGCTACAGCCTTAACCACTGGAACTTGTGGAGATTGAGGATATAAGAATTATATTTTAATTTTTCTTTCAGAATATATATGCTTCCAAGGGAATTTCCCTCTTTTCTTTTAACAAATTAAAGCATTTAACAAATGAAGCATTTTGACAGAACACATTTAAATAAGATCTTCCAAAGCACCTCTCTTCTGCACGGATCATTCAGCCTGCTGGCAGCACAGCTGTATTTACCCTCCATCTTTGCCCCCAAGTGGAGGATGTCTCCCTACCTGTCAGATTTTCCTTGTGGAGCTCCTTGTGGAGCTGGTCCATGACATTGAAGACAAGCACAGACTCTATGGCTGCTCTGTACCGCCCAGACTGGTCAGTGCTGGCACTCAGCCCCAGGCTGTGCACCCCTTGGCCCGTGCCCACTCCTTCCAGGAGGGGCAGCTCACTGGGGAGAAAGTTGGTCACCATGCTGTGAAGGGTGTGCTCCTTGGAGCCAGAATCCAGCAGCCAACATGCAACCTTGAAAAGGGAGACCTCCATGAGACTTTTTTTTTTACCTTTTAGTGATAATAAAATGCAAATATTTAGCCAGGAGTTAATTCAAGGTTATAGTGGATGTTTTCTTTCTTCATTTGGCAGGTAAACTGCAATAATTTGTTGGGTCATTTCAGTAAAATCCTTCAGGAGGGCATAAGTCACTGAAGAGCTTAATTCTTGAGTGAGAATGAAAAGTTATTTCTTTCTAAAAGAAAAGTTATTTCTGTACTTTTGAAAACTATATCCTCTGTCAAATAAACACATCTTGAAATGTCTTTTCACTTATTAAAACTTAAAGGGAATAAATATGAAAATCAGGATCAAAACATGTTTAATCTGAAAAATTACTTTCTGGAGATCAGAACTTGCTATTGATCTGGAATATTAGCCAAGCTGAGCTCTCCTATCTTTTGCAGAACAGGACTAATGCCAAGAATTCTGCATGGGATATTTTACTCCTCGTAGAGCTCAAACCCCTGTCTTCAAAGCAAATTAATTTACACGTACATTTCAATTTCTTGTGTCAAAACAGGATAAAGCACAGATTTCTACATTGCCTCTGCCATGCAAGCAGATGTAAAAACTCATATGTATAGATATGGGGTTGGGGAGGTATGTATATATTCATTGTGTCACTAAAATGAAACAACATGAGTATGACTATTACATGGGACCATGAAGGGAAAGATGCTTTTACTGCTCTTCAATTTCATCCTAAAACTATGTCTTGGTATGAAAAAATCTATGTTTGTCCTTGTGTTGAACACCTTAGCTACATTCCTGCAGAGCTGAGTATTGCAATGAAGCTGTTCAGCCCACATGCAAAGCCAGCTTTAAAAAATAACAGCATTTTCTGTGCACCCAGAGCCTTTTGTAACATGAGCAACAAGGTGCTTTTACCTCAAGCTAAAGTTTCATTTGAGTTACAACTGGTACTCAAACCTTTTGAAATTCCATGTAAACATTGTTTTGTTTTGAGAAAACAGGGGTAGCAAAGTGGTCTGTATTCATAGTGGGTAAATCTTTTGCTTATAGAGTTTTCTGCTCTCAGAAGGAATAACCTGACCAGAAGCACCTGTGACATTACAGTCCCAGGCTTCTTACTGCAACAAAACAGAAGTTAAGTCTTGTCCACTGGGACTGGGGAGAGATTTATCTTCATTTCCCCTGCCAAGTAAGGCATGAAATAATAATGTCCTAACCTCTGAAACTCTTTGTTTCTCTTGCAGGCATCAAGAACAACCATAGCAAAGCAAATGTCCTCAAAATATTCTTCTAGATTGTCCACTGACAGAAAATTTCACTAAACTTCCTGACAGATTCATACTGAATTAACAGAAGTACCAGAAGGCACTCCTGTCTTTCCGCTGTTGTTTTTAAACTAGTAGTTTCATCCAAGAGAAATTTCTTAATCCTGCAAACCTTTGGGTCCTCAAAACTTCCTTCCAAGGAGATGCCACAAGCCATCAGCAGAGTTTTGTAGTGCTGGATGAAGTCATACATGATAAGTGAGCGCTCCTTCTTGGTCTTCTTCTGCAGGTACATCTGCAGATGGTTCAGTCTCTCTGTCACAGGTAGGCTTTGATCCAAAGGTGGGGGTGCCAAACTCAGACTGATTTCTAAGGCAGGAAATACAAGCAAAAATCATCTTTTATCCCATTACATGATAAAAACAGCAAGAGAAAAATTTTGAACGCAACAACCTAGAGCACAAAGCTTCAGGTGAAGTGAACAAACAATACATCTGTAGCACTATTACATGTTTTATCAAACCAGACTAGGCTCCCAAAAGCAATATGCTGTGTCTGTACTAACAAACAAAGGATAGCCAGGATCAAACCCTAGTGACCTAATTCTTCATCATATGAGTGCTAGATATGTTCTGGAGAGCAAAAATTGGAAGAGATTTAAAGGAAAAAGCAAGTCAGATAAAGAGAACTTGGGAGTGAGCAAATATTTTAGCCAGTGTCCAAGCCAATTAGCTGCCCTTATTACACAGTGCTATAGATGTATCCACAGCAACCTGTCCAAGGGTGTTTACCGCCCAAGACTGCTCAATTACTCCACCACACAACTGAGCTGGGGTTGGGACAACCAGCACTTCCAAGAACACTCTCTGCCGAAGGAACTTTCTTCAGATGCAGTGTCAAATAACCCAGCAGAGCCAGTCTGCTACTTACCACTCTGGTCTTGGATCTGCTGCAAAGAGATATAGTAGGCATCTTTTCCACCCCAACACACTGCCAGTCCAACTACCAAGATGTCTTCGCATCCTTGGACAGGAAATCCTTCATCTTTAACTTGTGTCCGCTGAGGAGAACTCACTAAAGAAATAATTTGAAGTTACTATTATAAAATGGCATCCATAAATACAGAGGATTTGGGATCCTGAAAATGCAAATATGTACAGTTGAGCCTAAGATTGAATATTATCATGTCTTAGTAAAGCAAAGGAGCAGCATGTTAGTAGAGAATGGAGAGTTAGTGTCAAGCATTTCCTTGATAGGCCTCTGGTGATAGTAATGAAGTGTTAGCAGCTAGCTGGTATGTGAGAGCATCTGAATATTCTTCTGTGACTGCCTCTGAACCAAGGTTACATATTTTCAAGTATTTTCAAAATGTAAACTTGGTTCAATATAAGCACATGCGAAATTCAGATCAGTCTCTGGGTTGTTGTAATATTGCTTCTTTTTTTCCCCCACAGAAGTACTCATATGCTGCAGTTTGCTGCTGCTTTTAAAACATATTCTTCCTTTAAAATGACAAGACTAAGCAGTTAGATTCTTTGCTGTCACATCACCATAACAACAACAGCAACATTTCTTAACTATCAAAATAGATTTTTGACAGGCAAATATGAAATGCTTTTTAGAGTGGAAGGAAGGAACACACTTCTATCTCAACTCTTGAAGAGGTTGCTAGAAAATGCCAGAATTTGGAAGGGATGCTTTATGGGTGGCTTAATCCGAACAGGAGGAAAATCTTATTTACTTTGAGGGTGACAGAACACTGGAGCAGATTGCCCAGAGGTTGTGGAATCTCCTTCCCTAGAGATATTCAAAAGCTGCCTGCACATGATCCGGTGCACCCTGCTCTACGTGATCCAGCTATAGCAGGGGGGTTGGACTGGATAATCTCCCAAGGACCCTTCCAACCCCAAACACTCCATGATTCTGTTATATCAGCGATTCTCCTCCTTTTTTGCATATCCTTTCCTTCTCTAGGCTTCTTTAAGCTGAAGATATCACATGCTGTTTACAAAATAATGCACTGGAACAGGAAACTGACCTTTTTTGAATTTGCCACCAATCGTTGATTTGGGAGACAAAAGGCACTTTGTTCTTTCACATGCCACTGAGATGGAGAATCTGTTTTTCTCCTTCCATTCTGCAACAAAAGTCTGGAAAAGTGCTCTGTCGCTTGCTACATCAATAATAGTGAAACTTTCAGCACTTAAGGGAACAAATGGAAAAACATCCTGAGATAGCTGCAGTGAAAAGCCTTGGTCTACAATGGAATTATCTTTTATCTCATCTGCCTCAGCTGGGTCTAGACACTCAAGATTGTCCTGGAATGCTTTTACCTGCTGCTCTGCATTGCCCTCACTATTCTGCTGTAGCTGAATTGTCCGCCCTTCCTTCTTGCAGGTGACTTGGCCCTTTCTTGCAGATGGGAGAGAAACAGAACATTTTGGAAAAAGCTCTTTGGGAGGTGTTGGAGGAATAAACCCATTATTACTATCTGCTGCAGGACAGGATGTTCTCTTGCTTCCCTCAAGCTGAAGTGTTATGCCATGTGTTTTCTGAAGATCCAAGTTTTCCATTTTGTTTTCTTTAACCTTGAAAGAGCTTTTTAAATCGTGGCAAGTGGGCAAAGACTTTTGCTCAGAACAGTCAGATTCAAAACCTGGATCTGGCTCTTGACTAACAATAGGAGCAACTAACTCTTCTTTCAAACTGGAACTTGCTGAAGCTGTTTCAATGCCTGAGAGGCTAGGCCATTTGTCCAACACATCCTGCAATCCTGGGCTTAGTTCAAACGAGCATTCAGTCCACACCACTGGATGGGGGTTCTTCTCAAAAGCTTGGTGGCTTCTCTGGAGCTTTTCACCTTGATCTCCTACCAAATCCTTTGGTCTGGGGTCACTGTTACAAATGGCCAAGTTTCTTAATCCTGACTGACCTTGAAATGTAGAAGGAATGTCTTTCAGAAAAGATGGGGAATTTCCATGGTCTAAAACTTCTGCTATTACATCTGAGGAAGCTAGAGACACATTGTTACACTGTGCAGGATTCTCATGTTCTTTCTGATTGTCACTGACATCAAATTTATTCTCAACAGGCCCTGGATTCTGCAAAACACCATCTGGAGGAAGCAAAGCCACAGGGTCCTTTCCATCAGCTTCCATGATGTGCACAGCTGAAAGGTCACTGACATTACTGAAGCTCTCATCAAACAGCAAGTTATCGCTGATATTTAGGCTTGTTTCAGGGACAGGATGGCATTCTACTTGTACAATGTGTTCCCTACCAAAATGGGAGCTTGCTTTATTCAGGTCTTTACACACACTCTCCCCTTCCACTGAATTTTGGGTCTGGTAATCTTGTAGAAAACTGTGTAGCTGTGAGTCAGTCATTGAGAAATCGCTCTCTTTAAGGCAAGGTGCAGGTTCTATTTTCTTCACTACAGGCTGTAAATTAAGGCCTCCAGATTCCAAAACTTTATTACTACAGTGCTGAGTTGTGTTTTTTGTAATGTCATTTGTTGTGGCAAGACTTGGGAAGCTCAGTGTCCTAACTGTTGCAGCCAGCCTTTTATCAGAATCATTCTCAGTCCATAAACTGCTTCGTTTTTCTGATATTTCCTGCTGTGGTATTGCTGCCAGCTCTGAACCTTGTATCCCCTGCTGTCCTGTGATTCCAGCTGCTCCCTCCTGTTTTATTATCATCTCAGTTTGAGTATCCAACTGGATGCTGTCTTCAAAGTCTCTAGAGTCAGAAAACAGATGAGAGGCTGGGTCATTCTGAACACCATCTGCATTGCAAACACCTTTGGATTTTACTAAAGACCCTTTCAGAAAATCTTTAGGATGACTGTCGCCATTCTGCATGGTTCCAGCTTGCAACAATATTCCATTGGGCCTTTCATTCCCATTTTTGCCAGCATTCTGAATGTGAATATTGCAGGTTTTCTCTTCACCAGGACAAAAATTCTTATCAATCCTCACCTCAGCACAGCTCACATCTGTTTGAGTTTTATTCCTTTTATTCTGCTTAACATCAGTTTTGTCAGTTCTCTGTGTCCTAGCACTACCAGGCATCCCTTTACTTCCTACAATACTGTGTGTCTCCACACTGGTGTGTGGAGTACCCTTCAGCATAACAGGTGCCTGAAAACCTGCTCTCCCCTTAGGCATGCCTTCATTAGAGGTGCTAGGCTCTGTAAATAATCCTTCCATTTTATCTTTCTTCCCAATATTAACACTCCCCATCTGTACAGAACTTGAGACTTTATGAGTTACAGAATCTGCTTCCATAAATTCCTTATTATTTTGGTTTGAAACAGAATTATCTGTAGAGATGGTGGTGTGGGAAACAGGCAGCTTTTGTATATCTATGCTAAGCTTATTTGAATCTTCAAGAAGTGACCTCTGCAGTTTTGAAGAGGTATTTTTGTTCCTAGTCCGATTTAAACGTGTATCTGTGCTTTTAATCAATCTAGAAGCTGAAGAATCTGGTCTCAATGTTGGCGTTTTTCCATGTTCAGTAAGGTGCTCTGGGACTGCTGTTCTGGAATTCATCTTGGTTTTGACCAGAGAAATTTCTTCTATGTTTTCATTTCCTCTGCACACATTTGGCCGTTTTCTAGCACTGTACACAAGATCACCCTTGCCTTCCCCTGCTCGAGCCTGTTTCCTGCCCAGGACTTCACTCTCAAATACAGAGCTTTCTGTGCTACTGCTCAGGCGCCTTTTACATCCCTTTTTAATATTTGATAACTTTCCACTCTGAGAACCAAGGCCATTACAGTGTTGAACTCTGCAGCCTTTTTTGTTTAACACCCTTGAAGACTCAGCAGACTCCTCTCCATCTGATCTGTGCAGTCTGTCTTCCAGTTCTGACTCACTGCTGATCACAGAGGATGTATCAGTCTCGAGAAAAGACTCTGGGTTCCACTGCACCCCCAGCAGTGCCAAATCCTGCTGCAGAAGTCTCCTGGCTTCCTCCACAATGACAGAGGCTGCTTCTCTTTCAGTGAAGCCCTTCATTCCAGCCATCCAGATGCTGCGCACGGCCCGGCGCTCCTCTGCTGCCTCTTCATCCTCATCCACAGCCCTACGAACACTGTGGGAAGGTAAGAGGCACATGTAAACATCCATGCAGAATGCAACAAACACAAGGAGCTGGAACTCTTCTGCTCCCATGTCAACTTTCTTCACAGCTTCCTTTACAGAAGCACTCTATCTAAAATATAATGCACTTGATGGGAAATAACTCAATTGGAAATAACTATTTCTAAATATGAATAGATGTTGATGAAAGATATTGCCAGCTGCATACCCCAAAAGCATTTCCAGATTTCTGTGTTCTAACATACCCCAGACAAGTCCCAATTCCCTGCCAGGGCAGGTTTCAATGAATCACCCTCTATGTACTGTTTTCTAAATTAAGAAAACTTCAAAAGCATGAACCAGACAAGTATCATGGCACAGTCCAACAAGTACTTGATCAAGGAAACTTGTTACTGCACTAACATATAAATCACAAGAGAATCCCAAAAGATAATCAGTAATAAATCGTTGAACATATGGTGAAGCTGCCTTTTAGAGGCAGCAAAAACTCCCCAGAAAGCACTGACAATTTACCCAGGACTAAACAGTGCATTGAAAAGAAGAATAAGAAGAAAATTTCAGTGACAAAAACTTATTCTGTAAATACAAGGTTCTTCTAATAATTTCAGAAAAATCATGGAATGACTGTGATCAGTTGGAGAGACCTACAAGTTATTTCTAAGTTAATATTTGACACAAAGTTCCAAAGGGTTGCCACATTTTATTGCAGGTTTCATCTTGTAACCCTTCACCTTACAAAGTCCTTTACTTGACTTCAGACTTAGTGATTTCTCACCTTTTAAATGGTACTGAGCTCTTCAGAGCAGCTGCCACCTCATCAGGACTGGCTTTAGCGAGGTCAGCCACGGTGACAAAGCCAGCGCTGTAAAGTGCCCGGGCACGCTGGGCGTTGAGCAGAGACACCCGCACCAGGTCACACAGCTCCCTCTGCACCCCAAAAGTGAGCCTGCTCTGGAACTGAGACAGCAACATCTCCATGTTGTGCCAGCCCAGTCGATTACAGAAAACTGTTATCATTCCTGGAACACAAAAGTTACATCAATGTCTGAACTCCAGCTCCAGTTCTACTAAGCTGGATTCACACTCCACCTCCCAATCTGATTCAGCACTCACTTTACATTTCTCACCTTCCATTATTTACAAAAACTAACTCGTGTTTATCACAACTATGAGTAAGAGCTAGTCTTGCAGAACACAATCTGCAATTAAGTAGTTAATCAGTGAGGCAGAAATTCTGAATGACACTGTTTTTTTCAAAGATGCTAATATTTGAAGCACATGAATATCTGAAACAGGAGTCCTATGAAAGAATCATACTGGGAAAAAAAAGGCAAAGGAAAAAGTAGTGATAAGAGTCATTAAGGGAAGCCATAGATCTTTGAGGAAACCCAGCACTGACATCCATAGAAGTAGATCTTGGTCTGCAGGATTTCAGTTACTGAGAGCATCATAGGAGGTAGCAAATCCCATGATACAGGTTACAACTGCAGTCCCCAGTGCATGGGAGAAGGAAAAGAGCACAGAAAAGACAGTTTCTTATTCACAGATTGCATCTACAGACAATGAAAACCACTGAAAGACAAGGCATTCCTCACTAATTTTACAGTGATTATAGAATACAACTTTTATCATATCTCTTAACTCTATGTCATATCGATAGTTCATTTTACTTCCCAGATTACTCCTGTGAAAACTATTAACACTGGAAATACAGAATTATGAAACTGCTACAAAGTTATTTATACCAAAAAGTTAAAAAAAAAGTTATTTATACTACCAGAATTAAATTAAACTACTCTGCATCAGTTGGCGTGACCTTTTCATTTTGGGGCTTTGACTCATGCTGCAGCCCACACAGAGGGTTTCGCAAGTCGAGCTAAAACTGCCTTAAAAACTGAAAACCCACTTATGGAGTAATGAAAGATTTAGGCAACAGAAAAAAATATCTTGGTCACTGGTGGGCTGTTACTTCCACACCCACACAGCCTTCTTAGGGAAGTTAAAGGTAGCAGCTGTTTGACCTCCTGTGATCTGCTGATAAATGACCCAGAAGCCACTCACTCTGTTCTGACAACTGTAACCTTATACCTCCTGGCCAATTAATTTTGCATTCAGAAGAAAGCCATGTCCCATCTTAGAGGTTCCAAACTTTACTCAATGCTGAAACGTATTCTTTCCTCATAGAGCAAATCTTTAGAAGGGACTTGCACTAATTTCCATACTTAGTATTGAACCAGCTACATTCCTGCACAGCACACAGCTGATTTCCAGAGAGCTCAGCATGCTGCACACTGCTTGATTCCCCTCAGCTGGCCCCTTTCCCACTGCACACTGTGGTTCCACAGCAGGGGAAAACACAGGTTAAGCTATAAATCCATAAGTGGTTTCATAAGGCTGTTTGCTGTCAGTACCACACTGTGGCTATCTTTGCCCCAAATCTGGAAGGACAAAAAAAAAAACCAGACTAGCCTAAGACTAGCCTAATAGCAGACTGGGGTATTTTGCTCAGACAACTTGCCTGCATAAGTGGCAGCAGATTGCTGCAAGGATTGAAGCTGACCACGACTACAGCCATATTTCTTGGTCATATCTTGTAAAGGAACCTCGCTGATTAAATCCAGAAGGGCAAGGCTGGTGAAAAACCTGTTGACAAAGTAAAAGAAGAAATAAAATTGTCATCTGGGGCACATTACTGTACATGCCAAAATGTGCTGTGATACATAGGACAGAACAGTACTACAGTACAGCACACAAAAGAAACAGAGAGGATGGCTTCCAAACACATCAGCACAAACATCTTGTGCCACCAGTGTTCTCAGACTACAGCAGACCAGGTCCAGGTTCTCTGACCTATCAGCTCACTCAGAAAAAGAGCAAGTTCCTGAAAACAGACACAGAGCCTGTGCAATACAAATGTTATAACCCCTGATCTCTGCACTTTCACACCCACATTCTGTGGCTACCTTTTGTGGATGGCCATTTGTCTGTGCTGTTTCTCTGTTTTAGCAGTGATTTTGCCCTTAACAGAGCGAGCTAGAAAGCCTTCTTCAATCCCCACCAGCTCAGCCACACGTTTCATTGAGGCAGGCAGCTTCTCCCATAGGCAGAAGAACTGGTACCAATCAATGGTGGTCCACTCCTCATACACTGGGGTGACCTAAAGAAAATAACACAATGCAAAAAAACTGTTTTAGAGAAATAAACAGAACTAAACAGAGTTTTGGGTAAACAAAACTACAGCCTAGGGAATGTGGTTAGAGCATCCTACGCACGACGTAAAGGCACTGAGTCACAGGCGTGGACCATGAAGAAAGTAAAAGCTCATCTAATCCAGTTTCTGTAATACTTGTACTGATGAGATCTGACTCATATGGGTACTCCAATGATTAAACAATTTAAAATCTTTGTCAGATTATTCTTTAAATCCAAGCCACTAAACTATTATTAAGCTGTGTCTTCAATGTCCTTTAAGAAAACAAAATTTTATTCTTTTTTTAACATAATTTACGGACATCTATCGACTTTTTTAAACCACGAGTAATCACACTAACCACTTCCACAGCCTCTGATAAAGCAGGAACAACACAGAACTTGCCAGAACTTGCTGAAGTTTTCATTTACCTGGAGTACAAAAAAATCTCCACTTTTACTAACACTAACAAAAAGCCCTCCAGAACTTTTTTTTAATGTTTTTTAGACATAAAACCAATTCTGTTAATGTTTAGTCAGCACAGAGTCAGTTCCTCTATGAGGAGACAAAATGTCTTCATACCTTTATCGATATAAAGCAAGATTAATTATTTTGAAAGAACTAAGAGTTGCTTGGCACAAATGTTAAATGGCACAGAATACTAGATGCCTATGTGGTTGTAAATCATCCATGCTTCTTCATCTGCTGAGAAGAACAAAAGTTATTAAGATGGGGGTTTATCTTTTATTGTTTATTGGAATTCTGTTGTGATTTGTTTTTTGTCTTTAAAGAAAACTATTTTCCTGTCTAGCAAATCCTTATTTGTTTTAATCAACTTTCCTAAAATACAAGGGCTTGGAATTCAGAGTCATATTTGTACATGTAAAAGATGCAAGCATAAAAGAATTAAAAAGTATTTTAGCAGATAAACTCCCTGCAGCTCATAAGGAACACATGAAGAAAAATACTTAAAAAAATGAAAAAGCAATAAAATGAAATAAACCTTTGGCCTTGAAAATGAACAGACTTGCAAGAAAGTGTTTTGGAGTAGCTTAACAAAAGAGAATCTCAAGAACATTTTGTTCAACAGTGTATGATTTAAAATAACCTTAGACAAGCTGCTGCAATTAAAAAGTACAGCATAAAAACATTATGCCATTGCTGCCTCTACCCCAGAACAGGAACAAATTTCACCCTTTTTTTTCTGCTTTGGACATGCAAACAGGGAAAAACTTCACTGGTGCATAACACAAAGGAGTTCATTTTATCTGGCAGAAATAGAACAAAATATAATGTGGTCCTCTAAAACAGAGATATGAGTACATATGGGACAGCAGTAGATGCAAAAAAAAAATCTGTTTTAGCCCTTAAGTGTGTTATTGAATTCACCAAGCAGAGACAGGTACCCTCAGACTCCTGCCTGCCCCTGCCTCCCAGCTCAACAAGCTTTGTAACTGCAAGCACATTCCTCTTGAAGTGAACTTTCTTACCAGACAAGACTCCCAAGCTCTGCCTTTGATTTATCATCCAGGTAAAGAGAATAAACCTTACTCCTAAAGAAGGCTAAAGCTGACTGACAGATTTCAGCTGATGATTACATGATGGGCCTCTGGCAGCCATGAATCCCAAGTAGCTCAGTGCAAATCCATCTGGTTTCTTCAATAATCGTCACAAGTTCATGGCTTCCTCTCCCAGGGTCTTAAATAGCAGTGCTTAGCTTTTCAGGTCTATGTGCTCATAAATCTTGACACACTCTGGGACACTTTTCCCTTATAAGATTTATTACACTCATTCCTTTAGCTCTGGCAGCATCACCAGGCAAGTAAACTAAATCAGGGATGAATTTCACTGTAACTGAATCAAAGAAAGGCCCACCCATAGAAAGGAAGTGGTCTGGCTCTCTGAGGCTTTTTGGAAGCAAAACGGATACTAAAAGCCCAACATTTTTCTGTATCTCCAAAAGTAACATGAAATTAAGCCTGCTGATCCCAAAAATACATTAAAAAAAAAAACAATTTGTTTCATCAATTTCAAGTGCCTCAGAAAATTTACAATTATTTTATGCTCAAAAGTTATTAAGTTCCGAAATCTTAGGAAGTCAAGGGTGACAAGAAGGGGTTAAATGGCACCCAGCACCTGTCTGCACAATAGACACTATGGTAACACACTCATTCTGAAGAACTTTCAATTTAGAAACTTTTCTTCATGAAGGATAAGCTAAGCAAAGCACAGAAAAACCCAAACCTGTGTTCATGGAGCTGCCAAGAACTTCTCATTGTGCTGTCTCCCCTTAGTTTTGGTAGTGGAAAATACAAGACACAGAATAGGGACCTACCAAATAGACAATATGCAGATCATTCTCCAGAACAAAGCTTTTCATAGCTCGCTGCAGGTCAGCAAAGATTTCCATGGCTTCAATTGGTGAAAGAGAAGAGGAAAGAGTAGCTGAACCAAGATGTGTTGGGTGATAAACCTTTGCTGTTAAAAAAATATATATATATATTACATAGAGAAACATTTAGGTGCAAGTTTATAATAATTTTCAGGTTGTGCTGCATTTGAGAGATTTCTAACTTTTCACAGCTGCTTTTTCAATAAGAAATAGTGTATGTCTCCATTCTGAAGACAGGAAAATGGAAACAATAACAGGTTTAGCCCTATGTCTAAACTAACCTTTTTCTCTTTAGGAAGACAAAAATCATAGTCTGCAGTTAATATGCACCAATCCTGTGGTAAAAGTTTGCTTTGTTTAAATATTTTGGGAATTTTTAGACTAAGATGCATCAGTCTTAGAGGTGATGTGCAAGTGATATGCAGGTGATGTGATGTGCCTTCCAAGAACATGTGCATGCAAATATAATAAAAGAGGTGTAAAGATACCTTCCAGAAAGACAGAAAATTCTTGATAAACAATTCTTTAAAATACAATAAAAATGCAGAGAAGTCCTTACTGTTAATTTACATTGAACATCTACTCAGTCAGCAAATCAAAACTGCAGTCACTGGGAGGAACACCAGCTTTACCTTTCACATCATTGCCAGAGTCCACAACCTGAATGAATTCATTTTCCAGCAGCCATGCCACACAAGCCTCGATAGGCCCAGTCTGTGCTTTGTCTTGCTCTTTCCCATTTTCCCATTCTCTTTCCTTCAAGCTGGATGCAAGCAGAGTGCAAGAGGCATAGGTCTGCACATCCTCTGGAGTGTTGGCTACTCCCCCTACTATGATCTGTTGAAGAAAAATACCTGTTCATATTGCCAGAGATGCAGCAGGACAGAACATCAGATCAGAGAATCAAAGAGTGATCCATCATCTCAGTTTTAAAGAACTATTTTCCTAGAGACGGGAATATGAGGCAAAGCAACAGATAACTTTTAAGGATGTTCTTGGCAAGAAGTCAGTCATCTTGGGCAGAAGTAAGAGGACTAAGCTATGGAAAAGAATGATTAACAAAATCTTATTTTGAAAGTGGACGTAGACATAGCAGCAATTCAGACTTCAGACTAGCCTGAGGCATTTTTCTTAGCCAACACTGTGAAATATTAAAGTATGTTAGAATACAAACTGCAATTTTGTGAATACAAAAAGCCAGCCATGAAAGTGAAGTTCTTGTAAGGCTATTCAGCATACTGAAGGTTTCTCTTAATAAATATGAATGCTATACCCCACCACTGTTTTCCCGATTGAGAGTGATTTTGTTCACCTTGCATTTTGGTTTTGCCTTAAAGGAACCCCCTTATGCAGAAAAATACATTTAGAAATTCCATTGGTCTGCTAAAATTCAATATCTATGGAAGTACAACTCAGTTCTAAGCCTCACAAAAGCTTTCAAAAGACAGTAAAAGTATAGCAAACAGATTCTATTTAAAGAATCTTGTATCTAATCCAAGTTCAAACCCAAAAGCAGCTTTGGAAAAGGACATAAACTCACCTACGTGAAATGAAACCCTTTTAGACCTTTTTACTCCTATAGGAACCCTACAGAGGAGGGAGCAAATTGGGTACCATCCCTGTTTGCTCACCCAAAATGTATTCCCCAAATTTCAATCATTCCTGTGCAGAAGAGGTAGGTAAATTGAGGGGGTAAATAAGACACCCTATAAGGTTCCACAAATGTCATTATGGCCCAATGCAGTCTACAAAGCCTCTAGGATCAGTAATTTACAAACATCCTCCAGTTAACAGTGTCGGGTCGCACCTAAAGTTTAAGAATCACACTTAGCTCTGCCTGCTGCTCGAGTACATCTAGACACAATAGCAAAGCTTCTTTGAGTGTCCCAATCTGCAGCAAGCAGAGAAACATCCTAGACAAAATGCTGAATACTGAAGCAAGCTGGCAGAGCCAAATAAATGACTGGCTTGACAAAGGAGGAAACACATGAAAAAGAAGTGCACAAAAAAAATTTGGTGGTGTCACAGAAGAAACCACCCTGCAAGGGTCCAAGCACAATTCTAATCCCTGAGTGTCCCATACCTCAAGTATTGCTCTTTTCATGCTAGAAGCAACACCTTCCCCTTCTCTTCTAAGCAAACAGCTGCAAACAGGCTTGAGAGATCCCTGAAGTAGAGCAGCACCTTTTGATCTTTCTGAGGGCTTGCAGACTAAAATGCTCTCACCTATCGGAGAAGAAAAACAAAACAAATACAAAGCCAATTACTTTAGTACTGCATCTTAGCACTAGAACAGCTGCACACAGCTCACCAAGGACATATTATTGGAATGGAAAACTGTAAGTATTTTCAAAAAAGTTGAGTAACAAAAGAAGAGAAAAAATGTGCACAGTGCATATGAATTGCTATATAAGAACAGCTAGTACATCAGAACTAAGGCAGAGCCAGCTTCAAAGTTACATTAGGCTAGTCTAGGTCTTGCCAAGTTATCCACAGCCTCTCTGTGCATCTGCTTTGCTGCTGAATCACTCTTGCTTCTTGTTCTGGAGTTGACTGGAACTATAATATAAAGTGGCATTAATTTGACTTTTTCATTACATTAATAAACTGAAAAAATTTTCAAAAGTAATAAGAAAACATAAAAGCTGCACAGTATTTTGACAACTTGTATTAAGTCAACCAGCTTTCATTCCAGAAATAACTAATTCAGAAATCCAAAATTACCAATCTAAGTAACTATGCATCCTCTAAACTTTCATATATGCTTTTATATACACTTAAGTATCCTGCATGGTTTCCTCTGAAAGTACATCTCAATATATCCTACCTTAAAATTCTTTGTCAGACATTGTTCAGTTAATCTCCAACTACTGAAACTCTGTGGGAGACAAAAACCATCCCAGAGCCACGAAAGAAAAATGAAAATAATGGGTAAGTTGTGGAGTTTTTCCATGTATCAGTACAGCTTAACCATGGAAAACACAGTGGTCACATAAAGGATATTTTTTCCACAAAGCTATTAGGGAGAAACTGGATCACTGAAGACCTTAGCTAGTTGCAAGCTTTGTCAACTGGTACAGGATAAATTAATTATGGCTAGGACATGTTTGTCTTTGACTAAGAGAAGAACACTAGTTTTGGATTAGCTGTACATTAAATATCATGGCAGATTTATGATAACTTTTTAAGATTTAAAGGCATGTAGTCTGGACACAAGGTAATTTTGGTAGTGAGTATCTGAGTATGACCCTAGGAATGTTAACTTAGGATAAAACTGTAGCTGTGGAAATGCTATAGTAATTAGCAAATCCAGAGGTAATGAAAACACAGCTGCACTTAAATTTAATGAACAGAATAAATAAATGCAGTGTAGGCAAGTAACGAAATACAGCTTAAACATAATTACATAAATTAACTACAGAATGAAATGATGTTCAGAGGATGTGTCTTTGATTTTTTTAATCCTGCCAGGTGAAAATGTTGATATCAGTTGATCATGTACTTTTGACAGAACTGGAGAGTAGGTAAGATAAACTGCCTGTAAAGCATTGTTTGGTGAAAGAAAAGCTTATTTTTATTTTAGCAATAAAGAACATATATTCATTTTGTATTTGGGTTCTGATGTGACCTGAAATTTCCTCTGAAAACTTCCCTTTGACTCTTTCAGAGTGATGTACCTAAAAGAAAATGTAACAGAAGATGAGTATCCACTTAGCTCTACAGTATCTGACAGTTTTACAAGACTTGGGGGATATTCTTTCCCAAGATGCCACTGATAATTCAAAGCTACTAACTGCAATCTAGTAAACAATAAATTTTTAAAAAAGGAACTGAACTGTTCCAATATCCATTACTGAACATTTCAGGTACTAGGGGAAGTCAAGGTTAGCATCAGACTAGACAAACTCTGGATATCCAGGCATAAAACTCCATTAAAACCTACAAAGGCCTTACTAAATTCTAGATTTTGTTCAGCTTTACCTATTTCTCTTGGTAAAACCATAGTTTTGATGAATACTAAAAGAAACACATTTCACTCTGCAAAATTATATTTTTAAGTTTCTATCAAATCAAGAAAAATAAATTTAAAAACCAAAATGTAAGACGACCCAAAACTATAATGTTGGGAGAGGAGGAGGAATTCAACCCAACAGCATTTATCTTTTGTCTGTCAGCTAAATTTCATATCCACATAAGGCACTTTTTCCAGCTGAAGTTGCTGTCCTCCAGTCTCCCTACTCCGTGACAGAGTAGCAGCTGGCAACATAGCTTTATGTTCTCATCCAAAAGACTCTGTGGAGTGGAAAAAAATGGTACATTCATGAAGCTCATCAGCATAAAATCAACTGCTTACACATCAGAACTGTCACATCAGAACTGTCAAAAAGGGTACTAATTATTGTAACTTGAAGGAGAAAAAGAAGAAACTTCAAGGAATAATGTAATTTTACACCTGCCTGCTACAGTCAAATGAGAAAGTCTGGAAAATTTCAAAATCCAGCCTGCAGCTGCCCTTTCCTTGAACGCACAGGGAGAGCTCACAGAGATATAGGTCGCAAAATGCTCTGTTGCTATGCTACTCAGGCAAAAATAGAAAGCTAAATGTAAGAACAGTCTGCTTACATAGGGCTCCAGCAAGCACCAATCAAACAATCAGGAGGGCGAATCCCACTTCCTGCATCTGTTGAACTTCTTCTTTTCTACTGTGTTTATACCTGCATAATGTGGCTTTTTGCAATCATCCACAAAGATAAATTTTCATTGCAAACTAAAATAACAGGCAGGATTTTTTTGTTGAACATCAATCAGTGCCACTGTATGCAAGAAGGTGCCATATTACCTGTGAACTACTGATCATATTTCCTTGTCTGTCTCATTACTACTTTCAAGATCCATAAAATTGATGGTTAAGTTTAATAAATCTAAAGCATAATTTCAGACAACAGAAGTTTGTCAAATTAGGGTTGTAGACTTGACTTTGTAGACACGCATTTCTTACATTTTAGGCCCATGCAATGAGAGCTTACTGCAAATTTTCTCACTAAAACTCTAAACACTTTAGTCAACTGACCATGGATCACAGAATTAAGGCAAATGAACAACACAGCCTTAGAAGCTAACAAGAATTCAAAGGCAAAAATAGCCTGTTCCTGAAGTAACTGACATATAAATACCAAAGTCAGTCTCAGGCAGTGAAAACAATCCCCTGGGAATTACAACTTTTACTCCATTAATACCAAACAAATTAATACCAAACAAACTCATCTTGATTAACCTAATCATACCGCACACCGAAGGAATTCATCATGATTAGTCCCTAATTGCGAAGCACCGCCCTGGATTTAATCAGGTTAACACCGCTCCGACAGAATGCCAATAAAGGCTCTGCTCACCCTCTGTGTCCACCCCTTTCCTGCCAGCCCTTCCAGCCATCTGCTTGTAGGTGAGGATGTCCAGCAGCCTGCCCCCGAAGGTGGGCGTGCGGATGATGACGCGGCGCGCGGGCAGGTTCACTCCCGACGACAGCGTGGAGGTGGCGGCCAGCACCCGGATCAGGCCCTGCCGGAACGCTCCCTCAATGATGTCCCGCTCCTCAAAAGTCAGCCCTGGGGAGAAGGGGCTTTTAGTGACCCTTGTGATGGTGAGGCTGCATGTTAGAGCTGAAAATACTGCTGTCCAGCAAGGGAAGAGCAGACTTAATGAACGTTCACCAGGCAGTGTTAGGAACCAGACTTGCAGCACTACTTCAGTTAACTTCTGACCACTAAGTGAAGTGAAATTTCACCATTACATTTTTATTATTCAACTGACAGTGATATACTAGCTTTTCTAAGGTGGCAAGATAAACTACTTACTCCTTAGTAGTACTTACTTACTACTTACTATATTTACAAGCACTGCAAGTAAATCTATAAAGAAATAAAATTAAAAAATGAGAAAACAGTAGGGAAATTGGATTTACTCATCTGCCATCCTGACCCCGGATTCTGTCTTCATTCTTTCCATTACACGTCTAGTATGTATCTTTCTACATTGCCTTCAGGGCTTCAGGTCAATTTTATAAGAAATACAGATTCTATAAGAATTTGGAGTTATTCCTCCTACATAATCAATGCCATAGCTACTGTTTTCTCTCCCAGTCAGTCTTCTCTCAGTGAATCAACAGGTGACATGCTCTATTACCTACCTAAGTAAGAAATAAAAAATTCAAGCAGAAGTGTTCACAACACATGCTCCTTTAATTTTTATTTTTATTGTTATGCTACCTCTATTCACTCATTTATTTCAATATTAAGCTGAGGAAAACTGCTCTGAAATATTCTGGCAGCTTTAGGAAAAACTTGAAAATCCTGGAGCTGCAAATTAGTTAAGTTTTCAGCCATTTCACAAAGAAAGGACCAGGCAAGTTGTATTCCAGAAGTTGCTGTTATCTAGCTGTCCTGGTTTAGGGCAAATTTGGGAGAAAACCTCCAAAAGGCGGCCCCTCCAGAAAGCAAACCCACACGGCCCCTCACCCCAACTGGTTTGGGAAGGACTCCTCAGAGAAAAGTGGAAAGAACCTGTTTGTTTAACAGGCACAGCACCCCCCAGCACACAAAATGAACAATACCAGATGACAAAACTCTTTCACCGCTCTGAAAAAGATGACAAATTCAGAAAGTCTCTCCTGTTATCAGTCCCTCTGGTGCTGCGAATGGCTGCTGCAGGCCACAAAGTGAAAATTCTCAATGTTTCCCAGGTCCCAGTCCGGAGCAGGCTCGACTAGTTCCAAGAAAAGGGAAAGAAAGACAGTCCAGGGAAAAATTCGGACTGCCTAGCTAAACTAACTAACAAGCAAAAGCAAGAGCAAGAGCAAGAGCAAGAGCAAGAGCAAAAGCAAAAGCAAAGCAGGAGCAAGAGCAAAAAGTGAAAGCAAGAGCAAAAAGTGAAAGGAAGAGCAAAAAGTGAAAGCCAAAGCAAAAACTGCCTAGCTAAACTAACTAACAAGCAAAAGCAAGAGCAAGAGCAAGAGCAAAAGCAAAAGCAAAGCAGAAGCAAAAGCAAAGCAGGAGCAAGAGCAAAAAGTGAAAGCAAGAGCAAAAAGTGAAAGCAAGAGCAAAAAGTGAAAGCTGCACTATGGACTGCCCTGTCTACATCCTGCCAACTGTGGGGGAGCGAGCAGGCTGAAAACAAAACAAAACTTCGCTTTTCAGAGCCAGTCTTGAAGGCACAGAACATAACATCCAGCATAAATAGAACAGAGGAGAGGACTGGGGATACAAGCATCATAACATCACCCTAAGACACCAACACAACACAGAGAAGATGCAGCAAAACAATTTGTGAATTAAAATTTTCAGCCACAAAAAAGAAATTTCAAATTTGCCTGTAATTGCGGGATACTGAAAGATTATGTAATCATAAGCTACAAAAGGCTTAAAAAAGCAACTGGTAAATTGCTGATACCTGCAAGAAAAAGAACCCATAGAACCCATATGGCTTAACCATTACTAATTCAAGACCAAGATATTCAGGAATACCTGCATGATGAAATGCCACTCCCCATGGCAAAGTACGCTGGAGCACAGAGTCCAGGCCTGAAATCGAACGCTTTAACTGATCCAGGACCTCATCAATCCCTTCTCTGTCCACAACAACTGGGGCAAGGCCTGAGTTTTTTGCAGAACCTTGAGAAAGAAAGTATTTTTATAGTTCCTACTAAAATTAATTTTCATTAAAGGCACTGTGCATACATACTGTAGTCTTAAGTACTTTTCTCTTACTCTCAGTTTGTTGCAAACCGTAGAACTCCTTGGCAATGATGTCTGCCAGCTTCTCACACCAGTTCTTGGATGGACAGAAGAGCAGGACTGAATGGCCACCACAAACAGTCTCATAACACAGGCTCACAATATGGTCTTCATCTCCCTGAATTGAGATAATATATTTTCAGTGCACTCTCAGATTGAATGAGTGTAAATGCTGTCCTTCTGTATCCCAGCAGGAATTTTCTACTTCCAGTCAGAAAGAGAAGTAATCAGAACATGGAGGACTGATAGCTCAGTTTCTGCCTTGCTTTATGAAGTCCAAGCACTAGTATGACCACGTTGTTGAGGGCAGTTCTAGACCTACCCATGAATACATGTAATATTTTACATCTTGCTTTCAGAAATCTTTTTCTGAATGAAGGCCACACAGTGCAGAAATAAATCACTGCAACCTCCACATCATGGCTAACAGCAGTGGGGAAGAGCTCCAGAGGAAACCCCCTCTACTTAAACTAGGGAACATTTGTTAACTTGGATAATAACTGTGAACATTTGTTACCTTGGATGTCTGAACTAAAAGCCTGGCATGTAGCAGTCTAACCATCCCCAGTTAGAGGGACTCAGCAAGCCCTGCTGACCAAAGACTGCAGGTGTTCAGAGCACAGTGGAAGGCTTTTAGGGATACTTATATAGATGTTCATGCAAAAAACTGCTGTTTACAGCTTGCTTTTTTGGTTTTAAGATCTCAAGAGAGTCCCTGCAATTGATCTGTTATGCTTGGCTATGCCAGATTCTCTTGTAGCAAGCAGGCCAAAGGAGGAAGAGAAAAATGTAGGCGTCCAGCAAGAAATAAAAAACACTAAAATGCAAATGAAAACAGGGGAGCAATGGCAGGAACTTTTCCACAAGGAATCAGCCAAATTCAGCTGAAGTGGTGAAGTTATCAAGTTCCCTTTTATTGGTTCAGTCTGAGGCACAGAAGTCGGAAGGTCCAGTGATAGATTTCAAGCCCAAGATCCCCCAGTCTTATAAAATAAGCCAACTCCTTGAAACCATTGTGTCATAAGCCTAGTTTAGTTCTTTCTCTTGCTTAATTTAGTAACTATCCAAAGCAACTGTCTCAAAAATATCCAAATGCAACATCACCTTCTCAATATGACCACATAAAAACTAACTTCCAAATGCTCTAGTGAAAACATTTCCTTTTGTTTCCAGGATACTTTTTCTTTGCTGTACCACCATGCTACTGACAAAACAATGTCTCTGCAGGAATGGAGTGCAAAACTTTCCAAAATATTGCTGCCATTCAGCCCATACGGCCCAACTACTACACTAGCATTATACAGAGCAGTTAAATCAACTGGATTGAGAATTTACCCTTCAAAGACTCCACAGGAAAGGACCTACAACTAGAGAGCTCAAATTTCCCACTTGTATCCATCTGGTTCTTTGAAATCATCATAGTATGTTACCCCTAACTTTCCATATCCTTTTCAAGTGTGCAAAAGGACTGACTACTGAAAACAAATTCAGAAGAATTGGAATGGACATCTGCCTTCTAATCAGTGTCAAAATTAGATCATTTAGCAGTTTAATACAAGCAGGTTCAATATCAGATTTTAATACAAATATTTTCTCCCAATTATGAGTGCAAATTCCTTGGCCTAAACAAGAAATATTTACCTGCATTTATGAAAGGGAAGTAGATTTCCAGACATAAGATAGAGTGATGGGTAAAGGGAGAATCAAACTCTTTATATCTGTCATGTGCTCAGAAACAACATAACTGCAAAGTCAACTTTGTCTTCAAGTCAGATTCAAAAATCTTCAATACCTTCATGAGTCTATATTTTGGGTGGGTTTTTTTTTGTTTAAGGCAGGAGAAGACAAAAATACCAATTTTATTCTCAGTTTGAGCATCAAGTAAACAACAAAGTTGTGAATGTCATCTATTTAAAAATAAATAAAAAACATACCAGGAGCTGTCTTTTTCACTTTAGCACCACCAAAGGCACTATCCCAAGGTTTTGTTACCTTCAGTTGCAGCTTGGGCTGGAATTCTCGCACTAAATTCATGGAGGAGTCATATATGTTGCTGCCAATTTTCACCCACTCCTTGAGGGGCACAGGGCGGAAATCTGTACAGTAGAGCTCTGCATCTAACCATGAGGCCAGGAGCCCCAGGTTAGGGAGGGTAGCACTCATGCCTACTATCTGTATCCCACCAAAACCAGGACTGGTGCTCTTTGAGCGTCTGGAAGTGGTTAAAAGAAAATAGAAGTTAGTGACAACACAGGTTACTGTTCTGGAAAATGGAATTCAGAAAAAACAGTTCAATCTAATTTCTTCCAGCCTCTCAAGTGCAATGCTAATTTTTCAGCTTCTTGACAAAGAAAGAAGCCATACGCTACTCTTAGAAAACAGGTCAGGTTATGCACTGATAACAAGATAATTCAGCTTTTAATCAATTTGAACCTAAACCTTTACCTTCTTTAGGTAGCCAACAGCTATGAATTGACTGCATATTTAGAGAGACTGAAAACAAATACAAAGATCAACTAGTTCCTTGCCACTAACAAAAACATGGAAATAAACATGGAAAACATGGTAATAAAGGAATGGCTCAATCTCCACCACAATCTTTCTAAGCTTAAATACCTTAATTAAAACACTTCTATTTGCTTCCATTTCAGAACAAATAATATTAGACTAATGTCTTCCTAGATATGGGAACCAAAGCTCTAAGAACAGCTAAGAAGCAAGTAGCTTCTGTTCCTAAAATGCTGAACAGCAGCTTTCACTAAAGACAGTGAGAAGTAATGGACTCCTAACAAACCTGACAACACAAACTGTTAATTTAGATACCCAAATTTAGATTCTAATTCAGGCTTTTACATCCACACAATAGGGTTTTTTATGCTTCTAAGCTTGGTTTGAAAAGTACTCATTTGCATTGCACCGAGCCACAAATCGAGACTCTAAAAAATAAAAAGATCTGACAAATCACTGTGAGCTCAGAAATAACCTGAATCTTCTTAGAGGACCCTGGTAATCCTGGCAAAGACAAGACAGAGAAAACAAGATTATCCAGAAGCTGAGTATAAAAGGCCAGTCACTGATGAGACAGAAATAAGGAATTTGAAGAGAGGCAGACTCTCTGTTATCCAAGCTCTTTAAGCATTTGCTGGTACAGCTTCACCATCAAGGTTA
Organism: Melozone crissalis; assembly: GCF_028551555.1. NCBI lineage: Eukaryota > Metazoa > Chordata > Aves > Passeriformes > Passerellidae > Melozone > Melozone crissalis. The sequence goes on along the minus strand of NW_026535786.1, from coordinate 14,651,504 downwards.
GAGATTTTTGTCCTTACAGGAACTCTGGACCTTTTCCTCCCTAAGGCAACTATTGACCTCCAATGATTAAAAAAGTTCTAGCTCTACAGCATATTATGTGACTAAGGGGGAGAAAAATCTGCAGCAGAATTTTGACTGAGTCTGGAAAAGCCTTGTGGAGAAGCATGGACACCCACACAGGCAGTGGCCATCTGAGAACATTTTCTTGCTGTGAAGACACAACTTGTACTTCAATGGGACAGGCACTGATCATTCTGATAACTGACCAGACTGGACAGTGTTTAAAGACTTTATATAAGCTCACTAAATAACAGAGAGAAAGAAAAAAAAAAAAAAAAAAAAAAAAAAAAAACAAAAAACAAAAAAAAACCAAAAAACCACAGACTTAGAAAGACATTTGAGAGAAAATGTGGTCTTCAGCTCCAGGAATCCAGCAGATTCCAAAATAAAATTAGCTGCCACTTCATGTCAGAAAGTGGTACAGGGTACCACTGTCACCTTGATCCTGACAGAGATAGAGAACCTGGGTCCCAATATGCCTGCATGGTTAAGGATGAAACAGTGTCTTCCCAGGAATATTCCTTGATGCACCTATGCTTTTTTCCTCCTGGCAAGTGTTTTCTCCTTCCTGCTTCCTCAATGCAAAGGAGTAAAGCAGACAGTGAACCTGCACCTGTGCTGCAGCTACCTGATAAACCAAGAGAAAAGGAGTGGCAAAGTCACTAACACTGCTCCAAAGTGTAATAACTTCCAGGATTTATGGGGAGAATGTGAGAAGTCAGGTGTGATTAGACCAAGAGCACTGCTGGCTCCTGGAAATCATGATGAGCAATACTGGGTGAAATGTCCAGTGGAGAGACAGTGTAGAAATGGCAGCTCCCCAGAACTAAATAGATGGTCTCTGCTTAGCCAGCACTGGTACAACACACAAGACAAGAAGCAGCAGAGAAAACTGAAAAAATTTGACTTTTTGTGCTAAAGAAACAGTTGATTTTGACTCTTCTCTCAGCACCACCAATAAAGATTAAGAAGGTTACACCACCTCTTCCATTTCCTTTTTTCTGTGTTTGGGCACTATGGAGCAGCTGGACAGCTTGGTGCTGAGGATCTAGATACTGAATTCTTAAAAGTTTCTAGAGGTCTTCTCAAACATCTTATCTATTCCCCTAAAGAGTCAAATCAATTCTGCTAAAGGCAAGAAAACATGCAACCACTAGGCTATCACATGTTATAAGCAAAAGCAGAGCTAACCCTGAGCAGTGCTAACCAAGCAGACTGCTGACATTTCCTCTAAGCCTTCTGATCAATTCACCATGCACAAGTTAACAGCCTGCCCACTCTTCCATCACACCAGAGCATTCCAGTAGGATAATTACACCACTCCATGAAGCACTGAAAAATTAGGCAGGGCAAATCTGCTAGCAAAACTGTTTTTAAGAAATCCAAAGTAAAAAAAAAAACAAAAGGCTAAAGAAGTAAATGAAAGCTTCAGCCTTACTTCTTTTCCTGAGAGGATAAATCCCATGGTAGCACACAAATTGAAAACCATGTGGAAAAGAAGATTTAACTACAATGGCAGGTTCCTGAAAAGTGCTGTGATGAGATCTTAATAAACAAAATAGTCTAGGTCATGGCCCTCATAAAAACGTTGGAGCTAACCCAAGTTTCCATTCACACAGAGAATAAATATTTAGAGTCATCAATTATTTAGCAATAAAAGACAAGTATCTCAGTCCACTCACCTTTTTGCTACCCTCTCTGTAACATATCTCACTTTGGTCAGGAGGAGTTCCAGCAGATATCCTCGATGAGAGTCTCCCAGCATGTGCAACTCGTCCACAACAACCACTCCTGATAAAGAAGAGCACTCAGGTCATATCTGAAAAACCTCCAAACTAAGAGCAAACAGCCTCAATCCTTTCCCATTCCACATGATGAACAGAAATTTAAATTCACAAATCCATCTATGCTTACCAACACCACGATGGCTTCCTTTTGTCACTGAGAGAGACAAATCATGACTGATGTCATGAGGTTTTATACCCACCAGAACCACACATAGACACAATCAGGTTTAAAAAAAAAAAAATAAATCGGTTGAGTTGTTAGTCTAGACACCACACAAAACAGTGTTGCAGCATCTATACTGTACCTTCTTTGCAAGTAAAAACCCTCAGGCTTCAGAGTATCTGGAAAGGAAAATTCCAGCACTCAAATGAGTTAGCAAAAAATTTTGTTGACATCACTGTCTTAGTTAAAAACATAATTTTTTACTAATGCAGTTGTGTCAGAAAAAAACAAGAGCAGATGTAATTACACTGGCAGAGTTTCTTCCTATTAAATTGCTCTTCAGTAACCAAACTTGAACAAGTTCTACTACTTAGCTTTGGCTTTCTAATGAAAAAAAATCCTATGTGACAGCTTTGTTGCCCTCCTACCTCCTGCAAATGACATTTTAATCTATTAACCACCTCCATCAAATTTTTAAGGTGTGTAGAAATATCTAAAAGACTAATATCTAAAAAGGCTTCTGAATGTCAGCAGCTGGAGACAACAGACCAGACTAGAGTGTTCCCTGAGGAGAAAACACAGAGCCATAACCACTCAGGCACCCAGTGCAACTCCTGCACACATCCCAGCAGCAGCATGTACCTTTTCTGGCCAGCTGACAGGGAGATGGAGTAGGATAAAGGAAGGTTAAACCAAAAAAAAGCAGGGCACAGAGGACAGCACACTTCATTAGCTCTGCTGCTGTGGAATTTTTTTTCCTCCCTGGTGCAGCTATGTAATATCTTTCTGGTACGGCTAAAATAGCAGGAGCTTAAGGGCAAATGTGACCTTACATTATCTGTCTCAATGCTATTTTTCCTTCTCTTTTTTTTCTCTCCTTCCTACATATGTTCCTTCTCTCTCCGTCTGTTTTCTCCCTCCTCTTTCAAGCCACTTAAGTTAGAAAAGAGTGCTGCACTGCTTCATCAGCCTCTTTTACAAACTCCCACCCATCCAGCTCCTCTGTCTTCCTCTACTTCCTCTATTCTGTACTTGCTTGTAAATAATTCATTGGCAATTCATTGGTCACCAAATTCATGTTTGTTCAGCTACCAGAAAAGGCTTCTTCCTGTTTCCCCATATAACAATCTACCTGAACTCTCCCAGAGCTGAGACAGGACAGTTTAATCAGATACCTACCAAAGTAAAATCCAAGCAAGTCACTTCAAACCATCATCATACCACAGAGGTACTGAAATGAGGCTACACTCAGTCTGCTATTTCTGTCTGCAAATGAGATGTATCCCTAGAAGACAGCTGAAAAAAACCTATTAAAAAGTACCTGAGAGCTACCAGACATGTTTACTGTAGAATAACTAGGTTGTTTTAATTCCCCATCCTGTATAAAACTAAAAAGTTTTGAATGAAAAGCAGGAAGGACTTGATTTTTTTAAATATAATTCAACTAGTAACATTTTAATTTCAAGTTTAAATTAAGAAACAAATATCACAACAGCACATTACAAATCCATTCCCTGATTACACACTGAGAAAGCAGCAGAATCTTCTCTAATCATTTTCCTAAAAATTGCTTGAGCATCAGTGTCAAGAGGCTGAACAAGAGGAATATCATCTCCCATGTACCTGGATGTTCTAAAGTGACACCTTATATAATAATTAGCAACACAACATTGCTTTTAACTGCTTCATACAGCAAAGAGAGCTCTGGCAGGCAGAGGGTTTGAGTTTCTCTCAACAATTTCCAAAGGCAACATGAGCTATCAGCATGGGGTTGACATCAGTAAAAGGAACAGCTCGAGCTTGAGATGGAATCCAGCCAGGATTGCAGTCATCTCCCAATAACTCATCTCAAAAGATAAAATACCCTTGTTACAAACTGGTCTAAATTTAGAATTAATTAGAAGACAAGGTACAATCTTGCAGTTTCAGACAAGCTTCCTTTGGGTGACAGCTAAACTGGCATTTTCAGTTCATACCCATATTTTACAGCTTTTATGAAAATTTGCCTCCAAACAGAAAACTTGTCCATTTCCTACATAATGATAACTTTTTAAAATCAAATTTAATTTTTAAATTAATGTCAGAGAAGCATATAAAGAAAAAAATAAGCATTTTACCTTTATTTCTATTACACAGCCATAATGGGGCATAAGGGAAATGGAGGTTTGCAGCAGAGATATTTTCAAATGGTGAAAGAAAAACGTGGTACTTTAAGGAGGAATTGGTATTGAGAACACATCTTCAAACTCAAATCTGGTAGTCACTTGGCTGCTTATATTTAAATGACTCCTCTCAAGTACATTAATCTTTGAAAGTGCAACAACATGTAGGGATGAAATGGAGGTTCCAACCAGAGGGATTTGGTGTATCTCTAGCTTCTGAAAGATGATATCATTAAACAATATATTTTAATATTCTGAGTATGCTTCCAAGGCACACAAGCCAACAGAAAGCTGCTTATCCTGACCCCACTGTCTGCCTTGTGGTGGCAGTACAGCTTGCACAGTGTGGTGACATAGGATCACACTAACCCTAGCTTAAACAAGCAAAAAACCTTAAACCAAGTAGCCATATATTAAAATAAATAACAGGTTTTCTTCCAAGTGAAGGGATGAAGATATACATTCAAGAATTGAGCTGGACTGCAGGAGCCTTCATTTGAATGAGTTTAAAATGCTGCACAACAGTCACACACTCATCTTCCAGCCCACTGGCAGTCTCTAAAGCATTCATGGTGATTCAGCCCCTATAGATCCAGGTGTGAATGTGTTATCCCATGATCTCACACTCTGAAAAAACCTACAAGGTTTTATTTCCCATTTTCTCTCTAAAAAGCTCTTCTGGTACACAGGGCAGCAGAATATGATGATGATACCAGATGCACACAGAACAGCAGTTTCAAAGGTGGAGGTCTCAGAGCAGTTTGATCCTCATCTATTTTTATATTCTTAAAATATCACCCAGCTATGTTACAGGACTGAGTGAAGGAAGGATTACTGTGTAAAACATAACTGGGTACAGCTTTCTGGAGCAGAGAAAAAATGAGAATAACAAACTTCTGATTAGAACAGGAAAGTACATCTCTCTTGAGTGTACATGGAAACACTGGGCTTCTTCAGCTTTTATCTTATCCCCAATACTTAATGAATACTTTCATTATCTAGTGGCATCAGGGCCACAGTGACCCAGGAGCCAATGTCACAAGGACAGAGGAGTTTTGAGCAAACAAGACAGAAATGAATGGCGCAGCCCTCCCACAGTTAAAATGCCTACCCAGAGGAGCACTGTGTATTCATTCTGCTTATCTGGATCCAGATGAGCACAGAATGTAATTCCTTCTCTTCCTCAAGCTAAATGAAGACAGATCTTAGATTCCACAATCTCTGTCTAAAACAAACGAACATAACATATTCCTGAACTCAAACATATCTCAGAACTTTGATTCAGTTTTATTAATTAGAGAACAGTTCCCAGCAATGGGAATCATTGTTAAATGCAGCTTGCCATCCATTTGAGACAAACTAAAGCCTGCAGATTCTACCTACTCATCCCAGCTGCTGAGCTACATGGAACAGTGCTGCCTGTCCTCCTAAATCCAAATAAAAGGCTCTCTGGAAGAAGAAAATCACTGCATATTCCTATATGGTATGTCTGTCACCTACAGAACTCAGAAAATTTGAAGCATCCCATGATTTCACATGCACTCAGAATATGTAAACCCCACAATGGCCAAGCTGTAGTATTTTACCCAGTGAGTCCATTTTGTTTTCTTCTATGAGCCTATTGATTAGTCCATTGGCTTTCTCAATGGTGCAGACAGCAACATCCAAAGCAGAGAAACGTCCAGCAGGAGCCATGCTTCCCATGTAGCCTTCAACTCTCACATCCACCTCCTGAAACAAGGCCTGTTTTCCAAGGATAAAGAACATCATGACAAGGTTACAACTCTGAACTTCTGACCATTGCCTGCTGGAATCACATAAAACCAGCACTCTACAGCTACAATTTCTGGTACTTTTAATGCCAACTAATTGGATTAAAGCCATATCCCAGCCAGTTAGTGACACTTCTCCCCACTGTCATTTTTCATTTCCAAAGCAGAAGCCACAGACCACACGTTGCAAGACAGTGTACATAACTGAGTAAAAGATGAGGACCCCTGCTATGTATAAGAAGATCTAATATCAAAAATGTTAGGGAACACACAGTGCAACAGTTTATGATATCAGTGGCTTATGTAAAAAGACACCTTCCTCTTGAGAGATCCTGGGCAAAAGCCAAAATGGAACTCCAAACACAGTGATGACACATCTCACACTGAAAGCCAAGAAACAGTAAATTCTTCTCTTCCAGGTCTCCTTACTGCAGTGCCAAAGCTTTGACATATCCCACATGGCATTAACAAAAGATACAAATATTTGCACCTCACAAGTAGGTCACCCTTTGAGTTCAAGCATGTGTAGCTGTGGCCAAACCTCATGCCAGGAGTAGCAGAACAGAGCACTGATAGTCCTCCAGTTTTACAAGATTAAAGCAAAAACTTGTCTCCGTTGTCAAGCACTTCAAAGTAGCTTTTGCACTTTGTTTGTAGGATTTCCTAGCAATTTGTAAAGTTAAGATACCATCTCAGTTAATGAACAACCCAACTGTCTTAACTGCTAGAAACTATAACAAAAATGCAAAAATGTCTGCTGGGTTTGGATTTGGTTTTAGTCATTGTCATTAGCTAATGGCAACAATTTTTGATAAGGAAGTCTTTCAAGAAAAAGTATTTATGTCTTGTAGAGTGTTCCCACTGTAGTTTTATTTGTTAAATAGCTGGGGCGAAGAAACCAAGACATAACCATATTCTGGCAGAAAAAAAAATAGCAAAGTCAAAGTAAAATCAAATGCACAAAATTATGGTGAAATACCCAAGGAAAGCTAGAATATACTTTTATCCTTAAGATAGCATTTACACCTTCCCTTTGTACTTTTCCTAACATGATCTTTCATCAGAGACTTCATTTAAATTTTATTATCAAATTGGTGAATAAATGCAAATAACAATGCTTTAATAGTCAAAGCTGGAATAAAATGTTTGAATTGACCCCATAAAATTTTTCTAAGTTTATCTTTTTGGCTAAAGATTTCATTTTTTCATCTCCAGCAAATTTTAAATTATCTACAACTTCTTTTTGAAAAAACTCAGCAATTTTTCCCCCCCCCTAAAATCCATGCTTTTGCATTTCTGTTTAAAAAACGTGACCCAACAACTACTACCCATAAATTCACCCTCCTTGAATGCTACTTACCTGCAGGTAACATTTCTTCTCCTTGGCCACAGAGACAAAGGGAAGGATGAGAAGAGCTTTCTTACGAGTCTCCAGGACTCGCTTCAAAATCAGCAATTCTGCGACCAGAGTCTTTCCAGCACTGGTAGGAGCTTGAAAAGAAAAGGCGGGGGGGATTAATTAATTTTTAAAGTTTAAAAAATAAATCCAAAAGCATCACAAATCTAGCATAGAAAGCAGTTACTGGAGAACTTGGGGTGGGACTCTTCAGTTGATGTCTCTCACCCACAACCACATTTGCAGTCATCCCTATAAAGAGTCAGTAAGACTAAAATCACCCATCTCTCCTCCAAGTTCTTCATCCTCCCAGTGCTGCTCTAGAACCTTTTTCCCATGAAGGGTGGACAACCAACTGTCATTGCCTACAGATTTCTCGTCCACCGTTCCTCCTTCTCCTTTTGCATTACTTCCCCTCCTGCACACGCACCCCACACACAATATGTGATGAAAAATGACAAATGGACTGAAAAAAAGCTAATAGCAAATAACATTCTCAGAAGTATGTATATCTTCAATTGTTGGTATCATTCAGTTCTTAGCTGACAGTCTGTAATAAAAGAGAGTCACCATTAGCTGACTCCTAATTATCAATTTCTAAAGGAACTTTAACAGAGAAAATGGGGCAAAAAGTCTCTCTTCACATCTGGAAAGGAGATCATTCATTAAGTCAAGTTTGAGGTACAGAAATGGGACAGCTCTTAAGATGTCTCCAGAAGAACATCTTGATCTTTCTACCTGTCAGATCCAAATGTCCCAGCACCAGTAAGTCCTTGTAAATGGCAGTGGAAAAGTTAGGGGGGCACTGGTTTTGTCAGGTGTTTGCATACCTGAGTAAACGAGGTTCTTTCCCTCCAGAACTTGACCAAGCATCAGGCATTCTGCTTGCCACTCAAACATCTGCACTACCCCCAGGCTGTGGTATTTCTCCAAAACTGCTTTGGGAAGATCCCAGCTTGCAAGGAGCAACTTGTCTGCTTGGTCTTCAGGAACATTTACCTGCTGATATTGCCCTTTGGAAGGAGAAAATAAAAATAAAATTTAAAAAGTCAAGTATCATCTTTGCATCTGAGGTCATTTAGGTTATACACCCAAATGTCAAACTTCTCTACAAACTCCTGTATTACAAGAAAAGGCAATAAACTATCTGCCCTATACTTTTCAATATTTTGTGTGGATGGTTCACCATTTTTCTTATCTTCTGGCATCTTTTTTTCAATTTTTCCTCCTGTAAGATTTTCCACATTCAATTAATTTCTTCACCAAACTCTTGCCCTGGTATTTGCTTTTGAGACAGAGCAGCCATTACCAAATACATAATCAGAGAGTGTTTCAGCACTGATTGATGTAACAGCATTGCATTGTATTTGCCATCTTGTCTTCACCCACAGCATACCCCTTTTAAGAAGTTACTGCTACTGAAATTTCATTAATTCTCACTGATTACAGAACTGTCCAGTGTTTTTTGTTTTACAGATGAATGAAAACCACAACCTAAAGCAAACAAGCAGCCCAAGATACTCTGTACAGTGTGTCATATTTCAGTTTATTAACACTGATAGCATCTTCACAATACTGCCAGTTCCTCTAGCTTAATTAAGTTCCTTGCTGATTATTTCTTGTCTTAGTAACCCTAAACAACTTTGTGCTGACTACAGACACTGCCTCCTCCCTCTCCTTCTCCTCTGTTTTTCCAAGCCATTAAGAAAACTCAAGCTTTTTGTCCCATTCAGGTTTCTGATGCACAGGAATGCCTCCCCTATCACCCATAAATGTATATAGTTCCAGTAAAAGCATTTTGGGAAAGACCTTGTCAAATTGAGATGAAAACCAAGTATTTGTGTGTACTGCCTCTACTGCACCTGTTCTTCTACTGGTACATTCAAAAAATTCTAAAAGAAAATTCCCACCATTGTTGACAGCATAAGGGCAGGCTAGATGAATAATACCAGCCTGCATAAGCAGCCAGCATTTCTTCTCTCATCACACTAAAAACTTCAACTGCTGCCTTGAGGTTCACCCCAGCCTAGGCTGTCACTGCTGCATGATCAGTCTCCTCTACACAGCTTTGCTTCACTTTGTGTAATAAAAGTACCATAAAATACTAAGCAAAAATTTATGCACCATTGTAAGAGAACAGAAATATGCTACAAAGCAGGGCAGACTTCCCAAGGGGAATTCAGAGGAGACCTGGTGACTGTCCACAATTGTCCATCCTAAACTGTGACTGTGGTGGGTTGACCCTGGCTGGATACCAGGTGCTACCCAAAGCTACCCAAAGTCACTCCCCTCCTCAACAGGACAGGAGAGACAAAATACAGTGAAAGGTTCATGAGTGAAGAAAAGGACAGGACATCAACTACCACCACAGGCAAAACACTTGACTTGGGGAGAATTAATTTATTACTAATCAAACCAGAGTAGGATAACGAGAAATAAAGCAAAATCTTAAAACCACCTACCCCCCTACTCCTCCTTTCTTTTCAGGCTCAACTGTACTCACAATTTTTTCTACTTCCTTTCCCACAGCAGCACAAGGGGACAGGGATTGGGAGTTCCAGTCAGTTCATCACACATTGGCTCTGCTGCTCCTTCCTCCTCAAAGAGGAGCTCCTCACACTCCTCCACACTCCTGCTCCAGTGTGGGCTCCCACTCACAGGAGACAGTCTCCATTAATTTCTCCAACATGAGTCCTTCCCACAGTTCTTCATGAACTGCTCCAGTTCATGTCCCCCATGGGGTCACAAGTCCTGCCAGCAAACCTGCTCCAGCATGGGCTCCTCTCTCCACAGGTCCTGCCAGGAACCTCCTTCAATGTGGGCTTCCCACAGGGCCACAGCCTCCTTCAGACAACCACTCACTCCAGCACGGGGTTTTCCACGAGCTGCAGACAGATCTCTGCTCCACCATGGGCTGCAGGTGGGTGACAGCCTGCCTCACCATGGTCTTCACCACAGGCTGCAGGCAAATGTCTGCTCTGGCACCTGAAGGACCTCCTCCCACTCTGTCCTCACTGACCTTGGTGTCTGCAGGCTGCTTCCACCCCATATTCTCACTCCTCCAGCTGCAGGTACCATTGCACAGGCTTTTTTCCCCCTTCTTAAATAAATTATCCTAGAGATGCTAGTTCCATTGCTGATGGCCTTGGCCAGTGGAAGCATTGGCTCTGTCCAACATAGGGGAAATTTCTGGTGGCTTCTCACAAAAACCACCAGAAGCTTACAGTCCCCCCACTTGCTATGCAAATCAAATACAGTGACTAATAAGGCAAGAGTTAAGATTCAGAAACATAAAAAACCCTATGTGATGGGACCTCAAGCTTTTTCCCTAGTGTTCAAACCAACAAATTTTATGTAAAAGATGGAATGAGTAATGGATCAGGTGATTCGGCTGTTTGGAGAATATCTTTAGATTAGAACTGAAGATGTGTTTGGAAACTTGTGGCTTAGAGATCTATGTACAGAAGTAAACCTGTGAAATTAACTTTTTTTTTATTTACTAAAACAATGCTAAGAAACAATCAAATTAGGAAGATACAAATTGTTGGTTAAAAGCATTAGGTATTAGATTTCTCAGAAGGAAAACCGTTTCAGATTGTGGGGCCAGTTAAACACATGAGTGCTGCTTACTGAATTGTCTTTGGGGAGCTGACTGTGGAAATGTGTAAATTTCCTTGCTCTGTTCCATTTGCAGAAATTGACAAAATTGTATATTTCAGAGTATAATCAGTGAGAAGATGTGACATGACTGGAGAAGAGACCAAGAGATGTAAATGCTTTAAAAAGTTACAGAAAAATCACAAAAGAGATGAAACTGCAAGACGCTTTGTAAATATCTTGATTTAAGATGTTGTATACAATCTCGATGCTGTATACATCTTGATTTCTCTCTTGATTCAAGAGCACAATAAGCTGGTAAAATGTATGTATGGCATCTAGAAGCATCACTTTAAGCGGCTCTGGCTGGCAGCAGGAGCACTTGATACGACACCTTGCCACAAGATGTTTATACAAAATCTTGTATACTGCATACAGAAATATACTTCTTCTGTATTCTCTATGTGTTCTTTGATCGATTTCTCAACGTAGGTAAACAAAAACCTAGCCTGGTATACCAACGAGAAGGGGCGATACCGATTGCTGTATTATGGCAGCACCTAGAGGCCAATCCAAGAAAAAGGCGCACTGTTACACCACACAGCATGCCCCCATCTCAGACCTGTGCACAGGACACACATTTTCTTATTTTCTTCCTCGGCTGCACCGCGAGGGGTGCAAGAAATGCTTCCACCACCACCCCGCAAACACAAGCCGGTCCCTCGGCTGAGCCGCTGCCCTCCATGAGGAAAGCAAGGGCCGAAGCGCGGCCCGAGCAGCGCCGCCCTCAGGGCCGGGGCCCCGCGCCCGCACCGGGAGAGGCTCGGAGGGTCCCGGGCCGCTTCCAGCAGCGCCCCGCAGCCCCGGGCAGCCCCGCTCCCCTTGCCCAGCACGGCCCGATCTGCCGCGCTGCACCACCGAGGGGAGGCGGCGAGGGAAAGAAGGGGAACGGGAGAGGAGGGCAGCGCTCTCCGCGCAGGTACCTGCCGAGCCGCTGCGGTGCAGGGAGAGGTCGAGGCCGGGCGGGGGGCTCAGCACAGCGCCGCGGGGAGCGGCGGGGCCGGGCGGCACGGCCCGCCCCGGTGTGCGGGAGCTGCGGCCGCCGAGCGCCGCGGCCGAGGCTGCGGCGGCACCGCTCGGGGGGAGGATAACGGTGCCGCCGCCATCTTCCCGCCGCGCCATTCAAACCCGGCCCCGCCCCGGCCGGCGGGAGGGCGGCCTCGGGAACCGGGAACGGACGGAGCAGGGAAGCGGGCAGCCCGGGAGGCCCGAGGCGTGCGACCGCCGCAGAGTAGGGGCTGTCTGTGCAAAACACCGGCGTTTGCCGAGGCAGCGCTCCGAGCGTGCGGTAACGTGCGCTGTACCGGTGAAAGGCTGAGATAATTCAATGAAGGGTGTGCTTCAACCAAACAAGGCTTACCTTGCAGGAGAGGGCCCAAAGGACAAACAGCCTCCTTTGCTGTTTCTAATGTCTCTGACGCCAAAATAGCTGTTTCAGATTCTAAAAGACTAGGACTGGTTTTACCTCTCCTCAGCAACGTGAATCTGAGGAGCATTTCTACGAAAATTCTGCAGTACCCAAAGAATGCATGTCTTTGTCCATCACCCACAGAAGTGTTAAGAAGCGTTATACCAAAAAAATCAAGGTTTTTCTAAGTCTTTTCATTTCAACTGAGGAAAGCATACTGATCTTTCCAAAAATAAGGACAGCAAAGGGTGAACACTGAAAGCAGGAATATGAACACACACAATAATTTCCTTCCGGACACTGCTGCTTTGTTTTGGGTAACACATGCATACACCCACACCCCACTCAGAAAAGCTCTTCATGTTCTGTATCTCTCTTCAGAGAAATGGACCACAGCTAAGGAGGCTGACTTCACATGAAGCAGGACCAGTGGTCATCATCTCAAACACACATGCAGAAATTTCTGGCCCTTGAAGAAGAGCATGTGCTCTCATTTCCATCATTAAATCTTAAAATTAAATGGAAGGAAAATTCTTTAAGAATACTGCTGTCATTTCAGACATTTATATCTGAGTAAGTGTAAAGGATTTTATATCTGAGTAAGTGTAAAGGATGGTCCAATGGAAGAGTCAACGTATTTTAATCGTCTTTAAATCAAGCAGCTCAAAAAATTTCTTTCATTGTTCAAGTTCTGTGTTTCAGAGCCCAAGCACCAGATAAATACAACACACACTTTTCCCCAAAAGCAATTATTTTAATGAATTGACACTAGGAGAATGTATCTATGCTGCTACTCTGTTGGTCAAAAGTTAGATACATTAAAGGGAGGAGAGGCATACACAAATCCTCTGCTAAAGGCTCTCACTGCAGGAAACAATTCCCACTGCAGACTAACCCTTTCCTGTATTAGTACTGAAAAAATATTGAAGAAAATAACTCGGTAAAGATTTCCACTTAGAAACAATATATATTTCTATTCTGCCAGAAAAAGACCAGAATAAGCATTGCTGATATTTAAAATGTTCACAGCATAAACATGTTTCACTTCAACATGTAGTTTTACAACTGCAGTATGAAATCTATTACTGCCTCATCACTTCATGTCCTCCCTACCTTTTTGAAAAAGCTATTTAAAATATTAAAGGAGACATCTATCTTCATTCTACTCTTCTTTCTTTCTTTTTTTTTAAGGGGGAAAAGACAGGTTTTGCTATCTGAAATTTTTAATTCATTAAAAATAGTTTACAAAATCTGAGGACACACCTACTTTACCAAAGTAGGAAAAAGAGCTAACTAGCAACCAATCGAAGAATTTGGTTCCGCAAGTACGTGCACAGCTGGTTCATCAAGTCTCTGTTTTGTCCTTCAACCCAGTGCATTTCTACTACTACATCATTTCCTTCTTTCTTCACATTCATTAAACACTTGAAGAGAAACCCCCCACTAGTTTCTTTAGGGCCTGGCTCTTTTTCCACTATCAGATTGCAAGCTTCCTCTGCAGGGCAAGGTTCCTCCTTCACATCACCAGAACCTTTCCCAAGCGATGTTTCTCCCTGCTTTGCTTCCATCTCCTCTTCCTTCACAGGACCACTGTGCTCTTCTTTGGCAGCAGATTCCTCTGGTTGCTCATCACCTGCTGTCATCTGGACATCCTCATCACGTGCCATAAACCCCATTTCAGAGTCTTCAGCCTTGGGGTTTTCACAGTCTGAGTTGTTGCTCACACTCTTCTGGCTGTTCTTTTCCTCCTCCATTGCTTGCAGAACATCTTCAGAAGCTCGAGGAAGTTCTCGCAATTGCCTTACTCTCTCTCGTTTCTTTCTCCTCAAATGAATCCAGGAGTTTTCAATGGCAGTCACAAAGAGGCTAATTTCCTCTTTTCCACATGGAACGCGTTTATGCTGAACCTATTGCAGAAAACAGAATTTCATACAATCCTCTCACAGTTATGCTTTCAATTAGGACGTTGTTTTAACATCTAATACTTCATACTGTACCTTCAGATCAGTGAGAATCTTCTCCACCCAGGCTCTAACCACAGCAATAGCTTCCACAGCATCCCAGCCCATAGCTGCAGCTTTGACAGACAACTCTTTGACTGTAGAAGCCAAAACCATGAATGTAATTGGTTTTCGTGGCTTTTCTAGTTTTCTTCTTTTAGAGGGAGGTGACTAGAAGAAGAGAGAAAGAAAAGAATTACAAGGCTATGCAGTATTAGTGGGATGACTTTTGTACTCAGAAGACTGTGATTCCATAAGACACGAGGATTAAGAGTGTAACATAAGGCACTAAGCAGTCATTCATTTGGCACGTGCTCCACTTCACCCTCAGGAGTTTCAGACTCAAACCAGCTAACAGGATCATGCACTTTATGCTAGCCTGATGGACAGAGGGAGTTCATCTTCAGGTATTAGGCAAAAAGCTTCATTTGTTCCTTTAAACTATGAGCTCTCCATGAGCTGAGAAGTGTGGCTGCTCTTGGGAATAGAGGCCAACTGCCAATATCCACTTTTGATCCAACTGCACTGAAGGTTTACTTGCATCTTCCTTAAGATTTGTTATTGTCTATACCTATATTCAAATATACAAATATCCAGATCCAAAAAAGCAACTGGCTCACATTTAAGGTGAACAAGCTCCACTTACATTCATGTAGGCAAGTCTGAGTTAGACGTGGTCATACCTATTTGGTAACAGAATCCACATGTTAAATTAAAACTGAGTTCTCAGAGGGAAGTTTAAATTCAAATCCAGCCCCAAACTTAGCATATTTTTATTACTACTAAACAATCTGAGGTATGTTACAAATGATCCTTATTTTCACTGAAACCCACAGGAAGTTCCTACAATGGCTTCCTTTTACCACCCTCAACAGGGGTCACTCATGAATCACTTGTCACAACTGCTAACAGACTGGCAGCCATCTAGGAAATTCCACTGTCCATACAGCCCAGCACATCCAATATTCCAGTCTGAAGAAGAACAGGTTGTATCACAGTAGTTATAGCTCATTAGTCCCTTCCTCAAGTAAGAGGCAGAGAAAATCACAAGCAAACCAGAATTAAGCTACTTACAGGTACTTGCACATCATCATAGAAACTCCAGGCCAGAGCCCATCTCATGGTGCGTCCCTGGCAGAATTCCGTGTGAGTGACTTTAGGGACCTATGCAAAGCAGCAATACATTATTACAGATTAATAAACAACATTGTTTTACTGCACACATTTCCAAACAAAGCATATTTTCTCATTATACAAATGGAGATTCTTTGTGATGTGGCTCAGAGGTGTCAGGGCCCTTCCTCACTTCTCTCCTTTTACTAAGACTGAGGTGCAACAGTTCAAGGACAGAGAAAGGAAATCAGATATTTTGTATCTAGCTCAGCATCTGCTTTTGGTAGTTCATCTTTCTGGGAATTTATTTCACTGTGCATTCTCTTTCCTTCCACTGTACACACGGACACATCTCACAATTATTCTCTTTGTATGGGAATTAGTGAAGAGAATGCTTCCTCCAGAAAGCCATCCAAAAGTCCTTTGCACAGTCCACTTTAATGAGAATTTTACTTGGTGCCAGAATTGAACACAAAACAACACTGCCACTTCAATCATGTTACTATTTCTTTTATCAACCAAATTGCTAGAAAGCTAGAATTTTTTTTTTTTTTTTTTTTTTTTTACTACAGCCTTGTTAAGGCTATTTTAAAGCAGAAACCCTGAATCTTCTAGACTGAAGACATACTCCAACATGTGCTAAAGACAAAACTTTGGAGATAATATTTGCTACTTATCTGTCAGTTTTGAATCTACAATAGTTAAACCTCAGATGTTTCCCTAACAAGGAACTGCAGTTCCTTTCTGTAATAAAAACTCTGTGAAATAATTCAATAATAATTACCCACACACATTGAGACATACTATATTCTGTAAAGAACATAGGCAGGATATATAGGGACTCCATGCAAACTCACCCCCTGGATTCGAAGTTCTTCTTTCAGTGGTGCCAAACTGCATTTCTTACCCAACATGCAACTGTACCATCTGCAAAGCACATTACAAAATTAAATACCAAAACAACAACAACAAAAAAATCACACTTAATCAGAGTGACTAGGACACAGTACAACAAAATTCAGAACAGAAGGTCCAAAGACAGACTGGAAAAGGAAATCTTTTTGAGCTTTTAAGAAATACATTAGGAGTATTTTAGAAACAACACACGAACTAAAAGCAATCTTGTTTCAAAGAGTGACTTCAGTCGTGGGGAAGATGTTATACCTTGCAAGAATTTGTTTCAACTTCTCCACTTTCTTTGGGGAATGAATCAGAACAAAAAGAATAACCAACTATTGGCAAGTAATCATGCTCAAAAGCAGACATACTGACTATCACTTGTGGTCACTCATATCTTATCCAGGTTTCCATCATGTAACCCATATTTTATGAGGAAAAAAAATCAGGAAAAAAAAAGGAAAAAGTCATTCTCCCACTTCTAGTGAAGCTTATCCTTCCACCCAGCTCCACATCTTCAGAATCTCCCAAACATTATTGCAGATGAAGCTCTGTTCTCCATCTAAATTATTATTCAAGCTTTACAACCCCATCTTTCACATTTTTTGATGACTGGATCCAAAAAAGTTTATTCATAAATATAACATATTGAAGTACAAAACTTAAGATTTTCCAGTTACCAACACTGGGAGAGTGAAAGCCTGATGATAGAGTCAGAAAACTGAAGACATGCCATCCATTTCAAAATAAGGTCAAAAGAAAGTCTCACTATGGGTTTTTTTGCAGCTTCTGCTCACCCAAGACAGCATTCAGTACAACAGTGTCCTTTAGCAGGCAAAGCTGCAAGTTACCAAATTCAGCCAGGAAAATATTGACATTTTTAGGTCATCAACAGATAACTAAGCAGTATCATAAAGCCTCTTCCATCCCAAAAATCCTCAAGGATGAACCCTGATCTGTCTCTTATCAGGTACATGTGCTAATTTGGCTGCAAGCTACAAATGTCACTTGCACAGGCTATTTTTTGTCTTCTGTCTTTAAATACCCCCAGCAATAACTTCTAATTGCTGTTCAGGAACAATGGATGTGGAAGTGTGATCAAACAAACAGAGCAGATATCACTAGACCATAGATACCAAAAATAACATTGTTACATGACTTCTGCCAAAGATGAAGATAAAAGGTGTTAGTTTGGGGTTTTTTTGACTGGAACAGAACACTTACCGTAACCTCTTTTTAAGTTGGAGACTATCATGAATAATTCTTTTGACAAATTCTAGTTCTCCTCCCTCAGCCATGATTTCTGTGATCCCTCCTGTATTTACAGAGCTGGGAGGGGGACGCCGTGGATTTCGAGAATTAACTCCCTGGATTAAAAACCAGAAACATTTGACATGAACATTTAATGGAATGTTATGCTGCTTTGTACACTGCTTCCTATCCTAACCTTTAGGGGCAGCAAGCACCACCACCTGTACTTATCCTCCCCCCATCAGAACCATGGATAACAAAGATCCACTCAAAATAAACATACCTGAGTGAATTGCCCACAATCTCAAACCTAGGTAAGCTACTTGTCACACCAGGATTCTGCTAATATGAAATATGTGGTTCCAATACATGTAAGACATGCTAAGTGTACCTATACAATTACAATCTATAGTGCTTAATTAAATCTTAAACCTTCCTTTCTACTGCCCTGCATTACACATTTCTGACTATATTCAGTGGGTATTGCATGACCTGAATGATACCATCTACATGACTAAGGAAATGAAAAATACAGTTAAGCTAAATTCCAGAGGTGCCTGTTATGCAGCAGGCATCTGATTTCAGATTTACCAGCTGTCTACTTTCCAAACTCATTTTCCAAGACAGTAAAAACTTATGAAAGAATGCTACAGCTGATTCTCCACTTTAGGAGGGGTAACAGTTAAGTTTTCAGAAGTTTTCCTTAAGTTTCCTTTAGGGGCTAGGTGATGAGGAGGGAGAAGACTTAAATACTATTCATGATGATTTGGGATTTTTGCACTCAACCTTGCCCAAGCCAAGAGGTTAAATTGTTGCTACCTTTTCAGTGAGTACTGAAGTATGTAAAACATGCAGCTTGTTACCTTACCTTAGCTTCCAACTGGTTGGCAAAAAAGGGGGGGTTGCACATGCAGAAATCATAAATGATCTCAGATTCCTCTTTCAGTGCATCCATTAAAAGAGTCTTCTGTGGTACCTTAACCACTATTAGAAAAAGTGAATTTGGTCAGTAAGGAACTTCATATTTTATTTAACATGCTATACACATTATACATTGCATAAAACCTGTACTTTCTAAACAATGCTTTCTACAAAAGAGATGTAACAAATATCACCATGCTAATAAAGACTTCAGGTCAAGGATTAGCATACAAACAGCCTGTATGTTTATACACAGCAGCAGAACCACATGAATCTGTTTAAAACAACAAGGACTACCTGATGCCAAGTTCTCCAACACAACAACAAATGTGCTTTAAGCCTTTCCAACTGCAAGCACTAAAACTCCCCATGAGGCCTGTTCCTTTGCCAGCTGCTTTTCCAGTGTATTGAAACACCATAACACCACTAAAAATCAGTGGCAGCAGTGACAGAAAATTCTCATTGTTCTCCAGATCAAGTTCTGGAGCTTCAAGACTGACATGGACAACAGATTAAGACATGTTGTTCAAATGGATGCTTCCGAAAGTTTTTATTCAGAGCTCATAAATGGACTCGATTTTTACGACACTGAGTTCCCTCAGAAAATTCTCCAAGTTCATTCCCAGACCAAGTCTGGCATACTGCCTCTGCTACCACAGCCAGTGTCAGGACTTCATTCAAGAAGTGAGGATGAGGAACTCTCTGTACAAGATACACCTTTGTGGCAGCGTCATGCAATTATCCAAGGGGAGCATTCCAGGTCTCCTACCAGCAGAAATAGCCCAAACACTATGAAATTCTTCAGTAAGAGACAAGGAATGCAGAGAGAAAAACACCCCAGGGTGAGGTTTAGCTTTCAGATTTTTGTAAGGAAGAGTATTTCTCTATCCACACATCCCAAGCTAGACAAGGCAGCTTTCTGGCTTAAGCATGCACTGACTTCAGTAAATATTTTGCTCCAGTAAAAGTAATTGAGCCAATAATTGAGTAAAAAACATACTTGGAAGGAATACACATTCTGATATTCCACTGAACGTGACAAAAATACGCCAGAACATTCATATGCTACTAAATACCTCCTTACATTGTACCTTTTATAAGATCAGACAAGTTATTCTGTTCCACATTCTTCTTGGCATAATTGAAGCACATGTCATCCACTTCTGTTGCAAGGAAATACCAGCCATTCAAAGTTGCTCCAAGCAATGGGTATATACAGGATGCCCCTGTCCCTGCAGAAGTGAAAATCCATGAAAAGGGCAAAATAAATACTGGTGTTATACTGTTAACTATGTACTTATTAAACCAAAAAGAACTAACTTCAAGAAAATTTATTATAATCATCTGCTGATTATTATCTGATTATTGATCATTTGCTACCCAATTCTTTAATGAACTTAATTTTTGTAACTTGAAAAATACCATTGTCCAATATGCACTTTTAATAAAAGAAAAAATTTAATAATCTGTAATAAACTTCTAGTAAACTATCAGCTTTGGTTTAAGCTATTTTTCTTCTATATGATAATGGTTAATTTATATAAAGAAAGCCAAATACATTCTGGCTTTACTGAAACAAAAACCCTACCACAAATAAATCTCTCTTCTGCATTTTTCTATCATCTATCACAAATAATCTACTTTGATGCATATAATAACCACAAAAAAAAAATCTGTTCCATCAGACTGCCTTTCTCTAATGTCCAAAACTATCAAAGAAACCTAAGTGTCAATTAAGATATTCAAAAAGAGAGACAGATAGATAAAAACTTGCTAAAAAAGTGAGGGATGCTAGCACAAAATAATCATAGCATACTTAGTTGATCAAATTATCAATGACAATCAAATTTAGGATTAAGGGGAATGGATACAAGAAAAGGGAAAGATATCCCACCACCACCAAACCAGAGTTTAGACATGTATTTAGAATCTGTTACACTGACTTATTGAACCATCAATAACTTCATCTGTCAGTACACAACAGCAAGGGGTTACTTCTACCACTTCTGTCAAGTCCCTCTCTGGTGACTTCCTGCTTTTCCAGAGCTCATGCAAACTCAAACTGAAGATTATGCAGTATGTGGAGGACTGGATCTGTCTCTTCTACCCAGCCACCTACCATGATGAAATTCATAGAAATCATTTTCAAAAATGAAAACTAATATCAAATGCACAGAAGCTGTCTAAGATATTTCAAATTTACTAGAAGAAAGCTGCTGTGGACACGCATGTGATGATGCACACCTGGTATCCAGCACAACTCCAGCTAAAAATACAAGTCAGCAAATTTCAGGAGAACAAAAAATCCCATTACAAAAAGTCATGCTAGCAGATGCCAAGAAAGATAAAATCTGACACAGTAACAGAGATTACTGAACCTCAGTTTTGAGGAATTCAGTAACTTTAAAAGGAAATTCCAACTTTTCTCAGTTTCATTCTAAGTTCTCTTCAGCACAAAACAGTCTTTGAAATCAAGCCTCTGGAACTGTAAAGGAAGATTCTATTGACAAAATAAAAGATGTGAACTAAACTCAAATATACTATCACTAGTGCCTTTTAAATAATTCATACAGAATAACCAAAGATTGGGAATCCAAATGCCAATTTTATTATTTGCGTGTGGAAGCTCTTATGGAGCCTTTCTTTTATTTCCAATGAAAACCAAAATATGGCCATCAGTTTACATCTCATACATTCACACCTCTACTGCTTCTATTTATCTGCTGCCTAATCCAGACATCATCCTGATATAACCCAATAATCCAGACTGAAAGTAGACAGTATCATCCATCTGCTGATGCTTGGTCCAACTTAAAAGACATTTTGTTCTCAACACTAAACAAGAAATCTTTGACCATCTACGACCAAAACACAGCTTAGATAGCATTTGCCCTGGTTTCTAATTTGGCCTCTTTTACAATGCAGCTCACATATATAACTGCATTGAAATAAATTAAAATAAAAATTGGTATTTAAAAAGGACATATCATTCACTTGTCAAATACACCTATAACAACAGGAAAAAAAATGTCATGTGGAAAACGCCAATCACTTGCTTTTAAAATTTTCAAAGTTTAACAGTAATAAAATGGTTATAAAAATAGTAATACAATTAGAGTAGTAATAATTTGGACAATTTGAATTAGGACAATATGAGACAATAGAGACAAAGAGTTACGGATGCCCAGGTACCTTTTTCTGGGCAGCACGAGCCCCAGAAAAGGACACACATTAACAGAGGATTAACCCTTAAAAACAACAGCCTGTTGCATATTCATACACCTCATATATGATGCATAAATTCCATCCAAACACAGGATTCTGTCTGGTCATTGTCAACTTCTTCCTCTTAATCCTAACAGCACCTTCGAGGTGGGAAGAATTTTGTTTCTTCTCATAAGAGAGCAATAAATTCTTTTTCTCTGAAAGATTTAGGTGTCCTGTGGCTGCTATCTGGTGCGAGTGCCTCACTCTTTTCTTAACAAAAATATCCCACTTACATAGTTCTTATTTTAACTGCAAAAGGTACCTTTTAACTACAAGACTATATTTATCATATAATTAAAATGTTAATACAGCACTACTAATCAATACATCAAAATACATATAGTAAATATCTGCGTAGAGCCATATAATATGCACTTTGCACATGTCACTCATTGGAGCACTAAAATATATTGCTATGCAACTCACAAACTCTCTGGTACAGACATCCAAAAACAAAATTAATAAACTAGCAGCAAAACATAATTGGCTAGTTAGAACGCTGAGGAGAAACACTTTTTAGATCCTTTAGAATGAAATTTTTGCCTGCATTTCTAGAAGAACAGCACACAAAGCTGCACTCAAGTGAGTTCAAGGCCCTGAAGAGCCGCATAACTGCGTGCCACGATGTTCCTGCGTTTGTGCAAAGCAACGCTGCCCACACAGCAGGCAAACGAAACACCTGTGGAGCTCAGAGTGCTCCCACCACAGCCAGCACACCTCAGACCTCTCTGTTCCTCAAACCGGACGTTTTCCCGTGCAACAAATTGTACCTGCTACTGTCGCTGATGGTAACGAGGATTTAAACATTTAGCCTTACCTATGTCAATGCCTCGTCTCAGGGTTTGCTTGTCAGTATCCCTGTGGCCGATGAGATCCTCCACCCAGTGGATGTAGTTCAGCCTCAAGGGGACGGTGGGAATGAGCCTTTCCACGGGGATGTCGATGGTCAGCCCGAAATCCTCCTTCAGCAGGGTGCACGTCAGAGCCCTCACAGCCTCGGGATCCTTGAAGTTCAGGCTGAAAGGCACACGCGGAGCTCTCAGGGCTCCCGAGGCCGGACACACCGGGGGGACACACACCGGGGGGACACACACACCGGGGGGACACACACACCGGGGACACCCGCCCGCCCCATCCCGCCCGGCCGTACCTCACCCTGCCCGCCAGGGTGGTCTGCACGTGCTGCTGGAACTCGGGGTACTTGCCAGCCAGGTAGGCGAAGTCAGGGGGCTTGTCCTTGTAGCGGTTGCGGGCGTGCATGGACTTGTTGAGGGCCATGTCGGGCCGGGACGTGCCGGGAGCGGCGGGAGCGAGGGATCACGGCCGCACCCCCGCCCGCCGGCCGGGCCCGCTCCCGGCGCGCACCGCGGCCCCGCGGGCCGTACCAAGGCGCGGCAGCCGCGGGGGGGGCAGCCGGGCGCCGCCACGATGGGAGCAGCGCCCAACGCCGCGGCGAGGGAGGCGCCAGTGCTGAGGCGGAGAAGTGACCAGCGCGGTTCCATAGGACCCCGGAATGTCATGGGTTAGACGGGACTTTCTCGACTATCTAGTCCCAACCCCAGGGATACCTCCCAGTTGACCGGGTTGCTCAAAGCCCCGTCCAGACCGGCCTTGAACGTGGCCATGGTTACCCCCACAGCCGCCTGTGCCTCCTCACCCTCGCGTTAAAGAATTCCTCCCTTATATCCAGCCTAAATTTCCCCTCTTTCAGTTTACTTCTTGCTCTGTCACAACAGTGACGAAGAGTCCCTCTCCAGCTTCCCAGTAGCCCCCTTCAGGTACTGGAAGCTTGCTGGGAGGTCTCCACAGGCGCTTCTCCAGCATGAACAGAGCCCATTTCCTCAGCCTGTCCTCGCACGGGAGGTGCCCCGGTTCTCTCATCAACCCCTTGGCCTCCTCTGGACTTGCTCCAACTGTTCCATGTCCTCATGCTGCAGGACCAGAGCTGGACCCCGTACAGTTAAAATGTAAATGTTCTATATACAGGTATCATTGCTTCAGCGTTAGATAATCCAGGAGTAATGAAGACAAATAAATGAAATTACATAAATAGTTGTGTTTCTCTGGGGGCTGCTCTGTCCATGCAGCAGCCTGAAGAGCTTCCACTCCCACCTTCACATATATTGCCCACCCAAGTCACCTTTGTTACCTTGAAAGAATCTTCAGCACTCTCTGAAACACCCCATAGCCATGGATTTCTGTAAAATTCCTGCATGAAGCTGTTAGTACAGGGTTAAATGTTTCTGAAAATCACGTATAACTAGGCCAAAAGAATGCTTGGTGTTTGGGATAGTTTAGCAAGTGTGAAATACAAAGCTGTGTTTCGTGTCAAGTACATACAGGCAATGTGTGTATTTGTGATTGTGATATGTGTGGAAACCGACCATGGGACAGTTATAAAGACAAATTCTAATAATAACTGAGGAAAGTAAAGCATGGAAGAAGGCCTTTGAACCTATCTTTTGTTTGCAATTAACCTTAGTTGATTTAGGAGCATTTGAATTAAAACGTTAAGGATGTTGCTCTTTGCTTGTAGATAAGCCTTAAAGAGTTTTGCAATGATAACCTTTTGAAGTAAATTTTAGAATATTGCTTGTATCCTTGAAACTATAGCTTTAGAATATATATAAAGAAACATGCTTATCTCACGCCTTAACAAAACAGAGAAAAGCAGCTTGAGAAAGGAAGATGAACATCAACTCAAGGATTTATAGTTTCGACCACAGGAAGCTGGACATCACTGTTATGAGATTTATAGTCTCTGCAATTAAAGGTGGACACACATCTGGGGAGCTGGGCTTCACCAGATGGGATTCGTCTTCCTTCTTTCAGAAACAGGACCGCCACCATCTGGGGATACTCCTTTTGAGATACTGAAAAAAACTAAATCACAATGGTGTATAGAATTGTGACGTAAAAAATGGGAATAGAAACTGCTGATGAGTAAAAATTGGGAATGGAAACTGCTGAGAAAGCTTATGAGTACCCCTATAAATACCTGTAAGCCTCAACTATCAGTGTGCAGTTGGAGGGAAAACTTCCCCCACTGTACCCAGCGCTGTATTGCTCCTACTTTACCATATTAATTAATAAATTGATTGCTGCTTGAATATTGGCCTAGTCAAGCTTCTTATTTATAAGAGAAGCTAGAATGTTTACAGTAACAGGGATCAGTATGTAGAGTTTCTAAGATACCTCCTGTAGGTGAGATTCATACATGTTCATACAAGCTCAGGATAAGCTCTAAAGAAGCACTATGGATAATGCTGTTACAGTGATTAGTGCTGTAGGTGAGATTGTACAAATATGTGCACTTTGGACAAACCCACAGAGGTAGATTTGGGTTGCTAATACCCCTAGTTCCTGTGTGCCTCAATAAAGCACCTGCATATAGCCTGTGATTATGTGTGCTCCCAAACACCAACAAAGCCACTGGCAACCCAGCAGTGGCCTGGGGCTTGCTGCTTGTGGCTTATCTTGTGCCACAAGATTTGCCACACATGGATTTTAAGTGATGCACTGAACAGTTTGAGATGGGGAAAAAAACCCATGGCTTAGACATCACACCTGGAAAAAATTTCTGAGAATTTCCCCACTTCAAGCACTTTGAATATATAGCATGTACTTCTAACAATTATCATACTGTTGTGCTTGGTGAACGTAAATTATGAAAGAAAAAGTGTATTACAGTGTGTCGCAGACATCTTTTCACTAAAAATCCTTTCTTGGGATTTTTCCCCTTCTGAGAAGCTGAGGCCTCAGAAACAAAATGTAAACAATGGTTATCTGCTGCTGTGGAATGCAACAGGTGGATTTTTGATTGGGCCATCTTGAATGTTTACAATTAATGGCCAACCACAGACCAGATAGCTTGGACTCTCTGTTTAAGCCACAGATATTTGTTATTCATTCTTTTCTATTCTTAGCTAGCCTTAAGATTAAACCTTTCCTTCTATTCTTTTTAGTATAGTTATAATGTAATATATATATATCATAAAATAATAAATCAAGCCTTCTGAACACAAAGGCAACACTCTCATCTCTTCCCTCATCCAAGAACCCTTGTGACCACTGTCACAACAGTGAGCTTTGTACTGCCTCTGATTAAAAATAAAAAAAGCAACAATATAATCCTCAATTAAAATAGGATGTAGGCATAGCAAAACAAAGCCTCAAACTGGGAATTAAAACTGATGTCAGTTCCTGGCTTTGTCACTGATGGTCAGGAACTTCCATGTTTCAAGTAGGAAACTTTCAAGTAGAATAGGAGTAGTCCTTCCTTATTTAACATGGTGCTCTGGTTCCTCAGACAAAAACATGTAAGATTAACATTAAAGTATAACCTATTATTATTCTTTTATTTAAAGATCTTTTCCAGTTTAAAAAGCCAGATACAAATCCAAATGACTCATTGTATATTGTTTAAAAAGTCACTCTAAATGTGCTGGCATTCATATTCTGGAATATCTGAGAAGACCTGAAACTGGAGTACATTTAAATCCTGCCCTCAGCTAGCTTCTTCTGATGTGAGGTCAGCTAAGTTTTACATGCCAAAGTACATAAAACTTGAGTTTGTTTTTTTTTTAATGTACAAGACCACCAAACTATCTACTCTTGATGCCTCTGTAAGTTATTCCCCTTCGTCTCCCCCTAGCCACAGTCACAGAAAAGAAGCTGATATGAGCAAAACCAGAACAGAGGTAAAAATATTCACTTTAATTCAGAACATTTAGTGTATTTACAATAGAAAGTTCCTCTCTGATCAAGGGATTAGAGACTGAAAAAACCCATGTTACAAACATGTGGACAACCTGCACCTGGTGCAGGCTAGTTGATTTTTTTTCTACATCTGGTTCTCCCAGGGTAATTCTGGTGAGAAGCGATGGGGAGAGCCTGGAGATGGTACCGGATGGCTCCCACAGCCAAGCAGCAATCACAGTCCAGGAAGTAGTGTGCAGTTATTCAACAGTTGCTAGAACATCTACACAGACACGTACACAGTCCCATGTGCAGTTAGATTCACGGAATCATCCAATGTAGGTAAGCAGGTAGACACAAGCCTACCAGCCTGTGTGCAGGCACAGACTTGCAGAGGTGCTCATGCTACCTGTGCCCATGCATAGGTGCCACCTCACCCAGGCAGGTGCACACACTCCTTGCTACCCTGCACCTGGACAAACACACAGGCAGGTGTTTTGTTAATGCTAACTTACATGATTTCTAGATACAGAAAAAAAAAACTTGAGGAAAAAAGCACCAACTCTCTCATCTGACTCACTGGCTTGGAATTCTTACTCCTCTGGAACCTGAGGGACATGATGTGGAAAGGATGAGGTCCTCCTGTTTCTCACAGAGAGAGAACCAGTTCTGAATCTCCAGGAGACTTTTGCTACAGCGATACCAACTAGTTGCTACTGGCTGACACCGAGAGGGGGCAATCCTCTCCTGCTCCTAGAAATAGGCACATCCTCCTACCACTTCCTCTGAGTCAGATTTAGCAATCAAAAGGCTGCAATATGAGCCACTTCAACTGGTTGATCTCGCAGAAAAATAGATCTGCAAGAAGTGAGTGAGTACTCAGCTTAACCAAAGCACCCTACAAGTTTTCCCACCACACGATGTGTGGAGCACCTGCTTCAGCAACAACTTGTCCATAGAAGCTGATCTATGATCAAGTCACTCAGAGCTCCTATTTGCATCTTGGTCAAACTCCACACACCACTTCCTTGATGAGGTGCTTCCCCTCCTTGGGAGAGGAGGTGTTGCAGAGGTCTGCCATAACTTAAAGGTTGAACTATGTGGTGGTTAAGAAGCAAACCTCAGCCTTCCTCCAGCATAACCTGCTGCTGTCTCCAACAAAACCAGCTGACAAGTGTTACAAAGATGGGGAGATATGAGGAAAGAAAGAGAGCTATGATCCCCTCTTAAAGGTCAAAGGCAGCCTGAGCAGAAATAGATTAAAGATGGTTGCGGAGGCTGCAAGGCTGAGGAGAGTTCTGGTTGAGCAAAGCTTCTTGAACAGCCTCACTGCAGCCACTGAGCTCCATGTGGTTGAGAACACGGCTGATGTGCTCCACGGTGGCAGCACGGCCCATCTGCAGTCTCCAGAGGCGGAGCATTTCGTACTGGGCGTCCCGCAGGCGCCGGTGCTCCAGCTCAATCCGCTCCAGGTCGCAGTCGCTCAGCCCCAGGCGCCGCACAAACTCCTTCCACCGCGACGGCGGCACGTGGTCCACCACCGTGTACAGAACAGCAGGGGCTGTGGACACACAGGGAAACCCTGAGAAGCAGGATTCTTCCACCTCAAGGACAATGGGGATAACCCAGGGCTGGAGGTTGCCCTGGCATCTTGCATTGCCCCCTCTTATTCAAGCCTTCTCCAGCTCTCCAGAGTAATCACACCTACTCCAGACTTGCTCTTGTCCCTCAAAATGTAATAGGAATGTTTCCATATGCTCTTGTATAAGGCTATGAGCAGAGTCAAGCACATTTTCTTAGGGCCTTTCTGCCATACATTCTTGAAAAAGAGCGAATTATTAAAATTATTCTGGGTCACTGCCCATATTGACAGCATGTCAATACATATGGCAATCCATTTTGCTGGTAGGGAAAAGGGACAACAGAAAGGACAGATATTGCACAGATATTTGGTGTATTTGGCATATACAGACTCACAGGCTCTGGGCATGCTTCTGCCTTTTTACTGTGCTGTGCATGGGTACGCATCCAGGTCACATACACTGGGTAAGGTCCCTCCAGCATACTCCTAGCTGCATCTGCATAATTAGGTTCCCATTTGACTGGGGAAGGAGAGAAGGATGGAGGACTTTCACTTACTGTCTGGAAGCTGTGTCTTCCTGGCAGATCTGACACAGTCTGGTGAACTCTGGGTTGTATTTAATGGCAATTCTTTTTCCTTCTGGGACTCAGGACAAAGGGTGGAAATTTCATTTTTTTCCTCAACCTGAAAGACACATTACATAGTCCAGAATTACCCACGGCAGCACAATACACCTGTCTCCTGGAAGCAGCCACTAGCTTTATATGCTAAAATTTATCCAAGGTAGATGGGGAGTGGGTGTTGAGATTTTAATCCTTCCTACATGCCTTGTTTCAGCAGAGGACACCAAACATTTCTTTCCAGCAGAACCCAAAGAGTTTAACTTTCTTTTGCCACCATAAAACAGTAGTCCAGGAAAAAGTATTTCTTTACAAAATCAAGTAAGGCTGGTACCCAAAATCACCACCATTCTAGAAGCTCCACATGCCATCTTTCCCATCAGCCTCCTCTGTAAGGCTGTGGAAACCCCACCTCAGCTGCTGCCTGGGCACTCTTATTTGCAGAGTTACCTTGGACCTCAGAGAACACTCTGAAGCAGCACTGAGAGGCTTGTGGAGTCAAGATCTGAAGTGAAATAAAATTCATTAAATCCTCCAAGCTTGGGGTACACAGAGAGAAAAAAGGATTAAGGATCAACTGTCTGAACAAAATGCATCCAGGAAAAAAAAAAAAAGCCAGGAGTTTGAAAAGCATCCTCTAGAAGAGGGGAAGTAAAGTGTTAGTGGCTCCACCCTCTACAGGAAAAGACTTCTGAGTTAGACAGCCCTATTACTCAGCTCACTTGAAAATACAAGGCCTGAAAACAGCCCATGGGGAAAAATATTACTCCAGATCCCAGGCTAACATATTTAAAAGTGGAAGGTAAGCTATATATATCCATCATCTTGCTCACCTCTGATACTGGCTCCTTGGTTGTCGGTGGCAAAGAAACTTCAAAGAAAGAAAAAAAAGAAAGTAAGTAGAAATTATTTTCACTTCCTCCTGTCCCAGAGAAAACAGGAAAGCAGCTACTCACAATCCTGCCCTCAAAAATGTTTTATAGCAAAATAAACATCCCAGAAATAAGCTCAGGTGCACTTCAAGTCATAGCTACAGGCCTGGATGCAGAACTGCAATAAGAGCCTCAGCTATTTAGTTCTTGTGCTACTCTGGCCTTGCAGCAGAGCAGAGTCAGGGGATCCCACTTTGTCCCTCACACACAAAAGCACACAGAAATCAGTGTCTATCCCAGTCAATATCACTGCACATGCCACTGTACTCACCACAGGAGAAGAAAGGCCCTGTCTTACGTTTCTGGACCAGCTTCCCTACTTTACATGCAATGCAGAGGACGAAGATAACTCCAAATATTGCAACAAGGGTGCCAAGTACAAGGTTTCCATCTGGACAAAAGGAAAAGAGCAAATGCATGAGTGAGTAAGAAAAGAGGAGGTAAGTGCTACAGGAAGAACAGCAAGTGGAGATTTGCAAATGGTAGGGAGAAAAAGGATAAAGGTTTGACAAAGTGGAAAACAGAACCCTTTACAAAAGGCATTAAGAAAACAACACCCCACAATGAAAAGATTCCAGTGCCCTTCAGTCCCCTGAGCACTCACTCAGCCCAGATGAGGTCGGTGAGGTAGTGACTGGGCTGGGACACAGCAAGCAGTCTTCTCCAGTGCAGCTGAAAGGGCAAATCAGAGAGGTGAGCACATGTGCAATGAAACTCTGGCCATTTCCAACCTCCCTAATTAACAGACAAGTCAAGATGAGCCTGCAAAGCAGAGCAATGCAGTGTGACTAGTGACTTCGGGCCCTTAGTGGGCTAATGCCCACATGGAGGAGACTGGGGGTGAAGACCTACTTGCTCCAGAAAGGCAATTAGAATACTGTAAAGTTATGCCTAGATAGAAAGTGTCATGAGAAGAATTTCCTCCCCCCATGGAGCTCCTGCTGTCCCTCCTACTCAGTGGTGGGGCATACAGAGTAAAAAAGCTCACCTGTTGCAAGGCTTGCAAATATTACTACGTGACAGGAAAAATTGAGGCTTACACCTGCAAACTGCATCTTTATTCTTTGAACCTGTGGAGGAAAAAAAAATCAGAAACTGTTGCCATAATATAGACAAAGAAGAAAACAAAGGGGAAAAAATCAACTTCAAAATGGATGAAGGATTATCCTTTTTTTAAGCCTGCTACTGAAAACTGCTACTGAAGAAGAGATAAAGGATTTGATCTATATATAAAAAGAGAGTTGAGGGACGATAAAAGTAATAAAAATAAGAGTGCCACTGTCCTGAAGGTGGGCACCTCTGTAGAGGCTTGAAAAGGGAATATAATTACAGAGCAGCTGGAAATAGTGTAATGCGCAAAAAGCAGTAAAAGTCACCCAAGTTCAAGCATGACAGGAAGGGGAAACCACATTAGTCAGGCCAAGATGAGGGAGAAGTGGTCCCTGAGCAGCTGGGACTGGTGAGGAAGTCAGTTCAGGGCAGGGAGAAATCATTACAAGTCATGGGACACATAAGCATTCTTCTGATGCCGTGAGTGGAAGGGGTAAGAAATGAAAGAACGCTCACTTCTAAGCAAGGCACAGGAGAGAGCCTGAATAAACAGGTGTGGGGAGGAGCAGGCAAGAGCAATGATGGAAGGACATCAAATTGCATGAGAGAAGGAGAAAATGTACTAGAACAAGGAGTATGCATTGTTATGAGTGAGGGAGGGGAATAAAACAGTTCTACATCAGCCAAGAGGGGAGGAAGCTGCTCAAGGACAGTGTGCAATCACGACCCTTGAGGAGAAGCTTAAGCATGGAAACTGTGACAAGATGATTGAACACTAGAGGGAACACATTCACCAGTGAAACAGCAAGCCTCACACTGGGCAGGGTAAGAGATGGGAAAGGGAACAGGAGCAGCACAGTTTGCAAAGAAGACAGGATAGCTTTAAGACAAGGTAGGAGCAGCTGGACTGGAAGCATGGGCCTGCTAGACAATTAAAGAACAATGACTAAATTAATTATAATTGTATCTTTGGTACAGATCATGAGCAGCTGAATAAGGTGTTGAGAGGGGAGTGTGTGTCCTTGGACTGGAGACAGCCCCTAAGGAATGTATGTACATGCAGATTTGGAAGACCAGTCGGGGTGTGAATGGGCATGGATGTGTGATGTCTTGTTTGGCTGCACAGTCAGATCCACTGGTGCAACCTTATAAAAGAGCTAATCAAGGAAATAAAGTCACATTGCATCCAATAGTGACTCATGCTTTCTCAATCCTCACATCAAAAGAAGACATTGAAGGGACATGGAAAGAATTACACTACAGAGAGCAGTGTTTGTTAAGATCTCTGATTCCTGACTTTGGGACAGCTAACAGAAGTACTTCTCCCAGACACTGGCATCATCCCAAGGTAAAGCCCAGTTCCATTGGGTATAGTTCAGCATTACTAGCAGCTCTCTACTTTAGAACACTGCACAGAACACTGTGGTTGCTCAGCAATTAGTTCAGTTCAGACAAGCAGTTCAGCTGGGCACCAGGGCCAGAGGTATTTTCGTCCATCGTACTCAAAGTGCTTCCAGCAGTTGGTAGGGAAAATGCAGTGAGCATCAGGAGAAAAACAAACAAGGAAGGCAAGAACATAAAGAACATAAATATCTTGCTTCTAGAACATAAAGATCTT
Organism: Melozone crissalis; assembly: GCF_028551555.1. Lineage (NCBI taxonomy): Eukaryota > Metazoa > Chordata > Aves > Passeriformes > Passerellidae > Melozone > Melozone crissalis. The sequence continues at coordinate 14,619,150 of NW_026535786.1, read as the reverse complement.
GCTTCAGGACAGGCAAGGCAGAGGCACCAAAATTAAGTAGAAAGTAGCTCCTCACAACAGCCAAAACCAAGAAACAGTTCAAGGACAAAAGAAAGCAGCTATGATAGGAAACAGGGATTGATGCCAGAGCAGGCAAAAAATAGCAGTCTTTCTGGGGAAAAGGGGCAGACAAACCCCAGAGTTGTTCCAAAACCACCATCCTTTCAGTGCAAGGCACTGCAGCATATCAGAAATTCTACTCTACTACAGTACATCTGCACTGGAGCCATATCCATGCCATACTCACAGCTGGCAATAATCCCATCGGCACACGAGCTGCAGTTCCTGCACTGGAAGTATTCAGACTCAGAATCAACCTGATACTGATTCTTCTGACAGCCACAGACAGTATCTTGCTTTGGGGTGCAGGGGGTCTCTACTATCTGCTGGAGTGCTGAGGAAAGAAAGGAGAAATTATTACTCCAGCCTCTTCCTTCACCTTCAGCTGAGAGCACTGTCATGATCATAGGCATTGTTATCCCCTAATTTTCACAGAAAAAGGCCAGAAAGGCCTGCAAACTGTATCTCAGACTGTTCCAGTTTGGTGTCCCCAATCCATCCCCATACACTGTCTTACCCATTCAACTGCTTACTTTTCCAAGCTCCCTTGCCCACCTTGCCATCCCCTCCAGCCCTCATCCACCCCCATTTTCCTCAGATCCTGCAGCTCTGGCAGTGCCTCACCTGTACGGCAGCGTTTGCACTGGAAGCACTTAGACATGGTGTTATCAACAGCTGTGAATGTGCCATTGGCGCATGGGAGACAGACAGTTGCCTGCTCAGGCCCTTCACAGTCTTTTGCCTTGTAGGTACCTGCAAGAAAATCACTTAGCAGAGCTCTGAGAGGAAGGCAAATGTGTTGTCTTAGGGAGGACAGGAGTCACTGGCTCCTCAAAGAAACCCTGGAGTTGATGCCATAAGGACCAAGTATGCTTCCCCTCACCAGTGTGAATGACACTGACAGCCCACAAGAGGAGAAAAGGAATAAGAATAAATAAAAGAAATAAGAATTTATCAGGGTAGGGATAGGTATCAAGCAAAGGGAGAGCTGATTAGCTGTAGGAAAGAGACAGTTTGAGAGTGCAGGACCGGGAAATGCCTCCCAGGTGAAAGTCACTCCTACTGCATTTATTTAGTGTACCTGCATGACACCTCATGCAGCAGTGGGTCTTTCTGGGGTGTAGGTATTGTCCCAGTTGACAGTGCATCTGTTTCTTTTCTCTCCTCAAAGGGTTAGAGGGCTCTCTTCCATCCAGACCTACACGACGGACTTGCACTCTATATGGCACTGGAGTAATTTCTACAGATTCCTTTGTCAGCACACAGACAAATATTAGAATAACCTGTAATAGAGAGGGAGGGAGGGAGGGAGGGAGAGAGAAGAAAGGAACAAGGTGAGAAAACATTATATCCTCCTGCACACTGCACCTCTGATTTCAGCACTTAGAATTACATCATATCATAAGTTCAGCTTACTTGGTTAATTCTGGTAATGGGACCCTCCACTGGCAAATATATGTGGGGAGATGATTTACAAAAATAAACCCCAACAAACCAATGCCTGCCATCTGTGATATTAATGTACCGTTCAATGGCCTCTATGGTAAACTGGTTGTATATAAAACAAATATTTTTCATGATGTGCATTTTATACATGGAATGCCTTGAAAATGCTGCAGCTTGCATAGAAGTTACACAAGAGCAAAAAGATGTTTTTATTAAGGAAGGCAGTAAAGCTGTCAATGTAGAAACAGTTCCACAGAGAAGAATGCATCCAGTACTTGCAGTTCCATTGAATAAATACACAAGATGGGAAGTTTGGAATAAGATGGCAAAAGAGGATCTCACTGTCTACTAAGTACAGGAAATCTTACAAAACGCCTCCTGAGCAAGCCAGACCTAGTAACATGGGAAAATTAGGTTTTTGATTTCTCCTGTGTCAAATGTACATTCTTCCTCTTAAACTGCAGCTGTTAACAATCAGCCCATACAATTCAACACAAAAATGAGCAGTTTCTTCTTTTTGTAACTCTGTTAGGATTTGATTTCTATTTTTCCGCTTGGAAGTTACTGTTATCATGCCAATCTTAACAGAAATATTAGGATTGGCATGACTGCCACATGACTGTAAGAGAGGGTGACTTTGTACACCCACACACACATGAACCAGGGGTTACAAGCACAGCTGCACCAATAATGAAGGATGCTGTTCCCTGGACACTGTTTGCAGGACACTGTTCCCAGCACTGAAATTGAGAAATATACTGTTTATGTAATGGCCAAAAGGTCTCCCCTCTGGTAAGAGGACAGCATAAATGACTCATCAGCAAAAGATCCTCTACCAGAAGGATGGTAATGAGATGCAGTGTATTACAAGCACAACCCCTTTGCTTCTTGGCCCAATTGAAAAACAGACCTCAAGCATGCATTTCAAACATTCAGATAGACAAAAAACATACAACAACAAAAAGGTTAAAAAAACCCCAACAAAACAAAACCAGGTCAAAACCTGGTCCAAGATTTATGAAACCTGAAGTCAGCAAGTTTCTACAGCAAGGACCTATCCCATACCAACCAATGGTATGACTCCTGAAGAATATGAAAGATTTGTTGAAAAACTATGTTATAGCACCATGAAGAAGTCCAGCAGCATGATGAAGACTTGACAACTTGCATCCCTTGTCATCCTCTTTGCACACAAGTGGCCACATCTTGTCTGGACATCCATGTGTTGATGCTTCTGAGTATGGTACAGATGTACCAATGAACTCTGTGCATCAGATCAAGTGAATGATGAAAATCAACTAATAACTTTTGCAAATAAACACCACCCTGCCAATATAATCTCACACAAAGTTTTACTATACTACCTTCCCTGCAATTGTAATGTTTTCCCAGCTTGTTTTTTTGAAACTGTTTTTTTGAAGATGTCCAGCATTACAAGGACATCTTCAGAATTCTTCTTTTTTTTTTCCTTTTTTTGCTTTTTCAGCCAGAAGACTTAGAGCAAAAGCAAAGTAAACCAATAAGGGTAAACCACAGTCATGATACCAATTCTGTGGTAGCAAGCTTACCAAAAGATACATAGAATGAAATGGTTATGACAGCCCTACACTGTTCTCTTTCTCTTTCAGAATTAAAGCTTTGGGGGAGAAAGGTACACACCCAAAAGCAACTTAAAACCTCAAGAACGATGGAGTTTGCAACTTGGACAAAACTAAAACATTGTTTTTCAGAGAGCTCTGACACATCCAATAGACCAGATGCTAAAATGGTGAACAGGAAAAAAGAGAACCACATATTTAAATAGAAATCATTTCAGACTTCATTAGCTGACCACAGAATAATTGTAAGCACTCCAACAACTCCTCAGCAGAACTAAAAATTGTTTCAGCAGCTGACATTACAAGATTTATTGCTTGCAGGAAAACAGATAGAAGATCCTTCACACAGATGGTCTGACACACAGTAACAATAAAAACATTCTGATTCTCTAGCTAGTGATTAATCCCCTGATACGAGAACATACAACTTGTGGACTTATCACTCCATAAGTCACACAAGTTAGCAATAGAAAGAAGATAAAAGCATCAAAGATTAAGCCAAAAATACAGAGAAAATTGGTCAGATACCCCTTCAAAGCCAAAAGAAAACAGAAGTGGTTTTAATTTTTCAGATTAAGTGAAAGCATGTCTGTAAGTGTCATCAAAGCAGAGTTAACATGGTACTGAACACAATTTGAAGAACAGAATGTCACAGGCCAGGAGTGACTCAAACCCCAATGACTCGGCCATCCAGCAAAATCATTCACATGATGGGAAAAAACCACCAAAACACCTCCATCTTAAGCAGCTACCCATGCCATTCAGCAATACACTGATTTATACCAATGAACAGCTTCATCAAATTCAGGTAATACATGAAATTAGAACAGTCTGTTCTGTTTCAGTTGGAAGGCACATAACTCATGGTATATGAACTGTAACAACCATATTACAGAACTGACGGACTACAGAACTGATCAAAATCCTCAGCAAAACCAGTCTAAGAGAATATGAACGTGACCACACAGCAACCACTTGGTAGTGAAAGAGTGACCCAATGAAGAGCAAGAAGACCCCATATAATAATGCTTTTGGTCCAGACTGTTGCTTGAGGGATAGGAAGTTTAGATCATAGGGGTGATATTGCCCAGGAATTTCTTTGTTGGGGATCCCTCTTTTGAGGCACCTGGCTTAAGCTACCATGTAACTCAGCTGATTTGTACCAACAAATCTGTCTGATGGAAATGAGAGCCTGATTTTAAAACATGCTTTTGCAGTTCCCCTCCTCTGGACACATTCAAGGAAATGTGCCAAAATCCTTAAATTGTGAGGCTCCCAACTGCTCCCAGCCCTGTGGTGAGGCCGCAGCAGCGCTGAGCACAGCGGGTGATGGATGATCCCCCCTGTGCCCGGCTGTGCTCTGTGTTTGATGCCCCCAGGACACGGTTCCTGCCCTCTGGGCTATGCCCTGCTGCCTCTCACTGAGCTGCTGCTGCCCCCAGCACCCCCAGGGCCCTCCCTGCAGGGCGCTCTGCAGACACTCCTGTCACAGGTTGTATTTGTGCCCAGAAGTAACCCTGTCCCCATATTCAGGATCCAGCATCTGGACTTGCTCTATTTCATTCCAATAATCATTGCTCCATGCTCCAATTTATCTAGAATAAATACATTGAACAGAACTGGCCCTAGAATTGAGCCCTGAGAAACACTGCTGGTGATCAGTCGCCAGCCAGATTTAGCTCTGAAGCACTAAAGCCTCAAGTCATTGATAAGAGTTTGCCAAGGCAAAGTTTAGAGGTCTTCTGCAAGTGAAATAAGCTGAATATCCATTGTTAGGTGTACAACACACTCCACTTGCCAGGATCAAAAAAACCAGCACCCACTAAGCAATTTCACAGAGATAATGTGTATTACCTAAGCCAAGTGGTAATTCAAACCACGTGTGATGATGCACACCACTGATTCATACCTACTCTGCCTTTTCAGTCAGCAGGGACTACCAGGGAAAACAGAGTCAGCAGAAACTCTGGGGTTTACTTCTGAAACTGCTGCAGGAATAACCAAAATATGGCAGAATACTGCTTCCTTAAAACATTCCACCCCTCTGGATGACAGCTGCACATTCTCCTCACACACAAGGCAACCCCAGTTCCCTCCCATGCCCTCACACCAGCACTTACTGCCCAGCACTTCACCTACAAGGAAAAAAGACAGCACAAGCCCAAAAGTTCTTCTATGCAACGCTTTGACAGCTGAGACAGGAGTTAGGAGCCTTTCCACAATTTTCACACTCAAATATTCTCGAATTACTGCCACCACTACAATTTGCACGAAGGTGGAGGGAGCAGGAACAGTGACACACAGGTCATTTTGCTATCTTTAATACTGTTGCTTCAATATTTCTTGAGAAAACAGTACACCATACTACTAGTTATAACTATCTGTACTCTGTTGTAAATAATTATGAATTAAGTCTTTTAGTCTCAGCATTATCATCATCAATTAAATCAGTATTTTATTCATATAAATATATTTTGTCATCCTCAATCCTCATGGACCAAGTTGCACGAAGATTCCATTGTAATAACTCAATCAAACACTTCTCTCAAAAAAGGCTTCCAGTTTGCAAACTCCATTTTTAAACTAATTAATTATCAATTACGTGCAAATAAGAGGCATTATGAGTTATTAGAGTGTCTCAAAATATTTTGTAACAGCAAGTTACCTTGGCTTAAGAATCCAGCATGATACACACCCCATGCACAAGTATTCTACACATAAATCATCTTTAATCATCATCATAAATCATCTGTCAGCCTTTTTAATGAGTCATAAAAAATTAGTCAGCTTGGAGGCTTGGGCGAAAACCAGTATCTTGTTCAGACTAATGAGCTACCAAAGAAATCAGAGTACAGGGTTTACTCTTATGTTCTTTGTCTGGTTCAGCCATTTCCAAAAGCTCTTTGAGGTTTGCATTTGTTTTAGTTTGCTATACAAAGATGAAAGGGAAACCAGAACTTCTGCTTTACACATTGAGAAATGTGCATTAAAGCAACATTTACAGGAAGCTTTCGTCATTGCTCTCTAAAGTCTGGAAAGAAGGCCAGAAGAACTACTATTATAAATAATCCTCATTTTATGAAGATCAGATGAAAGAATGCTGTATTTCAGGCCTTGTCTAAATTCAGGAGACTAGTAATAGCTTTGATACAATGAAGAAAGGCCTTACAAATCTTAACTTAAAAACCCAAAGAAAACTGTGTTTATCTATAAAGACTGTGGACTTCACATCATAAAACATCATAAAGTACACAAAGTTAGAAGGCTTTATTTCATGTTAGTAAAGATTAAGAAAATAATGGAGAAGTCAGTAGGTGATAACAACCATAAGAAAATTTCTTTGGAAGCTTTCCCTCTGAGGACACTGTGGTGGACACTGTGGTGGACACTGTGTCAGAGTGCCACGTTCACTGACCCTCAACACCCAGCACTTGGCCTGAGTTCCACTGTGCTGCTGTACGGCCTCACATCAGAGCACTGATGGAGCAGGAGCCAGGGGAAGGCTCAGGGGGTCCTTACTTTTCCACCCTGAAATGATTTTCAGCTGGGCATGAGCCCTGGGCCCCTGCCCACGCTGTGCCACAGACCTGCTCATGCCCCTTGCCAGTGACTCACTAGGTCAGTTTCTAAGTCAGGTAATTGTCAAATGCTGAGTCCTACTCATTGGAACAGATATATTCCTGTTCGTTTTAATAGGAAAATGTTGTGACATTGTTTGAGATGTGCTTTCCACTGTCAGGTTCCTAAGAGCACAACACAAGGATGTGTGTTAGCAAAGGAAGCACTCAGCTATCCAGGGACTACTGAAGAGAACACGAGGCATCTGCCCCAAATACAAACAAAGCCTCTTTGTGATGACTAAAGAAAATGGGCAAGAAGGAGCAAAGTGACAACACTGGGTTTACCACAAATAATACTGCTAATGCAGAAAATTGATTACTTAATGAAAAGGGAAAGGCATCCAGACTGACAGTACTGGTTACTTGGGAGGACAAAAACTGCCACGAAAGTGTACTTAGCACAGACCCTAATATAAACATTTCATTTGGCTAGAAACAGTCAGTCCTAAAAATAGAAATTGAAACTAGATTAATATGCAGTAAAAGTTTAATTAATCTTGTTGGAGAAAACAATCAGAAATGCAATCAAATGCTATGAATTATTAGGAAAAGACATGAGAGCAAAACCAAGAGTGTTGTTATGACAATATATAAAGGATTGAATTTGACTGTAGTTCTGGTCCCCACTCTAAAGAATATAAATTAACTCAGATATAATACAAAGAAAAGTAAAAAGGACCATCATTGGTACAGACTGACTGCCACAAAGGGAACGACAAAATATACCCGTCCATAAAAGAGACACCTGAGCCAAAGATACTGTAGCAGGCTCAAAGCCACGAATGCCAAAGAGAAGATGACCTGGGATGAGTGTTCTCTGTCTCCTCCAATACAAGAACTAAGAGGCATCACATAAGACAAGCAGCGGAGAGGTTCAAAACAAACACAGGGAGGTACTTTTACAGCCAACATGTAGCTGAGGTGTGGGCCTCCATGAGAGACTGCTGGCTCTGCCAGAAACCTGTCCTGGTTCCAAAATTCATCACCACACCCATAGGAGAAGGAAAAAAAAAAACACAGTCAGGGATGCAAAATATGAAGACGCCATTTCAGCTTGGAAATTCCTACAGTCCCGGCCCCCTGGAGGCCAGGAAAGTATTCTTATTTTTCATTGCTGTACACTTGCCCCGCTCCAAAACCCTTGGCAGACACCTGTGACTGGTCACTACTGGAAACAGGCTGGTGGCCCAACAGCTCTTTCTTACAATGCACTTGGTGGCCTGGTTTTCAATTTTTGTATAATGTAGCTTCTAACTTCAAAATGGCAGTTTCTCCCTTTACTTTGAAAATAAACCAGTGCCAGGAGTACCCTTATGGCTATTTTGTCTTTTTTCTTCATAAAACAGAATTTTCTTTAATAAATGAAACTTCCGTTATAATTTTTAATGAGACAGAAAACACCCTGGCCTCAGTGAAGACAGATGCAATTTTGTCCACTGTACAAGTTAGGAGTGCATAGGGAAAACACAGAGCACCTGAAAATGAATTTAAGGACAGGCAGAAAGAGTGAAGGCATGGAAACAGGCTACAGGAAATTTTGAAGAATCACAGGAAACATACAAGAATCAGAAGAGTAGAAGGGAGGCATCAGGGGACCAAGAAGGGCTATGAGGGCAAACAGGATGATATGCAATGTAAATGACAGTGGATGGGCATGCAACAGAGTGAGGGTGAGACTTGAAACTCTGGAGGGGGAAAAAAGAGAATATGATTTAATTGAGAAGATAAACGTTATCTGTAGGGAGTAGAGTGCCATTGACAACTAGAAATGACATGCAAATAGGAAGGGAGAAACAACTTCAAAAAGAAATCCCACTGAAGGACACTTCCTCCAGTGCCTTATTTAACTGAAGATAATATAATGATTTTGGGGAATCCAACAGATCTTTCTCTTTTTGCCAACTGAATGAATAATATCACATATAGTACCAATTTGCAACAAAACATGTGCACCTCCATTCTTAAGCCAGAAATACACTTTTCAGGTTTGCTATCTGCTTTGCAATCTGTCCGTAAGTCAACATAAGTCCATAAGTTTATGTGTCCTACCAAGGTCCCAAGATGGTAAGTGATGCACAGCTGGAGTCAAGGTATTCCTTCTCTCCAGTTTTAGCTGTGTTGTCCTGCCACTGCTCGCTTTAAGCCTACTACCAAGTTTCCAAACCTTTCAAGCAGTAAAAACCCCCCAAGACCAAATCCAAACCTTTCTGGAAGGTAACTTTGCCCGCATTGCAACTTTCTGACCACAAATTAACAACTAAGCCAACATTACAAGTCCGGTGCAGCCAAGTGCAAGCATGCATTACCAGGATGCTCAGGTATTTAAGGTCAAACAGTTTGACCCCGTAACCTCTACAGCAGAATTTATAGCCATGTCATGATGCCGACTGACACCACTCCGCTGACGAGCTTTAGCGCACATCTGCTGATACTCGATAGCCATTCACGTCTGGCAATCAGGCTATTCATAAAACTCTCCAATATCTTTTAAAACCTTTTCACCCGCAAAATCACAACGGGCAGCTTAAAAGTCTTGCCCTACGAAGCCCAGGCAGGCTAAAGAAGATCTACCGGCTGAAGAGCTGAACTTGCTCTTATACAAATCCCGTGGTTTGGGGCGTAGCTACAACCCTCTAATCTTTGTTCAGGCGCCCGCAGAGTGGCATTTGTGTGCGCCCGGCTGCGCAGCAAAGCGGGGGCGGCTCATCGCCGGTCCCCGCACAGCGGCCGAGGGAGCGGAGCGGCTCCGATCCCGGCCCGGCGCTCGGTGTCCCGGAGCGGAGCGGCTCCGATCCCGGCCCGGCGCTCGGTGTCCCGGCCCGGCTGGTCGGTGTCCCGTCCCGGGCGGCTCCCATCCCGGCCCGGCTGGTCGGTGTCCCTGCGAGCCCCGCCGCCCGGACCCCCCGCGCGTTAACGGCCGCGCCGCGGGCTTCGGGGAATCCGTCGCCGTTCCTGTAAGCCCAGACGCCTTCTCCCTGAGTCAGGGATAAATCCCGGGAACGGCGCCAGAGAACTCGGTGCCCAGCGGAGGGCGGGAGGCGGCGATCCCGGCGGTGCCGCTGCCCCGCGGGCACCCGGCGGATGGCGCGGCTGCGCTCCCGGTCCCGCTACCGCCGCTCCTGCCGCTCTAGCGCCGGCACCAGCCTCCCGTGCGACGACGACCGCCCGCCTCGCCCTGCCGCAGACTCCCCGAGCCTTCTCCCGCCGCCGGCCGCCCCGGCATGGGGCTGCCGAGAGGAGAGCCCCAGCACCCCGGAGAGGGCGAGCAGAAAGCGGGCTGGGCGCAGAGCGGCAGCGATCGGGAGCCCGACGGCGGCCGGGAGGGTGGAAGAGAGCCCGGGCCCGAAGGCTCGACGGCGGACACCGCTCAGCGGACCCGCGGCGAGCTGCAGATCGCCGGGACCGGAGGCGTCGCCGGGCGAGGCGGTGTCCCGCCGGCGCTCGGCCCCGCTGCACCGGGAGCGGCGAAGCCCCCGCCGTGCCTTACCGTCCCCAGCGAGGAGCGGGGCAGCGCCGGGCCGCGCATGGCTCCGCGGGCCGCTACATCCCCGAGGCAGGGTGCCCTGCGCGCAGAGAAAGCCGGCCCAGCCGTACCCAGCGCCGGCCGCAGCACCGCGCAGGCTGACTACCCCGTCTCCAACTTCCTGGCAGCGGCAGCAGGAAAGAGAGCGGCGGGCGGGAGGCGGCCCGGAGCCCCGGCGAGCCCCGCCCGCCCGCCGCCGGGCCAGGACCGGCGTCGGCAGTATTCCCTAGAAACCCCGATGGACGAGCTGAAGGAAAGCGACGGATGGGGCATCGAGTGGCTAAAGCTGCTAGAAAACACAATGGAAGGGAGTCAGAGGAGGTCTGCTGAAATCTCAAAAGTTCTTGACGGAGTGTTTCACTCTTCAGCTGTACTTTTCACGTGAAAATTAACCATGTACTTAGAAGAAAAAGACCTTTTGCATCTTAACTGCCTTAATTTTAAAGAAAGGCATTGTGCAGCCATGATCAGCATTTTTAGAGTCTATATGACCATCCTGCAGTTTTTAATTTAAAACACACCTCTTGCATGCTCCAATGAACCAACTGTACAGATAGTGCAAATATAAGCAAAACCAATATGATATTCTGTGTAAGCCCTGCTTCATTTAATATATCCTCTTAGCATGTTTGAAAAACAAAAATACAGCTAGGAATGAGTGGCTAAATGATAAAGAACCCCCCTTGATTTGTTGCCCATTAAGACTTCCCCTTGCTTTCTGGAATTGTCTCTATACTCCAGTAAAAGACCTTAGATCAAGTTACTAAGCATTGTTTTGGAAGAATTTGCCCATTTCAGTACAAAATGGGTACAATTCACTCCATGGACTGCCTGAATTACTGCGGAGAAATCCAAACCCCTCCTCAGACTGATCCTACTATGGAGTTGCTTATCTGCTGTGTGAAAGCCAACGACAGCACGTGCACAGGAGAAAACAAGGAGGGCACTTTTCCACACTTTGGCTTGGAACAGCTGTGACTTCCCAGCTGCAAGTCTCAGGAGGGAAGGAAATAGCAGAATAACCTGTTATCAGATTGCAGCCATCTCTAGGGATAGAGGTGGAAAAGATTTTTTCCTGTTCTTTTCCTAGCCTCAAATGAGGACAATACAAAATTAGCCCCTAAAGGGAAAATTCTGGCACGCATTCTGTGAAGGAGGAAATCATGTTTTTAATTAATAATGCTGTTTCAGGTTTAGCACTTGCTGGCATGTGAGTGGATGAGGCCCATCCTTCAATCTTCCTGGAGCTTCAGCCTTCAAAAACATAAAAAAGGCAAAAACCAGCTTCACTTCTCTAGAACTACATAAATGTCAGAAAAATCCCTGTGAATCTTCACATTTGACTCCTCCCAAGTTCAGGGAGGGACGTCTCACTGCACGTTTGACATTTACACCAATGTCAAATGCATCACTGCACATCCACTTCCCATCTTTCACCAGAACTCCAGGTCCAGGCCTCCCTCCATCCCTGCCACCTCCCTGCAGCCTGCCAGGTCTCCAGCGCTTCCTGAGGTCCTGTGGCCACGGGCTAAGGCCCAGAGGGACTGAGCCCACCCTCCTGTCACAAACCAGTGGCTTGCAGCTCGTCTGACAGCCCAGCTGCTTCACTCCCGCCTGCAGAGCTGTGTTGGGCTTGCGCAATCAGGTTCTGGCAGCAGGGGGACGACAGGGGTGGCTTCTGTGAGGAGCTGCCAGAAACTTCTGCGGTGTCTGGCAGAGCCACAGCCAGCTGGCGCCGAGGTGGATGCACCGCCGGTCAAGGCCAAGCCTGTGAGAAATGGTGGCAATGACTCTGTGATAACCTATTTAAGAAAGAAGAAAAAGTTATTGTGGTGATGTAATTGTGGCTGGAGAAGAGCAGAGTGAGAACATGTGAGAGGAACAACCTCGCAGACACCGAGGTCAGTGGAGACGGAGGGGGTGAAGGTTCTCTGGGCACCAGAGCTGAGATTCCCCTGCAGGCATGATGAAGACTATGGTGAGGCAGGTTATCCTCCTGCAGCCCATGGAGGTCCATGGGGATGCAAAGATCCACTTGTAACCCACGGTGGAGCCCCATGCTGGAGCAGGTGGATGCCTGAAAGAAGGCTTTGACTCCGTGGGAAGCCTGTGCTGGAGCAGGCTCCTGCCAGGGACCTGCAGCGCCTGGAAAGAGGAGCCCACACTGGAGCAGGTTCCCTGGTGGGACTTGTGATTCTGTGGGGGACTCACGCTGGAGCAGGCTGCTCCTGAAGAGTGCACCTCGTGGAAGAGTGGGTCATGTCACGTCGGAGCAGCTCTGCTGTCTGTGGTGAAGGTTCACACTGGCGAAGTTCGTGGGAGGGCCGTGCCGGAGGGGCAGGGGAAGGATCCCTCTGTCTCCCTGAGCAGCGGCAGGAACGACGCGTGACGAACTGACCGTAACCTCCATTCACTCTTTCCCTGCGCCGCTGAGGGGCGGGAGAGTCGGATGGGGCAAGGCGTATTTAAGATTTATTTAACTTCTCATTATGCTCCTCTGATTTTGTTTGTAGTAAATTCAGTTATTATCCCCAAGTTCAATCTGCTTTCCCCGTGACGGCAATCGGTTTGTGCCCTCCCCCGGTCCCTGTCTCAATCCGTGAACCTTTCGTTTTACTCTCCCTGCCCTGCCCACTTGCGGCGCCGGTAAGCGAGCCGAGCCGAGCCGAGCCGACCCAGGCCCCTCCCACCCACTCCCGTTCCTCGCCATCCCGCGCGGAAGGGGCGGGAACAGCCGGGGAGCAGCGGCGGTGATTGGACGGAGGGCGGGGAGGGGGCGGAGCCCGGCGCGCGCGCGCGGCGCTTCCCGCCGCCGCCGCCGCGTCGCCACGGCAACGGCGCGGCCCGCGCGGGCTGTCATGGCGGCGCCCGGCGCGGCGGTGAGTAGAGGGCCCGGGCGGCTCCGCGCCCTCTCCCCCGCCCGCCCGGCGCTGAGACCCCGCTTCCCTCCTTTCCCCCCGCAGGAGCAGCGCTGGCTACGGGCGGCGCGGGACTTCGTTCGCCGGGCGCTGGCGGGGCCGGACGGGCAGGAGGCAGCGGCGCTGGAGGCGGTGCTGCGGTGCCTGCGGAGCGCGGGCGGCGGGGCGCTGCCGCTCGGCTACAGGTGACAGCGGGGCGGGGGCGGCGGGGGCTCCGGTGCCCGCACGCGGCCCTCCGGTGAGCTCGGCATGCCCGGATGCCATGCCCGCCCCGGATGCCGCTGTGGGAAGGATGCTGCCGAACGCGGTAACCGCAGGCGTTCCTTCGGCCTCGGCGGGCCCGCCGCCCTTGCGGGGCGATTGAGCGCCGTCTCCGCCTGTCTGCGGTGACCGAAGCGGGCAGCGCTGCCGCACCGTACAGCCTTTGCACGGTGTGCAAAACGCCAATCACCTGTTTTTAAAATTATAAAGGTTTAATAGTAATAAAATGGTTATAAAAACAGTAATGCAATTACAGTAAGAATAATTTGGACAATTTGAATTAGGATAATATGAGACAACAGAGACAAAGAGTTACGGGCGTCCAGGTACCTTTTTCTGCACAGCACGAGCCCAAAAAAGGACACCCAAAAGGACACGAGCCCACAAAGGGTTAACAGAGGATTAACCCTTAAAAACAACAGCCTGTTGCGTATTCATACACTTCATACATGATGCATAAATTCCATCCAAACACAGGATTCTGTCTGGTCATCCTCAACTTCTTCCTCATAATCCTAACAGCGCCTTTGAGGTGGGAAGAAGTTCGTTTCTTCTGATAAGAGGGCAATAAATTCTCTTTCTCTGAAAGCTTTAAGTGTCCTGTGACTGCCATCTGGTGCGAGTCCTTTCTTTACAAAAAAGCATCCTACATAGCATAGTTTCTATTTTAACATGTTTTATAACCTAAAACTATATTTAACACAGTACTTAAAAGAATTAATACAGTATTACTTTCTAACTCAACACATACAATATTCATGTTAATATTTGCAAAAAACAATTATAAAATGCATGCATCTTTCACACATGGCAGCTTCCCAGCTGGATCCTGCGGGCCCAAATGGGAGCATGTTCCTGGTCTCCCAACCTGTTGGCCAGCTGAGCTTAGCGTTCAAGCATGTTCTCCTAAAAAAGGGGAATCTAGGATAACATGGTCCGTATTTTAGTTGCTAAAAGGCTTTTGGGTGCTCACCATCATGAAAAACATGCAGCTCATTGAGAGATATCCATATTGGAAAGTTTGGCTTGTCTGGATCTGTTTCTTGCTCCAACTTGTGAGAGAATTAAAATCTCTGGCACAACCGGATTTGGGAGAAAAGGTCAACTGGAATTGATTAGGGATTTGTGACCTTTAACTAATAGTTAATAAATGCAGGTGGTTGATCTTTCACACCAGCTAAACTTACCTCGTTTAAGCCATATTTTTTCCTGTGTATTTTATGACATTTAAACCAGACTTTGGTTCATATTCAGAAGAATCTATAAAGAGCTGAAGGTACTTGGTATTTATCTTCTGTGAGGCCAGTGGTCTGTTTGTGTGCTACATCCAAGCTAACCACCCAGCTCTAAAGCACAAGGAGAGAGTCTGTTTGCTTTTGTATGTGATAACCATGAGCCAGTGTCCTGCTGCAATTCTAGTTTCTCCCCAAAAGCACTCAGCACATTTGACAAAAACACAAGCAGCACTGTGCTTTTGTGGATCATAGGTACCAGTATTATTCCTGGTGGTGCTCTGTCTCTGAAGATGGAGCGGTTTCAGCCTATGGAATTTTCAGCTAATCCCCTGTTCATTTTCCTGCAAAATGCACAACATAAGTACCTGCATAAATTTATGTCTTCTGATTAATTTTTCTATGCCTAATTACTGTTTATTGCTGATTCAGACCCATCACTCATCTGGACTAGTTTCTTGCTTTGAACTTTTGATCCCCGCCTAATCAAGTGAAATTCTTCAAATTCACACCCTTTGAATGTGATTATGTCCTGCTACTGAGCAAGTGGGTATTGTGACTAGAGCTCCAGTTTCACAACCTAAAATTGTCAGTGAAGCTCACTGGAAACCAGCACCAAAATCACAGGCTGGAGAGCAGTTTGTGTTGGCTCTTTCAGTGTTAATATTAGGGTACTTTGTAAACTGAGTTCTTCGCACATCCTGCTATTATCTTGCTTTTTTATTTCTTTCTTCCTTTTTTTCCAGTTTCATCTCCATCTCTGACCTGCAGCATCAGCAGCGCATACCGTGCTGCAGCCACCTGAGCTGGAGCACTAAGGAATTTAAGGAATGGTCTCATCAAGGACAAGGTGCTTTACCCATGCAGCACCCTTTGCCAAGGACTTACCTGATCCTGGTTGGCTATTTAACAGATGGAAGGCAAGAAAACAAAGAAAAGCTGGTAGATGGTTGCCTGTATGTGAAGGACAATACTGGGATAATTCCATGTGAGGTATGTCCTCTTTCTGAGGGGTTCTGTGTTTATTCCCACTCCTGGGCCAGTGTCACAAACCACCAGGGGCTTCAGGTGTTCTGCCAGAGTCTAGTGAAGGAAGTAACAGGAAAACAGCAAGCTCACATCCTGGGCAGAGGATAGAACATGTGGAATGTGCCTTTGCTAGGAGAAGAAGTGCTGAATGTACTGGCATGAAAAGAGAGAGACAGCCAGTACAGTTCTGTTCTATTCACCACAGTACAAGGTGGCCTGGGAGGCTATTGTATTTGTGGCAGGAAGGAATGATGAATCTGATTCCATATTTTTAGAAGGCTAGTTTATTATTTTATGATACTATATTATATTAAAGAATACTAAACTATACTAAAGAATACAAGGATACAAGAATACTAAAGAATATAAGATATATATACTAAAGAATACAAGATACAAAAGGATACTTACAGAAGGCTAAAAAGATAATGAAAACTCATGTCTCTTTCCAGAGCCCTGACACAGTTTGACCCTGATTGGCCATGGAGTCAAAACAATTCACAGAAAACCAATGAAACAATCACCTGTTGGATAAACAATCTCCAAACACATTCCAAAGCAGCAAAACACAGGAGAAGCAAATCAGATAATTATTGTTTTCCTTTTTCTCTGAGGCTTCTCAGCTTCCCAGGAGAAGAATCCTGGGCAAAGGGATTTTTCCAGAAAATACGACTGTGACAGGAGACCTTTCCAGTCTTTGCTGAATTCCAACTAGTGGAGCAGAAATAACTTTCAGGAGAGCTGTACTATGTGTTCAGTGATTCATTGATGACATACTTTCAGGAAATAATAGCTTGCATGACAGTTGACTTAAAAGCCTCCTGAAGGTAGTTGCAAGTGGAGTTGAGGTAACAACCCCTACAGTGGTGGTTCACAGAGCACTGAAATTGTGCTTTCCAATGAGACAAAGTCTAGGAAAAAGTTGTGTTGGTAAGAACTTCTAACTGAAAACACGGGCAAAAGAAAGCAGGCAAGAATTTTAGAAAAATAGTCTGAAAATAACTAAACCTTGCATTGAATTAATTATCACCTTTCTGTGAGGTTGTGGCTACAAACAGGAAGTGCTAGCTGTAGAGTTCAGCAAGTCTGTTGCAGATTTGCGTCTGGAAGGACAGAAGTTCTCTGTGCAAGATAAGAGAGTGGGCAGAAAACCCTGTTCTCATTTAGTGATGAAGCTGGCAGTAGGAGAAGAGTTTGTGATGCACATGCAAGGGTGTCTTGGTAATGAACACTGTAAGTAGTGCTGAGAAAACAAACTGAAACTCATCTCAAGCTTCCATCTCATTATCTTTTGGTTTAGCTCTTGCACTTTGAACTGGACTGGCTGGACTCACTGTTTGTCTTCCCAAGCTGGTCATATATCCCACAGACAGACCAGAGTGCAGCAGGGTACTTGGAAATCCTGGTGGATCCAGTGCCAGTAAATGCCCTCAAGGAAGTACCTCACAGCATTCCTGTCACCTCCCCAGTGCCAGCTGCACCACTGCTTACCTCCAGGTAAACACCTGCCCTGCCCAGCTCCTCATGGCACTCTTGCTCTGGCTTGGCAGGTAACACGAAGAGCACTTGGCTTAGAAACAGACAAATTGTATTTCTACCACATGTGGAAGCATAACAACAAGTGGTGGAAGTAAAAGTTATACAACAAAGCCACTTTTCTTTAATCATCTGTTTCCCAGGAGTTTATTGGAAATTTTTGTTCTGTAATTTAAAGTATTTCTAGATGTAATTTCAGATTATAGAAAGAATATGAGAACAGTGTTGATTTACCTGTCTTTGAGGCTAAAATTCACTCTTTTGATTAGCATAACTTTTTTTTTTTAATTCTTATCAGATTACTGAGATAAAAGTGCCAGTAAAATGTCAACTGATAGAAGTAACTGTGCTTTAGTTTACAGTATGTGAAAATGGGCCAATGGAATTGCAAATCTTATGGAGTTGATAATTTCGAGTTGTGCTAGATCATGTTTTATCTTCTTGAGTAGAGATTTCCTAGTGTAATTTAATTACAATAAAATGTCACTAATCAGGCTGCTTTCATTTCTTTATAGTTATCTTTTGTTTTTATTTGGCTTATCTGCTTCAAAGAAAGTAATTTTAAGCTTAAGTGTTTGATTTAGCTCAAGGGACCTTTCTGAACAAGAAGACTCCATATTTCAGTGTATGTTCTCAGACTTTTAACACGGACCTCTTTCGTTATTGACTGAAATCTGACTAATTTTCCATGTTACAACTAAAATGTTACAGTGAGGTGCTGGTACTGCTATGTGTCTACTACTGGTCTGGGTTTTTTAAAGTCATAAGGCTAGAAAATTGTTTAGATGTTTCGGAATCAAGAATGGTTCTGTTCAGAGTAAGCAGGATGGTTATATTCAAGTCCAGTAGGAGCTGAAATAAAAACTACAAACAAAAATTTTTTTGAAAATTATTTTTTTAATCTTTTGAAACGTAGGTTGGAAACAGCAAAGAGAATTGATTCAATAAAGATCATCTCTCTCACCTCTCATCTGCTTTCAGTTTTGCTGCTCTTTCCCTCTGTGTCAAGTTTGTTAGAAAGACTCCATTGTTGCTTTCAGGCCTCTTGTTCATAGGCTTGCAGCTTCCACAGTGTCATGTTCCATGGACATAGGAATCCGAGTTCTGTTTTCTGCAGAAGAATTGCTTGTGACTTTTTTCTTCTCCTTTAGACCAACAATTAGTTGCTTGTTTGTGGTAATGCCTTTTATAACATGGCTGTTACCATGGAGTGTGTGAATTTGTTCTTCTGTTCCTTCTGTCTTCAAATACTAAAATATCAAAAGGATTTAGTATAGAAAAGTTAAAGTACAAATTTTGTAGTCAAATATTGTTTTGAAAACCCCTCTGAGAGATTGACCATATTGCTTCGTTGGATCTGTTATTCCCGGAATGCACATGCTGCATATTTGTTTATTTTGCTTTTGGGATACTTTGAAGCTTTCTTTTATCTCTGATTTCGGTTGCCTCTTCAATTGCCCTCCAGGATTCTGCGTAAGAAAAGATCAAAGCTTACTGTAGCAGGGGAATTGACCAGACTCGGGCCTCTCCTTTGTGTTCACCACAAGACATTCTTCTTTCTGTTTCTGAAGTGCTTTGCATCTGCTGTTTGTGTCCCTGTGCTGGTGCAAGTAAGTCCTTGGAATTTTGCTCACAAATTCACTATGTGGATCTGTGTATGTGCTAGCTGATTAATTCTTTGAAGCTTGCCATTGATTTCCCAGTTTGATTTATTCTCCGTGTTACTAGTGATATATTTTTAATTGCACCCAGTGTACAATAGTTTTGGTATGTAAGAAGTCTAGTTCTGTGCCCTGCCAAAATACAGTCCTTCTCACTTGTGCAGTTGCAGTGTCCCTGAATGTCTTGCAGATACAGTCCTTTTGCTAAGAGTGTGAGGCAATCCTCTGGGTGGAAAAGGGTTTTTTGGGTGGGATTATTTAGGTCGAGAAATTTTTTTTTCCCTGGAGTTGATGCTGATGTTGCTTTTTGTTTCTCTGCTCTAGAAACCCAGCCAGCTGCTGTGGCATCGTGTCTTCCAGCTGGGTCACAGGTACACAATCACAGGCCTGAGTATGTCCAGCCTGAAGAAATCTGGACAAACAATGTTCATCACCAGTGCTTCTTCCTGCCTTCTGCCCTACTGTGCAGGGCAGGTGAGGGAGCCGCCACTGGACAGTGCTTCACAAGGAGAATCCACTCAGTCTTCTTCCCTTGAGGCTGCTGAGCAGCTCAGTTGCTCCTTGCAGCAGGAGGCTGAAGAGGAGAGGCCAAGACCAACCAAAGAGTCCAAGATCATCTCCTATGTGGTAAGGGTTCATAGGCTTAGCCTTCACCCTCTCATGCACTGAGGTTTCAGCTCCTGGCCTGCAAGGACCATTATTTTCATCATGAGTTTAGTTTCTTACTGCTCAGGCCTGTGAGTCTCTTAGATTTTGTGACTCCCTACAGTCCTTTTGCTTTCTGTTTGCTTTCTGTTTAGGGATTTGTCACCAAAGTACTCAATGTCCAAGCTGGTCTCTTTTTACTGGATAACCAAGTCTGCTTGTGCCTTGCTTACCAGCCCCTGCTGAACTCTGCACGGGGCCTCCGACCGGGAGCCTGTGTGCAGGTAAGCTGAGGTTTGCCAGGAAAAGACTCAGGCCCTGGGGATGGCTTGTGAGTGTGTGGGTCAAAGAAGGCTGCTGGAACATGGGAATTATTTCAGCAAGTATCTGGAACAAAACTGGAGATCTTGCTGCCTGGACTCAGTCGTGAGAGTTGATATGATTATTATCTGATTCCTCCCTAAACCATGCTCGGTGCCTCAGGCCTGATTATAGACAATCCAGTAGAGTGAGAAAGGATTTAAGGTGGGGTGACAGTTTTGGGGAGTGGTGGCAGACTGGCCATCTCTTCTCTTACCCTCTGTGTCTGTGTCTCCCAGCTCATCGACGTCCACCTCCTGCAGAAGCCTCTGGCCTCCTTCCCCTTCGCTGTACTCGGTGCCTGCCTGAACAGCATGGTTGTGCTGAAGAGCTTCTCAAGGCTCAGCACCCCCTACGAGCCCCTGGCCTCTTCAGGAAATCTCTGCTTACAGCTGCTCTTCCGCTTCAATCTGGGAATGCCGCTGTACCTCTGGCTGGTGAGCCTCCTGGAGACCTTTGAGCAGAGGTGAGGACAATTCTTCTGAGGTCAGCACATGCCTCAATGTGCTTTGTAGGATATCTGGGTGTCTTCTAGACCAAAGGATCATAAAATTACCGTGCTTGGATAGTACAGGCAGCAATTGCTTCTGATTTCTTGGCCTAAGTAAGCCATTTATCCAGACTTCACATCCTGTGCAGTTGCTTGTTACCTTGCAGTTGCTCCTAGGAGAAAAGCCGGTGCATTTTTCAAGTGCAGGTGAGGTAAAGGTCTTGGGAAGCTGCAGTGCTTCTGGGCATTGTGCTCACATAATCCTGCCTGGAATGCTTTGCCCTGAAATACAGAAGCACCATAGGGTGCCTGCTTCCCTATGTGGTTTGTTTGGCAGATCAAGGTGGGCACTGAGGCTGAAGCTGGAAATTGGTGCTACAACTAGATCATAACTGATATAAAGGCTCTTGTGTTCTGACTGTGCACAGAAGCAGCAGCAGCTGTTCAGCATATCACTTGGAGATACTCTGAGTGTTCCCAGGAGTGTGATAATTTGTTTTAGAGTCTCTGTCTTGGCAGATTTTCCATCCCATGCTTACCTCCAAGTCTTCCAGATGGCTTCCTGCTCTCCCTGACACTGCAGGATGCTGTGAGCCAGTTTCTGGATTTACTTCTGGCTTCTGTTAGTGAACATATTCGTGTGTGTTCTGAAGCACTTATGGTTGATCACTGTGACTGCTGCCTTGGACTTCAAAGTATATACATTTTACTGTCAGTGAAGTAGCAGTTTATAGAATGCTCAGTGTTCCTGTGCTTTACTGGCACTGTGGAATTTTGACATGCTACCAATAAAACAGCTTCAGTTTTGCCTTTGGAATTACGCTAACTATAAGTTTCAGTTTTTATTATCTTTTCCACTTTCTTTAAATGTGATTGCTCAGTCCTGGTACTGCTTAAAAATTGTTCCAGTGAGTGCTATTTCTTTTCATTTGAGTTCACTTTCTGTCATATTTTGGCTGACAGTGTAATCACTTCCAACCATGCAAAAGCAGTAAGCTAAACTTATGAAATTAATTTTTCATGAGGGAAATGGAATAAGAATAGTTTGTGGTTGTTTCTGACTTGTGTTTTTGCATTCTGTGAAAGAAAGCCAAGTGTACCTAGCATGAGTAATCATATCATGCCCAGCCAAAAGGCATGGAGATCCATTTGTGTGGCTTAGAGGGAGATTATCTTTATGTCATTTGTTTCTCTGGCCATTTGAGTTTTGAGATTTTGCCAGTCTTTTAATTCTGTGGATTTTCCTGTTTCTTGTCTGCCCAACATAATTTGCATTTGCCTTAAATGCTGTATTTTTTAATAATTTCATGGGTTTTGTGATCTCTTTAGTTCTTGTCCTATACAGTATATTCACTAAAAACAAGCAGAAGGAGTCCCTGACTTAGATACAAGACTCACTAAAATGCAAGGGCTGCCTGTGCTTTTAATGGTCATGACTTTTTTTCAGGTTTTCTTGTTTCTTTGGGCGCCATCGATTGCTTAGCTCTATGCACAAAAACCCTGGAGCTGCTGAAAAGTTCCTTGTCCCCCTTCTGCAAGCTATGGTGCCAGACAGAGAAGAAGCAAGAGATATTTATAATGAAATTCTATCAGAAATACACCAGTGTCCCCTGCAGAAAGTGAGTAAATGTTCTTTGAGCTGTTTCCTGTTTGTCTGATGGGAAGAAACTCAGGTGATTTGTTTTTTCTCTCTTTTGTTCACAGTACTTGCCTCTGAACCCTCCATGCCAGGCCCCATCTCTGTCTGCAGTTTGCCGTGTGGCAGAACAGAAGAGCTGGGAGGGCTTCAGTCCATCCCAGTTGCTTTCCCCCTTGGAGGCACAGCACATGGGCACCCAGGAGCTGAATCGCAGACTGGCCTGGTCCTACTGCACACTCTCAGCTGAAAGTTTCCAGCCCCAACTGGTATGTGCCTCCTTCTCTTTCCTGTCTGTGCCTTGAGAGCTCCTGCTTCTCACTGTGCCTTCCAGCACCCTGTCCAGCACGTCCCTCTTCCTCCTGTTAGGAAATTACTCTGCTTTTCTCTCTGTGGCATGGAAAACAGACTGAATTTGAGCTGCTGCTACAGACACTTTGATTTCTGGCTTTCAAGGATAGGAATTGTTTGATGCTCTTTGCAGCTTCCTTTCTGTTGTAGATACTCCTGGGTGTGCTGAGGGTCTCCTCCAGGAGCAGTTTCCTGCAGCTGCAGGACAAGAGCAGCTCACTTCGCTGTGTGATCTCCCGTAAGGATGGCAGCCCCTTTGCCCAGACTGCTCTCATAGGTATGTCCCACTAAACTGTCTTTGAGGGCTGAGCTTTTGCTCTTCTGCCTTCCAGCTCCAAAACAAGGAAGAAGAGACGTATGGAGATGCTGAACTGTCACTGCCTGACATCGTGACTTTAAAATGAGGCTCTTGACCTTACTGGTTTTATGTTCTCTTTTTATTTAGCTCAGCTCTTTTCTCTGATGTGTTTGCAGGATCACTCGTGCGGGTGGAAAACTACCAGCTTGTAGTGGAGAGATTCCTTAAGACTGATTTTCCCTCCTGGGAACACCTGGAAAATCCGGAGCATGTGAGAGAGAAAAAAACTAGGTGAGTCCCTTTATTCAGTGTGCAAGTAAAATCATCACTTTCCAGCTCCTTGAGTATTTTGGACTATGGTAAGCCTTCTTACCAACATAGCATTTCAGTGCCAAAGCACCCATTCCTTGCTATTTGCATAAAATGAGCTCTTTCTCAGCAACAAAGCCACCATCTCACTTTTGTTCAGAGTACTTGCAGCTTGGGAGCGGCCCTCCACTCTTTCCCTCTGCTCCTGCTGAGTACCTGTGGGGCACTCACCAGATGCGTTTTTCCCAGATAAGTGTTTGTAAGTGTTTGTTTAGGACAGCCATGTGTCAGGAATAGGGAGTTTCACTGTTACCATTTGTCATTTCAGTGTCTATGTGCAGTTCTACTTGGAGGATGTTCAGGTTCTCCATGCTGCTGAAGGACAAATCCAGAAAGGCCTTAGGAGTGGAAACAGCTCCTCTTTGAGGAATAAGAAAGATGGCAGCACAGCATCTGAGCTGGAAACCCCAGAGGCAAAAATGCTGAAATTGGAGGATCCCAAGGCAGATACTGGCAGAGAGGAGAACTGTCAGGGGGGCCAGAGCAGCCCCAGAACAACGAGCTGTGTATCTCAGCTGTTCCTGGTCACCCAGAAGGAGGGCCTCATGTCACGCAATTACCAGCTGCCCACAGAAGGAGATAAAGAGGCACCTGAGCTGCAGCACTGTTTCCAGGCCACAGTGCTGTGGCTGGGCAGACCACAGCTCTGGAGCCACCCCAGAGAAACTGGGAACCTATCGGAGCTGGAGGACACTGGCTGTGATGGAGAAGAGGGTGTGACGCAGCAAGAAGTGAGGCAGCTTTGGGGTGTGGTTTGATTAGTCTGGGAGCTGGTTCCTCTCAAGGGAGCCTGGGGGGTAATTTAGTATCAATAGGAAAGTGATTTTTGTGTTGGGTGCCTTTGTGTGTTTGTGCCAGCAAATTCCTTCTTGCACCCCAAGCAAGTTCCATCTTCTCTCTGTCACCTTCCTATAAACGCATCTGCCTTCTCTTGTCAATCAAGACGTCCTCTGGGCTGGGCCTGCTCTCTTTTGACTGTATTTTTCATTCCATACCTAAGAGTTCTCATCCCCTTCTCTCTCTCTCCCCCTTCCCCCAGCAGGCACTGCTGCTGTTTCTGGGGAGGTCTCTGCGATGGTTTCCATTCCTGCACGTGGACGGACTGTATCGCTTCACAGTGCCCTGCTGTTCGGTAAGAGACAACTTGTTGTGCTGTTCTCTCTTGGAGACTTTTGCTGAGCTGCATGTGGGAGTTGAGGAGTCAGAGGGTGACTAAGCTGTTTTCAAGGTTTGGAATTTCCTTCTGTCGTTCCAAGAAACTGCTTTCGTTCTGTGTTTGATTAAAATTCTCAGAGCTCTGTGTTCAGTGGATTTTTTTTTTTTCTTTTGTAACCATTGTTCTTCATTTTTTGCCTATTGAACTTTAATCTCCTTTTTTCTAATAGTCTTCTGCTTTGCCTTATCACTCTTATCTCAGGACCTGGAAGTGTTTTACAAGCTCTGTTCTCCACCTGTGCCAGCAACATTCCTGAGCAGGCCATCATGCCCCCTGTCATGCCTGCTTGTCCAAGATAGCTGGCACTTAGAGCATGAGACCTGGATCTCCTGTCTGCCTGAGCACCAGGTATGCAGTGCCTTGTTGCACAGGGCTTTCACAGGCTACCTGTAGGTCTCTCCAGAACTAGCTAGAAGTTATCAATATACAGTGTCTTGTTGGTGAGACTGTTCTGCTCTAAGTTCCATCAGAGCCTGCTGCTGGGCTTCACATTTTCCTGCTTCAGAATTCATCTGGAGAGGACGCATGAGTTGCTTGACCTAGCTTGGAGCACACAGAGCGTGTCTTTTCTGCTCTGGCTGGGGATGCCTGTAAACTGCAACCCATCTGAGGCTCTGTCTCCCTCACTTGTAGCTCACAGCCCTGTCAGTGCTGACAGGCATGGACCAGAGAACTGCCTCCATCCCAGAAGTGCTTAGCAGCAGGTATGTTGGTCTGCCCCAAATTACAACTGACTGTGTCTTAGGGAATGGCTCTGTGGTAATTTTTATTGGGACGTGCTATATTAAACTGAATGAAATATCCACCCTAGGAATATGGTTTGGAAAATCTGTGTGCAAGTAGTTCAGACTTCTCCCATCCTGGTTATTTAAGGTAAAGGGATTGTAGGTGACAAAACTGAAAAATGGTGTCCAGAAAATGGTTTGGCTTCTGCTGGTGTGGACTAAGCCCCAAAGGTGTCTCCCAAATTCCTGTCAGAAGTGGAAACAAGCACAGCAGGGAAAATCAAACTGAATAAATATTTTGGGGTTTTTTTGTTTTAGATTTTTTTAGCGTACCTTGCTCAAACACATAATAAACTTAGAACTTTTCCGTTCAAAGCATGTTTAATCTGGGGTGATATGTATGTACACTGGATTTTTCACCAGTACTTTATGGAAAACTGTGGGTTTTTTGCTTGGCTTCTTCATCTAATTCAGAAAAACAATTAGGGGTTTAGCAGAGAGGAAGGCTGTAGTGCCTTACTCTTCATCTTTACTGCTGAGCCTGAAGCAGCAGAAAGCAAGGTAAAGGGGCCTCTTGTCCCTGGGAGGGGTAGGCTGCAGCAAGCTGCCCTCAGTCCAGTAGCTCAGGTGCTCAAGGGCAGGTTCCCCAAAAACTGGGCTTAACCAACAGTGCTCCACTTGGTTGCAATCTTGAAGTCAGGCCTTCTTCCACTCCCTTTGTCTTCAGGCAGGACAAAAATCCTGGTCTGCTCTCAGTTTCTCAGGTTCCCTTGTTTCTTTCTGTGGGGAGATCATGGAGAGGACCTTGTGTGCCTCTCCCAAGAATGAGAAGCCACCTGGCCATCCAAAGCAGACAGGTAAGATTGTGGCAGTCTGTTGAGAGGCACTAGATTGGTTCTTCTTTCTGTTTCAGAGAGCCAGTGCACTTGGCTGAGTGTGCTGTTGCATCTGGGAATAGTGGAAGTATGCCAGGATGTTGCATCCTGTTGCCTGTCAAAGGGCTTGGAAACTGCACACTGTGAATGTGGAGATGGGAATGGGAATGCAGTATCCAGAAAACTGGGTGGTGGAACAATCATAACCTCATCATGGTGGGAGGAAGAGCCCCTCTAGCAGGCCCAGCTCAGAGACAGGCCATGCTGCCTGTGTGAGTGAGCTCACGGTCTGTGTGGTTCTGTGCCTCCTCAGGGACTCTGCTGTCCAGGGATCACAGTGTGAAGCTCAGTGTCTCAGCTGCTCCAGGCTCCCCTGTTGTGATGGACATTTACATTACTGCCACCTACCTGCAGCACCTCAGGGGCTTGCTACCTGGAGCCAAGGTCCTCTTCCAGAACTTGGAACGCAAGATCTCAAGGTGCTCCTGTCTTTAGAGCCCTGACCTCTTTTACTGTCTTTGAAACCATCTCTTAATCTGACTTCCCATGTGGATTTGTTCAATCCTTCATCTCTCCCAATCCCTTAGCATAAATTATTTTCCTAGCCCAGCCATCCCAAGAAAACTTGAGTGTTTGGTTTCTGTGAGCTCCTTCTGACGTCTGCTCTTTAATATTGCAGATTCCGTAATGTTTATTGCACATACATTGCCTCCAGCTGTGTGAGCATCCTATCTCTGCCAGCTTCTCACCTGCCTTCTAAGTAAGTGTTGGGTCTGTTCTCATGGTAGAGTGTCCAAAGAAAGGCTTCTATGTTCCAAGCTTCTCAAATTGCTGTTTCTTCTAGTCCTGCAGGAGAAGCCTCATCCCCCTCATTAGTGTTCCTATCCAGCTTGAGACCTCAGCTGCAGGAGGCCCAGGCCCGGATTTTATGCCACTTGTCCTGTGTACTGACTGTGCGCCTGCAATGGATTTGCTCACTTTGCAGCTGCATCTTCAAAGAGGTATTCAAGCTTCCACAAACATAATTTGTGAGAGGTCTTGCAGATTTTTTACTCTCACATATCCTTTGCTACCATGTTGAAGAAATGAGAGTTGCTATCTCGATTGCAAACCCTTTTTCCAGTGTCTGAGAAGGACTTGCATATTAGAAAGGGACCAAAGTGATAACTGATTAGAAGTGTGTATCTGATGTCAGGCAGGCTGGCAGCTAGGACTGGGGATGAAGTGAGGGCACTGAAGAGGACAATCCTACTCTGTTAATGCTCTGCTCTTCCATGTTCACTGCTATTTGGGATCAGCACCTTGCAGCAAGTTGATTTTTCTCCCCATATAAACTTTTCCCAGGGCACTCACTGGAAATGCAGTGAAATGCTTTACACTTTTGCCTACTTAATTAGAGAAGGATTTAAATCAGCAGTGGCCCTTCCCCTTCTCACTTACACCCATACACAGCTGTAGCTTTGTTCTTCCTTCAGGGGAGGTGCACCCGACACAATCCTCCATGTCCATCACAAACAGGAGTGAGGCAAGCCAGTGCACGGTAACTGCTGTAGGGATTGGCTGTGGGGAGAGGGGGGAGGAGGGAGCAAATTACACCACAAACAGGAGGGGGAAAATCATATCAGGGATGGGATGTGGACACAACAGCAAAGATGGAGTTATCACATCTTCTGAGAGGTGAACAAACTCTCTGCTGAGATGTGTTTTCTGGGGTGTGGCCCTTGTGAGGGAGCAGGTATTGTCCTGCCCTCCTGATCCCAGCCTGCCTGCTCTCTGCACAGGGTGCTGGTGGAGGATGGAACAGGTGAAGCTGTGGTGCTGTGCAGGAATGAACATGTGGCAGCAGTGCTGGGCCTGAGCCTTCTCGAGTGGGAAGCTGTGCAGAACTGTGTGCAGAGCAGGGGCAGCGTGTGCATTCAGCACGGGGAAGCTCCTGGAACAGGGGTGAGTGGGCTATTCCAGCAGCAATTGCAGTCTGCTGGGCTCAAGTCTCGGCTGGACAGGATTTCCCTTTGCTCTGGGTGTTCCAGAGCCTCCTTGCCTCCCACTGAATACTCCCTGGAAACACACTCTTTCCCTCCTCAGTGTCTAGAGGAACCTGAGGATCTTGTTGCTCATTACCTAAGGAGTCTGTGCAGAAGTCCTCTCATATGTCGCCCTATCCTGTTGGATTTCAGCCTAGACAGGAAGCCCTCCAAGATCCTGCAGCCTGGTAAGAGCTTATTCTGCTGGCTTTTCTAATGTTTAGTGTGGGAAGGAAGGGAGGAGGCATCTCACCAGGCTGGGGAAGGAGAGGTGCCTTCACTGCCCATCATAGCAAGATCTCTGAAGGATTTTCCTGGAATTTCATATTCTGTAGGTTAGAACTAAGTTGACTAAGTTGTGTCTTAGTAGATCCATGGCTATAAAAATAGAGAAATAATATTATGGAAATTCCTAAAACAACATAGGATAAATTTTTCTACTTCACACAGAAACATTAAACTGTTCTTGAGAAAGATTCCCAATCCTTGTCTGGGACAGGAATCTGATCAGCGAGAGTTACTGTGCAGGCTTCTCAAATCAAGTGGGTTTTGACTGTAGATAGGACAGCATGTAGGATTGGTAGCAGGCCTGGAAATCCTCTCCTGGAAATCAGCACTGAAGTGTTTTGAATTCATGAGTGCTGAGGTCTGAGCTCATGCTGCCACAACTGTGCAGTTGCTGTGTTAAGGGGACATTCTTCACACCAGTTCTTCACATTGTTTGCACACGTTCCTAGAGCTTAAGTTTGAGTGCAGGTGGTGCAGAGGTTGATTTGCTAAGCTCTGCAGTGGAGACTTTCTGGCTGTCATGTACACTGTCTGTAAAGGCAGGTTGCTGATACTGATACAGGATACAAAGCTCAGAGCATCAGCTCTGTGAGCACACAGTTCACAGCATTCATTTCACAGTGTAGAATGTCTGTTTCCTGCAGGTTGGAGGGATGCTGGCAAAATGCATTCCTCTGCCTACATCCTGGAGTCATTCATTGTGCTGTCCTTTGAGGTTTGGCAGATGCCAGGCAGCTGCTGCAAGGCCTTCCCTCCCCCAGCTGTGGGCTAGAGCAGAGCCAGAGCCCTGTCCTGAGTTGTTCCCATTGTATCCTTCCCCTGCAGCTCCCCTGCAGCTGCGGAATTTTCGCTCCGGTGAAGTGGAGTTCGTGTCACGAGTGGGGCCTCGTCCAAGCCTGCTGTGCCTGAAGGTGGAGGAAGTGGGACAAGATGCCTTAGGCTACATGAACAGCCAGAGAATGACCAGGACATCCAGTTCCTGCTGAGTGGGAGCCACTGCTTAATATCTCTCCCAGTGGGAGAGGAATTATGGAAATACCTACTGTGATCGGGAGCTTTTTAATTCTCCTTTCAGGGGGAGCACAAGCCTGTGAGCACAGGGTGAAGGGTGCAGTCAAGCAGCTGCTGTGACTTGTGGAATTCCTGAATGGCCACTCTGGGCCGTTGTCAGCCAGTGACTCTGGGCTACACTTTGGAAGAGAGATGTTCAGTGCTTCCTGTGTGACAGCTCTTGCCTTGGGCCTAGGGCACGCAGTGTGTGCATTTGGTGTGGTAGTATCTACTAAATAAAGCTATGAAAATATTACTTAAAGAACACTGTATCTGTTTTAGTATCTATTTTAGTATTCAGTTTTCCTTGCTGTATGGTGACCATTAACAAAACTATACAGTTCCCACAGGGTATGGTCTTCTTAACCCAATTGAAATAATTAAAATTACACTTAAAGCATCTGCTTCAAGAAAAGAAGGGAAGTGAGTCAGCTGCTGTTTGAAGGCTAAATCACAGTGCTAAATGACAAGATTATTTGGGCATTGTTTTGCAGTTTATCAGCAGCAGCCTGAACATGAGGTGGGGCAGGTAAGAAAAGGCAGGCACTGAGCTGTGAAACAGGCAGTGGTTTTACTGAGCATGAGTGAAGTGTCTTTCCTCTCGAGGCTTGCTGTCCACTTCTGAGACCAAAGTGTGAGTGGCACAAGACCTGATAGATGCCACCATTCAGTAACGTTGTGAGACTCCATCCTAAAAGGTTGCCAAAATAGCTTAAAGCTGAAGTCTTTGCAAATGTTGCTGTGACAGCCTTACTTTCTGTGGGTACTTTCTGCAGAACAGAAAAGATTTTACTAAAGCTTCTCTCCACCCTCCAGAAAGAAAGCAAAACAAAACCAAAAAAACCCCAAAATAAACTATCTCAGTCTGAGGAAAATGTTGACTGTAAGTGATAAGACAAAGATTAAAATCTGGTTTAAAAGTGCAACTGAAAGTAGTCCTGTAATGTGAATAACACAATAGCAGAGAGAAATAGATAGGAAGTACCTGATAACACTTATTTAAAAAACAAAAAAGAAAAATTCAGCTCTATTGTTATATCTGGGTTTAATAACTTTAATAACTTGAAGCTTCCAGTAGTATATTACTAGTCTCCTTTTCCTCCTCGTGCTGTATGTTAGTTTTCTGTCTTCTGTCTGCTTATCTGTTCCTCTTTCATTTCACATTACAACTGCAATCATCACTCCTCGTACAGGACTTTAGATGTGGTTTGTCTTTGCCAGGATATTCCAAACTTGCTGGCAGTTTTCTAACCCATTGCTGTTCTGCCATTCACATCTTTTTCAGCAGAGGAGTTTGATTTAAGCACTCCAAGAAGACGAAGGAGGTTAAGCGCCTCTCTTATTTACAGTTTTATTGGTACAGTCAGAGAATCACAAGACAAGAGATGGGTGAATCCAATCTGTTTGGGGGGAGTTAAGATTTGCTTGCTTTTAGTGCTCTGAAGGAGCTATTCTCAGCTTTATTGCGGGAAACCCTTTTCCTGTTTGTGTCTGAACTTCTGCCCATGATCAAAGCTCTGGTCACTGTGTTAGATCAGACAAGGGAACATACTGATTGTCCTACAATCAGAACTTTTCCTTTATGCAATTCTCCTTATCACATTCCTTGCTCTCTTTGTGAAGCCAAACAAAGTATCCTGTTGTTGGTGTGGGTAAGAAATGATAACACAGGAAAAATCAGCTAATTTCATTTTTGTACTACAGTGTCCTCTGGAACCAGCAGAAACTCCTAAAGCCCTCAGCCCCATAGGGAAGAAAGCCTGAAGTGAGTCCTGCCATCAACATAGCTGTAATACCTGTGTGGAAGGACAGACGTGTTCCTTTCAGCTGATTTTCTTTAGCTCACCCTTTCACCAGTTCACCTCCAGGTCCTACCAGCCAAAGCCAATAAATACTGAAGGCAGCTGTCCTGTGCTTTGGCTGTGTAAGCCCTCCTTATTCCAGGTCTGCAGGGACTTGCTCAGGCTGGCAGCTCCCTCTAGCCATGTTCAAGGTGTCTGTAGTATTTACTGGAGAGGCTTGTACCTGTAGCAGGTCTTGTGAGCAGGGAGGGAGAGCAACAAGCCATGAACTGCAGGCCAGGTCCAGAGGGTACCCAGGAAAGAAAATGAGGGAACAAGTAAGAGCTGACAGGTGATGGTACAAGAGAAGGATCTCTGGTTGCAGAAAGAGATGGGAGAAGCCTGTGGGAGGGACAAGCCATGTGTCCCACCTAAAGGTGGGGATGGGGAAAGGACGGGTAGAGGGGAAAGACACGCTCTACCATTCTGGCAGGCTTGAGATAGGTTTGCTCTAGCCAAACTCCCTAAGAGGGCCTCTGTATAGTGTATGTATATGAGTTTCTCTTCCCAAGCTTACCTGCAGGTCCAGCAGCGTTCCCAATTGCTTTACAGAGGCTTTATGTTGACAGCAGGTACAAGGGAAGCAGAAGCATCCAGTGACAGGCTGGAAAGGAGGATGACACTGACTCTGCATTCAGGTTCACCAGCTGCAAGTTGGTCACCTTCGTTGTGCTGAAATCTGTAGCAGAAGAATTATGAGAGGCTGCCAGAACAGGAACACAGCAGGGAAGGCAAATAAAGTGTGTATGTATTCCTTCCCATTTTTCTGAACATGGATGGAGGTAGACCCTGCCTCTCGTACTGGAGACCAATTGCAATGAAGTCACAGCTGTAGAAGCATTATGGTCCTTCTCTTGTAGAACAGGAGAAGATACTCAGAACCTTTGTAAAGCTTGGTTTTCTATGAGTAAAATGGCTTTTAAAATAAAGGGATTGGGCCAGAGTCAGAGGTATTGTCACCAATAACTGCTAAAGGGGCCTGTTGGTTTGGTACTTGAATGTCATCTAAGATGAACTGGCTAAAGAAAGTGTCAAAAGATGTGAGGCTTGGTTGATTGGTTTGGTTTTGGTTAACATTCCAAGCAATACACTCTTGAAGTGTGTCCCTCTTTCTGATCCCCTGGCAGTTCTGTCCCCTAGCCAAGGTGACAATACCACAAGAAGCATATGAGACAGCAGGAGCAAACACAGACCCTTTCATTCATCCCAGGGACAGAGAAGTGGTTGGATTAGCCATGCTTTCAGTCCCTTCCTTGCCTGACTCAGCTGCTGCAGGAGCCCCCTGGTGCACCAGGAGCACTGCTGAAACTCTCCTCTCCCCCGTGCCTGTGGTCTCGGGGTGCTGTCGAGCCCTACCTGTCACTCTGATGTTGGCCACAGCCTTGGCAATGCTGTTTTCAATCACGCAGGTGTAGGTGGCATTAGCAGTGATGTTGTGCAGGAGGGAAACCACCTTCACAGTGATGTTTTTGGGGTTCAGCTGGTAGCTGGTGTTGGCAGCGAGGGGCAGGTGCTCCCCAGTGTCACCACAGGCCATCCAGTGCACGGCAGGGCGAGGGAACCAGCGCGGGGCTTCGCACTGCAGCGCGTCCTCATGGCTTCCGTGCTCCACCTGCACCACGGGCATGCTGAAGGCTTTGGGAATGAGGGAAAACAGGGAGACACTCAAAACCAGGCAAGTGATAGGAACTGGGCATGAAATACCCAACTGCATCTACCAGTCCCAGGTATTTCTAGGCTGCTCGCTGCTTGGCAGCGCAGCACTGCCTGGAGCCAAGCCAAAAACAGGCTCAGAGCTCTGTACAGCTTGGGCTGTGGGAGGATGAGTACAAGGGATCCAAGGACTCCTAGGACATAGCAGTCCAGCTTGACAGGTTCTGCTAAGGTCATGACACAGCTTTAGTGTCTTTTACTTATTCTTAAAGGGAGAAAGATGATTTACCCTCTCCACTCACTGAGAAGGGGGCCTGACCTACACCTACAGCTTCACAGAATCATTAAGGTTGGAAGAGACATTTAAGATCAACTCCAACTGTTAACCAAGCATAAAGTCCACCACTATACCATAACCATAAATGCATGTATTTTTATTTTAAATCTCTAGGGATAGCAGGTGGCTCCACTACCTCCCCGGGCAGCCTGTTCTAGGGCTTGATAACCCTTTCCATGAGCAAAGTTTTCTTAAATCTAAACTTCCCCTGGGGCAACTTGAAGCCATTTTCTCTCCTGAGCAATCCCCTGAAGACCTGGAATAAGGAGGGTTTACACAGCCAAAGCACAGGAGAGCTGCCTTCAGTATTTGTCCACTTTTGTTTTGGGTGGTAGGACCTGGAGGTGAACTGGTGAAAGGGTGAGCTAAAGAAAATCAGCTGAAAGGAACATGTCCGTCTTTCCACACAGAACAGGTATTACAGCTGTGCTGGAAATAAAACCCATTACAACATTTCACATGTTCTTTCTAATGCCTTTTCTGTGTAGATTACTTTAAACATCCAATCAAGCAACACAAAAGTAGGCAGAGCCACCAGGTTTGAAGGAGGGATAGGGGACCAAGTCCCAGTGGAACATTTGCAACCCTCAGGCTTGAGCCAGAACCCTCTTTCACTTGAAGAGGTCTGAGGGCTTTTCCTCACCCAATCTGAGCTGTAGGACAGGAATTCTGGCCACAGGGATGAGAGGGAAGGGTGCAATCTGGAGGAGACCTGCAAGGGCTTCATCCCTCAGTCTCAACGTGAGGTGACCGCTTGGGAGGTGACTTGTTATTACAGCTAAATTCATCTCACTGGAAGAGGCCAAAGAATTGGTGGTTTTCAGATCTCTCCTGGAGGACTGGCTCTTGTAAATATGTAACATTCAGATATGTATGACATTCGAGGTTTGTTGCTTTGGTAGTAATTTTAAAAAACCGAATACTTCAGAAAAACTGAGAAAAATACATTAAATACGCTACAGTTTTTACTATGCAGCACTTCTGGCTGGAGATACATCCTAATTCTAGAGAGAAAAAGCTACCATGTTATTAAGAGTATAACCTTTTCTGGAACAAGGGTATCAAAAGAGGGGTTAAGGCCATAAATATCCTGTAAAAGCCAGAAATACACCCTCCTCAGGGGTGTAGCAGCATCACAAGCACAGGTGGGTTCAACCAAGCCACACTAGCACATGTTTTGCAGCAGGATTTTGCTCCTTGTAGCCCTCACCTCCTGTCCTGTAGCGCAGCACCGCTGCCCCGCTCCCTCTGGCTGTGGTGACAGAGCACTGGTAGGTGCCAGCATCGGAGAGCTGCACATCCCTCAGCTCCAGGGAGGCATTCCCGCCGATCACCTGGTCCGCAAACACGGCCGTGCGGCCCTGAAATGACGGATCCTGCTCTTGCAGGTGGTCCTTCCCTCCCTTAAACTCGTGAACGAGCCCAGCTACTCCCTCCTTGGCCCACTGGATTGCAATGCTGTCCATCCGGATGTCGGGCTCGAAAGAGCAGCCCAGGACGCTGCGCTGGCCAATGTTCCCCGGAGATGTCAGCGCCGTCACACTGATGGAGTGTTTTCCTGCAAGGAGAGAGCAAGGAGGCTGGAGAAAGGTGAGGCAGCAAGCCTGGAGAAAGGCCAGGCTGCCCTGTGGCTGTCATGGAGCAAGCCCGAGGCTGAACAGTCACTGGCACACAGCAAGGCCTCCAGTGGCTGCCACCAGTGCTGCTGGTAGAGGCCAGCTCCTGTGGACTGTATACATGATAAAGCACAGGAGTATTTCTGTAGCAGAAGAGTGCTTAAAAAAGTAGCTGTTCTTACTTGTTTGAGAAGAGTTCACATGGTATTTTCTTGTTTACTTATATGTATCAGGGATTGTTCTCTTTGCAGCTGCCAGAAAAGCGTGATTTTTATGTCATTTCTTAGTCAGGACTTCCCTTTATGCAATATAAATGTGATCGGAAGGCATAATACTGGCAGAGAAATAGCAGCTCTTTCCCCCTGTCCTGGGTTGACTATATGATGCTTTTATCCCCACCCCCTTACTGAAATCCAAATATTTTTCTTTCATTTAAGAAAAGTGGGCATCTGAAATCCTAAACTGCAAGCCTGAGAATTTCCAGAGCCAGGCCCTCTTCCCCATGCAGCTCTTCCCTACCCATCCTCACTCAGCACATTCCAAGGAAGCTGCATTTTGGCCAACACCAAAACAACACATTTTTGTTGTCTCTGAGGGTCCTGGGAAAGGCACCCCATCTTGGCAGATGCTCTCTGATTTCACAATAAATACTATCCCATCATCTCCTCCTATCCAGGAGAAGGAGCAGAGAATGTGCAGGACTTTATGTTCAGGTTTGGGGTTCCAAGCCCAAGGGAATTTCAGCTGCACTGAATTTCACCACTACACCTCCAGCAGCACAGACTGCACCACCCCTACCTAGCCTTTGTTAAAGGATGGTGGGCGAAACTTCCACACATGATCACACCTCAGCCTGTGCACGGGATGGACACACAGAGGTAGAGGCAGGGCAGAAGTTCATAATCCCACCAGTAACTGCAGGAAATCTGAGCTGTCACACACCTGAGACACCAAAACCAATGATCAGGGCGATCACTGCAGCCAGGATGACAATGACTGTAGTCATGCTGTTGGGGAAAAAGGAAAGGACAGCATTAGCACAGAGCCCACCTCCTTCACAGCCCATGCCATACTGTCCATCTGCAGAGCTGCCTGCAGGAAGGAGGGGGAGGCAGGTGAGCCACAGACCCAGAATGAGGCAGATGGGTAAAGCACATCACCACAATAGGGATGAACATCCAGCTGAGCAGCCCTTGTCACCAACAGTGGGGACCATGTGGCAGGAGACCCAGGCCTTTGAGAGCAGGCAGCTGGCCCCAGGGCAGGAGGCTTCTCTCTGCCCTCCCAGGTGCATAAGCAAGTCAGGCAGTCCCTGCTGGTGCTTGTGAGTGACCAGGGAGTGAGCAAAGCCCCTGAGCCCAGGAGACACCAGGTGCAAGGCAGGGAATGTGCAGGAGGGATCAGGAAACAGGGCCATTTTTTGGAGCTGGTTGGATTTGGGATGCTCCATGTGGGGATGGGTAATGGGCTGTTGAATGAGAGACTGAAGAGGAGAGGACCACTTGCCAAGCCACACAGGTGAAGCAGCCGTGCCAGAGGAGAAGAGAGGCAGCATGTCATGGATCAGCACAGCTCCAGCCTTGCCAAGCACAGCCTCTCTGGCACAGCCCAGCTTGGCTGACCCAGAAGCACAGCTGGCTATGGACTCCCACCACAGCCAGTGGAGCTGTCATGTGGTCACAGGCACATTTCCCTGGGGACTGAGGAGTTGTGGCAGCAAACTCAGCTCCCAGCCAGAGCAAGCCCTGAGGCAGCTCCCCACAAATCCCACAGGTACATCCTGGAGTTTGTGCCCAGCAGTCTCACAGAGACTCCTCACAGAGGAGAAGCCCAGAGAGCTGCAGGCTATGAGAGGTCACAGCCCTTCTGCCCACACAAAATCAGCTGCTCTGCCTCAGCAGCATTTACTGGTTTGCAGCACACTTTGCCAACACAAAGCTGATGGGCAGCCTCCTGCAGGACAGTCCATCTAGGACAGGACATGTTCCTACCTCCATGGAGTCCTCCCACCACTGATGTGTGCCTGCATCTGTGACTTGCTCAGCTGCCACAGATGCCACGATCACAGGGCTGATATGGAAATCCAGAGAATCATACCATGTGAACAAGCCTCCCCCTGAGGGAGCAGCACAGAAGGGAGAAAGGCAAGAGGGAATAGAGAAAAAGGGAGATGTTGCAGACTTGTTTGACCTCCCAATGTCTCCCTTGCATCCTCATCCTTAAAGCCAGTGGGAAGTTGTCTGAGAAAGCCCAGTTTGCACATGCACAGAAGGAATCAGAACTCTGTATTTCACCAAAATATGTGGTACCTCCAGATAAGGGCTCACACAAATCCATTCACACATTCACATCCATACCAAGCTCTGCCTAGATGCCCTCGGAGCTGGGAGATGTCACGTTTGGCTTCTTCCCCATTGTCACCAGCTTTCAGCCACGGCTGGGATGAACAGCAGTTCCCCTCCTAATCCCTCAAGGTGGATCACAGCTGACTCTACTGGGAGAAAAGCCATGGATATCATCCAGCCATGGGCACCAGGCAGCTGGGGACCCAGGCACTGCCTCCCCCAGGGGCCTGCAGGATGGGGACTTCGATGGCTCCTGC
Organism: Melozone crissalis; assembly: GCF_028551555.1. NCBI lineage: Eukaryota > Metazoa > Chordata > Aves > Passeriformes > Passerellidae > Melozone > Melozone crissalis. Next base: position 14,581,851 of record NW_026535786.1, on the reverse strand, counting down.
GGATGCTGACATGTGACAGCTTTCAGCAAAGCCTCGCCATGTCCCACGGGGCTCAATCCTGAGTCACTCAAGGTCCCAGCCAGGCTCACCGTGGGACATTCTGTGGTTTCCTGTTCTGGGGAAGATGCCAGTTTCATGTACACTGAATAACACCCATCTTCTTGAGGAGCTCTACCAATTTCCACTCTGGGAGTTGATCCCAGAGTGAGATAGCTGCTATAAACTCAGCCAAGGTTGTCATGACAAGCCTCAGTTCTCACACCTGGGAATCACAAAGCAAGCAGCAGCCACACTGTGCTGACTCACAACAGTTGTGATTCATCTTTATCCCCTTATCTTACAATCCCTCTTCCCAAGGACAGGCAGAGAAGAAATTGCTCCACATTGAGGGATGCTGCCAGAGGGTTACAGTAAATGCTGGGAGGCATGGCAGAGATATGAGTAGCCAGGATGTCCTCCTGTGCAGTCCCTGAATGCTTCAAGTGCCACCACACTTGCCTCTGGTCCTTGAAAGGACCCTCTGGCCTGGCACCACCTCTGCCCTCCCACTCATTTGTCCGAAACCATCCTCAGCTTACTCACAGACAAACACAAACAAGCACAAACAGGCCACAACAATGCCTTTGTCCTGTGCAGGTGCCACCTGCCCCCATGGCTGCAAAGCATTGCTGGCTTTGCACCCAGAGAGTGGCTACCCACCCTGCTCCAGAGCACCAGCACAGCTGATTGGAAAAGCTGCACAGGGGGAATGGCAATTTTGGGTATACAGAGTCCACTGCCCACTTCAACACCCCTTGTGAGGGACAAGGAGAAATTAGTCCCTCTGGAGTTTCCTCTGCAGAAACTGCAAGATGCAGGAATCACAGGATCCTTACAAACATTTGCTGTTTGAGTAATGAGTAGATCTGGCATGCAGAGTGAACGAGAGGAACCTGGCCTCCTGGCCACAGGCTGGTGGTAGCTGTGTCTTGCAGGAGTCAGTTCAAGCACTCCAAGCAAGAAGCAATTTTCTGTGCATCAGCACCCCTGGTACCTCCAATGTTTTAAAGGCATAGAAACAGACTGATTTGGGAGGCTGAGGCTGCACCAGTCGGAGCCCTGATACCTCCCTCAGTTCCCAGTGCCCATTTGGCAGCCTGTGGGATGCTGCTCTGTGCCTCCTACCCTATTTTCCATAGTCTTGTGCCTCACCAGTCAAACTTGGAATCAAATTTGGCATTAAATGAATCCATTAATTCCCTGCCTGAATGCTGCTGATCACGGGACAGGGAGAGGCTCACAGCCTGGCTGTGATAGGCAACAGTCCTAATTCTCCAATTCTCTAGCTCCATTTGGACTAAGCTTTCCCTCAGGAATGAGCTTAGAGGGTCAAAAGAACTGGAAGATTAGGATATTGAGGGTCCCTTGCCTTCCTCATTATAGCAAAGTTTACTGTGGAAAAGAAATGGCAGTGGTAACCCAAAACAAAAGGGTTTCTATTCCAATATGCAGCTGATGATTGCAGAACCCAACTTTCTTCAGCACTTCAGGGAGTTTTGTTGTTGTTGCTTTCATTGGAGATTTTTTGGTTTTGGTTTTGTTTCCTTGGTTGGTTTTGTTTTTTTTCCTGAAATCAGCAGAAATCTCCCACCACTTCTCTGAAACTTCCTGGAAAATTCACCCCCCTCTCTGGTCTGTTTCTGCATTTCAGGATTAGCCTGAAAAGCAAATGTCCCTAAAAGAAGCTTGCTTTTCCCAGTAAACTGCTGCTGCTTGGCAGGGCAGGCAGAGGCTCTGGCAGAGCAGGAGGAAGGTTTTCACAGCAGCAAGGTACAGATGAGCATTTTTCCACACCCATCAGTTATTTCATTTCCCTGACGAAGGCTGGCTGGGCTGCCTCTTGACAATAACAGAGCTGGTTATTGCATGCATTCCAGACACATGAGGAAAGCAGTGCCCAGGGAATATTTACACTCTGACATTGTGTCTACAGGCAACCTCTCTTCTGTCAGTGAAAAGGTGCAGATCATATTGCTATTTAGTGCTTCCTTGATGCTCCATGTGGCAAGGCTCATGTGTGAGGTCTCTTCTGTTCACACGTGGCCTGTCCTTCTCCCCACTGCTGCTCCACTCCAGTGGGACAGATACTGGTAACAGCTGAAAGCTTCTTCACAGAATAAATGCCAGCAGGACTGTCTCACAGTGGGTCTCCATCCAGCCTGGGAAGTTCACACCTGGGATGGAAAGACACAGCTTGTTGCTGTCTCTGTTCAAGCAGTGAGGTTTAGATGAAAGCTCAGTCCACGTTCACTAGAGGATGAAAAATTTGCCCTTTCATCCATCTGGTGGGGGTTATTTTCAACTAATCAGGAGATAAGGATACGAGGTAGATATTTTCATGGCTCCTTTTACCAACTTTAGTTCACCAGCACTCAGTCAATAGCTCCAAAGGAAATGGAGTAATTGAAATGAGAGCCACAAAGAACTTTGAGAATGTCTTCCCAGCTCTTAGTCCTGCAAGGAAACTTCTGGAGGACAGTTTCTTCCTCCTCACAGCAAGCTGATGTGATGGAAACACAAGCAACTGTCTGAGGACCAGAAGCAGAGGGGTGCCTTCCTCAAGCCATTGAACCCCCAAAATACAACAGAAGGAATACACCCTTCCTCAAGCGTTGCCACCCCAATCTACCACAGGATTCAACCCCGGGATAGCAAATTCTAGCAAGTGTAGAGTTCTAGGACATGCATCTCCATCTTGACTACAGCTGCTGACTGCACATGGGTGTCTGATACATACATGGCCTTACAAATTGTATAAAACAAGCTGTACTGGCATTTAAGTAGCTTGAGTGAGTGCAGTACAGTCAAGCTGCAAAGAACTGCTCTCTTGAGAGCTCCTGGCAGCAGGGTGATACATCCCAAGAGTCTGAAAAGTGCAATTCCCTCCTTTCCCTCTACCAAAGGAAGTGCAGATAGTACCATACCTCCAGAAAATGGCCTGGCCTTGGGATGCCATGGTGACAGCATCTACGGAGACAAGTCAAACAGCAGGAGCCTGATGGTCCCACACTGTTCAGCACAGCCCCTGCCTGTTCCATGATATTTCCTCCCAAGCTGTCCTGCTTAAATAACTGCATGCAGCTAAGGAGGGGTGAGCCCAGGCACGGAACCCTCAGGAATGAGGAAACTCTGAGCATCTCAGCTCCCCCCACCCCCAGGGCAGTCATAGGCAGGGAGGCCTGGTTAGACACTGGGGCAACAGGAGAGACCTCCTACACACCCATTTGAGAAACATGTCTTATTTAAGAGAAAAAATATTACAGCTTGTGGTTGGTAGCCAGCTAACCCTGGGGTTAGAGTGCACAAGTGTCCCAGGAGATCTGCAGCTTGGGGCTGTGTCATAACCAGGACCAGCTCAGGTCTCCCTACAAAAATGTCCAACCACTTACCTGGCACTGGGCAGAGAGGTCCCACCTGCAGGTCCCCTCCTGGCCCCATACACACTGTGAGTCTCCCCTGCCTCTCTGTGCTGTGCTAAGAGGCTCCTACGAGCTCAGCAGTGCTCTCAGAGCCACGCAGGTTTGGGAGCAGCCCCTTTTCTGACTGCTGTTTAATCCCACTGAACTCCCTCTGGCCAAACCACCTCTCACCCTCCCCCAAGGCAAGCTCCTGCTGCTCTTAGGTCTGCCAGGGTGGTGCACTTTGGGGCATGTAAAGGAAAGAAACTGGCACCTGCAAGGCCCTCCAGGTCTTTACTTCTGGGCTTGGTCTCAGATGAGGTTGGGGGCAGGATGAGCAGCTCTTGGGCTGAGAAGGGCAGAGAGGTTGTGAAAGAGAAGGGAAGGCAGCTTGCACCACCATGTTCTGTTTCCTGAAAGGGAACCTGTGTATCCTGACATCTACATCTGGAATGTGTTCTGGGGAGGATGGGAAAAAGGGGATTTTTTACAGTCTGTAGCTATCTCCAGCAAATTTGGATGGTTAGTGGGAGTGAACAGCTCTCCCATGCAGAGCTGAGGATGCCCAGAGGAACTGGGAACAGTCCAGCACCTAAAAAAACCAAACTACTTTCTCTGTAATAACCAGAGGTTATAATCAAGACCAATTAATACTGGCCAGTGGTGATAATCAGAAAAAAAAAAATCATCATTATTTGTCAGTATTCTGCTGATTATTAAGCCTCTCATAATTTAGCAGTACAGCACAAGAAGCTAAGAATAGCTCTAGGCCACAGTGGCCTGGTGGGAAATGCACATTGAGAAATATCCTGTTGCCCTCTGTGACACTTGATTAATGGCTGTGGCGACACCGGATTTACAGCTGCGTGTGCAGTGGGCAGACAAGGTGTCCCCTTTCCACTTCAGTTAACTCCAGGTCAGCCACAGCACACCCCATTGCACAGTCAACAATCAGGTTACTTCCACATTGGAAAAACATGTCTGCTTCTCGGGCACAGGCAGCTCCAGCAGGACCAGGGCCAGTCCCATTCCCCAGGGCAACACCACATTCATTTCTGAGCAGCTCATGCTGGAGCCTACTCCTGTCTGTATGCTCATACTGCAAAAAAACCCCAAGAGGTGGTCAGGATACCTCCCAAAGAAACCAAGGGACTGTGACTATGTGATCTGCCCAGCTCTTACCAATCTTGAATTTGTTAGCAACTCCAGCCAAATGTGACAGCAGGACCTGGCCCCACATGCTCTGTGAGAGCTGGGGAGCACCTGGGACACATCAGCTGCCTTCACTGAGGAGAAGGCAACAGCAGGCACAAAGTGCTACCAGCTTTGCTGGGCCCAGCAGCTGCTGGTACCCTACAGAAGAGCTTCCCTGCTTATGGGAAATTCACACCTCATTTCAGCATCACTGGAATGCTGCAGGAGCTATTGGTGAAGGAGAAAATGGAGTTGTGGCAAGCTCACCATTAGCCAAGTTTGACAGAACATTCCACAGAGGTGTAGGCAACCAGTAAGCTGAAAGGGATGAAAGCCCTTTTTGGGGTTTGACCCAAAATGTAGGACATCTTTCCAGCCTTATGATCCCACATCTGTAACAATGATGTCAAGAGGTGCTTGAGAAGTACCACAAATGAGAACACTAGTGATCTGGAAGGAGGAGAACTTGACACTGCCTTATTGGCAATATCTGTCCTCAGCCTCACCTGCCTGTGAAGGGAAGCTGGTAGCACACAGAACAAGCCCTCACTTCTCAAAAGAGGGGTGCTGAGCCACCCTGGGCTGCAAACACACAAAGTCCTCCACACTGCATGTGGATCTGTCCTGACATGGCATTCCCATCAGGTGGTGCATCCCCGTGAAGCGCCTTCTGCTGTGGGAAAAAGAAGAAGCCCATCTGAGGCAGAATCTGCTCTGCTCCTGACATCATCTGGAACAAAACAGACACTGGTGGCACAGGTGCAGTTGAGTCACCAGCGTGCTTTGCCTCCCAAAGGACAGATACCTTAGCCTGACCCTGACTCTGCAAGCACCGTACATGGAGGCTTTCAGGTTCCAGGCATCCTTCCAGCTTTACCATAGTGTCTTGTTCTTCATGGTTTCTCTTCCAGCTACACTGTTTTCCTTATTGAGGGAGTAAATTCTCTTCTCCTGACTCTGAAAGCTCCTCCTCATGTTCATTTTTTCCCCAAATTTTGGAGACAGGAAATTTTATCAAGAGCTTTTGTCCTGGGAAAAGAAAAATATCAGTATCTACCAGTGCAGCCCTGTCAGCACTGCATTCATGTCTGTCCTGAAAATACCTTTATTATCTCAAGGACCAGCTGGACAGAAGTAACATCATATAGCCCAGCAGACTAACTACACTTCCTAATGCATCCCCTGACCCAGATGTTTACCAACACAGCACTGGAAGCCTATCTTGGGAATGAATGTTGGGGCCCAATGTCAGACTCCAGCAGATCATTTGTAAAGTGCTCTGAACTATAAGGACTGAGGCCGCTGTCAAATAATGGGAGGACACCCCGACCTAGCCCCCCCCCATAAAATGGCAAAGGTCATTAAATGTCTTTTATCAAGATTGATTCAAGATATCCTCATGCACAACCAACACCAAGCTCACAGTGGTAGCTGGTCAATGCTTCCTAATCCCTGGGACCAACTGGGCCTTCAAGTCTAACAAGAAGAAAAAAATCAACACCAGGGCCTGACCCAAGCTGTCCAAAAACTGCTCTGCCTATATCAGATGGAGAGCTGCAGTTCCATGAAGGGTTTAAATTTCATTGGTGTAATTCTGACAAACAGCTTCTTGGAAAACATCAGCGACAGGGCGTGTAAGGGATACCTAACACAAAGAGAAAACACATTCCTCTGTCTGAGAGGACTAAGATGTTTTTAGTCAGAAATTATGTGCCTAGAAGGTAGCGCTGTCCTTATGTGTTCCCTCTGCAAGTCAGCATGGAGGCTCTGAGAAAAAACAACACACCTAAGGGGTGGGGGGAAAGAATTGGAAAGACACAAAAAAATTAGGCATTTTGGTTTACATCACATTCTGCACTGAGCATTGACTGTACATAGCAAGGATGAGAATGAGTTACCATTTGTTCCATTAATGGCTAACTCAAACTAAACTTTTGCTTTGAAATTTCAGACTCAGCAACCTTAAATTGCCTAACTTGGAGATTTAAACTGTCTAGCCTTCTCTGACTGCTTGACAGGGAAGCTTTCTGGATGATTTATGGAAAGCTATAAACAGCATTTGCATAAGGATATCTATCTCCTTGGCTGGGAAGAAGTTCCAAAACTGGCTTTGTAAGAGGAACAAACAACAAATGAGAGACTTCTAAGGCTGAGCAAACAAACACAGTGCAGGTTTCTACTATTTACAAGCCAGCTGCCCTAACGCAGAATGCAAGACCCAGTCCTTGCTGTTGACAGCATTGCTCTCCCTCCCTGAGCTCCCAGCAGTGGGACCTTTGTGCCAGCTCCTCAGGCAGAATTAGGAGCCCCTAGCCACACACACCTACTGGCAAGGTTACCCTCAGGGCAGTGGTGATCCCAGCCTCAATGACAGAAATGTGTTTTCTAAAGGAAGGTCTGCTTCACCCAGGCAAGCAGATGGCAGCAGGTTGGCAATTGCCCTTCCAGGGAAGTGCCTCTTCTTCCTCATCACAGATGCATTTCCCCAGCTATGGGTTGGTGAATGCCTTGCCAAGGCTGCACAAGCCAAATCCAGGAGTTTTGCTGTGTTCCATCTCCTGTGCTCCAGCTCTGGACAGACAATTGCAGACTCGTGTCTGTGAGTCCTGCTGGTGCTCAGACTGCCCCCAGATCTTCCCTTGGTGAGCTGGGCACTGCCCTGGCTCCCCCACCACGCCCAGCAGCACCGTGTCCCACATCATCTCCATGGAGAACAAACAGGCCAGGTGAATGATACTCTGATTCCTGCTCCTATCAGTGCCAGGAGGTTTTCTGGGCCCTCCTGCAGATACATTACTAACTCACCTTGCCTGTACTTTGCAGTCAGGGTATAATGAGACTACAGCATACCCAGAGGAAGGGTAGGAGCTGCAAAGAGCAGCTCCCAGAAGCTTGACTGTGCAATGTGCACACATCCAAAGCTGGAATACAGATGCATATCCAACGGGGAGGCAGAAGCCATATTCAGGTTGCCAAGCCCTTCCAAGGCATGATGACAAACCCTTTGGAATGGGCCCCAATGAGCAGCTTTAACCTCATCAAGAAGGACAGCAGAGGCTGTTGACCCTGCAGAATAGGACACATCTTAACCCTCCTGTGAGGTTACTGCTCAGAATGAGCTCAGAATTTCCCCTTAGAGCATGTCCTCACAGGCCACAAGTCCTCAGAAGTGTAGGCAGCAGTACAATTCCCAGAATTTGCTCCTGTTTGAGCACAAAAATAACTCTGCATACACACCCCTTGGTGGAACATAAGGCACAGTTTTTATTTTCCCCCATTCCCCCTCTCTCAACTCACACCCATCATGCTGTTTGCTGGCAGCAAGGCTGTGCAGGGATAAATCATATGGATCCTCATGGATCATCTGTGCTCCTGGAGCAGCCAGCAGCAGTGCCCCGCACTCCCAGGAGCTCACCTGGCTGCTCAGAGTGCCACGGTCCTGAGCAAACTCCTCTGTGAGGTGTCACTGGGGAGCCCACACAAACACTCTGAGCTCTCCTTCACTTGTCCACAGCATGACCAGTGGTGGCAGCCAGGGTGACCTTTGTGTCCGTGGCCACAGCCTTGGTACCCACCTGCAAGAGAAGAGGCACCAAAGTGGGCCAGAAAATCGCAGTGTGTTACAGGCTTTGGCCCCAGGACTTCTCTAAATTGTGCTGATGAGAATGCAGCATATTCAAAGCCAAAAATTGCCAGGACTCCATAAATAAAGAACAACTCAATAGCTGGGGAAAGCTGATGATCTCCATTCCCTTGCCTGTTAAATATAGCAAGACATGGGCATCCAGAACCCCATGCCAGCTGCTTGTGGCTATGGCCAAAGATACAGATCAAGCACAGAAAAAGGAAGAGGTCAGTTCTACCCTAAAAACACACAAAACACGTGATGACACACACAGGTGAAGCACAGGGAAGATGGTTAGGATTAAACAAGCAAGGGAGTTGAACTCTTGTCCCAGACTGGAGTGAGGCTTCTCCAGAGCTGGTCACTCTGTGACACAGCCCACAAGCTCCCAACATGCCAGCACTGGAACAGGAACACGGTAGGTGCAATGCTGCTCAGCCTCACTCAGATGGGCTGAAAGGCTGAGGTGCCCTGCCCCACCTCCTGCACAGCTGGCTCAGGTCCCTGACTAGGGGACGTGCCATAAAGCCCCTCTGTGTGTCCTGCTGCATCTCTCCCTGCTGCAGTCACCCCACCAGAACAGGTGTACCCATGGTCTATCACATTCCTGGTGCATGTCCAAGGTGGGAGTTGGCTGAGAGTATCTCCTCACACCTCCATCCACTAGGGAGGACCAGTGCAGCAAATCCTCCTGGTGGCAGCAGCTGAGCACCCACCTGGCATGGTGCCACCACAGGCACAGCGAGCGGCTTTCTGGCCTCCGCTGGAGCAGAAGGTGCAGCAGTGAAACACCCCCTGGTGCTCACGGAACTTGGGCTTCACCGTCAGAGTGAAGGGAGAGCCCTGCGGGGGACAAGCAAACAGAGAGATGCTGTCAGATGTGTCTGCATTCCCAGACACCATCTGGGCGACCCTGCCAGTCACAGATCACTAAGCCCAGCCTTGAACTGCTACGTGGTGGAAATAATCCTTAGACAGATTTGAAACAAATGCCTAAGAAAAGAAAAGTAGGTACAGAAGAAGCAGTGCAAGAGAAACAAGAAATGCTACCTGCACATGTTGCCCTTTCACACAGACGCAGACAGCATACAAGCCTGGCTCCTCAGGGCTGTAGGAAATACAGTAGGTCCCATCACCATTATCACACACTGTTGGCTTGACTGCACTGTGAACAGTGGAGAGAAACCCAAGAGGTCAGTGACTGGCAGAAAATTGCTTTAGATGTAAACCAGAGTTTGGCCTAGAGTGGCTTTCACACACCCCTGATGCTGGAAGCTGCAATTACCATACAAAGGAAGTCACACAAAGCCAGTTGCACTGCAAGGATTTGTAGCAACCTGCACACCGAAAGGCAGAAGATGACACATAGCACACTTACAACTCAGATAGTCCCATCAGATAAGAGCCCACAGAAATGGGGTAAATTCACAGACTCAGCAAGCAGCTACCTACAGAAAAACCTATTAAGAAGACAGGATATAATAGGGTAGGTTTGAACCACTTTAAACACTCTCCCAACTGCACTGACCCCAACTCTTCCCTTCAATGCTGAGGAGTTATAGGTCCCTGCTGGTAAACTCTCCCTTTTCCTAGTGAAGCTCCTTGTGTTTCACAGGGAATTCTGGTGAACAGAGTGCTAGAGAGAAAGCCTCAGCTGGTTACTAGAGAATAAATTGCCCGCTCCACAGGAAGATGGAAAACTTTTCACAGACAATTATCAGGCAGCTCTGCACAGAGGAAGGTGTTCTTGCTAATCCCTGCTAATTAGTCTCCCGGGCCCCATGACATGACAGTTTATAATCTGTATTCCCCACCCCCAACACTTCACATCAATACAGCTGCCTACATAATTTCCTGCCATGAACTGTGTGGTGATACTTCATGCTCTTCTGCAGCTGTTGTGCCTCAAAGCAAAGCCAGACAGCTTTCAGCAACCCAAGTAGCAAGTGCATGCAGCCAAGACAAGAAACAGAGTTAATGTAGCCACAGCGACCTCTACCCCACCAAGAGAAATCCAGAAATCCCTGAGGCATGCACCTTCCTGCATTATGGGTGCACTTATGGAAAGAAGGTGCATTGGAACAATACTCTTGGACAATGATGCTCTATTGATAAGCATCTGTGCAGCCAGCACTGCCTCTGTGTGCTTTGTCAACACAGCAAAGGGTTTTAGCATCCTGTCCCTTTTTTTCATCAGGTCATCCCATCATGAGTGTTCCTGGAACAAATTAATGCTGGCATCTGGTTCCAGCTACTATAAAACAATAGATGGTTTTTTTAAGAACTAACCCCCAACTGGGTCTGCTTTTATGCCTGGCTACCCTTTAGTGACAAGTGTTTGGAAACAGTTATAATTTTTTTCTGGTTGGTCATTTTCCTTGTGGAAACACTGAGGAGCTCAAGTGCAGCCTTTCCTGGTTTTGCTAGAAAATCTTCAAACATGTTACAGTATTCAATGCTTGCAACTACAGGAAGAAGAACAAAAGCACAACACAGATTCTTTCTCCAGAACATGAGGAGGGCACTTCCATCAGCTGTCAGAGGTTCATGGTGCTGGTGATCTGTCTGACTTGTGACTGCCATACAGGGGTTGCAATGACTTACACTGATTAGGCTTTAACAAAAGCAGGAGCCCCAGGTGTCTGCTGGGAGCAGTGAGAAGGAACAATAGCTCCCTCTGCCTAGCAACACACACAAGGAGAGTTGAATCCTTTAAGAAGCTCAAATCACTCAAAGACTTAGTAAAAATCTCTGTCAGCAAATCTCAGCAATCACTGTCCAGCCAAACACAACCACTAGGAAGCAGCGTGGGAAAAAGAGTAGTACCTTTTCCTCTACAGATTCTGACCCACATGCTGAAGCACATCCTGCCACCCGCCTAGGCAAGCAGGGAGCCAGGATAGGGGAGCAGAAAGGCTAAGCCAGGGATTTCCTGTGTGAGATACCCACCAGTGGCTCTTGTCCCTGTGGGTGATGGTGACGTGCACAGCCTCTCCTCCCCGCCCCAAGCGCTCCCCTGCAGTGTCCCTGCACAGCAGGGTAAAGCCACTCAGCTGGCTCTGACGGGCACTGTGGAGATCTGGGGAAAACAAACACCAAAGCAGAAAGAAACAGAACTACAAAGGATTCAAGTCAAGCCATGACTGCCACCTCCCACCTATTTTGCAGAGTTGCACCCCCATCAGAGCACAGCCAGGACTTTGCTTCCAGGGTTTACAGCTCCTTCCACTCACAGGGAAAAGTCAACATAACTCTGGGTATCAGGAGAGAGTGGGAGCCATGGGTTCTGAGAGATGTCTGGCAGGTTTAGCCCAGAGATCTGCACAGACCATTGGGGTGTTTTTGTCTGTCACGCTAAGCCCAGCTGGCACCTTCCCAGAAGGCCTCAAGATGCTCCATGCAACCCAGTGGAAAAAGGACCAGCCCCAGAGAACTCAACACCCACAGTTTGGCACGGAAGGGATTGAACAAGCTCTGGGTCTGTCTCATCTGCCCTGCACAGACCATTACTGACCACAGCTGGCTGTGCTCTGTGGGATGGGCTGAACATTATCTGTTTGCTGGCCCAGCTCCAAATCCTTAGTGAGCAAATATCCATAAAACCATCAAGGTATTGCCAAGTATTCCTATGGCCATCTCAGCAGAAGCTGTAATGTAAAAACTTAATCAGCCACAAAGGGGATCTGCCTGGGCTCATGCTGCAGAACAGCCTGGAGCACCAGAAAAGCATCACCTCCTGCTATTGCAGGTGCCATTCCCACCCCATGAGTGAGCCCTCCTCATGTCTCAGCCCCATGCTGAGGCTGCTGATGCTGTGGAGGGCAGCGCTATATGCTCTGCACACCTGGATGAGAAAAGCTGCCTGGTTCCCTGCCCAGCACAGCTCCCATAGGCAGGCAGTGCAACCTCTGCCCTGCTCAGTGTCTGGACAGCAGGAAGCCAACAGTGCCAGAAGCTGCACACCATGTGGGTACAGAGAGCAGAGGGGTGACTTCAGGGAGCAGTGCACTCCCACTCAGCTGCTGTACAGCACCCATTACCTTCCCCATGCAGGGTACATCTGGCTGGATCCACCACTTTATTGAGAATGGCCCCAAAAACTTCATAGCCACAGCACTGCCCTGCCCTCTCGTGGGGGGAGAAGTGGATCCTGTCATCCACGCTGGGGTGGGTGCTGTAGGCAACGCTGTTGAGCTGCGTCAGACGGCTGGACACCACCCCTTTGGACACCAGGATCTCCACATCTGAGCCGCTCATCAGGAGGTGCTCCGTGAACTCCACGCCTGTCCTCATGTCCAGCAGCAGCTGCTGCAGCTGCGCCTTCTGCAAGTGCAGCAGGTTTTCCTTCTGCACCTTCAAGTCCTCCAGCTGCTTCAGCAGCCGGTCCCGGTGCTCCTCAATGGCTTTCACGTAGCCCCTGGCGAAGAGGCAGATCTCCGCGGCCACAGCCTCTGCGCGGCTGCGGACAGCGCCGCCCATCTCATCGACCTGGCTCAGCGCATCCCCCAGCGTGTCCAAGTGCCGCTGGCTGCTCTGCAGCAGCTCCCGCAGGGCGTCCCCGTGCCGGTGGATGACATTGCTGGCGAGGTCACAGGGGTGATGGCGGTGCCTGCCCAGCACGCAGTGCCGGCACACGGGCTGGTCACACTGCTCGCAGAACAGCTGCAGCTCCTCCGCGGGATGGGAGGGGCACAGGACAGGCTGCCCGGCCTGGCTGCAATCCTTGGTGCTCTCCAGCTCTGTCACAGCATGGGAGGCCGTTTTCTTCTGTCTCCTAGGCAGGAGCAAACACCAATCACTTTATGCATGTTGGACACAAAACGCAACAACTGAGACCTTTTGCAAACGCCTATTTGCAACGGGCTGCAAGTGATAGTGTGCACTGCTCCCTCCTGTCTCCACTGAAATTTCCTGAAAGGACTTGCACTCTCCCAAGAACCAGGCTCCACACAAAGGAGGTGCTCGTTAGGGGCTGCTCCCGGAGCCTCCCTGAGTGCATGGTCAGCCCAGATTTCAGACACAAGGCAAGTGAGCTCTGATATGCCTTAGGGGAAAATCTAGTTCAGGCCACTGCCAGAAGACAGTCAAACAGCAAAACATTTAATATTCCAAAAGTAAAACTCAGATTCCTTCTGCTTGCCAGGTTAGGTTCTGCTCAGAAGAGATCAAAGATGGGACACAAAGAACCTGTTATACCCCAGACATCTACCATGTCACAGGGCAGCACTAGAATATTTCCATTCTCTGCTATTTTGGACACTGGGGGTTAGTTTTTGAGAAGGATGTAAAACCCTCCTCTCCTAACTTGTCTCCTGCACTAATGACTTGTGGCAGTGCAATGGGAGCTCCAAGCCATCACCAAAGACACCCCAAGGACCAAGCTCTGCAAAGTTGCTCTGGTAACACAAAGCAACCTCACCACAGGCTCTTATGCTTCTCCTTTTGCTTCCCACTAACCTCCCTTAGATGCAGCGCATTTTCAAAGCCTTCCAGTGTTGTGTGACTTCAGCCGAAGATCTCTCTCACTTGTTCCCAGGAGCACAACCATGGCACTCAGAACCACAGAAACCTTCCCTACACACCAGGAAATCCTTTCAAAATGGTGTTCCTTAGCCCTCTGACATCAACTAAAACAAGTGAGTCTGTAGATGCCAGTGGGGTGAAAAAATGATAGCAGTAAATACTTTAGGAAGAGGGTCACTCACAGGGACAAATTTTCTGCTGCTTTCTCTCTTCTGAAGTTATCTCTGGCAGAGCAGCAGGCTGCTATTCAAGGTCTCTTATCACTCTTCAGCAGCTCCACGGGGTATGAGGCATTAGCTAATCAGAATGGTATGCTGAAAATTACACCCGGAGTGGAAAGGTAACTAAGAACCTAAACTATTTTCCCCACAGGCACCACTATGTGCAGGGGGGCAGGGCAGGAGGAATATGTCTCAGTTCCTTCTAGGGAAAGAATTTGCTAATCAAGCAGAAAGGAGCAGCAAACATGGCGGGAATAGGCTGAGTTGCTTAACCCAGCCTGAGGCTTCCCTGGCTTGTGCTGTTGGCTGTTTTTCTGACCTTGCCTGTCACCTCCTTGCTTCAGAAGGCCGTTCAGGCTTTACATCACTTTTCATCTTTAGTGCCTTTTGTCCTCTGAGAGATTGCCTGGCTTACAGGCCTCTGCATCCCTCTCCTCTTCAGCTCCTAACTCTGCTGCAGTTACTCTTGTTTCTGCAATAATTCTACAACATGTGTCAGGCAAGCACACAGGTTGATCATCAGCAGGTAGCAACCACACTAGGCAGGACTTCCACAGGACTTTCAGTTTGCCTAAGGGTGCCTTTACACACAGACACAGTAAATGGTCCTGGAGGTGGAGAGAGGCAGAGCAGCAACTTAACGTTCCCCTTTTCCTTTGGGAGATGTGTCTTTCCTTTGGGAGATGTGTCTTTCCTTTGGGAGATGTGTCTTTTCCAAGGCAGGACAGTACAGCATGTGAGGCTCTTGTCCTGCTGGTACCTGCCCATACCCCTGCCTGTTGCCCAGTGACACTAAACTGAGGTGCTAACCAGCATGTGGACACCACTACAGGCAAAAGTTGGCTTGATTTTGGACTCAATGGCCAATAACATGGCTGATGGACCTATTCCCGGGAAGTTCAAGAAGTGTTTGGACAACACTCACAGGCTCATGAGATCCGTGGGGCTGTCTTGGGCCAGGACTTGGACTCCATGATCCTTGTGGGTCCCTTCCAACTCCAGACATTCTATGATTCTATGCTAGCAGCTTGCTCGTCCCCACCCGTGTACAGAGCATCCCTGCGGACATCGTCAGGCCAGGGGTTGTGAGCAGTGGGCAAAAACCGGGAGACACGCCAATTCTTGCTCCGGCTCGCCCTGAGCGGGTCCGTGCCCGCTGCGCCCTCCCTCAGCCGCGTGTCCCGCTGTCCCCGTCCCGCCGCCGCTCACCTGTGCGCCCGGCAGCAGAAGCGGCACAGGCGGAGGCCGCAGGTCAGGCACCGCCCGGCCGCCGCCCCGTCGGCGCAGAGGTCGCACCCGGCGGCCCGGCCGCGGCTCCGGGCCAGGCAGTCGGGGGGGAGCTGCCCCACGCCGCCGGCCGGCAGCGACAGCTCGGCGTCGCACACCGGGCACAGGACGGGGCGGGCGGCGCCCGGCGGCCCCTCCGGCGGCCCGAGCCGGCGCAGGCAGGGCTCGCACAGCGAGTGCAGGCAGGGCAGCAGCCGCGGCGACGCGCAGGGCTGGGCGCACTGCGGGCAGCGCGGCCCCGACATGCCGGCAGCCCGCGCGGCCCCGCACGCCCGCTCCGCCGAGCATTCCCGTCGGGAACGCCTCGCGCCGCCCCATCCCACACCGCGGGTCCTTCCCCGCCCCGGCGCCGCCCGCCCCGTGAGGAGCGCGGGGGCCGCGCTGTGAGGGGCGGGGGCTGCCCGGGGACCCTGGTGCTGCTGCTGCCTGCCCCGCCGCTCCTCCTCCGGGGAAGGCGGCCGGAGAGGATCCGGCAGCCCCCTTTGTCTTCGTCCCACTCACCGAGGAGCGCAGGGACGGACCCGCTGCTCCCCTCCGCTGGCATCTGCGGGGCTGTCTCCGCGGTTGTGTGGGAAACGGCCCCTTCCCACCCCACCGCCGGCAGATCGTGCTTCCACTTCTGGTTCTAAACTTCCAGGTTTACCGCCTGACTGGCCACTGCAGCCTCTTTGTCGGTCTGCTGGATGCCTTCAGGCCTTTTTCCTTCGGATCACTGGAGAGCTGAGCGAGAGCGGTGAAACTTTACCTGAGACGGTGCAAGGCGGCCGGGCTTCCCTGCGGCTGCCCACCGCGACGGGCTGGGCTGGTGGCTGTCCTCAGTCACTGCCCCGGGAATTGGGAATGCTGCACAAGGCAGGCTTGGAAAGCCCCACGTCAGTGAAGCCCTGCATGATGCCCCGTAGACTTTGATGGCATCAACACGGTTGTCTTTATCAGTCTGATGTGTAAGCTCTTCAAAGGCTGAAATCAATTCTTCTTGTTTTGAAAAACGCTCTTTTCTATAAAGCGTCCTCTAGAGTACTGCCTTCAGCCCTTAATCATTTAACTTTTTACCAGCCTCTCCATCAGCTTGCCCAGGACATTCAGTAATTTACCTGTCCCATCCTGCTGGCCGTTGTGAATACAATGTAATGTGAGTAACATTTGAGACTTCTGGAATTTCAGTTCCTTAAGTCAAAAACCAACAGGCAGGAAGATTTCCAGCCAGGTTTTTGTTTTTAGAACCAAATGGACCTCTCTGTCCCTTTACAGAGCAGTAGATAAATACTTAATATCTGTATATAACACCAGTAAATATTTCCTCTGTAACAGATGTTAATGCCACTCTGATGCCCAATGGCTTAACACAAAAATCATCTTCTTCTTCTGATACACTCAAAACATTTCTGTGTCTTTTATGTTGTAATACAAGATCAAAGTTTTAGGTCATGATGAAGTGTTTTCAACCTCAAAGCCAATCAAAAGAAGAAAGATGTTCCAAAAGCCTTCTTCACATTAACTATTAGCAAGTGCAGTGGTTGTGGAGGTTAGAGAGGATAAAAGCTGCAGTAATTGTGAGAGAAGATTACTTGATAACAATACTCAATATTGTCACAAAGAAAGACTGGTGTTTTTAATCATGCTGGAGGAAAGAATAGTAAATGGCCCTGTAAACGTGGGTGTGGGAAGAAAACAGGGGAAGAGTCATAATGTCACCTTTGTGCAGAAAAGGTCAGCTACCTAGAGAACAGCAGCATCTTCCATCGCTGCAGAGAGATGGTGGAATAAGCCATGACTGGCAGTGGCAGAGGAAATCTGAGGATCCAGCCCAGCTGATCTGATCACCTGCCCTGCCACTGCTCAGGTTGGAGCACAAATTGCTGCTGAGTAATGCATTTATGAGTTACCAGTACAAAGCAGGAGCACTCTTGGGGCAATTAGAAGAAATTGCAGTGAAATGGGCTGGAGAGAATCAAGGGAACCCTGTGAGACTTGGGGAAAGAAAGGAAAAGCAGAAATCCAGAAAAAAAAAAAAAAACAACAACAAAAAACCACAAACCAAAAACTGAACCCTCAAAACAGGATCTGCATTAGTACAAACTCATGATTCCCTTTGGCTACTTTCCCCATAATATTGCTTTCTTGGGTATGGTCAGCCAGTGGAGGAAGCCCCTGTGCCACTACATCCTAAATTGGGGAAGGCAACTCAATGGACAAGAAAACTGGAGCTCTGTGAATATCTCCAATTAAGCACATTGGTCTGCAAAGCACTGCAAGAACTTGACTGAGGGTCCCTCTCCCATCTTGGATTATTCAGAGTTTGCTTTGTAACTGATCAAAATTTACAGATGAAGAATCCAATGTGTTAATTTCTATACACTGGAGGGCAATAAAGGAGCATAGTTACATAAATAAAGCAATGAAAATGTCATTCAAATTAAGCCAGTGTTTTCCTTTTTCCACAAGAGTTGATGGATAGCTAATTATTCTCATTTGACCCAAGATCTACTTGAAATTAAGTCCTCTTTAAACTTGTTTTCCTGCCCCTATTGTTAATGATGCCTATCAGAGCCTCCCAGAGTAGTTGCTCTGAGTGATCTGGTCTTTCCCCACTTGACTTTCACTGCCAGCTCCTTCCTCTTTTTCCTGTTTATCTGCTTCTCATTTCCTATGATTAAGCACTAGATCATTACACTGAGATATGGAATATTTGTTTTCTTCTCCCTTCTTGTCAAGGACTTCTGACTAATATTTCTATTGTATTTCCTAATTAGCCTCTTCTGGGGAAAGCTTGATGCTGTTTTCCCATTAATATTTTTATGAAGGAATATTGGTAAAACTTTTTATAGCATGTTCAAAAAAATCTTTAAAGCATGATTTCCCTCCTAGACTCTGTGAGGGGTGTTGGTATAGTCCATTTATTAAATTTTGAATTGGATGCCTCATGCTTTCCTGAACTTATTTACTCTGATAATTTTAGGGAGTTGTTTCTGGATATCCTGTCTTAAGAAACAAATAAACTGAAAAAGTGGTGAAATAGAAGTCATTAGTGAACAGGACTGAAGAAAAGTCCAAGATGACTTGTTGACAGAAACCTGAGAACTTGTCCAAGTAGCAGAGCTTAGCTAAATGGCAGCCAGAGGAGTGTGGAAAATGACTTATTTGGGGAATTTACAAAGGAAAGACAAGTAGAACATACTGTTGGCTTCTTTCCTGCTGACCAACAAGAGCAGTTTTCCTGTGAAATTTGTCAGCCCTGGGAACTACTGTGCTTCAGAGACTTCTCTGAATGTGGCAGAGCTGCCAGGCTTGGTCTGGGAGTACTTGATGCATCATAACCCAGCTGACAGCTCTTCCCCTGTATATAAACCTCAAGAAAATCCAACAAAGGATTTACAAACATCTCCCAATTTAGGCAGAACCTCTCCCTCAGTCAGCTAAAGATGCACTTGAAATGATGTGGCAATTGAATGGTGAGAGGAGCATTTCTGTGAGGCACAGAGGTGGTGTCATTCCCAGCCCTCACTTTCTGCATCCAGCCTGATGCCCATGGACTCACCACACTATGGGTAAAAAATTTCTTCCTAACATCTAACCTAACTCCCTCCTTTTTTACTTTAAAACCATGGATGTTTTAAAAGGAGGTGCCATTTGACCTTTACTTGTGCTGGGCCTCAAACACACACAAGTAAATTGCCCCAAGCCCAAGTCTCACATGACAAAATTTCTGCAAGCTGATGGCACGTGGGGGAATGTGACAGCTGCAGCAGAAGGACAACACTGATCTCCTGCTTGGGAACACCATTGGGACACAGAGAGGACTTCTGTCCTGAGATGTCTCACATTTTCTACAAAGCATTCCTAGGGGAACTCACTCTTCAGAGAAACGCCTTCACTATTAAATATCTCCCTTTGCACGTATACACTCTCTCTTTTAAATCTGCCAGTAGCTTTTAGTCTTCAGGCTTGTGTTGAGCTTTGGAGACAAAACTAAACTGAATCCCAAGTTACCTCATTTAACATAAGCCCATGTATCTTCATTTTCATGCTGGACTCCAAAGTATTTCTGTGAGCTGCAGCTGTCACACACCAAACCTGTGCTCCAGCAGGACTTCAGCCACAGCAGTGTGACCTGGGAGAGGTGAAGGAGGAAGGCAGCCAAACAGCACACCTGGCACCTAAACCTCTGCCCCTCACTGAATAATGGAAGGCTCACCATCATCACACACAGACTTGGCTTAACCCTGAAACAGCAAACAGAAGGGGATAGGGCATGGAGATGGGCTAACACTTGAAGCACAGAAAGAAAGCAGCAAAAGATGTGTGGATCTCTCTCGTCCTCCAGATTTGTGACAGGAAACACAGTCTGAAGTGGTCAGGCATTATCCCTTTCAGTTGGCAGCAGCAGCTCTTTGAAGACCAAAGCAGCTGCAGCCAAACCACCCAGCAACACAGGATTTGTGCAGACTTGCCCTTGCTGTGGCTTCTGACCAGACATTCCTGCTTTCCCCTCCTGCCTGCAGCTTTCCAGCCACCTGCTGCCACTTTCAGCTTTCTGCTGCTATATATATTCTTTTTAATCTCTCCTGAATCCTGCCTACATTTTCTGAAGGGAAGATGAAACTGGATTTTTTCCAAGGAGGCTTTTCTAAGGAAGCAAGTTCTTTGTGATGTCAGCCCATTAATCTTTTTTAGCTTCCCTTCAGCCATATTTGAGAGAGGGAAGTGATCTGAAAGGCTGTAAGTTTCTACATGCAAAAGATCACAGAATCATTGAATACTCAGAATTGGAAAGGACCCACAAGGATCATTGAATTCCAACTCCTGGCCCTGCAAGGACAGGTCCAAGAACCACACCATGTACCCAAGAATATTGTCCCATCACTTTTTGAACTCTGGTGAACTCTGAATTCTTTGGTGCTGTGCCCACTTAATACTGATGCTAAGACAAATGGAGTTGGTTTTTTTCTTTCCCTTCACTGCTGGGACCACGAGACAGGAGGATATTACAATCGGGTGTTTCACTGAGATGGAGCTAAGAACAAAAACCTGCCTTGCTGCAGGGCAGCGAGAGCAGGGAATTCCCTTGGATGAGACTTGAGGTCAATATGAAGCCTGACCAAGCATGCTTTTATGCACACATGTACACACAAAGAAATAGAAAATCTGATTGCCTGCAACAGGTGTGCGGGAAGACTAGTTCCCTGCAGGGGCAGATGTCAGTCTCATGAGAGTCAGCATTTTGTTTCAGACAGGTAGCGGCCAGCCTGCTTATCAAGCAGCAAAGCTTGCGTTGGTGAGTCGAATTCTAGCAACAGCTGCAGTTTGTTTCTTGGTCCAGAACAGACAAAAACACAACCCTCCCATAAAACTCTCTGCACTAGCAGTTTCTCAGACACTGCCTCAAGCTTCACTAGCCTTCAGCATTCCAGCAAACACACTTCCATGAAATCCCAGGGGCAGCTCATTTCTAACCACAAGAACACTGTGTGACCCCAGCCTGAACCACAGCAAGTCACAGGCTGTGGAGGAGATGGTGGGAGGTGACTGGAGACATCTGGAGTGGAAGTGTCCCTCCCATCTAGAGACTTCCAAGTTAAAGAAAATAGATGACTCAAAGGATGAATTCCAATCCTGCATTCTAAAAGGAATTCTCATTAATTCCAGAGCACTTGCAGCAAACATTAGCAGAGGCAACAGCATTAACCTGTGGCACTATGGTTACTGCTAGTAGTCCCATCCCAGTTGTTTAACTGTTATTTCACAAAATATAGAAATATAAACTTTCTTCACTTCCCACTGGAAAAATAAATCATAGAAGCATCAATTTGAACAGATCCTCTTCTGAATCCCACTTTTTTTAAAAATTTAATTTTCTAGATCTGTTTAGAAGAATCCTTCCTCTACAAAAAACAAAACAAAATAGAAAAAAAAAAAAAAAAGCAGCAGCATGTTTTCTTCATTCTCCTATAACTGAACTGACTGACAGGACAGAGGCTGGCTCCACACTATCACTAACTTTCAGAGGAAATTTCACAGTTAAAAAAAAAAAGTCTATTTTTGCTACTTGCAGCTATTTTCTTTCCCAGACGTGCAAATTATTTTCATTTTAGAGATCTCCATCATAAATGTTTTTGGCAAGGTTTACCACAAGGTAAGGAACAGCTAACGAAGTATTTCCTCAAAGTCTTAAATTTTATAGGTAATCATTGCTAATAAAATAATGACTACTTTAAAAAGTCAAATAAAACCAATATAAGAACCATGGCCATTAGAATATTACATAAATACACAGCAAACCAGCTTAATACAATTATATGTATCAGTTTTCTGTTATATCAAAGACCACATACTTTAGTACACAGCAAATAGAGATTCTGATTTTAACTTCAAATAGTTACTTTATATTTACTATAAAAACATTAAATGAGATTTTTAAAAAGCAATCCTCCAGTCCAGATGCAATCCCTAACATGCTAACTGCACAGAAAAAACAATTTTTCGGAGCAACTGTAAACCACAGAGGGAATAAATTCTTTCTGATGCAAATATTTATCCACCAGAAACAGACTGGCTTCCTAATCTCCAGGTTCCTTTTCAATGCAGGTACCTTCCCTCATCTCAGTTCTTCCTGACATTTTATTCCCACATCTTGTGCAAATAAATGCTCCAGGAAGTTTCACAGAAATGTCTAAAACCTCCTGCCTTCAGCACACCTAACAGAGGTATCAAGGTGCTCACTTGTAAAGCTGCAGCAGCCTGAGTTTACAAGCTCATGGAAGATTTTTTTGGTGAAAAGGTGTAAGGTCACAGCAGTGTCACAGCTCAGAAACTCATTCCCAGGGCTTCCTAGAGTGCTCTGTAGGGCACAAATACAGTAAGCACACAGACCTTTCCATACTAATGGCACTGACATAAAAACACTTCAGAGTTAAACTGCACATCTGTAGAGAGATTGTGATTTATTTGTAGTTAATAAAAAATATTTTAAAAATACAGGACTCGAGCTCAGCTTCCTTTACATAACGTGCATTGACAGTGCAAACCATCCTTCTTCTTTTTGCTTTTCTACCTGTAAAAGAAGAAACCAGTTGAGATTCATGTACAGTAAATTTCCCATAGACCTGTGTGTTAGGACTGTTGTCTGCCATTGGCACCATGGAGGGAGTCACACCACCTACTTCAAGCCACATCTGCCTTAATAATTTCAAATTTCCCTTCTAGGGATGTACAGTTTCCTGTCAGGATAGCAAGACCTGGACCCTAACTCTGTTCTCCTTATCAAGCCTAATTTAGGTTATTTTGGACAGGAGGAAACAGGTTATTGGTATGTCCTGATGGTTGCTTTCAAGCCTATAAACAGCTCTTATGACTGGTTTATCAGTCTGTACCACTGCAGATCTCCCTGTGAAAGCATCTCACCACAGGCTATCCTTTTCTTTGCACATCAGGGGTCAGAAATATAGATTGTGGCTCTTTTTACTCATCCTTTAGCAAGGGACTTGTGCAACAGCTAGGGAAGAGCTTGCTTGCCTCTTGAGTGTGGCTCTACCATGGCTTGAGATTCTCTGGAGTCACGAAGGAAAGACTTCCAAAGGTTTCCAGTTCTAACACACAAAGATGCCACAGCAGAAAAGGGTTACTTATAAACAACTCTCTGGCAGAAAATAATGAATGTCACTAGTTCTCAGGTCTCTTCTTACCAATAATGGTCTGTAATCCAATCTGCCACTAACTGACTGATAATAGCCTTGTGATATTTAAAACAGGACAGAGCTCTCCTCCCTTCATCCATCTTTTCCCTTTTATGACAACATATTAAAATTTTCTAGCTGAAGATTTTTCAGTCTCACCTTTGGTCTTTGGCTAACAGAAGTTAATTTGGCACTTTCTGACGTTGCACTTAAAGGTTTGCTGGAGTCTCCTAGAGTCCTGGAAATATTAAAAAAAAATTTTAAAAGTGAAAAATGGAAGTGACTACTAGAATGTTATCTCTGATCCTGAGTTAGGTCCCCTCATCAGCAGTTTTCAACAACACATGTCATCTGTCTTGTGTCAGATTGCACATATTTTAAATACAAACATAGGAAGTTGTGAAAAAGCTATTAGACCTTTGTCCCACTTGCAGAATTTAATGTGAGAAAGTAAGGGAAAATCCACAAAAGCAAAAACCACATGGCAATTTCTCCATTGTATTCAATTTCTGCCACGTGGGTAATTAGGATACTAAAAATATGAAATAGTAAAGGCTGAACTTTTACCTTTTTATACTGGTCATACTGGCATGGGGAACACTGTCATCCTTGGAGCTGTCCACAGCCACAGCCACAACAGAGGCTTCAACTGTCCTCCTTGCATTTTCTAGGTGATAAATAATTGTTTGATTCTGATGAGAACACAGCAACATTGCACAACATTCATTTTGTTTTACCATTTTTTCAGAGGCATCACAACCTCTTCCCAATTGCACAGACACACAGACCAGAATTAAAGCAACAGGTTAAACATCAGTCTCACACTCACTTTCTGAAAATGACTGACAATGGAAGCAGAGACTCAGAGCAACTACAGACAATGCTCATATATATAGAATGATTCTTCCATAGTTAAATTTTCTGTGTTTTTTGGCAATTACAGGCTTACAGACTTCTGATCTCTCACCTTTTCTGCTTTACGATTTTACTTATTGTGCTGAATTTACATTAAAACAGCCAAACAAGCATTGAAAGTGTTATGAACCAACCCAGGAGTCACTGCAAAGGCACCTGCATGCAAATGCCCACACGCTGCTCCCTCCTCCCCCTTCTTCCTCTCTCTAAGTCCTTCCCCCTCTGTACATCCTCTGTGGTTTCTAAGGGGAAAGGACAGGTGTCTCACACAGAGCATGTGTACATGGCCACATGCAGTTCAGCTTGTAAGGACAACAATTCTATGAAAAGATAAAGCAGCCCTGACCTCCTGCAAAGTAATTTTTTTTTTATGGTTACACATGGCAGCTAATCTATGAATCTTGAACCAGCAAGTATATTCCCTAAGCTAATCCACCTCTTTACATGACTGGAAGCTCCTTTCCATTAGCACAGGCAGCAACTCAGCAAGACAGTCTGATGGAAAGACTACCCAAATGACAAAAACTAAAATGAGGTTGAGAATAGGATGACCACTCTGCCATAAGTTTTAGAAGCCTGATGTCAATACTTTAGTCTTTTTCACCCAAGATTCTGCACAACAGAGGACTGATTAAAAAACCCAGTGCTGACCACCAGAGATTATCACAGAATTAATTAAGTTGAAAAATACATCAGAGACCATCAACTCCAACCTTTGAACACCACCTTGTCAAACAGACCAAGGCACTGTACCACATCCAGTCTTTCCTTAAGCACTTCCAGGGATGGTGACTCTACCATCTCCCTGTGCAATCCATTGCAATGCCTGACAACCCTTTCTGTGAAGAGGTTCCTATTAATGTCCAAATGTAGCACCTGTTCTTCAGACACAGCAAAGATCAGGTTTAACATGAAGCACAGTACTTGCAGCAGACTAATTACTAAGCTAACTTCAGCAGAGGTTTAGCTGATATGTTTTTAGCTCTCTGAAGTAAGAGGTGTTTGTACCACAAGGCTTTAACAGCAAGTGTAATTCTGACCACAACCACTGATCCAGTAAGATAAGGACTCGCCAAAGGAGAAAAACAGTCTGACTAGTTTTGTTTCTCCTGAAGCTGGGTACTCACCAGTGTAATTCAGGGATGGGGGTGGAACAGGAGACAGCATTGGAGGGACCATGTCAGCAGCAGCTGATTTCTGCTGGTCTATCAACTGCAACAGCTTATCCCGTGCCTCTGTACTCTGGCGATTCAGCTCCGCAATCCTTTCCTCCAAGCTCCTTGATACCATGAGATGACTCTATTGGATAATGGGATAATTACTTTCACCCTAAAGGAGGGCACACAATGTATTTCAAGTACTTCTATGCATTTTGTTTTCAAACTGAAAGTGAATATAATTATGTAGCACTTCTGTGAAAAATCTGATTTTAGCCCTTTTACTGTCCTGTGTCTAAGTCCTCAACTGATTAAACATTACAACATTTTATACTGGTCTTCCCTCAGGTAGGAAAAATACAGCTGTTGTCCATATAATTTGAGAAAGAAAAAAAACCCCAAGCCCCCACCCAAAAAAACCTACCCTAAACCACAAGAAAACCCCCCAAAACACCAAACCCAAACAAACCACCAAACCAAACCCAATAAACATCCAGCAATTAACTATAATTAAGAATATACATAATCAGAGACACATTCAGGAGGGTGTGGGGGAACAAAAGTAGGTTTCTAGCAGCAGTGTCCTGGAACTCTAAGCCAGGTTTTGATTTCTTTGACCTCTTCCCCTCCCTGTCACTAATTACTTCCACAAAACAACACTTACTAAGAGTTTGTATCACCTTGTACTAACAAATGATGAAATACTACACAGTATAACCCAAAGTGAAAGTGTCAACACTCTCAGCCTACATTTAAATGAAGAAATTAAAATCTTCAGGATCCTTAATTTAGCAGTCAACCAGCCACTGTGATAGAACAAAAGACAACAGCAAGGGCAGGGATGTTTTTTTGATGTGAACTTCACTCACTGGGATCCTACTGAGTAACTGCTTAGTTGCAGGTTAATTTTTTTCCATTTAAACTGAAGCCTTCAAGATCTCTCTTTCCCAAAATCTTTGGGATTTCCATAGAAGAGGACTGACAAGACAGACCCAACAAGCACATACACCATGATCAAACATTTGCAAAAGATGTACTTGCACTAACTTCAAATCTCATCTGCTTTTGGGTCAGAGTAGCAGAGGAGATATGACATGGTTTTAAACATGCATTTTGCAACCCGGACAAGAAGCTGTGGGCTGGTGCAGTGCTTTCACTGCTAATAGTATCCAAACTGCAAGAGCCTGGATCACATGCCCAGGTACAACATAGGCCCAGTATGAGAAACTGCTGCTGATTTGCTCATGGAATAATAATAATAAAAATAACAAATCTCCAAGCAAACAAGTAGTAAGTGACAACATGAAAGACAAAAAAGCACCAGTAAACTATGGGAAAGCAGATCATCAGAAAGGAGATCCAGCCTTCCTTTCCTGCTAAATTCTGACCTGTCCTTGTGAAGAGCCTGGACTAGGATCTGCATTTTGTGTCAGGCCTGGATGCAGACAATCACTTTTGTCTCCAGGGACACCTCTGAATTTGCTCAGTTGAGCTTTAATTAGAGCATTCTGCCGTGAGAGCTCAGCTATCTGTCCCAGCAGATCACCATTTCGAAGGAACTCTTCAGCTGTGCTGTTTTTTCCAGTGTCACCTGGGCAGGACAGATTGGTTTTCTCATGGGAACTCTCCAAGTTTTTGTCTGCAGGAGGAACTGGTTGCCTTTGAGAGATGGGGCAGCTCTCCTCAGCTGTGCTCTGTGTCCTCAGGGAGGAAGGCAAGCTCCTTTCCTTGCACAGCTCTCTTTCAGCAGACTGGGAAATGGCTGCCAACACTACAGACACAAAATAAAGGAACAGTGAGGACAGTGACACAAGATCTTCACTGAGGAGACTAACAGTGACTTTACTTCATCAAGTTACTAATAATCAAGCAGGAATTTGAATTGTAGCATCTGGCCTGAATGGTGTTATGGTAGTGATCAAAACCACTCTATGCAGTATCTTGCTGTAAGAACTCACTAGGTGAGTATTTCCTACTGCAAAGTCTTACATTTAAATGATTTCATTTAAGATGGACAGAGTAGCCACTAAGAAGACAAATAGTTTTGAATGTCTTAGCTGACAGATCAAATACTATTTCTTAGTTCTCCATTTTCCAAAATTCAGTTACCTTACCTGATAAACTAAGTTTTTGTTTCAGTTCTGATATTTACATTGGGTTATTAACAAAACTTTCAGGATACTGGAACAAAAAATACAAGAATTTAGCATGATAATTAACTACTTAGCCCCTAAAGAGGAAGCAGTGTGGCCAACAAAACAGCAAGGTATTTTTTTGTGGTCATCATCAGCAAAGAGATAACACACCACAGAGACTCAACCACAGTTCCAGCACTGTCTGCTGTACATGCTAAGCCCACCTTGACTTTTGTGACCAAAACCAGATTTTCTATGCTTCATACACCAAATAGCCCATTCCTTCACAAGCTTTAGTTTTTGCCTCTTGAGCAGAGATGAACAGTTAAAAAAAATTACACTCAAGTGTGTTTTATGAAGCTATGAGCATAAAGAAACATTCATTAAGTTTAACATTTGTTGGGCCACTTAGCATCACTCTTAAGAGAAGAACAATATATTTTAGAGAAATCTTGGAATACAGTTCTGCATTGCTGTTTCAAATGACAGAAGACATCTGACAGTTCTCAATGGGACTGAAACCAGACATTGCTTTTTGTAGATCAAGACCTTTAGTTCATTTCCTCCAGACTGTTTATGTACCTCCTCACAGCACAGCAGCCCACCAAGTGGCTGAACTAGATATAAACTTCCAATTGCCCAGCCAACTCCTTAAAAATCAAAACTTTTGGTTATTTTTATGACTTGGAAAAGGCTTCCAAAACAACAGCTGAAAGGGAGGAAAAAGGAGAAAAGCACCAAAAGCCATTCCTGTACCCTCCTTCTTGCCAGCCACCATGATTCTGGCCATGGATGTAGTTATCTGCCTCTCAACAAGGGTGCTATCCAGGGCCCTGGCATGTCCAGTGGGATGCATGTGCTTTCTGTGACAATTGCAGCAGGAAACAGCTCAGTTTTCAAACCAGAGTGCTTCCTCCTGCTCACTTCAGTGAGGATAAATGAGAAACACCTTCCCTAATCATTCTGATGAACTTTGCTCCTCCCATGAACCAAAACTGAGCTATGGATACTGAGACAAGACTGAGCTACCTGGTTATCTGGCAACACAATTTCACCCAAAATTTGCTCAACCATTTCCTGTGTATGGAATGAAACCCAAGGGGAACCTGGCTCCAACAGCTTCCAAAAACCCCTTTTCTGGGAGGATTGGCTCAAAGCAGGAGCACACAGCCTACAGACATCCTGTTGTGTCTGCAACATTGCAGAACCAGAAGTTCTAGGCTTCTGTGGTCTCACCATTGAAGGTGATGGAGGCTGGATTACACCATCAGCAGATGGAAATCTGAAATGATGTGCTGTAGGTCATTGACAAAGAGCTTCAGCACTCACAGATATGATAATCAAAATGAGTACAGAATAAAATGTCAGTCTGGATTGCCACTGGCAGGACTGCTGCCAGCAGATGGAAAACAGGAAGTGTAAAGGCTGTCCAGCAACAGGCATAGCAACAAAGGAAATGCATATCTGGGTGCAGCAGAAGGATATTCCAGCTATTGGGCCAATTTGTCTAGGCACACAGATAAAAAATTTTCCATGGAAAATGCATCTTCAGAGGTAGTGTGAGATTGAAACAGTAACACACAACACAGACTCCTAAGTCTACTGCAGTCTGAGAGATCTCACCATTCTGGAAATGAAACAATTCCTCACTGCTTTTCTGCTGTGGTGGGGACAAAAGCACAGCTGGCTGGAAGATGTGAGCTGGGAAGCTTCTACCAGGTCTCATATCACTTGAGGCACCTGGCCCTGGGTGAAATGTGAAAGGAAGTTCTTCCTGTGGAAATTTCAGCATATTTTCCCTATTGCCTACTTCAGTCCTGGGCTCAGGGTAGGTCATATCAGGTTTTTCTAAAGAAAAGGACAAAGCAGGGATAAAAGTTAAAGAAATTAACAAAACAAACCAACCAAAAACTACCTATAGTGAAATAGCAGTGTAGGAAAATATCAGTAACAACTCCTATGTTCAGACACTGAAAAGACAGACAAGAATAGAGTACGTTCTACACCTTTCTTCTGGTGTCCAGGTGCAGAAGTCTTTCATTCAAGCAAATTATAAATTTTTACTGGCCATAAGAGCAAGAAGAACTCTTACACAAAGCCTCACAATTTCAGGGCAGTGGCATGAGATCTGTTTGTAGCTCATGCACAAGACTTATAGATACATGTCTTGAACTATCTGAGCTGCATTTGGCAATATTCTCTTGAGAAAATCAACTTATGCACTTGTCCTAATCCCCCATATTATAAATTTGATGGCAACAATGCTGTTAGGAAACCATCCAAGGCTTTTTGAGCTCTGCTGAGCTTACTATCATTTAATTCAAATGAGATGTCTCTTAAGTTAAAAAAAAAAAAAAAAAATTATTCTTCCTTAAACTAAGGAAAATAAGGAAAAGATTTGAAAATTTAGTGCTGCAGAACTGATGAACATCAAGGCTTGGGTGTTAGGTTGGGGGTTTTTTGAGGGGTGCTTTTCTGACAGGATTTTATATCTTGGGGGTGGTTTCCTTTTACAAGGCCTGGGTCAATCACATAAAAAAGGTATGTGGCTTCTTCTGAAGAAGAAAATATTTCCAGGAAGAAAACTTTTAGCTACAGAAAGATTCACAAAACCAACATTTAACTATGGAGTACAAGTAACTCTGAGAAATCTTGGGATTCACAAGAAGTTACTGACCTTGGGAGCAAAAGCAATACATTTAAACAACTGACCAGGAAAGGCAGCTGAGAGGAACTCAGTGTGAAAGGTGGATAACAGGCCACGGTGAATCCTGTTTGGTTAGTTTGGCCACCCATCTACTGGCTCAGCTCAGCCTGTCTCCGTGTCACACAGCACTCAGCTGGTCACTCTGCTCTCACAGAGTCACAAACACCAAGGACACCTCTCTGACTGGCGGCTCCCGGCCTCAGCTGCGGCTGCTCTGGCCAGCAGCGACCTCCAGCGTCTCATGGAAGAACCAACCTCAGACTGCCAGGATGCTCAGCAACAGGGAGCCGACATCCTGATTGTGTGGGGTTTGACTTCTTTGGGTTTCTGGGGTTCTTTTAGGAGCCTCAGAAAGAGACTGACTTTGGAATGCTACTCTCCTCTTTTGCTTGTGCTCACAGCAGAGCCTATGGCCTGTGAATTTACAGAAGTGACATGCACGCTTCTGCGAGAGGAACTTGTGCAAGCAGGCATCTATCAAATACCAGATTTTCCACTACAGGGATAAACCAACCACTCCTCTTTCATCCTTCACACATTCATTGTACATACCCTGGCTGTTTGCTGGGCCTCTGCTTGCAATTCCCAAATGTTTTGAACTTTGTTCTCTTTCAGGTTCTACCAAAGGGAGGCCTTTAAATGCTTGTGTGAGACACATCAGCTTTTCATCTGTTACTGTCATGTATTGCTGAAGCTTCTTCTGAAGGAGGAAAAACAAACCATACACAGAATTACAGAAATTTGTGCTCTACCAACATAAATTAGAAAACTATATAGTACAAGAAGTTGAGAGAAGAAATTTGGCCTCTTAATACTACTGCATGATTTTGCAGGATTCCAGTGAGAATTAAATATTATTGTCTCCATGTTTCTCATTTATAAATAATTTGTTTTGCCTTTCTTACTCATGACATTACTTCCTCTCTAAGGTTTCTTAATTGCGTAAGTCCCAAATGTAGCCATTGATCAAATCTACCTCCACTGGAATCTAAAAAAAGGAAAATGTAGTATTACATCTACTCATTGCTCCAGTAGTGTTAACAGTATAGAAGTGTGAAGGAAGATGCCTAAACTTTTAGATGGATAAAGTAAAGGTCAGTTTCACAGAACAAGCACTTTCTCAGGCTTCGAAGTTAAATAAAGATAAACAAATGACTTTCCAAATATTTCATACCCATACCTGCTACTGTAATTCTTGGGCTCCTTGCTCAATTTTATCACTTTCTTTCTGTTTGTGGTTAAAATCTCCAGAACAGAGCTCAGAATTCTAACACATACTCCTGATGGGTAAGAAGCAAGGGGAGCTCAGTACCTGCATAGTCATGTTTTCTTCCCTTACTTGAAGAACCTCAGCAGTCAGAGCATCAATCAGTTCTCTGTGTTCATTCAACATCTCCTGCTGTTGCTGCCTAATCATTTCTTTCTCATGCAGCTGGATTTCAGCCTAAAGATGGAGAAAAAAATTGAAAACTTACTATAAACCAATACAGACTCATTTGAAAACAGGAATGAGTCATGATGACATCATAATGTAAGAGCTCTTCCCACTATTGCTAAACTTCATTACTTTTATGACAAAATCAAATTGTCCAGCCTTGAGAACTGTCAGAGTTTGTCTTTGATCGTCCAGGACACTGTAGGGAATCCCAGACATCCTTGCTCTTCTGCCTTTACAGCTTTTACAGGATGTAACTAAAAGCATTTTCTCTCTGCACAGATACAGCTTCTTAAGTCACTGAACCTTCATGCAGGAATCAAATAATTCCAGGTGTGCTGATGCTTGTCAGTCTCTCATGCTACTTGTGCCTAATCTTCAGTTTCCCTAATTCATTAATGAAGACAAATTTGACTAAGTAAAGGAGAACTTACTTGCTTTCTAATGTTTTCCATCAGAGAGAAAAAGTTCTAGAAGGTTTCAAAAGTATGATAACCAAACAGCTCTGCATCCACATGATGTGAATGAATTAATATTTTTGAGAATAAATCACAGATACTGGCACTGGACAAAGACAAGCAGATACAGCTTCCTTAAGTATATGAAAGGCAAACCATCAATTTTCTGTTTCCCTTCCAGCTGGAGAGAACAGGGTTTTTTGTATTGATCCAAGTGAAGCATGCTGGCTCAGAAAATAGATAAAAAATCCTATACCTGGCCTCTCTTTTCAGAAATCAGGCAGCACAAAAGAAGCACTTTTACCCTGGTAGCAGTGATGGAGCTTCTGGTGCCTTAGATCATCTGGATGAGCTACTGTATCTACTAATCCTTCACAGCACTAACCTAGTCTTGGAGGAAAAGCTTGCAAGCAGCTCTGTCTTATTTATGCATAGGGAAACCATCAGGGTAACATCTATTCCTATCCCCAGGCAGGATTTAGGTCTGGTATACCCTGAAAGAAGTATTTTCATCCCAGCCCACTGCCAGGTGTGGCTCTGATCATGGGAGCTTTAACTGTGCACCAGAACATGCAGCAGACACGGAGAACAGAGCAGCACAGATTCAGGGAGTATGCCCATTCTCTTTGTGGGTCTGGCAAAGAAAGAGCTCTCTCAGCAGAATGAGGGTGAGGAGGGAATGATTCATTCTAACACTTGGAAGGTGATGTAAAAATTAATTTAGAAACCAAGTCAGATTTATCCATTTCCCTTTAAGAATTTCATATGGTTTTGCAAAGATTTCAGAAGTTTCTTTTTCTCTAGCCTCTCCCATAGTCACTATTTCCTTCTTATAGGTGTTGGTTAGTTAATCACGTAATAAAAACCCTTTCATGGAAGATTCCTGAATTCAAGTTTCTCCTCCTGCTTCTTAGATCAATTTTGAGAATAAATTAGGCAGCACCCTTTATTGCAATCCTTCTGATTTTCTCCAGCAAAACTGGAAGGAGAGGAAGGGAATCTCTAAAAGCTTTGAAACCTCATGAAGACTGACTGTCTAACTAAAATCAGGGGCTTTCTAAATATCCCCTGCAAAGTCATGTTCTTCAAAAGCACTGCCAGTTACAATTCAGGCACTGGAATTCTGCTAACTCTGCTGGCTAGGCAAGACAGATGGTGCAAACAAGTGCTTGATCTATGTCTGGCATCACAGTGACCAAGTTTTATGAAACACTCAAGACAATTTGCTGGGCTTCTTCCCAGCAAATTCTCAAATTATAACTGTAATTAAACCTCCCTGAAAAGGAGAAAAGTCACTTGAGAATATGAATGCAGTATCTATCTCAAGCAAGCCTGAATGCAATTAACCACATTATGCAGCTTGAGTGACTTTGTAATATTGCTTACTTAAGAATTTAGGTAGTAAATTTGTGTGTTGGCAGACAATTATGCAATCAATCAACTTCTGGAAGGATGGAACGGTAACAAGAAAAATTATGAGTAATGTTGGAAGATGTCTGAGGCTCAGGAATAACTCATTTCTGCAGAAAAATTAAAGACAATCTAAATAGGATTA
The DNA here is from genome assembly GCF_028551555.1 of Melozone crissalis. Lineage (NCBI taxonomy): Eukaryota > Metazoa > Chordata > Aves > Passeriformes > Passerellidae > Melozone > Melozone crissalis. The sequence goes on along the minus strand of NW_026535786.1, from coordinate 14,548,529 downwards.
TAACTGCAATTACACAAACTGGATGCTATTAAATTGATGTATTCCTAATAAATAGAAAACATTCTACCGAAATTGTAAGATCCTTCCTTATAACTGCCAAAGAACCAAATTTAATTCCCTGCTTCAGTATTACAATTTTAACAAAAACCAAGCATTATTAAGCATTTTTTAAAAAACATAAGACTTTCTCAGCTGCCATCTTCTGATGGCAGTTGTTTTTCACCCTTGGACTGATTATTTACTATTTGCTTCCAGGACTTAATCAAAGTAAATTCTTCCATTCAGATTAAATACAGAGTAATACAAAGATTAAGTTATTATACATCTGGTAAGAAAAAATAGAATTTTAAAATAAGATCGGCTTCCCCCTTTCAATTATTATACACTCTAAAAAGGAACCAAAACAAGAGAGTCCCACATTCATTAGAGATCCATTACTTTTGCTATGAAATAGAGCATTAGCATTTAGATAATATATTCTGCTGCACCTATTAAGAGTGCAGGAACTGTCATAATCTGGTTTCATATGTCATATAGATCAAATCATCTGTGAGGCACTACTGCCACTTGATAGCTCTGGGATACAGATGGATTGGAACACACTTTCCCCCCCCTTTTCTCTTTTAAAAAAAGCTTCTATATGGCACACAGGTGATCTTCTTTATGAAATTCCATTAATTCCCAGCTGTGCATTGTTATAGTGAGCACTTCAGGTCACTCTTGCTTAAGGTAAAGTTTCTGCTCAGGATGGGAAAAGAGGACTAAGGAATCCCTCAAAGAAAATAGGGGATTTGGGTCCATTGCTCTGGTGACAACAGCATCACCTTTGGGAGGCAAAGGAAGAAAATAAATTTGCAAACAATGCTGTAGTTATTACCCGACTACAACTCTGAGTACATGCAAATAACAAATTTTAAATTATTTCAATTGGTATTTTCTGCCCTTAGACACTGAGAGACTTTCACTGCAGTCAACTCCTCCATTTTCACTGGGGATACCAATTCCTAACAAACCAGTGCCTGACAAACCAAAACTCTTAACTCCCAATTGCATGCAAACCTAGTAATAAGCAATGATAACCAGAGTTCAATGTAAAATGCTTGGAAGCCAGAAAAGACCAAAGTTCCCATCTGTGAAATAACTTCACACCCTTCTTCACTGACTCTCCAGGAGCAGTTCTGAGTCTCACCTCCTTGAGGTAGCGCATCAAGCGACAGAGAGCATTCACCAGGGACAGAGTGAACCCAGACAGGCCCTCACTTCTCTCTTTTTTTGGGACCTCACGACCTGTACATCGCTCATATTCCTCCAGTTCATGCTCTACTTCCTGGATCATGTGGCTGAGAACATCTAGGCTGGATTTGCTGTCCCTCTGAAGGTCAGTCTGCATTAAATTAGCTGGAGAATCACCTCTCTTCTGTCTTGCAGAGTTCTGTTCAGCTTGCTTTCTTTTCACTGAAGGGGTAGAAAAAGGGGTCACTGGAATTTCAATTTGTATAGAGATCTTCACAGTACCAATGAAATTGCATTGTTTATTGAAGTAAATCAAAGGAAATGCCCTCTCTTGCCATAAGATGAAAGAGACCATCAAAGAATGTCCTCTAGTTATTCCAGCTATTTTCAGATCCTAAAAACCACATTTTTTGCTGCCACAGTAGTATCTCTCAAGGACAACTGACTGGTGCTTTTATCTTGGATACGCCTGTTTGTACTTTTCTCCTTTCCAGCTAAATGCATGGAAATAGTTTGCTAATGAAAAACATCAGCTGCTTTCTCATACTCAGTAAGCAACTCTCCTTTCATGTTACAGCTTGCAACTGATGCCAGTCCCCTCATACAAACATACAGAATATGGGGACTGAAATGCATCCTTAATCTGTGCAGCACAGAACACAAATCTGGATCAGAGCTAGACAAGTCCTGCACCGGAGAGGACTCCATGGGCAGCAAGGTGATAGGCAGCCTCCAAGGGCTGTTTTTATGGTTCCCAACTTCCCATGGACTCAGCTTTGCCAATGAACATGCAGAACACAGGGAAATACACCAGACAAGGAGCTGTGGAACACCCAGCCTCAGATATGCTCAAGACTCAAGGACCCCCTCACCAAACTTTGGTATTAGCCCTGCCATGACTCCCAAAAATCCCTTCCAACCCACATTTTCTGACATTAAGAACCTTGGAAAAAGGGTGTTTCATTTTTAAAAGTACTTAACTCTTTGCTGCAATTTGCTTTTGTTTCCTTGAGTTTGGGTTCAGCACTTGTCTCACAGTGTCAATGCAGTCTACAGACTCTTCTTCATCTTCATTCCGAAGTCTTGAATGGGTTCTCTTGATTACACTGGTAGCATTGAGGGCTGATTTAAACACAAAACAAAGAAAAAAAAAATACATGTGAAGTATTTCAGGCTTGTCCTTAATAGCAGTATGTTCTAGAGTACGATTAGAGCTGGCTTTTTAGTCTGAAAATACATCTGAGCCAAATTAGCATACATTTCTGTCTCAGACCCCCACCCAGGAAAGGAACTCCAGACAGGATCCTATGAACAGCTCAACAACCTTGCTGTGATTTGGGAAACCCAACCTGACTGGTCCAATGCAGGGGAAACAGTTGTTGGAGTCCGAGGCACATTTGATTCCTGTGATAAGGTGTTTTTTCTCACACCCTTTTCAGCCCACAATGGAGAATTCACCAAGGAATTTTCTTTTCTCAACAACCGAAGCAGCCTACGTTCAAAAACAAGAATAACAGTGAATTGTAACAGGACAATGGCATGATTCCACATTTTCTGTCTTGACAGAGCTCCTTAAATTATCTGCAATTGCTCAGGTGAGTTCCCTGCACACTTTCATTCCCAGTCTCAATGTTACAACAAGGCCTTTCCCTGGACTTCTGAGATCAGGAAAGGAAGGCAAAGGGGAAGAGAAGGACTAACTTAACTATACCTATTCAACACCCTTTTGATTCCACCTGTTTCCAGTGTCAAGCAGGCGGAAACCTGTATTTGCACTGACCTGTCAGAACTGATCCTGGATTTGAAGCCCAAAACATCATGTTGTCCATCTTCTGATAATGCTTCTTCCTCCTCCTCTTCATTAAGAGCCTTCTCAAGAGACAACAAAGAAAACAAAACAGAATTCAGAAGTTAGAGACCAATTTAAAGGAATTGTTTCAAGAAAAAACCCAAGAACATTTGTTTTAGTCTTCCCTCTGCCAAACATGCTTAAAATAAAAATATCACACAGAAAAAAAATACCAAATCCACATCTATTTGTAGGAAGTTCTGGGGGATTTTAGTCCCTAAGAAACACTGATACTGACAATTGCCTCTGAAAATAACACAGCAAGTGACTAATTTAATAACCAATATTTTCTTTGTATGATTTATATTAAATATGAAAATCCATGCAAACTAGAGGATAAAATAAAAGCTGTTAAGGCTGTACCAAAACAGAGATACAACAGGCAAAAACAGAAAAGCAACCTGAATCCATACAGACATTACAAGCTAAATAACTTCATAATGAGACCTGCAAAATCACATTTATAGTCTGTGTGTAAAATGCAACCAGAACAAAATACAATCCTATGTACTACATCTATAGCTAAATGCAAATAACCAAATTTGGAATTAGGGTTCCTCAAACTACCAAGTTTCTGAGCTGCTGGATAGGTTTCACCAGATAGCCTTTAACTGTGATTTTCATAGGCACCTAAGAAGTCACAGAAGCTTGGCACACAATCAGTAGGTGTTCCTTTTAAAAACTTCAGCTTATCCTGCAGCATGCATCCAGTGACACAGCTTACAAAGATGCTGTAGTTTGCTCCTAATATTAAAAAAATGGCAAAACAAATGCCACACCAAAATACCTAACATAGAAGTACCACAACTCAAATTACAGATATTTTTGCAAGATAGCAGGAACTGGAAGTAGAGAACCGTGGGAATATGACACCATCACTTTTGCTCCCAACAGCCTGTTTGGTCTTCATAACAGGAAAGTTTTCTGGGAGCACCACATGCCTCTTCTCAAACCCTAGTGAGCATTCCTGCTACAATATGTTATTAAAAGAAAACAGAGCACAAAGGCAAACTAAATTAAATTTGAAACAATTTAAAATTTGTTTACAACAAATCTGAATAAATGCAAAATAATGCGAAGTATTAAAAGTTAAACTTGTAGGAGTCATCAAGGCCGTGGAGTGAACGGGGATACAAATGGCTGTGTCCCCATATATGCAGACATAATTGGTAAATCAGAGACATATTCTGAAATATGGCAATTAGTTAAGTGACACAAAAGTTCTTCTCTTAGACTGTAACCACATTGCACTCGTTCTGAGAATTCCAAAATTTAAAAGGGAGGGCATGCTTATGTGAGGAGACATAATGGAATTTGTTTCTCATATCTGAGAGTTAAATCAAAAAAATCATGATTCCCAGAGTCTTACAAAAGAAACTCACCTCTGTTTAATCTGGTCTTCTACGAATGTTATCAACAAAAAACAATTTAGTTCTGCTTGGAAATTCTTATCTTTGCATAGTCTTATTTTGTGCAAACAAAAGAACCACAGGATGTGTATGCATGGAATGAAATATACATTACCTGGGAATCCATGACAGATTCATTAAGGATGGAAAGCTGACTGGGAGGATGACTTTTTTGTACAATGGGTCCTTGAGATGATTCTAGGTCACAGTTAGGAGCCATTGTTACATTAGGAAAACCTAGAGGAATTAACACAGGGAAGAACACAGAGGACTTGGTCTGTACTTATGATGCAGGATTATGTACTGAAAATCAAGCTCCTGTACTTCACAAAAAAGGGGTCACAGGGATGTCACTTTAAATAACAACCAAGGACTGACAATAGGGTTAATTTAATACACTGGGCCACATACCCAGCTTTTGTCCTTCCCACCTGCATAAATTCACTTGTGCAGAAGCAGCTTGCAGGATCAAAGTGACCAGGAACAAAAGAGAATGGCAGCCTACAGAGGAAAAACCCCCTAAGTTTAAGATTTCATATACAGACAGCCAATCCTGCCTTCCAGCAGCACAAGGATCCACAAGCCAAATTAAGAAAAGGAAAAGCTGATATTGCTGATAAATCTTCAGCCATATCCAAGAGCAAAGAGTCAGCTCATGCAGCAATGAGAATCAGAACTATTGCAGCAGCTCAAACTGCTGCTCTGCACAGGCCAGTAGCTTGGCTGTGCAATGGTGAGCATGGAGGTGTTTCAGAGCACATGTTGTGAAATTCCACAGTGGACCAACACAGTGGAATAACCAGCCATCAGTCACTCTCCCCTGCCATGGGAGGTGATAGCCTCACCTGTGTTTCATCCAACAGGAACAGGATCAATCACACCATGTTCGACAATGAGATGAAAGCAGTTAAAAAGAACACTTTGCAAAGCAAGCCTATTCACAGAAAGCAAGGAGATCTCTTAAATGTGCTACCAATAGAGATGAGATGTGCTACCTGTTCGTGTGCGAGGAGCATCCTCAAGCAAATCTTTTGCCACAGCCACAGCCTGACCAGATTGCTCCAATACATCTTGCAAATGGTACTGATCAGACAGAATCTGAAAGTACAGTGCAAAAGGAAACTTTACACCAAGTAGATTGATCCTTTCCTTTTTTTTTCCCCCTGGTATTGTTTCTCTAAACAGTTACCAAGACAACAGCCAACAAAAGAACATTTGCAAAGTTGGTATTGCACAATTAAACCCTAAATAAGATATATCAGAACACCATACTTCATTCAGAGTAACTAGAATTCATACTGTTTTTCTGAAAAATTAAACAGTTATTACTTCTGAGGCCCCCAAGAGAGCACTGACTCTCTTTAGAACAAATCCTTCACTTCCTCTTCTCCTTCCAGCCTGACACAAGAAGCTGGGTATTAACGACATGCTCATCAAAAAAAAGACACATATAGCAATTTAAAAAAAAGAAAGCATTCCTCAAATCATTTGATCTCAATGTTAAGTCATAGAACACTTACCTACATCTGACACCCAAAACATGTACTATTTGATGATATTCAAACCAATTCAAGCAGACTTGTTTCACTCAGTCTTGCCTCCTGAAAATCCTACCTAAAACTTAAGCCACATACCACCCAAAGTTCCAACAGAGATAAACACAGCTGACAACATCTGGCATCAGAAGACATTTTGGGAATCTCCAGAAGATACAGCTTCTGTATTCAAATTCTCTTCCCAAAGTCTCTCCCTAGTATATGAAGTCCATCACAACAGGTTCCTCCTAAGGAAGGATGTCTTGGAGTGCAAAGCAAGAGGCATCCAGTTACCATGAGCCAAATGGAGCTGCCTGGGGATGGGGATTTGTGAGCAGAACACAACTTAAAGCTCCTCACTGATGCCTGGCTTCATTCAAAAGCTGGAAATTGAAAACTAGTAAAATTATATCCCACAACCTGGGGAGAAGGCAGATATTCTTAAACACCTGAGAGGAGATATGTAAGTGACCTCCTTCACTGAGCTGATCCAGAGACTGTGAATACTTCAGAAGACCTCACATAAAAGGCTCATGTATGCCCTCCTACTCAAAATTTGAAAACTGACTGACAATTTTTGCTCCTCCAGGAATCATAAGAAACTGTTTTTAAATTGTTTCACAGTACCCTATGCTGTTATCTCCACAGAGATACCAATGTCCATTGGTAATTTTGCTGGCTTACATTTAGCCTCATACAAAAAATTGTAGGCAATGGCATTTTGCTTGTTTCTCCTCAACCTCCTATTTTACTACATGCTTTGTTATGTCACAAAGCATCCCTACATATCTGACTTTCCATGTTTTCTAGTCTTTTGAGCTTGCATTGCACTGCAGTAAATTAGACTTCTCATAATAATTTAGCAAGTCAGTGAATATTCACCTTTCAAGCACTTCACATATCTCCTTTTTCAGACCACTGTTCAATTTTCACATCTGATACAAACTAAATCTAGTGTTTTCCATTAAGCCAATTTGACATCTAAACAATACAGGTTTTTAGACAAAGTTATACCAGACCGGCAGAAGAAAAAAAAAATAGAACAGAAAAAAGTTTATAGGATTCATTTTCTGAAGGTAATTAAAATTAGAGCGGTGTGTATAATCAGACAAAAATTATCCTGATTAGCTTGTTTCTACCCTCCTCACTAGGATTTTTTTTGGCATTAGCAGGTTCCTAAGCTCTACCCGCCTGCTGAACACATTATGAACATTTTTAGAGCATTGCTCCCAAGGCAGATTAGCTCACATTTGTTTGTGATGAGAAGAAAAAGTGGTATCATCTTATAACCCCTTTAGGCCCATTTACATGGACAAATTCACTGAGCAGTGTGCTTTGTCCCAGTTTAGTATCAGCTACAAATTTCATTAAAAATCACCTTCCCTCTTGTTTCAGATTGTTATCAAAGCAAATAAACAGGACTCATCCTAAAATCTCTCCACTACAGCAATCCATTTACCTCTACTTTTTGGTGCAATGCACTAACATTTTTTCAAAAATAAGTTGCTACAAGACCAATCTGTGTGATACATACAAATTCACAGTCCTAAGTTTCAGAGTAAACTCATTATCTTTTCATTCACATTTTTATGCGGACAAATCTCCAAAATATTAAAATTTTGCTTATCTATTTTGTAACTCTTTAGTGGATCTGTCTGCTCAACACACAGCTACATGAGAAACAAAACTAATAGCAGCACCTTCTTAGCTTTTGTCTGAGTCCTTTGCAGTTGAGCAGGATTCCAGAGGCTTAGAAAGTTACACTCACAGAACTAAAAGATCACCAAGGTAACAGAGACAAGGAAACAATTCTCAGTGGTTGTGCTCTGCTGGAAGACACAGTGTCTCCACAGTAACTCTGAACAACAGGACCTGGCAATTAACAAGATTTAAGTTAGGGAGAAGAGAAAATGGTAACTCTATCTATTTTGTTATTCTGCTTTGGTTTTGTTTCTGTGTTTCTATCTGTTTCATCTTGCTTGGCATAATTTCCTTTTGTCTTCCTTTCCACTGATTCAGAAGTAAACACAGAGTAAACTGAATAAAGTAATCTCAACTATAAAGGGGAAAACCACTCAGGAGGATGTGAGATTTGGAGTACATTTTCATTAGAAACAGTACCAAATATAGAAGACTATTTCCTGAACATGAGTTTCCCATCTGCAAAAGAATGAACTCACATAATAGGTAGCCCAGCCAAATATTATAAAATATGGTCTAATTTACCTTTTCTGACACATAACTTATTTCTGCATGGAAGTATTATTGAAACTAGGCTGCATTAGGGAAAGTCATGTAGAAATTCACAGTGTTTTTTGAATATTCTGCTGAAATATGCTTGGCAGAAAAATACCAAAGTAACAAAAGCCCAAGTCTGAGGCTTAATTAACAAAACAGCCATAATACAAAAAATTCTACTGTGATTGCACAGAAATGGGTCAAATAGAAAACTAGGGAGTGATCTTCAATTCTAAGTATTTCTATTTGTTTGTCTATGCTTGAATGTTTTCAGAGATCAGAAAGAGACTTCTGAAAAATTACAAAAGACAAAACAATGAAGATTGTCAGGGTTAGTCCACTGCACATTTACAGAACTAGCAGATCATGCTTATTTTGACTGCTAAGTGAACACTGTTCATCATCATTCTTTACCAGCATGAACAATTCCCAGTGAGTACAGAGGTCTGAAAGCCAATTTTCAGATAAGTTTTTGTAACACACAGCAAGGAGTGACCTGCCATGTGAAAAAGGAGATCTACCACCACTTTTCAGTGACAGGCACTCTCTGTTAACTAGGCCTAGGTTTACTGCTACAGTTCAATAGTCAAAAGAAAATTCAATAACATATTTACAGTCAGAGCGCTTTAGAATGCTGAGAACAGGCTTTTCACTCCTCAGATGACAAGCTTGGCAGCCATAGCTCACCAATCTTTGTCGTGTCAATTTTCCTCCCTTAACAACTTCTTGCCTCACCTTTTCAGCCCCCTTGGCACTGCACTTTCTCTGTTTAAATAAGCAATGTCCCTCCCTGATAGAGAAATGTTCATGTTTGCATCAAAGAAAAATGCCAGACACGAGGAAGAAAAGGCAAGCTGGCAATAAGAACCCACAGAATACACATACTTTTTACAACAGTTGAACTCTGCAAACAGTTCCTGTTCAGATGAAAAGAGGCCTGCAGAGTTACAGAGGGCACAGCCAGGCAACCTGGGTCAAATGTGCAATTCCATGTAACACATGGATTGTCAGACAGTCTACTCCAATCACTGCATGTGTGCAGCACACACAGCCTGTGCATGTATGAAATCAAGTTACCCAACAAGAGGAGCAATTCTGGCTTCCATGTGCACAAGCAGAATTCCAGGAGTGCTGCAGATCACCTGCAGCAGGCTGCAAGTGCAAATATAGCTCTCACCTCACGCATCAGAGCCAATTTCCTTTTCTCAAAGGAATCCACATCCAGTTGCCTTTGCTTCTTCCATTTTCTGTTCAGTGCTTTCTCTTGGAGTTCCAGATGTGCCAATGCTTTGTTTTTTGATTTGTGTATTTCACGGCGACGGAGCTACAGAAACATAAATCATTTCAAAAATCAATCTTAAGCAAAATTCTCTAATCAGCTCTTCTTGATTTTATCATTCATGCACTGAATATTATTTATGTTAACTTCACACTAGTGCCAATGACAACCTCATAAACATCTACAAGTGCAAAATGCCATCAGTATTGCCATCCCAATCCCACCCAAATTTAAAACAGTTTCAAATGTGAATGGGGAAAGGCTCAATTTCTGTCTGCCCTACACCACTGACTTGGCAAGAGTTTCCTCAGCTGTAAAAGGAGGCAAAACCCAAATACTAGCACCTCTAAAGTGCATAAAAAGACAAAATGCATTTTCCTGATTTAACATTGTCAGTCACAAGACATAGTGTCTCCCTTCTTCTAAAATTAGATTATATATAAATTATATAGTTTAAATACAAATTAAAGAAATTAAATGTGCGAGTGCTCACTAAAGTCTCTAGAACCTATCAAGGCAAACATTTGTGGAATCAAGTCTTTCTCTGCTACTGTGACCATCTGTCCTGACACACCTGTCAAAACTTATACTGCCTCTTCCATCCTGGTAATTAGTGCTATCGAGAAAATGCAAATACACATCTAAATACATGTAAATACACATGATCTGTTTATTGCAAAGAATTCACATACTTTGCAATCAACAGGTCACTCAGTATAAAGAAACTGTGTTAAATTGTTTAAATTAAAATTGAATATTTTCGGAATTAGAAGGCTCCTCAGACAAAGCACATCTTTCAGTCCTTCCTAGCAGATAGGACCTTTAACTAATCCACTGACCTTTCATGCATTTATGTTTTTATGCTTTTATGATGGAACACGATTTATTTAAGTAAAAACTGCAGCTAGTGCTCCCCAGTGGGAACAGGAAACTGAAGAACACCAATTGCTGGACCTGGGGATGCTTAGTATCATAAACAAAAAACGAGCACCAAAGAGACATCATGTTCAGAAGCTTGAAACCGAGATTAAACATTGGCAGAAAACATTCCCATAAGCATGGTAAGCACTTTTTATGTCAGACAACCAGCTAAACGTCCTTGCCACAGGGACAGAGCAGTGAGTGCTATTAAACTTACAATATCCTCAGGAGTTGCACGGTGCACTGTCAAATCATGGACGGTACTCTGCGAATAGGAACCACGGAACACGTCAAAAGTCGTAACTGAGAACAAACTTTTTTTTTAAGTTTTATTTACCCCATAAACAACTTTTAAACTGCAGTATAACTAGCCTAACACTATACTACTGCGCACTTTCATGGCGCTGCAGAGCGTTCCACCCTCGGCGAGGCGGCCCCCAGAAGCGAGACCTGCACCAAACCTGAGGGCGTTCTTTCCCCAGGAGACGCAGCAGGCCTGGTCTCCGCCAGGGCCAAGGAAGCCACAGGGGCCGTGTCCCCGGGCACACGCCGTGTCTGCCCGCCCCAACCCGCACACAGCCCGGGCGTTTCCACGGCGCAGCGCCTGCTGAGGGCGGCGACTCCCCCAGCCGTGGGCAAGGAGGCTCCGGGGCCTTTTTCCCAGCGGAAGCCGCCCGGCAGCGGGGAGCACTTACATCCCAGTCCCGCCGGGCTGCTGCTGCCGCCTTTCTGGGACCCTTCCTGCCGGCGGTGCGGGGCCGCGGCCCGCGGAGCAGCGACATCGCGGCCGCGTCAAGGGGCGGGAACGACGCCACCGACGGCACCGGCTTTGCTCGGCCCGCCCTGAGGGGAGGGGCGGAGCGCGGCCTACTCCGCCCGCCTCTTCCTCCTCCTCCTCCTCCCTCCTGTCCCGCCCCGCCCCGCCCCCGGGCCGCTGTCCTGCTGCAGGAATGGCAACGCAGCTCCTGCGTCCCTCGGGCTTTCGGTGAGGGAGCAGTCTCTGCCCCCGCCCTCCCTCAGGGCTGCAGGGGACACCCCCGCCCCCGCCGCCTCCTTTGAGTGGAGCCTTGGCCGCTCCAGCCCACTCCGCGGGAGCTGCTCCTGGCGTTGTCACTCACCTTCTGTCTCGCCTCACCTTAATTTTTCTACTCGTTCGCTTCTCTAATTGTCCCTCCTCGCTGCAAATATCCTCCAAAGATATCTCTCAGTGTCCCTCTGAGGAAGCCTTGGAATTTTCCCCGTGTGAAAATGTATTTCAGATGCTGTTAACACGTGGTTCAGAACAGAATGTCACACAAGCCGTGAAATTAAGGTGATACGAAATTAAAAAGTGGCCTTTGTTTAAATTTAACAAACAGATTTCATTAGCTGTGCCACCGAGAAAGGGTGTACCTCGGTAGCCACAAGGAATTTATGGTTTCTGTAAAGCAACTGATGGTTCTAAAATGAGTCATTGAGCTTACAGATGGGTGCAACATATTCCCTACAGATTTACCCCAGAATATGCCACAGATCCTCCACTTCCCTCCACACAGGTGAAGATATGATGTAATTACTCCAAAAGGCTACAGTTAACATTTTGTATTACAGTATGAACATAATATTTTGTTTGTGGGAGCTGGAAAGTGAAGGCATAAGGTCTATCAGCTTTTCATTCAAAACTTTTGCCATTTCACCAAGATTTCCTGGTGCTTAGGGTGCCCATCAATGCAATTCTGCCTTTACCAGCATCACTGTAAAAAGATTCATGTGAAGGTGCAGATAGTAGTCGTTAGTGTATTGAGGGAAGGAATTGTATTGCATGTGATACAAAGAGAAGGTGGAAATCACAAAGGGAGTAAAAAGCATTTGAGAAATACTTTCAGCAATTGCCTATTATGAAGTGTGACAAATGTGGAGGTTGCACCTCGAAACCTTCAGTTTCCATCTAGACACTCAACATAGGTACCACATGCACCTAAAAGTGATCAGCAGAGTTCAGCCTGTGGGAAGAGAAATCCATGTGAAGCAATTCATTAATCTGTGTTGGTCTGAAAATTTGGAAGCCAAAAGGATAAATCAAGGGCACATTTGGATTTCTCTCTTCACATGGCTTTAAATTGTCTTGAAGAACAAGGCCTACTGAATAAAAGCAATAAAGGCGTAATTGCATCATCACATCATCTATTTTGAAACCTCTTTAACCTCTCTGCTATTATTAATTACAATCAAATACAAATGTTAAATACCTAATGCAAGCAAATATGATACAAGCCAGAGACAACTCTCATTCAAGCAGTGTATTCTCAGACACTTTGCCCACGTATAAGAAAGGTTGGAGCATGTTTTATGAGATATCTTTAAAGCCTGTCTACATTTCACTTCTCATTATTCTTCACATTGCATTTTCAGCAGAGTCTGAAAATGTGGCATTATCTCTGCAGAAGCTAGCTGAGCATCTACAGCATCTATTAACTTGCAGAGGAGCTTACATAAGACAGAGACTACATATGCAAACAGTAATTTTAAATCATCAGGTTTCCAAACAATTTGGTTTGTTATACATTTTTGCTATTTCCCTTTCTTAGTTAGTATGATTTAGGGAATTCCTTTGTAATATATTCTATCCTGGGTATTTTTGCAGCCATGGTTACCAGGGGAAATGTAGTTTCTTTACTGGTTTAGGGGTGGGTTATTTTTTGTTATTTTGTTCCCAACAGCAATGAGATTTTCTGCTTTTGCGCTATTGAGGGAAAAAAAAAACCAACAAAAAACTCAAAACCACACTGTTGTGAGCCTCTCATCCAGCACAGTTCCTTCTTCCCTCGAGACATTCACAACCCTAGGCTTTATTTATACTGGAAAAATAGGTCCTTTTACGAAATACATGCCCTCCTCACAGCCAGAGACAAGGGCCCCAAGATCATCATCCCCTTTTTTGGAGATTTGGCACCCTGAGCTCATAGGCAGCCCAGCTGAGGGCTGCCCCTCTTCCTTCCAGTGACTTTGGCATCAGGGCTGTGGGAAAGCTTCAGTGAGGGCTCTGCCCCCACAAAAGGCAGCTGCATTTCGGGTGAGGCTGTGGTCCTTGACTCTGCTGGAGCTACAGCTGTGTGGCAGCCCTGTCTGTATCCCTTTGTCCCTGCTGTCCAGCTTCCTGGCCAGTCCTCAGGTCTGCCTCACTGCTGGGGACGTGCCTGCTGCTGATGGGACTGTGTCTGTCCCTGACTGCCATCACCAGACCTGAGTCACTAAGTGCATTGACCTCAGACCTGTCCCATTGCTATTGACTTGTCCACCAGTCTGGACTCTGTTGATTTCATACCCAGGCCTGTCCTGCTTGTTTTGCTCAGGGATGGAGCCCTGGCTGGTGAGGTCCCTGCTCTGCCCCTCTCTCCCCTCTCTGTGTTGAGGCGCTTGGATTCCTGTCCCATAGGGAGCATCTGCCCCTTGCTGGATCCTGATGCCAGAGAACTTTGGCATACACAAGAAAAGATCACTTCCACTGCCTCAGACCCATGGTGTATCTGGATGAGAATACTGCCTCTTAGAGGGATTGGTTCTTTCTTCAAAAGTACACGCTGCCCTTCAAGAGCAACATCCAGGTGTAATGAAAAGGGAAAATGGGCTACTCATCTTTATCAAAGGGTCTGAGTGAAGTGTTGTATGTCAGCCAGCCTCCATTTGTTATCTGGAAAAGTAATGAAACGAGCTGTTTGGCAATCAATGTGTGAGCAACTAAATAACAGTAAAGTGATGAGCAGTAGGCACTCTGCATTTGTCCAGAACAAATCATGTCAAACTAACCTAATTTATTTCTTTCTCGAGATAGCTGATTATTAAGTGCTGAAAGGAATAGGTGAAATATGTTTTGACTCCATAGGGCTTTTGACATTGTCTTGAACACCACTCTCATAAAGGCAAATTTGCCTCAGATGGTATTGACATGAGAAGAGTGTGTGATTAAAAAGCAATTCCCAAACTGGTGCAGTGGATATTTTCCCGTCAGTGGGAAGGTATATCATACAAAGAGATCTGATCTGTCTGCTAGGGTTGTTTGCTTTCATTAGCAACTTGAATGATGACGAGTTGACCTTTGACTTCAAACTTCTGCAAATAACACCTAGTCAAGCTGTATCATACCTTGGAGGCAAAGATTTGAACAAAGGTTTACCACTGCTAAATCACAGAAAGAGCCTCAAAATAGTGAGATGAAGTTAAGATAAGAACAATGTATGACACTTAGAAAACTTGAATTCTCCAATTAAAAATGAGGGAAAATGTGTAGTCTTTGGTAAGATACCATAATGTACATCTAATCAGGGAAATTGAAGAATAACATAACTCTGCATTGGAAAATGTGGACTATATGAGGAGCCACTTTTTTGCCACGAAACCAACACAACTAGAGAGGGACAATGAATTGAAATCCCAATCTGGAATATGCATGACACCAAATGACACAAAAATTATTTGCAGCTGCCATAGCTTCCTTGGCTTGCAGAACACTGTCTGTGCCATCAGTCACGTTGCTCTGAGGAACCAGGCCTGCCTTACCTCCTCCTGTTGCCTGAAGTCTCTTCTCTGGGAGAAGATGAGTTTCCTAGATGTACATGCTAGAGGGCTGCTGGCCCTGGCAGAGGGACCTGTGCATCTGCAGAGAGCAGTGGTGAGGGAAGAGCTGTAGGGCTCAGGAGCCTTGGACTCTGCAGGGTGGGGAAGGGAGGCCACAAGCCTCCCAGTGCCACCACAGTTTGAAGTATCCCAGGACAGGTCATGTCACCTCCTGTTAAGAGGCAAGATAGAGTCATAAACTCTCTTTGTCTGCAGAGCATGATGTTCCAGGCTGAAAGACAAAATCTTTGTGTTGGGTTCTCCATCTTCCAGCAGGCCGCAAGTGGTTTGTTTTGCTCCTAATGATACTTCTTGGGACTCTGACAAAAAGCAGGGTGACTTGAACCCTGCTTCAAGACGAACAGAACTGACACAATTGTTTCCTTTTTTTCTCTTGGCAGAAATCACACAAGGGCCCGGAGATCAAAATGGCAGCACAAGGCATGCTGGCTCATTTTGCTGAGCTTTGCAACTTTTCCTCCAAAGACAACAAGTGATCCCCCAGGAAATCTCTCAGCCTTGAAAACAAAATCTGCAACTTGTGTAAAGCTCCTGGGGCTAGAGTCGCTGAAGTTGGAGACTGCAGGCTGACTTTATAAAACTGTGGCTCCTGAAAGTTTATCCTCAGGATGAAGAACCCTTCCGATTGCTTTATAAGCAACACTCCATTTTCTCTGACTTTAAAGTGCATCCCTATACCGTGGGATCTGACACATTTCCTAGGTGTGTTTTCAACAGAAGACCATAGGAGCATTAAGCCATGAGAGAGAGATCCCTTGCCTTTTCACAGCCCAACAGTATTGCTCTCATCTTGCTGAAAAGGTTAAGAGCATTGCAGTGTGGTTTGTAGCCAGGTCCATGGATTACGCAAAGAAAAGATGCACCAAGCCATTTTCAGATTAATGAAATTACATTTTCTGCTGCTTTCCACACCTTTAGGCTTTCGGATGAGAAGCCAAAACTAAAGGTTAGGGAGCGCCCCATACAGGATATCAGGTGCGACCTGCAGCTCCAGCAAGCCGGCAGAATATGGAGCGGGGACGCCCCTAACGCGGTGGGCAGGGAGTGTCGAAGCCCTGCAGATGCTGATCCCCATGTGCCTGACGATGCCAGCGTGTCCCTGCGCTCACGGCACGGCTCCCCAGTGGGAAAAGCTCCCTGACAATCGGGCTGCTAAGCCGGACTCAGAATTTGGGGCCGGTCACAGAGAGGAGAGAGACCCTCCTCCCCTGGGCTGGCCAGCCCGCCGGCCGGCCTCCCTTCCCCTCCCGTCCCCGCCCCGCCGGCCGGCGGAGGGTCCTTCCCCGGGGAAAGTTGCTCGGCGTCCCCCGGGCGAGGGGCGGGGGTGTGCGGCGCTGCCCCCGTCGCCTCTCGCCCGTGTCACCGAGCTATTTATTTAAACCGCAGATAAAGCGCCTCGCCCTGCCGGGGACACGCAGTCCGGGCGCCCGGCGGGGTGGGCAGGAAGGAGCCCATGGCCGGGAGGGCAGCCCCGGCCCCCGGGGCTCTGCTCTGCGCCCTGCTCTGCGCGACAGCGGCGGCGGCAGCGGCGGGGGGCGGCCCCGGGGACAACCCCGCTCCCGGCGCCTTCGGCCACGTCTACCGGGGCGCCGTGAACATCAGCTCGGAGCACGTCTACGCCTTCGCCTACCGCAGCGAGCCCGGGCAGGTAGGAGCGACCCCCGGCGCGGCGAGCACCGCGTCCCGCTGTCCCTCTCGGGTGTGGGGTGTGTGCCGGGGAGCGACCGGCTCCGCCGTGGGGGAGCGGGCCGGGCTCCCCCTCTGTCCTGCCCGCATCCTCCCGCCGCCGCGCTGCTCGGCAGCCGCAGTGCACCTGCGGGCTCCTTTCCTCCTTCCTTCCCGGGGCTGCCGGCTGGGAGCGTGCCGGTGTCCCAGGGGGGGACAGGGCAGGTGGATTGGTGCCCCCCACCGCCAAAGGGGGCTTTGGTATCCAGCAGTTCTAGCAGCAGAATGCGATTGAAGTCTAGAAGACAGTTGTGAGGGTAATAGTACTACATTAAAAATAATTTTTAAAAAACAATACAAAACCCACAAGCCAAACTACAAAAAAAAAAAAAAAAAAGAAAAATAGAAAAAAAAATTGTATTTGCGTGTGCACTTAATAAGCCTTCTTAATGCCGTTTTCCCCGCTGTGCATTTTCTTAGGATCAGAGTGCTCTCCCCTGGTAGCTTGGGAGGTGAGGCAGGGCTGTGCACTTGAGGTGTGTCATGAGGAGGATGCAGGGCAGGGTGGCCAGGGCCATCCATGGCTGGTTGATGGTGAAAACAAACCTGTCCTCTATGTATAACCAGTTATTGTGGGTTCCCCCCACCCCACTTTTGTGTCATGTTTATCTCAAGTAGCTAAATGGTACCTTGGAAACTCTGCCTGCCTCCCCCCCCACCCCTGTTTTTTGGATTTGGTGTTAATTGATGAGTAAGATGATCTGATGTACCAAAAGATGGTGAACTAGGTGGATGACTCTTCCCTCCTGTCCTCAATTGCACAGAGCAATAGAAGATGGAAGCTGTGGCTTTTTCCCACACTGTATACTATACAATAAAATGCACCTGGTATTTATGGGCCAGCAGTTGGGTGTCTGGGCTATGATGCAACTGAGCCCAGCCTTACTTAACTGTTGGGTGTCACCAGTGATCTCAGGAGGTCTCACCCAAAAGCACACTTTGGGATTGAGCCTCCTTTTGGAAGCTGGTCGAGGTGTAAGTTAGGCTTCTTCAGGTGTTACAAATGTTGGGTATTACCATGAGGGCCTGTTGGCAGTCAAGATGTTGTCTGTGGCTTGTTAGCAGAGACAGCACAATACTGACTTCAGTTAAAATTAACCTGGTTCCTTCAATTTAAGGTGCTCTGTGAAGCTGTGTGTTTTTTTGCTGGACACCTCTGGAAAGAAAGCTTTCCCTCCTGGAGAGCTCCAGTGGGAGGAAGCACAGGGCTGCTCAGGGGTGTTTGCAGGTACCTAAATGCAACTTCTAGGCTGCTTCTAGACACTGAGCTCTTCCTGTAGCTGTGAAGTACAGATTGCTCAGTACAGACTGCTGCCTTACTTAAGCAGGAGCTCTAATGGACTAATCTCCATGGTCCTGTGTGCTGGAACATGAAGTCTCTGCAGAGATAGGGTCAAGAGCATATCTAGGAAGGGAAAATTCGTGTTTGAGATTTAATATTTTTTTCAATGCAGAACTCACCAAGCACTGCCATGAATATGCTCAGAGGGCCATGCAACCAACTCCTGCTAGAAAAAGTGTTTGGAAGATAAAAACTCTTTATTTAAGGATGAAATTTCATAGGAAGTTTTCTAATGAGGGATGCCTAGAATCAGGTTCTGATTATAGAGGAGGCTCCAGAGAGACTTTATTATGGCCTTTCAGTATAAAAAAAGATTATCAAATGATCGAGAAGAGCCTTCTTCATCATAGTGACAGGATAAGGAGCAACAGTTTTGTACTGAAAGAGTGTCAATTTGGGTAGGACATAAGGAAGAATTTATTTTATGGTGAGGCACTGGAACAGGTTGTCCAGAGAAGTTGTGGATACACATAATTGGGTGTGTTCATAGTCAGGTTGGATAGGGCTTTGAGCAACCTGATCTAGTGAAGATATCTCCCTGCCCATGGCAGGATGTTTGCACTGGATGATCTCTGAAGATGATCTTCTGATTCTGTGACTCCTCACTGAGCTCTGCAGGTGCCATTTCTGAGATCAACCAGCGGCAGCTGGGAAGAAGGTGGCTCACCTAGCTGGGGATGGCTGTGTGCAGCCCCTTTCCCAGCTGCAACCCTGAACCCATGAGAGGCAAACATGACTGGGTCTCCTCTTGCTGGCATGGTCAAAGGCTGACCTGTCTTGGTGTTCCTGTGTCTCCCTGTTGTTGAGAATTGCTCAAGATTTAGAAGCTTGGTAGTGGAAACCTTGGCTTGGCTTTAATGACCAAGTTCTTGTGGGCAGGGTTTTCTTATGCAAAAGTTGGGAAGGTGTTTAGTGACATGCTGTCTTCTTGGTGTTGAGTCTTGTGAAGCAATGCAAGTCCTGCAAAAATTCATTATATTAGTCACTGCCTTTTGCTACAGTCTTAAGCCTTGAACTCCTAGTGAGGGAATACCAGCCATTGTTTGCCAGTTGCCTGCCTCTTGTGAGCTCTCTGCTCTTCCTGGTCTTTTTGTCTCTTCCTGTCTCTGTGCTGATGGCAGTTTAGCCAGAAGCCTCTGATAACTCAAGGCAGATACCACATGGGTAATTAACCTTAGTTACAGAGAAGTTAATTGAATAAAAAGAGCATTCCCCATATGGAAGGGCTGCAGTGGATGAGTTTAATTGCTTTCCCCTCTGAAACAAAGTCAAGTCTGGAGCGATCTGGTTCTGAAAACAGGAATTTGTTTTCATGATGCTGTAAATTCTGCTGTTTTCCTCTGTACTTCTCTCTCTTATGAAGCCAGACCTACAAAGCAAGGGAAAACTTGCAAACAAGGACAAAATGTGAAGGTCGGCTTGTGATCCATCAACCCTCTCTAAATTTTCTGGTTACTGATGTGCTATGGGTGCACAGGCACATCTGAGAATGCATCTGAATAGAGCAGTGCTTGGATGTTGGATGAGAGAAAGGAGGGAACAAGACCTTTCCTCCTGTTTGGTGCTTTAGACTTGCTGCTTTCTGAAAAGTGTTGTGCTTGCCTGATCTCAGAGGATGTTCTTCATCCACATCATCATCTTTACTCCTTGGAATATGGAAATGCATGCAAGACAGGAGGGAAAAAACGAGTGCCATGAGAGTATTCACAATCAGATAGATACAAGGTGAAGAAACCACAGCTCCGGGCTCTGCAGCAGAGCTGCTCTGAGACATGTGGCTTCCTCTCTGTACAACTTGTGGGTAAAATGAAAATGATGATACATGTATGTGAACCAAACCACCTAGCTGAAATTTCTGTGTGTAAAACATCTCTGTCTGTGGAGGGGGAAAAGCCTTCCTATGTGCTGTGCAGAAACACTTGTCTTGAGGCAGGAGAGCTGGCAGTCTTTTATGTACTCGGATTTAGGCCTTAATTGCTGAGGTGGAAATGTGAAGCTAAATCTGTGCTGAGAAGTGCAGACACCTCTGCTTAGTCTTACTGCTAAGACTAAGGGGGTAGTCTTACTGCTTTTTGAATTCCCTTTTTTCTCTTCTAGCTGCTCTTTGAAATTTCCCCCCTGTACAGCTGTTTGTTTAGTTTTTAACTCCAAGAGTAAAAAAATATAGTAATAAACCAAACTGTGTCACTTGTTGCTAAGCCCTCATGCTCTAACAGCAAAGGCAGATGTGCACTGTTAGATGTCTGGTGAGCAATTAGTTGAGCAAACAGCGTTATTTTATTTTAGAATTATTTACACTGGAGACATCCAGCATGAGGGTAAAAAACAAGCACACTCATTCCACATGTTCAACATGTTCCTGCTTGGGAGGGAGAAAGGAAGGAGACCTTTGCTGATTTGCTGGAACTGCATGTGCAGTGTGTTCCTGCTCAGAAGACTGAAAAAGTGCTGTAGAATGTTTCTGCTGGATTTACCACTGACTGGAGAAGGCTTTATGTGACAAGTAAGAGAGCCTGCTTACTTCTGTGTTTGCAGTAATACCAGGGTTTTCAGAAAGAATAGTGTGTGTGTGAGTACTGATGGAAATCAAAGTGAATGAGACTTTCCACCACTGTAGGATCTGGCAGTTGTAATGGTTAATTTGCTGAAAACACAAATTGTACTAATATTGTGCAGGTTGGTATGTCCTGTACCAAAGTGTATGTAGGTAGTCCAGGAGAATATAATGAGAAAGAAGACAACCAAAGTTCTTTTTCCTCATTGGAGCTCAGGTCAGCTGAATGTATGATTTGGGAAATACTTGCACTATATTTGTAAAACCAAGTATCTCTGAAGAGAACAAGTTTCCAACTTTCCATTTGTAGGCAAAGCTGCTGCAATCCAGACACAGTTCTTGGACATTCATGCAGTACATGTTGGTTGCGATGAGCTTGGAAGCTGAGCCTATTTTAAGAGAAAGAGTGGGTGCTATTTCCCTCCTCCTCCCTTGCCAGGACTAGGAACAGAGCCCCAGTCCCAGTTCCCATATGTCTCAATTTACCATAAATTGTGATTGACAGTTGATTAATCTGTGGCTTCACTGCTGAGCAGTTGTGCAGTGTGAGGATGTGTAGCCCTGGAGTGTGTTGAATGTCTTGTCTGTGAAGTCTGTCTGAGGAGTGATGGGTAAAAAGTTACCTTCAGTCTATGAGAGGCTGTGTGCTACCAGGGAGGGTTGCTACTATCATTACTCTTCGTTTTTTCAGAGTTGCAGATAGGAAAAAGTTGATTGTCCTAAAGAAAGAGTAGTTTCAACACTAGCAAGAAGATCAGAAGTCCTCCAATTACATGCCTTAAGTTTTGTGACCAAGTGCCTTTTCCAGCCAAAGAGCACAATGCTTTAGTGTTCCTCTGACCTCTAGTGAATGGGTCTCGTTTCCGAGGTGTGGATGGTAGTTGCACTTGCTTTCCTTTAGGCAAGAAGCCAGAACCTGTGTGTTCCTCTGGAATTGTGTGATGACTCACACAATTGCTCAGACTAAAGCCATATGTCCTAGCTGCAGGAAAACTCCTTGATTTGCTACACAGGGCAATCTGGTTTAATAAGTAGCAGTGATCAAATCTATGTTTGCTGTTCTCTGCTGTTTGACATACTAGTGTAGGTCTCACTCCAGCAGGACCAATGTCTATTATAACAACTCTAAGAGCAATTTTTTCACCTCTTGTTTCTGAGCTGGCTTTGGGTTTCACATGTAGGAACCTTCAGGCTAAACTACCTTGAAGTATTCCTATGGTGTCCTGCACACGTTCTCCATAATGTTAGTCTTGGCTTCAGCCCAGCTTTCAGTCCACAGCTACACCATGCGTGCAATAAAACTTTAGTCTGCTGTTTGGAGAAGGCTGAGCCTGGGCTATAGTGAGGACAACAGGCTGAGTTCTGTCTTTCCTTAATGCTGAGTGGAAGCCCACCAGTTTAGCCACAAAGATGCAGGTAAAAATCAAAGAAATTGGCAAGATTACAAATAGTTGCATAAGAAGATCTCCTGATGTCGGTAGAGCTGCTGTTATTACAGGATCTCCAGGGCCTGAACACTATTGCTCTTTGGTTGCTGGCTCAAGTCTGTTCACCACAGGACCCTGGAAGAGCTTCAGCACACCATTTCTGGAACCTAATAGTAAATGTCTTATGTGACAGGAATGTAGGCACGATGTCAAGTCCAAAAAAAATCAAAGCAAATTATAGTATATGGTATCTGAAGCCAAGCAAGGTTCAACAGAATCCCTTTGGAGTAACTTTTGTGTATATAATTTATATTTCGTAAAGAAAACAGGCAACCCTAGGAGGTGACAGCGTAGGCAGTGTAGAGCTCACAGCACTTGGAATGTGCTTGCTGTTTCTCAGTAGGTTCTTTTGAACACTCCTCACCCTGCCTAGGGTCACACAAAAAGCTTTTGCTTACAGGGGAAAACAAAAGCAAACTATGAGAGAAATTGCATGGGGATCTGCTAAAAACCCAAACTTGACTGTTGTTTTTTGCATCAGAAAATACATTCTTGAAAACTCTGACAAAAGTGGGATATCTTAGTTGAAAGAACAGTGTGGGATGTGGCTTTGCATTGGGCTGGGGATAGAAGCAACTGAGATCCCCTCAAACTTGAATTATTCTTTATCTTTCTAGGATTTTGCACTTTGTGGGTTTTCCTACCTAGGAGGCAAAAAGAGAATGCATCTTGACAGAGGCTATCAGTTTGCAGGCTTTAGGGGAAAAAACTGAAAGCTGCTCTGGTTTCTTGCAGGGTAGCCAGCAGACCTTCAGATGGTAACTGTGGTGCTGGCAGGATTTTTATTTTTATTTCTAATGTGTAAGCTAATGCTGTCAAGCTCGATAACTTGCCCTTGAACTAAAGGATCTCTTTTGAATTCGAATGTTGTTCTAAATCTTAGTCATTCTCTTCTTGTTGGGCTGTCATGTTTAAAATCAAAGCTGATCAGGTTTTGTTGTTCCCTTCCCATCCCCAAGATGTTTAGATTAAAAAAGAAAACAAATTCTGAATTGAGGAACTTCATCAAAATGCCTCTCCTCAGTTTGAACTCTTTCCAAGAACAGTGCAGCAATTTATTAGACATTTGCATTGTAAGTAGAGGCTGAAATGTCCTCAAATAACTTGTGCAGAAGTTGTTGGTAGGGAGGTAAGCTTTCTCTGTATGGACCTCATCTGATATTTCAGGGGATATTTAAGGAATTGAAGTGCAGACTGTAAAAGGTATATTGCAAGGGTGTGCCATCTGCTCCGTTTGAAAATATAGTTTAGTACATTTGCATAAGCAAACATAATTTTGTGCTGTGTACACTTGGAGAACCACAGAGGATTTCAGAAACAGCCTTCCTTAGTTTTTACACTGATATTTTTCTTTGAGCATAGAAATAGCTACTTCAGAGTAGTTTAAAATAAATGGAAAATGGTTTTAAAAAAAGACATCATGCATTACAAGACATAATTCAATCCACATCCAAAGTGCTGAACTTCTTCACATACTGAAGTGAAGAACTTGGGAGCCAAGAAAGAACCAGGGATCTAAGTTCTGACAGCAAACCCTGGAGTTAGTGCCAGGAGCTTGGAGTTACACGGTTATGATTTGGAAAGGTTATATACCATTTTGTTTCAAGGGTTGGCCTGGCCCAGAGTTCCAGCTGCTGTGGTTTAGGAAGATGCAATTATTGCAGAGTAGTTTGTTCCTTAACTTACTGTTCAAAATAGGATTTTTTATTTTTAACATCTTTCTGAAGTCTGAGGGTGTTCAGAAACAGGTACCTATTTCATCCAGCATAGCAACTCCCACTTTATCCTTCTGGCTGTCCTGGAGACTCCCTGGCGACATTGGTTAGAGGACAAAACTTCGATAATGGAAAAAGATAAATATTATCATGTTTTATATTTGTCTTACTTCCATTTATGCTTCACAGATACTGTTGCAAACAAGTGAACTCATGGGAAAGTCCACGGCAGACTGTAAATCCACACAGCACATTTGCACAGAGTGAAACATTTAAATGAAAAATACTAATCCTGGAGCAGTTATGTTAATGTGTCCAAGGGTGTGCTTGATGTACCCAGAGTCTGTCTCTTCATTTATGCTGCTTCAGGTGTTTAATACTCCTGGCAGAAATGCTGGAAGAAAACTCTGGGCCAAGGTTATTTGACAGATTGCTTTTGGCAATTAAGTCTTATTGACATTGGAGCGCAGAGACAGAGAAAGGCTGAAAGGGAACGATCCCCTGAGCTCCACTTGTTCTGTTGTCAGCCAGGAGCAGTGCTCACATCTCCTGGGACTGCAGAAAAGAGATTCTCTAAAACCTGTCAGCGTCTCAACTATTTTCCTTCCGGGTCTCAGCTTCCCCCATTGCCTCACCAGTGGGAAGATCAGCAGAGCTGGTGCTGGTGGAGTATTCATTCACTGCCTCGATTGCTCCAGTCCATCTGGCTCAATCCTACCTCACCTAATTTCAGGGTCTGTATAAAAATGAAGCGCCTCTTTCTTATGTAGCAGCCAGCATTAGCAGTTCAGTGCCTTTTGCACACGTATCCAGTGCTGAGGCCTTTCCTTGGAGCAGCAGTGAGTGTTTGCCTGCCGGATGTTCCCTGCCCACGGGCCTGGCCCTGTGCCTGGCAGGCCCATGAGCGCTGTCGCAACGCGGGCTGGTAATCCCAACAGGCTGCCAGGGAGCGCCTGGCGTGTGGGTGCAGCCCTGCTGTGACTCAAAGGCTTTGCTTAGCAAGAGCTTTTGGAAAGGAGTCCATGGTAAAGCCCTTGAAAACCTTTGCTTGCAGCACAAGGTGTTGTTGCAACCTCCTGCCTTGCCCTTAAATTCACATCCCCACAGTCTTAAGATGATGTGTGATCTCTGTGGAAAATGCAGATTTAATTATCAGTCCAAAGATTCTTTCATGTCAACAAGAGCCTGGTTTATTTTGCTTAATGTTTGCAGCCATGTTGGTTCTGTTCAGCTGTGCAAATCTGGGGCTGGCTCCTTCTGCCTGTTCCCATCTAGAGAATGGAATTCAGTTATACTTTTTTTCTTTTCTTTTCTTCCCTCCCCCTATCTCCATGGTGGTGGTGGAACTGAAGTACAAATATTTGTCTTTCCTGGTCTAACACGTTTTTATGCAGAGCTGAGAGCTCTCTCTTTATTCAGCTGTCTTGTTGCTCTGTCCACCTTGAAACACAGGAGAAACTTCAAGGTCAGTCATCTGAGAAACAAAACTATCACGAGCCTACTGGTGAATCGCCCCTGCACACGGCAGAGCCTTGGCACTGGGAAGGAATGTGAGGAGCAGAAGTCTCTGAAGCACTCCTGACCCTGCCTCAGCCCCACAGCACAAAAGGCAGCAGTGTTTATTGCCGACAAATATTTGTGCAGGGCCTGCCTTGTCCAAGGGAGCATTTGGTACACAAGTTTGTTTCCCAAGATGATGGTTTCAGCTTGGAGGCTGCAGATGAAGTCTAGCACTATAATACCAGTAGACCCAGCCTCCTGCTGAGAGTGTACAAGGAAGGGGAAGGTGGAACCAGTTTTCTGTGGGGCTGGTAATGATCTCCTCCAAAATGAAGTTCCTCAGCAGTGCTGGCAATGCAGGAGTGATAGCAGTCTGGTTGACCCTGTTTCTGTCCAGGCAAAACTTCCTTCTCATCTCACCAGTGCTAAGTGAGTGGGGATGGATGCAGAGAAGGCTCATAGTGTTTGTGATGATTATAATTTTAAATGAAAACACTGGTTTTTCACTGGAGTTCCTCTTGTCTCCACATCAAGTTTTGTGTTGGAAGGGGGAGGTATGTGTGATGGGAGCAGTGGTTCTGTATCAGGGAAGGGTTCTTGAGTTAGAACTGCTTGTTTTTAAAATGAAACAACCTTTGGAAAGGTGTGGAGGGGGAAGCATGTTTGAAATAAATAAATCACTTCTTTTTCTTCACCTCCTACTTTTTTCACTCTTGTAAAAATATTTTGTTGAAGGCAAATGCCAAATGACTTTCAAAGGGGAAGATGGGATTAGTAGCATTGACTCAATAGTGAATTCATTAAATCTGTAGCATGAGACTGTGTATGTTGTCTATATAAAGGCAAGAGAATCTAGAAGCAAAGCATGGATTACAAGTTTAAGGTAGGTCAAAGAGAAGAAGGCCTAAAAAATCATAAACATCCATTCATAGGTGTTATATTTTTATCCCTGTCCCTTCTGATGCTCCTGCTAGACAGCTCATCCTGCCAGGGAAAATGCCTTTCTCCAAGACACTAATTAAGATTCCTTCTAATCTGTAGCACGAGATTGGAGAGTGAGTGACAGGAGATGAAGAGATGCCCTGGTTGCAGTTAAATGGTAATTCTTCCTGGACTTTCTCAAGCTTCCTCATAATTGCACCTACATTTTTCTGGACTTATGCCCAAGCTTATTTCCAAGTCATCAACCATTAATTGGGAACTTCTTGTGCAGGTTTGGCCAGAAGGCAAATCCCACCTGTTTTGTTGCAGTGTTTGGCAGAAATTGCTGTCGTGTAAGAAAGATGCCTAACAACCAAAGCTGTTGGCAGCTGCTGCTGTATCCCTGAGATCCTGCGAGGGGAGAGCAGAGCTGCACCCTGGGATGGGGATCTGCCCACAAGAGGCCCTGTGTTGCTGTGGGGATGGCAGCAGGATACATAACTAGATGGGCTGGAACCTCGATTGCCATCTGTCCAGCTTCTTAATCACCCTGTTTGTTTCCTGGACTTTATTAAAAGATATTGATGGGGTTACACTCAGCGTGATGCTCCAGATTGATCTGGGTATGTGCAAATGTAGTAGGAGCAGAGGTATTCATTGCAAGTGAATTGCTGGTATATTGAGGTGAAATTTAAATTACATTGGGATCTTCTTAACGAGCTGCTCTGTAAGTTTTGCTTCTGACTTTCTGATGTACCTCTCTGTTTGAGTCACCCTGTTTGAATGTGGCCTGGGAAGAAGCTTTGCTTGTGTAGAGTGCAGAGAGGAATTTAGAGGGGGAAAAAAGTGGGATCCCATCTGTGAGTCCATACTTAGGCCACAGTTGGTCCTGCCTTGATGCAGCTTGGTGTTGCCCCAGATATCAGACCAAAAAGAGCTAAAGGCACCTGAATATGGACTTTTAGGGGAGCAGGGCAAAGAAGCTATAACCAGCTGTAACAGAGAGCAGATACAGAGTGCTGAGCACAGTAAGGATGTAGAGAAGTCATTATGGTAGTAATATGGCATATACCAGTTTTCTTGTGGGTAAATGCTTAGATTTAAAAGAGTATTGAGCCTTGAGACTCTTACCTCCCTCTCCTGATATTCCTATTTCCTACACATATTATAAGATAATGGAATCTGCAGCAAAGCTGAATAAATGTTGTAGGTGGTGTATAGTCAGCTTAGCTTTGTGGAGAGAGGGGAACCAAAAGAGGAGTCTGGCTGCTGGATCACAGCAGAGGGAAGGGACTGCCTTCCACTTCACAGACTTTTCTCTGTCAGAGCATTAATCACCAGTGCTTTTATTTCCCTTCCCTTGTGCTTCTCTAGAATAGATGGGAAACTTTCTTTTCTTACTGAGAATGATCAATCACCATAACAGGTCTCCCAGAGAGGTTATGAAGTCTCCATCCATGTTCAGCTGGCTCTAGGTGATCCTGCTTGTGCCAGTTCTGGTGGCCCCAGTATAAGGAAGCTATGGACTTTCTGGAGTGAGTCCAGTGCAGAGCCACAAAGCTGATGAAGGCACTGGATGGAATACCTCTCCCTTAAGGAGAGGGCTGGGAGGGAGCTGTATTCATTTAATGTACACATACTCATGTACAGTTAAGAAAACCTGACTATCTGCAATATATGCATAACTCATGTCCTGGGTTACAGTCTGTATTTGTGCAGTCAGTGGAGAGGAGAATTTCCCAATCTCTGGCTTGTATTTATGGATAGTTGAGGATGCATGAGCCAGTAGTGATATTTGCTGTGAGTTTGATGTGAGCTCCCCATTGCATTGAGCTGATTGTGCTGAGCCCTGGAGGGTTCACAGAGCCATGTCCAGCCTGAGGCAAGCAAGAATCACTTCACCTGTGGAGGTGGGCTTGCTTGGACTGTTTCATGGGCAAAAAGCTGCTGGACAGGCAGCTGAAATGTGTCCTTTCTGCAGTGATAGTTGTTTTCCCCATGGGTGGAGAATTGTTCCATGTCCTTGCAGGAGACTGGCTTGACCATTTTGTCTTCATGCTCCTTAGATTTGTTTTCTTGTTCAGTTCCAGTTGCTTCCTTCGTGTCCTCACTCCCTGTCACAGCAAACACCAAGAAACAAGCAGCAGCTTGTTCAGCCCAGTCCCTCTGTGTCCAAGTCACACCAGTGTGCGCTGGCTTGGCTCCCTTGGGGCAGCTGCAGGGAGTGAGGAAGCCACCAAGTTATCTTCCAATGTAGTGACACCCTTCAGGTGTTCCTTGTGTGTCTTGCTTTGTGCTGCTGTTTTTCTTAGCTTTGTTTTAGCGCTTTATGGTGAAATATACTTGGAAACAAAATTGCATATATAGTTCTTGTGACTGGAAGGAAAAACTGGAAAGCAGACCAGAAGAACTTTGCAAAGGTTTAGAAGCCAGAGGGCAATGAGAAAGGATTCTAATGTCTGCCCTCCTATTTCAAGGGAGTTTTAATTAAATTATTTGGGTTTTTTGTTGTTGAAGACCTAATTTTTTTAGGAGTTGGTGGCTGTTGCCTCTGTATTATGGTAATAATGTCAGGAAAACTGATGATTATGGCTTTTAGGAAGGTGTTTTGTTCTACTAGATTCAACTCTCATGTGAGTCAAGAATCACCAAACAAGAATAAATAGGAAATTTTCTTTTACTTGGAATTGCAGAGGTAAGTAATTTCTCTGAAACTGGTGTACCCAGGGTAAGAATAAGTTGCTGTCTCTGATAACTCTCCTCCTTCTAGCTTCCTAATTCTGTATGCTCTTTTCAGAATGTGCTACCTCCTTGACCCTTTACTCTTCTTGGAGGGAATAAAATCAGAATATCTGTGAGAAGCATTTTACTGATCTAGTGAGAGTGAGTCTATTATAATCTTTCAGGATGTGGCAGGTTTAAAATGTGTATGTATTATATACTTAATATGTTTTCATTATTTCAAGGCCTCTAGTTGAGATGGACTGTTTCTTATCATATGATGAGTTATGAACTCTTGTATTTTGTATTCTTCATCAGTGTCTACAGTTCTGGAGAGGGAGCTGAAGGGATGCTGTTTTCAAATGGAAATGGTGATATTTCCATGTGGTACAGACAAACTTCTTGCTTCTCAAATAGTGAACTGAGGTTGTGTTACACCACAGCTGTCCTACTTCTGCAACCACATGGTGGCCAATAATAATGTAAGGAGAAATTTCAGTTGCTGGTGCAGTGGGCTGCATTAAAACATTTCTCACAAGCAGCCTTTCTTGTCCACTTGAGGGCAGTCAGCAGTATATTCCTGTTTTGTTTGGTGTGATTATGGTCATATTGCAATTGTTTACACGAGAGCCCGCTGCTAATCTGCTTTTTCATCCTTGGCTCTTGATGTCATCTTTGTGACTTTCCCAGTAATGTTGTTTGAGTTGGGCACATAAGAGTCTTGGCAAGAAAATTCTTAGTTGTAGCTTTGAGTCTTTGTCTTGTGTGTCCACATCTGCTTGCTTAATTTTTGTAAGGTAAGTTATATAGGTTGCTCCCAACAGAAGCTGCTGAACTCTCTTATGTATTCTGCATTTGTCCACTGACCTGGGCACAGGGCTGTGATTCTGGACTGCAGCATCAGCAGAGAGGCACTTCTGTAAATGACTTCTGGGTCTGAATAGTTAGTCTGGTGATAAACACTGCTGATCTCCCTGTGCTTATTGTCAGCACCTAGGTCAGACTGAGGAAGGAGGAAAGGCTTTTCCCACCTAGATTTGGAGCTGCCTTGTTCTCCACCTTCAGTTTATGCTCTGTTTCCCCACAGGTGGATGCAGTGCGGGTGTACGTGAACAGCAGCTCCGAGAACCTCCAGTACCCCGTCCTGTTTGTGGTCCGACAGCAGAAGGGAGTGCTCTCCTGGCAGGTGCCACTGATCTTCCGAGGCCTGTGAGTACTGGAGGCTCTTCTTTGTGACACTCTCCTCTCTGTGCACACTCCTCTACCAGCTGTGTTCATCAGCAGCCTCCCTCAGTGCTGCTTCTTGTAACCTGTGCACACTGCAGGGTTTTGTTGGTCCTTGCTCGCTGCCAGCTGGGTGTAGGGAGAGCAGGATTTCATAGGTCACCTCTCACTTGGCAGCGTGCTCTTGGCTCTTAGCTTCTCAGATATGTGCACAGAGCACCAGGAGGCCTGTTTGCAGGGATCTACCTGTGGCACCAGTCACTGAGTCTGCCACACATCCTTGGTGTCATTCCACAGTAGCCTGCCATGTGTGCAGGTATATTTCTGGAAAAAGAGCTTCTGTTTCTCACCTCAGGAACATTTAAGTTAAATTTATTCTAGGGAGTGGTTGTTTTGGAGCTGCTTCTTTATGAAAGCAATGCTGCTTTGTATCTTCATTAACCCCAGGGCTCGGTGGGCTGCAAATAGAGAATTTTCAGACACCTTAGTCCATTTCAGAGGCGAAGCTTCGTCCTGTGACTGAATCCTGGTGCCAGCAGCAGATATCCTGCAGTGTTTTGCCTGATGCAGGTGATGGGTACAGCAGTGGCTGTCAGTGCTCTCTTTGCCTCCACTAAATGGCAGATGTTAGAGATCCACAGCTGTCGCGGGCATCCCCGAGGGAAGTGAAATGTTGAGGATGACCAGTCCCTTGGGCAGATTGCAAGAGGCAGCAGAGGTGGAGTTTGAATGCTGAATAAAAGAGTGAATGCTCCTGGCCTTTTAGATGAGAATTTCAGTTATGCAAACAGAGGCAAAATGATGCCATTCTTAATAGAGCTGAAAAACTTCCTAATGGCTCTCTCTCTCTCTCCTATCCAATTTTCTCTTCCCTCCTTTCCCTGGCTGTTGTAGCTATCAGAGGACCTACAATTACCAAGAAGTGAGTCGGACCCTGTGTCCCTCTGAGCCAACACCTGAAACAAGACCCTCTGAGCAGATCATATTTGTGGATGTGGCTTCCATGGCACCGTTCAATATTGCATATGAGCTGCTTGTCACCAGGCTGGAGAACTTCCAACTTGAGTAAGCTGGGATGTGAGAATACAAATGCAATTTCTTCATGTACCACTTGAACATCACTTAAGGGACTTGGTCCATCTGCCTACTCTTCCCTTATTTTTCCTTCCTGGGGGGGAAAAAATTATTTTGTTTAATCTGAGGGTACTTTGGGTGTGTTCCAGCTCTAAAAGTTTTAGGCTTCAACATTCTGGCATTTATTTTCTAGGACCAACAAAGCCTTTAACTTCACTGCCAGCCCTTCCCAGCCCCAGGTAAGGAGGAATCCTGTGTAGATTGTTTGTATGTCTTACCACATCCAAGTGGTTGATGTGATCTTTGATCTTTCTATATGAAGTTCAGAGTTAGATACTAATACAGTACAGAACCTAGAATATGTGAAAGCTAAAACTGAAGGCATCAGTATGTGTGTTAGTTCAGAAGGAAGCATGTATGAGCAGCCCCTCCAGCTGAGCAGCTTTGCTTAGAGCCCTGCAGATACAAATCCCCTCTTGAATGAAAATGCTGTTGGCAGTAACTGTAGAGTTATAGGAACTTGTAGAGCTAGGAGGGTGTGTGATTTACCCAGGCTTCTGGGACTCTGCTGTTGTTGTTGCTTTCACTGTTAATAACACCATTTAATTTTAGGTTTTGTATTACCAGGCATCCTGGCTAATCCTTTTTGCTGACAAATGTCTTAATCTGGTTTGCGGATTCATGCAGTGTTTTATACTATAAAAGCATAGGGAATGATGGTGACTCTTTGTAAGCACTCATTACTTAGGATTTTGTGATTTGAATATAGAATGTTTAGGATATGAAATTAACTTTGTGACTGTGGTCTGATTTTTTGTCACAATTAATAATATGAGATTTATGACTTTAAAGTAATAACCAGATGTGAGGAGTAGAAGACTGCTTCTTAATTGGTATAATGCTGAGGTTTTTGTAAATCAAAGTATTAAGCAGTCTATAGGGGGAAGGAAAAAAAAGATGAGTTAAAACCTAGATGGGTGCTGTAAAAAACCGTAACAACTGAAGGAGATGTTGTCTGGAGCCCAGCTTGTGCCTGAGGGCAGAAGCAGAAATTGGATATGCTTGTATAGGTGAGAAGTATTGGCTGGATGTGTTTTTAACACTTGCAGTGTGTGCAGCAGGGGTCTGCTGGCCTCAATGCCCTTGTGTTAATTCTGTACCTTGGTGCAAGCATGGCTTAGAGGAAATTATAGAAGAGCCCTTGTGAACTAAAAAATGTGATCCTTATGCCCCTAAAACTTTCCAAGGGGAAAAAGTGCCCCTGGGAAGCCAAGGAGCTCAGTCTGCCTGTGTCCTTGCTTGGTGCAGACAAAACTTGCTCTGCTGAGGAAACTGGCTTGGTGAGTTTGCACTTTGTAGGGACTTGTGGTTGGAGCCAGCACTCCTGCAGCAGGGAAGGGACCCTGGTTGGGGAGGGGTGCTGGGAATAAATGCTTTAGTAGAAATGGGCAGCTTGGAAAAGGCTCGGGTGATTTCCTACTTGTCCCTGCCCTCCCACTTCGTGGCTGTAATTCCTGGGATTGGCATGGGGGAAGAGAAACAGGAAACAGCTGGCCCTTGCTCAGTACTGAAATTTATGTGCCAGAAAGGGAGCTCTACAGTTGGGAAAGTCTCAGGTGATGGTTTTGGAGCAGAGGTGGTGGTTGTGGTAGCTCCCAGTGCGGCAGCAGTGGCTGCCTGGTGACCGTATGGAAGGGAGGGAGGTGGCTGGGGACACTCCTCAGCCTGTGTCCCTCTGAGGGGGTGTGAGGTGCCCATCAGCCCCTCGGGGGTAGCTGGGCCTTAGAGCCTGAGCTCTCAAGTGGGATAATGGGAGCCCTTGCAACAAGCATCCTGCTGGGGCAGGCACAGGAGCCTTACTTCTCCTGCAGCTGGCTGAAGTAGTGCATCAAACTTTTTACTGAACAAATATACAAATGATGATATTGCCTGAGACATATTTTGCCCAGCTCTGAAAAAACAGCTTTTTCTAACCCCACAAACTGTCCTGTGGGCCTGCTCAATGAAGGAGATGCCATTCCTTCCCCCCACCCAGGAAAAGTAGGAATATTGCCAGATACTAGTGTATCACAAATTTTTTTAGAGTTACAGCTGAATTATTTTCAAAGCTGAAGTGCAAAGAGAAACCCCCATTATGCTTTGCCATCAAAGCAAACAAGCAACCCCAAATCCCTTAACTAATATCAATAATTTATTTATGAAACTCTTGACAGAGTTTCAGTCATTTGATGTAATACTGTTCATGGTCTGTCTTTGAGGTAACCCATTTGAGAAAGCTCCATGATGTTTTCCATATATAAAAGTACAGCCAGCAGCATGGAAACATCTGGAAATTGCTCATATCAATGTAAAATGGAATGGAGTGTAAAATGAAGTCACTTTAGCTTCATCAGATGGGAAAGAGGTGAAGGGATTAATGCTGTATTTTGCACATTGAGGATGTTTGTGTCTAATAGCATACTGTGCAAGAGGGACAGTTGCCTGTATATATTTAATCTGCTCTTCTGTAGTGTAAGGCCTTAATATTTAAAATCTGATTTTTTTATTAAAGCCATTCACATGCAACCCCAAAGCCCACCTAGGGCTGTTGAGGTAGCTTAGGAAGGTGTTGAAGATTCTGCCAAGGGTGATTTCTGGACCATGTCTCTTGTACTCTGCTTTCTCCACAGTATTTTCTGTACAAATTTCCTCAGGATGTCGATTCAGTCATTATCAATGTGGTGTCTGATGCAGCCTACCCATGCTCAGTTGTCTCTGTGCAGGATATTGTGGTGAGTCAGAGCAGAGAAGGGTGAGGAGCTGCCTGCTGCAGCTGTGTCCAGCTCGGAGGGGTCTGGGCCCTGCAGAGGGAAAAGCCCAAGGCAGGGCTTTGCCGTGGTGGTGGTGGGGAAGGGAGCCCCTGAAAGAGGAATGAAAATTCTGTGGGAAGGAGGCCAAGAAAGAGATGCTGAGTTCAAGCAGCTCATACAGAGACTTTTGTTGTAAATAGGTGAACAAGCTGTTCCTTTCTAGCCTATCCATAGGGAACACATTCCACAGGGGGACTTCATGTCTCCCTTGTGAGGTTCCCTGCTGCCCTGAGATATGGCTCTGTCTCTTCATGGAGGGTGTTGGGTGGAATGTTGGTGCCTCAGGGAGGGAACAGTGCTGTTCCCTTGACTCTCCCCTGGCTCAAGGCAGCTTGGGGAACTTCTGATTTTCAGACACACAATGTCTTTCTGCCTTGAGTTTTGCTCCTTTCTGCATATTTCACCCCCTTCCCTGGGGTGTTCCTGTCATGGAGGTTGGCTGTTGCTTGCAGCTGGGAAATAGCCCCATACTTATTCTCTTTTCCCATCTCCCTGAATAACGCAGGGGGCTGCAGTATGGGAGCAGACAGAGATGCAAGAGGTTCTATTCCCTTGGACGCCATAACTGGGGCCTTTTTTTGCTGTTCTGTGCTGTGTTTTCCAGCTGGCTTCCTTTGAGAATAGTTTGGATGTTGTCTCTGGTTTAACCCTTAGCTGTCTGTTTTAGTGCCCAGTGTATGACCTGGACCATAACGTGGAGTTCAATGGAGTTTATCAGTCTATGACAAAGCAGGCAGCCATAACTGTGCAGGTGAGATGCTGATTTGTGTCCCAGTGTTTTCTGCTGCCTGTGTAGCAATTAAAACCTGATCTCTGGCCTGTTGGAGGGGAGAGGCTTTGTGTCTCATGGATTTTCTGTCTTCTTCCATCCTTCTGTGCAGAGAAAAGATTTCCCAGGTGAGCAGTTCTTCGTTGTGTTCGTCATCAAGCCAGAGGATTATGCCTGTGGGGGTTCTGTGCCTTCTTCAATTCATGGTGAGTTGTTCTGGGAGGTGGATTTGATTGCTGCATCTGAGTGATGGAGCAGTGGGTGTCTTTTAGGACCTTCCTGTGGGATGCCACCAGGTGATTGTGTAGAGTCTGTCTTACCCAGGTAGTTGTGAGGAAGAGTGAAGTATCAATTTGATATTGTTGGGCAGGTTAAAAGTCTTGATAAATGCAGGAGGTGGCTGGCTAGTGCAGTGCCTGGCATGCTGGGGTTATGTGCTTTTCAGCAGCACCACTGGGGCCTTGGGAGACAATGGAGTCATCCAGGCAATGCTGCTTACAGCCTTTTGTTTGGTTCTCACCTCTGCTCCCTGCTGCTGTATTATCCTCCTGGCTTCATGGAGTTTCAGTTCCTGCAGAAAGCATCTTCTCCAACTGCTGTCTTGGGATCTGTGACAGCTCTGAACTTGGGGGAACAGGAAAATTGGTAATTCTGGGAGAATAATTTTACAAAAGACTTGTTCTAGTGTCTTTTCCAACCAGAAAACACTGTGTCCACTTGCTGGGCAGTGGTAAAAGCAAAGTCTCCACCACTCATGTAGTGGCTGTAACTGGAGTGGGAACATTCCTGTTCTCAAAGCCTCGAAAATTCCTCCCTGTAGAAGAAGCAAGACTGCAACCAACAGATATATTGTCTCCCTCAACAGCTTTTTACTGCTTCCCTGCCACCTTTCTGCCCCAATTTTCCAACAAAAAAAGAACTGTGCCCTTTGGAGTGTCATTCTCTCATCCTAATGCTGTCAGCAGAGCTGTGCTGGCCAGGTGCTAAGCCCTGCAGAAACAGAGCAAGTTCCTGGAGTGGCATCCTGCGCAGAAATGTTTTACTCACAGGGATTTGGCCTAAGGCAAAAATGGGCTCCCACTACCTGTAATGAGAGAACCTCTCCTTTGGGGATTAAATAAATAGGAGTTGAGATGCCTTTGGGATTCAGTCATTGAGAATTAAGCAATATATGGAAGGCTCAAGCAGGGATTTCTAGTCTGAAAAAAGTTTGTGAACAGGGAGGAAGGGGGAAACATTTGGGAAAGGCTGTATATTGATAGATCAGAGAACATTTTTAAGCAAAATTACCTACACATTTTAGTGAAAAGCCAGACCCTGTTGGTTTTGCAAGTTCAGAGAACCAAGATCAGTGCTAGAAATCATTAATGTTGATTGTTTTTATATTTTCTGTACTGTGCATCTCACAGGGAATGTCAACCGTACCTGGAACCTGCAGCGGACAAAGAACCTTCAAGTGAAAATTGTGCCCTCCATTAAAAGTCAGTGTCTTTGGGCAGAGCAATGCAACTTTGCAGGGGAGCTTGGCACTTCTGAATACAGGGGTGTGACTGGGCCAGCAGCCTCTGAAGGAATGGTGCACACAGCCCCAGCCAAGGGGGCAAAACCACCTGGAGCCTGCTCCCTTCCAGGAAGGGCTGTGTGGCACACCAGCTAGCACTGGGGGTGAAGAAATGGGGACAGATCATGCTGAACAGGTTCTGTTAATGCCTTTTGAAGAAAGCAGATGGGTTTGGAAGGGCTGTTTGGGTCTGGGCATTTTTACAAGGTGGTATTGGGAAGAGTGCTGACCCTGAGAGGTGCTATTGCTACTCTGTGAGCTGACTGATCCCTTCTCTTTCCTCAGAGTCTGTTTATGTCCAGGCCATGTTCTTCAGCTTCCTGGGTTTCCTCTCCTTTTACCTGGGCTCAGTGGTTGTTGCTTTTGTGCACTACATTAGGTGAGTCAAGGGGTTATAAAAAAACAGCCTTTCTGTTTCTTGTCATCAGGGACACCACACCCTGCAGAAAATTTGGGATGAGTGGGGTGACAAGCATCTAAGCAGAGCAGCTGAAGAAGTCCATGACTGCTCAGTGGGCTCCTGCTGACCATCAGCCAGAAAATACTTCTTCCTCTGCTATGGGGACATGGGAAGGATGAAAATCTAAGGGTCTGCCCTCCCAATCTTGTAGTGCCCCAGCCCTGTGTTTTCTTATGTAAGGACACTGGGCAGCAGGTGGGAATTGTGAAGGGACCAGTCTGGGATATGGAGTGTGAGAGCATGCTGCACTGAGAGTTGCAGTCAGTGCAGTGACACAAATTGGGCCTTGGAGTCCCGAGAATGCTGGGACTCCGTGGAAGGAGTAAGGAGTAAGGAAGGAAAATGCTGTTTCCTTCCTTACCTGCTTCCCCTGTCCCAAACTTTGCTGTCTGGGTTTGTGTTGAGAAGAATGTCAGCATGGGCATGGCTTAACTTCAAGACACATCAATGAAAATACATTTCATTGGAACAACTCAGTCAAATTACTTAAGTGTGTGCTCTTACCTGCTGATATTTTTCTGTGTTGTGGGAATGTTTTGGTAGGGTTGTTTTTTTTTTTTTTTTGTTTGGTTTTTTTTTGGTTTTTTACCATCTTCTTTCTGCTTGATATCTGCATTGACAGAGGTGATATGGGCTTCTTGAGCATTGTGCTAGTGAGTGCCTCTAAATCCTGCTGCCACTTCAGGAGATTCATACATGCTTGTTTCCCTGAGCAGGGAAGATGGGTTTGGAAAGATGGTGTGAAGGTCTCTCCCAACATACTGAGCAGTGTAGGATGGGATAAGTCATGGAAATGGTTGTCCTGCCTCTGGTAGATAGCTGAGGGGATGAAAAAGCCCTCTGTTGCTTTGGAAGTTAGAGAGACAAACAGCAAGCAGTCATGGCTGAGTTGTGTCTAGTCCAAGTAGTATTCTTCTTTTTTGTTATGTGCATTTGTTTCTTTTGTGCTTATTTTTGTTGGTTTTGCTTGTTTTTTTAGAGCTTGCACCATATTTACCTGTTGGTGTCCTAGATAATCCTGCCATGGCTGACAGGTGCTGAGGTTTGTTGGCTGTCTCATGAGCGCTGTCTGTTGCTTTGCAGGGTTCAGAGGAAGGCTTCAGCTGGGAGATTGAGCCCTGAGCATGGTAAGGTCTCTTCTCTGTCGTGTGACAGCTTTGAGTGAGCAGCACAGGCCCCTGGCCAGGCACAGGACAGGCTGTCAGTCTGTCCTGGAGCTGTCTTCCCTGGTAGCTCACACAGTCTCTGGTGCTGAGGAAAGATGTTAGAGCTTCCACTCTGCCCTCACAAGAGAGTCCCTTAAAGCCAGCTGCCCTGAACCTAGTCCTGATTCCTACCCCTAGGAGCTGCCTTTAAAGGGGTGAAGGAAGGCCAATGTTCCTGATGCCAGGTCTGCTGATCTTCAAACAAGTCACTTTTGAGTATGTCAGCTCTTATGCTTTGAGAGTTCCTCTGCCTGGTTTAAGCATGGGGTTTTTTAATTGAATTTAAATGTTAAGTTGTTTTTCACTGGACATTGCAGACAGCCAGCTGAATGAATGACTAACAGAGTTAGGTAGTGGTGTTTATGATATTTGTGTTAGCATTGGATTCAGTTTACTTTGTGCTGCACCCACATTTCCACAAGCTGCAGCCTTCTGCCTTATAAAAGCAGGGCTGCATCTAAGAAGCTGCCAGTGAAGGATGGAAGTTTTTGTCATGTGGATGGGGGCACTGGGAGTTCTTGCTTTCTGGTGAGGCATGGGAGTCTTTTCATTTTGATTAAACATTTAGTGCCTGCAAAGTAGTTCAAAGCATGGGTGCTGAGGTCATTTGTACCTCTCTCCTGGAGGAAGGGAGGACATAGTCTTGGCAGCATTGAGAGGTTCTTGATGTTATTCCTTTTTTGATGTGAGCATTTTCAGTCTCTCTGGTCTGCTGCATCCCATCAGATAAGCAGGGGTAGTAGAACTGAGCTGTGTTTAAAGGATCAGCAGTGGAACTTCACTCTGACTGGCATTAATTGGCTTAATATTTCTGCTGAGGACCTGGGGACATTGGAATTCTTAGACTTGTTTTGTCAGCCACTAAAAGATCCACATGTATCCCTGTATTTGTAATACATGTAAAAGGTTTTTTTCACAGCATGTACAGGGAATTGTAAAAATTGTCCATAAATATAATCTAATTTTATATCATTTGGGATGGATCCTGCTGTAGAACAAGAGCAGGTCTTCGGGCAGTGGAGCAATGGGAAAGGCCTGTGTGTTGGGAAGTTTGAGTAAGCTGAAGGGACCTGTCCAAGGCTGTGGAAGAGCTCCAGGGTGCTGACAAGGAGTCACTGTCTAAGACAAGGAGGCACAGTCTCAGCCAGGTGAGACCAGAAGTCCCAGGGAGTGCTGCTGATGCTGCAGCTAAGGTTTAATGTGCTGAAGCCAACTTAGAAGCTGCCTTCTAAACTGCCCTGCTGGGAGGTGGAAGTTAAATTCTGGTGTTTGGAAAGTTCCCAAAGAGCTGCCGGGCACAGATGCTGGACTTAGTAGGGACCTGGAGAATAGAGAACTGGGCTGTTGAGCAGGGAGGACTGCTGAACAGCATCCCTGTGGAGGGAGAGAGGAGCACAGTTCCTTCATAGTTTACAGCTTTCCTCCCAGAGGCACCTGCTGCTTCTGTGACCTGTCCTCTCCCTTGTAATGCACTGCCGCTTTCACATACCTGGCACTGAATGTGCAGCCATGTCCTTTCCTCTGGGGAGGAATCATGTCCTACCCACACTCTGTTTCTTCATCTATTGTCTCTTCAGGGTGTGTCTGACTGATGCTTATAAAATGGTAATTAGCAGCTTCCCTGTCTTCCAGATCAGTGGACACACTGGCTTTCTCTGTTTGTTTTTTTTTTTAATCCCCTTCTCACCCTTTGGAATTTCTTTGCCTCCCAAGTACCCCTGGATCTTGCCTTCTTCATTACTCCCTATTCCTTTTCCCCACCAAGGGACTGGATGGAAGTGCTCAGCAGTGTGTCTTTGCCATTGGTCTTGGAATGTCCTGCCACTCCATGTGCCTCCTTGCTCTTGTTATCCATCTTATATCTGGCCTCTGTGGGTCACTTTTTTTTTTTTTTTAATCCCATGGCACACCTTCCCTTCCACATCCTCACTGTTTGGTGGAGGCAATGGCTGGAGGAACCACGCCTGGTGTGGTACATTTACTTAGCTGACTCACTCTCCCATTGGGAAGTGGGATGGAAATTAGTGGGTGAGCTGGGTCCAAAGTAGCTGTTAGAGTCAGGGCAGAGTGCTTTTACTCCTTGGCTTGCCTGCTTTGTCCAGATTGAAATCTTTGGTAACTTGGGAGAGAAGGTTAACAGGTCACTTGAGAGAATAAAGCCTGGTCTAAAATTAGGAGGGAGTATCCTCGTGGAACAGGACTGACAGGCCTAGGAATTGTGCTAGTACCTTGCTGATGTGAACATAGGGAAATGCTTTGCCCTCTTCCTAGTGATCTGGATTTCCAAATCAGGAAAAGCTTCCATGAGAGAGGGAGGTTGGATTGGAGGTGATGAGTAGAAGCTGCATTTTGCTCATGCCTCAACCTACAACAGCATCCTGCCAATCTCAGCCCAGGGCTCAAGGGCTGTCACCTGGGGGCTGCAGTGTGCCGGAGCCCTCCCTCTGGTGCTCAGCCCATGCCATGTTCCCTTCTGATGTTCCTCTGAGCTGTTTGTTTTCTCTGATAGAGAGGTTGGGGCAGGAGCCTAAAGGAGCCAAAATGTGAGACCAAGTCTTAGCCCCCAGCCCAACAAGCACAGCAGACATGCAAAAAAAAAAAAAAGCAGTAATTGTGAATTGAAATATCAAATATCGTTGCTGCATGATATTTGACCTGGGTTCAGTCAGGGATAAGTTTTAGATCTCTCTACATTTGTGGCTGACGAAAGTGGTAAAAACCTATGCAAGGTGTTACAGAAATGCCCAGAATTTCCAATTGGAAAGAGCACTCTGTGCCTGTCACTTTGAGACCAGACAGGGACTGGGAAGCCAGAGATGCAGCTTGGGAAGCCAGGCCATTGCCAGGCTGCAGTAAGGCTTTAAATACTGTGCCATGTTCTGCATTGCTGTGCTGCTGACTGACCACATGAGATTGTTGCAGGGATGAAGCTTTGAAGTAATTTAACCTGTCTCACTGTTTGTCACTACTGGAAACCATGGTCCTGTTCCTGCTGCCTTGCTTCCCTCCCTTTTGTGACTGACCTCTCAGTGAAGGGGTTCAGCTGGCTTTTTCTCCACCATTGGGAGCAAAAAGAAGGAATGTGGAGGCAGGAGAGCACTCCTTGCTTCATATATGTGGGCAGGAGGCAGGATGTTCCTAGCCCTCAAAGGCTTGCCCTTCTTCATCAGCACGAGATCATTGCCACTTTTTGCATAAAGCATTTTTTTCTTTCTCCTTGACTGGCTAAAATTATGTAGCAGCTGTCCTGCCAAAGTCTGTGACTCTTCCAGAGATAGCTGAAGGCAGCCGGATTTGAAGAGATTTGAAGAGTTGCATGAGATGGGGAAAGAGGAGAACTAGAAATTCAGAAGGCTGTTAAGAACATCATGAGACTTGCTCTAAAATTTACCAAGTCTTGCATCCCCACAGTGTGATCTGTGCAGGGTGCTGGAGGGGGCTCCTGCTGCGAGTCTCACTGGCACCCTGTGTGGGGAGGCTGAAGGGAATGGGTTTCCTTCACACTGCAAAACGAGGGTTTTCCTTTTGCACAGTATGCTCTAGAGGGAGGCTGCCATCTGTTTAGAGAAATGTTCATTTTCCCAAGCCCCTCCAGCTCTTCAGGCTGTTTGTGTTCACCTCAGAGATGTTTTGAAGCACTGACATGAAGCTAACAGTCCCTCCTGGGTCTGTTTCATTGCAGGATCTGGGATGATGACTTCTTCACACCCCATCTCAGCCAGCACTCCTGAGGGAAGCAGCTACGGTGCTATTGGTACAGTATATTCCAGAATTGGGGCACAGGGAGGCTTCTCCCTGGGCTGGAGGAAGGCACTTTCAGGGTCATTTAACATCAGAGGAGAATAAAGCTGCAAGCTACTTTAGGAGCATCTTGCAACTATTGAAAAACAAAACAAAACCCAAACAACCAAATTGCAGTTAGTGAGATTCAGGTTGCACTTTAGGGAAAAGCATCTACATAATAAAAGTGGCAAATCTGAAAGAGGTGCCCTAAGAAACACATTTCATTGGAAATGTCTTAGGCAAAGCTACAGTCACCTGAGAGCTGTGGTTGACAATGCTGCTTCAGACAGGACATTTACTAGTGACTGAAAAAGGTCCCTCTCAAGCAAGCCTCTAGGAGCCTGTTATTAGCTCACAGCCTGCCTTTAAACCAAAGCATGCTTGTCCCTGGGAGGCTGAAGGGTTGTGTGCCATAAAGCAAGACACAATCAGAGTTTCTTGCCCCCAGGGGTTTCACTAGGGAAGAAATAATGTCTTACTGCCAACAGGTGAATCATGCCCTAGAGGCAGAGGAGAAAGAACCTTCCTGAGGGCTTAATGGCCGCTTTACCCCTCCTTCCCCTTTTTCCAAAGAAATCTTTTAAAAGCATTTGGGAAGTGAGGCAGAAACCTGTGTTCTGCCCATGTCCATGTGGGCAATGAGGTGGGAGTTGCCCAGCCTGTGGGAGTGCAGGCAGGTCCTGCTAACCTTTATGTGACCCCGTACCAGGGATGCATTGGGAATAAAGCTGGTACTCTGCTTGCTTCATCTGTTGAATCTGAAGGTTAACTAGGTGAGTGTGGTTTTGACCCTTAACAGACTGCTTCTTTCTCTAGAGGTATTTGTCTTGTTTCAGAATTCCAGATTTCAGAGCCCGGGCTAGTAGAGAGTTGAAAACGTTAAAAGATGAAAAGTAATAGAATAAAAGCAGAGTAAAAACTAAAATGCTGCAGAGAGGGGAAGATAATGGTTCTTCAGACTGCTCTTAGCTGAGCACCTAAAACTTCTGGAAGGTTTGGGATCATGTGTGGCAGTGTTCTCACTCAGAGTTCGCCCAATGTGGAATTTTTCTTCACTCAGGGTCACCAAAGGTGGTGATGTTCACAGGGGTCCCAGGATGAGGGAAGAGATGAGAATCTGACTCCATGTTTCAGAAGG
Organism: Melozone crissalis; assembly: GCF_028551555.1. Lineage (NCBI taxonomy): Eukaryota > Metazoa > Chordata > Aves > Passeriformes > Passerellidae > Melozone > Melozone crissalis. Next base: position 14,505,423 of record NW_026535786.1, on the reverse strand, counting down.
CTAATTTATTATTTTATGATATATTATATTAAAAGAAAATGATATGTTAAAACTATACTAAAAGAATAGAAGAAAGGATTTCATCAGAAGGCTTGCAAGGAAAGGAAGGGAATGGAATGATAATAAAATCTTATGACTGATCAGAGAGTCTGAGCCAGCTCACTATGATTGGCCATTAATTAAAAACAACCACATGAGACCAATCAAAGATACCCCTGTTGCATTCCACAGCAGCAGATAATTATTGTTTACATTTCGTTCCTGAGGCCTCTCAGCTTCTCAGGAGAAAAAATCATAACAAAAGGATTTTACATCAAATATGTCTATGATGATAATGGAAAATTTTTTTCCCTGAACTGACCCTATCAACTTGTCAAAGCATCAAAGCATGTGGGCCAGCTGGATTTTTGCTGTGCACAGAGGGATTTAGCCCTGACCCTGTGTGTCTCCTTGTCCCTGCTGTGGCCCAGACGAGTCCAGCTCCAGCGGTGCCCGGCAGCTGTCCTCCCCGGAGCGCAGGGCCCCGGCCGGCTCGGACACCGACAGCTCCGTGGAGGAGGAGAGTGACTTTGACACCATGCCGGAGATTGAGAGTGACAAGAACATCATCCGCACTAAGGTACGACTGGTGGTCACCCCTGAGCACCTCTGGGCCATGACCAGGACTGGTCACGTCAGTGAAATCTCAAAAATCCTGTTCCCTTTCAGGGTGGATATCATCCAGTACAGCTGAGTGTGCTTCTTAGTCTTTTTTCAGTCACTGGGAGTTTTCCCACTGTGATAAGAGTGCTGGTGAAGTGAGTGCTTAATATGGAAAATCAAAATGTATTGGACTATTGAGAAAGGAGGAAAATGCCCAGAGAAGTTCAAGGAGATGTGAAGATAGGGAGAAAATAATCTGCAGCAGTAGGTGGCTGTTTAGTACAAGTAGTGTGACTACAGTGGATTTACAGAGGGCTTTAAGCCAGCAGCTCTCAAACTGCCTCCTTTTGTCATCCTGCACTGCTCTGTGTGGTTGGAGCCATTCCTGGAGGTCAGAGAATTTTGCAGAGCTCACCTCCATAGAATCAAGGGACACAGTGAGTTCAATGTGTAAAACCAGTTCAAATATCACCAAGCTGCAAATATGTCAAGATCTCCTACTGCATCTGTAATCTACTTTGATTCTTTTGTGTTTTCTTCCCTCTTTCCCCACCTGATAATGTTTTAGGTGTTCCTCTATCTCTCAGATTTGTCCAGGAAAGACCGAAGAATTGTCAGCAAAAAATACAAAATCTATTTCTGGTAAGGAGAAAGCAAACTGGTAAGACCCAAACTGTGGATCCAGAGTCTCTGGTTGTGGAGTCTGTCTGCATGCTTTTCTTCTGAACCACTTCTGAACAACCCTGTTGCCCATTCTGACCCTGTTCCAATCAGTAACTGCAGATCCCACATACCTCAAGTAAGGATATTTGTGGACCAGTGCACACATGATCCTGGAAGTGGACTCTGTTTTGCATCATTTACTTTTAAGCATGGTAACAACCAGTGCACTGAAACCTAATGGGAATGGGGAGAAACTGGCACTCAGACACATGAGCTTGTGGCCAGCATCCTGGCTTTTCCTGTGCCCTTAGCATTTGCCTCTGGTTTGCCTCCTGTGTGCTCCTCTTCTTCAGGGGCTCACAATGAGATGGTAACCCCAGAGCAGAGAGGTGTGCACATTCCTCCACGAGCACTCTGGGGCTTTCTTCTGGGTGTGCCCCCCTGGTTTTGGTGTGTGTGTAAGTGCTGCTGCTGTCTCCCCTCTGCAGGAACATCATCACCATTGCAGTGTTCTATGCCCTGCCGGTCATCCAGCTGGTCATCACCTACCAGACGGTGCGTTTGGCCCCCTGGCTGCCCCCTCTTGCCTTAAACTTGCCCTGGGGTTGTGTTGGGCAAGGGTGACAGTCACAGTGGAAGTGGGATCACCCAGCAGTTCTACTCTGTGTGAGGAGCAGTTCACCTTAGCTGCTCCTGCTGCACTGTGTTGATGTTACAGTGAGCTTGGCTCATTGGGCTTGCACTTCTGTTATTTCTGCTTGGGAAGTGGGAGTGCTGCTGTTTTCCTGATCAACTGATGTCTCATTTGGGTCCTGTTTCATTTTAGAGACAGGAGGAATTTGATGTTATCTCTAAGGGACAGCTGAAAGCAAGTAGTGTTTGCTGTGATTTCTCCTGCCTTCTCCCAACCTTTGCTACCCTGCTGTTATGCACATATCTGCAAGCAGGTCTATTGGTGGGGGGCTTGAGAGCACACAATGTTTCCTCTGAGGACTGTTATCAGATTTGTGGCCCTTGACAACATCTTGTCCCACCCTCAAAGCTTTGCTAGCAGATGTCAGTACTCCCTGTGCTGGGGCTAGAGCTAGGCTGTGTCCTGGTACACCTTGTGTTTGTGCTGTGTTTGCATGGGGCAAACCCCCCACAGCAGGGAGGATTTACTAATGGCAGGCCTCCTATCTGTCCAGGTGGTGAATGTGACTGGCAATCAGGACATCTGCTATTACAACTTCCTGTGTGCTCATCCCCTTGGGGTGCTGAGGTGAGTGACCCTTTCCTCACTGCATATTTATCTCATGCCTCCTGAGTGTTTGTGCTGTGCCCAGGTCAGGATTTTATGCTTGCCAGGCTCACAGTAGCAATGTTGATAAGACCACTGGGAGTTTAGGACTCTGATCTTTGTGTTTTGCTCAGGGTTGCTGCTCTGTTGCAATGAGACACACTCACCCTAGAACTTGTGGCACCTGGGTGCCCCTTACAAATCCTTGGCACAGCAATGAGGTGCTCCTGTGCTATGTTGGATGCTTTTATCCAAGGAGCAGCAGCTCTGCAAAGAAGTTCAGATCAGTCCTTCCAGTGTAGCATTTCTCTAAATTAATGTGTGAGTGCAAAGAAAGCCCAGAGTTGGGAATCTCTCAGAAGTGTTAAATGAGCTGGGACAGGTGAACTATTCAAATTAAAATTGTCATCAGGAGTGTTAGATTGCAGTTTGGCAGGTGTGGACGGGGGAGCAAAATGGATGCAGCTTATCACAACCTAGGGTTCAGCTTCCTGCTGCTGTGCTGCCTTTGTCTTAAACCTTCTTCTTTCCTGCAGTGCCTTCAACAACATCCTCAGCAACGTGGGCCACATGATGCTGGGCTTTCTCTTCCTCCTCATCGTGTTGCGCAGGGACATCCTCCACCGCCGGGCCATGGACATGAAGGATATCTACACCCTGGTAGGAGGCATGGCTGCCTGGGGCTCAGTGGAGCCAGGGAACATGGAGTGAACTCAAAATCCAGAGTGGTACACAAGTTTCCACTTATCTTCCTTGCTGGAGGGTTGAATCCTCCTCTTTTTTCCCTCCTGTGCAGAAGAGTCTAGGTGGGATGCCTGTGTTCCTGCACACCCCAGTGCTTTACTTCTTGCAGTATGTCCATACTGTTGTGGTTGGTGACCCAGCCTGGGCCTGTGAAGACAAGGAGATTAATAGAGGGAGGATTCCCATGGCTCTGGATTTTCCTGCAGTTCTTGCTGTGGAGGAACTGAGGCAGCAGGAGTGTCCCAAGATGCTTCTCTTTATAGTAAAGTTTGATTTGTCTTACACAAGAGCTGCTTATGATAACTCAGAGGAATTTGGCTGCCTCAGTCTCTGAAGCAGAGATTCTTGTAGCCAGAGCTTCTGTAGTCTCTCATGGGAGAGGATGGAGAAATCTGCAGCCCTGTGGGCAGAGGTGCTGGTGGTTTCTGGAGACAAACAGCTCTGTTCTCATGGGCTTGGTAGCAAGTAAAGACAATAGGAGTTGTAAGGGTCTGCTGCTTGTGGTTTTCAGTTGAAATCGTGGCCAAATTGTGATGGAAATGCCTTCTCACATTGGCTGATGGGCTCTGTTCAAGAGCTTCTAAGACCTTACTGACCACAAGAGCAATTCTGGTCAGTCCTCTCTGTTTTGGACAGGATGTAGCATGGCATGAAGAACAGGACAGAGATTTTCATGATGTCAGTACCAAGACACCGAGGTCTTCAGATGAGAACTTCCACGGTGATTAGCTTAGGTTTGCTGCCTGTGGATTCACCTGGCTGTGCCATGTTTCTAAATCCAGATCCTGTGGTGGCAGCCAGGACTCTGTGTTGCATTGGTGACTGGAGGACTTGTGTAGGAGTTAGGAGGGATGAAGTGATGGAGAATGGAAACTTGCCTGTGATCAGGACACTGAGGGCACTCGCTGTACAGCTCTGCTCTCTTCCAGGACTATGGGATCCCAAAGCATTTTGGTCTCTTCTATGCTATGGGCATTGCTCTGATGATGGAAGGGGTGCTCAGTGCCTGTTACCACGTCTGCCCTAATTACTCCAATTTCCAGTTTGGTAAGCTGAGTTTCCTTTCTCCTTTTGAGCTGGAGCTAGGATTTGCCATGTTCTGTCTCTTGCTGAGTTGCTGACGTTTCCCATCTCTCTCTACCCTTGCAAGTCTCCCTGGACCCTGCCTGTTTCAAAGCTCAGTCAGGAGGTTGTGGTGCCCTGTGGGCACTTATTTTCTGATCCTGTTTAGTTTTTGTTGCCCCAGAGCACAGAAGATGTGCTGCTGTAAGGTGGCAAAGCACAAAGTGCTGTACAGTGTGGTGCAGCAGCAGGGCCAAACCCGAGGCTGGCAGGCACAGATCCCTGATGCTTTGTGTGCCCTTGGAGCAGCTTTCTGAGCCACTGGCAGAAGGTGCTCACACAGTTTCTGTTGTCCCTCCACAGACACCTCCTTCATGTACATGATTGCAGGGCTGTGCATGCTCAAGCTCTACCAGACCCGGCACCCAGACATCAATGCCAGCGCCTACTCCGCCTACGCCTCGTTTGCTGTGGTGATCTCCCTGGCTGTCCTTGGAGTGGTAGGGCTCCCTCTTCCTCCACTGCTTCTCTGGGAGGGAGGTGGCATGGCTGAGGTGTGAAAATGGCTGGGGAAAGCAGCAGAGTAGGATAAGAGTTTGTTAAGCAGCTGTCAGCATTTGAATTCTCAGTTCTGCTGGGCTTTGCTCCTTCCTTCCCCTGAGCTTTCAGGCAGGAGAAGAGCAGAACAGTTTCCTCTAGGTGGGCTCTTCTTTTGGGCTTTGCCCACCACATGCCATCCTTCTCAAGAGGAAAAATTCAGATGTGCACAGATGGTCTTCCTGGGGCATGATTCGCATTGGAGGAAAGAGGGGTGAGGCTGGCTGGGCTTCAAGACAGGTATCTTATACCTAGTTGCTTGTGCCTGTTTCTCCCCTTTGGAGTACTCCATGTTATTTGTCACAGCTCCTGCAGTTGATTTTTCCTATTTCTGGAGAGGAGCAGGGTTAGGATGATACATGGGGGGCTCTCAGGCAAATTCCTGGAGTACTTGCCTATGGAAGGGCACTGGAGCAGAAGCTATGAGACTTTGCCTGTTTGCTGCTTTGCCTGTAGCACTGCGAGTACTGAGCTGGGCTCACCAGGATCCTCAAGCTGTGCTTTTCCTTGGAAGTCTCTGCTTCTCTTCTTTTGAAGGACTCATTTTCATTCATCAGTAACCAGGCAAAATCCGTGGAATTCTTGCTCTGAGCTAGCAGCTAGATCCCAGTGGGCTGTTAGCTCCTCGCTACCAAATAATGCAGAGGTCTCTGTTTACAAGACTGCCTGTGGGATAAGGCATGCAGGAGGAGCTGGTGACCTTGGGACTTCCCAAGAATCTCTCGATAGGTGTGGTAGATCTTGACAAGGTTCAAAACACTGAAACTTTATTATGAATTGCTCTATCTTTTGCGGGATGCTTTGAAGCTGTTCAGTGGAGCTTGAAAGCAGCATATCTCCCTTGTTCCATTCATGAACAGGTGTCTTTTCTGCTTGCTTTTTAGTGTGTGGGTTTTTATCTCTGCCCACACAAAGTGAAATTTCAGGAGAATGCTTTGCCTCAGGGTGGGGAAGTGGTCACAGCCTGATGGCAGATCAGAATTTCTAGACTTCTTATTGTATGAATGAGAAATTAGGATTTTAATGTAGCATTAACCTGTGCTTGCAGTCATTCCAGTCTTGCAGGACTTCCAGTCCTTAAATAAAATGAAAATGCACTGTAGGAGCAATTGCCTGCAGAGCAGTTCTGTCCTTTTTGGTCTACTTCAGTAGAGTTGTTAAAGTAATGGTTGGTTCCCTGTCTGCCTTTGTAAAAATCCACCTCCTGGCTGGAGAGCTGCTGCCCAGCTCAGCAGAGAGAGCTTACTTGGCCTTGTATTCTGCTCCCTGGGCCAGTGCTGTCCATCCAGCCTTGTCTAAAGGGGCATTCAGAAAGAATGGCCTCCTCTTCAGATGCTGAGCTAATCTTGCTTCTCTGGACTTCATTTTGAATAAAACAGATCTATAAGATCTGTTTTCTGGTGGGAAGATTTAGGGGTTTTTTTCTGTATTCAGTGAGGTTGTTTAATGTCCCATGGTGATACAGCACAGGAAAGGGCTGTCCTGCTGAAAGAGGGCTCAGTTTACTTTTAAAATGTTTTTGCTTTCAGGTGTTTGGAAAAAATGGCATGTGGTTCTGGTTTATTTTCTCACTGATCCACATTTTGGGCTCACTGGCTCTCAGCACCCAGATCTACTACATGGGACGCTTCAAGATCGGTGAGTGCTGTGACTGAACCATCTCTTCCTGGGTGTGTGGTGCCTCCTGTCCTCACCTGCCTGTCCTGTGGCCCCTCTTCTGGGCTACCCTGTCTTCTCACCCATCTGATGCTTTCCTGGCCTCTGAAGTCCTTGTGCTCCTGATTCCCAGTGGGAGTGAGCAGGAGCTGTGTGCTCTGAGGGAGCTGCAGTTCTCCCTAGTGCTGTGGTACACCCTGTCATGGGGTGGGGGGAGAGGGTCTGCTGGGGAGCCTGGCTCTTGTGCTCTGCTTAAACCTATTTCTTCTTCCTCTTCTGCCCCTGTCTGCCTCAGATGACCCTGACTCAGGTAACCACAGCTTTCCTTTTTCCCTCTTGGACTGATTGTGCTGAGCTGCAGCAGCCAGGGATTGCATGGATCAGTGTGGGGAGGCAGGATCATGTGCCACCTGGGGTCAGCTCTTGGGAAGTGAAAGCAGTTTGCCAGCAGCACTGCCAGTCCTGTTCCTTGGCAGGAGGGGAGTGATCAGCACAGGAGAGCTCAGATCTTGGTGCAGGAGCCTTTTCAAGCTCTGTGTTGTGGCTAAAGGGGAACATGTGTATTCATGCATGTTTGTCCATCCCTGCTGCCACTGATGGCTCTGCAGAGAGGAAGCTTCTGCAAAGATTTTGAGAGCGGGAGTGTCTTGAGTGTGCTCTGCCCCTCTAGGACCCTCTAAACCCTGTGGGACTTGTTTCTACTGTTTCCCTGCTTTGGCAGCTTATTCCATGGAAGGACCTTTTCCCCCTTCCTACATACACACACACACCTCTTCCAGAGATGGGGTTGCAAAGCCAGCCTCTTTACATGCACAGGCAGGGCCTGTGTGACTTCTGGGCAGTGTTAGTATAGAGGGGGGTTTTAAATTTATTTTTGTTGTAACCTGTTGTTCTGGCCAACTGCCATCTACATCCTCTGCTGGATACCCTCCTGCTCAGCACAGAGTGCTTCAAAAGGGCAAGGCATGAATCTGCTGACACCTTGGGCTCTCTGTTGTCAGCTGGTGGGTGTCAACTTTTTCCTCACAGGCATTTTAGAGCTCGGTGTGCTAGCTGTCCTGGCTTTCTACCCTTTCCTTTGACAGACATGGGCATATTTCGGCGAGCAGTGATGGTGCTGTACACGGACTGTATCCAGCAGTGCAGCCGACCAATGTACATGGTAGGTGACTTCTCATCCCAGCACCTCTCTGCAGTTCCTCACTTCTTTAGGCAATGTGCAGAGGAAAGAGGAGGGGCTGTGTGAAAAAGTGATGCTCCTTGCTCCCCTTGTTCTCCTTCCCCCAAAATGCCTGGTTAAGTGTAGGTCTCTGATCTCTGCTGAACTGTTTACCCCCAGCCTCCCCTGATCTCAGGCTTGGTGAATAAAACATCAGAGCAAAGGTGATACAAGTGTGGCAGGATGTGCCTTTGCACTTGCTCTCTGGGAGCATCCATTCAGAGGAACAGGTAGGAGGCTCTGTGCAGTGCAGCCTCTCTGGGGAAGGCTGCAGCTATTTTGGGTCTGTGGCTTAAGCTAAAGCAGTTGCCATTTCTGCAGCACCTCAGGGCAGATTGCAAAAAGTTAAGAAAAGGTGGCTGCTACCTTGTGTCCCACTGATTGCTTTCTCCTTAGCAAAGAGTGCTTATTAGGGCTTGAAGCCACATGGAGTTGTTATCCATAAGCCTTCTTAATTTTTTATTTATTCTCCCATCTCTGAATAAGCAAACCTGGTCCACTCAGGCATAAAGTAAGCCTGGCCAGCCTGAAACAGCTACATCATGAAAGCAGCTGTAAGCATAAATGCACATGCCCCACAGATATAACCCTTCTGCCTGCTGTTGTTACAGTGCTTCCCCAGCTAATGGTGAGATGGCAAGGAAGAAAAGGCTCCCTGAATATGGGCAGGATGCTGTCCAGAGCTTCCCGTGCCACCTCTTTGAAGCATGTCCTTCCTCTCTGCAGTAATTCTTTTGTAAAACAGTGGGAAGGAAGGAATCTAGCTAGAAAAACAGGAGAAGCAGTCAGAGGATTCACAGAACCTCCTGAGGCTGATCCCTTAAGTGCTGAGCTTGTCCTTTTTTACATGTTTAGTCTCCTTACAACACTTTCTTAAAATTTTTGAGGGTCAGAGCAGTTTCCATCAGATAAAAGCTCCCACAGAGCCAGGTGCATGTGTGTTTGCAGGAACTGAACTCCAAATCCTCACATAATACTCCCCTGAATTTCTGAGGCAAAGGCCTTTTTGCATACTCTTTTCACTTTATATGCTCATCAGTGTCTTTTCTCCAGGACAGGATGGTGCTGCTCATTGTTGGGAACCTGGTGAACTGGTCCTTGTAAGTACTGGGGTGTTGGTGCTTTGTGTATTTGTGCATGGGGGCAGCAGGATTTGGGACAGGGACATGTTGGCCTGGAGTGATGGGGAGATGCAGCAATGTCTGTGCAATAATCCTGACATGTTTGGGCAGGCAGGCTGCTCTGAGGGTGGCTGGCAGATCCATGGGATGCAGTGCAGCTCTAGAGCTACATGGAGCATCCCCTGAGCATTTCAGCTGGGGGTGTCTCATGGCTCGTGTTTCAGGGAGCTTGTGCAGGGACTGTGCTGCTGAGTTGTGCTTCCCACAGAGCTGGGAGATCTCTGGCACAGCCAAGGTGCAGGAGACCTGGCAGACACAGTCACAGAACCTGGCTGAGCAGTAACTGCATGGAGGGATCAGCTCTTGGATGAGACCTCAAATCCTTGCCCCAGGCTCTTGCTTTTCACTGAAGCTGCTTCTCAGGGACATGCCTTCTACCAAATGGACAGGCCTAGGGCCAGATCCTACTGAGGGAGATGTGTTTGGCCATGGGTTGGAAGCAATCCAGGGCCCTTGCCTGTCCTCTGGGGTCTCCAGTTGCTTCAGCAGCTGACCATGGCTACATTTCCTTGGCTGGGAGCAGAGGCAAGCAATGCACTTCCCCCAGGGAACTGGGAAGCTGTGGCACTGGTGCTGTGTCCTGCAGTACTGGTGGGGGGTAGAGCAGTGTGTGGCTGTCACTTTGGGGGTGTACCCTGTCCCCAGTGAAGGGAAGCTGCTTGATGTCCCTCTGTCCTCTCCCTCAGTGCTATCTTTGGGCTGGTGTATCGGCCCAGAGACTTTGCCTCCTACATTCTGGGAATCTTCATCTGCAACCTGCTGCTCTATCTGGCCTTCTACATCATCATGAAGGTAATGGAAGGCAGCTGTAGCTGTCCCTGAGGCTCCTGGCTCCAAAGGGGAAGGGATGGACTGCATCCCTTTTTTTCTGGCTGCAATTTGGGTTCCTGTGGTGCTGCAGAGGGATGTGGAGGGACCTTTGTGGGGCTCTGGCTGGGACAGGGTGTTGGGGAGGGGTGGTGTGGAGCCTTTTCAGGGGTGGCTGGGCTGTGTCTTTGGAGGGTGGGCAGCCCTTCCCAGATGCAGGCAGTACAGGCTGGTGTGTGAGCCCTGTGCATGGCTCTGTGCCCTGGACAGAACTCAGGGTGTGTCCCTGTCTGCAGCTCCGCAGCTCTGAGAGGCTCCTGCCCATCCCCATGTTCTGCATCGTGGCCACAGCAGTGGTGTGGGCAGCTGCCCTCTACTTCTTCTTCCAGACCCTCAGCAGCTGGGAGGTAAATTTCCCTTTTACTGTTCTTCTGTCCAGCTTTTTCTCATCATCTTTCCTTCCTGGTGCTTGTTTTGCACAAAAATGACTCTGGAGAAGAGTCTTGGGCTGCTGATGGGGAGCTGAAAGGGTTCAACTCATGTAGCAAACTTGTGAAGGGAGCATGGGAGGCTGTGCTGAGCCAAAAATGACTGTAGCTGTGTGGAGGCTGTTTATAACCAGGTGATCTGGAGGTGACTGGTCCTTCCTAAGGGACAAAGGAAGAGCTGGGGATCTGGAAGGAAAACTGGGAAAATCCTAATCCTTGGACATCCCTGGAGCAGATGGCCATCTGGAGTCAACCAGGTCAACCTGCCTGGGGATGTTAGGGCTCTTGGTGGTCTGGGAGCCATTAAATCCTGCCTGGGTGCCTTCTAACAGGATGTCACATCCATCTCCATGGAAAGGAGGGGCTTGTTACAGGGTGGTCTGGTGGAGGCTGTGCAACCTGTGCTATGCAGAACCTCAGAGGTGGAGACCAGAGGGTTCCCCTTGCTTGTGGGTTGTGGTCCCAGATCCATTTTGAGGCCCAGTTATAACATTGTGTTGTTTCTGGCCTGCCCATGCCACATTTCTGGCAAGCACAGCAACTTTTCCTGGATCCTGCTTGGAGGGTTAAGACAGGGTGATCCCTACAGGGTCTGGTATTGCCAGCAAGGGCCCAGTAGGGGTGGATATCAGGTCCTGACTCTCTGCCTGCCCTCCTAGGAGACTCCAGCAGAGTCCCGGGAAAAGAACCGGCCGTGCATCCTGCTGGGATTCTTTGATGACCACGATGTCTGGCACTTCCTCTCCGCAGCTGCCTTGTTCTTCTCCTTTCTGGTGAGTCCTGCTGAGCCTCCCACTCTGCTGGATGGCCTCTCCCTCTCCTTTCACCTTGCTCCCCTCTCTCCACATGGAGTTGTGCCTGCTCCAGAACTCCACAGAAGTGCCTCAACTCCTCTGCTTGGCTCTACCTTCTGACATCCTTCACATTGGGATGCTCCTTGTCAGTGGGATCAGGCTTTCTCCTTTATCTTATTTCTCTGTCAGTGCCTTCTGGCCTCAAATTCCCTCTGGGGCTGTGGGTCACACAGCTGTTGTGGGGAAGCTGAGGGGCTGCTGCTGTGGCCAATGACTCATGGATTTGTGAATACCTCCCAAATAGGCAAGGCCTGAAGATCTGAAAGGAAGACCTCCCTGGGCAGCAAGACCTGACTCTGGCTTTCACTTTCTTCCTCAGGTCCTGCTGACCCTGGATGATGACCTGGATACGGTGCGCAGGGACAAGATCCCAGTGTTCTGAGTCCCCAGGGACGGGGCACAGAGGTGTCCCAAACACTCAGCCAAAAGCACTGGGCCACCGTGTCTGTGCAGAATGAGCCTGTTCCATGGCCAGCAGCCCAGTGGGAGCAGGGAACTGGATCCCCAGCAGGCATGGAGGGTGCTGTGGCAGTGAGGTGGGACCAGGAGGGAAGACAACGTCACTCCTTTCCCACCACATCCTGTGGGGCAGGCTTGATCCAGAGGCCAAGGCCTGTGCACAGCCCTCTGGCCTGTGGGTGCTGGGGCCAGTGAGGGGGGAGGAAACAGGAGGGTGGCACCTCAGAGACCTTTGCTTCCCTTCCTCCCTGCTGATGTGCTCCACTTCCTCTCTGGTGAGCAGGCTCGGGAAGTGCCATGACAGCCTTCCTGCACAGGGAGCTCATGGCTGCACCCTGTGGTCTGCTGCCCTCAGAGCTCCCTTCAGCAGCACAGGGGGAGCATTTGGTTCCTGTACTGCAGCAGCCAAGGGAGAAAAGGACTCCAAGCTGAGGTGGCAGTGGGGGGACTGGACTGTGTTTTCTTTTTTCCTCTTTTTGTTGGAGAGACTCCTTCTGTGGCTGATGGGGAGCCGTGGTACCAGGGCTGCAGCGTCGGTCGGAGGTGGTGAGCTAGAGCTGCCCGTGAGGGCTCTGCCAGGCTCAGAGCCTGCTGCCTTGCTGCCTTGCAGCCTCTCTGTCACTCCTGCTGAGCAGCCACTCCTCTGGCAGCTCCTGCTGGCACTGGGCAGTGCTGTGCTCCCTCTCAGGGCACCACAAGTGCTCTCCTGGAGCAACCCTGCCGGAGAGCGCACGGCAAAGCCGCAGCCTCTTGTGGCAGCCCTTGGCTCCTGCTGGTGCCTTCCCAAAGGGACAGGCTGGCACAGGGAGCCTTGCCAGCAGCTCACACTCTCTCCTCTCGAGAGCTTGCCTTGGACAGCCTTGGCAAAGTGGGTTCTCTTTGGGCTGGGAGGATGAAGGAGATATTGGGGCAATTGGTGTTGAGCTCTTTACCGAAAGATGTGGACCAAATTTTCTTCTCCAACTTGTCCAAATGGGAAATGAGTTTTTTAATGGCTTCTGCATTCTTTCCAGTTTCTTTAGTTATTTAAAAAACAAGAAGGTGTTAATTATTTCAGGCCTTGCATCTAAAATGGGACCTGTTTTGCTAATTTGCAATTAAAAAGTGTTCTTTGAGGCCTGCTGTCCTTATTCTTGTCTGCCTGAGCATTTTTACTTTGGTGCATGTGCATGTAGCCAGTGATGCAAACGTTTCATTCCACTTCTGCTTACTAAAGCAGGTGACTCTGGTGATGTTTTACTCCAAGAGTCTGTACCTCCTTGAAGAGTTTTGCACCAGCTGGTTTTTATTTTTTCCTACGTTGGCGTTTGCTGAGATGGTCAATAAAATGGATGTTCCTGGTTCCCTGCTCTGCAGGTTGATCTGAATTCTTCTTGCTCCTACTCTCAGCAGCAGCAGAGACAGCAGTCAGGGCAGAGGGGTGCCCAGTGGTGTCATACAGCTGCTGTCACCCTTGGGACTATCACAGGTGTTTCTGGAGCCATAGGTGTGGATGACTTGCTTGTTCTCTTAACTAAATTGCCTTTGTAAGGCTACATAAAGAACAGACACTCTTGTTTGTCACTGCAGTCCCTTGGGCACGGTGAGGAGAGGGCTGGAGGAGGAATGGCACAAGAGGCTGCCAGCCTTTATCTTCCCAGGCAGAGCTGTGCTGCTCTGGAGTGTGCCGGGGTAGCTGTGCCAGACTGAAGGAGGACTTCTGTGCCCTCAAATTTGTCCAGTTCTGGGGACACATTCTTATAAAATATACTTTCTCCCTGTGTTTTCATAATCTGTAGTCTCAGACCATGTTTCAAGCTTGTATTTGTTTCTAGACAGGAAGCTGGTTATCTTCTCTAAATTGAAATGTGAGGAAAAAATAATGTTGAGCAGCAGTTGGAAGGCTCGACGTAGGAGGTAGAACAACATATGGGCTCACTGTGCTGAGCAGAGATGAGCACAGCATGGAATGGTAAGGTGGTAGCAGGGAGGGAGAGGGAGGCTGGGGAACAGCACAGAACAAACAGAAAACCATGACAGGATTCAGTTAAATACAAGGAGAGGCACCTCAAGCCTGAGAGATGGGAGGAAGGGTTGGAATCGTCTCCCTGCTGCTTTTGTGCTTCCAGTTTTCCAGTTTCAATTTTTAACATTTCCTCTTAGCTATGCCCTGCCTGCTGGGCTCTGTTGGTGCTTCAGCTCTCCCACCTGGTGGCCACTGAGCCCTCCATGGCTGTGCTGCTGGGGGGCCTGGCTGGGCACTTGGGCACTCTGTGCTCCCTGCTGTGCTAGGCGCACTTGGCTCTGCAGCCCCCGCCCCAGAAATGCAGCTTTTCCTGGCTGCTGCTGTCCTTCTTGGGCAGGAGGAGCAGCTTGCTGGGTACATTTGCAGAGGTCATGCTGTTGTTTCCTCACCTTGCTCTGCTCACAGAGGGAGACAGACGTGTAGGGGCGAAAGCAGAGCAGCACCGTGGAATTGTGTTGGGAGGTGAGGAGGTTTTTTTGCTGCCCATGGGCTGTTAATGGAGTTCCTGTTCCCCCTGCTGTGTCCATGCTTGGGATAAGCTGCTGTCACAACTCCTGAAAGGGAAATAGAAGTGCCATGGGCAGGGACACCTCCCACTTAGAACAAGTTTCTCAAACACCCATCCTACCAGGCCTTTCTAAAGATAGTGCACCCACCACCTCTCTGGACAATCTATTCTCATGTTTTACCACTCTCATTGTAAAAACCTTCTTCCTTACATTCCATATACTCCCTGTTTTCACAGGAAATGTAGGTAAAATTGTTCAGCCCAGTACAAGTGAAAAGAGAAGGAAACAGCTTCTGTACAATACTGACATCCCCTCACAGGTAGGAAAACCACCAGGGTCGTGTGAGCTGTTACAGCTCCCCCTCGAGCCTCTGGAGTGGCACAAGAGCAGCCAAGGCAGGGCAATGCACTGAGCATGAAAAAGGAAGGCAGCTCCCTTGTGTCCTGTTTCCCCTCCCCTCTTTGACTGAACCTGGCTGTCACTGAAGGAACAAAAGCCCCTCTGTCTTAATACTGAACTTCAGCCTTTTTAAAATTAAGACCTTCCCTGAGGTCAACTTCCACGCCTGCAAGAATTTTGAGGTTTACAAGTCAGGTTTTCTGGAGCCCCTGAAAAGAATTGTTTCCTAGGAATTCTGTCAACTTCAGGATTGTGCAATCTCCCAAAAAGCCTTTACTTACCTTGCAGGGTCTCTGTACTGCTCTCATCCAACCTGCAGCCTTTAGCTTTAAACTGTGACAGAACAACTGTCTTAGACCACTTCCAAAGCAATGCAAGGGGCCTGTGATGAGAAGCATTTTATAAAATGAAGTTCTGTCTCAACAGTGATCACTGTCACTGGGGCAGGGACAGCACCTGCCATGTATTTTTTAGATACTACACAAATAGTATTTATTTATTCTGAATTTGGTAATTTCATATCTCCAGCTAATATGGTGCATTACTCTGGTGTATGCAGAGAATGTACATCAGTGGAAAACTCTGACTGTAAATTCGCAGTCTCA
Source organism: Melozone crissalis (assembly GCF_028551555.1). Lineage (NCBI taxonomy): Eukaryota > Metazoa > Chordata > Aves > Passeriformes > Passerellidae > Melozone > Melozone crissalis. The sequence continues at coordinate 14,490,254 of NW_026535786.1, read as the reverse complement.
AAGCCAAGCTTTTATTTTTATCTCTACTTAAGAATGAATGGCATAGCTTTATATGGGGAAAGAAAGAACACAATATTCAGAGTGATTTTCTCTTTTTTTTAATAAAATACTATCATGTTCATATCTATACAAATAATTATTACAACTATTAAACAAAGTATTACATTTAACAATAGAAATCTCAGAACTCTGAACAAGATCATGGTTTGGGATATTTACACCTGAATGCAACACATTTGTAAAAAGATGTCAAAATAAACAGAGCAAGATCTTATTTACAATTGGAAGATGATGTTCCTGTTCATTCATTATAGATTTCTACTGCAGAGTTCCTATTTTCCATTACAAAATAGTAAGGACTTTCCACTGGGACTGTATCCAAGTCATGTACAGCTGTATAAAACAGAAGCACAGCAGAAAACTCTGGACTGAATATAAATAATTTACACTGTGGAGGGCAACAGCATCTTTGATTAATCTCCTGTGGCAAAATCCATACTTGCTTCCCTTCTCACTGTGAGCAGGCAGGAACAGGGTCCAACCCCCCACAAGCTCTATTGTTTCACACTTGTGATTGCCAGAACAGCAGCACATATTGCAAACTTGGAAACCTTCTAATAAAGATACTTCTGGTGAGGCAGAAACAAAAGCCTTTTTAAAAAAGTTATCTCAGAAAAACTGGTATCAGCAAATAATAAATGGTGTCTGTGTAACTGAGCAGGGCTTGCTCACAGAGAGTATGAATTTGTATTGTCAGGTCCAAAAACCTCTGCTCAATCTTTCACCAGTTCACAGAGGAACCTTCTCTCAGTGGGAATAAAGCCTTGTGCTCTGAGGTTTCCAATTTATGGATTGCAGAGGCAGTAGGAAATTGCAAACACCCTCACACAAACCTGTGTCTGCTACCCATGCTGGGTGATGGCAGTGGGAGAGGGGAACAGCAGGAGGTGGTAACAGGTCAGGTGACAGCAAGGAATGGATCTCCTTATCGAATTGTATCAGAAAACAAAAATATGACTGATCTGGCACAAACAGAGCCAATGCTAATCTGTCTTGCCAGGGGAAATAGGATCATTATTGAAGTGATGAGCATGACACTTCCTAGGGGAACAGCAAGAGATAACAGCTCTTAGCACACTCAGCATCCAGGAACAGTGGGAGTCTGACTGAGCCCTTGAGCCAGGACTGCACAAGTACCACAGAAAAGGTGAAAAGACAACAGGAGACCAGAAATAATTAAATGGCCCCTCTTCTCCAGCCATGGCCTCTGCAAGTTGCCCTGCCACATGACTTGTTTCCTGCAGCAGCACTACAGACACCAACCACAGCAGCAGCAGCACAGCTTTAAAGTGCAGTAGGAAATCTGTGCAAAGTTCTGGAGGCTTGGGACTAGCACCTGCTTTTACTTTTTTTCAGAGAGGTGCTCTTCCACCTGGGCAGCAGAACAGTGACAAGCTGGAAGTCTGAGCTGGAAAACCCATTCCAGCCCCCAGCTCAAATCACTCCAGCTCTCTTTAACTGTTCCTAAATGAGGTCTTTTCTCTCAAGAAAAAGGTATATAAATATGAACACATTACTATTTTATTGCCTGCTTTCAAATTAGTCTATCTCTGCTCTTACTCTCCTAGGCTGTTTAAGGGATTAATATGGACATACATGCAATCCAGCCCAATATTATTTACTGTTGTTTGTTGAAGTCATATAGGCCAAGCTGAAACCCAGAGCCATGCAATGCCTGTCAGCTGTGGCACTCCCACCCCAGAGTTAGTGCCCAGCCTTTCCCTTCCACTGCTGATTTTTCTAAATTAAGCAGTACTGGGTATTTTTCCTTCCTTCAAAGCCAAAACAAACCCTGTGTAAGTAACTTTGAAAGAAGTACTGTGGAGGAGAAAATGCAATTCTCAGGCTAACAAATCACAGTTAAACTCTCAAAATCTCTTCCAAGTATATCTTGAAAAACAAAGGAATCGTTAATTGCTGGGTAGTCCTCAGGAGAATAAGAAAATGGATGTCATTGATGCTTGCTGAAGAAAATGTGTTTGCTTGTAAAATGGTTTTTACAACAAGTAAACCAGAATAATTCCATCTGCAGAAGCTCCTTTTTCAAGCTGCCCTCTCCAAGCACAGATCAAGGTAAGGTGACCCTTATCAACCTGGCAGCTAAGCACAGCAGGTTCAATGGGAGGGGAAGGGAAAACTGAAGAAAAGAAGGACTCATAAGATGTTGCATTTGCTTCTCTTCCTGAGAGCAGAGCCTGCGGCCCTGAGCAAGAACTGAGACACCAACCTGTCAGTGCCACAAACTGACCTACAAAACTGAGTGCAAGAAGCCCGGTGGATGTGGAATGGCAGGTGGGATTTCTTCACAGTGACAAGGAAAACACCAAACAATTTAAAAACTAACAGAAATTTGGTAGCTAATTTCCTCTATTTTGATGTGAAATATCCAGTCCCGCACTGTCCCTTGTAAAGACAAAAGAGCATGAACATGAGAGAAGTTGAAACCCACAAGCTGCTCTCAAACCAGAGAACCAGGCCAGATTCAACATTCAAAGCCCATCTTGAACAGTCAATTATGCCAAAAGGCTACACAACAGATCCAATTTTTCTTTAATTAAAGTTATCTAGAGGCCAGTCAGCAGTGTGAATATCAGAATTTGGATGAATGTGTTGATATGAGGCCCTCACAGAGAGGTCTGCCTGCCTTTCTTGTCACAGCAGTCTCCTGATCCCACACTGATGCCATGGGACCTTTTAGTGTCACTTAGAGAATGAAAAGAGACTCACACAGAACTTCAACAGAAATTCCTATGTTCAGGGAGGGGAGTGAAATTAATTTCTCCATCCTGGTCTTGTCAGATTTCAGAAAAAGGCCTGAGGAGGACAACAAAGTGCCCTGTCACAACAAAATACAACAGAAAGTTTACAAAGTTTACTGACAGTCCCTCTTCAGAAAATAATGTGCAGCATGGAAAAAAAACCAAATAAAATCACAGCTGATATATTCTATCGTGAATACTCAGGACTGCATTAACCTTGAGACAACAGCAGTAAATATGAGGAATAAGAAAATAGAAGAGATATTTTAGTTGAAAGGAACCTATAGTGATCATCCACTCCAACTGCCTGGAGTGTCTCCATCCACTTCAGGACTGAGCATGTTGTCCAAATGCCTCTTAAACATGCCTGAGGCCTCAACCACCTTTCTAGCAAGCAGGTTCCAGTATCTGACCACCCTCCTGGTAAAGAAATGCTTCCCAATGTCCAATCTGAACTTCCCTTAGTGCCCCTTTGGGCCATTTCCATGTGTTTTATCAGTGGATCCCAGGGAGAAGGGATCAGCACCTCCCTCTGCACTTCCCCTGTCAGGGAGCTGCAGAGAGCAAGGAGGTTCACTGTCTATCCAGAATCCCTGTCCAGAGCATCTGCCAACAGCATCTCTGAGTTTGGTATCATCAGCAAACTTGCCAATGGTGTGTTCAGCTCCTGTATCCAGATCAGTGATAAATACATGGGATAGAACTGGCCCTGGAACTGAGCCCCAGACAACACTGCTGGTGACCAGGTGTTGTCACCAGCCTAGCCAGACATGGCCCCATTCACTGTAAGACCTTTGAGCTCTACCCTTCAGCCAGCTCTTCACCCAGTACACCATCAACCTGTCAATCCCACAGCTGAACAGCCTGTCCAGATGGATGCTGTGAGGGACAGTATCCATAGCATTACTAAAATGGAGAAAACTATACCCACTGCCTTCCTTTCACCCACTAGGTGGGTGACCTTATCAAAGAAAAGTGTCAAATTAGCTAGACAGGACTTCAACTTTGTGAACTCAGGTTGCCTGTGCCTGATGGCTGCATTATTCCTTAAAACTCCTTTCAACAGTACCCAGGATAATAGTCACAATTTATATTCCTTAATTTATAATATTCACAATTTTTCCAGGAGCCCAGACTCTCACAGTCTGTAGTTGCCTGTGTTCTTCCCTCATGCCCCTTCTGCAGATTGGAATAACACTGGCTACCTTCCTGTCAGCAGGGACCTGTCCAGACTCCCAGATCTTCTGTAGATGATCAAGTGGGGTCCTGCTGTATGTCCTGCTTGCTACTTCAGTACTCTGGGATGCATCCTGTCTGGTCAAGTGGATCTGTGGACATTCAAGCATTGCAACAGGTTTAAGTTTATAAGCTCTCTCCAGTTTTAATAGACATGATAAAGTAGGGTAGTTTTCCCAGCAGAGGAGACAAAAAAAAATATGGTTTTCTGTGAATGTCTGGAATGATGAGCAGGATTAGAATCTTTATATAAAGTCCTAGAAGCCAGGGCTTAATTTTTCACTAGTTTGTCTTGAAAGCCAAACCCATTGCTGCACACATAATTCCATTTAAAGAGAGCTAGAATGGGCACATTTGCTTCTCTCCTCAAAGACCAGACAAGTGTGTGTGAGCACAGAGTGGCTGCTGCTCCAGTCCCCATCCCTACCATCCAGAACCCATGGAACAGCCACTGTGAGAGCTCTCCTCACCTCTGAGGCAGAGCCTTTGAGACCTCCTGCCCCACAGACACCCCTTTGGTCAAGAGTCTCACCAGGGCACACCCAGACCTGCAGCTGGCTGGGCTGGTTTGAGGCTGAGAACTGACTCATCCCTAACCCCTGCACAGGCCAGTGGCTGCCACTTGGTGACTGCACTGCAGCACAGAGAAACTGCCTTGCTGTGAACTGAAATACTCAATTACTTATGAGAAACAGAGAACTGATGCACCACTTAAGATAAGCTCAACCTGAATTAACTCACGAATCCAGGCAGAAAGGGACTGGCGGTACTGGTCAAGAACTGACTGAACATGAGCCAGCAGTGTGCCCTGGTGGCCAAGAAGGCCAGTGGCACCTGGCCTGTGTCAGGAATGGTGTGGCCAGCAGGAGCAGGGAGGTCATCCTTCCCCTGTACTCGGCACTGGTGAGGCCACACCTCGAGTGCTGTGTCCAGTTCTGGCCCCTCAGTTTGGGGAGGACCTTGAGAGGCTTGAACACATCCAGAGGAGGGCAATGAGGCTGGTGGGAGGGCAATGAGGCTGGTGAGGGGCTGGGAACACAAACCCTGTGAAGAACGACTGAGGGAGCTGGGGGTATTTAGCCTGAAGAAAAGGAGACTCAGGGGTGACCTTATCACTCTCTACAACTCCCTGAAAGGTGGTTGTAGTCAGGTGGGGTTGATTCTTTGTCCAGGCAGCAGCTGACAGAATAAAAGGACAGGCTTAAGCTGTGCCAGGGGAAGTTCAGGTTAGACATCAGAAAAAATTATTCACTGAAAGATTGATGGGGCAATGGAATTGTCTGCCCAGGAAGGTGGTGGAGTCACCATCCCTGGACATGTTTAAAAAAGACTGGACATGGCACTTGGTGTCATGGTTTTGTTGATGAGGAGGTGTTAGGTTAGGTCATAGGTTGGGCTTGATGATCTCAAAGGTTTTTTTCCAACCTAGTTCATTCTGTGATTCTTACCCAGGATCAGAACTGTTTTACTTCACCTTGCAGGAAAACAGCAGACTGCAGGTTACAAGAGCAGAGATGTTGTCAGGACAGGCTACAGACACAGCCCAGTTATTTTTCATGGTAAAGCCGCCTTACTTTCCTGGATCAGTGTAAAAGGGCTTAGCAAAACCAAAGTCTGGGCAGTCAAGCTGTGGAAAACTGTTCTAGGACCCTCTTTGTGGGTCCTGTTCTTTGACATGGAGAAATATCTTCCTTTCCTTTCAAAGAAAAAGAAACAAAACAAAACAAAACAAAGAATCCCAGGGAGCCTGCTTTGGCCCATGCCCTCACCAGGAGCACCAAGATGATGCACTGGTGAGCAACACACAAGCAGAGGATGACTGCATGCCGGGGAACCTCAAGTTACTATGTTGTTTGAAGAATCAAACCCAGAATGGTACTTCCAAACACAAAAAAGACAAGTATTTCTGCCCTGTTAGAAGAAAAAGCACACTGCAGAGACATTAAATGAAATTTACCTAATTATTCCCTTTCCTTTAAAAGAATTAGGACCAAAAATTTGTGAAAGTACTGGAGATTCAGCCAGCACACACATTCACTCCATCTCTCGTGCATCTACAAACACATCACCCTTTCTCAAATCCCAATGTCTTCCTGTGTGTTTCACTCTCAGCCCATCCATGTTCCTCCTTCAGCCACAATCACACAGGTTTAGATAAAAGGTGCATTCAAGTGCAGAGTACTGATATTAACTCAGGCTCAATCCTATCAGCAATATCAAGTAAAAACTGTGCCCCCAGGAATCTCCACTCATTTTGTGGGATGTGACAGGCTCAGTCCTCCTCCCATGTGATGCCTGCTACAACAAAGGGCTGTCACTCACAGAAAGCAGAAAGCTGGTGTTAGAGCATGGGCCAAAGAAAAGTAGAGAGGGGAAAAAAAAAGACATTTAGAAGGTGCCAAACAAGGTACAAAACCCACCCTGAGGTAACTTGCAGCAGTCAACAATGAAATGGTAACACACAAGGCTGCTGTCTCTGCTGACTGCACCAGGAGTTGTGAGCTACAATGAAACAGGGACTGAGTTCAGCAGTAACTGAAGCCACTGCTGAAACAGATCCAAACAAGATTCTTAGAAAGTCATGGGTTAAAGAAATCTAAATTTTCTAAAACGGTGTTTTTAATTGCTGACCATGGGAGCACATAGTAATTTTCACCAGGTAAAGTCAGCCTTAAGTTAAATGTAGGTGACAAGCTTGAGACAGACAAAAGCTGCACAACAAATGCCTCTTCCAATTAGCACTGAGTTAACACAGACTTGACTTGTGTTGAAACTCCTGAAGATATTTTACAAAGGAAAAAGAGAAACCCAAACCATTCCTAGCTCCTCTGCAGTTTGAGGTAAACATATCAGTAACAAACTGACACCTGTAGCACTTGTTTCCTATCTCCATATGGATGCTCTCACTCCATGTATTACTGAGGGTGGCCCTTACCTTGGGACAGCCAGACATCAATCCTGATTGTTGGAAAATCAACAACCAGCATTTGCACAGCTCTCAATGCTGCATCCTTACAGTTTCCTAGTAAGTAAGCATTGCTATAGGCACTGGTGCTTTAGAGTCAGTAAGGTGGGTGGAAACACAACGGAATATGGAAAATACCATGGACAAACATTGAGGCAAATAGATGCTATGAATGGTCTCTCCAGGGGTGATGCTAAGATCTGCTTCCTTCTTCTTAAATATATAAACAACAAATCAGACCAGAAGTCAGTCTGCCAGTTTTCATACAGCTGAGCTGCAGTCATGACCTAAAATATGGCTTATATTGTGGGCAGGGCGGTTTGAGGGCTGCTTGGAAGAATCTGAAGCAGATGTGTTTGCAATGGAAAGCAAAGGTGACATCGCTGAGCCATCTGGAGGAAGAGCTGTGGCTATTTCTGGAAACAAAGAAGTCAAGTTAAAATTGGATAAGTGCGATGTGTTGGTCATGTGCATTGGTGGCATATCTGGAAGCAAAGGAAAACTTGGCTGAGCAAAACCAACAGGCCTGGGAGGAGACAAAATGGATCCAAATCGATTGTTTAAACCTCCACTGCTCGGCTTCTCCGTGCTTGGGTTGGGAAACATTTGATTGGGAAAGTAAGGGATGGAAATGTCATTGGAGAGGGTGGGGTGGGCAGGAGAGTAGGGTGGATAGAAGGAGGGCAGTGTGTTCTGAGGATCTACTGGGATTAGAGCAGGTGTCCGAGTGGCACTAGGCTGGGTGACCGGTGGGATGAAAGAAGCGTTAGCGTTTATTGGTGGATTCATGCCACCCTCTGGAATAAAAGGGAATCCAAAATTCTGGGAGAGCGTATGTTGGTCAGGGGCCGCGTTATCGTTGGACACTTGAGGGCCATCAGACATAAATCGGACAATGCTTCCCCTTTTTTCTATGGTGGACTGTTGGCGCCCGAGGATCATGCTGCCACTGGTAGACAGAGGAAGATGAGGAAGACTGGGGTCAAAGACATTTCCATGTCTCTGATTTCCGGATCGATTCCTTTCGGGCTGACGTATTTTAGAGCCCCCATTGTCTTGCAGAGGATGCCGGGAGCGCTGAGTGACCGAAGAATTTGGCTGACGAACAGAAGGCTGCCCTTGCTCGCCATTTCCATGAGAAACTGCAGGGTGAGGGTGAGCTGGCCTCACAACTCCATGCATGTTGCTGGACACGGGTGTATTCATGTGGTTCTTAGTTCCGTGACTGTCCGTCATCCTCATGGGGTTGGACTTCTGCACAGAGATGTTCGGGCTGGTATTGCGGCCCTGAATGTCCCCTGAGGAAGAAGAACTCGAAAAGGGAATAGTCAATGAACTGTTCCTTGTGTTAATTGCCCCAATGGACATGTCACAGCTTTCCCTGCTCTGGCCATCACCATCCCTTCGGATGTGGACGCTCTCCCGTGCTGGGGGACAGTTGTACTCAATTGTGGAGGAGGCACCACACTGCGTGTTCCTTTGATGTTCTGGGATTGATCTTTGGCTTCCACTGACTTGATCTCCAAGGTGAGGGGCGAGCAAACTCTGCATGAAACTTTGGTGGCACGTGTTTTCGTTTTCCCTCGATGGCAGGGTATTCCCCGTTGGAATACCCTGCACTGGCGGGTAGGGCAGTCTCTTCTGCCTCTCTATGGATGGCGCAGCATTCTGACCGATTCGGAATGCTTGTGACTGCATGCCCCGGAGGGAGGACACAGAATTGCCAATTTCACTGTTTCTTGAAGCCTGTACGTCAAAATTGCCCGTTGGTTGTTGAGTGGGTGCAGAGGGCTTAAATGTCTGGCAGTCAGAAAGACGCTGCACATCCGAGCCGACTGTGTGATCGACTGACAAGCGGCCCTGCATATTGTGAATCGCCAACCCTTTACTTCTAGAAACATCAAGATAGCTTCTCATTTCAAGCTGGTCAGAAACCCTAGGGCCTTGAAGAGATATTCCTATTCTCTGCTCGGAATTAGAAGGCGTCTTCCCAATGAGAGCCTCAGCAGAGTAGCTGGAAACTCTGTTTCTTTCCTGCCTGTGAGGGGTGCATGTCATATCTGATGGTCTGGAAACGATACTGGCCTGGGACACCATCTGCTGCTCTAAGCCCCTCGAGGTCATAAGTCTTTGCATCTGATTGTGCCCTGACACGTGTTCTGAAGTGGAACCTTGCTGTCTGCTGCCAACATCCTGTTGCTGTTGATGCATAATATCCTGATTGATATGGCTCTGAGGGTGGTTATGGTGGTTTCTGCTTGTTGCAGGATTTTCACAGTTCTTTTCAGGCTGGGACGCTCCAAAGTGCTGCTGCATCTGCTGCTGCATTTGTTGGTGGTGAGGATGGGGCTGACCACCCTTCTGCCGTGTTTGATCACTTCCGTGGTGTTTTTGCTGTAGAGAAAGCTGTGTGGCTTGTGTTCCCTGGATGAGATTCCGTTTCTTTTGCATCTGCACCTCCTGCTGTATTGTCCGCTGCTGGTGGACGCCGTGGGGCTGAGAGTGGACTGAGTTTTCCCCGTGAGTGACGTGGTGCTGCAGCTGGTACAAGTGGTGCCTCTCTCTTAACTGCCCAGCCTGCTGCTGCTTCAAGTAGGGGTGATTGCTGTGAAGGTGAGAGATGCCTTGGGCAGGGACATGTTGGATGGGCTGCAAGTGCTGCCCTGCCTGGCCTGGCTGCTCCGAGAGCGGTGGCTGAGAACCGCACTGAACTTCAGTTTGTCTCAAAGCCGGCGTTACGAAATTGCTGTTGGGTGGGAATAACCTATTGAGGCCATCAGCGTGCCCTTGATTGCTCACTGGAGCCACTGAGTTGGATGAATTAGGAGGAATCTGACTAACCAGCATCTGTGTTTGATCAGCAATACCCTCTGGGGTCCGGTTCATCAGCGCCATCCCCTCCAGCCTTATGGGTGCTGTCTGGCACTGCTTCTGCCTCTTGGCTGTAGAGAGCAGCAGGTCATCCTGAACAGCCCTCTTGGCAGAGTCTTTGCGACCTTCATGGGTTTGCTGCTTTAAGTGGGATTCCTGCAGCTGGGGAGCCTGCATGCTGCTTGCCCTGATAGCATTCAGCTGTTCCTGAGCATATTCACTCATCAGAGCAGGTCCTGGAGACGGATTGATGTATGTGCTAGATGGAAGGGAGAGGCTCACGGTTGCAGGGATGCTTGCAGGCTCTGAAGACTGGGATAAACCTGAGCAACTCACCAGGGGATGGACAATGCGGCTCTGGTGTATCAGATTATTCACGCTTAGACTGGTTAAGCTGGGTGTCTGGGAAGTGGAAATCTGCAAAGGAGTGTTCGATGTTTCCACACCTCCTACAGAGCAGCTTGGCTTCTCAACCTGCCTATCAACATTTGTCTGTACTGTATCATGAGCACTGAATTTGTTCGGTGCCGCTTCCAACGGCCCTGCATTGTTTTCTTTCACTGACTGAGGTTTAAAAGGCTGTTGCTCTCTCTCCAAAGGTGCAACCTCATTCTTAGAGATGACATCCCTCGTGTTAACCTGTATTCCCCCTCCACCTTTCTCAAGGTTTTCCTGGTCAAAAATAGCTCTCGCTGCAAGAGCTACAATGTCGGTCTGTTCTGAAAATGTGCAGCTGTTACAGGTACTGGTAGAGGTGCTGCTGGTGACATCTTCTCTGGTGGTATCTGGCAACATAGATGCAACTGAGAAGCCCCGACTGCTGCCAGAGCTGGTTGACATGGGCGAGTCTGCCTGCCTGCTAGTAATAAGGGAAGCACTGACTACTTCCTGATCAGAGATGCAGGAGTGAGGCTGGGAGAGAGTGTCACTTTCCGTGTTCATCAGCAAGAGTTCCTGCTTCTCAGGCAAATCAGCATTTGATTCTGCTGATTTAGAGCTTTCCATAGGAAAATTAGAATGCTCCCCCTGAACAGTAAATGAAGAGGTTTTTTCCACAGCTGTTCTTTCTTTTGTGAGATCAGACAGCATTTTGCTTAGACCCTGTCCTTCTAACAAGTCCGCATCTTGCATTACCACTGAGGAATCCTGCGCAACGTGGCAGGACTCCGAAATCATTCCTGCCTTGGAAGTAGGACCTGCTGTGCTGCTCTGTGCTGCTGAAGTCCCATTTGCAACCTGCAAGTGTGTAACCTGTGCTTCTTTACCAGAGGGTGTTAAGGTGCTGGGGGGTGTGCAGGGTTTGGGGGACTCTGATGGGACAGAGGCAGGTGGTGGGTGGCTCTGAGATCCCTGCGTCTGCTGGCGAGGAGCAGCATCTTTGGCCGGTGGGGGAGCGAGCAGCAGCTGCTCTGACACTACAGACTCCAGTGGTGAGGAAGCAGGCACCTCTGCTGAGCTTGGCTCTGGGGCACAGGGGGTTTTCACTGCCTGTTCAGAGCTTGCAGCCTCTGTGGAAGCAGAGTCAGAGATGCTGATGCTGCTCGCTGCAGCCGCGCCGCCCGCCTGCACTGTGGTTACAGCCTGTGACGCCGCTGGGGCGCTTTCTGCCGGCCCTTTGCCACTCGAGGGCTTTGCCGCCGTTTCCACAGGAGCACAGTCCACCTTCCCTGCGTCTTTGCAAGGAGCTGCTGGGCAAGACACTTTATTATTGACTGTTAGGTGTTTCTTTGTGCTTGGCTTTTTGTTTGTCCTTTTTGATTTTGCACTGGATGGCAAGCCAGCAGCTGCTTTTTGTGGGGAAGCGTTTATGGAATTAGATGCACTGGTTAATACTGAAACCTCTGCAGGCACTGAAGATGCCACAGAAGTTGGCAATGACACACAGTTGACTGTGGCAATCTGGTTATTGACAGTTGCAGGATTGGTGGGGTGGCTGAGAGACAAGTGCAAGCAGCTCTGCCCAGCCATTTGCGATATGCTTTGATTGAGGTTAGCTAAAGCACCAAATGTGTTGAGGGCAACATTGGTATTTGGATCTTCGCTGGTGGTGGGCTGAATAATTTGCATAGGGGCTTGGTTTGAAGCTCCAGATGAAGACATCACAGGCTGCAATGCAAAAAGCTGCCCATTTAATGAGATAGTCTGAGGGTGCTGTTGGTTGGACATTGTCACTGAGAATGTCTGCGTAGAGCTAGAAGATGGCAAAGAAGATGGCCTTGGTAGTATATGGACAAGGTGTTTCCCTCCAAAAGTCTGTGGAAGAGAGGCATTTTGCATGGTGCCACTGGAGTTGGCAACTGCAGTTGGCCCATTCACAGGAACTCTTACAGAAGCAGAAGGCTGAGCTGAGAGGAGGGGAAGAGGATTCTGATTTGCAGCTTGTATAATTACAATTTGCTGACTAACATTTTGGCTGGGAACTTCTGCTCTCACAATGGGCGGGCACGGAGCGGGGTTTGGAGGCTGGAGAATGATGACATTCTGGTTAGCTGGTGCTCCTGTCACAGCTGAGGCGACTGGCTGAGCCATCTGAATCACCTGCATAGCTGAGTTTAATGGAAGGATGTTTCCTGGAGCCTGAGCTTTAACCTGTGGCTGGCTGATTAAAGGCTGTATAGGTACAGGGGGGCACGAAGGCAAGGTAACTACAATCTGTTCAGCTGCTTGGCCATCCCCAGGCAGAGAAGCATGCAAACTGATGCTTGTAGTCAAAGGCCTGCTGTGGGCAGAAGCCACAGTGCCAGCAGCATTGACTGGCTCGTTGAGGAGGGCAGTCATGATCCCGGATGGCGTCTGGCTCAGCGGCTGAACCGTGTTTCCTGCCAGCTGCAAGGTCGTCCACGTGGTCTGTGTGTTCCCAGCTGAAGGCATCCGGGTAAGGCTACTCATGTTTTTCAAGTCTGAAGTGCCAACACCTGAAGAGCCTGAGAAAGACCAGCAGTTCTCCAGGGGACTGGCAGCCAGAGTGCTTATTGCTGTCACAGCCTTAACTCCTTCTGCCGCAGATGTCACCGGCGTGCCAGCACTGCTGACCACATCCGTACTTTTGGGGACATTTGCAGAAGAGCAGCTCTCTGCAGGTCTCACAGGTGGCACACGAGCTGTGTCTGTGGTTGAAGCCGTGCAGCTCTCCTGGAGGTCGCTCCTGGAATTGTGTGTGTTTGAGCAAGCTGCATTCACCTGCTGACCTTGGGAGCCTTCCACGGAGGCACTGGAAGGAAGGCTGGTTCCCTGCGGGAGCGTTTTCTTTGTTGATTTAGTGCCCTCCTCATCACTTTTACTTTTGGGGGGATTTTGCTCATTCTGTGGCACGTTATTTGAAGAACACTGTAGTTCCTGCTCTGCTGCAGGCCTAGGTGTGCCCTGTGAGCCGGCAGGAGCAGCGCTGGGCACACCTCGCTTGTTCTCCGGGGTGGAGAGCTCAAGAACATTCCCTGCTGGAGCTGTCTGGGCAGACGCCAGTGGAGCAACTGTAGGCTGTGACCATGGTTTATTTTCTGTGGGATAAATACCAGCAATTGTCACAGGAGTCACTAGGTTGCAAGTTCTCTGAACTGGCACAACGTTTGCTGTTTGCTTTTGTAAATTATGACCGACATTAAACGTTATTCCCTGCACAGATGCTCCCTGGTTATTTCCATTGGGCTGAGTCCCATTTGAATAAACAATGATGTTCTTTTGAACCTGATCACTGGGAATAACAACTGAGACCTTGGCATTTTTGAGGTTTCCTTTCCAGTGGATTGTAGGGTCATCATATAAGCAAATATCATTTGCTTTCAGTAGCTCGATGTATCTCCCGTTTTCCTTTTGCAGTTCATCCAACTGTTTCCGGAGTTTTTTTATCTCTTCAGCTACAAAACAGTGAGAGCACTCCATTACATCAGCACCAGAGCAAATAATGAAATAATGTTACCACATGATTTAGAGAGTAAACACTGTGTGGTATTGAAATAATTTGTAGAAATAAATTGAATAAATTGTTAATAATGTATGCTCTTTGCAAATGGTTAGCACAACCTAAGTGCTCTTATCCTGCTAAGTCTCTCTGCTGAATGGGAAAGTGAATGAATTTCACAGACTATTCCATTACCAATAACAGGATATATTCAATTACTTAGGAAAAAACATTAGGACTAACCCAGATGAAACTAAATGCTAATCAAAATCGTTTAATTCCTGAAGGAAAGACAAGCACATTAATATTTTTCTTTTCTCTGTTCTTTTGCAAACACCAAAACTCTTTTAATTGATAAGCTTACAGCTTTCCAGAAGAATTAAGTTTCATTACATCTAAAAATTACAGACAAAATTAAATACAAAGCACTCATATAAAGCCACAAAAGCTGGCAATGCACTTGGGAGATGGCTCACCAAACTGGGAAAATCACAATAAAGCAGAAATAAAAATCACAAACCACAACATTAGTCCTGAGATTATTTCTGTCACACCTCCATCACTGTACTTTTACACATCTATTCAAGGAAATTTTATATGATGCATTATATTTTTATAAAATGAGCTGTTGTAACTCTTACAGACTTTCAAATAAAAAAAAAAAAGCTTCATGAATGAAGAAAACTTCATCTTTTCAATGAACAAAAATCTAACTGAAGTTTGTCAGAAATCATTCTGGTCACTACAGTAGAATAAACTGCGGCAGAATTTACCAGATGATGGCACACCACCTATAAGCTCTGTAATTACATCACAATGGAATTGCTTCATTATCTGATAGCTATGAGCCAGAACACTCACTTGGGCATTCTGTCAGCTTTTTGTTTCAAGATATTCTAAGCAGCTGTATTTTTCCTGTATGTGCATAATTTCTTGGGATTCCCATGTGCGGTTCCAGGCTTTGCTGTCAGTCAGCACAGAGACACAGCAGAAGTGAGGGACAGAAATTCTGGAGCCCCCAGCAGCACCTGTACTTACCCTGCTCATTGTTCCCTCCATTTAACAGAAGTTCATCATTCTGTCTTTTCATTTCTGTTATGTACTTAAAGGCCTGATCCAGGATCATGTTCTTGCTCTGTAAAAGAAAACACACATATAAAATGAGGAGATGAGTGATGAGACTGCACTTACTCCAAGAGGTTTTTACTTTAAAAATATGCTCTGAATATCACTGGGTAGAGTTTTTTTCCTTCTGGTTTGGGTTGGGTTTTTGGAGGTTGTTTTTTGGTTTGGTTGCTTTTGTAAGATGAAACTACAGGCTTTTGTGAGTGATGCTGACCCTAAAATGCCTTGAGATTTTACAGAACAACATTTCCAGTGGTGGAGCTGACACCTTCTGATGCCCAGAGGTAGATACTAAGGCCACAGATCCTGAACAGGCAGCATCCTTTCTCACTGATCAGCTAAAATTAATGTTCACTAATAAACACACACATCACATGAGATTTCCAGGATACTGCCTTGTAAATATTTTATTAGAAAAGCAAGAAACATGGAACAACTATCCAGGGAGATATTTGCATAATTTTGAAAATAGTATACAAGGGAATATGGGAAGGGAAAATGACCCATCCACAATCATCTTTTTATGAAGCTATGCTTATTCTGTCTGCAAAACCTTTGTTCACTTCTTAACTTCTTCTACTGTTCAGTAAGAACAATCTCTGCTAGGGATTCCTCTATCTTGAAAAAGATGCTTCTGTGCATCAACCTAGAAGCATTTGTCTTGCTTCATCTTTTGCAAGGAGAGTGTCTTAAATCACCATTATTATAATTTCAGTTTCTGAATTCCTTTCAAGCCATTATATGAAGGATGACAAAAATAAGCAGTCATATGCAACACTTTCAGATAAAATGCTCAAAATCTGCGTAACTACATTCATGTGACCCTGCACTTCCAATTAGGACTTCTATTACAAGCAGTTTTTTAATTACTAATAACTAGCAATATTTTTGAGTATATTCATTCAGACAGTTTGCCTTCTTGTTAATACAAATACTAAAATAGGTATTTAGACTTCTACAGACAGAGAAACATTTGGACATTTGACAGGAAACTTGTATGCACCTCTGGATGGACACTCACCTGTTTAAGTGCTGGGGAGCAGGGAATGAGCTCTCCAATTCTGTTTATCCCAGCATTAATCTTCTTTTTTCGATGTCTCTCCACTAAGCAAAAACAATATGTACTGTGTCATCTGGCTGGGCAAGGCAGCACAACTAGGATAATGTAAGGGCTCAGAAATACATTATTCCATTATACATTGGAACCTGTGTAACATTTTTCCTTGAGTGAGGAAAAATCTTCTTCTAAATTAAACCTCAAAGTTATCAAATTAATACTTACTGGAATCAAAGAGCCATAAATTAAATAGCCTTTAAAAGGTGGGGATATTTTGGACCCCTTCATGAAAAAGTAAAGTTCCTACAACTCAAAATTCAGGTTTTGAAACTGCCTTCTAACACAGTTTTAATGACACTCTCTTCATAAGGCAGATTAAATTTGAAATTGATTAAATTTACGCATACAGAAAGCAAATGAACAAAGATTATGGAAAAAATCAGTTTCAGATTTGGGAAGCAAACCAGTGCCTCTTAAATTCTAATGTCAAATTTAGCACCAAAAGAGAAATTTTAAATTTATATTTACAGAGTAGCCAGCCAAAACTGAACATAGCTGAAGCTCCAGGTACAAGGACTATCAGATACTCTTTTCTATGTCCAAAAGTTTAACTGTTCCATAAGGTCTAACTGGCTGGGAGAAAGAAAATACTGAATGGAGAGTAGTTCCAGTGAACTACCTATTTTGGAGCAGGTCAGAAAATGTCAGAAAATGCTTCATTTATAATCTTCTAGTGATACCATTTACCTCTTCAACAGGTCTGAATATTGGCAGAAAGGGTCTACACTCTAAGTCTAGGAGTGGTTTTTACAGACAGTATCTCTGTTTTCCATCCACCACAGTCAGCCTCCTTCAAATACAGTTAACTCTCATGTAGTACTGAAATATTTTCATGTTCTATGCAAACTTAAAACTATTAGACGTCTTTAAAAAAAAAAAAAAGGAAAAAGTTCTCCCATGGCTTTGTCAGGACTCAAACCATTGTGTTGTTCATGATGCCGGATGAACCTTTTGGTTTGTGCAGTTGCTCCGCTTTTGGTGGCACACAGAAACAAATTGTGACCTGCAAGTGAGGGTATTTCATTTTGCTCAGTTACAAAAGACTCATTAATTTAATTTAAATAGTCTTATTTCAGTAGCCTGTCACTTCAATTTACCTTTCTCAATTTTTTTTTGTATTTCAGGAGAGACTGCTGTCATTGACAGAAACAGGCCTAAATACACTAAACACAGCAAGACAAAGTTTCTTATGCAAGAAATTTACCATATAAATTAGAGGACCTCTGTAAAAATTAAAACACAGGGCACTTGGGATTTAATCTTTATCTAGCTTACTAATACATACAGATATCACAGTGTTTGCGAAGTGCTACTTTTTTGTTTTGGTAATATTTGCAACACTCTCCTCAGCTTTTCCATATATTAATGACTAAGAAAGTATAGGTTTGGAAGGAGCTGGTCCCCATATACTGCAGAGTTCAGCCCAGGTGATAAAGATTTTGGAAAGCTATCAACAAGTGAAACAGGAACTGGGAATTCCAATGAGGCCAACCATTTTAGAAGTAAACCTGATAAGACTGTTTCCTGATTCTTCTTAATTCTTAAGAAACTGGCCACACCCTGAGCACACTCAGCACAGGTTTCACATGGAAACTGCTCAGTGCTTTTTCCAGCTGAGTTTGTGAAGATCACATGATAGTGCTGTTCAGAAAAAAACCCTGCAATCAATTTCTTTGGATAAACCAGCCCAAAGCCTGCCAGACTCCTCCCCAGTCCATCTTTCTGTTCCTACTTGTAGAAGATGCCATTGGCACTAGAACTGGTTGGGTGCTGGCCAAGGGATGCGACTCCTGCAACATCCAACCAACATTTGCACAGAATTTCTGGGGTGTCAACATCCAAGTCGGTGCCTTAGGAGTAGGTTAGAGGAATGCTTCCAATCCAGGGAGCCTAAAGCTCTCAGGTAGGACACCTGTGTCTGTTTTGACAGAGGTGGATATTGGTTGCATGTGAATGCCTGTGCAGTTGTTTTCCTTTGGAATTGAACACAGTTGAAATTGTTTACTTCTTAATTTAACAGCCTTGGAAAGGCAGGTGCTCCTTCATACTTTAACTTTGTGCTGTGGAAACCAGCAAACTAGAAATAATCTGCAAAGTTATTTTATGCAAGGACACAGAAAGGTGTTTGGTAGGGTGAGGCTTTTTCAGTGTACTAAACTCCTGTGTGGGAACCTTCTCCATGCAAAGTATGTTTTACTACTCCAAAGTGCCTGTGCTTATTTCCAGACCAAACAGCAAAGCATGATGTTCCCACCTGCATTATGTGTCTCCCGGTTTTTCTTTCTGTGAAACATAAAGGGAAAAGATTCATGTGAAACTCAAGGTTAAAGATCTGCATACAAACAAATATTTCTTATATTATTTCTATTACAGCTAAAATTACTAATTATCACAGTCTTCTCTGCGAACTAGAGCAGCAGAAGTCACAATCAGATGTTCTTAGACATTGGTATTAAACAGTTTCTAATAAAAATTTGTTCATGTTCAGTCTTAAATCAATTGCACTACAACAAGTCACACTGCAATATTCCACTTGATTACTGGTACATATTTATAGTGGAGAGCTGGGTTTTTACGTTCCTGTTACACTATGCAGTGTTCGAAAAAGCCAAAGATTTTTTTTAAATAGTTTTGTTTGTGAGGAACAAGACAGTAAAGTATTTGTCTGAAATGTTGCTTTTACATTTACTGGATCACTGAAATAGGAGAAAATTTTACCATGTAAGTTGATTTTCCAGCCACATTGCCTTCAAACATCATAACTTCTGGTATCAAAGAGGCTTCCTTTGTAAGAGAAACCAAAAATACTGTTCCTCTGCAGCTACTGTTCTTTAAGGTCTCAAAATTCTGAATAGGTTTGATTTCAGCATGTGAGGGTTGTGTTTGGTTTCATACGTTCACCTGGACTATTGGACTGATGACAACAATCAATGTGCAATGCCCCAAATTGCTTTACTGGCAGTCAATAAATTTCAAATATATATATTTAAAATCTTCAAAGTCTACATATATAAATAAGATGTACTATACACATGCACTAAGACAAATACTTCCAGGATGTACAGTAAAGAAAAGTACATGTTTTTTGGAAAAAGCAAAATTCCAGAAAAAAAAAATTTCAGAAAGCTTCTGTCCAGCAGCACATTCTCAGTTTAGATGTTTCCTAGGGCATGCAAAAAGCAGAGTAGCATCTTCTGCTGTCCTTTTTGACTGTTACAGAACAGTCCAGATGTGACAAAGAATCTGAGGTAAGAATGCATGATACATGTGGCAGTTATGTGCGATTACCATGAGGCACAATACATCTATCCTTTGTGCTTTGAGTTGATTCTGATTTCTGGTAGCTCACTAAAGACAGCGTGCACCTACAGTAACTTAGACAAGGACTATGAGACTGTAATGTTACTGCTACAGGTCAGACCCAGAGACATCTGCTAAGAAATAATGCTTAAAGATGATCATTAATACTAAATATGCACAAGAACATAAGGACTGGACAGACCAGCTGTCCTTTGGTTGACATTACCATTACAGAACACAAAATACTCTGTTTGTCAGGTAAGAAAGAGTCGCGAAATCTGCAAAGACTGAAAAACCTTCTGTAGGACAAATCAGTGTTCTCTCTGAGCTTTTCCTGATCATAAATCATATCCTACATGCTTAACTAGTGTAAGATGAATGCTGCATTTAACTAAGGACTGAAGAACCCCCTTACCAATCAGGTATTAGATGACCCATGTTAAAACAAAGGAGCAAAACCCTGGAAAAGTTCTAATGAGTGCTGAGTGACTTTGTTACAAAGTTTGGTCATAGTGTTGCTGTACGACCGCAAGGCATAGTTTGTGCTCCTGCAGAGATTTAAGATGTAAGATCCAGATTCCACTGGGAGTTAAAGGAGAGATCTAAATGACCGTGTCAAAATTAGTAGTTACCTCCTGATATCTAAAGGAGCCTCCACAAAAATACAGACTGTGCTCTGAGGCAGCAACACAGTTTTACACACGTCAGAATAGTCAGTGAAATAATTAAAGAATCTCTTTTGCCTAAGTGACCCAGGTAGATGTATCTTTAACAAATAGTTTGGCATAGACAGGGCAAGAGAGAAACTTTTGGATCAACCCTGATGAGCACACAGAACTTCCTATCCATACCCTTATTGCCAAACTTTTAGCTAGAAACTTTGTAACTGCAACATGACTGCAAACTACAGGCCTAGGAAATATTCCCTTTCCCACAGGAACTCACCGATGCTGCTTCTTAGTAGGTGTCTCATTCTCTGTCATCTCTGGCATGGTTTCAGAGAAGAGAGCCTGAGGAAACATCATGGAAGGAATTAACAACTCCTGCACTTTCCTGAATCCTCAGCCCATGACATTTACATGGCTTTGCAAGGACCACAAGGACAGGGCCCTGTTACAGTGTAGGCACAAGTGCATGCCCTTGACTCAGAGCAGCTGATTTTATGACATTAAAAATTAAGCACGTTCCCTATCGAGATGTTTTGAAAAAGCTGTCTGTGATGAACTGGTTTCCATTTCCTCAATTACTTTAAATATAAAAACTATTATAATCCCAACCACTTTCAGCAAACAAGAAGGATAGTTAAGAATATGACTGCTTTTCAAATGGGAGGAGGAATAGCTGAACTCTCTCTTATCAGCCCTTCCTCACTGAATATGAATTCAATTCCCAGTTCAAAATAGGGTATGAATGCTAAGCAAAAAACAAGCTACAATGAGGACATTTCATTAACTACAAATTTAGAGTGCTCTTAACGTAGCAGATTACAAAACTTACTTGCTATTAAATTACTGTACACCTTAAAACAACCAAAAATGACACCTCTAGGCTCTCAGATATGTATAGTTCAGCTAAAATTAAAACTATGTATACCAGCCTAATGAATTGCATCTAACTTGTCCTCATCTTGAACAGACTGGTAGCCTGTATTTAGACAAACAAAAACATTTTAAAAATACACAAAATATGAGATTAAGTTAATGATGGTTGAACAGATATCTACCACAGAAATAAATTTTAGAGAGCAAGTAACGTAAGTATACTGTAGATGACAACAGGAAAAAAGAGATCTTGTTTTTGATGTGTCTGAGCTCTGTATTCACTTTCACAGCTCCTTTCAGTCTCTCACCAACCAACCTGTTATTGCAACTCTTCCCGTGGGCCCTCAAACTCCTTGTGGCTTCCCCTTTCTCTGGCTCCTCCTGAAAAGCTCACTGGCTTCTTTTAACAGCCTTCATATCTCTGGGGTATTTTTTGTCTGTTTGTTTGAACTGCAAGGAAGTGGAGGTGGTTTTTAATATAACTTTAAACACCAAGCAGTTCTTAATGTAAACTGAGCCTACCACTACTGGCACTGACATCAAAAACAAACCCCCAAAATAATATCCTCGCAAACCAGAAGGCCAGACACCTATGGAGCTCCCATAGCACTGAAGCATACACTTCACAAACTGCTCTGTGCACACACCTGTGTGTGTCAAACTAACAGAAATCATCTGTATTGTACCAGAACTGAATTCAGATACTGCTTTCCAGCCTTTATACTCTAGAAGTTAATTGAATGTTGTGCATTCAGTAAAAATTAGAGGAGGATAAACATTAGGGCTGATGCTGGTTACCACTCTAATCTTGAAGTACTTTCTTTCTGTGTTCCAGGGAAGACCTGGGAGATGTTGGCAAACCATAAAATAAAGCAAACAGGAAACAACCTATGAATAGATCCAACTCAAGGAACTCAAAGTGCCTGAAGATTTCAGGAACATAATTCAACTCCAGCTACACGACAGTGTTCACACTATCACAAAACTGGACACAATCCTCTCTGAGATGAGTTACAGCATTCCATTGCCCCACTGGGTGTTACACACAGCCTAAACACAAACCTCTCCAGCCCAGCAATGGGAATACATCACTTTCTGTTTATATCCCTCCATGGACTTTGCTTCCTCTGTGCTCACCTGACCACCCCCTGCATAAATTATGAAAACACCTGACAGAGTTAACAGTCTTTTATTGTGGGAGAAAGCAGTGGTGCAACTTCAGCACACTCTTAAAAATTGTGTTACCTCATCTTAAAAACAAGATTTCTTCTCCTTTAAACCAAATTAGCTTACTTTACTAACAAATTTATTTGAGTTTATATGTAGTAAGAGTAATCCAGTTGTTACGCCATGTTGTCCAAGTCAGTAAACACAACTCTGAAAGCCAGGAGAGGCAGTTTCCCACCAAGGCATCTCTAACTTATCCCTCCTGGGTACAGCTGGTGATGGTCAGTAGTACTCACTGATTCTACCTGCATTCACTGATGAGGAAAGGGTTAACTGGGAGACCTTAGCAGGTGAGTGATTTTGATTATAATAAAAAACCAAAACCTGGTCAGAGCCCAGCCATCTTGGATGCTGTTGGCAACCAGAGAGATGTTCAGGTGTACAGGGAGTGACTGGGGCCAGCACACCTCCTTTCCCAGCTCCAGTGTGCCAAAGCAGCCCAGCAGAACCTGTATCCATCAAGGCAGCCCAGCAGAACCTGTTTCCATCAAGGCACCCCAGCAGAAGCTGAATCCATCAAGGCAGCCCAGCAGGGACAGGAGAAGCAGAGCAGCTGCCTGGTGACACTGCTCTCATGTATCCATCACCGAGGCAGCACCTTGTGCAGCAGGTGAAATAACTACTCAAGGAGCAAAGGGGTAATTTAATTTACTGTGTCCAGTACTGTTTCTGTTTAGTGAGGATGTGAGCACATGGACACAGCTCTGGTAAAGCAAAGCTCTCAAACAAGCTGAGGAAAAGGAAGATGCTGGATTGTATCATGTGGCAGTCACATACACTGTTTCTTGATTTCTGCACCACCTATAAAGCCAGAGCTGATGTATCTGTTGTTGGGCATTATGAGACCATAGCAAATATGCTGGAAATCACAGCAAACGGATAAAAGAGGCCTTAGTTTTGGTGGACTTAGCATTTTTGAAAGACTAATGTATTCAGCAAGCAATGGTATTTTTTTTTTAATTCTGTAGATTTATACAGCTTGAGAACTGTATTGCAGTGTATTTAACACAGAAAGCATTAATGTGGATTTAGATGGCCAGCTACCACACAGGGCTACAGATGAAGCACAACTGTGTGAAGGTAAGGGCATAAAGAAGCACCCAGCCACAAATACCCTTCCCCAGAACAGACATGGCTGTTGTGACTCCAGCTGCACAGTCTGGAACACGTCCACAACCCCATCCTCTCCCTGCCCTAAGTCACAGCACCCTTTCTCCCTCCTGACATGAGTTCTCCTTACTCCTATATTCTGGCTTCTTCTGTGTCCTCTCAGCAAAGTTCTTCTTAACAGCAGCCATCCCTATCTCCCAAAGTCATGATACACACAATATTCCAATTGCCTTATTTCTTCATGCTGAGCAGGTGCCAAAATGATTCAGCAACTCATTGTATGTAGCATTCTGGAAGATAGACAAGGCCTTAGTGAAAATTTGTGCTGTTATTTATTAATACAGTTTCTAACCATTTTTTGATCCTAAAAAAGAATAGAAAATCTTTATTATATGTCAAAGACCTTACTTCTTTCTTCTTCCTCTGCCCTTTTTTTAAATGGTATCAGTAAACTTCTTCCAAGTGATGCTGCTCCCTGCATATTTCAAGCCATTTGCTGCCACACTGGGTGTATAAGCCTCACAAATGTAAACTTAAACTCTCTGTTTGATGTGCTTCAGTTCCACTGGGATCTCAGCCCATTTCATATAGAAAACACGGCACAGGAATGCCATGACTGTTACCCTAATTTCACTTTACTGTGGATTTACTTCAGGTGAAGTTTTTCAGTTCACCACTCAACCAATGCTCTCACTTTTGTGGTCCTGATAGCAAAAGCAAGGCTGTGCACATTATCTAATGAACAAATTAGTTTATTGTGAGTTCCACTGAAAAGAGGTGGTTCAATTTGTTAAAAAACACTTGTATAAAACTCTGGGCTTTCTACTGATAGAT
Organism: Melozone crissalis; assembly: GCF_028551555.1. NCBI lineage: Eukaryota > Metazoa > Chordata > Aves > Passeriformes > Passerellidae > Melozone > Melozone crissalis. The sequence continues at coordinate 14,466,211 of NW_026535786.1, read as the reverse complement.
TGTACCTAAGAGAAATGATTGTACCTATGAGAAATATCTGAACTGAAGCTGGTTTTTCCCATCTTATTCTGTAAGGACAGAAACCTTTGCATTTTATTTGATATTCCACAGAACAGCTGAAGCTGGCAATACCAGGGAGGAGGTTTTCTTAAGGGCTGCTGAAAATATGGGCTTTGTGAATTAAAAAGAAATTTAAAATAGTGCCTAGGTAGAGATTTCTGAGGGCTGATGAATGTTTACATGGTCTCTATTTCTCCCCCTCAGCTGTTGTATGACCAGAGCTTTGACAGAGGGTTTCCCTTTAATTCTTCCACATCAAGTATTGCTTCTTCATCAAGATCCCTTCATGGATTCTCTGAAGCAGAAGACATGCACTTGCCTCAAAAGCTCAGAGACAAATATATTTTAAGTTCACTCATGAAATATGCTCACTTAACTCAGCTGAATGCCATCTGCAGAGAAAATATAGCAAAATCCAAATTCTGAAAACAGATGAAGAAGCAGTAACTCATCATTTATATTTATTTAGTACCAAGCTTCCCTTAAGCTTTATGTAGTTAACAGCTTTCACAACATCAACCTAAAATATTGATTTTAATTTAAATGCAATGTCATCTTCTGAAATTAAAGGATGCTTTGTGTTCTGAAGATTTAAATTTAACATAATTTAATCTCTTCTATAGTTCTGAAACATAGGGTATAAAACCTGAAAACCAATTTATTTAAGCATCTTCTTGTATACCACCCATCTTTCCAGGTAGTATTTAGCAAATTTTATGAAATCTCTTCTTCAAAACATGCATTCAGCATATACAAGAAAAAGTTATAAGATTTTTTTGGCATTATTTTTTCACTCCTTATTTAGGAATTGTTTCCAAACTTAACATTAATTTTTAAAAAGAAAATAATTATTCCAATCTGTTATCTTTGGCTGTACAAAACAACCTCCCTCAAATTAGTATAGCCATTCCACTCTTCTGCATCAGGCAGAAAAGAATCATGTTTATATGCAACTACACATATTCTGCAAACCTACCAGCAGTCCAAATCTTTCTTCCTCTGAATCTCCTTCAGCAAGCTCGTGCTGTGACACTGCTTCAGTCTCAGTTCTTACAGGTTTTGTACACCTCCCGTAGTTAGTAATGCAATGTAATGTAATGTAATGTACACCTCTTAGTGTAAAGCTAAGGTCAGTTGCAAGGCACAGACAGGAACCACTCAAATGCTTTTTTCCTGACACAGTGTGTTCTCCATCCAAGCAACTGCTGGAGCTCACTTCTCCAGTCTTCCATGCATGTTTTAGAACAAGGCTAGCTTTAATCAGGGACTTAGTCCCAGCTTTTAATGACAAGCAAGGTGCCCTTGAGATCAAGAGACAAAATTTACTGCCCTTTCTTTATTCCCCCTTGGAATGGATCTATTCTAATTTTGTATTTACCTAATAAAATGACTGCAGGAAAGGTACCTCAAAGCCAACCTTTGTGATTGTTACCTGTGTGTATTAACTACTGTGGCCTATCAAAGCAACCTGGGAAGACTATCAGAGAGGAAAATGAAAAAGGCTATTTTTCCTGACAGGAAGAAATCAGGATTTCCCTGTTACTGTGACCCTTAATGCACTCCCTCACCACAGCTGGGCCCACTGACTGATTTGACTGCAACCCCTCAAAGAGATGAAGTTCCCAGACGTCTACAAAAGCCTGGGAGTGAGCAGAGGAGGAGGATGGGGTCAGGTGAGGCATGGGCACAGCTGGGGCAGTGAGCAGCTCTGCAGCACGGGTGTGCAGGCTGACCAGCTCAGGGGGCACTGCCACCTTGTGCTGAGGAACATATTCCTGATGCAAACCAGCTGAGACCTTCCCAGGCCAACCAAACTGCTCCCAGAGCTTCTGCAAAAGCCAAGAAAAGAAAACTAAAGCCAAGAAGCTCAAACTTGTTACATGGGGCAGCTTTTTTCTTTTTTTTTTTTTAAGGCACTTGCAAATAATACATAGAAAGAAAACTTCATTGCTTTTAGAGATTTTTATTCTGTCTCTTTTGTTTGTATTATCTAAACTCAAATACATTAGTATTTTTCCTCCTGCTGACTTAAAGCAATAAAGTTTTAGTAAGGCTCTTATATAAGAACATGCAAGAGAACTAGAAAGAAAATGTTTAGGGTTTTTTGTAACAGCATCGAAGGAAGAGAAAAGGTAATTACTCAAGCGATATTCCCTCATATCTACATTGGTTTTGCTTTCATTTGTAATTTTCAAAATATCAATGGCAATTGCACTGGTCATTCAGTAACAAGCAGTTTTAGGACAGCATAAGTGTAGGGTCATTCTGAGAAATCCTGACCAGTTCTGCTCAAGAAAACGTCATAAGAAGAAAACAAAAAAGCAAAAACAAAAAAACCACCCAAAAACACCCAAAAAAACCCACCCCCAAACCAATAACAACAACAACAACAACAAAAAAAAACCAACAAAAAACCTACCAAAAAAACAACAAAAAAACCCCACAAAAGTTCCTGATCTAATCATTTGAAGAAATGTATCACCTGAAGATCCACCTCTCATATTTTCATATTTATTCTTCTTTGTCTACTGTTGTCCCCTCCCAAGTCTTCCTAAGTAAAACACCATTTCTTTTGAAACCTTACAGAAGGGGCAGAGATAGAGCTCATGTCCCCAGAATTAAGTATCTCACTCACTGTTTATGGTCTGGAAAATATTTAAGGAGAAGTATCTCTGCACATTTTGCACCCAGATGAGAGCTGCTGCCACTCTCACATTGTGCAGATGATCTTGGCACTGCAGACAAACAGAAGTGCACATGGTGCAAGTAAAGGAAGATGCCTAGGAACCGTCTCCTGTGGGCTGGAGCAATTGCTACAGGGAAGCAGGAATTTGGGAGCTGAAGAGCTGTAATTATGGAACCAGTGCACAAGCCACAATCACACAGACCAGAGCTCTCACCTAAAGCCTTCAGCTACTTTAGATCAAAATAAGGGGAACATCACTCTTTTCTTTAGGAAATCAAGAAGGAATGACCAGGGAAATCCTCCTGATCCCATGTCTTGTGCTGAAATTCACAAGTTACCACATACCAATTTCACTAAGGAAGTGAGAAAATGTGAGAAATGTCTCTATGTTGCAAGACAGTGCTCATCTCCCTGGCTTCCAATGATCCGTGGTACACCTCGAAACCAAACTACTTTCAAAGAGAAGACAGACATCTAATTATGCTGCGCTTGACAAAGGAGCCACGAGTGTGTTTTGATGGTGGATACAAAGTGAATTAATTGCAGGCAAGTTCCTCCTAACAGAGGTCATCACCTCTGCGTGGGTTAGGGTGAGGTTACCTGGATCAGATGGCAAGGGCTGCCTGCACCAGGCTGAGGCTGAGGGCGCTCTGCCACTCGCTCCTGAGCATCAGCAGCTGCTGCTGAGCCCCACCTTGCAGCACCATGCTGCCTAAAGAACAAGGAATTCTTTTCCTGAAAACAGCTGAAACATACAACTCATCCTGGTCTCCAAATACTGTGACCAAGATGGTTATTTATAACTCAAGAATCCATCCATACATGAAAATTGTACTTGAAACATTGAAGACTTTTCCAGACTTGACTGGAAAAATGTAGAAGCTGTAAGTCATAGAATCACAAAATGGTTTGGGTTGGAAGGAACTGTTATAGATGGATAATGAGATGATTGGCTCTCGCAATTAAAAGATAACTTTTAAAAGATACTGTGTGAATATTAAGAAAAGCTTTTAGTGGTATATAGTTATGTTATTATAGTTTAGATGCCCTCTGTTCTCCCCATAGTCCCCTTTCCCCCCTGTATTGTGACCATCAGACAGCTGGGGTTGTCTAGGACAGGTAAAAAGAAGGTGTGCACAGGTGCCCCTTACCTGGGGCAGCTGGGAATGGAAAAGCTTGGTGCTTAGGGTGTGCAGCATGGCAACACCTGACCTCCAGTCAAGTCACAAGAAAGCAGTCTCCACTGATAAATGGCAAAGAAGAGCTGACTGAGAATTGGGAGGGGCCAGGGCTGGCTGATGCAACCCCCAGGGGTACAAAAGACTGAGCATCCATCTTGAAGATGAACCAGCCATGTGGTATGCACGAGGGGCAGTTCCCAGCATTGCAGATTTTTCCTTATGTAGTCCTTTTGATGTATTTTTGTTAAGGTTTAATAAACCCCTTTAAATTTTCAAAGTGAGCAGTTGTCTCTCACAGAACCTTAAAAATTGTCTCATTCCACCCCCCTGCTATGGGCAGGGACACCTCCACTAGACCAGGTTGCTGAGAACCTCATCCAGGCTGTCATTGAACACTTCCAGGGATGGGCATCTGCAGCTTCCCTGCCCAACCTGTTCCTGTCAGAGCCACTCCAATTCTGCCTTCTCATGTGACCTTGTCTCCAAATGAAATCTCCATCCAAAGAGCAGGACCTTGTCACAGAGCCTGACAACCAATTTAGAATTACAACACAAAAACATTCATTTTGGCTACAATGATTTAGCCAGAGCAGTATTCTTTGCTTCACTGCTTTGGTTTTAAGCTGAGCTCTTTTTGTTCTGCAGCTACAAAGGATCCTCACAGAGTCTGTTTATAAAGCACACACGGTCCCAAGGAGGTATCAAGGCATTTTCTGACATGTGCCAAACTGCCTTGCTGCTCTCTGCTGAGGACCCTGACTAACAAGCAGTGCAAAACATCCTAGAACCGAAATGTTCAGGGCATCCAGAGAGTTTATGTGTCAAGTTTTTTAATTCATCTTTTCAGATATGAGTCATTCAGTACAAAGGATTATACAGTCAACTTCTTAAATATTTTATGGGCTTGGGGTTTGAGAAATCTGACACAAACTAAGAACACATCAAGGCTTCATGATATAGGAAGCAATATTCTATGGGCCTGCACTACAAAGTTCCTCTACAATACGCAGAAGAGATCAGTCCTGAGATTCTGCCACAAAAACTGCCCTTCCAGAGTTAAGGGATTTCCCTATGAATCTTAATGGAGCCAAAGGCAAAAATGGCTGAGGTAGAAGGTACCAAAACCCAGAATTTCAATTTTAGTCTATAAGTTTTTGACAGAAGCTCACTACTTACACTTCAATGAGCTTTTAAAAACAAGCACACACACATTCTGCCCCAAACCCAAAAAAACCAAACTAAATCTCCACAACTTTGCAATGTACATTTTATAGGCAAACTACTCACAAGAGGTTTTAGTGGACTGAAGTCTCACTCTCCTTCACAACCTCAATGCAATTACACTTTTGCTTTTCAGAGGTTTTTTCCTTGGACCCATGAAGTGGGCGTACTGGGCAATTACTTCAGTTCCAGGAATAAAGGACTCATCATGCAATCTGGATGTTTGACAGTTTTGAATAATATTGGCAGGGATAAAGCTGCACATTATTTTAATTATATTTAACAGAGAGGTCCAAACTAAAGTTATCTGAGCCCAGATGAGCAGAGAAAACAAGCCCACTTTCATAACACTTTCAAAGAGAAAATTTAAAATAAAAATCACTGCATATTAGACACAAGAAAATACAACTACTAGGTGCAAATCCATAGAAAACCCGAATCCAATAATTCCACCACTTTAGGAATTGCTTATTTAGCTTAGGAGAATTACTGTACATGAACTATCCAGGGTGAATAAGTAGTTCTGAAAGCACTAGGAAAAGCAAATAAGACTACAATAGAACTTTAGCACTGACAAAGGAGAAGAAACTAAAACCAGATTTCCAAGTTACTACTTTGCACAGGTCTGAAAGGAATGGATAAAGGGGACAGACCATGATCCTGTAAGTTTTACTTCATTAAAAAATCATTCCATAAAATGAAAATGCCTTACCTCTACTCTGTCTTCTTCTATAACTCTATGAAATCACTTCCCTGTTGCCACTTAAGACTGACTTGGCAAAAGTACCTTAAAGTGAAACTAGGAGTGGGAGAACTCCATTGCATTCCTTAGCAAGGGATAGCTCACACACTTAATATTTCCAAGCTGGGAAACACAAGGTCTTTCCATTCCTGCCCAGAATAAAACAGAAAAGCCACAAAGTGAGATGGACTGTAAATCCTCCTGAGACAATCCACAGGTGGGATTCTCCCTCAGCCTTCTCTTCTCCAGGTTGAACAATCACAGCTCCCTTGGCCTCCCAAGACAAGAGATGCTCTTGTACCTTAATTGTCCTTGTGGCCTCTCAATGGACTCTCCATGGTACATCCAAGTCTTTCTTGTACTGGGGAACCTAAAACTCAACACCAGATGCCAGGTGTGGCCCCACCAGTGCCAAGTGCAGAGGAAGGATCACCTCCCTAAGCTCGCTGACACTCCTGTATCAAATGGAGCCCATTCACCACCTGTGCCACAAGGACACTCTGTTGGGTCAGGTTCAGCTTGGTGTCCACCAGGTCCTTTTCTGCCAAGGTGCTTTCCAGCTGCATGGCCCCCACTGTAAACTGGTGGACTGATCTGTCCTTCCCCAAGTGCAGGATTCTGCCCTTGCTGAGCTGCATGAAACTCCTATCAGCCCATTTCTCCAAGCAATAATGGGAAAGTACCTGTGATGATTATCTTCCCCTGCTGCCCCAAGTCCTTCAAAGTAATGCTGAGAGATGCAGCCTCTCCCTGGCTCACTGGCACTCCTCATCCAGCAGGCCAGATGAGAACACCACTGCAGCTTAAAACTGACTGCAAAAGGATCACAGAGACACCCCACAATCCCAAATAAGTACACTGAAACAACAAGTCTGCTTCTCATGGTGACAGTGCTGGCTTAATACTTGTGAAACTATGACCCAAGATGATGCCAAAACCAGCTAAGCTTCTCCAATTACACAAGAAGTCCCAGAATTTCCAGCAGGTGAGAGACTTACATGGAAGAAGGAGGGATTTAAGCTATAGATGCACAATATTGAAACATTCCTAAATTAAAGCATCTCTGAATATTAGGGATCCTCCAATAGTGGAAAAATTATGTTGCTGATCTGGAGCTCCATTTTACTACTGGAGTAGATGAGCAAGAAGAGCTGCAGCATGAAGCTTTGTACAAGAACTCTGTTCAATTTCTAGCTAACAGCTTCACTGATGCATGAAAGCAAAGCAGAGTCCAACTTCAAAGGTGGAAGGCTGTCATGAATTAAGTGTCCCTGAAGCTAACCACATTACAGACTACAGATGCAGACAGACACCCCAAATGGACAGTATTATTTTCACTTGAACTTCAGTTACTTGAGAATAAAAAAATCTTTAAGCTCTCCTCTCCCCATAAAACCCTTACACTTCTATTAACTGTGTCAGCAGGCCAATGGGCAATGTTTTCTATAATATTTTCATGGCATTGCCCACCATACCAGAAGCTGGAAAAATGGATCATAGGTTCTGAGGAACCTGGATTTAGACCTAAAAACTAATAGCTCCATACTTGGATCATTCCAGCCTCACTAGAGATGGACCCAAAGAACCCATTCAGGTACCAGAATACCAGCATGACTGAGATGTGCTTTCAGATGGAGCTGATTTCAATTCATGGCTTTCACGCTGGTCAGTTAACCTGACAGAAGTTCAGGGAACTGAGTGAGAAAGGCACTGGTTACCAGGAAGCATGGAACATTTTCAGCAGCCCAGTGCTTTCTTCTTATCTGAGCCACAATGGCACCCAGCGTGGCTGATGTAAGAGATTGCTGTCGCAGGTCATGGCTGCAAAAGGAACTCATTCACCTTGGAGGACTAAAGCCATGGCTTTTTACACAGGAAACAAGCCCAGTTTACACACAATTTGTCAATCTTGTGCACACAGCAGAACCTCCTCTGTGCTTACTCCCAGCATGACAACGGCACTACACTGGTAAGGTGGCAAACCAAAGTACACCTTGGACACATTATATCCACCCATAAAGGCTGGAATTGCATTTTAAACAGCAGGTTAGGTCAGCATTACATAAACTGCACAACATTTCCTAGTCAAGGAGTTGAGACCTTTACGTGTTTTGCTGTAATCTGAAATAACTCAAACACTGCTTGAGTTATTAAAATTGAATACATATCACGGTGCAGAGTTCCAGATGAGACAGTTTTCAATTAAATAACACTACTGAGCCATGTCCCTGATGGAAATGTCAGTGAAGCTGTGCATACAACCCAGGGTTTTAAATTAAAATGGATGTGTAAATGTGTGCATGCATACAATCTAACAGCTTTAGTGTTCCTAATCTTTTTGTAACAACTCCAGTTATAAATCTCAGGGCTCTGAAGAAGTGTACTTTCCTCCTGATGGACTGTCCACCCACAGTATTGCCAATCATTTTATAATTCTTCATCTCAGTTGTGTCTGTGATTCCTTTAATCAAATGAAATCCCTCAGGAACATGTTTTCCTATTTTGAAAGGTGTCACTGTCCTTCCAAGTGGCACAGACTTTGTGGCACTTTTCACAAGTTCTTGTGACACAACCAACCATGATTCATTGGGAAACCCTTTGTATCAAATGCTATGCTTCTTATACCTCCCCTCAGCCAGGTGTCACTTACAAAGTTATTTTTAAGATCTTAAAAATCACTACTGCACAAAAATTAAACCACAGAATGGCTCCTGTCAAATCCAGCACGTCCCAGCCCTTGACTTCCTCGCACGTCTATTTCTTTCTGCAGCACCCAGATTCAAGTCATACATTGTATAAATTCAGATCCAAGGGGGACATGATTGGTTACAGTGTCACACACTTTGCATCAAGGCACTCTGCAAATTAAAAGTGTGCTTAAACACTTGGAATGCACCATCCCCAATCTCTCTGCAGCCTAATTCATTATACTTCAATATGTGGAGGCCCGAGGTGTTCTTACAACTTCAGCACATGGGGAGAAACCATCAACAACCAAACACTGCTCAAAAAAGCTCCTCTGTAACTCCTCTGCCTAAAAAGAGTCAGGAGCATCCCCCACATTCACGAAGAAGAGCAGAGGTGAAGAACAGCTGGAGTAGCTCAGCCAGCAGAACACATTCACAGAATCTTTGCCCTCTTGCTCCCAAGGTGTCTCTGACATTTCAGAGCACAGTTGAGCTTCAGCGACCAACAGGAGCCCACCTTGCACACAGCAGCTGGGCCAGCCGTGTCACAGGGCCACTCCAGGGACAGTCCCTGGGTGTGTCCCTGGCCAGCTCCTCAGAACGCTGCTTCAAACACCAGCCAGCAAAGCAGCTGAGCCACTACCAAAAACTTACATCCTAATTATCTCTGTGCAGCTGCCAGACTCCTCCAGGATCCACCACCTTTTTTCATCTACTCCGTTAAAATCCTCCCATGTATCCACAACCTAAGGGAATAAGTAAGTCTCTAAGGGAATAAGTAATTTCCAAACACTTCAAAATATGCAATGTTCTTGCACTGTTTCACATACTTGATGTGATATTTTGAATACAAGCACCTTAAAAATCATGCTCACAACACGAGCATTTTTCTAAGCTTATTTCCCATTCAGTGGCAAACACATTTTCAGTTGTCAAATGTACTTCATCCCAAAATGTACCTATGAGTTATTGTTATGGCACTAATTGAAAATCAAAAATTAAAGTTTCTAAATCTTTCTAATAATAAGCATTTACTCACAGGAAGTTTCTTCCTCCCCATTTGTCTGATAACTGCACACAGTTCATGAGCAACACAACTCTGCTGTTGGTTCAAGTGCTGCATAACACAGTCACTTAAATAAGATGGTCCCAATTACTTGTATATTAAAAGTAAAGCTCAAATAATGCCTCTGAAACAAGCTGCTACATCACCTGACTTCTGGATGCTAAACTGTGCCATCACTATCTCTGCTAGAAGTGCTTAATAATTGCATGTCTAGGTGAAGCCTAACAGAAGTCCAAGCTTTTATGTGAAAAGAACTCCAAGCTGTTATGTGAAAAGCAAAAATACAGTTTTGTGATTTTTGCACTTATGGGCAGAAACTCTAAACATCACTGCTCTCTTTTTCTTTGCCTTACTTCCAATTTTTCCCTACAGACTCCCCTGGACAAGGGGCATCATGAGCCACAGCTGTATCCAGCTATAGCTATGTCAATGGACTCAGCTCATTTGAGCTGTCACAGGGAGCTGCATTTGAGCTGTCCTGCCCTTAATGCGAGCAGTACCTGTGAGCTACAAACACTTCTGTGCCTGTCAATGTTGATTCCCATGAAACTGAAGCCTTCCAACTCTTTAAAGCCCCTGCTGCTGGCAAATTCGACCGAAATCGGCTGGAGAGCTAAAATTAGCAGGCAGAGAAGGAATAGACAGACACATCCATCAGACTTCCTTCCTTCGGAGACCAAGCTTACTACACGAGAAACGTTAGCCACGAGTGACCGAATTCTAAGCAAGAAAGCTGTCCCTGGAGGCACAGCATTCCCTGAGCCCGTGGGGATCCCATCCCGTGGGGGTGGCACTCGACACGAGCACCCCGCCGCCATGCACGGAGCGGGAAGGGGCCGGGATGCGGGAAGGGGCCGGGATGCGGGAAGGGGCCGGGATGCGGGAAGGGGCCGGGATGAGGGAAAGGGCCGGGATGCGGGAAGGGGCCCGGGATGCGGGAAGGGGCCCGGGATGAGGGAAGGGGCCCGGGATGAGGGAAGGGGCCGGGATGCGGGAATGTGCCGGGATGCGGGAAGGTGCCCGGGCTAAGGAAAGGTGCCCGGCTGCGGCGCAGCGCCCGCCTCTCGCTGCCTGCCGAGCGAACTCCGCGATCGGGGGCTCACGCTCGATTGTCTCGCAGCGCCTAGACCACGCCGCTCTCCAAGCCCTCGCCGCTGTTCCCCCGACTTTCCCCCAGCCCAGCCCCGGCCCGCAGCCGCTCCACTCCGGGCAGCAGAGCCCGGGCACCGCCACCGCCACCGCGCCGCGCCCGCCGGGGCCGCCCCGCCACGGGCCGCCCGCGCTCTGCAGCTGCGCCCCGGCCCGTCCCGACCCCGCAGCCGCTGCCCGGGCCGGGCCGGGCACACCGGGGCCGGACAAAGGGGCACCGGCCCCACCGGCATCCCGGGCGAGCGCGGCCCCGGCCCAGCGCGACGCCCCGGCCCCGCTGCCGCGGCCGCTCCGGGTCTCTCTCCTCCCGCTGCCGCTCCCGTCCCCGGTCCCCGGCCGGCACTCACGGTCGGGCCGGGCGCGCTGCGCGGCGGCCCCAGCGCCGGGACCATCCTCCGGCGGGCGGACACCCCGCACCAGCCCCGCCGCCGCCTCCGCGCCGCTGCCCGCCCGCGCAGCCCACCCTGCTGCTCGCGTCGCAGCCAATCACCGCGCGCGGGGCCAGCCCTCGCGGCCAATCAACAAGCGCCGGGCCGGAGGGGGCGTCGCTCGCCCTCAACTGGGCGGGGCGGGGCGGGCGCGGGCCAATGGGCGCCACAAACATTGGCGGCGCGGGCCAATCAGAGGGCAGGGAGGCAGAGACTGGCGTCAACAAGGTAAGGTGGCCGAAACAGGAACTGGCGGGGAGCGGCGTCCCGGGCGGCCAATGAGCGCAGCGGGAAGAGGCGCGCGGAGGGGCGGGCGGCAGCGCTTAAAGGGGCCGCGGCCGCGCCGGGACAGGAAAGGTTGCGGCGTTGGGTCGGTGCTGAGCGGCACCACCGGCACCGGGGGAGGAAAAGGACCGCGTGTGAGAAAGCGCCGCGCGTTATTTTGTGCGTGTTGCTGTCAGATGAAACAATCCCGTCCTGCCAGGCTGAGTGACCCGAGCGCTGCCCTTGGCCGAACGCAGCCGCGGGCTGAGAGCCCTGAGCAGCGCAGAGCAGCGTTCGTGCCCCGAGCTGCTGCCCCGCGCCGTCGGCACTCAGCGATCCGCGACGGAGCGGCCAGCAGAGATAAGGCCGAATAAAGGTTTGCTACATGGAGCTGTCCACGAGGAGCCAACCACGTCCTGTTACTGTTCTGTGCCATGAGTGACGCTTTAATGGACATTTTTCCTTAACTTTGTCACATGCACTGCTCATGTTTAGCTCTGGGAAGAAGGCGCTCCATCCATCTTCCTCATGAGTTAAATCACAGTTTAGGAAATGAGGGACTGTGGATCATTAACAACTCCCCACGACCTCACTTTTTGCTTCGTGCTAATGCCTAATTCAGTTATCATCCATGATAAGGCAAATTCTCAGTTCCAGCTCAAATGCTTCCTCGAGAAAGCATCTTGTATCCATATGCCTTCGTACAACATAATAGAGCAGGGACAAGTTTCTGAAGCAGTGTCCAAGAACTCTGCTGCTGCTGAAATGAGTCATAGCAGCAATCAGATGTTCAATAACCCAAAGCATTTTGTTTTGAATAGCTGCCACTTGCAAAATAACCTCGCAGCTGACATTAAGCAAAAAGCCCATTTGCGAGCTGTGAAGAAAATTGAGGCCCAAGCTGTTTTTGCAGAGGAATTCTAACATTACTATAAATACCAGCCTGAAAGCGTAAAGCAGGAATGTAAATGCACTTTTTCACTTTTCATCATCTTTGGTTCTGATATGACACAGCCAAACTGGAAGACAAGTGAAATCTGAAATGCCACTGCTCCATCAATTTATTCCAATATAAACTGAGGGGGGAGATTTCTCTTCTAAAGGGTAGTGTGCTTTTTTTGGTGAAGATTTTCACTAAATAGGCACCCCCACCCAAAGCAGCAAAACCAAGTTTACATTCTGACACGAGGTTGTGATCTACAGTGTTTGAGGTCATAAGTGGTCAACACCAGTACAGGGTTAAATATCTGAAATACTGAGGCAAAAATGCAGCAGCAGGCAAAAATCCACAGGTGACTATCACATACAACAAGAACATACCTGTTTCTCTTGGAGAATATAAATTTACAATTATATGGCAAGATGGTTAAAAAAAAATGAAGACCTTTTGTACAAATACTTGTGAGGAAAGCTTTACATTGGATAATTTAATATTCTTTTGACAAGTCAAGAAGTTTTCGTAGCTTTATTTAAGATAATCTTAATCAAGAACTTTGCAACTTTTTAAAATTTTTTTTTATTATTATTATTTAAATTCTTGGCTGTAGTGCAGGTTTGGGTTCAATAATTAGTGAGCAGTACTGGCCTAAGTCTGTATGATGTGATCCAGCAGCTGAGAGACAATCAGAACACAGGTCAGTGCATCTTTCCCAGTGCAGGAGTTTCTTGGACTATGGGTCATGTACATTCAAGGGAGTGAAAGAAAGCTGGCAACTCAGCAGTTTAGAGAGCTTCAGCTGGTGGTGCCACAATGCCTTCGGGCAGAATGGCAGCAAAGCTGAATGCTTTTACAGTGTTAAAGCACTGAGGAGGAGGGAAGGAGGCAGAATGAAAAGAGAGGGATAGAGTAACCATTCCATTATCTGTTTGAATTGATGCCTCTTTAGGGGCAAGAGAAAAGAACACAAGGCAGGACATTTGTCTCTTACAAAGCATCTGGATTAGATGGGCTGAATAGATTTAGAAAACCCCTATGGAAAGGAAAGTAACACTGCCAGAAACAGATGACAATGCTCATCTGACAAGATTGGTTCGGTAGATTCTCAAAAGGACTTCACATAAGAGGTTTGGGACAGGGATTTTTTGAAGTAATCCAAGATACTGCAGGATCAGAAGATAATGTCCTCACAGGAACAGAGAACTGATGAAAAGACAGAACAATCCCAGTGTTCCACACGAAGTGAATGACTGACCACTCACTCACTCGATCCTGGTGTGGTAACTGTTCTTGAAGTAGTTGTACCAGTAACAAATTAGAGACAACAGCACATCTGAGTGATTACAGAGGTGCCATAAATACCCAAGTTCTGAAGGCAGTGAGGGGAATGGGAGTGCCTGTAGAACCAGCACAGCTTTGGGAAAGCACAAGACAAATGATCAGGAGTACCTGTTGGTTTCCCTGTAAAGGACAACTCAGTTGTCTGGTGTTGTACAGGTTGTTCTAAGAGGCAACTGGAATGAGGAAGGAGAAGAAACACAAAGCAATAAAAGCCAGATGGTTTGGAGAACAGCTGTAGCAGTTTAAGTACAGCAAAGGTTTTCCAGCCTCTGCAGCTGCTGGTGAGGCTGGAGTGATGAAGGTTGCACTTCTGGTAGCAGTTCACTTCCAGCTGTGCCTTCCAGGCCCTCCAGCAGAGGTCGGGGAAGACAGCTGGAAGCAGCCACTCAAGATTACAGACAAGTTTCAGAGCCTGAGCTTTGCTTATGCACAGTTATTCTAATGAATGCAGCAACTCCATCTGTTGATAAAGCAGTTTCCAGAGGAACTTAAATAAGTGAATAGAATGCAATGTACAAGATTTAGGGAAACTCTTATTTTCCTCCAAACCTGGGCCAGAGTACAACTTCATCACTTCATAAATGGCACTTCAAAGCAGAAAAGGAGCCTGGTGAAATTACAGACAAAAAATGGCTTTAACAGAAGAGACTGGAATTGTTAAGAAGAGAGATGAGTTTTACTTAAATACCTTTCTGAGAAAAGTCAGTGCTGGATGTTAAGACCAGTCACTTTTACAAATATGGATCATAGCTTTTCAAAGGCTGTGGTCAAGATTTGCAATGACTAGCAGCTAATTTGAATACTTTAAACTTTTTAACCTATAAAGCCCAAACCAGAGTTCTTGACACCTGGTCTGTTTGTTTCCAAACTGCTCACTAATCAATCAAATATATTCCAGAACAGTTCTTCTTGCTCTCCTCCCTCCTACCCCACAAGACAGGACTTCTGAGGAAAGGCTCGTAACTTCAGGGAAAACAAACAGACCTCACTCTGCACAGTTGTCAGACACCCTAGGCATTCATCCCAGCAGCCCAACACACAGTCCATGTTAGAAATCTTCCGAGTTACACAGTTTATGAAACATCTGAGGAATAGTCTCCATCTGATTTCTGAAGGAAACAGCTGGACAGCAAAAAAATGCACACGACAAGTTGTAAATGACATAACTCAAATAGTGCACGTTTATTCTGAACGGTATTTCTAAAGAGTTTGAGAAAAACAAAAACATGCTCCTGATGTACAACAAGGGCAGAGATATAGATTAAAAATGGACCATCTTATTGTAAAGAATTTGCTCCCCCTGCAACTTAACTTGTAACATTGAGAATGCATCTGTAAACTGCATACAGCATACCTTTCACTAAATCTTAACTCAAGAGAGCAGGGGTGGTCTTAGCCAAATTAATCAGGAAGCAGTTGCAGATTCAAAAGAAACATCCAAGTCAGCAAACACTTTACAAAACACAGACATTGTGCATAGCAGCTGACCCTGGATTACAACATGGGGGAGAATAAAACAATTTGGAGGATCAAATTTTTACTAGACACAGGGCACCATCAAGATTTAACTAAACAGCATGTAAGTTTGTTTCAATTGTAACAGTATGTCATATTTAGTTGGCAGGTTTAACCATTAGCTGCATCATGTAAACTCAGCCAGTTTCTGTATACACGAAATACATTCTTCCCCCTTACCCCTCCCAAAAATGAGGGATCTCTCTTCTGGATGATTCTTTTTCTCCTGTACCATGGTTTCCTCAAGTAGGAGTCTTTTTGTAGGTAATATCTTCATACTTGAACCGATGTGTGACAAAGCCAGTTGCAGAGATTCAGGAATAACTTGTATGTACACAATTTACACTCTAAAGCTCTTAGTTGCATACTTTTTCTTGCTAGATCTTCATCCAGAACAGGAGGTGCTTTTTTCCCCCCACTGAAACTCCCAACTTTGCAAAAAATTTAGTTGTTCACAAGCTGTTATTTTCAAACTAGAAGGATGTCCTCCTGCAGCAACAACCAAAGTAACTGAAGTTCTCTGCAGTAAGCCCATACTTCACACAATTTCAGTGTCTCTAGGTAACAGCACTAAGATACAGCACTCTCCTCCCTCACTCAACACAACTGGTAGACTAATAAAATACAACTGTTTGTCATCCAGAACTACTGACCTTCACTTGCCCTTACCCATGTACAGGGAACACAGTTTTCTTAAGATTCAGATTAAACCTTGTATTCAAGATTCAACAACTGTTTTCCAGGATTAATAGCCTGGGAAAAAGGAGTCTTAGATTTATTCTCTCTTCCACCTCCTACAAAACATTTTGTTAGAAGTTACAATGAGGCAGGTCTGCTGTGGAATAGGAGCTTTAAGAATTGTTCTCATGGATACATTCATAGAATGATGGCAGCCCAAAGCAAAAAGAGACAGAAACAAAGGTTAATCCAAGTAAGTTCAGACATCAGACTTGTACTTTTAAACCTGAAGAATAACTGTCTGTGAAACACACTGATTTGTGGAAGCCTACGACAACAGCAAATCCTAAGAGTTCATATCCCCACACCCATCTACCCAACCCAAACACTTACCACTTAGTTCTAGAAGAATGAAGAGCACTTTGCTTGGCACCAGAGGCAGCTATGGTCTGAGTTACAGCTGTGCTGCACCAACATCTTCAAATACAATACTATCTCTCTCTCCCTCCACATACTTCTCTTGGTTTGGTCTACAGATGGCCAGGGAAACCATGTTGGCATATGACAAGCCAATTGTGCTTCGATACATCCCCTTCTAGAAAGACGCCGGGCTGCCAACATAACCACCACGAGCAGGTCCTAGCTGCACTGAAAATGAGCTTTTGTCAGAACTAGGCTGCCTCTGGCCACGGGAACCGTTTGCATCTCTCTAGCCAGAGTCTGCCACCACGTGTTGCAAACGCAGGTGCTCGGGCCACGCAGATAGGCTGGCGTTGGCCACCTGCCCATCTCCAGGACTCCATTAGTGCAAACTCAGCAAATTAAGCAGCCGTTTTCCAGCACAGGTCTGTCAAGATGCACCCAACAAATGCTACACACCTCTGTCAAAGGAGGAGTAACTGTGTAGCAGCTGGTATAGTCATCCCTGGGGTATCAAAGACCACCTAATGTGCAGCGAGGGGTGCCATCCCTTGCCTCACCACAATTCCCGTTTTGGAATCCTTGGTTTCCAAGTCACCCTCTAAGGACTGGACAGCACCTACTAACCAGATGTATGCTGCAATGCACACTACAGGTTGGAGGCTTTCAGAGCGGAAGAATTCAAGATGCAGCTCTAAACTTGAAAAAACAAACAGGAAAAGAATACAGTTCAGCATCTACATGGGGGATGGGGCAGGTTGGTGTTGTCTCAGCTCAGTGCACTTTCCCAGATGCTTGGAGAAGAGTCCAAGCTCAAGTTGGTATTTATATTGGCATACATAAAATTGCTGGCAACAGTGCCTAGAAAGGAGCACTGGTATTCACGCAAACAAAGCATGAAAGGATGCAAAGCAGAGCTTAGTACAGTTTACTGTAGCCTCAAAGTTACAGTACTAGGAAGAAGCCAGCCAGCCTATTTTCCAAACCCATAAAATGCTCTAATATACGCTGCTTTCTCCGGTGCTCCACCAACACCCTCTCACCAGAGGAGAACTGCATTATTACTACTCAACAGGGGAAGGGGAAAATAATCTTCAAAGGAGCAAAACCACGCAGTTCTTCACCACCTCCTCCCAAAGGAGCTCATAAACACAGCAAGTCAAGCCAATCCCAAGCAAATCCAGGAGACCTTGCAAAGCTATGTGATTAGGGTCAGATTCATGTCTGCCTTCCTAGCCTTGCTGCCTGGTTTCCTCAACCCTTACATCTGTCACCACAGATTCAGTAGCTGTAACAAAGTCATCTGGAGACAGGTGCTTGCTTTATGTCATCAAAGCTGGTAAGGTGGTCACAGTCACTTTTTCCATCCCAACAACACAGATAAACTAACTCTCAATGAGCCCTGCAGAATTTCACCCATTTTAAAAGCAAGGGTGTTGCCTCAGGATTTGTATTTTTACAAGGTTATTCTTGCCAACACCAGATCTAGCTCTTGCTCTGGCAAAAGTCTGCTGGGAGTTGGGTAAATGAAAATAAGAATAAACAAAGACCACTCTAAATCCTCCTCTCAGTCAGTTAAGAAGTGTAGCACCAGCTTGGGTGAGGAGTATTTTAAAAAAAGCATCCAAAAAGATCAGCCCAGGCAGAGTGAAAAGGTATGGAAAAGTAGCCCACCCTTCTCAGCAAAAGATGGAGGAAAAAGCCATACTCAAAAATATTGGGAAGAACTAAATATACTTTTTTGAGGTGGGGGAATTAAAAGGAAGAGTAGGAAGTACTGAAATAACATTCAAAGGTTGGGGGAGAGTAAAGTACCCTGTAGGTTATAAAAAACACAATAATGTAGGAGTCAAAGGACAAGATATTGCTTTGCCTTTTCCCCCCCATTGGGTTTACATTCTGCTTACTGAAAGAATAATTCTGAAGGAAACTTGTCATCAGGATAACCTGCTCAAGCCCTCCACACCTCAAACTTAAAAGAGATCTGCACACCTTTTCCCACCCCAACAAAAAAACAAAAACAAAAAATCAGCCCCCCTGCCCTCAAAAAAACAAAAAACACCAGAAAGGAGAGCTCAAAAAAAAAATCCAAAACCAACCAAAACCCAACCCCAAACATGATTGGACAATCCTTGGAAGAAGCATTACGTTTTGTTGGAGAGAGGTCAAGGAAAAAAAAGTAAGATGAAGGGGTGGAGTTAAAAAAAAAAAACCAAACAAAAAACCAACCAACCAATCAAAAAAAAAAAAAAAAAAAAAAAAAAAGAGGCCTCTCTTTCCTTATTTGGCGACAAGCAAGTGCAAGAAAGTGTCCGCTGGGGTTTTGTTCAGTTGTCGTTCTTTTGCACATCTGCGTTCTGGCCAAGACAAGGGGCTTTGAGGTTTTTCTGCAGCACGTGCGCATCTGCCGGCTCTATCCTCTTGTAGTAGTTCTTCTTCGTCTCAATGATCTCAAAGCCAAACTTTCTGTAGAAGTCAATTGCAGACTCGTTGCTGATCTGGACATGCCTGGGACAGAACACAGAGAGATGGGGGTCAGTAATCTGCCTCCATACTCAGAAGACACTCAAAGACAAGAAAAGCAGCTAGATAGATAGAGACAGGAACAGTGGTGTAAATCCAAGATTGGAAATGTTCATCTTCCCAATTCAATTCTGGGCTAACACTCAGCTCCTGGATGGCCCATGGTTGTCAACAGTAGTAAAGGTTTCCCCTCAGTAAAGCTCTTTCAAGGAACACAAAATAGCAGAGAGACTCTGAAGCGTTATTACTTCAGTAATTTCAATTTTTCTTCATCTTATTAAAGCAATATGGCAGACATTCAGTGGAAATATGTAACAGAGATTCACTATAAAGCCAACTTTAACCTCCTGTAGTAACACTTTGCAGATGATCAGAGGAGTCTTCTCAGAGATTATCCCAACACACTGTAACATACAACTGGCAATGGTGTTTGATACCATTTTAACACTCTAAACACTCCTCTCTCCTCACAAAAAGCTGTAATACAAAGAAGTCCTATGGATTTACAAAGTCCTTTTCCCTTGTATTTACTCCCCCTAGAGTTTTACATATTTTGCTAGCATGTTTCAAGGCCTCCAAAACAAACAGCCATCAGCTCTTTATCCTGAGTGATTAGGACATTTATTTGCACAAGTTTCATTAAAAAAAAACCAAAAAAACCCCAAACAAACAAAAAAACCCCCAAAAAACCAAAACAAAACAAAAAACCCCCACAAAAATAAACAAAAACAAAAAACCTGAAAAAACCAAAAAGATAAAAAAATAAGAAAAAAAAAAGAAAGATAAAAAAGAAAAAAATGTTTCCATCAATAAAAGGCATTCATTAAACACTTTGAAAATTCAGTGGACACTGCACAACTTCAAGAATCACTTTGTCATGACAAAACACTGCATAACTATAGAACCAAAGTAACTGTGGAAGCAACAGCAGAATAAAAGAAAAGATCTTAGTGTTAAGCCCAATAAGCACCAAAAAGTTAAAAGGGAACATTATCATAATGACAAATTTAGGCAGTGATATCAAATTTGGTGCTAAACTGCATAATATGTTCAAATAGAAAATGTATAAGCAATAGACATAGTAATAAAATCAATGGGCCACTAAAAGAACTTTAGTCCAATTTTGGGGGCTATTTATTGTCATGCCAGAATCCTCGGTCTAGGAACTACAAAGAAGGATTATGACGGATTTGGGGTTTTTTTTGTATTAAAATCAGCAAACAGTTCCTTCACTGTGCACACAGTAAGATGCAAAAGTAAAAAGGATAGCCCCTGTCCCATTATGCAGGCATCTCAGCACTTCTCCTGAGGCAGGAGAGGAGGAGAGAATATGAGCCAAAGGCAACTTTACTCAGACACCTCTTTGAAGCACGTTCCTCTTACAAAGATGGCACAAAGCAACAGCAGCAGAGGATGTGGAAGAGTCCACACCTCCATGGCAGAAGTGGACGGAGTGTGAGGAGAAAATCACTCCATTTACAGCGATATCAGTGTATGAAACACTCCTCACAAAGCACCTTCCACAGGCCTGGCAAGTATCCAGGGTGTAGTTCTGTGGCAGTGTAAGTCCATCCAGGCTGTACCTGCTGTGGGCCCGTCCCCAGCAGTGCATCGTGCTTGCACTGGTGTGACGGCCAAGGCAGTGACGGACAAGAAGGAGTTGGCTCAGAGAAGCATCAGGCCAAGAACTGCCATCAAACCAAACTCACTTGCTCACCACACAGACACCAATGCTCAGCAAAAAGCACAAGTGTGAAACCAGCAGCAAAGGAAAACCACAGTTTTGGCATGTATGGATTTCTGACTCTCTTTCCAGGAGGACTGCTGGTACTGCCCTCTACCCCAGTGCTTGTTCTCTTGCCTGCATCATGCCAAGTGCTTACACAGACATGCTTACACAGATTTTAAAAATAACCAAAACTAAGCACAAGAAAACCACCCCCAAAACCAAAACCCACACTAGAACAAAAAACCAATACCCAAAACCAAAACTGAAAACAGCTTCCCTGGCTGGGTCATGGCACTGATCTAGTTTATTGTGTTGCTGCACAAAGAGCTGACCTGGCAGTGTGCAAGAATGGGAATAGCAGTTGGGCCTTACTACTGAATGTAGTAAACTTTCAGTGCTTGCAAACATCTCTAATATTCCAGAGTGCTGTCATAAAAGACAGAAAGCAAATGCATCAAAACTGTATTCAAGACTTGCAGTATTTTCCATTCTGAAGATGACCTTGTGTAATAAAAGTAAAATCCTTTATAAAAATTTTTTTTTGGTCTTACAGTGTAATTTTGCTCTAGAACATAATTTTGTAACTAAACTACTTTCAAATTCAGCAAATTTGCAGAACCCTTTCTAAATCAAACAGCTTTTGGTTTTCTCAGCATTACACAACAAACCCAGAACATGACCCCTAGCTTTCCTGCTATGTTCCATGACCCCACAAAAATACAAACTAAACCCACACTTGGATCTCCATCCCTTTGCTTCCATATCTATCTTTGTCATCTCTCAAAAAACGCACGAGTATAACTCATTTACTTACAGATAGATGTTGTCAAAAGTGCCATCTTTTTCACAGATGTTTAAGACATGATTCAACATTTTAGTTCCTGCCAAAAGATAAAGAGATACTTAAGAAAACTAGAAGGGCATAATTTAGTCTGTACTTAGCTAGGTGCTTCCTTGAGGAGAGGCAGGTTAACTGTAGGTAGACTAAAATGATAAAGTGTGAAAACTAGGAAAGGCAAATAAAACATGATGTGTAAATATTTCATTCTGTCTCTGATTGCTCATAAACCTTAATTCATTAGTTGTTTGAAGAGGAAATAAAAATCACAACAAACCAGAAGCATATGTATCAATCAGCTTATTTTAATACTAGTTTCAAGGTCTCAAACTCAGCTCAAAATACAGCCAAAATACTGTATAAAGCAGTGAGGGCACTGGTAAGCTTTTCTACTAAACACCTAGTAAAATAATTTAAAATAAAGTTATCTTTTTATTCCAGTTTGTCAAGGCAAAGAGGTTACTATAGGTCTTGATTAAGCTTTCCTATGGGTTTGCAATGTGGAACAAAGAACTAAATGCAATATAGACAAAAAGTAGGTGCTACCCCTGAGCAGCAATAATCAGTAGTGATGAAGACAAAATAAATATAACACTCCTATATTTAGAAGAGTGAATTTAGAAAAGAGAAGCCAATGAAGTAATGTTGTGTTCTACTTACATATGACTTGCATTCTGGCCACATATCTCTGACAAATTATTTCATCTCTCTCTGCAACAATTTTCACATCCATAGAAGCAGAGTATTTACATCACAGTATGATAATATGATTAAGATTAAAGTAATCTGAAATCCTGAATTAAAAATTTCTACAAAAGGTTCATTTCTGAAAGGCAGGGAAGAATGAACACATGATAAATCATACTCTTTCCCCCAAGTCCCTTCCAAAGAAATCAGCAGTCTAAAGTGCACTAACTTGGTGAAAGGTCTGAAAGAGCATTTAAAAAGCTGGACAGCAACGTGGTTTCTTTGATGCCTCAGATACAAAAGAAGACCCCTCTTTACCTATTCCTAGCCTTCGGTAGGGTGCCAGGCATCCAAGTGTCATGATGTACAGTCTCTTCTGGTTCTGGGAGTGATCCACCCTACAGCACACTGCTCCCACTGCAATATCATTGAAATAGGCTGCCAGGAAGGGAAACAAAGGATTATCAGAAACAAGGCTCAAACTACACATACAGCTCCTTCATATACACCCTGGATCTTCCTCCCTCCCCTCTCGTTAATTCTCCTATCCAGATAAAATAACATACATTGTGGATTCACACTTGGAATGAAGTAACTAGTGCTGTTTTGACACAGTGGTTGTGTCAACACTTTTGATGAGTGGTTGCTCATCACTGTTCACACCAACCAGCAATGGCATCAGGAGGTAAGCTGGCAATGCACAACTGCTGTCCTCTGGAACAGAAAACATGCCTATTCCCAGTGGATGTAATCTAGTCAGAACACAGACCCTCTGTGGCTTCTCTGAGGCTCTTAAACAGTTATTTTTCATGATGTAAAACAACTAAATAGAAGGAGCTGCTCTTTAAAACCATTATGGATAGCAATGATGACCACTTCTGCCACCACAGCCCACAATTACTGGCAAGAACGTTTGTACCTAGTTTGGCAAGTTCGCCAACCTCCAGTACATCCTTGTAGAACTTGTCATTGTAGCTGACAGGAAAAATGACCTGGTTTAGCCTCTTCAGCTGCTTAATGTTGTGTGGCGTCACATCTCCCAGCTCGATCCGGCTACTGGAACAAATCAAAACATGCTTAACATCTGACATACTGCAACGTTTTTAAGGACACCAAGATCAATCACTTTGCTTATCCTTAGAGAATTGTTCCATCTAACATTCAGCTTAATACATATTCGAACTGCCCATCCAACCCATGCAATCAAGTCTTATGCTGGTGGCTGATTTAAGTCCCAAATCTAGTTTTAGTCAGTTCTATACAGTCAGAAGTTTCTCAGGCCATACTAAACACCAATGTACCATAGCATATATGTGGTTTTACTGGCTGGGAGACAGGAGAACATGGATCTCTACAGAAGTATTAGCTTTAACATTATCTCACTCATTTCCCTTCTGATCAGCAAGATCACAAAAAAAAAAAAAAAAAAAAAAAAAAAAAAAAAAAAAAAAAAAAAAATTAAAACCCCAGTGAAAATATGGGAGGAACAGGAAGCTAGAACAGAGATCAAGGAAATGAAGTCCTTATCCATGCTCAAAGACAACCTCAGTTTTACCACCTGTCAATATAAAGCCTATGCTTAGACAAAGTCATTACTAGATATCTTTCTCTAAAAACCAACAGTATTGTGTGCAACAAATATATGAAGCCTGTTAATATGCAACTGTGCTCTTCTCAAGGTAATATCT
Source organism: Melozone crissalis (assembly GCF_028551555.1). Classification (NCBI taxonomy): domain Eukaryota; kingdom Metazoa; phylum Chordata; class Aves; order Passeriformes; family Passerellidae; genus Melozone; species Melozone crissalis. The sequence goes on along the minus strand of NW_026535786.1, from coordinate 14,442,371 downwards.
GCATCTACTTTGATCATCACTGAAATCTTTCTTCCTACTGAGAGCAGAACCACAACCTTAAAATACACTGAATTATACTGAGAAGAAACAGACCAAGCTTCTCTCTTTTCTAAGACTAAGACTAACTTCCTGACAGAAAAACTGTACACACAGAAGAAAATAACATTTAAAAAAAAGAAAAAACAAATTTAAAAAGAAAGAGATTAGTTACCCTTGGGTGAGGGCAAGCAGTTTTAACAATGATTGCAAGAATGAAAAATAAAAATACCAAGATAATAAAAATCTTTTCCCAAATGATCACCAGAATATACAGAAAGCCATTGCACATGGAATTAGAAAAGCACACAATTCTAGGTTCATTTCAGCCCTGTTTTACTGAATAGATATGGGCAGCCAGATTGTTTTCTGCCCAAATAGCTGTAAAGACACTGCTTGCTCTCAAGATTCCTTTCTTCACGTGTGGCCAGTTGCACAAGTCCCTTTGAGAATTATATTCCAACACAGTGCAAGTCCTCAGCTAATAAGGATGATGTTCTCACACTACAGAAGTACTCCCAGGGTAAACAAGCATGCAATCAAAGTTATGAGATGACAGAGAAACTGTAGCACTTGTTTTATGCCCAGCTGGCACAACTGCCCAGCCTAGCACAGCAGGGCTTCTTCAGGCTCACAGGAGGCAAGTTCTGACCCCAGCCAGCAGGGCTGCTGCCTTTTCCTCACTAAGAGTGGGAGTAAAACTGTGGCACGTGGGAGCCTGGGTATCTTTGTCTGTGAAAGAGTTTTGCTGGAGTAAGAGTAATCTCCTACTAGGAGGGGAAAGAAGCCTGAAGAGTCCCTTTTGCTGCAGTCTGCATGAGAGCAGAAACCAAAGGGAGCAGGTCTCAACTACCCAGCTAGGTCAGATGAGGTGCAGGAGGTCAGTAAGGGAGGAGACAAACCTCACATTCACAGTTACTGAAAGCCTAGACTGCTTCTCCAGATAACACAATATTAACCTTGGTGATACAAAAAAGTATCAGAAGTTCCAAGCTTCAGTAGATCAGCAATGCTAGCATGATAAACCCACAACAAAGCTGCTATACACCAGGTCTCCTTTAGAGCAAAAATCCCTGACACAGACCATCATAAAGTAGTGTTTTCTAATATTATTGAAAGAATCATTAGTTACTAATCAAACAAACCAGGCATTAGAAGACAGCCACTATGAAATATTTATGACAACAATGCAACAGGACAAAAATATATTACTACAGGCAGCCAGGACAAGATGGCTAAGAAAGGAAACATGGCCAGAAAATGGATCTTCACCAAGAAGGTTTTAGACAGAGAACAAATAAATAAATAAATAAAAGCAAAAGCAGAGTCTAGGGCTGGCAGCTGCTGAGCCAAGACATCACCTCTGAGGCTGGCATCAGGCCAGAGAAATGAGCTCTGTTAGTAGATGGCTAAAAGGCACTTGCTGACACATTTCCTCAAGCCCCTGGACTCCCCCCTCTATCTCTCACCACTTGCCACATTCCATGCTGCCTCCTGCCATCTCCCACTGCTTGTCTCCTATGCTCTGTCACTATCTGGTTTGTCCTTGCAAGAACTGCACCAGGGACAGTATCTTACCCTGGAGAATAATATGAAAGAGGTTTGAGAAACACTGCAGGAAGCATAAATCAATACCCTAAACATATCTGTGTACAAACTATAAATTACTTTAATGTATAACACTAGCTGATTAAATCAGCAGTACATCTATTATGCACAAAACCATTTAATACGTAGATTAAGTAAGACCATGGAAAGGAAGACCCACATTATGAGAATTCATCATTTTGCCTGAGGATGGTGTTGCCCAAGTGCCACTGGGGCCTTGAGTAAAATCATGGGAAAGCTGGCACTGGGGCCAAAAGCAGCAGTCCCCAAGCCACTCATTTCCATCCTCTTGCTGGCACAAATGTTTTGCACCAATGTAGGGAACCAACACCAATTAAAACTAACCTGGACAAAAAAAGGAAAGTTTGGTTTGAACCCACACCAGTCCCCTGACTGTGTTCATCACACAAGCCCTCTGCCAGAATAAAGAGGAGAAAAAGTTTCCATAGGCAGAATTAATTGGTTCTTGAGCAGAAGTGCCATCTCACCCCGGTTTAAACTGGAAGTACTGTGCAAGAGGAGCACAGGGATGTAGATTATCCAGTACCTCTGTGAAATAGTCTACAGATATTGTGCTACACTTCATCATCCACAGAACAACATGTACTTTGAAAAACTACTCCAAGTACTTGTACAGAGGACTCAAAATTATCACTCCCTTATTTTCACCGAAGTAAAGCAAGTATCTTTGTGGGCTCTTTTTTGTTGTTGTTTGTTTTTAACAGCAGTTTACAACTAGACCTGGTTCTTCATGTGCAGTCTCAGCCAAATCAGTAACTCAAGCAAGTTTACTGTGTCAGCTAAGGTCTGACTAGGCCAGTCCTGTGATGCCACCTTAGTAGAAGGTGTACCTTCTTTTCCTCTGCTGTTGCAAAAAAAAAAAAAAATTAAATTATCAGGTCAAATTATCATATCAGAGAACATAAAGATGTGTAAAGAACCTGATGTGCCCAGAAGGGACATGCCCTCCCATCACAAATTATTCAACTCTATAATGCCACTAATATTCCTAAGAAGATCCACATTTACTACTGGCATCCCATGGAAGATGCAATAGTCAACAGTACCTCATCTCAGATGTCAAAGCCTCTGGGACCAGCCAGTCACCCCATTCCAAGCAATTGTTTTTACCACAGAGGAATGAGGCATTCCTGGCTTATCAGGCCAGGCCTCTTACTACCGCAGTGTTCTACAAATCCATACTCTTCTCAATGAAATACCAGCCTTCTGAAGCCACTTAAACATCTTCCATTGTAAGGCTGCTCCCATGCTACCATTAGTCTCAGTTAGTTATTCCAGTGTACTCAAATGTACCTCTCTGCTGCCTGGAGATTATGGGGACCATTGTACAGGCCTTTTCAGAGAATTATCAGGATCTCTTCATACCTTTCTTCTAACTAAAGCCAAGCTCCTTCAATTCTCCTGTAAAGCTGGCTCTTAATTCCTAGTATTGTCATACTGGCTCTTCCTTACATTCCTTCTGATTAAAGTTGATTTTCCTTAAACATGGCTAACCAAAACCAATTACAGCAGCCCAAACACTACTGTCCTGTCCACTGGCACCAAGTTTTTCCTGTCACTACTGGAAGCATTCTCCTGACATATCCTAGGACTACATTTTCATGAGAAACATTCGGTGCTTTTCACGACTGCTACATACCATGACTTGGTCACTGGGGGAAAAAACACTCAGAGAATTCACTAGTGAAGGGAATGAGCTCCTGGGTGCATAGGCTGCTGTCTGCTAAAAGCGCACAGCAACACTGCCCAGCCATGTGAGAGCGGAAGTGAAGAGGGATCCACCAAATCTGAACACAAGTGTGACTTTAGAGAGGTGACAGGCACCACTTCCTGAAACTGGATGCATGCCCAGAACATTGGCATTATCACTCCTGCTCTTGCATGCCAGTGTCCTAAGATCCTCCAGGCTCTGGCCAGAAAAAGCCTCACACATTTTGTAGGACCAAATGCAATCCAGTTAGTCCTGCTGCAGTTGCATTGCTCTGCCTGCAGCTTACAGTGCTGTGATTTGAACAGCCTATTTTTCCTACAATGCCTTACATTGATACTGCTGGAAATAACACAGGCTACATGAGACATTAGTGTTACTCATGTTCAGACTGCCTTTTGCTGCTCAACAGATACCAAAGGAGAACTGCTATACAGAATGACAGCTCAAGAGGCAGCCAATTTCCAGCTACAGTTCAACAGGAAACACAAATTCACTCCCTGGGAATAACAAGTGCCCAACACTAGTTTAGAACCAACATCAGGGAGAAAAGGCAAATTTCGAGTTTCTTAATGCTGTAAGAATCTCAGTCTCATTCAACTTTAAATAGTGCAAGTCTCTCCCCAGAGGGCTGTGCCTGACTGAAACAGATCTCCGTGTAACTGATAGCTGGGCTCCAGCTTATTGAAGGCATCTGGCAGGCTAAATTTAGCAGAGCTGTATCTGAAACTTGCAAAACTTACTCAGGAGTAAGTCAGGAGAGGCAGCACTGAGAAATGGGCCCTAACAAATTAAGAGGACTTCAGAGAAGGTTTGTCACCTGCTAAGAGGCCAGCTAGCTTTATTGCTTCTATTTTGGCATCCAAGTCAAAGCAGGAGTCTAGACAGGATAATCCGCTCATAAAATCAAAGCAAACCAGAACTATGAAGGCTATAGACCTGAAGGCTCTGCTCAGATTCTACTCCAAGGCCAAAAGAACCTCTTCTAGTGTTCTGGGGTCGTTGGGAATGTTATGGGTTGTTTTGTTTGCTTTGTTTTTGCTTAGGATTTTTTTAATGGATGAGCTGTCTCGCTACACACACACAAGTTAGTTTAGTTCTTGCGGGCAGACCAGTATGTTTTCAATTATCTCAAAGATCTGTGGGCAGCATATCTACTCTGCTCTGCTTGTCAGAAAACCAGAAGGATAAGTACAAACCTAGCATGCAGAAAGCCTGACCAATTTGCTCTGAGACCCCTTTCTTTAGTCCTGCTTACTACTGCAAACATGTGTTGCATGACACCTGATACCCTGCTGGACATTACCCCCAGTTCTGGCCTGCAGAAGAGCACAACGATGTACAGAAGAACACAAAGCAATTTTAGAATCAGAATTAACAGAAGACTTCATTCAAGACTTGCAAGACTACTGGATGTCACTGTGAACAGGCTTCATGCATCACAATTCCCCAAGACATACATCAGACCCTTGCTGCCTCCCCCTTTAGCATTAAGGAAAAAAAATACACAGCACATTAGAGCCAAGTTTCTTCATTATATCTGGATATTGTATAATGTACTCTGCTTCAACCTAGAAAATCTGACCACACACAAAAGACTGGCCAGTCTTCACATGCAAGAAACGAAGTTATGCTATAATAGCCTCACAGTTTTTCCAGCTGAAACATGTCCTACCTAGGTCTCAAATCTTCAAGTGAAAAATCAACTGCCCCAAGAAAATTATAAGCTATTCTGTAGATGGATACAAAGAGCATGAATCACTATGCCCAGCTGACAGAATTTTCAAACTCTAAAATGGACAACAGAAAAGCAGACATACATACATCGCTTACCTGTCCATAAAATTCTGCATCTCACAAGGTTAAGGCCAAAATATTGATTCAGCCTATCCCAGCTACATCAGTATCAGGTGAAAGAGGAAACAACTTGTCTGCCATCATAGAGCAGATAAAGGGCTGCCACAAACCCCAAGTCTTTGCTGCTGCTCTAAAGCAAGCTTACAAAGAACACTGATTTTTATCCATGATTGATAAACAGAAGTACTTCACTATTTTGAAATAGCTTCCCTCAAAATTAGTTTTGTGCCTCCACTGACTATACCCTGAGACACCTTACAGATTACTGCCCCTTTCCACACCCTCAGTGTCCCCAGATCTAATAATTATAACCTTACTTGCCTCCCAGAAGATCATGAGCCTTTGCTAATTAGTGTTCATGAAGTACCTGATGATCATCAGGTAAGAACAGAGGCTTACCTTCAAATTCAAAATAGAAGTGATGCTTACAAAGTATCTTATTTACATAAATTCATCTTGAGAGCACTTCTTGTACATACACAGGTAACAAACTAGCTAATTGACACACCAGGACAAAATAATTTTTCTGCTTCACACAAACTATTTCTATAGGTAACTGAAAATGCATTTCTTTACAAATGCCTTTGTCCATTAGAACAGTGGGGGGAAAACAACTGAGTTCATTATGGCTTTCCTATCTATATTTTGGATTTCAGTCCCAGAGTTGGGTTTTGCAAGGTACTCAAATCACACATTGTATTAATAACATAGTGTGAAAAATTAACTGAAAGTGCTCTCAGTTTCATGTGCCTACCTTAAAAACACTTCTAAGGCAACAATCATTTCCCTCCCCCCCATCCTTTTCCTAATTTTCACTAAGAATGAATTGTTCTCAAATAAAAATTTGTGCCAAAGATAAAAAAAACCCAAATAAATCTCCTTTAACTGCAATCTTCAACTTAATTTGTCATTTTTGCCAACAGTTCCAAGTGCCACGTAGAGAAAACTTTCACGAGCCTTCAGCTGCTGCCCGGGTCTCATCCCATACTCTCAAGAGAACATAAATACAATGTTCAGATGGTGGAAATCAGAATTTTTTTCAGGGTTAGATTCTAGTCTGCTATGAGCCAAAAATCACATGGAGCCTGGAAAGGAACAGGGAGAAGGAAGGCCAAGTGAGCTCAGGAAGTACTTAATGCATGAAGATCTTACTATGAAGCACAGTATTTTCAATTAATTAAAGATAGAAATACTCTGCCCCCAGGAAAAGTCAAATATCTTAATCTTAGTCGCCTGGTGACAGTATTGTGGAAATGGTTTTGGCTCTATTTTCAATAAAGCCTAAGGTATAATTTCCTTGTGATAATGAATTCATTCAATATGCTTTGACACAAATACACAGTTACCCCATTTCAGTGCTGTGCTTTGCTGCTCTCAGGTCCTCAAGGCCAAGAGTCCCCAAATAACCAGGTTCTCTTCTGTGCACAGACTCTCTCTTACCCTGGCTTCCCTGCCTCAAACTCCCTCCTGACAAACCTCTGCTGCGTTACAACACCTCCCACATGGGTCACCTCTTCCCTTTCTCTTCTCCAGACAGGAGCAGAAAGTAATCCTGGCATTGCCTGCTTCACTTAGAGCAGGAGTGATGCAAGGAAGTACTGCACTTCTCTCTTATCAATTCCCAAACAAATATAAAGCTCCAACTTTTCATGTTCTTTCCTCTTCTGGATAAAAATATCTACCGCCTTCTCAGATGGTTGGTCTGAACACTTCTAATGCTTGCCAAATGGGCAGGCTCTTCAAGTTCTGAATGATTTCCACTTGGATTTAAGTATTTTTCTGGCTCAACCATCACCCATTATTCCCCATTTTAAAAGAGATTTAGTGTAGCAAAGGAGGATGCATCATTTCTTGTCCTCAGGAGATGGCAGCAGAGTCTGAGGCATTTGGTGATTAACTAATGTTACCACATTTTTCATAGAACTGTCCCAAACTACCAAGCTACCTCTACATGCAGAAAGAACCAAATGGTCCAACAGTACTCAAAACACAAGACTGGGCTCTAAAGTGCTTCAGTAAAATGGCTACAACGCCTCTGCTACCTTCCTACCCTCCCAATCCTTCCTACTTCGTGGAATGTCTTAATCTGGTTAAGGAATTAAACTCAGAGTGGTCAGAGTTATAAATCAGGTTAAAGTACCTATAATAAACTGCACTGAGTTTTTTATAAACTCGTTTAGAAGCTGTTAAGCCATTTGTAAGCTTGCATATAAGCAAGGCTTTTATTTTCATTTCCATGAAAATAAATGCAGACTTTAGCTCATACTTGGACATTTCTAGGTTCAGAAAAAGCCTAAAAATAAAGTGATTTTCAAGCTCAATTACCTTTTTTGTCCTGACTCCAGTGCATATGACCATTCAGCAGTTTTCTCATAAACTTGGAACTTCCTCCCATATATGTTAAGCTTAGCAGTGTGCCGAGCAAACGGAAACAATTCAGCAGCTCTGCACAAACTCTGTCATATTAACTCAGGAGAGAAAAATCTCTCCCTGTTCTCCTCAGAAACATGATCATCCTCAGGACCTTGAAAGGTTTGCTCCTTGAACCCAGGCAAAACAAGCAGAGATATCAGAGCTTACCATAATGATTCCCCCACACTCCAGACACAATATAGTTATTTTTCTGTTATGTTTAGCACTCCCCAGCTGTGATGGCCTACAAAGGCAGCCAGAGCAGCACAAGCTGCAGAGTCTCAGGGTTAGAAGCTCTCTGAGGCAGCAGGTTCCTGTTGTGTAGGATGCAGCCTGTAGGACTCTTCCACAGCAAGTCAGGAGGACCCTGAGGAACTCCAAAACCTGACACTTAGTTGCAAACAGAACAAAACTGAGAGGCACTCTCCTAGGAGTGTCTTACCCAAAAGCAGCTAGTGCACACTTCTTTCTAAGGCTGGTTTAACGCACAGCACTGTACTTACTCCCTGTTTCAGTTTTCCACCACATGGCTCAAGATGTGCTGCTGCATGACAATCTCCCAGATGTTTCCCATCAAAACTGGAGAGGGATTTGGTAAATGTGAAAAATAACACATGCACAGGGTCACAGGCACTGGGCCCTGCTTGTAACACGCCCCACTGGCCCCTTGTATGTGACAATGCTGGTCACAGAGCAGGTACATGCATGCAATGGAGCACGCAGCTCCTGCAATAGCCTTGTGCAATGTGATTTTTAGGGAAGGCCATCAAGGAAAGGCTGGATGCCTTACTTTCATAGGTTTCATCTGAACTGAAACAAGTCAGAAATGCACTCTTACTTTAAGACATCAAATGTCACAAACAGCAATCAGCAAATGCTCAAGAATCAATGCAAGACTTTCAGTTTTCTCTCCTGAAAACCAGCAGCATAACAACTGCAATGAAAACACAAAACCACTGAGCAACAAGTGAATCAACACCATGAAAACAGCGAAGTGCAGGGAGTATTATTTACATCTGCTCTATAAAAACAGCCAGATTACTACAGACAGTGGAACCTAAGTCTCTTCCACTGGTATTTTTCCTCATGCAAACACAGTTCTAAAATAGATTTTCAAATTCAAGAAATAACAATACTAACATATAATAAATGAAAACATATAGTAATCTCTAGAGAATCACAAGGTTCACTAACAGAACAATGAATTACCTCAGTTTTTCAAGTCACATTTAAGAAAAAAAGGGAAACATAATAAGACTATTAAAATTATTCAGAAGGTGAGAATAGAGTGAATATAAAGCCAAGTCTCACAAAACCAGGTGAAAGCTAACAGCAGCTCCCAGTTGAGAAGATGGTGTTTAAGTCATCAAATAAGAGAAAATCCACAAAATTGTAAGCAGCTGAGAAAGCACAAAAATCCTCAGCTATTTCTGAAACCAGAGGGCCCAGGGAGGTCACCCAACCTCAAAAACCCTGATGACAGAGACACTACAACCTGCTATGCATTATTAACACACATCTATGTGCTATTTCAAATTCAGAGAGCTAAGAAAGAAGGCTGCAACACATACATTGACTACACAGACTTTTAGATGTGAAATTTCATGCCAATGAACTGGATAGTTTCTTTTTTAATTCTTTCTCTGCCAAAGCAGACTCTTCATAATGACAGCTGATTAAACATCAGCTGCTCCAAGCACTTCCAAAATCATCTCTGCATTTTGTGGTGTGGGTTACAATGCAGTGCATACATTCCCAGAAAAAACAGTCACATGGAGTCACTTTGTTCAGAAGGACTTGTCCACAATTTTGGATTCAATACTGAAGACAGACCAGATCCCTTCAAGCCTATCAGTTTCTGTATGCTGAGAGCTGAAGCTTTAGATCTATTTTTGGACCTATCCTTTAACAGTACTTGTACTTTAGGGATCTTCACCGATCTTTGTAACATAAAAAACAATTTGGATTTGTTCCCAAGTACCCCTGTGTAATTTTTACATTCCTTTTGAACTATTCTCTAGTCCTTTGAGTCTCATTGCATTTAAATGGGGTTATTTTTCAATTTGAGCTCTGCTGGCATATTTGCCTCCGTCTGAATTTTGAGAGAACACCTGGATTCAATATGAGAATCTGCACAGGAATATGAATTTATTCTGCACCAAAACTTGCTGTGTGGTGCTAACAGTGTTTTGGCAAGACAGGAATATGCTGCTCTTCAAAGAGATGGAAGAGTACCAGAGGAGCAGAAATACCAAGTACAGAACCCAAAGCAGTAAGCCCTGAAGTTGAACCAGAAATAAAGCTGCCTGTAAGTAAAAGTAAAGTGACAGAAATGAAGTTTGGTGCTCTGGAAGCAGAACAGTGGTATGCAGTTTTTTTTCCATAGCCTTTTAATCTAAAAAAAAGTTAAAAGAAGTAAAAAAGCCCATGAAACGAGAACTCCTGCTCAGCGCAAGCAGAGCCAGGCTCAGTTTCCCGGGAGCACTGAGCACGGCAGAGAGCTCTGGCCGTGCCCTGCCAGGCCATCCCCACAGCACCAGCCGGGCGCGCCTGGGCCGCTCTCCCCCTCACTCATCCAGGCCCCAGTAACCCGTCCCACCACTGACACACCCTCAAAGCACGGCTGAGCCGCAGCAAACAGCACAGCGGTCAACAGAGGATAAAAGGAAACCCAGTTCTGTCGGGAGCGCTGCGGAACAGCGATCCTGCCACCTCATCCCGGCTGATCCGCGCTGCCGCTCCTCCCGCAAACCCCGCCGTCCTCGGTACACCGGGACCAAGAGTGGCGGTGTCCCATTGCACGTAGGGTGCTGCAGGTGGATAAAGGGTTGTCCAATGTCCCAAACACACCTATCTCACGTCAGCTGAGAGTTTGTTTATTTGCAATCATCCCTGAACCTCTTTCTACAGACACCCGCCAGCCCCTCAGGATGCCTGAAGCTGCTTACAAGCTGTAAGAACCAGCTAAGAGTGCGTTATCAAGCAGTCTTGCATGACCTCACCCCTCTTGCCAATAAGCTAAACCCCTTACCATTTCTCAGTAAAACAGCTTAAGTGATTCAGCTTCCATTCACCCTGCCTTAAGCTGCCAAACTGGAATAATAATACCCATCATTGCATAACACCGGTTCCAAGGGGACTGGTTTAATGCTCTTTTGAGAATCAGCTGGGCAAAGCTTCCCCTGTGCCTGTGAAGAAACTGAGGCACAGAACTGGAACAAGCACGTTTTGTGGAGCACAAGTGATGCTGAAATTAATAAACATTAGGTGGTTTAGCCAACGTTGAAAAACCTGTCCCAAAGTGACCTGGACAAGGTCAGGCAGGTCATCTGACACCAAAGCACGACTGAGAGTGTAAAGGCCTCCAGTCTCCTATAAAAAAACAGCACCTCGGTGCCTCCACTGAGAGGGAAATCAGTGTTTTCAGCCAAACAGATTTGAAATCTCTAGTTTTCAAATCTGGGAGGGAAAAGCGACGCCAGACCCAGAGCAGCGGGCGTGCTACAGAAACATGGCACAGAGCGCAGCTCATTTGTCATCCATCCACGCTGTACAGCCTCCACGTAGCAATTAAAGACTTAAAAAACCAACAAAACTGCTAAGAGGATGTTGCACACAATAGCACTGCAAAACCACACACATCCGCGGCTGGCAGCTTTTTCGCACACAGTGAGCGGCGCTTCTTCGCTACCGCCAGACGAGGACCAGGCAGAGCCGGCAGCATCCCCGCCCGCCGTGCAGCCCGCCGGACCCCGCAGGGCGGGATCCCCCGAGCACGGGGAGCCGCCGCGTCCCGCCCGCTCCAGCGCGGGGCTCCGTGCGGAGACTCCGCGCTCCGGCGGCGCCGCGGTGGTGACGGCGCGGGAGCTCCGCGGGTAGCTCCGGCTCAGCCCGAAGGGCGCCAGCGGCGGCGTCGCCGGCTGCTCTCACCCAGAGGGGCTCCCCGCCGCGGGCCCCGTCCCGGCAACACCGCCCGAGCTCAGAGGCGGCGGCGCCGCTCGGCCCCCTCCGCCTCCCGCCCGCCGCGCCGCCCGGGCCCGCCCCGCTCGCAGCTCCCCTCCCGGGCGGGCCCGGCCCGAGCCCCGCACTCACCCCTTCATGGCGCGTCCGCGGCCTGCCCGCCGTCCGCACTGCCTGCGTCCGGGGCCCGGCGGTGCGGGTGTGGCTCCGGCCTCCCCGTGCTCAGCGCGGGCAGCTCAGTCTCCTCCTAATCCCGCTCCTGGTGCCGATCTGGATCCCGCTCCCGCTCCCGCTCCACATGGGCCTCCGCCCGCCCCGCCCCGCCCCGTGACCCCTCACCTCACGCCGCGCGCGCGCCCCCGCCCCGCCCGCCATGACCCGGCCGCCCCTCCCGCGCGCCCCCGCCGCGCACGCGCCGCGCCCCGCGGGGCGGGGGAGGACGGGGAGGACCCGCGCGTCTCCGGGGCGGGGCGTGTGTGCAATCACGTGACGCAGACCGACCAATCAGCGCGCCCCACTGTGCCCGGCGCACCCCTGCGCGGAAGCGGCCCCGGCTGGGCGGGCGAAGCTCCGCCCGGAGTCGGGCACGGCTCGCGCCCGGCGCTTCCGGTGTGCGGCGCGGCGCATGCGCGCGGGGCCCGGCGTCAGCTGATCCAGCGCCTCCTTTGCCGCCGCCGCCGCCGGAGCGACTCGGGCGGATTCGGGCGCGCCGGGCCGGCCCAGGTGAGACGCTCGGGCCTCTCGGTCCCTGCCCCGCCCCGCACCGCTGCCTCCGCCGCTCCTCAGCTGCGCCCGGGGCTTGCCCTCCGCTGCAGTGAAGGCGGGGGGGGGTCGGCTCTCGCCGCTCCCCGCCGCGCTCGGACCCTGCCCGGGAAGGACGCGGGCTCCCCGCGGAGCCGCTCGCAGGGGGAGCGCGGCCCCGGCTCTGCGGAGCGGGTGTCGCCGGGGCCCGGGCCGCCGACCTTCAGGGAGCCGTGTCCGGCAGCACAGCCCCCGGGAGGCGGCCATGCGCTTCCCCGCCCCGCTTCCCCGGGAGCGGAGAGCTGGACAGCCAAGCGGCCCTGAATGAAAAACCTCAGAAGGCGCCCAGTGAGGTGCTTTAGGGTTGTGCCAGGATTCCCTACAGGAAAGGAACGCGGTGGTAGCGGCTGGGTTCCAGTGCCAGGTCATCCCACCATCTTGAGTGGGTGGATCTGCGTCTCTGGGTGCCTGAGCAGCCCGGCAGAGAGCGAGCAGCGCGGCTCTGGAAGGGAATGGTGCTGCGGGCCTCCCGCTGCAGCCCGACCCTGTCGTTCTGCATTTGAATATCCTGGTGGCACATCAAATGTGCCTCCTATTCCTGCGGCCAGTGACAAAACTCTGCCTTAGATGAGGTGTTCCAAGCATCACCCTTGGCATTCACTTAAAGGCAGGAGAGAAATCTTGCATGACTCGATTCTGGATGATTTTCCAATGTCACTGTAGCTGTGACATCGGAATATGTGGCACATATGTGTCAAGATCCATCCATTCCATGCAGCTGCCCAAAGTGATTTGCTTTCTTAGGAAGAAAGTAAAGTCTTTCTTCCTAAGATTTTACTGTCTTCCCTCAGAGGATTTGCACTCCTGTTGGGCATTAAAGCAATTTGGTGATAGTTTTATTCATTGTAATGCAATACTTCAGCAAAGTACACTGGCTATTTGATCTAGCATGGTATTTCAAATGCTAATTCTGCTTGCTGAAGTGGAGAGGGGGTGGGAAAATAGGAAAACCTTCTGACAGACTGCACGAAGTGATTTATTAGCAAGAACATGTCAAATGCAAACTGGCATTTGCAAGTGGAAGTTTGAGTAACTGAGGCAGATCTTCAGTATGTTGTGAGTTGTGCATTTGTGCTGATTTCTGCACTGTGCAGATCTGCAGCAGCTGAATGTTTGGCTTCTCTGTGTGGTACTTCCAAAGACCTTTCAATGAAGAGCAAATATAAATATAGATAATAATATCTACAAATACAAATATAGATAATAATATCTACATTTTATTATTTTCTATGTAAGGATATGTGAAGTGAGATCACAATCTACAGATTTTTGTATTACCAAAAATACTGCAGATTATTTTTGCTGTGCCTGTCAGTCTGTAATGCAAAGTCCTCTGGGAAAGCTTTATTCTTTTATGTGGGGAAAAAATTAGTCTTTGTTTTGTGATCAGGTGGTGAAGTCTGACATTCAGAAATACTAAATCACCATGAACATCAGCTTGAGAGAACAGGGAAGGAGAAATTAAGGCAACAGTGGAAAATGGCTGCTGGCATCAGCTGACTGTTCAAAGGGGGGTTGCAGTCTTGTGTTGCAATAGTAACACAAGATCTCTGTTTCCTGTAAATGCTGCCTTGTCATTTTCCAAATCAAGAATTCTTTTCTGCAGGTACTGGTAATAGGGTTGAGCCATGAGTGATTAGTATTGCTTCATTTTTATAGAGCATTAGCTTAAATTTAGCTTTTATTTTCATCTAAGTATATATTAACAGTTTTATGTCTCATTGGCCCTCATTTGCAAAGGCTGTGGGCCTTAAGTGTCCTTCTCTTGTCTAATTTTTTTTTCCCCAGGATGACTTCATGCATTTATCTTCCAGACTTGCATGGATGCTGCTGTTACACATTGTCATCCAAAGCTGCTGTAATCCAGCAGGTTACCAGAGATTCCCCTGCATGATACCCCTTTTAGAGGCACTGTGCATTCCCCTTGTGTTTTGGTGCCATAATGGTTTGTCTTTGGGTTCTCAAGCCCTGAAAGTTCCTACTGATGGGTTTCCCTCGTACTTTTAAATTGCATGTTTGTGAGCTATGGCTGCATTCCTAATTACTCCTTTAGAAAAAGGATTACAGGATAACCTAGTTGGGGTCTTTGGTTACTTTGATGTTGGCCATAAAATGTTGACTGCTACTGCTGACCAAGTAGTAATCCCTGGGGTTTTTTTTCCTGTCTTTTTAAGAAAACCCTACAAAACACAAACCATGCAACAACCCAATGCCTGAAATATATTCTTTTCTCCATGCTTGTTTCATTGGTTAAAAAGTGGGGGATTTCAGACTTGGAAATATTGAGGCATTGTTGAACAAGGGTATCCATGTGACTTTTTTTTTTTTTAGGCTGGAATTTTGCCAATGAAAACAGACCATGTAGTCAACTGGAATGTCATGCTCATTCATTCTTACTCGACATCTTAAAACATGTGACTCCTTTAGTCTTCCAGCTGGGCAGAGAGAAACAGGGTCCTTCTCCAGCAGAAGAAGCAGCATGAATTTAAACTTTTCAGCCCTTTTTTCCCTGTACACAATAAGTCAATAATCACCTAAATGTCCAACATGCAGAACTGGTTTTGACTGGATCTTCTGTTTGTCGTTGTTGTATCTTCTTTTATTGTATAAAAAGCTTTTTGCTTATCTTTGATATGCTCACTCCATGCTTCCCTTTGGGAGTGGACAGCTCAGCTTATACCAAATTCTTGGGTTTGGTCATCTCTCATGGCATTAAGTTCTGCACTCATACATATTTTTTGTTTGGTTGCTTTATTTCATCCAAGCGTTTACTTCTCCTGTGTTTGTCAAGCTCTCAAGTTCAGCATTCCCATGTCTCAGAAACATTGACCATTTGCTGCCAGCTTTTTGGATGTCCATACATGATATGGCTGTTCTGACAGACTTTGACTTCCAAGGCCTGGCTTTAGTGAAATGATACACTTGCTGTGAAAACCAATAAGATGTATATGGATAAATCCTGAAAGTCTAACAGACCTTGCTACTACCACTTAATGAAATGGCAGATGAGGACCTGTTTCAGCTGCTGAATTTATTTGCTTGCTTCATCAGCTTGACTATTTCTCTGAGCTTGTGTAATGGTAAAATCCAGTGTCACTTCTCACTCTGTTCAAAAATAATTTGTCTGACAGTGGCCTCTCTTTTAATTTTGTCATAGTTTACATTTTGGGGAGTCTGTTATGTTCAAATCCAAAGTAACCAGCAAGGACCAAAACTAGTATGGGAAGCTGCCCCAATTAACCCAGACTCATTGTGCTGAACAGATAAATGAGCTAGAAAACCTGCTGGAAATAGACCCATTGCAGATACAAGTGCTTGAGAGATGTGGTGTTCCAGAGGGTCTCTGTAATATAAAAGCCTTATCTTTGTCCTTCCTAGACAATTGAAAGGTGCTCAAGTTGTAAGGGTTCTCATAGCCAAGTTGAAATCTTAGTGCTCTGGTGAGTTTCAGCTGACCAGTCTGCCCAGCTGTGTTTCTGCCAGACAGCATGCCCTGAAAAATGCCAGAATGTGTGCTGTGAAGGCGCTGTGTCCCATCTTTAGGCTGCTGTGAGCTGTGCTTGCTTACTGAAGTGGTTTGTGGTGGTTCATGTAAAAGAGAGGTGGTGTGGATGTCTGTGGTGCTGATCTATGTTCTGTGCCCTAAGCATGGAGAGCAGTCCTATTGTGGTTGGGATGGTTGGGCGTCAGGAGATACAGAAAGGATGTGGGAAAGTGGGAAAAGCCATGGACTTCATAGAGAGACAGCTGTGCCTTTATGGGAATAACTTATTCTAGCTGGACAACAGCTTTCAGCTGTGCAAGTCTTGTGTAAGGGCCTGAAGAATGACTTGACTGTTTTTTAATATCCAAGGAAAGAAACTGAATCTTCACAGAATTTCAGTTGGTGGTGCAAATGTTTGGCCCTGATCTTGCTACACTGTATCATTACTTTATTTCCCACTCTGAAGGCAAGAGCTTAAAAAGCAGCTCTTCAGAAAAACTCTAAGATGGTGTTTCAGACTAACTGCAGACTATATTGGTAAAGATGGCTAAATAAGCAATTCTGTTATGTGAACTGCCTATAGATCCTTAAAATTGTGAGGGTTTGGTTATCATGGGATAGTTTTGCATGAGGCTGGTAGATATTCAGATAACCACCACAATAAGTAGTTTAAACAATGGTAAAATCTAATATGTTGGAAAGCCTCTGGCTGTTCTAAAAAAGCTGTAAATACTTCAGGTATTATTTTATTTGAACATAAGATTTCCAAACATAGCTTAGCTTGCTTTAAAACATAAAGATGCAATTTTTCATTACAGGAAAAGTCAACCTCAACCTAATTTCCTTTTACTGGAATCCAGTGCCAATAGGTGTGCTGTGATTCCAACCAGGTGTTTCATTATACCAAAGGTGCTATAAAAGAGTACTTCTATCTGCTAGGGATGTTGGATCTTTCTCAAAGACTTTCATGCAGACTCACTCCTGGTTCAGCTCTTCAAACTAGCTATCAAATACCTTGCATAATAAACTCAAGATTCCATAATATCCTTACTTTAAAGGTAATCTGAAACTTAGGTGTAATGAGGAAATGCTTATTTCAAACTCATACTCAGTATTTTAGCCATTTCACCTGGGGAGAAGGGTTAGGCAGTAGTGAGGCTTATAGAGGAGACGCTGTATTTTAATGAGCCCAAACAATTCGTATGATTCTATGTGTAAAACTGACTTTAAAATCTAGCTACAGTGGTTTTGTCAAATTGCACACCTTTTGTCTGTTGATGTAAGATCATCAACTCTTCAGAAGTCGCTCTGCTGAACTGTAGTAAAGCTTGCTCTTATAGTTGCTTACAGCTGCATATTAATTTCATTTTAATATTTGTCATCTTAAAGGTTAGAGCAACAGAAAGTATTTCAAGTAACATGCCAAATACACCTGAAAATCAAGTGACTTTTACTTAATTAAAGCTGGGGTAGATTTTAGTTTAGCAGTAACGTTAGGGAGGTTAATGAAAACTGTTCATCTAGAGGAAATGACTGAGCATTGCACTGAGCAGATGGCTGCAGAACTTTTCAGCCCTAGCAGCTAGATGACAGGATCAGGATAAGAAAAGAAGGTCACTGTAGAACACAGAGATGAATTTTGTATTAGTGTTCTGTAGTATGGTTTGGATTTCAGTTGCATTAGATCTTTCTTTTGTGTGAAAGTCTATCAAGCCAAAGGGCAGAATGTGTAGCAGGCTGAAAGGAATGTCAAATTTTTCACAGTAATAAAATTGTGAAGCAGTGTAGCAAGTAAGAACTAAGGAGAGGCTCATCAGTTTCCTCCTCTCGAGAAGCCTCAGCTGAGAGGAAAAAATTGGTATAGAAAACCCTATTGTGGAAAACTGTAGCATGTGAGTCAGCTGATGAACATTTTTTCACATGGACAATGTGGTTTTCTCTAGTACCAGGAGTTTAGCCAGGGTCTTTATCAATTCTAGATATAGCATGATACCTGTGTTTGATGTTTGAAGGCAGCTTATCTACTGAGCTGATCAGATCTTCAGTGGGTCAAAGTACTTATGCAATGAACACCTTGCCAGCCTCTCTGTCTAGTTTTATTTTAGCTGCTGACTTCTTAGTCATGTTCAAACACCTTTGTTCTAGTATTGTTCTGGGCTAGCTGAAGGAATTTCCCAAGCTGCTGAATAAAAGCTTGGGTGCTCGAGTTACAGCTTGTAGTGGTGGTACATCTTGCATGGACAGACTTCACACCCTTGCTTTAGGAATATATACTTTGTCTTGTATGTATCAAATATAATATATTGTTATATCTTTAGCTTGTTTGCAAGGCATGATGTTTATTTCAAGTATCAAACTTATATGTATTGACATGCCCATAGCTAAGTCCCCATGTGTTTTTGGGAAGAGGACAGTAGGAGCTTGTGGTGGACTTCTTGAATTCAGTGTTGCATGGTCTCACTTTGTAGTGAGTGTGTAATCATGTGCTGCAATGACAGTGGCAGCATAATTCTCTTTCACATGGATTTATGGGTACATGTGCTGAGCAAAACAAGCCTCACGTGAGAGGAGGGCGCTTATAAGAACCCAAGGAACAAGTTATGTAAAAGATAAATCGGTCTTGTAGGGTTGCAGATTGGTCCACAGTATGTAGCTGAGCATCACTCAAGCAGGTTCTGTATTTATCTAGAGCAGAGGTGGCCTCAAAGTGCTCTGTGACAACTGAAATTGTATGAATGAATAATTAAGTGGGAAAATGTCCATATTGTTGAGTATAAGAAATATTCTTTCTGGCTTATAGCTTGTGCCAGGAAGGCTGGTGCTGTTCACTTGACAATGTCTGTGTCATGAGAAGACTGAGCCTCGTGGCTGTGTTGGGCACAGGACGTGACTCCTGCCTGGTTTCATTGGAGGGCAGGTGACAGGTTGGAAGGACTTTGGTGTAGCTGAGGCTTGTGCTGCCATACAGAGGGACCTGGACTGGAAAGGTTGGCTGACAGGAATCCCATGAACTTTGACAAAGAGATGTGCCAAGTCCTGCACCTGAGGCAGAATGACCACATATCCTGCTACGGGCTGAGAGCTGGCTGAGTGCTGAAAAGAGCTGGAGGTCCCCAAGCTGGACATCAGCTGGCAGTGTGCCCTTGTGGCAAAGACAGCCAGCACTATGCTTGGCTGTGTTTGGAGGAATCCCACCAAGAGGTTCAGGGAGGTGGTTTTCACCTTGGTTAAACTTGATGGAAAGCACATCCAGAGTGCTGTGTCTGGTTCTGGGTTCTCTGGTAGAAGAAAGACGTGGCTTAGAGGTGTGGATCCAGAAGAGGGCCACAGAGACTGTTAAGCATTTGGAGGTAGGAAAAGCAGATGAGAGAGCTGGGATTACATAGCCTCAGGAAGAAAAGGTTCTGAGAATCTTATTATAAAATATATAAACACCTGATGGGAGGGAGCAAAGAGGATGGTGCCAGACTCTTCTCAGTGGTACCTGCTTAAGTAACCATGACACAATGGACACAAACTGAAATACAGGGAATTCCCTTTAAAAATAGGAAAACACTGCAGGGGTGTCTTAACACTGGAACAGGTTGCCCAGAGTTGCGGTGGCTTCATCCCTGGAGGTAATCAAAACACATTTGGATGTGGCCCTGAGCAGCCCACATCAGCTTGCTTGGAGCTGGGGGTTGTGAGTACATGATTGCCAGAGGTGCCTCTGAACCTCAGTAATTCAGTTGTTTGGTGACTGAGAAATCTGGAGTAATTTCCCCTGCTGTCTTACAGTAAAATTACAACTCTGCATACTGTGAAGGAGCAGGTTTCCTGAGAATACTATTGGGCTTCCTTTCCCAGTGACCTGTGTTAAGAGTTCTGGGTGTGTTGTTACTTGTGGGACAGTATCCCAAATTCTAGATATGAAAATGCTGCCAGACTTCTGCATTTGTCTAGTAATTCAAGCACTGTATTTTTATTTTTTTTTTAGTACTTCCTCTTAAAGATATCATCTGTTAGAAGGGGAAGTTTGAACTGTCCTAGTTACAGGAAATCTGTGGCAGTGATTATCCAGTTATTTATGAGGCCCTTGCTCAGATCTTCATGCAGCTGGACAATGGGATTTATGCGCTGGGCCAGAGTCTGCTCAGGTGAACACAGTGAATGGCAGCAGCCTTGGACCTGAAGCATCTCCAGTGCGACACTAAGCTGATTGTCCAGTGTGGGTGGTGATCTTTACTATCCTGTAATGTCTAGGTTTTTACTAAGAAGAGGAGGAGGTATTATTTTCTTTGGAAAACTCTTTGGCTATATTTTACTGTTTCGGCCTATTAAGCTTTCCTGGATATCAAATGTAAGAGCTTCTATTCTGACTCTGTTTTTCTACCCATGGAAATCAAACCACATTAGTCTGTTTCAGATGTACTGAAATCTGTGACCTTCGAGTTCAGAGTTATTTCAGCAGAATGATTCCTACCATTGATGACATACTGATGTAATGCTGCTGCTTCCAAATTACTGATGAGTTGTGGTTAGTGTCTAGGCTTTTGTGGCAATTTGAAGTGTTGGTAATCCTAGAACTTGCAAAGATAGACTTGAGAAGCTGTGAAGACTGCAGGAAACTCTTTGGCTTCATGCAGTTCTTAGGGAGGGAATGACACAGCTGCCCCTGTTCTGTTCAGCGTGCAGGGCAGTGCCTGTCGATCTCTGAGAACAGATTCCAGCAACTGTCGCTCAGGGTGGCACAGCTCTCTGCTTTGTTGGGGTGCTGGATGTTGTGCAATTGCCTTGGTGCTTCTGCTGGCCAGGGGAAGGGCTTCTGAGCGTAAGGAAACCCCACCAGGCTCCTGAAAGCAATCAATACTGTTCGAGGTGCTCAAGCAATTAGTATTGCAGTGTGCTCAGCGCCTCCCTGTTAAGGCAGCCTGTTGTTAAACAGTTGTTCTGTTCAGCTCTTCCAGAGCTCAGCACACTGACATGGCTGCGTTACACCGGGGGGCTGGCAGGTGAACAGATCCCAGCAGAAAACATGCACCTCTTTCAAGGGTATTTGTATGCTTGTATGCACCATTCGGGACATTGGAATTCCCAGCTTTATAGGAGGCATTAATGCAAACACTGAAGCCTTTGAATTTCTCCTGCTGGGCCCCGTGCAGCCGGGAGAGCACAGATGGGAGTTCAGCTGGGCTCGAGGTGGCTGGAATTGCTATTGCGGCATTCCTCGGTGCTGGTGGGAGAGAGGCAGAGAGAGACTGATGACTCATCAAGTCAGGTGGTTGTGCCTCTGCTGTGTGTCAGAAATTTCGTTCCCCTCTGCAGCAGCTTTCTCATCCCTCTGTGGAGGGGCACTGGAAGGACGATTATTTCGCAAGCGGTGATGCTTCACTGCTGAATTCTAGCTTTTGAATTGGGCCTCTGGGTTTTTGCTGCTCCCTGCTTCTGCAAAATAAGGTAAGGAGCTGTGTTTATGTGATAAAATTGTCGTAGATTTTCTTCCTTGCTACAAGAAGGCTCCTAAAAAATCTCACTGGAGTCTGAATTTTGAAAAAATCTTTGTGTTAAGGCAGTTTGTAGTGTAAATTCTGTGTCTAATCAAATGTTAGATGCAAAACCCAGGAACAGTGAAGCAAAATGGGTTTCTCCAACATTGAGAGCAAGACAGTTACATTTTTTAGGCTACTGTGTAACCAGATTACTGTGCTGGGGAGCAACCAAGATAGAAAGCTCAGGTTATGGGCTCTTTCATGTTTAATTAGGACTCTAAAATCAGTGTAATAAATCACCTTTTAGTCAGAGAAGGTTCTGATGCAAGCAATACTGGTACTATTGATCAGAATATGACTGCTAGAGCTTAAGAGCATGTTTGAAATCAATTGATGAACTGTTTTAGATAAGGAAGATATAAATTGTAAAGGATGCAAGATGCATCTTTACTCATAAGAGAATTAAAATTAAGCTGATATCCTATGTAGGTGTGCTAGTGGACTTTTGTAGGAGGGAATTGCATATAGTGCCTAATATCTTGTGTTGGCAAGAGGTCTTTCAAAGGCCTCAGGGGCTCTGTAGATTTCTAAAATGGTCAGCTGCCATGGCTCCTAGAGTACATATATGCTTTATGGAATTTCATTTTCTTTGGGTACTGGCAGTGAAAACATCTAACAAGGTAGTAAGGCAGCGTTTCAGTCCTCAAGGACTTTTCCATATAAATTGAAAATCTCTAGTGCTTGTACACCAGCACAGGAAAATGATGCAGAGATAAACAACAGCTTTTTTTTTTTTTCCCCCTAACTTGCATTCAGTGTTAAGAGATGTGTAGCCCCTTAAGAAAGAGGTCAGCCTGGCTGGGTAGGCACTGTAATTTGGAGGTATAGCAGAGGTAAAACAGAGGTGAGAAGGAATTCACATCTTTTACACTTGAAATAGTTAATAGGTATGTGTTTCAAAGCTGTTGATGCAGATGCTGGAGATCATGGTAAAGACAGGGTTTGTTAGTGTGTTGCTAGGTGATCTAGTGGAGGAATCCCCTGCTCTTCTTGGCTTGGCCAGTGATTTGGAAAGGTGGCTGTAGGAAGAGAGAGGGAGCAGAGCAGCCACAGGAGCAGGAGAGGCAGGTGCTGGCTGTCAGGATGTTGCCATTTAACTGCAGAATGGCTCTTCTGAGGTTCTCTCTCGCCTCCCTAAAAGGTAAACAGTTGCTTCAAGCAGGTTTTGATTATGAAAAGTTAATTTAAATTGAAACTGGCCTGGTGTTCCTGCTTTTCCTTGCCTTTGTAATGTGACTCTTTCATATGGGACGTTGTCTAATTGCCAAGCTGTGTCACTAATTCAGTTATGAGAATGTGGTTTGACTCTACTGTGCTTTTAGAGCTGTTGGTAGTACGACACTGGACATTGTTCTGTATTGTTATATTGAAGTAAATGTTTAATTTTAATTTATAAGAACAACTGCTTCTTTCAGTATGAACAGCAATTGTCCTTGAGTTTTAGTTGTTAAAAGCAAACATATTTTAGTTGTTAAAAGCAAAAAAGATGAGATGGTTGTGTTAGTCAGATCAGAGCCAGCTCATACCAGCTGCTCAGGAACTGCAGATTGCTTTGTGAGGACCTCCCCTCTGCCATTTGTCAGAGGAGGCATTTTAGAAAAAAGCAGTGAAATTAAAATTGTCTCCTGGTCTAAACACCAGGAAGTGTGAAAGATAACCTATGGCTTGGAGGGTAGAGGGATCTAGTGAGTATCTAGCTTAGCCCTTGGGCTCAAGACCCATTAGCAGGTCTGGTGGTGACTGAGCCATGATCAGCTGCTGTGGAATAAATCAGTGGCAGCCATGATAGACAGTGCACTCCACACATGGGGCCCGGGAGAAGCTATTCCTTCAGGATGAACAGGGGCTTGGATCGTGGGAGATGTTTTTCTTAAAGAGCAGTGCCACCAATTTGAAATGTATAGATCAGTAAAGAGGCTGAGGGGCAGAGGACTTGTATTGCTGTATTAAAAAGTTGGAAAGCACTTGTAGGGTTTCAAGAATAGCACAAGTCAGCTACTGCTCCCAAAGAATAGGCAAAAACGTATCCTATAATTGTGCTGGAAAGGGTGGCAATGGAATTGTTGTCTTGGTTATTATACACAGGGCAGGTTTTTAAGCCTGAGTAAGCCTTTGTATTTGCTGCCTTGTGGAAGATGCTGGGTTAGAATAGGCTGCTCTCAAAGACTTGAGTGTGAGTGTCAGTAGATGGCTCCCAGTTCATGTCACCAACCCAGGGCCTAGCTGCTGGTTAGCACAGGGGCCTTCTGTGCTGGGGCTGCACCTTGCACAAGTGCTGTGTCCTAAGGGTGTTTGTACAGGGAAAATGGGAAGATTGTGGCCTTGCAGTTCTCCAACACCCATCAGTTTCCAAGGTAACACGCAGCATGGTAAGGGCTCACAAAGCAAAACCACTAAATCCTCTGATCCGCACTGGAAGCAGGACAGCCCAGCTGCCAGCCACAGGACATGCATGGAGGAAATCTCTTGATAAAACAGCTTTTCCAGTGCCAGTTGTTTAGATTTGTTAAACAGTTACTGACATGAGATGACAGCCTATTGTTTAACTGTTGCAGATTGGGGGGTTTGCATGTTATTCAGCACAATTCTTCTGTGATGCTCCATGGGTTTCACTGAGAGCAAAGACTGCATAGTATGTAGCTGTGAGACACATAGAAAGGATTCACATGTTTGTGTGCTGGTGCTTCTGAAAATGTGTTTCTTCCTCTAAATACTGTGATTCACCACCTTAAGATAGCAAAAATTGAGTTTTCACAATTAATATTTGTAGTATTGCATTTTAGAGACTGGTGGCAGTAAAGCAGACCCAGAACGTTCTCTTGCTCACTCAGAATCATGGAAAACTCCATATTTTGAAGGAGGGTAATGAGATGTGGAATACAAAAGAGATTTTCTGTCATTTAAATATCCTATAACCAAGCTTAAAAAACAGTGAAACAGTGTTAGGGCATTGTTGCACTGCATCTTTTTCATTCAGTAGCATTCTGTAGAGCACATTACGGGGTGATGTTCTACCCCTATGTTTCTGCAGTAAGGAATTTCAGATATTTTGTTTGTTTAAATCAGTTACTTTTTAACTTTTTACAGCTTTAAAATGAGTTAGAAGTGCTTAAGGCTAAGGTGCTTCTGGCTATGAGTTCAGAGTTCTTTTTAACTGAAAATAAGAAGAGAGCAGGGGGAAAAGGAGGAAGTTACTATGTGTGTGTGTGTGTGTTCTTCAGGACTGACTCTTATTTTTTTCTTTTGTTCAGTTGAACAGGCAAAATGGATTTCTCCAAGCTCCCCAAAATACGTGATGAGGACAGAGAGGCTTTTGTTGGCTATGTTTATGGAGTCTCAGGACCTGGTAGGTATTATTTTGTAAAGGAAGTAATAAATTTTGTTTTATCTAGGATCTTGTTAATCTTCACTTGAAAGCAGAGGAGTGTAAAATAGCTCTGGGTGGTGCTTTTCGTCTTTTTTTTTTTTTTGGGTAGGGGACTTCAAGAAGAATTACTGGCTTATAGTCTGACAAACTATTAAAAAAACTGCTAACAGGATGTTACTATTAATTAACCTTTTTTTAAAAATATAATGAACAGAAGCAGGCAGTTGAATAAAGATAACAATAATAATAACAAAAGGTAAGCTTTCTGTATGAGAAAAAATCCCTTGGTTGGAAATCTGCAGGGCCCAGTGTGCTAAGCTTCACTAAAAAGATATGAAATAAATAGTCTGTTCTCACTGAAAGTTTGTCCCTGTGCTTTCTGATCTCCTCAGTCCCTGTCAGTGTCAAGCTGCTCTGTTTACTGCACCATGGGCTGGGGGAGCTCAGCAAGGAGCCACACGAGTCAGGGAAGGTGATAGAATGTGGTGATAGCGCAGCTGGGAGAAGAACTTTTTCTTCATCTTTATCAGCTGAAATAGCTTAGCCTCTGCTAGGAACAGCCTTTGAATACATGCAGACTCTACTGGCTTTTCTGCTCCCTCCTGCATTCTCTTCAAGACCTGAAGGGAAGGATGGGAATGTGAGAACAGAAGATTAGCAAGTTTTTTTGTTAATGCAACGTATTTGATGAATAAGAAATTCCCTACCTAAATAGGCACAAGTTTTTTGACTGCAAATTCTGTAACTGCAGAGGTGGTACCTAGAAACAATTTTAAAGTGACGCAACTTTCTTTCCCAAGAAGTGGAAAATGTATTTTTGTGTAAATATGTGACTCTTGTGTGCATTACTGTGATCATAGTATGCAAGACATAATAAATTTTGTTCTGAAGCAGCCAGGACTCTGTATATGACCTGCTGAAATCTAACTCAAAGCAGCAGGAAGTTTCAGGCCCAAAACATGCTGCACAACAATCTTCATGTGTTGAAAGTTAATTGAAGTGCTGTAAGATAGACATTGATTTTCTACAAAAACCAGTATTTTCTTAAAAGCTTTCTAGGCATCACTTTAGATGCAAGGGTATTTAGCAGGTGCCTTGGCTGGATCTCTCCATGTTTATGCCAGCATCCAGATGCTACCAAGGTAAACAGAAGTTTAATGACTTGAAAATGCTGGCCCCCAACCACAGGTTTATGTAACTACCAGGCATCGAGTGAGTTTTGCATTTTCTTATGTGTTTTAATGTAGTCAGATGAGAATGTGGCCCAGCTCACTGCAAGGGAGAAGTGCCTATAGAACTTGTTTGTCAAAGTTCACAGCATCTCACACCCTCAACGTTTGCAATCTGTCAGGACAGATAAGAGAAATTATGGCCTGAATTGTCCTGTGAATTACTGCATTCTCATAGTGTCCTCTTCTGGATAAAGGACAGAGTGCAAACTGTAGGAAAACTTATTCTTTTGACTTTTAAACTAGAAATACCAGGAGTTGTGGCATCCTTTTGTGAAGTCAAGAGTGTGTGTCTGATATGGGTGAATACCAGGTTTGTGCTGTGCAGTTCTTACAGACTTGTGAAGGGTAGATTTCCTGAGCTGCAGGGAAAATACCTCACCTCTGTGCTTGTCTTTTGCAGTGGTCACAGCCTGCAACATGGCAGGAGCTGCCATGTACGAGCTGGTGCGAGTGGGACACAGTGAGCTGGTGGGGGAGATCATCCGGCTGGAGGGGGATCTGGCAACTGTCCAGGTGTATGAGGAAACTTGTATCCTTTTCACTGCTCCCTCTCTGCTGCCAGATACTCTGGGGTCTGGCAGGACATCTGTTCTGCATGTGTTTTGTAAATTTTGATGGGTTTGAGGTGAATCTTACCTTGTGTGGCTGTGTAGCAAGGAGACTTTTTTTGACTGGGAATCAAAGTGTACCTTAGAATTCAAGTGCATTTTAATGCCTCTTTGTTAGGCAGTTGACAAGTGTCAACCATAAATGGCAAACCTCAGCAATATTTGTTGCATCTTTGTCTTTCCTTTTGATAACTGTGCTTGTATAATGCTTAAACAAGAAATGTGAAGTGGGCAGGATGCCTTCTTCTGGACAGAGTATTTTGCCAAGCATAACAGATTACACTTTTTCTGCTGCAGTAGGCTTACAGTATCTTGGTCCAGCTATGATGCAGCATATATTCTAAAAGCTAGGCAACGTAAAATGTAATTTTTATTGCATATATATATGAGAAAATGTCAAAAAAGAAGTCATAAAACTTGAAGGCAGGCCTCTTTCCCTATCCCAAGGGGGCTGTGTGTATTTGTAGAGCCTCAGAAAAAGGCTGTGCTGGCTCCCAAAACTTGGTTCTGAGGAGCTTGCTGGCAAGCTGCTGACTAGATCCTGTCTCTGCCTAATAATTTATCATTTGAGATGGCATCATTGTTGCAGTATCGAGTAGCTTTCCATCAGTTCATCGAATAAGTTTGAGTATAGTTTACTTTCAATCTCCTGTTTGAGAGGAAACTTGGTCATAGGCCTCTCTGAAGTCAACTCATATTGAATCTATTGAGTTAGGGTAAGTTTTGGAAGTTTCTTTTGTATTCTAGCAGGCCCTTCTGCCAAGGTGCTGGCCCTTTGCAGAGAAAAGTCCATTGAGCATCTTTGGAGCTTAGGTAGTGCACAGACCTGACAACTTGATACAAGACAGGAGGACAATAGTGCTGGTCTTAGACAAAGTCATTTTAAAATTAGGCTGCTGTTGAAAAAAGCTGTGCAAGGCTCAAGATCAAAATAATTGTGCTCTCTAAACAAATTCTGAAGTGAAAAATTCCATATTTCATAACATTATCTGACTTAAACAGCCTAATCTGTTTCCTAGGTTTGAAGATGTAAGAAATGTGTGATGTTTTGTCATCCCACTGCCTGCACTCCAGTGAACTCATCTATACTGGTTGACGTTAGTTGGCAACAACAGTTGACTTGAACAAATGTTTGCAAAGCAGAATATTTGCCACTACTCTGCCTCTCTAGAGGATGGTGAACTTGGCTATTTGAGCAAATTCAGAATTTACTGTAAGGCCTACATGCTTCTCAAACGGTGATGTGTAACATAGGAATAGTATTACCTTAAAGTCAGAAAAGGAGTTTTAGAGTATGATGTGAACCTGATGACTTCTGCCTGGTTTCTTTCCCTTGTTCTGGATGAACTTTTCCTCAGCAAATCTGTAGCTGGTGTCTCTGTAGGAGATCCTGTGCTCCGTACTGGGAAGCCCCTGTCAGTGGAGCTGGGGCCTGGCATTATGGGAGCTATTTTTGATGGTATCCAGAGACCTCTCTCGGACATCAGCACCCTGACCAAAAGTATCTATATCCCTAGAGGTGTCAACGTGTCAGCTTTGAGCCGAGATGTCAAATGGGACTTCACACCTTCCAAAAATCTGCGGGTAGGTTCTGACAATCCTGTGTTCCCTCTTGCTCCTCTACCCCCAGAGCTTAGGAGTGGAGCAGTGTGCTAAGGCTGTGACTGCTGTGGTTAATGCTGCATTTATTGAAGTCTGCAAAAATGAGTGCTAAGAGGTGGTAGTGATGTATGAGACCAGATGGGGATCACCAAAACTTACTTGATATGACTTACAGAGTTTTGATGTATTTACCAAACCATAGACAAACTTGTGCAATTGCAGTAAGTATTAGCAGGAGCAGGTGCTCCCTGAGTGAAAAGAATGACTGCAGCACACATTTTGCAAATGGTGAAGGTAGCCTTAGAGCTGGAAAATGTCATGGCTTTAGCCCTTTGCAGCATCTTTTTTCCAACCCTGCAGTTAGCATATGCTATCCTTTCTCTTCTTAGCACACTAGGTTGAGAGGTGGAAAAGAAACAAGGAAAATTTCTTCTGTCTGTTAGTAATTGCTCCTGTCTGAGCCTTGAAAGGCACTTGAGCACAGGTAGTGTTGCTAGCAATGCTGTTGGAGTAATGAGTTATGTAAATGAGCTACTGTGCTGTAACAAGGAATTTTTAAAAGGGGTAATCACAGTGCTAGACTTAATAGCTGTAGTATTTTTTACTGTTTGTCAAGGTTCTTTTAAAAAAGTTATGACTAATAGACCTGTTCTGATTTTAGGTTGGCAGCCACATCACTGGTGGAGATATTTATGGTGTGGTGAATGAAAATTCCCTGATCAAACACAAAATCATGCTGCCCCCACGAAACAGGGGTACAGTTACATACATTGCTCCTCCAGGAAACTATGACACTTCAGTAAGTCTCCCAAACAGCAGTTGCTGGTGTATTCCATGTCTCTTTTATAAGGTTGATGTACTCTTTCTGTTCTGCATGAGGCCAGCTAAAGTGTTTCATGCAACAAGGTGTCTGAGTTAATGATCACTTCTGCTACCCTGCCTGCAGGGGTTGCATTATTATTTTGTGCAGCTGTTTTCTATGTTTATGGCTTCCCAATGGCATTTCACATTTCAGTGCCATGTTTGATGACCTCTGTGGGGATCTACAATATCCTATGAATATGTAAAATTCACTTGCTCTTCAAAAGCCTGTTTTTAATGTATGGTGTATCTTGCTCCGTTTTCCCCCAGAGGCCTTGTAAATATGGGAAGAGCCTTCCCTTGGGTGGTGATGATTGCATGTTGAGGTTCTGAGAGCTCTGTGGTGTTACCAAAGCCCTCTGCAGAGTAGTTAAAATGAGAATTTATGTGCTGGTCCAGCGTGCAGCTGTTTGCTTACTTCCCATGTGTTTGTGTTAGGATGTTGTGTTAGAGCTGGAGTTTGAAGGTGTGAAGGAGAAGTTCACCATGGTGCAGGTGTGGCCTGTACGCCAGGTCCGTCCTGTCACCGAGAAGTTACCAGCCAACCATCCTTTGTTAACTGGCCAACGAGTCCTGGATGCCCTCTTCCCGTAAGTGCTTCCTTTTATTTCTACTGGGTAACAAATCTCTCCCTCAGGGGGAAGCAGAAGCAAGAGGCCTTAGAGCATTAGGTTTTTTTAAGGGTAAGCTTTCACCATGTGTCACAGTATAATCTTAAAAAATATTTAGCTGAACTTCTCGTATTTATTTGGCAGGTGAACCCACTGGTGGAAAGAGGAAGTTTTAACAAAACTGTTCTAATGTTAAGTTTATGCATGTCCAGAAAAAACTGGACATGCATAAACTTAACATAACCATGCCACATCTGCAGAAAGGCTAGAACTCTCAAGCTTGCTATCTTAATTTGAATGCATGAGTAGGATATCTTTCCATGGTCTTGAGGATGCGTAGTTTCCAATGATTTTGAGGTTGCCACTTAGGAAAACTGTTGCACTTAACTGTAACACAAACTGCTCATTTAAGCAGCTAACTTCTAAGACACTGAATTCAGTTATTTTGGTCCTGAAATATTGTGCTCCTTATTCTGTAAGACACAGCTAAGTACAGTTATTCTTTTCATAGAATTTCCATTCCATCACTGCTTCCAGCTGTGAAAATTGCTATGTCTCAAGCCCAAAAGTCATGCTGTCGTATCAGCATAAGTCATATACTTCAAGGACAGGAGAAGAAAAGGATGGTTTAATCCCTCAATTTTTTGGTTTAATGAAATTACCTCTGTGTTTGTCACCCAGAACATTGAATGTGACTCCTGCCATTCTGCTTTTGATGAGGGAGTTCTAGTGAAAAATATATTCTAAGACGGGAAAGAGCTGTTTTTTAGTTCCTTGCAAATCAGTCCTTTTTCTTTACTCAGGTGTGTACAAGGGGGTACAACAGCGATTCCTGGGGCATTTGGTTGTGGAAAGACTGTGATCTCACAGTCTCTTTCAAAGTACTCCAACAGTGATGTCATCATTTATGTAGGCTGTGGAGAACGAGGAAATGAAATGTCTGAAGTACTGAGAGATTTCCCTGAGGTTAGTATGGAGATTTCATGGAGAGTAAACCTTCCTGGGAAGCCTTGATATCATACTGGTACTGTAACCGAGTAAAATATCATGGTGTTAGAGTGACTTGAGAAGATCATCTTGCTTGCCTTGAAGCTCTGGCAAAAATCCCTTTTGGCTTGTTAAAGAATTATTTCAGTGGCCCCTCAATAAACATCTGGACTAGTTTTTGGGTGTACCTTCTAAGTTGTTATAACAAGTAAATAAAGCCAGAATGAATGTCAGAGAAGAATTTAGCACAGTTGTAAGCATCTCACCTGTCGCTGGTTGTATCTCTAACTTCACCATGCATAGAAAATGCAGCATCCATTTATAAGTTGCAGGGTGGTGATACAGTTCCCAGGTATTTGACATGTTAAGCTTTGAAATACCTTTTGAATGAAGTAGAAAATACCTTGTTAATAAAAAACCCACAAAAACAACCAAGCAACAGATTTAGCAATCCTTGTACCTGTTACTATGTTTTGTTGAGGTTGTTGTGACAGGGTCAGCTAGTATGAACTGTCAGGTAGAAACTTTAATGTCAGAAATAGGGGCTAAAAGGTTTGGGTGTGTTGATTGGTGACAAAGTGGGAAAGTCAAGCTGAGGTAGCCCTGAGGAAGGCAAATCTCAGTGTATTCATAAATGGAATTCTACACAAATGTCAGGGTGTGCCTTCTGTTATTCAGGTGCTTGTAAGGCTCCACTGAGGTTAAAAATGTGGTTTTATGTCCAGTTGTCAAATACTAACTTGGCTTCTTGTAGATGGAGGGAAAAAGCTCTCTAATTCCTAATGGAGTTATGACAGCAGACTAAGAATTTTTAGTTCTTTCAGCCTGGAAATATGAGAGAGGACCATGTGCTTCCTAGTGCAGTGGGTTTGTTGTTACTTACTTGAATGGAATCAACAGGGATTTGGCAATTGCAGAAGATGAGGCTAAAGCATGTACATTACAATATTAAGCTTTGTGCAGTCTGAAAGACAAACCAACATATCCTAAAATTTTGAATCTCATCTCTGCTCTTGGTAGAGTAGCTGAGGGGAGTATCCTGATACAAGGCAAGTAAAACAGCAAAAGAAAAAAACCAAGCAGCAAAAAATTAACAAAAAAAGTCTTGTTACTGTTACAGTTTGGGTGTTTTTCCTTTTCTTTCATTTTAGTTAACAATGGAAGTTGATGGCAAGGTAGAAAGCATCATGAAGAGAACAGCTCTAGTAGCAAATACTTCCAACATGCCTGTGGCTGCCAGAGAAGCCTCCATCTATACTGGTAAGATGTATAAGAGGATAGAGCAAGTTGTGGGTATAAAGCAAGCTCTAGTATATTCAATTCCTGAGATGATCATGTCAAGAAGCCAGTTTAGTTTCAGAAGTAAACCTTTTCAGACTTTGCCTGCACCAAGTCTTAGTATCTTAACTGAATCTGGCTTGCTTGCATATGATTGCCATTTCTGAATATTCAGTAAATTTTGTTTATAAAGTGAATTTACTGTGCCAGGACTTGTGTAGGTTTTCTGCATGTGTTAATTCTGTAAGCTTTAGGTTTTGACTAGCTTTTTGCTGACAAGTATAGCTGCTTAATGGAAAGCAATAGTATTCTCTGAGCTGGTTGACTACTATTTCCTTTGCAGCCTCTTAAAGACTTTTTTAAAGTTCTTTTTTATGAACAGTTGTCAGATAATTCAGATAACACATGACCTTTTCTTACTCTTGTATTCTGGTGGTTTGAAAGGGAAGGAGATATTTTACAGTTAGAAAGTCTTTGTTCATGATTTCAGTGAGGAAAAGTGTCAGAACCCAGGAAATTCCTCTGGCTGCCCTGGAGGACTTGAGCCCCTGCCCGGGGGACTCAGAGACCTTGGCACAGAGTCCAAGACCCCTGTGCCTTTGATTTAGCCCTTGGAAAAAATAATTACCAACCTTATATGAAGAATTACAAGCCACGAAAGTTTTAAGTAGAATGGTAGTGAATTTATCACAGGGTGAAAAATAGATTTTTGGAGTTTTTAGAATGGGGGTTCAGGGGGCAAGTTGGAGGAATCTGGGCATGTCCAGCCTTTCTCCTTCTTCTTCTTGGCCTCCATCTTCTGCTGTGATGTTGGTACTTTTGGATTGGTTTAGAGTAGAAGCTCGCTGTCTAACATAGGTGATAGGTATTGGAAAATTACTGTAAATATTGTACACGTAGTTTTTAGTATAAAAAGATAACACCACCTCTGAGGGGGCAAAGTGCCTCTGACTGTCCTACTGAGCGGACCTCAGCAAGTCAGGAGAAAGAATTTTATAGATAAGATGCAATAAACAACTGAGAACTGAAGAACTGAGAACTGAAAAAAAAAAACTGAGACTGAGAACTGAAGAGCTCTGACTCCTTCTTCGACTGCCAGCCTGGGAAAAGAGACTTTCTATTGTATCTTGGGGTCACTCTGACCAGCTAGAGACCCTGAGAGGGAAGAGTAGCATCAGTGACATTGCAGTGTCTCTTCAAAGAAATACACGTGAATGCAAGTTGAATCTGAGTGGTTCATAAACAAAAATGAGGAGAGTGAGGAGAAATGAACAGCAACAGCAAAAAAAAAGACAGCAGGGACATAAGTGGGAAGAAAGAGTAACTTCCATTGTCTGTTTCCATCAAAATGTAAATCAAATACTTTGGTTTATTTACATATTTGTGATGACATATAAGCATAGAATTCCTTTCTGCACTGTATCCTGCAGCAGGCTGTTGTCTTTGTCACAGGCATCACCCTGTCCGAGTATTTCCGAGATATGGGTTACCATGTCAGCATGATGGCAGACTCCACTTCCCGATGGGCTGAGGCCCTCAGGGAGATCTCAGGGCGACTGGCTGAAATGCCAGCTGGTGAGTAGTCTTCCTCAGTCTAGGCTTGTACGTGCAGCCCTTCAAACTGGGAGCCTCTGACTGAACCTCTGTGTGCTGGTGTTTGCAGACAGTGGTTATCCAGCCTACCTCGGTGCCCGGCTGGCCTCTTTCTACGAGCGAGCCGGGAGAGTGAAGTGTCTGGGGAACCCTGAGAGGGAAGGCAGCGTCAGCATTGTCGGAGCGTGAGTGCTGCTTTGCTTTGCCTCTGCACCTGTTTTGTATGACACCATTGGAATTAAATACCAATATAGCCAGATGGACCGTGCCTGGGCTCGTCCTGGCCCTTGCTGCTTGACCAAAGGCAGCAGCTGTGGTGGTTTCACCTCACAGACACCTTTGGCTGGCTGTGTGCTGCAGCTGGGTGCTTGGAACAAGTCCAGGCATGCAGGAGCTCAGGTTTACCTCTGGTGGAGAAGCTTTCAGGAAAAGAGTCGGGTTCTGCTCGAGGGTCTGATCCAGAGCTTTATTCCTGGCCCTCAGGCCTCTGAATCCAGCAACAGCCCTAACAGAACTTGAACCACGTGGTTGCTGTGTCTTTTAACCCTGGGGAGAGGGGGAGGGAAGGGGTAGGGATCCCACCAACCAGGTAAGGGGGGAAAATCTCAGGGGACAAATGACACCTGGATGGCCCAATGTCCCCCAGGGCTGAGAGGCATCCTTTGAACTCTGCCAATCCCTGGATGCCCTTCTGGAATGCTGGATTGACAGACAGCACTCAGCAGGGGACAAGGGAGGGGGAAAGGAGTGGTGATTGGCACGTGGGGAAGGACCGGGAAGCTGAGGCAAACCATGACATCACACCGCAACATGACACGGTACCTTTTTTTCAGACAAAAAGGTCTCATTGCTCTGTGCAGCTGCAGAAGTTAAAAATATGGGAGTGAGTAGGTAGATGCTTAGTCTCTGTTCACCCAGAACTGCTGCTAAATTGTGCGTGGGGGCAGAAGGAATGAATGCGGACAGGTAGCTCTGTGGGATCACAGGCACAGCAATCGGATCAAGTGGCTCAGGGAAGAATGTCATTAGGGCCCTCTGAAAAGTATGTCAAACCATGCTCAGAGCAGGAAAGAAGGGCAGTTAGAGCAGCAGTGTGTGCACTTGGGGGCATAATGAATCACGACTCTCATGCTCAAATAGAGTAGAATTCCATGGAGCAGTGTATCTCAGGCTGGGATGTGATGTGAGGAGCATGTTGTCCGCAGGCATTCTCCTAGGTGATACTGTTTTGTGTATCATACCCTGGGCAAAGTGGATTCCCTGTGTTTTCAGGAGGGCCCCTGGCATCTGCAAGAACACCCAGAACTGATTTTTTGCTCTGCTTAGTTCCGTTCACAACACACATACGTAAGGGCTTTCTGCTTTTGAGATTGGAAGACTTTTTTTTAAATCTCTGGGAATGCATGTATTGGAGTGTCAAGCACAAATTAAGTAGTTACTGTGTGGGTGAATATCAAAAATAATTTCAAATTGGCATACTGTTTTCTGTAAAATCACTGCACTATGTATTCATGATGTGCTATCAGCACTCTTACTGAATCTGTTCTAGTTGAGACAGGTTTGATGATCCAAGCTGGATTTACTACCTGCAGCTAACATGACTGAAATTACACCTTAATACTGTCAATCTGTCACTGATGTAACTATTTCATGGTATGCTTGATATTACCCCTGTGTGGGTATGCATCAAGCACTTTGTGCAAACACATTGCAATCTGTTATTTACTTGAAATCATGTTGAGTTTTCTGGTTTCTCTGCACTGAGCTGTGCAGTCAGTCATATGTTCAGTACTTCAGTTTGAACTGTGAAAGCCACTCTGATAACCTTTCCCTATCTCTTCCTGCTCAGTGTCTCTCCCCCAGGTGGTGACTTCTCTGATCCTGTCACATCTGCTACCCTGGGCATTGTTCAGGTACGTCTCACGATGTTGCAGCTCTTCTGTCCACTTTGTTAGACTCCAGATGGTTGTACTTCAGCACATTTGTGCCAGTGGCTGCGGTGAGCTTTGATTTGACACAGGCAGCATTGTAGGGTGTTTTGGAAAATGTTCTAACACTGTGAAAGGTGACCTTGTGAGATGGTCTCAAACTGATGTGTTTGAGATCCCTTTGGAAGGAGTGAAGGCAGCAATTCCTTCCAACACTGCCTGCTCAGGCATGTCTGTGTGCTTTCTAAGTGCTACCCATTGAGCTACACTGCAAATGTATTTGTTCCAGCTGAGATGGAAAGCAGACCACTCTTAATATAGGTGCATTGAAACCACGAAAAATCTTCAGAGGACCTGAGTGGGAGTGTCTTGCAACTGTTTGCAGTTTTGGAAAAAGCAGTTACATCTATTCAGTCTCCACTTTACATAGACTCCAATATTGACATTGCTGTGGCTAACTGCTCCCTCATGAACAATCTCAAGCTGAAGAAATCTGAACTCAGCTCAGCTTAGAAGTTGTCATTTTTTGAGAAGTGTTATTTGAATGTCACTGCTATAGTTACCAGGCTTCCATTTGTGAAGCCTTTGCTATGCTGCATTAACTCCAACTTGCTTGACTTCCTCTCTTTATTTTTTTTTAATTGCCTTTAATTATTTTAGTTCACTTTTGATTTGGAGAGCTGATTGACCTTTGTGGCTCCTGGCAGGTTTTCTGGGGCCTGGATAAGAAGCTGGCCCAGCGCAAGCACTTCCCATCTGTGAACTGGCTGATCAGCTACAGCAAATACACGCGAGCCCTGGACGAGTACTACGACAAACATTTCACAGAATTTGTCCCTCTCAGGACAAAGGCCAAAGAGATCCTGCAGGAGGAAGAGGACCTTGCAGAGATTGTGCAGCTTGTTGGCAAGGTGAGTGATCAGATATCTGTGGTGTCATCCTCCATTTCCTTATGAGTAGTGCAGGCTTTTGACCATATCTTAGAGCAGACCTGATGGATACTGCATTGCACACAGAAGATCACTGGGAGATGTCAGACTCTCTCACCTCAAACTGTGTTTTATTCCAACTTTCCTACATATTGTTTGACTTCTAATGACAAATCATTTTTCAGATTTGGTAAACCTTGGCTTGGCGCTGCTTTTCTCATGTAAATGATATTGGGACATCTACTGCTTGCTTTAAAGTTCACTTGCTGTAGTGTTCTATTCTATTCAGTTCTATTGCTGAAATGCCCTTTGCTGCAACTTAAAGTACTATTCCATTGGAAGCAGTGTTTGTAGAAAAATTATGCAAACCCATCTTTACTGTTGAAGTCATCTGAAGGGTTACAGTTTATTAGAAACCATGTTGCTAGCTGCAGGACAGAGGTGTTGGCGTTTACAAGTTGGCCTGTAGAAACAATGTGAAGTCTGCTTTTTAAAGAACTTGTGATTATCTGTTTTTTCTTTTGGAAACCTGTGACATATGGCTCCATTTTTTAGGCAAGCTTTAATTTCCTTTTTTCACTTCAGTGTTTTGAAGAGAAAGCTAAACTTGGATAGGAAAATTTCCATTGAAAGCTCTCAGAAAGGACCCAGTGAAAACTGTGTTTCAGCTTAGCACTGTAAATATGTTAATTGGCAGGTTCCTGGCACATACTTGACAGGACTTTAATTCTGTGATGTTCAGATGAACTATTATGATTTACAGAGCTATAGCAGTGTGTAGTAACATATATTAAATACAGTTACATGGAAGAAGCTTGCTCATGGTGCTCTGTCTCTTCACTGATGTTCTAGTCCCACAAAGATGAGACCTTTCATCACATCTTGCCTAGTAGAGCTCTCTTCTCTTGATGTGTCTTTGAATAAAAGGAAGTGGAGTCATAAGTCTTTCTGCAGTTCTCCATTTACAAAACCATCTTCTAGAAGAGTGGTTTGCAAAGCAGGGTAGGATGAGGTCCTTGGTGTGGAAGGGATATTCATAAGCCAGTACTTGTGACTAGGCATTGTTCTCACCATAGAATTACTGGAACTGGTGATTTTTTTCTCAGAGATGTTATCTTTGACAGTTCCTTTCTGTCAGGGCTTGGCTAACAACTGCAACAAACCTTTAGAAAGGGGGAATTGTGGAAGTACAGTCAGTGTAGTTTTTTCTTTTTAGAAATGAATTCTGAATTCTCTTAGTCTCCTCATGAAAGAAGATCCAAAACTTTCAGTCTAGACAGCAAGATGGGCTACTTAAAGCTTAATCAGACCTCTTTAGCAAAAGGATGATGAAGGTAGAGAAGAGCAACCAAGAGCCAAGTGGTGCCAAGAGCAGCAGTGTGCAGCAGTTGTGGCTTTCCTGCGGAGTCTGAGAGGCATTTTCATCAAATCCTTTTCTTTTCTTGAATGCCAGGTGGGAAAAGGACATTGGTAACAGTGCAGACTAGTACCAAATCCTTTAGCTTGCTTCTTTATCTAGCATGCTGAGAGCTAGCCTTTCTTCTATAAGAGTTGAGGAAGGTAAAAATTAATTTCTCTTTATGTAGGAGGATGATGTTTCAATGTATCTCTTAACAAAGCCATGTACATTTTCAGTGTCTAGTGGCTTTTCCATGGTTTTAAA
The DNA here is from genome assembly GCF_028551555.1 of Melozone crissalis. NCBI lineage: Eukaryota > Metazoa > Chordata > Aves > Passeriformes > Passerellidae > Melozone > Melozone crissalis. Next base: position 14,404,297 of record NW_026535786.1, on the reverse strand, counting down.
TAGTGGGAAGGAAGTTCCCTTTATCATCAGATAGACCTAAAGCAGACTTACTGACTGTTTGGCCCATCTTAATGTAGCAATCAGTTAAATTGGCTGTTCTATAGCAGGGAGTGAGAAATACCCAAAAGACAGTTCTGCTTAATCCTGTCTTAGGAGACAGGTATTGAAAGACAGCTGTTCTTGGCCAGGACATTCTGTGTCTTTATGAACTTGAGTACTAAACTAACTGTTTACCTTACTTTTCTAGGCTTCCTTGGCAGAAACAGATAAAATTACCTTGGAGGTTGCCAAGCTGATCAAAGATGACTTCTTGCAGCAGAATGGTTACACGCCTTATGACAGGTGAGATCTGACTGCTCTGGCCTCTTAGTCCTGTGCAGTCTGGATTGATACAGTTATTTCACATGGAATCTGATCAGTGCAGAAATTCATGTTACTGTCTGTAAAGAAGTAGAAGAACTGTGCTTAGGTAACTCATTCAGCAGTGCATTCACATTGTCTTACCCAAGGCATGCAGGCCCCTTCTGAAGGCAGATCCCTTTGGGATTCCCAGGTCCTCCTCTATTGTTCTGTTAGCCAATGTTTCTGCAGTACAGCATGTGAGGAGAAGGACAGGACTGCTTTATTTTCATAGACAGCATCCAAAGTCTTCCTGTTTATTCCATCAAAACACAGGGGACTGCAAGAATCTGCTTTCAGTTACTGTTGCATAATTCTTGAGTAAGTTTGATCCATCAAAAAAACCCCTTACTCTCTCCCTAGTGAACTTTTCTTCTTTCCATGCTATCCTTGTGTTTTAACAGCCTGACAAGGGACCTTTTTGTTCTTCATCTCACTCCCCAGCCCAGGTAGATCAGGAAGTCTTGAGTAGTTCATCACTAGTAATGTCAACATCCATCATTTTGTAACGGTGTGTGCCTTTGATCAGGTTACTAGGATAGGTATGTGTGTATGCTATAGGAAGCACAGGAAGTAGCACATAAATAATAATGAGGTACCTTTTATGGCACTCACCTACCCATTAAAAATGGGACTGCATGAAGTGCTCCTGTCATAGAGAAACTCCTTTTCCTGTGAGCAAAGAAACTTGCAGAGCTGTCATCCCAGCCTGTTAGGAGGAAGCCTGCTCCCTTGATGGACAAAACAGGAAGGAGGAATTCTGTTGGCTGCTCATTGTTTTCCTTTACTTGTTAGCATTGGCACAGATTGAAATGTGAGACTTGTAGAGCAGCTGTTCCTGCTCACTCCTGTTTTGCCTGAATGTTTGGGTACTGCTTCAGAAACCTCAACTTCAATCAGCTTCAGGATGATTATCTTGGCCTGCAATTTGACCATTTAAAAATGTGGGACCTATTTGAGGCAGCCCCTCTCCTTTGGCAGTGTCCATTAAAAATCCCTGGAGTAAAGCAGGCTGGCACTCTTATCAGGGGAGGATGCTGATAACTGTTCCAAGATGCCTGACAGGTCCTCTTCTATTCTATCAGGTTCTGCCCTTTCTATAAAACAGTGGGAATGCTTTCCAACATGATTGCATTCTATGACATGGCACGCCGTGCTGTAGAAACCACAGCTCAGAGTGACAATAAGATCACGTGGTCCATCATCCGAGAGAACATGAGCGAAATCCTCTACAGACTTACCTCCATGAAGTTCAAGGTATGCTTGTAAGGAACTGGGTTGTCCTGTTTCCTGTGAGCTTCCAGGACCTCTGGAAGACTGACTAAGTGGTAAACACACCAAAGAGCTTTGATAAAGGTCTGAGACTCTTTGCCATCATTTTGAAGACAGTAAAGAATTGTTTTGTGAGCAAAGGTCAATGCAGAAATCCAGTCAGCTGATGTTGACTGCACAGCCTTGGCAACCCCACCTTCAGCACTCTCTTTTGTGTTACATATAGTCATGGTAACAGTACAAGCATCTTTTCCAGTTTGCTTTGGAGGTTTTGTGATATAATTCTGTAAAAATATTATAACACGTTCTAAGGAGACTATTATCAGAGAGAAGCAGCCTGAAGCCAAACATGGGACATGTCATATATTATTACAGGAGTGTTTCTTTCCTTAACTTCTATTTACAGTAGCTCAGTTAACACTTCTATCATTCAGTTTCTCCTGGATTTAAACTTAAGGCTGCTTATATCTGCCTTTAATATAAAAGAGACTACTCAAAGTGGGGAGAGAAAGGGAGCAGGAACTTTAGCGCAGGCTTAAGACAAAACAAGTGAATTGGAGCACCTGCTCTGGGTAACTTCAGTAGCTGTCATTTTAGGGTACAGCTTTACTAAAACTCCTCCAGAGCATGCTGGTGTAGCAGTTACTGGTAGGACAGTGGTAACCTGTGATACTGACTGATCTCCTCTATGAAATGAAATGCTTACTCTGTTAAAACTCATGTAAGTCAATACTGCAAATCTTTGGAGAACAAGTAGCATTGGATTAAATATGTTTAGAATTAAATATTCTGCCATGCCAATGTATTCTGTTCCTGCAGGGTACTGGCTTGTTTCTGCAGTACATGGGTTCCTGGTATATATTCTCAAAGCTTCAAGAAAATAACAAGATGCCCTTGGGGACATGAGCATCTTTGAGAGCTGCTGATGTAGATAGAATAATTAAAACACTCCCTACAAACCCTGGCCCACCAACAGGCACCCATAGTATAGCAGAGCAGTGGACAGCATGGCTGAAAATGGGAATCCAGAGAGTGACCAGCTAGAGAGCCTGAGGACCTCTAATAGTTATGGAAGGAAAATTGTATTCCCCAGGTCACAGTCTGACAGATGTGAGGATTCAGATGTCCTGCATCCTGTGGTTTGGGTACTTTGGAGACACAATGTAAGAAGTAGTGCATCCACACATGTAAGGCCTCTGTGTTTACCAAGGGCACTGATCCAGAGGATCTTAGCACTCAGAGGAGCATGAAGACATTGAACAGATTTTACAGCCCGACAGTTAATGCTTCTTGCAGAGAAAGCCTTGCAGCCTCAGAGCAAAGCTGATAAATTTTTTGTCTTTCATGAAAAATATTCTGAGAAAATGAAGCTGTACAAAGATATTTTTGGGATTTTCATGATTACACAATACATTTTAATTTGAACCAAACAACCTCTAAGTAATTGCAGAGTAACTCTTCCACTTACTGGGGATGCACTGCATTTGGTGTGGGGATAGGAGCTGGTATTAATCACTGCAGCTCTTAAATCACACAGCATTAACCAAGACCCTCAGTGGTTTTGATAGCTTTCCAAATCAATTGCTTTACGGTGCAGTAACCACTGCTCATGAGAAAAAAATCTCTTTCCAATACCCATTCTGCCTGCTCACTAATGTGGGAAGAGAATGAGATTTAAACCCTGTGGCTGTTGGTGAGACAGACAGGATGCAAAGACAGAGCCACAGTGCCTGCTCTGCAGTTGGCAAGTGTTGATCCTGAGTCAAGAGGTTGCAGCAGTGGCAAACCAGGCTGACTAATTACCATGGGCTTTTCCTGATGGATCTGTTTGCTTGCTGTGTTCTTTCAGGACCCTGTCAAAGATGGTGAAACAAAAATCAAGGCGGACTATGCTCAGCTGTTTGAGGATATGCAGAATGCGTTTCGAAATCTGGAAGAGTAGACTCGACCTCTGTGACCACTCCAGTTTGTCCTCTCAGTTCCTCATCTCAGCTCCTCTGCTTCCCTACCTTACAAGAATGATGCAACAGTACTTGAGTTGATAAATAACCCTGTGTTTCCCCTGTTCATACTCAGAGAGTGTCTTTACAAGAAACATTCCTCTTAGTTTGTATTTGGCATTGCTTTGTGTGTCTGGTGAGTGATGTGTGAATGGGCCTGGCTGAGTGAGGAAATGCTGTTGTACACTTCTAGGGTGGGAAAAATGTCACCTTTCCTCTCCCAGCTCTCCTGGTAACCAGTCTTTCACCTCGGGGTGTAACCAGTTGAGCTGCACTGGCAGAGGAGGTGTAGGTCTTCATGCAGTCATGCAGTACATTGCGAGCTGGCAGTGGGAAGGGCATTTACACCTGCCACTTTGCTAAGTGACTATCAGACATAGAACTCCCTGTTCTCAAACAGAATTTTTGACCATATTCTGATGACATGTTGACACAACCAAAAATTCTTCACTAGTCTATCATTTCTGAGTCTCTCAGCTGAGTCTTTTGGTACTGAAATGTGGTAGTTCTGGTCCTCTTCAAGAAGGGACTAACTAGAAGATAAGCATATGCAAGCGACTGGTATAATTTTGTACACTGGAGAAATACAATTTTATCTTCCTGCTTAATACAGATAGGACTGTTGGACTCAGCATCACCTAAAATCACAGCCACAGGTGCTCAGCTTCCAGCAGAATTTTACCTTCTTGGCTCCCGTTCATCCTGTAAAATTTCCTGACACTCAGCTGCTTTACTTTGTGAAGCTTGTGAAGCTGCCATGTACTGCAGGGCATGGTTGGCAAGGTACAGTGATGCCACACGTGCTGACCACAGCGTGGTCCTTCCTTGGTGGTGCTCTGCCAGTGCAGTTGCCCCCAGTGCAATGCCCAGGTTATGCCAAGGAAAGGAAAGCACGTGCTTAGCCTTCTTCCTCCACCTGTGCTCACCTGGCCTGTCGGGTGGTGGCACAGAAGGTCCCCAGCTCTTGTGTAAGAGGAATGTATGATGCTCAGCTGGGGGCAGGGGATGAACGGGGGAAGGTTGACAAGTACAAAATGTATTTACTCCTGCCTTGTTGATTACGATGCAAGAGAAACCAGTGGCTCTGGTCTTCTGCTCTGTGCTCTGGAAGCACTCTGTCAAGCAGCTGAAACTGCTGTCTCTTGGGCTTTTTGTATTGGTAAAACTAGACTGAGATGAGGAATGAGCAGAGCGCAGCCTTTCTGTCAAACTCCCCGAGCCCAGCACTCATCCCATTGCTCCAGAGTGCGAGAGAGAGAGATGCTGGCATCCTCTCCAGTCTCTCCCTCTCGATTGTGTCAGGTGGCATGCTGTGCCCAGCTGGGTTCCAGCTGCCACCTACTGCTTTGTTAGTCCTGAGACAGCACCTGCTGTTGGTGACACCGTGCCTGCGTGAGCGTTAACTCTGCACTGAAGTATTTCCACCGGCGCCAGCTTTGAACAGTAGTGATGCAAAGGGATCTTGTGCTACGGACCAAATGCTGCCACTTCCATTATGGTATCAACCCACTGTTTGTCAGGGGAGAGCCCAGCTGAAACTTAAAGGGATTGACTATTTTTGGTTCTCCCGAAAAGAAACTGCTCCTGCAGCTGATATTCTGGTAGTGAACGCTTAAGTTTACAGCTCACTAAACTTTTGGTGTATGCTGCTTATTTTATCAACGAGCATGTGTGAATGAGTAGTCACCATCCAAGCCCTTGCTGGGCTCATCGTTTGTACCCTTCACCACTGTACAATGTAGCATTTCATGCTAGAAACCAGATGTTCTTATCTCTTTAAATAGAGGATGTTATAAACTTTACAGAAGATGTCTAAGATAATGCAGTTCTAATATTTATTGTGCTGTACCTGGCCCTGAAGTGTGACCAGTTCAAAGTTTCATATATATTTTTGTCTTTTTTGTTTTGTGTCTGTTTTCAGTGTTGAGATTCTGATGTTCACTGTGTCCTGCAAGTCTTCCTTCCACAGCTGTGGGAGGAATTACAACATGGGCAGAACCCCACCACCTACTTTATCTTGTATATTTCATAATGTACGTTGCTGGAAATTGTGTAAAAAAAATAAATTAAAAAAATTGTTCAAGTCAATGAAAATAAAATTGATTTAAATTAGGTTTTATCTGTCCTCTTTTTTTAATGTCAAACCAAACCTATGCTAAACAGTGGTGTACACAGCAGCCCATCACAAAAGGTGACAGCTTGCTTAGAAAAAATTACTTCATCGCTTTAAGGATTTCTTCAAAACTGCAAGCAGTTACTTGGCATGGACTCTTTACTTCAGTTCTCCCATTCCATTACAGCTTGCACAATCTCCTCACACGTTACATGAAAGAGTTACAAGTAGTAAATACTCTTGGGGCAGGTATTTTTAGCATTACTTTAATAGAATAAAAGTGTAACTAAGTTTGCCTTTTGCTGCCACGCATGCAAACAGCTGTAATTGTACCATTTGAGGGCACTTGGAACTTTGGATCAGAAGCTGAGCAGCACTACTGCCCACAGCAACTCCTTTTGAATAAGGAGTTGAGACCTTCTGTGAACAGCAACACATAAATGAAGAATACACTAAAAACATCACACTTGGCCCATTTTTTAGATTTGACCACTCTGTAACACCTCTTTGAAGAAAGTGTTCTGGTATTTCATAGAATATATTAAGAGATACAGCAAGCTGAAGGTGTTCAAGTAATTCCACCACCTCCCAAAGGGTTGGAAGTCATAAACTCATTTCCTGGCAACCATGGACTAATAGTTCTCAGTAGATATTAAGAAATCCATGAAGTGAAGCGATGAGTTCAGGTTTTGGCAGTCTGGAAGTTACCAACAGGCAATGTCCTCACTTCATCCACTCGACTTTTGTGGATCTGGAAGGCCGGTGTCACCCAGCGGCCGCAGGAACACTGGTCCCCCCTCCAGCTGAAGGAGCCCAGCTTTGACGTGCATTTGGGACACAGAAGCTGCAAGAAAAACCCAGGACTCAGTCTAAGACGTGTGTTGATGTGGACCTAGTTAGAAACAGGCCAAAAAGCCAAACTGGAAGGGCTCTTTAGCCCTGGGGTGTAGCAGGCAGCTGTGCTGGGACCTGGTGGGATTCCAAGACAGTTTTACCAGGGTCCAAAGGACTCGGTCAGCCTGAGACCACAACAGGATTCTGAAGTGCCACAAATCTTTCTCATAATAGAAACAAACAGCAGATAAACCCTCTCCAAGATCCTGGCTGCTATTGTCAGCTCAAGCAGAGCAGTTTCCTTGTGAAAGAGTATTTTACATTTAAGCATCTGCATCAAAAAGGCTGGGGAGGCCTAGGACCTTGTGTGGGGGTTTTCCTTTTGGGGAAGAAACACAATTCTGCCTTTGCAAAAAAAACACCCCAAACCAAAAATGCAAAGATTAAAAAGCACATGCTCCACTTCACCTGTCCTTCCATTACTCCGAGCAATGCCGGCTCCATCCACTGCACGGGCTCGATGAAGTAGGAGGTGCACTTTTCCTGGCCGTTCCCAGAAAGCCGTGCAGACTCTGTTATCCTCTTGTGGGCAAAGGCTGTCGGTCCCACTCCTTCCGTGTGGGACAAAATGCTGGAGCTACGGAACAGAGCGCGTCTGCCCTCCGAGACATGGGAAAAAAGAAGTAAAACAAACGGGTTTTTTAACTGGGCAAATCTACAGACAACAGAAAATAAGGATATGGGCCTCCTGACTCTGAATATTTAAACAGGAGTACAAATCCTACATTTTTTTGATTAGTCTGGAAGGTTCACAAGCACCACCCCAGGGAACAAAAATTTTGTACTTTCAATTTTTATTTTTTGCAAACACATTATAGAAACTTAGGCAACAGCTCATCCCTGACCTGACAAGAATGACATGCCCATTTATTCACACTGGTTATTCTACTCGTGGGTAGATTTCACAATGATGTTTTAAGGAGAAATATAAAGTATTTTATAAATATATAAAAATACGTATTTTTTCAATATATAAAGTACCTGCATTTCCTGCATCTGTAGAGAACCTCTGTGTTCAATGTTTGACATGTAGTGGTAGGATCAACTGCAAAGACTTCTCGGGGCAAGTCTTGAGGTTCTGCAGAGGGGTCAGGACCATGTTGAGAATCAGGTCAGCTCAGCCACGCTGCATTCCTGGGAACGAGACAGGAGTGTGCCTCTGCCCCAGTCACAGCCTGCAGGAGCCACCTTCTTCCCTTTCATTTGCTCTCTCACAAATTCCAATAGATTAAGCTAAAAACAAAAGAGCCTCATCCCGCCATGCCTAAGACTGGGATTTGCTCAATGCAAGGAACTGGGATCTAGACTATGGCCTCAACCATGATAAAATAATGATATTTTGCTCTGTGTTCTTACTTCAGCAGAAAGTAAAGGTAGAGGAGGTTTCTGAGCAGTTGTGGCAATGCTTGAGTGCCCAAAATACAGAAAGTCAGCTTGGAAATGGGACAATTTGACAAAGTCAGCTTGCAAACTGCTAAGGACAATGATACATAAAGGGCAACAGTACTGTGATGCAACACTCAGATCTTGCAAGAAAAGCTAAAGATTATTATTTTATTATAAAATTACACCGATGCACATGTATCTCTTGCAAATTGAAGTATGAAAATTCACTTCATTACCTGCATTTCACTTTTATCTCAAGTTTTGCAAGTTATTTTTTTTCATCACATTGACATATTTTCTGAGGATGCTGTTTGCCTTGCCAGGGATGTAAAAATCACGAAAAATATCAAACTGACCTTTACCATTTTTCGCACTTTGCTCCTTACAGATCTCATTTCCCACGCATCTCCCAAAGGCACATTTTTTCCCCACTGATGAGCTGGGATTCTCTAGGGCTGGTGTAACGTGAATGCTTGCCCTGGCCAAGTGCAGGCTCGGCTCCTTTGAGGGCCACACTCGAAGTCCAGCCCCTTTGACAGGGCTCCCTCCGGGACAGCCTGTTCCAGCCCGTTCCCCTGCTGGGAGCCCGCTCCGCGCACACGCGCTGCTCGCACTCACCGGAGAGCCTCTGGCTGAGCATCTCCAGCCGGTACCGCTTGTAGAGCGCGCTGCTGGTGTCCACGGCGCAGCCCATGGCCTCGTAGAGCTTCAGCTGCGCCTGGAAGCCCGGGTTCACCCTGCGGCGGGGCCGAGAGCAGAGCGCCGTGAGGGGGGCGCCGGCCGGGCCGAGCGGGCCGAGCGGGCCGAGGGGGGCGGGCGGGCACTCACTGCGCGTCCGGCTTGGCGGCCCTCACGGCGGCGAGCGCCTCCTGCCAGCCCAGCCCCTGCGTCTTCATCAGGTAGGCGGCGACCACGGCCACGCTGCGGCTCACCCCGGCGTGGCTGCAAGGCAAGGGCGGCCCGTCAGCGGCAGCGCCGCGGGCAGCACCGAGCCCCGCCGCGGCCCCGGGCTCACCAGCGGACGAGCGCGGCGCCGCCGCCCGCCCGGGCCGCGCCCAGGAACGCGGCGCACTCGTCCAGGCGGCTCAGCAGGTCCGCGCCGGGCTCGTCCCGCGCCCGGACGTGCATGGCCCGCAGCCCCGGCACGGCCGGCGGCTCCTCCGCGTCCACCGTCAGCACCGCCACCACCCCCGCCGCCGACAGCGCCGCCGGGGACGAGCAGGAGTCCGCGCCGCCCACGTAGAGCCCCGCCAGCACCGGCACCATCCCGCCGGGAGCCGCCATGGCCGCGGGAGCCGGGAGGGAAGCGCCGCCCCCGGCGCGGCACCGCTTTCCGCTTCCCTTGCAGTGTGGAAATAGTAATTTCCGTAGCAATCGTCGCGCAGTTATCGGTGCCTACCGGTTCTCTCCTCGCCGCGTGTATGTGTGTTTGTCTTAACTCGTCTTCCCCCCCCCCCCCCCCCCCCCCCCTTACAAATGCTCAGAAAACAAATATGTGTCACAGGAGCGGTCAGGTTGCAAGGGACCACAGCCGTCCAACCTCCCCGTTCAAGCAGGGTCGTGCAAGAGCACATGGTAGAGGATTGTGTCCAGGCGGTTCTGGAGTATTTCCAGTGAGGGAGACTCCTGACAGACAACACAGAGAATGGAAATATTCATTTCCCCTTGAGGCTGCTAAATAGAACTTAAATACTAACTAGCAAAATAGATAAAGGAGTATAAAAGTAGACACACAGGATGCTAAATATAACTGGAACCAATGGATGAAGAGATAATTAGGAATATAGTGGCTTTTGTGGCAAAGCCATGTGTGAAAAACGCCAATCACTTGTTTTTAAAATTTTAAAAGTTTAATAGTAAAAAAATTGTTATAAAAATAGCAATATAATTAGAGTAATAATAATTTGGACAATTTAAATTAGGACAATATGAGACAATAGAGACAAAGAGTTACGGATGCCCAGGTACCTTTTTCTGGGCAGCGCAAGCCTGAAAAAGGACACACATTAACAGAGGATTAACCCTTAAAAACAATAGCCTGTTGCATATTCATACATCTCATACATGATGCATAAATTCCATTCAAATACAAGATTGCGTCTGGTCATCCTCAACTTCTTCCTCTTAATCCTAACGGCGTCATCTTGTCCGAGCGAGGAGGGAAGAAGTTCATTTCTCCTGACAATGGAGCAATAAATTTTCTCCAAAAGATTTAGGTGTCCTGTGGCTGCTATCGCGGTGCGAGTCCTTTCTTTAGAAAAAAGGTATCCTACATAGCATAGTTTCTATTTTAACATTTTGTTATAACCTAAAACTATATTTAACACACTACTTAAGAGAATTAATACAGCATTACTTTCTAACACAAAACATATAATATTCATTTTAATATTTGTGAAAAGCCAATCATAAAATACACATTTTTCACACCATGTAACAAGAAGCGACAGGGCATGCCCTAAAAGAAGTTCCAGCAAAGGTCATCTACATCAAGCCAAGGTCATTAGGGGTGTCAGGAAAATCCACAAACACCAGAGGTTTATGTCTAAAAAGGAGACAGATGTGTCCTGCAACTTTATTCGAATAAAGGGAGAGTTCACTGGGGCACACACCCGCAGGGTTTTCTCTCTCAAGGTTTCAGAGAGCACAGCAGCCTTTTATCCTAAATTCCTGGCCGCATGTTGCCCTCTTCCTTTCCCCATTGCTGAGGTACTTGGCAGGTATAGCCTTTCTGAGCTGCCTGCCACACATTCCCGCCTTGAACCTACTGTTTTACCCCAAAATTCAGAAGTTCAGGCTTGTGCAGACCCTTGTTTGTTTCAGGAACCAAGCTCTTTGGACTCTGCAACAAACTTGCTGCCCAAAGTTGGCAGAAACATTAAGACCCATTTCAAAGACTTTAACACCCATCAAACTGTTTGTGAAGATATTAGCTTTCCTCTCAGGGGCACTCAGTGAGTAGGACCACCAGAGACCCCTTTAGGTGACCCTTTAGGACCGTAAAGGACTTCCGAGGTGGATCCATGCAAATTAGTTCTAGGAAAAGTGATGTTTCTGTATAGGAAGTACACTGCAATGAGCATGTATGGTTATGATGGAATTTTACTCTGGATACAGCTATATTAGGGAAGATACATTCTGGAAATCCAGCACATTCATAATAAAGAATCTCTGTTTTCTAATACTTTAAATTGTGTTAGAAAGTTTGTTTGCCAGCTGTTTTCTGTCTCACTCCATACCTCTCTGGACAACTTGTTCCAGTGCATGATCACACACAGAGTAAAGTTCTTCCTCATGGTCAGGAGGAACCTCCTGTGCATCACTTTCTGCCTGTGTCCTAGTGGTTGGCACCAGTGAGAATAGCCTGGCTCCATCCACTTTTCACCACGGCAAAATGCCAAATTTTGTTATAAAGACCTGTGCTACGCTCTCTCCATGGCTGGGACACAGAACCTTACCCTGTCTCCACTATATGGGATAGAAGAGCATAAAGTCCCTAATTCCCATCACTGGGGAATTGTTCTAGTGCGGCTCCATGCGAGACAACTGGAGGCAAAACTTGCAAAAACATCTGCCAGGGCCTCTGGGATCCTTGCAGGATGCTGACCAGCCATGGAGGAGGTGACACTGGCAGTCACCTCAGACCTGATAAGGTGAGGCTGAAACCAGAGAAGGGAGATTGTTATCCCTTTCCCTCAGGAGAGGCAGATGCAGCTGGGGTACCACGGAGCAGCTCTCGTGCTGCAGGAGGGATGGGCCACCACAGGGCTGCTGTGAGGATGCTGCCCACGAGACATTTCCTCACCAGTGCCAGCAGACAGCGTGCACCAGTTGTCAGTCTCGCTGGGAGAGGGGCAGTGGGACAGCAGCTTCCAGAGCTGTGGAGTTTCCGTGTGCTGCTGGTGGCCCTCTGAGCAGACTGAGACAACTCTTTGTAGTTGAGGTTGGCCCCAAAGTTTCCAAGGGTGCAAGGACACTGCTTGAAGTTTGCTGCCATCCTGCCTCACCTCCCATGCCTGCCCTAGTGCCTGTGGGATTGTGGGATTGTGCAGCAGTCCAGCTGGGAAGCTGCTCCAGGGAAAGGCAGATCCCCTCTTTGGATGGATCAATTCTAAATCCCATAAATGTGACCTAGAGGGTGTGCCTGTGTCTCTGAGTAAGGGGAGTCTCTGACAGCTCTCATTTACATTATTGTAAGCTACAAAAATGTGCTCTTCCAGTTGCCATTGCCACCAGTGAGAAATGAAAGGTTTACTAAAAAAAAAACACTTAAAAAGGCAGGCAACTTTCCGGTAACAGCAGGGGGGAAAAAGCATACATACTGAAAAGGAAGGCAGGTGGAAATTAAAACCAGATAAAACTGTGTATGGACCTTTACTTGTGAAAGCAGATAACAGTTGTAGAAAACTACCATGGGGAAAAACCAGATTATTCATTTCTTGAGTGATCTGAAAAAAAGTCTGCAGACAACTGCAAGTTACTGAAGGGGCTATGAGTTTTACAGCAGGGTTATATTATCCAGGTATTATGTGACTACTAAGGGGGGGTTAATAATCTCTGTTAACCTTCAAATCTGTGAATGTGCAGGGGCAAACAGTACTGTCTGCAAGTAAAGCCAGGCAGGGCTTGATGCAGGATCCCGAGAGACTGGCCCAGTGGTAGTGTTAGCACTGCAGTCCTCCACGCTGCTTTCTAAAGCCGTGGATAATGAGGGAATGTGAAAAAGATGTGATTTCAAACAGAAAAGCTGAAGTGGAGGTAAGTACAAAGTCCTTGGGGCAGAGCCCACAGACAGCTCAGTACCTAATGGCTTCACAGGACCAAAACTGCACTCCCTAAACCTCACTGTTTCTCTGCACACCCCCTTCGCTGTGTTTGCCACCTGCAGCCTGAGGCAACGTGTCCTGAATTTGCTCATGACTCCCAAATTAGGGTAAATATTTCTTTTCAGTCTGATTTGCAAATGCTTGTTCTCCCCCCACCTCCGCCTCCCCTCATCATCTTCTCCTCTACCACCGAAAATTGTGATGCTCTCCCCCAGGTTCCAGGAAACCGTGTGACTGATTAAGCAGTTGGGGGCAGCTCAGGTGCAAAGAAAGGCCGGTCAGATGATGGGCTGCTGCCCACTCGCTCCAGCAAGCGCATTCCATCTCTGCATGTGTCTGCCCTGCTGCTTCCTAAGGGAAAGGAAAATGCCAGCCTTCTCTGGGCTGCCCACTCTGGATCCTCACAGCACTACCAGCATCCAGCAAAACCGATTTTCCTGCAGCCTGGGTAGAGGCATAGCACCCTCTTCCCTCCTAGAAGAATTTGTCTGCATCTTTCATTGCACTCTGTTCCTTCTGGCTTTTGGGTAGTTTGGGGTCTGTACATCAGAGGATTTGTGAGAAGAATCTGCAGCCCACAGCCCAGGGTGGCACACAGCAAAGTAGTGGGGACATCTTCAAAAAGCCATACGTGAGAGCAGCTCTGGATTTCTGTGTCTTCCTCACATCTAAATGCAGCAGAAACTTACTTTGCATGGGTCCTGCTGGTGAAGGGGCCTGGTACCATTTCTTGCCTCTTGGAAAAAGAGTGTTTTGCTGAGCTCAGAACTCCGTGGGAGCTGGGAAGTTCTCCATGGCAGCATCACATCCCTTAGGGCAGGGACTTTCCAGCAGTCACAGTGCTTCTAGCAGCAAATTTGTCTTCTGATTTTTGAAAGGCTGCTGTTCCCTGTATAACTACACTCTGTGTGTCTATATTCACATGTTTACCTTTATCCGTGTATCAGGAGGAAGAATTGCTTCATCTCCCAGCAGGAAACCTCAGACTTGCAGAGGCAGCTAGAGGAATACCAGAGAAAGAAGTTCACTCTTGATGCTCTGCAGGAGGATTTCATCACAGCCCTGCGTGGGTGGGATGTTCCTACCTGTCTCCACTCTCTTGGCATCTGCAGATATGCAGTTACTCCACATGTCAGACAAAAAAGAAGAGTTTTCCAACTGCAGATCTGATGCTCAATTACAGAATGGAGCCTGACAGCTACTACTACTGGGTATTAATAACTCTGCTTCACTTTATGGCTTTAACAGCTGTAGCGACCAAGATCTATGATGACACATTACGTTCAGCAATGCATCACATAAGGAAACTAATCTGACAGTGCCAGGTCACTGAGCTCACTTACAGGCTTTTAAGTGAGTTTCTTCTGCCAGATTTGCTGCCCTATTTACTGGATAAAAATGAACAACTTGCACTGTTTTAATATAACTCTGTACTTGCCTCTGTTTTGGCAGCTCACAGAGTCTTTCCCCTTTGTCACACTGCTTTCCCAGGAGCCAGTTGATCCTTCTTCATTCCCCATCCTCTGTCTGAAAACCCTTTGAAACACATCCAGTGCTGTGTATCCTGAAGAAGGGTACACCCCAGGAGAGGGGAGGAGGGAGGAAGCTGGGAGGAAATACTGGAGCAACAGGCAGAGTTGAGGGATGGAGCAGCTATGGGAGAAGGGGGAGATGACAATTTTCCAGGAGCAGAGGAGCATGACAACTGCCAGCACTCACTGTCTTGTGGCAGGATTTTATCTGTATCCCAGTCACTCTTGGAGAAAGTATGTATTGCCAAGTTTGGGATCACCCATTACTTCTCCCTAGACTTAGAATTAGAGCTGGCAGCAGCAAAGTCCTAAATAACTGATAAGCATTATGGTGGTACCCTGGAGCTGTGTCTGGGCCTGTGTCAGCCCCCTCAGCAGCCACACCACCTGAGCAGTAGCCCACAATTTGGAATCTCTTGTCTCAGCAGTGGGCTGCATATTTCCATATTTTCTATCCTCATGGCACCATAATCCACTGCACAGACGCTGGTGGATGGGTAGCAGAAGGAAGCTTCTCCTCAGGGGTAAATGGGCTCATTCATTCCTCAAAGATGCATTCCTCATTAGTCCTGCAATTTGCTTAGGAGCCTGGTCCAGGCAGCTTTCATGGCATTTCCAATTCCCATCCCAAGGACCCATTATGTGGCACCCGTAAAAAACAATTAAAAAGAACAAGTTTATTGTCAGGAGGTCTAAGTTCACTGCAGACAGTACTGTGCAGTGTACTGTTCCCCTGACAAACACTCAAGCTCTGCTAGTCAGAGGATAAAGAAAACACCCTGAAATAGAGTTGAGAAACCTCTTTGTGTTTACAAATGTTTCTGTGAAACAAGAACTTTTAAACAAATAATGTAAAGTATGAACTTTGAAGTATGGAGTTCACATTTCTTCCTTTGATTAATACTTTAACATCCGTAATACTTTAATGTAGCAGTATGTGCTGCAGTTTGTCTTCCTCTATATTGGTATCTAATAAATATTCCCAATACAAAATATTTCTTAATAAGTATTTTAATTGTTCCTCCTATGGCAACAGAAAATATGCTGCCCAAAATCATCAGTTATTGTCAAAAGGCAATATTATTTGAGGCAGAAATCTTGTTGGAGAAATATGCTTAAGAGGTGAGATCATTCACTGTTTTAATCTCCAAGTGAGACATTTCCTTAGAAGTGGTTATGCTTCTCTCATGTGTGCTACTACTTCTCTTTGAGTTCCCTATTCCTCTTTCTAATTTTAGAAACATAGGGAAAAAGTGTTGAGAGACATCTGGATCCTCATGTCCAGCTCCATACCACCACAGGCAATCATCTTACATATTTTCTTTTCTAGCTTCACCTTAAACCTAGTTTTATTCCTTTCCCTCCTGCAAGGCTCTGAAATCTCATGATTTATCTCATTGGACAAGATGGCAGCTTGCCTCAAATCTTATTCCTGTGCCAATGTTATCCTTTAATTTAAATAGGTAATTTTGTTTCCTGTTATTTATCCCAGTGGGGCAATATTGGAGTAAAATAAATAATTATCTAACCCATCCCTGTTCCTGCTCAGCTCCTGCTTTGTTGGTGAAACAAGGCAGGTCTGTTGTGTTTGCTAGGCAAAAAGGAGCTTTTCAGTTTCCTCATTCAAGGCCAGCTCTACTCCATATGTGTGCAGGTTTTAATTCATCTTTCTTGACTGTGTATGGCCAAACAGAATAACAGATGTAGTGGTGATTTTTCTTTTCCAATGCTTTGTAAGTACTTTTTTTACTTCTACTAGGATTATGTCAGCTGGCCTGCCCCAGGCTGTGTTGATTTTTTCCCCGGCTTCTATAGAGTCCTGATTATCCTAACAAAATACAGATACCCCTGTATTTGATGAAACATTGTGTTCTCAGCAGAAATTGTTACTTTTGCCCCCAGAATGCACGATCTCGCACCCTGCACTCTTAACCATCGGCTGATTTTTATGACACTGCATCTCCAAGTAGATTCCTGTCCAGTGATTCCATCATCCGTGTCCGTGTGCGCAGAGCCTCCCACAGCCCATCAGCCACAGTTTCCAGTAGCTGCTGTTTCAGCCCTGCTCAAACATCCTTGTGAGCCCATCCTTGTAGGTTCTGGATAAGCGCCTGCGTTGGCTGTTCCAAATCGAGCACCACAGAGAACTCCTTGGCAGAGCTGGATGTCTGGGATCTCTGCTGACAGCTGCTCTGTCTGGGACAAGGTGCCTTCGGGGAAGCCCTGTTTTATTTCAGCAAGCCCACAGATTCACAGAATCACAGAACCAGTTAGGTTGGAAAAGACCTCTGAACTCATCAAGTCCAACCTGTGACCCAACACCACCATGTCAACAAGATAATGGCACTGAGTGCCACATCCAGTCTTCCTTTAAACAGCTCCAGAGATGGTGACTCCATCATCTCCCTAGGTAGTCCATTCCAATGTCTAATCTCCCTTTCAGTGAAGAATTTCTTCCTAACGTCCAACCTGAACCTGCCACAGCTTAAGACTGTCTCCAGTGCTGTCCCTTGTCACTTGTTGCCTGGAAGAAGTGAATGACCACCACGTGGCTACATCCTCCTTTCAGGCAGTTGTAGAGAGCAGTAAGGTCTCCCTTGAACCTCCTTTTCTCCAGGCTAAGCAACCTCACCTCCTTCAGCCTTTCATCATGGGACTTGTGCTCCAGATCCTTCACCAATTTCGCTGCTCTTCTTTGGAGGCGCTCCAGCCCCGCAATGTCCTTCCTGAACGGAGGGGCCCTCTGACAAGTTTGTATTTTTATACAAACTTTATATACAAGTTTGTATTTACGTGGGAGAGGGTAGCTGGGCGCTGTGAGCGGAGTTGGCGGGGCGCGCCCCCGAGCTGGGGCCGAGGGCTCCGGGGCTCGGGGGCCGCCCCCGGCCCGAGCGCGGCGGGGCTGCCCGGGCGGAGCGCCCGGAGCGGGGCCGGAGCGGGGCCAGAGCCGCCCCCGCTGCGGCGGGAGGGCCGGGCCGGGCCGGGCCGGGCCGGGCGGGGCCGGGCGGGGCGGGGCGGCGGTGCGGGGCCATAAAGGCGGTGCGGGCGGCGGCGGGGCCGGCGTGCTTGCTCGGGGTGAGCGGCGGGGCCGAGGTGAGCGGCGGGGCCGGGGCTCCTCTCCCCTCTCCGGGCGGGGCGGGCGGGCTGTGCCGGGAGCGGGAGCTCGGCAGCGCTCCTGCCGTGGCTGTGGGCGCTGGAGGCGGCGTAGGGCGCAGGGAGCCGGACCTGCCGTCCCCAGCGCCGCTAGGCTCTGCGGGACAGGCCCGCCGACTTTCTGGGTGTTGTGTCAAATTATATGTCTTATAGGAGAAAGTTGCTGCTGCAGGGTAACGCACCTCGTCGTGACCAAGGTGAAGGTGTGTAGTCCTCGCTCTTTTTTGCTTCTGGTTTGAATGTTGTATTCAATACTCTTTGCACTCGGTATTAAAGATAGTTATGTATTAAAGACTGTTAGTGTCTCCTGCCTCCGTCGTGGTTTTCTTCCCAAGGAGTGAGTATCTTCAGCTGTCAGATCTTGTGAAGGGAATGGCTGGCAGTGAAGCAAGGGGCTTGGGAGATGTTAGCATCCCAAATACACTGGAGTCGCTAGGAATCTGTTGTCAGTAACATAAAGCTTGCCGAGTAGGCAAACACTAGTGATTTGGGCGTGTGAGGCTTTGGAGGTTGATAGCCTGAGAATTAGACCCTCCACTGAACTGGAAATGAAATACTTCGTCTTCCTCCCCCCAGGGGCAGCAATGTGCATTATTCTCCTAGGTGAGGGTCACCAAGCAGAACCAAGTGTGTGCGGTGGGGTTGGAAGCACTGGTCCAAATCACTTCTGGTCACTGGTGAATGACCTGTGTGTGTTGTCTTGGCTGCAGAGACGGCAACAAGTGGGAAGAAGGAGAGGGAATAGTTTCAGAGGCCATAGCTGAAAGTGCTTGCAGCTTCAGTTAGAAGTCGTGGGAAGACTCCTGTGTTCTTTAGTGATCTGAAGGTTTTAATGGAAATACAGTGAGTTTACTGAGGAAATGTACTTTAATGTGCTTGAACTGCATGAGAGCAACTGCTGGCAGGCTTGATGCTTTTGTGCTTATGCTGTGTTGGAGCATTAAAGATCAAGCTTGAAGAACCTCTTGATTTGTCCTAGATTAATCATCTTGCAAATTAAAGGTTTGTTTCGTGCCTGCTGGTGCTGATGTGTTCCATGGCAGCACAGTTTGTAATGCAGCAGCTCATTCTCAAGGACAGAAGCATTTTAACCTCGCTGTGTGCTTGCTCTAGGTTTGACTCTCTTCATCCAAACAAGTGGCTGGTGAAATGAGTTACTCAAAAATGAAAAGCTGAAAAAGGGGAGGTCTGAGATGACAACAGCTGTTCTGTGAAACTTGCTTAAAAATGATCCATGCACTGTGATATTGCGTGCTATGAAACTATAGGGTTTGGGTTTTCCTTCTTGGTAGGCAAGAGTTAATTAGGTTCAATTTGACTAGTCTGACCTTGGCAGCTGCAGTCTTCAGGAGTACTTGGGGCAGAAGGAGGTGAGGCCTGAATTAGTCTGTAGCTGTCAGGAAGCACCTGGCTACACAGAAACCTGGAACACTTGAAAAAAGAAAAGGGTATTAACACCAGTTTGAGTTGCATGACTGTAGAACATCTGAAAGTATCTCCATGCTACAAAAGGCGAGTGACTTATCACTTGTCACAGCTAATCAGATCATTCTCTTATGCTTCAAATGTTCAGACAAGGCTGTGACCAAGTCTGGATGGTGAGATTCTGGGTGTTAAAAGAGTAATATAAGCTTGGTATGCATCATCTGAATTTGTCCCAGATCTTACAAGCTTGTTTGGCATTCACAAATGAGCAGAACTTGGGGCAAGTATGAACATTTCCAGAAAGGTACTTTGGTTAGGCAGTGTCTCTGGAGAAGGGCAAAGAGTTGCTTACAAAGACTGGAGTGCCCATTGAATGCTGTCACCTGAGTTTGCAGCTGGAATTCTGTCCAGGATGTTGAAGAGCTGTAGCTTTTTGCAGGAGCAAGATATACTTGGCCTTTATCCTGTGGGTGATAGATGCTGGATCATTTAGAAAGGAAAGCATTCTATGTAGAGGAAGAAATCTTGTATCTCTGACATAATTTAAGAGTTGTCAGTGGACTGGATGTCTAAGCCCTGAAACTGACACCTGAGGCTGCCCTACAGTTGTGTTAGTTGGAGACAGCAGTTTGAGCTTTATATGCATCATGAAACAACTTCAAAGCCTGACTCTCAGGACTCTCAGAAGTCCTTTGCAGCTCATCTCACTTCTGCTGGTGCTGCTGATGACTTTAGCCTTAGCTTGTGTCATCTTTGGTAATTTCTATTTGATACAAACGACTTTCCTGAGGTAACTCTACCTCACCAAGAAAAAATAACCAGTGGCAACTAATATATTTTTTGCCTGCATCAATAGAAAAGCTGTGTCTCATTTCAGGTGAAAGGATTGCAGATAATCATTAATACATGGTTATTTCTGTCTAGTTTGCGTCTGTGTGAATGGACAGAAAAACAGAGCCTAGGAATAGATCTAGGAAGCAGAAGCTCTGACTTGTCTTTTTCTTTTTATATCCTACTTCCAGGTTCTTTGGAGAAGAAAAGCCCTAAGATGGCAGGCAAAGGAAGCAGCAGAGCAGACTCCATGTCCTGCAGTGTCCTGAACTGGGAGCAGGTCAGCCGTCTGCACGAGATTCTCACCGAGGTGGTTCCCATTCACGGCCGGGGGAACTTCCCGACGCTGCAGATAAGGCTGAAGGACATTGTCCAGACGGTTCGGAGCCGCCTGAGCGAGGCGGGCATCGTGGTCCACGACGTCCGATTGAACGGCTCTGCGGCTGGTCACGTCCTGGTCAAGGATAATGGGCTGGGATGCAAAGACCTGGATCTCATTTTTCAAGTTTCTCTTCCAAGTGAGGCAGAGTTTCAGTTAGTCCGAGATGTGGTCTTGCGATCCCTGTTGAATTTCCTGCCAGAAGGGGTGAGCAAGCTGAAAATCAGTCCCGTGACACTGAAGGAAGCCTACATCCAGAAGCTGGTCAAAGTGTGCACGGAGACTGACCGCTGGAGCTTGATATCACTTTCCAACAAGCATGGCAAAAACGTGGAGCTTAAGTTTGTGGACTGCATTCGGCGGCAGTTTGAGTTCAGCGTGGACTCATTCCAGATCATTCTGGACTCCCTGCTCTTTTACTATAACTACTCAGAAACCCCCATGTCGGAGCACTTCCACCCGACTGTGATTGGGGAGAGCATGTATGGAGACTTTGAAGCAGCTTTTGATCACCTCCAGAACAAGCTGATAGCTACCAAAAACCCCGAGGAGATCCGAGGCGGTGGGCTACTCAAGTACAGCAACCTCTTGGTACGAGACTTCAGGCCCATGGATAAGGACGAGATCAAAACGCTGGAGCGCTACATGTGCTCCCGGTTCTTCATAGACTTCCCAGACATCCTGGATCAGCAGCGCAAGCTGGAGACCTACCTCCAGAACCACTTCTCCAAAGAAGAGAGGAGCAAGTACGACTACCTCATGATTCTGCGCCGGGTGGTGAATGAGAGCACCGTCTGCCTCATGGGGCACGAGCGCAGGCAGACTCTCAACTTGATTTCTCTGCTGGCACTCAAGGTGCTGGCAGAACAGAATGTCATCCCCAATGCCACTAATGTGACCTGTTACTACCAGCCAGCACCTTATGTCAGTGACGCAAACTTCAGCAACTACTACCTGGCAAGTGCCCCTGTGCTGTACAGCCAGTCCTACCCCACCTGGTTGCCTTGCAATTGATCGCTCCCCTCGAGTGCTCCTGGCTGGAGACTGCTGAAAGCCAGGAGTGTAAATATAGACAAGTAGTAAGTGTCAGTTGGATGTTCTCTAATGGAAACATGACTGTATCAGACTGTCCATTTCCTGGTGTGCAGTGGGATTATGCAGCCAGGTGACCTGCTATGAATCTTTAAGAGTATCTCTACAAATGCCAAAAAGCCTTATTACCTCTTCGTGGGGAGAAGAGAACCAGCAGCCTGGACGTTAAGAGGAGCAGTTAAGAAACTTTGTACTAGCTCTGGAAGTGGCTGTTAACATGGGATATAAGTGGAGTATTCAGTAAACTGGGTTGGTTAATTGACTGTAAAATGCCTTAAGCAGAAGCTGCTCCTGGAGTAGCAGTGAAACTCTGCTTTCTGTTTCCTAACCTCATTACTCTTCCTCAGTCCAAGTTCTGGCCAAATTTCTCTTGAACTAATTGTGCCAAGACTGGGCTCATGTTATGCTTGGGTCGCTTTCACTTTGTGTCTGTGTGAGCTGGTAGCAGTATGGATAATGTCTGTCTTGTAGAGGACATGAATGTTGTTTCCTGTACTGCCTATGGCTATGTGGTCCTGCCTTGAGTTCAAGATTAATTTCTTGGAAGTTGAAGATAGATAGTTTAGTAAATCTATTCATAAAGGGTAAGCTGTTTGAATTTTTCTTGACTACAAAACTTGGAAGGTGGCATTTCTAAAAACACACCAAAACATAATCCAAAACTTGGTAATGTAAAAAGTCCTTGAAATGAGGAATTGAAGCTTTAAATAGAATTGGAGCCGCAGTTTGAACATTAACTTGGAAAAATATTCTTGAGTCCAGCACGAAGCTAAAGCTTTTCTGACTATCTTTCAAAACAATTTTGGCTCAGTTGGAAAGTAGCACAGCTCTTACTTTGGGGGTTGGACCAGATTTTCTTCCTCACAGGTCTGCAGCAAAACCAGCAAAAACCCTGAAGAAAAATCCCAAGTCACTATAAGTTGCAGGATTTTGTGCACTCCTGCCACAGCATGAATTCTGAAAGTGCCTCCTAAAATGAATTTCTTACTGTATGACTTCAGGCCTGTCCTGGAGGTTTGCCTTTCTGTCACCACTGAGTTATCACTATCACCTGGTCCCTGCATGAGAGAGCATGTCGAGTGGTTAGGGTAAAATTCTTCCTTTTTACTGCTCTTAACCCTCACTTGAGGAGGTGTACAAACCCTGAGCAGAGCTCTCCACAGAAGTTCTGTGTGTTGAAAGTCTGGGCCTGAGTTCAGAATAGTCTCTGGAAGAGTGTGCACTCCCTTGGAGGTACAGAGGGCTGATCTTCCTGAAGGATGTGTGCTGAATTTGCTGCTTTGAGACTCCTGGGCTTTATAAGGAAGGTTAAAAACTCCTCAGTTATTTATGTAGTGGTGTTATTAACAGGATGATTTTCACTGAATTACAATAGTAAAATACATATAGCAATGATCTTGAATTTCTTTTGTTTAACCAGAGATGTAGACTAGAAAGGCAAATCTTAGAGCTATTTATTATGTGCTGGTGCAATGTTTAAGAATGCTTGTTCACTGAATCTTTTTTATTACTTCTGTAACTATTTATTACTGTTTCTGCAAGCTTGTAAGACCAAAGTGCCTGATCCAACAAATGATTAAGGCTTAGAAGGTAGAGCAGAAAGCAGATGGAACACCAATGTTTGGTTGCCATTCAAGGTGGAAAACAGCAGCAGTGCTGTACTTAAATGGTGGTAAAAATGGCCTGCTCCTCATCAGACCAAGACGTTCTTTCCACTTTTCATAACTACTTCATAAAGACTGTCTCAACAGAGTAGTGAGGCTGCTTCTCTGTTCAGACTTCATTTAGCTTAGGAAGGCAGGGCGGGATGCAATCTACCAAGTGGACTGTATGTAGCTAAGCAGGATTTAGCTTAATTTCCTGAACAATTTTGATAGCAGTTTTGGTAGCAAAAAGACAAACAATTTGGTGGATTATATTGTATGTTTTTTTCATTAAAGACTTCCTGATTAGTCAGCCAAAGTAGCTAAACTTGAAAGCAAACCCAGCCTTTTTCATTAACTGTGGCTTGGACTTGGTGTGCTTTACAGACAAGACATCTGTCATCCAAGACTTTGACTTTTTAAAAACTAACATGATGCCAGTGTTGTCATGTGTGTTAAACTTAGTGCAAGCTTACTGCTGGAATGCAATCCTAGGCAAGAATAACTCCTGCCTGGAAAGCAATACTTGGCCTAGTATAGAGTGTCACCATAAAGAAGACTTGAGGGTTTGTAATTGCTGTCCTCTCTTGCATAGATGTTTTTGAAGCCAGCCTATGCTATAGCTATTGCAGAAGTGAACAGGTACCTAGAGGGGCTCAGACTCAGGTGTCTGCCTTCTCTGTGATGTCATGGCTGATCTGTAGGAACTGGTTTTGTGCATTGGCTTGTGTGGAAGAAGTGGTGAGATGATTGAGAGGAGTCCTCACAAGCTGGAAACACAGACTTGTTTTATTATCTTTAATGCCTTGGCTGCTGGACATCAGGCCAGGTGCATCTCCTGGAAAAGGAAATGCTAGAGAATGAAAAAAGGCTGAATTGGATTCCCAGTGAGGTAGAGCTATGGAGAAGTTAAGTTTCATGCCATAACTATTGTGCTTTTGCTGATGTAACTTGATGCTGAGGCCTTTGAGGAAGCTCCACATTGAAATGCTGCTCTCAGAACAGCTGAGTGAGTGCCTGGGCTTGAGCTTTGCAGGACTCTTGTGTTCCCTGTCTGGTTGTTAGGATGCTCTGGCATGTGGGAAATACTGATGCTTTGTAACCTGGCTCTTATATACTAAACCCTCGAGTGGTTAAATTGTATCCTGAAGCTGCACACTGCCTGCTGCATTGACCCTGGAGTGCCAGGGGTTGCCAGGGCACTGCTCATCCCGTTGCCTTCCAAGTAATCCAGGCCTGGCAGGAAAAGCTGGTGTACTTGGTAGCTTCTCATCACTGTGCTGCAGGTGCTCCCCTTTCTGTTCGGGTGGTGCTGGCAGCTTGAAGGTGCAATGGCAGTGGCTCAGTTTGCTGTGGGTTGGCTGGTTTGAGTCCAGGTTTGTGGGGAGCCCTCTTGCAAGGGGTAATTTGAGAATGAGCTCTCGGTAAAAGTGATGATCCTGGGCCAAGTCTAGGATGCCTGCTTGGTTCAGTCACCCCTCAGCACTAGTGATGCCTCTGCTCTGTAAATCTCTTCTAACCTCTTGTGTGTCATGTGGAGCTTAGAGAGAGACTGCTGTGCCTCAGACTGCTACCTGATACATTCCCTCTGGCAGTGGCATTAAAGCAAAGCTGCAGTGACACTCAGTGCATCATTCCTCAGGATCAGGCTTCTACTAACTAGGCTGTGGTGTAAAATAGCTGTTCTCTTTGTGTAGCTTGTAAGCACTGCTGGACAAAGCCAGTCTGGGGTTAAGCACCTGTTGACAACATTTATTGCCAACTTCCCTTTGACTTGCAGTTTATTGTTGTGACTTCCTCACTGTAAGATAGACTTTTTTGTTTGATAGAGATGCTACTAAAGAGACCTGGTAGAAGACTGTGTTTTAGTCACTTTGGTAAAAAAATCCCTGTGCTGATCCATGGTCACTGTGGCAAGTTGTAAGCTAAAGCATAGTTTGTGCTTACTCTGCTAAAGATTTAATTATTGCTGTGTTTGTCCTCAGCTCAGTCAGTCAATCATGAAGTTGGGGGTTTAAGACTACTGCTTGCTTCTGAACAACCATTTTTCAAAATATCTTCATGCTTTCACTTAATCATCTCCTCTACAAAGCAGTAGGTAGTATTTAAATCTAGTCCAAATACCTAAAGCTTTTTACTGGAACTTAAAGAGCCATATTTTGGACTTGAGTTCTGGGGTTAAGCACTTGGCATGTGCCTAGGCTTTGTGGTTCCCAATTCCTGGAATAATCACTGATGTTAGTAGTGACCTCCCCTTGTCACTAGATAAGTAATTGGGGAAAGGACTCTTAGAAGAGAACCTGGACAAATTGCCTTAATCCTAAACTGTCAGTGTACTGATGGTACTTGTTTCCCGTTCCTCTCACTCAGCTCAGTCAGGATTCTGTAGTTGTTAGGCACAGGAATGAGCAGTAATTGACCACAGCCACCAACAGCTTGGTCTAATTTGGGCATTGGGAGAGCCAAATGAATAATAAAACTTCCAGCCCTCACATCTAAGTCTTGCTCAATTGTTCCTTGAGTACAGTTAAATGTATTTCATATATGTTCTTTATTTTCAGTGAAGCCAGATATAGAGTGGGATGTTGGTCTGTAGTAGAAACTTTGGAGGGAAAGGTTGGAGCACTCTGGTTTTTCTCACTTACATGTCTGGATTGGGCTTGTCTCTCTGAATAAAACTGCACTTCCCCTTTTTCCTATGTTTCTTATTATTTTTTGCTATTAAAAGAAGTCAGCTCTTGGAAAACCTGTCTCTCATCTCTTTGGAAGAAGTGAGTTGTGTTTTTTGTTTTTTTTTTTTTTTTCTTTCTCCCCCTCCCTCTTTTAGCTGGCAAAACAGGGTACTAGAAATATTTGGATTTGTGATGAGCCCAAATGTGAGATTGGTCACAGTAACTTTGTCTACTGTTCTGCACTGTGGTGTTCACTTGTCATCCTTGGAAATTGGGGTTTGGACCTTAATGATGCTGAAATTCTTGTGCAAATAAACATATGCTAAACCACTCTTGCCTCAAGCTATTTTTGCATCTAAGTAATGCTGACAAAGTATCTGTAGAGTTATTGACCAGTGGGTGTGCAGGTGCACTTGTGAGGTGAGTAACAGTGTGGGGTACACAGCAATGCTTGCTTTAGATGTTGTTTGAGGTACATGTTTTATATCTGCCTCAACTTACTGAAGATTAGTCAGTCAAGTGAGACATGATTAATCTTTCACTTTCATTACAGAGACAGCTTCTAGAGAACCATTTTTCCCTGTCTGACCATCATCAGGTCTCACCTTTAAGACATGGTGAGGCACAGCCCCAGACCAGTTAGGCAGGATCTGGTCGGAGCTGGAGCCTGCCAGTCTGTTCTGTGACACACTCCACTTGATGGAGCAGCACTCTGCTACTGCAAACTTCAGCTCATGACCCAGGGGGGTGAGAAACAAAGTCAGCAATTGTTTTCCAGGTTATGTACAGATTGAAAGCCTTTGCTTTCATGCTGTCTTAAGTACTGATGCTACTATTAACCAATGGTCAGTGGGAGTTGAGCAGGTCAAAGCTAAGTACAAGTTAGGGTTGTTTGCAGTCCTGCTGTTCTTGCTCTAGAATAAAGAATAAATGCTCTTAAAAAGTGTGCTTGCTTCTAATCCCCTCCAGAGCTCAGACAAACTCCAGGCTCAGTTAAGTATTGCTGGAGAAATTCCAGCCTCCAGGACCTTGTAACACATGCAGTGGAAAGGTCTGTGGAATTTAGAGGCGGTGTGATCCCATGGAAGCAATCATGAACCTTGTGTAGTCCCTTTTCCAGATCTAATTGCTTCCCTATGAACTTAAATAAAGAACTAATATAGCAGCTGGGCAACACAAACCATCTGCTGTCACCTAAAACTCTCTTACCTGAACTCCTGCTTGTCACACCACAAAAGCTTTGGAGTTATTTTGGGCACCACCCTTATGTTTCTGGAAAACCAAGCTCAGCTTTGCAGGGTCAGATAGTGAAACAACAAAATTGCTGTGCTTAGGCAAGTGCTGCCAGAGCACTCTGTGTGTTCCATAGAGCTTATATAATGGTAAATATTCACCAGTACTAAAGAAAGATGTTTTTGCTCTATTGCAGTTGTACTGTTAGTGAAAATAAGTATCCTGTTCTGGGGTATCTGCTAGAACTCTGCCTTCTCTGTGCTGTGCAAGATGAGCTCAGTGTTGTCATGGGCTGTGAGGCAGTAGATACATGGTATTCTATATTATTGTCATTATTCTGCCAGGTGTACTTATTCTCTCCTTCCTTCTGTGATGGAATACTTAATATTTTTGAAATCAGAGTATTCAAAGTGCCCTTACAGAGACAGAGTAGTTGGTCCTATGAAAGAGAGAGAAAAAAATCTGTGCATTACTGCTTGTTTAATATTACTTATTAAACATTAATATATTTAGTTCATCAATACATGAAATACTTACAGCTGGTATTTTCAGCAATAAAATAAGTTTTATTTATTCAGCACATACCACTTGATTATGGGTATAAAACATGGCAGTTTTGTTTTGCTGCAGTAGCAGTGCTGTGCTCTGTTCTGCTTCATCTCAATGAGTTCCACATCCTATAAGCAGGACAGCCCAGCCAAGGGAGACTATTCAGCCTGCCAAACCTTCGTGATTTTCCTCCTAGGAAAGGGTTGAGTCATCATGCTGGAAAAAAGTGAGTCTTGACAAAAACTGTGTGCAAAGCAGCTGCTAGGGCCTAAGCTGGTAGTTTGTGTATATGATCAAGGAATCCTATACAGTTGCTAGTGTTCTCCCTTTGACCCTTGGCTAAGTGGTTTAATTAACCAGCAGGAATGAGTTCCCTAGGCTGTGCTGCAAAATGCTGGGTTGTTTCTGTCACTGGTGAGTAGATTAGAGGACAATCCATATCACCAATGCTTGGGGAATGGAGTAGTGCAAACTCTGGGAGAAGCCTGGCCAACACAGAGGAGTGGCTAGTCCAGTCTGTGTCAATAACTTTTTGTCACTGAAAAACCTCTGTAGAAACTCCTGCATACTTCAGGAGACTCCCAAGGCTTGACTGCACCTCAAGCAAAGGAAAAATTGTCCTCCCTTGCAAGAGAAGGGTTGAGGTGTGAGAATTCTAATTTAGTCACTGTCCCCATGCAGCAAGGCAAATCTGAGAGTGCCAGATATGTGGAATGTGAATTACAGTCCCACAGACTGCTCCCTTTGTGGGTGCCCTTCTTGCTTCAGAGCTGACTGTCCACCTGCAACAGTTCCCTTCCCCACCCCCTCTCTGTTGCTTATCTGAGAAACTGACTCTGAAAGCTATATCTGAATGTTCCTCCCTGGAAATTAGTGCCCTGAGCTTACCCTAAAGATAGTGGCAATGCATTCTGTACTGGGAGAACCTGTTCTAATATTTGACTGTGGTCATTACTGAGAATTTCAATTGCATTTTCACACTGGGCTTTAGACTTCATCTTCAGCCTGTGGATCGCTGCATTCTTAGCAAAAAGACTGAGAAGTCCCAGACAGTGTCCTGCTATCCACTAACCTCTTCAGTTCTTGGATGAACTGCAGAAAATGGGCATTTTATGTTGTATACATTTGATTCAGAATCTGGAAACATTTTCTTCTGTACTTCCTTGTTCCTGTTTCTTGTGATCCAGCGCCAGCTGTTAGCCCAGTGCTCTACATACTCCCAAAAGATGGTGCTCAGATTTTGAGCAGCAAGTTCTTGACGTTTGTGTCCACCAACTCTCTCTGCCACTGCTACCATGGCATGCCGAGTGCTTGTGCAGAGTTGGTTACCCACAGTGTTTTCAAATTCCATCTGCTGCTGTCTGAGGCAGCCTCTACCATCTGCTATTGACAACATCTGTGCTCCTGGTTTCCAGATGTGGTATTTTGCACTTGAAGGTATTAGAAAAACATTTTGTCTGAATTCCGTGGGTGAATACTCACAAGGTGGATGGACAGAGTAACCCATCTTCATTGTTTTTTCTACCATGCTGTCTTCAGTGTTGCATAGTTCTCTCAGTTTTGCATTGTTCTTGCACACTGAAGGGTGTGTGACGTGGCTGTGGGCACTTTGAAACCTGCAGGTGGCTTAAAACCAGTGTCAGCACAAAGTCCACAGAGGTACTGGACCCAGGTTATTTTGGGAGTTTTTATTTGCTCTGCAAATACAGAGCAGAGACAGCAAAGAAACCTTATATTCTGCCAGTGCTTAACAGCAACTCCCCAGTCCTTTCCTCTGCACCTCCACATTTAAAACTCTGCTGTTAAAAATGTCCTTGGGGCTTACTGCCTAATTACTGATTTTACTTGCTGTTAATAGGGAATAGATGAGTGGTCAAAGGATCTTTGGTTTGGCACAGCTGAAGCAGAGAGCTCCATGTTTCTGCTCTTGCCATCACACCTGTAACTCATCACAGTCTTGCTGCTCCTGTGGGACTCCCCAAATGCTACACAGCCCTGGATAATTTAAACTTAAATCAGCCAGGACTGATTTAAATCTCTAGATCCACATGAGTTCCCTTCCACTTTGTCCTCCTGGGCAGCTTTTCCTGAGGCTGGGACAAAGGGAGTTATTTTGTGGATGAAAGCCTGCCATGGGCACAGTCCAAGCTCCCTGTGACAGCAGTGGGAGTGTGTGCAGTGCTGGGAGGGATTTGCTGGCAGCCTGGCAGACCTGAGTGCCATGGGCTCCCGTGCTACAGCTGTCCTGCTGCCCAGCTCTCCTGGAATGTGTTTCCCCAGCCCTGTTTGATCAGTGGGAGCAAAATGTGCAGATGGAGCTCAGCCTCCGGCATCAAATTCATGAAATTACTCCAGAGAAATGCTGCTCACGGGAAAAATACCCCCAGCATCTGTTTTGGAGCAGAGGGAAATTTGAATGTGGAGTAATATTCCAGCTAAAGATGTGCATGCCTCAAATTGGTGGTTAGCCTCCCTCCTTGCAGCGCTTCTCTGGTAGAAGGACGATTCCTGTTTGTAGCCATTTCCCAGCCAATGGGCCCTGAGGAGAGGAAAAAGCACATTTTGGTAACAGAGGGACCTGCCAGCAGGGTCAGGAGTGGATATTTTGGAAATATCAACGCCTGTTGAAGGAGTAGGAAGGGAAAGGGAGGCTGGATGGTATTGGGGCATTTCAGAAATCAAATAGAAGGCTTCAGGTTTTTAAAAAACCCACACAGATGACCCAGGAAACTGACAGAGATGTTTCATCTTCTTACAAGCAGGTCTGACTTCAAAGTGCAGCAGCATGCCAGCAGAAATTGCCATGGGGCTGTGTTATGCCCATGCTTAGGATGCTCTACAAGTAGAATTTGTAACTTTTGCAACAGTCAATTGCAATGTGAATTGTGGCTAATGTGCTCTACTGTTATCAAGTGCTCCACGTGGCTCTCCTCAGGTCTTATGGTGTGAACTGTGGCCTTCAGAATGCTCAGCCAGAATTTTGTTGACTGGTTAAACTAAATAAAAGATTTCTGTATGGGTATAATTGCAACTACAGTTATGAGCTTCAGTTGACCAGGACTTGAATTTTTGTTTTAATTGAAGTACTCAGTGAGAACATCTAGTTTAAAGTTCATTTACTAGCAATGTGATACTTGACAAAAGTGTCTTACTGTAAAACTGCTTGTGAAGTTATGACTTTTAATTCCAAAACAGTAGGTTTTGCTTTGAAGGTGTTTGCTGCCTGATTGCTGGTTTTCCTTACTGCTAGTAAGGAGTAGATGAATACTGAAAGGGTCTCTAGTTTGCCTCAGGGATCATTTGACTGATTTGCAGTATTACAATACCAGATCATCATCAGAGAGTTTTTGTCCACTGCAGCCAAAAGGTCCAGATTCCAAACCTCATGGAAAAGTACTGTTACAGGGCACTGCTGTGGTCTAGACTTGAATAAGAGAAAAACTGCAGAAAAAAAACCCAGTTTAAACATGTTTTGGTTGTGGGTTTTTTTTTGTTTGTTTGCTTTTGGTTTTGTTGATTTCTTTGATGATGACTGTTCTTCGGGCTGTTGCAGGCATGCTTGATAGATTGCAAGCCATGTTCCTGTGTGAGAGGGACCATCCATCTCAGAGGAGGAGGAGGTTCATTTCTGTACATATTGCAGTGTAATACATGACAAACAGGCTGCAGTGTCATAGCACTGGCTCCTGGCACTACTTGAACCAGTCTGACAGCCTAAGTGGCTGAATTGTACATCCTTTGAAATGACACTGCTTTTAAGAATTGTATCAGAGGACTGAGAAACTGCAGAAAGGTGTTTAAGGTTCATGTGGCCAGAGCTGTCTGAAAGGCAGTGGTGCCCACTCTGCCGCTGGAGGAGAGGATTTCTGTGCATGGGTCCTTTTAGAGAGGGCCTGGGGTGCTGCTGAGCACTGAGCAGCAGCACAGGGCCCTTCAGTGCCTGCCACAGTCACTGCATATTGATGTGAAGCAAGTATCCATTAAACCTGACCTCCAAGTGGTGTGAGTTAAGTGGGAAGTTAAACCTTGCCCCCAAATTTGACCAGGCTCCATGGAAACCTAACATACTTTTTTAATTTTTCCAGTGGTTTAATTTCCTTTTTATTTCCGTAGCAATGGATTCTTGAGAATCCAGACATGCCAGAGTGCTGGCAGTTTACCTAGACTTTAACCAAATCTTTATTCTCGCAGTACTGAGCAAGCAGAGAACACAAGAACTGAGTAAACAAGGCGTAACTGATCTATAAATGTTGTAAACAAATATTTAAAGAGTGGGTTTTAATGTATGGAGGATCCTTTAAACTTGTTTTATTTTTTTGTTATACACTTAGTATTTCTTTAAAGAGATAAAATCTTACTTTCATTAAATAGTTGCCATTTTCATTTTTCTTCAGGTAGGTGCTTGTTGTAGCCTGGCTCCCAGGTATCACAGGTGATAAGTACAGCAAAATGCAAGTATGACTGTTGTTCAGGCTAATGTTTTATTTCCTGTGCTCCAAAGGGAAAGTAATTTAAAAAAAAAGAAAAAAATCTTGTGAAATATTGCACAGACTCACAACAATATTTTTCTTTCACAAAGGAGTATTTATATAAATTCTTTTCTTTAAAAAGATGCATTGAAGCAGGCCAAGGGGTTTATTTTGGCTGAGGCCTCCTGTCATACAGCCACCCAAAATAAGCTGCTTATGCATTTCAGAGAGTGCTGTGTCTTGTGCCCAGGGTTACTGGGAGTTGAGGCAGCCCCTGGTGTCAGTGCCTGGCTGCAAAACCTGTCTGGGGCTTTTCTGCTCCTTGGCGCTTTGGCTTCAGGTTATCTGGGACCTCAGCTCAGCCTCTGGTTAACCTTTACAGCATTGCTTCTCATCCCAAACTGCTAGAAATATGACAAAAATACCAGGAATTTTCTTTAAGGCCTGGAGGAGATATGTCAGCCTTTCTGGTGGCTCTGTGATAACAGCATGGGTCTGTTTTTGCAGGCTGTTCTGCCCTTGCAGGCTGCTGGAGCCCTCTCTGCTCCGTGTCAGGCTGGGTGTCAGTGACTTTTTCAGCCAGAGTCTGCAGGGGTCAGGGTGGAGACATCTCCTGCAGGGATAAGGAGTCTTTGAGTCTCCTCTCTTTATGACCCACATGTCCTGGCTTTTGTTTTTCTCCGTGCCTGAATGTGGCAGGAGGTGCTGCTGCCACACAGGAGCAGAGGCTCAGGGAAGAGTCTGGCTCAGAGGCCAGAGCTTTATCACAGAACAATTCACATCTTTAAAGCACATCCAGTCCATGCTCTAAACAGTATTTCTCCAGTTATCTTTGGTTGGGTAAAGTCATTGTCAGCCCCACAAACTTCAAGGATTCTCCCTCATTTCCCAATGGAAATTACTCCAAACCATTTGGGAGCCAGAATTAGAAAACCAGTTAGTACAGAGTCTGTGCTGGTGACCACACACCTGAGACTGGTTCAGCCAGGGGGCATGCAGGGGTCTGGAAGCTGGTTTTGGAGTGTCCAAATGAGAAACTTTAGGATATAAAATGGAGTATTCCTGCCAGTGGTTTGGTATATTGTGATGTGTCTCTAAAAGCCTAATGTCTCAACAAGGAATTTACGAAGAAGATGGACAGGAAAAAAGCTTGTGGAGAAAAAATATATTTTCAAACAGAGAAAGTTCTTTAGAAGGGCTATATTAGATGGACAAAGAGCTGTGTATGCAAGAGAGATGGCAGCTTCAGCTAAAAGCCACCACAATGAGCTCAATGAGATTGGAAGGTGTTGACACCCCTGAGCTGGCAGGGGGTGGAAAAAGACAGACATGCATCAAACTCATTTAACTCATTTTCCAATGTTTAAGTCCAGTTCAGATTTTTAGGTGGTTTATTTTTCGTTGAGTTTTTGGTTGGCTTTTTTTTTGTGTTTTTTTTTTTTTTTTTCTTTGTGGTTTGTTTTGGTTTTTTGTGGTTTTTTTGGTGGGTTTTTTTCCACCCCCCCTTCTCGTTGGCTGTTTGGGTTTTCTCCCTGCCAGGCAGCTTTCCCCGAGCAGCCGGCGCATCCCTGCAGCCCCGCGGAGCGCTCAGCACCGCGGACAGCGCCCGGAGCCGCCCGGCTGGGAGGCGCGCTCGGGTGTGTGTGTGTGTCTGTGGGACGTTTGGGTGTTGCACACATCCTTTAATCCAGAGGGCTCATTAACTCTTTTAAGAGCTCTCTCATTTGGTGGAGGAATTTCCAGAAAATGAGGCGGAGGCGCTGCGTGGTTAAGCAGCAGGGAGATGGGGAGGGATGTTCTGTGTGATCCCGGTCGGAATGGAAGGCTCTAGAGGGAGAGCCTGTTTCCCAGAAGATATTCCCACCGACCTTTCTCTTCAGCTCCAGATGAAGCCTCATGCCCTGCCTTCTCAGGGCTTTTCTGGTACCTGTCACCTGTCCAAACACTGTGCATCCAACTATCAATGATCCTGGTGGCTTCCCAACCACTTGGGATATTCTGTGATGCTCACAGCTGTGTCACATGTGTAGCAGTCCCATAGCCACAAATGGTTAATACCATTTTATTTAAACCTTTCACTCTGAGAGTCTCATAAAGACCAATTCATTTGCCTTTCAGAACGAGAGGAGAAAGTATTTTAACCCCAGTTTTATTTCACAGAGACCTGAAAAGAGAAGGAAAGAGAAGAAAATGGAAATCATCACACAGGAACGTCCCTTTTTTTTTGGATCTTGCTGTTCTGTGTCCATTCAGGGTCACCTCTACACTTCCCATAAAGCAGTTTTTATTGCAGCCTGGGCTTACAGGGCTTTTTTTCTTCTTCCTCAAAAAGCCACCAACAAGCAGTCTCCAGGCAAATCCTCTTTAGTAGGCAGCTGCACAGAAGAGATAACTCAGGTCGAGGACTACAATAGAAATGTGAGAAGAGCTTTCCCACCTCAGCTCCCACCTTACACTCAGTGGATGCTGATCAAAACCCATGAGGGACTTGTTTCCAGCCAGCCGAGACCCCTCAAAAGGCAGAGCTTACCTGGCTGTTTGATTTGAACTGCGGATTCTCCCTTCTTCTGTGTTACAGTGTGAGCTCCCCACCGTGTTTCAGACTGTTTGCTCTGGGGCCTGAGGCCACATCATGAATCTTGCAGTACAGTTTGTGCAGTATTTTAACTTGGAACTTCTAAGCCCTTTGACATGTGGTGGAAAATAAATGGGTAGGCCATGCTGTGTGGGTTCCTCTGTAGATCTTTGCATGGAGGAGTGTGATGCCAGTGTGTGAAAGAAAATATCAGGAGGAGAGCGCGTAACTAAGGACTGGGAGGTCATGACTGGATCAGCCTAGCCAAGGAAATGCCAGTGGGAGAAAGGTGCTGGAATACACAGATGATTTTTCTGGGTGTGCCTGTGAAATCCCTGGCTGGGGTATGTGCTGTGCTGGTGCCCCCAGTCACAGAGGGCTCAGCTCCCTCCTTCCAGTGCAGCCCCTCTGGCTGGGAGAAGAAGGGTGAAGAGTTTTGGGGGTTGGCTTACAAGCCTGAGTTGTTTGGAGTGGTTTTTGTCTCCCAGGAGAATGAAAGGTCCCTTCCACAGTAGAGATGGAGAGGAAAAGCTGGGATGGGATTGAAGGGAAGAGGGGTCATGCTGTGGAACAGTGTGAGCCAGGCTGGCAGCTCTCCTAGAGTGGAAGAATCATTATCCTCACCCTCAGGAATAAAAAGGTGCTGCTGATGGTGGGCAACCCCACCCACCCAGGATGGCCTGGACCTTAGGAACCATCCTTTATTCTCTCTCCTCTCCCACAGACCCCAACCCTCACAGCCCCTGCTTGCCCCCCTCTCCACTTGCCCCCTGCTAGCCTTGCTTTCCCATCCCTCTGCTGGGCTCCAGCTGTGCTGCTTTCATCCCCATCCTCTCCCTCTTTAAAGGCAGCCCCCCGTGTCCATGGCAGCTCTCCTGGCTTTTCCAGAGGACAAGGGCCGGTACCCTCCATCTCTGGGCACTCTTGCCATGGGGGCTCAAGTTCCAGGCTCCAGCCAGCCTGGGCTTTCAGCAGCTCCTCTCTGATCTCCTGTGTGCTTTGGGATGCTGGGGGTGCAGAATGCCTGGGGACAGCATTTCTATCCTCCCAGGAAGCATTTCCATCCTCCCAGGAGCCCGAGTCCCTGTGGTGGAGGGGGAGCCCCGGCAGCTGTGAGCACTCCTTGGCAGCCGGAGGGTGGCACGTTGTGTACACAAGAGTGTGTGAGCTCAGTCAAACTCCACAAACAAGGATAAGAGCAGAGCTAGGACGTAATCAGTGCTCAAATATAGCAACTCAAGGTCTCCTGGGAGTGACACAAGCGAAACAGAGAGGCAAAGCAGGTGTCTCAGCCCCTGTGGCTTTCACTTCCCCTTACCTTGGCTTCTCAGCAGTGAGGCTGGTGCTAGCCCCAGGGCCAAATTTAGACTTGAGACAGCAAACCAGCCTGTCACAGGCAGCCTTGTTGCTGTGCAGGGCAGGAGCCTTACTGTGCCCTGTGTGGTGACATGTCCAGAGCCATGCAGGTCCCTCACCTCTGGCACGTTACCCACCTCCTCCCCATGTCCATTGCTGCCTCAAAAGCAGCCAAGCCTGATCCCAGCTGGCAGGTTGGAGTAGCCTTGTAGCTGGCTCAGGAACCAAGAGCTGGGGGCTGTAGCCCCTTTCTTGGCCTCTCTGACAGCTCTGGGCACAGCTTACACGTGGGGGAAAGACTGGGCTGGTGAGGCATGACATGGGCCACGGTGGCTGCAGTCTCTCTGAGTCCCTGGAAGATGTTATGGGGAAGGTTTCCACTGCCCAGCAGTGTGTGCTTCTTCTCCCCTCCCGGGGGAGAAAACCTACACTATGAAAAAATGGAAAATTCATCCCCTCCCGGGTGGGGTTTGGCTTTCTGAGTTAACATGGGGCTGACAGGGGGTTATGCTTGTTTTTCCCACTGATAAATTGTTGCTTTTCTGAGCAACAAAAAGATGGGCTGGGAGAGATGGCTCAGGCTCCTGGGCTGTCCCAGACATGGCTCTGCATGAGGAGAGCCACCTGTAGCTCTCTCTAGGCTTGGGCATAGCTTGGGATGAGTTATCTGTGTGTCAGACATGGCCTGAGAAAATGGAAAGGGAAAAGCCAGGGCCAGGCTTGGAGCTCTCCTAGGGCTGGATCTCAGCAGAAACTGGCTTGTGCCTCAGGTAGGGACCACCAGAATGTCAGCAGTCCCAGGAGAAGACCCTTTCTGTTGAAGAGATTGCACATGTTTGGTTTCCTGCTGTCACAGCAGCAGCGTGGGTGGCAGGGCCCCTGGCCATTGGGGCCATCCTGTTGCCCTGGAGGAGAGGCCAGGCTTCCTGAGGAGTTGGAGCCACAAGGGAAAATGTTTGGGAACAGGAGCCTCCAGGTCACAGCAAAGCCAGGACACCTGGGGGCTGTCAGCATCCCGTGCAGCACATCCCTCTCCCTGCATCCATCAGCTGGGCTGGCTGCTTTCACCTGGGGGAGGCACAGCAGGGCTTGTGGCTGCAAACAGCTGCTCTCTCAACAGCCTTTTCTGACTCAAAACAGCAGCTTTGTGAGAGGACACAGCAGCTAAAATGGGATGAGGTTGGAGGGCCAGGTGCAGCATGAAAGATTTCACAGTGTCCCAGGTGCTGATAGTGATAACAAAAGGAGAGAGAAGCCTGCTGCATCCTCCTGCCCACGCACTTGGACTTCCAGCCAAGCACCTAAAGCAGGTTTTTCCTGGGTGTGTGAGTGAGTGGGCCCTGGGATACCCCCTTTCTGCAAGGTGCTTTGGTCCCCATCTTCCTCCTCTTCTCCCCTTTTGCCAGTAGACAGCATGGCAACTGAAGCTTCCTCTCTGCACCTGAGAAAAGGAATTTCCCCCTTGCTTTCCTGCACTCCTACACCCCACAGAAACTCTCCTGCCCTGCTTTTGTGCTCTGGCCTGAGCACCAGCAGGTAGGGGTAGGTAGGTGGAGGCCATAGCCAGCATGGAGCCCATGGCAGAAGACTCTGCTCCAGCTCCATCCATCCCTGTGAGGGTGGTGACCTGCAGGGTTTGACACAGACACACCAGGCAGCCTGGCTGGGCTGGGTGAGGGTCTCTGAGCAGAGCTGTTGTACGGTGCCTTCAAACCCCCAGCTCTTGGGGAAGCTGGGGGTGACTTGCAAGCCAAATGCCACACACCAGCAAAATCCTGTGTGTGCTGCTGTTTCCCTGGCCCAGCTCAGTGATGGACCAGGATCCCAGCACCAGCTGAGCACCTGCCACTGGAGAGGTGTCCTGCAATGGGGTCTGTGGCTCACCTGCTCCATGCACAGCCCTCCTGTGCTGTTTCCCAGGCCTGTGAGTGCCCAGTGCCACCCACAGCATGAGCTGCTTGTGCTCATCCCCATCCCATCCCGGGCAGCCTGAGGCAGCTGGGTGTCAGGGTGGGGATGTGCCCATCCACCCTGGAGGAGCAATTTGTCGGTGAACCTGCTTAGGATGGTTCTGAGCTGTTCACAGAGCATCTCAGTAACCAATCTGAAAAATCAATGTGTGGTCCCCAGAGGGGCTTGCTCTTTTAGGAATGTGGAATAGCCCAATGGGTGATCCTACGAAAAGGTCCCTGTCATGCCAGGAGGGGTTGTACTCCCATGTCTGAGTAACAGAGAACAAGGGATGGAATGAATAACTTGTTCCTTGGCCAGCACCTGTGTTTTGCAACAGGAAAGGACTCTTTGAAGGGAAGTCAGAGCTTTTCACGGAGTTTGGCAGCTGTGGATGGCAGACATGGTGCATCTGATGGAGTTCACGGTGCTGGCTGAGCCTCTTGAGTGCTTTGTCCCATCTTGGGTGCCAGTACCCCGGTGTTCCTGGCTGGACCAGCACTTGGGACCCCAGGAGCTGCCTCTCAGCTGTGCAGGGGAGTCAGCTCTGGTGCTGAGGAGCAGCTCAGTTGCTCTCTGAGAGTTCTGCAGTGCAAAATTCCTGAGAGCCAGCGATCCCTGCGAGGCAGCAGCACGCTGGAGACACCACAGCAAGGTCAGACTAAACATCAGCTCTGTGCCAGCTTGTTGACTTCTTGTCCTGGAGGAAAAGATCCTGAAAAGGCCTTGAGGAAGCAGTGAGGGGAGGCTCCATGCCAGGATGGGATCCTTGCCCCAGCCCTTCTGGAGAGGCCCTGGCTGGGAGCTCCCAGCTGCTTGCAGTGCTCACTGTCCCCACGTGCATCCCCAGGCTTGTGGGACTTGGGCATACATCCCAGAAAAGGGAAAAATCCCTAAGGTTCTGCTGCAGCTCCAGAGGCACATCATGTTTTGGGGTGCTGCAGAGGCTGTGTCCCAAGGAGGCAAGGATAGCTCTAACCCCTCTCCTGGGCTGGCATCCCAAACTGTGCCTGCCCTTCTCGGGATGGGGCCTGGCCCTGCTGGAACTGTGGGCATCGCTCCTGCGGCAGGGCCTGCTGGGGCAGCTCCTGCTCACCCTCACATTTAGGGCCATCAGTTAAAGTGGGCCAAAAATAATGAAGAATGGGGTTTACTGAGCTGCTGTTTGCTGTTCCCAGGCTGGAAGGGGTTAGTCCAGTTGTGAAAGCACAGGACACTCTGTGGTGTCCGAGAGAAACTGCGTGTAGTGCTTTCACAGAAGTGTCTCTCCTGCCACACTCATTGCCAAATCAACCCAAATCAACCTCATCTTTTAGGCTCACTAATCTCGGTCACTGCCCTGGAAACCTGATCAAATATTCCTGTCCATTTCTACCCCTTTGCCTGGTTTCCATGGCAGAACTTCTCCCCTTTTACCACAGCAGGCAGGACTCTCTGGTCTGCATTCCTTCTTAAACATACAGCACAGGAACCAACAAGTCCATATGGCCTGGCACTAGCAAGGAAGGTTCTAATATCTCTTTTAATAATCTTTAAGCTAAATGCCACAAGGCAGAATGGATAGAAAGAAAGAAAAAAAATCCAGCCTACAAGCCTATAGCCATATCCCGTGTCTGCAGATTACCTTAGGAAATACTTTGTTAAAAGCCTCCAAAAGTTCAAATCAATTTTTGGTGGTTTTTTTAGTCACTTTTTGGCTGACTCAGCTGACCATTCTGTTGAGTTTGTGAGATGATGGCATTTGCTCTGCAGCAGGTGTTCCAGGCTGCAGTCAGTGGGTTTATGAATTTTCTAAATGTGTCTTTGCTTATCCTTTATTTTTGCCTTTGGAGATTTGCCAGGTACGGGTTTATGGTTCTACAGTTCTGTAAGCTGGTGGGCAAGCTTTTGGAAGTCTCAGCACAAATTGCTGGCATAAATTGGCCCATTTAATTCTGTCTCCAACTTGAAAATATTTTTTCTCTTGGAAAAGTGGCATTAAACCAGAAAAGAAGGTTGAAGTTCTAGCCCATCCTGCAAGAGGAAGGAGGATGGACAGTTTCTGTGTTTGGGAGATAGTTTGGCTGTTTCTTTCTTCAAAAGCAGACACAAATACCTGCAACTTTGGCAGACTTGAGGTTCTTTTTTTTAAAATTTTATTCTATTTAGGAAATTAGATCTTGATTGTTCTCATTTTCCTGGAAGACTTTTGGCACAATTCAAGCAAGGGGAAAAAACCAAGAACAACCAAGAACTACCAAGAGGCTCAAAAATATTTTAGTCAAACAAACAATTTCAAACATCTATGTTTTATGTTGGTTCTTTTTAGCAGCTGTTTGTCTCCAGATGTCTGGCAAGTGGTGACAAGAAGCACTTTATGTGAAAATTCAGAGAGTGGTCACAGCTTCAGCCAGCAATGGACAAGTTTTCCATCTCTGCTTATCTTTACCTGATCATCTTCCTGAGGGAAACAGGAGTGAGACAGGAGAGCTTAGGGTTAGCAGATTGTGCAAGGAGAACTCAATTCAGGATTAAACAGCAAATATATATTTAAAAATCTCTATTTAAGAAAAAATCCCAAACCCCAGTCCCTTTTCATCTACTGTGGGGGTTTTACATTACCAGAAAGCAAAAGATCCACAACACCTGAAACTCAGCAGAACCACAAATTGCCTGTGACCTTTTGGAAATCACAAGAGATTGTCACCCCTTGACTGTGTGCTAGAAATATTGCAAAAGGCTGATTCTCTGCAAAGGAAGAGACCTTTTTCTACCTGGGGAGGACAATTCAGCTTAGCTGGCATGGATTGTCTCTTGGGAAGGATTGAAATTTTCTTTGGAAAACCTTGTGCCAGTTGGATCACTGGCTTTGTCCAGCTGAGGACGTTTTGCAAAACATGAATGGAGATTTAGTTGTTAAAACTTTGTGGGGAAAAGGGAGACAGCTGCATTGCTGCTCTTGGTCTTGGAAAAAAGAGGAAATTGCAATTGTGTGCAGCTGGGCTCAGGGTTGCCCCTATAATTGTATTCATAATTTGTTTTCCAGAATAAAAAGTTAATTACTCCTTATGTGGCTTGGAAAGTAGTAAGAGTAGGATGCATGGAAGTTAAATGGGTGTGACCTCTCAAAAAATTGTCTGCCAGCAGGAAAGCAAATGCTAAAGGAAAAATAATGAGGTTTAAAAAAGGGAAATATTTAAATTAAAAAAAAAATAGGAAAAGGAAATCCCCATTAGTAACACAGTTTGGGCCATCAAACAATATCCTCAAAGTTTATTCTTTGGTTGAAGACAACCTTGTTCTTTCTGTCTCTTTTTCTGGGCCATCACAAGATGCCCAGGAGCTGTGATGTGCCTGGCCAGGCTGTGTGTCTGTCCTGGGGCAATCAGCCTGCATGAACCAGAACTGAGCCCAGGTTAAAGAACAGCAGCGTTTTTGGCCTTGAGAAGCAGAGCACCTCATTGCCCTGACCCCTCCTGCATCTTGCCAAAGGGACTGAGGGATTCTGTGGGCTGTGCAGGCTCCCTGTTGCACTGCCTGATCCCTGGGAGAGCAGCTCCAACCCTGCCCCGTCCTCCCTGCCGGTCCTCCCCATGTGAGGCTACTCCACTGTGCATACGAAAATAGCTTGGATGTCCCAGTTTGTTATTCCTCCTGAGCAGATGAGAGGGTTGGAGGCCGATCAGAGCAGAGGAGTCTCCTGGTGAGTTCATTCTTCAAAAGCCCGTGACGGCTGCTTCTCGTTAGGGCTTGCTCTGGTGCCAGGAGAAAAGAAGAATTCTCTCTGGATTCATGAGCACGTCCCTTCACTGCTGTCCTGGAGTGGCTGCAGCTGCTCTGCTCTTGGGGTTTTTCAGACACAGCAATCTCTGTGCTGTTTGGGCTGCAGGGGATGCTGGCAGCTGGAGATGAGGGCTGGGAGCAGCGCGAGCTCCCAGCTGTGCAGAGCAGCAGGGCCATGCACTGACCTCCCCAGCAGTGCCAGGGTGCAGGCAATGCTCCTGTCACAGGCGCTGTGATGCATCAAAGAGCAATTGGAGCATCCAGGGGGCTCCTAAACAGCTTTGCTCTTCCTCATCCCAAAAGCCTCAGCTGAAAGCCCCCCAAGAAGTGTCTGGAGTCAGCGTGTTTGGTTCAACATTGAAGGTTTAAAACTGCAGTGAGCTGTGCTGTGGGCTGGGGGCACACAGGAACTGCTCGCTGCCCCTGTCATCCTTGCTGGTTGCTCCAGGGTTGTGGTGAATCCCTCAGGGTGGCTGAGGAGCATTGCCAGGCCAGCCTAAGGAAGCAGCCCCGCATCAGAGAACCTTGCTGCTGGCTGCAGAGTGTTTCCCACAGATGTAAAGACTATTTCTGGTTGTACGACTTGCTGCTGCTCTGAATCAATAAAATAACTTACACCCATCAGCAAATAAATAACTTACAACTATCAGGCCTTTCCAAACCAGGTGCTGAAAGGTGTTGCATTTTGAGCCCCTTGGAAAAGGGTCACTGGTAAATGGGGCAGGAGGGAGCAATGGGTTTTGCAGGGGGCAGCCCCAACCTCTATTTTTAGTAACTCACTTTGAAAGTTCATTGCTGATTGTGAATTATTTCTGTGCTGTGGCTTCTGTAATGACTGTGTAACCAGTTTTGCTGGCTCATGGTAGCAGTAATGATCACAATGCACAGAGTGAGACATTTAAATGTGATGCAGCAGAAGAGAATTTGCCTAACTGTATCAGTGGCTCTAAAAATGTCTAAAAGGGCATCTTTATTTATGGCCACTCCATCTGCAGGAACTCCACCTGCTCCAGCACTTTCTTTGGGTCTCAGTATGCTCTGGTGGACAAAGCACCCATCCCACACCCCTGGGCCCTGCTGTCCTGAGCTGGCACATCAGCAGCAGCCACTGATGGCTGCTACTGCACCAGCCAGGCTGCAGAACATTTCTGCATCTCCTTCTTCATGGTTGTCAGCTCTTGGGGTTTAACATTTTATTATTATTATTTGCTAAATTCTCGGATCAGCCCCTCAAAAATGTTTTGGTGTATGGCTGGAACAGAGTCCAGTTCAAAGAGATGCTCAAGTGCAAACAATGGCACCACAACAGGACATGGAGTGTTTCCCTTCAATGTAACTACTTCACTGGGATCTGCCAAAAGAAGCTATTCTAGCAATACCATAAAATATGTTTGCATTTTTTAGATGCTCTTGTCTGGTCTCATAAAGAGCAGCTCTTCTGCTTAGTGCTCTCTCATTAATGGCTCTGGCCTTAGAAAAATTCTTGTTCAGTGTCATCATTCAGACCATGATGTTGACCATTAGCTGGTCTCTGCTCAGTACCCTCTTACCAAGTTCAAATTTCCTACTGACAGTGTGTGCAAGCTTCTGCATGTGTTTTCATAACAAATCAGAGAGGCTCACGTTACTGAAATGTGCTGTTCAGCACCTTTGGAAGAACCCTCTGAAGTCCACTGGGACCAGAAGAGTGGGATTGCTCCTGGCCTGCAATGCAGAGAACTGTCAGGGAGAGTTTTAGCTATTCCCAGCAGTTTTATCTCAGTTTTTCCCTCACTGGCAGACTCCAAGGGTTGGATGGGCTGGATTGATGAGGCTTTACCTGCAGACAGCGGCAGGTTCAGTGACCTCAGGATCTGCTCTTTCTTTCTCCACACGTCTGTGCTCAGGCTGGGTTATTGACTCTCTTTTGGGATCTCCCATTACTAGCACACCCTCTGGGGCCTTGCAGCTTGCTGAGGAGGTGGCCCAAAAACTTTTAGGAGCTCCTGAATCCACATAGGAGGTATGCTCCTCTGAGGGCAGTTGCATTATGCATCACTTGTTGTTGCTGCTGGCTGCTACTGCAGAGAACAGGTTCCAAGTGCTGTGGGTTCACCTGCCCCAAACTGCACACGTTGCGTCCCATGAAGAGGGTGCCAATGGATCAATGGGCCAGAGAACCAGCAGAGATAATGAACCCCAGCCAGGCCTTCCCTTACTGCCCCTATTAATTCAGTCAAGGGGCCATTTTCCTCCTTCCCTGTTCTTGTGGAGATGTTAATTAGTGTTAGTCTTCAATACACAATGAAATGTCCTTTCTGGGCAGACAGGGTAACATCTTGTTGCAAATAAGTAAACCTGTTCAGATGATGTAAAAGCAGCTTTTCCAGCCAAACCATTAGCAATGGCTAAGTGTGTCCAAGCTGTGGTGGCAGCCAGATGCTGCTATTAAAGCTCTAAACCTTTAAACCACAGCGAGCTCCTTGCTGCACAAATGTTCTGGTGAGAATGAGAATGAGAATCAGGGTTTGCGAACTTCTCTTTCACTGAAATTAGCATGATAAACTGATGGAAGACATTGGCCTGTTCTGTGGGACAAACACCTACCCCCAGGGCAGGGCACTCACTACAATATTTCTGCTTGCTCCTGTGCAGCATTGCTTTATGGTAGGCGTCAGTGTCATGCTAGACACCAAACCTACAAACAAGACTCAGTTGTGAATGCTCCTGTTGATAAAGCAGCTCTACAGCCACATTTGAAACTTGCTCTGCAGCCCTCTCTTCAAGCAGAAGGCCAGGTTACAGCCCAGTGGCACTGAGCACCCAGTGTCCATGTGCCAGGCCAGGCCAGCAGCTCAGGTTTGTGGCAATCATGAAGACCCTCTCACACAAAGCACTCCTCAGTCACAACCAGAATTCTCTTTCCTGAAGGTACCAGGTACGAGTGAGATTTTTGGGAAAAGATGGACAACACAGGACCCCCTCTGACAGGCCACACAGTTATCCCAGCAGAGGTGTTGAGTACCCCACTCCAGAGCTTCATTAAAGTGTTAACAATTGAATAATTTTTCTTATCAACTACTTAAAAATTGCTTTTGCTTTCTGAAAAATAACAACATGCAACAAGAACAAATCACCAGGCTGAGCCTTCCCTCTGTTTACCATTCAGTTCTCAGTGAGTTACAGATTAAGCCCACCACATTTGCCCACAGCTTCCTTAGTGGATGGATCTGAAACTCACATGTGCAGGCAGCAAATGAGCTGGGGGTACCAGACAGAGATGTGTCAGGACCACAGTGACTGACACAGTGCAGAACTGGTTTGAGCCCAGGAACAGCCTATCCTGAGCATTTCTGCAGGACCTGCAGGCTCAGGGT
This sequence comes from Melozone crissalis, assembly GCF_028551555.1. Lineage (NCBI taxonomy): Eukaryota > Metazoa > Chordata > Aves > Passeriformes > Passerellidae > Melozone > Melozone crissalis. The sequence continues at coordinate 14,359,430 of NW_026535786.1, read as the reverse complement.
ACTCCTGCATTACTGGTTACCTGGATACAAAGCCACATCCTGCTCCCAAAACCAGTTCCACTTGGAAGCATTGGTATTAGAGGACACTGCTCTGTTTGTGACACCTTCCACAGCACAAGGGTGGGAATTTAACAACCTTCCTTGCTACCCCCCTCAAAAATAGGAGAGGAATGAACTGTGGTGGATGGGAGGAATGAAGGAGAAGAAGCTCTGGTACCTACATCTTCCCTGGAGCAAGGACTTCTCACAACAGCTTGGTGAAAGTGTTGAGCATGCAGTAACATTCGGAGTTTTGCTGCTCTTGTGCTAACCACACTGTAATGGAAAGCAGTCCTGCCACATCTGGATGAGGAATCTGGTTTTCAAGGGAAGCACAGCTGAGAAAGGCTTCAAACAGGATCTGATGGACCGATTAAAAACAGATGCTGTGCTGGCAGACAGGCTGCTGTGGATCATCTGATACAATCCCCTTCCCCTCGTTTCTGTACATAATGTCCTTCCAAGCAAAGCCACCTCCTCCACAGCTATGTCTAAATTGCATTAGGAATCTTGGCATTTTTTCAGTTATACACATTGAGAATGGTTTTGCCATTTAAAATATTTCAGGGGGACTGTAGAACCAAGCAGTAGACTGCTTATCAGAAATCCACCTGGTACTCACAGAGGCAGAGGCCATGCTGCAGAGGGCTCAGGGCTGCAGCATTTTAATCCCTGCAGTCCTTAACCTTTACACAGCACTCTCCCCCTTCTCCTGGAGGAGGGAGCTGTATCAGCTCTGGAACCAGAGAGGAGCACCCTCCCCACCACCTCACACACTGCTTTAATTTTAAGCACATGAGCAAAGAAGGCTCTGTATCTCATACTAGGGCATGAAACATCCTCTCATTTCACTTTGGAAGGGCACAGCCCCTTGCAGCAGGTTTGCTTGCCTCTACCTGCTCCAGTATTTCCAGTATGGCTCAGGGCTGCTTTAGCTCACGCCCATCCTCACCCTGGCCTAGCACAGGACACTGCACACTGCCAGTCTCTGTACTCAGTTGTTCATCCCTCTAATTTGGGGATTATTACTTCCCTAGGGAGACTGAAGATAATCCAGTCAGCCAGTTGCTGTAGGAGTACTGGCCATATATTGGTGTTAGTCCTCCCTGGCACTGGAGGATCACAAATTGAATTGTTCCAGGTAGTTCTCTTCTTTCCCTCTTCCCCAAATACAGCTGAAACAATTCCCTTACTCTCCCAAGACTGCACTTGCTAACAGAAGTCACTGGGATCAGTTCCTATTTAGCCAGAATCAACATAGTCAGGAATTCCTGTATTACCCTTAGAGGTGCAAACAAATTTCAGACCAGGACTAGCTGGTTGCTTGGTCACAAATGTAACAGAAGATTCATCCCAGAGAGGCCAAGGAAAGGGGATAACTCCTTTTGCTCTTGTTTTTCACTTTGACAGGGGAGAAGGGCTGGTATCAGCTTGCTGAATAGCAGAACCATCTAAATTGATTTCACATGGAGTGTCTGCTCTCAGCAGCAGGATGCTAATCTCGTGCAGCCCTGCAGCCACAGGAGTGAGGACAAGGCCTCCTTCACTGCAAAGCTGAGGCAACAGAGGCAGCTGCAGTAGAAAAAATGGGTTCAGGCAACCACTGGGGAAGAGATGCCCAGGAAACTCAGCAGCTCTGTTTTCATCCTCAGGTTTTTGTGAGCAGGAGAGCACAGGAAAAAAGAACAGTTCAGGTTGAAGTGTACATAGCAAACCAGGCACAAGAACAGGTTGTGCAGAGAATCTGTGGATGCCCCATCCCTGGAAGTGTTCAAGGCCAGGTTGGATGGGGCTTTGAACACCCTGGTCTAGTGGAAGGTGTCCTTGCCCATGGCAGGGAGGATGGAACTAGATGATCTTTTAGGTCACTTCCAACCCAAACCATCCTGTGACTCTATGAATTCACCCTGGCTCAAAGGCCTGTAGACATTCTGACTTCACCCACGAGTTCTTGCCACTCCCCAACAGCATCCAGCTGAGCAATCAGTACAACACTCAACAAGAGCAGCAGCCACCAGCTAATTTATCTGTCACTGCCTTGGCAAGTGCTACAAACTCAGCCTGGGCAAATGAGAACAGGAAAGCCCAGACACTGACTCACCTGTGCATGGTCAGACTTAGGACATTTAATGGCAATGCCACTGAGAGAACACAGATCTGTCAGAACAGGGTGGCCAAGGAGGGCCTGAGCACCACAGCTCAGTTTTACTGACAGTACTGCTGCCACTCTACCACTGTAACACCTCGGGCCACACTGAGGTGAATGATGACCCTCACAATTACACCAATACACTTCTCTGAGGAGAGTCCCCTTTCTGAGCCTGCAGATGGTGTAAGATGGCTTTAAGCAAGACAACAAACCCTGCATCAGAACTTTGAATTCTGCAGTGGGTAGGGATGATAAAATGAACAGACTGCCTCCCTGGCCACCTTCCAGAGGAAAGCATTGTGTCCACCCTTAACTAGGGCAGGCCAGTGTTTATCATTGCCTAGAACAAATGCAGCTCAGCTGGTTTAATGCAGTTTTTTGCATCTTAGAATTAAGCAATGAAACATTTTAATAGCAGTGAATATCCTGAGCATTTCAATGATTCGGGTTTCTTCACTGTCACATTACTTTTTCAAATATCTCAATTAAAAACATAAAACTGGTAAATTGTCACAGCTCCAGACTGATTGGAAAGGGCAGGATCTTTGCAGCACAATGCAGGTCTGTCTTGCCACTGAGATTTGCAAGACTTGGGTAAAAAAATGAGATTTAAAGCAAAGTCTTTCAAGGGAAAAATATACACAATAAGATGCACAGTGCCAAAATCTCCTTTCTGCTCTGCAAGTGCTCTGGAGGCACATTCACACTTCACTGAGCCAAATAATTTCTGAAAATGACTGCACGTTTGGAAAACGTGCAGACTGAGTCCCAACAAGAACTGCTTAGGTTTTATGACTCTGAGCCATCTGTGAGCTAAAGGGACAGAAAACATCTAAAAACTGTCAAGCTGAGAGTTTGGTTTCCACAATAAGCTCTGAATCACCTTTAATCTGCCCATTAAGCGCTCGCAGGCAATTCTGCAGCAGCCCCACTGGAAAAGCCAGGGGTGTGAAAAACAGCAGATGGTTCACGGGGGTGGAAAGCTGCACAAATCGTTAGAGAAGCATGGAAAATTCAGGGCTGGCTATAAAAGTCACTGGGCAAGGGCAGCTGTGAACAGCCAGGTGAAAAGGGGCGGGAGGGACACGTGGTGCCTGCTCTGTACAGACTGCTGCTTTTTCTTTGCCCAAAGCCACCAGGGCAGTGCTGAATCAATCCCATGTGAACAGACCATAAGGTGCACTGCTCCCCAGTATTAGCACCAAGGGAGTTTTCCATTGCGCTGGAGTTTCCAGGTTTTAGCAGCACCTTGGATGTGATTATGGAATCACTTCAGGACCCTGAGGGACACTTGGAAAGCAAACCCACTTGCTTTTTATATGTTGTATATTCACAACTGTTACAGCCCAGGCAAGTGATTACTGTAATCTGTGACTGACATAGCAACAGATATCCCAATATGTGAGGATACGTGCAGGATAAACACAACACTGAGCCAGGAGGCAAAGGTGGGAAACAAAAGGAACTCAGTATGGCCTGTCTTAGACCACACTCCAAACTCTCTGACTGCAAACAGAAATCATGACATGCAATTAGATGACCAAGAAAGAATTTTTTTCCCTGCTTATCCCATCAGTTTACAGTATCTTTAAACAAGACAGGGGTATAATTTCCAACCAGCTCAACAGGCATGAATAGCCACCTCCTAGGAGATCTCACAATGACTTCTGCTAATGCTTAAATAAGGCAGTTATTGCAGAAGTGGAAATTAATTTTGGTAAACAGAGAGTAGCAGATACAAGTTGGAGCAGGAAAGCAGCTAGAATCAAATAATGAAAATCATACCATCATTTTCACATTCAGTAGTGTTGTGACATTCTTCCTACCAAGGATTTAGTTCTTCTGCACTTGGGTCTGCCATCCCTGATTATGTTTTACAAGGGAGCCTTCTCCCTCCTCCTTTAGCTTTCCATGGGCAGCTCTGAAACACTTTTCACCTCCAGTTCCTCAAGTAACCTGTGGCTAAGCTCTCTGGCACATGTCATGAGTGTAACAGGAAATCAGAGGGACTCTGATACCTCCAAGAAACAATCTCTGCCACCAGAGGCTGGGATTGGAGCCACCATTTCCCCTCCCCTACAAGCCCAGTTTAGGCAGATGGCATCCACTTATACCAACATACCTGGCCATGGCAAAGGAGAACATAAATGAGTACAGTTAGAGAAAAGAAACCACAAATGCTTTTCAGTTTTATTCTTACTGGGAGGGTAGTGGCATCCTGACATGGTCCTTCACATCATCCAATGAAAACTGACAGGGACTTTTTCAAGGCTCCTAGCAGTTTGTGGGACTAAATCCTGGAGTAATGTTGGCTTGGCTGTAGTGCTCTGTCAGCCTGCAGACATGGCATTCCCAATTCCAGATAGTTTTGCTGGGTCAAGACTAAAGTAATCAGTACTAACAGAAAGGGAAAGTAATCAGATGTGAAACACAGACCACATGATGAGTGATGTGTCAGGCTGGTACTACACAATACTTGTACAGACCAGTCAGAAATGGGTATTACAAACAGAGCTGGAAAATAGTAATAGTTAAAAATATGATCAAGTGCTTTTGATGGATTTCCCAGAAAAGAGAAAGTCTCTTCAGAAAAATAATGTAACAGCTTCAAAAAACAACGATAACAGCAGCAATAACAACAAAACAAACAAACAAATGCATCTAGTGATCTTTAAATCAGCTTTTCCATTGGATAAATATATTTGAAATAGTCGTACAGTTCACAGTGGCATAAAGTTCTCTGATTGCTTGAGTGCTTGAAAATATCTCATCAGTAAAAAAATACCAGAGCTGGGGGAGGAAAACCCTCTCTCTGAATTCTGTACATGGGTAAATGCACAGGTTTTGGCAGGCATCAGGTCACTGGATCCATGGGGAACTGGCAGCATCACAGGACTGCAGATCACAAGTCAGGGGATGGAGGATAAGAGGAATAGTAAGGCCCATTTTCCTGCAATGAGAACAGAACAAGCAGTTGAACAGAAGCCTTCTCCAATACACCTTGTTGCAGTGACAGTGTCACAGAGGCACAAATAATTAGATATTAGGTTTTGTTTTCCCTGGGTACAGTGAGTGCCACAAGTCACCCAGGAGAGGACTGTGCTGCTAAACAAGCAAACACAGGCCTTGCTTTTGCCTGTGTTTTAAGCATAAGCAGGAGGTGCAAGTTAAACTTTTGCCATTAAGCCAAGGCTGTGACACCAGGAAGCCACGGATGTTGGTACAACCAGTGACTCAGACACAGCTACTAATTAATGCAGACACACAGCTCTGGCTACTCCTTTGGAGTTACATCACATAGTCTTTGGAAGGATTTTGCCAACGCAAGCCACATTCATGCCACCATTTGGTTAGAGACCTGAGGAGCAGAAGGGAAGAGGAAGAAAGTCCTATACAAAGGCAGGACACTTTTCTACTGTTCCATTTTTCCCTGCTGTTTTTGTTTTTTTTTTTTTTTTTTTACTTTTCCTGAATGCTTTGTTAGCATGTGGGGCAGGGAAGACAAAACACAGCTACCATTTCTTTTTCCAGTCAGTATAAGGTGTGCAGCAGCTAACACAAATTTCATCTTGTCCACAGGCTGTTAGTGTGTTATATTACAGTTCTTGGCTGAAGAAGGGTAGGCTGCCTTTTATGCAACAGGAGACTGCTCTAATGGGGAAGCAGCCCTCCTTCTTAGCCAAGCCCTCTGCTTGGGGTGATGTAGACAAAAAATTCAGGGAATCATTACTCACAGAACAACACAGACTCTCCAGAAACCTTCCCTCTTCCTTCTCCCCATTCTTAAGGTGTGGAAGTCAGTGCCCTTAAAGACTTGCAGACCAGAAGGGGAGCAGCACAAGGGCTGCTCTTAGGGCAGAGTTTCATGGTGGCCACAGGCAGTCACTTACCCTGGCGTCGTACTCGAGCACGAAAGGGGGAAGGTCAATCTGTTCGGGGGGTATGGCTGTGAACAACTGCTGAAGGCTTTCCACATAGTGGAGTTTGTCCTTTAGCCCTGAGACTGTAAAGGTTGTGAAAAACCATGCTGAGACCTGAAAATAAAACCCAAAAAAAAGCAATTAACAAGGCGCTGCTTCAAAATCTTCAAGTTCAATGTAATACTCCACAGTGAATCAGGCTCGAGTTGAACTTGAAACACTAAAATCATTGCCATAACACAACAAGATCAGGAAATATGCACCACCAATTGCTGGCAAGCAGTGTCTTGAGAGCTTCAAGCTGGTGTTTTCTGACTCTACACTCCTCCCCAAATGTCAGCTTAAGGTCCCTTTTTCCAGTCTTAGAGTGACAGCTATTCTGCTATTTTTCCTCAAAACCCCATCAGGATAGTGGCATGTTTTCACTCCAAGCTTAGCCAGTTCAGAAAATTACCTATTTGACTCTGTCAGAAGGATTTTCAACCCTTTACATTCAAGTCTTCACTTGAAAGAAAGGCCAAATAGAGTGAGAGAAAGGGAGACTTTTGGCTTTTCAAAGATTGTACTGAAATCTCCCTCCCGCTTTGGGTTGTCTGAGTGAGCTTTTGTTTTACCACCTTTTTTATCAAAGCCTTATTAATTAAACTCTACAAGAATAAGCCTATCAACTTATTCTACAAGATTTTACTCTAAATAGTCACACCTCTGTTTTGGGTACAAAGAGGATAGGGAATTTTTGTTTTTGAAGACCAGTAAGACAGCAATCTAACCCTGCTTAGATTGACTGCACAAGCTTTAGGTTTTCAATCCACCTTCTCCAAAATTAAGTACTGTATTACTTATTGTTTATTTCTTTTCTATTCTTTTCCTGGCAGACTGAAGGAAAAGAAAAAACCTGTTCTACAGGTCACAAATGCTTATAGTAGGGATCAATCACATGTTCCTGAGCAACCAGATCTTCCTGACTCTTCTTCAGCCAGAGGTCAGAGCAGATGACCTCCAGGGTCCTTTCCAACCTTGACCATCCTGTCATTCTGTTTGATAATTTTGCTTTGACTGCAGGAAGTTAACAAAAAGAAGCAACACTGCAAGAAAAGCCTTGAGGAAAGCAAGAGTTTAAAATAAACTCTAAGATTAAGTCAATAAAAATGATCTGTCTGAATACAACATTAAAGAGAAAGTCAATTCCTAAAAACTGTCCTGGAATTACTGTGCTGTCTCCTCAGAACAGCTTATTTTAATGAGAAAGGAACAATGAAAAAGAGAAAAGGAGGTAAAGAACACGACAGAACATTTGGAATAAATTAATCAGTTTAAGGGAAAAATTAGAGATTTATGTTAGCAGAAAGCAGGGAGACAGATTTTACTGGCATCCATTATTGTTCTAACAAGACCTCTTATGAGTGACACTAAGTGAGAGATTAATGAGTGAAAAATACCTTCTCAATCTTGCAACAAAGTAGCATGGATTTCAAGGTGTGTTACGAATAACACTCATTAAACATAATTGCTATGGATGTTTAATGCATAAAATCCTAATAGGGGATATTTTTGCAGCCATCACAAAAACTGCTGTTGGGAAAAGTGTTTTTCCTTTTTCCCCTCCTTCCTCTCACTATACAAGCCACTGCAGCTTGGCATTACTCAGGAGCACAGAGAGAAGGGAGAGGGGCAGAAATATTTCTGGAGAATTTTTCTATTACCTCTATTCTTGATAATCACAGGTTATAGAAACAGTAATACAAGGGCAGCTCTATTTTCTTACTGGTAACAGGACATGGAACTTTAAATTAAATTAAACTTTTAATGCACTGAAAGTAGAGGAAGTTGTACCAGAGCAGCCAAAGAAAGTTAAAAATCAAGAAGACATGTGCTGAAGTTTCCCTTCATTTTTCTTCTCCTGATATTCTGAATCTAAATAGAAGGCTGTCAGAATCACTCTGCCAAGCTATAAACCCACAGTTAAATGTATGAGGTGTCTCCCACAAAAAGCCAGTAACACAGATTAGCTGTGTCTCTAATCTCATAATTTGGGCATACCACAAAGAGAAATTTACTAAAACCTGGGAAATTTTATTCCAATTGGAAGGAGGTTGTGTAGAGAAAACCTAAGTGATTTGCAGCAACCCTTCCACCGACGTCTGATCTCAAGAAACTGCTTTTAGGACCATTACAGAAAAACAAACCAAAAATTGTTCATGATAAATACAAAGAGTGTGATGATTATGAGTATCTAATTTGAGTCTTTGGGTATGTTTCAGCTGTGAAACATTCTTGATTCACAGCCAGTAATGAAAACAGAATTACTCTGGCTGAGACTGTTTCAGATCCAGCAATTTATAGTTCAGTTCAGAATGCAAGCTCTGAAAAAGTTTATTTGGAGAGCTCTCAGAAGAGAGGAGCTGAGAGGATTCACATAAAAATGCCTCCAAAAGCCCTTTATTTATCTATCAGCAGCTTTATCAAAACCAAGTAGGAGGAATTTGGGATGCATGAGTACAAAGGAACTTGTGATGGCACTTCATGGGTGCCTTGATCTGAGGCCTCGCAGCAGAGTGCTCATGCAGCAAGAGCCACTCCAACCTACAAAACTGCTGACATCTATGCTGTGATTTCATGACAAGCACAGCTCCATTTCACAGATCACAGGAACAATCAAAGCATGAGGAAAGGCAGGAGCACTGTACAGAAATGTGTGCACAGTGGCTCACCCTGCTTCATTTCCTCTGTGCTTTAGGACAACTGCTGAACCTTCCCTCCATGTATTCTGGACAGGCCATTACCCTCAGAACCGCACAGTTTACAACAGGTTCACACCTAGAAACCAAACAAAGAATCATTGTTGGCACCATAAAGTACATGGAGAACTCTGCTGGTTTTCTAAGGACATGATTTTCCAGAAGACATGATGAAAAGCCTTTTGATCCCTTTTAGCCCATAAATCAGCAGAAGTGACTCTAACAGATGGCAGCCATCCACTGTGCCAGGATTCAGCCCTGCTGTGAAAGGGACAATTTATACCAGACATTTAAGATCTGTGTATGAGGGTGATGTGTTTGGGAAGTCATGTGAATGTACAGAACTTCCTCCTGAATGTGAGGCATGGGATATTTCCTACTACTTGGAGGGAGGGAGGGAGGGAGGGAAGGAAGGAAGGAAAGGAAGGAAGGAAAGGAAGGAAGGAAAGGAAGGAAGGAAAGGAAGGAAGGAAGGAAGGAAGGAAGGAATCCAAATAGGAAGATGAATGTGCCAAACATTTTGGAAGAAATTTGAAGCTTTTGAGCTAGCAATCTTCAATGGGGACAAGAGTCCTGAAAGAGCCAAAAAAAAAGGAGGAGAGAAAAATCATTCCCTCTTAGCAGCCATCTTCTTCACCATGCTTTCTGCTGCATATTCCCCATCATGTTGCATAAGCTGATTGTCCATGCAACAGTCAGAAGCAATCCTGCTTGCCTTCCAGTTATAGAAAAGACTGTCAGAAAGACATGGATACACATTCTCTTTTACCTCCAGCTGTGCTGCCAGAATAGGATACAAACCAATACTATTTCCAGCAAGTTAGAGAACTCTGTGTCTCTCACCCTCCCTGCTTCCCACCAACCATCTGTTTTGCCTACAGATCTGCTGAGTCCCACTGCAGTTTCCAAAGGGACAGACAAGATGGCAACAGACACCAGTGAGGATGAGTTGTCATCCTCCAACAACAAGAAAAATATTTCTCAACTAAATAGAAAGGCATGGGAAGAGAGAAGGGGGGGTGAAGTGCTGCTGAGAATCTAAAACACTAGTACTTCCTAGGTTCAGCTTTTCCACTCAACTCTGTGACCTTAGTAATGCTCTGTGCCAGCTTCTACATTTTTATGAGCATCAGAGCTGGAAGGTCTAATTCTAGGACACAGACCTCTGATCTGTATCCTGCGAGAGTAACAAATAACCTAACAGAAACTGGAACCTACACTGCTGGGATGCCTCAGTCTTATCTCCATAAAAACAAGGAAGCTCCAAGTCTCATGGTGTCCCAGCTGTGCACAGGCAAAAAAAAAGACTCTTTGGAAATTTAGCAGTCAAATAAATTCTTGCTGAACATGTGCAAACAGATGTGTTTTTCCAGGCATATAATTTTCTCAGATTTGATTAATGTCAGCAAAAAGCAGAATAAACACAGAGGTTAATCTGATGTGAACATGGAGGATCAGATTTCTGTTTTAACTGGACAAACAAAAATTCTAGGAAGGGCTGCTGCTGCCACTTAGTCAACCTGAAGTACTCATACTGCTGCACTAGGAGTAGTGGATGTGAGGTCCAGAAGGGAACCAGCTCCATCTTCTGTTGCCCCACACAGATCCCAGCCAAGGGTAATAGCTTAGTGCATGACAAGTTCAGTTTTTTTGTCTCCTGATGGATTAACAGGATTTTTTCTGCACTCCATCAAAGGCATTCTTCTCACCTTTCTTTGCTGCTCTCCACTGTAACCCTGACTAATCCCACTGCTGCCTGAGACTGCTCTCTGCCCCTCCCAGGGCAGCTCTGAAGTGACACACAGGACACACGTGGTACCTCTTGTGGTGAAAGAAAAGGTGAAACTGCTAGGAGATGAACTACACTAAAAAGAATTCCCTGAGTGTTTGGTCATGGTTTGTGACCCTGCCAGCAGGAAAAATGACAAGATGTTTCCCTTTTGAAGAGACACAATTCAAAGCTTCCACCTCTCTCTGGTAAGAGCACAGACAGCGTGCACAGCACTGGGGTTCAGCTATCACAAAGGCTGGAAGACTGCAGCCAGACCAAAGATGGGATGAATTTCAAGTTCTAACAGTGGATCCAGAAGATACTGCCTAATTTTGGGAATCTTCTGTACATCTCCATGTTCTCCATGCTACAGGCTTAAGTGCTACTCCACCAACATGCAAGATACATTTTTCTTTTGGAAGATTTACCTTACCTTTGAACGAAATGTTGGGTGGACAAAATACAATGCCTTCAAGTTCCTCTTGTACCTGGTTTAGAGAAGGAAAAAAAAATTTAAAAGTGAATTCTAACTAAAGTCATCTACACAAAATAACTGTCAAAAGAGACCATTTTTCTTAAGTGTCTGTGATGTAATTTTATAAAGTTAGATCTCATGTAAGGGCAGACACCAAAAAGCAAATGTAAAGGGAAAAGAAATTTTTTTTTTAAAAAGCAGAATGGTTACTTTTCAGTTAAAGACATGACAGCCTTCAGTCTTTCAAGTAGGAAGTGAAAGAAAGTTAAGGACAAATTTTGACTGCCACTGTTACCCAAACCTCTCCTCTCACAACCAGGAACACACTTTAACAAGGCCAGGCTCCAAAAGCTCCAGCTCTGGATTGTGACAGACAAAACAAGCAGAGTGCCTCCCTAAGAGCTCCAGAGGGAGACTGCAGAGGACAGAACTTCTGGTTAAAAAGATGGACTTGAAAAGGAAAGAAAACACCTCTTCCTTCTTCTTGCCTTTGTTAGTTATTTGGGTCTTTGTCCCAGCCAAACTCTCTCAGAAATAAATGGGAAATCAGATACAGGGAATGACAAATATTTGCATAGCACAGAGGAAGACTGGAACATGTTCTTTTCTATTGACACTCACTTGGCATCAACAACATCATAGAGTTTCTTCAGGAAGTTTGAGTCTAGTTGATTGTAATCATTTGTGAGTGTATGGAAGTACACCAAGACATATTCCTTCACTGCAATATGATCCATGACATGGATGAAATACAGAAGAGCCTGAGGCAGAAAGAAACAAAATTTATATTTGCAAAGAACTCTTTCACAGTTGCACTACATCTTAATATACTTCTCCTATTTCATCTAAAAATCAGGAATCATGAGCCTGGATGGCATTGCATTTCAGCTACAAAAGCAAGGCCAACATTCCAAGTCTTCAACCTGACTGTAATAACTTGGAAGTCTTTTGTCTATCTGACCTCACAGATGGAGATACATTCTTGCTATTTCCCTGAAAAACTACATTTAACTCATTATGTTTCACTCTTTACATCTTGGCAGTTATAGAAGCATGGTAACTCTCCTTCTTCTTGAGAAGAAAAAGGAGTTCATACTAGCCCTGTTTTTTCTAAAAATTGCCTAATTAAAATGTGTCAGCCCAATGCACACATAGCTCTCTAAGGGTTTACATTTTCATCTGCCTATATAAATACTTTCCAGTTAACATCTTAAGTCCTACAAATGATGTTTCCAGCATTAAAGCTGAATTACCCTTACAATCAGACTTTTCCATCCAAAACATTCATATGTAACCTACACAACTCTAGTTTTACAGAGCCTTACCTTCTCCATGTCTATCAATGTCACAGGGATATTCCTTCCAACCACCACCATCACAGTGCGGCCACAGTTATCTACACCTACAAAAGAAATAAAGATGTCTCAACTTCTCTCAGCCATGCCAGGTTTTGTAGCTGGGCCCTTTCAATCCAGGGAGAAAGAGCCTCAGCTCACAACTTTTGCAATGCATCTGGTTTCCAGCAGAGGAAATATGATTAGTTACTGCTCTCACTATAACAGTACCTATTCTGATTAAAAAACCCATGTATCTGAGAAATTTAAGGACTGCAATTTTATGTTGCCTGTGTACTCTATATTTACTTAAATATCAAATAATAACATGGTTTTTATGTTCACTTCACTTGCAATTCTACCACCAAAGCAAAATGTTTCGTAGAAACCAGGCTCTGAACTCCAATGCACAGATTCCCAGAGCATGCCTCATGGACCTCCTGCAGCTCACAGAGCCTTGTCTAAGGCAAACAAAAGAATTGAAATTTGCAGCTACTGAGCAGAAGGCATCACACAACCTCGGTATTTACACAAAGATAGAGGTAAGCTCTGGATTTTCATGAGGCCTAACAGATAGCCAAAGTGCTGAACAGATTCTCTCCAGAAACACAGCTATGCTTCCAACATGACCTATTGTATAGGCAAGTCCAAAGAAAATAATTTTATTTCATAGGTCAGTCATCAGTACCCCAAACTTACCTGTCTGGTACAAAGCTTTAAGGGAAGCAATGTCAGAGAGGTCTTCAGCTCTTGCCTGACACAGCCAGCGATTATAACTAGAAAGTCAAAAACATCTGGTCAGATCTAATCCCCCTTTGGATTAGCAGTATAAGCCTGAAGAGGTATATGGGAAGGGAAGGACAAACAAGCTTTTTCTGACTGAGCCCTCTCTGAGGTTGCTGTTTTCTGACCTATGGAACAACTATAAAGTTTTTAAAGAAAGAAGTGTTAAAGAATATAATTTAGTGTTTTAGTTGCATACCTAATGATTTTCACTTGGGCAATTAATACATATTAATATATATCAACTGGTAACTGTAGAGGCATTGCATTTGGGCTGAAAATATCTCAGAGGTTTTTCCATCTAAATATGTCAGTATTTAAAAGACAGGAAAAAAAAGAAAATTTCCTTTAAAAGCCTAGATGTTGAAGACAACTATGCAACAACCAGTTTCACTAACAACTTAGTGCCTCATCTGACAAAACAAGCCAACACTGAGCCTTGAGAGGTGTCCAGCATGGAATTACCTTCTAGAGAAGTGATCATGCACATTAAGGTTACCAGGGCAGGGAGGGGGAGAAAGCCTGAGCCTTCTTTTATTTATCAAATGGAAGAAAAGTGTTTTGCTATCTGCGCAGAGCCTCAGGAACAAGTGGGCAGTATCAAAAGCAGATGATCCCACTACTAAAAGTGGTGACAAAACAGTGACATCTTGTGGCAAACAGGTAAGGCAGCTGGCTGGATGCATTGGGTGTGCTAAAGGGTTCATCACAAGCTTCCCTCTTTCTCTTACTGCCCCATCCCTTCTCCCTTCAGGCCAAAGAGGCTACTACATCAATCCAGGGTGACACCAGGCTTTACCTGTATTTGCTTGCTGGAAGATGAGGCTTTGCAGATAAACAAAGCTATCATTCATAAGGGTTGGTCCTAACTAACACAAATATTCACATGAACAAGCAAATTCTCACTTCCTCTGGTGCTGTTTCTGCAGAGCTGCCTCTGACAACTGTCCCTGAAGGATGAGGCGCCTCTGTTTATCAACGTCCCCCTCCATGCGGGCAAAAGCATGGGACCCAATGAAAGACAGATCTGCCTCCAGACCCTCTTCATCTGAAGCATCTGCAGTGGAAACAAAGATGGCATCAAATGTTTGGGCTGTGCACAGGACAGCAATGCTGCTGATGAATTGGTACATGTCCCAGTGAAACAACACAGTCATTGTGCTACAGACTAACACAAAGCCCCCGAGGTACCTGATGTGGCTCTGACACCTCACCAGTACCACTGGCAGATCACAGCAGTGATTGAGAACCACTGCCTTAAAGTGCTGGTTTGCCTGGAAACTAACTGGGAAGTCTAGTAATCAGTGATAACAAAGGGTTTACTTTCCCAAAAAACAAGTTCTGGAGAGAGTGCTTCAGCTTTACTTGAGCTTTACAATCATCCTACTTCTCAAAAAGGGAAAAATTAGTGCCCAGAGGCACAGATGCTGCAGCTAAATTTAAATTATTAAATTTAGAAGCTGTAATGTAGAAAGGGCCCATTTCTTGTATCACTGACACTTCCTGAACAAATGCTGTAGTGATCTGAGTGTAGCTATTTTCATAGTATTGTTTACAACACAATTGGGTGATGAAATAGAAGAGCACAGGCTCAATTCCTGGTGACAATACCAGAATGCTCCACTGAATTGATGTCACCCAGGCATGTTGCTAAGACTTCTAGCATTGTCTCTCTGGGCAATCTAGACAGGAACTGAGTTTCCCCTTTTAGCATTACATGCTATAGTAGCAATGGAACAAGAGTGCAGGACTCCTCTATACAACTATGCAAATCCAGTAATTTCACAAATTATTAGCTAGTGGTTGAATACCTCACACTGATCACACTGTGATCAGCCACAGCAGCAAATATCAAATATTCATATCCCAAATGGCTATGCAAAAGCAGAAAATTGAAATTAATTCCCAGTTATCTGCTTTGGATGGTTTAAGGCTCTAAAACTTGCACATCACTGCTCAACAAGTAAGGCAGAATGTGTCTGTCAGTTAATATATTAAATTGTTTTGCTACACGTATCTCACCTCCACCCTGACATCTAGGCAACCTCTTTACAAAGAGACTTTCACTGAACTTTGATAGCCACCTCCAAGTACTGTTCTCTGGGTTCCTCTAGTTATTTTATATGTTTTAGGGAGTTTCTGCTAGTTTTCATTGCCCATTTACTAGATGGATGCACTGTATCCCTGCTGTATCAATACAATTGTATCATTTGAGACAACACTTGCTAATACATAACACTTTGCTAATACACAAGACAGACCATTAACCATAATACCTTTTTCAATTAGGGGTTGCACCAGATTCTGCAAGAACACCTTCAAAGTTCCTAATAACTTTGGGGAAAATTTACAAAGGGAATGAATCCCCCACCTGTTCCACCAAGAAAGGAAAAGACAGAACAGCTCTACTGCAGTTACTGCTGGGGAACACAAGAAGCCAACGAGGCAGCTTGAGAACTGGAATCATTGTAACCTGACTTAGGTGAATTGAGGTAGGAAAACATTTCTCTCCTTCCTTTTCTGTTTTTTCCCACTGACTTTCCCAGAGAGACACTTATTCCCAAGTCCAGCTCCACACTCACCATCTGGAACACCTGGCTTTTCAGTGATCCTGATCTGCCTCTCCGGTACTACTGGCTCCCCTTCTGCATTGCCAATGTCTGCAGGGAGGTAAGGCAGGGACTGCACCTCTTCTTCCAACGACCTCGGGAAGTACAGAGGCAGCAACTTCTGGTAAGTGGCCTACAAATAACAAAAATGCATGAAGGGTCTATCACACATCCGTGCTCTTCACTTAAACGGTGTCTGCCTTTGTAGCAGGGAACTTGTCAGCAGCTTGGAGGCATAGTACTGCCTCCCTCAATGCTTAATTTGGGCTGGGAGTACTTTATCAGGTAATCTTGATAAAGGTTAACTTTTTGGGTTTTTTTGCCACACTGGCAAATGACTTTGAGAGGACTTTGCTAAAACCTGCACGAATTCAGGTAGATTGCAGATACTTTAGCTTTGTAATGAAGTTAAAATATGCACAGACAACAGATTTTTGAGCAAATGTTGCTTATGCTAAAATGTACCACTATGTAGACCACCTTTAGTGATCTGCCTGGGAGAAAAGAAAAAGCACCAGCCAAACAAGAAAATTCCCCGCCACGTGAAGGAAAATAGTGAAAATCTCTACAGAATGTATTACTTCATGGGGTTCTCTCAACTGATCAGCAGTTTTATGACCCCCAATGAATTAGTTATTTTCCTTATCCATATACCATAGAACCTGAGCACAGCATGGGTGTTCTGCTCAGAAAGAAGTTTGATGTACAAGGAAAGTCAATATTCAGATTGCCTGCATCTCTCAGAACACAGATCATTAAATGTCAAGTTTGCTATTCCAACAAGCCAGCAGGCTGCATTTCAGATGTTTGTTGGTGATCTGTAGGGAACCTGAAATGGCCCTCTTCAAGCAGATCTTTGTGTAAGGAGGAAACTTTGTGTGAGGAACTTCCTTTCTGGCTAACAGATAACATCCAGCACAATTGCATGCTATCACCTCCCCTACTGCTCCCTGTCCACAGCTCAGCAACACAGAAGACAGAAGCAGAAAGATTCTCAAGTGTCCATAGTGACTGCTAAGAGCATGAAGAGTTCTGGAAGAGGGGCTATGCTAAGAAGGAGGCAGAAGAATGCTGCAAGACCAAAAGTCTATGTGATCTGAAGGGGAAATCCAAATCCAGGTTTACTGCTGCACAGAAGATCAGTCATGCCCAGGAATTTTGGTGGAATGAATGCCAAGATACCTCTTCAAGCTCAGAGACAGCAAACACCACCTTCTCCAGAGTCTCTCCATGAACCTCCAGAAACCTCCTAACTGTGCCTGCAAGGAAGCAGATTAAAGGTAGTTAGCAAAACAGAAGGAGAAATCTACACACACAGCTACAAGTGAAGAACTCACAGTGTAGACAAGAGATACATCTCATACATCTCTCCTCATACTAAACAGCTCCATAGGCTGTAGGCAATGGAGTGGATTAAGTGGTCATTTAACAAACCAAATGGGTGGCTTGCCATATTGGAAGTACCATCTCCACTCTCTCCTGATGCTGACTTTAGAGACACACAAATACAGAATGAATCTCTCTCAATTTAGCTTACTAGGCATTCCTTAGACTGTGAAATGTGGTTCAAAGGCCTTGAAAAATCAAGCCAAATCCTTCCTTTGGAGTCCTGTGCAAACTGCTAAAACCAGGCATTCTTAAAACAAGCCACTGTGCCTAAAGTTATCAGCAAAGCAATATAAGGAAGCTACAGCAGAAGCTGGTTCAAGGCAGGGTCAGCAACACAAAACCTCTGGGGTCAGCTATGCCAAAAATATATAAAATTTCTATTTGTAAATCATGAGAGAAAGTGTCCAAACAAATTCGTTGGTACGGGAGTATTTTATCAATTATCACACAGACTTACAGAGACAACAGAAGATAGCAATAAAAGAAGTTATTTACAGAGAATGTTTTTTGGGAGCTCAAGAAACAGCAGAGGGGGAAAAAGGAGCTATTTTCAAATACTTCCTGTGTACTACTGTACACAAATTCCTGTGTAATCATGTTGACCTGCGACATTACACAACAAATGATTTGTGCAGTTTCACAGCAAACAGTTCTGAATGCATCTGAACATGTGAAAAAGCCAGAAGAGATGGGGGAAAATAGGAACCAGCATATACAAGAGTATATAATATTCTTGTTTGAGCACTTTTCTATATTTTCAGCCTAGGATGTTTTCTGATTTGTTTTCAGTGATCTTCATTTTTCCCTTAATATAGTTTCCTCTCAAGAACAAGGCAATTTGAAAAGTTTTAGCAATGCTTCTTAGTAAGAATTTCCATAAAACAAATAACAAGCATAAGAACCATTTCTCTTTGATTGTTCTGAACTGGCATATTTGATGGCTCTTATTCTGGGGACAGTGAACAGCTGATTCTTTTCACCATTCCCATGCCACTCATGAGTTTACAGACATCTATCACACTCCCCCTCAAGTCAGGTATATTCCAGTCTGAAAAAGCCTTGAGCTCATTTCACTATTTCTTGCTTTTTTCTTTTCTTGTTGACCTCCTAAACTTTTCTGTCTACTGTATTATTTCTGACTCTGCAGCTTTAAAGGGTGAACAAAGCACTGATTGATTGCAAAACATTCTTAATTTTGTTGTGTCTTACTCAGCTTGCTGTTTTTCATGGAAGTATTATCATCTCAATGTTTTGCTGCCTATAATCAGCCCATCATTTTGCATGTGAAGGCAGAAGCCTGTAGGAGTGGGTCAGTGGGGGAAGGATATCACTTTACATTTGGATGTGCTGATGACACTAAAACAGCAGATGAAATTCACTGTTGCTCTAATCTGCCTACAAGTATTTAACAGTAAGGCCTCATCTTGGCTCTTCTGAACAAACTTTTATTACCAGCAACCTCTGTTGCCTAATGTTTAGCATCTTTTCCAGATTATAAATTAATGCATTGAAAAATATAAGTTCCAGAACAGATTCCCATGGATCTTTACTGATGAAATCCCAGGAATCTTTACTGAGAAAAAGGATAATTTGTTTTTATCTTCCATTTTCTGATCAGCCATGGAATGCCTTGTCTTTTTACAGGCCCTAATGAACCACAGACCCCTAAAAAAGGTTTCTCCATTTCAAGAGCAGTCTGTCAGAGGTAAGTGACCTGCTGCCACCCAGTTTGTGCTGTTTTCCAACACACTTACGCAGCGCTATGTGGGTTGCATCCTCCAAGGGGTAGCATCTTTTCAGAGTATTAATGACACAAAATCCTACGGAGCACATTGCCTGTTCCCTGGAATCCAGAAAAAGAGAAACAAATGAATAGACAGCCAGCTGCAAACAGAAGTCTGTCAGGGCAGTAGGGAGCACCATTAATTTCTTTTCTGGCTCTAAACAGCAGTAATCCTCTTTCAGGTTTTTGCAGGAGGATTCTTCCCTGGCAAGATGCACACACCCTCATTAAACAGAGATGGAAAGAACCATTAATTATTCCCCACTGGTTCCTCTGGTGCTCATTTTCAGATTTCTCCTTCCACCTCAGTTATGCTGTTCCTACAGTTCCTCATATCCTGAATTAAGTTCTTCCCTCCAACTCCCTGCAATCCTTGCTCAAAATACTTTTGTTCCTGTTTAGGACTGACAGTAAGGAGAAGGAGGGAAAAAGAAGGTGCTTTTCAATACATACACACTCCTGTTTCTTCACCTGACCAATGATTTTGTTTTGTTAGAGGTCTGGACACAGGCCAATGTGGCTTACTCCATCTTAAGTATGATTAGACAACCACCAGAATGGAGTGACACACACTTTAGAACCAGTAAGATGATTCCAGCACCGAGCCATATTTTCAAAAGAGTAAAGCAGAGCTGTTGCAAACAGTAATCAAAGGAGTTTGAGCAAGCTCAAAGATGGTAGACAATTTCACAAGCATCAAAAGTTACTCTGGAAAACAGATTGACTGAAAGACACTCAGCATGCAGAAGTATAAGAATTTTAACATAGTTTTTAACATGTTTCAATCCAGGCCTGAATTTGCTAGTAACTTCTGAGGCAGAACAGAACTGGCACACGCTAAAAATCATAGCTGTAATCTTGAGCTTGAAACAGTTACTATTGGGTCACAGACATATTTTATGAAAAATCCTTTCATTAGGATCTTTTCTCCTGAGAAGCTGCGAGGCTCAGGAACAAAATGTAAACAATAATTATCTGCTGCTGTGGAATGCAACAAGTGGATCTTTGATTGGTCTCATGTGGTTGTTTTTAATTAATGGCCAATCACTGTGAGCTGGCTCAGACTCTCTGGTCAGTCACAAGATTTTATTATCATTCTTTTCTTTTCTATTCCTTCCTAGCCTTCTGATGAAATCCTTTCTTCTATTCTTTTAGTATAGTTTTAATACATCATTTTCTTTTAATATAATATATATCATAAAAGAATAAATCAGCCTTCTGAAACATGGAGTCAGATCCTCATCTCTTCCCTCATCCTGGGACCCCTGCGAACACCACCACAAATATTGCACTGCAACACAAAGTCCAACCTTGGAAGAATTGATCTTCCCAACCCTAAAAAATTGTTAGGTATGCTTTCTGACACTGCTCTTCCTCAGGTGTATTTTGTGACTGCTACCACTACAACAGCTGCCACAGGAGAAGAACAGAACACAGAAAAATAGGAAGAAAACCCCTCTTAGTTAAGAGGAAGTAGAAAATACCGCAGACGGAAGGGGAAAAAACTACAAACCTAGATCCTGCAACTGTAGATTTAAAAGTAACCTTATAACCTAACTCGGAATTTTAGCTGCCTGTTGCACAAGGGCAGAGAAGCCAAACACACAGACACAGCAGTCAGATCTGCCTGTGGGTGTGTCCCCATGGCTGCAGACACACATGGAGCTGCTGCTGGAGCAAGCTCCAGCACCGAACCCAAAGCAATTATTAATGTTTCTCCTTTGAAGAACCGAATGCTGCACAGATCCAGCTACCCCGTTTCAGGGCTTGAACCAGCTCAGATCTCTCTGTGCATTTTCCCTACACCACAGCAGAGATAAGCAAAGCACGAAGCACACGGTGAAGCCACTCCTGTTTTCATGTCCTTAACCAGACCCAGCAAACACGAGAAGACGCTCTCAGAGGTGAGATCTTTGTGCAGAGCCGGGTTTCCAGGCTGTGTGTCCCAGCTGGAGCCCGGTGTGGGCTGTGCTGTGCAGTGCAGTGCTTACTTGGCGAGCTGCAGGACGTTGCGGTAGCAGCTGTACAGGGAGCTCTCGGCCGCCGTGCGGTACCGGCTCTTGTACTTGGGGCCCACCGTGTGGATGATGAAACGCGCTGCCAGGTTAAACCCCTTCGTCAGCTTGGCCTCGCCTGTCCTGCAGCCTGCCACCAACAGAACAGCAGGGTGAGTGCACATGCCATGGCAAGAAAGGCACAAGTGTTCCAGCCCTTGTCTTCCTCCAGTCAGACAACTCCACTTCATACACAGAAGTCAGTGTTCTAGACATCAAATATTAAGGGTAACATCCGAACTCATACCAGCTGCTTAGCACCTAGTCAGGCTGAGGAAGTGAGAACTGTGCTTGTTCCTCTCAATTTTAAAATTTAAATTTAAAATTTTAATTTTAAATTCCTCTCAATTTTAAATTCCTCTCAATTTTAAATTTTAAAACTATGTGTATAAGGACTTACGAGATACTGCTACAAATTCTGTCTTAATTGCAGTGCTTACTACACTACTTACAGAGCAAAGGAAGAAATGATTTAGTAATGTGCAGAGAACAGATGCACAAGTATACCATACAGCAATAAAATTGGTTTGAGGAGACTGATTTGTGGATAAAGTGACCACAAGTCTCCTGAATCAAATAAACCAGTTGTTGGCAAAGCTATTAAAACTGAATAGATAATACATTTGTTTAATTTATGCTCTCAGAATGAGGTAGCTTGCTTTGTTTAGCATGTTTCTTCATGTCCACAAGGCAGACATATGATCCTCATGCAGCTCAAACTCTCTGGACAGACCAGTTGTCTAGTCTCAAGGAAAGGAAGTTCAAGCAATCCATGTAATTGTTCCATTCACAGCACCCTCCAGTTATACACTCTAGGGACAGATTCTGTGTTTGATGTCTGGTTTTCCTTTAGCATACAGAAGAAAAGTCTGCTAAACTTTCCCTTCTTCACCTAAATCTAGTACACTCCAGGTCTGGACAGCTGAAGAAGTACTTCTAGCCTCTCTCTTTCCCTACCCTCAAAGACAAGTGTTTTCCAACCTGCTTCCTTCTGCTTGTACTGCTGCACTCCAGCTTTCCGATCTGACTGAAAACCAGCATTTTCACTAGATTAGCTCTCATCCTGATTGCCTTTTAAGTTGCTGGTGGCCACAACAGGGAATGAGCCAGAAGAAGCAGCTGCAGGCAGCGTTCAGGCAGCAGTGCTGCAGCAGCTTGGCTTAAGCTGCCCACTGAACAGGTTAATGTTCATCTCTCCCACTCCACTCTTTCCTCAGAGTGCTCAGGCAAGCTAGCAACATGCATGAAAACGTATTTTATGGGAAGAGACACTCCAGGTTGAGAATCTTCCTCATCCAAAACTTCAAGAGTATCTTTTTA
This sequence comes from Melozone crissalis, assembly GCF_028551555.1. Taxonomy (NCBI): domain Eukaryota; kingdom Metazoa; phylum Chordata; class Aves; order Passeriformes; family Passerellidae; genus Melozone; species Melozone crissalis. Next base: position 14,337,066 of record NW_026535786.1, on the reverse strand, counting down.
ATGGCAACCACGCTGCTGTCTTGAAGCCCGCATCTTGTAACATTTTTGATCCAACAAATCACATCATTAGCTTCTATAGACCTCCACTGTGCTTCTTCTGGGTTAATCAGAAGGAAGAAAACACCATACTAAAACTAAGCATACTCTTCTGAATTCCTGCACAGCCTCTAAGACAGCTCAAGAGAGTGATTAAATAAGCACAATATGGAAAAAGGAAAGCCAAATCCAAAACAATGTATCAGATACTAAGTTACTTTTCTTCCTCTGCAGTCCCCTCACAACCAGCGAGGAGCAAGCAAAGGCCTGTAGGAAAAACTTGTGAAAAAACAATGAAGGCCAGTTTGATTGAGGAATACTTGTGAATTCAGTAGGGAAACCAATAAATTCAGGGAAGCAGATGTAGCATTGGTAAACTTTAGCTATACTCAGATCACTTCCCAAGGCATTCTGCCTGGAGATGTCTATACAACTTATAAAACCAAAATGAGCAGTATATATTACTCTTATTTTAAGTTACAAGATGAGGGGAGCTGCACAAGTCAAGGTCTGTGGCAAAACTGGGAACAAAGTCAAGATCCTATTTTTTATCTGATAAGATTTCAGCTTTTAGAATAGCTTTCTCAAGTTTAAAATGGAAAGTCTAAATTGTCTACATCATGTGTGTGGCAGAGAAAAAGCATCACCAGAGCTGTAAGTGCCACAAAAGGTCTTTATTAGACTGCAACATGTATTTGTTGATAAGCAAGCTTCTATCAATAGCACTTCATCTGCAAGCCTGCCCCTGGCTGTAGTATTTCTGCATTAACCAAAACTCATTCTGCTCCCAGGAACGTACAAGTTAGCTGAGCCTTAAAGAAGGCACAGGCCTTTGAAGAGTCAGCATGTCACATGCTTTCAGGTCATGATTTTTCTTGGAATCTATGAAATGTGAATATATACCAAGCAGCAGGAATAAAGCAGGAGAGACTTAACTGAAAATATATTTTACAGCTTCAGAACATAGACCATGCATTTTCCCTTTTTCAGCACATTCTCCAATGAAAAAATGTCAAGGCTAAGTGGGAAAGAGGGCAAAAAAGGAAGCAGAGATGACAAATGAATCCTAAACTGATTTTTTAACTAAGCTCTCCCTCTACTTCTGCTACTGTGACAAACACACTATGGGTGCTTAAATGCCAAATCTGTAACCCAGCCTCTCTTTCCTCCCCCACACAACATGTCAGTAGGGTGTCACAGAAGAACTGATTTCCATAAAACTCTTGGCACAAGATTAAAAGAGAAGTGTCTTCATAGGGAGTTGTGAACCTGCAGAATGCATTACAGGGAGAAGACACAGTGTTTTCACTGTGGTAGAAGACGCAAAACTACGCATAACTCAGCAGGGTAAAAGGGAATTTAAGAAGCTGAGCACAACAGCTCCCTACAGAGCTGACAGATCTCAGACTTTAGACTCCTTGAAATGCAGGCCCTCTCTTCCCACCTCTCAGTCCACACAAGAAACCCAAGTGTATTTTAGAAGAGTTTTGCGTATAATGTGGGGCCCTAACTATTCTAGAGCACCTATGGTATTTTAATTTCCACCCACAGCACACACTGACTTTTTGCTCTGTTATAAAATGGCTACTCTTCCTTCTGTTTAATTTTTAGGTTACTCAAAAAAAGCAAGCAAAGGATGATTTTATAGAAACAGGACTTCTATTCAATTGCAATTTAAGCTCCTGAGAGTTTATATTAGAAATATGGCTCTCCTATATCCATTTTGTTACTATGTAGGGAGACCAAGCTGTTATTCAGAGTGAGCAGTACCACACAGAGACCACAAAATTCAGTTCAGTACCATAGTTCCTAGAGATGTGAATTTTAATCTGTAAACCATATTAGACTTCTGTGTGACCTTGGATAACTATAAACTTTTGTTTGTCACACACAAAATAAGGAAACTATTATTCCCAGTGCCTGTTAGATGAAAAAAAAAGGCTGAGTATTCATCTCCCATTATCAGCAATAAACTCTGTTAATAAAGACTCTAGGAAAACCTCATCAATTTCTAGAACAGCCTTGCATTAAGGCTGCTCTTGTAGCTTTCCAATAAAGTCATTTGTTGTACACAAGAGACAAATGAACCAACCAACTTAAGAAGTCACAAAGACTTTATTTAGCCATGTAGTGTTTTATCAATCCATCTATTATTATTATATCTTTCTGAAAGGCTGCGTGTATATTAATATCCTGAAAGAAAGAGGATACACAAAGTGCATGGCGTAATCCACTTAATTTCTTCAATGGTGAACTTCAGTTTCTGTCTTTCATTATGTATACACAGTGAACAGGCTAAAATCTCAAGATGTGCAAGACTGCTCCCTTGAGCAAAAGCTCTGATAAGCTAACTGCTCAAAGTGGCTTCAGATAGCAATGGGAATTACTGTATCACAAAGTAAGGGCTCATAAAATCAAATATGTGCCACAGACTTTCAATTATCTGTAATGTGAGCAGCAAAAAGAGACTGGACTGGCAGGTGTTTCCCCCATTTTTTTCATGTTACTATCAGCTGTTGGGGGCTGGGAAAAGCTCTACCTTTTCTGTTTGTGCCCCAATCCTGATGTTTTGCACTATGCAAGGACAGGAGATTTCAATAAGATAAAAATGTCTCTGGTCACTTACCTTTGAGCTTCTGGAGCTCATCCTTCAGGTCAGGCCCAGCATGCATGAATATACTTTCAGACACAGGGTTCTTATCCGTGAGAGTCTCATTGCTAGTGTTGACGATGGCCGTGCAGTTCAGTAACGCCACATCTCCTTTCCTGAGGAAACAGTTCATTGCAGCCTGAATGTACAACTGAGCAGGATATTCTCAAATCAGTGCTGACAAGCAAGAAATGCCAAGTTCCAGGAAAGGCATTAACAGGACTCCAGTGCCCACACAGCACAGTGCACCCTGACGTGCTCACCAAGCCGAATTAGCTCTGGCCTCTCCCTGATGGAGACAGACTGCTTGCAAAACTCAGCCCCCCAAGAGTCCCAGCCCCAGCAGTAACTGGGGATGTTTGTAGAAAGGCAGTGTTGTTGTAGCTGTATGTAGGGCAGCTCAGGCAGCAAACATGCAAAGCAGCTTGTTAAACTGATGGCGTGCAACACTTCCAAAAACCCACATATTTTCTCTTGGGGATAAGAGGACGGTCCTTGTGTTATATTATTTTCAAAACTTAAACAACTTTTTCAATGTACTTCCTTTTTTTTTTGCAGACAGACTATCCATGGCACCTTACAACTGCTGTTCCTCAGACCACTGTGGGTCTAGAGTGATGCTGCAGCTGGACAAGTTCTCTTCTTTTTGCTCCCAAATGGTGAACCCTCAAGTTCATCATGTTCATTCTGCTGTCCAAAGATCAGACATGCAGAAGATAAACAAGTCACAGATGCATAAGAGACAATGGAGTAGCAGAACTTTGACCTGCTTTTTGTCACAGCAGCAGCCATCTGGGATTTTGGGATCAAAGAGCGTAGGAAGGGAAATAAAGATTCCCACGCACAGGGAGCAACTAAACTAACAGTTGAAATTGCACACATTTGCCCAAGCCATAAGAGATGTTTAACCTTTTACTCCTCTCTTTCTTTACTCTGTTTTACTCCTCTCTTTATTTAATTGAGTTCAGGAAATGCATGAAGAGTCCCATTTCCTGCATATATTAACCAGAGAGAGGTTCAGGCTGATCCCTGAATCTGCATCCCTGAGAAATCCTTCTCCCTTCACACTGATTAAGTTAGGTGTTATTCATCTAAAGAGAAGCCTTAGTATCTGAGTTACAGGAAAGGAACACTGATGGAGTAAGTACAGCATACTGTACTTTATCAATGGATTTTGGAAGAAAGTCATGGAGACAAAACACAGAATGGAGGAAGGAGGGGTAGGAAGAGCCAAAAGCAAGCCATGAGAATCACAGAAAAGAAAGAAATGCTGATTTAAAACAGAAAAGTGAAATCAGAATAACACTAGCAATTACAGTAAAAAGGTAAATAAAGGTGAATGAGGTTTAAATAAAACCCTCATATCCAAGTGCCCAACTAGATTTTGATACTAAGCACACAGTATGTAGGAAGTACAGCTCCAGTCTGCTGCATCAAGGACTACCTATGAGCACAACCTATGGTGGAGCAAAATCCCACACTTTAAAAGTTACCGTGAACAAAAATATTACGTTATTCTCAGATCTGTAATTTTTGATTCAAGAAAAGAGGATTTAGAAGTTTTATTCTACAGAAGTGATCATTACATGAAGATATGGATCCTGCAGTAAATGGAGAAGTGATGACAGACACACGAGAACCACATCGAACTTACCACAAGATTATTTTTTCATTGATGTCTTTCCTGTATGGAAAAGGTGATCTAACATCAACTTGAGCTTTTTCAACGGGACTTTGGTGACAATCCAGCTGCTTGGCCTCATAGGCATCACTCCAGCCTGGCAGACTATCAACATCCACAAACTGGGAAGGAGCACCCAAGGGATCCATGGAATGGAAACAGCAACTCCCTTCCTCTGCTAACTTGTCACACTCCAATTTTCACCGGAGTCTTCCAGGTGCTTTAAAGAAAAAAAAAAATCAAACCAGGTCACCAGCTGTTCAGTAATTGTCCCATAGAGACCTTTCACAAGACTGCAATGCAATAACAGCAGCAGACAAAAGAAAAACAGATTTCTCACTCAAACACTCCCTCTTTTGCTACCTGCATGCAATAAGGCCGTGCAGATACTCACAGTGAGACAAACCTCTTCCAACAATTCAAGGTGAAAACACCTTCTCTACTATTTTGATCCAACTGACTTGTGATCTTGCATTTTGGAAATTGCAAGGACAAATTTCCAAGTGCAGAGAGGAAATCAGTCTTTCTGAAAAGTGTTATTTCTTTATCTAGACTAAAAGCAAATTTGTAGCAGGGAATGTATAACCGATCCTTTCAGAGATACTGGTAAATATTTATGTAAAAAAGAAAAAAGACAAAGCTTCTCAAACCACAATGCCCCTAACCCTCCAAAACCCCAACCATTACAAACAAAAACCCTCCCTCTCCCCGAATAATACAGCCCTTGCAGTTCAGTGAATTCTGAGCTGCTACACACAAGACTTACTGTCACACAGCTCTTACAGCCACGCACTGAGGCACAATTTTAAGACGGAACTCTGGCACCTGACTGATGCTGAGATGACACCTGAGATGAAGGCTCAAACGTGCCAGCACTCACTTTTCAGCTGCCAGCAGGTAACGCTTTGGCTCCTACATTCCCGTAGTGACTACTGAGCCGCACTAGTGAATCAAACTAGCGCAAACATACCCACGTAAGTAACTTCAGCCTGCCACATACACACCCACTACTTAACTCCTTTTACAGGTTCGTAATTGATAATAATTTGAAAACGATCGCGCCCACAAGGAGTAATTGTGAAACGCGACTTACTAAGTACATTCATTAGCCCGGGGAAAACAACACAACACAACACAACACACAACACCCAAGTATCCAAGCTCACATTGAGGGCTAATATAGGCTGACATGAGGACAGAGAGAGCCGTAAGAGCATCTAAGTATAATTTCCGCTGGGAGAAAAGGCAAGGAGAGAGAAAGGGAAGATAAGCGCGGCTACGCCGGCCCCAGCCGGGAGCTGATCTACATCAGCATCTTCCCACTGCCGAACAGCCAACCCAGGGTTCTGGCTATGGCAGCAGAGGGAGGCGAAGCGGGGCGCGCACATCTCCAGGGTGTCTCCCCCGCGATCGCAGCCGGGCCCTCCCAGGGCGGAGGCGGCCCCGAGGGATTGTCGGGCTCGGAGCGGGGCGCAGAGCGCTGCGAGCGGGGGCCGCGGCCCCAGTGCCCGGGACGCAGTGCCGTGCCCGTACCGGGAGGAGAGCCTGCCTCTCCCGCCTCTCCCGCCCCACGGCAGGCAGCCGGGATTCCGGCACCGCGCTCCGCCCGGCATCCACCGCCCCCGCCCGGCTCCCGCACAGCGCAGGCCGGGCTGTGCCCAGCACCGCAGCGCACTCACGGGCACAGCCGCAGAGCCGCCGCCAGCCCCGCCCGGACAGACGGTCCCGGTCGGCGCCGGTCTGGCGACATCACCCAGGGCAGCTCCGCGTCCGCCGCGCTTCCGCTTCCCTTCCCGGGCGGGGCTCGGGGCCGCGCTCGCAGCCGCGCCCGCTCTGACGCACTTCCAGCGCGGCGGGCCCGGAGCGCCGCACGTGTGGCGGCCGCGGCTCCTCCGCGCCCTCCTTGCCCCATTCCGCGCCCTCCTTCCCCGCGCTGCCCGCGCCGCCGCCATGGGCCTGACGCGGCAGTACCTGCGCTACGAGCCCGCCGCGCTCTTCGGGCTGGTGGCCAGCGCCAGGGCCGGCGTGGCCTTCGTGGCGCTGCGCGGAGAGCGGGGCCGCTACGTGGCCGTGCCGGCTTGCGAGCACGTGTTCGTGTGGGACACAAGGAAAGGAGAGAAGGTGGGACCCGGGGTGATGCGGTGCCGGGCAGGGCTGGGGTGCAGCGTGAGGGGCTTTTAGGCCGCCTGAAGCGAAGCTATTTGTGTTACTGTGCGGCGTTTGGAGGGAAGCGCCACCTCCACAGCATCCCTGCCTCTTGGGAAGGGTGAGCACAGCGTGAGGTTAGGCTGTGGAAAGGGTCTGCGGCTCTGGCTGCCTCCTGGCCCAAAGGCTGGTGTCTGCCAGTTCTCCAAGCTGGAGGATTGTGCATCGTGTCCTAGTAGTCCGAAATATACTGCAATGTTGGATATTTACAAGCAATTCTTGCTAGTTACAAGAAGGTAATTGGCTATTTCTGATTAAGGAATTTATAAGGGTTGCATTTGTTGAAATCCAGCAGGTAGCACCAGCACGCACAGAACAGAGGAGGCTGTGGATGATTTGGATCATGGGTATCTGGAATGCAGCAACTCTCACCTTTTGTGTTCCTTTGGTAGTAACTTGTAGCCATCAGTTGTTACTGATGCGATGGTCCTGCTGCTCTGCTGTTTAGGAGTAATTTATTTTATCTCAGCTTGGTCTTAAAATGAATCTCACTGTGGATCCCTGTGAGATTTGCCTCAGGACCTCAGTTGTGGAAGAATAAATGCTGTTGCAGTAACTGGAAAGCTGCTCCTGGTTTAGCTGTTTGTGTGAATGTTCTTGGACAAATCAGGGATGTCACAGCGTTTGTGTTTCGGCTGTGGAACTGGGTATCCCATATAAAAGTTGTATCCCATAGCGGGGATGTGAGCTGTAACTTTAAGGACTTTGCCACACACTGTCTCCTGTGAGATTCAGAAATCACTGCAAGTACTACTGTCCACTACACACTGAAATCTGGTTTTGTGTCACAGCCTCTGGAGTGGTGACTGCTGGTATGTTGTTCTGGAGATGTTTTCATCATTCTCAAGTTCTTGTGTGGAGCCTCTCTGTCCTATACCTGAGAAAGGCAAGGCAAGAGAGGATGGAGTCAGGAAGAAACTTTCCAATTTTACTCTCAAAAAATATTTCTTGCGCTCTGGTTCATAATATGTGGAGGCAGAAATTTCAGGTTCTGAGTTCCAGGGCTCATTCTGCACCGGTTTCCTGAGAAATCACTTCCCTTCTAGCTGCTGTTTACCTTGGAAAATGGGGTTAATGACACTGTATTTAGTGCAAGAAGTTGAAAAATGAACTTATAAAGTGGCAGAAGTGCTCAGTTGGAAGTTCAGGAGATGAACAGACTATATTTTCTCTCCTAAGTATCTGACTCTGACATGTCACTTACCAACATTATACATGTTTTGTCTCCTAAAAATGCAGGTTCTTATCCTTAAGGGCCTCAAGCAGCAAGTCAGTTGCCTCTGCCCCTCTCCAGATGGGTTGCACCTGGCTGTTGGGTATGAAGATGGAGCAATCCGTGTCTTCAACCTCCTAAGTGGGGAATCAGCGATCACTTTCAATGGGCACAGGGCTGCAGTTACAGCCCTGCAGTACGACCACCTGGGTGGCAGGCTGGTGTCTGGCTCAAAGGTGAGGCTGTCACATCTGGAGCATGACCCTGTCACAGAGATGCCCCTGGGGAAGGCTGACCTGCACTGAAGTGTTCAGTATTTTATGTGTGGCTTCTGTCCATAGCCAGAGGATGGCAGTGAGAGGGGCTGGGGGAGCAGCAGGGCCTGCAGGCAGAAATAGGGCACTGGTAGAGCTGTTAAAGTGAAGAATCTTGTGAGATCAGGAATAGCAAAAGTGTCTCAGGCTGGGATGATGGTACATTGATCAGTCTGACTGCACCTCTGGGGAAGCAGTGTCCCTTGCATTAATCATCCTTGTGATTCAGAGTGAGAAAGTGGGCTCTCAGGTAATCTTTCCAGTCTCATGGCAGGAGTTTTGCAGAGACAAGGGCCAGTCCCATGGAGACACTCTCTCTGTTCCAGGATACAGAAGTCATCGTGTGGGATGTCATCAATGAGAGTGGCCTGTACCGGCTGAGGGGACACAAGGATGTCATCACCCAAGTCCTTTTCTTGAAGGAGAAGAACTTGTTGGTCACTTGGTGAGCCAGACTAAGAGAAATTGTTGATCAGGAAAGCAGGCATGGTTGTACTTGCAACTTAGATGTCCTGTGTGCTACAGCAGTTTGTATTTTCCTTCTTGTGTTGTGATATCTCAGACCCGCCAGCATCTTTGAATATGATTTTGTCACATCCACATATTTTTTTAAGTCTGGTGCCTGAATCCAAGTCTTAGAGCAACTGATATGGCCATACTGAAAAGGATTTAAATTGTTGGTAAATCCACCAACTTAAAATTAATGTAACAAAGAATAGTGATAACATGTTCATTATGTATGTAACAGTTTTTGGGGTTTTTTTTGTTTATCTTGAAGAATTTAGTAGACTTACCTTCTGTATGTGTAATTCACACAGCAGCGTGACAGAAAAATTGCTTTCTTGTAAGCTGTAAATACACATATTAATTAAAAGATGATAGGTTTTTTGTAGCTGATTTTAAGTTATTCAATCAAAAGAGCTGCAAGGTGACTGAATCCCTTTGATTGATATTTGATAATTGATACCAGTTGATAATTGGTTGACAACAACAATCACTAATGTTTTACTTTTTAATATGCCATATACTAGCTTAATAGAAGAGTGCATGCAATCAGTCCAGTTTAAAATTAGAACAACTTTCTTTTGCTTTTTTTTTCAGATGGAAAAAGTAGTATTTTGTTGGTAGATGATACCCATTTCTTAACGCAATTTCAAATATTTGCAGGTCAGCTTCGGTAACTTGACAGATATCTTTTTGCAGCATTGCTGTGCCTTTTTTGTTTGGCTTGAAAAATGTCAGTGTTTGAGCAGCTGCTCTGTGATACATTCTGACATGTTCTAGATTTTTTGTATTTTGTATTTCTACCACTTTCTACAGGGGTTTTGTATTTCTACCACTTAGAAAAATGGTGAGCTCTGCAGTCTTTCCTTATGTCTGAGTTTTTCTTCTTTGTTCCAGTTCCAAAGACACACTGGTGAAATGGTGGGATCTGGACACCCAGCACTGCTTCAAAACTCTGGTTGGACACCGGGCTGAGGTAAAAAGAGGATGTGTGGAAGTGTTGGGCTGGAGGGACTTGGGATGTCAGGGCTCACTCTGGGCTTTCCTTGCTTTCAGGAGTTGCAAGCTGGCACCATCATACATTTTACTTTCATTAGGCTTTAGGAGTGAGCAAATGAGAAACTTCCAAACATTTCAAGAGCTGTCATCAGATACAGTGGGTGACAATTCCCATGCACATGTTCCTAGAGGAGGTGCCAGCTTGATCCATTCTCTGTTTGGTTGCTGTTTAAATAGGTCATTTAAAGATGCTGTGCTTTTTTAATGATTGTTAAGGGAGTCAGTTCCTCACATTGTGCCTCTGGACAGGTCTGGGGCATGGCTTTGCTGTCCCAAGAGAAGCGTCTGATCACTGGGAGCGCTGACAGTGAGCTGAGGGTGTGGGATCTCACCTACATCCAGGAGGTAAGACATTCCCCTGTGACCCCTCAGCCCCCCTGCCCAGCTGCTTGTCTTTGAACTGAGAAGGAACTGGAACATGTTCAAATCTGATGGATGTTCTGGGAAACAGCCAGAGCAGTGTCTTTGCTATCTGAGGGGTCCACGAGCTGCTCGTGTGATGGGCTTTGCTGTTTCCTGTGTTTTGCACTTTCAAGTGAAGCTGTGAGCACTTCCAGAATGAGATTTCCACACTGTGTCAGATCTTCCTGCCTTCTGACTTACTGTCTTGGTTTTGAAAGACAGGTGTCTGCTAAGGAAGGCAGGAGCCTCTCCTGAAATGAAAAATGTAAACCTCCTCCCTCTGAATTGCTATAAATTTTTAATTAAGGGGCTTTTAGGCAAAAATATGAGAGCAAGAATAATAGTTCTTTATTAGGGAAGAAAATTAAAAAAAGATAAAATAAACAATGCAGTAAATGAAAACAACACTGACAGAGTCAGAGCACAGCCTGACATCCTGTGGGTCAGGGTGCTGGTAGCAGTCCCATTGGAATTGTGGCTGCAGCTCTCCTGGAGTGTCAGGTGTGGTTCTGTTGGAGCAGGGATCCTGTAGAAAGGGTGTAGTCTTCTTCTGAAGATCCAGTGGAAGAGGCAGCTGTTGCTCTGGGAAATCCAGTAGAGAAGCTGTGCTGGTGTTCCAGAATCTCAGGATTATATCTGGGTAGGAATGCTTTCCTCTTCCTTCTGGGCAGAGCATCTCACAATGGGATGTTATAGTTCTTATCAGTCATGCAGTCTGTTATCAGCAGATGTGTCCCCTGAGAGAGGATTGGGTGTGGAAGAGAAAACTGCCCACTGAACAGAAGACAGCTGCCGTACAGATGGCAAATAGAACACAATTTGCTTGGCAGTCCAGGACACTTACAGCTGAGGAAGACAGCCTTGTGGGTGAATGATAGTTATGAGAGCACATGGACTGTTTGGTGCCTACAGGAATTCTGTAGGACACTCCAGTGTATGCTAATCAGTTGTACCTCCAGGGAAATGAAGTGTGAGCTAGAAAGCACAATACTGTAGCTCTTGAGGTTTAAGGTATTCCTTTTGGGTTTTTTATTGGGTTTTTTTTTTCCTGTGAGCAGGTAAAAGATCCTGATGAACCAGAATCCAAGAAAAGCAAAGCATCATCTTTACCTGCAGCAGAAGAAAACACTGAAGAGGATGAGACCTTAGAGCTGGATGAGCATCCTGAGGAAGTAAGATCAGTTTTCTGTGCTGTCTCTGAACTGGTGTATCTAACCCCATTTGCATGGTTTATATCCTAATGTCATATTTAGTTTGTTTGGGAAAATGTGATAATTCTTGTCTTCTTCCATAACAACTTCCTCAGCAGCAGTTGCTGCCTCATCTACCTGCAAAACATCAGAAGAAGTATGTGTGCCAAAACACCCACAGATTTATTCTCCACTGACAGTTTTTCTTTCCTTTCTATTTGAGAAGGACTAGCAAATGTATAAATTTAAACAGTGCTAATAGATCTCTTTCATCAAGCATCACAGAAATAAATAGTTCCTTGCTGGTTTGCAGCTGCTGAGTTCAGTACTGATGCTCAGCTTTTCAGAAACTGAGAGGTCAGAGTTGCACTGCAATAAAATATGGTGTGAGATTGGATTGCAGAAAGCCATTCCCACTTTTCTGCTGCTGGAGACTTTACTGAATCTGTCTCTCTGGTAGAACTTTCTGGAGTACTGCTCAGATCTCAGGCTGCTTGTAGTTGTGATAGATACCTGACTTGGTTAATTAAATTTTACAGCTTCCTCTCCAGAGGATTTCTCTCCCTTCAATGCCCTGTTTAGGAGTTTCTGTTCTCACCTTCTCTGCCTCTTTTGACTAAGCTCTGCTGCCTCTGTAGCATAAAAAAATCAGCTCTGTCTCTTAAATGGATGTGGTTTGCCAATAAAATTAAGTTATTCTTCCACTGAGACTGCCAATGATTATTTTTAGCTGAAATGCAACAAAACACCGGAGATAAGCTTGTAGCTCACACAGATGCTTGTTTTGTCCCTTTATTATCCTTACCAGCTGTTCTGCCAGGACCCTTTAGGTTCATTTCCCCTTCTCCTTGACATTTCTTGTCAGCAGGTTTCTTGAGTTTGCTAGAGATCATTTGACCTTTTAGACCTAGCTTTGTTCCTCTTTCCCTGCAGCGCATCGTGAAGTGCAGCAAGGTCGGATCCATCATGCGGGAAGGGAGGGACCGAGTGGTGACTCTTGGCACAGACAGGATGGGCAAGTTTTTGGCCTGCCATGTGAGTAATGGGGGGCTCTGCTACTGAGCTGTGGAGGAAGCTGGTAGAGACCTTGGGTACTTTCTGTGGGGGCTAGCCAGGGCTTTCATACCTTTGAATTTGTTTGCTCTGACCCTAGGGAACAGATGCCATTCTGGAAGTATTCTCTGTCCTTTCTGAAGAGGAAATCCAAAAGAAATTGGAGAAAAAAATGAAGAAAGCAAGGAAAAAAGCCAAGTAAGTAATTTTTTGGATGCTGTCTGTATCCAGAAGGCTCTACAAAAACTCCTCATTGTGTAGCATTGCACAGTGGTCAAACTCCAAGCTTCTGGCCATTCTCTTTGTGCTAGCTGTTATATTTTGGGGTTGATCTTTCTGTGCATCCTTGTGCTTGTCTGAGTATCCCTGTTCCCAGAGACTGAGGAAATAGCTTTCTTTCTGAATCTTCCCTCTGAAAAAAGAAAGCTAAAGTGTGCAAAGAAATGGATATAAAATGGGTTTTCCAGAGCTGCTCAGCTCTACCTCACATTGGTGTTTATCAATCATCAAAGCATCAAAGTAAGGTCTTGGTAGGCAATGCAGGAATGAGAGCTCCATCTGAGAAGTCACAGAGAATCTGATCCTTCATTTCCTGTTTTACAGCAGGCAGAGATACAGGTGAGAGTTTTCTTAATGGTTACTTTGTGTTAAGTGTCTCTGTGTATCCTGGCACTTAACAGGTGCCTCAGAACAGCCCTTAGGGAGAGATCTGGCTCCAGAGTAGAAACTAAAGCACAGGGCATCTGTGCAAATCTGGGCATCTGCAAATCTGCAAATGCATTTTGGCAATGGCTGAGAGCTTTTGGTGAGTGATAGGAGATGAGCAGAAGCTGGTCTTGCTCTCAAATACAGCTTCTGTTCCCTGTTCTGTATCCATCTTTGTAATGTGCCTTCTGTTTTGGCTCCAGAGGAGGAGGGTTTTTTTAGGACAGTTTGTGTCTTTAGTAGTCTGCATACTGGTATGAACTTCACTGTCCACCCTTCACTGTCCCTGTTCTTATATGTGGTAGCACTGCTGGATAAGAGGGAAGTTGTTTTCAGCAGGCTAAGTGGTTTCCTTATGTTTTCTGTGTTGCTATGTTAGTTTGTGTTGGCTGTGCTGGGTCATTTGACTCTTCTCCCTTATGTGACATTTCCAGACAGAACTCTGAAGAGGAGCCTGAAAGGAGTGTGGAGCTGAGCCTGCAGGAGGAGATTCAGCGGGTCACTAGTGTCAAAGCTTCTTCTAAAATCAAGTGAGTGGAAAAGCTTTTGTAGAGTCTGATGAGTGGTTATGAAGCTACCTGGGGAGAGCTCTGCATGGCTCAGTGCAGGCAGAGGTGGAAGAAGTTTCCCCCTCAACATATGTTGAGCTTGGAGCTGGGGAGAGACCTGCAATGATTTCCAGTCCATTCACACCACTCAGTGTGCACTTGCTTGTTGGATGTGCTCTGTCCATAGTCCTCTGTCTCAGTTGTTCTTGATAATTGATCCATCCAACACTTTGTCTTATTACCCCTGTGTACAGCTCTGATTTTATCTAATCAAACAGGTCATTTGACTTGATTCTCTCTCCAAAAGGAGAGCTGAAGATGGTGCTGCTGCTCCAGAACAATGTCATTGAATTGTACAACCTGGACCTGTCAGCACAAGTGCCCCAGGCTGTCCGTGTGTCCAGGATAACCATTGGAGGCCACCGCAGTGATGTCAGGACGTTGGCTTTCAGCTCTGACAACATTGCCATTCTCTCAGCAGCTGCAGAGTCCGTGAAGATTTGGAACAGGTATGCAGTCTGGTTGTGTCAGTCTCTCAGAATTGAGGCATGCTGTGTTAAGAAAGAGGGGACAGTGGAAATAGATAAAGCAGCAAATGAAGTAAGGGAAGGAAATAGAAAATTATTTTTCCTTATTAGGGAAACTGAGAAACTATAGATCTAAAATTGCAACAGAAGGTCTAAACACAAAGGTCCTGTCGTGTATAGACTACTTTGCTCTGGGTTTTTTTCTGCTTTTTCATTTTTAATAAGAGGTATTAACTGTTACCCTAAACAAGCCTGTTCTTTAGGGAGCATGTGGGTTTCTTGGCATCTTATCTGAAGGATCTTGTATTAGACTGAGTAGGCTGTTGGGTTGATCTAGAGAGTCGGGTGTTGATGTAGAGTGCTGTCCCAGTGTTTCTTGTGTGGTGTTGATTTCAAGCTCAGTTTCCTCTGAGTACACTATCTTACACTCCATCCCTTCCTGAAATGCTGTTTAAAATGAGGAGCTCTGTTCTTGTTCACAGCAGCAATAGGTCATGATGGTGGACAACACAGTGGCATGTTTTTATGGAAAACGTTGTTAGCAGTAGTGCTGGGTAGTGTTTGGGCCAAGAGGATGGTGGTGGCTTATCTTCTGACCCCAGCTGAAAGACAGCTGTGGGTAGAGGCCACACTGGAGCATGTCTCACTGAGCAGGGCAGATTCTGTGGGTGATAAGAGGTTTTGGGCTCTCTCTCTGTCCACAGGTCGACCTTGCAGTGCATCCGGACGATGGAGTGTGAGTACGCGCTCTGCTCGCTCTTTGTCCCCGGGGATCGGCAGGTCATCCTTGGGACCAAGGTAAGGAGCAGCCCTCTGACTCCACACTGCCCAGGGCTGGGAATGTGTTAGGAAAGTGTCACTAAGGAGGCCTCACAGAAAATGCATTGCCTGTCCTGATCTGGAGCACTGCTCTGTTCCCAGAGTTGTTACACAGCTCTTGTGGCTTGAGGTGGAAAGCAGAATAGAGGTTTGGGAAGGCCCTGATGGAGATCAGGAGTTTGGCCATCTGTGTGTAACAGCCACCTAGTGAAGCTGGCTGCTGGGGGCATGGGTGGCAGGGAGCTCTTCTGCCAGGAGCTGTCATGAGTTGTGAGCAGGGACTGATTCTTTTCTGTGATGTCTTTCTCCCCAGACAGGGAAGCTGCAGCTGTATGACCTGGCTTCTGGCAGTCTCATAGAGACACTTGATGCTCACGATGGAGCAGTGTGGTCTATTGCTCTTTCACCAGACCAGGTAACTCAGCCACCCTTAAAAGTAGCATCTGCACATCTTTTCATGTAGCCCTTTCCTATAGTACTGTGTTGCACCATGGAATTTGTTTTGCACTGCATGCTTTGTTCCATGGAAACGTGGAACCCCTCATCTTGGAAGATGCAGCTGATAATGTCTAATAACTTTCTAGTGGAATCAAAATCATAGCAAGAAATAATCTGCCCAAAATTCATCCACCCTTCAGATGAAAACATATGGGATAGATTTTACCCTCCTTCTTAATGTAAAATGTTGAACTGCTGTTCCTTTAGAAAGCTCTGTTGTAGGGTGGTGGTCAGGTGTGTGTTATCCAGTAGCAGTAAGAGTCTCAGGCTGGTCACAAATCAAAAGCATATTGTTAGCTGTAGCTGAGATGACTGCTTTCCATCCCAAAGTTACAATCCAGGTTTTGTTTTACATTTGAGGTCTTCGTCTTAGACCTCCAAAATAAGCTAGAGCTTTTGAAATTGTTTTTGCTGCTCAGGAAATGTGTGCTCTAACCAGAGCAAATGCTCTTGGTGGTGTCCACTTAATCATTAATGGTGTAGGAATGTGGGACATCTCAAAAACCTCCTCTGTGTTGGCAATTCCTTGCTGTAGACTTTCTCTGGAAGATAGGAACTAGTTTCATGGCAACTTTCTTGTTTTCCCCTACAGCATGGCTTTGTGACAGGAGGTGCTGATAAATGCGTCAAGTTCTGGGAGTTTGAGCTTGTGAAAGATGAGAGCAGTGTTCAGAAAAGGTGAGAAGATAAACCTTGTGCCATTGTTGTTGATGGGTGCTTTGGCCTCTGCTGTGCACTGCAAGAACTGCCCATGACATCAGTGTGGAACACATGGAGGAGAGTGTGGGCTCAGTGCAGTTTTGTGGAGACCTGAGCTTAGCTGGAGGAGGGCACTTGCCTCATTCTGATCCCTTTTTGTGTGTGTGAGTTTAGTGTCTAATCAGGCTGAACCTGCAGATCATTACCAGAAATGTAGCACTGAAATTCATCCGCCACCAGAGCCTGCTTATTTCCAGTCCTGTCATAGTGAGGAACGATGTGCTGCATGTTAGAATTCACTTCCTTTCCCAGGGTGCAGAGTGAGACTTGCATCCATTTCTCTTCCTGGTTTGTTTGCTTGGGTTGCCAGTTGTTTTTCCCTCTTGCTGCCAGGCTCTCCATGAAGCACGTGCGGGTGTTGCAGCTGGATGAGGACGTGCTCTGCGTGCGCTACAGCCCCAACCAGAAGCTGCTGGCTGTCTCCCTGCTGGACTGCACCGTTAAGGTTTTCTACGTTGACACGCTCAAGGTGCCTGACCAAACAGGGTGTGAGGCTGTGCAGGAAGGGATGTAACTGTAACCTGCAGGAATACAAAGGAAAAATGTTTGTTTTATGTGGAACATGCATCCTCCTTCAGGGGCCTGTTTGCTGGCAAACCTGACAGAACCATGGTTGTTCCACACTGGGAACTGGAAGATCCATTCTTCGTTTAAAAAGTGTTCTGAGCCTGCAGGTGGCAAGGTTCATTCTAAACCCTGCAGATGTGGTGGCACTCCAGATCTGTCAGGCACTGTGAAGGTGGGGGATGAATGTGCCTCATGTGGTGTTAAATAGGGCACGGCAGAGGCAAAGCCTGTGGGAGGAGAACCTTCCTTGTGAGCAGTGTGTGGTGGATTTGTGAGCTGTGTATTAACATGTGAATGTTATGGAGTGACACAGGACAGATTGGTGCTGGCAGTTACGTGCAGAGAAACAGAAATGAACTCCATTGACACAGGTGATTGGCACCAGAGTTAGCTGGAGGGAAACAGAGCTAGTTCAGCTTGCTTGGCTGCTTCCACCTTCTTCTCAATTCTAGCCTCATGACCCTGCTGCTAACAGTGTTCAGGGCAAGAATGAAAGTGGGGCAGTGCTAGAAAAACAGCTCCTCTGGAGCTTGAGATTTGCACGCCTCTCTACCCAGCATGTCTAACTGAGTCATCTTTCTTCTGCTTCAGTTTTTCCTTTCTCTGTATGGACACAAGCTGCCAGTGTTGTGTATGGACATCTGCTATGTAAGTATCATTAGGGCTGTGCAACTTGGGACTGTGGTGGTATGGATGAATGTGAGAGCCTCTGCTGGCATCAAGGCCTCTAGAATAAAGCTTTCCTGTCACCTCTTGACAGTTTCTGGGTGGGACACAGCAAGCCCTTTCTTATTCTGCAGTCCTGTGCTCACTGGAAGGGGTGTCAGAGTTGGGGTCATGACAGAACTGACCCTGGGGCATTTTGTGAGTGAGTGGAAATCAAAATGTTGTGATGGTCCCTTGCACTCATTGTAACAGGTACAGCCTGCTTTCTGCTGAAGTTGCTGTGTGAGGGGAGCTGAATTGTGAGTGGGAGCAGAGGGCAGGTGCTGAGAGGAAGGAGCCTCTTTGTGCCTGTTCATTCTTGGGCTGCATCTTGCTCTGAGGTGTCTTTGGAATGAGGCTCATTGAAAGCCAAGAAGAATGTCGGGATACAGCCAAATACTGCAGAGGGTCACAGGGGGACCAGAGTGCTGTCAGTGGGCTGTGCCAGTGCCAGAGCAGGGGCCACTGGGAAGGAGGTGGAGGGTTCAGGGGACCACATTTCAGAAGCCAGGTGTCTGCCTACTTAGTGCAGAGTCACTGGGGCAGCAGCAGTTCCTTGTGGGGCTGCCAGCCAGCCCCCCACACCCTCCTCTCTCTTTGTTGCTCTCTAGGATGGGACTCTAATTGCAACTGGCTCTGCTGACAGGAATGTGAAGATTTGGGGCTTGGATTTTGGGGACTGTCACCGTTCTCTCTTTGCCCATGATGACAGGTTAGTCAAATCCTGCAGCATCTTTGGACTGTGGACTTGTCTCCAAGGAGTTGTGATCCAGCAATAATCCTTTTATCCAGCATAGACAGGGGGAGTTCTGCAGTGTTCCCCAAGTGGGTAAATTTGAGCCTTTTTCTCTTCCAGTGTGATGTATCTGCAGTTTGTGCCCAAATCCCATCTCTTCTTCACAGCTGGAAAGGACAACAAGATTAAGCAGTGGGATGCAGATAAATTTGAGCATATCCAGACACTGGAGGTAGGAAGCTTTGGAGTCTGTTGAAAGGAAGCATTGTCCCTGCATGAGCAGGATTTTCCTCAGGGGTGGAAGTCGGGTGATGTTGATGTCATAACTCTTCTGTCCTCTGTGCAGGGGCATCACCAGGAGGTTTGGTGTTTGGCACTCAGTCCCAATGGAGATTATGTGGTGTCAGCATCCCATGACAAGTCCCTGCGCCTCTGGGAAAGGACAAGGGAGCCACTGATTCTGGAAGAGGAGAGGGAGATGGTGAGAGTTGCATCTTTCCTACCAAAACCAACTTCCAGACCTTTTGTTTCCTTGGTCTTCAGTGGCTTTCTGCATGTCTGCTGCTTGCAGTGTTTGACATTCTCTTGTGTGCCTTTCAGCACAAATGTGTTTGGGGGGCAGTTCAGCAGGTGGCTGATGGGGAGTGATGGAGAGCACTGCTCCTGTTAACTGCAGTTTGTCCCTTTTCCAGCTGTGAGAGGTCCCTCCTGTCTCAGTAGCTGGCCCCAGTGCTCAGGGATGCTGGAAGAAGCCCCTTCTATTCCATTTGAGCATGTATTGGGAGGAATCATAAATTCAGAAGGACTTTAGTAGGAAGGAAAGTCTGGAGGTCTCTTGTCCAACCCTTTGCTCACTGCAGGATGATCTTAATGCTATATTAGACTGCTTAGAGACTTGCCTTCATACACTGACATCTCCAAGGAAATAGATTTTCCATTCTGTCTGAGCACCTGTTCCAGTATTGAGCCACCACTAGGGTTGGGATGTGTTTGTTTCATGTATCCAATCAGAGGTTCCCTGGGAACAATTTGTAACTCTGTCTTTTGACTGGATCCCTCAGAGAAGCCTGTTTCTGTCGCTCCTTCCTAAGGCAGTTCTTAAACCACAGTGAGGGAGGAGGAGGCAGAAATGCAGAAGCAGGAGTGGATGAGAAACCTGCAATAGATGTTTGGGGCTTTTTATCCCAGCCTGTTTGCAAGAGCTGACCTAGATGCTGTACCTTGATGTCCTGTATTTGGTAAAAGGAGAGACCGAGACAGCTCTTCCAGATTCCAAAAAAGTGTGTTTTGGGTCAAGTTTGAATGGCAAGGTGGACATGAATCCATGAGTAATGAAGTATGCATAACATAGTTGGTGCCCTTTCATGTGAGAGATGGCAGACCAGAGACTCTTTCCTTTTGCAGCCCGGGACAACCCTGGGACTTCTCTAGATTTGTTCCCTCCGTGTTTTGTGGCTGGTGAAAGGTGTGGTGCTGAAATGTGGTGTCTGTCTCAGCTTGGTGGGATCCTGAAGGGCTGTTCCTGCACCCAGAGCAGAGACCTGGATTTCTTTCTCTGTGGGAGATTCTGGAGTTCACTGTGGGGTTGGGACCAGGGACAAATGGGCATTTTGCCACTGGCATTGTTGGACTCTGCTGATTGGTCCTGGTTTTGCAATGGGCTGCATGAAGCCCTCCAGGTTGTCTTGCTCAAATAGTCTGGAGGGGACTTGCACCCTTGCCTTACTCACTGCTGTAATATGTTGTGTTCTCATCCTCTGTAGCAACGAGAAGCTGAATATGAAGAGAGTGTGGCAAAGGAAGAGCAGCCTGTGGTGAGTTGCACCATCTGAATGTGTGTCAGTCTGATTGTACAAACTCTGGAAAAACTGTTTCTGTAAGAGGCGTGGAAGAGGTATCAGGGAGAAAGGAATGCTTTCTTGCTTTGAGGCAGTGCAGGGGGGAAGGGGGTGCTGAAGCTGTGGCTGCTGTGTGGTGCTGTGGAAGGATGGAAGTGCAGCTCTGTATTTTGTATTTTGCAGGTGGCTGGAGAGAGGCAAGGAGAGACAGGGCTGGCAGGAAAGAAGACCATTGAAACCATCAAAGCGGTAAGGTGCTGTGGCTCTGCCAGCGTGGCTTTGTGCCTTGCCAGTCCCTCAAGGGGGCCTCTCATGGGGTCATAGCATCAGTTTGGAGAGTAACCTGTGCTGTCACATAGGGGCAGGTTGCTCTTGCATGCACAGGCATTCAGTCCTGCTCAGAAGCCAACAGGGAGGGTTTTGACTCTGGAAAGTCACACACCAGCAATTCTTTCCTCCTGAGAGGAATGAGGTGTGGAGTTCCTGCAGCTGCCTGTCACATGTGGGACAGACAGAGCTGCTCTTGCCCTCTGGAGCATCCCAAAGGAGCAAAAGGCAGCTGGGATGTTCTCAAGGTATTAGGGCTCTCCCTGAAGGGCTGCGCAGTCCAGTGGGGTTTTGTGGAAGGTGGAAATCTATTGTGGTGCTTGATGTGGGAGATCTACTGGGAAGGTGTGGGGTGGGTAATTCCATGGCTGCAGATTTCAATGGTTTGGTGATTTTCAGAGGAAATCCTTCATCTGAATAGTCAAAATGGCCTGACCCTGGCTTGTGCCCCAAAGGGACACTGCTTGGGGTGGTGGTCAAAGCAACACCTGAAGCTGCAGCAGAGAGCACCCAGGGCACTGGGGGAATGTGGATGGAGCGTCACGTCTTCAGGACATGACTTGTGTGTTCAGGGCAATGGTGCAGTCTGGAGTAGAGGTTAGCAGGGGAGGTGCCATGTGGTGCTCTGTGTCAGCACCTCTGCTTCCACCTCCATTTGTCCAGCTGAGCTTTGTCTTGGCTTGTCTGGTGTTACTGATGTGCTGTTCTTGTGCTGCACAGGCTGAGAGGATCATGGAAGCTATTGAGCTGTACAGAGAAGAGACTGCAAAACTAAAGGAGCACAAAGCCATGTGCAAAGCTGCAGGAAAAGAGGTAAAAGACTGAGGGATGTAAAAATCCCAAGGTGTGTTGGGTGTATCCTTCCAGCTCACTGGAAAGGCTTAGCACACAGATAAAGTGAGGACAGCTGTAAACAGCAGACATTTGCTCAAATCTTTTGGAGAACTAAATGGCACCATGCTCTGGGGCATAATTAGGGGTTCTCTCCAGTGATCTTTATGCCTAAAGTCATAGCAGTCTAAAACATAAGTTTTGTCCCTGGAGAGTGTGCTGCTGCAGATTCATCCTCAAGCCTCAACTTAGCCTTCATCTCAACACTCCTTGCTAAATAAGGGGCTGTCATAGAAATGGGAAAAGTGACAAGAAGTGAAAGGAAATTCATCCATGTTAGTCATATATGTCTGATGGCTTCACATGAGGCCTTCAGAAACATTCTGGGGAGGGTGGAGGTGTGGGAATTGCAGGAAGACGCTCAGTAAAAGCTCTCCTCTGCTGTGGGTAAAAGTTTGCTCTGAATATGCATTTATATTCACACACTTGCCTCATTCTAACCCATTCTGTGTCTCCAGGTTCCCTTCCCTGTCAATCCCATTCTCCGTGCCTATGGAAATATTACAGTAAGTGGAATGCCCAGGCCACAGGCTGTGCTCCATTCTCAGCTGGAGTGAGGCTGGTTGATTTGCTGGCTGAGCCAACATGCTGGGTTGCTGTGGGGCAGGACTGCTTAGTTCAACTTTTTTTGCTTGTGCAAAGTGAATATAATTTAGGGGATTTTTTGGTTGTGGGTTTTTGTTGTTTTTTTTTTGTTGTTGTTTTTTTTGGGTTTTTTTTGGTTTGGTTTGGTTTTGAGGTTTTTTTGGTGTTTTGTTTTGTTTTGTTTGTTCTGTTATTTTTTAGTATCATGCATGTGTATTACAAAAAAGGTTTAACCCTGTCAGGGTTAAACAACCCTGATGATAGCCATGACTTTATGATGTTCCTTGTCATGAGCCAGGGGTTTACAGTCTCCTTCAAGATACAGGAAAGCTAGTTCAAACCTCTCCCAGGTTTATTTATTTGGTGTTGCTACAATTACAGTTTGTTTTCCTATTCCTGCAGTGTTTACATTGAGAAAATTCTGAATGGAAGTTCAATGCCTGGGTGATGCAGGCTAGAGCTGGTGCCCTTATTCATTCATGTCATACTACTGCACAACAGTTTTCTCTAAATTCTGTGGGTTTTTGACATATTACAAAATAGACATGGATGTGGATTTCATTGATAAATAAAAATCCACTACTCTGAGTAATTAGTTTTTGTTTTTCTGGTTTATTCCAGTGTGCACTGCCAGACTGTGTTTTTTAAGTACCCTTAGGAAGATTCTTGTTTTTTCACTCTCCCCTTTTCATGCAATCATACAATGGCTTGGCTTGGATGGGACCTTCAATATCATCTGGTTCCAACCCCTCTGCCCTGTGCAGGGACACCTCCCACTAGACCAGATTGCTCAGAGCTGAATGTCAGTGCCTGATGAAACAGCCTTTGTCTTCCTTCTAATTACCTGTAACCACCTTGCAAGAGCCCTTCTGTCCCTTCTTCCATGATTATAGGTCTATTTAATTATAAGTTGGATAGACTTAACAGAAGGGAATGAAATCCTATGATTTAGTAGTTAGAGGCACTTTTCTTTCCCAATTCCCAGCTCTGCTCTGGAAATCTTTTCCCATCTGCCAAACGCTTCCAGCAGATAAACAGGAGTAGTAGGAATTAAGTCTGGGAGATGAGTTTGTATAAAGTTTTATATATAATTTGTTTTACCAAGCTTTTTGTCCAATTTGTACAAGATTCATTGACATAAATTGAGATGACTTAGCTGATTAAATAAAAATTAGATTTTTCACAATATTCTTCAGCAGTGTAGAGTGTCCTGAGAAAGCTGAGAGAGAACTTCTCAGAGTGGCAGCTGATTGAAGCTGAAAGGGTTTCCTCTTTGTTGTATTCAGCTTCATGTGTCTGTCTCACAAGATGAAATGGTGTGGTTTTAACTGTGTGAAGTGGACCTTAGGGCATGTTGGTCCTGGAATGTTTCTTATTAAGCAGGGCTGTTGTCTTTTCTCTGTTGCAGCCTTCTGCCTATGTGCTGGAAGTTTTCAAGAAGGTCAAGTCGAGGTGAGTCCCGGAAGCTTCATTGCTGAACACATTTGTGACTCAGTGTTGGGTTTCTGGGCCCAGGAATGGATGGGCTCCTTGAGTGGTCTCTCATGCAAGGTATGGGCAGTGCTAGAGAGTCTGGAGTCAACTGTTTCCAGCAGCCTCTTTTGGAACATGCATGGAACTGGGGAATGGCAAGTGTGGGCTGAAGTTTCTGGATGTGGGTTGGCTGCTTGGAGCTGTGCATGTATGTGGAGAGCAGTTTGGGGCTGCTGAGGAGGGAAGGCTGTGTGCCTGCTCCCTGTGCCACCAGATGCCTGGGCTGTGCAGATGCAGGACATCTGGTGCAGATGTGGGCACTCATGGAGCAGCTGTGAGAAATGCTTAGCACAGCTGGGTAGCAGAGCCCACCTATGTGGATGTGTTTCCTGCTCATCTGGAGCAGTGTACTGACTGAGACTAATGCTTGTGTCCCTTTGCTTTTCCCTCAGTGAGCTGGAAGAGTCTCTCCTGGTGCTGCCTTTCTCCTATGTCCCTGACCTGCTCAGACTTTTCAATGAATATATTCAGCAGGGCTCAGATGTTGAGCTTCTGTGCCGAGCTCTCCTCTTCCTGCTCAAGTGAGTCCTTTATCTGCCCAGACTGTGTCTGGGCTTTCTTCTGAGTCTCTGGGCCTGAAGCTCTTGGGAAGCATCCTTGGGAATAAACACGTGGTATCTGTAGGAGATGAGGAATCTCTGCAGCCCACAGTGAATGGTGTGTGGGAAGGAACTGCTTGGGTGCAGAGTGCTGACATGCCTGGATGGGGATGCTGGTCCTGGTGGCCCAAGTCTCACTGGGATGAGAAGATCCCACATCAAGCCTGATGAGGCACTGTTGGTGGCACAGAGTCACTGTAGAGCTTGTGTTCTCAGAAAGACCTCCCCCCTGAACCACTGTTAAACTTGAGAAAACAGCTTTTCCAGATAAATTTGTCCATGCCTGTCCATGTCCATGTCTGGGGAAGATTGAATAAAAAACCCCTGTATGTCCAGAACATACAGAGGCTCAGGAGAGGGCCTTTGTGATGTTTCTAATAACAATGCTGCAATACACTGTTGCTTTGTTCCAGGATACATTTTGGGCAGATCACAAGCAACCAGATGCTGGTGACAGTGATAGAAAATCTGAAGAAAACCACCATCTCTAGAGTCAGTGAGGCCCGGGTGAGTGTTACACCCTCCCTTTTTCCAGGATGTAGAATAATGGGATGAGCCAATGTTTGTGAGCATGAGTTGTCTGTGGTGTCCAGTGGGGAAGTTGTTTTGGGATCTGAGCTCTTTAAACCATCCTCTTTTGCAAATAAGCTGTCTTTTCCTTATGTTCCTCCTCATGTGAGAGTAGTCCAGTGGTGAGCTTATACTTGTGCTCCCTGCCTCATTTGCACTTGGTTTCCTGATACATGTGCTTGGATCTTGGCTCGCTAGTTTCTAAATATGTGGGAGGTAAAGTAACTCCCTGCTTCTCTTGGGCTTTTCTGTGGGCTGCTGCCTCAATGCAGACTCTGCATTTTCCTAGAGGAAGCTTCAGAACCTGCCAGCAACTTGTCTTCAGAAAATGTGGTGGATTATGGGTGCTTTTAAGAGAGGACTGTGGGGAACTGAGTGCAGAACCAGCTGCTCTCCTGGTCAAATGAAGTTCACATTTAAACTAATGTTGCTTTCTTTAAATCTGTGGATTGTCTTGTTTTCATCATCTCTTAGTAGAGGGTGGCCAGTGCAGGACTCTCTG
Organism: Melozone crissalis; assembly: GCF_028551555.1. Taxonomy (NCBI): domain Eukaryota; kingdom Metazoa; phylum Chordata; class Aves; order Passeriformes; family Passerellidae; genus Melozone; species Melozone crissalis. The sequence goes on along the minus strand of NW_026535786.1, from coordinate 14,312,050 downwards.
CACCCTGGCTGGCTTGGGATGTGCCTCACAGTGTGGTGCTGGTCTGTCTCTGCAGGATGTGCTGGGATTCAACATGGCAGGGCTCCAGTTCCTGAAGAGGGAGATTGAGGCCAAGGAGGAGGTGACATTTTTTGCTGATGCTACTGAACGTTTTGAGGAGAAGAAAAGAAAAAGGAAGAAGAAAGAAAAGATGGTTCTTGCAATGCTCTAGCATTTGCTGCCCAAGACCCAGAGCACCTGGATGGACTCATGTAACCTCACTGCTTACCATGGAAGTGTTCTTGTGGCTGAACATCTGTGATGATGTCCCCTGGCTGGGACAAAGTCTGTCCCCTCCACGTGGTGTAACCCAGCATGTAAACCCAAGTCAGGATGGTTGTCTGTGAGATGGACTCTCTCCAGTCTGCTGCAGATGGATGCCTTTGGACTCTTTCTGAGGTGGCTGTCAAAGGCATGTGCTCTTCCTCTAGTGGAATGCCTGTTAGAAATGGAGTTGATTTATCCTGGGATCAGCTCATTCTGGCAGTGTTGATTCGATGAAATCCAGCACAGGACTGCTGGTGAGACCATGCCTTTATCCAGGATTAAAATCCTGGCAGGATTTTTCACTGACACCTACTGGTGGCTTGTGGCCTGTGGAAAAAGCTCTGTGGTTTCTGCTGAAGTGTGAGGACTTGAGCTACAATCACTCACTCTAGTGGGACAGGGAGAAACATGGCTGCACTCTATTAAAGGCATATTTATATTTGCTTTGTGAGACAATTTTGTCCATAGTCTTTTGTCCTGGTATTTCCTTTGTAAATCCTCAGTTGCTTTGGCCTGTGTGTCTGTTTTCAAAAGATTTTTTACAGAGAATAAAATCAGTGGGAGCAAATGAAAGGCCTGCCATCCCAGATTGTGTTTTTCTCGAGAGCTGGCAGACCAAGTGTGAGAAGCCTGCATTGTTTGCCTTTTACTTGCTCCAGGCTTTAGAAATTGCACTGATTGGTTGCAATGTTGTACTTGTCCTGTGTCAGATAAAATGATTTATTTTCACAGTGGGGGTAGTGGGGCAGAATGGAGTGAACAAGTCTCTGCTGCTGTTGTTATTAATTTATAGCACATGCTGTGTTTTTTTTACCAATGGTCAAGTCTCACTGGTTTAGGGGATGTGGTGGGGGCTGCTTCCAGATACTTTGCTGAGTGTTGGGCTCACATGTCTGGCTTAGGTACTCAAAGCTGAACTTCTGACTTGAGTTTCATGTGGATTTTTAGTTGCATCCCAGTTGTGGCTGACTGCTGTCTTTGTCTCAGGTTGTCTATTACTAGCAATTATGCAAAAGGCCAGCAGTTCAGCTGGTCATTCTCCAGGCAGCACCTCAGGTGTAACAACCGTACCTTGGCTGTTCATAAGTGACTTTGTCAGGGGATGGTTGTTCACTTGCCTCTTCAGAGTCTGGGTGATTCACAGGAGCACGTGCTCCATTTCCAGGTGGCTTTCAGACTGTATAAAAATGGCAGTCTTCATACAGCTCTGCCAGTTGTTTCACTTGAATCACAAGTTTCATCCATATCTGGACAAATATGAAATTATAATTATAGAGGCATCTGGAAACAGCTGCATTCAGACGTCTCTCTATCCTGACTTAGGCTGTTCTATTTCATTTTATTCTGTTCTTTTCCTTTGCTACTCCCAAAATAGACCCTCCTAGGAGGGATTACTAGGAGGAAGAGGATGCACTGTAGGATGATACATTTTGTTGGTAAAGTCAGTTGACATCTGTTATCCACATTATCTGCTGCTGAAATGGCCAGCCTGCTGGAAATACAAGTGTTACAGATGGAGAGCTGGCTTGTGACACCACAGTGCGCCCTCAGCTGAGGTGACTGAGGACAGAGAGGCCAAAACTGGATACCAAAAGGGGAAGGCTGGCTGTGCCTCTGTTTACCTTAATGTCAGGGAAACAGATGTTATGGATGCTGTATAATGAACTGCTATTTGATGATCCCCTGGGAGGCCTGGAAGAAAAAATCATGGCCATGGGCACATGAACTCAGGGACTGATGGGAAGTATGTAAATGGTGATACAGAAGAATAGCTTGGGATGCAGAGTCATCTTATAATGACTCAGATATCCTCTGATCTGGGTTGGAAGAGGTGGAATTCCTACACTTTTGTCTCTGTTTGCTGTCACTGGTGTGAGGGAAGAATCCTTGGAGAAAACGTCTTTTAGGTATTGAAAAGTTGTTGTCTCTCCCTAGCTGCTGATACAGGCTGCCTTCTTGAAGTTTCCCTCTGGTTCTCTGATTTTCATCACTTGTGGTGGGTCTGTACTAATGCAGTACTTGGGTGGCTACTGACAGAGGCCAGCATGTGCTTTAAATGGAAGAGGTCTGTCCTGTGCCAACAGTCCTCTGATAGGAATTCTAATATCCTTAGGACATCACTTTGCCCTTTCTTGGGTGAAATTCCCTAGATTTACAAACCTGAGCAGGAAAGCACTTTCAAGTACAGGGCAAGCTTAAATCTGTATTATTAGAATATGTATCTCACCTAACAGTGTGGATGTGATGGTTCAGAACTGGCATTCATGTTTCACACTGGTGAAAGCTGCTGTTAATGGCCAATCATGGGATTCTCAGTCACTGTGAAGTGTTGTGACAACAAATCATCTGCATGTATCAAGGAAAATTCCCCATCTCTCTCAGCATGTCACATGTTGGAAAAAGGATGAAGCACAGGAAAGGACCTTGTGAGAAATGAATTCATAAACCAGAAGCAGAGCTGCACTTGGGCACACAAATATGGTGGCTCAGAAATAGCCTGTGACCTTTCTTTTAGTCATTGCTATGTAGGTGGGATCAAGGAGGGGCAAAAAACCATCTCTAAGTGGCTCAGTGTCTCACTATGAAGAGAGATGAGCAGGTGAACATTTGAAGGTGCTCATGTTTGACTGTGAACAAGAGGGTGTAAGGGTCCCTCTCTTGTCAAGTGCAACTTCGTGTACTCACACCACCCATCTGGTATGTGCAGCTTATTAAAGGTAGGTGAGCACACAGAAAGGCAAGCCTATGATTGTGAAAGCAAACAGAAACTTAGGAATTAGAAGATCAGAGCAGGTCAGCAGCTCCTGAAGAATCACAGTTGACTGTGTTGAAACTTGGTGCATTTCCAGTACTTGAAAAAGATTTCAGGTGCCTCAGCACAGGTTATTAGAAACCTAATCCCTTTTAAAAACAAACTTTGTGGGAACCATGAAGCACTGCTCTGTAGTAGGGTTGAAATACAGCAATCTTTTCACTGTTTACATTTCAGACAGCCACATCAGGAGATTGTGCAACTTTTGGACCACCTTTCTCATTAACAAGGAAAAGGCAAAATATTTATTTTCATTTAATCTGATTAAATGAATGGGAAAATTACACTGCATGTTTCCGTAAGTTTGAACTAAAATCTAGGCATTTCAGTGTTGCTTATCCTCATGTTGATCTTCTCGGGCTCTAACCTGTAGTGGAAGAAGACAGAAAATTAACATGAATGGAAGGAAGAAAAGAAGAAATCCCAGCTCCACCTCTGTACAGTTGTTGAACCAAACCTATTAATTATGTCCAGATTCTCTGCAAGTGTTGTGTGAGCACTGTGATTGCTACAGACTGGCTTCAGATTTGGCCTTTTGCCGTTGGAAGGGAACAACAATATGAGATGGAGCTCTTACCTGGGTTTCAAGTAGATTAGGGGCTTGCTTTTATTGCACAAATTGAATGGTGCAAAAATCACAACCACACATTCAGGATGGACACTCTGCTTAGGAATACTGAAGCCTTTCATGGGCAGCTTCCTGCGTGATATTTAATTCTGAGCATGTTAAGAGAATATTTTTGAAGTGTTTCAAATATTGATGTGAAATAACTAAGGAAATTAATGAGATAGGACTAAGTTTGGGCAGGTGATGCTTGATCAGTGATTTTTGCTTTTTGGTCTCTGCTAGGTGTGGCAAATTTGTGATCAAGTTTAATATTGCGGGGAGGTTTCTCGGTCTCAGTAGAAAGAATCACTGGCTCTGGTGATAACCACCTGGGAAAGGTGATAGAAACTCAGAAAATTCTCAGAGTGCCTCTGCAGTGACTCAACTGTTTCTGTTCTGGATGGCTGAACAAGACTATTTAATCAATAACAGGATTTAACCCAGGAGTGTTGGTGTTCCATGTTTTGTGAGACTAAACCAATCCAGAGCTCCTTGGTATGTCTGAGGTGGACATGGTTTTGGATATGGTTTTGAGTCCAGGAGACTTTGAGGGGAGGAATGTTCAAAGAGGCATTGGGCACAGTTGTTTGGGTAGCATGGGATGGCTGCAGCCAGCTTCAGCAGGAATTGTCAATCAGTTCACAAAAGGACACTGTCAGAAGAGAAGGGAGGTTTGGCTGTGGTGGCAGCAGCTTTGATTAGCTGGATTAGACATGTGAGAGGAGGATACTGTGTAATTAATTTCTCTCCCTCTGTGCTTTGTCATGGAAGATGGCCCTGATAAGAACTTCTCTTGGGACTGGGGGTGTCTCACTAAAATGTGAACTGACTGGGTGAGTATTTCTTTTAGGTTTCAACATGGAGTGAGAGAAGTTTGTCTAAACTTCCTTCACGATGAGCTGCAGGTGGTAAATCCCTAAGGTGGAAGGCATTAAACCAGCTGTTTTTCTAGACTATAATTGTGTGTTACTTTGGGGATAGAATTCCACACTGGAAAAGGTAAGAAGATATTTAAACAGAAAATAAAGCTATACTTGATGTATAGTGGGCAGTCCTAGAGCAGCAGTCAGAGGTACACGTCTGTGAAGTTTTTGAGAACTGACTGATGTGGTCACTTTTCTTTTTCTCCAGAGGAGAGAGGAATGAGATACAGCTGGAATTTCTTTGCTGATTGGTTGGATAACAAGGCAGGCTTACAGATGTTTATGTTGAAAGAAAAAGATTATGTCAGTGTTACACATATGAAGCAAACAGGGACTGTTCAGCTGAGGAGAGGCATCCACAGGGTTCCCTGTTTATCAGCTGTCACCATCAATCGTGTTGTAGAGTGCCTGAGCTCCTGGGGGTGAGGTGAACACCAGTCTAATGTTAAACATGTTGACTGCTGCTTTGTGAGAAGTTCCAAGTAAGGCTTTCTTGTTGTCTGGGAAGACTTAACCCTTCTAAGACACTCTTATAAAGCATCCAAAGGAGAGCTACAAAGATGGTGAAGGGCCTTGAGGGGAAGTGTGAGAAGTGGCTGAGGTCACTTGGTCTGTTCAGCCTGCAGGAGACAGAGGGGAGAACTCACTGCAGTCGGCAGGACACTCATGAGAGGAAGAGGAGGGGCAGGCACTGATCTCTCGGTGACCAGTGACAGGACCCAAGGCAATGGCCTGAAGTTGTGTCAGGGAAGAGTGAGTTAGGGTATCAGGAGAAGGTTCTTCACCCAGAGGGTGTCTGGGCACTGAACAGGCTCCCCAGGGAAGTGATCATAGCACCCAGCCTGACAGGGTTCAAGAAATGTTTGGACAATGCTCTTAGACACATGATGTGGCTCTCAGGATGTCCTGTGCAGAGCTGGACCTGATCTTTGTGAGTCCCTTCCAACTCAGGATGTTCTGTGATTCTTCTTGTAGACTGGATCTGTAAGGCTACAGAAATGTGCTGTATAAAACTGTGTGTGCAGAGTTGTGTGTATTTGCACTTGTCACATTGAGGCTGCCCTATCTGTAAGACTCCTGTCCCTTATTAGACTTGCTGTCAGTGTCAATGGGTCACCAGTAAGACTTGGTTACAGATAGTGAAATATGTTAAAGAGAGGCTGATTTATTAGGGTTTAACTGTAATAAATCCAGCTGCCAGGAAGTTCAAGGATTTATTTAATGTGGAGACAGCAAATGAAGGATTTGGGACAGGACTGAGGAGGCTTTGCTGTGAGTGCTTCTGCTGAGCTGAGCAGGTGTAACAACCTGCAGTCCCGTTGTAGTGAGTGCTTTGGTTAATGTCATCCAGTGTTTCCCTTCTCTTGTCACAGTAACCAAGTCAGTGTGCATCATTTGCATGAGCTTTGTCCAGGATGCTGCTGCTGAAGTGCAAACTAGGTGAAACAAGTGTACTTTAATTTACAGCTGGTGTCACTGCATCCAGTGCTTACACTAACTATAAAGCTTTCGTGGGAGTGTAATCCGAAACCGTGGCCTGGGGCTTGGAGGAACTTCCTGGACTCCTGCTGCCATCCCTCCCTGGGGGAATCCTTCGGGGCGTCGCTGATAAATGTCACTGGCTAGCACAGGTGGAATACCACGCTAAGGATCTAACCATTTTGGTATGTTTATTTAAGTAAAATAACCTGTGGAGGTAGGAATGAATTCTGGAACTAAGGTTGTGAAACATCTTGAATCTGGACTAGTGTCCTCAGCTCAAAGGTTAAAGGAACAGCTAAAATATGGGGGAAGGGCACATGTTTGGAGGCTGGTCTGCAACTGTGTCTGAGGACTGGGTGAATGGGAACAGAACAGCAGCTGCTTTTGCTGCTATGCCACTGGTGCTGTCTAGATCAGCTCTGCAATTATAGGTATGAAAGGTTTCTTTGGGTCAATGCAAGTAAATTTGGGGAGTTTCAATGTCACATCTAGAGCATATAAAGCTTCAGAGGAGTTGCTGTTACTCTGGTCAGGTTTAGAGTATCCTGAAGTTCTCCTTTTTTTGGTAAGGGTTGTCCTTACTCTGAATGACATTTCTGCCATGCTTGGATGTAGCTTGCCTTGCTATTTCTTTTATAGGTTTCCAGAGGATCCCTTCTCCCAGACTTCTAAGTGTAAATTTGATTAAATGTCAAACAGAACTTCACCGGAAGCACAAGGGAAACAGAAATAATAGCTACTGACTTGGCTCTTTTACTGTACTGCTGTCATGAGTTAAACAATTGAAAAGCCCACTGAACCCACACAGGCTCATTTCTGGCAGCATTCATGCAATTCTGTGCTTGCATCTTTGCTGCTGCAGGGATTGTCCCATTTGCCTGTTCAGTATCTGGATGATACATCATTTTGTTGCTCATGAGGTTTACCACCAGATGCTACCATAGATTCAAAAAGCATAATAAAGTATTTTCATGAGGGGTGGTGGGAAAGAGTTCCTATAATTTTCATTTGGTTTTTAAAAGCAACATTTTTCTGAGTTGCTCTTCTTCCTTTCCCCACTTTTCAAACCACGTTATTCTGATGTAAAATGTGTTTGGCATCAGAATCTTAAATTATTCATTTGTTGTGCTTTTGAAAACACCCATCTGTGTATTTCTGAAAAGGACAGTAAAGCTTGCTACTGCAACAGCTACACTGGAAACACTGCTTGAGGCTCCCAACGGGAAGAGATCCCCAGGGTCGATGCTATGAGGTGTGTGTGAGAAATAAAACAACAAAGGATATTTGCTTTCACAGGCAGGAGAAGAGTTTCAGTTTCTGTTACTATTTCAATATTATGGGAAACTTCTTCAAGGCCACCAGTGTCTTTCCCTCCAATCAGCATGGCAAAAATCTCTATCTCCAGTTCAGCCTGCAAGCCTGCTGCCACCTGGGAGAGACAGAGAATGACTCACAGGTAAGGTGCAAGTTTCATACATGGTCCCCTCCAGCTGTCCTTGGAGCTGGAGGTTGATGCCCCAAGCCTGTCAGTGTTAGAGGCATTAGGACAGTGTCTTTAATGCTATGCTTTAATTTTTGGCTAGCCCTGAAGTGGTCAGGCAGTTGGACCAGAGGGCCATTGTAGATCCCTTCCAAATGAAATAAAATAAAATATTCTATTCTATTCTGAAAAGAACATAAAGGTAGGGAGCTACAAAAGGGGCAGATGTGAGGAGAAAAGAATGGAAAGTATTCCAGCTATCTAGATGGATTTCTGTAGGGCCTTTGACACAGTCCTCTACACCATCCTTCTTTCTCAATTGGGGCCTTTAAAGATCCCTTCCAACCCATACCATCCTATGATTTCAAGTACTGCGTTGTGGCTAAGGCTCTGGACTAGGAGGTTTGATTTGCATTCTGGCACTGCCTCTGCATAAGTCATTGCTTCTTGATTCCATACATTGGCAAGATATTGCCTGGTATTACATGGATGCCATGGCCAGCACTATTTATTCAGAGATAGCGTGCAGGTAAAAAAAGAGACTGAACAAAAGCAGAAAGAATGAAAGCTTCCTACTTAGTGAGATAATGTGCTATGGTGCTTTGCTAGATAAAAAACTTCAGGTGGAGAACAGTTGGAAGCAGGACAAGAAAGGATTGGGGCAATAGTTTACTAGGGTCAAATCCTGAGGGTAGGAAGTTAAGGACAGGAAGTTAAGTCTAGGCATAAGACAGAGCAGATATAACAAACACCCTAAGCAGAAGGCAAAACTCAGAGGCAGTGGTAGAGTAGTCCTGTTTGCTTTGAAAAAGCTCTCTATAACTTCACTGCTTGACCTGCTGCTTTTCACTGAACTTAACATTTTTATCCCTCTGCATTCTGGCACAGGCCGAGACTCGAGTGCATGGAGCACTTAGCTGAAGGTGGCAGAAGGACGGTGGAAGACAGCATCCCTTTGAGTAACCTTAAACAAAACTGTACCCTGGCAGCTCTATTCCCAGACATCTGCTGTCCCAGAAAGGTGCCCTAGCTAGCCTGAGGGCCAGCTGTGTCTAGAAAAAAACCCAGAAGCTCTCCTGTGCAACCTACAGGTCCTGGTGTGTACATCACTCTCAGTCCTGTGTATGGAGGCGGCTGCTTCACCCGAAACCTGTCAGAAAGAGAAGAGAATCAGTTTGCCAGAAACTGTTTCAGGCAGGAGAAATCTCATCAAGGCTGCCTGCTCTTCCTCTGCTTTTTTAAATGACAGCAGAATTTCTTAGTTCATCCTTTCCATCATAATGTACAAGTTGGACTACAGCAATTCCTGGGCTTCTTGCCAAGGCTCCGGTTTCTAACAAAAAAACCCAAAGGAGCAGATGAATGGGCCAAAGTAAGCCTCCAAAGAGCTTGTTAACACTGCCCGGTCCTTATAAGAGAATGTGAAACAGCACCATTTTAAATCTGCACATTCAAAGGTAGCTGAAGTACAAACAGCTTCTTGGCAAACACCTGTGTGTTGCAGACCCAAAAGTTCATAACAATCTTTATTTAATGTCCTTTGATGTAATTCTATTGCAGGAAGCATGATACTGCTATGAATTTTGTGCAAATAATCTTTAATTAAATGGTACCAACTAAAGCAGAAGTTTTGCTTCCTCATTTCTTACTGATTGTTTCACATCTGAGATTCAGTCTTTTTGTGAATGCAACTTCCTACTGCTCAGATTTTTTTTTTAAAGATCATTAGATCAGGTATGACCTTTACTTTTGCATTGCTCTGGAACTGATCCTGCTGATTTCATTCCCCCCTTACCAGCATGCCCTTGCACCAGAAGCTGTTAAAGCAAAGGCAGTAGAAGAGGCATTCCTAGGATATGGCTCCATCTTATGGAAAGCTCTGGCAGACCTATGAAGTGGCTGTGAGAATTCCTGTGCTTTCTCTGAGTGGTGGCTCCAGAGAAACTGTACTTAATTTTTGTCAGGATCTATTTGGAGACATAAAAACCAGGGTACTAAGAATTCAAACTAACCTTGAGAAGTTCACACCAACATTCTTCATGATTACAATGGTTGCATAGATGCAGCCTTCCTTTAGCACTCCAAATACCACCCTGGGTGGGATGAGATGGAATTTGGTAAGATCCTGTCTTGTTGCAAGAGAAGATGTGCTGACCTTTCCTGAAGCAGGATCTTCTATCTTTGCAAACAAAATATGAGACAAAGAGAAAGTTGGTGGCCATTAAGTCAGGTAGAGAATTACTTAACCTATATTTAACCTCTGTTCACTCACCCTGAAGAATTACAAAAATACATCCTAATTGAGTAAAAACTGAAGCAGCACTTAGAATACTGTCTGGAAATTTATACTGCTTTGAGTTTTCAGATGCATGAAGCCCTTGAGGTGTCTCAGGGAAAATGGGGGAAGACCTGCTCTTTTGGAAACAGAGCTTTCAAGTAAGTGCCTGATGCAGAATGAGTTTTTCCTAGCAGTTGAGAGGAAATGTACTTCTAGAATTGCCACTAAACATATATAAATTGCAACAGCCATGTTATAGTAAATAGATTCAAAATACCTTCCAGCATTGCTCCAGGGTGAAGATTTTATGGAAAAGAGATGACTCAGATGATATGAATATTGACAAGAAAGATGTTATTTTTTACCTTTTTATTTGGTATGGTGTTTGGTTTTTTCCCCTGAAGGCATGGTGGTAATATTACTCTCTCTTTTCTTGTCTGTCCTGTAACATCCAGCATCAGACTTGGAACTTTCTGTTGAAAGGCTGTCTCTTCTGCCCCCTCAGTCTTGTCTGGAAGGGAAAGATTTCCAAAAGCATGAAAAAGTGACAGGTGGATTGAAATTCATATTGCAAATATTGTGTCAGAAGTTATAAAAAGATAGTGAGCTGCTCCAACTACATTCTGGAAGGCAGGTGTACCTGTTGTGCTGCTGGAACCATCAACTTGTTTGGAAGGATACTGCAGGGGAAGGCCAGATGAAAGGGATGATTCACTTGTGGTACCAAGAAATTCAGCTGCTAAAGGGAAAATAATGGAACACTGAGTCAAGTGTTTTTTATGATCAAAATCTTTTTCATAAACATGTGAAAAACAACATCAGTCTTTAGCACTTTAATTTACACAGTCTTGGAAAGCTGCTACATAACCATGAGAGGCTGGGAAAATCTGCATGCAATGTTTTGCTCTACTGGGCCACAGGGATCTCTAAAATGCCTATTGTGTGATTAGTAATTTCTTGTTCTCTGGCTAACTGAACTATAAGCCATAAAGGACTAAAAGAAAATCCTGCACAGGTCTTATGGTGATTGAAAATGAGGAAATATGGGAATTAGTGGCGGTCTGATAAAGCCCCACAGAGGACTATTTGCCTGATATGAGTCTTTGCTGTGTATGACTTTTAATCTCACTGTATAATTTCAATAGCTTGTTAGGCTGCTTTTTAAACAGAACTGAAATATTCCTCTCAGATCTGAAAAGCTGAAGCTTAGATAATGATCCCTCTTTCCCTGCTTCCTGTCATAGAGTCACTGGCTTCCTCCTATGTCCTCCAGTCTATCTTTAGCCTGCATGTTTCCAAGTCCATATTGCTTTTGCACCAGTTCCCTCTTACCAGTGAGTTTCAGAAATAAATCTCCCATATTTTTCCTACAGTCATACTAGTTATTTTCTAAACTTGGCTCCTTGGTTCTTGCTCACCCGCCCCTAACTCTTATTTATTCCATTCAAGTTTCTTGATGAGCATTTTTCATCTATCCAATTCTCATTCATAGCACAATTCTTCAGCTTAGCATCCAAAGCTGATGGTTCTTCCACATTCAATGATGTCTGCAAGGGCTTCTTCCTCCTGAAGAAGATACAAAACTGATGCCAGACAGTCGATTACCTCCACTGGGTTCTCTTATCAGCCTCAGAGGCCAGGTCTCACTTGTTTCTTTTTGAAGTGGAGGAAGTTCCTTAGACATTGCTTCCAAATCAGGAAACTGGAGAAAAGGAAGAAAGAGGGCTTAAGTTTTGCAACTAAACACCTAGGAAAACCAGACAGCAAACACCCTCCTCCCCTTGCAGAAAAAGAAGGGAAAAAAATTTTAAAAAAGGAATGCAAAGGAAACAAATAAGCAGAAACAAAGTGGTGACTATAAAAGTGGTAGAAATAGTTACATCAGATTACAACCTACATTTCTGAGTATGCTTTATGCTCTTACATCATTTACCAGTAGAAAAGCCCCCAAGATCACCTCTAAATTAGGAGTGTTTGTTTTACTTATTCCCTTTCTAATAAGCAAGGAGAGGGGTTTGAGGGGTAAGTAAAAAAATCCTGAGGTTGAGCTTTGCCCTGAATCAGGCTCTCTCCAGAGTTTATGTAAGGAATTTTACAGAGTTTGTTATCAGTGAACATATACCATCTTCATCTGCCATGGTTGTCTTTTGTAATGGTTTGTTGAGATAAAAACCCAAAATTGTCTTTGGGAGCATGGGAGATACTAGTTGGCCTAACAGACTTCATCCAGTTTTCAGCTGCATTACCTTTTGTTGGTAGAAGTTTTTGCCAAATTCAGATTCAAAATACGGAGCATAAATATCATTTATTAGTGCTGCGAATAAAGCTTTCTGTTTATCCAGTTCTTTCCTAGGGATGTTTTTCACATTGTTGGTAAGGAAAAGAAAGAAAAAAAGCATTATAACTGAGTTAAAAGCATTATAACTGAGTTCATCTTGTTTTTCAGTATTGTGCATCAAGAAGTGGATTTGGTAAAGGCAAGTGGCATTTTCTTGTGTGGTTCATCACATGAAGTAATATTCTTGTAATTGGCAATTTTCTTGGAGGTGGATTAAGAATTGACTGGCCAGAATGGAGACAGACAGCAAGCTGCCTGCTATGAGGAGCTCCTCCTCAGAACATACTCCATTTCTCTGAACCTCATGGAACATGTCTGGGACTGCCACTGGTGTCTTTCCAACCTTCCAACAAACACTTCAAGCTAAGAATTGGTATTCCAGATGCATTGCTAAAATTTTGAACACAAAACTCATCTAATTTCATTATTTTATCACAGAAAGACTTGACGGCTCTGTGGATACAGAAGAAGCTGTTCAAACTTCTGAAGGTAAGGCTGACCAGAGTAAAGATCAGTCATGTTTTCAGCTTGATATAGCCCAGTTTTACACTATTAGAATTTCACTGACTTGCAGCAGGGTCTAATATCAGCTATAAAATGATCAGTCTTAATCATACTGAGAGTTTAAACACTGGTTTTAGAGCCAGAATTGCACATGATGTTCTTGGGTGCTGACTGCTCAGATTTATATATTGAAATTATTTTTTAATAGGATCCAAAACAGTGTGAAATGCTATATGAAAATGTAACTCTGAAATTCTAAAAGGCTTTTTTATCTCATGCAAATCAGAAATAATTAGGAAGCAATATGGAAAGCCTCACATGGAGTGCTGTGTCCACTTTTGACCTCTCTGGTGTACAAAAGGGCCACAAAGATGATTAAGGGTTTGGAAGACCTCTCATGTGAGTACAGGCTGAGAGAGCTGGGACAGTTTTGCCTAGAGAAGCTTTGAAGCACCACCATGTGAGATGGTCTGGGGTTCTATTTGAAAAAATCAGCTTTTATTTGTGGAATACCTGAATCTTAACCTAAAGCGTCAGCATTTGAAAATATTAATATACAGTATATTCTACACTAGTGGCAGAAGCTGAAAACAAAACAAAGGGCTTCTGACTTCAGCCTTGGTTTGCATAGTGTAAGTTAACAGTAATGCTGCTGGGTTTTGGGGAAAAAAAAAAGACGAAAGAGACTCAAACCACTTTTTCAGCATTTCTGTTGAGCAGAAAATACCCCATTATTTGCAAGCAAGCCATTGCACCATCACCCAAGACCTGGTGAAATCAGTAACATTCTTTACCAAAGCAGATTAAGCTGGCTCATAAAATAACTTGATCCTACTAATATTATTACCTGGTCTCTTCCAGTTTGCTTTTCCACTTGGATGTTACTCCATCCGGACTGAATCACCCAGAAGAAAAAAAGAGAGAGTAGTGGGAATAAGAAAACTAGTAGTCTTCTATAAATACAAAAAAATTTACAAGATAACCCTGGAAAGAAAATGCTTTTTGTGAGAGTATGTTATGTAAACACTTCAGGTGGCTTCTGACTCAGACTCGTATGGTTTGCACAAAAGTGTTCGCTTATATCTGCATTTTTATTAGATCATTCAATCCAAGAAATATGCAAAGTACTTTTCCAACAAACTTTGAATTATCTTTCAGATATGGAAAGAGAGCCATAGAGGGACAAAATAATCACAGGGCAAGACAGTAAAACGTTGCCATATGTATCTAGGGATCTAGATTCCAGCCCTTAATGACAGTCAGTAAAGCACAGTGTGCTTGGCTTCACCCTTTGTGTCATTTCCATTTGCACCAGTGCTTGCTGCTCTGTCCTACCTGTCCTGCTGGTCCTGTCTCTTTGCAGTGCTTGCCTTCCTTGTGTGATCCTGGGCAGGAGGAGCCACTGCCTGCTCATACAACTGGCTCACACGGGCTGCAAGGGGAAGGGCATTGATGAATGGGCTTGCTCTGTTGCACAGGGTTATGAAAAAAAAATCAAAGGATATTTTTAAATGCATCTTTCTGCCACTTTATGGAAACCTAACAGAATCTTTGTTGCTGTGAGGGAAAAGGCAGAAAGAACTTCATTCCAAAATCAAGATCTGAGCATTAACAGATAAGAAAGTGAATTCAATATTGAAAAGAGAAGAAGCAGATTAGGTTCACACTCCCACCCTGTATTTCCTGACATATTTTTACGTTCTTTCAAGATACAAATACCTGTGAATAGGAAAAGTTGCTGACATTCAGCCACTAACTGGGGTGCTCTGAGGTCTTTATCTACAGCTGAAGAAAATAATGTGGGCTTTCAGGGACCCTTATTACATTTAGCTTGCTTAAGCTTGCTTGTGCTTAATTGAGGCTGTGAAGCAGCCATAATCAACATTCTCATGGAAGGAACTGCTAGTTCAATATATATAATGGAGAAATGCCAGCCTTTCCACATTTAATATTGTGACCAGCTCTGGGGCTTTATTAAAGAGTTGCCCTGTCCTCTGACATATGTTATAAAGTGTGTTGTTTACTTTATACCTTGAAGCTAAATCATGGGTCCAAAGAAATTTCCTTGTCTAAAAACAATTTTCTGTGGCGAAGATTAGGAGATGTGAGTATTTGAGAGATATGATCCTATTAGACTATGACAATATCTCTTAGTGTTCTGGGAATTACATGAGTTCAAACTTCAAAATGTGGGGGATTTTTTGATCAGCTTCTTCACCATAAAACATGATTTTATTTTTCAGCTTTTTCTATTTTTACCTGTTTCAAAGAGCTTTTCTTTCCCACTATCTTCTTTATTAGCAATACTACATTAAAATTGCAGCTCCATTTAAGAGGAAAGTGTTCAGCAAGCATTTGTTGCAGCAGTTTCTGTTTATTTTGCACAGTATGACGTTTTTGACAAGTAGAAATATTCTTGACATGGAAAATAACACTTTAAAGATGAGCATCACAAGGGGATAGAATGTAATGAATTTTTCTACAGAAAAGGGTTATGGGTTTTTATAAGTGATAACTTTTATTTGTACATCCTGATGTACAAATGTGATGTGATGGTTTGAGATTAGATTTTGAAGTGTAATAAATGGCTAGGATTTACTTAGTTGCTTTGAAAAACTTGTCTGAAAAGTTGTTACTTGTATAAAAATAGCCAAGTATTGTCATAGCTCTTACAGCTAAGAAAACTCACTACATGAAAATGTCAAATACACATGCCTAAAACCAGGAATTATTTTTCAGACGTACTGGATCATTGATGCTAAGAGGTCCTAATCATCTGTGAGAGTTACACAGAAGCATGTGCATAGTACATAGATGAATTCACCTTTATATTGCCTCTTTAAAAATAATAGTACAATACTTTTAAACTTATTATGATATTTTTAAATTAAAAATATTATATATATTTAATTTTAAAAGCACAGGTATTCAAATTTTTATTACCTTTATTACTGAGCTTTTCAGTTGATTTCTTCCAGTCAGGGAAGGACTGCAATGAAGAAGGAATAACTGTGACTACATGAGAAGTAAAATTCACAACAGCATCTTATTCAGAGGATTTACATTATAAACAAGTGCTATCTTGTTATCCCCATTCTTGTAGTCACATTGTCAGGTATTTCAGTGTGTCAGAAAACATACCCTGGGGAAAAAGGATATGAAGTACAATTTCCCTGTTCTAAACAGGTATTTGACTCCTTCTTGATGGCCCACTGCATAGATAGCTTTTTATTTTATATGGTCACTTTTTATTAGGTCAGCTAAGCTAATTCCTAATCAAATTGAAATCCTTTGGCAAAAAAATCTGAAAAAGATATACTTATGTTGTATTAAACTTAGAATCCCAACAAGTCAAATGGGAAATGTGTTCAGGAATTTGCAGGCTTTGTTACTGAGGAGATCTCATGTGGCTGGCTTACAGTAAAGTGAATGAGGGTTAAGAGGCTCTAAAATGTTTCCTTTATTCTCGTCCTGTCTCTGAAGCAGTTAACTGGAAAGCAGAACTCCTGACCAGGCAGTCTGGGTTGTAACAGAGCTATTGGAGACTTGGGAGCAATGTGACACTGATTCCTGGGTCACAGCAGGTGCTGAGACTGCTGCAAACAAAAGAGTTGTCCAATGTGAAATCTGTAACTGGAAATGAAGGTGCTGAAGGTAGCCAGGACAATCAACAATAATTAGTCATTAGACAAGTTCACTGGATCTGAGCAGCATGTGAGGTTCAGCACCTGGGCCTCATTGAAGTAAATAAATGTCTGCCTAGAGGATAGATGCAGATGGAATTACTGACAGATCATTTCTCTGTCCCTTTTTCCAGAAAAGCTGTGATCCTTTTCTATTTACCCACCTTTCCCATTACCTATTCCTCTCCTTTTTCTTTTTGTGCTCTAATTATCCATGAAAATTCACAGATTATATTTAAAAAAACAAAATGCTGCTCAGCAGTAATAACAATATTCCTCCAGACTGTTTTTGTATTATCCCAAAAGCAGGGTTTAAATTCTTACTATGGAGGTGGCTGTGGTTGAAATAGAAGTCTCCCATGTGCAATGACAACAGACTGGAAACATTTTCACCCTGATGTTGGGGGATATTAAAAAAAGTAAATTACTGGAAAGTAGTTTTGGTCTGTGTGTTTGGGAACATATCATTCAGTAGAACTCTTGAACTGTTTTGAGCATTGCTTCCCCAAAAGGCAGCAGTGCCCAGCTGAATTCAGACCAGCTGAAGGCTGGCTGGGGCTCTGCTTTACTATTAATCTACACCGGAACTGGCTCTGTGCTGCTCTGACATTTGCTGGTTTATGAATGGATAATGTGCTTCAAGTCTCACACTTCCAATGCAATACAAGGGTTTTGTTGAAAGAAATACTTAAAAAAATTCGATTTTCTCACTGTAACCTGTTCAAGGAGACTTGCAGCATTCTCCTTTTCCTCTTCTGTTCTTGGTTCTTTCACATTAATCTCTTCCAGCTCATTTTCCTGCTTTAAGATGTTCTCTATATATTCCTGGTGGAACAATGAAAAGGAAGAATAAGATGCAGATGTAGGCTTAAAATAGATATTTACATTGACACAATCATTCCAGCTGCTACAGAAAAGAAGCACATTTCTTTTCCCGTATCTCTTTAAATCAGTTGGATAGAAAAAAGGGTTTTAAACACACCACTCTGCCAGAAAGCTACATGCAATACAGAACTTTACTAACAGACAGGTTTGTAGAAACAAATGTTTCCCACACTAGTTCTTTTTCACTTGTTTATATCTCTTTAATCTTATAGAAGATGGAGAAAGGAAGAATATTTTCCTTAAATCTTGATTTTGCTCTGACAAAGTGAAGGTGAGGCTAAAGATTTAAGACACTTCATTCTGGAAAAAAAAAGGAATTAATTAAATATTGATTTATGAGCAATGAGAGTATTTCCATTGCACATTTATGCAATTGTTGCAACTGTTTTTTCAGTGCTAGTAATTGCAGTTCTTCCTTCCCAGTGTAATAAACAGCATTCAACTTTCTCTAAAAATCAACAATATATCTGGGTGATGAATAGACTTCCCTTGCCATTTTGGTGTGGAACTTTTCTTATACTGTTTGCCTTTGAAAGATCAGTATGCAAATTAAAGAATAATTTTAATATATTTATAGACTGAAAAACTGGTGACATTTCATTCTGATAGACTTGAATATCCCAAACATATCTGGGCTGGCCAGCTGTCAGTGTTTTTCTATTGCAAGCATGTTTTCTTTGAAATGTAATGTGGGTAAAAAAAAAAAATTATATAAATGGGTACAATATATTACTACCTTCACACATGTCACATGCTGTTAACTTACAAATTCAGTCTGCAATGCCATTATCAAAATAGTTTAAATGAATAAATTACAGGACACATATATTTTGTTATTCTCTAATTCCTAAGTAATAATGGGGTTTTGACTCTAAAATCTCTTCTAAGAGCATTTTCACAATGTGAATTAAATAAAGGAATGTTTTACACTAACACTGAGAAGGGCAAAGCTGTTCACTTTTGGACACCATCTCAGAACACTGGCACAAGAGGTCTAGCTTGCACCCTGCTATGAGCAAGTCACTAATGAGGGATGACCACAAACCTTGTCAGAAGGTTACAAAGCTATTTCCTAGACATGGATAGAGTAACAAACTCAGACTGAAACCTGGAAAAGTTCTACATTGATTTATGAAAAAAATATAGAAACCAAGACCAGAGTGTGTCTCAGTGTCTCAGTGACCAAGTTACTTGCAGAATTATGGTGAGCTAGAAATTCTTGTTCAGCTTCATAGATTTAAATTCTTAAGGCTTTTTGAAGGAAAACAAACCCTAAGCAAAATAAAAGTGAAGTAAGAGATATCAATATTGACAGCAAGGAAATTATATGTTAGAGTACTGTCTGTCATGTATGCTGGATTGGATCTCATGTATTTGCTCAGAAAACTAGGTTTCATAAGAGGTAAATGAAACAATTGAACTTTTTCAGAAAAACACTTACAGCACCTGTCTATGTATGAAATAATTGTTATTCAAGCATAGTAGATTTTTCTCAGGTATATACTTCACATTTATCACACCCAATTCATCTACTTGTTTGTTCTCTTTTGCTTACTGGAAGAATGAATAAATGTGGTTGAACTACCTTGAGGGAAAGATGCAGTTTTTCTCTTAGTTCCTCACAGAGTGGCTTATACTGGAATAGCTGGCGGATCTGCAGTTTTCTGGGACATTTTCGCACGGGGGCTGGCAAGGACACACGAGCTTCTCCGATGCTGAGACCCCTCCAGGCATACCTTCTCACTAGGGAACCTTTGATCTCCCTCTGAACAGAGAGGAGCAAACAAAAAGAGCAAAATCCAAAAATGCGCCTATTGGCAATATGTCTCAGTTGAAAGGCGTGTCATAGACCTAGACAATAAAGCCAATAGATTCCTGGGAACAATTTATTTACGCTAAAATATCTTCATTTGGTAAGACACACTCCCCTTAAAATTGCTTTATCCCCTCACTAAGTGTAAAAGAATGGGACCATACATTTCGTGACACAGCCTACCATTTGCTCTGTCTGCTTAATAAACTGAATTTAACATTCTCACTGTTTAGAGCTTCATTTCCCCACAGAGACAAACATCTATTGCTTTAACATGAAAAGACAGTTTTGAAACAATTATACCTCAGGAGGAGAAGATTCTTTCTGAGTCTCTGGCTGTAGATATGGAGGAACAATACTCTCTGGTTCTTTCTTCATTACCCAGGGGGATGATTCAGCCATAGGCCGGAGGACAGTAATACTTAAAACACCTGGTTTAAAGACAAATTTTACTAAGAACCAGTTCAAATTAAAAACCAAAAAAGTGTCTCAGACCTACAGAAAAAAACTACCTATCTAAAAAACATCTTATTACTAACAGATAAAAGTCCTTGCATCCATGGCTACAGATAATATCAGATCACTGCGTTGATTATAGAATAGTGGTACAAGTTCAGATTACTCAGCCCATTTGTAACAATAACTTGCTTATGCTACTTGCTTTGATTCTTGCTTAACAGCTCAGTTGTATAGTGTGGGGAGTAGCCCAAAGGATGAGCACAGCATTGACCCATGTGTACTGAATACTAATCTCAGAAGTAGTACAACATATTCAGAACATGCATAATTCTTCATTGCATATTATACTTCATGCCCTGATCACTGGATGTATTCCATTAGAGATTATTTATTTGTATTGTTTGCATAAATTTTGATATTCTTCAAAATATTTTTTCCAGCCCAACCCAAAAATTACTTAATCTACTATGATCTATCCCTCAGGCGACCTTCAAAATGGGTATCACCACTGTGGTACTTTGTCATAATGATACAAAATTGTGAAACTTTGCTGTAAAGGCAAATAGACCCAGTATTGTGAAAGGTGGAGCAGGAAGTCAGATGTGCTACTATTACAAATGATTGCTGGCTGTAAGTAAAATTTTTTACAGGGATTTTGACTGGGCATGTATGCTCTCCATCTTTCTGATCTTTTCACCTTCTGCATTTTTCTGGCTCCCTCCATGTCCCTTCTTTTTTCCCATGGCAGAATGGCTTCATTTGGTTTCTGCAATGGGGAACCAGTCATTTGTGTGAATAAAAGTACATTTAAAAATGTGCCACACTTTATAAGAGTAGTAAGTGGGAAACCTGTTTTATGTCATATGTTTATGACATAAATCTATGAGAAATTTGTCTTAGGACATTATGGCTTGAAGCAAATTTCTGTCATCATCCCCTTATATTCAGGAGAACCATACTTTCCTCTTTTTAAAGATTTTTTTTTGTTAGCAACTACCTGTTGCTACAGTGTCTTTTATAGAAACACAGCAGATCCAATTACCTTTACAACAAGCAACAATTCCAGGACATAATTTCTTGCATTGCTACTACAATGTGGTTGTTACCATGTAGTATTGGCTATTCCAGTCACATTTTTCAGCTTTTTAATATGTATCCTTTCCAAAAAACAGCCTAAAGGTCAACAACAGGGCATCACTCTCCTCATTGCTACATCATTAATGGAGACTGTGATATATTCAAGTTTTTTAAATGATAAACACAAAGAATATATTTAGTTGGCAATTGCATTTATTTGTGTCACGGAGAGTGGATAAAGATATGCCATTAAGTTAGTTCACTTATCCCTTAACAGTGTCCTTCAGTTAATTCTCTGTTTCTCAGCGTTTTCCCCCAAACTCATTTCTTCCACTCCTAGAAGGCGTGGATCCTTATTTACAAGGGTAAAAACATTTCCTGCCCAAATAAGAGTTTTGAAACTTTTCAATTCTTTTTATTAGTAGTCTGTCAGAGAAGAAGCATTTTCTACCTGGCTGTTCTTGTACAGGATCCTGCAAGACTGCAGTGGCAGGATCACTGCAGGCCTCAGCCATATACTCGCGTACATCCTTTGTTCGCAGGAGCTCCGTTCCAGAACCATCCTCAGAGATGATGAAAAACCTGCACAGCCAAACACACACATGGGGCTCTATCAAGAGAGTAGAACTCCAGCATGATGGCATCAAATGTGCAAATACAGAGTACTGAACAAAGGCAGCACAAATCCATGAGCCCTGTAAAATACTGTGAAAAAAAGAAAGTGTTAACCTATGAATGCAATGCATTTTACCTGGGGACATGCTCGTTATCAGTGATAGGTTTGTTAACATCATCTGCTGCTGAACTCCTGTCCTCCTTGTCATCAGAGCCACTGCTGGGAATGCACACATCTGTGCTGCCATCAGCCAGGACCTATAGCAGAAATTATGTGAAATTACTTGAGTTAAAAGATCCTTTTAAAACAGTGACTTGCTGGAGAACTTTAACATGGCCTAGCCCAGTGAAAGAGACAGAAAAACACATTTCACAATGAGCAACTGGAAACTCCCAGGAAAAAGAAATAAAGAGGAAAACTGAAAAGACAGTAAAACCCCAACAACATTTCTTGAAAGACATGCTGTATCATAAATACTAATATCACATGCTGGTATTTAATAAATTCCCAAGGACTGTTACACAAAAATACTCACTCATTGGTCAAGCCAGGTAACGGTAATACTTGACAGACATTGATGTATACCTACTGAGTGAGCTTCTACAGTATTTTCCTTCTTGAAAACACTCTGTGCTTATTAACTAAGGTAACATTAACATATTCAAACAAGACAACTAACAACGACCTAAAAAGGAATACTAATGCCTTTTTCAAGATACAATTTAAATAAGGGTGATTCAAAGCACAGTCCATTAACTGAATCTGACATACCTAGTTTTTAATCCTCACTTGCAGAGCTGATTATTTGCTATAGTACAAATCATGCTAATTAAAGGTGAGCTAAATTGTACACCGTGTGTTCTGTTTCAGTCTCTCTAAAGAGGGATAAGTATAAAAAAAGAATATCCATCATATAGTCAAGAAGCTATCAGAAACCTGATTCTGGCTACTTTAAATATTACAAGGTTACAATTTGACTTTGAGAGAAGTTTATAATAGAATGTAGAAACTTATTTTCTTCTGTGTATTTTACCTTGAAAGTATTTCCTTCAGGATCCATCATCTCACAAATAGTGCTGGAAGTGTGTTTCATAATGTATCTCCCTGCTTGTTTCTCTTCTTCCTTGTTGCTGAAATCATAAACTTCATGGCTGTAAACTGCTGAGCAGTCTTCATCAAAGAAAAGAAAGCCTCCCTTGCTGGGTAAAACCTATGACAGCAAAAAGGGAAGAGGTTCAATCCTCAAAGGTGAAAATTCTAATTTAAAGATACTGTGAAAATGAAGAACAGATACAAATCAAGAGGACAGCTTTCAGACATTCAATATTGAATCATCCACTTTAGAGGAATCAAAGGGGAGAAAGAAGGAATATGAGGTCCTAGAGGTAGGCTGATCTGAGTCTTTGTGATATTTAACTTCAGGAAATTTGAGACTGTGATTTAAATACACTGTACATTTGTGAGTAAGTATCTAAACATTGGCAGAGTATGAAAGAGATAGAGTAATAGGAATTAGTGAAGACTACAGAGAAGGGAGGTAATGAAGGTGAGAGCTGCTAATGGCAGGGAACTTGGAACACAAAGATTAAACATCACTGTCACAAACTAAAAATAATTCCCACCTGATATGTTCCCTGTGGCTTTGCCACAATAGATGTCCCATCTCCAAAGACAGTACAACAAGTACCATCCTCCCAATTTGCTATAACAGTAGCAAACTCAGGATGCTCTACTCGTGTACCTTTGCACTTCTTTGCAATGGCTTCTGAGGGTTCATCTAAGAATTAATGCAGAACAATGAGACAGGAGCACAAGAATCATGGAAATGTCTTAGGATTCAATTTGCTTTTTCTGTCATAGTGCTGGATCTTTATCTTTTCAGTGCAAGACCTTCATAAACTTCATAGCATCCTTTATCACATATTTTTATGTTATGTAAACAATATGCAGTCTTTTAAGTTCTGGACTTTGAATTCAATATAGGAAAACCCAACAGTAAAAAGTATCTGTAACCGTCTGTAGCTGGCCAGGAAAGTACACTCTAATGTACCAAGTATGGTACTAACCATAATGATCTGCATATTTGCAATATACAAGTTGGATCACTGAAATTCTTTGTGTCTGTAATACAAACTCTAAAATGTGAAGAAATTCCTATTCAGCAACACAAATCTTGGAAAACAAATGATAACAGGCATGTTAATCTGGTTACTGCCTTTCTATTGAAGAGATAGGTCAGTTCAAGGGATTTTGACTTTTGAAATCCCACAGGGAGATGTCCCTGAACATTTTCTGCTAAATCAATAATGGTCTTTCCCTCCACTGTGTTTGAACAGTCCAGATGCCCACACACTAAATGTCCCCTTCATTTTAATTAAGGAGGACAGGACTTGTCTTGCACATGAAGCAGTCATACAGAATACACCACCAGCCAGAAGAGTCACAGATGATCTTTAGCCCCACTTATTTCAGGCAAATACAAGTTTCACTTTTCTTGGCAGGCCATTTTCCACAGCCATATTCAGATATTTAGTATCTCCAAGGCTGGTGAGTCCATGGTTTCACTGGGGAATGTAAGGGTGCCTTGGTCCTTTCATACCTGTTCAGTTAAAACTCAAAGCTTCCTTGTTATTATTAGGGCAGGGGAGAGAGGGCAATGAACACACTAAAACCCTGGCACTGTGGTCTCATGGGGAAGGAGGACCATATAGGTACGAAAGAAGGAGATTAAATTACTTGCAACAGTATAATTTTTGCACTGAATATACTGCTGAAAGAAAGCAAACAAACTAAGCCTAGACTGCACTAGTGGATCTATTATCTAGGCTACTGGTATAAGCCACCTTTAGTATATATTTGGACAACTTTCTGCTTCATAAAATATTAAGTGCAAGAAAAGTAAGTGCTCCCCTTTAGATATTACCTGCTTCCACACTACTCTCTGGTGCAGAAAGGTCTTCATATTTTTCATAAAAAGATGTGATCCTGGTACCATCAGCATGTTCTACTACTTTGTTACCATCTGGCTTTTCAACAATTATCACTTCATCTTCTCGTACAGTCATAATCTGAAAGAAAGAAGGACTACTCATTTATATTGGCCCTGTGATACTTTTGACAGCAGCAACAACAATACAAGGGATCAGGACTGAAGCTATAAAGAAGGTTGCCTACCACATTGTCATCTACTTGAGAGACAGAGGAACCACATTTTCTTCAAAATCTAAAACTACTGCATTTCTAACAGTGCAGTAACACAACCGGTAGGATGTTTTAAAAGAATAAATCCTACAACTTATGATTGCTAGCCCTGTCTCTTAGCTTATAGACAGTGCTACAGTAACACCAAAGCAGTTAATACCATTCCATCAGCTGGGTTTGTGGCCTGATACATTAAAAGAGGCTTCAGATCCATTCTTGTGGCACCCTCTGTGCCCACTAGAATGCCTAATGGAGTTGTTGTTATCCAGGTTCCTGCCTTAGGTTGTGTAGAAATGGCCTTTTCAAACTCATCAGACTTCTGAGACGGTAGTGATGTCTTGTCACTGCCTTTTCCTGCAGAAACAAAAATTTCTGTATCAGACGATGTTCTCTAAGGCAAAAAACAAAACCAGTAAAGTTCAGTTTGTGAACAGTGCTTTTGACAGAATTGCAAAATGAACTATTTAACAGGCTAGAAGAAAATTACAACTCCTGCTACTCAAAGACATGATCTTGAACTAGGCTTATCTAATGTATTTCCTTACAGAAAAAGTAAATAGCATGCTAATGCCATCAATCCTATGGTGCATCAGAAGAAAAGGATCTCATTATGAAAGGCAACTGGAGAGATCTTACTAGTAATGTTCTAGAGAACTCTAGTCTCCTGTATTCAGGAAAAATAGACAAAGTGTACGCAAAAGACAAGAGTGTAGTCCAGAGAGCAGGCAGAAAGACTTAGAGCAATTATCTAGCAAAAAAGCACCCCTGAGGCCAAAAAGAGATGAAACTCTTTACTAGAAATTTGTCAAGAATAAGCAGGGGAGAAGGTGAAAAAGTGATCATAAATAAAGAACAAGAAATAAAGGACATACACTAGTCAGAGATACTGAGAATTCATATTAGAAAACGGTTTGTCAGAGTTGTTCTGCTTTGCAGGTATCTAAAGGAATATCCTAAGAAAAAGGACTGGACTTGACTCAAAAAGTCT
Source organism: Melozone crissalis (assembly GCF_028551555.1). Classification (NCBI taxonomy): domain Eukaryota; kingdom Metazoa; phylum Chordata; class Aves; order Passeriformes; family Passerellidae; genus Melozone; species Melozone crissalis. The sequence continues at coordinate 14,286,598 of NW_026535786.1, read as the reverse complement.
CATATTGAGACATCTTTCTCTTTGGCAGGAATTTTTATTCACCTATGTCCAATAAATTTTATGTTAATACGACAGGTCAGGATTATTCTGTGTACTAAGTAATACTGACAGTGATCTTGGACTACACTCTGAGGTATGAAGTAAACATTATTTCGTTCTTTCTCAGTCAAAATACAATAAGAATGGCTATATTACCACCAAGCGTATGTCCATACAACCAATTGATAATGACCAACAGTAGGTGCCTTGGAATACATGGAGTGAGAAAGAAAAATTTATCCTCTGTCAGAGAAACATTTCTTAATACAAAGACTGAAAACTGTAAGAAAAAAGCAAGGACTTAACACTACTGTAGTTACAAGGATTTATTTTAAAAGACCTTGTGTTCACTCCGCTACCGACGAAGTTCTTACACAACCTTTTACTTATTAGAGTGCTGCCATGTTAGAAGAAAAATAAATTTGGAGTAGGAGAGAGATGATTTGCTATGAAGGTAACATAGCAGTGTGCAGCAGCTGAGTACAGATAGAATTGCATTTTCACATTGTCAGAATTTTCAGACTAAAGATATATGCTCTTTATTAAGTATCATCAGCCCTACTAACTTTATATCTCTCCAAAACACAAGAAATATTACCTTTCTTTGAGCTATTCTCAGATAAATGGTCTGATTCTGGTAAGGGAGATTTCATCCGTATTTCATCTGCAGGTGGGGGTAGGACAGGACCAGAATCAGGGCTATTAATCACTGTGCCATCAGCAAACAGAATCTACAGAAATCAAGGACATACTTGAGGTTAAAATAAATTCAAACACCACAAGCAAGTCTTAAAGAATGTGTCACAAATGTGATAGTCAAGAGGAAAAAAGTGAAATTGCTCAGAATGAATACAAGAAATAAAGAAGCTATCTTGAAGAGAATTAATAGAACAGACTATTTCAGTTGGAAGGGACCTACAATGATCACCTCATCCAACTGCCTGACCACTTCAGGGCTGACCAAGTTAAAGCATCTCGTCAATGGCATTGATCAAATGTCTCTTAAACACTGACAACCCTGGGGCATCAACCACCTTTTCAGCAAGCCTGTTCCAGTGTCTGACTATTCTTGTAAAGAAATGCTTCCCAATGTCCAGCCTGTCCCAATGTCCAGTCCTCCCACAGTGCTCCTTTGAGCCATTTCCATGTATCCTGTCAGTGGCTTCCAGCGAGAAGGGATCAGCACCTCCCTCTGCACTTCCCCTGTCAGGGAGCCACAGAGAGCAGGAGGTTGACATTCAGCACCTGGCTCTCCAAAGCAGACAAGCCCAGAGCCCTCAGCCACTCCTCTCAGGATGCACCTGCCAGCCCTTCCACCAGCTTTTCTGTTCTCTGGAGTCACTGCAGGACCTTCCCACCCCTCTGGAGTCATGGTGCCCAGAGCTGCTCCCAGCCCTGCGGTGAGGCCGCAGCAGCGCTGAGCACAGCGGGTGATGGATGATCCCCCCTGTGCCCGGCTGTGCTCTGTGTTTGATGCCCCCAGGACACGGTTCCTGCCCTCTGGGCTATGCCCTGCTGCCTCTCACTGAGCTGCTGCTGCCCCCAGCACCCCCAGGGCCCTCCCTGCAGGGCGCTCTGCAGACTCTCCCAGTTTGTACACGTGCCTGGCATTACTCTGTCCCACTCTGTAGAATCCAGGAGTTGCTTTTGTTAAATTTCATCCCATTTGTCACTGCCAGAAGGAGTGCTATTTGCTGCAGTCTGTGGATCTAATTAATGGGGACTCTTCTAATAACAAAAAGGTATTATAAAAATAAACAGTAAAGATTATTCTTCGACTAAATGGTCATAGGTTAATGACTTTTTTTTGGTAGCAGTGATAATGTATAATATGTATTGACATATTGACCTGTACTGAAATATTACACATGTCTAGGAGTGCTGTGAACTTTTTTGGCCATTATGATAGTCAACAAAAAGAAGTCTTGTTTACTCATCAAATTATGTCTGGTTTCTGAGATCCACTACCCTCATCTCTTGATATGCATGTTCTCTGTGTGTCTAGATAAACTCTAGAATTACTCCAACCATCCCTAAATTAATTTATAAATACAGTAAAATGTAGAAAAGAAATGGACAACATATAGAAACAACTCTTGAAATTGTTACTGTAAGGAATAATTTATTTCTTCTTTTTTGAATGCTTATCATATGAAATAAGTTTCTGATGACTCATAGACATTAAGTTAATACAAAGAAGGACACACTCAATCTGTTTAAGCAAAGACTACTGCAAAATCATTTTAGGCACATAAGATCTACATTTTTTCTCTCAGGACATAGTATGTTGTGAATATATAGACATACAGCAGCTATTTCTGAAGTGGATATATTTCTCAGGAATCCTGGCAAAATGTTTTAACATCTAGTGTGATGAATAAATGTAAAGAACTTACACTAGGCATTGTGGTCTCCTTAGACGGGAAAAAGAAATTCAGGAAATAAGGAATTATTTTGACAGATTCTGAGTCAAATTAGATGATACCTCTTTCATCTGTTTGCTAACTACATGTAGAGTCTTAGAGTTAAAAAAAAAAGTTGCTTGTGGATTGTTTATAAAATTTGCAAAGATAGCTTATAGCACCTAAGCTAACAAAATTCTACACAACAAAAATATGTGTAAACAAAACAGATACTTAGGAATATACAGACTTTCCCCCTGAAAATTTAGGGTATGTAAATGTGTCTACAGGAGCTCATGTCTTTTCTGGATCCCATATGAGTGTTTAAACTGAAAAAAATATATGAATGCTTTCATATTGCCAAAAATACTCAAAGCTGAACTAATCCACACTTTAGAAGTTTAAGTTTAGGAATGCACTTCTCTGAACCATATTCAGCTATTTCCTAATAACAAAGTTGCCTAAAACCTTTTAGTGCCCGAAATTTTCATACTTAAATCTTGCTAAGTTCTGACTCTGAACAAAGCCAAGAGTACTTTAGTCTTAACATGGCTGCATAATTCAGTATTACTTAACTTCATCATCTACAAACTGGACACTTCTCAATCTCAGTAGACAAAAACAAGTTTAAGGGTAATTACCTTCCATTACAATGAACTGTACTAAATTGTACTGCTTGCAATGAATTCTACCAAACATACCTGGGTAGATCCATCCATCAGGTGCTTTATGACAGTTCCTTGACTAGTGATGACTCTTGACACCTCTTGTTCTTTTTGCCTCGCTGGAGATGAATAAAGATGAGAGTTCTTTACCTTTTGGGGATAACTCTGTCTAACCATAATTTCCAGAGGAGGCTGCTTAGCCTGTTCACTTTGGGTGTCTTCCTGCTTGATTTCGCCTTCTGTAACCTGATGTTCCTCCTCTCCACTTGGCATAACCTCTTCCTTCCCTCCACTTGGCATAACCTTTTCCTTTTCTTCCTCATCTGCTTTGCCTTTACTTTCCTCTACTGTCTCTTTCTTTGCTTCAGTGGCAGCGGCTTCACCTTTCAAATCTGAAAGCAAACTTTGAATTACTTAGTACTGCATAGCAAACATTCAAACAGTGCTACACACCCAGTACCATGACAGAAGATGTGCAACTCTAGGTGAGACTAACCCTCCTTGGCTGAATTTGTAATCCACAGAGTAAAAGACAGACCCTGATTTCAGAGCAAAGAGCAAAGTTCAAAACAGTCACCTACTCAGAAACTCTGCATCCTCTTGTGAAGGTGGCTGTCTTTCCAAATGAAAACAAGAGGAATGTGAAGATGGATTTCTTATGGATGCCAAACTTTTGGAAGACTAACATCATATGATAGGAATTCCCTAACTGCCCATAAAGGTGAAAAAAAACCCCAACTGAGTTTCACCAAGTTTGAATTTGTAGAGAAACCCAAGTAATATATTCTATCTGCTTGAGCAAGTAAATTTCTTAGATTAAATGATGGCAGTGTTTTGAGTATGCTAAGGGGTACAATTATGGTAATTTTATTGAGAGACTCAATGTAAGTGTCTGTAATTGCTCTGTTCACCTCAACTACTCAGCATTTCAACTTATGCTTCCTGCCAAACTATGTATGTTTGAGAACACTCTCCATGTTCATTACTTCATGCCAGATTAATCAGAGCACATTTACTGAGCTGTACAGATTTGTTGTACATAGGTATTAAATGACATCTGTACATGGCTGTTTTTAGAATTAACTAGACAACAACAAAATTCACATTTCTCTGATTCAAAACCTAACAGCATGACTAAAAAACCCCAAGATTTAGTACAGTTTAGAACATGCAAAGATGAATCCAACAGTAATTTTCAAAAACACTGCAGAAAATAATTATTGCAGAATATTTGTCAGGCACAGAAGCTTTAAAGCATCCATATACCCTATCAGTCGTCTAAAGGAAATCCAATGGTAAGGGCAGAAAGGCTTATTCTGGGTGTTTTCTCTCTATGTACTGGATGGCATAAACCAAAGGACTTCTGTGAAATAATTCCTGTTTGAAACTGATTGCATCTTTTAGAAAAGCAACAAAAAAAACCCCATTGTAAAACCAGCAGCAGAGACTCCATCAAGCCTTGGTTAGTTTTGTTAATCATCCTTACCATTTATGAGTGTAACATTTTTACCAAATAAGTACAACTTAAACCTAGTACAAAGTCCTAGTTTTCAGTTTCAAGCCCCTGAAAATTGTAATAACTTTGTATACCTGTGTTTACCACCTATCACCAAAATTCTGTTTTCTTGTACTTCCAGGCTGGCACTAGTCACTCCTTTGACCTTTTCCTTGGTACTTAAATGGAATTCTCTGGTGAAATGAGCTCATTATAAGATACATATTCTGATGCTTTAATCATTCTAGTGATTCTTCCCTGAATCTTTCAAATTATTAACATTTTGTCTTGGGGGTTTAAGTACATATGCTTTCAAAGGAAGTGCAGACATGGGTAATGTAACCATCTTCCTGCTATCACTCAAGATTCCTCTATATATACGTATTTATTTATTGAATTTGCTTGTTTTTCTTTAGTATTCCAATCTATGGGCATATTCAAACGATTATCCAACATGACTCTCAAGGGCTTTTTAGGGTTGCTACTTCCTTCCCCTCAATCTTTTATGTTCAACAACTTGTGATTCTAGATTTCATATTTGTTTGAATAAAATCATATTATTCATGTTGTAAATACTATGAAATAGACATTACGACAGGCTTAGCATTCTGACGTTGAAAACATCAGAGTTACATCTAAACCCACCAATGAAGAAATAATTTTCTTCTGTAGTCTTAGCTTCTCTGAAATTCCTTACTTTGCAGTGTCTCAGAAAACTAACCTTGAAACCTTTCACTGAGGAAAGTTAGTACAAGTCCGTTGGGACAGGAGACATTCAAACTTGGAAAAGCAGGAGCATCTGACACCTCTTGTGCTTGGGGAACTGGTTCTTGCATTTCTACCTACAGAATGAAAAATTAATTAGGTTCTAGTCCACATTTTAAAGTAATAAAGAAAAAATGAAAGTACAGTTTTAGTCTGTATAGATTCTGTTTTAACAGTGGCTTGTTTTTTTTTTTAGTGCTGTCTACCACTCATATTTAACATTTTCAGAGTTTATGGATTCAGAAGTGGAAATATTAGTTATTTTCTTTGATTATGCTATCTTTCATTCACCTTGAAGAATCATCCCCTCAAAAACCTATGTAACAATGGACTACACTATGCCAGTAGTCATAAGATGAAAAGTTTTGGATTGCAGACATAGGTAACAGAGAGAACTTGTCCTGGTATCATTCCATATTCTTGCTTTCTAGGAGGAGAAATACAGGGGGGAAATGGCAGATGTTTTGCCATCTGTTTTTCAACATAAAAGATGCTGTATATTTTACAGTTAATTTACATAATATTACTGGTAATTAAGGCTACTCTCAATACTCTAAGATTGTGCTAACAGCATCATGAGGTAGAAGTCACAGAATAGGGCAGAAGTAACCCTCAGTTGTCATCTACTGCTCCCTGTCTAATGGTAAAAACAATAATCAAGTATAACTGCACCATTAGCAAAAAATTCTAATGTAAGCTATTCTAAAAATTTCCAGGACTGGAGGTTTCCTGGTAAACTGTTCCAGGGCTTTACCTTGCTTAGCCTTACTGACATTTTCCCAGAGACTGACCTGAATCACTACTGCAGAAAATCAGTTTACTTCTAAATATCTCTGATGATACAAGCTGACATAATAGATGATGGTTATTTTTAGGTCTTTACAGAAGGCTATTCTGTCTCTCAACTCAAGGTCAAAGAAACCCAAACTAATTATTTTAAATCTTTCTCACTGGTTAAGTTTTCAAGACCTGTAATCTTTCTTCATGCTTTCCTTAAAACTTTCTGAGCGGCTCATGTTTTTCTCGCAGTGCAGTATCCACAACTGACACAATACTACAACTGAGACTCTACCTGCCCTAAAAGAAAAATTACTTCACATATTTAGCAGGCTATACTTCTCTGCATTTACATCTCAGTGGTCTTTGCCCTTCTCACAGGAAGATGGCATTGTTGACTTACAGACAGCTTCTGATCCATGACAACTCTCAGACCATTCTCTATAGAACTGTTACTGACACAATTGTCATCCATTCTCTAGATATATACAGATTATTTATATGTAATTGTAGAACCTACCTCTTATTCCTACTGAATTCCATCCTATTTTACAGACCACGTCCACGTGAATTTGTCAAGTCTGATTTGGATTCTAATCCCATTCTCCGAAATACTTGCAGACTCAGGCAGGTGCTGTATGCACCAATAGGGATACTCTCAATGCAAAGTAATTCCAAACCAAGTAGCTAAAAACCATTTGGTTTAGAAGTCATCCTGACAGATTTTTAATTATAGGGCTATTTTACTATAGGGTTCATTTGTGCCCTACAATTGCTGTATGTTTTGCTGAGTGCTGTTTGGCAACTCCCTACACCACTTTCCATGATGAAATTAGGTAAAGAGCCCTTTTTGTGGATATGCACAGAATCTGTTTTCCAACAACAACCAGAGTGTTACCTCAACCACAAGGTACTAAAAACTACTTCAGAAGAGAAATTCAGAATTCAAAAGATTTCCAAAAGATTTCCAAAGATTCATTCATACTTCCCAAAGATCTGTACTATGATAGAAGCGCTCCAGTTAAAGGCTAAAGTAACTTCCTCAAATTGCTAGTTCCTGGCTTTTACGAGCTTAAAAGACCAAATTACAGAGCAAGGTACTGCAAAACTGTCTTCACTAAATTGCTGGTTGGTTCGACTTTTGAATATGGGTTTCGGAAAGCCCAAAGAAATTCTACTTGGTTAAACTAAAAATTTAGCAGTTCTTTTAACTGAGGTATTAATAATCATAGAATGGTTCCGGTTGGAAGGGACCTTAAAGATTGTTGAGATCCAACCCCCTTCCATGGACAGGGACAGTATCCACTAGACCAGGGTGCTCAAAGCCCCATCCAACTTGGCCTTCAACACTTCCAAGGATGGGGCATCCACAGCTTCTCGGGGCATCTGTTCCAGTGCCTCAATCACTTTCACAGTAAAGAATTTCTCCCTAATATTTAATCTTAATCTTTCAGTTTAAAGCCATTTCCCCTTGTCCTCTCACTACAAGCTCTGGTAAAAAGTCCCCCTCCAGCTCTCTTGTAGCCTCACTTAGGTACTGGAAGGCATGCTCTAAGGTCTTCCTGCAGCATTTTCTTCTCCAGGTTTCAGTTTGTCTTTGCAGGGAAGGTGCTCCAGCCTCCTGATCACCTGCAGTGTAACAGCTGTAACTGTAAAGCCAAATTGACAAAAGAATGTGGGTCATGGCAGACTCACTGCTTTACATCATGGAGCCATAAAGACTAAGTTCATTAACAGCTGCCAGTATGTACATATGAGAACAACTGAAAGAATAAAACATATCTTTAAGAGCACCACAAATTGTTAGGAATTTGTAAAGGCACAGCTTAAAGCCCTCTGAGAAGAATATATGTTCCTTTTACAGAAGTTCATGCTTTTGAATTTTTGTTTTGTTTCTTTGGTTTGGATATTGTCTCTGCGCTCACCTTTTGCTCTTCTTTCACGTTATCAGGTGGTGAAGGGGCTAATTTGCGACGGTTTCCTTTGGTAGAAGCTTTTCCTGATTTTCCTCTGTCAAGCTTATCTTTTTTTCCCTGCGATGGTGTAATAACAGAAACTGTTGGAACTACCGTCGGAAGATGAACAGAAGGGATGTTCAGAATTCTTTCTAAGACAAGAGCTGTTTCATCATCTAAGGAAGGAAAAGCAAGATTTTCAATGTAATTAAGCTTCATAAATGTAGATGGCCATGTTTTTTTAAAAAAGATTTTGTTCACTGAATTTTACCTTAAAAATAATCACCTCAGTGGGGAAGTTTGTTATTTCAGATAGAGGGACTGTATATATAAGAGTACTTAGAAAATCTTTTCACAGACTGACAACTTATTAGCCCAAAAGACATCTTGAAACTATTGCTTCCCACAAGTTGTCACTTAGTTGTCACCTCAAAAATAAAAAAAATATAATTTTAAAATTATTTTTTACTTCCAGAATACTTAGAAGCGGAGACATTCGGAATCTAGTATCTGGTAAATGATCACTGTGTTCTGCTTTATCATGGACTGATCCAGCATAGGCAGACTTGACAAATTTTGTACCACATACAGCTATTTTGCTATAATTCCTCAGAAAGATTCTAACGATCTAGACTTGATAAGACTCTTGCAATTCTTCAAGCCAAGCATTAGGACAGCCTTCTAGGCATGTCAACAGGAAGGAGTCATGTTGCCTTTCAAAACAATTTCTTTAAAATAAAAGAAATACAAATTTACATTTTCTGTAATTATTTCAACAAACTGACACTTCATTTTCATAGAAATTTCACCCATGCCTTTATTTTGGTTGCCCCCCAAAATAAGAATATGGTGTCCGAGGGTAACAATGGAAAAGAGTGGATTGTCAAGACTGAGATAAAGTGACGTTAGAAATCTTGAGGGAGATGTAAAATTCCAGATACATACATTCACATGTCTAGGACTTGAAATTGTACTCTCATGATTTTGTCAAAATATAAAGAGTAAGTGCAGAGGTTCTATAGTATCCAGAATCAAAAGCCCTGCAGGTGCTTAAGCAGTCCCAGTTTCCTAAAGAGACAAGGAGATTATTTCTAACAAAAATGTAAGGTTATTGGAAATTAACCTTTGATAATGCTGGAGAAAACAAAGAATAATTCAAAACTTGAAGAAATATTAACATCTGCCCCGCAAAAGAAAAAAAAGTTGCATAAAGCTGAAAAACATCTTGAGAACTTTTGTCACCTTAGCTTGCCTAAAAGAAAGATGAAATAGATAAAGTATGAAAAACAGTAAGAAAAATGAGAATTAGAGAGCTTCCAGAAAACTATTTCAGTACTGCTTGAAAAAAGGGTAATTTGCACACAATTTAACTGATCAGTGGAGAGAAACTGCAGATTTCATGTCATACCATTCTGCATTAGGGATGGACGGCATATGAGAATCATCTAAGGGATTATTTCTGGTCAGAATTGTTCTGAGCACTTGGAATACAAAGACCCATGGGGGTTTGGCATAAGCAATGATCATAGAAAAACTGCAAGCAATGAAAGAATGCCAGTTAGCAGCGCTTTAAAGCCCAACATGGCAAGGATTATTCTAATGCAGAATGGGATGATTATGGTGGATGTGAAAAAACATAAACATCACAGCTGACATGTAGGTGTTTAATCAGACATGTCTCTCTTTTATGCCAAAATCCAAGATTTTTTGCAGGCCACTATTGTGAATGCTCTTTTGACCAAAGTCTAAGCAGTCTATTTTTTTAGTAATTAATTTGTAAAATATATTTGAACAATTAAAACTGAGTGTAGAGTTGAATGGTTTACCACAGTCCACACAAAGATGCATTCAATTAAATGTTTTCATATTTTAAGAGCTGAAAAATGCTGGAATTATTTTCTGATCAGAGAAGGGTTTCACTTTTATCCATAAGATGGTTTCAGGGGCCTTCAAATGTAATGGAAAAAAAAGCTCTTGGTAAAAGCAGACGCTGTTTTCACTGTGGTTTTCTGAAGCAATTGCTTCCAGTTGGTGAATGTGTTTATTGAAAGGCTGAGAGAAATCCCTCACTATGTCTGCACAACTGTAACCTAAAGTCCAACTCCTAAAGTAAAATGAAAACTCCAGAATTGCCTATATAAGTTTACAAAAATATTATTTCTTGGAAAACCAAGAAGACTCCTCAGCAAATCACATTTTCTTTGGCTCAAATTAATTGGCTGATTTTGCTGGGCTACTTAATAACAATACTTGCACTGCTCTGTTTTCACAGTAAGCAGAAAAACTTGGAGACCTCCCTCCATTTTGAAAATTGAATCAGAATATTCTTGACAATGTAATCTCATTTTGAGCCTTGCTGAAAATTCTCTACCATGTAGTAACAGCTGCTGAGAAAGGAAGAATTGCATGCAACAAATTATTGGGTTAAGGATTGTATGAAGGGGAAAAAAAAGGAAAAAAATTCCCCCTATGGTTCTCAAATATCCTCTTCTATTTGCTTACTTTACCTGCCTCCCCTGTAGGTCCATAATAGCTCAGAGACAGCTGGATTCCATTTTCCAAGGTGGCTGAAAAAGATCCAAACTTGCTCACAGCTTTCTTTTTATTTTTCAATTCTTCTAAAAAAAAAAAAAAAGAGGAATTAATTTTAAGGACAGCAACACATATCAGAACCACCTGACCTGTAAACCAATGGCTGGTGTGAGAAGTGGGGCTGGTGTGAGAACCTTAGTGAGGATGACTAACCTAAATAGACTAAATGGAGCAGGGAAAACCAACATTCCATTCTTAGGGTACAATATAATAGTCAGTTTTGTGCAATACACCTGTGGTTTTTAGCCAGAAATAGCATTCTAATTAGTTAGGTGTGTAAAAACAGGTTTAACAGCAACAACTAATGTAAAGTCTTATGGAATTTAAGCAGTTCTGGAGTTACGGATCCTTGTTTCTTGGCTGATAAGAATGTTAAACTGCCCATTTCTATTGCATGTGGTCTATGCACTAATAAAAATCACTGTCCCTCACATGTTGTCACAAGGACAGGAGCTGAACTTCAATTATCCCTGAGGTTCCCTTCCCTCCCCTCAGGATATTCTATGATTCTATGAATGTACTTTGAGGAGAAAGTAAAAGAAAGGACAAAAAAGTTGCAAAATTAGATCCAAAGACAGGTCTGGGATTTGTAAAAGTGGATCAGGAGTCAAACTCACATAGAGGGGCAGATCAAGGTGTCATGTGATGAATATGTCATGGTGAAAACCACATGAACTAGGCAAGATACACCTCCCAGACACTGGATCCTACCTTGCCTCTACTTCAGCTGCTGCTGCCTTAAAGAAATGTTCTATTGGTAAGAGAAAAACTTAGGATTTCACATATGGGCAACATATGGGAAATATGATATAAGGACGAGGAGTAGCAGAGAAGACTACAAAAGCAGGTTAAGGCAGGCCAAGCTATCTCCCAAACTCATCAACATGGGACACATCCTGAGACCTTGCCTGTTCCTATTTCTTGTCTGTCATTGCAATGCTTATTGCTGAACACCACCTGTAGGAAGATGTTTTGGAATTTTGACTGCTTTACACATTTACCATTGTACCATCCAGCCACTGTCAAGTATCAGAGTGGATTGATTCTTGTCTTCCCTACTGCCTTTCTATAAAGTGCTCCTGTTTACATGGGAGAAAAGCCTTGCACTTGTGTCCAGTGAATACAACTTGTCTCAGACACTCACACTCTGGCAGACCCTACAATGATACAGGTCAGCTGTCAGAAGTGCAGACAAAAAAAATCTTGTCTGTATAGAAATTTTGTATTAAGACAACCTACAATTACATTGCTGGTAAGCAAAGGGGAGAAGCAAGAGCAGGATGCTTTCTAACACTTGTGAGAAACAACTGCTCACTTTGAAAATTTTAAAAGGTTTAATAAACCTTAACAAAAATACAACAAAAGGACTACATAGGGAAAAAATCTGCAGCACTGGGAACTGCCCCTCATGCATACCACATGGCTGGTTCACCTTCAAGATGGATGTTCAGTCTTTTATACCCCTGGGGGTTGCATCAGCCAGCCCTGGCCCCTCCCAATTCTCAGTCAGCTCTTCTTTGCCATTTATCAGTGGAGACTGCTTTCTTGTGACTTGACTGGAGGTCAGGTGTTGCCATGCTGCACACCCTAAGCACCAAGCTTTTCCATTCCCAGCTGCCCCAGGTAAGGGGCACCTGTGCACACCTTCTTTTTACCTGTCCTAGACAACCCCAGCTGTCTGATGGTCACAATACAGGGGAAAAAGTGAACTGTGGGGAGAACAGAGGACATCTAAACCACAATAACATAACTATACACCACTAAAGCTTTTCTTAATATTTACACAATAGTCATCCCTTAATTGCGAGAGTCAATCATCTCATTATCCATTTATAACACACTGATGAAGAAGAAAAGAGCTAAGTTATCCTTTTCCAATACTCTTCAGTTTGGTGACAGGAATTCCATAATGTTTTTGGCAAACATATACGCAAATTATTACAAACTGTCTTGCTTCTTGGAAACACACTCGCCTGGGTTCAGAAAGGATTTGGATTCAATGCTTTCCGAGTATGAACAATACATCAACCAACAGCAGAAGCTGCTGGATTGCAGAAAGATCTGTTTTCAAAGCAAAGGTCTTGAGGCCATAATGCTATGGTCATCTGACCCACAAAAGGAGATTCACATCAAAAGGGGAAATCTTCCCTTTCATTGTGACTTTGGTCACAAAGTCACAATGGCTTTAAGATCCAAATGAGTCCTCCACTAAAGAAGAAAACTATTTTCTTAAGGAATGGTGATTTCCTTGATTTAGAAGAGAGACTGGTATGCACATGTCGACCTTCACTGAGCTTCTACATCTTGCTAAGACCTCTTTATGCAGTGCTTGAGTCAGTCAACTGGATTTTTGCTTTACTTTATGGAACACTGACTTTTCTTACTCTCCGCCAATGGTAACAATATATTTTCTGTTAGTTGGTAAGTTTTGCATTCAATTATTAAATACATCAAACTATTAATTCTTTATATCAGTGACATCAATCCACTGACCTGATGTAATTTGCTGTTCTTCATTAATTTCTTGCTCTTCAGCTTCCTTGAAGTTTTCCTTGGGGTCTGTGACATGAACGAAGAAATTGTGCTTGTCTTTCATTACTTTCACCTTTATCAAAGTTTCTGTAAAGCAATAGAATACTATTATTGCTTCCATCAGGCTTCAGAACTTACTTGCACCCAAATAAATGGTGCACCTGCTACTTTGAGTAAAGCACTCAAAAAAAGAAAATTGCTCATAACTGGACTGAATCATGTAGTAGAAAAACAAGGTGACAAAATTAAGGTTATCTGAGTTTAGACTAAATATATTATAAACTTCCTCATAATTAAATCTGAGAGTCTGCAGAAGACTCTGTGGCATAGAGATATTGCATTTGACTGGAAAAATAATTTGAACATCCTGGAAATATGATGCATCAGTTGCCATTGAAAAAATAAATACGAACTGATTTTTCTGCATTTCTAGTTTTCTGGCACTTCATTTATCTATCAACTGTTAACTTATTACAGGTAACTGTAAAGATTAATGATGATAGAGCCTAATATGGAATTTCTTTAACTGAATTTTTACTCTTGAGACATGAAAAACCATTTCTGGATTAAGAAATTATTCCATTAGTTAGCACTGAGTCAAAGCAAAACATAAAGAAAATAAGAATCACTTTTTACAAACTCTATCTTCTCTACTTGAATCTGTCCTCCATCGGATGGGAAAAGATACCGATTGGTTCCTGATACTTGAATGATATCCTCCCCTGTATTGTAGCCATGAAACTGGAAAAAACAAGTTTTAAATTATCTGTAAATGAGAAAGGCAGTACACATGAAAGAGGTAAATGAAGGACAGACCATCAGGATCACACTGTACTGCTCAACATCTTTTGCTTAGCTATTGAACCAATATAAAAAAACCTTGAGCAAATATCTAGCATGCTATAGTCATATCTAAATAATTTCCCCGTTACTAACTGAGGTAACTTGTTACATGTGAAAACCATCATGGAAACCGAAGAGTAGCAAGGAGACCGGTGAGTTAACATACAGTGTGAGAGAAAGAGAAGTTCTGATCAAGTACAATGCCATGGGATCACATAAAGGTCAGGTAAAGATTCAGCTTTCTGCCCTCTAGGTTTTGGAATTCAGATACTGTAAATCTAATTAGATTGCTATGGCTTCCACAGTGCTACAAGATGGAAAAAATTACGTGACTATATTCAAATAAGTCCAGACTGAAATGCCATCTATTTCTGAGTTTAAAGTCTGTACTTAAGCAAATTTAGACTGAATTACATTGATGTGTGCAAGTTTTGGATGCATGATACACTCTACAAATATAAGGTGGTGCAAACTGCTGAAAAACTGAACAAAACTAGTGAAGAGCTCCCTCTGTTAGTGCAACAGGCAGAAAAAGGAGAGCTGCTGTGTCCATTGAACTGTCTAAACATGAGTTCCTGGGATTGCTAGGGACATGAAGTACAATTAGAGTTTAGATTTCATGTGCCTTAATCTCCAAGAGTGAGCTGAGATCCACATTTCCTGTTGCACACATGCCAATGGAGTTACTTTATGAAATATGGGAAAACTATGTATTTTAGATTAGGGCACTTCAAGAACATGAATTTTGAAAGAGGATATGTATGAAATGGTGATTTCCAGTGTAGGCAGTCAAAATTTCAACTAGGTATAGTAGTTCCTTACTATGGAAGATGGGACAACTTCTTATGTTCCCCTTTCCTATCCTCTCCCAGAAAAATCTCACATGATCAACTTATGTTTGTGTTCATGTCATATTACACGAAAAAAAAATTAAATAATCTGGTGTAAGATAATCTTGAACATCAAGAACTGCTTTTTAAAACTTTTAGAAAAGCATCTGCTGCTAAACAACAGAGGTAACAAGACCCAGTTAGGCTTAATTTGCCCTGAACTCAAATTTCACAATAGATAATAGCTCTGCTGTAATCTTGAATCTGTATATAGTTAACACTTTTCTAATGTGGTATAATAATACAACTCCTTACCTTATAAACTTTCTCAGAACATGTTTCTGGAATGCTATGATCCTCAAGTTCAGCAGCTTTCGCTGACTCATTTTGATACTTGTCTTCCAAAGGTCTTCTGTTTGATCCTTTATTTCCTTTTTTATTTCCTTCTTTACTTCCTCTTAAATCCTGGCTTCTCCTTTTACTTTGCAATTTTTCTTCCTTTTCTTGTTCTTCTTCGTTTTCTTTTTCTTCTTCCTCTCGTAATCGGTCCTGCTCAATCTTCCAAGCCTACATTCAACATTAGGAATTAAACAGACTGTGTTTATCTTTGTACTACAAGATATTTCATATGTGCATGCTGAAAGGAGTAGAAGTAAACAAAACCAAAGGAATCAAAGTTCTACGCCAAAACACATTTCCAAACATGTCAAAAGTCTCACAATATCACACACCAAATTTTGGATAAAATTAGTGATTCACTCAATCTACAACAGCAGCCATTGTTGACCACAGGAAATGAATCAGGTGATTATTCATATCTTACATGATCAGTCACAGGAGAATGATTTTGTTGAATACTTTTCCACAATGTTTACCACCAAACCACAACGCATCATTGGTATTGGTTTATTCCCCAAATGCAACTGTGCGATAAAATGATTTCATTTTTTTACATAAAGAGGAATGACTTGTCAATGCCAAAATTATCAGCTTACATTAGAAAAACATTTGAGATTTTTGGAGTATTTAGGGTTTTGTAGCACTTTATAGTCTAAACATATTGAAGGAGAAGTGTTTCTGGGGAAGAAATAGCAAGCATGGAGAGTTACAAGTCAGGCATTAGCCTCGATTGAGCTGTGACAGTTAACCTCATTTCCTCTCTATATTCCAAATGAGGACTTGAATTGCACAGCATTATACATTGTGAGGAAGATGAGACATAATATGTCTGTGAGGAGTCAAAAAAAGGAAAGAGAATATAATATCAATAAAACTAGATTTGTGCAGATTAATGGATAGTACTAATGCTATGACCAAAACAACTGTATGCTTAATCCCTGCCTCAGCCAGAAATTTATTGTGTAAAGCTGGACAAGTCAATTAATCTGCAGTGAATTTTCATAGATCCATCTATAAAATGGGATTCTCTGACATAAGGGAACTCTGAGGTACAATATTGACATTCCTAATTTCAAAGAGCTGTAGACAGTGAAAGTACAGTTGGGTATACAAGTATTTCCATGAATCTGGATCTTATCTTTTCATACCTTTAAAATCAGAAGACTTCAGTAACTAGTAGGATATTATTCACAACATTCACTTCCTAGTATTGCAATTATAAATTACTTTGGAATGCCTAGTCTAACTCCTAATAGTCTTCTCTTAAGAAAACAACATAACATGACTCATAATCATTAAGGAATAAATTACAGAAAATAACATATACAAAAAATAACAAAGAGTAGAAAGACTAAGAGGATTCAGTCAAGCCCATGTACAGAACAAAGGCTCGCCTTTCTAAGAAAGCAGTGCTATCTAGTCCATTTCAGAAACATAAATATTTTTGCCTCACCTTTAGAGAATCTTCTCTGATAATGGGACTTTCTTCTTTCTTGGATTGAGACTCTATTACATTCTCAGGTTCAGTTGTGCTGCCTTTTAAAAGTGAAAGGGAGAATACGTGGGTTTTAGATACAGGAAAAGAAAATAATTTTTAAAAATGGGGAAAAAATGTGCAAGCAAATAAGAACGTATATTTAAAAACAGGAAAAGCATAATAATACAATAAAGCAAACCTTAAATATATTTAGAAATAAAATAGAAAGTCTGTTTAGGTTAGAAGAAACTTGAATCTCATAACTGGGGACCAAATACAGTAAATAATATATCAACAATTTGTGTAAAGACTGGCTCTCTGCTTTTTGCCATTGAAGACTTTGCTCTGGCAGCGTTTGTTTGTTTTTAAGTGAGCCAGAACAAGCTCAATACCAGAGTCACAGACGTTACAACCTTTCAGGACAAAAAATCCCAAATAAATGCTATTTGAATATTCAAACCTTCACTAAAGAAACACTCACCATATCCTTCATTTACTATTACAGCTTTATAGCATCTTTGACTTAATGAAAAGAGTATCTTATCTAAGTGTATTTTATACTATGCTTGGATACCCCATATTTACCTTCCAGAAAAGGTAATTTAAACTCAATTAAATTAACACTATCAGAAACTTCTAGTTAAATTGCTTTACATGATAAAGTAGAAATTGCAGTGTCAATGAAATTGAAAACACCCAAGAACACTGTTGCCCATCTGCGTGTTCCAGCTAGAGGTGATTATCTCCTTTCAGCAAGTACTCTATGAATCAAAACTGTCATGAAGCACCACAAGGGCAAGATTCAGTCTAGCTCTTGTGACAGCTAGAGATGTACAAATTATGATTTAGTAGTCATAACTGTACTTTGAGTTTCCAAACTATAATCAGAGGTGTTAACTGAGTTGAGGAGTAATGTTTCTATTTTTGTAAATGCTAAATGCTAGTCCTGGGAGGCTTCAAAGTGCATTCTCAAGAAAGGTAAAAAAGCAAAGGTTAAGCATAAACAAATTACTGTTAATACCATTTAAATATACAAGTAGAAAATTTTGACAGAAGTTCTTTTTTGTCAATAGGGGTTTTCAGATTCTGCTGCCTGCTGAACAGTTATTGTATGAACTGCTTACAATTTTCACTACCCAAAATGTTGCTTGTAATTCAAGTTTGCTCTGCAGTCTTGTCAATTCAAGTTTCCAGTTTTAGCTTCTAGCCCACAGCTTCTGACTTACAGCTTTTATCCTGCCCTTTAAAAAGGAATTTTCCTGAACCATGTTGCCAGCTTTAGCTACTGCTCACCTCTTCATATGTTCAGTCATCTGAACAGATACAAATTTGTATGTAATCATTAATCTCATTAGATAAGCACAGCTATTGAAAATGTAATTTGATACTAAAGCTGTCAGTTTTCCAAACAGAGAAAGATGCAGAATATATAAATATATACATTTAATGCATTCCAAAACATATTTATGCCTATATTTATGCCTACGTCAAAACAGCGTCATTCTATGAAAAAACATATGCAATTCTGCTCTGAAAAAATCTGTGTCTCAGCACTTAGAGTGAAAAATTAATTTCCTAGAATACAATAAAAAGATACCCACTTTTGCCTTTCTAAGTAAAGCCAGTGTTTTTGACAGCACTGACAGACAGTCCTAGAGGGCCTTCTGCCATGGCTTTTTCCAATTTAAAAGCCTCTATTTCCTTACCCATCTTCTCTTTTTGGTATTTAGCTTCTTCCTCTTTCACCCAGTCTTCAATTAAGTTGGCCACCAGCTCAAGATAGTTTCTGAAAAGCAGAATATTCCACAATACAATACAATACAATAAAATACAATACAATACAATACAATACAGTATTCACTAATGTAATTTCAAGTCAAACAAGATCACGTGGCTTCTCAGTTTCTTATACAAATATTATTCTATAATCTTTGAGACAAAACTTTTATTTGAAAGGATTTCTCTCAGTTTTTACAGGAAGTAGTACTTTTGCTTGTTTAGTATTTGCTTAGTACATGTTACACTAGGAATTCTGGTTATCCTTTCTGCAAAGAAATGTAAGAAACTTCTCTGCCAAAGAACACCTGCTAAAGAAAAATCTAGGAAATTAGAAAACTTAAAGACATTCAGTTCCAAAAGGTACAGACTCATTGTCAACCTTACTGTTTTGCCACTGAATAACTTATTTTCTTAGCTGCTTTTGATTGATGTTGATTCTTAAAATATGCTTTACTTGTTTATTCAGAAATGGAAGTACTATTGTATACAATGCAAGCTCCTCTTTATCAGTGTGACAAGAAAGGTGTTTGAAAATTGCCATCCAAATCCAGATGAGAGAATCAGTGTACCATAACCTGCCATGAATTAAGAATATTCACAAGTCACAACTAAGTTGAAGTGAGAACTGAAAAACAAACTGATCCAGAATTTGCTGCTGGCATCTACAGTTGCATTGTCTCATCTTCTAAAGGTGTCTGACATGACTGCTCAAGTAGCTCACTAAACAACTGCTTTCAAAAAAGGAGGAAGCCTGGGAATCTTATATGCAACTGCCACTCAACCCCTCATTCGGAGTTTTATCCCAATTCTTCAAAGTAAAATTCTTCATGTGTGCAAAATTGAAAGGAGCTTTTGAAGAATGCATCAGATTCAGTTGCTGAGTATATATAATGACTTCATGATATTTTGTGTTTACAGTTCAAGATGATTCAATTGTATTCAAAAACTCTGTGTGTAGTGGAGGCATTTGGGTATGAACATACAGATAATACAATCAATTCTTGACCTCATATCAGTTTTAAAGTCCTTATTGGAGCAGTCTGTCCAAGAGAATTAATAAGTCATGTACATAGGCTGGAACACACAGTTCAGGTACAGCTTCAAGATACACAAGACTCTTCCAGCTTCTGCAATGTAGGTGGAGTTTGCTTTGGGAAATTTGCATGGAGAAATTGTTGATCATATATACACTCAGTAGGGAGAAGATTATTCTGTTTGTATCTGAAGGAAAGTGCACAAGCTATAAAAACCTAGGGTGTTGAAAACAAAAGGCAGAACTAGTCTGGAACACAGAGTTGCCAGTACTGGAATAACTTGAAGATGAATATATGTTATAAATAAAAAAGAGACTATTCGTGTGGAAAATATTTTAGGCCAATGAAACAGTCATTCAAAGTCTAAAATACACATTCTATTAATATGTATTCTGATGTCACTACTGCCAATGTCTGACTCAGAAGCATTTCTCAGAAAGGATTATTCTTTTCCAGTAACTTGTGTAATGTGTTTACTATGAAACTATAAACAAATGTCATTAAGATTAACTTTGAGCAAAATAATGGTTTTGATAATGCCTGAATTGATTTGGCTTCCTGATAGAGTGGCCACTTATTCTAACCAGGATTAAAATGTTTTATATACACACTTATCATTGGAGGCACATGTGTCCATGCCTTTGGATTTCCTTACTCAGTGGCATCCATTAGATTTCCCATGCAGACTCCTGCTGCCTACCCTTTAAAAAGCATAATTTCTGAATTTTTGAATGTTCTACATGAACTACAGGATCTGATATCCATAAAGAAGAAGGAAGGTAACTGGGATCTCCAGGAGCAAAAGCTGCTGCAACATCAGAAATTATATTTCCTCTTTGCATGAGAATTTGCTGTAGCAGGACTCACTTAAATAAAATGAAATTATTCCATGATTCTGTAACCAACTGATTAGCAGATAAGATTTATATTCCAGACAGCAACTATGAGCTGTCACTCTACAAAGATGGTCTGTAGTCTATAAACTGTCCCAATAAAGAAGTAACAAGTGAACACAGATGGAGAACTCTTATCAGTGAAATTTTCAAGCTCTGCATCTATTGTGCATTTGTAACACTTCTGTGATGAAAGTGTGACTCTTAAAGCTATATCGAGAATTAGAATGATAGCAATATTAATAAAATAAAAACCAAGAAATTGTTACTGAACTCATCAGGAGTCACTTATTTCTTACAAAGGTAAAAACAAGTAATACTACTCTTAATTAATAAGTAGAGTTTGTGCCCATTTCTGGCAACTCAGCAGGATCTGGAAGCTAACTGCAGGCAATAGCTTGAAGCACTCCAGGTATTTAATGAGTGTCTTCCACAGAAGTGTTATGTTGCTTGGAAACATACACTAGCAAATATTTATGATACTTTGTCTGGAAATCTGAAATGATCTTTAAAAGTAAGGCTGAATAAAGTCTAAAACTGTGCTGATTATTTTGCAGAGTATAAGCAGGTATCAGTGACACATAACAGAAGCAAAAGAGGACCTATAGCTCTTCAAAAATTCTAAGCAGCATATAAAGCAGTGATGTTGAATGTCTCTAGGAAAGAAGAGCAAAGCCAAACCATCTTGTCAGTGTTCATGCCATTTTCTTTAGGAACTCCTTGCTGCTTTGAAACAGAACCTGGTGAAAAGTCACTGGACAAAGTAGGCATGCCCTAAGCAGAAGTTATCTTTAATGTCTAAGCCTTGATTCAAGGGGATGTGGAAGAGTAAGAAGTAGAAAGCACACAGATATATAATGCAGATAAAATGCATAATTTCTCATTTAGACGCAAAATTAGCAGCTTTTCTTTTGCAGGTATCAAGAGCCTTTCCTGTCTCTCAGTTGCTCTTGATCTATTTCAATGAATGCCCTTTCAAGATGACCAGCCAATCTGAGGTTTTACAACCCCAGAGATGAAGAGTGGCGGTTTCAGGGACAAATGCTTCCTGAGGAAGTCTGGTACCTCCCTCTGCTCCTACAGCACCCATATGCTGTTGGCAGGAGGTGTTTCTCAGTGTAAACAAACACCAGGTGACACATTAGAAGTTCTGGGGTGTGTGACCTGCTCTCTGGTGTTTGTTCCAAAAGTGTATGGGTCTCCTATGGGTCTCATGGCATATGTGTCAACTCTGCCCAGAAAACCCAAATGCACCAGGCAGCTGTCTTGTGGCACCAGCTGTTTATGTTTAGGAAACTTGAATTAGGCAGCTAAAGTCCAGTGTCACAAAGAAGTATAAGAACTGCTGGCAGAGTAAAAAGCTCTGGGTGCCAACAAACTGCTCTGTTACAGCCCTTGAGTCCACTGACTCTGTGCTTGGGTCTGTCTGAATGCAAGACCCAGCTTTACTACATCTTTCACTTATCTTTTGGGGAAGATTTTAGCTGCTATATAAATGCAAAACCACTGACACCAGACACCAGATTTTGTGGATCTGCCCAACAAGACAGCCAGCATTTTTTCCAAGGAACTTTGAATTTCTGTTGGTAAATAGCTTATGGCTCAGGTCCTATTCCCTGCTAATCACAACAGCCTGTTTTCATGGCAAATAATATAAGTCCAAATGCCTGGAAAGCTGAGATGGACCTACAGAGAGCTCCTTGATTGAGAGCAAAGATACAAAATACAATACAAAATATAGCTTCAGGAAGGCACATTTTCCTTATTTAGTGTTCAAACCTGTTCAAACATATACAGGTGTCAACAAAAGTTTATTATTAAAATTCCCATAATATGATAAATGAGGCACTACACTCAGAAAAGGATACCTGCAAACAAGCAGGGGGGAGGTATTTTTATACTGGATAATTTGTTTGAAATTTTATTTGATAAATCTAATTAAGTCATAGAGCACCAGAGTGACATTGTTAAAGATACCTCAGCTGTCTCTCCATGGCATTTTGATACTTTTACACATCAGTACATGGACAGTTGTTCTATTTTCAGTAGTTGTATCTACATCATCATGTATATCACTGCTTTGGTGCAAAAATGTGTTCCAAAATAAATAGGTCCACTAACAAAAGAGCTAAAGTGGACGTATCAACCACTTGCACACCTCTAACTGGTGAGCAGGTACTGATAAGGAATTAAGAAGAATATGTTATTCTGTGCGAAAAAAATTCTAATATTAACAAAGGGATTTGACCTTTTCTCAAAAAAAATTCCCACAAAATCACTCAATTTATGTATATATAATAGAAAAACCTGATAAGTATATACTTAGACAGAATTTTTTTTAATGTTCTTCACCTGGAACGTCCTACAATTTTCTTGATGTGGCATTTCTAATGATTTTATATGTATGTGTACGTTATTTACATTTTGATACTTGATGATAAGGAGCTATACTCTGCATTATTCTTACTCAGAAAAGTTCAACAGAATTCTGTTGATACAGCACTGTTTTTGACTCACATGACTTTCTTTCTCATAAGTGTGTCACATAGTCATTTCTAAGCTTTGCCCTAAAGCTTAATTAAAATGGCTTTAATTAAAAATGACTGTGAAAGAGACAGGGAAGACAAAATCCATTACCTGAATCCCACATTAGAGTGCAGAGCAATATTCCAAGTCTCTTGGCTCTGACGATGTTGATTCATGGGATTGTGAAAAACCATTAGTAAAGAGTTATCTTGGCTATGATAAAAGGAATCAATACATCTGTATTCTTGGGATGCTGTATGAAGAACCTGAAAAGGAAAGGAATAAAGGTACATCCTTCCTCCAGATGGTAGCATATGTTTTAGAGGCTACATAGCACAGCTTTGAGCAACAGGTGCTCCAGAAAACTCTCTTGCAAGATGTACCCAAAGCATTTGGATTCCAGCAACCTGAATTGTTCGGGTAGGTGGAAATTGAAACTGCATTGCTATTCATGTTGAGAAGAGATACCAACTGTACTTCACCTTCTGACTGACCATGAATGAAAAAGTTCAGCTACACAAAACCCAAATGAATTAAAATATTAAACAAATACTTAAATAAGTTTAAATAATAAAATACTTAAGTAAATAGCAAATAAAACCAGAATTATCATATACCAGATAAAAAGAAAACCAATTTACTTTTTTTTATCTCAGTTGATTTTACTTGGTATTCAATTTGCTTTATCATGACCTGCACATCTCTGAGATTTGCTGTGATCTACATTTTTTCTCTCTGCTCTGTACTGCCCCATCATTTTCAATATTTATATTGCCTGCAGGCTGAAACTTATTTTATAGTCATAGGTGGAAGAAAGCCTTCTTATAAATTATTATTTTTCAGAACTATGCAACTGAAGGTTCTAGAAGGATCTGTTCTATGATCTTTCCCGGAACAGACTTGAGGCTGATTAAGTTGGTAGATCCCAGGGTCCTCCTTTCTACCCTTTTTGAAGATGTGCAAAATGTTTCTCTTTATCTAGTCATCTGGGACTTCATTTGACTGCCATGACTTTTCCTTCAAAAGGTTATTTTCAGTTTCAATAAAATGCTATTTTTTATTTACCTTCAGTATATTTTTACTAGACTCACTAATTATTGGTAGTTGAAGTAATATTAGCTATTTATGCTGCATAAGAAGGGATGCCCCATGCATTGAAATGCATGACTAGACTTTAAAATTGTCCCATTAAAGTGGTGCTGCAAAAGTCCAGGCAGCATTTCCTTCACCTATGTATAGCATGTGTCAGGTTCAAATAAGAATTACAACCTATGAAGCTCAAGGCAGCACAGGAACTAAAAATCCACTCTTACCAAGAGGATGCCTCCCAGTTCAGGCCAAATACACTTGAGCATATCTTTCAGATTTGTTCTTCTGTCTTTCTGCAAGTTTTTAGTGTTTAGCTTGCAAGATTTCTATAAATGATGTTTTCAGCCCTTATAGGGTGAAGTACTGTAACAACCAAATTTTCTATTTGCCCATAAAACATACACTGCATAGGCATTTGCAAAGTATGTTTTCACATCCACTGCACTGAGTCCCAAAACTGCTACAGAGGATGACCCCTAAGGGCAAGGTCGTTTTATCTCCACCACACTTTCAGCTAAGAGACTTGCTGCCAAATAGGACAGCTGCACTTTGGCCAAACCAGGAAATAAAAACCTGTTACAAACTAAATTTCACACAAAGAACTGAAAAATAGCTAAAGCCCAATGATTTTTGGTAAAAATGAAAAATAAAACGGAATCAATTATTGAGCAGAAAAATACCCTGAACTCCACTACTATTACTTTATATAGGGTTTTGAGGGAGAACTGTATAGATGAAATTGTCAGTTCAAAGATACCTGATGAAGAACATGTGGTTGAAAATGCTCTTCCAAACTCCAGTCTGTCAAGCAACGCCTCTGTGTCTTTTTTATTTCTTCTAATTTTGGTCCTAGGCCATAATTTTCGAGACTCACCTCAAAATACAAGAAATCAAAATAATGAATATCAACATTTCAGTGTCAGTATTAAATTGACTGTAATCTTGTTGGATTAATAGACAGGGTTCCCATGTTGCACCACAATTAACTGCACAATGATGAATATGTGCAGACCCATATGGTACTGTTTAATAAAAAATACAATTACACCCAAGCAGGTCTGGTTTTGGACTTTTTATGACAAAATAATCAAAATACTTTCATTATTAGCTTATATGCTTTTGAGTTCTGTAAGCAATCATGAGTATTCAAAGATGTCCTATGATGTAATTTTAAAATTGCTATGTTTGTTATGGGATGTATGGCAGACAGGTGATTCTGAAGATGCCAAACTACAGAGTCTTCTAGTGTGACACAGTTTGACAATTTCTTTTAAACTTTCACGTTTGTATTTGTCCCCTGGTATTCAGCAAAACCAGAACAGAATTATCATTAAAAGCTTCATCAAAACTTGTCATCTTGGATTTCAAAGAAAGCGATTTCACAGTTCCTAAAATTATGTCAGTATTTTCCCAACATCACAGAATTGACATTTGCATGCAGCATTGCAAAGGAATTCCCAGTAACATGGCCTGGCATTGAGCAGTATCTTCTGTTGCCTCATATAAAGCCTAGCTGACTCCATTTCTCACACTTGCCATATCAGAATAAAGATGATCCAAATCTACGTTCAAAAGAGGATAAACCGGATTGTCTTCTTCATCTTCGTCACTTGTTTCTGTATACCCTGCAAATTGAAAGGAGAACTTAAAGAATTGTTCCAGAAATTTCAGCCCTACTAAGGTTGGAGTAGTGCAATTTCTTTAGTCTCCCTGATGAGATTGACATCAAGTTGAAGCTTCCTTTATTCACACTTGTCCTATAACTACATTTTCAGCTCTGCTATGCTTCTTTACTAAGAGAGCACTTTAAAACCCAGTGGCCACAAGTGCCAGATAATTATATAAAATTAAAAGAAAAAAAAGAAGAATTTATAAAACCCACTCAAATAATCCTTTATATCTGACCCATGCTGGCCCACTAAAAAGAAGTACCCTCCAGAAGAAGTAGCCTCCAGATTCATAAACAAAGAACCATTTTTCTTCATACTTTATAAAGCATTCTTTTGTACAAATGGCAGTAAACTAAGAGGCAAGACCAATTGTTCTGGTATTTTCACACATTTTTTGACAAATGCAAATTTAAAAGTTCGAATTAAATTGGTTTACAGATCCATAAGCTACTGACAGAATATTAGCTCTCCTGAGGATCTGACATTGTCATTCCATTGTTGCAATGAGCATCTGATATGAACAGCATCAAATAAGAATTTCAATTCTATATTCTCTTAATTTAAAAAAAAATCCTTTTAATAGAATTCTTTATTCCCTAAGTTAGGGCATAGGTCACTAATATTTGATCAAAATTCACATGCACAGGAAAATTACTTTTTCTGGTGGAAAATACACCACAAAGTATTTGTTTGTAAGCGTCTTATAAGCAGCTCAGGTCCCAGACATACATCTTTAGGCTCTGCTTCTCTTGGAAATTACTCCTATTTACTGACTGCCTTTAGAAGATTGAAAAAACCTGATAGCAAATGTTTTATCTTCCTGGTGTTTACTTTTGTGCTGCAGAAGTGCTGAAATGTTGTTATGCTTGTAACTGCAAAATTTAATATCATGACTAAGTACAAAAGCAAAATAGACCAACACCCAAAAATGTTCCCTAGATGTGGAAGGAAAGCAGATAAGCAGGACTCATTTTTGTCTGCTCCAGCCTTCTAAAGAAAGGATCCCATTTAAGCTGCTTGCTTAGACATCTCTATTAGGAAAGCATGGACTATATCACAAAGTAATGCATCCAGCTCTGGGTCCTCAGTACAGGGAGCACATGGACCTGTTGAAGTTGGTCCAGAGCAGACACAATGAAGGTGAGTGCAAAGATGGAGAACCTTTCTTGTGAAGATAGGCTCAGGGAGTTCAGCCTGGAGAAGAGAAGGCTCTTATATAAGGGGAGCTCTTATTACTCTGGCCTTGGAAGAGACTTTCTAGTAGGAGCTGTAGCCATAGGATAAGGAGTAAAGGTTTTAAAGGAAAGGAGGGTAGTTTCAGACCAGGTATAAGGAAGAATTTTTATCATAAGGGTGGCAAAACACTGGAACAGGTATCCCAGAAAGGTGGTGGATGCTCCATCCCTGCAAGCACTGGAGGTCAGATTGGACTCCAAGAAACCTGATCTAGTTGAAAATGTCTCTGCTTATTGCAGGGATATCAGAACAGATGACCTTTAGAGGTCCCTGCCAACCTAAACCATGATTCTATGATTCTGTGATCATGAACCTAAAGGTATAATTGCTTAAAACGATCTAATTTCTACTGTTCTTGTGTCCTGAAAAAATAATCACTTGATTTTAATGTTGCATTTTGGCCAACACATCTCCTTTAACCAGGCCAACAACTTTTCATTATGCTAGAATCTGCAGGAGAAAATGCAGAACTTGAGAAAATTCATTTTACATCATCTACAGTTGTTAATAATGTAGTCAAAATAACTCTTGTTGTTATTCTAGTATTCCTACAGAGCTACTCAATGTACAGGCTATACAATATTTGAAAATTTGGTGACTTGTGCAAAGAAGAAAAATCACATCCCTGCAATAGCAAATGATATGGTAAGACAAATAGTAGATTCAAATTCTTCAGGAGTAATGTAAACAGAAAGCTTTTTACCAGAGCTTCTTGGAGATTTCCCACTAAATTTCTTTTCCATAAGGAAGAGTTGTCTCAGCTGTCTAGCAAACATGGCTGGATTATCCCAAGGGATATAAGACTCTTCAGAATCACCTCCAAGCCTAGATCCAGAGCTCTCCAGGAAACCAGAGTCGCTTAGCTCAGTCAGCTTCAGGCTTTCAAAAGTAAACACTCTGAAGGCTCTTTCTACTTCAGCCCAATTCAGAAGTTCTAAAAAAGAATTACAATCATTAACTGAAAACGTCCTTACAGCTCAGCAGAAAATAAATACAAGACTATTTAAGTGTATTGTTGTTGGCAACTCTGCAAAAGCCAGCAGCAATTTCCTTAATGGTACTGGATCAACTTATGTGGGCTACATTTTACACTGCATTCAAAGTTGAATGCTTCCCAATTGCAAAATGATATGCCTACCTATTAATCCATCTTAAATGAAGTGGTTCCTACATCTGAATACCTTCTGGCTCATTAACTTTATATAAATGATGTTGATTTTAAAATACTGTGTAGACTTTATCAGGCCAGTTAGCAACTAGTTCTTTTCAGTTCATGAGATGTTTCCATCATCTGTAGCTGCTCAAAAAAGTATCTTTTTTTTTCTCTTCAGAAAGAATTTTACACATAATTTAAACAGAAGTATGCAAGGTGAAAAAGCAATAATAAATCCTGTTTATGCTTGTATGC
Organism: Melozone crissalis; assembly: GCF_028551555.1. Lineage (NCBI taxonomy): Eukaryota > Metazoa > Chordata > Aves > Passeriformes > Passerellidae > Melozone > Melozone crissalis. The sequence continues at coordinate 14,258,192 of NW_026535786.1, read as the reverse complement.
ATCCATGTCCATATAACAATGATAATCATGCAAAGGACTGAAGTTTAAGAAGGTAGTACAATGCCCAAATCACACAAAGAATATCTTCAGTTTGAAATGTTTTCTTTTTAGGGTGGCTAAGCACCTAAGCACATCATATATCTTGAGAACGTTGGATCTCTCATCTTCTGTTCAAATTAATTATCTCCTTTGATAAAAGCAAAGGCTTTGCTAGTTAGGAGAGTCTGGCAGTACAGTATGTCTCAGTGAGGATTATCAAATTCAGCTACCCATCAGCTGGAAGACTGTAGCAATAGTGAATACTTTAATAGCTTACTGTCCAAAATGTACATACCAGCAACTAGAAACAGTACAGCAAAGTGTAAATTAATCCAACACAGGGAATTCAGGATGAAAGATTTGGGAAAGTACCTTCAAATCCTGTGCCTTATATGATGACATGAATGCAACCAAAGGGATTTGGATGTTTATATTTCTTAATAACCTAGAGCAGACTTTTGATACTACCTAAGGGTATTTATGTAGTCTTTGGGATTGTTTCCCAGCATATGTCATGGTTGCAAGCACACTCCAAGAAAAGGTAACTGCAGAAGTGATTATGGTTGGGGAAGTGAATGTATTTTTGGTTTGATAGAGGGACTGTTATAAAGTAGCTTCATTATTAATACCAACAGCTTATGCATGAATAACACAATACACAATATATTTCAGAATACATTCTGAAAGCTGTGTATTGTTCCATAAAAAACTGTCTACCTAAGACACATGTGCTTTACCTCCAAAATTGAGTTGATAAATCAACACAGTTTACACCAGTGTCTCTCAAAATGCATTCTACATTCTAGGACCAAAATTGCAATTTTTACAGCTGTTTTTTTCCCTCAGAATTAGTAAGCGTTTGCATGTTTGCAAATATAAATAAATAAAGTACTTCCAAGGTAAGTTCCAGCTCTTAGTTATGCAATATTTAACACTCATAGAGTTGTTCCCATTAACCATAAAACTGAGGTCTGAAGTTAGGGTTAACTTTTAGAGTAGGCTATAATTATATATAAGCAAGAATGTGAAAATGGGAAATTCTGCAAAGGTGTATTTGGCAGCTTTAAATTCTTGCCCCAGAATTCCTGCTATTTGAGAAAATCATCAACCAGAAATGAAAAGAATGGAAATTATATCAGTGAAAATAATTTTACCAGTAGTAAAATAATACATGAGCTCATGAATTCTGGCCAAGCGTTTAGTGTTGTTTTCAGTTGAAGGAGGGGTGAAATGGATAAGTTCTGTAAGAGGCAGTTTATCCATCATTTCATGCTCAATCTTTTCTGGATCGACATTCTCTTGGACCTGGAATAAAAATCAAAGTACCAGAGTTGAAGTAAACTTTCACACATTGACTTTCCAAAACTTATGTTTGAATAAAGAAGTCTTTTTCAGCAGAAGACATTAGCATATGCTTAAGCCCGTTGGACATAAATTTATATTTGAACATGTGCCCATAGTGTGGTTTTGAATCATGGTGTCAGATACTGTAGGCAGAAAAATATTAGACACATAACAGAATGACTGACAGCATAATAACAGACATTTGTTAGAAGTTATTTGTCTGTGCTAGCTAGACTTAAAAATACAGAAATATATACTGATTTGTTCAGACAGGCAGCAGGTACCTTCCATGTATCTTTCAGCTGGTCTGTGCCACTTCTTAGAGTAATGAAATCAATAAACTTATTGATCAGTCTGTGATGAGAGGCATCCCTCTATATCCAAGGATTTTTTTTTCAGATGTAGTGGTATATTTCAGTTTTACTCTTTTTAGTATTACACACTTATGGTACCTTTTTCTTCAACTGCATATTCCAAATGTTTGTCCTCTACTCTTTCCTCAAACATTGTGCTATATCCTGAATTTCCTCTTCAGCAAGTATATAAAATACATCAGGCAAATGTCTCCTAAGAGCGTCTCTTATGTTGATTACACAGCCCTTCCTTCTGCTTGAATACATCCAATGTGTCAAACTTGAGTAGTTTCTGAATAGTTTTAATCAATGGTTGTCAAAGTACTCCCCAGATAATTTCTAATCCAGGAAGCCAGGTAGACACACCTTAGCTGTTGTACTGTACCTTCAGGAGGTGCAACCGCTGAGCCAGGGCATCGTGGTAGTTAAATAAGAGAGGGTACTCGGGGGTGACCCTCTCTTGTACATTTGGTTTAGGAGAAAAGTAGTCATACAGATTCTGTTTAAAAAGAAAAGGAAGAGATATTAAGTCTCAATAATGAGATCTGTCATTTTAGTAAATGAATGAAAGACAACACAAACCTTTTTTTCACTCATAGGAAGGTAAAGAGAAGGAAGGACAGAGATTATATGATCTGCGATGGCACGATGCAGCTCATCTTCCTGAGGCTCTAGTGACACAAGACTTGGTGGTGGAAGGTCTTCCTCACTTGCAATAACCTGGCAAATACAGTATATGTTAGCTTTCATCACAGTATGACTGCTGCTTAACTTTACCAGAAATACCAAGCAAATCCTGCTATAAGCTAAGCACACAACCAGAAATTCTGTGAGGGAAGAAAAGTCTAATTTTTTTCTACAAGTAGCAAAAATACAATTTTCCAAGTTAGTTGCTGCACAAAGCAAGGACTGTGGAAAACAGAATTAAATGTTATCTCTATTAGATGCTTTTGAAAGGATAAGAAGAAAAATATTTCCAATTTGAAATGTTAAGGATTGTGAAGGAATACAGGTAATTTAAAACTGTTTGTCTATTAGGTGCTGGACTTTATTCTTACCCAGTCTATTTTCAGGCTAAGTTATGAAAAGAAAAAACCCCAAAATTATGCTGAAATGTTACTCCTAAAAGAAGGATTTCCAAATCATATTGTGTGTCTCTTCTAAATCAGATTGTGCCTGAATTCAACAGAAGTCAGATCTCTCTAGCACTAGCATTGATGCTCTTATGTTAGGCTTGACCTAAGACCTTTGAACTGAGTAAGCCAACAAAAGTTGAGTATCAATAACACTGCTGAAGGGCACAAAAACTTGTTATTGACTTGGATAAGAAATTGCACCTTTCTCCTAATTTGATTATATTTGTAGTCTTCAAAAATTAATTATGGAGTAATACTATATATATATATATACAGGGTAAGTGGACAACATGAAAGAAAATAAAAGTTTGGAGTTTTGACTCCTTTGTATTGAACGTCCTTGCTCAGTTCCTTAATGCACTGTCTCATATTTTAGGTTTAAACAGATGGATTAATTGATCTTTGACAATTCATTATATTAGGTTAGGTCTAGGCCAAAACAGCCACAGAAACTAAAAAGAGAACATTCCCACCTGTTCCAACATGCAGCTCAGCATTAAGGGTACAGAAAAGTACTCCTCAGGAATTTGATACAGCAAGTCATTGTAATATCTCATGTCCACAGAAGGAAACAGAACAGAAGTTTCTTCTGCTATATTAAGAGATAAAACATTAAGATATGTTAGTTTTGAAATGCCAATTTATAATCCAAGTGAGTTCTGCAAGTTTGCAGATAATGCAAAACTGGGAGGAGCTGTTTGACTCTCCCAGAGGCAGGGAGGCCCTGAAGAGAGACCTTAGGGGCAATTAGAGGGCTGGGCAATTATCAACCTTCTGAAGCTTAAAAAACAGAAGTGTTGGGTTCTGTGCCTGGAATGAGGCAACCCTGGTTGTACAGACAGACTGGGGAATAAGATGCTGGAGAGCAGCACTACAGAAAGCAACCCAGGGGTCCTGTTTGATGGAAAACCTAGTGTGAGCCAGCCATGCCCAGGCAGCCAGCCTGCCCCAGGAGGGCCAGCCCTGTCCTGGGGTGCATCAGGCACAGCATCGCCAGCCAGGCAAGGGAGGGAATTGTCCCGCTCTGCTCTGCACTGGGGCAGCCTCACCTTGAGTCAGGGGAGCTTTAGGTTGGGTATTAGAGAAATTTTCACCCAGAAGGTGGGTGGGCCGGGTAACAGACTCCACAGGAAAGTGGTGAAAGCACCAAGCCTGACAGTTCAAGAAGCATTTGGAAAATGGTTTCAGGTACATGCTGTGATGTCTTATGTGGGGCTAAGTTGGACTCTGTGATCCTTGTAGGTCCCTTCCAACTCAGAATATTCTGTGATTCTGTGAACTTTCAGACAATATTTATTGAAGAGTCCAACAAAGTTAGAGATCAGACAAAATTACTAAAATGTTTGAAATCTGAATTTGACTAGGAACAATTAGAAAATAAGATTTTCTAAAGAACTTGGTTATCACCACTCAGACACTTCCACAATGCAATCACCAGGATACACAACATCTTCAGCTAACTGCACAAATAATTTTGAGGATTTGTGCTGTCAGATGAATGAATGGTTTGACAGAGGGATCAACTACAGATGGGTACTTTAACCCTTTAAACATACTCTCTGACAGAACTATTGTTGGCAGAATTTCTTCTTGTTTCCCTCTTTTCCTTGTAGGTGACATCTGTGGTGCTGGTTGCTCCTAAGTGAATGAAAGGTAAAATAAAAAAATCAGAAACCATAAAACAAACGGGTATTGCACAAATAGGTGGGAGAACTTAGTTTCATTTAGCTTTGGTTACTCACTCTAGACTACATGCTAAACTTTTAGTTGGAACAAGATAGTAAGAATGTAGCACATGGTCTAATAAACTACTTTCTTCTGCCTATTTAACATTTTTCCTACTATAAGTAAAATAAGGAAATCGATCTTGCATAGAACTAATAATCTTTTTTTTTTTTTGACAGTTCATAGATCTGCAACATTGCATAGTAGCTCTGTGCAGGTATATTGATTTTTCAGACACAAGAATGTATCATCAGACACTATTTAAGAAATTTCTACACCTATGATACATTATGCCTCTAGGATCCTTCCAATTTCCCTTTTCTGTTTCCTCAATGCTCAGCTATTTTTTTCCCCATTTTTTGGGGTTTAAATGCTAAAACAAAAAATACAACTTTCGTTCACTGAAAATTATTCACAGAGTGATGGTCCAAGGTGAATTTTTGAGTCAAATTTAAAGACAGGCAATTCTACCCTATAATTAGTTATTCTCAACAAGAAGAGAAGGGTCCTTGCCTCAAGTGAAGATGGTTGTGTTGATTTGCTCTCTGGTAACACAGTCACGTTAATAAACTTGGTGTTTTCCAAGTAGTTGCAATGCTGTCTTCTCCAGTCCAGGCAGTCATACATCAAACAAGCAACATGTTCAAACACCACAGTACCCAATTCAAGCTGTGAGAGAAAGGATGAAGAGTGTGTATAAAATGTCATGTAACTTGGTGACAGCAGTTATTAGCTCTTTAACCAGCAGATCTACATCTGTTTATAAATTTTCCAAAAGACTTTTTCCTCCACCAATTCAGTATGTTTTACAGAGTTATTCTAAAACCTTCATTTTATTTGCCTTCACACTGCCACAGCAGAGCATGGACTGTATATTGCCAAAGTGCTTTAGATGTTATAAAGTCTTACTTGTCTTAACAGTAACTGTTCAAGGTCTGCTACCTTGCAGATGGAACTTAAGGGGTTTTTTTGGATGGGAAGGAATGGAAGAGAAAAATTAAAGTATTTTGTAATGTATGTACATTTTCACTAGCGATCAACCTGCAGCATATTTGCAAGTTCAATAATTTCCCTGCCCTAAAGGGATAAAGAATAAAACCTTAACCAGGTAATTAATATAATCTCACATTATTTTCTTTCTTTCTGTTGCTCTTTGAAAACAAAGAAAGCCTCAAGAATGCCATTCTGAAATCCACAGTTGTGAGTGAAGGAATGTCAGCATAGTGCCCAAACGTCCAGAAGGAGGGCACTGTATTTGCAAAAATCTGACAAGGTAAGAGTCATGGTCCTTGAGGTCAAATACTGTGGTTTTCACCAAAGTTTGGGAGGAATAAAAAGAATAATAGCAACAGCTATTTTAAATATTAAAGGTTCTTGTACAAATACCAATACTCTGTAGGAGACCACATGAAACACTCAAGTTTCAGCAGCTTTAATGGATGTATTCCTCTCCTGTACAACCTGAACTTTGTGGAAAGGATGGAATTATTATCACTTTTAGATGATTTCTGTAAAAAGCCCTTTTCTGAGTGATTTTTTCACCTTTGTGAATTTAGGGCAAGTCTCTTGTACCTACAACTCTGTACCTACAACAGTCTCTTGTACCAACACTGAATGTCTCAATTTTAAATTTCCTAAAATAGAATACAGTGAAGAAGAACAACTGACATTAGGCACTAAGAAAAATAACAAACCCAAAATAACAAACAAAAACATCTGCTTTCCTCAACTCAGTGGCTCTTCACGACACTGGGAAACTGGCAATTCCAAATCACTAAGTTATGGAATACTTGACTCCATTTCCATAACATTTAAAGACTAGAAGAGACACTTGGGAAAGAAATTCTATTTGCGAAAACAGAATGTTCATTAATATTCTTGCACTTTTGTTTTCCCAGTTCAATATTCTTCTGAAGAATGGGTTAGTATAACACCTTTTCATCCATACATTTGTATATGTAAGGTATCACTAGAGCATGTAAAAGTTTTATATAAAATGTTGGAGAGTTTTCAATGCAGTCTTTTAAACAAAACAAGATTTTTTACAAAGTCATAAGTAACAAAACCCTGCTACTCAATGGGATCCAAGCAAAGTTTAGCATAATTACAATTTTGTAATTCAATTTGCCTGCTGTCTCCTCAGGACATAGATTTTTATCCTAAGTTTTTAAGTCTAACTATTAGTGACTCTTCAACAAAGTAAATACTTTTGAAGGTATTTTCTATTTTAAAGATCTCAAATCTGAGAGCAGAGACTACCGGCAGTATGCAACATTCTGTCATTTTCATATTAATGGCTAACATTTGCCCCAAGAATTTTCCTCTTGTGTGTCTTGCACTTCAGAGATGCAGCAAGCTTGGACTCAGAGATTCTCCAGGAAGTCCACAAGAATGGACTTACTTTACCAACCTATGATTTCAGAACTTATATGATCTTCACCTGTTTCTTAAAAAACTTACAAACTTTCTTACTTCTGTAGGGCTCATGAAATCATAACTCCTGTAGGGCTCATGAAATTGTAACTCCAATTTGTTTAAATCTTTTTCAGTGACACATGGTTTTTCCTTTATTTCAACTATAATCTAGGAGCTTGCAAGATATTCAAAAGTAGAAACCCTGTAAGATGTGATTATAGGGATGATAGAAACTGCTTTCCCAAAAGGGGCTTGGCATGGTAAGATTACATAAAGAGTATAATGATAAGTAATATTATAAGTAGCAGGCCTACATTCCACAATTAAGGCATTTTCAATGAATGCTTTGGAAATCACTGTGAGTTGTTTGTATACAGGATCTACCGTACTACAAGTAAGGGTTAGAAGAATGTAGTTTAACCCTAGAATGTCCCTTAATCCTAATAATACAGACTACAAATACAGTAGGTTAAATTATAGCATGTTGCCTTATTTTGTTTTAGCAGTTTGTATTTTTACTGCTGACACTGCAGATTGAGAAATACTGGACTCTTTTTCTTCACTATATGTGAGAATCTAGGACGGAAAACATTTCTAATTATTCACTTTCTCCTTCAGTGCCTGGTAATAGTCCTGACTCAGCAGACTATAATAAACTAGAGCCATGTTTTGGACAAAAATGAGCAGTACTGAGTATGATAAAGCAACATTGTATATCAAAAGGTATTCTTGCATTCAGCAAATTTTTTCTCATGTGACTATTCTGAGGTGCATGCAAGTAGGCCTGATGTTATGAGGACAAAAATATAACTTCTGTGTTATTTCATACACACATATGACTCTCGAACGAGATGCAAACATGTTCAATAACTTTAAAACCTCGAACTATTTTACAACCCTTCTGCTGTGGCCTACAATATAAAGAAAATTCAAATCAGTCATTTTTATTTGAAGGACTCCTTGTAAACAGATGCTGAATGAAGTTGTTGGATACACAGGAAATAATTTTTGTTTACGATTACAAATATAGTAACTACGGTGGTTGTGTTTCAGAGAAGACTTGAGATTAAATTCCTAAAGTGTTCTTAAAAATTACAAACCCTAAAGCATGGCGTGCACTGTAAAAAACAGAATGTACTGACCAGCATTTCTCTGTCTGTCCAATCAGGGGGAAAGTCACTTTCCTTAACTAGGTAATGAAGCCTGGCAACATCAAAGAGACTTGATCCATGCTTTCCACTGCTCAGAACGGGCTCCAGGAATTTCCAAAATGTTTCCAGGTCTTTCTTAGCTTCATCTTCCTTTCTTTTCTCTGCTTCTATATCTAAAATATATGAGTATTTGACAAATCATGGTACAGTGTCTCCCTTTAACATAAAGCACAAATCATGTATCAGTCTACTCTAAGTATTGTTAACGTATTTCCATCCTTAGAGTCTCAGCAAATATCTGACACCTAACTTGGGGATTAAAAAAACCCCCCAAATATCTTGCCATCATCTTTTATTCCAAGTACAATGCTTGATCCTGAAAGGAACCTGAGGGGCTCATCTGGTAAAACTCCTCTGCTCAAGCAGGGTCGCCAAGAGCAGACTGCCCAGGACCATGATGGTTTCTGAGTACCTTCAAGAATGAAGACTCCATGACCTCTCTGGGCAGTCTGTGACAGTGCTCAGTCACCCTCACAGCAAACAAGCGTTTCTTTGTCTTCAGCCAACACCCTCTGTTCAGTTTTGCCATTGCCTCTTGCCCTGTCACTGAACACCACTGAAAAAGAGCCTGGCTTCCTTTTCTTTCCACATTCCTTTCAGGCATTTATAAACATTGATGAGTTCGCTCCAGGCTCTTTCTTCTCCAGGGTTAACATTCCCAGCTCTCTCAGCCTCTCCTCACATGAGAGATGCTCCAGCCCTTTGAACATACTTGTGGTCGTTTGATGGCCTCTCTCCAATAGCTCCTTATCTCTCCTTTACTAAGGAGTCCAGAACTGGACACAGAACTCTCAGTATGGCCTCACCAGTGCTGAACACAAAAGAAAGTTCAAATCTCTTGACCTGATGCAGCCTTGGATACCACTAGCCTTGTTTGCTACAAAGGCACAGGGCTGGCTCATGTTCAGCTAGCTCATTGCCACCCTCCCCGAGTCCTTCTGTGCAGAGCAACTTTCCAGCCAGTCAGCCCCCACCATTAACTGGTGCAGGATTTAGCCCTTGCCAAATTCTATGGGGTCCTGCCAGACCATTTCTCCATCCTGTTGAGGTCCCTCTGCAGACCAACACAATTCTGTGGTGTTTCAGCCATTCCACCCTGTTTTGTATCATAAGAGTACTCACTGAGGGAACTCTCCTGATCAGTAACAAAGATGTTCAGCTGGACTCACACCACAAATCCCCTCAGATACCCTCTAGGCCAGGATATTCGGCCAGTTTTCAATCTAACTCAGTGTTTGCTTACCCAGCTTCTTTATGAGAAGACAGTGCCAAAGGTCTTACTGAGTCAGGGCAGACAATATTCACTGCTTCCTCCTCCTCTACCAAGACAGTCATTTTGTCATAGGTTATCAGGTTGGTTAAGAATGACTTCCATTGGCAAATCCATGCTAAATGACCAACTCCTTGTCCTTCATGTGCCTGGAAATGTTTCCAGGACTAGGTGTTCTATCATCTTCCCAGAGACACAGAAGAGTCTGAGTGGCCTTTACATTCCTGAGTTATTCCTGCCATTTCTGAAGATAGGAGTGATGCTTTCCTCCAGTTTTCTAATTGCCATGTTTTTTCAAAAGTAATTAACAGTGGCCTTGCAGTGACATGACAGCCAGCCCCTCAGTATGCCTGAGTGAATCCCATCAGGTCCCATGGACTTATGTGTGTCCAGTTTGTTTAATCCCTAACTCAATCCTTTTCCACCAAGAGACTTTCTCCAGACTTTCACCCTGTCTCTGGGGCCTGAAAATTCCAATGGCCATTCATGATCACAACCACTTTTTCTTCTTTCAAGGTCCTTTAGCCAGTCCTTATAGGGAGACTGCTTTCTGGATTGAATAGAGTTTATTGGTATTTTTTTTGTAGTGTAGAGTCCATAATTCTATTCTCATGACAGTCAAGTAGCAGGGAATAACTGTCTCCCTTGATCTGCTGGCTATGTCACTGCAGCTCAGGATAGCCAGCCATCACTGATGACACATATTTAGCTCACTGCTTACCAGCATCCCAGTTCAAGAAAGGTGTTAACAGCCTTGGGACAGCTGAGTATAATTACAGAACATTATTCTGAGGCATATTCTCCTGTGGCTGGGGCCACAGTCCCAAAGCAGCCAACTGTTCACTTTCATTGAAATTACCAAATGAGCCAAGTTTTCTTACCAGTACACTTCCTAACAATTCACAGAAGTATGCATTTGATAAAACATTCTTTGGTGGCTACTGTGGCGGCAAACTCTGCCTGCTTAGTCAGTCCCTCTTTCTACTGTCCAGTTTTTGCACTGGCAAACCATTTGGTTTGGTGGCCAACCAATGGCAATACTACTTTTGCACTGGGAAACACAGCTGCTCACACAAACACAAGGCATAGAGAGGGAGAAAAACACAGCCAGAACAGTAATTTCCTGTATATCAAATTATCTCCTTTTAACATAATTTTTTTAATGACCAGATTACCTTCAAGTGAAAGTGAAGATTGTTTTTGAAGTTTAGTTGCTTCTAAGTATATCTGCAATGGCTTGTAATTTTCAGAAGAAATTTGAATTACACTTGAAATGTTAATCCCAAGCTCAATCAAGACAGGTAACAACTGAAGACTGGGGAAACCCAGAATGATAACGTAATAATGAGCACCATCATCTGGTTCATCATCTGTTCAAAACACAACAAAAACAAATTGGAATAAGAACATTCATCATCTAAACAAAGTAGATTTTTTACTTGACTATATGGGGTTATGCAAATGAAGGTTACAGAAATAGTTCTTTTATACTCTTATTGGGAAAATTACATATAAATTCAAAAAATATGAGCATAAGACTCAGTTCTTATGCACCAAACCACCTAGAACACAGCAGGAAGAATACAAGTCAGAAGTAACAATTGTTTGGAGAAAGACCAGGAGAAAATCTGCAAAAGCTGATTATAATCAGAATGTTGTAGCAGCATTTCTGTAATTGCTCCTCTCAAAGGAGTTTAGTGTCAGGACATATGCACATGTCTTAATGGTAGTTTAAACTATCCTATTTCATCCTGCATAAAGCTGGACATAGAGCTGGACAAAAAGTAAGTTACTGTATCTTACATGAAAGATTACCCAAGTCATAATAATTTCAAAGGATTAGCTGCAGGTATCAGCTGACTCACTGCTGACTCCTCCCTACCCAGCAGGTTCATGTTCACTAGATGTAATTCTTGGCAAAATCCTCATCAGCTGGTAATACCAATTCACACTAGTCCTTTTAGGTGGCAGGGGCATATCCAAATTCATATTAAAACGTAGATGAGGAGTTTCATTGAGTGCCTGTTCTATTTGGGCTTATCAGTTATGCAGAAATATGCATAGCAGCATTTCAGTATCAAAGCAAAAGGTTAAGCATGATATAAGTAGACATGAACTCTCTAGAAGCTCTAGAGTTGTGTAGTTTCCTTTTATGCCTTATGGAGAAATCCAGGTAGTAAGACCGGTATCAAGTGACTTAATTCATCCAGTACAGTTATTTATCTTAAGTTAACAAAAACTGTCTGCTGGAGGTCCTGTATCTCTCCATCAATGCTGAAACACATAGAGTTAGTGCAGACAAACCTACACTAAAAGCAAATCACAGCTTTATACTCTATTTAGCATTAAGATCCTTTCTTATGCTTACTAACACATCAGATGTAAAAGTGCTTTACTGACTCCTCTACTTGTGGGACTAATTTATCCAAGGAAGGAAAAAAAGTAGCCTGGCACTGACATCTGCCTGTGCTCGGCCAGATGCCCAGGGCTATGCAAATGCTGCTACAACCTGGAGTAGCAGGCTCTCTGTTGCCTGTAATATTAGCTAAACATAAAATAACACAGAAATTTAGAGAGAGACTGACTGAGGAAGCAGCCACCACAGTCCAACAAATATATTGCATAAGGTAAAAATCAAAACCAGAAGAAAACTAGCTTATTATTTCACTTCTAGTACTGAAAATGAAATACATAAATTTGTCTCAGTTACTGCAGGAAGAAAAAATATGAGCACATACAATTACTGAACATTAATTACTTTTAACAAAAAAGACAGGTGTCTGCACAGTCACCTACAGAGATCCAAAAATTCCAATGTGTACAGGCTGAAGACTGCCTGCCATTTTAAAATAATAATTATGATTATGCTAATAATCATGACAAGTGAATAACAGTCAGTCAGTTCTAATTATCAGTGACTAGTCCGTATGCAAAAGAGGAAAGACATTAATGCAAGTAATCTCAATATTACTCAAAAGCAGAAATATTTAATTTCAGAAAGATGACAATGTATTAGGTATGAATTATAAAATGACTGCTAGCTACCAGAAACAGATATAGACTGTCTTTGAATTTAAGGCATATTTTTTTCCCCCTTTCTTTATACAGCTATATTAGAACAAATATAAAGAGGGTAAGACTAGATTGGAAGTAGTGAAAAATTTTTCACTGACGGGGTTGACAACTCTGTCAGCTGTGTTTTAAACTATAGTACAAGGAGAAAGCCACCTTTGGATACTGATATTTAATTATTCTGAAATCTTTATCTAGGATAGGCTTTCTGTGGGATTTCTTTGGCTAGTTTATTGTAGTCTTACATATGCCCAAACATTTTGATGTTGACATGCCACATGTAACTTATCTGTATCTTACTTCTTGGACTGCACAATCCATCCTAACAGTGAGCAGAACACAGTGCCCTCTTCAAATGCAAAGTGGCAAAATTTTGATATTGCCAAATAGATCTTGACTTTTCAACATGGAACAAAACTAAGTATTCCAAAGGTTTCCCAGGAGTAAATAATCATATTTTACATACCAATGTATTTGTCTTTCACTTCCACTTCTCCCCGTTGTTTGAATTTGGTGTCCTTTTTAACAGGGGATGATGACTCTGACTTTTTTCCTTTACTATCTTTTCCACCTGTCTTATCAGGAGATTTCTTATCTTTTTCTTTTTCTTTTTCTTTCTCTTTTTCTCTCGCTTTCTCCTTTTCTTTTTTCAGCTGTTCTGCCTGACAAGATGAATAAATGAAGTCTTATTAAAGCCTTTGTGAAGAACAAAGGTCAGACTGTTGAAAAACTTTAGGCGTTCAATTTTTTTTATTTTCACACTTTTCCCTCTCAGCTGCTATAATATTCATGTGGTGGAGCTGTCTTGAACACCCTGCTTTTTCCTACTCAAACACACATTCAATTATTTAGATGCTCTTACTCAGTCATAATGCTAAGACTTCACATAAAAAAGGAACTGCAAGAGGTAGGTAGACATATCTACCAAAATAACAAAATGCATATGGATAGAAAGATGAGTGAAAAACCCCTGTGCTTTAGTTACTTCCACTACAGCACTTGCAGCAGCCAGAAACCTTCCTTGGACTGAAGGGAAATATGGCAAAAATTCAGTATCTGTTAATATCTTTAACATCTCTGTTAACACTCTCGACTATGGTGTAAAATGGTACCAGCACTATTTTCCTTTGATGTAAATATTTGTCTAATGTAAACTATAATCAAGAGTTGTGCGTTCATTTCACACAGGATATTACTCAGCTATTCTCATTATCTTCAAATAAAAACACCTACATAAAGCTCTTCCTAGTAATTTAAGAGTACAGGACAAAAAAAGATATTTTAAGTGTCCCAAAGCCTCACTCTATAAATCCAAAAAAAATTGAGTCGGTCTGAAATGAAAATGATAAAAAATATATTAAGGTAACGTAGGTTCTGTAAAGCAAGAAAGTGTCCACCCTATTTTTGCCCAGCAAAATTACTATATTCAAACTATGCAAAAATTACATTTCAGGATTATAAAGCTAAATTAAATTTTAAAAAATATTAACTTAACTTATAGTTACAATCCTCCTGATGCCACTTTAAAGGCTATTAAAGCAATTAGGAAAGCCCTTCATGCAAATGAGAGAGGTCAGCTAACTGTATATAGTTGCTTTCCCTAGATCCAGCTGAAAAGCAGACTTTCCAGCTGTGGAAGTTGTATTTGGTTCAAATTTAAAATCAAAACAGAAAATATTTTCCTGCTTTTCCCTTCCTTCTTGAATTTCCTTTCTGTAAAATTTAGAAATGTCTTTGACAGAATCTTGAAACTATTTCCACTGTGTAATGAAGGATTTGGAGACTTTCATTACTTTCTTTCAAATTTGTTCCACCTTTGACATTTCAAATTAGAAATTTTGATAGTACTTCTTTGAATTCTAAGCTGATGAACACATCAAACAGATGATAAAATCATCATGCCAGAAAGATCACAATCAACTTGATCTATTGCATCTGCATAATTTAAAGTAATTCTTAAATAAACAGAGACATTTATGGACTTGCCAAGATTCTAACAAAGAACATTACTTGACCTAAATACTTTAGAAAGTAAGAACCTCTCCTTTCTTGGACTCTTTCCTTTTCCTTTTAATGTCATATTACTCCTTCCCTACAAGGTGCAGCTTTTGGTGGAGTTTCTAACAATCCATTAACTTCTGCAATTTTGTTATTTTAAGCTTCACATTTCAAAATTTTACTACCTCAAACAGTTTTCTAGTTCAGAGACACTTCTCTTCTGCATAATATTTATGCCTGTCAATTTATGACAAGCTCCTGCTCCTAATGAAATACAGGATGCCTTATTTTTGGTTATTTACATATTGTATTAGTTCTGCTGATCCATTCTAGATATCTATTTAAGAAAAAGGCCCATGGACAGATATGTTTGCTTTCTGAGAACTGATTTGCGAGTAAAATCCTGTTTTCAACACCCAGATTGCTGGCAACAGAACTTGTATTGTACAAGCTAGTTGGAAAGGATTAAAAATTCTATGGCAGCCAATTTAGAGATGGAACTCTAAATTAGAAGTCAGTTTCTGCCCACTCTGTACTGCAGAGCATCCTCATATCCAAGAGCCTTCCAATTCTTGACTCTCCTTCAATGGCTCCACTTGTGTTTGCCTGTCACACATTGATATAGATACAATTCAAAGGAGGTGACAACTTTTGCAGACAGTTTGACTAAAACAGAGAAGTAACTGTAAGTGCCAGAGACTCTTCAACCCTCAACATTGACTATCCACCAATTAACCAGGGAAATAAAATTACAGTTACAAGACTAATTTTGCTAAATGAAAGCTCCAAAGACTCCATTTTAATATTGAATTGCCATTAAACTTCAAAGTTTTGTTTGACAGTTTACTTACAAGAACTGACTGCTATCTAAGAAAAAAGCAATTTTTTTTCCAATTCACTATTAACAATCTATTCTACAGCTTCAGCTTTTCAGTTTCTTTTCAGATTGAAAACACATTATTTTTCTCATATTCTTCATATATTTCTATGGTTTAAATTATCGTTTCCTAATAATTGAATTCTGTGGGAACAAGACACAATTTTAATGGAATCACCCAGCATTCAATGTTCTTGTGATTATGTGCTACACTTCATCCACCAACTTCTCCCACAAGTAAAACTATTGATAAAGAAATTTACAGATTTTTCAGCTACACAAAATCCATTAAACTATTTTCTGCTTGCATCTTTTACATGCACAGACTCCTTAGGTCTCCATATCATCACACTCCACACGATAGGTTTTGACCAATTAACAGGGTAAACTTACTGCAGTAATTGTATGACTTTCTGATAATTAACTGACTTTCTTCAGTTTCATGAATGTTTGTTGGAAAAGGACTATAGCAAAACCAACTGTTCAGTAAGTTGTTGAAATGTAACACTGACGACTCCAAAAGATGTTAGAAATAAATTAGAGGTCTGATCTGTGATTCAGTGCAAGCTTGGTGAAATTCCTCCTAGAACAAATAAGCAATCTGTCCCAGACAATCTTGGAGCTAGTAGTGACGACCTCGGAGACAAATGGAAGGAAGCTTTGGGAACACTGGAAAATGTGGTACCTGGTTCTGAGAAGTCGACTTCAAAATATGTACCTTTTTGAGAGAGTTCAGAGGAGAGGAACATGCATAATCAAAAACGAACAACCATGGTACATATTTGGGTTTGTTAGTTAAATATGTAATAGATTTCTGTACAGGGAGAACTCAAACAGATTTAAATGAGAGTAGCGTTGGTAGGATCAGAAACCTTTTTCAAATGCTCACGTTGCAGAGATGGTTCAGAAATAATACTGGTTGCCATGGAAAAGCAAAGACACAGCACAGGGAAGTTTTCAGAAAAGGTTCAACAAACATCCGCCAGGAATAGTTTATGTAAATATTATCCTGCCTTAGCGCTGGAGGATGGAAAGATAAGTTCTCCAAATTCCCTCCAGAGAGGAGATTCATAACAAGAACTCTGTCATAGTCTGCTCTGTGTCTGTCCTTGATACCTTCCACGTAACAATCTCTCCGGCCTTTACTTCAGCAGGGATACATTCAGCAGAAGCCTGTTCTGAGCTCTATTTTCTACTGGTCCTAACACTCAGCTAAGCCATTACTAGCTGTCACTCTAGCAAAGACTTCTTCCATAGTGTTTTTATTTTCTTTTTTCCCCCGTGTTCTCATTGGCATTTGAGTAATTGAGAACTTCATGCACAAAATCTAATCAACTTTAAAAAATATTTCTAATCACATTTCTCTTTAATTACTGTTTTAGTAAGACAAAGATGAGAAGAAAGCTGGATTTATGGAAGCAACACCAAAGAAGTGTCTTCAAAAATGTAATGTTCCTAGGGCATACTATAGTACCTTCTTTTCCTCTTCTCTTCTCTGAAGAGCCTTCTGTTTGAGACAAAGCAATTGAAATTTCAACAGCTTTCCAGTTAGTGTTGCAGGAAATTTTTCACCCTGGTCCAGAAAGGCTTTGGCTAATTCCATCACCTGGAAAGGAAAAAAAAAATCACAACAAAACTACTACTTGCATAGCTTTAATACTGCACTTGACTCATGTTTATTTGCATGCTGAAATGAGCAAGTGCTATCTCACACTGTACCATGTGTGGGTTGAAATGGCCACATTTACAGACAAAACAATGTATCAGTAAGATACACCACTATTCTTTGGTTCCAAAGACCTCAAATAAAGTTATTTCAGCTATAGTATGCAATAAAACTAGAATGGAAAAAACCTATGATTTATGAGAAAATCAACATACACAGAGTTCTCACAGGAAAATGTAATTCTCTTTAGGTTTTAAACAAAGAAATAACATTAAGCAACTACATATTATAAAGCAATAAATCAAAAAGCACCTAACAGATAGCAAATCAAGGGGAATAGTGTGCAGTACTGCTTACAAAGTGACCAGTGTCTGAGGGACTAGCCCTAAATGAAAGATAAAAACTTCTTGAAGGGAATTTGAGAGGGTCTGTCTTGGTGAAAACACACCCCCTCCCTGTGTAATTCTGATTCTGTTGGTATGCAGCCTAATTGGGGTGAAATAAGGCTATTGAGTTTTCTTAGGGTGATGACAGCAGCAGGAACATACAGCTGCATTGTCCAGATGTGTGGCATTGACAGGCTGTTTTATGACTATGTTTTTTACAGCTTGTTTCCACTAAATTTCATACAACTCACTAACATCTGGACCGTTTTCCTTGGAGCCTCATAACCACTTTATTTACTGCGAAAAAAATAAAATAACATAAAAATACCGTTAAAAAGTTGTTATATGTTTCTTTTCACTTGTGTTGTCTCTGTAATAAAGTTCACCTATGTAGGAAGAGCTGTTGAGGAATAATGTAACCATAATATTTTCTTACTTTTGTTTTTAAGCAACCATCATCTTTATTTATAACCATGGGCTGAATTAGGTGTTACTCAAATGCTCTGACATGTTTCTCTTTTCTCCTCATGGAGCAATTACAGTTGGGCACATATGGTGTCAATTTTGCTTGCTAATACTGAGACAATGAAGGTGCACACTGCATCTCACTGAACTGTGTCTTGTCTGTGCAAGCACCACCATTAGCTTTGAGCTTTCATAGTTCTTGCCTAGTTTAGAAATTTTCATTTCTCACCTAAATGTAGCCACTAAAATGCTTCTCTGAATAAAGCAAAGCCAAATCAGAATCCAGACTATTATATGCCAAATCATTGTTTCATGCAAACAAAAGCAAGGAGCAGAGAAACAAATGTCTTAAAATTCAGATATTTTCCAAGTTGCATAACAAGGAGAAAAACCAAAACATATGCATTTCAAAACCCTTCCAAAACAATCCTGCTCTTGCAAGACAAATAAATCTAATGATCTTAACACACAAAAAACACAAAAAAGGAAGATACATCATGATTAAGATGAGTTTTGCTTTGTATGTTTTATACTCAAAGTAAGACTGGTCACTAGCTCAACAAGCCAATCATAGAAGGCTTCTGGAAAGATCCACTGACATCAGAGCCACAGCAGAAAATCAAGGACGTGTTAAGAACAAGACTTAAAAATTACCACACACTGTGGGCACACTAGGAGCTACTAGTCATTCCAACAAAAAATAGTCACCCAGAGCTAGGTACACAAATTGGTGCTCTGAAAGAAAAAGACATTGGTAGAAATATCATATCAGTAATTTCCCACAGAGAGAAAAATTCTCATAAACTTTTTTTTTTCAGAATTGATGTTAACAACCTATGGAAAGTGATGCTTCTCATTGGTTTAATGTAGGTGAGTTGCACATTTCTTGAAACACAGTAGAGGGGAAATGGAGGGATTCTGGAAGCATTCCTGAAAAGTGTATATATAGTAACTCAGCTCAATGGCAGTTGCTGATTTAGTGTTCATGGAAGAAGAAAAAAGTGCTTAGATTCTTAAACCCTACTCTTCCTGAGAATTTTAAAGCATTTTAACAGTCAAAAGCAATGCATAATAATTATTCCTATTTTGTAGATGGAAAATACAGGAATGAAGAGACTTGCTGAAGTAGAGTGGGTAGGAAGGACAAATTGTCTTATGTGAGCCATGAGAAGCATAACCAAAACTATTTAACAGGAATACATTCCTTGACTGTGGAAAGAGGTCACACGAATAAAACAAAGACAGAATGAGTGCACTACATTTGGCAATACAAAGAAGCAAATATCTTTTCATACAGAAATGTAAAATATGCTTTATACAGGAGGACATTAAAACCAATCCTAAAGAGAGAACATAGATCAATCCATGCACAGTAGATAAAAAGAAGGTAAATTTATTACACATCCATATTTACTTCATCTGTGGTCCTGTGAGTTATGCAGGCACCTGGCATAAACAGTTAAAAATCTACAGAGCCTCAAGTGAAAAAAAATACCAAACAAAAACCTCAAGACAAAAACTGGGTAGGAATACAGAAGGAAGTTTTTCAGCTACTATGAAGTGGATTTGTTACCGATTGGCTATACTTCATCCCACCAGTGACGATCTTTTTCTTATGTGAGAAACCATGGAAACTTGGATGGACAAACTTAGTTAGGTAGGGCCTCTTTTCCTCTAAAGCAAGGGGAAACAGCATTCCTCACACAGCAGGGATCACACTGGTGAAGTGCAGAAAGGCTTTGGTGATGCAGTATTTGATCTCATATGGTGGCAGTATGAAGCACACACAGATTTAGCTGTCTGGTGCAAAGGGCATGTATTTGGAGCCACCCAAACACTGCATGAGTGCTTGTAAGTGACCCTACACCACTGACAGATGTCAGCACCATTGAGATAGGAGATAGGTCTTAAAAGTTACGGGAACATTTAAAGCCAGGGTCTTTGTGCTATCTTTCTTTGAAATGCCTCTTTTCACAAGATACAGAACAATTGTGGCTGCCAAATTATAATCAGAAAACCTTCCAAAAAGATGAATTAGATTATAAACTTTCACAGCTTTCTTACTACCTGGTAGCAGTAACATTGCTTGCTATGAACAGTGGTCAGCCCACTTCACAGTGTAGCTCTCCCATACCCAGAGTGAGCTTTCTAAAGCCCTGTCTTCCCTCTTATTCTTGAAATGGTAAGAAATCCAGACCATCACATATGCCTCAGACTCATCTAACACTTCCTCAAAGAAACAATAGTTCCTAGAAGAACCAAATAAGTAAAATCCCATAGTCGCTGACACAGTTCAAGTTAATTTGAAGCAGGATAGTCATCAGTCAAGAGGCTCTATGGATTACACAATCAAGCTGGTAATTATTCAGAGGTATTTTCCTGAGTAAAATAATAAAAGTACAGGAAAAAAGTGATCTTGACTTATTAAAATCAGCTGTCAGTCTTATGAGTCCTTCACAAGCAACTTTTAAGACAGACTAGGGGACAAAAGCTGCATGTGTCATACTTATATTTTGTTTTTCTAAAGAAGACTTCTTTAAATATACTATTAAATACTTCTGACTCTGTCATTGTCATTTCATGACTAAAGCATACCAAAGAAATCATTTTGAAAGAATACCAGGAAGGATCTGAGCTAACTGAAATAACTTTTTTTTCAGATGACACCTCCAGTGTGTTGAAAGAATTCAGTTTCTCATATTAGACCATTCACCTAACTTGATTTTAACTCTCAAAACCTCCTCCCACCTATGATGTCAAAAGACCACTTGCTTAATCATTATTTTTCACTACTGAATTAATGACTCACAGTTCAAAGAGAGTTTAAGGACTCACATAAATCAATAAATCAATTGCATATCTGAGCAGAGCTCCATGTAACCCTTATGTATCCACAAGGTAGGCTGTAAAACCTAAGACCAGCCAAATGAGTCATCTTTGTTACTCAGTGAAGATGTATTCCAGAGAACGAAAATAATTAAAGAGGATTTTATGATTTTTTGTACCCCACGGAGTTCTTTCAACTCAACCTACTAAAACGAAGCAATACTGAGCAAATATGAATGCTGTTCATGTCCTAAATATGTTCCTTTCTATTGTGAGAGGATTTCTCAAAGCAGAAGCAAATGGTTGCTTGTACTCTAGAAAAATAACCTGTCACTCATATGAGTGAGTCTGTTTTTTGCCAAAACACAACACAGCTTGATCTGGTTAGCAGAAACCTATTAGAATTATCCATTGTAAGAAACTCTGTTCTCTAAACCCCTCTCTACAGAAAATCTGCAACCTGAGGGGATATTTTAACTGATTTAATCTCAGAGATGTTCTATGAGAATTTTCTAACACACATGTACAGCGTTATGTCAAGTATTTATATTGTGTTTTAAGAAAAACAGAAATGGTGAATAACCCAATTTCAGTAAAAAAGAGAAAATACTTTACAAAAAAATAAGTAGAGTTTTATAAGAGAGCTCATACAGGAGCTCTCATCATCTGGCATGTACATTTCCCATGGCTCCCTGACCATTAGCTGCTATGAAAACCCAACTGCTTTAAGGGACACAAATATCCAGTGATGGGAAAGATCAGGCATTAGCACTGCTATTTCAGGAAAGAGTTCTATGCACAGGGAAGGTTTTTTCTCACATGACCTTTCATAGATCTGTTTTCTTTTAGCACTGATTGGGAGGCAATAGTTAAAACAGCATTTAAGTGATTTTAGAACAATGCCTACAGAACCCAGATCCCTTTAGAAAAAGAGGACAGGCCAGTCTGTTGTGATTTGTGCTCAGATGAAGGGATATACTGCTATGATCAAATACTGAAATATTTACATTTCAGTGGGATGAATCTGCCCAGTAAATCTTTCCATTATGGTACAGAATATTTTAAGCTTCTGAGAACTAAATTGTCTCCAGCAATTTCAGCCAACTGAATCCACACAATGAACACCACACAGCTAAAAGATTTAGTCACGCTTCTCTAACATTGCATCTGGCTAGGAAGACAACCCAATCAGAGGTGGAACAAAAAGATCAAGAAATAAAATTGCCTCATCAAACCTTGTGCTGGCAGAAGCCATCCAGCTACATCTTGACAGAATTTTCTAAGTCACATCAGAATATTTGAGCCAGGTAGTTACAACAGCCTTGTAGACTGGACACCAGAAAACTGGGCAGGATCTTTCCACCTTGGTTGGTCCAAATTTGCAAGAGGGCTTTGAGCTTTTTTTTTTTTTTAATTTGGAGACAAAGGATTCTAGGATTAGTTGCTGTACTTGAGAAGAATGTCATGCATTTTATTGTCCTTAATGAACCTAATACAGTCCCCCAAAAACTTAGAAGACAAAAAACCAGAAGACAGCATTGCCTTTGGCTACTTCAGAGAGTCCCTCTAACACTTCAAGGATGACATTCTCATAGACATAATTGATGTTTCCTCTAGTTACACAGACATCTCAACAAAACCTGCACAGAAAAAGCAGAAATTTGATACCAATTTTCATGTAGGCAGGAACTCTTGCAATCTGTGAAGGAAACTCAAACTGTCTCCAGTGTTCTAAAGCAGATTTTAAATAGGTAGATGAATTTCAAAAGGTTATCAATTGTCTTCCCTAGAAAACAAATTGCTAACATTTTGAGTGTTACGAATGGCCTCAGGTCAAATAATTACAACTAACAGTAATAAAACAATAATGCATGTTTCTAAAATCCTAGCTTTAGGACTAGGAAGAGTCACTATTCTGAAATAAAACTAGGAGATGTGCATGTCAATTGCTTCATGTAAATAATAGAACATGGCCACCCAAATTTTAGGAAGCAAAATTAGAAAACACAGGTCATTTTCCTGCTCAAGCTTGAGACTTCCCCCCCCAATTTTAACATTTAGAAATGCTGGTACTTTTTAACATGACACATTACTCCTGGAAAGGGATACTGAACTGGAGACACCCAAACTGACAGTGAACAGCTACAATTTATAGAACTGCCTGGTTCATAGCAACAATGGTTTCCTCTCATGAAAAAATTAAATCCAAATGGAAGCCATACAATTTGATAACTTAAAGGACTACACAGACCACTTGATCATGCAGTGGCATCAGATGATCTGGCAATGGCAAAGGCTGATGCAAAGACATGCTAAACCAAAATTTACAGATTCTTTCCCTAACATCCTTTTAAGTAGATTGACCTAAATACCAGGAACCAGCAGACAGAGTAGATAAATGCTCCTCAGAAAAGACATCAAATAACTCAGGTAAATACACCACCTCATTTAGTGGATCATTTATAAAGCATCTGATATTCTGTAGTATAAACTGATAGGAAATTGGTATCAGATAGAAAAGAACTGAAAACAGATGAGTAGATAATGCCCACAGCAGGATTTAAAGTCCCTTAACCTTCCCTGAAGCCAGTACCTCCCTAAAAGGCACATTCATTTAATAACAATTCCCAAGTGTACACATTAAACCTCTGTGTATCCACACAATGTAAGGGCCAAGTCCTTCTGCAATAAAATTCTCTTCACTTGCATCCACACAATACCACTTGACAAAGGCTGACTGGAAAACTGCTCCATTTTATTATGACATTTAAGAGTGCAGTATGAAATTTATTTTGTACTGGAATGAAAAATAAAATTAAGTATTTCTAGCCTTCTAATCATTCAGCATGGCTGCCAAGGTTGTTTCTAGTGTCAAATCCTCTCATGAAAACAATGACACCAGATAAGTTTTGGCTCCTGAGCTGTTCCATTTTACACCAACTTCTAAAATTGTTTTCGCTCAATTGGAATGAAAACAAAATCTTTCTAACTTGTATTAAGAACAGAATTCTACTGACATGCATATATAGAGTGAGGTTTGGTTTTTGATAGGGCTATCTTTACTTTTGAGAAAGCCTAATCTTGACCAAAACCTTTGTTATGGTGTTGTGTCAAAATCTATACACTATCTATACACTTACACAAAACCAGGAAAGCTTTGATTATATGTTTCTACAAGAAATAAAAAGGCTTTCTTAAAACCACTCCTGACTAAGATTATGGTTGAAACTGTTTTCTTAAGTGCCCCATATCCTGGCCACTACTGGGCTTGCTTTTCTGCCAGTGGCAGCCAACTCTTCTGAGCTTGTACTTGGGTGAAAATATTCCTTCCCACAAACGTTATGTCTCAGACATTAAAAGTCCCCTTTCATCAAGCTAAACCCAAGATTTTTGATTTTTCTACTCTAGGAGTTTATTATAATGAAGACAAATAAATGCATACTCCATATCCCTTGTGCTACCCTCTTTATTCCTTTTTCTGAAGATATTGTTAGAGACAATGATGAGAGTCTAAAAAAGGGGCATAGACAATAGAACGATATAAGGTAATACAAAGGTATAAGGTATATACAGAAAAGAGGATATGAAAGATATTTAGAAAGAGAGCATCTATTCTTAACTTTTTAAAAAATGAAATTCAGGCCACTGGGGTGAGTAATATAAGGTAGTTTTGAATAATTATACACATGCACACACATTTAAAACATATTTTAAATATGTCTATTACCTAACTACAATTACATATAAAAATAATACAATTATACATATTACATTATACAAATGTATATGACACTTCATGGTATAGTAGGAGCACCTATCCCAGGAAACACACACTCGGTTCCAATCTAAAGTGGACTTCTCTCTACATCATAATGTAATTAGTGCCTCAAATAACCTTACCAGCAGCAACCCTTACTTCATAGGTCTACACTCTACACATTCCTAACAAAGCATAAATTCACAGGAATGCTTGAAAGATGCTTTACATCCACTGCTTCCTGGCTAAACTTATTTAACTTTTTTCAACTTGGGCTTGTTAATTGTTATGTTTTATGATCCTACAGAAATTCTTAATATCTTGGTTATATATTTTGTTTTGGAAGTGACAGAAGAGGAATCTGTTTCTTGTACGCCCAGAAAACTCAAGGATTCTTCTGTATCTGCTACAGTTTATTGCCTATTAAGGCAAGAAGTATTGTGAACATTATGCAATTTCTCAAGGATAATGGCATCACAATCTTAGGGGGAAAACCAACAATAACAATAACAACAAGCCCAAAGAAAAAACCCCAAACATGTACAACATAAATAATTTTAAATTTAAACAATAAGATTCTATTTCTAACAAAATAGCTTTTAGTCCTTTAAATGAGCTGTACAAAACATGAGCTAATTAAGATTTAAATGCAAGCACTCAACTGAACTGGATTTTAATAGCAAAACTATGCATATTATGCTTGACAAAAGAAGGATCTAGTTTGGGAAACTCTTTGGTTTGTTTATTGAAACTGCACAACTGGTTGATATCTCATTATGCCTAGTGATAAGGGTTGGCTGTTATGTATCTTGACAGTAAGCCTGGAGCTTCTTCTGCTTTTATCTATCCAAAGGTTTGAAGTTTCTGAGCTGACACTGCTTCCCTGTCAGCAAGGAGGTAAAATAAAGTGAGGTTTTGTATGAAAACAATCTGTCATGCAGATCTGGAACAGGAGAATCAAACAGGTCTTGTGTTCACCCAATGACAACAGAAAGAATGATTTGTAGTCAAAATTTTGTATTACCTTCTGTTTAAATATTTAAAGTTCCAGCATATGATTTGAAATCTTATGTTTGGTTGCTCATCCCACGTGAATATCAGAGATAATTTACATAAACTATGTGGGATTACAAGATCCTGGATAATGCAATTTAAAAGTCTTCACTATTTCAGATTCAATGAAGAAAGGAAAAAAAATAAGAGACAACAGATACCAGCAGATATAAGGATGAGTTTATTTTTTAACTGTACCAGACAAAAAGAAAGACTGAACATGCAGACTAACCAGCATTAGAGGTGAGGTATAATTTAACCAATAGCATAAGAAGACTGTGTAGCCAACAAGCATTAATTCCCTTGTTTGCTAAAATGTAGAGATAATGAAAAGCTTTGAATGAAAAGCTTGGGAATGATCCCGGTGGTGTTATTTTCTACTTGAACTCTCTCTCTCTCCCCCCTCTCTCTTCTATTTCTTAATTAATTGTAAATAAAATCTATACCATTTACTTTGGCATATGGTCTTGTTTGCACCTTAATTTGGGCAGAGGCATCTTTCAACAATCAGATCTTAACAACACTGTCATATTTAGTAGTGGCAAAATATCTTAATTACATGATGTTATTAACCTTAGTAGAAAACTGACCCAACAAACAGGTGCATGAACAATAAAAATACACACCTTAATGATAAAATACATATATTTTTAGTTGTAGCTCTTGTTAGAAAAATTGTACATTATAAATTATGAATTAAAAAATTGTACATGATAAATTATTTTCCCTTTCATATATAAGGGAAAAATTAACTCCTCAGCACTTTTATGAGAGAATCAGCCTATCATCATTCAATTAAATGCTTAAGTACAAAATTACCAAGCAGGACTCCTACCCCTACCAAGTCATGTAAGAGTCAGAAAAGGTGCTGGACACCTACTTCTCCTGGATTTGGAAATCTTTTAGCTACATATTTATAAACCCTGCGCTGAACCTTTTCACTTTGTACAATAAGAGTGATATGAGATACAAAACAATGAAATTATTGAAAGCCTAAGGGGAATAACTTAGAGCAGAAAGCAGGAATTATTTTAGTATTATATAATTAGCTTGCAATGCATCATGATCCATTTGTTAAAGATTCTTGACTTCTAGGCACTGCAGACTACTGCACTGAAATTTATTAAAATCCCTACATTTCAGTGGATGCAAAGTGTAAGTCCAATGGCATGGGTAACTATATTACTATTAATACCAATAATAACTACCTTACTATGCATGCCATTAGTCCCAAACATTACATGTCAGATGTTCACAGACCATTGAATGTCATGAATCTCACAATACCTCGAAAAATGAATATGGAAACTTGTGGAAATGGCAGCACGTTGAATCCTGCCACCGAGAACTGTATGTGGCAATGATAGAAATACTTCTCTCAGAAGAGCTTTTCACAACCCTGTGTTTTGTGCCAACCTTCTATTTGTTTATCTTTGCTAGTGGAAGCAGTGAAAGCTTTCACTGCTCAAACTGCACATGGAATGTATGTGAATATTCAGGAACAAACTATGCCCAGGGAGGTGGGATCTTAATGCTGTGGCAACATGATCGATCTTCTAATTTGCTACAGCCTGAACGGAAACTGAGTCCAAGCAAAAGGTCAGAACAGGCATTTTATATTCTGTGTTAAGGAGGGGAGGAAAAAAATGTCTTTGAGGAGTAAAGTAAGTAGCTAATGAGACACAGCACTGACAGCTGGAATTTAATAAGTGTCTGCTTCACAAGTAAAATTGCTCTTAGTAATTAAATACAGGTATCATACAAAGCTTCTGCTTAGAGCTAGACTTCAAAATCCTTCTGTCAAGTAGGACTGAAGAAGTTTTACATACCAGGTAATATAAGGGTGAGTTTGCCTGGGAGGCTAGTCCTAAATGAAGAGAGTTAATTGCATAAATTTCACAGTCCTTTCAGTGGTAAATAATTCCAAAGGGACTTGTTCAGATAGTAGCCTGGCATTACTGAAAAACAGACCGCAGCTAAAAAGTACTCTTATAAAGTCCACCAAAACCTGAGACACATAAAAAGTTTATTAGTCATTGCAGAAATAAAACACAAAGTCTTTTTAGAGGGATCCAAAATTCTTTACGCTCCAGGTCTGTGAGGACCATAAAACTCTACCTGAGAAAATTTTAAACAATCTTCTAATTAATCACAGGATTTTATCACCTCTCACAAGCTGTAAGTAAAACATTAACAGGGTAGGAGGAAGTACTCTTTGTACTAAGCATGACTCCAAACCCTGCTGACATAGCCCACTAGATGAATCAGGTTACATCAAACAGATTATCATGGGTACTAGCACACAGAATAGTGTTTCATACAGGGGACTGCATACCCATAAATGAAGGTATAAGTTTCTAAATTATTGGGAGGGTCTGAGAGAGAAGAGTCTGACAGGTTTTCTGTAATTTGAGACATCACCATCGAAATATGACCACGTAACACATCCTTCAATAATGAAACTCTTATTCCTGAAAACAGATTTTGATCATGACTTAATCAGCAGTCTGACAGAATATTTCTGGTATCACAAAAACAAAGCAGTTTAAGTATCTAGATAGTTGAATGTTTTTACCAGCTAGAGCCAACAAATTTCCATTTACTCAAGAATGTATAACAAAACCACACAGCTCTACACACTTTGGGGTAAGAGACTACTGACTGTGCAATACCTGTTTTAACCTACCTCATAGTACATAGGCATATCCTTAAGCCTTCTTCCCTTTGGACGCCCAGATTCTGCGACCTGCAAGTAAATAAAGCATTCATTACCCAAAGTACTTTACTCATTATTCCCTTTTGCAAACACTACACTCACACTCCAAGACAGAGAGGAATCATCTTATGGCAACCCTGTACCCTAGGGAGGGAGTTTTTTTGATCAGCACATTGAAGAAGTCTGTAACAAAACTTCATTTACAGGGAGCAGAGCAACTTACGTCATAAGCTTTTCTTTTCCCATTTTTAACTCCTATGAATGAGAGCAATGAAGCTGGTAAGAAGACAGTAAGTTCTATGAGGAGTGGATGAGAGAGCTGGGGCTCTTCAGTCTGGAGAAATTAATTTCTTAGGGGAGAACTTATCACTTGCTACAACTGCCTGAAAGGAGCTCATAGCAAGGTGGGGATCAGCCTCATCTCCCAGGCAACAAATGACAGGACAAGAGGAAATGGCCTCAAACTGTGCCAGGACAAGCTCACACTGGACATCAGGAAGAATTTTTTCACAAAAAGGGTTGCCAAGCATTAGAATGGGCTGCCCAGGGGGTAGAGTCACCATGCCTGGAAGTGTTCAAGAAATGACTAGATGTGGCACTTAGTGCTGTGCTTTAGTGGATAAGGTTGCACTTGATGATCTTAGAGATTTTTTCTAACCTTAATGATTCTATGAATTAGTGTAATTTTTGAAACCTCCACAGAGTAGTTTATCATTACCACAGACCAAAGAAGGCAGGATCTAGAAGTGACATCTACAGTTTGCTTCATTATTAAAAGTTACTTTCTTGAAATACCTGTTTGTAAAGGTCATCAGATGTTATCACACTGAAGAGTTTTCGCAGTGGCACCTGCACAGCAAGAGCCAGGGCCTGGGTGTGCATTTCATCCTCAATCTTGCTCCCGACAACAAAACTGATGCTAGGCTTCCAGTCATCCTACATTCCCAAATAAAATATTTAAGGTATTAAAACTCATGCCAACAAAAGTCCTCTGCAGTTTCAAAGAGTAATCTGGTAGAGACGGCTTTATGTCACTTTAAGACATATTAAACATCACTGTATTAATCACTGAAATTGCATGCAACTCGAAAAAGCCCCTATTACTTTGTCCCAATTCTTTCTGCCATCAGGTGGCAGCATTATGCTACGCAAAACACAAATGCCTACTGACAGCCTCAACCTTTTCCCATGCAAACGATGCATTAGCATCTCACAAAGATGAACTAACTTTTAAATGGCATTTGCAGATTTGACAGTTCATGTAGCAAACAAGAAGTGAGTTTTGAATATATGTATTATTGTGATTATTCAATGTAGAAAAAAATTAGCAATTTTCAGCTCTCTCATCCTGTGAATTAGATAATGCCCAGATACTATTTTCTGTACATTGTAGCATTATTTTTATGATGTTTTGTGAAGGTATTATTTATGCATAGAATGGCTCTTGTGTGGTTTCACTAAATATTCTTAATAAAGAAAAAATACCAATGGCAAGTTGTACACTACAATATTGATAAGTTAAAAACATTTGCAGTTTTCAAACATTTGCAGTAGCATACAGATTACTGTAATGTAAAAAGTGTTTTCAGCACTATTAAAAATGCAGAATAAGAGAAGACTGGAACACTTTCTTCAGTGATGTACATCTACAAAGGCTTAAAAATTATGTAACTTAAGCAACTTTTTCTGGTTACTGTCTTTCACATTACTACTGGAATCCTTTGCACAGAGTTGCTATCTCCAGCAATTCTACATCTCACTCTCAAGTATTCTTTATCAGCATTAGAGTTGGCTGAATTAGGAGCATTTTGTAATGGCTAATGTAATGGGAATCACCAATTTTTACTGTTTTTTTCAATGCATGTCTGCATGTGTAAATTGCAAGGTTACCAATGCAGCTGCATTAAAGGTAAACATGGAAAGAGATTCAGTCAGATCAAGGCAGTCCCAGGACAGTCACATTAATCAGAGCAGAGTCACCGTCCAGTGTGCATCATTGCAAAGAAAGATTTAAAGAGATTTAAGATAGGGTGGTGACTTAAGGATGTTGAATATTTTAATGTATTTATATTACGTACAAAGTCCTTGTAGAATAGGAACAAAAACTGAGCTGAATTATGGTAAAGTGAGGAAAAGGACCATTCTAAGAAAGAGACTCAGATGGCAAGAGAAGCATCTTCTTCCATTTTCATAGTACCATTCTTAATTTGTTCCTTTTCTTAGCTGGTAAAAAGCCTACCCAAATGTCTGCAATTTGAGTAACTGATGGCTTGGGATGGGAGAAAGCCACAGCTACTTAAGTTTCAAAACACTGCATGTTTGTATGGTGGGAAATGGTTTGTCAAACACTCAAGGTAACAAAGGATAACATCACATAAGTATGCCTCATTTTTCTAACCAAAGAATATTCAGAAAAACAAAAACAATGTAAAGATCACCTGGGTCATTAAGTGAAACTGCAAGAAGCTACAGATCAGATAACTAATCCAAAGGGGTGCCTACAGCTCCACATATCATGAACTTCCTTGATGGTTTATTGCAGCACAAAATAAACCTCAAGTTTTTAAAATTATGAAGTGCTAGAGAGATCAAGCATATCTCTGATGCTCTAGGAGTGGACAAACATGGTGGAATTTATGAGTGTCCAGCTGCACTGGGGCAGCAGACATTGCTCATTGGAGAAGTGGCAGCAGCAGTGGGCACTGCATCAAGTACACTGAATTTCATTTTGCTCTTTGAAGTCTTTCTGCCTAAAGCTGCAAGATAGCTACTGGTGCACTGCACTGTGAAAGATCTCTAGGTATTCCAATATTGTCAACATGCACAGGAGTTGCAGCTAATCTGGATTAAAGCTATCACCGTATACCTGACAAGAGTTGGACTGTAAAAACTTCAGCATTCTTTGGACAGGAAGTATTTAGATGCTCATGCTTGTGTGGAAATGCATCATTTTCTAGGCTCTCAGAACTGAGATTGAAATGCTCTCATGTGTCAGTATCCTGGTGTTCCCAGTGCTGACCAGCACACACAGCATCTTTAGAAAAACCTGTGTCATGAGCTAATGGAGCAATTGTTATCACTACACTGCTCACTTCAGGGGGGACCACCAAGAGAGGGAAACAAGGTCCAGTAAGTCTCACAGAGAGATGCTGATGGCTTAAGAGCAGCAAGAATCAGGAATGTCAGGTTCTACTTAGGAACCTATGGTAAGCATGGTCCAGCAGAGCAATACAGAGGTTACTCCCACAACTTCCTGCAGTTCTTCACACATGTATATATATATATTAAAAAATCTATCAGAGAATTCTAAACCCCTGCCTTATGCCTTCTTTAGTTCCTCCTTAACATACTGAGAGCTTGCTGCCCACAAATCAATCCTGCTTAGCACCGATTAATAACACTGTGACAACAATGTCTGTGGAACCTGTCTTCCTTATTGTCCTCTCTCTTCTTATTTTTCCACCCCTTGGTCACAACTGTTCCTGTTTAATTTCTCCTTCCTTTTCTACTCTCTTTTCCTGGGCTACACCACTTGTCTTAACGTTTCCCCCACCTGTGACTTGCTCCCCAGCTCTTGTCCTCTGTCTCTTGGTTCAGCTAGTCTCCAGTTTCATTATCCGATCCCACTTCAAGCTTTCTCCATCCTCAGATTCCTTCTCCAAATTCTTATTCCCTAGCCCATATAATTCCCAGGCATTTTCAGAGTTATGGTTGAGCAATGAGACCTTCCTTCACAAAAGTACTACAAGCCTTTCTAAGAAAAGAGAATTTTCCTTGTTTCACTGTGGTGCGCTCCTTCTCAGCAGCCTGTGATAAAGCACCAAAGCAAAACATCAGGGTAGGTCCTGATTGTGCAAAATTAATATTTAAAAAACACAACAGGACTTATGCAAACAAAATTATCCAACCTCAGATTTTTTTAATCCAAGAAGAAATTATCATCTAGTGGGCCACATCTTCTTCCAACTGAAAATGCTCTGCTTCAAAGAAACAAGGTGATAAATCTGCTCCACAGAACAGCTATGAGAATATTTATACTATAGGCAAACCATTGGCTAATACATTAAAATAAAATACATGGAATGAGCCTCTACAAGATAACTGAACGGGCAGTGAAAATATAAACTTACTTAATTCTACAGAAGTATATGCAGCTCGATACAAGGTTTTTGCTCACAAATTTAATTATTATTAGAGACAGCCTATACCTCCCTGGTGCTAAATGAAGAAAAGAAACAGCTTTTCTTTAAAAAGTGCAACACCTGGGAATGGGAGCTGGAAGTAGCTAATAAATATCCAAAGCAGCAACACACATCTTCACAGTCAATAACGATCTAGACTTCCCGGAGTCATTAATAGCATGCCATCTATTTCTAGACTCACCAGTTTTGAAGCCCTTAAAGATCATTTTTCAGAAAAGCTGCACACTGAGAACATGAAGTCAATAGTCAATGTGCAGCATAAATACACAGCTTAAGGTGTTTAATTGATTAGACTATTTTCTGAGGTTAAAAATCTAATATTTTTGCAATACTGTCTTTATATTATCGATCCTGTAACAGTATCCTTAATGTTCAAGGCACTGAAAGGACAGAGAAGAAACAGACCCTGCTTCTACAGCTCACCACCTAAAATCACAACATAAAAATGTGAAGGAAAAGTAGTAAAATGTATATGGTTACTCTAAAAATATTTTCTCCCTCAATATACAACTGCTCCTCTACTTAGTTTTATTCTTTCAAATGTTATTGTAGTATGAAGGCTTGAGAAAGGATCTGAAAGAGGATAGATTAGTGACCCTAAGGCTACCTCAAATGACATTCCCAGCTTAATGAACAGGATAGAAAAAAACATAAAAATAACTACTGGAAAATCATGGAAACAGTCTAGGGAGGTTGCCACCAAGAATTTAACATGAGCTCTACAAACTGCACAAAGAAGACCAAAATGCAGGGAGCAGATATCCCACAGAATCAACAATTGTGGTTCAAATGTGAATTAAAAAAAATTGAAGCTGGAAATGTGGCATTGGCAACTGAATACTGCTTAAGCAATCTGAAACAAACTCCAATTAAGGGCCAGATCACTTTCACTGGAAAACATCCAGAGACAACCATTGCTACAAATGACACTGTCCTGGTTTTAAAACTCCTGGCCATGTCAAGAGTTGAAATGTACCAAAGTCTCTTGGTGTTAGAAATGACCATCTGTGTGGGAAACTTCTATGTCCCTCAGCTGGAGAGGCTCCAAATCTGCAAGATCAACCTAATACTGGAAGCTCCATGTAAGCAGCAAATGGCTGTCCAAAATCCTTGCTTTCACAAAACACAGAAGGTGCCTCATCTTCTCACGATTTTGCTCTCAAGGCTCCATTGTGTTCCTCTGTAATGTGATTTTTCCCAGCTCTTAAAAACCAGTACACATAGCCTGTATATCTTCATCACAGCAGTATTGGAATAGCATAGGTCTGTTAAGAAAATATCTAACTTTAATTCACACTGAAGAAAAAAGCAGATGTAGCACACAATTTTTTTTCTTCCTTTTTATACATATCTTGTTTTCTCTGCTTCATTTCCTAGACACAAAAGCCCAGCTGTTCTATGGAAGACAGTTGAACAAGTCAGGTATATTGCTTATTTTTTCAGTACCAGTTTCTAGATCTCTTTGGCCAAGAAAAGCATCAAGCAGCCATCTTACCCTCCTCCTATTTCCAGACAATCTGGGTATATGTTATTTTATTTTTGTGGTAGTTACTGCTGTGGGGTTTACAGGTTTTTTGGTTTTTTGTTTGTTGTTTTTTTTTTTTCTCTTGGGACAACAATCAGTAATTTAATTTCATTACAGCAGAATTTCAAATTTACCTCTAAAGGCTGAGAAGAAACATTTGAAAACTCAAACACAAAACATCTGAGCATCAATTAGTGATTTATGAACAATTAGAGTAGTAACAACTCTAGCTAGCACTCTTTACCTTCAATAATGAGGGAGCTTGTAAATCAGTAAATACAACTGGCATTACTCAGAAAGGTTGTTTATCAGGAGTTTTGTGGCCTTAAGGTGACATCTCTGCTTGGAAATCTGCAGACTCACTTTCATTGCTGATGACACACCCACATTTACTAATGGCTTGTGTTCTTAAGAGCCTGAGCTTTTGCTGTACAACATGGGCAAGTGAGAGAATATCAAAGCTCAACAGAATGTTAATTTTTCTCTGAAGATGAAGTAGTATAAATAGCAATCAAAAGAGGAGCCATCCTATTCAGAACATTTTTAGAGGTTTCACAAAATTCTAAGCTCAATTTTCAGGCCCTAAAATGAAATGAATCATACAGATGGAAAGTCAGCACAGAACATGGCTTACTGCTGCTATGCTTAGTTATACTAGTTAATAAGAACAAATAATAAATGACAGTTATCTCAATTAAGGGCTGCATTTGCCCAGAATTCACCTTTCACTTAGCAAATACCACCCTTTAGCTACTTAACACATGCAAAGTTTAAAACTACTTAAGAATCCTAATTTATATTTTGCAATTTAATTCTGTAGTGAGCCCAACCAAAATAGATTATGAATATCTGAAGGCAAATACAGTTTGCAACTCCATGTTCTTCTGTATAGCACATTGCAAACAAGAAAGATAGACATAAACTATAATGTGAGCCTCTGGAAAATCCATATTTCCTCTGTATGTATTTTTAAGTTGTGTGTTTGCCAGTTTTCACAGTGCATTTAGTAAAAGCAATTATTTGGTTAGTAAATACCATTTAAATCATATTATAGTAAGTATACTCGTTCATAAAAATCTTAACAGCACTGGTAAAATGCTTTTCATAGATTGAACTAATAAAATAGTAAGTCATAAGCACATTAAAATGTGAAATTTCACCACTCGCTCTATCTGGTACAATTTAAAACCAGTTGTAGCAAATTCCCTTTGCCTTCAATAAAGGGAAAGAATATTTTTCAAATTGATACAAGCAGATCTAAAAATTCTTTACATATGAATTATGAGGAGAGACATTTATTTACTTGATAAGAGTTCCTGTCATCTCCCAAATAATTTCCGATACATATGGTATTTCATATACAATACTGAGGACGAGTAAGAAATAAGTTTTGTGCACTATGTCTGGTGAGATCTAAAATTCAAGCTGTTCAACACTCCCTTTTACAGACTGCTTTCAGTTCCTGAGCTTTATGTATTCAAGTTTAAAACTTTGTATGTTGCATGATTGCTGGGGTAGGGTGAGCGGGGCGAGGGAAAATGTGGTTAGACTATTTGCAGAATGAGATTTGATTTTTAAAAATCATGTTTATCCTTTAATAAAAACCCCTATGTGATTAAGTAGTTAAGATATTCAATGCTCTCTGTGTTCAAGAGGAAGGAATTAAATTCGGCAGCAGAGCCGTACTTGTGTCAAAGATTTGCTTTTACAGAGCATGTTTATTTACACTATGTACACCCACATTTGGCCACACTTGATGAATCTTGATTCACACATGCTCAGAAGAAATTTGCTGGCATTTGACAGTTTTGCACCAAGTGTGCTCTTGCCAATGACTGTAAGAGCTGAATAAGAACACTCCTGGAGTAAGAAATTTCAGTGGCTGCCCAGCATCTCAGAAGCCCAAGTTCAAGCTGACCGCAGCAAGGGGACAGTTTTTCCCAACTTCCCAAGGCTCTGTCTGTGAACAGCATGGCAGAGAAAGTGAAATTAGCTTAACTGGAACAGAAAGCAGTCAGACAATACCAGAATTATGGAAACAAGGAATCTCAAGTCCCATGGGTGCAGGAATTATGATAATCTTTAATTAGTTGATTACATACCTTTCCCTACAGAATTCTTGCCCCATTCAGTGAACATTCAACTTTTTTTTTTTATCTGCCTCAATGAGTGGTCCAGAATAATACTAACTTTGACATTTCCTAACTTTTGAGCATTTTATTTCCTACCTTTAAAAATACTTCAATATAATGGTTTGCATTTAAGAAATGTAATAAACTACATGTAGAGGCAGCAGAGCATATAGAGCACCTTGTTCAGTGAATTCACTGCACAATATCCACAGCCACAATAAACACCACCATAAAAAAAACATAATCACTAATTGGCACCTTGCTAGTAAGCACTGGAGGAAGACCAGGAATAGAGTAGGTGATGGAGATTGAACCTTCACCCCATTCTTATGCTTCAGAGATGTTTCCCAAGGGAAGAGACAAGAT
Organism: Melozone crissalis; assembly: GCF_028551555.1. Lineage (NCBI taxonomy): Eukaryota > Metazoa > Chordata > Aves > Passeriformes > Passerellidae > Melozone > Melozone crissalis. Next base: position 14,221,658 of record NW_026535786.1, on the reverse strand, counting down.
TCACAAGTAAGAAAGGGCTCAAGCATCTTAGAACTGCACTGAAAAATCTGTGTCCTAGGGAAAAATGGGAAACAACAGCCTCAGCTATTAAAAAACTGGTCTTGTTTGGCTAAAGTTGTATTATATGGTTACTACAAAATAAAAGCAAAAGGAAGTAAATATTTAAGAGATTTTTGGACATCTGTGGCCTTTTCAGGAAAAGCAATTAGCGAGTTTAAAAGCCTCCTCCTGAATTAAAAGTTCCTCATATTTAACCAGTGCTGCTGGCATATTAAAAGAAAAAAAATCAACAAAACACAAACCCGCATCAGCTAAAACACAAACCTGCTTTTTTTTCTTTTCTTTTTTTTTTTTTTTTTTTTTTTAATAGGGCACAACAGGAACCTAGAAAACAAGGAAACCACGGAAGCAATTTGTCTCACTTGCAGAAGACGTGCTAGATAAACACATGTGAGATAAATATTATTGTTTGCTAAACTACTGCCCTATTTTGAAACCAAATTCTCTCTTGCAAGTCAAGATTTATGAGAATTATATTGCTTACACAGAACCTGGAGACCTAAATATGCCTTTAGATCCTCACACTGTGTAAAAGAAAAAAAAAATAAAAAGGAAAAAAAAGTGCCTTTTAGCTGCACACACTCGGGCAGGAAAATTACAGCCTCACATTTTCAACGCTACGGTTAATGCTGTGTCAGCACCTCCATCAAACCTCGTCGTTCAGCAGTTTATAAAAAGTTCACTCCGAGCCGAAACTTGGCACCCAGAGCCCAGAAAGGAAAGTGCCGAGGAGAGGAGGAGCAAAGAAACCTGCAGGGCCACGCTGGTGGCGGGGGGCAAAGGGGCTCCGCCGCACATCGGGACCATTCACGGCCCTCCCGGGGCCCCCCTGGACCTCCGGCAGCCGCGACTCCCGGGCCGGGGAGCGGCCCGAGCCGCCTCCAGCCCGCTCCCCGCTTCCCCCCCGCCGCCGGCTCTGCCCCTCGGCTGCCTTCACCTCCTCGAGGCGGGCGGACACCAGCGCGGGCTCCCAGGTCGGCTGCACGGACCCCGGCGTGTCCCGGCCGGACTTAGGCTGCTTGGGGCCCATGGCGGTGCAACGGCGGCAGCGGCAGCCCCGGCAGCCCCACGCGTCGCCCCGGAGACGGCGGCCGCGGGCGCAGCCTGCCCTCAAGGGGAGCGCTGGGCCCGGCCGGGGCGGCCGCGGCAAGGCGAGGGGAGCTGGGGCTGCTCAGCCTCGGGAAGGGACATCGCCAGTGTCTGTAAATAGCTAAAGGGGGTGTCGGGGCACGGAGCCGGGCTCTGCTCGGTGATGCCGAGCCACAGGACAGGAGGCAGCGGGCAGAAACTGATGCCCTGGAAGTCGCACCTGAATACGAGTGCGAACTTTGCTGTGCGGGTGGCCGCCCACTGAAACAGATTGCCTGGGAGGTAGTGGAGTTTCACTCGCTGGAGATTGGCAGGAGCCATCTGGATGCAACTCTGTGCCCATTTGTTTCTAGGAACTCTGCTTAAGCAGGGAGGTTGGACGAGATTATCCACTGTGGTTCCTTCCAACCTGATGGATTCTGTGCATTCTCTTTGGGCTTTTTGGGTATTTTCATCATAATTTTTGAGACAATGAGCAGCCTTCATCACAGCCACCCAAAGGAGAAGCCTCACCGAGGCTGCATGAGGAGTTCTGGGGTGACACACGCTCACAGGGACACCAAGTGACATCTTGTCCCCAGGGCACCAAGTGACATCTTGTCGCCAGGGCACCAAGTGACACATCTCATCCCCAGGGCACCAAGTGACACATCAAATCCCCAGGGCTACATGGCAGCACCCTGGCAGCTCTCGGCGTGCCCCTGAGGAGGGTGAAGGAGCGAGCTCGGGCCTGGCGCTGGAGCATGGCCGAGTGGCGAGGCGGGGGGCGCGCAGGTGTGGGCAGCCAGGCCAGCTCCCAGGCCCCAGTGGCTCTCCAAATACTACCATATGTTACGGCACTGGGACCAGGAGGGGAGAGGGAGGCACTGTTGGGAGAAAACAGGAGAGCTGCCAAGATAAAGAATTCATTACAGAGGAGTCATGTCGTGATCTCACACTGGAGACGAGTGAAATATTCTGTGTGATTTAACATTTGGTGAAAATACCCCAAACCACATGCTGCCCTTCCCCCACCTCTTTATACCGACCAGGGTTGCTCAGAGCCTCCAAATCTTTATTTTATTTTCGTCAGAGCTTAAAACCCTGCTGTGTGGTGTGTTACAGTCTTAGTCAGGATTTCATTCTGGGATGATACTGACCTGGTGTGTGTGCTGTATAAAACACCTTTCATTCTGCAGCTTTAGTGAAGGAATAGGAATTTAGCTTCATAGGGGATGTAACAGGCAAATCTCTCATCTTTTTAATTTGCAGAAAGGTATCTTCCCAGCATTTCTAAATAGTGATACAGTTGTTAACATGGGAAAGCTGCACAGTAGATTTGCCAACATCCATTAACATTTCGCCCAACCCATATCTTGGCTGGTATCCATTTTTTCTCTTTTTGAGTTTTTCTTTTATTATCCACAAAAAACAGAAATCAGGCTTAACTTGTTCAAAGAAACAGGCTGCATAACATTCCCACCATATCCTTATTCTTCACTAAAGTCTTGGATACACAGCCTATGCCTGCAGAGGTGCACTGACCAGAGTATGGAAAAGAGAAATGGGGCAGGATATGATGTAGCAGCTGATGTAGCAGAACAATAGAGAGGCTTGGGGATGAATGCACAGATAATGTTGCTAAATATCCTAAATATGAACCACCCTTCAGGTTTTTCATGGCTCAGTTTTCAGGAATGAATACAAATTTTGGGAGGAGCGACAGGACAGGGTTGTGCACCCAGATCTCGATGGTGTGGCTTGAATGTGCATTATCATGCATTTGGTGGGAAATGATAACTGTTTAATTATGCCCATACCTGTATCTGTGTGCTCAGATCATTGGAAGGTTAAAAACCGGAGAGACTGATGTTAGCCAGCCAACAGCTCTGAGAACACAGAGTAGCTGTGAGAACCATGAAGTGGCCTGTTTGTATCTAATGTGGGTTTGCCTGATCCATGAGGACTATTTGAAGGAAATGGTTTTGTTCTGCTTACCACATTAGTAAATGCATTTTGATAACTTGTTTGTTGTTGGCTGCTGTGGCAGATCCAACTGAAGTAGAACTGCTGATTACTAGGGCTTTATACCAGTTCATTTAAAATTACCTCCACCACTCTCACAAACAAAGAAGACGAAAAAATTGTATTTATGCTCTATTAAAAAGGGTTGTAGTGTATGGCTGCTTGTCCCTGTCCATTTTGTTGTGCTGCCAAAGATGCCTGTAGGCCAAGCTGTGAACCAGATCACTGAAACCCCCTTGGTTAAATTGTGAAACAGACAGACAAATCAGAAATACTGGGAAACTACAGCCTTTGTTTCCTCCAAATGGTCTGGACTGCACAACATCCAGCTGTATGTTTTGCAGCTGAGCTATCTGAAAAACTTCAGCTTCCTTCTGATAACTAAAATATGAAGCTGCTGTAATCTCAAAATTTGTATTAGCAAACCTGAATATAATTCAGCTATACTGATGAGCCTCTGTTTAGAAGAATAGGCAAATTTCAGATTCAGAGAGACAATATGCAGTTTGGGGTACCTTCAGAGAAAAGAGGAATGTCCAGATGTAAGCTGGACATTTCCAAGAAGTGAAATTTAGTCTAGGGCAAGAGTTAATGGGACTATCTGTGATGACTTTGGATGTAACAGGAACATTTATGGTGAGATTTTCAGGGAGAGTGGCAACCCAAAAATGCCAAGATCAGCCTTTAATTTTTTGGCTTATTAAAAAACACCACTTGTGAATACCTGTGCGGAGTAACCTAAGACATGAATTTACAGTACACTTGCAACTCTGAATAATGCTCTGTTTAAATAAGGTGTAGCTCACTTTTCCCTGGGAGACAGGGTAACAAGCCTATGTGTTGTGAGTTTATACAGGAGGGTAAGAAAGCATGCATGGTTAATACTGGAGTACCAGTACTGTAGTGTACTGTGGAGTAGCTAGACACAAAAACATGTCTGCATGCTTACACTTTTCAAAGCAGTATAGAAGCAGTGTTTAAAAATGAGGTATACTCTTTACCTCCTTCAGGAAGAGAAGGAACATTGGTTGTCTTTTCTTTTAGGGCAACTTAAAGAACATTTGCACTTCCTTGTTCTTCAGTAAAGTGTGGGGAGTAGAAAGGCATTACTAGTTGTACATGTCAGTTTTTCTCTACTTGATATTTTCTGAAAGAGTATGGCTGACTAAAGAACCAGTAAAGGTTTTGACTCTTATTAATTAAAGCCTGACTAACTGAGAGGGGAATTAACTTTAATCCTGCTTGTTTTGTTTTAAAAATGTGCTTATTTTAAATTCTTGAAAATTATTTGGAAAAAAATGATCTTTTCAGTAAGAACCATCATCTTCTCAGCTTTAGTTGGGAAGTAAGCAGAATCTCTTTGCTTGAGTCCTTAAGAAAACACTTAATTGCTTTATACTGCTTTCATAAGATTTAAATGTTGCTGAAACAGGGAGGCTTCCTGAATTATGGCTTCAGAAAGCTGTTTCTGTTTTAGAAAACTGGCCAGAAAAGTTGTCTAGAACAGCTAATATGGCCCTCAGCACTGCTAAGGAAACAGCCTTTCATCCTCCTTATATTTCTAAAAGAAGAAGAAAGGTATTAAAAGAAAAAAGCACACTTCCTCCCTCTTAACCCCCCCACCCCCCCCAGAGAACACTGTTCAGTCCTTTTTCCCCTCAGAAAGGAAGAAGGGGAGGAACATAAAACTCATTTTGCTTTGCTTTCCAGTTTCATAGCACTGCAGCATCTGGGCTGGGAACAGCTTTTGCTTGAAGTTTGCAACCCCCCAGGACACAAGTGTCTCACAAGTTACACAGATTTGACAGCTATAGCATGTGTTACCAAAGCCTCCCTGAACTCTCACATACCAAGCTGGATGCAGGAGGTCTTTGCCTACAGTTGCTGCTCTGGCCACCAAATGATTCTTTATAATTTATTTCTAAGTCTCTAAATTTGTTTATGTAATTTGCATAAAGCTTCCCACATGGGCTGAATTGGCCCTGTGGATGTGGACCAAGTGTCTGTTTTGGCTTTAGGATCTAGAAAGGTTATTTCTACATCAGTAAATTTTAAGTGCATGTGCCCTGAAAGGGGTAAAGGTTAAGCCAAGTGTAAATATATTAACACATTCCCCTTCTGAATACGACATGGTGCTCTTATTTTTCTAGTGCCAAAGATCAGTAACTTCTTCATTAGACTGAGTTCTAATCATGAGATAATAAAACAACCTCTCCTTCTCAGACTGTAATGGGCCTTCCTGGTAAAATAAGGGTTGCTGGATGTTTGCTGAGCTGTGAGAACTTGCAGGGATGGTAGAGGGAAAGGGAACAGCTGAATTGTAAAGACAGTACAACTCAGACAAGTCTATCCACCACCTGGCAGGGCCTGCCTTCCAGTGCTCAGCCATTCTCTGCACACTCTGGGCCTTACCTATTTAAGCTGGTCCATCTAATAACCTGGCCACAAGCAAAGCAAGTTGTAGATATTCACTTCTCCCTCCAACCCTTGCATTTAGTGGATGCCTGGCCAGTCAGTTTTTTCTCTTCACTCAAATGTTTCCAGCCATGCTGAGTTATGAGTGTTTGTAGCCTCTGTTGTTTATCATCACTATAACATACAGAACGTATCAAACTTTCTGTATATAAATATGTTTACATTTAAGAGTCTCCACCAACTTTTTTTACCAGGAAAAAATCTCAAAACTTGCAAGGCCCTGTATTTAATTTTGGAAAAGATGCTTTCTTAGTCTGCTCTCCCACGTGCATGCATATGCAAGGAGAATGTTTTTTTCCTCTCTGTAGCAAATGGCATAAGGATTCCTGGCAAAGCTCAAAATGAAATCCATTATCATCTGTCAGTAAAATGATTTCCAAATTCCAGCTGGATGCTGTGCAATAGACTCTTTAAAGAAAGATCCCTGCATTTGGTATTGTAGTTCTACTGTCTCTAGGTAAATGAATTTTGGAAGTAGATCAGTGCTATCAGCCAGCAAAAAACATCCAAATTCAGGTATCTCAGGTTTTATTCCTGATCCTTTCCAAAACAGATCACAAGTTGTTATATTTCTCTCTAAAGGAAGAAATCCAAAGAAAACATTCTCCCAGTCTTCCAGAAAGCCAAACTCCCCTTCTCCACTCAATTCTCCAGCATTTTCAAATCCTGCGTCATTGCATGCTTTCTTCTGGCACAAAAGGAGTAGTTTCCCTAAGGTTATAAAGTCTTCCATGGAGATCTGCTTCAGTAGATAGTCCTTACTTCTACCACCATCCAGAAAAGGTGACTTGCACAGTAGTGCTGAGCACTAACTGCTAACAGTCAAACAAAGCAAAGTCTAAATAAGTAGGATTTGAAATATTATGCCATTACTGGTGCAAAAAAAAAAAAGTTTCTAATCCATTAAAAACAAACATTAGCACCATAGAGGGTAAACAGACTTGAGCTGTATGCCAGAGTTTGCAATGAAAACATTGATGAAAAGAGGTGGAAAGACATGGTGTGTTTATTTGTTTTAAAAACAAGAGATTATTTTTTAAAATAAGTGTAAGCTGTACTGGAATTGGAGTAACTTAATGGCTAGGGCTATACTTCTTTGGCCTTGGTAGTCTCATTTAGTGAACTTTTAGTTTTTAGCTGGATTTTCTTAAGGTGATGTCTAATGGCAGAATAACTAAATTGCCACATTATAGACTATACTGAAACTGTTGTTTTGACTTTATTTCCCCTCATTTCTTTCTAAACCATTTTCCTGAGCGTATACATCCCCCCAATAGATCTGGTTCAGTGAGCACATTTTGGAAAGAAGTACATGGAGTACTTCTTGACTATGACTATTTCCTGCTCCATTTTGGCTCTCAGTCACACTAGTGCCTGAAATCTGCTTTTTAGAACAGACATGACTAAACTTCCCAGTCCTAGGGCTATATCACAAAACACTATCATGCCTTACAGTGTCACCCACTAAATCCTTTATTCTTTTATAACCCTGAAGTGCAGCTACTGTCTCCTTACTGCAGACTAAAAGAACATCCTGTGCTTCTCTCTTCCCCACCTGCATCATTCCTACTTCACCAGCTTTTCTTATCCTGCATCTCCAGAATTCAAGCTGGACCTCACACTGTGGCACCATAAAGAATCAAATCCAGCATTGTCCAGCAGGAGCTCGTCTTTCACCAGCACTTCTCTTCTGCCAGTCCTTGCTTCTAGACACAGCTGGTCCATGTGATCTGAGCTACACCTGCCAAGAACCCCATCCTGTGAATTGAAGCACAGTGCTCCAATTAACATATTTGTGCAGGTGTGGTCTTCTTCCTCATAAGCTGTGCTGGAAGGCCTCCTCTCTTGTTCTTTATTGGGCACCCCACTACCAACCATTTCCCAGGCAATTAAATGAAAGAAAAGAACATGGAAAGGTGAAATAAAATAACATGGAAAGGCTTCTGCAATAGCTGGTGAGTTCAAAGCCTAAAAAAAATTTGTGAGTGCTCCTATAGAAAGTCCAGATAATTCCAGAATTTACTTACTACTAAGGGCATCAGGATCTAACCCTGAGCCTGTGCCATGTCCTCTGCAAGTGTTGTAGCCCCTGTTGCTCGAAAAAGGAAGGTGAGAAACAGGTGATGGAGATGAGCAGGCTATTGGCAGTGTCTGCCTGCCAGGGCCTCATCTTGCACTGTCCTACCAAGAGAGTGAGAGTTGGAAAGTACTATGAAATGTGGTTTACCTTTGTGGAATTATCTGTAAGGGCGTAGCATTCTTCAGCTTCTTTGGAAGGACACTATGCAGTTATGTGAAATAACCACAAAAAAGGACAGTTTTCTGCCCCACCAAAGTCCACATATGTATCCTTTGTGCAGGATTTTAGCAAGTCTTAACAATATGGGAAGTTGAAATAATTTATGGTGTCTTTTTTTCTGCAAATGACAGCAAAACCAAGGCTCTGTCAGAGTGATTTAATTCTCAGAGAACTATTTATTTAAAAATCAAATTAAATAATTTTAGGAAAGAGAAATGGTATTTTCATCTCTATGAGATGCTAACGCTTTAATGTAAAATCTCCACTTATTACTGACAGATGCTGTATAATAAATAAAAGTTAGAAATATTTGGTAATGATTTATCATCAACATTGGATAGCTTCTGCCATGACCAGCCATTCATATAGATTTAGTAATCTTTAAACAAATAAAATGTGGCAAGTTTTTATATTATATCATTACAGAGATTGAGTTCAAAAGCATTTCTAATTAACACTTTTCTTAGTTAACAAACTGTGTTAGCACTAACTCCCATCAGTCAAATTCCTTAACTCACATTAAGATTAGTCAAAATGAAAAAGCAGGCCTTTTGCCATCTCTCTCCATCTCATTACTTTAGACAAAGCAAAACATTTACTGTGGCAGGGATGCAAGATGTGGAGGGGCATTAATGGAAAAGGTACAGTGCACAACTAACATCTGGCCATGCTCCAGATACATTGACTTGCTTGTGCCAGTGCTTTCAGATCGTGCACCCTTAGTATTTACTTTTGCATCCAGTGATTTTTAAGAGAGGTAGTAGTCAGCATTTGAAAATAATGTGGCTAGATTTGAGATAAACACTTGAGCTCAGCAGTTTGGCCCAATGTACCAGCTACGGTGTCTGAAGTCTAATTCTCAACTGCACACTTAGGCTTGGAGTATGTAAATGTTGTAATGTCATTGTGTTAGTCATTTGCTATGTCAAATTAGGACTGTGAGCAAAATGAAAGAAAGCAGACTTCTTAGTTTTCTCTAAAATATAAGTTACTGCCAATAGCAAGCTTTTTTTGGTGAAAACATATTTTTTCGCTTTCCTTGAATTATCTTTGCTTTTCTTCGTCATCCCACAAAATCCTCTGACGACTAAACAATAATAATTTAAAGAAAACACTGAAAAATTAGTTATTTTTACTGCAAACCCTCACTAGTAAACCTTGAGTACCATTACTACCAGTGTGGATCAATGAGCTGCAACTTGTCTGGTTTTCATTTAGACAAACAGCTAACATTTGCAAGATTTAATTGATCTTTTAATTTTTTTTATTTTGTAACAGCAAATATTGTCTTTCAGAACAGAAGGTTAATTAATTGAAAGTCTTCTAGTGTAATGTTGTTTAGACAACACTACAAAGACAGAACTTTGCCACCAAAAAGTGCGAGAGTTTGGATGGAACAAAAGACTACTCTGAAAATGAATCACTCCTAGAGTGGTTTTCGTTTCAGAGGTGATGGAATCATACTTTGGAGATCATCACGGCTTTTACACAAAAGGCACAATCAGCACTTTGTGTTCCTTTCTGGAGCTCAGTACTTGAAATTCCAAGCTGGAGCAAATATGTCTCTGTTGGTTGTTTTGGGGCAGTAAGTTAGCTGTGGGAAAAGCTGATCAGTTCTGAAGTAAGGAAATTATTGACTACTAAAGCTCAACACTTTGCTCATTCAGACCTTGTCATCAGAGTTCAAGTAATTCTAGATGCTTTGAACAAGAGGCTGAAGCCCAGATCTGTAGGCACTGAGCTCCCCAGACACCTTGAGTGACCTGAGCTCTTGTACCTACGGCATCTTGGTGGCTATTACCAGCTTCAGAAGGTGTATCTGCCTTGCTCATCTTCACCCACACGCCCTGCATCACTGGAGGTATCCTTGCCTCTGATCAGAGTGTTATCTGATAGGGAAAAAACAGGGCAGACTGAGGTGGATTTCCCTTCTTTTCTGCCCAGAATGAGTGGATTAGCAACGTGCAGTAGGTATGATTTGCAGCACTTCTCATCCAGTGGTTCTAATAGATTTTAAGGAAATGTTAGCCAGTTGATTCACTGAATTCACATGTACTAGGATCCTCTTCAAATCAGAGACTTGGAGATCTTTCCTGCCCAGAACAGTGGATTGCCCTGTAGAAAGCACTGTCCTTTTTTGCTTTTCAGAGCATGGAAAAATGGTTGAAGGCTTCACAGTGCCATAAACCAATTTTTTTCCCCAAGTGTTCATGATAAAGGACTATTGATGCAGCTTGGCCTTTGGGAGGCATTCCTCAAGGTTTCATTAGATCATCATTGATATTTCATCAACTAGCCAGGAACAGAGTGATCTTCTGAAAGAATGAGTACATTCCCGATCCTGATTTTATCTATAGAAGTAATGCAAAGGTGAATAGAGAAAACAAAGGAGTGACAGAGCTCAGAACCCTGGGAGATACTGCATCACTGCTCCAACACACAAACAAAGCAGCCTGTACAGCTCCAAGTGTGGTGAAGTGTGAGAATGCACTAAAGGCAGGAATTTGAGGCTGGAAGAAAATAATTCTGATTATCTTAATGCACATATGCTACAAGTGAGGAGGCATGGCAATATTACCATTTGAGACTATGCTATGTATTCAATGTCTTTTTAAACTGAGATATCTTGGTCTGCCTTAACCCATTCATTTGCCCATCCTCCCATGCTGGTATCTAAACCTTCACTTATCTATTTAGAATTTAAAGAATTGTTGAAAGGAAGAAACATTATGCACACACTTTAATCCATTATTTTTCTCAAGTCAGTAGGGAAATCAAATATTTTAATTGCATTTTAAAAGGCTCCTGACCTAGATGGGAAGCCCTGGAACTCACTTGCATCAGACTTTTTAAAAGACCAGCTTATCAGCCTGATAAAGATCAAATTGGGCATATTTTGCCCAGCTGCTTTCCGAGTTATGTATGAGAATCTGAGGTGGCGTTTTTCGAGTGTTTTTTTCTAAGTGCATAAGACACTTTTGTACCATAGTATGTATAAAACATAAATTTAAGAAAGAAAGAACAAGACAAAGCAAAGCTAGTTGTAATGTTAAATACCCATATTTTCAGTGTGGTTCAGTATGCATTTGTAAAGCTGGAGCTGCAAAACTCAGGAGAGATTGTTGGTACCAGTAGAAGAGCAAGACTGTTCTCTAAGCTAACAAATGCTCAGTACTTTGTATCTATGAAAAGTACAAACATAGGAAAGCAAACATCAGTAGGGATTCCATCCTTCAGGATCAGGTATACATGTTACAGAGTTAACCTCTGCATTTAATCTGGAGCAGAAACAGTGGGATCTGTGTACATGCTGAATCATGAAACTATAGTATTTCCTATCTTACCATTTGCTTGTTTCAAACTTACATTCATGACCTAGGCCTTTGGAAAATTCTCCAAATTATGAAAATATTCTGACAAATCTGGTGAAAAGTAGACTTGTTACCTGAGATAGAGCTTATGGTAGAGACCTTGATTATTGGCTAGATGGCAGTAGAGTTTATTTATGTTTTGATGTACATGTACACTGTGTATCATACCACTTTGAAATTCAGCTTAATGTACTAGTGGAAAAGTTTCTAATATCACAGATGTACTCATCCCTATGCTAATGCTACTGTGTTCTGTTACATTGAACAAAAAACAATTTTCATAAGGAGAGTTCACTGTCTCCATACTTCCTTCATATTCGTGGAACGCAAAACCAAGCACTTGTCCCTTTTCAAGAATAGATTTCTAATTAACATTATACAAATCAGGCAGATGCCTACTGCTCCAGGGCAGTGAAAGCTGTTTTCTCTCAGCTTCTCAGTAGACTCCCAGTTTATGTGTTTCCAGTGCTTGGTTTGTACAGTAGAGGGTTTGGGCAGGATATGGGCTTTGGTTTGCTAATGTAGTGATGTGGGCTATGATAATTAATCCTCTTCATGGTGGGGATGGTAGTAGCTGTGTGAGCATGAGGACTTTTGTGTTCACTCAGGGAATATCATTCAAGATGGTTGTTTAACTCCTCCAGCAGAGGGATCCTGTTGGGGTGGGAGTCTCCATGTCTCCACAGAGTCTCCACAGGCAGGGTGGCTGCAGCTGGGGAGATCTGAAGTTTAGGCAACACAGCATGTAGGGAAAGCTCTGGCAGCCAATCCTTGTGATTCCCAAGAATGCTAAGAAAACCAGTAGTTTGCAGACCACATAAAGTACACTATGGCAGGATCCCTGGAGGCTGAACTTGTACAAGCCCTGTGGTGCAGTACCAGTCACCAGCCCACCAGATGTTGGCAGGGCAGGGGAAACACAGACCAGCCTGGCCCGAATATCTTTCATAGGATCAGGCGACATGCTGATGCCACTTTTGAGTCACAGACCACCAGGATGATTTAGGTCTGGTCCCCTAAACAGGTGTTGATGCAGCTTGATGACATTATACAACCCCTGTCTCTTTCAGAGAAGGAAACTGCCCTGCAAGGGAGCTTTTCACAGTGTCCTTGGCTTCACTCTGTAGCTGACTGGGACGGGTTTCCTGGGGCCTCAGGGAATGGACACACTGAGATTCAGGCTTGGATCTGAAAAACCTGAGGCCCAGAGGAGCTTCACCTCCTCTTTGATCCACTGCTCACAGTGTCCTGTGGAGCTCTGTGTTGCAGCTGAAGCGGGTGCCCCTCTGCAGCAGTGACTGCCTTCAGCCCCGCTGCTCTGCCCTTGCCTTAGCACCTGTTGGGGACATGCTCTCCCAGGCAGCCTCAAGCCCGAGGAGATTAGATCCATTCATATCTGAAATGACAGGGGGTGCGAAATTTAAAATGGCTTGTTCTCCTCAGTGCTGCTCCCCCACAGACCCCTGTCCCCCCTGAGCAGCTGCCCCCTCCCACCCCCCAAAGCCCCTTGGAGCAGCTGCTGTCCGTCTGGCTGCCTTGGCCTCCTTGTCAGCTGTTTGATGTCACCCATCAATCTTCCATCTTTCCTGCAAATCTCTGATGATCAAGTTTCACGTATCCAGGACTCTGGCCGTAAAGCCCCTTTCACTGGTATAATTAGTAATTAGAGGAATAATGTTAGCAAACTCCTCTTGGCATAAACAGACACTCAATCCCCATCTGTCAGGTCAGGAAATTCACATTAGGGTGAAGGCCCAACACAGATTTTTCTATCTGAGGTGAGTGACCGCACACGCTCTGCACTACTTAATTAAGCTGGCCACATGACATCAAGTGGGAACTATTTATAAGTGACCACATCAATTATAAACAATTTTCAGTGTTTTGAAAGTCATAGCGTCTTTCCTGCTATGAATCCCCATGGGCTTTGAAAGGAATGGTGTCTCTCCGCAATGCTCTGTAACACTCTGTAAGGAGACGGAGGGTCATTGATGACTGGTGTTCAAGTCCATGGTTTTTTTGGAGCTGCACTGCTGAGATGACACCATTCAGTGGAGTTATCCTGTCATTCAAGTGTGACAGGTAAGGCAAACTGAGGACCAGGTCTCTTCACTGTAGACCTCTTCAGTGCAGCTAACAAACTCCTGATATTCTGAAGTGGGTAAAACTCAAGACAGACTGGAAACAAGGCAGCATGTATTTAATGTGGAACAGGCAAAATGGAATGTTTTGTTATCCTGTAATAGACACTATAACTCAAGGATAAGATAATTGAAGGAAGCCTGATGCCTTATGCAGGAGACTGGAGCAGATGATCACAATGGCTTCTTGTGGCCTTATCATCTGTATTGTTTGGCTCCTCATAAGAACTACTGTTTCCCCTTCTGCAGAGGGGAAGGTTCAAATATGACTGAGGATTGAGCTTCTGGTCCTTCCATAATTATATGAGGGAAAGCCAGAAGTTGTACAGCTGGGCAAAAGCTCAGCAGCGGTTAAGATCAGAAATCCTTTTCTGGGTTTTTTGTTTCATTTATAGGTGTTGGTGCAACCAAAACAAAGATGAAGAAGCCAAGTCTGTGGCTGTGTTCCATGCCTGTAGTTGGGCAGACTGTAAATACAAAACCACAGCACCACAACCAAGGCAATTCTTATGTGCCCACTGGTTTGTGTTGTTCTGTAACCCAGTCCTGCCTGGTCTCTCCAGGAGATAAGCAATCTCTTTTCAGGTTTCTGAGCTAAATAAGACATAACAGCACACAAGTGTTTCAGGAGTGGGCAGAGAAACTTGAATCACAATCAGATGAGGACCCATCGCTAAATGGAAATGGGAAAATATTATCTGATTTTTCAAGCAGTATTTAACTTTAAATTAAAGCAGTATTTAACTTTTAACTTTACCAAGGCCACTCCATAGCTTAAAGGGACCCACCTCTAGGAGCTTTAGAGGGGCAGGATGAACTACAACTGCTGGAGTAGGAAAGGAGGACTTTGTAAAGAAAGAGAGGACCATTGAAAGTTATATATTTCCTGTCATAGTAATTTCCTTTGCAAGGTGTGTAGCTGAAGAAGGATGCAGACAATTATTTTTTGGTTGGAACCATTCCTAGGTATTTTGAACACTGTGTCTCAGCGTACTAAAAATCAAACTGGAGATTGAGTTCACTGTTAGATACAAAATAGAAATTAATACAACATGACAGGATAAACTGTATGAAAAACAGGATTAAATTCATACAGTAGCATAACCTCATACTTTTGACCTGATACGTACCTCACAATGCTGTGCTTATTTTAAACAACTTAAGAGTCTTTGACCTTAACAGTTCAATAGTATTGTCTTAAAATATTTTTCTGAATTATGTTCCTGGGCCTCAAAGAGGAAAGGTGAGCTCAAGGCAAAATAAACCAGTTATGTAGGATCACACTGACATCCTCAACAACTGATAACTTAAGGTCACTTTCTGAAGCGCCTGTCACTTGAGCTAACTGAAACAACTGGTAACAGCAGAAGTTTGCTATGTGATGGTGAAGGTGCATGAGAAAGAGATGAGGTCATACAATTTGTACTACCCCAAACTATTGGATTCTGGAGAGAATGTGTGGCAGCAGAGGAGTGGTGGGACGCAGACTTTGCTCCCATGGAGACTGTGATCACAGTGGATCCCCTCTGCCATCTCCAAACACACTGTGATCCTTGTGTTCCATCTCTGTTCCCTGAACCTTGCTGCACTTCTTCCTTTTTCCTGTTTATAGGTACGTATTGACGTTCAATCCCTTCTCCCCCATGCCTGCCCCAGGTTCTTGGCTCAGCTTATCTCTGACCTCTTTCTCTGATTTGTGTCACTAGCATTGAGTAGTTCACTGATCAGTGTTTCTCTTCCATGCTAAGTTTACAGTAATTTCTCCCTACCTGTGTTTCTCACTCTCTCTGTTGCTCTGTGCCACTCCAGCTTCTCAGAATCTTCAATCCCCCTTGGTGTTCACTCTTTTTTCTGTCTTCTGTATGCTTTGCTCGCTCTCCAGCCTCGAGCTCTATGTAGACCAACTCTTTTACCTTGCACACAACTCTTACTAGAATTAATCTCTCTCCTGCCACACCTCTTCATCTGACAGGTTTCCAAATAGATTGTGACTCCATCCTTCTCCCCAAGTCTTTTCTTTTCAGATGCCTCCTCCTCTACTCTTCTGAATGTGGCCTTCCCTTTTACTCAGATTCCTGTCCTGAGTATTCCATCAATTTCCTGCTCAGTATCAACTGGGTTTTATTCCTTCCCTCTTCCCTCTCCCCTCCACATCTGTTTCCATTCAGTAGGTCTTCTCCACCATTTTCTCTGATTGCCAGTAGCAGATCATCACAGTCCTGAGGGGAGTCTGTCCTACCACTATTAACTACAGGAGCAGTAACTATAAGAAGCAACTTACTTGACTTCTTATGCATGCAGGGAATGCACAAAATCCTCAGTGACTTCACATGCACAGCTCTGACCTGTGCATATCAAAATGTGACCTTTGAACTTGGCCAAGCTTTGATAGTTTTCACAATGAGAAAATGAGGAACAGTCCTGACTCAAAAGACATTCTTTCTGATAGGACTACATTTTCCTTTGAACATTAATACTACTACAACTTAAAAAAAATAATCTCAAAATATGATCAATATGAGAAAAAAATGTCTATAAATTAATTTTTTTTTTAAAGTTAATTTTTCTAAACAAGTGTCTCACCATGAATATGACCATGACCAGGCAGGGAAGGCTAGGAACAGAGAGGGAAAGGAGGAGGAAAAGTGAGTGGAGACCTGAAAAGCAAAAAACCTATCCCAAAGGTTCCTATGTCTTCATTTCTTTAGCAGCAGTTTCAGTAAGTCTTTAACAGCATATGGTTATTATGGTCCTCTTTTTACTCCTCTGCCTGCGTTATCTCCTACTACTTCATTCAGTCCTTTCTCTAATTCCCTGTCCCCAACATTTTTATTCTTCAGTTCTGTACCTGTTTCGTCTCCTGCTGTATCTCCTTATGCTCACTTTGCACCTCATTTTGTTTTTCTTTCTTACTCTGCCTTTTAATTATCTCCTAAATCTCTTATATTGGCTCTTCTCCCATGTCATAATTTTCTTTCCCCCCTCAGTCTACTTAATGGAATAATTCTGGCTATGAAAAAAAAAAGAAAAAGCCAAGAACAATAGTTATAAGGCCAGATGTCTGGACATCAGCATTCATTTGTGCTCTTACTTTTGGTCATACACAAAATGTGCCCAGCTGTTGCACTAAGCCCTTTAAACAATCAACAAATCCCTGCTCTGCCTGCCTGAATATATTAATGCATAGAACTCCATCTGGAATTGCTCGTCTTTTCTCAGGTCCTCTTAAACTAACTTATACTTCTGGGTCTGATTGAAAAAGGATTTTATAAAGAATATTTTGAGAGAAAAATAGCAAATCTTGTCGGTTGGAAATCTCTTCACTGACACTATGTTTTCCACTGTGAAAGCAGTGTGTGTTTCCCCTTCACTGTTCTCTATCCTCTGTTTGTCCCTCTGTTGCTTCATCTCCATTCCTCCACACATCAGTGCTGTGCTGCAAATTGGCTGGAGAATGTGTCTGGTTTGAAAGCCCCAGGCTGCTTAGTGATAACACCTGCCCAACCAGTTAGAGAGGGTACAGATCTAACGGGGACTGTGAAGGGAGGCAGACGCAGCTCTCTCCATTCAGCATGACACTGAGGGTTAATAGAAGGAAAATATTGATGTTTTATTGAATTACTCCTATAGGTCAGATCATATAACATGCCCAAGATCTAAACAATGATCCTGTTCTGGAGGAATGTGTGGTTCAGACTGATGAGATAAACCGTTTGCTGGAATATCTCTCTGAGTTCACTAAATTGCTTCCCTTATTTAATTACAAATTAATTGAAAACACTCCTTGCCCAGTGGAACAATACTTAAATTCTGATTTGTTGATAGTATCCTAATCCTGCTTCATATTCTGTAGACTCTCCCACAATTATGTCATCAGTTTTGCACGGTTTTAGACTTTGGCAAAACCTTTTATGCAGGACTCATTAACATATATAAAAAAAAAATCTGCAGCCCTGTGGCACACAAAGCCACATTAGTCCCAGCCAGGGTGATTCTGACATAAATAACAAAGTGGCACACTTGCATCTGATGTAAATTTGTTAGCAGAGGTGCTATCAAAGCTCAGAATGGAAATATGTAGCTCTGTTAGCAGAACAAGGAGATGAGTATTCGGACAGGAAGCAAATTAAATCTTCCTTGCTAATGAAATCTTGCAGGAAGAGGCTGAGTTATGGAATTAGTTGAATTTAAAGCATCTAAAGGGTCACATGCCCTCTGCCTGTTGCATTTCTAATCTTTAACCGGTACAAGATTACTCACCTTGCTGCACTTTCCAGTGGTTAGCACAATCTTTCTCTTGATATTTGAAGGGAGGCAGAAACCACCTTGAAGCTGACAGCTCCACAGTGTGGTAGAAAAACCTGTCTGTCAAAGAGAAAAATCAGAGTAACTTTCAGTCCACAGGAAGCAGGTTGCTAATTTTGCAGTCAAGTCATTGGCCTCTCTGTTTGGGATGATAATCTGTTTGCCTACTGTGAAATGCTTTGTAACAATAGAATTCTGAATACAGCATTGATAAGGTACTTATCAAATTCTTACAAAACATCTGTCAGCCAGCATCACAAAGTATTCTTGCTCAGATAACCCAACACTATAAATTCAAACCACTATCCACTTTCCTTCACACTGGTAAAAGCTCATTCTTTGCCTTCCATTCTGTGTCTGATCCTTTTCCTGAAACACTGGTCATATAAACAATTTATACGGTGTACCGAAAAGGCTGACAGATCTGGGGAATTTTGGACACCACAAAGAAGAAAAGATATTATATTATTGATATGATATGATATGATATGATATGATATGATTGATATGGAGATTCTGGGTCTGGATTTGTCAGCCATCCCTAGCTTCAGTGAGGACAGGGTCCTGGGAAGAGGGGATGTTTTATGCATATTGGTTCTACCTATTTTGTGTCAAAAAAAGAAAGTTGGAGCCTAATAGGCATATGGTACAAATCCTAGGGCTGTGGGGACACATTATCTCAGGAAGAAGCTCCTTTTAGAAGGCGATTAATACTTCCCACTCCCATCTTTACAGAATTTACTTTGAGTACCAGCCCCTCCCTGGTACGTAACAGTGATCTACTTGTGAAGTAATGAAAGCATGAATTGTAATGGCACAGTGGCTGAGTCCCCACAAAAGTCCCACCCTAATGCAGGTGGAAAAGCTGAGAGTTACTACCATCATATGAATGCCAAACAGCTACAGAAGACTTTTAGTTAGCTCACAGATGAGGCTTCTCTGAATTATGCCCATCTGTGTTTTAGATCTGGAAGGATGAGACTGCATGTGCTGAGTTTTCCAAATACCTGGGTCTCTTACTATAGAGGAATCAGAAAGTCTGAAGCTCTGCATTTGGTTGGGTTATTTAGCAAGGGTCCTGGGAAAATGAGATGGTAAATACAGCCTGGGGTGATGTATAAGCAAGCAGTTCCACATTTAATCAGCCAGAGCTTATTTCAAGCTGGCACTACCCATCCTAGATATAGCTGGGTGTTCTGGTAATGGCTCCAGGACCCATCTGGACATCTGAATCTTCACAAGCAAAACAGGTACAGGGTTTCTGCTAGTTCCAGTCTTCCAGTAGGGTGGGGAGACCACATTCCTCTCTTATAGGGGTGGGGCAGATGGATATGTCCAGTCCGGGTGTGATGGGTGCTCTCAGTTACCTCTTTTATAATTCCCAATATGCAATGTCCCCATCCATTCCCAATATTGTATCATCAGTCAGAGAAATTTTAATAGTGCCTTTTCCTGAGGAATACTGTTCAGTGAAAGTATTCTCAATTCAGTTCTCCAAAATAACACTGAAATAAAAATCACAATGTACCTAAGAAATAGGGATCATGAATCAGGGATTGCAAAAAATGCCCAGGCTTGTTTGGGTAATCAAGTAACAGAAGTATGAATGTGTTGATGGGTACAGTGAACAAAAGGCTGTATCAATGAATATAGGTAATGGACTCACAACTTTCAAGTTATACACTTTTTTGTGTTTGCAGTGTCCCTGGAGTTTTCAAGATAAGGAAAACCTAGCATAGGTTTCAATGAGTACAGGCACAAATGACTGAGGATTTTTATAGATCATCTGAACATGCAAAGACTAGGTTCCTGCATCCCCATCTATGTTTTTCTAAAAACCAATTTACAACTTTTCTAACTTCACTTTTCCTAAGGCTAAAACAATCCCTGTCTTACTATTTTGACATGGTTGAAGTCACTTTAACAAAAACTAAGAGGATTAGTTTCTCTTTAAATACAATGAGAAGTGGGAATGGAAGAGAGCAAGAGACCCAAAAGTCTGGACTGCTTAGGGCAGAGAGGAAAATGTTCACAAACTGCTGACAAGATTAATATGGAGTTGATGGGAAACGCTTTCACACCAGGGTGCCAACAAATAAACACAATTCAAAAATATCATCCCTGCTGCACTGGGTAAGGGTGGATTCCCAGCAACAGAGAGGGAGGGAGAGAGGGAGGGGGAGACATTTAGAGAAGGCGGGAGACCTGTTTGCTCTGTGAAGCTTCATGGCCAGAATTCCTCTGTTGGAATCTGATAGTGGGGGGCTAGCTGGGCCAAAGGGTTACTGCTTTCTGCATTGAAAAAAAAAAAAAAAAAAAAAAGCAGGGAAAGAAAGCTTGGGCAGGGGAGGTTGAGGACTGTGTGTGATGTGGAGATCAAGTCTGTGCACAGCTGCTGCGGGCTGGGAGCTTCCACCTGCTGTGAGGGCTGAGCTGACTTCATGAGTGCTTCAGGATTTGCAGAACCTGAAGATGAACAGAAGGGCAGAGCCCTCTCCCTGCTTGGCACATAGTGGGAGGCTGTGCCTGGTTTAAGTAACACATATATGTCTTGCTAGTGTGGGCTGTCTCAAAAGAATAAAAACCACACTTGGGGGGAGGTAAGGTGGAAGAGCATGAGGAGAGGCACCTGCACAAACTGAAAAATGTGCTCTGAGACTAACAGTTTACAATCACTTTACCAAATTAAAAAAAGAGAAAAACCTGATTATTTTTCTTTTCCCTTTGACCTTTTCTGTCTTCGTTCTCTCCTTTCTCTGCCTTGTCTCATCTCCCTCACATGCTGCCGTATTCTACTATTGAGGGAAATGCTGCCATTTCACTGCCAATCACCTGTTTAAAAATGCAATTTAGATAATATTTCAGTTAAGCTGGGTTGAAATTGCCAGGCTTGAAAATTGAACAGCGCTGGATTATGTGTCTATATATATCAACAGAGGAGATTTAATGAAATTGTTCACTAATGAAATCTTAGCTTTAAGACTTCACATCCCTTCAGAGATATGTGACATTAAGAGCCCTCTGCCTCTATGACAGCCAAGAACTTTAACTGAGATTTTACTCAGTAAAACTTTACAGTAGATTTACAGTAGTCTACAGTAGATTTTACTGTAAACAAATAGTATAAAACATTGCTGAAGTCAATGTGATTGCCACCAGTTACTTTAAAAAGGAGTTTTTAACCCTTTCATCTCCTTATGGTTGAAAACACAGACATCTTAGTCCTGTCCTGCAACTCTTCACTCTTGCAGTCCTAAAACTTCCATCCCATGCTACTTATTTTCCTCAAGCCTTTCCACTCCTGCCATTTCCCATGGGCAAATCTACTTCCCACCCCCTTCCAGCCTTCAGCCATTCAATATCTAGTGCAGGCTTTGCACCCAACAAACCACACAATGGTTTAGTGATGTGCAAAAATGAGGACTATGAAAGGCAATAAGCAGAGTCCCTCTCCTTGCCTGTTTGAAAGGGAATGTTTAAATCTAGGTTTCCAAAGGGAAAAGGCACTGGAGGAACTCTGTCACACCACTCCACCTGTACCTCTATTGGATGAGGAAGGATGGTTTTGCTTTTGGGGCTGGTCCAATTGGTCTTGTAACCTTTGGGTTCCCACAGGAGCATGACAGCTCTGTCTGTGTAGCAGCTAATGCCTCGCAGTTGACCTCCAGGGTCAAGGACATTGTGCTGATCTGATGACAGTAATAGTTCTGTTGACAGATGCATTTCAGCAGCTGTACTGCCACTTGGTGGGACTTCAAGTTAACTCTTCCTGTGCCACCTGACACCGATGGCTCAATTGTAACTTGCATGAGACAGATTGTCTACAGCCCCTTTGCCCTCCACGCAGCATAAACCTCCCCAAAATAAATTGCCTCATCACTTTAAGAAAGAAATATGCAGATTCTAAGGTCTCCCTACAGCCTCTCCTTCTCATTGACTTAGTCTGTCCAGCTTTATGCCTCCTCTCTCTTCTCTCTTTGCTTCCTCTCAAATCCCTGCTTGATTGTTAAAATGCTCATTTAGACCTTGTGATCTTTTTATGGTTCTACTCCCTGCCACTGAGACCAAAGCTTTCCCCGGATGAAAAGCCTGACTCAGCTGCTGCACTGAGGATCCTGGATGATTGTTGTTGATGAATCTCCTTCTTGTTCTATCTCCAGTCTCTCTAATTTGTTCCTCTGAATTTTTTATCTGTCTACCTCTTTCTCCTTCATTGATGCCCAGTCCTTATGTTTAATGAAATCCCTTGTTGCACTAGTGATGTTTTGAACTTATATTTTTTTTCACTTTCATCCTCTTCAATGTTGATCCAGTATTCTTATGCACCCACTCAGATGTTCTTACAGCACATTTTCTGTGACACCCTGCCTTCTGATAGGTCTCTAAGTTTCTTCCTCTTTATTTCGTTTCTTCCTCACTTCTCTCTCAGCCCTTTTAGAATCTTGCTGGGATCTGCTTCCCTAACAACATCTCCAGCATCTGTGCTTGTACCTACTCTGCTTTGTTTATCTTTGACATGTTTTTTGCCTTGTTTTCCTGTTGACTCCTGTTGACTTTATTGCCCCAAATAAGTGTGTTTTCATCCCTGTTCTCTGAGTTTCCCTTAGGACTTTTGTAGGTGACGTAGGAAAGGAAAGCTATTCCCAGCTTTCCTCACCCATGAAGCTGCAGCATCAGCTGTTATACCTGCAGTGACTTAGCTGAGAAGCACCACAAACATTGCAGGATGCTGTATGGAGGCCACAGATCAGGCCCAGCTCCATCATCCCTCTGCTTCTTGGAATACTCCTGAGGTTTCATGACAGCTACACTCAAGCCCAGACCTAATTATCCCATGTACAACTGGTTTGTGTATGTGTACAGTAAGATGAGAGAGCCTCCCAAAAGGGCTGCAGCCTTTGGATCTACAAGTCTGACAGTCCCAGTCTGCAATCCTGTAAGATGGAAGCATGTCCTTTGTGTTTCAGGACTGGCCTGTAAAAATAGAAATAGATGGTTATCCTGCACCTGGAAAATAACAGTCTGGTGCTTTCTGGCCTCTCTCACTCCTAGACCATTTTTTCCTTTTCCCTCCCTCTCTCATGTTTTAAGGACTAAATATTCTGACACAATTGAAAGCTCCTTCTTGGGTAATAAAAGTGGCTTTGGAATCCATTTCTATAAAGGTGAAAAAATACACAACTGAGGAAAGAGAAAGAAATGTAAAATGTGTGAGATTTTCAAGAACTTTTGCAATGCATACAGAATTAGAAAGGTCAAAAATGCGCTTTTTTTTTCCTTCTGCTTTTGACATCAGGGTACCATTTTAGATACACATTTTAATTTTTACTTGTTTCCGTTCTGGACTGGTTTTTTTTTATGCTAAATTTTCCAACGACTGTACTGAACTTCTTTGACTGCTTGGGAGCTTTTATGGAGCGAACTGGCATATCTTTGTCCAGGTCCTAGCAAATAGAAACTGATCATATGCCAAAAATCACCAACACAACTTCCTTTGGCACACACTACTCTTCCTGTCCTAATCGTAAGAACAATCTACAACTTAATTTCCCAGTGAGATTGCAACATTGCTTAACACCCATTTTGATAGAGTATTTGTGAAGGGTTTGAGCTACCAGAATGATATGGATCAGTACAAGCACCCTCCTGCTGCCTCTCAACTTTATTAGGTTAAGGAAAATTGATCTATCTCCAAAGTCACTCTCTAGGCTTACTATTGCATATGACTTTTTCCTGCTCTGGATTTAAAGAAATAGTGCACATCTCTCCATTGTCATCTCTTAGCCACAGGAATTTTGTCAAGCTTGGAAAAAGAAATAGTAAATAAAAAAAAAAAAAAAAAAAAAAGAGAAAATTTGAGATGCTTGTATTCCTGTGTTTCAAATATATTGGATACATATTTTTTAGTGGACAGCAGTGAAGGGGTTATTTCCTTCTAAATGTGATATTACATAATTCTGCTAATAACCATGATGCTTATACATCCCTTGTTATCATGACTGTAGTGAGTAAGTGATAAAAAACATTATACTCTCCCTTTCCTATAGGGAAATATTAAGTTTGGTTTTTCTAAATGAATGCACCACAAGAAGTATTATTACTTAAAAACAGCAACAAAAACAACCACCCCCCCCCCCCCCCCAAATAAATGAAAGTACCCCAAGTCTTTCCAAATATATTAGGTATTGCTTTTGTTTCTAAAAGTGGCAAGACTGAACATTCACTTTTCACCAGACAGAAAAATTCTGCAGCCTGACCTGGGTCCTGGCCAGGCTCCTGCTTCTCGTGGTCAGAAGCCTCCCTCTATCGACCAATAATCTCACTGTTCAGGAGGAGGGAGCTTTGTCCAGAAGCAGGAGCAGGACCTGATCTGCCAGGTATCTGGGACCTCTTGCAAATGGTCTTCAAATCTGCAACAACAAAAAAAAAAAAGGAATGATTTTATCAGCACAGTTTTGAATAGTCTCTTCACTAACTTCTTTTTGTTGATTAAATGTATGCTTATACTGTTGAATGAGTTGGTCCAGCAGGACTAGGAAAATTAATTCTTTCTGTTGATACAGAATAAATTCTCTTTCTGCTGCTGTGTCTCTGCTCCTAATGATAGTGAAGAAAGGAAAAACTTTGGCCTACATGTTTCTTACCTGAAGGGCCTTCAAACAAGAGCTGTGAAGAACTTAATCAAGAACTAGGTCTTGCATTCAGGGATGACTGCACCACCTTGGCTATATTAAAACAGTTATCATTTGAAGCCATTCAGAAAAACTAGAAAAAAATTTGCTGAACCTATTCTTTCATACTTCTTTGGGACAAGCACTCAGAATGCATTGTTATGTATAAAAAGCCATTTTCCTGGCTCCAGTAATAATTTTTTTTAAAAAAATCCATTAGAGTCAACAAATATATGCTCTGTTTTTAGGTTGTTTATTCAAATGAGATTATCATGGGAAAATACAAATTTGCAGAATTGTACTTACTAACAAATCCCAGCATACCAAACAAAAGAGAACCACGCTCAGGCAGGCAAGTAAGCAGGACCCTTTCTAAAATGTGCCTTGCCCTGAGTCACAGTGGTGATGGAGCAGATCCTCACACAGTGTAAACCAACATGGTGCCCTCAACTGCAGTGGAGTGCTGGTGAAGTGCCACTGGATGCCTAAATTGTCTGGGAGAAACTGGAGTGGTTCTGGGCTTTGTCATGTGCACTGATATGCTGATTTATTATTAAAATTTAGGGGTGCACAGGAGAACTGGACAATGTACACTGTGCTGCTCTTTTGAGTTTCTTAGGAAGGCTGCAATGTGCACCCAGAGATTTTAACAGGGCTGCTCAGAAGGCGCAGCTGGGGAGCATGAATTAAGAAAATGGAGAGAGTGAGAAAGCTCGGGGAAAGAGGAGAGTTTGAACATATTTCTAGACTTGCAAGACTACAGCTGTGGGAATAATTTAAAAAGCACATTTTTTGGATAATTTATTTTTGAAACTCTGCAAAATTTGTCAAATCATTTATTTGATGAGCATTATTTGACCAGCTGTACAGAGAGCCACACTGGAGTGCTGTAATGACTGCTTTGGAATGCGACCAGCGTTAATGTGCCTGTGATAGTTGGATAATTCTTTTACCCTGCTCATTTCTGTGGTTTGCCTGTAACTATGGCCCCACTTGATTGCTGTTATGATGTGAGCTTTGAATTCTCTCTCTCCTTTGGCCTTTTCCTCTTGGCAGTTCCTGCCGAGCTGAGCCCTGATTAGAACCACAGCAGGTCATTTGATCTTCAGATGGCTATAAAAGGTCTGTGCAAGTGACCATCCCGCTCCTGTCCCAAAAGGATGATCACGCATAGCGCACATTGCCGTGCTCCTGGCACCACTTCAGCAAAACTGCTGAGTTTTTCCTTCCAGAGCTAAAGCATAACACAAGGTACAAGGAGCAATTCCATTTAATGTCCCTTTAAACTGTCAAATTTAGCAGGACCTTTAAAACAGATCAGACTTTAAAGTGATGAGGGAGAAGTGCTGTTCCCCTGCTTGAAACTGCAGCTGGGTTTGTTACCATCAGGTGTGATATGAAGTCAGCATTTTCCTTGATGACTTTTTCCTTTGCCATTGTTGCAATCTGGCACTGGAGATCAGTGCCTCATTCCAGGTTTTTAAAGGGAACTATAACTTTCCTGAAGGATTTTATTCCTTGTCTCCTTCTAAATGGATTTCGTTATTTTGTAATTTCTCAAAAATGAGTGAGTTTGATAAAATCCAGATATTTGGAATCAAGATGGAGAGTTCAGATAATAACAGTTTTACTGCAGAAAAAATAGAGGTTTAAATACTCATGCTATTAAGTAAAGTTTATAGTAACATGCTGTTCTCTTTCATTCATGGTGTTCCTCAGAATACTGATGCCCTTTCTTGAGAAACTTGTGCTGTTCAAGTGCTGGTGCCATTTCCAGGTGAAACAGCATCTAGATTATCTTCCCACCTTGGTGGGAAACACTCACGAGAGGGATCTCCATATCTCAGTATCTGCATGCACCTTGCTTTGTTCAAAGATATGTTCTCTGGAGCACAGGCCTTTAGTGCTGGACACAATTGTTTCTTTGGGAATCTCAGCCTCTAATGGAACTCACAAAAGACAGTGTTTTGAGAGTTCACTTTGATCAGACATTGAAACAGAGAGGGAATTTTTCCAGGGCTGTCCTTAGACACAGATTATATCAAAGGCTGAAATTCATAATGCAGGAGATCTTAATATAATTAAAATGCTCCCTTTTTTCACTAATTGCAAGTATTGCCTGGTGCAGGAACAATACCAGTTTTAGTTTCATTATTTGTTTTTGGTTTTTCAATAATATTCAAATGGTGGACTTACAGAAGCCTGAAGTTACAATCCCAGCTCAAAGATCAGCTCATTGGCACTACTTTGGGCTCAGCTTGTGGCTAAAGGCCCCAGTAGGAAAGAAACATTATTTTGCTGTTCTGTCAAACTGTCCTTTAAGGTCTCTCAATACACTCTACAGTTCTCACAGGAGTGATCTCAGGCTTGAAAATATTAATAGCAAATGGCTTATGAGATTGAAGTAACCTATTTTAGTTTTTATCTCCCCATAAGTTATCCTTATAAATACTTTCAAAAATTACATTTTAAAAAAATATAATGGAAAGAAATTATAAAACATAAAGCATCTTGGAACATATTATCTCATTTTTGGTTTTGGTCATTTTGACTGATCAGCTGATATGTGAGTGTTCAAATCAAGGAGTTTTTTTACTTTATTTGTAAAAAAATCACAGTAAAATATATTGAGAAAAATCATCAGCTCAGGAAAAGAAATGTGGTTCACAAGGTGGCCTATAGAAAAGTGATTCAGCACTGAAATAAACTCTGACTGTTCAGTTAATATTATATGCAGATAATTATCATTATCATTAACAGTGCCACTTCAGCAAATCATGATAGCTTATAAATATAGAAAGGATACTCTTATTCTCAGTCAATTAATTAAAAAAAATTGTCAGGTATATTTTGTTTTCATATTGGAAGTATTTTTAACTCATTCCAAACATTGGTGCAGAAATTAAAAGCTAAATACTGGAATGCCCACACAAACTCAAACCTAAATTCCTCTTTTATTAGTGTTCAATCACACTTACATTACAAAGTTATATCACAGAGTTCTGCCAGATGTCAGGGTACAAAAACTCACACACTACCAGGTGAGGGGAGGGCGAAGAAATCTGTGTTGCAAAACCAAAGGCCAACCACAGAAATATTTTGGCAATAGCTTTCATGTGAGGGGATCATATGTGTCTCCTGGAATGCAAGTTCAGCAGTACAGCAAGAGCAGGAACTCCATGTGCTGAGATGGCCAAAGGAACCACTTTCCCCTGGCATTTCTGTTTCGGTACTTTTCTGGAGGCATCACCTGTTTTAGCAGAAGTGCAAGGATAGGAAGTACATCTGTGCTTAGATGCTGCAGCTCACACACTGGCATTTCAGCTTGGCCCAAAAGTTACAAAGCCACTTTGTGATGAGTGGTGGGAACAGACATTATGTCTGTCCTCCCATTTCAGCAAAATTCAGCAGAGCTTCTCAGTTGGTTACTAGTGAACAGTTCCCATCAGAAGGAACTGAAACAGGACACAATTTATTTACATGGCATGACATTCTGAGAAATTCTAATATTTCAACATTCATTTCTGTTCCCAAATCAAAACACAAATCATAGGATCACAGAATATCCTGAGTTGGAAGAGACCCACAAGGATCATTGAGTCCAACTCCTTGCCTTGCACAGGACACCCCAAGAATCACACCCTGTGCCCTAGAGCATTGTCCAAACACTTCTTGAACTCTGTCAGGCTCAGTGCTGTGACCACTTCTCTGGGGAGCCTGTTCCAGTGTCCAAACATCCTCTGGGTGAAAGAACCTTTTCCTAATATCCAATCTAAACTGATACAACTCAGGCCATTCCTTCGGATCCTGTCACTGGTCACCACAAAGCGATCAGTGCCTGCCTCTCCTTTTCCCCTCTCAAGGAAGTTGCAGACTGCAATGAGCTCTCCCCTCAGTCTCCTTCAAGCTGAACAGACCAAGTGACCTCAGCTGCTCCTCACAAGGCTTCCCCTCAAAGCTCTTCTCCATTTTTGTGGCCCTACTTTGGATGTTCTCTTAAAAAAATTAACAACCAAAATTTCTCCTTAAAAAAAAAGTGATTCAGAAATAGTGAATACTTATATATTTATTTAATATCTTGCCCAAGCTAAACCCCCGAAACTGAAGACGTTGTTTTGAACTCATGTGGTTCATCCTGTGAAACATCAACCCATGATACACTGAATTCTCCCCAGTAAAGCCAATGCTCTCTGGGGAGTTCCTTGCCTGATGCCCCTTTGTCACAGCTCTGAATATAGCTTAGTAGCTGCTTTGCAGCCTGCACCTATGGTCAGTTTTTGGTTAGAAGAGAAGCACTGTGACATGAAGAGGAAGGTAACTCACAGGGAAGAGTGACAGAGCAGGCACCTCAAAGAAGCAAACAGAACAGAAAATCCAAAGAGTTCAAACAAGCAATGGTCTGATGGGGAAATACAATTCAAGAATGTAATGAACTGAGGTGCCTAAAGTTGTAGATAACAAAGCCTTGAAGGAACAATCATCCTTACATCATCTTTTACAAAGATTGAAGGAACAATCATCTTTACATCATCTTTTAGTAAAACGGAGGCTCCCAAAATTCTCCCATTGCTTGTATGGGAACATGTGAAGTAACAGGAATGGCACGGTAGATTTAATCCTCTATAGATCACTGTCATAATTGTGTTTATAACCTCAGAGGCCTTTGTGATGGCATGAAGATCTCTCCATGCTAAATGTGATACAAAAAACACAAAATAATCCCTTTCCAAATAAAATTATGATAGAGACAAAGAGAGGAGGCAGAAGAAGGATTGTACTGATACAAGTTGCATGTACTCTCCCCTTTATTATAGCATCAGCCACACTCACTGCATATGCAGCTCCTTGCACCTTGCTCAGATCGGACCTGTAATTGTCCCCAAAAAACCAAAATGAAGATACCATCTTTTCTTACACAGAAGGGATGTGGATCCAAGGAAGCATACCATAGACAGTACTGGAGATGGCTCAGAGGATGCAGGTGTTATAAATTATCAAACCATGAGCCAAAATTATCAAAAATTTAGCAAAGATTTATTAATTTGTCTGTGAGACCGAAGTTCAGTCTTCGAAACCACCACAGCCAAAAAGACAGCGTCAGGCCCAGGATCGGCACCGGGAGAACTCGGATCTGACCTCCCAAGTGTCAGAGTCTCCCCGTTCACGCCCGCGGCTTCGCCCAGCAAGGTTTTATACAGTTTATTCTGCCCTAGGCAAAGATGACCGAATTTTCTTTGTGCCTCTTCACATGCATTGCTGTTGCTTTCCATGTGCAGAGGTGGACAAAAGCCTCGTCCAGCGATCATCGCCCTGGAAGCTTCTATTCTTAGTTAAAGCATTGATCATTATGTAACATGCATCTGGGAACTAGTTGAATCTAAATAAGACAGCTGCTCCCTGCCAGGGTAATCAAAAGACATGGTTTGGATTTTACAATATTTTATACCATACATTAATAGCATGAATTATCCCTACCATATATTACACAGGGGTGAAGGAAGTGGTCCTGAACAGTGGAGACAAAAGTGGAAGAAGCTGCTGCTGGAAGACAAATGGTTGCTTCATGGAGAGAAACCCTTTGATTGTATTTTTTTATTATTTTAAAATATAAAAAGAATATTCTGCTACATGTCTCTATTAGAGAAGAGTGTATCAAAAAGCATGGTGGACATGTGAAGGAGCAGATAGTAAAGAAGATGTTTATCCTAATTTCCTATATCCTTATTCACATTCTGCACATCTTTGGAGTACACACCTTGAGCACAGGGGGAATCAGACATCACGGCTCACCAACCTGTATGGATGAAATGATGGCCTGTTCCCCTCTGTATGTAACCAGAATTTCCTGTGGGTTAAAGGCTTCTTCACAAAGTCTGTGACCTTGGTGTAGTTCAGCCATGTGATGATGAAGACAGAAGACACAGCCAAGGCATTCTCTGCTAGGACAGCCTCCCAGCTGCCCATTAGTCGAAAGAAGTGTCACTTGAAACTGTTTTTGGAGGTGGCTGAAGAGGGAGTGTTCTGCAGAGTGGATTAATTTTTCTGTTAGTTTTTTGTTACTGTCAACTTTTCCAAGTCCCCACAGCCCTTCCTTCCATCAAGTGACAGGGAGGGAGATGAGCACATGACTGAAAGTTATTCCCCATTATGCCACTGCATACATGCCCCTCACATGATGTGGGGTGGTGGCATTTTTGGCACATGGCCTCTGTGCATCTGATCATATGTCAGGAAAGGAGAAAACAGAGAGCAGCTCTCCCATATGAGGCTGTGTAGCTGGCCCCATGCTTCCCCTATTTAAAACTTTGCCTTGATTATCTGATAGGGAGTGGAGAGTGGAATTTTGTGAAGCGAGGTAGCAAGGAAGTCTCCTGAAGGGATGAAACATTCTCTAGGAAGAAAAGTCAAGAAGCTGTTAGTTTATTCAGATTTTAAAAATCTATTTACCAATGCTCAAACCTCCAATATAAACACAGAAAGCACAAACTGGACCCTGGGGACCCTAGTGAACTTTTTCCAATTTCTTCTAAACCAGAGGTTCTTGGTTTTCTCAGAAGATGCATGAGAGAGATGGCAGTCCTATTATCAGAACCTGACAAAAAAAATCAATTCCAGTGGTACTTTCAATGTTCTCACTATGAACAGAAAATCTGTTTGATACAGTAGGCCTTACTAAAACTATTTCCACTACAGTTTACACAAGGCATCATTTTACCAGTCTACCATCTAAAGAAAGGAACAGTCTTCAGCTCACAAAGACACCAGATTTCTATTTCAATTACTTGTGTCACAGGATCTGATTTACTGCTGGACAGAGGCTTGATTGAGATCAGCACAGATCAGTTTAGCATCATTCTGGAGAGCTCCCTCCCTTCCCCCAGCCTTACACAACCCTTCTGGACAAGTGTGACCTGCTTAGCATGACAGTGAGTCATCAGGTTGGCTCAAACTGTCTCCCCATACCTTTGAGATGGATGATTAAGATCCAGTTGCAGGCCAATTGAAAACTTAACTAACTTCAGCAGTGCCAGTGGTTAAAGCTGAAATGAATTAATCAGTGAAGCATCCAAGGATTCTATCAGGGGTCATGTATGAGTGATCATTGCTATATCAATTTTCCACCCAGACACATTTATTTAAGTTGTGACTACCTGTCAGAAGGAAATAATGGCAATATTTCCTAAGGCATCATCCCTTGATAAGGTTTTGGCTATTCTGAAATAATGTGCCTTTCATCACAGAAGAGCCCTAAATGGAGCTGTGTGCCAGTTTGCTTTTGCAGAAGGCCGGGTGTCAGGAGTACAATACTAATGAGAAGTCATCAACATCCAGTGTTCAGAATCAGGAGGTGGGAGCAAGGCTACAGGGCTTTTATGCTTTTCTCTAAGTCGGTATGAAGGATGTAAAGAAAATAATGTTCCAGAGTCTACGTCTCCGTGGAAGTAACAAACAGTGCCTCTTTATTATGAATTAGTTGTATGTTTGGTAGGCCCCACCCTACCACTCTATCTACATCACTGCTTCCTAACATGGTGGGTGTCCCACTGCCACCCTTCCTTCTCAGCATGCTCACAAGATAATTCTGATTTCACTTGTATAACTGTGTACACAAGAAATGTGAAAATACTGACTTTGTCCTTTTCATAGTAATGTCAGAATCTCTCACTTGAGGGCAACTTACAATGTGGGATTACAATTAATTGCATTATTTTCTTGGAAAAAATAAAATAGGAGTCTCTCCCACTATGTCTGACGAGAACAGAAATATATGAGGAGGAAACATATGAAGATGGAAAACTAGCAGCATGAAATGATCTTGAGAAAACAGAGGGTTTTTATTCAGGCTCTCCTTTGAAAGTTTGGTCATGAGGTGAGAAAAAAAATCTGATATTTTACTGGGCAGACCCCTCAAATTATTTTTCTATAGCTTGAAGTTTCATGGTATCTGCAGTACCAGCTGGCACACCAGGTATTTGTCCTTTGAATAGTGTTATGCAAACGTGAACAACTATCATTTACCTTTTGCACATACTGTGAGCACTGGTAAGAGACAGCTCTAGGAAAGGCAAATACAACTGAGCATCTGGATAAATCCCAGCTTGGCAATGACAGACCAAGCAGGTCTTATATGTCTGGAAGCTTCCTCAGAATTGAACTAAATCTAGACTTGAATTGCAGTACAGTGAAGCTATTCCTCAAACTTCCTGTGAGGTGAAGGATTTAGACCTGTTATTGAATCAGGGAACTGACTTTATGGGTCCAAGAACATCTGAAATGCACGAAAGAAAGATCATAACACTGAGATAGTTCCTGCAGCTGGATGGTAAAACTTGTTTAAATTGCTCTGTGGTATAATGGGGAAGTTTTCTTTGGCCATCACTGATGCTCCAGGAGTTTCTTGAAGGGCTTCTTTATAGGAACATCTGGGTTGGCTGCAGCAATTTCGTCATCGGCTCTCTAGCAGTATTTGCAAGGCTGGTTGTCTCTGTGGTTCCAGGATGAGTCATGTAAGAGTGCTGAGCTTTTCCTGTGTCAGTGCCTCCCATGTGTGACTGATCCCCCTCTGCTAGCTCACACACCAGACTCCATTTCATGGCTTTTCCTCATCTTTCATGGTTTAGTCACATCACAATATTCCTTTACTTGCATGGCAGAAATAACATCTGCGGGAGCTTTCCAATGTCCTGTGATTGAAACTAAGATACAGCAGGGTTTCTGTGTGGGTCTAACATGCATGTGAGGATAACACAAAAGAGTGCCTTCTCACAGCTTTCCCAGCAGGTCATTTTGATTGACATATTTGTAGAGGCTTCAGGGTGGATTGTAGATTCAGCTGGCATGTCAAACCAGATGGAGAATTCCACCAAATGCACAATGAAATGAGAAGTGCTGTTGTATGGCTTTCTCTGCTTCTAACAGACGGATGGGAAAATAAAATGCCTCTTCATAATCTCCTTTTCATTCTGAGGGCCACCTCTATTCCTCTCATCACCTTCTCCTCTTCTCCTTCTGCTGTGTTTTCCTTCTCATTTTGTATATCCCTTCAGCTTCTCCTGTCTTTGGGCTTTTCCACATAACCATTCTTTTCTCTTTCTTTCCCTCCCCCAAGTATTCCTTGTTGCTCTTATTTTTCTATAACCAGAGGTGTTCCCAGCAGAGAAAGAACAGACAATGCACAAAAATTTGTGCAGCTCCGGGAGGAGTTAGTGAAATTTTCTGTCCCAGTGTGGAATGAAAAACACCAGATCAGATCAGGGAATGAATGAACCTTGTGGCGTTAGAGGTTTGGCAGAATTTTCTTGCTATTTTGGTAGCTCATTGAACTAGATGGAGTCAATAAGTCTTTTTCTCTTGTAATTCTATTCCCCCTTTTTTTTAAATTTCTTTTGCTGATTCAGAACCCAAAGATGTTTTCCTAGCCCAAAGGAATCTTTTGTATATGTCAGGGACAAAAGAAATACTCCATTTGCTGGGCTGGTACAAGTAGTTACCCTATATTATAGCTTTCAAAACAACAGAAGCTATCATCAAGGTTATGTCTGGACTTTTATTATAATCTCCCATTTCAGTGCGTGGTCTTAGCTCTGGAGGTAAAATGTTTTAGGAAGTTTGACCACAACCTCATTGTATGTTTTTTAGTTATGCCTTAGAAACCTTAGAAAAAGGTTTCCCATCACATGATGTGTTTAGATGCTTTTTAATCAAGCAATACTTAAAAAAAAAAATTACAATAAAATGAAGGCACTCTGAAATATGAAGTTAATCCTAAATCACATTAAAACAATTCTCTGCAGCAAAAGCAATTATCATGTTTTAAAACTTAGCCTTCTACCAACTGGATGCCCTTCTGTCCTCCAGCTGCTCATAATCATCTACATGAAGAAGGTAGCTGAAGAAAGCAGTAAAAGCATCCTTCTCCTTTCACAGAGTTGCACACATCGTCTACAAGAGGCACCAACACTGCTGCAGGGCTGTCAGTGTACCCAGCATATTTTGCTTTAAAGCTCAGACTCCCCTAAATGTAGGATTGCAGTCCTTCAAGCTGTGCTCAGGAGTTTGACCTGTGGAAGTGAGGCTGTGCACAGATACAGGGGAACACACCATCTACCAGCCGTTAAATACAGCACAAGTGAAAGAAAAATAAAGGTGTTCAAACAATCCTTATCATCAGGGCCAGAGTTGTTCAAGACAAACAGGCATTTCTTTGGCTACTGATTAAACAGAAGGACCTTGTTTACATTATTTTTGGCAGGGTGGGAAGTGTATGGTAGAGCTGAGTGCAAGTCCTCTGGGAGAAAAGTAATGCACAGAGGTCTCCTTTGCCTCTGGAGAGCCTCAGTGGTCAGCTGTGGGTCAGGATTTAGAGAAGATGGTTCCTTTAGGCTGCTGAAATGCATATGCTACCGGTCATGAACTATCCTCAACTGAGCACCTCTTGAGGCTTCCCACAGTCATGTCCTGCCTTACTTCCAGCCATGGCTATTTCAAAAGATTCTCCCCTCAACCACTAGCCAGTCCTTTGTGGACATTCCATGTTTCTTCTCAAAAACTGATCAAGGCCCTCAGGCCCTTCTTACCATGGGGACAACTCAAGTCTCTTGGCAATGCCAGAGGGAGGGATTTGGTGCATGGTGAGCACTGAGCCATGTGGGCTGTGCTGGAGCAGGATCTGCACACTCATTGAGATACCTGAGAATCTTTTAAGTGTGAAAACTTGAGCTCAGAATTCATCCAGACCTCCAGTTTTTATCCACAGAGTCTTTCATCAGTGCCCTCTTTGCTCTTCATATCTGTTGAACAAGACAGTATTTGTGAATGTCCCAGCAGTTGTAAGCATGAACACATGGCAGAAGTTCCCCTACAAGCCACCAATGCCCCCAGCTGCCCCTGGCCCTACACCTCTCATGACATCCAAAGTGCAAAGAGTCTGACATCAGGCATGTGGAGACACCATCACAGCCATGATTATTTGTTTTGAAAGTGGTTGAGTGACGCACAGCCACCTTGCTGTAGCTGCCCACCAATTTGACAACAGCTGAATCTTTTTTCCTCACCCACTGACTCCTGCATCTTTTTAGGGATTTGCCTCCAAAGCTAATGGCTGTCCCAAATGTTGTTTAATAGTTTCCACTTCCACTGCAGAGCAGCCTCAAATTCTGATAGGGTTTTGCAGAGTTCATAAGCTCCACAGGAGGGAGTCTTTACCTATACTTAAATACCACACCTAGTTACTGAAGGTATTTGCCACCTAAGTTATGATTGGTAAAGGCTGATTTGTGCTTTTTCTGCCAAAGGGTCGTGGATCAAATGGGGTGCACCCTCTTGGTCAACATGGCCATGCCTTGGGATTGGAATCTGTCAAACTTTGGAAAGTCTATGAAAAATATTTCACATGTAATATTGTAGCATTGCTGAATGTTTTCCAGTGAAGCATCAAGCTCGGTTTTCTTCTAGAAATTGTAAAGTGATTGCTTTCCCTTTCTCCTGCCGTGACTTTATGAAAGTAATTTAACTTTGCCATGTGTTATATAAAGGAGAATAAGAAGACCTGAGGTCTGGTAAAAGAGTTGGAGATATAAGCAAAAACAAAAACCACCAGGGAGATAAAAAGCAAAGCTCCTAAATATAGACAGTCCAGGATATTTTGAAGAAGACAGCAGGATAGGAAAACACATAAACTCATGAGGATAGAATGCATTTGCTGTTTGCAGCATTCGACAGCATGGAGCTGCCCTGAACTGCGAGGCTGAGTTCTGCCAACCACTTCAGGTGTTGCAAGTCTACATACAGTGACAGACAGGCTTCTTCATCTACCCCATGGGGCAGAGTATATCAAACAGAATCTTTCTGATTCGTGAACGAGACAGAATTAAGAGCAGAGTTATGAAGTTGGAAATAAAACACATAGACTTACTGTGGAAAAGAAGAGGAAAAAGATACAAGGGTTTAGCTTGAGAAGGGTACTGCAAACAAAGGACTTGGAGTGCAGGAACCAGGAATGACAGCTGCAGCCTGCAGTGCAGCTTGGGAAGGGAATAAGTGGTGGCTTTGAAGGACTCCTAAGGCGCCCAACACAGACTGAGAACCTCCAGGTAGGCTTGGCTGGGTAATGGGTACAAAACAAACAAGCACTTTATGGAACATTCCTGTCTGCCACATTTGAAGTTTAAAGTTCCTGGTGGAGAATGCTTTGATACTGCTGATTTGATAATACTGATGTGAGAAAGGGAATAAACCTACCTGTTTTAAAGGCAAAATTCAAGTCCTGAAATTTAACCGGAGTTTTCTTTGCCTTTACTGAGACAATAGTAGTGGAAAACTCATTTGCATGCACATTCCTCCTGTGAATCAGAGAAGGACAGGAGTAATCTTAGTGATTCA
Source organism: Melozone crissalis (assembly GCF_028551555.1). Taxonomy (NCBI): domain Eukaryota; kingdom Metazoa; phylum Chordata; class Aves; order Passeriformes; family Passerellidae; genus Melozone; species Melozone crissalis. The sequence continues at coordinate 14,184,862 of NW_026535786.1, read as the reverse complement.
TAAGCTTATTAATCAAGAAGTGCAAAGGAGATTTTCCATTTCTACTTCCTCTATGTTTTGGATAAACAAGTGGCTTGCTTTCTAGATGATCAGAAGCTCCCTTTATACCTGCAGCTTGGAAATATGTGTGTTGTATAAAAACACTCTCTTCCTATTTTATGTGCTGCAAACAATGGAGTTTTCCATACGGGGAAATTATGGGGGCTTGACAAAGTACAAAGCCAGTTTCTTAGAAGGTTTCTTAGGCAAAGCTTGGAACAGAATCCCAGATGCACAGTGTGGTGGTCCCTGCAAGAATGGCTTCTCTCTTATCTGCCTACTCTAACAGCCAAGATTTTTCTTCCTCAGGCATCCTATTGTATGCTGTGATAACTAAGCAGAACAGAAGTGGTATTTCTCTCCCTAAAAGGCCTCCCCTCCTTCTGTCTCATTTCTCCACCTGCAGCTACTCTTCTGATAGGCGCTTCTCCTTGAGCAGAGTGCTTTCTATCAGATCAGGTTTTGCTGGATGCCCCTGAGAGCAGAGTAACCCCTGCCCCGTGCTGATGGATTGAATAAAGCCACTAATCGTTAAGTGAAAGTCACACCAGACTTTGTATGGAGTGAAAGCAGGGGGCACAGTCTTCAGCCTCTAGGGCTTGGCAGGTTTTGCAACAAAACAGCTGGCTGTGAGACATGGGTGCTGATGGAATACATTAATTACTGTCGTCAAGGTTTTAGACACACTTGTGTGTTGCTGGTAATACCAGCATGCAGGATTATCAGAGGAATCACTTGTGAAAAAGAAAAGAAGTGGAGAAGGGAAGAAAGGAATTTGGAAAGAAGGTTGTCTGACAAAGGTCCACACTGCGTTTGCATGGGCAAGACAGACTTGTCGACTTTGACCAGCGCATTCCATGGCCTCCACAGCAGATGCAGGGAATTTTTCTGAACATAGTGATGCAGCTCAGCCCTGTTACCTGTAATGGGTTTTGCAAACCAGACCTGTTTGAGGGCCAAATTCTAGAGCATTTTAGGCAAGCTCAGTTGCAGTTTGTCCAGTGGTAGTAGCAGGCTCTAGGTTTCCTCCTGCAATGTGGTAGAACTTTGTATTTTCATCTCATATCCACTGCGGTCTTGAAACAATGGATGAAAGTGTTTTTACTTTCAGTCTATACAGAAGCAAGTGGAGGCAAGGCTATATTTGCAAAGCAATTTAATCAGCCAGTGGAAGAACCAGGAAGAAATGTCACAGGTTGCTAAACAGAATGCCTTATCTTTGAGTTCAGAGGTGAGTGATGAGTCTCACTGTTTTCCAGCACAGAGACAGGCACATGGTGAGGCTGAAAGGAGCTCTTAGCTTTGTGGTCCAGGGCAGGGGTGCCTCTGCTGCCCTGTGGACTTGCTCATTACTAAGATGAGCCAATTTTTAAGCCCCACCTGCCACTTCACGTGCAGTGGGGTAGAGCTCAGGCCACAAAACTCCAACTAGTCATTAAGAGAAAAAGTAATTGACCTTTTCTTGCTTGCATTAACTTTGCTGATCTTCATCCCTGAAGTGTTTATTTTGCAAAAGATTCCATCACTGCCACTGCACCAAGGAGGCAGAATAATGTCATTAATATGGTTTGTTTTGGTTGGAGGAAAAACACTCTGAGCCTCTAACAAATATCCTCTTGTTAGCAATTGGAAACATATAATTAGGGCAGACTCTCCTGTTACTTTAACTAGATTTCAGTTCCCCCCCTTGCTGTTGCTCTCTTTCTCGTTTTTAATGAGATACCAATTTCCTCCCTTCTCATTTGCAGATGTCTTTCCAATAAAACAGACAGCTTTGATTTTCATCTTAGTGTGCATTCTTAGCCTTAATTCATTCCTCTACATAAGCTGCCCACCACACTCTCCATGTGCTAAACGGCTGTTAATCGCTGAAAAATTAACAAGGTGTTTAACACCAAAAAAAAAAGGCTAAAAAAGTCCTTTTCTTGTTTGGTGGAAAGACTTGTATTTTTGTCACCTGCCAAAGCTCAACTAATTCTAGGCACAGGACATCTTTTTGCAAATCCACCCAATCTCTCTTCTGCTATGCTTCTTCTACTCTGTATCTACTACTCTATCTTTCCCCAAACCTCTAATCCAGTCTTCTTTCCTGTAAACTGTAAAGAAATCCTCCACTTTCCTTTTGTGAAATTGACTGTAGGCCAGTATATTATAGTTGCAGAAATGCTGTCAGCTTGTGGGCAGCCCAGGAGGCCCTGGAAGATTTGTAGGTGTTGAAGGCATGAAGAGAGGGACTTTTCTCAGTGCAGCTGATTCAGTACAGCCAATTCTTCCCCTGAGGTTTGGGGAGATGCAGCCTTGGCAGGTTTGGTCAATAAACTATTTATTTATGAAAATTTATTTTTATTTCACTTAAATAGCTCTTTAAGACCTGCAGAAATCCTGAAACAGCAGAGAGTAGACACCACCTTGCAGCAAAGAATCCAGGCCTTGTTTCAGTCAGTCCAGCTACCAGATGAGATTTTCTGTATGTCTTACATGTTGTTTCTGTTGTCTGATATGTACCATCATGGAATGCTAACTCAATAATTCTTATCTCTGTAGAACTGAGATGGCCCTTTGTTTGGATTTTGCCTCATGTCCAAGGGAGATGGCAGCTGCTGCAGTCAGTAGCTGGCAGTGTGCTGAACACAGCTCTGATACTACCTGATGCTGGAAGTGTTGCACTACAGAAAATGGTCCTGTTGACCCATACTGGAGCATTTTCCCTCTCTTGATCAGTTAGAAATGGAAAAGTGGCTTGTGCTCACTGTTTCATCTCAGTTTTAGTCAGATATCGTACTACTGTAGTATCAGAAAACCTTTTGCTCCCTTTGCAAGTAATCTTTTGTACTAGACCTTTCTTGGCTGGTATGTCTTAGTCAAACCAGTCACTGAGTAGCAGTGCCAAAGGGCAGCAAGGTCATACACTGAAATCTAACAAAATTCTCTGTAGGAGATGGAGGAGCTCAGAACGGCCTCATGGCTTTCTGGTCTGAATTCTGTGATTTTGCATTGATGTTCTCCTGACTTTATCTTAAAACAGAGATTGAATCAACCTAGGAGGTGAGCTACAAGCAATCTGTACTTTGACCAATTCCCTTTGAGAAGAGTGGATTTATTATGCAATCCCCTTACTTAGAGATGATTGTCCTGTTGCTTTAGTTAAACATTGCACCCAGTCTCTCACTTGTATCCATCCTCTCCTGTGGAAGGAGAGTGCTAACAGTTGGACAGGATGGGTGGAGGAGGTGACTCTGGCGCTGCATGGCCATTAATGCACGTGTGATCCAGGCCCAAACAGACTGCAGGTGATGTTCTGGGGAGCCACCTGTGGTGAGAGAATCCAGTTCCTTACTAGAGGAAGATCATCTACACCAAGATAAGCATGAAGTGTGACTGTATCAAAAGCTGAGGCAATAACTCAAAGGCAAAAATAAAGTCGAGCCTCAGTTTATGCTGGTACAGAAATGAAAGTCCAACAAGGCCAAATGTTTAAACCACAGTGAAAGATTGTTATTTATTTCTATTGTCAAAGTTTTTTGGGTGCTTAGGATAAATTCCCTTCTGTTCTGCATGTTGAAAGGCTTTTGGGAGGAATCCTTAAAAGCCAGGATCCTATTTACTCTGAGTTGGTGTTAGTTGGAAAAAGGCACATGGAAGTTTCTATAAAAAGCAAATTAACTTAGTAACAGTGGTATTCTGGGGGAAAGGGTTGCCCTCTCCTCCTTTCTGAACTGGTGCATAAATTCATCAGACCCTTCCCTTCCAGCTCCCTGTCTTCATGAAAATGAACTCTGCATCTGATTGTTCTCCTTGGGACAGATAATTTGGATTTTCTGAATGAAAAGTGTCACAAAGGTAGAATAGAAAAATTGGTAATGATTACTCATTCAAAATTAATTTTCTTTCTTTTGGCCATTTTGATGGAAAGATGGGAGGCTGGAAAGAGAGTAGGCACAAAAATTGATCTTTTAAGGTATGGGGCGAAGATCCCTGTCAGTCATGAGTAATATTTTCTGGGTAGTTCTGAGTAATCTGGAGACCTGCTTCTCTGTTTCTCTGACAACTGCAACACCAGAGTCAGACAGCATAAACCCCACAATTGGTATAAGCTAAATGAAAACTAACGTGTTACTCAAGTGGAGTTGAAAATAGAGAATTCTTTAATGGCAAAAGTTTGAGCAAGTGTTGGTGACTCAGCGTTCAGGTCACTAAAACACAGAATTAAAATTGCAACCGCAAGAATAATGATCTGTTGTAGAGCTTTACCCAGGGACATCATAAATTCTTTGCCATTTGAAGTCTCTTAATGGGGACTCATTGTCTTTTAAAAAGTTATGCTTTGATTCTGCCAAAAATTAAGGGCTGAGATGGAGCAATTGCTTGACATTTTTTTTTCTATGTTATATAGAAGTCAAACTAAATCATCACAGAGTTCCCTTCTAGAGTCTATAAATCTGTGTGAGTGATCCACATGTAATTCCAGCATCAAACACCAAAGAGGGTAAAGTATTGCGGTTTGACTAATGAGATAAGAATGAAGAAACCTAAACATAGGTGGTCTACTAAGGGAAAAAAAATTCAGTGACATTTATTAGCTGTGGAACTCCATCTACAAGAGATGGTGAAAGCCAGTTCTTGAGTCATTTGAAACAGTGATGCACTTGAAAGTAGTACAGAATTGCTGAATATAGTAAAAGGAGTATGCCTTCTTTAATAGTCTAACAGACTATTAAAACAATGGACTTTTCCAATTCTACTCCCATGATTGTTCCACAGTGTGAAAAATTTGGAGAATATTAATGAAGAGCTAGCTCATGGGAAAATTACTGGTGGTGACTGAACATCCATGGACATGTTCATCTTATGCCTGCAGCGAACCTTTGTCAGCAGCATAGAAGTTAATATCACCACTGGTTTATTTTCCTTCCTCATTTCTTTTGCCACAGTAGATCAGTGAATGCTGTTGGTCACTTAAGTACTGTGAAAAGACAGAGAAACTGATCTCTCAGTCTCTCAGAGGTCAGTACCTGAGACTGGCAGGCATAACCTTTGTAACTGAGGGCCTCACCACATCTAACCATTGCTTGGTATCTAGAAATTATCACCACATCTAACCATTGCTTGCTATCTGGAAATTAGCTGGCTGAATTGAGGCCATCCCTCAAGGCAATGTTAAAAGGGATTCAGATGGTAGACTTCAAGTGACTTCCGCACTTTACAATATATTTTACAGGAGAAGATAATTTCTAGGTTTGAAAACTCTGCAAGCATAGCTAGGACATTGATGTGGAGAGAGGGGAACAGCAGGGTAGGATAAGAGGGTAATTTGCAATGGTTGGCTAAAATTGTACCTTACATCTCATTTTCTGGAGGCTTTATGGATACACCAGAATCACTAAAAGGAAGAGAAGTATAATTTCTGCAAAGGTGGCTTCAAGCCTACTTTTTTCCTGAGAGTGACCCTCAACTGGTTGTGTTACTTTAAGTTGTTCTGTGCTAGTATTGGAAAGGTCCAGGTTTTCATTAGCACTTAATTAAGCCACAGTGGCCCTTCCTTCACACCAGGGCTTCCGTCATTTGCAGATTTAGTTAAAGGGGCTCTGTCAAGTTGGTTAGGCTTATAATGTGACTGATCTTTCCAGCTGCATAGTCCAGCAGGAAATGCCCAGAACGCACCCCTAGGGCTCTGTCTGTCTCTCTAAACTAAAGCCCATCCTTCAAAAAGCAGAGAACTACCATTTTCTCAAGTAGCATTTTATAGCCCTGGGTGTGACTCAGGATGTGATGGATGCACACAGTCTGCACCCTTGTGCTCTGAGTGCAGCCAGTATTTACACATGAATGATAGGCAGGCCAAGCCTATGCTTGCCTTTCTTATGAGATACAGAGAAATACTGAGACTTGAATGGGACAATCTGAAAAATAATTCTGCAGGTGTGTGCAGGAGTCACAATAGACACAATTTTATTACTGAGTGAGTTTTCAGCATGTAACCATGTGCAAGCTTGGTTTAGGCTGGGCTGAGAGGGGCAGAGGTTCAGGAGCTGTGTCATTTGAGTGGATTATTCACTGAGTGTACTGGCCACAGCTGGAGCTGCAGGCAGGGAGCACATCTCTCCCCTTCTGCTGCTGGTTAATCTTGGCAGGAGAAGTGGCCATATGGCTGCCTCTTTTGGATTCATACTTGATATGCCTCTGTATGCCCAATTGCTTAAAAAGACTAAAAGAATAAAAATTATAAGGAGTTACATATACAAAAGTTAAGAAATCATGGGATTAAAGTTGCCTGCCCGAGCTTAGCTCAACCTTTTTTGGAAGTGTGTTGCAATGTTGACTTTGCTGACTTAATTGTGAATTTGCTTTTTTTGCTTCTTTCAGTGCACAAAATAAAAAAGGGTGCTCAGGGACTGATCAGAATGAGATTATAAAGGAGGTACAGCTGCTTGGGCCTCACTTCTTATAGATGGTGGAAGGTGGACATAGTCTTCCAGGTCAGGCAGTAGAATGTTGTTGAATAGGGGAAAGCAGGTGTGGGTTGGTGAGGAAGCACTGCACTAGTAAAACCAGGAGTTTACCTCAAGGTTTTGGCAAGGATTGACAACTTTGTTGTTATCTGAGTTTCTGATAAGTGGTTTGGGCTTCCTACGTTGTGGTCATAGAAGTTTCTCTCCTACTTATGATGTGCATCACAATCAGCACAAAAAATTATTTTTCAATCAATAGCCATATTGTCCCTAAATCTGAGAAACCTCTTACAATTTTAAATCATAAGCTGTTTCAAATCATGTGCAATTTGGAGTTTGCAATTCATCAGGGCACTCTCTGCCAACGCTTTCCACGTGACAAGAAGATTGATTGCTGGTGGTTCTCTGAGCACATTGTGGAGAAGGGGGCTTCCTGGGAAGGCAAGAGTTCATGGACACACACTGCTTTTAAGAGCCAGTTAACGATGTCATTCTCCTGTGGTGGTGAAGATAATCACATCCACTGGAATCCACCACACAAGAAGCGCCATGCAGTCAAATATGTGAGTGGCAGTACTGGCTGCCAACAGCACATCCTCCTGCTACTCTGTCAAATCTCCCTGTCATTTTTCAGGCTACCTTCCTGTCACCCCCGAGACCTAAGCATTTGTTTAATTTGTGTCTTGCATTGATCTGTGAAGACTGATAGTTTCTCTAAGAATCACTCATGCATCACAAAGTTTCAAACTCAAGTTTGCTACAAACCCATCTGATGTCATCAGTTATCCTAACCCCAAGCAATCCAGGAGCATAGCATGTTGTTTTCCTGGCAGCGTGTCAGCAGATTAGCTCAGAATGACCAGAAAAAATATTTAATAACATAACAGTGGCCAGTGTGCAGTTCTGGACATTTCTCTTTTAGTCTATAAATCAAATGACTTATCAGCCATCCTAGACTTAGTGAGTTTTTGGGTTTTTTGACATATAGGTAGCATCCACATATAGAGAAGCCTCAAAGAAGCTTAGCATTGCTCTGATGATTTGTATGAGGTAATGGCTGTAGGACATCTGTGCTATCATATGACAATGTGACAAGCTTGAAAGAATTTTTCCCCACAATGAAAGAGCATACTTCATACAGCTTATGTTTGTGAATGCTATTTCAAGAGAGAGAAGTGAACCTCCTACAGGAAATACAGTCGGCCACAGAAAAGAAATAAAACAACCTCCTGCATTCTCCCCTACTTTAGAAGTGTTGCAATGGATAGGGAATTGTTGTAGAGGGTGACATGTCACAGCTATTCCTGTAGCTGTAGTTTGAGATACACTCTAGTAAGTGTTCTTCCCTCAACTGTAAGAAATCCTGGCCCATGCAGGTCCTGAAAAGCGTAGGTGTTTCACTATAAATGTTAACATCTCACTGTAAATGGGAGCATCTCATGTTACAACTGGTTTCTGTGTGGGACTTTGTCTTCCCTGACATGTACCAGGAACCTTCATGTAGATCAATACCAGTTAGAGCTGAGAGACCCAGTAACATCTTGTGATTTTTGTCAGATGTGATATTAGAAACTCAGAAGGTCATACGAAGCAGAACTAATCCTTAACATCAGGACTCCTGGGCTGACATAATGCAGTTGGATAAAGGCCATGCTTGCACTGGTAACCTCATACTGATATGTGCCTTCTCCTTTTTCCTACCCCAAAATGCCCTCCTCACCCTCAGAGGGTGACCTGGCACAGCTGTTTACAAAAACTGGCAAGGACAGGCCTTTCTAAAACTGTATTCTTTTGTGCCAATTACAGAAAAAACCCCTTTCTTCTTTTCAGTATGAAAACCATATCCAAGTGATTCAATATTTTGGACTTGAATGTAATTTCCTCTTTTGGGCCAAATGACTTACCACATCATCAGCACGTTTGTTCTCTGTACAAATGGTATTTTGAGATGGAAGCATATCTAAGGAAGTGTTATCTATTAGAAGCTGAATCCTCTTTTTCCTGGCTTGTTCAACAGCCTACTTTTAGGGGATTTAAATTCCTCTCGTCTTTATGTTCCTGTCACTGTTTGGAAAAAATATGTAGGAAATGATGAGTGACAGGTAAAAGTTAGTAAAGAACAGATCTAAAGGCCAGTGGCATCCTTGGCACTGGCTGTTGATTACTCCATAAAGAGTCCTGCATGAATGCTGAGACAGCCTGATAGTTTTGGTTCATGGACATTAAAATGAAATAATCAATGATGTAACCATTGGAGCACAATGCTCCCATGACTTCACTGTCTTCATTGACTCCTGACTTCAACAAATTAGTACCATCTAATGATTCACTAAAAGTTCACTTGCAGGCTGACATGACATCTGTATTTTCTCCCCAGGTTTACCAGAATTTATTATTTTAAACAGAATTATTCTGCTTTGCCTGTCTGTGCACATGTACTTTCCTGGCTGATCTCAGTGGTGCTTTTTGAACTGAGACTGTAAGTCAGACACAGTGTGTCTCAGTACATACCTCTTCCAAATGATCGTTCTCTAACAATCAGGATGGTTCCTAAAACACTTCTTTCCTGAAGTAACCTAATTAATGAAAAAGAAATCAGTTAGATTTGCCTATAAAGATTTCTCTCAAACTTCCTAATTACAGAAACACGTCACTAAAGGGAATGATAGCAGATTTAAATATGTGCAAAGAAGATTTATATATGCTGCCTCTTTTTTTTATATTTTTAAATATTTCACTGGATGGACTGCCTTATACAAACATGAATGTTATAAATAAGCACCCTGTAACTTGCTTGGAGAGTGCTGCTGTGAGTCTGTAAAAGGATTTTTTTATTCTTGAGGCAAAAAGAGATGAGGCATTCTGAAGTGAAAAGTTTTTTCTTGGTTACTGTTTTATTTTCTCCTCTTTATTCTGGAAAATGTACTGTTTCACAGTATTATGTTTTTGAGTCCCTTTATCATTTGGGAAATATCATTTGACAGTAGCAGAGCCTCTGCAATGTATAATCACATAAAACCTCACATTTGTGTCTGCCCATTTCTTGCATTTGTACTGCACACATGACCATTCAACCATTTCTCTACATGTTTCTTATTTTCAAAAAGGCTTATTCACACTTTTGACAAAACAATCTCCTGTATTTTTTCTGAGCTGTATATCCACACATCTCTAAAGTAGAATCAGTAATTTTTAAATGGGAACAATTCCTCAAAAATCTATGTATTGCAATGTAAGAATGTCTAAGTTCATTATGTGTTTGTGTAATCTTCATGTTGTTATTAGCTCCATTCACTTTTAGCATTAATTGTAACATCCTTTGTCTCTTTTTTGTAAGATTACTGACCAACACTTAATGTTAAATCCAGTTTAGAATAAGGTATTTTCTTCTAGTACACAAAGAAACATCACAGCCTAAATCCTCTGAATGACTAAGTCTGTGATTTGAAAATTAGTACAGGCACTCTGATTATTCAAGGGGACTACAGACAAGGGGCCAAGAAGAAAAAACAGAAGCATTTCAAATGATTTTGTTCTGAGGTGATGATGAAGCCTCTGTGTAGGTTACTCCAAAGGTTACTTCGTACTCGCTGCTATGCTTAATTTTGGTGTTGGTTCACAAAATAATGTTGGAATGTTGAAGAAGGTATGAAAATCAGAAAGAAAGAATTCTGGAAAACATGCCTTAAAATGAGAGATTAAAAGAGCTTACTTTTTTTAGCCCATGATTGGGAACATTAATGGGTAAATAAATCATTGTCAGTAGAAGCCTACAAAAGGCAGAGATTTATATAATTTTGAGACCCTTTAATCTAACTGATGGTGGTACAGTAAAATGTGGCATCTGGAAACTGAAGTTAGCAGATACAAATTTGAATAAAACGTACAGCTTCTCAACCTTCAGTATAATTAATCATCTTATCAATCAAGCTTTCAAAAAGCTGAATTTTTAATGGATTGGAAACTTCAAATTAAGAATGAATGTCTATTTTAAAGTTGCTTTCCAGACCAGTCCCAGACTGCTGAGCAATTCATCATGAAAGCCTTCTCCAGGTCATGGAAATGAGAATTTTTCGCCCATTTCAATAAAAGATATTACATAAGTAAGGAAACAAATCTTTGAGTGAGGATGTGATTTGCATTACATCAGATTCAGTGGTAACAGTCCTCTGGTGTTAACATCTATGAAGTATCACAATAAACAAATTGACAGATACATATTTAATTTTGCCCAAGTTTAAGTTTTTCCAGTTCCATTTACGTAACTGCTCAGATGTAACCCTTTGCATAGGCCATATTTTGGAAGGAAGCACCAACCATTTAGTGGAGCAGGGAATAAAGAATGTTCCCACTTTTGAGCTATTCTTGCAAATTTTCATCACATCTAGAGCACTCACCTGGTTCTGAGACATGGTGTGAGGAAAATAACTAACATGGTTTTCAATGCTACAGTGAAATTCTGTTTTGGCCGATCCACTAAATCATCTTTGATAGAAATTTGTCATCATGGCAGTGCATCACATCCAGATTCCACGTGCTATATGTGGGTCTGTTCTATCAGTGTTTAATCTCCAACCCCCCACCAAAGCCAGTGCAAATTGATTTCTGTATTTACTGATGAGCACTTAATCCTATAGACTTCCTTCCTGCTGAATTGCCTGGACTAATGACATAGGGAAAGGCATGAGGAAGCAAGAATGTTAGACTCAGATTCTGGTTCTTCCATTAATTTATTGTATAAGCAACTACAAGAGATGTCCCCTGTACGGTTTTGGTTCCTTCAATGGCCATGCCACTTGTTTAAGATGCTTTTGATTCACAAAAACTGAGAAATAATGTATTCTGTATTTCCTCATCCTGTTCTCATGTTCTTGTACTATTGTGTAGACAGCATCTGAGTTTCATCATGGGCTTCTTAAAATATGGGAAACATCATGGTAACACAGCTTAAATGAAGTATGTTAAAAAAAAAAGTAAAATCTTATGCCCCCCAAAGTCTAGTTTATGTATAGCTCAGTCTATAATGTTTGTAAAGTAGTAGTGTGTTCAACTGAAAATGTCTTGTCAGAGAGATTTGGGGGCTTTTATTGCTTTATTTTAAACCTTAGGAATATCATACATGGAAGTTCTTGTTTATCATGCTGGCTAAAATTCCTTGCTGGGAATACCCAGAGACGCTGATTTGAAATTCTGAATAGTGAAGATATGTTGAATTATTTTCTTTGAGCTGATAAAAAGAGCACTTCAACAAGGTGGCTGTGGACAAAATCAAATAAAAGCTAATGTTTTATAGCCTAAGTAGAAACTAATTATCCTTTCTCCCTTTATGCCCAAGTAATTTAAGTGCTGCCTTTGCTTGGCAGATGTCTCATGTCAAGCCCACAGCCGCTTCATGGGACATGAGGGTCTATTGTCATTTCTTCTGCTGTGCCCCGCTGGCTGTAGGACAAATAATTGACCCGTTACCCCTAGCTGGAAAGGCCCCTGAACAATGGGCTTACAGCTCCCCGTTCTAGCACCAAGCTGTGACACTGGGAGAGTTACAAGACACCTGTGTTGGATGAGCACTCCTGCTGTCCCTAAAGCCCTGCACAAATGGGGGGAAATCTGCTGCTACCACTGTTTAAAGCAGCATGTCAATTAGACTTGTTCCAAGCAGGGTTCAATGACATGGTACATAAATTGGCAGTAGCAGCTGGTGACACAGCTATCCCAGGTCTCCACCTCAGCAGTGAAGCAGGACAGATGTTTGCAAGCAGCGGTCCAACCTAGTGTTCAGGGAATCATTTCTCTCCCTGGTTTCCCTACTGCCACACTGTCATCAGAAAAAGACCCAAGGCAAATATGCATAGTGCCAAAAATGTGCTATTGGTCCAGTTTTTAGGGGATGTGAGGAAAGCCCACTTTGAGTCCACACCTAGAAACATGGAAGCTAAACATTTCTGTCCAGCCAGAAGCTGTTGTCCCTCTCTTCATAGCTTGTTCATATCTTGTAATCACAATTTGCAGAAATAATTTGTTTTCATTTTAATCTTTGTTCCCACTCCAGCAGGAAAGGTTCTGTTGAAGAGGCTTGTGTGCCTTTCTCAACTCAGCACAAGGTGAACATCCTTCCCTATTGCTCTCAGAAAGTGTTAATCCTTTCTACTGCTCTGTGCTGACTGATCTGTCAGCTGCTCCTGCTGTGCTGGTGACCACCTCCAAATCTCTCCTGCTGTGCTTCAGGATTTTTCTTAGAGGTAAATGAGTGACAAGCAGAGTCCTGATGCAACAGAGCCACAGCAAAGGTGGTGCAAGAGAAACGAAGAGAGGAGACTCTCTTCTGTAAGCTTTCTCTCTGCAGGAGTCCTCAAGGGTCAAACCTCACCACTTAAAGCCCATTTCCTTTCCTCTGCTCCTCACTACTGCCTACTGCCACCCCTTCCATTAGCAGGGCCAATAATGGTTCCAAAAGGTCAAAAATGGGGTATCAAGTCTCATAATTTCTCACAGGAGGATGATCTCTGGGATGAAGGAGGAGGAAACAAATCACCTAAGTTTTACCAAAACAGGATAATGGGGTCTGGGAAAAGGAAACCCAGGTAAGCACTTAAAAATCATTTACCTGGCGCTCCCTCATACTCCTGTGGCAGCCTATCTGTTCTGTTTTACCATGGGAACACATTCAAAACCCTGATGTATCCCACAGAAGCCCAAGTGTCCCTCTGGGATCCCCAGCTGCAGGGCAGGCTGAATGCCTGTGGAGACCCATGATCCAAGGAGCTCTGACTGGTGTGGACTTTCATTGCACGGGTATTTCCCATTTCAAGCAAATTGGAAACAGCTTTAATGGGCATTTCCTGGTACCTGCTTTCCCCCAGTTTTTCATCTCTCTTGTCTTTGCTACAAACCCATGAATCCAAGCCAATCACATTTCTCTAAGACACCTTTATTTTATTCATTCTGTTGCCAGAAATATGCAAGGCCCCTTACTCTGTTGAAGCTGTGTCTGTCCTCAGCAGAGACATTTAGACAGACTCCAGCCCCTTTTCCTCATACTGCAGCATACCCAGAGCTTATGGAGCACACATTGCAGAAAAATATCCATTTTGTTGAGGGAACAAGAATACATAAATGCTTCCTTCTTTGTCCTTCCTTTTGTCTAACTACCCACCAGATGTTTCAGATTCTGTGGTTCACACATAGCCAAGTAATGCTCTTGTTTTTGCACAGCAGGAAAGAAAGGGATTTTGAAAATGGACACATAGCAGTTCCTTAGGTCTGCTGCTTATCAAATATTTCCTGGCAACTCTCTGTAATCTCTGATCCCTCTTTCAGATTTTCTCTCTGAAACAATTGAAGCCTTCTGTTTTACAATCAGCTCCCCTTGCATTTGATAAAGTTCAAAATGGCCTTTAGTGGAAATCATTTCACTTGGTAAAACCAACTCTGGTGTGGCACCCTGCAAAAGACATCTGACCCTACAATCAAGCCTGTGATATAAATGAACTCCCTACTTCATTCACTATTAAACATTTTTTCCTCATCCAATTTCCCATTTTTTCTGGTTGCATTTGTCAGTGCATATTTTTTTCTTTATGAAAATTTCTTACAGGAAAGGCATTATAACTACATTTCTTTTATTTTTCAGATGACTACAAGGCCAGATTACCTATTAGCAATCTTTATTCCCTATTGTTCACTTTCTTCCACTGTAGCAGCTTTGTACTATTGCAGTCTAGAGCTGAGGCCTTGATGAACTGGAAAAGTTTGTGCTAGTAAGCTGTCAACTCTTCCTAGCTACCAATCTGATTTTGCAGATTTTATTCCTTTTGAAACTTTCCAAATGTTTGGTGATAGAACCATACACATGCTATGGTCTAGAGCTTTACAGTTTATGGGACATGGCTCAGAGTTTTGCTGTTTTCTTCATCATCTTGCTTTCAGCCTGACAGCAAAGAATAAACTGATTTTATGCATGACACTTGCCGGAGAAGCATTGTGTGTTCTATAATCCCAAGCAAGTTTGAGACCAGTAAAAGGGATAGTTTTAACATTATAGAATCATAGAATGATTTGAGTTAAAAGGAACCTTAAAGATCACCTAGTCCAACCCCAAAGATCATTCCTCTTCAAAGTCTCATTCACTGTCTAGCAGCAGCTCACACACACACTTGATTTTTATCATTTAAACCCTTCAGTTTTTACCACTGGATGATATTGGGGAACAAATGTTTGTCCAATTACCAAAATAGGATTTTATGCTTTTTCTGCTGGACATGAAATGCTGATTTAGAATCCCATTCTCAATGTCTGTTCTTACAGAAGCCATGTATATTTTAGGCCTTCTTAAATCTCCAATGTCTGCCTTTATCCAGCAATTCCAATGTCATTCTTCATCCTCTCAAGTATTTGACTGACATTATCTACACTTCCGCTATGTGTTTTGATTCAGCATGATATCATGATAAAATACTGCAATATTTAGGTTTTATTCAGTCTTGCCCACATAGCACTCAAACTCTCATTATTGTCATCTAGAATTAGAGTGCAATTTTTATAGAAATAGTCCTGCTACAGATCATGTTTGGGTGGGGTTTTTTTGGTGGGTTTTTTGTTTGTTTGTTTGGTTTTTTTTGGCAAAATTACTTGGAATAAAATAAAACATGAAGAGGATAATCTGTTCACATATATAACATTGAGTAATAGTCCCATAAAACCTATTTTGGCCGACATACAGAAAAAAAGTGGCAAAATTTCTCTCATGTTGCACTGACAAATGCAATGGGCTTTTTAATTCTGCTCTTGTTTTGATTGTGTGTTTGAGTGTTATCTGTGCTTCCAGGGAAAAACGCCTTCCACTCATATTTCTGAACAACTTTCGTCTGTTTGACACCTGGGATTTTTTTTTTCCCAGGATAAAATTTCTCTCAAGAGTACAGTTTAATCTGGGACACTTTTTGTTCAGATATTGCACCTCTGGGACGTTTATTTTCTCTGGAATAGCTTAGCGAGTAATTTCTGCAACTTTGGAAGAATTTTAGAAATTTTAACAGTGTTCCCATTTGATTTGATGGAGATAATAATTTTCATGGACAATTTCTGAAAGAAAACCAAACTATTTTGCATTTGGGGTATGCCATGCCTGCTGAAATACCTCTTTTCTTAGTCTCTGATTGCTACTGTTGTGATGTCTGGCAGTCCATTTAGCTGCCAGAAGTCTATATAGCCATTAACAAATAGCAAAGTAGTTTGCATGGATTCCTGTGGGGGAAAAAATAAAAACAGCAGCACACAGCACATTTCTTCTTTACTGCAGTACTCAGAATGATACAGTGTGTTTCCTTTTCTTTTTTCTTTTTGCATGAATTCCATGTTTGTACACTGACCACAGGTCTTCAACATATCTCTGGTACTTATATTTTTATTTGCTCACTGCATGGCACATGAGACCAACTTGTTTCTGTTCCTGAGTTATGTGCTCCCAGCCCGACTGGAGGAGCTGGGAGCACATAACTCAGGTTCTTTTTCCTTCAAGCGCTGTCTGCTGTGTGTGTACCTTAAATTTTTAGATGTTGTCATAACACAGTGACCTCTCCTGGAGATTCACTATCACTCTATCATTGCTGCTTCATTTCTGTGGAGACTTTTCCACTTTCACTGAAGACACTGATTTTTCAGCCAGCACATGGAAACATTGTATTACATGGGATTCCAGTTTTGTTTAATCTCAATAGATCTTAGTTTTAATAACCTATTAGTAATTTGTCTCACCTTGTTTAGTTGCTGCAATCCCCAGTTTGTTGTGTAGGTAAATACCTCAGTATTCTCTAGTCCTTTCTCTTAAATGCATGATAATTGTTATTTGACATTAGGCAGCTATAAAGGCTATAGTTAAACCAATTGCCTCCTTAACTGTGTTTAGGGCACTTAATCTGCTCCAGAGAATTCGGAGATTTTCTCAAGTTCTCCTAACACCTCTGGCTGGGTGTAAAAACCCATTATGTGCGGAGTCTGCTGCATCAGGCCCGTGTTGCCTCAGTTCCTTGCAAACTCCCTCCAGATGTTAGAGCAACCTCCTGGTTCATAAAACTAATCAGAGTCCTCGCTGAAGCACATTCCCCCTGCACAGGCTCCAACTGTTGCTTTTTGTGCTTGAGTGGCCGATTCCCCCCTCTCCCCTGCCTCTGGTGTGCTGCCTGGCACAGGTAACAAATGCTTCGGCACTGACCCGTGCTGGTGTGAAGGCCCCTGGGTTCCATTAAATGGAGCAAAAGGCAGTAAATAAACCGCATGGGCCGGGGCATTAAATCACTCAGGGCGGGGAAGAATCAGATGCCGAGGAGGTTTGGGTTGGAGGTGGGCCGTGTGCACTTGCGCCCACACTGCAACTTAACACCCCTGCTGCAACTTAATGACAATTGCAATCAGGCAGGGTGATGTCCCCTTTCTTCCTTCCACTCCCGCTCTTTTTACATTCCCAGCGCTCTCCCCAGTAAATTAAAGCCTTTTTCCCCCTGCCCCTGCGGCCCCCTCCCTCCTTTTCCTATTTTGTTTTACTGCCTTCATGCTGTTCTTCCTTATTTCCAGCATTTTATTTCAAGGAGAGGGTTTGAAGTGCTCTCAGCCCATCTGCTGGTTTGGTTTAGAAGAAGGACTGGAAAGAGACAAGGGCTTTTGGAAGTCATGAAGTATTTATAGCATATTTGTTCTTTCACATTGGCACTAAACTTTGTTTATAGAATCACCTGCAGTAGAACCTGAGCCAGGGGACCACAGCTCACTTGATCTAAAATTGGCTTTATTTCTTGGGTTTCTTAACAGAGACCACATGTGTGTGTCCAGTGCAGGCTAAGGTGTGTTTGATGCTCACAGACATGTCGAAAGCACAAACGCAAAGTGCCCATGAGTGCCTCTGTGTGTGTGTAAAGGGCTCGGAGTGTGCCCTTATGAAGCATTCTTATAGATCACATGTGTATGAAGAATAAGAAGTGGGTTGTACGTGTGTGTTACCACTGTCTAAAAAATAAAGTTTCCCAAGAGAAAACTTGAATGAAAAAATTTTCATTACAATTTCTCCAGTAGGTTTTCATTTTCTCCAAACCGTATTTTTGTCTTGGGTTGGCCCGTTAAAACACAATGCTCATTTTTGTTTTCATTCTGCTTTAAATATTTTTTTTTCAAAACAAAACAACAATTTAAATTGAAACCGAAACATATCTGTCATTTTAAATTGTTATTTTGACGTAAAAGCGTTTCATTTATTTTTCTAGCCAAAAAAATGGACATTTTAATTTGAACCCAAACAAAATTTTTCATTTACTTTCAAAGTATCAATTACAAATGAAAATATTTTCGTTGCTTCTACTCAGAAAGTCAGACTGTTTTGTGCTTCCAAAATTGTAGGCGCGCGGCTTTGCAGGGTTTGTGTGTGCATAATTGTGGTGGTGTGACTATTGTGCAGGATGCCTGTTGAGTATTTGCAGGTGTTACACATCCATACTTCTGCAGAATGGGCCCTCATCCGTAGAGTTTGTACATCTACGTTTGCACAGCGGTGGTAAGATATGCACACATATGTTGAGTCCGTGCCAGTAATATCTACTTGTATTTATGTTTTTAGGTTTTCCTTGTGAATGTGCTTTTAATGTTCATGGGGTTGTTGCAGCACTGCCAACAGTGTTAAAAATAACAGAGCAAGACTGAGTAAGTAACTCATAAGTTTTGAGAAACTGATAGATTTTGGTTTCTTTTGACCACTTTCCCCCTTTTTTTTTTAGCCTGTTGGATTCATGTTTTCAATCTGATCTTTACAGCTTTGATGACAGAAAAGCAATGTTTTCATTGTAAAAGTAGATTTCTGATTCTGCAGTGATCAGTTTAAGAAGAGGCATGAAGAAGATAAGCAGGACCCACATTAAATTTTGGGAGCTGGTAAAAAGAGTTTCTGTTTCTGTTTGCAGAGTAAAAAACTGGGTATGTGCTTGTAATAACAATACCATGTACTCATGCTTTGTGTTTGCATGCATCCATAGGTTAGCTAAATGTTTATACGTTTTTGCCTCATGTTGGTGGGTACAATGTATAATTTTAGCCATGTTGAAGTTTAGCTTCTAGTCTAAATCAGACATTTAAGTACTTCACAGTAAGTAGAGAGAGCCTTTCTAAGCAAGGAAGTCATCCTCTCCTAAGATTCGTCTCCTCTAATGGTGGGGGGATTTTGGGCATGTATTTGGGCTGGCCATCTGATTTTTTGGTATGCTGGCTGTGTGTGTTCAGGATGTGTGTTTGCTTGTGATTTGTATTTATGTTGGAGTTTACATGGCAGTTCTGTTTCTATGTGCAAATTGCATTTCTGCAATGTCTGTGCCTATATTTATCTGTGTGAAAAGCAGTCAGCAGGAGTTTCTGCGGAGTGCACTGTAAGTATGAAATACTTCACTCGTCCTTTAGCCTGGATCAGACAATTCTGCTATGTTCTGCTTACCTGAAATATTTCAGAGCAGCTTGGTACAGTGTGAGGCTAAATGCCCGTGTGATAACTTAGCCTGATAACCTTTTCCCAGAGCTAAGCTCCCAGAAAGTCCCCATTTCACACAGTGCCCTACAGGTTTCTTGCTGCCCTGTTCCTGCCTGGCCCCAAAGGCAGGAGCCAGCTGAGGAGAGGGAGCAGGGCTCAAAGAGCGTTGATTATGTTCATGAGGCTACCAACCTGCAGTCTCCGCCAGGCAATTTACCATGAAGAAGGAATGCAGAATCATAACAGCATTGATCCATTGGAAGTGCTTTCGTTTGGGAAACTGTGATCTGATATGTCTGCACTGGAGGATATGAAAACACAGTGCTCTCTCATTTTGTGTAAAAATGCCATTTTCTCTCTGACAAATGTTAACATTTCAGGTTTTAAGCTGGGATGAAATAAGAAGGTGAGATGTTAGAATTTCCTGTTGGATAAATATTCTGAATTTTGCTTAGTTTTGCATTTACAGGTAGTCTGTGTGTTTGAATAGGTGTATGAATATTCTATATTTAATGGGAGCACTTGTGGTCAACACAGTGAATGCTTTCTGTGAACTGAATAAAAGGTATGAAGGGAGAATGTGTCTAGTTACACACCTAAGCACTTTCTAGTTTGTAAATATTCACATTAGCATTTTAGGGATCGGATCCTAAGGAGACAAGGATGAGTCTTCTGACTTCAGCTGCCTCTTGATTCCTGCCAGGATGGATCGTGGCCTGGAAAACATGCTTACTATGAGAGATTAGAGGGGATCTGTTTGTTTCACTTGTAAAAGAGCTTGAGAAACAATTCAATCATGTTCTATAATTGCTTATGTGAAGAGGACATATCTGATATTACAGGGCTCTTCGGTCCAGCAGACAAAGGTATAACAAGATTTGACTGCCAAACCATTCAAATCTATTATAAAGTACAGCTCTTCAGTAAGGTTTTTTTTTAAGTGGATGTATTTAGCTTTGGGATAGAGAAGGTAAATTCTGCTTTCCTCTGAACCTTTAAAACAAGACTGTATGATTCCCTAGAAGATGTGACTCTGAGCTGTTGAGTCAAATTACTGAGGAAGACTGGTGGTGCTTGCTGAGCCAGTGAGGACTCAAAAGATATGGGGACGATTATCAGACATATAACCCCAGTAAGAGCCAGAGGAGTCTTCATAACTGGTTAACAATCATCTGCTCAAGATTACCTTTTGCATTGAAGGAAGAACTGATTATCTGTTGCATCAAGTGAAGAGCTGCCCCTTGCCCCTCTGTGCATGCATGCACACATGTGCATCCATGCTATTTATCCTGGGCTGTGACGTGTGCTTGGTGTTTGCTGCCGGGAGCCTGGGGCATATTTTTCGGGGTGCTCCCATGCACTCCCAGCATGTCAGTGACAGGGAGTGGAGCAGAGATTTATGCAGTGCCTCCAGGAATCCCCAGCGGGGCCCCTCTGGTGAACTTTGGCTCCCCGGCTTGCTGCCAAGCATTAACTACAATACTCACACTTGTTTTTAACAACAGCATGCAGGTTGTATTTCACCAATTGCTATTTTGGTTTGGGAGTTATGGCAGAAATGTCTCTGGGTTCTTGGCTGGTATAAGCAGAGCAGGAGATTTACTCTTATTGTGTAATGTCACCTTTCAGTCAGTGCTTGGGACGAAAATTATGGAGTGTCATTTGCTCTCTTTATTAAATTTCAAGGGCATGCACCTCTTGTGTGGGAGAAATATCTGGGGAGAAACTTGGCCTGATTCTGTCTAGAAGGGTAGCCTCATCTATTGAACACCTTTTAAAATATGAATTAGTCCTTTTTTCTTTTCTTTTTGTCAGTAAGTTTGGAACAGAGGCAGCAGCAGTTACCATCTTCCAAACTGCTGCCTGTGATGATAGATGAGTTTGACCCTGGTAGCACAGAGAGATACTGGACTCAGCACAACACAGATGTTGCAATGCGGCCAAATTAAGCTTTAGTGGGAATGTGCAAGTTGGGTCTTAGTCAGAGTATCTCATGCCTGCCTGCTCGCTGAAAAGCAAGAGCGAAATATTAGCAGCTGACCTGGTGGGATATACACTTGCCCAAAATATTCTGTTACTGGCTGCAGATGAACCAGCATCTGATCTGCTGTGTGACTTTCCCCAGGATCTCACAGCTGTGGGGTGGGGAGGCAAAGCAGTCCTCCAAAAGAAATATTGATTTCTTCAACCTTCATTTCCCATTTCTCCATTAATCATGGCACAAGAGATAAACAAGAGATATGATTGCAGGTCATGCTTATTTCTGGTTCAGTATACCACAGGAAACAAAACTGAACATTACACTGTGAAAAATACTCCTGGGAGCTTTGGGGATAAAATAGAAGCAGGTTGCTTAATTAATTATTAATATGGAGATTGTTACTGTGGTTATGACATGAATTTCCAGTCTACACAGCTAGAAATATTGACTGAAGTTATTCCTCTAAACCAACACACAAATAAAACTTAACAAGGAAGTGTTGAGAGAATCCCAGCTATAGATGGCAAAAGCTGTCTCTACGTGAAGATCCTGTACAACATTTTCAGCTTAATAGCTGGAAAGAGAAAAAACAGGAAATCGGCAAAGACTCGAGTATGGATACAAGAAAAAGAGTATGAGAAAAAAATTTCTCAATAATGGCTTCGTGTTGCAGGATGACAAGCATGAAATTTAGTAAAGATGACAAAAAAGTGAAGGATGAAGGGATTAGTACTCTTTAGTTTATTTATTATATCACACTCTCTATAATCTTGAGATTGTAATCAACATGTTCTTGATCTTAACATGATAGTATAAACCAGAATTAGGAAGTTAAAGGAGACAAATATATCTTGCCATCTTTCTTAGAAATAATATTAATTTTTATCTAGCTGAAAATAAAGAAGAAAGAATATAGAGCCCGAGATTTTCCCCAGTAGAGGAGTGCAGTGTTGGGAATATCAGTCAGAACCTCCTGATAGGATATATCTGAATTGCAACAGGAGGGCAGAGGAGATCTAAAAATTGCCTGAAAACAAATTCTTCCTTGTGGCCAACAAAGGGGACAAACTGTAAACAAATATAGTTTCTGGAGGGTGCAAGTTAAAACTAGATTGGATTGCCAAGCACAGAACTCTGTTAGACAGTGTGTAAATAAAAAAAATACAAATAAGAATGCGCTAGCAGATATACATTCTTTTTTTTTTTTAA
Organism: Melozone crissalis; assembly: GCF_028551555.1. Taxonomy (NCBI): domain Eukaryota; kingdom Metazoa; phylum Chordata; class Aves; order Passeriformes; family Passerellidae; genus Melozone; species Melozone crissalis. The sequence continues at coordinate 14,162,685 of NW_026535786.1, read as the reverse complement.
TGTTACTTGTCTGTTATGTGACTTTGCCACTCAGCATATGTGAAAATAAAACTGAAGGAGATTTAATTCTTATACACTCCGAACAATTTTATGTACATTCCTCTTTTAAAAAAACTCTCTTACTAAAGTGAGTGCTTGTGGAGGGTAGATGTATTTTCTGTTTGTACAATAAAAAAGTGTATCTACTCCAGGCACCAGGAAGGACAATTTCCACTCATGCTCGACAAAATGAGAGTAGCTTTGAATATACCTTTTTGTGTTTTGGTTTGGTTTTTTTACTGCTAAAACGTATGCATGGCTTAAAGCCGCTACACAAACAGCAAAACTATTTCACATAAAAGTCCCAAATACAAAATTGTTTCACCTTCAAGTGAATAACAGTGGGATGTTTTACAGTTTTTAATGTTTGTACACCTTCTTCTATTTCTCCCCAAAAATTTTTTTTTGCTGTTTTTAATTTGGGTCACTGAAAACAAACAACATTGAGAATGTCAATGCTTATATTTCACCTTTTAGTTTCTAATTTTGATTCATATGACTTTTTAGGATAATGTAAAATTAGAAAAACTGGTTTGAGGAGGAAAATGATTGAAACTGAAACTGCTAACATGCAACTTCATCAGCTTTGAAAAAGAGCAGTTAAATTGCAGATTTCTTTCTTGTAAATTTTCCAGTGCTGTGAAGAATTTGAAAAGAAAGAAATTTTGAAGAAAAAATACACACCAAGAAAAAAAGCTGAAAAACATGAATACCAACAACATTTTAAATACAGTCCACTCTGTTGTAACTCATATTCCAAGGGTTTGAAATGTTTTGGTTTGAAACATTTGGTCAGACAGCAGAGAAAAATGCTTTTAAAGAAAGTTCTGCTGGTAAAAAAGAGTTTTTTTTGTGCAACACAAATTTTCAATAGAAATTTCTGACTGACAAGAATTTTGCGCCATTTTTAAAATAGATAAGGCAAACCAGAAGATGATATATCATTCCAAAATTTGTGTTTTAAAAGCAGTACCCACCTAGATTCCCGAAAGGGAATGGAATGTGTGAGAATTGGGTTTGGTTACTCTAGGACAGGTTTTTTTCATGGGCTCATAAGACACCTCTGAGCGGGCAGAGATCCACTGTGGTCTGACGCGACGGCGCTCTCGCATTATCCGCTCCTGGGGAGCCCGCTCCACTGTTTTTCTTCTTTCTCCACTTTCTTCTTTCTCACTCTCCTGCCAGGTTTTCCCTTTCAGTCTTCCTTCTTGTGAGGTGGGTATGAAAAAGCTTAGTGTACAAAAACTCACATAATGGTACTCTGAGGGCAAATTCTGTCCTTGCTTCCCTAGGCAGCTTGAAGTTGCCTAGAAAATAAGAAAACAGTGCAGATTTGGTCTCTAACAGTAATTTTTATCGCTGCTATTTAGGAAATGGTTCTGGAGTTTCTATTTGGCAGCTCTCTTTTACATTCATCAGCAATGCAGCATAACCATACCATCAGCACTAAGTACAAATTCTCACACCCTGCTGGGGACTCAGGACAAGCCTCCCACAAATAGCTTTCCATTTCCATCCTGAATTCAGCATTAGCCAATTTAGAGGCAATATACGGCTCTAGGAATAGGTTATCATGTACAGTATGCACAAGACAGCTCTCCCCTAATCTCATCTAATTGGCAACAGAAGTGGCTGTCATTAGGCACAGAGTGTGAGAGGCATTAGAGTCATTAGCGTTTTTGCAGGCTATGGGAAGGTCAAACATTTGGGGAGATTCAGACACCTTCCCTAGGAAGATTGCTGTAGTCCTGAATTACTGCTTCCACTAAGTGTATTCCTGCAGAGAATTACACACTTGCCCTAGTAAAAAGTATGAGAAAATAGAGTTTTGGCTCACACAGATAATAGCTTTGGGACATGTGGAAAATGCAGTATCTGTTTAATTTTTTGATGTAGAAATTCAGTAAGTCAGGACTCACTACTCTGCCTATGAAATGTAGATATTCCTGTGAAATAATATGCTAGGAAATGCTGATTTCTGATAAATAAAAACATTTCATTTTGACACAATCTTTTAAAAATATTGACATAGACACTGCAAAGAAAAACTTTACAGGAAGTAGATTCAAGGTCACACCCCAAGGCTTCATTCAGGGGAACCTGGTCTTTTGATAGTGTAGGTTATCTCCTCCAGCTTTATCTCTGAAACAAAACTTCCATGAAATTATCACAGACTTGTAAAACAATTCTGCTGCAACAAAATTAATTCCCCAATAGTAAAGAATTCTGTTCGACACCTTCAACGAGTGACAGTGCAATTTGAGCTGTAGTTCTGGTACCCAGACGGGGATAAAATGCTGACTTGGCTTTTGAGAGAGGCCCCAGGACTGCAGAAAGTAATTTCCAGCAGAGACTGGAAATTACCCGGCAGAGACGGTTTCTGTGTACTTAGTCAGAGAAGGTTTTGTTTGTTGGGCTGGCGGAACTCCTGCCGCAGGTCGAGGGGGTTGATACTGCATTGCCCCATGGGGCAGTACCAAGGACCCCTTCCCACAGGCCTGACCAGGGCCTGGGAGGTGTCACAGCCAAATCTGCTCTAGCTCAGGGCCATGGCTCATCTCCTCATCTTCCAGGCACTGACAGCAGCACTGACTGTTGGCAGATGTCCCTCCTGCTCCTCTGAGCATCCTGCCCAGCCAACTTCCCGGGTCACCCCAACCTCCCCATCCTTGCCCCATGAGGCGTCTCTTCACCAGGCCTGCAGAAAACTCCTTGTCGCTTCGGTTCTATTTAAGTGGAGACTGTCTCACCACAAACACCTCATTTCTGCCTTTCCTTTCTCTGGATAATTCAGAATTCATGCAGGGTTGTGGTTCGAGGAAAATCCAAGTCCAGGCAGAGTGCTTGGTTAGGCTGTGGCTCAGGCAGGCAGTCTTCACTCAGCAGTAGCATTTCGTCTTCCAGGCCACGGCGCCTTCACAGAAGCAGAGAAAAATGTGTTTTTATGTGAACATAGCATTCCTCTGCCATGTTTTTTTTTGCACCAAGCTTTTTCGTATCACAGGCTGTGAACAGAAATGGCCAGGGAGTTCAGTTTCTGCTACCAGTAAAGGTTTGCAGCTGCTCACCCTTCCTCCACGTCCCATTGCCTGAAGCTCCTGTAGGGCTCTGTGCTTTACAGATGAGATGGCAGTAGAGGAAAAGTCACTGCAGGTACCAAGATGTTATTGAAGAGGTATAAGCTGTAAAACTTATACAGTTCCCTGGAGCACAAGCAGGTGATGGTGCTAGAGCACATAATGTGGGTTGGAGCCATCATGGGAGATAGCTCTGGTCTTGTTGCAAAATTAGCCTGCAGATGATAAAAACAGCAACATCAACAGCAGCAATTGGGGTTGAGAGAGATCACATCTTGGACAAATGCTGTTGTACTGTGGTTGTAGGATGCCACAGGACCTTACTGAAGGCAGAGGCAATGGGAGTGCTAAAAAAATATAATGAATGTACAGTTGGTGTATTGCTGTGTAAGACAGGTGAGCAGCAGGGGACTGGCATTATTCTATATCAAGCCTCCCAATGCCATTCCCTTAACATGGAAATAACAAAGTACCAGTGAGCTCCTGGTTTCTGATCAGTTTGCCTCCAAAAATACCTCCCATGAAATCCTCAATCATGGCAAGCAATTTTGACTTTAATATATCAACTTCTAGCTTTTTTCCCTCCATTTTTAGATGACTTTAAAAATAAATCATGAAGTGCTGCTTGGCCAGCACATTTGAGTAGTTAACTAGAAAATCAGCCATAGGTGATGAGAGCAATCAGTGCCATACTGAAGATAAAATAGATGGATTTTTTTCCCCTGGTGCTGGCTAACAAAACTTCTCATTAAAATCTCATATTAAAAATGCTTAAAGATGCATATCAATGGTGGGGCAAAAAAAGGCGCAAGTAGTGTTCATTGGAAAGGAAGCTAGCTAATTATGGGAATGCCCACAGAGGTTGATGGCTGCCCTGGGAGGTGAGACAGAGCACACAGCTCTGCTGCAGATGTCTTTCAAGCCTGGAGCATGGTTTCTACACTTGCTTTACAAGCAGGCATTGAGCCAGACCTGCTTCATCCCTACAGAACCGGAGCTGCCTTGTCTTTTTCCTCATATCCCATCAGCTATTAGCCCTGGTTCCTTTGCCTGTCTGCTTGTGAGGATACACAGACCCAGAGAGTAGCACAAGGAGGGGTGGGATGGGAAGTGGACTTTGCAGCTGGCAACGGGGCAGCTGTTTCTGCAGCAGTGACAGCATAGGCCTTTTGCTTAAAGAGCCCAGAGCAGGTTGATGGTGCCATTCCAGGCTACAACTAAACCTAAAACACAGTAGTCAGGAAAGGTGTTTTTGGGGGGCCTGTTTCCTCCTCCACACCATAAACATTTTCCCATTTCTGTGCTCCTCTGTTGCTTTTACACCTCTCTTGAGCTAGTTTGTAGTTTGATTCCATGGTGTTTAAGCACCAGAATACTGATGTTACAGCTGGGCTAGTTGTGTGAATCAGCCTTCAGTGGGATCAGGTAAGGACCAGGACAGGAGTAGGTGACAAGGTGTTGGGACTGGAGCAGTCAGGAAAGGGAACTAGGAGCCAGGAGATGAATGTCTTTCAGTAGCAGCTAGACAGACTGACATGGTCATAGCATGAAGCTGCCTAAATCTCTGATCTCCTGTGTTTTGCATGGAAAATTCTGCTTTTAAGTAAGGTCTTTCTCCATTCACTGATATGCTGAACACCTTCCAGTGTTGCCCATCTCCAACTCTCTTGGCTCCAGAGGAAATTAAGGTGGCATTCTGTTTTGCTACTGTGTCTGCACGGCGAGAAAAATAGCTACTGGGGATGGTGTAGGTGGAGTTAATACTTTGTGAGGCAGGGGAATGGAGAAGATGACCTCTAGAGATCCCTTTTGGGACAATTTTTTGAATTTTCTGGGTGTGAGGGGTAAAATGATGAGCTGAGAATAGAAGACCTTGAGTCTATTCTGATGTTTGATTTCTATGACATTGCAATTAGCTTTTATTTGTAGGAAGTGACCTATTGGCAGCAATTCATTGTATAGCTTAAAGTGTCTGGCAGAAAGAACTTTAACAAATATGGTGCTTCAGGAATTGCTTTAAACAGCCAAGAATGGTGTATTCTAATCCCCAGAAATAATTGCAAGTGGATGAAGTAACATGTAAAAACTAAAAGCAGTTCTCTTTTTAAAAAAGGAGTCCTTTATGAGTTTTTTCTTTAAAGGATACAGATAATTGTGTTGTACAGTGTACTTTCCCTGGGTGCACAAAGCACTGGCCTAGGTGGAGAAGACACTGAAATCAGATGTTGCTAAGAGGTTGCCCAGAGACTTCAGTGCAGTACAATCCTGCTGTCATGCAAAATGAGCAGAGTTTGATCAACTCTCAGTTCCTAATAGCTTGCCATGCAGCCGAACACACTGGAGGAAGGAGAATAAGGGGAGAAAGAACGGGACTTTGTGCTAATCTGGATGCATTTGTAATCTGAAAAATATCCTGAAGAACAACAGTTCCCCCCAGCTGCCCTGGGGGTTGTTGCTGGCCATTTGTGATGGGTGACAAAGTAGACATGGAACCGGAAGTGAGATCTTCCTCTGAATCTGGATCAGGGTTTAAGGAAATAGGCAACTTCCTGCTTAAGGTTTGGATTTCTAAGAACATGCTTGAATGTGAGGTTGGCATTGATTTGATTATTTCAGTACAGTTAAATTGGTGGAGCATTCTATGGCTGTAGATGCAGTTACTCCAGTATAACTCTATCATATGTGGTAGTTTATATCACAGTTGCACAGTTTGTCCTCACACAACACATGATCAGCGGTGTAAGGCATTGGTGTAGCTGTCTGCTCTATAGGGACCATATCTCAGCTGCTGTGAAATCTGTTTGTTGCAGAAGGACTGAAGAGTGCCAGGAGGCAGGACTTTGTACTGGATCTCATTTCTCCTACTGGAGAAGTCAGTCAGATCATATGCACAGAGATCATGGGAGCACAGAGCTGGGGAAATCACAAGGTAACCAAGAAATAGATGTATTGTAGATTACTGAATAATATTTTTCCTGCAGGTTCCGCTGGTCCTTGGCAGCTGGTAAATAATAAAGTGTGTTTATCCTGCTGATATAAATCAGAGCAGAAAGGAGCCCCAGGATTCTGCCAGAATATGCTGTGTGTTCCTATGGGAATCTGTCCCAGCATTGCTTTCATTTGAATCCTCCTTTGTTTATTTTGCAAAACAGAAAAATTATTCTGAAGGACTTTTGGCTTCTCCAACTCCTGCCTTGGATATTCCAGCTTCCAATGAAAATCAGACACCCTCTGGCTCCAGACTAGTAACTCCCCACTGTTTTCTCTAACCACTAAGAGGTCTAGCACATACAATTTTGAACTGAGTATCTAAACACAAAGAAACTTAGAATTCTGTGACAGACTACAAGTTGTGTTTTTTAATCACAGTTATAATTTTTGTATCCTGTTACTCATTAGATGCGTGGAAACTTCCATTTAGGCTTCAGAAAAGAGTTAAAAATTGTTAAGTGTAATGGGTCTCCACATAGCATGTAAGACATTTGAACTCTACTGGCAATAAAAAGCAAGATGAAGTACTTTTTAGACTGGTAACTGTTGTCATTATAGGCCAAAAATCAAGGCACTGAATTACCATTGAGAATAAATTTGTGCATCAGCAAAAAAGCTCTCCTACTGACCTCCAAAGGGATGTAGATTAAAATGAGGTCAACTGGGAATCATTTGAAGAGGGCATCTATTTTTTTTTTGTAAGAAAAGAAGAGCATTGGGAACTAAAAAAGAAAACTCTGGTCTCCACCTAGATTTCTCAAGCAAACATGTGCCAGCAACCATAGGAGGTGCAATCCAGATTTTCTGATTCACCTGTATGTCTGACACATCCTTGCATGTCTGGAACCTCTTAGTATTGCTTGCCAGGACTGAAAGTTTTAAAAAAGAAAAGTCAGAGGAAGAGACTGCAAAAAGCAGGGAAAGGCAAGGAGAAACTGTAGCCAAGCAATTTCCTTTTCATCATCTTTCATGGTATTTTTGGGTCAGTATCCTTCCACTTAAGGGAAAGAGGAGCTGTCAAAGCAGAGGAAATGTCCCAGCCATTTCAGTCTGGTGGTGGTGTTGGCTGACCATTCTGCAGTCTTTTTGACACCCTAGGACAAAGATATCCTGCAGATAATTGAAATCAGAGGTAACTTTTCTTTCCACTGGCCAGAGCCCGGTCAGACTCAAGTTTCCTTATGAGTGTGATCCTTTTTGACACCTCTTTCAATGTAAAAATCCCTCAAATTTCTAGTCAGGCAAAGGCACAAATCCATTGAGTGTCTCCACACAAATCTCTCCATGTCAGCAATTCATGGCACTGCTAGAGAAAAATCATTCTCCCTTCCAATTGAAAATCTCGCGTGTGTCAGCTACACTTCTTTATGTACAGTTAAGTAATACCTTGAATTCAAGTTGACTAAGACTTGCTGTCGAATTCTTTGGGAGAGCATCACCATTCTGCTGGTCACTCAGAGGCCACTCAGGCAGAGCCTGTGACTCATGAATCTTGTTTAGACCACGCACACACTTTGCACAGTGCAATGGGGATTTGAGCTTCCATGTACACAGATAAACTCATCCCAGTTCTGTCAGTTTGCATTTCTGTGTTCACAGACTGCCACTGTGATCATGTCACTTTTTGTTTGCAACCTTCCCCTCCTTCTTCTGTACCTCCTGCATTAAATCATAGAATCATTAAGGTTGGAATCAAGTCCAACTTCTGACCAATCACTGCCATATCAACTAAGCCACAGCACTCAGTGCTACGTCCAGTCATTTCTTGAACACTTTCAGGGATGATGATTTCACCACCTCCCTGGGTAGCCTGTTCCACTACTTTGCAATCCTTTCTGTAGAAATTCCTCATGATGTCCAACGTGAACCTTTCCTAGCACAGCTTGAAGCCATTTCCTTGTCCTGTCACTGGTTGCTAGGATCAGAGACCAACTCCCACCTGCCTACAACCTCCTTTCAGGGCGTTGTGGTGTGCAATAAGGTCCCCCCAAGCCTTCTTCTCTCCAGACCAAACCCCAGCTCCCTCAGCCCCTCTTCACAGGTCTTGTGCTCCAGATCTTTCACTATTTTTGCTGTCCTTCTCTAAAAGGACAGTGTCTATTCATTCCAGCATATCAATGCTTTTGCAATGAGGCTCCAGAACTGGACACAGCACTCCAAGTGTGGCCTCACCAGTGCAGAATACAAGAGGACAATCCCTGCCCTGCTCCTCCTGGCCACACTATGGCTGATCCAGGCCAGGTGCCATTGGCCTTTGTGGCCACCTGAGCACAGCTGGCTCATGTACAGCTGCTGTCACCAGCACCCCCAGGTCCTTTTCCTCTGGGCAGCTTCCCAGCCACTCTGCCCCAGCCTGTGCTGCTGCCTGCGGTTGGAACTGGTCTATCCTTTCTAGCTGTCTGCAGTCAGTTCTTACACTACCCGTCAACTCTCATTCACTTGGAAGCTATTGGCTCTTTGGCCAGACTATGGTGCCATACCATAGTGCCTGTATGTTACATTTTCACATCTAATGACCACATTTTCTCCTTTTTTGCCTCTTATTCCTGGAGGCGTTCCCTGTAATAGGAGAAAAAATCTGTTCCACCACTCTCTTTCAGGCTTCACTGGCTGGAAAAACTGTGATGGAAGTGTTTTTGTGGTTGCTGGCATGTGCCAGCTCGCTGCAACTGGAAGGTTGTGCAAGTCCCGTGAGGGTCAGCCTGCCAGGAGAATGTCCCCAGCAGGGGCTCCGTGCCCCTTCTCACTCAACGTTGCAACAGTTCCGGTTTTTGTTCTGGCTGGACTGTCACCAAGTGCTGAGACGCAAATTCCTCCGCAAATAAAATGTCTCTCTTGGCTCAGTTCTCTTTCCAATTGTTTTCCTTCCAGCGATGCCCATGGTGACAATGGTTAGGTTGCAGCACATCGCACTGACCAGGGCTGTCTCTCTGTGTCTGTGTGCTCATTCATCTGTCTCTAGCTGCCCATTGTGTTTTGCCTTATGATGGCTTTGAAGGGCGGAACTGTGTTTTCCTTTTGTCCTCAGACCTATGGGACTTTGGTTGAAAAACAGACATCTTATGCCCTATGGTAACACAAGCAAGAAACAATGGGATTTTTTTTTCAGTAAGAGGACAAATGTTAAGTTCTTACTCAGAGAAACCTCCATTAGCTGTAGTGCTGCTGAACACTCTTTGAGTAGAAACATAGGAAGAAGATAGGGATTTGGTTCAAGAGAAAATAAATTAAAATGCACACTGTCCTCAGCCTTCTGCATATTGCAAAGCTTACAATCTCCATACTAGTATGATGAAGAGACCTTTCTTAGCACATTGCAGGCCACAGTCAGACACAGAGCTGGTCTGCTCATGGGGAGTAAGTGGAAATAAACTGGATAGTTTCAGTTTGGTTTGTACAAGGTGTACACCAGGGCTATATGTCCTGATGATCCTTCTGCCCAGTCAAGATGAACCAGGCTATCAGTCTTCTGTGTTCTCAGGAACAGAAAATGAGAGCAATAGACAATGTCAATCCTTAAAAATAAAATGAGCAGTGAATGGGAGTGGTATGCATACTACTGCCCAAAATGCCTGGGGGAAATTCTCACAGGCCTGTGCTGCCCTTTAGACTGTGCCTTGGCTTTCTCCATGAGGGTCTAGCTGGTTTGGGGAAGCTGTGTCAGTGTGTGTACCAAAATTCAACATTATAGATGATTGTTGACTAACCCTTGAGCCCTAGTTAGTTTATTAGTAGAGAAACAGTTTATGTACTATAAGTGTGCAAATAGAAAAGGTAAGGATTCAAAAGAAACTGCAAATGCACAGGCAAGATGTGTGCATGAAAACCCGAACACCATAGATTGGAGCCTGGATAAATGGATTAATTAAATAACTGGTTTTGCAATTCAGAGCATCCCCATGCCCTGTCCAAGACAGGAATGCAGCTCTCCTATGTGCTTCATAAATCAGTAGAATTGGATATCCCTTGTATGTGACATCTAACTGCCTGATTATTTATTTTATTTTATTATTTTATTTCATTATTTTATTTATTTTACAAAAGGGTTAAGAAGCAAAGGGATAAATGAGCAAATTAAAATGAGCATAAAAAATTTATGCTCAGTTTTGAGTATAAGGAGGAAACAATTCTGTACTTTTGGAGGCTGGGACCTATTAATGAAGAGATTTCTCAAATTAGAAATTTAATGACTTGAGAATGCAGATTATCTCCCTTAAAGCTTTAAAGCTTACTCTGAAAGAGCTTTTATTTCATGTATCCCTGAAAAAGGCAATGGGGTACAAATTCAGTGACTGGCAAGGTTAATACAGGTCAGTATAATTGTAACTATGCTAAGTGTTGATTGCTAGCATAGTTACAAAGGAAATAATTTTCTTTCAGTATTTGCAAGTAGAGAGAAACTTAAAGTTAGATTTAATTCAAGTTTACCAGAAGGTGGAGCTGGATAGTAAATCTAAACAACAATAGCTTGAAATGAGTACATTCCAAGCATTATTCCAGTACAGAAAAATGAATTTTGTTGATGTACCAGTAGTGTCTATCCACTGCAATTCATACACTAAACTGGCACCTATTACCTGAACGGAGCTCCAAGGATCAGAGCAGCCACAAAAGTGCACATTTTTCTATATTGCTGGTAATATGAAAAAAAGATGGCAGAAGTATGGTTTGAAAATAAAGAAAATGAAATTCTAATTTTAACTCCAATCCTCCAAAGTGTTGAAGTATATGCTTATACAGGTAAAAACCACAAAATCTTAAATTGAGGCTGCAGGGGAAAGTAAACCTCAGACACTGAAACACATATCTCAAGATAAATAGCCTTATCAGACTTATCACGGGCTATCTCTTATCTCTTGAAATTATATGCTGGTATATTTCACATTTCTATACTCCTTTCCCCTGTAAATTGCCATATTTCTATACAAATATTTCTTTGAACAGATGAGGTAGACATTTAACTTAATCTTCTTGTCCTGATTCATGAAAAATCTTTTTGAAAGAGCATCCTTCACTTTGGATGGCCAGACTGTCTTTCCAGGACCTTCCCAAAGGTAGGCTTATTATTTCTTACAAACTGTCCTTGCTGCAGGCATTCTAGTAGAGTCTGGAGATGGAGTTGTGATAACATGAAAGACCCATCCTCCTTTTGAAGCTGTCTTTCCCCAATGGAAAGCTTTTTTTGGCTGAGTTATGCATATTTTGCCAATGTCACAGTGTCAAACTCAGCTTGGGAAGTGTTCAGCTGGAGCATTTGCCACAGGCCAGGGCAGAATGTATTGAACTCTTGGGTTTGTCAGTGAAATATCATTTGAACAGGTTTAAGGGACAGGTGCATGTTCTGGCCTCCTCTTTTTGGAAAGATTTCCTTAACCACTCAGTGTTGCCCAGTGGTGCTGGACATCAGAGCAGCCCATGATGTGCCCTTTGTTAGTGGTATTTGCAGTGTTGGTTATCACTACCCATCTTTTGCAGTGCTGGTTATCACTACCCATCAAAGACACCAGGTAAACACCAGCATCAGTCACAGATGAAGCCCAGAGTCAGGAGGATTGCAGGTCAGATGACACTGAGGTGTCCTCACAACGGTCCTGTGCTCTTTCTTCAGCTCAGATGCAGATCACAATGGAAGCTAGTTTGGATAAGGAGATATCTGGAAAATAACAAAGAATTGGCACCAGGCTCAGGGCCCGCATTCACTCCATTCTGACTTCAGTCCATCTCAGAATAAAGAGCTGTAAAAAACAGGCAAAAGATATTTGCAGTGATCGTTCAGGAAAGTGATTTTCCACAGGCAGAAATAATATGGTAAACCTTTTCAGGGGAAGAAATAATAAACACAGAGCTCCATTGTGTTCCATCATAACTGACACAAGGCTCACATGATTAATGATTAATGCCAGGACAGTAAAGCCCTCCCAAATATGCCTTCCAAAGAAGGAGGAAGGCAGAGGGTTTAGGTCTTCAGCTGAGGTATCTGAATTAATTTAAATATGATTGTATCTCACATGCTTGGTCTTAATTGTCTCCTCCTGAAAATTCAATACCTGCATTCATGCTCCTGGGCTCCAGGGATTCCGGAGCACCACACTGTCCCCACTGAAAGGAAATGAAAAATCGGCTGATGCTAACCAGACCCCTTCAGCAACTTTACCCATTTAAGTGCTGTATCCTGCAGAGTGATTAATGATTTTTTTCCTTCTACATTTAACAGCAAAGAAACAGGGGAAGAAAGAATGTGCGCTGTCGCCCACCTTCTAGCCAATAGACTACAAAGGCATAGCTTGCCAGGGTATTCACTTTCCTCCTGAGTGTGATTTATTTTTCATGTGTATCTGATGTTGCCTCTTCCTTGGATGTGGTTGGAACCTGCAGCATCTTATCAGCAAAAGGTTTGGCTCACTCTTGTATGTGACTAGCATTGTGCTTTCTTTGGGCCTTTTTAAAACTGCAACCTGAACCTGTTCACCAACCCTTTATTAACATGTGTTTTATGGTACAGGTGTAATAATTAATCCAAATGGTTAGCAGATGTGGCTGTCTATCTCTGGGCATATCAGTTCCTACACACCACCCCTTAATCAAGCAGTGCCCAAGCAATGCCAAAGAAAATGAAAGAAAATAAATTCCACCAAGATATTTATGACGGCCACCTGGATAGGGAAATACCTTGGCCTTTGCTGGTCCCCTGCTCCAGGTGGCTACAAAAGACTGAAGTCCCTCACTATATACGAGTCAAATCAATCTTGCAGGGAGCTGAAAATGAAAAGCTGTGCTTGGCTCCTTAGTTTAACAGTAATGAAATTTTGTACATGTGCTCTGAGGAAGCCTTCCCATTTCACCCTATTTATTTGAAATTTCCCTTCTTTTTACCAGAGCCAGCACCTGATGGACTTCACATAATTCAGGTTGCTGGTTCCTGCCTCTGTTTCTGGCAAGCCAAAGCTAAGGATCTTCTTTGTGTTATCAGCTGGACTCCGGGTGTTGCTTTGCAAATCACCAAGGGAGATGCCAGATTTTTACATTCCTGCCATTTCCACTTTTTTTCCCCAATTATTTATAGTCTTCACATGGGTAATTCCTGGCAGATTTTCATCACATTCAGCTTCCACTAGGACAAAAGGCTTTGCCTGTGAAGGGGTGGTTGTTCCAGCTGCCTCAGAAGGAGCCCATCCCTGGTGGAAGCTGCAGCCTCAACCTCCTTACAGCATCGTGGCAAAATGCACTTCCCACCCCATGGGAAAGTTCCACACATCTGCTGCGTCGCATCCAGGTGCTACCCTCCAACAGCCACCCCCAGAACACCATGGATGAAAACCCAGGTGTCCTGGGCTGCATCAGACACAGAGTGGCCAGCAGATTGAGGTGGGTGATTCTGCCTCTCTGCTTGGCACTTGTGATAACCCAGCTGGATAACCAGCATCCAGCTCTGTGGGCCTCAGCTCAGGAAAGACATGGACCAGCTGCAGCGAGTCCAGAGGGGAGCCACAAAGAAGTATAGAGGGCTGGTGTCCCTGCCATGACAAGGGGGTTGGAACTAGATGGCTCTGAGGTCCCCTCCAACCCCAAGCATTAGATGATTCCATGGGGTGGGGGGATAGGTTGACCCCAGCTGGACATTGGATGCCCCCCAAAACCACTATGTCACTCCCTCTTCAGCCAGATGGGAGAGAGAAAATACAATGGAGGGTTCATGGACTGAGATAAGGACAGGGAGACACCACCCAGCAATTACCATCACAGGGAAAACATCATTCATTTAGGGAAGTTAGTTTAGCTTACTACTAATCAAATCAAGAGTAGAACATCAAGAAATAAAACAAAATCTTAAAAACACCTACTCCCCACCTCTTCCTTCTTCCCAGATTTCGTTTTACTTCTGATTTTGTCCATCTGCTCCCTACAAGCAGCTCAGGAAAATGGGGAGAGGGGATTGAGGTTAAAGAATCATAGAGTGGTGGGAGTTGAAAGGGACCTTAAAGATCATTTAGTTCCAACTCCACTGTCATGGGCCGGAACACCCTCCATTACACCAGACTGCTCAGAGCCACATCTGGCCTGATCCTGAACACTTTGAGGGTTGGAGCAGCCACAGCTTGGGGAGTTCTCAGCCTCTGTGGGCAGGTCGGTCCATCACACATTGTTCTCTGCTGCTTCTTCCTCCTCAGGAGGATGATTCCTCACACTCTCCCTCTGCTCCAGTCACCGGAGACAGTCCTCCACAAACTTCTCTGTGTGAGTCCTTCCTCAAGAAGTGCTCCAGCGTGGGTGCTTTCCACAGGGTGCAGTCCCTTCAGGCACAGAATGCTCCAGCGTGGGTCCCCCTTGGGGTCCAGGTCCTACCAACAAACCTGATGCAATGGAGGCTTTTCTCTCCATTGAATTCTCAGTGAATGAGAAGCAGTCAATGCTGGGGAAAAGCTGTGCATGACAGAAGAAATTATCTGACATCCTTATTAGTAGCTGTCAGTCCTTTTTATCCGCATAACAAAAAAATGAATTTATGAGTGCAGCTACTTCCATCACAGGCATTGCTTAGTGCTTAGCAACTATGATGCCAGGCAACATAGGTAAAACTGTGTGCCAAATGTAAAATATAATTGCATTAAATATAATTAAAACAAAGCTGATAATAGGCATGTACTTTGCACTTTGAACAGGTAAGCTCATTTCCTTATCAACATATATAGGAAAAAAAGGCTAAAAAAAAAGTTGGTTTTTATCTATTTGGCAAATTTTGCCTAATAAGCCTGTATATTGACTGCTGCCATAAATGGAAAGATGAAACAGGTGGATCACTAGAGTGAAGCTTAATGCACTGATGATCCTGGTGCAGTTTAAATATTTATTGAAAACTTATAGGCAAACACAAGGGATATTAAAACCTTTTTCAGTTTGAACTATTACTGTTTAAATTTTCCCACTATTCATTCATGCTAGAGAGAAATTGCTAAACAAAACCAATCACATGATTCATGATTAAATCTGTGAGACTTCCTAGCTATCAGCTTTCCATCAATCAGTCTGAAACTCTATGCCAAGAAGTGTCACAGTCTGCTTAGAACAGCAGTGGGGCTGGCCTCAACCAAATGGCAGCTGCAAAAAACTCCCAAACTATGCTGATTTCGTAATGTATCTCCCCATATTTTCATCCATGCTATGCAAGGTCTGAATGTTGGAATGAATTGTCTTTGATGACATAGAGGTTAATATCCCCAGAAGTCTGGAGTCTCTTCTTCTTAAAGAGGTTTTGGAATATGGATGTGCACAGAAGTGTGTTAAATGGATTATGCTTCCATTATTTTAACTTGTTTATTTGCAACATGAGTACAGCATGAAGTAAACACCTGGGAAGTTTCAACTGGAAAAGTTCAGATGTTCTTCGGTTATGAAGGCACAAAAATAGTATCTTTTTAGAACAGTTTTTAGGTTTGTTTTTTATATATACATAAAAAACGAACCTAAAAACTATTCGGAAAAGCCATATGTTGTGTAACATGAAAACTGACATTTTTCTTGTGGCTTCCAAAAATATCCACTTCTGCACCGAGACTAATGCCTGTTAGAGCTAAGCCAAAAAGGGTCAAAGCAGGTGTTTTCAGATTAAAGTCCCATATCAAATCAACTGTGATATTTGATATCTGGTAAATACTCTCCAGAGCAAGTTGAATAAGAGCTCTTATTATACACAACAGATTGGAGTAAATAAAAAGTGCGAGACAAACAAAACCTCTCCTCTCTGTAATGAAGCGTTCCCTCCACCGCCCAGTCTCAAGGGAAGAAAAAGAAAAGGAAGACCAGTGGTCAGATGAAATACTTTATTGTGAAGGAAGCATGTGTCTGGCAGCCTCAGACATGCACATGAAAAGTAGACTGTTGGAACCAAAGGGTTTCTCCATATGTTGAACTCTGAGTCTCCCATTTCTTCCAGAAATGATTAGCTAAGGATATTTTCCACTTTTCAGTCAAAGAGAAAACAAAATACTGCAGGGAGATGTTAGATGCTCCAGTGGGAAATGTACATCTTCTTATCTCTCTCTATGAGTATCTCTTCCAATCTTTTTTTTCCACCTGCCCAGACCCTGGGCTACTAAGCCAAGTTTCATGGGGATTATAGTTTCCTGAGCCTTCCTGTTGATCATTTATAATTACTGGCATGAGATAGCCTTTTTTTTCCTGTGCAACATCCTCAGGAGCCTGAGATTTATTTAGAAGCTATGTCAGTGGATCAGAAAACTCCTTAGCCAATTCTTTTAAAATTCCTGACTGCAGTGGACATTTGTTCTTTGATACCCTGAGGACAAAGCATAGATGTTGGAGGTAAGACTTGGCACAAGAGCAATGTGTGCAGCTCCAATAAAGTCTGTCTATCATGTATTCATGGTAGAATACGCATAGGTCACACAGCTTCATCAAAATTTGTATCTTTTCTCCATTCACAAAGCTGTCAGTATTGCCTCCCTTGCTTGTTGTTGCACTTCTGAGAAGAGGAGGAGGATGGCTAAAGATGTGGTTGGACACTTTGATGGTTGCTGTCTTCCCATATTTCTGCTTGTTCATTTTTTTTCCTCGGCCCTGCTTTTCATGCATATTTGTGAAATGCACTTTGCAGAAAAGAGGAGAGAGGTGGTTGTGTCTCTGGTCACTGCACTCACCAGACATGCTATGCTGCTCCTTACACGCCAATGCAGATGTTCCAGACTGTGGAAGTTTGTGCTCTGCATGAAAGATGGAAATTATGCAAAAACCCCTCCTTGGCCAAAGGACCACAGTAAAAAGCCTCAAAGATGAAAGGGAGAATTTTGGACTTTGAAAACAGGGCTGTAAATTCTGGCAATCTTTAAAAATGTGAAATATGTACATATCTGTGTAAAAGCTCTCTGACAGCACTTGCTTATAAAAGGGAAAGTAGTATGACTGAAATAAGCAGATGCCTGTCTAAAACTGATAGGTTAAATAGTGGAGGCTGAGACAAAGCTTCTGGAATCAACAATTAGTATGTTCAAAGTGGGTTTATATAAAATAGATCTTTGCCAAGCAGCCTTGGATATAAGGGAGATGAGATTCTAAATATAATGCATAGAGCTTAGTATGTCAATAAAATAACCTTCAGTATGGAATTTCATTTGGTGTCACTATATTTTGTTCAGAAACTAGCATAATAAAAAATGAATGCAACTCATGTTAAGCATTTTAAAAATCAAATGGTAAATTGGAAATACTATAAATCTGGACTCTTTGTTAAATAACTGAGTTTTATCTGGAGCCCTGCATGGTTCAGTTTTCAGAATTAAACTATTTAGAATTAGTATCAATGTCCAAGAAAAAAATGTGCTAACCACTGACAAAGACTGGATATGACACAAATATTATGGAGTGGGAGAAAAAAAAAGGCAGGAAGATAAAATAGTGATGCAGACCAGATTGCCTGGTGAAACAGATGCTAGCAACATATTAGGAAGTGAAGGCAGTCTTCTGAAAAGAAAAAAAAAAAAAGAACAAAGCCATACAGACAGAATATGCTTAATGTGTACTCTGTGGGTACACAGTCCACAGATTCCAGAGGTAAACTAGAAATGAGAAAATAGAATATAGGTATGGTACTTGGTGACAATGTGGACATAACATCTATATTCCCTGCTGTCTACAATCCAAGCTGGGAGCATTGAATAGCAGGAAAAGTCTTAGAGGATGGTTAAAAGGCTGGAAAACTTGCACCAGAGCAGAAGACTATAAAAGAGCTCAGTTTCTTGAAGAATTTTATGAAGATGACTGTGCATATCTCTCCACATTGAAAACTTTTTTTGTTTTGTTTGGGTTTGGGGTTTTTTATCTATTGGATAAAGACATCAGAGCATCCAGTGTCTGGAAATAGAAATATGATAACTTCAGACCAAAAGTAAAACACACATGTTTTTACCAGAGAAGGGCACCTAATCACCAAAGGAATAGATGTGGTGGCTATACAAGGTTCTCTATCACTGGCAATTTGAAAAATAAAGATTGACTGCTTCTCTTGAGGATATGTGCCTTACTTCCAAAAGGAAGTAATTCAGGGAAGTAGTGGTCTGGCCTGTGGTCTCCTAGAGGTCAGGATCGACGTGCAGGCTGCTCCCATCTGGCTTTATAAACCTTGAATCTGTTCCCTAATTCTTTCATGGGGAGGTCTGTTCTTTTGGGCTTTGCTTTTCCTATTGAATTGAAATTAGACATGATTGCATTTGTAGCATTAATTCTCCCAGACAACCAATAAATCAGACACATATTTTGCTTGGGATGTTTAGTTCACTTTAGCCACAAAAAAACTAAGGAGGAACTTGGACTGGAACATGGGTATTACAAAGGGAGGAAGAGATAGCTTTATGGGCTGTGATGAGATGACCTCATCCAACATTGCCTTCCTTAGATGTCAAAACCCTAATTGTTCGAGATTGTTGTTCTCTATTTGTTGTTTGCTTGTTTTCTTCTAATTGAAGCAAAACTTAAAAACAGAGTGAAAATTCACAATGGAGCCAACAGAGTGAAAATTCACAATGGAGCCAAAGCAGGATGAGCACTCTCTTTTCTTTTCCCCCCCCCCCCCGGAGTTATACCAGGATTTTAGCTTCAAGTGGGTTTAATCTAAGGACTCCAACCTCCCTGTAGCCACATGTTGAATCAATTGAAAAGCAACCAACAGGTAAATATCTCTATCACGGCACTGCTAATAATGTAGGAGACCTTTAGCATAAGAGGAAACCCTTTTGACCCCTCTTGTGAAAGCTTTTCTGTGGCCTCGAGTTTAGTTGATTTTTTTGTTAAACTGTCATTACAAATGCAAGAAGCAGACACCTGCAAGAAGCTGATAACTCTACATACATCAACAAGGAGGGAAAGCAGAGGCAAACAGGTATTATTTGGCTTTAACGGAGCACCAGGGAGAAATACACAGAGAGATTGACTGACAAGGGCTTCAGTAGAAACCCGTCAGCTCGTAATGTGAGAAAGTGCTTGCAAATGAACAAAAAGCCTGTGGCCCTTTCCAAAACTAGGACACTTTGCCTGAAATATTCTACTCTTTCCCCATTGTTTCGTACCCTTCTGTGCTGAGGTCTCATCACAGAGCAAGGCACCACTGCCGTTCCGTGTATCCATCTGGAACATGTCAAGCCTTGGCAGCCTGCCCCTATGCAAAACCCTGAAAAGGGAAGGAGGTAACTGTTTTGTTTTTATTCATTTTTTATTCATTTTTTATTTTTAGAACAAAAAATTCTCCTGTGGACTACAATCCTATCAGAATTTGCATTCTATAAAGAGACAGGCTGTGTTCAGCACATAATTGGGGAACTCCCAAGAAACCTTGGAAGTGAACTGTGTGAAGAGTATCAGAAGAAGATATCGGAAGCTGAGAAGGTAACATGGTCTTCATGAGGCAAAGAATAAACACATTAGGGTTATTGAAA
Source organism: Melozone crissalis (assembly GCF_028551555.1). Classification (NCBI taxonomy): domain Eukaryota; kingdom Metazoa; phylum Chordata; class Aves; order Passeriformes; family Passerellidae; genus Melozone; species Melozone crissalis. Next base: position 14,143,136 of record NW_026535786.1, on the reverse strand, counting down.
ACATCCACTCTCGAATTAGAAATAAAACACTTCTCCTGCCCAGGTCTGGGCAAAAATTTCTCATGAATGAAGTAATTGCTTCATAGCAGACAATTAAAGAAATTATGAAGAATTTTGTTCCTATTGCTTGAAAATGTTTAGCCCTAGAAAAAAGTGAAGCTATTGAAGATTTTATGGAGCTATTTGCTAAAATTGAAATATTATGCCCAATTCTCAGACAAATTTTACCACTGGTGCCATCTCATGTTCTAACTTTACTCCTGTAAGACTGGGGATTTTCATTGTCTTCCTCATGCTGTTTAAAAGGGCTATGTTGTTTCATTATATACCACCTAGAGCTTCTAACAATAGAGGAGCATGTCCGTCAGGAGATGCAGGTAGTACCTGTTTTGTTTAACATGTATACTATATTTTTTATTTATGCGCAGTACAAAATTTACATTGCGGCTGTTGTATGTTTCTTCTGTAAGTCCTCTACCACTTAACAGAAGCCTGTAGGTTTATCTCTTGTACAAAATCATATAGGAAATGACAGTTTCATTGTTTCAGTAATGGGTAAGTTCAGGACTTAGAGGGCTTATGTCTAAGATAGCAGCTTTTTACCTTTTGTGCCTTGCTTCATCTTAGTAGTGGAAGAAAAGGTGCTTCACATGTGTTTAAATTATTTTTAGTTGCTTGAGTTGCCTTGTTTTCCCTTGCTGCTGCATTTCCATTTCTTCACCAGGATTTTTATCCCAACCTTAAAAATTGGAGATATCTAAAAGGCAATGCATATTTGGAATTTCAATGTATAAATTTGAGAAGTGGGATTCTGTTCTAGCAGATAACCTCAGCTGCATAAGAATATTCATTTAACAAACATTAAAAATAATTTCTATAAAGCTTCTAAGCATCTCCACCCCAGCTCTTTGTTTCCATAGAACATCAGAAGAAATAAGGACTCTGTGAGCTGATTACATTTCACAAGTACTCTCTATCTGGAGGAACTTTTCAGGAAAAAACCAGGAAAAATTTATCATCCTAGCATTTTTATACATAAAAAGTTAGACAAAAAGAAGTCTATAAATTATAAAAGAGGCTGAGGCAATTATTTCATATTTTATTCTAATTCCTGTTTTTAGGGGAATTGGAATTACAGCTGTTGAGTCTGTGAGAAGACACTCAGATTCACAAGACCACAGCAGTCTTTGAACCTTAATTTTTTAGTTTCTTTATTTATTTTATTAAAACAAAAATATGTTGGAAAGTGTCTTTATATTATTGAGGACAGTGAAATAATGGCATTTTTAGCCAGTTGAGGTTTTGCTCCACAGTGGTTTTGGTTATTTACAACACAGCAAGTGATGCATTGTGCCAGAGTACAGTGACTATTGTTCTATTTGAAGGAAAAAGAGATTTCTGAGTCCCAATGATTAAGACATGAGTCACTTTCTCTGTGGCTCAATGCCCCTCCAAGGTTTACCTTCAGTCAAATACATGGGTTTGTTATGTTGAGTTCCACTCCTTACCCAAATTACACCATTGCCATGCTATGCCATGCCATGCCATGCCATGCCATTCCCTGACTCATGACTTTTGTTTGAATTCAGTTCCTAAAATATAACCTGACATATTTTTGTATTTCCATGAAAGCTGTTGTGGTATATTCCCTTACCCAGCACCCCACTAAATCATATCAGTGGCAGATAAAGGGAAATGAGTACTGTTACTCTGAAAACTGCATATGATGAAAGTGGTAACACAGTTTTAAAACAAATGGAAGTACACAAGTTTTTAACACAATGAATGCAAACTTCTGGCATGCGCTGCCGCAGGAGGTTGTAGGGACAGACAGAATTCAGGACTTAGGCAAATTTGTGAATAGTGAGTCCATAAAATGGACAAACAGGCTGTAAGGGATGTACTCATTAGCATCCTTAATTCAATGATGGTGTGTCCTGAGTACCTCAGGTAGTGGCTGGGTTTGTGTCTTACCTCAAAACTGCATATCCTGTTGCTCTGCCAGCAACCAGCTACAAAATCAGCAAGCCTGAGAGCTAGATGGACCTCAGCTCTGGCCTCACAGGAGAGAATTTTCTCCATCCACTCTGTGGACTCAGAATTTATTTAATTCAACCTTTAATATGTCAAACTGAAATTTTCTCCTGGATTTTTTTTTTTTTTGATGTTACTGTGAACAGCTCAATATGTTATCCTTTCAGCAAAAGGTAAGGAGTGCCTGATATCTGTCTGCTGTCAGGATGGAGAAGATATAGAGAAGACACAGAGAAGAGCCAGAGCTCCCAAGGATGTCTGCTGACCATGGAAGAAATACAGCTAAAAGGGCTAAGACTGTGCCAAGTTGGAACAAGGAGGAGAAGCAAAGGTTTCTCTGCTGCTTGAAAAGGTCTCTGAAGATTTTTGCTGCTCTATGTCAGCTGTGGCTTACATATCCTTGTCTATGGAAGGAAGGCTTATAATGGTTTTGTCTTCAGAATCTCATTCTAAAAGTGATAAAATTTTCCATTTGTTAGAGTGCTTTCTATTTTATTCCTATTATTTTTGAAATTTTCTGTCTACTGTCTGTTATGCTGAGAAGCCAGCCAGGGAAGAAGCTTCACAAATAGCTCCCCTAGTGCAAATTCATGTTTGCAAAGGCCTTTTTTCTTTTTCACTGTTGCTATTCTCATAAATGAAAGACAAGTCTGAAAGTCTAAAAGACCAGATAATATTACAATGTTCAGATTAATTTCATTTTTATTATTTTTATGGCTTTGCACCATATTCTTTGTCAGTTAGTAGAAATAGATCAACTTTCTACCAATTCTGAAAGCTGATCATCTCCTTTCCTCTTTAAGAAAAGCAAAACCAATTGCATTTTCTTGGATAACTCAGCCAAGTGGTCTTGTCTTCCTATAAGACTCTTAAACAAGACAAGACTCAAACAAGACACTTGTTTAAGTGTTTATGCCTATTTGTTGTACGTGCTTTTGCACAAGTGGCCAAATGTTAATTCTTTATCACAAGCATAATGCAGTGAGTAAAATCTGTGATTTTAGGGCTGGGATCTTTTGCATCAGTAAGAGATTTAAAGAGGGAAAAGGAAGATCTAAAGGGCAAGGAACAAGAGCTGCTCTTCTCTGATTACTTCCTCTGCACCCACTTGGAGGAACGGATGTTAGGGCAGCATTTAAAGCAGGCTTTTGTCCTGAACAACATCTGTGTGCTCATAGGAGTGCTCATAGGAGACACCTTTTTTCTCTGTGTGTCAGAGCTGTGCAAAGGTGCTCAGTTCAGGTGCACCTTTTACGGTGAGGTTTCATCTTTGCTTCCAAGCAGTGCCAGCTCAGCCAAGAGAGAAGCTCTTGGAGCTGGCTCCTCCAAAGGCAGCAGCTGAGATCTTTTTCGTGGCACCTCACCTGCCCATGGCTGCTCATGGGACTGCAGATATGACCCTGAGGGCACAGCTGCTGTGCTCTCTCAGGCACCTTGGTGGGCAAGAGCCTGTGAGCAGGGACTAGCAAAGCCTAGGCTGCAGCCTTCCAGGATGCTCTGGAAGAACAGTGGCATTTTCCTGGTGCTGAGTGATGGGATCCAGGAGTAACTACAGCTCTGTAGTGCCACAGAGATGTGCAGGGGTGCAGGAAGGAGAAAAGGGTGTCCCTGCTGCAGGCTGTGTGCCCAGGCTTTGGTCTCTTCTGGCAGAGGTTTGCTGACCCTGTGACACCCAACTCAGCGTGTCTCACACCTTCTGCTGGGGGCAGGACCCGGGACAAGGGGAAGCTTTGGGGCCATACAGTACACTGCTTTGGCAGCCTGCGCTTTCTTTTTTAACAATATGAATTAGTAGTTGTTATTAGCATAAAATCACCAGTTAAAACACTCTCAGCTCATTTTTTAACAGTGGAGCTAATTGCCCTTAAGTGCCTGAGCTCCAGAAAACGAAATGGCACCTTTGTGCAGAAACCCCCAGTGTTTCCCCGGTACATCCATAACGACCTTTAAAATAAGCCGTTACAATTCTGACATGGTACCAGCCTGACACCTTGGGCTGGGATTTAATTTTGAGTTATAGCAGCGTTAGGAAAACATATGATGTGGCCGTTTGTTTGCAGAAAGAAGGGGGAAAAAATCATAAAACCCTCTCTTTTTATGAGCTGTCGCTTGATTCGTTCCTGGAGCCCCAAGTAGCAAGCGTCTAAATCAATGCACACAGCTGTTCTTGCTTCTTGGAGCCCAGCAGGTGTACTGCCCAATGTGCCTGCCATGTCCCCCCACTCACATAACAAATAATAACGTCTTACACACACCAGCCATCCATCACAGTTATGGCCAGCCCTGGTGAGGCTGCTGTTCTCAGGGCAGCGTGGAGATTTTTTTTTTTCTTTTTTCTTTTTTTTTTTTTTTTTTTTTACTGTAGAAATACCCTGCCCATGGATTATTAGTCACACTTTCTGGAGTCCTTTAATTGAATAACCTTTGGCACTTGTGGCAAAGGGAAAAAAAAAAAGGAAAAACAACAACAAAAAAATCAACCCCAAGCCCCCCACACCACAGTGTTTATTTGTGTTAAAAAACAATAGGCATATTGTGACTGGCGAAATCAATTAGTCTTCCTCTGCAGTAAGGGCCCACATCTGGTGTGATTTAAGTTAATGTAAGGGAAGGGCCGCAGAGGCCCGAAGACCCCGAGTTCTCATTTCAACAGGTGACAGAGAAGGCATAAAAGGCTAATATATACTACAAGTGCGGAGGCGAGGCTATAAATACTGGAAGGTTTACTTAGGAGGTAAAACAAAGCTAACCAATAATGCAAAAATAAATACCTTCCTGAGACAGGCTGTCACCTGGCATGTGCAGAGGCAGGAGGAGGTGATGGAGAGGGACAGGAACAGCTTGGGAGGCACGGGATGCTGGGCTGCATGAAGGAGCTTGGCTTTCTCTTTGGCTAGGAACACCTTCCCTCCATGGGGAATGATAACAGCAGGAGAAAGACAACAGAGTGTTTGTCCAGCTCCAGCATGATTTACCTCGCTGGGTCTAAAGGAACTTGTGAGATCTGCTTGCTCTCCCTGTATCTGCCAGGGACCAAGGTGATTCCTGCCAGCCCATCCCAATTTGATCCTGTCACTTCTGTTGTCCTCTTTGTTTCATCTCACTTGTGCTACAGTGACACAGCACCTCACGAGAGCAGTTGTGTGTGTACTGAGAGTTGGTGCACTTCGCTGAGACGTAAAGAGTATCAGAGCATCAGGTAAAGTAGATTTTCAAATTTTTTTTTAGCAAATTAATTTTTCAGAATTCTAGTTAGATCCGTAAGCCATCCAACTCCACAAGCCTGGTTTTCTATGGATTTGTAACCTACATTCCTACAGTTCTTCTCTTATCCTGCTGTTTCCCGAAGCCAACTCCCTTGGCAGTACCACCAGTGCTCCTGGCTTCTTCTAGACCTTCTCCTATTCTCTCCATCTGACCACAGTATTCCCAGCTCCTTCCTATGCCTTTCAATTACTGAAAACACTCATATGTCCCTTTCACCATTATTTAGCTGTCCATTTACATAAAAAATTTCAAGGAACTTATCTCAGAGCCATTTAACTTCCCTCAGATTTGTTTGCTTCTGTCCTTGAGGTTCAGCAGGTCTTAGGGGAGGGACTGACATGTTCAAGAGCATGGATGTTGCAATTATAAATTCTTTTCACTTTGCAAAGTAGACTGAAGAGTGTCATGCAAACACCATGTGTGGCTTTGTAAATACACATTTCTGCACAATGCATATGAGGCCACAACATTCAAACTGATGACTTTGGCCACTCTCTCCAATACATTCCTGTAATGCCTGGGCCATTTGCTGATGTCTCACTGTGCATCCTGGGCCAGTCACCCCAGTAATCCTGGCACAGCTGGAATTTGAGACTCTTTGAACTGGGAAGCCACCCCTGGGGTGGGTGCACACAAAGAGAGCAGAGCCAGCTAAGGAGTGTCAGGACCCTTGTGTTTGCCTGGCAAGGGAAGAAGGCAGAGTGTTTGTGGAGCAGCACCCTTCTTTCTCCAGCCTTGCTGTAGCTGTACAATGTACAACAGCACAATAGATCGACTGGATTTGATATTTGAGAGGAGATTGCCTTAACAAAAAGATGCTATTATTATAATTATTGTTACTGAGCTTTTGATATCCTCTTATTAACAGACACCTAGGAGGAGGAAATACGCATATCATATCGTCTCTGAGTATAAAGACTTCTGAGAAAACACTACCTCAGTCTGAATCTGTGTTACTTTGTAGTGGGGATGTGTTTTGGTTCTCCAACCCCAGTCACTTGTCCTATTTGGAACTTCAATGATATGACTTTAACTTCTTCACAGCAGTGATAAAGTCAGCCTGCAGCCAGAGTCTCCACTGCTCTCCTTACAGAGACTACAGGCAGGTACTGGGACTTGAAATAATATCACAATGACAATAAAAGGTTTTGTTGTGTTGGGTTTTTTTTTTACATCAGTTTCCAACAGCTGGTTGCCAGTTGCCCTCTGACACAGACACATAAAAGGGAAGTAGTGAGTCCTGTACCAGCAGGGATCACTGGAAGAAATGCAGCCCTCATAAATCAAGGCAGCACTGTTACATAGCTTTAGTACAATGAAGTGCACATGTGCAAGGGTGACTGAAGAGGGACCCCACTCACCGGCTGGGAGCAAGCAGTGCATGGTCTCAGGGAAAGGGTATTCCTGCCACCATGGCAGGCAGCAAGGAGGAGAGGCTTGGGATAGGGCAAGAGTCCCGATGGCAGCAGTCTAAGGAGAAGGTTCTCAGGGGATTTCCAATCTTTTAGTCTTTTGCCAGTTAGCAAGACCACAGCAGTGGAGGTCTTACTCTCCCCATAGAGGTGTTGATCACTACTTGACACACCTTCATGGCAGGTTAGGAAATATCTTTAATTTGCCTTAATATACCACTTGCTTTTACTTGTGCCCACGTAAGTCACCTATAGCCATGATACTTTCTCCCTATAATGTTTGAAGCCTTGTAGGGATTACTGGTGCCATCTTGTCACTGCAACAGAATGAAGCCGGGCATGTTTCTTCTTTTAGTCTTCCTTCAGTTAATTAATCAGTTTTAAAACCAGTCCTAAACATAACCCTGCACAGCACTAGCCAGACAATGTCAGCCCTAACTTCTGCACTGAGCTGTATAACTTGAACCTCAACTAGGCCAAAGATGCCTATCATTTTCTGAACAAAGAAATCACAAACATTATTCCAGGAGTAGGGAATCATACAGAGCTGGGCTGGGCAGGCCTTGTAGGTGTAACATTTCCTATAGTTCAGCTGTTCATCTCATACATCCTTTTCGTTCTCATTCCCTGTTTCTTGAGTTTCAATGTCTCCTAATAAAGACGCAGGCTGGAAAGAGACTTCTGCCACAAGAGGAAATGATTCAGGTTTTTTCCCAGGTAGCTTCTTCCAGGAATACCACTGGATTCTCCCACATTAGCCTCTCAGTGAGACAGAAGTCTGTGTCATGAGTTTCAGGGTGCTCTCTACATGATGGAGGGATCATTCTGGCATTCTCATCTAGAGGAAGCAGCTACCAGCAGTTCACCCCATACTCAGGAGACAGGACCATCCAAGGCAGTCTCTGAGCAGGTTGAATCGTTCAGGTGCTCCATGGATCACCTCTGATCCATGTAATACATTTTTAAAAGAAACACAGCAGTAATGTCAAGACTTTGGGAGCTGAGAGTCTTCTGCTCAATCCAAATGTTAAATATTGTATGTTGCCCCTAGCTTAAATTCAAGTTACATTCACTGGATTTTTTCATTTGCTGGGTTAATTAATATCAGATATCTTCTCCCAGATATACAGTTTGAAGCCTTGGAATGATTAATTCCTCCCTGTCAGGGACAAAGCTCAAATTTAACAGGGAATATTAGAAGTGTATAGATCAGTTATGCAAGAAACTCTTCAGTGGTCCAGTCAATGCCATCCACAGGGATGACGCAGTAGAGTTTACCAGCACACTGTTATGGAGACCTTGATTTGGGATAAGCATTTAAGGTTTCACTCAGCCAGCAATTTAATTTCAATAGCATTTCAAAACAAATGCTTTGCTTATTATTTATTTTCATCACAAAATGTGTTATCAAATATTGCCATGGATGGACCCCACACAAGTGACCCCACAGCCACGCACTGGCTCCCCGCTGCTGTGAAGGAAGTTAACTCCATCCCATCCAGACATAGCTCAAATGTGAAGTTCCATCTTCAAGATGTAACCTCTCCATCTCTCCACCTGGTTCAGATGGCAGACAAAGCTGGCACAGCCATTAGGTGGATGTGGAAATGCGTGGAAGAACAGAGACTTCTGCCCCGTAAGGAGCACTGGTGAAAATGGGTTGAGGATAATTCATTCAATTCCAGCTTCCCTAATTTTAAATATTTTCGAAATTGAAAGCAGAGAAGAGTTGTAACAATTGCCTGGGTGCTATGGATACTTCAGCTATAGAAAAAGTGGAGAAACTTTGAGAGCCCATTGCTCTCTTCTGTTGAATAAACTAGTCAGAGGTGAGTGTGATACGCTGTAGAAATATTTCCGTGGAAAGAAAACAAGCAAGAAATGCATTAGGGCTTTTCCTTCATCATAAGAAGGCTTAATTAGTACTGATGACAGAAAGATAAAGCCAGACAAATCCAAACTGAAAATAGAGACATGTTTCGATAATAAAGATAGTCACTGGAAATTACCAGGAACAATGTTGGGAGTCTCTATCTCTTCCTATCTTTAGATATAAGTACTAATAAAAATGCATAGGGTTGAATTTTGAGGTCTCCCACCAGGTCTCAAGTGAGAGGATGAGAGAAAACAGCCTTAAGTCAGGCCAAGGGAGGTTCAAATTAAATACTAGGAAAAAAAAATCACTGAAAGAGTGGCTAGGCATTGGAATGTGTTGCCCAGGGAGGTGGTGGAGTCACCACCTCTGGAAGTGTTTAAGAGGTGTCTGGATGTGGCATTTGGGGATATGGTTTAGAAGTGATTGGTGATGCTGGGTTGGACTAGATAACTTTCATGGTCTCTTCCAATCTTGATGATTCTGTGAGTCTGTTACTCTGTCTTGTGGTAACCATGAGAATGGATTTGATGTTGAAATGCTCTTCAGTTTTCTGTGGGTTGAATCACCTCTTTATTTTGATAAAAAAACTACATTTGCTATAGCTTTCTCCAGTAAGGCATATTGGAATAGACAGATTCCAAGATATTGGAATATCTTACCTGCGAATTGCTGCTCTCAATTTCTGTAACATTAGTGAGATAATATCAGTACAGATGCCATGTGGATGCTCTTATGTTTTCCAGGCGTCTTTTGCAGTGGGGACACCAGAAACTTTCCGTGCCTCTGTGTAACAGACTGGTTTATCATTCCTCATAAAGCCTTGTAACCCAACTCCTCTTGTCCACTAAATCTTAGAGATATATTAATTGCTAATTTAAATTTCTCATTAGCTTTATTTTTCTATACACCTATAAAGCCGCACTAGGTTTTTGGGCTTGTGCTCTCACCTCAGTGTCACTGAAAATCTTTCCTAATGAAATGACATTAATAAAATACATTAACAACAAATGACATTTGTTAAAACTCAGGATGTCATTCACTGCAAAGCTCTCAAAAAATCCAAACTTGGTGGGCCATACATTTTGTCTTCATGACTTAAAACTCCTAAAGGTTTTCTCTTTTGTGTTCAGTTCGAGCTTAGGCACATTCATGGCTTTGTGGAATATGATATATTTTGTTTGCTTTGTCCGTATTGTCTCCGTTTCAAGATGAACTCTGAGCAATTACTTCGTGCAAGCATGTGGAGTTTAAATAGGTGCTAAGTACTTTCAAGCTGAATCTGTAACAAATGCCTGTGCATGTGTGTGCCCTGGGTTAAGCACTTAAAAGAAATGAAAAGTTGCTGTACTACTGGGTGATGGAAAACGACTGGAAAGGTTCAGCAGACTGTGGGACTGCATCAGAGGAGGGGGGTTTGCTGGCATGTTTGCAGATGCTTTTTTTCCAGTTCAGCCAGCTGTAGCATAAGTACTGCTGGAATATGTTCCATACTGTATGATAAAAATATGTGTTGACTCATTTGTCTTAAAGCAATGCTTGTCAACAAATACTAAATAGTTTTGTGTATAATTTTAAATATAATATAAAGAAAAGAAAGGAATAGAAAAAAAATCTCCTAACCCAGTCAGTAAAAAGTCACTGAAGTAAAATTTTACAAATTTAAACAACTTCCTCTTCAAAAACATAGCTAGCAAAGTACATCAATAAACTATCCTTGGGATCTTTACCTTTTGGCTTGCCATGAAATTCTGTTGCCTCAAAAATTAATTCCAGGAAAAGGAATGAATGAATGAAAGCATCCTCTTGTGGAGGATGGTGGTCCCATCATTTTGTTTTTCAGTGTGTATGAATTTAAAGCTGTGCCTGTTTCAAGAATAATTACACTCTTTCCAGCGGACCGCATTTAGACCTAATGCAAGTCTGCACTAGAGTCTAGAACCAGTAGGAGCAACTTTTTATTTTGGTTTAACCTGGGCTACATACCTGCTTTTACAATTTCTGCTCCCCAAGAGATGGTGACAGCTGTGGTTTGGAAGTTCCCAAGGTAAAACTGCCCCTGCTAGGAGCACTGTGCTCTGGGTGTGCATGATCACACCGTAATCAGGAAACTGTAGGCTTTTATTTGATCCTTCTTCTTCCATGTCTCCTACAGCAAGGGAGAGTTGCAAAGTGGTGAGGGCAGAATCCTGGCAAAGCACCCTCCCTGCTGCATGCTGTAAATGACAGCTCCACAGAGCCATCAGGTGTGACACTGAGCAGGTTTCTCACCTTCTCCTGCTGCTGCTGGCAGCACTCCGACTCTCCCTCGCTCCACACTGGCGCAGGCTGCTCTAGCAGTGTTTCATCAGTGATGCACACAGCACAAGGCACTCCGAGGGGTTTGCAGACATTAATCAGCTGGCTGTGATTTGCAGCACTTAGGATGGAATATGATCATAAGAAGTGCCTCCATTTACTTATCTATAAATTACCTATGGCTATCCCCTGTCTTTCCACATCACGGTGACGGTGTGCAGTTAATTGATTCATGGGCGTAAGGAGCTTTCAGACCACCCGATGAAAGATGTTACAGAAGTCCGTGGTGGCGAGCAGGAGTGGTGTTTTGGCAGCGTGTTCCATGCCGTGGGGATGGTGTAAATGAGGTATTTGCTTCGCATTCTTGGGCTCCCTTCGTGTGTGGTGCAGGGAAGGCGGACACCTTCCATGAAAGTAGGTTTTATGTTGTGTGACATAAACGCTAGGGACCACTCTGTGTGCTGGGACACATGATACAGCTGACTTGCGGGCAAAATAATATAACCCACACCTCTCTGCCACGTCGGGATAAATCCCAGAGTGCACCTCTCAGAACAAGCATATCCTGTCGTGAAATGTCAAGCAATCAACATCAATAAATAACGAGTTGAAAACAGCGAGGTGGCGTAAAACTGCACAGTCGCGCTTGGGAAGGTAGGGAAGCTGATTAAGTGTTATTTCCTGATCTGTAAATCATCAATTCCAAACTTCTTCATGTGTTGTCTATAAAATATTGGCTGTGGGCCTTTTGTTATAAAAAGGTAACTAATTTTTATAGCAGCCCCGTAAATAGTAATTAACGTGCCACAAACTGAACAACATCCTGCTGTAAAAAACGGGGAAATGCTGTGCCTATTTTTCAAGAGACCTGCATTTGTGCCTAGGTAGGGATGAATACTTGCTTACCCCTGTTTGGGTGGGTAGGGGCACATGTGCTGCTGTGTTGGAAAACTCGAGCCCCTTGATTCTGTGCTACCTTAGAAACAGCCCTGACATGGACTGGGAGGGACCAGCGGTCTGAGGTTCACGTGTCTCTTTTTGGTGCCTGCTGTATCAGAGGAGGCAGAAAGGAGTGATGAAGTAGGTGATTACTGAATACAGCATTTTTCTTTCCAGCCTCTATCACTTAATGTTTAGCTTATGCCCTGAAACATGAGAAGGACTTAGATCTTGTCTCAAAGCATTTTTTCTGAGTCTGTCCAATAAAACTGTATATGCTCTCATTATCCATATAAATCCCTAATCCCTTTCTGAACAGCAACAAACTGTTGGCCTCAGTGGTACAGTGAATCCAACAGGTTCAGCATTCCCACTTAAAAAGAAGGAAATCAACCAACCCCCTATCTTTTCCCCCTACTCCCCCAATTTAAAACTAATAATTTTATGTGTGTAGTCAGTGCCCCTTGTTCCCTAAGGAGTATGTAGGTGGTGATGCCAAATTTCTTGTATGTTACACACTCTGCACATAGACCATGGGAGGATCTGGAGCTGGGAGGAATGGGAGGGTTGTGCAGCCCAGCCAGACCCAAGTTAGATGACCTGAAGTTTGTGCGCAGCTCCAGGAGGTGTTAATGGCCTGCAGCAACTATGGCCCTGCTCCTTTTGCCCCCCACTGCCTTCCTTTAGAATATTTGCACCTGGCCACATAAATGCTGAGAGCAGAGACCCTCAGATGCTCCTGTTGGCAGCTGCAGCTGCATGTCACAGTGATGGAGCTGAGCACAGAGCACCCACCTCAGCTTTTTCTGCCTTAAGCCTGCCTGCAATGCTTTAAGAGAGTAAGGACAAGCTGAGCTGCTAAATAATTTCCCTGTATTCTGGGTCTGCATTTCTGTGAGCCTTTCCTGTTGCAACTACTTCACCTGGTTTATTTAAGGTTCTGATCCCACAAGGGTTCTGATGTGAGGGGGCAGACAGTCCTATGATGGGACATGGGCAGTCAGCAGCAGCTGCAAAACTCTCAGATGCAGTGAGTGAGCATGGCAAAACATTAAAACAAGGAGTAATAGAAGAAAAAATGGTTTTGGTGAGGTGAGGAGAACAACAAGGGAAAGTAACACAGGTAGAGAATAAGGACTGCTTGTTAGAAGATGCAAGATCATGATTCTCCTGTAGAAAGGAGCACCTGATCCTTCTATCCCTCTCTGTGCCACACTGTGCACCCCATGTTCACTCCGATTTTCACTAATCTTGTCTTCACTGTGGATTAGGGTCAGTCACACCATCTTTGGGTCAGGTAATGTTATAGACATTCAGACAATGAGCACAAGGTGGTGTGACTCCACTGCTGGGGATGCTGCTCAGCAGCTTGGACCTGACATACCATTTTCCTGTTCTTGCGGCAACTGGTGTCTACAGTTCCACAAAGTACAAGATTTCTGATTTTGCTGAACTTTTTGTAGGATCTAAAATTTGAGGTTTGTGGAACCTCAAATCATTCATCTTTAAAGCCATATTTTTAAGTAGAAAACTGAGTAACATTGTCAATCAAAAATAGAGTGATAAAGGCACATAGTGATTTCACTAGAAATATTGATGAGTAAAAGTAGTTTACTGCACCCTAAAGCATGGGACCACTCCCCAACCACTGAATTGGTATTGAAGATAATAGATAGCATAAAAATGCAAAAGCAGTATCTTAATATGCATAAAAATCTACTTTGGCCACTAAGGCCCAGGGTGCAAAAGCACTTACTGGCCCTCTGCTGTGGATTGCAGTGGGGGTGGTAGTCAGGATCCCAAGTACCTACCAGGAACTTAGCCCACGTGACAAGATAATGCCTCTTTGTAACTCTCCAGCCTGATTTATCCACTTCTGACAGAGTTCTGCAAGCAAGGTCTGGTTAAGAAATATGAACTTGTTAAACCTTGCTGAAAGGTTTGGAGAAAGGCTGCAATCTCCAGTGAGCAAAGTGCATCTCTCCCAGAGCAGGCTGCATGCTGAGGCCATTCATCACAGGCCACGGGGAGGGGTCTGGCAGGGAACAATTGATATGGTTTTGCCATTGAAGAGACAGTTTCCCCTCAGAACATATGGAAGACAGATTACACAGCCCAGTCCTAATGTGAATGGAGCTCAGATGGGGAGAAAACACAGGCAAGAGAGGGACATCAAGGAATCAATATCATCTGACACCTGTTTTCTGTTTCCAGGCTGCAGACCTGCGCCAGCCTGCCTCTGGAAGTGTCTTCCTCTGCTTGAATTTCAGCTCTCCCTGCAGATACATCAAACTGTGTCCTGAACACCGGGGTCTTTCATCTGGCATGGCCGGTGGCAGAAACTAATGGAAGAGGCTGGCCCTCCCCATTACACCTCCATCTTCCTGACCACTCCTAGCAAGCTGGCCAGGTTTTCAAACTTGGATGCAAAATTTGACAACTTGACAAATTTGGACACAAAATCTGCTGGCAGAATGCCAGGGTAACTGCACAGCAGCGAGGATGGTGGGAAAACGCTTCTCCAAACATCATACATTCTTCCACCACAATCCTGGTTCTTCACCTTTATTTTTTTCATTTCTCAACACACAGGAACCAGCTAGAACCAACCCTAACAAAGCACTGCCAGTATGGTTTTTTTATGAGAAACACGTGTGCCATAAACAAGGCAGCTAAGGGGAAGTAAGGAGAATCTAAGTTAAATTATGGAATCACCCTTAAATAAGCAAAGCAGCCCACAAAGCAGAATTACAAAACAAATATGGAAATTGTAATAAGAAAATAGAGGAAGAAAAGGAAAAAAAAAAAAAAGAAAGGAAAAAAAGTGACCCATGTTAATAAGTTCCTTAAGGGGAAGACAAATTGTAGAATAAATATCTCTTCAGAACACAGTCTTTCTTTTCCTAGGGAAAGTTTCATCATGTTGTGCGAAAGAGAAAAAATTTGATTTATTTTGTTGTATGAAGGTAAATTATCAATATATATAGCAAAGTTATGCAGAGCAAAATACGCAGAGAGAGAATCCAAGCAAAAAATAAATACTGCTTAGGATTTCTGTGTCAAAAAAGCAATGGCAATGTGCAGTGTTACCTGCCTAACCCTGTGTGGGATGGTGCCTTGGGCTGCAGCCTGTTTGGTGAGAAGTTCAGATGAAGGATGTGTGTCCTTTTTCAGACAAAGGGTGAGTAGGGATCCCTCATGAGTGGGACTGCAGATGAAGGGAGGTGTGGATCCACAGAAAGTTTGGTCCATGATAGGAGTGGAGGTAAGTCAGGGTTAGTGTCTTGCCTTTAAACACTGAAAAGAAGAAAAGATGCAGGAGAGGGGTCAGGGAAATTTCTTAGAGAAGTCAGTGAGAGAGAAAATGAAAGAATAACATTCATCTTAATGCAGAGCAATTCCTTATCTGGTGAGAGCAGAGACTGCTGCTTTGCAACCCTGATGTTTCACAGTGGTTACACATCAAGAGCTGTGTAGTACACGAGGCCAGAGATCCAGATGATACCACAAGTTAAGGCACCCACAAAACACCAGGTTCATTAAAGCCTCAGAAAACTGAAGGAAGCTGACAGATCTTCTTGCAGGCAGAGTTCAGCTCAGATAATAATTTTTTTAAAAAGGAAAAAAGCTCAACAAAAATTGTACAGAAATATTCTCTGCTCATCTTTGTGGTGTTTTGGCATGGCAGGGGATCATCTCTCCCCTCCACTGGCAGTATCTGGCTTCCACAAGCCTCTGCTAAAGAGTCCCAAGCCTCTTTCAGACCAACACACAAGAGACTATACATCATTGTTATTATTATTACTGTGGTTGTGTGCTGGTTCTGCAATAATTCATTGATGCTTTGTGAGGGAAGTACAAAAACTGCAGCCTGGAGACTGGAGCTCACCACTGGGGAGTTCCTCCAGAGACTTCATTTAAAAAGTTATTCACTTTAATTTATCAAGATATATTTGGTCAGAATCCTTAATGCAGTAATTATAGAATCACAGAATTTAGGCTGGAAGAAACCTTTGAGACCATCAAGTCCAACCTAGCAGTGCCAAGTCCACCAGTAAACCATGTCCCCAAGGGCCACATCTACCTTTTTCAAATACTTTCAGGCATGGCAACTCAACCACTTCCCTGGGAAGCCTGTTCCAGTGCTTGATAACCCTTTATAAGAAGAAATTTTTCCAAATATCCAACCTAAACCTCCCTTGGTGCAACTTGAGGGCGTTTCCTCTTGTCCTATCCCTAGTTACTTGGGAGAAGAGACCGACCCCCATTTTGCTGCAGCAGCCTTCTTTCAGGGAGTTGTAGAGAGCACTAAGGTCTCCCTTGAGCCTCCTTCTCTCCAGGCTGAGCACCCCCATTTCCCTCAGCTGCTCCTCATAAGACTCACTCCCTGTCAGTCCTGAGTAGTGAGGTCACTCCACCCACTAACACTTTACACTTTCTATTCAAGAGAATGGCCTTCTAAAATTGCAGAAGGGCCTGTTGATATTGCTGTTGGGCTATTCTCAACCTGCTTCCTGTGACTACGTTCACTGAAGAAAGGTTTCTTGAGAGAGAAGTTTTACTGGGGTTGTTTTGGTTTTGTATTTCAGGGAATTTTTTGCCCCTGGGACAAGGGAGTAATGAGTCTCGATCTGACAGAACTTCCAATAAGGTAATAAATACTGATGGATCTAGAAAAAGATGCTGAGGGCGTTTATTTTAAAATTTGCTAAAAAGTCGCAAAGTCAGAGAAGGAGAGTTTGAGTGCATTTAAGAGGCCATCTTGCATTTTAGGAGCTAGCAGGCATTGGGAAAATGTGGGAACGTATCAAGAAAGGAGTGGGGTCTCTTGGTGGCCACAGCTTTAGAGCAATTACTTCTTGTAACAGGCTTCCTGTACTTGACTTTTTTCTGTCCTTTAAGTTGGGCAAACAGACCCTTAAATTGTTGCACAGGCTGCATTACTCCCTCAGCATGGGCATGTTAGGGGGAGGCTGCTGCTTGCTTTTCTTACAGCCAAGAAGTAGATGCTGGGTGTGGGAGATTTACAGAGTCTGTGAGAGCCATGAGGGATTAAAAATGAGTTACTTGATGGAGGGAGGCTCATGGTTTGGGATTAGCCTGCACGTCACAGACCCACAGCTGAAATGGAGAACTTTTGGCAGGAGTGGGAGGGCTCTTCACAAGACTCAGGCTGCATGTCACTGGTTAGTGGCCAAAACTATGGACCTGGAACTTATCTTTAGTGATGTTGTTTTTCAGTGGGGAGAAGTGTGGGGCGGCTAGGCCAGTGAAAAAAGAGACTCCTGTGGTTGCAACAAGATGAGGAAGTTTTCAGTACAGAGAAAGAAGAAGGGCAGGAACTTCTTTCTCTTTCTTTTGCTTCAGATTATTTAGCTGGATGGGCAAAGGACACAAAGTCTGAAAATGCTCAAAAAGAGTCTATGGAAGAAGGAAGATAAGGATAGATCTTGATAATAATTGTTTTTTGTTTTTCTTGGATCTGTGTCCCTTGTTTACTTCCTCATACAGAAACAGGCTTGTTTTCTTCAAACCCTTAGCAAAGGTGTTGCTTGCTGTTGCAAATCAATGACTTTACTTGTTAAGTGACTTCTTTTTGTAGGAGCATCTTCACATAAATTGTCCTAGGTGAAGGTGTTACCCATCCTCTTCACCCTAAGTGAAGAGTCAACCTCTGTGAATCTGTGGAAGAGGTTTTACAGTGACTTCTGTGAGCCAGAGAGAAGTTTGATAGGAGGATCCATGTTTACCCCCTGAAAGAATTTTCTACCAAGGTCATTGACATAGAAGCCAAGAAAGAAAGAAGGATAAATAAGAGAAACCTGCAACTGCCCATTCCAATAAGCACTTTGTTTGTCTCTTGTGACCAATGAGTAAAGTGTAAACTTAGCAGTTTTGTAAGACTGTATAAAAAACATGCATGCTATAATAAAAATGGGTTTGAAGCCTTCTGAAAATGGAGTGTTGCTTTGGATAGTGACTGTCTCAACTATGACATGAATCAACACAACTTTGGCTAAAGTCTTACTATCATGTCTCCCTTTTTCAAATTCTTGTTCATCCCCAATGCTTCTTTGTAGACTGTAATGTGTAATGCTACAAGCTGGTATCAAATCAATTTTTTGCATTAATCACATCTCATGACCATCGATAACCATTAATACATAAATACCTACTTCACTCCTGGTCTGTAGACACATCCTAACCTTCAGCTGGCTCTTGAAGCTAGGCAACATCACTGGTACATTTTTTATTTCAGCATTTGGCAGCTATATGTATATTGCTATGGCACTCTGTGCATGTGTGTAGCTGTGTTACAAACCTTATATCAATGATCTCATTGAAATAAATGAAAAAAAAGTCCCATTTATCTTAATCCTCAGCTAGCTGAATTGCAAGGTCATCATCCAGCTGAGTTCTTTAACTTTATCCCTACTGTTTAGCATGCATTTTGTATTCAGTCATTTCAGTTTTGTTAACATAGGCTTAAGATAATGGCTTGGCATAAGAGATGCTCATTCCCCCCGTGAAATCACCATCAGACGGCAGTTCTGGACGTGCAATGCAGCCTGCCACTAAGACCTTGCCAATACAATATTATTTGCTGTCACTAGAAACTTCCATAGTGAAGTGCAGCTCCTAGGAAAGTTTGTAATTTCAAAAGGGAGGGATCCTTTTTTCCCCCCCCAATTTCATTTGAAAACAAATTTTTATGATGTCTTTTAAAGGAATATTTTGCTCTAAAATATTCTTTAAAAAAATCTGCTTTCAGAATCCAGAAGATGTAATGGCTTCCAATTAAGTTTCATCACGCGGCACTTGATTGTTCCCTCGTGCCTGAAAGTCTCAGTCTGCTGCTTTATTGTACACATTTGCATTTGGGTTCCAGAGCCATGGTGTAAATATGTCAGTGATTGCTTGTGCACAGAGCTTGGGTGTGTTTATGCAACATGCTCAATCGCATAATAAATATTGTAAACATTGTTGTTTACATCACTAGTGGTTTCACTCTGCTGGCCTTTAAAAAACATCCTGCCATGTATAAAGCCAGCTTTTGAGGCTCAGCACCCATAAAATACAGCAGGTCTTGCACAGGGTGCTGAAGCCATATTTGCAGTAATGTGGATGAGGAACATTTTTTAAAAATTTGTTCTCAGAGTCTGCATATAATGAAACCATGTATTGTTGTATTCCAAAAGGAACATGCCTGTGATGAAAAAAAAGGCACTGTAATTAATCACCCCTGGTGCAGTGCCAGTTCTCTGCTAGGGCCAGCATTTTGCCATCACAAGTATAATTCTTCCCCTACTTCATCTTCATTCCCTCTCTACTCTATCTTCACCTGGAAATTAATTTTCTTTTCATCCCTACCCTCACCTTCCTGTGGGCCATGCATTCCCAAACTACTTTCCTTCTTGTCTGGTCTCTGCTTCTCTCATCCTATGCCTCAACAGAGCAGTCCAGCTGCTCTGTTGCCTTATTTCAGATCTTCTGGTTAACAATCATTCCCTTTATTTTCCTCCTTCAGTCTCTGCCCACAACTACCTTGATCCTCCCTGTACCCCAAATACAGTCTTCCTCTCCCATCACTTTCTGTACAGCAGAAAGGGAGACAAGTTTATGGGAAGAGTGTGAGAAACATCCAAGGTCTTTGTTTCTCTCTGGGAGCTGCCTGGGGAGAAGAAGTGGCTCCAGGAAAGTGCATCTTTTGGAGCACCAGAACAACTCTTCCAGCTTGGGGTGATACCTGAGGACCTATCCCACAAGATCCCAGAGTTCTGGTGAGTTTGTCTCTTTGTGGAGAAACACAAGGAGAGATGTAAGGCACTGTGTGTTCCTGTGGCTGTTTATATGCGGCAATGGAGTGATGCACAGTAAATCAGTAATGGGGGCCTGGGAGAAGGAATGAAAAGGTTTATTTTAGTGACATCAAAACTGTTATCTTCAGGTATTGGAGGGCATCAGTGCATCCAAACTGGAAGCAAAATGGCAACTGGGGTTTAAATCTGAGCTTACCAGTGAATGTTGGTGTGACAATGTTGTGTTTCTCCATTCAGAGTGGCCTTTCTCTGTTAAACAAATCTCCACCAGATTTGCACCAGAAACACTGGGTAGGGATTTGTCTGTTACCTATTCTGGTCATGATTTACTAACAAAGTCGGGTTAATATGTGGATGAGCCACCAAAATATTCATCTACACACTTGAACTGCAGGTATGATTTATAGGACTGGTCTTTTTTAGTTCCAGCCTATGTATAGATCAATCCTGCATTAACACCGTGCTGAGATGAATAATAATGTTCATACTTCTTAGAACTGTTGTTCCAGTTGGCCTGAAGATAAAATAACATCTGTTCATGACAGAACTTGGAAAAGTATAAGGGAAAAGGAAATGTCTTCTCCATACATGAACATTGTCTCTTGATTTTTGGGATGTTTGCTGTGAATGCATTTATACTTATAAGTAGACAATAAGGAAAAAAATAAAAAAGGGAAGTAAGAAGAGACTCAGATTAAAGAATGCAAATACCCAAGGGCTGTTAAAAGGCAAATGGCAGAAAGACAAACTTCAACAACCCATTCCAGAAGTTGGAAATGTTTAATTGTTTCACACTTGGACAAAAGACTAAGGTGAAGGACCCAAAAAAAGATCTAACCTGTGGCTGAGGCAGTGATAACTTTAAGTTTTTTTTAACAAATACGCCTGTCAACAACTCTCACATTTTTAGTGAATATTAGAGTTGATCCTGGCTTTAAAAAAAGGCAAATTTTCCAAGCAGCCATGTAATTATATTGCTACCTACAAGACTCATTTGCCCCATCAAGCCTCCATTAGTTATATCTTTTTAAAAAACTGTGTGTGATCTTCTACCTTCCTTTTTCTTCTGCCTTCTGATACACAGGTATTTTTTTCTGTAATTTGCATCCCACAGCACTTTGCAATCTTAACCTGCAGTCCTTTATGACTGTCTTGAGGCCAAAGCATGGAAATGCAGATGATTTGGGTGTAGATTTATTGAGTGTGTGCTGGGAGATAATTTGCCTGTGTGAAAACGGCTTTACAGAGCCAGCCTCTGATGCTCAATGAGGAGTGTTTCAAGCAAGACCAGAGACTGAAGTAGAGTTGTCAGAGGTAATGTATCTGGGAAAGACCTGCTTATGAAAACTGCATCTGCGTCAAGCCTGCAGCAAAGCACTTAGGACAAAAGAAGAAACCGTGCTTTTAGTGGCCATTAGCTCCTGGTGAGGAAATTCTGGCGTGGCTTGGGCTCATTCCGTTTGGTGTTTCCAGGTACACAGTGATGCAGAGGAATTTCCTTTGCTGTTCAGCTCTCTCAGCCCGTGGAGAAGGGAACTGCACTCTATTAAAGGATTTTTCCCCCTCTTTTACAAGGTTGTTTGTTATCTCGGAATGCAGGCCTGCGCCGGAGCGTGTAATTACAACACCATGTCCTGGGTTAGAAAGAACTCAGACACTAAATTGTCCATGTCATCACCTGAATTTGACCATGAAATATAGCACAGAGGGACTGGAAAGGCAGCCTGTAAAGAAGTGAGGACTGAATGGGCATTTTGGTGCACTGGGCAAATCCAATCTGCTCAATCCATTGCTGCAGTCCCACCGTGGCCATTTAATATTATTACCTGCTTCTTGCCCTTGAAATTGTGCTTCCACCTCTCTTTCCGTGAGGTGTGTCTGAGTGAAGGAGGTCAGGGTTAGAGAAGATTGCAATAAAACGTGACTCATTTTACATGGGTGATCAGAGTCCTATTAAGTTGCAAAGGAGTTGATTTTTTTAAAGAATGTCTTTTTTCTGCTATCAATTTGTTTTTGTGTGCAGACACTAGGAAATAGAAGTCAGGTCTACTGTTCAGGGTGTTCAGAGATACCCCCAAAGCTGGAATAAAACCACTTGCACTCCTTTCTGCGGAAATTCTTTTGTTTATTCACTTGAACATCTTAATGTTACCACAGATTTTGAGTTAAGGGCCTTTTCTGTGCTTCCACTCTGTGTTGGACCAAAAAAACCATGTAAAGTCACAGATCTCCAGGACCAAGAAACAGCTTTTGCAGGGACCTTCTCTGAGCTCAGAAGAGAAAGGTATGAGGCGGCAGCACCAGCCTGGTGACTGGTATACGACTGGAGAGGGCAGGTGGCTGTACCTGGTATTTCTCTTCTCTACCCATGGCTACCAGGTGTCATAGTGCAACAGGAAGATAGGTTTGCAGAAGGGTATGGATGAGATATACAAGCCTTGCAGGGAAGTGTTAGTGCTTAATCAGGCTTAGGGACACAAATTAATCTAGGATGCCAAAATGATGACAAAAATAAGAGCAGGACAATGGCAGAAACCAGTAGTTACAGAGTATAAAGACCACTTTTGTCTCTCCCTTAGCAGTTATTCTCAATAACTCTACAAAAGAAAGTTTTGGTATGAACACGTGTGTGTGTATTTGTGAAATAACATTCTGTGAGTCATACCAAAATATTTTTTATTTGTAAATTCCAGTCTTCAACAAGAAATATTTGATGAATTTCAGTTGTTTGTACTCCTGGCATATAATGCACCTTGTGAGAACATTATGGCACAGAGTGCCCAGGCACCCTCTCCCCTTTGGATTTCCTGCATAATTCACCACACTTGCTTTAAAGGACATTGGTGTTAATAAGTGATTTTTATTTATATATTTCCTTTTTATTGAAATTATTTTTATTTGAAAAGCCTGTGGTACATAGTTACATTTATTTCCTTTTATATACTTCCATTAATAACTTTAGTACTTGGAATAACAAAAAAAATAATGTCAAAAATTGCATTCTCAATGGATCATTGATAACACCAAGGTTTTAAAACCCCACAACACTCTCTGAAATAGCAGTTTAGGTTATGTGACTGAACATCATTAATTAAGCATTAAAGAGCAAGTTAGGTAATGCTAGGGTGGAGGAGGTTGCATCTTTGCTCCCTTATTTGACACTGCACAAGGTTTGATGGCTCACCATGTCTCTGGATATGAATTAGTTCCTGCAGCACCACTAAAGAAATATGGACCGTCTGTAGGCCCTTTAGAAGCATCTGTGGAAATCCTGTCTGGAGAAGTGAAATAGATGAAAAGGCAGTCAGGAATTGTCTTCTGCAACCTGTGTTTTGAAGGTATGTGATGCTGTGAAGATATGTGTAACAGAGCTTTTTGCTGTCAAAATCTGATTATGGTTTGTTCTTGCCTATGATGCAAAAAGTTGTCATTTATCCTGGCATACCTAGGGATCATTTTCACTGAAGCACTGCAGTAAGAATCAAGGTGCTGAAAAGGTGATGCTGACATGCTCAAATATTATGGGAATGCTGCAAAAGATGTCCTGCTTACTGGAACTCACCTTTCCCTAACGAAAATAAATAAAGGAGGAGTGCTCTTATCTGCTTCTAAGGAGAAAGTCTCTATCTCTCTTTAGTACAGATATAGGGGAGTCATCTCCAATTCCCCAGATCTTTCCTGTCCCCTTTCAAAAGCTGAACAAATTAACACAGAAGAGGATTTCTAGGCTCCACAAACAATTGCTATACTTCTGCACAACCTCTGCATTCTTAGAAATACCTGTGAAATTTTATATTTTCTTTCCTTCTAAGCCCTTTGAAAGACCCATCAGCTTGCAGTGATTTAAATAATTGGAGTTTTTCAGATTGCACTGAAATTTCTGCCCTACCGATCACAATTCTTGTTATTACATTCATTTCCCAGAGAAGGGCTTTCACAATAAGAATTTTCCCATTGTTTTCCAAGATAAAAACAAAAATTTTGCACATTATAGTTTATGCCTTCCCCTGCTCACTTATTCTCCTCCTGGAGCTTAAACTCTCACTAGCACCTAGGGAATCACACAATGAAAGAGAAGAGGTAGAAGAAGATTACTTCTGCTCTGTTGGGGATCTCCTAATCCCTTCTTGGATGTTGTATGTAAGAAAGACTGAAAGTATGCTGCTGTCCATGTGATGCTGACACACAGCCCATAGCTGAGCTTTTGATGAACAGAATGAGAGGTATTACAAGAAAAGGACCATACAACATCCTTGTGGAAAAAGTCTGTTTGGAGAAGTTGTAATTGTCTGTCTGCTTCCAAACCATTCCCCTTGATGTACCAGTCCAATTTAACAATGACAGAGGTCACAGCAGCACATGCAAATCAAAGTGTTCCACAGTTTTGGTGGACCTGCAACAGCCAAACCTAAATATAATTCCCCTGTAAACATTAAAATCTCGCTTGAATTGGAGATAAACTTTATGTTTTAAAAAACTCTAAAAGTATTTCTTGCCCTTTCTGTCTGGAGTTTATGGGGCTACTTGCCTAAATAGGTTTTGCATTCTGGAATCTTCATTGTGTTTGCTTGTAATTTTTAAGTTGACTGAGTCCTGAAAACTCATTTCCAATTTCTTCTAAGGAAAGTTTCTTAAGAAATCAGTCTGTGGAAATAGCAGTCTCACTGTTCTCCCTTTTCACAGATAATTACATGGTCTGTATACATTCCTTCATTTTCCAGTCTGCTTTACCAGAACCATTTTAAAACAACCAGAACCAAAGTTTTATAAGGGCTGAGGAAAATTTCACAATTATTTTAATTTCATCAGTCCTTTGCACTGAATAATTATTTGCTTTTAAGAATGGTCACCTTAATATTAATTAGAGTTACAATGCTTTCATATGTTCATTTTCCATGTATAAACTGTTTCAAAACTTAGGGGTTTTTTCCCTCTTAAATTAGCCCAATATGTGGCCATACTGATTAATCAACATTGTCAGCACAAAACCTCTTTTTCTGCCGAGACAAAAGTGAAACAGTGACTGACCACAAAAAAAAAAAAAAAAAAAGAAAAAAAAAAAAAGGGAAAATTGCAATAACTGAGTAAAAAACCACAGTAATAGAATTCTAATGGATGCAGAAGGGAGGTTGCAGTGGCTGAGATGCAAAACTATTTAAAGGAAAATGAGTACAGTAATCAGAAGCAAACTAAAGAGTTACTTATGTACAGAAAACACCACATGCATGTTTGGGATCAGATCTTCTGAGCACTTTCTGTGACATGCTTTTCAAGTGGGGACATTGTGTTCAGGGTCCTTTAAGTCCAAGTCTTTTGTTGGGCTAGCAAGTACAAGGATGAAACTCAAATTCAGGATGAATAAGAAAACAAAATCAGAGCAAGAAACAAGAACAAGAGAAGTCATATGACGGTTACTACAGACTTGGAAGAGAAGACAATGGAGCTGACTGCAGATCAAACCAAGAAAAGAAGGGGTGAGAAATTATTAGGCAAAAAGGTTTACAAAAGACAAATCTACAAAAATCAAAATGCAAAAGCTGGTTATGTCTTTTACTGCATTCTCAGAAATTAAATAAAATGCAAGGAAACTATTGAGCGGGAAAACCAGTTCATCTATTGCTTTCATAAATACAGACCTGGAATGTTTCATGTCTGCCAGGTACACCAGTCAAGCATGCCATTATGCTAAAATGAACTGTAGAGGAAAAAGAAATTAAAGGAAAAAGAAAGAAAAATCTGGATTGAAAAATAAATATCCAGTGGAGGAAAAAGTATTAAAGTGCAAAAAATACAAAAATGAATGTTGTGTAACTTCCTTATGTATGGAGGCAATAATTGAACTGAAAAGAATGCTTGTCTGAAGTTGTCAACATCAAAATACCTGGTTTTCCCATTACAGCACCTTTCTGATTTGATGATTTCCATGTTGTGCTTGCTGGTTGTTCCATGTGTTATGTTTGCTATTTGTCCCCTTGTGCTGTTCTCCTCATTCCATGCAGTTTTCTATTTAACTCAGTATAATAAACCATTGTAGTTCCAGTGGTCAGGAAAGCTGCTTAAAATGCTGGTGCCCTGGGGTACAGCAATACTGTGTTTGACTACCCCTGGTTTTGCTGACACACTTTTGGAGGAATTATGTGATTGTGAGGATGGCTAACCCCTCTACAATTGTGCAGTAAGCTTTTTTACAGATTTGACAATATTCCACAGGCAGTAGGCACTGTCCTGTCCTCCCAGCATGAAGTTCTGCCCTGGGATGGAAAATCTGATTTTTACACCTTTCCTACATGTGCTTTGAGAGAACAAAGCCTTCCCTACAGAGCATGCCTGACTTTGTTAGTCTACTGCCACGAAAGATTTATCTTGTCTCTGCTGCTCACAGCCAGGTTGATTTCTGACTCTCCTGAATGTCAGAAGGAAACACAGTTCAAAATTTTATTGCTACCTCTGCCAGAACACAATATTTTCAAAGAACTCCTGTAACAAACCCGTGGAGTACTTTGAATTCCTCTGGTTTATAATATAAAGAGCCAGAAGGGAAAAAAAACCCCTACCTCCCCATTCTGCATCTTCCAAGGAGGACATTAAAGTGACAGCTTTAAAGGACATTTACAGCTCCATTGAGCCAGGAGGACTTGATTGCGTTTTTCCACATGGGAAGGAGGTGTTGGGTATGTGTGTGTTCTGGGATGATATGTGGCTGCTGCTGGCCTTTCCAGATGGCCTCTGATGTCATTGCTAAAAATCCTGAAATCTGCTGCATGAGGAAATTAATTTCATGGCCCTCTGGCATGATTTTAAATCATCCTTGCATAATTTAAGAAGGACCAAGGAGATGGGACAGTAAACATAAGGTGACAGAAAGGAGCAAAGAGGATTCACATCCCTGAATGGGGCAAAATGGTGAGGTTAGCCTGTCTATATACCTATTTTGAAAATCCCCATCTTCTGACTGATGAATATTGGGCCAGTTCCACAGGAGGAGTCCCCTCTCTTTTGAAAATAGCTGTATTTCTTCAGGAAGATGAGACTGGGGCCACCGAAGATGAAACGCGTGGGCTGGGACCATGTGGTCCACACCTGGAGGGTGTCAGGAGTGCACACACTTGTGGTCCTCGGGGGGAGAAGAAGAGGTCCCAGCAGGTCTGTACCTCCCTGCTCATCATCCTGCCAAGGCAAGCTGAGGATGGAAGCAGCAGATAGGGCTGGCAAAAGGCACCTGTTCCCAGAGACAGTCTGAGCAGCTCAGCTGGCAAAGCACAACAGATGGCAAAATGCTCCTGTGCTGCTGCTGCACTGTCTGACTGGATGGGCTTTCTGTGAGATGTCCTCATGGGAGAGGGGGAGGGGGGTTTCTGTCAGCCAGAAGCAAGTCTGGTTTGCAGAACATTGGGAGAAACCTTGGCAGATATTCCTGCAGTGTGGATGAAGAGAAATCTCCATTCTGTGGGGCTCCAAATCCAGACTTGCCATGTGCAGCTGAACTCACTGCTTTGGGAGCAAGCAATGATGCCAAAAGTATACTGGGATGCAATAAATAAATGCCTTGCCCCCTGCTCCTCTCCCTCTACATCCTCTCAGGCAGTCAGGAGTCTTGGAGGAGAACCTCTGCAGCTTCCATCAGCTTGGTGCCTGCACCTTTACCTGCTAGAGCACAGAAATGCCAGAAGGTCTTGGACAGAGATCTGGATTGCACATTTTAACAGCAGGGTCTCATTCCTCTTCCTTAAAGCCATCTAAAAATAAAAATCATTTAAAGTGCAGATACAAGGGACTTTTGTTTTCCCATGAAATGTACCTGCCCAGTATTTGATGAGGACAACATACGGAGCACAGCTAATGAGGCCAGACAGCATGAAATTGAATCCTGAATTGAGCTTTTTGTTTTGAGGGATCCTTGTACCGTTTTCAATTGGATTTTTTCCTTTGTGTATTTGGAAGAACAACAGAGGTACTGAACAGTGCCAAGAATTTTTTACATGCAAATATTCTTAATTGAAAAATAATTCTTATTTTTACTGTCGTTGTTGCAAATGTCCTGTATATCTTCAGTTACATCTTGATCTCGCTCACAGCTGCACAGAAATTGATAGGATCATTGTACAAACTGAAACCTATTGTATCCACCAGAAGAATGCATCATATGAAAAATTCATTTTTCTCATGAGAATCTAACAGGTGCAGGAAAGCATTAAAGAATATGCCACAGACACGCAGCTCTAGACATGATATGTGAGTCTTTACTGAATATGGGAGTTCAATTTATAAAATCCCAGAGTTATCAGCAAAGCTGTTGGACAAGCAAAACTTTCAAGAGGTTTTTACGGAAGAGAGGAGTAAGAAAAATACCCATAACAGTGCAAAACACACAAACCTATTCTACAACAGAACTTTAGGAATGTAAATAAATGGTAGCACATGAAATGGTCTTTAAAAATAGAGATTTAATGCATGATATAAGCATCTGGGGATGAGACAGTGAGAAGGGAACAGAAGAAGTTATTGCAGTGTTATGTATCAACAGTTGCAAAGGGAGAAACTGCCCAGGAGAAGAAAATGTCTTTGTGCCCAAACAAAAGAATGGAGTGCCAGTATTAGAAGAAGGGTTTGTCCAGTATGTGAAGATGCTGACTCAAAAGACCATGGCCTGTTTCTGTTCCTGCCAAATTCATTTGCCCTGGGCAGCGAAAATCAGGACTTGAGCTCCAGGCTGAAGGTGTGGAGTTTGTCGCCCACTAAGCTGAGGAGTGAAGAACTCAGATTTCTTCAGCCCTGGTAGTTTAGGCTCCCTTTGAAGTCTAAGAAAGAAAAGAATTATGCAAAATAAGTCACGAACAGCACCAGAGTTGATGGCAACCAGCCCATGTGGAGGTAGCTGCATTATATGAGTTAGGTGAAGTGCAATCCATGCCAGGCTCCTACTGTTCAGCAACTGAAACTGAGAAGAACAGAGAGACACTTCCAAATTGAAACCACATTCTTTACTGATGCCTGTTCCTCAAATAAATAAAATACAGGAATGGTGACCTCATTAGGCCTATTTATTGGCAGGATTGATTAAATAAGTTGGGGAATAGATGCACACCTCAGAAAAACTACTGAAGCATCACACATATACTTGTATTTTAAAGTATATTTTAAAGTACTTTAAATACTTCTGTATTTTATCCCCCTGACCCATTTCTGTTCATGTTTTACACAACAGACTGGAGGTAGCATCCTCTGAGAGGGAAATGGAGTGCAGAGGGGCACAAACTGAGACAGAAGTTCTTGGTGATGCTTTCTGCTGTGTGGTTTTTCATGACTGTGGCTCTGTTTTCATTGACTCTGTGACTTCAGGAGGTCTCACCCTGCTGAGGAATCCTCACTGAGCACTTTCACACAGGGGCTGGGACAGACACTCCTCTGAATTTAATGGAGCCTCAAAGGATCAACAGCAAAACTGTAGATTTAATGAGAGACAGGGAGCCAGCTGACTGCAGGGCACCTTGCCAACAACTTCCAGAACTCAGAAAATCCATCTGACATACCTGCAAGCTCACTGTAATCCTGTTGCCTCACAAGTAAATCTGTTTTGTACATTCTGAATGAAAAAATGCTTTATTCCCCCATGCCTTTGCTTTCCTTTTGAGACTACACAATATGAGATTGTATGATAAAAGATTCAATAATTGCTTGACCAAGGAGTAGGACACATTTAAATCAAATCTTTAATGAATTACCCAGAAAATCTTACCATATCTGATATCCTACCATATATGATAATATCTTTAAACGTGGTCTCAGAATGTGAGATATTTGATACCTCTTAATCAGGGTAGAAACTTACCTGTGCACAGTAAAACCACACATTAAAGCAACTGAAATTGCACCCATACCTAGATTTTGATGGGATTTTTTGACCACATGCAATGTGAAGGACCAGAAGAACTGACCTCCCATGCTTCACTGAGCTGTCTCTGACTCTTGAGCACAGTGCTGGAAGATTGTGTGATGTTGTGGAATTGAGGGGGAAGGCAGAATTTTTTTTGCATGAAATTCCTCTCTGTGGTAAGATCAGATGCATTTGATGATAAGGTTCTGGTAAGGAATTGGGAATCTGTTCCAAATTAGGAAAACTTCACTCCCCAGAAAGTCCTATGGGAGCAGAGAGGAAGGATTGCATATGGGATCAGTGTGTCCATCCCTGTGTGGATAATGAATGAGAAACGGCACAGTTGTACACACAGAAAGAAAAACACTTAGGTCTGTGATGAAAGGCCAGATGAAAAAGGAAAGTGTTATAATTCAACAGAATATAAAAGACAGCAGTGGGCCATCCTTTCTTCTAAGGAGACAGGTTACTATATCACTTTCCTGAAATCACAGCAGGAATGATGGATTAGTTGGAGGGGAAAATTGGTGCCTGAGGCACTTCTGACTTCAGTGTTTCAAGTTGTCCATAATCCTTCGTAGCCTTCACCCAAAGATGAAGCCCTGTAACAAGCATAGGGAGTTACTGAGGGCAAGAAGTGGTCTCCAGAGTTATTTCCTGAAACCCCATCTTGATAGAAAGTACCAGGTTTCAGGTGCATGCCAGACCCTTTGCATTCAAAAGGGGAATGCCTCTGGGCTGGACCCAAGCCCAGATAAAGAGCTGATCTTTGTTTTAAGCTGCAAGTGAGCCTGGTGAAATTCATCTCTGATGAAGGTTTGCTCCATTCTGGATATATAAAAAATGTTTCACACTTGTTTTACAGTCTCCTTGGTTGAACAATGCTTGAAGGAATCCAGAATTAACACCTTCTAACCTGCACATGTAGAAGAGGTGCAGCAGAACTGGAGACAAGAAGTCTGAATATTTGCCAAGACATGGGAGGACAGGCTACAACCTGTGATTGACTCCTGCACTGCTCTTGCTGCATTGCAGCATGGAAAGGGTCAGTCAGCAGAGACAAAAGCAAGGTGAGGGAAGGGTGCTTTAATGCTTTGCAAGAAATAGATTTCAGTGCAGTGTCTGTCTTCTTCTGCTCCACACCATCTCAGCTTGTGAAAGGAGAGCAAGACTCTTCCATTTGCACAAATGTCAAGAAAACAGAGAAGCAGGACTCAACCATATCTGAGTGGGAAATACCCATAGGAGTCAGCAGCCAGCTTGGAAAGGTAAACGACCTCCTGCAGTCCAGCAAAATAATACATTAAATATGGGTATTTAAACATCATGATTGCCAGTGATATTGCTATTCATGTGAAAAGAAGATGGAGAGTTGCAGAACTGCAGAGTTTACTGAGCCATTAATTGGTGGCTTTGGGGAGATCCTGAATCTTATGTTTCTACCCCTAGTCAAAAAGGAGCCAAGGTCAAGAGCCCCTGGGCATATCCAGTGAAAGCTGAGCTGATGGGATCCCAGAAACCATACGTCATACCCTAAATCTCTATAAAATCCGCTCTGAGCTGCTCTTGCTTAGGTGCATGCTTAGGATTTATTGCAATGGGTGGAGCTTGGAGGGACACCACATCCCCTTCTCCTCTGGTTCCTGGGACACCACTGGGAACAACCTGAGTTGTGTGGCAAAAAATGTTGGTTGTAATCTGGCTCCAAGTTACCAAGGCTGAACCTGCCTGAGCGTGGCACCCACTGTGCCTCCAGCTTCGTGGGCTGGGTGGATTAAAGCATCATCAGAAGCTGCAAGCTGGCCTGTCTCAGGCCAAGGAAGAAATTAGCAATGAGCCATGGAAGGATATGCTTTCTGGGGCATGTAATTTAAGATCACATGGCAAGAAATTGTGCAAACTATTGCAATGACTTCTAGAATATATGCCTAAATTTGGCTCTTTATATCCTGTAGAAAAGAAAAGGTCCAAGGCTTTAAGTAATAAAACATTGGTCTTCAAATAAATAGCTGCAAGAAAAAGGATCAAAAGGAACTCTTAAAAAAGGAGATAAAGGAGAACATCTTTCCTTTACAACTTTTAGCATCTTCACATTTAAATATAATGGATAATGTGTCCCTTCTTAGGGCTTCTTACAGGCCCTTTCTTTCTTTTTTTAATCTTGAATACCAGTGCACTTTCAGCAGCAGTAAAGGGGGCTGGCAACAATTCTCAGCTCATTTTTTTATTATAAAAAATTAAATTGGGTATGATGAGCTTTTGTAAAGGAAAGCGAGAACTGAAAATATCCAGAAAGTCACAAAGTGCCGCCAGAAAGACATTTGGGAAGGGGTGAGGTTGTTTAAACTTACATTCTTCCCACTCTGAGCCAGCTGTGTTTCTCTTCTTCTCTCACACCCATCTTGTAAGCATATGGAATATGTTGAAGTGTTAATATAACAGAAAATAAGCCAAGCTAGATTCTTAAAACAGCACCTAATTTAGAGTGGCTTACCTTAAAATGGCCTGGCTAGTCTCAGTAACTGCTGACCAACACAGCCAGCCTAGGTGAGGAAAAACTGATTTGGCTTTTTTCACTTACAGTGGATTTTGGTGGTGAGTTCTACAGGTAGAGCTGAAAAAAATGAGTAGTGACCCTCTGCTCCTGTGGCTTGCATTTTGGATTTAAATACTTGACAGTAGAAATTGCATGGAAGATGCATGGGGGGGGGGGGGGGGGGGGGGGGAAGGGGGAAAAAAAAGTACCAAAGGAGGTTACAGTTTCACTGAGGTTTACTTTGTGCACAAGTCCACCACCGAGTGCTTTAGTCTCATTGGCCCATTCCTCACATGGGTATGGGCAGAGATAATGAAGATTTGCTGAGATAAATACTTCTTCTCCCTAAAGACTGGTAAAGCAATACATGGTGCTGGTGATGTTCTCACTCTGTAGGGTGGGTTAAAAGGGTTGTGTTCCTGGACTGGTACAATTTATGATAGATATTTGAGATGGTGATAAGCAGAAACCTGTCAATGACACCAAAATGGCTGATTACACACTCACAGCAGTGACCCATAACTATTTCCTGATCCAGGAAGGAAAATTCTCCCCTCTGCTATTCCAAGTGTATTTGCTGCTAGTAACACTGAGGGCTGCACCCAAGGCATTCAGACTGGCACATCTGACAGAGCAAAGTAGAGCAAGCTTTGTGCAAAATCCTTAATTTTGGCTTTAATTAGGCACAGTGCAAAGATTCTCTGCTCATTCCACTGTAAATCATAACTCCATAATTAGAAAAAAAAGAAAGTTCAAAAACTTCCACTGAAAGAATTTAGAAGTTTTTTCATAGTTGTTGTTAATTCTACCAAAAAATACACCTGAAAGTGGGACTCTAAGTCCAACTCTAAGTTATTCACAGAACTACTCCACACCAACCAGAGTGGTACTCTGCTCTCATGATGAGCTTTTGTAAAGGAAAGCTCAGTTACAACATAGAGCAGCATCTCTCTGCACTGGCTGCAGCATTTTGAAAGAAAATGCTTCAAAAGGTGAATATTAATAGACTCAAAGAGACTGAAACCACTTATCCGGATGTTCTGCTTTCCTAATTTGTTTTAGGCTGCGGCATCTAAACAGTGGAAATAGGTGCCTGACATCTCCCTGAGTCTATGCTGGAAGGAAAGCTTTTCAGTGCAGTCTGATGCCATTAGGTCTTCTTAATTTTCCATGTACTTTTCAAAAGGTTAACAGATTTTAATTTGGCCAATTTGCAGAGGACTGCAAATTCAGTTTTCTGCATTATCTGATTGTTTTGCAGAGGGCTTCCCAGGAACCTTTAAATTGTCCAAATGTTTTCATCTGACTGCAGGAGGCTGGTTTGAAAGGGAAACATCCAAGTGTAACATGTTAAGGCCCCAGGTGTGGTACTTAAGCCAGAGAATACCATACAAATGGGAATTAGTTCCTCTGTGTGTTTTTCCCCAGAGCATGAGGAAGGGCAAGGTGCCAGTGTCCTTCTCTCAGAAAATGAAAAGTTCTTTGCCTTCAGATAAACATCTTAGATGCCCATCTGAAAGGTGAATAGGTTAAACAACTTGAAGAATGCCACTAGTAAATGAGTTCATGCTTTTTTCCAGGATATATCAGTAAAGATTTAAACAGAAAACTCATATGTTTAAAGTAAATTGCTTAGCCAGGATGTATGCAATTTTCATATACTTTTTTAAAGAAACAGACTGAGGGAGAAGAATAACTGGTAAATATTTGCAATCATTGTGAGAAATAAACATTTTGAACATGCATCTCCACAGGCGACTTTGGAGACATTAAGACAGTAGATTTTCTCTGAAGTTGTTGCTTGATTTTAACTTCTAAATTACTCTGTAATAGGAATAAGGACCCTGGAAGATCTCTCTCTCTTTATCTGCAGGCAAATCTGCTGAAGACTGAGAGGCTGCTCTGCTCTTCTGGCCTGGAAGAGCAAGTGAAATGCTGGTCCATGGACCACCTTTACACTCAAAATTCACATCAGTATAATCCACTCAGGAAGCAATTGGAAAGGTTGAAAAGGAACTTCTATTTGTTTAATTTGCCTGGAATCATCACTGATTACACTAACTCTGTACAAGGCCTCCTTACATTGAGCTGTAAAAAATGTAGCTCTAGGTTTCTAAACTGATCTGTTGACTCTGTGTGACTCTGTGTGCAGAGATGGGTATAAAGAGAGAAGACAGAAGAAGAAAGCATGTAGGTTGCAGGGTCTTTTAAATGTAAAATAGAAAACGAGTGAGACTTTATTAATTTTCAGCTTTATGCACTGTGCAGACAGGAAATTGTGTGTTTTATTTATATGATTATATTAATTTTGGTTCAGAAGTTAATAGCATCATTCCCTTTGCGGGACCTGTCATGCATTGAAAGTAAATCATCCCCCAAGGTGTAATACAAAAATGGGACTGTGGACTCAGGAGAGCCATTTTCCTGTCATTAGCAAATTTCATCCTTATGTCTGGATACCGAGTTCACTGTCCACAGCACAGCTGAGCCTTTTTCCTAGCTGCAGAGAATATTGTTGCCTTTGAAGAGCACATAATTTAGCAATTACAAATTGCTTTTTCTCCTTGGAGAGTATTGTCTGTGAATGTTTTTACGGATATAGCCTCCCTCCTTGTAATCCGCTGCACCATAAAATTACCTGGAAAGATGACATGTGGGACTTTATACTGCAAGACCAAACCCTTGAGCTCAACCCACTAAAAGTTACCCCGTTGTAAGGCCAGTCCCTCAGTCATACCTGGATTTGGAAGCTTTTGCATTAAGAAGAGTGGATACAGCTCATTTTTCTCAGCTGGAGTGCTGTGCCCTGTGCACCCCCCATGCTCAGCCTGGGGTTCATTGTGAATTGAGGAATGCAGGTTCACTTCCACTTGTGCCCAAGGGTAAATGGAAGTGAGTATGGAGCAGCCTTCTCCACAGAATCCAGAGTGCCTCCAGCTGCCAGCCCCTCAGTGGGACTGGCAAGTGTCAGGGTACCGCAGTGCCCTGGCTGGGCAGCCTCAGCCTCGAGCAGTATCAAGACAAGAGCAGAAGAGGCTACGTGGGTGTTCTCAGTAGACAATGAATATCCATCTGAGGGGAGGTGGAAAACACAGAACTAGCGGTGTCCTGGTCAATAAGGAACACAGGGATTGAAGCCATGATATGGAAAACCCTGTGTCAGAGGCAAGATCTGGTAATGCCAGCACTAGGGAAAGACAACAGATAGTAAGGAAACTCTTTGGGTGTCATTAAACTGACAAAGGAAAGTGAGTGAGTGAGTGTGAGTGTGTGTGTGTGTGTGTGTGTGTGTGTGTGTGTGTGCACCCATGCAGGTTTGGGCATGCACTGTGCGTGTGCCCAAACTGGGAAATAAATAATTCTGGAAATAATAGGAAATTAATTTCCAAAGACATGAACTGAAGCACCCGCTGCTGCCTGCTATGTAGCTGGGAGTGGGCATCTGGAAGCCAGGTGATGTGCCACTACTTGGGTCTGTGCTGGCCTCCTCTGTGTCTCAGATGCCCATCTGCAAGTTGAGTAGTACAGTGAGAACTGCATGGGAAGAAGCACCCAAAGTTTGTTCCTCTGAAAACTCTCCCTCCTGTTTCTCTTTCCAGATGGCTGGGCTAGTGTCACCAATTAAAAACAAAGAGAACTTTAGGGAAATGAAAGAGAGGAAAAGGAAGATATACAGAACAGCAATTAGAGAAGAGACAGCTAAAATAGGTTCATGATGGCAGAGATTCCTTCATGTTTGAGAAATGTGTCTGAGGTGAAATTTTCTACTGTAGAGGCAATTTTCTGTTAATAAACAGCTCCCCAAATGCTTCCTCTTGAAGATAATGTGATGAAACAAGTAGATTTAACATAGTTTGAGAACAGCTGAGCAATTACAGATGGATCTGCTGTGACCAGAAGAAGTGAGAAAAGGTCAGCCTGTTTATGAACCTTGTGTGTTGCTGGTTCACAGAGAATTAAATGCTTGAACTGCTATCTGTGCCTTTGGAAATCTCCCACAAAATCTCCCCAGAGACATGTTTGTGAGGAGTTCGCACCAGCTTAGAATAAACTGGTTTAAAACAATAATTAATCTAAACTAATATAAACCCTTGTGTGACTGTTTTGCAGCTCAGCAAAACTGATGGCCATAAGGAATTTAATCCAAGAGCCTCTCCATATATAAAGGCATATGATTTGTCACTGATTCAGCTGAACATGTGGACATTCTTAACATGCTTTAGAAATGAGCTACACTGATTTATCACCATAAGTTAAATTGATTATAAAAATATTAAAATTGGAGAGGCTGGCACCAAAAGTTAAGAAATTCCTCAGTTAAGGTGCTGCAGTCTTTTATTGTGAGATCACATCATCTTCTTTCCACAGATGCCCCTCACTCAGAGCATGGTGTTCAGTTACTGACAAGTTGTTCAGAGTTTCATTTTAATCCTCCTCACTGTTCAGTGCACGGTCCCTGGCCCTGCGCTACCGATCGCTCCTCAGCCCTGGGTCTGAAGGCAAAGCTACCAGACCATGAGCAGGCTTTTTGTGCAACACGCTTCCTAGAGGTGCAAGGGACACCTCTGAAAGCCTAGTGTTAAAGAAGTAACAAAATAAATTATTGCTTTCATGGCACACCCTCATCTTCAGAGGAGAGCCCCCACTGACTCAGTGCTCAGCTCTGCACTGGGGGCTTGGCCTCCCACCCTTGGCACACAGAGGAAGGAGCAGTTGTCTTAGGAAAGGTGTAGCTGGGGGTGTTTATTCTATTTCCCATCTGTTAGAGGTGGGGCAGTTATCTTCTGTTCATTGGGCAGTTTACTTTATCTCTTCCATGAACAATTCTCCCTCTGGGGAGATACCTTCTGTTACTGGGCCATTGAGTGCCACAGCATGACTGACAAAATTACATCATCCCATTGGGAGAAGCTCCGCCTAGAGGGAGGAGCCAAGCATTCCTACATGGGTATAATCTGAGATTTGGAATACCACAGCAGCCTTTTCCACTGGATTCCCAGAGGAGCAGCTCTTTCCTACTGGATTCCAAGGAAGATCAGGCCCATCTACCACTGGATATTCTGAGGAAAACTAGAACCTTCTGCAGGATCACTGCTTCAACATGTCTGTCACTCCAGGAGGACTGCAGCCACCATTTCAGTTGGTCTGCTACCAGCACCCTGACCAAGACAGTGTCAGATTGTATTCTGACCTTGTCAGTATTGTTTTGTATTACTGCATTTTTATTTTATTTTATTTTATTTTATTTTATTTTATTTTATTTTATTTTATTTCTTAATAAAGAACTGTTACTCCTGCTCCCATATCTTCTCCTGAGAGCCCCTTAATTTCAAAATTATAATAATTCAGAGGGAGAGGGTTTACATTTTCCATTTCAGGGGAGGCTCCTGTCTTCCTTAGCAGACACCTATCTTTTCAAACCAAGACAGCAGTGCACACCTACTGACCACCACCCAAAAACCCCAGGTGGAGTAACTTGACAGGCGCTGTTCTGGAGCTCTGAGGCAAAAGCAAGGCTGGGCTGCAGCTCACTCAGAATGGCTTTCAGTTGTCTAAGCCATAGCATGATCCTCTCTTCCTCTCTCATCTTCTCTCTTTTTTCATACTTACTTTGAAGGTTCTGTCTTCTTCAGCAGTTGTGCAAAATCTGGTAGAAAACGGGTTTTTTCGTAGTTCAACCCCCCTTTCATGGCCAAGGGACCATCCATCTGCATATTGCATGAGATGAGGATCCTGAAGATAAATGGTTGTGCTCATAATTCATTTTTATAGTGTGCATGTGCAAGAGGAATCAAATTTTATGGATATCTTAATTTCTGTCCCTCCTAAATTTTAAGTGTTTGGTTTTACAACCCTAATGATCTTTAAATGTAATTTTTGAGGAAATTTCCTCAGTTTTTTAAAGACCAAACTTTAAAAAAAACAGCTTGGGAATTTCTTTATGGGAGTCAATAACTACTCTCACATGGACTATCAGGATGACTGGATCCTTTGCTCATGGCTCTCAGAAATGAAAAGAATCACAGGGGTCATGCAAAGTGGTTTCATTCTGGTTTTTGTTTTTGATGTGACATATTTCTGGTTCAAACTAAAACAAGATGTAAATCCACATGTAAAAATCAAAATTCTTCCTTTTCAAAGGGTTTGAATGAAACATTTAGATTTTTCAGGATTTTCATAGCAATGAAAATGGTTGAGTAATATCAACACACACTGAAGTCAGTGGTGGTGATTTTTCCTCAGAAAGGCACAGGTCTCCATAGTCATTCCTGCCTCCTCCTCTTGAGGAAGCAGAACAAAATCAGCCCAAAAAGTGGTCATTTTTATATATAGACCAAGGGACAAGGGGTCAAACAGGCCCAGGAGGGCTGCACCAATTTGCTAACAGCAGATGGCCCAGGAATCCTGGCTGGACCTCACCCGAGAAATTTGGGTCCCCGAGTGCTCAGGTCCCCCTGCCTTGCCCTGAGGTGCCATGGTCACCTACTCCCACCCCTAGGACAGTGGTGCAGAGGTGCCCATCCAGCCCCACACAGAAGCAGCTGGGAGGCTGGCAGGGCCCAGGACTCTGACTGCAGCTGTGCCTGTGTCTCTACAGGGAAGACCATTTTCCTGGTATGGAAGCACTGGATCAAATGATTGCAAGCACTTAATTTCTTTTCCCCTTCCAGGTTTTCTGTGACACTCCAGCCTGGCTTTGTCCTATTCCCATCCTCCCCTACTTTCAACTCCTTATCTCCACCTCCTCATCTCAGTTTCCAGTCACCACCTGCTTCATTGAGTCCCAGCCTCCCCTTCTATCTCTAGTATCCTCTCTCAGCCTCTCTCTCTCCCCTAGGCCTGTATCTACCCCTCCATCTGAGCTCCCACTGCTGCTGATTTCTGAGTTTTGAAGCACCAAGTTCTTGGTGAAAATCCTATCATAAATTCACACCAGGGATGAAACAGTATTTTTCTGCCTAGTCAGTTTCCTGGGACAAATAAACCTCAACAGCACCCTCAGGGGAGCAGAAATCTGTTCCAACAACTCCAACAGTGACCCAGGTTCAGCACAGTTCATTAAAAGAGAGAGGAGAAAGGTGTCATAGGAAGACCAGAGCAACATTTAATATAGGTGTTCTTTCTGGGTCTGGCTGCAATAGTCCCATGTAACACCAGTTTCCCAAGGCAAGCGAAATGATAAAAAAGGCAATGTAGTAGATTATCATCTCAGTTTGTGGTGCCCTATCCTAAGGGACAAAGGGCTGTATCTGGAGACATGTGGTCCCGCCCAGGAGTAATCACTGGTCTGTTCACTGTCAAATGAATATGAGCATAAAAGGGTTTCTTCCCTCTCAGTGTGGAAAGTCAGAGGTTGCTGCCTATAAAGCCTGACCAGAAACACACAATATAGCTGCTACCCTCCAGCTCCACAAAACCGTTTCCCTCGATATTTCTTGTGTGCTCTAGTACTTTTCTGCGGATTTTCAAAAGCCATTGATGGTGCTGCAAGTAATTAGCCCTTTCCAACAAGAGAGGAAAGACAGGCTTTGATTCCACTCCTCCTGTCCAGTTTGTCACCCACAACACTGGAAAAAGAAAAGCCCTTTGAGCCCTGCTCGCAGATCTCTGTGCGTGTGCGCACAGGCAGCTGTGGATGAATGTGATTGCGCACGCAAGAGTATGTGTGATAACATCATCCAGATGCCACACCACACTCTTGGATTATGTCAGTCTCACCCAATGAAGCACACTGAGCAAATGCTAATAGTTAAGAGCTAATAAACACTACACTAGAAGGTCAGTGCTGAATCGTTCAGATTGCGCACATGGTTTCTCGGATACTTTCCCCCAGTAGTTCCCTGTAGCCAAAGAGAGGCTGTGTAGCTGCAGATCTCCCCTTAGCAGGGATTGTTAAAGCCCTGCACTTTACTGAGTCAGCTGAATAAGTTCAGAAAGAAACAGCCCTGATACAGTTGGACAGCATTATGGCCAGAAAGCAGATTTCACAGGTTTCAAAAGGATGCTCTCAGTGAGAGTTTCCACATTTTTCATATGGTTAGCTCAAAGCAAAAAATGTCATTTTTTTTTAAATATCATATTTACACAGGTCAGAAATAGAAGAGAAGACAATTCTTTGTCTCCTTCATTTTATTTCTCTGCACCTTGTTGCCTTTTCTTTCTTGCCAGTCCTTGTAGATGCCATAGGATCACAGTAGACTTCAGGCTGTGCTCCTGTCCTGACTGTGCAATCTATACGTAAACCAAGTGAAAATTTCTTGATTATTTGCATAATAAAGACTCTGCTTTACTGTCTGCTATTCTTTTGGTCACTTGTAGCTGTTAATAAACTGGAGCCTTAGTTGACCAAATCACTGCCCACTTCTTTCCTTCAGCTGACCCTTCTGGGGACTGCCAAGAGTTCCTGCTCAGACAGTAGATGTAGTTAGAAGGTGGCCACACGGTGCTGGAGACAACTGTGCGAGTAATGAAGACATTGAGAGAGTTAAAAGAAATGTGTTGGACCAATAAAATAATTTTGCGTCATTCTCCAGCTATTCATTTAACCCCAGACCTAAACTCCTTCAGCTTTAGGATTATTTAACCTTCTAGACTTTTTAAATTTGGATGAATATCAAGAGAAATAAAACACTTCTTTCCCAGGATAGCAGCAGATACTGTTAAAGTTCTAGCACCAGTATTGGACCAAGATTGTTGTACCTTCAAATGTGGTCTGCGTTGAGAACTGAGCTCCAAGTACTTGGAAGTTAAAGGCAATTTCCTGACCACAAAAATAGTTTGGAACTCATGTTTGGAACAAATTCTTCTGTTTTCCCTGATGATCCTGTAGAAGATGTGCTCTCCCTCCTGCTCCCCCTGTGCTGCAGTGATGTGGGGATAAGGTTGGGAGCAAGCATCGTATGAAATCATGGAATTTTAGATCATAGAATCATAGAAATTTTTGGGTTGGAAAGGACCTTAAAGATCATCTAGTTCCAACTGCCCTGCCGTGGGCAGGGACACCTTCCACTAGACCAGGGTGTTCAGAGCTCCATCCAGCCTGGCCCTGAACACCTCCAGGGATTGAGCATCCACACCTTCTCTGGGCAACCTCGCAGTACAGGATTTCACCATCCTCGCAGTATAGTCTAATATCTAGTCTAAACTTAATCTCTTTTACCTTAAATCCATTCCCCTTGGTCCTGTCACTACATGCTCTCATTAAAAAAATCTCAATATTTCTTGCAGGCTCCCCTCAGGTACTGGGAGGCCACAATTAGGTCACCTCAAGGCTTTTTATTTTCCAGGCTGAAAAAACACAATTTTTTCAGCCTTTCCTCATAGGAGAGATGCTCCATCCCTCTGATCATCTTGGTGCCCTCCTCTGGACTCGCTCCAAAAGGTCCATGTCCTTCCTGTGCTGGTGTCCCAGAGCTGGATGCAGTGTTCCAGGCTGGGTCTCAGGGAGCAGAGTGGAGGGGCAGAATCACCTCCCTTGCCCTGCTGGCTGCTTGGGATGCAACCCAGGATGGGGCTGGACATGAATAGTCAGGACCAAGGGGGATGGGAGCACACACTGGAAAGACTCAATTTGAGAGAATCAGAGATTCTTGCAGGAGGAGTGGTCTCTCAGGAAGATTGGCATGAGTTCAGACCAGGAACTGGGGACTCTAAAGGGAAGAATGAGCAGCTTGTGATGGATATTTCTCTGAAGTTTCATGGAGTTTCAGTAGGAAGGGCCCACATTTGCCAGTGATCCGAAAGTCAAGACTCTTTCCAACCCTTTCCAAGGGTATCCCGTTTTCCCAAGCAATTTTTCCCACAAGTCAGCTTTCAGCCTTTATTTATGAAGCTTAGATGGCCAACAGGAAGCTGGCAATAGAAATTATCAAACCGTTCCTAGAGTTGAGAAAGCACAGCTCAGAATTCCTGCTGACATGTCAGTAGCCATAAATAACAAGTGAGTGTGCAAACACGGGTTTTTAACCTACAGAAATGCCTCACCCCTCAAAACCAGTCAAGGTGCTCTGACTGCCAAATGCAGCATACATTCCTTATGGGTGAATACCCCACTTAACCTGGACCCTGTAGATTGGGGTGCTCACTGCTTTTGGGGAGTCTGCCTGCACCTTGAGAAGTCATTTCACCCACGAGGAATGTGGTCAAGCTCAAGAGCTGTGTTCTCAAGTTAGTAATTTCATAGATTGCAAAGCCAGAAAGGACTTTAATGATCATCTGGTCTGGTCTGGTCTGGCCTGGCCTCCCACATAACACATGCAAAATAATGTCACCAAGTAAATCCTGCCTTAGCTTCAACTACTTGTAGCTGAACTAAAGGCATCTTACTTTAAAAAAAAACAAACTGCAGGTTATTCTTGATTTTTAAGACTCAAGTCATGCAAGGATTTACCATATCTTATGGTATTTTCTTGCCAAGGTTAAATGTTTGCAGGGCTTTAAAGAAGCATGGGATTTCTTACTTGATTTTTTTGGTCTTGAGCTTACTTTTCCTTTGTTAACTAAATTCAACAACTCCTCATGTTAGAAATATTATCAACTCCCCTCTGAATAATTTTTTTGCTTTATACCAGATTTATAAACATGGTCTCACTTTAAAGCACTGACATCTGAATCTGTCTTTTAGGGACACTTAACCCTGTCTGTGCTCCTCCCATGCCTGCATGTTCCCATCCCATTCCTGTAGCACAACCATGTCACTGTGGAGGGCTAAATTTGGTGGCTACATCAGCAACACCTGAGCTTCCAATGCTGCACAGTGGCAGGAGGCAGAGTTATTTAGTTCTTCAGACTTTATTTGTGATGCCACTGGCCCCATTGTTTGTTTTGTCTATGAGATGGGGCAGATGCAGCCTGACCACTGACTGAACCGTGCTGTTAGCAAATTACTGTCTGGATGACCCAGTGGTGGCAAAAGTGTCTTGAAAGCAGCCCATACAATGGACAGACAGAACTGTTGCTGTGGATATTGCTATCTATCTTTCACCCCCAAAAGAAGGAGAAAAAATACCCACAGCATTTGAGAAGCTGAGATATTGTGAGATATTGTGTGGGAAAAGAAAATATTCTGCCTTTTTTTTTTTTTTCCTTTAGCATGAACGAAAATATGTCATTTACTTTTGGCTTAGCACTGACTTGCTCTTGCTGGCTGTCATGGAGCTGCAACTCCTCACTGCTGTCTTCTGCAGCCCATGGCCCAGCACTGGCAGGCTTGGACTTTCCTCAGACTGGGATGTCAGCACTGCAGCCCAGACCTGAGGCTGCAGAGGCATCCTGGTTCTGGGGACCATGACACCAGCTCTTCAGGCTGCTTGAAACACTTTCCATAATGCTGCTCTTTTATCTCTTTGGTCCCCATTAAAAGAGCTGAAAAGCCCACCTGTGACTCACTTTATGAAATTGAGCTTCTCCTTGTCATCTTGGGGCACCACAGGCAACACAGATCCTACAGGCCACGGGGGTAATTTGGTGAACATTGGTGGTCTAGGTCACACAATCTCTACTTGTCTGGGGTTCCCAGAAGAGCTTAACCACCAGATCCTGCATTTATGAAACAAAAATCAGGGATTTTCTCCAAGCTGGAGTTTTCTGGTGAAAAATGTTTGGTTGTCAGATCATTCTCTGTTCTACCATAAAAAAGAATCACCTCAGCAGAAAGGTCCCAGCCATCCATAGAGGCACCACAGGTGGTGGGGGGCAGCATGTTGGGAATGGCCAGACAGCCATTGTTTTGTCCCAGATAAATGCCAAGCCAGGCCACTCTGTTTGGTTGCATTACATTCACATCCTGTTTCAAACAGCCACTCTTTGCTACCTCAGCAGTTTCTGAGTGCTGTGACACAGACAAGACCCCATTTCTTTCCAGTTTTATCTTCACCACAGGGAACTAACTTAGCATCCTGAGTGTGTTATCACAGATTTCTGTGTGATTCACAGATGACAGTATGCTCTCCTTCCCCCTGCAGTAGTATGTGTTTCTAGTCAACTGCAACCAGGAGCCTGAAATAGGAAAAAAAAATGGAAAAGCCAAGTCTGTTAATCCACCATGACACATACACCTTGATTTTATTTTATTGGAGGGATTTTATAAGGGCTATTATCTCCTGGTTTACATAATCCAACACTTCCCTTAGGGCAATCAAAACTGAGATTCATATGACTTGGAGTTTACAATCCAATGCAGCTGGCAAAACTGGGATTCAGACTCGTGACCGCAAAGGCAATCATACTAAGGAAGGCAAAAAAGTGAGAGAGAGACAGAGAGAGAGACACAGAAAGACAGAGAAGAAGTAAAGCCCCCCTGAAGTGATCTGTTATATTGTCTGAGCAGGAGTGTTCGGGAAGTGGTATCATTAAATGAGTTGAAGCTCCAGCTAATTTGATTCAAAGGTTGCCTGACCTCTGCTAAGTGAGGGACTCCCTTTCCTTGCTGCCTTTGTCTGTTCT
Source organism: Melozone crissalis (assembly GCF_028551555.1). NCBI lineage: Eukaryota > Metazoa > Chordata > Aves > Passeriformes > Passerellidae > Melozone > Melozone crissalis. The sequence continues at coordinate 14,098,639 of NW_026535786.1, read as the reverse complement.
TAATAATTTAGCCAGCAACAAGGTAAGATCCAAGACTGACTTTTTCTGCTACAAACATGACTTTGGTCCAAGTATTTTAGCACCTGAACTCAAGAGAGGATAATAAATGTCAAAGAAATATTTATAGCTTGGTATATGGAGAATTTCCAGTTCCCTATACTGCAATAACATACATCCATCTGCAAACAGCATTAGAGCTGCAGTTTTAAAGCAGATAGTGCCTGAAAATAGAAGGCTGCAATGCAATATGGGCAAATAGCTCTTGTATTTAAGTGTTTGATACTAAGCTGATAATTAAATTAGAATTTAATTATCCAGCCTTGGGAAGCTGTTTTCTTCCTGGACTCAGGCCCACACAGAAATTCAGACTCAGCTCTGTGCCTCTTCCACTCCTCTGTGTTCTTTTAACTGAAATCCATTCCTGCAATAGGCAGCTGAGGAGAGAAAGCATACAGGAAAAAAAAGTTAAAGAGGAATAGTTGAAATTTAGAAGTGGAAAAAAGACTTCTTATCCTATCCCATACATCCCTCCAGCTAGTACAAGTGAATTATTCTTCAGAGCTTTGTCAGGTTTAGTCTTAACTGGTTGCAGTGATGGAAGCTCCATCTCTTCCTTTGGGAGAAAACTGTGCATTTGAACAAAGCTCCCTGCTAGCAAATATTTCCTGATGCTAAGCCTGTATTTTCCTTCTTTTCTGAAGTGATCCCTTTAATGCTGGGTTGGCCCAAGATTTTTTCCCAGTGAACTCAGCTCTGTGAGATCTGGAATGCCTGCTGGAATGTATATCTTTTCACCCCCAGATTAGGGTTTGAAATCCGCCCCAGGGTCACGGTGATGGAAGCTGTGGCTGCAGCGCATGGTCCCACAGGTCTGAGTGAAGCAGGTCGAGGTGTGTAGTCCTGTCCTGAAGGTACGCCTCAAAAGTAAGGGCACAAAGCTGCTCCATCACTGTACATTGCTGAGCCACGTGCTGCTGGGAGATAAAAAAATCCTTTTGAGGCTTGGAGACAAAATGGGAAGAAGTAAAAAGTGTCTGGGCACACATGGGGGTGGGAGTTTCGCCGGGGATGGTGTCTTTTGTTCTTGCTGCATTGGGTGTACCAAAGGGCTTTGAGCAACCTGGTCTAGTGGAAAGTGTCCCTGCCAATGGTGTGGGAGGTTGGAATTACATGATCTTTAAGGTCCCTTCCAACCCAAACCATTCTACCACCCTTTACCCTCTGGTACCTCTCACACAAAGTAAAAATGTAAGGCATAGTGATTTTGGCAGAACTGGAGTCTTTTTCCACTTTGAAAGGATATCTGAATGTGGGGTTTTCTTTTGAGATCCAAGACACATAACTGAATGACTTCCTCACTACGGAAGTGTTTAGCACTTTTGGTTGCAGCAGAAATCAGAGGTGGAGAGTCCTGTAGGAGGATGGCTGAAATGAAAGCATGGATTTATTGGGCTGATGCTCACCTTTACAGGACACCTGGTGCACTGCAGGTGGATGAAGAAAATTGTGGGTAGTGATAGAGACAAATGGCTTCTGCCCTGTGACAGGGTGGGGACCTGGAGCTGTTTAGTCATGGCAGCAGTGCTGATCTGCACCAGAGCCCCACGCTGCACCTCTTGGGACAGCCAGAAAGAAGGGCACTGCTGGGCTCTGTGCGCTCTCAACGGGCCAGGGTTTCAGTAGCACTGGCTCCAGCCTAATTTTAGGCCAGTTTGGATGGGGTTTGAATGCATCAGGGTCAGTGATGGTGCCCAAGGGATTGCACATGTTGAGGGAGCACAGGAGCTCAGTGCAGCTGAGGAAGGGCTAAGGAACATCCCCCAGCACCAGACCAGTGTGACATGCATAAAATCTAGCTCAGTCACAGCATGTGACTGCACCGTGCTCAAATGCTACATTTGACATGCTTCTGGCACATTACAACATTGGAAATGTTGGCTATGTGTCTCCAGAGGGTGGATGGAAGAAAAATCTGTCTTGTGTTCTTCAGGTGGTGGTGGGGGATGTTTACCCAACTACTACCTTTCCTTTAAAGGGAAAGGGAGAGAGAGAGGACAAGGGCAAGAGAATATTCACAGAATTCACATAATGACTAGGTTGGAAGAGACCTTAAAGATCATTGAGTCCAACCCATGCCCTAACATCTCAACTAAACAGGATCAGGGCAGCACTCCAGTGTTCAAAGCTGTCGCTGGCAGGTGCCTGAAAGAGCCCTCAGGGTCAGGCTCAGCATTCCAGACAAGTTAGTTTGGTGACTCTTCTTTCATCACCTGATTTTCATCACATTGGAAAGCCTGCATCACCCTTGGAGTGACAGCAGTGGCTCATTCTGATGAGAAGTGTCAGTGTCTTGTCAGAGTGTTGAAGGTTTCATTCTCCATTTCTCACTCCACATAGGATGAGGATATACCAGAGGGTATTCTTTTTGTCAGTCTAGTCCCTCGTGGTCCAGAAGAGTTGATAACATTTCTACTCTGCTCTCTTACTCACTGGTGCCTCATCCTCAATACGTGGTTGATTGTACAGATGAAAGTCTCACAATAATAATGTTAACATCTGCTCTTCTTCTTCCCTCCCTCCCTCTCTCTGCCAAATCAGCAAAACTTCTGGAACAGCTTTGTTCTGCAGTTCCTCTGGAATGAAAAATGGTGGCTGCTGTCTCTGTCTCAAATGCCAGGAAAACCTCCTGGCCTCTGTTATATATATATAAAGAAAGGTGATTCACCCTGAAGACTGGCCAGGTTAGGTCATGCAAATGAGATTTTCCTCATAAAGTTACAAATGAGACCTTGGTTTGTGACTTATCCCTGCTTCTTGCTCCATCTCTTGGTCATTTCTTCAACAACTGCAGTCTCCTTGCAAGGCACACCTCATTGAAAATTACTCTGTTCTTTTCTCAGTCTCTCTGTCTCTCTAAGGAATTGTATTCTTATGGATTACTTTGCAGCTGAAATACTGTTAGTTATCTATGCTTGGTTTCATAGATTATGCTACACTTCGCTGTGTGTTGTGCTAATTAGCATGTCTTCATCAACAGAAGGGCTCGAACAAGCTACTGCAGCTCTGCAAAAGACTGCAGAGAATTCAGATTAGCCTGCTGAACAATATCTTAAAACAAAGCTAAGCAAAATAAAAAGCCTTTCTCAGTGAGCCAGACAATACCTAAAGCATGATTCTCTAACAAATATTGCTTCATGTGAAATTCAGCAGACAAGTGCAGGGTTTCTTTTACTTCTCTGTGATCACAGTCACACTCTGTAAAATTTGTTGTGGATCCGTGTTTCAAGGGGTAACATAAGATCCCATAAGCTGAGAAGCTGCAACACCACAGCTCTGGTAATGGGCTTTGGAAGCCTTTGTCTGCTTTTCTTAAGTCAAGGCCAGTTTCGTATCAGACTGTAAACTCTGGAGACAACTTTAAAACACATCACTGCTGAGTATGTGAGGAAGCAAGTCGAAAATGTGCTTTCTGCAGGAATTTATGTGGATAAAATTTAATCACTCTGATGTTCATGGGAAATGAATGAAGAAGCAGTATAAGCATGGCCACAGTGAATTAATTTGGAAAGTTACACAAATTCTAGCCAAAATTATTTTTTTCAGATTTGCTGAGCTTTGCTGCAAGTCCAGTTGTGTAAAACCATCTGTTCTTTTTCAGAGCAACCTTATTAAGACCTACTGATAATATTTCATCTCCTTCCTATAGACAATGTTTCAGTCTTTATTACAGTCCCTTAAATGTGAAGAGCTGTAATCTTGCCATCCTGTTTGCACTCAGAAAATATGATGAGTAAATCTGTCATCTCTCCTTGAATAAAAGGACTCCTTCCTCACCCTGTCTCTCCTATTTGAGGTACATTCCTGCTGTGCTTTAAAGAGTTACTTATTATTGATTGGCATAAGTGAATGGCTGTGCTGTGATTTGCAGTGATTTCATGTTAGAGTTTTATGTCTGGTAATTGCCCTCATAAAGTATGTTCCTACTGTAGATGTGTGGGTGAAATGCGTCCTGGAGACTGCCTGTTGCCAGCTGTACTTCTCTGGAACATTAGCTCAAAAAGCCACTTTATATAGTGAAAATCTGGTTAAAAATTATTCAATGTTCCCATACAACTTCTTTTGAAGAAAGATTCTAATAGAACCAAAATTAATTACTTTTTTTCACTTCATGTTGAAATTTTCATTTAAATTTGATTTCTATAGAGAAACACAGTTTTGACCCTTGCTCATTTTCTCTTCTTTTTTCCTATGTAGAAAGAAAAGAGAAAAAATAGGGAAAATGAGAAACACAAATACATGAAAAATGCAAGAAAGCACCAGAGCAATTTTTATGATTTTGGTTTTGTCAGAAGGAAAAGCAAAAAGAAACTTTTTCTTTTCCTTGCATCTGTCTTCCAGAAAAAGAAATAAATATGTCAAAATACACCACTTTCTCAGGTTTCTGAACTATGAAAAATTCTTTCTGGGTGGGGAGGGAAGGAGAAAATTAGGAAAGAAAAAGTAAGGACGAAGTCACAGTCTAACTATTTAATACCTGAAAAAACATAACAGAAAACAAAAACAAAAAATAGGCAGCAAAAATTGCCAGACTGAGTAAATCCAGGAAGTTATATGTTAAATATATATCTGAAAATAAAGATGGTTCTCAGGCAGAAACTTTTTTGACAGAAGTATATTTTTCAGCAGGGAAAAAAAAAAGTATACATTTCTGCCCCTTTGATCTGGAAATAAAGGAATTTGACTTTCTTTTTCAGAAAGTCTTTTCTCTATTGAGTTTTCTGAATCCTGAAACAACACCTGCTCTGTTTGATCTGATTATAAATATGTTGTACATTTCTGGAGTGGGTTTCTCTCAGAGGACCATGACAGCGAGCGCAGCATATGTATGGAAATATTCTGTAGACTAGGCTGCCATAAAAAAAGGCCTCTGCAGGGTAGCACAGACCTGCACAGAAGGGAGCCTGGAAAAAAACTTAACCAGAGTAACCAAGGAAAACTTCTGGTCTCACCACTGGCATCACGAGGGCTTTACTTTCTGCTAAGCCCAGCAGTGAGCTCAGTCTCTGAGGTCTCATTGAAGAATCTGAGTGCGGTAACCACCTGATAGGAGTTTTATCTGTCCAGGGATAAACTGCTTAATGGGTTCTGCTGGGATTTGAAACTGTTTCCTTGAAGTCTCCCTGCCTCAAGCTGGTTCCTTAAGTTGCTAAACCACCTCCAGCAGTCCAGGTGAGACCCCGTTTGTCTGCTGATGGAGCGCTCCCGACTGAGCAAACAACAGCAGCATCCCTTACTGTGGGGAGGGATGTCTCTTGTTTGCTGGTGCATCTGAGAGGATTGGGTCGCAAGTTTTACAGCTCCATTGGTCTTTTGTGCACTGGTCCTGGCAAAAGTGAGGGAGTGTTTAGCTCCTTTCCAAACACCAGTGGTATTTTTCCAGCGCTGCTGCACTGCATGCAGCGTGCAGCGGTTCATTGACTGGAAAGAATCCAGAGGACAGGAGGAAAACTTCTCCTCTCCCATCCTCCAGGAGCAGGAAATGAGAGAATGCTGAGGGCTTTGCAGGGTGGTGGGTCTGACCTTTGGACAGGTGGGTGGTGTCAGTCTGCCTGAAGCTGGGGAGCTGCAGAATAACAATTCCCACCTTTTCCCAAACTGGACCCGATTGCCCTCATCTTCCAACTGGTCCCCTCACTTCCTCCCATTTCCCATGTTCAGGCAGTCTGTTCAGCTTGGAGATGATGGTACACAGGACGAATTAATGCCTGTGCCCCCTGGTCTGACACCTCCGCAGCTGAGAAGCTTTCCTCTGCAATGACAACAATAACAGATCTCCTTTCTGCTTTGGTCAAGGGGGGAAGCTGAGCTCATATTTGTATATCCTGGCTGTTGAGATGGAAAGTGTGAACTTTACAGAAAATTAAATCTGCAGAGAAGAAGAATGGTGGAGGGGGAGGGGTCACTCTGGAGAAGGAGAGGGCTGCATAAGGAGATCCCATTATGTCCAGACCTCACAGTGTCTCCCCTCTCATTCATGCCAAGCACAATGTGGGCTGGGTGTGAGGCAAAAGCCTTCAGGCTTAGCCAAGGAGAGAGGCCCCAGCATGTGTTGCTGTGCTTAGCACTGGAGTCAGTATGGATGCTGGCCAGCTGCCAGTCACACTGGCATGGCTGTTATTAGATACCATTGTGTTAAGCTTAGCACTTTTTGCAGGCCTGATAAATTCCTTTTGTGTTTTCCCATGCTCCTGACACATTAAGAAGAGTTTCAGCTTCACAGAGAAAAGGCATGAGCAGTATAAACAAACTCCCAGTGTCCAGTGGGCATGGATAGGGAAAGAAGGTTGGGGCAAGATGAAATCACCCTTCCTTAACTCAGTGCAGGCTGAGGTTCATTAACTGTTGAGCTTGGGTTGACATTTTATAAATAACTACACAGGAAAAGACATTCCCTGAATTGCCTTTTGCAAAGGGGACAATTAGATCCCTTGAGTAAATTGCTAAAGAGGAGTGGATAATTAGAGCAATGGTGAGCTGCACAGTGGCCATGCCAGTTGGCTTGTGTTGACCTGTTTGTGACTGGAAAGTCAGTTTGGATAATTTTTTTGTGCTTCATGACATTTCTTTCTTTAAATAATGTTGTTTCATAGCCTAGGAAGAGCCAGAATTTGTGGAAGAAAAGACTGGTAGTGTACTTTCCATCATTCCTCCATGAGGCCACCCTCACGTGTCCCAGCTCCAAGCTGGATGAGAAAACTCCCCAGGACACTTTCAGCTGGCAAAGTAGAAGGTGCAGATCCTATAATTGAGGACTTTTTCATGGTCTTTCTTTTCTCTGAAAGACAGAAGACTCTCACTGTGGTGAGGTAAATTAAGACATACTCTCAGGATCACACAACTGTTCATCCCTTGTGGTTCCCTTCCTCTGCTCACCAAGGCAGCATTAGCAAACTCTTACAATTCCTCTTTTTGGCTCCTGCCTGAGCTACTCTTCTGGTGATATGTCCATTGGAATTTTAGCTGTGCTTGAGGAAACTACCCTCTGGCTTTCTGCTTTTCTCCCCTGGCTGGGGAAGGACAGCTTGCCCCTTCTTTGCTCTCTTTGCAAAATGCTTTATTCTTCTCTGCTGCCATCCCTGAACCAGCACGTGGTTTAAGGAGGGACCTGTTACTCTGGGAGTCCCAACATCACCGACACAAATAAAAGGATTGGTCTATGTCTGCCCAGTATCTGCAGGCATAACGGGGCAAGGAAGGGAAGAAGTAGTGGTAATTTGTAGTAGGCAGTAGGTAGTAGGCAATTTGTAGTGGTGTTGAGGACACCCCACTACAGTATTAAATTCCTATATTGGGTAGAAATCCCTCTCCTCTGATGTGCAAATACATGATGCAGGAATCATAGCAGCCATACGAAAGATGTACCAACATCAATGTGCATTAAAGGCTAAGAAAGGAGGCAAGACGAGAAGGCTTTAGTATTAAGAGTTGGGGGGAAAAAGCTTGGGAAGAGTTGGGGAAAAAAAGCTTGGGAAACCTCCTCAGCAATTCCATTCAAAGCTCTTTTGATAGTTCTCTTTATAGTCCTGAGCAAGTAAGTTTATGCTTTCAGGATCATTCCCCCCTGCTTTGTAATTATTCCATGAAGCCCTGTGAAGCTCCTTGGATAATTTTCACAGCTCAGGGTATGGCACATCTTACCCTTTCCAAAGCTACACTCTTTTACTTCCCCATGAAATGCTCTGCTGAATAAAAACAGTACAGATGGAAGATTTTCATGCCAAATATCTACCTAGTGATGACTTTGGGAACGTGGTTCAACTCTTTCAGCTAAACTGAAACATCAGTTTCCAACATGAGATTAGAGGGAGAGATATTTCATTAAGAAAGTCTGAACTTTGAAGTAAAGATGTGAAATTCAGCATAGGGCTGCATGCCTTTATATATGGTATTCTTTTTTCTGTGTCCCTGTGCAAATTTTTCTAACTTTGACCAACATGCCAGCCTCTAAATTAGTAAGTCCATGCTTCCTGAACAGGAGTTTTTGCAGACATTGCAGCTTTGTCTCCTGAATGCCCAGTGTTTTCTGGGCATTGCCCTGGCTTCATAGGTCCAGTGTTGCAGATCGACAGGGACAGAGCCTTCCCCATTTTGTTTCCTTCTCCCCACCACTTTCTCTCCTCTCACCTGCTTCCAGCTTCTTTTCTTGTGTCCCCAGTCACAGGGGACAAAAGGGACTGGGCAGCTGTTCAGCATCACAGCTAGGGCAGAGGTGGCCCTCGATGTGCACATGGGTTTGGCCCTGCTGTGCAGAAAGAATAGAGCAGGACACAGGCTGTGGAGTGGGAATGGGGGAAACAGGGGAACAGGGGAACAACTGGGGATATAAGCCCACAGTTCAAATCACAAATTGTGAGCATGGTCATCCCAATCTGGTAGCCAACACAAAATTGTTCTCCTTTTTTCAAATTCCTACATTATTTCTTGTAACCTATGAAAATCCAAAATGTATAAAGGATTTATTGTTATATGTCGTTCCTTCTTTTGCTTCATGATTCTCAGCTCCTGTGCAGATGCTGTGAACATCCTGTATAAGAAACTTCTCCTCATGGCTTACCCTGGACACCTCCTGATGTGGGGCCTTGGGGCTTTCTGGAAGCTGATGGATATAGGCCCCCCATGGCAAAATGAATTTACAATCATGCATTAATATTGCATAAGCAGCTCCCAGTTTTGTGTCCTGGACTTTCAGTACTTGGATGCTTAATATGGATTTAAAAGCACGATTTTAATAATATTATGACATAGAGTTGTGGTTTTGTGGATGCAATTTTAAACCTCAGCTCTAACACTGTTTCCAAATGTACCTGGTGTTTAAATGTAGCTGAACAAAGGTGCACAGACCTAGAAGTTCATAGTTCCACTTGATTCCTATGCATTCAAACACAAGTACATTTTCAAACAGAAATAATCTTGTCATTTCCCTAAAAGTTAGAAAAACTCATAATCCTCATTAGCAGACTCGTTGTTATGCCATTTCCAAGATTAAGCCTGATTTCCATGTCAGTTTCTCCAGCATTATAGAGAGGACATGCTTCCCTTTCCTCCAAAAATACTACAAGAATAAAAAATTTTCAGTGTGAATCCCACTGAATACAGATGTGCTTTGGCCCACTGAACGAAATCTCAGAGATTGATATGTATGTTAGAAGAGCATTATAGTAAAAATTATTTTATAGTTCTTTCAGTCATGTTGCTACTTGCAGTCACTACAAGCCTGTACCAATTTTAAGACTATAATCCTGCTCAGGTGCTCCAAGAGTACTGGGGAATTTGAGAGCCATGCCATATAAAAAAAGTCTAGAAAAGGTTTCCCATTGTCTCAAAGTGAAATGTGGCTGATGATGAAATCTGCTGTTAGATTGGAGAGGAGGCTGTGGCCAGACTGCAGACATGGTATACAGCTCACTGGAGAATGCTCCGAGGCACCAGGACACAAGGCAGGAATGCTCCACCCATCCCACACTAGGCTGGGCAGTCTGGGAGGGACAATCAAAAGTAATTCAATTTCTCCATTGGTCCTCAAAAGTTGGAATTTCATGCCTGAGTTTAGAGGAATTAGAGGAGTCCCAAAAGTTTCTTTGAGCTGTTTCAGGCACCATAAAGTTTTACTTAGATCTGCTCAGACATGAGTACTCCCCTGTGAAAGAGCACAAATGTCTGTGACATTGCAATGCAAAAAACGGCCAAAACCAAATGACATCCTAGACCTTTAGCAATATCTTTGCTACCTGGTAATGATTGAAAAATAATTAGAAATAAGCGGAGCACTGACAAATCCTTTAGAAAATCTAAAGACAGAAGCTCATTTCAGTTTAAGTTATGATTATGTTTTCTGCTAATTAACATGGATTTGTACACAAGAATAATTTCTAGACACTCACGTAAATGCTCACTTTTAAAAAATTATGAAATGCAGCTTTAAAAAAGCTATTATTCCTGGTTTTGGGGGCATTTTTTCTTGTTGTTTTATACATCTTTAAAACTTTCACATCTCAATGTAGTTATGAAGCAGATCCAGCATGATTGGGATCCAGGGCTGGTTGAGTTCAGCGATTAACCGCTAATAAAGTTCAAGCAGATTGCAAATAATCTACTTTGTGAACAAAATAAGTTTCTCATTATTCTTCAAGGATAGCCTAAATGAGCAATAGCTCTGTAGCAGCTTTTATCTAAATTACTGAATCACAGTTACTAATCCTATAGCTGATGTTGTCATGTTAAAAGCTAAATTAAATTTTCCGAATTATTAAGGAAAAAAAACCAAGTTCCATGGTTTGATATGCTTAACAGTGGCTAATATAATTAAGACTGCAATGGATTTCAGTTACAGAAAATGACAGGAAATAAGGAAATACAATGAACACTGCACAAAGGACTAAGCATAGTTCAGTCTGGAGCTCCCCAGAGATAAATTACCAAGTCCAGGGAAGATCAACATATCATGAAATTAGTTCCAAAGTGTTTTCTAGAAGCATTTGTGTCTCTGCCTTGAAATTGCTTTGCTATCCTTCCTAGTTGTAAAAAGTTCAGACAGCCATTCAGAGATTGGAAATAGCCTTGTTAAGTGAGCAAGCAAAAACTACTGAAAGTGAGACGGCAAAGCAAATGGTTTTCAGACATGGCAGAGACTTCAACTACACTGGGGGGGAAAACGAGTGGAAGCAGAAAGGTGAGCATTGTTCAGCCAGAGTCAAGTAAAACCAACTACCAAAGGGCACGCTGCAATATTTTTGAGGCAAAAATACAAAAGGAACATCCCCTACCACATGTAAAAGGTTGCATATTCCAACAGAGCATCCACAGCACCGAGGAGAGGTAAGGAGTAGTGCTACAGAGATTGCTGTTTCATAGGATCAGTGGCTGCTCTTGCAGTAACTCAAGATGAATGGGCTTTCCAACCAATAAATAAGACATGTTTTGTACTGGACACTGTCTGTTAAAGATTCCCTCTGCATGGGTGATGCTTGAAATGTTGAAACTTTACCTTCACTGAAAAGTATGTATGTATATGAACTATAGTTTTATGTTACAAATCTGAAGTCTTGAAAAGTGCAACAGGTAAGAGCAGTTCTTATTGAATTAAAGATGGATTAAACCTTCAGTCTTCTCCAAAAGCTGCCTCCATTGGGGGAGGAAGAGAGCAAAACCCTGAGGAAGAGTTTGAGAACATCTTCAAGTTGATATGGAAGCTGTCAGCACTGTGAAGAATAGGGCTGCAAGTATCCAAAGTTACAGGATTCACTGTAATGGGAAAACCCATTCTGCCTCAAAACAGAGATTTAGTACAGTTCTTGGAAGTGCTGGTCAGGCTGAGAATTGTATTAGGGGTGAAAAGTGAAATTGTTAGCACTTCTGAGGAACTGTGGCTCCTCAAAAATACTGAAAATGTAAAAAGGCAAGTTTTCCGATATCTGAAAGGAGAAAAATATTGAGGGATATAGGTGATGCCAAGTGTTTTCCATGCTAGATGCCACAGCAGGATTCTGGCAAGAGCACCTCAAAATACAAAGCATATATTTGTGTTCATTCAACACACTCTTCAGGAGATACAATTTCTGCAGTCTGTGATGTGGGCTGAGTTTAGTATTCCAGGGCTTTCACTAGGAGAGTGAGGTGAATTTGGGATATTATGGAGGTTATTGGTCCTGCACATCACTTTGACCTGGGGAAAAGCAGCGGAAGAGCAATATGAAGTCCTCAGGCATCTTAAGAGCCATGATGCTGGAGTAAAACTGAAAAAAAATTGCAAATATAAATTTTTGCAGTGTAAAAAAGAAGTGGGGAGAGGTCTTAAAGTGGCAAGATGTGATGACAGGTCTCGGGGTGGTCAGAAAACCACCAGTTTTCCTGCCCCAAGAGACAGGGAAGCCACAGAGAGTTTCATTGGACCCCTATAGTGCATAGGAAAGTTTGCAACTCACTCATTTGCTTGAAGTAGCACCAGTAGCTCTCAGGCAGAGTGTGACAGATCAAGAATGCCTGTAATGGAAGAAGACTCAGAGAAAATAAAGGCTGATGTGCTCATGAAGCTCAGGAAGGGATGCAGGAAGGGACCACTGGGGGAGGCCGGGAAGACACGGAGTGCAAACTTCCAACAGCCTTGGAGGCTGAAAGAGTTCATGGAAGAGCCTGAAGCCCTGGGAGACTGGAACAGTAAATGCAAAATCAAGTTGTCCACAGATGCCTCTGGGGAGGCTGTCAGTGTGCCTTTCCTATACCAGTGTGGTCAGAGTTGGAAACCAGTGGCTTGCATGTCACACACACCAACAAAAACAGAGCGTCAGCATGTTCAAATAGAGAAGGCAGCTTTGGCCCCAGTCCACAGGTGTAAAATTTCACTTCTTTATTTATGGGAGGCCAGTGTTAGCTGAACTGACCATAAAACCTTCCTAACATTGCTGAGAGGGACTTGGTAACTCTCATGCTGTTCAATACATACATGTTTTTCTCTTTTAGTTGAAGAAAAATGTGGGAAAGATTTGGTGGTTTCAGAGTTGTTTCTGAAAATTAAATAAAGAAGCAATGGAGCATAGTTCAGAACTAGATAGCATGGATGATATTCGAGATAAAACAAAATAAAATGAAACTAAATAAATAAAATCTAAATCATGGTAGGTCTCACATGAAATATGGATTCTGAGCTACAGCTAGAGATACTCTTCAAACTACTAGTTGAGAATGGTTAGAACAGCCCCTACCTCAGTTTAAGGGCAAGATTTCTTTACAAGGTGAAATTTTGTTTAAAGGTGTGAGGGTGTTGAGTCCTAATGTACCACAGGAAAAAAAAATCCATGCTGTTAATATGTGTAAAAGAGCAGGGAAACATTTCCCCCAGCAAAAGAATAATTGTTCCATGGGGAAAATGGAGCACATGTTTGTTTGTGCTATCTGAAAAACCACTGTGTACTTGTTCTGCACTCCTATTCTAAACAATACAAGATACCCTCAGTTTATGCTATTGCAATTTAAGCAGCTGTCATATCTAATTTTCTTTTACATGGTATTACTGATGCAGTGAGGTCTGATAAATTGATGCCAAACTGTGGTCACAAGTTCAAACATTTGCAGGATGAATTTGGGGGTTTGGACATGAACTGCTAATTGCTATTATTCCAAATATAACATATGGGTGGGAAATTATGGAAAAAGATCCAAAGAAGAATGCTTAGTCAGACTCTGATCCCTGTTTAGCTCTGTTAAATTGCAGATTGTCAGCATGGCTTGTCACTCTCTGAGGCTTTGCTGAGTAGAAAATGAAAGCCAAGAATGGTCCAAACAATTAGAAACTGATGGCAGAGATATTAACAACCTGCCAAAGTGGAAAAAAAATATCAAAGGGCAGGGGGAAAGAAAGATAAGGTTCATGGTGTTGGAAACTGCCTCCACTTCTTGAAAATGATGTATTAATCCATGATGATATGAGGGCATTACCCGTGATGAGCCATGTCTGTGGGAGGACCGAAGCCACCTTATCCAGTTCCCAAAGAGCCTGAGATACTGAGCACCAGGGAAGAGCAGCAGCCCTCAGATGTGAAATCACTGGAGGAAGAGGGTTGACTGTCTCCTGAGATCAACCTCACTGATCTCCTGGCTCAATTTACAGAATCAAGTTGGAGTGCAAGAGACTTTGTAGCCCTAAGTGACCACTGTTACCTTAGCCAATAGGTCAAATCATAAAGTTTTTAATTACACATTCTGTTAACTCTGGGCTTTAGGTCTTGTTATCGGCCTATGACTTGGAAGGCTTGGAAGAGTGTGGGATTGAATGACATAAGGAAAAACTGTGCTTTCAAGACAGAGAACCCAGGCAGTGCACTACAAAAATACTGAGCACAGTCGTGTAAGATCTTGGGAATGCACTCAGAATAAAGTTCTTGCGTGTGGCTCCCAGGCTAGGCAACAAATCAGGGACCTGGGTGCAACCAGGGCATGGCACATAGCCATGCACAAAGGCCAGCTGGATCTTGTGAATAGCTGCTGGCACTGGCACTGCCACAGTGGCCAACCACGTTGGTGGTGCACATGCAATTTCACCAAGGACTAGGTCCTGGTGGATCCCAAGAAAGTAACCAGAAGGAAGCCCTTCTTTGCAGGATAGCAACCATGAGGTGACTTTTAAAGGGCCATCCAAGAGAAATGTGATACCCCTAGGATGAGGCTAATTCTGTGGTTTGGTATCATTTAGAAGCATCCAGCATCCCTTTCACCAGGAAACTTTGTGTTCTTGAGCTTTTTCAGGCCCTTGGATGACTTTTAAAGTCCGACACTTTCTGCCAGCTGCAGCCAGGGTCCCTCCTGTGTTCTCAGCCTCTGTTTTATGGGGAGCTGCAGTGCCCTGAGGCTTGGCCTCTTGCTGGTGGGGTGCTCTGCTCAAGGAAGTGCTGCTGACTGCCACTGCTGGTGTCTTCTCATGCCTTGCAAGCAGGGTGTTCAGCAGCTGCAAAGACCACAAGAAAGAACCAGAGAGGCTGGGCCAGGCACTTCAGAGGCAAAGAGTGGAGTGGGAAGCACAGCAGAGTTTGACCATGAAAGCTGAGGAGAGAGGAGGTCGAAGTCTAGACATTTGGGAGCAAAGGTTTACTTTGAATATAAAAGAGACCCTGGTGGACTCTAAAATTACCATAAATGTCTGTTTACAGGAAGTGGTTGAATGGAACAGATCAAGTTAGGGTACCCGAGGGCCTTTAAAACTTGGAGAAATCCTGTGTTTATGAGGTAGAGGGGAATTGGTCAGAGCTGGGAACATTGGAAAGTTGTTGGTGAACGGACTGCCTTCAGTCAACCACAGCTCTGGGAAAGCAGGGCTTAGCTGACACATGCCTCTGCAGATGGCAACCCAGAGCAGTGTCCACACTGCAGAGCACATACAATCCGTGGCCAGCCTAATCTGCTCACAAAATAAGTGGGAAAACACTCCCATGGGGTAAAAATCTTACATACACTCGTGAGCCTCGTTTGTGTGGCAGTCTGTGCTCCCTGAGGTGTTGTTCTCCTGAGCACATGAACAGCAGTGATCTAACACAAAAGGTCTTACCCAGTTGTCTGACTTTGCTCTCTCCAGCCATCATAGAGCTAAATGAGTCTGGGGAAAAGAAGGGAGTGGGGGAGAAGAAAAGCAAAGCAGAAGAAAAATGGGGCTCCCAATTACTGGCATGCACATCTCCATATAGACCAAGCAGCAAGGGCTCACAGTTAGCAAACTGCTCATTAGAGCCAAGGCATTAAGTCATTTCTCCTGGGAAGAATAACACTGAACTCAGAGACCAAACCTCTGCCAGAAAATGTAGGGCAGGGGGAGGGGAGGAGAAGTGGTTCAGAGAAAGAGAGTTAAAAGGAGGCATAGGAGAAAACCCCCACCAAGTAGAGAAAATGGATGGATGGTGGGTAAAGCAGGAGAATGAGGGGACTGAGGGGAAGGCAAGGAAACAAAGGCAAGCAGAAATGAGAGCAGGTGAGCTGTGGGATAATTACCGTATTCTAACACACTCATTTCTGAGACTACATTCTTTCTAGGCTTTGGTGTAAACAGTTAAACAGGGAGCGATTTCTGCCCTGATGGAGAAAACAGCAAGTGCTTAAGGAGTTTTTGGCTACAGAGTCTGTCAGCGCCCTGGCCTAGCCTCAGCATTGCCTGCTAGCTCAGGCCTCCAAAGCAATGGCTCAGTGCAGTGCGGCAATGACGAGGTGCACAGCCCTGACCTGCCCTGGGACACAGCACAGACCTGCCTTTCTGCTGACCCTCTGTCCCTGTGCGAGGCTCAAAGCAGCCCCACAGCACCACATTCCCTGCTCTGCTCAGGCTGCCCTTACGCCTCCAGCAGCTTTTCTGTCCAAAGCACAACGGGGTAAGTTAGTGGAGGTTCAGGCTCACTGGAGCCTTTCACTGGAGCCTCCATCTGGCACTCCCAGAGCATTCCTGAGAGGTGAAAGCACCGCACTGGCCGGCTGTCACGGTGACTGCTGCAGTTGTAGCTGCAGCGATCGGTGACGTGTGCTGTCCACCAACACCTAGCTGCGCACTCCAAACCACAGCAAGGCTTCTCATCCTGCCATTACCAGCTGCAAGAAAAACTTTTGACCTGGAGTGAATGTATGCTTCTAGAGGGACCTGCAAAGCCCATGTGGGTGGTGATGTTAGGTTATTGTATCTGTGCCCCCTGGGGCATGCCCCCATGCATGGGTTAACAGGAAAGGGATTGTTTTGCAAAGCCAGCAGAATACAGAAGAGGCTATAAATCAGTACATGGATACAGAGGATTTTATTCTTAGGAGCCCGGCAAAAGGGGAAATGTTCTCTCCAAAGGGGAATGGGTATTTGTGAAGGAAAAAAATGTCATTTTAGGCTTTTCTAAGATCTCTACCCTTGGTGATTTTCAAAACACAGCTGGATGAGGTTTTGAGCAATCTGATCTACCTTTGTACCCATGCTGCTGTTTATTGTCTACTCCAGAGAGCTGACTAACCAACTCTTTGGGGTCTTTTTGTGAGGGCAAATTCAGACTGTTATGGCTCCAGTGACTGGTAAAGGTAATTTTAATTAACCTGCCTGATTAACATTGCATCAAGCTAGATCCAGTTAGTGTTAAACCAGTTGGGCTCTGTTGAAATTTTAGTTGAAGGAAAGAGAATTGATAATGATGCGTTCAGCTGCTTCAGCTGTGTCCTGGAGATATCTGTCAGCTCGGCCAACCAGTGGCTGAGCAAGCATCCCTGTAAAAACGTAAAAGGTGTGTAGATGTGGCACTCATGGCCATCATTCAGGGTAAACTTGGCAGTGTCAGGTTTATGGTTGGACTTGATGATCTTAAAGGTCTTTTTCAACCTGAAAAATTCTGTGATTCTATGCCTGACTGAATATGCTACCTAAAGGAAGTCAAGGAAGTTGGAGTGTATTCTGAATGAGTGGCTGTGAATGGGGAAATCACAACTTGGGAAAACACAATTAAAAAATTTAAATATCATTTTCTATAGATTTCAAAAGATACACAGTATTTTGCATTATGCTTAACTTCTAGCAAGCTCTGGCAGAGTCTGGGGTCTGCATTTGGGTGAGGTTTGCACTTTATTCTTGTGTTGAAGATGACTCGCATTTAAGATGCATCTGGAAGTACAAAAACACATTAGGCTGGTATGGATGTTTTAAATTAATCTTCCTTGGAAAATACTGGTAAACAATGGTAATACTAAAAAAGAATCTGCTATGAGAAATTCCCAACTTAAAGAAGTTCTTTAAGTGGTGTAGGATTTTCCATCTTCTGATCAGCCAGTACATGATTTTGCCTCAGGCTGTTGTCAAGCTAAGCAGGCTGTAATTCCCTGCCACATAGACTCTTCAAGCATTGTCACATCATGAATATTTCCAGTTCACTGGAGTTTCTTTGTCCTTCCAAGATGCATTAAAAGCTATCATTGTATCCAACAGTGCTGTCGACCCTGTAGTGGAGACCTGGTCCCAGCTCCTGACTGTACTTTAGTAAATCTGAGGACCTGTTATTTGCCTGTGTGTATTAAAATGTCTCTCAAAGAGTTGCAACCCAAACCAGGGGTACAATCCTTAAACAGTGGTCCCCATTTTATGTCATCTTTGAACTCACCATTTCAGCTCATGATGCAACCACGTTAAGGGGTCTTCCTTTTTTGTTTTATTTTGTTTGGTTTTGGGGGTTTTTTGGTTTGGTTTTAGTTTTGGTTTTGGGTTTTTTGGTGGTTTTTTTTGTAATATGAGTTCATTACATGCAAGCAGGTTTAAGACAAGCAGCAAGACTCCCTGAAGTCTCCTGTTTTCCAAAGGAAAACAGCTGTGATGCACAGACCTTGAATTATCCTTATCCTTAAAATGTGGGATCAACAGGATTGTTTCTGGCTCTGGACACCAGAAGCATCAAATGACATGTGATCAGAAAAGGTTAAAACTTGCCACCTTATTTTAGTTCCAGGTTTAGGAGAGATTTGCAGACCCAGGAAGAAAGAAATTGGCACTAGTTTCACAGACTCATCCCCTGCAACAAGCTGGTGGGGGGGGGGGAGAAGCAGGGTAAAAACAAAAGGAGATCTGAGAAGCTCCAGATTATGAACATTTTTCATTGGCACAAGCCACCCTTGCTTAGCACAGGCCAGGCTGCTGCTATGGGGACCCTGCTAGGAGCTCAGAGGCTCACGGCACGCATGAGGCAATGGAAAAGCAGCAGGCAGGGACTAGAAAGGGCTGAACTTTATTTTTCCAAAGTGAAGATCCTTGGTGGGCTGCAGATTACTTTGGAAATCAGACCCTACACCCCAGGATCCCGCAGCTGTCTCTCTCCCCTCTAATTTTTCTCTGTCAGATTCAGAGCTATAATTAACCACAAGGTCTTAGTGATACTATGTGAAAGTCTGTGTGTGTGTGTTTGTGTGTGTGTGTGTGTGTGTGCACGCCTGGGCTTACTCACCCCAGTGGGCATAATCCTCTACTGAAGATTGACAGGTTCACATGGAGGGGAACTTTTTAACTAATTCACTTCTAAATGCTCCTATGGCTCTCTCTTCCCTTTGCTTTCCTCCTCCCTCCAGGCTGCAAAGGGCATCGTGATACTGGAACCACCTCTGCACACAGAACTGCCAGCAGTCATCCCCGTACACATCCATGAACTCCTCTGTATTAGCCATGGAGGGATACCCAGCCAAGGTGCTTATGGATGTGCTTCTATCTCTGACTGAGCCAGGTTTCTCAGAGTAGGCCCCTCAGAATTTTCATGGAATTAAACAATGTCAGATGAGACCATGTTGGAGATGAGGAGTTCTTCCTCTGCAAGACCTTGAAGCAGGGAAGCAAAAAAATGTCTAAAGGCCAAAGCACACTTCTCTCACTCATGTGAGGAACTATTTTGAGGCTACACACTAATCCATATTCCTTATCTCAGCAATTCCATTAAAGCCACTCAGTATTCAAGAACTGAGAGGGAAAGGAAGAACATGATTTGGCACAAAAAAAAAAAAGAAAATGCATGGGACTTTTTTAAAAATAAAACCCCAGGGTATTTCAAATTAAAATGTCCACAAAAATAATACAAAGATGCTCAGCATTTTGTTTCAGGAAGGAAGAGGCAGCTTAAACTGTGCTTCCACGGAACCAGCTTTGTTGAGGTGACTGTATGAACTAGTGGGAGAACAGGAAATTCTAGCTCATAAAAGGACTGTCTTAGAGGTTCTACAGGAAAAGAAAAACTTTGGAATACTCTACAAGGAGGAGATCACTTGTCCCAGTGCATGATAACACACAGCCACGGATTTCTACAGTTCTAACCACAGGTTCCTACAAACTGCAAACTGCTAAGCCCCATTTCACTTGTGGGGAAATGAGGCACAATGAGTCCATTTGTGATACAGCTTGAATTTTCACTGATTTTCATAGTAGGGCACTGAGCTACTGCTGCTGCTGCAGCATGGGTGATTCTCAGCTGGTTAATACTGGACCAGGAGTGACTGCTTACATGGGTTGGGTGATTTAAATCCCACCTTTGCCTACACCAGCGTTACATGCAATAGGTCTGCCCTGGAAGCTGGTGCTGGCTCCTTTCTCTGTCTTTGCTGCTGCCACAACAGGTATAAAATAGGCAGCAGACAGAAAGAATTCAGTTCCAGAGACTCTGCTTTGTCGGGCTAGAGATAAAGCTCCCTGACACTGGGAAGCCAGAGAGTTAGAATAGCTTGGTGTGTCTGGCAAGGCAAAAAACCACAGGATTTTTTTTTTTGTGAAGGTTTAAATTTAAATGAAGCATATGCATGACTAATCCATTCTAATCTATCTGGGTTCTTATATCCCATTAATCACTGACTTGTATTAGCACCTCACACTGTCATCCCTGCCACTGCAGAAAGCTGCTGTGACCACCATCTCATCACAGGCATTCTGATGACTTGTCACTGGATTTTGTGGGAGCAACAAAACAGCTAAGAAGCCAAAATCACTTCCCATTGCAATGCTTTAGAGGAACAATACAGGCGAGAATTGATGTAACCTATTGGTCTCAAGCATGAGTGACAGACACTACAAAAACCATGCTGGAAAGCACTTATTTCTCAGAAGCTTTCACAAAATTGCCACCACCTAAAGACATTGCTGTTTTTCTCAAAACAAGGTGACTTTCAATGGATTGCTTCATTTTTTACTACAAATCTTCAGAGCAAATTCTTTAAAATAGTTTTACCAAAACCAAAATATATAAAAACAAGTACTGAAATAATCTAGGACACATAGGGAAAGGCTATACATTATTTCAGAGTTAACTGTCTCCCCACGAATTGACTGGGAACACAACACGTTTGAATTTCTTAAAAGACCAGCTCTTGTTAGCTCAAGCTATGATATAGGTCATCTCAACTGTTTAACTGAATCATACAGGACATTTTAATAGGGTTAAAATTTTATAAAGTCAGCATTCAGACCAGGGCCCACCTAGTAGAGGTAGACTGCCCCCAGTCTAAATTAACTCCTGCAATTTCAGTTTAAATTTTTCGCATCGGCTAGTTGGGAAATTTAAGCTGTTATTATGAGCTATTGCCCAGACGTGAATATACCTCAGTGGTACATGAAGATCTTGTCTTTTTTTAGCTATGTTTATTTTCCGCAAGCTCTAAGATAAGCCTCTTCATGTTTTGCAGTTGTGTATCTTAATAGAACATACCTTTTTCAAGCCCCTTCCTTCTTTGTCAAGGGCTGCAACCCACACACAGACACACAGCTCTCCCAGGTCCAGTAGTGGGAACATGAGAGGGTTGGATCAGCCACTGCAGGTCAGTGACAAGAAGTTTATGAGGTATGCTTGGACAAAGAATCCATTGAACAATTTCAGATGAGAAGAAAACAAGTGGAAATCCCAGTCTGCCTGCAGATAATTTAGAAATAGAAATTATTTTTTAATTAGTTTGACTAGCTTCAATCACAAAAAGAGCATGAAGGCACATAGCACATTAACTTAAAGCATGACTGAGCAGCTGACTAAATTTGTATTCTTGACATAGACATCCCCAAAAAATCAAATTAGGAATAAACAAACACAGGAAACACTTACTCCTTATATAAAATTGAAAGCTACTTTTCATTAAATGTAACTTCATGTTTTGAGTTTAATTGTTTAACCCATATTCTTAGTATAGCTGGTGATGAGTTTAGAGCATATACTGTAGGAGTTTTCTTGGCATTTAAATCCAGCAGTTACAGATCATTTAGCTACACTGTGGTATTCACATTCTCTGAAAAGAGGGACAGGGTCTGTTCCTGCAGAAGCACAGAGAGGAGAGAAAAACAATTCTTATCTCTACTTGCTGCTCCTGTTGTTTTGCACATGTGGAATGTGTTAGGAAGGTTATTTACCTGAAGTGATTTGTCAATTGGATTCTGCTGAGGATTGTTTTGTTTCCTTGCCCATTTGGAAAGAGCTGTGTCCTGGCTGTCAGGAGACAGCCACAAGTTTTCTTTAGTATTCTTTAGCATGTAATTTAGTATAGCATAGTATCTCTTTAATGTAGTATAGTATAATGTAATATAATATAGTTTTAATAAAGCATTTGTGGATCAGCCTTCTGGATCAATGGAGTCAGACGCCAATCATTTCCTTCATCGGGGGCCCTGAATTTTCCTAAACTACACTATCTGTCTTGAGCTGAATTCAGCAGGTTTTTGAGTGGGCAGATCACAGGTGTAACTCATACATGTGGTACTGAAGTTCCACACAGAATGTCACTTTGGATGTGACTTCAAAAATTGCTCCTGTGAAGGAGAGATGAAGAGGCCCTTTAGGAGCAGTGAGGGGTTAAAAACTGTTCCCTTGAATTTATTTCTGATATTGGTGCAGGGCTGAAAGTGCCAGCCTGCTGATTGATGGGTTCACATGGGGCGACCTTCGCATTAGCAACGCGACTCTGGTTGCCTGGTAAACACAGGCAGATGGATCCAGCTCCGGTGATTTTCAGCGGTGACGGATGGCAAAGGTATTCCTGATCCGCATCACACCCTGCAGATCCCATGAAAATGACTTGGCACAGGGCGGAAAGTATTAGATTCGGGTGACAAATAACTACCTGACATCAGCTGAGGCTTCTTCAGAAAGGTTATGCTGCAAATAACCGGCTTTTACGTAACTTTGTTTTCATGAAGCAGTAGAGAGACGTGTGGTTTATTTATTTATTTGAGAAAATGTAATGCAGCTACTGCCTGATAAAAACAGTTATTTCTTGAGAATATATACCCAAGTATTTCAGCACTGTATAGATTTCAGGGTGGTTCTGGAGGGGTTTTGTTTGTTTGTAAGTTTAAAGCATGCATGTTTTAACTTGTCGTTATAGTTTATGTTATATGTATTTTTTCAATGGCAAGAATAAGCATTCAGACAAGACATTTACTCAGAGCTACTGTGATTTCATGAGTCTTTGCTTTTCTAACCCTTCAGTTCAAAAGTTCTTAATTTTTATTCCTTCTTCTCTTTTCATGAGTCAGTTCAGCAGCAAAACCAGCATTTTAATTAGGTTTGAGGTCAATAAATGCTCATCTGAGCTTCAGACCTTTGTTTTGATGAAGTAGCTTGTTTGTGTATAAAAATGACTGGGGCAGGCGTGTGTTGAGAAGGCTCCAAATGCTTTAGGCCTATCTTTAGCTGATAGGTGTCCCTTCCGCAGGATAACATCCTCAAAATGTGTAGTGTGTGAGTGCATGTGTTCCTGCAGTGAGTTAAAATAACTGTTTGCACCTTCTGTGCTGCATGTTACCATTCCTGCCAGGATAATCCGGTGTGGTTGTATCTGATAGGACATCAATAACAAGCCTAGAACTTGGCAAATGTCATCTCCCCAAGATGGAGTGTCTTGTTTCTCTGCTTGTGTTGTGCTGTAAAGCTTCTCTCACTATTTAAACCTTCTCCACTAGAGACAGCAAAATTTCCAGGTGGCCCAGAGTTGTCCCCTTGTCTCTATGGTGAAGTCATTCTCTTGGTTTTCAATGCAAAGGAACACAAATTAATAGAAGCAATGCCCATAAAGCAAGTTTTTGGAATAGTTGAGGAAAAGTAGAATCAGCATAACATTGCCAATGAGCAAGGAAAACTTCTTCAATTTTTTTTCCTTCTGGACAGGGTTATCTCTCTTCCTAGGCCTTTAATCAGGTTTACCCATTTATCCAGAAGTCTGCACAAAGAATAAGGTTGCCTATACTTCTGTAACCATGCTTACAGGCTTTCCTCCTTATATTTTAATTTATTAATCTTTCACCTTTTTTCTGTTCAGTTTTCCTACATCATTAGTCCCTGGTGTTCATGTCTTTTTCCTCATCTCCCTTCCTTCCTTCCTTCCTTCCTTCCTTCCTTCCTTCCTTCCTTCCTTCCTTCCTTCCTTCCTTCCATCCATCCATCCATCCACCCATCAACACAGGCTAAAGAAAAGAGTTTCGTTTTGAAGGTCACTGTGTAAATATGTGAGTGTGGGCTCATTCTCATCTTCTACAGAACCTGTATCCTGCTGCCTGGAGTGTAAGCTACTTTTTCCCACTTGCTCTTGGAGGCAGACAGTGCTGCAGAGATCAGTAGCAGACTGCAGTTCTCACAGTACGCCCTTTTCAATGGTATTACAGAATTTCTAAAAAATTAGAGCTGAGGCCCTGAAACTGGCTTTGTTTTCTTTCAGCAAAGCACGCTGTTCTCTCAGCACCCCATGTCTCTGGTGTGTTTTCCCTTTTTTTGCCTGTGGCACTCTTCTCACCAGAAAACTTTACTGCCATTGATTTTCAGCCCTTTCCCTCATGTCCACACACTTGTCTCCACCAGGCAGGGATCTAGCTGAATAATGCCAGAGGTAGAGAATATGCAGGAAATAAATTGTTCAGGAAATAATGCAGGGTAGGGCTGGCTGCAGGCAGCAGGCGTGTTGGACTGCAGCACACCAGCACCTCCCACACTGGCTTCCCATGGAGGCACAGGATGGCAAAAGAGCTTCAACAAGAGGCTCCACATGGATCCAGGCAGGTGGGGAAGGGGTGGCTGTGCCACTTGTCCCCACACAGAGGAGCACTTGGAGCAGCGGTGTGCACTGCCAAGTGTTATGCCGAAGTTCCAAGACACTTGTCCTTTCCAGGAGCTCCCAAAACAGCCAGGCTGGATGGTGCCCTTTCTCCAGTTCAGTGCAGGGTGTAGTTCATTAATCATAGGCAGATGAAGTGTGAGGCATTTTTTTCCTAGTTTTATCTATATAATTGACAATATTTCCTTTAAAATGGCAAGCTGAAGATTGGGACATATTTATTAAGTCCTGTGAACTCAAACAATGAGCTCTTTAATGTAGACCCAGGGTATTGTGTGCTCCCAAAAATAAAGCTGATGTTTGGAAAGTGCGTATCAAACATAGCTGGTGCTGTTTGAAGCCGGCTTTTGAGAACGAATGATGGCACTTACCCAGGGCTGTGTGTCAGGGGCACTCTGGTTTCACAAAGCTGTTTGTAGTCTGAAGCACTCAGCTGAGTTTTGTTTAGTGTCCTCTAGTCAGAATAGTCAGAAAAGCAGTGTGATGCCGGAGGGTAGTCACAACCAAAACGATTCCAGCTGTCGACACAGTGGAGAGACTTTTAATTTTGTGGGCCCTAAGCTAAAGGCCAGAGCGAGTGGCTGACTCAGTGGTGCACGAAGCTCCCCCTGTCTGGGGCTGAAGGAGGGCGGGGTAGCCCTGAAACACTTGCTCAGCACCTCAGCAGCAAGCACGGGGCAGTCAGCAAGGTCCGTGCCAGCGCTGCATGGCCAGTGGGAGCAGAGCAGGAGCAGAGCACAGTGATCTCAGGGCTGAGTCTGGGGTGTCTTGTGCACCCTGGTGCTGCTCTCCTGATTATAAGGCTGCATCCAGCACAGTGTCACATCACCACCCTCCCCAAAGACTCAAACTCAGCTCTAATTTGCTGTCCCATGCAATGCTCTTTCCCATAGGATCACATCAGCAGCCAGTGTGCAGCATATGTGCATTGCTTTTCTCCTCATTCCACGGTGCAAACCATGTGTGTGCACGTGAGAGGGTGGAGTGAGATGTCTAGGGGGCCAGCCCAGGCTCTCCTGTCGTTTACATGGCTGTTCCACTGCAAAGGGGCTGCATCACTTCCAGATGAGAGATGGCACAGAGTCACATCCATTAGATAAATTAATTGTCTGTACGGTGTTGCACTTATGGAGCGGATCCTTACGGGTTTCTTCCAACTCAAGATATTCTATGATTCTCTGCAGGACTTAAAGAATGGCAGATACCACATATTTAGCAACCAGTAGTGTAAGAACTACAACAGTAAAAAAATCAGGATGTGGAGAAGGCACTGTTAGTTAGATCAAGGTGGACCACAATGGTCTGGTGCCACAGGCCAGAATGAACCAACAATTACATGTTACCATCAAAATCCCCCAGTGAAACACTGAAGTGAAGTTCAGATGTATTAGTGCCTAGAGAACTCCACAAGACTGTTGGAAGACATGAGTTTTTAGTCAATTTTAAGTCTTTTGCAGCTTTTCATTCTGCTCAAATGCAAGTGAAATAATTGGAATCAAGGAGAATGGAAAAATCTCTGCCTGTCAAATTCAATATGGATATATTTTCCTTGCTTTTCCTTCTAGGAAACCTTCTAGGCAAATTTACAGCAGAAATGTGTTACAAATATTATGTGTTGTTACATATATCACTTCATACTGTAGGAAATGAAAGAATTTTGGTAAATTCAACTAATTCACAAAAATCACTTTTGCTCTTTGCAATGAAAATGAATTATTTATCTTCATATTTACACCTAAGTAGTTTCTAGGCTACGAGCTGACAGCAGCCCCAAGCTGCAGCCCTGCTGGGCCAAGTACTGTTTAGTCACTTGGGGTATTTTAAATACTAGCTGTAAGTTTGTTCTGCCTTGCTTTGGCAAAGCATTTGACTGTGCTTTAGTAAGAACAATTCAAGCCATGTTTCTGAGCAAAGCTTGCTTTTGTTTTTCTTTCCCCCTATTCTGTCCATTATTGTCATATGGAACTTTTATGAAGTTTTTGGCTAGTGACCAAATTAAGGGCCTGGAAGCATCAGCCAAAAACTGTGAGTGGAAGTCGGGCCTTCATGTCCCAAAAATGGTCTTATGTGACAAGTTTGACATTGCACTCCTTAGTGCACTCCTGCAAGACTTCCTTGCACTTACAATTTCTGATTTCTTCAGGTTTCAAGGAGTAAATGAGAACCACAAAGCACTGAGAACTGTCTCTTCGTGTGAAGGAAGAGGTTTGCTGGTTTTGGCAGAAGGCTTTGGATGGTATAAATTTTGAATGTGAGCAAGTATGATGCACTCTCTCCCTTTAGTCACAGTGGGTGGGATGCAGCTGACCAGATGTGGACATCTTCCTCTGAGCTGGATGTCTGCATGTGCAGCCTCCCTTTACACAGTGCTAGTTACCTCATGGTTATGTAAATGTCTAAAACAATGAAACGGATCAGGTCCTAAAAGGATTTATTTCCCTTTGTGACTTTCAAGAGGACCCAGAGCAACCCACTGACTCATAAAATTCTTCCTTGCAGACACCTGAAATTAGACGTTGAATAATACTGTAACAATTTGATCCAACTGCCTTTGAGGTTAGCCTTGGGCAATGTCACTGGGTGTTTTATAGGTCTTTAAAGGGATTTGATGTGGAAGGCAGGGCAGAGGCTGTCAGTCAGATAAGTGCAGGTAAAGGAATATTGCTGAGTTTGCCTGACACCATGAAACACTGCTGCAGCAGGTTAGCAGTGCTGTGCACATCTGTGACAGCTGACACAACAAAATTATCTCCCCTAAGCAGGCAGATGGAGGCTGAGCCCTAAGTCATGATCATGCTGGGAATAACATGGGTGCTGTTGGAGATGGAGGAAAAACACAAACTGGGTTTTTATCACCCTGTCAGATTTATCTAGTGAGCTTCCTTAAAACCACAGTCTCCTTTCAACAACTCAACTTTCCAGCTGGGAGTTACAAATGCCTGAACTTTTGTGTCTCTCAGGGATTCCCTTGTGCTGTATTTGGCCTTTTCTTCACTCTCTTCCCCAAAAGCCATAGCAATGACAGCAGTGGCTATGCATATGACATGTTTTAATTCCATTTGCAACCACTTCATGGCATGGTTAGCACTAATCATGGCCTGTGCTTGCCACAACAGAGTGGGTGCTTACAAGTCCAAGTGGCGGCTGGACACCCATCTGCTGTGCATGAGCTGGGGCTGTGTCTCCAAACACAATTAATAGTTGCCTGATAGCGGAAATCTGCAGCAGTTTGCCTCTGTTTTCCATAAATTAACCTCTCCACTGTCCTTCTGCAGGGTCCAATTAAGCAGATGGATTTACCTTGTCCAGCCTGTCATCTTCCCACCACTACGTTGCAGGAAACCCCTAAATGCAGTGTGCCTGGCAATGGTGTTCTTAGGGACCAGCTATGCAAACAGAAATGCCACCTTAGCCACTGATATCAAATGACCGGCTGCATCCCTCCATTCCTCTTCACAAGACAACCTGGCCCTTCTGTTTGGCAGGCTCATTAGCAGGAGGAGAAATGGAGTGTCTGAGGGATGGCATTCTTGTATCTCTTTAAAAGTTTTTATGGCTGTGATGATCACTGCTATTCCCTCCTGATCATCCCACCGCTGAGCCTGTAGGGGAAGTGAAAATGAAGGAGGAGGTAGCAGCTGCAGCAGCAGTTCAGTTTCACAAACAGAGAAAGCCATGAAACTTGGGAGAGGCTGAGAGTCTCTAGGAGGCAGCATTTGTACAGTACTATATGGAGAGGAAGAGGAGAGGTGCACATACTTTCTTATGCCTGTTCCAATATGCTCTTATCTCTGATGTCTTCCTTCTCCCTTCAGTGTGTAGAGCACGAAAACACATGGAATGAAATTCCCACTGTTGAAAATCTCTAGGAGGAATGAATTTACAGGCTCTAAAATATTACTCTGATAAAAATTTCTAATAAAACTGAATATTTTTAACAGCTAAAGTAAAATTTGTCTCTGGAATCTTCCCCTTCTTAGAAATAGGCTTGAATAAATGATTTCCCTCACACAAGAAAACTGTCTTGCTCATTGGAATTGCTGGGTTCTTCAGTACCCTTCCTTGGACAGGGAGTGCCTGATGATGAATGGCAGCTCTTGAAACACAACACGGTCTGCTGGCCTAGGGGGGACCTTAAAATACAGAAAGGGGACAGATGTACGTGGCTTAGAGCAGTGCTTGCCATGACAGTACAGGACACTGACATTTATATTTCGCTTAAATTCAAAACTTCTTGTGGGCTCCCTTTCCCGGGGCACTGCTGGGGTTTGCTTCATTTATCTTCCAAGCCGAAGTGGAAACATGGGAGCTGTTATGATGGAAGGTGTTTGGAGCTACTGAAGCTCCAGGAACAGGACCCCCAAGGGAGATGTGTCATGCAGGAGAGCTTTTCATTGGATTTTCTGCAGTGGTTTTGCTGTAGAGTTAGGATGCCAGCCCAGACCTGTGTGGGTCTGTACAGGGTAGACATGAGATGGAGTCTCTTGAAGATAACAACAAATCTCTTGCTTGTCTTGTCAACACAGCAGGGACACTGGCTGGCTGCACATGGGACATTTGCTCAACTCTTCTTATGGATGACAATCATCTGGACCACACCAACACCAGGAGCTCTGAAATCTTACCCTGGGTAGGAAGAGGACAGATCCTCAAATGCTTGGCTGTTTTTCCATGGTGTTATAACACTGCATCCCCTTGTGCAGGGAGGCAGAGCTAAAGCACCACTGAGGGAAGCCTGGACACATCCTTGGCATCTGTCAGGGCGGCAAACAATGCTGGAGAAGCCTTATGTCAGAAGCAATCACAAGTCTTGACTTGATGCATCTAAAGCTCTCTGAATCCTTCACACCTCCTCAAAGCCTTTTCTCTTTCTCAACTGACATTTTTATAAAGTTCCCTGCTATTTAATCTCAGATGACCATGTTGCAGTTTAAATCAGTCATCACCAATCTGTTGTGGCCCTCCAGATCAATTACTTCCTCCCAGCTTAGACCATTCTTGAAAATTATTGCCACCTCCTATAAATATGGCTGTGAGGTTGCAAAGTGTCAGTTCTCCTTAGAAAGATGATTTATTTAAACAAGTAGAGAAAGAAGATTTGGGCTATATTTAGGTGTCTTTCTTTGATGCTATACAAAGATTTTCTCACCATGTTTCTCTGTTCAGCTGTGCTGTCTCTGACTTTTCACCCAGTGCGAGGCATCCACATCAGCGGTCCCATGTGGCTCTCAGCAAGTCTCTTTCAGTGTTCAGTTTTGTTATTTCTGCTTTATTCTTGCGTTCTGCAGTAGAAACAAGGGGCATCCCACAAGACTTAGGTTGCCTGAGATAAGTGCAGTACTCAAATGACACTGACAACAAAGAGTTTACAGTATGTTTCCCGTGCACTTCAGCTGAAGCATCATTGAAAAGCCCAGTGACCAGATGAGACTGCTGCAAAGTGAAAGCTGCAAAATATTGTCTGGAATAGGGAAGACTATTTGAATAGAATAGCTTCTTATTAGGAAACTTATTTTTTGCAGGGCTAGAGTTAGTTTCAATGAAAAAATCTTTATCTGAAAGAAGAAGAGTTTTCCACGCTAGAATGAGGCTGGACTGACCTAAAATAGCCAAGAGCTTGGCAGCGATGGTATCAATGTTCACAGGAGAAGAGTTGGGCTCATGTGTCTGAGTTAGAATCTTGATTTAATTTTGAGCCCCTCACATACTGGGGTGAATGATTCTAGCATGTTGTTCCCAGAAATTTCATCTACAATCTCTGCCTTTTTGTGGGCAATTTTAAGAGGTTTTAGGCATAACTTTGTGCAAAACCCACAAAATTTGTTAAAAGCAAAAAATATTAACAAGGTGGAAAAGCCATCTGCATCCCAAATGCTCCTATTATTGCCATTTGCCAGGACAGAGGTGAAGTACACAAAGGTTCAATTACTTTCTCTATATTGCTCAAGGGGTCAGCAGCAAACAGATCTGGGACACCTCATTGTTGAGGTTCCTTTCCAGATGTCAGAACTATTTATTTCTTCATTTTAGTTTAGATCCCAGAAATTACAAGCCTGAGTTTTGTCCTTCCTAGAAGTCAGCAAGCATTTTGTATAGACAGAACAAAGCTAAGCCACAGGAAACTGTGGGTTGCCTTATTCCCTGTCAAGCCTCTCACTTACCCATGGAGTTAAGGCATTGTATCTCTGCACAAGAGGTTATGGACAAGAAGTTCCTGCAGGCTCCTTTCAGAACTCTAAAAATAAGACTTCTCATAATATATAGCAGGACTAATTAAGTTTTTGCTGTTCCTCCCACAGAGGGTTATCAACATGGTTTACAAAGTGTCATCTTTTAGCAACTGCTCAAGAGTTGGCTGTTTCCCATCTCTTCCCCTCTGACACATTTACATGTTCTTTTTATAAAAACACACAGATAAAAAACCCTCCCTGTTGTGTCTTGAATATTTTCAACCAAAGAAAATCTCTTGCCAAGTTGTTCAGTAGCTGGGAATGACTTGTCACGTCCACAGACCAGAAATTCTTTTTTTTTTTTTTTAATATGACTAACCATGCTATGATTAATGGCTCAGATAAATAGGCTCAAAATAGGTCTGGCACATATGTAGGGAAGGAGAAGGGTAAATGGGATAGGGACTGGATGGGTCTGTTGCAGGACATCGGTGGCGTGAATGGCATAGCGGGCACAGAGGCAGGAAAAAATGTTTCATGCTATTTATAGCTCAAAATTACAGCTACAGATGGTGAGGCTGTCATGTAGCAAGGGCTCGGGACATGGAGAAAAGGCAACCTGCATCGCCCAGACTTGTCTCTCCCTGAAAGCTGCTGTGTCTCTGAGATGAACACAGGTCCTCCTTGCCCCAATAGTAGGGCAATGCATAATGCTTGACTGAAGCTTTATCTGGATCTCCTGGAGTGGTTTTGACCGGTGCTTTACTATACAACATATTCTGCTATCCCTCTTCCACAGGCAATATTTTCCAGCTTCTTCTGTCAGCTGTTATTCTGTTTACATTCAGCTCACATTGTACAGTGATTATTTTGAGTGGAAATGCCAGACACACAGTGTTAGCACATGGGGACAAGTGTGTCCCTTCAGTGGGCTCTGAGAGGTACAAAATCACAGCTGGTGAAGTTTGTAGGGGAGACAAAGCTGAAAGTGTGGTGAAGAATGGGGACGAGGGGACACTGATTCAGACTGCTGATTCAGGCCTGATCACCTGAACAGAACCCTTTGAGCAAAACTCAGCTTGAATAAATAAAAATGCCAAGACATGCATCTAGTGGGACAGAATGGAAAACTCTGTCCAGCGTGGAGAGGCAGGCACACATCCTGGAAAGCAGAGACTCAGGAAGGGTCACGAGGCTGGATAACTCCAGGCAGATGGCTGAGGCGGGGAAGCAGGTCAGACCCCACAGCTCAATGAGGAAAATAAGGAATGGAAAATGTGTGGTCTGAATTTTACCAAGAAGCAGGTCACAGTCACAAGCTGTTACAACACAGTCATATGGTCTCCCAGACAGGTGGGATCAGAGGGCAAAGGGAGCACTGGACATACAAGGCTGTCCCCATGTGAGTCTGCTCAGCCTTGAAGCACCTTTGCTGCTGCAATCCCTGTGGCTCAGCTGCATCCCAGAAATATCCCCTCCTACAGGATTCCTGCTTGCTGCTGGCAGTAGGATGCAGCTGGCAGAGCTGGCGTGGCTGTGGGCTCTCTGGAGTCACGGGCCAGGTTAGCACTGTGTTTCTTACAGAAACCCCTTTGCAGCCGTGAGTGACAAACTGTGTCGCTGTGAGAATACTTACCAGCAATTTCTAAACTTGCTTTGCCATTATTTTGTGTCTGAAATGGTCTAGAATGACTCATGTTTCTGAAATAAGAATAACAAGAGTGTAATTTCATACTTTTTGCCATGGTGAAACCTCATTAAAAACGATGAGGTGTTTGGATTTGATGCTGTTTGCACCTTTCCACCTCTGATGGCACAGGTTCCTGGGGACAGGACTCTTCTTTGGGGACTAAACATAACTTTGGTTTCTGGGAAACAAAAATCCTTTTGACTAAAAGTGTGAAATATTTTTTCTGAGGGCCCAAAATAAGTGAAATCTTTCCCTTTGAGCAGTGGTAATGCAGAAGGTGTACACAGGCCTCAGTCAGCAATAGATAAACGTTAGATTTCTGCCACAATGCAATAGCAGATTTCTGTCTCAGGGAAGAAGATTCCCTCTTTTAAAATGGGAAGCCAAAAAACTGTGTGGATGTAATGAGATGTTTCCTATTGCTGGAGTACTACAGGATTGTCATGAGGCAATAGAAGGCCTGCCAGTTCTGTGAATTCATCAAGGCTGAGATGAAATGTGTCACCTTTTCCTCTCAGCTCTCTCTCCCCCAAGAAACCAAAAGAAAGAGCTTCCAGGGAGCTGAGCTTGCAACTTACAGATTTATCCATATAGGCATTAGAAATAAATGCTCTATGACTTTCTCTGTCCAGCTTGTATTGCATATTATACAACTAACTGTAATTTAAATATCACCAACTGTATATTAAGCATATTAAATTATATTTAACCATCCTGCCTTATATATCTTTGCTTGTGCTAATATATTTGTCTATATTTTTTTATAAACATGGATATGGAGTATGTATTATAGGGGGTCAGATATTTCCCATGAATATCTTTTTCTGAATGGAAATTTAGTCTTCAAGAGCTCTGAATTTCCCTATGGCACTTTTGCTGGAGATTTTTAGTCTCCACTGGGAAAAATAAAATGCTTTGTTTTGAATTAGCTCAACCTAAATTGAAATACTTTGGTTTGTCAAACTGAATTAAAACATTTCATGAAGGGGCAGTTCAGCTTTAATTTATATCCACAAGAGTTACTATGTGCCTTGTGGACATTTTAATTTATAGCCATCATACTCCCATAATGCATCATAATTGTCTCTCTCATTAAATTTTTGCAATGTACTCTGAGAGTCAGATGGCCACAAAACATCACAGGACTCTGGCTGGGAACTTCATCGAGCGAGCAACATGATGTATCACCCTCATGAGGCACCACGGCAGTTCCAAGGGACCCACAGTTATATCAAACCAGGCTGAAGCTAAACTTTTTCTGAGAAAGGACACATTTGCTTTTAGTAAAAACATTACTCTTTCAACATTTCTTCCAGATGTGCATCCAAAATAAATGTTGATACCAGAGCTTTCTGTAGAACAAAACATATAAATTTTGACAACTTCTCTGTCTAATAAATAAATTCTACCTTCAAGGCTTTGAGCACTTTTTGCTCTCTGTAACACAGGAGCATGCACTGTAATTTTTGATGTAGCAAACATCAGTGACCTGCCATCTAGGTAGTATTAAATTATTTGGGTTGGGAGTATGAGGGGAATCTGTTGAATTTTAAAAAAAGCTCAAAACTTCCACATCTCCCCATGGCCACGAGAAATGGCAGATCAGAGGAATCAGAGCACAAAAACAGATAAATATTGAAGGATGTTTCTAACACTAAAAAATAATTATAAACCATCACAGTTAAGACTTTAATTTCAAAATATTGGGACTTTCAGAGTCACAATTGCTTTGGTGAGTCTATGCCTGCTAGTTGCATTCTGGTAAGGTCTTTAATTACATCAGCACACAACACAGGACATAAAGCTTGGAAAATATTTACATTACAGCTCTGGACTGAATATATTCAGGAATAGAAATGTGACCTATCTTGGAATGATGCTGAAAGAAGGCAGAGATTGTTGTGGGATGGGTGCTCAGGTGATGATGGATCACACAGTTTGTTACGAGCTGAGTGTCAGGAGCGTGTGGCATAAAGCCTGGACACAGCACAAAGGATTTTGACTCTAGTCAACTTTGCATGAAATTCCAGGAATACAGTATGGAATTACATATGTTGGCCTTCAGACAGGACACCATAGCTAAGACCTTTTATTTTATTAGAAATGATAAGGCAGATTTAAAGTAAGATTTTCAGTATGGCTTCTGCCAAGGCTGGCACTCCACGAGAGAAAAGTCAAGAGTGATCATCACTTGGGATGTGAGAGGTATGGACAGTGTTTGCAGAGGCTGTATTAAATCACAGTGAAAAACCAGAACAGTGATTTTGTCTGGGTTTAGGATTAAGGGACTTTCCACTCACATGGGTTTCGTTATTCATTAGGCTGTCATGAAACATGTCATGGTTGTGTCACTGAAATGTGGAGATCCAGCTTCAGACAACACCAGGTGTAGGATTATGCGCAGCACCTGACTGCCCTTTCCAGAGCAAAGTGTTGACATCCCAGTCTGAGAATACCTTGGTCTAGTGTCTGGTTCTCTCTGTCCTTGAGGGAACTATCCTAGTTGGATAAGTTAGCTGCATGTAACTGAGAATTGTGTCAGGGCTTATGACCCTTTAAGGTCTCCCTGAGGACTGCTGTGAGGCAGCAGGCCTATGTTTAGAAGACCTTGTAGGAGACTTATTTTACCAGCAGAAGTGATGAGGTTTGCTGTATCAAAATTAGTGTGAGCTCTGGGTGCTGCCTTCTGCTGGCCCAGAGACAGAGTCCTATACACTTGCTGC
Source organism: Melozone crissalis (assembly GCF_028551555.1). Classification (NCBI taxonomy): domain Eukaryota; kingdom Metazoa; phylum Chordata; class Aves; order Passeriformes; family Passerellidae; genus Melozone; species Melozone crissalis. The sequence continues at coordinate 14,063,951 of NW_026535786.1, read as the reverse complement.
TTGTGACCTCCACATAAAACACCAGCTGTCTCCCCGTTCTCTTTGCCTCCTCAAGGTCGTGAGAACAGGGGATTCAAGTCAGTTGACGCTTATTTGGTGCCATTCCCACTTTCTCTGGTGATGTATCCAGAGCACCTCAGATGTCCATGCTGCACTGACTGTCCCACCCAATCCTTTGCCTTCCATCTCCAAGCCTTTCCTGGTCTGTGTCTGTTTTTACTTAAAAGACTGTTCTTACATTTGCATTGATGCCCAAAGTACGTCAGTGAAGAATGTTGGAAAACTGCCCTGTAGATATCCCCAAAACACAGCCACTGAAGAAGAGGATCACAGAGCTTGCTAGCCCAGAGACCCAGTAAGTCAGGTGTGTATTCCTAGACTTAGGGGACACCAGTTCTTTCCACTTTGTACCACACAATTCCAAAACAAATAGGGAAGATCACCAGTTCTGGAATCAGAAATTAGTAAGGGAAAACTCCCTTCCCCTTCTCAGCTTGTTACCAGCCTGTAGTGGTCACGTAATGAAATAGGTCTGGATTTTGCATTTTAATAGTCATTTTGTGTCGTATAGACTTGGATATGTCAAAAGAAGGACATCTTCTAGAGAAATCCTTTTTATCTGCTGCAGTTTGCTCATGAACTTGCACCAACTGGCTCCATGTGTTGCTCTGTTTGGCATCTCCCCAGAGGAGGAGGAGGAGGAATCCCCCTCAGTCCTCCCCCAGGAGGTGACCTCCATTCCTGAGAAAGACAGGGATTAACTGAGCCAGCAGGGCATGTAGTTAATGCTGCTGGGGAGCACAGGGAGTGCTGCATGGCTTCAGCAGAGTCCTGTTACACAGCGCTGACCACGGCAGGAAAAAAAGGAAAAGGCCTGGAGAGCACAGGAGGGGCTGGAGCACATGAGGAAGTGCTGTGCCTGGTGAGCACCACCTTGCTGGTTAAAATAGGTGGTTGGAATTGAAGGAAGGCAATTATCATTCATTTTAGATTGATTGGTTTACAGAATTGGTATCCTAGGCTTATGAAGAGTGTCTTAGTACTGGAAAAAAGAAAGGAAAAAAGTGAAGGAAAATGAGAAAATTGAGTTGGTTGTGATAATACAGGAATTATATATTGATGTCATATATAGTTTATGTAGATGCACACCCACATGCAGTAGTGCATAGAGAAGATACACATATCCATATGGATTTTATGCAAAATAAGAAAAATTTCAGTTAGCCAAATTGTTCTGGTGGATCTCAGACATCCAGTGCAGATTGGCTTACTCAGTATTTGTGCTTGCTAATGCCAAAAGCCCGCATGATGTCACCTGACTGTAAGCAAAACATAAATAAAAATAAAGCACTGAAATTAAAACAAAATTACCTTTGGTTAGTGAAAGATGAGACATAGGTCACACCCTGATGTGCTGCTAAAGCGTTGTGCATCTCAGGATGCAGAATTTTCTTGGAGAATGTTTGGGCTGGTAGCTGTGATTTGTGCACAAAACCAACCATCATGAGAAGAATCTTGGTCACAGTGGTCACAAAAACCATACCAAGCACCATGATGAAAAGACATCCAAAAACTAAAAACAATATCTTCCTCTGAAAGGAAGCCAAGAGCCTGTGCAGTTCCTAGAGAACAAAACTTGGAAAGTAGCCCAAAAAAAATCTATTGCATTGGTGTAGAGTACTGGTATATTGGGCACAGTCCAATGGTAGCTTACTCAAACAGTAACTGGGAAAGTTTAAATATCTTAAAATTAAATTATCTGACTACTTTGCAGTCAAGGTTTTTTTGAAGCGAGTCAGGGAGCTTTCTGAATACTGGATTTAATTTCTCAAGTTTTGAAGTATTGGAAGGGTTCCAATGAAATATTAAGAAGCTAGTGTGCTGACATTTTAAAGAGATAAATGGCATAACGGGGGAAGTTATAGGTCAGTTAGGATGATATTGATGCTGGGAAAAAATAGCAGCGGGACACAATCAAAAAACAGTTAAAGTACAGGAATTCAATGAGTGTTAGTGAGGTTGCATGGAAAAGGAATTCTACTAAAATAAATTCACTTTCTTCATTGAAAAGATTGTGTTCCTGGCTGACAAAGCTAATTCTGTAAGGGTAGGTTTCAATTCCTTCCAAATGTGACTTTGAAATATTTTGAATTCTGGTTAAAAACTAGTAACCTGCCAAAACACTATTCCGCATATTAAAGAAATCAGAAGTGTATGAAGTGTCTGAAAACTGTATTTACCAGTGGGGAATCTTCAGTAAAGGGGTGTGTGCTTCTAATGTGGTCCCACAGAGGTCTGGGTTTAGTCTATCACTGCTGAGTATTTTCACTGATAGTCTCAAAGTAAGGGTAAACAGCCTTTCTTGTTCAGGTAGCTAATTGCACAAGATTTATGGCATAGTAAATAAGGATGAAACTTCTGATGGATGCAAAGAAAACTGGGTAACTTGTTAGGCTGAAAACAGTTGAACATACATGAGTATATCCTAATATATATACAGCAACCAAAGAAATGTGTACATGATGACACAGTTTGGGGTAGTGCCAGTGTGAATCCCAAGAAGAATATCCATGGTGGGGGCTGGGAAGTGCTCTCAGAGCAGCTGTAGTGGGACTATTTCAGGGAGTGTTTTGGAATTACACCTCTGGGGAAACTGCTAAGCTGGGAAAGTTCCTGTGTTGTACAAGGTCACACAGAAATCTCATGTCCCCGAAATCAGCTGTTCAATTTGCCTGCTGAGAGCCTCCTGGCAGGCAGAGACTCTGCTCAGGTGAGCTGGAGAGGAAGCTGTGAGAAAGCCTTCTCTGAGAGAGCACAGGCAGTGTGATAACATTGCCAGACAAATTCTACCTTCTTTAGGAGAAAAGTGGCCTGTAGATGCAGCTCATGTTTTTAGGGGGAAAGCCTGCAAATTCAGGAGGAAGGAAAGGCCAACATGATTTGAGCAGGGATAATGGTCAGGTTGAAAGACTGGGAAGACTTAATTTGTGCTTCACAGAGCATCAGCATGGGAAAGATCTTTGTTGGACCTGTATGAAATATGTAGATAGATAGATAGATAGATAGATAGATAGATAGATAGATAGATATAGAGATATATGTTATGTCCTCTAGAAAGCTGTGGAGTAGAGAGGTGAAAATTGATTGCGTCAGCCATAAGCCATGTTTCTCATCCTGGTGATAGCCACTAAAAGGCCAGAAAGAAACAGGCAGGTGGACTCTGAGGAAGACATCTGAGCAATTGTTTTCTTGTGTGTGAAGCTGTCTCCTCATGTAAAGCAAAGTTGTTGAGCACCTTTGGACCTGGCATTGGATTTGTGTCCCAGTAGGCACCAGATTCATGAAACAGAAGGTTTCTGTGTTGGCAAAGGCAAGGTGATTCCATTTCTGATGGGAGTCTGTGTTGTTACGAACTCATAGGAAGAAAAATATTATCTTTGGCTGATAGTCTTACATGAAGGGCTGCATTTTGAAAGTGACCTTGACCTGCCCTTGAAACTTGCACCTGCTGTTCTGCAAGCACAGAGTTGCTGGGCAGAGATTTACTCTCTTCCATTTCTATAATTTGATTTTGCAGGCAGAGATACAGCCAAGCCCTTAATGCAGTAGAAAGTTCACAAACTCACAGACTATGCTGCTTGTTTGCGCACAAGCTTACTGTATTTGAATTTTATGGAACTTTGGCTTTTGATTTCAAAGTAATTTATACCCCATACCTGCACGTGGCTCACATGGGCATGTGAAAATTCATAAGCTATTTTTGAAATGTCTTGTAATGTTTGCATTTCATTCTGTCAAATGAACCATATGAGAATTTCCTGGTAAGTCCAAATTGGGTGGGATGCTTTGATCTGTGCTCTGCTAGACTGCTCTGTGACCACATTGGCAGAACTATCCAGGTAAAAAACAACTCTGGTTAACTTCTGGCAAAGGGTTTGTGTCAGATGACAAAAAATGGTTGTAAGAAAGACAGACTTCCAGATGAGTGAAGAAACCAAATCTGTTCAGTTTAGAAAGGAGAGATGGAGTAGGTGAAATGATAACAGGAGCAAAGGGCATCCCTGAATTTGAATATCAGCTTCAGATTTGAAGATTAGCCTAAGGAGATTTTTTTGCCATATAGCTCTTAATGAATCTGTAATGGTCACAAAAACATCTGAGACTGTGTGGATAGTTAAATAAAATTCAAAAGTGAGCATGCTGAAGGACAATACTCCCAAGCACATAGTGTGATTCTTGGGGATGACTTGATGCAGGGCCGGGAGCTGGACTAGAGGACCCTTTTGGGTCCCTTCCAAATGAGCATATTCTGTGATTCTGTGAAGCTATGGTGGAAAATAATGTTTTAAAAAGAAATAGTGTGAACTCCTTTTCCACTGGTAGAAACTAGGAAGGAGCTTTTCCCATTATTTCATTTCACAGGCTTGTCCACAGAGAGGACACCAGGGTATGTGTCATTCCCATTTGGTCAGGTATGAAAATTGTCACGTGCTTCCAGAAGCAACTAGAAAAGCAAAAATTTTAACATGCAATAGCGAAGCATCATTTTATGGTCTGAATGCCCATTTGCAAACAAGCAGAATTCTTGCTGCTTCTGCTTTAATTCTTTAGTTATATTGTCATATGGTAATGTTATCCAAAACTTTCAAAACTCAAATGTGATCAAAGTAACAATTTTTTTGTCTTTCCATATTAAACCCTACAACCTTCTTCCCTTTCAGAGCATTTTTGTGGCATAGCTGCAGATGTTAATACAGTTGCCTAAATTCTTCAGGCCTTCCCTTAGGATGAAGTTCTTGATTTTCCAAAACAGACACAGTGCACACAACACCTCATCAAATAGTCAGCTATGCCTTCAATTTTATAGCAAACAACAAAGCTTTTACTGGAAAGCAGTCTTGCCATATAAACAGTAGCTAAAAACATATGTAACTGTCCAAACACTTTGGAATTGTCTATTAAAGTAGACTTCTAGTTGCTGAAAGAGCAATGCATAGAAATTCTGAGACCTCTAAACTTCTGGTGGGATTTAAATCCATTTCATGATACATACCAGTGCAATGTCTGCTTAATACTGTGGCCTTATCAAGTCTGTTGCCCATTCACATTCTCTGGAAGCCTGGGATGATAGCAAAACATATGTGGGCATCTTTTCTGAGCAGCCTGCCAGATTAAAATATTGCCAGATCTGATACACGTGTGCTATATGGAAGTTCAGAAAAGATCTTTGAGCAAACTATCAGAGATGTCACATCAAGCCCACAATGATGGGTGTCTCTAAAGCAGAAGATCTGATAAGTTATGGCACTTTTACTGCAGAGTGACATGTTTGAAAAGGGAAGAACTAAGCTCACCAGGGCTGCTAACAGAGTGGTGTAACAAAAACCACAAAAACAGCCCAACCATTCATGGGGTGACAGATCAGATTGTTACACAATAGGTTGTGGCCAGAAAAGCTATTGTCACAGAGTTGAGCATCTTCATATTTGGAAAGCTAAAATAAATTATTATAAACTTATCTTTATTATTATAAACAAATTAATAAATTATTATCAATATAAGATAATATAAATAATCTTAAATTTATTTATCTATTTATATATCTCATTATCTATTATAAAAGATAATATAAATTATCTTTATTATTATAAACAAATGAATGATGTAATCATGTAGCAGTGATACATAGCACAAAGTATTTTATGTAGCACAGTGTATAACTAGATTTACACTACCTTGATATAAAATGGAGTTTAGAAAATTTCTTGTATGTAATGCTATTGGATATCAAAACGAGGACAAAAGTATGGTAAAGAGTGTTTTACTGTGAGATGGGGTAAGTCAGAAAGCTGCCTGAAAATGCTTAGAACTTAAAGTAACAGGCTGTGGAACAGAGAGGAAAACTAGTGTAAAACTAGGAAGAAAATGGTTTACTGCAAGGTAGAAAGGAAACAATTTATTGCAGGTAACAGCCAAATGTGGAAACAATTTTGAAAGCATTTCAGAAGAAGAGTGAAAGGCATTAATGACAAACATTTGTCTAGAGTACCTGTTGCTTGTCTCAAATCTGTTAAGGTATCATAGATTGGAGGCAATATTCTGTGGGTGTTACAAATTGGAGTAGAAAATAAATGGGAAGAACTGGTACCCTCTGATGACCAAGAAAACAGTCATGTAGAGTATGTCCACCTGAACCAAAAGGCAGGCACATGCACCTGTTTCTGAGAAGATCTGTACTCTCTGACTGCACAGTTTGTCACATCACACACTATGAGGGACAGAGGAGCTCCTCATGTTCAGTCTCACTCCTGCAGACTTTTGTTCATGACTGTGTGTGTTGCCACTTGGGCTTATGGGCATAACAATATCTCTAGATGTCTTTGTGGACCTGGGTAGCTTTTGCTGTTGTTGTTGTTCCTAGTAGGGCATCTTGGTGTCCCTTGTAGTGTTCGGCCACTGGTACTTGCAGGTTTAGTTAAATACATGACTTCTGGAAGAGAGGGCAAGAGTGGCAATTAACTTAGAGCAGGAAAGATATTTCTCCCAGGAAAGGAGAAGGGGTTACACAGCACGGCTACAGCAAACCCTGAGCAATCTGATTTGTTCTTGCAGATATCTCTGTTTAAGCAGAGGCTTGGGCTGAAACTTTCAAGTTGTCATATTCTAGGTCATGGTCACATATTTATCGAGGGACACCGATTTAGAATTTTCCAGGTTCCAGCTCCTGGGCATGCTCTGCTTATGATCTGATTGCACGTCCAGATGACAGCTGGTATTCACCACCCCTACCCAAGCCTGATTTCTTTAGAACAAGGGAGATGTGATGTGCCTCAGGAGTTCTCCTGGTCTGCATAATGCAGAGCTTTTAGGGCGCAGGAGAAGCACACAGAAGTGCCCAGCACTTCAAGAACTGCTCAGAAAGGCCTCCCAAACACTGTTAACTTCCACACTGATTCAAACAAGGGTCAGTAACATTTGCCGAGGCTGAATTTGTCACTCACACTCACCAGGTCTGCTGGCAGTTCTACTTGCAAAGTCCCCAAGAACCTCTACTGGTTCACCAGCAGGCAGTTGCTACCTCTGAGTGCTTGTGAAGATTAGGAAGTGGAGTGGGAACAGTCTGTCTTTGGCTCCAAAGGACCCTCTCAAGCATCTGAATCTTATATCTAGCCCATTTTCTTCTGCCCCTGAGCCCCCCACCCTGACTACCTCCCATCCTCTAGCTGCTGAGCTCCCCTGCTCCCGTGCAAAGCTGCAACCCATTTAAATCAATACTGACACCTAACACCTCTCTGTTTTCTCAGCCTGCCTGCCCCAAATATTTCCCTCCAGCCTTGACAGAACGGGTATTCACAGGGCAGCTCCAGAATAACAAGTTTCCATTTTTTGAGACGGTTGTATGGGGAGCTTTGTGGTGTGGCACCTGGCCAACGGGTGATCATTTAGCCAGGGTAGCTCACTACTGGGTAGTTAATTTGACATGCTGAACAGAGTGGTTGGGCTCTCTCTGAAGCCCAGTCAGACACTTCTGGGTTCCCAGTATTAAATTATGCCTGATGTGCAATGCCAAAATATCGGCAGTTGCGTGCAAACCTTAACTTCAGGGATGTTCATCATCCCAGCAGTGGCTCATTTGCTCCGACACAATCAATTTTCTCCAGCAGTCACTGGGACCATTACCTGCTTTTCAGATAGATGTGAGTTGCATTAGGCTGTCCACAACCTCTGCATCACTAAGCTGGGAAAAATAAAAAGGTGAAGACATTGTGGCGACAAATAGTGCTGATGAACCCATAAATACAAGGCTGGGAAGAGCAGGTCCTTTCTCAGTGGTAACAGCCCAGGACTCTGGATTGACTCGTTTCCCAGGAAATATATCAAGTGTAGAAATGAGAGCATGGTTGCAGAGATGGATTCCCACTTCACACATGCTCTTTCTCCATCTCGTTTAGGGCTTGGACTGAATAATCGTTATCACCACATGGTAGCTATCAGGGACTAGCTGACACATTATAAAAACCTAATGTGGCCAGTGCACATTGGAGTCTTTGCCAGCACCTGAATTGTTTGCCAGAACACTTTTGAGATAGACTGTTCTTGTGGTATTTGTATCACTGGCAAGAACCAGAAACAGAGGAAATCTGGAAAACATTTCTCAGGCATAGAAAAAAAAAATCTGTGAAGTGCTGTGGAGTCTAAGATGGCACTGAAACTCTGGTTCCTTATTCAAATGGCTGTAGAGCTTGGGAGTCTTTTGGAGCCTCAGAACAGTATTTCTGATTGTGTTAGAAATTACAATTGCTTGGTCTTGGTCATTTATTTTCCCTGCAATTTTTGGACCACTCCTGTCCCAAAGCCTGTGCTTCAGCGATGCTGTCCTTCTAACTGAGGAAACAGGAGAATTGTCCCTACTGAACACAGCTGCTTGAAAATCAGGGGGAAAATACTATAAATAAATTATTTTAATAAATTAAAAATACTATTAATAAAAAATATACTCTTCTATGTCATGTGGCACTGGCCTATCCTGTCTCAGTGCTGTCCCCAAACTGCATGCAACATTCTGAGGTCTCCAGGGAGCATTTGCTATCTGATTAGGCAGTTGCATATTAGGATAACAACTGGAACATAAACCAAAATAGCCATAAAGGAAACAGAACCGTCCCTCTGGAATAGATTTGCTCTGCCATTCATATCCATCTCTCACACAGAGCTGGTTGTGCAAAGTGCTGTAACAGGAGTGCTAGAACCCTGTGATGGCAAACAGAGAAAAAACTGTCTTTCAATAAACACAGTTGGGAGCTGTAGCACCCACTCACCAGAAAAGTCTGAGATTTGAAAATATTTTTCATGCCATTGAATGGGTGACAAAATACAGTTTGCCACTGCACCATAAGTATCAAGACATCCTGACTGACTTTTGCCCGACATTTCTTACTGAGATGAATGTTTTTCCACAGATCAAAACTGTAGTTGTTTTATAAAAAAAAACAAGACTGAACAGGAATGTTTCCACAGCAAGAGCCAGTTCATCTCTTTTTGCAAGGCCTCAGGAGTTGTGGCAGATCCCTTGGGAACCTCTGTGTCACCTCTGCATCCTTTGTGGGCAAGGATCTGAGTTGAATTTCCTCTTGCCGTTGCTCTGCTATGATTCTCCCAGGCACTTTCATTTTGGTGAAAAAAAATACTTAATTGATTTGAATTGTTTCTCTTACTTTTGGGAATATTTCTATTTTCTCCTCTGCCTGGGCAAATAGAAACTTGCCAAACATCTCCAGCAAATTTTGTGGGAATGCTAATGTAAAATCCCTTCAATCAGTTGTGTAGAAATGAAAGGATCTACCCCATAAAACCTGTGGTCAGATAACTTTGTATGAGAAATTTGAGTCTGGCATTCCTTTGAGTTGTGCTTGATGGAGTTAAATACATAATTTTAATTTCTTTAGCTTTTACTCACTTTATTAAAAATTTACAGTAGAAAATGACATCTTTCGTAATAACCAGTGGACCACTGGAGAGTTAGTAGGACTCTGCTTTCAAAAATATGCAAAGAACTGGGAATGGAAGGAATGTCTAACCGGCCTGCTAATAATGCCATGTGGCAGAATGTAAGGAGGAAAGAGGGAGGAAAATGTGCAGGACTCAAGAGCAGGATGGTTCCAAGCAAGAATGGTGGTGCATTCAAATAGAAAATACATATATTTTGCTAGAAGAGTCTCAAATTCCGTGCTGAGAATTTCTGTCTCTTGATCCCATGGAGCACACGTGTTTTGGCCACAGGGTACTTGGTTTTTTAGAATGTTCTGCAGTCATCTTCACCAAAAGTGATCCCTGAAATTTCCATCCTCTGTCCCAGGACTGTGCAGACACATTTATAGCACAATTCATGAGAATTGCTGGAGCAGACCCTCATTCCTTTATGTGGGGATGCACCCGTCACTCCTTGTGCCCATTATAGGACTTTATATTAATTCTGTGATCACAACTGCATTAGCCTGAGGCCAGTGTTTCTCACCCTTGTGGGGAGGCTGCTTCACAGCCAGTCCTTTCCTCTTGTTTCAGGTATTTAAATGGTCTCCTTCAGCTTCCTCTGAAGAAGATAATCCCATCCCTTTGGATCTTCCAGCTGCTAGGAGGCCTCAATGGAACTGGGTTTTCCAGCAGGAAAAATTCAATGCCTCTGGCTGGCAACACAGCTGTACCTGTAAGATAAGCAAAGAATGAGAATGTTTGGAGGAAGCAACCTCTCTTCAGGAGGGAGCTGAGAGAGTCACAGAATGGATCTGCCTTGTCATCCTTTTTCGATAACCTTTCCTTTAAGATGTAAATTAAGTGGTGGAGGTAAGAGTTGGGCTCTTGGCCTGCAGGAGAGCTGTTTGTGCTACTATGTCTTATCAGACCTGGGGAAAAAGAAAAATAAAAGAATTTAGTGTTCAGAAAATCCAGGAGGAAAGCAGAAACTACCTGTGTCCTTAATGACTGACTGCAATTGCCACCTGGGTCCCCTGCTGGGTGCTAAGTGACCATGGAAATGCACACCAGGGTCACACTGAGTGGGAGATGAGAAGCTGAGGAGGCTGTGCTGACATGGCCCTTCCCCTGTGTGGCTGGAGGCATTTGGCACCTAATCGCTTTTGATCCAAGCAGATCACCTTTCTGGGAAGTTGCTTTGTCACTGGCAAACACGGGGCAATGTGGCACCAAGGTTTCTGGCAGGCTGTGGGCTGTGGATGTGAATGGAAGAGCTGGTGCTTGGATGGAGGTGGAAGAGCAGTCTGCTCTCAGATGAAGCGCTCTTAATATGAGATTTTTGGAGCTCGCTCTTCAGTGTCCCCTGTCACTTCATCACTTACCACTTCCTTTTTCTTCAGGATTAATTTAATTTGAACTTCAGGGTTTGCACCTTAACCTCTCAGTCTGCAGGGAGTGGGGAGAGGACCTGCATCTCAGTAAAATGCTAGCAGTGGCTGATACCATAAATCAGAGGGATTTTAGAATCTGATGACAAACCAAATTCTTGTCAGAAAAGAGCAGAGCTGACCCCTCCCAAACTGTCATCGAAGCTGGGTCATAAAAATCACAGCTGTCACCAAAGCATGCCAGGCCTCTGGGGGACATGCCATCCTGGGGACTCATCTGCTGCTTCCATGGCCAAATTCCAAGCCCTCAGGCACATTCCACTTGACATTTTGTCACATCTCTTGCTGGTGCATCTGTTCGGGGGTATTAACTCTTCTTAAATCACTTTATCCCTTTTTTTTCTCTCTCAGAAAAAAGCAAGACTATGGGAGATGGAGAGGTCTGAGCAGCGCTCTGTAGCATAAAACAGAGTCCAAATGTTTAAAACTTGGCAGATTCTGGAGTAACTAATCCTACAGGCAATGTCACTACAGCAACAACATCAGAAATATAACCTGTATTCACATAAGCTTCAAAAAACAACTTCAGCTCACATTTGTACATACAAAGCTACAAGAAATCTTCCCAGTTGTGTCCCTTTGAGCTTTGTCCACAGAGAGATCTCTGTCTCCAAAGGAGATGGGTGAGCATCAAGTCAGGCCATGGTGACTGTGGTTGACCTGAGGTGATCGTACACTCTGCATTGAGGCACCTTTCTCAAACCATTTGAGATGGATGGGGTCCATGGATGGGTTCCAAGCTCTGGGATGCCTCTGTGTGTCTGGATCAAAGTTTCCCTATCTCACCTGTTCACGATAACCAAGCAGTCAGTGAAATCCACAGCCCCCTTGTCCAGCGGGGATGGCAGCAGAGAGGCTGTGTCTCCAGGCAGCAGAGGGGATGTAATGTGCTCGAGAGTGACTGTTCCAGAATCACAAAATTTGAATGCGTGTGGGATAAAGGTCAGCTGGTTTCACTAAGGATGGGGAATGACAGCCATCTGGCCTAGGAGAACGTGGAGAGTATTTGCTGGACTTCTCATGTTACTAGTGACAAAACTTCTAAGAGTTTCTAAAAATAATATGTGCTAATTTCTTTACATGCAGGGTCCTGCATCCTGGATGAGATAGTTCAGTACCAACTCTGAACATTTATTAAGAGTTAATAAATTTATTATATTTAAATAAATATATTTATACACTTATATCTCATTTACTAAGAGTTAATAAATAACCTAAAGGTCAATGTTAATCAATACAGTCATAATAATAACAGTAATAACAATAATACCAATGACAACGACAACAACAACAACTGAATGATAAAATACCTAATACTCCCTCCACAAAGCCTTGCTTGAATAGGGGCCTCTTTAACAGCAAAACTGTTAAGTCAAAAGTGTTCAGTGCACATTGTAATCCTTCTATAAAGACAAAATACAGCATGATATTATGGATGGAGTAAAAAGTTTGCAGTCTGTATCAAAGGAAGGCGTGAGACAGAAGCTACCTTAATTAAAAAAGCAAAGATTTTTGAACTTCCTCAGTCATACTCTTTTTAAAAATCCTGTGAATCTGGGAAAATTTGAAAGTTTTGGAGGATTCATTTGCTCAGGAGTGTTAGGAAAAAATAGAGCTATGGAGAAATTTTGAAACTTCCAAATGCCCATTTAGTTTCCAGGATGAGAGACCACAGTTTGTCAATCAAGGGCTCAGAGGAAGTCACTTGCATTGAACTTCTCAGTAAAAGACTTACCTCCCTTTGCCCTCAGTAGGCTGCAAATGCCCTCAGTTCTGTATAACTGAACAAGCAAAGACTGAAAGCAAATTCAGTTCATCTGGATTTTGCCTTGTTCCCTCCTGCAGGTATCAGAAGGGTGTTTCTCCTTGGTGTTCTGCTGGCCAGACATGTTCTAGTGTGCTTTCAGGCTTTTGCAGTGAAAAGTAAGGTTTGTTTTCTTGCTTTGCTTTTTTCCCGAGGGCTGAGAAACCAGAGGAAATAAAAGGCAGCTCTTTGAGTGGGAGCTGGTCTGTGCTCCAAAGCACTTCTGCTGCAGGTGCCTGGGGGTGATACCCTGTGTTCAGGGTCACAGTCCCTGGCTTGCTCAGGGTGCAAATGGGGCTTCCCCAAGCTCAGGCTGGCACAGTCTTGGATGTGGTTTCCCCTTCTGCAGTACAAGGCAGACTTTGTTTGCAGGGCTGTTCAGGGAACCTTCCCTGCTCCTGTTGGGATGCAGGCAGAAGATTCTGCCATGCCCTGTTCTTGGCTTTGTTCAGGCTTTGGCCTTGGAACTGAATGTGAAATGATGTAGACAACATGTGTACCACAGTCAGTGATACATGGGAGGTCTCAGCAGACAGTGTGAGGGCCCTTCTTCCCTGTCAATCTGTGAAAATAACTTGAGAAGGTACTGAACAATTACTAAAAGTAAACATTTTAAGGTCCACAGACTAGATAAATTTTACCAAAGACCTTTAAAAATACTTGCTGAAGAGGGGTTTGAGCTATTCCTCTTGCTATTTCATGGGTCTTGGAAGGGTGAGACAGTTCCAGATAACTGGGGAAAAAAGCTCATTGTGGCTCCTGTGTTCAAGGGAAAAAATGGGATTGCTCCAGCAAACACAGGCACATTAACCTAGCATCAATCCCAGGAAAAATTATACAATGACACATAGGAGACATGGCTGGTAAGGAATTGAAGGATATTGATGCAATTAAATACCAATATTTAATTGCAGCATATAAAGAGAAAATCCTGTTGGAAAAAATTAACCTCTCTCATTAGAGAATGATTATGAAGTGACTGATAAAAGTATGTTTGCTGGCCAAAGCACTTGATTTTATGTGATAACTTTCTGATGTAAGTTTCATCTTGTACTTATGTCTACAATTGTTGGTAAAGAATCTTCCTCTCAAACTGTGGGGATTTCTTTCTCTGTCTCTGTCTCTCTCTTTTTTTAATGGGAGCTTGTTTTGTACAGGATTTTTCCCATTTGTAGAATCAAAACCATATGTTTCAGTTTTGGTGTGTATTGAAATATTTCAGTTTGCTAAATGGAGGCAAAGCCTGACCATAGCTGTGTCTGAAATCCCATTCTTTGTGAGGAAATCATGAGGACATGCAGTGCTTACTTGAACAATTTTGAGTTTATTGACCTGCAAGAAAATCATTCAGACAGCGGATTTACTCAGCAGGCCTCTGGAGTTAGAACAGCAAAACTAAAGAAAAAGTCAAGAGCTTTGAAAGCTCCAGGCCTCTGAAGCTGGAGCCCAAACCAATCCATACCAAATGGAAAGGGGAAAGACAGAGCTTACCAGGCACTTTCCCCAGCAGTACTTTATCTGCTAAGCCTTCTACTGCAAAAGCCTCCTTTGCAAACAGCTGTTTCAGGCAACGAGTGCAAGCATGAGAGTAGCTGCAGTAGGGCTCTGACTTCTGGCAGCAGTGTGCAGGTTATTAACCCTCTCCTGAGGGTTAGTAACACCCTCCTTGCTGGCACCACAGCTCGGGCCTGCACCGGCAGCCTGCACCCTGCATTGTCACCAAGGCCTCACCCCTGGCAGCACGTGCTGTGTGCTGGGTGGGTTGGAGCCCTACAGCCCAACACAGCCCAGTGGAAGGACATCAGTGCTGTTACCCAGCCACCTTAGCCTGAAGTTGGGTCTTTAGGTTCTGTAAGTTTTGTTGCTTTCAAGGGGGAAAATGAGAGCGGGAGGGTCCTTGTTCCTCTTCATGCCCATTCCTTCTCACCCCCATTGTTTCCTCATTACTTTTGTGGCTTTCTCAGTCTTCTCCCTATCCTCAGAAACGCTGAGTGGTTCTTCCCTTCCCATTCCCTAAGGTGTCCCCTTCCCAAACTCTCTTTACACCTTTTTTCTCTTCCTTTGATTCCTTTCATTTTTCTTCCTGGCCACCCATTGTCCCCATCCTTTCTGCCTCTGAGATTCCCAACTGTGGCAGGTTTCCACGTTCCTCACCTTTGCTCCTGCTAACTGCAGAGCTTTAACCTCTTGAAAACAACCTCTTAGTCTCCCATATCCTTTAACCTGTTGCATCTGGAAGCTGGTGGTGACACAGCTGCTGTGGCAGAAGGGACCAAACTGCCCACTCCCAGGCTGCCACTGCAGCCTCACAAGCTCTCACTCTGCTCCTCAGCTGCCAGGTCAAAGGGTGGGGTTGTTTGGGATTTTTTTCCTATTTGGGGGATAGCTCTGAGGGTATTTTGAATATTGCATCAACTGCCATTCATTGGTTATCCCTGAACTGCTCTGATCCAAAAGGAAAGGAAATCAAATGCAACTGTGTTGATCCCGGGTTTGCTGCTTTTATCCTTCAAAAGGCATTTAAGAAGTCACGCGCATATGGCAGCAAAGAACCATCACAGAAAAGGATCGCATGTTGCACAGTAAATATTGACAGATATGCAGCAGATATCTGTTCCACTCCTTTATTTTGCTCTCTCTCTCTTCCTCTCTTCATTCTTCTATCTCAACAGCCGGCCCTGTTTCTGCTTTCTTCCATCTGGCAGCTCTCACAATAATCTCACCCACCTGTTAAATGAGAGAACGTCAAGTTAAATTTACAGCAGGGCCTGGAAACAGGATGCTACAGAAAAGTATTTTAATTAAAATCCTCTAATTGAATGCATGCTTCCTTGTGAAAAGGGAGCTGCCAAGAAGGGCTGGATGTCACCACCTCTACCCCCATTTGCCACAAAAGGAGAGCAATTAAAACCAGCTCTCAAGGTGGAAAGAGGAAAGAGCATTTCCAGGGAGCTTTCCAGGGTCACCCTTGCAAAACTGTTGGATGGTTCATGGGAGGCTTTTGCCATTTCACCAGAATCAGAGGTGAAGATGGTACAACAGCTGCACTGCTTCTGTCAGGGACTTTGCAGAGTAAGAATCTGTGTAAGGATGGCGCAATATCTGTGTGAAACCTGAACTCTGGATGGAAATATGACAAACATTAAGTCCTGTCTGATGTAGAGATCACCATTGCACAAACTCTCCTGGGAACACTGTGCACTGCTTTGCTGGGCAATCAAGTGGGATTTTAAGACCTGGTTTGCTGGAATAGACACAAGAATGGAGAGCAAAGGGTTGATACGGAAAGGAAGATGGCAAGACACATCAAGAGGCAAATTTCTGGAGTTCCTGTCCAGAGAGTCTGGATAACCACACCTGGTGCAGCTGTTCTATAGCTCCAGACACAGCCCAGAGAGAGAGAAATAACAGGGTGGGTAGGCCCAAAGAGCCAAAGGTGGGAGGCAGGAGGAAGTATTTAGGGAGAAGAGGGAATTAGCAAGTGCTGTAGAACTGCGTCACTGCCGTGTAACTCTAGCTCTTCTAAATACTATGCAAATCCATCAACACCATATACTTCCTGTAAGCACGAAACCTCTGACTTTTCTTTCCTTGTTAGACAGTGGTTGACTGTTGGGAAAAGCAAGTTACAGAGGATAAATTGCACAGCACATGCCTCTACCTGAAGTCACAGTGATACCAACAACAATTAGTGACATTCTGCAATATTTACAGGTTTTTCCATTAAGCTGCCCACAGCACGTGGAGGGGAAGTTTGGCACCACCTCATTCCTGTGCCTCCAGGCTGGTAAAGGTCATTTCCCGCAGGCCTCAGGTCACAGAGCAGAGAAGTTCCTGGCACCCTCAGGTGTTAGCCAGCCCTCCTTCCTTGACAACAGAGAATCCTTTCATAAAACACATTTATTTTACATTTTGATATTTTAATGCTTCATTGGCCTATTTAGAAATTGGAAAATCTTACATCCCCTCTTGACAAATCTGGCAGGCACATTTGGCTCATGCTGGGAAAGCAAAACCACTGGCAAACCCTCCAGCCTTCACTAAAATTTAAAAAGGACAGTCCAAGTGTTAAAGGCATTTTGAAAAGGGATTCCCTTTGGGAGTGCTGGGGACTCAAAGAATGAAGACCTAGAGAATAATAAATTCTTTTACACAGGAAACTCTGAGTTGCAAGGATGACTTCCAAGACAAAAAATACAGCCCCCCAAAATGGTACACAGGTCAGGGATCCAGGGTAATGGAGTATAGAGAAGCCAAATCTTTAGTCCTAAGCTTTTTGAGTCTCACCCACATACTTAGGAGCAGGTCTAAGAAAAAGTGTCATAGAGTGCAGTAACAATTTGCACACCAGGAGCAGCATTTGCCTGTCCTTCAGCAACTCACATCACCAAACATGCTCTGGAACATGCTTGAGCATTGCTTTATTGATGAGGAGAAGAGCTGGTGGAGCAGGAGGGCAGGGCCAGCACTGCAGATGTGGGCAGGCTAAGAGGAGGGACAGTGGCTGGAGAGAAGCTCTTCAGATGGTTTGGAAAAGAACTCCTGGGAATAGAGACAACTCCGCCAGGCAGAGCTCCAAATGAATATTTTCAGACACATAACATCCTCTGCAACCCAAGCTAATGGCAATGTTCTGTAGATGCTTAGCATGTGTTTTAAAGGAACACCTAATGAAAATGGACACTGGCTGAAGAACAATTCTAGTCTTAAACTAGCATATGAAAATGGAGAAATGCCCTTGAGAACTGAACAATGTTTTTGTAAAAAACATTTGCTTTATATCTGTATGAACCCCAGTGTGCTACAAAAGGTATTTAAATGAGCTTGGAAGTAGGGTTAAGATCCTCAGCTGATGAAACATTTATTTAGTTTGCAAAACTTGCATTTTATTTCCTAAGAAATCTCAGGAGTTTGCAGGCATACAATGAAATATTAAAATTCTGCCTAAAATCCTTTAAGTAACCTACAGCATCTCGAGTGTTCCGCCATACACCTAATTTGGACCATATGAACCTTGTAAGTAATTTTCAAGCAGTCAGCAGGCAACAGCTCAGGAGCAAGAGACAGCAAAGTAGAGCTGGTGCCACACCACAAGCCTTGCACAGTGTGCTCAGAGTGCCAGGAATATCCCCTCCTGCCCAGTTGTTATCAGGCTGTTAAGCTGATACATAAAAGAGTGAGAAGTGTTGTCACTTGCAGCTGGGGATCAACAAGGCTGATTGAGCTCCAGAGCAGTGGCTATAAGTAGAAGAGTCAGTGTCATTTTCAAGGAAGCTTTAAAAGTGGGATAAAAGATAGAAATGAAAGAAATAAACAGGGGTTCAGGGAGAGCAAGACTGAAAGGAAATTCCCTGCAAACATTTAGGCATTCCCTGATGTTGGTGATGGAGAAAAGGTAAATATGAGCAGTCACAGAGAATGTGTAAGACCCTGCTGGTGTTCTAGTGAAGGAAACACCTGGGTTCAAGCAGTGCCCAGCTGAGGAGCTGTCTGCAAGGGGAGATAAGACAGGTCAGTGGTGGCTGTTTTGGGTCTCCTGGTAAAGCTCAGCCCTGTGCTGCAGCTGACCTAGAGCTGTGGGGGCTTCTCTAGGTGCCCCTAAGAGACAACCCTGCCAGCATGCAGGGAGGGCATCTGGCTGCCTTCTTGTGGCTTTTGGCACCCCCAGTAATCACAGGCAGCATCTGAGAAAGAAGTGGCAACTGAGCTGGCCGTTCAGTCCTCAATGCTGTCACTCCGAGCTGGATGTGACACCAAGCTGTGTGGCCAGAGCCCCGTGTGCGTGTGAGAAGCTGGCCCTGTCTGTGTCAGCCTACATCTGCTCTCTGGGGACCCAGCTCCAGTTTCTAATGCTGCCAGGCTGGTGTTCCTCACTGCTCCACTGACTGCTTCTAAGGAAAATGTTAATCACGGGGATAAGTTACAAAGAAAAGACTGTGAAGCCCAAACCACTCAGGTTTGCAGCATTGCTACTGGCACACTCCTGAGCTTGAAGCATGTCTGAGTCACTAGCATCAGATAAATTAGTGTAATGTTTCTGTTGAGGGAGCACTGAATTTTGCAAATATTAAGATTTTAATGGAGGAACTCATCTAGTGTGAGTGCATCTCTGGGGATACCCCACTGTCAAATATGGAGTGGAAGCCAGAGCTAAGGGTGCTCTGGAATACCATGGAGAGGCCCTGGGAGTCACCCACGTTGCGACACCATCAAAGGGCTCATTTGAAGATATAAATCTCTGGGTGGCTTACAGCTGCAGATGGGTCTGTGCCCACTGCTAGGATGTATCAAAGTGCTTGAACACTTTGGGCTGTTTGAGATCTGGAGAGGGCACAAGCGCTTCCCATTGCTTAGCAGTTGCTCATCCTTCTCCCTGGAAGTGGGTGCCAGCTCCAGAGGAGTGGCTGGACCTGTCATTCCATTCCTAACCTGCAGCTGCAACCACCCATCCCTCTGCCTGCCAAGGGTCATACCCTACAGGGATTAGTCTTGGAAACCTGATAATGGAAGGAGGAATCCCAGGTGTTGTCGGAGGAAAGTTTTGACTCTTTCCCTAGCAAAAGAGAGACAGAGTGTATGGGAATTTTGGTCACATAGTATAAGTTCACAGGTTATTTTGGTGACCAGCTGTCACCAAAGCCAAGCTGTGTTGCTGGGCTCTGGGAACATCTTCAATTTTTCTCGTGCTTTTGAAAGCTGATGAAGAACTGGGTGCTCCCAATCCCATCAATGCCCTGTGTGACTCTTTTTCTGAGTTGGTGGTGGGCTTGCTCCTTGATAGTGGTGACCAAGAGCAGGGAAGCAGCCCCAACCCCTCCAAGGCTCTTCCCTCAATCTTTCTCACAATTTTCCTCAATGATGTGCACCCCTCATCTCCTCTGCAGCTCTTTGCCATTCACATCCTCGTTCTGGACCATTCTCTTCTTGCATCATGCTTCTCTAAGCTCCATCAAACTCACCCATGTCATTGACATCTTGGCCGAGGACTGTCTCAATCCAAAGTTACTGGGGACAAATCTCTGTTGGTCAAGAGTCTGTAGCATATGTTGGAAGATGGAGCTGTTTTAGTATTGTTGATTCCCTCAGCAGATCCTGAGGGAAAAACGTCGATATTGGATAATTCAGGACACATTAGACATGGTCCTCTTTCTTGTTCTTTGCTTGGGCTCCCTGCTTTCTCCTGAAGGTTGCTCAGCCTTTCCTCAGCCTTTCCTCTCTCCTCAATGGCTTTTGCTTTTCTTTATCCTTCCCAGTATTTTCTCCCTGGTGTTCAGATAATAATGAGTAAATTATCTAAACTGAAAAGAAAAGAAAAAATAATGAGTCTCACAAACCACCCTCACGACAATGTCCCTTTACAATTATAGAAAAAGTGAATCTCAAGCTGTACAAATCTTGGAGAAAGACTCAAAAACAAACTGCATATGAAACTGCAAAAAGGGTGGAGGGGGAAGAAAAAGGAAAATGCATGACAAATCCACATGAAGTGTCCCAGACAGCTTTTGTCTGCACAGAAATGGTTTTATGGGATTCTCTGCAGAAAAAGGAACAAAAAAATTAAGGAGTTGGGTTCAAAAGATCAAGTTGCATTTTCATTGATCTCAGACTTGTAAGAGCTGCCTCATCAATCACAGTTGCTTAAAAATTCCTATTAATGGCCTCAAGTGCTGGGGCTGCCCATATGGTTCATCTTTGTAGCATTTGAGCAACTCCCTGGGAGCAGTATGAGATCTGTCAGTGTCAGAGCCAGGCACTCTGTGCTCATCCCTGCATTCCCACAAGTGGTGTAAGGAGAATAACTATCACTGCAAGCCTGAGGAGCTCCACCTGATCCAGGACCAGAGGAGCAACAGAGGATGAGAAAAGAATAAATAATTTGGCTTTCAGGGACACTGGAGAGTTGCAGACCTGTGTGAAGTCCCAGTGTGTAGTCCAGGGGGTGTACAGGGACAGCTTCAAGCCAAGGTGCTGCATGGCATTGCACAGGAGTGAACACTGTTTGCTCCCAGGGAGCTGAGAAGGACATGGTTGGTGGAGGCTTTCAGACTGGACAGGAAAAATTCACAGGAGTTTCCCCCAACATTATTCTGAATGATATGATTAACTCTGGGGTAGGCTGGAAGTCTTGCCAGGCACAGCTGGAGCTTGTCCTGTTCTGAGCAGCAAAGTGAGCGTGGTGCTCAGACAGAGCTCTGCAGTGTCCAGGCAGGGGCTGTGTCTCTCCCTGCCCTTGGCTGCCTCATGCCCTTGGGCATCTCACGTGCTTTGAGGTTGGCTGCTCCCTTGGCATTAGGCATCCCTAATAGTATGGGTAGAATAGTAGGAATGCTCTTGATGAGCACATTTCCCCTATTCCAGAGGACTATCCCATCTAGCCAAACTGACTTCATGCCCTTCATGCTGCCAGTTTTCCTTGTGGACAATTCAGATCCAAAATTCAACAAATCTGTCTCTCTAATGGGCGAAATATTTTCTTTGTAGCAAGTTCTCCTTCTTTCTTGTATTGGAGAATTGTCATGAGGACACATTTTTGAACTGAATCTTCAACTCAAGTCCACATTGGATTTAAGTAACAACAAAATAACTCAGAAAATACTGAAAATAACACTAAAAATAACTGTGCCTGACTTTGGTAAGAGTTAAAGCATTCACTTTGCCTCTGTTGTCCCAGAAGCTGAGTTGTGTTTCAGAGGCATGGAACAACTCTCCTGGGAGGAAAGATTGAGAGAGTTAGAGCTGTTGATCCTAGAGAAGAGAAGGCTCTTTGGAGACCCTATAGCAGCCTTCCAGCACCTAAAGGAGGCCCACAGGAAAGGCGGGGACAAACATTTTAGTAGGGTCTGTTGCAATATGAAAAGGGGCAATGGTTTTAAACTAAACGAGGGTAGATATGAACTAGATATATGGCAGACCTGTTGTTTGGGTTTTTTAAAGTAAGGATGGTGAAACACTAGGAGAGGTTGCCCAGAGAAGTGGTGGATGCCCTATTGGTGGATGCCCTATACCTGGAAATATTCACAGTCAGTCTGACAGGTTTCTGAGCACCCTGGTCTAGTTGAAGATGTCCCTGCCTATTACAGAGGGTAAGACTAGATGACTTTTAAAGGTCCCTTCCAACTCAAACCACTCTATGATTCTATGATAGGTGTAGTTGGGCAGTTTTTGGAATCTGAAATAAGCACCAGGGACCAGCAGATTGCTGCTTTCACGGAGAAGTTTTAATGTGAGCCATGACTGTTGACATATTGGTTCACCACTCTACTTTTATTGGAATGGAATACAGCTGCATTGGGTGAAATTCAGGTTGCATGTCAGGAAAGTGTTCTTCACTGGTGCTCAGTCACTAGAAGAGGCTCCCCAGGGAAGTGATCACAGTGCCAAGCCTCTAGAAAGAGCATCTGGATGATGCTCTCAGTAATATTGTTACTTTCATGTATTCCTGAGAGGAGCAGGGTGTTGGAATTGATGATCTCTGTGGGTCCTTCCAAGTTGAGATATTCTACAGTTCTGAGCTGTGGAAGAGCAAGTAGGAGCCATCAATACTGCCAGGAGGTCCTTTGAGTTTGCAGGGTCTTGCTGTAGAGAAATCTGAGAAGAACATTCACAGTCCCTGCACCCCTTGTGCTCTTGGTTTACCCCCAAAGGCATCACAGTTTATTAAAAAAGGTAAATACCTGTACCTGAATGAGGCCAGTAGAGTGTCAGAGAGTGATCACTTCTTCTTCATGTGGGCTGAGAGTTACAGGGATGCAAAACTCGGCTCCTGCTCATGCCGTGCCAGGGCTGAGTGAAGGAGCACCTCCTCAGGTCTGAGCACAGACAGAATGAGTGATGCCATGAGAAAAGTCACTTGCCCCAGAAGCAGCAGAGCTGACGTGACAGCAGCACCAACCTGTGCTCTTCGGAGAGCCAGGCTGCCACAGGGAAGTGCTTCCAAGCAGGATTGAAGTTCATCTTGTTGGACTGAGGTCTGCCACGTCTCAGGGATATGCACACTCATTCTTTGTGTGCCCCCTGCACACATGGACACTCACAGTTCCTTTACAATTGAGCAATGCTGAAGTTCAGCGCACATCCACTATTTCACACATTTTCACCTAATCTCAAACTCTTAGGCAACCAATTTTTGAGGGATAATAGAGTTTTTTCCCTGACTTTTCTGGATGTCTTGTCCTTGTTAGTTCTATGAGGTTTCTCTCTTTGTAGCTTCAAATAAGGCATTCTGATTATTTTCACTTGGCTAGTTTGATCCTGTGTTGTACTTACAGGAGCAAGAATATTTTTTCTGGTGGCTGCCTCAGGATCCCGGCAAGATGCCACAGTCTGTTAGATGAGAAATGGTGACCTCATGGATAGGGGAAGGGAAAAGAGGAGGCAAGACTCAATTTTTGGTTTTCTACATTTAAATCCCATCAGGCTTTGTGTTTTCATTTCAAATTCTTTCCAAAATACTGTATCTATTTTCTTCCAAGATACTATGGCTGAAATGACTTTATGCTTTGACTCCAATGATTATTTTTTTAAACGAAAAGAAACTATTTGTTTTCTGAAGGATCTAAAACTTATCCAATAAAAAGTACCCAGAAATAAAGAAGAAAAAAAGGGTAATAATGAAGTGCTGTAGAAATCAGCAAGTCACAAAAGAGTTAAAGTTCCTTACACATGGCCAAGTTAAATAAGACCTAGAGGGACACATGGTTCTCCCCCCAGCACCCCCTGAACTCTGGGGTGTGGGCTTGTGAAATGCCTGGGAGGCAAAGTTGGCCCCCATTGTGTCTTGTTTAATTTGGCTGCTTGAAGTACTCACTTTTTTTTTTGTAATTTGGCTCTTCCTGCAGTTCTCACACCTTCCTTTAACATAAATGTCCTTTACATTTTCAACGTGCCTTTCCCCAGCCCTCCATTCCATATTGTTTGAGCAACTGCCTCTTTTTCCTGTGCACCTACACGGGGCTGCTGGCACAGGGCTGTGTTTACCCACACACAGAGGGAGAATCAAACCAAACTGCAGAGCACCACCAGCACAAGTGTTGTGTTTCCAGGGTGCACTTCTCAGCTCCACAGTCTCCACAGTAAGGAGCCAGGAGCTGCATCCAGGAGATTTCTGCTGGCCAGCAGCAGGACTGCTCTGCAGCAGCACACAATGATGAAGTTTTCCTGCCTGTGCATTGCAGCCTCAGCTGGAAATTCTTCCACCACCCCCTTGCCATGGGTCGGTGATAAAATACTGAGCTTGGTCCCACCAAGCCTGCGTGTCTGGCTTGTGTTGCAACACTGATGGGAAAAATACAGCTCAGACTTGACACCTGTGCTTGTGGTGTCAGCCATCACACAGCATGCTCTTCCCTCCATCTGACTTTAATATTAAAGTATAAATTGAGCTACATTACATTTATTCAGTGCCAAGTTGGCAAAGATGGGGACTTTGTCAATGCTTCTGCCAGTGATAACAGTTTTGCAATAATGCAGCAGAGATTGGCACACATGGCCAAGGGCAAGTCCTTTTTTCAGTTTACTCACTGAAAAATGGGGATACAATGCTTTGACCAGCAGGTGAGCTACAGGGATTTCAGTTATTCTCTAACTGCTTTGGCCATGGAAAGCTGAAGATAATTTGAAGCACTGTCACAAAAAGGAGGTTACAGGGTTTTCCCCCTGACTATACAGAGCAAAAAAAAAGGTGTTTAAAAACTTATCAACATAAAATGGAATTTAATACAAAATTTAAGATCTTCTTTTGTAGTTATATGCAAATCTGCATTTATGCATAAATGCCCAACAAATTTGCTGAAAAGCAAACAACTTATTCTTACACTGAAGGAGATGAGTTTCTACTTGCTGCATTAGAAATGTGTTCACTCTAAAGTATGTCTATGTGTGAAAAGGCAAAGCCCCAGGTGGGTCAAGGAAATGCAGGAATAGAAGACATTCCAGCTGCTGAGACCTGACACCTTTGGGAGCACGTCCACTCATGTCACTGCAGACTCTCTCTCAGGAGCAGCTGGGTCAAGGACACCTTGTCCATGTCTCAGGACATTGTTGAGGACAGAGATTCCATTTTACTCTGTACACTAACGTAAGATTCCTGGGGAAAAGGCTCTGTCTGCCATGACTATGGGATTGAACACTGGCAGCCAGCAACATTTTTCTTTCCATTATTGCTGTGAAATAATTTTTAAAAAAGGTTCATAAGGAAATCTGAAAAAGTGCAGTAAGAAACCAGTGAAACCAGGAAATGGAAATGGATGGCTGGACACTTTGGGATTGCTACAGGCAGCTCTGGTTCAGTGGGATTTGCTATGTTGCTGCTTTGCTGGCCTGGGAGATACATCAGAAGATGATATTTAAAAATCATAAATAATCTCATTATATTGCAGCTGCCAGCATTCTGGGAAACATGGGTAAAAGTAGAGCAGAACTGAGTTTAAGGAACCCCCCAGTGGCACAATTGTGGCAACAGATGAAGGGAGAAAATAACATAGATATTATGGATGGACGAACACAGAGAATTTTTTAGGCTTGTATTCAAGCTCAATTGAAATTGAGTATGCCTGCTTGCCTTGTAAGGGCAACCCATGGGTGCTGTCACTCCTGCTGTAGAAGTGTTGGGCACTAGCACTGGGTATCCAGTCCACCCAGGTCCACAGCCCACCCAGGACTGACTGACCCCATAGACTTCCCCAAGGTTTACAGCTGCAACTCTGTTCCACACAGCTAAATTCAACTTGAAAAGCCATTCTATTTAATATTCCCCTTGCATTTCCTTTCCCTTCTATTGTTCTGTCTTCTCTTCACACCTTGCATAGTATGAAAAGTAAATCACTGCTGAAACAGAGTGTCACGGGCTGCCCTGAACGTGGGTCACATGGATTTGCATGAGGCTGTGACTGCATTTCTTACCAATATCTCAGTGGTGCCAATACAATGAACACGGAATAGTCTACCAGCTCAGACCTGAAAGAGATGGACATCAAAGGATCCCTTCCCATCAAGTACCGTGGCACTCATAGGGTGAATATGGCCTGGATATTAGAAAGGAGAAGCCAGAGAACTAAGGCCATATGACAGCTAAGCCTTGCTCCATCTCTCTGCCTCTTTTTTGTGCTATTTATAGGCCTGACTTGACAGCTTGATCTATGGTCACGTTAGGCAGATATTTCCAGCCCTACATTTGTCTTATGGCATTACAGGACCTCCCCACCATGTCATTTGGGGTGGGAAACACAGGTTCCAGAATTATTTAGTTCCCCAGTTTGGATTTTTGCATGAGTAGACCTGCAACAGGAGTCAGGGTCTTCATATTTTTTGACAGAAAGGAAGCATGAGAAATCAAGAACGATTACAAAACAGATTTTTATCTCCACAAGTTCTTTGGATCAGATTGTTTCCTTCCCAGATCATGGCAGTGATGGAAAAATCTTTCCAAGTCACAGGGGCAGACATCATCTCAGTAGATGACTCCGAACATTTCATGGTGGTTTTATCACCCTAAATAAAGAAAGAACAATTAGGCTTTGCCTAAAACCATTTATGTTGGTGTATAGGAAATGTAACCAGTTTGTTGTGCTTTCAATTGTGTCTAATGATTTGTTGTGATAAACAGTGCCTGAAATTGTGTGTACAGCATAAAAAACAAATATAATACAACACATTTCACATTGAAGAAGTGAATGTGTTTCCTTTCAAAGGTTCGTTTTTCTGTTGATATGACTTTTATCTGTGTGGTCAGAAGCTAGAACATCTCAAGCTCCTTGGATCCATCCAAGAAGGAAAGCGCCTTATTATTCATTATCTAAAAGTAACTGAGCTACTCACAGAATATCTTTTCAGACTATGCTGTTCCTTTTGCTCTGTGACCATAGCCAATTATCTCTTGGTTTGGATGCATAAACTTTATCTTTCTCTTTTTTAAATACAGGTTTCTTCATGTAAGACCAAGCTTCTTTTACATAATCTTTGGGGTTCTTTCTTTTCCTCAGTTCACCAAATTTTTGTGTCGGTTTCCTTCAGTCTCCTACAAAACTTCACTTTGTAATGTTTACAAAGAGTTAGGAGTTGGAGTATTTTATGGATAATACTACAGCTGTAGGAACTCATGTAAAAAAGTACAATACTGTACAAAAGTGGAAGCGATTTTTATTTCTTTTTTTTTTTTTTAATGGCACTGCCAACTCACATATGGAACCCACAAGCTCCAAAATTTATGTCTCCAAGTATTCTGAAGTGATTGCCATTGAAACATCTTCATCTTCTGGCTTTCTTTTCACTGGTGATAATGTATTGGCATTTGGACAGATCTTGTATATATTTCAGGAGTCAGAGGTATTGAACTTTAACCTTTGAATTTTTCTTAATTATCCACTGTAAATCTTGGGTGACATTGCTGCACTTGTCTTCTCCTTCCCCAATTTGGGTAGCTTGCTAGCAAATCTAGACTTCTTGTTGGGGTTACAGTGAGAGAAATGCCACAGCAGTGCCCTGCAGTCTCAGTGCCACTCTCCCATTGCTGCTTGCAGGGTTTCTGCTGGTGAGCCATCTGTGCTGTGATTTGGGTGAAAGCAACACTTTCCTCAGAGCTTACCAGTTTCACTGCCATTGATCATGTCCCTGGCTATCAGAAATTACAGGCCACTCTTTGCACCCTTGCTCTCTTGTTCCTCTAAGTGCTTTTCCACACCCCTCTGCATTCATGCTGCCTTCTAACGAATCTTTGTATTTCTGTATACAGATTTTTGCATGGCAACATAATATAAACCAGAGAGAACAGTGCTGGCCCTGGCTTGGATGGCTGGCAGGATAAATCCATTTTATGCAGGGTTCATTGTACTGCAACTTGTTCCAGCTTTACTGAGAGAGACAGATGCAGGTGATTACATCATGTCTGCAATCACTAAACCACATCACCTCTTTAATATAGCCCAGCGGCTGCAGTTTTCCTTTGTGCCTGTTCCTGGGTTGGTTACACCAACCTAATGCAGCTGTATTCACCTGCAATTACCTGACTCCACATTAAGGGAAATGTTATAAACCAGCTCAGGTAGGAAAAGAACCCAAGACCATGTCAACCGCCCTGCAAGTCACTGGGCACCCCTGATTCTTACAGTGGAAACACTGGGAAGACTGTGGGTGCTGCAGAATGTCCCCAGGGCTGCCATCAGTGTAGTCTGGAGGGAGAAGTCCCAGCCACAGGCTCCTTCACTGACAATAACTGAGTACAGCTCCAGGTTTATTAACAGCTGAACCAGCTTCTTGGCAGAAGCAGCAGCACCCTCTCCATCATCCTAAGAAGGGCAATGGTCTCTGCTGGCAGTGCCCTGAGCTGTGCACAGTGCTGGATGCTTAAGGGCAGACCCAGCTAAACAGAGCCTAGCACAGCTCCCGGAAGCATCTGAGGTTAATCCACAGAAGTCACTCTATCCAATGTCAGAGCTTCCAAAATGCTCAACAAATTCAGAACATTACTGGAATAAGAACAGCATCTGTAGGAACATCAACCAGTGTAAAATTACATGCTCCTAATCCTTCTCCCCCACAGCACGCAATGAGTTCCACACTGAGTCAGAAAAGAAGTGAGCCCAGTGCTCCAGAGATGGGCTATTGCACCACTCTCCCCACTGTGGAGGTTTATCACTCCTCCCAAAATCAGCTGGTGCTGACCACTGTCCAGCACAGAAGCCACGCTCGCCAACGTGCTGTCAGAACCCAACCGTGTGCAGTGTCCATGGGAACTGCTCTTTTCCAGCCTCTTCCTCTGTTCAGACAGGCTAGAACTGTTGGAGAGCTTTATAGCAGAAAGGAGCTGATATTTGAAGAGCTGTACACTGCTCCTGTAATTTGTGGCCAAGTCACACCTCTGAGGTGATAAGCAACTGTGACTGATATGGAGAAGTAACCCTTGGAAGGAGTTACATGTATTTTAGTTATATTCTATGCAGTTTCCTAGATAGCAATTACACACAAACTATAAGAAGCAGTGAGAAAACTGAGTGAGCCACTTTTTCAGCAGAAGTTTTGTGGGTCAGCATGAGGCTACAGAAGCCCCTCCCAGCTGACCCACAGAGAAGCTCTCAGAAATTATCTCATCTGTGGATTCAAAATGCTGGGCTACAGACTTGGCCAAAAAGTTTGCTCCTCCAGTCTGTCTCTCTGTAGAAGAAAAAATACTGAAGGAGTCAGATGTTCCCAGGACAGGAACTGGCTTATTTATAGCAAACTGTCCCTTGGCCATGCCAGCACCCTCCTCATGAAGTCCTGTCATTGCTTTTATAGCTGCATTTCTACTACATCTGTGGCATGCAATGGGCATGCTCAGGCATTCCTCTGCCCAGCCCTTGGATGCATTTTCATGTTGTTGTTTCATTTAGAGTGATGCCCAACAAGCAGCATCCAGCAAAACTGATCTGCTTGTGCTGATCTCACATGGGATGGGTGCTCTAGGTCAACGCAGCTATTCAAGTTGGGGGGAAAAATAATCTGAAGACTTTTTAATGGCAGATGCTATCTGTCAGCCCTCACCCTCCTCAGTAAAGCTTCAATTAGTATGCAATAAATGAGGCGCTGTAGCAGATCAACTTCTGCAATTTTTGCTGAAGTGTCTTGTAAGGCCCCCAAAAACAGAAAACACTTCCCAAAGCATTAACTTGGCCAATTCAATTCAGCAAGCTCTAAGCCCATTCAATTTTAAGTTACTCAAAATTCCC
Source organism: Melozone crissalis (assembly GCF_028551555.1). Classification (NCBI taxonomy): domain Eukaryota; kingdom Metazoa; phylum Chordata; class Aves; order Passeriformes; family Passerellidae; genus Melozone; species Melozone crissalis. The sequence goes on along the minus strand of NW_026535786.1, from coordinate 14,034,528 downwards.
CTAAGAGGGAATTAGAAGAAGAAAGAAAGACAGAAAAGACATAGAAAAGGACAAATATGGCCACCACTCCTGGTCCTGCAGTGTTCAGCTGATAGAAGTTACAAGAGGATGTAGGGGCAAGACACGTCCTTGCTGCATGTCCTAGGTTTTCAAATCCTTTGGCTTTCCTGGGCCCTTCCTTCATGTGGAACTTCTGGTCATTTTTAGAGCTGGACTAGGGACTCCAGAGATTAATGCATTGCCTCTGGTGTGCCAGGGATTACCAGCCACTGCCAGGCTGGAATTCAGGCTCTAGGAATAAGGTGGGCAGGGCAGGGCATCCCCTCTCCAGGGCAAGACCCAACCTGCCCTTACCCCTCACACACACACACAGAATGCAATGCTTTCAGCCTCTCACATTCTTCAGAGAATGTCACAGCCTGAACAACTTAATTTACATTTATGTTTGTGCCCTGAACATTTTGCTTTAGCACATAGTGCTTACATTTCCTCTGGGAACACTATGTTGCACTGGTTTGCAGTGTCCTGGCATTGCTGAGCTGCACTGACTGTGGTAATATTTATGTCCTGTGCCTGTCAGTGTGCTAAGGAATGAAGCTAAATAAATTCTGCAGAGCTTGCAAACCCACCCTGATTATTTTTGTGCCATTCTTTTCATTTCTGTTACAAGTTGTCAGGTTTGCACTTGGAAGAGCCTGTGTTGTAAGATAAGGGCTGTCCTATCATTTCTATTACTCCTTCTGTGATTTGGATTCAGCTTTTACAAAGGGATGCTTCTTCAGAGAGGTAGAGAGGTACATGATATTTGACCTTTTAAATTTGCAGCATCAAACTGGGAGATACAGAGCCTTCTTTTCTCCTGGACTGGAAACCAGAGGCCTGCATGGGCTAAGGCCCAATGGGCCAGCTCAGGAGAGGTGGAGTTGAGACCCCCTGGCTTCTGCAGCTCTGGCTGGATCCTCTGGTGTTTAATAACATCCATATACCAGAGGAAACTTGTGGTTGGAGGCTTGCATGCAGGACACCTGTTCCTTGTATGGCTTCTCTGAATGAGATGATACATGGTGGCCTTCCCTGCTCTGGGAAAATTAATAAGGTTCCTGCCCTCCTGCACTGTCTCTTCTAAAGAAACATGTGAGAACTTCCATCCCAAAGCTGCTTAAAGCTGGCCAAAGCATTCAAATGTTCGTGGTAAAGTAGGGAAGGAAGGAAGGGGACAGGAACCACAGCACTGCTGCCTCTGCCACCCCCACACACATGCTGTCCAAATGAGCCATCAAAGGGCTCCTGGATCAGAGGGGACCATGCCAGGAGGGCTCCCAAGCCCTGTGGTCAGGGCAGTCGCCCAAGGAAGGGGAGCCTGCTGGGGGTGGCTGCTGGGTGTTCTGCAACCCGGGCTGCCCACCAGCCCAGCTGGACCTGGGTGATCTCACACTGGTCCCAGTGCACCTCTCCCATTCTCCCCTGCTATCACCTCTCCCTGGGAAGCCCCAGCAAGAAGTGGGAAACGGCTCAGGGCCTTGTGGCCATACGTGGGTGACAGGGAGAGAGGAGCCGCTGCTGTACAGGAGACACCTGTCACACCTGGGTCCACCTCAAATACGACTCTCACATCATCTTTCTGGGGTGGTGTCAAGGCCTTAAGCAGGTTATTTGCTCAGGGGAGTGTTACCCTTGTGCACCTAAACAAGCACTAAATAAATAATTTTAACAAATTTGTCCCATTATTTCTGATACTGCCTCCCAAACACTGCTCTGGTTTCACTTTGCACAGTGACTGCCAAGGAAAAAGTGCAATATTTTTTGTCCATTTCACTATTACCTTGTTTTTAATCCTCATAAACTGTCAGTGCAACTTTCACACCAAGTACTATTTGTGTACGTACAACTTCACATCTTGGAACAGGGAAGCCTCTCATATTTTTTTCCTATTTTTTTCAGTTTTGATGCTGACTATTCTGACCCTGCAGCAACAAAACACTAAGGAATATATACTATCTAGCTACCTAAGCTCTCTCATTTTATTTATGTGCCTCATTAAAGTTAAATAAATATGTCTATAAATAAGGTCCATGAATGCTCACCCTGGGGTCAATATGCTTCATACCAAAAGGAATTTCAATTTGTACAAATCCAGTAAGATTTCCTGAAGAACATGGTTGGATCAGGGGAAAAAGTACTAGTAACACGAAGGATGACACTGCTGAAGAGTCTGGGTGACTATTACAAAGCTCTTACCCATGGATTCCTATGAAACTGTGTGGAAATTTAGATGCCAGTTCTTCACACTAATATTGAAGTTGAGACCTGCATATGTATTTTGCTTTTTTGAGTTATTGTTTCCAGTGTTCATTTTTTATTCTGTTTTTGTTTTTGTTTTTGTTTTTGCTTAATCCAAATTAGACACATGTATTTTGATGCAGACAATGATTTTGATTTTGTTGACTCTCTTCTTCTAAAATATTCTAAAATACAGACTGACTCACAAAGACTTAAATTGATTAAATAAGAAAGAGCAATCTAATGTAAAGAGCCAGCAGAAAGAAATACTGGTTCACGCAACATACTATTAACCTGTAGAAATTGCTGCCATAAAAAGAAATTTAACCCAAAAGCAAACATCAAAGCACAGGTTGAAGAGCATTTCTAAAAGATTCTGAAAGGATTTTAGAAAGGCTCTAAAACTCTCTGGTCAAGATTAAACCAATAATTCATTATTAGGAGTAAACAAAAGCCAACAAGGTGAAGGACAGATTGTCCCCACCCATAATCCCCCCTACCCTTTTCAGCAGCATCCAAGGCAAGACACAGTAAAAGTCAGAATACAGTCAGACAGACTAGCACAGAGCTGGGAATGGCATTGGTATATTTTACTTCCCTTGTAAAAACAAAAATAAAGAAATGCTTGCAGAATTGATCTTTAAAGGTCTTTCTACCTTTCTGGTGCTTTTTCAATTCAGAGGAAAAGAAGTTTATTGACACAAGGAAAGCTGTAAACTCTGCAGCCATAACTTACAGCCAGGTTTAAAGGGGCTTCAGCCTCCCACAGCTTTCAGTGTTAATGTCTCAATCTCATATTAGAATTATAGTGCAAATAAAAAACTGACACATACCCCCAAATTGCATTTTAAAATTATTTTTATATTATAAATAAACTATATTGCCATTTTTAAGTATCATTGACTATACTGACTATAAAAAATTGTTCTGAAGAGCTTCTTCAATAATCAAGGTAACAACTCAAACTGTTTTTAAGAGACACTTCCTATGAAGAGGACAACTTACAAACTCCAAGAACTCAATTTTTAAAATTTCTTGAGAAGACAGAATTTTTATTTTTATTGCAATATTGCCTGGACTTCACAATCTGGCACCATATCTTCACCCCTTCTGTTGTGCAAACACAGGTGGCAGTATTTTTTAAATGTCTGTCTCGAGAAAACCACTGAGGAAGCCTCACAGACAGAGAAGAACACAGAAGGAACAATTGCAAAGATTTATTTAGCGCTTTCTGTGCTTGGCACTTAGAAACAGAGTTCCGTGCATAGGGCAAATCTTTATACAGCTTTTTCTTCATACATATTTTACATATCATTTTTATTGCCCTCTTTTATATTCATAATATTGAATACCCCACTAGGCATATAAATACATTTATCTACAACACCTCACAACAACTCTCAATAATATCTGTATTCTGTTACTTGGTATTTGCATTTTCACACAACTTAAATGCATAGCTTGCACCAAGCTACAATTGTTTTCCTATTTTTAAAGGATTTGAAGAGAAAAAAAGGGAAAAAAAAACCAAGGAAAAAAACAGAAAATAAAGATGTTAAAAGGCAATGATCTATTTGGTTAAACAGAGACCATGTGGCAGGTGGAAGGTTGGCAAATACTCAACCTCACTGTTTCTGAAATGCTAATGGTTTTCTACGGCAACTCTCGCATGCAAGATCAGCTGCACTCCTGCAGAGCTCTCTTTTCTCATCACTCTTCCCCATGAGCTCAGTCTGGACAGTTTCTTCCCAGTGGGATGAGTGCTGTGGGAGACACTCATTCCCCACAAAGGCTGTCATCCATTCCGTTTCGCTGCGTTACTTCCAGTCAAGCCAACAGGAGCTGAGCCCCCTCCCCCCATTCACCTTCCCAAAGTTCCATCCCCGCTTCTGTCTGAGGCTCACTTGTGAGCTAAAACTTTTCTCTCCTCTCTCTCCCACCTCCATCTGCAGGCTGGGTGCTTCTGAACTCAACCTCCATAAAGAAACAGCCGGTTGGGCAGAGCCATGGTGAGAATGAGAAACCTCTTCAGAAGAAGCTGCAGCTCCTCCACGCCATTCCTGTGCTACAGTGGAAGGAAGACCCACAGGCCTCACTGGTTCCAGAAATGGGCTGAGCCACTCTGGCAGTGAGGAATTGTCTGGGAAAAGGGAGGTCTTTAGTTTAGACCTTTGGGCAGTGCAGCTTCAGAGGATGAAGCCCTGGGAGACTGCCCTTCTTCAACACTTGGAGGAGACAGCACAGGGAATGGATCCCTCCACGCTGAAAGCTCACACTGCCTAAAGTTAATGCATAAAACAGTAAATTCAGCTGCTTCTCTCCAGCTCCTCGTTAAAGTCATGCCCTCTTCTCTGCAATGTCCAGGAAAAGCAGATGCTCCGTGCCGGTCTGGAGGCCCTGGGCTACAACAAGCGGCGATGGCTGTCAGTCAAGGCTCTCCAGAAGGTTTTGGGGCACACACCTAGATGGCTTATGTTCTTGTTTATCGTTACAATACTAGTTCCACTATAAGTTCGAAGGCAAAAGAGTACTGGGATGGGTTCACCCCTGGGAAGGATGAAGGTCCTTCGATGCCGAGGAAAGGCAAGGCTTGTTAGACCATGTGCACAGACATCTGTGAGGAGGAGCCCTGCACCGCTCCGTACTGCCTGTTGTCACAGGCCGCTGCTGTCTGCTGGTTGCTGGAGGGAGGGCTGATCATGTGCATCCCGTGATCCATCCCTGTGGAAAGGTATTGCCTCTCTCCAAAGGCCCCACCGGAGGGGGAAGAGCAGAGTAAAGTGCTTTGGGAGGTGGTGAGTTTCTCTGGGCTTGCCGCCAGCCTGGGGGAAGCAGGGAAATTGTATCCATAGAGGTTGTAGGGATTGTGCAGGGAGAAGGCATTGTAGGAGCTCTGCTGCATGTGGCCGCCACCAAACATGTGTGAGGAGGAGGAGGTGGAGGCAGGGTTGCCTGCTTGCATAACATACTGAAACTGGGAGCTGGGGAAAGATCCCAGCTGGCCGCTGTACGCCTCCATCTTGCTGTTGCTGGGCAGGGAGGAAGGAGCCGGCATTCCTGAGATCAAGGAGGGAGTCCTCTGAGGCATGAAGGTTTCGGAGGGCTGCGAGGCAGAAGCGCTGCTGCTCTGCAGCCGGTTGTAGCCCCCGTCGCTCAGCCCTGGGTAGCTCTGCAGCGCTGCCATGTTGCTTCTGGCGCAGGGAGGATAATCAGACAGGTTGAGGTTGCAAAGCTGACTCTCCCGGCAGCCAACATTGAAAGTGTTGGGGGCCAGATGGAAGGCTGGAGGAGAGCAGGATGGAGAGAGAAGGTGAGAAGAAGCGGATGGTGAGGGGGTCCCCGTGCTGGAGGTGGTCGGGGACGTTCCTGTGCTGCCTCCTGCAAAACAAAACACATGGGAGGATGTTCAGCACCCAGAACCACACCTGCAAAATGAGACGGCCTCATTGAAAAACAGCTTAGTTCAATAAAGAAGCAAGGGTGGTAAAATGGCCACTGGAAAACTCAGCCTTTCTTGGCAAGGGCCCTTGCTTTATTAATAGCATCCCTCAGTCTTTCTTTCTGCTTTTTTGTTCCGACTTTGTATTTCAACAGACATTTTATTCCCTTTTAAAATGGGAGAGGGAAGCAAGCCTGCCACAGAGTAACCCAAGGCACTGGGAAAGCTGCGAGGAAAGATAGTTCCATCAGTCAAGAGATCTGCCAGGCATGTTTATCTAGTTATATTAAGGGGGAAAGAAAAAAAAAAGGCAATTTGGTAATTTCTTCTCTCTCCTGGTCTGCAGGAAGATCCCCAGTCATGAGTTGTTTGGTCCCACTGCAAACACGCTTTATCATCTGCTCGGGGGCTTGTGGTGGGAAGTGGCTGAGAGCGTGTTGGACTTTGCACTATTCAGCATTTTTGTCAGCTGGCTCACGGTGCAGCAGCACTGATTCAAGCCAGAAGTAACACTAAAATGAAGGGACACAGTTTCAAGCTATATCCTGCTCCACAGAGTGCAGAAAGGGGACGTGTCAGGATTTTCAATCATGTGCGTAAAATTTAAAAGGGATTCCATATGTTGCACCACTGATTTTAACAAAATATTGATATATATGCATGTCAGTAGTATCAGCGCATTATACAATATTTATGCTATGAATGATGGAATTGACCATTCTGCACAGCAGAGATGCTCACATGTTCTGAGCTGGGAAAATAATACTGTGTAATACTACCAAGAATGGTAGGAAACTGAAAGTAAGTGTTATGAAAAAGACAATGGCACAATTTTGAACTTAAGTGCTTATTTATAGGCAACATTCTGAATTGGAGGAAGCTTCCTTGAACAACCAGGAAAATCAGTTAAAAGAATTCAGTTTTCTGATGTGAAAACTCTTCTTTTCATTTGATTATTCTCTTTGTACAAGATTCCCTTTCTGCATTAGGGCAACTAACACTGGAGACTCTTGTAAAATGACCAAAGTGATGGTGAAAAAATTTGACCAGGGAATAAACAGACGCAGAGGAACTGGAAAGCAGCATTTCCAACAAGGTAGAAAATTACAGATGAGAGGCAAAGGGAATTGAAAAGACAGTGTTTGAATGGGCAGGTGAAATTTCACCAAGGCAGAGATTGCACACTGAGGATCAAAAATAAGGGACAACTTTTTCTTGTATCATCTTACATGGAAAAAATCCAGCAGAACTTTGAGACCAATCTAGGTCTGCTGCTGAAGGGAAAAAAAAAAAAAAAAAAAAAGGAAGAATTTAATGCAGTGTTGCTTGATGAAAAGAGAATAGGTGATGCTAGGTGTTAAGAGATGCACTAGAAAGATGTGTTCTGTGTCAGTATATGATAGTGAAAATGAAAGTGAGATTATATCTGACTCTTTCTGACACATCTAGGGTGAAATAGAATGGGGAGTGAAAACCTTGAGACAGTAATAATATTTGTGATTTTTTTAATTTTAATTTTTTTTAACCCAGATTCAGAAACAAGAAGAAAAACAGCATTGGGTAAGCACAGCGTGGAGTGATGGCTGTTGATCCAGGCAACTCTAACAAAAAGGCAAATTTCTGTGTTGCCAAGTCAGAGCAGTCATTCCCATTACCAGCCATGGGGAGGAATGCTTACCAGTTATTGCTGAGCCACTGACTCCTTTTGTCATTCATTCCAAAGCATAAAAGAGAAGCATTGCATCAAGTCTCCATTAAAGTAAATGAGAGAAACTGAATTTTCAGATGCCACCATGGACTCTGCTTTCACTTCTTGACAATACAGAAATGCTCAAACTTGCTTACGCATTTTAGCTCCAGAGTTCAAAGGCTTGTTGTGTAAGTTTCTAATTTAAAATTTATTTTAAAGGCTACACTTTCCTGGTTCATTTAAGGTCTCTGTCAGACAACCTTGGGCTATTTTGGCTGTGGTAAGTAAAGATGGCACCTCCTTCAGCCTTTGTCTCTGTCTCTCTTTTACAGGTTGTCAATACTGCAGTAGGATCAGCAGAAGGGAAGGTTGGCTTTTACACAAGTAGTTCCACTCCAGCCTGTTTTAGTTGAAATTGCTGAAAAAGGTGAGATTGAACACAACTCCAGACAACTCAGACTACTGAGTTTTTTGTTAGCCCTGCAGTAAGTAGCACAACCTCTAACAGGGAGAACAGGCAGACAGTGAATTCATGTACCATCTTCTAGTTATCCAAGACCAAAATATAGAGATCAAACAATCACAAAACAAATACAGCACAAAGTCAGATATATTTAGCCCACAGTAATCCTGCTTTTGACTCTTTACACCATTTATTTCATGAACAAACTGCAGAAAGTGACTCCCTTGCTGATAGTGTCTGGAGAATAAGTGAAAATGCATATGTATATATGTATGAGTATTTAATGATGTTTGAAATAAAATATATAGAATAAATTATTAAATGCAATGTCTTAATTTCAGTCTTCCTTTGTCCCAGAGCTAAACGTTATCAACTCAGTAGGAGAAAAGTGCACACACCAGTTACCAGGGAGAGATGTCATTAATTACCACTGTAAACAGCCAACTGTGAGTTCCCTTACTAAACTGAACAACCAGAGTTACAAAGCACAGGTTCAGACTGTGAATTCCTACCTATTCCTGAATTTTCCAAATCTGTTTGCTTACAAGAATTTTCTAACAAGCAAGTTCTTAACTTTGCCAACCTTGTTTTGAAACTTTAAAGCTTTATGCTTTCTTCATTTTTTCTATTAATTCTAGTATTAATATTTGAAGCCTGGGGTTTTTAACATGTTCACAGATATGGATATATCACTCTCTCACTTTCTCTAGAGGATATATTACAGCCTGTGACTTACATGGCTGTCAAAGATACTCAGAAGACAATCTAGAAAGAATATGGAAGTGAATCCTTCATCCTGCTTGTTGGAATAAGGATCCTTAAGATGTGAGAGGAGGGTACAGAGAGATCTGCTTGTCTAATTTGCATTTAAATTGGGTGTCATTAGACTTTATTCATCTGCTGAGAAGCTACAATCCAGTTGTACCCATAACTGAGGTTTTGGCTACACAGAGTAAGTTTTGCTTGTAAGAAGTTTCAAGCGTTGCTTAATGGTTCCAAAACTGAGAATTGCACATTTCGGTCACCTCCACATTGCACATTTGGACATCAACTCCAAAGAGGGATTGAGTGATTCTGCTTTGAATAATCCCTATTTGGAGGCCAATAGGAAAACCCTGAAGCGACAACACAGCATTAGGCAATAGGGTAAAAAAGACTTTTTTTCTCTGTAACTTCAAAATGATGAGGAGGTAAGAGATCCATCAATGTGAGCAAGTACCAAACCTGACAAGTCTCTTTCAAGAATGCTTTGTTACTAGTGCCAACCACAAGCACAGGACATGCCACACTTCGGCTGCAACAGAGCATAATCCAGAATCAAGAAGTTCCTCATAATTTGCAGAGTAATCTTTACACCTGTAAGTGGAACAGGAAATAATACAAAGCAAGGCCTCTCTCAGCTCATTCTCTTGGGACCAGCTCCACTCTGCTCTGAAGGACATTTCTTGGCCACCTTTGCTGGCAGCCCCAAGTGTGGGCCATACACAACCTGGACTTTTGTGAAGTTATAACTTGGTCTGTAGATGTTACAAAGTCAGCCAAATACCCCTAGAGATGGCAGCAAGCCCAGTAAATATATCCACACCATACCACAGTCTTGGAAAAACAGATGTGTGTGTCATTTCAATGGAAGGCATGGATAGAAACCAATCTAGTTAAACTGATACACAAAACTGTGTTAGGTCTGGTTTAAGTCAACTGAAACCACATTTAAGCAAGAATAAAACGAATCCCTCGATAGTTGCCCTCTGTTCCTTTTCTCTACCCACCATTTCCCCTGGAAATAATTGCCAACACCAAAAGTATTTACCGGCAATGTCACAGTATCTCTCACCTCCACGCTTACCATGACTCCAGAGTGATTAATTACTATTTTGAGCAGCCCCTAGAAGATAATTTTTTGGCTCTGCAGGCATTGGTTCCACATCTGTGCCGTTACTGAGCCACATTTGTATAACATAGAAGGCTCAGAATTTCAAAGGCCCCTCCTTTGTATGTGAACCCTGCCCCACACAGCAGGGGAAAGTGTCTGTCCTCACAGTACCCTGCTATTCTATCCAGGGTTTAGCCAAGCAATGCTGTCATCCTGAAAGGAGCTGATTCTCTGGGCATACACGTGATAACTAAATTGACCTTATCAAAAGGAGAGAAGCATTTTCAATGAGGGGAACTGGAGAATGATCAAGTGCAAGAGAAGTCAAAATTTGCAAACTGGGACCAAGAAATAGGGGAAAAGAAGAATGAAATCATGGTGGAAGACAGAGAGACCATGTGGAAAGGATGGGATGTAAAGGCAAACCTTCCTCTTCTTGTCACTCTTATGACACCAAATATAAATGCTGTCTGCACCAGTGTCAGGTACAGGCCCACAAGGCTTAGGGAAGAAATTACAGCTTTTCCTTTGGGTATCAACAAGAGGTGCCATTAAAATATCATCTCAAATAACTTCTGACTGGCATTTCCTTCCTGTCACATGTGTCCATCTACGCCACAGTTATGGTGCTGTCTTCCTGTATGTCCCAAATAAACCTTTGCTTTTACTAGACTGAGCTTGTGTTAAGGACAATTTCAGGGCAAACTGCAGCCCAAGCATACACAGTCCGTAAGGTATGATGTGCCTTAAAATGAGGGGTTGGAATATTCTGGAAACATTCAGCATGCCAGGGCACCTGAAATGCTACAGGGACCTCTTCCACAGAAGGCAGGTCACGTAGAGAACTTCTACCACTGCAGTGTAGATGGAAAATGCATCTGCCAGCAGCCAGCATTTGCCAAAGGAGCTTTCTGGCAACAGCAAGATAGTGGGGAGAGCATCAGAGCCAAGGGAGTCTGAGGCAATTGTGCTGGAAAATTTTCTGGGATCTCTCTTACAAATGACACCATATTATTCACTCGACCCTCAACTTATCCCAACCTCCTTTATCTGAAAGGTACACATAAATCAAACTTTGGCCTCCACTGCAGCATATTTTCCTTGCTAATCTTTCCAGGCATTGGATGCTACCATCACCTGCAGTGCCTCCATAAAACCTCTTGGTCCCTGAAGTCCTTGCTCAGTGCAGAGCTGCCATCAGCACAATATACCTGAACAGGAATGCCATACTCTGTGCAATGGCAGAGTCTCACCAGACAGACAGGAGCTTTAGAGAGGCTTGGGCAACTTGGTCACAGCCTGCAGCTCTCAGCATGGCTGGTCTCACACAGGGGTGAGCTGGTATTCACTGTCACATTGCAAACAGATGTGGCTGCATGTCCTCAGAGCTTCTGCTTTACTTTCTGACAAGGATGGGAGCACAAGGTGGTTTACATTAAGATTTTATGTTTTGATGGGTCAGGCAGCACAAAGTTATTCTTTGACTGCAAGAGCTTAGCCCACTCCCGCCTACAAGCTGGTTTAACTTGTGGCCAGACATGAACTATGGGGTCAGCATGGTCAGCCCACAGCCTGCAGGCTGTGCAGAGCCCACAGGACACTGTCCAGCCCACAGCCTCAGCCAGGCCATCTCCTTCCACCTCCATATGTGAACAGGACCTGATGCTTGGATTGATAGCTCCACAACCTCACCTGGAGGAGCCACAGACCCTCTTCTGACACTTGCCCAAGATGTTGGCACCTTCATCATATGATAGGCATGTGTCCAAGCACCTGAGGGTGCAGAAAAAGGGGAATGTGGCCACTAGTCATTCACCTGGCTCACAACTCTCCTCCTGGCACTTAACTTGGGCAAATAAGCCCTCCTGAGAGGTAGTTTATGTTCACTTGGGCACAGAGCCATGCTAATGCAACTCTCCAGCCTTTCAAATGGAGCTGGCCAGGAGCTGGCATGTGTCTGGCCAGCAAGGAGCGCAGAGGAGCCTGCCCATGCAGATGTACTCCAAGTCGTTTCTAAAAGGTCTGGTTTTTGTGAGGACTCTACAGTCTTGGATACATATATACAGGGTCTTTCTAAAGAACAGGCAAGAGCAACTCTTACCAGTGTTTTGCTGTGTCCTATCCTCAGACACAACAGTAAATAAATGTAATGGCATGTATGCAGGAAAACAAATTTGCACAAAAAGGTAAATCCTACTATCATTCTGTGTGCTTCCACACACAGGCACGCTAAGTGTGGCATATGAAATTTACTCTCCACCCTCCAAGCCATTTCACCTTTGGTAGCAGAATAAAAATGATTTTTTTTTAATTGCCCAAGGATGGGAATCTGAGGGAGTAATGAGGTTAGGAGGGAGGGTTTGTGCAGATTGCCAGGCAGTCTGACAGTTAGATTATGAGGCCAGAGTGTGCCACTGTAACTATCTGATCTCATGTCCTTTTGGAGCCAGGCGTAGCACAAACCTGGATCCATTTCTGCTTCAAGCAGCACATGCCTCAGTCCTGCTTGGTGCCTTCAGACATCTAAATGCCACAATATCAGGTGTCACTCCTGCTCTTACCTACCATGGCAACTTTTTCCTTGCAAGTACAACTGGCAGCCCAAGGTCTCTGCTCCCAATCCTAGCTCTCCAAAATTCAAACCTAAAACCTCCAGAAGGACTGAAAGATTCTTCATCACCACTATTACCCCTCTGAGTTCCCTCTTCACCACCTTGGAAAACTAAATGGCTTTGATGCCTGTTCCTTGTCTTCTCACCAAGAAAGAGCAGAGCCACCTGGTCTGTGACATGCTGGACTCTCTCTTCACTCCTTCTCTATTTTTAGGAATGAAAACTTCCCACTTTCATGGGAATGGGAGCCATTTCTGTCTTCACAGAGTGTAGCTGCCTTTTTTCTCTCTAGAGCCCTTGGCCAATTATCAAATTATGAATCCGCTGGTAAAATCTTTAAAAGGCCCAAATGAGACTCAATTCCTATTGCATGCCAAGTTGCTGGGTTGTAGAGGAAACATAAAGAGTACTTTGTAGTTCTTTGGGATACAGCTCACAGAGCACATAAAAAAAAGAAGATAATTACAGCAATAGATTTAAGGGGGAAAGTATGTACTGTATGGCACAAAAGTGAGGAATGAAAGGAAATTTTGGTTAAGGTTAGCAAATTATAAAGAAGGACTTTTTAAATAAGTTTCCTCAAATTACAAGAATCATTGGAATTAATGGTAGATCTAGAACAATTCAGAATAATACTTTACTTCCCCTTACATCATAGAAATTTCTTCTAGGCAGTCTGAGCAGTCAGAAAGTTTTATTTCTAACTTGCCTCAGTCATCCTCCAAGAAAAAAATATCAAGATCTAATGGTAAAAACCAATGTTCTTTTCTAATGTGGACAAAGAGTATGATTCAGGAGATGTGATTTTCATTCCCATCCATATCCAGAGCACCAAGACAGGTGAGGATAAACATTGAAGTACTGTGTCAAGTTCACGGAACATGTAAATTTTATTAATAAGAAAATTATGTGCTACTCTTAGGAAACCATTCAAACCTTCAAAGTATCATTGCCCACCTCTAGTCATTCATGTAAAATCTGATCACCATTCACCAGATAACAGAGAGCTAGGCTTCAGCCACTGGAACTCAGGGCAAACACCCTTCTGGAGTAACAGAGCACTTCAGGCTCCTTTCAGGTCCTCGGGAAGTGGCACAGACTTTGACTTCCAGCTTCCTGTGTCACATCTGGGAGGGCATTTTTTGGTGCTTCCAGTGAAGCACCAAAAACGTCCCTTCGAAAGGAAAACTGTCTGCAGCTCAACCTAGAAGAAACTGGAACAGTGTTTCCCCTGGTGCTTTGTTTGAATGAGGCAATCTACGAGCCATTGGAAGTATGTAGCAGAAACCAGTGCTTGATCCCAATAACTCTGGCAACAAATGCTCTGTTTCCAATCTCCTCTTCAAGGTCAAAAGAATCAAGCAGATAATTGAGTCCACACCCAGCTATGTGACCTCTGCCAATAGCCTAGACTGTTTACAATTGATTTTGAAAGGGAAGCAGAATCCAGATTATCCTGGTGGCGTTGCTGACAACTGAAGGCTGCCTTTGGGAGGCAAGGGGCCAATCAGATGAATTTGTAGGTGGTTCAACCTCCCTTGGCATAAGAGCTCCACTCTTTTGGGAGATGCTATTTTTGGGATCTAGGATCTCAGATAAAGCCAAAAGGATCTTAACAGTTAAACACTTCTTTCTTTCTCCAGGCCCCTGTGATGCCTTCAGATGAAGTTCTGGAGAGCTCAGTCTTGACACCAGTACACATTTGTGTATTCAAGATTTTGTTTTCCTATGGGTGCAATCAGGGCAGCTCTCTGAGCACCACCCCTATGGGGGAAGAGTATTATACTGAATAAGTTACAGGCAGTACAGACAAACTTTGGCAAGAGAGAGGTGATGCCTGCCCAGAAAGGGCAATGTTTACAGAGAAGCTGGAAAAGCAGCAATGTCTCAGCTCGGGGTATCTGTCTCACATCTGCTGATAGCCCGTGCAGACTTAGGGTCTGTCTGGAAACATCGTTACTACAAGAAAACATTGCTCCTTTCCAGCACTAAATGAGACCTTTGAATCTCTTCCACACCAAGGAGAGGGAGCCTTTTGTGAGTATCCTTGTTGACACAAGACTGCAGGGTTAAGATATTCCCCTCTCAGAAGGGGACAGTGGGACCTGTACTCAATCAGTTTGTACATGCATGCTGCTTTAGAGGTAGCACCAGCTGTCTCACCAGCAGGGAACACAGCCCTTTTTCCCTACAACACCCTTGTAGATGATTCCCAACGCTGATCTCAAGAGCCATCAATGCCAATTTTGCAGACTCTCTAGGAGGTGTGCTCTCTACTCTCTACCTCCAGTCCAAGATCAATGCAGATGCTCAAGCTGATGTAGAAGGGGTTGAATCTACTGCATCTACCCTTTGTTGGATCCCTGGCAAAAGCACTTATTCAAGAAGAGCCCATTTGGAAAGAAAGCTGCCCTGAGAGCTGCCCAGTCATGTTTAAGACGTTTGACTCTTTTGCATTTGTTATTCATGCATCAAAACAATAATTAAATAACAAAGTGAATTTTTATCTGCTGCAAGCCAAGTGATAGATCACATCATATGACTGTCACATTGGTCCTGAAGTTCTGCTTAGGAGGTATTTCTTCCTACCAGCTGCCAGGGTACCTTTGATTTCATTTCTTGATAAGTCATTGGCTTTTGTAGGAAGGATTACATACTCATCACTCTTCTAATATTGCCTTTTTAGTCTCTATGTCCTCACAAAACTTAGAGTCACTGATAGTGATCTGCTCATCACAATATCCTGTGGGAAACTGGATATCACAAGTGAGCCAGCAACAGCTCTTTTTACTCTTAGTGACATAATGCAGAGTTACTGGAACTCTGATTTTCTTTTTTCTCTCCCTCTTTTTTTTTTTCTTTTTTATGTTCCCTTTTAAAATCAAGAAACTGAGCCACAAATTTTTAATAATGAGAATCTGGATGAGGTTCAATCTAAATTTTGAAAATATATTCCAATTAAAGGCTTTAATAGATTCTTGGCTTTCTGCACGCCTCACTGCCATGTGCATTTAATAACACCAAGCCCCCTTTCTCACCAGCAGTAAGTAGACTGCAGTGTGGGTGATACCATTCCCCAGAAGGTCAGCTACTCCTGGATTGCCATTTCTGGAACATTTCGTGCAAAGGTTTTTCTCAGGGGAGACTTCTTTCCTTCAAAGCTGGCTGCAGCTCTGCTGTGATTGTGTCCAGCATGGTGCTCACTCTTGCGAAGCTGCGGATACTTTGGGATTACGCACTCCAAAAGAGAGGTTTTGTTCTCAAGCCAGGGGATTTCACTAAGACTAGCAGCATGTTCTTTCCCTTGGTAGGACAACATGGTGACCACTCGGGTCACAGACCTGCCAGGACTTGCTGATGTGCTGCCCTTCAGTGCAACACGTGCAACTACAGCTCATGGACCACGGGATTCAGCTGCACCAGGCATCTGCAACTGGGGGCGACATCAAACCCTCCAGTTTGCCTGGCAGCTGAAACCCATCATTGTGCAGATCAGAAAGTTATTCAATCCCTGCATGAAACAGCTGCATCCAGCACACCAAGTATCGATTTTGGTGCATCCCTTGCTCCGCATAAAGCTTGGGCCAAACAAATGAGCAAAGCACTAGGATGTAGGTCAAATGGAAGAAAGGATAATGTGGAAAAAATTGTAATATCTTTAGATAATTGTATCACATAGATGTGTCTGGAATACTCTGTGCAGACTTGTATTTAAAGAAACTATTATGAATCTGGGAAAGTTCCCACTAAAAGATAAGTTAAACAATTGGTTCTATTCACTTTGAGAGGCACAGAAGGGGGAGATAAAAACCTGTGAAACAATTAAATGTATGAAGACGGTGGATGAGGGGAAATTTGTCCTTAGCTTTTTAACACCCCACAAAAAGGGATAAACAGAGCAGAAAACTTGAAGTCTTTTGAATGACGCATGTTTGCATGCTTGCAACTTACCAAGCAATCTCTATTCCCCTTGCTACCTCTGTTCCCATCACTACTGACCATTTTGCAGCATTTTTGGGATTTGTACCTCTTAGGAACTGCACTAATTCATTTAGCTCTGGATAATTTAGTGCTGGAACCAGACTCTGCAGAGCAATACTGGGTTTGTCCTTACAGGAGGGCATGTTTGTAGTTGTCAGCTTGGAGATCAGTTAGCTCCTCATTTCAGAATACACACTAGCTTTTTGAAACTGGCACATGTGGCAGTAAATGAAATGCTCTCCAAAAAAACATCACATTTATACAGTTATTTTTATCAGTCAAATCTCTAACCTGGCCAAATAATTCAGTTGATTTGTTAGGCAAAACTATCTTGGAAAATTCAGGTAGCACAGAAGAATTTAGCTTGAAAGCAAGGAAGACACCATATTTATGCGGCTGATGCCCCAAATTTTTGCCCCAGAGAGTGTAATTTTTCCTATTACAGTAGGATGGATCCGTCTCTGGAAAATCAAAACTGAATTCCACAGTTCCTACAGGGAAACTGTTACAGCACATCCTTAAACTTCATGTAACTAGAACCTACTGTATTTTTTCCTATCACCACAGACAGCATCTTATTTTAGTACTTTTATCTATTCTCTCTCTCCTCACAGGCTGGATAACCATGGCTTGCTTCTCATCAGTCTAGGCATGTGGCCACTCTTGCTGCCCTCATCTTGTCTCTGTGCAGTGAGAACTCACTGCTCTTTAGCTGCAGTGCACACATCTACTCCCATAGCCCCCATGCAATTTCCCAACAAACATTTCAGGGGATAAAAGGAAAGCTTGCATTTCCTCAAATGTTTATTCAGAAATGTCAGATATCCACCCAGCTTTGATGAAACCAGCAGGATTTGGAATTAAAATATCAGTTTATTAAAAAAAAAAACTTAAAGTTTCTAATTCATAAATGTATAAGGGTATGAGATGACACCACGCAGTTCAGAGCACTGAAGCTCCAGATGAGGGAGAGGAGGAAACTCTGGGGCAAGTCACGTCAATGTAAAGTCTCAGAGGATCAGAGGTTCAATGGCTTATGCTGATGTCAGCTCCTAAACAGCAGTGATTTACTCACCTGTCACCCAGCTCGTGTGATTGAAAACAAGGAGACGAAGAGGTGTGAGCATGATATATCCTGGTTGTCTTACATTTGGAGGGGGGAATCACATGTGGCTTAAAGCCACCTCAGCATTTTTTGCTCTTTCTGTCAGCAATTCCAAGGACTCCATACCAGCATGTTTGTCCTTGCCTTAGGGGGCTGTCCCAGCAGCCAGAAATTAAAATAGAGCATGTTTGTACCTTAGCTTTGCACCTATTTTTGAGACCAGGGGTCAGCTCATTACAGCAGTTACCAGAGAGATGAGCACTGTGAGGGTTGGAATATTTCTGATTTATTAATTCATATGGCTAAATGCAGAGCTCAAAAACCCTTTTGTAATGAGTTATTTGGTTTTGAGGTCAACCTGTGAACACAGCTTCAGTTAAGGGTTGCCCTAGGCTTTATTGTCTCTGGTGCAGCGGTGGTGGTGCACAGGGCCTGCTGGTTACAGGGTACTGGCTTGCTTTCTGGCTTTTCAGCTGCCAAACTATATTATAACAAGCTAAAAATACATTAAATAGTTTCCTTTCCTAATATTACCTTACCACGTAAGCAGTAGCTGGACCTGGCACTAGGATGTTATCTGATAACTGAGGGGAGGGAGGCTGGCCATCCTGGATAGGGGGTGAGACATTGGAGAGAGGCTGCTTCAGTGACTGTGACCAGGAGGAGAGGCTGTTATGTTTCTATTTAGGTGGGCGATGAAAACATTTCTAAACCCTTGCTCTAACTCATCTCTGACCACGTGCCCCACCACAAGTGCTCCTCGACACAAGCCCCTGAGCTTGTGCAAAGTCCCTCCTGCCCCATGGTGTGCTATTCAAGAGGAGTTGGGTGGTCAGGTGAGGACCATGCACGGGGAGTCTAACAGAGCTGGCTGGAGTGTGCTCTGTCCTACTTCTGTGCTGTGCCATCAGAAAAATTATTTAGCAGGTGATGTGGGCCCTGGGGTGTTGCATGTAGAACTGGCAATCCATGGGGGACAATCAACAAGCAAGAAGAGATTCCTCAGCTGAACACTCTTCTGATTCTGCCTCGGTGATGGGCAACCCCAGCAGCCACCGCTGCTTCCCTGCATCTTGAGGAGAACACACCATCCATCCCTAGGTGGATTCAAGGTCTGGAGGGAAGTTTTGGGGGTGATGTCAAGCTTGAATGTGAGAGCAGGAGATCTGCTACACAGGAAAGGCATTTGGTGTTGATTGCTTACCTTTGCTGGTGTCACATTTGAACACCATTTTGAATTGTCTCTTTTCTTGAATGTACATTGTAATAAAAAAAAAGTATCAGGCTGCTGCCTTGATAACTCTTTCTCAGTGATCACTGTTTTTAACTAGAAATAGCTGCACTAAAGTGAATGGGAAAGACCTACCTCTGCAGAAAGCAAAATAGCAACAAAGCCTGAAACTAGAGATGAAAGCCCTACTTAACTAATGAGATATGTAAAGGGCAGAAGCTATGAAAAGACACAGCATGAACACTTGGTCTATCCAATAATTCCTCCCAGATTCTTACTAGCAGAAAGTGTCTCCAGCAAGGCCACTGTGTTTTGAAATCAGGCTAGCATGACCCCAAAGGGAGACATACTCTTGGTCTCCTAAAACTTCCAGAGGGCAAATCCCACCCCCACTCCACTACTTCCCCTTGTGTTTGCATACAAATGGCAAATGTAAACTGTAAATGGAGAACATTGTCTGACACAGCTGAGCATTTCCTCAATCTTTCTATGCTCTCTTCACATTTAACTCATGCTGTATACTTGGGCTGGTTTGCCCAACCCTACAATCCTTCCTGCTCCTCCTTCTAGCTCTTAGGACTCTAGCTCTAGGGAGACCAGGGAACCCAAGCGATTCCATTGCACCTCATAAGACATGGCCTGTCCACTGTTTCCATCCCTCTTTCTGCTCTGTGTCCTCTCACTTCAGCCGAGAGCTCAACAATGTGTGACATCCCCATTCCACTCGCTGGACACACAGCAAAGTGTGTGCATTGCTGCTTTTATGCCCTCTTCTCCTACTCTTTCTACAGGAGAAAGAACAATCTTTCTTGCCATCTCTTTGTTCACTCACCTTGCTGCTTCTGCATGGTAGTGAAATCTTCAAAGGTGAGAGTGCGCACGGGGGGCCTCCAAAAGGCGTAGGTCTCCATGATGGCCTCCAGCCCCGTCCTGTGCAAAGGAAAGAAAAGAAGGAGTGAATAAGAACGTCAACCAGCTGGGGATACAGGCGCTGAGGAAAGAAGGCTCTGACCTTGCTTGGCAAGCTGCCAGCGGCCACTGAAATGTCACCTTGGCATCTGTGAATTCCTCAAGTGAGTCTTCCCGCACAGGTGCTGGCCACGAGAGTAAAATGAAATTTCCCCAGCCCAGGATTTCAAAAGTTCCTAACGGTCTCTAAATGCCTTTTTCCTTTCTAGCAAGAATCTCAAGCCTTCTGTCTGCTTTCCAGAGGACACACAACTGTCAGCTCCTTAAGGCGTACTCAATTTATCATTGAGTGGCCCTCCACAATTTTGGATGTAAGCTGTCGTGCAAATAAAGAAGGCCTGGGATTCAGACTATTTAATCAGAGAGATTTTGCGAATTGCCTTTCCCTGCCACTTCACAGTTCTGGACACTGTTCCAAGTGCTATGAGAAGCCATCAAAAAGGGAATCTTCTTGGTTTTGAACTTCAACCAGAAATGTGTAAGATGCTCTTTCTAAAAGGCCAGTGATATAGCTGCTTTGGGTCCCTAACTCACCAAAAACACTTATCAAAGAGAAAAAGCCAAAAACCGATTGAGAATTTTTCTTCTTGAAAGGCTGGGGTCTCAGATTTTTTCTTGTTGTCACCACAAACTCCTAGCTCTGATGGTAGTCTCTTAGTGCCACAGGCTCAGTGAGGACAGAGGTGTGTTATAAAACCCACTGGAGTTTCTTCCCAGGAAAAGCTCTCCTCAGTGGAAGCTGTACACCGCTCTGTTCCCCATTCCTCACCTTCCCCAGCCTGTTTCCCCACAGTAGGTTACAGCCCTTGCACTGACTGAATACCAGGAGAGATTCTTCATCAAATGCGAGAACATATCCCCTTTCAATGCAAAAGGCACAACATCCCCAGAGCCGCCCATCAGATGTTGCGCTGACACTGGAGCTGCCTTTTCCTTCTGAAAATGTCTTTCTGCACATGCCTCCACTCACTCAGTTAACTTTCCAAAGTCTCCCCGGAAGCCTGGATGCTTTAAATACACTGGAGTTGGCAAACCAAACTCTGTATTTTAAGAGGAGGTTTAGAAGAGAGGTTGTTGCATGGTGTTTATTAGCTGCTAAGCTGTTAGAAGTAGAAACAGAAGACATCTCTGCATAGCAGTCTCACACTAGCGCTGAGCACATTACAACAAAACTATTTGGTTAATACAGTGGCCTCTGCCAGCTCATGGAGCTCAGATGCAACAAGGCAGGGCAGAATTTGAGCCCATCAGCTAAGCTGTGCTCTGTGTGCAGGAGCTGCCCTTTGACTACCACTACCACCCCCAGGATTTCCTCTGCTCCCTGTGTGTGAAAGTCACACATGTTCAGACTCCATCTGCTACTCAACACACACAGCCAGGAAGAGAACAGTACCTTTTTTGCAGCCGCAAGAAATGATCCCCAGCCCAAACACTGAGGGAAGACTTTCTGGTACTGTAGATCCAGGGGGCATAAAATGCCCTGAGCAAGTTGCAATGCAGCCAGACCTGCTGTTGAAAGGACCTGCCTTGATGATTAGAACCACGTAATGTATCAGAAATGCAGACTGAAAGTTCCAGCTGTGCTACTCCAGCTGCTCTGTGTCTGCCACAGGATCGCGTGGGGAAGCAGGGAGGCCAACTTACTGAGAGCAGTGACACACTGGCTGGCTCAGTCCTTAGGTCCCCAGGTACACAACCCCACTTTGCACCAGCACTGCGCTCCAGCTCTGGTCTCACATCTCACTTCAGTGAAATCCTGTCCCTAGTAGGAGGTGGCTCATGGAGGCACTAAAAGTAGATTAAATCTATTACCCTTGCCTCTCCCTACATCATTATCAGCTCATCAATTGACTCGCGATTCAAGGTTTCTAGCTCTCCATCTAACACTTTCCCCTATATCAATACAATTCTCAAAGGCACCATATAATTTCTGCTTCTAAAAGAAAAGGAAAAAAAAGAGAATAGCCAAGACTTAATAAAAAGAAGAAATAAAACAGTAAATTGGGAATAATATATTGCTTTCAAGGGTTGGACTTGACTGGGTCTGTGAGCTGATAGGGGGTAAATGGCAGCACTGAGAGTGTCAGAGCAGCTTGTAAAGCTGCTCTATTCCTGCCCTGCATGTCAGAGGAAGCAAAGATGCCAACACCAACAGGGACCTACCTCCTCCTGCTCCAGGGGAGCAGTTCTACAACATCCCCCTTGCTGTGAACACAGCTCCTGCCACCCTTCCCCTTCCACACCGTGACTGCTGGCAGCAGCAGTGTGGCCTTGCCCTGCAAAGCTGAGGGCAGCGTGGTGTCACAGGTACCTGAAGAATGAATGTCAAACTCCACAGCTGACTCTTCCTGCCCCAAATGTGAGTCCTTTACTCCCCACAAGTTTGCATATGTTAAACATGTGTATAAAAATATCCTCTCTGAGCATGTGGGTAACAGAGATCAAACTTATGTCCACTTCTCCTACGCACAAATTCAAGCCTCTATATACTAGACCAACCTTTTTTCCCATTAGTTTGTGGGTTTCTTTTTTTTTTTATCTTTGGTTTCTGGGTTTTGGGGCTCTTTTTCTTCATGCAGAAAAAAAATGTTGTGGGTGTTTTTAAAACAGCTTCTAAGCAGAAGACATCCTTACTGAATTTTCACATCCTTTCAGGTATCAGACAAGAGCCATGAGAGCAGCTTCATGTGCTAACCACCTAGGCACCTACCACACTATGAATGGAGTATTGCAGAGGAAAAAAACATTAATTCATGCTAAAACCAGCTCTTGGTGAGAAGGCACACCACCTTTGTGTACTGATTTTACAGCCCTAGCCCCAGCCTTTCTTCTGTCTGCAATGAATTCCTATTTTTGAAGGAAAATGTTGAGCGGATGAGATGGGAATCATGAAGTTTAATCCCCGTCAACTCTAATAACTGCCTCTCCTGTAGCAGTTCATGCCATTGGTGTGCTCCCACAGTCAGCAGAAGTACTGGAGTGCCATTCTGTGTGTGTGTTCCACCCCCTAACAAGGAAAAGGATCCCCACCTGGCCAATGAAGAGACATTTTGGGACAATAATAAATGTTGACAAAAAATAATTGTTTTCAGTGTTTCTGAAATGTCAGGAAATTTGGAGGGCCTTTGCTGAGGGTTGCTGATACCAAGTGTGCTGAACATTATCCATGTGGCATCTACTTTCTCTTCCAAGGACCTGCACTGAAAAATTAACTTCAAAATATCTATCAGACCATAAACCCTTCCCTCTCACACCATCTTTATGAAGGAAGTAAAAAAAAAAAGTATCAGAAGAGGTCTCACTGCCAGCATTTTTTTAATAAGGTCAGTGCTTTAAAAGGTATCCAAAATTTGCTCTCTCTTTTTCATTCATTCTTTTATTTTTAGTGCTATAAAGTTTTAATAATAGGCAATAAATGAAACAGTTCCATTGTCTGAAAAATGAAACGAGCTATCTGTGCACCTCCATAATCTATCCCATATGGCTGATCTTGCCATTCCCACTGCACACAGGATTCAGGCCATCATTTCATTGTTTGCTGGGGAAGCCAAACTATTGGCTCCAAGTGTCCTCCTGGCTCTCTTATCCTAGGCAAAGCTCAAAGAGTATTTCCAAACAAACAACTTTATTCACCTCAGCTGCCCACATCTGAATGGAAAGTGCTGGCTTTTCCTTCAGCCTAGGGTCTTTTTCTTCCATCACCCTGTTGAGTGTCCTGACTGTTTTCCCTTCTGGCTTCCTCCTGGATAAGGAGCTGCTGCAAGCATCCCACTGTCAGATGAACTTTACCCAGTCTCTAAAAATAATCTCTGTGGCATTAAACCTGCACCCTCACTACCCAAACATTTGGCTAGCTGAGCTCCATATGTTAAAAACCGGTTACTCAATCTCTTGAAGTTCAGGAAAGCAACCAAGTAATAACCTGCCTTATTCATACATTATGTGGGTATCCTTTCACCACCAGGAAACTTCTCTTCCAACATCAGGAACTTCTCTTGTTGCATTTCTACAGAGACTTTATATGCTTTTGCAAAAGGCAAAGAAAGCAAAAAAATCAGATAGAGGGAATCTCTAATAAACATGAACTAGGATTAACCTTCAAACACAGGCTATCTCTGCCATCCAACAAGACTCATGGTTAGATTCCTGAACCCCATTGCTTAACATGGTTTGAGTGCTCAAAGGCTGCTTAACATCAGCAAGCTGCTGAGCTGTTTCCATCCTTCCCTCTGAAACACCTCAGTGCTCCTTCTCCCAGCTCAAAGGCTGAGGCAGTAAGGACTGGAGAGAGACACTCATGAAAATAAGTGACAGAGATCCAAGAAAGGATCTGGGAAAAGTCTGCTTCCCCATATGGATACAGTCAGTCACACTATGATGGGGCATCCCCAGAGCAGCAGGGTTTTAGCCGCCTCTTGCACTGATGAAGGGAGATCACAGGAAATAAAGGGGCAGGCTGTAAGCAGATGAAGTGAAAGATCCAAAATGGAAGCTAGTTTTAAAAACGACAGTCACCTCCACAATTTCTGCAGCAGGAGACAGCAATGAAACAATAACAATAAATAAGTGGAGGAAAAATATCCATCTCCATTTAATGGAAGAGCCTCAACATAAAGTAGAAAGGAAATATCCTAGGAAAGAAGTGGCTTAAGAGTTCCTTATCTTCCACCATGCACTGCTTTTTCCCTGGGAGTTCTTTCCTCCATCATTTCCTGGCAAACTCTAACCATGGCTCTGACTCAGTATCCAATGTCTCTGGAATAGGATGTCCTGGAGCTGCCTCAGAATTCTGTCTCTGTCTCTTGCTGCTGCCACACCTTTATTTTTTCTTTTAAGTACTTATACATAAAACCTCTTGAACATGTACTACTCACTTGCCTGATTCGCAAATAGCCCTTCTTCAAATTACCCTATTTCTTCTGCAAAGGAGAAATTTTAATTTTCAGCAGGACCCTCTCCAGCCACAGTCTGAGGCACTGCAGTTGACTGAAGCTGTGGGAAGGACGTGGGAAGTTGCAGAGTATCACAATTGGTTTTTGACCAGTGATCCTAATGAGATTACAGATTCACAAGGGAGGGAAAAGCCATCCAGCACAGTAAAGGAAAGTCCCATTTGGAAAGTCCTTTCCACACACAGCTTGGACTTCAATGCTTTCCTCCCTCCTATGGGATTATCTGTGTATGTGTGCTCTGGGAAGGAGGCAGCTGAGCATTTGTGTCCTCCCCTAGCTGACAACAGCAGTGCAACTGCAGCCAGACCCCTGCTTGTGAGGCAGGCGCCTGACTGCTATATATGCTTGCAAATACCTTCGCCTGTTTTTTTCTTCCTAAAGCCTCAGGCTGCTCCCTTTGATGTGTAATACCTTAAAGATTTTAATTCCTCTTTACATCAGCAGAGAGCCTTACTGAGCCCTCCCCACAGCTGCAGCCGTGTAGCAATTTCCTGCCCTTTCTTAAATCAATGAGCTACAGAGATCAGCAATTCCCAACCTTTTCAGGAAACTGTCCAAATTCACTGAGCTAGGACCTTATTAATGCCTTCCACATTAATACAGCCCACCATGTACCTGGAACGGCATCAATCCCTCTCCCAAACCCAGCCCCCAGTGCAGCTGGATCTGTGCACACCGGGAAGATCCCACACCCAGGACACACTTTGCTTTCCCCACACGGGAGAGGGGAGCAGAATAAAAGCCACATATGCCTCAAGGAGAACTGGTGATCACAGCAAGGATTAAATGAGAGTGGCGACATCTTCATGCATAAATTCAGTAAAATGAGAGCAGAGGAGCTGAGGTCAGGTCCATTCTTTGGGATGATGGAGAGTGTAGCATTGAAGTGAGTGGTGGAAAACACAGGGCAGTTGCCCATTCATGAGCACTGACCTCACCAAACTCCTTATGAAGGAGACAGCAGTCCTGGTAAACACACACAACAGGAGCATGCAAGTAAAACTGAGTTACAGCACCCATGGGGACAGCAAATGAGGGCTGTGCACACAGCTTTTACCCTGGGCTGCAAACTCAGAGCTTTGCTTTAGGCTTCTTGTAATGTAGTCATATATGTCTAATTGTATAATTAAGGTTTAAAGCCTTTGTTACACTGATGTAAAGGATACCTACACCATTTAGATCTGAGATATTTAGATCTGCTGCACATTTTGCTGCAGGATTCATGAATGGCAGAAAAAGTTGAAACTTTTTTTTATTTTTTTGATTAGTTACCTTTTTTGATAACTCTGTAATGTCTTTTAGTAATACAATGGGGAGATTGATTAAAGCTCCATTTTAACTACTGTGCTGTTAAAATATAATTTCTTCTAAATAATATTTAAGGCATTCTACCGAATCTTCCCATAAAAATCATTATGGGAAAGACAAAATTAAGCAACACAGTCAAAGTGAAACCATTGGACACTGCTGAATAAAAACTGAAATTATTTGAAACTAGAACATTTTTGCACTTTTATCCTGCACACCTATGAGAAACTAATTTTTTCTTCTAACATAAAGCAAGAATTTGCTCTCCAAGTTTTGGCATTTCCTGTGAAAATTAAAATCTAAAAGTGTCCTTCAGCCAACTCTACATATAATAAAGAATAATTATTTTGCACAGTGTTAGGCTGTGACGTATTTGTCTGTTTTACAATCTGCTATGCACCATTTTTCTATCTCTGTTCTCTGTTTTAATTAAAAAATTTTAAAATTGCCTTTCTCAACCATAGACATATGCCCTGTGCACCCATCAGGGAAAGAAAGGAAGAGATCAGTGAGGAAACACAAACAAGATTCTGTTACCTGTTTCTCCCAGAATCTCTGAAACCTTTGGCAAAGGGGTTTCTATCAATTTTTAATCTGGTGATCTAAAAGGAAGAAAAAGAGAATTAATTGATATCTTCAATTTTTTTTTCTTTCAACAAATGAAAAACTTGGATTATTTCCATTCTTGCCCAAGCCACCTCTACAATGATCTTTCACACTTATTTCCCCAGACCTCTGTCAAATGTGCCCTTCCATTATCCATGAACAGATAATCTGCTTATCAAAACATGTCACCAGAGACAGAAATCATGGCACCATTAGGAAACCTGGCACAGTGCTGGGGCTGAGAAACTGTTCCTGGAGTAGAAGTACACCAGCTGCAAAGCCCCAGGAGTTGTTATTTATCAGTGGCCACGTGCTTTAGGAAGCAGGCACACTGCTCAAGTTTGGCTGCTATCTGAGTTATCTCAGCCTCAACACTCCAGATATCCAGCAGCTGGAGGCAACTGATGGACCTTCAAACAATGCTGAAGAGAAAAGCACAGGCAAGAGCCCCCAAAGATGTCAGGTGGCCACCCAGGGACACATACAAATCGCTGTTGCTCTGGTCAGCATCAAGGCAGCCCTCAAGAATTTTCTGGTCCGTAAATTTTTCAATTTTTTTTGTTTCCCTCCTCTAAACAAAGGAGGTAGAAGCCAGACTGAGTGCTTTGGGGGAATCTTCCTTCGTGCTTTATTTTTAAGCATGAATTCCATGTTGGTAAATACAGGCTATAACACTGGGAGTTTGACCTTGCAGCCTGTGGTATTATACTCCCTGTTGGCTATTCCACAACCCAGTGTAGCACAAGAACTTCCCTCTGCCAACCTCAGCTTGTCCTAGAGATTCTATGTTTGGAATGAAAGAAGAGTGAGATCTCCAGATCCTACCAAATTTGAGGTGGTTTTGCTGAAACTGCTCAAAAGGGACTAGTTTAATGCAGTCTGATCTGAAGGGGATTTGCAGGTGTTTTGCTTCTGTCAGAACCAAGCCCTTACTCTGGATATTAACCTCAGATCTGGAATGCAGCTCCTATTTTTGCAGAAGCTTAATTTGTGAACTTAATTTCCGCTAGCCTGACTTTGCAGCTGTCCTGGGACTTGTGTGTACAGAGACAGATATGTTCTGTGGAGGATGGAATTACAGCAGAGGGAATCCCTGTGGTGGATTTGCTAACATTTTACAATTGTTTCCAGAGACGCTTCCCCCAGTAAGGCAACACTCTGCAGCCACTGGAGGGCATGCAGGCCGATTCAGGGGATTTAGATTTGGTTTTAATGAAAATGTTTCTCCAGCCCACCAGAATCTCCTTACTGGTATTATAAAAATGTGATTGTGTCCCCCAGATCATTTTGAACAAAATTCCCAAACATTTGGAATTCAGAGAGACAGAAATGTCAGCGTTTCCTTATGGTGAGGCAGCTTATGGTGCCAATCCCTGACAGGGATCCCTCCTTTAGCATCTCCCTCCCTGTGTAATTATGTCTTATAATTCCAGTCATTAAGGAAGAATGACAGGCATAATTCCTGTAATTTCTTCTCCTTTCCCTATCCTCCTTCTTTGTCTAATCTACAGTCAAGATTTATGGAGTATCGGCATTTGGACAAGGGGGGCAGGAAGTTTCCCATACTGCAATGATAGCAAACCCACCAGTGTGTTGCAATGTTTTTGATCCTTTTTGGATCCTGATTTAAGTCAACTCAAGGGGACCAGATTGGAAAAAAAAAGCTGGGAGTCATGGGAAGAAAAAGAAGCAGTCATGGGAGCACTGTCTGCACCTGTGCTCTCTTATGCATTGCAAAATAAAAAACTCTGTAGCATTTCACTAAATTGTTAGAATTCACAGTTGTTACAAATTGGTCAAATATTGCAATCTGCCTTAAGCTGATTTAATAGGGGTCTGTCCTTCAGTCCCAGAAGACTGAAGTCTAGTTTAAGAAAAGTGTAGATCACTAACAAAGTCAAGGTCCCTAGAGAAAGTGTCCTGCTGTGGTGACATCTTTTCCTTATGGTATCTAAAGTCAATACTAAGTCTCATCACTGAGAACTATGCAAGATCCAACTCAAACACAAATTATCATAAAATTACAGAATGCTTTGGGTTGGAAGGGACCATAAAGATCATCTTGTTCAAACCCATGTGCCATGGGCAGGGACACCTTCCTCTAGACCAGGTTGCTCAAGGTCCCATCCAACCTGGCCTTGAACACTTCCAGGAATGGGGCATCCACAGCTTCTCTGGGCAACCTATGCCAGTGCCTCACCATCATTACCGTAAATAATTACTTTGTAATATCTAAACTTAACCTACTTTCTTCCACTTTGAAACCATTTTCTTAACCTGTCACTACATGCCCTTGTAAAAAGTCTCTCCATCTTTCTTGTAGGCTCCCTTCTGGTACTGGAAGACTGCAATTATGTCACTCCAAAGCCTTCTTTTCTGATCCTTACTTACAGTGGGAAGCATTTTGCTTACCCAGTCTCCATCCTGCTGTCCATCCTCTCAAGATGTACGAGAAGAGAGGACTCACTCATTTGAAGACTAAGGCAAAAAAAGGTGTTAAGTACCTCAGACTTCCCATCAGTTGTTACCAGTTTTCCAGCATTGGTTATCAGGGGGAGGTACACCTTCTTTAACCTTCCTTTCCTGGTTAACTTAACTGTAGAATCCCTTCTTGTTATGCTTTGCATCCCTTACCAGGTCTAGTTCCAGCTTTGCCATGACTTTCCTCACCCAGTCCCTATACAGGGTACCTGTCTTGATTTCCACTGCCTGTGCATTTGCTTCTTTCCATCTGGTTTTCCCAGCAGGTCCCTACTCAGCCATGCTGCTCTCTTGACTTCCTTGTCTGATTTCTGGCTCCTGGTTGTTGGCCTGTATTGAAGACTCCCTTAGAGATCTGCCCCCTCTACTCTGCTCCATGCCCTGTTCCTAAGGGCAGGCTCCCAGGAGATCCTAATGACCATCTCCTTGCAGAAGTGGAAGTTTACTTTCCTAAATTTCGGGCGCATAACTTGACCCCTTACCTGACCCCTATCGCACAAGACATGCATGCATGAGAATTTCAGTTTATATGCAATACATGCATTCAAAGGCTTATTTTGTCAACAAACTGATGAGATTGGGCCTTTTCAAAACTTTTTCCTTCACTGCTATAAAAAACCCAACTGCTTTGTCTTTGAGAGAACTGATCTGGAGTTATAGCTGTACTGCCTTAAAATTATAGTGAGGATAGGATACTCTAGTTTTGTACCATGAGGTAGCAAGGAAATTTGAACACAACACATCTCTTTACAGTTGCTCTTAGTTGCTTATTTTACAATAAAAGCTACAGCCATCTTATCTTCAAGGGAGTTTCCTAGCTAGATACTTCATGTCTACACAATACCCCAGAGCAAGCAAGCATTTTCTTTTCTTTTTTTTTTTGTTTTTGTAAAGTGTAACTTTTCTATGCTTCTCAGAGAAGTTAGCGTCTCAGTCACAAAGAGCACTCTGATTATTTTTGTGAAGGCACAACATAAAAGGAGCATGAAGGATTTACCTGTTGGTTTTGGTAGGCTGTCACTGTGGTGAAAACAGTCTCAGGGAAGTTGAAGGTT
The DNA here is from genome assembly GCF_028551555.1 of Melozone crissalis. NCBI lineage: Eukaryota > Metazoa > Chordata > Aves > Passeriformes > Passerellidae > Melozone > Melozone crissalis. Next base: position 14,004,483 of record NW_026535786.1, on the reverse strand, counting down.
TTCACCCCATCTCCTGAAGGAACTGGCTTTGTCGGAGAGAGATCACTGCTGAAATCCTTGCGGATGACATGAACACGAGGCTGATACTTATGCATTGAATGTAAGATTATCTGAAAAGAAAACAAAAAGAAAAGGACTTTTCTTTCCCCCAAAATATTTTACACAACATCCAGATGTACAAGAGAGCAGGGATGGAGTAAGAGTTAATATGGAGAAAATTATCCTTTTCTTACAAGCATGTATGAGACAAAGTCTGTGCTGTGAGCAAAGAGAAAAGTGCTTTATAGGGTCAGGCAACATTTTGAAGAAAAGCACTGAAATAGCAAAAAAAACCCTCCATAAATCTGGAAGCAACCACAGACACGTGTGCCCAACAGGACACAGGAGCATCAAAGCAGCAGCAGCACCCTTTCAAGTCTGAGAGGAGCAAGGCTAGGACAGCAGGCACCAGGATTAACTTCTAACTTACATGGCCTTGATCATCAAGCTCGTTGTTGGTCAGCTTGAGCTTGTCAAAACTGACCACCTGCCTCATCCAGGTGTCTCCAGAAGCCAGGGAGTCAGGGTGGATGTAAACCCTGGGGGGCACTGGGGAGTCAGCATTGCCAGCCACCATCCACTTGGAGCTGTGGTACACATACCTGAAAGAGGAAGGGTGGGTGGCTAAGGGAGGTTTTCACTCACTGCAGGAACACGTCCAGGGCTCCCCCCTCCCTGCCACCCTCATGCACCCCAAGCTCTCATTTGCAGTCAGGGGAGAATGTGCTTTATTGCAACCTCCTACCTTCTAAATGAAAGCCAGATTACCCCTGAGCCACTTGTTCAGACTTGATTCCTTATTAAAACCACCTTGCAGTTATTTTCCCTGTAAAACTCTGCCACATGTGCCTTCTCAACTCCTTAACCCTCTCTGAGCCAGAGTAAGAGGCTGGAAAATATGGTAAACAAAGTCCTCTCTGAAAATTATTAATAAATACCCTGCAATTTCTGGAAATCTTCATTGTATCTCATACCAGACTTTGGAAGATACGTGTGGCTTCACCCAGAATGGACAATATCCAATAGATACCAGTAAAACAATTGATAAAACAGAATTTCTGGTTTGAAATGTTGCAAAAAAGGGAATTCCATATAGCATTACATACATTGAGATTAGAAAAAAAAATTTTGTGTTCCTGTTCTAGCCATCCTATATATGCCATAAATTTCTCTACCACAGCTTTGTCTAGACACTTTTTTCTCCTGATCTGCAGCTCTTTCCCTCAAAGGCATTTCTCAAAGGCATTTCACAAACAGTTCTAATGACACCTCTGAGCTTTGCCCTGTGCTGCCCTTCATTGGGTCTCTACTAAGATGCCCCAGTCTCTTTACCTACAAACAATTACTAATTTCCTGTATTGTCACAAGAAATTGGGGGGGGGGAAGAAAAAAAAATGAAGGGTCTTTTCCTTTCCTGTTAATTTGCTCTATGTGGCTGCACAAGTCAAGCAGGGCAAGAAAATAAATGTATTTTCAATGTCAGTGTTGCTAGAACACTCTTAGAAAGAGGAAAAAAAAACCATCCAGCTGAGCATCAAACACTGTCTTTCTGCTTCCCAGGAAAAGCATTTTTCCTGAGAAAGAACTCTGTACAATTTGGGAAGAAAAATGTAGTATTTAGCATTTGAAGCGGAGGTTCAATTCTGAATCCTTGAAATGTGGTTCAGTCAAGACTGTTTGGAGAAAAGACTTGCTCTCAGGGGCCTTTTAATAAGAATACATAAATCACATCAGTCTGGAGAGTTTTCTGGGATGCAGAGGATCATGAGTTTTCCAGAGTATTTTTTAAGATCAGAAGCCCATTAATATGAGAGAAATCTCCTCTTCCTGTCTTTAGCTCAGCAGTGGGAAGTTTCTCAGAGACTCCAAACTGTAGATCAGGGACCAGTATTCACTGGGGCTGCTGTGCTGGACACAAAAGTGAGCACTTTTGAAACAGAAATCACCCAATCCAGTTCAGGCCAGACCTGAAGGGCCTGGCTTAGTTCCAAGCTGCTCCTTGCCCATTCCTTTTTTGAGGAAGTAGATTTAGGGGCTGGAGATAACTCAGCCCCTGGAGATAATCCCCATTGATAACTGCAGTTCCCTGAGACAGTCATTGCTAATTGTGTCAATCAGGAAATGCATGGCAGAGGTCTCCTCAATTAAATCTGCTACTTGAAAAGAGAAAGATTTCACTCCAAAAGTGCAAGAGAATGTATTAAAACTCTGAGTTTGTGTCTAAAGATGCTGGTCAAATCAGCTATGTTGGTCTAAATCAGTAGGGTCTCCTCCAGCCCATGTTTGCAATGGTGTTTAATGCAGGCGTCTGTCCTAGGCTGTCATTGACAGCAAAGCTGGTACAAGATTCCTTCCTCTGCCCCTGAAAAGCTTACCTGTATCTCTTGTTATCCACAGGGACAATGTCCATGGCAATATAATACTGCTGGTGGGGATCCAAGCCTGTAATTTTCACCCTCATGGCTGGAAACATTCTCCTAGGAAAATAAGAGTAGAAATAAGGAAGAAAATGGTGAATAAGGAAGCTGAAGAGGCTCCTTGTGCTCTCTGGCACCAGAAGTGTGCTTCCTTACACAGCCCAGTCCTTGGCATGACTCCTCTGGGCTTGCTGTGGGTAGAAAAGACTGTGCTGGCAGTGCTTTGAATCTTCAGGTTTTTCCCACTTAGAAAAAGAGGTAACAGGATAACAACCGTTAAGTAATGATAAAATACTCACAATCAAGCACTCTGTTCCCAGTTTCTAGCAGACAATTCTGCTACGCTTCACACTAATCATCTTCTCTAAGGCATTCCTAGGATGGGCAGTGTACCTTGTGTTTTTCCCACTGGCCATCCACCTGTAATTCTTCTCTCATATTCCATTAAATGCAGGATCACTTTAATTCTCTTTTTTTGAGAATGTCACATTTCAGTAAAGAGTTTAACAGTATTGAGGTAACATTTGAAGCAAATGCATCATCCTGAAAGATCCTGTGGCTCTCATGTTTGCAGTTATTTAAGAAAAACATCCCTCAAGTTAATCTATTCTTTAGGAAAGTACTTCACATTCAGCAGAAACACTGGCATTATGTCATGGCTTCCTTGAGCTCCTGGTAGTGCAATATTTTTAATAGATGTTGTCTTTTCTATGCCATATGATCCAGATCTATCTTAAGCATTTTCTCCTGATAGACAAGGTATGGAACTCTAAACCAACAAGAAACAATTCCCAGCCTTTTTCTTCTTGTCTGAGCACAAGTTGAGCTCTGCTAAACACAGTCACTGTTGTGGAAGTGTTTGTAGCTAGGCAATTATTTCAGAAGAGAACAGATCACAACAATTTTAACCTTAAAGCATGTTAGTGTTAGTGTGGCTATGGCATAATTTCTCCTTCTTAAAAATTTTATGGTGGCCAGTAGACCAATTTCTATTCAACACCTCCCTCAAAGAGCATGCTGAGGAAATTACTTATGCCATATTATATTTCTAACTCATGTGGTATTTTTACACCTTCATAAAATCTGAGGAGCCGAACTGAATGAGGTGCAGGAGGAATTGAGCAACCCTGAAATCAGAGCAGAGCACTGAAAGAAATCCTGCATTGTTTCACTGACTGTTAACCCATACCTGAGCTCTACCTAAGTGGCTTTTCAGCCTTTATCTGAGAAAACCTTAAGCTGAAGTCCTACAGGATGGTGTTACTCAATTAAATTGCTTCTGCCTAGAAAATACAGAGCTTTGGTAGGAGAAACCCCAAAAGTACTGCATGATTATGCAAAATCATATTCTGCTTCTCTGATAAGTAGATATATCCTTGAGGGATGGAAGTATGTGGATGGAGGGAGGATATTAAAGGGCAATTTAAGATCACAATGCCAAAATAGTAGGAAAGTGTACAAGAAATGTTTCTAAAAGTCATCCCTACAAACCATCATGGCACTTCCTCTTCTATTTAATGAGAAACAGTGAAATGTCGAAGAAGATTTAGTTCTCCTTCCAACATTTCTGTTTCTCAAAGTATTGCTAGTGAATACAGCCTGGAGGAGGAAGAAAACAGGAAAGCTTGTGACATCTCCAGGCATGTCTCTCAATCTTTGCATGACACGGATGTGATCATGAGGATCATCTATTTCATTCTTTCCCAGGCAAGCCTCATAGAGCCCCATGCAGAAGAGTGTGGGAAGGAGGAGGATGCTCAGCCTTTGCCTTACCCACAGCTCTTTCATTTAAGGCCACCCTGAGAAGATAAGAGCTGACCTATTAGTAACTGCATCTGCTTAGGAAAAGGGCATTTATCATGGGGGGTGGGGGAGCACTGCCCCACAGCTGCCACAGCACAGCTAACCCGAGTTATGGGAGACGTAAAACTGTCAGAAAAATCGTCTGCAGAAACCCTTCAAGGAGAGAGCAATTTGTGCAACTGATGGTGTGAGTTTGCTAGTAGAATGACTGGGGGGGAGGTGGGGAAGGAATAATGGATTAGTCTTGAGTGGCTTGAGGGCATTACCTTGTTTCTGCCACAATGGCTCATTAAATCTGCCAAGCCAAATGGGTACAGGATGTGGCATTTTACAGTCCAGCCCTCTTTAATTAGAGAGAGGTGGCTTGGGAGCAGCTAAAGAGGTAGGTCATGTTTCAGAGGGTTGATGAGAAACCCAGGATTAAATCAGAGTCTCTTTGGGTCTGAATCTGCACATTGTGTTTTGAATGAGCTATGTGTCCCAAAAAGTTCTCTCCAAATCTGCAGCCCCGTGTAAAGTTGCAGTATAGCCTGTGGGGTTGTTTGCTTATGAAATGCCTTGTAAAAGCTTACCACAGACCATTCAGCAGGCTTAGAGGCTAATCTCTAAAATTATCGGAGAGAGCTCGGCTGATCCCAATACTTTCTCTAAGGTTTAAGTGTATTTTTCAAGTTTTGTAAATTACTGCTGTTTTTCTTTTTCTGTGGGTATAAAAGCAACTTAGGTTTCTTTGCTATAAAGATGTGACCTGGAACTGTCACAGCAGGTCTACAGCAGCAGTGCTGTGTGGAAAGAGGGAAATGGAAAAGGCAGAGGCTAACAGTGGAGGCTTAGGGATGTGCTCGTGTATAATCCTGGTAAAGTCCCTGTTCTCTGCATTTCCTCTTGCCTGGCTCTTGGTTGCCCAGAGGCACCAGCCTTATAAAAACAAGAGGCTCAAAGGTTTGGAAGGAATTCAGGCCATTTCGATATGGCTGGATTAATAAACAGTCAAGAATCTTTCATCTAGAAAGCTATCAGCTTCAGTCAGCTACAGACATGAGGGCTGCCTTTTTTCATAGGGAACATGTGATGACATCTGATATATTTTAGGAGGAGGTTCTATATCAGCAGCAGTTTGGGATAATCAAGTTATTTATATGTTAGCTTTACCACTCAGCAGGAAAACAGTCCTCCAACACTTAAGATTGTGTACTTATACATGGTACCCTTGTAGGGGAAATATGACATGATATGAAATAATTTATTAGCACTGATTTAGGACCACTTAGAAGTGTTTCAAAAAACATTTTAGTAACAACAATGTGCCTCAGTGTACTCAATTTCTGGTTTTCTCCATAATGAGATTGGAGTTTATGAACATCAAACGTGAAGAAAACTGATGATAGAAAAATACCTCTAGAACTTAGTTAAAAAGTATTTGCCAGCACAGGAGTGTACTCATATCAAGAACCATGTTTGGGAACTTTCAATAAAATAAAAAAAAAAAAAGTTGGGTTGTGGCAGCTAGCAGTATATTTTTTGGTGGTGGTATTCGAAATTTTCTTTTAAAATACAGTTTAATTTTACTTTGTAAAAAATGATCATAGGAGGAGGATCACAGATATATCCCCAAACTGGGGTTTTTTCCCAATAGAATAAAGTTTCAGTTTCTTACCCTTAAGTTAGGAACTTAGATAAGAGTAGATTTGTATAAGGGTGACATCTATTAAATGCAAACCCTAAAGTGAAGGGATGTGCTCTTCAAATGCAGCAAAAGAAATAGACAGAATAGTCACTTCCCAGGCATACAAATAATCCACTTGAGAAACTCTGCAAAATAATCTGATTTAGGTCTGCAGATTAAGTACGCACAGTGTTTACAATGTATGTGAGTTTACAGGGAAACCTGAAGTTATCCTTGTTATTTCATATCTCATATTTCCTTGCATTTAAGATTGAAGCCAAATGTAGATTTCTTTAGAGAAACAAATGTGTAAGGAATGAAGGAAAGGAAAGGAAAGGAAAGGAAAGGAAAGGAAAGGAAAGGAAAGGAAAGGAAAGGAAAGGAAAGGAAAGGAAAGCAAGGCAAGGCAAGGCAAGGCAGTGGAGGAATGCCCTTCTGTTTCCCTCTGCAGCACGGGATTATGTAGAGATTGTATTTTGAGAGGAAAAGCTGAGGGCAGGGCTTGGTAGCAAATCGATTTATTGTTTATGAAGGAGAAGGAGACCAGAAGATCTTCTCAGTAGCTCCCAAAGGAGACGTTCTTCTTGAAGCCGTACCAAGGTTATCTGGCCCACAGAGCCAGGAACTCTAAAATCAGTTTGATGGGTTGCTATGAGAAGTCCTCTCCATGGCCCCTTTCAACATCAACAGAGCTTGATTACAAAATCTCTTCTGCTCTCTCTAACTGAGGAGCTCTTTGGCACCCACCTTTCTTTCCACTGTAAAGGAAAAATAGCACCTGGTAATGCGAACAGCCCTGAGTACATTCTATGAAGAGCTCAGACTCATTATTTCAGGAAAGCAAAGAGACTGCAGGCAAAGTACCACTTAACCTGTCAGGAGGCACAGAGAAGTCAGGAGAGGACAAGGTCACCTCTTTCACTCACGATGGCTTTTTCCAGTCTTACTACCAATCCTGGCCATCAGCATTTTGGTTTGAGCATTCCTGAGCACAGTTATAATAACTGTGATATGGCAGATGAGCTCATTCCCCCCCCATTGCTGAGGTGAGGTCCCAGCTCTGTGACAGGTAGAACCTGTGTTCCCAGAACAGTAACTCTGAGATGTGCTGGAATGCATGGTAGCATTCATAAAAGCACCTCAATAAACAGTAGGCAGCTGTTCCCTTCCAGAGGAGGACTCCAAGCACTCCCTGCAGGTATTCCCCCAGGAATTTCCCCCCACTTTGGGCAGCACTCCTATGCATCAGTTACCAAACAGTTACCCCTACAGCTCAGGTGACCACGGACATTAAAGAGGGACTGCAGGGATGTGGGAAAGGTTTCAAATTCCTCCTCTGATGCTACCACCATGATCACTGTTAGTAAAGGAGAGTAGAGAAAAATAGTTAAAAATTATTTTAGGACTAGTTGTTCAAATCAGTGTGACCTGAGGCTTGAGATGAACTTATTTTATTTTGTACAGAGTCCAAGGTTGGCTTTCAAACAAAAAGGAGATAAAGGTAACTGCATATTTGAATGACTGCAGCTGACAGCCATTTGCATCTTTTACATAAGGAACAAAGGTGTCTTTTTATAAGCATCTGATTAAAATCTAAAAAAAAATGCTTTGATGGAAAGGAAAAAGGAAGAGTTATAAGAGGACTGGAGTAGGTTTATGGAAACAGACAAAAAAAAAAGACATCTATAAATACAGCATCAAGAAAAACAGCAAAGCAGAATTGGAAGTGAGTGAGAGTAGGAGTCTGAAAGTCAAAAAATGCAGGGCAGGATATAGCCCCATAACTATGTTTGAAATGAGAACGTAGGTTAGAAATTAGCATTACACAGCAAGAGCAGAGAGACCTTGTGGGGACAGGCAGGAACCAGGCAGTGCTTTACAAGTCATAGAAAATTAAGGAGCAGCTGTAGTTATAGGCAACTGAGTCTGTAATTATAATGGCTTTCAAAACAAGAAGGCCTTATGGGACTCAGGGTTTCCAAAGAGAAAGCAACAGGAGTAAAATCTTCTGTGGGGGAGGAAGCAGATGCAAATTACTCTGTGTGTCTCTAACAATTCGAATAAGTAGTAGGAAATCTTCAGGAAATAACACCAGTTCTGCTATTTAAGCCAGAAATAATAAAATCTAATCTCTGGGACACGCCATGTATCATGCATCCCATATGGAGAAACAGGACTGCTAGATCCAGCTCTCACCCATCACAAACACATCGTCTCTGAGAGAAAACTCTTTAACCTGTTGAACTGTTTAACCATTTAATTTGAAAATTCTATCACACCAGTAAAGACTATCCCCAATAAACAGGTGTATTACCTAAAGAAACTGACCAGCTCTTCATTGTGGTTTGCAATGATTAACCTACAAATGTAGTCAACAGAAAAAGAAAAAACAGCAGAACTCCAATATTGTTAACATCACTTCTGGAGAAGAACATCATCGAGTAGAAAAACCACATCTATTTTGTATTTACATAGATTTACTGTGGGCAGTGATGTGACAGTTGGCTAGCAGGACTCAAGTAATCACAAGCATCTCCTTTCAAGTAGAAAGGATATTATTTAGGATTAAAATGAATATATGATTTGCATGGGAAATTATGACTCTATTGTGATACATGATCTTCTGTAGGTGAGAAAATTATCCACAATGGAGCTTGTAAGATGTCAGAAAAATCAGCTACTTTGTTCAGAAATGTGTGAGTTGCCAAGACACTCTTCATACCATTAAATTTCAGCCATTTTCATTCAAACTGGTGGGCAAAGACATATTTATGCTGCTTTTAGGTCTATCTACTCCATGTATCATCAGAGAATTCATTATAGTTAATCTAACAGGCAATAATGTTTTATTTTAAGTTTCTGAAAACAGCATGGTCCAGGCACCAGGACAATTAATCCAGAAAGAAGGAAGATGGCTCTTCCAGTGCCGTATTTAATGATGCTGGACAGATCCCTTAATCTGTCTAGGTCTCAATGTCACCACCGATGAAAAGAGGATAATAATGATTGTCTCTGTGTCTGCTTTAACATCTCCAGAGAGGAGGTGTTGCACAATAGCAGGTGATATCATTCCTGTTGCTTTGCCTTTTCTGTTTGAGGCAGGTCAAAACCAGCAGCCTACTCTGTACTGGTGAAAAATGCTTCCTTTGCCACTGAAATCTAAAACTGGGAGCTAATCTGGCTCTGATAATATTTTTCAGGGATGATCTGTGTTATTTGTCCAGTGTAATTTTCCTTGGATTATCTGGACTTTCTGGGACTAGAGAGCAATAGCACTCACTTCACAAGAATGTAAAACAACAAGTCGAGCTGTTCTGGAAAAATTTGAGAGCACAGATATGAAACAACGCTGTAAACAATAGAGCACGGTGTATTTTCCCCAAAACTTGGGTAAAATTTCCCTGCTGCATGTCTGCGGCACAGGCGGGACAGCTCCCGGGTCGCTCCCGGCGTTTGCTCGCCGTGGCGGGCTCTGTCCGTGGTGCTGATGTTCGCCTTCTCCACATCAATCGGAATTTAAACCTCATTAGGTGAAGGTAGGAAACGGCCTGCTCATGCAAACGTGCCTAAAAATCCTAGTTTGGGACACCTAGAAATGTACAACTACCTCTAGGTTGTGTTTTGGCAAACAGACTCCTAGCCATTTTTAAATGGGGGTCAGCAGTGAAGATCTTTGCCTTGGCTAACCTGTCATGGTGAGGTTTTCCTTTTTTAAAAATCTAGCTAATTAGTGGCTCTTTCTAACCTCAGCTGTCATGGTATCACTGCAATAGCAAAGGAAAGTATTAGGGTTGCACAATTTTTATACAGGAAGTCTTTAACACTGCATCTATTTAGATCGGCAGGAAGACATTCACTTGGTGCAAAGGTGAGTTTGAATTTCACTATATTTGAGATTAAATTAATAAGCTCATGAAGCGCTATGGAAACTTGAAAGGAGACTCAAATGGCTCACCCCCAAATTTATAGCTCATCTTAAATTCAGTACAGTCAACAGTACAATGATTGTTTCCTGATTTATTTGCTCAAAGGAACAACTATCTTCAATGGTTTCCTGCAGCTGCCACTTCTCCTTTGGAGCCACTTATTCAAACAGTCATATGAAACAACTTCACTTGTCTTAAGAAAGCTAATAGGAAACACAGCTGAGAAACTCAGACAGCCATTTAAATTTTTATACATGTTTATCCCTTTGGATTATAAGAAGGAATAAAAAACTTTCTTTCTTAAAAACCAATTAAATAAAAATTGGTTTGTTTGGTTATGATTCCTTTTTTAACTAGACAGAAATCCAGAGATGTCTTACCTGCCTGCTTTTGTGATGATCATCTCTGTCCCAATGTCATGAAATCTTTTCCAGAGGTCTGCACACTGCAACTCTACCTGGATCTCTTCCATGGATGAAGGTGGAGGAGGCTGAGGGCCTGAGCCACCAGATGTAAGGTCAGAGTGGGAGCCAAATGAGCAGGACGTCCTTTCTGCCAGCACCTCTGTGTCTGACCCAGTGCTCTGTTCTGAGTCTGCAAAGTAAAGAAGCCAGGTAAGACCCTTCAGTTCTACCTGCTGTGAGGGGTAAGAGAAGGAAAATCAACACGGGGGTGCTAAAGAATAGTACAGTGGCCTTTTATATGGCATGCATATGTATGGGGTTTTGTGATTTATATCCTGATATGAGGCTTTGAGTTTCCAACATGATATCTGGCTGCTTTTGCAAAATTTTAGAAACATCTGAAAAAAAAGATCCTTAACATAAAATATAAATAGTAGCAAGCAATGGTGGGAGTGTAAAATATAGATGAGAAACAGAAATGAAAAAAAAATGTAATTCAACCTATCCTTTCAAGCTAAGATAAGGTAGGCTTACTGGAAAACTACATTGCATTTAATTTAATATTCTCCTGCAGTACTATTAAAGAGTTGGTTATTTTTAAACAACACAGGTTTTTATTCCCTTTAATATCTTCGTCATCAAAAACAATGAACGTTTTTCTATTTGGCAGCACTATTTTGGAAATGCGTTTTATTTGCTCCTATAAAATTTTTTTGACCAATGATATTTCCTGGAAAGATACCCATGAATCATCTGGTGAGAAAAATGCTCTAGGCTACTAAAGGACAAAAAAAGGTGATAGTAAACATATGGAATATGCTACCAAGGAAACAACTGAAGCAAACTGCAGAAAAGATCCCATGTGCCACCCATATGGGGGAGAAGAAGAAGATTTTCCCAAAAAATAAACAAACAAACAAAAAAGTGAGGTTCAACTAGTTTAAAAGCCCAGGCTGGCATGTTGAGTCAGGTGGCCATTTCTTTGCAAAAATATTTAATGTATTTATTAGGTAGATATGCTGTATATATTTAGTCCTCATTTTCATACAGAGGCCTAAGGTGAAATTTTGCAAACAGCAGTGTTGCACACCCAAATTGCATCAAAATAATTCACAATACATTCTGCAAAGTAATGTGCTTATGTTTCCAGCCTCATTTTTAATAGATTTGCGCTACTATTATGTATAGATGATATTTAGGAAAATAATAAAATTACATTAAACACTCCATCAAATGGCTCAGGAAGAGTTCTGTGAGTTTCACAGAACAAAGAGAAGCAATGTTTTAGAGTGTCCTTCTTGCTTAAATCAGTAAAAGCATCCCAGTGAATGAACAAGACAGCTATTTACATGTGTTCTATGCACATGAAGAAAGAGTTATCTCTGTCTGCAAAGGAAACCTAAGGAGACAAAAAGTAACAATCTGTGCTAAAAATGTGATTAAATCATGGCATGTAAAATTCCTTCCATACCAAGAAAATGCCAGAAACTCTTTAACAACCCTGAGGTATTGGAGGCTGACTCTGAAGTTTACAATGTTTCTGAGAGATGTCTCCTGGAGCAGCCTATACATCAGTGCAGGTCAAGAGGCGGCTATGGTTAAGAGGAAGGAGGCAGTGAAAATACCACCCACAGAACCACCATCCTCACCTCCTGCCACATGGAAACATTTCTGGAAAATCCATTTTGCTGTGGTATGGGCATAAACTGTTTGACTGATAGTTTATGAGAAACTTCCAGCCCCAAGGGTCATCAGCCCCGAGCATTTCTCTTTTATGAGAGCCCTAGGTGATGTCACTGGACAGTGGACATTTTGTTTGAGGGCCGTTTTCAGTAAGTTTTGTCAGTTATTTAGGCAATCTGCCAGGACAATGTAGAAGTTCTGCAGGAGAGAAAGGTTCAGTACTTATTGCTCCCAATCCATTTTGAAAAGGGAGTTCTTTATGTCTCCCATGGACTTCCAAGTTAGGCTGAAGCAATAATAGGTCTATCCCTCTAAAGAAGTGCAAACTTATGCATAGAGGATTGTTACATGGAGACCAGTCCTACATCCAAAACTAATATCCTACACACAAGGTGATTCCAGACAATATGGGATAATCTCTTGGGTTTCTGTGGCCACAGGACAGATGATCAACCTTACAGTACAGAGGGGCTGAGACATTTGCTCCCTGCTTCACTACCCCAGTGACACTGGAGCAAATCTTATCTTCTTCCTCTAGCTGAAATTATTCAACCTCAAATTGTTGGAGAAGTAATCATGAGAAGGGGTCACTATGCTTAGGTCTCCCTAGGAATGGTTAATCAATTTTTTCCTTCAACAAAATGAGAGGATACTTTACAAATCGCAGTAATATTTGTTTGTATACCTGCTCATGTCCTAAAACATTAACCAGAAGTCTTACACCTTCTCTGAGACCACAGAATACTGAATCAGTTACACTGGGAAAGACCTCTGAGATCATCAAATCCAATCTATGACTGAACACCACCATGTCAACCAGACTATGGCACTAAGTGCTGCATCCAGTCTTTCCTTTCACAGGGACAGTGACTCCATCACTTCCCTGGGCAGCCCATTCCAATGTCTAACCACATTTTCTGTAAAGAAATTCTTCTTCATGTCCAACTTAAAGATAAACTATACTGGGAGTCTGAAGGGACTAGATCTAGGGAAAAGCAGAGCCGTCCTTCTCTGAGGAGAAATGAGGTACTAAACTGTGGGTCTGAATCTGAAGAGATGGGCTTAGACCACATCATCCGGGCTTGGTTCAGGCACTCAGAAACTGTCCTCTGAGGCAGTATGGTAAATGGCCAACAGATGGCACTTGGCTGGGTGCTGTCCCCACTTCCTGGACAGCCTTTCAAACTGGACATGTGTCTGGAGCTTTGGGAATCCCTGGGAATTAAATGGAATAGCCTGCTGCAAAAAATTAATTATCAGGGGTTTAGCTCCGTCTCACTGATTTATACTGATACTACCCCAAGCGACTTTACAGATTTCTAGAGAGGCCTTTAATCATGGAAGTCGAAGGAGAGCCATAATTTTCCAAGCTGGCAAAAATCAAAAATTGTAAAAGGAGTTCACTATTTACTGTTAAGTCAGTATCTACCCAAATATGTGGTACCACACAAAGGAGAATAGAACTTTTTTCCCCCAGGGATACTACTTTGTGCCCTGAGTTATGAACTATTATTTCCCCCAAGTTAGTGTACAGAACAGTGACTACCTCTCCTTCTTCCAATTTGGAAAATTGAGAGTTACTAGTGTTGTTGCTCTTAGTTCAGACTCAATAGGCACTGAGACCTGTTTTGAGTTTTCTTCAGCCCTTCCTGAGCTAAGCTCTCCTGAATGCTGTCACCCAGTTGGAGACACTTAGTCCAGATCCAGGGATTCAGGGGAGGTTAAGTGCATCTGAAATTCAACCCTAGTGACACTTGATTTCTTCATGCACCAGCTTCAGTGAGGTGCAACTTTGCTAAACTCAGAGAAATTACTTCTACTTTACATCGGTGTGAGGAGAGGGAAAGCAGGCAATATCTCCTGAAGCCCAACATGATTTACAAAACTGTGAGCACCCAGAGATGCAGCCTGGGGCTGGTACTACATATTGTGTATTACTGAAGGACAAACAGAAGGATTTCTGAGGAAGATAAGATACTTGTGGTTTCTTCTAGCTCCAAAGTGACAAGATAAGAGTATTTGTCTCTCCTTTAAGAGGTGCCTTATACAAAAGCCCACATTCTGAACTCAAGGTTCCAGCAGAGGAAAATGCAGATTCCCCATGACCTAGCTTCCTTTCAGGGCAGGGAGACCTTCTCAGAATGCTGCCCCAGGAATGCTGACTCTCCTGCACTATGTTAGGTGCAATCCTACTGTGTCTGGTTGTGGCACTCAGGGATATGGTTCAGGGGGGATTCTGGAGTTTGACTGTTGTAGATGATTTTAAAGGTCTCTTTCAACCCTCACAAATCTTTAATTTGTGCCACCTTAGGCATAAGTTAAACAAGCCACAATTAAACTAATTTTATTATTTTCTCTTGCTAGGTAACAGTTCTTGAGAAATAATGCTTCACAACCAGTTCATCCATCACTGGCCACTAACAAAAGTGGGAGTAGATGCAACTGAGGTTTCTAAAGTTACAGTATTTCACTGGACTTTCAGTTGGGACTGTGTCAGGTCAAAAGGTGTCTTATTGCTTTTACAGGAACCCATAAACTTGCACTTTCTGATCATATTTGTTTTTCTTCACGAGGTCATTCCTCTCACCTGCCTGATTGAAGCAGGGCCCTTCCTGCTGCACCATAGCTACGGAGGTGGACATCTCCAAAGCTACTGCTGACTGCAGTTAGTATCAATCTGCCTCCTTCATTTCCCCATTCTTTCAAATCTTTTCTAAAACTATTCACTTCCACTCTTGCTCATTCTTTAGGTTCTTTTTTCCTGATGTTTCCACCAATTATTTGTGCTGTTCTGTGGAGTGATGTGTAGCCAGAAGAAAACACAAACATTTTGGTCTTTGTGGAGACAGGCATGGTGACCGCAGGGAAATGCCAATGCTTAACTCTTACAGACTAATAGGTTTTTCCTTACAGATAATACAGAGGAAATACTAAAAAACTCTCCCTTGTTACAGGAACTTGCTGGACAAACAGACTGACCAAGTGTTTTTGACCATGGGACCTGCACTGATCTGTCAAAGCCAGACAGGTTATTGCAATAACTGCATTTCAAGGAGGTCTAAACTATCTAATGGGAAAATACCATAAATTTCATGGAAAAGACCCCTGGATTCAATGTGCAAAAAAAAGTCTCTAAGGCCTGAAGGCCATAACTCTCTTTCGCTGTCACTGTGCAAAAAGAGTTCCCTTTTCTACTGCCCCGTTGGATGGCCTCCAACCATCCCTTCTTGCCACGCTGACCGTGCATCCAGCTGCTGACTGCAGTTCAGCTGAATTGGAGGACAAGAAATTTCTCAGCACTTTGAGCAACCTTTGAGTCTAACCAGACCAGAGGGTCACTTTCAAAGCTTCCAGGCCATTTCTGAGCTTATAGAACAAAATTAAAGTAGTTCAGATTTTTTTCTTTCTTAATCACTTTCACACTTCTACTATCTCTGTATCACCCTGGAAATCCTCAACTTATATTTTTTTTCTGATCCACAAATCCCTAGGCTTCTTGTTGGTAGAGAGGAAGGAAAACATCATTCTGACAAGCATGGTGACTCTGAGGTCAGCATTGAGTGCCCCAAGATGATAGAGAATAACCCCAACCAGTTTCCAGCACCAGTGTCCTGGGATCAGAGCTGTCCCACACAAATCAGCAAGGTGCTCCTGCCTGACCTGTTTCTATGACTCAGCTGGCCAGTATTCCTCATGTAAATTTTCAGGGTTTTCATCAATTTGGTAAGAGACACAAACTGGTATGTGAGATATTAAAAGACAGTTTTCTACACATCTTCATAGAAGAATCTTCAGCAGAATTTTTTGCTGCAGCTGGAGCACAGCAGGGATACTGCTCCCCTTACTTAACCAATAAAAAATAGAGCTCAGTTTAGTCCTTGGCCATATCATGCAGGTCATGCACTCAACAAATGTTTTACTTTAAACTATCAAAAATGTAAACTACAGGAATGGGAACAATGACAAAAGACTTGCATACATAAAACCTCACCTACTCAGAGGAACCCAACAGATTTATTCTCTTTCTCTCATGATTTTCCTTCTTATTTTTTTTAGGTTTTTTTCCTCCGTATGTGTAGATATCTAATGTAGATCCTGTCAGATTCCATTAGCATAAAGATTTCTCTTGGGTGGAATGTGGCAGCTGTTACAAGCTGTTAGGGGTTTGGTCTTTTACTGTTTATTTTTATTTGCAGGGTTTGTGAATATTTAGTGCAACAGGTGGTCTTTCCCTCTCCCCTGCAGTTGATTTGCTGGTCATTAGGACCTGCAGATTACAAAGTACAAAATCTGGAACATGTATTGACAAAGAAAACCTGGGGAACTTCTTTTGGGGTTTGTTTTTTTTTCCTATGAACTCAGCTGAAATTAGCAGAGTGGACACCTTGCCTTTGCTGCTGGTTGCAGACAGATCTCATGGTTCTTTTTAGATTTATGATTTTCAAACTGGCTACTGCCACCCCATAAGATCAGCAGCCTAAGAACCATGCATAAAGCAGTGTGACATTACTGGAATTTAGAAACAAAATGTCACAGCCCCATAAAAGTGAAAGAACAGAAACTCAGTAATTCCAAACAGTTTGTAAGAGTGGAAACTTATCTGGCCGTGGGGTGGTGGCTGCTGGTGCAACAACTTCAGGTACACAACTGTTTTCCCTGATAATAAACACTTGGGGAGAAGCTAAACCAAAGACCTCAGTAATGTCAAAAACACACAAGAGGTCTGGCTGTGGCAAAGGCAGCAGGAGCAGCAGAGGTGAAGCAGTCTGGAGTTGAAGAGAGCTGTTCAAATTAGCACGGTGTATTTTGCACAGCTGATCCGGCAATTGCTCTTGCTGTAGGCAAAAGTTTCTAAACACTTGGTGATTGTAACCATATGGACACACTGCACACAACAAATAACACAAAGATAGTTCTGCAGGTGTTCTTAAAGATTATCTTATCCCCCTGAACTTTTCCATTCACTCACAGGCCATACTACATTAATCATCCCTTCTCCCAACATTAGCCCATTGTTGACTACATACAGCTAGAATTTATAACCTGTTTATTACTGATAATAGAGCCATAGAATTATTTTTTTGGTCAAAGATATCTTCTAAATTTTATCTCATGTATCCCTCAGTAATACTTATTATTATTGCATTCGTGACTGCAAGCATCAGGATTTGCTGATCTGGAGACAGCACAAACCTGTCCAAACCAAGAGCTTCATCTATACTCGTGATGCATTGCAGTCTCAGGCAACCAAAAGAAGCATTCAAGCAATTCATTTCTAGCCTAAGACCATGAAACCACAAAATGGCATTCATATCAGCAAGACTCAAAAAGACAAAACTGGAAGATGTAGAGATGGAGAAATGTGGCATGGACAAGCGGAATGACCTGACTGTCACAAGTGGCACCAATAGAGACAGGCTGGTTCTGAAGTGTAGAATTCCTCTGGCACTCAAACCTCAAAACCTTCTTCATCCTCCTGATATATAGTGCTATAAGGTGTTTTATTAAGATGACTTGAGCTGACAAAACATGCAAAGCCCACTCAAAAAATGCTGCACTTACCCAAACTGGGTTTAAGGCCAGTACAGTTATCACACATCTATATCCCCATGGCAAACACAGCTAGTAGGAGAATATAAAAGCAAACAGAAAGACACCAAAAAACCCACAGTGGCTTTGGCTCTAAATGCAAGTCTTGCATCAATTTGAAAGTGCACTGCCAAGAGGTGACTGCCTCTGCCTTGTCTTATTCTGTGTAAGACTGAAAAAAGACACACAAAACTCAGCAAAGAAAAAATCACCCTGATTCAGGGGTATATTCCAGCTGCTCTGCTCCACTCCAGCAATGCAAAACAGCTGTAAGCCTGCTTTAACCAGAAAGTTAAATTGGGTTTATGACTTCTCAGTATTGGCAAAGAAGTACAAAGCAGCTGGAGTTTACTAGTATACTCAGCCCTGGGGGCTTGCCCTTAATAGTTAACTTTTGCTCCAGTGAGAAGAAAGAATATAAGCCACAGTTAAACTTTAAAGTGGGTTTTTATCTCACAATCTATTGTGATTTTTCGAAGAATGCTGAGAAAAACAGAACTTGTACTATGCCAACATTCAGTTTAGGACCAGACATCCAAGACATCAGCTCCAGTTTTGAAATGCACCAGCTGAAGGTGGAGATGCTGACTGCTGGGCTCTGAACTCATCCTTGGCAAGTACAAATTCTCATTACAGAGGCATAAGCTAGGTGACCAAGATTGTTCTGAGTAGTACCACCGTGTAGGCTTTCTTTGTAGACTTCATACCAAATCCCATTGTATTCTTTGAGTAAAACTGCCTGCGAGTCATCAATCCATGCTTTAGAATATCTATCACAACTAAAAATATCTCATCAAATAGGTGTCAACCAGAAACCTGTTCTATAAACTCTCCCATCTGTGGATGGTGGTAACTTGTTTGTTTAGAAGAATTTTATAAGCATATTTTTTCCCAGCAATCATATTTCAGGAGAACAAAATCATCTGAAGTAGCAATAGTTGGACTCAGGGTTTGATATTGTATTATTGTCTTCTGGAAAGCAAGAATGGCTTGGGCCTTCAGTATGTCAGACTAGCTTTGAGGAAAAAGAAATTTGAAATTCCAGCATAGAAGAAACCAAGAGATTCCTAAAATTCCCTGAGGAGACTCTCTGCAGCTGTCACTCAAATTTGGCTTAGGACAAGGAATCACCAGTAAAGCCTCACAAAAACACTGCTGAGTAGTGAATAATTATAAAGACCATATTTAAAATTATACAGGAATTTAAAATGAGCTTCCAGAAAAGTAAGATTCAGTTAAATCAGAAGAAAAAATAAAAGAGTATAATATTGAAGAAGGTACAGAAGAATGCAGAGAATGGCTACCTTTAAAAACATGAGAGGTACAGGAGAGAAAAGTGGGATGTTATTAAAAGAAGAGGGAGGTGAAATTGATGACAACTTTAATCTGGCCAAGATCCTGAACTGTACAGACTACAAAGAATTTGTCTGGCCAATGTCCAAGAGTTTGTGTAAAATTAAAGAGTGGAAATGCACTTGAAAGTTAGAGCAAGCTAAAAAAAAAAAAAGAGACCGGGCATTAGATACATTATATGCTGTAGCCTGTAAACACAGAGTCGTTATTCTTATAAATAAAACCATACAACAAATATTTAGAGAGCAACTCAAACCAAAATGTTGGCTCTAAATAACCACAAATTGTGCAGGAGTTTGAAACTAGATCCCAGCTCTGTGGCAGGCCCTTCCCTGTGGAAAGGGGCACCAACTCTGGGACAGTCTGTTTCTGGATTCTGCGGCTAGGACTACTCTCTGCCAGAGAGGAAAAGAAAAATCCTTCATAAAAAAAGGAAAACATGACACAAGATTAAGGCTGCAGAGGTGTCCATTCTCCAGGAGACCAATGTGAAATCGCTGGGAAATTAAAATGACTCTGAAGTCCAGATGATACTAAAGTTTTTTGTAGGCATAAACACAGCTCAAACAGAAGAAGTTTAACATTTTAAATATTTGCAAGCTGATACTTGGTGGCCTACGAGCCACAGGAAAAGAGACATTATATATGTTTCCATGCTTTTATCATGACAGTAGTATCAGGGAGTTAGATGGTATCTTAACAACAAAAAGGATCCTATATTTCCATTAGTCCTTTTGAACTCTTGGCACTGCTTTCACACAGCAGTGAGTCCCACCATGTAACTGTGCACACAAGAAGAGAAGGAGTACTTTTTATTTGCCTTTATAGTATGGCTGTCCATTTTCTTCAGTGCTGTAACAAGATATATGCCACTCTATGTATTTCCTTTCTAAATGAGACTGTTTCAAAAGGAAATCATTAGGAAATTTCTATGGGAATGGTTTCACAAGAAAAATGCAGCTCCATTAGGCTGAAGTTTCAAGTTTGAGTTGTTCATTTCATTCACAATCCACAATTTTCTTTTGGGAAAACAGTAATTATGAGGCTAGTCCTGTTGAACTGTTGTTTGGGTTTGTAATAGTTCAACAAATCATTAAAGTGCATTTTTTTCATCTACATGCTACATTAGCCAAGCTGTCTGTCAGACCTCCCACATCTCTTTTCTGAGCCAGACTTTGGAAGACTATCTGCCCTTGTACAATTTAGATTGCCCTCTATCTAAACTTCTTGACTGTAATCCAAATCCTTTCAGATTTCATTCATAACAAAGCTTCTCCTTGACTCTAAACACTGCAATTGCTCACTTGCTCAATCTGTCCTATTTTTATTACATACATGAGTGCACACACAAACACAAAGACACATAAATACATGCATGGAATTGAGTGCCTAAAAATGTATTTGGGGTTTAAATCAGTGATCTGCCCATGGCTCACACAGCAGAAATTACAGTATTTCCAATGATACTTTCCATTGGGAAGTTTTGCAATCTAATGCTCTGTTTGCTGTTTTTATCATCTCTGCAGAGTGACCAGATGCTTTCCTAAGCAATGATTCTGGAGAATTTTCACAAATGATAAACATATTCTTCCTTTTATTTCCTTCACATACAACTGTCTTCATCCAAATCAGACAATTTTCTGATGATGGAGCCGTGCAGGTAGGCTTGAGAGAAAAGATTCCCCAGAAGAACCTGAGCACAGTTCTGGTTTTATTAGCTTCTAGCATTTCAAGACCAAGCTAGGAATAAAAAAAAATATTTTTAAAAGTGACAACATGGGGGATGGATTTGGTATGAGTTCATGGGGGACAGAACCACAAGTGACTGAATAGGTTATGAGGCTGTATTACAACAGTATGGTGCATGGACCTGGAAAAGATGCATTAGGAACTTCAATCAAGCCTGTGCTATGAAAAGCAACTCTGTCATATAAACACAATTTAATTTGAAATCTGAAATATCACATACACACGCCAAGGCCTAAATTGAATTTCCCTTCAGAATACTTCTAAAATCCCACAGCTCCCATGTACTTCCACAGAGGAAAAGCAGCACAAAACTGGTGACTTAGCCTGAGGGTTCAGCCTCTGTGAATGCATTCTCTCCTTTTCCCTTAACATTCATGCTCCTTAGATGTGCATTTGTGGCTTGGCTTTTTCTCTTTCCTTTTAGCAACTGTCTTCAGCTGAGGCTCCCCCGGTTACATCCCAACACACTCTGCCGACCGCAATCCCACACGTCCAAGTCCCCACATGCCATCACACACGCTGCTTCCAGGAAGCGCTCGCTGCTGGACTTTGTTCCTTCCACTGAGCCACCCTGATTTACGCCTGCTGAAGCCCTGGTCCCAAGTGCCACAACACCTCCACTGCACAGTTGTCCCACACGTGTATATCCTATCATCCAAACAACAGATGCACCAGCGTGCGTTCACACACATACTCCCACATCTGGTGATCACAAGCTCACTGCAAAAACTCCATGGGCTTCATTCATCTTTACAGAACTCACAAACACTTCATCTGTACAACTGAAGAGGTGTCTAACTTTTTCACTTTGCTGGAAGAAGTATGAGCTTTTAATGTGGCATTTACAGGCACACACAGGAAAACACAACCAATCACCTGCACTTACTCTAAAAGCACTTATTTAGCCCTTCTGAAAACAGGGCATGAATGGCTCTGACATAAACACTTCACAGGAGTTGCACACAATAACTTTACATATACACTTTTCTATTTCTTAGTCATACCTGTGCCTACGTGCCTTACCTACTGTGAGGCTCACTTTTCCACTTTCTGGTTAGAAGCTGTGCCAGAATAAAACTGATAAAAGGAAGTGGAGAATCATCTCCAGATAGCTATTAAATTAAAAACATCCCACTGCTTAAGACTAAAACTGATGATTGCATAATTCAGCATTTCTGAATGTTGGAAATTTCCAGTCTGTTTGCCTTTGTTTCTCTCATCCACATCTAATATAAAAGATATATTCAAGGAGAATGTTGGCAAAACCTTCTGATAGTTTGGTATTTTATGAAAAATACTTTAATTCAGAATGTTCATGCCTGCCTGACTCTCAATTCAGCACTCTAGAAACAATAGGATGCCCCACTGTGATGTCCTTTGGGAAGTGCATGGTCTGGAAGCACTGAAGTCACGAAAGTCTCAGGTTTGCCTGATTCCCCCACCAGTGATGTCAAGGCAGCAGTGGTGTCCTCAGAAAGCAGCTGGTTTCTGTGACCTCAGATAGCACCCTTTAGGGATGTCAAAAACAGGGCCAGTAATTTTCTGTGTATGAATATCCACACATTTTCAACCATGCAGAACTAAACTATTTCATAACCCATTCTTTTAAAAACCTTTAAATGCATGTACTACACTTGGAAAATTATATGCATATTTTGAGCTTGCTGAGGGTTCTTTCCAACCATCTTTTCTCTAAAAAGTTGGTCTTTTGGCAGCAGAAAAAAATGGCTTGCTGTATCTTACTGCAGATGAGAAGAAGAAAACAAAGATACTAATGAATTACTACATTTAGAAAACAAGGATTAACATTTTCATGTGAAAAGGAAATCTACAAAATTCTCAACATTTTCAATCTCCACTACAACTAAAAATGCAAATATTCCACATATTTTTGAAGTAGAAAATGAGAATTTACATCACCATTAACTTCTACTTTAGCCTTCATTATATGAGTTTAAAATAACATCAACAGAGAGCACATCGAATTTGCAGTCTCCAGATGTCTCCCAAAAAGCCCTGTTCAACCTCACTCTGCCATCCAGCTTTGGAGCTTCCACACTGAGACATTCCTCTCTCACTTAGGGGTTTCCATCACAAACAACTTGGCTCAGAGAAAATGAAACGTGTGCTACTTCAGAAAATGCACAGAATGGAAAGTCAAATTCACTCAAACTAAAGGCCAGAGATTGAAAGACCTCCATAGACACCATCAGACCAAGAATTCAGTGCCTGTCAGTCCTATCAGTATTTGTTGCCATTTAGCATATTCCCCACAAAAGGTCTTAATGGAAAAATGTGTGACTTTTCTGACATAAAGATGATTCTTCACACCCTTCCCAGATGCTGCTGCAGATTTATCTTATTTACTGCTGACTTCAAGAAGAACACAGAGGAAAAGCAGAGTTTAGTTTGTCATTGGGTTTTCATTGGGAGCGGGGCGTAATTGTGCAAGCAAAGAGATAGCACATTCCTTATTTGGCTTCTAAACATATTATTTCATCACTTAATTTATTATCTCTCATGCTCTTGTGCATCCTCCCGTGCCCTCCTTATTGCTGAAATGCTACCATCTGTGGCTCAAAACTTCCTTTCAGCCCTTCCCATACTGCAGCATGAAGTGGTTGGAGAGAAGCTCTGAGCTAGTAAGGGATCCACCAGTTCTCGTGGGGAAAAAGAGGAGAAGAAAAAGATAGTCTCAGAAGAGCATACTTTCCTTCCCCTCTCCCCACCTTCTCTTCAATCATACTTCTGTCACCTTCTTCTTGTGTGGTAAAATTTGATGTGAAAAGCAGCCTGGGCTTGTGTCTGGTGCTGCTGAGTTTGACCATGTGGCTGCGTGAGGAGGCAGCAATTTCCTCTCCCAGTACAGTCCAGAAGCCCCACAGAGATGCTTCAAAGTGAATCTCTGACCCACCCCTTGCAGCCCGGAGCCCAGCAGGGTCTGAGATGCAGCTGGGCTGCTCTGCAGAGAGATGCAGCATGGAAGACAGAGAGGGAGGGAAAGGACAAGGCTAAAACAGAAGAAAAGAAGTACAACAAATGTACAGGGTAAGGAAGGAGAAGGAAGAGGCTGGGGATTAGGACAGTTTATTGGGTGGAATTGTCTTCCTGGCAGCAAAAGCTGTAAAGAAAGGACAGTCCAGGGGGCATTACACCTTCTCACAAAAAACCCAGCAGAAGGAATGGCAGTGAGCCAGGCTAATGTCCTGGATGCCACACCATCCCTTCCCTCCCATTGCACAGCTCATGTCAGTCTGGCTTTGTACTGCTGGCTGCAGGGCTGATCTGCTCGAGCTGGTCACCTCATTTCCTCCTGTGTGCATCAGCTAGGGAGGGACCTCTTAACCCATCTCAGCAGCTTTCTTGCCCACATCCATTTCGTGATGGAGGAAAACACTAATGCAATAGGGAGATGTGGGGTTGCTTCAACAAAACACTCTTTGTTGCATAAAGCACCCAGAATCCTGCCTGGCATTCTGTTTTTGGCTCCTGAGAATCTGTTTTTTACATAAATTTTATGTCCTTTAGGGGTAAAGAGGCTAGTACTAAAATGCTTTCACACATTTGCACAGAGCAGTTGCAGGCAAGTTCCACTGAGGAATAGAGATTTTAAAAAAAGGAAAAGAAAACCAAATAAAGTGAAAGAAAATAGAAGTGGCTGGCTGAAATTGAATGGCTATTTCCCTGGCTGAATTTCAAGATATCTTTGCAAAATGCCACTTTTGCAGCCACAGTTACCTTTCTGCTGCTAAAAGAAGTTAGGATATTTACAGAAAGGTAAACTAATGAAATTTGTTGGCCTCACTTGAAAATAGGAGCAATGGGTTTTCCCCAGAAGGCAGCAAAGCAAATCTGACATTGCATCTATTACATTCCCTTGCCTCTCCGTGTCTTTCTCTGCAACCAGGGCAAGACCCTCACAAGCTCATTATATTGAATATTTCACAGAAAAACAGCTAACTTGTGAATTTTACTCTAAAAAGTGTGCCTTTCTTGAAAGGAAGACACAGCTAGAGAATAACCAATTCCTCTGTGTACTGAGTGGGAGGAACTGGGAAGGTCACATCCATGGGACATGCTTTATGTAATAACTGTGGCATTTCTAAATCCAGGAAGGCATCTCCATGTCAGCTTATAGGGTTACTCAGCAAGCACAACTCTGTGATTTTTCTTGAATAAAGAATTCCTTACACCGATGGACAATCAAAAAATATTCAGTAAGAACTTCTTGTACAGAGAAGCCCTCAGAGCACAGGGCAAGTGTCCTGGGCTGGATGTTGCTGAGATAACCTAAGTATCCCACTGCCTTCACCACACTCCCCTAGACCTTGTTCTTCTCGGGTCCCTCGTGTTCCAAGCAGCAAGAGGTCGTGCTTGTCCCTCCTCTCTGGAGGGACAGGTGGCAGAGAGTGCCCCATGCCACAGCACAACCGGAGGCACGTGCTGTCCCCTGCACTGAAACCGGAGCCACAGCAACCCCCTCCTCCTGCAAAGGCTGTGACAAAGAGCTTCCCTCATCCCAGGAAAGGCCACAGATCTCCCCTGCATGCAGCACAGGGTACATGCACCAGTGCATGCCTCCTGCAACCAGCTGGTTTTGCTGCATCATTGCTGGTGTCCTGCTACCCTGCACATAATCCCTCATTCAACAGCAAGAGTTCTCTGCCATACAGAGGCACAGGGAGATGGGAATGGGAGTTATGGTCACTTCATCACATGTTGTTTCTATCTTCTCCTCGGGGATGGAGCCCTTTCCCTGCTCTAACATGGGCTCCCTCACATGGAAGACAGTTCCCCACAAACTTCTCCAACATGAGTCCTTCCCACAGGCTGCAGTTCTTCAGGAGCTGCTGCAGCATGGGTCCCTTTCCAGAGGCTTTCAGGAACAGACTGCTCCTGCATGGGTCCCCTGCAGGGTCACAAGTCCTGCCAGCAAACCTGCTCCACCATAGGTTTCACTCTCCATGGGTCGTGCCAGGACTTCCTACAGGGTCACAGCCTTCTTCCAGGTTTCCACTTGCCCTGACATGGGGTTCTCCATGCACTATAAGTGGGTCTCTGCTCCCCTGTGTACCTCTGAATCTCAGCTCTGGCTCCTGTAACACCTCTTCCCATTCTTCACCAACCCTGGTGTCTGCACAATGATTTCTCTCACATATTCTCACTCCTCTCTTCTCTGGCCACAATTACTTCTGCACAATAATTTTTCCCCTTAAAGCGTGTCACACACAGTACTACTGGCTATTAGACAAGAAGATAATTAAACAATTTCATTAAACAGTTACATTTGTGAACATTTGCGAGGATAAACTTGGGGTTCCCCCACTCTTGCTGTAAGCAGGACCGGGCAGAGCAGCTTGGGAGCTGGCAGAGAACTAAACAGGAGCTCTGACTGCAAAACTCCACATGCAGTGAGAACTGCCTCTGTCCCACCCCTCACACTGACCCAGTGTGAGCTCTGACTGTCAGTGTAAGTAAGGACTGTGTGCTGCTCTTCCATCCTCAGAGTCAGAGGGGCACAGCACCCAGCTTGAGGAGCTGGAGTGTCTCTACTTCCAGCTATAAAATCTTTGCTTAACTGCTATACTGAGCTGCTGGAGCAGAGCAAAGCAGCCTTCATGCTGCTTAGCACCTGACCTGACTGTTTTGTCTGATTTTATTGTATCTCTTACAGAATCATTGATATTTCACACTTGTTTCTTTCACAGTCCTGAAACTGTCTATGTGCTCCTGGTGATTTACTGCATGTGATTTCCTCCCATTTATTTGCTCCTCAGCTTTTTATTTCAAACGTTTGAAAAGCACTCAAAAGAATCTGCCAGAAATGTACAGCTTTAGAGTAAAAAGTGTATTACAGTTCATACAAATCATTCACACAGGCCAGCACAGTCTGCCTAAGAACGCAGAGCTTTTAAACTTTATAAGGCAGCATGATTGCCTTGACAGCACAAATCAGAAAGCAAAAACCTCTATGGTAGCACAGGCTGGTTTAGTACAGATTCCAATGTCCCAATAAATGCTTTGTTTTACACATACAATTTAAAGCCATTTTATGCAGCATTTCTGACAGAAAACTATTATATTCCAGCTTCTTCAATGAGCTCAAGCAATTTCTTACTTATTTTAGACTGAGGTTGTTTTTGATGGGGGTTTACATAAGGGTTACACATGTGCAAGAGCAAAGACACACAGATCTACTCACATACAATGTCCTCAGCCTCCTGCCAGGAATATTTCCCTGTGCCTGTGCTCAGCTGTGCTAAAAGCATCCTGGGGAGGACCAAGCTGGATCACACTCGTGACAATTGCTCAAACCTGAGCCCTTCCCTCCTAGAGGCCATGATTAATCCGTGGTTGCTGTCTCAAAGCCCCAGCAATGTATTAGCAGGCACCACTGGGCAGGCTGCCCTCCTGCTCAAACACAAAACCCTCACCAGAAGCTGGGCTCACCAACAGTGTCTGGGGACTGGCAGCTGCAGACAAGAGGAGCTGCTCAGCAAATCCTTTCTCCCAGCCTGTGTCCCTTCACAGCCTTCCATTTTTCCTTGCCATGGGCAATGGCAAGTGGCAGTCACTGTTGCTCTCGAAGGCTGCACTCTACCTGGGTGCTTAGCAAAGAAAAGGCACCTCAGGGAGTTTCCTTTCTCTGCTCCCAAAATCAGGGCTTCCAGCAGAGGACGTTACATGAGAAACACAGGTGAATTTTGGGTTCAATTCTGTTACTGGCCCAGGAAAGGTAATCTTCTGACCTCCTAAGCCAAACACTCCAAGTTTTAATTTTTAATATCACAAAAACCTGTTCCTTTAGAGGCGTAGTTCTCTCTGCTGTCAGCAGAAGCGCATAAAATCTGTTAGAGACAATAAGGGCAAGAAGAATGCGAAGAGAAAAAGAATACAAGAAGCAAGATGAAAAGGACCTGGAAGGACACAGAGATGGAAAGAGATGATGTGGTGAGATTATGGGGAGAGAAACAATTTATAAAAGAGGAAAAGAAAATAAAAACAGTAGGCCAAAGACTTAATGAAATAAAGGAATAGTGGAAAAATAAACCAAAAATAAAATCTGCCCACGCATACTCAAAATAATTCAGTGTCTGCAGACTTAGTAACCGAGAAATTAAATCACCGAAAACATTCTCAAGAATTTCCTATGTGGCTTGGTAGCTAATGCAAACACTCAGGAGCCACCTCTCCAGTCACCGGGAATACTTTTTATTTACTAAAATTAAGGCTTAGACTGTAAGTTTCCCTAAAAGTTCTGTTGACCCATATCCACCCATGAAACTCTTCAGACCATCCTGAGTTCAAATGTCTTCAGAGGAAACAGGTAGAAACTCTGTAGATTACAGTAGTGAGAAGGGGGAGAAAGCACAGGAGAAGGAGAATGGGAAAAAGCTAAAGAAATCAGTGGGAGAACAGAATAGGAGATGAAAATGCAGTAAATATGGAGCACAGATTTAAAAAGCATAGTGCAAGTAATAAAGCAAAATAAACATAAAGACATTAAAAGGACATTAGAAAGGCATAAAAACTTGCAAGAAAAGCATAAGGAGGAAAGAGATTATGGAAAATGCAAGTCAAGCTGAAATTCAGAAATTATTCTGACATATGAAAGAGTTCGAACACCTCACCAGCGCTCCCCAGGTATAACTTTTATTCCTCTGTGAGGTGCCCACATTGCATGAAAAAGACAACCACGTGCAGATGGGCACAAGGCCACTTATACTGGATTACAGAGGAAATCTGTGACACTCCTCTAATACTGAATCTTAACCCATTACTGTATTTCTCTGTGTGCTTTTAATTCAGTACAAATGAAGCCCAGCTCTGACCTCAATCACAACAGTTACATTATCTACTTCAATGGCATTTTTCCTCATTTCCATCAACACTAGAGATTTCTAATTGTTCTCTGTTGAGCTCTTTTTCTGGACAGATATAGCTCAGGCAGCAAAACGAAGGAGAACAAGCTCTGCAGTGTAATATACTAAAGAGAACACTCCTGCACCTCCATCTCCAATTAGAGTGCTCTTGCCGAGGACCTTGTAATGGACTTACAGACAGCCAAAGTCAGGACTTTCACAGCACCCTGTGGGAGCTCAGATAGAAGCAATTATGGATCGATTGGGAAAACATGCAAAGATCACGTGCAAGACAACATAGCCACTATTATATCATTTGGCCCCAGAATGTGGTATGAATTCTCTCTTCTCTACCAACAGAGGCCTCTGAAATCAGAAAGTACACACAGGAACCCAGGGATTAAAACTGCTGAGCTGGTCCAGTTTTTGCAGCTGTTAATCCAGCAGAGGAACAGGAGAAAACATTTTGCACAACCTTCAAAATTCCCCTGGTAGCAGAGAGAGGGCAGGTCCAGATGCCTTGCATAAAATGAGTATTAACAACAGAATTTACTGTGCTTATATCCGTGTTGTTTTTCCCATTTCCTCATCCACCAATGCCTCTTGATCAAAGGAGGTTGAGTGGCTGCCAGCAGAAGGCTTGGCTGGGTCCCATGGTCCTGTAACATCAGTTTCTTGAGGAGAAGCTTATAATCATGGTGTTTTACCAGGATACAAGGCAACCATGACCCCTTCAAAAATGCCTTCTTCTTGCACCATATGGGGGCTCTCAGCAGCAGAGATATTTAGGAGCCTTTGTAAAACACAGATTGTGACTGAAAGATCCAGGATGCCTAAAAGGATTTTAATGTATCCATGCACCTGCAGCACAGTGCTGAGCCATGGACCTGAGGACCACAATGACCCTGCTCACCCTGCACAGCCACCATAACCCCAAAGTAACCTCAGAAGTCCTGCTCTGGCCCCAGGGGGAAATCGTGGCATGATTACCTGATATGCAATTTCTTCTTTGGCTTTTTGCTCAGCCTGGGGAAGAACTCTGCAAGGGCCAGCAGCATTCCTCCTCAGTGCCCCTCCATCTGCCTGGGAGGGCACAGAGAGGAAGGTGGACATGAGAGCACATGGACAAAGCTCTGGTTATTAAGGAAAACCCAAAGCAGACTGGCCTTAGCCTCAGGATTGCGTGTGTGGGTATGTCTGTATTTGTATCTGCACCTAAGGACCCACCAAGAGGAGGATAGCAAGGGGCCTGGACATTCATAAGCACTAATTAAGTAACACAAGATACCAGCATTTTTTTGACTCTTTGTTATTCTACTCTACCTGAGAAAATGATGGAAAAATGAAACTATGAAACTCGTCAAAACCTGCTAATGAAACAGTTTTTCTTTAGACTATGCTATTTTGTGAAAATAGAAGTGTATCCAACAGTTATTAATATCGTTTCGTATCTGAAACTATGTCTAATTCTCTGTTTCATTTTGATTAGAATCCTTTTTACACATTTCCAAAAACTGACATTTGCAAAAATGTCAATATTAAAATGTCCATATATCATTTTCTGAAATGTCTTGCATATTCCCACTTACTGAAATATTTTCCCCTCTACTATGTGCAGTGTTGCAGGGAATAGAAAAATAACGTAGATACCAGGCATCTGGAAGAACAGATGGTGGAATAATCCAGATGATGGGAGGAAAGGTGAGCAGCTCTTGTTCCCTTTCCACAGCTCAGTTCTGCAGGTGCCCTGCACTGCTGCAGGCCCTGTGTGGTGTGGGAAGGCTGTACAGTACAACCCCACATATGTTGGGGTACAACCCCACACCTGTTACAGTGTGAGATGTCCAGACAAAGCACAACTGCTCCGAAAAACTGAAGGGTCAGCAAGGACACCTTGTGTTGCCCACTCTTCCATCATCTCTAGGTCCAATCCATTCAATTTCTCAAATGTTTCTGGGAGAAGTCTAACCTTGCAAACTGGCCTGGGATGTGAAACCTAAGCTGAGTAGTTCCAAGATGTTCCCTTCCACTGAAAAAGACATTATTCTTTCCATTTCAGTAATACCTTTCTTAATGGAAAGTAACCTCACTTCCCCCTAAGAGCAGCCCTCCATAAAAAAGAAGTATTTGCACACAGTGCTCCAAAGATTACAAGAGATTTTCAATTTTAGCACAGGTTTTTGTTTATTTGTTTGTTTATTTGTGGAGGTGGATTTTATAAGTAGCAGTTTTGCTCTCTGACCAAGATTCACTCTTAAATGTCAGGACACAACCACAGAAGAAAACAATGTTTTAGAAAGTACTAATTCAATTCCTCTAAAAACCTGTGCAACATTATCTTAAGACAGAGAGTAAGTATAACCTAATGTAATCCAAAGTCTTAAAAAAGCCCTTTCTTTGCCATTAAGGGTGAAAAACAACATTTCAGTGTCATTCAGGGTTGTTTTTTCAAGATTCCCTGAGTGCTGAATACAGCTCCTTAAAACTCCTCCTATGGAGCAGGCAGGCATGAGCCAGCTGAAAGTCATCTGCAGCAATATTCTGTCCTGCTGCCTTATTTTTGTTCGAGTTTTGTGAGGCTGGTTTTTTTTAGCATGAGATTTCAACGGAACTGAAAATATCTCGTAGCACAAACTCTGCAGCATGCTGTGAGTAATTTACAGCTGCCAAAGCCATCTAAATCAAATCCCATGAGGGATTCTTCTTTCTTCAACCCATGCACGTTAGAAAACAAAAATGGCCAGCAGCCATTCTCCTTCTCCTCCTCCTCTTTCATTGAGCAGATTCCTGCAGCTGGAGCAGTGTCATTAGAAGCTGCACTTAAGGACTCCAGGACAGAACAGAAACACGGTGCAGCTTACAGCAAGCAGTTCAATTCATAAGAGTACCTTCACCTTTTATTTTATTTTTCTTTTTTCTTTTTTTTTTCTTTTTTTTTTTTTTTTTTTTTAAGTGAAGTGAGAGAATTTCGGAGGCAAACACTGTGGTCTGGATTCTGTGCACAGCAGAGTGGGCTGGCCATACAATTATTTGTAATTGCAGTTCATCTGACTGCATCCAAAGGCAGTCAGACATAAAATAGGATTTCATATCTAACCAATGTTCTGCCTGTACAGCACTTGGGATTGCATTTTTTAGGGAAAACACTCAGAATTCTAAAAAATACCATGCAAAGCAAATATACATGCAGAGCATTTCAGGTTTTCCTCCAAAAATACCACAGGCAGATTTGAAAAATGTATCCCTTGATTTATTCATTGAGGAAGTTGGTTTTGAAGAGGGTTTTTTTTTCCCTCATTTTTAGATTTTCAACATCTAAAGAGAAGCTTCACGACTATGAGGGCTAGGGCATACAAGGTGGGCAGTTCACCTTTTATAAAACACTGGAGAACACCTGGATGAAAAACAGAAAAAGACACAAAGTATTGGATTAAGTCCTTGGACATGTAGAAGACAGAGAAAACAACTGTTAGCCAGGCTGACAAAACACTGCTTGAGGTATTTACCAAATAGAAAGAGCAAATCAGAGTGGAAAATGAGAGAAAAGGAGCAATGCTATGAGAGATTTTCAGAAAGAGAAATTTGATTGCAAAGGGACTTGGTGAACTGTAAATGTCACATTTCTTTACTGGTGGCCAAAGATCCCCACCCAGTATTGTCACTGGCCTTGCTCAATGCAAAGGAGCCAAAGGGAGAAGACCCAGAACTGCGTGGGGCCCTGTGGAAATGCAGATGGAGGTGGCAAGGAGGCACCTTAACAGTGACATTGCTGCTCACAGGGCCTGCTCAGATGCTGTGTGGAGCAAAAGAGACTGTGGGGATGTGTGGAGAAGGTTCAAAGTGGTTCCCAGGGTTTTCTTCCCTCCACTCCTCCCAGCCCTACTGCTTGACCTGGCTGCTCAGACCAGGAACTGAAGTCTGGGTTTAGCTGCATATTTAGTCACTATACAGTAGTTATTCCAGATAGCTTTTCCTCCCATTAAATGCCACTTATAGCTCTTCTGTGAACACTGGCAAAACGTGTTGTGTTCTGAAAATCTATGTGGGCAACATACTGCATAACCTCGCTACTAATTCCTAGTTTCCTATTTTTTCCAGCGCCACAGTGTTTTCCCTAGCTCTAATGCAGTAGGCAGGCTCTCCTTTGATTTTTTGCCTCTTCTAGAGGACAGAAGGATTCCAGTGTTTTACTTTGTCTTGGAAGGCTGAAGGAGTGAAGCTGCCCTCCCTTTGTAGAGCAGTATGTGATAGTCCATTCACTTAACACTTCTTGTCCCCCACCAAAGCCTCAGAAAATGTGGGCTCATCTTTCGCTGCACAATGCAAATCTGTTAACATGAGATGCTGGCTGGGTTTCTGTGTGGGATGATTCCCATAACCAGGTCCTATGGTCTGCTCTACAACAAAATGCAAACTAGATTGGTTTGGGTTTTTTTAAAGAAACTTCTCATTGTCTTCTATGTCCCGCAGGCCAAAAGCAATTTTCTCCAACATTCTTTGTACCACCGCCTGCACAGTTTGTGGTAGAAGTTCATATATTTGTAAGGTCCTATTCAGAGATATTTTCAGCACACCAGAAAATGAAAAACATTTTAACAGATGAGGAAAAAATTAGCAACATATTAGCTAGAACTGACTTCCAATTTAGAGCCATCAGAATCCACTGCTATAGTTAGTACAGAAAATGTTTCCAGTTCAGCTTTGGGTTTGCTCAGTAATTCATTTCTACAAAGTCACTGTGACCTGAACTATGCCTTCCTGATATTTCCTTTATGCAGAAGCAGTTTTGCTCTTCAATCTCCCCACCCCCCAAGTTTCCACTATTTTTATGATTACATCATTTTTCTTTCCCTGATGACCATTTTTTTCATTGTGAAAACTTCTGTACAGTGGTTTTCAGGCCTCCTTTATCAGGACAGTTAATTGCCAAGTGCACTCTGCAGAATGTCTCATTTAACTTTCTCCCTCCAGCTCCATGCAGACTGAGTAGATTCCCATCTTGCTTGTATTAGCCCCTCTTTATCACCAGAAGCTTGCCTGGGTGTTGTCTGTGTTTGAACTTTTTCTTTGGCTTTTGAAAGATTCTATTAGAAAGAATTATTTAAGCAATGATACTAAGCAAGCCAGCACTAAACCTTACCATGACCTCTTCAAGCTAGGTAAAGGGTAAATTATTTCACTTCACCCTGAACAATCTTACTTTTCAAGACAATCTTAACAAAGATGAAAAAATATCCATGCTGCTTTAAAATTGCTACCTTTACAGGAATTCTTCAAGGCGCTATCTACACAAAGATATTCAGGAAAACTATACTAAACCAACAAAGCTGGTAATTTAAAGTGGATTTTCTAAAATGCTAAAAGGTACTCAAGAGGAAATCCCTACTGAGAATTGAGATGATGCTGACCTGATTTCATTTACTTAATTTCTAAAAAATAGATACCCAGGATTTTCATGTAAATTAGATAATGCTTTTTCAGGAGAAAAGCTCAGAAAATCCACTTGTTTCCCTATATTTCACTGTTCTGTGCAGATGCAAATGTATGTATATCCATATGCCCTGACACATATCCAGCTCAAACCAAAGAATGCAAGAGCAGCTCTGGTGCCACACATTTTCTCCTTCTCCAGTTCTTGCTTTCTCCTAGAAAAAGGGAAATGCTGCTGCATCTTCCCAAGTACCTTCCCATGCCACAGTAAAGGAATTGTGGGGCTGGATTCTGCCCACCAAAGCAGTGAGTTCATGGGACAAGCCTAGAGAAAACTTAAATGAACATGAGTTGGTGTTAATTTGTACCAAATCTGAGTGGAATGGAAATTTCTCTCTGCAAAATGTCCAGTTCTTATTCTAACCTACAGGCCTGCAGGAAAAGAAGGAGATTTCTGTTTTAGGATTAGAAATAATGGTGCTACCTATTTATTTATATGATGGGATATATGATATTTGATATGATACTATTTGCACAATTTGTGATATTTCACACAGTCACATGCCAACATTTTGAACCATAACTCTATTCTGTGTTTTATGCAAGTTTTGATCGTTTTACAGCAGACATACCTGCAAATCCTCTCTTCACTCATGATCTCTGCTACATGCACCATGCATTTTGCACTTAAATTTGTCTCCCTGGATTTGTGTTGCTACAAACAAAAATTCACCTTCAGTCTCCTATTCATTTGTTGGTATTTATGTTTTCTCTCTACACTGAGTAGTTGTAATTTTTCAGTCTCCCAGCCTCTGGAGCCTTGTTTGTCAAAAATTATTTAGGATGACCAATTTTTCTTTTTTTTTTGAGGGGTATTGAGCAGAAATTAACATGCATCCCTCAGGTGGTTGTGAATGTTCGCCCTATTTCTTTCTTTCCCCTGTTATTTTCTTTTCACACTGACCTAAAGAAAAGTTATCCCCTCCCACAAAAGTTTAAGTGTATGCAATTGTAGCAGTACCTTGATTCCCAGTTGTCGGTGGAAAGAGCAGGCTGAGGAAGAATTCAAACATATGGAAATGATGTTTTGTTCTGTGAACTGAGCAAACATCAGGATCTCCTCCAGAGACTGAAGATGGAGGCAGCACCCTGAAACACAACCGCAGTGGCCTGGTAGCCACCAAGCCAGGTCACAGGAGCACAGAGTGCAAGCCCTGTGTCTGCATGAATGACAGCGGGGCCGAGAACACCCCGGCCCGAAGCAGCTGCAATTCTAATGTTACAGCAAACTATCAGCACGCACCAAGGCTTCCTGAGAGCAGGTGGGAGTGCTTCCATCCACATAATCGCTTTCATAAAAATAGTTTGCTTGGTGGGGGCAGAAGATTAGCACTTTTTGTGGTCAACAGTTTAAGGGTCAAATTGTGTTCTCAAGCCTGACCTGAACGCTGATTAATAATCCGCGGGTATTTGTATTTCGAAACAATCCATTTCAGTGTCTCAACCCAATTTTGGAGTAAGGGTCCATAGGAACACAAAATAAGCAGGAAGCAACAGGCAAAGGATACAATTTTGACCTAGTTTTAAATTATCTGAATGAGTCAAGCCAAAACCAGCAAGAAAGTCTACATTAGTAAGTGCTAAAAGTATCAGGGATTTACAGGCATAACACTCTTCATCAGAAACCAGCAATAAATATTTGCTTGTAGCCTATAAAACTAAGAATGCTGAATTATTAAGATCAATGCGTTCAGATACATTAATATAAATACAGAATAACAATTACTCATGTCTAAGTCTCAGAAGTAAGACAGCAACATGTAAGAAAGCTGAAGAACTTTTTTATTTATTAGTAACAGAGGAGGAAGCTACATAAATTCAGATCAGCCCCCTAGGAGTAAGCACATTCAACTTGGCAGGCCAAGGCCACTTGTGCATAACAATTCTGAGAGACTTGGCTGAAGAGATCTCTGACCTGCTGTGATGGTCTTGAATGTTTGCTGGAAATGCAGGGGAACACTGAAAGGCTAGAGCAGTGTCAGTGCTAAGTGGATGGGATGAACAGAGGAGCTCTGCTGACAAGCCTTGGTATTTCTTCTGGGCAAGAAAAATGCAGAAGTCGGGAAGGGATCCCATTCATAAAAAAGCCCAAGAATAAAGATATAAATAAAGCCATACCATATATTTCAATGGAACATAAATCTTGTTAAACAGGACATACTAAAGCAGGCAAATGCAAAGTTGTGTATTTAGGAACAAAGACTGGGACCCAAACCAACAAACTGAGGCTTGTGTTTTGAACAGCAGTGTGCCTAAAAAGGGATAAGGTGTCACAGTGAGAAGAACACCATGGGAACTTCCAGTGTATTGCTCTGGAAAAAGCATGTAACTGTTTAAACTGGGGAGTACTGAGTGGGACTTGAGGTAGTTTAAATCTACGTTTTCAAAGCTTTTAAGGAAGACATACTACTACTGGACTGCTATGTATAGTCCTGTGCATATATTTTTAAAGGATGGTTAAAAGTTCAATGGGATAGAGCAAAATTACTTCTGATTTTGAGAAAAATGTGTTTCAAAGGGTGATGCAAGGAGCACTGCCTGCTTCATATTCATAAAGGAAGATAGGGTGAGTTTATTACAATGCAGGAATATGCTTACAGTAAAAACATGAAATATAAGACAATTCTTTCATTTCCTGGAGGAAGGCTTGACAAGAACCAATACAGGAAGCTGAAGCTCCTTTCTGAGGGAAAGAAGACACATGTTCCTAGCAGCAGGATATCTCCTGCTGCTGGTGGTGCTGAGTTCTGCTTCTGAATCTTTCAGGAGAAGCCTATGCGCTTTTCTAGAAGATATTCTTTAGCCAAATAATAAGTTGACTGAATAAGATATTGCAATCTTTGGTAGATGGAAAGGTAATGAGGCAATCTAAGAGTCTCTGGTCCTTAAACTCCATATATCTAAACTGCTGCTCCTTATCACAATTAGAAGGTTAACAGGTCTCCATGGATTTTCATCAATGTAAGCAAAAATGTTGTTATGCCAAAGACTATTCCTTACCCCACCAGGATATATAAATCTACAGGCATCTCAGGTGATCTCACTAAGAAATAACTCTTTTAGTCCTTGTGTTGATTCAACTTCAAGGCTTTTGTACTAAAGCATTCAAAAGGAAAAAGCTTTGTCTTTGGATAATGATGATTCTGATGATGACTTCAAGGGAGTTTCACCACCACTTTTCTGTGTGACCCTCTTAATATTTAAATAAATAAATAGAAGCTCAGTATATGTCTTTTCCCTATCATATGTCAGCAAATACAAAAACAGTGAATACCCTTTACATTGTAAAACAGAATACAAGCTGCTAATGTTATTCATTGGTAGAAAACTGTAAAACACTATAGCTAATCAGTGTAACATGAAGTAAATCCTATTAAGGCCACTAGGATGGCCTAGGATGGCTATCCAGCAGAAGGATATTCAGTCTATGCCTCTTGTGGTTTACAGCACATCCCTACTGCTAGTGGAAAAGTTGATCTGCAGTGTTAAAGTACAAATATTTGTGTTCATTTAAAAAAAGTCACTATTGGGAAAAAAATGTTATCAAAGCTAGAAAGCCAAAAGCACTCGCTAAGCTTCACTGCAAAGAGGATGCAGAGATCACAGAAGAGAGCAGTTAGTTGCCCTACTCAGCTGTTCTGAGCTTCAAAAGCAGAAGCGATTTGAAAATTTGAATCAGAAGTAAAGTTGAAAAAAAATAAAAAACAAAAAAAAAAAAAAAAAGAAAAAAAGGTAAAGCATAAAGCTACTTCCTTTTTCTCCAGTGAAGATGGGGCAGATGGGCCAAATTCCATAATGCCGAATTCCATCATTCCCTTTCACTTTCCCTGCCAGTGGCAGGAATTCAGAGGATCTCTGTTGACAGGAGAGGTATTATCAGCAGTACCATCTGCACCCACTTCCACACTAAACAGCTCTCCAATAGATGGATGTGACAGTAAATCTGCAGCAAAGCCTGTGAGAGTAATCTCATGTTTGCATTAGGTTCTGAATTCAGTTTCTTTGCTCGTTCCTTTTGCATCCTGGATTGTTAACTGTTCTGGCCTATCCTGCACACTCCTCTGTAGGCTCAAAAGGAAAGAACAGGGAGAGGTATTTCTGTTTGCACATTTGGCATGCCTTACATCTTGCAATGTTTATGGCTTTGATGTGACTTTTTAAGGAAAAGCTTATACTGCGCTTTGTGGGGGCAAATTTGCCACATTCTCCCACTTCATGATTTCAACCAAACTTACTCCAGAAGTTCTGGTTTTAATATCCCAATGCATTTTTTCAATTCAGAATCACAGAAAAATCAATACACAGGAAAGCAACACCCTCAGACTATACAGAGTTCCCCTGTTAAATTACCATCTTCAAGCCCTCTTGATCAGGTCTGATTTCCTCTTTAAAGCCCTTTAAAATCTCTTATGAGCCCTGGATATCATTGTAGAGCATATCCTGCTTTCAAACATGCTTTCACAACTGCTCCCAGTTTCCAGAGGCTTAATAACAAGCAGCACTTCCCCCGTCTGGGCAGCAGAAATCTCTCCAGCAAGGCAGGGTGCCTTCCTTGCCTTGACTTTCAAAGAGAGCAAAAGCTTTGGGGACACCCAAAGACTTCTGTGCTGCCAAGTTACCCTGGCTGGTGAGGCCCCCTCCATATGTAAGAAATAAAACTCCTGGTGGACACCATTGTCTTGGCAGTGGGTGCACAACATGCACGGCACCGTCTTGAACAGAACCATCTTGAACCTCGCCGCTCGGGTCTGGGCAGTGCTTTAAACCTTATCCCTCTTTTGATTTGAGTTACTCACACAGATTGGCAGGCAAACAGCTGCTTTTTGTGTAGGCTCTCAGGGATGATAGTAATTAACCCCCCTGGCCAGGCCAGCAGAGTTTTTAAGATAATGATGTCCTCCCTTCCCTGCTCTCCCAGCATCTCTCTGATGCAAATGCTCCCACTTTAATGATCAGCACCTTCTATTAAGGCAATTTCTGGTCACTTGAAGTTGCATTTGTGCTCCAAAGGACACAGGACACAGCAGTCCTTGGAGGCCCAGAAGGCTGGCAGTGAGTTATTTAAGACAGGAGAAATTCAGAATGGCGAAAGTTAATGAATGTTAGAGTAGTGGTATAGTACAGAGCACATAGCAAGATAGTAAAGTGAGGGTATCATGAAGCCTGAAAAGTTATCTGAAGTTTTGTCATCTCCTCTATTAATAAAAAGGGATACTGGCTATTGCAACAGGCAGCACTGAACTGTTTATGAAAGTATCAGCTAAAAGGACTAAAATAAAATCTTGCAAGTTTTGCTGTTGGAAAAGCAACAGCTGGAAAGTCAACAGAACAGGAGAACCAATTCAAATTATGTCTTTAACTGTTAAATGATTGACCAGCTTAGGTCAATGAGTTTTATAAGCAATTAATTATTTTTTTAAATTCATAACACATCTTGCAATTACAAGAAGCTCTTTTGCAAACCAACAATGAAAGCTTCTTGAGCTGCAATTTGAGAATATACACCATACTGCTTGTCAGGCTACCAGGAGAAGGGGTGGCAGTTTTATTAGTCAAATACCTCCTTTTCATCCTAAAAGCTTGGTTTTTGAAGATGGCAGATATATTCTGATCAAAGACTTCTAAAATGGTAACTTGAAAGAGTACATACTCTGTACTGTTCCACACAGGAACAATCTTCTTTCATATCACTTCCCCTTTTTTTAAGAATTTTCCATAAAGTTTAGGACAGAAGAGAAAATTGTAGTCAGTTCATGAATCCAGCCCTTGATAGAGGAAAGTGATCAGGATTTGCAGGTCAGTAGGTATTTTAAAGGTAGTCATCTTGTTAGATGCTGGTAATGTTCAAGAGGTGGTAAGGTCTTAACTTGGGGGATGCTCTTACTGTTGTCAATCACGTGATGCAAATTCAGGATGTGTGTCCTACCAGAGTTTTCTAAAAAAAAAGTCCAGTAAACTCACCAGGATAAGAAACCTCTGCAGGGTGCTTGAAAGGTGAGGGTAAA
Source organism: Melozone crissalis (assembly GCF_028551555.1). Taxonomy (NCBI): domain Eukaryota; kingdom Metazoa; phylum Chordata; class Aves; order Passeriformes; family Passerellidae; genus Melozone; species Melozone crissalis. The sequence continues at coordinate 13,964,497 of NW_026535786.1, read as the reverse complement.
TGGCAAAGGTACTGGTAAAGACTTCCATCTTAAAAAATCAAGAATCAGTGAAGAAAAGTCCTGGTGAATCCCTTTCAGTCTGAGATAAACAGAAAGTTACTTGAAGGTTTTGTTAAAATATGCATAAACTCACAGGGATTGGAGAGCTGGATTTCCTGCAAGTCTGTTAAACAGAACCAACTCAAAAATGCAGAAACCAAAGTATTATGTAAGGGAAAGCTGGTGGGCAGGCTTTTGAAAGCAGATAATATGGCAGTTTCTTCAAAAGAGACAGCGAAGGACATATGGTAACATGCTGAGAAGAGATGTTGGGTGATTTGAGACCAAAAGGTTTTATATATTGCTCAACTCTCCAAAAGCCAACAACTTTTAAACTCCTTTAGGGGCTTCTTTCCCACAGAACCACAAAATAAAAATAAAAATAAAAATAAATACATGCACATATACATATTTATATATACACTGAGAATTCTTGAATAACACACTTCAAAGGAGGAAGTGAGTACTATCATAGAAAGTCTGAATGTAAATAAGGCAGCAGGAACAGATGGGTTTATGACCAAATACAGTGTCCTTAGACTTATTTATCAAGATCATGCTCAATAAAACAGCATTTTCTGTTTGAGAGATAAATTAACTAAAATATTAAAACCCAGGAAATTTCAAAGCTTGCAAATTGTGTGTGTTGAGCTTCTTATCTCTGGATGCAGAAATAATTAAGCAACAGGACTTTATAGTCGTGGCAGAAACAATATGATTTTGAAGAAATGTCAAGGACTGGCACTTATGCCCTGTAAAGGTCCTACAGCTCATCTGTTTGTGGATTGCTGGATTGAATGTCTTCAAGGGGAAGACAGTTGATGAGGCCCTGCTGACAGCTGACAGCTGTTCATTTTGGCCATGAGAAATTAGGGAGAATTCTCAAAATTGAGCAAGTGAGGGGCAGATCAGAGACAGGACATGCAATAACTCTCTGGGAAGCACTGGGCATGGGATGCCTCATACTGCTCAGCTTCCACACTGAAAATTGTTAGATAAGAGAAAAGGAAGGTGTTAGATTCTGTGTTTTCAAATTAAAAAAAAAAAAAGCCCAGAAACTACAGTGGATTAAAGATTCAATTAAATACCTGCATGTCTCAAGTCCTCAGCAACTTTAAGAAATTAAGTAACAACAGAGATTTCTCAGATGGGCTAAAAAGAAATTGTGAAAAAGAACATGCTCTCTCACATTCTTTTCCCATTTCACCACATACTTGTGTGTGTACCAGACAGCACTTTAAAGACTTGAAAAGCTGTTGTCATTAATTTCATCTGGCAATAGACAGAGCCAAAAACAAACCGTTCCATACTATTAAGGCCTCCCACAATGGGAAATCTTACAGGGCTGAAAGGGTAGCACATTGTTACAGAGCTCAGCTGAAATAAGAAACTCAGCTGAAGGATGCTTTATACTTGAGGACAAAGCCATATTTGTAGACTAATACAGAATGAGAATGGTGGGAGAAAATTTCTGAGATGAGTACTGCATAAGAAAGGGATTAAGAAAGGAAAAAAAATTAAAATTAAAGCCACTTCTTTACTTGTCCTTCCCTGAGTATGTAGGAAAATACTCTTTTCCCTTCATCTTTCTCTCTTTACCATTTGGGTTAAAAATAAAGAATTCTTCACTCAATCCAATTAATATTTCTCCTTGCATTATGACAGCTGTCATCCATTTAGATTAACCCTGTTGTAGGTGGATATCAAACACTAAAAATTTGTACTAACAAATCAAGAAGTCCTCTCTTCTATCAGCAATAGCAATCAGCAGTAATCATATACAAGCTCTCATCTCACCTTTTTGCACTTTGGAGCAAGTGATGTGGATGAACTCAAGGAAAAATGGAATAGTTTCTAAAACACATGTAATTTTAAAGAGAAATAGATACCTCAGCATAGGGAACAAGAGAGATAATTCAACAGGGACCAAGCCCAAATTCCTATTCATGATATTTTTTATCAGTAATATTGATTCTTTACATATTGCACATACACTATTCACATGCTACTTTTCTTTAAATTTTTTACTCACTAGAATACTTCCATTGAGTGAAATGTATCATGTTAATGCTCTTGTGAATCTTGAATATCTTGTTTTGTACTTTCTGTGTGTTCCAGCTTTGTTTGGACTGGGGCTTTTCAGTTGTCTAAACGGAAAATCGTTTTTCATTTCGGTTTGGGTTTTTTTATTTATTTAATGGAAGGTAAATAGCTTAGGAAGGGCCTGGCCTCACAATCATGTGCCAAACAACATCTGGGGAGAATTATCAGAGTAATGTTCCTGTAGACAAGATAGTCTAAGAGAATGAGCATGGTGAGTTTTCTAGAGAAAAGTAAAGAAACAGATTCTGAAACAAAAGGGAGAAGCTGGGTACTTGGAGAAGAGATAATGAAAAATCAACTGAACAGAAAGTAGCTGAAAGCAGCCAGAAATAAGCAAGAAGGAGCAGGGTTGATGTACCCAGATAAAATGTTATTTCTTCCTGCTCAGGCAGATACATCCCTGGCAGAAAAGGTATCTCTATACAGACTTTTCTCTATGCTTTTCATCCCAGTTTGCTTCTCTGCAAAGTCCAGAGTGACCAGGAGAAATCCTTCAGTGTCTTGACAGGCCAAGGAAGCAAAAAGCTATAGATGTGTGAGATCAAATTCAAGCCCTGAGCCCGTGCCTCAAGCGCTTGTAGATTACTGACAGGCAGTCACTGGCACACAGCAAAGGTGCAGACCACTCTGACCTCTCTATGGTTTGCACTGTGCAATTCTTACCTTTATTGAAAAAAGTAAAAGGAATTTATCTCAGATTACACAGACAATGCTTATCTCACTGGTGTTCTGCCCAATTGGCTACTGTACTCATGCTTCTGTCTTGCTGGGTCAGCCTCACATAGTATCAACAAGGGAAAATTCACTCAGGCCACTGGAACTCATTTATACCCACAAGAATGTGGATTTTGACTTTTTCCCCCCTCCTTTATGCTACTTCCCCTTTACAGTAATTTTTAAAGGTTTTTTCCTGTAATGTTCCAGGGCTTCATGTGCCTGATACTGCAAAGGCAGATACAACTAACTTCAAAGGCCAGTCCAACTGCAGTCATGGCTTGCATGGAATGGGTTTGGCCTGCTGAGCTCATGAAAGCAAAGCTTCATCTGTTTTGTGGATTGGGCTCTTGACCTGCCATAAAAATAAATGCTATCTTCTCCCTTTATTAAATGGTAGGCTGTTTCTTGTTACTACTGTGGTATACTCGTCTCTTCCATATGCCTGTCATTAAAAATAATAAATTGGGTTCCCTTATCTCATGGAGATCTCTTCTTTTGCCCTCCTGTTTTGGTCTCCTGTTCATTTCCACACAGTCTTGCTGGCAGACTCACACAGTTTAGATTAAAACAAAATGCAGCAGCATTTCCCCCTGACAGCAGACACAGGCAGTTCACACCTTCATCTGATGTTCCGCTTAACCAACTCTGAATGCACAAGGGAAGCAAGACAAAAAATCCTACGCAGTATAAGAGGAATTCAATTTGTGTACAAAGATTGTATTCCCACTATACTTCAGCATTGTTGAAACATTAATTGATTGTTTATTGTGCTGCCATTTTGTGTTAGTCTTTGTTAATTGATTCTGTGTGTATTTTTCCCGCACCATGAAACTGCAAGTCTATTGTGTGCCTTGCAATAGCTGACCAGGACCTTGAGTATTTTAGAGATTGAACGCTTTAATTTTAGCAATGTTGCTGATAAGTTATCCATTTTCACTAATATATTCAGCTCATTCACTTCATTACATGCCGCTGACACTTAATAACAGTCTCAGTCCTCCAGACTGTGTTCCTCATGCTTCCTCCAGTGAGCGATGCACTTCCCTGTGATTGCACCTCAAAACACAGAATGATTTTTTCTGCCTAGCTCTTCAGCAGGTTATTGCATCAAAATCAGCAAATCTCTTTCTATATTTAAACTAACTACAGTAATTTTGTTTAGTGAAGAATGAGACTTCACAGGTTTTGTTGCACCAGAAATGCACCTTGTCCTGTCGCACTCCAAGCACCTAAAACAGCCCACTGATTTTACACTGTTAACATCCATTGCAAAGGGTACTCACATCCTTTTTTCTGGATAAGAAATCATCCAAAGGCACTTCATTAGTCCTAAATTATTCTTCTGTGAAAAAGGTAATTTTTAAAGCCCTTCATTTCTCTCTCTTAGAAAAAGCTCAGTTTGTTGCATCTCTGATTACTTTTTTCATTAAAGCACCATCAAAATATGAAAAGTAAAGCCCCTCAAGAGATACTACTGCTCACTGTGATCACCTTTTTCTTTCATTCTAGCCACTACATGATATTTTCTTGTCAGGAATTACATTGTGTCTGAAGTTCTACTAGTGTAACACATGAAGATGTGCGGAGAAGTTGTGCTGATGAACATGATGTGAATTCATTAGAATGAATATGTCTCCAGGGATATGTCTCAACCATACCATGGCCACTTAGGCTCTTTGAAATAAAAGAACAACTAATGGACCAAACCATATGACACTGCTCAGTGGTTTTCCCTTACAATCAACTAAAAATTTGCCAGACTGCAAAGCTAACATTTATTCACTACTTTCATTTTCACATATCATTTTCCTGCTCACAGCTCTACTTGTGTGTGTTTTCAGAGTGTTTCATACATGACCCCTAAGTTTGGTTCCATTACAATCCAGTATAAGCACTGCTCCTATTAATTGTAATCCAGCTGCCATTAGCTGTAATATGCATAGAAGCTGGCCAAGTCACAATTACATGGAGAGTCATTTGGAAAAAGTATAAATTAACTTTATCAGTGGTTTTAGCTCTGTTTATATTGAATTCATCTGCTGAGCATCTCTTTACATTCCCTCCATGGCATTTCCATGCATTGTTCCAACCTCTCCCCAGTGTTCAGCTCGAAGGACAATGGGAGAAAGTAGTTCCACATTTCCATCTATCTGTGCACAAACAGGCTCAGCCTGTGCATTCTTTCTTTTCTTATTTTTACCCCCCAAAAGAGCTCCCAGGGCAGAAAAGGAATGCGGAATCAGGCCTGTCCATAGTTGTGTGTTCCCCAGCATCCCACAGAGGGATGTTGTTGCTATTATTTTAATAGCAGATCTCTGCTGTTGTTTCTATTTTAATGGCAGATTTTAAAGCTTCCGCTGACATTGGTACAGACCCTGAAGCTCAGCTAGAGAGTCAGAGGTGGTGAGCAGATGGTGATACAAAGGAGGAATGCTGTATCTATAAATATTCTGACGAAATTCATATCCAGTGTTCCACACAAGAGCCAACCAACTATACTGAACTCTGAATATGGGTTTTAATTATTCTTATGTGGTAAATGGGCTCTTAATCTGGGTTCCCTAACAGGCAAATCTCTGCTCAGAGAGTGCAACTATTTATGTCAAACCACTGAAAAAAATATGAAAGGTTAATTGTGTATTAACTATCATTTTAAAATGTTACTATTTACCAAATAAGGGGTAACATTTCATTCTGAGTTGTCAGGGCTTCTAAAAGAGCCCAAGAAACAGGACAGTAGCTGAGGCACAGCAATGAAATGCTTCTGGATAGTTTTCCATAGTCAGAATTAAAGTAATGTTTCAGTACATGAGTTGAATGTGCAGCAACTCAAATCTCCTTCAGGAAAAATGAAGTGCAACATCCTTTAAACCAAGGTGCCAAACACTACAAACCACCCTATGGATTATGTGAATCTGCAGTCTCTAAACCAGCTGTTTTGAGGTTTGATGGTCTATTTACACTTTCAGGCAGTAATTTGTATCTAATGGTGATATACTGAAATTTGTTAGCTACCTCCTTATATGTATTTTGGGAAAGGAGAGGAAATGTTGTTTAAAAAACTTTTATTGGGAACAAAGGGTTACAGAGAATCAGCACCTCTTTACAGCATGTGTATAAACTCTATGCAGTTGGGTTTGTTTCCTGAAGTGGCACTCAGATCTGAAAGTTGAAGAATGAAGCTATACAAATGACAAAAAAAGGGTGAAATTGTGGAAAATTATTTTTTCACCATCTATTCATAAGCACATAAAATAACTCTAGCTTAAAGCAGCTCTTTTGAACATTGGGTTGTAAAATAAGCAGACAGATTGCCTGTCTACATAGCAAATATTTTAGCTGTATTTCTTAGGAATTTAGCCCACAGAAGGCCATCAGTTGGTAAATTTTCCTTTTCTCCTTAATGTTCTCACCCACTGGTCCAAACTGACTCACTGGTCAGGTTCTAACAGCTTTGACAGAAGGATAGCAGTGTGAAATTAATTACAATACTACACATTTTGTGAAAATCAAAAACAAATTAGCACCTTCACTGAAGAGGCTCTCTTGACTACTTGCTCTGTGTGCTGAGCCCAGGAGAACATCCTCAGACAGGATCCAGATGGAGAAAACATTCGCCTGCACCTGGGATGCTGTGAGATGTTCAGGGAAATGTATGGGAGCTGAAAATGTTGGTGAACAACAGATAGAGTCATTGAGGAAGAGGCAGGAAGAACTAACATTTCTGGTGGCATCAGAATATGATGCAAATCATTTGTCCAGCTGCTTTTTTTGCTTGAAACAAGCAAGAGGCTTGTTTCTTTCACAGAAACCCCCTTTAGAAGTCTTCAAGGGTTCAGGGCCCAGGGGAAGAACAAAACCAGGGTTTTGGGGTGGAAAATGCTTATGAAATCTTCCTGAAGTGCTGATATGTGCTTGTTCATATTTTGTTTTACAAAATCTAAATAATGCCATCTTGCCTGTGCTCTGTGAACAGCTTTCAGTAAAATAGCTGCACCAGCATGCAAGAGGTCAGAACAAGAAATAAAAATCACCTCTCTTCTACATAACTTTCCTGCAACTGAAGTCCAAAAACTGAGTAACAGCAAAACACCTTTGCCCAAATTTTACCACTGGTTGTTAGCCAGAAAAAAAAGAAAGAAAGATAATTTCTCACCTAACAGCTCAATGTTCTATCATTCCCACTCTCCATGTTGAGTCTAACAGCTGTTTGTGCAGTGATTTTTTACCAAGCTCTGTAAGATGACAGCAGCTTTGCAGTCCATCTCAGCCACCTCTAGCACAAGGTGAAGTAGCCTGTTATGGCTAGGCTACATTTTTAAATTATGCTTGTGCATGTCATTACTATAGTTTAAAACTTGACATACTTCTGAAGGCATGTAAATAATTGAAGCACACTTCCCCCCCACCCCCCACCATGCATTTTCAAATGCAGTTTAGGCTCTTAGGTCCAAGTAAATGCCTGAATTGCATCTGATGTATTTTGCAGCTCCCAGGGACTTCAGTGAGACTATTTTTCTGAATAAGGCCATATAAGGGGTCACAATTTAATTTTGTTCAACATTCTGTCTTCTGTTGACACCATACAAGGTAGCTTAATAAGTGCTGCAATTTCTGAATGGACTTACCTAAAATTCCAGCATCAGAACTGCTAAATGTGCAAAACAAGATCATGCATGAGGGAAATAAAATCAAAGTCCCGCTGGAGTTCCATGACAAGAAACAAAAGGACTTGACAGTTTCACATTGAAATGAAAATATAGGATGAAAATAAAGAACCTGATTCCTCACCTCACAACTGAAATAATTTCAATATATACTATTTTAATATATATATTTCTGCTTAAAACTATGTACTTATAAGGTGAAATATTACATTCTTCTCCGAAGGGACTGTCCCTTACTAAAGTTACACATCACATCTAACACATCTATAATTGAAGTATTAAAGAAATATACTTCACTCCATAGTCTCTATTGCTTATTTTGTGCCACAGACAAAACTCTGTGCAGTTTCCATTTCCCCTACAATTAGGCACTGCTCCTACAAACACATAAGTGTGAGCTCACCTTTCCTGCTGGGAGGGATTTGGATGGGAGACCCACTGCAATGAAGGACATGAATACATTTTGGCAGGATCAGAGCCTCAGATAGCAAGGAGGAAACAGGCTAACAGAAACCACCTTTGCAAACACAAGAAAGGGAACGATCCCATGAACAGAAATTAAAGTCTCATACACTTTTAAGTGCATAGACAGAGTATTTAAAAGGAGGAGAAACTGGAAGGCATCAGAACTGATCTCTTTTTGTTTAAATCCAAGGAGAGAGTGTCCCTTTAAGGACTTATGGCCTGGCACAGCCCAGGGCTTGCTTCGTTTGGCATTGACTGAGCTAATGTTTTCATTTGCCAAGAGATTCAGTGACTGAAAGTGCAGCTTTTTTTTCCTCACAGCTGTTTGCTCGCACATTATCAAATATTTTCCTCCAGCATTTGCTCTTGCTCATGGGATGTAAATGATGCAGGAATTTCGGCTGCTCTGCTTCAGTTTAGCAGAGTGATAATCTTAGGCAAACGCTTGCAATCTGTCTTTCATTAAGAGAGTTTTTTGCACTTCTGTTTAACACAGCGAATTTTTTGAATTGCCCCTTAAAAGAAGATTTCACATCCACTTTTGCCTGAAGGGAAACCTGTGCTGCCCCAAATATATCCGCTGGAAAAGGGGGAATGCTCTTCTTGAGTGATTCTCACCCAAGACAGCAGGCAGTTCTACCTCCAAGTCCTGAACATCACCTACTTGCTGCAAATTTAATTGGACAAATCTATGCACAAAACAATCCTTCTCCCATTAAAAAGCAAGGGCCTTTTTTTGCTGCCTGCTCTATACAAAAACATGTTTGAAAATTCCATTGTAAAATGAAAGTAGTTTTCACTACAAAATACATTAAACCTCTCTTGCAAATTCTCTTCTTTTTAGCCATCAAATGTAAAACTAGAATCTAGCACTTGTTGCCATAAAAAAAAATTAAGTCCAAAATGGGAATGGAGAAAAATGGTATTTCTAAAATACCTAAGATATATTAAATGTTTAAATACAGTGTTTTAATGTCCCTAGAAAAAAGATTATACTACATTCTTATACAAAAACCATATCAAAAATACTAATATTATATGAAATATATATTATATATATGAAACAATACTTTAATTTATATATAATATATACGTGTACATATTATAGATCTATCTAGAGAGGGAGAGACTTGTACATGCACATGATGTAGACAAAGTATATAGCAAGTAAAATGAGATTCAAACTCTCTCCAATATTAAACAGTCACTTTTTCTGTGTTGGTAAGAGTAGCAGGAATGTCTTCACTGAAAAAATAAATCTTCAGTTCTTAAAAAAAATCTGAGAACAAAAGCAAAAACTGAGAAGGAGAACTACATGCACCAAAAATGGGGAATATTAAAGTCATTGTCACTGTTATGCTTTTGTTTAAATGCAGAAAATGGGTGGGCTAGAGTTCTTAGTTGCTTCCTGAATTTGGCCCCAAATAAGCATCTAAAGACTCTTCTGAAGAAAAACATACAAACATTTTATAATAACTTTTGAAAGTCATGTCCTCATAAAAAACCAACCTTTTTTATCTGTCTCAGGGTAGTCAAAATATAATTGAAGAAAAGGAAAATGTTAGATCTCCAGTTTGGCAAATCCCTTTTTCAAGGAACTCAATCACTGACTTAGTCCTGTTCTTTCCTTATTAAATCAGGATGCATTTTGAGCCAACAATTTGAACTGGGAATCCTGATATGTTTAATTGCTCTACAAACTCTGCAAACTGAGCCTCAAGCTTCAGATTCCTCTACCCTCACAAAGGAGAAATTATTGCTTCTATTCCTCTGTTTGTTGTTAAGATATATAAGAGTAAAGGAGCTTTTCCACAGTACCTTAGACAAAGAAGAAACATAGTTCAGGAATTTCTGGGGTTTTTTCTCACAAAATGTCCCTTCATAAATGGTTATCTCGACTGAAATTCATTGTGTACTGAAAAAATAAACCAAAAAACTTCACAACCTCTGTTCTATTTCACAAAACTCTATTTTTATTATTTCTTCATTCTTCATTTAGGGTTTTGCCTGTACTGAGATCTGATTTCCTTCTCAAATATCATTGACCATTCTTTGGAATTTATTATTAAATTATATCAAACTCAGACCACAAGTAAAATAATGACAAATCCTGGTTGAAGTCCCCTTATGACAGAGATATCAGGGAAGGGTTAGGAGCGTTTGGCCTGCTGTGCTAAAGGGGCAATTCTGGCACATGCAATGAAGATCACATTTAGTGTGTACACAGGAAAAAAACTCAGCCAAGCACAGTGTGAAGAGCTGGTGTGAATGTTGTCTCATGAAAGGGGGGTGACTGACCAGCAACACCTTCAGAATATTGCTCTTTGTACACTGCAGTGTCCTGAGGCCCTGGATGGGACCTGGTGCTCTGCTGTGCTGTGAAATGTGAGCAAAGGGCAGCCCTGGGCTGTCCCCAGGAGCCGCCAGCCCAGGTACGTGCAGAGAGCCAAGTGCCACCCATGAATCTCCTCCTGCTTTGGGGACACAGCTGGGCACACACCTTGACTCACGGGACGGAAGTCACGACTCAGACAGGTCAAAAATAATACAACTGTGAATGTGGAATGAAGAAAAAAAGGAAGCAGAAATGGGTGGGGAAAAGACTGAAAAATAAATGCTTATTTTTCAGGGAAAAAATGCAGAACAAATATTATACACTTCATTAGATGACCATAATAATAAGCTTTTTCTTCCCGTTTGTCTACACAGCAAACATAATTGTAAATGGTACAGCAAATAGCCACTGTCTGAGACACAATTATTTATATTTTAATTCATGACTGTCAAGCATCCTCATGAATGCTCAGTAATTCTTTGAATATTCACAAATGAAATGATTGAGGGTCAGTTCACAAACACATATTCTCATTCAACTGCAAATAATTGCAACAAGAAACCTTTGCTGCTATACATAATTCTTCATTTAAATTCGGGGGTCCTAGCCAGAATGGCATTTCAAAAAACTACTGCTGCTGTGCAGAAAAGCTGGTCCCTCCTCATTCCAGCCGTGTCCCCAGGAAAAACACACAAATAAACAATATAACAAAGTACAAATTTGGCATAGAGGGGGAAGACTAAATTATCTGAAGTACTTGATTATTATAAATTTAGTTTAATTATGACCTTAACAATCAGAAATGTGCTATGTGTAATTTAATTAGCAATTAGAAATTGCCTCTAGGTATACCTATGGAATAAATAACTACACTCACTGCGATAATGTTTAACATATTCTCTCTGGCACATAAAAAAACTTCTGTATGTTGATAATTTAAATATCAATACTATCAAGCGCTGAAATATATTATGTTTATATTCAATGGAAATCCATAATATTCAGCCAATGCAACTGCACAATAAAATAGACTGAACCCCATGTGTAACATCTATTGATTATAAAAAGGACAAAGACGTGAATAAAGTAGCAAAAGTTGCAAACAGGATTTTAAATATTATTCTAAAACTCCTGTGAAGCTGACTCTTAGAGAAATTATTTCCTCTAGGAGATTATTTTTAATTTTTTCCTGAAATTCCTAATGTTTTGCATTAAACCATGGAGGAACAAAGATCATGGGAAGAAATCCTGCTCTTTTTCATGACAGCTTCTACTTAACTGAGAGGTCTTCCCTTTCCTCTCTCTTACATATCTGAAGTACAGCAAATTATTACATTTACTCATATAATGTCCTAAGTTGTCTTCAGAAACCATTATGAATAGTGTATTTCATCTATAGGAACCATGCTATTCATTATTCTGGGGAAAAAAAAATAAAAACAACACAGGAAGGTACCCAGATGCAGGGAGAAAGCCTGAAAATAGTTTCTAATTTCTCCTCATGCTGAGAGCAGCTGGTGGGTAGGAAATGAAGCCCTGAACTTCTCCCTTTCCCACCTCATGCTCCTCTTCCTTCCCAACAGTGATCCCTCTCTGTTTTCTATCAGTTTTCTGGTTTTCTACTCCTTTGCCACTGTTAACTCATCTCTTCCTGATTTCAGCATCATTTCATTCCCAGGAGGATACTGTACACCCATGACACAACATGGACACAACATGAACACAACAGTGGCTCTCTTCATCCCCTGGTGCATTGCATCCCTTGTCCCAGCCAAGTGAGCCGCTCAGAAGGATTCAGGACACCCAGCCCTCATCCAGCCAAGCTCCAGCACTATTATTCTTGATTTGCTGTTTTTCTGTCATTTCTCAGACCAAGGACAAGCCAGCACCCACAGAAGCCCGTGGACACTCCAGAGCTCCAGGTGTCTGAGAGCACAACCAGGAGCAGGGCATCTGGCACTGCAACAGAACAGAGACAAAAAATGCCCCAGACATTTTCCATCCCCCTTTGGGGCTGAACTGCTTTTCTATGGCAGTCTGTGACCACACTGGATTACTTTCTTATGTGCCCTGTATGTGCTCAATCCAACCTCTTTTCATTTTCTTCTACATCAATTATTCCAGCCTTGCCCTGGATGAATGATGCTCAGCACCTTAATGTAACTTGAGCAAATGCTCTTAATAACCAGCCAATTCACTATTGAATCTTTCATTCTGAGAAGCAGACTGAGGTGGTTTTTTTTTTTTTTTTTTGTCCTGAAGTTGCATTTTATGGCTATATTTTCACGAAAGCTATTAATTATTGTCCAGTTCTGTAACAGCACACTGCTAGGCACTTCCACAGCTGCCCTCCCTTTCCCCAGCTCAGGCACAATTTCCTGAGTGATGGAGCACACAGAATTGCACTGTACAGAATAATCCAGGGAGTCTCTAATGAGGCAGCGTGGGCTTTCAGCGTCACAGGACCTGCGTAGCAGCACTGCGATGTTGCAGTTTATGTGGTAACACTCCAAGCCCTGGAGTGAATAATGTGACTGCCTTGCCACTAGGCACTTAGAGACTTTGCTAGGCTTGTTTGATGGTAAGTGAAAACTTTTTTTTTTTATTTGCTCCAAAGAGCTTGGCACAGGAAACCCCTAAATCCTACGATAATAAATCTTCTATTTATCTTTTAAATTCCAGAGCAAAATAAAAACCATTAAGCACCCACAGCCGTGGACTGAATTCTGTATTTTCATAGCTTGCTGCAATCTTCTGACATAAAAAGATTAAGCTTTATGAAGCAAAAAAATAACTCTTCAGTGTAAAAATAACAGCCTTGTTGCCTTGTATGGAGCACTGAATTCTTGTATTACACTACTAAATGTTATTTAGTTGTGGCAGGAGTACTTAGAAATGGCAGGAATACTTAGAAATTGCAAAGACAGGCACAATCCAGAAACCTGCAGCAGATCCAACCTGATTGTTTTCACTCTATCAGGCATTTGCACTTAATCTGAAGAGCAAACATGATCCAGCTATAGCATAGAATGATCACCCAGGTATTAAACTCACTGTAATGACTATTAAACTCCTACAGACTGACATGGTATTGAAGAAGAAGAAGAAGAAAAAGGAATCCCCCCAAATTATTTCAATCCCAGCTGTTGCACTGAGGAGTAGCCTACTTTCTGCTATCACAGCCTGTTTAGGGTGTCTCAGAGCAGAAATCAAGGGAGAGGTTAAGATCTCCATGGCAATTACACATTCTTAACACCACTGAAAATAAGGTCACAGAAGTTGCACCCTTGAAAATCAGCACCATATAATTCTTTCAAGTGCAGATACTCGGCATGGCAAAGAATCAGGCCCTCCTTTAGCAGTGCTTCCACACAGCCTTCACACTAGGATGCATCAACCAAAGATTTAGTATTACCAGTCCCAATTCCTGCACAAATTAAGGCAGCAGCAGAGTCCAGCACAACCTGAAGGCTGAAGTTTGCTTTTAAAAAAGCCAGTGGGAATGTTTCCATTAAGTCTGAGCGGGTATAAGGTCTGCTTCCACTGTTTTTTCACCCTGGTGAGACAGGCTGCCTAATGCACAATTAAAATTCATTTGCATTTTTTCTGCGCAAAGTGCAAAGCTGAAAGAGGGTGCTGACAGGGCAGAACCAGGATAATTTCTTGAACAAAGAAAGTGATTCTTGTAAAAGTCATTAAATGTGTTTACAATAGCACCTATGAGCATTTAATAATTGACCTTTCAATAGGATCCTTAGAGCAGGATAGGAAAATCCAGTATGGCGATTAGGTCAAAAATAAAAAATCTATCTGTGAATCTCCATGTAGTCCCAAGCTTCCTTCTTCCTCACTAAACTCAGCCTTACAGAACTGATCTACAGGCATTTCAGGGGTAAACCAAGAAGAACCTATTTTTAAAGCCTCCCTACACATCATATGCAACCTACATTTCTAAATGTTACAACATGCTCTCGTATTTTCTCTGCATAGGCATCCACACTGATGCTGGCATCATAAGAAAGCAGCACTTCTGATATCTTACTTATGGATATTGCTATTACTAGAGCAGTTTTTTAAGAAGTCTGTGATGCACAGTTCTTCACTCTTATTAAAAGCAAAGACACTTCAATGTCTTAAATTTCTCCTTGGTTTTGGGGGAGATTTCTGATCAGGGAGTTCTCTATTTCTTGAAGCTCCTAAAAGCTGAAGCTCGGGTTTGTTAATTCATTGGTCATGGAAAAATGTCAGTGTTAGCCAAGAGTGCATCCAGCCCCTGAGTGAAGTCAAAGAACTGTAAGTCATTCATAACTATTCTGTGTGCCCTGGCCCACTGATTTTAAAACAATTTTTGCTGTGGCTGCATTCATATAAATGTGCTGATTATTAATATTATTTGTGTCAGCTTTTAATCAGTTGGTTAAGTACTCTTTAGAAACTCTAAATTGATTCTTTCAAAGGTGGTCTGCAATAATTTCTTCCCAAGCTCCTTTCCAAGAGCTACACATGTGGACATAGTTGGAAATGTCCATTTAACAATACTGGAAGATTTCTTTCCCAAAAAGCAAAAGCCTTGAGAAGAATGAACAGGTGCAGTGGCAGTGAAGTGAAGCCATCCACTATGACAGGCACTGAGTTCTATCCTGCAACTGAACTCCTTTTTTAATTTTATATATATAATCAACCAAGAAAATCCAGCTTAGAAGAAATTAAAATTTCATTAAATCCTGCAGAATTTGCCAAAGACCTTTGGCTTCTAGAAAAAGAAAAAATGGGAAGCAATTTTGAGCGTCCAAATGCTTGGTTTGAGTATTATATAAATAAAAATGCCTTATTCTTTATTTGTCAATTCATTCTGTGACCTATTTTAAAACTACTTTTTAATTAATCAAAACAAGGAGGCTTGGGATCTATTTCTAAAATGGTTGCACAACTTAAAATCATTGGGTAGTTTGATGACACAAAAATAAATACTTAAAGACTGGCCAAACCCTAAGTTTTCCTGATTCTCCATAAAACAAAATTTTTAAAAGATGTTACTAAACTAAATCTAAGTGAATCCTCACCATCTTCACTTTTTTTTTCTCCAAAATGAAAATCCTCCTCAGACTGCCTCCATTGCTGTGAATCAGCATGTGCTGCCCCAAGCCACTCGTGAGGTGATCCCTCCCCTCTGACAGCTGCACTTGCACACACTCAGCAAACAGTGGAGAGCCACAGGGGTCTGACTCAGACCATCCTCTCACCATCTTCACAACACTCTCAGATCAATAGCTCAATTAGGCAAAGGGTATATGGAAATATTATTGCAAATATTACTGTAACAAGTGCTTTTATCACTTGTGGGATTGATTTACTGATTCATTGTTTTCTGAACTTGAAGAATATGCAATTAAAAGATGCCCCCAGGATGCAAATTGCTACTAGAATTTCAATTGGCACACGTTTCTTCTCGGTTTCAAAAATTCTCAATGTGCTTGCAAAGATATTTCAATTTAATTTTGCCATACCAGGATGTTATCTCTCCCTAACACTTCTCACCAGAGCACACTACAGCTTTTAACACAGGAAATGCAAGGGGGTTGTATTTTGAGACAGCAGATGTTTCACAGGTGTAAAAGTTGCAGTCATGTCCTATTTTCAACAATACTGGAAATAAGCAGCAGAAAGCTGCACCTTTGGGGGTTTTTCCCTCTGGAAAAAAAGGCTCAGCATTGCCGCACTGTACCCTCTATCTGAGGAAACTGTAGTTCGAGTAAAAGGCTATGGAAGCAAAATCTTTCAACGTCCTGCTATGCAGAGCTGCTCTGGATCAGGAACTGGAGAACTGGGAAGATCCCACTTGCCTGCATTTTCCCTGCACCCAGGTGCCCACGGCTGCTCTTCCCAAAGGAGCCACACAGCTCCCGGGCTGACAGGCACTACCCACATGTCTGTATACCCACGATGCCTTTTCTGCCAGGATTTTAACAGAAGGTCCCATCCCATTACTGCCAACTAATTGCACTGTTTGAGATGATATCAGAGAGCTAAGAATTAGCACAAAATCCCGAAACTCCATCAACGGGCATTAGCATGTTCAGCCTCTCTGGGAAAATCTTTTGATCTCTGGAACATTGTCAAGTTTAGAAAATTAAAGTTTCTTTCACTGAATTTGATTTTGCATCACCAGGGTAAACTATAGATCTCAATATGGACACTTGGGGTGATTTAAATCACACCTGAACGGATTTTACTTATTTTACAGAAAAGGACAATGTAAATGCCATTTGATCGTGTCTTAATATATTCAGGGATTTTTTTCAGTACTCTCAGACTGGTTTTAGTGCATTATTTAAACTATTTTAACCTTATTAATCTAGACCAGAAGGCAGAAAAAAAATACTCTGAAAAAAAAGAAATGTTGGTCTTTGAAGATCTAAGACTGCAAGCAAAGATTGGTTCAGGAATCCAACGGATTACAAAAGGAACTGTGTGAATAGAAGTGACTCAAATGGCACCGACTGTGCTGTAAAACAATGGAAATGCTCTTTCCTGAATGCAGTGCTCTTGGAAGGCATCTTTCAGCTTTTCCATCTGAGAAAAGCATCAGTTTTCCTTAAAGACAGATACGGATAAAACAGGACACTTCTGCCTGAGGAGAGGCTAGCTGGACTGATATTTGATATAAGTGCTTGGTCCCAAATGGGAGGAGGGAGAAGTGATTGATGGTTCGTAAGGAATTACTTGACTTTTGCTTGTAACAGAAGCTTTTTGGATTTTCCCAAAGTTCTTGTCGAAGACAAGAAACATCTTTTGAAACAGCAACTTTCCCCTTACCAGCAGATGGGATAAACCTGCATAAAAAATGCTGCAGCTTTAAAATACATATAAAAGAAAGGAAGAAATTGCTGGTTTTCCCAGTGCTCTGCTCTTTAAGAGGCTCTTTAAGGTTTGCCTCTATTATTCTATTACCTGCCTTCTTAATACAGTGTAATTTGCCTCCCTGCAGGAGGAGTTTCACAGACCCAGCAGCAGGAGTTCCCCAGTTCCGTAAGGCACATATTACCACAGGAACAAATCCTTCTCACTCTCTGTCTCCTCAGGCTCCAAGGTCAGAGGTGCATGAACTTGACTGAGACAGCCCTTTCCCGAGCCCCCACAGGGCTCGGCTCTCCTGGCTCTCATCTGGACATCTCCATCTGCCTCCTGCAATTGTCTCCTCTGGGGAAGATGAGAGTGTTAGCTCTGCTGCTGGGGTATGGGGATATTAGAGATATTAGGGGAGGGATTATGGGGACAGAGATATTAGGAGGGGCAGATTTTTGCATTTCCTTCCATCGTGTACACAAGGGAGCAACGGAACTGAGCTCCCTATCCATCTTAAAGAGGCAAACTGATGATCCAACAGGTGGAATGAATTCATACAATCCCAGCCACACACAAATTCGTTAGAAAGACTTCTCATCAATAACACCCAGTGCCAAGGCAAGGCAAAGCTGACACTCTCTTGTCTTACATCTCGTTGCCACAGAGCATTACTCGTCTACGAGCCTCAAGGAACATGCAAGGGACGATGTATGCCAATGTGCTCTACCTAGGGAAAGAAACGAGAAAAATTGCTCTGCCCGCTCTTGGAATCTTAACCCCATCCACCGAGCACTCAAACAAAAGCTGAAGTGAGAAACCGAACAAAGTCACTCCCTCTTCACGGGTTTAACAGCCACTGCTCGAGGAACGCACTTCATCAATATAAGCATTCAGAAGCGAGGGTATTTAAAAAAATTAAAAAAAAATTTTAAAAGGAAGTAGAAGGGTCAATGGCATTTTCTCCTGCTCATAAAATCTCTTTACCTCTCCGGAGCTTGGGCGGGCTGTGTGGCTCCTGCACTCCCGCCGTCGGAGAGGGTTTGCTCGTGGGCAAGGAGGAGCAGGAGCCCCGCGGCGGAGCGGGATTGGGACGGACATGGATGCAACCTCCGGGGAGACATAGGAGAGCAACACACAGCGCTAAAAGAGCTGAAGGTTTTACTCTTGTCAGCCACTGAAGGCTTTGTCAAACTCCCGGATCTTAATCTTACGGATAAGCACACGTCATAGACACATTGTGGGTCTTAAAATGTGCGCCGTGTTTTTTCTGTCTTTGCAGAGGCTCGCAGTAGCTCGCCAGTGTAGATTCAGATAAACACAAGGAGCTAATAACTAAACTCTCAAAAATACCTTGCTTTCTTTTGTTTAATTTGTTGTTTGGGGGTTGTTTGTTTGTTTTCAGGTGATTTTGGAGTTTTTTAACAGGAAGGTGCATTTTTAATATATGCAACCAAAAATACCGGTGGGATGGACGTGTGCTACAAAGACTGCACTGGCGGAAAAAATTCGTTTACAAAATGGCTTGTGTGTTTCCACGCGAGGAAAAGGACGGTCCCAAAGCCGAAAAAGTCTATCTGTTTAGCCGCAGCACCGTTTTGTTCTGCCTCTGAAGCACCTGTGCTCGTCTCGCCGTGAAGAGACCCTGACCGCCCGAAGGAGCAGCCGTATTCTTGTGAAGGCAAACACGTCCACGGAAACATGTTCCCACCCACGCTCTCAAAAAAAAAAAAAAAAATTTTAAAAGTCTTAAACTTTCGACAAGGAAAGGAGCGCGCTCGGCTCTGCCTCGGTCTGTCCCTGCGCCCTTGGGGTGGCGAAGGGACGGGCGGACGAATGCCACGGCCCTAAAGGACGGTAAACAATATATTCATCAAGGGAGGCAACGCCTGGGGCCCCCGTGACCTTTCCGCTGCTCAGGTTAAATCTATAAATACCCACAAGACATCCGAGCCCATTGTTTTGCTGCCCTCTGAAACCGAACCTGCCAAGGGGACGAAGGGGCGTCCCGCCACCCTTCTCCTCCTCCTCCTCCTCCTTTGGCCTGTCGGTGGCGGGAGCCGAGTGCCGGGGGAGGATGCGGGAGCTCGGCCGTGGGCGGCGGCGGAGCAGCGGGAGAGGCTTCCCGGAGCCCCCGGCGAGCCCTGCCTGCCCCGGCCCGGAGCTCCCTCTTTTCCCGAGTGGGAAAGAGAAGGTGAGAGCCGCTGTAATCCCGAATTCCTTTTCACAACTTCGTGGTTGAACCCGCACATGATTAAAATCCAGGTTTATCCCCCTTTTAAATTAGTCTCGTAAAAAAAGCACATTAACTCTGGCGGCAAAATTCGTGGCTGAGACATAAATAAATAACTTGGATGCTCGGGTGATGTTCCTTACAAACCTGGGGGATCTATCCGCTTGCTTTCCTCACCTCTGCCCACGCCACAGCCCGACCCAGCACCTCCCAGGCTGCCGCCTCGCTTCTCCCGGGAGGATGCGGCCCCGGAGGGAGGGCAGGACTCTCGGGAGGCTCGGTCTCGCCAATATCGTCAGCGAAGAGTTTGGGCACGGCTGTAAGATGGCCCGTCAGGGCCCAGGGATTCCGCCAACACGGGGAAACGAGCAGCGCTGCCTGCCAGGCACTGCGGTTTGCGCACATCCAGCGCAGACCCGCACCCACTCGGGGGCTGGAGCGGGGCCGCTCCGCCGCCTCCCCCTCACCCCTGCCAGGGGATGTGTCCCGCGCTCGGGAGAGAAATCCTCATACCCGCCCTTAGCACGCAAAAGATCTAGGAAAAGGAGAGCAAAGCCTTACTGTATTTGTGGCCGCGTTTAGCTCCCCACGCTGAATAGTTTTCAGACCCTCCCGCGCTGAAATAGAGGCAATTTAGGCGAAAAGATGGATAAATGGGGTTAGACCGATTTAGGTGATCCCACGAAAATCAGGACATAATTTCCCAGCGCCCCTGGACGACTTGCGGCCTCCCCGCAAGCGCCCCCGTCCCAGCAGCACCGCAGCAGAGGGAGCAGCCCGTCCCCGCTCGGGGGCAGCGGCTTTGAGCGCTGAACCTTTGGGACGCTATAAAAATTCCCTTTTCTAATTTCTTTTTTCTATATCGCTGGAGATTTGGCAAGTTTAAAATACGTTAGGTGTAAAGTTTGTTCTTAATTAGGTCTTGTAAAGATGGAATTTGGTGGTCATTATAGAGCCGCTAATCAATTTTCACCCAGCAGCAAAAGTACACCGCGGAGGAATTAGGTTTAATGAAGTGACTGTGCAAATTACAGTCGCGGACTTTATTTAAAGTCTATCAACCTCCTAAAAATGATTTCTCAAACTGTTCTTGATTTCCTTTGCTTTATGAAAAACATCACGTTTACTTTCTGAGGTTTCAGGCACCAGCAGCCATTCTCTCCCGCTCTCCAATCTGGCGCATGGAGAGTTTTCCAATTTTCCAATTCGAATTCGCTGAGAAATAAGCAAATTAAACTTTGAGACTGTATTAAAACATAACCCGTTGAGGCTAAAAAATTATGAAAAACTGTTCTAAAAAAAGAAAAACTGTTTAAAAAGGGGGGACAAAAAGAAAAAAATAAGACTGATGCACAGATACTCTCTGTTATTACAAAGCGGTTTTTTGTCCACGATCACGTAATTATTCCTTTGAACGGGGAAGCCTTTGAAGCCGTAGCCTATTTTTTGACTGGTTGATCGCTGCTGTCCCCTCTCCTTTATGCCCGTCCCTCCGCTGAGAGAGACGACGCTGGCAGCAAATATTGCCTACTTCTCCTTAGCACCCGCACGGAGAAAGGCTGCTGCTGTTAAAAGCAAATTGAAATGCGGTTCCTTGAGGGAGTAGAGGGGAGAGGTCTTCATGGTCTTTAGCTTCCTTCAAAAACACTTTAAATATTATATTTTACAGCAAATATTTTTGGTACCTCGATCTAAAATTCTTTCTCTTTTTTTCTCCTCCTTTTGTTTTTGTTCTATTGGTTTAGGTTTTTTTACTCTTAGTTTTGGGCAGCTTATGCTAATTGATAGCTCAGGGAACGTCACGCGAAATAAATAAAAACGAAATTTAAAAGGTGCTCCAAATGCAACGGAATGGACTTGGCAGGACTGGAGGATATTTCTGCCCTTTTTCTTAGGGCTGCGCAAAGAAACCGTTTGACCTTTTTGCCCCATCTGAGCACTAAAATCAAAGAGAAATCACCTAAAATTCTCTTTCTCCCCACACTACAACTGTGAGAGCGGGGCCGCTCCCTCCGTCCCTTGTTAAGGCCCTGGGGAACGGGGATTGGGGACGGCGAGAAGGGTGCGGGGACAGCTCGGGGAGCGAGGCCCGGCGCGATTTCACCCCCGGGATCGCCGCGGATCCGCGGCTGCGTTTGCGGAGCCCTCGCTTTAGGCCGGAGAGGAGCGGCCGGGGGGACAGGAGGAGACCGAGGGTTTGGCTTGAGCCAAATGAGAGCTGCGAGCTACTGGATTCCTTTTAAATAAAAACAAACAAACGAGAGTTTAAAGTCCAAAGACGGACACCAGGAGGGAAGTGTTGTGCTCGCTGTCCCCTAACCTCGTCCCGCCGGCCCTGGGGCCGCGGGCCCGGCGTGGCTCCGTGCGCGGCTCCGGGAGGAGCCAGGCTGGGAAGCGGGGCCGGACTCCTCTCAGTGCCCCTTACCCGCCGAGCTGCTTTTCCCTGCCGGGAGCGTTTCCCTCCGGAGAGGGAAGGGACCCCTCCGTGTCCCCCCGCGATTCCGCCGCGGTTTGTGCGCTCCGTGCCGGGAGCGGAGCGAGGCCGCGCCGGCCGGAACCCAGCGGGTCCTGTCCCGGAGAAGGATCCCGGGCTGCGGGAGCACACAGCGGATCCTGTCCCGGAGAAGGATCCCGGGCTGCGGGAGCGCACAGCGGATCCTGTCCCGGAGAAGGATCCCGGGCTGCGGGAGCGCACAGCGGGTCTCCATCGCTCCGAAGAGCCGGCGACCCTCGCCCCGGAGCAGCGCTGACTCCGGATGCCCACATCCTCCTCCTATACCGAAACCTCGGCTTAGGGCATCATTGTTTCCGCGGGGAGTACGCGGGGATGACTCGGAAAAGAGGAGAGGGGGGCATCTTGCACCCCACTTCTTTGCCCCCGGCCCACCGGGCAACTCCAACTTGGGGCTCGGTAAATTGGGGCAAAATGAAACGCGTGTCCCGAGACACCCGGGAAGGACTGTCGCGATGGGCAAGCACGGAGGGAGTGGAAGGAGAGAGGGTTAAAAAGGAAGCAGAGGGGACGCGCCGTCCCTCGCGAGAGATCACGGAGCTATGTGGGGGGGAAAGAGACACAGAGAGTAAGAGAAAGTTCCCGTAAACTGAAAGGAAAAAACCAACCAACCAAACAAACAACAAAAAAACCCCACAAAAACAACAACACGGAAAAAAAAAAAAAAAAAAAAAAAAGAAAGAAATCTCCGCAAAATTCCCGCTTCTTTTTTCCTGCACTCCCAACCTCGGATGTTTTCCGGGACGCGCTGCCCGGCGGGCAGCTCCCGACAGGACCGAGGGCGAGAAGCTGGGAGGGAGCGGGGCAGGAGGGGGGGGGGTCCCGAAGAGAAAGGAGTCGCACTAACCAGGGTTGAGGTCCAGGCACTGAGTCGGGTCTTCATTGTCCCCCAGCTGGCCATTGGGGCTGAGGCTTTCCATGGACAAATCCAGCCCCTTGTCCTCCCAGTCTCGCAGTTTCCTCTTTTTATTTGTCCCGATCAAGGCTTCTACCGAGAAAGCGTGAGCTCGGGAGCTGAGGGCCACCGCCGATCTTCGCCTCTCACTCATCTTATCCCCCAGCCCAGACCCTTGGGCACAGGAGCGACCAGCGGCTGGGAGCGCACAGCTCGGGGAGCAGAGGCAGAGCCTCTAGCCTCTGTCTCCCCCCCCACCCCTCCCCAGCTGCACCCCCAGAAGAACCAGCCCTCAGTCTCCTGAAGGCACTACATGAGGCTGCAGATACTCCGCAGGCAGAGCCAGGAGGGTGTGCTCAGCCCAGATCCCAGCACTTGCTCAGAGGGGCTGCAGCAGGCTGGATTTCTTTTTTTTTTTTTTTTTTTTTTTTTTTTTTTCTTCTCCCCTTTCCTTCTGTCTCTCTCTGATTGATCCAAACTTCTGGGATTTTTTTTTTTTCTCCAAGAGTTAGGCAGGCTGCGTGCGCCTGTCAGGAAAAAAAAAAAAAAAGGGAAAAAAAAATGTCCCCGGCCAATAGGAGGGAGAGCTCGGGAGAGACCCAAAAGCTGCGACCCAATAGGGAGGGGAGGGAGACTCGGGCTTGAGGGAGAGGAATTTTGGCCATCTGAGTCCTGGAACACCGGCCGGGAGAATTAACTGTTTGAAGAACGGGCAGCCAGTAGGAAACCCATAACTCTAAACACAGAGAGGTAACAACTCCCGCACTTCTCTGCGCCGCGCCCAGGCTGCCCAAACGCCGCTGCGGGCTAATCCCCACGCAAAGCACCCCAGAGGTGCTTTACCGCCCAGCGGCGCCGGGTGACGGGGTGTTTTTAAAACTTCGTTTATGCCATGTATTACTTGCCCTTGCCGGCGGAATCGGTGCTTGGCAGAAGCAGAAGCAACGTCTCGAGGGGGTTGAAATTTCACTTCAAAACGATGCGTGTCCGTGGAGCGGCGGGGCCGAGCGGGCGGCGTGGGCTGGCAGGGACACCCGGACACACCCGAGCGTGGGGAGCGCCTTGTCTTTGGGAAGGGATTTTTTATCTAGATAAAAATATTTTTTTCCCTTTCCCGCTTCTTTTTGTCACTCTAGCTACAGCGAAAACAAAGCCGCTAGGTACAAATCCCGGCAGCTTGCCTGGGTAATATTCAGCATTTTATTTCTGCTCTCTTGTTCGCTCTGCCCTGACATCCGCCCGGCTGAGGCGGGCCCGCAGCTGCTCCCACGCCCCTCGGTCACGCGTGGCGCGGGGGGGCGCGCAGTGAAAAGCAGCAAGGGCGGCTTTTGAGAAGGTGACAGAAGCGTGCGCTTCCATGAGCTGGTGGGACCCCGGAAAAATAGGTGAATCAAGTGAAACATTGTACACGGAAAATACAGCGGGGATTAGTTCGACACAAGTTCAAAATAAAATATGAATAATTATTAAGTACCAGAAGGGATTAGCCTGGACCGAGCCGCGGTGGGAAAGCGCGGAGACAAGGAGACACACAAATTTTCAGGAAGGGATTATTTTTGTCCGTTGCTTCTTAGCTGCTCCCCGAAGGTGCAGAGCTGCTTAGGACAGGTTTTTCATAGACGAATTTTTTTCTACGGGGCTGCAAACAAGTGAAAGGAGTATGTGTGGGAGCGTAGGGGGGAAAAGACACTTCCTTTTGCTCCGAGTGAATCCCTGGTGCCCACGTCGGCGCGGTACGGCGGAGCCCTTCAGCCCGCTCTCCCCGGCCTAAAGCGCCGACTGACAGCAGCCCGCCGGGGTTCCCACGCACGGAAACGGATTTCAGATGTAAAACGGGAAATAAGCCGTTTCTTCGGAAATCCCGGCTAAACCCTGTTATCTAGGCCGAGGAGCAGGTTTTGTACGTCTCCATCACCCGCCCTGCAGCCCTCATCCCCCTCCCCGTGGCTCCTTTCCCCTCCCCTCCAGTACACCTCCCTGACAGGTCGCTCTCCGCGGGCACAGCGGCGCTGCCACACGGCATGGATGTCGTGTGTTCCCTACCCTGCTCTGCCCGCTCCCGGCCCCGCGGGGAGCCGCGCCGGGCAGGAGCAGCAACACGAAAGGAGCGATCGAGGCAGGGGCTTGGAGGAAGGCGACAGCGGGAGCAGGGACTCGGAGGAGGGCACACGTGTTTCCAGCGGGTCCCCCAGCTGTGTGTCTTTTCCCAGGCGAAGGAATGTCTCAAAAAAAAAAAAAAAATCCCCCCCGAAACCCCATCAAAACAATTCTTTTCCCTCTTTCCGAAAGCCTCGGAAACACTTGTCTGGGATGCAGGCACCGAGGAAGGCTTTCAAAGAAGCTGGAGGGAGATTTCAGCAAAAGAGCCCAAGAAAACAGTGGATTATTTATAGCGGTTTAGTGAAAAGAAATGGTGCTGGAAAGGCAGGGAGATTTAAGCGAATTTCGGGAACTGATGTAAGAACTCAGAAATACGTTTTCCAGAGCAGCAAGTGTGGTTTTACGGGTGGACAGTTTAAAGCAGCCCCGACCCCTTTTGGGTCTCTTACCTTGGGGCTCTCTCCTGTGCCACCCGAGGTCTGCGAGCTGAGCTGTCCAAGCACTCCGCACCCGAGCACAGCCCCTGCAGCACCGACAGGAGACACGGAGCGCTTTCCACACCAATACGACCCTAATTGTCAAACCCCAGGGACCAGAGCCTTTTGCCAGGAGCAAAGGGAGAGCAGCTCCCCGCGGTCCCGGACACCGCTCCCGCCACCGCGGGGATGGATGGATGGATGGATGGATGGATGGATGGATGGATGGATGGATGGATTCACGGCCCCGACGGCTGCTCCTCTCCCTCCTGCCTGGCCCTGTCCCGGTGCCCGGGAGGTTTAGCACTGCTCGCTCTCCCCGTGCCCGTCCGCGCCGGGCGCTGCGAACACGGCAAACACAAAGGCGCCGCCGCTCCGCCGTGCGAGCGGGGAGAGAGCGCGGCCCCCTCAGCGGCCCTGCGGCCCCACTGGATGTGCCGGGGGAAAGGGGAGGGATGAGGGGGGCGGGGGGCACAGAGAGCTGCCCCCTCGCAGCCTTCGCTGCCCCCTGCGCTGGGAAAGCTCGCCCAGAGAGAACCCCCTCCTCTCCCCGAGCCAAGGGATGGGAACTCGGCCGAGCCTTCGCACCGAGATCGATCTGGCCGAGCAGAACGCGGCCGCGCCGCCCGCACGGGGCCCGGGGCTCCCCTCAGCCCAGCGGCTCCGGGGTCCGGTCCCCTCTCCCCGCGGCGAGCGGCGCAAACCTCGAGTCTGCCCGAGGCCTGGCCTTAATCTGGATTCAGATCCCACTCCGACCCCCGGCCGCCAGAGATGAATGCGCCCCTTTGCCTGCTCTTTATTCCAGACTCTTACTCGCAGGGGTAGCTCCCATTAAATCCAGGAAACTGCTCCCTGGAATAAAGTGGCAGGAGCAAGGGTCGCAGGGCCAGGCCTCGGGGTTTATAAAGAAATCATTCACTTCTGCTTTCCAGTTGTCGCAGAGCGAGCCTGAAAAATATTTGTTTATATATGGAAATATTTGGGGGGAAAAAGAGAAATAAGGGGAGCCGGCTGCTGGGCGGGAGTGCTGTCCAGATGTGCTGTTTGCAGGGGCTGGGCCACTTTCAGACCCTTCTCCACAGCAAGAAAAACCTTTCCGAAGGTTTCCCCAGATCTAGCCCGCGGATTTGTTGTTATTTCTCTTTTTTAAAAAGTTAGCAATCGAAAACAACGTGAAAACCAGGCTGTCTGATAACGTGAGCGAGCGATTTGCTGGGCTTTAACGCAGCGCCGATTATTTTTGAACGGATCGAGGATTTCGAGGCTGGCTCTCTAGAAAGAGGCAAGTTTAAAGCAAGCACAAGTCGCCGCTTGGAAACACGAGCGAGGTGATGTTCCCGTGCTGCGCGGGGTCAGTTACTGTGACTGGGGGAAAAAAATACGCCTGCAATTTATTTTTATGGTCTGCACAAACGGTATTGTTGCGTATATTAACTAATTCATAATTATACCCCTATTATGCTGTCGATTCGTTCCCCCTCCCCTTCCCCCGGTTTTCTCAGGCTTTGAGAATTGAACCACCGCAAAATATTTACAGTCTCAAGTGTTTTTAAATGGGCTTTGTTTGTGTTTTACAGAATAAAAATCTCTATTAGTGTTTAAACAAACACCATGCCAGTCTCTTAAGCCTTCCAGATGTTTGCAATAAAATGTCAGGTTTTGCCTTTGGGACTCGAAATAAAATTTAACTACCTTCACCCTGTAATTATTCTCTTAGCTCTCCCTTCCTAAATTTATCTGCTTTCTATCAGGACAGAAAAAAAATCCGATTATACACTTGGACTATAAAAAACAGCCACTACTTTTCCCTCCATTTTACCAGGACTTCTCCCCTGTTTGTTTCGGCGCGTATGTTATTTTTGTCTCTCCTGTTTTCGGGGCGGCAGAAGGAGACCAGGCAGAGCAGAGACGCATCGGCACGTTTGCTGGGCTTAAGGCAACAAAAAGTCCCTTGTACCCGGGCCTCTCCCCCTATTCAGCCCCATACCGGCCCCAGCGTTCCCCGTGGGGAGGAGAATCGGGAACTTAAAATTGTCCCTGAACTTCCACTGGCTCAGGGCGTCACTTTTCTCCAGGCACCGGCGAGACCTGACTGCATTTCGGAGCCTCCCCGCGGAGCTGCTTGGAAATAGGCAATTATGGTGAATAATTCACACAGAGCAGGTTCCCCTCGCAAACAAAGACCAAAGTCCCGGCTAGAGACCCTTATGCCTTCTCAGCTACTGACTTGGGGCAACACAGGCAGGATTAAAAGCCATGCATTTCGTATTTACCACGCCAAACTTGAGAACAACCCGGAACGATAAGCGGGGCACTAGATGATCTCTCTCTTCATGTGCAGACTACAGACCCGCTTTGCCTGCTTGTCGGCAGCAGTTTCTGCCGCTTTCAGCTCTCGCTGCTGGCGTGGGACCCGCAGACACGCACGGGCGGCTGCTCCGCTCCACGCTCCGTGCGCGCTGCAGCCGCCGGGCACAGCCTGGGGGCGCGCCCGCCCGGCTTCACACCCACGGGCCCCCGGACCCAATCCCGGCCGCTCCTGCCGCCCCGCTTCTCTATAAGTTATTTATTTTTCCTCCCTCTTGTGCAGATTTTCTCGCTGCCCTGTGCTGAGGTCTCTGCTGACAGGTGAATCCTCGTGGCTGCAGCTCTCGGCTGGCGAGAGGCAGGAGACAGCTCCGAGGGCAGAGGATGGCAAGACCACCGGAAAGCAGGGCTGGCCACCACCCCCACACCCACTCCCCTCCCCCCCCCAAAAATAACCTGTGCACCGCTTGGCTCCATGCGGAACAGAGGCGTCCCATCAGCCATGCCACCCGCCACATCACCTTCCTGACAGCCTTATTTGCACACTCACACACTCACAGCCCCGAGGAGAGGCGGCAAAGCCAGCCGAAGGCGCTCCCACAGGGTGCTGGTGCCGAGCAGAACGTGCAGATGGGGTCCTGGGCTCCGCTGCCCCCCTGGGCCCCCCGGCCTCACCCGCACCGGGTCGCTGAGGTTTCCTCGGGGCCTCCTTCTTCCTGCCCCTGCCCTGCTTGCTGGTGGAGGGGTGTTAGCAGGCGAGACGGGACCCAGAGAGATTTCAAAGCGGTTCATAGGTCTGGGTTGGGTTGCTTGTTTGTTGGCTGATTTGGGTTTTGTTTTGTTTTATTTTGTTTTTCCCCAATACATAAACCACCCTGAAGGAATTTCCGAATTCTAGAGGGTTAGGAGACCTCGGGGGGAGCGGGGAAAAGCCGGCATGCACATACACACACATAGCGAGGCTGTATCTCACAAACTCCAGGGCAAGAACTTATACCAGATCCACTGTCAGAGTCAGGGCACAAGAGCTGGTCCCGAGAAGGTCGCAGGCCAAGCATCTCCCGGAGGCCGAGGGGCTCAGCTCTGCCGTGGCTCGGCGCTCCTGTGACCGCACACCGGGATGTTATCGCCTCCCTTATCATCCCAAGAGGAGCACCGGGAAAGCCGGGCCGGGATCAGGCGTGGGGCGGCCCACGCGCGAGTCTCGGCAGGGAGATTTTAGTCTGAAATGTGACTGTTCTCTGCAGAGAGCCTGACTGCTTTTCCATCGGAAAAGTAACAGAAATCAGTTTAAGGTTGGTAGCAAGCGGCTTTTACACAGAGGCACGTTGAAGAGCTGCTTCTTCGCAGTTAATTGCTGCTGTTATAATTTGGGATGGTTCGAGGGAGGTGACGTTTTGGGATTTGTTTCCTTTTTTGTTGGATTATTTTTCCAGCCCAAATGCAACCTTCGGCTCCCAAACCGACAAGACTGAGTGCCATCAGTGGAGAGATCTGGAGACAAGGGGCCTACGGTATCTTGCAGCCGTCCCAGCCTGAGCTGCGCCCAGGGAGGAGGAGAGGGAGAAGCCAAGGGAGCTTTAACCTGCCCCGGTCCGGACAGGACGCAGCCACGCTGTCCCTTGTCCTGCTCTTGTTCCCAAGCCCCATACACGTCGAAAAAATGGTGTTCCCAGAAAACGCTGTAGGTCTTGCCCTTGTACAATAGTTCTCATACGGGGCGCTGCAGGCGGACAACCGGCCCCTTGTTACCGAGACGGGATCCTAAGCTCGCTTTTCCAGGGAGGAAAGCAGGAATGCGCACAGCATTTCAATGTGTGTTCGGTCAAAAAAATAAATATGGGGGGATTTTTTTCCCTCTTCAAGGCACGATTCTTTGAACCAAGAGACGTTTCTGGGCTCCCCTACCCCACATATGATGTGTTATACTGTAAACAATCCCGTTTGGGGCCGAGCCTAAAACGAAGCAGACTTTAATGGGACTATTCAAAAGATTTGTGGCCGCCGGATGTAATCCTCCCACTATGGAAAACAGCGCTATCGACCCTAGGGACCACTGCAGAAGCAGGAGAGCGGTCCCCGGCCTCCTCACGAGATCCGCTCGTGGCACAACCCGGGAACTTCAAACACGGCTCATTTTCACCCACGTGAAACCCAAGTGCTGTGTGAGGCAGGCACGCCAGACACGGCTCCGAGCCCCTCGAAAGTGGCCATGAACCACCGGGCCCAGACCCGTGCTCTCTTTCTGCATCTCAAACATCTCCCGCTCTTGCTCCACGCCCGGAATTCACCCAGATTTATTATTAAACGAGATTTTATTAGCTTCTAATACTGTTTTTATTAGTTTCTAGTAACCAGAAAGCTGGCGGGGACTGGGCTCTCTCAGAACGAAATTTTGGGCTGGCGGGAGGAACTTCTCCTGGTATCTGTGATCCCTTTTTTTAATCAGCGTTATCTGTGGTCCACACCTCGCAGGGATTTCTCCTGCCTGGAAGACAGAAACCTTGGAATCGAACGGCGGGCGACGAGCGATAACACCGTGGGATACCCCCTGATCCAGCTGAACCTTTATCCTTCCCTCAGCTCAGCTTTCTCGGCTCCCCACGGCTCATCCCGCTAATTCCCCGCAAAGCCGCAGAAACCTGCAGATACCCCCCCGCTCCGGTCTCGGTGCCGGCCGCATTCCTGTCGGGGTCACGTTCTATCATGATCCTATAAGTGAAATTATCTTCCCTCTCCATCCCCTGGGGAGGCAGGACCAGGCAGCAGCGAGCCCGGCAGCGTGTGCGGAGCTCTCCCCGCCTCAAGGCCTCTCTCCCCGCGCTGGGCTCGGGCCCCGCCGCTGCGGGCACGGTGTCCTCCCGGGTCAGGGAGCGGCGTGTGGCACCCTCGGAGGAGGAGCCCGAGGGCCGCAATGCCGCCCCTCAGGCTCCCGCAGAACAATGTTTTGAGGCGGGCGGTGGGCAGCAGCCATGGCTGTCCGCAGGGCCGCACCGCGGGCGCATCTCCGCAGCAGGGAAAAGAGCAGAGCGCCCCGGCCAGCCGGAGCTAGGGCGGGCAGCCCCGGCAGCACTTCCCCAGGCTGCCCGGCGTGGGCGCAGCAAGGGGAGGTTCTGTGCGAAAACAGCCCGGGAAGCTCAGCCACGACGGGCTCCGGCTCAGGGAAAGACAATGCCGGGGCTGGCCTGGCAAGGCCGACCAGAGGGTGAGGCGGGAGAGCCAAATTCAGAGGGGACAGACCAAGGGGGAAGGCAACGAGGCAAACTGAGAGCGGGATCTGACAGTTCAGCACAGGTCGGGGCTTCCTCTCCTCTGGAATGAGCAGTCAGCGAGGGAGAGCCTCGCTGCAGGGCAGAGGGGCGTTCAGCAGCCTGCATCCAGCCATTCTCTCGTGCGTGGGTGGCAGGAGGCTAAATAGGTGCTCCCGGCCTTGGGCTGCATCAGGCGGGGCCAGCATGACGAGAGCGGCCGCGCAGCAACCAGACAAAGCCAGCCTGCGCCACACTGCAGCCGCGCTCGGGGAATAGGAGTCCTGCCTTCGGAAAACAAAAACACAATAGCAATTAAGCGCTCATCTGAGTGTGACTGCTTGCTTGGCAGAGACTGACCGGAACCCGAAGGCTTTCCCCTTGCCAGCACACACATTCGCCCCCGTTTTCCTTCTTCACCATCCCGCCCAGAAAAACTCTCCAGCTGTCGGGACAAAACTCAGGTTGTGTGTGCCCCCATATCGCCAGGGGAGCGCGAGCTCCAGGGGGAACGAGTATGGCCTCCTCTAAAATAGCAGGACCGAGCAATAGCCTCTGAGTCAAATGTGCCTCCCTAGCAATCCTGACTGGAAGTTTTCTTCTTTACAGATGTTTTGTGGTATATTGGTCTATTTGTTAAGATCCCCCTGTGCCTTAGTAATCCTGCCCTGCCGCATTTTACTCACTTTGCGTTGATGTGGTTTCTCCTCTTGCCTTTCAGGATTATAAAAATCTCTCCCTCTCCCTTCCTCTCTTTTCCCTCTATAGTCGGGTTTCAGAGAAATGTTGGTTAAACCTCATCTGCTGCTTTTTTTCTCTTGTGATGGCAAATTCGGCGTCATCTGTGGACTTGCCCAATGCAAACATTGCATTAAGAAGTATTTCAAGGCATTTTATTGTTGCTCTGCAGTGCTTTGATGTGGTCTATAGGCACCGATTGCTGATGTCTCCCTGCGACTCCTCAGTGTCAGCATGTCATTTCTGTCTCTTCTTCCTCCTACCCCCGCATTTCTTCCCTTTTAAAAATAAAGGGTTTGGACAGTCGCGACAGATCCTACCACCTCACCCTCGAGTCAGTCACTCCGGCCCCATTTCCCACGGGAGGGACACTTCTAGCAGTGCGGGGCTGCCCCCTACCCTGGAGACCGCAGATTTATTTCCCTGCCCGCAGGCTGCAGAGGGGCGGCCGTGTGCCTGGCCGCCAGCTGGCAGGTCTCCTGTCCCCCAGGGCATCTCGCCTCCCGCTGGCGTGTGCAGGTCTCCCCGCACCACTCCCTGCAGCGGGGGAGGCACCGAGCAGCGCTCACCGCGCCGCGGAGCGGGCACGGCGGCAGCACCGGAGCCTCCGCTCGCGGGGCAGCGGGGCGGTGACACGCCAGCCCGAGCCGGGAGCCACCCTGCGGGACGTGTCCCACCCTCTCGCCGGCCACCGGCGGTGGAGCCGTCTCGCCCCTTGGCAGCAGCGGGATCAGGGCCGGCCTTCTGCTGCCAGGGGCTCGCGTGGGTCCGGGCGGCCTGACAGCGAAATCCCGCTGGGATGCGGCTGCTGCGGAGCCGTTCCCACCGCGCTGGGGGAGGAGGGCGCCGCCCCCGCGCAATCCCAGGGGAACCCGCCGGGCACGGCAGAAGCAGAGCCCGGGCCGAGCTCTCTCCAGCGCGGGCACCCGAGCAGCTTTGCGAACATCCCCACTGGGTACGACGGGGTCCCGAGAGAGCCACTTCACACTTTGCGTGGTCTGTAGGGTCAGCAGCCTGATCCGGGTCGGTGTCTTTGGAATGGAAAAGCCAGGCAGCGGCGGCAGGGATCGCCCCGCAAGACAATACCAGCAGTCAACGCCGCTGATCCAACACGGGCCTGCGTTTCCAGAGGAAGAGTGATGGGGTCGGCGTCTCTCGGGTCCACCGCACAAACACACTCCCCTTTATCCTTCCTCCCACTTGATTTTCCTTAGCAAAATAAACTCGTGACCTCCGCACGGGTCCCGGGTGTCTCCCAGGAGCCCGGCCATTAGGCAGGTGGCGGTGGCTCGGTCGGGGAGGGGGAGGCCCGAGGGAGGCAGCTGTCATCCTGCTGCTTCCTTCCGTCCGGCCGATCTTAGCGCTGTCCCCGCCATCACCGCGGCCCGGCGGCGGCGGCCGTGACCCCGGGACAGGGATGCCAGTCCAGGCTTCTCCGGGCACGGAGGGAGCAGACGGGAGAGAGCCGCCCCGGTGGGCTCAGGCAACGGGTCGGGCGGGCTTTGGTGACTCCAGCCTATGCATCGTATCCCTGAGCTGGGAGCGTCGCAACAGACGCGAGGCTCCTGGCTTTATGTGGGGTGACTAATTTTGGAGGAACGCTCAAAGAGGGTTGGCCATGCACCAGTGAAAGTAGAGGGCCCTCATACGCCGGAGAGGCAGACACCCATCTCTTCTCGGTGGTGACCAGTGACAAGACCCGAGGGAACGGCCTGAAGCTGTGTCAGGGAACGTTTAGGTTGGATATCAGGAAAAAGTTCTTCACCGAGAGGGTGGCTGGGCACTGACTGGAACGGTCTACCCAGAGAAATGGTCACAGCACCAAGCCTGACAGAGTTCAGGATGCGTTTGGACAACGTTCTCAGGCACATGGTGTGATTCATGGGGCTGCCGTGTGCAGGGCCAGGAATTGCACCTCGACGATCCTTGCGGGTCCCTTCCAACTCAGTATATTAAATGGTTCTGTGATCTCCCTCCTGCTCTGACGAAATTGGGTCGGGACCATTTGCCAAGCCGTGTCCTGGCCCTCGCCGCGGCTCCAGCCGCAGTTTTTAATAGCTCCTGGGCGCCTTGCAACTCGACGTGTGCGCGCCTCTCTCCGCGGCATCGCGCCCCGCCGCCAGCCCCTGGCAAGCGCGTTAAAGGGAGGCTCCCACCGCACGCTCAGCCAGCCCCTTGTGCACCGGCACACTTCTCCCTTGGGAACGAGCGGGGATGTAAGACTGGCTCTGAGCAGATATTCCGGCAACCAGGCTCGTCCGCAGAGGAAGCCCCGCGTCCTTCCCCGCCGCCCCATTCCTGCGCTCCCGGCGCTCGCTCCCGCCCCCCGGGCCTCCCCGCGCGGCCCGATGACCTCATCCCCGGCATGTTTGCCATTACGCTTTGAGTTACCCAACCAATTTTTTAAAAAAATTAAAAAATATAAATTGCTGCTTTGTGAGATCAAAGTAACGATTTCTGGTGCATCTGGAAACTGGAGAAAAAAATTGGAGCAGCAACAGTTGCACAACTTCAAAGTGTTTTTAAACAATGATTTCTCTTCTTCCTCTCCTCCCCAATCTTTCAAGCATCAGATAAAGACAATGGGCTCCATGGCTGTTTTCCAAAGAAATAACCTGCCTAAAGTGCCGCACAAAATCTCAAGTAGACAGGAAACACCTTACACGGCTTTATTCTCTCGATCAAATAGAAATAGTGGGAGACTCGTCTTTCTACAAGCCCAAATCCCGCCACTTCTAAACGGCCTCTGCGGGCTGTGTTATAACGTGTAGGTAAACGAGTTTCAGGCGCGGGCAGCCACGAAGTCTTTATTCTTTTATAGAGGTTTCTAACAACGCAGCACATGCCCCGAATAACGCAGCAGCCGAGTGTAACCCAATAACTCGCAGGGAAGGAGCAGAGGGCAGCGGCGAGGGAAGATTTCCCCAGCAGACACCCTCGGGCTGACAGGGGATGTAGTGGACGGAGAGAAGCAGGTAGCGGGAGCGGCAGAGAAATTGTTATTCCGTGTATCAGTAGGATATGCCTGCCCCGGTACCCCAGTGATCGCGGGTCCCAAGCAGGCAGGAGAGCGGGTGGGTAAACCACGCTCTCCTCAAGCCCTGCTCTTCGCCGGGGTCACTCTTTTGGGCTCGGTGGCCCTCAGTGCCAGCTCTTTAGGGTTTGCAAAGAGAAGCACCAGGGCATTTTCCTTCCCCACGCGGTGTCCCTCAAGCCCCTCAATCCTATGCTTGGGGACGGTGCCCGCAGCGAAATGCTGAGGCCACAAAGGGCAAGGCCGCAGAGGCCGAGGCTCTAATGGCTTCGACCCTGCGCCCCTGACCCGGCGCCTCCCCCACGTTTGTCCCTTTTGCCCCCTTAACTACTTCATGACTATGCCTTTGAACTTGGAGCAGAGAAGAAACCCCCTTTGGCAGGGCGGTTTCCTGCGAAAGGGAAAAAGCCGACTGCGACTCTTGCGTGTCAGGAGATGTATCTGGAGCCCCGGGAACAGAAACCTTCGCCAAGTTTTTAAAGCTAATGGACAAGCATAAGATAGCAAAGCGGGAGGAGGAATCACCCAGAGAGCCGCAGAAGAGAAATCTCAGCTCTTTGCCGTCTGCTCAGAAAAGCGAGAGAAGCCAGGCGTCCCCTGTCCACCAGGAAAAAAAGGCCGAGCTGGGTCGGCAGAAGGCAAAAAGCAGAGCACGGCCGGGGCAGGGGCTCTGGGCCTTTGGCTGCAGGTTTGCAGGCGATCCCTCCCCTCGCAGTGCCTGCTGCTCCCGCCGTGGAGCTGAGCGAGTCCCGGCTCCGCTTGGCGGCCGCGGCCTCGCCCGCCGCCTCCCCTGCCCGGGGCACCCCGGCCACGGCCCCGCCGACAGATGTGACACCTTGGGGTCACACCTTCCCCCTCCGCCCCGACACCGGGCATGCGGCTCGGCCTGTGCAGGGCAGCTTTACGGACCCGTTTTTATTGTAGCTGCATCTTCTCTGGTTTTCGCATCGGGTTTTTACTCCCTCTTTTGATTTTAAACTCACGGCCCGGGCGGACGCCGTCTAGCCGGTGTTATGCGATTAATTCTCTTTGCGGCTGCAAAGATTTGCAGGCTCCTCGTTCCCTCTTTAGGTTTCACGACTGATCCCCGGCGAATTGGTTTCCAGGTCTGCACGGCGCGGCTTAAAAGAGACGCTTCAAAGGCCGCCTTTTCTTTCTAACGTCGGCATTGGAAAACAAATCTAGCAAACATTTCCCTCTCCCCGAGAGACCGTCACGGCGCACAAGCCCCAAAACCTCGCTGGAGAGAAGACACCTCGGCGGCACCACACAAAACGTGAAAATCCGGTGTGTCACCGGCTCCTGGGAGCTTAACAGCACAGTCCCTTACGGCTTGCGGCCGTAAACCCGTGCGGAGCTGAAATAAGAGCTTGACCTCTTCAGTCTTCCTAGAAATAATCACTGTAAAGAGCTACAGAACAAACTTTTCCGGGTCGGGATCCCGATCTCCGCAGCTGTAGTTCCCGTCCTACACGGTTTCCCGGCTAAACGCCGAGAGGCTCGTCCTTTCGGAGAGCACCTTTTCGTCAGCGGATCGCCATATCCCAAAACATGTGTGTCTACAAACAGAACTAGGCTGGCGGCAATAACTCTTCTGGTCCTCTAACCCTGATCCCAGATTTAGAAATTGCTCATCTCCCGTTTACAATGGCAGATACATCACAGAATAGGGGGAAACCCCAGGGGGGAAAACGATTTCAGAAATCAGTTCATGTTTATTTCAGGAGAAAAAGATCCCAAACAACAAACCAACCAACAATAAACTGGTAACCTATTTCAAATATGCCTAGGAGATCAGTGTTATCTCTTTTCACATAATCGGAGTTGACACCTCATTTACACGCTGGCGCAGATCGAAAGATTTTTACGGGTGTGTTCGTGTATATCAGTACAAGTATATCTTCTTCAGAGAAACCCTCTGAAAATTTTGAGTACTGTGACTGGGGTTTTGTGTGGGGACCCTAGGTGCTCAGAAGGGTGATGAGACTTTCCCTGTCCAATTACTCAAAAAAGAACGAATTCGGGGGAGAGGGTGAGTTGAGGGCAAACTCACGCCAATCAAACTGGACAGGACTAGACACATACCTGACAATCCCACCTGGGCTGCCTCTCCCAGAAAGGTCAACCCTAAAGGAAGATAGACAGACAGATAGCTGGACAGACTGTCAAGCAGGGACACGAACAGATTTTGCTAGTTAGAAAAGAAGTTTGAGTTCAGCCTGGGAAGGGGTGGCACAGTTCTGAGAGTTTGGATGGAAGTACAGATCAGTTTTTGCAGGCATTGCTTTGATCGAAACAAAACTGCACCTACACTTCCCTGTCAAATCCAGAGGAATAAGGAGAACACAGACTAAACTGCTTTTTCTCAGATGAAGATAAAGACCACACTCCAGACTGGACGGCCTGGCATCTCAGACACAGCAGAAAGAGGGGTCACAACCAGGGGCTCATACTCACCCTCTCTGCCTTGTCAGCGGGTCCTGTGCACACCAGAGACAACACTTCTAGATGCCTTCAAACAGAAAGCAGGCACGGACACGGCAGCCCAGCGCTTCCACACACACACAGAGGACGCTCCCACACACGCACATACACACACACAGCGACACACGCGGCGCGAGAGGCAGGCGAGCCCCTGGGTGCAGGCTCCAAGCTGGGATAAGTTTCGGGAGCCCAGGCAGCCCCGCTGCTTTCCAGGGGCCGGGAAAGAGGGGAAGGTTGCAGGGACCCGGCGGCGCCAATTTGCGTCGGCCGCGGGGTTCCCAAAAACGCCTCCCCAAGCGGGGAGCAGCCGGCTCCACCAGGGCTCCGAGGAGGCCGTACCTGGGGGTGGCTCCGGGCAGGCTGCCAGACAATTTCCCCCCTCGCCTGCCCTCTGCCTTCACCCCGGCAGGGTCCGCGCTGCACACCGGACCCACGCTCAAAGCACCCCCGGCTCTGCACGCATCGTCCCCTATAAAGGCTCTACACGTACCTTCATTCTAGATTTTTTCCCCTTTATATATATAATTTTTTCCCCCCCCACACGTGATCTTAACTCTTACTCCTGATCTGTTTGCCATGGCAATTGATAGCTCCGTGTTTAGCCTATTTTCAGCAACAGCAATAAAAATGTCCAGGGCATTTTTAGCTCTGTCTTAAGGATAGACTTATTCGGAATCGGCTTTAACAGCGCATTTGCCTAGACTTAGTTTAATCTCTCTGCCCAAACATACCTCCCAAACCATCCCGTACCGTTTCAGTGTATTAGAATGTGCAAGGAGTCAAATATGTGTAAGTGTGCCTTTCCCGGCTGAAAGCTGCCCAGCTCGCAAGAATCAGGGGGGAAAAAAACTAAACCATATGTGTACAACGCTTCATTCTGCATCGCACTATAAGATAAAGAGCTTTGCCGCATCGATTCAATGAAGTCATTAACAAGAAAGCCAGTGAAGATTATATCCGTATTTGGGAGGCAAATGCTTGTTTTGAAAATTTATTTGGGATACAATAACGCCAGGTAAGAGTTTGCGAGGCACTAGGAAAATCGGTGATATGTGAGCTTCAGTCGCCTGGAATAAAAGAGGTTGAAAAGATACTCGGCGGGGCTGATCCCTTGGACCTCGGGAGAAGATGGGAGCGGAGACTTCCCGCTCGGGGTGAGCACCATGGGGGCTCCGAGACGCAGGAGTGATGAGCTACCCGCCCCCGGCACTGCCCCGGGCTTCAGCACACGACGAAAACGCGAGGGGATCGGCGGGATTCGCCAGGCTTTGCCGAGACAAGAATGAACATGAGCAGCGGGATTTATCCACGGCAGCCGACGCTGCACCCTTCACGGAGCGGTGCCGGACGCGCAAGGCTTCGTTTCTCGAAATGCGCCAACTCACTCACTAATTGTTTCAATTATCTGTCCCCTCCTAACTTGGTTTTCGTTATATGGAAATTGCTGCAATTTTCCCCGCGGAGATGTTTGAAAAGAGCGAGCACTGCAGCCCGACACTGCTGCTTCCCCCCGCTTGCCCCACGTACGTTGTCTCCGGGGCATTTCCACTTGAACCTGGAGTTTTGCCTTTAGCTAATCCCAAAGTGTGAGCAATAATACACGACGGGATGCTCGGGAACTCACAGACTTATTCCCTGCCTCAGCAGAACACGCTCGCCTTGCCCGTAACAATCACTGCCTTGCTTTGAGCCCTCCCCGTAACCCGTGGATGGAACAGAGCCGTGTAACTCTGCCCACCCACGGGCTGGGAGCCCACGGGGCACAGCACATGCGAGGGGCTCCGGACTCGCCCCTCTCGCCCATCACTCTCCTGCCTCGCCGGGGTTTGGAGCCTGCGGAGGCGAGGCGATGCAGGGCCAACGCGAGCTTTGACACCGCACTGCAGGTCTGAGAGAGGCTCAAGGCTGGGCTTCGACCAGACATGCCTTTCCAAACCCCACGCCTCCGCTTTTATTTCGGAAGCAGCCCCAGCAGAGGTAGCGGGCAACGAACAAAGGAAAGAAAGAGGAAAAGGTCGTGTATGGGGAATTCGTACTGCAACAAAAGACGGCGGGCAGACGTTTTTATCTGCCGGTGCCTTCGTTCTGTCCTCTCTCCAGTTAGCAGCATCAGGTGTATTTTGCCCTGTCGTTCCTATTGCCGACTCTGGAAAACAAAATCATGAAAGTTTTCCCGGGCATCGATAGCACGCTTCTCCCTCTTTCCCCACGTTACGGAGGTGATGGCTCGGGCGAGCTCTCGTATTTTCCACGTTATGGGAAGCGGGGAGCGCTCAGTAAATAACCCCCGATGAGCAGATCTGATCGTCCCTGCACAGTCTCCTCATGTATCCTTTTAAACCACTCGGCCACTGAAATAATCCCCAGTTTACGGCTTGCCTGAGGGAAAGCGCTGGGGAATTATCGCCGGCAAACGCACGGACAGAGTCAGCCTCCTTTTCCCCGCAGGGCTTCACTACCCTGAAAGCGGAGCAGGCACTGCCCCTGCTTCTGCTCTAAAATCTGTTTGAGGAGAGAGCCCTCCGGGATACAATGTCAGGATAGCCTTCAGCGCTGAGGCTGCATTCCGTGCAGTAAGCAAGCACCGCTCCAGAGGGAGGGGGAAGAGGCTAAGGGGCTCAGAAAGGCCCTTTGACGAGCCTCCTGCTCGCTTTTAACCTTTGGGAGGATGTGGTGAGTGCCCAGAGTCTTTCGAGGAGACACAGCCCAGCCCCTGTCAGAGCCGCGCAGTGTCGCGGCGATACTCCCGCACCCACCCCGCTGAACGGGGTTGAACCGGGTTCCCTTCCCGGGAGGACTAGCTTGAAAGTCTCCTTGAACCCGCGGAGATCGGAGCCCGCTCCCTCGTCACAGTCAGGGCAGCGGGACACAGGCAAAATCAGTTCCCGGCCCCGCGCCATGAAGAAGCAGCGCGCTGTGCGGGGCCGGGGAAGCCCAGGGCGCTGTGAGAGCCCGGGGAGCGCAGGACACCGGGCTGGGATGGGGAAGGCAGGACAGCGGGCTGGGATGGGAAGCGCAGGACAGCGGGCCAGGATGGGGAAGGCAGGACAGCGGGCTGGGACGGGGAAGGCAGGACAGCGGGCTGGGATGGGAAGCGCAGGACACCGGGCTGGATGGGAAGCGTAGGACACCGGACCGGGCCGGGGAGCGGGGTTGGATGCCCCGGCCGCAGCGCCCCCCGGCCCGCCGCTGCCCCCTGGCGCCCGCAGCCGCGCACTGCGGCCCCGCCCGCACGGACCCCGCGGCTCCTCCCGCGCCGGGGAAGCTCCATCCCGCTCACGGAGCCCGAAAGGCTGGGGAAGCTCCAGCTCCATCCCGCACACGGAGCCCGAAACGCCGGGGAAGCTCCGGCTCCATCCCGCACACGGAGCCCGAAACGCCGGGGAAGCTCCGGCTCCATCCCGCACACGGAGCCCGAAACGCCGGGGAAGCTCCGGCTCCATCCCGCACACGGAGCCCGAAACGCCGGGGAAGCTCCGGCTCCATCCCGCACACAGAGCCCGAAACGCCGGGGAAGCTCCGGCTCCATCCCGCACACAGAGCCCGAAACGCTCCCCCACCGCCGCTTCACTCCTGCGGCACCTTCCCAGTTCTCTCCAATGGCCGCTAAGTTTCGAGGTGGGGAGCGGCGAGCAGGCAGGGGTGTGACATCCTCGAGATACTCACCAGCAGTGAGAGGGCCAAGAATGGAGGGACCAGCTCCCTAAAAAAACCCCAAATGCAAACCCAAACTGTTTACCAGTCAGGAAATTCAGTAATTATTGTCTCCCGTCCCTGTAGTAGAATTACCTTTCTTTAGATATTAGATACTTGGAGAGGCCCTTACGTTCACACTGCAAGGAGGAAACAAAGATTAAGACATTTTCAAGTATTTTGCAGCACAACAAAGAGTATCAAGGTAGAAATCAACAGCTTATAGATTTCTGCAAAGCACACAACTCGGATACTTTCACTAAATGCATTATTTACTAGCCTATACTGAACTGTCTGCCCTTCAGCACTTTTCACTGTTTACTTGCACCATAAGTATCACCAAAAGAGCATTACAGGAAGAAATACCTCAGTGCCAAGCAAGGGCATCTTGAATTAGAAGGCTGAAAATGCTTGGTAAATATTAGTTTAGCCTCCCAATATATGTGTAATGAAATCTCCTATGCCTCATTTATAGTGAGGAAACTGAGGCAAAGCATCCTGCTTGAAGTTAAGCAACCTGCTCAAAAGCAAAAGAGAAATAAAAAGTAAAACATGTTTTTAGGTTCTCTTTGCTTAACCAAAGAGCAAAACTCTTTTTCCAGAGAAAGAAGTAAAAGAACAGAAAACTGCAAGGCAGACAACAAAGGCTCAAATCAGATTAAAAACAATACACCAAAATAGCCTTTATGACGCACATTTTGCGGTTTTCTATGAAGCTGTAGCAATACAATCAATAAAACAAACAGGGAATATTCAATTTTTTCTATTTACTAAATTCTCATCTGCAACTACATTAAACTTTTTTTTTTTTTTTATTTTTTTTATTTTTTAAACTGGAGAGAGGCAAAGCATTCTCCCCAAAATCTGGCAGCATCCATTAAATCTTCTCAGGCCACCCAGAGATTTCACTTGACAAACCACTCGTCAGCTACTGAAAAATCCTCATAAGCCATAAAGACAACATTTACACTCAAGCTAATCCACCTCCTCAAAGGCAGGCAGAAAGTAGAGTGAAGCCCTTTGGGTCAGAACTTGGTTGGCTTGAAGAAGAAAAAAAGTGGAGTTTCTACTCCTGTCAGTGTGTGATGCTGGTAAGCAAAGTGGATTAAAACAGCAGCAAAGCTCACCACTTCAATTTTGTTGCTAAGCTACACAGATATTTTGGAACTCTAAAGTTTATTTTAACAATATCTCTGTAGAAATTAAGCCCATTAGATATAAGTCTCCCAAAAAAGCACATTTAATCTTCAGGGTAGCCAGAACAACTCACATACAAATCAGCAACACATCCTAATTTACGAAATCACAGAATGGGTCAGGTTGGCAGGGATCAGAGTAGGTCAGCTCCTCCAGTTTCCCTGCTGAAGCAGGTTCATCCCAGAGCACATGGCAAGGGACTGTGTCCAGACAGTTCTCGAATACCTCTGTGAGAGGGACTCTACAACACCTCTGGGCAATCTGTTCCTGTGCACCTGAACAGTACAGAAGTTCTTTCTTGTG
This sequence comes from Melozone crissalis, assembly GCF_028551555.1. Classification (NCBI taxonomy): domain Eukaryota; kingdom Metazoa; phylum Chordata; class Aves; order Passeriformes; family Passerellidae; genus Melozone; species Melozone crissalis. The sequence continues at coordinate 13,922,108 of NW_026535786.1, read as the reverse complement.
TTCAGGTGGAGCTTCCTATGCATCAGTTTCTGTCCATTGCCTCTCATCCCAATGCTGGGCACCACCAAGAATGGTGTGACGGGATGCCTGGCTCCATCCCCCTGACAGCCTCCCTGCAGATAGTCACAGACATGGATGAGACAGACATCTCTTCTCAAGGCTGAACAAGCTCAACTCTTTCAGCTTTTCCCCATACGATATTTGAGATCTTCAGAATCCCAGCACATCCTTGGGCCATTCTGGCAATGGTTATTAAACACCAAAATTATACTTTCCTAACAGGTCACACTGACACTACAGAGCCTGCAGCACTCACGCAGTGTACACAGTAAATTAATCTACTTCACAGCTTCCTTCTAGGGGGGTTCATGTTGGTAAACTTACGGTAGGAGTGTCACAGTTTGCATCAGTTGTCTCAATGGTGACAGCAGGAATCCTCTCCCAAGCAGCAAGGCCCTTTCTCCTTGTGTGCCCATGTTCATGCATAGCAAAGACAGCAGCTCTGAGACAGAAATGGGTTTAGTCATTCACATCCAGGGCTTCTTCCCCCTGAATATTCACACAATTTCAGCTTTGGGGGTGTGCAAACAGATATACCAGATATAAGAGAAAGTTAAGGACCGTCTAAAAATAATGGATGCCACAATGCCACACGCAGTTTACATTTGGCCTTCAACCCTAAGGAGAAAATTTCTTTTTCCAATTCTTGCTGCAGGAACATCTGCCAGGCAGGCCATGAAGGACTAAGTGTGGGCAGAGCAAACCCCAACTCACTCATATTTGATTCTTGGCTTAAATACTCAAGAGGCACTTAGTGAAATCTTTGTTATTCATTCAGTAAACAAAGAGACTCTTCAAATATATTTGACAAACTGTTTCCAGTCACAATAAAAAGTCAGTCTCACAACATTCAACATACAGGTTTTACTTTACTCAGAGAAAGATGTGGCTTAGGGGATGAAGCATGAAGGTAAACAGGGTGAATGAAGTCAGAAACCACCTACACCAGAAACTCTGGATAATGTCAGAAAGTAGCCTTGTTTTGGTAAGTTTCTTCTTATCTGCCTTAATGATTTCTTTCTATAAATCCTGGGGCATCAGGAAAGAACTTTTCACCAAAGATAGTAGAGAACATACATCCAGCGTTTAAACCAAAGTTCCATTGATTTTATCAGTATGTGAACATCATTTCACATTGATAGATGACAATAAAGTCACGCCAAACTGAAATTGGAGGAATTGCAGAGCCATAGCTACAACAGCACGTGGGACAAGTGACATGCAGCATCTTCTCCATGCTTTGTGTCCCCACCTGAGCTGTGAGCATCTGGTTTCAGAATGGTTCAGGACACAAGAGAGATGTGGTACTACCTTGCTCTGCCATAAGCTATTATTTCCCACCTGTGAGGGTTAATCCAGTAACCCCTCAAATTAGACTCACACTGTCTTTACATTATTGTACTGAGGAAGCAGATGGCTTACCTTATGCCACCATCACACTCAGCTGTGTGACTGCTCCTGTCAGCTCTATGAGTGAGGCTAAGACCATGCTATCACAGGCTTTATAAGCCCAGCTTTACAAGCATGCTGTTACTTCCAAACATTTAATAATTTTTAAGGATTTTTGTTCTGCAACTCTTGTCTTGACATTTCATCTTGCACATACAGCAAATGCAGCACATCTGGAACTGATTGAGCCTTCTGGTGTGGCACAGATTTGCTCTGCTCCTGTCTCACAGCCATGCTGGAATGCTGAGAGCACGACAGCACAACAGACGTTAAGCTCAGTGCTTAATTTTATGTCCACAGGCAGCATGAGCCCACTCCTGCAGTGGATAATCTCATCTTCAGTCATGGTAATCTGTGACAGCAATTTACAACAGTGGCAGAACATCTTCCCAGGTGTTAAACTGTTTACTTTACCTGTGCAGGAGGTTGGCATTTGTATTTATATAAAATAATTGTGACACCGAGGCAGCTGCCTACAAGTGAAATGATCAGTGAATCTTCCATTTCCATAACAATATGGGACTGTTGCAGGTAAAATGATTTCTTATTGGCACACAATAAATACTTACATGTCAAACCTTCCACAATATGACCATCAGCACAACCAACAGAATAACAGAAAAGACAGTGAGAATCAGAGCAGAATCTTTTGTAATATTAAAGAGAATTTTCCATTACTTCAGCTGTCATCTGGACAGGACTGTGTGATAAAAAGCTTCATTGGGAATTCAATATTTAGTAAGTCTTCTGTCTCAGCTGAGTGAGCAAAAAAAAATCCAAACCAAAACACCAAAGCTTTAAGCACATAAATTTATGTCACATATGACTACAGTTTTGCTGCAGCATTTTCCCCAAAACTGGCTGATGCTAACAGTAAAGCCCCACTATGTAAAAGACTTTAGAAAAGATGAGAGATGTATGGGTCCTTCCAAGGCTTTTGACTACACAACACATTGACATTCTTCTTGCAGCTACTATCAAATTTACCTAGAAAGAATGAACAGATCAAATAATTAAAAGGAAATTACACAGTCCAACACAGCAGAAAGAGGGGTTTTGTTTTCCTGTCAAGAACAGACAATATATTTCCTGAACAAAACCCCTTTTCCACTATGTTTCCTCCACCAACTTGCTAGACTATTTCTCTGTGCAGCAGTCCACCAGGCATAAAAAAAAAAAAAAGGTAGGCAGCATCCAGGAGCTTAAATGCATAGATCAAAATGGTGAAAGATCCATCCCTTGTTCTGAACGTAAATCTAACCAAGCTGGACTGCTGAAAGAACATACTTTCATCAGCAGTATTTACTGCTACACTGTTGGCAGGATCATAATGGCCCTAACCAAGGATAAGAAAACATTTGCTTTGCTAACATACGGTTCGCAAAACATTTAGATGCAGGTCAGTCCCCAGGGATCCCATTTCACTGTCCTTCCTTAGACTTTCAGCTCATTTTGATGAATTCTCTAGCCTTTAATGGACGCAGCCATAATCCTGCAAAGGAGCTCTGCTTGAACTGGTTGTAGATAAACACACACTGAATCAGAACTATGCAGAAAGCCTTCTGGGGAATCTGAGAAGCCAGGTCATGGTGTTTGAAAACTAAGTATCATCTTTAAGAGTTACAATTAAATTCCAGTATAATGTACAATATCCAAGCACTCCAGGTATTTGAGGCAGGAAGGTATGCTGGAGCAATCCCAGACTTAATTTATGGGGCCAACCATCATTTGGAATCTCTGCTGCAGAAAACATTGTTCCTGAATCTAAAATTCCCAGTAAACCCTGTGCTCTAAACTGAAAGCACAGAGCTGAGACTCACTATGAGATATCATGGCTTCCTAGGAACAACGAGCTGAAAAAATACGTCTCAAATGTATAAATGTTTTTGTTAGATTTTTGCAAGTATTTCACTGTGGAGTTGACGTTTTATCTCTGAGGGTGAGTGAGTCTTAACAGGACATTCTATGTCTGACACATATGTACTGGTTGGGATCTGCAGTGGGCCAGGAGCACTAGCATACATGGAATATTACATGCCATACAGGAATGCAAAAGAGATTTTGAGTATAAGGCAAATAGACTTTAAATAAAGGATCATTGTTTCTGCTTCCTTTTCTTCAGTGAGCAACACAGCTCACTGAGGTAATGATACCTCTCCACCTTTTGACTCTTTTTACTTTAATTAGGAAAGATATATTTGGACCTTTTTCTCACTCTGTCCTGGAAGAACACCTTACAGTGACTTCCACAATAACACAGGGCATGTCTCTACCACTCCGGAGCTGAGATGAGGAGTGTGCTTCTGCAGAAACTCCCCACCAACTGCACTTCAGCTGACATCACAGAGAAGTCTTAGAGAATGATTCGGAAAAAAACAAAGACGAAAATGTGTTTCAGGAGTGCACCTATTTTGCTGCAAACAAACATTAAATCCCCAGCACAGAGTTTGTGTGAAACAAATAACTATGTGAAACAACTATGAAATATAAAGCATCACGTCTTCTCCAACAATTTTTCCCTAAACAGCTATTCCAACTCAACTGCATTCCTTAGTAAACATTGCCACAGAACCCTATACAGAATGGGTGCTTATAAGACATTCCCAAAGGGAGATAGGGATGCAGAAGAGGAGAGAGTAGCTTGGAATCAACCCATTGCTTCAAACTCAGCTAAACCACCTGAGTGCCAAGATGGTTAACTTTGCAGAAAAAAACATGCTCTAAGAAAACTGAAATAGGCAACAGATACCTGCAAACATCTACATTTGTTGTCTTCTCTCAAGGGATTCTAAAGATCGTGCTTGTTAATGGAATCGAGATTATTTCACCGGGCAAACATATGTTATTTTGAGAATTCCTCCACAGGAACAACTAAAATGAAAAGCTTAGTCAACCATCAGTAGGTTAATATACTCATTTTACACAAGGTTAACTTTTCTGAAGATGAAAAAAAATGTATATTTCCTTACTGGTAGGAAATAGCTCAGGCAAATAAGACTTGTTTGACTGATAGGGGAAAGGGAAGGAAAAACCCCCAGTGTAGTGCTGAATTAAAAAGAGGCAAATTAGTGAATTTGCTTGAAACACAGCTAAATATGTAATGCCTTAAATCCTCACCTCCAAGAAAAGGCTCTATTGAAGTTTTTTTCTTGCTCTACTTACATGATTTTCTGAAAAAGAATCTAACAGTTTTGGAAAAATTGCTCAGAACAGTTTAAGTAACAAACCAAAATCACCTGTTGGTGTCAACCCCTCCCATGAATGCTCCTATTTTCCTTCCACTGCAGAGAAGGTGTGTTGAATTGCAACTCTACATATTAGGTGATTTGAGTATCAGAAGTGTAAAGAGATGTTGAATCTCTGAGTTGTCTTTTGAATATATGCTTCTACCTTTGCTAGCGAAAAAGAGGTACAGGTAGAAACTAGATACACTAGTATTAAAGATTTTCAGTGTCTTCATGAGGACAGTGTTAGCTTCTCTCAAGGTACATACTGTGGGACCTTTGCAGAAATCAATCTATTTAAAAAGCGCCACAGCAAACATTATATGCCAAGTCAGGAAGCAGCAGCAATTGTGTGTCTTAATTTTTCATCTTAGTGCTCTAATGCAGCTGTTACACTGACAAAAGTTTTGTAAAACTACATAAATATGTACAGTTATAACATGTTCTTTTCTTATCCACTACAGCTTATTTAAAGCGAGGGACAATTTTTGAATATACTTATTCTTTCCAGAGGACATTACCTTAGGCTTGTCTACACTGAGTTTGATTCCAATCAGTCTGTCTCCATCCACTCTGCTTCTCTAGTCTTGACTAATTTTAGAAAATCTGTCATCATCAAGCTCTTGCATGGCAGTTCTCTTCTTTAGATCCCTAACAAAAAAATACAGGTCTCAGCACAGATCTGGAGACGTTCAGTCTTCAGCTTTATGTTTTGGAAAACTAAATATTTCTTTCTGAATTAACTCACTATAATTAACTAAATACTGCTTTTCAGAAAACCCCAAAACACCGAACCAACCAACTGCACTATGTAGAACCCCCTCCCCATGTTTTACTAACTCAGTCATGTAAGACTGCAATCCTTCATGACCAATGCCACAGGCACAGTGTGGTTATGAGCTGCCAGAGCACAGGATTAACTCAGTTTACACTACAGCAATTTCATACACAGCACCATGAAGTGTAACAACACAGCTAAATATGCTGGCACAGGATCAGTAGGGCTTTCATTACCTTTTAACATGTACTACTACCCCTATTCAGAACATGGTGCCTCCTTTTGGCAATCCCCTTGGCCACACATTCCCCAACAGGTGCCACAATCCATGAGTCCAAGTCTGGATCTTGGGAGGCCCAAGATCAGGGCAGGCTAACACTGCTTTCCCATCACCACACTTTCTCAAGGCTCAGTAGTGAAGAGTCCATAAAGATCTATTTAACTCTAGTCTGGCTCTGACCTTAGCACAATTTTCTAAAGAAGCAATTTTGTAAACTTTACAGAAAGTTCTCTGATTCTCAACCCAAGATTTTTTTGATTCAGGATTACATCTCCTCTTCTACACCTTTTTTAAAGCAATTCTAGACTTGATGCTGAACTGAAAATCCTGGAGCTGCCTGTTAAACAGAACAGCAGGTGAAACAGGAGCAGCTGAAGCACATGTCATTTCTCACTGAAGCACCTTAGACCTGACCAGCAGGATGGCACAAATGCCAGAAGTGAAATTCACTTCATACCAACTACATAGATACAAAAAAATAATTCACACTGAATTTGAAGAAACTATAGGGAGAAGCAGTAAGTTCCTTTGTCATCACCCTGAGCATTTATTTTTAAGTCTCTCCTTTTATTCAGGTTATCCAAGAACATGTTCAATCACCATATCAAAGCTGAATAACCCCCAGTGGGATTAATTGTCCATCTGTAACAACAGCACATACACAGCTAAGCATGTTCTTGAGGGGATTACAAATCCTTCTGCTAGATTCTGATCACCTTACCTACACTTTGGCTTCTTGTAGTGGTCAGTGGAAAAATCCAAAAACCCACACAGGCAACCTTATAATCTGCTTTTGCACAATTTCTTTGTGAATTGTGATTGCTTCTTCCTCCCTCTTTACCTAGCCAGACAAGCTTAATGCTGGTCCCACAGGAAATACCTGGCTTCATGCACATTTTTTAATGCAATCACCTTCAACGTTCTCCTTGGGTCTTCCAGAAGAAAAAGTTTTTGTTTCAAACCAAAATGATTATTAATTAATAAATGATTTTGTTACAAATAACAAAATCTCTGTCTCATGATACAAAAGTCCTTGCAACTACTCAGCAGCTTCTATTGGAATCCCACCAGTCTCCTTATTTCTTGATAGATAGGAGCAGCCAGTTCTTTGGCTTTCTCTGCTCCATCCTCTAAAACCTTTATCAGATGAGACTTGTCTTCCTGGAGTTTCTTGATTTCATTCCTGATAGGTGCAAATTTTTGGATAACAGCCTCTGCCACCACCATTTTGTAGTGAGCAGTGTCAAGACCAGTGGCTTGGTGCAGCACGTCTTTGATGCTCAGCCCTGTCACTGCGGCATGGATGGACACCAGGTTGGAGACACCGGGGCGGGCGGCGGGCTCGTAGGTCACCTCTGAGGTGAAGTCAGTGACAGCTTTGCGGAACTTCAGCACTATTTCATCTGGGCTGTCTGCTATGGTAACGGTGGCTAACTTCTGCGGGTCTGACTTGGACATCTTCGCCGACGGATCTCTGAGGGATTTTATTCTCTTTGTTGTACCTTTAAAAACAAAAAGTTATGAGCACGGACAATGGTTTCTTATGACAATTGCTAAGAACAGTGTGCAGCTATATGATGAAGCTGTTTATTCTTGCTCAATAATGAACTGTGAGCACAATCAGGTATGCTCTGTTTAGTCCTTGCATCCTTCCTGTCCTTCTAAGAAGCCACCTTCTCCTCTCATAAACTGAAAGAAGCCCATTCCATCTCTCCCATCCTCAAGAAGCAGGAAATTCTGCTGGGGCTACTCCTAATATTTTATGTGGCTTACATGCTGATTTCCCCCCAGATTTCTCCCTCATCTATTACTGAACTTTACTGAATGGTTTTGAGCAGTGGAGAAACAGGTTAACTGCACTGGTAAAAAAAAAAGAATCCCATAACAGTTAATATCCTTATTTCAGGAAACTCCTCCATTCAAAATCTCTTGCAAATTCTCCTAAATCTCAGTAAAACAGTTATTAAAATTCTCTAACTCAACACTGACCAGCTCTGTTAGATGTAAAGCACTGTTTAGATAAGAAAGGTGTGGGTATTGTACAAACTGCTAAGATACATGCGTGTACATGAAACAGGTAAGTGGCATTAGGAGAATATTGCAAAGTACTTTAACAGCATCAATCCACACTGCTTCAGTTTTTCACCAAGAAATATCATTCATGGAGTACCTAAAGTATCACTTATCTACAGAGTACTCATACCAGTTGTTTTTAGACACCTAATACAGCCAACAAAATTACCTGCATACTGCTCATAGATGGCCTAGGTACTCAGTGAAAGGATAAGGGTTCTTCCAGCATACAATTCAGATTGCCCCAGAAAGTGTTTTGTTCTGAAATCACCTTTTGGAAGAGTCTATTCTGCAAATTTGAAAGAGTCCAGGTAATTCAATTGTCTACAGCTAGTGAGTCTGAACAGGTCCCCTACCTTCTCCAGTCATCTAGGATGTTTTGCTGGTTTGCATATACTTGTGAAGTAGTACCTCAGAAGTACTATTTAAGAAGGAATGCTTTTTGGGAGCAAAATGAAATGTTTTTTTCCTTTTTTTTTTCCAAATTGAGCTTTTTATTTAATGGTAAACAGTCTCACCTGCATCAGAGGCTACACCCAGCTCCTCTTTATAGTGCTTAGTACTTCATTAGAAACTGTGGCATTTGCAATCCCTAATATTCTCAAAACACCACTCCAGGTCTAACATAATTTTTGTCACTGAGGCTTGAAAATTGAGAAAGGTTTATTATTGCCTGTCTTTTCTAAGGTGAGAGCTCCCTGCCCTTTTGGGGGCGAAGGTCTCTGCTGTGCATTCCTCTACATTACTTACAACAAAGATGCAACGCTTCATCCTTGCCCAATTCTTCACGTTTCTTAGCAAACATGCCATTTGCGCCATCTGACTCCTCCTCACCCCCCGGCCTATGACCTTACAGCTCAAAAATGGCTGAGAAGATTTTCCTTGTAAGTCTTCCTGAGACTAAGATCAAAACCGTAAAGTCTTAAGCTCTGTGACAGACACATATTGAAATACTCAAGCATATATTAAACACCCTTAAAAAAAATTGGAGCACTGTACATATAAGCCAACAGGCTGTTCAGCAACCTAAAGTAAACATCTCTGACTTGGACTCTGAAGAATTCTGCTTGCTAGAGGTCTCTTGCCTTGTTGCTTACGTGCCCCCTGAATGAGCAACATGGAATAGAGACCCTACTATTTTTAAAAAGTCCAGTGCTTGAAGAGCAAGGCTGACTGGCAGCAGAGTGCATCTGGCCCGCTGGACTAGAATACCAGACGTCACGTACATTCCTCAACCATGGATTTCTAAAGCCTTATATCTATCTTGGGAGTTCATTTTCACAGTCTCTAGGCTCTTTTAGCCAGGTTTTAATTTCCCACTCCCTTAATATCAGTTTTCCCCCTTTTCTTGGTCCCTGAAACTATTTCCACAATGTTTAAATCCATCTTCAACTTCGAAGTGCAGTTAAGGGAAAAAAAATAACCAACTCACTTAAAATGGCTTTGGGCACAGGAAAGAATTCTCCATATTTCTTGTTGAAATGTTGTGCTATATCTTGGGCTAGTTCCAGGTGCAGGACTTGATCTTCTCCAACAGGAACACGTGTTGACCTTTTAATAAAAGACAGATACAGGAAACTCAGCAAAGCTCTCTGGTTCTGCTGAAATGTTACTCAACACTGTAACAGCTTCTGCCATGACTGAGGGCCAGACTGAGCCAAACACTCAGTCCCAGCTAGATAAAGGTGCTGTGGGAGCAAGATCCCAAACTGAACATATTCAAGGATGACTCTGCTTTTTGTGAACTGAAGCACATAACCAAGGGCAAAAATAGCCCTTTGTGAAGACATATATGGCAAAGATATCTGTAAGAGCAACTCATTATACTCAGCTCAAAGAAAGGTTTCTTTAGTATCTCCTGCTGCCTCTTTAGAGATCAAAGAGCACATGCTATAGTGTAAAAAAAAAGTAAGAAAGATCTACAAGGCATAAAGTGCAGGCAGCTTGTCATGTCAAGTCTCAGGAAAACATAACTGCTGTTGAGGAGTTAGTACTGAGGATGTATCAAGGGAAGGAAAGAAGAGAGTGTGTCTTCATCACAATTGTATAAATCATGTGGTCCAGCACCTCTATTGTCACAAGTGTTATTAGAGGATTCAAAGCATAATTTGATCTTCTATATTGAACTCAATGGCTTGAATCCCCTTCTGGAGGGAAACACAATCTGCATAAGAGTACATGAGGAGGTGAAGAATCCATTACTTCCCCTGGTGATTCTTTCCCACAGTTAATCATACTTGCTAAAAATGTATGATTCTTTTAGATGAGGCAGACTTGAAATCTTGCCAGCTTTTGATTACTCTCCCATCCCCCAGCAGATTTTTTTCCTAAGGCTTACGGGGTATTCAGCTATGAATACTGGACATGTTCCAAAATAAGGAAGCGCACCATGCATCTTTTAAGTTCCCAGAAAATTTCAGGTCAACATGGTACGCTTTCCTTCCGATTCTGAATTACTGGGCTGACATCCAGGAACCAATTTGTCCACCTTTATTCTCAACCAGCCAGTAAGGCAACCCAAAACCAGTTACAGTAGGAATCAATAGGAAATCACAGTGCGCTATAACTGAGAGAAAATCAGTTACCATAATCAATAACCTTTAAGCAGGTCAAAAGAAATGTTTCCATATGCCAAAATGGTTCCATATTCACAAAGTTTGCACTAAACAGAAAACATATTATCTCCATAAAAGTCTCTGCACGATACCTTGCCTTTTTCCTTGCTGGCTTTTAAAAATTTTTTTCTATTCTGGTGCTATTTTTACTTCTTTCTGTCATGCATTTACCTTCTGTCCATTTTTCTGTCTCTTTGATCCTTGGTTCATCTGAGCTAGTACTGTTTCTCCCCCTCCTCCAGCTCTAAATTCTACTTCACGACTGCTGTTCCCTTCCTGTGTTTCTGTTTCTCACCAATTCTTGTTCCTAATATTATTTTGTTTACATTAAAACATTTCTTATTAAAGATATTAAGTCAAGTTCCTTCAAAGAGATATTGTTTCTCTTTCAATTCCTTGTTTTGTGCTCTGGATGGACAGCCTGCTGTTAATACAGATAGTAGCCAACAAACCACTGGCTTTGCTAAGGAAAGATGAAACACCTGATCTTATTAGAGATGGAAGAGACAGACATGGTTGAGCTCAATCAAAACAATGTGATTCCTGATAAAGTTGTCTAAATTTCACCCTTAATATTTGATGCTCAAATCACTCAAATATTTGACAATCAAATGGGACTCACTTCAAATAAAATCATTATGATATTCAAAATAATTCTGCCTTTTGCTTGCTTCCTGTTATTTTTAGTTAAAATTTAGGCAAATTAGAAATACCATCCCTTGGTCTTTTAACAGTCCCGTGTTCCCTACTATGATCAATTAACATGAAATTTCTCTAGATACATTTTTCTGAATTCACAGCTGGTTAATCAGGTTAGTCTGACCTGACATCCTTGTCCTCAGTTCTGTGTTAATTCTCTGTCCCAATCAATACTCACAAGTTCCTTCAGAACAATGCTACAAAGTACATATGCTCTGAACATAAAAAAAAAAAATCATATATGGTGCACTGTCTTCAACATTTACTTACTGAGACAGTTTAAATCATATTATGAAATACAACCAGTGATGACAATGCACTACAAATTCTACTAGCCAGGCTACAGGCTTAGGCATGCTGAGTCCCCAGTCCCTCACTAGGGGCTGTTTCCACTGCAGCACTAGCCAGGTACTACAAGCTGCAGTCAATAAGTTACTCTTTTTCATCAGTATGAACTGGCCTATACAGAATCCCCCACTAATATTGGTATGCTACATACAGACAGTTTAAATACCTCTACAGTACACTGCATAAAATAAAGCCTAACTTCTTAAAAAAAAGTGTATCAGTGTGAATGTGCAATATGTATAATTAAAAATCAGTCTGTTATAATTGCCTAAGAATTATTCTCACATGACCAGATTTTGCTCTTTACAGCCCTGTCAGTAGCTTTTTAACCAGGCTAGATTTCAACCTGCCACTCAAGAGTCTGTCATCCATTTCCAATCTTCTGATCTAATCACACCCAGCTCCCCTGCTCAATAAGTTAGCATGTTGACCTGACAGGCATTCATTCCAATGTAGCTGAACAGACATTGCCCATGGGCTCACATTCTGCCTCTTACTTGTACAGCAAAATATCTGCTGCTTGAAGCACAGGGTAAGTCAACAAACCAACAGTTCCTTCGCTATTCTGGCTGGCACGCTTCATCTGTTTGGAAAAGAAAAACAGAAGAATCACACTTTGACTAATGGTATTAAGGTCTGTGATTTTAATTAGTTAGAATTCTGAATAATTGAGTAATTTATTATGTAGCTCTACAGAAGACAGTGCCATGTAAAATCCACTCCTTATGAATATATTCTGGTTTATGTCTTATATTTCTGAATTTCTCTACACTGTTCTGATATTCTAGTGAGAATGGAACATAGGGTTTCTTTTGTTTTCTGTTTGTAACCATATTAATGGAAATTATTTCAAATGCAAAACCATGAGGCCAAGTTATTAAACTTGAATATTACACATAAATCCTACTTTTTAAATAGTGTCTTCAGCAATATATTTTTGAAACATTTCATAATGGAGACACAAAAAGATATTAAAAGGTATTAACCTGTGTTAGAGATCAAGACACAGTGATCACACACAGTCACCAGGACAGCCAGTGACAGCTGGGAGAAGCCAGACCTCCAGAGGCAGAGTCCAGTGCTGTCTCCATCAGTTCTCACTGCTCCCCACAATCTACCTAATGCATTCAAGTCCTCTACTGCTCCCTGATATGGATCACCTAGATCAAGACAGTCAGGGTGCAAACACTAACTCTGTTCTAGCAATGACATATCTGTGTTTTACTTTTAGCAATACTTAATATACTAACCCCCTTGAAATCTGAATTATTTCATTAGGACTGATCAAATATATTTCGACTTGTCTCACACTCTCCAACAGATCCTGAATTCTGTCTCCATCTTAAGTGCCTAGGGTTCAGGGAACCTAATTTGCAAAGCCTAGCACCTGTAACACCTATCTGTAGGTCTGGAAAGTCAATCCAGTCAAAGTAGGATTTAGGAGCTTAACTTTAGAACCTCAGGTTTGAAAAGGTTTGCTTTAATCTATGCCATGCATTAACACTGGTTGCTGTATTTAAGTTTTACTGGTTTTATTTAATTAAGAAGGAAAACAGGAAGAAAGAAAACATCTGGAGGTATTTAAGGCTGCTCTGAACTCTGCAAGCCCAAACTGCTCTTAAGCTGTTGGGTTTTTTTTTTCCCTTTTTCAGATACTTCTCTCTCCTGTCTTTTTCTGCTTACTAAATGTCAAAATAAAATACAAGGAAATTAAATGTAAGAACTCTATTGATGCAGTCAGGCTAATGCAACACCAAGATTAAGAAGATGAACATTTGACACTCATAAAGGCAAACATTTAAGATACAATATCACTCAGCACATTTTTAATATTTATAATTTCTATACTCCTCTTCAAACATATGCCTCTTTTGAACACTCTTCCATAAAATCTACAGAGCAGCCACTCTTTATAGTGGAAAATAAAAAGCTGTTTATGGAACTCCTTAATCGGCAAGGCCCAAGATTTCCACTGCAATATCTTCCATTACTCCTGCATTATTAAACAAGCACTGAAATAACACTGAATGTTCTAGCATTTTAATAACAGCAAACAAACCTCCTTTTTAGCACAGTTTTTCTGCAAATCTTTGCCAAAACCACAATTCTGTAGCTTGCAGCAGGAAAATGTTCACTAAGAAGAACAGACCTGGAGAGGTATGTTTTACCCCTTCCACCACAGGACTACAGAATTACTTAAACCTAAAGCAAGAACAACCAAGGTAAAGTTGGTACTTCATACATGACAAGTATTTCAGGATAACATTTCTACTCAATTCCCATAAATTTCTTTTAAATTTACCAAACTGTCCATACCTTCCACTGGGGCAAACGTAGCAGACGTGGCACATTAGTTAGGCACCCAAGAATCCAGGCAAGTTCTGCATGCTCAGGAACCTGAAAGTATGAAGTTAGAATCTATTTAAATCTTCCTCCTTTATATGCATATTTTCTCAAAGTCAGTAAGAATAAATTACATCAAAGACGAGAAAACCATTTATTTCTGTATATTACTTTTTCAGTAAGGTCAAGTGACAAGCTAATGGAAAGTTTTGGACACTGCCAGGATTGAATGCTCTATATTAAAATAGTATAGCAAGATTCTTGATCCTATCCACCCATATTCTAAACAAGGAAGAAAATGCTTTAGAAATAGCAGAGTTGAGCACACATGTAAACTCCTTTGCTTGAATACTTGATTCACGCTTTGCAATATGGGCAGGTTTGAATCTTTAAGAGGATGCTAACTATCTCAAAGATGTTCAAAGCTTCATGACTGCAATATAATATAACAGCCCACACAGAAGGCAGTAAAAAGTGTTTCTTAACAAGTAAGAACTACTAGGATTATTAATTGCAATTCTTTTGTTGTCACATTTTAAATACAGTAATTTCCTAGCTAGCAGTCATTGGACTACCTTGGTGACCAATGTGTAAAAGTATCCAACCTCTAGACTACAGCTCAGTGGTTAAAATATTTCAGGTTGATTCTTTCCCTTCTTTCTGCCTTTCCCACAGATTCAGGGTTTTTATTAATTCCCTCATGCTTATTTGACCTGTAATCTTCTGTGCACAAGACAAAGTGCAACAAAATACTGGAGTAAAATGAACTTCATGGAAAATACTGAGCGCAAGACTCCTATTTCATCTAGAAGGAATCACCATCTGGTTGAAAGTGGTTTCTCATTTCTTTCTTCTAGTCACGGACAGAGAGGAGATGGTGCTCTGTTGCACTTGTGTTGACAAGAACCCCCTTTAAAAGCTATGCAGTCATTGATTCAGCCCTGTCAGATGTTGCTTTCGCAGCCAAGACTGCACGTGCATTTCACTGGATCAGTGGATTTGACATTACATCAGTTACCAAAACACCAAGTGATCTAAACAGCATTTGTTGGGTTGAATACACAGTTCTTGGTCCTACCAAGTCATACTCACTTCCTATCTTCAAACACACAGTCCTTTCCTAAATATTACTAAAGTGCTGAATATGTTGAAGAAAAAGCCTGGTAAAATGGGGACAAAATATGTAGAAGTATACCAAAGGGTAGAGATTTCAGCTGGAATAAAATTCAGTACTGGAGGCTAATGAGTCAGCATTCATCATCCAAATTGAAGGAACTGACTGCGTATTGGTGTGTGAATCAGGAGGTTCTAGGCTTAAACCACAAATCATTTGTCAGACTAAATCACAGTTTAAGCTACTGTGTTTTACTTGGCAAGAGGGGCAGGTAATTGCTGCCTTTGCTTGGTCATGGTGCATCTGCTCAAATGTTACTCATTTAGCTATTTTAGTATTTCATCACACTGATTGCACAAATCTGATACAAAGAAACTGGAAGATGTATATGATGATACATATGACACCAGCAGAATAATGGCTCAGTCTGCTCTTCCTTTCACTGAGAAATATCCATGGATCACAATCAGGAGAAGCCATTCTCCCAGACAAACTCCATCTGCTTCTTGCTGCAGGTCCACCTAAAACTGCAGACAAATGTCTTCATTAAACAACCAAAACACAAGAATGTGAGAAATAACACTGTACTGAAACACAACAAAGGCAATGCAGCCTTGTGCCCTATTTCCAGGAGTAGCATTTGGGGCAAACACAGGAGACTACTGCCTCCTACAATTTCTTCCCCTCATACTTCTCCAGCATCCATAATTGTTGCACTAGGGAATATCAGAAGGAATATTAGAATTATCCCTGGCCCAGTCCTGGTAATGTACCCAGATTCCCCAGGAGTATGTCTAATTGTTTTCTGAACAATTAGAAGTGGGCTGATAGCGCCCACATCACAACCCCATGGAGCAGCAAGCTCCAGAGGCTTAAACCTGATGTGTAAAGAAATAATTTAGCCACTGATGTATCCATGTTTACTTACTGGTTTTGAATACCCCCTGTTTCTTATATTGCACAATTTGGTGAACAATTCCACATCCAGCTTATTCAGTGTTTTTCTGATTTTGTAAACTGTGATTGCATATACACCTCAGCCTTCTTCTCTTCAAACTGAAGCAAATCTGACTTCTGAATTTTTACTTCTTAAGGCAGTTACTCTATCCCCTGCTACATCAATTCCTCTCCTTTGTATCATGTCTAAATCATAAGTTCATTCTGGAGACTCTAAAACTTCACCCAGTATTCAAAAAATGGGCACATTAAGGTTTTGCATGGTGACAAAATGTCATCTCTGTCTTATTCACAATATCCTTTCTGGTGATGTGGTGATGATGACATATCATTAGCTCTTTTGAAAATTGCTTGTGCTGAGCCAATGACTTCAGAGAACTGCCAATGATGGCTCCAGGACTTTCTTTCCTGGATTTTGTGAAGAAGGTTTAGAATACTTTTACCCAGATGTTTTAAAGATCTTCTACCCCTTATTTGCCTGTCCACTCTGTTTTATGAGTTCTTTTGGAATTCCTTTCCTTGGCTTAGCATTTTGCTACACATAAGGACTTAGTACTGTCAGTGAACTTCTGTTCACTACTTTCTTCAGGTCATGAAGGAAAATGTTGACTAGAACTGCTCCCAGCAAGAATCCCCGAGGAACACAACTGCTGACTGTGCCATTAAAAAAAAAAAAAGTGAGCATTACAGCCATATGGCTTTCAACAGTGATATGAAAGGAAAGAGAGAAGAGAGACCTCATATTTGCATAAATCTACAAAACAATTTTCAGTTGATTCCTATTGTGTTAGGTAGTGTTTATTGTGCCATCACAAGGAAAACCTTTGTCAAAGAAGCATCACTTTTCACACAACTTTCATTAAAAAGAGTATGACTGTTAGAGAGGCGTTCTGCTTGCTTTTAAAATTTATTTTTTAAAGGACGTTACCCAATAATCCAACTAGGATTTCAAGAAATAAAAGTATAAAGAGCTCCAATTAATTCAGGCTATTCTGTTTACTCTTCAACCAATGAAGAACTCAATTTCGTTTGTATTTTAAAATCGGACAACAAACTACTGTCTAGAGCTACAATGTACTTCAGGATCACCCAGTTTTTCAAAAGACAACAGATAATAATAAACTTAACTCTTTTCCAATGAAGACATAATTTTCTCAGTGTGCCCTCTCCTCCAAGTACATCAGTATAGAAGTAATACAAATGGTAGAAAACCAGAATTACATCTCAAATTAACAAAACTCACAACCAGCGACAGTTGCTGAACTGTATGTCAAACCAAACTCCAAGAATGTCACAATCACTGCTAATTCTGAAAATCAGCTATCAATTAAATGCAGGTCAACTTCAGCTACTTTTATGTCCTGAAAAAAATATAATAGTCTGTTTCCAGTATAAACATTATTTTCTTGGGAAATATTTCTTGCAGCCTTGCTGAAAATATTTCCAGGAATAACAGTTTTTAAGTGCTCTATTTATTGTTTCCCCTTTATAAATTCAACTATTTCCCATTTAAAATTTTCCAAAACTTCTTACCCATATCCCTATAGCAATCTCCCCTTCTCAGGCAGCCCAAATCCTACCCTTTGCTCTTCTCAGTAAATACAGCAAGTTTCTCTCTCTTTTCCTGCCCTGTGCTCTTGCTTATTTTAACAATTTTTGTTTTCTAATCTCACACAAGTCTGTAAAAACTACCAACATTTCTCAAAGGGTTGAGATGGCCACCTCTATGCTATTACCAGGGACACATTTCCTCCTTCAATCTCCATTGCATTAAGCATCTCCCACAACCTGGCTTACTAATCAGTAATCAAAGAGTTATTTCCAGAGCAAACTATTTACATTCCTTCCCTGTGGCCTGACAAGGCTAAAGCTGCCTACACAGATTCCTTTAATTTTTTTAAAGCACACATATTTAACAGAGGTGACCATTTCCAAAAGATAATGAGCAGTTATCTAAAAGGCACAAACACTTCTGTTTCTTCACCTGAGCACCCTGCTCCTCCCTTTTTAAAGACAAATAGCTTCTTCATTATTTACTTGTGCAGCCATTTGAAGTTATTAAACTCAGGTCACAATTCATACTTGGATCTCTGGAGCCTTATATGCTGGAGTACAATCTCAGGGCTTCTTCCTGTAAATCTATTTTTTTGTCCTTGATCCTAGCTATTCCTTACCAAATTCTTGTTGATTTTCCCTTGCCACAGCCAATGATATATATATATATGGAAAAGCAGTAGCTACTTTTAGTCCAAATAATTCTACATGACTTTTTATGATGAAACATACAGCTGAGGAAGATTGAGATTCAAGATTGAGATTCAAGCAAGCTGTGAGATTCAAGAACAGTGGGAGAGGCATGAATACTGGGAGCAGATTTGAAAGCAGGCAAATCAGCAACACTGGGCCTCAGCTTTCTGAGGTTATAATACAAGGTTGTGTGTTGGCAGCTGAAGTGGCTTTCTGCAAAAAGAGATGCAGGATTTTATTTTCAAGATGGATTTCCTCAAGTTGCAACCTATAGCCCTTCTCTGTAAGGCACTGCCAATTTGCTGCATATCTATCATGTGGAAACAGCTTTCCTCAGCAGAGTAACCTCATTAAGGGCTACATTTTAAATGGGCAGTAAATTTTAAATATTTAATTTTGATAGAATAGAGTACAAACAAAGTCTCAGGAGGTAATCTGGATAGCTGTGTCCTAAAAGAAATTGAAACAGAGAAGGGAAAAAGTCCTACATTTAAAAAGAAATTAAACCATTTTTTAGGACTTTTGTGTCTTCTAGAAGTACCAGTAAGAGCTTCAGCAAAATTCAAGAGGCCCTTTTCAAAAGCAAATGATGCTCACATTTTTCTTGAATAAGAGGTAAGGTTTTATTAATGTGTAAGGTTGAAGGCAATATGTTCAAGATACTTAGCAATGTGTCTCTATATTACACAGCTAAAGAAAAAAAAAGACCATAAACAAGACAAAAAAATAGACTAACCTTCAATCAAATGCACACAGTGCAGGTGTGCTGTAAACACTACCAAACACTCTTATGACAGAAAATTTGCCAGAGTATCCCAAATTTGTGTTCAAAGAAATAATTGATTGGGTAGAATAAGTTTATGGTTACAAAGGCAATATGGGATTTAAAGAACACGTTAAGCAACATATTGAATTGGGGGCTGGTTATCTAGTTATTGTCAGTAAATGTGATAGTATCTACAGCTCTCACCTTTACCTTGCAACAGTTTAGTCACATATCCTTATTTATATTAGGTTAAAACATACAGAAATAAGATCTGCCTCTCCCTTTGGAAGAACCTGACCAAGAATATTCCTACTGAAATTAAGCTTTACTGGTTATAAACCCCGACAGACCACAGCAATTTGGCCAAAGCACCCTTTCCTCTCCTTTATTTATTATGAAATTAACTTATTTTCAGAAACATTCTCCTAGTATAACTCACAATACTGTTTGAAAAATTAGTCTGGTGTGTCCAGAAGACTGGTGAAGAGAGGAAAATATAACAGCTACATAACAGTATGAGATGAACAAGGTAAATTAAGGCAGAAGAAAAAAAAAAAAGAGAAATCCCAGTGAACCATGACTTTCCTTCCCACTGAGCTCCAGTTATGTCTAGTCCAGTCCATGAGAGAGAAAACAGAGGAATGAGAGAAGCAGAATAATTTTCTAAATTAAACAGTCACATACTTCCTCTTATGACAGGAAGTTTTCAATGGACCGTGCTAAATTAATGTACTTTAATGAATTTATAAGCTATGATGCAATAGAAGCTTTTCAGCCCCTCTGAAAATTGGGCAAGGGGTAGTGTGAATCCATTCAAACTCTGCCCACAAAACAAAGCAGATGGATACTTCTGGAAAATAACAGCAGTGAAACAGTGCACACATTTATATTGTTGTATTTTGGCTTTTGGAGTCAAGGCTAAGACAAATTTGCAAATTCCCACCTCCCAGAGTTACTGCCTCAATTTGCTTGCACACTGCAAGAATACTGCAGCTGATTATACTCAGAAAATAAATCAGCCTATCCAGAAGGATGAAAACTGCAATTTTCCGCCCAGAAACGGAACATTATGTTGTCCAGAAACTCACAGGACTCCTCAGAGAAGTGCTCATGCAGCGTATCAAGCACTGCCTGCTGAATCAACTCTGATGGAATTTTAGTTTCCCTTGGGACATTTAGCATGTGTCTGCTACAACAGATAGGTGGACAGGAAGAACAGCCTGAGACCACATAAAAGCAAAATAAGTTTCCAATATTGTTTTGACTGTGAAGCAGATGAGATACAACATGGTTATGGGTAAGAACTGAAATGTGTAGTGTACCCACCACGAATCAGAGAAAATGGGTTATATCATGTAAGTTTACCATGTGTGCAGATTGCATACTGTCTTCCTTATTTACCCCCCCATAGTCCTTTTTGGTTTTAATAAAAGATCTAAGTTTTATGAAAGATGACTCTTACAGCTTTTATCAGTTATGGTACAATTTAAGGAATATATTTTCTGTTTCTTCTAATACTGTCACGATATGTTGTAGAAGTCATTATTCCATAACTTCTTTTTTATGCCCCCTAGGCATAAAAGCATATCTTAAAGCATATCTTGACATTATTTTCTCTAAGAGGGTTTCATACATCTTGCAGCTGTACTCCAAATAAAAATGCACTATTTTGAAATATGCATTTATTTTTATTTTTCATTCTTACTAAAACTGTCAGTTTTCTATGACTTCCTACTTGAGAAAATATAATTAAACAAGCTGTAATGAAAGAGCTTCTCTCACTGGGAGGCCATTTTACTGTCCAACATACACCACAATTGTTTTTCTAGATATTCTAATTAAATGTGCTTGTTTATAACCCTTCACAGACAATGTGGTTCGAAACACTACCCTAATTATTCATCACCATCCTTCTTGCTTCTAAATATTTTCAAGTTATCATCACTCGTTCTTTGTAGCCACTACTTCCCTAGGCTGGAATTCAAGTTTTTATATGGTAATGGAAGTGTGGGAGATATTTGTTGAACTGCAATGTATTAAGACCAAGTATACAGCCAGCCATTAACTTACTGTTTGTACATGCTTTAAAACAATATAATCTATAAATGGTAAATTCTGAAGCATACAAAACTAATTTTCATCCAACTAGCACTTTCCATTTATAGGTAATTTAGCTGTAAATCCAATACAAAAGAACATGGGCCATATTCTCTCTAAACAATACAATAAAAAACTTGCCTATGCAAAATTTCTGTCACTTTTATTTAATTTTAGTTGAAAGGTGAGGACATCACTGAAATCTGTTCTGGGATTCCAAGTGTACTTCACCGGTATCCTTATCATAACAGCACCTTTTGGACCTAGTATAGGCATGAGAGGTGCCTGTTCTCACCCCACTTTCTCCCAGCAGTCAGTCTGTGATTCCTACTGTTCAGCTTTTTGCCACTTGCTTGTACTGAAAAGGATGATAAAGTATGTGAAAACTCTGGAGGCAGGTATTTCAGATATCACTGGATTAGAGATTTGAAAAAACAGCCTAAGTAAGTAAAATAAATGAAACCCTTACCAAAAGGCACAGGCCTATTGAGAAACCAAGTAGCATTATATTTTTTCACATATGGCCAACATATTCCAGAGAAGCAACACAAACAGCAAAATACAGAAACAGAATGCCGAACAAACAAGCAAAGAACAATAAAACCCAAGCCCTTTTCAGCAATTCTAGACCACTCATACCCAGTGTAACTCAGAGAAAGTGAGAGGACACAACAGCATTTACATGAATGAATGCATGAGCAATTCCCTTAGTGGGGCTTACCACTACTAGCATACTTCTGTAGTGCAAGAATTTCATTGTGCTTTAATGCTACTGAATCAGGGTACAGAAAAAGTCATTAGTTGTGGTGGGTTTTGGTGATTTTATTGTTCATAAACAATACATTTTTTTGCATGATATTTGTTTTAAAAAAGGAACAGAAATATCATTCAGGAGTAACCAAAGAAATGTTTCTGTGATCTACAAATTTGGTAATTTTCTAGATAGAATTCAAAATACAAGAATAATTACAGCATGCTAAGCTACTGAGAATTCTCATTCAGCAGTTTGATCTGCTATTGAAAAAACCTGCTCTGTCCATAGTTAAATACCTAATCCAGTTTTCTATTTGTGGCTGGATTTTCACTGCTTTCCTGCTATCTCTGGAAGTGCACACCCTATTTCAGTATACAATCAGCTTTGGTCACTTTGCTTTACACCTCAGCCAAATGTTTGTAAACAAAAGTGGGACTCTTTTGGACCACCCCTGGAGACTTCTACAGTGGCTGAAAAGGAGGTCAGCTCCTTTTTTTTTTTTTTTAAATCTGAGAAATTTTCAATCAAAATCCAGCAATAAACTTTCTTGATTAGCAATAGCTGTAATCCATTTTACACCTTCATTTTTAGGAACAATCATCTCGATATTATGACATTCCATAACATAGTATTTCATTATCATGCTAAAACAATAATCACATTAGCAAGGTTCCTGTCTCCTTTCCTCACATCAAGAGCTGCATGCAGATACTCCTTTTAATTGCTTCCAGAGAAACATCTGGTGCTGCCTATGTAAATGTAACAGATCACAGTGCATCTCTGGGTATACCTGACCACTTCATACAGCTTGCACAGACTTGCTTTGGGGAAGCAGACTTCAGCCTGAACCAGTCCTGAAACAGTCTATGTTCACAAACAACTGTAATAGTTCTTCTGATTGCAGTGTGACAATGAGCTTTCAAAAATATGCTAGAATCAGCCACTTCTGAAAGTTGTATGGATACTTGTGTGGTAAATATTGGTAAGAATAACATTCAAGACATCAGACATGGCTCAAATGTTTAATCTAATGGTTTAGATTTAATAAGAACAATGACCATTAGATCTGGACAGATAAGGACACAGAAAAATTAACGTAAAAAGGCAAATTAAAGTCTATTTAACTGAAGTCAGCCTAACCACCATAAGGAAAATCAGAATCATATTTGGTGGAAACTGTTGTTTGATAAAGCTGAACATGTTCAAGTTTAGCTATCTTAGGTTTTTATTGTTTTTTGACTGTATTGGTATGGTAGAAGCACTGCACAAAGATCCATCATTTCCTGAGTCTGACACTTTCTCTTTGGGGGTTCAAAGATTCAATCTCTGCATTATTATATTTTGAAAGATACAACATACTTTCTGTGGCTGAGTGCAATGTAAGATCCTCACAGGTAATCTGCTGGCTTCAAGGGAAGCCTGAGTGTTGGTTTTAGCAAGACCTTGAACAGCACAAGTTTAGCTTTTAGACCAGTAGGAATATAAGAAAAGCAACACTGGACCAGATCAAATATCCACCTCTGACAGAAATCAACAACAAAAAAAAAAAGAATGTAAGTACAGAAAAGCATGGATACTGTCCCATCTGTGGTTTCACCACTTCCTGTAGAGGTGACTGCTCGGATATGCAACAGTCCCAAAGCAATTTTTCGGATTAATTTGTCGAGTCCCTTTCTGAATTCATATAAATTTCAGCATGCACCGTATCCTGTGTCATGGGGTTTTGTAACCCAGTTGTGGATTTTGTGAGATGCATTGCTATGCTTGTGTTGAATCTTCCAGATTTTAACTTGTTTTAATATTTGTCAGTTCACATTCTTCAGTGGACAAAACAATTTCTCCATATCACTTGTAGTTTTATAAACCTTCACTTTATTCCTCTCTAACCATAACCTGCAAAGCATTTATCCTTCATGCTGAAGAGTCTTCTCTTTGTATCTAGTCACCGATCCTGTGTTGTAACTAATTGAATTGTTCACTTGCTTGAAAACAAGAAAAAAACCTCTCTAGACTGGTTTTTACTGCATCATTGGCTTGGAACTCACCTCGTGATTATTCCAGCTAATGACTGGAATCATCCTTTTGAGCTGACAAGTCAGAGTACAGGAAAATTAAAACACAAGCTGGTAACATATTTAAAATTATAAACAAATTTGAAAAAATGGGGTGAATTTATTTAAATGTATTTCCACTAGAATTCTGAGCTCATCTATTTAGACTGGTTTTTTAATACAGAGGAAAAGTGAAGCAGGAAGTATATCTGTCTTCATCAATTCATGATTCACCAGGGATATAGAGCTATGATTGCCATTTACAGTTTAACAACCCCAGGAAACTCTGCCTGTAAAGAATCATGTTGAAAGGGAGAATACAATACTATTTCAGCTTGCATTGATAAAATTCAGATCCTGTGTGCACGTCACCTTTGCAGTTCTGTTGCAAACATACTTGTGGGTGTCCTCACAAGAGCAGAAGCTATGACACATCTGTGTCTGTGGAAATTACAGAACGTTGCCAGTTTAGACTCAGTAACAGAAAGTTCATTAAGCAAGAAACTAAGATGAGTTCCAGGAAAATATAATATGTGATAGCTATATACCAAGCAGGAAGGTAAGCCCAGTACCCCTTGGGGTAGTCAAGAGAAGCACATGGTTTACATACATGAATTACTGGATAGGATGGAAAAGCATCCGCATGAAAAGGAGGTTATAGCAAAGAAGGGAAAGTAAGCCCCAGAGAAGATGTAACCTCCTGATGATCATGGTGGAACTGATACAAAACTTACCATGTTAATCACCTGTTACTTTGTGATTACAGTGCAGCTGGGAAAATAAGTGGCAATAGCTGATACAAAAGCATAGAAACATGTTTTCCTTACCTTTATGTTTGCACATAAACACAGGCCGTGTTTATGCGTTTATGAGTTAACCTTTTGTGACTAAAGTGACGCAGAGACAAATTAGTGGTCTTCTAAGAGGTCTTTAAAGTATATTACTTGAAATCTGTAGAAACTCCTAGCTCTGCTTCAGAAATTTACAGTGTACTTATCCCTAAATGGGCTTCTCAGTCATGGTTGCTGCATTCAAAATTTCAAAACTGCAGCAAGGGATAAGTTTAAAATCCAACACTGCTAACATTTTCTAGGTCCACCAACACAAACACGATAAGGAGTTCAGCAATGCTACACTCATTCATTAAGATCTGTGGAAAGCCACTTAAACAGAAACAAATCCAACACAACAGGAGCACTCACCAGTGACTGCCGGAACAGGAGACACTTCTTGGGGTCAATCCCACAGGCAAGGATGGCAGCAGTGGTGTCCAGGATGTTCTGGCGCAGGACAGCTGGCTCCTTGGGCATGGTGAAAGAGTGCATGTCCATAATGCTATAGAGCACTGAGCTGCACTCTTCCTGCAGATTCACCCAGTTCTGAATGGCTCCAAGGTAGTTACCCAGATGAGGGGTCCCAGTTGGCTGGATACCAGAGAAAATCCGATCCATGACCATGTTCTGTGACAAAGCATTGGCAAGATTAACACACACATTTTTTTGACAGATTCTTTTATATTTTAAAGTAATTTAAAAAGCCTCATATATGCCTGTCTCTTCTCTCTACCTGTCAGTGTATTAATGTATAAATGATGTTAGAACCAATAATTGCAGTAAGTCAGTTAAATACTCTATCTTACAGCAAAGAGGTTAACAACTACCACAATTTTAATCTGTCAGATTGCATATGCAAAAAAAAAATAAATACAGCTGTAAACAAGATTAGTGAAAAGCTGGTCTCAGAAAGCAAGTGGTAGATTCTTCCATTTCTTTTGCACCAAAGCTGTATGTTTCTCTTTAGTTTCTATATCCACACTTCAGTTTCTATATCCACTCTGATACAGAAACTTAGGGTCACAGAGCAGAGAAATTCAAATACTTGTGTTGTAAACTCATGCAATGTCCCAGTAGATTGCCATCTTAACTCCCATGAATATTGAAGTCTTATTTTTCTAGCTGCAAAGAACATTTTGAGCAGCTCCTGAAAGAAACCTACTTCTTGACCCAAAGGTCAAAGAATAATGAAAGAGATCATCAAAGTTCTGAAACTTCCCATTTTGGTAGCAATAGAATTTCTAAAAGATCTCTACAAAGAAACATGGCTACAGCTCAAGATTGCACCTGGAATACTGTCCATGCATCAGGACCAACACTGGAAAAGAGTTCACAGAGAAACAGCAAAAACAAAAAAAGACTAAGAAGCTGAGGTTGTGAGCAAAAGGCTTGAAACATGTATAGCTTGGCTAAGTGACAGTTACCATCTTAGAAAGTTTGTTTTCCTGCATCCCAGCCCTCCATCTGACCATTTTCTCAGAGCCCCAAGCTGTCAGCATATGATCAATTACCTCCCTGACCTTCCCAAAGAATTCCACCATATTCAGAAGTAGCTCAGCAATGTCTCATGTGAAAATGCTTGCAACATGCCAAGTTGCAAGAGCATGCAAGACCGCTCAATTTATAAATGAGGATACCCCCCCACCACAGCAAATACAATACAAATCCTCAGACTCAGTTGTGTGGCAGGATCACCAACCTCATTGTGCCTGTGGCTGCACGGTTTGTTTCCTGCTAAATTTTATGAGCAACATCTATAACTTAGCAGGAAGAAT
This sequence comes from Melozone crissalis, assembly GCF_028551555.1. Lineage (NCBI taxonomy): Eukaryota > Metazoa > Chordata > Aves > Passeriformes > Passerellidae > Melozone > Melozone crissalis. The sequence continues at coordinate 13,895,645 of NW_026535786.1, read as the reverse complement.
TTATTTACTGATGTAGTCTGTTTTCTTTTCCGTGAATCTCTTACAAATGTGTGGGACAAAAAAAAGTCATACAACTATTAAACCACACAAAATGGCAATAAAAGTCAAGGCCAAGTACCATTACTTTCAACAATTAAAAAAAGGACTTTAAATTGACTTAATTAATTCTGACTCAGACTTGAGAAATATTAATGAGAAAGTATTTCCAAGTGGAATAGGACTTTTTTACTTTTAAGCATGATGTATAGCTCAGAAAAGCCTATGCTATTTCTAAATTTGCTGTAAAATTCTCTTTTCTTCTAAAGTAAGCTTGTTTTTCAGATCAAAACAATTTTCTTACCCAATGTTTAAGTGTTTGTGCTGACATACCAAGAGAAGCCTTGGGCTAGCTGTCATGCTAATTTCTCCTGCTCATATAAATGCCTACACATTTAAGTCTTGATAGCAACCCTTCACCCAATCCCAAATATCTTCTTGACTTCTAGTATATTCTTGACTCAGTTTTTAAGTACTTTGAAGCTCCAGCACAGGAGCTTCAAGGTAGTCACTTGAAGCACTTGAAGCTTCAAGGTAGTCACTTGAACCACTTCTTCCAACAGCAATTCCAGCTTCCAGTCCTTGTGTTTCAGTCCTTGACCACCCACCCATATGTCTCTTTTCTTTATTACACAAAAATGGAGTTATGACACACAGTCTCTCACTTGGCATTTGATTCCTTGTTTTCCTAGGAACCTACATCAGAGCGCTTCTCACCCCTCACAGAATCCACTCACCTCCCATTAAGGCACTACCTGGCCCAGGACTGCAGCCAGCTTCCTGTTAACACTGAGAAGGGCCAGGTGCTCTCTTGCAGAAGGAGGCATTCAACATTCCAATGTGTATAAATGAGATGAAGTCCTATAGAAACTTGGGATTCACTAGACTTCAGAGCTGTACTTCTATTACTACAGGCCCAGAGCAGCTGCTAGGCAATGCAACAGGTACTTCACAGGCATAACATTTGGTTTTTGCTTCCTGTGTTTCTTAACTAAGACAATAAGAAGTCAGGGAGGACATAGTTGACCAGCAACATGGTGTTCTACCCCTGCTGGGGTCCCAGAACAGTTGGCTGTTTGTCAGAGCACATAACCTTTCTTCATGTCCGTATCTCTGCTCACTAAGTTCAAATCCTGATGCTCCTTCCCAGAATTACTTCTCCCCACAGAACTGGTTGCTTTCTGGTGCCCATTTATATGCCTGTTTAACAACACTCTTCTTCACAGACCATAATTCTTACAGCCCTTCTCTCCATTTTCTTATCAGACAATTTCATCCCTCCTGTATTCTTCTCTTCCTCCACTTGTGCTTTACACCCCTTGCTTCCCCAAAGAGCTCTTATATACAGCTCTTGATATACAGCTCTTACTGTAAGAAGGCACAGAGAATGCCATGTTAAGATGATTACTATTATTACTAATTAAGCTAGTATTGCCTTGACTCCAGTCACTTCATATAAAATATGTTTTTATATGTTTTAGAACTGCACAGTTCTAAAAGCTAAGAAATGTTATCATGTGCCAGAAATCCACTACGGACCCACATCAATTACGGTATCTTAGGATGATAAATTAAAACATAGTGCAGAAACTTGCACATCTTCCAACTTCAGTCTAGTAAAAGACAGCATCACCTGACATGTCATGTCTCCTGATGTTACTGCTTCTTTTCCCTGGGACTTGAAGCTGGTGCTACTTCAGTGCAGGAGCAGCTCTACCCCCTGGGGCAATTGTGTGTTATATCAGGGCACAGGAATTTCTGTGCACTCAGCACAGATCAGCTCATGTGCCAATACCTTGACCCAAGAAGTGTCAACACCCTGAGCCTGTGGAGAACAGTTCTATCTAGAAATTTCGTTGGTCCCCACATCAGGCAGACTCAGTTCCCTTGCAGCTGCAGTCCTTGCTTTGGATGTGTCCCATAACAGGTTCATTATCTGCCTTTTCAACTTCTCGGATCACTGTCCAGGCTGTAGATAATGTTATTATGAACATATTGGATGTATTGGCAAAATTGTGTCCCTTAATGTGAGTATAATACACTCAATACATAAAAATGCAATAGTGACATTTAAACAGGCAGTCTGAGAATGTCTTTCACCAAGAAAATACAAGATATCAGTGTCTCAGCATAAACTGTATGTTCAAATACTGTACTTACTCCAAATATTCAAAGGCTAACAATGAGCTAATGAAAGGTAGGTTTGTTGCAATACTACATAAGTTAGCATCTGGTGACACACTACATGTTGAAAAGAAAATACACAATGTACAATGTCAAATGGACACAGTTTCATATAAAGAAAGAATCAAGTTCTCTATCCATTAAAGAGAATACCTGCAAAGGCAAGCATGATATCTTTAATGGTGCTTTGTATGTTCAAATGGTAAACAAATACAAAAGGTTTGTTCAGTATAAGGGCAATAAATAGCAAGTGAAATATTAGAAGCAAACAGTAGCAGTATTATATTCAGTTTAAGCACAGCAATTACTTAACCTGAAGTAGAGAATTCACAGAAATAAGTAACTCCAATAATGAAAACTGAGCTAGGCTGAACCTGAGTAAAGCATTAGCAAATCCATTACAAAGAACAAACCCATTCTGGCTCCCAGCTGAGGGACCAGTTGACTAGGAGTCTTTCATCTTTAACTCCTTTGATTCCATTTAACAACATAAAGCACAAGAAGTTACAGCAAACAGGGTGGCATGAAATATTCCATTGTGTTAGCAGAAGTCTATATTAAAAAAAGCCCACACAAAACACCCTCAAATGAATCTTGGATTTCTTGCACTAAAAATATACAAAGAACATTGCTCCTTTGGAGAGAGTTTATGTTCCCTGTTTGTTCACTCCATGAGAAGCAGCGGGCAGCATTGCAGCGTGGCAGGGGACTTCTGCCTGGTACCATGAAATCATGGGGCTGGAATGCACTTCAATGGAGCTGTTAGGTCAGGGGATGGGAGCTGTGTGCTCCAAAGTACTGGAGCTGGAAAAGGATGAAAACAAAAGGAGTGAAGACTTCCCAATGGAGCAGAGTGAAAGCCACAAGACATGCAGCTCCAGCCCACAGGCACTCACTCATTCAGACATCTGTAGTAAGCACAGTGTGAGCCTGCTGTTCGTATGTTTAACTCTGTGTGGTGTGTGCACCTACACCAGCAGTGCTGCACGTTAATTCTCATGCCTGCTACGAGTGCTGCATCTGACAGATGACTTAGCACCTATTTATTTTTTCTCTGAAAGACCTCTGCAGGGCAGTTCTAAACACCACAGTGCATTTCTCAACTGCATTACCGAATGAAGCTTGGCCCCAAACCTGTTAAGATTCAGGTGTCCTCTCACCTAACCTTCCTTTTGTCATGAGATCAACAACTGCCTCTCCTTATACTGAAAAAATCAACATCCAAATGCTCTCAAATAAACAGGAACAAGCATTACACCCTTATCCCAGAGTAGCATGGCTAAAATCTGGTCCTACCATCCTATAGCATTGCCATATCCATTTTCAACGCAAAACAGGAAGGATGACAGCTTCCAAAAATCCAATTCTGCTCTCTTGGACCAAAGCAGAGCTTTTCTCTGTATAGAAGGCGAGCTACAACTGTCAAGGACTCAATTCAGCAGTCAAAACCACAATCATTCCCCCTCATGAGACAGATGTGCCAGAACTGGAAGATACACCAAAGCTGATAAAGGAAAAGATCCATGCAGATCCAAGCATCCCATGTTACAGACAATTCTTGGTATCCTGGCTATACATTTCATGTTTAGTTTTATAATTCTGTCACTGCTGAACACAAGAATTTATTTACCTGTTGGATACACATATTTGCCTGGTACAGTCAAGAAAAAACTACATCTCAAATATGTAGTAAAATGAGTTGCAAAATAGTTCCCCCTTCACAAAGAGTTACAGAAATAAAATCAAGTGAAAGCATTCACAAAACTTAGGTTTTCAGAATCTCTCTTCTTTACAACTCCACATAAATATTGCCCTCACACGCTTGAAATGACAGCAGACAAGCTACAATTATAGGGTAACTTTATGCCTATGCTTTAGTCTCTTTTGGGTTTTAAAACCAGAGAAATGTAGCGCCCATTCAAGGAGGTAGAAGAAAGCTGCCAGTAAACAAACAATTCTCAGGATTGTTTTCTCCTTTTATTTTGGCACAGGCATGTTATAAAATTACATAAAAGCATACATAAAAATGTGGCTGGTTGGAGTCCAGTTAAGACCTATTGTTTAACACAACAAACCATTAAATGATCACATTAATCCTGCCCTAGAAATACAGAGGCGGTGCCTGTCAGCTTCCCAACCTACCCAGTCATGGGGGAGACAGACACATCTTCAAAATCAAATTCAAAGGAGGCTTTTGCCAATTATATCCTTGGAGTGACTGAAGGTAAGGACAAAGCTTTGGGCTAACTAGTTTCTTTGGACTTTGTTAATGACTTTATACCAGCAGCCTAACAGATGAGAGATAGGCTTATGCCTCCATCTATAATATAACTTATAAATATTTTAATTTCTAAATAATACTGACTCACAAACTCACCCTGAACGAAAGCAAGAGATTTAGACCCAAACCCCACAATGTTACAGAAAATTATGACAGTACTACAAGAGCAGCTGCAACAGAAATCAGCCCCCAAGCCACAGCGATGGTTACCATTCACATGCCACCACCTTTATTTGAACAGCCATTTACTCGGGGCAGAACAGGTGAAGAGCCAAGTGAGATCCACAGCATCAGAGCTAATTCTAAACACAGGTGGTGGGCACGACAGAGAGAGCAGGAAGTCAACAGGAGAATCACTGCTGACATGTAGGACAGGGAAGATTGATGGCTTCCCTCTCTAGTTTTCCCCACTGTGTAGGCACGCAGGGGGTGGGGGAAAGGGACGGAGAAGCTGCTGTGCTGGCGACATAACACACCACAAGGCTCCACAGCACCAGTGCTGATTAATGACACTGGAACGGCTCAGGAAACAGCAAAGGATCATTCACAGACTTTGCTCTTCTTGTTATAATTTTATTCGTGGGGATTCATTTTGCCCCAGCTGTCCCAAGCTGAAGCGAGTTCAAATTTGCCAGACGAAAAGAAAATGCGGAAGTCAAAGGGAAGAAAGAGCAGCATAAGCAAACACAGACATGCATAAAACACAAAAACTGGAAAATTTGAAATTTCCAACATGAAGATCCTCTCAACAGGGATCAAAAAGGGAAGAAAAATAAAACCAAAACAACACAACCAAAACCTTGCTCCAGCCTCAGAGACAAAAGAAATTCTTTGGCTGACAAAAGTCACCAACTACTGCATCTTTTGCATCTGTCTACAATTTTTTTATTTCCCTTATTAATACTTTGCAACTTCAAAGCTCTGGTTGCTAAAATAATATGCTCATCTGTTAACACTGGCTTAGCAAAACCTGTCTTGAGACAGTTATTAAGCAGCAAAATGAAGGGAAGCCAGACGAGTCACATTTTACGAGCTAAAGCATAAATTTTAAAGCCTAATTGGGACAATTTAAGTATTAATGTTGTTACAGAAAGAAAAAAATGAAGGAAAAGGGAAACTTAGGAGCAGCATATGTATTACATACTTTGTTTCCTTTATTGTTTTTAATGCAATTACTTCTCTGCAAACTTGCTGTAGAAACTTTTAAACATGCTTATTTTTGATCTGATAATTTAATATGTCAAATTCTTCTGGTACAAATGCTATTTCAACATGCTTAATTCTTAAAATGAGAGACTAAAGATCTAACATTAAATTAGAAAGAAACATATTTATACCAGAGCAAGTTTTCAGATAAATAGCTTCTGAGTAAAGATTAACCCATTGCCCAGAAACTGAACTAAATTAAAATTTAAACAGAACTGCCTAGTATCCCTTTCTTGAATGTCAAATGCACTCAAACTTCAGTAGGACTTTAATATTTATATTTCAAATGAAAAACACATTGGAAGGAGGAACATTTACAGCACATACTAACCCCACCCTATAAATTTAACTCTGCCCTCTAGGGCTAGCAAAAGAACTCAACGAAGCTGCGGCTGGGTTAGGCTGCCCTCTCACGCTGCCTTGGTACAGATGACTCAGCAAATGGCTCCTTTCATGTGGCTCGCTGCATCCCGCAAGTGGATTCTCTCATTTGCTTTATGAGCCCCACGCGCCACTCGGGGCGCTAATGACAGCTGCACTGACAGACCCCAGCATTATCTACAGCCCGGCTGCCACAGCTCTGCCGCCACACACCACAGGGCTCCTCCGGACCTGAGGCAGCCACGGACCCTCCCCTCCCGTGGGGAGTGGAACAAGGGATACTGCCCCTGGTGAGGGACCTGGAGGCAGCCAGCAGCCTCCTGGCTCAGAAGAGCTGGCTCCAGTTCTCTGCAGGGGCTGGGACAAGAACCTGTGCTAACATTTGTGCAGAGCTGGTGGAGGAACCAAGCACTGGGTCTGCATGCAGCCAACAGTGGCCACCAACCTCACCCTAAACCACAATGCCTTCCTGAGCAAGGACACAGCCTGGTGGTTTTAATTTTTCCTGTTGTGCTCCTTACAGTTCTCCACATCAACTTGAAGGACAGCATGTTAGAGCTCCTGTTCAGAGCTGAGCCATAACCCAGCTACAGAGCAGGTCCAATGCACACTGAAACATGCACTACTTCTGCACCTCCTGGGTTTCAAGGATGTGCACAGAACTGCAATTAATGGCCTCAGATGGTGCCTGATGCAACCTTAACCCTGATTGATGATTCTCAAACCATTTACTTGCCTTTTTAAAGCTAGAGCAATGAAGTTTCTTCAATCAAATTATCTAAACATAGACATTAACTGCAGGTCTTATGAGTCCATTTCACCTAGGGTAGGTGAAAGGCTAAAAGAATTTATAATAGTATTTATTAACAATTATGACATAAGGAAGGTAATTAGTGCCTCACTGACAGGAAGCTGCAGCAGGAGCTTAGCCTGAACCATCAGCAGGAACATTCTGGCCAGACAGGCAAGGCAGGAAAGTAAGGTCAGATTGATACATGCTGCTTCCAAAACCATCAGATGATACACTCAATGCTCAAAAGCTGAAAATTTGACAGTTCCAGTACTGCAGGCATTGCTTGGAAGAGATGGTGCCAGGGAAAAGGAGAGGGATAAGCAGGGCTACCTTTGTTACACTGTGAAGAACACCCCTAAGATACAAATCCATATAAAAAGTAGTTGACTGTTCATTGAACAACGTAGTTGAACCAGCAACAACTAAAAAAGTTTTCAGGCACAGGTGCTTCCTGGAAGCAGCTGCCCAGAGCACCCATCAGGTCTGGCTTTTTTCTGATCCATATGCAGCCCCACAAAGCACACTGGCAGGGAAGCACCGGGCCAGGGAGCTCACAGAGAACCTTGTGTTCCACTCTGGGACCTCATGGAGTTACTCTGTATCAATCAGCTCAACTTCAGTTCCTGGAAAGATACAGGAACAAATAATGAACTGCGAAGAAATTACAGAAATAACAGAAGACAGTGGTATTTCTCAAGAACTGGTGCCTCTCAAAAACACTGATAGCCTGCAACAGCACAAGAGATGCTAGAATGGAAATGAAATACTAAAGGTTACATCCTACTTTTCATTAAATTCCAATACTATCTCAGTTTCCAACAAGATAGAGAAATAGCACCTTGAATACAATATTATATGCTGGGGGTGAAACTGGAGAGAAAAAAATACTTTGAGAACAGCACTTATTGATGGCTTACAGTGGTTGGGGGAAGATATATCAAATACAGCTTTCAGGGTTTTGTGCTGGGTCCATTATTATATTTTCATATCTCACAATACAAGATCTAGATGATGAAATTAATTTTGCATTCATTAAATTTGCAGACAAAACAAAATTAGAAGGATGATAAGGGCTCAAAATAATCTTTACAAAGCAAAGAAATGGTCTGAAAAAACAGTATGCTATTTACCAGGCAAAAGTACACAGATTTATACAGAAAAGTCTACTCAACTACATAAACACAGGAAGGAGAACAGCTGTCCAGGCAACAACTACAGAATAGGGTCTGAGGTTTGTAATATTTTAAAAGGTGAGCATGAATCAATATCATGCAGCTGCAAAACCACCACATTTATAAACTACACCAAAAATTGCACAGGAATATATGAATAGGATGAAAATCCAGGAGAGAGAAAACAATTTGCTCATTTTACTCAGGATGAGGATGGCTTCAAGACGCAGAAGTTGGATAATTTTAGGTCCCGTATTTCAAAAGAGTGGTAGAAAGAGGCCATAGAAGTTCAACCAAGTCCAATGAGTGACCTGAATAAAAAACATTACAGAGGAAAGTCCAAAGTGTTTTTAGTCTAGTGGAAGGAAGACTGTGGAAGTAAAAGGCGTTAAACAATGAGCTTAAGATGAAGTAAGAAAGATTCAGACCAAATGTAAAAAAAAGTTTCCAAGAGTAAGAAAAACAAAGCATTTCAGATGAATGCTTAGAGAGGTATTTTATTAATAAATAAATAAATAAATAAATAAAAATGTTGTATGTGGATAAAGATGTATGGGCACTTAATTTTTATTTTGGGCCAGGGGAAACACCTGATCCCCCCCAAACAGGGTCTGTTCTAGCCCTCTGAGCCCATAATGTTACATAGGCGTGATTAAAGTCAAAGTGAGATGATAAAAAAGGATGGAAAAGGAATTGGAATTTTATTTAGATAGATTAGATCTCATGGCATTTCAAGATTCAAGTCCTTCTAACTGCATTCAACAAAAATGCAAGAATTGAGGCCTTTTCACTGATAGCAGCTGAACACTGACAAGCTTTGAAAAACCATTCCATGTTGTTGAAAGATGGGAAATACAAGTTAACATTTAATACCTGTAAACTGGTACATGCCCACATTTAGCAGTATACATTGCTCAACAGAATAAATGTAATAGCAACAAGTGAACAATTAGCATTTATTTTGCTACAAGATATATGTGGAACTATCAAAATGCAGTGAAAAGTGTAATATATTTATAAATTATAGACTATTTGATATATGAAAAGTTGCTGTGATTTTAATATATTACACTCCTCTAAGTACCAAAACCTTAACAATCTTGAAGCAAAACAAAACAGAAGGCTAAAGAATGCCCCCCCAACTAAATACTTCCCTCACAGAGAAATAGAGAAGTTTTATGTTTTTGATCAGTATCCAAATCTCTTAAAACCATCTGATTGCTCTTGCTCTTTCTCTGACCTCTAGCTGAAAGAGATTTTATTGCATTTTTTAATGTATTTTCTTCAAGTGAGGAGTCAGCTTGCTACTAAGATTGCCCTATGGGATATAAACAAAGAATATCAACTTACATCTAGAAGGATATTTTTTAAAAAATACTTTTTGTTTGGAATTACTATGTTTCTTCAGAATATTGTCCTAGAAACTCAAAGAGTAGTTCATTTCCTCTCCATTATTTTATTTGGCAATTTCCTGTAGCACGGAAAAGTTGGCTTTGTTTCACATGGGGCCAAAATTAACACAGCTGTTCAAAAACTTTCACCTTGTGGTCACAGCATGAAATTCATCTCAGGTGAATAGAAAATTTTTAAAACCACCTGATGGATGTTGAGAGGCCTTAGAATGTGGAAATCCCAGTAAATTCCCTAACGATGCACACATGCACAAAGAAAATGCTACAGCTGATCCTCCTTGTCTATGCTGGAGAGAATTCCATGAATTTAAGTTTTTTAGACAATAATCACACTTGCATAAGGGACTTCTAGAGAATTTAAAAAACGTTTTCTGGAGCTAGACAGTACTCACAGACTACATTTAAACTGTTGTTAACAGCACAGGTTGGTCCTGAAATCATCAGGCCGGACTGTTTCCACAGAACAGACAAACAACAGATGAGCAATGGATGAGGGGTACAATGAACACACAAATGTTCATCTGTGCTCAGGTCAAGAGAATGTAGCCAAGTGACATGAGAATGGTGACAGCATGCTGTGACTTGCTTATTAGACAGCTTGAGGCTAGAAACATCAAATGAAAAGTTCCCTAGTTAGTGTGTGACACTCACTGTTTTGCTGGTCCTAAAGAGGAGATGAGATGAGATGAGATGAGATGAGATGAGATGAGATGAGATGAGATGAGATGAGATGAGATGAGATGTTCCTTGCTAACTTACCTGTATTATTCAAACTGGCCCACAGAAAGCCAAGAAAATCACCAACTCCTAGTTTGGATGCATCCCATGGAGTAAATCAGTGTCAAAAAAGCCAATTGCTTTTACTGTTAGTATCCCAGAGATGTACAATACTTCATTTTCTTTGGGTACTGGCAAGTATTCTGAATACTGGAGACTTACAATGTTTCATGGTCAACTGTGAAAACATCCCTCTGGAGGGAGTGACAGCACCTCTGGCTGTTGTGACCTGGTTTAATGCTTGATGAACAAGAGTCAGAGTGCTGACATTGCTTTAACTCTGCAAAGATCTAAAATGCAGATATCGTAAAGAAAGTACCCAACAAAACACTTCAGTGGAAGTGCATGAAGAGCAGAATGTGAACTTGACTGCAGAAATTACATGGGCTAATTTGTTGCCAGCAGAGACACAAAATGAGATTCAGTCAGGAATTCAGAGGGCTGGACCCCTCATTCCCTTTACATAAGCAACAAAGAGGCTTTGAAATGTTTAAAACTGTTTTGTTCTTCCATGCAAACGGAAAGCACCCTATGGATGCCTATTAAGTAAAGTCTTTCCACATCTTGGCAAGTATGTGATTTCAAGAAAAATATTTGCAAATGGATAACCCAATTCAAGGAGAAGTCAAAGACCACCTTTGAAAGAAACTTTGATGTGGCTATAAAAAGATTATATTTAGGAAGGATAGCATAACGTGGTTCTGTGGTTAAAAGTTTGTACCTCCCTGTATTTCTTTGCTGTTTTTCATGTAAAAAGCAATGCTGGTAAGCAGAGAAGTGAATGCCCATGAGACATAGGATTAAGGCAGAATCTCTGAAAAGAACTGCTCCCAACTAATGGATAAAGACAAAACAAGCCGTTTAGCAATCTCACTGCCAAAGGACAGGGATATTGGAGCATCCACAAGTGTGAAAGCAAATGACAGCAACAGTTGCTATGTGAATCTTAGGTGAGATCATCAGAAAGCCTGGAATCTTTTATTAACATGGAAACACTACTATATCTTCCCCAAGGTACAGCTATCACACACAGATTTCAAAGTCAGAACTATGCACCTGGCAAAAGGAAAAGATGATGGTGAGACTAGGAAGTTGTGAAGACTTTTGCAGTTTACTTTCTTTTTTAATGCTCTCCAACAACCTTCAAATGAGATTAACAGGTCAGCCAGACTGAGGACAACACTATGCAGACCAATATACAATAATTAATTGTCACAGAGTGTATGCAATCAGAAACAACAATGATGGGATTCAGAACAATGCATGTTCCATCTGTCAGAATGGAGAATGCATGCAATTTCATCTCCTTTCAGCTTCCGAATACTTCTGGGAATTGGAAGAATCTTACAGAAAATCTGCACTTCAAAAATGGAAATATAGCCCTATCCAACCCTAGGATCTTGCTGCACAGAAATGTAAATATTGACACCCACCTACATAAGTGAATGAGATGGGTTTATCACACTTTGTAATACCAATAAGAAACATTTAATTCACCCTCTAATCTGTACTGTAAAGCTCCAAACCACTTATCCATAAACAATACAGGTAGTCTAAACAAAAATAAATTCCTAGTCTGAACAGTTATGAAAGTGTAATCCAAATACAAATGAAGCATAGAAGGGCTTATAACATGAACTACATGCAACACCATGAAAACTGAGGAAACCCTTATTTTTAAACTTCACACAACACTTATTCTTCATTCAGTTATTGTGCAGACATCACTGAAGCAATTGGGTAAACTTCACCAAGGAGCAGATGCATGCCCTAGCATAATTCAAAGAACTTGAAGCTAAAAGTAAAAGCAGATATTTCATTTCTGGTAGCAATCATCACATTTCAGCACAAGAATGAGGGAAATGAAAAAGTAAGTATATATATATTTTATCATCTATTTTTGCGTGTATACATATGTATATGTATATATACATATATACAAATATGTATCTATTTCCTCTCCCATGCAGCAAGAATTTCAGTGCACTCTCAAGGTGGGTGTCTATCTCAGGGGCAAAAATATATTTAATCTGATCCAGTGGACATATAGATTTGCCTGATACAGCAGAAAATGATAAAATCTGCTATGTGATTTGTCTGAGTTGGGGCTTCCAAGAATGATACTGTTAGTCAAGGGCTCAAATAATCAAATGGGAAACAATTTCAATTCACTGATTACAAACACAGCAAAACTAAAAAAAAATTTATGTTTTAAGGTGACTTAACTGACTTGTGGTTTTTCTTCACTTCAGCTTCTGATTCTGCTGCAATTTGAGTCAACTCCACAAAATGTTTGTTCATCTAGCCCTAGTCACAGCATAAACCACAACTTGTGTCATGGAAAAAGTAATTGTTAAGTGTCTAGAATAGCACTTGCTGTACTAGCAAATGGAAATTCTATCTGCCAATGAGCCAGCCTTAAAATGGGACCCCAGTCTGCTGTCTAGAGACAGAGGTGATCTGCTGCAGACTGACTCACAATGCTTATGCACTGGAGAAAGTCACACCAAACTTCAACATCCACGATGGCCAGAGTAGCATCTTTCATTAAACTCCCTGTACAAAAACGTGTTAATAAAATCAGAAGTTCCTCAAGAGAAAAAACAGGCTTAGTCAAGACACTGAAAGCAAGGGCCAGAGGGGGAAAGAATGGAGGGACTCTACCCAAGCCCTGACAAGATGCCAGAATAAAGGGCTGTTTCCTGCTAAAACAGTCTATATTTGCCAGACTTTATTGTTAGAACTCCATTCTGAAATGAATAGGACCCGTTCACGCCTCAAAGATCCTTCATGTCTGTTTACAGTGGGGCTCTCTCTGTGCAGCTACAACAGTGGTCAAAATCCAGTAGAGACAAGACACTAAGCAAGGCAGATCACAAGAAGTCTCTCTACAGCTGCAAGTCTAATAAATCTGTGTGGAAACCTGAGATATCTCAAATTCGGTGAAAATAAAAGAAATGTATATTGCCACTGCATACTAACTTGCCTTCCATTCTGAAAATTATACAAAAGGTAATGATTTCATTCTTGCATAAAGAACTATTCCACTGCTTTATCTGAAAGTTAAGCCAGTCTCCCTAGAGGATTAAATATATTTATATTATTTAGCTATTGTTTACCTATTTATTTATTTAGCCAGTTAGTGATTAGAATAAAAACAAATGACTGATTAGGGAAAACTTCCACTCCAACCTGAATAGAAGACACCAGAGTTTTAATGCAAAGTCTGGAATATGTTGCTAAATCTAGTTGATTTCATAAGGATCTGAGTAACTAAATAACTTTTAGTATCTGTGCCCAATAACAATAGTAAAAATTGTTAAAATTCAGGAAAATAGGAAATAAAAAATAAAAGGCACCAATTTCTACAAATGAATCCATGTAGAGGCTACTTTACTTGGAAAAAATTCCTCAAATCACGTAGATCTTTCCTAAAGCTCCTGTATATTACAATATATTTAACTAGTCCATACTGGACACCAGGAGACATTGGGGTATTTCCATTTCCAGCTTTTTTCCCCTCAGTCAAAAGCATTTTGCTACTTCCAACCTTAATGCTCTCTAGAAGAAAGAGATGCAACACAGGGGATTGTCACAATCATAAATCCAGAGCAAGCACTTAAAAATCTGCCTGTTCATCCATCAATTTCAGCCCACAAGTGTCTGGACAGGCATTCTGAAGTTGACCTGCTGCAGTAACCTGTGTATGTGTGCAGCTTGTTACATGCACCTGGGGACCCATTTCATTAATGGTTAACAAAGTGACCCCTATGTGACAGCAACAAATTCAAGATGGGAACAGGGATGCATTTAAATTGTTTGCCTTTCATTCATAACACATCTGAATGATTCTGAAAACTGAGCTCTCTCTCCCACTGTAGTTTTAACTACAATCTTTGAAATCCTTAAGGATTAGGGTATGGTAATTTCAGTTACTTCCTTTCTCTGGAGCCCCATATGGTATCCATAGATAAAAATTTTGAAGATTTTATTTGCAATCTGGGAAAAAGCATTTTAATGGTCTTCTCCAAAACAACCCTTCAAATTTTACTAACTGCCTTTTTCACAGCCATCTTTGTTTAAAAATATGAAACATGACCAGTCATTAACATGACTAGCACAGTAACAATAGAGTGATCAGGTGGCCTGAATACAGAAGGAACAATACTTCCTCAAAAAAAGTAAATCAAATTTCACTAGACCCAAACAATCTGAAGATCTCCTCTTAAAGTACTGACAATACTGGCCAGAATCACTGAGGTTCACAGAAGCCCAGCAAAGTATCAGAAAACCAAAAAAGGAAAAATGGCATTCCCATCCTCAAAAACAGGAAAAGAGGAGCAGTCCATGAAGTAGCCTGCTTAGCATCAATACTCAGTGAACAAAACCCATCTTTTGTAATTTCCTAGAATATAACTAGAGAAAAAGAACAGCAAATGTGGATTTGTTAAGAGCAAGGCATGCCAGATTAGTCTAACTGGCCTTGAGATTCATTAGGCTGCCACAGCAGGGGAAAATGCAGTAAAGGCCTCTTGATTTTAGCACCACCTTTGGTCATGAACGGTAAAGCAAACCAGAGAAACTACATTCAGGGATCTACACTGTGGTATTTTTTAATAGATATTGACTCAGGTAAAGAAGCAGATACATCCCTAAATGAGCTGCTAAGATTACCACTATATTGGCTTCCTTGGATTTGAAGATCCTGCACTTGTAGCGGTCCTGACTAAACATTCACCAGAGATATTTTCTGTGCAACACTCACCAAAAGGTAGAAACAACATCCTTGGAACAGTGGAACTGAAACCAATTTTCTCTCTTTGTATAATCTGAACAGCATGCACTAGAGTCAGTGTCCTGAGTTTCATTACAGCAAATCCAACTTGGAGTGCCAGAAAAAAAAAAAAAAAAAAGACACTAAATTCTAGCACCAAAGAGGAAAGGATTTTGATGTTAAAAAACATCAACCCTTATGGCTGGAAGATGCAGTTCTGTACCACATAATGCTAACAGAGAATCCACTTTCTGATGCATCACTCTTGTGAAAGTTGACATGAGATGAAGGTTGTAGGACATCAAAATGTACAGCTTAGCAACAATAATACAGCCACTGTAACAGATCATGTGTGGAGGCAAGGCAAGGCTTTCCTACCAAAGATGAAGACTAGAGTAGGAGAAAAGGCAGCAAAATGAAAAGTTCTTGTTTTCTTTAAAGGATATTCTCAGGAAGAAAAGCAATACAGGCATTAGAGTATCCTTACAGTAATTGTAATAGTTATAGCTACTCTGATACTAGAAAAGAAAAATGATGCCAAAGACTCTTGATTTCTTGAAGGCAAATGACATCTAAATGTGTCCTTCCACCTGAGTGTCTTGAAAGCCATCTAGTGATGCATGAGACCATCAAAAGCAAGACCTTGCCATTCTTCTACTTCCCCTTTGCAGCCAGGACTAAACCCAATCCATGTTTCATCAGGACATACACCAACAACTGACTGACTCACCTTAGATTACATTTTCCTTCTGACAGGTTATGCCATAGTTGGATTTTTCATGATTTCATCAGTAATTCCCTGGAGTCCCTATAGTTGCCATTTTTAAGAGTGTCTCATCAAAGAAACACTTGATGAAATGACTTTCTATAACCCAGGCTTAGAGAGCACTGAAGAACAGTAAATCAGGGAATTTGAAAATAAGCTCTTAAAAGTTAAGATACCCCAAATGTAATTAATCTCCTCAAGAAAACATTACTTTCTTCTTAGCCACATTTATTATGCATACATATTTGTGTGCTAGAGATATGTAAAACAAAATGTACAGAGCAACTTTTCCACAGCATGGTAAATCCAGCACAGGGATGAGCTGTGCACTACAGTGAAACAAAGCTGAAGCCACATAAATTATGTTTTCTGGTGACTATGACTGCGTTATTGAACACTTAAACATCAAAACTATAAGGGTGAGCTTGAAGGCAAACACTTTTCCAGCTTGAATATTCCTCATCAGCAGGCAGCAAATACATGATCTGTTCCAAACTGTCTACCGTAGTAGCTGAACCACTCCTGAGTCCAGCGTGGCAACAGGAACAGCACAAATAAGGAAGCCATTTTTCCTCCTCAATTCTTTAGAAGATGCAGTGTAAGTACCACTTCAAGTCCAGTGCAATTCTTTCCAGATAGAGATAAGAGAGGATTTAAAGTGAGAGAGAAAAGGGAGAAGATCCCACAGCACACTGGACTCGCAAATTTAGCACCAGAGGAACACTTAAATTACTGCTGTTACTTGAGGGTGGGTGACCTGCAGCTACACAAAATTGGTCAGAGCACCGTGCTAATAACTCCAGGGTTGTAGCCTCAATCCCCATATGGAGTTTTACCTAAGAGCTGAATTGGATGGTCCATGTGGGTCCCTTCCAACCCAGAATATTCTGTGAATCTGTGAGCCAACACTAACTTTGTGGTTGTTTTTTTTTTTTTTGTTTTTTTTTTATTTTTAATTTTCCATTTAAACATTTAAAGGATAACAGGAAGGAGTTACATTCTCAGACCTATCACATCTTTAAGACATCATGGCAACAGCAACCAGGCCATAAAGTCATAAGGCACCTGGTAAGAAATCTCGGCCTGATAGGTGACTCAGAGGTGGCAAAGAAATGCACATCAGAGTAAATATTAAAATACAACTGAGCCATGTTCACTCAAAGCAGATTTCTTTATTATGCAAGAAAAATGAGATTTCTTTGCTGGAGGAATGAAAGCAGGGGAGGGCATCTGTTGTGATACTGAACAGAGCCAAAAGAGTCACCATTTGCATCAGGAAAGATAAGAATATTCAAATCCTTTCAATATTTTTCAAGGAACTTTTGAGTTCTAAAAATAATGAGTGGTTTGAGGTATCTTTGGCAGACCTGATTTGCTGCATATTACGGGGCAGTGTAACTGTTCAAATTTTAAGTGTGAGAAATCTAAGAAGATTTAGGCACATGTAAATGAAATTAAATCAAAGCACCTCAAGACATGCAAACACCCAACAAGCTTATTGAGGATGCCACATTGATATTCTTTAGCTCTTCTATATTGCTACGCAGTCTTAAACATATATTTTTTGTTTCAGAATTCATTTAAGCAGAAACCTTACTTCTGCCTCACACTAACAACTAATAGGAAGAACACAGCTGCTAATCAGTTATCAGAAATATCAGTTATCAGAGCTTCATATGGCATAACGGGTTGTTCCTCTTTTGTTTTCACTCTACCTCCTCCATAGAAAGGACAGAATCAAGGACATCAGCTGTTTTAGAACATAATGAAATATGCCTTGACTTTTTAATTTTAAGAATCCTGGTTCTGAAATAGTCCTGCAATGTGTAGTTTACCCAGTTCACTACCATATACACCAACTTTTTGTGCATTAGTGTGCGTTACAGCTTGATGTGCTCAAAATATCAACTCCATGGCTGAGAGTAACAGAACCCACTTGCTGCAAAATCACAGACAGTACAGATTACACCATGAAACGGAAAGGAAACTTTGATCTTCTGCTTACCCTATTTCTTCTCACAAGTAACATGAGACATATCTACCCTGACAACCATTCTGAATAATGTGTTCCATTATTGAAACATACCATACCATTCAGGATTTGGATGACATGCCAAAAGCATGATTTTCATGAAAAAGCCAGTTGTCCAACTGGGGGAAACATTCTCTAAAGTGATGCAATGTTAGTATTACTGTCATCAAATTCTTCCACTTATTTTAAAAACAAGGCTACAAGCTACAGAAAAATTTAGATTTCTAAGGCAAGCCATTCATAGATGTAAAACTATGAAGGAGGCTGCCTACAAAGATGACGCTGAATATATACTTACCTGACCTTGTTTGGTATATACTTACCAACCTTATTGCTTGGGGTTATCTTACAAAATGCAATCAAAGCAATCAGCTGCCCATTTATTTAAATTTTCTAATAGAATGTGGGGAAATGAGAAGAGGGGAGGCTCCTTATGGGTTACAATGAAAATCCCAAATGTATTAAAGAAATTCAAACACCACATCCCACTGAAGTCGTGTAAGTACCAAGGGGAGGGGCTGACATACATCCATTCAAAAACTTATGAAGTTTGTTTTTTCCTTCCTGCTACAGAAGACAGGAGTTTGTAGCCAGTAGGTGGATTTAAAACCGAAAGGCAAGAAGCAAAGACCAAGGCTGAAACCGCGCACAACCCCAGAGGCATCTCAGCGCTTGAACAACCCTCACAACGCCGGCTCTTGCCGGCTCAGACCTCCCTCTCTCCGAGCGCCCCGCGGAGTCAAAGGCGCTACGGCTGAGCGGAGCCAGCGAGAACCAGCCGGGAAGCGGGAGGGACGAGCCGGGAAGCGGGAAGGACAGACAGACAACCGGGAATGCCGGCGGGGAGCGCGGCTCCCTGAGGGGTGGCAGAGCCGACCCGGCCCCGCCCCGCGCCCCCCGCTCTGCGCATGCGCGGAGCCGGCCCGCGGCACGGGGCGGGATGGCGGCCGCGGCCGGAGCGCGGGGCTCGTCCCAGGCCGGGCACACCGGGAGGCGGCGGAGGAGATGCCCCAGGCCGGTTACCTGGCCGAGGGTCCCGCGGTGTAGGGCCCGGATCAGGCCACTCGGTGTCGCCATGGCAAAGGCGGGAAGGAAGAGGCGGGGGGGAGGGACACGGGGCAGGAGCCGGGCAGGGTCCGCGCATGTCCCGCAGGCGCAGTGCGGGAGCGGCCGCTGGCGGGGCGCGGTTACCGGGAAGGGGCGGCGCTGGCAGCGGCATGGGCACAGACCTGTGTGGGAGTGAAGGTCATCGCCTCACGGTTTCCATGGCTTCTGCTTCACCTGCGGGGTGCCCTTGGAACGGCTCCTCTCAGCAGCGCGTCCCGTTCGAGGCCTCCTCCATCCCTGCATCTTTCCGGCCGCCTGGCCTTGCCCACGGCAGCTCTTCCACGGAGAGATTCGCAGCCAGGCCGCTGCTGGAAAGTGCACGCCCGTGCCTGTCCTGTCAAACTAACTAAAGTCAGCCCCCGCAGAAACCCCCCAAAAGCTGCTTTCTGCCCTCAGTCTGCTCTGTTCTGCCCGAAAGCCGAGGCAGAAGCAGCTCTCGTTGTCCAGCACCTCAGACACAGCGTGTCCCCAAATCCAGTCTTTGTGCCATGTCTCTTCCATTGTGCCCGGTAACCAAAGCAAGAAGCACCGAAATTACTAATGAGGTTTCAAAAGCTCCCGAAGAAGTTGTGCATCAGCCCCTCCTGTCAGGTCCTGTGCAGAAGGTGCCTGTTTCTCCCCAGTTCATTTCTCCCCAGTTCAGTGCCCAGGCTGGGGAGCCACAAAAGGCTTGTTGCCAGTGTCCGGGTGATGTGAACCCAAGCTCTGCAGACATGTGGGACAGTGACTGTGGGAATCTGCTATTGCAGACTCTGATAAAGCAAACCAGCCATCAGGAAAGTGCACTTGCAAGTCTGTTACCAGGGATCGTGCGTTGGACTGGTGACTATTTCCAGTAGCCCACTCCAACCCTGTCACTGGGGATATTATTATGGAAAGTTCCCAACTCTAAAAAATCTGGGTTTAGTAGTTAAACCTCTGTAAATTTACGTAACTGTTTATTTATTTTCACTTTGATGCACTGGTTAGTGACAATTTTTATATTTTAAAACCATATATGAAGAGTGCTTAGTACATAAGAGCATAATCTTCATTTACTTTCCCAGACACTGCTCTGATACAAATTGCAAAAAATTGACTTTGATTTTTATGAACTTTAATTTGAATGCAGAAATTGTAGAAATAAATTTTTTCATCATTTGCATCATCACTAAATATTTTGCATAATTTGAGCTGAAAACTTCTATGTGTGATGTTCATCTTTGATGTTTTTATTCAGTGTTTCAGCAAAAATGTGTCAGCCTTTTTTGAGAACATAACTAGACAAAAATGATGTGGAACTCAATGAGGGAAACATCAGAGAAGAAGCTGAAATATTTAATGTTTTGAGATGTTCTAGTTCTAAGACCAAAAAATGATTATTGCTGCTCCACTGATGTGAGACTGAAGATATGATCTGAGTGGAGCATTAGGCAGTATCCCTGATGGTGGGAGGGATGGACAGCTGCCCTGCCTCCTGTCTCCCAACTAGAACTATTCCCTTTTGGAGACTAAATGGAGCAGGTAGAGCTGTCTTAAACTGATGCCATGAAGAGCATGATGCTGGAGACAAATGGAATATAAACTTGCCTTCAAAAAGTTGTGAAGAAAATTGATGTGATGTGATAAGAAAACATTAAGACAACTTTTCAGTTGCAGATAATTCAAACCAAAAATCTTTTCCAGTATGTTTACCAGGGAGAAAGCTTTCAGCATCTAATGAATATCAATATTATAATGTGGTTATAAAACAGTAAGTTAAGCATTGGTTTGAGTCAAAATGATGAAGAAAAAAGCTATGTAGAATTCAGCAATAAAAACCTAAAGAATGAAGATGAAGTTAATACTTCAAAAAAAGCATTAGTGCTCATTTTCAAGGTTATTAGAATTTGAGTTAATAAATGGAACAGTAAAAGGTGAAATTTTTGAGACTTTTGTAGTACTTTTGACTTAGTATCACAGAGAATTCTGATAAACATACATGAAATGGCTAAGGGCTGATCAGATGACAGGTCTTCAAAAGTACCTGTGATAGTAGAGTTGTATGGTGAGCTGTGCTTTTTCCTGCTCAATACTGCTGCTAGGAATCTGGAAATAGATTCTGAATAATTTATGTTGAAATGTGCTGCTGGCACAAATATTGACAAACTTGTAAATAACTCTAAAAAGATGATCATACAGATAATAGGAATCTATTAAAGCAAAGCGTGTTCTGAAATCAAATTGAAAGTAATAGGTTGAATTAAAGTTGAATTTTTTTCTTTAACAAGAACTGAGCCTGTGTTATTACTTTTTGTTCTTTATTTAACCCAAACAAAAAAAAAATCAATACAATATTTACAACAGCTCTTTAACACAAGAAGAGCCCACTGCTATGGCAGAAATCTAGGCAGGGGTAGAAGAATAAGCATGGGATGTTCTTGGTGCAGGCAGAGAGGGATAGTGGTGTGAACATGTAAGGCAGGTGAGATGAGGACAAGGTTGGCTTGAGAATCCCAGAGGAGATGACAGCTTGCATCCTGAGAGATAGTCAAATTAGGAGGAGAAGGATTCCCTGCTAGTGTTTATTGTCCTCTGAAATCTCCCAGTGCTGCTAAAACACCTCTGGCCTCTCTCATGTATTGTTCCTAAACACTTTCCCCCTACCCTTATTACCCCAATGCATGTTATGAAGACATTCATGACTGTTGAGATGTGAGGAATTTGCTACAGAGCTCAAATTAGGAAAATTTGGTAGACCAGAACTCAGTCAAAATATCACCAGTGCATTTTGCTGGTTTTAATACTACCAGACTGACAGTGGGCTTAAAAACAAGAGTTTTATACAAAGTCTTTCAGATCAATGTGTGTCCCATGGGACATGGTGATTTTGCAAGAGATCTAGAGATTTTGTTGGACAAGTAAATCTATTTCTAATGCTGCCCTGTAGCTCATATAGTCCAGTTTTTAGTACTGGGGTACCAGTTAGAAATTGCTAAGTCCACTTTGGGTTTCCATGCCTAAAAAAGATATTTGCAAAATCAGGGAAATAACTACACATGATAGCTGTAAAATTATTTAAGAAAATACTAGGTACATACACAGTTGAGTAATTAGTGAAGATGCAGGAAGTCCTAGAAGCAGAACAGAAGGACTGATTCTTGTTTTCCAGGTAGGAAGACCTCTGTGGCTGGGCTACAGCCCACAAAACTTTTATTTTCATGAAGCCTTAAAGAGACAGTGCTTTACATAGGAGCGTGTAACATTCTGTGATGTGAACAGGCTTCTGGGGATCAGTTAGGGATGTGTAGAGAGATTTTATGCACAGCCTTCTTGTCTTACCAAACATAGACATTTGAGTTTTAACAGCAGAGTGTAAAATGGAAGAATTGTTCAAGAAGCTGAATAAATTTTGAAAAATTGGCTTTGTTTCTTTCCGCTGTGAAAAATCATGTGTGCTAAAGTATTTTTTGTTCCTCACCTGAAAAAATATCAGAAATTCTATGCACTCCAAGCTAAAAGCTTTTTTTTTTTTTTGGTCACTATGCTTCCAATGTACCATAAGCTAGAAACATGAAACAATATAAAATATTGGAAGATATCTTGTTAATTTAACATGTAAGATTTATGTTTTATGCTTACTCTACCTGCTTACTTTATCTCCCATCTTTAAGATAGAGTGACAGGTCTTCAAGTCAGCATTGCCAAAATAATTTCACTACTACTCTTGAATCATTCACATCCTCTGATAAAAATAACAAAAAAATTATAGAAGAAAATTAGTAACTTTCTACTCAATGAAGGGGTTATGACAGGAAATCCTATGGTAAGAAAGATTTGGACACCATTTTGAATAAAATAATGATTTTAAAAAATTAACAATACTCAATGAAGCAAGACATTTGCAGAAAAAGTAGTATACTATGATATTGCTAGAGACAGTGTCATCATACACAAAAGAAGAGAGGGAAATTAATTAAATTACATCACAGGATTGTTGCTGTCATTTCTCAATATCTGAGTGATCATGTATTTTAATGTAGCTTGTGGGAGGGGTAATTATAATTGTTTTTATTGTTTGCTACAACATTTCTCAAATACTGTCTAAAATAGGATGCCTTTGTGCTGTGCATTATTCAAGCACACACCAGATGACAGCCCCTGCCCCAAATATCTCTCAGTGAAAAAAAATGAACACAGATCAAAGAGTGCATGACACAGAGTGGTAAATGAATTTGCAGAAATCAATATACAAATGTTGTTTTTCAAGTGAAGGTTGTCATTAGCAAGGTAATACTTGAATGAAAGAGCAAGGAAAGGAGATTTAGGCAAGCTGTAGAAGGGAGACCAGGGAGGTTGTGATGTGAAGAAGAGTGAGAGGAGAAGTTTGAACAGGCAGCCAAACAGCATGGGAAAGAGCCCAGTCAAACCCTTCATACTGTCATACATGAAGAACTTCACTTGAGATGTGTATTTTGGTGTAGTTTAAAAAGCACATCTTCAAATTCTTGAGAGCCTAGAGGTTAGCAGCAAGACTGGCTGAAGAGGGTGAATCAATTACTCTTACCTGCTTCATTTTGTATTTTGCACATGCTATGGAAGAATCTTTTGGCCATTTTTATACATCTGTTTGTTCAGTGAAGCTTTAGCAGGGTAGTCACTTGGAAGTGCTGAAGATGTGGCAGAGAGCAGGAAGAGGAGTTGTACTGTCTCTTGTATGCTGAAACTGGTAGTATGTTGGTAGTATCAAAGCATTGCTGAGAACTGTATCCTCTGAAGTTAATGGAAAAACAGTGTTGGTAGCCACTGAGAAATAAAAATACCTAAATTTCTCTGAAATCTGTAAACCTTTTCTTCCTATAATATGCTGGGAAAAAGAAATCTTTCCTACGTGTTCTTTTGTATTATCATCAGTTATGGTGACTGTGTTCTTTTACATTCATTTTGAATCTGTGTTTCCTGTCATGAGCAGATTAAAAACAGAAGAGAGTGGAGTGAAAGTTTTCTATTGCAAACATCTGTTTCTGAAAAAGGATTGTATTTCCATGTCCTGGAACATCAAGGGGAAAACCTTGCCCTCCCCAGACACACACCTTTGGTTTGCAGCAATAAGGAGTTTATAGACAAGGTTGCTTTACTACAGTAAATAGAAAACCCATTTCTGTATTTCCGGTGAGTAATACAGCCTGGATGTCTGAAGAGACCTTCAATTATTCCCAGCAGAGAGCTATCTTATTGTATATCTTTAAAATGGTTAACAATTTTTTGAGTGTGACATGAGCAATGCTTTTAATAACTCCTGTCTTTTGTATCTGAAACTGCATTTTATATGCAAATATGGTTGTCCAGATAAGTGTTCTTAGGGACTGTCATTAGAAATGGTGAATGGACATATTTACTCCATGGAAGTCAATGAAATCCACAGAAAAAAACCCCAAAACTACAGTGTCAACAGACTTCAAAAAGAAAAAAAAATGACGCTGATGTATCGTCCATATCTGTCTCCTTTTAAATAACACAAGGCCGGAAAATGAGAGAAAATACGTAAGAAACACTTGGGGCCAGATATATAGTACTTTCTCATAATTTTTGGTATTCTTACAGGAATTTAGCCCTGGAAAGGAGGAAATTTATTTGTTTAGAAGCAACCCTGAGACCTTCCTATCTCCTACATAAATGCCCTCGTTTTAAAACTTCAATATACAAATATCCATCAGTACAAATATCACCCAAAATATATTGCACTAGATTAATGTACTCCCTCGCCCCTTTGAACCCAGAGATCTGTTGTTTGCAAAACTGGAACAAATTTGGGACACAATTTAATGGAATCATCATCTGGGCTGGTTCTTAGTTTGTAATTGTCTCGGGCAGTGAGGAGGCTTGTGCTGGTATGCAGCCGTGATTTTTTCCTTTCCAAAGTGGAAGCACATCTTCAAGTAACAGTTTCACTTTGGGCAACATTATTGGTGAGGATGGTCTCCTGTCTCCTAATTATTTCCCTCATCTGCCAAATCTCCTTCATGTATACACAACTGATGGTGATATTTCCATATCTGTGAACATATTAAAAAACTCAAGGTTTCAAATATTAATACTAGAATTAATTGAAAAAATCAAAGAAAATTAATTGAAAAAACCAAAGCTTTAAAGTTTCAAAACCAGGTCGGCGAAGTTAAGAACTTGTTAGAAAATTCTTGTAGGCGAACAGATTTGGAAAATTCAGGAATGGATAGGAATTCACAGTCTGAACCTGTGCTTTGTAACTCTGGTTGTTCAGTTTAGTAAGAGAACTGGCAGTTGGCTGTTTACAGTGGTAATTATTATGACGTCTCTCTCACCTTCTCTAGAGGATATATTACAGTGTGAACATCTGCCCGTGACTTACATGGTTATCCAAGACACTCAGAAGACAATCTAGAAAGAATATGGAAATTAATCCTTCATCCTGCTTGTTGGAATAAGGATCCTTAAGATGTGAGAGGAGGGTACAGGGAGATCTGCTTGTCAAATTTGCATTTGAATTGGGGGTCATTAGGCACCAGACACTTACGTAAAGACATTGATGTAAACCCTATTATTTATTTTTATAAATAGTTCCAGTTTCTGTTAAATATACCCTATTTCCAATACAAAATAGTCTGCTTTCCAATTTGAGATTGTGTAACCTCATTGCCTTTTAAGCTAATACACTTTTTAGTTTAAGAAATCTTCTCCCTTTATAATCAAAGAATGTTTTTATTTTTGTTTCTTAAAGAAACAGCATGGACTTCTTTTCCCCCTCCCACAACTGTTGTAAAATAGGCTTTACATATTATAAATTACAATTGTGACTCCTTAATCTTTTCAGCTTTTTAAGCTCTTCTGTTCAGGGTAAGCACCAAAATGTGCTGCAATACAATCGCTATTCTCATTATTATTCATCTGCTTCTTCTCAAAAATTTGCTAAAAAAAAATTAAAAATAGAAGCTTTACTGAGAAAGTTTGCAGATGATGCACAGATTGATAGAACAATTAATAGCATTTTTCTGTTTGAGAATAGGGTTAGCTGCTGCACCGAACTGAGCTCAATTTTTTTAATCTAATATCTGTCAATTTCAGTGTCACTTGGTAAGGGTGACAGGTATTTTAATTTCCAGGTGTGTGACCTTCCCCATTTATGTGTTCAGACTCATTGCTTGAATGAGTTCCCCTTCCTACCAAATAACCCAGCTGTGTACAACTAGCACAATACAGTTTATCATTCCACTAAGCTGTGTATCATCTGCAAACTTTATTAGCAGCACTTTCCTTATTTTTTCCTTGTGGTTAATAACAACGCTAATTGCTAAAATGAGATCAGAAGCTTAACACCTGTTGACCTGGTAAAGATTTAACATCCAGGTAATGTACAGCTACGTGTACACTTTACTGATTATTTCGTATTAATCTAAAAAATAAGGCTTTAATGAAGTACTAAAATAAACTCTTTTCAAAAAATGTAGCTATGGCACAGCCAAGTGTATTTCTAGAAAGAATGAATTACGTAAAATGCAGAGTTGTTGTAATTATCTCTAAAAAGATCACTGTCATGTGAATATTTAATAACATTCCTAGACAAAGTTTTTCAAAGTTGTTCTGGTTTTTATTTTACCTTTTATATGCACTTTTGTGGCTGTGCTCTGACTATTGTGTTCCCTTCTGGGGAACACAAACCACCTATGGTTTATGGGACACTTTGACTGGGTATGCAGCTGCTTTGTTTCATCAGAGCAATGAAAGGCTGCTGAAAGAGATTCTAGCACCCTTTCCTTTCTGAACTCCAAATCCTTCCTGATTTGTCAACCCCCATCATCAATTATTCTTCATACCCCCTTGTTTGCATTCCCTTATCTTGGTTTTATCTGCAAATATTAGGAATTCTGCTGGCTTGCATGATTCTTCTCCCCTTGTATGCCAAACTGGTATTTAATTCTGGTGGAGTGACCAGCTGCTGAGGGCACCAGATTTGTTGGGGGGGATAGCAAAACCTCCCTGCTCTGCCAACTTCTTATCTTGTGCAGAGAGTGCACATGTCCACTTTCCTCTTCATCACTCCTCCAGGGAGAGGGCTCCTGGTTTCCCCTTTGGTGCAGAAGACAAGCATGGTGCCTCCCACCTTCCTCTCAGCCTGCCTGAAAAGAGGGCCTGGCACAATAGGTGCTTTCCTTCCAGAGGCTTCATATGAATGGCCATACTTGCTGTTGGTTTTTGTAACTAAAAGTTGTTTGGTTGTTGTTGTTGTTGTTGTTTTCCCCCCCATGCAGAGTTGTTCCCTTTTGTACTGGCCACCATCATCCATTGTTCTCCATGAAACAGAAACTGCCTTTGCCCTCGGGGGAGATGGTGGCTGCCTATACTGTGAGGCATCATAAAACACAGACCCCGTTGGGAACAATGGGGAAAAGCCTTCTCAACGTGGCCACCAGCTGAGGCCCACGCTGAACCCTGGGGAGCAGCAGCCACGCTGAGGGGAGGCAGCTGTCCACCACGGAGCCTCTTGGCCCTGCCTGAGGGAAAATGAGATTACATGCAACAGGAAAAACATCCAAACCAAACCAGCTTAATTACAAGAAGCAAGTGAAATAAAGTCCTTGTGCAAGGTTACAAAGAGTTCTACTTCTGTGTGAGCTAGCAGAGCTCTTCGCCAGTTTTGTAGGGGAGGTTGAAATTCTTTTTGCTGCTTTCTCTTTTGGTTGCCTTAACTCTCTCTGAAAAACTAAGTGAACAAAATTCTCATTTGACAGTTTTAATAGGCAACAATTTTTGTCGCAGAATAAAAAGCATTTTGTCTATGAAAATATTATATTTTTCCACCCTTACTCCCTTTTTACTGGACAGCCTTCTTCCTCATAAACTCTTGGCTCTATGGACTACGTATTATTTTTTTAACAAGATTGGAGATAAAGAAAGGTCAAATAATGGGTGGTTCATTTTCAATCTCTAAGTAAATCAATATATTCAAATATGTCTTTCAAGTCACTGTAAAATATGTAACCAAACTGTATGCATTGTGCTGCTAAGGAGAGTACATTGCATTTTTTTAACGGAGAGTAAGGAATCCAGAAAACATGCCTGAGTCTGAAAATTCTATCTAACTCTAGAATATTTTGTTGCCTCTGAAACATGAATTTAGTGAGAGAAAATATTTTAAAATATGAAAAATTTGAGAGCAAACATCATCAACAATTTTGCACAAACCATACTGTAGGAATGTTGTGATTATTTTTGAAAATAAGCATTGTGAGTGACGGAAAGAAATTGGAAGACCTCTCTTAACAGGAATTCAAACTGTTCAGGTAATTAAAATCACAGTTAGCATACTCAACCAAGTCAAACTATAATCTGTTAAAATGCCTTGTACATAAGCCTCCAGATCTCCATTCTTGTACATTTACAGTTCTGTAGGATGAACAGTCACTTGCTGCCATTATTCTTTGTAGCATAAAATTTCTTCTTGAGCAGAAGTCTTAACCCTGCCACAAAGTGATGCTTTACGATTATAGCCCATGGCCATCTGAGTGTCCTTGTAATTCAGTTGATAAAGTTGATCTGTAAAGGTTTAGCATATGCTCTCTGCTCTGCAGAGTAGGGACAGTAATTTTATTTTGAAAGTAGCAATTGTTCTAGAATTGTGAAGAAGCCACATTCTCAACAGAGACAGTAAGTATTTACTGGTACTGTACACTTATAACTGTGACTTTGGGAGCTGAAAGGCAGAGTTTTGGTTTTGAATCACCATAAATCCCACTCAGGGTGCTAGGTGTGCTGGTCGCCTTCCACACTGACTAAGAGAGTGTTTAACAAAAGCTTAAAAAATTGAATCTGTTACCCCAACATAAGCATTGAACGCAGGGTTGGAGGATCGATGAGAGTGATTGAAACAATGGAAAGCTGGAGGAAGCAGGAAGGGAGCAAACCCAAAAATCGTGATACAAGAAATGAAGTGAATACACAATGGCCTTGAAAGAAAGCCAAGGAAAGGAGTTTTTTGAGCAGAGCCCTGACGGCAAGCAGATCTGGGATCATGAGCAAAGCAACACATTCTTGTTCAATCTTATAGTTATTTCAAGAAGTGGGACTTTTTTTGTAGTAAAACAAGATTACTTCAAAGAAATACCTGGCTCTTGTAACCAATTTCTCATTCTAATGGAAACAGCCTGCTATATTGTGCATGCAGGCGAACTGCTCAGGCCATGATGGAGTTAGACACTAAAATCAGAGAGGGCAAACAATGAAGAAAAACAGGGAAAGAGACAGAGGGAGATTTTAGAAAAAGGCATGGCAAAGTGGGAGAAATGAAAACTTGCAGGAAATTAACCTAGGGCACAGAGATATAAAAGAATGAAGTCAGGATGTAATCTCCAGCATGATAGTCAGTCAACCAAGAGATGCTAATGTCTGGGGGAAAGAGTAAACCCTAAAGTGCACCCATGATCAAATTTATGATAAAAAAGAGCCTGTGCCTCCCACCCCTTTGCTATTTCAGAAAAGCAGCCTTCTCTGCCTGACAGGCAGCCAGGCATCATGATGGAGGGCTAAAACACATGAAGCTGCTGCCCGTTTGGAACACACTCTGTCTCCTTTCACATCTGCAGAGCATTTAGCTGCTTGCATCTGGTTGTGTTTGCGCAAATATAATTCCATATTCACTAATAATTCCCGAGGCTAAAGGCCCCTCTCCTGTAACCTTGTTAATATTCTCACAAGGCCTGGTGTGAACGCCTCACAGCATTTGGATTAGAATTCAGTCTGGTGGGTTTCCCCCCCGCCCCCGTCTCTTACTCCTTCTCTCACTCGTACTTTTCTGGCCTCCAGTTTCCTGGCCACCCACATGACGAGACACTCTCCCTCCCGCTCTCTCCCCATTCTCAGTTTCAAGGAATTTCCTTTTGTCAAAGGCGAAGTGTGATTGACATATTTTCCCCCTCTTAAGTGCAGTCTTCTTAATACTTGATTTAACTATGTCCTTATGGGGCTCATATAATCATTACCTAGGTGAGAAAGAGACCCCCTGCTCCCTCACTAGCATCCAATCTTGGCCTTCAAGTGCCAGACAACTGGCTACCTAGTGCTTTTTACATGGTTTTTATTCACATTTAAAGACATTTTTATTAATTTGGTGATGATGAGGTGTTCCAGATTGACAGCATTGGAAACTGAAGTAATTTGTTTGTCCACAAAACGGCTACCACTGAAGCAGCAGAACTGCTGGTTCCCCTACTAGTGTTCATGGGGATCCCCTTTCAGAAAAATTACCTTCTCCTCTGGCCTTTGTGGAAGGAAGGCAATTCAATTTTCTAATCAGTACTCAACCCTGATGCTAAGAGTGATAAAAAACTGAGCTGAAGCTCACTCTGACCACAGTGTCACAGGAATGAGGGGCACAAGCATTTTGCTGGCCTGCTTCTGGTTTCTGCACTCTTTAGCACAAGAAATGTTTTCCTTTTGTTCTCCAGACTATTTTCCATGTGACCTGCATAGCATGGGCTGTGAACAAATGTCCACCCCAGGTAGAGTCAAGGTGTGTTAGTGGGGGGACAAAGAGTTAAAGGAAAATGGCTGTGGGATTTGGGAAGGCAGGTGGACTACTGGCAGAAAAAGAGGAGGGTGAGTCCCCAGGCTGGTAGTTTGGAGTCCTTAATGATTCCCTGGTTGATCTATGTTGGACACCCTGCTGCAATGCTCTGTTTTCATCCATGTCTTGTGTACAGGAAAGTAAAATTCTGGATTATGATGTCTGTGGGTTGGCTGTGGGAATGGAGTTGAAGAGATTGCTCAGACCGAACCAAAAATTTTCAATACAGTGTAGGAAGGTCGATTAATGAGTTTTTGAATTGAGATTTGCAAGATCTTAGGACACCTTTTAATCCATATGAGACACGTTTTAATCCAACCAGAGTTTTGTATTGAATTTAACAGTAATAGTCCTGAAAACTGATTGGTATAACCAACATATAAAGAAATGTTTCTAATAATGCATGTGGAAAATTTATGCCACATCACTGTAACACCTTGTTTTCTGTTTTGTATCATCTTTACTGCATTTGAAATAACTACAGTGAAATTTCCCATATCAGGGATTAATCTCTGTATCTTGCATCCTTCTTTTCCCCCTTCTGTGAAAAATGGAGGAAAAATAAATAACTGAGTTTTCAGAAAATATTTTGGGAGAGTATTCTCACATATGCTGCAAAACATGAAAAGGATGCCGGTAACAATTAATAA
Source organism: Melozone crissalis (assembly GCF_028551555.1). NCBI lineage: Eukaryota > Metazoa > Chordata > Aves > Passeriformes > Passerellidae > Melozone > Melozone crissalis. Next base: position 13,864,520 of record NW_026535786.1, on the reverse strand, counting down.
TCCCTACCTAATTTGGATGAAAGAGTTGTCTTTTGATCAGTAGATGGTGTGGAAGGTCCCTCTGATGTCAGGAATGTATTCTTGCCCATTTCCACAAAAAAATTCCCACATTTAGTCAAGTTGTGAGTCTCAGGAAGTCCCACTTCACACAAAGACATTAGAAATGCAAGGAAGGAAGAATTGGAAGGATTTTGGCCTGTTCTCAACCCCAGAGGTGGATGGCAATCTTCTCTCCCAGCGGAGCAGTGGGGTACATGCTGTGCCCATGCTGTCTCAGGTCAGGGGAGATGAACAGTGCTGCTCCCTCCACTGTGCTTTCAATGTTTGTCTGACAGACCCTGGGAGAAGAGAAGGAACCTTCCTGACAAGACTGCAAAAGGTAGGGACCTGGGACTGAAGCACTGTGAATTAAGGCATTGGGACAAAAAGCTGCTGAGCTCAATGTCTTGATGTTCTGAGAAAGGGGTGGGAGGCTTACAGTGTGATGAGGGAGGCATGGACCTCAGATACTTGGCTCCAGAAACAGAACAGAAATTTCCTCACATTGGAATTTCATCAATATAAGAGGGGAAAAACTACCCAAAACTAGAACTAGAAAATTAATGGTTCAGGCTTCAGAGCAGTTTTTGGATAATATGCAGAGTAAGACACGAGGCACATATTGAACAATGAGTATAAAAGAAGACCTTGAATACCCAGCATCTTCAGCTGTGGTCCAATGGAAAATTGTGTGGTTATGGAATAAGGTAGTTCACAGGCAGAGCTGAAATAAAGTCAGGCTTATCACTGATGATCCTTGACATCTGAGTGTTTGACTTAGCAGCATTAATAGTTTATCAGCATATTAATATTCACAAAGTACATTGACCTGCTATTGCCTCTAGGCCACGAACTCACTGCTGCAAAGTGAGTTAGGTTCTTTATCTCATTAAAGGCTTAAATTAAATTAATTAACAACCTTAGGTCTGGTTTCAAGCCATAAGGATTCAAAAGAACACATCCTTTGCACAGCCAGATTCTGTGTTTTCTGCAATGAGATCGGACCAAATGGTAATGATATAAAAAAATCCTTTCATTCTTGTCCTCCTTTCTTCACACAAACATGTGCAGCTGTGGCCCATATCTGCTGAAAATAGTCATCACCACAATATGGCAATGAATATTTTCAACCATTCTTTTAAGAAAGCTTTTATCTTTTCTTGGCCTCACAATGTCTCCAGGCAATCTATCTCCATTGTCAGGGCCTTGTTTTGTAAAGTATTGTTTCAAGAAGCGTAGCCCAGGACTTTTTTTTCCCTGGTATGTGCCTGGGAAGGAGTTAATTTGTAGATGGCTTAAGCAATGTATCAGATCACAGTCCTCAGCCTTGCTGCTGCCATGTGCCAACTGCTTCCCTTGCCACAAAGACCTGTGACCTGTTTTGCCCTGGCTTTGCATGCATTTGGTTTGCAAACTGGCCAGAAACTCACGTTGGCTACCTTACTACAGATATTGGTAAAATTCTGTGTTTATGAGTTAGAGGAATGTGCCAGATTCCATTGCTGTGGAGTAAATGTGGCAATGCTTCCAGAAGGTGAGGAGAGAACTGTTGTTTCCAGCTCCAAGGCAGCTCTGTGCTGCTGCAATGGTTTGCCCCTGGTTCAGGTTCTCACAGTTATTTCTGTAACTGCAATAATCAGAAGTTTTTTCTTAAAATCGAAGCTATAATTTCTAGAGCATGGTTTATGGTAGGTGGGTTGTCCATGGGCTGCAGAGTTTGGGAAGCAGAGTCTCTGAGTGTGCAGCAGGGCAGGCTGTGCCCGCAGAGCAGCTCACACCACACAGGATCATTGCTGTTCTGCCTTTTCCTCTGGGACATTTCTGTTGAACACCTTATGCCACGCATGGTTGTGCACACCCCCTGTGAAATGAATTCTCCACCCTTGTGTCCTGTTGGGCCAGTCTTTTGTCTAATGTTAGGTGAAGCATGGCTCACTTTCCTGCCTGCTCAGCCTCAGGGCTGTGGTGGGGTGTTTGGAGGGGTTCTCAGGCTTATAGGACTGCATTGTTAACCACAGTGCTCTAGGTGAAAAACCAGAAAGCAGCTTCTGCAACCTGTCAGCCAGCCTTGGCTTTCAGAATGACCCATTAGCTCAGGAGATAAGTGACCTGAAACCTGTTAGAATATTTATACAGTCTGGTTTTGCTGAAGAATATCCCCTCTGTTCTCTGTAGTCAAGAACTGAGTGATACCATCTCTTCTTTTTATTTCAAAGTAACAAATAATCCTACACCTTCCTTGCCAGATTTAAATATCTTTAAATCTTTTTCTTTTCTAACTGTTTGAATTGCTGGTGGAGTGTCTTGATGTGTCAGGTGTTTTCCAGGTATATGTACAATACTAAATGTTCCAGCTGTATGTAAAATAGGAATTTCCTTAGTGTTCTTACAGTGTCAAACAAAGGGTACAGAAATTCTGGAATTGGAAATTGGGAGTGGGATGAAGCTAGTAGCAAGTAGCATCACGGTCCTGGAGAATAGGTCTGGAGGGACCTATCAGCACCAGGGTTCAGTTTGGAGTATGGGGAACGTAATGCAGAGAGCATTTGAATCACTCAGTTGTCATCAGGTGTGATGTCCTGTCATCAGGACACAGTCATCAGGTAACTGTGAAGTTCACAGATGAAGTACACCTCACTTCCTTTAATGGCCAGGCCAGATATGAAATGGCAGGCTGCTGCTTCTGCTTGCAATTTGAGAAGCAAAGACTTTTCTGTCCCATCCTTCATCCTCAAACCAAAAGCAAACATGAGGGATGCTGGGCCTTCTGTTTTTGAATCAGTAGTTTGACAACTACACTGTGAACATTGACTAATAGCAAGGACAGTTAAGATGTGGAATAAGAGAATAAGAGAATCCCAAACCCAGGATATCCCCTAGGAAGAGGGAAAACTGGGATATGGTAACTGGTGTTTCTGTTGAGACATGAGTGATCAGGAGCTCCCTTCTGCATCTGATTTTGAGCTGCCTGCAGACATGTAAGGTGCTGCTGTGGGCTGAGGTGTGAGACAGGGTGCCTCCTTTAGGCTTTCCAGAAGCAGCTCCTGTTCCTGTGGATGTTTTGGACAGTGAATGGCATTGTTCTGGGGGCTGCAGCTTGCACCGAGAGGATTTATACACCATGTCACATCCCTCCTGTCTTGACCCCTCCTGACTCCTAGACATCTGTAAGGGAACACCCCTGAGAGGGTATCTTTAAGGAACTGTTTGTTTTGCAGTGAAGGGTAATCTCATAATAACCAGGGAGTTCCTCCAAGTTCCTGGGAGTACTGAGTGAACCTTGCCCAGCGCTGCTGGCTGAAATGTTGCAAACACAAGTACAATGGAGGCTCTGAAGAAAACAGAGAAGCTCAGCACCCAGAGCCCGTGTTTATTTTCTCCAGAGATGAAGGGAGGACTGCAGGTCAGCCAGAATTGTGCATTTTGACTGGTATTTATTGACTCAGAAGTCCTTGCTGACAGACAGACAGACAGTCAGTCAGGGAAGGGTTCCATTACAGTGACGTCGTTTCTTTCCCTCTTCTCCCCCGAGGCTCCCACTGCTGGCACTCTTTGCACATTGCTGTGGCTTCTCCAGCTGGTGCTGGGACGAATGGCAGCTGCCTTTCACCTCGCTGTTGCTGGAAGCCTGGCTGCCCCCAGGGAACACGACTGCCAGGCTCTCAATACACCCAGCAGCACATCTGTCAGAGATGGGGCAACAGCACAGAGATTGGTGTCCAGCCTTCCCTCTGAGACCTGGGAGAGGGCTGGAGGTCCGGGTCAGATGCTGAAGGTGATCCCTGAGTCAGGGATCACACAGGGGGTCAGTGTACAGGGCGTGTCTGAAAGGGAAATATATCCCTGAGCTCTGTTCAGCCCTATTGCCTCCTTCCATTCCCTAATGCCACCACTGCTAATTAGGCCTCTGATTGCCCATGTCTAATATTGTGCTTTAGGAGAGATTTGAGTCCTTTCTGTAAGTGACAGTAAGGCAGATCTAGTGGCAGATCTAGTGACAGCTACATGCAAGGATGCTGCAACACTGAGCAGCCTCTGTTTGGGCCAAGGGTCATGGCTTTAATACTTTTGATTCCTAGTATGGATCCTCTAGCCTGTCCCTTTGGATTTAGGACCATGCTGGAGACTTGTATCTATTGCAAGCAGGACCGTTTCCTATGCTTTTAGCCATCAAGAGCAACTTTTTTTGGTGAGTCCTCACTGGAAGTATAAAATACTGTATTCTTCATCCTTTGTCAGAATTGAGAGGCAAAATGTGCATGTTTAAATAGCATGAATTGTTTCTCTTGTCCCCACACTCTCCATGGGTTTTTTTAGGATGAGTTATCTCATTTTGAGTCCATTAAACCAAAGGGTGCAGCAGGCTGAGACAGGAGTTTGGGTTGGAAGGAACCTTTAAGATCATATAATTTTCAAACTCCCTGCCATGGGCAGGGACACTTCCCACTAGACCAGGTTGCTCAGAGGCCCATTCAACCTGGCCTTGAATGCTTCCAGGAATGGGACATCCACAGCTTCTCTGGACAAGCCATTCCAGTGTTTCATCAACCTCACAGTACAGATTTTTTTTTGCAGTATCTAATCGAAACCGTCTTGAAGTTTGAAGCTGTTTCCTCTTGTCCTGTCGCTCCATGCCTTTCTAAAAGGTGCTTCTTCAGCTCTCCTGTAGCCCCTTCAAGTACTGGAAGGTGCTATAAGACCTCCCTGGAGCCTTCTCTTCTCCAGGCCTAACAACATGAACTCCATCAGGAGTGTTTGCAGCAAAGCAGCGCCAGATAGATCCGGTCAGAAGTTTTTTATTTGCTTCACAAACATTGTATCAGCAGCATGGACACACAATGAATCACGCTGACCTCTTGGTTAGTGAAACTTACACTAGGGATGCTACAAAGTGACAATGAGGGTTTCTTTTCAGATACAGTCACAATGAACATGCTGTCTCTGCAAACACAGATGGGTATGGATGAGAACCCAAGCATCAGATAATTCAGTCCACTTTTTGATTGCCAATGCAAGATTATGTGCAACAGTACACATTTTGTTTTAACAGTTTTTAATGATGAGTATCTTCCGTGTTTGGATTCTGGCTGTTTTTCCTGTAATTTGATTCATGCAGTGAGGCATGGTTGCAACACTTTCTGTTCTGTGACAGAGTGCTTCTTACATCACCTATCATATATGGAATTCTTTTCAGGCTCTACCTCATTAAAACCCAATGCTTAGATCTCCTGCCTCTCTAATGTACAGGGGCAGATCTAGGCATATTTTCACTTTGAAAAGATTTCCTTTTCTTTTCATTAATGACAGCTGTACAGTTGTCTAAAGACTGTGGAGATCTCTCTCTACACTGCTGTGTTTACTGTCTTTGTAATCTGTTTTGGAGAGCCACATGCTTTTGTTCCCCCAGTAAAGCTCCTCTAAGTAGAACCTGTTTTCCCTAGTGTGGCCTTCCCTAATGTGGCCCTCCCAGTAAACAGGAATAAAGAGGGTGAGGAGCTCAATATATGTGTGGTGGATTCCAGTGATGGGATGGTACTGCAAGGAAAAGGCTTTCCCAGCTGTGTCTTGGCTGCTGGGAATGTCTCATGTCACGGGGCTGAAAAAGTGCATCTCTCTGTGAGGGTGCATATGAAGCACCCTCAGGCCGCTTATAGGTGCACACCAACCTACTGGGCTAAGGATAGGAAGACCAAACCAGCCCCCAAGCATTTTGCCATCTAGTCTTGCTGAGCTTTATGTCTAGCTGAGCAAAATGTATTACAAATACTTGCCAGAGTTATCAGCACTCTAATGGCCTTCTGTGCCTGAAGAGGGAGTAGCTTGACCATAGTGTCTCACCTAGGGGCTGACTTAAATAACTGGGATACCCCAAGCTAATTCCTGTTTGAATAAGAGCACATACATAGAAACAAACCTTGATTTAAAAGCAAACTAAGTGATTACCAATCTATTACATGACTATCACACTGCAACTTTTAATTTTTTTCTCTCTTTACTCCACTGCTTTTCTTAACTTTCCCCATGAGGTGCACTGTCTTTATGGCAGTGACTTTCAGTCTGTGACCACAGAATCCTGGAAGTCGGGGGACTGCTTCTAAAGGATGTGAGAAATAAGAGCAAAGTACTCTTTGTACTCTGTGAGAAATAAGAGCAAAGTACTCAAAGATGGGCTGTGCTGTAATTTATATAGTGAAATATATACAGTAGATGTTCCTGTGCCCATTGGCATGGTCAGGAAAGTAGGGTGATAGGTTTTTTTCATGGGAAGAAGCAGGGTATTTGAATCCCAAGTTTGTGGCAGTTTTGTAATTTTTAGATTCTGCTTTGTTTCAAGAGAGGCATGGCACTTTGTACTTGGTACTTTGCTGGTACTTTGTAGCTTGATGGCACCTCCCAGGAGTGTCCTGTATCTGCAGAAAAAAAGGATACACAGTACAGAGGGTGTTCACATGTGATTGGAATAGGTTCCATGCTACAGAGGTATACTGTATCTGGCTCAAAATTCTGTGTGAGGAAATCTTGGACATGACATCCATGCACAGGAAAGATGCTGACATCAAAGAGTGAAAGTAATCTCTTTAATAAAGGCAGGCACAGATGCAAACCTGTCCTGGACTTGGAGGTGAAAATTTTTTGATCCTGTGCAAATGACTATGAATCAGTTATGTTTGATCTCTAATTCAGATCCTATTTAGTCCCTTTCAAGTATACTCCCTTGTGTTCTATTCCATTTCTTTTACCCTTGCTTGAAGTGCTACCATGGCCCATTTGGCCACCTGTTAAATTTGATTCTGGTTTTGCCCAGCACCTTGGAGCCCCTTTTCTTCAGAGCCTGTGGTTCCATCCATTTGTGTCAGCTGTGTTCTAGAAACAGATTTTTTTGCCATTTTTGTTTTCCCTCCAAAGCAAGTGACAGGCACAATGGATGCAGCAAAAGCTCGCTTCCATTGTTACTTGTAGTTAGCTCTTAGCTTTTCCTTGCAAACCTCAGTCAACTCCACTTAGCTTAGCTGTCTTTGTCAGAAGGGGAAACAGACTTTGCTGTTTTGTTTTCTACCAGTGAACCCCAGCAAAGAATGGTACTTACAATATAGAAAATCTACCCACATAGTGCAGATCTGCAGTCTTACTGTCATTGATCCATGGCTTAGGCCTAGGAAAAATTAATTTTGGCAGTTTGGCTAGAGGCAGATTAAAGCATTTTTAAAAAATAACAGATCTCTGGGTTCTTTCACAGATCTCCTTTTGGTTTTGTTTCTTTCCTAAAGCATCTTGTGTTTTCCTGCAGACAAACATAATGATGTGAGATACTATGTATACCTAATCTATGCATAATTTCTATATAATGCAATGCACATATCTGATTCTCCACAGAAACATATACTCACAAAAAATTCTGTAGGTTTATAAATTTAGATACCTTAACAGATGCTGGATGTCCACAGGTGCTAGATGTTGTGAATGCACAAAATAAAACTAAAGTTTAATTCGGTGGAAGCTAATGAAATTTTGTTGAACATTAAGGCATTTTGACATATATGAGGAAAAATGCTTTATTAAGTATTATAATCAAAGGTGCACTTACCTAATCCTGGGTAGAAAGGAAATTTTTGTCACTGGCTCTTGAACATACATACTTAAATTGGAAGACCTTGGCTTTTGGGTTTTGTTTTTGCAGCATGGATCAGTTGTATTATGAACTGGGAGTTATGAAATATGAAGTGGGAAATAGTGCTTTTCTTTAAAGGCTTGTCTGCTTCCACTTTTGTCAAGTTTTTGTTCTGTGTTTATCCTGTGTACCTCTACTTCATTTTCATGTCTTTCAGCTGCACCTGGATGTCTGTTATTAACATGTACTGTTAATACTGCAAATTTAATTTTCAGAAGCACAGCACAAAACCAAAAGCAGTTGCCTTTGGTCTCAGCTGGAATCCAGCACCTCTGAAAATCAGGCACTCCTGTTTTTCAGTTGGAAGAACTGATTCTCATCTATAAAATGCTTTGAATTTACAATTTAAAGAACTTCCAATCTATGTAGGTTTTAAAACACTGTGTACATGCTATGTTTGCACAGGAATCTGGCAGCCATTTCTAGGGAGCATTAAGCAACAAGATCTTGTAGTGAGCAGCAGAAATATTTTTTATTTAGAGATTACATAACTCTGACAAAATGGAAACCAGCCCCTGTGCTTCACTGTAGACCAGAACTTTCTCTTCCCAGATGGAGGGTGACCTTTAATTGTGTCAGTTCCACCCCACATCCTCAGAAAACAAGGGCAGCTGCTTCACACATGAAGGGAAGCAGAGACTGAAGCAACCATGTTGATCAAGGATAGATCAAGACTGAGGTAATCTTCCAATAGCTCCACAAATCTGACTGCATCCATCAGTCAGGTCTCCAAGAGAGTCCAGGTAAAAATAATTGGTCCTCAATGTCTCAAAATGAATTAGTCCCCACCTACCTGTGTCCCTTTAGTAGCCAGTGCCCTGGCAGTATTGATGCAGGCAGCAAAGCTGCCTGTCACCACTAATCCATGTGGGATGGATCAAGCAGTGTTTGATGCTAGCAGTACAAAGAGTGACACTGAACTGGAGTGGGAGGACTGGGCAGATGGAGCTGATGGTGCCTTCAGGCTCAGTCAGGGGAGGAGGAGTTCCCATGTGGACTTCATGTAACTGGGACTCATAGCAAAGAGAGAGAGAATCTAGAGCCACCCTCAGTGCTCTGTCCTGAGTTAATCAATCAGAACTCTTATACCCCTTCAAAATATTTGTCCTGAAAAAAAATCCACCACCAGCTGTGCTCCCCTACCTTTCACTCCTTTTGTCCTAGACACTCTGCTAAACATTCAGGATTTTGATTCTCTTTCCCTGTTCCTTTAATGTGTTCATGGTGTGGAGGGGGTGGGTAGGCAGGAGGTGCTGGCACCCCTTCTGTGGAGCATCTGGGATTGCTGCCCGAGGATGTGCAATAGTTGGGAAAGATTTTGAGGTATGATTTTTTACTGTACGCTGAAAGGCTTTCTCCATCACCCTGAAGAAGAGAACCTGAGGAGTTGTGAAAAGGTATAGAGTTGTCAGCCCTGAAACAAAAGCATTTGCACAGTTGGGAAGTAACTGGACAGTGTCTGTGTCCTCTGATGAGCTGAGACAATTCCATTACCCACAATTTGCCAGAAATCAGTGAGTTCCCCTCTCTGAAACAGGTATTCAGTGTGTGCTCTGCTATTCCTTAAAGTTCAGGGCTCTTGGTCAGAGATTTGACTTGCGAGCCGTGGTGTCAAGGAGTCACAGCAGTGAAGACTTTATCATTGCTTTTGGCAAAGTTGCCACTTTGTCAAAAGAAGGCAGTTGCTTGCTAAAACACAGTTTTAAAATAGGAATTCACTCTGACTCTGTTTATGTTAACTTTCTGTGAACAGTCAAGCAATTTACTTTTATTGACAAGAAAATCTGTAAAAAGTCAATGTCAAAGATACATATGTGTGCATTTAAGTAAACTAGTTTAAAGTTCTCATGCATAAGCATTCAGTTTTGAAGTGCTTACACATTCCCTGAGCCAAAGGAATGGAAACAATACAATGTGATTTATCTGACCAATCAAACCTAGCCCAGACAGCTGCGGCACAGGCTCTCCTGCTGGCTGCTATTTTCATGCCGGCAGAAGAAGAGGGTAGATGCCTCACATGATTGTGTTTTTGTTGTGATCTTGGCACTCTGCTCTTCTCACCAGTGACTCAGAAGCTAGAGAAAGGACAACCTGCCTCAAAGGGTCAAATGGGAAAAGCCCAGGAAACCTGGTGCTCACCAAGCAACTGCCTACCCATGGTCTTCACCACGTTTGATCTTTCATTTTCGTATTTGAATAGGGATATGTTAATAGGGAGCAGTTTGCATGCTGTGCTGGATACGAAATCTCAGCCCCCCATAACTGATCCAAAATCATTAAAGGAACTTTGGACAAATTCTATGCACTATGTAGCATATTTGGACAAAATACTCTGATATTTCTTGTCACAGTGTTGTTCTCATGTAGCATGGGGAACACGAGATCATCACTGAAGTAACAGCTTCAAGCTGTACCTTGTATCACTCCTGTGTGCACATCCCTGTGAACAGCTCGGAAATAAAATACAAAGGCCTCATTAAAAAGAAAAAAAACCAACCCACTAGCACCAAGAACCAATACCAAGATTTCTCAGGGACATGACAAAAACACCAGCAAACCTACGGCCAAACCTGAAGATGTCTAAATTCCTTGCTGGGCTATTACATTGCCAGCAAAACTCCTTGTGATATTGAAAGTGCTGCTGAGCAGGTAAAATCTGACTGCATTGGGTAGTGCAGCATGTAACCTGCAAGATCTCAAGAAGAAAACCAGAGAGATGTGAGCAGGATTTCCCTGCACACCTCTCAGGTCTCTGTGACAAAGATTACAGAAATCCATGCCTGGGATTCAGGCAGGTTGTGTGCATGCTCGTGATGTGCTGGCGATCCCACCTGGCAATGTGGTTTAGTTCATAGCTCCCTGTCCATGCTAGTTCTTGGAATCTCTCTTACTTGTCTTTCCTCCATCTGAATTTGTTACAGGGAATCTTTGCAAAGAACTCGAGAGAAAAGGTAATCTGAGGACAGGTCTGTATTTTCAAGGGGCACATTTTGACTGGGCTGTGCACTTGGAATAAAATGACTCAGAATGCAGTGCTTCTCAAATCAAATACTTAATTAACTGTAGGAGCATGACCTGCTTACTGTCTGAAGTCAGTTGTCAAACATAAACCTCCTTATAAAAACATTATTTTGAAATCAGAGAAATTGAGTGCTTTTCCCTTTTCGAACCAGAAGTCAAAGACAGATGGATATATAACGTGTGAATGCTGCCATTTTTGGTTTGTTGCTGATCCCTCCCATGCTTTCAGGAGAAACCCCTGTGGCTCCCAAGGTGTCTATGGCTATGAAGGGACCATTTTCCAAGGTGTGGGGAGCTTCTGGTGGCCTCCACAAGGGCAGGAGCAGCAGACATCTGCTGCACACTTTTTATGTAGCTCTTGTTTTCAGCAGCCGTATGGGCAGCGCGGTGCATCTCACACATTTTCTCAATCTGTATCCCAACTAGGTAGGATTGACAGCTGGAGAAAACCATATATTCTGGGTGCTAAATAGGTTATCCACAATACATAAGAAAGAAAAGCAGTGAGCTTTGCAGCCGTGCCTCCCAGCCCTGCCCTTGGTTGTGACTTTGCCACGGGCAAGGCTGAGTGCCTGACCCCTGCTAATGTGCGGTGCCTTTAATAAGGAGAGGGAGGGAAGTAATTTTATACTCAGCATGCAAGTGATTCATGTTCTCAAAGGGGATAAAAATGTTATTAGAAAATTCTCCTGCCAAATGTGTGGCAAATGAAACCAATTTATTAATGCTGTGAAGCCAACGTGTGAAATTGGGATAAAAGGTGAGGTGCAGTCTCACCCCTGTGCTTGCTGTGGCAGAATGTGTGCAAGACAAAGGGCTCTTGTCCTTGGGAAGGGGATGCTGCTGTTGTGACCACATGCACCAGCAGCAAACAAACACAGCAAGTTTTTTCAGCACAGATGCACTTCAAAGTGTTAGGGTGAGAGATGCCAAGACATAAAGAGCAGATCTTGATCATGGGCGATCAAGCTGCTGCTTGAAACCTGTAAAACATTGTCAGGACACGTTTGGAAATGCTTTTATTAATTTCATAGTTCAGGGCTTCCCATTCATTTAGGATTATTATTTATTTTATTATGTGTTAAGCAGTCTCAGTGCTCTCTGTGTCTCCAAAGACACAAAACAAAATCAGACCCAGGCCCCAGAACACTCCTGACCTGAAATGAAGTCCACACAAGCAAGGCATGGGTTTGGAGCCAAGAGGCCCCAGACATGGCCCTTGCTTTTGTAGTAATGAACTTTATGTAGGATGACAATGAAGGTGACCACATGTTCATGAAGTGCCTATAAAGCAAGTGCTGTACTATTGACAAAAGCAAGGTGAAAGAGGTTTATAAAGTGACCCTTGAGAGGTGAAGAGTCCTCTGCCTTGGTGCCCTTAAGCTGAAAAGGTCTGTGACTCTTCCTGCATCCCCCTAGTTTTTGCTCTCTCTCTGCCAACACCATGCTTGATGTGGCTGAACAAGTCTGAAACAGTATCGATGGAGTTAGAAACAGGATGGAGCAAGCCTTAGCTCCACTTCTTTTTACCTCATATGCAAATAGCACCATCTGCCTGTTTTCAGTACCTGGAAAACATCAACATCTGGACAAAGAACAGTCGTCCAGAGCCTGTCAGGACAAAGGAAATCTATGGAGGAATTTCTGCCTTGGAAAGCTTATCTTCTCCAGAGCAGTATCTAACTTCAAATTATCATGTAAGTAGTCATACACAGTTCTTCTTCGTTTCTCTTCCTGAGCAGCCCCCAAAGCATAGAATCTAATAATTCAATTTTTTTCAGCTGCAGGTATTTAAAAATCTGGACCTTGTTTAATCAAATTCTGATTTCACTGGAGCAATCATCATCTCTAAGGTGTTTTTTTTTTTTGCATGATTTCATAGTCAGAAACAAGGCTGAAGATTGTTCTGATCAATTTCTAGAGAGCTTTAACCCAGGAATCAGCTCACTTAGCCCATCCAAGACCAATCTTTCTGATCACATTTCATTCAAGGAAGCACTTGCCATATTATCCCCACACACTGGCAGTGGGGCAGAAGGGTCAAGCTTTGAACAAAGAAGTGAAATGGATTCTGAATGCTCCTGGACAAGTAATGTGAAATCTTCCTGTTGTTCTTTTATGCTAAAGAGGAACACTTAAGAATTTTCTGTAAGACTAAAGGGTATAAAATTTAGCTGCTCTAGTCAAGCACATGTCAAGTTCGAGTGGCTTCTTATCTTTTTGTCTTTTACTTTATCGATTCGACCAAGAAATGAAGTTGTGCAGATTTAACTATTCTCAAAAAAATGAATTTTGTTTTATATTCCCCCTCTCCTCCTCTCCCTCTCCTCCCTCTCCCCTAGCTTCTATTGATGAATCTTGTACTGGTAAATTTGTTCAGATATGAGATTTCTTCAGGCTTCTCTCAGCTTCCATTGTATGACTTTTCTGCCTGCCATCAAACCAGCAAACTCATTCCATAAGATCTTAACATTATTTGTATTTTGTCTAAAGAAGGGATAAATCAATTAGTTTCTGGCATAATGTGAACATTTTATTAGCATAAGTCACAAAGCCAAGTGATTCAGAATTCAAATTAATTTTTGGGATTAGTATAAATACCCACAGTCATCTGTCAGGTAAGTGTCTCCATATGTCTGTGTTTATGGCTGGATTTGAAAGGTGAAGTTTCCAGAATCAGTGGCTCAGTCCCTCACCTTCATATCATCAGCTAACAGCACTCAGCTTTCTTGCCACTAGACAAGAGTCCTTCCAAGAGTGAGGTAACCACAGCTGATGCTCAGGACACAGTATTCCCAAGTGGAGTCCAAGGTCTCTAACACATAAAAAGCCATAAATAAATAAAGCCTACCACTGTCTGGCAGAAAAAAATATTCAAGCTCAATATATGGTTCAGAGTTCCCAGACTCATGAGAGGGTCCCGTATCACACTCCTAATCCAAGCCCTACAGTGTTTTCACCTTCACAAGCTGCTTATTGTTGATGCAAGTTCCTGTGTCTCTTAACTTTGTGAGTGAGCTTCTGGGTACTCCACATTTTAAGAAGATTTTTGAGACTCCAAGCTTAATTCCAGCATTTGTCCATCCTCTTTATGGAAGTGACCTCAGAAATACCTGGCTGTGGGCTCACTCAGTTAAAGCCAAGGAAAATCTTAGGCGTTTATTGCGCTTTGAAATAAATTCAAGTATGCGCTTGCCCAGAGTATGGATGTACTTAATATGTTCTGTCTGATGAGTTGATTCCATGTGTTCTTTGGGCTCTTCAACAACATTGAAAACCCAGTACATTAAATTCAGGAACTTTCCTAGAAGAACCTCTGGGGCAGGTAGAACCTGTAGACGACTTCGGCAAAGGACATCTGTGCCTAAATTGAGGCAAGAGGAACACCTGAAGCTGCATCTCAGGAGGTGAAGCCTGAGATGAATGGGCTGTTCAAACCATTCTTCAACAATCTGCTAATTGTATTCCCATTTTTAAAATTTTTTTTTTATTTTTTGTTAGCACAAAAATATTAATACAATCCCTTCAGATATCAGGAAAACCAGGAAACTGTCCCTCCCTGAAGAAGTCTTCTCCATGGGATCCCTGGAGACCAGTGTGCTGCATTTCACGAGATCTAGGAGTTTACAGTCCGGCACTAATTCTGGAAATGCATTCCCTACATGAAGATTATTATTTGTACAGTTCTAGTTCACAGACCTGTTATTTGAATTTGCTAATCCTTTGCTAAAATCCATCATGGGTCAGTGATTACAGAAGAATATATTCTGACAACCACTAAGCAAAATAGAAGGCAAATAACTCCATTAATTATTAAACTAAGGGAAAGAACATGGATGAAAACTTGTGGTATTTGTGTGGCATCCACTAAAATTTTGATGCCTAATAATGACATCTTTCATTATTAGGACCTCTTTCTCTAATTACCTTCAAGAGCAGCTTCCTGAATGGATTCTCTGAGGTCAAGGAAGATCTAATCTTGCCTTGCCATCTCCCCATCAGCAGGGAAGAGCTTGCAAAGGCTTTCCTGTACAGGTAGACACTGTCATGTTGACTATCTAGAATCAATATCTGTGAAATATTGTCACTTGTGTCAGATATAGTTGAAACTGGCTAACCTGTTCAAGCAGCATTGTGAAGAGAGAGAGAATAGAAAGGAAATTCTAGGAAAATGAATATCCCAGTCTTCCATTTTCCCCTTTGACAGCCCACATATCTTCATAAGCCTTGCTTCCTCGGGAAGCATTTTAATTTGCTCTCAGCAGCAAAAGCGCCCAACAGACTTTTCTGCCAGTTTGATAATTTTGTGTTCTGAACAGAGACTTAACAGTCAAAATTATGGAAAGGACAATTAATGAGTTTCTGACATCACCTGTGCTGGTGTGTCTAACCTTTGGAGCTCTCTCTGTTGATGTCACTGGGATTACTCTGTATTTCCACTGATGTGAGCCGACTAAAGCATAGCCTAATTTGTGCTGTAACTAATTTTTTAGGGAAGCATAGGATTTTCCATTTTGTATTACAGTGCTTAATTGGGAGTTGTTTGTTATGTAGCATTATTTTCATGTGGCCTAAGTGTTAGTGGGCAGAATAATTTGTCAATGTAATTTTGTATTTCTTGAAATCCCAGATCCTTGGATGTCTCAGACACAGTGCTCCAGCTAGTAGCAGCATAGATGTGACTGAGCTGTAATAAGCTTTTGGTATTCCCTTGCCACATAAACTGTGATTTATTGCTGTGTATCTCGTTGTTGTTTGCAGCTATATGGCAGCAGTGCTCTTCACAGTGTGCCAGAACTGTTTTTGGCCTTGGGTGTCAACATTTCCATAGCAGGACTGCATGATTTCAGCTGGGCCAATGAACATTCATATGTAAATGGATATATTCATATACATACCCTCTTGTGCCTGCTCCACTGCTCTGTGAATCTGTCTGATGCTGGTGTTAGAATCATACAATAGTTTGGGTTGGAAGGGGCCTCTGAAGTCATCTAGTTGCAACCTCCCTGGAAAAAGCAGGGCACCTCCCACTAGATCAGTTTGCTCAGAGTCCTGTCTGACTTGGTCTTGAATGTTTCTAGGGATGGGGCACCCACCAGTTGTAGTATTTCCCCACCTTCATTGTAAATATTTTCTTTATTATAGCTAGTATAAATTGACTCTTTCAGCTTAAAACCATTACCCCTTGTCCTAATCCACAGGCCCTACTAAAAAATTCAGCCCCATCTTTCTTATAAACTCATTTTAGGTTCTGGAAGATGCTGCAAGGTCACCCACAGCCTGCTCTTCTAGAGGCTGAACAACCCCAACTCTCTCAGCCTTTCTCCTTAGCAGAGGTGTTCCAACTTTTTGACTGTCTTTGTGGCCCTCCTAGTGGGCCTGCTCCAGGGTCTGATGTGCGTAATATTTAAGTGTTACAGTGTTTATCATCACAAAGAAAGAATGTCCTGACAAAGAGCTACGCTGGCATTTCCCATTGCTTAGACTGCAAGACCCTCACTGAGAGATGAAGGTTGAAGTGCAATGTGTAGTAAATGTGTGCCTTAACAATGAAGGCTCTTTCAACAGTCTGTGTCTGTGTAGTCACAGTTGGATTAATTTACCTAAAAATTGGAAAACACATTCTTGAAGAGTTCTCTTAGTAGCTAAGTGGGGGGACAGCGAGGGCATGCTGGTTTTGGCTGGGGTAGAGTTAATTTCCTTCACAGTGACTGGTACGGGGCTGTGTTTTGGTTTTGTGCTGAACAAAGGATTGATAATATAAAAAAACTTTTGTTATTGCTGAGCATGGCTTGCACAGTGCCAAGACCCCTTCTGCTTTCCATACTGCCATGCTGGCAAGGAAGCTGGGGGTGCATGGCAAATTGTGAGGAAACACAGCCAGAATAGGTGACCCAAACTGGCCAAAGGGACATTCCAGACAATATCACATCATGGTCAGTATGTACAGTAGGGGGAGGAGGGAGAAATGGGGGATGTTTGAAGCGGTGACATTTGTCTTCCCAAGTCACCATTACATGTGATGGGCCCTGCTCTCCAGGAAATGGCTAAACACCTGCCTGCCATGGGAAACAGTGAATCAGTTTCTTGTTTTGTTCTGTTTGTGTGTGCAGCTTCTGCTTTTTCTATTTAACTGTCTTTATTTCAACCCATGGGTTTTCTCACTTTTACCCTTGCAATTCTCTCCCCAGTCCTGCTAGAGGGGGAATGAGCAAGCAGCTGTGTGGGGCTTGATCCTCGTTGGAGTTAAACCATCCCAAAGGGCCAGTGCTCCCTTAGGGTTGGGAACCTGGAAGCCAGCAACAGTAACGTGCCTGGCAGGGCAGCAGGTTTACCAGGCTAGGTTTACTTCCATTATACCTAAATGATGTAAGCAGACTAGACAGGGTCAGCTGAAACCAAGAGTCCAGATCATCAGGATGAAGATGAAGCAAGTGCAAGGTCAAGACAGGAAGTCAATCCATGGGACAGAGTCCAGGATTGTGGGGAAGGTCTGCAGTGACAAGACAGGTCCATGAATGACACCCAAAACATGGGGTTCAAGATCAGGCACAGGCAAGGCTGTGGCTTCTCTGGAGAACAAAGGTCAAGCAAGGGCTGTAGTTAGCTCAGGACTGAAGTCATAGGAACCTTCTGGGCCCATGGTCAGGGAGTATGGGAGAGTTCCAGATGTAAGGCTGGTCAGAGAAACTAAAGCCGGTTAGTGCAGTCAGGCCACTGACAGCTTTACACTGAAAATACTGTAGAAATAGTTAGAAATATGGCCCATTATTTAGATTAAATTTTCCTCAGTACAAAATGCTCTGTAAGCCTCCTTTTCTATGTGCCTGAATTCTGTTTGAACTATTCAATATGAAAAAACATTTTCTATCCAAATTGACCATGGTCTGGAGCTAATGTGAGCTCTAGAGCTTGCAGGAGCTCACAGAGGAGCTTTAACAGCAACATTCACAACATTCAATGCATTTCCAGGGAACATGGCAAGTGTGTGTTCATCGAGTTTTTTCTTAGTCTATTAGTCTCATTTTGTGTGAAAGGGAGTCAAGGGCATGATCTCTTAATGGAAAACAGATGCTGTGCTTTCAGTTTGGGGCAGTATTATATTATATTAACAGAAATACTCAGCTGAGAACAGGTCTCCAAAAGAGATTTCTTCTGCAAAGGAGAGAATTGTATCTTCAACTTGTCCAAAAGACCTGTAGGCCAAGTGATTTAGCTGCATTGTGGGAAATTGTCTAAGGTCCCCACAGTACTTAATCCACACTTGCAGTCCTTATCTCATGTATTCCTAGTAAGAACTTAGTCCAAAGATCTTTTAAGTCTTTTCTGGAAATCCAGCAGTTCCTGGGGCAAATGCCACTTTTTATGATGATTAATTGGAGTAGGGACTTAAGTCTTGTTTTCACCTGCACTGGACAACTGCCATATCTACTAAATATGCAGAACCAGTCACTTGGAGTCAGTAGGAGTAATGCTGACTTGCATTTTGGTCCACCAAATGTCTGATTGTTTATTTGAAGTCAAATCCTGTCAGTAGGAGAAATCAAATTGGAGAAACCTCATTTCAAGTTATTGGTCTTTGCATAGGTAAAACTGAAATCCACATCTCTGTTCAGGAAAATGTGTCTCCAGCAAAGAGTCCTACTATAAAATTGATATAATTGCAACTTTTAGTGATTGCCATCTTTCCCAGCACCAGACTACATGATGTTGGAATCGATACTCCACAACTGAGTGGAAGGAAAGAATGCAAGATAATAAGAATAGCATGTTTCTGTCTTGATAGGATGCTGAGCACTGTAAATCAGTGTGGACTTCAGCCAGAAAGAATCTTCAGCTCCTGCTGAGAGTGTCAGCAGCAGAGAGTTCCCCAAGTTTATATCGCTTTGCACAAAATTTGTACAAATTCGAGCTCCTCCTCTCTGGTCCAATAAATTCTGAAATAGATCTTCATTCTCCATTCCTGGAACTTGTGATATCAGTCTCTAGGGATTTGGCTTTTCTGTGTATTTTCCCCTTAAAATGTCTCCAGTTGAATGAAATAAAGTTGTTTTTTCTACAGTGTATTGGCAGAAGTAATAGAACGTCAGTCATAGAATTTCAATTTATTTTCAGCCAGTGTCTAATGCCTGTTCAGATATGCTGAGAATGGACAGTCAAACCCAATGCTGGCCTTAACCAGCTTAATTAACTAGTAGCACATTGTGTTCGGATGAATTGCATCACCTTACCCTAAGGTTAAATAGGGTATTTGAGGGCAGTCTCTTTATGCTTTTGCTCTTGTTTTGATAGAGCATGCCCTTTGTGGTGAGCTCTTTGAGTGAAATTCCACAGTCCCCAGCTGGAATGTAAATACAAGTGGAAACCATTGGGTGGTGAAAAGTGTTGTATCTCTAGTTGGCCAAAAGTCAGGTGAATAAATACAATTTTCATAGCAAACGTAACCCATAGTAAATGAATAGCATGGCTGAGTGGTATGTGGTCAATTTGTTTGTCTCTGTGTGTAGCTGAGCTCTCAAGTGGGATTTTGTATCTGAAATAACTCATAGTGGGATCCCTCCTAGACTCCTCATAGTTAGGTTTTTCCTTTTAGTTTCATGTTCTATTTCCCTCCCTCTCAGGATGTAAATGGTGCAACCTGAGGAATTCTTATTAAGCTGTCACACAAAGGATATTCCTTAGCAGGAAATGCAGCTCAGATACATGGTCTGAAAAGGAACTGGCTGGTTCTGTTACATCCCACAGTTAGTGTTGTGCTATAGGGGTGAGTTGTCTTACTGTGAAATTCTGTGTGAGGCTGACACAAAGTGCCTCACCCTGATGGAAGAAAGTAATTTTTTCCCTACCTTTTTGAAGTGAATGGAATGCTGTACACTAGCAGGACAAAGGGAGTAGGGATAGCTGCTGCTGAAGCCTAACTGGGAGGCAGTAACTATGGAAGTCCAGCTTGTGGCAAATGACTGAATATGACCTTTTGGTGCAGGGCCATGGCTGAGTGAGCCCAATGAGTGATGGCTGGGTAATCACTGGGTATATAAACAGACAACACTGAATAAAGGGATCAGATGTCCTCTGCAAACAGCACTGGTCACATGTATCTGGCACAAGATCTGTGCCTGGTTCTGCTGTCCACACCTCAAAAGGGTGATGAAAAAATAATGAGAGTTTAGAAACTACTGCAGGTAGGACCCCCAAAGAGAGTCTCTGCAATGAGAAAGCAACTCCACAATGGCCTGTAGGTAACTAAACAGACAGAAGATTTTGATTGAACTGCTTGGGCAAAGGCAGAAGTCACCAGGAGTCTGCAAGTTTACACATTGTGAGACAGACAAAATCAAACACAAAATCAAGTTTGGACACAGGGTGAGGCCAAAGAGTTGCTGGAAAAAAAACCATCAGCAAATGCAGTGTGTTCCTCTTTCCTTGAAATAACTAAGTAAATTTACATTATGGCTGGCAATTTGCCTGTGAAATGTCCTCCAGCTCAGAGAAGTTTTATATAGGATTTCTGTGCCTTGTATTTCACTAAAAGTGAAAATAACCTCCTATTTTTCTCCTTTAGCCATAAAATCTATGTCTACCTTCTCTCCTGCTCCTTTGGCCTGTGGGATTGCTTCTTCTCCTTTGTGGTGGGCTTTGAGCACAATTCTGAAAGCTGAGATAGTTCATATTCCTAATCTACAGGAAGGGTGGATTAAATTCACTGGGATCATTTTTCAAATTTTCATCATAAACAAAGAAGCTTGCCTATGCTTATTTCAGTTGTGTTATTGTATGAAAATGTCACGTTTAGCAAATAACTGGGATATTGCTGCTGCTGCTGCTTGTGTCTTCACCTCACTCCTCATCTTCTTTGGGCCAACTGCAGCTGTTGTGTTGGTGCTGAGTGGCTAGGAAAATAATGATCTGGAACTCAGCAGCATATTGTGTGCAAGCAATGAATTTATTGCCAAGAGTATGTATAAAATAAATTACTGCCACAATCCTTTTAGAAATCCTCACTTTCCTTTGCTCTATGGCATCTCCTTGGACAGTGCTGCTGGGCTGGAGCTCTGGCAGGGACTGTGTGTACCTGGACAAGAGGTTGTGATTTGGCATGTGGCAGTGGGAGGGTGGGAGAGGAAATCAGAAGGAGCTGGTGGAAAGGCTGAGGCTAAGTTTTGCTCCTTTGTGCTGTGAGACCAAGGTAATTTTTCTGAGACAGGCAGCTGGATGAGGGGAGGAGGACCAAGGTGAGAAAGATGCAGGAGAGAGACACATAGTAGGATCAGTTAAAGAACCACATTGGGAGGAAAAAAAAAGGCCATCATTCTTTTTCAGCCTCTGATGGAAAACTGAGAATCATTAATTTTTTTTATTCACCTACCTATTAACAATACTGTAAGGGGGCTTAATCTTTATATGTAGGATTAAAGACATTGACAATCAAATATTTCTCTCTATTTGATAAAACAACATAGATCTGTGTTATTTGGAAAATAACAGGATCTGTGTCCTGTTATCTGCCATACATTGCCACTTCTGTGCCACATTTTTGTGTTTCTGATTTTTCAGGAAGCCTTTAAAAAAATGTGTCATATGATTGTATACTTAAGGGTTGAACCATAGTGTGCATCCACAGGAGAGCCTAATTAATGCAGGCAGCATAAAAACTCAAGCACGTTAAATTATTTCTGATTTGCGATTATCTGGCTAGCAGTGTTTTCATAATTTCATTTTTCTGTTTGTTGAATTGTATGGTTCAACCTGGTGAGCAACTCCCTAATCTAGTAGGGATTGACCTGCTGACTGCTTTTTGCAAGACTCACACTTGTGCACAACCCAGCCTCTGCTGAAATCCCTGATTTGCCTTCATTTTCTCATACTCTTATCATTCCATTTCTATGGCTTCCCTCAGTCCCAGCTGTCCAAACCAGCACATACTAAATTCTGCTGCCCATCTGTTCATCTTCACAGAGAAGCGTGACCACATCCCCACAGCCTCAACCAATTTCATTCACTTCCTGCTGTCTTTGGATTCCAGATAAAGTTTTTTTTAAAGAAACCTGCCCCTAATCTGTCCACTGACTGATGTTAGTGGGCATGCTTTCATTTAGAAGGAGGTTTTATCATAATGGTTGTATTGCTTTTGTAACAATGCCTGCCTAAGGAGGTTTGTGAGTTGAGACCATGGGAAGAGCAGGCATTTCTTTGTTTTTGTTCCTATGAGGCATTCATTGCTGGGTGGCTCCACATTTCCACTGTCACCTGGTTTCCCTAGGAAGTTCTTGAATCAAAAATTTGCACTTATCCATTACTGTGTTAGGACTGGTGTCAAAAGCCCCAGTCACTAATATGGCCCTGCCATGTTTGGTGTTATATAAGCACATGGAAATACAGCCTCTTCCCCCAGTTGCTTACAATGAGCTAGCACCATGCAACACATACCCCTGCAGCAGGCACTTCTCATGTTATTCCCTGGTATGGATGCCTGCAAAATGAACATCATCTGGAAGCAATGGATCATTTTACCTAGGCCACCAAACATGTGTTTGTTGCTAATAACTTTGGTTTGCTATTCAGCCATGTCCAAGCAAAATGAATGGCCTGGATTCAGAAGCCTTTGTATCCTACCTCCACTTTTCCCCACACATTATTCTACAAGACCCTGATCTATGGACGTTTGCTTTATAGCCCCTATGTAAAGTACCATGTGTTTTACAGAACAGAATAATAGTGACTGCCACATTTTAAGTCAGTGTGGTTTGGGATTTGGATGTCTTTCCTCTGCCTCTCTCCCTGCTTTGGGACACGGTATTATTTTCAGAACTGGTATATCTCAGCAATCAGCAAGTTACTGTGACTGGGCTCTCCTTTACCTGGGGTCTTCTTGAGTCCTGTGCTGTGAGTTTGCTCCGAATTTAAACATGCAGTTTCTAGAAAAGGCAATCCCAGCAAGGCAGTAATATTTAGCTTCTTTTTGCAGCCATGACATCCAAGCAATGAGTAAGCCCACCAGAGTACCTGTCTGGCAGTGCACACGCCTGTTGTGCCGGTCTGTAAGCCAAAACACTTCAAGTGATGACCAGTGAAAGCAGGACACCATTGCCTGGGAAACCAAATAAATAGAAGCACACAGCCATCCATCACTGCCATCTGGAAAAGATTGGGCTGAACGTCTTCCTGTCAGGATCTGCTACGGTATTTATTTGTGTAGCTGAGCTTTGACTTTGGGGATTTCAGCAAAATATTTCTTTCAGTGACGACTCGAAGAGAAGATTTGGGTCTGATTGTCAGGCTAGTGCTAATTCCTCTGTTCAGTTTTGCAAAATTACAACTGTAACTAATATTTATGTTTCTTGTTTTTTTCACAGGTATGGACTTCACATGTATGGAAACAACGTGTAAGAGATGATCTTGTTTTGATATTGTGTACATGTGTTACCAAAGCACGGTGAATGACCATGAGCTGGTGACAAGTACAGGTGTAAATGATTCATGATGGATGAGTTTGCTCCTCCAGTGGATGTCTAAACCTCATAAGAAGAACAAGGTTTTGCTTAACACAAATAGTCTGGTGGATTCTCCTAACACAGCTGAAAGATGGAGTTATTTTAAGCATTAAAAATAGAACCATCTGAATTTACCTAGTGTACAAGGAGCTTGTGGGTCAGGTAAGCAGTTCAGAGGATAAGGCTGTACTAAGGAATGTATATTGCAATGCAGCAAAGCAAACCTTGAAATGTACTCGTGCCATAATACTGGAAGAACAGCATGAGGTGTCCAAGCTATACAAAACAGAAAAGGGCAAGCGGGAAGTTGTACTGACTCATTTCTCTAAGTGAGAACACAAGAAAAGGAAATAAACAAATATAAATGTGCACTTACCCTCCCCCCCAACTACAAACCAGAAGGAGAATACAAACAAAATCTTCTCAAAACAGAATATCATAGAATCATAGGATCATAAAGTCTTTAAGGTCAAAAAAGACCTCCAAGATCATGGAGTCCAACTTTTGACCAATTACCACTTTGTCAACTAAATCATAGCACTGAGTGCCATGCCCAATCTTTTCTGGAATACTTCCAAGGATGGTGCTGAATACAGGAAGACAGTCACTGCCCTGGTCCTCCTGGCCACACTATGGCTGATCCAGGCCAGGTGCCATTGGCCTTTGTGGCCACCTGAGCACAGCTGGCTCATGTACAGCTGCTGTCACCAGCACCCCCAGGTCCTTTTCCTCTGGGCAGCTTCCCAGCCACTCTGCCCCAGCCTGTGCTGCTGCCTGCGGTTGTTCTGACTGACAAGCAGAACCTGGAACTTGGCCTTATTGAACCTCACACTATTGGCCCCAGCCCATCAATCCAGCCTATACAGATCCTCTGCAGAGCCTTCCTGCCCCTCAGCACAGCAACACTCCCACCCTGATGTCATCCAGGAACTTAGCCTCAATCCCTTCATCCAGACCACTGATAAAGGTTTTACACAGGACTGGCCCCAGTATGGAGCCGTGGGGAACCCCACTGGCGATCAGCTGGATGTAAATCCACCCAGCACCACTCTCTGGGCCCGGCCACACAGCCAGTTTTTAGCCCAGCACAGAATGCACCTGCTCAGGCTGTGGGCTGCCAGCTTCTCCAGGAGAATGCTGTGGGAAGTGGTGCCAAAGGCTTACTGAAGTCCAGGTAGAAAACAAGCACAGCCTTTCCCTCACCCACTGTTACGGTCACCTGGTCCTAAAGAAAGGTCAGTTTGGACAAGCAGAATACCACAAAATGTCAAGTTTAGGGAGAAGCATAAACTTTATGTATGTTGATACCTGCCATAAATTCTCTTTAGTCGAAGAAGGGCAAAATTATTTTCTAAACTGAATAGAAAAAACAATATTACAGAAGAGAGGGAGTGTAGTCAGAGAAGGCGCTATGAGGTATCTGCTTAGCCATCTGAGAGGGCTGGAGAGCACGTGAAAGGCACAGGATAGTCTGGCACCAAGACTTGGGGTTGTGCCAACAGAGGACATGGACTGAATTACTGAATTCACAAATACACTGAAGAAGGAGAAGAAAGAAAAGGAAAAATTAATTAAAAATAGGGAGGACAAAAGAAGAGGGAATTGCAGTGGGTTTATTCTTTGGGAAAACGGGCAGGCATTTAATTAACACATTCAGAGAAAGATCTTCTAGTCAATAAAAGTCTAATAATCAAGGTTAATAGTCAAGAACAGAATGCAGTAGTAGAAAAATCTGTTCTGCAAAGCTGAAGCAGACATATCTGAGAGTAAAAGCTACTATAAAGGGAGAGATTATGGTGCAGAAGATTTTGGTCTGGCCAAAACCAAGTGCTGCTGATTTGCAGGAAATTTATTCAGAAGAGTTTTGGTCCAGAGAAAAACGAAACCTCAGATCCTGTGCAGACAACAATTTCTTTACCTTTCAGCTGTTCACTTTAAGTGCTGTTCTTCCCAGTTGAGTGAAATATGTTTTGCCAGATAGTTTGCAAGAGCAGTAATACATAGATGAAGAAATAAGCACTGAGCAAAGGTGAAGTTAGGGATCAAGCAATATGGTGTGTAGTTTCTGTACTATTTTACAGGGAGTCTGTCAGACTTGAAAGCAATGGCCTGAGAGCAGAAGAGGAAAATTTCTCAGTAACTGGCTTGCTTTCCAGTGAAGATGAGACTTTGGCATTCTGTAAATAAAATGTATAAACTCCTGTGTTCAGTGAAGTTTACATCAGCAGCAGCAGCAGCACCACCACCGCCAACAACAGATAGGTGTGGAAAATGAGAAGGAGAAATAAAATGAAAAATTCCCTCAGCGTCTGAACTGTGGTTTTATGTTGTTGGAACAGTAACTCTGGGACTTGCATGCATCACAGTGATGTAAGTCTACCCATGCTTAGATATTTAGATGGACAGATGTTGCAGTGATGCCACAATAATCACACCTGCTTTCTATGTCCAGCATCTTACTTACTTAGGACTCACTCTGGAGATGTCAAACAGCATTGCTTCTGTGCTCCTTGCATCTGCTCCCTTGGAGGAGGCAGCGGTTTATTTTCTGCCTCGCTCCCTAGGGAAATCCTGAGGCACAGTTGTGTGGGGATGGTTGCAGCGTAAGCGTGTCCCCGATGAGCTCAGCTCGCCTCTCTTCCTGCAGTGATGCCTTCTTGGCTGCCCTGCTGGCACATGGTAGCGAGCTCACAGTGTCCTGCCAACATGGAAAGCGTGATCAAGGATTCTGAGAGCAGATGTCTTTTTATTTTTGATACCTTATATTCTGTAACAGAACTTGGAAAAAAGGGAGCATTGGTGTTTTCTTAAAATGGGAATGAACTTCTACTGTGCCTTTCCACCTCGTTTCATGGTGCTAATTCACACTATTTACCTGTTTGTCCTGTGACAGGTAATATTTTGGTTTGTTTCTTTTGCTAAAGGGATTGTGTATCTCATCCTTTGTCCATAAAAATAGCATATTTGTATATTAAGAGGGCCAAATGTCAAGACTAAAAATATAGAAAGACATAAAACCAATTTATTATTTTAAATATATTTAATGACTTTTAAGTAAATCTAATGATCTTCTTGCATTTGAATAGTGGCTTCTGAGCTCTCTGATGGGCAATGCAGTAGCCTGAAGCTAAATGGGAATATTTTCTGTTGACCTTCATAGGTGCAAAACTATACCACCATGTGTTACTGCTAATAAACTCAATTTTATTTTGTTTATATAAGCTGCCTCCAAATATGCTGTGTGCACTGGGCTGATGAGGGAGGGATTTATATCATTTTAGAAAAGACACTCAGGAAGTCCCAGGTGAAAAGGAAGGAAGGAAGGAAGGAAGGAAGGAAGGAAGGAAGGAAGGAAGGAAGGAAGGAAGGAAGGAAGGAAGGAAGGAAGGAAGGAAGGAAGGAAGGAAGGATTGCCTGCTTGATCAGAGGCTAGATTTTGCTTTGATGAAGCTGCAAAGAATGTGAGCACATATGAAGAATGCCTTATGAAAGTTTTTAGAACCCAAATAAGACATACTTCACTTCTCAAAGCATTCCCAAAGAGCAATGTCCCATTTAGTGCATCAGAGTGCATCAAGCACCTTCAATTTATCACTCTGGCATCTCTCAAGTACCTTCTGTTCAATCCTCTCTTTCAACCTAGGCAGTTGTCTTTATTCCAGAAAGACTTTAAATGCAGGAAGGCTACGAAGGCAGAAGGAGGACAAAAAATACAGCAGCTTATATCAGGCTACTGACAATTATTTTAAAGCGATAGAAAATGAAGGACAAAGCAGGATACTTAGTGAAAGCAAATGTAGAGCCCGTCATCAAAAAAAGGAGCAAGATTGATGCTAGTGAATGCTGTGGCTGTCTCAGATGGCATGCAGGCTACCAGCTGGACTGTTAGCTGTGATATAAATACTTTGTTGAGGTTTTTTAAAAATATTCATGGCAACTTTTTGGAAACATTTTTCTCATTTCTGGAGTCACACTCTATGAACTCTAAAGTCACAGTAATGTGCTCTTAGGCCAGGAATTGTTTAGAGTCAGGAGTAGAGCTGGTAGATATTTTTCACTTGAAAACAATTTTTTGATGAAAAATGGCCTCTTTTCTGAAACCTTCTGTATTTAATGAAAAACAGAAAGCAAATATGTTCTTTGACTCTAAGTTAAGAGTAAATATCATCCCAAGGCAGTGTGAGTCCACATGAAGGGGGAAATCAAAGAGTGGGAAAGTGCACACACTCCCTAGAGCTTCTTTCACTCAGAACCTGTCATTTCCTCCATAGGGGTGCTTAATTGAAACTGGTGCGGGATATAAATGTTGAATACAGAGGAAAATAGCGGTTGCAGGCGGAAGACTGCAGCTGTATGCCTAATCAGAGAATATCAGCTAAGGGCTGATATTGTTGTCCTCAGAGTCAGAGTCCATGGCCTCCCTGTTTGAAAGACCTACCCATGCAATGATACTTTCTGGTCACTTTTCATCTTGGTGTTATTCATAGCCTTCCAGTGATTCTGAAATATTTGTGGTCTGATGTGGGTTCACAGAGTGAGCCACAGCTGAGGCATTTTTCACTCTAAACATAATTACCTTCAAGTTGTCATCATTTCCTAATGTGCTTAGTCTCTGTTCAGAGCTAGTAATAAGCTGGATTAATCTCCATCACTTAAGTATTTAAGTAGTGAATAGTTTTGGAGTGATATGTCATTGAACATCTCTGTACTTAAACATATATGAACTCTCAAGGACTAAATTTAATCCCTGGCCTCTTTGCAGGGTGTGTCAGCCTTGTTTGGTGCAAGGGAACTCATTTATTGGTTAACTTGGGGCTTCATTCCTTAAGCACATGGCACAAGACAGACTGATGCTGTGACTGGCTTCATTTCACTGATGCACTTCTATAAGCTGATGTCTTAATTACATTTCTTGTCAAGGTGAAGGGTTACAGACAGTCCCCAGAGGCAGATATTTTTAGTCACAGGACCTCTGTGACTTGGACTTTTCTTATGGGAAGCTTATCCCAGATAAAGGTTCCTCTTTGGAGGAGCAATGAGCAGAGGCCATGGATCACTTAGGGATTCAGCTGGCAGCTCTGACAGCTGTGAAATTGTCCTATCAACAGTGTCATTGAAGGGAGTGCCACACAGATCTCCAAAGAGAGCTAAGTGACTAGGAATTGCCTCGTGGTGCTTCACATTGGAATAAACTTAACATTTTTCCCTCAAATCTGATCTGGTCAGAGAGCACTGAGAAACCTCTGTGTGAAGAAATGAACATAGGGAGGGAGTGGTCCCTTGGGGGCCATCCTGTGCCCACTGTAGAAAGTCCTCACTGTTCTGCAGGACTGTGTCCCGCTGAAATGCAAGGAACCGGACACATTGTGTCTGGGAAGGGAAGTCTTCCTTGGTAAGCAGTATTCACAGCTTGCGAGCAAGCAAAAATCCTAGAAAATACATAGCAACTTGACATTGTCTTAATTTTTTTTTCTTGATTCCTAGATTAGTAGCACTTTTGACGTCCCAGGTTGTTTCTTCTGCACCAAGGTGAGTGTTAGATAGCCAGGGGAGGCATAGGGCCTTATAATAGATGGGCTACTACACATCTGTGCTCATGCTCCATGATGAGTTAATTCAACTTGGCTTGAGGGTCATGTTATTTATTCTTTATTTCCTTTTATTTATGCTAATATTTGAAAGAAAAAAAAAGCATGTTGTTTATTTCTAAAGAAGGATAAGTTGCAAATCAATGACAAAGCTTATAAATCAAGTGGGAATGATTGCTGAAGCTGAACATGCAGAAATTTTTTTAGTTCAAAGGCTGTCTTTAATTTGTTCATGACCATCTGTAATTTTCACCCTGAGAGTCACGTTTTCAAGACTGACCACTGGTCACATTTTTTTTAAAGTGGGAGAAAAAGTGATTTAGTAATTCCTAAGTAAGGGGAAAACTGCAAACTCCATTCTTTCTGATTAAAAAGGGATGGAAATTTTCTTATGATACCATAGCTGCAGACAAAAACTTCAAAATCAGCAAAAAAAAGTGTCTTCACTGAAGACAAAAGCTTGTGGATGTGCTGGTGAAAACTGATTTGCTTTTGCCTCAGGGATCAGACTCTGCCTAGACTCAGTTAGTTTTAAAGTGCTCCTGTGGTACTCTTAACAACAAATGCCCACTGCAGCCTTTACTACGTCCATTGTGTCTCCTGTATATAAATTATTTTTGTGAACTGTTTGTCTGGCACATGCAGTAGTGGAGGGCACTGTGCAAGTGTATTTGAAGTAGAGAAAATGGTATGGCAGAGGTAGGCAGGTTTCATTGGTGCTGCAGCATTATGATCTCTGCTTTAATAGTTGCCTTGGCATTCTGAAGGATCAAAATGCTACGGAAATATAAGTTATAATATAGTTACATAAAATTAGAGCTGCAGTAAAAATGAGAGTGGGCTAGAGCCAGGAGAGGATACATGAGAAAACAGTTCCTCAAGTGAAACATGGATTAAAGGTTCATTTAAACAGGTTGCTGTGTAGCTTTGGACTGACCACAAGCATGTTAAGGCAGCATTCAGCTCCTCTGTAAAACATTTGCTGGTCCACAGGAAGAGTTTGTTGCATTAAGTAATTTATGGGGTGCTAAGAAGTTCCTTAAGCTATTATTAAAAACATACAAAATCTTCCCTGGTTAGGAATCTAGTAACTCAGACTTCTAACTAAGCAGAACTGATAGGGCAGGCCTTTTGATGTTTAATGAGTTCTGAAGCAGATGTGAGATGTGATAGACAGGGGAGCCGGGGTGATTTAGTGCTCATGGAACAAAATGATGAGATCCCCCCCTGAAAAAGAAAATGTAGCTGAAAAGGACAGGTTTTCTGGTATTTTGGGATTTTTTTCTTCTTCCCCCCTTCTTCCTTCTTGGTGCATGTGTTTTTGATTTCCTCACCCCGTGCCTCTCAGTGCTGGCTTGTTTCCATTCAAACACACACAGAACACTGAAAACTAATTAGCCCTGGATGCAGCCACAGGAAGTTAGGCTGCCAAGTCCCCTTTCCCCCACAATTCCTCAACTTTCTCAGCTTGCCTCAGGCCAAGGGCCTTGCACTGGGCCTCTCTGTGTAGGTTGCCAGGTCTAATTTTACAATTTCCCTTCACCTTATCAAGTGTGCCCCAGGCCCAACAAGGGGGAAAGGATCAGAGCCAATGTTGTGTTGTGGGCCTTTCTCCCCCACACCCAGTCCCCACCCACCTCTTTTCTTTTCTGCATCAGTTTTGGGAGTCTTGGTCGTATCTAGTTTCGGTGTTGACTTGTTAATCTGACCTTTGCTAATGCTTTTTAAAGGAACTAAAGAGAGCTTCACCATCTTGTAAAACTTGAAAGTCCCTCTTCTCCAAGAGCTTCTCTTGAAGGTTAACAAATTTTCCCGAGAGCCAGAGGAGTACAGGTGTCAACCATTTTCAGGCATCTCATTTCAAAGCAGAGCCCACCACAATCCCAATGCGAGAAGCCAGACTGATTAGAGGAACACAGCAGGCTGGATGCCAGCCTAGAGTGGGCAGAGTCGTGACATGTGCAACTCAACTAGAAATTACCAACACAGCTGCAAAGTTATCATGGGCTGGGAGCGTATTGGGGTTCTCTTCTTGATTCTTATGCTTGGTTGTTGTGGGACATTGAGCAAAAGTCACTTCAGCATGTTTGACATGCCTTTCTAAGCTGGTTGTACCAGGACACAACCCCTACAGAGTGTACTTTGAGCTTTGTGGATAAAAGGCATGGAAAGAGTTGGAGAAGGAGAGGCATCGGGCAACTGAAGCCCCCTTCCTGCTTCTGTGATATAGAGGAGTGGAATCTCCTGGTCCTGTTGGACTGTTGCCCATCCAGTCCAGTGTCCAGAACCCAAAAGTCTTCAGAAGAAGATTTGAGGATCCTGTGGTATGATAACTGAGGAAAGAGAAGAGGATGGTTTGACCTTGTGTCCCAGTGCCATTAAGATCTCCAGGAGTTGGGAAGTGGCAGAAGCCCTCAAGTACGGAACATTTGCTGTTGTTGCCTGTGGCAGCTGTGGATGTTCTTGGTCTTTTCAATTGATGTTAGGTTTTGAGCTGTGCCTGTTTCCTGAAGCAATGAGCTCCACAGTGTAATTGTGTGTTGTGTGACCATCCTCTTTCCATTGATGGGCTCAGTGAATGTCTGGAGAAACTCAGACAGCATCTGCTGGTGTTGCACCTGCTCTGTAGACAGAGAACTCCACTCTCAGGCATGGCTGAGAGAGGGGAATTATCTGGGAACCAGCTCTAAATAAACTCAGAGTTTGAAAAGAACCTGAAGAAAAATATTAAGTACAGAGCTAAGAACTGCTGCTGTAGGAAAGGAAAAATATCCTATTTATATTCTTAATATTCTTATTTCATTCTTCCCTGATGCAAGACTTGAGAAGAGTTTTGTAGCTAAGTTACATTTTAAACACATTTACCATCTTGCCTTTCATTTCCATGAATGCTCTTCCTGTAGAGCAGGTGGAGGCATCTGATGTAGTACAATGTGTGGGGAGCCATGCCTGCTACCAGCCTCTTTTCACAGCCTGCAAAATGCCCGTTATGCTGTTGTATTTAACATTTCATACATTTTGTAAGTGTTAGAGATAACCAGAGCAGTGACTTCACTACACAGGCACACTGTTCTGGAGTGGAGACCAAGCAGGAGGACAAAAATATGAGGTTCTAGAGTCCAGTTCAGAGTGTTCTTAAATGTGTGGTGTATAACATGTGACTAGTCCATT
The DNA here is from genome assembly GCF_028551555.1 of Melozone crissalis. Lineage (NCBI taxonomy): Eukaryota > Metazoa > Chordata > Aves > Passeriformes > Passerellidae > Melozone > Melozone crissalis. The sequence continues at coordinate 13,832,541 of NW_026535786.1, read as the reverse complement.
CAAATGAAAGGGACTACTCTGGTGACAGCTGTAATGGTAAGTTCAAATAGCTCATTGAGCTCAGGCAACCTAGATAAATTTTAGGGAAAAAACAACTGTCTTTGGGTACAGACAATCCTGCTCATCTGATGTCAGAGATATCAGTGTAGCATAAGCATAGCACTGTTTTTTCCTCTGCATCTAGACCTGGCACAAGTGACTCCCAGTGTGTTTGGCCGGTCCCTGTTACAACATTGACAAATATAAATTTGGCAGGGTTGTAGAACTAGCAGCTCACTAGCTGACCTGTCTGCTCTTCCTCTGGATCCAAGTTTCAACAGTTCTTGCAAGAAAATAGCCTCTTAGTTTTTTGATCTCTGCCTGAGTGTCAGGACTCTTGGCCAAGATTATCACATCACTATTGGTTGCTCTGAAGGAATCTCTAACCCCCAGTAGAGAACTAATCAGCAGGACCACGTGTGTCTTCAAAGAACAAAAGAAAGACCATTTATGCAAACATCCGTATTTCTTTTGCGGAAATTCCACAGGATGCCTCCCAGACCCAAGCTGGGCACCACTGCCAACTCGGGCTGGTTTGACAGTGCCAAGCGCCCCCTGCAATCTGCTATCAGGAACTTGGACTGGTGAGTTTTGCTTGCCAGGGAAAAGGACCGGCATTTATGTTCAGGGGCTTGTGGTGCTAAGTGCCTGGCTGTCTGCTAGGGTTCTGAAAACCAGGCTGCCTCTGCCCCATTTGTCACTCTGCCCTTCACCCCTCCCCATCCTGCCCCTTCCCCGTCACTCTCCCCACCGCCCACCCGTGACTCCCTGCAGCAGCATGTGGGAACCCAAACACGAGCTTTGTGTGACACACAGACATTGTGGGCTGAGGGGCAAAGACGGGGCGGGGCTTGATAGGTGGAGAGCTGGCACCGAGGATTAGGGCTGCAAAGGACACAGGCTACCAGGTAGGGTTAGGGTGCAGGTGCAGCCCTAATGGTGGGACAGCCCCAGAACCCTCCCAGCAGGTTCAGGCAGTTACCCTAATGGTGGGACAACCCCAGAACCCTCCCAGCAGGCTCAGGCAGTTACCCCAGTTAATAGGTAGAGATGATTTTTGGAGGCCACAGAATTACAGGTAGGGGTTGAACAGTTTTTAGGGTTCTTTTTAGGATTTTTTTTCTGTACATTTTAAAGATTTTTTTTTTTTTGTAGAAGTTTTTTAGGAATTCTCTGAGAATGCTTGGGATGCTTTTAGGGCTTTTTCAGGGCTGTTAAAAGAATTTTTTAGGGTGTTTTAACGGCTGTCTTACTATCAACTGGAATTGTTAGGGGTGTTCTTGGGGCTCTTTTAGGACTACTTAAAAGTTTTTAGGGCTTTTGGAGGACTGTTGAGGGTATATGGAGAACTTTTTCAGGACTAGGGTATTTCTAGGGTTTTTGTGGGAATTTTTAAGGGTTTTTTAGAGTCTTATCAGGGCATTTTCAAGATTTTAGGGGTACTCTCAGAGCTCTTTTAGGGCTATTTAGAGATTTTTTTAAAGGTTCTTTGGGAATTTTTAGGGAGTGTTTTAGGGGCTTTTAAAAAGTAGGGTATTTTAGTGTATTCTGAGGCTCTTTTTAGGTGTTTGTGGGGTGTTTAGGGCACTTTGAAAACTAGGGATTTTTTGGGGAATTGATAGGGGTTTTTTTTACGGTCCTTACAGGGCATGACAGAGGCTGGGGGCAGCTTGAGGGGCACTGTGGCAGCTTGAGGGTGGCAGAGGCTGGGAACTAAGGGAGGAACAGGGAGAAGGGACAGTGGGTGACACACAGAGATGCTGAGGGTGGCAGGGGCAGCTGGAGGGTGACAGAGAAACTGGGGGCTGAGGGCCAAAGGAGAGGGATTAAGGATGACAAACAGGAGCTGAGGGGCAGCAGAGAGGGGCCTTGAGGGGCATAGGGGGGGCTTGAGGGTGACAGACAGAGTCTGAGGGCTTGAGGGATGGACAGTCCAGTCGTCAGTCCACCCTGGACAGTCCACCCCCCTAAGGGTGCAGCTTAGGAGGCAAGTTATGGTACAGCTGCACCACCCCTTAGCCAAACCCTAACCTCACCCTAACCAGCCCCCCCAACAACAGCCTTTTCCCCCAACAGCAGTGCAACACAGCAACCATAACAGTGAGACCACGGACCCTCCTGGTGGGACAAGACAGCAACCTTCACACCAGGACAATGACAGAACTCTCAGAGGACAAGATCCACTGCAAAAAAGTAGGGAAGACATCTGAGCATTAGCGAGCAACTGGTGGGGCTTGGACGCTGAGAAGATTTTTTTCAGGATTTTCCCACAACTTCTGAGGATATATAGGGGATCTTGAATGTTTCTTAGGACATTTTTGGCTTTTCAGTGTATTGTAAGGGTTTTTTTAAGGCTATTTCAGGATATTTTGGAGTATTGTTATGGTCAGGGTCAGGATCAGAGGGGATGCTCAATGAAAATACGGAGTTTTAGGACTGCAGTGGAATGCATTTGAAAAGGGCCAGTGGTAACAGAGTGGATTGAGTAAGACATTGCTGGTCTGAGGGCTGTGAGTTCCAGGAGCAGAGGAGTCATTGTGGCTAGGGTCAGATGCTGGCAGCTTTATAACAGAGATATCTAGGACAGTAAAATTCACATCTCCATCAGTTTGCCACATGTAAAGTGAAACCAGGAACCTGGGCTGCTGAGTTTTATGCCCCATGGAAAAGGGTGTTGTTGTTCAGGGGTCTGTGGCCCTGAGTGGCCAATCATCTGCTAGGGTACTGAAAACCACAAAGCCCAGAGCTCCAGGCACACTGCAGCTGCAATACATGTCCCGAGGGGAGTAAAAAACTGCCACAACATGGCTTCCTCCGCAGCTTTTTCCTTGGAATGAGCCATAGCCCAGGCCTGGGTTTACTGCCTTGTTTTGTTTCCCTGGGGAAAGGGCTGGCGTTCGTGTTCAGGGGCCTGTCGTTATAGAGCAGGACACAGTACAATAATACACGACTCCATCAAAAGTGTGCAAGAGAGAGATTTATTAGCGCAGCATTGCTTTTATACTTCTTCCAGATGTTTACACCCATCCAAAACACACACAGTGCCCATTGGCCATAAGAAAGAAACAAAGTTCCCAGTAGGCAGCCAGGGAGCCATGTCACTCTGTGAGTCAGCCAGAGTCCATTTCTCTCAACTTTCTCTCCTTCCTCCCGTCTCCATGGTAACAACCTTGGACTTCCTTCAGGAGAGATATGGGGCTTCTCCTTATCTTCAAGAGACCCTGCTATCTCACAAGGACAGCACAAAGTGTCTGTCCCACAGGGGCCTGTGGCCGGAAATGGTTGGCTGCGTGCTGGAATTTCGCATTCGCACAGGATGTTCCCCGACTCCAGCTGCCACCTGTGCCAAGTTGGGCTCGTTTTATAGTGCCAAGTGGCTCCTACAAATTGACACCAGGAACCTTGACTGGTGAGTTTTGTTTCCTGGGGAAATGGCCTGAACAGTTGTTCTGCGTCTTGAGGCCCAAAATGGCCGGCTGCCTCCTGGAGCTCCACATTGCACAGGATGCCTCCCAGACCCCAGCTGCCACCACCGGAATCTTGAGCTCATTTGACAGTGTCACGTGCCTTTTGTAAGCTTACATCAGGAACCTGGCCTGCTGGGTATTCTTTCCCAGGGTAAGAGGCCAGCAGTGGTGTTCAGAGTCCTTTGGCCTAGCGTGGCCAGCTGCCCACTGGAATTCTGCATTATGCAGGATGCATCCTCGCCCCTAGCTGCCAACAGTGCTAACTGAAGCTGCTTAGATCACGCCAAGTGCCTCCTGCAAGTGGACATCAGGAACCTGGCCTGGTGAGTTTTGTTTCCTGGGGAAATTGCCTCAACAGTTGTTCAGGCGCCCGTGGCCAAAAATTCCCGGCTGACTGCAGGCGTTCCGCCTTGTGCAGGATGCCTCCCAGACCCCAGCTGCAGCCTGTGTCAAGTCAAGCTGCTTTGAGAGTGCCAAGTTTCTCCTGCAAACTGACGCCAGGAACCTGGCCTCGTGAGTTTAGTTTCCTGGAGAAAAGGCCTGGACAGGTATTCAGGGGCCTGAGGCAAAAAATGGCCGTCTGCCGGCTGGAATTTCGCATTGCGCAGGATGCCTCCCTGACCCCAGCCGCCCCCTGTGCCGACTAGAGCTGCTTTGATAGTGCCTGGTGCCTCTTGTAGACTGACACCAGGAACCTGTCCAGGAGAGTTTTGTTTCCTGGAGAAATGGCCTGAACAGTTGTTCGGGTGCTGAAAGCCCAAAATAGCCAGCTCGCAGCTCGGAGTTCCACATTGCGCAGGATGCCTCCCAGACCCCCACTGCCACCTGTGCCAACTCAATCTCGTTTGGCAATGACAAGCCCCTCCTGCAAACTGACTCCAGGAACCTGGACTGGTCTGTTTTGTTTCTTGGGGAAAAGGTCTGAATACTTTAGCAGGAGCCCATGGCCAAAGGTGGCTGGCTGACTGTTGGAGTTCAGCATTAGGCAGGATGCCTCCCAGACCCCAGCTGCCACCTGTGCCAACTCGAGCTGCATTGATAGGGCATGGTTTCTCCTGCAAATTGACACCAGGAACCTGGCCTCGTGAGTTTTATTTCCTTGGGAAATGTCCTGAACAGATGTTCAGGGGCATGAGGCCCTAGATGGCTGGCTGACTGCTGGAATTCTGCATTGCGAAGGATGCCTCCCAGACCCCAGCTGCCACCAGTGCCACCTCGAGCTGCTCTGATAGTGCATCGTTCCTCCTGCACACTGATACCAGCAACTTGGCCTGGTGAGTTTTGTTTCCTGGGGAAATGGCCTGAACACTTGCTCAGGGGCCTCTGGCAAGAAATGCCTGGCTGCCTGCTGGAATTCTACATTGCACAGGATGCCTCCCAGACCCCAGCTGCCACCTGTACCAACTCAAGGTATTTTGGCAGTGCCAATTGCCTCGTTCAAACTGACACCAGGAACTTGGACTGGTGAGTTTTGTTTCCTGGAAAATGGGCCAGTGTTGGAGTTTGGTGGCCTGTTGCCTGGCGTGGCCATCTGCCTGCTGAAAATCTGCATTGCGCAGCATCTCTCCCAGACCCCATCTGCCCCCTGTTGCAACTTGGGCTGCTTTGGCAGTGCCAGTTGGCTCCCTCAATCTGCTATGAGGAACCTGGGCTGGTGAGTTTGGTTTCCCATGGAAAAGGGCCAGTGTTTTTGTTCAGTGGCCTGTGGCTCGGATTGGCCATCTGCCTTCTGAAATTCCATGTTGCACAGGATGCCTCCCAGACCCACGCTGGCACCACGGCCAACTCAGGCTGGTTTGACAGTGCAAATCACCTCCTGCATTCCGCCATCAGTAACCTTGCCTGGTGAGTTTTGTTTGACAGGGAAATGTCATGGTGTTTGTGTTCAGTGGCCTGTGGCCCAGAGTGGCCGGCTGCTTGCTGAAATTCCGCATTGCACAGGATGCCTCCCAAACCGAAGCTGGCACCACTGCCAACTTGGGCTGGTTTAAAAGTGCCCTAGCGCCTCCTGGAATCTGTCATCAGGAACCTGGTCTGGTGAGGGAAAAAGGCTGGCATTGATGTTCAGGCCCCTTTTGTCCTGAGTGGCTAGGAGCAGTGCAGTGCAGAAATGGAGCACTTGATCAAGCTTATTTCTGATTTCTGCTTTGCAGTTTTCTGAAAAACATATAATGTCCTACAATCCTGAAACACAGAACACTGCTTTTGTGTCTCTTTTCTGAGATTAGATTCCTATAGTTCAGCTCATTTTTCAGAATTCTTCATTTTTTCTGTAGACCCAAATGAGAAAAACAGAAGTTCAATATGAGAAATTTTCTTCCTTTCATATTTGTGATATCAAAGAAGTGCCTATATTTTACTAGAGTCCTAGCAAAATGAGCCCATGTGGCTGGTCCTAGAGGTATGACATTTATCTGATTGCAAGTATAACAAGCTAAGTAATTTCTATCCACATTTTTCTAAAATTCAGAAAGAATTTTCTACTGAAAATGGACAATTACTCAAAATAATCCTCATCTCTTTAAGTTGTTAATCTATTCTTCTTAGACCCCAAACAAAAGAAATCAGAGGACGTTTCTTTGTGGCTAGGATTTATAACCTTTTGTCAGTTGTTAAAAAATGCTTGCCTTGCCTTGCTTTGCCTTGCCTCACCTTGCTTTCCCTCTGTAGTTTGTCCTTTTTCTCAGTGATAGGCTTTTAAAAAGTAAATGTTTGATGTCCTCCTGTCAAGTTTCTCCCTCAGAAATCTTCACATTTCTAGGAGTATTACTGTAAAAGTTGCAGTCTGTCCACTTTTGATAATTCTGTGGAGGAGAATACAAATGTAGCCATTGGTGATGCCTGAGTATGGTGAACAGCTTCAGCTGAGTGCACATGGCTGGGTTTGAGGAGATGAAATTACCAGATTTTAATGTCTTAACACAGAAATCAAATTTTAAAACATGTGAGAAGCTGATCTCTCACCTCTGAATTTGCAATCAATAATAGTCTTTCTCCAGTTAAATAGGCCTGAATGTACAAAATCTTAATTATCTTTCTGTGCGGTCTTGCAAATTAGTCCAGATTCCTTCAAGATTCTTCTAATGTAATACAGAAGATGATGATCTCTGAAGCCCTTTCTCTGAAAAATGCATTTGTAAACATGTTTACAAAGACTCACCAGAATAAAATTTCTGCAACATTTTGCCATTAAAATCTCTGTGTAAGAATGGTCTAAATCAGGACTAGGGAACAGGGAAGTACAAAATTCATATTCCCCAAACTTATCAAGCCCCTCATCCCAAAATCAAGAAAATGAGATAATAATGACCACAAACCACTTTCAAGTTGCTGTAGTTGGATGCATTATCTTTTTTCTCACCCTCTAATTTTGGTTGTATACTAGAGCTGGTTGAGTGTTGAATTTTATTTGATTTGGGCACTTTCCCAAGGAACTTGGATTCTTTTAGTAAAAAATCAACATGCGCACAGAAAATAAGTCTTGCAATGCAAAATATCTGGTTTACGGAGTTTGCTTGATGCCTCTCTTCTTCCCAGTTTTCAGATTTTTGTCTCTTACAGCATCTGTCTTACCACCAGCCCTTTCCTGGTTCATGATTGTGCCAGAGCTTTAAGAAGTTATCTAGGACTACACGCTGGAGAAGCACGGGGGCCTGAGTGACCCAACAAAGATGAAAGCCAACATTGGTCATTAGAACTGCCATTAGTGATGATTCTGGTATCTAATATCCCATGGGCGTTTTACAGAGATACATTACATTTATTTACATTTACATTATATTTCTGGTGCTTAATCAGTCACAAAAGAACAGTTGCATGGTGTACAATGTGGTAGATAGGAACTAGTGAGAGAAAAATATTTATGCTTGTATATGAAAAGCAAATAAATAAAAACAATATCTCTCATGAAAGTGAAATCAAAAGATTAATTACTACTACTCTGTTAGAGAAAAACAAAGAGACTTCTCTAGTGCAGCTGATACCCTTAGAAAGTCTTTGATGTCACTGTCATCTGGGCTCCCATTTCTGAGAAACTATCTGTCTCATTCTCAAATATATCTATGCATATAAACATGACTTTTTATTTTTGAATCACATGAAATAATTTAGTATAAACTAGAAAATAACTTCCAAATGCCCATTTTTTGCCTGCAGTCTTCTGAGAACATGTGGGGAATATAGTACATAGTTTTCTTACAAAGAAAATGAAAATGTCATTGTTTTCCCCAAATGAATTTGAAAAATTGATTTTGGAAAAAATGCATCTTTGAGATCAACCCTTCCCATATCAATACATCAGAGGAGTAACCAGTCACCTCTGCAGAAACATTTATTAGTTTCCATCATGTTGCATTGTTTAAAGATGAGACAGCATACTCTGCAAAGGGCAGAACTTCCTCTTCTCTCCACTTTAATTGCATTTCTGTTCTCAGTATTACATAACTTTAAAGGCATGTTATAAATATTGTTCTGCATCATAGATCATGTCTATAATTTATACAGCAGTTTCACGTAGACATAGTCTCCTAAAGAACAAGTTAAACATGGGAATTTAAAATAAAAGGGGCCAAGATGCCCATTTGAAAGACATTTGGTGCTTTTTTTTTCCTTCAGAAGCCAATTTGATGTATTTTGTGTAGCATGGTAATTCTTCAAAGTCAGATTAGAAAGGTTTGATAATTTTGTTGGAGTCAGAAAAAGATTTTTAATGGAATTTCCCCCCCATGTCCATAATGTCATGTAATTATTTTAAATTCAAGATGAAATCATGTCTGATTTCCACCCACAGTGAGGTAACCAGATTAACAAGTGGGGAATGCCACACTCTAAACAGTCAGATGTGTGAGAACAACTAGCTTCACTCCTCGAGTTTTACATAGTACAGCAAGAAAGAGGAGTGCTGCAGGTACAGAAGAGACATAGAGACATTTGCTCTTTTCACAATTTGCTCCAGCAAGGTATAAGTTAAACTCCTATGGCAGAGAATAGGGTCATAATGCAAAGACATTTTACTGCTTATTGCAAATTCTGCTCATTGGCAACCTTCCAATCCATCTTACATTTTTCCATTTGTTTGTGAAATCGTAGCTATGCAAACTGCCACTTTTATCATTCAGGGTATGAATATACTGCCATTTGTGTCCCAGTTGAATCTTTTTAATTTTTCTGTGGATGATTCACCATAATTTTGAACTTTAGTAAAGAATGGAAATTTGTATTTAAGTAACAATTCTTTTTTCTAAAAATATCCTTACCATTACCATATCAAATGCTCAGACCATCCACTTTTCTGCAGAGTAGAAGTTCTGAAAAGCTTTATCCAGGAAGATAAATTTTTTGACATCTTCATTTCTAAAACACATTTCAATATCTGTGAATTATGTTTTCTTGGGGACTTTTTTTTTGAACCCTATTTCATCATTAAAATAAGTTTGTGTACTGCATTACAAGCTATGTAGTCCAGGCTCCTGCTCTCTCTTAGAGTTTGAGTTCCCTGGCTGGACAACATCTTTCCATGATGTGCTCAAAATCTAGTGATTCCCAGGACAAACTTTCTCAGGAAAAGAAGAGAATGGGAAGTGCATATGGAGATGGGATGGATCTCATCTAATGGTTTTAGTACAAAGCATAAGAAAGCAATGATGGCTTTTTGATGGCACAGACCTGGGGACATCATGAGCACAAAAAAGGTCTTATTTTACACAGGAAAAAAAAAAGGATATAAATACTGGTGCATGGAAAGGGGAGGGCAAGGTTGTTTCAGAGCAGGATAAAACCTGAGGGTTTACTTGATTGCACATTGGCTGTGAGTTGCCAGCGGGATATGAACGGGGAGAAAACATATGTCATCCTACAGTGTCCTGAAGCATTTCTACCACATGTTGACTTTTAATACCATGATTCAAGAGTTCAGTGAGAACACAGTTCATGCCTGGCAAAGCCTAAACTGGAAGTAAAATTGCAGAGGATGCCTTGCTGGCACAGTTGTAGGTAGAAAGCCTGTCTTATGTGTGGACACCTGTCATGGTTTGAGAGGAAGTAAGTTTAGAGGAACCAAGATAATTTGTCTTTTTTAACTGAGTTTTCAGAAGACCAGGAAGAAAATACTCATATTTTCTGTGCGCAATCCAGGGCTGAGCAGCCAGGGTACAGAAGAGCTGTATAAGCAGAGCGACCATCCTGGCACAAGAACAAATGGCTCTGAGCAAACATGTGCTGTGAATTGGAAGAGTTGAGGAAAAGCATCAGTAGGAATAATGGAAGCTGGAAGCTGAACAAACTCTAAGATGGAGCTGGTAGATGTTTTAAAAGGATTACATGATGTGATTGCCTGCTTTGGTGACTGGGGAGGTTCATTATGGCTCTGCTTTCTGCTTCCTTTCAGCCAGTGTAGCCCTTTCCTGGACACCAGCCCTTGGAAACAAAGGCTGAGAGAGACCTCATGAGATGAGATGTCTGCTCACACATCAATCACGTGGGTTGTGCCAGAGGTCCCTTTGCACATCTGGAAGGATGGAGATCATCCCATTGTGTCTCAGTGGACTGCTTTGGGCAGTCATGCAGCATCTGCCCTAAGTTTGCCAGGAGCTGGGTAGAAAACTTCCACTTCATGTTCTCCATATAGCTGCTGTCTAGCAGATGACATCACCTAAATGCCCATAGTCCTGGCTCTCCCCTCAAAAGGCAGTGTGATTAGGGAAAAAAGAAACCAAACCTCCTCCCTAATCCCCCTCATCCCTAGAAAAAATGCAGAAGTCAAAAGTCTTAATGAATTTTGTCGACTGAAGAGCAGCAACCCATCCTCAGGCCTCATAATTTGTTACGGATACTTAATTGCAGGGTTGGTTTTCTGTGTTTTTGATTGGGTGGGAAGCCTGCAATTCCTCTTAAGGCTCTGTAAAGAGCTTTGTGACATGTGGTAATGCTGGGGAGAATGAAGACCGGGAAACATATGTGGCTAGACAGGCAGGGCCAGTTGTCCTCCTCCTGCCAAAGTAGGCTGCCTTCACATGTGTTTCTGGCAGGGAGCTGCATGACACCTCTGGTTCCCTCCCATGTCTTTCCAAGAGTAACAGAGATTTTCTTCTTTGCGAAGGAAAAATGAAATCATGACAAAAAGTAATAAAAGCCATCATCCCAAGGCACTTGAAGGAGTATAAGACAAGAGTTGGTAGGTTTCTAGCACAGAATTATTTCTTTGCAGATTATTACTGGTTAATGTATTTTATAATTTTGTATTTTATTTTGAAGTGTTTCATTTCTTTAAGGTTGTGACCTTCAGCATGCTGACAGCATAAGTGGATGATCTTACCCTGTTTTGTATGGTCCAGTCATCCTTATGCATGTTTCAAACACTATAAGCCGCTCCGAAGGTACTTTGAGACTAGAGTTTACTAATTAAATTTTTGACTAATTAAATGTTGACTTTTCCCTTTAGCAGTGCTTGCACTCAGGGGGGCAATGGTAGTTTCCCTGCAGTGCAGAAGGAGCTGGCAGCAAGGTGGGTGGTGGTGTACCAGAGCTTTCCTGCAGCACAAATTGTGGGAAGATGGGTGTCCCAAGCCCTCAAAAGTGATTAGCCCATCCACTTTTAAATATTTATGGATGTATGATTCTTACAATGGCATAAACTCTACTTCCCTTCACTCTGTTTTGTGATGTCTCTGGCCATTAAATCCTCTCTGAGAAAATTACTTTTATTTCTTTCTCTTTCCTCAGGAGGGTCTTCGCCTCCCCAGCCTCTCAACATCTCTTTGTTATTTTGCTTCTGACCTTTACAGTCCTCTGTGGTTCTTAAAATCCTACTACACCACAGAGTCCCCTGAGATCCTTGTCAGCCCTTCCTTGCACACAGCATGCACACAAGTTTTTGTAACTACTTCCTCTTTATTCTCTGCGGTTTCCCCACGCATCCCTATTTTCCTTCTGTCTCATCCTCCTCCTCCATGTTTTATGATCTCTTTGCCAGTGCAAAGTAGTCCCCAGTAACATATTTACTGCACTTTTAATAATTACTAATGATTTAAATGTCATGAGAGGAAGGACTTGCCTAAATAAGTGATAATTCAAAGATGAGATCCTTATTCTCTCTTTAAAAATACAATCCAATTTGTCTTCCTCCCCGCCTTTGCCAAAACTACAAACCAGTCTGTCTTACATTTCTTATATATGATCTCATGTCAGAGCAGAAGTTTTCTGGAAAATTTGAGACAAATTGGATGAGGCATTTTTGGACTTGTAGAGAAACTGAAGCATTCTTTAAAAGATTATTTTTTTACACTTTTTTTTTTTTTTTTTGGCATGTCATGACTCAAAAGCACATGAGCTGGAAAATTCCAGATCTGCCAAAATCATGGGTTTTCTCCCCATAGTCTAGGTTTTCAGGTTCTTCTTGGGGCCCAGAGAGTAAAATCAATGAAAGGGACAGCCCTTTTTGGTTGGTTGTCTTTCTCCCTTCCCTGACTGAGCTGTGGTGTGTACCAAGGGACAGCCTTCCACATAATTACCCATCACCTCTCAATTCCAGAAACCAAGGGTTAGGGAATGACCTGGGCCAAACTGAGCCAAGCCCATGGTTGTTCAGTGTCAGCCTTTTTTATGGTTACTGAATGTTGGTTTTTGAATGGTTTATCAATAGATGGTTTTTCAGCTTGAATTCTGATTCAATAGTTCTGAATTTTTTTTTTCTTTTACTAATACAATTTTTTTTTCTCCCAGTAAAATAAATCATTTTTTCAAGATGACTTTTTTTTTCCTTCAATACTAAAGCAGAGAAATAATTTAAATTTAGTGAATTGTTTTTTAGTCTTAAGACTATTACCTGCAGGCAAATTTCAAAACAAAATATTTTGTGGAAAAATGAAAATGTTTATCAAGAAAATGTCAAAATAATTTCTTTCTTGTCCCCTCCCACCTCACTCCCCCTGCAAAATTTCTGTACATTTACTAAATTCAGTGTGGATTTATGTTTTGATTAACCCCAAATGATATTTTTCTGAGCAAATAGGTTAATTATTTGCCCCAATGTACTTTGTAGCTCCATTTTACAGTCTTTTTCTCAGTGATGATCTCATCACTGACTGTCACCTCTGACTAGTTTGGTTAAAGTTTGAAGTTGAAATAAACCTATGGAAGCCTTTAGGAACTTTACTTGCTGATTTTCATGAGCCTGAAGAAGCCCACCCCAGCCAGCTATGACATATTTAAATTTTTTTGTAGCTTCCCTTTTTGGATACAGCATAGGTTGAATTCTCAGTGCATATGGGGGAATTTACCCAAGCAGTTTTAAACACAGAGAAGGTGACTAGGAGCTCTGTAGTTCTTCCATGATAATGCCATCAATTCAAAGATTGAGAGGGCTTTGTCTGCTGTAGTTGAGGATCACAGGTGCTCTCCCTGTGCAAGCAGCAAGCTATTAGTATGGTTTTTATCCTTGCTAAAATCAGTTCCTACCAGAAGTAGAGGAAATGTGCATAGAATACTAAAAAATAAAACATAAAATACTATAAAATGTGCATTCTTTTATCTTGGGAGTGAGAACAGTGGAAAGGAAACTCTCCATTTTTTTGTTTCTCCATTTTTCCTCCTCCTCTGTTGTATGAGCCCTGGGATAACTCACAAGTGGCATGGGTATGGTCAGCCACGAGGGCCAGAGCTTTGGGAGGAGTAAAACTGGAAGCAAGGCTTGCATGAATTTTTTATTACGCACAAGTTGACAGTGATGGGCAATGTGGTGCAGTGCTGCCAGGAGAACAGTGTGACTGTCAGGGCAGAACATGATCACAGCTGCCAACAACGATTTCATGTCCTACCCTGGTATATAAATCAGGTCTTGCACTGGCCTTTTGCATAGGATTAATTTTATTCTAGAGAGGAGTGACATTTCTTCTACAGAAAAATGAGCACTCCAACAGTCTAAATTAAATTAAAATTAAGAAAATACCATTAATGTCTGAAGAATGAAAAATAATGGTAAAAGACTAGAGTTAAAAGTAAGTAGGCTTAATGGAAATTCAGTGAGGTAATGTACAAATCTAAAACCTCAGTGAGTTCAAGGTCTCAACAATCTGTAGCCTGTTTTCCTCTTGTTGCATGTATTCCATTTTCGGTAATGAAAACAATCCACACAGATCTGCAATCCCTATGTACATTGACAAGATGAGCCATCAATGTGCACTGTATGTGATTTAAGAACATCTTAAGCTCCCACCCAGGACATGTGGACATCTACATAACCAAAAATCCACATAACTACTCTCTTCTAACTCTTGTATCTATGGCAAAATCCTGACCTTTACAAAAGGAACAAAGATTCCTAGATTCCCATTTAAATTCCCCCTTCCATGTACTGAAAATATTAAAACAATTTAATCTCCTTACAATTCCCAATAGTGCCCTTTAAATCGGCTTTTCATTGGGAATTGAATACATACTTCCTGTAACATAAACTGAAATCTGGGAATTGTAGGCTGCCAGCAAAATATGAAGGTATGCTCAGATATATAAGATATGACAATACTTAATATATATTAAATTTAACAGGTGCTATGATCTCCTGCATAGATACACAATATTCAAAGGTGTACTCCAGAGAACTCTACATTCCCTGCTGGTTCTGCATTTCTGTCCTTTGCAGCACATTCTTATCTCTAATCTTACCTCACATTTCTTACAATCCAGATTTGTTTTATTTAAGCAACATTATCCATTTTTTATCAAGTTCCTAAATTACAGGCAACATATGCAACCTTAGTTCTGGCTTCCCAGAGGTGTTAGTTGGGGTAATTGCAGGCTGTTTAGCTAAGCTTTGAGAGAAACAGAATGAAACTTGGATGTCACATTTCTCACCCGGTCAGAAAAGCTCTTTCTCTCACATGCTTTCCATTTGAAACTTACGTGGAGAAATTTTAGGGAAAAGGTGGATGGGAAGAAAGGATATTTTTGTTTTTTAAGAGCTCCTTAGTCAGTGAAGAGCCATCCATTGCTACCTCGATCAGGGATGTAAAGCATATCAATGTGTCCACATTCTAAAATTTACACACTCTAAAAATTACAGGTCTTTCTGTGAAGACATGGTTCTTGATTGCCAGTTACAGCACCCACACATTGATTTCACTGATGCTGCAATGTCCCAGGCAGTGACCTTTAGTTTGTTTAATGTCTCACCCACTCAGGCATTAATAGAGACATCATCCCCATATGCATGACCGCGCTCTGCGTTCTCTGAGCATGTCATGCACACCCTTATTCGCTCAGCACTCCCACATCCACCCATCCTTCTGCAGCTCAAGGAAGTCACAGTGAGCTTTCCAGGCCAGCTTTCAGTGGGGATCTGCCAGCTGGTAAGAAGCAGGTTCTCTGAAAATTTGTTTTCCCTTTTCGGTCAAAGGAGGATCACTTACTGGGAGAGCTATGTGAGAGGAAAATGTCATCATCTCAGTGAGGTAAAAAAACCCATATTTTGCTCTCTGCCTGGTTCAGTATTTTTAAAAAGGGACCTGATGATGATGCACTGTACACAGAAGGAAGGAGACTGCTCAACACAAAAAGAGAGACACTTCTACACATGAAGAAGCTGCATGAGCTTAAAAGCTGAAGATCAGCCTATTAAAAACAGAAGAGATAAAATAAAAACTAAACTCCTGTAAACACAGGACACTAATGATGTTTCCAGAGATTTTAAAGCCCAGAGTAACCTCTACAATATTTGTAGTGTAGGCTTTTCCATAAGATAAGCCAAGGATTGGTGGTTCCGTCAATAGAATGGTATCTTCTGCTTTATCTCTAAATTAGCTGTTAGAAATACATTCCATTTTTTATTTGAAAATGTCAGCTGATGAAGTGTTTCTTGGGTACATGGCTTCATGGACAAGAATATAATCTAATTTATTCTCTGAGATGATCTTCTTCAGTTTCCAGTCATCGATTTCCTTTTGCTTTTATCTGTCTTTCACTGGGTATCTTTTGCCCATCAACATACTTCCAATAACTTCCTCTTGTATAAATTAACCAGGATGATGTTTTTTTGCTTCAGAGAAGACCATGAAGTTTGTATGAAATGTTTGAAATCGTTGAGTTTCCTTTCCAAATCTAACTTCCTACAATTCTGTGGTGAACAGGACTTCAAATGAAATTTTTCTATCAAGAGGCAGTCTCATTCTAAAACATTGAAATGTCTTTGTCAGAGGTATCTTGAACACCAGATAGAACCTGTTTTTAAACCTACAAGCAAACAGGAATGAAGCACTTTTGAAATGTGTTAGATCGTGCTCCATGATCAGAATGATACCTCAAAAAGAGTTAATCCCATTCCATGTAGTTGTCCAGCAGAGGGCCTGGGTACAGATATCACCAGTTGCCTTGAGAGGAGAAAAATGCTGATCTGAGAATGCACATTATATGAAGAGTGTGGAGGTGTATGAATTCTGGATGTTGGATGCATAAGTTGCATCCTTTGTGGATTTCATTGGTTTATGGATGATGTGAACTGGTGAGTCCATTTACTGCAACAATGGGCAGGTTTCAGGCCTCTGCAATCCTGCTGGGAAAGGTGTCATATATGTTAGCTATCAGAAAAGAAAACCCAAAAAAAAAGTTAAAGATTCCTTAATGCTGGATCCAGCCAAGATAATTTCAGAATCAGCAACAATATTGTCAGCCTTCTGTGCAATATACACACCTCTGACGGCCAGAGGTGCACTGGTCCAATCACATTCCAAATTTATGAAGCTTTCCTCTAGAAATATGAGTGTTCCACAAAAATTTCTGTAAGCATTTTGTAATAAGGCATCAACCTCCATATATACAGCAGAGGTGCTAACCCTTCCAAGGGATTAGCTTAAGTTGAGCCACAGTAATAGCATTTAGATTTTAAAAAATCAATAGGGCATGTATTTTAAGGAATGTGTGTTGTATGACATTTTGCAACTCTGGCGCAAGAGGCCTAGTGTTTGAAAACCAAATCTGATCCAATTGAGATTGGATATGAAACATGTGCATGGCTGTGGAGTCAGTTAACTACTGAAGTAACTTAGGCATATGGAGGAATTTCCAGTAGTTGGAGACTTTAAATAAAGCCTTTGAGCACATGGAAAGGTTGGGTACTGGGACTGGTGTAGGGAGAAATGTTTTAGATAATTTGTTTTGTCTTTACATTCTAGTAAAACCTACAAGGGAAAAAGATTACAGGAAATCAAGCTAGCCTCATTTGTTGGAAAAACACAATTCACACAGAATGAATAAACATCCTGTGGTTCTGAAGTGGAAGAAGGAGAGAAAGTGAGGATAAAACGTGGAACAAAATCTTTTTACTTTATAATTTTGGTGGGGTATGCCTAGGCAGCGTAAGGTGCCTACTCTATAAAACAAATAAAATGAAAGAAAGCATGGTATGAACAGCTGTGTCCAGTATGGTCGATAGCCACATGGAGAAATGAAATTTGTATTTGGTGACATGACTTGCTTCTTCCAGGTGGTTGCGCTGGTTTTGAAGTTTGAGGAGGTGTGTGGACACCGCAGCCACAGACCTGATGCTGGCAATTCCCTATGGGTTCTCACAGACCTCCCACCTGGGCATTACTTTGTGGCAGGATTTCCAGCCATTGTAAATACACCTCTGAATGGGTGTGTCCTAGCCCATCACTCATACACTGCAGATGTGTGATGGTTCCATTATGGACACCAGAAGACAAAATGGGAACACAACAGAATGGAATCATCTGTAGCACCCTCAATGCTATTTGCTGTTGCAAACCACTGATAACCAAAAGAGCAAAACACAGATAATCACAGACTAAACCAGCAGGAATATATAGGGTGTATATGGTTAGCCCTGAAATCTGATTCTCACTCTCATAGCATATTCACATTGTGATGCTGCCCTGTCAAATACCTTGTCTCTAAATTCTACTCGTTTTTTCCAAAGTGATTTTTTTTATGCTGCATAAATTATGCATCTTTCTATCCCAGAACTTGTTAGTTAATTGAAAAACAATTAGAATACCATGGAGCTAGACAGAAAATGGTAGCAAAATTGAGTAAGAAGCTGAGATTGCTGGAAAAATGAATATATATGGATTGAAAACCTTCCTGAGATCCACAGTGAATATATTACTTGTCATATTGAGTGACATTTGGCACTTCAAGACCTACCAGTAATTGCCTGAACAAAGAAAGGGAATGGTCCATGCAGGAGACTCAAGAACATGGCCAGAGTGCTGGGGGAAAGACAGTTACTATACTAAAGTGAGTACTTCAGGAAAACCTTCCTAAGGCAGGAAAAAATGTTACATGAGGGGCTTATTAATTAAACAATTGGATGTGTCCAGAACAGGAAATATAATAGAAACGAGGACAGCACTTCTTCATTAAAACTAAACAAACAAATACATGTACAAGAAACTCACGAGCCAAAAGTTTTGTGGTTGGTATTCTGTTACACCTATCAGGACCCAGAGAAGGCATAGATGTAGCAAGTCACAATGTAAATCTAGAGACAAATTCCCTGTCTGAGGAGCGCGGATATCCAGTTAAGAAACTTTACTGTGCTGCCATTAATTATGAAAGACTTGATGGCTGTTTTCTGGACTCACTTTCAACAGGGATATGCAGGACAAATGTTAGTTAGCCAGTATTTTCGGTGTTCCCATTGTCTGCCTGACAACATATGTAAAAGTAGGAGTAAAAATTACAGAATCCTCTTTGGTTGACCTTGAATATTACCTAGCACAGAGGCTGCCAAGAAGTTAAGAGGTTATTGGCAGAGTTACAAAAAACTGTAGGCCTCTACAGGATTTAAGATCAAAGTTGTAAACCTAAAGGGTTTAGTAATTTTTTTCAGTGACTTTAGTAGCCTGTGGTTGAGTTATAGCATATCCTCTGCAAATCTTTTCAGTTTTGATGTAAGGTGTTTTTGTAATGAAAAATACCTCATGTCTCCCCATAAGTGATTTCATTGTTTAAATAGAAATCCTTCCCACCCCAAATTTGTAACTCTCATAGTCTTTTCTTGCTAAACTAAAGAGCTCTTTCTTATTAGATACCTCTTCCCCACATATGTATTTGTTGTTAAGGTTCCAATCTCATCTCAAAACATCTATTGGATAAGGTAGGTTTGCATTTCTTCCTTTTCCGCTATACAGCAGATATTCCTGACCTAATATTAGTCATTAAATTATTTTCTGGAATTTTTTTGAATCCATTCCAATTTTGACCATTCTGTCCTGGGTGTGGACACCAGAACTAGAATCATTGCTTCAATCACAGTACTTTAGCTGTGGGTATAAACTGTTCAGCTGCCCATTTCTCTGTAGAAATTAGAAAGATGAGAGACAACACAATTGTGGAGGCAACTCCAGGAAGAAATGCAGAAGTGCCTAATCTCCAGTCCTCCAAGATGTCTCTGGGAAAAGTCATCCTCTTGTCAAAGATGGTAGAGGGAGAGAGAGACCCGCTTCCCTAAGCTGAGGTTAGCATTAGTAAAAACCTTGGAGCTAAAAATTGCTTTGCCCAGGTTGTCACTACATGATTATCTAGCACTACATGAAAATCTAGACAGATTTTCTCAGGCAGCTGATTCAGACAGAATCAGATTTACTCTTTGGCCATGAACCAGGTTCCTGGTTCAAGAACTTTCCTGACAGTTTTCCATGTGGGATGTTATTCTGATTCATGTTTGGTCCGCAGCAATAATTCAGTCCCTCCATACAGTAATTTTATGCTTTTCTAGCTTGTGTTCTTGGAAGATCTCAAAAATACTATAAATACTCATTGATTTACATTCAGGATGATCTAAGGAAGAAAGTAAATATATCTGCCTTAATAAGATTCTTCTGAGCCTTTTTTTAATATTACATGTAAGGTCAGTTTCTGAGAGGGAAATAGAGCCAGTTTCTCATGCAAACTACTGAGTCCATCATATCTCTTGACTTGATATTAGAATTATTGTGCTCTGCACTGAAAATTCCTCTCCTTCTTTGTCTGTGTAAGTAGCCAACCCTATTGCTATAGTACACAAATCCTTGACTATATGCTGGAAAGGAACCTCCAAG
This sequence comes from Melozone crissalis, assembly GCF_028551555.1. Classification (NCBI taxonomy): domain Eukaryota; kingdom Metazoa; phylum Chordata; class Aves; order Passeriformes; family Passerellidae; genus Melozone; species Melozone crissalis. Next base: position 13,812,986 of record NW_026535786.1, on the reverse strand, counting down.
TATGTGTTGAGTGTGGCTCCTTTTTTCAACAGGAGGGTTTTTTCCCCCTCTCAACATTCAAAAGAAGAAGGAAATGTGGAAATAACTTCCCCAAAAGCATAATGGAATATTCCTGATTCATACATTTCTCCTCTTGGACCACGCCCCCTTGGCTTGAAGAGGAAAAACTTCAAAAGGAGAGGGCAGGGAGTTCTTTTTCAGTACATTTGTCTAAGCTGTGGTCCTTCGTGCTATGAGACACCTCTCAAGCAGCTTCAGCAAGAATCTTCTTTCTGCTCCCTTCCACATCTTCCTTTATTCCTACCTCCTTCTCCCCCTCCTCACTTTCTTTCATGTGGATCAAGGCCTGGAAAATGACAAGCCATTTGATTAATAGATACAGAAAGTCTTCTTATGTAATTTATTTGCTTTCTGCACCTGACTAGAATCACTAGGTTTATCTGGAAAAGAAAATATATTGCCCTTCCTGACTCCAAGTGGCAGCAGAGAGAGCTGAGCATGTGATATCAAGCTGCGCATGGAAAGCAAACAAAACGCCATTTCTGTATTTTGTAAGCATCTCAGGTCATAAAAGTGTCAGCACGCTATATTTCTTGCTGGGATCCTCTCTGTTTTATTATCTGAGCCCTTTCCATTGTGTTGAATGTGCAAGGAGAGTCTCCAAAGCAGGCAACATCTGTTTCCCTGCCATGTTTTGATAATCAACTCCATATTCCTTGCAAGTCTCTCACTCACATATTCCAATCAAACTCAATGGGGGCTTCAATAGTGAGGACACTTCCTTATCTCCCTTCCCCCAGACTCTCCATCTATCATTCTCACATGCTGGCTCACTAAATGCTCATGCAAGAAGCCTGTTCTTACACTTGGGGAACACACTCATAACCCCTCCAATTTGTTTTGTTTGCTTAAGTCTAATTGCTGTAAGGATGCCTGCCTTGTTGTCCTTTATGGGGGAGAGGTCAGAGGAAGGAAGCAGGTGGGACATCTGACTGATTTTCACTTTGGTACCTGTGGAGAACAGTTTTCTAATGCAGTTTTAGATGTGTTTCCCAGTTTTCTTCCCTCAAGAGGAAGTATCTTCCCCTCTTTCTCAGTTCCCAATTGCCAAATCAATCTCTCTGTCTTTTGCCAAGAGATCTGTTTTACCATTTATGCAGGAATTTCAATCTGTGGATGGGGATTCTGCCAATAAGAATCAATTAATCAATTGTCTTTTCCATGTATTGCATTTAGAGGTTATCTGGCACACTGAGATTTGGGAATGCAGAAATGTAAGTTTCATTGAACTATGAGTTGTTTTTCCAGTGATGTTTTATATTCACTTTCACAGGATCTGTTTGTGCAGAACAGCATTGAACAATCATAGGATGATGGCACCAGTGTTGCAGTTGAGATACAGGAATGGCATTCTGTACAAGAGAATTCAACTTATTTATTTAAACTGTAGATTTCCACCACCACAGGTAACCCATCCATCCATCCATCCATCCATCCATCCATCCATCCATCCACAACAAAGCCATGTTGTGAACCCACATGGCAAAGCATCCCAAAATATCTCCTAGATCTGGGGGAGATTGGACTTCATACTTGCCTTGGTTCTTGACAGTTCCTCTTGCACCTTGATTAAGAGGTGTGGGAAAGAGATCAAGGGTTCAGCAGGTCAATACCAGCACCAAACTGACTCCATAATGAAAGGCCATAAGGACTGAATAAAGAAGAAAAACAAAAGAAAGTGGCTTCTTGCAGAGCACCTGTCACCAAAGATGACTGCAGGAAACAAAAGATAAGAGTGAGGAAAAGTGGGGAGAAGTGATGGATGGACATAGCTCAGGTAGGAGCCAGACATGGAAGACCCCAGTCTGTTGGTGGGCCCACAGAGCAATCTGTGAGTGCAAAGGCAGAGTGTTGTGAGAAATTGCAGTGCTCAGGCAGCTGCAAAACAGGAGTGTCCTAGAAAGGGGGTAGGAATCCCTGAGGAAATAAAAGGTGGGGGAGAAGAAAGGGAGCTGCAGTAAGGTGGGAGAGTCAGATGGTGCAGGGTATGAATAGCCTGAATGGGAATTGTGGACAAGGAGAGAGAAATAAAAAATGGTGGTCAGGAAGAGAAGGAGGTAATAGAAAATTGTGGTGGAGATCCACAGAGTGCTGTGTAGGAAAAAGAGGTAGGACAGGTAAGGAAAGAAGATAAAGAGTGTGAGTGAACATGGGAGTGCCCATAAAAGGCAGAAAGAGAGGGGGGAAAAGAGATCACAACAGAAACTTCCTGTCAGGGATCCAGGAACAGAACACAAAATCCCGCAGCTGAGGTTACTCATCCACAGCTTTTGCTTATGTTTCATACACCCTGTACTAGATTTTTTTTCTTCTTTTTTTTTTTTATATGAGTGCTATCTTCCCTACCTTCATGATTAGAAATATATTTACATAATATATTATTTCCTGGTTTTTTAAGCACTATTTAGAAATTTTTGTGTTATTTTAGTAATAAAATATTTATGTATGATTAGATGCATACTTATGTATGATTGGAGCTAGCTAAAACTATTTCCTAGGCTGACTTCTTAATTCCAATTCCACTATATAAAAGTGTGAATGGCCTCATTAATTTTATTGGTATAATTTGCCATAATGTTTTTAATAAGTTCATTGGGAAATTTCTAGTATTAGACTGTTCTATTTAATACAGTATTTTTAAAAATGCATAATAATTTGCTTTACCCTTTTATACCTTTTAATAAAATACACAGCAGCAAGTTTGCATTAATGAAATCAAATATTTCAGCTTGAAAGTGAATCACTGCCTAGAGAAAGTGCCTAAAAGAAAGTATTTCAGTTATCTTGAATTAAAATTTGAGAGAGGGGTGGGGGGGAATGTCCTGTCCTGCCCTGTTCCTTTCAAATCACAGGGCAGGAAAAACAGCATGAAAAACCTTGTACTGGATATCTGGGCACAAAAAGCCTTTGGGAGGACACTGCACTTCTGAAATGGGAGGTGGGAGAGAAGGTGGCTGTTTGTGTGACACTTTCCAAAGGCTGCTCAGCTGAACATTCAACAAGAGGCTCTTGAGCATCAATTAGTTAAATTTGTGAAGGCATTCACTCTCACTGTAGAAGAAACCACATATCTAGACAGTATCAGGAACTGAATGAGATTATAGGGAAATGTGAATCCTGTTACTGGGAGTTAGTGACTTCAGTTTTTGTTCATGGATATTTCAGATGTGCTCGCCAGGAAACACCATCCAATAAAAGGCAATGTACTGTGCAGTGGTACAAGCAGAGTTGATTGCAAGACAGATTGACTCAGGGCTTAGCTCTGCAATGGCTGTAAAAACAAGAGCCAAGGAACATTGAAATTCCAAGTGCAGTTTGGCTTCAACTTGCTATGTGGTCCCTTACACAATATAAAGATGTCACAAGGGTTTGCCCTGTCTTGATCTCATGTGCTTGACCTTCCCAGTTTTCTCCCCCATGCTTTGATGACTCTTCTGCCCTTTCTGCTGCATTTGGGAACCTCTGTCTTGCCCCTGCCTTCCACACAGCTCTCTGCGATGCTCCTCCCCACCCACAGGAAGTTTACAATCTCCCTGTACACTTCATTGTCCCTTCATCTTTTTGTCCTTTATGGATTTCTACATTAAGTTTGAACCAAGAAGCAGTTGCAGTGCTTTAACTGGGAGATGTCAGATCACCAGTTCTAGTGTCTGGGCCTGGCTGTTGATTAATATTTAAGATAGATGCAGGCTATGATTTTTTTGCAGGCAAGTTCTCATTCCATTTGAAAATGCAATTTTTATTGAGTATGCATGATTGATAACAGCAGAAACTAATCTGGAAAACCTGACAAAAGCAATTATAATGCTATTAAAAACAAAGAAAGTGTTGTGTCTAATTTCTATTTTATTTAAAAATATTTGCTCATACGTCCTATGTGCCAGTCATTTGTGGTGCAGCATCACAACATCTGCAATTTTATTAGTTTGTCCAGACAAACTAATTCAGACTGGGAGAAAAGCTCTAGCCATGTTTTGCAGTTGGGAATGTGCCACCTTATGACCTGTGCCACTTTAGGATGGGCTCCTGGCAAACTTTCTGTGCTTCTGATCTTGCCTTCTGCTGCAGCTGCTTGCCCACAGCATATACATCATTTGACTGCCTAAATCCAGTGCTGTCTTTGAGCCTTGATGCTGTGCATCTGAGCTCACCTGTCAAAGGATAAGTAGCAGTAAGATCTACAGTATGGAAACATGAAGAGAAAGTAGACTTTGTCAGACAGAAGCTTTTAAAATAGATTTCAGTAGTGTGTGAGATGAATGGGAAGAGTGAGGGCAGTAGGTGGAGCAAATATGACACGAGAACTTTAACACAGAGCCAGGTTCAAATGTGCCTTACATGCCCTCCAGAGTACCCCCTGCTCCTGTCCTGCACTGCAGGAAGCCAGTCACACTGCCTCCTACTTTGTCCCTTCTCCAGGTCACCAATGCAAGCATGTCACCTTCAATTCTTCCCCGTCCTCACCTCATCTGGATTCCACATGCCTGAGGTCAGTGAGATGAATCAGAGCAGCCTTCAAGCAGTCTTAGGTTTTAGGAGGCACTTGCAGGCAGCCAGACTGGGAAGTGCTAAGAGTGCTTTGCTGCTAAGGTTTCACAGTGCTAAGCTGCTTTGTCCTGTCTCTTTTTTAGGATTGTGTCGATCATGTTGTAACTCTGGACTCAGACCTTTGGCTTTAGTAGCACAATTTAAAATGCTTTGTCACTAACAGGTAATCTGAAAACTGCCCAAAAATCGGCTTACAGTCTACAGCTTTCCAGAATTTTGCAGAACACATTGCACACTGAACAATAATGTGGATATTTTCTAGATCTTTTGGGCAAGAGAGTGAGGCTCAAGTTTCTCATGTCTGCAGGCATGAGGGTACTAGCCAGGTAGGTGGGAATAGAGAAAGCCCAAGAATCAGAGAGTAGGTAACTGGGTGACAAAGTGAAATCCTAGTTGGGAAAAGATAAAAACCAGTACATATGGGGAAAATTATCTAAAGCACATTATTCACCAGGGGAGCCATGGGAATATGTAGGCTAAGGAAAAGACCTAATTTTGAGAGAAGCCTGTAAATTACACATGAGTTTCCAATGTGTCAGCAACAGAGTTTGGGGTGCATACACAAATGATACCACATGAGAGAACATGACAGTAAACCCCCTCTCTACATGTCTGGTGTGCCTGTACCTGAAAATTTTAAGGACTTTGAGGGCAAGTGGAATTGTGCCAATGAACACCAGCAGAGTGTCTGCCTGTTGGGTTTGGTTATAGGGGTGTCATTAGAGATCATTATTGACAAATTGGGCAATTCCACACAACAGGAACAAAAGTTATAACTCAGATGGCAAGGCCCACACCTGTAAATGTGTATATATATATGATACTACATATGTTTGTGGAATGGTTGGGTTTGCATAGATTTGCATAAGAACAAAGATCTATGAACAAACATGGGTATGGGAGCAATGTTGGGGCAGTGCTGTGCTCCCTTGGCATGCCTTTTGTAGTTGCAGCATCCCTGGAGCTCTGGGCTTTCTTGTTCTTTCAAGCCTAACCCTAAGCAGAGCAGTAAAAGCAGCCTTTTAGCTGAGGTGCCCAACACATGGGTTGTGCCAAGAAGGAAGATGTGGAGGGAGCAAGCTTTGGGCAGTGGGATGCTCTTGTTTTGCAGTGAAATGGACCAAACCTTGCCAAAATGATACTCATTGAAATCCAGAAATCAGGGAATTAAGTGAAATAAAGAGAACTGGAGAAGAAATTGATTAAATGAACCACTAAAAATACCAAAAAGAAACAACAACAAGAAAAAATCCAAAGTGAAAACAATAAAAAGGAATGGGATGATATGAAGTGCAGGGAAATGGGCTGAACCATGCTGAATTGATCCTTATTGAAATCACAAGATTTCATTTCCTTTCACTAAATAAAGAATTTCATTTTGTGAAAGGATGTGAAATCTAAAAGAGAAAAAAATGAAAGAAAACTGACTGGGATGGACTTACAATGAAAGGAAATTTGATTGAGAGAAATACAAAAAAATTCTGGAAAGAAGTGATTGTAATCAAATGTAAGAACGTGACATGGAGTGCTCCAGTTTGGATGCCTTTTGTAATTGCAATGTCCCTGGAACTCTAGGCTTTGTCATTTTCTCAAGCCTAACCCTAAATGTTGCCCTAAGCCTTCATGCATCATTAAATGACACATTTTTCTGAGGTGCCAAGCACATGGGTGACGCTGAGCTGAAAGGTGTGGAAGGAGCAATACTGGGGCAGTGCTGTTCTCCCCTTGGCCTATCTTTCGTAGTTGCAGTGTCCCCAGTGTCCTCTAGGGTGTTTGCATTTCTCAAGCCTAACCCTTCAAGCTTGTTTTCTCTCCACATCTTAGTTATATAGAAGTTTAGGTGTATACATCTCAGTATAAGTGTCTAGATTTTTGTTGCTTAGTGTACAACAGTGAAGTGGTCATGAAGCTCCAAACATTTTCCATTTAATTTTTAAAGGAACACTGGCCTTTACAGCTAGTCAAGGCCATTGAATGCCATGTCCCTTGAAATGAAATCCTGAAGATGAAAGTTCCTTGTCATTCTGTATAAGTCTATCCTGGGACCTGATTCAGAGTTCCGGAATTCAGTGAAAATCTTTCCATTGACTTCAAAGCATTTTCAGTCATTCCTAGATAATAGCACAAATGTCACTTCTTTCTTTCTTTCCAGTTGGGTTGTCTGAAACTGCACAGTGGATGATTGAATCCCTATGTCCCTTGCATATCTTGCATGCCAGCTCCCTTTAACACATTCTGTGAAGCTGGTGATATTTAATGACACACTCGGTTTCTGTAGGCATCTTCTTTCCAATCTGGACCCCAGCTGCTTGAGGTCTAACAAATTGTTCTCAAAGGACAATGTGAAAGCAACATTTGATGTATCTAGTCAGTTTAGCTGAGCACCTCTAAACAGATGACTATGAAACTTGGAGAGTTAATTTAGTTTCAGGCACAGAAGCCTCAGCAGCAGACAAGTGATTACAAACTTACCTATTCATTAGGCTCGATAAAGGTAGATATTTTTCTTGTTTCTAGTGTTTATAATACAGAAGAGTCATGCTGAAGTGCCTACAGAGAATTTAACCTCTTAACTGTCAGAGACCCAGATGACCTACATCACATACACATATGAATGTGAACACATGACCAAGTCTGCAGCAAGGCTTTTACTCACAGAAAACGACAAACTTATAAAGTCTGCACACAAAAAAACCCCCAAAAACAAAACCAAAACAAAACAAAAAAAAAACCATGCTAAAGACAGATGAACTTCCTATCGTGTAAACTCCTTGAGTTTCAGTCATGTTTTTTTCCCCGAGATGATGCCAGAGGCCAATATAGGGTTATTCATCTTTGTATGTGAGATGGGAAATAAAAATCCTGGAGCTACCTCTCTGGTGTCCCTGAAATTGCTCAGTCTTTCCACCACCTGACTGATGCAAACACCCTCCAGATGCTATTTAGCTACTATTTAGATCCTATTGTTAGCACTGGAAACACAAAGTCTGCTAGTTTCATTAACACTTGGTATCCTTATAACAAAAGCTTGAAGGAAGTGGAATTATCTATCACAAATAAATGATGTCAGGTTTTTTTCAGGGGATTCAGTCCCACCCCTGAAGCTGGTCTAACCTGTAGGTAGTTCTCCTAAATTCACAGACACTGTTTCTGTCTAACAGTGTACAATCCACCTGTGTTGTCAGCCTCCTCACTTGGGCATTTCTATTGCATGTGACAGTGCAAAAAGATATCACTAACTAATATTGCAATGAATGCAAAGAGCTGAAGTTGAAAAATACATACAAGAGGAGGCAAGACTATTTGCCCTTGTCATGCTGGCTGACTGGTGATTAAAAAGACAACAAGGTTAAACAAAGCAGATGAGAGGTCAGTGTATTCCCCATCATAGGGGCAAAATAGCAGCATGGCTTACTAATAAAACCTGCAAAGAAACAAATAAGAAAGCCTTCATATGTAGAAACACTCCAAATACCACAAGCACTGATGGGGAGGAAATGAGAGGCTGGGGAGGAAATGAGAGGCTGGGCAGGTGGGATGGGTGAGAGCACCTCCGGCCAATCCAACAATAACTCCTTGACACAGATTTCAGACTCCAGCCTGAAATTTGGTCATTCTCAGAAGCTTCTCTGACCATGCCAGACAGGCCTGCTTTGGTGTTTCCATATCAGTCTCAGACACGCGTAGGCAGATGGAGTATTTACTCTGTCACAGCTTCAAACTCTCTTTTTTGAATTAATCCACATCTCCTAGAGAAGTGCTTGATCCCTGCTGTGACATAACTTTCACTGTCTTTATGAAACTGAGTGCCCAGTCTTCCAATGTGAAATCCTCTCTCAAAGGTAATAGGAATTATGAAATAATTATGGACTGTGACCTGTGGTGACACAGGAACATCTTCCATAACTGAGGGATAGAGGTGGACATCAGACAAAATCATGCATAATCTTTTGCAGACCAGAGCAGAAGAGAAGAGAACAGACAGCAGTGGAATGCACTTAAGAGAAATAGATACACAGATGAAAGAAAAAAGCCTTGATATTTAAAATATTTATTGTCTTAAAAGGCATGAAAACTGATACTAGCCATTAACTAATAGACGTTCTGCCTTTGTGATGCAGCTTACATCCCTAACTAAAACCACATCTCTCTTCTGACTTTGTCTGAAGCCAGGTGCACAGATGATTAAACTTTGGTCCAGCTGTAAGGAGAGTGTCTCCATCCTGTCCTCTCCTCTAAGCACACACCATCTGTATGATACTTATTCATCTCCTTTTGCTGGGCTGACATACTGAGCCCGTATTCTTCCAGCATCAGTTGTCCTCGCACTGTCAAGCTGGGGAAATGGAAGGGATCTACGCCTAAGGAAGTAGCAGGCTCTGGAAGAAGGCTTCTGCTGTATTAAAGCAGTATTAACTGCTCTGCTTTAACCTTGATGTTGTTCATATGCCTTTTCACAAAAAAGATTTGGGGCTCGCTATTCACTCTTTCCAGAATGACTTATACATCTGTATTTACCATATTGAAACGCTGTGCTGCTGTGAATGTCCTCCGTGTGAATCAGAAAGGGAAGAGGTTGGCTTTGTATCTCCAAGCATATGGATTCCTTGTAATGAGCAGAGGGTAGATTGCTTAAAGCATTTTTATTTTATTTTCTGAACATAATTTTTGAGCCCCTGTTCCTGTGTCATAGGCCTGCTTGTAGCAGGAAATTATAAACCCAGACCGCGCCTCTTTGAGGAAAGGATAGGTGGAGAAAAAGACTTCAAATACATGTATGTTTTTCATAAAAAGATAAGACAGCTACTTTAAGTGTGCTGAACATACCAGAGAATAGAAACAGATTCTTTTTTTTTTTTTCTTTTGTTTGCTTCTTGCTCTGGTCTAAGCCATGGAGCCTAACCAGATCAAATGTATGCAAAAGGTTTGACCCAGATGCAAATGTTATTCAGACCTGGATCCAATTCTATCACCCAGGTTTTTCACTCTAGCAGATATTGAACCACACAAGAGGCATTCAAACTTCCATTTCAAGAAGTTCCTCTAAAGCATGTCACTATTGACTAACCTTACCTTTTATTCTCCCTTCATTTCCTCTAAAATGCAAAAAGGCATTTTCTTCCTCATTTTTCACAAGACTTTAGGATCTGTTTTCTGTTGAGGAGGGTGCCTTCTAGATGTGATTCTGCCCTGTACTTCCCAGGATTATTTCAGGGAGGATGGACTCGGGCTGCACAGGGCACAGGTCTTGAATGGAAAAACTTTGAGAAGAGCAGGTAGAGAGCAGAGAAAACACCTGATGGATTCCACAAATAAAGAGGCTGATGGTGGAGATTCAACACTGCTTGTTGAATATATCTTGTCAGGAGAGAGCATCATCCTTTACCTCACATCACCCACAACTCGTGTCCCTCCAAGGTACCAGAACAATGTCGAGAACCCAGAAGGACGAGGATAGATCTGTGCTCTCTCTGCTTTTACCAGTAGAGCACCCACCAGTACTGCATTAGTTTCCATCTTTCAGTCTGATTAGAATCTAGGGTGTGATAAGCCTAGGCCAGGCCACACAGCCATGCCAAAATTTCTAGAGATAAGGAGAAAAAAATTGAAGTGTTGACAAGAAGGTGACTGCTTGCCAATAGCATTCTGTCAAGTGTCCTACACCATTGTTTGGATGCCATAAATAGCATATTCTGCAGGACATTGTCCCTTGATAAAAATAGAAGCCCCAAGTGAAAGAACATCCAGAGAAGTGAATTGCTAAAGGTGAGATAGAGGAGAATATGGAAATTATGAGCTATGCTTTGCAGCCACTTCCTAGTCACAAAGTCCTTGCTTTCCTCAGCCACCTAAGAAATTTTGTAGGGAAAAACTGTAATTGAAGTACAATTATGAACATATATAAATTATAATAAATAAATAAATATTTATGGAGTAGTCCATTTGTCTAGTGGGTTAGCAGACAGATGTAGGTGTAAAGGAAAAGTAGAACAGCAGATCATAGAAAGGGTTCTTCTAGAAGCACCAAGTTCCATATCAAGATAGCTTTCAGTGAACTCTTACAGTAAAAAGGGCAAGAAATATTTTTCATAATGAACAATTCACATGTAAATGTAACAAACATATTCAGTCTTGGGGTTTTTTTGTTTTGTTCAGTAATGGGCAACAAATTGTTAAACCTGTAACCGCTCACTCTGTCACATGTGAACCATAGTCCAAACATGGGACATTAGGGATAAAAAATAGATTTGGTTAAAGTTGACCTTGGGGTCATTCTTGGAATTCAACCTTAATTCTGCTCTGAGAAAGGCTGTATCTCCTCTTCTCTCCTGCACAGAGCTGGGTTAAAAATGGGAAACCACTGCAAATTGATTAAGAATAATGAGATATAAAAACTTTATGGTGACATTATTAGTGAGATGATTTACTATACTTGAGATTATAATGCTTTCACGGGCGAAAGAATTGGTCTTGCTGGAGAAAAGTAAACAGGAGAGCAATGCAGTAGCCAACAAGTAAGAAAAATCTGACGGTGTTCACAGGGTCTTATGTTGAGGGAAGAGACGAGGATCTGACTCCTTGTTTCAGAAGGCTTGATTTGTTATTTTATGATATACATTACATTAAAACTATCCTAAAAGAATAGAAGAAAAGGTTTCATCAGAAGGCTAGCTAAGCTAAGAATAGAAAGGAATGATAACAAAAGCTTCTGTCTCGGACAGAGTGCAAGCCAGCTGACTGTGATTGGCCATTAAATAGAAACAACTCTATGAGACCAGTCACAGATGCACCTGTTGCATTCCACAGCAGCAGATAACCGTTGTTTACATTTTGTTCCTGAGGCCTCTCAGCTTCTCAGGAGGAAAAATCCTAAGGAAAGGATTTTTCATGAAAAGATGTCAGCGGCAGAAACATTTCCCACCAACACCCAAACTAACAGGGCAAGGGCCAAACTTCAGGCTTCCAAAACAGCACAGCTGGAAAATCTATTGAACATTTACAAAGATCTCAGTACAGAAAAAGGGAGAGAAGATAAATGTACAGGACTGTCAGTGGCTTCTTTTTCCAAGTAGATATGTTGTTCTGCTGGATTAGAACCTTTTTACTCTAAGGTTTTTTTTACTTTCAAAAAATAATCCTTTTCATTGGGACAGATGCTTGATTGGAAGACAGGACTGCCCTTGCTTATGGAAGGAGCAGAGCAGGAAGTGCTGCAGGGAATCAAGGCACTGCAAGAAGTTCTGGTGTCCTTCAGGCCAGCCTGAGGAACCTTTCACAGGCTCTTACATCTGCCCCTCACACAAACCTTGCCAAGGCTCTGGCCTCCATGAAAAGGCTTTGGAAAGGGCTGCTTTTAAAGCTTCTGCCATAGACCCTCCCTGCTAATAGGAGCCAGCAGAAATGACATGCATGAAATCTGTGTAAATGGTGAAAGAATGCTACATTTGCAAAATAATGATTCAACTTTGTTGTAAGTGTTCTGTCTAAAGGATATTTTTTCAATAGGCTGAGAAGACTGATAAGAAATTAATTCCTAGAGCAATCACATATATTATTTTCTGCATATACTTCTCTTTGTTACAGAAATTCAATACCAGAAAAATCAAGCAGAATACAAAGTTTATTTTCTCCACTATACCTGAGTTAGCATAGTACTGTATCTTCCCCTGCTACAGTAAAATAAAAGATAAGAGCAGCCCTAAGGAGCTGGAAATTTGATTCACAGACAAATTAGCTGCATTGCACTTAATGTTCCCAGTGAGGAAATGAAGAGAAATTTATTCTGTTCCCACTCTCCACAAATTCACCAGAGGGAATGATAACCCTTAATTAAAGAAGACTGATTGCCTTTTTTTTTTTCCCAGCTTTCATTTGCCCTAAAATAAAATGATGAGAAATAAATGGTGCACATAAAAAAAAATATAAAAACCTCACTGGAAATGTTGCAGTCATTCAAATTTCTCATTGTAGTAGATATTACATTCTAAAGAGCTCTTTAATAATCTAGCAGGAGAGGAGCTCAAATTGGACAAATCCATTCAAGAAAATAAACAAAACCCCAGGAATTCTTTCTCTTACTTCAGGACTCATAATTTTGCATAGTTTGCAAGTATACAGCCTTTTTTTTCCCCTATAAGAACTATATTTAAATATGAAGAAAACAGGAAGATCTGGATGAAGAAGGAGATGGATGGCAAAGCAGAAAGGAGCCCAGGACTAGAACTATATTGATGACACCTTGGCATGGTCCGACGAAATTGAATAGGAAACACAGGCTGAACAGCAGAACTGATCCTAATGCAAGCTTAACAAAGAAGTGTGGTTGTGCCTAGAGAGCTGCAAACTGTTAAAATATTTGTCAATATTTAAGGAATATTTGTCAATATTTAAGGAGATGTGAACTAAAATCTTTATTTACATCTCGTTTATAAAGAATATTCATCTTTCCATTTGTTTAAAAATGCAAAATAGAGGAGTTGGAAAGTCTAGTTAGAGAGAAGACATCTCAGTACCTTCTACTGCACACTTAGACCAAGAAGGAACTCTGAAGGGTCTGATGGCAAGGGGGCCTTTGATAATGGGTAGGTAAGGTAGAGGATGACTCTTGCATGACTTGTTTCTCCTGGCCTGAATGTAGACACGGTGCTGCCTTAGACTGTCACTCAAAGGGCTGATGACACTATATTGACAGCCTCTGACACATTTCCCTCAGCATTCTACTGGGGGAACCATTACAGATCTTTTCCAACCCAAATTTCTAGGAATCTGTGTAAGAAAGAGGTCTATGAAAACTGTTATCCTGCTTTGATACAGGATACTTTTGGCTCTGGCACAAATCCTTGTGCAGCTTCTCTGGAGACATCTGCTCTGAAAAATATGTATTGCTACTCTCTGTTTCCTTTGTTTCAATTAATTCTTTTTCATAAACTTCCTTCTTATACAATGGCTATTTAGTGCACTTATCAGGCTTTGGTGAGGCAGATTCTGTCTACAGGGCTGTCTTTGACAATCTGCTGATGATCCTTTCAGAGATATGCAAGAAAAGCTCTCAGACAAGACTTCTCTTTACACAAAGATTTTTACTCACTTGAAGTATATTCTATCTCTTCACATATGAAGAATGAATTCTCTACTGAATGCTAACGATTTGTCAACAGCAGAATTTGCCCTCTGACACAAGCATGCCCTGGTCTTCTGGAGCTGTGCTGTTCACATTTCTAGGCTTAGAAAGTACTATGAAACATAAGAGTTGTGTTTCCCCAGATGTCACCCAGGACCTGTTTTAAAGATTGGCTTCATAAATGTCACCTTTCAGTCTTCAGGTCCCAAAGAGGTTCCAAATGGAAGGCTGCACACCATGAACAGTAATTCAGGGTTTCCATCCTTGATTTCTGCTTGATATCATCTGACTCCAGCAGCTTGTAATAAATATTTCACTTTGTATATTATCCACAATTACTTTGAGTTCAGATGTATCTTCTGCATTTTCCCCCATATGAAATTTTTTCCCTTTTCTTCCCAGTGAAAAACACTGCAGAATGGCTTAATTGTCTCTGATTTTTGTCTAATCACTAGCTGGCTGTGCAGAGCCCCTAGCAAGATTTTTCTCCAGACATTTTTAATGAAGTACTAGTTTTGATTTCCTTAGCTAGTTCTCCTCAAACTCTTCTAGGATTTTTGCTTTTAATCTGCCTGACAACACTATTCTTTTCATTTTATTGGTTTGGATACAATAGACATCTTTTTGGAAGTTGCCTTTTTGCTGCTAATAAACTTGCTTACTTGGCTGCTCATATGTGCTGGCCTCCTTTAATCCATTCTCCGGCCTTTCTCAATAGGTCATACGCAGCGGTGTTATGCTTCCAGTCTGGTGTTCTTCAGAAGTTTCCATGCTGTTTGCTAGGATTTCTCTTTGTTGACCTTTCTAGATTCTTTTTAACAAGCTCCCTCATTCCTGCCTAGCTTTTCTTGAAGTGGAGGACAATGGCACTGGTGTATTTGGCCTGCAGTGCTCCTCTAGAGCTGGTGAAGCTGAGCCCTCTGTGGTCACTGTCACAGAGTGGAGCTGCCATTAGAAAGGCTGGAGCCACAAAGCTGAGGTCTGCCTTTGCTCCTGTGGGCTCAGACCAGATGCTCCATGAAATAATTGCTGACAGAGCCAAAAATGTCATCTCTCTTTCATCTGCTGGCATGACATTTGTCAATCTACAGGAGGGCTGTTGATGTCTCCCATTGCTACTGTTTTTCCTGCTTCTCTGATTTCTTAGAGTGTATTGAATTCAGGGCATTTTGCTATCCTGGGTCAGTAACATTATCTATCATAACAATAATCTTCTGTTTAGGCCTGGAATTTCAACCAGCACAGACTTCATGTAACTTGAGATGGTGAACTTGTAAATTTTTTTTTTGCTGATGAGCCTTTGATGAAGCAGAGCAATGCTCTGCCTCCTGCACAGTTTATCTCTGCATTTTATATCCTGGGGTTAGTGTCCCTTTAATTGTCTTCTTTGCTCCAGGTTTCTAATATGTATGATTGATCAGCATCTGCATTTTGGATCAAACATTCTGCTTCCCTATTTCCTTTCTGAGATTTCACATGCTATGTGGAAGTGAGTGTAGCACTCCTTTGGTTCTGTTATTGGCATCTTGTATAAAGTTCATTATGTTTGTTCTCCTTTGCCTGCTGGGTTACTTGCATCTTCTGCATTATGATTTTCTTGAGGATTCAGAACTTCCCCATTTTTTATCTCATAAGGATACCCATGTTGAACCTGGCCTTTTCCACACCCATCAGCTTGCCCCAACTACTTGGGTTTTCCAGCCTGTTGGGGAATATTTTAATTCCAAAATTACTGTCTGGGGCCTTCATTTTGCTAAGGATGTTTGGGAGTGTTTTCAATTTGCTGCAAGACCAAGCAATATCATGAAAGAGACTTAGATATGTTGGATGTTTTCAAATCAGCTGGACTTGATGAAAATCCTGCTAGGATACTGGGAAGATTGTCTGAAGCGATGCCAGCACTATTAGCTGCATCTTTGAGGAACTGTGAGGTACAGAGATGAATGTGTTGCCTCTTACATTTTTTTTCAAGAATGAGGGAGCAGGGGAAGCAATAATTGAGCCTCCAGAAGTCAACTACAAGGTGAGTGGCAACTAGGGTGGATTTATTAAGAACAAATCATATCAAACCAATCTAATATATTCCTGTGATGGGACTTGTGGCAAGGGAAGAAAAGCAGACAGATTATTTTAACTTTAGTGAGGCTTGGAACATTGTCTCGTAGCTTCTAAGAAGCAAGCTAAGGAAATATTGTCTGTGTACAATTTTCAGCAGTTAAGAGCAATACAGACTGAAAAATATAATCAGACAGTAGTCCTTGATATTCACACTTAATTTGATTATTGAGATCTCTATTGCTAACTTTTTAATTAATCAAATAACACAGGGGAAAAAAAAACCCCCACAGAATATTTTAAGAGTTTTAAATTAGTTTAAATGATCTTGATGACCTGGAGAAATAATCTGGAAAACCTAGTATACAGTTTTGTGAGGAAAACATCTTCTGCCTCTAGCTCTCAATCACCAGCTGTCTGTGAGCTGGACAGCAGCATTGCAGGGAAGAATCTGGAGGCTGCAGAGCGTCCCAGGCTAAAAGCTTCATGCAAAGCTGCTGCAAAACAGAGAAACTCCTCAGTAGAACGTTGCCACAGACCAGTGGGCAAACAGGGTCACACTGCCTCAGCTCAGCTGTGTCCCCACTCTCAGAGCCAGTGCCAGCCAGAGGAGTGCCTCTGAGTGGGCTGCTGGGCTGGGGGCAGCCTCTGAACCCATTCTGGGGCCTCTTGAGAGCAAAGTCTCTACTTTCAAGAGAGACCGAAGCTCTGCTGGGTGCCTAGACATTAGCAATAGTAGACAAGCCAACTTCCAATACACCAGTGGAGGTTTGCTTCCTGAAGGCAGCAGTTCAGGTGCTCCAGAGCCCTAGGCTCAGCTTAAGCACTAATTCAGTCTCAAGGGTAAAAGCAGCCTCTCATTTATACTTTTGAGTCCACAGTCTCATTAACACTGAGATTCATTAAAATCTCCTTCTTTTCTGCCCTTCCACCACCACGAAATCTCAAGGCTGAGGTGGACCTGTCATGATAGAGATTGTTCATGACACTGTTGCTCAAAGGCCTCCTTTATACCATAGCAGTTTTCTCTGCCTCTTTTTCTCTGAGGTGACTTCCAGGATGTATTAGGGTGTCTCTGTCATGTATTTGGGATGGGGTCTTTTTAAGCCATCTGCCACCTCTCAACATCTTCAGCAAAAATGAGAGTTCTTTGCTGCGTGGTTGATCTCTGAGATTTGAGATTTCTATTACCCTTAGCCTGACTCTTATCTGAGCTGAAGAGGAGATAAGACTACTTCTTTGTTTGGAAGAGATGAACAAAAGTGTTTGTCTCCTTTCTTCATCTCCAGGATGAACTGGCACACCTGAAGCAATAAGTAAGGAGCATACTGCTGAGTAATGAACACAAAAATATTGTATCATCACAGCTGAATAAACAGTAGTATTGGCAAAATCTGTCTCCTTTGTTCCATATGAGGGCCAAGAGAGGACTCAGCTGGAAGATCATGTCCTGGTGCTTTAATTAAGGGAGGATGTTGAACAGCTGGAGAGTCAGAGGACAGAACTTGGGGTGACCAGAAGTCTAGAAAATATGGCTCATGATGAAAAGCCAAAGGAATTTGCATAACTTGGTTTAGAAAAGAGACAATAGAGGGGGTGGCCCATCAATGAACTTGAAATATTTTAAAAATAGACAAGAAGAGAAAGGGACTGAATGTTTTTTGCGCCCATTATGGGTGGAAAATAAGTGAAATTACAGGAAGGGGGATCCAGATGAAACATCTGTAAATTTTCGTTGTATAGTCAATTGATGAAACCGGTTTTCTTTGGAGGAACTGGCATCTCCATGAGTGCAGACAGGCATGGGTGTAGCTAATTCTGACTTCAGGAACAGGAGCGGACTGGATGGCTTCTCCTCTCCAACCTAGTTTTCTGTTCTTCTGTGAATGTTGTCCAGTGGCTGACAATGACTTAATCCTCACTGATTCCCAAATGATGCTGCAGATAGCAGGATTACTCCCACTGCAAGTAGAAGCTATCAGGACTTTTTCCAGCTGACAAAATGGAAAGGGAACATCAAGAGCAGAGCACTGTTTGACTCAGACAGGGGCAGGTCCGAGGTACCTCTTGTTTCTGTTTTTAATGTGCTCTGTGAATCTGAGCAAGCTACTGCTTTCACTGCTAGGACCATGGAACTTTAAAAGCAAGGCAAAGAAGGAAGGCCACAGCTACAGAAGCCTAGCTGGCCCAGCAGGCCAGGTAAGGCTAGGGACAAAATAATCCACAGCTAAACCTACATTTATCATTATATATGTCAGGGTATATCATGATTAATGTAATTTCCAGCTGCCTCTGACTCCCTGGCTTCAAGAGGGACAACTGTCCATGGAAAACAAGGGGAAAACCCCAAGCTGAGTCTTGTCTGAGCTCCTCTGCTGCTCCACCCTGTGTGAGCTCAGTGTCTTTGGAGACAGCTTTGGCAGCAGCTGGTGAGAACCAAAGGGTGTTCTGGGAAACAGCTTCCACAGACCTTCCTCCCCAAGTCTGTTCTTGCTCACACTTTACACCAACTTTTCATAAGGGCTATAAGTTGCACTTATCTGTGGAGTTCTTTGCCTGACAGCAGTCTTAGATAGGTACCTGAAGGGTGCTGTATGTTTTCATACTGAGAATATACAGTCAGTGTCCTCCAGCATTTCCCAGCAATAGTTCAATGACTCTGCATCTGCTCTCTGAAATCCATTTTTTAAAATGTTTTGTTATGGTCTCCTCAACCTGTGACTGCTTGCACACACCCTCCCTGATATCTGCAGGTCATCCCTCCTCACATGACCCACCTGGGTCTCCTACATCAAACACTGATGTGGTCTTTCCTCCCAGCCTGTTGGACTTATCCAAGCATTGCTGGTGTCACAGTTTACAGCTCCAGCTCTTTTATGGAGAGAGGTAACCAGGGGAAAAGATTGCATTATCTTTCTTCAGTGCCACAAAGCACTCCAGATCTTCCTCATTTGAAGAAATACAGAGGAACAGACTTCCACAGTAGGACACAGAAGCAGGCTCCTGAATTCTTCTGGGTTTTGTTGGGGGGGGGGGGGGGAAGGAGGAATGAAAAAGGAAATTGTAAGGGTGAGAGGAAAGAGGATACCACAAAAAATTCAGATGAATGCTGAGCATAAATCAAGTTCTCTTCTGGTTTTTGGAGGCAGAGGTTTTTTGCAGAAAGAGCAGCCAAATTCTTGGTAGTCTCCTAGAACACTAGAAAAGTGTGTCACAGTCCATCCCCTTCTGCCTCTTACCCAAATTTATCCCCTTCTCTTGATCCTTTTATCCCTCTGCCACTCTGCCATCCCAGGACATCCCTGTCTGTTTTGTTCCCACCTGCTCTGTCTCTGGCCTTGCTGCCTCTGCATATCCCTCCCTGCCTGTCCCTGGATGCTGTCCTGTAGGTCCTGTTTTGAGCCATTATTTTTCTCCTCCTCCTCCTCCTTCCCTTCAGTGCTGTTTAAGGCTGCATCCAGCTCTGGGTGGCACAGGGTGAGGGAGAGCAGGGCACAGCCAATTCTCTGCCCTCTGCTCGTACTTGGGGCTGAGCTCCTGCGGCACCAGCACGCTCTGCACCAGGCAAGTCTTCAGCAAAGACAACATCTGGATTTCAGACAAGCTCTGCAGGCCATGTGCAAGTGGAAAGCAGTGATTTACAGCTAGGTCAGATCTGACAGGATTTTCATATGGCCACCAAGTACAGGCTGATGTCTCCAGGGATCAACCCCCGCTAATTTCAAGCCCCTGCATGAAGCACTGAACTGCAGTGAAACCACTGCAAGATATTTTCAGCACGGGCCAACCATATTTTTCACTAACCTCATTCTTGGAAGTTGCTGACCAACTTTCAGTGAAATGTTCTCAAAATAAAAATTCAGCCCAACACAGAACAAGGGTGGAAAATTTCAGCCTAGAATGATTAAAATATGAAAAAATTAAAAGCAACTGAAAAAACAGATCTTATAATCAAAACTGCTAGGCAACATTAAATATAAGATTTGTTGCCCTCTCCACCTGTAACAGAGGGATGGCTATTTAAGCATTCAATTTGGGAAAAGCTTTCTTGCATAACTGACCTTCTGCACTTGAGGCATATGCCCAAGAAAGACATCTGATAAGGAGAAACAGTGGTGACTGTATGCAAACTGTTATGCGATCTGAATTATTTACATTGCTTGGAGTTCACCAGATTCTTCACCTAAGTGTTTTAAAGTCACTGAGCACTAGTGGAGCACTAGTGGATGCATCAGGGAGAGAGATGTCAGCTTGACCCACCGTGATTTGCCATCTGTGAAAAGCAAACAAATGCAACCAGCTGGAGGAAGGAGCATTGTGACTGCAATAGGAACTGGAGCACTGATTTACAGAGGATCTTTGTGTTGGACTCATGAACCTTTGACTGTGTTAGCACTGAAAAGTAAGCAGCTGCAAAAGCCCAGCTACACAGATCTGTGCAAAAATCAAGCTTTGCCTGTTGACTGCTTGACAAAATTCTACCTGCAAGGATGGACCAGATGTGTGTAATTATTTCTATACTATTTTCTTTAGTTTTTAAAAGAAGACAGCTAGGTTTCCAGCAAAGTTTTCAGAGAGTCTTTGTAAGGTTTTTGCTATGCTCCAATGAAAAGGCTCTGGGATTTTAAAATTTTCCACTTTTTTTCAAGTATATACAGGGGTTATAATAAAAGGTATTATCTCTGTGGCAAATTCTGATTTCCTCAGAATACAGCTTCACAGCTAAATCAGGAGTATTACTGCTATCAGAGAAACTACCACTTTTGGAACAACAAATCACCGCTACTTTGAATTGAGTCCATTGCTGAAAGAAGCAAATATATCTAGATGCAAAGTACAGCCTCTTAAAAGCCACAGCATAAACACAGAGATTTTCCCCCTTTTCTGATCCAAAATACAGTAGTCACAGACTATTTTTAATTCATGTAAAATTATGATAATCATGAAAGCATAAACTCTATGGTTTGCTGAATTGGCTGCAATGTGCTTCCCTAAAGTAGGGAAGTACTGAGATCAGCATAATGAGAAATATGACAGAGGACCCTGCAGATGACTCGTAGGCTGAACCAAAGATCATGCCAGACCAGATGTAGCTACATTTATTGCTGTGCTGTGCACCAGAAAATGTTAAAAATAAGGCACAGGGAGTGAAGATTTCCAAACACATTAGCAGTGCTCTGGTGATGTGATTGTAGCAGTTTTAAGGCCATAGTGCCTTGCAGTGCAGGCCAGCAAGTACTGCACTCTTGTTACTGCTTTTACCAACCTAGATATTGAAATATATGACCCAAACCTGACATCTAGTGGAGGAAGAACGAGGGCAAGATTTTCTTTGCCTTCCCAGGCATGCCCTGGGCTGTGAGCACACACTTTGCTCTTTTCAGAAGAGACCTGAAGGCCGTCTGCCCTATGGCTTGTGCTGGGCAGGGAAGCAAACCAAGGAGCTTGTGGGCATTTCAGCTAATTGTGCACACCTTGTCTAGCTTATGACACCTTTACCCACAGCTATCCATGCCAGAAGCCAGTTCCACAGTGCTGTCAGCAGATAACGAGCTCTGAAGGCTGAATTTAAAGTTTCAAAAGATAGTAGTAGAGCCAACCATGACTGGTTGAATTTAGGCAGGATCTTGTGAATGCATCTAACAGGAAGAAGAGGTGTTCACTACAGCTGCACAGATGGTGTCAGTGACCTTCAATTTCTGCTGTCACAAATGTCAGGTCTGCTCTCCTGGACCAGACCAGACAGTTCAATGCTAGCCCGTGAGGCTGCAGCTCTGTTTAGCTTCCAGCTTTTCCCACCACAGTAGTTCATTCACTCTCCCATCTGGGTTGCTTGAGCTGGGAGGCCAACAATACTTTGGGAAAGTTTTAACAAGTTTCTGACTTGTCCTCTGCACCTGCCACTGTAATATCTCATTTCTCAGTTAGCAAAAAATCAAAACTTCAGGCTCTCATACTTGCACAGAAATATTGAAAGCATGAACCCTAAAGGCTAAAAGAATCTAAAAGCCAAATAAAACTGTCCAGTGTTTATTTTTCACATCTTAGAAATTTAAATCAATATAATAAATTGTTAGAAATTTAATAAATTAATAGAAATTTAAATCAATATCATTTTGTTACCTCTGTCCTGATGAGACCACTTACAGGCCCTTAAAATTGGCGGAAGAGAAAGGGTATTTTAGTTGTTTATACACTGCAGGGAGCAAAAAACATCTCCCGCATGCTAGTAAATTATCCAGGTTTTGTAGCTGGGAGTTGTAACTACTCACACTGTCTGTGAAGCATCATTTTGGGAGGATGAACCAACGAGTTACCAACAGTTTAGAGATTCATTAAACCCCCTGAAATACTGTTGCTTGATTAAGTGAGTGCAGAGCCATCAGCCACTGCCCAAGAGTTCAGCTACAGGGCTCTGAGCTGAAGCAATCACAATGCTGACAAGGTGATGCATTTTTTAGGAGGGATTTTTAATCTCCTGATGGCAAAACAAAGTTAGTGTTATACAAACAGTACAAAGTTTACCACAGGATTGAGCTTTAATCTCTGGTGGTTGCTTATTGACTGCAGAAGCCACTCAGTGAAAAGACCTCAAAATCCTGTTTGCAGGCAAACTTGAAGGAGAGGCTCTCACCCCCTGCAGCTTTCCCTGAAATCCAAAGTAAGTCTGAACTGGGGTTGTTTAAAATTCCTGTTTATTCTGCCATGAGAGGACTTGGTTTATCTTATCTTTCTTGATGATGTTGACCTTTCGAAAAGTTAGAAAAGCAGAAGTTGTGATAGATGGTTTAAAGAATGTCACAGTACATTTATGAAGACTTGCGCTATCAGCATGATTCTCAAAGTCAGAGAAAGCAGGCTTGGGATACTTGCACCCCCTCCTACCTGATGCCTGTCAGAGCAGACAGAACAATACTAAAGAAATCAGTTGCATTTCTTCTTCTTCTTCCAATGAGTTCCTCATCCTGGGCTCTTTACTAGCAGAGAATTGTGAGTGCTAATTCTCAAATGCAAACACGGGTACTTCAGTCAGTGAGAAGCAGGGTGCCTGCAGTTTGACAGGTTGTGTCTGTGTACAGAACCTGTGTCTTTATCTGTGCCAAAAGTGACCAACACAGGACATGTGGGGCTGATTTGGGTGAAGATTGCAACCCTTGCTAATCTGGGGTGGGAGGTTAATCCTGAAAATTAGGATACTTACTTCTTCCTGTATGTTTTTTAGAGAAGTTAGACCGAGCCACAGCTGTTTTAAAATTTCATGTTTCCACATATCTTGCTAAATACAGGACTGCAGAAGTAATTGCAACAAACAATTTAGAAAATTGACTTTGTCTGTGTTTTGTACATGTTTCTGCACACACGGGCATGGTTTGCTAAAACATTCATTTGCACAGCTTTCAGTTCTTGCTTCTTCAAAAGTATGTAAGTGCAGGCATTTTCTGGGCAGCATTTATGTTGGTTTGATTAGACATCTGGGTCACACAACTTCACTTCCATTCCCTGAAAGGCTGAGGTTAGTTCTCAGAAATATGTTTCATATTGTGGAATTTGTTTTTTGCTAGTGTTTTCTTATGGTTTGTCCAAATTCTGTATATTCCTTTTATAGTATGTATCAGTGCTCCAGCATGTAATGCAAACACCCAGAAAGTATTTGTTCCAGAAGAGAAAGGAAGATCTGTAGAAAATTGTTTGTTTTTTCCACAGCACTGGCCTCTACAGTGATTTACTCTCAGGGTCTGGACATAGTTTTACAGTGTGTTCATTCTGGAGCAGGTTACATGTAGACTCTGTATTTACTTGTTTCCAGATTTCATGATCTTGAATTCCATCCCTGTGCTCCATAACTAATTGTTCAGTCACAGTGCCGTCCTTAGGGGTAATCTGACAAATTATGTTCTGGGACAACCTTTGAGCAGAATTAGTGGAACAAATAATGCAGCTTGTTTTAAGATGGAACTTATGACAGAATTACACAATTGAAATAGCAGAGGACCTAAAATGTCCTCTTCAGGCTGCTGTTTAAAACAGAATGAAGAGAGGCACAGAGATGCAAGCTTCCTCCTGCTCTCATGGCTGCATCTGCAAGTTTTCCTCGTACTAGGGTAGAGGATTCATAGACCAATGTGCAAGACAGACTGAAAACTCAGCAGCTCTTCTATAAAACAGGTGGCTCCAAGTTTTGCCTTCAGTGACATTAGAACCCCTGGAAGAGTGAATGACAGTTCAGGGATCTAATTTCTGCTCCATGTCATTCTTTTCTTCAAGGTTCCCTACACCTCTCTCAGCAATGTCGATGGTGTGTCTTTCTGACTTCGAAGCTTATGCTAAGAAGTATTTGCCCAAGATTGCTTGGGATTATTTTGCAGCTGGAGCAGACGACTGTACCACACGAGATGAAAATATCCTGGCATATAAAAGGTAATGTGAGAAGGGAATGAAGGGAGTCGTACTGGGACCTTTTAAACTGGTTTTGAGCAAGTATTTGGACTTGACAAGCAAAGGAACCTAAAACCTTGTCCTTTCCAGGGGGTCTCCAAGCTAAATGCAAAACCTGAGTGATGTGCACTGTGTGCTCTGATGCCAGACTGAGTATGACACGGGTTGTATGAGGCTTTAGGGATGCTGAGGTTATAGGCAGGTGCTAGGGTAGGGTAGGGTAGGGTAGAGTACAGTGTGCTATGGAGTGTGTGGCATTACAGGAAAGGGGATGAGCAGCTCTAATAGAATGAGTTGCAACAGGGAGCTCTTGGTGAACAGCAGGAAGCCTATGTGCAAGCAGGGTGGGATTTGGGGAACATGCTGCAGAACCAGAGGGCAGGCACACTGAACAGAGAGGACAGACACATGGATGGTGAGGTGGAAGGACCCAGCCTGCCTGCAAGTAAAAGGAATCTGGGGGAGGACAGTGGGAGAACAAGACACAGTGACCTGAGGCAGGAGATGCAGAAATTATGTGGTAAACGAAGACCTGGTTTCCATGAAATTTCAGAAAACTCACTGAACATCTGCTATCCTGAAAGCAGATGTGGAGAATACATTTTTTGCCTTACAGAATTCATTTCCGGCCACGTATGCTGCGGGATGTATCCGTGATGGACATCAGGACTAAAATCCTGGGTTCTGAAATCAGCTTTCCTGTAGGAATTGCCCCTACAGGCTTCCACCAGCTAGCATGGCCTGATGGAGAGAAAAGCACAGCCAGAGGTACTCTTCTGCTCTGGTGCTGTGTAGCACCAAAAGGGGGTTGTAGAAAAGCCTCAAGAAGCTGTTAGGAGGACTCGAAGTGTGACTGAGAAAAATTTTCAGTCTTGAGGGGGCAAACTCCATTCCCACTTTCTGACAGCCTGCATAGGAAGCTGTATAGATGGTGCCCTTCTTCTCCAGCTACCAACATTAAAAATCAGCCCCATGGAGTCTGCTGCAAACCGAAGAAGAGGGCAGTGAACACATTTCTGACTCATACCAAAAACCACATAAGGTTTTCAGTCAAAGGGGCTCTAGATGGGTTGTAGAAGAGGTGGATGGGACTCAGACTGTGAATTCCTTGTTACTGGTTAAGAAATATCTCCCTTGGACAAAAAGATATCCCACAAATCCCGTGGAGAGTTTGGAGACCTGACCCTTAGAAATGTTTTTTCTTCTGTGTACACTGAGTAGATCTAACAGTACATCCCTGAGAGGACTCAGTAATAAAGATAAAATTCATGCTTTTTTAAAAATGCAGATGCAAAATGAAAGCACAGCTTGGTTAATTAGCTCTCCCTTTTCTGCTTTCTTAACCATGGACTAACAAGAGTGCAGGGTAAATACAGTCATTGTTAATCCTGGGGCATAGCTGCCCTGTGCTTTGTAGGATGCACATGAAATCAGGAGTTGGGGTGGTCTCTGCAAACAGTGCATGGTTTTGTGTCTGATGCCTGGCAAGGCCCTTCAGATGCCTTTGTTTCTGACTCCTTCCCAATGCCCCCCCAGCGGCCAGAGCAATGGACACCTGCTACATCGCCAGCACCTACTCCACCTGCTCGCTGGAGGAGATCTCCGCGGCTGCGCCCGGCGGCCTCCGCTGGTTCCAGCTCTACATCCACCGCAACAGGGCAGCTTCCCAGCAGCTGGTCCGGCGGGCAGAGGCCTTGGGCTTCCAGGCCCTCGTCCTCACCGCCGACCTGCCCTACACGGGCAAGAGACGCGACGATGTCCGCAATGGCTTCCGCCTTCCTCCCCACATGAAAGTGAAGAACTTGGAAGGAGCCTTTGAGGTTTGTAAAATGAGCCCGTCCTTTCATTCACTGCACTGGCATGTACCACATGAGAGAAAAACCACTGGGTAACTGCTGCCCTGGCATTTGCTGTACTGGGGTGTATCTCCTCCCCTGCTGCTTCTGCAGCATCCTGGCTTGACCTCCTGCCGGACTGGGTTCTGTCTTCAAAATCCCCACCCAGCTGCCTCAGAGACACTGATCTCCACCCCCATTGTAATTATTCTCCTCCAGAGACATGTGACATTTCTGGAGCTGATGAACATGTCTGTTGGCAAGTTTGATTAATCTGTTCTAGGGCAAGGGGAGACACCAAGGGACCTGTGTATTGTTGCAGCCTGGATGAGTTTTCCTTTTGCTGTTTCACTGTGGCTGTAGGGAGATGACTGCTCTGAGTATGGACTGCCACCCAACAGCTTGGATCCTTCAGTCACCTGGAATGACATCTACTGGCTGCGGAGCCTGACACGCCTGCCCATCATCATCAAAGGCATCTTAACAAGAGAAGATGCAGAGCTGGCAGTGAAACATGGAGTTCAGGGAATTATTGTGTCCAACCATGGTGGAAGGCAACTGGATGAAGGACCTGCCACTGTAAGTGAGAAGGGATAAAAATGGATCTCCCACATTTTCCCCATTTAAGGTCTGCACGTTTGCATTAACCTGGGTGTCTCTATGCCCAGGTTTGTGTGTACCCTTCTGGTGGGCTTGAGTTTATCCAGTGGCCATGGATGTGTACAGATATACTTTACCTTTAAACTGGTGAGATCCATGCCTTGGTATGGGGGCTATCCACTGAAGTAATTCCTCAGCTTCTTGGGAGGGTTCTGTATGTACCACAGAACCCACTTAAGTGCAGGTAAACTCCTGGCCTAAGCCAGGGAGAGTTCCTGCCTGTGCCTCCATGAGCTGGTGCAGCACACTCAAACTCTTTGCGCACTGCAGCAAAAAGAAAACAAAGCTCTGGAACCAAAATTGTACAAATGAGAGCATAATGTATTCTCATTGTTCACATCTGTCAAAACATGCAAAACAATGCAGCTAGATTTAGTGAGAGGTCTGCCTGCGTATTTACAGGCTCAAGTCTAAACAGGAATTTATTGACTTACACAAGCCAGAAAAAGGACAACTTATCTGGAGAAAAATTCTCCTGCTTTTAAATTTGTACAAAGAAACCATGCATTGTTTAGACATGTGTGTATTTCACTGGATTAATTTGGCTTCTGTCAGTTTTTCCAATTGCTCTTATTTTACAGTTCTGCATTGCACAGTATCTTACGAACTTTCTTTTCTCGGCTTTCTTTTGTTAAATAAAAATAGGTACCAGGGAATTCTCTTCTATTCTGC
This sequence comes from Melozone crissalis, assembly GCF_028551555.1. NCBI lineage: Eukaryota > Metazoa > Chordata > Aves > Passeriformes > Passerellidae > Melozone > Melozone crissalis. The sequence goes on along the minus strand of NW_026535786.1, from coordinate 13,785,599 downwards.
GTCAAGGATGACAATAATGAATAAAAAAAAATTTAATAAGCTCAATGCTAAAGGCATAATAACAGAAGTGGCATCCACATTAAACTGTTCTTCTACCTTAAAAGTTGTTTTACATACACAGACAAGGCAGTAGATACCTAGTTGGGCTCTGCTATTTTTCTAGTGCCAAGCTTGACTCTTGCTGAGTTAGTCCTAGAAAATTTCAGCCTGAAGGTTCTCAGTTTGAAATTCAGAAAAAAAAAACTAAAGGAAGGCAAAAAGGTATAAGACACTGCAGAAAAGAGCCTTTTGGGTTTGCTCTGAAGGAGAGTTAATTATGTCCAGTGCCTTTTGCTGCCCCTGGCTATACTGCCTTTGGGGGCAGAGCCAGCATCTCTGCGTGGTGCTGCCCTGCAATAACATCTGAGGCTTACACCATGCTAAACTCTTCAGAAAAGACCTTAGGGAACATGGAGACCTAACCTGGAGGAAATTGTTGACTGTACTACATAGCAAATTAAGCCCTTCACAGATGCTTTAGAGGGAGGCACTCAACAAGTGGTCACCAGGATTAAGCTGAAATGTAAGCTTAGGTAGTTTGAGCAGTAGAAGTCTGGCATCAGCCTTTCTTGCAAACAGCTGTATTATTCATCATTGTCTCAAATAAAAGTAAAATGTTGATGACAGTTTTTCCATTGAAATTTATATTTAAAATCTTTCCTAAATCTACTGAAAATGTTACTTTTTCACTAATCAAAAGTGATAGCAAAGAATATTAGTATAAGCAAAGCACTGAAAAATGGCATTAAGTGTCTGGAAAGCAGAGCAGGGAGCTGCATGTTTGTTATTCTGCAGCTCCTGGTGCTGTGCTATTTGTGATGCATTGTCACATTTCATTTCGAGAAGGTATCCCACTAAAGCACTGCCTCCCTGCCTGTCTCTTTGGAATATGTCCTCCTTCTCTGGGAATCAAAAGCTGCCCTCAAGGTAAGACTGGCTTCTTCTTGCAGATTGATGCCCTGGTTGAGGTTGTGGAGGCAGTTCAGGGCAGAGTGGAAGTTTATGTCGATGGAGGGATACGAAAAGGCAGCGACGTGCTAAAAGCTCTGGCACTGGGGGCAAAATGTGTCTTTATTGGAAGACCAGCTTTGTGGGGCCTGGCTTACAAGGTGAGTAAGGAGCTCTGGGTCCATATGCCTGCTTCTCACACTCTCCAGCAGTCCTGCAACTGAAGTCACACAGTTGTCACTGGTGGAGAATATATTTTTTAATTTTATTTTGCTGAATTTGAAGTGGAATCACCCCAAATTGAATGAAACCCTGACATTTCCTCTGATTTAAAAATACCACTGAATTTGACAATTTCCTGGGATTTTGAACAATGGGATTTTGAAGGTGATAGCATTGTTTTGTGGGACCTGATTTCTTGAAGTTGCAGTTTGGTCCTAAAATACTTTAGGACTCAGTGCTTTTGAAAACTGGAGCTGGCTTATTTGCCAGAAAGATTAGTCTGACAATTTTATTTGCTTTCAGCAAATAGTTGGGAACAATACATGGTTTTAGTAGAACAGTTTCACAGCAGTGCTATGAATTCTTCAGAAATACATATAGAGCTCCATCCCATGGATGGCTGAAACATTTTGGACCAGGCTGAGCAAAACTGTATCCTGGAAAACTGTATCCACAGTTTTCCACTGTCGCCTGGGTTTCCACTGCTATTTCAGTTCCAGCTTTGCTGCTTCTCAACTCCAGGCATATTTCTATGGTCCAGAGTCATGCAGTCTGATGCAGGAGGTAAACTTAATATAATTAAAATTCAAATAGTATTATTATACTAGATGGGGGTTTTTGTTAATTTTTTGCTTTTTACACTCTGGATGGAGTCTTCCAAAACTTTTCTCTAGAAGAAAAGATACTTTTTTTGTGTGGTCTAGACACATTTCCTTTCTCTTAAATGGCACTCTTGTCCAGTGGTGTGATTGCTGTGGATTCCAGTAGCAAGGCTTTGATCAAGAAGTCACCTGAATCTCCTGAAAAAACCTGTAAGTGTTGGCAGTACTGTTTTTTTGGCCAGTAAATATCAACAAAGGGCCTAAGATGAAAAAGGTGTTCCTGTGAGTTGCCTGCACTTTCTCCACAATGGCAACAGAAAGGAGATGAGATTTTGGGGGGTTCAATTGTGCTTTGATGTTGTATTCCATAGAGAATTCCTAAAGATGTATCTCAGTGGCATTACCAAAGCACACAACAGAGGAAGGGCATAAGCAAGTGCCAACATTGACTGCACCCAAAGCATTCATTATTGCAAGACATAAAAAGAAAATTCAAGAGAAAAAAAATTAATCCCCAGTATTTCATAGGAAGATCAAAATCTTCTATGCATTTTTTTGGCTTTTGAGCTTCTTGGTGTCACTTACACAAAGGAAAACACATAGTGTATTATTTTTAAAGATTCAGTCTGCTAATTGATTGAACTACAGTTTCTGGAGTGGTAACATATATAAAACTCATTACTTTGTTAAAACCTGTCAGCATTGTAAGGCTTGACATTTTAAATAGCAAGCCCATTAGTGGGGGAAAACTGAAAGCTAAAAAAAAGAACCAGCTACAAAATGTCAGAAGTGAAAAACAGCTTTGTTTTCTTTCCCTGTTCAGATGTATCCCAAAAGGAAAAGCATCTAAATTAATCTGTGATGAACTGAGCACATCCATCACATCATTTTAATCATTCATCTGCATGAGAGACTGGAATTGGCACGGATTTAAGGGACTATCCCAGCTCTCAGGGTGCAGGCATCCTGCAGCACTGCTCTGTGCCAGGGCTCCTTTTACCCTGACTGCTTTCTCTGTTGGTGCAGGGTGAAGAAGGGCTTCAGGATGTCTTGAGAATCCTTCAGGATGAGTTTCGCTTGTCTATGGCCTTAGCTGGTAAGCATTTTGTTTGTGATGGGTGTTACAGATGTTTCTGCATGCAAGCCCTGTAAAATCAGGAGTGTGATGGATAGGTGACAAAAAGGGAATCCACAGGAGCTGTGATGATTCTAGCTGCTGTACTTGAGATTCTCTGCTTCCTCTGAAACCACTTGGCATTCCAGGTGTCACAGCAATGAAGTTTGCATGGAGGGAGTAGGTTAGAGCAGCTTTGTGACCCAAGTAAACAGATGCAAAACTCCGAAGTACAGCCGAGCAAAACTTGGAATTTCTGTTCTCCTGGGAATGACAGCAGCAGTTTTTCAGTATTTAGTGTTTATCAAGGTGAAATGCAACTGATCTTTTTTCTGTGTGAAGAGCTCATTAAAAATGGATGCAGAATTTTTCTTTCTGTGTGTTAGAGAATATGGTCTGGAGGTGATTACACATATTTTAAAAGCTTTTGTGTCTCCTCCCTTTACTCTCACTCTGTTTTTCTCACTCCTGCTCCCAGCTGTAGCTGCCCTGTTTGAGCCTCTCATCAAACAGCAAATTTGCAGAGCCCAGTGCAAGCTCCAGTTTTACTCTTGGACAAGAGGGTTTCGGCACTGGAACAGGCTCCCCAGGGCAGTGGTCAAAGCACCAAGCCTGACAGAGTTCCAGAAGCATTTGGACAGTGCTCTCAGGCACATGGTGTTATCCTTGGGGTGTCCTTTGCAGGGCCAGGAGTTGGACAGGATGATCCTTATGGGTTCCTTCCAGAGCAGGATATTCTATATATTATGACATGTAGAACTCAAGTGGATAGCAACACTGACTGGGAGACTGAAGCTGAAATCCCTCTGGCCATAGTGTGGTTTTATGGGTTACTTTTTCAACTAGTAAAGATTCCTGGGTTTTTTCCCCAGCAGACTTTTACAGTTCATGTAAAAGGGCACAGGATTCAGCAAGGTTGGGATCCTTTTGCTGAGGCTGTGAAATTCATTGAATGATACAATCTTTTAGGTTGGAAAAAACATTTTTAGATCATCAAGTCCAACTGCTGACCCAACACAGCCAATTCCACCATGAAACCATGTCCCTTAATGCCATATCTACGTGTCTTTTAAACACATTCGGAGCTGGTGACTCAACCACTTCCTTGGCAGCCTATTCCAGTGCTCGATAACAATTTCTGTGAAGAACTTCTTCCTAATATCCAATTTAAACCTCGCCTGAGCAGAGGATTCAAGGTGCAGCCTCATCAGTGCCCTGCACAGGGGACAATCACTGGCCTGGTCCTGCTGCCCACACCATTGCTGACACAGGCCAGGATGCCTGTACCACACCTGGGTACACAGCTGGCTCATGTTCAGTCAGCTATCAATCAGCATCCCTATTCCACCCATATTTGTCCAAATTAAATGGCAATGCAAATCTTCACCTCTGGCCATTTGGTGCACAGCAACCACTGTCTTTTCTCTGTGTTTTTCTGCTGACTTTACTGGATCAGGTTGCACCCTGCTGAGCTTCTTACAAAAAAATTTTTTTTCATGTTTCTGACTCTTCTTGTTGAGGGACTCCAGTGCTGAACCTCAAGGCTGATGATGCTGCTGAGGAGTGGAGATATTGAAGTACCAACCTATTTCAGCCTGGATCGTACAAGACTGGGGTTCAGAGCAGGGGGGCTCCCAAGCTTCACCCACAGACCTTTCCCTCTCACCAGTGTTTCATTTATTGCAGGCTGTGCCAGCGTCTCAGAGATTGGCCAGCACCTGGTTCAGTTCTCAAGGCTGTGATCAGTCTCCTGCCATGCCCACCAAACAGAGGCAGCTGAAGCTAAGGTCCCAGCCAGACTGAAGATGAAAAAGGAGGTGCAATAAGTATCTGATAAGGCCTTCTGGACACTTCTGAAGAGATGAGGAAAGGCTCTGTGTTAGCAAAGGCTGTTCTCTGCTTTTATTGAATGAATTCCATAACAGTTTGGGTAATTGTTACTTGTCTAAATGCATTTTCGTTAAACTGGCTGTTCCACAGCATTACCTATGTTGGGTCTTCCTCCAAAGTTCCTCTACACTGGAGAGCCAGACATGGAAAACCCTGTGCCTTGCTTTTTCCACTTGTCATGCCAAGTCTCACTGCAACCCAATCCACACGCCTCTCCTGCTCTGGGACTGTAAGTGTTGTGGCTGCTATCTTCCACAGACTTGGCTTTTCCTGGATGTATTTATAAAAGATGTAGAAGTGAGGTGAATCAGCTGCCAGGCACCCCAGCTGCCCTGTGCAAGTGGGGGCAGTTCTTGCCCACTGCTTCTAAATGCAAAGCAGGGAAGGGGTGGAGCAGAGTGCCACTTGTGGGGAAAGAGCCAGCTCATTTTTCCAGCGGTGCAGCCCCCTGCCTCCCCCTGCTTTGGAGCCAGCAGATTCCCTGATACCCATTTCCCTGGCACATGCAGTGGGAGTCATGCTACCAAAAGGTGACCTTTTGCATAAATCCCACTTTAAATCTGCCCAAAGAGGGCAGAAGGAAGAAGCTAACCCTGTTGGCTCTCTCTGTTTAGACTTTGGTTTTTCTCAGAGATAACAGTGTCTGCAGTGATCTTCCAGAGGCCTTCACATGGAGGACTTCCTCTCTGTTCCAGTAACAATAAACCTTGTCAGCAGACTGACAGCCCAGCAGATAAGACTTGGGAATTACAGCACATCACACACGTTGATGGATTTCAAGGATGTTCAAGAAGAGAATGAGACAACTGGGAGTGCTCAGTCCTGCGAAGGCTAAAGGCAGGGGGAGGAGGGATCACATCACTGCCTTTTACCACTCATTTGGAGAAGGTCCAGGCCAAATTCTTGGATGTGTGCAGTAAAAGGGTGAAAGGCAATGGGCACTAGTTGCAATGAGGAAAATTGCAGGCAGAAATCAGTGGGGAGAAAAACCACCATGAGTGCAGTGAGACACTGCAAAAGGGGTTTGTGAAACCTCCCTTGTCAGAGATATTCAGAGCTTGCCTGGGCAAGGTCCAAAGCAACCTCTCTGACACTGCTGTGAGAACAGGCTGGCACAGAGATCTCCCAAGGCTGCCTTTAATCTGAATTGTAGGAGGATGTCACAGAATCATAAAAAGAGCTGCACATGAGATCTGTACCTGCCATGCCACCGTGCTGCCATGACCAAGTACCTGGAGCTGCAGAGGCAGCACGTGTATCTCCGTGAAAGCCTGCAAGAAAGCATTTTGAGTGAAAAACAAAGATATTTGGTGAGTGAACTTAAAGTGAGAGGTCACTGGGTTCAATCAGGATACGAGCCTATTTAACAAACCCCGTTTTTCCAAGATATTGAAAGTTTTCTGTGATCTGAGTTAGGCCTAAGCCAATGCATACCAAAGTTTTACACCCTGTTGTCTGCACCCAGTTCTGCTTTACGTACTTGATGTCTCATACACTTTCAAGCAAGGTTAAATCTTACAAAAAAACTGTCCTCAAAGATTGTAAACATGCAGCTTCAGGACTAATCAAACACTGATGCTTCCCAGTATCCCTGGAGGATGGGACAGAGAATCAGCCTACCTACAAGGGTAGTTTATCTACAAAATGGATCCAAACATAAACATTTTTCTTTGGCATATAATGCAAATTTCTCCAGCCTTTAAATATATGAGTCACTCATCAATTTCACCTGAGGAAATAGAGTTCTTCCTAAAACTAAAGGGAAAAGGAGACTAAATGTTTGTTTCTAGATAATTGCCCAAATCATGTGCTGTCTAATATGGCAAAGACTACTGCAAGAAGCCTTTTTGATCGTGGAGATAATGTCAGAAATGTTTACAATCAGCTTCTCCGTTCTACTGGAATAATTTTGGTATTACTGAAATAGGAGAGATTTTCTTTGTCAGGTTTGAAGACACAGAAACACTGAGGCCTCTTAAGCTGGTTTTCTTCAGACCATGATAAAAGTGTCTTACAACTCTTCTCCACTATGAGAAGTTGTGTTTATTCAGAGTCCAATACAGGACAGATGTCCACAAGTCAATTATTTAAATATTTTCCCCCTCTTGTCAATATATAACTAGAAGAGAGGGAAATGTTTCCAGGAGGGAACAGTGCCTCCTACACTGAAGGGCAGAAGTTTTCCTTGAGTAAAACTACATTTCAAAGTCCAGCCTCTCTCCCAGAGCTGCCAGCATGCCAGCTTACAGACATACAGTGGTAGAGAAACACATTAGTTTTTCATGTGAGAAGAAACATAGAATTGAGTGAGAGAAAGAGAGAGAGAGAGAGAGAGAGAGAGAGAGAGTGTGTTTTGGTCATAATTACTCTATATTTTGAAATCAAAAGGTCCAGTGAAATAATGAGTATGCTTTTGCTGCTTTTGCTTTTCCCTGCTTCAGTTCTCATAGGTCTGGGCAACAGGCCAGACTTCAGAAACCCCTTTCCTGAATTAAAATTCTTTCTGGACAAATAGATCTGTTCTTTCTTTTTTACTTCTGGATACCCTGATTGATAGCGAAATCAGTTTACTTCATTCCATAATAATTAAACAGCATTGCCCTCTGTAAAAGTACCTTTTATCCTATAAAACTTCCATGCTCATTCCAATACCATGACACAGTTTTTTCCTAATGCTGCTGGGAATTTTCCCTTCACTATTTCTCTTTGTGTCTTCTCATCTCCCCTACACTCCCTCCCAATCCATTTTCCCCCTTGTGACAAGGCTAAGAAAATACATTCTCTGACACCTGCCAGTCATTGCCCCAAAGTATCTGTCACAGCAAAGCAGAGGAGCAGCTGTTCCTGGGCCAGTCTGGAATGGGACATGGGGCAATGAACATATACTAAGCTATCCACTTAGTCCACGTATAGCATTTCTCCAACACTCATCAAAATATACAAGCTCTGATTTTCTAAAATGATGCTCTTAGTAATGCAGTCCATTCTACAGCAAAATATCAGATTGTGGTGGCTTCATTTTACAGACACCAACATAGTTTAAAAATGTCTATGCCTTGACACAGCTTGGTAAACTTTTCAAACGCTGCCCAATTATGTTTTTATCTGCAAGTCCCCTACCTTCAGTGTGCAATAACTCTGAATTTCATCAAGTTGTTCCTGGTGGGGGGGTCTGGACTGTGGCCTTGCTGCTCCCTGGCACAGTTCTGGGGCGTGCAGCCCATTCCCGCATCTGCCTCCCTCTCCTTTGGGGAACACCAGAGCAAGTCCTGTCTGCTCAGGAGGAGCTGGTATGGCACTCAGCAGCCCCAACAGCAATATCAACACGAAACAAGAGGTGAAAATGTTGTCTCTAGATGAGATTGCAGAAGAACCAGGAGGTCTGAGCTGGAGTTGAGCAAATCTCTGCTGTCTGACCACTGACATTCACACACAGCAGTTCAGATGAAGGCTGCTATGCAGTGATGTATAAAATTCCCTCAAACTAAGCCAAGCATTTGTCTGAGTCGTACCTGAGAGGACAAAGCACAGCAGCAGTAAATCTCCCTGCAGTCCCCTATGAAGCACTCATATTCTCATACAAGCACTACCCTGCTAAGCTTGGTCATTCTGAAAGGCAAGCTTGGTGCACAAGAGTGTTTTGTATCCCAAGAGGCTACGTGGTGTTGTTTGGTCGTGTAATGCCTCTTCAAAGCATTTTATTTCCTTTTTGAAAGCAAAAAAGGAGCCCTATTACAGGGAATGCTACTTGGAGCAGCAGTATTTGGCCAGTTATTTTTCCTTGCAAAGTGCACAAAATTAATTTGCAGCAGCTTCTGATAAGAATATACAATGTCAAGGTCCTGAATGTGAAAAGCCAAGGAGAGAAGCACTGATAACAAATTTTTTAAAGCTCTGTTGGGGTAAGTAACAGATTTTCAAGGACTCTGGGACTGGAACAGTTGCCAAAACTTTGTCATCTGTGTCAGCTAGAAACCTTTCTCCTCCAACAGAAGTGGTTTTGCTTTTCTCCTGAGACTTGCAAGCCCAGTTTTGCTCTAAAAAAGTAACAGTGTGCGGATGCTTCTACAGCTTTTCTTCAGAACTCTCTTTAATGAGTGAACAAAACCCATGACAGAACAAAAAAAGGAGCGTAGCATGAAAGGAAACAAAGCATTTTTAGAGATCCATTCCAGCTATGCCCCAAAACAAGGATCCCTTCTCCAATGATTTCAGCCTAATTAATTGTGTTGCTGGGCTTCTTTGTAACTTCCTCGTCGCTCAAGGCAGCTCCCTATTTATCATCCTGCTTCAGCAGGGATGGCAGCCTATCCCTGTGTGAGAGAGAGAGAGAGAAAATACAGCTGCAGCCAGCATGTCCTGACAGACCCAGGAGGGCAGTGCTGCCATCAGGGGGTTCAGGCTATTGCCCTGCCCTGGTCTCACACTGCAAAACAGTTTTGCTGGAGGTGGAGTGAAATCCCAAGGAGAAACACCTGGGCATTTTCCCTGCGTGTTGGAGATGCAAAGCAGTAACAACACAGATCACTGCAGAGGCACAAACAGCCTTACTTTAAATAGCTACTCTTGCACAAGACATTTCCAGAGGTGAATCTTTCCCTCCTGCATCTTGGATTTAACTTGGATGGTACATTAAACAATTTCATCATTTCAAATGCCTGTAGTGTACTGAACAAATACAAAATCCCCAGGGTTCGTTTCTGATCTTGCACAGACAGAGTGACAAACCCACACTGTAATGGGGGAGCCCAGTATCCAGAAAATATACAGCAGCAGAATTCACTCCTCAAACAACCTTAAATAGCTTCTCCTCTATTCACATTTAATTTAAATCCTCCCTACATTCAATATTGGCACAATACTGGCGCTGTATTACACAAGCAAGTGCAGCTGAAGAGAATTATGAACATGAGGGTTTATTCTCTGGGGATTTAGGGATGCAGGACCACATCTAGGCTCAGACCTCACTGTATTCAGAGCCTTCCTCTCTGGTGGGAGTGGAGTGGAAGCATCACATTCTTTTGCAGCAAAGGAGGCACTCAAGAGGGAGGGGAGCAGAATGACTGAGGTGGTGCCCTGCAGGGTATAAATACAGGCAAATCTCCCCCACGGTCTGCTGAGTGCTAGGGAGGTGGAACCGAGACTCAAGGCAGACTTTTGTGGGGTTTGTTTGGCATTGAAGTCGATTTTGAGCATTTTCAGATTTGTTAATTGAATTGGTGGTTTGTAATGATTTGTTAGAATGTTTTCTTTGCACGGAAAAAATACATAGACTACCTCTGAATAGGATTAGCTAGCAAAAGTAAGGCATGCTTAAAAAATTTTTTTATGTAGGGATTAAAGTTTGTTTTTCAGTAGTCTCTCCTTCTGGTAACACCCTTTGATTGGCAGTGTTTCCAGAGGTTGATGTCATATGTTCCTTCCCTCAGGCAGGACGAGAACCGAGCTCAAGAGACGGCAAATCCACCACCGAGGAGGAACCCAGAGCAATGTCCCTGGCTGGGGTGAGCTGCCTGGTGACAGGGGCAGGAGGGTTTCTTGGCCAGAGGATTGTGTGCTTGCTGCTGGAAGAAGAGGAGGCTCCGGCCGAGATCCGGCTGCTGGACAAAGCCTTCAGCGCTGAGGCACTCGGCAGGTTTGACAGTAAGTGACATTCCTGGACTGTGCTGCAGCTGGGGGTGCTGCAGTCCCTCCTGGGCACCTGGGAAACCTTTACCTGTCATCTGAAACAGCTCTGCAGATAGAGGTTTCAGCTCAAGGAATCCTTGCTCTATCCCTTTCTCTATCTCCAGCACAGAAATCAGATGTAAAATGTGAAAACAAGAGGGTTTTTTGTCAGGCCCTGAGGCTTCTGTATACTGTTCATGCAGTAAACAGGCTGTCTTCAACCTGACTCCTCTTACAACAAAGCCCACTGAGCAAAATTAATGCAAAAATCTCACACTTCTTCTTGGGGAAAGGGAAAATTCAAGCATTGCTGTACTGGGTGGGAGGGCAGAGATATCCAGAGCATGCTGCGCTGGGCTCTGGTGTGCCAGACAGTGAAGGCAGTGAAAAAGTTGTGGGTGCAAATTCCAATGGTTTTCTTCAACCTGTGATTAATTTGATTAATAGTGATCTTCTGGCTGAGAGCTGTGGTGAGATATTTTTAAAACTGCTTCTGTTAATAACATTGTTGCAGTTTCCTGTTTACGCAAATGCTAAACAGAAGAGACAGAACCCATTTGCAAAGTGCAAGGCAGGATTCTTGAATGGATTGGAGACAGCACAAGGGAGCGGTGTGCCCAGTGTCAGAAACAGTCTGTGGCAGGGAAAGCAGCTCAGAGGGTTTTATTTTGAATGTCCTGTTTACTGAGATACACTGAGCACACTTATAAAAAGGCATCTAAGGGGCCTAAATTCAGTCAGGTTTGTAAGCCCTTACATTATATTTACTTAACAGTAACTTCCTCCATCACATTTTCAGTGCAAGACTCCTCTTCCTCTATGCAGGAAACTATATGGGAGCCCTTAAGGAATATCTCTGTATGATTTGCTGAAGAGCCCCAATCACTCTACAGAGCATTAAAGTGTCATCAAGGGACAGCAACAGTGCACAATACACCTGGTACAAATTGCACAAGCCTTTATCACTGTTTTACACAACTCTGCTCCATTTTACAGACTTCTTCTCCATTAAGTCTGACTCAGGATTTCTAAATGCCCCTGAGCCTTGCAGCAGCCCTTCCTGCTCTGGTTTCCACAGAGTTTCCACAGGAACAAACCCAAAACCTGCAGCTACAGTAGAGGCTGAAGCAGCAGGAGTGTGTGTGGTTTAGCACTGATGCAGCAGGGCAGAGGCATCTACATTGCTTTGGGCCAGAAGAGCTTTGTGGGGATAATGGAGCATCCTGGGGAGTGACAACCATTGTTTGTGTGGGCACAATGTTGGCTGGGCTGCAGCAAACGTTTTGATGTTTGGTTTTTTTGTTAATAGGCAAGCTCTGTGCCCTCTTTCCTTATCCTCCCTTCTTCCTCCACGGAGCACTGCCCACACACCCCCTCTCCTATTCTTTTAACATTCCTTCTGCCTACCTGAGCAGCACAGGAGGTAGGGAAAAATCAGTTACCAAAGCCTTTTCTTCCCCATAAATAGGTAGTAGGGACCATAGGCTGACATTACAGATGTGCTTAAACAGATTTGAACCCCTGCATTTTGACTGGGCAGCACCTCTGTCTGCATCAGCCCTTGTGGCTGCATCTCTTTTAGTGTCCTGCCAGTCCCAGTGCTCAGAGCTGCCCAAAATATTTCCCTGCTGCTCCCTTTCAAGCCCTTCTCTGTCTCACTGACTCCTATTCCAAGTGCTGGGCTGCTACAAAACCTGTGGGTGGGGCTGGAGTCTTCTGACCTGCATTATTTTTACTACAAGGACTTTTACTGGCTAGCAGATGTTATCTGGACTTCTGGAACAGCCAGGAGCAGAGCTGAGTGGGTTTCTTCCTCACTAATCTCTTGAGCACCTTGCACTTGCAATATCTGTGCAGAGTCAGGGCTGTGGGTAGTGAGACAGAGCAGTGTGTGCAATCACAGGTCCCTGTGCCAGAAGGCACTCAGGGGCACTCCCCTTTTGTCCACACAACTTTCCTGCTGAGAGCTTGCCCACCCCATCAGTCTGTATAGGACAGTGGCATTTCTGGTCTTCCACAGCCCCAGGGAGTCTGGGATGATCCAGTCAGTGTCCAGGGCTGTGAGCTGGAATCCACCTGGTTCCATTGTGTGGTTGAGAATGGACGTCACATTCAACATGGTTCTTTGGTTTCTTACCTCCCACCTCCCATGTCAGATTTATCTTTCTGCCCTTCCTGTGCTCCCACTTACACAATCCTTTTTTTTGTTGTTCACTATTGCATTGGCACTTCTGGAGAAATCAGAACTCCTCTGTTGTTCTCAAGTTTAGGGCAAATAGTCTGACTGTACTGCTGAGTCAAAAACTGCTCACAACAGGACACTGAATTTTATTGAGAAATCATAGCATTTTCAAGCAAAACCTACCCACAAGCAAGCAGGGAGATTACTTACAACTCAGAGGACACAGAAACCACTGGTGAAGAAGAACAAGTTTTCCCAGTGAGTAGGTACTTTGTCATAATCACTTTATGCAAAAAATGGAGAGCTGACTTGAATTTTTTCTGTTCCTCCCCCTCTGACCTACCCACAAGTGTTCTTTTGCTTCCTGGGCAATGGTTTGTCTAGATGGAAATCAAGAGCAGTTCTCTCTGCTGGCCATCCCTGACTGAAACCCCTGCCAGTCATTTCTTAACTCTCCTTTCTTCCAAGCTCACCTGTAGTTTTGTCTTCACCCAGAGCAAAACAAGATCAATCTGCTGATTCCTGACATGCAGCTGATGCTGCTAAATGGAGCAAGGCCCATATTGTACTTACCATGGCAACTTCTGCTGGCTAAAACAGAATAGAGGAGCAGATTTCCTGAGTCATATCATACACACACAAACTGCAAGCCCAAACAAGGCACAAAGCACCTAGACAGCAGACTTCTTGTGATCAGCTTTAAAAGGAACAGGCTTCTTCTGTACTTTTCCCAAAAGCTTTGATTTGCATGTGTAAAACTTCCATTTTCCTAACCCCTTCCTGGGCACTGTGATAACTTTGAAGGGGTCACATGTCGGAATTTATGTTGTGAAAACTATTTCTGTCTGTTCTTGGGATTATTACAACCCCGTAACGCCTTGTTCATGGAGAACATCAACCTAAGGGCAGTGCAGACACTAATATTTATTAGGGCAAATCTAACTTCCAGGAGCTTAAAAAAAGCCCAGCCCTAGTCTGACACTTTTGTATCCATGCAAGCAGAGATCAGAGTGAATCTTCTGGAGATGGAATCCTAGGAAATGAATGCAGTCTGTAAAAAAAAGGAGCAGAAGAGAGTGTGTGGCAATTACTGTGCTGGGAGGGCAGCAACTCTAGATTTAGTAACAGTTCAGCAAATGTTCCACAAACATTAAATCTCAGACCAACTGTCTGTGGTGGGAGAAAAAAAAGTCCCTTAAGCCTGTTGCATCAGAATAATTGTTAAATTGACACAGGATTACATTCTTAGCGTGCTACAGAGAAAATGAGATAAAACCATTTTAAAATATATCCCCACTCAGTTCCAGACCCAGCAGCTGTCTCTCTCAGTGTTTCTTATTACAGACATGGGATGAAATACTGCCTGCTTTGGAGCTGGTGACAAAGCACTGGGATACATGAGATTTCAGTCATGGCTGAAGCAAAAAGCTGTACAAATTAATCAGGTTCTTCTCTTATCTAAAAGGGGCATTTGATGATGCTGAAGAAGACAGAGGCTCTGCCTGTGCTGCAGTCCCTGCCCAGTGGCTGTGCCTGGGGAGCCATCTAGTGCAGCCACAGCAGAGGCTCCCAGGGGACTTGGTGATGGCACCAGCTCCTCACAGGCTGGGGTCATGCTGGGGAAGTCCCCTCCTGTCCCATGGCACTGCTGAGCCAGGCCAGCTGAGGCCCCTGCACAGCAGCACTGCCTTGGACTGGGCATCTTTTTCCAAGTGATTGTCTGGTGCTGACTCATTTTGTGTAGCTCTGGGCTGCAGAAAGAATCCTTCTGCCCAGCACAGGATGGCTCTGAGACCTAGAGCTCCTCTGGGGTCACACACTGCAGCTGCTGTGGAGGGACAGGGCTTAAAAAGCAGGATTTAATCAAGCCAGGCTGAGGTAGCTCAGGAGAACACTCTTGAGAGTTCAGGTATGAACCAGAAAGATGTGCAGGCTAAAAATTACCCACAGCACAGACACTGAAATGGAGCCAGAGCTGGAGCTGGAGGAGGCACTGTAGGTCCTGGCCAAGGTACAAGAAAAAGATGTCAGAATTGTATGTGATTTACTAGAAGAGCTGCAATACAGGCCAGGTAAAGGAACAGAAAGTAGGCATGAACACATCCCTGTGCTCACATGCCCTGGGTGGAGAGAGATCATTCATCAGCCTGAAGACAGGAACATGCAGTGCCTGTTCAGTGTTCTTGGGTTAACACATCCATAGCCAGCCAGCCACCAGAACATGCACAGCTAAAGCCACTCCTCTGTGAGCTTCAACACAGGCACAACTCAAGGAAGCTTGCTAGCAGGGGGAAAGATCTCTCTCTAAAAAATAAAATAGAAAGAAATACGTTGAATATTGGCTCCAGATCTATGGCAGGTAATGCAAAATAAACCTCTGCAGCACTGTAGTTAGCATTGACAATAGAGTCCTGGGGAGATGCCTTCTGTTTCACAGCCTTAAATATCCCTGCAGTTCCTGGACAGTCAGCACCTGCCAGGCAGGGTCAGCTCTTCACCAGCCTTCCAGAGCTCTTCTTAGGGTGCCTGTAAGGTCTTGTGCTCTGTTTTCTGCTGCCCCTGCAGAGTTCAAGGGGAAGACTGAGCTGAAGATCCTGGAAGGGGACATCCGAGATGTGACATTCCTGCACCGCGCCTGCCAGGGTGTCTCCCTGGTCATCCACACGGCCTCCCTCATTGACACCCTGGGCCTCATCGAGAAGAAGCTGCTCTGGGAAGTCAATGTGACAGGTGAGCAGGGGAAGCACCTTCCTCAAAGCCACATCTGTGTCCTGATCACTGCTCAGGGAAGGGAGCACCTGAGCTGTGGTTGTTTTGGGCCAGGTTACCTGGGTTGTCCTGCATCGTGCACAGACAAACCCAGGGGTGCAAATCCCGTGTCCGTGCAGCCCCAAGAAGTTCTGGGCCTCTCCACATCCAGTCTTCCACTTCAGGGCAGTGCAGGATCACTCACTCTTGTCAACACTTATGTATGCCCATGCTGAGGTCTGCACAGGCTCTGCCTTCAGTGGTGATAGTCATAAACCCATGCTCAGTGGAACTTTCTGGAAGAAATTCCCCTCTGAAATCCCAATGCTCACCTCAGAAATTGGTTCTTATTCTCCCACCCCACATGGCATCCCTGCCTGAGTACGTTTTTCAATGTTTACAACTACTGCAGGCTTTGGCTGCAGTTACAGAAATGTTGCACTGATAACATCCCAGAGCCTGTGGCTCTCTCCTTGCTATTCCTTTTCTTCTGCTCTTTCTCCTTTTCCTTCCTCTGCCTTTAAATCTGTGTGTGCAAGAAGGCAGTTGAAAGGAACAAGTACTCTCCCACCTTGAGCTTATAATTTAAAAGTCCCCAACAAATTCAGAGCTTTGGGAGGGAGGAGTTTCAGTGACACAGTGATGGGATTTTCCCTTCCACTAAGGAACCCCCATTCCTCAGGAAAGATCAGGTGAAGGGAGAAGGAAAATCTTAGGAATGGCCCATGTAGAATCACCTACCAGGAAGTTCAATGTATTTCCTAAAGGAACAACCTGTCTGTGATGCCAAAACCCTCAGTGCCATTCAGAGAACAGGCACTGCCTAAACTGCATGCACGCTGGCCTCCCTGGCTGTGCTGCTTCAACAGCTTGGGGCAGATTTGGGAAAGATGTTCTTATTTACATGAACAGCTTTCCCAGTACTTTGTTCCTCTCTGCCACAGCCACAGGGCTTCTTCACAGAAAAATAAGGAACATACCTGTACAGGCATCACTTTCACAAATATTGGCTGCTCACCAGGGCTCAGAGGAAGAGAGAATTCTTGGCAGGCGAGTTGTTTCTTACATGTACCTGAAAAACAGTGGGATGGCATTGTAGTTGTTTCATGTGCCTCATTCCCTGTATCATTAGCTTCCAGACCCTTTCATTTTGGTTCAATCAAAGCCACAAATTGTCAGTGATCAAAGCACAGAGCCCACTGGGCAGCCTCTTAGGCCCCTGTCAGGAGGGAAGAGTAGAAAGGCAAGTTCCTGGAAACCTGTGCATTGGGTAATATGAAAATACACCTGGTTGGTAGTTCAGAGAGAGAATTTCTAAAGCTCTCTCTTGATGCCTGTACTCCTGCTAAAATCTGGTTTTTCACAGCAGAATGTGTTGCTTAAACACATTTTACCATGGGGAAAAATAAAAAACAACAACAAAAAAAAAAAAAAAAGAAAAAAAAAGAAAAGAATGAAAGAAAAGAAAAAAGAAAAAGAAGAAAAAAACAAGAAAAAAGAAAAAAATCAAACTACTATTAAAATGTCCCAGAAAGCTCTTTAGCTCTGACTCCCCAGTACTCACTCCCTTGCCAACAGTGTCTGCCTATGGGTGAAAAAAGCCCCCTGGGCCAGGGAGGATTAGCTGATAACATTTGCTAGAATGAAAAACCACCCACAGTCCTGCTCCCAGAGCCAAGTGGCCACAAAGTCAGTGAGTGAATGCTGCTGTCCTCTCTTCCCTGTTTTCTTCCATTTTCATTCTGATGCTCTTCTGGTTTTCTGACCAGCCAGGGCACTGCTATGTATTTCATGGGCTTGCAGGATGAAAGTTTTGTTTCTCCTAGGAAATAGAACTTGTGTAATATAAATATAAATGTTTCTATAATAGAAATGTTTCAAGAATCAGATGTGGCTGTTCACGAACCAGGACAGAAGTGAGAAAGTTAAAGTTGCCTTGATGCAGGGCTTTCCTCCATTGCCACACAATATCTCAAAGCAAAAATATCTTTTTAGGAAGGAAGGGGAGCAAATTTTTAAAAGGAAGTGAATTGAGAAAATAATTAATTATAATCAAAACAAAATACCTTCTGTGAACCAGATCCTCAAACAGTAGGGCAGGCAAACCATGGGGACCCTCTCACTGAATAAAGCATGTAACACAGTAATAATTTACTTTATTACATGCTATATGAAAGATACTCAGAGTCCCACTACTGTAGGAATCTTTAAACTTTTACATACAACTCTGATTTTCAAATAAACCACATTTTATTCAGGTGAAAATTATCTTGAACAGATATCAACTGTCAAGCTTATTTTATTATTGCCTTTTTCTAATACTTGCTATCTCGTTTGATTTCATCAAGACCTTCTGTATTTGATTACTTTCCCTCATTTACCAAATGGTATTGACAGCAGGAATAAAGCTACTATTTTTTAAATAATATAATAAATACACTTTTTTTCCAGATGACCCTGGCTTTTATGTCATCTAAACAGGGTGTCTTGCATAAACTCATTTTTCACATTAATTTATTCCTGTCTGTGTAACTTTTTTTTCAGTGCACTTCCTTAATGTTTCTGAAAGCCTCATACAGATTTGTTTTCCATTTGTTTCAATTTCTTTCTTTTTCTTGTTCAAGCTTGAAAAGAGGAATTTTGGTGCCCTAACAATATTCAGTTCAATAATTCCTCCTATTTTTCACTCATTAACAAGTCCATATTTTGCTGCCAATATTTCTGGCTCTTCTGAACCTCTGTAATTCATTATATTTGTTTCAGTCACACTAGCCTGGTCTGCCTTGTGCTGCCTTCAGTTGTTGCTGTAGCAGACTGAGCAGACTTGGAAGATCTTTAATGTGCCTCACTGCTGGTGCTTGATTTTATCCTCTAGATTTTAGGCTACACCCTTCTGATATCATATCAGTCATTTTAATTTAATGTTCCTTTGCTGAAGATGTTTTCAAATGTCTTTGAGCTGTGTCTTCATATCCAAAGTCACTGGCCTTTCTGCATTTAATTTCTCTCATTACACCATGCACAACAAGTAAGGCAATTTCTGCCTGAAAGCTGGGTAGAAAAAAATATTCTAATTGCAACTATAACAACACAACTTATTAAAGTATTTATTTCCCCCTTCAGTGTGCTTTCCTTGTTTAACCTTCTTGGCTATTTAAAAGACTTTGAACAGCTGACCTCTGTTGCCCCCGATGAAAGCATTAAAGGATTTTAAATGTAAGAAATCCTGTACTACTGCAAGGAAAAACCAGATTATGCCAGAAAAGGAAGCATACATCCACAAGCCTCTCTTTTCTCATTGCACTTCATGATCTTTGACTACATGTTACTGTGTCTTGCTTCACCATGTTTCTGTCCAAGCCCTTCTCTTTAGTCAGTCAAATACTGGATAGATTTGCACTGAGTGTGAGTGCACTGATTTTGGAGCAGACCTTCAGGTCCCATAATAATTTTGTCCCTTCTTAGCAAACCAAGAGCATCCTCAAACCTGAAAAACATGGGCTTCACCACGGATGATACCTAAGGAGAGGGGCAGCTTCTCAAGGTTCTCTGCCTTAAGCCTACTCAAGTTGGCACAAATCCCTGATGTGTGGGAAGGAAGACTCCATGCTAAGGAAGGGCAAAATTTTGATTCTTGGCATAAAAAAACCTCCCACAATATGCAATTAGGATCAAATATTCACCCTTGTTTAACCCTGAAAGGTGCCCTGGTACCACTTAAATACACATTCAGAGCAGGTTCAGTGTCATTGAACATACAGCCCTGTTCAGGACAGGATTCTCCCAGCTGCAGGGAGGGAGATCTGGCTAAGCTCAGGCCAGAGATGCTGTTTGTGATCTGAAACCCCCACTTTTCCCTGGTTAGGAGGCCCTAAACTAGACTGCCTTTCATGTTTGTTTTTTGAAGGTACTCAGCTGCTGCTGGAGGCGTGCGTCCGCTGCAACGTCCAGCACTTCATTTACACCAGTACCATAGAAGTGACGGGCCCAAACTGCAAAGGGGACCCCATTTTCAATGGGGACGAAGATACAGCTTATGAGAGCACATCCAAATTTCCTTATGCCCAAAGCAAGAGACTGGCAGAGGATGCTGTGCTGAAAGCAGACGGCCAGGTGCTGAAGGATGGCGGCACGCTGATGACCTGTGCCCTGAGATCCATGTACATTTTTGGGGAAGGCTGCCCCTTTCTCCAAGGCCATCTGGACAAGTGCCTGCTGAACAAGAACGTCTACCTACGCTTCTCCAGGAAGGAGGCTCTGGTGAACCCCGTGTACGTGGGGAACATCGCCTGGGCACACGTGCAGGCAGCCAAAGCCCTGCGGGCCCCGCAGAGAGCCAAGCACATCAGAGGCAAGTTCTACTACATCTCAGATGACACTCCTCACATGAGCTACGCCGACCTGAATTACGAGCTGACCAAGGAGCTGGGGTTTGGGATTGAGCCCCGGCTGCCCATGCCCCTGACAATGCTCTATTACTTCTCGCTGCTGCTGGAGATGCTGAGCTTCCTGCTGAGGCCCTTTGTCAGATACGTGCCCTCCACCAATCGCCACCTGGTCACGCTGCTCAACACCCCCTTCACCTTCTCCTACAGAAAGGCACAGCAGGATTTTGGCTACGTGCCCCGCTACACGTGGGAAGAGGCCAAGCAGGGCACTGGTGAGTGGCTTGCCTCCGTGATCCCCCAGAGAAGGCTGATCTTGCAGAGCAGCACTGCCTGACCTGAAGAGGAGCTGAAACCCAGCTAAGCAAGTAGGGCCTTGAGCCAGAGGAGAGCCTGTCACAGACATGTTTTATGAAAAATCCTTTCCTTAGGATTTTTTCTCCTGAAAACCTGAGAGGTCTCAAGAACAAAATGTAAACAATGATTATCTGCTGCTGTGGAATGCAACAGGTGGATCTGTGATTGGTCTCATGCAGTTGTTTTTAATTAATGGCCAATCACAGTCCAAATGTGTCTCTCTCTGGTCAGACACAAGGTTTTGTTATTCATGCCATTCTTCTTCTTGCTTGTTAGCCTTCTGATGAAATCCTTTCTTCTATTCTTTTAGTATAGTTTCAATATAACATATATATCATAAAATAATAAATCAAGCCTTCTGAAACATGGAGTCAGATCCTCATCTCTTCCCTGGTCCTAGGACCCCTGCAAACACCACCACAGAGATCCAGGAGAGCAGCAGCAGCAGCAAACTACAAAGCATTTAAATGAATACTTTGTGTAAGAGCCCACTGAAATCCCACACCCTTGACCTCAGAATAAATAAAAGTGAAATGTTCATTTGTTTGTTGGTACAGGCTGATGAGGGTAACTGTACTGCATAGTCCACACCCACTTGTACATCTCTGCAGCACAAGGACTTATTTTAGCAAGACTCCACACAATCCATGGTGTGAACACTTCAGCCCTTCTTTCACTCCACGCCACCTCCAAGGCTTCTGTAAAACACAACTTGTCCTAGAAGTATGATTACACATTACAAATGTGCACTACTCAGCTACTCCCTATTCACTCAGAGTTTGCCAACCTCACCAAACAGGCAGCAGGCAGAAGCCACCTGATGGCAAAAGCTGCAACAAATCTTGTTCACTTTTTCAAGGGCGTTGTGCATTTCATGTTCACCTGACAGTCAAACTCTGAGCACCGTAAGCATTGTGAGATCAAAAGTACAATATAAGTGCAATACAGTTTTAATCAGGACAGCATGTGGAGGGAGAGAAGGGACAGATCTGGTCAGGTGAATACTCCTTTATACACCCTCATTTTGCAATAAATCCAGTGGGTGTCCAGCAGAACAACTTCAAGAAAATGGAATGGAGAAAAATATTGCAGGAAGGCCTTGATCACAGAGGGGTTCTCACTGCAGAGTCAATGTATTTGTGAACACTGAGGAAAAATAAAGAGTGCTGAAAAATATCCTGCTCCTACCACATTTCAGCTGGGAACAAAGGCTAACCTTAGCTGATAGGTACACGTGTGCTGCCCCTGTGCTTCTCTGATGGCCACATGAGCTTCTCCACAATGTGTGACTTGACTTGTGGGCAAAAATACAGATCTTGTCTGAACAAAAAAATCTGATCCAGTGTTTGTTTCTTAAACATACATCTCACTTGCTGAAAACAACTCTAAAAGATGGGAATTCCTCTGTTGTTTCGGAGGTGTGAACAGAAACATTTTACCTGACTCAATACTAATATAAATAAATCACACTTCCAGGGGTGCTGAGTGCTTGAAGTCTGTGTTCAGTTTAATTATTCAACGCCCTAGACATTAGATAGTCCCAGTGCAAACATAACTATGTGTTTTAGTAACATTTTTGGTCAACTATGTAAGCTCTGAAGTAGCAGAATAGCAGACACCAGAACTGTCAGTCATGTTCTGGGGATACAGATCCCCACAAGGGTATGGCCTTTGGTTTCCATCTGCCTGCAAGGAGATTACTTCATCCCTCCCTGCCTTCAGATGTGAGATGATTCACCTTTTCTGCCATGGTGACAATGATTATCAAATATCCTGAAGGAACACAGGATCTCTCTTCCAAAGAGGTGTGTGGAGAGAAGGAAGGGTCACAAGCACTTTGGGTGCAGCTGCTTTGGGCCCTGGCAGAGCACCAGCTCCTCCTGTCAGGCCTCACCTCTCCCTGCAGCTGGGACACTGCACTTGGATCTCTGTGCTTTCTTCTTCTCCATCCCCTTCCATGGACACTGTTCCTCTTCCCTCCCCTGCAGGCACACTCTTATTTCATTTATTCTGCTCTCTGCACACCCTTAGAAAAGCAAAAACATGTTTAACACAGCAACACCCACAGTTTTTCTGGGCTAGTGATATTTCATCCTAATGCTCAGTGAGTGCCAAGCTATGGGTGCAGCCACGGCTGCTCTGTCACTGAGGTAGGAGCAGGAAGGGCAATCCAGGCACAGGGAATTAGATCAGCAAGGGAAGAGGGGCAACAGCAGCAAAGCCACTGTTTAACAGGGGGAGACACTTCACACATCAAAGGGGTGGGGCATTAAAACACATACCAGAAAACTGGGACAACTTTCTACATGTTTAACAGAGATCCTAAAATATTCACAGATGGTGCCAGAGAGAATAAAGGATAATTTTTCTTCCACAGTTCAGTGACTTGTTTCCCAAGTGCAAGCTCCCATTGCCAGACTTTTCTTTGCCATTTTTGCCTTCACAGGAAGACAGTGGGATCTTTTTCATCTCTCCAAGAGCCTTGCTCCCAACAGTCAGATTTCTAAGTGCCAAATTCCTCCTTTGTTGAACTTACTCCCTGTGTCTTGCTACCACATCCCTTCCTTCAATCCCCACGACAAGCCATTTCTGCTTACAGGAAGCTCATTCCCCACTTCTGTCCCTGCCCGAGCACCCCTGGGTTGGCATCTGTGTTGCCTTTTGCTTCAGGTGGCTGCCCAAAATAGTGGAGTGCCTGCAATAAAGCATCCTGGAAGCCCAAGGGAGTGGCTGCCTGAGACATTTATCCTGCTGCCCAGAGGCACTGGAGCTGTTGTGTGCTGTTACCCAGTAACAAACACAAGACAATAAAGATATTCCAAGGATACCACGAGGGAGAACAGGCAAACTTACTGCAGAGGGTTGATTTTCTGCAAGTCTGCACTCCAGTCTACTTTGCAGTAACTTGTTTCCATACTCTTACCCTTGGCAGGTTAGCAAAATGGCTACAAAATGCACTTGATCAGGACAAGCCTTGTTGTTTTTATGTCAGCTGACCAGGACCATTCTTATGATTTAATTAGTTTGTCTGGCAATCAAGAAAGCAAACTATTGGTTATCAATGAAGCTCCACTGTCAACAGGATCACAGTCAGTAAGAAGAACTTTACTTCTGTATAAAGAACGGAAAAAAACCCCAAAGCATTAAGGCTGCTTTGCTGGAAAGGTGTTTATTTACCCTTCAGACATGCAGAAAAGGATGAAATAGCAAATATATCAGTGGTACTTACATGCTACTGGCAAATTAATGACTTCTGGTTCCAGCAGGTACCAAACCCTACATTTATAAAGGCCACCATTGGCTGTTAAATATTTTGTCACTGCAGAGGAGCAGAGTTTTGCTTGCTAAAAGGGACCAGGAACTATAATAACACACATTTTGAATAGATTTAGGAATAAGGAAGAAGCTCCAGAGGAACAGAAGCAAAAGGGGCTATCATGTCAATACCAGAAATCCATGCCTGGAATTGGTATCATTAATATAGGATACAGTCAGTGGAGGACAGTTGGACAGTTGATGCCAATGAGCATGTTTTTGTGAAAAATCCATTTTATCAGACAAGCATGACACTGGTATTCTGAGTGCATTGCAGACTTCAAAGAATGATAAAATTTTTTTACATTATGAAGTTAAATGGATTAATGCAGACTAAATTATAAAAATCACAAAATTAATGTTAATGTTCTCAATTATGATCTTTAAAATTGCTTTTTTTCTTTTTTAAATCTTTGGCTCAGTTCACAGGCTTTGTGCAGAATAACAATGTGAAAAGTTATGAACAGGCCCTGTAATGTAGGAAACCAAATGTACCAATTGTTTCTTGACCTGAGGAATCTGTCACTTATACATGTAGATAGATTATAGTGGCTGTAAAGCTAATTTGGGAAGTGGGAGCACAGTTGGGTACATTCCCAAAGAACAACTTCACCACTCCTTGTCGTGTCCCCTGCAGTCCCATGTAATACTCTTGTCCCTCCTGAAATCTCTCCCTCTGCATCTCCATCCCAGTTCAAAATCCACTGGATAACTGGAATTCAGGTGTAGCTGTGCAATGGATTTCTTACTCAGACCAGTGATTGCTATTTCCAGACATTCCTCATTCACAAAGCTAAACTTGTCTCATTTCTTAAATAAGATGTGTCTCTCCAGTGCTGGCAGCAGGCACTGAATATTAAGCAGTTAAGGATTAATCTGCAAAAGGGAAAAGAATATTAATAAAAACTAAAGATTTATTAAATCTCCAGCTTGATCCTATAACAGGTGCCACTCAAAATGCTTAACATGCATTGTGGAAGACCATCAAGACAGAGAAAGGTGGGGATTTTTTGCTTCCTAAAATGTGGAAAGACAATCTAGAAACTTGAAAGGAAACAAAATACATGTGGGCAAAAATTGCTTTGAAGGTACTGATATACTCAGTAATCATCTCATCCTTTCAGGTTTTTTTGGTTTTTTTTTTTTAAAGAAAATAAATTACAGGAATGAAGCATCTTCAGCTTCTCTATTTTCTCTTTCAAATATTCTTGCACCTCAAAATTTTCTATGTGGTGATTTCATCAGAAGCTAGATATATATTTTTCTGATAATCCCACATGCAATTTTAATTATATATTTAGGTTTCATTTATCTAGACCAAAAGCACACTGGATTTTTTACATGCACTTAGGCTTTCTACATGCTCTATTTGCAATTTCTTTGTGCTGATGACATAAGGAATGCTGCACACTCACCACTAAGTCCAAGAAAGTTCACTGTCAGGGGGGAGTTTCTTTTGGTCCATCTTGGAATTGATGTCTCTTGTCTACAGGGCTCTTGAAATAACCCCTGGCCCACAGGTGTTGCTGCAGCAATGGTCTCTCTGGCCAGCCACCAGCAATAATCAGGAGATGAGAACTGTCGGATCCCGGTCATGGCACGGCAGGTATTGCCTGTACAAAGTGGTTGGGGCAGTGTGGTTCTGCAGTTGCAGTGTTCAACTTCTCCTGCTTCTCCAGGAACTTTCCCTCAGCCCCCTTAAATGTACTGGCTATCCATTTACAGAGAGGAATTAGCTACTATTACAGCAGCCTCATTTAATTCGAACTCTGTGTTCCTGGCATTGCCATAAATGAGGGAAAGGAACCAGGACAAGCTCACAGCAGGAGCTGGATCACCTCTAGGAACAAGCCCTGCGATTAACTGCGAACTGGCCGGGTCCTGCTGCAGGACACAGATCCCAGCTGGACTCTGCTGCCCTCGGTGCCTCCCCCTGGGCTCTGGGAGCAGCCAAGCTGGGCATCAGGGGCTAGCGGCAGCGGGCAGAGCTCCTGATGGACTGGGAAGGCGGGTGGGAAGTGGCCACGGCCACACCTGGGAGAGGTCCCGGGGTAAGGACCCGATCTGTGTGAGACTCCGTGTCTGGGCGGGCTGCTCAGGTCCAATCCGGCTGGCTATGGCCCTCAGCCCACACGATCTTACACGGACGAAGACAAAAGACGAGAAATGCTCTTCTCCACGTGGGAATGACTGTCCTCCCTTTATTCCCAGGAGAACTACCAGATGGAAAAACCCGCACGGACCGAGACCGGCCAGCGGCCTCTAGGGCATTTTGTACCCGGGGAATGGGAGGCGGAGGAAGAGGAGCGCAGGCAATGGGACACCAGCGAGGAGGGGCGAGAGGAGGGACTGACCAGGGCAGAGACCACCAGGAGGTATTGGGGAGAGGGGTGGGTGAGGGGAAAGCCATGTGATAAGAGAGGGGAAGAACAAACCATGTGATGTAACATAAACTATTCAGTGCAATATAAAGACTACTCAGTGCAAATCTCCAATTACCCAGTGCCAAACAACAACTAAATTAACTGTTTAGTGCAATACCACAGATCTGCATTCAGATCTCGCCATCCTGCCACAGGGAAAGTTGTTTAGGGCAAGGGATGTCGTGGAGCGGCCGCTGGGTGGGGTGAGTGCCGTGTAAACCTGGGGCTCTTCCTGTGGGTCCCCTTCCCGCGGCTCCTGGGCGAGGACACAGCGCGATCAGAGCCCAGGATCAGGGCTTGCTCCTCGGTGGCATTTCTTCCTTTTCTTGGAAAGGCAGGAGTGCACGGTCAGCTGTTGGGTAGGACTGATGCTTTGCTCCACACAGCTTAGATCTGCTGGCTCTGTTGGTCTGTGCCTCTTACTGCCACAAGATGGTATCTTCAGCGATGGTTTCCCCTCTCTTGCTCTGCAAAGCCCGACTTAATATTCCGACTGCGGAGTTTCTGTCCTCACAAAGTCTGCGCTTTTATCACAAAAAACACCGTGCAAGGTTGCTGGTGTGGGCTGCCCGCTGCTGGGTACGAGGGATCCAGACAAACAGAGACAAATGAACATCCCTGATACATCACAGAAGTATTCATCCCACCTCCTCTTCTGCATTCTTGGGTGCTTTGCAACCCAAGACAGCTCCTCTTACGAGTCAAAATTTCTCAATGTCGCTTTAAGGGAATGACTTGATACATATATTTTAAGAAAGGATCTCAGGTTCATCCTCTGACACTGCTCCAGTGGGAGTGATGCCATGCTTAGCTGTGACAACACCAGAGCTACAGCACAGCTGAGATAGTGTCTGGAAGAAGCTTCCAAAACTGGAGTGTCACTGTCTAGCTTTTTGTTCCTGTCTGAGAACAAACTGGTTAATACACTGGAAGTCTGCTGGGTCTCTCTGTACAAGCAGATAAGTAGCACGGGATTAAAAAAATCCCTGGAGTTTCTCCCTTGCTTCCTCCCTCCAGCACTCCTGCTGCAAGTGATGGAAGAACCACAGGTGATAGACTCAAGGTCAAGTGTATGAATCCCATTCAAGTGCGTAAATCCCATTTATTCATTTCCACTTTGGTGTGGAAAAATTATTCTGTCCCCATGAAGATCAGTGCAAGAATCCTTGAAGTGACTCTGGGGCTCACATTTATATCACAGGGACATTTTACCTGGACGTTCTGGTTTTGAGTGTTATGTTTTGTACTTGGTTACTGTGAGCCATCTCACTAAAACCAAGATGCTGCCAACTGTTTGAACCAGACCAGTCCACAGGATCAATTGTGTGGTATGTCTATGGAATGAAGATCCATGTCTGCTTCACATTTAAGTTGTAAAAAATTTTGAAATTTTGTTTTCTGGACAGCAAGTTGGCCTTAAGTATCTGTAGCAACGCTCTGGGTGAGCTTAATGCAGCAGTGCCCACTCTTGATCATCTAATAATGCCGGAACTTCTGCCAGATTGGAAGATAAGCCAAGTTTTATTTTTCATTTATTTTTAAGGGTGGTTCTCACCATTCTGGAAAAAAAAAAAAAAAGGTCAGGGCTTGGAAATATTAAACTCTGAGTGGCATAAAAGCTCGAGATTAAATAAAACCCCACAACTGCAGACATGGAAAAAGATCCTCAGACTCATTATTTAGAAGCAATCTCATAATTCTTGCAGCCTGACTCATCAGTTTTTGAAAAATCAGGCTTGTCAAGCAGCTGAAGTACAGCCTTTTCCCAACAGGAGCCAGTTAAAATCTCATGGTGCCCACAGAGGTTACAGACCCTCCACATCAGGTGATTTTTTTTCCCTTCAGGAAGACGGCTCCTCACAGTCACAGTTCCTATCCCACATCACAAATGCATTTTCATCCTTTGTATTGATTTTCTGATCTGTTCAGGGCAGACTGCTGTGCCCCCTGTGCCTGGCTGGCTCTGCTCAGCCTTGCTGACTCCCCAAACCAGGAACTTTGCAAATCCTGGCAAGTTAAACAGGCAGGGGTGGACAAAGGTTGTTCAGCATTTGGGTGAGTGTTTGACATATGAACCTTAATGCTCAAATGTCACCATTCTGGAAGTCAGTCTGATACTATTATTGAAAACAAACTATGACTTCCAGATTCTGAGCTGACCTGCACCAGAGCACACCCAGCCACATCCTTGCCCTTTCCCAACAGCTCAAGCTGGCAAGAAGTTTCTACTGCAGGGGTAAAAAAAGGATGTGGGCAGAGCATCTTTCTGATGCAGCTAACCAGCCTCTGGCACCGAACATAACCTGTTCAGAGGGAACATCTCCAGGGCTACAGACTGTGCTCTGTGAAGCCTGGATGTGCTTAACCCATAGACTTCTATTAAGAAACAACATGAGCAGGATCTGGAGGAAATTTGAGGCAGTATATTGAAATTTTTTCTTAGGGGACACACTTGAAAAAGGAGCATTTGTGTATTATTTAAGCTAATAAAAAGTCAGCGTAACAATGTCACCTGGATGTGGCAGTGAATTTTTCACTGTTGTCACTGAAGTCATCAAAGCCTGCTTCACAGTGAAGCAATTAATTCCACAAGTTGATGGCTGGTGTGCATTCAAAGATTTGGAGGATTTTTTCCCTGTGGAAAATTTGCACTTCAGTTGCAAAATATCTAATGAGAACCTGAAAACCTAACCTTGCTGTAATACAAGTAGAAGTACAGTGTGGGAGTTTGGCATAAGGTTTAGCAGACTGTAGTACTGGTCTGACATAAATGGTTGCTCAAGTTACACTGGTTTTAAGATTTGAGCACACTAACAGCAAGAATCTGTGCATTCTTTGAAATTATGTGCTTGGCTGAAGTGTACAAAATGCATGACCATGTATCAGTGCTGAGCTAAGAGAACACTTGCAAAAATGCCAGAGAACTGTCATGGAAATCCCTTGATGAGAACATTAATTAGTGCAGAAATAGCCCACAGGCATAAAGCGCCCCAAGTAATAACAGGATGTGTACCCAAACAAAGGACAAGATGAGCCATCTAGAACTGGGAGCAGAAAGAATTTAAATGCATGCAACAGAGAGTATCTTCAGAGATTCTCTCTTGAGGGTACTGGTGATCTTCCCTTAGTTTGCTGTGTAAGAATTACTGCACAAAGGACTCTATTTGCAGACTGTACAACTCCTTTGTTTTAATATAATATTCTTAGTTACTTAGGGTTTTGTTCAGCAACAGTCTTTAGATCAAAAGAGATTGGTGTCCCTCTGTTGTTAACACCGTGCTCCAACACCCTGCAATCTGTTTCTGATTTCTCCACAGAAAATCCAGTGGCAAAAGGTCATTGGATAACCGTGTTAGAAAACTTAATAGGAAGTCTTTTGGTGAATTTCTATTCATCATTACTCAAACAGCATAGCAAATGTAGTGAGTAACTCCCATCCATGAAGTTAAGAAAGGCTTTTTGCTTCCTGATTCCATGGCCTTTTACACTCACCCTGCCCTAGCAACAGAATACAGAGCAAAGGAAAGAGCTTTTGTAAATTCAACCCTAGACTTAGAGATCCCACAGGAGCTCTGGAATGCAGGACAGCAAAGGACCTCCTACATCCTTGATTCAGGTAGATGAAACTGCAGGCAAGCACACAACATCACCCTTTTATTCAGCAGATAAACATGTGTTCTACTCCTAGGACATCCTTGTCAGAAATTATGCAGGTGTTGCAGATATCAGTTTGTGTGGGGCCTTTGTGCAAGGTTTGTCCTCCAGGAAAAACAGTTTTTTTCTCTCCCAGGCTGACCAACCACTTGATTGTGTTGTGGACAGCAGATATCCTCTCTGTGAATTCCTCTCACCTCTCCTGATGCCAACTCTCCATTCCCTGGTAAGCCTCAATACTCCTGTCTCCACTGAGACAAGCCCTCCTGAACACAGGTGACCAGAACCACAGAGCACATCTCAGAAGTGTTCACCCATCTCTGCACAGCACTGACATGCTTTTTGTGTCATCAGAAACGGCCTCCCAGTGCACGGATGCCTTGCCAGCACCATGAGGCTCCTTGGCAGAGCTTGCTCTGTCCCTGACAGCCACTATTGATTCAATGAGTGACTGGACTAATTCCAGAGAACAGCCCCCCTCCATGGATGTCAAGGCCTATTAAATACCACGATAACCACCTATGGCTCAGGAAGCTGCACATCACTTCAGGCTATGTTTGTGAAGTATCAAAATTCACTTTCCTGCTCCTCTGTTGGAGTTTGCTCTTGATCAGAGTTGAGTCAAGATACGAGGTCAGACAGACATTAGTTTTGACTCAGCACAACCATTTTAATTTTCACTTGTTTTTTTCACCTTGCACTGATGATTTGTATATTATGGCTGACTGTATGTTCAGCCATATATGTTCCCTTTTTTCTGTTACCAATTTCATATTGACAACATCACAGACTACAGTGAAAGGTTTTGCTCCTTGTCCCAGGAGGAGCAACTTTTCATTTTCACTTTTTAAATCTCTTTTGTCTTCTGCTGTTAGAGGCATCAGCATTATCTGATCCTTTATTCTCTGTATTGACAATTCTTTCTAGATTTTTCTGCAACCAAATTCTTCTTACCATTACAGACAGACATCACACCTGTCACCTGTGACTACTCGGAAACCACCTAAGAAAGCAGTGACACTGTTGGTACACATGAACACACGGTGCTTTTCCCTTCCTCCCCAAATTCTTCCCTGAATTTTTACCTGCAAGTTAAGTTTGGCTACATGAGTGACTGCTCTTTCTCAAACCATTTCTCATGGGGGTTGCCTCAGCCTGAAATATTGTCAAAAAGACTCTTGCTCTTCATATTAAAAAAACAACCACACCATCGCCAGCCTTCACACATCCCACACGTGAACCAGCAAAGATAGAGTAATGCTTCCTTTCCAAAGCCCACAGAAAGCCTATGACTTTGCACTGAGAGAAGCCAGCTCCCAGAGCTACAAGAAAAAGGCTAAAAATAACCCATTAAAGGATTAATTTCAGGATTTTTAAATACAGCTAATTAATATGCATAGGAAAGACACACGGTCTCCAGGAAGGAGCACACACAATCACAGAGTCTGCAAGGGAAGGGAGGGGGGTGGGTGACATGCAGGCAGAGTGCCAGCGGAGAGATAAAAGAGGATATTCCCTATATATATCCCTTGGGCAGAGAACATGCAAAAGAACGTCTGCTTCAGAGGAGGTGCAAGCAGAGGCAGGAAGCACTTCACTGTTGAAGAGGCACAGACAATGCAGTGCAACCACAAAGGACAGGACACACCTTGCTACAGCAAGTGAATCCCAGTGAGGTGGTTCAGGGGCTGAGGACACCACAGGGAGATCAAAGGATGCAAAAGCTGCTGCTCTGGAAGTGACGCTGCAGTTGGGAGCTGGGTGCAGCGTGAATGTGCCAGTGCAAGAAGCTATGGAGCAACACATGGATGAAAAACTGGATCTCAAGGAGGATGGCATGGCAGTGCAGCAGGGGCCAGGTGTTGCACTCAGTTATGACACTTAGGAGGCAATTTCTTCTTATGATCATTGCATCTTGAAAACAAGGTACCATGTATAAGCAACATGGGTGATGTCAGACAGAAAGGATTATGCAAAGTTAAAGTGAATCAGAAAGCAAATCTGGTTATTCACTGGTTGTACTGGAAAAAACAGAAATATAGCAGCAGTTCCAGAGAATTTCAAGATGCAGGGGAAAAACAAGCTCAGTTGAAGCCACATAGCAGTTTCCCTGTGAGTAACACTTAATTGGAAACTTTCCATTTCCCAGACAGCAGAGGAATGGACAGACAGATGTTATTGCCCAACTCACTGGCTACTGAAGTCTCAAGAAAAGCTGGGGGTTTAACCTTGTGGCTTAATTATTTAGTACCACTGCTTGTCTGTCTGACCCTTTACCCTCATCTAAAAGGATCTTTGGACCTTTTAGCCACTTTCACACAATTTCACACAACTTTTGTAAGGTTTGGTGGCTTTCACAATGACACCCAGGAACAGCCTTGAAGTGTTGTGCCTGAAGCTGCATCTTGAGAGCCATCTGATCACTACAGGGATCTGTCAGAAGCAAGTACAAGCTACAGGGGTTTAAATTTGCAACAGGGGGTCTTGATACATGTTTAAGTTGACTAAGTCCTTAGTAGAGCTGCAGTGGAAAGAAAAGTTGCAGCACCACCACGCCTTTGGAATAGGGTCAGCTTCACACTTCAGTGCTACAGGATGCTGCTTTTGGAGGCAAAGGAGAAAAACCACACTCTTTTCACTTAAAGACATTCTTTATTCAATCTTTTTTATATACAATATTATTTTTTAATCTGTAAAAAGTACATATGCAGGATTCCAGGTCAGAGGCAGAAGGTTTCCACATCAGAAGATAGACTTTTGCCCTTTTATTATTTTGGAGGAAAAAAAAATCTGTCAGTTTTAGACAAAGCAAGAATAAAGGCAGAATGCAAATCCAACTTCCACCAAGCAATTAGGATTAAAGGCAACAATTCACTGTAACAGGTCAGGCTGTCTCCTCTGACTTTGGTGGTTCCCAACTTTCCTGGGCAATTACAGAGCAGTTCGTTAGAAGACGCTGACAGCTGAAGCAGCTCGTGCTTATCATCTCTGCTGCAGCTTGCACACAACTTGCAAAAGAGCCTGGGCTTCCTCTGTGTATGGCAACTCAAACTCTTGAGTCAGAAGACTTTTCTCAAGATTCAGGGAGTGAAAGAGGGATGTCTTACTAGGGGTGAAGGGATCTCCCAACTACAGTATGGATCAAGAGCTTGCTTTCATTTTTCTCTGGCATCAAGAAGTCTGTTTCTTATTTGTCCCCTTATAAACATGGTCTAGGCTTAGTGTGAATACCAACAGGGCTTTGCTGAGGGGGTGCACCTCTAACCTTAAAGGATGGCATTACAGGGAGTGTGTAATTAATGTCACCTTTCAGAACCCAGGCAATATTCAAATGTTGTAAAATACTGTGAGGGAATGTGTCAGTGTTTGGGAGCTAGAACACAGTGATTCAGAAATCTCGAGCAGAGAGCTGAAGGAACAGCAAAGGTGTGACTGGCACATGGAACTACTTGCTCTTCCTTCTACTCCAGGGCACTTGCTATTTTCTATACTTTCCTTGAACATTCAGTTTGAAGGACTATATTGTGCAGCAAAGTTAACACTCAGAATATCCTTCAAGGTATTTTTTTTATTTAGAGGACAATTCTAAGAAGTTGACTTCTTGACTGCAGGACATGCACAGCTCCAGGGTTGTTAATGGAAGCTGCAGAAATCTGGCCTCTTTGAAAAGTCAAGCTCTATTGTTAGGAAAAAAATTGCTGGCAGATCCCAACCAAGAGGCAAATTTGAGGCTTGGATTAGGAAAAGAACCATACATCCTTGTTTTGACTGCATGCAAACAGGAAATAGACAATTTGGGGATTTCCAGGCTCTTGCCCAAATCCAGTGTGCCAAAAATGCACATGATTTTCTGGTTTTTATTTCATTCTGTAAGGGAAGAGGGTATTGTAGAAGCTGTAAAATGGGGCAGCTACCTAGAGAGAATGAGGATTGTTTTGTTAGAGAGTACAGTGCAAGACTCAGAAACAGCTAGGACTAAAAAGTCATTTTTGTGCTTAAATTTACACTCTTATCTTCAAGAAAGTAAGACAGCAGCAACAGAATGAAATGGCAACATTCTACTGTACCTTATGTACCCAGAGGGAAAACAGTCTGAACTTTGGGTTGCACATAATGCCATTTTGCAGATCAGAACCTACTTTTCTGTGAAGGACTCAGAAGGAGGGCACATCACTTCAGTCTGAAGTTTCAGTATCTGTGGTGCCTGGTAATTAAGCATGTACCTTGGCCAACACCCATAACCTTCAAACTCTGCTTGATCTAGGAAATCTCAGGATGAAATTTATGAAAGACACAGCAATTAGTCCTTAAAATGCATTGTTTTTCATAGACTCTGCACATCATTAGCTTCTGGAGGAAAAGGCCAGTTGGTACTTTAAAGAGTGATGGAGAATAAAGTGACTGTTATTGGGGTGACTGGGAAACAAGAAACAAGTGTTCTTTATTTAGTTCCTGCTGCTTATCTACACAAAGAAGAAACAGCAGTACTGTACATCTGCTTTGAGAAGAATACCATCCCATAACATGAAATGGCTTAGTCTTCAATTCAGACATTCTTGTGACATTAAGTTAACCCACTGGGATTCATGGTGAAGTTTGAAAATTTGAAGGGTTCCTCTTTAATTCACAAGAGGGGGATGGAGGAGGAGAAGCAAGTTTGCTGTTTCTGGGACTCCTTGACATTTCTCTGAACAGACTGGCAGCCATTCTACACCTGCATTTACCAGGAGGAGTACAGGGACAGGTCTATGGGGCAGAAAGTGCTTTTATTATTTTTAAATCTTTCTTTCTTTCTTTCTTAACAGAAAGGTCTGCTTTTCCTCTTTCTTCTATATACCCAGAGACATGTAGGAGAACAAGGCAATCGACTGCAGTTTTAAACTAATAACAGTTCTCATAGGATCAGAAAAACAATTTGAAAACACAGCATATCTGAACTTGGGAAAATGAAAAATTACTAGTTCTTCAGTAAGTCACTGAATAATAATTAGAAAAATAAATTAATGTGGGGCCAGTAAGAAGAATCCATTTATTAAGCTACTTCTAATTTTAACTAAACAGTTACTGAAATCAGTATTGTTTACTATACCAATTACTTTATAAGTTCTCAAATTATTTTTAGGATACTGCTGCAAATTACAGTAACAAAGTAACTAGAAATAAGGTACAAACATTGAGACTCAAACTTTTCCCAAGCCCCATGTTTTCTTCCTCTTAAACTAAAGTAACTGTCTGGAAAAAAAAGCATCTGACAGCATTTTTACTTAGATCATATGATGATTTCTTTGTCTAAGTTAGTGACACAGACAAATGAAAAGTAATTTTGGGGGGAAACTCTACAGTCAGATGTAATATAATATGTTAAGCAGCAAAGTTTTTTTTAAAAAAAATTCATATAAAAATGTTTTTGAGGAGGGAAAATAGCATTCACTCCCTTTAAATCTGATGCTGTACTGCTGTAGCTCACTGAAGAGTTCTCCTACTTGCTTCAGTAAAAAACATCATCAAGATTTTTTAAAGACTCAACCTGTGCACTAATTAGGAGGGAAACCTGCAGGCTGTTTGTCAACAAAGGAGCCAGTCACCATGGCAAAAAGATCTGAGAGCTATATAGGGGAATAAAAAGAATAGTTTGAGCTGTAATTATCTGAACAACAGTAAAAGAGATTGAGGAAGACAAAACTGAAAAGATAGAAAATCTGGAAAGATGGAACTTTTTTTAGCAAATAAATGAAGACTGAAAAAGACTCCATTTAAGGGATACTATCCAGCCCAGCCATGATGTACTTGAAAATACCCCATGCATTTGGCAGCATCATAAATTAATGAAAGAAGAGACTCTTCAGTTTCTTTTTCCAGTCACATATGAGAGATGTTAGGCTGCTTCCAAAGATCATGTTGGATTTGTACTGAAGCACCCAGAAGAAAAGCAAGTTTTGTAAAGTAATTCAAAAGCAGTTTTAGGCTTCTGTCAGACACCCATATACCTGCAAAGAAGGTTCTGTGAATAGTATCCAAAGAATGAAATGTAACAGATTGTGTACAAAAATACAGAGCAGCAAGCTCTCACTGCTTAGCTCAAGGGGAGCTTCTTTTAGTTCCATATACTGTATCCTCCTATATAAATCATGAAACAGTTATGCTCATGTTGTCATCTCTTTTTATTTAGCTAAAAGAACCAGGACTAAGAGGAGAATGTTTTTTTTCATGTGACATAATTTGTGAGGAAGGGAAACTTAGGCTCCTTCCTACTCCTGTGATATGCTCCAGACTCTCTGACTGAGCTTGCCAAATGAACTAAGCCCACTCTGCTGACAGTGAACTACAAAGCAAATGCTTACTAATTGTTTTTTCTTTTTTGGATATAAGCATTATTTTGAAAAGGGGAAATGAGGAGGCAATATTTTTTGTACTTTAGGTCTAACAGATACGAGGCTCTGAGAATGGCTGCCAGTCTGGACAGATGCTCCTTAGAAAATTCAGACAGGTACAGAAAGAAATTCAAATCCTGATGCTGCTGGTGCAGTGGTGTTGCTTTGTTCATGCCATCATAAAAAAATTTGAAAAAAAATAAAAAAAGAAAGGAAAAGAAAACCTAGGTATTTGGAACCCACCCAATCTGAAGAGGTGACTGTGTGTTGTTCCTTGCAACAGCAATCAGCAAGTTCCTTTCCCTGGAAGGGAAAGCCTCCTCTTTC
Source organism: Melozone crissalis (assembly GCF_028551555.1). Lineage (NCBI taxonomy): Eukaryota > Metazoa > Chordata > Aves > Passeriformes > Passerellidae > Melozone > Melozone crissalis. The sequence continues at coordinate 13,749,355 of NW_026535786.1, read as the reverse complement.
TCATGCTGTTGCATTAATAGTATCTGTAGATTCCATGTCTTGCCAGGGTTCAAAGCGTGTGAAGTCTCCGCCTGCAAAAATCACACTCATGTGTTTTGGTCATGTATAAAACAGAACTTTTAACTTATTTATATGTTGAAGAGCTTCGTTTCCCATGCCAATACTTGCTTGACTCGGGGGTCTAGGTTTACCAAGTGTCTGTCTGTCTGTCTCCCCTCCTGCTAAAGTCTCAAGTGGTCCATGTAAACAAAACAGAGCTGAAAACAGTCTCTCTTCCTCTTCATAGAGCTGTTTTTATCGATATGCAGGATTTCCTGACAGTGTGGTGTTGGCTAAATGTAAAACAGGCAGAGGATGAGCTTCTGTGTTAAAAACCCAGTTGTCTAATGGTAGAAGATCATCATTGGAGAAAAGCAGATACAAATACCTGGACAAGAAGACAGAGATGAAAAACGTGGGTATTAAAGCAGAGCACAGGCAGACAGGAGCAACAGACCATCTTCAGGCCTCACAGTTCAGCAACTACAGTTATAAACAAATTACTTGCTTTCAATCTTTGTACAGCACACACACAACCTTCCCTATTATGACAATCTGAACTCATTTTTATTATGATCAAGTCCTTCAATGAAAAGTTGTTATAAAGACAACATTTTAATCTTTCCAAGAAACTTTTGTTTTTTGAGTCTCCCTTCAAAGATCTGCAGTGTAAAACAAACGTCAAGACCCCAACCACAAGTATTTGGGGACCAGAAGAGCAGAGAAGTTGTCAAAAAGCTTTTCTTAATGGAGGAAACCCACTTGGAAATTACTAATCCTCTTTAATCCAAGCCAAAGATTTTGTGAAGAAGCTACTAAACCATGGCAGGTGTCTGATTTGTCATCACTGATCACTGTTCTGGAAACTGGTTCAGCTTCTGGTGAGAGGAAATGGGACAACAGATTGTGCAGAGGTTTTCACAGATGTTGTACATTATAATAAAATGCAGAGGACATAAAGCACGTAACAAAATAAGGATTACTGGACACATGCAAAAAAAAAATATTTGTTGTTCCTTTTTTCTTAATGCACACTTTGAATGTGGCTGTGCTGTAACTCTGTAGGACATACTGGTAGTAGGGATCTGTCAAAGTTTCCTATCACAACAGCTAAAACTCAAATGAATTTTCCTTGTTACAGAACACCTGGCTGTGTGAGTGCAAGCACAACAGCGTGGGTGTACAGGATCTCTCACCTCCTGCTTGCTTTCCTGCCATCCAGAAAAAGACAGCTCTTGCTGCACTTGACAAGGAAAGGGTGTCATTCCCGTTAGTGGACTCTGCCACATCCAGAATGCACACACTTGTTCTGCTGCTCCTTTGCTCTCTCTTCTTCAGACACTGGGAGTGTCTGCTGCTTTCAGCCCTGTGTCACTGCCTGATCAATTCTTCTGCTGCCTTTATTTGCCAGCTCTATCCACAATCCAGTCAGTGGAGCCTTACTTTTTCTTTCCTTCCTCATCTATTTACTGTTTACAGATAAAAATTTCTTGCAAGGATGATTCAGTTTTGTCACACATATCTTGTTTCCTTCTCTACACTCTTCATTTGTCTTTAAAGCATCAGGCCTTTCCTTTCCTCAGTACTTCTGCCTCGCTCTCTCCTGCTGCAGCTCTCCAAGCTCCTTCTCACCACAGCAGCAATATTTCATTTTACTCAAACTCACCTTCCTCATTTGATTCACACTTTTCCTTTGAATAACTTAAGCAACCTATTTCTCCATCTTGGTCCTTCCCACTCAACAGGTACCTTCATGCCAGGTACTGCTCAAAACTCTCAAATTTGCTGTGTATCTCTGATGAGTTGAAGTATCCAAGCAGCAACAAAGCATATTTGGGACAGTTACCAAATTTGAATTTGAGAGGAATGAATATACAGAGAAAATCACCAATAGCAGAAAAAACTACAGCAGGTATAGCTTAAGACATATTTTACATCCCTCTTCTGAGGAACATCTTCTCAGAACATTTTTCTCATAACATCATACCCAACTCTTCTGTCTTTATTTTCATTTGGGTATCTCATGAAACCAGTTTCTGGTTTGGGCTATGCCAATTGCATCAATGTCAAAAACATCTAATATTCAGCTCTTCAATAAACCTTCATTTTGTTCCACAAGCAGGAAATACTCCAAACCAAAAGTCAGTAAAAATTTCTGAGTTCTTTCCTAGAAATGCCACCATCTGCAATGCTTGCACTATAATATATCCAGTTACTGAATGATGCATCAGTGAATTTTCAGATCTCCTTGTGATTATTTAAGATGCAGACAGGATTCTGGTGATACATCAAAAGTCAGCCTTGCCACCACACAAGTCCCTTAGGAGCAGATTTCATTCTCATTTGGCTTTTATAGGCAGATCAGTCATATACCATCAGCTCCTGGAGAGGTACTGTTTCTCTGCCCTGACCTGTTTGAAACTGCTGCCTCTCTCTTTGGGACCACTGCTTTTAGTCTCCAGAAAATGAACTTGAAGGGTAAGTGAAATAAAATTAAAGAAGACAACAGAGGAGGTGGCAGTGGCTGACTTCCTTTTTATAATGGTAACACAAGGCAACAAAGTATTGTGATTACCTGGAGGAATTTGGTAAGGAGCCAGCAGAAGGATAGAATAGCCACACTATCCCCTTAGACACAATGAACTTGGAGTCCCCTTTTCCCAGTGAAACATGCTGTGATGCCTGAATTAGACACAAAATCTGCCATTTTCAGGACATGTTTTCTATTCCATTTGGTGCTCCTAATACTCAAAATCAGTCTTTGTCTCCTTTAGCTACCTGTGGAGCATCTTCTAGAATTTAGATGTGAATTTTTACAGGAAGATGCAAAAGTGAAAAGTACTTACTTCAAAGTTTCAGCAAGGAAAAAGCTCTGCTGTACATCATCATATGTAGGAGATGAGGAATACACATCCTTGACACCAGAAAAGCCACCACTAACTCGGCAATACTTGTCAATTGCCTGCAAAAGGGAAGGGAAAAGACACAGGGAATTTAACTATAGAACAAAATTTGGAAATTTTAAAGCATCAAGCTTGATGAACAAAGAAGGTGGTTCTTTTTGTGCTGCATTTCTCTGCTGTGAATCTCTTTGTTGAAAGATGCTATGGACATTACCAGTTTATGCTGGACACATACAGAAGTCGCATCCTTCCAGGGTTATTAGTGACACCACATTTGGCAAACTGCTACATGCTAAGAAAGTATTCTGGGGAAGAACACTTTCTTTCCTGGGTATTTACTGTTGGCTGATATTGATGACATGACAAGGACTCCGCAGACTTTTTCTCTGAGCTCATGCAGTTCCTCATTGGTGACATTGGGTAGAACATCAGTCAAATCAATGGAATAAGTGCTGTGATGTGCACAGGAAGGTAACAAACATCCCTGGATATTGGAGCTGGAAGAGTCTGAAGAGTTATAGGAATTCTTTGATTGGTAGCTAGTCATGGAGACTTATTGAAAGTAGAAATAAAATACTGTTCTCATCTTTATGGACTGTTGATTCCATCCTGTAAACTCTTCTAGCTGCTGCTTTCTCCCCTCATCTCCTTCTCTTACCTACGTTATTCTCTGTTTCCTGTTTATACAGCTGAAACTCAAGTCAGCTTGCATGCTGGACTGCAGCAGAGCTCTTTACCTTTAAAGCATGGAGTTTAAATCCATGCACATTCCATGAAGGAAGGGGCCAATGGATTCTTCCCCTCCCCAGCTCCAACACAGTACTGTGAAAAGCACAGTGGAAGAGGAGGAGACGGGAAAGAAAGCGTTAGTAGCTCAGAGCACCTCTCGCCTACACTTTCATTATTCCACTGGCATGCACGACCTTACAGCACACAAGGATATCAGCCATTAAAACTGGCTCTGAAGAAATGATTCACAGGTTATTTGTGCTTCCCTGCTGCTTTGACTGTGCTTCCTCAGCAGATAGCAACTCTTTTAATAGATTCATGCAGGGACAGAAAAGAATCAGGGATGAAGGAAAATGTTTGTCTCGGGATGTCTGTCATTACCAACAACTGAACACAGCCACCTGTAGCTCAGTCATCTATGATTCAGCCCAATAGCCTTGTATGAAGCTCCTCTCCACAGGGTGCTTTAGGCCCACATTTCTGTTAATTCTGATTTTTGCTAGTTATACTCAGCAGAAGCTGAGGGGAGTCAAGGCAGGGGAGCAAATAAGTTTTGAATTATGCCCTTTTTATGCAGAGAAAACAGATTCAATCAAAACTAACTCTTCAAGGACCTCAGTATTGCCTTTGCATACTAGAAATACTGGGAGACAGACAGGAATTTTCCACTGGGCAAATGGACAAAGAATGTCAGCAGATGCTGTCACTGAAATCAGGAGGAAAAGCAAAAAAATTGAGCAGGATACCCAGGACAGTAAGTCACAGCAGGTACTTCAGCTGACCTCCTCCTAGAACATACTCTTACCCTGTGGAAATCTCAGACCGTTCACAGACCAAAGAATAATCCAGACTGTACAAAGTTCTTTCAATTTTCCAAAAAGCAAGGTTTTAGAAAAGCAAGTGGAGAGACTGGCAAAAGGATGTTATTGGAATAGCTGTGGCTCTAGAGTCTGAACTTCTGCCAAGAAAGGTACAGTCTTTCTTGGCAAAATCTAATGCTTGCTGTAATTCCTTATCTCAAGCACAGCTTTCTCCAAGTTTGGATGGAAAGGCTCCATTTTTTGTTGGGATTTGAGTCTAAAAGGAGAAAGTGTCTGGATGAATTAGTTTCAGATTTGGTTACTGGTGCAGGATAGGGCTACACTGAGAGTGCTCACATGCTGAGAGCTGGGTGGACCAGGTTTTCTCTACAGTGAAGGGAAAGGTGTGTGTGACACATCTAACCCATGACAATCTCTTTGTCTGCATGCTCTTGCACAACAAAAGTGATGCTAGCTACCACATGGCAGCCAAACAACAACATCAACAACACAAACAACCCCAACATCACTCTCTCCACACAAAATCAAACCACACTCATCAACCAAACCAACAAAGAGGAAAGAAAAAAAATGAATTGCTTAGCTTCTGAAGAAATAACGCATATGCTGTTTACAGAACAATTTGCATATTCCTCCCCAGAACTCCTACAGCCACCAGGTAGGTGTTTTATGAATAAACAAGAGCCAAAGCATTTTTAGGCAGAAAATGAAGTGCCTGCTCTTGGCACTATCCCCTTTTACAATAATGCAGAACCCGACCTTGTGTCTGCTCTGAAGCATGGCAAGGTGGAGGAGGAAGCCCCAGTGTTTACAACTCCTGCCAGAATTCCCAGCATACACCCTGATCAGGACTCTGGTCCACCAGCCAGCAACCCTGATGCTGTGTGCCCCAGCCTGTACAGGAGAAACCTGCTAGTGACTGTGGCAAAATGAAAACAAGGAATACATGGTACCACTGTTAGAGCACCATCTCCTTCCTCCAGAAGAATTAAATCCCCAAGCCAGTGTAAGAGACAAAACTTGCTTATTTTGGAAATTGCAGCTAGTGGATAGCACTGAGATCCTCCTCTATGCTGTAGAGGTCTCATATTTGGGTAACTAAGTGCAAAACTGGTGAAGCCATCAGGTCTACAAGCCTAGAGAGAGAAAATGTATGATCTATTTTTTTTTTTTTTATGAACAACTTTTTTTTTCCTTACAGTTACCAAGTAACCTTGTATCTTCAGAAATTTCTCCTTGGGAAGGCAGACTTGTGTTCAGAATAGGCAAAGGATTTACCGTGGCTGATCAGAGTTCTACATAATACAGGTAGTAATGAACTGTACAGGAAAAAAGCCTCTGAAAAATTGCTTTTCAGCTATTCATCCAAACAGAAAATTTTAAAATATGAACAATTAATTTGTCCTTGATTCCAAAATGTACAGAACTTCAGGACACTGGCTGAAAAACTTGGTGCCACAGACAAGCTGCTTAGATGCCACTTGAAATTCTCAGTGTTCTGTTTTCACACAGACCTCAGAGCACTTGGTGCACTGGCATCTGCTTTGCCACCCAGATACACTTTCACTCCAGAGCTGAAGACCAGTCTCCCTGATAAAACAATGCTTAATTTATTGCACCAGAGAATACAGGGAAGCTCCAAGATGACTGGAAGGGTATTAAGGTAATATTGCTACCATTATGAGGCATTGGCAGACTGAATAATTATAGGACAGCATACCTAATGTTAGTTCCAGTCAATTACAGAGACACATGGATACATACATATATATATATATGTGTGTATATAAAATTAGAGTATAACTGACACCAATCAGCATGGTTTTATAGAAAACTATTTTGGTCACAAGCTTGATTTCATTCTTTGAGAGCTACAAATTTGACAAATAAAGGCAATTGCAAAGCTGCAATAAACTTAAAAGCTTCTAAGGCAATTGCCGTGGTATTTAAGATGTTATAAGAAGACAAGGCAGCACTATACCATATCAATATAATTCAATTTAAAATTGACTGGCAGCACTCTAAGAAAGAACTGGCAATGCAAAATCATCACAAAATAGAGCTGCTTCTTACAGAGATCCACAAGGAGCAGTCTGAAGTTTTAACAATCACTGCAACACTGCTGCTGGCTACAATGACATACGTAAATAACAGCAGACAGCGTAATCTGCTGGTAACTGGGTGCAAAACAAAATAAGTTTCATAAAACCAGGCACATAATCCTAAATCTAGTCATCAAGACTGTGTAACTGCAGACCCAGGCTAGCCTGGAAGGTAGAGACAACCTTTGGAATGCAGAGACACTTCCAAGACTTCCATGGCCATGTAAGACAGTTCAGTCTGAGTTCCTGCTAGGACATTGCTTATTATAATCTATGAAAATTCTTTGGAAAGAAAACATGGGGGAAAGGACATTTAAAAATGGCATAGGAAGTCACAGGAAAACCCAGTGATTGAGAGCTGAAACTAGGCAAATTCAAATGGGAAATAAAACATGGGTTTTTTTAACAGCAAGAACAAATAAATAATGGAGCAAGCTACAAGAAGTAGTGGGTTCTCTACTTTCCTTTATTCAAATACAGAATAGAACAGGAGAATATTCAGCAGTATACTCCTGCCAAATACATGTGTCTTGACTCAAAAGTGACAAAAAATGAAATTTCAGTGCCGATAACATACAGGGAGGTCAACATGAACCTAAGTTCTTTGGAAATAAAATTTGATATACTTCTAGATTGGACCCCAGCTCCCTCAGTTTCTCTGAGGGTGTTTTTTGTGGCATATGCAACTTTTCTTGACTGTGCCAACAACATGCCCATGAAAACTGTGCCAGTTTCTTCACCAGCTGTCATATTCACAGCTTCTAACCCACGAAACTGTGAAACCATATTTCTTTTACCTCCAACTTATGTCTGGCTCTTTTCTGTCTACTCCTCTCTAAGTAGAATCACAGAATGGCTTGGGTTGGAAAGGACCTCAAAGATCATCTAATTCCAACCTCAATGCCATGGGTACAGATGTCACTCACTGGAACAGAATGCTCAAGGCTCCATCCAACCTGACCTTGAACACTTACATCCACAGCTTCTCTGGGCAACCTGTTCCACTGCCTCACCATGCTCTCAGTAAAGAATTTCTTTCTAACATCTAATATAAATCTGTCCCCTTTCAGTTTAAAACCATTGCCTTTTGTCCTGTCACTATGTGCCCACATAAAACCACCATCTCGCTTCTTTAAATAAGCCCTTTTTAGGTACTAGAAGGCTGCAATGAGGTCTCCCTGGAGCCTTCCCCTCCCCAGGCTGAACAACCCCAGCTCTCTCAGCCTGTCTTTGTAGGAGAGGTGCTCCCACCCTTGGATCATATTTCTGTCCCTTCCTGGAGCCTGCTCTAAAAGGTCCACATCGTTCTTGTGCTGAGGACCCCAAATCTGGGTGCAGCTGAGGTCTCATGAGGACAGAGAGCTATGGGTCTTTCCACTCCATTTTAGTATCAACCCTCAGTTTGCCTGAAGTTAGCCTGAGCTTCAGGTCTTGGCTATTTATTTTCACTGTTAATAGAAGCTCTGATGAACTCAGCAGCCTCTCTCTGGTGCAGTCCTATTTAGTGAGATACACAAGTCCACAGCTCTTAATTGAGCCCTTCATTCACACAGCTCAGATCAGTAATTGGCTTTACATGCCTGTTGTGAAATGGTGGCTCTTACTGCTTTCAAATAATTCGCCTGAAAAGGATTTTAGTAATTTTCTGTATTTACCCTGAGTATCCTCCATGCATATTTCTGTAATACTTCAGCCAGCCCCCCAGCACACCATCATCCAATTTGATGGGCCCAACACAATTGAGATGAATGCTGTCTCTAGTGCTTAAGTACAGTATTAGGGAGAATTAGCCTTTTTTTCATCAGGAAAGAGATAGAGACCCTGTCACAGGGATTTATGATCACTGAGGGAATGTAAGATTGAACTTCCTGGTTTTTCCCCCAGAGACACTGGATTTGGAGAGATGCAACAGAACAGGCCTTGGACAAAGCATAGGATTTGTACTAAAGTGCATAACTTTTGTCAAAAAATATAGATAATAAATCCAAGTATGCTTCAGAGGTTGGAAGGCAAAAGGAAGACAAATTCAGACAGTGTCGTACAACAGCAGTAAGCCAACTGCTCTGCGTGTCACACCAGCTTCTTCTCTATTTATAAATGATGGAATAAACACAGCCAGGGCTGTGTGTGATAGGGAAGAAGAAAAAGTAGTGAGTAGGTGTGAGGGATAAACACAAGAACTTATTATCTATATGCAATGAACAGAAAATCCTGGGGAGCAAAAAGCTTCAAGCTTCTGTGTCAGTACAATGGTGGGGTAGGAAAATTCCTAATTGTGGGAAGGAGGGGTTTGCAAAATTATTTATGAAGAAGTCAAAAATAATTTATGGCTATGTTAGATAAAGAAATCTCGTATCAAGGAAACAACAAGCAGAAGAAGGCAGTCTGTAAGGATAGAGGCAATTAAGCACAGGGGCTGCTTGATTTACAACTTCAATGGAGGTTGACAGAAGGATAAAATAAAATCCTACCCTGCACACAGAGAAAACTGGAGGCAGGGGAGGAGGAAGGGAGGGTTTGTTTTGAAAGCATTAATGAGAACCAAGATAATGAAAGCAAATGGAGAAAACTGAGCAAAATGCAATTAAAATAGATGCTTTGCAGTGTGCTTAAGAGACTGATTCTGGCTTGAAAATCTTTACATCTGTAAATTTTTTAACCTATTACAAAGGACCCCACCTCAGCTTGGATCATCCAGCCATAGCTTCTGAAAGGAGCTTGGTTACATCAGCAAGAATTTGTAATATCTACATAGGCAAGGAGACAATGTTTTGGAGACAGCAGCAATGCATTCTGGAATACAAATGTGGACTAATACACAACTGTAAAATACCTGGCCTCTTCTAGGTGTTGCAGCTGTGCTGAGGAATGGATAGTAATGAGCTTGGCTAAATATTCTGAATACCGGCATCTCAACAGATCTCTTCTCACCTTTTCTTGATCTCTTGCTTCTGGAGCAAAACTGGTTTTCAGCCACAGAATAAACTTACCCAGTCTCCTGGTTTGTCTCTTCCTTTGCTTTTCTCTCATCTCCTCTGGATGTAGTCAAAATATTTCATTACTGTCTTGTTATCTTTAATGTTTATTCTCATCTTTGAAACTGGCTTTGAGCTGTTTCCAAAGACTGCTGGAGCAATTCAGGGAAGCAGAGAAACTCTCAGGGGCTGCACACTACTGACAACAGTAGGAGTCATGACTAAGGAGTTCTGTTTCCATGCCTGAACTCATGGGCTGTGTAATGCTGAATGCACCTCTCACCTGAGCATCTGACTCAGCAAATGCAAAACAGCAATAACTGTGTGCACCCTCATATGTACCCCGATTTGCAGGAAACTGTGAAAATCAATTACCACTCCAAGTGTTTCATTACCATGAGACTGAAGTGGCTTCAAAGGGGAAATACACAAAATTAATTAGTGACAGATGATTAACAGAGTTACCTGTGCTGCCTCCCAGCCCCACTGCCTGTACTTGGGATCGTGAGTGAACCTCCACATATACCAGTAGGTCTCAATCACCTCTGGCCTTAGGATGTAATACTTCTCGTTCTGCCGTACTGCCACCGCCTCCACGCCACCATCAAATTTGAATGCTTCTGGGCCCAGCTTTAGTGCTGCAGAGAAAACAAACAACAACAACAAAAAAGTAAAGGTAAGAAAAAATTTGTTCCATACCAATCTTTGCAGGAAGGATGAGTAGGAGACTGCTTTATTCCAAGCTTGTGGGAAAAAAAACCAAAACCTTTAAGCAGTCTCATAAATATGTCTTACTTTAGAGGCCTATAATTTTTCTTATCAATAATTTATCTAATTCCTTTGAGAAAACTACCTATTTTGACAGGACTACAGTAATCCTCTTGAAAACTAATGGAACACTAAGAATATAAACACACTAACACATTCAATTATAGGATAAAATTGAAGCGACCAACATCAGTTCCTTACAAGAAAAAGAAAAAAGAAAAAAAGGGTCAACACAGGTTTTGATGTCCTTTGATCCCACCTAGAACAGTAGGAAAAGATCTTGGAACTAAACCAAGTAGTATCATACCAAATAACCTGTATCTTTATCCAAACTGTTGGTTTAAGGATGTGCTGTCAGGTCACTGTAACTGATGTGCTGTGATCTTCCAGTAAAGGGTTTACAACTGGGCAGCGAAGTCTTAAGTACACCAGAAAATAAATCTCTGAAATAAGAGATTCACTGTTAAAGCCCTTAAAGGAACCTGTAAAGGCCCTGTGCCAGCACCTGGAAGACTACTCATATAAGAACAACACACCTGTAAAACATCTGTCTATAGTAAGAAGTTACACATATTTTGTATTAAACAGCTGCACATTGGTCCTCAAATGTAACATTACTAATGCACTCTTATTACTGCAACGCACCATTTGTTTTGGCAGAGACTTTTTGAGGTGCTGAACTCTGAAGCTGCACTCAAGCTTTAAAAAATATCAAAGCAATTAATCGTGTAATTCCTATGGGCTAGAGATTCAAATTAACCAGGGTTTCATGGGTCTGAAAGGGGAACCTTAGAATGCTATAATGAAAAATACAAGCAACTCTCAGTGCAGCCCCAGCAGAAAATCTCCAGAAGTTCCTTAATCTTTTTGTTTCAAGGGACTATGGCTCTGGATGCCAAAAGGAAAAGCATCACACTGCTTCAGCCACATGAATGGTATGGGAAACTCCATCAAGAAATGTTTATTGCACTTCTTTCAAAATGGTACACTTTACCAGTTTCACTTCAAAAATTATATAAATCTCACTATAAAATAGAGGAGATTAGATACAGAGTTCTACCAATCCAAAATTCTGAGTATAAGAATGGTTATCTTGGACCAGATGGAATTCTGTCTGCTCCAGCATCGCATCAACAATTACCAAGATCAGACATTGATGGGGAAGTGGAAGCACCCATCAAGTATGTGAGATACCTTTTTCCATCTTTTCTACCAGCCTCTACTGTTTTTGAGCTCAAGACTTCTCCCAAACTAGACATATTTTTTTAGGTGATCAGTAATTCTTAATAAATTTATTTCCCAAGTACTCATCTGGTGCTTCCTTAAATCTATCTAAGCCTTGAGCATCCAAAACAAACTCTGCTAAGGGGTTCCACATCTCTAATACCTATTTGATGCAGAACCACTCTCCAATCCCTATGTGATTTTGCAAATCTGATGAATCCTACCTAGAAGGCCCCTTTTCCACCCTGAATAATATTATTCAATTCAGTTGTGCCTTGAATGAAAACTGTTCGATGCCTCTAGTTAATCTTCTTGCCCTTCTCTGCAATTCTTCCAGTTCTACTATATCCTTTGTTAAATTAGAGAGGACCAGCAAATACAGGGAAAAAAGGTGCAGGTGAGATTAATACAGTGACATAATGACATTTTCTATTTTTCTCTTTCTCATTTTGTTTTTCCTGAGTGCTACTGAGTTGACATTTTCATAATCTCAAAAGCAATTTCCTGAATTGCAACGGTCAGTTAGCACTCATCATTTAATATGTAAGGTTAGAAATAATTTTTTCAGAGGTGCCTCACTTTACAATTAACTACACTGGATTTAATTTAGCAATTTATTATGCAGTTACTCAACCTCATAAGATCCTTGTGTAGTGCTTTTTTTGTTATTATCAGCACACTTAGTTTACTGTTCCTGCCCTTTTCTGATCATTTATATATGTGTGTCCTTCATTTATAGATAATACATACTAAAATATGAAACGTAAATATACTACACACTTAAAATGTATATAAATACATTGTACACACCTATACACACAAATATATATATATATATCTCAAAGATATCAGAGTACTTCTGGTTAACCAGCATTTATCCACTGCAAGAGTAGGCTATTTATCTCTATCCTCTTTTCTATATTATGCCCATTTTCTTCCTCCATGCAGGTACTTGCTGCTTAAATTGTAATCGTTTAATGTCCCTAATGGGCCTTAGTAAAACACTTGTTGAAAAGAGTTTTGGAATCAGAGAAACATCACAGCTATGTTAGTCTTATCCACCAAAGAAGCTGGATTTCAGGCAGTTCTGGTGATCCACCACCTACAGAAACTGTGATGTCTTGCTTTGTAGCCTGCTTGTGCATTAAATCCTTAATTATCTTCTCACACCTACTCCTAATGCTATTGAGCACTATAAGAAATTAAACCACCCAAGGATGGGTGACCTCTGCATGTTGTGATGATTTCACCAAATACTTATCTGAAACCAAGGATGTAAAACTGATAGCTGACTAAAGAAAAGAAGCTATTATGGACACAGTATCTTTCAGGTGCCATTCCTCTAAGCCAAGAACCATCTATGGCCATTTCACAATGCTATAGTGGTCACAGATAATATTTTGGATTATAATCCAAATATTTTCATATTAATAGCACTGACAGACTATAGTCTAGGCAGCGAGAGTAGATGAGAAACAATTTCATACCAGTGCAAAGCTGAACAACCACCATTTAAAAAAATTTTAACTGACGTAAAGTTGACTTCAATGAGAGCTGTATTTAGCACTGCCAACAAAAGGGCAAATCTTTGTACTTTTAGATAAATATTTCTAATTCCGTAAGTATTTTTGAAAATATTGTTGTCTGCTTTGTATGTTTCTTTAAGACTATGATCAATCTAACAATAAATTTCCGAAAGTAAGAAAGGATGCACAGTTATAATAATACATGCTAGGCTCTAATTCATACAAAATTGGAGGAACAGAACATCCAAGACACTTCTCTTTGAGACTCTGAACTATTCCATCAACACATTGCTATTTCATACGTCTCACAAAAACATGTTATTATTCTCATTTCCTCAGCCTTGCCTGTTTAGCTGCTTACTGAAAGTCTTGGGGCAGAGATAGCATCTACTCATACCCTTGCATATGTCTCAGCTGAAATCTTAGTCATCTGGCTTATTCTGCACTAGAATTGTCACACATAAAAAACAGCTAAAGCTGTACTGCGATTCTGAGGACAGCTCTTGTCAAGAAACTTTAAAGAAGTGCAAAAAATTTCATCCTAAAATAAGCTCTCTGTAGTCAGTCAATACTTTACACACTATCAGCTAATGGCTAGGAAAATTCTTATGCATAAGGGATGGTAGAGTGTACTAAAAATACTGTGTGCTATAGATCAGCACACAAATGCCATATATACAGATAATTTTGCTTATTTATCTAACCTCTACAATACTTATGAAAGCTGATTATTCAGATTGATTTGTTAGTGATCTTTCCATTCCTTTGATTTCATTGAACTTGTTTTTTGTTGCCATCTCCAGATTTCACATTGCCAATTATTTTATGCCTGTGCCATGTTTCTCAGTGGTTCACATTAAGCATAAAAAACAAAGAACTAATCGCCAGAAACCAGAACACCTCAAGATGTGCAGTACTCACATAAGCTTCAACATCAAGAAACCTTGTGCCATGAGCACAGGAAGCTGTATTTTTTTAGCCTTACCAGTGCCCACTGACAGCATTGTGATTTCTTCTGCTGGTAAATGAGCACACAGATCAGAATATGCCTCCTACCCTTGTTTTTCTCAATCTTCTCTTCAAACTGAGAGCACACAGGACTACAGGAAAATCCTGAAATCTCCTGTCACAGGATGGGCGATTTAGGATGGCTACAGCATTAATATATTGATAATTCATGGTACAAAAAAATAGTAGAGTTGGTAGGAAGCAGAGGCATGTGTAGACTACACATCATAAGACTATTCTGGTTACAGTTAAGTTTTCTCATTGACCATCAATAAGCCTTTTCAAATCCTTTCTAAGGGGTGCCACATGCATTAACAATTTCCCGAAGAGGGGAAGAGCCTTGGAGGGGGCTCTCATGCTGCCATGCCGAATAGATCCTGGAAACACAGATCCCTTGCTCAGAGGCAGACCAGAACCACGACTGCACCCCTTGCCTTCACCTTCCAAAGTCCACCAGGCTCCTCCAGCTGCTGAATTAGAAAGACATCCTTTGAGCAGTGCTACAGACTGATCCTCAGCTCAAGCAGAATCTACAAGGATTGTCACAGAGCCATGGCAAGGGCCCAAGCTTCTCACAACATACCTAGTCACTTCTCCAGCATCTTAGTCTGGAGTCTAAGGTCTTCTCTCAGGTATTCCTGGGGAACATTGACAGGTGACTCAGATTATCAGTGAGACTACATCCCTGCATAAACTTCTCGATTACATGGCAGTGATGCCAGTTGCCACTGGACATAATCCCCAAGAAAATACATCAGGAATAGTTTCAAGGACTTTCCAGCTTCCCTGTACCAGTCAGTACTAAAATAACCAGCTTTCTGAAATATCAGGCTGTTTTTTCTAACAGGCTTTTAAACCTGCAATATGTGCAACAGGTTGATGATAGCTGTCAATATAATGCCCTCATTTTCCAGAAATGCTTTTCTTCTGTGAAATTTTGTTTCAATTTTGCTGAGACTTAAGCTCAGCTATGGAAATTTAGGTTGCTTCATAAAGTAGTATTTTCATACTGAAGTATTACATCACCATTACTGTAGTTTATTACAAGCAGCTGTGGGATGACACAGGAAAGGGCAGCTCTGCTGGTTTATCTAAAGAAAGAGCTGCCTAACCCCTGCCTGCAGTCTCTGCATCCTTCTCCCTCCTCTGGGCATGCCCAATGGGGCTAGCTCTCCCATGTCCATAGGAGAAAAATCAGGAAATCCCCTTTGCCTGCTGAACCATAAACCTATTAGCTGAACCAGGATGTCTGTTTGCCCTCTTAAAGATGCTTTTTCTGCCATCAGCCAGTTCTGCCATTAAAGTCTACCATTTTGCTCAAATCCTGCTGTTGAAACATAACAAAGAAGTTGACATTTTGCATACGTAAGTTCTTAATATCCTTTGAAAAATCAGGCCAGAAAATTAAAACCAAAACATCCAAACACAAACAATCCACATTTCTGGGACTGCATGACTGAACAAAAGAGAACAAGGGCATTGCAAATTTATAGCTGTCTGTACAGCTTTCAGTCTTTCTTGCTCATGCGTTCTTATACAGTCATTAAATATGCAATCAAAACTTTTATCTCCCCCATCTTTTGACTTATTTAGGGTACAGAATAAACATCTGAAGGAATAAAATTAGGTCTGCTCAAACAACTGTGAATTTAACATTGCTTATTTTTAAATGTCAAATTAAACATTTAAATGCAATTTTTCAGAATGCAACAATAGCTGCTATGTCCTACCTTTTTTTCTTCAGCATACTCATATTTTTTCTTTTCCTTTTTTTAAAACTGTTGCTTATGCAAATAAAATTATCACTTCTGTGACTGAATTATTTAGAAAGACAGGCAACTATACAATGATATGATGTAATCCTGTGGATAAATACATAAATTCTCATCTTAAAACTGCTTAAGTTATAGTTACCATTATTTCTACTGGGAAGGTATTTCAGAAACTCACTTCTCTGATAGCTATGCAAAACCATTTCCAATCTCCAACCTACACTTATGCACAGCGAGCTTAAAAATCTTGCTCTCATTACAACTGTGTTCTTTTATATCCTAAAATAACTATTTCTCTTCAGTGTTTACCCCTTGAGATGGCAATAAATTTGTTCCTTTCTTCGGTATTATTTTTCTAGCCTGAGCAGGCCAATCTCTCATATTTTCCTCACTGTAAGATAAAAGCTCTGTCACTCTATTCATTCTCTTGGTCCTTCTCTGCATTTGTTCTGCTTGAAATTCAGATTTATACAGAGTATTCAGGGTGACAAATTACACATGTCTTCTAAGGCAGTCTTAATATTATCTAATCTTTGCTGAAAATTCTTCATCTGATACAGACCAGGACATTTTTCAACTCCCACTTCCGACAAAGAGCTCCTGACTTTTTCTGGCAAACTTCTTATTTCTGATAGTCCAGTTCTCAAGATGTCCCTGATTACTATTCTGAGACTCTTCCATTTTAATTATGTTCTACAACTATATGGCCACCCTAAGCATACTCAGTACACTTCAAGCATCAAGGTCACTATAACATAATCCTGGTCCAAAAGACTGACCTTGAGAAGCTTCCAGCCTAACAAAGTCTGATGCTGCCTTCTCACTAGTCAGGCCTTTGGCGTCCTCACAGTCTGCACAATACTCTTCATCCTCTCTTGTTTAATTGTACTTTCTCAGAATGGACTATTACTAAAACCAGTAAAAAGTCTATTTACAATTTTTACCCTCTACTTAACTGTAAGAACTGTATATATGAAAGAAAAACTTCCCTATATATCTGTGACGACAAGAGGTCACACAAATTCCTTCCTCACCATACCCAGATAACCCATCTTAGCTGACTGATGCAAAACTGAGGACAAACATGCATGAAGGAACCATAAAATCTGGGTTTAGATTTACTCACCATGATGAAGAGCAGAAGTAAATACACAGATGTTAAAAATTCATACTGGTATAAAACCAGTGCATGTTAGACAGAGTCCAAACAAATCCTAACAATAATTACAAGAGTTGCTGCATTCCAACTATTGAAATAATTAGATTAACAATAGGTCTTACTTGTCCTGTCATACGACTCGTGACACGTATGTGCAATTTCAGCTCCGAGCTGCAAATAATGTCCAGCTTTATCATCTCTGGAACCATCTGCTCCAAGGGCAAACATTCCACCTGCAAAACAGGTCAAATGGCCCATCTTTCTTTCAAGATGCCCGTTCTTCCACTCCCCAATAAAGGTCAGTCCTCCATTGGACTTTCTGATGAGATGTTTTTCTATGGCCTACAAAGAGATTAAGAGAACATTCAAATGCTGTTCACATGCAAGCTTTACTTATTAACTTTCCTTTAGCAAGCAAAGTCTGGCTTTCGAAACAAAAATAATTTTCTTTTTTCAAATTCACTTCTGAGCACCACAGGAACAGACAGCTATAAGAATATAATTTCAAAGTACAAAAAACCCTCCTTAACTGCTAAAAATGCTAATGACATCTAACATATGAAAATCACAACAGAGACAATACAGTGCTTTTACTTGAGAATTCAACACTTATTTTATGGCTCAAAGAGTATTTGTCAAACTGTTAACTCTGGGAAGTACCAGAGCTCTGTGCACTCTGTGAGTACTCAGAAAACACAACCAGGTTGGAAATTTTTGGTCAGCAACATATGCAAACTTGTACCCTCAGTCAGTCTTTAATAGAAAGTGACAGGAATGCTCCAGCCACCTTCTAGCTTCTCCATAGCAGCTTTCTGATTGCACATTCTCAAATGATAGGTGTTGCAGCAGCTGATCACAAAAAAACCCTTTATTTTATACGTGAGGCAACTGCTGCTTTCTTTTTACACATCTGTACCAAAACATGCTGTTGCTTGTGACTTAGGTATCCTTCTCTTAGAAGAGCAGCTGACTTAACTTCCCAAAGTTTGCAAACTAGATGGAACAACATTTGCTTAAGCCTCTTTCAGAAAGGATCACAATTCCCACCAACCTACTTCAGTATTTACTATGTCTAGCATTAGACAGTGAGAAAGTAATGAAAGAGAAGTGCTGGCCTGCACTCCTGTTGGGTTAATTCCTTCACTAATACCACGGATAGATCTGAGGATTGTGCTCATGGCAGGATCCAGAGAGAAGAAGGCAGAAGTAACTGACAGAGTAGAAACCAGTAAGTCTCTGTCAGCTGCCAGGGTGGCTGTCTAACCATCAGGCAAATGGGTATTGACGACTGCCTTCTGCTGCTAAGGAGCCTGATGTGGTTAACTGTACAGGCCTCATTTGGGCTGAAAGTACTGGTACAGGAAGTATTGGATCTGCTGAAAACTGCCATTGGAAAGGATATCAAGATCTGGAACACTAACTCTGTTGATTCCATTATTCTAGACTGTGACAAAACTGATGTTTTTCGACCATATGGTACACTAAAGTTGAGCACTCTTTGAAGGAAAGCCACTTTAACTGTGAAGAGCAGAAAGGCACTAAAGCGTATGGATTATTTATTTCCTACAGGAAAGCATTTTTTTCCAAATGCTAAATGACATCTGAATTGTATCTTCCCATAACTCCGTAACTGTTGAGGAGCAAATGGTTGCAGAAGCATTTCCAGTGGGACAAAATTACTGTGGCTAGCACCAGGATAGCCAACAAAAGCCAAATTTATATATTTCTCCACAAGCTACACTTCTACTCTGGATTTGCTTTCATAGTTTGACTGAAGAGGATATTCTAGGTGCAACATGCTCCTCTTCTGAGCAGAAAACACATCTTCTGAACTTGGAAATAACTGCCTGGTAGAAGGGGTAGTTTTTGTAATCTGAAAATCAAGTCCTATCAGCTACTGAATAACTAGGTTAGGTTCTGAGAGTCACAAAGGAAGCATCTCAAGAACATAAATGCAACTCTCTCAAAATACTTTATTGTTCAACAACCTGCTGCCTGCATACTGCAAAAAAAAAAAAAAAGACAATTGGTATTTACAGTAATTAACAAGGGACAGCTGGGCATTGCTGGGAACACTGCCCAGGGGTGCAGGTTGGGATAGGTGGGGCATTTGTACCCTCAGCTAGATGGCTGAGGCCACAGAGCACTCCAACAGGAACTGCAAAGCAGTGATATCCAGCTGGACTAAAAGGAGTATACACATACCAGAGTGGATGTGTACACCTCAACTCCCAAAGAGAAGATTTAGTTCACATCAACTAAGAGATTAACTAATGGAAGGAGCTTCCTTAGTCTGAGCAATGCCTGAGCAACAGGGGTGGTTGAGGTCACTTGGTTTGTTCAGCCTAGAGAAGAGACTGAGGGGAGACCTCACTGTAGCCTTCAACATCCTCACGAGGGGCAGGGGAGGGAAAGGCACTGATCTCTTCACTCTTGAGACCAGTGACAGTAGGCATGGGGACAGCTTGAAGTTGTGTCAGGGGAGGTTTAGGTTGGATAGCAAGAGAAGGTTCTTCACCCAGAGGGTGGCTGGGCACTGGAACAGGCTGCCCAGGGCAGTGGCCACAGCACCAAGCCTGACAGAGTTCAGGAAGTGTTTTAACAACATTCAGGCACATGATGTGATTCTTGGGGTGTCCTGTGCAGGGCCAGGAGCTGGACTCAATGATTCCTGAGGGTCCCCTGCTATTCAAGGTACTCTGTCATTCTATGCAAAACCTGAATGTTCCCTGAAGTTCACGTGCTTTTCATGACTACAAAAAATAGCATTTTCTGAGCTGTCTTGCAGCAGTACTTGCTATGTTGTGACAG
Organism: Melozone crissalis; assembly: GCF_028551555.1. Classification (NCBI taxonomy): domain Eukaryota; kingdom Metazoa; phylum Chordata; class Aves; order Passeriformes; family Passerellidae; genus Melozone; species Melozone crissalis. The sequence goes on along the minus strand of NW_026535786.1, from coordinate 13,729,518 downwards.
TCAAGCACACGGCCAAATCCTTCTTTTAGCTGCCTAATGCTGTGCAGTAAGAAAGAGTGAAGATCAAATTTGTGAGCCTTACAGATTAGGCTACTCAAGGCAGCAGATCAAAAAGAAGCTTACCTATCCTCCAGCTGATGTGAAAAGGAAAAAAAGACACTTGAAACCAGACTAGCTGGAAGACCCACATGATGATGTTGAAAGCAAAGTTAAGAGGCCCATCCTCAATTTTTATCACCACAAAAAATTCCCAACAGGTTTCACAACTTCAGCTTTTATCACAGCTGTGAATTTCCATACTAGGACATAGCATTGACGTGTCCTTTACAGTGGAAGATTGCACCCATGTTATACAGAGGGGTTATGGATATACAAATTGTTTGTATTCATGTTAGAAGTATGTGGTGACCTGGATAAGACTTCATATGCCATGGATTGGAAACCATGGCATCTGAAGAACTGATGCATTTTTCTTCCCTGTGATGGTTCTAAGGAATGAGATATCACTGTCTACTGCAAGACTTAGGAGTGAGGTTATGTTGTCCATCTTCCACTCACATTGCTGTAATAAGATAAGGGAATGAAGTGTGGCTGGACAGAGACATTCTTTTAGACTGGTGGGTGCTGAGAACATTTCCAACTCTGTGCTGTGAGTGGGAGGAATGCATGCTACACCTTTCCCCTTCTGCTTGCACAAATGATGCAAACAGCTTCTGCTCCACATTTTGAAAAACAAAGAATAAGAAGTGTTAGCTATGGAGGAAGACCTACATTATAGGCAAAAACAAAAGAATGGTAAGGGAATGGCCTCTTAAAAAATTATAATAAAAATTCCAATTGCAGTTACACAAAGCGAATCCTACTTAATGACTCTTTGCCTATGTCTTTCAATGTCAAGTAGGACCTGGGAGAGACACAAACCCTGAAACAGCACATAAATTCCACAGCACATAAATCAGTACAATTCATGCAGACTCAAATGTACAGGGTGGGTTTAGCTGAGAAAAAACAGAAGGAACTCTCTGATATTTGGACTGCAGGATATATCACACATGAATAAGGAGCAGCTTGGCTTTTCCTCCCTCCTATCCACAGTGTGTTTTCACATGGTCCCAAATTTGCTTTGCTCTGTCTCCATTCAGAGATGTGCCCATATAAAATGTTTGCAAGATGATTTACAGTGAAGAGGATGAACAAGAGAGTTTATTTCTTCTAATTTTGAAGTGTTCACAGTTTAAGAATTAGAGTAAAATATTTCAACAGTAACCACAGTGGAAGCTAAATATCAACTGCTAAAAGCTTCTAAACTCACAGGCCCCCATACACTGTATTTTAGCCTATTAAAAATACACAAGTAATTTATGAACTAGTAATATAGATTTTAACAAACCCTGGAAAGCTAAGGAAGTTCAAAAGGACTGGGAAACAGCCAATGCTTTATCAGTAGTTAAAAAAATTAATAAAACAATTATATAAAATGAATGATGTGGTTTCAAAAATAAATGTTTGGTTGATATGTGTATGCTGATACTAGAAATATTAGAGATTTCAAAAATTTCTTGGCATTTTACAAAATATTAGTCCTAAACAAGAAAAAAAAATTGTGAAAAAAATAAAAAAAATCCTTATCCCATGAAGATTCTGCATAGCTACTTTATTCAACACCAGACAGTATTTCTAACAATGATCTCCAAGAAAAATGCTAGAAAAAAAATTGCAGATGACACAAAAATTGATGTAACTATAGATAATGATAAAGGAAAAGTCAGTTCTGTAAAATCACTGAGAGCAGGTGACAAAACGGGTTTTGCCTGAACAATGTGTTGCAATAGAGATAAGTGTAAGGTCAAACACTGAGGAATCAGGAATGTAAATCACAGTGGTAGGAAAGCAGTAAATCGAAAAGATTATAACCAGCTTCAGAATAAAGCAACTGGAAAGTGGATGATGGTATGAGGCAAAGGTTAAGAACACAAGCAGAGCTTCTGGCTGGATGAAGAGGATAAAATCAAGAAGGAATCAGTTAGAAGAAGAATCACATTAGAAGAACATTGCTATCTCCATACTGAAGATACTGGGAAATACATAGAAAAACGCTTAAGAAATAATCCAAAATCTGTTTTATCTTGTGAGACCCAGAAAAAAAAAAAAGGCACTTTTCCTTCAGGAGAGAATGTCTATTGTACATTTGATAGTAACTAACTATATGGTGCAGATAACCCTTTAAAACAATGTAGAGAAGGGAAAAGTCAAAGCAGCTGGAAGTCAAATGTAATCAAATTCAGGTCAGGAGTAAGACATATTACAGCTTCAAAGCAATTTTGTACTAGAATTTTCATCATATATCTTGTAAAATGTGAATTTTGAGAATTCCAAGAATAGGTGTTTTGCTTTAGAAGACCGATCGCACTAAAACTAAGCTGTAAAAACTTACATTGAAAGCAACAGGACATGCACAGAGCCTGGAACACATCAGGCACCAGCCTCACATCAGCACTGGGACAAGGCTACACAGCCCCTGCTGCTGCTGGTACCATAGCTCACTCAGACCAGCTCAGTTACTCTTTATGTTTCTAAACTGTAGTAGGGGAATGATGGCACAGTGGGAACCACTGTGAGAGGCTGCTGAGAGAAGATGGGGAAACTGGGAAAGTAACAGCTGGGCAGCAAAAAGCTCAGAGCCACCAGAGAAAGGCCACCAACCCCCAAATCCCACTGAACCATCTGCAGTACTGCCCTGCTTAGGCAAGCACTTTGTCTGTGACAGGGAGTAAGACCATAGCACAAAAGAGCCATAGAAACAGGAATAGATATGAACTGCATTTTGCAAGGTAAATATGGAATATAACATGTAAATGCCCTAGAAAATAATGTAAAGAATAAAACAATTTGGGACTTCGTGTCCTAGAATGATGAATTCTCAACATTGTAAAAAAGTGACTTGGTTGTTCTGCACACATCTCAAGGTTGCTAGATCTCCTTCTAATAAATTAGAGCCTGGGCTTTTACATTGTACCATTTGGGAAAGCTGATTATTTTTAGCACAATAATCTGCATCACATGTATTCCACAATAATACTTTTTAAACTACTCAAAGTGAAAGCTAGTATTATTCATCACTTGATTTCTTAAAACTTACATAATCAAAACAAGTCCTGTGGTTGGTGGTGGTTTTTCTCCCTAGCTTTCTTTTTTTTTGATTTAATTTCATTTCCTTAAAATCATTAAAGATTGTTCCACTGTATTGGAAAACTCAATGAATCATAATCACCTCAATTGCATCGTCGTACATTTTCCTTGCCTCCGTGTCCGTCTTGTCTGACATAAGCCAGGCTTTCAATAAATATTCATAAAAACTGTCTCCCAGCCCGCCCACGGATGTGTGATCTGTAGAAGGGAAAGAGGGAAGAAAACAACAAAAAAAAAGGTTGAAGTTATGTAATAGCACCTTAGATTTATTCAAAACATAAACTTGTGTTTTTAAGGCCTACTTCTGCAGAATTATAAACATTTTTAGCCTGTTTAGAAAGCTGCACTGTGCTCCTTCCCCTCCAAACTTACATCACAGGCATAGAACCTTCTGTATGTGTTCCCTATTTGCCATTCAGCACAGGCTATGCCTCATATCAAAAATGTACTTTAACCTCTGTTTTTACTGCATTCCAAAGAACCTAATTGTTTTACTGCCAGGGTTTGGGGGTTTTAGTTTTTGGGTTTTTAAGGTATATGTGAAAAAAGCATGTAGAAAACCTCCTAAGACCTCTGTATCCAGGATGTAACCAGGTCATGTGGCTGGCTACAAACTCATTCATTAACTACACAGAATCCAATCTTTCCAGCAGATTTTTATTTCTTACAGGGTAGTTACTCAGCAGACTAATGAATTCCCTAAATTAAATGTTCTTATTGAAATTATTTTTCAAAGGCAAGCAAGGTGCCTTTGCAGTGTACAGCACAAGCCCTGCTCTGTTCCACTGTGCCTGAGAAGCTGCGCCATGTGCCACAGGGTAAGAGTGTTTCACTATTAGAATCCACCAGCACATAAACTGAACCTCCTAACACACAGATTTCTTCTTTGTCCCCTTTTTTTATTTTATTTTATTTGTTCCCTTGCAGAGGTTGCCTTTCACAAATAGTGCCACTGCTATTCTGTGCTGATAGACCACTTGAGAACTATCTGTATTTCTCTTTGGCTGAACTATCATACTTCCCCACAAAAAGCCTACTGATGGTCTGGCAGCCTTGCAGCTCCTGCTCCAACCAGGGTAAGCACTCACTCAGTACACTCTTCATTCAAAAAGCAGCACTCTGTGAGATTTAATAAGTGACTCCAACCAGAATACACAAAACCTTCTCTTTCCTAATGTTACAGCTCTCAGAACAGCAGCACCAGAACAGTCTTAGACTCCTGAAGCTAGGCAAGGGAAATGTTTAACACCAACATTGTCACAATGCCAGAAATTCACTGCCCTAAACATGGCTGGTTGAGTCATGCAAGTACCCTTTTACTGGGTGAAGAAAAGATATGACACTTCCTTTTACAAAATACCTCAAAAAGTGGTATTATTCACAGTTTTTCTGGGATAAAGGTGCAAAAGAGAGGTTGAGCTCTCCTTCTGTTCTTTTTTCCTCCAAGCACCACCCTACCACAGCATGTCTGCTTGTCTCTGAAGATGTGAGTAGGAGGTTAGAGCTGGTAGATGCTGCTATCCTAACTCTTCTAGCTGCCTCTTGGCTCCTCTGCTACTTAAAAATGGATTTCTAAACAAAGGAAGGAGCAAGTAGAGAGTCTGTAGCTTTCCCATTTCGTTTCAAGTTGTGAATTTGAAGCAAATTACTTCATGCCCTTCTTTTGTACCTCAGACTTTTCCTGACTGCCTTTTCACACCCAGTTACTCAGTGATTATGAGTTTTCATAAGCTTTCTCACCCTGAGCTATAAGAGGACATTCAGGTCATGAGTCACTTTCTTACACAAACACAAGGGCTAGAAATCATTCCTTCGATTTACAGTTACATTCTTAAGCAGACACAAGAAACAAGGATCTGTGGTTTTCAGGAAAAAAATAAAAAAAATCCAAACTATCCCAAGACTTCAAAGCTACAATTCATGCCAGCATTGCTCAGGGACTGACTTCACAAGAGACAGTTTAAAACTACTTCTGTAAAGCTGCTGCCTTGTCCCCAGCTGAGCTCTGTCATTTGAGTAAGGGATGATCCTTAGCCAGATTTCCTTGACAGATGCACTCAGGTCCCAACAAGGACAGGCTGTTGAACCCTCAGCAGTGTTCTCGTAGTAGCTCCAGCTGGGAGTGGGACAGGAAAGAGCAGGAAGATGAGCAGAAAAGGTTCATTTCCTAAACAGAGAAATCCACATTCCAGGTGTCTTTCAAAAGTCAATTATCAGCAACATGTCCCATTTCATGACTACTTCTCCAGGCAGTCATTTGAGAACTGTCCTTCTCTTCTGTCAGCAGCTCTCCTCCTTCACATTGCTTCTCATCTTAGCCAAGAGTATAGGGAACACAGGCACCAGAAAGACTGGGGGACACAGAACTTAGAGCCATCCCCTACCACAGCCTTTTTTGCACCTTCTTCGTGCAGAGAACAGGGCTGCTCAAGCCTCTTGGATTCAGATCCTCCTCCCATTCAGAAGCAGACAAGCACATGGTAAGAAACTAAGGCCTTTCAAGGGCCTTCCAATTCCCAGCAGCAGCATTTTCCTTGCTCCTTTTATGCATACCTCACTCCAGCTCTGACCAGCCCAGAGTTTTCAAGGCTCCTCTCTCATTCAGCAGTGGGCTACTCCACTCCCCAGCTGATGCCTTTCACAGCTGGACCAGAGGGAAGACCTGTCAAAAAAGGCAAAGGGATCCTGTTCCTTCTCTTCAGCAGCAGGAGAAGGACATATGAAATATTTCTGGCGGGAACACATGATGGTATTTCAGGGGAGCTGGCCACATCAAGATGCAGCTGTCTTTATGTCCTGTCCCCTCCCCATCCACAAAAATAGCCAAAAGGGGATGGAAGTGAAAAGGAGGCCAATGCAGCAGCTGAACTGAGATTTAAACACAGTGAGTTTTCCAGCTTCTGCAGCTGCATAAACTGCACTCTGGCATGGTCTTCTTCAGCTTTTCTGCTAGTGTCTGCTAAAGCAGAATTTGCTGCTTTAGAACTTTATAAGAACTATAAGTAGAAATTACTTAAAACACAGTTTGCGACAGATTGCTGGTCTTTGACAATTTGGTCTCACCTAGGGCAGAAATGCTAAAGAAATATTTTTCAAGATTCCTTAGCAAATATATAACTGGTGAAGACTGCAGAACTGGGTCATCGCATATCATTCTCTCCTAAAAGCAAACCTCCCTATCCAAACTTATCAGAAGGTCCATGGTGGTTATCACTTTCTCCTGCTCTTTGAGCTATAGCTCAGATGGCTTCAAAGATTCAAGTCAGCTTAACTCAGAATGTTTTGCTCATAAAAATGTTTTCCACATAAAATTTACTGATGTTTTCACACTGGCCCTAGCCTTCAGTGTCAATCCAGAGTACTAAAAAGGAATAACTTGTGATTTGAATAACTGAGCTTACAATAGCATCTTGACACTGGGTACTCCTCAGTGAACAACTGAGAAGACAAACATTAAGCAAAAGCATTTTGAACATTTAAAAATGGATTCGATCTTTCACAAATTTGATCTACAAGAATCATTTAATTAGCTCTTTGTCATGTAAAGGTTTTTATTTTGAGCTGTTTTTGATGAGCTGTTTTCCAGTGAAATCCTGGAGTAGAATTCATTCTAGATTAAGACAAATATAGCAAAAAGAACAGAAGTTCTTGATAGCACAACAAATGTGGCTGAAGCCACATGTTCTGTTCAATGTATATATTTTTAGAACACTCATTCCTTCAAATCAAGACAAATTTGGGTAATTTCTTCATTCTGCATTTTTTCAAATGTAGGCCCAGATGACTGGGCAAACATAAAAGGATTCCAGTCAAGAATTGCTTTGGAATTCTTTTCAAACTAAAAGACACGGTAACTGCAGTTGGAAAGAATGCCTTCAACTTTTGCAACCAAAAGCAATTACAAGAGACCCTATATTTTTTCTGGTTTGTCACACTTGAAAGCATATTGTGTGCAAACCTGTGCAGTTAGTCTGTTTGTAAGGATTCTTCTTCCCAAAAAGAGACATATAAAACCTTAATAGAAAGACAACGGTATTCCAAGCTCACAGCAATATTTCTGCTCAGCTACTACAAAGGGTCTTCATCCTGTTAAATATTGGCATTTTTCTTCTTAATAAACAGCACTCAACTGTAAACAAAAAACCCTCAATGAACAACAAACCAATCAATCTCAGAGCAATACTTTAATGAGTTTTTAAGGTATTGATAAAATATCTGTGCTTAGTAACATATCGTGTCTCAGCTAATATGCCGAAAACCAGATCTACCTCTTTCCCACAGACTGAGACGGGGACCTTCTTTTACAACCTCACACCATCATTATTTAATATTCCAAAGATAGTTTCATTCCAAATGATCTTATTGGTATCAGCAACCCATGAGCTCACTGCTGACACAGTCTCCCAGACAAGAAGCAGGACAGCACTAAACCACAGCACAGGCAGGAGGTCAGACAGGGCACACAGTCTCGCTGAAATGCCACTGGATCTAAGCCCCAGAGGAGGCAGGGTCTGCAGAGCTCCAGTGATTTGTTCTCTGTAAGTGAAACTGTTTCTTTACAAATCTGGGGAAACAAATAAACAGGTTTTTTACTGCAAACAGCTCTTCAAGGCATAGGCAACAAGGCTCCCCCTCCTCAGTGACAGGTGAGGCACTGAGACTGGTCTGTCTACTCTTTCTCTTCAGGACTAATTTTTGAGGACGGTTGTAGATACCATGGATACTATGCATTCCCATAGCTCATCCTCATTTGTCATACCCAGACGTACCTAATATCTGTAAATAACTTCCTCCACAGCAAGCCAATTTCCACATGAATGGCACTAGTTCCCAAGAATATGGTTATGGCCACAGACTGCAAGTTACCAACATGTGCCACTTTGTTTTGTTTACAGGGAAAGTTTGGTTCAGTGAGCATGTTTCCCACAACAACTGACAGCCCCCTAAAGATAACTTTAATAATGAAGCCTGTTCTAATGAAGGTCTACCTGCTCTCTAGAGCAAACTTAAGATGTGCAAATTATTTTTAAGCAGATGGCTTTAAGTAGTTAACAGCAGCTTAATGAGGCAAATTAAAAACAGTTCATGATTTGCTAAACCCTCTCTGCTTTGTGCCTTAATTGTTCAATTGTCATTTCTTGGCAAGGAGCAAGAATAAATAAAGAAGCCAAGCATTGTATTAAAGGCAGCACCTCATGCCAGAACTGATGCTGCAGTCCCAACACCTGAGGGTGAGGCTTCCTGCTAGCCAGGAGCAGAGGGGAGCAAGCCTCTGTCCTTCCCTGACCCTGGGGCAGAAAGTTTCTGCATGGCTTACTGCACACAGGATAAAAAAAAAGAAATATAATACTGAGCAGAGGTATGTTTAGCATGCACAGGCTGCCCTGCTGGAAAGCAAGACAGTGAGATAACATTGGAGCAGTGCAGAAGCACAAACAGGTGGAGATCAGGATCAGCTATGCCCACAGTATTTTTAATTCACAAATTGTAACTACAACACTGATTCAATATTTTAAACTAGAGACAGAGAGAACAAGCAAGCAAAAAATTACTAATTTGGCTATTTGTAAACTGAAATCTCGGAACTGTAATTGTCACTTTGGACTTTAAAATAAAGCAAAACTCACTAAAACCTGTGCTATTCTCACTAGACTGGAAATGCCAAAATAAACAAACCACTGATTAATTTCAACCAAGAGCAGTAGTACAGAATTACTTTGCAACAAAAGAAGAAAGCAATAAAAAGGAGGCTGATCTTCCCCAAGGATCACAAATTGACAAAGTGTTATTGTAATATGTCAGAGAAGGAGTTCAAGAGTGGAGAAGTTAAATGACCAGGAGGGGGTAGCTAATATTGACTTTCATTAAGAAACCCACATAACCCATCACCATTAGTTGTTCTGGCCTGCACCAACTAGCCTTACACTGCAGGAGTCCTCTTTCTCTGTGCAGGAAACTTCCAAAGAATTGTTTTTCTGTTTGTCTTTAGGCTGGCTCTGATTAAATTTCAGTTCAATCTTTACTTCATGTAGTTGGTCTTACTGCTCCTCAGCAGCTCTAAATAGGTGCAAGCTCCCCTTTTAATCCTTTAATCCAGAAAGCTGAGGCCCTGGAAATTGCAGCTGCTGCAATTCACAGCAGAAATTCAACCTAAGGATGTCATAAGCCATAGTAGTTCACTTAAAAGTGCAAACACTTGTAAATTAACTTCAGGAAAGGCAGCCCTGGTAAAAGGAGGTGGAGGTGCAATTTTCAGTCAAATATAAACTATGTATCACTAAGGAACACATTACCAGCATGAGAATTTTTCTGAAAACATTCAGGGTCTCATACAACAGAACCACTTTTGGAGAATTTAAGTTAAGCATTTATCAGTTGGGAGGTAGCTGAAGAGACACTACTTCCCATTCTACAGTCTGGTGCCACAACAGAATCCAGCACCATGAAACACCTCGCTCAGCTCCTCCCGACCTGGGGGTGCGTGAGCACGCCTGCTCAGCACTCACAGCTCTGGAGAATGGAGCAGTTGAACTCTAAATACTCCAGATGGAGAACCTAGATGTGAATATTTTAACAAGACTTGGGAAAATATGGATGGTTCTTGAGTTCCTTAACTGCACTCTTTGAAAAAACAGACTTTAATCTGAGTAGAATCACGTTCCATTTCTAGTTTCATTTAGAGATGACTAAAGCATTTTTGTCAAAGTTGTTTAAAGAAACCCCAAGAGAACAGCTTGAGGCAGACAGAATATTCCAGTTGTAAGAACTAAAGTCTGGCAGCTACAAGAAACTGAAAACACAATCATTTAATGGAAAGTATTAAGCAATCTTAATTATAAGTGCTACCAGTTTCTCATATAATAAAATTAAGCAAAATTACTTTCTAGATCTGTAGGGACTATCAAACTACAGATTAAAAACAGTTAAACTTGCACAATTCGAGTGAGTCCAAAGACAATAGAAATACTTTGAAACAGACCAGCAAGCATAACGAGCCAACTAATACACATATTTAGGTAACTAATGTTCTTAGAATCAAAACATTTCTTCAGACTGAATGTAATGTCAAAGGAATATCCTAATTTGGTATCTTACAACAGACTGTACTTTCACTCTCAGGAATTCACAGCTGGAACAAATGTTTTGTTTTTTGTATTCAAACTTTCCTGAAACATCAAAACATTCCAGCTATTATTTATAATTCTGGAAAGATGTAGGTCATCTCTCAGAAGACATATTCAAGAATTAAACACCAATCAACTAAAAAAATCAAGTCCACATGCTAAAATTAGAAACACATTAAATCCTTATATCAGTGTGTTTACTGAGAAGTTTACTCAGAAGCCTTTTATCACCTGAAGTTGTCTTTTCAAGGTTATTACACTCACCCACAGAGCCACCCAAATGAAGCACACCTGCCTCTCAGCCAAGTTTGGAGTCACTGTAAATCCCAACTGTGTGGGCAGCTTTAACAAAGCCTCTGGGATTTGCAGTGGATTGGTCACGTGCATGCTTGTCTCTGATGACTTTACTTGACAAGGTGGCTGTGAAAGAGCTAAAAGGGATAGCATCCCCTGCTGCAAGTATGCACACAAAACCCAAAGAGTCCTTGTTGAATAAGAGTTCATATATAGGGGGATTGACAAGTTCTTAAGGTTGTTACACCCTTTAGTTTATTCACCTTAATCTTCCTCGAAGATCTTGATTCTCCTCTTGAAGATTATAAACAAAAACATGGGAGAGGGAAAACTTTGTTAGATTTTAGATTAAGTCTAGTCCAACATTCATCTGCACCAAATCAGCTGGCAAAGCCACTGTCAAAAACTTCACCATTCAAGCTGTATCAAGACATGGCAGTTTATATATTTACATACATACATATATATATATATATATATATATATATATATATATATATATATATCCCACATGGAAGCTGACAGTCAAAAGTGATTCTGAGGAGCAAGGAAAGACACTCCCTGTTTTTGATGTACTTTTGGATTATACCACATGCGATATAAATCCAGGCTACTCTGTTTCCTTCTCCTAAACTTCAGTCTATGTAGCTCTTATTTTTCTTCTCATGACAGATGCTTGAAATGGTGCACGCAGCTGCCTGACATTTTGATCACTCTGTGGGTGCTGGGAAATTGTGCTGATTTTAAGACTTGTTCAGTCCATGCTCTGTGACTGACACTGAGCTATCATACCATACGTGGACTGCATTTATCACCACTCTTCTCTTACTTGACTATGTATGTCATATGGGACCATATCACACAGATCTTCAAGTTGAGACAGTATTTTAGGTTGCTGCTACAAGGACAGTCCAACTCCCAGTGAAACTTCAGGAGTAAAAGAAGCCATTGGTCAGATACATTCAATGTTCATCAAACAGAACTAGAGACCCTCTCCTCTCAATGTCACCAAACTGGAAATGTTTCTCACATGACCACCAGCAGTTACATCTCCAAACAGAACTCAGAATATGAAGTCTCACATACTGAAGACATAATAAAAAGAAACAGATGTCAGCTATGACAACAGATGTGTCATCTGAATTTACCAATCACCTAAAGAGCATCGATAGAAACACTTAAAGTGCACAGCCTCCAACACATTACAGAGAAGGAATAAAATAAAACCAAGAAAGTTTAATAAGGTTGTAACAAGTTTCTAAGTGGACTTTGATAGCCTTCCCTTTTGTAAGAAACTAGTAAGTCAAGAAAGGTTCAAAAATTCAGTTTTAGGCATAAAATTATCACAGAAATAATGAGATTCCACAGGCAATCAAACTCTAAAAACTCACAGAGGTGTCAAAGGATAACTTTATACTCCCCAATGATTTCAAGTTAATGTCTTCAAAGCCATCAGTTTAAGCTCTCAAAAACATCAGGCAGTACCCTAAACATGCCAGACTTCATTAATACAGATGAACTTACTGAATTCACAGTAAATGACAAAGATGAGAAAGACAAGTGGAAAAGCTGCTGTGGGACAAATCACAAATTCTAGATATTGATGCACTCCCCACCGAGATCATGCTCTAAAAGTATAGCTTGATGGTACAACAAATGAAACATTAATCTCTTTGCCTAGCAATGTATACAAGCATTCTCATAACCCAAAGTTACACCATATCCAAATCCTCTCTTTAGGAATTATTTATAGACACTTCTTTCCAAATGCATAATTCATATACATGTTTAACCTTCCAATAACACTAGAATCTTTAACACACTAAACAAAGCTTTTATTTGTTCACCTTTTCCAGCATCTTGCTCAGCAGACCAGCTGAGCATCTTAACCTTGTAGTCTTATAAAAGCACATACCTTGTAATGCACGGTTCTGTTGTATTTCATTAAAATAAAGTTTTAACAGATTATCATACTCTTGGCTTCTAGTGAATAAACAAATTTGAATGCAGCTTTTTCCTGGAACACAGCTAATTACATTTGTACAAGGTTGTAAAGCAAAAGTGCAAGGGGAATTCCCCAGCAGAGATTACACAGATTATCTTCTATTCAAAACACACGCATGTTCCAAAGGACAGAACAACACAAAATAAATTGGAGAGTAAAATTAAGGACACCTGTTAAGACAGCAAAAGAAATAAACTGCAAAGAACCACCCCCACCTCCCCATATGCAACAGCATGCCTACTACTGGAAGTCTAGAAATACTGCGGTAATTTTATTTGTTCATAATGTAATAAACTGAAAGCAGATTTCAAATAGCAAAACCTCCATAAATAAATGCTTACACAAATGTCCAAACTATCCAACAGATCACATATCTCCAGTTCTATAAATGATGATCCAAACACGAATTAAAAAAGAAATTTACTTGCTAAATCAAATAAATGTGCAAAAATGCAGTCAGGTTGGGAACTACTCCACATGTACTTTTACAATATGCAATTATTTTACTTCTGTACCATTTCTATTTAAGAGAGAGAAAATCTTTTCCTTAAGCTGAAGGGGAAAAATAATCATCTGCAACTTAAAGTATTAGAAATTATTATTCACAAGTCCAAATAGAAAGTAGTTATCTGATGAGTTTTGGAAAATACTTTGGAATATACAAGGTTGGTTTGACCCAATTCCCTTTGCTTCCTTTTAGCTTATGGATGTTTTGCCAGAACTTTACCGTACATTTCATAATTTTATTTTTCCTGACTCATGGCATTGCTATTTTCTTTAAAGAAGGTACAGGTATTAATAGACAAAATTTAAGATACTCCTTGTGCTAAGCACGGCATGTAGTAAATAGGTAAGGGTACTAGAGAGAATGCATAATATCTTCACAGTTAAAGGAGATTATGAGCAGCTTCAGCTGGAAAGGACGTGTTTTCCACAACTAGCATCTTTGCACTATCTCTAACCACACCATCAACCTGTTAATTTATGCTACAGTTACATTTTTATCTGAAATATTTATCTGCAGTATTTCTTTAATCTTTTCAAAGACTACTTCATTCTTCAGTATTATTCACTTCACCTTGCCATCTGCAAGGGTTTTCATCTCCCAGAGGCAGGTGTAAAGACTGAAAGAGCTTCTGCTTAATTTTAAAAATGAAAGGCCCGATAACTGATAAATAAATCAGGATCTGGATTTATATCTCTGAACCCTTGAAAGTTTGCATTTTAGAGAGCCACTCTCCCTATGGATCAGACAGAGCTCACACTGACAGGGCAATACCCTTCAGCTGACATGCTGATTTTTCTCAGTGTTTGCATTCTCACAAGGGGATGCACAGAGTGTGACAGCACCTTCTTCATCAAAAAGAGGTCTGCAGATCATAGGGGCTGGGAGAGCTGGGTGGCAGAGCTCAGAGGCTGACGGTGAGTCCCAGGGCCCCAGGTTTACGTGCCAGCAACTGAAATCACCTCTGTGTGTTTGTTTTTCCCAGTGAATTTAATCCTGAGTGCATGTGTAGTTCATTAGCAAAATCCCAGCTGGACAGCAGGAGACAGGAGACCTCTGCATCTGCACAGGTCCAGGGTGCAAGCACAGGTATTGGACTGAGAGCCTCTGCTAATATTTGAAGGGCCCATGAGCATGAGGATACTTGTGAAGGGTGCAAGCCCATGCATCTATTTGACAGTGAACATAAGGAGGAGGATCAAAACTTGGCTATCTGTGGGTGTGTTGCAGGTGAGTTGTGGCAGGACTACACAGGGGTGCTGCCAAGGCAGGGCTGTTGGTGGCTCTCTGTGTGGGCAGTTGCATCACTATCCTCTTAATGCACCTCTGGAATATGTCCTGACTGCAAATGGGAACTTCAGCAGTCACATCCATCAGACAGGGATGGAGATATTTGGACCTGGCTGGCCTTGAAGTGCTGGGAAGGAGGAATCCCCAGGTCTTAGAGTCTGCTAAATACAGTGGTTTTGTTACCATCTTTAACCATGTTATATACATTATCATCAAATTCATTTTCACTGTTCCTTTAAATTCTGAAAAATAAATATAGACAGATGGTGTTGTGTATTTGATACCATATCATACCACAAATGAAAATAGATAGGATGTATTGCTCATGGTTTGTCTATTACCTGCAAGAGTTTAAATGAAGCCTTTTGCTTAATTACTTTGCTCAGCCCAAGGGCATTAGCCTCAAACCAGCTGTACAGACAGGCATAAAAAACCTGGAATATTCACCCAGTATTTCCACTGACTTAATGACAGTAATTTAATGGTTTTTTTCTAATGTTTGAAATTTGCACCATTTTAAAATAAAGGTAAATCTAAGACAAATAAATCTACAGATGCCTCCTCCAAGTAGCATTTTAAAATTAAAAATGCTTGGTTTGATTTAAGCAGTTATTGTTGAAAATTAAAGGCCACCTGAAGAAAATGCAATGTGCACATCCATAAAGATACTTGCTTAAGTTTATTTGAAGGTCAGTCTACCGCACAACCAACTGGGAAATAGAAGATGTAAACTTCTCCCATTCAGCCATCCAGGTTGTACCTTTACCTACGCTGTAGTAACAGGTACAAGAAGCTGCAAGAAAGTGAGAACATCACCAGAGGGGCCTAAGGTAGTGTAACAGGCTAAATAACCTGTGTGAATCTTCTTATTGTCTTTAAAGGACAGCTATCACTTTGACATGGAAGACACCATTTAGATTTAGTGCATTTAATACTCTGATCACTTGTGATCAATATCACACTGCCAATGAGTCCTTATAAAGATGATGACAGTGTGACCCATGCTGGGCTTTTAAACTGGACTACTTGCAAGTCTGAATAAGGGGCTTGTTTTCTGTAAGGAGACATGAATAAAGCAGCAGAGAACAAACTGCAGCCTGAACGTTCATCACATCAGCATTTGGTGGTGACAAATTTGGTGTTTGCTGCTACTTTCCTAATAGCAATGCTCAGCTCATGATTCTCTAAATTCACATGCTAGCTTATTTCACAGCAACCTGTCAATGTGCCCACATATCACTAAGGTGAAATAAACATAGAAGTTTAACACAGTATGACATTTCTGCTTATTTTCTTGCATATGGAAGCCATATTTGGCCTAAACCCCATCTTTAGTTAAACTGACAACTCTCTTAGTAACCAATCCAGGTAACCCCATAGGTAGCCCAGATGCAGGAAATGAGATTTGAAGTTAAAAGTAATTAGAGTTCCTCTTCAATAACATTATTACTTGCAAGAGATGTTGGAACCAGAAGAAATAAAGTAGTTTATTTTCAGTGTTGGAAAGCAAAAACGAAGAACGACCAATTTACAGAAATGTGCAAACATGGCGTGCATGCCCTGACTTTGCAATAACATGCAGATTTGGCTTTTCTTTTGTTGTTGCCTTTCTAGTTGGTATTCTCATCTAAGATGTTTGCAAATGCAAACTAAATTTTTTCAACATATTTTAATTTTTTAAGAAATCACTTTTCTTCAGTACCAATCAATTTTCATAATTTTGAAATCACAGCTTTTTAATCAACTTTCTGTTATATCTGCTTAGGAAGCTTCTCTAGAAAGCACTGTTACTGCTTTTGAAAATAACCTAAATTCAAAGTTCTGATGCTTACACCAATCCAACTACTCACCATGTGTAAACCAAAAGCTAACAAAGTCAACTGAAGGTTAATGTGAGAGATTAGAAAATCCTTCCTGACAGCTATTTTCCTTTCAGTCTTACAGAAACTGAAACCCCAAAACAGAAGAATTGTAAATAACTTGTTCCTACTGGACCATCACCTTAGCCCATACGTAAAAATGGAATCTGTCAACATTCCTGTAGGCATTATAGCTCTGCCTTCTAGCAAATGCCCCAGTGAGCTGACATTCAGTGAGCTGAGCTGAAGCCATTCAAAAGATGTCTGTCATGACCCCCATGCTCCAATAATGCCTGCCCATTATAAGCTTAACCCCAAATATTTAGCTATCATTTTCCTCCTCCTGGGTATAATGAACCCCCTTGCTGCTACACAGCATTAAGTGTCCAGTTGTATTACAAAGCATTTGCATTGGTAAGGATGGGGATTTAGCAATGACCAGTAAACCATTCACCCAGCAGTTCTTAGAATTGGGGTTTACAGCATTCAAGTGGAAAGAAATTATGGGATGAAGCAGTAGTCCCTGCTCAGTCCTGCCTGCTGTGGCTTCAGACCCTGGCTGCTGCTGCTTCACTGAGGCAGGCAGTAAAAGAAAGAAGTAATCTGTCACCCTTCTTCAAGGGCTATGTCAAGTGCATTAAATGCAAATGAACATTTATATTAATTAAATTGTAATCACTTCAAAGACGTGCCTATAGATTAATGCCACACTGACATAATGATTTGACTCATCTCTATAACTTGTTAAGAACCTGGAAGCAATGGTCACATCGTTCTTGATGAAATGATTATTACTAATTGACTGGTAGGTTACTTCACTGGTTATAGCTGTTCAGGCATTTGTAAGAGAAGCATTGACTGGTTTGAATGAAAGCACTTGTCTTTTAAGCTCCAGCAGACGAACAAGTGGAAAAGATGGTCTGCACATCTCAGGGCACTGTCCCCAGGACGTTATTCCCAGCAGTGAAACCGCTGAACATGCTACTTATACTGAGATCAAAAGGCCTGCACTCTGATAAATCCAACCCTAGCAGAAATGACTCACTGGACCCTGCATCCTCACATCAGAAGGATGTTGACAAAATTACAGCATATCACACACACCACTCCCCTTCTCCTAACCCAAGAAGAGCACAGACCACATTTTGAGCAAACGTTTAAACGAGGCAAACCAGACACAGCAACATGGCCTAAGATCTACGGAGGCTAAGACAGAAATATTCTGAGGCACAGAAAAACCCTGTAACAACTGCTGATGCCCAAAAGGCCTGAAAGACCTTTACAAAAGCTAGCTCATCACCATTCATGAACACTGGATATGCAAAGAGGACTGGGGGGCCAATGTACCTTTGGTTAAACCCTACAAAATTGGGGTGTGCCTAGGCTTCTAGTGCAAACAGCTCTGAAAAAGAATCAAAATACTCTAACAAGTATTAAGGTAGAAGGTACCAAGAACTTTCCACAAGGTTTTGTTTGCAAGTACAGATAGATCCAGTTTACAGCCCTATGGGGCCACACCAAAGCCACAGAAAATGATGCTTCCCTTTTGTCCCACAATCTTGCAACAGGAATTTCCTTCAAATATTCAAGTTTACCCATCAGCTTGTTGGAACAAAATTAAACAAAACAGCAATACTTTTAGAGGGAAAAAATTTTTCTTCTATTCAAATAGTGTCATTTTTTTCTTTAAAAAATA
Organism: Melozone crissalis; assembly: GCF_028551555.1. Taxonomy (NCBI): domain Eukaryota; kingdom Metazoa; phylum Chordata; class Aves; order Passeriformes; family Passerellidae; genus Melozone; species Melozone crissalis. Next base: position 13,711,556 of record NW_026535786.1, on the reverse strand, counting down.
AATTAAAAGGCAAAGAAAAAATATAACTGCTGAGAAAATTTGACCTAAATTAATTCTTCCACTATATATTTTGTCTAATACTACGAATCAACTGGTAGTAATAGCATTAATTGGTCTGACTGCTAAGTTCCCACCACCACTGATGTTATTATTACTTTGAATAAAGGTACTCACCACTAGAATAAAGGGTACAGAAATAGAAAATAAACCCACCACTAGAAATATGTTATATTGCCTCTATGTCCCATAGTTCTTCAACAGAGTCTTTAGGTATGTATTTATGCTGATTTATTTTATCTATTTCACACCCCTTGTGACTTAGTTGGAATACTGCACAGATTAACAAAAAAGCTAACTAGAATTGAACCAAGAAAGTCTGAGCAGAGAAAAAATTGTTGAAAGGAAGAAAGAAAGGGAAAAAATAAAAAAGGAAAGCAACACTAGAAAGGTCAGAGTGAAGTTACTTGTATCTAGGCAAATAATGTGTTCCGAAATAATTCTCAGAAACTTATCTGCAGAAAGTACTTTGTACAAGATAAGATGCATCAAACTAAAGGTCACAGCAAAGATGAAAAGGGCAGCTTTCCCAGAAGCTGGAAAAAGAAAAGCTATCTTTGATACTCTTTCCATTGTCTCAGTCTTTCCAGTACAAAGGTATATAACAAGCCAAATACAATACTCTTTGAAATTACCTTCTGAGGGGAACATAAAAGCCTTGCCTGCCTGTAATACCAACCATGGGACTCAAGCCAGTAACAGTGTAGGGGGCTTAGACATGAGTCCTCTAGTGAATTGGGATGTTGTGGTAAGGCATCATCCCTACTCACCTCACTCATGGATAGCAGAACACAACCTCTGTAAGGGAGAAAAATTCCTGCCTAAGCCCCTGCTACTCCATCCCATCTGTCCAGTGTGTTTCAGACCATGTGCTCCTTCACTGTAACTTCTTAAATTTTTTCAAGTAGATACACCTAAGATTGATCTACCAGGGATACAGCCAAGACATTTTCTCATAATTCCATCCAAGTTTGTCAAAGGAAATAGAGAATTATGCTATCCATAATATGAGTATTAGGTTTCCAAATGCTGTTTGTCCTAGTTTCAGCTTGGACAGCATTAATTTTTTAGAGCAGCTGGGAGGGGGCATGGCCAGACTCTAATGTTGCTCAATACCATCTCAGGTCATTGCCAGAAGCAGGGAAAATGACCCCTGTCAGGAAAAGGGCATAATTTCTGGTCAGGGAGAAGAAACTGGCTGGAAAGAACAGGTCTCCTCTTCTGTGTAAACCATTTCTTTGTCTTATACGTTTTGTTATTAATATTCTCGCAGTTATTGTTAATTTTCTTATCTCACTGCTGTTTCCAGCAAATTGTTCTTATCTCAACCAGTGATCTGTTGTGCAGGAGGCAGGCAGAAGGCAAGTGAGCAGCAGATATGGTTTTAGCAGAACTACTAAAATGGAGACTACTATCCTAAGCCATGATATTGCTGCACTGTAAAAATCCTAGAAATAGTACAAGAATATCTGAATATGCACTTGGAACCTTATTTGCTCAAAAAAAAAAACCCCAAACCCCAATCACTAAATTCCAGTAAATAAATTTTTCACTTATGATCAGCATAGAAAAATTAAAGGCTCTAAGAATTTGTATTTCTTTTTATCCTCAGAACGCAAGTCTCAGTTTGTACTCCTAGAGTCCCAAATGTATTATCTTGCAAAACCCATTTAACAGTATGTTTGAGCTCCATCTAACCTCTGCAAAGTTCCACTGTATGTTTATTTTTAGTGATGAGGAGCATCTAATTCCCAAGAGATACTAATTCTGTGCATTGTAATTACAAGAAAGCTGGACAGGGACTTTTTACAAGGGCATGTAGTGACAGGACAAGGAGAGATGGATTCAAAGTGAAAGAGAGTAGGTTTAAATTGGATATCAGAAAGAAAGTCTTTACTGTGGGGGTGAGCTGCCCAGAGAAGTTGAGTATGCCCAATCCCTGAAAATGTCCAAGGCCAGGTTAGAGGCTTTGAGCAACATGATCCAGCAGAAGGTGCCCCTGCCCACAGCAGGGAGGTTGGAACTAGATGATCTTTACTTGCCCCTCCCAACCCAAGCCATTCCAAGAGTCTATGAAACAGCCTCTAAAGAATCCTGGTGATACATCACATTAGACTGCTTTTGATAAAACTAGCACAAGCAGATAGTTAGGAATAAAAAAAAAAATACAAAAAATTGTTTCAAAGCAAAAATACAAAACTGTCTTTTGAATAAATAATGCCTGAGTATTTGTATTTGCATATTTTCTTATTTATGAATATGTTGTTAAACTTAAATTTATCAGAAAAATTTGTCCCATCAAACCATTTGCCCATCTCAGCTGGTGTCATGATCCACTCAAAGATATAAGATGCTTTGGAGAGAATTTTGGCTTTTAAGATGGGAATAGACTAGTATTTCACAATGACTGCAATGACAGCTGTATTCATCTCCCTCACATACCAGATTCAAAGTCAGAAGCAGATTCTCAGTTTGCAAGCCAGAACATGTTCTGCAGGATATTTACAGCCAACCACTGAAATCCCCAAAACTCTATCAATGATGTCAAACAGGACAGAAATAGATCATCTTGCCTGTTCTTCCTAAATAGACTTGCATTTATAAAAGATAAAGAAATAAAACCTTGAAGAAAAAAATTCTCTTTTATCACTGCCACTACCAAAGCACAAAACCATTCAACTTTTTTTGAAAGAGCCACTACAAGAAAGGAATCATGTTTGTGTCTCTCTCTTGATGTTTTATCTCTCCTCTTAACTTGTCAGCAATAATGCCTGCTTTTTCTTTTCATTCCAAAGCTTTTTTTTTTTTTTTTAATCTATAAGGAGGTTCATCATGCCATTTCACAGGCCACTAAGGAGATGAATTATGTTTGTAGATGTCAGTGCCTAACACAATTTAACCACCACAAACACGCATTAATGCACGTCACCTTACAATAATCCACTTACCAGATGGTTTGCAGAACAAAACCAGGAACAGAATCTAAATGAGGAAATACTTTCAGCCTTATTCTTTATTACTGAAGATTTTATTGACTGATAAACATAAGGACAGGCATCAGATTAAGCAGCAAGCTGTTTTCAGAAAGTACCCTAAAAAGTGAGCTCTGTGACTTCAGACAGAGACAGGAAAATATTCATTTCAGGAGATTTCAAGTTCAAGCAATCCTTCCGCATTTTATGTTATCAAGCAATGCTGTTTGTGCCCTACAGAATAAATTTTCTGATCTCCAACTCAACAACAAGATAAGAAGTAGACTTCTAATTAGGAATTAATAAAATAAGAATACTTACGCTGACCCCACCGGCCTGTTCTTGGATTCAAATAATTTGGATAAAGTCCATTAGGACGATCCATTTTTTGAAGTAACTTCCGAATGTGCATGACCTAAATTAAATCAAGAGTCAGGTTCACCACTAACAACGTTTGTCTGCCCTCTGCACAAAGTTAAATCTAAACTTTTTTATTTTTCTTTCATTTTTAGTAGCAAATTTTATTAATCTGAACCGCAAGCTTTCTTGAGGGCTTTCTTCAGATTTGTACATTTTTGGTTTTAAAGGACTGCTCACATAAACATGCTTAAAAATAATGATTCTTAAATGTATTCTGAAACAAGTAAGAAAACCTGTGTTATTATATATTTCTAGTTGAAAAATACAACTATTTGGTAACAGAAATACAAGCATGAAAATATTACCTGCTACCAAGAATGGAAGTAGAATTCAATACAGAAAGTACTTCTCCTTTAATTAAATTTATGATAAGAAGTATGATAAAAGAATATTGATTTTTGAGACTCACCTTGTTGTAATATACAGGGTCTCCTGTCAAATAACTAAGGTGGACAAATTCCATGTGCAGAGTACCAAATTCAGCAAGGATGCTGCTGCCAGCAGAAGCCCAGCCCCAGTTTCGACCAACACCACTGAATTCCAACAAATAAGCATAAAGAAAGGAAGAAAACAACACAAAATTCAGAATTATGGTGCACAGCACAACTACCATAGCCAATTACGCAAGCAACAACAATATTTTAACCCACACTTAAGTTTACAGGAGTTGTGATTTGATTGGTCAATTGGTACACTGGTTGGATCTTTTTGGAATACAGATACCATAACCTCATCGACAAAAAGTCCTATTATTAAATAATATAATACCATGAAGTCACACAAATATGATGACTTAACACTGGGCTCAATCACAGTTGTTTCTTATTCACTGCATGTTCTTAAGAACAAGAATCAAGGTAAGACAAGTTTTGAAGGTGGCAGCATTTGCTGCCTTGTCCTGTTGATCTGCTGTGTTCCCTTCACTTGTGTGAGATGTGCTTCCCTATCTTGTGTCTACACAGGAATACAGGATGTTTATTGTTGGCACAACATATGAGTTCCTCAGGCTCACCTAAAGAATCAGCAGAAAGCGTGACATATCTATTTTGTGCACTCAAATGATACCATCTTGCTAATCCTAACTCCTAAATTACCTCTGGTTTAATCTAATCTGGGAGTTTTCACCACCTTTCAGAACTGGGTCTTTTAATTTCTGTAATTAACTATGTATTTCTGAAGATTACTTCTACTTCCTCTCATAAATTATTTCAGTTATGAGTTAGTGTACACACAATCTAGATATACATCCCAATTCAGCTACTGTTTAAGGACATAGTGAAAATTTAAAGAATGCCTTGCATCAAAAACACTCTCAAAATCTGAGGGAAATCCTAGCACTGAGCAAGCAATACAACATAAATTAGGCAAGGCAGTTGTCTTCCATGAGGCAATGCAGACCATCTAAGTTCAGTCTGATCTGAGCAGTCATCTAAAGGAGCCTCTCCATCTGCACAGACCACAGTTCACTTTAGCACGTCAGACCCCAAGCTAAAATGCAAAATGAAATAGTAACTTCAGAGTCCCATCATCTTCGCAAATGCTGGGAATCTTCTAAAGGTAATATACACCTCAAACAGTACAGAAAACCCAGTAAGTTCAATCATGTCCTGCAAACAACTTTGATTTTTAACAGATTTTGTAATGAGTAAAGAAACAATTATTAAGCTCTAGAGCAACACACAGAATAATACACTGTGTGGTCCAATGGCAAATTGAATGTTTATTATATTACATATATCTAGATTATATTATGTATATCTACATACAAAAAAAACCCAGGATCAAAATGTATTGCTGTTATGAGTTAGAACGTGCTGAACTCTATCAAAAACATTCTAATGTGCCAAGAATGACAATTTGTCTGCATTTTCTACAGTTCCACTACTAAGAAAAACTGCTGTATGCCATTATTAATTTTAAGTTGGAGGGAAGGGGAGGAAGACATTTCACAAAAGAAAACTCATTACCTTTTCAGATTCACCATCGCCCATGGTATACCCGTAGGTGTGTTGAAGGCTGGAAGAAGTTTTCCTGCCAGTTGCACTGCTTTGATCTTGAAAACCTAAGATAGTAGGATCAATTGCAAATAGTTACAAAGTCTGATTTATCTCCCAGAACTGTAAAGACTGAAATTTCCTTGGCCCACCTACCTCTTTGTATTAAAAAAGCTTTACGTTGTAAAAAATATATTAACTTATAATTTTTTGCCACTTGTTCACTTTATAACTTTCGTTTAGATTTGAACATGAAAAGCAAACTTGTCATTTTGATTTCTTTCCTTCCAATCTCTCCAGCAACAGTTCTTAGAGTCCTATTACAGAAGAATATCAGGTCTCCTCCCACCTCCCTCCACCGCTGTTAGGAAATTCAAGTGCTTTTTAAAACAGTCTTTAAATCATACCTTGTATTTTTCAGTTAAAAACCAAGACACAACTCTCCTACCCAAGTATTTTAGCTTTTACAAACTTCCAACTTCTTTTTAATGAGTTTACTTCAGACATAGTTCCTATTCTTTTATGAACATTGTCTATGCAAAACCAGATATGCCGTTTCCTCTAGTTTTTCCTTCATCGATACTGCATATGAAAAATAATTTCAGGGCTAATCTTCCCTCTCTAGTCTGAACTCCCAAAGAAATTATTGACAAGACAAAACCTCAGTAATTTTTACTGTTATTTCTCCTTACTTTTAGAACATAAATCTGTAATAGCCTTACTCAGAGCCCAGCACTTATTAGACAAGCAATTGGGGGAATTCTTCTAAGTCTACCTGCAAGCATGTTTTCCAAAGGCATATTTGGTACCTAGATATACATAATACAATCTAGATATACGTAATATAATAATTCATACTCCATAGTATGAATCTGCTTTTACCAGTTAGTTGCTAGCACACATTTTAATCAACGCCCTCTCAGTATTCACTACATTTCTGGACAAGTATCTCCTTAACCTGAAGATAACATTATTTGCCAATTTGATGCACCACACAAAACAGTTAGAAAAAAAGCTACCACATCCCAGAATAACATGCAACACAGACATAGCATAGAAACATCATCTATTTGATGACCAGCAATAGGACATGAAGAAGTCTAATGAAGATGCATAAGGGCAGTTTCAGGTAGGGAAAATGTTCTTCACTAAGAGACTGGTCACAGCACTAAGCCTGCCAGAGCTCAAGGAAATTGTGGAGATGCTCTTAGTCACATGGTTCAGTTTTAGCTAGTCCTGAGAGAAGCAGGGGGTTGGATTCCCCAGTCCTTAAAGGTCCTTCTAACTTGAGATATTCTACAATTCTATTGTTAATGACCTGACCAGTAATCTGTAATCAAAATGAATAAAATCTTTAGGAAGGACTGCAGCAGCTGATTTGTAAGGTCTATGGGAAGAAACTGAAGAGATGCTCACTAGAGAAGAAAGCTGAAAAATAAGTAATCAAGAATATCCTTATTTTTCATATGAAGGTGGGAAAAAATCAATATCTTTATGTTTGAGGAAATGACTAGTGAGACATGAAATAAACCAGAAGAAAATATTAAAGATGACATCTAATTGTATTTGATGCAGTGGAGTATGGAGAGATATAGGTGAATCTGAAAGCAATGAGCCAGGATAAAGAACTTTTAGAGAGGTTCTCCATATGAACTGTAAGATGGGATATGTCTAAACTCAAAAAGGATATACCTGAGAATACAATTTGGTATAACTATGAAGCAACAGAGGCAATGCAGCTTGAATGATTTTTAGCCAAGAAACCGACAAAAGACAGTCTTTGAGAAAATACACAGAAATTTAGGAGTAAAATTCATATAGCACTTTGACCTCGAATAAAGGACCGATTCAGAACAGGAAGGCATAGTATAAGGAAGAGGTATAGTACAGGTGGAATCTCTGGTAACTGGGAAAAAAAGAAACCCTTAAGAGAACTAAAACCTCGGTCTTGGCCCAGTTGCATAAGAACTACCTCATTTGAATCTATAAATAAGCATCAAAAATTCATGGTGAACTTTTCGAATTTTAAGTAGCAGATGGGTCAAGGCAAGACAGAACTATCTACTGGGAGTCATCTGGGGGTACTCCCACTACAGCGCAGGCAAGCTTCAATACCTAATGAAGAACAGAATGATGACTTCCAGTGAAATTGCAAATAGTTTGGAAAGACATTTGTAATATGAATTTGTTTATCTTCAGCTTTCTTATCTTGCACCCTCTGAAAGTACTATACACTATCATATTGTTGATTAATAAAAGATACTGAAACATTAGGGTAAGACTATTCAATGGAAGAACATCCTGAGAAACATCCTTGCTTAAGAATATTCTTAATGGCTATTTAGATTGCTATCCAGCTTTTAATTAGTTTGAAATGTATGGTATCTGAGGAAGGAGTTTTTAGCTAGAGTGTATGAAGTAAAGGTTGAGCTGATCTAAATGTGCATGAATCTGGACAAGACAGTTAAAAGGCAATCACAGCACCATTTCAGCATCAGAGCACCAGCAGGAACTGCTAATTCAGACAACCATGCTGTTAGCAGTACCTGCCCAAACTGGCTGTGATTAAAGGCACTTTCCTGTCACCTCAAGGGCTGAGGACTCTTGAGCACCACTGATGTAGCATCAGAAGGGTACAACACTCCCTCTCTATATGCTTCACATCTAAAACTGAATGTATTGGTTTTAGCATGCCTTTACTTTCTATTACTGTCATCTCAGCCTGATCTCGCTGCTACTTCTGCATTAAAAAACCACTGAGTGCTTGGCACAGTGTTTACCTATGCAGGCTGGAGTAAGAACTGGGAGACAGCTGCATAGGATTTTATCAGAGCCAAGTGACCACAAGAGCATTTTTGGAGAGAGGGAGGGAAAAGAAATGTAGCAGGCAGTGGTGAGTGACGTGCTGTTTATGGGAAACTGCAGATGTGTCCAGAGAGTTCTGCTGCGTTCATTAAAGTGCCTTCTTTAGCAAGTTTCAAACTTAACATAAGAACAACAGTAAAAGCCTTGGGCTCTAGCTTATAAATAATGTGTTGGTATCAGACAACACAGTTACTTATCATTTAATGTTTTTACTTTAATTTTTTTTTACACTGAGTTGAACTCATAGATTCTATTTCAGCCCTGGCAGTTCCCTGTTGACAGGCAATGCATTTCAAAAAATGCACAGGCAAGAAAAACAGAAAAGAACAAAAAATGAATGGCTGCCTTAAAAATAGAGCTCATTAGGAAACAGCAGAAGAATTGGGGTTATTTAGTGTAGACATAAGATGTTCAAAAGAGGACAAGATAATGACTTTTCAGTATATAAAAGGCTAACACAAGTAAAAGGAAATAATATTTTTTCCATGGACACAGAGAACAAAAAATAACACCAAAATGGACCATGGAAAAGTAAGTTAGTTATTAGGAAAAATTTGATGATAAGAATAACTACTAATGCAGCATGACTCTGATTGCTTCAAAGTCGTCACCAAAGCTTTTAAAAATGCTCTGTACAATACACACAAAGACTTAGATGATTTAATTTTGCCAAGGAACAGAAGAATAACTGAGAATTACTCTGCTGTCTTAGCACTCTTCCAGCCATGTTGCTGCATTTTGCTTGCATGGTAAGGTTTTGGTAGTAGGGGGACACAAGGGTGGCTTCTGTGAGAAGCTGCCAGAAGCTTCCTCATGTCTGGCTAAGCCAATGCCAGCTGGCTCTGAAACAGGCAAACCATGGGTCAAGGCTGAGCCCATCAGTGATGGTGGTAGAGCCTCTGGGATAACATAGTTAAGAATAGGGTAAAAAACCAACCACAGAAGAGCAACTGCAGCCAGAGGAGTGAGAATATATCAGGGAATCAACCCTGCAGACACCAAGGTCAGTGCAGGAGGGAAGGGAGATGCTCCAGGCATCAGAGAAGAGATTCTCCTGCAGACCATAGAGGTCCATGGGGGAGCAGAGATCCACCTGCAGCCCATGGAAGAGCCCCACATCAGAGCAGGTGGATCCCCAAAGGAGGCTGTGACCCTGTAGGAGCCTACACTGGAGCAGGGTCCTGGCAGACCTGTAGTCCTGTGGAGAGAGGAGCCCACACTGGAGCAGGTTTGCTGGTGGGACTGACAACCCCGTGGGGGGATACTCACTGGAGCAGTTTGTGAAAAACTGTGGCTTGTGGGAAGAACTCATGTTGGAGAAGCTCATGGAGAGCTGTCTCCTGTGGGAGGGACCCCATGCTGGAGCAGGGGAGAGTGTGAGGAGTCCTCCCCCTGAAGAGGAAGGAATGGCAGAGATAACACCTGATGCAACCCCATTCCCTGACCCCTGTGCTGCTGTGGGGGAGGAGGTAGAGAAAATTGTTAGTGAAAGTGAGCCTGTGAAGAAGAGAGGGTGGGGGGAAGGTGTTTCAAGATTTAATTTTTATTTTTCTTTATCAATTAATTACCCCTAGTTGAGTCTAATTGCCCATGACAGTAGTTGGCAATTAGACCTCCTGTCCTTACCCTGACCCATGAGTCTTTCATTGCATTTTTTTTTGTCTCTCCCCTGTCCAGCTGAGGAGGGGAGTGGCAGAGCAGTTTTGGTGGGCACTTTGGTGGGCATCAACCCACCACAGTTCCCAAGTATGAGATGGCTTGTGCGCATTCTATACCCATAAAATTAAAATGTTTTGCCCCTCAGGTGTGGTATCTACTCTGTAGATACACAAAGCACCTTTCATGGATAAAGGAGACCATCCACCCCAAGGTGCTTTGTTAGCACAAAGCTACAATTATAGAACAGATCAGAATCTTCTTAAAGACAGTAGCAGCATGACATCCTGCTTTGCAGATTCAAAAATACTGTTCTAGGTAAATGGGTATTAATCTCAAGGTAGCTGTTCTGTCCACTCCCAAAATATGGGCATTCTTCAGAAAAGTTTTAGAAGCCACTGTAGCCTTGGAAAAGTGTCTCCATTTTACATGGCAAAATCTAACACATTAAAGCCATCAATTTACATGGCCTTTACTAGCCCAACACTTCTTTCTTCAAATACTGTAAACCAATAGAAGAATTTTCCCCCTTTCAAAAACAAATCAAGCTGTAGGCAGCTAGAAGGAAAGAGAGTGAAAATTGGCAGAAAAAGCAAAATCTAAACCCCAAATCGGATAAGTGGATCCCTCATTAAGATGAAAACAGCAATCAGTATTTACAAACTAGTATGTACAGCAGACCAGCTGTGAGGGCCTGAATAATTTTCATCCATTAAATTGATGCTTAACATATCAAACCTGCCACCCACCCCACAATATGAAAGCTTGCTCCTGAGCCGATTAATCCAAGCAAGGCCCTTAAAACATGCAGCAGAAAAGGGCCTTAAAGATTTCAATGATTCTTCAAAAGCCTTATTGATGTATCCAGTGACTGCCTAGATGCATGGCTTCAGCTCTCAGAAGACTGTATTATGCTAATACTGCTGTTAGGTGTTCCCTTCCAGCAAAATGAATGGCAAACAGCACCAAATGGCCTCTGCTCCTAACTTTGAGAGCGATGATAGATGTTTTCTACAAATAAGGAATCTCTTTCATTTATGTGCATAGAGCAGCCTTTGAATCGTTCTTATTAAAAAGTAATAAATGCCAGACTTCTCTCTAATCTGATAGTTATTAAGTAGTGAGAATCTATGGCCTTGCAATGTGGCTGGATCTGTAGGCTTGATAGCCCTGGATCACTGAAAAAAACATCAGACAAAGCAGACATACTGCACAAGTTCACAGAAATGTAATGCTTGGTTCAGCATCAGTACTACTATATTGGTATCAAATCCTGAACACATTTCCTTTGAACACAAAGGATGAAGATGATGGGGGAGACCTATCAATCTACTAAATGTAGATTGAAAAACCAGAGCCCTTGACAGCAATACCAGACTCTGACCCATGAGGAAACTACGTGGTATTCCTTGGCCCAATCAAAATTAGTTATCTTTGTACTTTCAGAGTTCAATCTGCAGCAGTCAGCTCCTCACTGCCTTTTGGTGGCTAAACACTCATTTAAAGGTCAACGTCTTAGAGAATACTCTCTGCATGAGTAGAGATAAAGGTTCATGGTGAAAATCAAGCAGTATTATCATCAAAAAAAAATTAAGAAAAGCAGAAGTAGCTTAATAAGCATTGCAGGTTTGATGATAGATAAGTCTTACTGCATAAGAAAAAGATGTCTGCATGTCAGATAAATAGCTCCAAGTTCCTAGATGAATAGGTCTTAAATTTCAACATATTTTGCTCCTGTAAATCTTGGGAGCTCCCAGGTTTGGGGGCTCCCACTGTTCCTAGGGCATTCTCTCCCGCTAGTGTGGGCCATCTTGCTACCGAGAAATGGAGAAACAGCTCCCTCTTTACACATCTGCTTCTAGTAATTTTCACTTTGTAATTACAAAGTCATCTTGTGAGATGAGGGAGATGCAGTAAGATCCTGGTAAGATTTCAGCTATCATAGTATGAAATGAGAGTGGGAGAACACTTGAGGTATATTTCATCGATGTTTGTTAGTGATGATTGAAGAGGTATGCCACATCTAGAATTGGTCCTGGAGAATGTAAATCATGTTCATGTGATATTTAGCAAGGCAGTTACAAACTATACTACCTACAGAGGTGAAATGATGTAGAAATACATAAATTCAACAGCACCTCATCAGCACTATAGGTTTCTTGAGTTGTAGCAGATGTTCAACGAGGGAAAATTTGCAGATACTGTAAAGACAATGCCATAGCTGAGGTACTATTGCAGTCCTTGGTGAGCTGCAATGATTACCAAAGTACTTGATGAACAACACTTAGCATTTCCAAAAGACTGCAACTCTTTAAACAAGAGAAGACTTATTCTGCAAAGGGAATGCTCTATGAATTTATATTATTTTGTGACAGAAAAAAATCAATATGAAAATGAAAAATCTAAACCCATCCCAGCAGTCTAAGATCAGAGTTAAAAAATCAAGAATCAGCTTGAATCTGGACTACAGTGACAACTTAAAATGCCTATGATGACAATTTGCTCTACTTTCTTTACTTCCTCCCTTCAGATATTTGCACACAGTGATGGGGTCTCTCCTGAGCCTTTTTTTCTCCAGGCTGAACAGTCCCAGCTCTTTCAGCATTCCCTCAAATGAGAGATAATCCAGTCCTTTAACTATCTTTGTCAGTCCTTTGCTGGACTCTCTCCAGTGTGTTCATGTCTCTTGTACTATGGAGCCTATAACTGGATACAGTAAAGGCTAAGAACTACCTCCCTTGACCTGCTGGCATATTTCCTAATGCATGCCAGGATACCATTCACTTTCTTCACTGCAAGGACGCATGCAGTGCTCATGCTCAACTTGGTGTTCACCACTTTTCTGCAGAGCTGGGTCTGTTTGTTCCTCCCCAGGTGTGGGACTTTGCCCTTGCCCCCACGGAACTGAATGATGGTCCTGTCAAGCTTATTTCTCCACCCTACTGAGGTTCCTCTGCATATCAGTTGCTCTTCCTAGTCTGGTGTCATCAGCAAATCTGCTGAGAATGCCACCTGTGTCATCACCCAGATCATTCCTGAAAACATTGAACAGGATTGGACTTGGGGTATGCCTCCAGTCACTGTCCTCAAACTCTATTTTGCATAGCTGATTATCACCCTCTGAACTTGTTTGCTCAGGCAGTTTTCAATCACCTTCACTATCTGCTCATCCAGCCCATACTTCACCAACTTCTTTACAAGGATCTTATGAAATAAAGTCAGTTCATCATAGGTCATCAGGGTTGGCTGAACATGAGTTCCCCAATGACCTTGCTGTTCTGGGGAATAGTTTTCTAAATTAGTTGCTCCATCATCTTTCCAGGCACAGAGGTAAGACTGGCCAGGCTATAGTTCCCCAGACCCTCCTGGTTGCCCTTTTTGAAGGCAGAAGTGATCTAGGGTGTTGGATCTCTGTGCTGTTTAGATGGTCTGGGAAAAGCCCAAAGATGGCCTTGGGCCCCCGGGTTCGAAAGGACGAGAGGAAGCTTCAGATTTGTTCTCGGTCTCGGTGTTTATTAATTGCTTATCTAAAAGATTTTCTCTTGGCCTGACAGAGTTCTGCTCAGCAGTCAGCCATGGGCACACACTGAGAGCCCCTGGGGCGGTCACCTATCTTTATACCCGGAGTTACGTATACAATATTTATCATTTTTCTCCAATACCCTCTATCCTTATTAACCAGTGTTCCCCTAGTAAGGTCCAATCCTGGAGTGCCAACTCCACCACAGAAGATGGAGGCCTAGAGGAAGAAGAAGAAGGAGAAGGGCACGCCCCAGTACCTCCATCTTGCCTCTCTAGACCCCCCTGTACAGGGATCTTAAACCCTGTATCTCACACTCCAATTAACTTGTCCCTTCACCATTCACCCCAGTGAAATCCTCCCGTCCTCATACTGATGTCATCTCCCATGTGGGATCAAAGTCCAGCCACCAGACATTTCTGGCAACATTCCAGGACTCCCGAGTCCCCCAGGGGTAGTCTGGTTCACCCTGCACCCCAGTTCTGAGAGACTGAGATCCCACACTAGGGGTGATACCATGACACTCATCTTGAGCATTAGCTTTGGTGCCCACCGACACCCACTTAAAGCTTTGGCAGCAAAGCTACTACACCTCTGCAAGGCACTCAGATGTTACATGCAGGCAGTTTACACAGGCAAAGGCAAAGAAACTCTGCCTAATTCTAACAGTCTCCAAAATTTTAAAACACTGCCAAATTCACCCTCATAAAAGTCCAGACTGGTTAAATCCACTGCTGCAAAGTACTCCTGTGCTAGGAGAATTCTGGTCTCTCAAGAGCAACAGGATAAAGCAGATAGTACTTAAGCCATAAATATTACATAACTTGATGATTTGCTCATTTCACAAGGCAATAAATGCTTCATGGAATGTTCCTTCTATGTGGAAAAAAGGAACTCCCTTAGTTTTCAAAATATGTTGACTAGGTTGACATTTTCTTTAACCAGTAAAATCACAAACAAGACTTCTACAAACACTTTTACTTTAAAAAGTCACACCGGATTCGTCCCTGAAAGATACACTTTTGCTGACAATTTGAAAGAACAGTAGGAAAGACAAGGAAGGCTGTCCAGTTTCAGATGACACATGAAATTAGGTGATGAAACACCTAAACTTCATGGCTAAAAAAGCTTGGTTCTCCATAGTTTCTCCGCTTAAGGATCCAGAGACTCAGCTTGTAAAAATATTCTATTGCAAGGTATCACAACTATCACAACTTCCAAGGTAAAAGCTTCAACTGTGCTCTACACTCTACTTCTGAACCCAAAAGCTCAGTAAAGCCCACAGGACTGGATAGGTCCATTCATACATCCAAAGCGGCTTCTTTCCTAGAGGCTCTACTCTATTTTGAGATGAAAATACAAGTAATGATTTTTTGGAATAATGAATACAGGGACAAAGACGATCAAAAGAGATGGGAAGAAACTATCTATCTTATCATAACACTCTAGAAGAACTATCCTAGTTAAGAGTTGTACTGAAAAGCATTAAAATGCCTACTTCATCACACTGTTCAGCTACAGTCTACAAATGAGCTGAAAAATAAACACACAAAAATACTCCAACTCCATCAGTTAACTGCAGATAAGACAGATATTATCTGGTTGACTACAACTTCCCCTATTTACATTTTACAAATTAGCAATCATATATTCAAATAGTGCTTCTTAGATAAAAGATAAATACTCTGGCATTTCTCTATGATCAGCAGGGAAAGATTTCCAAACAGAATTCTTAAGTGATACTATCTTTACCTTCTTCAAAAGTTTTCCAAAGCTGGTTTCCTGGACAAGAGACACGAGGAATTCAGTTACTGTTGACTGAGGCATCTCAGGATGTAATGAAATATTCATTGGTTTCACACTACTGATATTTTTGAAAAATCCATATGAGAAAGTCTGTGCATATATTAGCTTATTAGAAATATTCAACATTTTTGCTTTAGAAGATCTGAACATAAAAATTTGGCATGAACTGGACAACTAGCTAATCATATTTGAACTACCTGGCACTGGCTAATAATACTTCAATTAAACTGCATAATTTCCATTTACTTCAATAGCTGTATTAGCTTCCTTGGCACAGATTTCATGCATTTCTGAGTAGAAATGTTACATGTTCTCAATTTTTAAAGGGCCTTCAAATCCAAGGCACTTTACAGCAGTCAGTCAACATCACAGATGACTTAAAATTCAGAATAAATGTGATGAAAATCTGGCATATAAATGCCTCCTCAATCTGATAATTCCAGGAGATGTAGCATATTGCTTCACATCCTGTCTGAACCAAAAACCATGGCAGTCTTGAGTTAATTTTTTCTTCTGCTATTATTATTAGAGTAGTAAGCAATTTTAGTGCTTCATCTTTCCTGCTTTTCATATCTCTGGCTTCTTCACTCTAAGTTTACCTGCACAAGCAGTATTAACCTGCCAGTTTAGCTACCTTTGTTAAAAAAATGGTCCCTGAATTAAAAGCAACAATCTTGAATTTGCACAACACACCAACCACAATCACTCATGCCTAAGCACAATCTCCTTTTTCTGTGGGAGCTACTCCAGTAGCAGAGGGAACCAGATGTGACAGCATGGACAATGCCTGGCTTCTGGATTAAATGTTCCCCCACTAGCAGCTGGCACAGAGAAAGACTGATTTAAACTGTGGAGAAAGGGAACAGAGACAGAGAAAGGAGAAAAATGAATTGGAATGGCCATCAGGAAATTGGAGAAAAGAACCATCAAGGGACAGAAGATCAGCATGGAGCTTTGCCAGTGGGGAAGCAGAAGTGGTAAAGCACAGGGCTTCTAGTCCCCTCCCTCCTACAAGGTGAAGCGTCAGGGAGAAGCTGGTAAAAGAAGGAAGCATAAATAGGCAGTGAAGGGGAGATACAAAGGCATCAGGAGGAAGGACAGGGAACAAATGGAGATCTAAAGAAGGTAGGACATAAAATGGGTGGACTGCCAAGAGCACAGCTGAAAGTAACAGGATTATGAGAAACATCTTGGGGAATGTGACAGGAGAAAAACACTTTCTCATCTCCAAAACATAGTCCTATGTTGCGGTGTGTTGTAATATCCTGTTATAAACTTCCAGGTCCCTTCCCCAGGTGGCAATACCTCTCTCCCTTCCCCCTCGCCCCCTTGCTGAGTAAGTCCTGTCAATCAGGCTTAACATTCCGGGAAGGTCGTCCTGTGGTTGGTCAAGTTCAAAAGATGCCCCTATGCCCAGAGGTCACTGGCCTGTCTAGGTGTCCCTTGTCCCTTGAGACCCTGCCCCTCCCACCTGGTTGGTGACCCACCTGTCCCTTCCCTCCCCCTCCCCTGGAGCTTAAAAGGTGAATCAGACCATGTGCTCGGTATTCTGTTGGAGCTGTAACCAAGATTCAGACCTCTGTGACCATGGAATAAAGCTCTGGATATCAACCCTCCAGCAGAACCCATCTCCTTTCTCTTGACCATCGCCTGAAGCCTCCTCCCCTGAGGTAAACAGAGTTCCTAACAAGCCTGGACTTGTTCAGTGCCCAGCTACAATCTCCAGCAAGCTAAAGGTGTCTCTGGGGTGTTACACCACAGTTGCCGCCTTTGGCCCAGCAGCAAGGGTCAGACTGGCCCAGGCACAATCTACCTGGTAATATTGGGATTCATATTCCAATAGTCCTAGGAACTAGAAGTGACTCTAATATATCAGTCTTTCAACATGCCTTTGTAGCCAAACACATCCAGGCAAAGCAAATGGTATCAATGAATCTTGGAGTGCTGTTTTTTGGGTTTTTTCTATTAATCAATGGTCTTTGGTATTTTGGTACTACCAGCTGTTCTCAGTTGAGTTAGACTGCATTACATGCCTGAAGTTCACAACTCAACTGATGATCCACTCAATCTGTGATTTTTAAGAAGAAAAATCTGCGTTAGAAACCTTAAGAAATGGTTCTGAAGTCAAATAATTAAGATGTTTGTACTAGGCTAACAAGTTTTATTAGAACCATTTTTGTGCAATGGAAGTTATCTACTTTCTGTGGTTATTAATCTCTCTTGACATTGGTTTCTTTTTGGTAACACCTTTTCCTAGCACCTTCTCTATTCATGACAAATATCTCCTTAATTTCTCATATATTTTTTTCTATGCCATGAAATATATTTCCCCATATATTTCTCTTTTTTGTACTTCAGCTCTATGCTTAGATTGTCTCAATTTCTACTTTCTTTCTCAGTTATTCCTCTGTCTCCCATTTCTCTTGAATGTGCTGCCAATCTTTCCCTGCCAAGCTTTCCCTTTTAAATTTATCTTGATTTCCCCTTCAGTTTTGTCAGAAATGACTCAGTCCCTTTTAGACTGTATTTGCCTTTACAAAGAAAAGTTAAACAGAGATTAAATTACATATTGTTTTACACTATGTGCAGTCATTATACACACAGCCTCCCTTCTCCCACTGTGACAATGTGACAGATTACAATGCAAAAATCACAGTCTAGGGGGAAAGAAAAAGGTAAAAATCATACAGCAATTACATCTTCAAAAACATATTCCTGATACAATGACAGATGCAAAGCACATTACACTGCACCTGATGAAAGTAAATAGTGTTTGGCGGTTGTTTTTTGTTTGGTTTTTTCTTTTTTATGAACTGGCTTGTTTTCCCCAGTCAACAGATATGTAGCTTATCTACAGTTTATATATACATATATGGACTAAGTTCTGACAGAAAATTAGTTGGCAAGCAAAACCTATGAGCAATGAATTAGTAAGCACTGAATCTTCATAGTAGCATAAATTCTGCAAGGCACTTGAAAAAGCAGACATTTGTTTTGACAAAATGGTGAGATAAATATCCAGACTCCTGCAGCATAATTTATAGTTCTCAGGATCAGAAATATAAGATAAAAATGTTGCTCTTTTATGCCACACAAATGAAAATTAAAAAGGTTCAAGAGCAACATCTAATCATCTGCATAAAATAAGGACTAAGTGTCAAGATACCTTTACACAGATACATCAATAAGCAGTACTGAAGAGGAAGATTCCCTTCAGAGAGATATCTGGACTGTGTCCTGTATCACATCCTGACTATTCACTTGTCCAGGAGGCACAACTACCAGTCCTCTTACTTTTCACGACTTTCTACTGCTTCTACAAATCCTTCTAAGAACATTATTACCAAGAAGCTTGCAGCATACCAACAGCAGTCTTATAAGTCTTGTTAATGACTTCAACAGAAATAAATTCCACCTCATATGTGAAGTTCCTATTTATAAACCCAAATGCTCATAGGTCTTTTGCCTCAGGATTTCATACCAGAGGTTCAAGCTGAGCAGCTTGCCTTTTTTGAGTTTCACATACTCTTCCAAAGCCACAACTACTCAAAATGCAATCCCTTATTCTGTCCCCATGTTGGTCTGTTCAACATGAGTTGTGCGTTTTTCTTGTAGCAGCCAGTCTGCACCTACACCTTTGGCAACACTAAAACGGATTTAATTTACACAGGCCTAGTTGAACATTCAATTAAATTTCTCAGGAGTTTTCTACTTATTTGCCATCCCAACAAGAACAAACCTACAGTCAGATATAAATTCTTAAGACTTTTATTGTCAAATCACTAATGTACTGATCATGTCTTATTTTCCATTATATAAATTTCTGGTGTGGGCAGAAAAAGTGAAATCAGACTATCTGGCTCACAATTACCTAGGTTACCTTAAAAGACCTTTTCTTAAAATGCACATAGTTGCATTATTTTGATATAGGCACTTATCTTCAATCTTCTATTTTGAATTGAAAAAAAAAAAATCACAGAATCACAGAATATGCTGAGTTGGAAGGCTAGAGAACTTCTTGGTCATTCCTTTAAATATTTGTTTCTTGATTTTCCAATTCATAAATGGTAATAGAATGTTACTGCAGACAGCATCCTCTTGATTCCTAAGATAACAAGAGTTCATAATCTTTATCATGTGGTAGATGAACACACCATTAGAGGCAATATATTTTTTTGTTAATATTTTCCTAGATTCTAGTGGGTTTGCTTAGCAGTTATTGTAGCATTCCTGGCATTTCTTTTTCTCTCACCATATCTGTTCTCAGCGAACATGCAAATTACTTTTCAAGACAAAAACATAAAGAGTTAGTACTGAATGAGAACTAGTTCCAAAAGGCAAAGCCAGCCAAAGATGCTGAATTTAAAGCAGTATGTCCAGAGTTGTATTTTAGTTCTGTTTCAAAGTGAAAAAAAAATCCTGCTGGAAGAACTGTGTTTTCAGTTGACAAAAGACAATGCCATACTTCCTTTCTGGATCAGATAAAGTGTGAAAATCCTCAGGAGGAAAGAAGAGGAAAACTCCATGGTAGAAACTAATGTGTTACTATGTCAAGAGTAATGCCAATAAACAAATGTCTGGAAAAACAACAGGAAGGATACTGTGCTTGCTATCACTGGTGCCCATCAGCATCAATGTGTTTCTTAAACTACTGAAGAGGGACAGACAAACTCACAGACCTGGTCAAGAGGAGATACATGACACATGAACAATAGTTACCAATTACCTGCTCCTTCTTAGCTTTTACAGCCCTCCACAGGAACCATGGCCAAAGAATGAGTTTTAAGAGTAGCTATCACTGCACAGCTATCCTATTTTCTAGTGCTAAATCAGATTATCCTTTATTTCCATCAGTTTAAAGTATATTATACTAACAGAAAAAACCTATTTCCAATCAGAGTGGAAGAAACAAATTCAAAATGAAGTCAGTTTTCTCTGCTTCAGGTGTCATGCAGCACCAAGATGCAGCAATAAACTGGGCTAAGTGTCCTTTGCCAGTCAAGAAAATGTTTACTACAAGCCTGGTAAACAGAAACTGCAAAAGTATTGCAATCTGCACTGCAGTGAGCTGTGGCAACGCCCAATATGAGACAACACTTTAAGAGTCAAAGAAAAATAGAAGGTTTTTTTCAGACTGTGTCCTGTTAAGAGACCAGTGAGCTGTCACAACTACTTATGAATAAGCAGCTCATCTCCTGGCAACAAGCTCAAATCTCATCTTCATTGAACAGGACATACACAATGCTGTTAACTCTTCTGAGATTTTCACCCTTTGAAAACTTAATTTAGATAAGCCTTAAAGCTTTAATTTAGGTAATTTCATCAGTACAAATAAGAATCCCGTGAAACCAGCACACACAGTATTGTCTTACTTATTGAAGACCTGTATTTCATATGTTTAGGTTGGTTGTTGGGCATATCCATTGACACATATAACATAATTTGACTAACGAGCTTTCCTGAACAGAGGAGATGCTGCCTGTCAGATTCCTGGAAAGGATTAGTTTGATTATCTGTTAATAGAGTACCAGGTACTTAACATCCCTTGTGCTCTACTTTAAATGAGATTTGAGGCTAGATTTATCCACACAAATGATATTACTATTTCACCCACAAAGATATGTCATTTTGATGGTGTTTAAAAAGATGAAAAAGGCAGTCATGTAAATGAACTGCTTTATATCTAAAGCTGACAAAAGTAAACAGAGTAAACTATTAATCTTCTATTTTTTTATGTTGCAAATACCGTAAATAACTTTGTTCAACAAAAATAAAACAATAAGCTACCCTTTTTATTATGTTAATAAATCAGCAGCAGACAAGAACACTTTGTCATAATGGTGTAAGTGTCCTCCTGCTGCTATCACACAAGAGACATTTAGAATAATATTCACTTTGTTTTCCTTACTTGACGCTGTTCCTCAAGCACAGCCATGTACACTGTGCAACAAGCGACTCTCCATCCATCTCTGGGCTTTTGTCATTCCGTGCACTACTGCTAGCAGGAATATTTTATTTCCAACTGCCACTCACACCATAAGTTCTAAAGATTTGTGAAGCTTCACTTCATGAAAAAAGCAAGCAGTCAATGGGTCATTTGTGCACGCTCTCCTCAGACAAATGCTGCTCGTACCAGAGAACACTTAGTTACTCTAAAGGCAAGAAGGGGTCACTCCTGCATACCCTACAAATCTCTTATGGACTGCTAACAAAGGAGCTCTGGGCAGAGAATGTAAGTATCACTTACTTAGCCCAATTCTCAGTCACTTTTCCTACAAACCAGAACACATGCAAGAACTGGAAACAACCTTCAAATTCTGCTGCAAACAGCTGCAGATGAACTTTTGTGGGGAGCAATTCCAAGGCCATGGGCTCAATGTCTGGTTTTGTTACAGACTTTCTATCAGATACTATTAGAAAAGTTAAATCCAAGTTTTAAGAGATCACTGTCACATTCCTTTTTCTGGTTCTTCTTGCTTTAGAAAATGTGCTGAACTGTCAGAAGCTTTAAGGACTCTAATGTGAGAGGGCCACAGGCACTCAGAGTGCTAATTGCTGAGAAAAGGTAATGTCATACTCCTGATCACTGAAGCACTCCAAATCCAGTAACTATCTTCACTATTTTTATTCTCAAGTCTATCCACTTTGCAATTACTAATGCCTGAAATGAGCGTGACAACATTCTCTCACAACACTGTAAACCTTCACGCACATTAATGGGACATATGTCCAATACAATTCCACAAAAAAGATCAAGAACACAAAGCTCACCCTGGGTGCTCATAAAGACAGATGTCACACACACACCTGCCAACTCTCCCTCACAGCACCTATGGGTGATGGCTGAATAGCCCTTCCTCTGTGATCGCCTCTCTGGCTGAGGTTGCATTTCATGCATTTGCAGAACAGAGACTACTTCCCAAGCACCCTGGAATGTAGTGACCATCTCAGACATAGAACAGAGGAGTGCTGGTAGCATGATACTATAGTCAGCACACACACTGCTTTGGTGGAAATCCTAGCTCAAAACAACCAGCTTGGCAGATGCATTCTAGAGCCTGTGATACAATTTTTTAATAAATCATAGAGTAAGCACATCAAAACAAGCAATGACTTTTTAAGGATCAGAAAATAAAACAGACTTACTCACTGAAATGACCATTGAAGAGTTTGTCTGTATATATGTGGGCTCTATTTACATGTTTTTGTACTATTTCTTCTTCAATGTTCAGAAAGACAGGGGAAATCCACACATTCAAAGGATCCATCTTAATTTAGATAAAATCTATGTACCTGAAAGAAAGTCTGCAGTGAAACAAAATAGATCCATGTAACATCATGTTCCTCTGACTCTCTTAGTCTCAGTTAACTACATCTCCTCAGCCTCCTGTCAATGATATGCATTTTACACCCTGCCTTCTCCTACTTGGAGACATAGCTGCAGCAAGTGCCTGCAGATGTTTGCTCCAGGTACTCTCTTTCAGTGTTAGAGGATTTTATCTCCATATAAACAGTATCTCACTTAACACATATTATGAGAAAACAGAAAATAATGCATGCTGGGAACACACAGAGGAAACACCAAAATCCCCAACCCAGGCTGAAACTGCTATTTGAGGGAGTTTACCAACTCCCACAGGTGACACCAAGCCCCAGAGGGGATCCATGGTCATGAGGGCTCACCACCACAGCTAGCCACCAGATAGCCATGCAGTGTCACAGACTGGGCTGCAGCCATGGGGAAGGGGAAGGCTTGATATATAAAAGGTAGAAGACTCCCTCCCCTCCTGGGGACATGCTGATAACTCTGTAATTATCAATGGATGAGGCTCTTTTTTTTTGGCTAGGGCTTGCTGTGTAAGAAGTAAGTATGCCAAGCCACTCTGGAAATACAAACTTTTCTAAAGCAAGAAGTGGTTCCACAGCATGGAGAAGAAATAGTACTCAAGGATTATTAACCTTTAGGGAAGATGTCACAGCATCCAGAGACAGCAGACATGCCTTTGACTGGAATCCCTGTGAAGAGATTACTATTCTTGGAGATTTGCTCAAAAAATTGGACTGTATCTATCTATTTTTCAAGAAGCTGGACAGACATTTGGCAGGCAGTCATGTTCATTCTAGCAGTGGGTATCATCCATGCTGGAGGCTATTGGGCAGGAGCCATAGAGGAGCAGTGACAGCAATTCATCAAATACAACTGTAAAAAAATTGGATTTTGAACACAGAGCAATAACCTCTGGTACAAGATTGTTCTTTGTCTTATTTGGGCTTTATTGCTCCAATGATCATTCCCTGTGTTTAATTACAGGATGATTCTGCGTGTATACAACACTTGGCTATGCAGATGTCTGTCCTTCCCTCCTTGAAGACATTCCCATTTGGAGAGCAGAAAGTTCATTTACAGTGTGCTCACAAACACTTGGAAGTGAAAATACTGCTCATAGCAGGGTTCAGTATCTTCACTGCTGTCTTTTGGATGGGTTTCAGAAATAAGGAACAATGGGTCCTGCAAGATGCTCTAGGAATCTCCATCTGCCTTTATGAGCTCAAAGAACTTCACACACCCAATAGGAAGGCTTGAAGCTGATTTCTTCTGGCATTGTCATCTGTGAAGTCTTCCTCATACTGACTGCTCCTTCACTAGCCAGGTCTGGGGACAGCATAGCAGAAATCACAACTCTTGGACCACTTGATGCAGCACACCACAAGAAAATCCAACTTCTGTTGAAAATTCCAGTGTGATATCCTACATCAGGTAGCAACAGACCTTTTACTGTTTTAGTCTTTAAGGACACCGGAACTCCTGGTTTCCTGGTAGCCTACTCTCACAAATTCTACATTCAGACACAATCATCATGGATCTATTTTGTAAATTCCCCTGCAGCTCATTGCTGTGGTCTGTTGGCAAGCTTCATTCTTTCAGCATTAACACAGAGAGATCAGCCAACTCATTTCTGCCTTGTGCAGTTCATTCTTACTGCTTGCCTGCTTGCTGCACTTCTGCACCAGGAGTTGAAAGCTTGGTGGACATACAGTGATTTTACAAAACAGTGCTCCTATCGTCCCTCAGAAATCAGTATCAGCTACCCTGATGCCCAAAAAGACCCAGATGCACAGATATGACTGAAAGAAGTGGAAGAACATATAATTAATCATATACCAAATAAAGATCAATTAGATAATTTGTGTTGAAAAAAAGAATTTATTAATACCAACATCCATACAGAAGAGAAAAACCCCATCTTACCCAGAGAAAAACCAAGCACCAAATATGACTGATCTTGAATAAAATCTTGAACTGCAGAACTAGATAGACACCAAAGGAGATCAAAGAATTTCAGAAGCACATCCTCAGAAACCAGTCATGCTGGGGTTCATTTCCAGACAACCTCCCTGAAAATGACTTTAGAAGACTGTATGAACAGACAGATCTAATCTAATAAGAGTACAAATTGCAATAGCATTCTTTTTTTTTTTTTTGTGAAATACAAGTAGTTTATCTTGCTCTAATCTCCTTGTATACTTGATACTCTTTCATTAAGCATTTCTATCCTGATGGTGTTACATACAATAGAGTGATATCAAGATATTTTATTTCATTAGTGCTGGATACTAAGTTAAAGAAAATCATAAAGAATACAAAACATTCTTATACAGTAAGTCTAGGGAATGAAGTTGGAATAAACAAAGAAGCCTACTGTTCCAGGGAAAATGCTAAACAGTGCCTTGCCAGGCATCACTGAAAACTATAAAAAACCACATGGATTCATAACTAAAGACAAAAATTATATTTGTGCCGGTACGATGCACTAAAGAAAGAAAATACCTTAAAGCAACCACATTAAAAAAAGTTGGGTTTTTTGTTATTTTGTTTTGGGATTTTATTGACAGTTATTTTTTGTTTTTTAAATCATGTAAGGCTGGTTTTCCACACTCAATGTTTACTCCAAACTAGGCATATGGACCATTTAATTTCTACTTATTTCTTTTACATTATCAGCTGTATCATGGTGTTGTCCCTCACCCCCAACCCACAAGCATGATGAAGACTCTACATAGTTCTTACAGAAATTAAAGGATTGTTGCAGGGATTACTGAGAAACAGTCTGGTTCAATTTAGATAAGAATTCATTACATATTATACCATCAATATGTTATTTTGGACTATTAACTCTATTTGACAGACGCAAAAGAGGAAGCACAGTGGTTCCTCTGAACTCAGAAGGTGGGAAGCTTGCACTTCACACACTTTAACTACAATCCTGTTTGATCAAAATGTAAACTACAAACATGTTATCCATTTTATCACAACCTGGGGTAGAAAATAGGAGTGCCTAGTTTTCACAGTATGTCTCCCAGTCACTCACAATTCTACTAAGCAACTCTCATAAACTCTATACCTCAAAAACATTTAATTAGTGGCTCCTTATTAAATATAGACACAATGAATTTTGCAATTCTTATGTAGGTATTTAGGTACTTAAGAGATTATACCTATTAGCATACAATTTAATATAGAATAACAATGAGTGAACACTTTGCACTGGTTGCTTACTGGAACTGGGAAGAAATCTCTGGCATACAGCAAAATACAAGAGAGTCTACTTGGAGAGGCTGAACTCTATTGTCAAGGTGTTTTCCAACCTAGATTATTCTATTATTTTATGACACACAGCACTCCCAGGAGAGACCATGCTTTTTTCCTTCATTTTTTATTGAGCCTCCCTCTGTTGCACAGAATCAGTCAGGTTGGAAGGGACCACGGGCGATCATCTGGTCCAACCTCCTCTTTCTTTCATTTATACCATTTCAAAAGAAATACACTGAACCCCCACTTATACCGAGGACCCTAATACCATTTGCAGCTCTGGGGTCCCAATAAAAGAAGAATGTGGCCCTGTTGGAGCAGGTTGAGAAGATGGTCACAAAAATGATCCGAGGGCTGAGGCACATCTCCTTTGAAGGCAGGCTAAGAGAGTTGAGGTTGTTCAGCATGGAGAAGGCTCCAGAGGGACCTTCTAGCACCTTCCAGCACCTGAAGGGGGCCTGGCTTCCAAGAAAGATGAAGAGGACTTTCTACTATGGTCTCTAATGACAGGAGAAGGAACAACTGTTTTAAAACTGAAAGAGGGTAGTTTTAGAGTGGATATTATCACAAGACTGTTCACATTGGAAGACACTCCTAAAGATCATCTAGTTCCAACCCCTGCCAAGGGACACCTTCCACCACCACATCAGGCTGCTCAAAGTCCTCTTAGGGCCCTATTAGGAAGGCATTTGTTACAATGAGGGTAACGAGGTTGTACTGCCCAGGGAAGCTGTGAACACACCTTCCCTGGCAGTGTTCAAGGCCAGGTCAGAGAGGGCTCTGAGGAATGTGTCTGTAGAAAGCTGTCCCTGTCTACAGTGAGGGGGCTGTACTAGATGATCTTCAAAGGTCCTTTCCAACCCAAACCATTCTATGATCCTATATTCCATGATTTTAGCATATATTCATGATATAGTTCAATAATGTACCCTGCAGAGAAAAGTCATTGCCTCAAAGAATCTCAAAATTGATGACAGATTGAGACCTCATTTCTCTGTGGGAACTGAGACAAAGAAGGAACACACTTTTATCTGGTAACATATACCTAGCCAGACACCAGATGGCCTGTCCACAATCAGCCAGGAAAAACATACTGTGCAGAGGATTTAAACAAGGGCCCCCAGACTGCAGGTCTGCAACCTCTGCCACCAGAGAGGTATTATCAGTGCTGCTTCAACTTCAGAAGACTGAAACAGAATGCATGGGCAAATTTTCAACTGTGTTAAGGTTTGCAGTTGTATCTTGATTATCTTCCATTCAAATGGCACGCTGAGATGGAAAAATGGAGAAAGGTGGTGATCTTTCACACATCAAGAGAACAGCCTGTTAGACAGGGAAACAATTTTGTTTCCCTACTTTAGCACACAGGTACAGGGAGGCAAGACAACCATGACATTTGCACCAAAATGAATCCTTCTCAAGCTTTAGCTTTACATGCTCATCACTTATGAAAGCCCACCAGAAATTCCCACATGTGAAAGGCTGAGCTGTTAAAAATTTTACACATGTCATGTTTTACAAAGGCCTGTGACTCAGCACTGGACAGGACAAGCCCTACAGCATTTTCAGCCAAGCTGTCAGCTGCTAAAAACAGCAACTTTATTTTTGGTGGTATGGGAGATATATTTCACTATTCACCCATTCACTGCAGTGAGTAAGAGGGAACCCTTACTGATGAAAGGACAGCAATACTCACAATCTTAGTAAAAAAGGCTTAAAATTCTACCATTACCTATAATCAGCATTATTAAAACCATGATTTGAGTTGATGCTCCTCTAAGTAATAGCAGTAATGTGACAGTTTAAATACAGTATGGAAGCCACAGAGTCATGCCACTAAACATGTTAAATAAATTTTAAATCTAGCATGTTTTCAATAAAAGCATTTTAAAGGACTATTTAATCCAAATTAATCATCTGCTGTGCTTGAAAACTATGATCAATAGCTACCATTATGAATCAATCAGATAGAATCCTGTCAGGCACAGTTGCTCTCTCCCTACAAAGGGCATTGTAGATACACCATGAGGACTTTAAAATTCTCCAGACATGATCATTTACAAATTATTACAGTTCCACAGCTGATATTGAGTCTTGGACACTGTTTTATGGTTGTCCCTACAGCACCTTTATCAACACTAAGTGGCAGGAGTCCAAATTAAGTAAGAGCAGCTTTAGTAACTATCACCAAACAGCAGTAACTCCTGTTGCAGACCTAAGCAGAATTTATATTTCTTTAAAGGAAAAAACAGGATTAATTCAAAGCAGCAGCTCATTGTACCGGACCTTACTATAAATACATCAAACAAGACATGCAAAAGTATGGAAAATCAGTATGAAAACCTTCTAAAACCAATCTAGCAACAGCCTTGCAGAAGTAGAGGTTTGGAGATAGGAAGATGGTGACTGGAATATCAACAAGGTATGGTAAGTGAATATGATCAAGCAAATGATGGCTTGATGAACAAAGAAAGGACAGAGACTGCCTAAAGGTGTAAGCCCATGTGCACATTCACAACCTGAGCAGGCAAAACACCCAAAAGGCTGGGAACAGGCTTGTCTGTCTTAGCAATGCTACAAAGTGCTCCTCACATGTCTGAATGCAGTGAATAAAGAAATCAAACATGTTCCAATCCTGAGCTCAGGAATATGTTCCCTTTTTGGGGAAGAGAGAGGACCAGATTGGAAATCACATCTCAAGCAACCTGTTTCTGACTCCAAGGAGTTCCCAGACGCAGGTGTCTCTCCTGGGCTCAATTGCTGAAGAGCCTCAAAATCCCTTGCTTGTCATATCCACAACGACAAATTGCAGAGAAAACCCATCCAACTTGGCAAATGAAGCAGCGTCTCAGATACCCAAAGCAATCCTAGCTGCCACACTATTTTGAAAGAAATGCAGTCTGAGCACTTTTTTTAGCAGTTCCTTAGGAAAATAAAGATGATACATATGGACATTTGACGGGAATCCTGTATCACAAGCCATGAAGCATTTGAAGTCTGTTGGAGAGAATGATGCCATAAAAATCTTAAAAACAAAAGACTCAGCCCAGCCAACATTTAGGAAAGAAAGGGTAGATGTTTTCTATGAAGGAAAGAAATTAAAGTTATTTAAGCAAAAGAGCTTGTTCTGACTCTACCAAAAGGTTAGAAGCAAATTTAAGAAAGAATATTCTCCTTTACAAATGCAGGCAAAGCATATGTTTTGGCAGTGCTTGGCTGCACCCATCTGCATACTGGGGCAAAAAAGTTCTTTTTAAGGGGCTTGTGCACAAGTGCAGTATCAATATATACAAATAATTCAGCTGTGAACGTGTGATCCTAGCTTTTTCTCTGAGGTTTTTCATATTCAGAGTAGATACCTCTAAGGAGCATGGTGCAGTTTGAAGAAGGTGAAGCAGGAGCACTGGATGAAAAATAAACCACCCGTTTCTTTCAAGAGCTACACAGGATTTTTGCTTTGCTGCTGAGCTCTTCTTCCTAAGAGAAGACCCTCATAAAGGAGAAAATTCACTGATAAAGAGACAATAAATTATGAGTTTTCTCTTGGTTACTTTTAGGGCTGCAGTCTTAAAATCCCTGACAACTTGTTGGTACATATATGGTGCTTCTCTAAACAAAGTAGTTACCCAAGAACACCTGAAAGCCATGAAATATGCCTGGTAGTGGGCTACAGATGGGTCATGAAAAATAAAGGACAAAACCAAAGAATCAAAGACACAGGCAATAAGTTAAATTCATGCAGCTCCTAAGATATAAGAAGAGCTGGGGGTCAAGCTCTACTCTTGTTAAAGTATGTGAAGTAAGAGGTCAGTACTGTGACTGCTGGACCAAGGAAGTCCATTGTTGCAAGTCTCTGGGGACATGCATCCTGTCAATCCAAGCATGAATCTACATTTTTTTAACAGAAGTTTCAGAAGCTGTATAAAATTGGCTTGCTATTTCCCAGTTTGTCACCAAGAAAATGGTAAGAAGATTGAGTAGCACTTTGATGAAGCAAACCTACATCCTTGCAGGACAAGTGACAAAGCTATTATTTCTACCTTCATGGAGCTACAGAATATCAAAACAAGTTATTGTTGGCATGAAAAGGTTGACATTTCACTTGACATTTCAAGCTGATGCTTATTTGAGTGGATATCTTCTGAAAACATCTCGATAAAAGAAGCATTTCAAAACTGTAACCAAGCGTCCTAAATGCCAAGAGATCTACTCAGAAACAAACTTTAAAGATTCCATACTCTAAGAATTTTAATATTTTGGACAACTGACTACTGTGAAATTAGTTTGCAAGCTACTGAGAAATCAAGATCCTACAAAAGTCTCCATATGCCACATTTGGTAGAAGACAATGAATTTCAGACACCTTTCAATCTCCTTACCTCTTGTCCTGAAAGGTAGTATGCTGCCAGAAGACCGCCAATGAAGCGAATATTGACCTCAAAAACAGACACTTCGGAATTCTAGAACAGAAAGAGAGCATTAATAAATAATTAACCAACTCCTTAATGAAGGAAGAAAAAAATTGTCAAGGCAGAAGAAAGTATATATCCTAAGGCAATCCACATGCAAGGGTCTGTACTGTTGCAGTCTCTAGATCCAAACTGAAATTCTCATGCACATCTTTGTGACACCAAATGACAATTCTAGTTACAGCTTCAACCGATTTTAATAAAATCAAATTAGTTTTTCTCCTGCCCTCTAACCATTTTATCACCACAAAGTACAATTACAGTAATTTGGGCTGGTGGAAAAGGAGGCAAGGACTACACATTTCTATAATTCAGCATCTTCTCTTTTATGTTTCAGCATAGCACCAAACCTTCTAGTTTAAAAAGATAAAGCAAAATGATAATTAGAGAATTCCCATAATGCACTTTTTTAACCTAAATTACTAAACTCAAATTCAGAGCTCTATTTTAACATAATCTTTGTCTCGGAATAGCTTTTCTGTTATGACAAGTACTACTGCAGGACCACTGAGAAATTCAAGAGAATAAACGATTTTATTGCCTTCCTCCACATTATTATCCCTAGGTTAAATTCAACAGTATCTTTTGACTCATTTAACCCACAAAAAATTAAGAGGAATCAGATAGTTTTAGCAACTGACTCCCTCTGTGCCCCATTCAGCTAATTTTCCACATACACTCCATCTGTCTCCCCATAAACTTCTCTTCAACCTATTAGACACAGAAATATAGTTTTATTAAGAGATTTTGAGATAGGCAAGACTTTTCCTTTTATCCAGAAAAGTCACTACAATGTGCACTGAACAAGCTGAGTCACCAATCTGCACACAGCTGAAATGACATTTACAGGTACGTCTTTCCTTTTGTGCAATTTCTCTGGTACCTGCAGTGCTTGGACCAAAACTAAATTAATTTTGCACATATTACGTATTTCAGAAAGATTATGTGAATAAAAATTTATTCAAACAGCACTGATTAAAACTTGGAAGTTTGAAATACTCCCAAATGTTTTTAGTAAAACGTTTTCCCTTTTCACATAGAGGTGATACAAGAAAAATAACACCAATGCAGCATGATTCCACTTAATACCTATTAAAGTCATGAATCACACATGCAGTGGGACAGTGTAAAGTGAAACCAATGATTTCCATTTCCCAGTAGAAGAATCCAAGAGGATCATATTTATGTATTTATTTATAAACTCCAAACTATGTAAGAAAATTATTCAAATTTGGTGTATACACAAGACAACTCATTAACCTTCAGAAATGGTTTTTGATACATAGGAAGATGTAACTGAACCCCAGAGGGTCATGTAAATTTCTTCCATCCAAATCCTAGATTAATACTGCAAATTTATATTGAAATTGCCTTAGATCAGACAAAAGTTATGGAAGCAATTTAGTTCATCCTCATAATGGCATCATTATCTCTACACTGTCTCTGATATATTTAGGATCTTCAGTTTTAGACTGAATAATTATCTAGCACTAACAGAAAAAGCAGAGTAAAATTTCTTTGATGTTTGCCAGACAGTCAAGGTATAAATCAAAAGGAAAAAGCCCAAACAAATAATTTTTGAAAAGTGAGTTAAAATAAAGAAATAACAGTAAGCATTTGCTGAATTTGGAGTATACAACTATATTTCATTAGGTACATTTACTGAATGAAAAATTATTTTTGGAACCATAGGGCAAATCCAAGGACTGAAATACAAATTCCATCACAGAGTCTGTGACAGTCCCAAAATTAGTACAAAGAACACTAATCAATAAGACTAAAATAGAGCCATTTCTTCCATTTAATGCTTCTCAAGAATGTCAGACACTGTATGACCAACTGGGAAATTCTTGTGATAGATTAGGAGCCTGTAGGAAAACTCACGAATTCAAGTGGCATATTTTGTGTTAAAACTCTTAAGAAATGGAAGAAGAGATTGTATTCGTAATTAATTTACACACTGTAGTTTTGGGAAAAATTGTCTTTCATAGCTCACTTATTTGCAACAACTATCAGCCCATAAAACCTCATCTTTGTGTCTTCATTTCTGAGACCTGACTGCTTCTCACAAAACATTTTCTGTTACTTCCATTATCCAGTTATAATTTGTACTTTGAAAATACAATATATAGGTGTATCTCTACTTAGAATCATAACTGTGAAAAGGTCATGCCATTTTTTTTTCCTAAAACAAAGTCAGATACACAAAGAATGTCACATCTGTTACAAGTTCACATCTAACACTTTGATCTGTAATTTTTATTAAGTTTCACCTGAAAGACCTCTTCCAAGATGAACATTTGAAAAGAACTACAGAAATATTTAGGGCAGGCTGTACTCACCACACTGAAATCAAGATTTTTGTCAATCCATTCTTGTCCTTCTCTGAATTCATCGTGAAGGCCCATGATATAAAGAGTATCCAATGCATCTACTATGGTAGCACCCATTTGTGAGTTTCCTACGTGCAAAAAAGAAGGGTTTCTATTACAAGTGACTATTTCACTACTTTTCTTAAACATCACAAACATGAGAAAATAACCCAAGCAGTAGCAAAGCAAAGTTACTACAAAGGTGTCAGCACAAAGAATTATCAAAGAATTATCCTTGCTCAAATAATGAGCAAGGAATTATCAGGTACAGAAGAGAATTCCCACTTCTCTTTGAAAGTATCAATCCTCTGGCACAGTTTGGCTTCTGCAGAGAAAAGAATGCTAAAGACAGAAAAAAAGAGCCCTTCTCATCTGCTTTCCCAACTTGAACTTGAGCAACTGTACTTTGACACAAAAAAAACCCCACAAAAAACCAAAGGACAGAAAGACATTCAGCTTCAAAAAGCTACTAGGAATTCTAGGATGGAAGCATTAGGGGAGGAAAAAAAAAAAGGCATAGGCAAGATAAAGCAATCAGCACTTGCAGTAACGCCTTAGTAATGCCTTGCATTTCCCAACATTTACTTCTGAAATATTCAAAGTTTGGCAATTATGGACGCTAGCTAATGATTGAAAAGCACGGCCTGATGAGCAGGGAAGCGCTGGCCGGGCGCGAGTGCCAGAGCCGCAGTCCCAAGATGTTCTCCTGGGCGTCTGCAGGGACGCGCTAGGAGCGCTAATGGATTTCTCAACTGTCACCACTTCAAGTGGAGCATTGAAAGCCAAATAAAAATCAATGGTGCTTTAAGCTGAAATGCCATTCACTTGAAACAGCAGCAATTTAGAGCTGATTGATGAGTGACTCATCGGTCTGTGCAAGGGATGAGGAGATGGTGAGCCGCGGCCCATGAGAGCCCTGATCTCCCTAGGCCATCCCGACCAAACCTGCTGCCCTCAGTAGGCACAGGTCTTGGTTTCTAGAGGAAACTAAAATCATCCTGAGTTATCTGTTTTGATTAAGTGTTTAAAACTTCCTGTGCACCAACAAAGTCACCAAATTTCACTGAATGAAAAATTAATCATACACCAGTAATCTATAATCTATACACCAGTGCATGCTGGTTTATAAACTCTGGTGAATTGATGCGTAATTTAATGACGCTAGTGACAAGCCCATTTTAGGGTTCTTTAAAAGTGCTTTCCACCTCTAATGGGAATCTCTACAGCAGTGTTCCTGCTTGGTAGTTCTTATTAATCCATTTCTGACTTTCACATGGTTAGAGCTATATTTTTTCCCCTCAAACATAACAGTAATTGAATGAAGCCATCATCCCCACTGTGTTTCTTTCACACATCTAAATGACTGAGAAAGCTTAATTCCATTTGCAGGGACTTCTTTCTCCAGATAATAAAAATTAAACACAACAGTATCCATGACAAAGTAACCACCAACTAATTTTTAAAGAATAGCCATGCATTGCTTTTAATTAATTTCAATTAGATTTTAAAAGCCTGAAGTTGGCAGTGTTTGTTAAGAAAATTCAAGTAGAGATTGGGACACGCTACCTTTTGCAAGATTAATTAAAAGACAAATCCTTTGACAAATTGTCCACCAGCCATACCTACAACTCTCTGGAAATGAATTCACTGGGGTGCTCAAGTACTATAAGGTTTAACACCTTCAGCCAAATGACAAATTCCACTGCTTATGCTAAAGTGGAGGTTGCTTTGAGCAGAGCCACAGCACTGCACTTAACTTAGCACCTTCTCAAAAGCATCATGTGACAGTTATCTAATTTATCACTTCAAAAATATGCAAATAAGACCATGACACAAGGACTACCTTCAGCACCAGCTGACAAAGTATTTTTTTTACATAAAGTTGGAATGTGTTATACAGCTTCCACCACATGCTCAAAGTAATTTCTGTTCCCTTATTTAAATCACATTGATCAAATTGTCAAATACACACAGTGTTTGAATGAATAGAGATACATAAGTCTTGGGAAATCCTGGAAGTTCCTCTTGCAATAGTTTCAAATAGTAAAAGCCTTCCAACTTAAACACAGTGGTAATCAGATCAGTAAGCTCTCGTATTCTTCAGCTTGCAAGGGATGCAGAAAACACATTGCATGGAAATGGCCTGGCGTGTCATTGTCCGCCACCCTACCTCCTCACACCTACTCCAAAGGACTTCAAACACCATGGTACAATCTTCCACAGTTTTCTGGATCTCAGAACTACATTCCACTGTCAACAATATGGGAGAGTAGTATGTTAGGGGCAAGAATAACTACTTGCCAGATGTCAAGAAAGTATCTTCAAAACCACAAATTTAAACAACCCTTTTAGCTGAATTCTCTTTGCACAGAGCCACAAAAGAAGGGCCATGGAAATTAAAAAGCACACAACTTTTGCCATCTAACAAATCCAATAGATGAATTCAGAGAGAACAGAACAGAGCTCTCTCCAGAGCTGATCAAAGGTGTTCAATGTTTCCCTAGAGCATCCCATAATGACTGAAAAATATGACCTCGCCAAATAAAGACAAGAAATTTGCTTTCACTATCCCTGTGTTAAAAGTGAGCCCTGAACCCCATATACAGAGATCTCACCTAAAATAGTAGGTCCCCAAAAGGGATTGCCTACAACCCTTCTACAGATCCTTTGGTGCTGTTTGCAGCCACAGAAACAAGTGCAGCCCAAAAAACTGGCTTATTCAGCACTTTTTGTACCTTAGAGTCAACTAAAGGCATAGGCACACTTTGAGATTTTTGTCTGGGCCATACCCTACTACATTGTTCAAACCCTCATTCCAGCTGCCTTTACACTCCTTTCTTTCACCTTTCATGTTTATGTTTTCTAGAACCATGAACGTCAAACAAAACATTACTGAGAAAAGCCTATTCTATTTTCATGTGCCTCTTTCCTAAGCAGTGATGGGCACCTGTTTCTGAGGCACAAATCAGTGTGGTTATAGTTTCTAGACTCCATGTGCAAGCTCAACTCTTTTTTATCCCAATCTTGTAAGGATAGCATATCCATCCCAACCTATAATAAATTATTAGTTTTTCTTTTTTTATATAAGCACACTATTTTGACCAAACTTGAGTTATTTTTCTTATTTCTACACATGAGTACTTCTTCCTTGAGGAAGACTCAGAAGAACAATCTTTGCATTTTCAAATCCTTTTGGCTGAAAATGTTTCCAAAAGGTCAAGAGATGACGAATCAAAATTTTGCAACAGATTGTCTGCCCAGTCTTCTTCTTTAATGTCAATCAGGCAGCAGGAAGCAAGCTAATTCCTTCCTCATGGGCATTGAGGTGGAAAAGCCCAAAATGCAGAATTCACACTCAGAAGTCTTGTATCTACAAGAATACAGGGCAGAACTGAACATAATGCAACACTGAGGACAATACACATTTAACACCTTGGCTACTCCATACTGCAAGACAGGTACATCTTAAAACTATTTGTGGGCTACATGATGCTTGGTCAGAGAGTAAAATTAGCTCTCAGCTTCTTTCTTCAAGGACTGTGTAGAGAGGATGTCATTCTTAATTTGTTCTTAAGTAAGACCTTCCACTGAATTCTTCAGTATCTACAGCTTGACCAAAACAAACAGTGACATTCTTCATCTTAAAATGTACTACACTTGCAGCAAGGCAGAGACTGCAAACTGAAGAAGGAAGAAACAGCAAGTGTTCCAGTCACTAGCCTGCACTAGGGTCAGTGTGCTGCTATAGGTAAAGGAGAAATGGATAGGCAGCAGTCCTTCCCCCTACTGATGCTGATAGAAACCATTCATCTAAAGTCATAAAGTGAAATAATTTTCCATTCATAATAGAGAATGCTCCTTTTTCTTCTTTCCCAGCCATGCCAAGATCCATAAATTTTGGATCAAAAGGACAAGGGGATAACCTTCCTGGAATTAAACTGCAGAAGGTATCATTCAAAGTGCCATAAAGTAACCCTAAATGATGAGATAACAGTTTATAGTATACACTTCTTGCTACCACCTCAAGCAGTCTATTATTGCTCCACATATAGAGGGAGCAGATGTCTCATTGTGGTGAAAAAAGCCTATAAAACAATTAAACTATAATAGAAAATAACACTTCTGCTAGCTGAAGGCACTCCTCCCAGTGTCTGCCTCTGTTCAATACAAAGGCTCAGCTAGTCATGTCACAGACGATAATAACCAATTCCAAAAAGGCTCCGTTTTAAAAACGTCAGATTAGGAAGTTTCCTCTTCATATAATTATAGTTCTAGTTGATTGAGCTCCAAATTTAATGAAGTTTGCCTAATGAATGCAATGCCCATTCTTCTAAATAAAACAGAACATCCATCATGAGCTAATGGAAAGAATTTAGCAGTGAAATAGCTGAACTATTAAGAAAATCATGCACACTCTCATTAAGCAAAAGTATTATTCCAAAGGACTGCAAAATGGTAATTCAAATTTGTAGTTAGACTTCAGTTTCTTGAGATAAGTCAAATAATTCCTTCACTCAATGCCACATAAACTACAGTTTGAAATTTCTAGCAAATAATATGACTAAGTGTAAATATCAGGGCCTCTAAAAGAAAAACAGTCTTCTTATCTAAAATTCTTTCAGTATGCCAAAGCACTAGATGAAGAACTGGCTTAGTAGTACCATTTGAAAGTCCCACAAGAGACTATCAGAGTACAAGGGAGACAGATCACTGTCAAGTGTTCCACAACAAAATGAATATGAAGAAAATAAATAGCCCATTTTCATTATACCATAAGAAAAGTGTAGAGATTTAGAACGACTGATATCAGCCTATATCAGCTCAGGGTTTCTTTGTGTATTTATTATGTGGAAGCAGAAGAGACTATAAGCAGTGAAGTACTAGAGAAAATATATTAATAGATCAACTATGCATAGATCAATTATGAACAGAAAAGACTAAAGATATGAGACATAGACAAGTTAAATAAGGAACAAGATGACAAAACTCTGCACCAACAGACTGAAGTCATGCACTAAGCTGAAAGGTAACCATCAAATAGGTGCTTCACAGAAACTTTGATTATTTAACATCTCACCCATACCTCCTCATTACTTCAACATGTATACATCACACACAAATCTCATTACCTCTCCTAAAAACAATCCATAGGAGCTTTCATTGGCCCAAGTGGAGGGTTGAGCAGGAATACCGAGTTTGCATGGGAGCAAGTTAATTTTCTTCACAGCAGCTTGTATGGTGCTGTGGGGTTTGGATGTGTGACTAAACCAGTGTTGTAAACACACGAGAATTTTGACCATTGCCGAGCAGTGCTTGCACAGCATCAAGGCTTTCTCTTTCCTGCCCCCCCGCATCCCCACAGTGAATAAGCCAGGGGAAGGCATAAGGTTGGAGAGAGAATTTCCTTTTTACCCTTTCTCCCTATGCCTGTGCTCCAACACCCCTGTACCACAAGTGTGTGAGTGTCTTACAACACACTTGGCACTTACCCAGAGACTTGCTAGAGGAGCAACAAACCTAAAGGAAATCCAGCCTAGTCAAATGGATCTCTCATTACCAAAACGTACGCTGCTGCTATGAAGTCAAGGAAACCACTTGTGGTTTAAGTGTAAAACTACCAAGGCCGCTCTGCTTCCAAAGAAATCATATAAATACAAAGAAGTCATATAAATAGAGGCATGTAACCATTCCTACTCTTCTGCCTCAAGCAGTAACTGAGAAGGAAGCATTTTATTTTTCCTCAGAAAAGACAGCAGATGACACGCCCAAAAGCAGGATGCTCATCAGTCCATTTACAATCAAGGCAGGGTTTTTATATTTCCTAAACCAGTGACAAAATCACACAGGAATAAATAACAGTAGTAAAGACTCTTACTCTCCTTGGCAAGGATAGCCTGCAGACATCAGCAGCAGCTACATTTTGAAGAAAGCTAAGGGAAATTGCAAGACTGAGGAGGAATAAGAAGCTAGATACACTAAAAGCATTTGGGCAATTACTGAAGACAAGTGTCTCTACACCACACAAAGAGCAAGTATCTCTGTGTTAAGACATCCCTGCAATCAAAATAAATTATTTTATACTCTAGAAAGCAGACTTATCTTCCTAAGCAATAAAAAGCTGGAATCCATAGTTAGTTATACGCAAAGACTAGAGATATAAATGCAAGAAAATAGCTTTCATTCTCAAAACAACTTCCCATGGCCAATGGGATGGTCATATTGACTGACAGAACCATAAGATACAAACAGAAATAGTGCCAGAAATACTATTGGTCTCAGCCTGTCTCATATCTGATTTTTTTTTTTGCAGGGCCCTGGACAGACATCACTTAGTGGAAGCTGAGCCTACTCCTACTGGTGCAGAACATGCTTGATTGGTGGTGAAGCTACTTAGGGATGGAGGCAGGATCAGCTTGCAAAAGGAATGTAAGAGGACCAAAGCCTCAAGGGGTAATTTACCATAATTTCTAAGATAAATCTCCACTAAAGCAGGCAACCTCAGCTTCAGACTCATCCAGCACTACTGACAGAGCAACCCAACCATTGGGGTGTACACAAGTATAAAGCAGATCCTCCCCTTTCCACCATAGTGGTTCCAGAAACAAAAGAGGAGATGTAAAGCCTCCCCAAGGAGAAATATATACTCTCTCAACACTCTGAAGTGTTACACTCTGAAGGTAAAAGTTTAGTTATTTTTCACATAGGCAGTTATTTTAATTCCCAGCAACTGAGTGAAAATGCTTCCTTGATAAACTCAGCCTGACATTCAATACAGAGTTATTACAATCCTAAGGAAAATAAATATTCTTGTTATTGTTATTCCTGTCTGCCCAGATTCATAATGGCTGAAAAATACATACTGGGCAAGACTGCACTATATATTAGAAAATACACCAATTTCTAGTCAAAAAGATTTAAATAATTCAAGTTTTTAGATTGTAGCAACAGAATTTCTTGATGTGACAGACAATTAGAGACATAGTATGAAAATATGTAACATGAAAATTAAAAGCAAACAATTATCAACAATTTTCTGTATCTCTAATGAGAGTCTGGCAATAAAGCTGCCACTGCTGAAGCATACCACTTGCAAAATATCTTAATGACTCACAAGGAACAAGATAACGTTTAAGAAAATTAATTAAACTTTTGAACAAGAGAGTTTAATTTCACTGAGAAAACAAGTGCCTCAAAATTAGTCAATGAAACTACACATTTCATACAAAACTGCAGTGTATGATTTCAGCTCAGTCATAAAATGCAATGAATAAGCCTGTAAGTATCCATGAAGAAACCAATTGCCTTTAACATTTTAGACTAATTTAAAAAGCAGAACAAAAACCTAAGCATGTTGATTGCTTAGTTCTGTTAAATTGCTGATAATAGACAACATGAAAAGGAGGTCTTAATGTTTTGTATCAGACAATAGAGTACTTCAGCATATAAATAACATTAAATGATCAATTTTAATGCTTTCCTTAATTCCATAACTGAGGAGGTCATGGGAGTAGAACACTGAATTGTATGCTAGACTTTGAACCTATTAAAAACTGGACCTGCTGGTATTTGTTAATAATCAACAAACTGCTGCCTGAATACCCATGCTCTTAAGACCCGAATTTTAAAACATTGTCTAAAAATCTACACGGCAATAAACCTTCCTCTTGACTGCTCTTCAGTTGATTGATTTACTTTGCTCCCTAAATCTTACATGGCCCTTCAAATTAATTCAAAATTCATGCAAGCAAGAGCTGAATGCAGTCCCCCCCTAGTACAAAGACTGAATATCCTCAGACCATTTCAATTTTCTACATTTCTATCCAATTTCCTCCATATTTTTTGTTCTCATTTTTAAAGCACCAAGACCAAACTCTATTACTGTATACAGGAGGAAGACTGTGTGCAGACCATAATAAAGATTAATGCTGGAACTATGATATCAGTTAGTGGAAGGTTAAGACCTGGTGATAACTGAAAGCCACAATGTCAGGAGAGGAAGGATAGAATGAATTTCAGAGTAGGAAAGGAAAAAGGGAGAGAAGGAAAGGAAAAAGGAGGCCATGGAAGCACATCAGAAAGAAAGCAAGAATAATGTATGAAAAGTGAATGGTGACAGCAAATCTGCTGTATATACAAAGCAGTCAATCAGAACTAATCAAAAATATAGATCTGAAGTAAGCCCATTTTAAGAAAACAGGAAGTGGAAGACTGAAGGGAAAAGTATCTGTCAATGATGGCCTGGAAGTATGAAGAGCCTAAACACTAGCAGCAATCAGTTAAACACCATGGCAAGCAAAGCAAGGCTAATAATTGAGAGTAAATAAGAGAACAAGATGCCATCTGGACTTGAGTATAGTTGTGTGACTTTATATGAAGCAAGCTAAGTACAGGTCTTCCATGACAAGATAACAATCTCTCACAAATAATTGTAAGCTAAAATACTTTGTCAGCTAGGCAGTAGGAAAAGGCATATCAAAAAAACAACACCTAAGAGCCATCATGGCACACTAGCTTTTCTGTCTTTATATTTAGGCCACTTCCACACACTTTGGTCCAAGCCACGTCCTAAATTTTCTTTGGGACAGCATAAGAGGAGCGGATTTCCAGTGGGATAGCCATAGAACTTCACCAGATGGGTGCAAAACTTGAGTGAACAGTAGCAGTGTATCAGGCACAAGCACAGTGCTCCACTCACGTGGTTGAACAGTTCCTGAATTCCAGCTGCCTGGTGCATCCTCTGGCTTCAGATGACAGCAAAGCACACCCACACCTGACTCCCTCACTGTACACATGCCCATGGAGTTGTCCTCAGCAGATTTAGGTTTAGAACTCAGAATGCTAATTCTTACTCAGCTGTCATGCCTGTTCATATTTTAACACTGTCCAAAACAAGGCTGCATGGCCTTATCTTCATTTCTTTATTATACCCCCTGTGCTCAATTCCAAAAGGTAGGAAAAAAGTTTAAATTCATGAATAGCATTCCCACAACCTAAATAATTCACAATTCAAAATAAACGTTAAGTCCAAAGATTTCCAACAAGAAACAATTTTTTTTTCCTCAGAGCAAACCATCTGGTTTATAAGAGAAGAACAGAAGAGAATGCTATTGGGAAGAATCAAAATTCTGAGCCTCAGCCCTGAACTCTAGCATGATTAATTTTTTCATTGCCATTTCATGCAGATGTTTACCTCACTATTCTATGTGTGTGTAGGTGAGGTGTGTTTATCTAATTTCACTTTGCATTTGCGCATATTTTGTTTGTTTTGTGGTATTTTCTCATTAAAGCAGAATTTTCAATCTTCTGAATAGGATTTAACGTAATTGCTTCAGGCACTTAAAGAAGTCACTGAGTACAACTGCCCTAATTATGTTGTACATGAACTAATACAAACTGTGTGAGAAGAATTCAGTAAGAATATTGTATTATTAAAAAGAACAAGACAACAGCTGCTTGTGGTGAATTTTCCCGTTTTCCTGATATGCATAGGCACACTTTTGACAGTTTGATGAAATATCAGTGACATTCAAAAAACATTCTTCCTAAGCAGTTGTTTTTATCTACAGCACCAGTACTGTAAAACACTTAAGAGGGAACATACAGACAGATTGTATCCTGTCTGCACAAATTTGCAAGTTTCAGAGAACAACTATATTCTGAATAAGCACGATACACATTGCAGGGAAGCAAAACAGTGTTAACAAATCACTATTTGCCCAATTGGCAGCATCAATCAGAAAACAGCTTTAAATGAGATAAACGAGGGAAAAGTCAGAAATTTTGTAGAGGGAAGTGTTGTCTTAGCATCAATGTTAAAGTCTTTTTAAGAAGTGAACTTGCATATCGACAGAGAATATACACAGAAGGGATGTGAGACCACCCCTTAACAAAATCTCTGAGAAAACTGACCTGCCACACAGTAAAAGAAAATAGTTCTCATGCAGATGAATAATGGTTTAAAAGATAGAAAATGGGATAAGTGTAAACAGCCATCAGTGTAAGGTAAAATCACCAGTGGGATCCTACTGAAATGATTAGGTTGGACAAAAGCTTAAATATTAAATAACTAAAAATATTTATAACATTAGCATAAATCATTGGGTACAGTGGATGAGGATTTCCAAAAGGAATGCTATTGGAGAAATGCTACCCTGTACTGTGTTTGTAGACTCAACAAGGAGCCTAAAAGACAGAGAATATAATTATTAGGAGAGGAACAGCAGACGAAACAGAAAATGGAGCAAAGTTTTAGCCTTCGTCTCAAAGACCAAAAAAGACCCCAAAACCACCGCCTTGAAAATATACAAAGAAAGAAAATAACAACATATTAGGTATGAAAAATGTAAGTAAGATAAATGAGTTTACAGGCTAAGACCCTCCATGCAGGACAGGGGCACTACTGAGGGCATATGCAGTTCTACAAACCCATGAACGGCAAGCAAGAGATGAATAATGGATTTATTTCTTTTTTCCAACATCAAAACCAGTAATCCAGGACAGCGAGCAGCCTTCAAAACTAAAAAGTTTTCTACACAATATCAAATCAAACTATGGAACCACTCATAGTGGGTTATGTTGCTCTTAAGGTTGGCCAGACTCCAAAGCAGTTTGGATAAAATCAAGGAAAAATCTACTAGAAGTGATTAAATAAACTTGCTGCCTCTGACCACAGAAGCACTAGCACTATACAAACTTCTGTAAGGCTGTGGAGTACTCTGAGACAAGCTCACTATGAGCTTTTCCTGCTCTTACATGTCTTCCCTAGGTACCTGCTGTGAGCAATTTTTGAACACTGAGTTACAATCATGTTTGATCTGTCATCTGACCTAAAGGAACTTTTCTTCTGATATTAGAACACTGTTCTAGTTTCAAACAAAGCCAGCAGCTCAAGAGTTATGCTCTTTCTCAAAATTTTATCTTTTCAAAGTTCATCTTACTGGTCAAAAAATACACATTCAATGTACTTATAATATTCAACATTATCTTGCTGTAATCACTCATTATGGAGTTTGCAGAGGACACAGATGCACAGGCCTGTCTTAAGGCCATTTCCATTTATTTTAAAATTGACTTGAACCTGAAATACAGAGATTAGGCTGAAATTTGCATTGTGAAATTACCTCTCTTCCCTAGTTAGGAAGAATGGATTTTCTTTCCCTTTCCATTTGCCACAGAAAAAGGCAATAATGACTAAATTACTTGTGCATGTACAGTTAAAATATAAGAACTACTGCTCACTAAGGAGGCTTTTGTTTATCAAGATAACATATAGTCAAGAACATTTTTGTTTACATATACACCTCATATTCCCTTTTTGTGCTCATTTATCCTCTACATGGATTCAGAGGTTGAACACACGCACAGAAAAAGGATGTTGAGCAGAAGCTGTGATTTCCATCTGTCTTTTTATTAGGATTTTACAGTGAGAAGACACGAGAAGTTTTCCACCATATTTTTAAAAGGTCATTCCAGTCTTTAAAGTGTATAATCTATTTTCTTTCCAGTAAAAGTGTTTGTCTCCATACTATTTATAAACAGGTATTTTGCCAGCTAAAAACCAAACAAATGAACAAACCAGAAAATACAAAAGGCTTACTAAATCAGACACCCTTGACAATTAATGTGAACTTGAAAAGTAAATTACAACTAATCAGGTGACAGCAGATGATAATGTTAGAGCAGCTCAGGCAGCCCAGTAACTGCCACAAGGACAGATAAAAAAATGTCTTATAAACTAAAGAATATTTCCAAGGGTAAATAATAATAAAA
Organism: Melozone crissalis; assembly: GCF_028551555.1. Taxonomy (NCBI): domain Eukaryota; kingdom Metazoa; phylum Chordata; class Aves; order Passeriformes; family Passerellidae; genus Melozone; species Melozone crissalis. The sequence goes on along the minus strand of NW_026535786.1, from coordinate 13,667,065 downwards.
ACTCTGTTACAGTGTTTTCTTTTAGTGCTTAGAAGAAATATTCCACCCCTCACTTCAGGAACCACAAAGAGGACAAAGAAATCACATTGCTCTCCCAGGCTGTACTGTACTTGTCAAAGGTATTGGAAAAGCAGGCTCCTGTGCCTGACTCAGCTCCTTCTTGCCACAGCCTCCCATCCTTGCAGTGTGACAGATGCATTTTCTTTGGGAGTTCTGCTGGTCCTGCTCCCTGGCACAGGGAGAAATGCACTGTCAGATCTCCATTGCTTAGCAACACGAGGAGCCGCTGCAGGAGCTTCCTACACTGCTGCGGCACCGGGCAGTCACCTCAGCAACTTTCCCCCGTGTCACCGGGGTGCATCAGTGGCACTGGCAGCAAAAGGCTGAGGCTAGACATGCTCAATGATGTGGTACAAACCAAGTAGTCCACTGGTATATCAAGGAATATTCAACACATGAACTTCCCCACCTGAATCCTTGAGTTATTCCCTCAGACATATCTCGCTCACCAATGACACTTAAAATGCCAGACAAAAAATTCCTCATAAAAGAGAGGACAGATTTATTTGGTCAAGCTTTAAGGAAGAGATAAGGCACTGCATTGCAGCCTTGGGGCTCTACCATGTACCACAAATGCAATCACAATGTGACTTCACTGACAATTCTCTCTTCCCCCTCAGAAGACAGGATCCCAAGAGAGAGCTGGCAGGCAGCTCAGGTTAAATTGACTGTTTGCATGGCATGTGAGGTGAGAGAACAGGAGAGACATGAAAGCACTATCAATGCAGCTCTAGTGTGACAAAATACAAAATAATGACTTCATTAAATCTTTGGGCATGAGAATAGGCATGTGTATATGCAAGCATCCATAAATTCTAAACTTTTAAAACTTTTTATCACTATTAAAATCTTTCCACACCCTTCAAAACACATCTAGACATATAACTGTCTATGGATTATGTGCATTACCAGATCATCTTCATATAAAGCAGCTCATCTCTGACAGAATACATCCAAATGCAAGGTTTAGACATGCACTGCTAGTAATATGGGAAGTTTTCAATTTTGCAAGAATTGTATCAGTACTTGACATGCACTTATTACTGGACAAACTGCACATCTTCACTTTATTTTTAGATAATTAAAATTAGCAAAACAAACCAAAAACCAAGCTCAAAACAACATAAAAAACACCACAAATGTCAGAACTCTCATTTCAGAAAGCATCAGGTTAGATGACAGCCCACAATCTCTAGTTTTGGTGAGGACAGTGCTCCAAATTGCCCAAGTATTGTCTATTTTCTTTATATTGTTCCTTACAGTAGTTCAGGTTCTCAAATAAGCATATTTTAGAAAAACACAGATTGAAGACTGATGCAAACTAACTAGTACTAACTACTCAATTTAACTCACAATAAAGTATCCTTACAGCTTATGCTATGGTAATTAGTTCATATTATACTGGATACAAACACATACAGTTTAAAACTCTGAAGCATATCAGGACTGAATAATTTTGTTTGTGTTTTCAGGAGATGTTCATCTACATCAAACAGAGACAAATCATCTGCAAACATCATGTTTCAGGTGGTTACTCTCATCCTCAAAAGCAAATCCAATCAGATTTCATTACAGGGAGAGAATCCAACAATACCATCAACTACTCTGGTTCATGCTAAACTCAGAAAACCTCTTGAAGCAAGCTCAGTGTTTGCTGTGCTTGCTCACTGTCTTACATGCATCACTTTCATAATCAGCCTCTTTACCCTTTGTGTTCTAATGAGAACTTGACCACAATCCCACACAAACCCCCTCTGCAACAAGACCCTGCAGCTGCCATCAATTTTTTTCACCAATTTAAGCAGTCCAACAAAAAAGGCCAACTTTTCTTTCTTAGCTTAGCTGCTACAACCTTCAGCAGAGCTGCAAATAAAAGTCTAAACTGGAAAGAAAATTTACACCTCTCTGCTGCACCTTCTCCTTGACTTTTATATTTCATTTTACAGGGTAGGAATAAATGCCTGCCTTTTCAAAAGCAGTTATCACCCCGATTCAGCAAGAGAGAACCTATTAAGGTTTGTTTCATATATCATCTAAATGTAAATATCTTTAAAAGCTCACCCACTCCCAGTCATACTTTCTCAAAGCAGTACCATACTACCAGTGCTGTGACCCAGCTGTGGAAGAGGTGCTGCTCAAGATACTGCCCAACTACACGGTTTGAAAGACAGTATTTTTAGCAGACTCTCCTTTACAATTTACAGTCAGACATCTCAAAAAGACTGGCAAGAGTTTCTTGCTGCAGGCCAACTAAAGCAACCTACCATGTTTTGTCATAAAAGTCAAACTAATAATTGAGGAAGCCCATAAACATCCTTGCTGGCATGCTTCAGCAAGGCATAGAGCATCTTGCTTTAAAGTTTATAAAGTTTATCCTTCTTTATATTTTTAATTACTTAAAAGTAAGATTTAAGAGCAGAGAAGGCCACCTCCTCTGCCCTTCTCTGACCGCAGACTGAAACCCGCTTGATCTTGCAATGTTAGAAAAAGTTGTGTTCTCCTTGGCATAGATATAGATATACACTGCTTTAGACAAAAGTGGAGTCCAACGGAGAAGACTAATGACTTATTTGTCTTCCAAATTGAATCGTGTTTAACCTCACTTGGGAGTTATCAGCAAACCTGATTTCCCAAAGATTCATGCAAAGGGCTGCCTTTCATTCAACCAGTGATACCATCTCCTTGCAGGATCTCATAGACGTGCTAGGAATTGAAATGGAAGCACAGTAGATTGCAGTAATGGCTGAAAATAGTTTGGATCAGATCATCTTTGAGATGAATAATAAAAACAGATTTTGCTGAGCATCTTTTTATTAAGACTAGCATGAGGTTTCAAAAAAAATTAAGCAACCCTTCTATAAAGGCAAATACTGCTGGGAATCGTGTCAATAGGGGTAATAGAGATTGGTAAAGAGCTTGGAATAACAATACAGCCTAAGACAGTCCTTGACAAAGACCAATTGCCACACACATCTCCCCCATCAACCATCCACCAAATGAACAATAGCTGATTCTATTTTAGACTTGATATACGCTGAAGATTATGTGTTTCAGAAAAGTTTTTCATATGAAATAGCCTTGAATAGAGCAATCATGACATGATTTGGCTAAAAACTAAATGGCACAAAATAGCATCTGGATTTTAAAAGGACAAATATGTAGGGCATTGGCTGCTAGAGTTAGCTGGAACAAGAGGAGCAGAAACTTTAGCATGGACAAGGCCTACAATTTCTTTCAGAAAGCAATGCCAAAATTTTAAAAATAAGCTCTCCAAAGAATAATCATTCCAAGAAAAAAAGCAGAAATCCTCCAGACTCATTAGCAGACATGTTAGAAGTAAGCAGAGGAGGAATGGAAAAAAAAATACTACAGTGAAATTGCAATTCGTAACTGCTTCAAAATATCATGTCAGTCACATTAAAAACAAACATCATAAAAATGTCTTTCTGCCACATGAAGGAAAACAACTTACTTCATAGAGTCTGGGTTACAAACCAAGGCTAATCTAGAATTACACATGGCAAATTAAGCAACAGATTTGCAAGTAGCAAAGACTACATGATCATAGAGGTGAACATTAAAGATTTTTCCCTGTCAAATCCAATTTCATCAGCTGTAAAAAATATAAAGGAAAACCATCAATTAATCATAACATAAAACTAAATCACAGTGAGGTGCAGAAGAGATCTTCTTAGCGAAACTTATGGCAGTGCCTATGTACAAGATAACAAAGTATCTAAGAGTGCTACACAATGCTGTGCTGGTACCTAAGAAATGCCCTTGCGCCGTGGAAGCAGCCTTTTGCTCCAGTGTTGCACTCAGCTCACTCTCTCCTTGCACTGTGCTAAGCACCACTGGTGAGGCACTGGCACAGGTTGCCCAGAGAAGCTGTGGGTGTCCCAACCAGCTCAGAACCAGGCTGCATGGGGCTCTGAGCAACCTGGTCTCATGGAAGGTCCCAGCCCATGGCAGAGGGGTTGGACTAGATCATCTTTAAAAGTTTCCCTCCAACTCAAATTCTTCCATGCTTCTCATGGAACTAAACACAAAGATCTAGACAATACGAGGTGGGTTTAAAAAAAAAAACAAAACAACCCAACACATTTATATTCATTGCATCTCAAAATATAACCAAAAAATAACCATCATTGCATCAGGACCTTCATTTATATATGTGCACATGCACACAAAGCATCAGTGTACATAGACACAGCTTAGTCTCTGCAACAATAAGAACATACTACTCCCAAAAAGATAGGTCAATAAAGTAATTCAATGAAATACCACTGAAATAATACATTTCTGTCAATCACACTTAGAAAGATTCTTTATTAAAACAGAGTTTGCTAGAAAGTTCGAGAAGACTTCCAAAGAAAATACATGGACAGAAATATTAAAAAAAAAAAAAAAATCACAAACAAACCAGAAAATATAGCCTACCAAATATGTTGGTGGAATGTCCTTTCCGGGCAATTGGTTTGAGCTCATTATGTCCCCATCCATATTGCCTGTAATTGTCCCAGGCATGCTTCATCATCTAAGAAACAGGAAAAAAATAGGATTTGATTACATTGTAAAACTACTCTCTATGAATACAACATTTTACTCCTTCTTTGAGATTTCATCTTTCACAAGCATCCCAGCACAGTGACTAATTATTTTGTCACTGCTTCTGTTACAGAAATCAGATTTTACAGCATGAATAAATTTGGAAAAAATTTCAGGCCTATTTGACTTGAGCTACAGATCCTAATGCTCTGCATTAGGTTGTTTTCTTGTTCTTTCTTTTCCTTCAACATATGCACAGACATTTAAGAATGTAAGCATAAGGAATGCATTTAAGTGTAAGGAATTGCTGTAAAACCCTGGCAAATGTCTTAAGATACTAACTAAAAGAAAAATATATCTACTGATACCTGAAGCATAAAAAGGATTCATTTACACTGGTACATCCAAATAGGAATCAACAATTTTACAAAAGGCATAACAGATTTCTCATTAGCAACACCTACTTGACAAAGATGTACCGTCATATAGCCTCTACCAAAAGAAATGCCAAAAGCTTTGCTTTTTAGAAAGCATAATGAACAAAGCAGTGTAATGTTATTAACATTTACTACACAAAACATTTAGCTTTTTAATAGATATTTCCACCACCTAGTAAGAAAATTGCATCTAAAAACCCAAAAGGTCTTGCTGACTAGTTGTGCACATGAGCCACTAAGCAATGTTTTTATGAATTTGCTAAAACTCTTTAAACTCCTTACTTGTTGGAAATTCAGCAGCCACCAAATTGCAAAGTGAATGCAGTTTTAAATAAATAAATATTATTAGTACACAAACAGGTAAAAGAAAGTAATAGGAAGAAATTAGATATTAAAAGACATTGACTGCCCCAGACACAAGAACAGTAACAAGAAACCTTTAGAACAGCCATGTGTCTGTAACCACAACATTTTACATATTTTATTTTAGATTTCATTTTAAAAATAGTATTAAAATAGTGTTAATATAAACAAAAGCCCCAAGAAAATGTATAGGACTTAAAATCATGATTTTCACAAGTCTGATAAATGCTTTCTAAGAGGAGTAACTATGTAAATGTAACTAACAGAACAATACTAACCCTTTAAGAAACTGAGGCAAGGCAATCTGTTTTCACTACAATTTACATGACTGTAATTTTCTTATTTTAATCAGACAGCCACCATACTCACAGAAAATGTGAAGGAACAAGCAGATGCTAGCTAAAAAATTAGGTGCAGCCAGCTGCCTTACCAGCACTACCTCACATCTCTCCTCTTACTACCTCTCAGATTCCTCCTCCCACCATATTCAAGATTTAGTGGAAGTCAGCATCTTTCAAACTGCATCTAAACTGCCTGCTGAGACATGGAAAACAAAGTTTCTGTTCCCCCTACAACCATCAAGAGACCCCTATCCAAACTACAAAGCCATAATTCCTTTAAATGTAAGCTGCCTCCAAATTTCCCATGGCCCTGTTAAGTCATGCCTAGACAATAAATTTGAACCCTCCACAGGCCCATGGAGCTGGGGAGCACTTCTGTGTTAAACTGGCATCAACCTAAGCACAGTTGCCCATCTCAAGATGCCAAAGTCCCACTCCTTTTGTCATTCAAAGTCAACTCACATGTTGCTTTCAGTATTTGCACTGATTTTGACACCTGATTAGGCCATAATACTCTAGAACTTCTTTTAGTGCCATGAACTAGCAGTGTAAGAAAAAGAGGATGCAAATATATTAAAAGAGGAGAGAAAAGCCATTTCCCTAGCAGTCACAAACTCCTTAGTGTTTAGACAGCACTTAGCAAATTGACCAATTCATGGCTATTGAACATCAAGATGAATCAGGTAAAGGGACCCTCTCTTGACAGGTAAGAAAAGTGCAGTGTGACAAATCCAATAAAAGCCTGGGACAGGCAGTAAGCACAGAAGTTCCTCAGAGAGCTCTCACTGATGTTATCCAGAACAAACCTACAATTTTCCATATAAAATTGTTCATTAATTTAGTATCATAAAATCGAGACTCACAGCACCATTCATATGGGAAGGAACCTCAGGATGCCTCTCCTGCTCAACCTCCTGCTCAAAGCACGATCACTTATGGGATCACTCTGGGCTACTTTAGGCTTTATCTAGTCAGGGTAGACTTAAGGACTGGGGACAGTCAAGGCTTCTGTGAAGGGTCCTGCTGTAACCTGCAGCCTGCCAGTCCTAAAAACTCTACTTGGGAAAACAGACTTAAAGGTTCAGAAAGAACTAGAGGATAAAACAAAAGGCTGACCAGTGCACTCTTTGTGTTTGAAAGCAGAGAGATAACTAAACAACATGTGACCATGACGTGGCAGATCCAACCAACTGGCTTGCACATAAGGGAAACTGGGTTTCTGAGATCTTTGGATGTCCCAAATAAATATTTCATGAAGAAGAATCAAATAGGCATTAACATTCTGATAGCAAATACCAGAACAGACCAAAACTAGCTAAGTCCAGGAGAAGAACAACTTGTTTCCTCACAGCAGAAGCTTAATTATGGAATATTTCACTGTCCTAATTCGCTGTACTTCTGGGGGGGAAGGTACATAATTTATTACAGAATATTTCATTCTGAAGAAACCCAAAAAAAGTATGCAAATTACAAAGGGCTAAAACAGAATACATACAACACAAGATGTTTCTCTATATATAATATATCCTAAGAAAATTTTATTAAGATAGAAACTGAAAAGGAGTACATTTCAATGGGTGCATGAATTAATGCAGAAGTAACTTAAGAATACACTAGTGAGACCTGAAAGTCTCTTCAACACAAGAGACTAAGACACAGTTGACTGCATCAACTAAGACTGAGATAAGAAATCGTATTTTGAGGAGACTAAGCTACTTTGGTAAGCACAAACACACCTGTCCTGCCTCTCTGCCTGCCCCAAAAACTAAGAATATGTGTTTTAAGTCCTCAAGAATCATTCATGACACTAAGCAGCCAACTGATTGTTTCCAGATGAACACTGACCGTTACTTGGGCACTCAACTCGCTGCTTTCCTCCACCACAAAGCAAGCAGACTGCATGATATCATGTTAGCAGAGAGCTGCACATCACACGCAAGTGAGAAGCCCCAGAGCTCTTGCATACAGTATTAAGTTTTGTAAGGAGGAGATGCCAAGAGATCTTGTAACAACATGGAGGTTTCTGTTACTGTCAGAACAGGTAGCCTGTTATACTACAGACAGAACATCTATACCATTGGGAACAGTTGTGGACACGAAAGCTTTGGAGAAACACAAGAAGACAGACGCCTCTGACAGCTACAAAATTTAACTGAGGATGGCATTTTGGCTCAGAAAGTACAAACAACATGAACTCTTGATCGGAAAAACAAAATTATTTCTATAGGTAAGCTAGGTAGCGTTTGCATAGTGCAAATTGGAAATGCTGAAGAATAGCTGCAGGGATAGGCAGCTTTTCCTAAAACAAAGCTCTGTCTTTAAGAGGAGAGGAAAGTCTCAGAACTGATTGGAACATCGGCACTACAGATAATAGCAAGAAGGTAAAACTATTTAAAAAACAAATGTACCCAGTCCTTAAAGAACTCAAGAGAGGTACCTCAAGCTCAGTAGAATGAAAATTACAAGCATGGATCAGTAAGTGTGAAAACCACAAGACACACATTTCCATAGCTGAAATTTCCATATCTGATAGCAGTTTGTCACAGGAAAGGACTGGAACTTGGGCATGTCATATACACATCTTGCAATCTGGCCACCAGAGAACAAGCAGTTTTGACTTTTAACTGACACCATTAATGACAGATCTTGCTTTTGAAAGCAAAATCATTCATGGGCTATTGATCTGCTGCATCCTAATCTTGAAAATGTTTCTTATGGGATGTAATGGAAATAACAACTAGCAAGATGCTGCTGTAAATACAACTTGGTAATTCTACAAAAAAGACTAATCTGGACTCTGCTGCAAGACAGACAGAAAAGGAAGAAGCAGGACGTGCCAAATGAAACTGCTTTTCTAGGTACACCATTATATAATTGGTTTTGCTGACTTTAGAACATGTTCATGGGATCTAATCTCCTACAGTCACTGGGAAATCAGATTTTTATAAAGAAGTTTTATAAAGACAGAGTGGCAATGATGTCTTTTGACAAACAATAAAAGAAGGCTACAATTATTGAAAAGTGAGTTGTAAGGCAGTTCTACCACTACACCAGCATGTCACAAACAGTAATTCAAGGTAAGGATTTGTTCAAAAACCGCTTTCCAGTCTTAAAAACAGGACAGGCAACCGGCAGACAAAGTAGGAGTCCTGAGAAACAAGCAAAAGAACCAATTTTCTGGCAAATTGCTGTATTTACTGGTTCCTGCCATTCCATCAGGAACATGCATAACAGACAGCAAATAGGTTTTGCTTTCAAAGCAATGTATTCTGATTAAGGATACAATTTTGAGAGATTTATATAAACCATCTTCAAACTCTATTTTAAAATTAACCAAGGACTTGCTGACAAAATTACTGCTCAATTGGCAGATTAAAAATTAATAATCATTTTCCTACTGTTGGACGTTAATTTAAAAAATTATCATTTCCTTGTATACTCAGATTGTTGATGAAACTTAGAAAACTCATACATTTATTTTCTGGGAACGCTATCTCAAAAGAAATTATTTTAGGCATCAGTTCATGCCTCTGTCATGCATTTTTAAACATGTCACTGAAAAAGTCTGTTTGGAATATGTTCCTAACACACACAGAACACTAGGTTTTCTTTTACTGTCAAATCTGGTAACAAATCCATTAATAAAACAAAAACACTTATCAGATGGAGGCAAAGTGGGAAACTCTTTTTGCTGGCATTAAATACTTGAAGCTTTAGATGCCTGATGAAATTACATAGGAAAATCCTTCAGACTGGTGAGAACTGGAACAGTAGATGTAAAGAGCCTAAATCTGGAGAGCTTGCAGCAGTGAACCTTGCTCAAAAATGTTAAGAAAGCCAAATATTTTTAATTCAACATGATGCAAGTATTTTTGACCTTGGGCATGATCACGGTTTCAAGAAAGAGAATATGGTATTCACAAGATTGATTGGTGCTGCGCTGTTAAGAAAAGTAGAGCCTCTTGGATCAACTTTGTAAACAACCACAGCTGCACATCAGCCAGGAGACAGAGGTTCCTATAGCTCCTTTCTTCCAGTCTTGTCCTTTTAGGCATCAGTCTAAGCTTAGCCATCATCTGCTTAGCCCTGCACCCCTGCCAATTCTACCCCATCCTTTTTGAGGCTGAAAGACCAGAACTACATGAAGCTTACAAGATGCAGGGGCACCTGAGCTTCACAGGCTGAGGTAAAGGACCTCATCTGTTCCCTTCTCCTTCTCTGAAATGCTGAAATGCTCACTGTCTGCCATTAAGCACTACAGTGACATTTCCAAGGAACTATAAAAAACACAATTTCTCATTCTCAAGTGTACTAAGTCACCTCACAGCTTTTCATACTTAGCATGAAGTTGGAATCTCTCCATCTCCAGCCCCAATATGCATCATTTTACATTTAGCTGAGAAATAAAAAAAGAGATTATCACTCAGTCCCATAAGGTTTTTCTGCAATTCTTCACATTGGCAGCAAAGTTGCCATAGCACTACACATCCATTTTCAAACTCTAAATAATTCATTTGTATAATTTAGAGCATGGATCCCCAGCACATGTCCTCTGTGACCTCCAGCACTGTTTATCTGCACTCTCCATTTCCTGCCTTCTAACCAGTTTTCCAGGCAAACACAGAAACTATCCTCCATCCCATAACTGCTTAGTTCAACACCTATTAGCAGTGAACCTTGCCAAATATTTTTTTTAAAACTATGTATCCAACCATCTCTCCATTATTCACATGGTTGTTGACTCTTCTGGGGATCTTCTATGGCTTTGGAATAGAGCAGGACATCATACATATCTATATGCTCAGTGATTCTATTCCCTCTTCTGGTTTCTGGTAATCTGCAGTTCATTCAGCAGTCACAGGGTTCTGCAGTTGCTTTGGCTTCTCCTTGAATCCCTTTCAAAAACTGATGCCTTGTTAGCCACTATTCCTCTGGTAACAAAGCAGAAAATAAGAATAGATGCCAGCGATGCAAATCAGGAATCCAAATCTCAGAGTGAACTAATTAGAGTGAACTGTAGGGAGTTTCAGGTAGCTCAGTATTGTATGTAGATGGTCTCTGACTTAATGGAATGCACTGTGAGGGGTTACACAATCAACTACCAGTAGCTCAGACTCTGTATCAATATCATCACTACTACCAATACTTGAGAGCTAACACCATCAGGAAAACTGCATGTTAAAAACACATTGGCATATATCCTATGGAGCTGCTCCAGTAAACACAGAGGGGACTACAAGAGAAATTATGTAAAGATGACTAACAAGAACATAACAGGATGCTCTGGCTTTCCAATCAAAATCTCCGTAGCTCAAAACACACCTATTGTCACTTGTATAATAGATCATGTGTAATTTAAAACAGAGATCTCTTCAATCTAGCTGTAATTCATGATTTTTGCTACCAGCATTTCTGTTTCACAAGAATAAATGGCATAAAATATACAAATTTAAAAAAAATAGCAGTAAGGTCAACTAGATCTCATGGAGTCTTTTGATTTACCCAGTTGTGAAGATAGAAAATTTACCTGGAGTTTTTCTCATTTTTGTTTGGCTGATAATATCAGGTAAGTGAAATATTTCCATATTTCTTTGATTTTAATTTGCATTTATGAGTTTTAAATACTGCAAATGTGCTAATTCACTGTTGAAAGACAGGTTCTTCTCACAATGGTCTGGAAAAAAGACATCTTTAATAATGAACACCTTCCTGAATTTTTAACATGCTTCCAATACTGCCTAAGCGCTGGAGAATTCTGTAATTTCTACAACTTGACTAAATTGATTCATTTTTAAAACAGCCTCCAACAAAAACTTGCATTCTTCATGAGTAGCGCATTTTAAGTTACGAATCAAATCAACATATCCAGGATCTGCAGCAGAAATATTGTAAATGAAGTTGCACACTAGGATTTTATTTCCATTCTTCTATTCCAGCAAAATAAATACACCGAGATGCAAAGCTTCTCACAGACATAAATGATTGATTTAACAAATGTAAAATGAATTCTTTATAAAATCATTCCAACAAGCTGGGGCACAGCTTTTTCAGGGCCACTCCTAACATGCCTGTACTGGCCAAAGTGCCAATTGAACAATATTCATTCTAATATATGAATGGAAAACTAGTTTACCCACAGGCTCAATCAAAAAGATTTTATCCTCAATTTACAGATTGCACTAATTCAGTAAAATTAAGGTAAGCTATAAAAGAGTGCAGTGAAACTAACTGAAAACAAATTTACCTGTTCTCAACTTGTCAGATTACACTGGAAAACCAAAAACATAGAGAATCCAAATAATGTGCAAACAAAACCAACTAATAAACAATGTGTGTGTGTATACACGTGAGTAAATGCAAAGAGATTTTTATACACACACACATATGTAAAATGTGTGTGTATGGATTTTATACAAACATTCACACTGCAGAGAGTGTTACCTTAAATACTGAAAAAGTTGTGTGATGATAATTATGTCCTTCAGTTTCAGGAAATAAATGAAAAAATGCAAGGAGCAGTGAGCTACAAAATACAATGCAAAACCCTTCACAGGCACGGAGCATTACAAACTGGTATTGCAACCAACTAGAAGTCCAAGTAAATTTGACCAGGGAAACAAAGACTGTAAAGTGTCAGCAGTAATGAAATTGTTCTAAATTGGTTTTAGATATTGATAAAAAGTCCTCCAGTCAGAGAAGGCAACCTATTTGGCTAGATCAGAAACACTGCAATGAGAAACAATAAATGAGATTAGCTCTGAAAGTTGTATGAATAGTAACTATGAAAAGAGGATTTAGGTAGCATGAAAAGATCTCTGGATGATTAAGTAATTCTTTCTTCTACACAGCTCTTTCCTCAATAAGCACAAAAATTAGAACTCAGGTGAAGGGACACTTACTATTTTTAGCCCAATTTCTTAAAAGAATGAGGCTTATGCAACCTTGCTGTCTGTACATCCATCATTTGACACATACATTTATAGTAGCCTTTTAATCCATTTTCTAATTTCACACTTGATTTTAAAGAGCTGGAGGAGCCAGATACTCTACTTTTTGTGTTGAGGAAAAGAAAAAATATCTGTGGCTAGATAAAGCAGACCGATACAAATTGGTACCCTGACTGAGACAAATGCATTTATAATTCAACCCTTTATTCATTCAGGGGGGCAGCATTTAGCACACCAGTAGCTCTAAAGAAGGCACAGAACACACAGAAGAACAGGCAGAACAGAATTCATGCAGTCAAATAGGAAGCTAAGAGGATATTCACAGCAACAAGTGCATGATCAGCAGAGGGTGGTATGAGGGAATATAGGTCAAAAATCCATAGGAAACCGTAAGTTTTGCTGCTTATAAAACAGCCTGTTACTCCTCAACAGTATTAGCAGCCTCTTGAGTATCACCCAGAGACCAGGATGAAAATACATTTTAATCACTTTTCTTCTTGGCACTTACCTGTAAGTACTTCTGACATTGCCTCCACTAATATTAAATAAATTAACTTCCTACCTTCTCTTCAAACAGGCAATATATTACAACTCTAATTTTAAAAGAGGATAAATGAGAAGTTGTGATGGGGGAAGTTCACTGGCAAAAGAACTCAAGTCAGAACATCCCCAGCTTCCCAGACAGACTTGTTCCTCACTTGTGCAAAGCATCCAAACTTAACTCTTTCTACAGGTGTCATGTGTCACAAATGAACCTCAAGTTGTGCTGGATGACCTTTAAAGGTCCCTTCCAACCCAAACTATTCTATTATTCAATGACCTTTAACTCTGGCGCCTCTACTTCCTGGATGTCCATTTCACAATAACTTTTGTTTAAATGTGTTATCCACCTTTTTTGTTTCTGTGGGTTTTTTTTTAACCAGAAAGGTGTGGCACACAGGAACACAACCAGAATTTTGCTGGGCTGAGAACAGCTTATCAGAAAGATAACCACCTTGCCCTCCCATCTCATTAAAAATAAGAGCTTTTGAACTGCACAAGCAAGAATGGTACAGGCAGCAGTTTCAGTCACTTCATAACTCTACCTTACCTCTCTGGACAGCACACCTCCTTTCAGCTTGATTTTTTAAAAGTGTATTTATAATTAGCACTGTGTATTTACATGATTGCATATCACAACAAAGAACAAGTAATAGAACAGAAGCCTCCAGAGAACTCAGATTTCCCAATCTGAAACCTACAGCATTATTATTTAGCTGTTAAGTTTACCATGTGCCCTCATGTAACATTCTGGAGAAGCTGTCTTCCAGCTGACAGGCTTAGTCAACAAACATCATCTTACTTGAGAATAGCTGAGGTTGGAAGGGATCTCTGGAGGGTATCTGGTCCCACCTCCCCACTCAAGGAGGGTAATTTTAAACAAGCTGTCCACTCCCAGTCACTACCAAGGAGGAAGACTCCACAATCTCTGTAGGCAGCCAGCTCCAGTGCTTGGCCACTCTCACAAAAACCAATGCTTTATGATGTTCAGGTGCAGCTTCCTTCCTGTGTTTCAGTGTATGCCCACTGCCTTTGTGCCTGCCACTGGGAATCACTGAAAAGAGCCTGCCTCTGTCTTCCTGGCATCCTCCCTCCAGGTATTTTGCAAAATTCCCTCTCTTGCCCAGCCCAGCTGCCTCGTCCTTTGTTCAGATGAGAACTCTCCAGTCCCTTAAGCATCTTTGTGGTCTCTCACTGGACCCTCTCCAACAATGCTCCTGTCTCTTTCATACTGGGGAGTCCAAAACTGAACAAAGAACTCAGGGGTGGCCTCACCCCAGTGCTGAGCAGAGAGAAAGGATCACCTGCATAGGATTAGGACATTATTGGATGAAATACACTATTTTAACAAGTATCCTAAATGAGTGCTGGCAGTAAGACAATACTGTGACATCTCAGGCTGAAATTAAAGAAAACATGAACCCTGAATAGAGCGAAAAGAATTACAAAATTTTCCTTATTTGACTGGGTAGAATTTACCTTCCCATGGAAATAAAACTTACTATAGACTCCAGAGCACTATGTAATGATTACCTTCAAACTGAAAGAAAAAAAAATACTCTGAACACCTTTAAAGAGTACAATATTGGAAATTAAGTGCCAAAATTCCAAGTGCTCAAGCAATTTATAGCTAATTTAACTTGGAAACAAAGCCAACTACTTCCAAAAGACAGGATTTGTTCTTAATTTCTCTGCATTAACCACAATGAAAAGACTCACCTTAAAGCCTTGCTGTAAAATTATACAAGTTGCACTTAAAATCTTTAAAAAAAATAAATTTCTCTTTTCAATATTTTTGTTCTACATAGTACAAAAATATAAATACAAAGCTAAAGAATAATAAGAATAATTTTCAATGTGTTTGTTCTTAAAGTACCAGTTAATTAAACACCACAGCATCTTCTAAAAGCCTGAACAGCAAGCTAATATGCCAGAGAAGTGCTACTATAAAGCATGTATGGTCAGCAAGTGGAAAACCTTTCTTTCTCAGAGTTGTCACTGTGCATCTAAAATAATCAGCCAACTCAGAAATTCTCCTTATTGAAATAATTAATAGCTTCTTAGAAGAATATAGACAGATTATACCATTTTGTAAACAAAACTTGAGAATACAATGTAACACTATATATAGTTATCAGAACAAAATGACACACTAAAAAACCCCAGTAAGATGCAGATTCTGCTCCCAGTTGTATTCCCTGACCTTAAGAAACTTCCCTCTCCATGCTCAGCAAACATTCCTATTATATAAAATTTCCAAATGTTTTGCAAAGCTCTCTTAAGAGCATTACAGAAATTCTTTTTTACTTTTATATGCACCTTTTTCTAAAATCAAAATATGCCTTTTTAAAATGTTAAACTACTGCCAAACTACTTATAAAGAGATGTTAAAAATACCAGTCTTCAACAAATTGCTATTTGGAAAGAAATCTGGTAATATATTTTCTGCAAAAATAATAGAAACTGGATCCTCATTTGAAAGTTTTCCAGCCTTCCTCACATATGTAAAGACTCATGTGTGTTACAAAGAGCCCCCATCATTCCATCCAATTCTACACAGTTTTTCACCATTTGATAGGAGGTGAAATAGGCTGTATAACATCATTAATTTTGTGAATTTGAACAGTCTAAAGCTGTTCTTTGAGAGTGAAATTCCTCAAATATTTACCAGGACAATTCACAGTAAACCAAATCAGGTCAAATGCTTTCTTGAGAACACCAGGAATTCTGAAGCCAGATATGCAGCCTCCAAAGAGTCAGTAGCTTCCCTGGGCAATTTTTCAGGCAATCAAAATGTCTTACATGTCAAAAAAAATTTTTTTTTTTCATATATATCAGTTGTAGACTTACATTAGAGATATTGTCTCCTTTGTTCATTTTTTCTGCTATGTCTCTATCTCCAAAGACTATTTGTATTAGTCCACACTGGTTACATAAAACAGTGATGGAGGACCTCAGTGATGAACAGACTTCAAAATGCCCTTCACATCTCTGAAATCGCTGCTGTCTTTTCTGAGACATGGGATGCTGTCAAAAACAGGCTTCAGATAAAATATGATTCATTTGACACTATTAATATATGTTTTAATCTCAGCCACATTGTTCATCAATGGTTCCTGAGCATTACTGCTTATCCATTCTCCCTAGCAGACCTCCCACTGCAGTGTTCTATGCCTTCACACATCTAGCTATAGGAGTGACAATCTCCTGCCCTGCATGAAACTAAAATTAAGAACTCTGGAGATCACCTGGTAGCTACAGTACTAACGTGGCTGAGTCAATGAAGGCAATTCATACAACAAAGAATTTGCACTCATGCTCCCGTGATCCTGGGTTGTAACAAGCACAGTGTGCACTCAAGGGAAAACTGCTCAAGACAAAGGCATTATTATCCTAACTGAAGGACTTACCCACTTAAAACATAGTCCAACAAACACCTATGGTCTGGTAATGAAAAGCTACACTTCAGAAGCCATAATAGTAGTCATCAACAAGTTATGCAATAGAAAAACAGCTTGTCAGTGTGACTCACACGTAGGCTGATCATAAAAAAAAGAAGCAAGCCTTTTACAGCATGAGGTGTGTGGCAACTGCAGCTAAGGATCACCACCTGGTGATTCTTACTCACAAACTACTCTGAATTCCTTACACTTTGCTATACCTCCAGGTTTAGATCAGCAAGAATGGTCCAAATTTTACTACTTTTTCATGAGACCAAGAAAATTGCCATTCTCTACTAACTGAGAATTTATAATCTCTCAATCTACAATCTGACCAAACAACCTCAGAAAGGCAAATACTAATTTTCAATCCCCCCCTCCAATTCCAGACTTGATCTATAAGAGCTTTCGTTAATTATTTCTTCTAGCCAGTTCTTCACTGTTAGCTGTGCTCAGTAATTTTGCATTTCTTGGTAAATTCAACTTTATTCTATGCATTAAATCCATCTCAAAGGTATTTTGCTACAGTAATCTGTAGTAAAAATTAAGAAGTGTTGACAACCATGCTGTTCACTGTCCACCCTACAAAAACATTTAGAAAAGCAAACTGTTCTATATATTCTCACTCAAAATGTTTGCAAACAAATTAGTAGAGCCTTTTCAAATCCACAATTCAATTTTGTTCTTCAGGAAGCAGCCCTAACCAAGCAGGGTCAAGGAGGTCCAATATTCCAGACACAACTTCCTAGCAAAAGCACCTCTGCAGTAATCACTAACAGGCACAACTTTCACAGAAGGATTTGCCACTTCAGACACCCAGATTGTGACAGGGCTCTATACGGAGCACATACAACAAATAGTGATACAGCTCAACACTGCATCACTCATGTATAATAACCAGCTGCTCATTACTTTATTAGAGTGGATTCCATCTAGCCATCATTAATATTCAAAGTAAAATTCTAGCTTGGGTGGTCTACCTACAGAATGGATGATCTACCCACAGAATGGCACATAATTCAGCTACAACTACTTCCTACAATGAGGACAGGTGAATGACAGATTTCTTTTTGGTTTTATAAGTGAACTGAACTCAGATTTCAATTTAAAAGTAAGTTTATCTGATGTAAATACTAAGTGCTATTGTCCTGGACATTCTTCAGTAACAGAGTCAGTGCTTGTCTGCATCTGACCTGAAGCATTCCTGCTTTGCTAAACCCATTTTTTGGCATAAAACTTATCAGAGTGCAGGAAAGAAAAAGAATAATGGAGGCTGTACAATGTTTTTGCTATGCGAGTTAGAAGGTCAGACTCAGAGAAACGTCTGGCAATAGTAATAGAAAATTGCCATTGCCAGGACAAAAAGGGGCAACAAATCTCACAGTCAACCAGTAGTGGAGAAGATAAGACCACAAACAGCAATTCCCATAGTGTAAGTTGCTACAGACCCAAAAGCCTAAGCAAGATCTTAGTTTGTCTCACTTACCTGTAACATTCAATCCATTTAAATTTACTCAATTTTTAAAACCCATTTAAAATGTATTTTGAAAAATATGTAATAATTTGGTAATTTTCAAATATTAGCAGCAAGTCTTCTTTTTCCTTATATTCAATCTTATGTTTTAACATCTAAAATCATCCTGTGACACCGTAAGATATTCCATTCTTTGAAAGGAAACTCACAAAGTCATGCCCTACTTCAAAGATGCCCTTGTTACTCTTCCATGTGTTGATGACAAAATCACTTGGAATCCATACCACTAAGATGAAGAAATTCCTTAAAATAATTTTTAAGTTGTTATCCAGTGAAATATTAATACTCCAACA
Organism: Melozone crissalis; assembly: GCF_028551555.1. NCBI lineage: Eukaryota > Metazoa > Chordata > Aves > Passeriformes > Passerellidae > Melozone > Melozone crissalis. Next base: position 13,648,562 of record NW_026535786.1, on the reverse strand, counting down.
GCATACAATAATGCTGATGCTCATTACTACTTGTCCACTTTTAGTTTACTACATGATTTGCAGATCTGTTTTTCTTTCTTAACATAAATCACAGCAACCAAATGCCATATAAATAACTGCTGTCAGACACAAGAACAGGCAGGACCACATCATCATCATCATCTTTACCTCTTTAATTTTGTTCCTCCTCTCTCGGATATCCGGGTCTGCTGGTTCTCCGCTGTGTATCCCTATCAGGTTTGGTAAAGGAACAGGGGGCAGTGGCTTGCTGTCTTTCTTTTTCAATTCTTGCATTACTTTGTTCTTTTCTGTCTGAATCTCAGCTTGAATCTCATCCCGTGATTTCTTCAATTTCTCCTTAGCCTCTTCCAGAGCCTTTTCATGATCTGCTCGGATCTTATTTCTCAGACGTTCCTCTTCTTCTCTAGAGACACAAATGCCAGTCAGCATCTCATTACTAAAAAAATATTGGTTACAAACAAACTGCAGCTTCAACAGAAGCCACATCCTAACCTGGTTTTCTCTAAGCAATTCTAATGATTTAGACAAGTTTATTGATTTATGTTAGTACACAATCCTACACTATTTTTGCCAAGAACCCCAAAAGAACACCACACACATCCACAACACTATTGTAGAAAAATTTATCATAGGAATTTTTTAGATTGTCTTAGCACCTTTGCTTGTCCACTCAAGAGTTTAGAGAGTTGTACTTCAACTACAGGATGTGTGCAGAGGCATATCTAGCAATAATTCAAAAATTTTTTTTTAAGAAATCAGAAGGGCTCTTCTTCACTTTCTCCACAATAAATAAATCGTACACAACTTGACAAGATTGGAAGTAACCACTACAAAAAAACTCCACAACCACTTTGTTTATTACCAACCCCCACCACAGCATGTTTTCCCTTCAATTCATAACTCATTGTTCCAATCAGTAAAGTCCTTAAACCATCAGTCCTAAAAGCAGAATTAATTATAAAGCCATTTAGGCGCATAAGAGCTTTTAGTAAAACATTATTTTGAAATTCACTTTCAACAAGACCAACGTGATCTTGATTTTAAGCAGTACCTTACAGTGTGATCTTTAATGATCAGTCAAGGTTTTAAGATTTGCACATAGAATGAAGAGTTCTAAAGCTTGGCTTAAAGAGGTTATTTTAACAACAGACAAAAATGGCCCGTTCCAGTCCTAAAATATTTCAAGGCATCAGAAAGACACACATCAGACTCTCAATATAGCACCACCTTTACAAGATTCTTCAAAAAACAGAGTTGCTCAATGACTAATGCAAGCCAAAAAAAGTTGTAGGCATTTTAAAACAAGCATTAGGTAAAAAAAAATGCATTGTTACACAAAGGGTACTTTATTAGCTCTTACATTTTTCCAAAGTGCTATTAGGTTTGCATTTAAAATAAATTATAGCAGCATTATTACCTTCAATATATCAGTACTAAGAATACAAAGCAACATTTTAATAGATGCACTGATGGAAACACTTTCAAACTGAAGTTCTTCAGCCACTTTTCTCAATATGATTCACACCACATCCATATTTCTTCCAAACAATAAAAAAATAAAGGATTGAGCTCCTCAATTTGACTGTGAAATCCAAGATCATTAATAACTATCTAAAGGTACCAGTGCCTCTTTCCCTTAACTGAGAAGCAAAGAAAAAACTTCCAAAGCAGCAAAACATTATTCTAAAAAGAGAAAATAAGTAATACCATTTAGGATAACTTTTACTTCTACTGTGGCCCACTTATATGAGAAAAAAACTTCCTTGTATTCCTGCAAAAGCTACTCACACTCTGTCATGGCAGCAATATCATGCTCAAATAGCAATAACAAAAAACAGAAAAAATTTCTACCACTTGGAAGATCTGAAGCTCTGGAAAGCTTTTCCAAGGCTAGCAGAGGGCTCTGCATAAAATGCAACTAGAGAGAATGAGAATGAGGTCGCCAGAACAAGACGTCACTCTCACAGTCATGCTCTCCCTGAGAGACAGTAAAGGAGCCAAAGAGGTGCTTGACAGAGAATGAGAAATCTGAAATGTTACTGAACGGTTAAGAGTCAAAATATTTCAGTGTGGGAATAATGTATTTTGCAGGTACATTTCCCATATTCAAAATTCAGTATCTTTAGGCAAGTGACAGTATTTACTCTCTGACTAAATTCACAAATATTTTGCTGATAGGTATTGAAATTCTTTTTGCAAAGGATCAATCATCATTGAAATAACTGCATTTTTATGAGGGAAAAGGTAATAGTGTATCTCAGACCTTAACAAAAAGCTGGTCAAGGTATCTTTACATTAACCTAATTGCTTATTGATAAATAGAAATATGTTTGGTAAAACACATGGTTAACTTGGAAGTGCCTAAATACAATCCCCCTGTGTGAAAAAGAATTATGAAGTTTGAGTAGTTACAGTGAATCTGATTCACTGAAATGAGTCACTGCCGATGTGCTTTGTGCACCTTAACTTTGCACCACCAATATCAAGTGCCAGGAAGATTTTGCTTTTACCTTTTTTTAAGTTTTCCGTTCCAGGTGCCACATGTAATAATCATAATACAAGCTCCATCACTCTACAAACTTCATCTGTTTCTAGATTCAAAGTGCATGAAACAGCCATAAATTGGAAAACAAGTTTTGAACTCACATCTGTCTACGCTGCAGGAACCACTGTATAAACATACAAAAGCTGTTCATTTCTAGAGCACAATAATCCAATTAGAGCCATTAAGAAAGTTTGAATGGCACAGTCTGATTTCCTTCAGTCACTCAGAAGAAAATAAACAGACTCAATAGAGATGAAAAATCCCAATGCTAACTTTATGATCAACTCAAAGCCTTTCTTCCAGGAAGTGACATTTTGAGATAAACAAACAGTAAGATGAAGAGAAAGGTCAACAGGTATTTGAGGGAGTTTACAGGAGATAGCACAAGAGCTTCTTCTGCAGACACATATTCTCTGTGCAATTACCAATGATGGACAGCATGAGCTACATGACACCTCATATTCTACATGCCAGCTGAAGACATATTTTTAAATGCATTCAAGTATAAGACTCTGATAGAAGAAAAATCACACCCCTAAATAACAATGCCACGTTTCATTTGAGCTCTTAAGCAAACAAGAATTCAGTGAAATTACAGAATAAAGTTCAGAGAATGAGAAGACGGATTATGTGTGAGCAGCTGACACCTCCTCAAGTCACCAAGCTTCCTGGCCAGCAGAGGAAGGCGTAAGCAACAATTTAATACATGCAGAGAGCACTATATTAAAATACTCAGAGACCTCAGAAGGATCAATTTAAAAATATAAGATTGGAGAGAATCCCAGCATAAACACGTATACCAAAACCTGTCAAACTGCTTCCATATCCCACCCCCGCTTCCAAGCAACATAAGTAAACCCTTAAAATTTAAAGTATTTTGAGTAAATCTTCAAAACCTTATCTAAGAGAAAGCTACTTACTTCTAGGCATCCCTAAAGCTTATTCAAGAGTCTCAAGAGATGTTCAAGTACCATGAAACTACAGCAGTAGCTACTTTAAAACAACCAATGTTATTAAAATAATCTGTGATTAGACTGTTTTTGCCAAGAAGGACCATAAATAGATTTAATAATTAGAATCTGAAACTAGAAACAGGTGCAAGTTCTTTAAACAATCACTGCCATGAGCTATTGCAGCTGCCTATGCAGGAACACTGTATGCTCTCAAAGTGTCCACGAGCTGCCTAAATATCATTCAGAGAAGACCACAAATTATAACGCTTGACACCCAAATCACCAACTGGAACTTAATGTGCTTTAATTATGCGCACAATAGCGAGCCTTCTGAACAGCTCCCAAGCCTCACTTGTCAAGACAATGACTTTTAACAAAAGTCTTCCCTATCTGCTGTGACATAACAGGCTCTTTAGAAAGCAAACTGAAAAAAAAACCCTCTAAAAATTTGTTCAAATTTCTTTGTGAGATTCAAAATTTAAAAGAGAGAAATAAAAATTAGAACAGAGTCAAGAAAAGCAAGCAGGCCACCAGCAACTGTTCTTGCCACGAAAAAGTAGGCCACTGGCTTACTATACAGAAAGGACACAGTTTATTATCATTTGGATTTTCAGCAGATGGATAGACAACTGTTAGAGGACACAAATATTTGTGTAAGCCTATCATTCAGAAATAACCTTCTGTGTGGAAATTGCGAACTTTTACCCTTTGGTCACGTCTGATCTTCAACCAGAGGCTACTTTCAGAGACAGTGAAAGAAAAAAAGCAGGCACTAATTAAAACAAAGTTTGAGAGTCAGCATCTAAAAAGCATTTCACACACTAACTGCAAGACTTCATTCCAGTCCTTCAGCATACACTGTTTTATACTATCCTCATGTATCACAACCCCATTACCTTCCCTCAGTATATGGTGAATATACATTCATGGCATACATGAGGCATGGAGATACACATCCTGCCCCTCACATGATTGGAGTCTGAAAGAGGAAGAACTGGAAGAACAGAGCAGTTGTGCTGGGTTTTGTTCTTGCTGGATTACCCCTACTGTATGGATGGCTGTATTACTGTCAACACAGAAAAAGAGGCCTGATTATTTTTCTCTAATATTTGGTTTTCATCATGATCATCTTGCAGAAGTGACCACTTTCTCCCACTTTGCTGGGCTGCTCTGAGACATCAGAGGTAGGCTCATGAAGGAGTACCAGAGCTGTATGTGTCTGTGACAGCTGAAGAGGGAAGCTCCACCATTAACACAGAGGCTGTTCCTCAGCAAGAGTTTTCTCTTTCAAGGCAAGTCAAGGTTGTATTTATTAGACCGAATTTTTTTTTCTTCAGGTAATGAACTGAGTCAGAGATCACTGGTTAGAAAGGAATATTTTTTTTGGAAAAAAAATGAATTCTACAGGCATGGAGGTAACTTTGGTGCATCAAAAATACTGTCAAAGTATTGGTTATAAAGATTTTCAAAAGTGACTTTAAGAAGAATCTTATTCATGTTTTCAACCAAATGTTTTGTCCCCAAAACACTGTTTCTAAATATATTTTCACCTTGCAGATGGACACAGCCTAAAACTCTAGCATGCAGAGTAAATAGATGATAACTTAGTAGGAAAAAGCTTTTGTTATTTAAAAAAAACTAAGTCAAACTGTCCTTTGTCAATGTTCTAAACTACTTTAAGAACATTATGCTCTTTTAGTTATCTGCAAGCACTCTACCTGCTCACTGTTTTACTTAAAACAGCAATACCTACATGTGCTATATACACACACTATACAGTTACTTGTGCATCTATGTGGTGGCCTGGGAATGAAATGCTGAAATGCAGAATATTCCCCATTTCAACCTTTCTTCCCCAAGGGAGTTAATAACACTTCATTATGACATCAGAAGAGAACATACCTAATACACTTTGAAAAACTATTGTTGAACAACTTTTCCATATACAGAAAACCTGTGGAAAGGAATCCTGGTCAATGGTAAGTTGAATCTGAGTCAGCAGTGCCCTGGCAGCCAGGAGAGCCAACATTGCATCAGGCACAGCATCACCAGCAGAGCAAAGGAGGGGATTGTCCCACTCTGCTCTGCACCAGAGCAGCCTCACCTCGAGTGCTGGGGGCACTTTTGGGTGCTACAAGAAAGACATTGAGTTATTAGGGAGTGTCCAAAGGAGAGCCATCCTCTGATGGTGAACAGTCTGGAGGGGAAGCCTTGTGAGGAGCAGCTGAGGTCACTAGGTCTGTTCAGCCTGGAGAGGACGAAACTGAGGAGAGAACTCATTGCAGGCTGCAACTTGCTCAGAAGGGGAAGAGGAGGGGCAGGCACTGATCTCTTCTCTGTGGTGAGCAGTGAAAGGACCTAAGGAAATGGCCTGAAGTTGTGTCAGGGGAGATTTGGGTTGGACATTAGAAAAGGTTCTTCACCCAGAGTGTGGCTGGGCACTGGAACAGTTCCCCAGAGAAGTGGTCACAGAACCAAGCCTGACAGAGTTCAAGGAGCATTCGGACAACACTCCCAGGTACATGGTGTCTCTTGAGATTGTCCCCTCAGTACCAGGAGTGAACTCTAAGATCCATCTGGGTCCTTTCCAACTCAAGATACTCTCTGATTCTGTGATTTACTGCCCAGAAAATTACCCCAAAAAATAGATGCCTCGAGTGGTTTCTTTTAGACAAAGATGACAGTAAAATCTTTTCCTTGCAAGTGGTTAATTTGCATATGACATGAGCACTGTTCCTCAAACAGAAGGAAAATGAGACAGAATCCTAATTCAACTCCTATCCCTTTCCATCTAGTTTTAACTTTTCTTCCTCTTGCTGTAACACTTCCTCTTGACCTCCTTCATCTTCCTACCTTCCTTTACTATTATTTGCACCAACTTAGGCTTCACTAGCTTCTTTCCTTGGTCTTCAAAAAGGGCAGGGCCACCCCTCTGTATGCCAGTCCTCCTCACTGTAATCATTCAACTTACTTGGACAACACTAGGCAGAAGAGAGAATTCACCGACACAGCCGCTCTCCTTGAACCCCAAATACTCCCACAAAGTCTACACAGACCTTCTCCAAATAAAATTTCATTCCATCCTTCTGCAAGAAATGTTCGTAGCCCAAATCTCAGACCAAGAATCTGGGCTTTTAGCCACCCTCATCACTGCCCTCGAGACTTCTCATCTCTATGACGGAATCTCACAGATCCTGTTTCAGATCTGATCTTGTGTTTAAACCAAAACCTTAGCCCCTGACATTTCTTTGTAGATAGCTGGGTGTCACCTTCAAGGCAAATAAACTAATTTAACTTTTAATCTTCCTTCCCTATCTTTTGTCTAGCAGTGGAAACTTTGCCATTGTCCAGATTGCCAGTGTCTGGGCATTCTTCCCATTTTCTAGAACCTGACTACATCTAATTTATCTGCTTAGTTGCCAAGTATTCTAAATTCAGTCTTTCTTAACCCATATCATTAGAAGCCCTCAGAATTTGATTGTGCTCCTCTTACCCAGCAATTCCACCAGGAAGACAAGCCACTTAACTACTGACATCCTTAGACTGCCTTTCTGTACTTTCTTCCCCTGCAACTGTAATTCATTATATGCATTTTTTTTAGAAACACCCAAAAAATATGTCTATTTCCAGAAATCCAGTATGTTAAACTCACAGATTTCTATGCTAGTCATTAGAGGCCTTCTGCTTGTTAGTCCTTTACTGTCTCTACCTAATTGTTTTCCTTTGTCCTCTAATTTAGGTATGGGCCTTGGAAACAGCTCTAGAATGAGGACAAGCAAAATTCTGGGGGGAATATATTTAGAAAGAATTTCAAAAACAGAAATTGAATGGGCACACAGAATTTGCAGAAGGGAGTGCAGAGTTGAAGCACATTCCTTATGCATTAAGTCCTCTACAAAACAAAACAACACTGAATATTCCTTGGTATCTTGTATAATATTTTGGAACACAGCCAGGACCTTCATGAATCTTCATATGCTAATAATTTATTAATTAAGAATGTTAACATAAAAGACAACTCATAGGCTTTCTTTACAACCATAATAAAAAGAACAAAACATACCTTCCAGTTAAGACCAAAATAGTACAGCTAACACTATCAAATGTGGAACATGTACAGCCTTTGAAGGAAGAAGGAAAAAAAGATATGCAGGTAAGGGATCATCCTTTGGGAATTATTTGCTTCCTATGTTATAAATATTTACATGAACAGAATTGGTAAAACTTATTTTGAGAATCTGTCAAGTGGCGTGACCATTAGCAAAGGCATTTGTTCCTCACCTCTGTCTACAGCAACCATGTAATCTGAAAAAACAACTTTAAAAAGGACAAGGGTGCCAAGCTCAGGAAGCACTGCTGGTACAGTCAGCTCAAGTTTTACTAGGGAAGAAAAGTAGTTGTTTTCTACAAACACTCCTACACTTGCACTTACACGAGCAGCCAGGCATTTGTCAACACTAAGAAGGATCACTAGAGACTGTAAACATTTAAAGCTTATATGAAACTTCTTTGTTTTGCAGTTACAGTATCAGCTGAAACAGATTTTCAGAAGAATCAGATCAACTACTTCAGGAAAAAATATAATACTTTTTAAGACCACAACAGCAATTATTGCAATGTTAACTAGTGGTGAGCAAACAAAATTACACATTTTCAACTAGATATAAGCAAACTAATTTAGTTTTTACTGTCTTAATGTCATTCGGGTACAAAACACTTCATTAGAAAAAGCAGTAGTTGCACAAAGTTCAACAATGTGGAGTTTTCAATCACTACAGCCCTATCAAACATCTCTTTTGTATCTCTTCTGCTCCTCCAGTGTAAAGTAGAATACAACCACTTTTGCCTCAATGCACTAACACAATCAAAAATAGGCATTATTTCATTTTTTTTTTTTGATGATTAAAGGAACTTGAGTTAACATCTGCAACTAATTACTTCTGTGCAGAATATTACGCATCTGCAGAACAAGGTCTTAAATCTGGTCCAAGCACAATGCTAATATAGAGGGGAAAATATATCTTTTAGGAATCAATCTTATGCTTTAAAAGGACTCTGAAAATTCTACTAAAAGTTCAGGAAATTTAGGATCTCTTCCTGTTTCCTCAAGAAAACTGAATGAGAAGAATGGTGGTACCTTGCCCTGAGTAAAACTGTTTTAAATAGCTTCCTGTATCCTAGCACCATACTGACTGGAGCATCAGATCTTCCTTTCCAACTAGCACCCAAATGAGACAGACTTTATTTTTAAAAGTAATAAAGATGAAAGAACTTTACAAGAAATGGGAGGGAAAATTCATATAGTCTATGGGAGTAAGAAACAGAAAAAGAAATCAATACTGAACAAGAGAATTGGGTAGGATAAAAAGTTAAGAATTCTCCATTTGGAAATGTTAGCTTTATTTTGATGTGGGTTTCAATCCACCAAAAACCAGAAGGATTATTTTAATTCAGGATTAATTTCAGAAGCCCATTACAACTAACAATGTCAAACCTCAGTATTTTCCACTACAAATCACTCTAAGTCACTGGAAACACTGCTGTTACACAAATTTAATTATGTATGTAGCAATGTATTTACACTCTACTCACTATAGTCAAGTCTAAGACAGCATGGACCATCACCTTGCATACTGTATTATTTATCAACACAAAGAGCAGTTTTGATGAAGGTAGAATAACACATAGCTGGTCCTGTGACACTGAGGAAGTAATGAACTGAGTTCTCAAGCAAGACCAATGCATCATCTCTGCTTCCTACTAAAGAAGGAATTTTTATAAATAAGCACATTTACATATAGGACAAGGCAGTCCCACTGATGTTGATGGCACAGATCAGATACTGAAGCATATGCTCAAGCAGAACTAAAAGGAACCAGAGAACTCCCACATACAGCATTAAGCTCTTAAATATTATTTCTAGTCTACTACTATTACCCAAAATTGAATTTCCAATAGGAAGAAAACCCAAATATTTAAACCCATCAACACAAGACATAAAGGAAAATAAGAGTGGTACATTCTATGAGCTGGCATATATCACAAAAGTTGCTGCAGAGTCTGAAGCTTTACTGCATTTTCCATATCACTCAAAGCTCATCCTTCACAGAGGTCACCACATTACAATCTTCACAAGCATTACCTATTTTTCTTTATTCTATACAAAACTGAGTATCTGTAAACTCAAGTGTTTCACTATAATAAACAAGGTTGCTTTGACAGAAGTTTTTTCAGAGAAAAAGTTGCTAACTTAGCTACCCTTACTTAGCTAACATTAAACAGAACCCTAAAATTAGCTAGACTTAGCTAATTTTAGATTGAAAACAATAGATTAAAACACCTAAACCCCAAGAATATCACTGGTTTCTGTTACACCTTAATTTTCACCCTTTCAAGCACATGCAGACCCACAAGTTGCATGTGCAACTGCTATTCTACATATTTTAATATTCTTGGGAGTGACAAGTTTTTTTGAATTTTCAGAAACATAATTCCTAAATCTTTTTTACCTAAGAAAAATGAATCATGGGTTCCATTTTGTACACCACCAGCAACTGTTTTAGTGCATACTCTACAGAAGCTTGAATTACATGTTCAGCACTACAGTACTGACTTACTACTCCTTCACCTTCTGTACCACCCACATTGCCCAAGAATTGTGCCAAGACAGGATGCTGGCTTCAAAACCTCAAATTTGTACGGGAATTTTGGGAGGATATGGAGACAAACACAAGAACAAAGTGACAACAAACGAACTGCAATCATACATGTGTGTTATACACAGTATCTTGCCCTCCCTCCTTTTCTGATCTTCCTTGACCCCAGAATTATAAATCTCTCCTTTTACACATGATACTACCAGAGGAAAAGAAACAGTTTCTGATGTCATGCCAAAAAATGTTCAGGAGTAATGGAAAGGACCCAAATAATAGTCTTCAGAAACTGAAGTTGTGAGTAGGAGCTTTAGCCAGTTGAAAAAATTTCGTTTCTGCACATGCACATATTAAAGCAAAGGAATTTTTAGCACATCTATTGATGTGCACATGCCTTTGTTCAGATTTCTCAGCCCAATAAGAGAACAATATTTGTCTGCCTCATAAGCTATGAAGAGTTCTCAAACATTTCACCTAACATAGAGAAACAGCAATATAGAAGAATCTTCAAGCAAAAGAGAAGCAGGATTTTGCCTGTTACCTTAATAAAGTTAGAGCTTGAAAACTTTCATTCAGCAGGTATCAAAAGCTTGCTGCAATCACTGTGTAAGACTATCACAGTGAAAGCTGCATTACTTCCTTGCAATGAGAAATGCTTAATACAAATGCTCTAAATACTTAATAGAACAGGACAGCCTCATTCTCCACATGTGGTAGGACAGATGCTTCTGTGACATTCTACACAGACATTATAAGCTTGTTCTAAAATGAAGGAACAAGAGAGGACATACTTGAAAAGAACTTGTCCAAAAACACCCACACTAAATGTATGATTCCAGGATGAAGAGCAGAAAGAAGAAAACTCCTGGTCTACTGATGTTTTGTATAAAAGACCAAGCAAATCACAACACAGACTAAGAAAGCTTTTCAAGCAACACAGTTAACAAGCCAACACCCCTATCAGCCCTCCTTTATTTTATTAAGAACAGGGTTTGAAAACTTTATTTAGTTTCAAATAACAGCCAGGAAAAGTTAAAACAGCAACTGTGAGCAGCAAAATCTTACTGACTTCTAGAAGCATCAAGTAAGCAGCCTTAAGAACAGAACCTTGAGACAACACAAAATAGGCTGACAAAAGACACTTGTCATATAGAATTGCAGTAAGGGATAAGGGTGTGTTTTTAAAGAAAATTAAGAAGCAGCAATCACTGAAAATTATGACAATCATTTAAATATTCTTGTGTTTCAAAACAGAAATCCTAGAGCTTTTTGTCACTAAGAGAATCTACCATTTGAGCTAGTAGCAGGAGGCTGTCATCCTCTATCTACGTAAACAACAGAGGAAGAGAAAATACCTTGACAGGGTTTCACACATCTCAGCTCACAGCAAAAAAATAAAAGAGACTCCATTACACATTATATTTAAGCTGATTAATACCTAGCTACTGACAAGTGAAATGTCCCAACAGCAATACAGCAAGGATCTGCTGGAAACTGAGGACTATTGGATAAAAACATGGTGAGATAAATGATAACTGGACAACTGAAACAGCACCTAAAGCACAGAACACCAGTGCATGCACAAGCCTTGGCAGGTTGAGCTCTGGGAAGCTCTTCTCCGACAAACTGAGAAGGGACCCATGTGCAGACCCCACTTCCAGCTGCAGAATAACACTGCCACCACTGCACACCTGAGATTGTGAAGCTACCCTGTGTGGTAAGAAGATATCTCTGGGAAAGTAAGAGTTGCACTCCATCAGCATGGGTCCCCTCTGCTGACCACCAGCCAGATAAAGCCCAGAACACAGCTTCCCTGGCATTGTCATAGCCAGTCAGCTATGGCTACAAAACTAGCACTTCTGTAGGAACAAGAAATGGCATATAAGGATGCTCCGATGTCCATACCTGCTGCTGATTTAGTAGGTTAAAGACTGATTGTATGTGACTGTAGCATTACTAGAATGATCAACTGTAACAGCTGAAATATTGGTTTATAGATAAAGGATGTTATAACCCTATATTCCTTATACTGGTCACTATCTCTGTACAAATCATTCTTTTCTCTTTTAGTGGTCCTGTAAAAGCAAGCTCCCTTACTCCTTATGCTGGCACTCAGGAGACTGGGCAACAAGCCATGCAGCCAGTGGTGAGCTGAGCCAGCTGAAAAATTATGGATCATTTCAGGCCAAATCAGGTCTCCTAACTGGCCAACTGCCCAAACACTGATGTTGAGGCTAGAATATTGTCAAGATTAAATGTCTGGGGACACAGCAGAACAGGAAATGAGCTTCAAAGTGTTTAAATCTGCATGTTCAGGGGTGTTAAACTATAGCCCAAGGTACAAGTAGCGTGTTTTCTGCACACAAATTCACATGGCCATTAACCACTACTATCCATAGCCATTCCCTACTATCACTTCTATCTATTTCATCACTCAGCCACATGGTTTCCTCTACTCTACCTCATTGATACCACTTCTTCCATAAGAAAGAGTCACTTCCTACCATCTTAAATTCTATTTCTGCCTTCCAAACTATCAACTTCCACCAAATGTCTCCTCTTCCCAAGGCCTCTGATTAGTATCTGGTATCTCACGCAGCCAATGCCTGCCTCTTCTTACACCTGAGACAACAATCATCTTTTTCTACTTAGGGAAAAAGGAAAAGAAACCAAGAAGCAATATTTCAGAGTTATCCTACACTCGTCTATTTTACTCCAAGAGCAGTTTCCATCTCCAGCTTTCAAAGAAATAAACTGCTGCTCCTCACTACCACTAAGGTCCTTTGCAAGCCCTGGCTTAATCTCACCGCTCCCCTCCAGGTTCCCATTCCTAATCAGGTACTTCCTTCCCTTTTCCCACCCCCTATACTTGGAAAATGAGAACTGTATTAACTGAAGGAATACCCTCTTCCTGATGTCTGTATTCAAAAGGGGCATCACAATTAAATAAGATAGCTCCCTCCTTTTACACTCTGAGTCTCCTTGGTAGCCTGATCTCCAGGAGTAAGCACCAAAACTCTCACCAACAGAAGAAAAACAGCTGGAGAAAGTTAGCAATTTAAAGCAACAGCCATGATACTATTATGGTCTTAGTCTGAAAGTTCTTAATTGTTCAAATACTAAATAGACAGCAAAAATAAATATAAATAGCAAATATAAATAGACAGCAAAAAAAGACAAAGTGAAAATGGCTGTTACAAAGTAAAAGTAGCAAGTGGCATATAATGCAGACTCAGAGATGGCAAACTTTCAGGTAAGCAGATGGTACCAGGCTTCTCTGCATGGGAAACCCTCTGGCAGGTCCTACAGAGCTCTAAGGAAGTGACTACCCTCACACAGATGTTCTGTCAACTCAAGCTACCACATTTCCATAATGCTATTTTAATCACCCAGCCAAAGCTGCCTTGCACATCCCAGAAGCAACACTGCTTTAAATATCTGATTGGAAGTTCACACACTTTGCTCAGATTTCTCTTCCTCCTGTACCAATAATTGTTACTGTACGTCTATATGGTAAATTGACACCTGTCTATCAATGTGTTTAAAATCAGAATAGCACTCAACATGCATGGTGCCACAAGCCCTGCACTGAAAAGTTGTATGGCAGAGCTTGCAGAGAAAGAGGAGGGGGAATATCCTGGGATCTCCCATGGGAAAAGGAGACAAGCTCTTTGCTATGGGGAATCAACACTACTAGGGGTGGGCAGCTCTGTCCAAACACAGGCCTAGAACAATTTCTCCTGACTGTTCCTCTTGCCCCCAGGACACCACTATGCACAACCCTCCTAGCTCACACGGAATCAGTGCTACTCAATTTGCCTTGCTGTGGCGCAGCAACAGGACTGGATTTGTCTGAAAGACACAGAGCTTTGAGTGCAAGATTGGCAGGATCACTCCCTTCCTTCTATGTGGCAGCAGTTTAAAACGTAGCCCTGCTCTGCAGAAACTGGATGAATTACAGGGCAACAACAGTAACTAAACAAAAAAAAAAAATTAGTTCGAACTCAGTCTCTGAATATCAATAGTTTCCAGAAGGTATTATGTGACATGTCGTGAGAAAAGCTCTGACAGGACAGGAGCTGCAGGCAATGTTCTGCTGTTAAACACAGTTGTCCTTGTTTCAGGGTGGAAATACACACACACACACACACACATATATAGTACATACACTGTGATTCAAAAGGTTTTCATATAAAATGGCACAGGCTGCAGTGTGGACATATTTAAGAGTAATGCTGCATTAACTAAAACAGAAATGTAAATTCTCACATTCAGCACTGCTGGGACTAGTCAGAAAGAAAGAACACCAAAGCTTTATGCCTCTCCACTTAGCAAATCAGCCAAAACAGTAACTAAAGATAGATCAACAAAATACCTGGAAATCATGACGTACGGTCTAATCTGCGCTGTTTCCACAGAGCAAAACTCTATCTCATTACTCCCAAAGTTCTTTAATCTTGTCAGTAAAGCAGAGGATAAGAGACAACTATATGACAAATTATTTAGCCTTCCAGGTGCTTTTAATAAGTTTCCACATGACAATAATCCCCACTGCTAATAAAATACGCCATTTTGATTCAGGAGACAGATAACTGGATGTTGGTTTTTTTCCTTTTCAAAAAGGCCAGAAAAGCAACACTAGGTTAGCAACTCCCATCCAAAAAACCTAGCAATGCAAGGCTCAAACTACTCTGTACATCTATAAATATGGAAAAGCAGCTATTTGCATGTCAGATGAGAACACAGTCCTTGTCACAGAATGCAAGAAAGGTTGAGGGGGGAAGGGGTCTCTGGAGGTCATCTGATCCAACCCCACTGCTCAAGCAGGGTCACCTAGAGGTGTTTGCCCAGGATCACATCCAGATAGCTTCCAAATATCTTCAAGAATCTAGATATCATTGCCACAAATTATGCAGGAGTTTGCTCATTTGCTCCATTCCATGAGCAAACTGCACAAAATATGAATGATAAGCTTCACTCCACAAAAGATATCTTCCCAATTGAAATGTCTTCCCAAATGACTCAACACTGTTGACAGCCATCTCAGCTAGCAAAATCCAGGCTGCAGTCTAAGGAATCACTGACCCATAAACAAGGTAAGGATGGTAGGTAGCATCATGACAGTAAACACCACCAAATGCAAAAAGTACAAGAGAAGAAACAATGATATGTAAATAATTTCACCAAAGATGACTTGCCATTCTTTGGGAATTGCTGAGCAAATCTTTGTCCACATATATCTGCAATCAAAATATTGTCAGGACACAAGAAGGGAAACAAAATATAGCAAATGAGCAATGTTTCAGAAGTATGTACATTTAGAACTACCACATGTGGTTTTCACAAGCCTATCATAATATTAACAGATTAAGCTAATGCAATGAAATGCTGACTTAAAGCTATCAGTGCTATTTCCACTATCAGTGAAATACTTTTAATACTAACACGTTTTACAAGCTATACACAGGCTTTAGATGTATGCAGCAGTAGATAAGCTGAACACAAACTACTCTTGACCAAAACAGAAAACACAAAGAAGTACCACAGCCCAAAACATGAATCTAGAACAATGGGAGAGCTGGGGGTATAAAATGTCTCAACGATTTGATCTTTGAATTGTGTTCAACAAGAGAATCTCAGGTTTTTCAGACAGCTTTAGAAACAGTACATAGTACACAGTGTTTTCTTCCCCTGTTCATTTGCAGAATAAAGTAACATATGCATCCAGCATGTAAAGTCTAACTTCTTCCTCTACCACCATCACATACAACTTCCTGAACTCCCAACAACAAAGTGCAGTTCATGGATAGCTGTAGTTACATGTTTGATTCCTTCAAGATTAAATTAAAATCTGTTCCATTACTTAAAATTATTATGGCAACGTTCTTACCTCATTCATGAAAAAGAGTTCATTTCACTAACAAATACATCCACGCTATAACTGCACATAATTAAGAAAGAGATTGCTCAAGCAGGATAACACTGTCAATTTGACTAATGCAAGTTTTGGAAATGGAAAAAGACCCACAACCTTTTCCTTCACTTCACTGGCTGTAGGCAACAGTCATGTTTATTTTGAGTTCAGATCTAATAGTTTCAAATACACTGGTCCAGAGTAAACAAGCACGCAGTCCCAAGATCACCAAACCAAGAACTGTACTCTTTTACTACCCAAAAATCCAGTGTGAGCTTGGGCTGAGCTCCTCCAAAAATAAACTGGTACCTTATAAGAGGATTCTCTCATCACCGTAAGCCACAAAAGCTAAGAAAAAGAGTGTAACTGATGAGACACTAACTTAATTCAAGAGAAGAATATTGACTAAAAGAGGCATAAAAACTGAGAAAAAAGTGGCGCTGGAACATGTTGACTCAGCAAGATCAAGAATCAATCCACTTCAAGATCAAAGGAGGCTGGTATTTTCCTACCTTATACCTTCCAGGCCAGCAGGGACTCCTTGAGCTGGTAAGCACATTAATCCACAGTAAATTGCCTAACTGGCTAGGCTCTCTGCATGAGCCAGTAAATAATTGCTGTCTATCTCCTGCTTGAAGAACCTCCATGCATGGGAGAAGATGCCGAACACTCACCCAGGGCAATTTTAAAGACAGACTCTACTTCTCAAGACTAATGGTCTGGCAAAAGGTTGTGTCCTTGCAGCCAGTGTCCTGCATGGAAGATAATATTAGCTGGAAGTTCTTTCCAATCCTAAAGACACTGCAAAATTAAGTACTCAGACTAGGAATTCAAAGTTTTAGTCCATCTCCAATAAACACTATGTCACCATTTTGGATTCCAGAAAGAAGGTATGGGGCAAAATAAATAACACAAAACTTGGTATTTAAGACTGATGTCAAAGCCTAATGTAACTTCCTTTCTTGAGGATTTCTTTAGTTTTATTGAGACTTCTACTCATTTCTTCTTTTCAGAGGTTAAAGTTCAGTCATTATCAACAGGTTAAAAGAAGCAGTATTATCCAGCCATCACCATAACACATTTCAGTACCACACCAAGCCTTTGTAGGAAGAAGGCTGGGGTAAAGGCTGTGATGTGAAAAACAGCATAGCTGTCCTGGTTTAGGGCAAATTTAGGGAGTAAACCCCCAAAGGGGTCCCTCTAGAAAGCAAATTCAAGTGGCCCCTGCCTCATCCAGTTTGGGAGACAAAAATTTCCTTTGAGAAAAGCGGAAAAAACCCTGTTTCTTTAACAAGTACTCAAAACATGGAAAAATGAATAATATTAAACAATGGAACTTCTCATTATTCTGAAGAGATGGCAAAAACAGAAAGTCCTTTTTGTGGGGTGTGGCTCAGCTCGCTCAGTCTCTTATCTGTCCCTCCAGTGCTGGAAAATGCCGTGCCCCAGGCCCCGGTGGGCTACAGCCATGAGCTCCCAGTGTTTTTCAGGTTTTTTGGTCCAAAGCGAGGCTCATCAGTTCCAAGAAAAACAACAGCCACGGTCTGAGGAACTCCTCTGCCTCAGCTAGCAAAAAAACTAACTAAAAGCAAAGAAGAGCCCTCTCCCACTGTCCATGCTGCAGACAATACCGTCCGTGAGAGAGCAGGCTGAAGCTCTTATCCCTTCGTTTTTAAGTACAGCCACCTCAGACATTCCACTGCTTCTTCTCCCCCCCTTCACTCTCAGATCTAGTTTAAAGGTGCAAAACCTATTTCTAGGCTAAACAGATGAATGGGGATACAATTCAGCATCACAAAGTCACCCCAGGACATTGGTATAAAGCAATACAAGAAAAATTTCTGGGTTACACTTCAATCCAACTCTTCCTATCCTTTCCTCCCTTCCCAGCTTTTCCATCTCTAGAGAGCATAGAAGATGATGCTGCTGTTTCAGAAGTTCTGGACTAGAGAGCCACTGCATAGCCCTTGCCACTTCACTGCCCTGTTTTATTTCAACTGTTGAGCACTGAACTGAAAGCAGTAGGGTCAAATTGCTAAAAATAAGTGAACAATTTTATAAAAAGGAAAGGTAGAGCAGAAACTGAAAATAAAATACAAAACCAAAAACCATCTGCCACAAATGTGTTTGAACAGTTTGATGTAAATATAAGAGTTTCTAAATCTCAAAAGACATTCTATTTTAAGCATTACTGAATACACTTTAAAGCTAGAAAGAGCAAGGTTATGGCTGATGGAATTTAAGGCAATTTTTTCAAGACAGCTTGGAAGAACTCTACTTACAGTCTGTACAGGCTCCAGGAATTTTTTCTTCTTAAAAGGTTTCAGATATAGAAAAATGAATTTGTTAGGTATAATATTTAAGGAGTACTTAAAATTTTTTATGCTTCCATATATTTTCTAGTTACTAAAACACTAGGCAATATTACACAGCCTGCTTTTTTCCTAAAAATTCCACACTATGAATCCATGAAGTTTCAAAACAAATTTGCTAGAGAACCAAAGAACAGCAAGTAATTATGACTGACTCAGAAGTTACACACACTGCTTTGGAGTTTGGGCTAGTTGCTAGTTGGTTAACTTATTACTGTACGAAAGGAAGTTCCATAGATGTTTCCCTGGATTTTTTTTTTCTTTTAAACTTAAAAGGTTCTTTAAATTTTCCGAGGATCATCACCACCACCAAATTCTAGAGACTGAAAATCTTTTAACAAAATTAAATATCTTAATGGAGTAAGCCACAATCTTGTGATGGGTACTGATCAGGTGGCTTGTGTCAGTATCTGAACCTCCCAGCCCAAGTAAGGGTGGCATTTTCCTTGCACTGCCTCCAGTTTCTCCAGCAAGTGCTCCTGCAGGTTACATTCCCACTTGAAATGTCACATATTTCATTGAGCATAATGATTCAGGCATTTTGCCAAATTGACACGAATATGTCAAGCCTCATTTTTCTTTGTAATAGCAGTAGATTGGATGATCTAGTCCCACTGTAGTGTGATGGCCAGATGCTATTCCGAGAAAATTATGTCTGAAGAGGGGAGACAGGGTGTCAAGCAAATGACGATGCATAACTGCAACAGCAAATCCATCTGAATAAAATTAGTGCTCAAGTGATTTATGGAAAACAAAACAAACATATCAAAAGACCACAGATGTATAAAACCTGGACCAAACTAAGGACCTGGAGTTCACATGGAATAGCAATCACAAAAATTCCATTGTTTCACCAACACACACAAGAACAAAGTCACCATTAGGCTCTTGGCTTAGTGAGTTAATAAACTGTTCCCATTGCCTACTCTGGCCAGCAAGCAGCTGCCAAACACTGCGATGCCAACATGGGGCTAAGTAAAAGCCAGTCACAAAAGAAACAAAAAAACACTGGTGGAAGAGAACCTGGAATCTTTTTCACATTAAGGAATACCAAGAATGATGGCAGGCTTTATTGTTTGGTTTTGGGTAGGGATTTGAGTAAATTTTGGTCTTATTTTCACAAAAGAGCTTCCTTTGGTTACCAACACAACTCTGAATCATTTCTGATTATTGTGTTCACATAAATACTGAACCAAGTTCATACAGGACTTATTCATAAAAACTGCCAATACAGTATCAGTCATCTCCTTAGCCACTGGCTTTGAAGTTTCACATTCAAGTACTGAAATGATGGCAGTGACAACTGATTATCCACCTCACTGGGCAATTTATAGATATAGATATTACACACACAGATACCTTGGTATCCTTCCATAGGTATCAGACCCTCAAAATGACAAAGCTCCCAGACATGACACAAAACTAAAAAAATTCTTAGTTATCAGTGTGTCAGCTACTGAAGAGCAGTTAAGTTCCCTTCCAGAATTTGGGATTTGAAAAAGTAACTCATTTCACATAAAAATAGGTGTAACGGTGCAGCTCTTTGAACTTTTCACTGCATGGATCTGGAGCAATTAAACAAGTGTAACAATTAGCACATCCAGCTTGACTGTTTTTAAGTATCTAAATCAGAACAGTTAGAACCAGTTAAAATCATGTGCAAGACAGTGATAAAACTGAAGTTAAAGTTTTGTTTAATTGCTTGCATTATTTCCCATTTGTTCTGATTTTTTTCTGCTTATTGGAAAATGTCTGTATTACAGACCAATTAAAATTTTAATTGTCATAGATTCCACTGTCTGTAGAAGGCAGATTTATTCACAAATCAGAAATCTGAATTTCCATTATACTCCTTATAACATCAGAACTCCAGAATGCAAAGAGTCTCTTACACCTCTGCAATATTTTCTTCTCCAGAACATTGTGCATTGCAATTCAGAATTCACTTCATGTGTTACTTAATCACTTAGAGAACACTTTCCACTCAAATAGAAGCCAGTGACAACAGAACAGATGCCTTTAGGAAAATAAGGATGTGTGATTACAGTACTGGAAAAACAGACACATGCTTGCATCATCTGCAATTATTAAGTTTAGAATTAAATAGTCATCAGTGTTTCCAAGATAAAACTGATTAAGAGATTTAAAAGGTCACTAGAAACACAGTTCTAAGTCAAGCTACTTCATGCTATCATTTTTTCAAGACAAAATACTTTCTTTCTGTGAGGAAAAAAAAAAGAAAAAAAGGAGGGGAAAAATATTGTATCTTAACCAGGAAAATAACTTCCCTCTTCTCTAAGCATCTTTCCCACTACTGTCATCTCAAACAACCCAAGAGAGTGACAGATCTTCTTCCAATTTTTATTATTGAAGTGCACAGCAAATTTTATTTCATAAAAGTAATGAAAACAAACAGGAAGTTTGTGGTCCAGAAAGTCAGCTCTGGATTATGATTCTCTAAATATACTGCAGAAAGGATGCAAGAATTTTGGAGCAAAAGCAGATCCTCTAACTTGCGTTGGGAAAACAGCAAATAGCCCTCCAAAGGCAATACATTGGTAAAGATAGCAACACACCCAGAAAAATCTGCTGAGGAAACAGCACACTGCTGTGAGCTATTCTTACTTGCTAACAAACCTAAACCAGGAATAGAACCCAGTATATTCACCACAGGTTTGTTTATCCAGCAGGACAATCAAAGCAAGATTCCCACTGAAGGGTTTAAGGGATATACCGCTCCCACAAATGGTATGTTTTTCTCACCCTTCATAAGTACATTCAGGTTGATCCAATAAAAAGCAAATTGGATTAGTTTGATTTACCACTGATGGTCACCTGCTCTTAAGTGGCCTGATGGTACACTTCAGCCTTAAAACATGTCAGCAGGTCACAGAGAGATATGATAACAAATTACTGAGAAAATACTTACACAGCTTGTCAGTGCAAGCTTCAGATGCCTTGCTGACCTGCAAACAGTGCTAAAACTCAGCTGAGATGAATGTCATCATGCAAATTACTTCCAAATGGGTACTAGCATACAGAAAAAGCTGGAGCAGCTCTTTATGAAGACAGGCTGAGAGAGCTGGGGTTGATTCAGCCTGGAGTGAGCTCCATGGAGACCTACTACCAGCCTTCCAGTACCAAAAGGGGTCCTACAAGAAAGCTGGAGAGGGACTTTTTACCAGGGCTTGGAGTGACAGAATAAGGGAGAATGGCCTTAAACTGAAACAGCTTTAGATAAGATGTCAGGAAGAAATTCTTTACTGTGAGGGTGATGAGGCACTGGAATGAGCTGTCCAGAAAACCTGTGGATACCCCACCCCTAGAAGTGTTCAGGGCCAGGCTGTATGGGGCTTTGAGCAATCTGGTCTAGTGGACGAGGTCCCTGCTTTTGGAAGGGGAGTTAAAAATTGATGTTCTTTCAGATACCTTCCAACCCAAACAAAGTTCTGTGAAAATTGACACTTCTGCATGCTGGTGTTAACAGACACAAAGTAATCTCATTGAGGAGCTCTTAGAGCTTTATATAGAGAGAAAATACTCACTCCCTTAAAACTGTAATTTTGCTCATGCCATACTGATCAGATTACATAATGTTAAGCCTAGTGAAAACCTCAAACTTGCTCTCTCAAATAGAATCACAGAAAATAACTAGCTGGCCACTGGAAGCTGCAACGGCAGTGCTGCTGAAAGGAGCTGGGGAAGCATTTCCAAAATCATCTGGTGGGTTAAGAGTTAACTAACAAGTAACAGAGCACATCAAACATTAACAAAACTGATGCTGAATACAATATGCCACGTAATCCAGTTCATAGGTGTGCATCATAAGAATATTTAAAAGAACAAAGGCAGCAAGACAGAATGACAAATATGATTCAATGTTTGGGCAAATAAATCCTTGGAGAAACAGAACTAACACACCCCTGTATTTCAAACCTGAATGACCTTTAGCCTTCTGTCCCAATGTTTTCTACTACTTCAGTAAACACACCCTGTTGCTACTGCTGTGCCACAAAACCCCGGTTCTCCTTACCACAGCATTCATTTCCAGCCACCCTTCTCTAACAATCAGTGAAGAACAGAAGACTCATGCTGTGGCTGGCTCAAAATTACACTTGTGCAGACTGAGTAGCAGCAGCAGAAGTATCACAAGCTACTCTTGGGCTCTGTGATCCTTCCTTCAGCACAGCTCCCAGTTAAGGTCTTTCCCTCAGCACCAGGACACACCAGATAGAGAAATGTAATTCTAACAGGTCACCCTTTGCTGCTGATTGACTGGGAAAAGGAGGGAATAGAGAACAGCAAGGGATCAGTGAGAGCTACAATGTGTCCACAGCAGGGCCACAAAGTTTCTTGGCTTCCAAGACAAGGCTAAAAAGACCTTTCAAAACTAGTCTCTAGGTAACAAAAGAATATTACAGGTTACTTCTTAACCTATCTTCTCGGGGGGTTTTTTTCCTTTTAAATTTTAGAAATGCTAGTGTACCTGGTTAGGTACTCTAAAAAACAAGAGTGGAAGGAACAGAAGTTACCAGGGCAAGTTATCTCCCTTATCATTTAGTATTTGTGGACCTGAAAAATAACGCAGAACCTCCACATTCTTGAGTGAATAGATGAAGTTACATAATTTGTTCTATACTGGGCACTACATTAGAAAACAAAGACAAAAGGAACCAAAAGCCTACAGATATTATGAGCAAACATATGACAAGAACTTAGTCACCAAAACTTTTCCCTCTTTCCCCCCATGAACACATGTATTCACTCTAAATAAAACAGTTACAGGCATACAGGACACTTGGAGCACTCAGAATTTTTATTTCAAGGTTTGAGGTGGCAGGAAAAAGGCATTTATTTTTTCCCTTTCTTGCCTCTTACTGGCACATTGGCCTGTTGAGCATCCCTCTCCCCACAGTTTACTTGCAACAGAACTCTTAATTCAGTCAAAAAGTAATGATCTAGTTACTGAATTAAGACAGATGACAGCACTCACTTGAACCTGCTTCTGAAAATGAAGGGAAAAGAACAAATCCCATAAGCTATACCCAAACATGTGTCCCCAAGTTCCTACTCTGTTAGCCTGAATAACTACTGTGAGAAACAGCTGCCTACCCATGAGACCAGACTTTTCTCAACACTGAGAGCTGCAATAATTAAAAGTGAAGGATGGTGGAATAAAAGCACTGACCATGTTTAAAATTTTACAGGCTTCTTAGGGATGGACATAAGAAGAAAGGTATTACAAAATTTGTCTTCTTTGCCCATATTCAGCCTCATTTCAATTGTTATGAAAACATGTACACAAACCACACGTGGATGTAAAACTAATTACAAGTTTGGTAATATTTTTGTATGGGAGAAAAATCCCATCATTCAGAACTAGCCCAGTAGGACTGAGATGTTTGTATTTACTACAGGAAACCAAAAGGATCAGAAGATGGGGGAACTCTTGCAGTGCTGTATGCCCACAACTAGCCATACTGCTTACTATTGCCTGCACTGCTACCATCATCAAGCAACCCACATTTATGCTAAAGTTCTTCTAAGACTTTAATCTACAAAACTCCAAATGAACCAAATTGCTACTGCCTTCCACCCACTAGCTGGCATAAATCCAGACAGCAGGCTTTCTGCAGTTTTCCCACGCCTGATTGTTTCCCATCATGTAGACAAAGTGTAGATCATGTAGAAAACCAACAAGTTCAATTTATTTTTTTTTTTACTGTAAAGGGTAAGAATTGGAGAATACCAGCACTCAACTCCTCTCTTTCATAATACAGGAAATACTTTGACTAACTGGAGTACAGCAAGAGAACATGAAGAAAGCAGCACTCTACATATGATGTAGGCTGCTCAGCAGATTGGGGGGGGAGGAGGGAGGACATCTAAACAGATGGTCTAAAATTTGCATTTTGTATTTCAAAGCTGAAAGCATTTCTCAGCCTACAACATAAAGCACTAATTCCAGCAGAACCTTAGAAATAATCCAAGAGGGCACCTCTCCCACTGTCCAGTGCAACTGCAGGAAAAATCCTAATTATGTTTAAGGTTTTAACGTAGGCACTCCAGAAGACATCAAACCCTCCTAATTCTTCAAGTACCAGCATAATCTCTCAAGTCTCTTCTCAACACAGGCTCCAGAGAAAAGAATAACATGCAGCTACTAAAAACTCTAGCCAAGAACAGTCTTCAAATAAAGAGGGTCAGTGCTCTTGCAGAAGGTTCAGCAGCTGAAGATGACACCAGGCAGTTACACCTCGACTTCACCCTAGACATATGAGATGTCTCTGAAGCCTGACCTGGAATGCACTATCCTGCCCTCACTGGCTCCAGAGATGTCACCATGAGGACTTGCATTTCCTGAAAGTGGCCCTCCAGAAAATCCTTGCTTCTAGATCAAGCATCTCAGCTTAAAATCAGTGCCCACATTTCAGAGAGGCTGTGGGGAACCTGCTCTAAAGATAGGCTCAATCTCATCCACTGAAAGACTGAATGGAGTTGGAGCTGGGGTGCAGACATAGAGTGGCTCCTGATTTTTCAGGGGAAAAAACAGGTTCCCTGAATCACAATAGCAAGTACTCTTAATTTCATTAATGAACTGTGCCTCAAGAAAAGCTGGAAGGCAAGAGCAAAGAGTTTTATGCACTGTTATACTCGATGACACGACAGAGGATGACAGAAGACACTGATCCCACTGAGTAATAGAAGCTAAATTATCTCCTCTGCCCACTTTTACTATAGCTAACTAAGTAATATAGATGAGAGAAGATAAAGGGATTCAAAATAAGCATATTAAGCTTTTCATGTTTCTTTTTTAAAAAACTGCAGAAATTAGAAGAAGAAATTAAGACCAAAAGCACCTCAGAATATTTTTTTTTACTTTCACCTACTTAACAACAGAAGAAAGGGCACTTTTAGGCTATTGCCATAGATCTGCTGATCCACAACTCATCATATCAGACTGCAGACCTTCCATCTTTGCATAACACAGCAGTCAGTAATCCTCAGCATTCCAGAAACAGAGTCAAAAGCACGATTTAAACTGATCTATACCCACTGCCACACAGAGGCCAAGGCCATTGAGGTGGGCACATGTATGAGCAGCAGCTGCTGTCAACCTAATGGCTTGAGGGCTGCTGAGGTATTTTTCCAGGCACAGACAGAAATTTTGACTTGAAGTGATACACAGGAATTCAGCAGCTGAAGATACATCTTCACAGATTCTGAAGGATTGAACTGTTTGCCCAACAGCAGTCCAAGTGCTGCTACAAAGTAGCTAAGAGCTCATAAAATTACATTACTCGTTGCCTCTAAGATTAACACACTTTCACCACAGAAACGGCCTTAGCTTTTGTCAAGTAACACAGAGAGCAGCTGCTTTGACAGATCATTAAAGAAAGAAGTCTTCTCAATTTACATATTGCAGATTATCTTATTTTTAAAAAATCTGAGAAATCAAGGAGATTATAGGGCATTTGCATTCTCACTCATTTGCATCAGATGCAAAGAAGCTATAAGAATGTTTTGGTTTACTTCCAGAGCTATCTTTTAGATCTGGTACTGAAGAATGAAACACCACAGATACTTGAAAAGTAACTGGGTAGTAAGAAATACCTTAAGTATCTTTGTGTGGCAAAAGATGCAGAAGTTCGGGGGAAATTACAGTTATCTAAAATCATGTAAAAATTTTTGAGTGCTACACAAGTTTGTTCGACAAGATGTGTCTTCAAAACCGTGCAGCTCCCGTTCCAGAATCTCTGCAATATCCTATTTGAAATGGAAAGAAATTCATCTTCAGGAAATGAAATTGATTTTTTAAAACTGTGATATGTGTATGCACATATCTTCCTAAGTCCTGGACTAATCCTTTCCATTCTCCCTCCTCTCAAAGGCAAAAATTTGTGGTACACCTTCCCAACATTACTCACTCATTCCCCATGCACTACCCTGCAGGAAGAGCTTACAGATGAAATGAACAGCTGAAAGTGAGAACTGCCTTGCAATACAGCCCATCCATCTCCCAAACACAAACTGCAGTTTTACTCCAGATTTGAACCATCTTCTTAGAAGAAATGTGTTTTTCTCTGGAGATAGGCAAGAACATCGTAATTCTTGAATAAATATTTAAGACCATCAGGAAGGGAGTAGGGCTTTCCCTCCACACCCCACACCCAATTTTTCTGCCTGGAAGGGGAAACAAAAGACAGGAGCACTAAAGAAAACAATTTAAGGGAAGATGTAAAGTGAACGTCACCAAGGGGTAACCACTGTAACAATAAAAATAAAAGCACTCAAGAATGTCAAGGGTGCCCAGGGGAAGAGGTGGGAAAGCAATGCAAGGAATACAGAGAAAGTCCAATGGGAACCATTGTTTGCATACCCAACCCTAAAGCACAGTTTTCACAATGATTTTCTACCTACATCACTGCTGCATTTTTCTAGAAGACAGAAACACAAATATTTTCCAGTAGCCTACAAAACTAAAGATTTGAGAAAGGCAAAATGAGCATTAAAATATTATAGCCTATATACCAAGGGAGCAGTATAATAAGATGTGTGTTTTATCATTTGATAGACACCAATAGCAGCATTCACAGAAGAAACACTATAGCTTTTAGTGACTAATCAAAACATCTGTCACTTCATAATCAAGTGTATACTTCATATGAATGACCTTTGATCCAATTAGTTCTGAAGCCCCTCGATTTCTGGAAACAGCTTGTCAATCCATCCTCACCCTTCACATTTTAGACTGCATCCTCCTTCACATTAGGATTAGGTTAATTTCTCTTGATCTTTTCCACCCTAACTCCTCTGCCTCACTCAAAAAACAGCACTTACAAAGTAGCTGATGCTTGACTTTGCCTTTTGATAGTAAGCAGAACAAATTTTTCCATCCCAAACTGTAACAGTAAATAATCCAGAGCTCACCACTGAAGATCCTACACTTTCTCAAAATACCATCTGTCAATATCCCTGCAATCCAGGAGCAAGAACTCTGCAATGAAAATGGCAGCATGTGTTTTCCATTATGGTAAACAACCACATTAGCCACAAGCTGATGGCAAAAAAAAAGTTGATAAAACTGTGGTGATCAGCCAAAGTTGCTCCAAAAGTAAAGCACATAACCTTGCTTCACAATGCATACTGTGACATTCACAAAAGGGTCTCACAAGCAGGTTAAGCACGCAGGCTTTTAAGTAGTTAAGATATGCCTGTTTTGCAAAGCTAAAACAACAGGAATAATAACTATTCTCACTCAAATAACAACTCAAAAAATGAACATGACAGGGAAATTTTGGATGGAGGGCAGGTGGGAGGTACACACAGCCACGGCAATACAGGAACCATAGCACAGCTAACTGATGTCAGGATAACCACTTTGTTTAAGAACAGATCCCAAACAACTTGGCTCTGACAGTTGTAAGCTACTGCTTATCTACACATGACACACAAAAAAGTAGCACTTCATTCCTAAAGATGTGGCCTCAGTAACTAAAAGAGGGAACCTGGAAAGAATATGAACTATCACTATCAACAGACTCCTTTTTTCTACAGCCCATCTACTGGGCAACACAAGGTACAACAGCCACAGCTGGAGTTCTGAACATTCCTGAACTCTTCTTTTTGTTTCATCTGTCCTATATTTTAGAAACTGATTTTGACTGCATGTGCCACAGGGACTGGGGAAGCTAAGAAATAAGATCACACACACACAAAAAAATAAACCCACACAGTAAAAGACAAGAACTTCAAAGGCATATTACAGACTGTCTAAACCTATGTTTAATGCAGCGTTTAAACACACCAGCAATTAACATCATAGACAAAACAAGTCCTTGTTAAATATTAAGTACCTGTGCCCTCTCAGATAGGGAGAAAGGGCTCAACTTAGGTGCCCGAAAACATCCAACAGTGAAGATGCCTTAAGGAAAAATGCCACAGTATTCACGTATTCTTTATAACTCATCACATATTAATAAAAATAAGTAAATTAAACCCTCTCCTTTTAATCTCATACAAATAACCTTTAAATAATTCTTATGCCAGTAAGATATATTTCAAGCTGTTTCCAAAGGAACACTATCAGCATAAGTAACCTTTCTTTAAAATCCCCTGTATTACTAATTTCAGTATGGAAAAGCAGGTATTTTATCACCCACCATCATATTTTAACACATCTTTGACAGTGAAATCTGTCAGCCTCATTAAGATCCAGGCAGCAGGGTAGGATTTAGGCAACTGAAGTATGTTAGAAGCAAATATACTGTATAATCATGATTTAAGGTTTTTTACCAGCGTTTTGAATGCTTAACTTCACATGATCCAGTCCTGAACATTTAGAGGCTTGCACCACACAAAGCTTTAGGTGGCCCCCCAAAAGCTGTTGATACAGCATATCTACCCTTGATACTCTTATTCTATCTGTGATTTCTTTACACTGGCAAATACAATTAAGGAAACCCAGCCACCGGCACCTTCAATCGTCTGGATTAACATTAGAGCAAGTGATTTTAAGGGCCAGAAAAAGGCAATTGTGCCATCTGCACTAGTTCTGTGTCCTGCACGTCATAGGCTGACAGCCTCTGGATCACAGCATGAAGTCTTTTTCAGATCAAAGTTCTTGTGCACTATTCAGCAACAAGCAGCTGTTTTGAGTAAGCACATAATAGCTGTAGAAGAGATGCGGCAGTTTTTCAGTCACTTGTACTGCCTCCACAAATGCCATAACTTAACCCCCTTCTTTCCATGGCTGATGCATGGAATTGGCCAGGTTGAGAAAATAAATCAGCCACTGGAGGACACCTCGCATCTGCCCTCTCAGGTCTAGCTCGCCAGAAGGCTAAATTCACACTGAGGAAGGCAACACGGAGCCACAGTTACATATGACAGCTGGAGGACACAGGGCTAGCGCTCAGAAGTTGATACACGTTTGGGAGGACGTCAGTGAGAGGAGGGACAGCAGAAAGACATATTTTAAGGGATCTCCCTGTCACCCAGTCCCGCTGCCTTCCCGGCGAGCGAGGCACCCACCTGTGCCGGTGCTCGTCGTGCCCTTGCCCGTGGATGAGGAAGCCGCCGAGGTTCTTGCCCCCCTTGCTGGTGTCCACGTGGGGAATGAGCACATCCTCCAAGCCCAGGTCAAAGCGCTTGTGCTTCGAGGAGTCGGGGAGGAAGAAGAACGCCCCGAAGCACAGGGTGATGAAGGCACTAAGAATAAGGAGCAGGATAAATTTTTCGGAGAGTCTCAAGGTAGCCCTGTGGTGCGGGAAGGCGGAGGCCCCCAGGTTCAGCGGGGGCAGCCTCCGCCCGGAGAGCGGCAGCAGGGCGGGAGTGGTCATCCTTCCGCTAGCGACCCCCCGGCGGGGCACGGCTCATCCCCTCAGCCCCTGCGGAGGGCGGCCCCGGCCCGCCTCGGGGGCTGCGGGCGGCTGCACCATCACCATCCTCCCCGCGGCTGCCGGAGGAAGGGAGGACGGGGGGGAGGCCGGGCCGCCCCGACGGCCCCCGCCCCCACGGGGGCTCGGGCCGGGGCGCTGTCGCCCCGCTACCTGCGCGCCCCCCTCCTTCCTTCCTTGCCTCCCTCCCTCGCCGCGGGGCCAGCCGGGCCCGAGCGAGCGACTCCGGTCAGCGGCGCTCCCCGAGCTCCGCGGCCGCGGGGCTGCGGGACGAGCGGCAGCGGGGAGCCGGGGGCCCGGCCTGGCGCGCGGCGTCTCTCCACCCGCGTCCCCTTATCCGGGCCGGGCGGAGGCGCATCCCCCTGGCCGCGCCGGGGCCCCGCTGCGAACGACGCCGGGAGCGGCCGCCGCGCCGGTCCCGCTCCGGACCCTCTGCCCGCCCCCACGGCGCCTGCGCGGCGGCGGCGGGCGGCGCACGCGCGTGGGGCGGGGGCGGGGCGGGGCGGAGGCGGGGCCGGCGCGGCCCCCGCGGGGAGCGGGAGCGGGGCCGGCCTGAGGGAGCCGCGTTTCTCGGGGGAAACGCCGCACGGACACGCAGCTGCGGGACAGGGCCCATGGGTGGGCACAATGATGCTGAGGGGACTGGGATGTCTCTCTTACGAGAGAGCTGCGGAAGCTGGGCCTGTTTTGTCTGGAGAAGGCCGAGAGGGGATCCCATTAATGCACATAAATATCTCAATGGTGGGTGCCTAGAGGATGGTGCCAGACCCTTTCCTCTGGTGCCCGGCCACAGGGCGAGGAGCAGTGGCCATAAACTAAAATACAGTAAGTTTCACCGAAACAGGAGGAAGAACTTCTTTACACTGAGGGTGGCAGAGCACTGGAACAGGCTGTTCATGGAGATCCGTGGAGTTTCCCTCTCTGGAGACACTGAAAGCCCACCTGGATGCATTCCTGCTCCATTATTTGCACACAGTAACCTGCTCCAGGTGACCCCGCCTTGGCAGGGGGGTTGGACTAGAGGATCTCCACAAACTCATCCTGGGCACCCGATAAGACAGAGCACCATGACAAGGTTTCATGCAAAGGCAAAAGGAAAGACCTGGTCAAGGGAGCTGCAGGATCCAGATTCAATGGAGGTCACAGAACAAAAGTAGGTTCATAAATTTCGGAGACAAGTTTCACTGGCAGCTTTTTTCAGAGCAAGGTGTTTTCCACATTATAAAGGTTTAACAACACTGGAGACTCAGGTACTCCCAGATTATGGAGACCAGGGTCTGTTTAGTGAAACTGGCAGCAAATGTGAATCACAGCTGAGGAGGTATAAAGGCAGGGGAGAGAACAGGTCAGCTCAGCCTGCTGAAGTGAAGCTAACTGGGCTGGAGAGGACTTCCCAGGTGCAGGCAGCAACCCCAGGGTCTGGTAGGAGTGACAGGATGAGAACTGAGCTGAAGCAGCAGGCAACAGCTCCCTGCAGGAAACCTCCCCGCTGAGACAAGCTCCAGAAGGAAGAGGAATCCCATCTAGAGGTGTAAATACACAAAGAAAGTGAGAGAGAAAGCACTGAGACACGTGTCCTGCAGGTAGGCAAAGCAGACACGCAGCCAAGAGTGGTTTCCAGTACCACAAATGCTGCCAGTGGCCCTGAGTGGAGTGCCTTGATCCCTGTCACAGCAGCTGGAATCTGAGCAATGCAGGTTGGATAACAGCAATCCCAGGCATTTAGGTTTGTTATCTGGCTTACACTTTGTTTTACATGTTTTGAATTTGTTGAATCATGTTGGCCTGTGGAAGAAGAACTCCAAGTCCAACTGGATGTGCTGAAGATTAGTCCTCAGCTTCTCGTCTGAGTGTGGTTTACTATGAAAATTAAGCCCTCAAGAAAGGTTACTTTGGGATGTTTCCAGGGAAGGAAAGCAGCTGAGCTAACAAAAAATACTCTGACAGTCGATATAGTGGCACAGGTGTGGGTGTGTCAAAAAAATCCAGATTAGGGAACACTTAGGGCCAATCAAGTTAGTTGAAGTTAACTGCTCAAGGTAAAGGAAATCTTGACAAGATTAACTTTTCTGCTCTGACCACTCCTTATTCCTCACAACCAAGCCGTGAATCCCACCTTGCTGGATCTTATTGTGTACCATGTTGGCCTTTCCCATCTCTCCGCCCAGCTAAACTCTTTCATCAATTAATTTTGCTTCTTCTTCTCTGTTTTCTACAAAGAAGACCTGTGACAATTCCATGCAGCAGACAGCTGGGCCCTGCTCAGTAGTCTTGCCCTACTGAAAAGCAGAACAAAGTGAGAAAGTGAGGTGATAAAACCCAAAAAAACAGTGTGGGACAGAGATACCAAAGAGAGGAGATGCAAAAAGAGCTGTATTATCAATGATATTACTATGCACTCCAGTCAGTACAGAAACTAAACCCAGCATTTAATGTTGTTAGAACAGGATCAACATGCTTCAACTGGTCTGCTGGCCATTTCAACTGTCTTCTAGTTTTGATCTGGTAAAGTAAATTATCTTCAAATATGTTCATGTCTTCACTTGTTAAATTGCTTTTACACACAGTCTGGAAAACAAAGATCAGTCCATGAAGACTTTTGTTCTTCAGTCTTTTTGCCCTTTGCTTCACTCTTCTCTGCCAACTGCTACTTTTTCCTTTGCTTTAAAAGACTGAGCAGAAGCTTCCAATTTCTTTAGAAAATGTTTCTTTGTGTTTAGCTTATTGGAAGAAAGTGACATTTCTGTAGGTTTTTTAGTTTATGATGACCTTTGCAAATTCTAAAGCATCTGTGTCTAAACCGTGATGAAGTTTTGTTTTTCTACAATTTTGTGCTTGTTTTGACTTCCTTACTTTTTACCAAAGACTAATAGTAATTTTTCATCCTTTGGCTCTGTCATACTGGGTAATATGCATATCCCTGTAAGTTTGCCAGTGATTTTCCACGCTGCAGTGGTGTTACTCTGTAGCTGAACAACATTAAATATAGCACCATATTGAATTAGTTGGGTTTTGTGAGCCTGTGCTACATTGTATAGATTTTGCATCTATTAGCGTTTTATCACAGACACCCAGAACACTCTCAGAAGTGTCCTGAGCTGAAACATAAAGGTTTTTACAAGAACCAGGAATTTCCTGTACTCACTGCCTTGACTTTGATCAATTGCTAATGTAACTGGGAACTTGAGGTCCAAAAGTGCTTGATCATCAGTTCTAAAGTCACTGTATTTCCACAACCCAATATTTCTGGAAAGCTATTAGGGTAGTCCACATTTTTCAAAGGTACACAAAGTAAGTCTTGTAGAAGTACAGATCCATATCAATGTACTATTTCTTTCTTCTTGAAACTGCAGTGATCCTTTCTAGCATCAGAATTTGGGCACACAGTCTGGATTCATTGTTTGTGAAGCCTCTTCTTCAGTTTTCTCTCCAAAACTGTTCAGCCTTTCCGGGTTCCGTGGAAAATCCGATGTATCTTGAAAAAACATTCATGTTCTCTTGGACTCAATGGTGACTGTGTTCCCAAGAGCACATTCATTATGAAATCTAAAGTCTAGAGATTCACTAGTGGCTCCTGTGGCTGTCTTTATGTTTTCCCCCTATCCCTCCAATCACGGCCCATCTGAAAAAGACTTTACCCTCAGCCAGCCTTTGCCAAAAACCTTTGGTCTTTGGCCCATTGCCCTGCTCTCTATATCCTCCTCCCTGTGTTGCTGGGTGTATGTAAACGTACACTTTACTGTTATTTCTATCAAAATAATAATCACAAATTGACCTTTGCAATTCAGATCCCATCTTCTTCCAAGCAACCCTTACCCTATAACTTTATGAGGGAGTCTAGCCTTGGTCATCCTTAAGGTGGCTATAGCAGGATGATTATTACTGTCCTAATCTCATTCTCCTCCTTCCATTTTCAATCGAGATGAGAACACACTCTTCTCCTAATTCAGTCCTATATCATGTGCAAGTCTACTGCCCTGAATTCTCCCTATGTCCTCACATCCAAATTCTGACTCGCACCTTGCTGACTTTTTTCTATGTAGCATACCAAAGATACAAACTTTCTGATCCGTCGCCTCAGCCAAACTATTCCACCTAGGTATTATCATGCTTCCTTGTCTCTGGTTCTGAAAAAGGCAGTATTGCACTTTTCATGTCCATTCAGAGTTCTTCTGGAAATGCATTTTCTTTGTGAGTGACTGCCCTTGCTGTATCACTTCAAGCTTTGCATATTCCCAATCTTTCCTGACATGCCTTCCCCCTCTCCTAGGATTTCTGATTCATCTCTAAGACACCAGCTCCTCCTACACCCAGTTGGCCCATAATATCAGCCTCCAGCACCTATTTATTAATGTTTCAAGTACTTCCATGCTTTCTTCTGTGCTTCCCTAAGGCATGAAAGGACTTGCACATCAAAAAGAAATTTGGGAACCATGAAAGTGTATTAGACTGCACCAGAAAATTTGCAGCTATGAAAACTGAACTTACTTATGGCAACTTCTCTACAGAGACACAAAATGGGCATAAATATCAGATTGTAAAGGAAAATGTGATATCTATGAGTGTGTATTTGAATCAGCAGCAGTAACGCCGTTCTTTGGCTTGGAAGTGAAAATAAGTTTTCCAGGGATGGTCAGAAAAAAGAACCAAGACCTGCACAGCTTCAAGGCCTTGAAACCAAATAGTTGCCTGTAGTGTGCACTGGGAAGACTGTCCCTGAATTATTGCAGCTTGTTAAGTGCATGGACAAGTTAAATATATCACCTGCTTCATGATCTACATTTGCATATGGTGGGACTTGATGGCTGAGGTTGTCCCTGGAAATAAAAACCAAGCTGATCATTCAAATGGACATGAATCTCACACATTTGATGGTCGACATCCTAGCACAATCTGCTTTAAAAGAAAAACAGGATTTATGCCCCATTTGTGCAATCCTAAAAATAGAATTGCTAAGACATCTTTACGATAATAGAGTTGAGAAATTTCTAAGTAAATAAATTATAGCTTCCCATTGCCAGAAGTTTATTACAGAAATGAGTCAAGATAAAGATTTTCAACATTATAAAAAACAGGTCAGAGTCTGCTTTGAAACATAATTAGAAAAACCTGTCACCCATTGCCACAGGCATACTGAGATGGACAACATTTAACAGTGGCAGATCAATCAATGTTTCAAAGGGTCATGTTTTTCTTAAAATTCCATCCCTAGTCTGGTGAGCACTACAGGAGAGCGTGAAAATCAAGTTCATATTTCACAGTGAAGCGTTCTTCCATTCTGGAGAGGGCAGATTAAAATTTGGCTGGAAAAGAGAGAGATTCGCTCCCTTGCAGCTGTGTTTTGGAATATCTGCATGTCCCTGTTCCTCTATGCAGATCTTCGTGCCTGTCTCAATGAGCCTCCCTGCAGGCATATGGACCCAACTGCACTGATTACTTTGCAGAACTGGGGGTTA
Source organism: Melozone crissalis (assembly GCF_028551555.1). NCBI lineage: Eukaryota > Metazoa > Chordata > Aves > Passeriformes > Passerellidae > Melozone > Melozone crissalis. The sequence goes on along the minus strand of NW_026535786.1, from coordinate 13,613,249 downwards.
GAAATTACAAAGCCACATGCTTTATAATTGCAAAGTCACTAACTTATCCCAGTCTCGTTCAACGATCTTCTCCTTCCCAGCAGGGCCCATCTGTCACCATTTCACTAACTCCATGTTTTAATGAGATCCAATTTCACTCTTTGCTTTCAAGTGTTTTTATTCTATATCTGTACATTAAAAGAAAAAAAATGTTTTCTATTTAAAGAAAGTCAGTCACAAATATGTGGAAAACTGAAGGGCCCCTCCATGGATCGCCATTTAACATTTTATCATTGTATTATTGATAGTTTTGCATTCTCTTCCTTCAATATCAAAAGAGCAATTAAAAGATGTTTCATTTTAGAAAGAGAAAAAACATGAAGCAAAGGTGGACATTCAAAAATAAACTGCCTTAGAGCTACAACAGGCTGATAAGGAAGTCCTTTGGCAAGCCTAATCTTTGGGTAAAATGTTCTCATTCAGCTCATGCTACTGAATGAGCCTCAGACCATGAACAGTCAGTGAAGAATTCTGCTGTTACAGGAGAGTATACCACTTGATGTAAAAATAACGGTGTCAGCTCTCACATTCTTACCTCCCTTCATTAGCCCAGCCACAGATCTGGAGGGAAGAAAGGTTCTACACAACTTGCAGCTCTTCCAGGCTTCACCTATAATACCTTTATACCTGGAATCTCCTAGGCTGACTCAAGCCTGACAGTGGAGCTGAAGGCATCAAGACAAATTGACCAGAAGCAGTAGCTGTCAGTTCACAGGATACACTGTGAAGTTCATGAACCAATGCTCCTTTCTTCCAAATGAATCAAAAAAGCCAGATCAGGAGCACCATCATCAGCTACAGTGGCAAATACATTACTTTGTTGCATAGATGCAGTGTCACCCAACAAATGTAGGACTGTTGTCTGTCCTACATTTATCCAGCCAGTTGCAGAGTGATGTGCAGCTGAGAAAGCTGCTGTGCTGTGTCCCAAGCATTGTCCCAAGCATTGTGCTCATCCTTGCTACCCTGTGAAGCCATCAGGGTGCCTGTCAGGACTGGTAACAGTAAGACAGGGATTTTTCCATCTGCCTCTGTGCAGGTTGAAAGTCAAGCCAGTGGAAATGGAAGATTTAGTCATCCAAACACAAGGCTTCCTCTTGATTTGTTATTCTGACCATTCAGTAATCCTGCCCTCATTTATCTAACACTTTCTCCCTCTCACCCACCATTCCCTCCAAGTCATCTATAGCCACCCAGCCCTCAGGTGGGCACTGCTTTTCCTATCCACCATCTTTTAGCTGAGCTTGTGTGTGGGTCTGTAATTACACATATCCAAACATCAAACTAGCACTGCAGGGCTTCCCTGCAGAAGCTGCAATGGGAATGTATTCAGCAAAGGTCCTACATTGCATCTCTGAAGTACTTCTAGTTAGGAACTTCTAATACCCTCTCCTCTTCCACTGCATGAAGCTTTGTAGCCACAAATCCCACGGGGTCCCTGCCTGTATTCCAGCTGTGCCATGTGAGCCTGAGTGGCTTCCCACTGCTGGTCTGGGATTTCCAAGATGTATGTAGTTGTGGGTGAGTAATAAGCCTGACCTTTTTGATCATGCTGCATTTATTAAGGTATGAATCAAAGTCATATACACACAAGGAACCCAGAATTTGCTCAAAATGCTGTTCAGGCTCCACCAGCTGTAGCAGACAGAAAGTAATTGAGCCCAGTGCATCCTCATGGCACGAGCTCTACTTGACAGCTATGCAGCAACTGTGTGAGGTGTGTGTTTGAAACCACCCTAACTTCCAGATACACAGCCCCCCCAGCTGGAACAACTAGGCAGGAGATTTGCAGCTACTTGGATCCACTAGATACACTTAGAAATTCTCCTGTTCCAGAGAATTTGAAATTCTGGATACCGAAACAGAGCTTCTCTGGGTAAATCTAGGCATGGGACAATGGGTGAAGGAAAAAGGTGTTTCTGTGCCTGCTTCTACTGGTTGTAATGACCAGTGTTGCCACTGTTGATAAAAATGCCCAAAGACAGGAGACTGGTAACTTCTGCTCTACTGTAGCTGTGATTATACACCTTCACCATCATTATGCATTCTCTTCTTTCCCCTTCCAGAAACACCCACACATGAGCACACACTCTGAAAACAAAGAACAGGGAGCTGTCTCCCCTCAGGAAGAATGAAGCCAACTTCATGCCTTCTCTCAAGCATTAATAAAAATCTGCTGATCTTACCTGAACATCTTCAGAGCTTCACATTTAGTCCTTTCATGCCTCAGAGAGCCTATCCAGCCTCCCTATAAATGCTGCAATGGAAGTTTATGTTCCATCCAATAGTTAAATAACTGCTGACAGGTTATTGTGTTGTATTATTGCTAGATATTCACAAACTTCTTCAGGGAGAGTGGCCAAGTCAAAAGCTAGAATAAAAGATAGCAGCATGAATGCTGTGCTTTCTGTTTGTGGTTTGGTACCTAAAATTTGTGTATAATCGGAATTCAATACATTCAAATCCTTAAAATGGAAATCACAAGTCACAGTAAATATAGAAAAAAGATCAAGGCAGTGGAAGATATTGCCAGATCCTGCACTTGAGTCATAATAACCCCATGCAACACTACAGTCTTGGGAAAGAGCAGCTGGAAAGCTGCCTGGCAGAGAAGGATCTGGAGGTTCTGGTTGACTGAACATGAGCCAGCCGTGCCCAGGTGGCCAGGCAGGCCCGTGGCACCTGGCCTGGATCAGCAATGGTGGGGCCAGCAGGATCAGGGCAGGGATTGTCCCCCTGTGCTCAGCACTGCTGAGGCCACACCTCTAGTGCTGTGCCCAGTTCTGGGCCCCTCACTGCAAGGAACACAAGGTGGGGCTGGAGTGAGTCCAGAGAAGGGAATTGAGCTGGTGATGGGTCTGGAGCACAGGTATGAGGAGAAACAGCTGAGGGAGCTGGAATTGTTTAGCCTGGAGAAAAAGAGGGTCAGGGGGACCTTATCACTCCCAACAACACCCTGAAAGGAGGCTGTAGCCAGGTGGAATTCAGTCTCATCTCCCAAGTAACAAGCAACAGTACAAGCCCCAGGTTGTTGGGGGGGTTTAGACTGAATATTAGGTAAGATTTCTTTCATGGAAAGGGTGATCAGGCTTTGGAAGAGACCGCCCAGGGAAGAGGCTGAGTCACTATCCTTGGAAGTATTTAAAAGACATGTAGGTGTGGCACTTAGGGACATAGTTTAATGCTGGATTTGACAGTGTCAGGTTTATGGTTGGACTTGATGATCTTAAGGATCTTTCCCAATCTAAATGATTTTATAACTCTAAAATGTTAGATGAAAATCACTAACCTTGGTACAGAAAAATCACAATAAAAGTAGAGTTTCAATCTCTCTGGGTGGCACTGTGTAAATAACATGGCAGCTTTAAAAATTATGAGATGCTGATGAAATCTTGAAAAAGATCGGATTCAACTAGCATTTTCTCTTGTACATGAAAATCATTTAGACTAGTAAAAGAGATGACAATTAAAGGAATGGCACTGGTTTGAATAATATAGGTTGCCTTTTGTATAGAGAGATAAAAGAGAAGATTGATTTGAAATGCCAGTGCAAAGGTAGGAAGAACATTGTGTCTATAGGAGGAAATGTCCAGTTTCTCAGAAAAAGTGCAGAATAAAAAGAGGAAGTAGGATTTTTCCCCTCCACTCTGAAGAGTTTTGTTGTGGGATGTGGGGGTTTTTGGTTTTTTGGGGGTTTTTTTTGGTTGGTTGCTTGGCCTAATCAGATCTATTCATTAATGATAAGAAACTTGTGAATCATTGAAAAAGAAATCTGAGTGACAACTGAATCAAAATCCCAAATGTCTTTAAAAGGAACAGATCACATGATACTAAACAACCCATTTAAAACTATTTCAGTGAAGACTATAAAAAACAAAAAAGCAAAATAAATAAACATGCCAAACAACGCCAGCAAAACATCAGCTGACACTGTTTGAGCAGATATACCAGAAAATTTTCAAATACCAGCAATTGTAGTGACAAGCCCAACTAGTTCACAAAGATGTACATACAAGGCAGGAAAGATGGAAAACTGGGAGTAAGGTCCTTGTAAGCAGGATGAAGGGGAAATGTGCAATTTCTGAGAATACCTAACAAAACCAGGCACAGAAGTTTCATATTCTAACATATAGAACACACAGAACACTGTCAAGGAAAGTGAAAGCAGAAATAGAAATAACTGAAACAATTTTTATATACATGGAAGAAGCTTGAAATGCCAAAGAGTAAAATGCCACACTGGGGGAGAAATTCCAGAACCGAGTATCTGAGCAGCACCGATTCAGAGAAAAGGCAGAGCAGTGAGATAAGGGCATGGGGGTGCACCCAGGCAACCAGTGAGTTTCCATTAGAATCTCAGGGGGAGTACAGGCAAATGTGTTTTGCCTTAACAAGGTGTGTGTAACTACAGAAAATCAGCTTCCTTAACAAACCTGACCCAGATCTGAGCGAGCTGGTTGCATCACGCAGAGTTGTATTTGCAGGAAAGAGAGGTCTCCCAGAGACAAAAGAATATTTATAGAAGGCCTTGGAGATCACTGTAACTTGCAGATTTTTTACAGTACTAAAGATTTGTTCCTGTCGTGTGTTTGGTAGACAGTGCCTCACAAAACTCTTTCATAGAGTGGTGTGCAGCTGTGACTTTCCTGCACAGACACAAGGACCTGACTAGATATTGCCAGGCCTGGTTTCTACCTCCTGCTTGCTCCTACTCTGCCTGCTTTTGTGAAGAGGAGCAATTCTGGCAGAAATCCTGTGGCTAAACCACACGACACATTCTCCAGCCCATCATTCTCCCATCATCAGGTATACCAGCTTCTCAATTTATCAGATGCATTTTTATGAGTTTATGGCATACCAGACCCACATTTTCTGCCTCCTTTGTGCTATATTTGACTCAACCTCAGTTGTACCTACATCTCAATATGCAAGAATATTCCAGAAATTCATTCTTCAGTGATTAAAATCTTGTAGCGTCTGTTTTAAATTTGCTCCGACTAATTTATCACCATTTTTTTCTGCTCAAATGCTACTGTCTAAGTACCAGCATTCAGGTTTTTATGATTTCTTTTTATGAAGAGCTTGAAATTTAGTTTTGTCTGAATTTTTCTCATGGCAGAGATTCAGGGATTGGTCATGGATATCCCATAATAAATAATGCAAATATCTGTAACATTTAGTGTAGATCTGTGCCTGGAATGGCTCTGTTTATGCTATTTCATGTCTATTTGCCTACTTACCAACAGGTAGAAGAAAGGTACTGTTTACATTAGACAGAAGGCTTTTAAGTATGGCTTATTGCACTAAACTTCATACACAGCTAATGACAGCACATAAATCACATAAATCTTGAGTGTTCTCTGTCAGCAGCTACTCTTCAAATCCCTCACAGACATTATTTAACAATTGAAATGTACTAGGAAACTAATTTGATGCACTTCAAAAATAATTTTAAGGTGCACAAGTACAAAATAGTCTTGGCACGGACCCTGGGAAGCAAGGGAGTGAAAAGTTTGGGCAAACAACCCACTCGTACCTTCCACACCTCTCCCAAAGGCATGAGCATTGTGAAAGTTACCTCCTGAATCAGCAGCTCAGCATTTGCCTGGGGACCCCCCTTACCCGGGAGACCAGCACACTCCACCCACGTGGCACAGCACCAAACAGCCCCACAGCCAGGCACAGACAATTCTTTAGTCCCACTCCCCTTTTTGTCAGCTTTCCTTAGAAATGTGCTGGCACTGCTGCAGTCTTCCCTCCCTGACACAAGGCATGATTAATGGCAGTTCTTAAAAACTACAAATTCCTTTTTTGTCAGCATGGCCAACAACTGGAGTTTCACATGCTAGCAGCTTCATCAGTCTTCAAGCAGGAAACAAATCATGACACATTCCCCACAGGTCAGAATAAATGTTCCACTGTGGTACTTCTTTATCATTACTGAAAGAGAAATGCACCTAAGGAGAAAGCACCCAAGATTCATTCTGAAAAATTCTTCCAAAATTCCCTTTAGTCTGCCTCTGCTCAGTGCTCATGGACACGGATTATGGGAAGCAAAGAAATATGTGCCTACACTGAGCCGCTTTTTAGGGGGGAAAAAAGGAACCAATTGAAAAATTGAGGCTAAACAAAAGATACAGAATCTAAAATGTAGCTTTATTGAATGCTCGTTTTGGTCAGGATGCATAAGGGTTTCAATTCAACTCTCTTGTTTACAATTGCCCACAATTACCTTCTGACAAAAATTTCCCATGCCTGGTTTATCCAGTTGCTGAATTTTCTTCTGTTAAGTTTAAGCAAAACAAATTTCAGCCATTCTCATCAGGAAAGCAGGGGGAACTCCCATTGTGTTACGATCTTATCTCCAAACCGTTTCCAATTTGAACAATGAATTGAAAAAGAAAAGTCCTGACTAAATTAGGTAAGGAGACTTCAAAAATATCTTTCTGGGGCATTCCTGCCACAGTCAAGTTGGCTTTCCTGCCCAAGAAGAGCCAGTCCATGGCTATCAGACCCTCTGACCTGATTTGCACCAGGCTCTTCTGAGCTATTTCTTTATGGACTATCAACCAGAGTCTTCCACTCTTTAGCTGAGAAAGTGGGCATTTTCACTCAAAACCATCTGGGGAGGAAGCTGTGGTCATTTACCCATGGTTTTGTGTTAGAGTTAGCATCATGGGAGTCCTTGGGCTCCTCACAGTTGCTCCCATGGCACAGGGATGTGCCCCAGAACACAGCCCTGCTGAGCACAGCCCCAGCCAGCAGCCTGTGCCCAGAAGCAGTGGCAGAGGAGCCCACAGCACATGGCACTGCTCTTTCCCAGGAGCTCAGCACAATTGCTCAGCCACAGCTCCTGCTTTGCAAATTGGTACTGGGAGCCCTGGTTTGGCCAGCTATTAACCCAGGGTATGTGGGCTCCCTTCTCACTGCACTGTGCAAAGTTTTGATCAGTGTAATGAGATACTGAATCCACTGCCTTATAAACATTTGTATATTATGTATCAACGGGGTTGCTTTTATCAGTGTATCTTGCTGTCTTCCCAGCACAACTGTTTGATCTGACTCATTTCCCTAAAAACATGCTAACTGACATTAATTATAATCTTACCCCTCAGGTCTTTCTCAGCTAATCCTTTAACCACTTTTCCCTTATTTTACCATGACTGAATCAGGCTAACTAAGTTATAATTAGCAGTATCATTCTCATTCTGTGAATATTGACACAATATTATCACTAAGACATGATTTTCTGGGGTATTTTCATCATTCTTTTGTCTGTTAAAACTATCAAAGATGCAGAAGTCAAGTTGGCCAATACTTGTATAACTCATAGGAACAAATAAACCGAGCCTGCAGATTTATTGATGTTAGCATCCATTACTTAACAAGCCAATAACTAATGGGCCAGAGAGCAGTTCATTTGATAGACATGTATCACACTGATTTCTTCCAAATATAGTAAGGAAATTCTTATTTTGTCTTTTCTGCACCATTAAAAGCAATTTTACCAGCTTTATCTAGCTATGACCAAACAATTCTGGGGCTTAAGGGTGGGGTTTGTTGGGGTTTTTTTTATATTTATGCTCTTAACTTTATAGTCTCTTTTGACTTTCCAATCAAAGTCCTACTTTGGCAGCTTTATCTTACCATATCAATTTCCCAAGATTTGTGACTCCTCATTTGACATTCTTCTGTATCCAATTGTTTTTACTTGTTAAAAATTGCTTCATTATTTCTTGTCATGGCTTTCCCTCAACAACTGAAAAGAGTACCAATGTTCTTTTCTTAGACAGTGACTTTTGGACAGCTAATAAATGCTCCTCAAGAGCCATCATCTTCCATGTACATTGTTCTGCCCAGATATATTACCCAAACAGATTCTCCTTATGACTTTCCCAAGATTTCATAAATTAAAGCTTTTGAAGCTGTGTTTGAGACTCTCATGTGATTGGCCATGCTAAATATAATCAGGCCTTGAACACTGGTCTCTTGGTAACCACCAGCTTCCAATTCATCAACTTTCATCTTTATTCCTTGTAGTGAAGTCCAAAATATTTATCCTATGATGGTAAGGCTTTTTAGTTATGTAAGTGACATTTTAGCAACTTTTTGGGAAAAGTGATTAGGTCACCATTCCTTTGAATGCAGAAGACAAGATTAGATCTCTTTTAAAAAGACATTCTTTGATCTAGTTCTGGAAAAACTTTATCCAGCTTCTGCATAGGGAGGGTCAGCCTAGGTGAACAGGGAGGTCCCTTCTGTCCAGAGAGTCTGAAATTCTTTGAACAAAAATTAATCTCTATTGATGTTTAACTGGTAACTGCAAACCTTTCAATTTTTAATTTCCCCATAACAGTGCAGATTTGAATTCTGCCCATTACAGAAACTTGGTTAGGTATAACTCATCAATGTAATTGAAGGTTTTCTAACCCTTTTAAGGGGTCAGCCCTTTTCATATTTCTCTTATTCTCTCCTTCCACCCTGCTGCCTCATTGTACTTTCCAGTGTTAGTTAGCACACTGGTCTACAGGGATTTAGGAATCTTCACTTCTGATTCACTTCTTGCCGCAGCTGCACAGCAATAACATGAGAGGCAAAAACACAAGTTAGAACATGAAAAACTTAAATTATAGATCACCTTTTTTTTGTTTGATTTGGGTTTCTTTTTTTACCTTGAGAGTGGTCAGATTCTGGAAGAGGTTGCCCAGAGAGGTTAAAGGATCTCCTTCCCAAGAGGTGTTAAAGACTCAACTAGAAATGGTCCAGAGCAACCTGATGTAATTATACTTTGAGCAGAGAGGTTCCCCAGATGACCCCAGAGATCCCTTCCAAGCTAAATAATTCATGGCTCTATGAGCTATAGACCTAAAACAAGGTAATTGTGTCTTCACTGTACAGTCCTACCTCTGAAACTCTTTTTTTCCTCTCTATCTGTCTTAATCACATCATAACCAGAGGTGTTAACATTCACATCATTAACATCTCAGCAGGTCAATGTAATTGATAATGTCAGTGAAATTAAAATGTCTTTTTATTAAGGCTGTACCATTTCTTCAGGTCTTTTCCTCACCAGACTGGAACCCAGCCTTTATGCTTCATGAAAACAAAATCCTTGATAATATTTCAAGTGTTAGTATGCCAGCGTAGTGAGGTACTCCAATGCTCCTCCCGACTTTTTGTAAGATATAAATAGTATGTAACAGAAATAATGCAGTGAAGGAGGTGTTTGGATGGTACTACACAAAAGCAGACACATCTGCCTCAGTTGAAGAGGTTTTGATGATGCCATTCTTGCACAATTCTGATTTTGGTACATTGCTTCCTTCAGGCCTACATGAATGAATGCACTGGGCAAGGCAGGTGGAGCGTTATAATATATGCAGGAATTTCTGAGTTTTGAAAAGCCTGCCTTTGCAATAAAAATGTAAATCTAGAATGTATAAAAAACATCTTTGTCAATTATATAATCATTTTTTTGTCATATTCTGCTGGACTAAATATTTACAGCATTGCTAATAAACTCCACAACTTTTCACTTGTGTTTGACAGACCTGTGATGAGGTACCAGAAGCACATTAAATCACCTTGAAGAATATTTCAAGATCCATTGGCTGTTATACATAATGCAAATTCAAGGTGAAGTACTTCAAATTCTAGAAGTTACAGTAGTTAAAAAAGTAGAGGTTTAATGATGGCAGATGACAAAATACAGTGGGAACTGCAGTGTAGACCAAATAGATTTTTGGGAGACCATAGTTGCTCAAACAGTCCATCAAACCTTCTGAAGTTATATTTAATTAGAATAACTAGGGTTTTTTAATATTTATTCATACCCTGTTCCTATACTCACTGACACACAGGTATATGTAGGCATCTATTGTAAGAGTCCCAAAACCTAAGGTAAGCAAGTATCTTACACAGAGGTGTATAATGTGCTGGGAAGAGCACAGATACATCAAGAGATAGGAATAAATATTTACCAGCAGAATTACTATAGCTTTTATAACCTTACTACATTTCTGAAAGGGAAAAACCCTGTGCCTGAGAGCCTTTTACAAGGGTGATTACCCATCAATAAACTAAGAAGCCTAAACCCAGTATTACCCATTAGGCTAAATAAAATAAAGCAGGATAGATCTCAAATTAAATTACAACTGCAATAAAGCGAATTAATATACTTTTAAGTTACAGTATGAAGTCAACAACTGCACTTTATATGAACACAAGTGGGATTCAGATTGTGAAATTACCTGCTTGAGACTAAGAACGCATGATAATGGCAGTATAACAAACATAACCTTCTTCCAGCCTCTTTGAGGCAGCTGCTAGGCTTATCAGAATTGTTGTTTATTGAGCAATTTATGCAATTTTCCATTATTTAACCTAATTGCCCTTGTTTCCTTTAAAATGGCTTAAAACCCTCTCTTTCCCATTTTGGCAAGCTAATACACGACAAACACAGTTTCCAACCGTTGGAATTCAGTATGATTTAAGACAGCAATTCCTACATATTTGGATGTGTACAAGTTGTCATGCAGACACACTTAATCACAGTTTCTAAAGGTTACAAATATTACTCACCCGTAGGGAAACCATCTATAGGCAAGTTTGCAGAGCCTTGAGCTGACATCTGCTTTGGACTAGCTCCAGGACAGCGGTAATCTGCATCTTGTTGGTCCCAGAGGAAACTTGCTGTGCTGCTTACCCTTATGGATGGGATCCTCCTTTCTCTTCATCTGCTCAGATGTACTGAGGGCTGTCACATCATACATTTCTGAAACTTGCTGTTTCCTCTCCTTTTTTCTGCCCTCTTTAACTTCCAGGGATTATCTTCAATTTAGCCCCATGTCAAACCCTGTAAATTGAACTCTTCTGGAAGCAGTTTGCATGTTGTCAACCTCTTTTAAAGCCATGATAGAAGGGTCTCAAAATAGGAAGGTTTCAGGATAAGGAGATTAGTGCACAGCTCTTTTATCAAATCCCACATAGGATAAGAGGTGAATTGATGATGCTGTCAGTTTCTCTCACTTCCTCTAGTTGTTTAGTTTCATTGATGATCTATTTCACCAATATCTTCTCTGACTTCATTGATACTCCCATTGCACCTGCCAATATTTTGAACTCTCTCAATGATTTTTCAATCATTTTTAGTCCTGTGAGCAACAAAGGGTCAGGAGAATTAAGTCATTTTATTCACCCTGTCCAAAGGAAGGTCACCCCTGGCAAAAGAATTTTTTGCAGGTACACTAATAAGAAATTTAGTTAAGCAAGTAAAACCAATGTTAGCAGAGCATTAGATAGGAGAGTATTGAAAGAGAGCTTTAAATACACAAGCTTTGTCCAAAGGAGTTTATTATTTTACTGCTGTCTCCAAGCAATGGCTTCAAAGAAACCAGTCATTCTCAGTATTTATTTTTAAAAAATGAACAAAAGTGATTGAGAGATTATAAGTTGTCAACTTATGTCATTATTTTCATTTTCCAGCAATGAGTTTAATTTATTTTAAGGTATATATAAAAACCCTCAAAAACATTTAAAAGCAAAATTTTATATTTCTCCTTTGATAATATTTCCACACAGTGGACTTGCACTGCAGAAGAGGTTGCAGTAATTTTCTTCCATTTTCAGCCAGTTTTTGTTTTGATTTTTTATTAGGAGGACTGCCAGATTGTCTTATACTTGGAGAGGACTTGAATTGAAAAGGATATTCTCTCTGCTGTGGTCTCAAATGTCATAATTCTTCCAGCTGGCATAATATATAAGAAGAGTGAATAAGTATATAGGATGCATGGGACAAGAGCACTTCAGTACATCAGCATATATACAGGGTTAAGTATTTGTAAACTAATTCCCTGTATTTAAATTTCATGGATTTTATTCCCTTGCATGTTAGCATCACTTCCACATCAAAGAATCACATTTTGTTTAAACAAGTTGCAAAACCAGATGCCATGAGAATGATATCCTCTCCAAATGCATTGGATGCTTTAATCTCCATCTCTCAAAATGCAGGCATTATATGTTAAATAAACTTTGCTCCCAGTTTAACTGGAACATCCTGTAAGATCCAGTCCACTAAATAAACTTAAAAACTGAAGTTTAAATGTAGTTCCCCTGCCTCATAATAGCAACTCCTTCTTTCTCTGAATCAAAACTAAGCAGGGTGTGCCTGAGAATTCTCATTCCTGGACAACTGTTAGGACTTGCCAAAATGGGCCCTGGGACCAGCAGAATTTTAAATCTCAGACTTTTCTGAAGGGAGAGGGTTTTCCTAAGCACTGCTGGCCATGGCTCCTAGGAACTGTAATAAGTACCTTCTTCCTAAAGGTTTGCTTTCATCTCCAGAAGTTTTTTCCATGCTATGGGTGGGATTTAATTTTCAGTAGACATTGGTACTCACCAGTGATCAAAGACATAACAAAAACCAGTGCAGGAGCTGCCCCTGGCCATGAAAGGAGACAAGAAGTCTGTCCAGTTAGGACAAATCCACTGAAATCTCTCAGTACTTAGGATGGTTCCTGGGCTGGATTTAAGGCATCCAAACACAGACTGACAAAGATAAAAGCCCCTTTTCAGCTGTTATTTAGCCTAATTCTTTAGGTCTCCAGAATTTCAGGTTTGCAAGTGTCAAAACCTGAGATGCTTTGAGACAATTTACTAATTCAGGCCCTACAAAGAGCCAGTCCCAGTCTTTCCTCTGGTTGTCTTGTTTGATGGACTTGACGTAGTTGGTTGTCTCAGAACATATTTATTGAATGAGTCTCTGCACAAAATTGGATTGCAGGTGCTTATTGCTTTGGAAATATGGTAAGAGGAATGATGTCTCTCTCTGCCAATTGGACTGGGACTGTTTTTACACTTGCTTAGTGGTTAGAGTTCTCATTCAGAGGCAAGGAGGGTGCAGGCCAATTCCCAGTCCTGTCTGTCAGATGCTGGTATGCTTCCAACTCTCACATTATGGAATAGCACTCTAGACAGCTATTCCCTGGTAGATGGCAATCCTCAACCTCTTCTGAACCTCTCCTGAATTAGAAAGGGGGAATATTGCTTTAGCTGCATGATGCAAGCAGTCTCAAAGAAGAGGTCATTCCTGGTCTTCTTTTCCTAGCCCCAACCACCGCCTGTGCATTTGGCATAATAATACTTAACACAAAACTCTTAATACAGTCCTGGGGGCAGCAACATGAATCCAGAGCTCCCATATCCCACTTGAAGCATTAATAAATGGAGGTCATTATGCTCCTTCTTTTCTGACCAAGAGATTTGTAACTGTCCTGTGCAAAGTGGAGCTGGTTCAGAAGGGATTTGGTCCTACTACAGGACTGCCTTTAGCCTGGTGCACAAAGCAGTCCTGCAGTGTGAAAAAGTAAGTCAGAATCTTCTCATGAACCTGAGCCTCCTAAAGAAGGAAAAAGGGATTTGCTTGTATCCTTATGATACAGTGGTGCACTCTTCTTTTTAGAGGAGGTGATGAAGGTGCCTCCTTAGCAGAACAAGCTTTTAAACTGGGAATCCTGAGGGAAATCAGGTACCTATTAGCATCAAATGAGAAAGCCCTATCCTAGAAAGCGGTCAGATTGAAGACATATTTTTGCAGGCTTCTCCCATAGACTTATGTAGGTGACTTCCTCCTCCTTTGGTAATTAGCATTACCAAAATTTCCATTTGGAAGCATTGCATTCTCCCTGTTAATTGTGTTTAGCATTTCTTGTTTTCTGCATGTGGGCATTCAAAGCCTCAATTATAATAGTAGTATTGATGTAGCCAGGATAGTCTAAATGAAGCAAGATTTGTAGAGAGATCATGTTTCCTATTAGAAAGGGGGAAAAAAAGCAGGCTATCAGGCATTTTTGAAGACTTTTGAAGCTCCTCCTGTCTTTTCTGCCAATATTTGGATTAATAAAAGATATTTCTCTGTCTTCAAAACTTGTCTTGTCAATTCATCACCGTTTTCCCTAGATTTTAAGATTTGTCCAGTACAACATATTTTGGTAATATTCTGTGCCTTTCATTTCTCACAGTGAGCTGTGACCGTGGGAGAAGAAACAAGACAGCTTGATTTCTCAGTCTTTTTTGTCTTGGTATCCTTATGCCACTTAGCAGAGGTTTTGGCCTTGGTGCTACCCAGAGACTCTAGGGGAACATTGCCAAAGCAATTTCCTAATCCTGTCTCCAGAGTCAAGATACCTCCTAACAACACCTTGTTGTTACTGTAACAACACCCTGTTGTTACTGTAACACACCTCTTCATGAAACTCATCTTCCTTTTTAATCACTCAGGCATAATTTCTGCATCAGCATTTAATACTCTGGGGATAATGAAGAATATTTTGCCATCCCTTATGCCTTTAACAGAAAACTCAGACCCTACATATGGCTAAGGGGTTCTGTCACTGTAAAATGGATGGTTCTCTTTGCCACTGATGCCATCACCACAGTTTTGGGGTCCTCATGATTTCTCACCTGCCTTCCTGGTGGCTACCTCAGCCTTAGACACTGGATCACACAGTTCCTCTGGAAGCTTTCTGGGGTTCCCAAGGAAGGCAGCACTTACTTTCAGGACACACTATTTCCTAGGGCACTAAGACCCCTTCCTTCAGGATGTCCTTTACCTCCTTTCCAGTACAACCCAACACCAGCTTTCTAAAAAAACCTCTCCACATCCTCACATGGTTCAGTACACCTTCTGCTTGCCTTTGATCATTTTATCCCATGCTTTTCCCACTCTGATAAGCACCTACAAAACATCTGCCTACCATAAGTAAAATCTAACATTAACTGGTAAGTAGTATCTGTGTGTACAAAAAAATAAGACTTCAGGCATCCTCACTGTGGCCCTGTGTCAGCTTGGGGTGTTTGCTGAGCATGTCTGGGCTGCTCACAGCATTCACACTTGTGCTGTGGGCACGGGCTTATGTCCCCATCTGTCCCCATATGCTTCAACCCCTCTTTTGCACCTACCATAGTGTACCTACCATAGTCCTACCATAATGTAAGTGTATTGCAATATCACAAGCAGCTGCAGATTGCCAAACCTTTTTAATCTGCAGCCCTGATGCACAATTGAAGATTTCAGTGAGGCTCTGTGCACACTGTAGCATCTTGTCCTTGCAGCTACATATCTCCAAGGGAAACCTTTTCAGAGCTACAAGGAAACATCTTTCCCAATACCTGTCAGCTTTTAGAGTTGTGCTGTATTAGTCATACACACCTTTTGTGTGACCGAGTTTCAACAAAGAACGTTTCCTCTTTCTATGTGTGTGCCAACTTGGAGATCTATTTTCAATCCTTACTTTGTTATCTTTGTTATTTCTTCAATTTAGACTTCAAGGTCTTTCTTTTAGCAACAGACAAAGAAGTGGATGAAATTCTGATGAAAACTCACTCTTAAGCCTGGACTTTCAAGTTCAGTCTGTCTTTCTAAATAATTGCTTACCTTTTATTTATGACCTACCACGAAGTATGTTTTTCCTCTAAGACTAGTTAACTGACCTCTTCTTAAAAACCTTCTTATCAGCTGCTAACTTCTAATTCTATTCTGCAAAGTCCCTGCCTCTCTATGCTCTATCATCTTCTCATGTAGTTTTTATGTGTTTCAATTAAAGCCTGATCTAGTTTCTCTTTCCTTGCCTACACACTGTCTTGTTTCACACTTTTTAGATTCTCTTCTGATTTAGACACATTGGTTTCCTCTTTCAGATGTCACCCAACAAGTTTTTAAGAGAGCATCACAGTAATACATTGCCCACACAGCTGTCCCCATTAAATACATATGATTATCAATAAAAATATAGGTAAAGCTAACCTATAAATGCATAGCAAATCTTTCCCCATGAACTAGGAACCATATCCCATCTCATCAAAAGTTACCCAGGCTCATACAAAGAAGAAATAACCCTTTTTGAAGAAGTTCTTATTCACTACCTTCTAATCCAACTGCAACCAGCCTGGTTGGTGAGGGATTTGACTCAGATGAAAACTGAACTCAATAAATTAGTATGACATTCAGAATAAATGGTGAGACTCTGTGGGCAGAAAGACAAAGAATATTTAACATTTCCAATTTGATTTCTTCCAGTGCAATGTTTAGGTCTCATCCATCATTACTTTTTGTGACATCTTAGAGTGGGAGGAGGATACTCCATCATCTCTGAAAATCGTATGCACTTCTCCTGTTTTTCTTGTTAACTGCAAGACTAAGTTGCATGCAAGGAAAAAATCTGAAGCTTGTAAATGCTCCTAGGTTTTAGATTTTTGTTGAATATGTTTGGGAAACACTTAAATTAGGTCCAATTAGTCTTCAATCAATCTAGTTGAAGAAATTATTCTTTTGGCTGCATTCACAGGAAACTGTTAAAAGTAAATTATAGTTCTCTGATTGCTACAGACTGGAGAAAAAACTTCCCCTTCTTCACTCCTAACAGCCTACTTCTCTATTTTTAATCAGAGCTGTTGAGTAGTTTGTCCTGGGCAAAGAAAAACGTGCATACAGAAACTGATTTGGAATTCATTTCTAATAATAGGCAATAGATGCAGATGCTTAATAGGCTAAGGATACAGGATGGTTTTTTTTTTCTACTCAGGCAGCCCCTTTTTGAATGCCACATATAAAATTTGATTCAGACAAAAGGGACTCAGGTATGAATACTGTTTGATCTACAGCTGGCAAGAACAACTGCACTCATTAAGCTGGGCTTTTATGAGGCTCACTGCATGCTCATAAGCCAACTTGAAACAAATCTAAATAGATGATAAAATTACAAGTTTTACTAAGCTAGCAGAATCAAAATGAGGTTACAGGAGAAATCAAATTCCATGTAAATAAATTGGCAGTACAAGAAAATGAAGTTATCAATTTACCAAAGAATTATACATATAAATAGTCAAACACATAATCACAAAGTCTTTACTCAGTCATGTGGAAAAGTCAATGAGAATATAGCAAGAAGGGCAGCTATGGCAGAGATATGGCCTTAAATTTCTTCAATTTCCTATAAATATTATGGAATCAGTACTGATATCATTGTTCTTACATAACAATCCATTCAGATATGTTTTTACTGTGTCATCAGGTCTTAAATTAACTTGGTGACTTTCAGCAGTGGAGTACTAGGGAAGGACAGGCTGCTTTTTTTAAATCTCATTGTAGTAACTTCAGTCTTTGCCAAAAAACTGTATTTTAAATTCAAAGACCCATTTAAGCAAAGAAAAGTGAATGGTATTTGCCAGCCATAAGAACTTCTTCAAAAAGGGTTATTTCCTTCAGGCAAAATCGGAGCAAAGGTTTTTGTGGAGGCTGGGGCTACACAGCAGCTCAGGGACACTGTGAATAACACTGACACTTGTGAGAGAATTAAATGTGCCTTGAAAGGGGAATTTTGGCTCAAAAAAAGAGGAAGCTTCTTTTGCACAGAGAGTACTTGCTATAAGTAGCACAAATGTATTTCTGATAGGAAAGGGTGGATTTTCTGTGATCTGGGCTTTTTGCACACAGCGGAAGACAGGCAGTGAGGACAGAGGTAAGGATGAACGTTTCTGTTATCAAGCAAGATCCATACTGCAGTATTTTGCTGCCTCTGAGATAGGAACACTGGAGAAAGAAATAAGGCATTCCCCAGTATTGAAATAATCCTTTTGATCAAGTGCTTTAGCCTTTCTTCTTTATCTGATAATGATTTGGACAGTTACAGACACAAGCATTTGTAATGCTTCTATAAACAAGTAGGAGCACACCTTCATAAAAACATAATTGCTACTAGTGAAGTGACTCCACAGCTGCTCTCTGTTTCATTTGAGCCACAGCTGCTGTCATAGCAGCTTTACACACATCCCTTACTTCCTGAAGCAAGCTGACCAGGCTATAGCAGAATGAGCCAGAGCCCATCCTATGGTGGCATCAGCACAATCATTTCCTGAATTTCTGGAGCTGGATGTTTATAATCAGGACCTGGGTGAAAGGACCAAAGTGGATGTCCAGGGTGTAGTCCAATCATACACATTATAAGGAGGCTGATCCTAATTTACACCAGTGAGTATGAGACTCCGGTCCTTTCTTCACAGCTCAGTTCTGGTGGTTGAAGGGAGAAACCAAAACCAAAAGGCAGAATCGTTTCCTCTACCTTTGTAAAGTTAATGTGCCGTAAGAAGCACTATGAGAAAATCAGTATGTGTCCCTAGAGTGATTTCTGCACTAGAGCAGAGGCTTGGCTCATTTAACTGAGCTACTGACTATCACATCTTCATTTAATAATTGAGATTAATTTATTGCAAGAAAAGTAGCACTTGATCAGCGATCCTTCTGTTTGAAAAGCAGTATGAGGTTTGTGTCACATGCTCAGCTGATTTTGAAAGACTCCTATTGAAAATAAAGCATGTAACACCTGAGGACTAAGCACAGAATATATTGCATGGCAGCTAATCCTCGTTAGCTGTGTTTGTACAGTTAGGAGTCAAATACAGACTCATCTTTCTGTATATAGCACACACCTTGACACCAGAGGTGCTCTGCAAACTGCTATTTGAAGTTATGCCTGCTTTGCATTGTGTAGCCATGATGCCATCTCCAGGCAGTGTCCTGTGCAGAAATGGGGGGCTTGGAAGAGGGACAGCCTGGGAATGGTCATTTACATTCCCTCTTCTGTACAATGACTCTTGAAGAGTCTCCAGCAACTGACTGGCCTGTGAATCAGCTGTCACCTCTAAATAGTGACCTGTGTAGGAACAGGGGTGTGCTCTCTCTCTGTTTCACTGCAAAGTCAAACAGGCTGCTGTGATTTGGTGAGATGTGAACCCAGCAACTGCTGCTTCCCAGCTGACAAGTTTGCTTTACTAGCCTTGAGGCAAGTGTGAGAGCTGGGAAAGGAGCACAGACGTCACCTATTGTACCTGTGATGTAGAAGTGGTTCAAGCAACTTGCCAACTCTGTGCCCAAGTGTGGCTTAAATTGTGGAAAAATATGTACACCTGACCTTTCCTTTAGGTGGAACTCAAACACCACAGCTAATCCAAACGAATGTCAAATTCTGGTTTGATGACGTTCTTCCCCTCCGAATTTCCCCCACAGTTTCACTTGCAGGGAGAACACATTTGTGTCCTGTCATTTGTGCAGTGGGACTCTGTGTCACTGGGCAGCTGCTGTGCCCTCTTTCACGGATACCTGCCCCCAGTCGGGGATGAAGGATTCTGCTTGCAGAGGCACTGGAATGCTCCATGATCTCTGGACCAAAGGTATTATTTAAATAATTGATGTTTTTTATTGTTGTTAAAAGAGGAGTTTCTAGATGTTAGAGTAAAGTGATCCCAGAATCATAGTGAAAGTCATGGTTCTCCTGAAGTTCTTAGGTACAGTAAGGATATTGCTGAATGGGAAGGGATAAAAAATGCATTCAGAAATCAAACATCAGGAAGACAGAGGGTTGTATTTTCTTCATGTAATGAAAAATAATTAAACAACAAGCCCATAATTTTTAAATGTAATTTGGAATGAAAGATAGTTCTAAAAGAATGAGCAATAGAAAATGTTTTGCAATTGATTAAAACAGTGACACTTTTCTGACTGGGAAAGCACATAGGAAACACAAGTTGCCTGAGTAATGTATGTTTTTAAAACATGTCCCTTGCTGGATAGCTATATGGTCATGTGGCTTAGTATTAGTGGGGAGGGCATCATAGAATCCTCTGAACTTGCCATGTTAAGGAACTTTTCTTAAGATGTGATTTCCTTTCATAAGACTTGTACAGATCAACCTGTATTTACAACATGGGGGAAGGCTGGTAAATGCATTTTTAGGATAATTTAATTTACAAGCCCCTGGGATAGTTTCCAAGTCAGCAGTGGAAAGTCTTTGTTACAGATGTCCTGCCTCCAGGAGGCTCACAGCACTGCTCATGGAGCTGCTCAGTGTTGCATAGGGTGGAAATTTTAGAAAAATTCCCCATGCTAGAAAAATAAAAAGAGTATTTTACTTGTTCAGTGTTTAGTTTTGTTTTGAGTTCAGCATGGGGCAGGAGAGTGTTCCCATAGAATATGTGTACCTGTTGTAAGAAAACAAATTACCTGTGGGAATATGCAAGAAAGGAACATTTTGGAAGGAACTGAAGGGTAACGGAGGAACTTAGGAGTCAAAGAGCACAGATGTGCCAGTGTCTTTTAAAAGATAATGACTACATCCAAAACTGAAAACAGCAAAAAGGAGAGCAAATGAAAACCCAGGCAAGCGTACCTGATACAAAGCTCTTGTTTACTCCAAGACCTTCATGCTCCACTGTGCCTATTGGTGTTTTACATGCTGGTTTCACATGCTGGATTGGAAGGAACAGGAGACAGAAAACCAATCTCAATAAGTAACACAGGGTTTTCTGGCAATTGCCCTCAAAAGTAAAGGGAATGAAGTTGCCTCTTTTTCCCAAACATTGGTGTTAGAGTTTTTGCCATCCAGAGGGATCTTGACATGCTTGAGAGGTAGATCAATGCAAATATCATGGAGTTCAAAGAAGCAAAGTGCAAGGGCCTACACCTGTGTTGTGGCAATCCCAGGGACACCAACAGGTTGGTGAAGTGATTGAGAGCAGCCCTGTGGAGAAGGACTTGGGCGTGATGGTTGATGAAAAACTCAACATGAGCAGGAAGTGTGCACTCATAGCCCACAATGCCAACCATACCCTGGCTGTGTCCAAAGCAGCATGGCCAGCAGTCTGAGGGAGGTGATAATCCCCCTCTACTCTCCTCTTCTCTCATGAAACCCCACCTGGAGTGCTACATACAGTTCTGGTGCCTCCTACACAGGAAGGACATGGAACTGTTGGAGCAAGTCCAGAGAAAGGCCACAAGGAGTCCCTCCCATAACAGCCTTCCAGTATTTGAAGGGAGAGGGATTCTTCATCAGAAACTGTAGTGATAGGAAAGGGAAGAATGGGTGCAAATTGCAAGAGGGAAATTTAGGCTGGATATTAGGAAGAAATTCTTTACCATGAAGGTGGTGAGGCACTGTAAGTGGTTGCCTAGAGAAGTTGTGGATGTCTTAACCCCTGACAGTGTTCAAAGCCAGGTTGGATGGGCTTGGAACAGCCTGGTCCACTGGGAGATGTCCCTGCCCATGGCAGGGGGCACTGGGACTTGGTGATCTCTAAGGTTTCTTCCAACTCTTACCATTCTCTGATTTTATGATGCAGGATAGGAATCCCCCTGTACTGAGCCAAGTGGGAACTGCCTCATGAGTTTTCTCAGACTGGTTTGGACCAAACCAAAGCCCTCATGAATCAGGCCTCTAAAGTGCATGTGCTCATATGGTTTCTTCTCCTTTCAGTGATTGCACTGCAGAGGTAGTAAATAAAAAGTTGAGTGTGACCCCGCACTGCATACTGACATAATTTCAATTAATATGCTTCTCCATTTTCATCTCTGACGTCCACACGTGATTTGTAATTGTGAGTCATGGAGACATCTCCAGGAATGGCTGAAAAAGCTCCAAAAGGGAAGAAAGACACACCATGTATACTAGCTTTACTTAGCAAGGGAAAATATTTACCCCCCCCCCATGGTCTGACCTCACATTATTCAGGATGTCAGAGATAATTTTAAAGCCCTGGGTCTTCAAACCACTTCCATCTCATCAGTTATCCATGAAAAAGTGCCAGTTCTACAGATGGATGCACTCAGCCTGTGAAAAGCAAAATTGCACATCCACACACAGACTCACAATGTCCATCTTTCCTCTCTTACCTAGCCACCTTTGACTACTGGTCAGTTCTGGGACTGAAGACTTTCAAAGGCCTGAAAATATAAGAGAGAATTGAGCACAGAATCTGTATTGAATATGCCAAAGGAATGGTGCAAGTAACTCACAGTGATACTGTGTAATTCCCCTTCCTCCCTTCAGTCTTCTGGACACTGGTTCCAAGGATTTGCATTTGTTGGTTAAAGGCATTTTATAAAAAAGGGGAAGTAAAGCTCTTTGCAGCACTGAAGTTGTAGCAGCCTGATTAATGATTCAGCAATTCTCTATAAAGCAGCTCCCATGAGAGAAGGTGAGTGTACACCCCTCTGCAGACTCACAGGATGCTTCTTCATTCCATCTACCCCAGCAACGTGCCTTCTCCTGGAAGATGGCAGCCAGGAATACATGTAGGAACTTTGAGGATTTCTGTCCTCACAGCTCCAAATCCAAACCATAAAGAAAGGCATGCAATGCTATTTGGTATTTTTGCCTGGGTTTTTTCTCTCTCACTCTCATTTTCAGTTCTGGTTTTGCTCTTTGCTTCTGTGAGACACTCATTGCAAAACATGCAGAACACTCTCTCCACTTATGTCAGTAGTTGCTGAATTGCTTTAGCTTCTCCTCTTATACACCTGCACTGAATCAAAAAATATGGAGCTATCCTTTATTTTTCACTTGACTGAAAACTAAAATTCTTATTTATAGAACAGAAATATGACTGCTGCAAAGCAGTTTCTATAATTTTCAGTGGCTTGGCACAGGCATTTTTACTTAGGCAGTCAGTTGTCTGGTTTAGTTCAGAGGGGCCCAGCCTGGGAGGGGAAAATCCCTTGATAAAAGTTTACCATGCAATTGGGTGGCTGCAGCAGAAAAAGAATGACCTCTGTCTATGACAATGGATTCTGCATGAGCCCTCCCTCCCCTCTCGCCTCTTTTGCTATGACAGGTGGATCAAAAGAAAGTTATCCATATCCTCCAAGCCATGTGGATTTCTTTCTCCCCTTTCCTAAGAAAAGGTAGGATGAAGTTGGAAAAAATACCCTTATCAGTCCTGTACATTACAGCACAGTCACAAAACACATGTCAGTGGACTGAGGGGAATTCTGTATTAAACAGAAGAAGACACCAGAGACCTGGGGGTAAAGGTAAAGACCCAAGTGCACCAGCCTAAAATAAAACATGACAAAAAATGGGAAACCATCCACCAGGAAAGTGTACTGTTAGTGAGGACAGCAGACAGAGATGTCACTGGTTTTAAGTAGTATGAAAGCTGGAAAGTTTTACATCTGCTCCTGCAAAGTGATTTCTTTGGAGCTGTTTGAAGGAGGAGAGTGAAGGACTTTGGCAAGGGTGGTATGGAGGCTTCTCCCACATATATGAAAAAGGCACACAAAAACCACAAAGGTGCTGCTAAAATGCAAAATAGCAAACAGACTTGAGGCAGGTGCCACTCTCAGATTGCATGGGAATGACATTTGGCTGCTTACCAGGACTATGGGCCCTTACGCCACATGAACCCAAGCAGCCAGAGAGGTGTTTTGTTTAGGAGACAAGATATAGGGGTTTTTTTTAGGGTTTTGTTTCCTAAAGAGAAACTAATTTTTTCTTTACTGAGAACTATGTGCTGTTTAGCATCATCTCTCTGTATCATATATCATAAGATTTCCCTGTTATCCTTTGCTGTTGTTAAGGATTGGTTCCTGTTACTGTCACAAAACTGAAGGTCACACACTTCATCACTTCTGGTAGCTGACATCACCGAGATGTCTCCCCCACCTCTTCCTTCTTCATCACACTCTCCTCCCCCTCTACTTTCAATTCCCCATCTTCTCCCCCACACTGCCAGGCCAAGCATGCTCCCCATTCCTCTTTCCTCCGCTCCAGGCATTTTGGGTACTTGTCCTGCCCTTTGGACCTCAGGGACTCTGTGTTCCTCCCATGGCATACACAGTCTGCAGTAATCTTGCACAACATCACCTTCTCTGTAAACCAGAGATCTGCCATAGCATGCTAGTTGTGATTGCTAAAGGCTGGGAAACACATAGAATCCCTTGCACCAATCTATAGAAAAAGGTGAGATTAACTTTCTCAATACTCTCTCTTGCTGAAACTTCTTTTTTTACCACCTCTTCGGGAGTACTGGAATGTTTTCAACCTCTAACATATTTCTTTCTTTCCTTCTTACAGTGTCATGGAGATCTGCATATTCTTCCTTTGTGCTATGATATTTCTCCCAGGTAAAAGGCACATTTTTAATTATTAAAACTATTTTGATTGCTTGTGTCCTGCTATGTGATACTTTTTCATCCACTAAGAAGCTCATTCCTTAGTACTATTAATCACTTCCATTGCACAATCAAGGTCATGTAGCCCATGTGACATGTATTTAAATTGTGTGCAGGGACTCTATAAAATATATATAGTAAGTACTTCCTCTCTTCAACTTTATATCTTTACATTACACTTATTTTATGTTGCTCCTAAATTCTCAATTTAAATCTGTCTTTAAAATGTGTGTGTATCACCTCTGTGCATTATAGAGAAGAGTGGTACTAAACTAAAAACTGGCAGTCTGATATGGGACAACTGGAGTTTGAGGCAGCCACAGAGATCAATTTGTAGTCTTGTGCTCTGGAAGAACAGTCAAAACTTTGCACCAGGAGAGAGACTGTAGATCTTCTCCTTTTGAACACAGCAGAGATGTTTGTATCTTCTGGGACAGAGGGCTGCATTTCTTTTTCCAAGAAAACACAGTCCCCCTGGCCACTACTCATAATAATGGACACATGCACAGGAGAAAGCAGGAGAAAAATCATCCCTTGTGTAGTGCAGTTCATCCCTTCTTTGCATGAAGGCATAATTGTGTTTATTGACCATTTCTGTTAACAAGATCAGCAGCAGAACAGTTAAGTCTGACATTTACTCTGTCATTAAATTCTAAATTAATTACAGAACAGTTAAATCTGACATTTAATTTGTCATTAAACTTTAGATTAATTCTTCATAGAGATTGAAAGTGTTCACCTGCTTCTGACCTTCTGGTCATGCATTCCCTAGACACTCACCCTTACCATGCAGTGTGTACTTCACAGTTTCTTCAAAAATTTAATGTGTTGTAATTTTCTTAGGAGAATTAACTCAACTTTTTAAACAGAAATTGTGCATCTATCTTCTTTGTGGCAGAACCTCATTACACTCAGGATGCTGCAAGCAAGAATTGTTTGAACCTTTGGCCTGGAGATAAGTTTTGTAAAATATAGATGCTCATGACCTCTGTTTGTAGGCCTTTTTTGGAAAGTAAAATATAGGAAGAAAAATAAGAAATAGTTTTATGACCTGAACTCCTCATGACTAAATGAGTCAGTTTGAACTACTATGTGTCCTGTCATACCTAGTGGGATAATTTGTGTCTAAATGTTGGTGGTTTTATTTCCCCTGTTGTTAAGTGTTGGATACCTGAGTGCAACTTGATACTCTTTTGTAGCTGGTAGAAATCTTGATTTTTCTCTCTCTCTGTCTAAGGTATTGCTGCCAGTGTGCATCCGGTGAAGGCATTTCTCCATCACACTGTACACCTATCCTGCTGTTTTCCAAACTCTCAGGAAATTGACGTGAAGGATTTAATAATCTTTTGGCAAAAAGACAATAAAGTGGTGCATGAAGTATATCATGGCCAAGAAAAGCAAGAGAACCTTAGTCCTGAATATATAAATCGCACCAAGGTGGACATGGCCAAATGGACCTTGCAGTTGTTAAATGCAGAAGTTGAGGATGAGGGACACTATAAGTGTATTATTATGAAAAAAACAACTGAACAATCAAAAAGGGTCATACACCAATCTGAGTGGTCACTGCACATCATTGGTAAGTAATCTCTTCTGATTGCCATCTGGTCTGTGGGATTCTCCGTGATTTTGTTCAGCCCAGAAATATGGGTCCTGAAATTGTGCCTGTTCTGGAGCAAAATTTTTAAACATGAATAAGAGACTTGCTTCCTGCAGGTTTTATGGCTTTTAGGACTCTGGAAAATAAACTTGTTTATTTGCATCTGACAAACTACCTTCTATTAAAAGTAGCAGTAGTTATCCAACCTTATTAACACTGGTGGCAAATTAGAATTGAAACATGGCAAGATCTCTGCAAACACACAGCTATTTTATGATCATATAAATCACAGGGAAAATAAAGAAAAATACAGCCCACGTGTAGGAGCAGAAATTCATATATTCAGATAAAGGAAGGCAGAAAATACCTCTGAAGAAAATTATATACATATATTAGTGAGATTCCGCCTAATTTTTCTGCATCAGAGAATTTTTTGTAAACAGAGGAAAAGGCAGTTAGTCTTTTAACAGGGAGATGGAAGTGAGGCACCAATGTTCTCTTCACATTTTCTAATATTATTTTAATTCCTAATATATAATCCTAATGTTTCTCTATTTTAAATTATTCTGTTAGTAGCCTTCTCTATGCCTGTATTCTGTCTTCCACTGTGGTAGTGCTAATCATTAATAAAGCAGCTTCTAACTTGCACTGGAGTTTTCAGGCTTCAGCATACTGCTTTAAAAGAGAACAGGCCAAGTGTAACAGCAGCCAAAAACAGGGTACCAGGACAATTGACCCTATTTAGCTTTGTGCTACTAGCAAGTGTTCCCTTGTTCCACAGACAGAAAATGTAGATTGTTAATTTTGGTTCTCCCAGGATCTACTAGAGAAGCACTTTCAGTGGCATTTCGGAACTCAGAAACTCACAATGTGCACTCAGTATCAAGGCCCTTGGTTTAAGATGTGTAGCATCAAGTGCTCAACCAATTCAAACAGCTGAATCAGTTATCAGTTTACCCAAAATCTGAGCAACATGTTACAGACATCTCACTCTTAGGACTAAAAGTCTCCTACACCTTTTAAGGTTTAGGTTAAGAAGACGGTTTTAACAATGTGCTGTTGTCTTCCTTCCAAATTACTCTCTGTTCAAGAAACTCTCAAAGGAAGGAGCAGTATAAAACCATATTTTAAAGAAACTCAAGTCCTTCAAAATAATTAGATGGAAAATGCAAATACTGAAATGTACCTGTGCTTACATGCTGCTTTTTAATTAGAATCTCATATCATACGGGGAGGGATTTTTGTAGTTTGGCATGTCACACTTAAAATGGGCATAAGAAAACCCAAGGGCTGTACGAGAATGACAGGGCAGTCACACAAAGCTGCTTGGATCACTTGGTGACAAAGCATTCAGAAATAATGCAGTACCTTTGAATTCAATTTAAACATGTTATTTTTATGTATTACATTTGTACAATATATAGATAGCATGAAAGTGTGTCAAGGGAGGTTTAGGTTGGATAGCAGGAAAAGGTTTTTCACCCCATGGGTGGGAGGCCAGGCACTGGTAAGTTCCCCAGGGAAGTGGTCACAGCACCTGAGAGAGTTCAAGAACAGTTTAGCCAATGCTCTCAGGCACATGGGTGTGACTCCCTGGCCATCCTTTGTGGCACCAGGAGTTGGACTTGATGATCTTTGTGAGTCCCTTCTAACTCGAGAAATTCTAGGATTCTATATACATGTTAGATGTATTTCATACTGCCATGATAACTTATATAAAAACAGACTCAGATCCCTCTCCAGAAAAAAATGAAGGCTTCACAGTGGAAAATTTTGGCTCTTAAAAATGCAAGGTAGGGACCATGCCGACAAGCAGCTTAACTGGAAAATCTCCTATTGTGGCATGTCTGCAGTGCTTCCTCTGGATAGATCAATAAGGGAAGTAGGTAAGACTAGGGAAGCTGTTTCAAAATATGCACTACTCAGAGCATTGAGACCAAAATGATGTCACAAGAGAGACTTAGAGTTGCTCGTTATAAAGAGGATGTTGAAAAACTGAAAAGTGTGAAAAAAAGCTCTAGTAGAGTTATCTGAAGACTGGAAAAGATACAGTCAACTAGAAACATTAAAACAACAAGCTTACAACCTTATAACACAGAATAATCAGAAGAGTTTTGTTTCCAGAATGTGAGATCCTGAAATACATGTAAAATACTGCATATTAAAAAAAAAATTTCAAAGGCTAGTTAATTAATTCTGCAACAGTCGGTGTCTGGAAGGAAGGCAGATGGTCACTTAAGAAAATAGAATAAAAGCAAAGTGATTAGCCATTGAGAAAAATATTAAGGGCTTGATAGACTGCTGTCTCTTGAGTTATTTAACCTAATCCCAAAGTTTTTTGGAGGACACTATCTTTAATAAAAAAGACCTCCTGAAATGTGCTTTTCTGTTAACAAACATAAACCCCATATATGTAGCCCACACCCTGAATGCACCCAGCATCACTTTTCAGTAAATTGAGGTTCCAGAAACTATAAAAGAGAAGTGCAACCTGTATTCTACTATTTCCACTTGCTTACTGTCAATAAGATTGAAGCCCTTAAATCACTTGGATGTTGTGGCAAGTTTCATAGCCATGGATTACTTTCTTGCTATCCCTATAAAATACCAAGGAGAGAATAAATACTCCAGACTAGAAGTCTGACAGCAGTCAGCTAAGCAAGTTAGACCTTGAGCTTTTCTGAGGGACACCTTAACTAAATTTTGAGGTATAGAAAAGGGGGGGCTTTTTTTCATTTTGAATTCATACCCATCAACTCTCTTGGGGGGATTTAAGTGACTAAGCGAAATCCTATGCATTGTGTATTAGGATAGAGAAAATAAAAGCAAAATCATGTTTCTTCATTCATACATATTAACAGTCCTCTAGGGCAAGGATTAGATCCTTGTTCCAACACACTGAGTGTATGT
The DNA here is from genome assembly GCF_028551555.1 of Melozone crissalis. Lineage (NCBI taxonomy): Eukaryota > Metazoa > Chordata > Aves > Passeriformes > Passerellidae > Melozone > Melozone crissalis. The sequence goes on along the minus strand of NW_026535786.1, from coordinate 13,584,699 downwards.
GCAGAAGAGTGAGACTCACCCTCTCAAGACTCACATTTTCCTAAGAACCCTTTTCCCTTCTCCAATATTTCTGCATATTCTTTAGTCCTATTGGCCCTAAAAATTTGCAATCAAATCTTGAGTCTACTTCTCAGTATTTGTTTCTGACTTTTTGGGAGGTTCTTTGGGGTTTTTTTAACTTGCTATGTGCCAACTTAGTGGTCAGTACTATGTCAACATTCTCTCTTTCTCCTTTTCAATTATAGTCTGTTGTTTTTACTATAAACCTCTGACCAAACAAATCCTGGTTGAGTGTATCTAGATTAATTAAGAGAGGGTATTGGTTAAAAGCTTCTATTTGTCATTCATATTTTATGTTTAAATAGTTCTTCCCATTCCTGTTTCACTATTTCTTGCATGGGAAATTTGACTTTTTAAAGTAACAGGTGTGTTTTTCATTTATTGTGATGAGTGAATGACACAAAATAAAAAACCATTATGCTATAGTCAATTCCATCAGAAAAGCTAAGCTAAGGGAACCCTGCCACAAAGTGATGATGAATTATATGCTGCAAAATGTTTACTTACAATACTGACCGACACCAGGGATATTTCTACTTAAACAGCACTGCACTTTGAACTTACCCTATCTGGATTCTCTCAGATTATTTCTATTTTTACATTTCCCAGTTAGAAGTTTGTGGGTTTCCCCTTACCCATTCAGGATACCAAAGGTAGAGAACATTGTAGTCCCTTCCCATTTTCTGCTTAAGCCTTATTTGTGGGGCTTAAGGTTTCATTATTCTGAGGTATTAATATGTCTTAAAGAGGTGGGAGAGACAGAGGCCCATTGTCTGACTGATCAGACTTGCATCCTTGAAACACCCTGAGAACAAGAAGCAGCAAGTCTACATACACACCAAAAAAATGCCATACAAATCCCTTATTGGAATGCCCATTGTCTTCCTGAAGAAAAGTGTTTAGACTTGTTGCTGCCTGAAAATCTTAAATAACTTAAATATTAAATAACTGGCAGAGACTGTCACAAACGTGGTGTGGCTGGCTCATGATGCTCTGTCTTTGGTCTATTTCAGCCAACTATAGTCAACCTGAGATAGAACTGCACTCCGGGGAACTAAAGCCCAATGGATACTTGAACCTCACCTGTTCTTCCAGCGGAGGTTATCCAGAGCCCAAGGAGATGACTTGGCTGATTTCACATGAGAACATAACACTCAGCAGCCCTGCTCACATGAATGTCTCACAGGATGCTGTGACAAAGCTGTACAACGTTACCAGCAAGCTGAATATCCCAGTTCCTGCAGGGAGTCCCACTAATATCAGCTGCTTACTTCGCCTTCGGGAGCAGCTGGGAAGCCTTGTCTCAGTCCCACTGAGCATAGGTGAGTCTCCCTTTGGCCATTCCAATTTCTGCATGGGTAGGAGCAGGTAGTACTGCAGCACAGCTGATCACAGACAGCAGCAGGTTCAAGGCAGGGAATAAACTCTGAGTAGGACTAGGAGTTGATTAAAAGGGTTGTAGGTGCTCTATCCTATTCACCACTGAACTTCCTCTCTTTTCCACACGGGAAATCTTATTACAGCAAGGAGAGGGCACAGAGAAGGAATTGCTACACAATCCAGAACACAGCCCTGTTGATCCCCTCCCTGAAAGATGCTGCAGTAGCAACAAAGCAACCTAGGAGTCTGGATCAGGCAGCAACCAGTCTCTAGAGGTGACAGCTGTTGGGAGAGGTTGTCACTTCACAGAATCAGAGAACTGGTGAGGTTGGAAGGGGCATCTGGAGATAATCTAGTACAACCACTCTGCTCAAAGTAGGGTCAGTAAGTAGCACAGCACTTTATCCAGTTGAATTTTAAACACCTACCACGATAAAGACTCCACAAACTTCCAGAGTTTGACTACCCTGATATTAAAAAAGGAGTCTTTTCTGGTTTAAAATGCTTGAGCTGCTATTCTTAATCATTTCTTAGAAAGAGGCAGAAGGCTAAACAGAGGAGTTCCATGGACCATATTTGGTTCACAAACTGCCAAATAAACTGTGCTGAGTTTAACTGTAAAACCATGAAACTTGGACTAATATTAGAAGCATTCCTGGTGGTTTTCATAACATTTGGCAGAATTAAGTGCACATTCCAAAATGACTATTTGGGGATTTTTCATCTCTGAAATTGTGTCTTTTTTCAGACACCTCTTGCAAGAAGAAGCTGGGGACCTGAGTTCCATTATGACTTTACTGACGGATTATCTCAGGGTTCCACATGGCTGATCCTTTCTTTAAACTAAAGCAGTATTTTATTTATCTTCTGGACCAGGAAAACTTCTTTTCACATTTTTTTTGTTTATAAGCTATGGCACAAGAACATCAAAGCAAAGACAATTCCCATTTTGGTCATACGTTCCTTTGGCTTGCACCTCTCTTTTAGACAATGCTGAAGATGGAGAGCTGTGCTTCAATTAATAGGAATAAGGAGCCAAGAGGGAATGGTAGCATTGCAGGAAAGCCTACCAGGGCAGTATAAACATGCACCTTATTACTGCAGATGTAAAATAAATTTGCCACTTGGTCTGAAAAAGTTCCATAGTGAAGTTTCCTTAATATAAATTTAGCTAAAGGGTTAAGTTATCAACACCAGATATGGCAAACTGCCTCTGATGTCTTTGCATTCTAAGACTTTCAAATACTGTTAAAATACAATCCAGAAGCCTTCTAATGTTTGTTCAGCTCTGCACATTACTCATTAGTTTTGAAATGGTTATATTAACTATAATGCTGAATCTTCCTCTTTCCTCTTCAATTCTTCTCTCCTCTCTGGCTTTATGAAAATAGATACCTGACAAACAGTGATGGTGGGTAAGAAACCAGGAACTCTACACAAACATAAGTTTTGTTTGGCAATAACTGAAGCTCTATCAGCTGCTAACCCTGCCAACCAAAACCTCAAAAACACAAAAACCAGAAATAGAGGGAAAGTCCTTTGAATTCCCTGCTACTTTCACATCCCTTACAGCATTTCATTAGGCTTTGACCATCATTTCCAACAGACACCAAGTAGTAACATGTTCCAGGTTCTTCCAACTAGCATGGCAACACGGAGCAGCATTGGCACTGTAGCTGCCGCATAGGCTGTTGTACCAATTAAGTTGCTGATCTTTCACATGCTACTCAAACCTTAGAAAGAGTTATTTGCTTTGCTGCTGTTTAAGTGAGTAGTAAGACCAGGTAGTTTCACTAGTTATTGGAACTGGAAATAAAATAATGTGGATAGTGATTTATTGACACTAGCAAAGCAAAAAGGATGTCAAAGGCCTTGACCTAAATTTCTATTTCATGTAACTTTGGGATAGAGTGTTTAAAGTAATTGCCACCAAATTAAATCTTGGCTGTGTGTATCTTCTTTGTTTTCTTATTCAGAGATAAAAGAGAAAGAAATGGAGCAAGCAAAGATAAATTTCTTTGGCCCACTTATAGCTGCGGTTGTAGTGATCATTTCTGCACTTCTTCTGGGTTTTGTGATATTAAAGAAGAACAGAAATATCTTGTCTACCAACCAGAGTAAGTTACTATGTGTCATTCAGCTCTACCATCCCTCAGCTCACAGGCTTTACCCTTCGTAATCATCCCTCTACCTACTTTCAAGCTGCTGACAGAAAGTTAGGTTTCATGTTGGACTTAAGCCAAACTTCCCAGGACAATTTAGTTCCTGTAGCAACTTAGTCTATCCTGCAGTAAGTCAAAGCATCTTTCTCCTGTCTCATCCTGGAATCCACTTCTGCCCATTTTTGTCCTCTGTGAGACTGCCATGGCACCATCTTACCACCTTTTCCAGTAGTTTCATCCTGCTTTTTTTCTGGATTTGGGATAGATTTGGCTCCTAAAGTCATTGAACTATATAAATCTTTCTTTCCTATCACTACTATAAGAAAGGTGGAGTTGGGGCAGGGATGAGATGAACTTACATGAAGTTCACAGAAGGATCTCTGTCATCACAGAGTTGAACCTTGCTCCACCACAAGCTGCCCACACACTGGGCTAAAAGAATCATCTTGTACTGGGAACAGAACTTGATCTTGGCATTTCATTTCTCTATTTTATTCCGAGACTAATTCTCAGCAGTTCAGGGTTTATTCAGCATTGAATCATGTTGACATCAAAATCTATTTTCCTTATAGCAAGAGGGAAATGCATCCCTCAGTCAGTCCTGTTTCCCTATACAGTTAAGGGTCCTGAGCCCCACCTTGCTCTTTTCTGAAATTCTAAGATAACTGGACATTTACTATCAACTCCTTTACCCGCTCCTATTTTTCACATGTCTGTAAATCACATATTGATCTATTCTAGGTGTCAGTCTAGCAGTCTAGAAGCTATCCAGATTGAAACTGAGGCCATCAGCCAGACTGCTGACTGGGAACCGCCTCTGCACCCAGCAAAGCATGAGGTCCCGTGTTTATAGAGGTTCTGCCAGAACAAGAATCCTCCCCAGAAGCCCTACAGAACAACATGCCACACTTTTGTGTGATGGATGAAACCTACTGCCCAGTGTTCTCTGTTTTTATTGTTGCTCCAGAATGGTAGTAAATGGTAGTAAATATGATGCTCTGCCTGTCTGCATGACTACCTTTTTGTTGTATCTTTTAATATGCACTGTGACAATGTAAAATCCTGAGAGTCAATGGAGAAAGCAGAGCTGTATGGGTCACAGAATGTCTCAGAAATAGAAAGAGTTAAGCCACAATCTGTGATTCATAACCATCACTGCAAACACAGAGCCAAGCTATTACCCATAAATCATAGAATCATAGAACCATAGAATGACTTGGGTTGGAAGGGACCTTGAAGCTCATCTAGTTTCAAGCCTCCTGCCTGACCATGAGCCATAAATGCTTTTGGCAGAGCGACTGTGTAACTTCCTTGTAAAGCTTCACATCAGGAAGAGGAACTTCGAGGCACATCCCCACTTTCTGAGAAAAGTCATGGAATTCCTATCAAGCATTTGAATCTAGAAATAACCTAAAGGAAATACTTGCTTTAAACATAATTTGTGATTAACGTATTTTTTTTTTAATATATATATCATCCAAGCTTAATACACCCAGACAGTTAGTACCTCCACACTTTGTTCCTCTGTATTCTGACTGAGAGTTGTAACAGTTGTTCAGGTGGATGCAGGGATAGAAAATGACAGCATGAGGTATCACATGTGTGTATATCTAAGCATACAAAATTAGGCTGAGCAGATAATGAAAAAATATTACATAAGTAATGTTCCTTTTTTGTTGACTATGTTCTTAATTTTGCTTCAGACCTTGATGATAGAGCAATTCATATACTGGGGTATATTCAGCCATAGGAAGGAGTTTTATCCTTCAGAAAAGATCCTTTGTTTCGCTCAAAATGTGTCAGTTCTCCCATCTTGAATGATCTCTGCACTTTATATTCTTCAACAGTACTGACATCTCTCCAGAGGAAGAATGCAGCAGAACTGAGACAAAATTCTTCTGAGATCTTGATTGTGTTTGTAGGTCTGACACTTTCAGAAAGAGCAGGGACATTAGCATCATATTCTTAAGACAAATTTCAGCTCAGAGTTGCAGTCTGGGGACATAAATTTTCTACAGTTGTTGGGTAGAAATATTCTTTTCTATTAAACGATGAGAGTTGCTAGATTTCACCTCAATTTTTACTCCATTTTCAAGTATGTCAGAGAAATGCCTGTCCTTTTGAGTTAGCTAAACTATTTGGGAGTCAGTTTATTAAGCTATTACACTAACATTCAAAATATTTTCATTCAGATTAATATCATTCAAATGTTATTAAAAGGTAAAGGTTTTAATTTTTTGTAAAAATTTGTACTTTCTAGCAAACTTATTTAATGATGGATTAAAACATATGTCTTTTTCTGTGTTGCTGTTTTTATTCTCCTTCCATTAAAGCATCTTGTTAGGGAATACCAACATTTGGTGATCTCAGGGAGGAAACATTTCCAGAATTACTTCTTGGAAGCAAATGAATCAAAAAGTTATTGCTGCAATGACTGAGACTGACAAGTGGAGGCTTCATATGTTCATTCGTACATACCTACATATGATATGTACATCAGCAACTGTAACTAGTGGAAAAGGCAACATGGTGGGTTAGGTTTATCCTTTGACAACTCCCTTCCATCCTTAATTTGTTCCTAATTGGTGAAGTTGTTTGTTTTCTCCCTTGCCATCCCTCTACTTTAGGCTGCCAACCTCTTTCTATTAACTGCTCAATTTCTCTACCTCCTCTATTCTTTCCCTTAAATCAAGTCTAATTCCTTCCTGAGGTAAAGATTTAAGGGGAAAAAAGCAGATGGGCTTCAGGGAAAATCTTAATTTGTCTCTGTGCATTGAAACATTATTCCTCTGCACCAGCAGGTGTAATGAGCACAGTAGCAAGGCACAGGAAAAGCATGGCTGATATGCTGGCATTTGTCCTCCATACAAATGCATTCACATTTCCAGGCTATCTCCTCACATATTTCATTTCTTTCTTTGACAGCTTTCAGTCAGTGACTCCATCAATGTGGCAAGCACATGAAAGAGTGTACATCCAATATGTACCACAGCATGGAACATCTTCACTCACAAACACCATCCCTTTATTTTTAGGCAGAACATTATGAATTTCAGAAAACAAAGAAATGTTAACAAAGAAATGGCAAAGATGCATTAAATTTGCATCCAATGCTCTAATGTAAAATTCTTTATCAGACTCAGAGTTGTGATAGATTGCTTCAAGTTAACTGATTACCAGCACTAAATCACCCAATAGTTGAGATTGGAATGGATCTAGAAAGTGTATCCAGCTCAACCCTCCTGCTTGAGCAGGGTCACCTGGAGCAAGTTGTCCAGGTCTATGTCCGGACAGTTTGTGAATATCTCCAAAGAGGAAGACTCCACAGCATATCTGGGCAGGGTTCAGCCTTCACAGTAAAAAGGATTTCCTTCTGAAAGGTGTTCAGAGAGAACCTCCTGTGTTTCAGTTTGTGCCTATTGCCTTTGGACTGTCACTGGGAACCACTGGAAAGAGTCTGGCTCAGTCTCTTTTGCACCCTTCCTTCAGGGATTTATACACACTCATTCGATCTCAGGCTTCTTTTCTCCAGGCTGAGCAGCCCCAATGTACTCAGCCTGGGCTCATACGAGAGATGCTCCAGCCCTTAAATCATCCTTGTAGTCCTTCACTGGACTCTCTCCAGTATGTCCACGTCTCTCACATACTGGGAAGCCCAGAACTGGACGCAGGATTCCTGATGGCGCCTCACTGGTGCTGATTAGAGGGGCAGTACCACGTGCCTCATCCTGCTGGCAGCGCTTTCCCTGAGGCAGCCCAGGCACTGTTGGCCGCCTTTGCCACGAGGGCGCACTGCTGCCTCATCTTCAGCTTGTCCACCAGCCCATCCCTGTCCTTTTCGGCTCGGCTGCTTTCCCGATGGATTGCCCCAGCCTGTACCTGTGCATTTTGGGGGCTATTCCTCCCACGCTGCAGGACTTTGGATTTCCTTAGATTTTTTTTCGGAGGTTTCTCTCTGCTCATTTCCCCAGCCTCTTGAGACCCCTCTGGATGGCCACACAATTGTCTGGGCTCCACTCCTCCAAGTCTTTTGTTTAAACTTGGTGAGTGTACACGTGCTCCCAGCATAGAGGTCATTAGCAAAGGTTGTTAGCAAAGAGGAAAGTCAGTTTTACTGAAAATTCCTAAATGCCAGCCAGTGCTACTGCAACAAGCAATATTTCCCTATCGTTAACAAGTGATGGAACAGTGGAACGTTGCATTTCCAGAATATTCTACAGTTACTTCTGAGGAGATCAATATTAAAAAAGCACCATACAGCAAGTAGGCCTTAGGGCACTTTTTCCTCTTTCAGGTGAATTATTTGCTATTGGAGTGCTATTACACTCAACCAGAAAAATACAATAATTCTATTAAAGAAATCTATCTATGTTTTGGTTTCAAATTATCTTTCTTCCTCCTTTCCAAACTCAGAAGGCAAAAAGCAAAATTTTATATATATATATATATATATATATATATATATATATATATATATATATATAAGCAAAATGCTTCTCTACACTGGAATGCCAGGCTGTCATAAATTCATAACTAATTTCTCCTTGGTTTTCAATCTTCTGCACTAAGAGGATCATAATGCTGGGACCAGGAAGGATTTAAGCAACACATGTTTTCTGATTTCAGGATGGACTGCCAGAAGGTTTTCAAGACAAAAACTACAGTTAGACAGAAAAGCTGGTGAAAGCTCTGAAAGATGGGAAATGGATGTGGACTGAGAAAGTGTAAGGACATGAGTGATACACCAGGCTGGCTTGCAACAGGAAGTGCAATGCATCAAGTGCCGAGCAGCTTCACAGACTCCAGGAAAGCTAGGCAAGGCTTGCCACTAGCAAAGAAAGATTCTGCACAGAGGTCCAGAAATTCAGTATATTCTTACAGACATTAACATGTCATACCTCCTCACATACTTGTGAATTTGAGCTTGCAGACATGCAAGCTCAAATTATCCTCCATTTGGTATGTTCTTGATATTGAGATCAGCATATCTTTCATCCATTGCTTTTGTTAATCTCTTAAAACAAAACAAAAAACAAAAACAACCTCATGAAAATAATAAAAAATTATCGCCAGCCATGTGCTTCTAATAAACAGTACTTACTATTTCAGAAGGGCATAGACGTAGGAAAAAATTGAAACAATGAGTTGAGAGTAGCTCAGATTGCAGTGCACAGCTGATGCACCATGTATGTTGCCTGCCCTCTTCTGAAACACGCATTTGATTTAACTTGTACAGGTTTTAAAATGGGACTATGACATAGAAGCAACAGAGAGATCTTACTTCTTTACCTTACACTGTTAAATGCACTACCATACCCAGAAACATGTCTTATTTTCTAAAAAGTTAAAATATTAGAATTGGAGAAGTGAAAAAAGATGGTTAAGTCTCTAGAAAGCATGTTTACAATGTGGAATTTGTGAAGTTCAACCTATGCAAGTGATGAAGAAAATGGAGAAAGTACCTGATTAATCTGTCTGGTGCAAAAACACTTTAAATGATTGATCAAATAAGGAAAGTGTGAAAGATCATTCCTACTCAGTGACTCTTACTGGGGAGTCCAGAGCTGGACACAGTACTACACGTGTGGCCTCACCAGTGCTGAGTGGGGGAAGGATACCCCTCCTAACCCAGTCCAGGAGGGGTATCTTTGTCACTTTGTACAGCTTGGGGTCCACCAGAACTATTTCTCCAAAGCTGCTTTCCAGCTTGTCATCTGCCAGCATGTGCTGCTGCATGGAAAGGAGACAAAGAAGTGAAGATGAAAGAGTCAGAATAATCAGGTTTCTTGAACGTTTATGGAACATCCAGAATATATTACAATTGTACTGTGGAATAGAAAGGGACTAATTTAACAAGATATGAGGGAGAAAACAAATTATGACACCTAGCAAGAGATTCTGTGTGGAAAGAAAAACCGACACAAAGCCAAGGAAAGAAAAAAAAGATGCTCAGTATCCTATTCCTTTATCACTAGATAGTTTCTTGAAAGAATTATGAGAACCACAGCTTCTATTTCTCAAGTTGCCTATGGCAACAGAGCATATTGTGAACAAGGTAGAAGCCTTTCCTAGTAGATCAGACATCCAGAAGCAGAAGATCTTAAAACTACAAGATCTTCTTTCTTCAGAGACTTTTCTTTCTGTGCCTGAAATAATATGCAAGACCTGCTGTCCAGTCAACTGTTTGGAGAGTGACACAGCTGAGGCTGCATTGGATTGGATTGGATTGGATTGGATTGGATTGGATTGGATTGGATTGAATTGGATTGGATTAGCTGAAACTGGCAGAATTATGCTGAGGGATAACAACAAGTCACATGGCCAGTCATCTTTGTCCGGCTGTATTGGAAAAGATGATTTAAAATAATGAACCCCTTAGTAACAACTTATTCCTTCATCTGCTTTAATTCAATCAGGGTTAAAGCTTATACTTAAAAGGCAAAGTTATTGCTAAAGAACTTTGAAATCATGGCAAAGCAGGCTAGAAGTGTTAAAGAGTGAAAACTATTTTGCAGACCTAAGCCTTTATAGAAATTCAATTAGACTTTTAAGAAGGTGGTTTTTTGGTTTTTTTAATCGGGTCAGTAGTTAAGTCCCTCAATATTATGTATGCACCCAGAGCAGAAAGTGTATAAAAACAACTCAGTACAGGAACATAGAAGTTTTATCAATGAAAATACAGAAATGCTTGATCAGCATAGCACACAGAAACATCAAACCCCAGCTTCCCCTAAAGAGATGCAAAGCAGCTGTTTGATCCCAGAACACAGAGTTAGGAACCATGGCATCTACTTATCTTCTCGTATCAGTTTTACGACTGCTAAGCTTCCTGTCACTGGCAAAGGGTGAGTGGAAGTCTGGATTCAAGGGAATCCACATCCCTGACACAGAGACATTTCAGTGCTGACTGTATCTGCCCGCTCTAAAGCCAGCACAAACACCTGCAGTGGCAGTGCACCACAGAGGGAAAACATTGTTATGTCTTATGATGACGGTGCCCAGTCAGGCCATTGGGCTTGGGTCTTTATTTCGCCTTTCCCCTCTTTTTTCCTTCCAGCAGCCCCCACACACCCCGAGTAGGCCTGGCGGCCCGCCCCCTCCCCCCAGACTCCTTGTAGCAAGGAGCACGGCTTGAACTGACATCACGGGACCCTTTGGGTTCCACTTCAATTTCACTTGAATTCCACATCGATTTTATTCCTTAAAAGCCGAGGCTGCGGCGCCGGCACCGCGGGCTGGGGCGCGAGGTCCCCCTGCCGGCTCCGGAGGCCGCTCCCTCAGCCTGGCGGCCCCGGGGCCGTGCGGGGGCTGTGAGGGGCTGAGAGGGGCTGTGAGGGGACTGTGCAGGACTGTGAGATGGCTATCAGGGGGATGTGGGGGGGGGGGGGGGGGTTGTGAGGAACTGTGAGGGGTCTGTGAGGGGATTGTGCAGGACTGTGAGATGGCTGTGAGGGGGTTGTGAGGGGCTGTGAGGGAACTGTGCAGGACTGTGAGATGGCTGTCAGGGGTCTGTGGGGGGGCTGTGAGGGACTGTGCAGGACTGTGAGATGGCTATCAGGCGCTGGTGGGGGGGGTGAGGAACTGTGAGGGGTCTGTGTGAGGCTGTGAGGGGCTGTGAGGTGTTGCGCGGGGCTGTGAGAGATTGTGAGGGGGCTGAGAGGCTGTGAGGGGCTGAGACGCTGTGAGGAGCTCTGCGGTGTTGTGCGGGGGCTGCCGTCAGGGCGTGCTGAGGGAGAGCTGTAGGGTCACAGTGCCAAGGGCTGGAAGCAACGCCAGGAAGCTCCAGTCCCCCTCATTCTCCCAAAGGAGTCAGCGATGAGGCTGGACTGGGCTGCCCAGGGCTGTGTCGTGCCAGGTTCTGTAAATAGAAACATGGAATCACAGAATCAATAAGGTTGGAAAAGCCCTCCCAGATCACCGAGTCCAACCTTTGACCGAATACCACTATGTCAACCAGACCAGAGCACTATGTGCCACAATCAGTCCTTCCTTAAACACCTCCAGGGACAGTGACTCCGCCACATCCCTGGGCAGGCCATTCCAATGTTTAAATCACCCTTTTTGGGAAGAAATTCCTCCTGATGTCCAACCTAAACCAGTCCTGGTACAGCTTAAGACTTCATCCTCTCCTGTCAGTAGTTGCCTGGGAGAAGAGGCCAACACCACATATGGCTACAACCTCCTTTCAAGCAGTTGCAGATAGCAGTAAGGTCTCCCCTGAGACCCCTTTTTTCCAACTAAACACCCTCTGCTCCCTTAGCCACTTCTCATAGGACTTACTTGCCTGATCCTTCCACAGATTTTCACACTTCTCTGCACTCAAGGATAGAAATGGAATACCCTTCCACAAGTACTTGTTTGCTCTGCTGCTTGAGTGTCATAAAGAAAAATTTTTACCTCGCACCAGGCCTGAGCTGCTCTTCTTTCAGTTTCTGGCTGCCATGTCTGATCCTCTCACCATGCATCACTGCAAACAACCTGGCTCCACCTTCTCAATAACCTCCTTGTGGTCGTTGGAAAGCTGTGATTTGGTATTTCTTCTCCAGCGCAAACAGAGAGAGCTTCCTTGGCCTCTTCTCACAGTGCAAGTGCTCCAGTCCCATCACCACCAAACTTGCACTAATTTATCTGTGTTTTTCTTGCATTAAGGAACCCAGGAGTGGACAGGCTATTCTAGAGGTGGTCTAAGAAGTGCTGAACAAAAAGCATTAGCATCTTTCCCATCACACAATCTACTGACAATGCTGCTGTCAATACAGCCCTAGCAGACATCAGCCTTGTTTGCTGCCACTCTTTTGTCATGAGCTACAGAGACAGAAGTCATCTCACCAGCATCTTCCCCTTTCCACCTTTTCTCCAGAGCAGCGACAGCATTTTGGGACATGAGGTATCGAGAGCCTATGCATTCCCTCTGCTGGTGTTTAATGTTGCATTGCAGTTTGCTTGTCACTTCCCCTCCACTCAGGCCTGCCTCATGATCAATCCCACAAGTCTAGCCCACTCTCAACAAATTCTTTGCAATTTGCTCCATTCTCATTCTGGGAAATTTTCATGTGAAGCTAGAAGAAAATACAGGGAAAAGGAGAATTATTCATGTGAACAGAACTCTGAGGCAGTCAAGGGAAAGATGATTTGGGACAAGAAGATTGAGGTTTAGAAAAGAGGGGAAATTAATTATAAGGTGTGTTTGAAAGTCTAAAGCTATTCAGACAACTGAATGCAAGAGGAAAAATTGAATTCATGCAGACAAATGAGAATATGGATGATAGCCCTTTGGAGACAGGGACAGAGTCTCTAAGGAGAGAAGTTTCTATTTAATAAAACTTGCAAACCATGCGGGTGAAAATTGCAGCTGATAGAAAGCAGTTGTCCTCTCAGAGAAATCATTAAGAATTCTAAGTATATACTTAAAAGGGAAATTATAAAAAAAAGTATTTGTAAAACCTTGGAAAAAAATCTAGCCAAAGCATTTAATTTCAATAGAGACAGTATAGTACAATCCAAACAAAATTGGGAACAGAATGAGAACATATAAATATTTTTTAAATCCTTTTAAATGTTTAATTATTCCCCCCCCCCCAACTTACAAAGACAATTTTTTGCAAATTGTTTTCAGCATTTCCAAGAGGAAATTTAAAAATCTGTTGAAAGTTTCTGTTCTAATACCAGAGGCATCCTGCACTGAATTTCATCTGACCTAAAGAGAAGTACTTGGAGGCTGATTTAGCAGTGAATAAAGAGACCTGATAATTTTGCTTATCAAACACAAGTCATTAGACATGTATCAATATAAGTATTGTGGATGGATTTTAAGCTCCATTGTGCTGTACAACTCCATTGTACATACACTTCTCCATCAACTGTTTCCTAAATATTTTATTGGTGTTAATAAGTACAATTTCAGGAACAAGTAACAATATGAAAAAAAAGTAATACCAGTAAAAGAAGGAATGTCAGGCTATAAAAGACAATGTCTGCCAAAAAATCTCCATCAGACAGAACAGTGAGAAGCCAAGAGATTGTAGTACCAATCCTTTCAGTTTACATTAACACTCCGTACTTCTGAGACATGGTAATCCATTCCTTTACATGCCCCTGACAATTCCCAAGCATTTAAGTGAGTTGAATATGAACCCTAAGGGGAAGGCTCCAGGATCACAGTTATTACACACCTGCAGTGGCTCCCCCATGCAATGCAGAATGGTGCTGACAAAAGTGTTAAGCTGGGTAGGGGTGCCACAAGGACATTTTGCAAAGTATTCTTTGTCACATTTCTTCTTGAGTTTAACACCTTAAGGTGTAAGATAGCATTATCATGTCCTCACATGAGAACACAGTGTTACAGTGCACAAGCAAAGGAGATGAAGGAAGATGTCCTGTGGTTATGGATTTTTAGCAGCCAATTTTTTGCTTGCTCTGGACATTTTAGGAGGTAAGCTGTGGAGCTCATTGGACTTAAGACTTGGAAATGTTGCCATAATTATTTATTGGACTTATATAAAAATGTCACTTATCTGTTATTGATCTTCTCTGAGACACTTTGTCTACTTTCCTGCTCTGGCTATACAAGCAATATTAATGGAAGTTTTTGCCTTGATAAGATTTGAAAAACACTCAAAACCCCTACTCCTTTTTCACCTCTTTCTCCCTCTCACATGTGCAGGAAAGAGGAAAAAAAAAGAAAGAAAAAAAAAGAGTGTCCCATCCATCTAGTGATGGCAGCATCTCTGCATGTTCCAAGAATACACAATATTCTGGAAGAAAGCCATCCTTATCACTTGGGTTGCTGCAATTGATACCTTGATTGTAGTAGGAGCATCTTTTTTCTAATTTTAGCTATAAATATCTGAATAATTTGAGGTAAAATAACAATCTCTGTGCTGTACTTGCCAGCTCTTAGGTCTGGGCCCCTTGTGGGTGGACAAAACATTATCTGAAAGGCAAATTGCACAAGAAGCTCAAAAATATATGCAGGAAAATCATGGAGAGAAGTATTACTCCTGATTCAAGTGAACTCCTTAAAAAGCCTCTAACAAGTCTGTTAACAAATACAGTATATTGGACAGCAGGCAACTGCAATGAGTCTTTGCCTTTTTCTCTTCCAGGTGCTGTAAATACAACCAAATTGTTTGTGTGAAAAGATGAGGAAGACAGCAGATCAACACAGGCTTCTGAGCATTAGTTAGGCAAACCTAGATTTTGGTGCATCAGGACCTTCGAAGTAGATCAGTGAGGGAAAAAAAATTCTTTTGTGTACGATTGCAATGCTGCTCTTCAGCATTCAGTGGGAGGATGCACTGCTTTGATTTTAAGCAAGTAGTCCATGGTAGAAATGCAGTTTCAGGAAGAAGTGAGCAAGATTTCACACATAATGGAGAACACAGGTTGTTCTGACCTGTGTGCCCAGTCCCCCTGGTTAAAAATGCCTGTTATGAAGAGGAGCAAACTGGCTCTATTCCTCCTTCTGAGAGCAGGGAGCAGCTGATGTGATTAAGCAGGTGAGTGATAGAGCCACTCTTGACTAATCTGAAGATCTGTGAGAAGAGGTAAAATTGTGAACTAGAAAATATAACTACCTGAATTAGAAAATATAGCGGGCCCTGGAAACAATCTTGTATGAACTATGCTGGCTGGGAATTAGAAGGAGCATCACAGGCTCATCTTTCTGGTAGGTACACATAGACCTGTAAAAGGAGGTGAGCTTACTTGTGTCTATTGCATATTTGGAAATGTGGCTGTTCTGTCCTTTTTTACACATGAAAGAGTAAAGATGTTCAAAGCTTCGTTCTGTTCAGCAGTTTCTACAGCAGAATGCTAGGTACAATGCTAGCAAAAGAGAGGTGGTTGTCCTGTTGGTCATCCAGCATGATGTAAAATTAAACAAGGGGAGAATTTTTTTAAGCGAAGTAAAATTTCTCAATTCGTAAACTAAAGAAGGAATCTGCCACTTTAAGTCATAAGAAAAAGAATTGCAGGCTCATCCTCTACAATGTCCCTGATAAGAGTGAAAACCAAGTCACTGGTTGTCCTGGGGTGACTTTATGATGCTTGCATCCCCATTTGTCTGTTTAGCCCAGAAATAAGTTTTGCACCTTTAAGACTAGTTCTGAGAACAAAAGAGGGGAGAGAAGAAGTGCAGAGTTTGTTATCAAGTACTGCACTTCCTCCCCCGCATCCTTCTCCCAAATTGTGTTGTCTGCAGCACAGACAGACAGCAAGAGAGAGCTCTCCTTTATTTTTAGTTTGTTTTTAGCTAGCTGAGGCAGAGAAGTTCCCTGGACTGTAGATTTTTTTCTTTTTCTTAGAACTATTTAAACCTGCTCTAGACTGAAAACCCAAAAAAGCACCAGAAGCTCACACCTGTGGCCCACTGGGCCAGGCCTGGGCCATGGCATTCCCCGGCACTGGATGAACTGATAAGAGACTGAGCAAGCCGAGCTACAGCCCATGAAGGAGACTGGCTGAGTTTGTCATCCCTTCAGAGTGGCAAGAGGTTTTATTGTTTAATATTGTTCAATTTTTTGTGCTAGTGAATTCTTTGCCTGTTAAATAAACAGGGGTTTTTTTCCACTTTTCTCCAAGGAAATATTTTCCCAAACCAGTTGAGAGAGGAGCCATTTAAGTTTGCTTTCTAGAAGAACCCCTTTGGAGGTTTCCTTCCAAATTTGCTCTAAACCAGGATACTGATGCTGTGGACCTCAGCTACAGTAACGCATTCCAAGACTGAGCTGCAATGGATTCTCAGAGACAAGGAAATGCACCTGGGAGATTATTAACTTCAGCGAGGGAGCCATGTCAAGGCTCTAGTTCTCTGAGTGTCACATTTATTCTGTGCAGGACCAACTCACTACTGAAATACCTGAGAAGGACCACAGCAATTTTTAACATTTCCTACAGTGAAATTGGTCAAATGAAGTTAGAAGAATGGCTGAATAGTTGAAAATTCCAAGAAGCATATTTCCTGCCTTTGAAAGTAGATGGGAAAAAATAAAACGGCTGTTTTCATTAGCTACAATCTGATTTATAATCTGGCATAAATGAAACATTTCAGCATTAAGGAAAGCCTGGAACTGAAACAATGGAGCTAAGCGGTTCCAAGGAAAAGCTGAGAAAACACTAACTTTGAAACACTGAAACTGAGAAAAAGCTAACTGAGAGAAGGCATCAGTGAAGGTCCTGGTATCTTGTAGCACTGAGGTTTATGTCAGGGCAGATACAGAAATTGGCATTGGAGTTATCTAGACATTTAGGTGCTCTATTTGTCAGCATCATTATAATATACTAGCATTTTCCAAGAGAAGTACACAAGTACTGTCACACTGCGAGAGAACTGAAGCACAGAGTTAAGTAATTTGGCCAACGTCATTCAGGAAAGTTGTGAAAAAGCAAGGTACAGAGTCTGATCTCCTGAGAATCACTAATCCACAAGGCCATTCTTCCTTATTGAGCCAACTGTTCAACAACTGATCTCAGTCAGTGCAGACCACTTTTCCAAGAGGAAATTGACATTCTGGGCTTTGCTTGAACTGGGTTAGGAAAGGATGTGGTTGTTTCTGAGTGGCAGTAGGATAACAAGCATATTTAGAACCTGGGCAGGCTTTGATCTGCATGGGAAAAAGAGCACAGTGGAGGAAACAAGTCAAGTCAGAGGCTTGCAAGTACCAGTTTGACAAATGTGAACTAAAGGAAGAATTGGTTTATTGGTTTGATTACCCCATATTTTCGTCAGAATATGCTTTTGCACTATCTAAAGCAAATATCCCGGCTTGTCATTCATCCAAGTGAATACACTTAATCTTCTATTAATAATTTTGTTTCTTAAACCAGCCATTGGCATTTCCGTGACTTCTGAATCCTAAAATATTGTACATGTGCAATCAGTACACAGTAGTGTTAATAGACTTTTCCATAACAATCTCTTTATAGTTGCTCACTTCCTAGATACCCAAGGAAATGCATCACATCTGCGATACTGTGCAGAGATAGCTAATGGGAAGTTCCAGGAAGCTGGCAGCAGGCAGTAGGGATCAACCTCCATACCTGATCAGGAATTTTTGAGCTTTACCATGCTGGGGACCATATAGCAATAGACACATTTCCTTGCAAATGATTTCATTTCTCATTTGCAGTCCACCGAGAACAAACTTTCTTGTGTGGTTATCTATGTGACTAATTGATACCTCCAGTAATTCCAGCCTCTGTTAAAAAAAAAAAAAAAAGGAAAAAAAGAAAGCCCTCAAAAAAGAAAGCCTTCATGTTATCATCTCCTCATCTTACTTGGTCAGGCCTCATACTCAGGATACCTGCATCAGCACCTTTTTTTCTGTGCTGGTCTTGCTGACCTGTACCTTTTGACAGCTATTGATAAAAAGCTGGTTACCACCAGGTGATGATATGTTTGTTACTGAGAAGCAGTGAGGAGTGTCTGTGAAGAGTTTTGCAGTGCTTTTGAACACAGAGCCTCTTAAAACTGGCTATGGTTTTTCTGAAGTAATACTGTTTATTAGGAAAAGCCAATTCTTTTAAATCAGCCCTGCTGGTGAGAAAGTGCAGCTTTTTATTAATTGATTCAGTAAAATCTGGGGAAGAAATTATGTGGTTAAGCTATCTGTATTTAATATTTCCAAAATTAGGCATTCTTCAACAGGAATACCCTTTGGTTTCCAACATTTATGTCTTAAAAAATTTAAAATATTCAGAAATTCAGATGGAAAAAGTGGTTTTCAAAATCAATGTAACAATATTTCAAATCTTCCCTATTATTTTTTCCCCACAGAATTTCCACTCACTATTTTTGGAAAGCTTAGGGTCTGTGTGGAACTTCAGGAAGAAGCGATACTTCAAAATCAGACCGTCACAGAATTCAAAACTGCTTCAGACTCCTCTGTAAACTGCCTACCCAGATACTGCAAATCAGGCACTCCTCTAAAGTGGTCCTTACTAGGGTCTTTGCCAATAACTTTGCCTGTTCTCTGAACATCTGCTTGAGTTTAGTGTGGTTCGTTTAAACTCACAGACATTTGGCAACATGAAACCAAGGGCATGAATTCCATCATGCCCTTTCCTGTAGATCACTTTGGTACTCAAGGTGTTATTCAGACTTTGTAGATCAAAGAAACAACTACTTCATATTTCACTTCCAGGATCTACAGTAGTGTAAGAACAATTTGGTCTATCTTCAGTACTGTGCTATTTCTTGTTTCAGTCCTCATTGATGAGGGCAAGTGAAGAGATTTGTAAGCACTTGAAAGTATAAATGAAATCTGAACTTGGAGCACTGATGTTTAGTAGAAACATGGACAAAACATACCTAGCACTGCTGTTGTCAAGCTCTGTATCCATAAAATAATTTCTTTGATACTGATGGCATCATTACCCCAATGTGTGTGTCCCAGGTGGAGAGTTGATACTTGGGGCTCAGGCACAAAATCAGAGCCTGCAGGAAGGCTAAGATTTCAGCAACAGTGCTGCTGCTTTGTCTAAAGGTGTGTATTTCAGTATGTGTGCCCTTACAAAGGTGGGCAGAGTAGAGGTAGAAGTATCTTTTCATCCATTAGAAGACAAAACTAAGTGTTGAGTATCTCATCTTTAAAATGGGAATAATAATAATAATAATAATAATAGTAGTAGTAGTAGTAGTAGTAGTAGTAGTAGTAGTAGTAGTAGTAGTAGTAGTAGTATTTCATTACCTGCGTAGGTGTCTTCCCTTTGGTAAATCACAGTACAAAGTAATCTTTTGATAGTCTTTTGGCTATAGGAAGTGTTAGCCCGCTCATAAACACACTACTAAAAGTTATTTGGCCCTTTTAAAAATTAAATCTTTGATGTTGTAAAAGCAAGGTCCACAGAGAAAGGCACAGTCCCTGCTTTTGCCAGCCCTTACTTTCTGATTGCGTGACTTGACCTCAACTCTCTGTACATTAGTGTTCCTGATTGTTAGATAAGGTAATGGTCCCCAGAGTTACAAAAACGCTTTAGCATCCCTAGACAAAAGGAAAGGTACTGTGGAAGCACAAAGAACTGTTTACATGAGTTAAAAAATAACTTTTAACCTTTGATCTTGAAGATCTATTTCATGTGTGCACCATATGCTCAAAGGCCTGACAGCTTCAGCTTCACCTTTTTTCTGTGGATGCACTCTTTGACTTCACAGCCCTTATGCTTTTAGCTTGATGGCATCCAAGATGTTTCTTAGCAATCATATTCTGCCAGCAACACGCATTCTTTGCTCCTCAGGATCTGGGAAATTTGCTTCATTCCTCTTTTCCACACTGCTCTTTGGAGAAGTTAACCTCTGAAGAAACCCAAGCAAACAAACAGAAATCCCACAAGCATAAGGGATTTGCAGCATGTTGAAAACCCATAGGGGTGGAAAAACAACTCCGTAGTTGTCAGCTGAACCTGATCCAAACAATCTGATCAAAGACGATAACTCGACTTTGTTTTGTGCAAAAAGATCTTTGTTTATACATCGGGTGCACACCAAGGGGAAACCATTAGCAACATTGAAGTTGCTGGCCTGGAATGAAAAATGTGGTGGCTAGAAGAGAGGAGCAGCAGCCTGCAGAAGAGATTCAATTTTTGCAGGGCTTCTGGTGACAAAGGAAATGTTATGGAATGTGTAAGGTTTATTTCAGGGCAGATCTTTTTTTAACTGATACCTTGCCTCTAATATTTGATTTGAAGAATGTTGTGTGTCTGTGAAAGGGGCAGGAATAGAAACAGGCACGGCCATGAACACCTTACTTATATGATGACTATCCTGAAAGAGTTAAGAATGAAACTGCTTGCCCAGGCAAGCAAGGGTCACAAAGAGAATGTTAACATAGGGAAGGCAGAAAACAAGACAGCAGCCTTGCAGTGAAAACTGTGATCTAAGAATGATCTTGCAGGAGCAGGAGAGGAAAAGGCAGATTCTTTCCCTTCTCTCCTAATATCTGCTGTTCCTGTCCAGCAGTCAACTAGAAATAACATCACTCAGGAGTGTCTCACTGGGGACTTGATTTCACAGCATGGTGCATCCAGGCCTCCTCTCCACCCCTCCTTCCCTGGTTCCAGGCTGCCTATGCAGCCATCCCCACTTGTACTAAAGGTCCAGTTTAGAAGGCAGCATACTACCCCTGTAGACTAGAAACAAATGCTGAGGGAGGGAGTAAATGAACAGTCCAAATGTCGTTCAGCTGTCTCCTAGGTTCTAAAATCAACCAGTTCTAATCCTCCCTGAAAGCCAAAACAGTCCTGAAGGAGGCATTGAAATGGCAATTTGTTTTTTTATCTTTTGTTTTTTCCAACCCAGTCATGATTTTTCAAACCTCTACTATAACATACCTCAGCTGCCTCATTTCCAAGCTGAACAGCATATTTTATCTCTGCCTGTATGTAAGCTATTCCAGTTCATTGAAAATCCTAATTCTTTTGTACCTCTTCTAGTTTCAGTACATCCTGTTTTCAGTGGGAAAGACCAGAGCTGAGGACAGCATTCAGGATGTGGACGTGACAGTCTTTTAATCTTCACATGACATCTCCTAGCCTACCACATTCAACAAGAAGCTGAAAGGTAAACAGCTGGTAGCTGAGATGCAAGCAGTTGTAATCACTGTAAGTCCTCTTGGACTGCATAAGTACTTCTAAAAACCACAAGTAAAATAAATAAAACCAACTACCATTAAAATAAAAATAAGAAAAAAGCCAATGCAAATTACAACATTTTTGCTATCACCCAAAACAAACCAGCAGTAGAAAAATAAGTTTGAAAAATGTTACTAACACCAAGCTACAGTGCCAAGTGTTGTCTCCTGTCTTACAAGATGATGGATGACGGGTTTAATTCAAACTCCAAGCAAAATAATTGAATTCTGGGAAAAGTTAAAAAATTAATAACTACAATATTTTCTGAGGGCTAAAAGTGCTACTTGAAAAGCAAACAACTCAAAGCAAGCGTAAAGACTAAAAGAGAAAGAAAACAGTGAAAGCAGTAAGTGAGACAACTACTGATGGAGGACTATGCAATAATCAACATAAAGAATAAGGTAGAATACTAATAATTTGACTCTGGAACACTTGGAATAGTTTTGGGAAACCTCAAGGAATAGAGGGATCCTTTCGGGCCACTTTCTACAGGTATTTCTCCTGGTTCTGGCAGATTCCCTTTCCCTCCTATCCAGCCTCTTTAGTCATGATGATACTAATGTTTGTGGGTCTGTATAGGAGACAGGACCAGATTCAACACAGACATATTTTTAATTTTGACTCTTTAATCAGATCTATTCCCCAACTTCCTGTCCACCTCCACAGTCAACCACACCAAACAAAGAGGGATAAATGAGTGTTTGGGTACCTGAGGGAGGCAAACAGGAATCCCTTAACCTTGTGGCTCTGCTTAGGAGGATTTTCTTGGAGCCATAGCTTCAGATTCAACCAGGTGATAAAGATTCTTATAGATACTCAGATACTTAGATTAGTATCTAAGTATCTATATGAATATTTATGTTGGAGCTTATGTTAGGCTCTTTCTTTTTGATAAAAATCCAGAACTATTGGGGTTAGGTCCTTTTGTTTTATTTCAACAGTAACTTAGTTACTGAATCAGCCACCAGGCAGAGGTGTGGGTGTGCCTATGGAATCAGTCAGGTAAAGTGGCCAGTCACTGACAGATAATGATGTAAACAAGATTGTACCAAGATTTGTTACAGACAATCAGACCAAGTCACAGCTAGTAAGGTGAAAAGGTTTACAAATACCCAGCACTAAAAGCCTGTGGAATAAATCAATGCCCAGCAGGACAGAGAATATTTGTTTGTGGAGTTCCTCATTCTTGTAAGTATCTGCAACTTATTTCTGCAATACTGGATGAGGATATTAATTCAAGTGAGTTGATTGCTATGCACAAAGGAGAGGCAATACTTAAACAAGTGTGGTTTTGCAGCAAGGAGCTTTCTGAGAAGCAAAATGCTTCCTTAGTCAAGGCATCTTGTCATGGGAACTATTAAGACTGATGTATAAAAAGAATGTAGTGGGACATACAGCTAAACATGATTACCTCTTCTTCTGTTGCTCTTCAAACACAAATGTCAATATTGACCAAAACATGAGTATTTAAAAGCCAGCCAGAAGTTTCTTATTGTCTATAAAATCTTGAAGACTCACTCTACCCAAGAAGGACATTCTAAAGCATGGTAAGTGTGGGAAGGGGTACGAAAAGAGTAGGTACAACACAATAGCAACATTTTCAATTACTTTTTATCCTTTAAAAAAGAAACACAATTTACTTTTTAATCTACATTTTAGAGATCATATCATCCCATTAGCAACTATGACACAGATGACAAAAGGAGATTAATTATTTCCTTTTTTTAATGAGTAGATTTATTCAGTAATGGCTGAATAGCATGTGTGACCATTTCACAGGAAAGCAGAGGTGGTTAATGAGAGCTTCATTAAGACTGATGATCAAACCATACTGTAATGAAAGCATAAATTCAGGCTGGATATTATAAAGACAGGAGTATTGTGAACACATCGTTTGACTTCCTCTCTAATAGAGACTGTTTGATTTGGTATTAATGCCCTAACTACTAAAAATTCCCCAGTTTTTAATAGAAAATATTTTCCATGAGTAATTGTTGGTAATTGTTCTGACAACTATTTGTCAGGAACATTACCAAATTTACTTAATTCAAGTCTGAATTTGCATAAATTCAGATTCCAATAATTGTCTCTTGCTGGACTAGGTGTCTGGGTGTAAATGCAGGCAAATGGGTGTCTCTCCATATCTGAGGAGTTGAGAACTTACCCATCTCTTTCTGCCTAGCAAACAGAAAAGGTTATTTACTTTTTTCTTTTTAGTACCAGAAAATTGACTTTGATGTTGAAACTGAACTCTATTTACCACTTTGCCCACCACCATGTTGGTACTGAATGGCTGTGATAAATTCACACCTCCATCTTCCTTTTCATAAACGAAACAAATCTGTCTCTTTCAAATTTTCACTGAGGCTTTTTCCCCCCCAGTCTTTCATCATTCTTATGTCCTTTTTCTTGCTCATCTCCAGTTTTAAGGCCATCTGTCTTAAAGGAAGAACACTTGCACTTGATACAGCATTCCATCTGTTGCCACAGTAGTGCAAATCAGAGGCAGAAGATCCTTAGTTTACAAATTAACACTTTTCTGGGAAGCATTGTTTGGGTGAACCTGATGTTCATCTACATGTCCATTGAGATGTCCAAGTGCTTTCTTTGCAGTTGAGGCCTAAGGCTTAGTGAATACACGCACAAATGTCAATGTGTGTGAATTTCTTATTATCTCACTTCTCACTCAACATCAGCTAAAGTGGTTAGATTGTTGTGAATGGGTAGAAGTGCAGAGGGAAGACTGATGGCATTTTGTGTGAATCTAAAAAGATATGGAGAACTACATTCATACTGGTTTTAAGATTTTTTTTTCATTCAAATTTTAAGGTGTCCCGGATGAAGTATCTTGTTTAGGAGCAAATATTGCCACATGCTGACTCTTTATTCACAGAGAACCTTCAGAGGGCCATTCAGATCTTTTGATGGGGCCTTATACTTTGAATCACCTCCTATTATTTGTTATACAGAAAGTACTCTAAAGGATCTGCTTTACATTACTGCTCACTCCACCAGTTCTTCATGTCTATTGTTATTAGATAACAATAGGAGACAGTAACTAATTTGTCAAAAGGCAGATCCCTGTGATTTATGTAGAACAGTGCATTAGTATTCAGTCTTTACTAGATTAAAAACTTTGACTTGCAAAGATTGTAGAGAAAAATAGCTATTAACTTCCATCATCAAGAATAATTAACCATGACAGCAGCTGAACTTAAGATTCATCTCAGTTAATGTTTGTCAAGGCAGATAATACCTGAACTGACCAAAATCAAACACAAAACCCACATCCAGCCAATCTATCAAAATCTGCTCACATTTGCAATCACATGAAACAGAACTGACTGTTTGAATAAATCACATTTTAAGATTATAGTTAGTGTGTGAGCTAATTAAGATTCTTTTGTTCTTAGAGGGCTGTTTATTATTCAAAGTGCAAGTTCTCTGGGAATGCTAGAATTTTGGGGCAGATAGTATGTGCAACTCAAAAATGGAATAGAAATTGCAGGAGAAAGAAAGGAGCTGGGAGAGGAACTCAAAAAAGCAAGCACATGTACATATGGCCAGAAATCTGGCTGAAATGCAGCACTTCTGTGACTCATTCTCTTGACAGAAGAGCAGCAGAATAAGAATGATGGCAGCTAAGGAGCTGTGGGAAACGTGAGAGAAGATCAAGAGGCTTCCCAAAAGTAAATGAGCACTTATGGTTCAGTTTTCACCTTGAAAATTTTCAGTATGTACACATAGGTGCTCCAAAAGCCCTTCTAAATATAGAAAGGGAAAACACTCCTGAAACTTCAAAAGGTCTTCTGATTTCAATGTTTTTCTGATTTTTGTGTTTGATTTTAATCCTATAGTATAAGTTTTGCTTGGATTGTCTGTGCTGAAGAGATGTTTGGAAGCCTCCTCTGAAGTCTGATCTGATGGTTTTCCATCCCAACATTTCACTAACTGCAGACTAATACAAAGGGAATAACATTTACAGACCTGCAGACTTAATAATCACTATTGCCTCAGGCTGATGTGCTGCTTTTGTGCTTCAGCCTAAGGTAAAAAGGACAGGGCAACATGTGCAAGTTTTTGCCATAGCTGACCTGAACCAAACGATGGAAATACAGAGAAGAAATATGGATGTGAAAATAAAGGAAGACAGTGGCTCACATCTGGAAAGTTTTCTTTGCAATCATAAAATGTGGACATGAAACTGTTATTCTATCCAGGACTAGCTCCTGAAGCACAAGATGACTGTCTTGAGGGAAAACAGCCAGTTTACTAAGCTGCCCCAAGTAGGCCAAGTGGGATCTGTAGATCAAACCAACTCAGGGACTGGGTAACAAACAAAGGCACTGCAATAGTTATAAATAATATCTTTAGCAGAAAATTCCTTGCCAAAGAATTATAACAGAATAGGATTTTAAGAGGAGTGTGATTGGCTGTGTTTAATAGAGGGCCAATGTTCTCTGTGTGCTTCTGCTTTGATATTCAGCAAATACCTTGGAGATTTTGTTTTGGTTTTTCATACTCCCCAGGACAGGATATTCCAGGGTAGGGTTGCTCAACAAATAACTGCTCAAATGATATTGCTTGGGCTGCTTGCATCTGCCAGAGTAACCCTGCCCAACTGCGCAGATCCTTTTAAAAATCTAAGGAGGGAGAAGAAACATTTAAGGATAACCAAATAAGAAGTCCTGTGCCCGAAAAAAGGAATACAAGAATAAAGAAGATGAAGAGGGGAAAGGAGTGAAAGATAATGAGAATGGGCATCACGAGCTACTTCCAGATCTGTACACGAGTAGTGCAGACCCTCTCCAAGAAAGTAGAACATTTCAAAATTAGTTTGGAGGTGGTCCTGGAAAATGAACATGCAGAACAATTTGGCAGTGACAGCAGGGGGGATGGACTGGATGTGAACTTATTGGGTCTCTTCCATCTCCAGTTTCTATGAAAACAGTCACCATTCTTTAGCAATATGATAAATATTTAAAAAAATCATAGATACAAACTAAATAAAACATATTAAATAACAAGTGCAGCCAATTTAATCATGACTTTTCAACTTTTTAAACCAAGACAGCAGGGAGGAAGAAGGAACAGGCTTGAGATTTTTAGTCCTCTTTGTTTAAGGCTAATTCACATAGGACACACCTTCATGAGACTTGTTCAATAACATTTGTGGAGCTGGGCTAGAGTTGTTGTTGGATTGTTCTCAGTCCACAGGGCTGCTGGTTTTATCCAATGCACACTGGGTGCTGTCTCTCTCTAGCACCTTTTAATTCAGATTTTGCCTTGTTTATGCTTCACTCCTAGCTGGACCAGTAGATTTCATTTTGGGTAGTGCAATACCAGTCTAATCCTTAAGCATTTCGTAACCAAAATCTGATTCCTTTCTTCATTCCTGCACTGCCTAAAACAATATAAACTACCCTTCAAGAGCAAGTCTCCTCCTCTGTAAGGAATCCATGTGTTGCAGATACACAAACTTCATGTTCCTCAGCAGGGGGAGAAAAATTTTTGGCTTAAAAAACATAGAACTCATTATTTGAGCACGTGGTGTGTCCACAAAGTCTAGCTGCAGCAAGGGGACTTGTGTTCCATGGGACAGCCACTAGACAGTGATATAGCCACATCTACACAACCAAAGCACACCCCTCTAACAGCCCCAGCCTCTCTCCAGCATTTCCTTCACAACCCAGCGTCTCAAGTTTTCTCTGAACCCCTATAAAAACTCATCTTGCATGTTTCTTCTGAGTACTCGGCATTCAGTCTCAGCAGAGAAGAAGGCTTTAACCATCCCTTTTCTCCTGTACATGCTGAAGCTGAAGAACATTCTAAGGCAGAGGGAGACAGGGATAAGCCTTGCCTGTGGTGCTCAGTTTGTACAACAGAAAGAAGACCTCAGCCTTCTGGGCTGTCAGTCTCCAAACTATCAGTCTAGCTTTTTTTTTTTTTTTTGCAATTAAAGTAGTTTAAGAAGTTGAGCCAGACATTGTCATTCTCCTGGTTGCATAGTTCCCTGAACATATGTTCCAGAACAAGACAATGGAGAACCTGGTTCAGGCCTCATTTTATAATTCTCTTCAGCATGCCAGGCCTTGGGGTAAAGACTCAACCATGAGTATTTTGGTTCAGATTTGGGCTTCAGGTTCCCAGCAACTGGCTCAAGGTGCTTATATCCACATCCATTGTATGAGGTACATCTCTGATAAATGCCAGCTGCTTCACTTCTGCCTCAGAAAGCTTTGTCAGAAGGAACAATAAATTTTCTTGTTATCCCATTTAACTTTGCACCTTGGCATCTAGCTTTTATATGTCCTCTCC
This sequence comes from Melozone crissalis, assembly GCF_028551555.1. Taxonomy (NCBI): domain Eukaryota; kingdom Metazoa; phylum Chordata; class Aves; order Passeriformes; family Passerellidae; genus Melozone; species Melozone crissalis. The sequence continues at coordinate 13,557,151 of NW_026535786.1, read as the reverse complement.
GATTCTTTATTCTTTCCCAGCCACATGCACACCCTGGATAAGGGACACAGGTAAACTGGAAGAGGCTAACTTACAAGAACAGGAAGCCTGTCCTAGCACCAGTTCATACTCCTGACAAGGACTAGGTGAATCAAGTAGTGGCTTTCCAAGCGCTTTTGCAGTGCTGGCTGACTTGAGAGACTTGACCGGAGAGCTGCAAGAGTTCTGTTTGGGAGGTGGCCAACATTTTTGTCCAGATGATGGGAAGAGTTGCCCCTCTAAAGAGTTTCTGCAGGAAAATGCCTCTGTGGGAATAGTTTGTCCTTCACAGCTAGGGACAACCGATGAACAAAATGCCTGTATGCAATGAAGAACCTTCAGTACTTTGTCTTACAAGCTGTCACTTACCCTACTCATGTCAACACAGGACCTCACCACTCCCCTCACCTTTGTGAGACTCCACCACCTCATGGCATCTGCACATTTCCTACTCTGGCTACTCACTAGGAAATTAACTTGGAATAGAGAAAACCATTCACAGAGCTGGTGTAAGATCTCTGTGCAATGCCACCCAGCAGAGCCATTATTCCTGACCAGGAATCATCAGAGACATCATCAAGAGAATCATCAGCCAGCATAACTTGCCCAACAGTGTTCTAAAAGACAGTCCATGAGACCCTATCTGCCTTAGTTCTGCTCAATATATACATCAGCCCTTGTCAGGCCCAGCTGATTACAGATGCTACTCCAATCAATCTCTTCCAAGAGCCCTTTCCAGCAGCTGCCATCCTCTCTCCCAGTCTGCTTTGGGCTGAGTTGCTACTGCATCTGGGCATCTGATGAGATGCAGCTGAAAACCATAACAGCCTTTCAATCAAACAAAATTCTTACAAGAGGAAAGTAGCTGTTTCTGAGCATCCTTCTGTGTTTCTGAGCTCTCTCTCCCTCTTCTGTGAGACTCCTTTGGTAGCTCCCTGAAGAATCTGCCCACTGACACCGCAGGTGTCTTTCCATCACAAGGGACCTGCTGCAACTTGGGCAGACTGGCCTGACAGTGAAGCCTTTGATCCTTTGAGACCTAACCCTGAAGGCCACAGTGCAGTAGAGGTGACCACACTGTCGTGGAAGGCAGAGAAACCGCTGGCTTCCATGCCACCTCAAATTTTCTCTCCTTTATCCTTATGTCTGATATTCCATCTCAGCCCTTCCCAGCTCTTCCTTCTTTCACAGTTTGTGATATTTTTGGGAAATATTCAAAGGGAGGCTTGACTTGTAGTTTCAAAGGCACTAAGGTTCAGTAGTTCTGTGTATTCTTTTTCCTTTTGCTTTCACATGTGCCTCTTAAGTAGAAATTATTCTCAGTATTTGTTGGTTTCCTCCTTTCATGGGCATTGTATCACTGAGCTGCTGATGCTGTTCAGTCTTGCAATAGAGAAGGAAATAAATTAATATTTGGATTTTACTTGTTATTTTTATGCTGTATTTTATGTGTTTGTTGTATATGACAAAGGCAGAGAGAAGCTGCGATTAAGGACTCCAAAATCAGGTCACTAGCGAAAATGGCTTGGGTCCAGAGTCTCTACTAAAAATGTCAGCTTCATCTGAAAAGGGCAATAGAGTCAAACCCACAATTACTGTCATTAGTACAGGACACAGAATCTTAGTATTTCCCTGGTGTAAGTAGCTTACTCTTTCTTTCTCCTCCCATCTAATTCAAAATAAAATAAAGCCATGTGAATCAGAATGAAAGATAGTGTGGGTTTGAAAAGGGCAGCATAGGTAATTCTTCCTCTGGAATGCTTTGTGGTGAACTGTTTAGGCTATTTCCTTGCTAACTGAGAGATGTGGTTTCAAATCTGCTTAGAAATTGAAAGAACTGAGCCTTCTACATCCTGGTTGGGCTCCCCAAAACACTGGGATCCGAGGGTGCCCTGATAAAGCACATTCTGGTATGATCTGCTTGAACTCTGTAGGTGAGAAAGAGGAAGAAAGTGCTGCACTGGCTTAAACACAAGAGCTCTGAATGGATGTCATCCTGCCACCTTGCCTTGTGTTGTTGTGTCCTAGAAGCCAAAGACATGTCCAGCAAGGTCAAAGACTGTCCCAGTGGGCTTGTCCTGCTGCCTCTTCCTCATCTGGTTTTTATTGCTGGAAACATGTTGGAAAAAGGCATCACAATGTGATGAAGCCACAGATAATGGGGAGCTACAACTAATATTGAGATAAATTTAAAAATAGAACTTTGTGTTATATTGTTTTCTATTTGATACAACCATGCATGAAGTACTGGGCCACAAAATCTCCTGTGGCATAAATGGTATGGCTGGCTATGTGGGGCAGTGCAGCAATGAATATAGCAGTAGCTGATTTACAGATTCTGTGGAAGAAGTTTGGAGTTTGCCATTTTAAAGGTTTTCTTTCATCTTTTTTTGTCTCTGCCCCACAACTACATGATTACTTAAAATAACCAACTTCCTGTTCTTCTCAGGTTTCTTCACAAGAGAACAGTTTTTAAAAAAAGTTCCGTTTCATTGCCATGCTACAGCATGGCCCTGAGGAGCCCGAGTCCAAATACTTGGTGTACTGTTTCTTCAAACAAGATTTTATTTTGATTTAGTATTTGAAACATTAACACTTTTGACTGCTGCAGGGAAGTCTTAAGTTTTCTTGGGGCTGCAAATCAAAGTTTAGTACAACATTAGAAGAGAATTCTCTGAATCTGTAGACTTTGTATCTGGAACCATCTGCAGTTAAGCATGATTAAGAATTAAGAACACTATTCTTTCCCCTTTGGTATCAATAATTGTCTTTTTTAAATTTGAAAAGTATTTCCTGGCATTTTATTATGGTTGTGCAATTATACTGTATTAACTATCAAAAGGATGATGATCTATTTCTTAAAAAGTTAGTGTACTGCAGTAGAAATAGGAAAACTGATTATTTAGCAAAATTAGCTGTATCCTAATACATTAAATACTATTTGAGTAAGTAAGTGACTTCAGGTCTGTGGATAATTCTGTAGTAATACATAGACTACAATTTTACTAAAGTTATATCTCATGGATCTCCTTCAGAAATAAAGGTCTCTATCACCTCTTCAAGGTAAAAATACAACACACTGTAAATACATTCTAAGTGTCACTCTCAGCAATATATTGCAACTCTATCAACATTTTTGCTGTTATTATTTGGCAAAGGAAAACTGTATGCTCAGGACAGATCCAAACATCTGAGTTTGGGCTGGCTGTAGAATGGCACCAGAATCTGTGTATAGAGCTACGTGCTAATTTTCCTTTTAAAAAATCATCTTATGAGGTCAAGAGTTTTCAAATACAAACTGTGTAATGATCCCAAAAGACTGTTGCTCTCAAACGGTGTTGAAAGATTTTTGGACTAAAGAAGCTTTATAATAATGTAAGCGCTACCATATAATAATGAAAACATTTTGTTCTCTGCATTTCAATTTTTAAGATCCAAATCAACTGGTGGGTATAGCAGCTCTGTAGCAGTAAAAATCTGCAAAACCAAACCAAAATTTAACTGTACAGAGCAAGATGAGGATTTTCATCTTCAAGAAATTCAGGTCCCTGGTGGCTACTCTTTGAGCTTCAGGTACCAGGGAGAAGCATAAATCCGGAGGTCAGACCTTTTCGTTGAGAGCTGGAAGACCCTAGTCTTGAAAAGAAAACTGAGCAAGCAATGATTTTTTTTTTTTTCTTCCCCCACAGTAGCATCCTGCTGCAGGGTTAAGTACCCGTGCGCCAACCTGCCGGGTGCCGCTGCACGGGGAACCGCAGGGTCAGCGCCCCGAAGCCTGGCAGCAGGGCGGCTCACGGGCAGGTATCCGGCTGCCCTGCGCCTCCGGGGCGGTACGCGCGCTGCCTGCCCGGGGCCGCCGCTACCTGCGGGGCAGCGCGGGGCGGCGCGGAGCGAGGAGCGCCCGGGCGGGTCCCCGCTGTGGCCGCCGCCGCCCGCCCCGCCTTGCGTGGCCGTGGGAGCGGGCCCGGGCGCCGGAGGCGGCGGGGAGGGCTGGGACGGGGCCCTGGCCAGGGGTTTCTCTCTCCCCCACCCCCTCCTCTCCTCGCCGCCGGTTCCCGTGAGGCTGCAAGTGCCTCCGCGGCAGCTGGGGGGCCGGCGGGGGATGCTGCTGCCGCCGCCCTGCCCAGCGCCGGAGTGAGGGCAGGAGCTGGTGGCGGCAGGAGCAGCCCCGGCGGCGGGACGAGGTGAGCGGGGCACGGGGCAGGTGGGTGCGCGCCCGGGGTGGGAGCCTGGGATGGGGCCGGGGCGGGCAGCGCTCCCGCCGGGAGCAGCCCGCCCGCGCTGGGGGCACACGGGGGAGCGACGGACGGGGACAGCCCGCGGGGTCTGACGGGCGGGGAGCGCTGCGCTGCGCCGGGTCTGGCTTTGGGGTGCAGAAACCTGGAGAAGCAGAGCCCCTGGCCAGGCGGGGTGCGGAGCGAGCCGAGGGCGACAGGGAGCCGGGGGCACTTCAGGCTGAGCCCGGCCGGCCATGCCAGGTGCAGACGTAATTCCACGGAGGGACCCCTCCGCCTCCCCTCCCCAAATCTTGGGCAGGGTGGTTTCTGATACATGTAGGATCAGGCAAAAGGAGAAATTTCCGTAGAGCTCTGAGGTGTTTTCTCTGGCTCAAGTTATCTAGGAATAATATTGAGGGGAAGAAGAACAGTAATTCATAACAAAACTTTAAAGAGCAACAAGTTGTTTTACTGAAATCACACGCGCTGGGAAAAAAAATCACCTCACTGATCCTGATAGAAAGTGGCTTAATGGCAGTATCTTGAAAACTGATTTATACCACAATTATGAGTTTCTGAAGCCTTAGCACTATTCAAACAAATTTCACCATATATATGAAGAAAGTTTTTGAGAAGTCCTGAAACTGCCCTTAAAATCTCTTCATTTTTACTTATGTAGATATAGTATATGATAAAGTTATTTTCTCAATTTTTTTATCTATTTTCTTATTTGTTCCCTTTCTACTGTTTTTTTTTTTCCCTACTTTAAACAGGTGGTCCATTTTGCACCTCCCTCTTGCTCCCTCTCAGGCTCTGCTCCCCAAAACCACTTCTGTGTGTCTTTCTGTGCAGTCATGGTGCAAACTAGATAACCTTGTTGGACACTCTGGGCTGGATTCAGAGGAGCAGAGGAGAGGGCTGATAGCCCTACATCTCCCAGCCATGGCCAGCACAGTTCTCCTGTTTGCTCATGTATCATGGAGGAGAGTGACTTTGCAGGCTTTTCCTGATTTCCCCTTTTGAGTAGCGTCTCTATCACAGCTGGGACTTTTTTGCCTCCTACTCGAGTTTCACCACCCGGTGTAAACTCAGAGAGGATGTGCTGGGAGGGACAAGGTCAAGGGAGTATCAGTGAGGCGTTGCTAAGGCTATTTTCCAGGCACTGTGGTGCCCCTGAAAGTGCTTATGCTAATTGTGGAAATTAGAGCCCTCAACTCCTGTACTTGATTTAGTCTGAAGCTGGGCAGTTGTGCACTTTTTTCACTTACTGTTCTGCGCTTTACCCCTCACCACGCTGCAGGACTAAGCTCTCTTTGCAACGAGAAATAGAAGTTTCAGCCCCAATAACAAAATCTGTTTCTGTGCTCTGTGCATTCACTGGGGTCTGCCCATTGCTTCCTGTGTTGTGAAGACCGAATTCTTACATCTTTTCTAGATGTGAGAGTGGAAAAATTAGTTGGATGATTATTAGGAATATGTTTAACTGAGCAGTGGTGATGGCTGTTCAGATTAAATACTATTCCAAAATCTAGTTTGCATTCAATTGATGTAATTGAAGTTGTTGAAATGTAATTATTTTTAAAGAGGATTGATTATGGCAGGTTAGTGACTAGAAACCATACAAAGCATCTCAAAGTAATTTCTTTTGTTCTAGGACATGACAAGGCTGATGCTTGGAGACATCTATAAAATTATTGGGGTGATCCTGACTCTGTGCCCAAGTGTGTGTCAAATCTCATTACAGTATTTGACACCAGATTGTCCTACCCTTAACTTTTCAGAGAGGTCAGTGATGGAGTGGGTGACAGCAGGCAAAATTTTGACGTCATTCTCAAAATGTCAATAGAGCAATATTGGCAGAAAAGGTTGAACAGCTACCTCCTATGTTAAACTTTATGGCTTAGTGGAAGAATTCAGATCCCAGGTCTGTCAGCCTGACACTCTTTCTACCATTCTCAAACCTCAATACTTTGTTGGTATTTGATAAGATTATTAGGATTATCTTCTGAATTATGAGCAAAAATGTCGAGTGAGACAGGGGGACCTTTTCAGTTAATTCTCATTCCTTCTGTATGTTGGTTGCAAGCTGCTGCATCTATTGTTGGTTGCAAACAACCTCTTCTGCATAAATTGACAGCCTTCCTCAGTCACTTATTAACTGCAAGAGTGCAGAATTCTTTGCCTGCACTAATTTGTGCCAACAATTTTGAGAACATTATTAACACCAAGTCGACTGAGGGAGGACATTGACAGAGAGGTGGTAACTTTAGTACCAAAGTCTTCTTTGCTCGTGTTTCAAGGCTAATTTTGTGTAAGCACATTTTTTTTGTTGTTGTTCAGCTGAGAAAGTTAGGTGAGATGAACGGCCCAGCTCAAAAAACAAGAGATTATAATCTCTTCATGCCTACATTAAATGATGGTGAAGGCAACACAATCTAGTGACTCAGTTGTAACAACCATTCCAGAACCTGTTCTGGGCTTGGACACTGACCTCAGGCAAACATTTTCTCTCAGTTTTCTGGTTTGGAAAAAGTGAGGATAAGAACTGTACCTCACAGGATCTTATTAGAAATACCTTAGTTAGAAACAGGGGTTTCTAAAGCACACTGGAATTTCCATACAAAAAATTTTGCAGTGTTTTATGGTAAGATTGACATATGAGAACAGGCAAAGCAGAGCGGTTCAAAGTATCTGATCCTTTTTCCCTCCATTTTCAGGACAATTCAACTGACTGTTGTGGTGCATAGGGTTGTTGACCACTTCTCTTATCTGCAGCCTTCATGTGGTCCTTGTAACTAGAACCCTTGTGTCCGAAACCAGCTTTACTGATCTAAATCCATTTTGGAGTTGGAGGGAAAACTTTATGCTACTGAACTTTTAATTTTTATTTATTAATAGTTAATTTGGGGCACTTGGGGCTGGAACGTTAACCTGCCTCTGCCTCCATGGCCTGGAATAGAGAGTACTTGGCGTTGAATACTTTGGTGGATGAGATACAGAACACCTGAGTGAGTGTCTGAAATGGATAAAGCAGTTAATAAGTGCCTGGGTTGTGATTTTTGATTCTTGAAAAATACCGGGGGAAAGGAAGTTAAACCCAGCTGTGACATTGCAGATGTAAATATGCAATATTCTCTTGAGCAGAAAGTGAGGGCCATTGTGCTGTGTCCTCAGTTTGGAGAGAGATTTGAACAAATGCTCCTCTGGAGCTGTCAGAATACAAATACTTGTGGTTGATGGTGGCACTGCGTGTGTTACAGTGACCACTCCAACACAGTGCACAGGAGTGGGAATCTGCAGTGACACATGCAAAGAGAAGAAAAGGAAGACAGAGAAAAGAAAGAAGGATGAGGAAGGGAAACGAGACAGGAGGCAAGGGTGGCAATGATCCTAGCAGCAAAAGGAACATTTTCCAGTAAGCAGTTCTGAATGTGATGTAAAAAATAACAACTGAAAGTTTTATTTTACTACACAGAGCCCAAATTCTTCCTTTGATCTCTGTACAAGCTTCCTTTTGGCATCTGTGGGAGATCAGGGGAGAGTGAGGAGTCTTGAATTTATGGTGCAGCCTGTAGCCAGTCATGAAATGGAATTTAGTCCTCTCAAAAAATTATTACATAGCTGTGAGTCAGCCAGAAGGTACACTCAGGTTCTGAAATAAATGATAAAAGTCAGTCAACACAAAGACATCTCACAACCAAAATAGTAGGTAAGTTATGTGAACACTCTGATTGTTGCAGCTAAACTGTTGGCATCTGTTTAAAAAAGTTATCTTGGTGTCTATGCTAGTATCTACAGGAATTCCTTGATGGACTTTTTTTCAGTAATAGTTTGCACAAATACACTATTTTTGAGACTTGTAAGAGTATTCAGCATCTAAAGCCAGATATTTCATCTTAATAAGTTAGAAACACATTAAATGGTCTCTCATGAGTAACAATAAATTCACTAAAACACTTCCTTAAATTATGGAATGTGTTTAGTAATTTTTCCTAATTAAACTTTCTACTTGAAAATAGCAATTGGAAGCTTTAAAAGATAGATAACAGATGCACCAACCTGCCAGAGTAAACCAAATACACAGGAAATCATGAAACTTAAAACAGATGATTTCAGGATTTTTTTTCAGATAATTAACATGAACAATCAACATATATGTAGGTCTACTAATCTACAGAAATATCATTTTTACTTAAAAGAATTTGACCTTTGATGCTTCTCTTTGCCTATTGGGCTGCTGATATTCTTGGACTCTTGCTATCTCAAATTAAAACATTGAGAAACTAGGGGTTTGGGGGTTCTTTACATACATACTATGAGAAGCAGGACATTTAGGAGCAACCCAAAGTAAAATCTAATATTGAACTGTCACTAAAAATCATTCCTGCTGTAAGAAGCTCTGCTGACTTTCTGCCTTCAGTCAGCAAGTCCTTCCAGCACCACTACACTGTTCAGAGTCTGCTGGGTTTTGCAAGCAATGGGGCTCCTGACCTGATATTTGTCTTCACTGTTACAAACCAGAATAGTGGTCTACAGTATGCTCTGCAAACAGAAAAGAGAACTGGTTCCTGGCACGGAGTGCTGAAGTTGTCTTAGGCAGACTAGGTTAAGGAGAAAGACTCTTCATCTTTCAATTTCATGTCATCTCCTCAAGACAGAACTTAACAGATGTTGTCCTTTCCTCCAAGAAGTACTATCTAACCTGTATTTTCTGCTTTCTGTCCTCTCTGCTTTCTTGTTACCTTGTAGCCCTAATCTTCCTGAAAATGAGGACATTCATTCCCCATTCTTGTTTTTCCATCCTCCGGCTCACCCATGGCCGGGCAACATTAATTAAGCTTTTACTTGTGAAGTTTGTTTAAGAACTGCCTGTGTAAAGGAACATTACTAAAGACAAGCTGCTGAATGAATGTAGTACTGTGGGGGGATTTCCTCTAGCCCCATTTTTCCTGGCTCCTCTAGTAGCAGCTAGACATGGAAGCATAAGAGTTGGGAGCAGACTGGTTGTTCCAGTGAATGCAGCAGATACATGTCTCTCACACTCATTATTAGTGTCAAAGTGTCCACCAAACTCAGAAGCCCCATGGAACCATCCACCATGGCTGTGTTCACTTGGGCCATTGCACAAAACTCCACAATGACAAGGGAAAAGTGGGGTTGAGATCTGGTGGCGATGGAGTTCATCAGTGAATTTACAGATTAGGGACCTGAGTGTCACACAGTTTTCTTTGCACCCTTTAATCTTCTCAGAAAGACTGGTACCTTTAAAATTTTCAGTGAGTACCATTTCAGGTGCACAGAGCAGATCTTTTGCAGGTCCTGTGTCACCTCTGCCAGATGATGCAGTTATCTCTGATATTCTGCAAGGCACAGCACAGGCAAGTTTAAATGTCTGGACTAGTGCCTCAATAGTAGGTGTTTGTGGCAGGGATATTTTCCTTATTCCCGTCTTCTTCCACCTTTTACCTCACTGCTGTCTTTGCCACACACAGCGCACATTTCTGCTCAGTTCTTTGACACTGCTTGAAACCCCGTCGTGGGAATCCATGATGACATGGGTCCACATGTCCCACACTCTGTCTGCTATGGTAGTTGCTTCCAGGATGGCCAGTTTAGCTCTATATGTTTTAAAATATTTTGAACCTTTCATAATTGGTACTCACCAGGACCTTTTGACTAACCCTAGGCAAGCCAGCTGTCCAAACCCTACAACAAAGCGCCAGTTTTCACCTCTCTCTGAGAACATTTTCTACATTTAGCCTTTGAGGAGAAACTTAACTAAGCTATACCACATCAACACCAAGCAGTACACTCTACACCAGATGCCATTCTTTCTATATGAGTGTTCTGTAAGTATTTTGAATTGTAGAGGTAGTTCCTTTCAGGAACTTTATGTTGGAAAGACAACAATCTGCTCAAAGGACAACTAATCTATGTCACATATAAATCCCACAGATATTTTATGCCTTCTGCATAGCCATATATTTTGTAAGACTGTCATATTCTTGCACAAATTAGAAAATGTCATACCCTGGTGATGAATTTCCTCCATTTAGTGGCCTTCAGTATGGGAAAAACACATAGATTTATAAACCAAGCTGTCATACTAAATCTTCTGATGCCTGTGTTTATTATTTCAAGGAAACTGCCTATAGTCTTTATCTCACCTTAGGGAGTCAGCTGTGATTGTCCTGGTTCATGTGTTAGAGATTGAAGGGGCTGGATCCAGTTAGTGAGTGACAAACTGAGTATAAAAGTCTGGTTTCTAAACAACAGAAACAGGTTCTACTTTTTGTGCCATGTCTTTTCAGTACATTACTCCATATGATATCCTCGTCTAAAGCATTGTAATGAGGTTACAAACATAAATATCATCAGTGATGTATGAATATATATATGCATGTATAAACATGAATTCTTCATAACATTTAAACTTTTGTCTTTAACAAAGACATTGATAGCATATTGTGCTTCTTTTACTTACCAGGATAGTCCTGAGTTGAGTAATTTCAGCAGCTAGCTAGGGTACAATTACTGCTGCTTTCATTTCTTAGGAAACAGTGTTTACATAGTTAATGGTCTCTGATGTGTCATGTCCGTTTTCATAGCAAAGCCTTCAAAAGCATCAGTCAATCAGAAAGCTGAGCTTAATCTTAAACAGGCCTTTGCCCTTCCTCCTCCACAGTTAGATCACATATTTTCAATACTCTGCCTGGGAGCTTTCAGCTGAGAGATTTGAGCAGTGTCTCTCTGTGAAGTGGTGCAGGATGCAGTGTCAGTGTACTGGCTTGCAGAGATGAGATCCCAATCCTCCAGGCTTAGGTAGCAGCTGGATGACACTTCTGTGGGTGGAAAATTCTTAGTGCCTAAAGAGGGTGATGAGTATCTCAGGAACTTTCGAGGACCTGAGCTTTAGCTCCTCAGTGTTAGTAATTGCAACCTCTTCCTCTTCTGGAGCTTCTGCAACTCTTGCTCTATTTGTTTTACTTAAGCACTAAAGTTTTGGTTCACAGCCATGAAAGGCAGAGGTGTTTAGTTTAAATTGAAAACTGAGGTTCAAATGAAACCACGTGGTGTCTGATCACCAAAGTCACAGATACATCCTTACTGAGATTATGCTCTAACTGGGGGTACATCAGGAACTCTGTGGCTGGAATCTGACACAGGCATGATCAGTCACCATATGTTGGAAATAGCCAGAATGAAGTAGATTAAGTATTTGGCAGTTGATTTCCTTTAGTTATTTTCATTCCTTCCATAGAGTCTATTTCAGTTTTCAGTTGGTAAACTGAGGCATTTTATGAATGGCAAGAAATATGGGACACTTAATGGAAAGGAACTCATTACAATCAGAAATATCCATACATTCTGGTCGTTGTCATAGGTGAACAATATGGAGAGAAGTGCAGTGGCTCTCTGTGCTGTTGGACTTCCTGTGTGCAGTGATAGAGCTGAAGGTATGAATGTAGGAGCCTGGATCCAGCCATTTTCCCCTACTTGTCAACCTGGAAATGCTCTAGCTGAAGTGAGACATGTCTGATGTTTTATCATCAGCACCACAGCTGGCAGCACAGTGCAGAGAGTTAGAGAGTGTGCAGGGTTAGCACTGAAACCAACAGCAGTGAGAGGGCTGGAGCACATGGGGAGACCTGACAAGAGGCAGCAGTGGGGTGGGAATTGAGGCAGGCAGAGAGCTGGCACTGTGCCAGAGTGCATAGTGCATAGTGCCAGCTTAGAGACCTGCCTAAGGGAAATGTGGGAAGAACATCATCCCTGTTGGAGTGAACAGGATCAACAAGGTGAAACAAGGGACTGTGAGGCTGAGTGCTCCCCATTTGTTGTTTGTATGAGGATGAGATGCTTTCCCTGTATAATGTCTGTTTTCTTTCTCTCCTAATTACTAATTTCTTGCATTGTACATCAAAATGTGTTTGTACAAATAGACTTATTGCCTGCTACTGGCACTGAGGCATAGCACTTTATTTTCCTTGAATATAAGTAGAGACTATTAGCTAGTTATAGCTGCAGATGATTGTATCTCTAGGAACCTTTAGGTTGGTTGGCAGATGATACTGAAAATACCAACGACATCCTATGAGAAGAGACCATTGACAAAGATTATTATAGAGGAACAGATTATTTTAATGCCTTTGTAGCAAAACAGCGTAAATTGCTTACTCTGAAATTTCTTATTTTTCCTGAAAGCTGTAGAGTTTTACCAAAATGTCTTTCCTACAAGCAATGCCATGACATTGTTCATATTTGCAATTTTTAAAGTGAAAATCTTATTCTGGGAGGGGATTTGTAGCGGTCTCATTTTCTTACTCAATATGTCTTTTGTGATGTTTATCAAGGCAATAGCTGCAGTTACTAGCTTTTAAAACAAGTCTTGGTGCTGTAATTTCTATGAACATTGCAAAACTGGCAGAGCTGACACAACAATTTGTATCCTCTCTCTTTGTGTACCTTGCCCAAAGAATTACTGACTTGTAGCTGAGAATTGTTGACAGTTGTGCCAACAACCTGGGGCATGCAGAAGACTGTATGTGACACCAAGAGTGCAGTTTGTCCTCACAATTTCCTGTTGCTGTTAGCAATTTGCAAACTAGCAGGTAGGTTTGGAGGGATGTCCGTTAAAAACAATAACATCTTGTAAATTATAAGGAGAACACTTGCACGCAACACATGTGGACTATTAAGATTTTGTTATTATAGGCGCTTTGAAACAACCCTACATTACATGGCCTTGTTTGAAAGGTCTCATATAGTAAATCAAAACACATTGAAATAGCTGTCTCAGAAATACAAAAGGTTGATGTGATATAGTTTTAAACATACAATTCCAGACAGTAAAAATGTTGACAACAGCTTGGCATCCAGATATTGTATTTCATCCAGAGATCTGAAAGAACTTTTAAAAATGTCTAATTGCAGTGTAATGAGTTCCCATTTTGTAGTAAGGATTATTAAAGTAGAAAAACTGCATAACTATAATTTTCAGGTTCAGATTTCTATTGTTGGATGCTTACATTCATATTCATGTCCTTGATCTAAATATAGGTTTAAATGGCAAGTTGCATTCAATTTTGAAAAATGATCTGATTTCCAGGCCCAGAGATTGAAAGGAGGAAACTTTGATAAGCATTTGAAACATGTAAAAGCCTGAATATTTTGTTCCTCTCTAGGATTCGTCCTCTTTTCTCTTTTCTTTTCTTTTCTTTTCTTTTCTTTTCTTTTCTTTTCTTTTCTTTTCTTTTCTTTTCTTTTCTTTTTTTTCTTTTCTCTTTTCTTTTCTTTTCTTTTCTTTTCTTTTCTTTTCTTTTCTTTTCTTTTCTTTTCTTTTCTTTTCTTTTCTTTATTTGTCTCTGGCTTTAGATGGTAATTGCCAGTTAATGTATCTCTGTTATGCTTGCACTAATATTACAGCATCTTCTTCAGAAGCAAAGCAATTAAAATTATTCAGGTATCTAATAACCTTACAACTAGGAAGCAAAAAGAGTTCATACTTCTTAGTTTAGCATGTAATGCAGCAGTGCTGCTGTGTACCTAACAATGCTCATGTCCTTCCTCGGTTAAGTATCTCAGATGAGCAACACAGCTCACATCCTGTTGGGGAAAGGGATTATGAGACTTTTATCTCTTAATAAAGAGAACATGATTTCACCAAAAGAGCTGGCAGTAGGGTTAGATAACTCATGGCTCTCATCTTTTTCTTTCAGTGCTGTGGGCTGATAGAAATTGAACATAGTGACCTGTAGGATCATAGAATGGTTTGGGTTGGAAGAAGGCATAAAGATCATTCCATTCCAACCTCCTTGCCATGGACAGGGACACCTTCCATCAGATCAGGTTTCTCAGAGTCCCATCCAGCCTGACCTCAAACACTTCCAGTGATGGGGCATCCACAGCTTTTCTGGGAAACCTGTTCCAGTGTCTCACCACCTTCACAGGAAAGAACTTTTCACTAATATCAAATCTAAATCTCTTTCAGTTTAAGACCATCACCTCTCATATGGTCACCACATCCCCTTGTAAAAAGTCCCTCCAGATGTCTTGTAGTCCTTTTTTGTACTGGAAGGCTGCCATATGCTGTCCCTCAGATTTCTCTTTTCCATGCCTCTTATGTCATCGGCCCCAGAGCTGGACGCAGCTTTCCAGGTGGGGTCTCATGAAAGTGGACTAGAGAGAGAGAATCCCCTTCCTTGCCCTGGTGGCCAGCCAGGATGTTGTTGGTTTTCTGGGCTGGAAGTGCACATTGCTGGGTCGTGTCAGTCCTTCCATCCACCAACACCCCAAGGCTTCCTTGAGCTGCTCTCAGTTGCCTTGCCTATACTCTCTGCCTGTCTTGCCTGTATACTTAGCCAAGTGTAAATTAAAGTGCTTGAAGTTAATATTAAGCCATTGTTTCATCCAAAAAGTTCACAGAGGAGAGTTTTTCAGTTGAGCTGTTTCTAAAAGCTGGAGACCTATTGCCTTGGTACCAGCCAGCTCACTTAATGTTTCCTGTGCCTCGGGAAAACACCTGTGAGAATTAAAGTGCACCTTCTCCTCATGGTCCCCAGTTATCAAATACCCTGCTGGAACCACAGGCAAGTGGGTGGTAGGCAAAGCAGTCCTGTAGCTACACTGTGGCATGCAGGGCTGGGGCTGGCCTCTCTCTGAGTTACTTGATTTGGGCAATTGCAAGGATGACATAAAGCTATTTTTGTTTCACCTTTGCTGGTATTATGCCAAGAACAGCTTGGAGAACCTTGGCATGACTTGTACAGCAATGATTATTTCTGTGTAATTGTTTGCTGCAGCACAAAGTCTCTTCTCAGTCAACTGTTTAAACTATGGGAGGTCACAGATTATTGGATTCATTGCCTTCTGCTGTCTTTATTTTTTATTAATAAAGCAATAAAATCCTTATCTGCATGGATTGTGTAAATTGTAAAGAGGAAAAAAATAAACCTCTCTCCCAAGTTTATTTCATTTGTAAAGCCCTCTGCAGGCCTGACATCTGTTTAACATAGTGTATGTTTACAGTACAACTTAAATAGTTAAGGGTAATACTTACATTAAAAACTATACAGATGTCCTCATTCTGAACAAAATTCATGACTATGTCAGGTTGCAAACCTTATCCCAATTCTTATTTACTATACCTCCATTTTTCCTAAATGCATAAAGAAAGAGGATCCTGTGGTTCTTCTGCAGATTGAAAACTGAGCTGTCCTTCTTACACTATCTTCTTGGACCATTTCTTCAGAAGTATTCTGCATCTTCCAAGACTCTCCATCAATACGTTTAAACCTACAGTAACAGCTGCTTGATATGATATTATTCTAGGAATACTCTATGACTTTGTAAACACAGATTGTGTGATAAACAGAATCTCAATTGGAAAAATCAAAAGGTCATTCTCGTTCATTCTATACTGAGATGAAGGATGAAAAAAATGGATGGATAGAGCAGTAAAGACTTGAGCTCATCTTGTGAGGCTTAGCTAGTTATTTCTTCAGCTCTGTCCTAAGTCACGTGTTTCCATGACAAAAGTTATTTCAATTAATTTATATAAAATAGCAAAATAATATTTCAGGTTTAATTGTGATTTGAGGAAAAGCTCCTGCTCTCTGGCTATAGTGTGATTAAATCATGCATAAGTAATCAGGTAATTACAAAGGAAATACAGGTAAAATTGAAAGCAGGTTCTGAAATTTTAATTAGCTTTACACAGATTTTAGAATTTGTTTAGAAATTTGTATTGGGAATCAATTTAGTTTGCAGTTCTTCAAGTAATATTAGCTGGTCAATCGTCCTAAATTGTTATTAGTTTGGAAATCAGAAAGCATGTGCATGACTGTTGGGTCCTTTTAAGATGACAAAATATCAAGAGAATGGAAGCTCATCAAATGTTGTTTTCAAGTGTTTGCCTGGACATCTCTTTTGCACTCAAAAATTAAAGCAGAGTTTGAACATTTGTTCAAAGTTATGTCCTCTTTTAATCCAGCTCCTGGCATTGGAGATAGTGCATTTTCCCTACATTTCCTCTTGTCACACCTTCCCCACATGGCAAGTTTGATTTGATCCTCTTGCTATGTGGTCTGACCATTGGCAAAGCATGTTTGGAGGTTCATGCTCTACAGATGAGATACATGTTCTTCAGCCCAGGTTAAAACATCGGTTTTTGAGACCTGAGCCAGGCATCTGAGCCAACTGCCAGCATGTTCACAAAAAAAACAGCAGATGTTTGTGGTTCTCTCTGAATAGGGAGGAAGAGACTGAGGATGTTGTGGATTATACTGCTCCAAAGAAGAAGTGAGGATAGGATTTGACAGAGAAACTGAAATTATTTAAATCAAATCATGGAAGCATATAAAACTTACATAGGGAATTTCTTACTTTCAGATAATTTCTTCATTTCCTGTTATCAGTCATTGTAGCAATGTGTTTTGCTGGAACTCTACTGGAAATAGATCTGTATTTATAGGTCTACATATGTATGGGTCTATATAAAACCCTCTGGCTTAGAGAAAGCTGATCTAACTGCAAGGATTGATCCATTTCAACAGGTGTCAAATGCATTAACAGTAAATGGTGCTTAAACAGAAACCTATCTCAACCTGGACCTCTTACGGTGATGGACTGGTGTAACCACACTGGTTTGGAATCTCTGCCCTTGCAAATGAGACATTGGGTTGTTTGGTTTTTTTCCCATAAATACTGTTGGTTTAAACCTGCAAGTTTTGCTGGGCTGCTATGATGTAAACTTTATTCAACGTGACTAGATCCCAGAAGTTACAGCAAAGTTGATAGGAACAGCTAGGCTGATAGAGTACAGGCTGACAAACACACAAAGACACACTGATGGGTTTAATTGTCTCTAAACACATAAATACATTAAATACTTGAGTATAAACATGTGTTTATAAATTCAGAAATACAAAAATATGAGCAATGGTGGTGTCTGATTCATAGTTCTCAGTAAGAAGGTATGATGACAAACACCTGTGGTAAGGACAATTGGCTGAAAAATTGCTCACCTTTGAAAAAGGAAAAGAAAGAGTTGAACTTGGGTTCCTGGATCTCAGTACAACAGTCCTCATTTTTGTCTCCTGAGTACAGTTTGAGCATTGACTCTTCCTGATGGTCTTACCATATGCACAGTAATGTGGTTGGGAAACTTACCCAGCTGCATCACTCAGTCAGGACAGACTGAAGACAGAAAATCAGTGTAGGTTTTTAAAAACACCCTTCATATGTATGTCAGTAAGTATATCAGAACATTTAAACACCGATGAAAATTAACTGGCCCAAGAATACAGCAGGCTTGCAAAAATGGGGTTTTAAAAAGTGGTGGTCTAAGACTACATGATGTAAGTTTTAGCAGTCAGAGTAGTCATTGCTAATGATGACACTTACTGACAGAAACATGAAGCCCTTTTGCCTCAGTGCTTAAAAAACTTAAAATTGCTGGGGATGATGGTGGGACCTGAGGTGGGAGGTTAACTATCCCAGCTCATTGTGACTTTTCTGAAATAAGCATTAATGATTTCTGCTGGAGAGAGAACCTGGACAAGTTATACATAGGTGAGACTACATTCTTTTTTTTCTGTGTCTGTACATAAATTTTGATGTACACTGTAATACTGAGAAGCTACTAATAAAAGTAATAGGTTCCTGTAGTTGTCACATCTTAATAATCTCTCTCCAAAAGAAATAATAGAATTTTTCTCTCTGTCTCTCCAGAAAGCTCTTTGCTGTTTTCCTCTAAACTCTGAAGACAAGATCCCTTGATACTGATGTTCCAGACAGAGCTATTAGATCTGAGCCTCCAGACAGAGAAATTGAATTTACAGGCTTGATGTTGTAAGGCTTCAGAGAGCCAAAGGGGTGGAGAGAAGACTGGCACGAAATAGTACACTTTTCTCAGTTCCACTTTTGGGAAATTAAATAAACATTTAGAAATAAAATCATGAAAGCATTTTTTAAAATTAGATATGTTAGCATTAGCTGTTCATTACATTCTCCCACTTGCAAACAAATTGCAGCTAAGTATCATTTGTCTTCCAAGAGTGTGGAGGCAAGGATTAATTTAATGTTTCTTAGGAAGTCTTAGATCCATGGAGAGAAGCTGTGAGAAGTGTCCACAGATCATTATCATAATTTTATATATAATAATGTTATGTTCTTTCATTTTGCTGAGGAACAATTATTCAATCTCAACATCCTCCACCCTCCACAAAAGTGGTCACAGCTAATTGTTATCTATTTATTGGCTAGGGAAGCTGAGATTTTTTTTTGCTGCATTCAATATTGCACAAGAAATAAATGAGCAAGAAATGAAGCTGGCAAGAAATTAGGCATATACAGTGAACACTTGAAGTCTTGCTGATATAGTTGTTCACTGAAGTGCCTCCTATTCCTGTTTTCTTAGCAATGTTTCTTTAGCTAATGGGTTTAGCTCAGAAAGAGGTTACATATGCTAATGGTAGTTTTGTGCTCTCCTTGATTCCTTGCAGAAGGACCCAGAGGGGGGTGCTTTGTTTGTTTGAAATTGTTGCCTTTAGCTTTGTAGATAGTGAAAGAGGTGAATAAGCTGTCTTCTGAAATTTTAGGAGCAGTCTGCCTTGATCCTTTGTAATTTGGAAAGGTAATATCATGGAGCCTCTTTAACAAAAGCAAGACTCTTTAACAATACTGTCGGACCTAATCAAGGTAAGCAACAACAAAAGGGTTGAATGATTTGATTAAAATTTGCTGTTCCCAGTCACTTTGTAATGTTTGTTGCCTTGACTGTTGTGGTGGTGCTTTTTCACTGCCAGTCTGCTGTTTTAGTAGAGTTTTCTTGTTTACAGAAATCCAAGTGCATTGCTGTGGTACACCGTAAGTCTGTCTTTTCAATAGGGGGAAGTGAGATCCATGGATAGGTTTAGTTTTAAGAGTATTTCCTTTCACTTTGCAACATATTGCTCTTCAGATGGCTACACATCTGGTAGGTTTGGCCTTAGCAAGGGTATATTTTGAGTATTGAATCTGTTAAAAGCAAGAGAAAATCAGACATCATTTTAGTGAAGGTTTGAGGATGCATTTCCAGTTCAGCATTTGCTATTCCCTTTGTGGAAGTGTGGGCAGCTCTCTAAAAGTGAGATATCAATGAAATAACCTCTTGCGCATCTCTATTTATTCTCCTTTTGAGGCCTTGTCTTTGCTCTCGTTAGTGGGTAAGTCAAAACAAGGCATCACACCATTGCTAACTCTGCAGGTTTAGCCTGCTATCTGAACATCAAGCCAGGCTTGTTCTGCTTCACTAAAGTGGCACCCACAGGAAAGGGGCTCTAGATCTGGAACTTATCAGGGTTTTTTGTTTGTGCTTGAGACAAGTATACATGTGACCTAGACTTCAACTTTTACTGTGCTGACACTATAGGAAACACTTTCCTTGTCAGTAAGCTGATCTGTCAACACCAGAAGTAGTTCTAGCTAGTGGCTACTTTTTGGCTGATTTTCTGGTCACTTTGGTTAGATGGGCTCTAGGAATGTTGCCTTAAACAGCTGAAATGTCTAAGTAGAGGAATTCCTCCACAACCAAAGTTTAGATGATCTGCAGCAGAATTCAGTATCACTGTTGTTCTCATTTTATAACAGTGGCACACCCACAGCACCCACTATACACACAGTCTCTCCTTATGCCCTGAGGCTTGTGTTGTGTCCTGAGGAGCTCTCAATACAACTGTTGTGACACATACAACATCACAGATACCGTTCCCTTACCAAAACACTATGCATGCCTTCTGCCCCTCATTGACTCAGGAGAATCAAGCCTCTGAGTCATGCGGTGATTGCAACCCCTGAAGAGATATGTCCCTTTTTTATTTTAAGATCTTGTAAGTCTATTAAATCTCTGGGTTTAAGTTTGTTATTTGCATCTCCCTGTACAAGTCTAGGGAGATAAGAAGAGAAAACAGTGAGTTAGTTGCACTTGGGATTCTCGCCAGTCTTTGTGGGATGGAAAATTCCTTCCTAATTCCATATCTGACTTTAAATTTGACCCTCAGCGTGTGAGCAAGTTAGACCAACATACGCACTTAAGAAAAAATAGATCCTTCGTGTCCTAGCAGGACACTGGTGCAACTTTTTCAGGGTCTCAGTCTAGCTGCTGCCAATCAGTGAAGCTTTGTCTTCCTTCAGGCATCCTAGAGCATGCTGGTAAATTGGGCATCAGAAAAAAGAGTTATGGAGTCATTTCAATGCAGAGCCACGAGGAAGATGAGTATGTTGAGCACAGAAAATCTCTGGTGCCCAGGGGAGAATTTAGTTTTGTACATGTCAACATTAGTGATCAATCATACATTTAAACTGCCTTCTTCACTGCTAGCTTTTGTGTTTGTATTGGATTTTAACTAACATTGCTTCATTTTACAATCTAGAGGACTGATTAAAAAATATGGAATAGATTCACAATTAGATTGATCTCTGGATAGTGTCTTTAGAAAAGACTCCTCTCATTGATATCATCCCTTAAACAAAACCTTTAAGATCTGTCTATAAACTAGTTTTGAATCTATTAATTGCAATTTTTAATCGGGTCAATAATATGCCTTGGACATGTCCATGTTGTAGTCTATATAGTTGTCTTTATCTAGTTCATAATTTCATTAAAAGAACAATGGGTGTTTTTAAAAGTATGGTTTGAATTAATAATATTTTATCCTCGTTGATTTTTAGAAAGACTGCTGGCTCAATTAATTTCATTATTGTACCCAGACGGATATTGGGGTATGGTGCCTATAATTTCCCGGGCCTTCCTTCTTTAGTAGATATTTAATAACTGCATAAACTTGCAGTTCTCTGACCCTTTGAAATTTTCCCATTTTTCCATGAGTTGTTCAGTATCAACACTAGTGATTCGGAGAACTCCTTATTTAGTTTATGTTAGACTCCAGGCCTGTTGATTTGAAAACATTTAATTTTAGCAGATCTCGTCTCACATCTCCTTTTATTACCTACGGTGAATTTTGTTGGGCTGACGTAATATGGGATGATACTTTCTACAGCTTCATTCCAAGGACAAAACAATGTGCGAAGGACAAAATGTTTATTCGATATTTCCGCCTTTTTTGGATTGTCATTTACAGTTTTATCACCCGCATCAAGCAATGGGCTCATGGCCAGTCTCAGGCACATTTATATTTATAAAAATATCATTTTTGCCTCTTTACCTCTGTTAACAATTTAGTACTTCCTTGATCTTGTAAAACTCTCTCATAAATTCCCTGCATGTTTAGAATCTTAGCATTTATTAATGGATTTTACTTTCCCCTTTCCTCAATACTACAAATAAGTGGTTTTAGTATTTTTATTGCCAACTTTTTTTTCAGACAGCTTCTGGTTTAGTGTAAATATTTTTGTGCCTGGAAGTGCATTTTTGGTCCATGACTGGATAGGCATAACACTTTAATTTACATTTCAAATTGATTTTACACTACCAGCCAATGGGAATGATGATTGTTAAAGTGTGTCCTGTTTAAAGCTCCAAGCCTGGTTGAAAACAGCCCCCTCTTACTGGTTGATGCCACATTCTGCTTGAATATCGTAATTGTAACCACATCACCATTACTGGTACCCAGGCAATTACCAGATGAAGGCAAGCACTAAAAATTTCTAGTCCATCAAAAACAATCCTGTGGCTGAGCTGATTGAGCTCCCACGGGGAAATTTTTATGTTACTACTAGAGCCCCAGGAAACTTAAAAATCATCTTATTGCTAGCCACTTGATGGGTACAGCAATTCCTCCTCAACACATTTTTTTCAAGTTAGCAAGGAAATTGCAATAAGAAGCAGACAGGAAACAAGAATAAAAGGTTATTAGGAACAATTCCAGTGAGTTTCCCAAAGGAAGCATGAGAGGTTGCCTGAAAATCCTTGAGCTTTTTTTCCTCCCACTGCCTGTTTGTGCTTGCTCCATGCTGTTTGCTGCCCCTGCTGTTGTGTTGATAGAAATGTTTATAGGGCTGTGATGTAAATAAGAGCACCAAGACTCAATCAGATTTTTTAAATATTACCAGCAAGATGTATTCTGATTTACAGCAGGATCGTCTGGAACTTCTATCAGCCAAATATCTATTCTTGAAAGTTTAAATACGAGACGTGAATAAAACAGGATATTTTGTACCAGTCCCCAAGGCAGAGAACTAAAATAGATGTAGGTTGTCCTTTACACAGTAGCAAGTATGGAGTGCTTCTGTGACTCCAATGCTGTATGAGCAGTTTTGGCTCCAGCTTGAGGAGACTGTACTCTGAGGTGATACAGGATACCCACTCAGAGAGGAAAGTGAGGAAACAAAGTCAGGTATATAGCTGGGATCTTGTTGGGAGCTGTTAAAAAAAAGACCATCCAAAGGGAAGGCTGTCCTTTCCACTGTGAAATGAATTTTTTGGTTTGTCACTTTAAGTGAAGGGGAATCTGGTTCATCCTCTGGTCTTCCACTCTTCTTGTTGCTGAAGAACAGATTCCTATAGAAAGAGGATCCTCACCTTTTGAAACTTACAAGGGTCTATATTTCTTTCTCTTTTTCTGAGGCAAGGGGTATCGTTTCATTCTTTGAGTGGTTTATGGGATGCAGGAAAGAAAACTGGAACAATTCAAAAGAGGATAGCATGATTTTCTTTGAGTAGGTAGCAAGATTCCTCCCAGGAGAGGAGAAAGCATGGCTGAGAAACGGTGAATGGACATTTGGCTAGTGGTATCAGCTTCTTCCTTCGCTGTTCCTGAAATAGTCACTCTTGTCACCTGCCTTTCCTCTCACCTTTTCTCCCACTCACCTTTCCCCTCCCACTTAGATAATGAGAGCACCCATTCTCTCAGCCCTTAACTAAGAATTAAGTAGGGACGAAGTGAAGCCCTATGGTTAGGGGGCTGACTGCTGTAGAAAATTCCTGGAAGTGGAAATGCTTATCCAAATCTGGCCCTCTTCTGGTACTCCTTCATTTGACACATTAATCCTGCTACCCGCAGAACTAGTCAGCATAATGCCCCATTACAAATAAAACTACAGACATAAATATCTAGTCAAGGTAGAAAATATGGGTTTGGTGGATTTGCCTTTCCTTTGCCTTCTCTCTTCTCTTCTCTTCTCTTCTCTTCTCTTCTCTTCTCTTCTCTTCTCTTCTCTTCTCTTCTCTTCTCTTCTCTTCTCCTCTCCTCTCCTCTCCTCTCCTCTCCTCTCCTCTCATCTCCTCTCCTCTCTTCTTTCTTTCCACCTGCTCAAATAAGCACAGCAGAGTTGTTTCTTTATCATGCTCCTGCTCCTGCATTTTTCCAGCCCAATTAGGCCATTACCAGGGCTAAATGAGGCATAGAGCCTCCAAAAGTCACACCGTCGTCCCGGAGATGAAGCGTGTAGAGCTGCAGAGCTGGCAGGCCAGCAGGCAAGGTGGCTAAGTGTGACCCCAGGTGTTTTTCTGCTCCAGAAAGATCACCTTCAAAAAGGAGTGAGGGGGAAGTCAATCAAAGAACATTATTTTTTAAAGTGCTGTGTTAATGAGAAGTGGCCACACTGTGGTCAATTAACACAGATGTGTTTCTCAGGGATGCACAGAGGAAGTGGGTGGCCACGGTGTCTTATGATTTCTGGACCATGTGTCAGAATGGGCCATGAAGACCATGAAAGCTTTAAAGTATCTTCCAGTAGTTCTGGTATTAGTTTTTTTTGCTGATCAAGAGCTCCCTCCCTGCCCTTAGGTCTGTAGTGGGCAATCCCACTCTCCTGACAGACAGCTGGTATTCCAGCATCCAGGCTCCCTATCCAGCTGACAGCCTTCAATCATTCATATCATGCCAGCCTGTGCAGTAAAGCAGGGTGCTCTTCAATTCTTTCCGTAGCACAAACTCTATATTTGATTCTATTCCCAAGCTGCTGGGAACTCTGTTGGATGCGGAAATGATGCAGAGGAGGACGTCGTCTCTCCTGCCCTGAAGCTCTGGTATTCCTCACCAATCATGCTTAAATTACGAACTGGGAAAAATTATGTTATAATATCTAACACAATGGGAACAGGCCCTATTTAGAAAGGCAGAGAACACAAAGCCTAGCAATTCAATTCATTAAAGCCTGGGATCCCCTGCTTTTTTTCAGAGAGGAGCTGTGCCAGAAAAGAGGCTGATTTTCCATAATATGCTGTTTCAAGAACATAAGGTGTTATATGCTGAAACAAAAATAACACATGCACTCTTATGAATTTTTTTTTTGTACAATGAAGATAATGGATGAAGTCCTTTGCTGTGAATACAGATTATTTTGGAAGCTAAATAGCTTTGCTTGTCCCTACTTTCACTTGAGTTCTGCTGTTTTTACTCACACTGAGCAATACCTTAGTTACCAGCTAAATCATATGAAAACTCCTGAAGAATGTGGTAGTAGTAATACTAAATTCACCAACTAAATAAATCTAGAAGTGAGAAAGATACAATTCCTAGCCTTTTTCTCATTTGAAAGCATGATAGTGGACCTGTTGAGATAGCTGTAGTCAAAAGGAGCCCACACTTGAGCATTATTAGATGTGTTCTTTTGGATTTAGTTATTTGAGGTGCTAATCTAAAAAGAGCATGCTCTTCATCTGGGCAGTCTCCCCAGCAAGTGTCATGCTCCTGGTCTTCCTCAATTTCAAATCCAGCTGAGTTGGTTAATTGCATCATCACAACAGTTTAACTTAAACTGCCAGAATTTTCAGGAGAAAGCTAAGGTGAGAGTTCAAGGTCTATTTTGACAACTCCTGATGACCTCCAATAGTGATGCAATAAAAAATCACAGTGACATTGTGGTATCTTTGGTGATTATATCAGCTGAGGAGAGTGACAGGGAAATTTCAATAGGAGAATATCTTGTTTGTGGGAGTGTTTGATTTTGATTTGGTTTTTTTTTGTTTGCTAGGGGTTTTTTTCTTTTGTAAAATTAAGGCTGGTTTTGTCCTATTTGCTTAGGACATTAATCAACTGCTAGCTAGTGGAGCTAGACATGCCCTTTATTAGACACTAGCCCTATAATTTTCTAACACATTTTTGAAGCAGGCATCACTGGATACTGCTGGACGCTGGTTCTTACACTGAATGGACTGTGATTTGAACCTGGATGGGAATTTCCAGCATCCTCTTATATTATAGGGCAGATAACATGCATCTGTAAGGTTCAAGACGAATTCTGTAAAATTTGAGTAAAGTGTTTACACTTGTCCAGTCCATCTTTTACAAATCATTGTGGAAAGTTTACTTCCTACAAACTTGTAAATAATATGAAGTATCCCTGGAGAGGGCAGGGAGGGCAATAGGGGAGAGCAACACTGGCTGTTTGCATTGGTGTTGCTACTTGCCAGTGCTGGCTGCACATCATGGATTTGTAGTATCATCTTACTGATGTCTGCAGCCACAAAGTGCAGCCCCACAGGCCCAGGCAGCATTTCTTGGGTGAATAAAGTAAATAATCACAACTGATAAACAAGTTTCTGCATATCACATTGATCTTCCAGTGCGATGCAAAGGCAGATGAGGGTCACTGTTCCTGTTCCAGGGGTCAGTGTATAGTGTACAGTATTGTATTCCTCCCTGTGCCCCATTCCATGGGACATGCTAGCACAAGCCAGATCTGCAAAGAAAACTCAGCAAAACTTGCCTTCTCTCACTGTAGGACTAGAGTGGGACATGTGCCTGTCTGCGCCCATAACTCACCTCCCCTCACTCTTGCAGTTCTACTCTTGAATTTCTTCTGTGCCTCTCACTGATCTATTTTAATGATTTATGGGTTTTGCGGAGCTTCTGTCCTTGCTAGAGTTCAATATTTCTGATGACCTTTCCAAGACTCCCTTTACACTGAATCTGTTTTCTTTTCCTGGGGACCCTGTTCAGTCCTGCCTTCTCTAGCCAGAAGAGGTTACAGGTTGTGTACAGGCAAAAGAAATACAAAACTAGACTAGAATGTTTTGGTATTAGAATGAAAGAAGGAGAGAGAAGAAAACTGGAGAAGGAACAATAATTATTTGGTTCAGAAAATCATAATGAAGAGAAAATAAGCAATGGGAAAGCATTAAAAAGGAAAAAAAAGAAAAAGAAAAAGAAAAAGAAAAAGAAAAAGAAAAAGAAAAAGAAAAAGAAGAAAACAAAAGGCAGCCTGTGACAGTAGAGAACTAGAAATATGAAAGAAAGGATTAGGAATAAAAAAGCCACAAAAATCCATAAGAATTCACTAATAAATAATGCTGGATTCAGTATAAAAGAAATTATCCAACAAAAAGGAAGTGTTTATTTGTTTTTAATAATAGTATAAATGAGAACAGCACAATCAGCCAGAGGCCACTTTAGCTTCTGATGCAGCAAACCAATAAGCACATGCTAAGCTTTTAGAATCTGCTAAATTTCATTAAAGACAAGTCTCACTAAAGTTGAGCACATACTTAAGTGTTTTTTCTGAATTGGATTTGTGTTGAAACTGGCTCAGAATTACGGTTGTCCTTATTGTTTGGTTCACTGAGGATTCTGCAGGGGAAAAAATATGAATAAAGCATTTTACTTCAAGCACAGATGTTTTTAAAAACAAAATCAAGTAAAATTAAAATAAATTACTAAGCAAAATATGTTTTCCTTCGTAAGCAATTTGACAAAGCTGGACTTGAAAAAGTGTTCAGCTCTCAGATCTGTATTTTATTTTTTTGCTAGAGAAAAGCCCGAACCAGCCTTGATTCAGCTGATACTCAGTTTGACTTCTGTTGACATAGACGAAGCATAGTTGCAATACATTTCTAAAATTATTTCTGGACACTATTACAAGTTGGAAAGCAAAATCTCAAAGTAATTGACATATGGCTGCCAAGCCAAGCAGGATAAAGAAACAGGTATCATGGCAAGGGTCCTTCCCCACAACAGCTGTGGGAGAGCACCAATTCCAACAAACCCATACCAAACTGTAATCAGAAACATGTTATCCCAGAATATTTAAAAGCTGCACTTAAAAAGACAGATTGACTTTTCTAGGGGCTTGCACCTAATCCTGATTGATCGAAGATGCCTTTGGAAATAATTTTGCTGATACAAATCAGATTCTTCTCATGTTTATTTACATAATCTGGGCTTATTTTCTCTTGCTGTTTTGTAGAGGAATAATCAAAAATTGGTTGATTAACTGAGAGAAGTACAGAAAGATAATTATGCATTGCCTTATTTGAGAATTCTTTTTCTGTTATTTCATCTTCCCTGACCTTTTGGTTTGCTCACCACAGATCTAACACTGGCCAATCAAAAAGCGTGACATCTCTTTTGAATAACACTTCACTAAATTGTGTAATTTTAATTCTAACTACTCACAAATGACTGACTGCTTTGGCACCCCCCTGACCTCTCCTCTGTTCTTTTCTGCCTCACAATGTAGAACAGAAAGAAAAAAGCAATTCAAGATGTCCTACCCAGGTGACCAGTCCTTCTAACCTATTATTTTTTAAAGAGAACAAAGAGAGACAAAAATTAGAGAGAAATGTAAGGTATAGAGCATCCAGGAGTTGATAACAGCAATAGTTCCTCCTTATTCTTTCCAGACAGACTACAGCAATGCAGTTCCATAAACTGTGTTCTTTGACTGGCATTTTTTTTATATTAAAGAACTAAGCTGAAGAGTCTTTTCATTTTCTTGTAGAAAAGCTCATCTTTTAAAAAATTTGGTTTATGCAAAGAGCATAACACAATCATGTTATTCCAATGGGCATGCTGAGCAAGGAAAAAGGACTTTGCTAGGGGGATTCAGTCCTTTTGTCAGCCCCAGAGATGTTTCTTGTAAGAGAGGAAGAAGATATATTAGAATTCTGTGTGTCCTAAGGCCACTTCTGTGTGTCCTAAGGCCAGAGACACAGGAAAGATAAATCCTGCAAGTCAGGAACTAAGAGCAATTCGGTTGGGTGACACTTGCTGGCAAAGCTCCTGCACTGGATGTCCAGGAAAGACTTGCTTGAGATGCAGGAGTGTACATATGATGTGCAGGAATGTAAGGTGCCCTGAAAGGCACACAGGCTGAGTGCATGGCTGCTTCGCCTGCAGGTAAAATCTGAACAACTCAAGTTTCACAAATCACATCCCAGTGCCATATTGGATGAACCATGCCACAAGGGTGGAGATTTTCTTCATTCTTCAGAGTATCCCCCAGGCATCGTTTCTCTATCTGTCCAGGAGGGTCTAGTCACATCCCAAAACTATAGGATGGGGTAAAGTATCTCTGACTGAATACACAGTCATTAGCATGGTTAGCATGTTTGAGAATTTCTTTAGGAGCAAGGAAATCCAGAGAAATCAAGTTAATAAAAATTTACCTTAACAAAGTATTTCACTTCATATTTTATTGCAGCTCTTCTGGGTCTCCCTTGATCACCTCCATATATAAAGACAAAAATCATTCAAACTACCAAGAAGCCTTTAGACTGGTATTATATCAAAGGCATCTTTTCATCCACTGTAAATTGATAAAATAATGGGCTTTTTAAGATGCAAGGTAGGAAACAACCAAGTTAGCAAACCATGGCAGAGCAACAGAAGGTCAGAATCTGGAACACAGAGAGGCAAAACAGGACACCTCTAAGATGTAGGCAAGATGGATTCCCTGGTACCTGAATTCTCTAAATCTGAGATTGCTCAAGGGTTCACTGCAGCTCCCAGCATAAATTAGAGTAATCAATAACCAGTGGGTTTATGGCAGTTTCCCAAAAGGGCTGCTGTGGCTCTGCAACTCCCTAGGACTTGGAAATCCCTCCAAGCCCACTTGTTCTGCATGGATCCTCTTTGGTGCTGTAGCTCTTAAGCATATCTTAGCAGTTATAATGAATTTGTCACAGGTTTCTTGTCCAAGATCCCTTGATAAACTCATGCATTCCAGTACTCCCTTGGATGTGGGCACACATGCACTTTTCACACTTTTACTGAAGAAGGCACAGAAGTGGAAAGATGAAGAGTTGTAGAATTGTCTTATTCCCTTTCAGAGGTTTGTGATATGGCTTGTAGAAATGGGCCTTAGCTCTTTTTGCAGAAAACACTTAAGGCTTTCACAGAAGCAAAAGCAGTCACATCTGTGAGGTCCCTGGAGCTGCTTCTCAGCCTGACTTACAGCCACACCTGTGAAGAAATGACTCCAAAGACATAAGTCACCCTCCACACAGATTTCCACTCAAAAACCACTTACAGCTCTGTGTTTGCTAATGGTGCTCGCTGAGTGCATCCAATGAGTCTCTAAGGTATTTTCTATTGCCACTTCTGGTTTTTTGCTTCCTGCCATCAGCAAACAGAATTATTTCCACAAAAGGACATCACATCCCAGATCACACTGATCAGGGATATTGAACATGATACTGATGCAATGTTCAGTGAATCCCAAAGCCAGGTACAGTCCTAATGGAAAGGTGGTTGCTGCAAAGCTGTGCAATCACAGCTACCTGGCTTGGCATGGGATTGTGTGCACTTTGTGAGCCTGTGCTGAAGTGAGAGGGAGATCAGAGGCCTTGTAATGCCACATTAAATCCACAGAAAATGCTGCTTGTTAGCAGGTTTGGGTTTTTACCTGGTTATTCAACTGTCAGGAGCTGATGCTCTTTTGACTGCTGTTGCTACAACCAGATTTGTTTGAGGCTCTGTGAAAAAAAGTGTTCTGCTTATTCCTGGTTCCATTTTCCATCCATACCTGTAGTTCCCAAGAGTCTGGGACATCAGCCTCTAAAATTTTAGGCTTCTTTGATCTCAAGTTTCTGTGTTGAGCAGAGTATCAACAATGATATCCTAGGCATGTTTCTGCCACTCTGGCATTTTGTAGTGCTAAACAGATCAGGGTGGGACTCCATAATTTCTTAGTAGATTCTGTATTACATGGACACCAGTATATGACCTTAGGAGTAAAGGAAAGCTAAAGATCTGGCTGCTACATTAAAAAAATGATTTAGATATGAAAATTCTGGAAACCTAAAGGGTAACTCTCAGACAAACTTGACAATGTTGGGTATGTCAGGCATAGAAGGATTGAATGTTACAATTGCCTGTTTTACAGTACTGTTTTCAATATTTAGTTTATGCTGGAGAATTGAGAATGTTACTCCAGAACAAATGGCTAGATTTTTCATGACCAGCCTAGGTTATTAGACCCACATTTCTTCCTGCAGTCTCTTCCTCCCAGTGCTAAGTATGTGGCTTTCTTCATTTGAACTGACCAAGTCTTGTTATGCATGAGATTCAGCAGCTTCTTCAGTACTGTGGCTGATTTGTGAGCTGTGGTTTTGGCCTCCTCTTGGCTTTTATAATGCCAGGTGAGACTGTAATATATAATTTTCAACATACATTTGCTGTAGTGTAATAGTATATTACCTTCTTGACTTCTACCAGAAAAATAGGATCTATAACAGGTAACATGCCCTTAAGCTAATAGCAGGGCATGGAAATGCTGTCCTGGTGACCCTGATGGCCTTGATGATTTTAAAAATCTTTTTTATTGGTTAAAGCTCTTGAATACACATTTTGTATTTTGTTCAAAACTAAGTGTGGGGGTAGTGTTTTTAGAACAGAATCATTGATCTAGATCTGAATTTTTGTCTACACTCATCTGAAATCTCCAAATTTTTCCAAGGCTGACATTCCATCTCTCAATCATGCTATTTGTCCAGGTAAAAATCTCCTTATCTTAGGCAGTGGGTTGTGTAAGAATTGTCTTTTTCTCCATAGGCAAAATGTTCTTTGTAGTAAATTTTCAGTTTACACTTGCCTTGTTTAAAGATGGAGCAGTTTAGTTCCACAAAATGCAAGCACAGCTCCTCTGTTTGAGCACCCCAACACTCTGATTGCATCTTTGATGCCCTTGTCCCTCATTTTGACTAAAGAGGTGCAGGAAGGTTGAGCTAATGCCTGGTCTGGTGACAAATGTGAACAATTTACTTTTTCTCATATTGTCATGGTACCTCACCACTAGGTCTGGTCTTAGAAGTATGACAACTTATATTCTGCGTCCATTGTCCACTAAAATGTCATTCTTCAGCTCCTTTGGGGCATCCAGGCCTCCCAGAAGAGAACAAACCTGATATGTGTGAGGCCAGGCTCTTCTAGGGTGTGGGACAGCCATTTTTCCATGGCTGTAAGCAGGAATCTTCCCCAGCTCTCTGCTGTGAAAAGGTCCTGAAAGCCCAGGAGATTCAGCTGAGCTTGTCCATGCTGGTTCCTTGTTGGTGTCCGGGATGATCATGTGAAATTTAGCAGGGTCTACCTTTGAACTGAACTGAAAAGCTTTTGGAAAATGATAATTTTTGAGAGGTTTCACGGCCTTGTGAATATAAGCATGCTGAACTTTGCTTTGTGTTTAGCTGATGAGTTACCATTAGTTAACAATGTCATGCTGTTCCAAAAAAAGACAAATGCCGTGCTGAGATGTACAAACAGGGCTGTAGCCTGCAAGACACACAAAGTAATTCTACTACTTTGCTCAGTGCTTGTAAGGGCCAAACAAGGACACTGTGTCCATTTCTGGGCACTGGTCTGCACCAAATGTGGAGAATGCTGGAGAGAGGCCAGAGGAATGAAATAAGAATAATCTGAGCTCAGGAAAGCATCTTTATGAAAAAAAAAAAGTTAATTTATTTTGCTTGGTCTAAGAAAAAGAGTAAAAGGGGAGGTGAATCAAATCCCAAATAAGGTGATTATGGGCAGGGAGGCCTGGCCTTCATGTGGTAGATGGGAGA
This sequence comes from Melozone crissalis, assembly GCF_028551555.1. Classification (NCBI taxonomy): domain Eukaryota; kingdom Metazoa; phylum Chordata; class Aves; order Passeriformes; family Passerellidae; genus Melozone; species Melozone crissalis. The sequence goes on along the minus strand of NW_026535786.1, from coordinate 13,525,195 downwards.
AGACGGCAGGCATAAGTTGTAACAAAAAACACTGAAAATAGATGTGAGAAAACATTTTCTTTGGTAAGAGTAGAGAAGCATTGAAATAAGCTGCCCTGAGTGTCTGATTGGTTTTCTTTCTGACAAGGTTTTAGAGAAAATATGCCAGGAGTGCACTACTATTGCTGAGCCCTTCTTGGGCTGAGGGGCAGCTTCATGGAGATCCCTTGAGATCCTTGCCATGCCAGCTCTTCGATGTACCTGAGCAGCTGCTGTTGAGAGTTGTGGTTAGTTACTGTTTGATTAATAATTTCTTCATCAGTAATGCATGCCATGAGTGTGCCATTCAGCTTCCTTTCACCCAAAAAAACATAGATTTATTGAACATTTCTGGCTTTTCTGCCTGATTTAGTCTGACAACTAAAACTTTCATTCAGCTGGAAAAATGGTACTGATTGCTGCAAGCTTTCCAAGTACCCACAGCTGTACCTGGCTACCCTCCCTCCCCACCTCAGCTAATGCTCCTGCCATGGCAATAGTTGCCTGGTAGCTCATCCTGTCCCTGGAATCAGTTCAAATTCCTCCATGGAAGCTTAGAAACTCTCTTCCAAGACAGCTCAGAGTCAAAATGTCTGATAGTTAATGACACAGGGTGAAAAAACTACTGAGGATTATTGGATTATTTTTTAAAGGGGAGGGGGATTAAAAATCAGGCCATGTCAAAAAAAAAGAAAAAAAATTACCATTTAGTTTTTGTATTTTCTTGCAAAAGTAATCTTATGGGATTTTATCGTCTGAATATATGTACAGGGAAAAGGTGTTCTGCATTGAAGAGCTCATATAATGCTCTACAGGTAAAAACATTTGCAAAGGAAAAAATATCAATGGATTCCATCTTAATTCAGTTGCTTGTTAATTTAATCTTTTTTTTTCTTTATTAGCTGAAACTGCAGGACCACAGTAATTTGTTCTATTAGTAGTACAATTTCCACTTGTAGTATGCTGAGTTTTTTGTCTGGAAGCATACATCAGCAGGTAATTCAATGATTAGCTGTGTAATGCCTTCTTTAATAAGGAAGAGGCTCATAATCTTAATCTAATAAAAGAAAAGAGAACTGTAGGAAAATTTGCCACAACAGAAGTTGATACTAGAGGATATTATCTGGGGCACTGGCAACAAGATCACAACCGTTCATCAGGAAATCGGTACCTTCAAATATTCTCATCTTCAGGTGTGCAGGGCACTTAAAAGCATCTGTGAGTCCTCTGTCTCCCATTAAATGAGTTTGGTTTTCCAGCTATAGCTGAAATTTTGGTATGGAGAGTTGTAAATTTGGACGCTGAGATTTATGAGGAGCTGAGCATACACTTTGTTTTCTTTTTCTCTGCCGGTGCATCTTTGGACATTTATCCTTCAGTTTTCTGCCTTAGGGGGGTGCTTTATGTCTACACAGCCCATCTCGTTCCCAGACTCTCATGTTACTTCAGTTCTGTGTCCTGTCTCTGAGAACTGCTAGCTCCAAATTACTCAGAGAGATACCAACTGATGCCCTATACCATGAATGAATGATTTTGTTTTCATTGTCTATTCCATTGTCATGCTCTTGAATGACAACTGGGACTACTAACTGCTGTAAGTGCTGTTTTAAAATTTGCTGTATTTTGCCAGTTTGGATGCTTTGACTTTGTCTACTGTGAGAAAAGAGAAATAAGAATGTGAATTTACTTTTTCTACATTTCATACTTCAGCCATGTACTGTCTTGTGGTGAAGAGTTCCTAAATATTCAGTAGCATCAGCCCAAACCCTACACAGCAGCCCAGCAAACAAAATTATATTGTCTGTCTGCTGCTGATGGAAACAATTTCCTTTCTCATAAGCCAATAACCCCAAAGGCAAAAGAAAGCTTTATTAAAGTAAAAGCAGAAAAACTGAGTAGTAAATCAGCAGGCTGTGGTCTTCCATAGCAGATGGGGAAGTCACTGACCTCATCCCACCTTGGTTGAGTCCCACGCGTGGTTCCTTGCCCAGACTCCGGGAACGCCATCCCTGCAGCTATCGGATCATGCAGTCCCTAGTCCCTGCCATCCCACAGGCAGCTGGGGGAGGGAATGAGCTGAGCTAAGGAGCATTAGTCAGACCATCCCATGTCTTTGCAGTGTCCCTTCAGAAATTGCTTGCCCTGCTTCAAACCTCTCACTTCTAAGTGCTGGCCCTGCCTGTGCTGGTCCTCACCTCAGGACACTGTATCAGCACTTCACCAGTGTTTGTACCTTTCCTGAAACCACAGGTGATGGGAGGAAAATGACATTTCTCTAACTGAAATATGGAAAAGTGTTTTGTTCTTTATTCTGTTGGGCCACTGAAGAAGCCAAAACCACCATCCATCTGCCAGAAAAGATCAAAACCCAAACACCTTCATGACACTTACTCGTTGCATTGCTCTGTCCCCTCCTAATCCTGGTTCTGGTTAAAATTCTATCATCCAGCTGTCAAAGGGCCACTTGCCAATACCTAGACATATCTTGATATCTAGCCAAAGATTTGATTGCCCTTGCCAATAAAAATGCACTTGTTCAAGCCAGGGCCAAAGAACAGTTTAGAGTGGACCTGCCACAGAGAATTGCAGTGTCTGCCCAGCTAAGTGCAGTGACCACAGAGGCACAAGAACAGCAGGAGCTTTATCTCTCCTCTCTCATTGACTGTTGCATCCAAACCTTCAAGGTAATGAAAATGTTTGAAATAGTTCCACATGCCTGGTGGTCATACAGCATGCAGGATCATCCATACTGGCTACCAGAAGAAGTCTCACGATCACAATTTTTCCCTGCATAGTTCTTTATTTGACCTAGGTGAAGATCAAATCCATATAGCTGCATTTAGTGATAATAAGTCAGCCTCATAAAAAGGTTCTCATCACTTAAAAACTCTTGATGACTTGCTTCAGAAATTAATTGTCCTCAGGATTAGCAATGTATGCCTAGCTTCTACTCTAATTTTCGCTAACTTCAGATTTTTACTACCAGCTTTTAGACCTGCTTCAAATAGGCTGAAGAGCTGTTCTTTGTGAATTTTCTGTGCTATCTCCTCTCCTGTAGCCACAGCCATTTTCATATGCCATAATTAAGTTAGTTCTTTGTTTGGGAAGCCTATAGACATGCTGCAGGGAAAATGTATTGAGCATGGAGAAGCTGCAGAATTTTTCATCCCCAGGAAACAGGCTTCAAAGGCTGCTATAGCTATGCTTTCAAAGCCAAACCTTTCAAGCCTTCATGACTCATTATGGAGAAGTATCTTGGTTTCAAATGCTTCCCTGGAGTTCATTCTCCCTTTCAATGCTAAAGAACTCTTTCTGAGCCTGAAAGAGCTTGTTTTATTTTTATCAAGGATAAGTTCAAAGACAGAGGGTTAAAATGATTCAATGGACAGGAGATGATGGACCAACACCAAAAGATTTTTGTGGTTATTTGCTTAAGAGAAAGGCTTGATTCTTACTGTGTTTGATGCTTCCTTATTCCCCACTTGCCCACCCAGGTCTCACAGTGAGCTGTCTTCATAGACACCAATCAGATCACGGGTTTTACAGCACCTGCTATGACCAGAGCCACACAGAACCATAGGAAGATTAAGCCACCCACCTTAGGTATGAGGCAGAGAATCAGGCATCTGACATTGTTTGAGGAGGTGTGGCTGTGTCACCAGGGTGCCTGGATGACTTTGCCAAGGTTGTGATGTGTCCCAGGTGGGTTGTTGAGTGGGGGGCAGCTTCAGGGGCGTATTGAGAGCTTGGCTTGACGAAGCAGAACCATCATGGCAATGTGGGGTCCTGGTGTATAGCTGGAATCACTTTTCTAATCTTTCTTTAACAGTTTTCAGAGATGGGCTCTCCATAATGCTTCAGTTATGAAGGAAGAAGGGAAGCTGAATTGCTTTTTTGCAATGGAGAAGACAGAGGGAGAAATATCAGCACTGTGGCTCCCACCTTGTTGCTTATCTCCCTGCCAACATGTGCCCCAAATCCTCTCTGTGCTGTATTAAGGAAAGGAAAAGCTTTGACATCTCCTTTTTTACATCATCTTTTCCAATTTTGCACCCAATAACCCCCTAGTGAAAAGAGGAACAATGACTTCATATAGCTGCTGCTTGATTCTTTTGCTGTTTACCTGGAGCACTGCTGCCTATGGGCCAAACCAACGGGCACAGAAGAAGGGAGACATTATTCTTGGAGGATTGTTCCCCATTCATTTTGGAGTGGCTGCTAAAGACCAGGATCTAAAATCAAGGCCAGAATCAGTGGAGTGTATAAGGTAAGCTGGTAAAAGGGAAAATTAAAAAGTTTTGGTGGGGAAGTCTTCACATTTCTTGACTTTGTGTTGCGTAAATATGGTCTGTAGTCTGATGCTTGCAGTTGGAAGGTGTGATGTAAATAATAGAAAAAACAAGTGTGTATGTTAAACAGTAACATAAATACTGTTTGGACACTGAAAGAGGGCAATCTTTGTACTACCTGAAGCTACCAAAACATTAATATACTGATCTATTGGGCCATTCACAGGGAAACTTTGAATAGCATCTGAAAATTAGCTTCCCTAGCAGGATAGAAAATTACCAATAGTGCCCTTTAGTTCATTTGATTAAAGTAATTCATGGCCAAATAGTTTAGAAATCAATTTTTTGTCCGGTTCTGCCTGTCATTTTCTAAGACTTTAAAAACTGTTAAGTTGCCTAAACAAGTGAAAATGTTAAAGTGAGGTAGGTCAGGGCTTTTGAAAAATCCCAGTGAATGACACATAAATCTCTCTTCAGGACTTTGTAAAAGTCCTAAACTTCAGAGCAGGCTTCCCTCACCCAGAGTTCTTCTCTTTTGTGTAAACAACACATCTGTGTTTTGTCTTAAGTGTTTGGGAGTTAACCTTGGATTGAGAAATGCACATGAAAACATTTTCTCGTATTATGGAAGTGTACGCATGATGAAATGTGAGGAATTTTTAACATTACAAGCCTGCACATAATACACAGAACAAGTGGAAAGCGTGACAGAAACTGATTGCAACTGGAACATCATATAAACAAAATATTAGATATTCATGTGGATTTCTGTCATGACAATGCATGAGAAAACATTTCATTGTTATGGAACTTTCTGTTACCATGTGTGGAGAACTGTGTATCTGGAATTATTTGGACCTCTCATCCTAGGCTGGGGATCTAGCACAGTTTTGTTGCAGATGGCAATGAAGGATGGCTGAGAGCATTCCTGTTTCACTCACAGATTTCAGGTGTGGTTTCCCACTGAGACCCTGAGCAAGACACGTCCATCTAGGTTATGAGATCATCCCCAGAACCATCTCCTGTCACAAGGAGCACACACAGGTGTCAATAATCAGGGATTATTTTGGCTTCTTCAGTGTGTGCACAGGACAGTCATGAACTAAATGTATGTGCAATGTCTGTTTCATGGAGCAAGAATCTCTGCCAGCCTTTCAGCATTTTTTTTCTCTCTCAAATGCATTATTTTAAAAGTGGAGTGCTGGAAAGCAATGGATGCTTTCAGCTCTATTTTCTTCACCTGCTCCAGCTGGCAGGCAGGACAATGCACATATTTGCAAACTAAACAGCTTTTACTTCTATCAACTCTGGGTCAGCATCAGTGGCTGTCTTGACATGGTCACATTATTGGAAGAGATGGCTGGAAAATGTTCTGCCACAAGTACTACAAGTGTGTGGTTGCCAAAAGGCATGTTAATGAGGTAGCACTGCCAACAACAGACAAATCCTGAAAAGCCAGACTAGCTGTTTTAAGGACACAACGGGAGATCCTTCTGGGTGGCTTTCAATCTGCTAAAAGGTATTAGCTGAAATTTGCCTGGATAAAATCCCTGTTCTTTTTACCCTTGTAAGCAGGTGATGAAGATAGAAGGTATAGGTGCAAAAGAAAAAAAGATGTCTGCAGAGGCAGGCACATATCCTTCAGGGAGTTGGATAAATTGTGAGTTGATAGTATAATGCAGTTGGAGAAAGAATGAAGGTCAGAGATTAGCTGCAGAGGTAGTAGAAACCACAAAAGGAACAAGGGGATGATTGGACCACAAATAACTGGAAGTTGCTTCATTGCACACATCTTTACCAGAAAATATCCATTTGCTGGAAATGTTTAATTCAAAAGAGGTTGTATTGAGAAGACTTTTTGAGATTGGTCATCAGGTTTTAAAGACGGAGGTAATAAATACATGGGAATGTTTGTGTGTATTCCTTGTTATTGGTACACATAAAATTGAGAGGAGACATTTTTTCTGAAAGGATTTTTTATTTTAAGCAGTACTCAAGTCAGAAAATCCCTCCTGCTTGACTTGTACAGAAATCTCTCAACACAACCATGGTAGCCATTTTTTGTTTTGGATCCTGTGATCAGACATCAGCCTGTGGCAGGGTTGTGCTTGCTGAGTCTAGGAGTTCAATACATTCTTCAAGTTTTTTGCTAAAGTCTTACATTATCACATGTGAGTTTCCTAGGTTCCAGGGAATTGATTGGTCTGGAATTATCAAACTTGTATTTTTGGGGGCAGAAAAAAAAATACAGGTTCTAGTTTCTTCACAAAGTAAGTCTCCCTGATCTTGTAGTGTCAAAAACTTCTGTAGGGTGGAAAATCCACAGATTAGCAAATCAGATAGAAATCCGTAGAGAAACACAAATGTGACTGTACATGGTCAAACCAAAGGTGCTAAATCTGTCCCTTACCTTTACCTGCCCTTGTTGCCCTTCTCTGAGCCTTCTCCAGCACTGGTGTATCTTTTCAAAGCTGAGGCTAATAAGTTTTATACCCACGCCCTTTTCAGATGGCTGCATACAGATTTTGATCTCTTTGATTACATAGAAAAATGTGTCTCATATCACATAAGAAAATTAGATCCAGGTCACTCTGGGATAATGAGCATCCTCTCTCTCCTCAGGCTCTCTTGCTGCAGCAAGTCATCAGACCATATGAAAAGCTCCACAACAAGACCTAAGGGTCCCACTGAAACCCTGTGGGTGGTCCATTTTAGAGTTCAGAATCAAATAACTTCAGATAATGTGGTTTGCCTCTATTTGAGCACTGTTCAAGCTGATCAGTGCTGTTTGGACATTTAGCTGTGTTCAGTGCCATACCTATGCTCCCAAACTGGGCTTACCAATGGATAGGACATCTGGGGCTTCTCAAAAAGGATAGGACAGTTTTCTCTCTACTTCCTCAGCTTTTATGTTCTTCATGCTCTTGTGGCTCAGCAAACATACTGGCCTGAACCTACCGTGCATACCGGGCACATGATTATTTAGAAACTATGTAGATAACTCAGCAGTGAAAGGAAAAGGGAACTGTAACAATTGGTTCCCCATTCTTTTTGTGCTGTTGCTACTGAAAATGCATCCCTGTGCTCTAAACACTGAACTGTAGAGTCCAAAATGAAAATGTACCCATGATTGTGTCACATTAAATGTCAGATAGGAATACACCAAGCGAGCGGAGTTTTGTTTCCTGTTTGTTGTTTCAGCAATCAAGGATCCTGCATTTGATATGAATACACCTCCTGTCTTTGTATGCCTCAGGGGCTGCTGCAGCAACTTCCCTCATAACATTTGCTGATGCATATCTGATGTGTGCAGGGGAGGCAGAGACTGAGCACAGCACCAGCAAGCCCTGACCCCCATTCCATTCGCTGTCAGTACCCCCATAGGCCTATTCATAACCTGATTTTTCTGCCCCTTCTTGATTTCAGGGAGATTAGCAGTTTTCTTGTATTCTGATCATCAGACTAGCTAAGGTCCCACACTGTGACACAAAGCTTTCAAGCTGTGAAACTGTGGTGAGACATTGTCCCCACGTCATAGTGCAGGACTTCACAGAGCATAGCTCCAGGACTCTGTAGCCCACTGAGCTTCTCTGTCCATCTGAGAGAACAGAATTTTAATTCTAGCCCTTGCAGATGCATTTGCTAATCCCATTGCAGACCTGAATGTACAACAAGACATTTGGAATTTCTCTTCCCTGAGATGTAATTATATCACTTGGTCTCTCTTCCATTCACCATCTGAATTGTAATTTTTTAATTTCTGATTTTCTTTGTTCTGCATAATTCCCCTTACCCACAGTCCTTGATCATAAGAGTGGTAAGCAACTCATTATACCTATGGCTGCAGGAATCCAACAAATTACTGAAGGTCTCCCCCTTGCATAGCTCAGAAATAACAGTAGCAGCAATAACATGCAATTAATGTACTGGAAATCTAGAGAGGACAGACAAATTAGTATGTGCATACAACCACTAGAGAAAGAGGAGTGCTGGCGTGATTAAAAGGTATATGCAGGCTTTGCCAGCATTTCTGAGTATAAGTACCTGTCAGATATGGGGGGGTAAGTGAAAGCTTTATTCAGAGCTTTCACATCACTTTCTCCTTTTTTTTGTATCATATTCCATTGCTTAGTACCTTGCAAGTGTGATAAATGAAGGTCATGAATACACATGAGGCTGTGAATTATTTCTTTATGGAGACTAGCAAGGATCAGGACCAATTTCCCTGCTGGATCCAGACAGTAAGAGCTATTAAAACCAAACCCCACAAACAAACAGGGGATGGAGCTATGGGGAGCTTAAACTATGCAGACAGCTTGTGCCCCTTCATTTGAATAGCCTTGCTTTGAAGCGTTGGCTGGGACATTTCAGCCATCCTGAGCAGCGTTTGACAGACATGTTTCATTTCTAACAAACTGGTCTGCTGCACTGCTGTTCTCTGCAGAGGTGACAGTCACAGCGAGGTGTTGTTCCCAATTTCTCTCTCCCAGTTTGTGCTCCTCCTTGGGAATAGAAAGATCAGTGGGTTGAATACTCTGAGAGGTGGAAGAATAAGTATCAGAAGGGAAACCTTTAAGGAAGGAGTGTAAATAAAAATCCCCCTTTACACCTGTGGGCTCTGAATTATTTACATTAAACTCTCATTTAGAGCTTAATGGCCACTTTTCATAGCACCACATCTCACAAAATGCAAGACTATGTGAACATACCTGTAAAAGTAATATGGCAGAAAATAAGCCTTGGAGGCTGCTTCTTTTCCATCAAGAAAATACCAGTGGCTATTTAAATATTCTGGAAATCTAATGAAACCTTGCTTCTGATAGTAAATACTGAACAGTTCCTTCATGGAAATTACCAGTCAAATTGCTGCATGGTTGGCAGAGCATTCCAGTGACTGATGATATTAATCACAGCAGCAGCATGGCACAGGAGGTCAGCTGCAGCAGTGGGACCTACTGCCAGGTTCAAAGCTGCTCTTAGCAATCCCTCATGTACACACCAAGCCAAGAGGAACCTATCTACAGCCCCTTGCTGGGATCTGACAGTATAGTGGGAGAGAAATTGTCTACAAAATATCCATTCACAGAAATTGGAAGGATCTTGCTTTATTTAGAGCAGTTTGGCAGCACTGCCTTTGTCTGACCATATCTGTGTTATGGAACTGATGCAACGCTGTCTCAGGTGACAGAATGACAGCTTGTCTGAAGATGTATCAGGTGTTAGAGAAGACAGAATGAGGAGTGCTGTCTTCATCCCATCTGATCCTCTCCTCCTGAGCTGCTGATGCCGCTGTCAGCAGAGGTGCAAGTGAAGAGAACAGCAGGTCTCTTGCCTAGGTTAGTTTAAGATAAATTATTGAAAGTATTTCAAAGATATTTTGGATTCTAGCTCTCAGAAAACAGCCCCACTCTCCTTTCCCTCCAAAAATAAAATAATTCCAAATGCAAGTACCTGAGCTAGAGGCCTTATACTGTAACTATACACTAATCAGGAGCATATGTCAGAAAGGAAAATAAATCAACTGTGTATTGTGGACCTTAGTCTGCATTTACTGAATTAAATGCCAAATATTTCTTTGAAGGGAAGGGTAAGATGATCCAGTTCACTGCTTTCGAAGATACCATCTAAAGATACCACCTTGTGGCATTTTAAAAAATAAAGCCAAATTCCTTCAAGCAGGCAAAATAATTTTCTGTCATACTTAGCCTGTATAATTTAAAGTGAGCAGGCTTTAAATTTGCTTTTTAATTTTGCTTCACTCAAATATGTGAAGCTTTTCCCAGCAGTATGTTTGAACTTCCCAGGTTCTCAGTAGCCTTCCCTTTAAATATAGAAGATGCAATCCAATTTTTCTCTTTTACATGAGGAGCCTGAATATGGCTCCTTGCTTCAAATCCTATTCATATTAAAAATATCTGTAAACATGTGCAGCTTTTGAAAAAGAGGTGTCACAAACCCCTTCCTTGTTTCCATTTATCCCATGGTGCATTACTGACCACGTGAAGCAACATGGTGTGCACAACACATCTTTTCCTGTACACAGCACTCACTGACTCAATCCCTCTGACCCTTGCCCTTTTATTTCAGAGCGCTCTTGTTGCACCTTATTCCTTAATGGTTTGGAACTAGAGCAAAAAATATTCCAAATGACCAAACTACTTCTATCAGTAACCCACACTCCTGTGCTTCTAAAGACTAATCTTAAGACTAATCTACAGACTAATCTCAAAGCTAACTGTCCCTTTGGTAATAAGTTATAACTAGGACTCAAACTTTTTGACCTGGAGAGATCTGTACTGAAATTGTGCTGTCTGGGCTTTGAGGCATAACCTCAGAACTGAACCTCATTTGGAATTTGGCCAAAGATATCTGGAGAGGTGAAAACAAGTTGAATAAATGAAGTTTTGAAGACTTAAAGATAAACCTTAGATGGGATATCATTAGAAATTCTGACCCCAGATGAATCAGATAAAACTCCTGGAATGGAAGTAATGTGGCTTTGTTCATTCAGCTTTGAAAAAGACATAGCTAACATCAACTTTGGAAGCAATTAATTTAATCCAGCCATTAAAAATGTTTAGGTCATATATCTCAGAGATTGAAAGGTTGTGATTTCATTGAGCTTATTTTTAGAAATCTTCACCTTAGTAGTAGAAACATTTCTCTAAGCACTTCAAAATGTAACTCATGTGAAACCTACAATTTACCATTTCATATAGGATCTGCTCTCGGCCAGGCTGTTCCCCAGGCTTTTCCAGTTTTGGGGCCCATCACTTTTCCTGGTGTATCTCAAGCATAACAGCACTGACACTTTCCTGCTTTCACCTGCAACTCAGCACAAACTGCAAACTAGCTGCTATCCTGACTCACAGTGCATTCCAAGGAAGGGCAGGTTTCTGCTGATGAAAGATTCTGCCATTCCAGCTGCATTGCCCTAAAACTCGGCAGCCTCACAGGCACACAAATGGTTGCCAGGGCAACTTTACAGGGGAAACACAGTAAAACTTCAGGATAGTGTGTATCAAAGGTACTTTCTTGCTGCTGCTTTCCACGAAGTTTCTCTACTTTGTGGAAAAGCAATTCCTCGTGCTGCAGCTTATTCCACTGCCAGGCTACTAATGTCCATAAACAAGGACTCCCAGCTCCTGCAGGACAGTTGCCACCAATCTGCAGCTCTGCCTTAGCTACATGCAAGATAATCAGAAAACTCAGCTCCTCCAGCTTAGAGAAGAGAGGAGGCTTCAAAAAACAATTTCAGTTTCACAGACCAGCTCTGAGGGCATCATCTGAGTTCGTGTCTAAAGCAAATTGTGTGAGAGAACCAAAATAATGAGAAAAGTTATTCCTTGAATGAAGGCACTGAAGTATCTAATTAGCAAGTTATCAGTTTGCACTAGGACCTATATTTAGAGCGTGTCTCTGATCTCTGGCATGAACAGTCTGACTGTGCTCTCTCTCACAAACTGAAGGGTGCCATGTGAGGCCGAATTTCCCTGAGCAGAGCTCCCTGGCACCTCTGCATCCAGCAGCATGCCAGTGCTGTGGCTCAGCCTGCTCTGCCTGCCCAAAGCCAGGAGGAGCTCACACACTCCAGGAGTATCCCAAGCCTAAGTCCCAGGCAGCATCAGCACAGGCTTAGCAGACACTGCCATCTGCATTCAGAAACATGTCAGAGGAGCCTGGAAGCAAGCCTGGTAGGTGCAGCTTTCAGTCAGAGGATCACAACATCCATTTCCTCAGGGATCATGAGATCAGGTTTAGGGTCCTGAGCACAAGGGACAGGCCAGTCATCACTCCAGACAGGCTGTCTTTTAATTTCCCAGGTTTTAGGGGACTTAGAAAAGTTTAACTCTGGAATGAGCTCCCAAACGGAAAAGTTGAGAGCCAGAACTAAACCTTGTAGCAAAAACGCCTCTTCTGTGGTAGAGACAAAAGCAAAACTTTCCAAATTTAGTAGAGTGCAAGAAATCACATAAGTTGCTTTTGCCTTTTGTATCTGGAATTTTTCACTCTGTCTTTGCCTCATTCCTGGTCTCCTCTGCTCTTTTTTCCTCCTTCTCACTCTATTTCGTTTTTATTTTTGCTCCCCCAGGTATAATTTCCGAGGCTTCCGCTGGCTCCAGGCTATGATCTTTGCCATAGAAGAAATAAACAGTAGCCCAACTCTCCTTCCCAACATGACCCTGGGATATAGGATATTTGACACTTGCAATACAGTCTCGAAAGCCCTGGAGGCCACACTGAGTTTTGTGGCCCAGAACAAGATAGACTCCTTGAACCTGGATGAATTCTGTAACTGCTCAGAACATATCCCTTCCACCATTGCAGTCGTGGGAGCAACTGGCTCTGGCATCTCCACTGCTGTGGCCAATCTGCTGGGACTCTTTTACATACCTCAGGTACGTTTCCACCTCACTTGTTTAGGTTGCAGAAGTGGCCTGCTCCTCTACTCTGCAGAGATTAAGCAGAGATTGCTTAATCTTTGCCATTTCCAATAGAATTTATAAGGAGAGAAATAATAAAATGGGGGGCGGGAGGGGGGTGGGTGTCATTGTTATGATAGATATATGTCTTGCTAGCACTTTGCAGTCTCCAAATGTAAAGGTTACTGAGCAGCCATAACAACATTTGGCCAACAGCAGCCTAGCCTAGGAGGACTGGAGAGTCCTCTAGAGTGGTTTAGTCTGTGAATGCAGCAGTAACTGTAAACATTCTGACTCTGCTAGAGCCAGTGCCAGCATCCACGGCCCCATCCTTTTGTTTAAGAGGCTGGTTGATCTGCCATGACCTTAAGTAAAGTACAAGGCTGTCTTAATATTGTTGCTCTTGATTTTACTTTTCTACACTGAAGTCAGCTTTGGAAAATATGCTTGGCCTTACCCATTTAAGTGTTACCTTGCACAGCCTAACACTTCCAATCCCTCTTCCAAAATTAATAGAGGCGCCAGAGCTCACAAGAGCCCTTATAACAAGACTGTGTCAGAATGTGCTCTCAGTCTGTCCTGAGAAATGTATCTTTGCTTCAGCCAGGGCTGCAATTCCCATCTGCACCATGAATGAAAAGGAAGGATTCTTGATTGCCCTGTGCACAGTAATATATCTTGTCTGTTGAGTCTTATCAGTTGGCCTCCTTTGCAGGAGTCTGAAAACTGGACATTTGTTCTCTGAGCAGGGCAGGAGTGGTTTAAGCTATGTTATCTCGGTATTGCCCAGAGTGGCATTGGAAGTTGGTGTGTAAATAAACACCCTGATGACATCTTATGGGGCATTGTTGATTTACACATCCCATTACCAGGTGAACAGGGGCAGCCGAGAAGGGTTGGTGAGTTCAACTGAACATAAGAGATGTTTGCAGTTCTCAGACTTTCTCTTTAAACAGAGAATGACATTTGTCCCATGAGGCAGTACCTTATCTAGAGGCTGCAGAAAAGGGTAGATGTCAGGAGGTTCACTTCTGGAACGAAGTCTCAGCCAGGTGGTTGAAGCATGACAACTGAAAGCAGGCTTTTAGACTGGCAGATGTTGGGTAGAATTGTCACAGCCATTTATAGCAAGGACATTAGCAAATCCAGGCTTATTAGGCCCTGCATTTCAGTAGGAATTGGAGGTGTATTTTGCAATTAATGCACGGCTCATTGCTCGTTCTGTTGACGTAAACACTGAAAATGTTACAACTTCTGTTCTGTTTCTCAGTACCTCAGGTCAGTGTCCCGTTTCAGCACACGTGGCAGTGGGACACATTGCCTGTACTCCTGGAAAGAGGTTGATGGGGGTGAGAGTAGCACTGGGCAAGAGCCTGTCCAGGGGATAGTACAGTTCTGTGAAAGGAGGGTTTACTCCTGTGGCCCTTGAAACTGCACTCCTTTTCTTTCTTCTTGCAGAAACATTAAATAACAGAGTTTAAGGAGAAGATAAGGTTTTCTGTAAATTTCCACTTTGTACAAAATGAACTGTTTATAGAAGACTTTTTCAAATGAGAGTCAGTCCCAAAGAATTCAGATACCAATCTCAAAATGTGTTTTAGAAGTTCTCCAGATCTTTAAACAGTTATTATCTGGGTTTTAAGGTTTTCTTCCTACTTGCAGATAATTCAAATTATATCTTAAGAGCATGTGGTACTTGTTCTGATTAGGAAAATAAAGTATTTCTTGATAGCTTTAGAAGAGGAAATAAAATCCAGTTTTAACCATAAAACATGGTGGCTTATGAAACATGGACTGGCTTCTTTGCTGATTCTGGCCAGCAGTCAGGAAACACTGCTAAAGTAGCATTACCATAACACGCTGCAGGATCAAGGAAGCTGAAATACATCACATTCTTCTTATGTCAGCTGACAGGGATTGTATATAAAAGGCAAAAGGAGCCTGTTTAAGAATGGGGATGGATGTCAAAGGCAAGGAGAGAAAGACAGAGTAGCTTTGAAATGGCAATACCATCCTGCTGTCTCATGCCTGGTTCAGGACAGGGAAAGCCTGTGTTTTGTCTTAATTCAGTGCATTGCCCTCATTTATCTAGGTGGCACATTCTTCTTATTTCTGGATTTGACAGAAATCTTTGCTATTCCTCCAGTCTAGTGTCCATTTCTCTCTCCCTCAGATCCTTGACCTTGCAGGTGGGCACAAGCTGGCTCCAGCCTCTCAGGTCTGAGCAGCTGCTCCTGTATGAGAGCCTCTGTAGGACAGGCACAGCTGGGAGAAACCTCAGAGTGGATCACCTGCAAACACAGGCTAAGAAAACATGCTTCCCAGGCTGGCAGGGATGCTAGGTAAATGGAGGCAGTTTATTTCAGGCATTTCACTTTATGGTGTGTTTTGCTTGTTTGCTGTGCTCTGACAGGTCAGCTATGCCTCATCCAGTCGTCTCCTGAGCAACAAGAACCAGTTCAAGTCCTTCCTGCGCACAATCCCCAACGATGAGCATCAGGCCACGGCCATGGCAGACATCATCGAGTACTTTCGCTGGAACTGGGTGGGAACAATCGCAGCTGACGATGACTATGGCCGGCCAGGGATTGAAAAATTTCGGGAAGAGGCGGAGGAGAGAGATATCTGCATTGATTTTAGCGAGCTCATCTCCCAGTACTCAGATGAAGAGGAGATCCAGCAGGTGGTAGAGGTCATCCAGAACTCCACAGCAAGAGTGATTGTTGTTTTTTCCAGTGGCCCAGATCTGGAGCCTCTCATAAAAGAGATTGTCAGGAGAAACATCACTGGCAAGATCTGGCTGGCAAGCGAGGCCTGGGCCAGCTCTTCCCTCATAGCCATGCCGGAGTTCTTCCGTGTCATCGGCAGCACCATCGGGTTTGCGCTGAAGGCAGGACAGATCCCAGGATTTCGTGAGTTCCTGCAGAAGGTGCATCCCAAGTCCACCAACAATGGCTTTGCCAAGGAGTTTTGGGAGGAGACATTTAACTGCTATCTCCCTGATGGATCCAAAAATTCTCCTGCTTCCACTTCCTTCCACAAGGGGCACGAAGAGGGGCTGGGAGCTGGAAATGGAACGTCTGCCTTCCGACCTCCGTGCACAGGGGATGAGAACATCACCAGCGTGGAGACCCCATACATGGACTACACACACTTGCGGATATCCTATAACGTGTACTTGGCAGTGTATTCCATCGCCCATGCCTTGCAGGATATTTATACCTGTACCCCTGGGAAGGGCCTCTTCACCAACGGGTCCTGTGCAGACATAAAGAAGGTGGAGGCATGGCAGGTAAGCCCTTCGTTCGTGTGCCTGTGCAATATACCTGCAGAAGGAAAGACAAGCTGTCCCAAATGCCCTTTAGGGTGCCTCTCCTAATCCTGGGTCTCAGACACAGCACAAGCCCCCTGGGATGCAGTGAGTGACTGTGTCTGAGGTAGGTGCATGCTCCCACCCACAGGGAATGTAAGGTAAGTTGGTCTAGGCCTACAGTGAAAGGGGCTTAAACCAGGTTACATTTTCTTGCATTTGCTGCGGGCCAAAAGTGCACACACAGACAATTACCACAGCCTGGCTGACGCAAGGTAACTTGATCATATATTGAGCCTTAATAAACAAGAGGGCCTGAGGAGAACACATAAACAAGGAAAACAGTTTTTAGAGTTCATTTTCTTTGGCAAGCTTTAAATCTTTTGCAATCCCACAGCAATTTTCCATACAGGCTGGATTTCTTTCCTCACAGTTTTAAGCTTATATAGGATCAAACTAAAGAAGATTGAGTAATGGAGGAAAATAATGTGTAGCTCTTGGGCAGAAAATAGATAGCTGCTTTGATTTGGCAGTGGTATTTGTGAACTGATGAAATTACATTAATGACTTAGTCCCACTTACCCATTCATTCAACACATTCTGCCCACTGGCCCATGGATCACATTTTGTCTTCTGATCCTTTATGAATACTCTCTACCTTACTATGTGTTTGATCATACTATCCAATGTGGTATTCACTTTGTGGTTTTAATATCTACTGCATTCTTAACACAATTAGCATGGACTGATGATGGTATGTCAAATATGTAGCAAATTCTGGTTATCACAAAACACTTGAGCCCAAACATGCCTGAAATCAGAACACACAGGTGAATAAATGGAGGAACACTTCCCCATTTTCATTGGTGTTTTCCTCTCTTTGGGACAGTCTAACCAAAACAAAGGCTGCCCTTGCCACAAACTGCAGATGTCAGCTCACACTCACATAAGGGGACTGCAGTTTTGGTTCCTGTCTAGTTTCCTTTAACTCAAAAACATATCCAGATCAAAGTAAAAGGCTTTGTCTTGGCATTTATGGGAAACTTGCACTGCTCTAGGTGCCTGAACAGGTTTATCAAACCACTTTACTCGGAGTTGATGAGTGCAATGTTTGACCCTGATTTAGAGGAATCTAGCAATTGCTGGCTGTCTGTGAAGTTTCTGTCTTTCAAAGCTATTCTGCTTTTCAGGAAAATTTTGGCAGAAATGAGCAAGTCACAGACAGATGTAGCTTTCACTGTTGTCAGTAAAAATGATCCAGAATAAATGTAGTTTAATTCATTCCTTTATGCCTTGTCAGCTTGGAAAATAAAGCTGGATATTCATGCCATTGCTAAGTAAAAGAATGTGTTTGTTGAAGTTTCCATGCTTGAGAAGAATGACCTCTCATTTCTGTGTTGCTTGTCGGGTGCTGAAGGATATACACATCAAAATGTAAAGCATCCTGCTGATCTAGGCATCTGGGTGTCCATACCTGCCTGAGAGGAGGGAATCAGGTAGGAGAGAATAACCTCAGTGGGCAGGAGCACTACAAAGGAACAGGTTATACTTATAACCACCACCATCATATGAAGCCTTCTTGTGCATTTTTTTCACTTTGTTTCAAAATCAAACACATGAATAGCAGGTAAATGCCAAATTTGTGTGCACACCTACTTCATACCAGGCATTGCAGCTCATTACCTTCAGGAAGCTTTCCTCAGCCCTGGGAGTAATGAGTTCACCTCACAAACATTCAGCCTCCAGCATTTCCAGAGTAATTTTCTGAGAACCACACAGGAAAAAAATCTTTCTACTAAAGTCAATCTCATTTGCAGTGGTACCTCTGCCAGTATTCACTGCCTGCTCCCTTTCTCACAGTCAGGTCAGGCTTTTCTTGATGGGAAGTGACCCAAGAGAGCAAGGACAGTGCTAGGAGGCTCCCATACCTGTGACTGGAGGGCAGCTGCTCACAGTGTGTGCAATTACTGGCCAGGTGCTGTGTGGTACAGATAAGGTGAACCTGCTGAACTTGTGCCTCCATTAGCCTGAGCTCCTGTCAGGAGCGGCCCTTGCCAGCAGGGTTGGTGGCTGGGGAGCAAAAATTATACATTTCACAATTTAATTATGTACTATTTAATTTTGTTGCCTTTCAATGGCGTTATCCTTTTAACACATATGAGTTTTTATTGTTGTTTGCTAATTGCAAATGTAATGTATTTATAACACAAATCTTCTGGAGGATGTGTTCTGTATCATTTGTGGAGGGTGCTTGTGCAGGTCTGTATATAAACCCAGGATTTTTACCTCAGTGATCGGTTCATTTGAAATGGACAACCTAGCACAAATCACTGTGAGTTGGTTAAACTGAGTGAGGTTCTCCTATTAAGAATTTACCATCTATAGTTTAAGGAATCTCTAGGTGTGTTTCAGCATGGGGAGAGCAGGATTTTTGTCTCCTAAGGTGAAATATCACATACTACCAACTTTCATGTTTACTTATTTATAGCCACTTGTTTAAGAAACCATTTGCTCATTTTCTCCACCTGGGTCAGTGATCTGTGACAGATCCTGTCCATAAACCCAGTGGTGCTTCCTTTTGTTCTACCAATGCCTCTGAAGCTGGCTATGGGCATTCCCAGTGGAGATGGGACTGGCCAGCCCAAGCTGTCTGGCTGCCCAGCATGAGCAGAGATGCAGAGATGCAGGCAGAGCTGGTGAGCAGGCAGGACAGCTTCCAGGCTGTGCCCAGAGGAACCCGTGCCACTCATTCCACATGCAGAGCTGGCCAGGGAATTCAGAATCCTGTGTCTGAAAATGGAGCAGCTGGCACTTCAGAACTCTGTAGAATATTGCAGACTTTATTAGGATGCCTGTGCTGCCCTTATTCTGAGCGATCTGAGCTGTCTTGTTTTAAGAATCTACACTGCTGTAAGGCAGAAGATAATCGAGGTGCACACCTTTGCAAGATGCCTGCTGCAAAGGGCAGACAGTATTGTCTGCATGTGCCATTGTTGTGTCCTGCACAATATTGAACAAGATCAGATCAGTTGCTTCTTTTTGCACTGTTTTGTTCAGGTAACAAAAAGGTGCAGGGCAATCCTGAACAAAATTTATAAATTCTGTCACTTCGGGGCAAGGCAAAATTTTATAAAAAGCACTGAGAATTCAAGTGCATGGGTGAAAATAGTAGAACAGAAAAAATCCTCGTAAAGGCTTCCAATAATTCTGGCTGTCAGAAGACCACTCTCTTCTGCTGTGGGTTGTGTCTTTTTAGGAGACCATATCAAGTAGAGCTAATTCTGTGTGTTGCTCTGGTTTGTGGACTTGCCTACCCCAAACATAGGCTCTCCCATAAGCTACAGAATGGAAGTGGGAAGTTATGGCAGGGGGTGGAATACAGTCTGAGAACTGTTGTACTGATGCTGCCTCTTTGTCAAAATTACCAGCTTTTTTGGCCTGTTTCTCCATAACTGCTTTAACAGTCTGGTTTTGAAGCCCTTTTTTCTTAATATCTTCGCTGATAAGATTTCTCAAGTCCCTCAAGTTCCTTCATTTTCTTAGTCAAATAGCTCATGAGGCTATTTCTGCGGTCACTTCTAGGAAAAAGTCCCTCTGTTCTTTTTTCAGTTCCCCTCTGAGCATTTACAGGAGCCTCTCTGGTGTCTCTCTCTCACTACAAGCACCCTGTGGTCCTGCAAAAAAAATAGGAAGAAAACTAATGAGGAATCTGTCTTTCAGAGCAAATATTTCCGGCTTCATATTATTTTTGTGTGAGAAGATGAAAAATTTGTCTTTTTTCGGACTGAGGTCACTCAGTTTCTGCCCATACATTTGGATTCTTGATGAGCAGCTGCTGGACGTCTCTTTGTCTTGCAGTAAAAGCATTGTGATTAAATGGGGAAGACAGGCTCCCAAGGATGTGAGAAGGCAAAGGTGTGCAGCCACAGGGTCACTGAGCAGAGAGCATCTTTGGATTGACTCCCAGACAATTTGCAGGTTGCTGTTGCACTGGAGGCTTTGAACTTTGGCATGAGTGAAAAACAAGAGCTCTCCTAGGCACCAAGGCAAAGCACAGTGCAAGGGCTGAAAAATGTGTTGTGCTAATGATTTGCAGGTTAGAGACATGCTTGTGTGCATTATTCTATGCCTGGAAATCTGACTGACCTCAGACTCAGTGAAAAGTTGTCATATGCTATTCCACAAAATAAAAACAAATACAAATTGGCTTCACCTAGCAACATCTAAGTTCTTTTATTACACTTGGGCACCTCCCAGCCAACAGTTCCTTCCTCAGTGCTGGTGATGCTCATTGTGAACAGGTAAAAATGGACTGGCACCTTCTCCAGCTTTACATTTAGGTGTGTCTTCCTGGCTGGAAATTGTGGATTGATTATGGAAGGCTTTAAAGAAGTAAATAACGCCTTAGATGATATAGACCTTTGAGCCTAATGGCTTATCTAATCAATTTTTGTGTCTATTAAACTAGAGGCCTATCTGAACAATTCAAAACCAGCTGCTTTGTGGTATACAGAATTAAACAGTATCAGAACAGCTATTAGCTATGGCTGGTGAGAAAATTACTCATTTGGGGGGAATCACAAAGAAAGCAGAGGAAGCTGTTCAATGTCAGGCAACTGCAAAACCTTGCCTACTCTGCATTACAAATGCACTGGAGATGTATTTGTTGTGAACAGAAGGCAAGGGGAGTGCCTTTGTTGTGGGAGGCGGGATGAGAGGGACACTACTTGAGCCACACACAGAAATATGGGGGTCAACAGAGCAAACACAGCTATTTCCCCACCAGGCCAATAACAAACAATTGCTTATTCATCAGTTTGAAGATAACTTGCCATCAGCTGAGAGCACCAACTAAGCAGACAATAGATGGAGTATTATTTAGATGTCTCTACAGCTAAAAGGTGAAAGAATTAACTGGACTCACCAGTAGAAAATGTGATAGGAAATGATTGCCCTGACAAGGCTGCTAGAGGAAGGGTGAATGAACTACATGCAGCAAATACAACAAAGGAGTTAAGGTTATTAATTACTAAGTAAAGAATGGCTGAGATTCTTCTGAACTGGGGAAGTACACACTGCCTTATAGCCAAACCCACAGTATTCTTGTCTGCTCCCAAACACATTGAATTTTTCATAAAGTCACATTTAATATAGTCATTTATGTGCTGCTTTACAACAAAAGCTGTATTTTAAAATAACTTTTTATATTTATGAAGCTCATTTAATAAGTACTTCTGTCAGTTGGGGAAAAGTCATTTTTTCAGTGTATAGTCGGAATTTAGGGAAGGCTCCATGAAATGCTCATACAATGTCTCTCTGTAACAGCTTCAGATAACAATTATCCCTTGAATTACCAAGACCTCAGACACCAGTATCTGTTACAAAGACACAGCACGTCTTTGTTGCACAAAAGGATGTAAAATTTCTTCCAGGACTGACCTTTCCTGATACTTCTCACAAATGGAGCTGGTGACAAAGAGCACCTTGAGAGCTTCCTAAAGCCACTCACAAAGTGAGATGAGGAAACAAGGGGATATATAAAAAATTTCCATTTATCTCAAGATGGGGTTGAAGCTAACTTCAAAGTCATTATAACCACAGCATAGGTTATTATTTCATTTATTTCTGGGTAGTCAGCTATCTTCACAAATGCTTTACTAGCCAGTTGCACTTAGTTATCCCCAAAGTGAACTTTTATGCACTATGAAGGACTGGTGTTGTTCCACACAGAAGTTAGGAGGAATGAGAACAAATTACTTTTTATGGTGACCCTTTTGCCTTGTAGAACTATAAGAGTGATCTTCCAACTGGACTAGAAGCAATGCTTTTCTCTAAAAGGACTTTTACCAGTGTCTGTAGGAAGAATGACATGAAAGACTGAAGAAATCAAAGTCTTGACATTAGATTTCTTTGTTGGCCAAGACTTACATTGAATAGAGGAAATGGAAAAAAAACCAGATTTAAGCCAGTAGCCAAGTAGAACATGTGCCCAGACAAAGTAACTGAATCCCCTGGAATATTAGCTGACCATTGATGGGACCCATGACTGTGCTTACCCACTCTGAATGTCTGAAACACTTCCACACTTCACTGTGTCTATAGAAAACTTTGGGGATCTTTTTTTTTTTTTTCTTTTTTTTTACCCCCATGGATAGTACTTCTTGATTAGATTATAAATAAGCATTGAACTCAGGTTTCATGGATTACCATGGTTCTGTTAAAAGAAATGACACCTAGCGTGCAGAATCTGTTGGTTCTCATTCTAACAAAGAGCTTACCCAAGCACTGAAGGAATTCATCCTATAGCTCCAAATAGGAATGGATTTACAGTCAAAAGCTATGACTTTCTCCTGGCCTAGGCAGCAGCACAGTTCTTCAGAGCAGTGTCAGCAGTGCTCTGTGCAGGATGCATTTCAGACCTCAGTGGAGCTTTGAAAAGACTGCTCCATAAAGGGCTGTTTGAAGAAAGTGACAGCAAGGGGCTGTAAAGGGACACATCTACACAGCTGTTCTCTGCACAGCTGGGCAGGGATGGCATTAAACACGTCCCAGAAAAAAAAACATTTCAATCAGACTTTGTTTACACAAGACCACATATGTGAATTATGCTACTTGAAAACACAGCACTTGGACCTTTGGGTCTACTAGTAGCTTTAATAATAGGAAAAAAATTTACATATTTAATATTAAACCTTATTTAATTATAAAAGCCCTATCTTAAGCTGTTAGGTACTTCACCATAACAGTTATTGTGCAGTATGGTGATGTCCCAATAGCATTAATGCATCATTTACTCAGTTAGGACTCCTGCCAGTAGATCCTTCACCCTTAGTACACAGCATCCTGGGGCTATTGTACCAGATAGATTTCTCCATATTGTATTTACTGCAAGTGAAAACCAAAGCAATAGTGGCATCAAGTCTGGACTAAGTGGATCTGATTTTTTTTCATGCCATGGCTGGTATGGACAGGAGCACATAGCACAAAATACCATCTAGCAGCACTGACAATTAGGTTTCAATTGTAGCTGTACAATTGCCTTTTTCTGTCCAGAGACTACCTCTCTCCACAGAACCTCAGCAGAAACCTAAAACATGTTTAAACAGAGTCACTTCCCAAATGATCATGCAGTTTGAAATCCTTTGTATAATTAATTATGTAAATTTATGCCATGTTCAGGAAAGTAAGTAATCTTGATCCAGCTAAAGGCTGCTTCACATCAAATGTAAAACTTAGGTATTTCATTTCTGAAAGGCTGTGTTTGACAGCCAAACTTGTGTTTAACAAGATTTATTTTCCCCAAAGACATGCTGACTGATAGACCTTTTTTTTAATTAATATGATCCATGGCAGGCCACGTCTCTTGTCACAGATCATCTCTGATTTCCTGTTGGGATTTACTGACCTTTAGTTTCATTGGTCCTTACTTGGGCCTGCTCTATTAGATTTAAAAGTCCAGATAAAGTAGGCATAATTTTTCTCCATATAATATTTATGCACATTGATCAAATTCTTCCTCAGTCTTACCTTGATAATTTAAACAGAGTGGTCTTTTAGTCATAAGGTGTGTTTTCTGCTTTAGTTCTGTACCTTGTCCATTCACTCATCCCTCTTTTTGGCATGTATTCAGTATTCCTTCAACAGACTCAGCACAGCCAGACAGTGAAAAAAATCCCACATTTGCATACTCCTATTACTTCCTCATTGGTAGGAGCACAAGGTACCTGAGCCTTCTGTGCCACAATGGAAAGGTCACATTTAGTTGCCAGTAATTCTTTGCAGCAGGTGGTGCCCTTTCTGTGCCTGGTGTAAATTCCTTATGCCTTGATGCACAAGCCTGAATTCCCCTGTATTAAACACAGATATCTGAAAGCAATCTGAGGGGAAATGCTTTTTCTTTAATATTATTTACCATTACCTTAATCCATGAATTTTCAGCAATTTTTTCCAGCAGTGATTTGCTGCCAGGGTACTGATGAACATATTGGGAAACAGTGAGCTGTTTACTGAAGCTGGAGGAATTCCCCATGAACTGACGATCTGCCTCTGTTGATATCTGTTGGGCAATTCCTGATCCATATATGTGAAGCATAAAGCTCAGTTATTTTACTTTTGAAGGAGTATGTCTGTCAATCCAACTTGAATTTAGGAAGATCTGTATTCTTTAAATGTTACTAAGTGGCAGCAATTATGTTTCCATCCTACAGTTTTTTATCAATCTCTCCTCAGCCCTAAACTCTTGTTTTCCATTGTTGCTCCTGTGATTCATGTCAGGCTAACCAGCCTTTGGCTTCAGAGGACCTCCCTCTGCCTTTTACAGAATTGTCATTTCTTGGCAGCTGTTGCAGCCCACCAGAGACTGACACTGAGCAGAACTTTGGGCACAGTGCTGGGAATGCATTACTCTTGCAGGTGTAGAAGAAAGGTGGATTGGGGTTGCTGTGGAATAAGATTAGATAGCATATTGACTTTGTCATTCAAAGCCAGTGGCATTTTTATGTGTATATCATAAACCTGCTGTATTAGTGCTCTCTTTATTGCTCATGGACTGCTGTGATGAACTGCCTGGTTCTGTCAGCCTTTTAAATCCAATTTAAATTGCCCAGGCTGGCCTCTAATCTCTCTTTAAGAACTTTCTACCTCAGTTAATGTCACATTATGGCTCCAAAACAAGTGCCCTTGAGATAAGAATGTCTGTGGTTTTTTCTGATAGCAAGGGTACTAACACATCATTCATTTAGCTTTCCTGCCCCTCTTCAGCTCTCTCTTTAGCATTCCATCCTCTTCAGCTGTCCCTTACAGCTTACTTAATGTTATAAGGATCTGGCATACATGACACCTTTCAATTTTAGTATGTTCAAGGAACTTCTTATACATTGCCTGGTGAATTTTTTCTTCTTTGTTCTCCTTGAATTTTTATGTTCAGCTTTTTGTTCTTTTCTTACAACACCTGTCTTTTTCAGTCTTATTTGGATGTTCCATGTTGGATTAGTGCTTTTAGAGCCCACCATAATAAATACTGCTCTTTGAGCTCTCTTTGTATGATGATGATGGCAACATATCAACACTCTCCAATTAATGAGCTTTTATTTTAATGCACACAGGCAAAATTTTGAACTGAAAATGGGTTTATCATGCATAGGGTACAGTCAGTCAGTCCTTTCCTCTAGCTTGTCCATGGATTTTTTCCATTCTGTGGAGTTCCATCATCACTGTCCTATGCTTGTACAACACCAGCGTAAACACTAGCCAGAAGTCCCCTTGATTTTATATAGAATTATATCCTGCATCTAGGGGTTTTCCGCAGACATTATTTTTGATTTTGCTGCCATAATTTTTGTCCTGATTCCTAGGAAAAGAATTAATGCTCACAGAACTTAAGGAGAGGAGAGGTGCAGTCACTTTCAGCCATTTCTCCCCAGAAGGAACCTGCAGTCAGCAAATGAGATTAAGTCTCTTTGGGATGGCACTGAACTGGGATTGAGGCTACTCCAGATGCCCTAACTCCTGAAGTTGCTTGTAAGAAGGATTTTTTTTGGACTCTAGGGAAGTAATACTGCACTTTCATGCTTTGGGCCATACAAATATATTGCAGTATCATCATACAGCTGAATCTTAATTTAAAACAGAAAAAACCAAAAATTTTAGAGGTGAAAAAGTATTTTGTCATTTCATTTCTACTCTTTAGCTAGTCAAATTCACTAATTGCACTTAATGCAAACATCACTGTCCAAACCAACATTTTGACAGACTCAAAGTGAATTGTTTCTTCTTTTTCTCACTAAAAAAAAAAGTCATTACAGTTAAAAAAAAGAACTGTCATTCGAAGGTCACACTTTTGAGTTTGACTTTAAAAAATATGTTTGTACTGAATTTTATTTGAGAGGATTTCACCTTTCCCTGTGTAAAACTTTGGTCACACTGGGCGAAATCATGATTCTTTACCAGAGCACACCTATGTGAGGTGCTGTTTACTATCAGCTAAGCATTACACAGTACAGGCTCAGGACTGGTGTTCTATGGACAATTGCATTTAGAACTGTAAGTGTGCACAGGGCCAGCAGGAGTTGTGGAGGACCTTGGGGGAACAAAATATCCGGGTCCCATCCCTACTGCGTCCTACAACCTCCTACTGATGCTTAAATCAGTCTGGAAAAGCAGCCATGCAATGCCAAAATGTTGCAAGATCATTTTCTAGATTCCCTTGGGAACCTCTGTGAATCATCAGACAAGTCTTTCCGAAGCATTTCAGACTCAGGTTTGCAATGGAATCGAGGCATCTGCAGCCACCAGTAAATACCAAATGGGTTTTTCTGAAGTATCGCAGTCAGACCTGACTTGTGCAGCCTCTGTTATAAAATCCACTAGGCTTGGTCTTTTGAGTTATCTCTGGACATCCTTGTAAATATGGTACTGATCCTAAATCAGATTAGTCCCATTTTCTATCAAGTCCCATTTAGAAAAGCTTGCCTTTGACATTTTTGATTTAAGTTACTTGCTTCTACTGCTGTAGTAATAGCTATTAATTTGTTCATTTTGTCACCTTTTATTGTCAATAAAGCACCAAAGCTGCCGCAGTTTTTAAGCAGCAGAGCAGGGTCACTTGGTTGCTAGTGAGAACACCACATAAGCTGACCCATCAAGCCCAGTTACAGGCACTAGAACTGGTCCCTGTCTTAGGAACCTCCAGGCTTCACCAGTTTCCAAGCACTCATAGCATAGAATGAGACAGGGAAGCGCCAAATGCCATCCTCTGAGCAGCAAGTGAAGGTATTTCCAACACAGTCCACATGAGCTCTCCCAATTTCTGCAAGTTTCTATTGGAGATGCGGCTTCTCTCACACAGAGAAAGGACAGAATGTATGCATGGGTCCCCATGTCAGCACCAGTGCTGTTCCTCCCCAAGGGCACTGGTCAATGGAAGAGGCAGAGAGAGATCCAGCCCCCGTCTGCCTAGGGACCATATCCTTGACAGAAGCAGAGCAGAACCAATTATCAGTTACAATATGACAATCAGCACATCTCGTCATGTCAGCTGGATGTGCTGTATTTCTCCAGAGACATGAATAAGGTCAGTTGCCTTTGCAGGGACAGGGGTCTCTGCTTCTGTGAGAATATACCACCTCTTTCCCACAAATCACTACATATGTTATAAACAATTACATAATTCCATGCTTTCATCTCTCTTGAAATGAAGATTAACTGTCCAAGAGCTATCATCACCACCTGTGGACCTCTTTTATCTTAATTTAATTCTTCTTTTCTGATCAAATTACTTGAACTAACAGCTTTTTCCAGATGACACTTGTACTATTGATGCTATATTTTCAGTATAATTTTTTCTTACTTTCATATCCTAATATTTAGTTGGTCTTCCTGCTGCACAAGGCACAGAATGATTTTACTAAGCTGCCTACAATAATGAACAGGTCTTTGTCTTGAGCGGCTAGTTAATTTTCTTCAATAAAGACTATGAATAGCTTAAATTATTACTTCTAATATATGGCACATTGTTTTTGTCATACAAATCAAATTGTCTTATCCAATGACCTTCCCAGCTTTACAAGGAAATAATTTGGTTCTTATCAAAGCATAACAACATTGAATGTTTTTGAGTTATTCTCAGGCTTCACACAGCTATTCTTGAGTATTGAATGAACTCTTGCTTTTGTTCTGTTTTTCAATTCAGTGCAGTTCTAGTGTTTCACCAGAGCTGAGATGTCCATCCTGTCTTGTCGAATTTCCCTTGGGAGTATTGTCTGTGTGTCTTTGGCTGACCATCAATTCCTCTCTCTTTGACACTAGCCTTTCTTCCAGGGTCTATCCCCTTTTGTTCATCTGCCTTGTTGCCAACCTGACAGTTTAATCCTGGAGTACAGCCCAGGCCTTGCACAGTAGGCGCTGACTGGTTTTCATTATTTTGGCATGAAGTGCTCAGCATCCCAACTACACACCCGGCACTCCTTGTGCATGGAGCTGGATGTGTGTAACCAGAAGACATCCAATTGTTTTTTGAGGTATTTACAGTGAGAATCACAGCTCTGTTCCTGGGTGCCTTTCAGCTTCTCCACCCAAGATACCTTTATAGTGATAAAAAGTATTAACGGTCACTTCTTCAGGGCAGTAAACCAATAGACACCAGGCAGCTTAGGTGGAATCTGGTCACCAGAGATAGGACCTAAGGGAATGGCCTGAAGCTGTGTCAGGGGAGGCTTAGATCAGATATTGAGATAAGGTTCTTCACCCAGAGAGCGGCTGAGCACTGGAACAGGCTCCCCAGGAAAGTGGTCATAGCACCAAGCCTGAGAAGAGTTCAAGAACCACTTGGACAATGCTCTCAGGCATATGTGTGATTCTTGGGATGTCCTGTGCAGGCCCAGGAGTTGGACTTGATGATCCTTGTGGGTCCCTTCCAACTCAGAATATTCTATGATTCTGTGAATATAGCAAGTGGTGTGAGGCAATGAACACATCCTTCACTAGCTGAAGAATTCCATTATTTTCTGAATGGCTTTTGGAAAAAGGTGAGATTAATGCTGTTGGCATATTCTGGAACCTTGGTTTGAAAAACAACATCAGCACTACTACTGATGCTGTCCCTCTTGGTGCACGACGGGCAGCAAGGAAGGAGGAGAGGTTATGGAGGAGAAGGAAAGTTCAGCTCCTGCTGACAAGAAGAATGCTTTGGACAGAAGGGTGAAATTCATCTTGCCCTGCCTCAGGCTTCTGGAAACAGGTATTACTGACACAGGGGTCAGGGCCAGCACCTTCGTGCCTGCTCAGTTCCTGTGTGTCAGAACTTGTTGATGTTGTGATGACAGCACTGCCTTTCAGAGAGCCCAAGTGTTGGCCCTACATAAAAAAGGGCAGAACAACATATTCCAAATTAGAGAATGCAGCAGGAATCAAGGATTTGATACAGAAAGAAAAAACTTGAGTTTTGCTAACCTGTAAACAAAGATTGACACATAGGTAGTTGAAAGTGAAAGGAAGAAAAAAAACACCAAAAAAACTACTGCTTCAAACAACTTTTCTCTTAAAGTATTTTATGAGTGGCTCTTTCAGAACTGGCCAGGGCATATTTCTTCATGATACTTGACCTGGCAAAACCCAGGTCCTGTCCATCATAACCTATGGCCTAATGCAACAGCTGATCTCTCAAGGCCTTACACCTGTTACACCATTATGAAAGCATCTTTTCCATGTGCTTGATGAGAGATCCGAAACAAGAGAGGAGATTGGGCCTTCTGCAATGCAAAGTGAAAGTCAGGGCTTGCCATCTTGAGGACAGTTGCCAACTTTTCATCTTCATTCACACTGAGCCATGATGTGCTATTGTTGGCTGCTCTCAGCACGGGCACTCTACCAAACCAAAGAGAAAAACATTTGGTACCTATCAGTCCAGAACTGTTTTACAGGCTTGAAGAGAGATAGGTAGACAGAAATTAAAACTTAAGCATGGGAAAATGTATGTTAATTATCAAGACAGGACTGCTTGCAACTGTGTGTTAGGTGGGGTAATTGTCTGTTATGTGGTGACAGACACCTATAATGTGCCCAGGTTCTCTTCCATTGCAGGACCATTTGACCTAGGGAGAAAACAATCAGAAAGAAACTGCAGAAAGAAGCCAAGGATATTAAACCTTTGACAGTACATGGAGACTAGTTAAGGACCTGTCACAGTTGAGACAGAGTAAAGGACAGCTCATAGCACACCTGCATACTGATGTTTATTTACATTTATTTAAGAATTAACAAGACTACAACTTTTAACTGCTTGATATCTCACTCTTGCTTTCCCCGCAGTGTTACATCACCTTGTCTCAACTTCCCCTCCTGGTAGGGACATAGTGGAGGTCTGTCAAGGTGGAAATTCTCACTTTATGCTGTGCAGTTCCTCTCAGTTACCTTTCTCAACCATTACTGGCCAAGGTTACTGAGCATACCCCAACATTTGTCTCCACACATATCCTTCATCTGCATGATCTTGCCCTACACCCAGTGCGTTTCATCCAAATATCATCTTCACTTTCTTATTTCTAGCCCTGAGCCCTAGGTTTTTGTTTCAATCAGCCTCCTAACTGGTGGATCTGTCTCCTATCTCGTTACTAACTGGAGTGTTTAGGACATGCCACTATTGTTTAGTCCAGCTGCTATCAAAATGTTCAACTAGTCTGTGGCTTGTGCTTCAGAACACAGCTCAAAGTTCAGCTTTGGACATGCATGCACACACAAAATTCTCTGCTATTTGACAGCATCCAAAATTTAGAATGGATGTTTTTGCCTGGCACCAGCCTCAGTACTAGTGACAGAAAGTGAGTGTATTCTGCAGATCAAGAAAAGGAGGAGAAAGAAAGCTGGCAAAGCAAAACAAAGGTATTAGGTGGTGTTTGTTAAAAGTGAGACAGCGTCCTTCAAGTAACTGAGTTATGTTCAGTGAGTAAAATTGGAAGATTCATAAACTCTGGCAGATTAAATGCACAAATAAAATAAGGCAGGCCAGAAAAATGAATAAGCAATATCCTGGAATGGGGTAAAAGCTCATAAATCATACTTAAAACATTTCAGGAGTAGGATTGTTTGTTGAGCCATAGATTATCACTGCAAAAGACAAGGTAAGGCCATGAGAGAAGAAAAGTGTGCTTCTCATGGACAAACTTAAGAAGGTTTGGTTATTTATGAGGGACTTTTAGAGGATGTGTCTAATTGAACTGACTATAGAAGAAACTATGGAACACAAGAGCAAAATGAACCTTGATACTTCCAGGCAAGTGAACAATATTCACCCAAGGGATATGCCAGAGCTCACAGATGAAGCAGCAGAAGAGCTGGCTGCAGTGCCCATCTCCTCACTTGAAAAATCCTAGGCCCTGAGGTCTAGAAAGCTGACAGATGAGACATCAATTTTCTGAAGGGTTCTGGTGGAGATCCAAGGAACTAGCAGAGCCTGGTTGAGCCTATTATTAGAAATTGGGGTTCAAAAATTTAGGAAGGAAAAATAGAATATACTGAGGAAGTGTGACCATGACTTCTGTAAAGAGAAGCCCTACCTCACAAACATCCTGAAGTGCGTTGAAGGCTTTGGGATGTGTATGGATAAGGGAACTTCTATTCATAGAGTATGCTCAGGCTTCTTGAAGGCATCTTCTGGTAGTCTGTCAGCAAATTCAGAACTTATGTGTGTGTTGGTTGAAAGACAGTCAGCAGAGAATAAAAATCAATTATGAGACTTGACATCACAAATGAAGTTGATCAAGTCTATGGTGGACTCCTCAGGTTTATCTGAATAGGAGTCAAAAAAAGCAAATGCACTTTTAAGAACTGGAAGTCACCCTGGAAAAGGGACACAGAGGTAAACAGGGTGTGCTGGGGCCACTTCCTCAACCCTTTGGTGCATCTCTCTTCAGTATCATGGGCAGGACTCAGATCTGATGAAGAAGACTGGGAATGCTTGGAGAGGGGTCAGTGAAACAGCTGCTGTACAAGCTGTAGCAACACCAGACAGGGCTCAGCAGCCTGAGAAAGAGGTGTCTGAAGGTTGTAAAGTCCTGAGAAGCATGGAAAAGATGACCAGCAAATGACAGTTCTTTATCAATTTAAGCATAAAAATCAAAAGAGTTTTGTAGCTGCTCTTCCAAAAGGGATGAAGAAGTGCTTGTCTCACAAAATCTAGGTCTCTGTGCTGTAGGAGGCTGTGGATGTGAAAAGTTCACACAGGTGCAAAACACAAATGTGTAATGTCATGGAAGAAAAATCCACCCAGAGGTTATCAGGTACAAAAGCTCTGGCCTGGGAAGTCACTGAGCTGCAAAATGGGTGAGAGTGTTCAGGGGGAGTGCCACAGCCCCTGTGCTCCTGGTGTGGGTATTTGCTCTTGGCCACAGTTTGAAACAGGTCCTAGGCAGGTGAGCTGCCAGCCTGGTCTAATAACAACTGTGTTTATGTTACAGCTCTGTGATCCTCCCATTAAGGTGGAAACCACGTGACCCAGAATATTTAGCCTGGATAAAGTATAGGATGCTGCATGGCTGGGAATGGCCTTACCAGGAATAATAGGATGGTGAAGTAGAGGGTAGCTTGCAAGTCCTTTCCAATAATAGGTGTTTTAATTAAAAGGCATGGCAATTCAACATGAAGTCTGTGACAGAGAGAAAAGAAAGGAAAAATTACAGAAAGAAATATCTGAAGGCAGCAGTTTGCACAATGCTCTCCCCACAGGCTTCCACCAGCTGCTGACAGTGTATCCAAGCCACAAGGTCAACACTTCTCTCATAAACTCTTGGTTCCAGGATATGATACACCTACCCCTGACACAGGCTGTTGGCCTGGCTGAAGCAGGGTCTTTTAGGTCTTTGTGGATTTAGTCCTGGTTATGAGTGTTTCTATCTTTAGTTACAAAACACAGTGACACATTTTTAACTGTAAGCCTTTAGCTAATCTTTGATAGACCGGTGAATATATAATAGTTCTGGGGTTATTCAGAGTCTACAACTTCCTCTTTGAAAGGTTAGTGTTTATATATTCCTTGTCTGTTTAAACTGTATTTTCACCCTGTGAAGAGCAGAACTTGTGAGATACAGAGATAGGATCCTGGGACTTTCTTGCCCTCTAAAAAAGGAACATGTTCTGCTGGTTCATTTTACAAGCTGCCTCTCAGAAATTTAGATTTGAAGAAAAGCTTTTGTTTTCTGAAAAGAAAAAACCCCAGGCTTTGTTATTTCTGTTGTTCCTGTTGCCTTTCCATTTGGAATTTTAATCAGGTCATGTGCCCTTCGTGCAGGAACTAATACACATTTTGTACCCACTAGCTACAGTTGCAGAGCTGAAGCTGGTACAATTTGCCTGGGGAAAGACAACATAATTTGCACATCAGCACTTCTATATGAATTAACAGTCAGACAGGCATATCAAGTCATACATGAACTAATTTATAACCTTAATCCTCAGATGTAGTGTGTGTGACCACGGGAAAGGTCCTATCAAACTAATCCTACAAAACCCCACTAAAAGCCAGGGGTATGTATTATTTTTAAGAAAGCTAATGACAGGAGGGAAGGCCAAGGAACAGACTAATTTATATGAATGTTATGAAATAAAACAAACAAAAAATTGCATTCAGGGAATCCAGAAGTTTCTCCACCATTCATCTTGCTGACCCTAAGGCCAGTGAGCCTCCTGCTGCTGCAGCTGACCAGGAGAGGCAGGGCTTGAACTGAAGAATCTTCAATATGGCTCTTGCAAGATTGTCTCCTAGTGTGTGTAGCAACTGCAGTCAGAGCAAGGGCAAGGTCTCCTGTCTGTGCAGGTAAGAGTAAACCAAGCCAGCAGTGATACTCAGGATATCCTGGTGTCCTTCAGAAGGATGCAGTAGTGCTGCATGAGTGTCATACTGAATTGGAGTGAGGAGAAACATGGCATTAGGCTCAGTGTAAGGACAAACCTGATCTGGACATCAAAGCTGCAGCTGTCACCCTGTGGCAGATGCCAGAGCCTGCAGAGGAATCAGAGCTGCCTGCTGAGAACCTGCATTGCTGACAGACACAGTTTCTGGTACCAACCAGACCAAGATTGAAGCCCCTGTGCAGATGAGGC
This sequence comes from Melozone crissalis, assembly GCF_028551555.1. Lineage (NCBI taxonomy): Eukaryota > Metazoa > Chordata > Aves > Passeriformes > Passerellidae > Melozone > Melozone crissalis. The sequence goes on along the minus strand of NW_026535786.1, from coordinate 13,491,563 downwards.
CAGAGTGAGGTGAGGCAGTACAACAGATCACTGGGGATCTGCAGACCCTATCTGACCTCGAGCTGCTTCTGCTCTGTCCTCACTGTCCCCCAGTGGAGCTGGGCAAGTAGCACCTTCCTGGGCACCCCTCAGGAATGAGGGGAATGAGAGGGGAGCAGGCTCCTATTTCCTTACCCTGCAGGCAATGCCCCAGCTTTCCCCAGCAAAGAGCCAGTACAGATCACCTTCTTTTGCTGTGTCCATCAGAGGGTGAGATCTTCCAGGGACAGGTCCTGGTTCTTTGGTGAGATCATTCCAGCTGCACACCTTATGGGTGAGCTGGTCTCCAGAGGAGGGGCAACAGGGATGAGAAAGACAGAAAAAAATCCTGCCTGCTCTGTCTCACTCATTACTCAAAGACTGAGTACTGTGGCAATATTTTGATATCCTTCCATCAACATCATACAAGCTGAAAAGGTATTCTTGGCCACATCCTTTGTAGTACTACAATGATTTTTCCAAACTCTCTCAGGCTGGCATTGAAACAGGCAGTGGGAGGAGGGTATCTGTGGCTCTGGAGATTTTAGCTTGAGCTAGGAGGATCCCAACAGGAAACAACGAAAAATGAGACAATTTAGCACAACTGACAGGAATTAATGAAGTGATTCTGTTCCTCTGTCGCTGTGTTTCCAGGTGAGAAGGATTCATCAAAACAATATTGTCTGTTCTGTCTGTGAGGTGAAGAGGACTCTGCCTGCCCAGACAAATTGATGAAGTTTTGGCTTCTCTTACATTTTGCCATCCAGAGTTGTATGTTTGGGCACTCACAGGTGGGGGAGAGAGAGGGGGAGAGGGAGAGAGAGGGAGAGAGACTGGGCTTACAAGCTGTCACAGGCAATAGAAGCACAGCAGCAACTATGCTGCTGGGGTCTAGGGGTAGTTGACAGCCAGGAACCCTCTGAGTCACCTTATCTTTCCATAGATGAGCTTGGGGAGAAATCTGAGCAGTGCCTCAACCAGCAATTATTTTTTGAACAGAAATACAATATGGCTGAATTGTATCACAGTTGCCAGAACAGGCTTTCTTTCATGCTGCAGTTTCTTAGGTCTACTTGTCAGGCTATCTAGATCATGAATTTTACAACTACAGTTGTCCCTGGGATTAGGGACATGCAGCACACTGGTTGAGAGCCAGCTGCACATGAGCCAGCTGTGCCCAGGTGTTCAAGAAGGCCAGTGGCACCTGGCACTATCAGCAATGGTGTGGCCAGCAGGAGCAGGGCAGGGATTGTCCCCCATATACAGCACAGCTGAGGCCACACCTCCAGTGCTGTGTCCAGTTTTGGGCCCTGCTCTACAAGACAGACACTGAGGTGCTGGAGCACATCCAGAGAAGGGCAACCGAGCAGGTGATGAAGAACAGCTGAGGGAAGGAAGGGCCTGTTTAGCTGGAGAAAAGGAGGCTTACGGGGACCTTAGGACTCTCTATAACTCCTTAAAAGGTGGTTGTGGCAAGGAGGAGCTTGGTACCTTTTTTCACAGGTAACAAGTGACATGATGAGAGGAAATGGCCGTAAGTTGTGCCCGTGAAGGCTTAGATTGAATATTAGGAAAAAATTTCTTCACTGAAAGGGTGGTCAGGCATTGGAATAGGCAGTCAAGGCAAGTGGGGAAATCACCATTCTTGGAAAGGTTCAAAAAACGTGTGGAGATGGCACCTGGGGACATGGTTTGATGGAGAATTGAGCAGTGCTGGACTAATAGCTGGACTTGATGATCTTGGAGGTATTTTCAGCCTTAATGATTTTATGATTCTATATAACACTTAAAGACATGAGGTGAAAATTACAGTGAAGAACTCCTGGGAACAGGCAGAATGAGATTACTTTCAATTATGTGACTATGAGACAGAAGCCAGCCAAAAAAAGTGGTAGGAATTCTCCAGGTCTGTAATATGGTAAATGAGCTTGATTTGTTGGTGTTTTCTTACTGAAGTGCATTTGGGCTTGGGTTTTTCAATCCAGAGTCAAGTCTGAGTTGTTTCTCAAGAACTCCAGTTTCTGAGTGATCAATCATTCAGAGACTAGCGATACCAACTGAGAGCATTCATGCAGTGGTTGCAAGAGCAGGGTGAGAGCAATGAATGGGTGACTGAAACACATGAGAGGCTGCTGCCACTTCCCTGGCCCTAACAAAAAGCTCTGGGCTTGCAGAGGTGACCCAGAGGAGCAAAGAGGAATGCTAAATTGAGGATGGGGTAGCATCAGCAAGTGTTACAGATGGGTGGCCAACCACCCAGAGGGCCATGATACCTTGTGTTGTCTACAAGGTTTGTACAGGCTCTGTGTGTTCATGGGATAGAAAACCTCCTACTGCTGCAATTAAAAGATTTGAAGAGATTAAGGCTTGTAGTAAAGTGATTCTTCTCAGGTCTGCTCCCATAGCAGATGTGTGCTGTGGTAGGGTTGTAACACACAGGCATTCACAGTGTCTCTTTGTCTCTCTCTAGGTTCTCAAGCATCTGCGACACTTAAATTTCACCAATAACATGGGGGAGCAAGTGGATTTTGATGAGTTTGGGGACCTGGTAGGAAATTACTCAATAATCAATTGGCATCTCTCTCCGGAGGATGGCTCAGTCGTCTTTGAAGAGGTTGGGCACTACAACGTCTATGCCAAGAAAGGGGAGAGGCTTTTTATCAATGAAAACAAGATCCTGTGGGGTGGATTCTCTAAGGAGGTAAGTGCTTAAATCCTCACAGCAATGTTTTCCAGATCCACAAGGTGAAATTTGAACTAGCCCTGCACACTCCTCCTATTATGGCTCCATGATATAGATCCATTCACCTTACTGTATACACAGTCTCTGCCATAGCCTTTCTTACCCTTCTTATACACTGAAATAACAGACAATGTCTCCTCTCCTTCTGTATATTTGTTTACCTACCCTGGGTATTAATGTTTTAAATGATATCCTTTTTTCCTGGCCCAAGCAGATACAGTAGAATTTTATAGCAGTGTTTCAAAGGGATGAAAAATTCATTACCCAAGTCTGGCTGTTGACTAAATCAATATTTCCTGAGCTCGGTAGTTTCATTGCTGAAAAGAGCCATCTCTTTCACTCCAATTGTGTCTGTATCAAGAAGTGCTTCTTCTTACTCTTAGTTATATTTACAACTCTTTCTGCTGGCTTCACCCACCAAGTCCCAGAGGCTTCCTCACACCCTTGCCTTGCAAACCAACAGAAAAAGCCCTGTCAATCTGCCTGGGTTAACTTGGACATGGTGCTCAAATAGTGGAAGATGCCAGCACCTGCTACCTTTTTTTCCTCCTTGTATTTTCCTTGAGGATGCTTCTGCAGCCTCAGAAGTAGTGATCTCAACAGGTATCAATTGACTTCAGTCAGGTCTAAGTCCTTCTCCACTGTCTTACATATGTTTAATGTTTTTTCAGCATAATTGTTGTCACTAGCAGCCAGGCTGTTTTCACGTGATGGAAACATGGTGCAGACATCTCCACACCAGAGCCAAATGAACTGCTGTCATAGCTGGCAACAGCCAGCTAGGCAGAAACTCTGGCTCCCAGAGGGAATACTGAGTGGGTACATGGTTTGTGGTCTGGGAATTGACACAGGGAGTAGAGTATTAGCTCAGCAATGTCACTGCCAGGCCCTGCTGGGATGTTTCAATGTGTTAAGCCAGCACCTGATTAATGAAAGAGGGAATTCACTTCCAGAGGATTATTCACACTGGCTGGCAGATCAGGTAATGCTCCTGCCTTAGCTACTTGTCCAGAACAGTTACAGCATGAGTTCAGCCTTTCATTTACTCCAACTACACTTCTGGTTCAAGTCCAGAGCACTCTGAAGGAGGCATGAATTGAACAGAGCATACTACCACAGAAATACTGACCTCAGAGCTTTTCTATGTCCATCTGGAGTCTGTAAGCACAAACTACAAGTGGAACTTAAAGAACCTTGATATTATAATCCCTCCTTCAGATTGTTGCAAATGCATCTTGCACTTTTCCCAACAGTTAGGATTTATTGGTTTTTACTTAAACTGAGTGATTGTGTTCTCTTGGTCTAAATTTCTCTGGCAGTGCAATGTTTAACTTCATTCTCTGTCCTAAACTGTTAAAAATGTGACAGGATGTTGCTGAGTGTAGTGCCAGGGTATGTAAATTTTGTGCAGTGGAGGGGTTTGCAATCTCTGTGTCTTGCTGCAGCCTCTTTTTTCAGTTTATATACTTCCAATTTCTTGCAAATAAAAGGCTGTGTTCAAAAAGAGTAGCCAGTACTTCACTCACTGTGCCTCTTATCATCCCCAACAAAAGTTTGAATGTAGGTAATTCTAACATTCAGGAACTTCAGCATTGGGCAGACTTGCAAAAGAATGAGTTAAAGAGTAGGTAAGATAGATAGATTCATTTTGGCAGGACCTGATGAAATTCCCCACAGAATACTTAAGAATTCAGCCAAAGCAATCACAAAAGTACTGGCAATTCATCTTCCAGAAATGTGGAGGATGCATGATGTCTCAAAGGATCAGAGAGCAATCATAATACCTGGTTTTAAAGCAGTTATAGGAGAACCAAGGGAATTATACACAATTGACCTGAGCTTCAGTAACCTAAAAGACTTGATAAAAAAAATTAAACAATTTATAAACACTAAAAGGATAATAAACTGATAAGAACAAGCCAACATGTATTTGTCAAGATAAAATCATGCCAAACCAATTTAATTTTTCTCCTTGGAAGCTCAATGAACTTTGTAGATAATGGGGAAGCAGCGTGTAACTTCAGCCAGCCTTTGATTCAGCTCTGTTCAAAATCACTGGTGGCAGCCTAGGGAAAGACAGCCTAGACTGATGAAGTCCTCTTGATGGATGCACTGTCTGCTCCAAGACTGTCCCAAGGAATAGGAGCACTGTGTTTATAGCACTAGGCACTAACAGCAGAGCGCTTCAAGCTGGGAGCTGCAGGGAGTTACCCTATGTATATGTCTGTGCCATAAATGAACAGCTTAGGAACAGCATTCCCAAAATTTTGCTGCAGCTGCACTTCTCAGTGATAGGACACAGACACTGCCCTCACCAGAGCCACAGAGCAGTCATCTCTGCATAGCAGTTGTCATTAGTGAGGGCTTTGCTTCCCCTGTGGCTAGGGCATCAAGCCTGCACATAGGCAACTTCCAAACCATAGCTAGGACTCCTTGTACAAATGCATCAATGCAGGAGGTTCCTGGAGATCAGCAGGTTGGCAGCACTTGGCTAAACTAGCACCAAACTTCCGAAAAGGTGAATGGAGGCTTCCAAACTGAACAGCCATTGACTATGTATGGATCATGGTACTTTTCTAGCAGTGGAAATTGTATGTTTAACTCTCCTGAGCTGAGAAAGTCATGTTCTTTGTCAACTCCCTTTCTTTAATTTAGTTGGAAAGAGGTGAGCTCAACCTCAGGTCATGACTGTGTGACAAAGTCCCAGGCTTCCATTCATCATGCTGAAGTCTTTGTGTCAGTGTACTTCAGGCATGCAGTGAGCCCACGCAACCACTTGCTGCCAGAACACGACAGTGCTCAGGTGGGCTCAGGCACAGCAGAAATGCACAGCCAGCAGGTGACATCATTTACAGCAGCAGAGGTCTGGAAACCTTTGGATCTGTAAAGCGCCACTGATTTGCATCTTTAGATGTTCAGTGTTCTTAAAGAAGTGAGTTTCAGAAAAGTTTTTTTAAAATAATCCCCCCAAATTATTAGCAGACATTATGCAATATGTTGGATTGGGGATCAGATGTCAGGGCCCCTCATCTCCAAGGTTGACTCAAATTCCTGCCAGTAAAGATTGACTGTCTTTTCTTCTAACCATCTAATGACTGTTTTGAGGTATGTGTATCATGGTCACATTCCAGTTTGCAATGCCCACAACACAGTAGAGATTACAAAGGTCTGCTGATCTTCTTTACTATCCCTTGATGTGTTCCTTCAGAGAAATCTCACTGCAGTGGGCTGGGGAAGGACTATTGTGCAAAATGTGTCTGTTCTGTGGGCGGAAGAGGTGAGCATTTGAGGCTCTTCATCCAGCATGCCAACCAAGCAATAATTCCCTTGGTGGAAGCCAAGATCTTGCCACAGTAAGGCACTGGCACCATTAACCTGCTCGGGCTCTTTTCTTGCAGGTGCCTTTCTCCAACTGCAGCAGGGACTGCCTGCCGGGCACGAGGAAGGGCATCATTGAGGGGGAGCCCACCTGCTGCTTCGAGTGCGTGGACTGCCCCGACGGGGAGTACAGTGACGAGACAGGTAACGCCCCCACAGCTGCTCTGGGCCTGATGCCCTCCAGACATCACCCACAGATTGTGCTGAAATCACTTCCCTGCAGGGCTGGCCTGCTGCCTTCCTTGCCAGGAGGCTTCACAGAAAGTTTGAGGGACTTCTGAAAAGCTTACAGGAGTTGAGTCCTGTGGCCCTCAGGTCCTGTCTACTGCTAAGCCTGCTTGTGCCTTCTGCTCTGCATCAGGAAAATTAAGGCAGAGAACTTGAAAAACAACTTACATATAGAAAGTCTCTCAGGCAGCCACAAACAAACTCTATTGCACTGTAGCTTTTCCTCCAAAAGTTTTCCTTTTGTAGTAGTTTTTCCTCCAAAAACGTGGAGGAGGGAGAGATTCCCCATCCTAAATTCTGCAGTTATCTGTCGGCCCCCATGTTTTCCTCAAACTGTCAGGGTTTTATTTCATGCTTTACAAAGAAATAAAATCCATTACATCCTAGATTTCACAAGCAGAGAGAAATATTTCCCTTTATGAACTCACCAACTACAGGTTCTCTTGATAACTGATAGCACAAAAAATCAGAATCTGTGGATCCTACTGAGCTCCCATGGACATGTTTTTTGCTTCGTTGGGAACTTGGATCAAGCTACCCAGGCTCTGGAAGAGACAGAAAATGTAAACTCAGGTTTCAAAATGGCTGAAAAATTTTGATTTTCCAACACCACTAATGCTCCCTCAGTTTTGGGCATCCCCAGGGTAATGAAGGCAAGTAAAGTATTTCAGGATATCAGTCCTCTCTCCACTGTCAGGTACTTGGGACTTCCCCATACGCTCTCTGCTGCGCTAGTCCCAGCAAACACTGCAGACCTCTCAAGAGAGGAACAATTCAGTAAACTCCTTGCAAAACTGAACAAGTGTTCTTTGGGAGAATCTAATTCGTGTCCTACCAGACAGGAATGATATTTTTTTAGCATGACGATACAGTACTACAGGATGCTTGGAAGCAGGATTTTCAGATTAAATAGAAGCAATTCTGGTCATATGTAATAGGGGTCTTCTGGTGTTTTTCACATAATTTTGGGAGCTAGCTCTGGTGTGGAGGTGGAATTTATGGGGCTGAGGTGGCAACCGTCTTCTGACTCTACAGTTTCCTGCTGCAATTTCAGCTAACAGTAACAGTCTTTATTTCCCATGCTTGCCAGTTTTATAGGCATAGAGAGCAGCTTTACAACCAGTTCCATCCAGCTGAGACAGTGATGCTGGCAGAGGAAACAATCTGTCCTTTCCCAGCTGTTTGCTCCCACACTTTGTCTGGGAGCAGTGCTGGCACTTGTGCGACCATGGAGTGAATTGGATCAGGTCTTTGGTCTTCCTGAAAACAAGCTCTTGGGAGGTTGAGTTTCCAGCTGGGATGAGAAGCTGTGTGCCCTCAAGTGTTAACAACACAAAGGAGGAGGAAAGAATGAGCAGCCTTGCAGGAGGAGGGAGACTTGGTTGACTCCCTTCAGAGGCAGCAAAGTCTCTAAGCCACCACAAGACAGCAGTGAAAGCATGTCTTTAGGGTGCAGTGCTGAATAACTGTCTCTGGCAGAGGCTACTGGATTCCCTGCTACACAAAATTAACTTTGCTTTGTCTGCAGCTTTTAATTTATAATGAACTTCCAGGTAAAAGGCACAAGAAAAATAAGAATTATTAGCTGAATGGATGTAAATGAAATTACATGGTGATGAACAGTTTCTGCCTGAGCTTTTGCACCTAGCGCCAGATTTTCAAATAAACACCTTAGGTGAGGCAAAAAGTCCTTAGGAAAGTGGTATCATATCAGGTCATGGATGGTCTCTCCAACCACACCTCAAGAACAAGACAGCCTGAAAACTTCTGGCCTCGTTAGCTGGGCATTCCTGACTTTCTCATTAGCATCAATCTCTGCTCTGGAAGCTGTGGTCAGAGTCTGTGTCTGTGCTCAGGTGCAAAACTCAGAGGGTGATTGCTGTTAAAGGAGTTGTGGACTCTCTGCAGCCCCTTGCTATCCTGCTGGGATCCCAAAAGCAGAGGTAAGCTGAGACCTCCAGCTCTCTGCTCGCAACTCCTTTCTACTGCCATCAAAAGAGTTGCGACCCTCCCTGCTAGAGCACAAGACCCATTTAAGTCAATGAAGAAGAGCAGAAGCAACAGGCCCTTGCTTTTGATCATGCAAGCCATTGGCATGGCCATGCTATCACAGCAGGCCCAGCTATTTTCATGAAGGAGATGGAGGCACCAATTTTCCCTTTGCAAGTATTAGTGGGGCATTTGCTGGGTGTAGGGAGAGTGATACTAATAAGACACATCTTTCCCTGGCATTCCAACGTGAAATGAGAATGTGCTGCAAGTCAAGGGCATTGTCTGCCCTCAGGGAAGAGCAATTTAGACAGTAAGACTTGCCTCCATGGAATATGAAATAGGCTCTCAAAGCATTTAAGGAGGCAAGCACGTTTTTAATTTTCTCTGTAATAGAAAAAGGCAGGGTATTCAAATTATGATAAAAGTGTGAGAGGTATGAAGACAGACAGAAGTAGAAGATAAAAGTGAAGAAAGAAGGAAGAGGGAAAACCAGAGCCTGTGTAAGAGCTGATAGCAATCGAAGTTTGCAAAGTTTTGCCAAGAAAAGTACTACAAAAAACATGAGGGCAGAGGCAGGACTTCTTTTAAGCCAGAACCAAGCATGCTTTGTGTTTTCCTATATAGCCCCTGGGAGGCTGGTTGTTTCAGAGTAAGAAACTCCAAGACATCAATATATGACTCTGGGGATCTGCTCACAGGAGCGGAACACTCTGTGTGTTTAAGATCAAGGCTGGTGTGTAGCTGCCATATATGTCATCCCACACTTCAGCCTCTCATTCTGACAAACCTTCCCTCTCCTTATCACTTCTTTTTCAGATGCAAGTGCCTGTGACAAGTGCCCTGAGGATTACTGGTCCAACGAGAACCACACGTCCTGCATCCCCAAGCAGATAGAGTTTCTGGCCTGGACTGAGCCCTTTGGGATTGCTCTGACTCTCTTTGCTGTGCTTGGAATTTTCCTGACTTCTTTTGTTCTGGGAGTCTTCACCAAATTTCGCAACACACCCATAGTCAAGGCCACAAACCGGGAGCTATCCTACCTCCTTCTCTTTTCCTTGCTATGCTGTTTCTCCAGCTCATTGTTCTTCATTGGTGAGCCCCAGAACTGGACTTGCCGTCTGCGGCAGCCAGCTTTTGGCATCAGCTTTGTTCTCTGCATCTCCTGCATCCTGGTGAAAACCAACCGTGTCCTTCTTGTCTTCGAAGCAAAGATCCCCACGAGTCTCCACCGAAAGTGGTGGGGCCTCAACCTTCAGTTCCTCCTGGTCTTCTTGTGCACGTTTGTGCAGATTGTCATCTGTGTGATTTGGCTCTACACGGCCCCGCCATCCAGTTACCGAAACCATGAACTGGAAGATGAGATCATCTTCATCACCTGCCACGAAGGCTCCCTGATGGCCCTCGGCTTCCTCATTGGCTACACCTGCCTACTGGCAGCCATCTGTTTCTTCTTCGCCTTCAAGTCTCGAAAGCTGCCTGAGAATTTTAACGAGGCCAAGTTCATCACCTTCAGCATGCTGATATTCTTCATCGTGTGGATCTCCTTCATCCCTGCTTACGCCAGCACGTACGGCAAGTTCGTGTCGGCTGTGGAGGTGATTGCAATACTGGCTGCCAGCTTTGGGCTTCTGGCCTGCATCTTCTTCAACAAAGTCTACATCATCCTCTTCAAGCCCTCCCGCAACACAATCGAGGAGGTGCGCTGCAGCACAGCTGCCCACGCTTTCAAAGTGGCAGCCAGGGCCACCCTGAGACGGAGCAACGTGTCCCGCAAGCGTTCCAACAGCCTGGGCGGCTCCACCGGCTCCACCCCTTCCTCCTCCATCAGCAGCAAGAGCAACCACGAGGACCCTTTTCCTCTGCCGGCCTGCGCCGAGCGGCAGCGCCAGCAGCAGCGCGGGTGCAAGCAGAAAGTCAGCTTTGGGAGCGGAACGGTGACGCTGTCGCTGAGCTTCGAGGAGCCGCAGAAGAACGCCATGGCCAACAGGAACGCCAAGCGCCGGAACTCGCTGGAGGCCCAGAACAGCGACGACAGCCTGATGCGGCACCGGGCCCTGCTTCCCCTGCAGATCAATGAGCCCCTCGGGGCTGAGCCCGGCTTCCAGGCAGCTTCCAGCCCGGAGACCAGCTCGCAGGAGTCGGTGGTGGGAGACAACAAAGAAGAGGGACCGAGCCCTGAGGCGGAGCCTTCCCTGCCGTCGGTTAACTCCCGAAATTTTATAGGCACTGGAGGTGGCTCTGTCACAGAGAACACGGTACATTCCTAACGAAAGAAGATTGCGAAAAGTACACCAGCCCCCAGGAGGAACTTGCTCTCCTCTTGCTTCTGAACGGGAAAGGCAACAAAGACACACTGGTGTGACACGGCCCCACCACGCCTTAATGTTAGCGCCGGCAGGGTAGCACATGTGCCTCCAGAGGAAGGACTGTGTCTGGAGAGCCTGGGATTGAATTTGCATTTGCTTTATTGAAACCAGGACATCTCCGAAGGACAAGTGAAGATCGCCTCTGGTGGGGCTTAAGCAGAAGTCTGCACGCTGCCTCGCCTCCGTAAGCTTTTCCTGCCAGACTGCAACTCAGCTGACTATGGGAGGCACTAGGCAATTCCACTATACCCTGCTTTTACATTTATGTATAATATTCCTTTTTCCCAATATGTATGATATTCCCTCTTTATCCAGTATATGTGATCTGTAACCATGTGCATCAGGACTCTCAGCTCTACAAAAGCAAGGTACACGGTTTCACTTCAGGAAAGCACAGTCATGGGGAAAATAAAAATGCCCCCAACATCCTGCATGCTGTGTACAGCCAAGGGTGTGAACATGTAAAGTATTTAATGTGACAGAGCGCCCTGCTAATTTATATTTAGTAATGTCCCAGTCTCTCCTTTCTGCCCAACAGGAAAACTGGACAATACTCTCTGTAGACTCCATTGCACTAGACCAAGCTACTTAGGTTCCTACTGGTTTCCTCCAGCTGGAATAGCTTTACCTCCAGCCTGCCTGCTTTGGTGGAGGGGGAGAAGAGCTTGTAAATCCCTCGCAGAGAACGCTGCAAAGGCACAATGAGATGTATCCCTGATTGATTATGTCGCTAGTAGTTGTATGCTTAACCAAGTGTTGCTGCTGTACTATCCCACAAGGCATACATGGCTAACCCTTCACACCATAGTCAGCGTTGTGCTTTGCCGTATTAACCTGCCTCACACCTACACGGAGCATTGCGACAGTCCTGGCGGTACTGGTGGGCCTGACACAGCAGATGGAACAAGGAGAAATGGAGGAGTTAGGGATGGAGGGGGAGCCCCCAGCTGTGGTAGTAGAGTCACTGGAGTAGGTGAATATCACAAGTGTGTGTGCTGGTCTCGGTGAGACAGACCTTCAGGCCTAGGTTCTTGGACATATACAGGGACAAATGGATTAACTGGATACAGTTTTGCTCCTAAAAGCCACCTACTAGGTTATTTCCCATTTTGAAGAGAGGGCACCTAGCACAAGAATGGTGGACTGTACCTAAAGAAAATCACTAAGGATGTCAGCAGAGATCATAGCAGAACTTGATTACTCTTGTCCCACTCTTCCTAAAGCAGACATAAGTGCCTCTGGTTTTTCAAGGCATGCCTCATTCTTTTGGATTCATGCTGGAAAAGTTGAAAGAGTCATTAGCAGAGAGATTTGTTGTGGTCTGATAAGAGAAAAAACATCCCTGGACAGCCTGGTGGGAGGGGCTAGGGTTACATTGCAGAATTTAATTCCCTCTTCCCAGATTCCCCGTGGAAGAACAGGCATCAGTCAGGAAGATGTCAGTGCCCTCCCTCATTAGGCATGAAGGCAGTCTAGACCTCTTCTAGAAAGGTAGGTGGGCCTGCAGCTCAGTGTGAGCAGAGACAAAAGGACTGTGTTCGAGTGCATTGGGGGAAACACCACAATTCTCTTGTTACTGTTTTTGCTTGGTTGTTCTTCTGCCAGGGCAGGCAAATAAAACTTACAGGTGACATTACTGTATAAAAACTTTGTTTTGCCACCTCCACTTGTTGACAAGGAAGAGGAGTTTTGACTTACAGGAGCAAAGTGGAAGTCCACAATTCCAAGAGGCAGGCCATTCAGACAAGCTGTTTTAACCCATTTGTTGATCTGTTACATCTCCCTTGGAGTGGGCTCAAATTTTAATTCCACCACATAAGGACCAACCCAACTATAACTGTAAGGCTTACAAATGACTTACTAATATTTGTTGATCTGTTACATCTCCCTTGGAGTGGGCTCAAATTTTAATTCCACCACATAAGGACCAACCCAACTATAACTGTAAGGCTTACAAATGACTTACAAATATTTGATTACAACTCTGGCTCAGATGATTGAGGAAGGAAAAAAAAAAGAGAGTTTGGAAACACAAATCCTTCTAGCCCAAATTTTGGAAAATACCCGTGGACCCAGCCAAGAGCTGCTTCTGAAACCTAGTCCCTTCCCCAGGCTACTGACTGTGGCCTGTGGGCTCAGTTTAGGGTACCGAATTGAGCCCCAGGGTCTCCTGAGTCTCACTGCACAAACAGGGATGAGCACTAGATGGCAGAGAGGGCTCAAAAAGGCTACGGCCTACAGTTCCAAAAAATTCCAACTGCCGTGATTTTAGTGCTAAGTGAATCATTCCTACCGGAGCAAACCCAGCTCAGCAACCTCCGAAATAAAGATGACAGCACTGAAACGTGTAAGAATTCAATGAGTGAAATGAAAACAACACAATTTACAAACCAAAGACTGTTTAGGAACACAGACAGTGTAAGAAACAGAAGGTCACCATCAGCTGCCTTGTCTGGAGAGCAATATTCACTAGCTATGTATACAGCAGATGATATTGACATTTGGGTGCTTTTCATTCCTTGGGTGTTTTCCATTCTTTACATTTACTTAAAAGGAATTTATACCCTGCCACACAATGAGTCTCCAAGGGCTGCAGTCATTTTTTGGCATGGCCATCTGTGCTGTATTTGCTGGGGAAGCTCCTTCCACCCTCCCTTCTCTCATATGTGGAGCCCTAAGCCTCCAGCTGCAATGCTGCATGAGAGCTGCTGCTGCAGCTGATAGCAGTGACACACACACACTGGACACAAAGGAAGTTCACTAATAAAAGACCCCTTTGGGAAGGTGCTTTGTAACCAAACCCCTTTCCCATGCACGGAGAGGGGGATATGCTCTCATCCTGTCAAGTCCAGGAGAGGAGAAGGCTTGGTCAGGCACCTGTGCAAAAGCCTGTCAGTGTATCACATGTGACATGCTGATGAAGCCACGCTGGGGAACATTCTTCTGTTGAAAGCACGAGCCTGAGAACCTCCACAGACATTTCCTACCAGAAGATGCCCATGGGAATGCCTCATCCCACCCACCATGGCTCAAAAAGCCACTGGAAAGCTTGCCTCAGTGTGGGGTTTCCTGAACTGTCCAGTAGTGAAGCAACAGCAGTGTATCAGCTCTCTGGTGGGATTTCCACTAGAAAACTTGGGAAGTAGCCAGTGAAGAGCCCAAGCCTTCATCCCCAGTCTCCTGACAAACCTGGCAGAACTCTGCCTATCCAAAGCCCCAGGAAATAATTTATTTATAGATGATACCAGAGGAAAGAAAATTCCCCATTATATTTCATGCTGGTCCCCATGTCCTCCTTGTCAGTCCATGAGCTCTGTTCAGTTTGCAATACCTGCTATTGTTAAATTTAGGTTTATATTGACCAACTTTACCAAGGGGTGCTGCAAAACAGGAGGAGGAAGGTAGGTGTTTGTTGTTGGTTTTACAAGAGTCTGGATGTTTAAATTGTGGGGAAATTTAGGTAAAGACCTGAACATTCAGACTGAAATCTCCGCAGGGATTTCCCAGAGGCTGGATAATTCACCACAGCCTTCAGCTTGCTGGCTGAGGAGTGGCAAAATCAGCCTGGGAGAGGGAATGGTGAACGTGGTGTACGAGGGAGCCTCTCGGGACTCTAGCTGGTCAGAGTGACCCTGAGATGGGTTAGAAAGTCTCTTTTCCCAGCCCGGGGGTCGAAGAAGGAGTCAGAGCTCTTCATTTCTCAGTCTCAAGGTTGTTTATTGTACCTTATCTATAAAATTCTTTCTCCTGACCTGCCGAGGTCCACTCAGTAGGACAGTCAGAGGCACTCTGCCTGCCCCCAGGGTGGTGTTATCTTTTTATACTAAAAACTACGTGTACAATATTTACAATAACTTTCCAATACCTATCACCTATGTTAGACAGTGAGCTTCTACTCTAAACCAATCTAAAAGTACCAACATCACAATAGAAGATGAAGGCCAAGAAGAAGAAGGAGAAAGGCTGGACATGCCCCGATTCCTCCAGCTTGCCCCCTGAACCCCCATTCTAAAAACTCCAAAAATCTATTTTTCACCCTGTGATAAATTCACTATCATTCTACTTAAACTTTCGGGGCTTGTAATTCTACATGTAAGGTTGGTAATTGCTTTTTCTAAGGGCTAAATCAAAGGCACAGGGGTCTTGGGCTCTGTGCCAAGGTCTCTGAGCCCCCTGGGCAGGGGCTCGAGTTCTCCAGGGCAGCCAGAGGAATTTCTTGCGTTCCGACAGGAGCCTGGAGATGGACCTTTCCATGCGGCTAAGGGAACCCGCCGCTGCTGGGGGAGGTGCCACAGGGGAAGGGAAAACAGCGGCTGAGGGCGGCCCTGTCCTCCCGCGGGGCTGTCACGGAGGCGCCGCTCGCTGAGGAGCGGCCGCAGCCCTTCTGTCCAGGGTGCAGAATAAATCCTGCCGGCAGCTTGCACTGCAAGTGTCGCTTTGGGCTGGTTTTGTCTCCGATCGGGCCGCGATGCTCCCGCCGAGCGCGGGCAGCGCGGGTCCTGCTGGGCCGCGCTTACCCCGCCCCGGCCGGGCGGAGCCGGAGCCAGGCCCGGCCGCTCCCGCCCGCCGCCGCCTCGGCCGCCGAGCCCCCGCCCGCGGGCTCCAGCCCCGGGCCCAGCACCGCCCCCGACACCGCCCCGGCCCTGGCGAGGGGCAGGAGCGGCCCGGAGCGGAGCGGTGCCACCATGTTGTGCGGGGGTGCCTCGGCGGCCCGGCCCGCCACCGAGGAGACGCAGCGGATCGCGGAGCAGGTGAGGGGCCGAGAGGGTCCCGCCGGCGGGGAGGGGCCCGTGCGGGGCCCAGCGAGGGCTCGGCCATTGCCCTGCGCGGCTGAGCCGAGACACCGCCCCCGGTGTAAAAGGTGGGAGGAATGGTGAATGCACGGAGCAGTGGCCGGCTCCTGGAGCTCTCCTTCCCTGTGCCCGCCCTGTTGACTCCAGAGGGACCGCGGGCAGCGCTGGGTGCGCGGGGAAACCCCACAGAGCCATTGCCTTGAGCTCGGGGAGAGAGCTCCCGTGCTTCCTACAGAATCCGAACCTTGTGCTTACGTGTGGAGTTTTGGTTCTTTGTTGTTTGTCTGGGAAGAGGGGGATTGTTTGTTTTTTTGAGGGGGTGAAACGTGGAATAAAGCAAGATCGCTTCTTTGCTGCTTCTGCTTTTCCCCAACATAGAATTCAGCTCCAACCACAGCTAGTTCCAAATCCTGATGCTACTTACAGTACCTGAGATTACCGCTCATGTTATTGGACCACACGCTTTTATTCTAAAAATGCTGTCGTGCAACGAAGTTTTTTCAAAGCACATGTTCTTCTTTTTGTCATGGAAACTCAAGTTCCTTCTGCTTTTTGGCTTTGTCGGCTAGGATGTGGTAAGCTGGAGAGCAAAGATGAAGGATGCGCTCCAGCTTCTGACACTCTTTGTCATTGCCTGGGCCTGTTCCCCAGGCAGGAGGAGTTCCTAAACACATACAGAGCACCCGAAGGCACAGCAGCCACTGAAATTAACATTTAGCTTGTACAGTCTGAGGATTCTGTGTTTTAGGAAAAGGGAGAGATATGTGCATCTCCTAAGCACCAGCCTGAGTTTGCAGTAATGAGCACATGATTGAGAATTGCTGAGAGTCATAATTATTGCTTTGACCTGAAAAGGCCTACATGTCATGTTAAAGGTGATGCAGATAATACAAATAACATGGCTTAAAATTAGGTTTGAAGTCCTGACTTTCTGTTCTGTAGCACACTGCAGTGGTTTGGTAATCCAAAAACAAAACCCTGTTGGATTCAGGAGTGACCAGAATTAACCAAAGATCTCATGTTTTCATTTAAATCACCTGAATACTTTAGAGTTTTGACTGCCAGTTTAAATTACTTCCTTAAATTAAAAACAGGTGGGAAAACCCAAATTTGAAACTTACCCATGCACTCATATCCCCACCTGGACACTGCTGGAGAAAACATTAATTCTGTTAAACAAGGTAGCCTTCTCAAATAATTTTGTTTGCTTAAAGTCAGGTCTTTGTGGAGATTTATTACAGCCTGCCAGTTTGCTTGCCATAAACATATTCCCTGTTCCTGCTTTTCCAGTTCTTGCCTTCATTTTACAGTTTCGTAAGAATCCTTGTGATGGCCGAATGTTGTTCAGTTTTGTGACCCACACGGGGTGTAGTGTCACACGGGGCAGGAAGGCTTCCTTTGGCAGTGTCTGGCTTAGGAATCCCGTAGGAACAGCCTCCTCACAGCAAGGATTTCCACCCAGGCCTGTTCAGCCTTGGCTCCTCACTGGTAACTGTGGCAGAGCTTATCCAGGGTGATTGTGAACCATCTGCTTTTAACTGCTCTGGGAGTGCAGGGCAAACAGGCCGTGCAGGGCAGTGGAGAGCCTTCAGAGCATGATCATTTGCAGCCCTGTGACTGAATCATGGATTGCTTGGGTGGGAAGGGACTGCACCTCCTGCCTGAGCCCAGGGTCAGCATCCTCAGGCTGCTCAGAGCTTTCTCCTGTCAGGTCTTGAAAACTTCCAAGGATGGAAACTGCACAGCTTCTGTACTGCAGGGATGTCCTCAGGGGAAATGTTTCTCTTTATATCCAGTCTAAGCCTCCAGTTTTAGTTTATGACCATTGTGTCTCATTCTTCTGGCATCTGGAAAGTTTCATCCCTGGAAAGACCCTGGCTTCTTGTAGGTACTGGAAAGTTTTCTTCAAAGCCTTCGTCTCTTCTCTGGGCTGAGCAAGCTCATTTTCTTCCTCTCCTCACAGCACAAGTGCTCCAGCCATCGTGGTGTGCTCATGGAGTGCTCCTGGTGACCCTTCACTGGGCTCACTGCAGTTTATTGGTGTCTGGCTTGCACTGGGGGCCCAGAACTGGGCACAGGATTCCACATTTTCTAACAAAGGCCAAGTAAAGGGCAATAACCACTCGCCTGTCTTCTGGCTAGGCTCCTGCTGATGCAGCCCAGTGTGCCATTAACTTCGGTACCAGCAGGACACCGTGCTGGCTCCTGTCCTCCAGGACTCCCAAATCCAGCCTGAGATCAGGTCTTTGGGAGAGTATTTCTGTCTGGGATCTCCCTCTCCACACTGACTCAGGGTGCTCACTTGTCACATGCTGTGGTGACTCACTGCCACAAGCACCCTGACTGAGCTTGCAGCTGCAGGACTCTGAGCTCTCTGCACCCAGGGCCCCGTGTTCAGCTTGCTGCTGGAAATACAAAATGTGCTGAGCTGGGGTGATTTAGTGACCTCAGAAACCAAAGCTGCCCAGTGCCTAGGATTGCTAAAGGAGCACAGGACAGGATGGGGTCAGGGGGAGACTTATGTCTGCCCTGCTGCTTAAAATTTGTAAAAGTGTGATGAAAACTGAAGCCACTTGCTCCAACCTCTGACTCAGGAGAGGGGAGGAGGCACGACTGAATTGCAGTGTTTTCTGGGGCTGTGCCCTTCAGTGCATCTCAGAATGCAGCTTGGATTTCTCTATGGCAAAAAGCAAACAGGAGAGTGTCCAAACATCATTATCTTGCTTGTGACATACTGATCATAACCTGGAAGGAGTGTAGAGGTATGGCCTCTGAGAGAAGGTAAAAACCATGGACACAGGGACAGGATGGTCACTGAAAATGCACCAGAGTTCTGGGAGCTGGAGAGGTGGGAGAGCATAACTCTGTTGCAGGAATGGTTCTGTTCCTGCTTCACCTACAGCACCTGACCAGCGGAAAGCTGGCACTTGTCTTTCGCCAGGGAAGCCTTTGGGATTTAGGCAGGAGTGCAGATCTATCTATTTTCCTTGAATTCAGGAAGAAGGAGAAGTGCACCATATAGCTGGAGGATCTACTCACTGCTGGTACTACTGCCTTGGCAGTGAAGGGAGGGCTGTGCAATGATGCAGTGCAGGAGGTGCAGCCTGGAGCAGGCAAGGACTTTGCAAGCAAGGACTCCAGGACTAACTCATCTTGCCCTGCAAAACAAAGGCTGAAATCTGCTTTCCTGAATAAGAATTTTCCATATAGCCACAATGTGCTAGAGTGCCCAGTGCAGGAGAGAAGAGCTGCATCTCAGGAGTTCATGGCTCCCTCTTGGGTACTGGACAGGTTATTTTGACTTCTTGAACACTGTTTTACAGTTTGAAAACACAGATTCCAGCAGACATGCTGAAAGAACTGCCAAGTGTTTTCCAGACTTGGTGTCAGCCTGTAGTGACTGCCTCCCACCTCTGACTCAGCTTTGCCACCTCCCTAGATTCCTGGTCCTGCTTTCACACAAAACTTAACATGATTCATTTGGATCTTTTAATGTCTTGGAAAAGCAGGAACTCTGTGTTGGGGAATTCAGCAGCAGTGAACTGTAAGCCTGAAGTCCTAAATACTTGAATCGTGCATCATTCCTAAAGAACCTATTGTTTCCTTAAGGTAAAAGCTCAGATAGAAGAAAAAGAAGGAAAGTCCTTTGATGTCTTCACTGCAGTGGAGTTTAAAACTCAGCTGGTTGCTGGAACAAACTACTTCATCAAGGTAGAGGACACTGGGTTGTTTCTTTTATATTAATGTGTATAATCTTTGGAATGGTGGGGTTTTTTTCCTTTCTTAACTAGAGGATAATGCTTACAATGTGACCTTAATAGAAAAAGAATTGTGCATAAAAAAACACAAATACCCACCTCCCAGCCCCCTCCCTATCTTCATTTTCATGGGAAATTAGGTGGTATTTCTGGAAAGTCACAGCTCCTAGTCTGGTTTAAAACAAATCAATGGTTATTCTTACTGCCTGTCTGCTGCTCCATCCTGAAACCAGCCCAGCCTCTGCCACCCCTCCTGCTGCAGGCTCCCCCTGCAGGGATCTCACTGGGTCTCGTGCTTTGCAGGTCCATGTTGGGAATGAGGAGTTCATGCACCTGAGGGTGTTCAAGAGCCTCCCCCACGAGAATGAGCAGCTGAGCCTCCACAGTTACCAGGGCAGCAAGACTAAGCACGATGAACTGGCTTATTTCTAGCAGCCTTCTCTGCTGTGTTCCCCTGGCTGGTTCTTATGTGCATTTTCTACAGGCTGCAAATGTTAATTCCTGCGCCAACAAAGGCAGAAAAAAGTGTCTTTTTTTTTTAAAGTCATGGTGTAAAAAATCAATTTCTTTTATGCCATTCCCTTCCTGTGCAATCTCCAAACCTGAGAGTCACAGGGCTCTCCTTTTATCTGCACTAATGTAAACCCTACTTTTATTGCAACTTAACTTAGGCTATAGTGCAACTTAAAGAGAATACTGTGGCTGAGTCCTGTTTGTGGACTTCCTTAGTCTGGAAATCAGAAGGGGAATGACACCAGCATTCATATATTTGCAGCAAGGAACAAGAGGAAAGCCTCAGTCTTTTCTGTGCTGTTTTGCAACTGTAAATATATGTGTGGATTCAAATTGTACTTTGTATTTTATGGGCAATGACCTGATGAGAGACTTGAGCTGAAGCAATTTTGCAAGGAAGAGAAAGAGGCTTACAGTAGCTTGAAACAAACATTCCCTTGGTAATCATGCTCATCCTCTTGCAGCAGTAGCGTGCAATGTCCCGTAGAGGGTGTGTGAGTTTAAAATATCAAAGCAGCTTGCTTGTGTTCTCAGTCCTATGGAAAAATCCTGGAAAGGAACTTGAGCTGGACAAATGCATTTATAACAATAAACATTTCTTTTGACTTGAGATGGCATCTTTGACTGTGTGTTAGTGTTCTCTTCACTGGTTTTCACAATTGATTATTATCTTGCTCAGCTTTTTTTCCTTAACTGGTTTTTATATTCCAGATAACCTTATGTTTATTCTATATCTTAATTAAAAATACTTTATATTAGTCTTGTGACAGACATCATGAAATGTAACAAGAAAGACCTCTGCAGGTATATCAGCAGCAAAAGGAAAGTATGGACAATAGCTTTCCAAACTTATTTTATTCACTGTCATGGGCAGAATCCCTTTAGGATTTGCAGAGGTGAGGCACTGCAACACATCGTGTCTTAGAAGTAGGTCAGAGGGTCATCTCTGGTTTTGCCAGTCTC
This sequence comes from Melozone crissalis, assembly GCF_028551555.1. Classification (NCBI taxonomy): domain Eukaryota; kingdom Metazoa; phylum Chordata; class Aves; order Passeriformes; family Passerellidae; genus Melozone; species Melozone crissalis. Next base: position 13,470,811 of record NW_026535786.1, on the reverse strand, counting down.
AAAGCTGACAAGGCTGGGACCCAGGTTCTCATGAGGAAGACTCTGAAACACCTTTAAGTGGACATATACGGCATCAGAAACTTGGACCTGGAAACCAAAAGAGCAGGTAAGTAAGGATCATGGGCTCAAAGCAGATTCAAACAAAAGGCTGTTCTTTACATTCTTGAAATAACATCTTTTCTCAGGATCTTAATTTTAGATGCATCTTCATTTTTACTTCAACAGCTCTTATCCAAGTCTGGATAGTAAGTGGTGGCAGAAACTGTCTACACTTGAGGAAAACTACATTAAAAACCCTCAACCTCAGGTGAAGGGAAAATGAGCAGAGCTGCTTGGGTGTGGAAGCACCAGAAGATGCAACAGGTGAAAGGTTTTGATAGTGTTTCAGTCACCAGGATGCCAGCATATTTGCCCACAGCTTCCTGACACGCTCATAGGAGACAAGAGACAATGAGGACATCTCCATGACTTGGGGGTGGGACACAGTGCAGACACCATGTCAGCTCCCAAAGGTACAGAAAGATCTAATACAGAAACACCAGCACATGGTCCTGAGAAGCAATGACAACCTGAAAGCCAGGATCCCTGGTCTGCAGAGTTACTCCAAACACATCAGTGCCTGAACAGGGAACCTGACATATCCTGGTGCTTTTGGGAGTGCATGAGAATGCCTGGAATAAATACTCTTCCAGAGAAATTCACCTTCCCCCCTAGAAAGTCCTCACATAATGACTTGGCAGGAAGCTGTAATATTTCATTCTTAAAGAGCCAAGCACAACGGGTGCTAAACTATCCCTTGGTGAGGGACATGGAAACTTTAATGCCTTAGGCTCCAAGAGGTTTTTAGATGCTTTCTGGTGGCTGCAGTGGGGCACTATGCTTGGCCTGGGTTGCATCTCAGCTGTAAGTCTGCTGGTAAAACATCAGTGAGGTAGAAGATTCAGAAATACAAAAGAATGAATTTGTTCCAGTTAATGCTAAAATGAAGGTGTATTCCAACAGTGATGTTTTCCATCACTGGTAAAATTGGGAAAGAAGAGACAAATCATCCATGTCCAGTGTTACAAATGGATTTCTTCCAAGTTCAGTAATACATGAATCTTCCTTTCTGAGTTAAGAGTTCTTTTTAGGAAGCACCTGGGAAAGAAGAAGGTTTGGCAGGATCTGTCCTTCCTGGGATCAGCTAAGTATGAGAAGTGTGGAGCTAATGCTCAAAGTGTCTCTCTGCAAAATTACCCTCCCCCAAACATTACAGGCCAATTCCTCTAATAAAAGAATTATTCCAGTTCCCTTGGAATATGGCATACCCTGTCAGGCATGTGCCCACACACACACGGGGTTTCAGCAGTCCCAGGCCATGCCTGCTCTGCTCCACAAGGGCAGCCTGCTGCTCAGCGGTGCTTGCTGGCCTTCAGATGAAAAATACACCCAGACATTTCTGCTGTGCTGCTTCACAGAAAGCTGCTCACATCCATCGGGCAGGGCTTCCAGTAGAGGAATGGTGCTATCACAGGGCTCCAAATTAAGCATTACCCATTTTTACTCTGCAGCAGCAGGGGTGCTTTTGAAAATAGAGAAAGAACCAGCAGGCAGGCTGTGTACCTCTGCAGCACCTGACACATCAAAAACCAAACCATCAACACACCTGCTTGCATGCAAAACTAGCCAGCAGACAGGTGTGCACTGCATTTCAAAATTGACTCTCTCTCTCCATCAGTTCCTCAAGCTGACTTCAACTTCACCCCAACAAAACCAAGTGAATGATCAGGTACTATTTTGCCTTGAAAGGAAACAGGAAACCAGTTATGACTTGTTGAAATAATTTGAGTTGGGAAGGCAATCTATAGTCCTTGAGGGGGATAATCCCAAGAAGCTTACCAATCACATCTGAATAAGTATAGGGCATGTTTTGTAATATTTATATTCCTACTTTATAATATTTATATTCCTGCTTACAGTAGTGCCAAACAGAGGAATTTTATAAGCATTTGGAGGTAGTCCCCACTTGTTACTCACATCAGACAGTTTTCTATGATATTTGCTTCTCTTTCTGGTGTAAGCCACTCTGCAAGTCACCTGTATCATTTAACTCCAAAACACTCCCTCCTACAATATATACAAACCTTAATAAAGTACATTGTCCCAGCAACCACTTGAGTCCTATATACTATGGCTGTAAAGACATCACAGTTCATGCCTGTCCGGCTTTCAAACTGTGGCTTCACCTGTAAAAAGAAACGGAAAAATGATTGGCAGGTAGATATTTATGGATTTCTTTCACATATACCACTCCAATTTTCATCCTTCCACACATACTCCCTTAATGAAACTCCACAAAGTGACTGAGGGTGCCTTCAAACCCTTTGTCCAAATCATCAATAAAGATATTAATCAGAACTGGCCCCAACACTGAGCCCTGGGTGCACCACCTCTGAGCAGCCTGATGTAACCACCTCTCCCTGGGCCCAGCCATCCAGCCAGTTTTTTCACCCAGTGAGCAGTGCACCTGTCCAGGCTTCTTCAGTGGAATGCTGCAGGAACTGGAGTCAGAGGCTTTGCTGAGGTGCAGGGAGACAACATCCACAGCCTTTCCCTCATCCACTAGGCAGGTCATGGAAAGAGATCAGGTTGGTCAAGCAGAACCTGCCTTGCATGAACCCATCCTGGCTGGGCTTGAATCCCTGGTCGCCCTGCACATGCTGTGTGATGGCACTCAGGATGAGCTGTTCCTTGACCTTCCCTAGCACTGAGGTCAGCCTGACAGCTCTGTAGTTCCCTGGATCCTCCTTCCTACCATTCTTGTAGATGTTCTTTCAGAGGGGCATCAAATTAGCCAAACTCCAGTTGTGTGAGACCTCCCTGGTTCACCAGGACCACTGGTAAATCATGGACAGTGGTTTGGAGAGCTCTTCCATGAGCTCCCTCAGTATCCTCAGGTGGATTCCATCCAGCCCCACAGATTTACACAAGTTTAAGTGGAGAAGCAGGTCACTGTTTCCTGCTGGATTGTGGGAGCTTCATTGTGTTCCTTGTCTCTGTCTTACAGCTCAGGGAGCTGGTAGGAAAACTGGTCTGACTATTAATGATTGAGATTAAAAAGGCTTTAAGTACCTCATCCTTTTCTGTATTTTTTGTAGCAATGATTTCCTCAACATGCAGCAAATGATGGAGATTCTCCTTAGCCCTCATTTTGTTGCTTATGTGACCATAAGGACACTTTTTGTCATTGCTTTTGGCAGTGACCAGAGTTAAGTTCAAACAGGGCTTTTGCCTTTCTGACTTTCTGCATAACCTCACAATACCTTTGTAATCCTCCTGAACTGCCTGCCCCATCTTCTCCCCAAAGCTTATAAACTCTATTTTTTACCCTGGGTTCCAACCAAAACCCTCTTCTTCCCCAGTCTTCTTCCTCACCAGCTTGTCTTTTGGCACATGGGGACACCCTGCTCTTGCACCTTTAGGATTTCTTTCTTGAAGAATGCCCAGCCTTCCTGGATCTCTTTGCCCTTCAGGACTGCCTCCCAAGGGATTCTTTCAACCAGTCTGCCAGACAAGCCAAAGCCTTCCCTCCAGAAGTCCAAGGCACTGGTTTTGCTGTTGTCCTTCCTTACTTCTCCAAGAAATAATAACTCTCCCATTTCACGATGGCTGCATGACCACCCCACAGAAAGCAGAGACAAGCAGAGGCTGGGTGACACGGTGCCCCTCTGCACATGACAGGCACGCTGATGACCGGCTGCATTTCTGAGTTTGGGCAGAGGAGCAGTGTCAGTGTCAGTGCCAGCCTGCTCAGGCTGCCCTGGGCCGGGCCAGCAGCACCTCAGCACTTCTCACCACCCACCTGTTTCACAGCAACCCACTGAATTCATTAACTTTCCCAGTATAAGCATCTGCAGCTGGCTGCCACACCCATGACACTCCTTCCTAGCAGGAAGGTCACAGAAAGCACCCAAGGAACATCCAGATCGTTTCCAAAGAGCCAGAAATTATCATCCTGTTCAGCTTCCTCATGATCTCTGACCCTGCTCTTCTGCTGAGTAGCTTCCACAGGGTTTCTATCCCCAGGAACAGACAACTATTCTTTCAGCTGAGGAGCTGCTAACTCTGGCAAACCAGGGAAATTTTAATTCCCAACAACCTTCCAGCTGACCAGGGCAGGGGCCTCCTAGAATGCTCCTAAGTGGCAACTTTTGGTGCAGGATATTCCTCTCTCAGAACAAAACAAAACAAAACAAAGCCACTTCTCTCCAGTTTTGCTTTCTCTCCTTTGGCCACTATATCCCCCATTTGTCATTTACAGACTGAGCCTTCAGTAAAATCAAGAAGGCAAACAGCTCCTTAATCCTCGGGTGAAAAAATTAACATTCCTAAGCTCTTATCTAACAGCATCCTAAACCCAAAACATTCCTCAGTTTTGAGCAACAGCTGTAAAACAGGGAGACCAAATAAATAACATTCCTCAGCTCACTAATGATGGCTAGAGACAAGGCACAGGTATAAGTAAACAATTATGTAATCCCATAAGCAGACAGACCTTGAGCATCCCAAGTTTTGCAAACGCTCTTCACAGCTTCACTGAAATCATGGTAATTGCTTCTCTGCTCAGCAGAGCATAAAAGCCCCCCAGATTGCTTCATGAAAAGGTGATACTTATGCTGGAAGGGTAGCAGATTTCTCCAACATAAGGTTTCCATAAAAATATTTTCCTTAGAGAACTATACCAAAGCCTCTGCAAGGGGGGAAAGGATCAGGAAGCGTTCTCTCTCCTGCTCTCAGCACGGGGCAGAAATTTCACCTTGCAGAAAATCAACAGCAAAGAACAATCTGTTTTCATTTTCCTGAAGCTACTGAGAACAAAAGAACACTAAAATTAGAATCAGTCCTTTTCTGGAATCAAACAGAAACTTTGCACTATCCACATTTCAGATTCCCTGTGTGCCCTGTACTCTGGGAGCATTAGCATTGCCTGAAACCAGCATTCACATTTTCAAGTGCCTGTTCACTGACAGACACTCAAGTGCTGTGGTTTCACCTCCAATACACACTGCAGGACTTCTGGTGACCCATAAATAACAGCTCAGCGCTGAAAATGAAGCTCAGTATCTGGGATAGTGCTTGAGGCATTTCACAGACTCATTAATTAAATTTCACAGCCCTCAGCTGGCCCCATCTTAAACATGAGGAAACAAGAATGGCAAATACACAAAGGTGCAGCAAGTCCCTTGCTAGGGTCTCCCCTCCATAGGCAAAAGGGAATTTCTGATCTCTGCAAGTGCTGCTCCTTCAAACATTCCTGCCAAAATAGAACAAACAGTGATACTGCTTCCAAGTAACTCAGTCAGTGCTCCCCGAACAACTGCAAATCATCCATTTCTCTTTCTGCTCTGCAGTAAATCATCTCTGACTAACCTGTTACCCCGAACTCCAGCCCTCCCTCATGTACATGTCCCCAGCTCTGGTGAGCCCAGCTGTGAATGGCCAATAAAGCCCTATCGTGGAAGAAGGCTCAGAGGAGCTGCAGAGCCTGACGTTCCACCTGGAGAACAATGCAGAGTGTGACTCACCACAGCCTTTGCAAATAAGCTGACTTATCTCAACACAAAGGCTGACCACAGGGTGCTTTTGATAAATACTCTGTCAGTGGAGGGGGTCATGTGATGGTGTAACTCCCCGAGTTCAGTAAAAGAAAGTGACACACCCCTGAGTTAGCCGGACCAGCATGGGGTGGGAGTGAGCACATGGCTCTGCCCAACCCTGAGTACAAAACTAAATGGCTGGGCAAAAGAATTTTGAAGAAAACTGCTGGCTAGAGGTGACTTCAACCCACATCCCCCTTCCTAGTCACTGAGGATGCCCAGTGTGGTGACACAGAGGAGTGCAGAACACCCTGGCATCCTCAGAGAAATGGGATTGCAGTCGCTACATTTTGCTAAGAGTAACTTAGACCTGTATCAATTTACCAGCATATTTGTATCACTCTGCTAAATCAGACACCTCCTGTAACATGGAGTGTCTCCTAATCAGTGAACTGAATGTTAAAGTTATCCCCTCCACCAGTGCACTAGAGAAAAGAGCCCTGTCAGAGCACTGGGCTGCCTGGTCTCAGTTGCAAGATCGCAGAAGATGTGAAAGGATGGAAGGATGGTGGTGCAAACTCTGTCCTCGGTGGCACAGCAAAGGAGATTCCCTGCACATCAGGTATAGCGAGTGTGCTGCAGTATTGGCCAATGCATTCAGCCCTGCTACTTCCTATTTTTGCTTCCTTAAAGACTGCCCGAGTGCAATTGCCAAAGGGACAAGAGCTCATCTTTCAGAGGCAGAAGGGTGGAGATGATTGGATGGGTGGGAAACCCCTTTCATTCCTCAGGATGCATTTTATACTTTCTTTAAAAAGAGCTGCTGCACTGCAGGGCATTAGAAGATCTGCAGAGGTGCTGCTCACACAGCTGCTCCAGTTCAGGACCACTGCCTGTAGCCAGCTACCTGACAACTGGGCTCACTTAATGGCCTGCCTTGTGCCAAGCTCATCCTGCCCCACCAGCAGTCCCTGTATCACAGCTGTGACTCTAGAAAACACCTAATGCCAGCAGGGAACACACAATTTAAAAGCTTTGTCCTGAGTACACAATTCTTTACTGCATACTAGCATGTGGTTTGTCTTATGCAGTCCTTAACTGAGGAATAAACTCTACTAGGTACAACCTCTTCCCTTCCAGTATGCCACCTCTCATTTCAAACAAGTGACCTCACTGCTGGTATAGCAGAGGTGGGCTTGGAACTTCACGCAGACATTAACTGAAGGTAGCCAGTACCATGCCATGGACAAAGAGGAGACACAGAAGTGGCTTTTCTCAGTCTTACCAAGGCATTTCCTACATAGAATGCTGAGAAAACACTGCCAGTCACGGGGATTCCCACTTTTAGCATAAGCCTCTTCAGTTTAAAACCTAGCTCAGTCTCCTAGGCTTTACACAAGCTTCAGGAATGGCCTCTTTGCACACAAGTAACTTAATGTAGAGAGAGGGTGCAACTCACCTGGTTAACAAGCTGCTGAACTTCTGGAGTAGCTGGCTTGGTGTCAGATAAGCCCCCAGGCACCATGGTGGCAGGTGACTTCTGTGAAATGATGAGCGGCTCTGAAGAGGGAAGTTCAGCGCAGTCTGAGCAGAGTCCCCAGGCATCTCACATATATACACACACACATGTGTCATGGAACCATGTGACCTGCAACACACGGAGCCTACCATTACTGAACTGGAGGAGACTAACAGGGAAAAGGGGGGAAAAAGCAATGTAAAGCACTGGCAATATTATTAATAAATGTAAAAAGCACTTAAAGTAGTGCTTATGGTCTTCACATCCAAAAGAATAGCAAACATCAGCCTCCAGTCACCCTCAGCTTAAAGAGAGTTAGTTTGGGCTGCAGCTGGAACCTCTTGTCTCCCCACCCATATGCAGATGACTAGGCTGAGCTCTTGAGAAACAGATCAAAGATACACCCAGTATTTCCCAACACCTTTACTGATGAGTAGAAAGGATGCAGCACTTCCCTTAGCGTAGGTCCCGTTTAACTTGAAATTTTATTCTCTCAATATCCTTCTAAGTGGGGAAACCGGAGCAGATAGCATCTTACACTCAGTGACTTGGCTTTCCTCTGCCTGACCAAAAAGGTGCCAAGGTAAACACCAGCATCAGAAGTAGAAAATAATTCAATCCCAAATTCAAGTAACTACTGCAAATAAGGCATTTCTGCTTCTTTTCCATCAAACCAAGAGCTGCATTCAAGCAATCATAATAGCAACTGAATGTGCAATAAAATCTACTTTTTAGCTCCAGTGCCAATTTCCTGGAAGACAAAGTACAATGAAAAAACACAAAAGCTGTCCCAATTTCAACATATGCTGTTTAAACAGATCACCTGAGAACATATAGTCAGAAGTATTGATTCTGCACTTCCAGTCACACGGCACAGTCACACTCACAAATGTGAGTGTACAAAGCCCAAATCCTACTGGGGGAAGGCTAATAACTGCTAGCAGCCTCTCTGGTAAGGGAGAACTAACACTTCAAGACCACAGAAAAAAATTAGTCCCTGTCAATATTTCTGCCACTCCCCTCTCCAGGAAATAAGAGGAATGTTGTTCCAGAGCAAGGACCAGAGAAGCAGAAACAGACCAGACACTTTTTAGTCTGTAGGGGCAGGTACATGGGAGCAGGTGAAATGAGAATATATTCTGCATACAGGCAATGGGCATTCCTGCTGGGATCAGCATTAGGGAATTTGCTAGGAAGAGGTGGGTTTATGGCCGTAGCAACAAACCTGTGTCCTACCCATACTACTGAACCTCCTCCTCACAGATAACAGATTATGCAAGGCACTGTAAAAAGTACTTCAGATCTGACTTCAAGACCTGGTTTTGGTACACAGCCCCTGAGATTGAGAAACTGGGCCTGCAGGGGCCCTACACTCAACAGTATTGATCAGTATTACAGCATGATACTGAAAAAGATATTGCAGAATTTTCCAGACTTGAGCAGCAGTGCTATGGAGGTGGACAAAAAGCATTTGAGGAAAAATCATTGACCTGAGACACTATTTTTGTGAACAGAGAAAAAATCCTTCCAGTTCTCAGGAATATAGGGAGTGACAGCTGTTAAAACTGGAACTCTGCCACTTTCACCAACTTCCCTCCAGATGAGGAGTTCCTCAGAGCCCTATTCATGGAGCTGATGACAACTCAAACCTTCTTTTCCCTAAGACCCTGCTGATTCACTCAAATGCTGATCATGTTCCACCACCTGTGCCTTATTCATAGAGCAGGACAGATAAGTTAAGGAACTGGAGGAGCCAGTTCACCTTACTGAGGCCAGAAATCAGAGAATGTGTCCAACAAATGCACAGCACCAATGCTAAAACAGGACATTTTATAAACCTCTCCGCTCACCAGGATACAGATCCTGCTAACTTCCTTGGGAAGGGATGTTAAGATTCCCCAGGGCAGCAGTACATTCCTGGAGAACTCTTGATTCTGTCTAGCAACAAATACACTGAGCACAAAGTCTAGGAGGGTTCATTTATGATCTTGGAAAGACTTTAGGTGTGAAACTAAAGATATTAATGTTGCATGGAAATCATTCACTGGACTCTGTATTTCTGGGTTTGCTGGTTTTTCACTTTAAAGCATAAGAACATTTTTTTCCCCAGAATGCACAATTGTGCAGAAGGGGAAAAAAATTAGGACTAATTATCAGCAAGTTAATGCTGAAGTTCACAGAGGCAAATCAGACTGTTTTCTTTCCTAATGGCTGTCCCAAAATCATTTCTAAGTCTGGGATGCAGTACTCATCCTGCACAAGTATTTCCTGAAACCACTTTGAAGTGCTGACATTTCACAGACCTGTGATCAAAGATGACTAGACACAATTGACCAACCTTATCTGGGGCAACTCCCACCTCCACCCACCCCTGTCTGCACTAAGTTTTGGATGTAATGAACCAGGATTTGGAACACTGCCTTGACTAGAACAGCCACCCCCACGCTGTCTCTTGCACAACAAGGTGAGTGTGCCCCCTGTGGTGATTGAGACGTGGCTGCTATCACATCCCAGGCCAGTTCACACTTTCCATCAGCACAACTGGCAGCTTCCCCTCACGTCACTGTGCTGCTGTTTTCTTGGAGAATCTGCTGGGACACCACCACTGGCATTCTGTACAGGTTTGAAGCTCACTAACACCTTGCACCGTGTACTATTCCAACACAGAAGAAAGAGATCTTTGCCACTTGCAGGCCACAACTCCCTGGTCCTGTTTAAGCAATTTTAAGAGTGCCAAGCTATTGTTGATAAAAACACCAGTACAAAAAAAGCAAACATAATAACCTCCACCAAAATCCAAACCCCAGGGTTATGTATTTACAAGTCATTTTTAAACCAGGAATTAAGTCAGCTCTGTAGAAATGATTGTGAAAGCCAAGTCAGTAAGGTTAGTCTTCTGGTTTCACAGTGACATGGAACTGTGGCTGGACATGACACATGGTCTGAATGTCTTTAAGAGCTTCTGGAGGAAAGCAGCCCTCCATGTACCAGCTGAAGAGCTGTTTTCATTGTCACAGGAACAGCCTTGATTTCCAACGTGCTGGTCTGCAAAAAAGGTTTCCCCTCCTGCTACCCATCCTGATTTTGAAAGATTTCTGACATTGTACATGAAAAAAGATCAACAGAAACCTGACCTTCAGCAGCACAAAGTTATCATGGTCCAGCCTATGCTGAGCCTCTTCCTCTCAGTCTGCTTCAAGACAACTGAAACCTACTTTTAAAAATATTCTATAAAGAAACTACTTGTTTCATCAGTCTTTCATGCCTACAGGCTGCAGAAGACAACAGCACTGAATGCTAGAAAAAGTTCAAACACCTCTTTCCATTTCACAGAAGGAAAGATGCACAAGCTTGAGAGGACTTTCCAAGCATGCAGGATCTGCCCACATCTATTCACCACTTGCAAGCAATGGGAAAGCCCCAGGAGAGGAGGCAAGGCACCCACAGGACTTTGGACACAGCCATCAGCTGTGCTCAAATGCCCTTACTTGCAGAAATAGAAGTTAAAACCAGGGAAAGGATAAAATTCTGCAGTTTGTAGGGTCTACTATGTGATCCCCATATGACAGCAAACAGCCCAGTAATTTTGTAACTACTTCAATGGTAACGTTGAAGCAAGGTTCAATCCGTGACTGAACACCATCCTGGAATCCTCAGGGGTGCCTAGACAGAGAATTTACCTGCCTGTGTCCAGGGTGGCACAGAGTTCACACTGATGCCATTTGCACACCCCACTCCACACACTCTCTGAGGCTCCCAGGAACAGCAGAGCCGTGTGCTCCTGCCCCGCGCCCCAAGCCTGGCATGCAATTCCATTTACTCACCGTGCGCTCCAGCGAGTTCAACAGCAACCTGAACGGCCTCTGAGCCACCTCACTGGCTGGGGTACTGTGAGAGACACCCTCTGTGCTCAGAGCAAACCAAATCAAGCAACTCAACATCTTACTGCAACCCTCTCTGTGCAAACACCCCAAGAAGGAATGCTGGGGATTTAGGAGTCTTCTCAAGGTATCCGTTTTCCATACTCAGGTTTGTATAGGACTACTTGTTTGGCCTTATATTCAAACTGAAAACAATTCTATGTAGGGCTGATTTTTTAGGGTTGTGGGTTTTGGGCTTTTTTAACACAGTTTCCTCATAAGTAATGCAAAAAAAAAGTATCTGCGTATGACATCCATTTGACAGGTCATTTATCACAGCATCTGCTTAAGTGAAGAAGCTTTCCACAACAGCTGAGCAAACATCTGGATGGATAAAGGAAGAAAATTATTAATTCTCATTACAGTCTCTAGTTTATACAGAAATAAAAAATTATATTTCAAGACTATTGATCCAAGTCTATACACACTCGTATCAGTTTCTATTGTACAAATGGCTTAAAAGGAGAATTTGTCCTTGCAGTTGATCCAAGCCCAGGAGAGAACAAATATTTTAGACACCTATACTAGAGGTCAATAATAAAGTACCAACTTTGAAATCAAAGCTTACTGTTCTCAACATCTCATTAACTGACCATCATCTCCTGTTGAAATTTCATTAGTGCCAATTAAGCCCAGATTGATGAGAAGTATTTGATTTACACTTTGATGATAAACAATTACAAGAATTCAACAACTGAAGAACAAACACATTTTCTGCTTTCAGAGTTGCAGAAAAACAATGAGAAATCTTCAAGAATGAGCACTCCAACTCAAAGTTCTGCATAAAGCAGTTGCAGTACCTTGAGAAAAAAAGAGGGGGGAAAATGAAGTTTGAACATTAGGATTTATATCATCAAAGACTTAAAATATATTTCTACCTCATTCTCAAAAAAAGGTGAGACGAAATGACCCTGGTGCCTAAAAATAAAAGGCCCCCAAGCAGTTTGACTCTTTACTGCACAAACAACTATAAAACAGATGCTGCTGCACAGATCTTTGCCAGCTCTCAGTAACACAGGTACATTCCTTCATTTATTTCCCATTCCCTATACATTCAAAGCTTTAGGGATGGGAGAGTATATCTAGTAATTTCATTGCTGTTGCTGAATTCCAAAGTGTTTGCAAGACAGGGACTGTATTTTTAGTGCTCTGTTTAAGTTCAGTGGTTCTTAAGATCCTATCAGCTGGCAACCACACAGACCTCATCACTTGATAGACTTGTCAGCCTATCTGAGATAAATACAAAATAAAAAGTAAATAGTAAAATATACAGGTGTAATTGCAGCAATTCAGCTTTCCTCCTACTCATCTGCCTTTAAATGCTGCGTTACTGCAGGGGTGCTGCATTCAAGCTTTCTAAACACAACACCATGGCCAGGATCAGCAGGATCACGTATGGACAGCTGTTTCCTCAGCTCAAACACAATTCACCTTTAGAATTACTCTTCAATATTCAGAGGGAGGGACAAAAAAAGGTCCCTGCACAGTCTCATTCCCAAATGAGACACATCTTCAGCTCCAACCCAAAGTGGTTTAAATCGACACCACATCCCCTATATCAAGGAAAACTCCAGAACTTGGAAACACAGACCAAAGGGCAGAAAGCAACAGATGCTGCCTGTCAGCATTGCAGCAGCAATGGCAAAGCTGTACCCACACACAGCTCTGAGCCACTGCTGCTTTTGTTGAGCAGTTCAGAACAAGGCTGGTAACTTCTTACTTTCAGAGATGCTGAACCTACTACACTTGCTGATCAGTCTGCAATCTTTATTTCCTTTCACACTTCAGCAGATTATTTCCGCAAAAAGACCATGTTCACTGAGATTTTAGCAGGCACCAGCTCAGGGAGAGCCTTCTCCTCCCTGCTCAGGATAGGTTTTACTCTTTCTTCCCCTCTGGGATCACTGAAGCTGCGGAAGTTCAAGAAAGATGCCAGTTTTGCATTCCGATTGAAAATTGTTTTAATACTATAAAACTCATTTGTTCACATATTTTGTACAAAAGATTAGTTGTTTTCTCTTAATTACAGGAGGATCATTTCAAGCTTGAGAATTCAGCTAAGTAGGTCCAAAACAAAACAAGACTGGGTTCTACTGGTTCTGGAGGGTCCCAATTCAGCTCACCCAAGGTCTCTTTCCAGTTTGGCTCTCACAGTTATGGACCACCTTGATGGAAAATGCCCCACATCATCATTGACTCTTCGGAGGCTTGTAGTGAATTCGGCACCGCTCATTAAATACCTGAGACACCAAAACAGAAGAGCAAAAGCGAATCAACCCCATCCAGGAAATGAGCAGAACTTCACAGACAGTTCAGGCAACTACCTCAACTACCTGGGCACCCATCTCAAGCTGCCCAGCTCTGAGGTATCAATAAATAATACTTACCAAGACATCCATCTCCATTCACCTTCACTCCTGGCTTTAGTAAATCCAAAGTTTGCAGCCTGGTGTTGGGAGACTGCACAGCACTAAGTGTTCTCCCTCAGAAAATGCAGACTCTTAATCCTGGTAGGCTGTTATCATCAAAAATGCTGATGCCTTTTTGTTTTTAAAAGAGAGGGAAATAATCATGGGAAGGCTCCTGAATGGTTGTGTTCTGTTGGGTTCACTCTGGCATTGAAATCTGGGTGCTATATTCCTGTCTTTCCTGAGCAGGCACATTTTACATTGGCATGATAGCCAAGAAGAGGGGCAAGGGCTCCTGAAAGCCACATGCACACTTCCAGTGCTGCCAGCACTTCCTGCAAAGGGCACAGCACTCCTGCCTCACTCACCTCTGGCACCTTCTCTGGGTAAAATTTAGCCTCCAGAACTGGATACTGAGGATGGTGTATATTTAGCTTGAACTGCCGCCAGCCTACCCTAAGGAGGGCCAGGAAACGTGACTATTTAAAGAAAGGCAGCCTGAATCCAAAGCAAAACACACAGGCTCCCACCAAGGCTGCAAGTGCTCTTCACAAGCCATTTAGTTATTTATCAGTTTTTATCCCAACTTGTCCAGCACAAATCCTGAAAGCGACACAAGCACCACCTGACACCAAGCTGAGGCTCTGGCAGGTGTTGGTTGTCCCACCAGCATTCCCACAAGAGCATATTTTGCCAAGCTGTCCAGGGATTTGGCAGATCCAAGTGTCTGTGATCATCAGGATATGAAGTTTCATGAACTCTCCCATGGGCTTTATGTGCAAAGTGAGTGATCTTGTAATTTTGGGGAAGTTACGTGCAAAGTGAGTGATCTTGTAATTTTGGGGAAGTTATCCAACACTTTATATAAATACACAGTTTCAAGCTCTATCTTCCTAGAATTTGCAACAGCAGATCTTACTCACAGGTCAGAACCTATGGCAACTTCAGCAAAAGCGAAGCCTGGAGCACACATAGTTACAGCATTGCTTCTCAACAATTTTGAAGCAATTTTCAACTACCTTTCAAATTTTATTTTAAAAAATAGACATGGATTTCAAACTGCCTCATACTGCAGAAGACAAAAGCTGTGATATAGTTTCTTTCACACACAGAAATGTGCAGCCATTATGTTACCACATGGAATGGACACCTCTGGAAGAGTTCAGGTGAGATAAAGGTTTGAGATCAGTGATAGGAGGAAACTGTAGAAATTAAGAGCAACAGCATCAAGTCCAATTCAGAAACATTTTACACTAAACAAATCAAACTGGTTTTTGTCCATTGTCTGTTTATGACATTTTAATGGCATGTATGTCTAAAAGAGTGCTGGAAATACTCTCTAAAGCACTGCAAGGGTCTATAGCATCAAACAACACAACAGCTTGCTTTCTATCATGTTAACTTTCAAAGTGCCTTCAACAGTAACTCCACAACCTGTGGCAGGAAGATCAACACTGCAGTCTTACTAATACTGCCTCCTACTTTTAGGATCATTGGCTCACAGATCTCAGGGTGTTACTCGGGCCACTTAAATCCACTGGTCTACCTGTGAAGTGCTGTTCTCATTTTCAGACATTTTTCAGGAAAAGCAATGGCTGAGAAAAGTTAAATTTATGTTACTAGGCAAAAGTTTAATTTTGCTGACTTTTACATATTTGTACAAACCACTCTAGCAATAAAGTCCAATCTGGAAGTGCTGGACAGAGACTAATGCAAGTGTCTTGTTTGAAAGTCAATTCCTTGTTTGGTATCATCCAAACTGCATGTGCATTTCTCTAAAGTAGCATCCTTCTGTATGCCACTATGCTACAGTCAGCCAGTGTTTAAAAATCTGTTTCCTAATCAGATTTTTCCAATTGGTTTTCAGTTGTTTAGGATTAATGGAAATACACAAATGCACTTCCCAACCAAAGTCTACAACAGTAAAACACCAGCCTGCACACCAATATTCACTCCCATGTAACAAATTGCATTCAGTCTGCAACCATGACTGGCTCTAATTGACATTTTAGCAGGCAGCTAAAGGAGACATTTATGTGTATATTCAGAGCACAGTACAGCAGAGATGGAGATAAAACCCAGAAATATTTATCTCTTTAAGCTCCACTGTGAACATTGGCTGAGGAATACACTAGCAGGCTAAAGTACCCCTGCACCATGCATACCTCACTCTTTATAAACTCTCCATCTTCAGAAAAAATTAGAAAGTTCTGCCACCAGTAAAAGCTTAATGCAGCTACAAGAAACCTCTGGGATCATTACTAAATTTGGTGCTTCAGAATGAAGAGTAGGGTGGGGGCTGTTCCCCTACAGCAGAGTAGCTGTAAAATATTTGCCCCTGGTGACCTGCAGGCTGTTGCTGCTAAGGCTGTGGCATTGATTAGTCAGATGTGAGTGGGTTTAAAATTAAACTGAAGTGCATGCTTTGCTTTTTTGGGACAGTACAGAGGTGTGCTGATGGCAAAGCACATGCAGGAAACTGTGTAAATGCTCATTTCATCAGCCTGCACTGAGGTTACTGATGAACACCCTGGACATAAAGCTGCATTGGTTTTACACTGGTGCAATCTAGGGGCTAAAATCATGAAGTAGGGATTACAAAGGAAGGCGCAGCTAGTACTGGCTATTTGCAAAATTCCTTTTTGCATTTAGAGGGGGAGAGAGGTTCTCTGCAGTATTGAAAGCTCTGAAAGCTTCATCAAAACAGAAAAGCATCTGGTGATGCCAGATGTGAAATGCTGCAGTGACACAATACAGCCACCTCAGAATTGAAGCTCAGTGTTAAAATCACCAGACAGACTTCGGGGCCATCAGTCCAGAGGGTGATCTGCACCCTCTGCTGACACAGGAGAGAAACGGCAAGGCTGCCCTTTGCACCAGGGAGTGTCTGCTCAGGCCTGAAGAAACTCCACGAGGAAAAGGTTCAACTTCTACAGCCTCACCCTCTCCTGGGCTCTGCTGAGATCTGATCTGATCTGTGATCAGCGCCAGATACAGGCAAATGTGAAAGACCCTTCTCTCTGACATTGTTAGAGGCACTAAAAAGCTTTTCAGAGAAGTCACCACAGAAAAGCCTACAAAGTGCTCAGTCACTGGCAAGGAGGGAAAAGGGACACAGGGAACAATCCACAGGGCTTCCTCCATGCTCAATCAGATGCTTTTCTTCCCCTGGCAGTGCAACTGAAAAGTTTTGATCTCTGCATCCAGAACTGGGAAAATGACTGACTTGAGGCATTTCCCCCAGCAATGCCCTCATCTATTTCTAGTTAAGTTTCTTCACAAGGCACCAGTCCCACCCTCCAGTGCAGGACTGTCTGTTGGGACAGAACATCATCACTATTAAATGACTGAGTACCTTCCAGCTTCTGTCGTTTACCACTTCTTCAACATTGAGCTCCGACTGCATCAATTTCAACTGCAGAAAATAACAGACACAAGGGTTATTGTCAAACAGGTCTCCCTGCAGCCTTCAGTATTTATTACAAGTGCAACTTTCCAGCACCCAACCCCAGCACCAGGTGCACACCTCCTGTGATGGTGCAAACCAAAGGGCACGATGTGTAATCACCCTGGGAGCCCGGCCCTTCCAGCCAGCCAGTGCTCAGGGCACACACAGGTCTGCAAGGGCACAGGGAAGGCAGACTCACAGAGCAAGCCTGGCAGTAGATCCTCATTACTTATGCTCTATTCCTAAATAATGCCCATCAAGATTTACTAGCAATTAACTGATTAACACTGATGGCTTCACAGGCACAAATAACTGCACCTAATGCAAGCACTGAGCACAGGGAATGCCAGGGCTGGGGTTAGCTCTGCAGCCTTGAGTTGCCACTCTTGCATTATTAGAGTCATATATGAAGCTGGCATCAAAGCTAGGAATCCAGCTAGGATTCTGGATTTAAAACTAAGGTTATGAACAGACCCTCTCTGCTTCATTTGCTACCTACTCAGTGCACTGATCAAAAAGGGTCTGCAGTCTGATCACATGTAGTTTATGCTGTCTGAACCACTTAATATTTCATGTCATCACGGCAGGACAAACCAGCTCTACACAGATGCAAAAGCTCTGGCAAGAACTACCACCAATACACAGTTCTTGACCACTCACTTGACCTGTGCAAGAATCTCTTTGTTTCACACCTATTATTAACCCTGAGGGCCAGGTGTGACAGTTGTGTTTGGGTAATTTGGTCCGGAGGCAATAGTAGGAGATTTAAGAACCATCTGCCATTTTGCCCAAATTTAGGAAGTATTCTTGTTGGAGTCTTTAACACAACAGACAAAGAGTCAGAGTTTATCCATTTTCAATACATGGCTCCAATTAGAGGCCTGGTGAACAGGTGCAAGCCAAGACAACAATCCCACTAAAAACCTTCCAAGTAAGTAAGATATCCAGGGACACAGAGTTGCTACAGCTGTTGGATGTACTTCCCTCAAATCAACAGGACTTCAATCTGTTTGAAATAACAATCCAGCATCCAGAGTGACTTATCCATTTTATGGATAAGTCTCTATAAAATAAACACTTAGAGGATCCTGAGTAGTTCAAAGAAACTACCACTCTAAGTTTTCTCACTCAGTGACCCAGAAGTAATAATTTTGCATGAAGTCCTCCAAGTTGTACAACTAGCAGGATCAGAGAAATACACATAACAAGGGAAAAGAGATCTGTAGTGCAAGCAAGTGAAGAGATATTTGAAATTCCCCCTCTTAAAACTAGGATGTGTTCTGTCAAGATAGCTTTTCTGACCTGTAGAAAAAACACAACTCTCTGTGTTTTGGAAAGCCAAAAAAAAAGCAGGGGGATCACACCTCATATGGTCCAAGTACAAATCTGAGGTGATCTCATAAAAAAATTCTGAAATGTTTCTAAGTCATGGAATGCTTTTAACAGTTGAAGCCACCTCCAATCATTACACATTTTAATTGTGATCCTCCCAGTGTATTCAGTGGGAGATTTCAGGCTCAGTAACTAAATGACTTAAAGAACTGGCTCTGCTAACAAAATTTGTAGAAAATACTAAGCAACCACTCCAGTTTTCTAAACTAATAGCCATGCTTGTTAGCAGTTCAGTAACTGAGGCTTTAATAATAAAACTGCTTGTCTGCCACATGGTTCTCTCAGTATCCTTTTCCTTACAAAAGGGGCCCTGGAAGTGAGGTGAGAACTTCAGTGGGGTTCCCTTCTCCACTTGTGATACTCAATCCCCTCTGGTCACTCTGCTAAAGTACTTCCCACCCACAGGCCAGAAGGTTGAGAGGACATTTGCACATTAGAATTCCATATGCAAACCCAGAAGTCTCTCACACACACCATGACAAGGTACTCCAAATATTAATCCAATATCCAGAATCCAGTATTTGGAAATACCAAACAGCAAAAAGGTTGTGTAAGTGGAATTCAAGGTTGCCTGGGAGCATCTTGTAGAGAACAAGCATTTTGTAGGAAAAGTTAAGCTGTGCCTCAGTGGTGTCAGTCAGTGAAGGTTAGAATCCACTATGGGAAAGAATGTGTGCTTTTCTACAGCATTCATGTAAAAGAATCTTGGAAATGCTCCAGCTGCAGGATAAAAGCAGCTCTCTGCCTTTGGGGAGACCTTGGGAAAATAATTCTCACAAGACCCAACAAGGGCCAACGAGAACCTTGGAAAAAACTGCTTGACTCAGGATCCACTTCAGGTTCTCTCCATCACACTGGTCCTTCCATTTGGGAAAGATATCCACTTCTTCCTCTATAAGTGATCTCTCAAAGGCTCCACCCACCACTCACTTTTGTCTGCTCTTTCCTGAGTTGCTTTAATAATGCTGCATCTTCATGGGCCTTTTCCCTCTCTTCTTTGAGGGTTTTCACTACAGAGGAAGTCTGAGAGATGCAGTCTTTGATGATTCTTTCTCTCTTGGTGTGAGCATCCATCAACTAAGTGGGGAGAAAAGGAAAGTCACAGTGACTCATCAGAGAATAAAAACCTCCTAGTTGTAAGTTTAAAGAGACACTTTCTAAAGTCATGGTATTGCAGTGTCTACAGAAATCCCTTTGAATTCATAATCCACATTGTGGGAAACAACACTGCTTTGAGCAACAACTACCCTCAGCTTAGGCTATCCTATCATTCTTGCTCTCACCAAGTTGATCAAAAGTCAAAGGCAAACATGAGGAGTCTTGCAGAGCAGCAGGAAAAGCAAGCACCCTTTTTAAAAGATCCTTGAAGGACCAATATTGCAGAACAAAGAACTCCCCTGCATGGTTTTAAACTGAAGCAGTGTGTGAAGATGTTGAGCGGGACAGTTAGGAATGCACAAAGCAGGATCTACCAAGGCAGTGTTTCCTCAGACCCTGAGGATGCTTTACTGGCCACTGCACACGACAAAGCAGGGGGAAGGGAGCTGAAAGTGAAGGTGAGCACACTCACAGACTCGTACAGCTCTTTACACGTCTGCCCAGGATCAACTTTCCCCACAAAGGAAGCTGTTGGAATCGTAGTGTTTAACTCATGAACAATTCTATCATCGATTGTCCTCATCACCCTGAGCAGCTCCTGTATTAAAAGAGAGAGAGAGATACTTGGTTATATCCCTCAGAAAAGCCTATTACAAAATATTAGCATAGTCAAGCATTTGAATAGAAACTAAATATGATTGCTTACAAAGAGTTGGAAGCACACCAAAGGAGCAATCCCACGTGCAGGAGTGTGTGCTGCAAACCACGGAGTTTCCTTGGCAGCAAAGGCCAGAGCAGGGGTGAGTTACTGATGCCCCCTGAAGCCCCCTGGCCCTGCAGGCAGCATGGACAGGCTGAGGAGCCTCTGCCCAAGTCCCCGTCCCCACTTCCACACAGGAAACCGGGCACAACCTGCACCAAAACGGCAAACTTGAATAAAACCCCCACCATTCCTGGGGGCGTGAAGCTGAGCTGGGGGAGGTTTAGGTGGGGTCTCAGGAAAAAGTTTTTCACCCAGAGGGTGTTTGGGCACTGGAACAGCTCCTCAGGGCAGTGGTCAGAGCACCAAGCCCGACAGAGTTCAAGATGTGTTTGGGCAACACCCTCAGGCACGTGGTGTGACCCTTGGGGTGCCCTGTGCAGGGCCAGGAGCTGGACTCGGTATTCCTGAGGGTCCCGAGCTACTCAGGATATTCTGGGAGTCCGTGTTCGAGGCACAGGCCGGCCTGGGCCCCGCTCGCAGCGCCGAGGACCCGGGTGGCAGCCCCGCTCCCTCGCACACCGCGGAGGCGCCCGCGGAGCTCCCGCCGCCCGCGTGGCTCCCGCGCCGCGAGCGCTCCGTCGCGGGAACGGGACCTGCAGGGAAGGGGAGGTGCGCGGCCCCGCTGCTGCCGGAGGGAAGAGGGAAGGGAGGGAAGGGAGGGAAGGGGGGAAGGCCGGACGCTGCTCCCTTCCCGCCGCATCCCGCCGGCCGCCAGCAGCGGGGTGACCTCGCGCACGGGGCGCGCGCTCCCGCGGGGCCGTTCGCCGGGAGGCGGCGGGAGCGCGCGGGGCGCGCAAGGGGGAGGCGGCGGCGGCGGCAGCGCCCGGCCCGGCCCGGCCCGGCCCGGCTCGGCTCGGCTCGGCTCGGCTGGGCCCGCCCCGCGCGGCTCACCTGGAACTCGGCGAAGTCCTCGCAGATCGCGGCTCCGCTGGGCGCCGCCATCCTGGATCGGCCGAGGGAGCCGCGGCGCCCAATCCGGCGGGGAGCCGGGATGACGCGCGGGGCGGAGCGGGGCGGGACCCGCCGGAGCGCGGCCCCCAGCGCAGCGGCCCCCAGTCGGGCATCTCCACCGGCAGCGGCCTGGCGGCCCCTTCGCCTCCCGCAGCCGCTGCCAGAGCTCCGGCCGCCCCCACCGGAGGCGGCGCCGGCCCCGGCGGCCCCGGGCGCCCCGCGGCGCGGCTCCCTCCAATCGCGGGCCCGGGGCGGGGCCCAGCGGTGACATTGAGCGGCGCCCAGCGGGCCGAGGCAGCGCCATGTGGGGCCGCGCTGGTGAGTGAGGCGGGCAGGCAGGGAGGGAGGCGGGGAGAGACCGAGCCCGCGGCCGGGCCGGGGCTGCCGCCGCTTCGCCGCCTCCCCGGGAGCCCGAGCGGCCGGGCCCGGAGGCGGAGGGGCGGCCCCGGCCGGCGCTGCGGCGGGAGCGGAGCCGAGCGTGAGGGGCCGTGTGTGAGGGACTGTCCGAAACAGGGACAGGAGTGGGGCCGTGTCCGGGTGCTCCAAAGAGCTTGAAAAGGGGCCGGCTCCGTTGGGGGTGTCGCCCCTAAATGTAAATTCCTGGTTTTTCAGAGCGGGAGCGTGTTATTCCTCGAAAGTAAAGGGCCGTGGGAGAGACACCTTCCGACAGTATAACAAAGTAAAAATAGAACTAATTTTTTTATTTTTTAAAGTGCTCCTTTTGCCTTTCTGAGTTAGTTTGGTTGAGGTTTTTTTCCCGAACTTTTTTATTATATTAATTAATGCATTAGAAGCGCCTTCTTTGGAGTATGTGTTCGTATATAAGGTGCCCTGACGTTTTCTAATGCACTACAAAGTAGTTACCTCTCAGTGTAAATATTCTGCCTTTTTGATTTGACTCTGTCAATGCTTTTGGGATGTGACAGTGTTGGTAGAATGCTGGTGTGCAGTCCTCGAAATAGCACCATACTAAGTGCATCTAAAGCATATGTATAGATTAGTTTCTGGAAATTGTAATGTGTTTTAGAAATTGCTGGCAGGACATTATCTTGCTTTTGGTTTTTTTTCCTAAATTAGTTTAATTGCATTCACATTTTTCTATGTCAGATTACTGAGCAAGCTCAAGGCATACCTTATAAACAAGCTTTCATTTCTTTGGTGGGCTATTACAACTAAAACTGGTACTTCTTAGGTTCATTTGTACCTATTGGTTTTCTTTCTTTTTCTCCTCCTGTGTTAAAAAAAAAAACCAAAATGCTTCCATTTCAAAGCTGGTTTCTACTGCTCTGAGTTAAATTTGGCCTCTTTGCTTCCTCTGTTTTCTGTTCCAGATAGGGCTGTTAAACTGCTGGGAAGAAATATTCCCTTGGTTCTGAGGATGACCGAGGGAGTGGACCCGAAGATAAGCAGAAGGCTGTGTGTTAAACCCCAGCAAGACCTTCAGACAAAGAGTAAGAGTCTTTGATAAAGTCATGCAATGTTTCATGCTATGGAATACTCACATATCCATGCTGCAATCATCTGAACAGGAATTAGGCTGACACAGGTGGTCATATCCCTGATTTTGTGAGTGTTCTGGTCCCTAGACTGAAAAATGGAGCATTAAATTTGGTGAAGTCTTGTTTTCTAACAAAAAGCCAGGGGTCAATGTTTCCACTTGTGAGGGTCACACAGCATTCACTTTGTAGCAGATCACCAGAGCCTTATCTGGTGCACACTCCTACACTGAGGCTCCTCAGCTCTGCTCTGGAACTGCCTGTTCAGCCCCACTGTAAACTGTTCATGTTTAGGAATGCTGTGTGAGCTAAAAGACTTTTGCAGTTTTTCGGAGTGCAGCCAGCTCCAGCTGTTCCAAAAACTGAACGTGCCCTGCAGGGAAGAGTCTGAATTGTTCACATTCAAGGGTAGAGCTGGTCAGGGAAAGCTCAGGCCATGAAACGTTTTTTCACTGTATTTGGGACAGTTTCTGTGCTCCCTGTACCACAGGTTCCTTATGGCACACCTGTGCAGGAGAGAAGGAGCACACAGATGTGAAGCATTTGGCAGGACTCTGTGTTAAAAACATGGATCAGCTGCTCTGGGTAGGACAAAAGGTCTCCTTAAAAGTGTGATGTCTCCAGCAGGGCCAGCAAAGGAAGTCCCTTATGCTTTTGTGAAGTGGGAATGGTGACCTACAGCAAGAACCTAAGGAAGAGAATAGGAAGAGTAGGAAGAGAGTTCCTCTATACCACTGCCCCAGAGGTGGCATCTTGGTGTTTAATAATCCTCACTGGATTTCCCCCCCCCCCCCCCCCCACAAATTTGCCCAGTTTCCTGAAGCTGGATTGGATGTATTTTTAGCATCCACATTCTCTAAGAATGTGGACACTAAAATTCCCTAAGAATTTCTTCTCTAAGAAATTCCTCAGCTACAGACTTGCGTTTATTTTTTAACCCAATGTGCACTGATTTATAATCTGATTTTCCTTTATTCACTACCCCTTCCAAACCAAGACCTCATTATAATCCACACTCCCAATGTCTCTTGTAATGCTCTGCTGGGCTGAAGAGAGCTTCAGTCACTGCTTTCCAGGCCAAGGGGTCTCAGTCTGTGACACAGTTTCTCACATGGTGACCATTCCATACCTGTGCCTTTCACAAAGCTGGAGTCCCAGTTTTACACAGAGGCACAGTAATGCTATTGTGTTGGTCTGAGTTCCTGATCATTGACAGTTGTGCTGTTTTCCTTTCTGCCACTTGCCAAAACCACTGTGGGACCGCAAGGCCTTGCCCAGGCCTGGGTAATGATTTATAAGTGAGGGCAGAGTCTGTCACTTGTGTGTGAACTGGAATTGCTTCCTGCTTATGGACAAGGGAGTTCCCAGGCCAATTCATTGACTCTGGGTTCTAAAGCCCTGTGGCATTTTGGGCTCAGCCCTCTTCTTTATGTTTTTGAATAAGCTGGTGTTGTCAGCACACTGTATCCCCCCCACTCCCTAGGTAATTCATGAATCCATGAGGGAGAACATGGCCATACAGGATACTGCCTATTGTTTTAAAGGAAGAAGCTGTCTATCTTTGCACTTTGTTTCTCAGATTTTAATGGTGTTTTATATATGAAAAGCTTCCCCTGTTAGATTATGAATATTTTGTTTGTGGCCTTTGAAAGACTGACCTGAAAATTATGTGTCCAGTCTTTGCCTATGGTCATCTGTTTATTTATACCTTCAGATAAAATCTTGCACTGCCTGAAAAAGTAAACATTCTGTGATGCTATATTGGTTTTTGTTGTTATTGTGCAGCATGTTGACTTTTCTATAGCTGTTCCATTTGATTTCTTTTTTTAAACCTTATTTAAATGAAATAGAAAAACAGTACCTTAGGAACCTTAGATGCTGGAGCAGCTTCTGCATATTTAGACCTGCAGATAACAGAGGTTTTGAGAAGGATTTGGCTTTTCTAACACGGCTTCAGTTTCATCTATATTCACACATTTGTTAATCTGTGATACAGTTTCCATTCTCTAACCACTTCTAGCAATCACATTTAGAGTTCTGCCATGCTCACCTTAACTGGTTTTGTTACAGCTCTGCCCATCCAGCCTCTCTGACTGCTGGTTTTGGTGTTGTTTTGTCTTTGTGTGTTTTGTTGGGGTTTTTTTAGGTCGATCTGCTTCGGGAGTGCCTGGATACAGGCCTACACCCTGGGAGAGAAGGTTTTTGTTGTGGGCAGGCCATTACAAAAAGCCAGAGGATATTCCAGACACTGTCTCGTAAGTGTTGCTTTTGAAGCTCTGAAAAAGACTTTGTCTGTGCAGAAATAAGTTACTTGCATGCAACTCCAGAGTAACTTCTCTAAAAAGGAATGGGTTTGCACAGCTGAAAAACCTGACCCTGCTGTGTATGGTTTATCATCCTTGTAGATTAAATGACCTCAGCAATTCTCTTGTGCTAAGATAATGTATCCCTCTTGATTTTTTTTTTCCTTTTTTGCAAAGGGTTTATCAGTTGTTTCATTAGAAAACCATGTCACATCATTTCATCATTTCATTTTTACTCTTCTCTCACAATTAGAAAGCTTTTTTCAAACATTAGGGTGAGCTTTTTCTAGTGCTTTTCATTATATGTCAGTCTCTTGCGGTGGGAGTCTTTCATATAAAGCTGTAAAATAACTGAAACTCATTTAAGTATTTATTAATGAATACCTACAGGCCATGGGCCAACTTCCTTTACTGTTGGAATTTAAACTAACAAACAGTGTTAAGGCTCCCTAACTATATATAGTCAAAATTTCCCTGTTGCTGCTGAGTCCAAATGCCAAAAGCTTTGTCCCGTATGAAAAGTAGAAAATAAAATGTTCTGGTTTGCACACCAAAAATAAAGATCAAACTTATCAACAGTAGACAACTGTTAGTTTAAAAAACATTCCTAGTATAGTTATCTTTTAAAACATGCTCGTAATGCTTTTAAGGACATGTATTTATTTTAATTAAAAAGAAACGGTAAATCTTGCACTACTTGAGTAAGAAAATGATGTAGCTGCCCTCTTATATATTTTCTGTTTTTCTGGATGCACCACAGAGGAATTGAAAATCCACCCCTGTATCTAAATGTATCACAAGAATGAATTTTGGTAAAAGTGGAATCCTTCCATTTTGTATTGAATCATTTTTCTTAAAACTACATTTGAAATACATACAGGAGTAAATTATTAAAACTTACTATCACTTCAATATTTCTTGCATACCAAACACTTGTTATGAGTGTTTTTAAGAAAACAGAGTTAGCAAAGTGATTGATTTCAGTAGTTTATTGAAAGGACAAACCAACTTCTGATAAAAGCTGACCATTTCTGCAAGTGCATAGGGAATTCTTTTTATTTAGACAAATAATTCAGCCAAATCTGAGAAGACAATTGAGAACTATAAAAGCACAAAAACTTGTTTTCCTGTTCTGAGATTAATGAAGTAATTAATCTGAGATTAATTATGTGTTGTAAGGGCTTGTGCTATAACTCAGTAATCTTGTAAAATGTGGTGAAGCAACCCATTTATTAAACAAATGTTAAACTTAGCCACTGAACTGATTTAAAATGCAAGTTGTGTTTAGATATCTACCTTTTGCTCTTGTAAATTCTTAACACATCTAAGGTATTTCCAAAATTAACTAGCAAACCTTTTAAAATCCTACTGCTGTGCATTTCAGCTTAATTGCAGCCTGCACTCAAGGCTTTCACTGCAGATTATTAGCAGAAGCAGATAACCTGGATGCTAAAATTAACGTTAGTTTCATTGTAGATGGATGTGTTTGTTCCCTATGATCAGAAGTCTTGTACTCAAATCAATGCTCTGACAAAAACAAGAACAAAACTTCCCAGCTCTCAGGTCCTGTGTGATTTACCATGCTGAACTACCATGGATCCTGAAGTACCTTTTTTTTTTTTCCAAATGTAAGGGTCAAAATGTAGGAACAGATTCCATTTAACTTCCCAGTTCCATTAAATCCATTCTCCACATTAGTTTTGGGGTATAATTAACCTAGTTTGATGCATTTATTCTTTTCATTACACAGTGTTGGTGCTTCTCCGGTCTTCTGGAATTTTGTCATATGCCAAATATAATCAGTGAGAGTACCAGCCCTCCTTGAGAAGGGAGTTATCTGCCCTAAATTCTGCAAGGAGAGTTAAATATACAGGGTGTAGGTCTTTGGTTATTATGGAAAGCACTTGTAAAAAGCATTAATGCTTCACTGGCCCTTCTTGCATTGTTCTAACACAGACTGTAACCTGCTGTAACCAAGATGCCACTTGGGTAGAATGATCTTCAGAGTTAACTCAAGAAAATACGATCTTTTGGTTTTACTCTCTACACAGCTGGAAGGTGTCAATAACTGCTACTCTTCTGGTGGAAGACTTCTGATTTTTCAAAGATAACAGCAGAGTAGGCAACAGGTTTCCCAAAAGGATGGTGTAGGTATTGGTGTGGCTAGCTAAGTCCCCTAAAATTAAAAAAAAAAAAAAAAAAAATTAAAGAGCTCCTCTGTCTGGAGCTGATGTAGGAAAGCTTACAATGCTCCAAACCTCCTTAGTTTCTCAGGGAAGCAGATCCCTTTAGGATTGTTCACTCCAGCATGAGTGGGGACCACCAGTCTTTTACCACGTCCTGCTCAGAATGTCTGAGTGCTGCATTCAGCAGCCTGTGTGTCACTTATTGCACTTGCAAGTCCTGTAGCAGAGGAAGCACCTGCTGGCAAATAAGACTGCATCATAAATGAAACCACTGTGAAGTTCAGGCAGAAGAAATTGCAAAGCTGTGCTAATGCTTCCCTCTGCCCAAGGAACTCTCAACTGTTAAAACACCATATTTGGGGTTTTAGCAGACTTCTGCTATTGAGAGAAAAATGCATGTTTTACTCTGTTAAATACATCACAATTGTAATGCAGATGAGTTCTCCCTGGCTTTGCAGATATTGGAAGGTGGTGGTGAGAACAGAGGGAGCTGACAGTAAGAAAAATACAGTATTGGTTAAACCATTCCTCTCTTTTCCCTGTTCTTTCCACAATGAACAAACACACTTAAATCCTGCAGCCTTCCTCCTTTGCATTGCAGTCAAGGGGTCTGCAAAGGCAGTATTTAACAACAGAAAAAGCTAAGATTAAAAAGTTGGGTTTGTTTCCAGCTTTGAGAGGAATGCCTTTGTTACCATGTATCTCCCAAGGTACTCAGAGATCAGCCCTTCCTGTTGTAAAACTCTTTGCACAAAAGAGCCAAGTGCTGTTAGCATTGCAAAAACTACCAAGACAGCACACTAGGAGAAATTAAATAATTAGCCAAGTGAATTATTTGAGTCTCTGATAACAAATGTGTTCTTTTGTTCTTTCTTGAGGCTTGAGGCAGTGAGAGCAGCACAGTCCACCCTGCGTGTGAGGTTCAGCTATGTCATGATTGCCTTGACAATAGTGGGATGCATCACCATGGTGATCAGAGGGAAGCAGGTAAGCAAAGAATTTGGGCTGATGAGGGCAAATAAACCTTCATTTAAATATCTTAGTTCCTCTATGGATTTTTAATACTGTCTTGCTTTGGGGGTTTGGGGGTTTTTGTTTGTTTTGGGGTTCTTTGTCATTTTATCATTGAACAAAATTTTAACAAGTCCTCCTGGTTCCCCAGAAGTGACCTCATTGACTAATTCTCATCAGAAAAGGATGATGTCACCATTAAGATGCTTCCTTTAAACAAAACCCCCTGAGCCTAAAGCCTCTGTGTGGCAGAAGAGCTTTACTTGTTATGCTGCCTCTCTTCTGATGCCAATGCTCAGGTCTGGTTTCTGTGGGCTGCTGTGTTCTAGAGAAACCTTGCAAGTAGTGACAGTCTTACCCCAGCACTGTGAGCTACTGCGTGTCACCTGACATTTTGTATCAGAATTTGTCTATTACAATGAAAAGCACGCAGCACTCTGAAATGAAACAGTGGAAGGATTTTTCCTGGCTTTAACAGCAGAGATCAAACACTGATGATTCCCAGAGCATTTTCCTCTGTACTGGAGAAGTATGAATGCAAGTACCAGGAAGAGAGGACAGCTACTTTGGAATCCTTGTTTTCAAAGCAGCTGGAATTATTTATGTTTCCTGAGATGAGCTCAGCTGGCCAGAGAATGGTGCTAATAACGCCAAGATTAGAAGTTTGATCCCCCAGTGGGCCATTCAGTGAAGAGCTGGAATTGATGATCTATGTGGTCCCTTCCATCTCAAAATATTCTGAGTCTGTGATTATGTTTAACTTTTTATTTGTTTCTCTGTCTCATGAAAGTCAGATCAGCATTAAATACTGACCAGAAGCACAGAGTGTATCTGCTAGTGCCTTGAAAAAAGGGCTTAATTTATACCCAGAGAAGTAATTACTTTCAGCCAAAATAAACTCTCAATATTTTACTTTAACCCTCTTGGCTTCCTGGCATTAAAGCTGACAGAATTGTGCCTTGGTAAGGATAGGTCAGGTAAGTTATTGATTCAAGTTTCAACTCTGTGGTCCTTCAGGTGGTAACTGATGATGTTATTACATTGTAGGCTGTGAAAAGACATGAAACTCTTCTAAACATAAACCTGGAGAAGAAAGCCAAGTTGAGAGAAGAAGGTGCATCTGCTAAACCATAGAGGAGGAAATGAAGAGATCAAGGACTGGGGTAGAAAAGCCAAGTCCCTTTCAGCACTGATGGGAGGATACCATCACATCTGTCCTGTATGTTAGTTCTGTACACCCATGTCCAAGAAAGAATGAATATGCTGTCCTGTAGTCAATAAAACCAGAAATGCCTATTTGCTTTTCCTTATAACTGCCTCTTTCTTCCAAACTCTTTTCTTCATGGTTAGTGGGACAGGACACATGAGCACAGTGGATAAGCAATGTCATTGTTTCCCATGTGCTGTGCACCAGAGCATCTTTTAAAGTACTGCAGGACCTGTGCCTGCATTCTGGGTACCAATCCCCTGCAGCAAGTCTCATGTTCTTACCACTTACAGAAAGGTAACTAACACAAAAGAAGGGTCCATTTGATTTCCACTTGCACAAACAAGATACCTTCACTAGCCAGCCATCCACTATCACTGACTCTTTCAGGTTTCCTCAGCAAGAATGGAACTGTATTTGTGCTCTAATGGTACTGGCTACTTCAAATAATCCACATGTTCCTCTTTGTGCAAGACAGAACAATTATTAAGGGAGGCCTTGAGCCAAAACTTACTGTCTGACCTGCATTAACATCAGCAAAATGATCCTAAGGTATTAAAAAGCCTAATTCCTTGGTCTAGGTCCTGTTACTCTGCCTGCATTTGTTTAAGTGAGGGGTAACTTCGTGTGAAGAGCTGCCTGTCTTCAAGAAAATGAGGAAGGAGATGAAGAGTGAAACAGCATTCCAGAGAACCACAGTGTGGCAGCTGACACCTAAGAGTGGTCCCAGCAGAGCTGGCAATGAGATGAGGAAACAGATGACTGTTTTGAGGAATACTGAACAAGTGCTTCAACCTCTGTTGTCAGATTTACTATTTAGAGGCACATGAGTATGAGAAAGTCAATCAGACATTCTTGCTCTCTACTAAGCTCTTTATGAATCTCATTTAGATCTATATGTATTTTGCTCTTTTGTTCTTTAAATTGTTGTTTGTGCTTTCATCATACTAGGCCCACTTAGAGATCACCTGCCTCAAGAGTGCTATTTCTGCCACGCACTATTCATGTTGAAGAGCCCACAGCAACCAAGGGAAGTATTTTCCTTCCTCTTTTACCTTCATCTGGAAGGAAATGTAGATTGGAAGTGTCAGGACTGCTCAAAATGTTACTGCCCAGCACTGCCCTGCTGACTGGCCCTGGGGACTCCAAAACCAAAAGAGACACATCAGCTTAACAAAATTAGTTTGTGAACTTTCTCAGAGTGAGAGGGAGATTATTTTTGTTGCACCCCTAAAAATTAGCAGCATTGCTAAATAATTAAAAGCCCTACAAAAATGCAGGGTACGTCTTCACTAGCTGCTGCAATTCCATCTATGAATTGCATTTCTGAGTACCACAGTGAGATGGAACCTATCAGAAAAGCTGTGTAGTCAATCCCATCACAGAAGTCACAACCTTCAGGTGATACAATGACCTGTCATCAGATTCTCTGGCTGGAAAGGATCATAAGGACACTGTCAGTCAAGTAGAGCAGGACTGCACAGATTTGTCCACTTAATTAGCACTCAGTGCAAGCCATATTTAATTTCACTGCAGGTATGTGAACAGATTTTCCATGACAATTCTGGTTCTTTGCCACACCAGCAGGCACACAGGTGGGAACCAAACCAAAATCTTGCCCAATTACATGCCTGTGGTCATGGATGTACTAAATGATACCAAAAAGGAGAATGTGCATTTCAGGTTTCCTTGTGATGTATGCTTGGTGATGGCAAAGCTTAAAACTGCATCTCAAAAATATCACCCTTTCAACACACCTCTGAGTGCACTTTGTGAACAGAACTGGCAGGTACCTCTCCTAGTTTTGGAAATAAAACTATTTGGACTCATCGAGCTGGTAAAGTGCCAGCTCAAATAAAAATATGCAAAACACCACTTCAAAAGCAACACTTGAGAGCAGCAATAGTAACCAGTTTTTCATTTTACTTCAATTTCTATAAGCTTTATGCCATGTACACAAAAACTGAAGTCTGGTCCAGTGGTTTGACAAAAGCTCCACATATCCTTCTGTCACCCTGGTATCTCCACCATTTCAAAATCTGGCATAAAGACTCCACATCACTGCCCAACTTTGAGTTTTTTTCAGCTTCTGCAGAGGCTCAAGTCTCAAACCAAAGCCCAAGACAATGGGCTTTGTGTGGTCTCCAGCTTGCTCCCAAGCACTGCACTGTTTTCTTTGCAAGTAGCTGGGTACTAGAAAATGATGTAAATCTTTCTCAGCAAGGCAGTGAAAGGAACCACCTCTTTCCTGGTGTGATGGCTTCCAAGAAGCACTTCTGAACGGGGACAGTGGTTACAAAACCAGCACCTGCTTCTGGCCAAGGCAGCCAGTCCAGCTGATGGGAGAACTTAACAGCCTCAGATCACTGAGAGCTCACAGCTTCAGCCCAAAGCCTTTCAAGAGTGCACGATGGAAGGAACATACTAAGCCTGAAATGGTACCTCATTTTCTTTCCCCCCTTGGGCTTGGTCTGTAACACCATTCCCATTTATCCAGAAGAGTCCAGTTTATCAATCCTATACCATGTGCCTTATTGCTGTACCAGGTCCAGAGGCAACTGAAGCTTCCTAATGCAGCAAGCACCTGACAACTCCAACACTGCTTCAGTGGAACATGCAGGAGGCACAGCAGGACACAGCCATATCAGTACACAGACAGGTCTTGCTTATTTTTCTACTAAGACTCAGGCACCTGAAGAAAGACCTTCAAGTCTAAAATGGGCATGGGAGAGTACCAATGGTGGGTTGTGCCAATTTCCAGAAGCAAAAAAAAAAAACATACTGGAAGAGATGGGGGTTTACTTTAAGCTGACACAGAGATCCAAGTGCACAGAGGTAAGACAGCTGTTGTGGAAGACCCCAGAGAAGCAGAGAAGTGTATTGCCAGGAGCACTGTCACACATAGGACCATGTGGTGCAATCTAGCTCTTCAATAGTCTTGGGTGCTGACAGTAAAAAAGAAAAAGCAGGTCCAAGAACATGTAGGTCCAGGGTCATTGCCTTCTTCCCTTCTTCTAACATTAGGCACAGGGTCTTCAACCACCTGTGTTTGGTTGGCATCAAGGAACAAACAGGAATATGGGAACAGGCTGAAGTCTCTAGGCAGCAGTTCCCTCAAATGATACCTTCCCAGGAGCCCCAGGTGCTGGCCCTGGCTCAGTTACTGAGCTTTCAGTAACCTGCTCCATCATCCTCTGTACCCTCCTGAATCCAAGACACCAACCTTGCCTGCCATGTTCCACTGGGAACTTTACCAACAGAAAGAATGACGGCTCCTGTTTGCTGCCCAAACAAAACCACAACTTTAATTGCATTACAGATCTGTGTGCTGGACTGCTAGACAGCAATTCCAGGCAGCCCTGCATCTTCCTTTCTCTAACACCCAGTTTAAAACAGACATTGTTAAAATCTCAGTGCAGCGCTTCCACCTCCTTCCTGATGCTTCAAAAAAAATGCAATAAATTCTTATTACCAGCCTGTGGGGCATTTGGAAGACACTTAGACGGGATCTCCACAAGCAGACAGAAACCAATGCATGTATTTTAATATTGAAGAAAATATGAGACACTTTTCTGGTGTTACATGCTGCCTGACAAAGCTAAGAGAAGAACACAAGAACTCCAACAACTTCCTCACCTACCCTCTATATGAGACCATGCTGCCTCTTATTTAGACACAAAACAACAACAGATCATTCAAAACACAGCGTGACCTTCACAAAAGTGGCAGCTAGAGGCATTCTCTGAGATGGTCCCTATCTGAGCACATCCTTCAGGAGAGCAGAGAATACTGGTTTCAATTCTTCTAGCAGGGGACACAGCCAACAGAACTGTGTTAGGAAGCAGTGTTCAAGCAATATGATATAATGATCCTCATACTTTCACTGGCACTTGCCTCCAAAACAGAGTCCTTCATCTGTGGCCTGGCTGTTACTTACTAGATGGGTAACATTACACTACATGTTTGGCTCTGTTAAATGCAAGTAGTTTACTTGCCCTTGGCTTACCAAGTAATTCTGGTCAGTCTGTATCAGTGAGCTTTTCCTTTTATAATTCACAAGTCTGATCTCCCCTCTGTACCCACTTAATGTGCAGCCTTTGTTAGAAGTAGATTTTGTTTCTTTTCAACCTATTAATAAGGCTAAGTAAAGCAATGCCAAGAACTGGCTAAGTAAAGCAATGCCAAGAACTGGTTGCTGGAAGATCCTGATGGAAATACACTCAATTAAACACCATTTAAATTACATTGAGACCTATGAGTTAGCTGCATTTTAATCCATTTAATGTGTGCCATGTTGATTCTTCTATTGGTGTGGTTTTCACTCAAAATATTATGCAGTACCAGTCAAATGCCTTACACAGTCTAAGTATTTAGGACAACAATATTACCTGCGTCAACCAGGCCTGTCACTTCAAACAAACATACCAAGTTTAAAGATTATACTTATCTGCTCTGAATTCACATATCCATGGCAAAAGTAACAAATACTGGCCAGGCTCCTTACACAGGAAGGCACACCAGTCAGCTTAAATGGACTCTTTTTTTAATTCACTCACTTAGAGGCAATTGTCATTACTTTCTTGGGGGGCAGGGGAGGGAAACGCCAATGCACCACATTGTTTTCACTAGCCTGGAAGAGAAAACACTAATATATATAGATATATAGGTATGTATATATATACACACACTTTATGCGTGTGTGTATATATATGTGTGTGTGTGTATATATGTATATATACACGCTAGTGTATATATACACAGAATATACATATATGAATATACAGAATATATGCACACACACTTTGCTCAGATTTGTTTACAAAATATGTAGCATTTTTATACCATCCAATAAGAGGTACATGGTTTTAAACAAATCTTATAGAAATGACATGTTATTGGAAATTTACACGTAAAAAAATCCAGCACAAAAAAATCCAAAAGCTAAAACAAGATTTTGCTACTAATCAGTGCTTCTATCACCCTTCAAGAAAAGAGAAACACAGTTATTTATATGTGATGTAAAGGCAACATTGAGGGGTTTTTTTGCTTTTTTTAAATTAACCACCAAATTTAACCCCCTAAAATTACAAAGAATTGAAGTCCATTTACAGATCAAGTGCAGTAAACTAAATGTTCCTTCAGCACAAAGCAGCACTAGAGAAAATAACTGGGAGGAGGGAAAGTGGACGCCAACTGGCTTAGCTAGGGAGGCAGCAGGTGGCTTCTGCAGTGGCCACACAGGTCAGAGTCTCTATCCTGAAGCAGAGACAGAAGACTTTATTTAAATAATGGTCACACAGAGCTGATGTTCAGGCCTTTGCCTAGCTTCTTTCAGCAGTATGACAAGTGACTTATGTGGTTTTTATAACTCTGTATCCAATGGGCTGGTTTTGCTTTTGCAGTGGCTTATCACTGAGAGGAGCCATGAGGATCTTGAAGACAGTTCTGCCACAAACATTTACCACAGGTACGTGACGCTGCAGTTGCCAGTGGCGATTTTGAAATGTTTACACTGGACAAATGTGTGTTCCAAGCATCCAAAATGGCTTGAAAGAACATAGCCCGATGCAGGGGGGAGCGGACAGCCCAGGGAATCCGTTGCATTCTCCGAAATGGAACTGCCACTTTCAATCAGGCGGCATCTCCCCAGACGTGGTGAAGTTTGGTGCCAGTGTCAGCTGAACTCAGTGAGGAGTGGCTGGCCTTTGCATCAGAGCTGTGTGATCCAAGCAGGTTGCAGAGTCAAGAACATGCTGCTAGCAGAAGGGCAGTCTCCAGCTGCGTGCGGCAGCTGCCATGCAGTCAACGATGCCTTACAGATGTCACCTGGAGGAACCATGCGTTCCATGCTAATTCACCTGAAGTCTCATCAACAGCAAAAGGGAAAAGTGAAATGAGAAGGCCAGGTGGATCCAGATGTAATAGTACTATCCTGTGAATGTAGTGTCATTTCAGTTAAATAAGGGCCTTGGCCAGGAGGACTATATTCCATCAGGTGAGCTGGAGAGGAAGCTCTTGTCTCGTGAAAATGAAAAGGAGATCTAACACTCCAAGTTTTACAAATTAAGAATTCTGTATTCAGAAGTTAACTTTTCAGAAGACAAATCTGTTCAAGTCACGCTGTGTAAAAATGTAAAGAGGCAGACAGGAACTTTTCAGCCATAACTAGAATACCAGGGACCAGACTCTGGAACATGGAGCCAGAAAGGGCTTGATCTTAAAGGAAGGCCCGGCTGGATCATACTGTGCTGGCAAGCAGAAGTGGGGGCAGTTTCTCCATTCTAGAAGCTGTTTTGGAAAGTCGTTTCTGGGGAGGTGTTAAGAGTAACCTATTCACAGGCTCTTTTTTTGTGGATGGAGAGGAAAAACTGGAAAGGTATACAAATCTCCACAGTGGTCTGCAATCCAACTTGGGAGCTCAGTGTTGAGACGGGATGGGGCCGGATGTGTTCAGTATTCCTAAGAACCACAAAACATGTCCATTGCAGCCTGTTGTTGCAGGGGCCAGAGAACTTACTCCATTGTTTGTAACATGTTCCTCATGCCAATAACCCCAGCTGGCACATACAGCAAGGTAGGTAGGACGCGTGTGAAGGTTTAACGCATCTCTCGCAGCCGTCCAAAGAGGCATCCAGGGGAGAACATGAGGGATGAATTCAGCTACGTTCTCAGAAAGGCTGAATGTCTCCCTGGACTGCAGGCACACTCTGCAGCAAGTACAAGAGAAAGGCAGCCTTCTCTTGGATGCCAGGAGTGGGGGGCCAAGTGGAGGAGGGATTACTTTCCTGTAATAGGAACAGGGAATATCTCAAAGTATAGAAAGGTGCCTCAACTCCACAAAGATGACAGTGGAGAGATTCAGAATCTAGAGGAGAAGGGTGATTCTGGCGACCCCTTGCCAAAGAGGGGACATCCTGCCACGGAGAGCCAAAAGTTTTCCAGACGTATGTAAGAGCATGTGCACAAGGCAAGCGAATGAGCGCAAACAGGGTTATGGAAAACATTGAGAGAATCACTCCACGGGTGGCTTGTGGCTCGACAACAGGATTGGCTAGGTAGAGGAGCACACAGCACAGGGGCACCTCAAAGCTGGAAGCCTTCCATGGGAGCCTCACACTGCTGGAAGATGTATTGTTGCTGGTTGATATCCACTTGTGGGGCAATGCTGCTGTCTTCATCTTCTGTTCCAAAGTAGTGCTCAATCAGATCAAAGGCCTTCTGATAAATCTCTTGATTCTCATGGCTCTGCAGGAATTCAATCTTGTCCAGGCCTGCAGACAAAAGCAGTACATAAAAGTTACAGCTCAGTCAAAGGATATGACCATGATAATTTTCAGTCTGTTTCATTATTCTCTCCCACCTTCAGAAAGAACAGGCTCCTCTGTGGAGACCTGCATCCAACTTGTACTCTCCAGAACCAAGGAAAGCCAGTTTGAACTACAGAGATCTCTGTAACTGCGTTATGCGTTTCGTACCTTCTGTCTGCCTTTACCCTTTCACTCAAAAATTAAATCAACAAGCTTGAATGGGTAAAGAACAAGGCCTCAAACTCTAAGACTTTTTCTGAAGAGACTTTTAGGGCCATATTTCCTGAAAGCATGTTTACAGTGCTTTCTTTATGAAGACTTGACTACAGAATCACCTACATGTAAGCTGAAATAAACTTCTGATAATCATCTAGTCCAACCTGCAGCCCATCCCAGCAGTACTAATCAACACCAGATAAGATCTGATGTGCCTAGACAAGTATTCCAAACTTCCAAGGATGGAGACTCCATTTCCTAACCTGTATAGTATGTATGTATACAACGCAGTTAAACTCAGACAACCAGTTTTTGGGCAGGCTTTAAAGGACATGGGCAAACTCAAGCCTTGAAGTCAGATACAAAGAAAAATAATACAGCAGGGAATTATGCTATAATGAAACGCAAATGTTAGCAATTCTAGTAAATTTCTACTGCTGGAAATTGTAGTGGTTTTCTTCTAACACCTTTTGTTCTGTATGAATCAAGAAAAGAAGATCTGTACATTTTTCTCCAATTGATACACAGACAAAGATAATGTAGAAGATGGAGTACTCTGGAGACTTATCAAAGAACAGATTATTTTCAGTACCAGTGATAAGGGAACTAACAGAACCAGGCCTGCTGAGGCTCCAATGAGTTTGTGGCTATGTCAGCATCCCCAGATTTCCCCAGGTGTTTTGCCCATACCATACGCTTCTTCAATAAGAGCGCAGTAAGGATTAATGCCGCTGCCGCTGCGTTTGGACTCCTGCTCTCCAAGCCTCAGGATGTTCTCCAGCCCATTCAGAGCTACTTGCACAATCTTGGAGTCCATTACTGTCAGGAGGTCACAGAGTGGTTTGATGCATCCCAGTTCTACTAAGTACCTGAAAAATATCACATGGATCCCAGTAAATTGTCTGCAAAATTATAATTGGTGTAGGCATTTAAG
Organism: Melozone crissalis; assembly: GCF_028551555.1. Lineage (NCBI taxonomy): Eukaryota > Metazoa > Chordata > Aves > Passeriformes > Passerellidae > Melozone > Melozone crissalis. The sequence goes on along the minus strand of NW_026535786.1, from coordinate 13,433,076 downwards.
CACTTAGTATGAAGGTCAAACAAATCAAAACAATCAATCAGATGAAGTATCAACTTGACTGGAAAAATTAGAGAAAGTAAAGACATCTATTTCTATCTAGTCAATTCTGCTGAAACAATGAAAATAACTTTAAAATCCTTTCTCTGTCTCACTTTCTCCATATAGCTCTGAAATAATAATTTATTTTTTGTACCATAAACTATATTTCTATAATGGTAACTTTTAAATATTTTCTATAAAGAGCAATTAGATTAATTTAACATGCTTGTGAAGTCTTTATTTTATACAAAACTGCATATAAGCATAATGTACCCGTATAAGCGAAACAGGAGAAACAATGCACGTGATGCCACTGTCCAAGGGGCTGAGCTATTCCCGTCCAGACTGTTACTGCACTCTGCCACACTCTACACCCCTCAGAAGTTAGTTTAAAAGCTGCATTTAGGTTTTTTTTCACATAAGACAAATGGTATAATTATGTAAATAAGTATTACAGCTGAAATACTTTTATGATTTCTCCCTGAAGGAATGAAAGGCCCATTCATAACAAGGCCATGGTCTCTCTGGATACAGCACTGAAAGCACAGTGAAAGCTGTCTCAGTTTTGAGGCTGATTGTTTTCTTGCACAAACACTAACTCAGCCTATTGCATTGAAAGATTTAAAGCACTTCATACTTGATCTGTTCAGCAGAGCCTCCCGATGTCGCGTTTGTGATTGCCCAAGCAGCTTCCTTCCTTGTCCGAAACTCGGCCGTTTGCAAAATATTTATAAGAGCTGGGAAGATATGGGCGTCTATGACTGTCTGCAAAAACAAATGACATGGCAGGGTCATAATAAAAATTAAAAATAACTTCTTTGCCCTGAGTTAATGTGCATGCCCAACATAACACATTAAACAATGAAATGTCACTTTATCAAACATCAAAACTGATAAATCAGTTTTCAGCTTTACGTTCAAAACCTTAGTTATTGCTGTGGTCTGTTCTCATTCAAAACTCATTCAAAAACACATTCAGACTCTAGTGACTGCCATATCTAATGAGTTACTTAATCATACCCTGACAACAAAAGAACGCCATAGTTCCCCTATTTTTCCAGGTAGTAAAACTCTCAGCTATTAAATCAGTAAACCATTAAGTCATTAAGATCCCTTAACTTCATAGGCCTCTATGCCATTATACATTTCCAGTGCACAAGACAACAGAGCAAACTTGCTCATGTAAGAACTGCTCAAAACAAGCAACCTCCTGATGAAAAGACAAAGCATTGATGGTTTGGCAGTAGGGTTCTCCTGCTTAGCTCAACAAAGTGATAGAAGCTAATGAACATTTGAGCAGCAACTTAAAGTTTCTGGTAACTCCTTCTGAAAACAGCCTTTTGCAATAAGATGACAATTAAACCAGTTTTGCTATATACCTATGACAAGGATTTGAAACATTTTGATAAGGATCATTCAACCAAGCAAGATCTCAGGAATACTTTTTTAATCTACCACTTTACAAGCAAAAGTCATCACAGAACTAACAAAGGGAAATCCAAAGAAAGCCAAAAATATCCTTTGCACAAAGCTCTGCAGAAGAAAACAGATTACATAGAGCAAAAAGCTACAGTCAATTTAGTGTGAATAGCTAACCTGGTAAAAATAAAACAATTGTTTGCTATTTCTTTTATCCTTCCTGTTTGTCTGAGTATCCACACTGCTTCTGCTTTGTAAATCCATACAAACTCTTAGTTGTACCACCCAACAGGCCCACAAACACTGTCTCCTACTCTAAAGAATCCCCACTTCTGATACAGCAATCTGGGGTCCTCAAGGAAAACTATTATCTTCATCACGCCACGTTATAATGCATTTGTACATTGCCAAGAATATTTGAAAAAGTATCCTTAACTGAAATTTTACAACATGACTGCTGAAAGTGATTGGTCATAAACAGGAGCCAGCTATCTAAAAAAATCAAAAAAGATAAAAGGAAGTATCTTTAAAAAGAGATGCATTTTACCCCCTCATGTATTTTACTGCAAAAAAATCCAATTAATTTGTGAAATTATCACTGTAGGGTATTTGGAACATGAGAGCATCTGCTTCATTAAGGTTATCAGATCAAGGACCTTTCCAGCTTGAAGGCAGATACAAATAACAGGAAAGTAATAAATAAAACACTCAGTGACACAAACCCGATAGACAAGGGATAAGGAAATAATCACAAAGAATAAAAGGGTTCAGTCACTAATTAATAGGTCATTAAGAAACTAGAGGCAGAGAGCCAGCCTGGACTTTATAGCTGATGACAGGGACAAGTGCATGTTGCAGCTTGAATTGCTGCTAGCAAAGTCCAGGGTAAAGAAGCAAAAAAGGCTTTTGCATAACATCCATAGATGTTTAATTCAGCCGCGCTGTGAGATGTTCTCCTCTCTGACATGCACTCCCCCCCAGGGTCCCACCCTCTCCCCCCAGGGGCCTCCAAGCTGACCTTGGTCTCCAGGCAGTATCAAGGTGAGGCCCAATCAAGGAAAAGGGAGGGAGAGCCTCAGGAGCACCTATATTCAGGCATAGGAACAGGGGAAGGAGCCAAGGGGGTGTAACTTAGGAGAAGCCCCTCCAGGGCCTCCACAAGTGCAACTGTGCAAAACTTAATAACAAATCTTTCCTTAACTATTTTACCACATAACCCCTCTCTCTGTCCCACCTGAGCACTGTAAAGGTTAGGTGCTAGCAACTGAGCACAACTCACTTTGGGCCAGGAACTGGACCAGATCTCAGGAGAACCCCTTGTGTCTGTGGGGCCAGCAGCTGCAGTGGGTGGGGGTGTCTCAGCAGCAAAACAGGCCATGAAATCAGGTCCCATAAAACGTGAATTTGGGGGCAGCAACTGGTGTCAGGTCTTGGATGAAAGGGTCACCTGCAACTGGAGCAGGTGAAGGTCTCAGCATCAACCACTGGGGCAGGATCACAGCCCATAGGGCCCATGTGCCTGGATGCCAGCTACTAGAGGGACTGGGGCAAAGCTTAATGAAGATCCCAGCACCTCAGCTGCAAAGGAACTGCAGGTCACACAACCCATGTGCCTGGGCACCTGCCGTGTGTGGTGGGGGAATTTATGTTATCCCCAAAAGCAGTGGTGGGCATGGAAGACCACAGTGTACTTAGATTGCTGGCAAACTGACTGAATGGCAACTGGGAGGTCCAGGATCCAGGCATGGACAGAGGGTTTGTGCTGATATTCAGTGGCTCTGCAAGCCTGGAGATGCCCAAGACAAATGTGTTCGTTGGTTTGCCAGCGAGACTCAAGCTGAACCAGCCAGTGAGCAGAACCAAGCACAGGGAGCCAAGAAAGCTCCTGATGCAGCCATGGACAGCAGCTGAGCAGAGAACCCACACTGGTACTGGAGATATCTGTGACTGTGCACCTAGAGAGTGACAGCAAAGTGTTTTTACCAGTGAACTTCAGTTCTCATCAGATGGAGAGGAGAAAGGGAACTTGTCAGTCTACACTTGGCTTTATGTGAGTCCAGAGAATTCTATACAAGGGTGTTGGTTGAGGCAGAAGCCCTAAGAAGAATAATGTGTTCCAGGATGTCAAGCACTGCCTACTGAAAGATCTTGATACAGATCTAGGATAGGGATATTTGAGGGCATTAGGATTTTACTATTGTGGAAAAAAACAAGTAAAAAAATATCTCATTATCACTTCTTAAATCCTCTCCCCAACACAATCCTTTTACAGGAGATTCATTTCCTTAGAAAGTGTATTCTCAAAACCAACTTCTATAATAAATACTAAAATCAGAGTATGTTACATGATAGTGTGCAACTACATGAGCACACTTTATCTGACAGGCAGTAACTAACACTTGAGTCTTCTTACTGCCAAAAAAAAGTTACCTTAAAAGGTTTCAACTTAAAACTTGTAAAATAGTAAGACAATTCCAAAATAAAGGGAACTAGCAACAGCAGGGCAATTAAGTGGGGGAAACACAAAAGATTGTTACTGTTTTTCTTCAGGCTCAATCAACTTTGAACTCATTGCTTCAGTGCCTGAATGCTTCAGTTCAGTGGGTAAAATTACTCTTCTTGAGAGTGGAGAAATACACACTTGAGCCCTCAGAAAGAACTGAATCCAGATCTCCCATCTCTTGGCTGAGTGTTCTTATCTCTATTTCTATTGTGTAAAAGGCTATGGGGACCTTGCTTCGTTTCTGCTCTACAATGAAATTGGCTATCTTCACCCAAGCAGAACAAGTTAAAGCACCACAATGAATCACAGCCTCTCATAAGGCACTTCTCTGAAAGAGACTGACTCAAGAGAGATCATTACCAGTCAATATACTTTTATGTTTTCTGCTGCCTGACACGCAATTTAAGTGTTGCCATCTCACCCTAGCATGAGTCTGAGTGAAAGGTTCTCAACTCTCCCCCCCTGTAACACCACAAAGCTTTTCCACTAGCAGCCTCTCAAACAATTGAAACTCTAAGAGCTCCGGTTTAAGAAAAAAAAAACACATTAACTAGGTGAGAAAATGATCTGCTTTAACCTTAATATCTTTGCTAGATTTCAAAAGTCTAGTTAAGCTCAGCAAGGGAGGAAACAATAAAGTACCAATGCAGAATAAGTGCTAGGCACCATCTATGATTTGCAGCCTATGATTTACACCCTATGATTTGCAGCCTGCCCACAGCAGTTACACTTGAAAGCACACTAGAATGCCTAAGGATTCCCATCTCTATGATATTTTATGGGGGAACAACAGTTACTGTGGAAACAGGTCATGTTTCCCTTTCAGGTAAACTTCTTTTAAGTAATAAAACAGTAAATGCTAAAACAGAATTTGATTTAGTGGTGGGGGGGGGGTGTTTTTTAAGAAAAGCAAGCCTCAGGCAGAGCAAATCCCTAAAGAACTGTGGCAGGATGAGGCACTTAAAACTTCTAAGGACTTAGACTGGCTTAATTCAAATTACTTTACTTTTTAGCATTCCTATAATGTGTGTGCCTGACATGGAAGTGTGTTTGAGACTAAAGAAGTGTAGTGCATAGAAAATGCTCAGGATAAGTATAGCTTTCAAACAAAAGGAAGAGAGTTAAGGGATTTCTGTTCAACAAGAATTTGAAAAACATGAAAGAAATAAAAATGTTTTAGGCTGCCACTACTAGGCACAGAGGTGCTATCTACAAAATGCATTAGAAATCTCTTTTTTGCACAATAGGCAATCCAAAGCCCATCCTTTAATACATTAAACTAACACTGACATTTTTGCCCAGCTGCATCCATTGGTATTTGTTGGAACTGAACCCCATCTGGAGTTGTAATTACAAGTCTTTCTGAAAATCAAAACTGATTTTTAACTGAAATTGAATTTTAATTGAAATATGAACTTTCAAACTTAATTTCTAATGCTCAGTACTTCAGCAAACCTGACGCTCACTTCTTAAGTGTCAACTTTTCTATGTTTGGTTTGGGGTGTGTATGTTGTTTTGGTTTGGGGTGGTTTTTTTAATAGTTGGTATCCCAGCAGTGTAGTCCTCTAGGCTCTAGGAGGGTTGCCTGTTTCTTGGAAACACTCCACCTGTCTTATTTTAATCAAGTTTCTTCACTTCACAAGATTGGATTTTTAAAGAGTGAAGCTAGATTACAAAAATGAATTTTTCATTACACCTGCATGGATGATTAATCGAAATATGTTGTTAGTTGTTGCTAGGGAGGTCTTCAGCCATAGTATATTAAATTCTTATTTTGAGCCCTGTGAGAATCTGCTTCTCCCCCTTTGGATTCCCACATCTAAATCACTTGTGATATGCAAACACACACACACATTTAGTGTGCACATGCTGGCACCACATTCCCACATATCATTCATCACATAAATGTGAAAGCAAATAAGTCTTAGACTGTGATATTTTTCCTGCTCCTGCAACCTCTCACATTACCTTTAACAAATCAAAAAACAGTCACCATATAATTGGCAGCTGTAAATACAGCCCTACTGCTCTGATCTCCCCCTCCTGGCAGGAAATTTTAGTTCTCAGTGACTTCTTTTCCAGTTACCTTGTTTATTTATTCAATTTACAACTGCTTCATAAAAAACTTAGCAAATATTTGTAAGGTGAAACTACTTCACACTATGGCATGGGTACAAAGAACACTGCCTTTCTAGAGTCAGAGAGGAAGCACCTCAGATCTCAGTTCTAATGAACCTTTATGTTGTTGACACAGACACCTAAGCCTATCCTCCAAGCTGTGTTTGAAGCAAACTTCTAGCCAGTTTACACAAGGCTGTTATTGCCATCAGGAAGAACCTACAGTATAACGAGCAGCACCTTGTTGAGCTCTCTCCTGCTTTTAGGATCGGTCAATCTTAAAAAAACCAAAACAAAGAAAGAAAAAACCAAACAGACCAACCAGCCTCCCAAAGGCAGTAACACAGCACTGACTGCTGTGGGTTTCAGCCACAATACAGAAATTAAAGGTACTCTAGCTCTGCTGCCCTCAATGTGGTATAAGGTATGCAGAAGCCTGAAAGTAGATTTTGTACTTAAACACAAAGTCAAACCTGAAAGAGATTAATCTTTGACTTTCTCTAGTCTGCAAACTAATATGACCTTGTCAGCAATGCAGTATTTTGCTCTTAATGAATATACTTCTTAAAGTTCTACTACCACAAACAGCATTATAAGATTCTTAGGTTACTTATGCCAACTATGACATAAGCTAAACACACTGTATATTTAAGGTAACTTGATGCCTGTATAAACCACAGCTCTGTGTGAATCATGTAACTTCTTTTCCATGTCCCCAGCACTGCTTTTGGAGTGGTCTCCAGTGGTCTTTTTGGAGAAGAGCCTCTGAAAAACCTGAGCTTGTAACTTTTACCACATTTTGTAAAAATGCATTTCATTCCAGAGTTTTTAAAACTGACACAAAATATATCATTTGCTACATTTGCCCATGTCACTCTTCTGCAAAGTTAAGAAACTCTGGAGGAGGAAAAATAGGGCACAGATCCTGTGGCTACCATGCCTACCCATACTCAGACTTCCAGATGTTCTTGTGAAAATTTAAGGTATGTTAGAAAAGAAGTGAGAAGTTTCTTAACCTGTCAAGAGCAGAGAACTCCTATGATGTCTTCACTGTCAGACATGGAGGATTGTGTCTGATGTACTGCCCTCCACAGCTTTTCAACGGGTTGCGGAGTTAAGGCACAGAACATTTTCTGAGATATGTGATAGCCTTTCATACCCTTCAGAAGGGTCCACAGTCAGGATTAAGCTTCAGTTGTGCAGTTCTCCTTCTGACTCCCAGGAAGATGTAGTTCCCCTTCTCCCTGACTGGGGAAGCTATCCACTGAAGTACAGCAAAGCTGTATACAAACTAGGAAATTAACAAACAAAAACTATACTTAGTGACAATCACGACTGCATCAGGATATACACATCCACCCCAAACCTTGAAAGCACAGAAATAGAGGGGAAAGACTGCTGCATTCCACCACACTTTTCTGTTGCCTAGGCACTGTTGATAACACACTCTGAAAGGCTTTCACTTCACCTTTGGTGGGGGAAAAACGCCACACTTCCTGTGCTTTAGTAAGAGCCACCAAAGAAAGTTCAGCACACACTTCCACACATTTCATGCATGTTAATTTACATTGCCTTAACGCTAGAAAGAGTTTAGTTTTTGTGTTGGAGTGCAAATCTAATAGTGATAGGCTGCTGCCTTATCTTTTAGAAAGGGCAGTGAAAGCCTTTGGAGTGTGCTACCAAACAGCATCGGAGGCAGTATGAAAGTGGAGATGAATATAAAAGTCCTTCCCTCTGACTTTATATTTCTATACTTTACAGTGGGTGGATGGAGGGAGTGTAACCCAATGCAATCTTAGACAACACTAAATATAGTTCTGTCTGTTAATATTGCTTAGGTAAAATACCTATTAGATTCATCAAAACATTTTAATGTCTTCGTGGTGTGCAGAAGGGATTGCTAGATTATGGCTTGAGCACTACCCAAAGTTCCACAGCATTTCAACATCCCAACTGTTCTGAAGCAATAATCCACTAGTTAGATCAACTGGTAACTTGCAAAAATGTGGGTTACTATGCCAGGCAGACGTGAAAAAAATTATCATATGCTGAAATCATTCTTGTCTGATTTCTGGCTAAAGATTGTGCATGTTCAAAATCCAGTGAACACCACAGAGAGCGGAACAGATCTGCTCCAGTTTATGACCTCTAGTAGTAACTATTGAGCAATTTACAGGGACTGAGAAGAAAAGAAAGTAAATAATTTAATTTAGAGCTGCATCTAGTATCTTAGTATCACAGAATTCCTTCTGTAAGGAAGACCAGTTCTCAAGAAGTAAGGTTTTAATTCATCACAATGTGAAATTCATGTAGAGAAAGGAAAAAAAACCTACCTCAATTCACAGATGAAACAGGTTCACCCATGAACTTAATTAAATCAAGTATTCATTCCAGATGGGAATTATCCTTTACCATCACAGCAATTAACAACAGACTACACTTCTATTCTCCATTTTAGCATGTGACCATCTTCAAGAAACATTTGACCAAACAGCATTTTTTAACTTCAGAAGTCCTTTTTTTTAAAGTGCTTTTCAGCTCAAATGTTTACAATGATTTTGCCATTAAATAGGAGTCGTCTGAAGTAATACCTCAAAGGCATTTTCAAAGAAATTCAGATTTATCAGCTCTGGAGCTGAAAGGAGGCTTCCTCACATTTTGTATCTTACACAACATTCTCTAGGTTGAGACTAGAAGCTAAAGAATCAAGGGTCCTTCTGGAACTTGTTACACATCTGTGATGGTATTTTCAACACAAGGTGATCATTGCAATCACACCTGCAATTGCCAATTTTACTTCCAAGAAACACTGACTTTGAGCTCTTCAATCAAGCCTGTTTTTAGCACTCTCCACTGTGCTTCACTTCACAGCTTTCTCTAATGAGCCATTTTCTGCAGTTCCAAAAATCAAGGCCTCATGATGGACATGATTCGCAGTATGTCACCATTACCAGGATAGTTATATCCCACTCACAATCAGAAACGCTGGGCTTTAATTTAATTTTTGTAGCTGTCAGTATAGGGTATATGCACTAAGAGCAGTCATTTTTTCACTACAAAGCAAGTGTGAGCTTGGAGTCTGAATGCAGATCAATTACTCTGAATGGGGCCTGAGGGACTCCTAAATGAAATACAGCTTTCACTTTTGAGAAAATGCTTCTTACATTATTTTTCCCTGGACCTGCATAACACATCAACACAGTTCCAACCTTTTCTGTGACATATCCTAAGGCAGCTACTTTTAAGCTGGATTCTTTTAAACCTACATGTATTCTAGTGATTTGTTTGACACATTTTTCTTCTTGATACAAGACTCCTGAGAAAGAGAACTTCTATGCAAATAACCACAAGTATTTTTCTATGCAGATTTAAAGGGCTTTTTTTGCACTTTTAGAGAGTTGCTGCTAGAAATGAAAATGCAATACTAATGGCTCACAGCATTAATTTCCCTCTCCCTTCTGACCTCACCTTTTCAAGTCACCATGCAATTCCAATCTGTTCTCAATAGAAAGGCAGCTGATCTGTGATAAAATACCCCAAAACATTTTAAAACTGCCGAACGCACACATGCATAGACTAATGATTTTGTTCAGGTAGATGAGGCAAATTCTGTTTTAACAAAGGAGAGATTATTTTATCCTTACTCATTTTTAAATACAGGTGTGGTAACAGTTAAGAAGACCAAGGATTGCCAGGGATACAGACAAGACTCTTCAGCTAAAGCCTCACTTGTGCCTGAGTAGTGAATACCAGGTGTATGAGTACTGTGCAAACAAGGACAGGCATCTACTCCTACACTTGAAAACAGGACAATGTGGTACAGAGAAGTTACAAAGAAGTTACAGAACTGAATACACTACTGAAATAGCTTCTGGTGCACTAGAATTCAAGTTACTTCTAGGACTCTTCATAACTGTATCTTCAGTAGATCAAGAATAAGAATAACAGAGATACCAAAGTTTTGAAAAAATGCTCTAACAACAAACTAGTTTCCATTATCACTTCTGATATGTCTTTATGGAATGACTTGTATAGGTATCTGGCTTTTTAAAGCTCTTTTTAAGTCTGGAACATCCTTATACAATCACACATCCCGAAACAACCCTCCAACAGACTTGAGAAAAGACACAAACTTAAGACAATATATTTGGCTGTACCGTTCCTCAGAAAATACTATTAGACTTTCCAGAAAAAGCACAAATGCCCTTCTAGAGAGAAAATACTGTATTTCGAAGGTGGGTGTTGAAGAGATGAAGAGCAAAGAAAGAAGAAGAAGAAACACAAGAAATACAAAGGCAAAAACATTTTTACCTTGATACAAGCAGCAGTAACTACCTTCTGGGCACTGCTACTTGCACAGCCATTACAATTGCTGATGTGGGAAAAAACCAGTGGTACAGTGGCTGATTTCACACAGCACCTTTTGTTAGAAATTCAGCTAATCCACAGATTAACACACAAACCACAATAAAAGCAGAATCAAAATTCTTGGAGCTCTACCAAGGTTAGATTGAGTAACCATATCGTTCTCTGTATCTGACAAAAAACATGACCTCCAGCAGTAAAAACAAAATCCTGACCAAGAAAGCCAGAGCAAATACCACTGCAAGGGGTTCCTTTCCTCACAATCCCATTTCCATCTTAGTCATATCTTTACATCAAACAAGAAGGACCTACAGAGCTTTCCACCTTTCTAAGTTTTTGGGTTTTGCCTACTCATTTCCTAACATAAGGATCTCTGAATGTTAGATAAGCACTCACTCTCATTTTCAGGAATTTCAGGGATCTTAGCAAAGACTGAAGTATCTTTCACAAAGGTATTAACCTTATCTCCTATGCCTTCTGAGATGAAGCCTTTACTGAATGTATTAAAGCTTTATGCTTGCCCCTTCAGCAGCTGAAAGTTCTTTGCAGGGGAGAATGTAAACCAAAAAGATTTCAAGTGTCACCTGCAAAGGCTGTAATACACTTATTCCTCAGGAAAATTATGCAGCCTTTTCATAGTCTTGTGCAAGTTTTCTGCAAAAAGAGAAGTAACTCCACCTCACAGGTGAAGAGAGTTAACCATTTCATGCTAATTCTAGTCATACAGAATAAGTAATCCAGAGTCATCATTATAAGAGCAGCAATCAGGCTGCCTTCCAAGGAAAACTGAGGCAACAATGATGCCTTGGCTATTTTTGCCAATATATTAAGAGGTTTGGTTCACTTTCCGTGTAAACATTGTTTCTTCCAGGTTACATGTAAGACAAATATTTCCAGAGTTTAATATTTCTGACATTTATTGCCATTCCTCAAAGAATAAATGCCTCCTGCCAGACTTTCATTTACCCTCTGCAATCTCTGAAAACACTTTATGTATCCAATGAAGGGGAAAAAGAATTGAAAAACGTAACCTCAGAACTAAATTTAATTTACATGAGACTGTTATTCAACTGCCTTGATAGAAACACTTGTACTTATCAGATAAAGCCTGGTTTCAGGACCAGGTTGGATAGGGCCATGAGCAACTTAATCTAGTGAATGGCATCCCTGCCCAAGGCAGAGGGGCTGAAACTGGATGATCTTTAAGGTCCCTTCCAAACCAAGCCTCCATGATTCTATCATTCACTACAATCTCTTTTTCCAACACTTCTACAAAAGAGAAGGAATGAGGCAATGTTCTTAGTTTGGGTTTGCATGGCAAGGTTTTGGCAGCAGTGGGGGGAGCTACAGGACCAGCTTCTGAGAAAAGCTGCTAGAAGCTTCCCCCCTGTCTGACAGAGCCAATGCCAGCTGGCTCCAAGATGGACCTGCAACTGGCCAAGGCTGAGCCCACCAGAGACTGTAACAGCAGTTCTGTGATAATTTTTTCCCCTTCTTAAATGAGTTATTGGGCAAAAGTAATTGCAGCCAGAGAAGTGAGGAGTGTGAATATGTGAGAGAATCAGCCCTGCAGACACCAAGGTTGGTGCAGGAGGAAGGGCAGGAGTGCTCCAGGTGCCAGAGCACAGATTCCCTGCAGACACCAAGGTCAGTGCAGGAGTGCTCCAGGTGCCAGAGCACAGATTCCCTGCAGCCTGTGGTGCAGACCATGGTGAGGCAGGACACTCTCCTGCAGCCCATGCAGGTCCATGGGGGAGCAGAGATGCACCTGCAGCCCATGGAGAACCTCACAGTTAAGCAGGTGGATGCCTGATGGAGGCTGTGACCCCATGGGAAGCCCACACTGGAGCAGAGCCCTGGTTGGACTTGTGGGCCTGTGGAGAGAGAAGCCCACCCTGGAGCAGGTGTGCTGGTGGGACTGGTGACCCCAGAGGGAACCCATGCTGGAGCAGACCAAGGACTTCCCTCCCCAAGGTGGAAGCAGCAGCAGAAACAACCTGTGAAGAACTGATTGTACTCTGCACTGCCAAGGAGAGGAGGAAAAGAATCAGGGATAGTTAAGGCCAGGAAGGAGGGAGGGGTGGGGGAAAGGTGCTTTCAAGATTAGTTTTACTTCTCATTATCCCACTCTGATTTTGAATAGTAATAAATTCTAATAATTTCTCAAATTGAGTCTGGATTTGCCTGTGACAGTAATCAGTGAGTGACCACTCCCTGTCCTTAACCTCAACTCATGAACCTTCCCTTTTATTTTCTCTCTCCTGACCAGCTGAGAAGAAGAATCACAGAGCAGCTTTGGGGGACACCTGACATCCCACCAGGTCAAACCACATCCCTGAAAGACAAGCAAAACATTCCCTAGTACAGCTGTTCTTGAACAAAACTCCATATTCAGGGAAAACAAAATATATTGAGCTGTTTCTTCTTCATCTAGCTAAAGACTTTTCTCTGAGGAAAAGATATTCCATCTCTCATTTATACCTGGAGACAAGTCCTGAGAATTCTTCCTGATGGCTGACACTCAGTCCAGACTCAGAACAATGATTTGATCTTCTGGAGCCTAACTGTAATGACTGATGTAAGGGAGTGGGACTCATTTGCTTCTGTGTGCTACCACTTAATATGAAGGGATTACAACATTTAGTGTAATCAGAAAGGGCAAATACCAAGACATGTTAGATAGCCTCTATTACTGTTCAGTTCTATAAACAGCAGATTTAGATTTGGCTAAGCATACATGACTATAATGGGGCATTGTAAGGCCCATTTATGGAAATTATAAAAGGAATTATAAGGAAATATTAACAGAAATAAAGTACTTTCAAATGTATGTCTGTGTCCAATGGTGAAACCAAGAAATATGTGAAATTATTTGATTCTCAAACTTTGTAGCCTATTCTTTTCATACTTGAGAATTTCTGTATCTTAGTGACTGTCACAAGAAACTGTCAAAAGCACAAAGCAAATTATTTAAGACGAAATTTTCTTCAGCTTAGCCATGTTTTGGCATTTTCTAACATGACTGTCTTCCCCCCCTTATAATGTGTAGAGGATTAGAAACTTAAATTATTTGAATTTGCAGATAACTGGGCCACTGAAATATTCTAATTACACACAGTAATATACTTCTTGTATGCAATTATATATCTGTGACAATGCATTCAAACAAATATGCACTTTATGCACAAAAAAATCACCTGTGTTCCTTCTAGCCTGCAGGACAAAAATTACTGATCATAGCTGAAAAGCTTACCTGGATCTGGGCTTTGTTTCCAGCTGTTATATTAGATATTGTCCAGCATGCTTCCTTTTTGATAGATTCTTTTGGGCTGCTTAGCAAGTGCAGCAAACTCTGCAGAGCTGAACAATTCAGAATTACCTGAATACAAAGGAAAAACAAAATATACCATAGAAGAAATTTAGGATAAAGAATCACAGGAAAAAGGAGTACAATGTCTTGAAAATATAAAAAGCATACTCCATTAGATGATCACAGGTTTGGGGTTTTTTTAATACTAAATATACATACACCAAAAAAAAACCCACAGCAAGAATTAAGAAATAAATTTTGCAGGAAAACTAAAGAGCAAAACTACCAAATTTTTCAGGTAAGACATTACACCTTCATAATTATTTCAATGTGATCTGAAAACAAGAAGATACTAAGCACATTATGACCAAACAACAATAAAATTATGGTATTTTCCTGTATTTTTGTACAATTGTAAGCACCAACTACTTCTGTTTCCACATCTGCTGGCACTGCAGTGCAGAGTCTGACCAGTGTTGTATGCAGTGACATTATGAATGAACAATTCTTATTTAAAAAACTACAAAACTTGCAAAAATCCCGCAATTTTACAGTGGAGAAAAACTGCAACAAAATTTCCTTTTCCTAAATGACCAAAGTACAACAGAAAACACTCCAGACCTTGGATGTTACAGGATAGCACCCTTGATTATGTCATGTGTGATAGTGAAAGACTTTTTCACCTGCTAAAAGGGCATAACATAATTCAATAAATGAAAAATGAACAATCTTTTTTTTTTTAATTTAATTCTAACTTCCAACAATGAAGCCAAAAATTGAGAGAAAACACCAAGAAGCACAGTAGTTTTGCCTTGTGTGGCAAAAGCAGCACCTTGGAAAGAACAGTGCGGTACAGAATTTTACAAGAAATACTCCAGTCAAGATGAATCATGGTCATGACTTCTGATGATGGAATCTGAGGACTTAATTCCCTTGCTTGCATGACTCCATAGTCTCAAATTCTTTATACTCCCCACTAAGATTAAAATAGCAAAGATTATGGTTCAGGATTTTATCAGGTATCTCCTGGGACAATTTTTTTTTCTTCACGCATACTATCCCATGGTTTTAGCCATGTTCAAGCACTGCCAATTGTTATTGGCTGAAAATGAGAGAAAAAGTAAAAGCAAATTTGTGCCCCAAGGTTTTACAGAGACATTCTTGAAGAACTTGTACATTGCATTCATATTCAGAAATGTATCAGCTCTCAAAGCTGGGCTCTTCCTTCTGATTACTGACTTTTACATGCATCCTGTATCACTTTTTAGCATACAGCACAATCTGCAGGCAGGACTATCAAACTATCCTACCTATATAAATTCTCTATGATTTTAGGAAAGCTCATGGTATAGTCCTTGGAAAAAATCGTGCACAACAGAAACGTTTAAACTATTTTTAATTAAAATCTAAGATTTATGCAGTATTCAATAACCTGTATTGCATGTGAATTAGTGATCCCTTGTGGTTTTATCTTTAACAACATTATGAAATCCCACCTCAATCATTCTTTATGACTGATCTGCAAAACAAATGCCACTGAAAAAAACACAACAATGCCTCTGCAATTCAGCTACACAAACGATATTATAGCAATCAAAAAATCATGTTATCTTCCTCCTAGGAATAAGATACTGAAACAGTGCCCTGATGCTGCTAACTTATCTTTAACTCTGGTCTCAGAGTCACAGACCTACAGAAGCATCCCAGTGACAGCCCAGTGCCTCTGATGCACCAGGTTTCCTGTCTTCCAGTTTAATTCCAATACAGGGGTGGGAGTCACTGCCTCCTACCTATGCCTCTCAAAAAAAATGTCCAGACACAGCTACATACCACCCAAAATATGACCAGACATTTGTTTTTCATCATAAATACGATGTATTTTCATCATATATATGATAGATTCATCACAGATTGGCAACAGCACTCAATGAGACAGGCCTTTGATGGCACTACCAGCATACATCGCTCAGCACAAAATTCAGCCTAAGAGCCAGATTTGCTTGAAATAAACAAAAAACATCCCACCCTTGAGGAGTATTGCACAGCTGCCCACAAATCCCAGACACAGCTACCTAAGAACCATCACCAGTTCAGAACTAAACAGAAAAACTGAAAACCACCACACTTTGAAGCAATTAGCGTCATCAACCTTCACTTTCAATCTTCAAAAAAAAACAAGAGGAGGTACTGGTGAGCAGGTTACCACAATTAACAGAAAGATGAACTGCAGCGCAACACAAGAGAAAGTTCATCCATACCTGGGTCTGGATATCATCTCCTGTAACAATGTTTCCCACAGCTCGTAAGGCAGGAGATACAACTTTGTAGTCATTATGCCTAAAATTGACAAAGAAAAATGTAAGTATCAATCTTCCTAAAGCATCTCCAGCATCACATTGTCAAGGAAGGAACATTTATCAGCCAGGGGAAATCTTCCCTGATAAATCTGACTTTCACTACCTAAATCAACTCTGATTTTAAACTCATGGCAATCTTTCTAGAGTTTCTAAATATTTAGACTTTTAGATGTCATGCAGCAGCATAAAAATAAAATATTTAAAGAATAAAAGTATTTCAGAGTACTTCCAAGCATCCTTGGGAGGAAAAAGTAATTATCTTTAACTACAAAATACACTTAATGTAGTATGCACAAAGGCCATGAATGAGACAGAAGAACAGGGACAGAAGTTGTGTGTTTAACCCATCAAACCCTGTTTATTATCTTCCATCATCATATGCATCCCTTCATCTTCATTGTTAAGTCAGAACTGGAATAGGAATGGTGAAGTAAGGAATGTTTTTCTCAAATCAAAACTTCTTCATAAAAAGCTACTTAGAGGCAATATGTTCCATTCATTAATCCAGCAACACATTTGCTGTAACGTTAGAGGCCTTAATTATCTTTTTATTTACATCACTGAAAACCATTATTCCTTGTTCTTAGGCCATGTCCTGACCTTGGATCGGAAGCAATGGCTTTGAACAAGGTCAGTCTCTGTGACCTCAACTCTCACAGCTACACTTTACTGACCAAAGTGTGCATCTACTCTTCTACAGTAAGGGTTGAAGAAATCATTTGTATTTCAAGCCCCTGATACTGTTAATTCTAGTAAAATGAACTATTCCTTATATTTTTATCTTTGGTATCCTTTAGGTAATTTCCTTGTTAAGTAACTATAATATGGACTTCAATGACACAAGGAAAATTCCAATGTATGTTATAGATTTTACAAAAATGTATCTCTTAGGTGCAGGAAAATAACTCTTAGGAAACAGCAAAATTAGTACAAGAAAAATTCCATTGCTTTTGTCACTCATGACAAATAGAGAACACTGAACAGACAGGTAAAATTAAAACTCAAATCTTGCTCTTTGGAAATCACAACATTTCAAGACCTATTTAATTAAACTCCTTATTGTTATAATCTTGATGTCAGGGAAAAGAGTGACGCTTGCTTGCAACAGATTTCTTACATCAGCAGTTCCACAAGTCTTCTGCAGACTCCTGCATCAATCACAGCCTGGATTTTATCATTGGGGCCATCAGACAAATAGGACAAAGCCCAGCAGGCATCAGCTAATACATCTGTATCATTGACAAAGAGCAGCCAGGAAAGCACACTAAGACAAGGTGAAACCTGTAAGACATTAAGAGCAGATACATAAAATTAAAACGGCCAGAAAACCTATTATTATGTCATTATTGGATTTGGCACTGGCATCTTAAGATTCAACACTCAGATAATTTCAGACCTAGCCAGCACTTCTGTATGAGCATGGAGAAGTAAGTCTCCAGAACAGCAGCACAGCAACTCTTCAGCCTCTACAGAACAACTGCCAATGAAACTCAGATTTGTTCACTAAGATGTGCCAGGTGCTGCTCTACAGCAGCCAAGATGTGCAGAATTTTGTCCTGCCATGGGACAGTCATCTCCAGTACACAAACAGTAACAAAAAGGTACAGGGCAACTGTGTTAGAACTGTAGTTCTGAATGTCTGCCCAAAGGACTAAACAAAAAACTTATCTGAAAGAAGGCCATCAAACATTTCAGAATTTCTCTGATGAAGCATTCCTTCTGTTTAGTTTAAGTTTCACCACCCTAAACTAATAATTTGGTTATCACCACTTCACAACACATTTTCTTTCAAGCACCTCTTACCTTGGCAAAATCAGGAGGAGGATTTTTCCCTCTGCAGAGGTTGGACAGAGCCCATACAGCATTTCGGGTCATAGTGAGACGATTCTGTTTTGAAAGCAATCTAAAACAAACCAAAAAAAAAAATCCAACCCTTGCTTTTAAAAAATCAAAGCCAGGCAATCCTGTTAACTGTGTGAACCATTAAATCTAACTCTTTTTAACATACACCAGGGCAAAATATGATAGTTTTTCCCTATGAAAACATACCCCAAAGAAAATCATCCTTGATGGCTACTAATACACATGCTAGACACAGGAACCTAGTATCCCAACAAGAACAGTAAACATTACACTAAATTTCACTCAAATGCTTAGATACTGACGTGGCAGATTAACAGTCAAAAGAGGTGCAGGAATTGTGACAAAATTATTCTGAGGTAGTTTGAAGAGAACTCTCGTAGCCAAACTGCATTTTTATGTCAGTCTCAGACTATGAGTCCCACTTTGGCTTAGGAAAATGCAGGAAGTTAAGACCTAATCTTCCCACAAGCATAACAATTCAGTTTCTTTTTCTCACAGCCATCTCCCACTGTATCAATGTCTTTATGAGAGTAGTGGAGAATTTCCCTGCTGCAGTCTGCGAAGGACAGAGATTGAGCAATTGTAATTTGGACCTGACAACACAAGATGGTGTCATTGGTTCAGCAATAATATGCTTCTTAAGCAGAGGATCACCAAGATAATTAGCAGGCTAGAGAAATGACACGCAGTGGGACGTCAGTGACCTGGATTTGCTCAGCCTTGGAAGGAGATGGTGTGAGAGGAGATACAACTGCGGCCAGCAACACTTTAACAGGTGGATACAGAAAACAGGAAGGCAGATCCTTCTCAAAGGTGCAAAGTGACAGGACAAGAGGCACCATCAGGAGGCAAAACACTGCGAAAATTCTGATTAGGTATCAGAACACTGCGTTTCACCACGCCATGGTCAAATACTGCAACAGGTTACCCCAGGTAGTTACAGAATCTACTTTTGATGTTCCAAATTTGACTGGTTAAGTAGTTGAGCAATCTAATCTGATCTCACCCGCTATGAAGAAAGGCTTTGACTAGATGACCTCCAAAGGTGCCTTTCAATTTAAATTATTCTGTGACTCTAAAATAAGCCCAGACATCCACCCACACTGTAGAATAAAATAGTTCCAGCTTAGCTGCTTGTAAAACATGTTTGCATTTTAGCTTCATTTAAAAAGTAGTTCAGGAGTCCCCTTTAAAAACTGTGATTAGTGCACAGTAAAAGAAAACATTATTATTCTTCAAGGCAAAACCCAAATTTTAGTCATATAAGGCACTCAAGCAAAATTGTGAAAAACATATTAAAACAAACTTACTGCAATAAAGGGGGCAAGATATTACAGTCCAAAACATAGTCTCTGCACATAGTGCTGTCTCCAGCAATGTTGCCAAGAGCCCATACTGCCTGCAAGGAAACAGAATAATAATTGCTTTTATTCTCAAAATTCTACCAGTTTAACATATGTAATAGAGTTGGGAGATAATCTGTTCTCTCTGTTAGGTCCTGGACAATGTACAGGAGGGGAATGCATTCTGGTTGCATATTACATGTATACACTCCAGCTCATTCAGGAATATTTGTGGATATCTAAGAAGAACACCATAATAGCAAATATGTATGTCTCCAAAGATTATGCAGGCAGACATACCTTTGCTCTGTCCACAATGTAAGAGATGAGCTCACCTCCACAGGCTTAGGAACATTCTAATTCTACCCTCCTTGTTCACACCTAATTTAAAACAAGATGTTTGTAGCACAGGTCAAGCCTGTACAAGTCTGTATCTACCCAAAAATGTTTGTGTGGAACAGCCACACATATCAGTATTAACTACAAATGCATAATAATAATAATATTATATATAAAATAATATATCTATTATTTATAAATATAATAATTGTTTACACAGTCATAGATAAAAATGAGAATCTATGTTCAAGATAAATCAATATTCAGAATCAAAGAGTTCAGGTGGGCTGGGACATAAATTCTTTAAAATGAAACTATATGAGACAGAACCAGTGTTGCTGATTAAGTCATAGGCATGGCAAAATCTAAGAGCCTGGACATCAGTACTACTCCTAACTTCATTTTGAGAAGATCAAAATTACCAGAATTAAAGCAGCATGAAATCCATCTATTGTAATATGATGAGAATAAAAGATTTAACTGGTTTTGATTTATACATTTGGGCCAAATGGTGTTTTATATATCACTGTCCACTAGTATGAGAGCTGTAACTTTTAACAAGTAGAAATAATCTATGTCAAGTGCAAAAGCAATTTTATGAATTCCACTCAAATTACAATATTTTGTCACACAAGAAAGCTTATGAAGTTCACATTTGCCATTTACTTCAAGTTAGCAAAAGACTAAGTGTCATATCAAATAGATACATGTATCTGCTTATTTGGTTGGCTTATTTGGCTTTTGGCTTTAGATACATATAGCCACACAACCACTGAAGTACTCCCAATTCTACAGAGGACAAAAGCAATCCTGTTTGTCATGGATAGCAGCTAAATGTCCTCCCCACATTTCTCTTCAGTTGAAGACTACGTATTTAGCTGCAGTAAAATGAGTTATAGTGCATAACTATTTCTCCAATTGAACAAAGCAAGTTCCTCACACAAAATAAACATGTTCTTCCCTCTCTGTATACCTATTTAAAATAAAAAGCTCCTCTGAAAAAACAGACAGCATTGCTCAATTTTTTTACCTAAAGGAAATTCATGGATAATCTGAAATAAACGTATTTATTCATTTTCAATACGGTGTCAATTAATTTACGGCATTAGGTTTCTCCTGTAAGATGTTTTTAAATGGTGGCAAAAAGATGCTACTTTCAAAAACAAGACTTCAACCACTCTAGAGGCCCAAATGCACTGGCAAACCCTGCAGAATGAATACAGCTAAAACCGCAGGTATATACAGAACGTGGATAGAGATGTCAGCTTGCTAGATACAAAATAAAAAGACGACTCCTCTGTACTAGTACTACCAACAACAGCACAGGATCAGAGCCATTAAACTGCAGGTTGTGAAGAGAGCAGGCGACTGTTCTGGGGAAGGATTAGTTTGTTTTGTTTTCTACTCTGTTCCAGGCTTCTGCTGTCAGCCACAGTCAGAGGCACAGCATGAGACTGTACTGACCTGAGCTATGAAACAGCACAGCCATTACAACTACACAATGCTTTCCCAAAACTGATCTTCATCATCATTTTTCATTCTAACTCTTATTCTTTTTACAACTATTGTGACAACAGTTTATCTAAAAAGTGTAACTTTGATTTGGCAGCCTCTTGGACTCAACACACAGAAGATAGCTATCAGAAAAATTTAGCTTAAGAGATAGAATATATGCCACCTCCTGCAAAATGTCACTCATGTCAGAACTTTAAGGAGCCACACCTGTTATTCACTCCAATACTTGCATTTCTACAGCAAGGAGAAGCCTGAGGAATGAACCAAAGATTTCAGACAGTCCTAAATAAATTTGTGAATCTTCTGAAAACACTTTGTAGGGGGAAAAAGCATAATTCTCTTTCATTGAAAATGTGAGTGATTTTGTATGAAGGCACGGTTTCCTTGCCTGGACATTCCTACACAGGCAAAAAACCAAGGAAGCCCCATTTTATTTGTCTGTGGTCTTTGTTTCTGCCATTATAGCAATATCTATTTTTAAGGCTGACAGGAGTGATAATCACTTAATCCAAGAATCCATTCTGACCCTGAATGACTGACTGGCTTTGCAACAGCAAATCTCACATCAAAAAGTCTGACCAGAGAAGTCAAATAGCACCTCTGCTTTCCCATTCTTCATTGTTTTTAAGGCAAGGAAAGTCTGGCCATGTAGTCTGGCGTCACAGGAACTGGTAAGAGAAGATGTTGCAACAAATCCTTTTAATGCTAATCACTGATAGGACACAAGATGCCAATTAATTGAAATACCATGTCCTGGGGTGACTTTAGAAAAATATGCAAGTTTCATTCAATAAGGAAGATGTCTCTCCTTAGGGAATTACTTCAGCTCTTCAGATAAGTAAGGAACAGAACTCAAGCTCATTTAAATTCTTCTTATCAAATACTGCCATAAATATAAAGCTCTGTCATGGTTTCCACAAACACATGAACAATGACAAGTTTCTTCAGGATTTGTTTGTCAGAATAATGTTCAATGATTTCCATTTCTTCTTTTGTGCACTCCTCAAGATGCAAACACTTGCCACAACACTTTGGCTTTGGCTTCATTCTACACAACTTAAATGTCTTCATGTTCATTCCATTTTAGAGCTTATTCAATCAAAAAAAATATTTCAGTAAAAAAAATCCATTTCAGTACCTTCTACTATCTAAATCCCAACTTAAAGATTACTTTAAGATTTATAGCCTGATTTTTTAAACCCACATTTTAGGTAGAAAGATGTGTGCAAACCGGAAGTACAAATGTCGCCTTGTTAATTGACAGCACCTATTTTTACACTTGTATAAATTTCCATTTTATTGCTAAGAGCGGAGTAGGGTTTGCTGTAAATCTTCCATTTATTTTACTCATCACTGAACTCCAGTGTTTTTTCCTGCAATGCTGGACAACTTCAGTAGTCAGTAAAAGTAAAGTGCAAGTCTTGTAGAGTACTGTTGAACCACATGGTACCTTCTGTGTATAATCCACATGCTTTTTGACAACTTTCCACTATCCCCTGGATTCTGAAGATTCTCAGCGATTATTTCTTTGGGTTTTTAAACTAAGTGCTTAACCAATCACCAAGAGTGTGCAGAGTTTGTCTCTCAGGGGAGAAGAAATATTACAAAGAATCAACCCTTTCTCAACATCTGGGTGCTGACTTGGGAAAAGGATCCAATGCTGAGATGAAGATGATGAAGATTAGCTTGCATGCAAGTGTGACTGGCTAAGTGAACACAAGGAAGGATAACATTCCTTGGAGATGACTGCTACTATGTCCTAACACAGAAAATATTGTTCTTTCAGTGCCTGAGGTGGTTATAGCTCCTCCTTCTCATATCTCATCTGACAAACAGACAAAGCAGCTCATCCTCACACCTTGACTGTTTGTCCTGATTTTGATTACCAAGAGCTTGTTAATAAGACTGCTGATGTAAAAGCCAAACAGAGCCTGGACACCAGACTCACAGGTCAGCTCTGCCAAGCAAGTGGTGGTTACCAAAAGGAACAGCAATACACCTAGAAATGGAAAAACACTGAGGGAGAAACATACTGGTTGCCTCAGCTGAAAATGCAAACTTTTCCAAAGGGGAACAGGGCAGCTGGGTCTGTCCAGCAGAACACAGTGACACACACCTGTCATTGTGAGACAATTCTCGACAGGCAGCACAACGCCTTGCACGGGTTTTGAAGGAAATGTCATGTTCATCAAGGAAACTCAAGCTGACATCTGGGTTTTATGTACCACAGCAGGGGAAGTCAGCAAAGAACTGCAACCAAGACACTGCTGAAGCCACATCAACCTTAAGCATGTCTAAAGGGCTTTGATGGAGTCTTTCAATATATGTAATTTCAGGCAGGTAGATCAAAATTTCTAGATGTCTTTCGGAAGGAAAAAACCGTGATAAGTGGAAAAGGACTAGGACATATGCCAGTAACTAAACCTAAAAATTAGTACACCAAGAACAGAAATGGGGAGAGAAGGGAGATGTAGCCAGTGTTTTTCCTAAATAATGCAGATGTAGATTCTGTGATAAATTCAAGTTCTCTGATGGGAAAAATGTATGCTAAATGGTTTGACCACTGACCACAGAGGAAGACTGACACACAATACAAGCAATGAAAGAGTTAAAGGATGGTAGGCTAATTAAATGGAGCCTGCACAACTTAATGGGAAACAGATCTTGTAAAAGGACAAAAGGAATCATTTCATTAACATACATGTTGCTTATTAAACATAGCTATAAAGATTCCCTCACAGACTTTTATAAAACAGCTGATTTAGACTCTTCACTAGACTCAGAAACTAGCATATGCAAAGGAAAAAAGTGCAAAATTAAAACTGGCTTATAGATATGAACAAGACATGCTGGGAAGATTGTGATCAAAAGATAAGGTACACAGATATCTGTTCCTGAACTACTGCTAATGGAAGCTAGAAATAAAAGACAAAGTAAACACGTAAATCTTTAAAACTGACTTCCTGTAAAACAAAAACAGTGGATAATGACTAGCCAATAAGATATTATACATATTTTTTGCTTATGCCATGCTACATATTCAAAATAATGTTATCACCTAACATTTCCTTCTAAAGAATTGCTATCTTAATTAGAACACAGCCTTCAATACTTCTTTCTCTCTTCATCTTACACTATATGATTACAGGGTTAGCTTCTAACTTCTGCCCTGAACACATTGTTGTATTTTCTGTATTTTCCTGTATTTTTGTAATTTGTTGCAAATGCAGTTCTTGAAAATAATAATCTTCACAGTACTACTGTGAGACATAATTAGGGTGAACACTTTAGGAGAAAATTGTAGCCAAATATCACCTAGTTTCAGAAATCCAGCTTGAGAACTCCAGGATCAGACCTGCCCAAAACACAGGCCTAACTATGAAAATCACTGCTGAGTTGTCCTCAATTACAAAATGAAAAAGAAATATTTCACCTAGAGCATTTAAAAACCCTAGAACAAGTATCTACTTACTGAAAACTGAGAGAAGGAAATCGTCCTGCATCAGACACTAAGCAGTAGAAACATTTTTCTCACAAACCTACTATCGTGCTTAATTCTAAGAATTTCTTCCCTATTCTCCTCCATGCACTTTAATTTTTTCCAACTTTAACAATCAGGGTCATAGTGTGACAAATAAAGGCCTCCTTTACTACCCACTCATCTGTTACCAGGGCAACAATCTGTGCATATACTGAATGAGACAAGAGTCATCTGGAAAAATACTATTCAATTGTGTACTCCTGCTATCCTGTAATACAGAAGTACAGGAGCTAACTTCTCAGTGCTTATATGCTCCTAATTTTTGTTTCAGAGGATACTATGGTGAAGAGCTTGGAGCTTTTTTAATCTGTTGGAAAAAAAAGCAGAATTCCTCTTTTGTTGGCCAGCATTAAACCCCATGTCAGCCGTGAGCAGGGCTGCAATCTCCAGAGCTGCAGCAGAGAAATCCATGATGAAACAGTGTAACACTTTGCCATGGTACATTTTCCTTCTTTAGCACAGCTTACTAGGGAGCAATTTGTAACTGGTACCGGGAGATTACCAGTAAAGAGAGAGATCGTGAATTCGGCAGCACTTGAACTGCATGGAAGAATATTGTTCAGTAATGACAACCAAGCCACTCTGCCTGCCTGCAATCTCAATTTTAATATGTCAGCAGTTTATTGGGAGGCAGGAGGGGGGAAGGAGCCAGATAAACTACTTAAATGTGGCCCCTAAGCTCTTCCGTTAATTCACCCATTTAAAGATTGAAGGCTGCACAACTTAATCTAAACAGGTTTGCTCTTCCCACCTGCTCTCTGAACATCAGCAGGGATGATAACAACCTAAGAAAGAAAGCAAGTTAGCTCTTGCACAGAAGATCAATCATCAGGAGAAAAATAAGAAAGAGCAGCCTTGTTATATACAGAGCACCAATCATTCTGCAGGAACAGCACTCAAGTGACAGCTGAATTTGGAAAGCAATGCTACCCAGCTCAACCCCCAAAATACGAATCTGAAAGGATCCATATACCTTAGTCTGGATGGATTTTCACACAGGCAGAACACAGCATTTATCTGCCATTTTGGCAAGTTCTCTATCACATTTCTAATTTCTACAACGACAGCAGACTCAGCTCCTCAAAGCTAAAGTAATGGACAAAAAATACTTCGTATTTTCTTTAACACTTTTTCAAATACCTGAATTCTGTTCCTCTTTAAAAGCCTTCTCAACAATAATACAGTCTGAGACAGAACACTGAAAATGGAAAGATACAAAGTGGAGTAACATGAAAGCTACAAACAACTAAGAAAAAAATCTGTGTTGTGGAAAATGTTAGGCAGCCTTAAGTACAGGTGGTACACTCTGAGCCAGCTACAAGAAAGAAAGGCAAGTTACACAAAGCAGTCCAATGTCTATGAGTTGGGACTCCTCCAATCATGCATCTCAATTCAGCCAAATGCAAGGTCAGATATCTAGGAACACAGAACAGAGGTCACACTTACAGGATGGAGAACTGAACCTGGAAGTCAGTGACTCTAAAAAGAACAATGGATCATACTGGATAATCAGCTTAACCTGAGCTCACAGCCAGCTTCTGTGGCAAGGAGTCCACAAAGACACTGGATATTTACACACCAAAGTATTGAGCAGAAGTGAAAATGAGGCACTATCTCTGCAAAAAAAACAGTGCTGAAAGAATGCTACTGGAATAGCCAGTGCTTGTCATTTCATCACCACAAAAAGATACTGAAACTAAGAAATGTTCAGAAAAAGGTTGCCAAAAAACAAACCAACCAACAGAGAAACATTCTCAAAATGAGAATTCAGTGCCTGATTTCATTTACCCAGGTAAAGCCTAAGCCATGGCCTGCAAGTAGCTATAGGAAAAAACACAAAGCTTAGTAATGGAGTAAAGAATGTAACAAAAGCAATACCTGGACCTAAAGCTAGTCAAATTTGTAAAGGTACATACTTTCAAGTTAGGATTACCATTGGCTGAAACTAAATTTGTTAACATCATTAATATTTCATAATCCTAAGTCTTCAAAGCAAGATTATATGTCTGAAGTACATCCTTGTTTAAATACAGGTTACAGACTTCAAATGGAAACTACTGAATCAGATGTTTGGTCTGTGCTTTATAGTGATCCCTGTGGGCCTTGAAGAATATTCATCTATGCTGTCAGGAGCTTGGAGAACAAACTATAATTTCTACTCATGTTTTATCTTCAGGAGAAATAGGCATGAACTTTTCATATCTAAAGCAATTATTCAAACAAGACTCCCTGAATTCCTCAATAGACAGAAATATGCCAACCTGTTAGAGAACAAAATCAATTACCTCATTAGCTATGGTTAAGTATGTAATTTCCAGAAAGAGAAAAATACAATACTTGCTTAGGTAACTTAACACATACTAAGCACAAAGCAACTGTTGTGTGTAATTTCCATATACTGCATTTTCTCTAAAGGCTTTCTTACAGGATAGCCTTGTTCCTTTCCAGAGAAGGGAAAAAAAACTCCAACAAAACACCAAACAAACAAAACAAACAAAAAGTCAAACAAAAAAGCCTCCAATTCCATAAATTAACACGTATACAAAATTCAACATTGTTCTCAATGTTTACCTGTTCCTGTACATCTTCAAATTCTGAACTAAGCAGCTCTATGAAGATGGGGACAGCTCCTGCTTGGATCACTATTCGAGTCTGAAGGGAATTTCCCGAGGCAATATTTGTCAGCACCCATGCAGCTTCAAACTGGAAAACAAAATACAAGTCAGTTGACTAGGAGCTTTCTATGCCACACCAAACATGGGCACTAAATATCTTCTAAAACCAGAGAGATCTAGCAGATTTGGCATAGGGAAAACATGAGATATTACCAATTAACAATTTGCAAAGAACCAGAATCATGTATTTAGGAGTTATCATTATCACTTGAAACAAAAATTTGCAGCAGTTCCTTATGAGAACATTGGGTCTGCTGTGGCTTTTCAAATCTTTTTTTTTTTTGCTATGCATTTATGTTACCCTTGCCTTTCTTACTGGCTAAGAACCTGTACACAAAACAATGTGCTTTCCCACGACATGGCACCTGCATTCAGTACATCACCAGTGATATTCCTGAAGATGCAGAAGAAGACACTGTTTGACAAAACTTCATGGATATGAAGTAAATAAACAATCTAAAAGACATTTTAAAAACCCAAACAAATAAAAACAGATTTATAAAAAACAACACAAAGAACTTCTCTCCAATTCTGGCAATCAGTACTGATGCCAAATGCTATTAGTGTATGATATTTTTATACACAACTCAAAGAAAAAGTGAGATCCCAAACACTTTGCATTTTCAATTGTCTTTGTAATTTATTCTTTTAATGTCAACTTGCAAAAGCATTAACTTTTTAAAATGAAATGCAAATTTTTACCCTACCTGACACCTCAGGCCTCAGAAAATACAGATTCCAGCAATCTGTGTTTGAGTAGGTTTCTGCATGCCTTCAGCCCAAAGATTATTACACTACTCTAGCAAATTTACATCCTATTTGGTACATTCAGAATCTATAGAATTAAGACTGCTAAAAGTTGAATGAAAAGTAAAAAACAAACAACAGTAAAAATGGAAAGTTGTGAGCTATAAATGAATGACTTTGACATTACCAAAAGATGCTGATCCAGCAGTATTCCAGTGGAAATACTGCCATACCTTCAAAAACTGTCTGAAGAGATAGAGCAAGGACTTATGTTTAGAGTTTAGTTACAAAAACAACTCCTGCTAAGGAGTTGCACCAAATCCTGAAATGTGCCTGAAATAAGAACTCAAGAATTAAGCTTAGACTTCTAAGGCTTTTCATTTCTAAGTGTTGTTAAAGACTTTGGTTCTGAAAATACAATTAATTCATACAATTAATACAATACAATTAATCCCGCCCTTCTGATCAACTGAACATTCTAGTAAGATGTGATCAGAATAAATAATTCCAAAATACATCATTGCAATGCACAAGGAGTATGGGCTGCAAAATAAAGTAGAAACAGACAAAGTCAAAACTGCGAGATTCATCTTTAATGAACAAGAAGCAAAACAGTGTGACCAGAACCTAAGGCCAATGTAAAATGTTGCTTTCCTGCAATTCTCCTTTCTTTGAAGTGAGTATCTAGTGTTCTGGGGTACATTCTAACATAACTGTTACTCATCTTTCTACCACAGAGGTCTCTTATGCATATTTAAAGTTTGTCCTCCAGCTTCCTACTGGTACCACCAGCTAGAACAATTCACAGGTTGGAGACTCACACAGTCTCCAGTGTAAGTCACAGAAAGGTTAGAGAGTGACAGTTTCTCTCCTCCTTCTTCTCTATACATCCTGGAGCATCAGGTGTCCACAAACTAAGGAACAGTCGCACATTAATGGCAAAGATTTCTTTGTGGTGCCATTCTCTTTCAAGATTCCTCTCTCCACATGAGAAAAATGTATTTGTTCATGTATGGCTGAAGCAACCCTGGAGAACAGGGGAGCTTTTTAAAGTCTTCCTTTTACCTTGAGGAAAAACAGGACAGAGGAATTCCTAACAAATTAGGACTTCCTATCACTGATCTCAGAGGATTTAGATTTACAGGATATTCCATTGACAACACAGAAGAAGAACAGACCATAAATTCCCATAAAGTTTAAAGTTCATTAACGTGGAAGTTGCCATATTCAATCCACCACACAAGCAGCTATAAATCATACTTCACTGTCTCAGAACAAGTTGGAAATCCTTCCCTTCTAGGATAGGTTACAGTTAAAAACCCTAGAAGGCCAAGCCCAAAAGAATATTTTTGGAAACAATGAGAGAGCAAATAAAAACACTAGAAGGTGAGTTCCAGGGAACTTCTTAATTGATCACAGCAAAAAATTCTACCTGCAGACACTAAATTGCCAAGCAGGCAGAGAGATTTGGCAAGATGGAGGAAAATTACCCAGGTAGAATGGAGTATTTAGAGCAACATACTCAAGCTTTTATTTTCACTGCTTTCCTACAAAGTCCTTAGGACAAGATTGCACATTTCCACTCTGACTGATTTTTTCCATTTCCATGTAAAAATCAATAAATGTTACACCAATAAGGCCACAAG
Organism: Melozone crissalis; assembly: GCF_028551555.1. Taxonomy (NCBI): domain Eukaryota; kingdom Metazoa; phylum Chordata; class Aves; order Passeriformes; family Passerellidae; genus Melozone; species Melozone crissalis. The sequence goes on along the minus strand of NW_026535786.1, from coordinate 13,403,296 downwards.
AACTGCTTCCATTTATCTGCCTGTCTTGGGTTTCTATGTTTGACCCCAATAAGTAATAAAAGGCATTCAATTTATTTTTTTTTACAACAGATAGTTTACAAATCTTCCACTGGAGTTGCAAACCAACCAGCTTAAATCTGATACATACTCTTAGTTACTCCTCAAAGGAACCTAAGAGACCTCTGAAATTCTGTGGATAATTATCTGAAAAGCAATACCTGTAAATGCTTTCTCTAATGTGTAAAAAAACTAATTTTTTTGCATATTTTCAGTCAACAAAATTTGGATTTCACATGGCATTCACAAAGCTGTTGCCTTATGCATTTTAAAAGAAAGAACACTGTTTCTAATCTAAGTGTTGTATTTAACATTACATGTTAACATATTTTTTCCTTAACCAGGTAATAGTTTTCCTTCACTTTCTATTAGCCAAGAAAGACTGACCAGAAAAATATACAGCTGGAAATAAGACAAAGATCAAGAAAAATTAACCATTGTAGCACATATAATTCCGTTTTTTCAAACCACAGAAAGGTTTCCAGCTTTCTATGCTTCTCACCACAGATTGTATTTCTAATTCTAAACTTTTTTTTACTTTAATCAAAAATTTAAATCCTAATTCTAAAGATTTAAAACTGCCTTCAATTTGTACAAAGAAGACAAACATCAAAGTTTTGTTTAATAGCTTTTCATCAGTTGAGCTTCAAATTTCAAACTCTGTGTTTGCTGAAGTCTGAAAACCCCATCCTATCAGTCACTCAATGCATGTCAGACATCTCCCTCTCTCTCCTGTCCTGCACCCAGAGGTCTTGCCAGAAATTCTGAAGATAAAATAGCTTTTTTAACATAGTGAAGAAAGAGAGGAAGTACAGCTGAAAAAATCACTAATTTTCCTCCTATCTAATTTGCATCACCAAATGCCTTCCTAAACTAGGAAGGCAGATACATTTGTATTTTTATACCTGTAATGTACAGTTTTCTTTCCGCTTCAGGAACTCCACAAACCTGGCCACAACTCCTTGTGTGCTTATGACTTCATCTATTGGAGGATTTGGTTCTGTTTAAAATAAGAAGTTACGTTAGATACACTCATTTCTTTGTAAGGAAATTCTGAAATTACTGCATCAAAACAATATCCAGTGACACACTGATTGCTCTTTTCTTGGAGTGTGTTCTTTTTCTACAATATTTCACTAAAAGGCAATGGATTCCTATCTGTCAACATAAGAAAACTCCAGAGTTTTGAGGTACTAAGATAAGGTGATTCAGAGCACTGATGCACTCAGTAGTTTAGGCAGGCTGATTTCAGAGCAGCAGTTCAGTGCAGTCACTCTGGCATGCACACATGCAGAGGACCTTTGATATACCAGCATGTTTGGGCCACAGAGACACTGCCTAAAACATCTGAACTTACATCCAAGAGGAGATCTCACATCTGCAACACTCAGCACACATTTCAAGAGAAGAAGTGACTATTACATACATCAAGCTGACACTGTGTTAAGCAGGGATTTGACCCTGAAATTTCAGTGTGAAACTCAATTTTTATTGCTGTCAAAGTAAAACCACATGCTAGGGAGGCTTCCACATTTTTCTCTAAGTAATTTCAGCCCTTACCTTTAGAAAGCAGCTTTCGAAACTTCTGGGTGGCTGAGAGCTGCTGCTCTGGACTATTGGAGAAAATCATCTCAATCATATCAGCAGTGATGACTGCACTCTAGGATTTACATGAGGAAACAGAATGAGGGTGAGAGAGAGCAAAGGGGGAAAAAATCTGGAATTAGCACCATACAGGTTACATTTGCTATACCAGTACAAAGCTTATTTCTTACTGAATAAAAACTTAGGTAAAATCATTATGGACAACATAGGAATCATTATATAAGAACATCTACATAAGGCAGCATCATTCTCAATTTACTGAAAGCTAAAATTCAAATTTTCCACAAGATATGGCAAGCAAATTACTCTTCAGAATTTTGCATTGATATTCTCTCCCTTCCTTTAAATAAACATAAAATTGTCAGCTTTAATAAAAAGTAATTATGTTAGCATTTAGATTTCCCTAACATGTACATTTTGACTTACTCTCCTACACCAAAATGTATAGGACCTCTCTTTTCTAGAAGAGTCAACAAACTCTAATGCTTGTTATCAACATCAAGTAGAGGTATTAAATTTTCCATAATACTGAAGGTTTCCAATAATATGAATAAATTAAATCAGCAACCTTTCTTATGCTAGGTAAAATCTGACATTCTGTTCACCACACATGTAGCCATGTAAAGAAGCATAAGAAAAGTCAGATTTTTTTCTTCCACTTCTAATCTAATCTTCAGATCCATCTGAACCCAACCCTTAGACAGACAGGGAGACAGATGACAGTGCTGAAAATACTTAAGCGTTGTCTGTAACAGCCAACAGCTCCAACTGTTAAGAGCCTGAAATTAATGGCATTTAACACAGCAAACTGTGTAATGACACTATCTATCAATTAGGCAAAAGCCTTTCCATACTTTTTACTCTCTATTTGTTTAATATAAGCTTCCACACAAATGATTAATGGTATTTAAGACTTGCCCAATATTTGAATGCTATCTTGAAGAGGTAAACCATATAGTCTATTATTCATCTACCACACTGTTTATAAGCATTTCTCTGTTTCCCAGTAATTTTCAAGGCTCATATAACCATCAATATCTCAGCCTGATTTCTATGGAAACATCACTTGCATACTCTGAACACAGATACTGTGAAGATCAGCAACACTTTTAAGTGAGAACTGCACTTTCCTTAAACTTTACTGCTGTAGAACTGAAACATTTACCATTTTTCTTTCCAGAGAGAAAGTAAAAAAGTCTAATTTTCACAAGAAGTATTCTTCTGTAGTTTTAAATTCTAGCACAGAAAGGGGTTCAAGGCCTCATGCAGACAGTTAAGCTAGGTCTAGCAGTGTTTCCAACACTTAGGTTAAAAATTGTGCCACTTGGAAGTCTGCTAAGAAAGCTTTCCACCGAGCCCCTTTTAACTTTGTAAATTGCAATAATACACTGCCTGATTTGTATGTTTATGCTTCAAGCAGTATGAATTTCAGATTATAAAAACTCTGGGCAACATTTGATAGAATCACACATAATGGTGAGCACTAAATCCAGGAAGTGATCAGCCTGCCAGGACAATGACATTTTATTTTCTTGAGCGCATATCCTCTGAAAAATCACTTGCTATACATTCCTGGCATTTTTCTCTCAAGTAATCTGTTTCAGGGTGGTTCATTGACATGGGTGTTTCAGAGTTGTCCATCTCTGAATGCATTCTTCACATCATTCTGGAATTTCATTTCCATCCCATCCCATCACAACAGACTTGCCCAGCTTCAACCAACACTATTCATTTCTCATCACTTACAGAAGTCATCTCCATGTTGTTCATCTGAGCCTCATGGAAGCCCCCATCTGACATCACTTCCTCCTCCGTTTCTTCCTCAGCCGTTGCAACATTTCGGCGTTTAAACAACTAAAGAGAGAAAATATTTAACATACATATAAAATATTTAACATATATATGTATATTTAATACATATTACATAGCCAATATATACACACCGTGTTGCATCAGGCTGCTATAAAAACTACACATGCTATGACCTGAGAGAAGGCAGTACACTGGCTACAGGACTTCAACTGACAGCACATGGAGAAAACTTAGCCACGGAGTAAATGAAAACAGCAATGTGCTAAAATATTGGTTCCTAACAGTTCTGGAAAACTGTTCACTGATGTCCTCTTCTCTTCTTCACCATCTGCCTCCATCTACAAGCTCTTTAGCTTGCACAGCATTCCCTTCTTGCAGAGGATGCTGGGGTTCAGAAGCCTGATAAATTCCTGTGTGTTACACATCTTCACAGAACACCTGCAGGGGCTCTGAGAGTCGAGTTACAGTGGCAAAGAGGGCTCTGGAGGATGATCTTACAGAGGTTATTATACTGGGATGAGCAGAATTTGGTTGCTATGACTTAAAGAATGTACCCAGTTTAAGATGTCCTTAGAAGAGCTGGAGAGGCTACAACTACTGGTCAGACAGTTTTGTCTGACCCTCAAGCTGCTCTGGCCAATGTGACTCCTGAGCGAATGAGGAGCACTCACTCTATGCCTTGTAGAGCCTGCAGAAGAGGCAGTGAAGTGTGCAAGTGACTCTGATTTCAGACTGACTGCGTATGAATTTGGAGGGCAGAACAAGTAAGAAGGGGTTTGGGAGAAGCAGAGATTCAGAGCTACTGCAAGACAGGACTGTTCAAGGACTGGTCACAGACTGCTGTGTGTTACCTGCTCCTCTCTCTTTTGCTTCCGTAGCTGCAGACCCTCTTCCTCCCGCCTGCGACGCATCTCGTCAGGGTTTAGAGATTTGTTCTTGTAGCTCTTCAGCCGGAAATTCTCTTTTCCTGAGGTCGTCATGATTCCTTCACAATGCAATTTAAAAAAGGAGACAAAATTACCCTTCAACAATGCATCATTTTATATTGTGTCCACTCCTTAAACTCTGTAGCCATGAACTTCCAGCCAGTGCCCCCCTGTATTCCATGACTTAACTTCTAATAAAATTTAGAAGATAGAAAGTAAAATTTCACAGAATTGTCATTTTGGTCTGTCAGTTCTTTACAGCAGTCCAACAAACTTTTATTTTATCATTTTGAGGCACTCACTGGAGAGTAAGTAAAATATTTTACTAAGAACAAAAGTCTATAAGCCAGAGTACATAGCCTAGGTGAAAAAGAAAACTATACTAAAAATTTTAACGTTTCCCCACACAGAGAATTAGCCAAATTACATACTCCTGTTTTTACTCAAAAGTGAAGGTGTCTTAGCTGCTTTTTATCTTCATTTACTTTGCATGTCATTACAGGGGCTTTTTTTGTTGCACTTCATATCCAACATTTTAAGCTAATTCAACACAACCCTGTTGAAGAAACTTGAAGAAACCCTGTGCTCTTCCTATCCTGACAAGGCCTACAAAGAAATTGAAACAAAAAGAAAAATTTTAGGTGAAGATGGTTTAACCATTGAAAATGCTCAGTCCTGCAAAGAAAGCAGTGCTGTTGTTCCCCTCCTCCCCACCCCCAGTCCCTAATCCTGCCACTGTTTATGCAGAGGGGCCTTTTTTCAGTCTGTGATTTCCATCTGTCTTGTGTAACTCAGTGGGTCGGCATTTATAGCTGCCCATGATGATTTGCACATGTACAACACCACACTTTGGAGTCACTTAGCACAAAGCAGTGATGGAGAACTGTGTAGAAAGAACTCATTCCCCTGAAAGCAATGGGTGTGGATCAGGTCTCTACCCTTAGTGCTCCATTCTGCTGCTACTTCTCTCCTTACATCAGCCCTTTAAATCCAAAAGAGTTTGGGAATCAAATTCTCAACACGTCAGTGTTTCCATGCATCTTCAGAGAGATGCAGTCTCTCCAACATATTGTAAATCCTGTAATACAGAATTTGGAAAGCTGCACTTTATTAAAAGTTACTCAACAGGACTTTTAAAGGTCTCTTTCAAATGCTCTAATGTGTGGTATTAAATAAGCTACTCACTTCAAATTCCATAAGCACAGAATCACCAGATGATAAATGATCTCCTGTGCATTTTCTACTTTAAAATTAAGCAACATGAGTCTGTACAGATTCTCAACAACTTAGGTTTCCTCTTTAAAATACATCAATTGTATATCGAGTCTACTCTAACAACTCTTCTTTCAGTTAGCACCAAGAGTTGTAAGATAATAATGATTTAAAAAAAAAGATACTCAAATACGCTTCTTGCTTGAGCCTCTTTTAAGTTGCTACTACCTGACAACCATTTATAAGAATTCTGATGATCAGAACTGACTTTTACAGAAAACATTTTGGACATCACTTCAAGTGTTACTATATTCTGACAACTTTTTAAAAATTTTAAAAGATTTTTAAAAATGTTCAGGGACACAGAACTACTACGTTGATTGTCAGTCAATCACAGGTTGCACCAAATGCAACATGAGCAACCTGAGCATATAGGTAAGCAATTCAGCAGCCTAATTTTGCTGAAAAGGCTCTCCTGAAACGGCCTTATTTTTAATAAAGGTATGACAAAAAGATAAATCCCACAGCACCACAAGTTCCCTACATCTTTCTTAACAGCTTTGAGACCCCTTTCTTCCTGTGTTTACATGTCTGAGCTTCAAGTGTTCGTGATTCCTACAGTATGCTTAGCAATTATATGTTCTTCACATTTTTAGTTTAAGTGACTACTACCTGTATATTAAACACACATACTATTTGAATAAGCCTTGAATTTTAACTGTAAAAAGAAGTTCAGTCAACAAACACTCAAAATTTCTTTCCTAAAATATTTTGAACAAAGTATTTTATCTATTTTAGAATAAGCAAGTTGAACTCAAACACCAAGTGGACAACCATGAGCCAGAATGACATTCCTAACATGAAAATGGCTTTGCAGACACTCTGGTCATTCAGCCCCTGACCATGAATAAACACAGGCATACACTACAGCCCAGGTAACATCTTGGGCTTTCCACAGTGCTGTTAAAAATCCTCCATTTCTGTCTGAAGTCTGTCTTCTCCCACTCATACAACCGCATTTGCCTTTAATTGGGATTTCAGGACTTTGGTAACTCCTTTGAAAAACTCCTGTGGTCATTTCACACCTTCACTTTCAATACCTAAAAGTTCTTAATTTAACTGAATGCTTGACAGGGAACATCTTCAACCCTTGATACTGAATTTCATCTAATTTCTATTATGCAGCTTCCATATAATGTTCCAATGTTTCTAAACACCAATGACACAAGCAATTCATCATAAGTAATTTCCTTTAAGTGTATTCTTCCTCACTGTACTTATTAACGCAGTTTCCCCCTTCATCCCCCGTTCACACACTGATTTTCTTTCAGTTAATTTTGCTTCTGTCTTTAAGGTAGTAATTTCCATTTTCCTCTCAGAGTTCTCTTAGCCCCTCCTGTTGTACCCTAAACCATTGTTTCACTTATTGAAAATACAGGCACAGGATTTATTTGAATTCTTTCTCTGACTTTAGTGCAAGCCCTCTACTCAACAGCTTCACAGGTATTATCTTTCTTACACCCTCTACAAGCTGCAGCTGCAGGTTTTGACTATGCTTATTTCTGACTTTCAAGACAGCTCACTTGGCTGACTAACCCTTTCCTCTAGTTCATGAGTAAACTGTACACTTAAAATCCTTTCAAAATAGTATATTGTCTTTTATCTGGGAGTACAAACACCTACCACCAAATGACTAGGAAGAGAGTTTCTTTCATTGAAGGTGAAAAGATTAAACTCTCTTCATCACTGAGAAGTTACCAATCCAACTAGAGATGGGTTCAATACCTTATTTTAGGCTAGGCCATCACTGGTAGTAAATAAAATCCCAGCACAAAGCCACACACCTATTTTATACACCTGTCTGTCTGATCTCTACAACTGTTAAAGCCATAGTTATTTTCTAGAAGTAATTCTTACTTCCTGAAGCTATCTTAAAATCAATTCTTTCTTTACCATTCTTTTATTGTTTCCTGACTACTGGTGAAAAATTCAACGAGTGCATCAAGGATTCCATCCAACCCACACATACTGACAGCATCTTTGGACCTATTCAAATGTGTGAGCACACAATGGCTTTTTAGGATTAAAAATGTAACAACTCTATCTTAGCTGTCACAGTCATCCAAGGACTGTTTGCTATAAATCTCCTCCTCCATTTTTGAGGATGTAGCTTTTTCCCCAGACTAAACCACAGAAGCAAAACAACTTCAAATTGTCTCTCTGGTTTTCAGCAGCTTTGGTGTGACTTAGCTGAAAATCTTTCAGTGGTTACTACAAGTTCACCTTTGCAGTAAACAGCAAACCCTGGGTTTTCTCTGCATTGTCAAAATTAATGCTGCTTCTGGAGAAAATCTGTGGTGGTTGTCATGGAAATGTTCTACCCATCTTTTCTTTCCTAAAGATAGCACAGCATTGTCCACATTTGTGATACTCCTGGCTACAGCTAAAAACCTCTGGAGACCTGGTAAGGAATTTTCATGGTGTACTTCTTGGGCTTTTGTGCAACACCTCTCAAGCCCCATATGACACTTTCTCCTTCTCAATTTGTCTGCATAAACACAAATTTCAGCAAAATTAAACCCACTATTCATGGATGTCTGCATTTCCCTAGGGCAAACATGATCCCAAATCTTTTGCTGGTTAAGACAAGAACCATACCAAATGTGGATGTATTCTAAGCACACATTTTTAGGGGGAATAAGAAGTTCTGCATTTCTCCTTGCTCATCAAGTCAAAGAAACTCTGAAGCACTGGGAAATACAGAGTCACTTACTGCCATGACCTACCTTGTCCCAAGCAATCATCTAGATAGGAATAAAAATGAACTCCCTGCCTTCTTAGATCAGCTATCACTGCCACTAGACTTAAGGGCTTTGCCAGAAGGAATACCTTGTGACTAATACTCTTGGATATTTCACACGTCAGAGGTACCAAGATGTAAAAATAAAGCCCTTACAAATCAAGAACTGCGTAATTTTATATATATAAATATAAATTCCATTTTTTTACACATGTAACAGCATATATGTACGACGTATACATAATGAAAGAAAGATTACCAAATACTCTCCTGATATTAAAGACTATTAGAGACAGACTTTCCTTCTTTGGAAATTGGGGCAAGAATATGAAAAAAAATGTGTTTCAGAAGAGTAGATCTATACATGACATTCTGCCTCACAATGGGAATAGGTCAGAAGGGGAAGACTTCAAAATTAAGGCTAGAGGCAAGAATATGAGTTTGAAGAGAAACAGTGTGATAAAAAATCATCAAAATACCCATGATTTGCCATATTATGTGAGTACATTTCCTAACTAAGGTGGCTGTCAGAAGGAAAGGAGTCACTGGAGGCAGACTTGGGAGCTCTGTTGTGCCGTCACATTGCTGCCTCTCCTCTAGATTGCTGCCACAGAGACACAGAAAAGACACAAGAGGCACCATCAGCCCTGAAAGGACAACTCGTGTTAGAAACAGCACTGACAAGCAGGGAGAGAAGCTGGAATTATTCAAGGGAAGAAATGCACAAAAGCTTTACTTCCAAGGAGATCTTAGTTTGTTTACTGGCTCTGCCATGAGATTCTACACGTCCTAGAGAAGAAGTTTCCTTACAATCACACTTCTTGACATCAAGCCAAATACCTACAGCACAGCCTGGACAGATGTTTGAGCAATTCACTGAGCTCTGATTACAGGATACATCACCTTCTGACACACTTCCACGTGAGACTAGAAAACCTATCCAATTTAAAAAGCCAACCTGAAAGCAGCTCAATACAGGGCATAGAATGATAAAAGTATCACCTGGGATTAATGTTATTTCCCTGGAAAAACTTCTAGAGCTTAATCCTACAGAGATGAAAACACATCCACCAAGTCTCTATACTGTTGACAGTGTTATCTGAGAGAAAAAGAAAAATAAAGGAAATCAACAGATTGACTTCTCTCTTCACTGCTGTCTCCTGTTTTCCAAAAGCCAGCTCAGCCAGATAAACACTTGGATGAGGTTGTACCAACTTCTAATGCAAAACTGTTTGACAAACCGTGCTGGCTTACAGGGGTCTGTGGGAATGCCCATCAGCAGAAGCACCCATACCATCTGAGGGACAGGGGTTTTACTTTCTCTCTGGCCTCAGGAGAGAAAGTAAAGCTCAGGACATCTACAAGAAAGGATATTTAATCATTTCAACTACAAAAAGCTATTGTTCAAGCAAAGCACAGCCAATTTCCAAGACTGCTGCTTACCTTTCTCCAGCTGTAAAAGAGGACTGGGAAACACCTCTCACAGTCACGATAAAATCAGCAGTAACAGTATTTGTAAAGACCTGTAAAGTAAGTTTTGCTCCAGCCCTAACAAGGAAACAAAACAATCCTGTGAATTCCATTTTCTGTGGTTTATGAAAGCTGCAACAGCCCAACAGCAGGGATCCACAGTCCTAAGGCAACCAGCATACAAGAACAATGGAGAAGAAAAGGAATCACCACCCTCTGCTATCCAAAGAGCCAGAAGATTAAAGGAGCTTCAAATGCAACATAAGAATGGTAGCCAGACACGAATAGAATGTATAGCCTTGAAATGTCCAGACTTTAAGAGACTTTCTGATAAAAAATGGAATTAAGAAGTGGATTTCTTCTTGGAACTGCTGCCCATTTCCATATCTTTCAAATCTGCTTTATTTTGCAGGCTTCCTAGTCCTCTTAGGGTTTTTCCCTGCCCAGTGGTAAGCCTTAATTCACAATTGTTTCTGCTCTAGCACTTTTATAACCCTGTGAAATAGCAAAACAAGTACTAACCCACCTAATCTATGGCTAAGTTGCCATGTTCTAGCCCTAGACCACTTGGCAAGTTGGTTCTTGCTTAAAAATAAGAATACTCCTAAAATAATTAATAAAAGACCTAAAAGACAGACAACATTGCACAACATGGAATGTGATATTACAGAAAAATTACAAACATTAATATTGCTCAAAGGCAAAAAAAAAGGGGGAGAATACATTGTGTGCTATCTGAACAATGTTGAGACACCTCTGTCAAATGTGCAGGGATGTGACCTTTCACACCTCATCCTGACTTTCCCATCCACAAACAAAAAAATGGGCTGAAAAGTTGGCTAAAGTCAAGACAAACAACTGCCACATCAAAGGTATCTCTGCAAAATTACTGATCTTGAAGGGTACACTGATTATATCTCCAGGTAACTCAGAAAGATCCTCTGTCCTTACAAAAAAAGTACATACTTTTTAAGAGATGTACTTAAAACCAGGCCAACATCAGCTTGCCCATTCCTGATCTTCTTTACACTAAAAAAAAACCCCATAGAGAAAAAAAAAATCAAGGAAATATATTTCTGGTTGCATAAAGAAACCAATCACTAACACAAACAGAATTACCTAGAATTGGTAATCTAGGCACATCTGAGAAACTGATCTGGCACATCAGCCTGTATTACTAGTTAAACTCACTGACAGCCACAGAGCTGGACACTTAATTTTTAAAAGTTTGAGGTTTGTGTGCTTTTTTTCCTCTCTTTTTTGAAGAAACATTGCTGAACAGATTAAGAAGTAATGCATTTACAACGTTTATTGGAAAACAGTTTCAGAAGGCAACATGCACAATAAAAGATTATATAGTGTGTATCTAGCACTTCACCATACATTTACTACCATGAAGATATTTACAAGATGTTTTGAGCTCTATTTTTAAAAGGTCTGTTTTGACTTAACAAGGCAGCAGATAGTTTTCAAAGTTCCAGAAAGCTTTTAACTTGAGGGGGAAGGCAAAAAAACTGACTGTCAAAGCCAGGTCAATTTAAAATGAAAACATCTTCAACTTTGTTAACTGAGACTTTCTGACTTGAGTTGAAAACACAAAATTCCTTTACTGTGTTCAAAGACACAACAGTGCAATAAATCTGTTTAATTAAAAAAACCCTCACCTTCATTTCCATAACCCCACAGTCCACAATCAACCTGAACCCAAAAGGTCCCACAAGTCACAACACAAAGAAGCAAGTGATGAGGAATTAAACTATTCAGCCACACAGGATTATACTGACATTAAAAAAAAAAAAAATCTCATGTAAATGTGCCCATCCATATGAAACTACAGAAGTGATTATTCCTGTATGCCAAATGACAATGTAATCTGTTTTTCTTCTGAAGAAGAGATCCATTTGTATTTTAATCAAGATTACAGCACATGCTCCCTGCACTCACAGGATGGGCTGGCCAAATATATATTTTCTGTAAGGTCATATCTAAAAGAGGGACTGCTTGAAAAACCACATTTGACAGTCATCTGTCAGAAAAAACAGATCACCCTCACATTTCCAAAATCCTAACTAGCCCTAAACATTATTTATGAGTGAACAAGAGTGCACCTTTCAGAATTTCACACAATGAAAAGAAGTCTCAGGCAGTTTAAAACAAATTAGGTTTAAAATAAACTAAATTAATAATTAAGTTGACTTTTTCAAGTAGTTTCAAGCAGCTTTTGTTTAGGGTTGGAAATATCAGAAGGCACTGAAAGCAAAGCTACCTCACGCTTCCCATGACAAATCTGCCTGCCACAATTGTATCATCTGCTGTGACTCAGCACTATGGAAGATATGTGTGCAAACCAACAAAACAACAGTAAGTCAAAATTCTGATTTCATCTTAGCTTTGGACATCAGCAATGAAGGAGTCACACAGCACTGAGGTATCAGCCACATCAAGCCAAAACCCACAGGCACTTCAAAGCTCAGTTACACTCATTCTGCCTCCCTCATCCCAGTTACACCCAATATCCCTCCTACCAAAGCTCCTGAAGCCAACTAAGAGCACATTCACAGAGACACCTCTTCTCTTCTCTGATAACTTATCAGTACCAAAAAAAGGGTAGAATGAGAACACCAGGCAGCTGAAAAAAGGATCATGTGGAAGCTCTACAAAGAATCCCTGTGTCTTTTAAGAGGCAATCTCACCCTACTTCAGACAAAAATCACAACAACCTAATGTTAATCACAACATTACTATTGGACTTTACTTATAGATACCCACTGTTTGTGATCCACTAATAGGTGGCTTGTTTGCCCATTTTCCTAATTCAACAGGTGAATTTTTTAAGTGTTACCTTAGCACTAAATTTGATAGGCTTACAAAGCCTTGTTTCAAGATATGTTCAGGATGTTTAGCCACAAGGTATTTATTTTATGGTTTTAGAAGCAGCACATCGCTTACATATAATCTCAACTTTATATAAAATAAAATAAAGATCTGTGTGTGTCAAACCAGTTGGTATCTCACAGAACACATGAATCCTCCTGCTGAGCCTGACAAGCACTGTGAACTACCAACAAAAACAGAAAAACAGAGAAAACAAATCCTGTGGATCACAAGGAAGCTGCTGGCAGCAGGTGACTGACTAAATCTTGTCTTATGTCACACTCTGAAAGCCCAGAGTCCATAATGCTCCACACACATCCAGGAACACTCACATTTCTTTCAGTTCCAATGAGCTTTAGTCTCTGTCTCCTCATGACACTAAGCAATAATTATGTTTCAATAAAGTGTTCACGTTATTCAAACCAGATTTCTTCTGTCACTGAACTCCATTTATTCCTGTCTAACGTGAAGAGACCAGCAGAAGTGACCCTGTGATGTGCAGCGTCTAACACTTTTTCACACCTTCCTGCTACTAACATCCTTTATAAATCAATTCTGGTGAAAGGAAATTTACAGTCACCTGTCTTAGACTACATCTACTTTTTATCCTAAAATGAATTGTAAAGGCTGCACAATGTTTAATGCAATTTAAGACATTCAGGAGGTGGCATAATATCATTTCCAGTCCTGCTGGTCTACAGATTTCATATTCAGTGGAGGGTTTTAGAGTGTTTAGCTTAAAATTACCTCTTCTGTTTTTCCAGAGTCCCTTTACCTTGTCCACAATAATTTAAAGGTACTGATATTTCTACAGGCCTTGCATTCCACTGCTGGCTTGAAAACCCCACATTTATTCTTGGAAATAACACTGAGCAGTTTAATCCACTTACTTGCTTAACAGACTTTAAAAACTGTAACAGACAAGGGGTTTTTTTCTTCAGAGCAGAAAAAAAAGTGACTTGCCATCATAATGCTGCCTCTATTCTCAGTAATTTACATCAGTATTTCTTTATTAGTATTATTACATTATTTAAACAAGTCCATCCATTATGCTTTCACCCCTTAGTATGAAGCTGAATAATTTTTCTATCAGTTCAGCTTCCACTTGTTCTCTGAAAAAAAGGTGGTCTGGTCTTTCTAACTTGTTTGTCCACTAGATCATTCCAGAACCTCCAGTGCAGACATTTCAGCCACTCAGAATATTTCATCAAGTGTGTAATTCCTTTAATGCCTTTTATTTTTCTTGACTTGCTCAGAGCCTACCAGGCTCACTCAGTATTCCCTTTGGCCTTCAGAAGTATTTAAACAAATGCAATAAATTAAGCTATTTGCTGCTTGCTGCTCTTTTATTTGTTATGTTGCAAATTAACATTAAAGCCCCTAGCCCTAAATCACATAACTCAGGTATTTTTATGCACTATATGCTATTTTGGAAAAACTAGATTTCAGTTTTTCAGGAAGGCACCGGTTTACATCCATCAACCTCTTGCCATAAAAGTTACATTTTGTAACTTAAGAACTTTTTTAGTTGCCTTTAAAGGTACACTTTTGTGCTCTCAAAGATAGAAATTAAGCCCCCCAAGAACTTGTGAAATACTTCAAAGAAAAAATTCACAACCCTGTTGAGGGACGAACAGAAAGATTTTAAAGCAAGCCTGCAGAAACAGGACCATAAAATAAAATGTACCATTCTATTAATGTTAGCTTATTCAACAGAAGGGGAGGAAATGAAAAAATAAAAAAAAATAGTAAAGAGCACTGTACAGAAACACTGAAGCTGAAATAAGACTATCAAACAACCTGCTTAAATAAACATTTACACTTAGAAGTTTCTATAAAGAACCTTTCAGAAACTGCCACAACTGACTGTAGGACTTTTTAGTTCTCGTGGTGACTTGGGCCAGGGCTGCTGCCGTGGGCTGCTGCTGCCTTTCCCTTTCCAAATGGACTAAAGTGGGACTTCTCCAGGAGCCAGCACTCAGCTGGATATACAGGACCACATGAGCACACCAGCTCTGAAGTCATCAACACAGAGAACACAACATCAGCAAAAATCAGCACATGGCACACTGACAGCAAGAGGTGAACACCCTGGTCCGGGGTCAGAGTGAGATGGGTTGTGACAAAGACTCTGCTTTGAAGCTGGGGGTCAGTGGGGGATGCCAAGGCCCCAAAACAGTCACATCTCTCAGGAGTGAAGCAGCACTGAATCTGTGTGAAAGACTGTGACAAGGAAATACACGATGAGAAAAATCTCCACCTCATGTGTCATCTTAAGTTACCGTGCCTCAAGCTACGATTCCTCTCCCCTGTGCCCATGGGTATGTCTAAAGGGTAATTAAAAGGTGCAACCACAGCTCAAGTAGAAACTTCAAAATTCGTTTTGAATGAGTTAGTTCACATGTCAATGCAGGTGGTAACACTGAAAGGAGAACACAATGAAGTTACAACAAAACAAGGCCAAATACACAAAAGATCAGCTTGATACAACCTATTAATTTACACAGTGCTTCATTAACAGCCGGAGGGAATTCTACTCTAACTACTAACGGCCAGAGGTATATACAAAATAGCTTTAGAATAAAGAGCTTCTGAGGATAAAGTTGCAATCCCATTTCCTGAGAGCTCATTGACATATCCCAACTTTGTTAAGTCTTTCATTAACATCAAGCAGTCAGAGCAGAAAATACGCCAGCAAACAAAAAAATCCAGAGGAACAGCAGCTTGAATAAAGGATAAAGGGACCATTAAACACCACCATTCAGCACCATTTGGGAATTCTGCAGAAACAGCAGCCCGGTATTTTCACAGCTCATGACGTATCTTTCCAGCTCGGAGTTTCATTTTCATGAAACGCCCTCAAGAGGCAAAGCTTAAAATCATTGTTGCAGGGACCGCGCTACGGGCAACACAGATTCAGAGACTATGAATGGGACAAGTTTCTGTGGCACACAAAGTCTCTGGAACAGGACAACTGGAAACGGCCACCCAGCGCTAACCTTCCGTCGTACACAGGCAGTCAAGTAACATTTTAGGTGAGATAATGCGAGGCTACGGGGTGATATTTGTAGGGAGATGGCAGAGCTTTTTTAAATCAACTAACACCACAAGTGGAAAAAAAAAAAAAAAAAAAAAAAAGCTTGGAAGATGCAGGAGAAAGTTTCTCTTCCCCTCCACGGAATCAATCAGGTTGGAAAAGACCTCTCAGATCACGGAGCCCAACTGTGACCCAACACCACCGAGCCAAACAGACCACGGCACTGAGTGCCACATCCAGTCCTTCCTCAAACACCTCCAGGGACGGTGACTCCACCATCTCCTTGGGCACCCCCATCCCAACGCTTAACCACGCGTCTCCTGAAGAGATTCCTCCTGGTGTCCAATCTAAACCTCCCTGGCTCAGCTTAGGGAGATGTCCTCTCGTCCAGCTGCTGCCCTGCCTCCGCTCGCAGCCCGTCTCGCGGTGGGAGCAGCGGCACCGGGGCCATCCCGTCCCCGCGGCACGGAGTTGCCCGACTCCGCGCAGCCAACCGCGGTCACTTCCGAAGCCGGCGCTTTGGAAGCCGGAGAGTCCCTGCAGGCACGAGGAGCCTGTCCCCGGGCACAGCAGCACCGGCCCGCCCCTCCCCGGTTCCCCGCCAGCCGCGGGTCCCGGTCCCGATCCCGGCCCACGCGCGCGCCGCTCCCGCCGCGCCGGCCCCGGCCCCGCCCCGCGCGCGGCCCCCGCGCGCCTGTTGCACGCGCGCGCGCGCACGGGCCGGGGGTTCGCGAGAGGGCTCCCGCCGCGCGAGGCACCCCCGACCCGGGCCTCCCCTCCCCCCCACCACAACCCGAGCCGCCGGCGGCCGATCCCCGCCCGGTGCCTCCTCCCGCGGGGACGCGGCCCCGCGCACCGCCCGGCTGCCGTCACGCTCGCTCCGCCGGGGCCGAGGTAACGAGGCTCCCCCCGCCCCCGTACCTGCTGCCGGCCCGGCGCGGCACCGCGCTGTCTCCTCTCGGGCCCGAGGCGCGCGAGCGCCGCTCCCTCCCTGCCTCCCTCCTTCCCTCCCTGCCTGCCCGGCGCTGGCTGGCAGCGGCACTGCGCACGCGCGGGGCGCGCCGCGGCGCCCTCTGGGAGGAAGAGCCCTTCCGGCGAGGCCAGGCGGCGGCGGCGGCGCCCTCCTCAGGACGGCGCGGCCCCGAAGGAAAGACTACGGCTCCCGGCAAGCAGCGCGCGCCCCCGCGCGGGCGCGCCTCTCCCGCCACGGGGCACGCCGGGAGTTGTAGTGCGACGGGCGGTGGCGCCGCGCCCGGGAGGGTTTGGGGAGACGGGAGGAGGCGCCCTATGCCTTCCCCGCCTGAGGGACGGTGGCAGCGGCCGCCCGGGAGTGTCGTGTGTGGGACACGGAGGTGGCGGTAGCTGTGGCGGCGGCTATGTCGCCGCAGCCGCCAATGTCACGGCGATGCTAGGCCCCAACGCGCCGCCCGCCAGCGCCGCCGCCAGGGAGCTCCGTGCCGGGAAGCGCTGAAAGGGGCAGGGATGTTCCCGGGGCTGTTACGGCCCAGGATAGCGCAGCGGGCTGATGGTTCCACTTTAATTAATGCAGGTCCCCTAGCGGTGGCCTCGGTGCCGCCGCAGACCGCGTCACTGCGGGTGCGGCAAGCAGCGGAGCCATTTCGCTGTGCCACGGGCGATGCCGCGGCAGCCACGGACACAGCGGCGGCCCCGGGCCGGACAGGCTGCTGGTCAGCCACGGTGTACGGTGCGACAGACACGTACATGAGATTGTGTGGCACCAGCGGGCCCGCACACCCTCAGAGGAGCACAGGGTGACGATGGCAGGAGAGGGAGCCCCAGCAGCACCCACCAGGCTGCTTTCAGGCCCGTCCCAGGAGCATCAGCCCAATAAAGGCCCATTTCGAGGGGCACAGGAGCACAGCGGCGGGTGGGAACCCAAATGAAGGACTCAGAGAAAGGAACACCCTGTCCAGCCCCATCCCGGGAGCCTCAGCCCCGGAGCACCTTTAGGATTAGGGGTGCAGCTGTCTGCAGGGGTGTGGGACACAGGATGAGATGCAGGGGAAGAGCATTTGGGGATTGCACAGGACTCATCAGGGAGTGGTTAGGGCAGGAGCCAGGGGTGATCTAGGGCACACAGAGAAACAAGTATCGCATACAGGAACAGAAAGGGCCAGTCATGTGTCAATGGTTTGTGATGATTTGTCCATGTCCTGCACCTGATCGGCGTAGCCTGTCGGGTCTCCTCATTAAACTCCTTTTGCACTTTGCCCTGCGTGAGGAACTCGTGGTCAGAGCACCACAGGGAGCTGCTGCTGGGGGCTGGAGAGGCCGGGATTGAGGGGCAGCCCCTGGGCACTGCCTGAGCCCAGCTGCTGGACGGAGACACCCTGTACACGTGTGTAAATACTGCTGTAATACACAGAGGCTCACTGTGCACCTCTGTCCTGCTCAGCTGGAGCAGAGAGTGGGGTGAGGCTGCCTCTGCTGAGTGGGAGGGCTCTGTGTGGATGGATGTGTAATCTGTGTCCGTGTGTATTTGCTTAAGTGGTGCATGTGTGAATTTGTGCATGTGCCTGCTGGGAATACAAACTCTGTCTGGCTATTGCTTGGACATGGGCATGGGGCTGCAGCAGCCTCACCTCTCTCAGGGTACCAGATCTCAGATAATTTTGCCACATCAAAAGATACATATATTTGTGAACATACACACACTGGTGTATTTCACAGGGTTCCGTATTGAAGCACAGCATTTCTACCCATTGAATTAAGATAGATTAAAGCAGACAGGCAACAGCTTTCTCCCAAAGCATTTGCACCAAAAAAACAGTTCTGCTTTTCTTTCAGGGATTTCACATTTCTTGCACCCTACCTAAGCACATCTGTAATGCAGCAGGAGGTCTGGTTACAGTATTGGTTGGCATTCCTGATATACCTTGAATCAAATTAGCACAGTTATGGGTGGCAGCAGAGATCTCCAGGTTCTCCTGGTTTTGATGAAAGTCTGGTTTCAGATGCAACAGAGCTAATGCAATGCAGGTACAAGGATGAATTCCTGTTTCCTGTCTCTCTGCTCTTCTGCTCCCTTCTCCCCACCAAGTACATATTTTCAGGCACGGTGAACTATGTTCATTCTGCATGTCTTGTGATAACCTACCCTTAACAGCCACCACAGATGACTCCTTTTTGGATCACAGTCATCACCTGCAGGCAAGGATTTGCAAAACTTGTGTGGGGTGAGGCTGTGAGGCAGCCTACCAGAGAGAGAGGCAGGTCCAGGCTGTCTGGGTCTGTGTGATCACAGAGCAAGGCATGGAAACAGCAAAAAGCACCACCAGAGTTCCAGCTGTCTGAAAGCAGAGATACCTGAGACCAGGCTGACATCAGGTGCAGGTAAAATTAAGACAGAAGGTAGCTTCATTTCTGACAACAACTTCTGAAGCCCTGAGAGTTTTTGTAATCTGAGTTAATTCAACTGGAGGGAATTTACTCTTAAACCAATACAAAATTTTGAGCAGAATTTTTCTTCATGCAAAAGCGAGGCACACCCTTCAGCATGTTTTTAAACACAGCCTGAAAAGATAACAACAACAGTGAAGGCTGACAAATGACCCTGAGCTGAGGTAGGAAGAATGGAAGTGGACAGAGTAAACAGATCAGCCATCATGCTGTGATTGGGTTAAATTCGAGTTTAGGCAAAATACCCCTGGCTCTTGTTTTCCCCAGTGCAATGGGATGCCAGAAAATGGTATCACGATAATGCAGCCCTTTCTAAAAAAGGCCACGGAGCCAGACTGCTGACCATATTTAGCTCTACTAAGTTGCAATTGGCACCAGCAAGCCTTGGTTGTCACCCACTGACATTTTGTTCAGCCCTGAAAATGAAAACAGTTGCCTGCAATGTTTCAAGCCGTGAGAGTCACTGAGGACTCACAGATGGGAAAGAGAAAGATAAGGCAAAGTATCAAGTTCATCATGATTTAGGATCTCAAGGCCACCACAGCCAAAAGGGTTGTTCTTGAGAGGTGGCAGCAAACAGGAGCAGAGTCACAAGGGATGTCTGCAGCCACATGGGGTGAGCACCCACCAGGGAGGAGCAGCACCTGCCCCATCTGCACCCCTGAACCTCACTGGCATGGAGGACCTGTCCATACTCCCCGTCAGTACGAGGTGCTCACCATGGGAGTCACAGTGAAATGCTTTGATGAGTCCGTGCCTGCAGTAAAGCTTGACTGCTCTCCTTTGCTCCCCCAGGCTTGGCTGAGGAAGGGTGGTGCTGGGAGCTGTACCCTCAGGCTTACTCTTGGTGGTTGTTGGGTCCTTTACATTGTGCAGTGGAGAGATTGAAGCTTGGGAGTCTCCTGGGGGTCCCCAAGAGGAGGGCAGGCACCTTTGCCCAGCTGCTCAAGTCTGGGCCATTCCCACTTTCCTCTCCTTGTGTCCACCCTGCCTGGACAGATCAGAAAACCACCATTGCTGTCTGTGCCAGCTGCTGCATCCAGTGACAAGGGAAACTGGGTGACAATTCCAACTGCAGAAACCACAAACTGGTGTGGGCACTAAGGGGAGATAGCTTGTCAAGGGCAAACCTCCATCAGAGAGCAGCAGGGAGCTGACACAGGACTGGGGAAGGGGTTTGATCTTTTCCTCTCATGCAGGGAACACGGGGTGCTATTGGTTCTGCCTCTCCCCTTGTCTCCAAAGTATCACTCCAGGAGTGACAGAGTTAACAAATACAGTGGAGGAGACAGCTCTGTAAGCTGAGCTACGTGGTCACATGCACAGGTTTTATTTTTAACATCCCAAAACTACTTGATGTTTCTGCCTGGGCTTGCTCCGTGTCCTTCTGTTCTCTTCTCTTTCTTTGTGTGCAGTTCTCCCTCACCCACCTCACTTCAGCCCAGCTGAGCACAACCAGGAGAGAAGTGTTTGGTACGTGCACAGGGACTCTATGATCAAGGTAAGGCTTTGTAAATAGAGTTGGAGGGTTTTTTGGACAAACCTTGATGGAATGAAATGGTTACTATAGCAAGCTATGAAAATCAAGACATCTTCAAAACAGCCTTAGTAATTAAGATGAAATAGAATAATCATGAGATGTCTTAAATGACACTCTAAAACAGAGGCAGCTGGTAACTGTGAGCACTTCTGTGACATACTACTCTAAAAAAAACCCTCCATAATATATTCAGTGAATTAGCTGTAGTTTGCTGCACTCTATGCAGGATTTAAAAAAACCTAAAATGCTGATTGTAAGATGGGAGCTTCAGCAGCAGATCAGATGATAAATCAAAAATTCAATTTCTGTTATTTTCAGGAAACTCAGAGAATACAAGAATATACAGTACGGGTCAGAGGAAAGGCAAGAGCAATCTCATGGCAAAAGTGCTTATACTTAAAATTAAATGAGTTTTGTAGATTGAGACTGCAAACTTTATGTTGGAAATCTAGACTGAATGAATGATGGAGTAAGAATTGCAAGAGTTAAAGGTACTACTGTACCATTTAGTCTTGTGACTGCTTAGCAATTTTTATTCATTAATCTCTTTTATTTTTATTTTATGACTTAGATCTTAACCAGTAGCTCTGAGTTTCTTTATACTGGGCACCTTTCAGAAAAGTATGTTAATGAGATTGTTACCAGAGCATAAAATAGAACCCGAGCCCAAAGAGAAAAAAAACATGGTTTGGACCATTACCCTCCTTTTTTTTTTTCCTTAAACTGCAACCAAACTGGACCTATTCTTTTAAAGCACTTGTTGAACTCAAACCAAAACCAAACCCATTTCCTAGTTACCAATGCAAAGTGAAATTTTGCTTGACTGTGTCTACCAAGGACAGCACAGGGATCCCTGACAGGTCTGAGGAGCAGCAGAGCAGCTCCATGTCACAGCCTGCTGATCTGCCTGTCCCCCACAGGACTCCCCAGCAAGCCCAGCACATGATGCTGATGCTGAGCTTTCCTGCACTATGCCACCAGCCCAGGGAACCATTTCAGCACCTGGAATTTTGGGTGGGATTCTCTCAGATGAGCTATGGCTACATTGCACCAGGTAGGGAGGAGCAAGAAACATTGCTGATCCAGGTGTTTTAGTGGGGAGTGCAGTGCAGAGTTCCAACCAGCAATGCCCTGTGTTACCTGTGCCTCACTGCTCTGAAGTCTCCCTGCTCCTCCTGTAACAGCTTTAGTGCATTTCACCAGACAGAAATTGCACAAGCAAATTTTGGTGCCAGTTTACTGCCTGTGTGCAGCACAGATTTTCCAGGCAAGGGGGAGGCCTGATGGTGCAGCAGCTTCTCTTGATCTCCATGGTCCTGCATGTGAGGTGTAGGGAGCTGAGGAGAAGCTGATGTGCTGTTCTGAGAACCTGAGCAACAGGCATGCTCTGGAAGAAAGACAAGGAACGTGGATTGAAGTCCTTGCCCAACTGCTGCACTATACTTATTTTTTCAATATAAAGCAATTCCAACCTGTTCAGCAGCTCTGAAACAGTGTTTATTGCCATGAAACACCACAGCCTCACCCAGATCATCCCCAGGCAGGAAATACAGGCAGTAGCTCCCTAATTGTCACAGCTTCATCCTTCCATTGTTGGGCTTATCCAACAAGTCAGTTGTTTCACAGAAAATCTTACTCCTCCTCATGTCTTATGCTAAGGACTTAAAGTTCACCAGCATTGCTCTGGAATCAAAGTGCCCCTGTAAAATCCAAATAAACTTGTTCAAGGTCACCTCAAAAGCAGGTCTTGTTTATGCTCACTATTAGTGTTATTGATGAAGATTTCATCTGCACCTTTAATTCTCCCTTTCCACCTGCCCTGAGCCGTACCATACCCAGCCTGCCTCATTTAAAGCTTGGCTGGCAGTGAGTATTGTACAAGGTCAGTCTGAAATGGCAACTGCAGAGCAGGAGTGCCATCAAGGACAGTGACCCACTGTGCTGAGTGCCAAGGGGGTCACCCAAGCTGTAGCTGACCCTGCTGTGGGTGTTGAGGTGTGGAGTTCGACTTATTTAGAGGTCCCCATGACTCCAGGTGGCATTCTTGGATTTGCTTTTTATTTTGTGTCTAAGGAGAGGACTTAAGAAAACTTGGGCTCCTAGGATTCATGTACAAATGCAATGCACTATGGTTTCCAATGGCATAGTGATTTTGTCCTCACCTCTAAGAAATAAAAATATCTATTTAGCAAAAGGAGACCCAAGCCTGATTTCTTGACAAGGTTGTTAAGCAAGTAGTGATTGAGGAAGAGCAGTGCATGAAAGGAAAAGAAAATCACTAGTTAAAGAAGACTTACTTGGTGTCCTAGAAAATGTGATTCTATAGCTGGCTCTGCCAAAATTTTTGTGCAGGAGGCATGCAACTGCAAGTGAAACATAAAAACCTGAGCATCTCTATGCTTGGCATTTTTGCTTGGCATTTACATATTTGTGTGAAATACTATATTTAATTCTATATATTTTTATCTTTCTAAACTTTATTTCTACATCTGCCAAATAGAAGCAATAGTATTTTTCAACCTCAAGTGCTTCTCTAGTATTGCAAAGATAAATTCATTATTGTGAATACGATCAGATCTAAGATAGTAAATATACTGACATGAAAATTCTTATATGGTAAGACAATTCCCCTCAAGATTTCAGTATAATAAAGATGAGATAAATGCTATATACTGGGTAACAAGAGTTAAAAGAAATAGAGAACATTGCCCATCTGCCCCATACACTTCACCAAAAGTATTCACATTCCTTCTGTTGAAACATTATATATAACTTCAGCATTCTTGGCTCCAGCATTTGGATGTGAACTTTTGTGAGATTTTTTTAGGAGCTTGTTATCATGTTGTAAAATTTAGAAATTTTGCAATCTCATCTCAGAGGCACTCTTTAGGGTCATTATCTGGGTTTCTGGTGGCCCTTTTGGATATTTCTTCAAACTGGGAGGTATCCCTTGATTCTGTGCAAAGAGCTCAGGTACAATGTATGACCTTAGTATGTCAAATGGTCAATCACATGCCAAATGAGAAAATACTTGTATTATTTTGGCTCATTGACTACAAATTAATTAAATATATGTCTTCTGAAAATAAATTTTAATTGGTTTATAAACTGTAAATTTTTATCACTGAACAGGCCCACTCCAGACACAGACATAGCTGCAGTTAAAATAGCAGCTGTATATTTTTAAACCTTACTTGATTTGCTGTCATTATGGTCTAAAAATATTTACCAAAGTGGACAGACTATGGACTGTAATGTTCATTCTTTCCTTACACAGTAGCTTGAACATCATTGAAGTAATAATTTCTGGTTTGTTTGGATTTTTTGTTTCCTAACCCAGACCTGGAGAAATTTTGCAAGTTGCAAGGAATCAAGTGTACAAGTTTAGAGAAATGTTTTGTCACCTGACTTATCTGTGTGTCACCTGCCTCTGGATGTTACGTATCAAACCTACTGAGGCAAAAATTATAAACTTTCTGCTGAGTGTTTTGAGTTTGCAGTTGGTGTACTTGCAATAATACCATCAACTAAACCACAGCCAACTAAATTATCAATTAAAATACAGAGCTCCTAATTACTGGCATGTCAGAATAGAAGAAGCATTCAAACCCTGATAAATATCAGAAAGAAACACTCTGTCCCTTCTTCCTGTCCTCTATGTTCGCAGATTTGACAATGAGAAGAGAGGAATAGATATCTTTTGTCTGAAAAGAACAGCATATACAAGTTAGAGATGAGGTAAACTAAACTAAAAAAAATGCCTGAATAATGAGGAAGACTGATTCTGCATCTGAATGCTGTGATAGGGTCACTTTTCATAAATAAAGCATGTATTTTCTTTCTCTTCACATGATTTGGACAGGGTTTATTTCAGCATACAGCAATGTGAAAGCAAGCTTCTCTGCCATCAGTCCTTTCTGTGTTTTGGAGAACAAGAAGGCCTATGCCTCAAATGTAGGGGTTTTTTTTAATCAACTATTTCTCCCCAAGAGTTACTTTTGCAGTGGAAAGTATTGTTCACACAGTCATGTTTTTATTGCAGTGTAATGTACCCAGCCTTTCCTCTGACCTTATGCAAGTCATGGCTGGGACTATTTTTAGAGATTATATTTGCAGCAAAATGCTACAAGAATGAGAGCAGCAAGGATGCCACCAGTGTGAAATAAATCCGTCTGTATCTCCTGCTTCTCTGAATCGCATAAATTAGATGTAACTAAGCAGCCTAAAGCAGGACAGGTGCCACCCCAAACCACAGGTATTTAAGGGCTTGGTGTGGTTGAGGTCACCCTGGCTAGCACCCTGATGTCACCTCTGTGCAGAAGCCAGCATTTCCTAAGGCAAGGCAGGGATGTTATAATGGGAAGTCACAATGTTTTATTTTCTGCATTGCTATCTTGAGCTCTTTCCTTGCAAAGGTGATGGTACTTTATACTTGAGAGTTCAAGTTTGTCTCTGAGTAAAGGGACCATCAAGGGTGTGTGTTCCTTTACTCTGCAGGGCCAAGAGGGAATGGGGTTGATTCATTAGGAGGGTAAGCAGGTATTGATCAGCACTGGAAATTGCAAAAGATGGAACTAAGTTGTGTTGAGCAATTAATGCACACCTAATTTTCAAATATGAGTGTTGGTATTTAGTGCAGAGACCCACAAGCATTGCCTTTCCCAGATGTCTTTCCTTCTCCAGTATTGTTCATGATTTCCATGCCAGGGTGTAAAGGTCTGAAAGATATGAAGTTAAGAGAACACCTTCAAGAAAGAGAGGAAGTTCTTCATGTAGAATCTCTTCCCCAAGCCTGAACCCACTTCCTCTGCAGCTCACCTCTCCCCACAGCTAGGTCGCTTAACCCTGGGTTTGCAAAAGAAAACACATCTAGGTAAACACTACTTTTCTTGAACTTGTTTTCTTTACCCTAAGAAAAATAATACAAAGTCTAAATTATTTTACTACCAATTCCTGTCTTTTCTCAGAGCCTAGTGAGAGTCTACTGGGCCTGTGGTAGTTCTTACTGCATGAAATGGCAGGGGAGGAGGAAGATTTGTCAAATTTTTTTCCTATTTTCACATAAAAAAGAAAAGCACCCTGGGTCCTGTTTGAAAACAAAACTCAAGTTCCTCCTTATTGTTAGCTTCTTTCTTTCCACAAAGATTCACAGTGATTCCAGACCAAGGCTGGAATGCACTAAGCTCCTATAGTAAGGAGCAGGAAGTGAAAAGCTGGGATGTTTCTACTTGCAGCAGGTCTTCTATGGGCCAAGTTACTGATAGCAGTTGAAGGTATCCAGGGAAGTAGTGACTGAGCAGCCTCTAGTTCTGTAAGCCAACAATTGGAGTTTGAGGGTAAATCAGGAAAGCAGAGAAAGAAGGCCAAGGAAACTAGCTCTTACCCAGGCTGTTTTCCACACTGGAATAATCCTGAAGATAATCCTCACTCTTGACCTTGGTGATGTAGAGCAAAGGGAGGTTCACTGTGCAACATTCATGTCTTTGTGGGGAGATGAGAAGAGGCCTAGGCCAAATCTAGAGAAGAAAAAGGAATGTCATTTTTCCTGCTCAGTGTTGAGGAAGTGGGATGCTCCTTCACTGTGCCCCTAGCAGTCTTGATTTCAGCAGCCTGGTGAAATGCTGGGACAGAAAACAGCTCATACTCTGGCTGCCTGAGCTAAGGAGTAAAGATCTTGTGTGCGTCTGTGCTCTACCAGGCCAGGCTGTACCCTGGGGCTCAGAGGTGATACGTGGCTGCATGGAGCTGGCAGTCACTTTCTCACCGCCTCATCCCCACCAGAAGTGCATGTTCACACCTCATGTGTGGAAGCCAGCTATGGGCATGGAGGGTCTGTGGCTCTCCTCATTCCTTCAGACAATAACTCTTGCCTCTTTGTCTTTGCCACTCACAGCACCGGGCCCAGAAAGCTCCCCCTGGGCAACACAGGCACTGTGAGCGATGTTTCAGCCGGCACTGCCGCGCACCCATTGAGATCTCCGTGTCCTGCATGGTGATCAGCTGCCACCTCCACTGCGGGGCCACCTTCCACATGTGCAAGGAGGAGGAGCACAAATTGCTCTGTCCCTTGGAGCAGGTGTCCTGCCTCAATTCAGCCTATGGCTGCCCTTTCTCCATGGCCCGCTTCAAGCTGGGGAAGCACCTCCAGGTCTGCCCAGCCAGCGTTGTCTGCTGCTCGATGGAGTGGAACCGCTGGCCAAACGTGGATTCAGACACAACGCTGCACAAGAATATCATGAAAGAGACCTTGACTGAAGAGTGTCTGGACACAGCTTTGGCACTCAGAGACCAAAAGATACTTTTCAGGGCTTTGAAAGTAGCTGAATTATTTCCAGAGTGGAGGAAAAAGGATGAACTGGAAGAATTAATGGATCAGGCCATGGGTGGGGAAGCAGGTGCTGTGGGAAGAGCTGCCTGTGGTTCCCAAGAGGGCAATGACCAGTGTGAGCTTAGCCAACGTGAGCGGGAAGATTTGGCAAAGGACAAAGAGGGAATGGATCTGGGGAGTTACAAAACATGGGAGAACATTTTCAGCAAAGAGCTTCTGGCTTGCCAGGTAACAGGCTCAGCAACCAGCACAGGACAAAAGACGGAGGAGGCTTCCAAAAAGACAGCAGCAGCTTCTCATGCTGCCAGCTCCACAGAGAAGGCAAAGGAAGGACCTGATGGTGCAGAAGCAGGAAAGGGCCAAAAGTCTGAACAAGTAACACCAAGTAGAGAACTGAATGGACTGGCTCCCTGGCAAGAAGGGGTCCTGGAGAGGCTGAAGAAGGAAGTCGGTGTGGCGGATTACAACATGTATCTGGTCCATCACGGGGGAATGCTCATCCGCTTTGGCCAGATGGCTGCTTGCACTCCCAGAGAAAAAGATTTTGTCTATGGGAACTTGGAAGCCCAGGAGGTGAAGACGGTCTACACCTTCAAAGTGCCAGTGAGTTACTGCGGCAAAAGAGCACGACTAGGAGATGCACTGGGCCACAAGATGCCAACTTCAGACAAGTCAGTGGATACCTCAGAACTGGGAATAACCATAGAAGATCTACCTAAGACAAATATAGTTGAAGCCACACTGCTGTGTGCTCTGGAGAAAGAGCTGAAAGGCCATGAGATCTCTGAAGCAAGAGGTATCGATGGACTCTTTGTGGATTTTGCGACACAGACATACAGCTTTCCTTTGGAGCCCTTCTCCTCCAGCGCAGTTCTAGCAGATATTCTGGATGAAAACAGCCCACCAGAGCTGCACATGGAGCTCTACACTGAATGTGTAACCAGAAGACACAACAAAAGCAGTTCAGCTTTCACGTTCACTTGCAGTCATTTCTTTAGGAGGGATGAGTTCCCATTCCACTTCAAGAATGTGCATGCTGATATCCAGTCATGCCTGGACGGATGGTTTCAGCACCGCTGCCCACTGGCCTACTTGGGATGTCCTTTTGTCCAAAATCACTTCCGCCCCGAGGGACTTAAGGCCAAGGTTATTTACAGCAAGCCTCTCAAGACATTTGCTATTAAGCCAGAGGTGGACACCCTTCTTGCTGAACCGGGCAAGTGTAACTTCATAGTGGATAGTCGAGGGAGAAGCAAGGACTTGCTGAGCAGCCTCCCAGTGGAAGTGCTCAAGTACATTGCAGGATTCCTGGACAGCTTCAGTTTATCTCAGCTATCACAAGTGTCAGTGCTCATGAGGGACATCTGTGCCACTCTTCTTCAAGAGAGGGGAATGGTCCTGCTGGTCTGGGAGAAAAAAAGATATTCCCACGGTGGTGCTTCTTGGAGAGCTCGCAAAAAGGCAAGTGACTGTGACACTGGGAAAAAGAGTCATGAGTTCGCTCCAGATAAAACATGGGAATGACAAGAAAAGCTGCATCTAAACATGCAGATGTGGGGAAGGTTCATAAGGTTGTGAATTTGCACAGGGGTTTGTTGTCAAGGCCCAGGGCTGTAGGGTGCAGTACATCTAACAAAAGGATGAAGGTGTAACTAGACTTTTTCTGAAAGTCCCCACCCAAGCTCATCTTGGGTAACCCCTTTGCATGTTCACCATTTCTAGGCACTGAGAACTAAGAATTCCTGATATTTAAGTACTACCATCCCCATTAAAAATGGCAGGTGATAACTAAAGCAGCAAAACCAGCAAGTACGAGGTACATAACCATACAGACCCCATTTTCACTTGCTATGCCAGCTCTGCACCATCAGACGTTCATTGCAGTGTCCAGAGTGGGTAATGCACACCCATTGTAAGCATAGACAGGCATTTAAAATCCTCATTTTGTCTCCCTAATTCCTGTCCCCTCTCTTGCATTAGGTCTGGCAGTTCAGCAGCCTGTTCTCCAGAGTTCACAACTGGCAGCGTAGCGATGTCCCGAGCATGTCGGAGCACCTGAGGAATTGTCCCTTCTACCAGGCGGAGCACAGGACAGACCCCGTGCTGCTGACGGGCATGAGCGAGTCTCGGGAGCAGACTCGAAAGACTTTGGTCTCTACTTTCAAGCACAGAGTCTGAACAACTTGCTTCCCCTCTGCCATGCTCCCTTCAGGGCTCTGAGATGAAGATTTGGGGATTCAGGTGTAGAGACTGTTGCTTCCAGCTCTCCTTTGGACGTACAAAATTGGTTTCTCCCTAGCTGCATTTGAAACCTCTGCATTTTTTTTCCCTACATTAATTTGTTAAAGCTTCAAACACTGCCTACTAACTTCACATGCTTTCTGTTTTCTGTTCCTGGTTTAATACAGCATCCTGAAGAAAGCAATGAGGATCTTGTTTGAAAACAGCATTTTTACATCCTTGAAGGTAGGCTGCTGCTCCTTTACCATGTGCCTGAGATAAGCAAGAGCAGTTAATGTACTTAGCTCAAATAAATCTGAAACACCTTAGTTTTGTCTGGAAAGCCAAGTTCTTGGAGCACAAGTAGATGCCCTCCTGGCTGGCAGACCTAGGGACTGCTAACCTGCTCTGAGACATGGGCAGAAGAAAAGGACACCTCAGAATTACATTAATTAATTAGAACTCCAGTGAGAACTTGGGAATTCACTGCACAGCCACAGACCATCATTTAGGACCCTGACTAAGGCAAGCACACCTAGCTGAGTGCAAGCCTAAAGCTGAGCTCATGGGAGCATTCAAACCAAACCAAAGCAAGCAAACTTGTTCTTTGTTAGAAGTAACCAAGTGGCAAATAATTTCGGAGACTCAATTGATTTTTTATATTTTCAGGTAACAACTTTCTGTGTTTTATCTAAAAATTCATTAAAGCCATTAAAGAATATTTTAAGTCATTTTCAGAACACCTTACCAACTCAGTTTTGCAGTTGTAAATTGCAAATTCTAATTGTAAGCAACTGAAAACAGGATGTCAAAGAAATAATATTCTTTCCCATAAAAGAAAAGTAATTCAGTAACCCATTCAGTAACTGTATGGATAACGTTTGCTTCAGTTGAATGGTCTGGAGCATAGAATCTTTTTTTACAGAGCAGAAGAGTGATTAGAATTTGGTTTATCTTCTAATAAATACGCTAGCTTAAACCAGAATGGGCTTGTTGAGGCAACAGATGAGAGAAAACAGGCATGTTACCAGCAGTTACACTGCTTGAAACCATTCCAGTGGTGCTAGTCAGAAATGCCATGGATGTGATGGTGGGTGAGATTCCTCTGAAACAGCCATAAATTTATTTGTCATTTTAGGACAGCCTCCAGCCACGGCACAGCCACAGGCCACTGACTCACCCTCTTTCTTTTTTAAGTTCATAGCCAGAAGTGTGAGCTCAGGAATGAGGTCTGGCTTTCATCTCTCTGTCTCAGACAGGAGAACCTTGCTGGGAGCTGGGATGTTTGCTGGCCTGGACCACTGCTCCTCTCACCTGGGCTGGCCAGGTGCAAGCTGGCTCAGGCAGATGGATGGAAATGTGCTGCCCTTGCCATCCATGACCTGGTGCAGATGTGGGATGAGGTGGCCATGCAAGAAGGAGCCCTCTCTTACCCAGAGAGGTTTCTGATGCACCTGAGCTGAGTGCTTGGTAACCAAAGGCATGAATTGCATGGTGGCCCAAACCACCCTGAGTGCAGCTCAGCCTTGCCTACACTTGCAGCTTAAGTGCTCCCTGTGAGATTTTTAACCATGTGAGAATGTTTTCCATCTCCAGACACACACCCTCAGGACCATACAGTCTGAGCTGTGAGGACAGTGGAATGGTCCCAGGAGCAGGAAAAGCAACAGTTCTTTTTCTTTTTCTTTTTTTTTTTCTTTTTCTTTTTCTTTTTCTCTTTTTCTTTTTCTTTTTTTTTTTTTTATGCTACTCTATTTTCTGCCCCTAGAGATCCTTTCTGGGAAGTCTCATAATGCTTTAGACATGAAAATAAACTTCTCTGCACAGGTATCCTGCAGAAAACACAAGTAGCATCCCAGGTTTATGAAGAGGAAATGGAAGGAAATGAGCACAGGGAACCTAAGCTGGGCCAGGAGCATTTAGAACCACTCAAATCCTTCATCCTGAGGCTTAAGCCACTGCACAAAAACAAACTGTCCATCCATTAAAGCTGCTTACAAAAACTCACCTGCCCTTAAAACATTCCATAACATGAGCTGCCCAATATTATCTCCTTGTTTTACATAGCAAAGTTGACAGATATTAAAACATACAGCCAGAATTCCTAGACTACTAGGTCTCTAGAAATACCTAAGAGACCTAGAATTCCCAG
Source organism: Melozone crissalis (assembly GCF_028551555.1). Classification (NCBI taxonomy): domain Eukaryota; kingdom Metazoa; phylum Chordata; class Aves; order Passeriformes; family Passerellidae; genus Melozone; species Melozone crissalis. Next base: position 13,371,843 of record NW_026535786.1, on the reverse strand, counting down.
GTCTCTTCGTCAGGAACTCATTCTTCACTTATCATGTATCTGATTTTGAAAGATGCTGAGCACCCAACTGTTGCTGCAGACCACAATATCTGCAAATGCATGTCCAAAACTTGGGTGCCAGAATCTATGCTGGGTGCTTGAAAATGGAGCCACTTACTTTTATGGACAATTTGGGGAGGTGGAAGAAAGGTTGCTTAAATAATATGGTCTCAGAGTAAGCCAGTGTTGAAGGCTGGCAGGAGACCATGAAAAATTTCAGCCTGTGAACAATCTCTCACATGATCAGCCACTTTAGCTGCTGCAAAGTGCTGTGGCTGTCCTGAAATTTTGGCCTATGTTAGGTGTGAATTTGGCTCATTTTACCTTTAGTGACAGTGTCACCAGCACCGCTGCCATTCTGCTCCTGGCTGCCTTCTGTCAGTTCAGGGGATTTTGTTCTTGTCACTCCCTGCTCCTGGAGATGGCAAACTTCAGTTCCAGCCTTATTAAAATGGATCCTGCTTATTCCCTCCACAGAGGGTGCATGAGTCAGCCTTCAGGGGAATGCAACCTTTGGAAATGCAATGGTTGAGGTCAGAGTTAGGAATATTGCAACCTCCACCTCATGGGATCCGTCAGGGTGTGCACAGAACATCCAGGAGACTGGATCATTTCCCTTCTGGCTCATTTCCCTTCTTCCCTACAGGGCATGCTGGAGAGACACAGAGTACTCATTCATAGAGAGACATATTTGCTCCTGTGAATATATAGGTGTATTTCTGAAAAACTGTAAATTTGATTAAGTAACCTTCAGCATATCCAGTCAAAGCTGAAAATCCACAGCCAAAATCTTCAGGTTAGTCTGGTCAACCTGATCTGGGAGAGGCAAAACTGTACAGGGAAGGAGACATCACCCTTGCATTTCTGCACACCCACCTGGCCAATGTCAGCAGGGAGCTGCTTCTCACTTCATCCCAGCCTTGCCAGGGGTGGAGAGCTGTGGGCTGGTGTCAGATGCAGTTTTATTCATCTCAGGGTCATGCCAAGCCAGCTCAGTGTTGGTGGTCCTGCCATTAGCAGAGTCAGCAGAAGATTTAGGAGCTGGAAGGAACTGAATTTTCCTGCACTGTGTGTCTTGGTGAGCACAATGCTGGCTTATTTAAAAGGTGAGAGGCTTCAGTTTGGGTTCAGCAAGTCCTTAGCTCCTGGTCTGAGTTTGTAATTTGGCAAAGAAAACTTTGGTTAAATCTCAGCTTGAGTAATTTGATTAGGAGAAACTGAGCATGTGGTGTCTTTCAAAATAGTCTATTGTTTTGGCAGGGTCTGAACTGGAAAAGGGGATCCAATTCCAGCAGAGCATTGAGGTTGCTCTCAGTCCAGCCCCCACACTCTGGATCTTCATGACTTTGATCTTGTTTGTGCTGTCCACAAGTCCTGTGAAGTGCAAGAGCAATACTCCACACACTCCATCCAGGCTGATGTGTCTTGCAGTGTTTCCTCTCACTGGAAAATTGGAAGTGAAATGAAGGCATCGTGGAAATCAGAAAGGTCAGAGCAGGGCAAAAACCTCATGACAAGAGAAGACAGGAACCAGAAAAGGTACTGGGTTTGGATAGAGAGAGCTGCCTCTTTGTAGGTGGTGTGAGGAGAGGCAAGAGGAGACAGCTGAAAGGGCTCAGGAATGAAAGGAGTTGGGGTGTGCTGCCAAAACCAGAGGTTTTCTGGACAGAAGCATTTCCTTGAGAAAGACTCTGGAAGTTCCCAGCTGGTGCAATACAGTGACATGGGGCAGAAGATCATTTTTAAGGGGTGAAAGGGCAAGTGACCTGCTGACATGTATCCTAAGTCTGGGCTGAGGGAAGGAATTTTCTGATGGACCTCCAACTCCCAAAACTGAGAGAGTACAGATAAGGTGAAGTTTATCTGAACAGTGCCTGTTATTTTGGGAAACTCTGTAACTCCTTGTTGCATTCTTAGGAATAAAAATTATTATGGTATAAAAAAATCCATTCAAATTCAGGTCTTAGTTTGTTTTCTTGACTTCATCACATAAATGTGTGTTTTGCCTTCAAATGAGGTGTGGCAGTTCCTGTAGTCTCATATTCATTATGCTCCTGTCCTCTGCTCTGCTCTTCACTATCATTTTCTTGGTTGAAGACTTTTATTTATATATGTTTTATATTTATTTAATTTTAACAAATATTTTTACGTTTGACCTCATCTTCTTTGCACAGCCACTTTCTCCTTCCTGGTTCAGTTATTTACTTAAATGAAAAACTATATCTTCTTTTAATTTCCATTTTCCAGATTGATGCTACATTATATCTACAAACATATGAAGAAAATTTTTCTCCTTACCCTTCACCTTGTGGCTGTTCATCCAGGTAGCTACAGAGCGGCTTTTTCTTCTTTGCTTTGCATGTTCCAGAGACACTGCACATCTCTGTCAGAAATTCTGAGCATCTTTCTCATACAGTTTCCTTACCACTGCATTCCACACTAAAGAGTCTCAAATTCCTTGGGGTTTAATTTTTTTTGAAACAAAACGTGCATAAGCAGTGCAGTCTTATTCTTATTTATCTTCCCACTGAATTTATATGTAAGGAAATTATGATCACACACTCCAAATTTATTTTTGATGGCCACCTGCTCTATGACTTAATTGCTATTTACAGCTAACAAATCTTTTGTGAGTTCAGTGATGGTTTGGTGAAGGAATTTGTCATGTCATGCTGAGAATCACAGGCCTGAGGCCCATAATGATGATGAGAGATGATTCACTGGTCCATAACTCTGAAGTTGTTTTCCCCATGTCAGCAGAGCCCTTACTGGGATTTATCTCTTTTAATATTTGCTCTCTCCTTACATATCCAGGTATGAACTCGAGCAGTTCATGGCTGACACTGAGCTGCATCACAGAAAAGCCTCTTTTATCTTTCTGAGTTCCATCTAAACAACCTGTATCATACCTGTGGTATTAATGAACTGGTTTTGTTTTCCTTTCTACCAGCCCTGAACAGCAGAATTTTTAACACCCAGGATGACTGTTAAGCTACCACGTTGCTGGTACTTGCCTGGTACCTAGTTTACACCCTATATTGTTTCCTACCAGTATCTAGAAGGTGGTTACAAAGACAATGGAGCCTAGGTCTTCTCTATAATAGCAGGTGATGTATCAAGGGACAGTGGCAACAAAATGAAACTTTGCAGGTTGAGGCTGAACCTCAGGAACGACTTTTTTACCAGGAGGGCAAAAAAGCAGCATTGGAACAGGTCCCCAGAAAGGTGGCAGTATCTCCATTCTTGGAGGGTTTCCAGATTTGGTTGGACAAAATTATGGAGCCATGAGTGAGTCAGAGGTTAGACCAGAGACCCCTGGAGGTCTCCTCCCAGCATCACTTCTCTGATCCCACAGCAATGCTTGAGATTCCCTCAGTGCCACCCTGGCTCACCTGCTTCCCTTGGCTGAACTAGATGGTCCTCTGGCTGCTGCTTTTGTCTGCTGCTGCTTCTCTCATCACAAGGAGTGTATTCTTTCCCCTTGATGTCTAGGCCTCTGCTCATTGATACCTCTTATCTGTCATCACATAGTGATTTTACAGGTTTTCATCTCCCTGAGTAGGAAAACAGATCCCCAGCACTCTCCCAGCAGCTGCAGCACCACTGAATGGCTCCCTTGAACTCGATGCCTTCGTGGTAAAGCTGTGCTTTGTTGGAACGTGTGGGTGCCCCTCTGAGAGCATGGATAATGCTGGACAATAACCTGTAGGGCCAGGGGAGCACAGGTGAGTGCATCTCAGACTGGCAGGGACTCACAGGGTCCCTGCTAGGTGTGTGTGTGATCTTACCCTGGAGAGGCAGAGGGAGCACCAGGCAGAGCAGCTGCCCACGTCTGACAGCTCATGGCTCCTAAGCACAGCTTCTGCAGGGAGTTCATATTCCTTGTGAGGCTTTTCCAAGCAGGACTGAACTGGTGGGTGAGGATGGGACTGGGATGCAGAGGGTAAGGCTGTATCCAGACCTCTGAGCTGTGTCTGGTGCTTATCATGGTTTCCTGCAGGTGTGTATCCATGATTTCAGCTGACCACAGCGAGGGTGAGCTCTGTTACTGTGAGGAGAGGAAACAGACCAGCAGAGAAGCAGCCAACTTCTCCCCATGTGTTTGAAAGACAGAGAAAAGGCAGCAGTTAAACACCCTCAGAGCTCATCCATTTCCTTTCTCACAGCTTGTTTTATCCCCAGTGATGTTTCTTCCTGCAAAGCCAGGGCTGAATTGGCAGCTGCTGGTGGCACTACACTCCCACTGGGCTAAAGGGGAGCTGGAGCTGCCACTGCAGACCAACCATCTTCTCTCCAGCTGAAGAAGGTTTTGCAGGGAAGAAAAAGAAAAAGAAAAAGAAAAAGAAAAAGAAAAAGAAAAAGAAAAAGAAAAAGAAAAAGAAAAAGAAAAAGAAAAAGAAAAAGAAAAAGAAAAAGAAACCCGCTCCGGCCTTCAAGTATTTCACAAAGATAAAGTAGTCAAAAAAGCAAATATGCAGAGAGGTGACTGCTTTTAAACACTGCAGTCTGGGAAGAGTTCCTCAAGCCCAGTGGTTGGGCCTCATTTCCCTGCTGCCTCCAGGCTCCCAAGCTTGGTGCAGGAAGAGTTAATGGGTTTAAATGTAGGGAGTTTTTTTCCCTGTAGCTTTGTCAGAGTGAAAGTGAAACAGCTCTGGTAGCCAGTGTGGGGCTTCTCCTGCACCCCCCACCCCTGTAGTGAAGGTCACCCAGTGAAAACAGGGTCCTTCCAAAGGTGAATGCTCTTCCAGAGGGGAAAATGGTGCAGGGTGAGAGGGATCCACTGACAGTCAGTATCCATCCCCCACGCAGATTCCCTGCTGTGTATGGACTAGGATGGGGAGGAGGTGGACCCTGAGATCCCCACACACAGCTTTCAGCAGGCTGGTGAGGGCCCTGCCTTCCATCCTGGCTCATGGTCACTCTGTGGCTCTCCAGCAGGGTCAGCACTGCCCTGCTGCTCAGAAAAACCCCCTGCAGCAGCCAAGGAGGCAACAGTGCTGACTACAGGGGACCAGGTGGCCAAAAGTCCATGTGGCTGTATCAAAGCTGCTAGGAAGTGAGGACCCATCCCTTGGCTGCAAGGACTGAGCCTGGGAGACAAGAGATGCAGCCCTTTTTTGTGTGTCCACCCCGCAGCACCAGGCCCAGCAATCACCCAGCTGTGTTTGGCCAGTGAGGATGGGAAGTGCCTGGGGGCAATCAGAGTCCCCTGTCCTCAGGCACTGACACTGCCCTGCTCCCTCCTACCACTGCTCCCAACACCCATAGTCACAGCTGCTCAACTTCTTTCCCTTGTCACAGACTTTTGTACTGTGCTATCAATAAATCAATTCCCTGTTTACCTTCTCCAGAACTTCCTAGAGTTCATGTCATCCCAGCAGTGGCATCATTTGAGAGAGAGGTGGAAACTAGTCTGACCTGCCCCAAAACAGAAATTCCTCTCCCAAACACACATTTCTCCAGGCACTGGCAAAGCTGAGATGGCCCCTCCAGCATCACTCCTGCCCCAGCAGCAGTTCAGTCCCAACACAGGCACAGCCACCTAGAGCTGCCCTGGCAGAGCCCAGCTCTGGGAGTGCCCATCTCACCAAGGCACCAGGTAGGTGTCAGGGGCAGAGAGACAAGTCCTTCATCCTGCCCAGACCCCCTCACACCTCATCTACCCAGCTTGGGGATCAAAGCCTCTGAGTCACTCCACATCTTCCTGGCTCCCCATGCTGTCTTTCTGGTATGCTGTCACACCCATTCTCTCTGCCCTCCTCTACCCTTTCACTTCTTCAACTTTTATTTGACTCCCTGAGGTTCTGAGGGAGCAAACAGCTCATTTCCTTCAGGGGAAAAGAGATTTTATGACTGAAGGTGAAGCAACAGAACAAAAGTCTGTAGCAAGTGCACAGGCACAAGAAAGCAGCCATGGCCCAAGGAGTTGGGCACACATCTGGACCCAAAGTTGAGCTGGAGGCTGAAGCTACTGGACAGCTCTAGCAAAAAATGCTTCCCCCTGTTGGAGCTGCTGGGATTCACACTCTCCTTGCTGATGTCACATTGCTTCTGTGTCACATCGCTCCTGCGTCTCCCTGTGACTCAGCAGGGAACAGCAAGCCATACCTGCAGTTTAACGAGTTATGACACATCAGTGCAGCCAGCACACCCGGTCCTGGGTCTGTGTGCCCTTGGCTCACCTGTTTCCTGTCACTTGTGTGACAAGAGCAGCACACGGTCAGCTGCTGGGTTGTTCAGCCGGGACAACTCATTGGGTACTCTGCTGGTCCAGACAACACAACATCACTGACCCTTCTGCTCCTCTGCAGAGCGAGGGATATCCCAAGGACAGGAGAGGGATGTTATTGCTGCTGTCTTCATCACTGACCTCTTCACTGAGCTCTGGAGAGGAGCAGGTGGGAGTTTTAAAGGCTGAGCCTCTTCCCTTGTGGTTGAGATGCAGAGAAGAGCATCTGCCTCTCCCCTGCACTGCTGCAGAAGAGAGATGGAGGGAGGATATCCCAGGATCCTGCAGGGAGAGGCAGGGAGTGGAAGAGCTGGAGACGCATTTCTGATGGAAGGCAGCATGAGGTGATGTTTTACACTGCTTTGGTCTTACTGCATTTTACCTCTTTATTGTTTCTTTCTCCTTTTCAGATAATCCAAAGCCTCAGCAACGTCAAAAGGCTTCAGAATAGAGGACACCTTAGTGCCACTCACCTGCAGTGCTTTGCCTCCTGTCCCTTGACACATCCTGCTCAGAAAAGCCAGCCCTGTCCAAATATTAACAGAGTGCTTGGTTGCTAGGGGAGGGGGAGGGCTGCCCTTGGTGGAGGAGCTGAGTGACCGTTCAGGGATGGACTCACAGAAAAACACATCTTCATCCAGGGAGGGCAGCCTGGGCAGCCTCAGCTCTGCTGCATGGCTGTGTTACAGGCAACAGGCACACACTTTGAGAAATGCCCTTTCTCTGGTTGCAGAGAAAAATACATTGCATAGAGGTGTGTCTGTACAACTCCATATATGATGTGGAAATGCAGGTACCTGCATGTATGTGTACGTAAGTAGATATACTACATGTATAGATGTGTACCTGCAGATGTATAGAAGTTAATGCCTACAAGCCATTAACCAAGATCTTTATGTATTTACGCATTTTATGTGTGAGGCTGAGTGAATAGGTAGGCAAAAATTGGTATTTCAAAACGGTAAATCCTCAAGCAGGGGAAGTTATGGGTTAAACTGATGGCAAATCAAGCACTCAGAAAAAATAGGACTCCCCAGGAGAAAGCTGCAATAAATTTTTTATTAATAGACATTTCACTGCTGAGAGTTCACGAGATGAAGATCTGTGTCTCTGTAGCTGTGGAAAAAAAGACAAAATTCAGCCCTTTCCCGGCCTAACAGGGAATTTGAAGGTTAAAGCTTAGAAATCTTGTATAAAACCAACAGGAGAGAAAAAAAAAAAAAGCAGAAGGAAGGGGTATGGAAAGGAGGTATATGGCACACAATAAAAGCGAGAATTTATGAAGCATACAAGGTGATAAGGAGTGTTCAAAATAATCTGGAAAAACTGGATTGCTGCAAGTGCTAACGGCACTTTGAAGCAGTTTATTTCAATATACATTGGAAACTAAGAAATAGCAGAGGGAGCCTAGACTCCTAGTGGGTGGATATAGGTAAAACTGTTGATAGTGATGATTTTTGATGGAGGCTTTTTGATACAGAAAAGTTAGTTGTTTGCATACAAAAATAAATGGATTTGTGTATTCACGCTACAGGAGGATAGTAAAAAACTTCTTCATCTTTCTGCAAACTAATGAAAGTTTCAACAGCATCTATTAAGCATAAGTATTTTCAGATCAGTAGCCAAGCAAATTTGCATGTCAAAATCATAGAAAAATTTGACTGAGGAGGCACCTGGCCCAATGGAGTTTGGTATTTAAAAATTTTGATGTACTAGAGAAATCCCAAGGTCATGGAAAAACATGTGCCAGTGTCCAGAGACAGGAAGTGAGATGGCACCTGACTGTTATATGGTTCTGTTGTCATAATCATAGGTAAGAGAGTGTGAAGTTATTACAAGTTAGCTAACAGATGCTCCAACAATTAAAATAATTTTCATAATTCAGTATTGAAAAAAAAAAAAAGTTGTGAGAAGGAAACCTGACTTCATTATTTGACAAAATAATACAATTGGTTGATGAAAGCACTGGTGCAAAAAATCAAGAAACTTGTAAATTCTTAAGAAAAAATGGGTAGCATCTGTATACATCACAATTTGCATTACAGGGATAAATTAGCAGCTAACAGGCAAAACTTCTTGTCCAAAATGAATCACTGCTGAAAATGTGTGTCTCTCTGCAAGAACGGTGCTGTTTAATAATTGCACCAGGAGATACAACTGTAAAAACCACTGTTGATAAAATTTGCCAATGTCAAGGTCAGTAGCTAGAGGAAAGGGAGTCCTTCAGATGAGCACGAGTCACCTGGCCAGGTGAACACCCTCAGCCAGGACAGGATGCTCAGGGGTGTTGGTGAAGTCTCTTCAGGTCCTGCACCACCACACTCCTCCAGTGCTGCTGGATCCCTGAATCCCTCTGAATTGTCTGACCTGTGGGAACACCTAAGAGTGACCAGGGGCAGAGTGTAAATGCTGGAGGAAGGAATATTTGCTCAGATCCTTTCCTCTTCACTTTTGATGCTGCTGCTCTGGCTCAGGACTCATGGAAAATTCATGGACGGCCTTGGAGTCGGACACCCCGGCCAGGCCCAGGCGGGTGTGTGACCACTGGCTGCTGCACAGGCAGCGAGGAAGGACAAGCTGCCAAGAGAGGAGCCTCACTGGCAGCCTCTGGGGAAGTCACCGTCACCTGTGACCGCCAGTGTGGAGCTGAAAGCCCAGCACGGCCTGCAGCTGCAGCACCCACCCACAGAGCAGCCGCCCACACGGCTCCATGTTATCCCGAAAGCCTGGAGAGGGCCCAGAGCAAAAGGACAGGAGCAATTAGGAAGGTCAGACAACGCCTGACAGGGGACACTCTGAGCCATTGCTCTGGTCTAGCTAAACCAGAATCTCCCAGTCACAGCAGAGAGAACACAGAGTGCTGGTGGCACCATCGCCTGCAGAGAATCAACCACTGCGAGTTTAATGCAGGCACGCTCAGAGCAGAATAAGACATCCCATCCCCAGCAGTGAGGGTGACTGTCCTAGCTAGCAGGCAGTCAGAGGGGTAGACTGTCTTTCAAGGTATCCAAATAAAGGTCAGGATAGTTTTTTCAAGCTGTCCTTTCATAACAATAATAAAATAAAATAAAAATTCATTACATCAGTGAAAAGAGGCACTGGGTAAAATTCCAAGGCCTGTGTTACATCGGAAATGAGAGCTGGCAGTTTGTCTGCCTTTTTGGCCCATAAACTGACTTGGAAGGAAGGAAAAATAATGGAGCTATGGAAGAAATGCATTAAGACTAGCCATATTCCTCATAAGGAGAAATATACTGTGGCATTTGATTTTATTTGACAACTTGCTTTCTGATACTCCCCACTAGAGTCTGCAGTTACTGCATCCCTGAAAGTCTCAGGCTGGTTCTAAATCAGAAAAACAAGTGAAGTGGATACTCTGAAGCAGAAAAAAGTAATACTCTCTGATAAACAAGGTGACCTTGTGCCTAACAGCAATATTCATTCCACTTTAAATATAAAACACTTATTACAGAAAATGTCACTGAGACTAAGAGTGCATCAAATATAAACTTGATTGCATTAAGAAGACAGGGATAAATAATATTAGTCCTTCTGCTTCTCTGGGAGACAGCCACGCTGCCTTCCAAGGTCAAATGTGCCGTGGCCAAGTGCCACATGGCATCACTGCCTGGCCACGTGGATCAAGGAGCAGGAATCTGGTCATCATCTGATTAGCTGCTGGGCACACCAGCCCCTTGTAAGACACACTGTGTCAGTGCAAATAAATATTAAACTTAGGCATTTAAAACTAATTTTTTAGTAGAATTGTTGGATATAAGATACAAAATTTTATACGTGCTTTGTCAACCTGCAAAACAAAAGATTAAGTTCTTTGCACTTGAGCCAACAAAGATTACTTGGAGGCTGTGGCTGTATTGTTTTGTGAATATGGACAAGCCAGAAAGTCTAAGGTAGCATTAAAAGAGCAGATATTTTTCAAAGAATAAAGCAAAGCTCAGGATTATATTTTCCCCATAGGTTCCACTTGTTGCCTCTGCTCATGCAGTTTTAGTTAGCAAAATAGATTCAACAGTTTAACTATATCGGTTTAGAAGCACTTTATGAACAGAGCTGAAGCTCAGCTGCCTCCAAGAAAGCATGCACTGACCAGAGGTAAACCATTTAAATACACTACATTTGCTTCAACCTCACATTATATCACAGCCACACATCCTGCAATGCTTCCAGAGCTCTGGGCTTGGTTTCTCCAGCACGGGTACAGCAGCACAGGTACCGTGCTCAGTCAGAGCCCTTTTCTGCAGCATGACAGACGCAAGAACAGGAGAGGCCACTCAAACCCTCCATGTCAGAGTGCAGGCCCCCACCAGCCACGCACCTGCCACCTCTGTGACTCTGGAATTCAGTGTATGTGCACCACAGGAAAGACATGGCTTACCAAGGATTGCTTTTTAAGCCTAGAGATGTCACTCCAGAAACACGTGAGAATGCTGGGTGGAGCTCTGAGCAACCTGGCCCAGTGAAAGGTGACCCTGCCCAATGGGTTGGAACTAGATAATCTTTAAGGTCCCTGACAAACCATTTTCTGATTCTTGTCGTCTCTGAAAATGTCAGAAGCCTTGAGAGTTGTGCTCACCTTCACATGTAATTGCCAAGTTCATCACAGATCAGACAGCGAAGAATCCTGTATTGGGTCTGAAGGGTTACACGGATACAACTCCCTGAGGAGTGTAAAATACTGACCAAAGACACGTCCTCACCAGTGCTGCGTGTTTGCTTCTCCTGGTGACACAAATCTTCTCACTGTACACTCTCTCTGACGTGTCCTTCACCTGAACTTCAGTAACATGAGCACTGATAAGCTACAATGGATAACAAAGTGCCTGTAACATTTCCTATTCACTGTCTCTCAAAAAACCCACAAACAAACAGAAACCACACACACACACACACACACACACAAAAGAACAAAAGGAGAAAGAAGAAAAGGGAAAAGGATCAGTCTTTTTGTTTCTCAAGGCCACCAGCTCTGAATTGTGTCCCAGACAAAACACGGGACTCATGCTTCCCTCCAGAGCATGATGTGTAACATTAAGTTAGTCCAGCTCCCACCCACTGCAAAAACATGCTCCTCCTCCCAGGTCAGTTGAAAATTCCACTTCCCCTAGAACACCCAGGTGGGTTCCCATGCATTTCCTTCAATGAGTGATGAGCAGATGCTGAAAAGTGGCAGATATTCACTCCGGATGGAAAATTATCTGAGAAGTTCAAAAGCCTATCTGGAGTGGAGAGGGTTGATTTCAGGCTCCAGCACCAGCAGCAGTTGGCAGCAGCCCCTGGAGAGGAGAGACTCCATTTCCCCAGAGTAATGGAGACCATCCCATCCATGTCCTCATGAAGGTGGCAGCATGGGGAGCTCCTTCTCCCTAATCAGGAAAGGAGAAAGGAGAGGAAAGAGACACAAACACATCCCTCTGTCGCTGCTGCTGTCCCCTTCACCAGGAGCTTTCACCACACCCCTTACGTCCTGCAGCAAGAGCCAACCACTCCACAGTCCTGGCTGGCTGCAGTACCACAGGCAGCATTCATCCAAGCATGCATCAAAACCTTCAGGAGGTGGACCAGAGCACACATCCTGTCAGGTTGGCAGAGGACAGCATGGATGTCCTGCTGGGGACATAGGCACCATGGAGGGCTGTTTCAGGCTGCTCCAGACCCTCTTAGTCTCTAGCTGTACTAATCTCTCATCTTTTTATTCATGTTATCGTCATCTGTAGCCCAAACAAGCCCCAGAAACTGTTCCACCACCTGCCCCTGGCCAAACTGGGGCATCACATTCAGGCCTTTTTCCTTCTGAGGTCCCACACCGGGGGTAAACATGGGGTTACACACTGCTTGGAGCAGTTTCAGCCATTTTACTCTGGAGATCCTTTAAGACTCCTGGACAAGTGCCATTGCTCCCGGCAGGTTGTTACTGTTTGCTTTGTCAGTGTGTGGAGCAGCCTTTTCCACAGCGCTTCGGTTTCAGACACGTTTGCTGGCAGACCCCACCCTGCTGAAGAATGGGTTCTGCCACCCTGATCTCATCACTCAGCACTTCACACAGGCTGCAGAGGTGTCTGTGATGGCCTTATCTCTGCTGGGCACTCCCTGCCCAGCCTGGTCACTGTTTTGCCCTTCAGAACATCTGGCAGGTGCCCGATGCGTTTCGAGAGAGATCTGTTAGTTTTGATTCCTTTTGCTAGCCCTTCCTTGTTTGACCTGACTTGCTGCCTTTCCATAGGCAACATTACAAAGTTTCTCTAGTTTTCCAGTTGTAGACAGCCCCAGGTGCTTTTTGGAACTTCCCTTACCCCACTGGACAATTGTTTCTGTAGCCCACAAGAAAAGGTGCTCACCCCGTTTTTCAGCCCATGAGCGTGCCCAGTTACCGAGGATGGCAAAGCGTGACAGGAGTGAACTCAGGTGATGAAAATGTGAAATGGACACTCAGCAGAAAGCAGTTGTGGCAGGTGCTGTTATAGCCATCAGTGCTGGGCACTGGAATGTCACAGAGAGAGGTGTAAAAGGGAACAGAACACTGCCCCAGCAGGTACAGCGGTGTGGTGACAAGAGGAGGCAAAAGGGGTTAGGGACAAATGAAGGGTAGTGGCAGAGGGATGTGTGGGGTGGTAACACTGATTTCCCACCATTTCCAGGTGCAGCTTGCAGAGAAGGAGGGCACAACTTTCTTCTCTTTTTCAGTTCTTTTACTACTGTTCTTTCCATCCCTCTCCTTCCTTGTTTTCAACCCTACTTTTTATAATTTTATTTTCCATCTTTTTAAAACAGTTCTGAAGCCCTGTGTTTGTTTAGTATTGGCTTCTTTACAAATTGCTGGGTTTCCCTTCTTTAATATTTCTGTACATACCTAAATCATCCTCACAGACCCATCCTCCCACAAAATAACATTAACATCTTAATAAGTCCTTATAATGAAAGATCATTTGCCTCAGCTGATAAACATGCATATTCTCACACCAGGAGCAAATACTTTGGCATTCTTTACTGGCAGGGGATATGGAAGACAAAAAGCCAGAGACCCCTTGAAGTAGACCATTTTTCAAGGTACAGAGGAAGATTTTTTCTCTAAAAAAACAATCTATCTGTCTCACTTGATGAAAACCCCTTCCCAACCCCAAAATTCACCCAGAAGTACAAATTTCTTGGTAGGTGAGATATATCTGAGATAGCTGAAATCTTGATATAGAGTTAAAAGAAGAAATGACAGAATGGGACAGTGACTATAACGAAGAAATCTCGCTCTTCTCAGTATCACTGGAAGTAGTCACATGGCTTGACTAAGATTCACGTTTTGTTGGCCAAACTTTTCTGCTTAAAAGAAAGAATGAAACGAACAAACAAAAAATTTAATATATGAATCCAGATATTCTGAGTCCTACAGAGGACAAAACTCAGATTACTTGATTATAAAAAACAAGACAACACCAAAGAGTATCTTGTAACCTAAAGCTTCACTTGAATTTATCAAGCTACACCTTGAACAAAATTTAGGCTCTTTGCCTCCTGGGCCATTCCAGACCTTTCAGACCATTTCCAGACCATTGCGTCACTGCCAGCCAGAGATCTTGCAAGGGAAGACATAAAACCTCTCAAGCAGAAGAATGAATTGACCACTGGAACAAATGAAAGGGAGACTAGAAAGTGGGGGTGATGCCTTCTGCTCCTCCTTTGGAGAAGGGTGTGGTGGGAGGTGCTCCCTTGGGCCATTTGGCTATGAAATCTTGCCTTGCCCATAAAAGAATCAGGATTTATAGATTGACTTTTCTTCTTAAGGGCTTACTTACATTTGGATTCCCTTTTTAAGGGTATAGGTTTTGGCTTGTGTTCCAGAGGAGAGATCACCATCAGCAAAGCAGAGCCGAGAAGCAGAAGCAACATGAAACCACTGGGACGGGAGTGCCTGGGGAGGGCATTTGGAGAATCACATGAGGCAGTGTCAAAAATCAAGCTAAACACAAGCAAGGCTGTCCCGCCACCAGCTCTGGTAAAGCTGCAGGCAGCAGGGAGCACCTGCATCCAGGGAGCTGTGCTGAGGCAGGTGCTGCCCTGGGCTCGCAGGGGACCAGCCCCAGCCCGGCCATCCCCCTTGGCTGGGGAGCAGCAGCTGCAGGATGAAAAACTGGTCTGAGGTGGCTGCTTCTGCCTCTGATCTCCAGGAACAGGCAGGAGAGATCAGGAAAGGGGTGGGGACAGAGAGCCAGGGAGTCAGGTGGCTGTGATAATGGTTATATTGTTCGGGCTGGAATGAGGAAATTGAAGATTTCACCTGGGGAGAGCAGAGGAGGGTGGGGGGACGTCAAAGAGGCTCCATCTTGATTGCCCACTTATTAATTGCCCCTCAGGACAGGGCAGATGCAGAACCAGTCCTATAGGTTTGCTGGCTGCTGTTCCAGCCTGGACTGTCCACCCAGCCTCCAGATGTGTGTTAGCTTAGCTGTGCCAGTAGGTGGGAATTTTCATCTGGCTGTTTCCACACTTGGTCCCACAGCAGCAGGACTGGAATGAGATCAGTGCCTGTGGAGCTGTGGATCTGGCTGAGAAATCCTCCATGAGGGAAGGTGCAGCAGAGGTAGAGCTTGGTGGCTCGGATTCTCTCGTGCAGGACAATGGGTCACAAGTAATGAAGATGGCAGCTGGCTTGGACACAAAGGTGTGTGGCTAAAGGGTCTGGGTCACTGGGCTGCTTCAGCACTCAGCCTCATACACCATTTCCAGGAAGCAATATCCCTTACCCTGAAACATGGACGACAGATGGGAGCCAGCTACATTTGGGAGTCAGCTAACAGATGGGAGTTGGCTACATGACAGAAGCTAATTCAGGTTTGCCACATGAGTCTTCTGGGGTTTACTCACCTTGAATTCATTCTCCTAGGAAGAGAGACTGGGTTCCTCCACCCAGTCTCCAGCAGGACTTTCTCAGTCCTACAGTATTTTATTTTCATGATTCTGCCCAGTAGTCTCCCGTCTTTCATGCTGAAAGGTACAGATAACACACAGAGCTTCAATTTTCCCCTGGGGCTCCCTTTTGCTTCACCAGAGTGGCTCTCTGCAGCCACTCTGCCCTACAAGGTACAAATGAAGACAAGCACTGAAAATCAGCCTCCTGGGGACATGAAAGAGTGGAAGTATGTACGTGGACATGCTGCTCATTTGGGACAGACACCACTGCTGCCTGGTAAGTTACATCAGTAGCAAGGGAGAAGGCATTCAACAGCCCAGTACATTGGTTTGCAAATCCCTGATGGCTTTTTAATAAAGACCCTCTCTGGAGATCACCCCCAGGAGTCCCTGCACCCTGGGGAAACACCTCCCTGCTGAAGACAGCAGCCATTCAATGTGCAGCCTCACACCCACCCATCTTTGGCACCTGCTGTGCTGGGGCTTCTGTGGCCAAGCAAACTTACAGCAACACCCATGCTATTGACTGATGCTATTCCTTGACTGTTTGGATCACTAGTTTTAATGCAGAAAAATATAAGCAGCTGCAAATCATCCAGAAATAAACCCAAAATAACCACTGGCTTTTGCTTTGTAGCAGAAGGAAAGTACAATTGCATTTACAGATATACGAAAGAATTAAATGGATCAAAGGTCTTACAAGTAGTTCAACAACAAGTGTAATTTGTTGCACTTGGAATCCATACCAGTCAGGGAGAGATTTGTCTTTTTTTTTCCTTTTTTTTCCCATGACAGCAAGGACAGCAGCAGTGTGTAAAAAACAAGCTTGTTCTATTTTAAAATGTTGTGTGTACTACAGATCATTATCAAATTCCTACCTGGGCAGATAATCTGCGTAGCTGATAAGGAAACATTTCAAATTTGGTGCCATAAAGAGTGATTCATGTTTACTCAAAGGTTGTTCAGTAGCAATAAAAAGCAATCATGCATTCAGAGCTTGTGAAGATGAAATATACAGAAGCACTGCCCAGAACAACAGGGCACTTCCCATTTCACAAGAAAAGGAACTAATGACAAGGATCTTCTCAGCACAAAGCTCCTTGGATTTAAAATGTTGTTAGAGGTGGAGTAAATATGATGAACCAAACTTCCAAAGATGATTTGTAGTGCCTGATGGAACATCTTTCATCCTGTTGCAAGACTTGGGATTTCAGAAAACAAATTATCCCATAATTGCTGAGCCTGAATGGCAGTGAGGGTAATAACCATCAGTGTCAAAACCAGTTCCATCAGGTGTGACTCACCTTGATAGGTCAATACCTCTGGATGGAAATATCCAGAAAGTTGTGGATGGGCAAAATGCTCAGAAGACTCTTGTGTGAGGAGAGCTTGAGGGAGGAGTGAACCTAATCACCTAAATCAACAGGAGTTGCTTTTGCAAACTGCACCAATAACTTCTTGCCACTGTCTTCTGTTACACTGCAGTGTGCCTGAGGAAATGATACCGCTTATGACTGACAATCTGAGTGACAAAATGGTCACTTCAGTGATCTACTTCATCTACACACTAGGGAAAAAAACCCAAAAAACAGCCCAAAAACTGGGAAGATGTAAGTAATAATTAAAAAAAAAAACCCAACCCTAGAGTTGGCAAGAGTTAGCAAATTCTAATCTTCTTCTGATGGAGATTGAGACTGGCAGCTGAGCTGGCAACAGATCTGTTGTCTGTCTCTAAAGTATTTGAGGAATCAAGTGGTAATTGTGGCAATGTTAAAGATAAATTTTTGGTCCCCTTGTGCACTGGCAGTCGATCTGCAGCACACCTGTGTGACCAGGGGGACATGGGCACTTTTACAGAGCCACAGCCAAAGGTGAGATTCTCATGACTGAAGCAACTGGAAGTCACCTCAGGGCTGATACCTGCTGCAAGGTGTGCCACAGCAGCAGAAAATGCACAGCAACTGAACAGTACACTGTGGGGAAAAAGAGGGAAAGGGGAATTACTCAGAGCACAGCTGTCACAGCCACTGGAAATGGTCAAAGGGACAGTAAATGGCTTTTTAATTCTTAAAAAAAACCCCAAACAACACATGGATAAAATCTTCTAAAAAATAAATTTAGATGTGTATGTGTATAGAGAGATATACAGATACATGGGTATTATCATTATCTGCTATTCTTGTCTAAATCTGATCAAAGGCCAAAAGTTCTCCCAAACAACATGGTGATGGAAATTGTCAGCTATGGCAAAACACTGAGAAAATTGCTTTAGACTGTCATTTGGATACAGCAAATCAGTCCAGATGTTTGAGGTCTTAATTATTCCTCAAGTCAAAAGAAAACAAAAAATGTAAGTTACCTTTGTCTCACACTAACAAAGAGAACCATATTTCTGAAGTAATTTGCAAAGATCAGTTGAAGACAATTTAAAATCCTTTTACATACTGTGGAAATCAGACAATGCCTACGGGTTACCAAATTTGTCTGTAGTTGCTAGGTGGGTGCTGTTAACTTAAATGAGTATAAAAGATGCTCATTTATAAAAGGCATTTTCAGAAGCAAAGTAACTTCTGTTACTCCAGTAAGACAGAGGCACAATTCCAGTAAGACAGAGTCACAATTCCAGGAAGAGAGAGGTGGTACTGGAGGATCAGTCCATTACTGTAACAGTAACTTCAGGAAATTGTGATAATAAAAGTTACTCAAGTTCCTCTCTGTGAAGCAACTCCACAGGATTACATCTCCATAGGTTCCACTGGTAATTGTAAGCACCAATGCTGCTTAATTCCCAGTCTCCAGGTCTGTCTGAGCACATGAAACCTGCAAGTGGCACCAGTCAGAAGAGTCCACGTTCCTGCACTGTGACATTTCCTGCTGGCACTGCCCAAGATGAGGTACAAATGGTGGACATAAGCCTGACACTGAAAATGGTGGCAAGCATCCAAAGCCCACTTTATTGCAAAAGCCAGGCTTTTCCAGCAGTTAGCTGGTTATCAGTTAACACAGTGCTAAGGCACAACAAGCCCAAGTCAGCCAACCACCATACACCACAACGTGGACACGCAGCAGTCTCCGCAGCACGTCTCTCACATCCCTGTACCCCTATTCCAGCTGAGTGCCTCTCCCACAGTCCTCTTCTACTTAGCCAAAGCAGCAGGCCTGAGCCATGATTTCACAAGGGAAACAAGGCTGACAATTTCATCAGGCTTCACCTATACACAACAATTCCCTCTTTTCTGTTTTCTATGCAAAGGGTTTGTGTACCCTGATGTTAAAACAGTTTGCACTTGTAAGGCCATTATCTTACTAAGAGTATTACTGGTCATCTGCTGGACACAGGATAAGGCACATGGAATATAGATCACAATCAATAAAAACCCATGAAATACAACCATGCCACTGACAAAGAGACTCACAGTACAGGAGAATGAAAGGATAATGTCCAAGGTCTCCTAGGAAGTGGAAATCAAAGGCTACTGTTCTAAAGTCCATATGGTTGGAGTTCAGGGGCCGTGCTGTTTAGGCAGGAGGAAGTCCATTAGCTGGAAATGTTGACTTTGACATCACTGAATGTCTGTTTGGAAGCCTGGAACAGGGAATAACTGCAGAAGGTTAGCAGGAACACATTATCATGACAATGACATAAGGCCTCTGTTGGCAGGCAGCCCCTGTAAGTCTCCAGACACAGCCATGCTCTGGCAGTCCTTCTCCTGCTCCTGCCTTGGCCACAAGAGCTGGATGAGGTCACTTTTCTTTTTATTGGGCCTCATCCTCTCGGAGGCAATCAATGTTTGTCCAGACGAGCAGGCAGCCACCTTCGACCTGCTGGCAATTAAACACATGCACACCTTCTCCCTAGGTCAGTAAATCAGCTGGGTCTTGCCACTGCACATCCAGTTGGGAATCTTTATGTAGAAGCTTTTAGAAATTGGTTCTGTACATGCAAATCTTCAGAGCAGTATCGCTCTGCTGGGGATTAAATTTGATGATTTGTTTTCAAAACTTCTAGTGTAAATATTGCATAATCTAAATGTTCTTGAAGAGCCTTTTTTGGTTTGGTTTTTTTTTTTTTGCAACATGCACATTTCTCACTATGAACATGAAAGCAACATGAAAGTAAAACAATACACGTGGTAAAGCAACAAACACACTAAGCAGACATAGGAAAGGAAATACACAAAATCAGTAGCACACGAGAGATAGCATGGTAATTAAGAATGATACATTATCAATTCCCTAAATACTCTGCTATCACCCAGAGGCTGCAACAGCTGGCAAGCCTCGTTTTTAGTAAGGACTTGGAGAACCATTCCCAGGTAAGGTTTCCAAGTTCACTTTAGAAGAAGTGTCATGAGTCCATGGCAAGTCAAAGTGACTGGAGTATTGTTTTTATGCAGAAAACACCTGGGTTTGTTGGTGTACTGCCCGACCAGGTAGAGCCATGGCCTGGCCACAGCCAAGGCCTCAACTGGAGAGGTCTCCCTAACATACCCTAAAAACAAGCCTCTCCTTAGCAGCAGCTAGGAAAGTTTCCTGAAATGATGGATGTCTTGCAGATAGCTATACAAAGATATGTTAAAGCTCATAAAGCAGGCAGCTTTGTCATTTATCCTCAGTTAAACAGTATCTTATGGACAATACCTGTCATAAGGAGTCAGTGGATTCATGTTATGACATCAAAACAGAACAAAAGTTAAAGAAAGAAACTACTAAACAGCTTACAACTAATAACAGTCACAATCTGGAATTATTACTCATTCTTCAGTGTTACCTATGGAAGATAAAACAGCAGTGATTGTTAAAAATAATTATGTCAATTAATCAGTGTGAAACATTTACATTCATAAAGTCCTTGATGAAATTAGGGATTTAAGAAACTGTATCTTCACATATTTTACACAACTTCCTAACTTATATTTTTAAACAGGTGGCTACTAATGCTTCATCAGTTATTTCAGTTGGTTTTATCTTATCTCTATAACAAAATAGCTGTATCTTGTAATTCAAATGAACAGGTATTAACCGAAATTAGTCTTAACAGAAATTAGCAGAACTTAAAATTTAACAGAACCTTAACATACCAGAACTTAAATGTAACAGAACTTCAAAGCAACAACATGAAGGCAAACAACTGCTTTGTAACTGAAACAGCAGTAACATGGATTTACTGGAGACATTATAAAGGTCTGCCAAACATGTTGTGATTTTATGCATTTGTAGCAAAGATTTTTCTGGTGTAAGCAACTCTTTGCTAGAGTTTTGGTTTTGGTTTTGTTTTGTTTTTGAAGTGCAGCTTTGCTCAGAAAAGTGGCAACAATGTAGTTTTTGGCAAGTTGCCCTGCAAACCTGCAGCTTTTTGAGATTGCCTATACAATAGATTTGAGCTTGGCCTTATAAAGGTCAATGGGATATAAATATTCAAGGCTAAAACAATAAGAACTTAGTTATATAATAATGCCATGAGTTTTACACAAGTAACTTGGTTACTTTAGTGGGTGTGTAAGACTGATAAACTGTTTTGGTACCAAAAGATTCACAATAAAATTATCTTGTTAAAGCTGTGAGGTAAAAAGGAAGCAAACTGGCAACGCTGGGATGAGTTTGTCTGCCTTTGCAGAGGAATTTTACATTGTAATTATAACTAACTCTCCTCGAACAGCTACTGCAGATAAAGTTCAAGATTTGCCTGGAATGTGAGCAAAAGAATGTCTAATTTACGACTTGTGCCAACTGCAGGCTTGAAAGTTAATTGCTGTTCCATTAACATTGACCCACAATATTTGCAAGGAGGGATCCCCCGAATTTTCTAAGGATGCACTGTGTCTTGCAAATATGAACCTTCTTGTCCACAAACTGAAACATTACCCACTTGCAAATATTTTTCCAGGTATGTAAATTTTTTATTACCGTGGTAATAGCTAACACCATTATAATTTAGCAAAGAATCAGTGTCAATTCAGTTCAATCAGACTTCAAATCAAAATTCCTGAAAAGGGAGCACACACTCCACAGGGCAAGCTCTACCAATCATGCAATACATCAGTGTCTCTGCCAAAGAACCCAGATCCTGCCATGCCACCCATTTGCAGCTCAGCAAGTGCTAGGTGGGGTGGCTGTACCATCCAGGGGCCTGAGAGGGGACAGGGGAGCTCTGATGAGTTGAGGGGGCTCATCAGAGCTCCCCTGTCAGGGAGATCAGAGGATCCAGGTCCCAGACCAAGTGGTGTTCCATCAATGCCATCCCAGACATGGAGGCGGTGTGATGGCGGCCACTGTGGCTGCAGGGCCTGGTGCTACTGTGGGGCCACGCCGTGGGCAGTGGGAAAAACCCATTCCCAGGATCCGTGTCCTGGATCCATGCCCAGAGTTCATTATCTGTATCTGTCTAGCACTCCTCCTGCATGCAGTTTTTAACATCAAGGTCTCTCTCATCTAGGAAAAAGGTACAAGCTTTTCTAACCTGTAATAAAAGCTGCTGCAATGTGGAGAGATGACTGTAATACCTGTAAGGATCTGCCTTGCCAAGCCGCCGTCCGTCCCATCATTGCAATCCAGCATCCCGGTGCTTTGGGTCTGTGGGGCTTTGTTGTTGGCCCCAGAGCTCTTCCTCACCATAACCCTACCTTGTAGGCAGAGGAAGATAGAATGAGTTTTGGAAGGGGGGTAGTAAACAGAGGAGCTTTCATGACCAGGCAATGATGACAGAAGCAGCAACCGCTGCATCTCTATCGACTTTTAATCACAGCAATAAGTCCCCAGCCAAGCGATAGCCACATCATTACTGATCCTCTGGCTATTTCATTCCCCTTTGTAGCTGCTTCCCATAACACCTGCCCTGCTTCCTCTCATCTTTCAACAAAAAAGGCAGTCTGTACATCCACTCTCACCCATTTCTCTTGCACCAAATGAGCAAGGTGTGTGGCGCCCTCTTCTCATAATGGATACCTCTCTGCTGCAATATTCACAACAGAATGTTCAAAACAGATTTTCCTTCTGCTGCTATTTGAGTCCCCATGTCTCTGTTCCCAGTCACTCACCTGGAGTCAGATGTCTCTGCTCTCTTAAATCATCCAGACTTTCAGGCTCTCAAGTCTGCTTGTTTTGCTTGACTGAGCTGCACCACTGGCTGCTCTCAGGTCTGCAGGCCCAACCCTAACACATCTGGGGTCACCATTTAATGGTGGACACAAGCCTGACACTGAAAATGGTGGCAAGCATCCAAAGCCCACTTTATTGCAAAAACCAGGCTTTTCCAGCAGTTAGCTGGTTACCAGTTAACACAGTGCTAAGGCACAACAAGCCCAAGTCAGCCAACCACCATACACCACAACGTGGACACGCAGCAGTCTCCGCAGCACGTCTCTCACATCCCTGTACCCCTATTCCAGCTGAGTCCCTCTCCCACAGTCCTCTTCTACTTAGCCAAAGCAACAGGCCTGAGCCATGATTTCACAAAGGCAACAAGGCCCTTATTTCATCAGGCTTCACCTATATACAACAGGATAGGGAGCTGCATGGACTGTCAGCCCAACCCAGGATACTTCTAATCATGGAATGGTTTGGGCTGGAAGGGATCTTAAAGGTCATCCAGTTCCAAGCCCCCCTGCCATGGGCAGGGACACCTTCCACTAGATCAGGTTGTTCAAATCCCTGTCCAACCTGGCCTTGAACACTTCCAGGGATGTGGCATCTACAGTTTCTCTGGGAAACCTGTTCCAGTGCCTCACCAATCTCACAGTGAAAAATTTCTCCCTAATATCTAAACTAAAACTACCCTCTTTCAGTTTGAAGCCATTCCGCCTTGCCCTATCACAACATGACCTGATAAACAGTCCCCTCCCAGGTCTCTTGTAGCCCTGTTAGACACTGGAAGGATGCAACAAGGTTTCACTGTAGGCCTCGCTTCTCCAAGCTGAACAACCCCAACTCCCTCCCTGCAGCCTGCCTTCACAGGAGAGGTGCTCCAGCCTCTGACCACCTTCGTAGCCTCCTCTGGACTCTATCCAAAAGGACCAAGTCCTTCCTGAGTTGGGGGCCCCAGAAGTGGATGCAGTAAGTGCTCCAAGGAAGCTGCATTTTAATAAGCATTTGACAATATTAGTCCATTCACCTCACAGCACCCACTTTTTCCAAGTTTTATCTTGATGAAAGTTCAAAATTAATCTACTGGAAGTACAATTAAGTTTAGAACTGCAGGGGAAACGATGCTTTTGTTTTGCATTGCTCTTTGTCACGGGACAGAGCTAGCGGAACGCTCCAAATTGTGGCTGTAGGTTTGTAACAAGCACCTGTCACAAGGCTGTTTCTGGCACGCTGACACTTAACTGCTGGCCTCAAAAGTGTACTGCTTGCCATTTTCAAGAATGGGATTTTGCAATATGAAGAGGTGAAAGTGGCTGAGTATTTTGAGTCACTGACCAAACCACAGCTAACTCAACAAGGATCAAAATTCAGTAACCAAAGACTCCGAACAAGGAGGTATCTGAAGGAGGTAACTAGAAAAAGAAATAAGTGACAACTTCAGAGACAGCTAGTTTAAAATAAAATCATTGGGAGAAAAGATTGGTAAAGGAGTTTCAGGGTTATAATGACGGGAAAGTGTTTGGGACTTTTGGTCACGTTTTGCTAAGGGTGTTCATTTCCGTGGTCCGAGGAAACACTGGAAGGCTTTGGGTAATGCCGGGAGGCCTTGATTTTCCAGGCACAGCTCAGCGAAACAAGTTCCCACTCATAGCTGGGCCAGGCAGTTGGGGACACAAAAGATTTCTTTAGCGAAGGCACCGGCAGAGGCGATGCGGTAACTGAGGTGTATCACCGACTCGGCCCCAGCCTGCTCTGTCCCACCTTCATCCCCTCGCAGATCTCACCCGAAACTCGCGGCTTTGCCCTTGGACAGCACCATTTGGCGATGAAGGCCAGGCCCTCCCGGCCGGTCGGTGGCGGGGCAAGGTCCCGGGGGCACGGACCGTGGGGGTTCCCGGGGCCGGCGCTGCCTCGGGGACCAGCGCTGCCAAATTTCTTTCTGCATCGCCTGGGCTCGCCGGGACGCCGCGTCCCCGCCGGAGGGGATGGGAGGAGGAGGAGGAGGAGGCTCAGGCTGCTCGGCGGCCGTACCTGGCGGGGCCGGGCTCCCCTGGGGGGGCCGGGGGGCCCCGGGAGCGCCTTGACCCCGCCGGCACCGCCAAGGTCACCGGCCCGACGTGTCCCCTGTGCCCCGGCCGCCGCTGCCCCGCCGCCGACACTTGAGAGTTTAAAGAGGCTTTTCTTCCCCGGGAGCGGCGCCTGAGGGAAGGGGAAGGGGCAGGAGGGGGCAGGCAGGAGGGACAGGCGGGAGGGGCGGGGAGAGGCTGGCAGGGCAGGAGCCGGGCGGGGTGCTGGCTCCAACTGGAAAGGAACCGGTCCCAGCCCAGCCGGGGAGGCTGCGGGAGAGCCGGCAGCGCCGGGCAGAGCTCGCCGGCCCCAGCCCCGGTCCCGGCCCCCGTGCCGGTGCCAGCCCGAGCAGCCGCCGCCCGCCATGGGCACCGCGCCCCCCGTCAGTGCCGCGGCCCCGGGGCGGGCGGGGGGCGCAGCCGCGGGAGGGACGGGGGCTCCTGGCGGGGCAGGACCGACCCCGTGGCAAATGTGGGACGGGAGGACTCGGAGCGGGACCGGCAGCCTGGGCGGGGATCAGGGAGCAGGGGGCGAGAGCAGCGGGGCTCGGGGAGGATGGGGATGCAGAGCCGGTTTGTGCAGCGGGCATGGCCTCCCGGAGCCACTGTCCTGCTGGGCGACTAATTCTGGGTTTGTGCTGTAGAGCGGGTCCGTGAAGGCAGGGAAGATGCCAGAAGGGGAGAAAATGAGACAAAGTAAGCAAGAAGAGGAGCAGCAACAGAAAGAAGGGGAGCGGGAGGGTCTCATCGAATTCTACAGTTCCTACCAGGAGCTATTCCAGTTCTTCTGCAGCAACACAACCATCCACGGGGCTATCCGCCTGGTGTGCTCCAAAAAGAATAAGATGAAGACAGCCTTCTGGTCCGTCCTCTTCTTCCTCACCTTCGGCTTAATGTACTGGCAGTTCGGGATCCTCTACAGGGAGTACTTCAGCTACCCTGTCAACCTCAACCTCAACCTGAACTCCGACCGGCTGACTTTCCCGGCCGTGACGCTGTGCACCCTCAATCCGTACAGGTAAGACTTGCAGAGATGTTGAGTGCCTTGACTTTGATGGGCGCAGGACAAAAGCACCTACTCTGGTTCTCCTCGTGGTCCTCGACTGTTGCAGTTGTGCTTTTCAGAGGCCTTTGCTGCCGCGGGGCACTCACAGTAAGGCATGTGAGCTTGGGCAGCTCTGCTGGTGGTGCATTTAGCAGGCTGCGATGCAAACTGCCGCAGGGCTAGAGCAGATTAACTTCTCTCCTGCAAGACAGCCTCCAGCAAGGGGTTAGATTTACAGCTGGGGGCAGGAATCACCCCTGCAAACTCTGCTGCACGTCTTATTCAGAGCTGTTTGTGTGCATCCAGCCCTAAACCTGCTGGTCTTCTCTCCCCCCTGCTCAGATACAGCGCCATCCGAAAGCAGCTGGATAAGCTGGACGAAATCACCCACCAGACACTGCTAGACCTCTATGACTACAACATGTCTCTGCCACAGAGAGACTGGTCCTCGTCGTCCTCACAAAGGCGCAGCTCAAGGAGCCTGCTCCATCACATCCAGCGCCATCCTCTGCGGAGGCAGAAGCGGGACAACTTAGTCAACCTGCCAGAGAACAGCCCCTCAGTGGACAAGAATGACTGGAAAATTGGCTTTGTTCTGGTGAGATCCCTAGATACCCCATGCCCTACCCACTCCAGTCTGCCTGGCTACTTCTGTCTCGTTAGACCCTTGGCCATGCCTTTCCTTATGCAGAAGTCCGATTAATCTCCACCGGCTTTTGCTAATGACAGATAAAAGCAGAGCTGAATCCTTTGCTCCATGCAATCCTGCTCCCCAAATTCTATCCATGTTCCTGCAAGCCCCAGGGGACATGTCCAAGTCTCTTTCCGAGAGCAGGAAAACCTTGTCCTTCTTGAGGGTACCTCAGCCTTGCAGCTGCTTTTGAGAGCAGTTTATCAGCATCAGCTGCTGCATTGCCCAACAATAGCAAAGGAGAAAGTATTTGATGGTCCTGGGCCACCTGAGAGGTGATCATGGTCGCAATTGCTCCTAGGTAGCAGCTTCCTCGCCCCAGGGTATCTGTGTTTGCATTTAAAAAGGCACTGAAGGACTGAAGCTAATCGCTCAGCAGCTAACTGGGGTTCCCACAGGATCACAGACGTTTTTCTGGACACACCCTGAAGGAAGGGCTCCCCACGCAAGAATTTAAAGCTCCTGGTAGAATTTATGTGCACGTTACCCTGTACACCTTGCTGCCTCCTGGGTCTTACTCAGCCTCGCTTATTCACCTGGCGGTGCCCTTCCACCGAGGAGCTGCCCTGGCTTTTTTTTCCATCTGATCACCCGTTGGTCACACACAGGAGTCCTGTGGAACTCTTCACTTCCTCGGTCACCTGCCTGTGCTGAGGGAGCACAGCTTATCCGCGGGTGGAGCCTTGTCTCCTGGATGAGAGGACTTCTCTGACACGGCTCTTCTTCCTCTCAACAGTGCAATGAAAACAACGACTGTTTCCACCAGGCGTACTCCTCGGGAGTGGATGCCGTGCGGGAATGGTACAGCTTTCACTACATCAATATCCTGGCGCAGGTGCCTGATGCCAAAGCCCTGGACGAGTCTGACTTTGAGAATTTCATCTATGCTTGCCGCTTCAACGAGGCAACCTGTGACAAGGCGTAAGTAGTGGGAACACCCCTGGAAACACTTACTTTGTGCCTGGGTTCCAGGGAAATCAAGGAACCCACATTAGAGAACCTCTTTTCTGAGGTGGAATCATTCCTTGTTCAGCTCCCGTTTGAAAGGTCAAAGGATCTTTCTTGAGTCTTTCCTGTGGGTTTTGCATATCAGGGCCACAGGTTCTGTGACCTGGAAGTATGAACCTCGAAGGATGGTTTTGCCTTTTTCTGGGTTTCACACAAATGAAATAATTATACTGGTACAAACACCAGGGAGGGCACAGATGTACAGTGTAGAAGTATTGTTATTCTGCCCTCCACAGTGGTAAAATGGTGCATATCAGCCCACATGAAGGAACAAGAGAGATTTGACACAAAAAGACAGTAAAAACATATCCCACTTTTCTCCTGCCATTATTGGTCAAAAAGCCCCAAGGAGGTAGTGGAATGAAAACGATCTGCAAGGAAAGAAAAGGGGGTAGGAAAATCTAAGAGCTTCATCAGTATTAGGAAGATAATACAGTAATTGCTGGCACTGCTAAAACCCATTTGGGCTCTGAAAAGCAGCATGAAAAACCTCGTGTAAAAACCTGTCCAGCTCCAGGACATTTTTTACAGCACTTTTTAATTGTTTTTCCCTGTTCATGAGAGTTTACATAACAAATACTGCCCATCTGTTGTAAGCCCCTGTCCCTGCTGATGGAAAACAGAGTTGTTCCTTTCAGAAAGCACTTCCCCTTGGGTTTGCAGCCCTTCTCACTCTGTTTCTGTTCTCCTCTCAGGAACTACACCCACTTCCACCATCCCTTGTATGGCAACTGCTATACCTTTAATGACAACAGCAGCAGCGTGTGGACATCCTCCATGCCTGGGATCAATAATGGTGAGTGAGAGGCACTCTTTGGTGAGTAAGCTTGGCTCTGTTTTCCCTAGGAGTCATTATGGGCATCCTGCTGTGCTCAGTACTGGTGGTGGCAGACTGCAGCCCTGCTCTGTCTCACCCAAGCTGTTTTCACCCATCTGGAGAGAGCAGTCTCAAGGATGTGGCTGCCCCTCACCACTGCCCACTGAGCTCTCTCTCCCTCATCAGGGCCTGATCCTTAGGCTCTTTGTGTCCTCTGGGCTTGTGCTGGCCCTTCCTCAAGTCCTCTGCTGAGCCATAGTGCTCCTGGTCTTCGCCTTCCCCACCTCTCCCTTCACGAAACTGATCTGTTTGTGTTCCTAAACTCCAGAAACCTCTCCAGACCACATCTTCAGGCTTTTCTTCCATCTGGCTTCAAGTTTCTCCATGAAATCTCTCTCAGTTCTCAGTTCTGTCTTTTTCTAAGCTGCAGTGATTAAATTCAGTTTTCACTGGCCTCTTCTGGAGCCTCCAGCTTTTTCTGTGGCCTCCTTGCAGCCACCCTCTATTGCTGCCAGGCTTTGGTGCAGCCCTAGTTGATGTCTGTCTTCTCCTTTATCTCTTTCAGACTTCCTTCTAAGCATCCTGCTCTCCCTTCTCTGCAGCAGCACAGCTGGCCATGACCTGCCTGGCTCTCTGGTGTTCCCTCAGGTCTCTCCCTGGTGGTGCGCACCGAGCAGAACGATTTCATCCCTCTGCTGTCCACGGTGACAGGAGCCAGGGTCATGGTCCATGACCAGAATGAGCCAGCCTTCATGGATGATGGGGGCTTCAATGTTCGTCCTGGCATCGAGACCTCCATCAGCATGAGAAAGGTGAGCAAGCAGAAGGGGCGAGAGCTCTGGATGGGAGGTTTAACTTGGTGGACCTGCGGTGTGTGTTTAAGGGAAGGGACTAATCCCATGGAGTGAAGGGAGAGGAAGAACAGCTTGCTGGATTCGATCAGAAGCATTTGGCTACAGTTTATCAGTGAACAATGAAATGGAAGCAAGCAGCGGGAGGTGGCATCCTGAGGAAAGCACAAAGAGCAGAGACTGATGGATGAGCAGTGTGTGGTTGGGAGAGTGGGAAGAGGACAGCAAAGAGGGGCTGTTGTGTGCAGTGAGAGTCTGCTCTTGCAGGAGATCACCGAGCGCCTCGGGGGCAGTTACAGCGACTGCACAGAGGATGGCAGTGACGTGCCAGTGCAAAACCTGTACTCATCCCGCTACACCGAGCAGGTAACTCACACCTGTACTCATCCCGCTACACCGAGCAGGTAACTCACACCTGTACTCATCCCAATACACCGAGCAGGTAACTCACACCTGTACTCACCCTGCTACACCGAGCAGGTAACTCACACCTGTACTCATCCCGCTACACCGAGCAGGTAACTCACACCTGTACTCATCCCAATACACCGAGCAGGTAACTCACACCTGTACTCATCCCGCTACACTGAGCAGGTAACTCACACCTGTACTCATCCCGCTACACCGAGCAGGTAACTCACGGAGCTGACCCCTCCTGGGTCACGTTGCTTCTCCTCTTCCCTGACATGCTCCAGGGCCCTGACGGCCCTGCCTTTCCTTGGGCTCTGTCAGTAGTGATACAGGCACAGTGGGTTTGGTTCCCTTGATCAGCCTTTTCCACCTTATGTGCCTCCCAGGTCTGCATTCGCTCCTGCTTCCAGCTCAACATGGTAGAGCGCTGTGGCTGTGCGTATTACTTCTATCCCCTGCCCAGGAGAGCAGAGTACTGTGACTACACGAAGCACAAGGCCTGGGGTGAGTGGACAGAAGGGACAGCAGAGCTTGTGCCCACCTGAACCTGTTTGGTCCAGCCCACATCCCAGCACATCCCTTTGTCTTCAGTGAGCTTCCTGGTGTGAGACATCCAAAAGACAGTCTTGCCTTGAATGATTAGCCCTTGTGGAAGGAAACCTCTTCTGGGTTCCCCTTGCTGTCACACAGCACCTTTTGTCTAAAGATACTGTGAGCTTACCTGGATTTACTTTCTTTGCTGTTCAGGCTACTGCTATTACAAACTCCTGGCTGAATTCAAAGCTGATGTGCTGGGCTGTTTCCACAAGTGTCGGAAACCTTGCAAGTAAGTTGATCATCAGTCAGGCAAGAAGATTGGAAAGTGTTCCCAGAAGTGTTGGGAACCATTCACTGATAGACAGAAGCTTGAGTGAGAGGCTGAGCCCCAACCTGAAATGGCATTTCTCCCATCAGGAAGCCAAAATGGCTGAGGAGTGTGTGGGTTGGCCTAGGGGTGAGCTCCCAAGGACTGTGCATTCCACATGGTGGGAAGTGGGTGGAACTTCAGCATGGGAGGGAATCTCCAGGTGTGCCTGAGGATGGTGAGACCTGGCCCTGTGGCTCCTAGAGCTTCACCAGCTAACACAGCCTCCCCTTGCCTTGCAGAATGACAGAATACCAGCTGTCAGCTGGATACTCCCGCTGGCCTTCTGCTGTCTCAGAGGTAAGGAGAGGGTGTCCTGGCTTCCCAGCACTGCTCCCACCTCCCATTTAGTCCTTCCTCAATGGGTACTAAACCTGCAGGAGATGACTGTGATCATGTGACAATTTTTTGCACTTTCATTTCAGGACTGGGTTTTCTACATGCTTTCACAACAGAACAAATACAATATCACATCCAAGAGGTGAGAGCCCCTAAATAGAGACTGTGTCCAAACCAGAAACCCTCCCAGTGGAATGTGTGTGTTGGAAATGTTAAGTTAAGATTAAATCACTGATGGGAAGAGATCAGGCATGGGACCTGTGGACAAGGGCAGTGGATTTGAGTCAGAGTAGATATATAGCAAGACTTCAGCAAGGACTGGGGACCCAAGTGAAAAATTTTGAAAGAGGTCAGATGCTGATATGAAAATAGTAAGCCCCAGCACTTGCTGTGTGTTCTGGAGACACAGTAGGTGCTTGTGGAAAAGTGGGAAGGGGAGCTGTGCAGGAGCTTTTGCCACAAACATTGGGTTTTACAGTACAGTGTCAGAAATGCACTATCAATACCAAAGACTGTATTTAGTGCAGAATGAGAACTGCAGAGATGGGAGAAAGCCTCTGGGGAGTATGTGTGGGAGAAGCACAGGGGGCAGAAGGGGACAATTAGGCTTGGTGAAGGAATGCAGGGATTGAGGAGCTTGGGTTACTGAGTGTCATCTCTCACTCACAGGAACGGAGTTGCCAAAGTGAATATCTTCTTTAAGGAGTGGAACTACAAGACCAATGGGGAGTCTCCAGCCTTCACGGTACACACTTTACTAGCATGTCTTCTCTGGCCACCCATTCCCCCACGATGTCCCTCCACTGTGGCAAGCTTTCATTCCAGCAGCATTGCTGGATGTTGTTTCTTTTCCTTGGGCAGGGTGAGGGAACAGGCAGGGAGGCAAAGTCCCAGATGAGGGCTGTTGTCACTGCTCTTTCTCCATCTCCTGCAGGTAGTGACTCTGCTGTCCCAGCTTGGGAACCAGTGGAGTCTCTGGTTTGGATCCTCTGTCCTGTCTGTGATGGAGCTTGCAGAGCTGGTTCTGGATTTCATTGCCATCACGTTTATCCTGGGATTCCGCTGGTTCCGCTCCCGGCAGAAGTTGCCCGCGGCGGTGCCCCCCATGAACAGCCAGGATAACGCCGCTTTCCAAGACGATGCACCGGCGCTCCGTGCTCCTCATCGCTTCACCGTGGAGGCCGTGGTGACCACGCTGCCCTCCTACAACAGCCTGGAGCCACATGGGCCAAGCAGGGATGGGGAGGAGGGACACGAGTGAGGCAGCAGCTTCCTGCACTGTTCCACTGGTGGCTGGCAGCTGGAGCAGAGGCTGCGCTCTTTGTCTGTGTTTCCTTCTTTCTGGGTGCTGCACATGGACCACAGCAAAAGACTGCTCCATGGTTGGCCTGGGCTCGTTGCTTTCACTTCTGTAGGCACATTCTTCAGTCTCATAAAATACTATTGCTGTGGGATCACCAGGGATGAGAGTTGATCTAGTGTATGTGTGGGGGAGATGTCCTCCAGATTTCCTTATGCTCTGTGCATGTGCACACCTACATGTGCAGGCATGCTTTCCTTTCCCTCCAACAAGGATGCTGCCACAGTTCTGGTCTGTCATTAATTAAAGAGGTTTGGCAGGTGTGACTGGCCTCCTCTGTGGTATGACAAGGAACAGGAATGGAGCCTTAGCTAGGGTACAAATCTCTCAACAGGCTGAGCTTTGTTAAGCTTTCCCTAAACTGGTTGCTCTTTCCTCATTCTTCATGAGCTCTGATCCCAAGACTGTGTCACCTACCCTCTCCTCCCCCCAGGAGAGGCTCCTTGAGACAAGAGCCACTGGCACGATCTCAATCTGTATTACGCACAATGCTCTGGAGAGGTGCTCCAAGCTTGTTGCCACTCCCAGGTCCGGGACAAAACACCCCTGGCAAAGTAAAGGCTCCCTTTTCAAACTGCCTTTGTGGCATTGGTAGATCTTGGGTGTCCACCCTTCCTTGGGATACACCATACATGTGTACCTCCAGCTATCTGATTGTTTGCCAACAGCTCTGGGACAAATCGATCTCTACAATTGCTTGACCCTGCTTTCTTCCTGAGGGAAACAAAAAGTTTGGCAGGATTATGAACACCCTCCAAAAATCCCAGATGTTACCTCTGCTGCAATGGGATCCTGCAAGAGAGGCTCAGAGCAGCGCAGGCCATGCAGTGCATGTTCTGCTCCTCCCACAGAAACTCTGCTGAGCCTCTTGTTCCTGAGGGAAGCACAGGAAACTACTGCAGGCTTTAACCAAAAGTGCTTCCAAGGAAAGCTTTAGCCTGTTTGATTGGACCACATGGGCAAAAATGGTCCTCTTCTCAGGGACTAACTGGGGGACCTTTGTATAAGAGAACATGTTTCTTGCAGTGAGCTTGCCATACTCTTTTCTTACAAATACTCAGACTTCTGCTGCAATGGTGTTTGCTCTGCACTTTATGGGGTATCAAGAGAGCAAGGGTGATGTCCTTAAAAAACAGGATTATCCACTTCACAGGACAAACAGAGATACCACAATTTAAGCAGTTTAGGCAAAGACCTGTGGAACCCTGTAACCAGTCACACTGTGAACAGCCACTCTTGAATTTAAAAACTACTTAATCATAACAAAAGAAAAACTGAAGCTGTTTTAAAATTTAAGGTAGATGCACTGCCCTTGGGAAGCTGGAGGAGTTTACTGCAATATCTAAATTGTTGCCTAATTTTTCCCTTTGAGATGCTAAACACATGCTGGTTGTACTGCTCTTGCCTTGATTACCTAAAAGCACTTTCCAATTCCCAGCAGAGAGTGATTTTATTCTTCTTCACATACACACACAAATGCTATGTTCTTTATTGCACAAATATACCTGCTTTTACAAATTTTATCCCAGTGCCCAGCTGATAATTCTTGTTTGAAAGTGAAGATAATGTCTCTGCTAGGAATAGAAGCTTGTAATTTGGGAGGTGCCCTTCAGCAAGGGTGGCAACCAAGCAGGAGGGAGGGGCCTGAAAAAAGCACTTAGAGGTGTGGAAACATGTATTCCTCCTTGGAGGCCTCCCACTAGAAAAAAAATCAGTGCTTCTGCAAACATGAAAAAAATCTGGTTTCTAAAAGTAAAAAAGAGTGAGCAATGAATGAAATCTCAAAATTGTCTCTGCAAAGGTACTTCCATGTTCTGTAAAAACACTGCCCAAGAGGCAGAGGTAAAAGCTAGGTTTAGTTGCTCAAAGTAACTTTGGCCACAATTAAAATACAAAAGGCAGGCAGATAGACAAGCTAGGATGCTGCACCCAGTTCTTGTTCACAAATTCAGTACTGCAGACTGATGCCTTGGGTGTTTTCTAGCACATGAATGAGCAAAAACCTGACACTGGACACAAAGCTGTTTGCTTCACAAAGCCACCTTTAGATCAAGAAAGGATAAAGAGCAGGTGCAACACCTCAAAACAGTCTTTGTATATCATAAACATACAGTGATTCATATGGTAAGCATGATATTTCCTCAGTCTCCAAAGAGTAAGACACGATTCTTCACATAAAAAGCCATGAATGACCTTGTAATAACCATAAAATTGATGAGACCTGCTGCATCATGCATAGTCAAGTGGGTGATTAAAGCAACATTAATCAGAGGTATAACTACTTGAAACAGTAAGTTCTCTTCATCAATAAAGAAATACAGATGCAGAAGGTGGTGATGTATTCCCTGGGGGAAGCTTGAACCACATCCTATCTGTTCCATAAGAGTGTTAAAATGCAAAAAAAATAAAAAGGGCTTTGACTGATGAACTCAAAGTAATGGCACCATTCAGGATAGCTGTAAATCCAGAATTAAAAGCCTGTACAAATGTGAAGAAGCAGTTATACAAGTTGGTAAATAGATGAACCCTCCCTGTCCTGTGAATCAGTGCAAAAAATTGCCATCTTGGGAGAAATCAGGGGCTTGTTCCAGAAATAATCCCTACGTTTCTTGTAGGCTGGCAAGACCACAAACGAGCTCAGCAGATGTAGAGTGAGCTTGGTCTGGCTGAAAACAAGAGGCAAGGCCAGCAGTGCTGGACTAAGAGCCCAAAAAATGGGAGTGTTTCAGTGAGAACATGAAAAATTGGAGAAAAGGGAAGAAAGCATGCAAGTTTGGGGATCTGCAGGTCAGCAAAAGGCAAATTAAAGGTCTGAGCTGGGGTGAATTTGTACAAGAGGAGAAAGTTGAGGGGATGCTCAGTACTCATAGGCGTGTAAGAGGCACAGCAGAGTTATTTTGTGGACATGGAAAACTTGCAGGAAACAGATGAAGGTTGTGTCTTTTTGGGCTGGGAACAGATGCCAAACTATTGGTTTTTCCACAAGAATTAAGGTAATAGAGGAAAGGCATGGAAGTACAATATAGTGTCTAGGGAAGCTAGAAAAAAAATGAGAGAACCATCACTTTGGAAAATAAAGAATATATTTAGAAGAACAAAACCCTGCCTGCTGGAGAGATTGAGAGAAGCTGGACAGATAGGTCAAGGATTGTCTGCACAGACTGAGGTCAAACAGAGAAGGAATTTGAAGAAAGGGTTACCAAGTTCCTGGGACAGGTTCAGTAAAATCTGCAGGGTTACAGGCTACATCAAGAAATTAAACAGGCAGTAGTGCTGCTGGTGAAAGGACACAGGGGAACCACAGAGATCAGGAACAGAGGCACAGCCACATTCAGTCACATTTCCCTATATTTAACAATACACAATATTTAAAGGGAGCCTGTAAGCATAAGAGGGGAAGGAGCCTTCAGCTTCCAAGTGCATGCTTAAAAGACCTGAACTAAAAAGAGCTTATAATATTTATTAAATTTTTCATACATTTATGACAAATTTAGTTTTAAAAAACAGTACAAAGGCTTTTGGAAAATAAGCCTCCGAGGGAAGAACGTAAAAAGAAAGTGTCATTTAGTCCTCTGCAGAAATCATTTAGTGGGTCGGTCTGTGCACTGAAGGAAAGGACATTATGAGGCTGTTCATATTTGAAACCTGGGGAGCAAGTAAGGGTGTTTTGTGTAAGTGTTGTACTCTATCTCAGGCCAAAAATAGGTCAAATATTATCAGGAGTGTGGAGGCTCAGACATGGCTGAGCTGCCTATTTGTAAAAGCTGTATCTTTATCTGTTACATCTCTCAGAGCAATCATTTGTTTAGAGGTCAGAACAAAGATTAAACCTCCCCCTTACTACCTTCCTTCACCAAGTTAAGGCTTCCAACCCCAGTGGATACATCAGAGCAGGGACCTCTGTCACTTCCCAAGGAAGCCAGGTTCATTAAACAAGTGTTGATGCTGCATGCCAGCTGTGAAGAAAAATCTGTCTTCCCCATCATCATTTGGCTGCTCTCCAGCTGAGACAACAAACCCCACCAGTGCTGAGAGCCTGCACCTGGCTTTGACCAGCACAGAGACACCTCAGGAAAGGCCAGAGCAATGCCTCAGGCATCTGGAGATAGGAAGGTTTGGGGTATATCCATTTAGGAGCTGTACAGTTGAGGCTTTTCTTCCACCACATCTGGAGACATCAGGATGAAGCAGCTGATATGGGAGCTGCATTTTGCACAGAATGGTTTGGGTTGGAAGTGACCTTAAAGAACATCTTAGCTCCAACTCCCTACCACAGACAGGGACATCTTCCACTAGACCAGGTTGCTCAAAGCCCCATCCAACCCAGCTCTGGACATCTCCAGAGATGGGGCATCCACAGCTTCTCTGGGCAATCCATTCCAGCTCAAAGGCATGTTAAGCATGTTCCATGTTTAAAGGCAGACCTTGACTTTTTAATTAAACATTCAAAGAACTATTCTCCCAGAGCCTTGGCCTTGCTTTTGGAGCACATTTAAAACCCTGTTTTGTCTGGGATAAGAGAGTGCAGGAGCAGCAGAAACGCTGATGCAGGTAAGGATGGCACCTCAGAAGAGCTTCCAGTAGAACATGATATTTTCAGTGCCTAACAAAGGATTTATAGCTAGACATGCAAGTCTTTGCAAACAGCCACAACATGACTCATGAACTGGGCTCAACCCTGGGGCAACTTTCAGCAGTACGTTCAGCCCCAGCTCTGTGCCCCAGAGCAGCTGCCAGCTTTGGAAAATGAGCATTCAATCCCCAGCTTTGGCTAGGGGCTTGGACACTGCATCATCAACAGTCCAAAAATGCATCTGTCCCATGAAAACATCTTCCCTGTCCCCCTACATGAGTGAGGCTGAGAACTGACAGGAACGCAACACAGAACTTGGCAGGAATTGTAGCACGACTCGTTTGTTCAGGTTGTGCAGGCCTGAACTGTGGGGAATTTTAGACTGTACATGCTGCTTTAATCCACCAGCCAGTCCAGACACCCTTCTTTCCCAGGAAGGCTTCCATCTTGGAAGAATAAGTCTAGCTGCCCTGTTCCAAATTCACCATTGAGAGTTGCTCCAGTGTGTTCACTGTTCTGGAGTGGATTTTGGTGATGTTTAAGACTGGACAAAGACTGATCATAAGGGAACCAGAAGCCACATGGAAGACTGGCTTACAACCTAGCTTTTGTAGCAATAAGGGCAGATAAGGGCATGGCTACCTAATTTTAAAAGAAGTCTGCAGTGGACAAAGCTCTGTCATTTCCTTTTAATGAGTTTCCAATGTACAGTGAAGTAACACAAAGGGGCACTTACCTTTACTCCAGTCATGCTCCAATATATGTTGTGAACAGCATCCTACTCTTGGAGGTCTTCATTTGGGTCCTGAACTTATATTCCAACACCAATGGAGAATTGTTTTCTGGGTTTGAGGTTATTGAAGTCCAAAGGCAGCACAGCCTGAGAGCCAGAGCTGCCCCTAACACAGTAATGCACAGAAGGCAGTCCCCTGAACAGGACACTGGCTGGACATTCAGTGGCTGAAAGCAGACTTGGCTTGGGCAGCCTCTTCCCCCAGAGCTGCTGCTTCTCACATCTTGTTACAGACTTACAGAGTCACTCCAGCACAACTGGAACTACCATCAGTTTACAATGGAAAAGCAGCCACTGCTTCGAGGGACACAACTTCAGGTATGTGCATGCTAGGGAAGTCACAACAAAAAGAAATTCCAGAAGTTTGGCATCCCAACCCCTTCCCACTCACTGACAGACCAGACAGACTCAGTAAGGTGGTGAATTGTGTTTCTTAGAGACCATTAAAAGTACATGAGCTGATTTCTAGAACATGCCAGAGGAGATTACAGTTGTATTTATAGAGAAGTAAATAAACTGCACGTGCATGAGTGGCTGTGATGCCGTGGGCAGCAGAGTCCCTTGCTTTTACTAAGAGGGCCTTGGTGATTTGTTTTGCCCATGCACAGAGACACAAAGGAGGGGAAAGGGAGCAGAGGAAGAGGCAACATACAACATCTGAGAGAAAGAAATGAAAGAGACAGCCTAGGGGGACCTCAGCTCCCAGAGAGACAGGAGGAATGGGGCACCAAAGGCTTGTTTAGAAGAGTTCAAGAGAATTGCTGGTCTGGGGGCCTCAAGCTTGTAAAAGCCTACCCCCTAAAATGAGAGCAGGAGGTGGCACAAGCAGGCCCTGGCTCCTCTTCAGCAGATGCACTTCTGACCGTCCATCCCATCTCAGCTCCAGGGAATTAGGGAAGTGCTCAGGGGACGAGAGCTGCTTCACTCCAGATCTTCATCTCTGCCCTCCCCCAAGGTGGAGAGGAATGGAATTGCAGGGAGATGAACTCAAATGAAAATGCTGGGCCATGGAAGTGAGCATGCAAAACCTAGCCCCTTGCCAGGTGTCCTGCGAGGCAGAAAGGGGCTTCCCCAGCACATCCAGTGAAACAAAAAGCATCTGCTCCTCCCATCTTTTGTACTTTGCTCCTATCTGGGAACTCCAGTGATGTCCTCCCTGCCTCCTCTTAGGCCTAAACAGATCCCAGTGTATTCTAGAACAGAGGCAGAGCTTTCTAAACTAAAGGAGCACCCTCTTTCCAGTCTAGGTTACAGGCTACAACTCAGATTATTAAAAAAAAGTTAAAAGACAAGATACACATTCCTCAGAGGACTCTACAGGAACAGGGCAGCTCATTTAACCCATGTCTGACAACCATTCAAACAACTCACAGCTCCTGTTACTTTTGATGGAGAAGAACAAGGGAATCACTCACAGAAAGCCACAGCCACACATTTACTTCCATCAGAAACCACCCTGGACCTAAATTCAAGAGAACCCACAGCAAACTGGAGCATTCAGTTTGATCAGCAAGATCTCTGAGGCGTAAGTTGCCAAACTGATGCCACTTGGCAATACCCATGCCCAAAGCACCATTTCCCTTTGAATCCCCAGCTAACCATTTCAAGTGTTTTCTAACTCCTGATGAAAGTTAGGGCTTTGTGGCAGCAGAAACAGAGCAGATATTCTTAATCAGAAAGCCATGCAGCTCATTCAGCCTCATCTGGAATACCTCCAGCCCCCTTCACCTCTATCTGCTGTGGCAGTGAGCTTCCTCAACCTTCAACCCAGTCACACAAAAGCAAAACACCAATTCCCATTCTGCCACTGCTCCAAAGTCTTCCTTCTGGAAAGCTACAAGACGGTAGGAAGCTACAGGGTCCTGGCTTGTGTGTGCATAGATGAAAGGCATATTTGACTAATTGTTGTTCATTTGTTCCTTGTGGAGAGAGGCTTTACTCCCACACATGCCTTTCAGGTGGTAGCAATGCCCCTTTCACTGAACTGTGTTTAGCCTGCTGCACTTGACTGAGGTAATCATGTAGGCCCTCCTTTATAAAAACTGAAATGGCCATGTTCAGGCAGAATAAATCATTTCTTCGAGTGCTCACCCCTCCATGGCTAGAGAAACCTACATTACTAGGTGGCTCACAGCCACTGGCCAACACAAACTAGCTTTTTTTTCAGAAGCTCAATGAAAAGCTCAAGTCATGCTGCCACTCTTTTTAGGCAGAACACTAGAGGCTCTCACATGCTGCAGTCCTTCATCCCAAAAGGCACTGTGTTAAGGCATTCTTATTTTGCTAAAGTTCACACAGGCATGATTTGACAAGCTTACACCCAAAAATAAACACAAAAAGTTCTCTGCAGAAGAGCAGGAGCAAATAGCTACCCACTCTTCCTCAGCTTCCCTTTCCTCTAAACTTAGAGGATGCTCCCTAAAGCTGCAGCAGCTATTGAAAAGGCTACCTATGTTTAGTAAGCAGCTCAGAGTCCTATACAGAAGATAAATTAAAACCAATAAGGAAATCAATGAGGAAGCTAGGTGAAAGGGAAGGAAAGGAAAAACTCAGAGGCAAGAAGAGACAGGCAAGGTAATAGGGGACAGGAGGTTGCAGACTGAAGGAGCTACATTTAAGTAAAAAAGTAGACTGGAGACAAAGCAATAGAAAAAAGAAAAAAGGAAAGAACAAAAGGGCAAGTTACACCAAAGGTCCCTCAGAGAACTCCAAACCACCCACCAGGGAAGGAACTTGCCAACCCACCCACTCCAGGGTAAACGCCCCTCATACTTACAGGTTTATCTGACCTGGCAGGCAGAATTTCCCATTTCTACAGTGATGGCATTCCCCATTCCTCATATTACTAGGTAAAGCATGCCATTTCCACACTAAGTGAGGGAGCTCCAGCACTTCTACCTCCCTTTCCCAAAGACTGGAGTTGACACTTACATAACTAAGACCCTCAAGACCTCAAAACAAAAAGGAAAAGTTAAGAGTACTCTAGAGCTGGTATTTCCTCACCTTTGAGCCTGAGGTTTTTGGTACTTACTTGCAATCACCACCACCACAAGGGCACCAATCACTCCCATCATGATCATCATCTGAAGAAAAAGATTGTCCAAGAGCAATACTCAGAACAGATTGACAAGCTCCCATTCCTCCTGACAGCCAGGGAACCCAAGCCAGGCCTCAAAGGCAAGACAGCCAAGGCCTCAAAGCCTTCCCACAGCGAAAGAACCTTAAGCATTTGAAATTGTTAGCAAGCTCCAGCTATACTTGAAAGCTCTGCAGGAGAGGAGTAGCCCAGCTCCCTCCTGACAAGGAGGTCATGGCAATAGGAAGCTCACCTTGCAGTTCTTCCACCAGTACTTCCTTTTGAGTTTGGCCGCGCTGCTCTCGAACACCGAGGCGCCGGCCTGCAGCGCGTCTGCCCGGTCATCCAGCTCGGACAGCTTCTCGTCTCGCTGCAGCACCTTGTCTACGTTCACACACATTATATCAACCACCTGCAGAGGGAGAGCAGTGGGAGCAGGTGTATTGTTAAAGACAGCTGAAAATGTAAGAGGAGTTACTTAGCCAATAATCAATGTTGCAATACTAACCAACAAAAAACATGAACAAGAGTGGGGGGAAGATCAGGGTAAGAAAGAAGTGATTTCAAGTCATCGGCTACTTTGGAATGAAAAAAAAATCCGAGAGTCACTGTTAAAACATCACTTCAAGCAGGTCCTCAGCCTCACATTCTCATCTGCTTCTAAGAGCTCTCCATTCCAGCAGCAAGCTAAAGGCACCCTCCCTATGAGAGGAGCCCTGTGCTCACTCACTCCCGGGAGCTGCAAAATTTCCTTATCAGCTTCGTGCTGCTGCCCCGGTGAGGCACACAGGCGCTACAGCAGCCAAGGCACAGGCTCTGATCCCGGGCAGCCAGGCAAGGGTTCCCCACATCACTGCACACAGCGTTCCCTTGGAGCAGCCCGCGGGGATTAAGAGCTGTCCTGGATGCCGTACAGCTTTATTCCCATAAGAGATGCGCGATAACGAGGTACCAAAACAATCTAGCAAGCCTGCTCCTTGGAAGTCATATCGGGAATGAAGTGGCTATTAAACATAAAGCAATCTCTCCTCCAGCTTCTTTAATAGGTTTGCCACCCTATTTTTGAGTATTCAGCATTAATTTCTGGCTTTGGCATGACAAAAGGAGCCACCCCCTCAGCGCCAGACACGGGTCGGGAACATCGCTGCTGCTGCTGCTGCAGAGCGGTGGGACATGAGCCCGACCACCATCAGGGCCGGCAGAGCTACTGACCTCCTGCACTTGTGCCTGCGTCTGCTGCAGGCGGCGATTGCTGGTCAGGTTGGGGGGAGCCCCGGGGGGACCCCCACCGGGGGCTGCCCCCTCGGGAGCGCCTCCTTCGGGAGCCCCTCCTTCGGGAGCGCCGGGAGCAGGCTGCTGAGCCGGGTCAGACCTAGGGGAGCACACACATGAGCCAAGGGAAACATCCGCTCGAGAGAGAACCCCCCAAATCCGGGGGGGAACCCCAGTGTCCCCGGGCTGCAGCAGCGCTGGCAGCAGCCTCGACAGCCTCAGCCTCGCTGGATCCCGCCGCATCGGGAACAGGGAGACCCCAAAGCAGGGGCAAGCCCTAGGGGGCAGTGGGAATGGAACGAGCCCCCCTCGCCGAAAGAGCTTGCGGGTCCGGTCGCGCCACGCACTGCGGCCTCCCGGGGGGAACAGCGACCTGGCCGCACGGACATGACCGGGAGCTGGGGAAGGAAGGTGGGAAAGAGGGACAGGGAGCAGCGCGGGGGCACCGGGCTGGGCGCAGTGGTGGCCGCCGGCCAGGCTGGCTCCGGCGGGGGCTCCGCACATCATCCCCACTGGGGCACGGCCCACGCACCCACTCACCCACGCAGCCAGCGGGGGAGCGGGACCGCCCGGGGGCGGTGCGGGCAGCCCAGCCTGCGGCTGCTGCAATGCGCCACCCGACCCCACCGCCGCCGGCCAGGACGCGGGCTCTGCACCGACCCCCGTCCCTCACGCTGCTGCTGCAGCAGTACCACCCCCGCGCCGCAGCTCGCCCACGGCCCGTCGGGCGGACACTCACATGGCCGGGCTGGACGGAACAGCAGGAAGGCACGGAGCTTCGCACCGACAGTGCTCGGAGCCCCCAGACCCCGCACTTATAACAGCGCGGCCCCGCCCACAGAGCCAGCAGCCAATCAGAAGTTGCTCCGCAGAGAGCTGCAGCTCGGCACCGCCCCTGGGTGACTCCTCAGCCAATCAGCGCTCCGCAGCCTGCGGAAAAGGACATAAAGTTAGCCCCGCCCCCAGACCGCCACAGAACAAGCCCCGCCCCGCCGTGGGGATGCCCAATGGGAGCAGCGCCCTGCGTCCCGCCCCCAGCTGGCCCCGCCCCTGCGGAGGTCCCGCGGTGCCGGGCCGGGGGTGCCCGGCGCTCCCTCCGCCACACCGGGCCGGGGGCGCGCACCGCCCCGCTACCGACACACGGCCCCGACAGGGTCCGCCGCGCTCCGTGTAGGTCACGCAGGGCCCGATCGTGGTAACCTGCGCCCTTTTGGAGCCCAGCCCGGCTGGCGCCGCCGTGGCGGGGCTGCGGAGCGCTCCCGGAATCCCACCTCCGCAGTGTGACTGTTGGCTCTGGCTAAGCCGCTGGCCTTGCAATTAAGAGATGGTGTCGCTGGCCCGCTTCCAGCATACAGCACATCATAAAAGCGAAGCAGAACAAGTCCCGATCGAGCTTCTGCAGCCTGCTGGGAGAAATGAGGCTCCCACAGCAGCCCCAAGAACAGCAATGCGTTTGGGGTTTTTCCATCTAAATATCTGGAGAAGCCTGCTGCATCAGAAGGGGAGATTCTCCAACACAGGACAAAAAAGGGGGCAGGAGTGTACTGGAACAAGAAGACTCTTCATACAGAATTTTGCATGGTGAGTAGAGTGACAAGTGCAGGCTCACACTTTCACTACCTTTTCCTTCCATCAGGTGATGCAGGATGTTCACGTAAGTTTTTAGTGTCAGATCTCAGAGACGATTAGGTACACAAGACAGCTATGTTACAGCTTACAGCATGGTAACTAGAAGGTCATGGTTACAAGGTGAAGAAGAATGCAGCGTTGTGACTAGAGACAAGTGGTTTGCAGATAGGAGCAGTCTAGCACTGACCTCAGAACTCCAGGTTCTTACACACTGCCTTCAGATGAAGGCACAAGCTGATGAAGAAGCTTCTGTAGGCTGGCAGCCTTTCCACTGCAGTCTGAGCACCATTCCAATAACCACTGCAAATAAGTTTGAGCTTATGCAATTAGTGGCCATGGAGCTTTTGCCAGGTTGGTGCTGAGAGATGAAGAGATGACAAAGGGTACAAGATACTTTCTCTGATACTTTTCCAGTTTCTGACATATTTTCAGTCAAGGATTTGCTATACCTGCTCTGTCCCCACTTGGATCTGTGCAAGCTTCCTGAATCCACAACACCTTTTGGCAAGTCCCACAGGTCTGTCACCCTGCCACTGAAAATGTGGACTTCAGCTGTTTAAACAGAGACTTTGCCTTCACTTTCCTCAGGCTTAGGCCTAAAGAAAGTTCTTTCCATTCATTCCTTGCTGCTTCCAAACAAATGCTTTTGGAGACAGAGCAGCATTGCTCTGTAGCAAGATGCATCAAGTCAGCAGATAATTCCCTGATTACCGAGCAGCTAAATTAACAACTAAGGCAGAATTGGTATGCAAATGCCTGCTTATCTAATGGATTTTCCCAAGTGTACAGTGGTGTGGTGTTGGACTAGAGGGATGCCAGCTGAGATTCACTGTAACTTCTCCTCTAAAGGAACTGGCAACAGTTACTGAAAACTAGAAGCTAGAATTTTTAAAAACATTTAAATACCTGAATTACTTTTGCAAATCCTGCCTAAATTATAAACAAAAGGCCATTTGGTCATAAAGTGTCATTAGCAGGGGATAAAGTCATCATGAGTGTGGAATGAAACAAATCCTGTTCTTAAGACAAGTTTTGATGCATTTAAACTAACATTTGGATCATTCACACTTAACCACACATGAGTGGAGGGCAATGGGGAAAGCCACGAGCAGGAAGACGTATTAGCAGGACCTCGTGGCATTGATTTGAAAAATTTGGCTATGAGGAAAAATCTAAGCTGGAGAATACTGGAATTGCCACGTTAGATCTGTGAATCTGGGATGTCAAAGGATGCTAGAAGCCTGGCCAAAAAACCAGAGGAGCAGAGGGTCAAGGTCAGGGATGCTGGTTGCAACAGATGCCTGCAAGAAGTACGTCAGAAATGACTGAGGGGGCACAGAGGAGCTCAGGCCTGGAGCAGCAGCAGGACCTTGGGACCCGGGTAGAAATAGGCAGCAAAGGTTGTAGAAAGCACTGGGAACTCAATTGTGTGGAAGCTGGCTTTATTCTGACTGCAATGCCACAAACCGACACTCCACAGGCTGAAGGCACTGCTGTTC
The DNA here is from genome assembly GCF_028551555.1 of Melozone crissalis. Taxonomy (NCBI): domain Eukaryota; kingdom Metazoa; phylum Chordata; class Aves; order Passeriformes; family Passerellidae; genus Melozone; species Melozone crissalis. The sequence goes on along the minus strand of NW_026535786.1, from coordinate 13,327,239 downwards.
CTTATCGGTGCTTTCCGGTGCGGTTGAAGCGCCTGTACAAGTAGCGGATCCTCTTGTTGAGTTTGTGATAGTCCTCTGCAAACATCCGATCGCCCACCATGCGCTTCTTGCGGAGGCACCTCTGCAGCTCGTTCCCCCGCCAGCCTCGCAGCCAGGTGGGCCCCATGATGAGATTCTTCGGGTGGATCTGGAAGCCGCCTGAGGACAGGAGAGCACAGACAGATGAAGCCAGGCCCTGGAGAAGGCTGTTCCCAGGGCGGCCGGCGCCCATCCTCCCTGCCCTGTCGCTGCTGACAGAGGCGCCATCCCGCAGGTGAGTCCGGCCTCCCTCCCGTCCCGCCCTGGGCCCACAGACCTGTGTGTCTTACCCAGGATCCCCACGTTATCATACACCCCGAACAAGGCCCGCTTCTTCGTCCACCGATCTACCGGCTTGCGCTTGGGCGGCTCCTTGATGCGGATGGGCCGGGTGAGCCCTGCCAGGGGCGAGGACAGCGGCACGGGGAGGCCGGGCCGCGCGGGCGCCCAGCGCGCCCCGCTGCAGTCGCTAAAGCCCCGCTCGGCGCAGGGCAGGAGAGTGGCACGGCCCAGCAGGGCCCGGCCCGCCGCCCGCAGCAGCAGCGCTGCCGCCGCCGCCATGGGGAAGCCCCCCGGTGCCCCGGGGACGGGACGGGACGGGAAGCGCGGCCGTGCTGCCGGGCCGCCCCTTCCGCCGCCGAGCGCAGAGGCGCGCGGGTGACGTCACGCTAACGGTCGGGAGGGCAGGGGAGCCGGCGATTGGGCGAGGGGCCGGCGCGCGGCGCGGCCGGCGGGCGCTGATAGGGCCGTGGCGGGAAAGGGCGGGGCGAGCGCGGTCTGCGCGCGCGGTTTCGAGCGCCCGGGGCCGTGCGGGGCTGTGGCGGCCATGGCGGCGGCCCCGGAGTTCCACCTGCCCCTCGCTGCCGCCGATCTGCTGCGGGATGGCGGCCCCGGGCGCTACGTGGTGCAGGAGGTGCTGGCCGTCCGCGACCTGCCGCCCGCACTCGCAGGTAAGGTCCCTACACCCCCTTTCCGGTCGGGCCCGGTCCTGCCGCCGGCTCACGGGCATCCCCCCGCGTCTCTCCGTGTTTTGCCGCAGCTTTCCGGGCCGCCTCCCGTGCGCGGGGCGCGCTGGCCGTGCTGGAGCACTTCGACTGCGTGTACAGCGTGCTGCAGTGAGTACGGGGCGAGTGCGGGGCAGGGATGGGCGGGGCGGCGAGTACGGGGCAGGGATGGGCGGGAGCGCGGGCACTCGCCCCTCTGCCCCGCGCTCTTCGCTCGCCGCCTTACGCCCTGTGCTTGTCCCGCAGCCACTTCCGAACCGTGGGCACGGCTGTCAAGGAGGACGCCCTGGAGCTGATGATGCACGGTGGGTACCCGCTGTTTCCGGACTAACAGAGAGCTTGTTTTCCCTTGGCAGCTCAATGATGATATAAAGGCTAATGTGACTCGGCCAGCTGGGCTGCACCCTCAGCCCACTCCTGTCATACGGGTCTGTAATCTTGGTGGACGATGCTGAGTTGTGCATGTTCGCTGTAAGGGCAGACCGACAGAAAATCCTCTTGCCCCTGTCCCTGGAATATGCATCTGTGGGATGTTTCAGCTCAGAGCGAGTGTTTCCCTGAGCTGATGGAGGGCTGTGGGGATAGGACAAGACAGTGTGCCCAAGGTCTGGGTTGCAGGGGGCAGCCCATGTTACAGCTGGTGAGATGTGAGCACACATCTTTGGTAATCTGATGGCTGCTATAAGCCTCCCGAAGAGAGGATGGCTGAGGCACCTGGCAAGGAGTGCTCATGACTTTCTGCTTCTCCTCAGTGGTGTCCCATCATTCCAATGAACTTCCCACTATCCTGAGTGACTCTGGGCTGAGCCATGCAGACCGGGCTGCTCACCTCAATGCTCTTAAGATGAACTGCTATTTGCTGACTGGCCTGATGGATGCCTTTGAAATGGAAACCTGCAAGAACAGTTGCTCAGAGGCAGATCCTGGTAGGAAGGTAGGTGAAGGGACTGGGGGAAAGATTATAAAAGTCAGAATAAAATTTTAAGCTTGCTGAACTCTGTAGTATCTGTCAGATTTTATAGCTAGGTTTATATAAACATGATGCCAGCAAGAGAAGTGCCTAATGTGAAGCACTGGTGCTTCTGTGAAACTGTGCATGGAAAACAGCAAAGGGACAGTCATGTGTCTAAATTTCAGAAGGGACTTGGATGCCCAGACCTTTCTATTTCATTCTTGAGTTTCTGGCTGGAACTTAGTGTGCCAGTGTTTTCTCAAGATTTCCTTTCTGTGATGGCAGTGGATGCAGGTATAATCCTTAAACCACACAAGGCACTGGTGCTGGCCTGAGCTGAGAGAGAAGAGCGGGGAGAAAAGCCCCTGTGATCTCACACATCTCACTGTGTGTCTCTTAATGCTGTAGAATTTAACAGACTTCTTATATTTTGAAGGAAGCAGAGTAATGATGGGGTTTTGTCTGTTGTGAAGCTGCTGATGTATCTTACTGTGTAATCTCCTCTCTAGAATAGGAAGAACCATGCCAAGACTTCTGGATCCTTGTGGGAAGAGGAGAGGGAGCCGCTTTTACGGCTGCTTACACAGCTGCTGCAGCTGGATCTCCGTCAGCTTTGGAGTGGTCGAGTGGTGGAAGAAGAGTTTGTCAGGTATGAGTTGGAGAGGAGATATTGGTGGAATGAGTGATTGGTTCTGAGGAATAAAAATGTGGGGTGCAGATCATTGGGAAACTGAGGAAACAGCTCGAGGCAAAAGCAATGTGCACAGGAACCACTCCTCACATAGGCCACAAAAAATTCAGATGCTTGCTAATTTTTAGAGGACACTGGAGAATCTTTCAGACAGAAACATGTGGTATGCTAGAATGATGTTTGTGCAAGTTGTGATAGTGAGGTTTGCTGTTTGTCTTCTGTGGATGTAGCTTGATGACGGGGAGCTGCTACCGTATCCTGGAGAACCCAAGCATCGGCCTTCAGAGGTACCGGCTCACACGGGAGGCTGTGACACACCTGCTTGCTGCAGCTCTGCTTCACTGTGACCGCATGTTCAGTGAGTTCCTGCTCTTCTGCCTTCTCCCTGAAGCCATTCCCAGTTACTTTCCCTGACCTCCTTCTTCTTTCTCATGTGTTAAAGGTGCCACTCTGAAGATCACACAGATGCTGCAGCACTTCGAACATGTAGCCCCAGTGTTTGCACAGGCTGTGAGCCTCTGGGCTAAAGAGTATGGTCTAAAAAGCCTGGTGGGAGAACTGCTAAGGTGAGAGAAATATTTGGAGGCTTGTCCTTTTATCTCCAGCAATTTGAGGCTATTCCTTGTTTCCCCATTCCTTGTTTCATCTTGCTGTACAGGGAAATTGGACAGAAATGTCCCCAGGATTTGGCTCGTGAGGCTTCTGGAGTCAAGGGTTATGCTACTTTTATAAGTGAACTGGCTGAACAGATTCCAGCTCTGGTGCTCTCCAACATGAGTGTTCTCCTGCCTCACTTGGATGGGGAGGTATGTTTCTGCAAAGTCACCTGTCCAGAAAAGTCAAAGTAGAGATGCTACTATCCAGTTTTTCTGTCTGAAACAAAGCCTCTTTCACAGAGCTCAAGTATCCAAAACCTGCTCTATTGGAATAGATTCTGCCCTTACCTAAAAGATGCAAAGGGAACAGAAACCATGGCAGTTTCCTGTCTGGTTGTCACTATCAGATGTCAGAGAACAGGAGACTGCCTACTTGTCTGAAGTCCCTACTGTTGTCCCTTGTTCTTCAGCACTTGGATGGGCTTGTCATTGTGTTACCTTTTCTTTATTTGCCATAAGTGTTTCTCATGTCGGTTCTTGGCTTCTGTGTACCTACCTGGATAGCAGGATTTGGGTTGGAAGGGCCCTTAGGGACACCCTCCACTAGACCAGGTTGCTCACAGCCCCATCCCACCTGGCCTTGAGCAGTTCTAGGGATGGGGCATCCACAGCTTCTCTGGGCAACCTGTTCAAGTGTCTCACCACACTCTCAGTAAAGAATTTCTTCCTCATATGTAATCTAAACCTACCTTCACTTTGAGGCCATTCCCTCTTGCCCTGTGACTGAATGGCCTGGTAAAAAGTCCCTCTCCAGCTCTCTCACAGCCCCCTTTAGGTGCCTCCTCAGAGCCTTCTCTTCTGCAGGCTGAACAAGACCAACTCTCAGCCTGTCTTCATAGCAAAAGTTACTCTGTCTTGCACACACAGCTGTATTCACCCAAACTTCATACAATATCCATACTGAAAAATTCACTTAGGGCTGGAGCCTGGGATGGGGAGGGCCCAAATTCTGGGCATGGTCTGTTCCTAGTTGACCAGCTCCTGTCTTGGCAGAGTTACACGATGCGAAACGCCGTTCTGGCAGCCATGGCAGAAGTGCTGGTGCAGCTGCTGAATGGTGACCAGCTGGAGGAGGCAGCCCGTGGCACTCGGGACAAGTTCCTGAGCACGCTGCAGGCCCACGTGTGTGACGTCCATAGCTTCGTGCGCAGCCGCGTGCTGCAGCTCTTCACTCGCATTGTGCAGTGCAAGGCAAGTCTGTGCTGGGCAAATGGTGCTCCTCACTTCCATCTTGTGTGTCCTGAGGGAATTTCTACCACCCTGCTTTTTGTTTGCAGAGACTGAAGTTTTAAGAGAGAAAGGCGCTGTCCCTGTGTACTGTGGTGGCTGCAGTTTCTTCCAAGAGACCAAAGATCCCAGGGGTGGGGGAACTGGAGGGTGGAAATTAGATACTGCTCATTCTTACCAGGACAAACCAGAAAAAAAAGCATAGCATACAGCCTCTTTTCACACACTGGTATGGGAGAACATCACAATTACCAGATATACTAATACTCAACTCAGCAGGATCCTGGATAACCTAAATCCTTGCTTTCAGTGGATGCTGGACTAGAATATATCCAGAGGTCTTTTGAGCCCTAGAGTCTTCTGTAAATCTATAATCTGTGCTTTTTAGTACATGAAGATGTCTGCAGTAAACTTTTTCCAAGTCTCTGAGCCTTCTTGATGACTTTATCTGTGCTCTTGTTGTGTTCTAGGCCCTGCCTTTGACTCAGTTTCAGGCTGTGGTGTCGCTGGCTGTTGGGCGGCTCAAAGACAAATCTGTCTTAGTGGTTAAGAATGCAGTCCAGCTCCTGGCTGCGTTTTTGTCCAATAACCCCTTCTCCAGCAAGGTAATTCCAGTTAATATGGTGGATGTGTTAGATGTCTCTTCGCAGGCTAAATATCTGCAGTGTGCTACAGCCAGGGCGGTAGCATTTATGTGTCTTGTGGGAGGAATGGTGTAGCCTTTGATTCTGCAGCTGGCAGCTTTCTGGTCTTCCCAGGTTCAATTTTGAGTTCTTGGACTCATCCCTCTCTTGGTGAAATGCATAGCTATGTTGAAGGCCAGGAGGGGTGTGACTGAGGTAAAAACCTGCAGCAGTTTTGAGTCCACTGTGAGGTTTCTCTCCTTAGGATCAAAATTAGTATTTTAAAATATTCTTTGTGGATGTGCAGCTCTTTGTGTTTAGCTGCACCTTCTCCTGAGTTTCTGAGCCTTAGACAGGGAACTTAGAGCAGTTCTCATTCTAGGATCGGGGCCAGAGTCTACTCTTCCACTTTCCCAAAACAGTTATCTATGGGAATTGACAACTAAAGCAGGGAGTGGAAGAGAGAGGAGAATTCTGGCATTTCAGGAAAAGGAGGATAGCTAACATATTTCTTCTTCTCTTCCTGACATCTTCAGTTAAGCTGGACTGACTTGGATGAGCCACTAAAGAAAGAAGTACAGAAACTGAAAGAAATGAGGGATCGTAGCAGACCCAGAGCAGGTAATTTCCTTTCTTCTTCTTTCCACTTTCTAGGATAGTCCTAGAAATTACTTTTCCTCATATTAATGTACTTTTCCTCGTATTAAATTTGCTTCCAGGTTGTGACAGCTTTTGTCTCAGACCTTATCTGTGTGAGATGGTGAGACCAGATCACTGGTATTAAACTCACAACAGTTTTCTTTATGGTATTGTTATAAAAGCATCACATTAATATCCATGTCTAAATCAACAGTCCTTATAGCTATATATCCTATTTTCTGCATAAGAACTGAAAATGTCTATGAACACCCTCCCAGGTTTCTCTTTTCTACCACTCAGGGACCGCTTGAGTCATGATTTTGATCAGATGTTATTTCAACTTGATTTGTGGGCAGCACCAAAGTCCAAGGCTAAACAAATGATGGTTCTCTTACCTGTCTTTTTTTCCTACCTTCAGTGGTTTATTTGTTTTAGTCAGAGTTCTTACCTTATTCTCACTGCAGTCTGGCTGGGATCAGCAATGGGAACAGTGCTTGCCTGGGAGGTGGTAGGGGAAGTTCCTAAGTTCCAGATGAGTTTTTCCTTCCCATTAAAGGTGTCACCTGAGTCTGTGTTCTTCAATCCCTCTGGTTTTTAAGTAGCTCCAGTGATCGCCCCAGAGGAAGAGTGGGAAGCGATGCTGCCAGAAGTCAAGGCTGCCACACAGCAGCTCTTTCAACCACTGCAGGAAGGAGAAGATGAAGTGCTGGAAGTTGAAGAAACAGTGGAGAGGACAGTGGAGCAAATCACTGGGCTGTTGAAGAAGCTGAATTACAAGTAAGAAGGCTCTGCAGTTTGACCGTGTTTATCCCAAGGGGTGATTTCCAATAACATTGCTCTGTAGGAAGAGATTGACGTGGGCATCCAGTACAAGATGCTGATAGGAGCTGCTCTCCCAGGTGCTATGGGCAAAGTTGGATGGTTTCCCTTGTGTTCTACTCTGATGTGTTGCTGATGCTCTCTTGGGCAATGTCATTGTCCAGGAGCGCAGCCCGCCTTACGCAGAAGGCCCTGTGTCGCTTCCAGGGAGAGGAACCTTTCGTGGGCCCTGGGGAGGAAAATGAGGAGGCAACAATCCTGGGTGTTCTGAAGAGACTTTACACAGGTAACTGTATCACTCTCTGTTCCCCAAGTCCAAAATAATGCCAGAGCCAGACTAAAACTGTCTGGAATGCTCTGTCCCTCCTTCTGACCTATGAGGCTCAGTCTCTGTGTACCTGACGGCTCCCAGAGCTGCAGCATCTCTGCACAGTTTGTTCATGGTTTGTCCAAGTACCTTGGCATTTAGCTGGATCATATTGATCTTGATTTTTTGTTGGAACAGTTCCATGGTCCCAATAGAAGTGCATTTCTGGTGTGTTAACTCACATATCTCAGGGGAGTGGAGCCAGTGTTGCCACTCACACCCTTCTGCCCTGTCTGAATTCGTCAGGAGTTCTGCTTCCTGAACAGGTGGTGGCACATAATGCAGCCTTGACCAAGTATCTGGTTCAAGCAGAGCCTTGGTTATCTGGAGCCTGAGCCTCTGGGTGTATTTTTAAGACTTCACACACTTTGTTTGGTGTTTGTTTTAGCATAAGGTTACTTAGCCAATCACATTGAGCATATTTCTGTTGGAAGTCTATTGTCTAAAAATCTTAACTTGGTGAACTCTCCACATTTGCACAAACTGCTGTGGAGTAGTAGTGTTTGCTTTCTCTTGGTTCCATTTTAGGGCCCTTATCCATCTTTGGGGAATTATCAAGTTCAGATTAACCCCATCAGCATTTTAATGGTGTTTTCCCCAACTGGACCATGCCTTTCCATACCCTTTTACTACAGCTGGCAGTTCTCTGGAGCATCACATTGTAGTGCTGGAACTTGTTCCACAGCATGCTGAGATTTTGTAGCTAGGTCTGATTGCAGAATTTGGATTTTTGTATCCTGACTCTTGGAAGCTGTCACTGTGAGATGGGGAGAGGAGGGTTAAAATGCCCTGAACTGTGCCTGTTTATTTTGTATCTTCAGTACTGCTCACAAACAAGTGTGCTGTGTAGGTTCATGCCCAGGTGAGAACAGTGAGGATCCTCCACATGACAACAGCAGTGACAAGATTGAAGAAGTTGTACAGGAAGAGCAGCCTCAAACAGAGCTGGTCAAACAGGAGATGTTGGTGCACTACCTGCAAGATGCTTACAACTTCTCAGTGAAAATCACAGAAGCTCTGAACCTGATCAGCAAGATGATGTATGAAAATTCTGTCTCAGGTATGTGAAATAACTTTTTTTCCCCATTCAGCATTCTAGCTCTTTCCTTGCTTGACAGAAAATGGAGTGGTAGAGCTCCAGGAAAAGGAGAAAAGATTGAAGGAGCTGCTCTTCATTAGGCAGGTGTCATAGACACTTCCAGGGTATTGGAAAAGTGAGCACCATATAAATGGGTGTCACGAAGGGGTTGAATAGGGCATGAACAGGCTTTTTAGGAATCCATTTTTTTTTTAAATACCAAGGTTGAAAAAGATTTTTTAAATATGTTTAAAACTTGTTTTAAAAAACAAATAAAATATATTTGGACTTTCTGAAATTAAAAAAAAACCAGTCGGGTGACCAAAGTGAGTTCACTTGTGGAAGCCACCTGTGGGGAGGGATGCATGTTCATCATCTCAGCTGAGGTTCTCCCAAAGTAAGCCTGGCCAGTGAAGCTGGGTTTGCTCATGTGCTCAGTGCCCTGACACAGCTTCAGCTGTTTTGCTGGCCACAAGAGGGGAACTAAGCAGCTGGTCTCATCTAACTCACCTTTGCTCAAACTTTATTCTCTGGTTAGACATGAGCCTGATCAACAGGTTCTATGGCCTGGTCCTCTTCAGTGCTGTAGAGAAAGGTGGTGATCAGAAGGCCTTTGAGTTAATTCAGCTGTTCATATTTAATATTAGAACTGCTGTAATCACTTAGACTTTTTTGTAGTGTTTATCAGAAATTGGCATTTCCAAGGGATGAGGGGTACAAGTCTCGCTCCCATCCTCTCCAGCGCATCCCCTTGCACACATCTGGGGTGTGGGTGGTGTGGGCACTGCAGTGCCCCAGACTTCATGCAAACACTTCTGAGGCTTCATCTCTGCTGAGGGCTCGTGTTACTTGTGATAAGCACGTGGGCTTCCCCAGCAAGGTTTGGTATTGTTAGCTATTTGCACACAAAAAAATGAACTCCTGGGTTCAGTGTCTTTACCAATCCTTTGAAGTTCAAGGCCAAGAAATTGCCCTACCTGGTACTTCAACACCTGGGGTTTGATTGTGGGGGTGTTTTTTTAATGGATGCACAAATTTTAATAACTTTTCATTTCCGTGGTGTCCTGTGCTGTATAAGGAAGGCACATTTAGTGTCTGAATAGCAGAAGTGCTTTGAGACATTGTCTCCATTTGGAGAGAGTATGCTGCTGGGTTAGGAAGAGACTGGTGTGTGCTAAGGGATGTGTGTGCTCAGATTGACCCTTTCTTAATTAAAGATTTAATATTTGAAGTTTTAAATTTTTTTTCTGTTGCAAATGTATGTATTCTGGTGTGACTGGGGACAGGCAAAGCATACCAGCTCACCTGATAGATATTCTTAATTCTAGTTTGTAAGGGCTTATACTGGTAAAAGCTCTTACTTAACCAGAGGTCAGACTCTATGAACTGTCTGTTGCAGCACAACTCCTCTGATCACTGCTGTGGATGTCTTGTGATGTGCTCTAACTTAATGGGGTTTTATTTTTTTTGTCTTGTGAGAAGACTGAGCAGTCTATGTCAGGAGTAGTCAAGCTGGAACCAAACACAGTACTCCTTACCCCATTTACCCCATCAAATAGCTCAGTTCCCGTGGTTTTAGCATTGCACTGGCGCTTATATTCAGCTGTCTGCTGCGACTATGAGATCTTTTTTCCCAAAGCTACTGTTTCCCAGAAGAGAATTTTGTTCTTCCTCAAAGATAGTCTCTGTGCTCTTTCCCTAACCATATCACATTGGATTTAGCTGTGATATTGTTAATGTGTGTCTCTTTTCTGGGACATCTACATCTCTGTGCTAGTGATCCCATTCTGACTCAAGCCCTCTGCAGACAGTAGCAGTGATTCCTAGATGCTTGTAAAGCTTGCTGTGAGACCAGTACTCCTATGCATTTGTTTTAATGGCCTCTTTAATGGGAACTGGGGAAGAACTGCACTATCACAACTGTTCTCTCTGCAGTGGTGCAGGAAGCCATTGAGTTCTTCGTGACAGTCTCACAGTTTGGCGTGCCCCAGGCACTGCTTGGAGTCCGCAGGATGCTGCCCCTCATATGGTCAAAGGAGCCTGGAATTAAGGAGGCTGTGCTCAATGCCTACAGACAGCTCTATCTGAGCCCCAGCAAGGATTCCGAGAGGTATGGATCTCCCTAATCAATTGTTTTTTTCTTTTCCCTCCCCCCCATTCCCTTTCTGCTGTTGGGAATGGGGTATGGACAGGAAGAGAACTGAGAGTTGGCATGCTTCATGCTGAGCTGAAATGTGAGGTTATTATCTGAGTATCCCAGTCTTCCTGCAGGAGCTACTGCTGAGCTTCTGTTCTTGGTTTGTCATAGAGCTCACGTGCAGGAAATTCATGCAGCAAAACTCTGAGACCTTGCAAAGCAGATGCTGAGAATTACTTGAAGTTAAACTGTTGTCAGGCACTAATATTTATTCTCATAACTTTCACTTTTGTACAAAGCATTGCCTAAATAATCTGGGTAGGGTCCCTATCTGAGAGGGAACAAGAAGAGTTAATTATGAATTCTTCTCTTGCCAGAAGGGCTCTTGATTGGCAAAAATGAATTTCAGCCCATTAGGAGTCACCTGTTGATATGGAGTCATCCCATGTCCAGGAGTCTTATATACTTCACTCTGTGGGCAAAGTTGTTGGCCAATGTCAGTTATTTGAGTTTCTTATAACTGTAGTTGTTCATCCTGCTGGGATAATAAGAGAAACAGTGTGGTCTAATGTTGAAACTGTATTTCTGTTACCAAACCTCAGGGTTTTTAGCTGACAAGTCATACATGCTGTGGCCTTGGTCACGTGTAGGCATTCGTCTTCTGATGCACACAACACATTCCCCATTTCTTTATCCTTCACACTATACAAGGTTTGTTCTTATTTGGGTGCTTTCACATGTATTTCTGTTTGTATTTCAGTCAGACCCATCTTAAATCTTTTTCTAACAATTTCTACATGCCTTAGATGTTAAGGATGTTAAGATGGGAGGATGTTAAAGGGTCTTTGTTGCTTATCCTTCTTGAAGATTTGATGGTGGGACCTAGCTACCATTTGCAAGTTTGCTTCTCCCATACTAGAGAAGAGCTGTGTCTCCTCTCTGCTGTGGCACTTGCCCTTTTTTAGTGCTTACACACTTGTAAATCCTGTTGGATACTTGTGCAATAAGTGTGATCCCTGGTGAGATGCACCATAAGTCACCCTCATTTGTGCCATCAGGCAAATAAAGAGCACCTGCTGCTTTTTATTTCTTCCTGATAATATTTCCTGGAAACAGCACTCCTGCAGTTGGTGCTCTGTCCTCATTTGTTCATAGAGAGATTTTCAGTTTCTAGGGAATTGTACTTTGACTTGTGGTTGCAAAGAAACTAGGAAGTGGCTGCTTAGTGCCTCTGATTGGATCTTTAAGCACCAGAAGAAGCACCAGTGCATGAGGCAATGGACTTACAAGCCCACATCGTGGTCATTGGCACTTGGATGACTTTGAGAACTCAAGCTTGTTGTGGGAGTTTTCCTGATCCTGTGGATCATCTCTGTTCTCCATCAGATGTTTTCAGCCTTTTCAATAAAGCAGTAATTGTGACAGTTGCTTTTTTTTTACCTTTTAATATTTTATTGTACTTTTTCCCCTTTTGAAGGGCCAAGGCACAGGCCCTGGTGCACTCTCTGTCTCTCATCATGGTGGATGCATCACTGGGAATGCTACAGTGCTTAGAGGAGATAGTGAGTACTTGCCTTGTCTGGGTTTGGGTTGTGCATGTTTTATTCAAACAGTAGTCAATGCAGATTACATCTTTACTTTGAAGTTCATTCTCCTTTGCCTCTCTCTAATTTTTTAATCGCATGCCTGCCTTTTGCAGATCTCGGAGTTTGTGCAGAAGGATGAAATCAAGCCCGCTGTGACCCAGCTGCTTTGGGAGCGATTCACGGAAAAGTCTCCGTGCTCGGCGCTGGAGCGCCGCGCTGCCGTGATGCTGCTGGGGATGATGGCACGGTGAGCCTGGGGCCAGGTCAAAGCCTCTCAGTGGAAGGGTGTTCAGGAGTCGATTTTATTGAAGAACTGTGGGTGCTGCATCAGCTGACTCTTTGGCTCTAGCTTCAAAAATAGTAACCCTATCGTGGGGTAATGAAGCCTGGAACTAAACATAGTTTTGCTGGATCCCACCAACACGGCCTCTGAATGATTATGATGAGATTATTTTCCTTGTGTGAATACCCATCCCTTCCCAGAGTTTACAGTGTCACAACTCTGCAGCTTTGTCTGTGTTTGGATAAGAACAGCGAGAAGCTGCTGAGTAGAGATGTCTGGAGCCTTTAGCATGAAGAAAAATGAATCTGTTTCACTTTCTGGGGGCAAAAAAAAATATATCTGCACTAAAAGGTTTTCACTTCCTCAGTTTCCCCTTTGGCATTCACCTTACTTGCACTTCTTGCTGTCCTTACTTCAGTCCTTCATTAGTCAGAAACAGGCCTGCATAATGATGATCCTAAAGTTCTTTCACTGACAGAAATGGGAACAGGTGGGTATGGATTTGGGATTGGCTTTTTTTTTATAAATGTTGGTTTGGCTTGTTTTGTTTCCCACAGTAGAGGAAGGAATGGTATATGTCACAAGTCCTGAGCTTCTCTACTCTTTCCTACTTTCCAGCATTTTTGTTTTTCTTACCCCTCTAAATTTTGGTCCTTTCTGATGGGAAAAAAGAGTCAAGAATCTTCTTTCTTTACAAAGAGGCTGTTGATCACAATGGAGAAACTCATCTCCTAGTGGATAGTGGATTACACTGGCTTCTGTGGAATACTGCTTGCTGCTCCTCTAGCTGTATCTTGAGTCATTTGGATGGGTTTTATTTTTTCCCCTCTTATTCAAACCACTCCTTTCCACAAGGCACAAGCAGTATTTCTCTTGGTTATCCATAGTTCCATAAACTTTCAGCAGCACCTCATGTGATATCCCCATCCCTTCCATTCCACAGAGGAAAGCCAGAGATCATAGGTACCAACCTGGACATCTTGGTGACAGTGGGGCTGTCTGAGAAGGCATGTGAAGACTACAGGCTGCCTCAAGAAGTATGCAGTGTTATTTCCAAGTTTGCCAGTAACCCTAAGGTAAGGCTATGGGTTTGTTCTTTAGGTCCGTCCAGAAACAAAGAAAGGGGGGAAATTGTTTGCATGGAAGAAAAGAGAGAGGTAATTAAATTTTTACAGATTTTGAAATTAAGTAGGTTGAGACCATTCAGCAGCACTGTCTGGAAAGCTTAGCACACACCAGTGAACATGCAATAAAAGAATTTTCATTAGGCAACAGGCTGGATTCAATTAGTAAAGAGTTCAGTGCACAAGAAAATATGTTTTCCTTTCAATTCTCTTCTTCAGACTCCCAATTCTAAACTGATTTGTGTTTTCTCAACCATGAAGCCCTTTCCTCTACTGATGTTTTCTGGTGGTGTGATTCTTTTGCCCTCCCTATTAATTGATATTCAGGAGTTGTCAGCTGTACAGCAGAATATAAAACATGAAAGGCTTTCAAACCTGTCCATGTTGTACTTAGAACAACACGATGGTTGATGACTGCTTTCCCTGGGAAACAATTTATACTTCTTTTTTTAATACAATTGGAAAAAAAATCTGGTTTTTTGACTCAGTCATTTGGGGCATTTAGTTCAGGAGTTCTATCACAAAAGGAGTCCTCCTTTACAGAGCAGCATCATTCTGTGACAGCCCCTTCCACTGGGGATGTTGCTGTATGAACTTCGTGAGTTAATGTGTATCACAACATTCTTAAATATTCTAAAGATGGCTGTAATTCAATTTTGGTTGACTTAAGTCTGCAGTTAATCTTGTATGTGAAGAGGGACTGAACTGAAAATATTTGGCTGACTGACTGGCAGTAGCTCTTGTTCCCCACCCATCCTCCCAACCAGAAATCAGGAGTTGAAAATCAGGTGACTCAGGAGTTCTTATTTCAAGCTACTGAAAGCTGGTAAATCCTCAAGTCAGTTCTGTTTTGTTCAAGTATATATTCATCAGGCAGACAGAGGTGTGCTGGGACACCTCAGATATTGTCATACTTGGTTTAGTATTTCTCTAGGTTATCTTATTCCCAACCTAAAAGGTGGTGTGACTGATACAGAATATATGCAACAACCTTAGTGTGAGGTGGTCTTGGATCCAGACCTATCCTGGGTTATTTCCACTGATGATATTTTGCTTTTAAACAAACCCATGTGGTTCTGGAGTACCCCAAGGCAAGCTGACTTACTGTTGTTGACTCTAAGATGCTCCAGAGGTTTCCCTCTCTATTCATTGCAGAGAGTGAGTAAATAATATCAGATTTTAAATTAATCCTTTTGACATTTCAAAGAGTTATTTTGATTTAAGGTGAGAAGTTTCTGGGTTGGCCTGGGATCATCATTTGGTCAAGCTTTAAATCCTCCCAGTGTAGTTACCCTGGTGTCACAAGTGACAGTAATGCCCCTGCTGCATGTTTAGCAGCAGAGCAGTACTGGATGTCCCTGGCATGAGTTTGATGAACATTGTGCACACAGGAAGGCTGAGTACTGGGAAGGGCATGGGGGGATCTCGTGTAACTCACCTGTTGTCTCTGCAGCCAGCACTGGGGAAGAACAGTGCCCCTTTTCGACTGCCCCAGAACCACATGCTCTTTGCTTGCCTGAGTGAGACTGTGAGTAAAGGTGAGCCCAGGTCAGCAGGTTTGGAGGGGATGGGGTTGGGCTGTGAGACCACCTGTGTTATCATTGTGATGTGGGTACATTGCTCCCTCTTCTCATCAGGCTTTGCCCAGCCAAGCAGTCACTGGATCCCCTTCATGGAGGCAGCTGTAACACTCATCTACCAGCTGGCAGAAGGGGCAGAGGAGATCTGTGCTGACATCCTGCATGTGTGCAGTCAGCAAGCTCTGGAGAAGCTGCAGGAGGCTGATGAGCAGAAAGCTGGTGAGGAAAAAAGCTGATGAAGGAAATCTGTACCTGTGGTTTCCAGTGTTGTTTTGGGTGGCCTTGAGTGACTGCAGGAGAGTAGAGCTGAGGGGCTGGTGGAAGTGTCGGCATGGGAGGGTGTAAGTGCTATGAAGGAGCTGTGGAGTGTGGAGATGGATTATATGGTGAGACTTGGCACTAAGTGACAGGGAAGAGGTCTAGATCAACACTGAACTGGGGCCTTTTTCTCCTTTAGATGCAGGGGATTCTCCACACAGGGTCTCTGATGGTTCTGGCAGCCTCTCCACGTTCCTGCTGCTGCACCTGGTGGCCCTTGTGGGACAGGTGGCACTGCAGCAGGTAGCATACTTGGAAGTGTCAGTGAGTGCAGAGCTACGCAGGCGCCGCCTCCTCAAAGAGGAGAAGACCAAGAAGCAATCTAACACCAGCACAAAGAAGCAGGGACGCCAGGTGAGAGCCAAGGGGTTTTTGGGCAGCTCTTCTGGTGTCCCAGCTACAGCAGATTTCTAGAGAATGCAATCCTGAGGCTGCATGAGGTACAGGGCAATGTGTGCTTCAGGAATAGAAACAGACTGGTATTGGTCAGGATTGACAGGGAGAGCTGAGGTCCTTGAATGACCCTATTCAGTTAACTCCCATGCTGGTCTTGAGTTTTGAAGAGGCACAGGGGAGGGAGTGAAGGGTGATGTCCTGGCCATGCTTATCCTCCTGCTTCAGGAAAACATTCCCCTTTCACTCATCACCTCCTTTCTCACCAGTGCTATCTTTTGCAACTGATGCAGTAGTGGTGAAGAAACATCCATTTGTGCCCTGGAGTTCTAGAAAAAGGCTTCCTAGAGCCCGAGTCCAGGAGATTTGAGAGTCCTATCCTCTGTTAGATAGTAATGATGAAGGTTTAACAGTAGTCTTTCTAATGTGATTTGGATGCTACAAATGCCCTGTTTGGTTAGGTCTATCTTGGAACATTTTCCAGAATGCAATGAGGCTAACTTTCCTGGGTAAGAATAGAGAAAAACATTGTGTCCATCTGGGTATCCAGTCTCTATTAGATGCTTATACTGCTAAGTCTACAGAGAACTTTGTAGTTTATTTTCTCACCCAACTGCTTATCATTGTCACTACCATTTTCCACACAGGAGGAGGTTATTACGAGATTTTTTAAAAAGTAGCAGTTGGATACAGATTTGGTCCCCATTGCAATGTCTCCTTTCTTCCCTTGTGTTGCTTTTTATTTGCTATAAGGTTTCCCATAATCTTGCTCACAAAACCAGCAATTCAAAGGCTGCTTTGAGCTTCTTGTTTTTAGTATTTGAATGTCCCTTAAGTTATGCAGGACTCACACACTGATGCTGAACATTTCCTAGGTCTGTTTTATCTTAGTAGTGTCAGTAGTTTAAGCTTTCTTTACATTCTGGTCTCCTCATTGCAAGAGAGACAAGGTGCTCCTGGAGCAGGCCCAGTGGAGGGCAATAAAGATGATTAAGGGACTGGAGTATCTCTTAGAAGGAAAGGCTGAGGGAACTGGGCCTCTTGTAAGCCTCAAGACTGAGGGGACCACATCAATGTCTGTAACTATTTGGAGGGGGGGTGCCAAGAGGATGGAGCCAGACTCTTCTTGGTGGTGCCAAGCACTAGGACATGAGGCAGTGGGCAGAAATTGATGCACAGGAAGTTCCACCTGATTATGAGCATGAACTTCTTTACTGTGGGGGTGACCAAGCACTAGAACAGGTTGCCCAGAGAGGTTGTGGAGTCTCCCTCACTTGAGATACCCAAGAACTATCTGAACACAATCCTGTGCAATGCGTTCTAGGAAGACCCTCCAGGAGCAGATGATCCAGTGTGGTCCCTTCCAACCTAACTATGTGATTCTGTGATTGGTGTTCTGTAGCACGTGGACTGGCAAATCCCAGACTACCCTTCACAGCTTCATTCAGTTCTTGGGAGAAAGTGGGTTATTACACTCTGTCAGTCTATTCTCCACTTTAGTTGTGCAGCTGGTAACATGCATGTACCTGTGAAGAAAGAGGTTATTGTTGCCTGACATCTTTCTTACAGTCTCCTCTCTGCACAGAGCACAGGGAACGAGACCACTATGGAGGAGGAGCTAGGCCTTGTGGGAGCCACAGCTGATGACACCGAGGCCGAGCTCATCCGCAGCATTTGTGAGACAGAACTTCTGGATGGTGAGTGTGGCTGCCACTGAGCAACACTGGCTGTCTGCCTGTGTGAAAGAGCAGGTACAGCAGGCAACAGGTCCTTAGGAGGAAGGCTATTTCCTCTGGAAGGAAGCACTTTCATTTTCCATGGTGTCACTTTCCACGTAGGCTGTCTGTTTCTTGGCTCTGCCTTTCTGGAGGTGGTTGTTCAGTGGTGAAAGTGAGTCAACCAGTTACTGTAGTTTGCAGCAGCTCTGAGATAAATGGAGTAATTGTTCTTAAAGCACGATGCACAGTGCTCTCATGCTCGCTGTCTTTATCCCCACTTTCTAGGGAAGCACCTGCTCTCTGCCTTTGTTCCACTGGTGCTGAACATCTGCAACAACCCTGGACCCCACAGTGACTCGGCGCTGTCAGCTGCTGCAGCCCTCACTCTTGGCAAACTCTGCATGATCAGGTACTGCTGAGCCATGCCAGAGTTCTTTCCCCAGCCTTCCTAGTACTAAAGCACAAGCAAATGTTGCAATTCCTTTCCCAAGGAAAGAACAAATACAGTGTTCATAGATCACTTTTTTTTAACTGTTTTTTTCCGTCTGCTCTCTGAGAGATGGAATTTTCCTATTTTTCCCTTTTTTCCTGTACCCTGTCTTGTTAGCTCTGAGTTCTGTGACTCCCACTTGCGTCTGCTGTTCACCATTATGGAGAAGTCCCCCCTGCCTGATGTGAGATCCAACCTCATAATTGCAGCAGGAGATCTAGCCATCCGCTTCCCCAACCTGGTGGAGCCTTGGACATCACATCTCTATGCCAGGTAATGCTACACTCTTTGTCATGTGACGAACACCCTGTGGAAGGGTGACACTGGGCCTCCAGAAGGTGAGAATGACCCAAGAAAGCAAATTTGAAGATGCTGGGGCAGGAAGACCAGAGCTTTGGGGCAGGAAGACCAGAGCTTTGGGCTATCACCAGCACCAGTAACTCAGACACTCCCTTGGTGCTTTCTGCAGTAACTCTTTGCTCCTGTCAGGTTGCGGGACCCCTGCCCCAGTGTGAGGCAGACGGCTGGGCTGGTGATGACCCACCTCATCCTCAAAGACATGGTCAAGGTGAAGGGCCAAGTGAGTGAGATGGCAACTCTGCTCATAGACCCAGAGGAGGCAATTGTGGCAGTGGCTCAGAACTTCTTTGGTGAACTGGCCAGCAAGGTAAGTGGATGCTCAGGGACCTTATTTCACAAGAGCAGGCAAGGGCTGTTGGAGGCTGGGTCAATTACATGAGCCCTGGAGAAGGCGTGTTAATGGTGTAGAGCCATTGGTCTGTCTCCCTGTGGACTAAATAAGGGTAGTTAAAAGAAATTTTGCAATCCAAGTTTTGTTTCATCCTTGCTTGATGTTGCTGAATTTGACCTCATCCATTCACACTGGAAGGCAGGCTCCAAACCACTGCCTTTTCTCTTTGCTTGCTTGTGTATGCCCAGCACAAGGTTAGGAGCAATTTTCTGTAGCTCACCTGTAGGCCTTGCAGCAGAGTTCCCTGACCTTATGGCTCTGGCAGTGCACCTTCTCTGAAACCTTTCTGAGTTGTTCTTGGCTGTGGGACACTGAGATGGAGTGCTATTTAAATTGTAGCAGTTTCTGCCCAGGCAGGTGAGAACAGGAGCAGTGTTACCCCCAGTGTTCATTCCATGTGCAGCCTTGTGTGGGCCCTTCAGAGTTTGAGATTTACTGCCTGAGAGACTGCAGTGACACTGGGGCTTTTCTGGCCTGGTTTGCTTTGTTAAAGCAGAGCTGGCCACCTGACTGCACTGACTTCCTACCTCTGCAGCATGCATGACTATGCTATGTATAAAGCTGTGTAGAAGCAGTGGGAAAGAGAATATGAATTGGATCTTTTCAGGCAAGAAAATGGGAAGTAGTTCCATGAACTAAAGAGCTGTTTCCTTCAACAGGAAGCTTTTTTTGTTGGGTAGTGGCAAGGTTGGAAGGCAAAGAAACTGCATCCAAGTCTGCCAAAGAGCAGAGCTGAGGTGCAGTGTTTAGCTTGTTGGTTGGCTGGGCTTTTCCTCCCCAGCCAAATAGTCCTGGATAGGTTTGGCTGGCTGTGTAAGCTTGTTTCCAAAAGCTGATGCTTTCAGTCAGTAGATTTGGGGTGGAGAAAAAGGAGGTCATTTTAAGTGGGCAGCTTATTTGGCTTGACTCAAATTATCCTTTCTAATTCTGTATCTCATGTAGAAACTTGTGTTCTGCACAGGGTAATGCCGTCTATAACCTGCTTCCAGACATCATCAGTCATCTCTCGGATCCTAACAGCAGCATAGAGGAGGAATCCTTCCACACTATTATGAGGTATTCTGAGGTTAAATAAATCCCTTATTGCCAGGACTATGTTTATGCAAAGGGGGTGCCATATCAAGGGAAGAAAAACTACATTGATGTGTACAAAAAGCTTTTTCAGTTGTTCTCTTTGATCTGACTTTTTCAGTCTGTACTGGAAATGGAGTCATGCTGAGGGGAACTGATTTTAAAGCCACACTGTTGGGAGTGAGGAGAGACTCTACAAAGAGTAACCACCAACTCAAAATTACTTTCCCTCTAGAAAAGGAAAATAGTTGGTTTTACGCATGGGAACGTGGATATGCAACATTAGGAAAACACAACAGGTTTTAAAGCTGCTGCCTTTGTCATTTTGGTGGCTACTGGAGTTTTGTAAGCAGTTTTAGTAAAGCTGTAGTTACAGTAACAGGTTTGGGTCTGGGTTGGCTTTCTGGTGGTTTGTTTTGTGGGGGGTTTTTTGTTTGTTTTTTTTCTTGTTTGGTTTCAGTTTTTTTTTCAAGCAAGTCTGACTCTGGAGTATAGAGATCTTGGAATATTTCAATCTGAGGTTATAGGTTGCTCATAGACAACACTAATAATATCGTTATTGGTAAAGTACAGACATTTTCCTCTCATTTCTGAAACTTGACCACATGAGGGTTTTTCTGAGTCATTTGAATCCCTATGGATTATAGAGGGGGGTGTTAGACAAAAGTATTGCTGTTGCTGAAGAGAAGAGCAATGAAATCTCCTGTGATTTTTCAAGTAGTCTTCCTGTCTATGAGAATCCAGTGCATTTAGGAAGAGGTATGGGATTTTGGATAGGTAGGAATTGCAAGACACAGAAGAGGTCTATTAGTGAGGGTGTAATTGAAACTAAAATTAATTTATGGTGGCAAAAGTAGATGGATATCTTTGCTTCAGCTTTAATTAAGGAGGGTAATGTGAAATACTGGGAATTATAGCTTGTGGTTCCTGACAGCACACATAGAAGTTAATGCCTGAAGTGAAACAAACCATCACAGGTAGGCAAGAGGCAGCATGTAAAAAAAAATCCAAATAATTTTGGATTTTTCAATACTGTTTTTAATAATTATCAAACTGAAGGTATTACCACAGACATAGAGCATAATTGTAGCAATTGCATTAAAGTGTGATTGGTGGGGTTAAAACAGGTGTAAGGTGAACCTTTTACTTCCAACAACATTTGTGGACAGAACTGGAGGTGTCTGGCAAATAAGAGAAGAGGCAGTATTGATTGAACAATGTAGATAGGTATCAAATTAGCATCAGGATAATTAATTTTAAAGACCTGATCATCAGTTAACACACCATATATCCTTTATATAGGAAAAAAAGGGAATTAGTAGTTAAAGATTAATTGATGCTGGAAAAATGCAAAGGGAGGACTCTTTAGAATGCTGTCTCTGTTATGTATCTTAGAAAAGCACCTTGGTGTGGTGGTTGTAGACATAACAAAGACTGAACAAGGAAGTGCTTTAGAACTATATCAAGGCCAGTGGCAACCTGAGTTGAAGTTAACAGAAATGTTGGTACAAGAAATGGGGAGAGCAGCATGACCTTCTTAATAAATAGAAGTTATTCAGTGATTTCTAAGAGGACATAGTGCAAAATGCACCAGTCCTTAACTGTGCTAAAGTCCAGGTGTCTCTATCCCTCAAGAAGCTAATGGATTAAGTTAGCATTTAAGTTCTGCTAGACTTTGTTCCCATTTTAGTGCAAAGTAGTGCTCACTTTTGCATTGATCCAAAATGCAACAACACACTTTCAGCAAATTAATAGTGAAAAAGCCACAAGCATGGTTTTGAGGAGGGAAAATGCTGCATGCCACAGTGCTCCCCTCAAGGGTTGCTTGTCAGACAAACTGGTCTGTCAGTGCAACTTGTGAGGTGAGGAGATTGTCTGGAGGTGCTGCATGCTCTTAAAACCGGATGGAAGGAGCAGATAAGAAGTCAGCACTGCTGCCTTTTCAGCACCCCTCCTCCCTGAAATGGGGATTCCTCTGTGGGCTCTAATCTTTGTGCTTTTTTCCCCTTGCAGACATCTGTTCTCATATATTACAAAAGACAAACAAACAGAGGGCTTGGTGGAGAAACTTTGTCAGAGATTCCGGACTGTCAGGTGGGTTGTAATCTTAATTTTCCTGACAAGTGTTTCTGCTTCTCAGGATTTTTCAGAAGATATGAGCTTGTATGTTGTGGTTGTAAAAGGTTCCCATTATATTCTTCATGTGACAAATGCAACATAACTTGGTTTAGGTCTCCCTTTTTTTTTTAACTACCTTCTCCTAAAAATACACGAATACTTGTAAATTAAGTTTTTTGGTTTTATTATGCAGTGATTGACCTCCTCTTCCTTCCTTTTTCTAAGGAAAAAGTTTTGTGACAATCTAGATATTCTTTATAGCTGAGCAAGGAGACATCCCACATGTGGATTTTGCATACTTTTGTGATCCTTCTCCACAGGCTATTCCCTTGCAGCTCAGCTAGGAAATCAGTGTGTTCAGCTGAGAAGTTGGGATCTTTCCAGCAGTTCTGTCTGGGATGATCTCAACTATCAAGCTGATACAGGCCTGTCCTTGTTCTGTGTGCATGGGCTGCTCAGTACCAAGTCTACATCTGGGACTCTGTTCTGGGTTTTTTATTATTATTATTTTACCTAAGGGCTTGTGCCACCATACACTTTGGCTTTTGCTCTGCTCCATCTCCAAGATGTGCATACCTTGCTTGTACATTGCTGATTACAGAGTATAGAGTGCAGGACCCATGCTGTAAATCTGGGATATCATTTTGCTTTCTGGATTTTAAGGCTTTTTTGATGTTTTTCTCCTGCTCCCCAAGCTGTAACTTCACTGACCAGGCATACACTTTTTGTTTCTTTCCAAGAAGAATAATAATAGAAATTTATCTCCTTCCATTCCAGTGAGATATCTTAATTTTAACTTCCACTGGCTTTGGTGTACCCTGCTTCCCTCCATTCCTGTGGTTTTCCTTCTCCACTGTTGTGGCTTTGTCCTTGAGATTTAAGCTGTCTGCTTATCTTGGCCATTTGTGCACAGTGCCTGGGCATGTGACCTGGTCAGCTGCTTCAGGGAGTTGCATATTTCCCAAAATATTTGGATTTTGTTTCCTGAGAAAGAGTGGAGAGTGGTCCCTCTCTCCAGCTCCCAGGAGCACTGGTGAGCTCTTCACACCACATTTGTAATTAACTGTCTGTGTGTGTGTTGTCTCACTTTTAGTAGAATGCCCTGATATTTCTGTCACCACGAAGGTGATGAGCTTGGTGCACACTAGTGGTACTGCTAGAGCAAGACTCTCACTCCAAGCTAAAACAGGAGCTTATCAGAGCAGATTTGCAGCCACCATCACCCTCCTCAGCATTTCTGGACTTCTAAACATAGGAACTTGCCAGGTGTCATTCAGACTACAGGTAGAATACCTGGATGCTGCAGCTTTGTTCTCCATCTGTCTGGGCTTGAGCAGAGCATCCTGAGACAGCTTGTGCTGGACAGACTTGAGGCCCTCACTTAGTGTATATTAAAAACAGGGGCTTTGGCTTTGCTTTTTCCCTTTCCATTCCATCACAGTGATCTACATTAGGGATGTTAGTTTGTGCTTTTGTTTTTCTTTCCCTTTGGTTTTATTCCAGTAACTTTTGCTGGAATTTGAATGTAGTCATTCTCTGATGCAGCATTTGTTATTTGCTGACTTTATAACTTAATGACTATGACCTTCTTTATGTAACTAACCAGGAAAGGGAGAGACAACATCAAATACAGCTTCTGCTTGAGATCATCTCAAACATGCAAAAATGAACAGCCAGGGGGGTTTGTTATGTGGTTGAAATAAGGCCCTTCAAAAGGAGTCCTGACCTCACTGAGTCTTTTCCTCCTGGTCAGCAGTAACTTCTGACATTTTTCAAACAAGTGACTGTGCTCTTCAGCAGTGGAGCCTTCATGTTTTTCCAACAGGCACTAAGTCAGTGTTACAGAATACAGTGGTGGTTATCTGTGGTATGGCACAGCACCCTGTCGCTGACCTGTAACAGAACAACCTGAATCTCATGTTGTCCAGGGCAGAAGCACCTGCCGGAAATGCTGGTAGTTCCGGGAGGGATGTGCTCATCCTCACACAGCCCTTTTTGTAGGAGCTAACGGTGATCTTTGTCTTTGCCAGGACTGAGCGTCAGTATCGGGATCTGTCCCACTGCCTTGCTCTGCTTCCGGTCTCGGAGCGGGGCCTTCACAAGCTGCAGGACAACTATGACTGCTTTGCAGACAAGCTCCAAGATCCAGCTGTCTACAATTGTTTCCAAACCGTGCTGGCTCGATTCCGCAGAGCAGGTGTCAAACCTGAGGCTAAAGTAAGGCTGTGGGACAAGGGTCCAGGCCAGAAAACAATTGCTTTTTATACGCAGGGACTGGAAAGCCCTGCAGTTTTTCATTTTAAACAGACTTTTCCTCACCGCTAACAATTTATCAATTTATTCCTTTAACTTGATGGCAATTCTGCTATGGATGTAATACTTCTCTCCCCTTACCTTCTCTTTTTTTTTTCCCCTGCACTGCTGTTTTACATCTCCATCAGGCTCTAGCTGAAGAGCTGGAGCAGAAGCTGTCTGCCTCCTATAAGCGAGGACTGGATTCCACAGAGACATGCCAGGATGGTAGTCAGACTCCAATGCCAGCACCAGCCAAGCAGAAACCAATAGGAAGTATGTTCCTTTTTGTGACATTCCAGCCTTCCCCTGATCCTGCAGTCCAGCAGGAACACCTAAGCACTTCTCCTCACCCTTACAGACAGAAGTTTGCTGCCTTTCTCTATTTTTTTCCCTTTTTCTTGACAGGTTCACGGCGCCAGCCCCTAAGCCCAGCCAACTCAGATAATGATTTTGTCACGCCCCCATCCCGCATCCTCCGAAATCATAAGCGTGCCCAGAAGCGCCCTCCACGCAAAAAAACCATCATTACCTTCTCCAGTGACGAGGAGAACAACTCTGAGGATGGTAAGGCACTGCACACGTGTGCTCTGAGGGGGGAAGGACTACAGATTCTGCCCAACAGGGCTGTCCCTTTGGTCATGGGCTTCAGACCACTGTGGAGGTTGCCTGTAGATTTCTCTGCTCAAGGCAGAGTGCTCATTATTGACATGTTTTACTCTCTTTAGAGCTATTGGCAGAATTAAGAGAGGAAGAAACCCCCACCAAAACAACTCCCATCACCAGATCTTCAGCCCGACGGCGGCGCTGAAGGAACCATCTGCCACTGCCTTTAACTAAAAATAAAACTCCCTTTATGCAACCGTCACCTTCTCTTGTCTCAACTACCCCAGAATACGACAGTGCTTTAAAGGAGGACAAAATGGAAGTTAACACCAGCATAAAGCAATTCCAACCCTTTCTTCTGATATCTCCACAAAGAAAGGCAGTGATGATGAACATGGCACTTGGACTGATTTTGCCCTGACTTTGCAGATGAGAATAAGCTGCTCTTATTAACTTTTTTTTTAAATCTTTGGAAGAAAGTCTAAGAAGAGCCAAACTACCCACAGAGTACAAAATGCTCATTCCTTTCTTATTTTGTGTGTGCTTTATTCTACACTATTCAGCTTTTATCACAGGACCAATGCAGTGGTGTTGGGTTTAGGCCCTTTTATATTTCATGCTTTTTGAAGCTCTTATCCTGTAAATCCAAGCCAAGGGTTTTGAGGTGAAGGCACCTGCATGTTTTTCTTGTGCATATCTCATCAAAGAAGTGTTCAGGGAGTGGAGTGTGAGGAGAAAGAGAGAGAAAGGCTAACTTAGACTAGAGCACTTGAATAAACAATAGGTAAAGTCCATAGGAAAAAATACATCTTTAAAAACTAAAAAACAAAACCAACCCAACACTAAAACTTTGGAAGTAACTTGTAATAATGCTTATTTTATAGGTTACTAGGAATACTGGTACCCTTGATTGTCTTACTGCTTTCTGGAATGTATTTGCTGCAAATCCAATTATGTTTCAAGTAAAATTGGCACTTGGGTTTTTTCATTTTGCAAATGCCACATCAGTTTTCAAGTCAGTCCCGGCACTCCTTAAACTGCCCTGTGAACATGAAGTGCCCTAAATTAGATTCTGTGTTAATCACATAAATAACCTTTAACCTTCTGTCTAGAGGCAAGTTGGCATTTGTCCCAGAGCTCTTACTACAGAATTATTTCCTCTTACCTTATCATCTGCCTGGAAAGCAGACTAGTCACCAGCAGGAATAGGAAGGGTGCTCCTCCTCTCCACTGGTTCCCGCAGATCTGCAGTCTCTGTCTCTGAGGCTCTACCACCTTCCCACAGTTGTGCTCATGGGTTTCCCCAGCAAGTAGAGCATGCTGCTCAGTTCCCTTCTGCTCTGACTGCAGAAGTAGCTGCTGTAGCTAATTTTGATCCCTATAAAAAAAAACCCCAATCATTAGGAAGTGCATAGCTTTGCACTAACCTGAGCATACCTCAATGGACATAATCATGTTAAATGCTTCCAGAAACAAGTAAAGTGGGGAATTATGGGGTAACAGGTGTATTTATAAACACCTCACTTGAGTCCCATGACTCAGTGAAAATACTTGCCCACTTGCCACCAGACTAAAATAGCCAAATACCAATATAGATATACTCCAAGTCCAGAGCACACCAGTAGCCTCAGGACAATCACATGAAATACAAAGATCAGAAAGCTACAGTAATGTTGTCCTTTTCCCCTCCTTCCTGATAAAATATTCAGTGAGGGCTCCAGGAGGCAAAGGTAGCAGCTACAGCATTGACAGTAAATACAGCACAGAGTCATGCACGGCATACATGATTCCCTCACCACCCACAGGGTATGACACTCACATACAGGAATTAAAAAAGCAAAAGACAGCATCTATGGATGTCTGCCCAGGCTCAAAGTTTTGCAAGCAATCAATCTGTGTCGATGTGAGATAATATGTTGCTAATGATATAGTAGGGGAGATATGAACGGGTGGATGGAGGAAGTGAGGTGGCCATAAAACTCTTAGGCATTGGCTCACCTTCAGACCATACTTTTCCACTACAAGTGGTTGAACCTTTTCCTTCAGGAGATCAACACAGTCATCCTTCTGGAAGAAGGGTTTGGCAATCAGTGACTGGACTGACGTGCTGGCTCCTTCACTGCTTTGCAGTCTGTCCTTTGCTCAGGACACTCAGACACTGTACTACCTGGGCAAGTGAGAGTGAGAAGTCAGTGGGTGAGAGCTCTGATTGGTCCCTTTCTGCAAATTTTTGAGGTGGAGCACCTTCCTCTCCTCACTATCCTCCCCTCATATCAGAAGAATTAGCAGTCCTGTGTCATGGGCAAAGGAAGTCCTGAAGAAAGATGAGGCAAAATCTAAGAGGGGTTTGGGCAGCTACACTGTGGCTACAGCTTTAAGTAGATATTTGCTGCTCTTCTGTTCCTCACAGACATATTTTGGTGGCTGCCACAATGACCATAAATCACTGCTGAAGGAGTAATCCCACTCCCCTGCTCCTGAGGCAGTGGGATTGATTACTCAGTGCCAAGATCAATGGTGTTTCCATTCTCTAGGGACTCCTGACCGTGGTTGCTCTGAACTCCTACACATGGTACCAGTGGAATAATGTGAATATTGTACACTTCTAGAGCCTGCAGCAACCATCGTCCCTTTCTATCACCTTGGTCCAAGGGGTGTTCCCTCAGGGTTCTTCACTCAGTTCCCAGATGTCCCAGTCTCCAGTTGCCCTACTCCTTTCCTATATGAGCAACTGTTGGTAGAAGGCTGATTGTGATTCAGCAGCACTTTTCTGGTCTTGCAAGCTCTAGAGTCAGTGCCCCAGCATCCAAGGGGAAGGGTTTTTATAAAGGAAACTTGTTAGCATCAGAGAGGAAAAAAGGACAATAACCTATTTGAGTCTGAGAAAACTGGGGCAATCAAGGACTTGTCTGCCAAAGCCTTTTCACTTCACAGTCACTGCCAGGACATGTCAGAGTAACTATTCAGTTCTACTGCAGTCCCAGCAAGGATCTGGGACGCAGAGCAGCTGCAACATCACGGCACCTGAGTCACTGAGCACCTGCATTTTATCCAGGCTTTGCTGGATTTGCAAGAACTTACAAGAATCCGCAAGAAAATTTGCAAAGTTTCTGCAGTCTCTGAAGTTTCTTGCTTGATATGTGAGAGTGATGGCTCTTTCCTTCTTGCCAGCCCCAGCTTTTGCTGAACCCAAGGAGGACACTTGTCATTTGAGTTCTCAGAGCCTGCCCACCCCTGCAGGGCTCAGTCTGTGCAAGTGGACTGGAATTTTGGAGCAGTTGCAAACACATTTCTGGCATTCTTCTTGCAGTATGGGGGCCACCCCGTTCAAGGGATGCCAGATCAAACTGCTGCTACATTTCATATCAAAACCAAAGTGCTGTTCCTTTTGCACTTACCTTTCCTCAGCAAAGGAGTGACTCTGACTCATGTAACCGGTGTGTTCCAGCGGAGCTGCTCCTGCCGGCAGCAGGAGTGCTCGAGCACACTGACTCAGCTCTTTCTGGACAGTCACATGTGACTGGCAAGTACAGAACAGCATCCTCTGGGACACCTTGCATGCAGCAGGAACATGTGCTGACTTCCTGCCCTTCCTCTCTTTTCCATCCCTCTGGAACTTTCACATCACAGGGCTCCTTACACTACCATATCCAGCACAAGGCTGTGCACACACATCCCTGTACCCCATTTGTGCCCAGGCACCCCATCCTAATGCCCACATGGGGCGTGTGTCCCGTGGCTGTCCAGCAGTCCCCTGTGCTTTGTAGATTCAAAGTAATCCTGTTTCCCACAAAATGTCTTGGTGGGGCCTCGGGAGCCCCTCCATGTGCTGGCCCAGGTGACAGGGTGACAGGAATGCCACACAGGATCACTAGAGCATCACATTGCTCTGGACACAGCACCAGCCATGGGTTGCAGCCATCAGCTGGAGCTAACAAAACTGGATGTCCACAGCTGTGCAAAGCACTGCTTCCAGCATCAGTGTCCCACAGTGAAGGGCTATACTCACTTCTCAAGGACTGGATGCAAAAGGTTGGTAAAACTTTCTGTCTCCTTGGGCAGAGAAGAAATGGACCCCCTAACATGCATCTGCAAGTGCAAAATGCCTGCAAAAAAAGGAGGGGAGGAGGGAAAGAGAGACAGCAAATATCTGAACTGTGACTTTTGTTATCTCTGCAGAAGACCTTTTTCTAATTTTCTTCTTTCTTTGAAAAAAATAAACAAAAGCAGGCAGAAGAACATGTTCTGTCAAGTTCTGGCCTGACTTGTGCAACAGTACTGAACAAAGGGAAGTTTGGGGTGTTAAACTCCCTAGCACATGCACTGCTAATCCTGTACTGGGGTACAGTCCCCTCATTCCTCTCCCCTGACAAACTTTGCTGATTAGTTTCTGTCTTCATACCCAGGCTGACCTCTGCACCCTGATCTCTAAACAGTGACCTCATTGCCTTGTTCAGCTGGTGAGAAACTACAGTAAAATGGAAGAGGTAAACAAAGTGGGGGGGACTAATGGCCAGAAGATTTAGGAGGTAGGAATCTGCTCCTTGCTATCCTGCTCCCATTGTGTGCCTGAGCTTGACAAAGTGCAAGCTGAGTCTCAACAAGCTCTTTTCCGTGACGGTTCCTCTGGAAACTCAGCCCAGTCCTCCAGATGGTGACTTGGGACAGACAGCCCGCAAATTATATGCTAATAGTACTAGACCCACGCTCCTGTCACTGCTACAAATTCTGTGTAGTACTGGAATTCACCCACCTTCTGCTGCAGGAGCTCTTCATTCCCAGCCCAACTGTCTCACCAAGATATAAATATTAAAAACAAAGGCCTGTGTTGTCGCAGAGCTGAATTTGTGTCCACTCTGTGCAGCCAGCAGTGTGCCTACCTCTACCTGAGCTGCAGTTCATGCTCACACTGATCAGAGAAATAGCATTAACAGCACTCTGCCTATGAGGAGGATGTTCAACACTCCTACACAATGCAGCCTTCAATATCTTCCTTTTGGGATGTGTTTCAAAGTGTCCCCTGACCCTGACAGACACCTCCAGGTCCCGGCCAACAGCAGCTCAACTCACATTTCTCTTCCCAGACACTCAGTAAACACCTTTGTGTCCTTTCTCTTTAGAGGAAGGGGTCTTGCTGAGCTCACCCTGAAATATATCACCCTGGACAAAAGGGCTGAAAGGTTCAGGAGCTCCAGGGGGTGGTTCAGCAGGGAGCTGGGGCCAGCTGCCTGCCAGAACCAAAACTATAAAGGCACAGAGGGGCTAGGGACCACATCCCACACAGATGCTGCAAGTCCTGCCTTGCCTCCCACCAGCCCTGGGCTAAGAAGATGCTGGGGCTTCAATTGTGGCCTTGCTCATTTTTCCTCTTCTTGGTTCTGCTCTCTGCCAGCGTTCAGACTGTGTCCTTACCAAGACAGAGACTACAGGTAGGAGGGAGAAAGCTGAGGTTGATTTCAGGAGGGGAGGAGGAGGAGGGAGGCTGTGTTTGAACCTCAAATGAGAAGTGGTCCCAAATTCCAGCTACAAGAAGTCTGCTATTCTTGTTGCACTCTGCCCTTCAGCAGCCTCAGCTCTAGGGTGACTTTATAATCCAGCCCCTAAGGAGCTCCAGCATTTCAAGACAGGAAACAGACATAAGCTTTTTAGTGCTCTGCAAAAGCTTTTAGCAGTGAAGAGCCCGGTCCTTTCTAAGCCCACTCTGTGTCAGCGGGCACCAGATACTACAGTCACGTCTCTCATCATGGTTCTGGTTCTCATATTTCAGAGGGAAGATGCATCCTGTTGGGCCAGGAGTTTTGCTCCTAAGCTCAGTATTACCCCCCTTAAAGACCCTCTTTAAGGCCAAGAGCCCTGTCAGGATGCCAACTAAGGGCTTCTTCGCTTGAGTAAATCTTTATCCTCAGCAATTACAGCAATAATATTTTTTACTTTGCAATCTAGCCAGCTCCCTCTTACCCAAACCCTAACCTGAGCCCCAGCACCTTGACTTTACACACCCTGGGAAAGCAACAAGGAAATAGTCAGGACGTGAACTAAAATCACAAGACTGAGCCTGCTATGACTCACCACTTTCTCTCCTCGCTGAGGATGCCTGTGTCCACTTCAGTTAACTTGCTACCACAAAGAGCTGCACGAAGGCATCCTCAGCCTTAGCTCAGCATCCATGTGAGAGACAGATGTAGAACGGCTCCTGCAGGCTGCCTCTGTGGGCAGCAGTGCCATGCCTCCTCTGCACCCAACACACCCCCCAACCCTTGTCTCCCAGCAGTGCTGAGGGCTTACAGTCAGCACAGCTAACCTAGAGGATTTCCAGCAGATGGGGAGTCCCTCTTCCTCGCACCTGCTCTGCTCCTGCCTCTCCCTCATCTTTATCATGGTCCTTTGAGGCAGAACCATCCTTCCCAGCAGCCCTCTGATAAAATGAAATAGTGCACAGCAGCTTGAGCACATAGAGATGCTCAGCATCCACAAGGAGCAAGGACTGAAGAGTTACCTTCCAAATCTGGGGCAGGGCAGGACGTGTGTATGGTTTTACAAGCGCAGGGCAATCTGCCCGCAGGCAGAGCTCACAGCAGCTGTCTGCCTGATGCTTTGGTCGACAAAGTCATTTCAGACAGTGGGAGCTGCTGGTCAAGCCCTTCCCTGTGTCTGGATGCAATGTGACAGGCACAGTGCTGTGAGCAGGCATCATTTAATGTCCTGCCTGAGCTCTCAGGAGGGTAAGGGCAGTGGGGTACCAGGAGACACAAGGCTTATCACCCCTCTCTCCTCCATTTATCCCAGATGCTCCTTTCACGATTGCTGCCCCTGGAGCCCGAGTCCACACTGACTGAAGAGGACACGAAGGAGGGGTCCAGCTTTGGTCCTCAGCTGCTCTCCTCCACTCTCCCCTTCCTCCCATCTGGGGCTAGAGCCGCCCGTCCATCTCTCTGGCGCAAGAACCTCGCCCGTCGCAAGTGGGCACTGCCTGGAGAGTGGGCCTGGAAGGCCATGCCCAGGGGTTGCTTCGGCCTGAAACTGGACCGAATCGGGACCTTCAGTGGTTTGGGGTGTTAGCTTTGGAGGGCCTCCGAGGTGAGAGGGCCAAGAGCGTGGGCTCGAGCAAGCGGGCAGGGAAGGAGTTCAGGGCAGAGTGGAGCGCACAGGCAGACAGCGAGGGGATGGGGCAGCGGGGCAGGCTGTGGGGCCACCACCTGCCAGCCGCCGGGGCAAAGGCCGGCACCGGGGACGCCTTGTGCTGCCGGCGCGGTGCTGGGGCCCGGCCGGGGCGAGAGCAGGCGGGCGGGGCGCCGCTGGGCGGCTCACCAGGCCCGCTTCTCCGCAGCCGGAGGGCACCCAGCCCCGGGAACCTGCACGGCTCGGCAACCAGCACCGACTCGGGAACCCGCATTGCTGCGCGAAGCCCTGAAGCTCCCGCCCCGAAAACGGGAGGCTGCGGCAGCGAGGAAGCGGCGCGGCCGTACGAGGAGGAGCTGCCCGGCTCCGCAGCTGCCCCCCGCGGCCGCTGAGCCTCCGCTCCGCCGGCAGCCCCCTCCCTGCTCCCCGTGCCCAAGGACTCGCTCATTAAACAAGCTGTACTCATTTGCCGCGTCCGCGCTCGGCGGTGGCTGCCCTCGGCCGGGGGGCGGGCGGGAGGCGGTGGCAGAGCCCGCCCGGCGCCCCCGGCCCCACGCGCGGGGCCGTGCCGGGCCCTGCCGGCGCCGCCGCCATTCCGCGTGGGGCGTGCGGCACGCGCGGCTGCGGCGCGGTGCGGCCGGGGGGGCGGACACGGGTGAGGTATCGACCGGGCACGGGACACAAGGGCCGCCCTGTTCACCCCGGCCGCACTCTGCCCCCGCCAGAACAAACACCGGGGCCTCCTGTTTGCGCTGAAGCTTCCCCCGAGCCTGCCTCGGTGGGCCGCGGCTGGGGCACCACCGACCCCGGCGCGAGCTCGTAGCCCTGCTGCTGTGCCCCGCGAGCCATCACCATGAACTGGCCTTTAAGAAAAGGTTGTAACCTCAGCTGGGTCTAAACTTAGCCCCTCAGCAGCACCGGGAATAGCAGTGGTTTAAGGAGAGTAGGGTTACGTTTGAGCTGCATGACCCCTCTCTTGTCCCCCACCCCAGTACCTGCGTGGTTCCCCCAGCCTGCCCATCCCCTCCCTTATCCTTAAAGCCCTGCTCAGCGGAGCAGCCAGAGGGGCATTCCAGCTCCCACCACCCCCACCCGCTCTGACAGTCGAGATTTGCATTCCCACTGGTCCCACACCTTCCTCCGGGATGGGAGATTTGGGATTTGTGCGTGCTCTGGGCGTTGTACCTACGGCGGGTGTGTCCCGCCGCACCTGCCCCGCACGGAGCCGAGGGATGGAGGCGGCAGGGCTCGGTGAGGGAGCCCAGCATGGGGGGCGGGGAACCGGGCAGCGGCCATGCCAGGAGCGCTTCCTCCTCGCAGGCAGCCAGGGAAGGCGGGCCGAGGCGGCAGACGAGCAGGATTTCCGCCGTCACGTCCCGCGGGCAGCGGCAGCAGTGCCGCAGTGCCTCATTAAGATGGTGCTCACGCTGCCGCCCGTGGCCTGCTGGGGCAGCGCCCGGCCAGGGGCCCCGTCCAGAGCACGCCGGGATAAACCCATCCAGAGGGGGGTCCCAGCCTGGAGACGGGAGAACTCCCAGACAGTGCCTCCCGTGCCGGAGGGAATAGGGAGGGATCCGCTGATCCCTCAGGGTGACCCAAGCATCCCTGCAGTCCCTTTACCCTTGCAGCCGTAGAATCATGGAATGTTAAGGGGTTGGAATAGACCTTAAAGATTATCTAGTTCCAACCCCCGTGCCACGTGCACGGACGCCTCCCACTAGAGCAGGTTGCTCAAGGCCTTATCCATCCTCGCTTGGAATACTGCTATGGCTGGGGCATCCACAGCCTCCCTCGGCAACGTGTTACAGTACCTCATCACCCTCACAGTAAAGAACTTCCTAATATCCATCCTAAATTTCCTCCCTTTCAGTTTGTACCCAACAGTCCTTTTCCCATCACTACAGCTCCTGACGAAGAGTCCCTCTCCGGCTTCCCCGTAGGTCCCTTCGGATACTGGATACTACTCAATCCAATTGGGCAGAGGCTGCAGCCGGGGCGGGTGACTACCTGCCCTATGTTACCAGGTGAAAACAGCGCATACCATCCTCCGGAGCAGCAGCGAGCCCGGCGGGACCAGCCCCCGACCTGCTATCACCCTCCCTGCCTCCTCTGGCAGGCGTACAGCCGCCCATCCCCGCTCTGGGGACACCTCCCCGCAAGGACCGGTGCCTTTTTCACCACCGCCATCAACCCCCTTAGGGTGGCTCGACGGGAGGGTGATCGCTACGGAGCCTGTGTTCCCAGAGCGGGGCCTTTGTTAACGGGGGGCGGCGGGGCGGGGGAAACAGGGGGGCTCTTCGGCAGCCGCACCCGCAGCACGGGCGCACGTAGCCCGGTCCGGCCCTCGCGCTGCCATTCGACGGCGTCGCGGCGGGGCGGGCCCCCGCCCTACCCTCACGCGGCTATAAAGGGCGGCGGAGAGGCGCTGCGCCACCTTCTCACTGCGCGCCGGGCGGTTCGGAGGCAGCAGGTAACGGGCGGGGCGGGGGAGATGCGCGGGGGGAGAGAGCGGAGGCGGCGGGGGGTGGGCGTGCGAGAGCCCCCTCGCCACACACCCGCACCGCCCACCGGCAGGGGGTGCGGCAGCCCCCGGGCGGAGCGGGACCGCGTGGCGGCGGGGCCCACGGGCACAAAGGCGGCGCGGCGCAAAATGGCGGGGGCGGCGTGAAGGGGGGCGGTGAGGCCAGGAGGGAGAGGGGTGTGAGGGGGGAGATGGTCGCCGGAGGAGGAGGGGGGGAGGGTGGATGGTTGTCGCGGGGGAGGGGGAGAGGTGAGTTAATCGCCCGGGGCGGGGGAGTGATCGCCCGGGGCGGGAGGGGGGGGGGTTGGTTCGGAGCGCGGGCCCCCGCTCTCCCGTTCTCCTCGGCCCCTTCCCCCCCCCCCGGTGCCCACTCGCCCCTCGGCGCGGGCGAGGCGTTAACGGCGGCGGGTGCGGGCACGACCGCCGTGGGTGGTGGTTGCCAGTTCCCCTCAAACCCCTACCGGTGTTTCTGCCCGCAGGAACATCCCGAAGCGGTAAAGATGGTGAAAGTCGGAGTCAATGGGTGAGTGCCGGGGCCGACGGGACCAGCAGGGATCTGGGGGGGGGTTGCGGGGGGGCCGGCAAGGTCGCCTCAAGGGCGCGGGGGGAAGATTTGGGGAGAGGGAGAGGTTGAATCCCGCCGGTCCCGCTCCGCCGGCGCCCCCCGGGGCAGAGAGCGGTGCTGCTGACTCATTTCTCCTCGGATTCGGGGTGACTCACTCCGGAAAGGGCTGCCGTTGCTCGGCTGCCCCAGTTTCCCTCCCTATTCCCGGGGATCCCTGCAGCCCCCCACCAAAAGGTCTCTGGGTGGATCGTGTGTCGATGGCGGCCCCGGGGCTGTGACCTTCTCGTGCCGGGCCGAGGAGTAACCGGATCCCCGGGACTCTCAGTAAATTTAGCGATTGACCTTTCTGGGGCGGGGGTCGCTCTTAATCTTTAACCGGGGTGCCTTGGCCTTTGGACGAGCTGCAGGACTCCCTCCCGCCCTCATGGGCAGGGAGCAGCCGATGATCCCGAGGGAAGGCTGCCAAGGACTGCCTCCCATGCCCAGCTGGGCTGGTTCTCTGTTGCACCTCATCACCCTTGTCTTTTTTTCTCCAGATTTGGCCGTATCGGCCGCCTGGTTACCCGGGCTGCCGTCCTCTCTGGCAAAGTCCAAGTGGTGGCCATCAACGATCCCTTCATTGATCTGAACTACATGGTGAGTTGCTTTGCAGTGCCCCCTCTGGGCCTTTCAGAGTAGGGCTCCTCTGGATCTATTCTGGTAACTTCCCAGGGTGTTAGTGGATGATGGCAGCCTGGGTGCCTGACCTTCCACCCCCCCTCTCTTTATTAGGTTTACATGTTCAAATATGACTCTACTCATGGCCACTTCAGGGGCACTGTCAAGGCTGAGAATGGGAAACTTGTTATCAATGGGAATGCTATCACCATTTTCCAGGAGTAAGTATCTCTTCCCAGTTGCTCCTCTGGAGATTGAAAGCAGGTGTCTCATGGAGCAGCTTGTAAAATTTTGTCCCTCCTTAGGCGTGACCCCAGCAACATCAAGTGGGCAGATGCTGGTGCTGAATATGTTGTGGAGTCTACTGGTGTCTTCACCACCATGGAGAAGGCTGGGGTGAGTATGCCACAGAGGCACAGGAGAGAAGGGATAGGGCTGCTTTCTGCCTGTCAGGCTTGCCACTATGTACAGAGCTGCTCAGGATGGGGCTGTGAAGGAGAAGAGATCTGAAGAAGCAAGCTTGGAAGGATCTTGAGTTATGTAATCTCTTATCTCTCTGTCTCCAGGCTCACCTGAAGGGTGGTGCCAAGCGTGTGATCATCTCTGCCCCCTCTGCCGATGCTCCCATGTTCGTGATGGGTGTCAACCATGAGAAGTATGACAAGTCTCTGAAAATTGTCAGGTAAGGAGAGAGGAGCATGCTTTCTGGCCTGCAGCTCTCAGCAGCTGCCAGGGGTCTCACTTCACCTCAGTGGAAGTGTTGCCTCTGGCTGACGTGCCTTTATCTCTCTACCCCAGCAATGCTTCCTGCACTACTAACTGCCTGGCACCCTTGGCCAAGGTCATCCATGACAACTTCGGCATTGTGGAGGGTCTCATGGTAGGTCTGCAGCTTGGTGCTGAGGAGGGTGGCCTGCTACAGATGCCCTCGTGTGAGAGGGAAAGCATCTGTACTCCCTGTGTCACCTGGGATGCTCTTTTTGGGGAGTACTGGCTGTGTTCTTTACCCCTGTGCTCTTTCTTCAGACCACTGTCCATGCTATCACAGCCACACAGAAGACAGTGGACGGGCCCTCTGGGAAGCTTTGGAGAGATGGCAGAGGTGCTGCTCAGAACATTATCCCAGCATCTACTGGAGCTGCTAAGGCTGTGGGAAAAGTCATTCCTGAGCTCAATGGGTGAGTGTTGTCCCTTCTCAGGTGTCAGGAGGAGGCCAAACATTCCTAGGCTGGCAGAGGAGTGCTGTTCCTTACTGACTTACGTTTCTCACAGGAAACTTACTGGAATGGCTTTCCGTGTGCCAACCCCTAATGTCTCTGTTGTGGACCTGACCTGCCGTCTGGAGAAGCCAGTAAGTGTTGTGGATGAGATCCTAACAACTTCCAGATGTGCCCCTGCTTCCTCTAAGCTCTATTGCACCTGGAATTGCCCTCTCTGCACCCATCTTGTCCTTTTTGGGAAAAGAGCACCTGCTGGGTGTTGCCATGTGTGTCTCCTCCTTCCCCTGTCCCCAGTGGACATTTTGTGTGAGTTGGGATCTGATCATGATGGATCTGTGTCTCCTCAGGCCAAGTATGATGACATCAAGAGGGTAGTGAAGGCTGCTGCTGATGGGCCCCTGAAGGGCATCCTGGCATACACAGAGGACCAGGTGAGCAGTGCCTGCTCTCTCAGCCTGCACTTACTGGCTCTTGCCTCGTCTTTCCAAAAGGCTGTTGGCAGCAGCTTTGCCAGGGTCCTGGTTTGGGCACTTGGAGTAGAGACTGTGGGCAGCCATATGCATTCCAATTTCTTGTGTTTCAGGTTGTCTCCTGTGACTTCAATGGTGATAGCCATTCCTCCACCTTTGATGCAGGTGCTGGCATTGCACTGAACGACCATTTTGTCAAGCTGGTTTCCTGGTAGGTGCAGCCCTGGAGAATCTGGGGTTTGGCACAGACAGGTTACAGACTTTGGTGTCCCGCTGCTTACCACTGGTGATCCAGGTGGATACACAGACCTCCAGTCTCACCGTGGAGTGAGATGCGAGTGCTTCTTACCTGAAATTACTGTAGCTACCTCCTTGCCCCCAGAGGGTAGATTGGAGTTCAGTTGTGTGGGATGGGGCAGAGGAGCAGGAAGAATGGAAGAAGGGGTGCAAGAAATGGGTCAGCCCTGACACGCTTCTTTTCTGTCCCCAGGTATGATAATGAATATGGATACAGCAACCGTGTTGTGGACTTGATGGTCCACATGGCATCCCAGGAGTAAGCTGAGCACACAGCCCCCCCTGCTGCCTAGGGAAGCAGGACTCTCCTTTGTTGGAGCCCCTGCCCTTGTTCACCACCGCTTAGCTCTGCATCCTGCAGTGAGAGGCCAGTTCTGTTCCCTTGTCTCCCCCACTCCTCCAACTTCTCCCCGAGCCTGGGGGAGGTGGAGAGGCTGATAGAAACTGATCTGTTTGTGTACCACCTTACATCAATAAAAGTGATCACCATCTGACAAGCCTTGTCTGTCTGTCTGTCAGGGGGAGGTGGGGGGGTGAATGTATGTAATGAGCAGCTGCAGGTGCCTGCATGGCACAGTCCCTGCCAGCTGCTGTGAGAAGCTGGGGAGTGCAGCCTGCTGAACTGCTTGTTCCACGTGGGAGAGCCCAGAGTCCAGCCCAGGAGCCAAAACAAGGTGTGGGTGGTGCAGGGTCGTGCTCCACAGCAAAACTCTGCATGGTAGGATGGGAAGCAGCTCTGGCTCCATCCACCCAGCTCTGGATTTGCATGTCTGATGGGCGCATGCAGAATAAAAGTGCTGAGCAGATTACTCGTGCATTTGGTTTGGTAAAAGGGCACAAGAAACAAATTAATTCTCCTTCCCTAGACTCAGCAGGGGACAAGGAAGATACTTGCTGGTGTTACAAGGCGGGTATTTCACTTGCTCTGCCTTTTGAAATGAATTGGCTTTGCCCCAGAGGAAATGGCTGCCTAGGGACGTGTGGGAGGCCATCATTGGCATGGTGGTGGCCAGTCTTAATTCTGGCTTAATTCTGTGCGTAAGGAGGGGCAGTTGCAGTTAAGCTGCTGAGCAGCAAATCTCTGCAAGGTGAGTGTCAGCCCTCTGCCTCCCTGCATTAGTTCTGGAAGCATGAATGCCACTGGGCAGCGACAGAGCCTTCTG
This sequence comes from Melozone crissalis, assembly GCF_028551555.1. Taxonomy (NCBI): domain Eukaryota; kingdom Metazoa; phylum Chordata; class Aves; order Passeriformes; family Passerellidae; genus Melozone; species Melozone crissalis. Next base: position 13,288,626 of record NW_026535786.1, on the reverse strand, counting down.
TGACCTGTGCGCACCAGGACAGATAAGCAATGCACTGCACAAAATCACGTGGAACTCCATTTTTAGCAGCTTAATTTAGCATCTCAGGGCTGATGTGTTCTCTCCCTGGCAGGCACGGTTGGAGCTGTTGTCCGGACCCCAAGTGCTTTAGACCCTGATCTGGATGCTGCAAGGACATAAGCTGGAGGATTTAAACTCTCAGGATCAAGGTATGCTGGACATGGTTTCCCAGAGCCGCTTATCTCCAGCAGTTGGGCTGCATAAGAATTAAATGTTTGCTGGACTAGAGGGCGATGACTCAAAGTTATTTTGCAAAGAGAAGAGGTTGAATAACCTGCCTCTGGATAGGAACTGGGATTCTGAGCAGCTTGTTAGCCCTAGGACAGCAGAAATACTTGGATTACACCAGAAATGGCCCCGTCATTGGAGCTTTAGGTAACTGTGGCGTCAAATGGGAGCTGCCTGGTGCTGGAGCTCACTGGAGGCAGCCCTCCCATGGAGCTGGCTCTCTGCCGGGGGGGGGGGGGGGGGGGGGGCTATGTAGCCTGGAGACCTGTCAAGATTGCAAATGAGTCTTGGGTTGGTCCCATCTTGTCCTTGATTGCTGTGCCTGGGTGCTTTGAATGGCTGTGCTGTGTGCAGCTGCCTGCATATTGTGTGCATGCCAGTCAGAGCCTTGCTTGATAATCTGGAAGTGCAGAGAGGCTACTGAAACATCTAAAGGGGGGGAAGGATAGATGTCCTCTTTTCCCATGTAAAGCATATTCTGAACTGGGTTAAAAGCTGGAACATTTATATGAGTCAAATTTTTCTCCTAAAAAGCCTTATGTTTCCTAAGTGAGATAAGACTACCTGAAAATTCTAGAGCAAATTCTTGTTATTTAACAAGCGTGAGCCCTATCCAACCTGAGATCAAATTGCTCTTGGAATGAGCAAAGTCATACAGCCTCGGGGTGGAGGAAGAGTATGTGCTGAGAAGAGAGCAGTCAACAGCTGCTGGGAATGTCTTGAATAATGGTTCACTCTGTTTTCAAATGCTATTTCAACTGCTTTACAATCTGATCTCTCCCAGAAAAATTATATGGTATTGAGGTGAGGAAAGCCAGGAATCACAGCATTTAAAACATGGTTGGTCTTGTATGGAAACAGGGCGAGTGAGTGTGGCAAACTAGTCATGCAGCTTTTGGACTGCCTGGAGGGCTTGGTTTCCTCTCTCTAATAGAACCTCCCTAAAATGCACAGCTCTTCCAAATCCTTATTTTGCATCCAGACACTGTACCTACAGATGGCACCACAGCAAGGCCCCTCTGGACAGATGGAAAAACTAGCTCAGTGGCCAGCCTGTCTGAGAACTGCAACCCTGACCTAAAAAAACGCATGTAATTTTTTTTTTCCATCAGTTTGCAAAATTGACATATATGACTGTGGATGACATTGAAATAAAGAGAGATCTGTGGCAGCTGCTTCTGTCTCTGGAGAGGAGTTTTCCCCCAGGTAGGGGAGCTCTAGGTTTGTTCTCTTTGCTCCAGTGTTTTTATGGAAACAGATAGAAATGCTTGGTCAGGCAAGGCAGGTGCTCAGGCAGACATGAAGAGGCTCTCATCCAGCAAGGTAGTGAAAAGCAATTGTGCCACTCTGCTGGGACAAACCAACTCCAAGAGCAGCAGCCACAAGCCAGAATCCATCCTGGTTTGTGAGCACCTTGCAAGGGGAAGGTACAGAAAGACACTGATCCTGGCTAAAGGGTTGACTCTGCCTTCCCTGGCTGGCCAGGCACCAGGGCTCACTGTGCAGAGCCATTGCAGGAGAGGGATGCTCTGGGAAAGCTCTCTGGCTGCCCCAAGAGACAGCTTCTCTGATGGGCAGCCAACCATTCCTAGGGTTGGTAAGCTCTATGTTTTATTCTCCTTTTTTTTAAGACAGCTAAGGGTAACTGGCAGTGGTGTTACAGAAAATTTAGTTTTATGATAACTTTGAACATTCAGAGAAATTATTTTATACTTTCTTGGTATTTTTGCACAGACTACTACACATGCATTGCTTCCCCAAGAAAGGTCCTCAGACCACCTTCATGTTATGTCAGCATGAAACTTCAGCATTAAGGAAGATGCCACGTAGTGAAAACCAGCTTGAGCAGATGTGGAAAATAGTTAAGTTCACTTGAAAAATCAATCCAAAACATAACAAAGAGGTAACTGTGTAAGCACAGTGAAAAAAAAGTCTTGGACATTTAAAACATCCTGTATCCACTTCTGAAGTAAATCAGTCTTTAAGCAAAGCAATTGGCAAGACCAGGGCAAGGAAGAGGAGGTAGAGGTCTCTGAAAGACTTATGACACAGTTACAAAAGACAAACATCTTAAAGGATGATGTTTCAACCTCCTTCATAACTGATGCCATTCACAAAATGCAGGTTCATGTCTTGGGGTATGCAAATACCCCTGCAGGCTCCAGCAGTGCTCACATTTCATCAAAACCAAGCTGCCTACCTTTGGGCAATCCCAACGTGTTGTACATGCTGCAAAAACAAGTAATTTGTTACTTACTCTTCTGAGCTGAATGTAATCTCTTTACTCTAGGACAGCTGACTTACCTCCATAAATTACCTTACTACAGAAGTATCATCTTCTTGAGGGAGTTAATTAAGTGTTCCCTAGAAGGAACAGTAGGGCTGGGTTATACTTCACAGCATAAGATTTGAAAAGGCAGCTGTCAAAAAGCAGAAGCTGTAGTCAAAATGAAAAAAAAAAGAAAAACTCATAAATACTAGTAAATGAGGCTTAGTAACTGTAAAGGGGAAAAAAAAAGAGATTATGTGACAAATAGAAAAGGAAGGCTGAAAACCTCTTTCAAATGCATCTTGGAGATAAGAAAGCTGCCAAAAAGCTGTAAGATGGCGTGGGAGTGATTAGGGAAGCTTAAGTCCATGAATGAAAACTAAAGTTGATGTTTTGCCGTCAGAGGAGCTTTGGGCTGTTGCCAGACAGGAGATTTTCCTCAGCAGCAATGAGATGGAGCCTCGACTGAAAACTGAAGCATCAGGACTTGAGAACATGTCTGTGACAAGAAGGGCAGCAAGCCACATGCAAGACTCGGTGGTCTCCAGCATGAAATGGATGAACAGGTACCTGTGCTGCAAGTAATTCACCACTCACCTCAACCCCCCCATGATGAAAAGAAATGGAATTTAGGAAAAAGCAGGCTGGCAAAACCTTTCAAAGAACTGCCTGAGGACAGGGAAGGCCAGCCTCTCCAGGCTGAAAACTTGTGGCAAGGCTGGTGGCAACTGAGAGATGTGAGTGGCCAGCATCTGAGCTGATCTGCCCTACCAATCAACACTTTCAGAACAATTTGGAGCACGGGGTGCAAGGTGTGTTGATTATGCAAAATGACCCAAAACATTCAGCCCTGAATGAGCCTGTGGAAAGGTGCAGAAGGATCTTGTGACTGAGTGACTGGGTTATTAAAGTTCTGGATGAAATTCAAGGTTGCTAAGTGAGAAATACTACATGCAGGCCTCAAAGCCCTCTTTTAACATTGCCCAAACCTCCAACAAACAAGTGAGCAACTTTTGCTGACCTTGGTCTGAGTCCTGCAACAGAAGAGGAAAATTTAAAAAAAAAGGTGGTTTGTAATCTCTGCAATCTCCATTTTTCAGCTGCCAAATTGGGTACTGGTTTAGGTGCTGGATACCAAGTACCAAATCTCACATGGCCTCCAGCTTCCCCATCTCCTCAGAATCCTCGTACGCTTTTATCAGCCTGACTAAACTGCCACCCACACCAACATCATGAAGTGGCTTTAGGCACTGTGCAAAAATGCTCACTTGTCTTTTTCTTTTTTTAGGAGCAAAGTAACTAAACTTTTCACTTTCAAAACATTTTTTTTCCAGCCTGGAATCATGGACAGAAGTCTTTGGTCCATCTATTCCAATTTCTGATGCAAAGCAGGATGAAGGACACCAATGTCACATGTGGATAAAAGATGTTTAAAGATATCTTCAGTGTCTGGCTGAGAACTTGCACATGATTGCAGGTGAGCCCTGCTCCCTAGGAGCAGGGAAAGATCTTTCCAACCCTTCTGTTCTCCCAGCAAGGTCAGTCACTATTTCTTGCTCTTGGATGTATCAATGCATGGCTATGTACATCTGGCAACAGAAATTATCTTTTGACCCTAATCAGAAATACTCTGTAATGCCTCTTGGCACTTTTGACTGAGATATTTAGCCCTTTTGAGAGTCTGTATAATTTCTACGTATCAAAAATGGTGTCAGTTTTGTCTGTCAATTCCTTGTCCTTCTATAAATATTCCTTAAACTGCAGATTTTTTCCATTCCTTCATGATTTCTCGCCTCCTCCCCCCTCCACTGGCTCCTCATTGGCTTTTGTCCATGCCCTGTCAGACTAAGCACTGACGTCATCTGCTTGCCCATCCACCCAGGCTTTTCTTTAAATGTCTTCCCTGATGCTTTTAAAAACTGACCTCAGCAGACCACAGATTTCAGCAGCCAGTGCCTTTTTCCCAGTGTGGAGGTTACTGCGCTTCCCAAAGCGCCGTTTGCAGGAAGGCAGCGACGGCGCCGTGCTTCACTTTCAGCCTTGCTCGCTCCGACTGCCCAGGCAGCCTCAGGCTTTGTGTGGGAGCTTGCTCATCCCTGCAGCACCCCAGGCACCCCACAGTTACTGTGCTCCAGGTCATCTGTGCCTGGAACTGCAGCAGTGCTCAGCTGGAGATCCTGTCAAGGATCCTCCTTATTGCTCACTGCCCAGAAAGTGCTTCATCATTCCCTTCTGAGCACATTCTGCATTTTCCATATACAGAGCAGACCTATCTGGTGAGTGCTTCTTTTTTTTGGCCTTGTTTTGATTATTCTCCCAATAAGAAAATATTACTGTTTGGATTGATTTGTCTTTAAATGTAACTAGAACAGCATGCTAGTTCCTTGCACATTCAAGTATTGTTATTTTTCTCTGAGGTGATATGAGCAGCTGAAGACCTTTTTTCAGACAGCTGAATTATTCTGTTGTCCCTCTATTCCTTTTCTCCTAACCATAGTTGCTGTAGTCGTTACAAGAATTATTTTTTGTTAATGTAGGTCAAGTTTTATTACTATTTCTATTAGTTATTCTTATTTCTAAGTACTTTTGTCACATAGCCACTTACTCAAGGAAGTTCACTCACTGAAAGTTATGTTACTAAATCACAGCCTTTTGAAAAACTGGAAAAATACTGCTCTTTCCACAGTCTGCAAGTTCACCTATTTCACTCTAAGGAGAAGTTACAGGACAACATACAGCTCTCAGCTGTGACATTTTGTTCTGGCTGATGTCTCAGTTTGTTTCTCAGTTGATACCTTGTCCTGAGGCAACCATCAATCTTTACCCAGCCTTCATCTGTCATAAGGACATCTAAAATCATTGCCTTACTTGGGCATTCCATCACTTGTAAATTGATGAGAAATCCCCCCTGGCACAGCATATTATTTGGTGTCTCAAGCCAAAGTCTCCTATTGACAACACAATTTTTCTTGTCAAGCAAAGCAGGGAGGCATTTACAAAATAAATCAACATGTTTTTTTGGGAGGATTCAGGAGTATTTACAGAAGGCCCTTCACTGCCTTGATGAAGTTGTGCATCAGAGCATGTTTGGCTATCAGCTCTAGAGTGAATATCACTTTTGACATTGCTCGTAAACCAAATTCACAATGGCTCTTGCCTATTCCTTTATCCAACAGGTTCAACTGAACTAGCGGTTTTACCATATGGCTGTGACCCTTAAAAATATCAGTTAACTGCATTTCTTCCCACCCTGGTGATTTCTATTTCCTCTTGCACTTTGCCCAGATGCAGTCTGCTCTCGAAGCTGGAAATGTTGCCTCTCCCCATCTGTTGTGACATTTGTCCAGCTTGATCATGATGGCTTTACCATCACTCCTAGCATTAATCACCATGTGCAGCGGCTTGCCAGATGTTTCCAGGAGCCTGTCCCTGCACCATCCAGGTGTACTTCCAATGAGACAGTACCTCCACTGTGTTCTGCATTAATTCTGACCTCTCCTCTTGAAAGGAGCTTTCTTCCCTGCAGCCAGAGTACTTGACCTACTTGGTCATCACCTGTGAGTTCTGGGGCACCCTGTGTCACAGGCACCTGAGACACAGCCACCATAAATGAATGAAGAGCATGGCCAAAGGCAAAGGCTTAGGAAAGTCAAGCTTCCAGATCAATCTGAGAAACAAGAACACCTTTCTATGCAGCTTTGTCCTCTCCTAACTCCTGAGTAAGAAACACAATAAATAAAGTAATACAACAGGTTAGCTGGAATCCAAAGGTGTTCTGGTGAAGGCTATCAGCACTGCATTTAGGTCCATCCAAGGAATCCTGAAATGGGGAAAGATAACTCACACCACCACGAGTCATGTGGGATGAGTGACAAACGCTTCCAGCAGAAGAGTGCTGGGTGGAAAATACAGGGCCTTGACTGACTCGACAGACAGGTCAGACTCTCTCAGTGATAGGATCTAAAAGAGATGGGATCCAGGAATCAGTGAAGGGAGGGTGCAGGTTCACTAAACACAAGGAAGAAGATGTGGGCTACTTAGTGGTTAGGTTTCCTGAACCCACTGAAGCAAGTAAAGCACCATCCCACCCTCATGTCGTCAGGTGCAAGGAAAGTGATGCTCCCCACACTCCTCTTTGTGATAACATCTGCTAGTATTCATCAAGAAATTCAGTGGGCCTGGTCAGAATCCCAGAATGGGTAAGGGTGGAAGGGACTACCAGAGGAGTAATCTAGTCTCAACCCCTCTCCTCAAGCAGGGTTGTCCCAGACCACATGGGACAGGATTGCCTCCAGACAGTTCTGGAATATCTGCAGTGGGGGAGACTCCACAACCTCTCTGGGCAATCTGCTCCAATGCTCAGACACCTGCACAGTAAAGAAGTTCTTCCTTCATTCACGTGGAACTTCCTGCGTTGCAGTTTCTGCCCGTTGTCTCATGTCTTCTTGGCACCACCAAGAACAGGAGCCCGCCTCCTCCCTCTGACACCCAGCCTGCAGATACTTATGGACAATGATGAGGTCCCCTCTCAGACATCTCTTACCCAGCCTGAACAGGCCCAGCTCCCTCAGCCTTTCCTCATGAGGCACTTCCTCACCTAATGACCTTCATTCACCTTTCCTAGACCATCTCTGGGAGCTCCATGTCTCTCTTGGATGGAGGAGCCCAGAACTGAACACAGCACTGCAGATTCCCCTCACCAGGGCTGAGTGGAGTGTCACCTCCCTTGCCCAGCTGGCAATGCTCTTCCTGATGCATCCCAGGACACCATGACACACTGCTGGCTACTGGAGAGCTTGTTGTCCACCAGATCCCCAGGTCCTTCTCTGAAGAGCTGCTCACCAGCAGGTCAGCCCCCAGCCTGTGCTGGTACATGGGGTTATTTTTCCACACATGTAGGGCCATTTGCCTTTGCTGGATTTCAGAAGGTTCCTCTCTGTCCATCTCTCCAACCTGTCCCTCTGCAGGGCTGCACAACACTCTGGAGTACTGGCCACTCCTCCCAGCTTGGTGTCACCAATGAACATGATGAGAAAGCATCTACCCTTCATCCAAGTCTTTGATGAGTAAGTTAAACAAGGATGGGCCTGGTACTGAACCTTGTGGGACACCACTAGTGACAGGCCTTCAGCTAGACCCTGTGCCACTGACTGTGACCCTTCGGGCTCTGATGTTCAGCCAGTTCCCAATCCACCTCACTGTCCACTCATCCAGTCCTCACTTCCTAAGTTTGTCTATGAGGATCTTGTGAGAGACAGTGTTGAAAGCCTTGCTGAAGTCGAGGCAGACTCGAATATCCCCTGCTCTGGCCTCATCCATCCAGGCAGTTGTCTCATGGTGCAAGGCAATCATGTTGGCCAAGCATAATTTGCCGCTAGTGAAGTCAAGCCCACTCTCCTGCTCACCTTCCTGTATTCCACATGCTTAGAGATAACCTCCAGAACGAGGTGCTCCATCACCTTGTTGGGATTGAAGTGAGGCTGACTGGCTGACTGGGTGCTCCTTCTTGGCCTCTTTGAAGAGTGGGGTGACATTTGCTTCTTCCAGGCCTCAGGCCCCTCTCCTGCCTTCAAAGACGACCGCTATGGTGTTCACCAGCTCCTCAGCACTGTGGATGCATCCCTACAAGGGCCATGGATTTGTGGATATCCCATTTCCCTAGGTGATTTCTAACCCAATTCTCCCCGTCCAGGGGAGAATCTTCCTTCCAACATTCCTGAAGGGTAATAAGCTGATGAACCAGTCTGGCTAAATATTCAGCAGGAAGACCTTCTTGCCCAGTCCAGAGATACAATCCTAAAAGGATGGTCTTGGACAGATGTTCAAGAGGTCAGCACTCCGCAGCCACAGTGCTGAGCTGAATGCTGGCAGAGGGACTGCCCAGATGCCTCCTGCCATGGAGCCCCATTTAGTCTGTTCTTGGGCATTAAATATTCACATTAATGCCCTGACACTGAGCCAGACAGGACTTGATACTACTTCCTGAGCAGGCACGCAGGCACTGCCGAGAGGTGTCCTAGAAAGGAGGTAGCATTGGGGACTCAAGAAGCAACACAGCACTGAGTAGTTCCTGGACATCAGAGTTCCCAGCAGGGCACATGGTGGAGAAAAACAGGCTTGATACTCCTCAAAGAATGAAAAGGAACCCACAGAGAAGAACTCAGTAGATGGAGGGACCACATCTCATTTCAGCATTAAAGATGTGGGGTCACCACAGCTGGACAGGTGCCCAGCTAACACTGGGGCCTTGAGCTGTGCTTCCCACACTGAGGAATTGCTGAGGCAAAGGATCCTTGCTGCATATCCTGCCAGAGAGATCTTGGAGGCTGTCAGACTGGTGGGGGAACAGAGCCTCTTGCTGGTCATACAGTTCACCAGGGAACAGCATCTTGCACACATGGGTGGTGGAGATTTTGGTTTCACTGCAGATGGAGTGCTGGCAGGCAGTGTGGGACCAGGGTCACCACGTGTGCTGGGACATGGATGTCTGGCACCTGCTGCTCCTCTGGGCAATGACGGCTCAAGGCAGAGATGTCAGTCCTTCTGTGCTTCATTCCTGAAATCTCTCAGGGCATGTACTCTGCAGTCTTCTGGGTTCCTGAAGCAGTACCAAGGCAAAGGTATGCACGTCCTGGATTATGCACGGGGGAAGCCAGAAGTTGTCAGCCACTCACAGAACTCTCCACAGGAGAGAAAGAGCAGAAAACACTGCAAAGATGCCTACAGGAAAGGGGATTTGCATGAAACTGAAGAGCCTCCAGACGGGATAGGAAGTGATCCCTGATCTACTGTGTGTATGAGGCATCATCACTTGAAATCAGAAAACTGAAATAGTAAAATATTTCCTCTGGCTTTAGCTCTTTTAGGTAGAAAAATAAAGAGGGAAAAGGGAAAGAAATGGAAACAGTTAACACGGTGGCATAGAGGTGAAGGCCATGGCAGGCACTGAGGCACACACTTCCCATCTACCCACACACCCACAGGCAGCCAGGGCTTCTGCTGCTTCCCAGAGCCCTGCTGCTCCTGTGAAACACTTTCTCAGCTTCCTGCAAGATAAGATGGCAGTCAGGAGCTGCAGCAGATCACAGGCTGAGGAACTGCCATTCCCCAGCACCAGCAGGGCTCCACCTGCGCCCTGATTTCCCGTTTCCTGCTCAATTCTTCTGCCATTTGCAGGGACTCGCCTCCCTGCCTGCTCTAGGCAGCTCAGCCCCTGCTGGAATGCCAACACATGCCTTAACACACAGGGCAGGCAGGGGCAGAGCAGCTCACCCTGCCCAACATGGACACTGTGCTGTGGTGCATGGATGCCACAGCACTCCCAGCTCAAGCACCCAGCAGCATCAGCCACCCAGGCCACATCTACAGAGAGAAACTCCTGCATCCCTCAGCCCCCATTTTATCTTCCATACATAATCCTAGAGATGATCCAAAAACTCTACTGCCATGTGCTTTCTTTTCCCTTCAGTACCTTTAGTGGGAAGCATTTTTTCTCTAGAGCTTCACCTGCCTTGGCTGTGCAGGCTGTGTCCACTTCTCAGTGATCACACTGCATCACACTGCCTCTCTGGAGGCTGCTCACTCCCTCCTGACACCCTGCCAGGCCCCAGCCTCCCGTCCCCATCACTGCAGGAGCCAGCCAGGAAAATGCCACAGGAGACAGTGAGACAGGGGATCCCCACTGCGGTTACACTGAGGTGGGATATGGGACTGAGGGCAGGCAGGAAGGTGCTCTGGGATGCCCGGGTGTGGCAGAAGAGGCCAGGAAACAGGAAGAGGTTCACAAGCCAGGATCAGCTCCATTTTCAATCCTTCAGCCTCTGCATTGATGATGCTCCAGGTTAAAAACAAGGCAGCCCATGCAGCACCAGGGCCTGTTGAGGGCCAGTGGCTCTCAGAACAGGGATCTCACTACTGTCCCATCCACCATGGGGAGACCCACTGATGTGGGCTTGGGGTCTGGGGGACCACAGCCCCGTCTCAAGCCCCACGGCAGCACAGGAGAGGCCACACCCAGTGAAGCTGTAGAAAAGGAAATCGTCCCATTTAATGACCTCGCCCGCGTAACACAGGCGTGAGCAAAGCAAAGTGCACAGTGAGCGGGACTCGGCCCCCGCCCCTGAGAAGGCCTGGGAGGCTCGGGGTGCCCGGCTCGGCGTGGGCAGCGCCAGCCAGGTGCCCAGCCAGCAGCAAGGACAGGGAGAGCCCCGGGCTCGGTCCAGTTGGCACCAGTGTCAGGTCCAGTTTGCAGGGAGGTACGGCTCTCGTTGGCTCCGTGAAGCGCAGGGAGGGCAGGGCAGGTGTACCAGGACGGAGGCCGGAGGAGGTGGGTCTGGGGCGCCTGGGAGCACGGCCTGCAGAACGCCACCGTGGCAGGTTTGGAGCCTCCCTGCCCGAACCACGGCTTACCCAAAGCAGGGAAAGGGAACGGAGAAGGGGCTGAAGGCGGAGCAGCCCGGGCAAGGGCCCTCAGGTCTATCTAGCTATTCCCATTTGCAGGGTATCCGGTGAGGGGGTGTGTGGGGTCTGCCAAGCACCCCAAAACGGGAGTGAGCCTGGGCGACAGACGTTTACCAGCAGTTCCACGTCCCTGACAGTCTCTCCCAGGTGTGACTCAGGCAACCCCGTGCCAGGAAGGGGGTCCGAGGGAGCCGGGCCTCCCCTCATTATCTGATGGAAGCATCGCTGGGGGGATCCCGGTCGGACTCCTCGCTCTCCTCATTCGGGGCTGACTCGCTGTTGGAGGTCGGGGTGAAGGCAGGAGACTTTCTGCACAGAACAGTAAAGGGCAGCAGTCACAGCATCGCCCAGGGGGAGGGAAAGGACCCAGTTTGGTGTGGGGCAAGAAGGACAGAAGCTGAAACGCCCTTTGGGCATGTGTGTGTCCGCAGGAATCCCCGGGTGCTGGGAGGGTGTTCCAGAGGACACCATTCCAGAGCATGAAGCAGAGCTGGGGGAGATGCTGGAGGGGCCTGCCCAGAGCAGGAACCTGACAAGGTGTGTAAGGCCAGGGGTCTGTGGAAGTCCACCACAGGGGTCCCCAGCCTGGAGCCACCCTGGCTCCACAGAGGCAGCTCCTCTCTCCATACGGTGGTCTGGCTTCCTATGTCATAAGTGACTCCTGTGTGTCTCCTGCCTTGTGCAGGGGCAGCACCATGAGCTGTGTGGAGGCCAGCCAGGCGTCCAGCAGCCTCTGGGAACTGCCCTCTCCCCACAGCACATGAGGGCAGGGCAGGAGCTCTGCCATGTCCTTCAGCTCTCTCCCATCACCACCCCGGCTTCAGACCCAGAGCCCGGGTGTCCCTGCTGGAGCTCACCTGTCCCCAGACTGGGTGATGAGCCGCCGGCAAGTCTCCATCTGCACATCCAAGCCTCGCTTCATGCTGCACATCTCCATGTACTCGTGCAGGTGCCGGTTCATATCATTTTTGGCTGTGGCCAGTTCCAGCTGCTCGAGGGAAATGGTGCAGAGATGATCCAAGGGCATGTGGTGCAGGGCAGCGGGCATGGCCAGACCAAGGGCTGTCACCCACATTACCAGTGACCTGCTCCAGCATTGTGCCTCCCTCCCTCAGGGACCCACTCCCCCATTTCACACCCCTCTGTGCCATGGCTCTCCCATCTCCTCCTCCTCCCACCTCTATTTGGTCGATGGTTTCCTGGTACTCCTTCTCACGGCTCTTGAACAGTGACTCCGTGTCCTTGATCACCTTCTCCAGGCTGTCATCCTGCTGCTGAGGAGAGCAGACAGCAGGTTTAGAGGCAGGGAAGCGTCCAACATGAGGAACCAAAGGCAAGAGAGAGACAAATCAGAGAAAGAATGGCAGCACAGGGAAAAGAGGAAGAAATATATACAGTGTAGTACAAATAAGACAGGAGTCAGTCCTATCAACATGGACTTGAGAGACTCAGGACTCGCCACACTGGGCAGTGACCACATCAACCCAAACAAGCCCAGCATTGCACTGAAGATCTGGAGACCATTCCTGAGCATGATCCATCCCCCAGGGGACTGCCAAGGGCCAAAGATTTGGGATGACAAGGGCTTTGGCCAGACACCAAGGCCCCCCTTCAGGCAGTTTTGCTGCACAGTGGGTAGGTGGGCTGGTGAACGTGAGCAAGGAACACCAGAGAGCAGTCCAGGCAGAGGCAGTGTTCTGTTCTGGACGGGCTGTGGCTCTCCCCACATGTGTGCACCCTGCCCTCAGCACACCCCTCAGGCTACAGGTCCCTGTCTCTGAAAAAGAGACCTTGACAGTGATGTATTCATGCAGAAAAGGCAGGAAAGCATTGTGTACAGGCCTGCAAAGGCAAAGGGGCTGAAATCTGGTCTTTGAGAGAGCATCTTCCCAGGCTCAGGCAGGATCGAGCGTCCCAACCCAAGGAGAGCTCAGGGCCCCGACACCGCCGTTACCTCCCCCTGCACCTCTGCCGCTGCAATGGCGTATCCAGAGAAGTCCTCCCAGAGGAGCAGCGTTTCTTCTGTCTCCTCCCACGTGAGGCTGTCACAGTCGTCCTCAAAGTCATATTCCCTCCTGGGCACAAGGGAACAGCACATCAGCACCCAGCAGGAGAGCACAGCAGGCAGGGGGCTGTGTCGGTGCCAAAGCCCTGCACCCGCTCACGGGCAGGGCTGCAGCTCTTGGGGGTCTGGCCAGGGAGAACTCAGGTGTGCCCAAACCCAACAGCTGATGGGGAAGGGGCTGGCTTTATGGTCAGGAGCCCCAGCAAATCCAGGCACAGATTCCCAAAAGGCAGAACAGGGGGCAAGAGGAGGGGAGCTGGACCAGCTCCCACTCTCAGCATAGGTGGGCTCAGGTCTCCCAGGGAGTCACAGTCTCACTGTGCCACAGAGCACAGGTGACCACTCTCCACAGCAGCATCTCTCATCTGGCCTTCCCCCGGGAAGGGAAGGCACAGAGCACCCCTGCCCTCCCCACCCCAGGCCAGCAGGGAGCCTGGTGCTGCAGCCTGGCTGCACAGCACGGGCAGAGGTGCGCAGCAGCCGCACTCACAGCTGGTTCAGCATCCTCTGCATTTCCTCATTGATACTCATGGCCGTGGTCTCGTCCTCCTCCTCCTCATCAGGCTTCCGGGAGGCATCGCTCTCTGACAGCGAGGTGTCCTCGTCGCTGACCTGCCTGCGCTCCCGCTTCCGCCCCACCGAGGCTGGGACCTTAACGGGAGACAAGTGCAGAGACTACAGAAACGAGGCCGGGTCCGAGGGCAGGAGCAGGGAGTGGGCAGGAGATGGAGGGGAAAGGAATGGTGGAGGGACAGAAAGGCAGGGAGAGAGAGAAAGACAGAAAGAAAGGAAGGAAGAAAAGAGAGAGGAGAGAGAGAGAGAGAGAGATGGGCTCGTTATGATCAGGTTAAAGATGGGTGCAATGGATAAAACATGGTTTTAGCATTTTCTAAAATTAAAACTAAGCAACTAAAGATGGAATCTATGAATTTGATGAGGAAAAAAACAATGTGGTTTTACTGCAGAAAAACTCAAATCACCCACCACCCCAGTCCAGAGACAGGGAAACACAGTGACAGAAACAGGAAAAAAGAGACAGTCTGAAAGAGGTGAAACATGTCAATATTTATAGGCCGACCTTTTTAAAAGAAAGTTTAAAATTTTTAAAATTTCTCAACTGAATGGAACTAACCAGTTGCTTCTGTAGGGACAAAGAGCGAGACAGAAAAGCAGCAACATCCAGAAAGAGAAAAGAGACAGAGACAGAGAAGAGAGACAGAGAGAAGATGACGGAGAGGGGAAGGGAAAGGAGAGAGATGGAGTTAGAGACAGACACTCAAGCAACTTGTCTCCCTCCTGCAGCTGCTCCCCTAGCACTGGGGGCTCCCCGGCCCAACACAACACATCAGCACGAGGGTGAGGGGACTCTTGATGTCCAAAGCAACATCTGGAGCATTCTACCTCCAGTCTGTGCCCTTTTGCCTGGTCCTCCCGAGAGAGACAGAAAGCAGGGGACCAGAAGGAGCAAGGGCAAGGGTGACCAAGCACCTCCCCTAGCAGGGGTCTGGTGTTGTCTCTTCTACCTCCTCCTTTGGGATCTCTCCTCCCCAGAGCTGGTGGCTGAATCGGGAGCAGCAGCGGGCGCTCCTCACCTGAAACATCTTGATCATGTCCTCGCAGTTCCGCTGCTGTGCAACGTCACACAGCTTGGCAGTGATGTCGATGCGACGGCAGATGTCCATGTCCACCTTCATGGCCTTCTCCTGGATCTTGGTGTCCAGCTCCGTGATGTTCTGAACCCACGGCACCACAGGAAGGGGACAAGGGAGGAATATTAGGCAAGACAGATGGCAATCGGTGCCCCCACGCTCCCCCTCACGCAGGACTGCTCCCTCATCCCTGCTTTGCTCACTGTGCCCCAGAACAACCCCGCCAGTGCTGGATGGAACTGCTTTTCCACACAGCCACACCACATGGGTAGGACACTGCTGTGGGGTTGGAGAGGGACTGGGGACTCACATTGCTCATCAGTCCCTTGAAGACAACAAGCTCTGCCTTGAGCTGCTCCACCTTCATGGCCAGCTCCTCCTGGCAAGCTTCAGCCTCCTGGGCTTCCTGTGCCAGGGTGAGAGAGACGTGCAAATCAGCACCAGTGTGGGGCATCAGGGGTGCAGGGCAGGGGGAACAGCCAGGCTCACCTCCTGCAGCTCAGCCACCCGGTCCTGAAGCTGGACACGCACCGTGTACTCCTCTTCCCATCTAGGGAGACAAACGCCGCTCAGATCCCATCGGCCTCGCCTCGCTGGCTGCCAAAGGCAGAGCACGGAGCGGCAGCTGCTCACCCCACAGCCATCCGAGACGGGGGACCACAGCACCGGCCCGGGAAGGAGAACGTGCCCAGGAATGCATGGCCTCTTGTTTTCAGGCCATGGCAGCTGCCAAGCCCATCGTCCCCCCAGCCACAAACGCTGTCCCACCCACCAGGGCCTTCCCTGTGCTGGGGGGAGCTGGGGACACCGACCGTAGGCTCTGCCGGCAGCTGGGCCGCACACCCACGGCCCCTCACAGCCATCAGCCTCTGCCCTGAGCCCCACAGCCCTGGGCCACAGCAGCTCCAGCCCTCACAACAGCTCTGCAGATGGACTGGGGAGTTGCCCCCATCTGCATCACTTCTGCGACCACGTCTGTGTGTCTGTGGCGCTGCAGTTCAGGCTGTCCAGAAGCACAAACCCTGATCCTGACACAGAACCACCCCACAGTGAGAGCGACCACGATGTGCACCAAGGGCTGCTCCTCTGCCTGTCCCAGTGCAGAGGGCAGCCACACTGCCTGGGCAGGGCCACAAGAGTCCTTGACTCCACTGCTGCGTACCAGGTTGGATTAAAGAACACTGTGTCATCCCACAAGGGAGCAGGATGGCTTGTGCCACTTTATGCCAGGCTGTCCGTGGGTACTGGGCTCTGCAGCTTTGCAAAAAGCGGAGCTGCAAGGCGCCCAGCCTTGCTGTGCAAAGACGCATCCCCTAGCAATTATTATATTACATTTCAGGGCATGAGCTCAACCTCTTGGGTCTCGCTGCAGTGTTGGCCCAGCCCACGGTCTGTTGGGAGGCCATCAAGCCGTGCTGCCCTTGGCTAAGTGATGATCCCATAGAGCAGGGGGCTGGGAAGTGCTGCTGTGCAGCGTGGGGCAGGGCTGCTGCATTCTTACCCAGCTCCTGGCTCTTCTGGGAGAGCCAGATTTTTCTGAGAAAGCGAGATCACTCTGGGATAGCAACCAGAGCTGGGCTCTTCCTGGTGCTGTGAGGTCTGGTTTCTATTTAATGCCTGCAAGCACCAACACAACACTGCGACTCTGCACAAGGATGTGAAAAATCTCTCCTCTCACTTACCCACACCAAGTTTGAACAATAAATCCTAAGGTCTAGGAGGCCAGAAAGCATATGAAAAGCCCTCACATTTGTTATCTTGGGGTATCTGGACAATCTGACGACGTGGGAGAGCCCTGGCTTGTGAATTTCTTAGCTCTTACAGCTAGCAATGCTGCTCCTTACTCAAACAAGGACAAAAATGTGCACTCCTCGTGCTGCTGTTGGAGTTGGATCCATACCACAGCTTCAGAAGGGGAATCAAAGAGTGTTCCCATCCCTTTGGGGAAAGAGAGATGAAGGGAAAAGAAAGGAGAAAGTTAAAAGGTAGAATTGCCCTTCTATGGGAACTGCTCAAACAAAGCCTCCCTCCCTAGGGACAAAAACGCCTTCCACCACAATAAAAAAATTTCAGCATCTTTCTTGGTGTGGCACTGCCTCTTTTTTGGTCCCCGCCTCCCTCTGGGTCCCTATATATCCCAGACTCACTGGGGACCTGAGGCAGAGCTGCAAATCCTGCTAAGAGCTCATTTCACACCAATGCTGTGGAAGAGAGTGCAGGCCACATACACACCGGCTCAGAAGGCAGGAGAAAACAGCGATTCACCCCACCAGGGACAAATCCATGCACCCATCTACTGCAAACCTCTCTCCATCCTCTCCTGCCTGGCTCCTTCTGCCCTGCTCCCTCCTGCAATGCACCACTCCTAATAATAACCTGCCTGCAGCACTGCGCCCGCAGCCGCCGCAGGTCGCTGCCAGCTGGAAGCAAGGCTGCCCCGCACAGCCCCACGGCCACCCGTGTGCCAGGGGGACAGGGGGTGCTCCTGCACTGCTGCACAGCCACAGCCTGCCCAAAGGCAGGCAGCGAGGGCAGGAGGGTCCCAGCTGCACACACACCTGACCATCTCCCTGCCAGCTAGGGGACAGCTCTCCCAAAGCCAGCGATGTGGAAAGATGCAGTGCTGTCCCTGCCAGGTGTGCCCCTTCAACAAGTTCACTGAGAAAAATCAACAATTCCCCCATCCTTTAAGTCCTGCTCTATGCCACAGGCACTGGGGTGCTTCACCCCATCCTGCAGGGTCAGTGCACACCAGGGCTTTGGGCTGCTCGAGGCTGAGGCTCCACTTATCCCCCTCCTGCCACATCTGAACTATGCTGGAGCTCACCTCAATGGGGATGGCCCTGCAGCCTGGCACAGCTCCTCAGAGGGCAATTATAACAAAAAACCTTCTTGAAGCATTTTAATAAGCAAGGGGGCTTACAAGAATGATGGAGAGACTTTGTACCAGACCTTTTGCCTGCAGTGACAAGAGGTGAAGGTTTTAAACTGAAAGAAGGTAAGTTTAGATTGGACATAAGGAACAATTTTTCATGATGGTGGTGAGACACTGGAGCAGGCTGCCCAGAGAAGTTGTGGATGGCCTATCAGTGGAAATGTTCAAGGTCAGCACTTTGAGCAACCTGATCTAGTGAAACCTCACAGCAGGGAGACAACCCCTAAAGGTCTCCTCCAACCCAAACCATTCTGAGACTCTAACACACCGTGTTGTAGCACTGCTCACTCCACACCTCCAGGGCATCCTTGCAACACCCAGGATTAGAACTACTTGTGACTACAAGTAGTAGGTGTAGCAGACAGCACAAACGTGACGAGACTTCCAGCTCCCCAGCACTTAGCAGGTCTGTGTGATACTCACAGGCACCCTTTGCCCCTATCCAAGTCACCTAATTTCAGTCTGCTCCTCCCAAGTACAGCTCCTGTGAGCCTCTCTCCTGCTGCTGCAACTATCCTCATCGCTCCCTACAGCCCCCACAGCCCTCCTGGATCCCTGACTTGAATTCCAGGCCCTGTGTATCCAGAGAGAAGCTCCTGCTGCACTGCTCCAAGTGCAGTGGGGTGCACAGCAGCAATGCTGTCCTGAAAAAAGCACAAGCTCCAGCCCCCAAGCCATGGGTAGGAGAACTGGGAAGTCCTGTGTTAATATGGCCTCTTCCATCTGTCTCCAGGCAGGTGGCAAAGGCACGACACCAGCTGCACTGTCCCCATGGCAGATCACAGCCCACTGTGGCAGGGAACTCTCAGCTCCCAAGGGATGTTGGTGTCAGCCCTCAGCATGGAGAAGGGTGTGGAAATGGAATCCTTCTGTCCCATTCCCCTGTTTGGGACCTGGCTGTACCCGTCACAAAGTTCCCAGTGCTGGATAGGGTCTGGGGGTGGGGTCTGCTTCGCCCCAGCTCCTGGTAACACGCTCCAAAAATAGATCCCACCAATAACATTGGCTCACAGCAGCTTGTGGTGCCCCCCCATCTCACCCTCTGCTGCCTTCCCTGCAGCTCACTTGCCAGAGCAAGACAACCCTGCTCAGCTCTCCGTTCTCCCAAAGTTTCAGCAGCACCAACAAACCCAACTTGGTCCCCTCTGGCTGACCCACTTTGAGGCTCAATCTTTCCTGGCCAAAAAACTGGCTCCAGCTTCCCACTCTGTGATCTGAAAGTGCAATGCAAGGAGCACTGCTCCCCTCTGGAGAAGGAGCCTCACCACCGGCTTGATAATAAAAGGCCTTAGATACATGCAGCACTTGGTGGGAAAGAAGAAATGCCAACTCTTCCTTTCCATGTGCCTTGCTCAGTGCCTTTGGAACATCTGAGAGGCAAGTTTGCTCAGCCTAAGCCTTATAAAGCCAAAAGCATAAGGTGTCATCTTGGACCCCAGCCCCGATCCTGGCACTGGAGCTGTGGCCGTGCAGAACGGGTCGGTGGCACAGCTCCCGTGGGGATTTGGGTGTGGAATCACAAACTTCCTAACTGCTTCTAAAGCGTCGCAGCGTGACTTCTGAAAAGCCCCAGAGCAGCGGCTCGGGTGCTGTCAGTCACAGCGCCGCTCTCGCCCCGACCCCGCCACGCCAGCCCAGCCTGAGCTCATCCTACGTGCGGATCCGGGAGCAGCCTCGGGAACCGGCCTGACACAAAGGGAGCCGCGGCCACCCTGCTCGGGAAAGAAGAACCGGCCAAGAGATTAGCTCTGCATTCTGCTTCACCCTTCTCCAAGGCACGTGCCAAGCCACAGCTATTTTGGGTCGGGAGGAAAGCCCCCGAGGAGTGGGGTGTCCTGCCTCGGCTCTCTGCTGCCGAGGGGCCAGCTGGAGAGTGCTGGCCAGGGAAAGGGCCTAGGAGAGGCCAGCCACCTTGCTGAGGGGCTTCCCGACACCTTCCCACATATCCAGAGAACTCTTTCCTTCCCAGCAGCCTTCTCCAATCCAAACCCGCTCGCTGCTGCATGTCCACCTTCCTCACCTACTTTCAGGTGCTCCTCCTCCCTGAGCATTTCCAGATCCCCTTGGCTTTAAAACACAGCTCCTGGAGTTGTTCCTTCCCTGCCTGGAAAAACATTTCTAGTCCCTCACGCCAGGTTGGTAAGATGGAAAAAGGCTCAAGGAAGATTCCGAGAGGGTTCGCACACTAGGTGCCAAGGGAGGAGACCCAGGCACAAACAAATGCTTTCAGGGCTCCACATTTTCCCCATGCTGCCTGCAGCCCGTGCTCCCGAGAAGTCCGGCCAGGACTTCTTCGCCTTCCCTCCCTGCCTCCCCCTCACATCTCCCACCGGGCAGAGCCCTGCAGCGACAGTCTCGGTCCCCCGGGGACGCCGCTCCCGCCGCCCCTTCTCACCTGCGCTTGTACTCGTCGCGCTCCCTCTTCACCTTGGCCAGCACGTTGTAGAGGGCTCGGATCTCGGGGGTGATGGTGTCGATCTGCACGCCCACGCCGTCGGGGTGGACCCAGGAGACGCCGGGTCCCTGCACCAGGGTGGTCTCGGGCCCCGGGCCGAGCCGCCGCGCTTGCGAGAAGGACCAGATGGTGCCGGGCATGAAGCGGGAGCCGGCGGAGTAGGCGGCGGGCTGGCCGGGACCCCCGGGGCGGGAGCCGGGGGACCCCAGCGCCCGGGCCGAGCCCAGCCCCAGCCCCGGCGCCAGCCCCAGCCCCAGGGTGCGGATGGGACCCACGAAGCCGGTCTGCACCGCCTGGTCCCGGCGCGGGGGCCCCCGGCCGCGGCCGCCCGCCCCCTCCTCCAGCGCCTGCTGCAGCTGCTTCTCCAGCTGCCGGTTGCGCCGCTCCAGCTCGTGGACCTTGGCCAGGAAGCAGCGGAACCGCAGGTTCAGCGTCTTGAGGACGCTGATGTTGGAGCCCAGGTCGTTGCGGAGGGCCATGGCGGCGGGCGGCGCGGGGAAGGGACCGGCGGGCGGCTCCCCGCCCAGGGGCTCGGCGGCGGGCGGCGGCGGCGGCAGCTCGGGGCCCGCCAGCCCCTGCTGCTCCTGCGGCAGGAGGAAGAGGTTGGGGCCGAAGAGCGGGTTCATGGCGGCGGCGGGACGGGGCGGGGAGCGCCGGGCGGGGGGATGCGCCCGGCCGGCCCCGGCGGTGGGGGCGCGGCTTCCGCTGCGGCGGGGATGCGGCGGCGGCGGGCACCGAGAGCCGAGAGCCGCCCCCGCTCCCGCCCGCTCCCCGCCGCCGGCCCCGGGCGGAGCGAGCAGCGAGGGGACGCGGCAGAACCTCCCTTTCCTCTGCCGGCCCCGTCTCTGCCCCCGCCGAGGGGCGGCCCGGCCTCCCGGAGGGTTTCGGGGCGCCCCGGGGCGAAGGGACGCAGCCCGGGCCAGCAGGATTCCCGGAGGGAAGTCCCTCTCCGGCACCGCTAGCTGAAGCCCCGCCTGTTACCGATTTCCGTAACTGGCCCAGCCGCAACACAGTGTGCTTCTGCCTCCTTTTTAATATTTTATTCTTTTTTATTTTTGGTAGAATTTAATGCTTTCCCAGAGCTGCCCCCCTTAAAGAAGGCATAACTTCGCCTCTGCGCCCCAAAGCCTCTCGTTATCCTCTCTGGAGCCCCCCCGACAGCCCTGTGCCCGCCGCCCGCCCACGGGCAGCTGCCGCTGGACAATGGCGAGCCAGCGGGCAGAGGAGGTGTGTGGATGGAGGAGCCTCTCAGATACCATGCTCCGCCTGCAACCGGCTTCCTCCTTCCTTGTTCACAAAGCAGCCTCGGCTCTTGCTTCGTGTCCCTTATTCCAGCCTACTTTAGGTCATTCCCTCTCAGCCCCTGAGCCCGACCCCAGGTGAATTCTGCAGAAAGCGCTGGCGTCGCCCCTCACCCCATTATCCGGTGGGAGGAGACTGCGCACAAATCGATGGCTACATAAATATTTTATGGCTGTGGACACCTGTGTTCCCTTGCTGTCTGTGTGCTCCTGGCCCGTTCCCCCAGGATTTGAGGAGCTGAGCCGAGCGTGGCACTTGCGCAAAGCGGCCTCCGATGTGTCAGCTGAGGCATCGGCAAGGGGTGAGCGAGCAGTGGGATGGAATTCAGACATGCCCAGCACCCCGCTAGCTGAGCTCTGTGGAAGGAGCTGGGCATGTTCCAGTGGGGCTACAGCCCTTCCCTTGGGATCACAGGCATGGCTCAATCCACACTGACAGGAACATCCTGGCTCCACTGAGGATGGCCAGCTTTGTGAGTCTTGACTGAGAGTCTGCCTGCTGCACGCTCCCTGCTGCTTCTCCTCCAGGGCTACAGGTCTCCTCCATCCCTCCATTACTCTTCTGCCACCCTGACCTGGGAGCAGTCCAAATCACATTTGTTCCCCTCTCCTGCCTTGCCGTGCCCAGCATCAGTTGTATCCTGTGGCCTGCCTATCTCCCTTGTCCTGCCCACGACTCAAGGCTCCCCACAGCAGCCTCCAAGTGCATTTATAATACTTCCTCTCCCACCAGTAACCATCTGCATCCTCCCTGGCACACCCATGACCACTGGAACCTAACTGGATTTCCTCTGAGACAGGCTTAGGTTGGGGAAGAAGCGAGCTTTCCTCTTTGTCATCTCCTTTTTAACTCTTTTCCTCTTCTCAAGCAGATGTTCCTTTGCTCTGCCTCTGACTAGGGAGGCTGAGCAGTGGCAAGCAGAACTTTTGTCCAGGGAAAGGAGGGCAGGAAAGCTTTCCTCATGGGCAGGCAGAAGAGATCTCCATCTTCCAAAAACCAGCACTGCAACAGCAGTTGGTATGGAGCAATGTGCCTGGCAGCAATGCTACCAAATAAACACCCAGGGAAAAGAGAAGGACAGACGGACAAGAGGGATCCCAGTCAAGAAGCTGGTTTTGAAGCAGCAGTGACAGAGCTCGGAAACCTCCCAGCATGTGACTTTCAGCCAGCGCTGACTCCCTCCTTCCTGCTGCCGCGTCCTGTCACCCGCCCCCCACGCTGCCACAGCCTGCCCGTGTGCCTGGCAGCCGTGCCACCATCCTCCCCCTCACCACTGCTGCTTTACCCCTCCACACCCTGGCACCTGGGCGAGCCAGGTCAGACTGGGGGCATCTGCTGCTGCTGCATGCAGCACAGGAGAGAGCAGCACCACAAACTGGGCAGCAAGTGCCTTCCAAGCTCTGCTTGGCCTCTCCTTTCTGGCCAGGGAAACCCAGCAAGTGGAGCTGATTAATGGAATGCCAGTGGAGGAAGGCATTGCCATCCATCAGGAAAAGCTTTTTTTGCCAGCAGGCCAGCACAGCCCTGGAGCAGGTGGTGGGATCTCTGTCTGTGCTGGTTCCTGGGGCCCAGCTGTGCAAGTGCAGTGACGTGAGCTACTGCTGGGGCAGCCTCCCTTACAGCAGGGATTTACAGACCTCCAGCACCTCTTCCCACCAACATCCTGCTGCCTCCTGGACAGTAGGCAATGTGCAGCCTCCTTTTTTCTCCAACTTTGTTTGCTTAGGATACCTGCTGGGGTAAAGGATTCCTACTGATGCAGAGGGTGACTGGGGCAAAGGGCCAACCTGTTCTAGTTATTCCTGCAGAAGCCCAGAAATTAGAGACAATCCTGCTACCCAGGGGACCACAGCACTCCTCCTCTGGGCCTCAATCTCACTGCAGCACAACAGCACCTTCTCCTCATCTTCCCCTCCTTGTTCACCTAACACCTGGCACTTCTCCAGACCCTTCCACTGCTCCTGCTCCCACTTTATCAGCTCAGGGTCAACAGTGGCACTGCTGGGCTGCAGCGGCTGACATGCAGAGCTGCTCGTTGCAGCTCTTAAAATCAGTCCTGTAGCCAATGTGAAGAAAGTCACTTACTTGCAAACATGGTGGTATTTATCTTCCACGGATTTTAAGGCCAAGGAAGAAGCACTGCATTTTCTGACCCTGTGCAAAACAGACAGTGCAAATTCCTGCAGTTCAGATCAGGTACTCATGTGGGACTCTGTCTCTAATTGCTGACAGCACAGTAAAAAGAGATTAAGTCTCTACCACAATTCTCCATGGGCAAATCAAGGTAGGTTTCCAGCTGCAAGCCCCTATTAAAATCACCTGTCTCCTTTGCCTTTGCCCAGCTGTAACATCCATTACCAGGCTGAGATGCTCCTCCTCTCCCGGATCTCAGAAGCTCTTGGTAGCTAACACATCCTCCTTGCAAAGGTTCTTCACAGGTGAAACCTGTCCAGATCAGCCCCACAGCTTTCACAGAGGCTCCTTCTGGAAGGCACAGCTCTCCCTGGTGTGTCTGTACCCCATCTCCCTGCTCCCCTTTCCCTCCAAGTACCTCAGTGGTACTTTGTCCCTTGCACAACACTGCTGAAGTTTTTCTGTGTAAACTCTCCACGTCTTCCAACTTGCAAGATTCTTCACTGAAACTGACCCATAAAATTGTTTCTATCCACAACCAGAGGGAGGTGTTGCAATGCACACATGACTTTTGGGCCTAGCAAAGTCATCAGCCCAGTCAGCTGCCTGGATTTGGGTGCAAATGTGGAGGAATTGGTGCAGAGGAACAGTTGCCAGCAGCAGCTGGGTGATGGCCACATGTAACACACAGTCTCCTGTGTGTTCCTGTCTAACGGCAAAGGAGGGAATGCGTTTTCTTTTAAAAATACACAAACACCAGTCCAGGAGGGAGTTTTGGAGCCAGATCTTTGTGAGAAGGCAGCTCTAGGCAGTGCTAGAGCCCAGGACCCAAGTGACTTTACCTTCTCAGCAGTTCCCCCCGACCCCATCAGGCAGGTGGGACTTGCAGACATCCTCCCCAGGAGCTCTCCACATCCTCCCCAGCAGGGATGGACAGCCTGGGGGAGTAGGATCCACTGATGGGACTTTGGCCATTTGTGGATTCAGCCCCTACAGAAGTGTCTGTATCTCTGGGTGTTATGTGCAATGCAGTGTGTGCAGGAAGATCCAGATTTCATACCCAATATGTCCCTGAAATGTGCAGGGCAGGGTTTCAGCCACTTCCTCAGGATACAGGCAGACATGAGGCAATGCAGGCAGAGGCAGCATGCCTGGCCCAGAACAGACATTACAGCACATGACATCACTGGAGTCAGTGACCAACCCTGCCACTGCTGGAGTCTTTCCATTACACACTCTTGTCCCCAGATGTCATTTTCCTTCCTGCACCGGCCCAAGGATGCAGCAGTGCAGGGCTGCCTCTCCCTCCCAGGGTGCAGAGGGGAGCTGCTGGAGCCTGCAGGGCAGGAGCTGCCAGCTAGCTGTCTTCTTTGTGCCCTGATAAGGCTTCTCCAGGTTGGGGAGAAGGACAGCAATGCAGCACAGAGGAACAGATATCACGACTCCTCTCAACAAGCTTTTAATCTGTGACAGCATTTTTACCCCTCAGATCTGCTTTCAATCTGTGCTCTGCCTCAGTTCTTGCTTTGCTGTGTCTCAGCTCCTGCAAGTCTCGTTATCAGCAGCTTTCAGATATTAAAACACATTAAAGGAAGGTACTGAAAGATGATCCAGCAGTCACATTCTCCAGAAATCTCAGCTTTCAGGTAACAAAAGATTCCCAGAGTAACGAGGTGGCTGCAAGCACAAGCCTAATGTGACCACAGCCTTGTACCAGAATGCAGAGGAAACCACCCAGCTGCTGCATCCCCACTACTGCCTCTGAAGCTCAGTGGTGGCATTTCAATGTTGCACTCAACGTTCTCTCTGAGCAGTGATAACTGCAACAGCTGAAATCAAGAGCAGATCAAACCACCAAAGAGAGATGAAAATTTATCCCATCTCTTCCCAGCTATAACAAAAGGTTTGCAGGCATGCTGAGTGATTGGAACAATGCTCAGCAAGAGAGGTTTTCTTGACATAGTTAAAACAGCAGCTATTCCCTGCATTACAGGGCTGGAATTCAACCATAATTTGGACATTTGCTGGAAAACAGACAGTTACCTTGGGATCTCAGCCAGGAAAACTCTATCCTTGCTGATGGGGTTATCAGGATAAACTGGTTCTCAAGCTGAGGCTGCACACCCACATGGTTACCTCAGCAGGGAGCAGCAACAACAACCCGGGACAGATCCACATTGCTCCCAAAAGGACAGGCCCAGGGCTGAAAGAGGCTCTTGCTGCTTTTCTCACCAAAACTTAGGGAGCATTTGTCTTCCCCGAACATTTCCCAGTTTTACAGCCTTCATGCAGATGGGGGGTACTAGAAATGCAATATTGAAGCAGTAATTCTTTCCCTTGGGTGCTATTGCACCTAGCATTTATTTAACTATTTGAAAGACGCCGAAAATCTTCCCTTGGCTCCTCTGTATCCAACAATCCAGACCTCAATACACAAACCCAAGTGAGCCAGTTGCATTCAGAGGCTCCTCCCTGACCTAATTCATATGGGGAAGCATGGGGAAACAGTTAGTTTTCAGCTATGAAGATATTTGTTTATTGGCTATTCAACACAAAATTATAAAGTCCATTCTCCCCTCCACTCCAAACAGGGTTATAGTAAATAAATCACACAGATAGATAAGGCCTAAAAAGCAGAAGATAACCAAGGTCTGTAACAAAGAGCAGGGCTCCTGAGACACAGAGACTGAACCATTGCAGCAATCACTCAAGTGCAACCTTGAAGGGCTTCAGCCAGAAACTTCACAACTGATAAAAAAGCAGCTTTATCATGGGCTTCGTGGGAAAGGGCACATCTGTGGTGGGATGTCTGAGGGAAACTGCAGGAGCATGTAAAGGTTATTGTGCAATGTTTTAAGGAAGATTATGGGAGCAAAACTTACTACGGGATGTTGAGGGGAAGGATCGAAGGAGGCAAAAGGGAGACATCAAGCTAAATCAGGGAGAACTGAGCATGGGAAATGGAAGAGAGGAATCAATAGGAGCCAGTCACACGGAGAGCTGAGCCCTGCTCCCAATTGCCCCCATCTGTCCTGGCCTGGCATTAAGCTAATCCCAGCACACGCACGCTGCTGGCCCCTTAGCTAACTGCAAGCTGGGCTGGGCTGCAAGCAGGAAAGGAGGCTGAGAACCAGGCAGCAGACAGATCACAAGCCTCAGGACCAGCTGCCAGTGACCCAGCAAAGTGTGGGCAGAGAACCCACCAGCACATCCAGGTTTGATGGGCCTGGGAGCAAGAACAGGATTAGGCCTTTTTTTCACAGTTCATGTCTTTTAAGTGCTGTTTTGTGTTTCCCTGGGCAGCCACCACAGCAGGTGCCCTCAGTTTCTGCTGATCACTCTGTGCCTGCTGGCATCC
Organism: Melozone crissalis; assembly: GCF_028551555.1. Taxonomy (NCBI): domain Eukaryota; kingdom Metazoa; phylum Chordata; class Aves; order Passeriformes; family Passerellidae; genus Melozone; species Melozone crissalis. The sequence goes on along the minus strand of NW_026535786.1, from coordinate 13,261,712 downwards.
ATAGTGAGAGGAAAGCTGCAGCCTCACATGCAGCAGACCAGGACATTTAAATAGAAACAGCCCAGACCACTGCTCCTGTGTCTCAAGCAGAAGCAGCTGCAACTGGGTGAACATAAAGACAAAAAGAACTTCACTGTACAGCTCCACAAACCAAAAGCAATCCCTGCTCAAGCCTGGGGGGCCAAGAACTGAGAGACTGCTGGGGATGAGAAAAATGGTGAAATGGGGACAGTCACAGAGTGAACTAAGTGACAACAGGGAACTGGGAAGCACTGGGCTAGAGCCTTGGCCAGACAAAGCACTCAGCTGACAGCTCCACACAATGCAGCCTTCATGCAGGCAGCAAGGATTTCAGCTCCCACTGCTTCTTCACAAATATGACCAGTGTAGGGAATAAGGGCAGACACCAGATATGCCAGAGCATCTGCTGGGAGTAAGAGGGGTTTCTGCTGCAAAGCAATAAAGGGACACAGCAGAATTCTGTATTTCATGCTCCATGAAAATAAACAAGACTTAAGCAAGAGTATAAAACTTTTAATGGGTCAGTGCATCAGTCCTTGATGCAAAGGGAAAGGAGCAAAGGGGGCTGTCATTGTCCCAGGTGCTCAGAGCTGCAAGATGATCTGCACAGAGCAGCAAAGTGGGGGTACACACAGAGCTGCAGCAGCCTTTGCTCTCCAAGGAAGGGACCAACATGTGGAGAAGCAGTTCTCTCATTGTCCATTTGCTTTCACTCTATGCTTCTTCTTCCTGGTAGGGACTTTAGGCCGCATCATTTTGGGAGAAGGCCGGGCAGCCTTCAAGGGTCTCCTCTGTGCTTGCAATGAATGTTTCTTCTTCAAAGCAGGCTGGGGCAGCTTCTGCTCTTTGTCAGCTTTTGAACCCTCAAGTTTCTTCTTTTTTGGTGGAGGCTCGGTGACGACGGTATCAGGGACAGCAGACGGAGCTGCGGCTTCCACAGCAGGCTCTTCATCTGAAAGGAGAGAAGGGCACTGTGAGAAGAACCAGAGTGGCTTCTGCAGGGGAAGCAGCCTGCGAGGGCAGGCCCAGCCAGCTCAGCTGAGCTCCAGCAGCACGTCACCTTTCTGTGCCTGCGGGATGGCATTGGAGAACTTCTTGAACTTGGCGATGAAGAACCCATCCATGTTGTGCGTGTGCGGGTAGAAACGCCGCGCGCACTTCAGGGACGGGTGGAAGCGACGGTCCTTGAACCTGCAGGAGGGAAGAGGGGTGAGGAGTGATAGAACACCTCTGCTCAAGCCTGGCCACCAAGGAGCTGTCACATGTGCAGCTTGTGACCTGGCACTCACCTAGTGAAGCCCTCCTTGCCAAAGTCCAGGCCTGTGGGCACCAAACGGACATTGCGTTTCTTCAGAGCATAATCCACAACCCACTCGTTCTCCTCCACCTGAAGGAGGCCAAGCATTAGGATACAAAATTCACCATCTCCTGAGGAGGAGATGACCACAGCAGATGATGGCAGAAGGCACTTACCATGATGGAGCAAGTGCAGTAGACAATGTAGCCCCCTGTCTCGGAGGCAGCATTGACTGAATCTATGGCACTAAGAATCAGCTCCTTCTGCAGGTGGGCACAACGCAGGATATCCTTCTCATCCTGAGGGAGAAACAAAGGTTAGGATGCCACAGGCACAGGGAAGCACCCCGGGCCTCTGCTGTGGATGGAGGGAATGACAGGAGAACAAAGCACATATAATGTACAAGAGTCTGGAGTCCTCTGCAGAAGTAATACCAAAACCGGCCCTAGTACAACACACAGCCCTGGTACGTGACACAGAATAAGAAAGAAAAGGAAAAATGTATTGTAGGTATCTCTCAAGAACAAAGCCGCCCCCAAAGGCCTTCCCCTCATGAGTCATACTTGAGTCTGCACTTGCCACCCACCTTGTTGGTTTTGACAGCAGGATCCTTGGAAATGACGCCTGTTCCGCTACAAGGAGCATCAAGCAAGACACGGTCGAACCCTCCAAGAACCTACAAGCAGATGTAGATTTGGAATTACGCTCACAGGTGGGGACTCAAAACAAGGCCAAGACTAGAAGGGGAACCAGAAGACTGGGAAGGCAGGAAACACTCCTTTCTGCCTCTTCCCTGTCCACCTTCCTGCCTCTGTATCAAGTAACAACCACACTCCCCAGCAGCTCTGCTCCTCCTGCTGTGGCAGGAGACTCTGGAGAGCACAGCTTCACTGAAGGGACAGCACAGCAGCTCTGGGTGAGCACTGCAAACAGGAACGTACCTTGGGGAACTGGCGTCCATCGCAGTTACTCACAACAGCGTTGGTGACTCCCAGGCGGTGCAAATTCCCCACCACGCTCCGGAGCCGCTCAGCACTGCTGTCGTTAGCCAGGATCATCCCGGTGTTCTTCATAAGCTGAGCTGCCAGAGGGCAAAACACACCAGCAAGGGCTGAAAACTTCTTGTGCCTTTGACTCCAGTGACAGCCACCCCCTCCTTTCCTCGAGTTCAGTCCCCCTCTACTCCCCCTTTCTGTGTGGATCAGTGCAAACTCCCCACTTCCAGAGCATCCCTCCCAAGGCTCCAGGGTGGTACCTATGTAGCTGGTCTTGCCTCCTGGGGCACAGCACATATCCAGGATGCGCTCGTTCTCCTGTGGAGCCAGCGCCATGACAGGGAGAAGGCTGGAGGCTCCTTGCAGCATGTAGTGTCCAGCCAAATACTCTGGGGTGGCACCTGGGCAGGGAAGGCAGAATGGAAGAAGATGAGATGTGAGAGAAAGGGGAGCAGGAGCGGGTGAGCTCAGCCCTGCAGGGTAAAGGTGATCTCACCGATGGGCACAGTGGAGTCATAAATAACAAGTCCTGTTTTGGACCACTTCCCCAGGGGGTCAAGATTCACACCACGGTTGATGAGAGCCTGCAAGGCAAGGAGAAGGGACTGAGATGCCACTCTGGGGGACAGGCAGTTCAGGGCACAGCCACGGGCTCCTGCTCACCTGGGCCAGGTCCCGCCGCCGCGTCTTCAGCGTGTTGGTGCGAATGGTGACGGGGCGCGGAACCTCGTTAGCCTCCAGGAAGTTCACCAGCTGGAAGGGATAGAGAACAGAGACAGAAATGGATTCTCAGGGAGGCACCAAGCCCCCACCGGTCAGCTAGGGGCAGGGCAGGATCCCACCTCAGGGAGAGGGAAGATGTCCATGAGCTTGGCGAGCAGGAAGTCGCTGTAGGAGTAGTAGGCAGCCATGTCGCGGCGCAGCAGCGCGAGGTATTCCTGCCGGGAGCGGCCCTCCTCCCGCTTTGCCCCAAAGTCCTGCAGCACCTCCATGTTGCCCTGGATGCGCTGGTGAATGACGTGCAGGTCGGGGGGCTCCGCAGGTGGGAACGCCGTCAAGGAATCACCAACAGCCAAGGAACCCGCACAGGGGCTCTTTACAAGTACGTGTGCCACAACAGAGCCTGCCCAGAAAGGCTCTGCTGGAATACTGCTTCCATCAGAGCTCAGCAGGTGCACGGTTCAAGGCATTAAACCAGACAAAAAAAGCTCACAAGGCAGAACTAGAGAGTGTTTGAGAGAATTGCTTTAGATAAATGGAAAAAAAAAAAACAAACCAACAAAAGAAGTGTCTTAACACTGAAAACATTACCTGCAGCAGAAAATGAGACCAGAAATTCTCCAATGGTAACCAAATGGCACAGAGGAGAGTAAGAAGGGAGGCAGGAAATGAAAATCACCAAAGTCCAGCAGCAAGCACTTCTTGCTTGCTGAAGGATGCTAGAATTGCTGTCATTAGAAACTCTGGGAATGGGATGCACAAACACCCACCAGGAAAATCAGGGTAGAGAGGAACAAACCACATAATAAGTCATCCATATGTATTTAGGACTAGGAAGGAAATTAGGGCAGGTTCCAAGCCCCATACAGGGTGTCACAGATTTCCTAACTGTGCTATACAGAAGCACAGCATTATACACTATCTATTAGGACAGCTCAGCTAAAAATAACTTGTCATGCACAGACACTTTTGCTAAGCAATATGCATGATAAAGTCCAAGTGAAGCTCTTTGGTTGTATCCAGGCCCCGTGCTGCATCATGCACATGGCTTATGGATGTCACAGATAAAAAGGATATCCTCCTTCTCAATCTCTTCACTAGTTGGCAGTTTAAACTGTTCATCTATATCCAGGTTGAGCTGCAGATCTGGGCCCTCTTCTTCCTTCTGTCCCATTTTCTGCTTGCTTGCCTCCTCTACTTCATCTTCCTCCTCCTCTTCCTCTTCGCTGTCATCTTCACTGAGGCCTTCCCTAAGGACAAAGAACAGGATCACACAGATGCTTCTCAACAACCATTCCTTAGATGGCACAAAAGACAGAGAAATAACAACACAGGCTCCTCATCTACCCAGGAAAGGCTCTACACACTCACCTCTCAGGCTTCTGCTTCAGGGCAGCTTTTTCAATAGGCAGCAGCTAAATAGAGACAAAAGATCAATCAAAAAACATCCACAGTCGTCCCCTTGCTTCCCACCATCTGTGACATTTACTTGCTCTGTTTAAAAGGGACAACAAACACAAGCACTGAATGTTATGCTGGAATCAGCTGCTAAACTTGAAATCGTTCTTATGAAGGAAAGAAGGGGAAAGTTCTCCACCCCCTCTCCACCCCCTGCCACTAAAGCCATCCTTTCCCCCCAGGCCCAAGGGGTCCTTTCAGCCAACACCCAAATATTTCCTGTTTCATTAAAGGCAAGAAGTTCCTACCTCTTCTTCCTCTGATGATGAAGCACCATAATCATCCACCATCTCCTCGCTGCTCCCATCCTCCTCCTCCTCCATCTCCCAGCCCTCTTCCACCTCACCATCACTGGATAACTCCACATGGTTTCCTTTAGGCTGGGTTTTCTTGGCTTTGGCTGGAGCCAGCCACTTGGAGTTGCTATCACTGAAGCCAGAACGGCCACGGGCAGTTTTCCCTGCTGCCTTTACAGCACGTTTCTCCTTCTGTGGGGACAGCTGCTCTTCAACTAGAGGCAGAAGAAGCAGTCAAAAGTTAGGCATTGTTTCCAAAATCAGCTGCTCTGCTTTTCCAGTTGTTACACAGAAAGGCCTTAGTCCAAATCCTGAGTTGCCTGTCCAGAGGGAGGAACTGCTTGCTCTCTACATCTCAAAGTGCCAGGCATATTCTCACCTCTCCCCAGTGGACCCTGCAGGAGACCTAACTAGAATTACCAAATTAAAACACTGCCACAAAACTCTTATGCTATTTGTTCTGACATATTGCAGTACCCTCTGCCCCAAATCCTTGTCTATCCTTCCTTCTACTTGAAGAGTTTCCTGGGCTACACAAGATGTAACACAAAGACTTAAAAGCCTCAGCTACAAAAGCAGCCTACAACAACCTTGCTGTGAATGGAGGTTAAGTAAAAAATGGATTTAACAGGCAGAAGAGAGACCTTTAACAAGTTCCTCAGACAACACTGCCTCCTGACATGGCAGCCACCAGAACTGAGATAGAATTCATTGTTATTATCTATGAGAGAGAACCCAAAAGAGGGCCAAGATGATGAAGGGCCTGGAGAGGAAGCCTTGTGAGGAGCAGCTGAGGTCACTTGGTGTGTTCAGCCTGGAGAGAAGGAGACTGAGGAGAGCTCATTGCAGGCTGCAGCCTTCTCATGAGGGGAAGAGGAGGGGCAGGCACTGATCTCTCCTGTGGTGACCCGAGGGTACAGCAAAAAATGTTGTGTCAGGGGAGGTTTGGATTGGATACCAGGAAAAGATTCTCCACCCAGAGGATGGCTGGGCACTGGAACAAGTTCCTATGGAAGTGATCACAGCACCAAGTCTGTCTGAGTCCAAGAAGTGTTTGGATAACACTTTCAGGAACATGGTGTGACTCTTGGGGTGGTCCTGCGCAGGGCCAGGAGCTGACTCAACTATCCTCGTGGGTTCCTTCCAACTCAGGAAACCCTAGGATTCTGTGATTTAAGATAATAAAATTCCACGTGTACCCCCTGCCTTGACAACGACGCCAGAGAAGGACGGCGGCGGCAGCGCCCGGGGGGAAGCAGGCTGGGGACCTGCGGCCCGTCAGCCCGGTTCGGACCCGCTCCCGCTCACCTGTGGGCTCCCGCTCTCCCTCTCCTCCTCCTCTTCCTCCTCCGAGCGGCCTCCTCCCGGCCGGGCCGCCGCCCGCTCCCAGCCGCCTCTTCGCAGCCCTGCATGGCGAGGGGAAGCGGCGATCAGCCCCGGCCCGGTCCGGCCCGCCCGCCCCGGCGCGCCGCACGGCCCCCCTCACCTCCTTCTGCCGTGACTGGAGAGCTTCTTCCTGCCGCTCTCGGGCTCTGCGGGAAGACACGCGGCGGTCAGACGGCGGCGGGCTCCGCGGGGCGGCGGCGGGCCGGCGCAGGCCGCACTTACCTGGCGGCAGGAAGCGGGCCAGCTCCACCTCGGCCCCGCGCTGCTTGCGGGCCTTGCGCCCGGGGCCGCGCTTCTCCTTCCTGCTCGGGTCCAGCTTCCGCCCCATGGCCGCGCTCCGGACCCCGCGCGCCTCCGCCGCCGCCGCACGTGCCGCGCTCCCCGCCGCACCGGCGCACGCGCCCGCCGCGGGCCCGCCCACCGCGATCGCTGATTGGCCCCTGCCGGCAACGTCAGCGGCGCGGGCCGCCCGCCCCCGGGACGCGTGGGGCCGCGGGCCCGCCCCGCCGAGAGAACCGCCGTACCGGGAGGGGAAGGGGCCGGCCGGGCCCGGGGCTCCTGCCGCCAGCACTCACTGGCGGGCCCTGCAGCCGGGGGTACACAGCCCAAGGCTGGTAGCAGAGAACGACATGGTGCAGACGCAGGGGGAAAGGAGCTACAGAATCAGAGACCGTTCAAGTGAGGGCACAGAGGTTTAAAGATCATCTAACCCAACACTATGCCAGGGGCAGGGACACCACTCCTGAGACCAGATTCCTCAAGGCCTTATGGCACCTGGCCTTAAACACTGCCATCTACTGCCCTTCTCAGAGGTGTAGGATACCCCAAAAGCTGCTCTGATACAACAAAAAAAGACATGACTACATCTTCTTTCAATGCTGTGACCACATACTTACCCCAATACAGTCATGATACTAGAGACAACAAAATAAAATACAAGGAAACTTTATTTTTCAGTTTTATCAACGTTTTGCTCTGTTTTTTGTTGGTTTTTCATTGTTGTTTGCTTTTGTCTTCAAGCTGCTTATTAGTTGACAAGTCCGGTCAGTTTTTGTATTAAAAAGGATTTTGATGGAGGTAGCTTTGTCTCTGTCCTGGCTTTTGCTTGGTCTTGCCTGCACACTTGTCTCAGTAAACAAACTCAAAATAAAATTAAGAACGAAAACTGGAATTCCAGGCGGAGGCAACGAGCAATGCAGCCAGGTTCTCCATGTAACAGACATGGCGCTGGGGCCTCCAGTCACTATGTACAGAGTCCATCATACATCCATCCCCCTCTCTCCTAAACACACTCCTTGCTCCAACGGGCTGGCTGCAGAGGAAGGAGTTCCTTCTCCTTCCAGAGACCTGAGCAGCAGCTTCCATGGAGGGAAACAGCACCCAGTCAGGAATGTCAGGCAGAGGGGTAGAGTGTGAAGGGGTGGGCTAGGGGAGTCACTTCAGCTTGGCCGAAAGGTCAACAGCACTGGGCCAGGAACTCACTGCTGCTGGGCCACCTGCAGGGCGAGAGAGGAGGAGCTGAGACTCCCGGGCTGGTCAGGGAGCCCAGCCCGGGCCCTCCCCCCGTGGCTCCCGTACTGACCAGAGCGGGTACGTACTTGTTGGGGCGGGGGCGGCGGCGGGGGCTCGCTGCTGCGGTTGGCCAGGCGGCTGAGGATGTTGCGCTCCGACATCTGGAGGCGCACTGCCACGGGGGGGATGCGGGCAATCGTGGCGGGCAGGCGGGTCACATCGGCCTTCATGTCACTCAAAAGCTCCTCCAGCTGCTTCAGAACTACAAGAGAAAGGGACATCTGTTCGGACGGGAAAGGGACACCCCAGAGGGGACAGCACTGCTGAACACCTATCCTGCCCCTGTTTAACACACCGCATTACCTTTGTGCAGCACGGCATTGGCTGGTTTATTCCCCGCCATCGATTCCTTGGATAGGTGCTGGTGGCTCTCAGCCAGGCATTCCACCTCTGCAAAACGTGTGTTCAGAGCCATGGAGGGGTGAGATGGGTCTTCGGACATGTTCAGATAGGCAGCTCGCCGCAACTGCTCCTCGATCACCAGCGCTTGCTCCAGGAGCTGCAAAGTGAGGCAGCAATGAGACTTTCAGCAGCTGCCTCAGAGGGAGCCTTGTCTGTGCCCCCAGTCTCTCCTGATCCAATTCCCCACCAGTTCATAAGGTGGGATTGTGTAGCTGAATCTCTTTCCACCAGACAGTTTTACTGAGTAGCCCAAAACAGTAAGGGCTTCATGAAGCAAAGTCAGACACACATATTGGGTTTAACAGACTACTGCAAGTCCTCTAGTATCCTAATTCCTCCTCTGATTCTTTTTACCCATTCTTTATGAGGCAAATGGATGGAGATTACTCCTTGAACCCAAGGGAAAAGTATTCCATCCTATTTATAGAGAGAATCTAGAATCTTGTAAGCATTTGGAGAAATCAGCTGGAATCCTGTCAGTGCAGCATGTATCATTCAGTCTGTAGTCAATCACTGTTTTGCCCAAGACTGAGACCTACATGGCTTTTACCTGATGGCAAATCACTCCCACAACTAAGCTATGTTCACTCCTAAAGAGGATGAAGCAGAGGCTGAAGGCAGCCCTTCCAGCAACCAGAACTCTGTTCAGGTACATGGAGTGCGGTGTAGCAGACCGAGCAGAAGCTGTGATGAAATCAGTCACTTAAACCTTAAGCCTCTTGCTTACCAATTCTTCAATAAACATTTGGACAGACAGCACTTAATCAAGCTAATTTCCAGAAAAAAGGGAGTTCCTATCATGGAGCAACTGCATGCTCCTGAGGTATACTGCTTTTTTTATTACCCCTAAAACAAAAGGTATTGCATACATCTTTCAGTTTCTTGGTGGAAACTCAGAAGTGCAAGAACCTGTTCTTAGAGATCCAGGCAGTTATCACACTAAAGAGAAATCCTTACCTTAAATCTCCTTGCCAAAAACTTATTCTTTATTTCCAGGAAGTTACCCCTGTTCATCTCACCCTTGAAGGGTTCATTGAGGATGGCGTAACGTGGATCATTCTGAATATCCTGCCAACGGGCATAGCCATGACTGAGATGGGATGAGCTCAGGCAAACAAAGGCAGTGAAAACAAGGGAATACACAGCCCAGGCAGTACTGTTCTCCAGAGGGAGTGGGGAAAGGGGGTACAGAGAGGGGACAAACAGGAGCCAAGGAAGGGGAATGAGAATTATGTCCTGCTAAGTCGTAACTATGCTGCAGGAAGCTCCCCCTCCCACCATCACTTTCACTCTTGTGAAGATAAAGCACTCTCTCACTTAACCTATGCCAGTCAGATCCAGAACGGTCACTTTCAGCGTGACAAGTCATGTACAAGGTGGGAGAATGTGTCTGTCATGGCAAGGATACTTGATAATCCCAGCTAGGAGCCAGTAGTCGTGACGCCGATGCCAGATCTCATAGGTCTTCTTGGTGACAGTGGCAGCCCGCTCCTCATTCTGCCAGAGGGAGTGTAGTTCTGCAAAGGCAAGAGACACCAGAACAGGTAGAAGTTATTTCACAAACACCAGCAGGAGCTTATAAACAAGTTCAAGTAGATAAGGATCACATACCAGTGAAACCACCATCTGCTATGTTGAACATGAAGCGCTGCTTTACTGCCTTCTTGTGCCTCTCATCTACTGACTCTTTCAGCATCTCTCCGTTCTGCAGCATCACCACATCTCTCTTATCATCGTCCTTTTTATCATCTGTACACACAGGAAATTTTTAAAACAAACATGGCAGATACTGCAACAAGTTGGACCCACAATGAATCCTTGCAGAAGAAGGGTTAAGGAAAAGAAGGGAGTCATCATGCCTCACCTTTCTCATCCAGAGTGATTATGGGAGGGTCAGAAGGATTCTCAGTAGCTGCTCTGTCTTCCACTTTCTCCACATCAGCTGCAGGAAAGAAGGGGAACATGAGATGCACAGGAACATAGCAAGTCCACAGCTTTGTTCTTCGAGCAGTGAAACCCAATACTATACTTCAACTTTCCTGATTTTCTACATTCCAGCCTATTTCTTTAGGATTAAGTGCTTTGTACCTTTGCTTTCTACTTCCATTGGTTCATCTGGTCTTTCCTTCACTTCCGTCTCCTCTACTTTCTTTTCATCTGCTTCTGTGGAGTTCACTGGGGATTTTGCTTCCTGGGGCGGTGTCTCCACAGGCTGAGCACACTGCTGAGCACAGTGATCAGTGAGACACAAAGTGTAGCAGTGCACGACACCAGAACACAGTCACAGTCGTTTGAAAAGCAAAGACACACACAAAACTGTGAGGCCAGTTCTGAGGACCAGAGTTATCTTCAAGTATCACTCTAAAAACTCATCTCTGCCTCAGCTAAAATGAAGGGGAGGCAGAAGTAGAGAAATTCACAATTACAAGGCAAAAAAGCCAAAACTCACCTCCATAGGGGCCTCTGTTTCAGTAGCAGAGGCACTGAGCTCCTTCTCTGGTTCAGAAGGCTCTCCTTGCTCCTTAGCACTAGCTCCTTCTTCTACTTTTACTCCATCTTCTGTGTATTCCCCATGCCAGAGCAGCACAGGAGACAAAAGAGAAGCAAATCAGTAAGGTCCTTCCCTGCTACCAAGACCATTTTGTTCCCAGGATCAGGCCCATCAAAATGGAACTAACATGACCCTCCCTTTTCCTGCCCACTACAAATGCTGGGCTTCTCACTGATGCCAGCTCATCCCAGGAAAGCCAGTGTCCTCTCTTGCCTTTAAGGACTTGCACATGTCTTTGGCAGCCCTCCTAACATGAGAGTAAGTTGATCTGCGTCCACCCCCAGACCCCAGCACCACAGTTCTGGTGAGGGGAACAGCCAGGCCAAGGCCAGGACGCAGGGCTGTACAAGAGGGAGCCCTCACCAGGGGGAGGAACAGGGGCCGGTGTGTTCGGCTGTGTATCCCCTGGTGTCGAAGGAGTTGGAGTCTTGGGAGAGGGTGAGCTGGGCTGTGACAGTTTCTTGTTCTCCTCTATCTCTGCCAGTTCTGGCATACTCCAGCGGCCGTTCACATGCTCAAATTCCTGCACCTGTACAAGGAGAGAAAGACGTAACATTGGAGGAGTCTCATCCCTACACCTGTAGAGGCAGAGCACTGAGCACACAAGAAAAGTAGGTGCTAAAGAAGAGGTAACTCTCCAGCTCAAGACCCCAGTGACTACAGCTGTATGTATGGCCAGCAAAGGCCACACAGCTCCGCCAGGCACTCACCTTTTTGCGTATAAGCGACATGACCCCAATGCGAGTGAGGACGTGCTGCCGAGAAAGACCTTCCCGTGGGACCCCATCTGCAAAGGTCTCTGCACCATCAGCTCCAGGTTCACATAAATGGCGCATGAACAGCGAGACATAGGCCCTGCAGCGATTGAGAGACAAGCAATTCACCCATAAATTGCATTATCTGGAGGCATGCACTGTCAGACCCCTGCCAGCACATAAGAGTCTCAGGGTAATTTCCCTTAACTCATAGTAAGAAGTTCTGGGCCTCCAGGCTCCTTCAAGGGAGAATTTCCTAACAGAATCACTATGTACATAGAGGACACACAGCTTACTCAAGAATCTTGAGCCAGAAACAGTCAAACTCAAGAAAGACTCTGTGAGAGTATTCCCTATATGATTGTAGAGCCATGCTACTCCTATAAAAGCATTTAGTTTTGGTGACCGAAGAGTCAGATCCGAGTAAGAGTTACCTACAATCCCAGTTTATTCTTTAATCTCCCACAAAGAATCAACCAGTATGTTAAGGAAATGTAGTCTCCATGAAAAGGCCCAATTCTCATTCTTCCCAGACAGGTCTAGCTGCTGTCAGTCTTCCATTCCTGCCTACAGCAAACTCACTTGAACTCCTTCTCTGACTTGCCACGGAGGTCCCGAACAAGCCACTGAGTGGTGAAGGCATCCTGAGGTGGCATTCCATAGCGCATGATAGCATTGAGGAAGGCTTTCCGCTGGCGAGCGTTGAAACCCAGCACCTGGAATGAAAGAACAGACATATAGCAAGAGGAATACAGGAGCAGCTGGGGTGCAAATGCCTTCCCTGGCACAACTTACCTCGATGTTCCCTCCCACACGGGCCAGTAATGGAGGCAGAGGCTTATCCTTGTCATTTCTCAGGCCCTTGCGGCTAGGCCGACGAGCTGCTGAAGAGAGAAATGCAGCTAAGCAAAGAGACAATGCACACAGCGTATTTCTGGGAGAGTACTGCCCCAGCAGGAGAGCACCACAAAACAAATGTAAATGACCCAGATCGAATCCCAACTATTCCCACACTCAAAGCAGCCCAGGAACTGTCTCCAGTAGAACTTACCTTCAGATCTCTCATCAAAGTCCTCGTCTCCTTCTTCAGAAGCAACTGAATAGTCTGACTGATTATCTGACTGGTCATCCTGCCAGTCTGAAAGAAAAACAGCACGTGAGCCTGAGACGCTACTCCGTTACTTCCCAGCAACACATACTTACACCCGCTTTTCCCTCAGGCTCCCGTGGATTTGTACCTCTATCCTCCTGCGAGCCATCGTTGTAGTTCACTTGCTTGCGAATACGTTTGCCCTTGCCCAGATTCCTGGCCAGATCCTCCTGCTGTTGCTCATAATGGTGACGGAGCAGCTTCTCCCAGTAATCAGGATCTACCGATTCCTCCTGCTTGATAATTTCCCGTTCAACCTCCTCTTCCTCCTGGCAGAGAGGTAACCAACTTAGGGCCCTATGATCCAAGTCCCAGCCTGTCATGGCAGATATATGCCTGCCTGCTTGGCCTTAAAAGCTTCAGAGCTCAATTAACTTAATTGATCCTCCATCACTCAGGAGAATGTATTAGCTGCCATCCACCTCATACTCACCCCCATCTCCTCCTCACGAACCACATACTGGGCCACCTTGAAGGAGCTGAGATATTCATTCATGCCCTGAAGTTCTGTATCTTCTGTTTCATCCTGGTTCCGATCCAACAGACGCTCAATTGCTTTGTCATCGTAGTGGATGACGCTACTGTCCTCACCTTCTTTGTTATCCCCTGAAGGAAGAGTACAGGCACCATTGCTGTATGGATCTCAATGGACTATGAAAGGGAATGCCACCCTAGACCCTCTCTGTGGAGCTATAATCAGCACTGTGTCCACAGTCTCTCACTAAATAAGGAGCCAGATCTCCCCTTCACTTCTATTCCCAGGCACTCACCCCCCTCAGTAGCTTCGTCCTTGAAGAGCTCTTCAGTGCCAAATTTGAGAATGTCATCAAGCTCCTGCTTGGACATGGAGCCTGTCTTGGAGCCCAACCCTGGCCTCACTACCAGGTGAGTTAGCATCATTTTCTTCTTGGCCACCTGAGTGATACGCTCCTCCACCGAGGCCCTTGTCACAAAGCGATATATCATCACCTTCTTGTTCTGTCCAATTCTGTGCGCACGGCTGAAGGCCTAGAAAAGAGACGTGCTCAGAACAATCTAGAGCTGCACAAGCAGCAGGTCTGACATACTCCACCTACCTCCACAAGCCTCCCCCACCTGCCCTCACATTCGCTCTTAGCTTTAGTGAAGGCTGTGCTCTAGAAGATTCCTCCACTATTTCACTTCCCATCTCTACCCATCCTCACTGCTCCAATTTTGCACATTTCTAGAGGGAAAGTTTCACACTCTTTCACTCTTTCTGATGATTTAATGTCTTCTCTTTGTCAGGATTACTCCATAATGAGTGATCCCATTCAGACTCACCTGGATATCATTGTGGGGGTTCCAGTCTGAATCGTAGATAATCACAGTATCTGCTGTGGCCAAGTTAATACCAAGACCCCCAGCTCGAGTTGAAAGCAGAAAGCAGAACTGCTGAGCTCCAGGAGCTTAGGTTAAAAAAAAAAAAAAGAGAATAAAAGTAATCAAGAGAGTGTGCAGTACTCAAAAAAGAATTTGTAATTGACCCACATCACCTGACAGGGAATTGCTACTAATGTAAGATTCCAGGAAAGCAATAGAAGACTTGGGGCACAACAATCCCATGAGTATTAAGCACATACAAGGCAAGCTTTCATTTTACAGAAGAAGTAGGTGACTGTATACCATTGAAGCGATCAATAGCCTCCTGACGCATGTTCCCTGTGATTCCTCCATCAATCCGCTCGTATTTGTATCCTTCGTGTTCCAAAAAATCTTCCAGAAGGTCCAACATTTTAGTCATCTGCATGTAGCAAAAGCACCAGCACAGAGAGTGAGGGACACATGGATACCAGATCAACAGATTTCTTTCTCAGGAAAAGTATTCCAGGCCTAAAAGTTTTTTTCCATATACCTGAGAGAATATGAGCACCCTGTGACCTCCTTCCTTCAGGTTCTTCAACATCTTCTGGAGCAGCAACAGCTTTCCAGAGGCTCGAATAAGTGCACTACCATCATACATGCCATTTGGCATTTTTGGAGCTTCCTAAAAAGAAAAAGAGAAAGAGGGAATAAGGTGCAAAGCACAAAAACAGCTTGAAGGGATGCAACTTTGCCTTAGCCCCCAGCTGATGCTGGCTCCACTGACCTTGGCACAACCACTGCCTGTATGAAACATCAGTGCTACCCTGTCCCTGTTCTCTTGCCATTTAACTCCTACATACCCTCCTCTTTTCTTACTTAGTCCCTACTCTTTCAGTCTTCACCACCTCACACGAGTCAAAAGATAGCTCCTACCTATCACATAAATGTGCTGGAAAAGAAATGGCCTTCCAGCATGCTGGGTCTAAATAAAGACAGGATGAATAAAACCACATAGAAGCAAAAGGAGAGAAATGGGAATCCCTCCATGCCTCACCTAGGGAGCTAACTGGCTTGTAGGGAATTTGCTCATACAGAATAAGTCACTGGACATACCATAGCAGCCACAGGAAAGAGGTAGGGGTGGTTACAGCACTTCTTCAGATCCATAACAACATTGAGCAATGAGACTTGGTTACCACCACCCCGTGCATTCAGTGCCTCAAAGTTTCTTGTCAAAATGTATTTATAATATTTCCTGAAAACAAAAAAGAAAACACAACAACTCAGCCAGTTGTCATGAGAATGACTAACGTACTCTTCTCTTGCTAAACTCTGCACAGCTTCTGGCATTACTACCTAAGTGAGTGCCACTGGCAGAGCTATCTCTTTATCCCTTACACCAGAGCTCAGGATTAGTCCTTCCTCTGCTCTAGTGGCAGCCACTATGCAGAAAACCCTGCAGAGTAAGGATAAGGCTGCTTCAGCCTCCTCTTTGAAATGGCAGAGCAGAGAAACAACAGCTCAACAGCAGTGCTCTCTTCATCCCCACACTCACTTCTGCATGGGACTCAGCTCCACTCTGACAATGAGCTCAGTCTTAGATGGCATATTCTTGAACACATCAGCCTTGAGACGCCTCAGCATATGCGGGCCCAGCATGTCGTGCAGCTTCTTGATCTGATCTTCCTTGGCAATATCCGCAAACTCTTCTAGGAAGCCCTCCAAGTTACTGCAGGGAAACAGACACTCAGCAAACAGCACAGAGGAAAAAGAGCAAAAGAGCAAGCGAGGGGAAGGGAGTGACAAGACAGGCAGGCTGACTGGCACTGCAAGACATACTGGAATCTCTCGGGCGTCAGGAAGTTCAGCAGGTGGAACAGTTCCTCCAGGTTGTTCTGCAGGGGAGTTCCTGTGAGCAGCAGCTTGTGCTGGAGGGAGTAACCATTCAGCACACGGAAGAACTGGAAAGGAGAGAGCAGGGAACAAAGTGGGAAAATAAACCAAAACACACACACAAATACACCAAAGGCTTATTAAGTCATAGGCTTACAAAAAAAAAAAAATCTAGAAAGTTGACACCAATCTAGGGTTCAATTTAGATCACATCAGCTGTTTGGACAAGAGTTCCAAGTAGTTCACATTCCAGCCAGGGTTACTAGACTGATCTTATTTGGATCATTGTTCTGCATAGCTAAATCATGACTGCAGCAAATCCTCTGAGCCATCAGGTGCAAGTGGGTTTCCTTTGCTCTTACAAGTTACAATCTTTTCAGACCACAAATCATTTCTAGACTGCTGTACCATGTATTTTTTCTTGCTAAATTAGTGTTCCACATTCCTACAACTACTCTGCCTTGAGAATTCTAGAAATAACTAAGTCACTCTTCCTATTCATATCACTCCTGGCAGTATTCCAGAGCCCTGAACAAGCAGAGGAGAAAAAGAGCTAAGGGTTTGCCAATGTGTTTTGAAGGTAATTTGCACTGGCTTTCACAAAAATGAAGTAATTCCAGACAGAATGAGCAGTTAAAAGTACTGCACTGAAAAGCCCAAGTGCACCATGTTCACCTGTACTATTTAACACTAAAGCAGTAATTTATTATCAGTTTGGCCATTTCTTTGCTTACCTTACACTTAGCATGATACAAGGTCAAACTTAATGAAAGCAGCTGTACTGGATGGCAAACAAAAAACATACCACTTGTTTTGGTTATTGCACCAGAAGAGTACTTCTAGTGGCTTCCATAGGGATTTATCTTTCCATGTAGTTATAGTTAAAATATTTTTATTTTGGAATCAAATGTGGAAGTTACTAATTATATCTGCAAACTTTAGGAGATGACCCAAATTTGTCAAGAAGCACCTGACCTAATCTATCTTGCAGCCAAACACCTATAAGCTGTTCTTATAGGACAGGAAACTGGTGTAGAGAAATATTTAATGGTTCTGCATAGTGTCATAGTGTGACCTTGAGCCTTTACATCCTCTTTCAATTAATGAATATTAATAGTAAGCATTCATTCCTACTTCCAATGGTTTCAATGCTAAGCACAGAATGGCATCCAGTCTTAGTGCCTACAATAAAACAAGATCTAGAAACTGAACTGCATGCACAGCTGTGATGTCTCAGGAAGATACCTCATGCCAAGATCCAAAACACTAAAGCCATTTAAACAAAACAAACAAACAGAAAAAAGAAATCAAGGAGCAATTTTCTTTTACAGTCTCCAAGAACCTCTAAAGTCAGCTTTCCAATAATAATTGGTTTTGGCGTACTGAGCACTGGAATCCAGCTG
The DNA here is from genome assembly GCF_028551555.1 of Melozone crissalis. Classification (NCBI taxonomy): domain Eukaryota; kingdom Metazoa; phylum Chordata; class Aves; order Passeriformes; family Passerellidae; genus Melozone; species Melozone crissalis. The sequence continues at coordinate 13,244,490 of NW_026535786.1, read as the reverse complement.
AAGACAGGCAAATCAATACCAGAATTAAGGCACAAGGCCCACCTAGGGAGGGGCTGGATTAAGAAAGTACAGTCAAGTCTACTCAATTCAAACAGGCTTAGTTAAGGTGCAGGCTCATATTAAAGCAGCTATATGGCTTTCAGCACCTACCCAGGCATTTTTAAACACCTCTGCCCACCTTCAGTTTCTGTAACACCTAATTAGTTCTGCTACAAAGCCAGATAAACACAGAGAGCAAGCCTACTCTGGAAGCAGGGTAATTCTGCTCATGGAGCATGTTTTATGCTCAGCATGGTAAACCTTTACAGAATAGAGGTGGTGCAGGTATGTGATGCTTTCAGAGAAATCTTTTTGTATTTGAAAGCAACAACGACATCCAGGTGTTTCTGTTTTTCAGTCTAGACCAACTGCCCATTCACCTGGAAAGAAAGCTGTTTTAACCAGTGATCTGTATAAGTAAAGTTGTTGCCAATGATGACTGATCTCCAAATACAGGCTGTTGATTTTTCTTTTTATTAACACATCAAATTTACTACTGAACAAATGACTAAGAGCTGTCTCTCTCCCCTGCAACATATGCCATGCCCATGAGCCACCTATGCTTCTCTGTACCTTAGACTGGTTGTTCTTCAGTCTGTGAGCTTCATCCACAATGAGACAGGCCCAGTCAATAGAGCCTAGTATGGCCATATCAATTGTGATCAATTCATAGGAGGTGAGAAGCACATGGAATTTGACAGCAGCCTCCTTCTGCAAAGGAAAAGGATGAACATGTAATGGGACAGAGGATGTGGTGTTCCTCCATAAAGTCACCCTGATAAGCCGCGGCCAACAGCACATCAAAAACTTTCATACCCACAGTGTCCTCTCACAAGACTCAAAATGCTGCCCAAACCATTTTAGCCTTTTAATTCCCTACTGCTCTCAACACATGTAAGTCTCCTCAACTCCCTCACTACCTGCTATTTTTGGACAGATGCCAAATATTCTAACAAAGATGTCTAACAAGTAAGTAGTGAGTAGAGGCATGTTAGAGAATTGAGATTTGGAGAAAAGTGGCTCATCAGAAAGCTAAGACTTCTAAAGATAGTGTACCATGAAACTTTAAATTACTATTAATACTTAAGGCTGTTCTACTTCAAAGGAAGGAAATGAGTCTGCCTCTGCCACTGAAAATGCTTTAGCTGCCATCTTGGTTTTACTAGGAAGACTTCAGTTCTACAAGAAGTAGCCACCTAGGTCAGTCTTCCTTCATGTCTGGGCACAAAATGTAATTTCTCACATGTCTGGGTATGGCCTGTCAGCCAATTCCTCAGGATGAAAAGGTTCATACTTTTTTTGTATATTTGTGTTTTACACACAGCAGCAATTCTGACATCAGCTTAGATCTGTAGAACTAAAGATGCAGAACTTCACAGGTTAAGTAGGGAAGACAGAGGGACTTGCCCAGGGTCAGTACTACCTTAGTCAACTATCTTTCTCCAGTACTAAATCAGTTCAGACTAGCAGGAGTATTTAAACAGTCTATAGCAAGAGTCTGAATGTCCACTTGTCATCAATTTCCAATTATTTCCCCTTGGAAAGTACAAGCATAATCAGTTCTCAGGGACAGCAGAGTATCTGAATCTCAGCTCAAAGTTAGTTGACTGTATCTCAATTCAGGCTTGTGTTAAAGCAGAGCTCTGTACCTTCATTCTGGATGCTTTTTTGCCTCCACGTATGGCATTATCCTCAAAAGTGAACTCATTCTCACGGATGATGGCCCGGCTGTCTTTGTCCCCAACGTAGGTCACCACATACATGTCTGGGGCCCACATCTCAAATTCTCGTTCCCAGTTGATGATTGTGGACAGTGGTGCACTCACCAAGAAGGGACCCTTTGAGTGGCCCTACAAATAGAGTCAGTAAGAGCATTAGATGACTGCAATCACTAATACAGGCAGTCTCTCCCTGGGCAGTGACCTCCCAGCTCTCACCTCTTTGTATAAGGAATACAGGAACACTGCTGTCTGCACAGTCTTTCCCAGACCCATCTCATCAGCCAAGATTGTATCTGTGCCCTGGGCCCAAGAGAAGCGCAGCCAATTCAGCCCTTCCAGCTGGTAGGGATGCAAGGTCCCCCCTGTTACATCGAGGTACTCCGGTTGCCGGTCATATTTCACCGTTGGCTGTAGTGGAAAGAAGGAAGAGTTTCCTCAGATAGTTAACTCAGGTAGTTAACAAGAGTCCTTTCTTAGCCACCCTTATATTCACTAGTACAAATGAGGCTTCACAAATGACAACCAGACTAGCATCAAACCCAATTTCCAAATGGCCAAAGGCATCCAACAAGAAGGCTTTTTTTTTTTTTGTAAAACCCTTTTCACCAAGAGCTAGGGAGTCTGACCCAATGGACACGGTGGACCTTTGTCTGAAGGCTCCCTAATGCCACTTATTCTTTGGGCTATGAGGGAACTCCAAACCATATGTTGTTCACAGTTTCCTATTTATCTGCAGGCTCTCGAAAAGAAGCAGCTCTATCAGAAGGCTCCAAAGCAAAAAGCAGTAACTCACATCTACTGTGGGAGTCTCAGGGGGTCTCTCCAGTTTCCGCATCTTCACTTTCTTTAACTTCTTACCAGGCCTGCCCTCTTCACCTCGCATCAGCTCCCTGTGCAGACACAGGGCCAAGGACACATAAGCTTAATGGCTTTTTATTAACAGATGGAGCAAAAATTATTGCAGAGAACAGGAGGGCAATCACCCAACTCAAAAAGGCTCAAGAGAACAGGGCTGGAACCTTCATGGTAGAGAAGAAGAAGGTCCCTGCCCAAAGGGCATAAGGCACAAGATGCTTCTTGCCCATTTCCATCTATTAATCCAGCCAGTGCTAAAGGCTGACATACTGAAGTACTTTCTCTTGAGGGAAGGGAAAAGGAAAACAACCTCTAGATACTTCTCCTACCTGTGATTCCAGTAGGCTTGCTTGTAGAGGTCATAATCTTGAATATCCACATCTTCACTTTCCCAGGATGCCTGGTCATAGGGTAGGTCTCTCCATTTAATCAAATAGTGAACATTCCCCTTCTTATCCACACTGCAGAAGAAACCAGTAGTCTCAAGCACAGTGAGATGGCAGTATTCCCCCAATCCATTCAAGTGGAAGGGAAGAACTCTTAGTGAAGCAGCAGAAACAGAACAACAATGTCTGTCATACCAACAAACAACTCCCACTGTTTCTCCCAGTCATACTGCAGTTTAGCTCATCCCCTCTCCCTTAGCCCTGCTTAAGGTCTTTGTTGAAAATCCTCTTTGTTACACCCCCTACCTATGATTAAGGATCCTGTGGATCATCATCCACTCTGGCTTGATCCCATATCGATAGAAACGCTCCTCCATCTCAGCATATTTGGGGTCCTTGTTTTTTCTCTTTCGGCTTTTCTCTTCTTCCCCTCCAAAATCTCCCGAGGGAGGCTCATCCATATCATTTTTGCGTTGGTAGTTACGAAACATGACCTGGCAGTGCAACTCCAGCTGCAGTCAGGACACAAGCAGTCAGTAGGTGTTCCAGCCTCAAGTGCCCACCCTCATGCCATGGTTAGGCTCCTGCACTCACCTGCAATTCAGACACCCAGGAGCAGTGCCAGTAGGACATGCCCTGCCATTTGACAAAGAACTGCCTCTCAGGCCGACCCTCCAGAGGCTTTGGTGGTGGAGCATTGGGGTCTGCATCGGGTGGACGTGGTGGTGCAGGGCCCACTGGGGGCTGACCCCATTTCCAGATCAAGATCTTCTGCACCTTTCCTTTCAAAGCTGGGCACTAGGAAGTTAAACAGACCTTGATGCATCACAGTGTATGTACACTAATATGTAAGCACTGAAGAGCAGAAAGAGTCACTTTTATGGTTTCACTACACAGAATTTGCTAGGCTTGATGAGCCCAGTAGTCTGTCTAACTACAACTTCACTGAAAGTCCGTGCAAAAAAAAATCTGCTGTATAACTAAGGGCCCAACATAAGCAGTTTTTTTTTTGTTCCTCAGCTTATGAAAGCAATTAGCATCATTTATACTACCTATTTCAAGAAATTTCTGGAAAAGCATAGTACTTCTCCTAACCATCTACTAAGAAAGGTCTTGGCACTACAAAGCTTACCACATTGCAAAACCAGTTTGTCTCAGTATCAGTTTGAATTACTTTAAGCACTGAATTTGCTTGCACTTGATCTCCTGCCTCTACACACATACAGGAGCCCAAAACAGTGATCCATGGCATGCTGGACCAAATTACCCTGCATGTGGACAAATCTCTTGAGACCCAAAGGCTGTAGCCTGGCTCTTCCCACTGTCTGGAGAAAGCAATCAAGGCACAATACAGCTACAAAAAGTCGGGCCTTTAAGCTTTGTGACAAAAGCTTGTGAGGAGACAGTCTTCAAAGGACCATGTATTTCCACAGAAATATGATGATCCAGAGGGATTAGATCAATCACCTCTTGTAGCAATGGGACAATGGTACAAGCAGAAACTCACAGTGCAGCGAGGACACAGCCATTCTCCATTGGGAATCTCAGGCAGCGGGGGATTCAGACAGTGGATGTGATAGGATGAAGGACAGGCATCACAGCACAGCAGCTCTCCTCCATCCTTGCAGACTCTACAGAACTCCATATGGTGGTCATCCTCTTCCTCAGCATCTCCCACTACATCCTCCAGGATTTCCTCACCTTCAGAGTTATCCTCCTTTGCTTCCCACTGAATGCCCTCTTTTTCCTTTGGGAGACATAAATCAGAAAAACAAAGTCATTATTTCATTACCACAGAAACAACCCCAAGTCACTTGACATCCCCCTCATGCATGATTTCTTGCATCATTTGGGGAATCCAATACTCACACAGTGTGGGCAGCTCCATTTGCCCTCTGGAGCTTTCTCCATGTCTGGGTCCAGGCAAACCATGTGGTAGGCACGAGGGCAGGTATCACACAATATAATTTCTCCTCCCTGCTGGCACACCTCACAGTAGTCCTGGTGATCAGTTTCGTAGCCATCCACAGCCACTGTGGAGTCCTCCTCACCTGCAGAGGGTGATGAGGAGTTACTGCAGTACAAGCCACAGGTACAGGTTTCCTACAGCCAGGGAGAGTTTTCTCCCAAAAGCCTACACAACCATCTAGAGACCCAGAATACAAAGCTCTTAGTCCATAGAAGTAAACAGAGCGAGAAGGAAGACCTGGAAACAGGAGAAAAACAAGTCCCTTTGTGCCCCCTTCCACCCATGAAATAAAAGGTACAGTTAAGGCCAGGAAAACTCATTACTGCATCTGTCTCCCTAACAAAGAACTCCTGAAAGAACTTCTGAAAACCTTTTCCTTATTCAAAATAACATCAAGTTCTTCCTTCATAATCAATTCTCCCTCAAGTATGCTATCAAAACTCCACACAGACTTCTCTCTAATCTTCCTACACACTTAGCTGTGCTTGTCTCCAACTGGTGACAAATATGTTTACCTTTCTTTTTCTTCTTCCCAGCCTTGAGTTTTTTGCGACTGCGGCTACTACGGCTGGTAGATCCGTCTGACACAGAGTAGCTGTTGATGCTGGCATCATCAAAGTCTGACTCCACATCCAGATCATCATCTTCACTCTGAGGCAGGTAAGAGAAAAGCTTTGTTACTCAGACACACATGCAGGGGAGCAGCTATCAGACACACCCCCAGGATTACCAGCACATCATGACCTCCTCCCCACAAGGTCAAGAAAGGAGCATCACTTACTGATGATCTTTTACGCTTGGAACCAAATCCTCCCAGTTTGATTTTCAGTGGTGCCACCTTCTTTGTTTTAGGTTTCTTGATATCAGGAATACGAGGACTGGCCTTTGGCTTCCGCCGGGCATTGGGTCCTGGGAACACAGGAGGCAGAGTCAGCAGGGCTATGGCCTTGACACCAGTCACATTTTATCCTCCTGCCAGACTCTTCACTCACCTTTGCCCTCCTTTGTCTTGGCTTTCCTGAGTGGCACATCTACAGGGGGCTGCGGCAGGACAGCATCCACGTTTGTCACCATACTCTCGACTACTGCAACGGCTGCAGCTGCAGCAGCTGCCACAGATGCACCTGAACTTCCCTTGAAGGGGTTGTTGGTGCTAAACTCCCTCCATTTGGCTCCCAGGACCATCATCATCTTCGACACTGCTATTTTAGGGTTCTTGGCTGCAATAAGTGGCCTGTGAACAGTTAAGGAAGGAAGGAAAGGTTACTGAACCACCCTGAAATCTAGATTATTCCTCCCCACTGCCACCCCCATCAGCAGCTTTATCTCAACTACATTACTTTCTAATCTCTGATCTCAACAGCCAATGAATCTCACCATTCTCATCCCTCACTATGTGAAAAATGGAAATTTTTGGGTGCAAGAAAATGGCATTTAGCATATTAAGGAAGAAAGGGGACTGGGAGAACTTGCACCATCTCAATGACTGAAAGCAAAAAAGCTAGCAATCAATAATTTTGCTGTTGCTTCAGTTTTCACTCTAGGTACTACACTAGTGTGCACTGAGTCTCCAAAATCAAGGGATCTAGTTTTGCTAGTTTTGTCCCATCTCTTTTTTTGTTCCCAAGTCATTTCAAGCGTAGGCTTGCAGCTCACCTGACAAACTGGCTGAAAGCTTTGTAGTTGGTGAGTGTGCGGTAATCCTCCTCTGTGAAGATGTGATCAATATCCTCCATGCCCCAGTCTTCCAGGAGCTGAGCAGATGACTTTGGCTCCTATGAAAAGAGAATCATGGTAACTCTGAGCAGAGCTTCAACACATCTCTCACATTCCACAGATGACCCAGGGAATTTTTTTCCCCCACATCCATTTATCACTACCATAGGACACAGCTGCAAAAGCAGATCAGTGGAAATGGGAAAAGTATTTGGATGCAATATAAATTCCATGTATGCTTAAAGCAGTAGAGAGGGAAGAATGCAAGGTGGGAAAAAGGTGAAGGCAAGAGGGTCTAGTGGAAGAAGAGACTGCACAGTCCCAATTCCCTGTGCAATCACTAAGGGAGAGCACAGTGATCCCCCAAATCAGATACTACATGGGAATGAGAAGCAAGCAGGCAGCAGGGTAGCTTGTTACCTTTGAGTCATCATCTTCTTCCTCCTCTTCCTCCTCCTCCTTGCGCTTGGCTTTGTTTTTCTTTTCCTTCTTGGGTCCTAATTTCTTCTTTTTCTTCTTCCCAGGGGTATAATCACTGCCCTCACTGTCAGAGCGCAGAACCTCTTCTTCTTCCTCCACAAACTCATTCCCCTCACCAGAGCTGTCCCCCAGCTGGGGAGGGAGGGAGAGATCAGCCATGAGAAAATACCCTGGATAAGCACAAAATACTGTTCTCTCCCCAAGCTCCACAGGATTCATTCAAAAGATTGCTGCTATCAGCCAACAACAATAAGCACCCTCACCCTCTACATCCAGATTTTAGAGTGTGACCTTAGGCATCCTTTTTCTTACCTCCTTCTTCTGACGCTTGCTGAGCTTAGGAACTTTAGGTTCCTTCAGTTTCTTGGGCTTCTTCTTCTTCTTGATTTTGGGAGTGTCAGCCTCTGACAGAAGCTCTTCTTCTGGCTCTTCTTCAGGTTCTGGATGTGAAGAGGTGACATGTCTCATTCAACGCCCTTCTGCGCAGTACAGCGTAGCCCCCCTTGTCTGCTTCTTGCTACGTACTTACAAGCAGAGCTGGTTACAACTCTTACTGCTCACAACAGATACTCAAAAACTGTATCCTAAGGTACCACCAACACGGTTTATCCCCCTCCCAACACCACCTATTTCCACAATCTTCCTTCTCCAAGCAGAACTGCACTCAGAACTTGAGGACAAGAAGTTTGTCATAACCCAACAAGAAGAGGGAAGAGCATAAAAGAGATGGCCACACCTAAAAGGGGCAAAACAGTGAATTCATGTGAGAACCTGAGTAGGATACTGTTTCAGTCCATGAATCTCCAGGAAAAAACCATCTAGCCTCTTCAGCAGTACAGAACATCCTACAGCTGCATGCAAAATACAGGCCAGTAAGCCACTACTTTTCCTCCTCCATAGGAAAGTTGTTACTCAGCAACTCTATTCTGATCCAGATTAGACAGAACCTTCCCCCAGCCCCAGCAGCTAGCAAGCTGCCTGCCGGGCCCGAACACACTGCCAGTTCCCCAGCAGCAGCGCACACTCCCATCTGTGTGCCCCCGTTCCTGGCTGCCCTTGGCCCGAGGGGGCAGAGGCAGCCAGGCAGCCCTTCCTTCTCTTTGTGGCAGGCTGCGGGAGCAGCGCGGCCACCCGCCCTCCCCGCCGCCCCGCCCACTGCACACAGCCAGAGTCACTCCTTCTCCCTCCAAGGGAAAATGGCCTCCTGACCACCCGAGCTGGGCAGGATGGAGGAAGCCACAAGTCAGAGGAGCTACTGCAGCCGGGGTTGAAACAGCACAGACAGACATCTCAGAACCTGGAGTCCCATGCCTGGCCCCTGCCATATTCCCAGCCAATGGATGTCTCTTTGCTGCCATGGTGCTGCAACACCAGGTCCTTCAAGGATCATGCATCTTCTCCCCCAAGTTCTAATTTAGAGCCTCTAATGACCCACCCTTTCCAAGGTATCACCTAAACTCCTCCATCTTGCAGTGACTTTACCAGGTTTTTTGCAAACAGATTTTCATTACCAATAGCCCCATACTGCCCAAGATCTCAGAGGTGCCAGAAAACTCCAGAGACGAGGCTTAAGAAAAAAATGCCAAACAAACAAAAACCCAAAACTCCACAACACCATCTTCCCTCCTCCAGTTACATTTCTCACATATGACACAACACTCCAGTACGAGTTAGTAGGAAATCCCACACTTGTCCTACAATTGACTACATACATCACTCATTTTTCACAAGGAAGTGAAGAATCCAGATGCATGTCCACAGAACAGGTCATCAACAGCAGCAGCAACAAAAAAAAACAAACCAGAAGAAATCCCAGGGCTCTAACTTAAGCCTCATGTTGATGATGAGGATGCAAATACAAGGGAAAAAGCAAGATGCAAGGACTAAAGAAAAGCAAAGGTGAGCAAGCAGCACAGAGTAAGAATCCTCAATAATTGGGTGTGGTGATGAAGGAAAGTGGGTCACGCAACAGCCCAGGGCAGTTTTCTCTGGACGTCAGCCGGTCTTAGCTCCCAGATGAAAGCAAGCCAGGCAACCTGCCCTTTCACATGCTACCTCCTCTTCCCCCTCCCCATTCATGAAAATTGAAATTCAAAAGCATTTCGGTACCCTGTCAGAATTGGACGCTCTGCCTCCACCCTCTACACCTCCTCCAAGCACAGGCCCTGACAACCTGCAATGGCTTGGAACAAAGTCAGCTCCACCTGACACAAAGCCTCGAGTCTCTCACTTCAAAGTAACCCTGGGACTCGGATATCAAAAGCATACAAGTGACTTGCAGCAAAAAAAGCAAAACCAAAACCATTCCCCAACACATCATGCACTTCACATATTCAGCTTGAGACCAATATTATCCCCACTCCACATGCATGCCCTGCAGGCTCCCCATACCTGGATGCTGGGGGATAGCGTTGTTCAACAGGATCTCCATCTCATCATCATCACTGCCCCCTGAGCATGGTGATGGAGATCCGATGCCCGAAGCCATGTCCACCACACCGGGGGAGGCCTGGGCTTACACAGGTTATCTGTCGTCTTCTTGCCAGTCTGGCCAGTACTTCACTGAAAAGAAAAACAGAAAGTTACAGCAAACCTGAACTCTGGTCTCTCAAGCAATAGTGCTACTAAGAGGATCTGTGAGAAAGCTTAGACAGCAACTTTACTGGCTTTGGAGCCTATGGATAATAGAACCACCGGCAGGCAGCAAGTATCAGTTTAGAGTTGTGATAAAGCAGGCTTTGGAGACACTAGATATTAAACTGAGTCAGCAACTCATCGCTGGCGAGGAAGCCAAAACAGCTGTCCTAAAGGAAAACTCTCCCGTCCTCAGCAGCCGGGCGCGCTCGGTTATTTCTGCCTTGTGCCGGGAGAAGGCAGCGGGGCAAGCCAGGCAGCCGGGCTTCCAAGGGAGCCCCGGGGCCAGCGGGGCGGCTGTCAGCGCGGTGCCCTGGCCAGCAGCCCCAGCCCGCCCCGGGCTGGCACTGCAGCGCTGGCCCAGCCCCTGCCCGGCCGCCGGCCGCACACAAAAGGCCGGGCGGGCTCGGCGGCCCCGCTCCGCCGCCCCCGCCCGGAGCGGGGCTGCGCGGCGCAGGGCGGGGGCGGGGGGCACCGTCTCCCGGGCGGGGGCGCGGGGCGGGGCCGGGGAAGTCCGGCGGGCGTGCGGCGAGGGGCCGCCGCTCCCCGGGGGCCGGCGCAGGCCTGGGCTGCGGGCACCGGCGAGGCGGTTGCGGGGCGGGGGAGGAGGGGCCGGACCCGTCCTGCGGCCGCCCGGGCAGAGGGACGGCGCGTCCCCGCAGGAGCTGCGGCCGGACGGGGCCGACGGGGCGACCGGCAGCGAGACGCGTGTGCCGGCCCGGACGCCCCAAGAGGCGGCAGATGATGGCCTTGCCCGCCCTCGTTCCCTCCCGGCTCCTCACCCGGCTCCGGACCCCGGCTCCTCTCTCGCCGCTGCCGCCGCTGAAGGGAAAATGGCTCCGGCCGCGGCACCGCCTCTTAAAGGGGAAAAAAACCCGGCTAGGCCCCGCCCCCTCCCGCCTACATCCCATAATATGCCCCAGGACCCCGGCAACAGGCCCCGCCCCCGTCTCCCCGGCAAACACACACCCCCTTCCCCCCCCCACCCCGACATCCCATAATACTCACCCTCCCCTCAGAACTTCCCACTCACTGCCCGGCCCGGCATCCCATAATAATAACCACCCCTCCCGCCGGTAACATCCCATAATACTGCCCCCCCCCGCCCGCACCTTCACCCCGAGAAACATCCCATAATACTCCCCCACGCTCGCACCCCTTCGCTCCGGCATCCCATAATACTGACCCCCACCAAGAAACATCCCATAATAGTGCCCCCCCGCCCCGCGCGGGACCCCGCGCGCTGGGGCAGCGCGCCCCCCCCGCGCCTCCCGGGGCTGCCATCCCATAATAGGCACGTCCCCCTCCCGCGGGGAGAGCGCGCTGGGGGGGGCAGGGCGCACTGTGAGGACCCCCCCCAACATCCCATAATAGTCACACCCCGAGCGCGCACATCCCATAATAGTCACACCTCCCCACCTCCCCCCCCGCCTCGCGCCCAGGCAGGCATCCCATAATAGTCGCCGGGAGCCACCGTCCAGCCCGGCATCCCATAATACTCGCGGCCGCCCGCCCCGCACCCGCACCCGCGGGGCTCCGCCGCCGCCCCCCGCCCGCCCTGCCCGGGGGCGCGGGGCCCGCACCGGCCCAGCCCCCGCTCCGGCACGGGGCACGGGGCCGACCCCTGGCACCGCGCGGCCTCCGCGCACCTCCCGCCCTCCTGCGCGCTGGCACCGGCCCCGGGCACAGGCTCCGGGCACCGCCCTCCCACCGCCGACCGCCCCCGACCTCGGGGCTGAGCTGAGCGCCCCGCTCGCTTCCCTGCCCCGTTCTGCCGTGCCCATCCCGCACGCTCCGCCCGCGGGGCCGCAGGACCCCTCCAGGGCTGTGCATGCCCGGCGCGGTCAGTGCCACCTCCGGCCTGTGTGCCCGCAGGGACTTTGGTGCCTCCCCTGCACCTCGAGGCTTCCTGGCTGCTGGTACTTGCAGATGTACCTAGCCCAGAGATACGCGTTCTCCCAGGCAACTAGAGACAGGACCAGAGCATGCAGTCTCAAGCAGTGCCAGGAGAGGCTTAGGTTGGGCATCAGGAGGAATTTCTTCATGGAAAGGGTGATCAGGCATTGGAATGGACTGCCAGGGAAATGGTGGAGTCACCATCCCCAGAGCTGTTTAAGGAAAAGCTGGATGTGGCACTTAGTGCCATGGTGGTGTGCGGTCAAAGGTTGGACTTGATGATCTCAGAGGTCTTTTCCAGCCTAACTGATTCTGTGATACACGGTGTGTCCACGTACTCCATTCCTCCCTGTCACCCAGCACCCTGCTGCAGCCTCCAGCAGGAAACTCATCATCGATTTACACAGACGGGAACGGTCCGCAGGTATAAGTATAGTCCAATTATGCACATGCAACTGTATCATTAATTTCCCATTAAACAAAATCACATCCCATAATGCCACCTTATCCTCTGTTGAGCATTTTCACAACGCTATTAATCTCAACAAAGAGGCGCAGACCTGTCCGTCTCTCCCAGTCAATGTGTGGGTGTCAACAACCGCGCTTGTTGCTCCGCTGTCCCACGCCTGGTGGTGCGTGTGCACGTTTTGTCCCGCCACAGTGAAACACGCCGCAACACAAGTGGAGGACTGGCTGTTTACAGAGTGCAACAGGTCGCTCACAGACCCTGTAACGCAAGCCGGGCTTTGTCTCTGAAGGCTCACTGAAAACAGGTCCACGCACACAGCGGCCACGCAGGTGTTCCATAATGCCATCCCACCACCTCGCCCGTGTGCCAAAGCGGCTCTGGATACCGGCAAGCTCTCCCTTACCTGTGCATGCAGGCCCTGACCGCCGCCTTGCATGGACAACGCTGCTGAGATACCAGCAGACTGCACCACCACATCTGCGTGCCCATCTCCACTGCGTGCTCCCGCTGAGTTCCACAATGCACAATGTGTGTGCAGCCACTCTGCAGCACGAGTTGTGCCTCCTGTGCCCTCGCTCCCACCTTGCCAGCAAAGACTAGACCAATACATCCAACAGGCTGTTGTGTAACCCATGCTCCTGCACACATAAAAATGTCTCCAGCCATCAGCAGCACGCGCCCCGTACTGTCCCTGTACGTACCTTTGCCCACATGACAGTGACAGTCTCATTTATCTCGGCTCCATGGATGAAAAGAGCACGCTGCTCTTCCACAGATGCTATCCATCCTTCGCATGGATCAAGCAGACCATCCAGCGCTACAGAAACATGTGGTGGATGACACCACCACCAAACTCTCGTGGACCTCTGCAGGACTTCTCATTCCCTCTTGCACAGCCACAATCTCCTCTCAACAGGAGCCAGGCGGACAGCCACACCAAATTCCCAAGCTGAGCAGCCCAGCACCCACCAGTGCCCACCAACTCCATATTTGCCTCTTTCCCCCACTGGCTTGGCTACAAGGGGAGAGGTGTGATGCAGATGAAGAACCTGCAGAAGGAGTTAAGTGCTGGGACTCTCTCTGTAGGTGATTCCCAATGCTCTTGCCAGCATGGTTTTGGTCCGAAGAAGGCTGCTTGCTACTGGTTAGGCAATGTGTGTTCCGGTGCCTCCAATGCTAAGGCATGAAGCTTCCCAATGAGCCACCACCTCCCTAAAATCTTTCTCTGCATGACAAATGAACACATTTTTATCATGAATGTGCCCAAGATTCCCCACCTCAGCTCAAACTCCTTTTTTCCTTTGTAAGTCGAAGTTTCTTAGTCAGCAAAAATCTTAATTTTCCCTCAAGACAATAACTCCATATGGGATATACATTATTATGGTTAAGGTGTTTTTACTGTTTGTGAGGGCGAAATAGATTAAATGGATTAAAAATATATCTCTTTCTAAATATTTTTCTTGGATGAGGAAAGATAGAGTTCCATGAAATAGATTTCTAGTTATTTGGCTGCTTTAAACTTGGAAGTTTCCGTACCTTACTGTGGTTCAATTACTTACCCAGTTTAATTGAATCTTTTGAGTTTATAGCACTTGGCTTGGAAACAATTACAACAAGATCCGTGTAACACAATCTTCCCTACCTGTGCTGATGGGTGCCAACACCCTGAACAAGCCCACAGCACACTTCCCATGGGGAAAACATCTACAACATCTCGCTTTGGTGCTGCACCCGTGTTGGGAAATCCAAACTGGCCAGAGGACCTTCCACACACCCCTGCCCAGCTCTGCTTCCAAGAACAACTGGCTGAGGTGGACTCTGTACTCCTGCAGCAAAAAGCTGGGGTGACCTCTAAATGATTCCTGTAGTTTTGTGCATGGTCTAAGTTAGTCAGGGTTCAGGTCCCTGTGTGGGACCCAGGAGAGTCCTGCTCCATCTCCCTCCACCTCATGGGCAGCTGCCCCTGTCCAGGCTTTTATCAGGCCCATAGACCTTTCTCACTTTCACTTTTAATTTATGTTCACTTTCAAACATACTGCCCCAAGGTAACAAGAAGAACAAAGCTTTTGACATTGTTTCACCCTGGAACTCAGGGTAGCAGGCTGGAAACCTCTGTCCTGTGTGTTTCCGTGCTGCCCAGCGTGGGATGTGAGGCTGGGAGGAAGGAGCTCCAGAGCATTTTGGAAAGAGGGGAGACTCTCCAGCCTAGCATGGACCGTTCGTATGTGGGACACAGATAACGGACTACAAGCCTGACATGCTGGTGCTGCAGACAATGTGATCTGAAAGATCGGTTTATGGCCTTTCAGGCTATTTTTTGTCAGCTCCTCTCGCGTTCCGTAACAATACAGAGGGGCTGATGGGTTTAGATGCTGGGCACTGCAATGCTGCCACTGTATTGCTTCATTTGTGGGCTGGGACACAGCCATACTTCTGTTCTCCTCATTTTTGCTGTTTCCCGGACTGAGCGTTGCTCCAGCCAGTCTGTAATATCTGTTCTGTCAGGTTACATACAACCGGTAACATGAAAAATATCTTTCAGTGTCTGCGTAAAACTGGCAGCCCCCGATGTACCTGGGAATGTGATGCTGTTCTGCAAAGGCTGCAGCTACATTTCACCTCTTCCTTTAACCTAGTTTTGACTGCTTGTAACTAATGTGGATGGACTTACTCCTGGTGTTTGCCATTCTGCAGCCCTGTAGGCTCTCCAGATCGTACTGAGGCTCGCCATGACTGAGCTAAGGTTTTACCACTTCTGAGAAGGAACCCTGAAGATGCCAGGATTTCTTAGAAGCCTTGCCCTTTTTGTTTTTTCTTTGGTAAAGTAGAGAATTTTAGAGAGAGTAGAGAATTTTACTTACCCAGTTTAATTGAATCTTTTGCCCTAGATCATTTTTTGACCGGAGAGGGGGTATCAAACTCTGAGATAGGCAATTTTTACTTGGGAATTAGCAAGGAAATGGTTCAAACTTTCACTCAATATCCGGTTATTGTCCCAGAATCTGTGTCTCTTCAACACCCAGGTCCCCCTGCCCCCATTTTAAACTATCGTGTGAGAATTCTGTATCCCCAGCATTAGCCAAAGTAACCATTCTGGATTCTGCAAGTCTCCCCTACCACTACAAAAGCTTTTTCTTCTGCTCAGGATACACTTCTCCACTCCCAGCTTTTTACAAAGTCTCCATGGCAAGCTAAGGAAATCTAAATGATCAATTTTCATTATTGTTTTCTTCATCATGCACCCCCCCCCCTATTTTTTTTCCTTATTTAGTTTGAATGGGGTTTTTTTCAAAGAAAAGCATGAGCTTACTTGTTTAGCCCACCGGAAGTGTCTTTACTTTGGTGTCAGACATGGCAGAAAATGACACAGGGAAGTCTCCTGGTTTTGTGGAGAAGACAGCCCTTCCTGTCATGTCCAAGGAGCTGCTCCTGCAGCAGACATATGCCACTGGAACAAGAGGCAGAAAGATACTTGCACGCCGAGGATTTTGGAGTGTACAACCAGAATAAGGTCAAGAACATGTGCTCCTTTTTTGAGAACACCCTACTGTCAATGGAGAATCGAGTCACTCTCTAACAGCCACCTAGGTGAGGGCTGCCCATATGTCAGTGTGACTCTGCATCTACTTCCCGTTAGGGGAAGAGCATTTCAGACTTCGCTCAGCACTCGTCATGAGCCTCGTCTCCTGTTTTGCCAGGAGCAGGAGGGGGCAGGGAGAGCGGCGTGGCCGCGCAGCCGGAGCCGCACCGTGTCAGCCAGACGTGCACGGTGCAGCGGGCAGGGCTGGCGGCACACAACCAGGCGGGGGAGAGACACAGAAGATAGGGGGTTGCTCAGCCCCCTGGAAATCAGAACGGCTGATCTCTATCTCTGTGTGCTGCGCTGGTTTGTTTGCTTTAAAAAACATCACATACTTGGTACTGACACCTATAGCTAAGGTTACTCGATATTTTCCATCACAAGTCTGTTTTCAGTTACTCAGAACTTTGCCAGACATCAGATACTCAGATTCGAATTTTCCATGTTTATTTTCACTTTTTTTCCCCCTGAAGATGGAGGCACTTAGTAAGGCGTAAAAAACAAATGCTATTTTGCAATTATAAAAATTTGACTTTTACACCAGTCTCTTAACATAGAATTCTGTATATAATGAGTAACAAAAGCTGCAAGCAACACACGAAAGTTAAGAATGCTTATTAGTTACCATTTTTAGGTTCTCATTTCCCTAAAGTGCCTTAGAGATGCCTCTTTTCATGAAACAAATAGTTGGATCCAGCCAGGGAAGGAGCCAGCGGTCTCAAAGGGGATGCAACAACACCCCACTGGTTTGAGCTGCCTGGACTGCAGTTCTGCCATACCTATTTTTGCCTCCTGTATCAAAGCTGGTGCGTGCTGGCAAAAAAATCACTAACACCGACTCACATCTCTTGAGCTCATTTAGCAGAAACACTGCAAAAACAGGCTGGGACAGAAGTCTCCTTCATCTCCTACCTCCAGCTGGATCTGGGAGAGGTGTTTCCAGCGCTGCACCCAGCATCAACTGTGCTCCAGGGAACACTGCTAATTAGCCTGGAGGTTGCATTCCCCGTTTGGCTGGGCGAGAACAGCACTGCTGCTGAGCAGAGCTGATGGACTCGGGCTGGCTGGAGAGGAGGGGACTCAAATCTCGATGGTGATACCTACCAAGTCACCATGGGCTCCAAACCGGGCAGGGGTTTGCAGAGCTGCCACAGACACACGTGTCTGGAGGAGGTTTCCTCTCATCTCGGGCAGACCAGGTACTTTGGGGTTGTGCCCCCGGTGCAGAAAGCGAGGATCACATGTGCTCTGGGATGGACCGTGCAGGGACATGTCTTGCTTTGTGCCATCCTTGTGCACGCTTCTCGAACTTAGAGCTTTGTGACACTTGGACTCAGACGGCAACTTTCTTCCTAAAAACGATACGCTTGGGACTAATGCACAAATGAGACGCTGAGATGCTCCACAGCCCCAGTTTGAATGGCTGTGGGTTTCTTCCCTCCCTCAGCTACGCTGGGGTGAGAATTTGCTTGCGAGGGCAAGCAGGAGCCCGCAGCCTCGCCATGCCGGGGACCCGGCCGAGGGTTCCTCGGGAGCCCACGTGCGGCCGGCGGCCAGGAGCCCGCCCGGGTTGTGCCTTGTGCCGTGTGTGGTGTGCCCCGTGCCCGGCGCATCCCCGGGCTCCCATCCTCCCGCCGCGCTGCCCCGGGGGGCGGCGGGGCCCGCGCGGCCCCACCCCGCATCCCATAATAGTTCACAAAGGCGACTCCATCCCATAATAGCCACCCACGGGAAACACACCATGGCAACCACCCCCCCACCCCACCCCCGCGCCATCCCATAATACCCTGCCGGCTTTATTGGTCCCGACTGAGGGGGGCAGGGGGGGCCGGGGCCGGGGCACCGCGGGGAGGTCCCAGCGGGCAGGTCCCGGCGGGCACAGCCAGGAAGCCTGGCTGGGGCTGCAGCCTCCCCCCGGCGTCCCGCAGCGCCCCCTCCTCCTTCCTGCTGCATCCCATAATACTTCCCAGGGAGGCAGCCCCGCCGCAAGGTAGAGCCATCCCATAATAGTGGCCCGGTCACACCGCGCCGGGAATGGTGCCATCCCATAATACTCTCGCCCCACGCCGGGGCTGCGGCGGGCCCTGCCATCCCATAATAGCCGGCCGCTTCCCCCCCCCCCCCCCCCCCCCGCTGCTTCTGGGGCATCCTCCCCATCCCATAATACTCCCCCCGGCGGCACGAGCGCCCGCCATCCCATAATACGCCCTGCCACCCACCTGCCCCCCGCCGGTCGCGGGAGGCCTCGCCATCCCATAATAGTCGCGGCTCGCCCTTCCCCCCCCCCGCAGAAGGGCTCGCCATCCCATAATACTCGCGGCCCGCCATGCCATAAAGCCGCGGCTGAGGCCTGACCCCGGGGGCCAGAGCTCGCCTGCCCCGCCCGGCCCGGCCCGGCCCGGCCCGGTCCAGTCCAGTCCAGTCCAGTCCCCTCCCCTCCCCTGCACCTCCCCGCTCCTGTCTGCCCCCGCTGCCTCGCCCCAGCCTCGCCGCCGTGCTCCTCTTTGGCTTCCCCCTCACCTGGCAGCCCGGCAGCCGCCTTGGCCACGCGCCTTCCCAGCGCCTTGTCCCGGTGCCCCCAACCCGTGCTGGGCCCCTCGCCGCAGTGGTGCCTTCCTCACTCAGCCCTCGGTGTCCGCCCCCAGCCCAGGCACTGCCCGCCGGCCTGGCCACCATCGAGTCAGCAGAAAAGCACAAAGCTGGAGCAAGTGCCGTGCCGTGCCATGACACCCCTGACACGGTGGGTGCATGTCTGGTTCGGATGGAGCCCCTGTGGCCGAGGGGCCCAGGGCCACGCTGGCATGGCCTTTGTGACCGCTGAGCCCTGACCTAGTTTGCCAGGTGCTGTGCTGCTGTTGGAAAGGCCTCCCACTCCTTGCCCACGGCCACTGCGTGCCGCGTTGGGGTCAGCTCCCTATCCACTCACATCCGCATTATCACACGCCTGGTATGGAAGATAACTCCACATCTTGCCATCCGCTCATATTGAGTGTATTTGTTTTATTTCTGAAGGCAGTTTTTACTGCTGTCTTTGGGTTTTGCTTTCAGCCCCATCCCTGTGCCCCAACTGGATTTAGTGTTGTGGGCTGCAGGGAGGGTTTTGGAGCTGCTCTGTTCTTCTCCTGGGTTCTTTCACTACCTGCCATTACAAGTACAGCTCAGCACTCGCAACGTTTACTTCTTGTTAAAGCCAGCACATGTGTCCTGATAGCTAAGAGAAGAAAAGGAAGTGTAAGCCCCAGAAGCTGAAATAATGACATGTTAAAGGCTAATACACAGAAAAGAACCAAAAAACTGTAATTCCCCACACTCTGAACGGCAGCTACAAATTATAGACTTTGTGGATTAAAAGGTGGGCTGGGAAGTAGTAATGCACGGTGACAAGAGAGTGAGGTGTTTCCTTGTTGGATGGGATGCAGTAAAGATGCCTGCATCCCTTCAGTCAGATCCAGGCAGAACATTCCAAGGGATGAGGTCTTAGAGCAGCAGCAGCAGCAGCAGCAAGTTCAGATGCTGCTGCACGGAAAGGCAGGAAGCATTCTCTTTTCCCTGTGAGAAACCCACGGCTGCTGCTGCTTCCATTGGGGAAGGTGCTCCATCGGGCCTCGCCCCGGTGAAACCAGAGAAGGAGTCTGCCAGGAGCACGCCCGTGGCTGCGTGCCCACCGGCGGCCCCAGCGGTGGCCACCGGCACCGGCACTACTGCCGAGGTGTGGTCCCTTTGTCTGTCGGCTTTCAGGCAGCAAATGCAGGAGCCCCCTTTGCAAACTGTGTTTTACAGGGAGTCCCCTGTGGCAGATCTGTTTTACAGGGAAAGCGTCTGGAGCATGAGGCAGTCGAGGATGGAGTCTGCAGATTGCTGCCCGTTTTATTCTGCCTGTCATACGTTTTGTTTGCAGATGATCCTTTGGCATCTGTAAGAAACAACGGAGCAAACACATGCAGCACTCCACTGCGTTGGAGAGGGAGCTCTGGACTCAGAGAATGGAAGCCCTGAGTCCTTCTGACAATTCTTCCCACTCGCTGTTTTTAACATTTCTGTGCACTTGGGCACAGATTAAGCTGGTCTCCAGCCTGCCTCCTTGGGAAGATTCCTGTTTTTTCCTTCTTTTACCTGGAGAGTAGCTGAAGGGCCAAGTGAGGTCATGCCAGTTTGAGTTAACATAGAGCTCTAGTTTGCAGTGTATGGTCCATACCACACCCTTTGCATGTGATGTATTTAAAGCAACTTTACATCTGTTTAGTAAAACATCAGGAATGCCTAATGCAGAGAATAAACTTAAACTGCTCCATGCCTGGCTTTTAATTGGATAAATCTGTGGTTTGGGCACACACTTGCTTAGTGGAAATCCGTCACATTTTGGGTGCTCCCGTCCCCTGGCTGTTCACTACTGACCTCCTGCAGTAGATGTTGCTCCTCTCTTGGCTCTGGAAACAGAGCAGATGTGCCTGCTCAGTGCCTGCTGCAGAGGGAAATCCAGCTTTTCATGGCACAACAGCTGCAGGCTGTTCTGACTGCAGTGGCCGTGTACAGACCCTGCTGGAGCATCCCACTTGTCAGGGCCTGCCTGCCCTGCCAGCAGCCATTTCCTCCTCTCCTCCTGTTCTCCTCAGCCACCATGTCAGGTGCTGTGCCGTGCAGCCTTTCCCGTCTTGCACCTCTCACAGGCAGCCAGGGTGACTGCTGCAGCCTGGCTGCTGCCCCAGGGAGCAGGAGCTGCATTTCTGCAGGAGCCACAGTTGCCACCCAGCGTCTGTGAGCTGCAAGCGGGCACAGGAACGGCATCGGCGTCCCGGGCAGCGAGCCATGCCAGCCTGCAGGCTCTCACTTTGATTGCACTCAGGGAACAGGTGCCTCATCCTTTAAGAATACACCAGATTTAATTATACCACTTCAAAATGTTCTGTCTTAGCTGAGGCTTTGAACGTGTCCACATTAGCTGTTTATGGAGGTGTGACAAGACTGTTTTAAAATGGATTGATTTACACTGGTGACATTGCTAACAGACCAACCACGTTAGGAAAAGCTCCAGCTTTTGCCTTTGACCTTCTCTCTTTCCACAGAAATATTTTAGGCTTTGTGTGTGAATTTGTTTCCAGCTATCAGGCCTCATTTCCCCATCTGCCTCACAATTCAGACAAAGCTTCTGAGAAGCCCTGATCTATGGCAAAGCAAGTCCTGTATTCCTGCCTCATTCTGAAGCTGCTAGGAACAGCAATGTGATTGATCCCCAAGTGGCAAGTTCAAAGTGCAGGTTTTAGCAAGGACAAATTTACCAGCAGAGATGGAATTAGATAGACTGGGCATTCCCACTGTAAACCATTCAGTTGCTTGTAATTTTTATGATTGGAGCTGAAATGTTCCATTCTGGCTGTCTGCCTACATCTGATTTTTTTTATAATTTTTGTTTTCTTTTTAAATATGGCTTCAGCCTGTACATTAAGTCTGCTCAGGGAGAAATAAAAAAAGGCAGAGCAAAACATTTTGGATTTGAGTGTTAAAGTGTATGTTAAAAAGAACAGTCTTTTTGCCCAACTGCTTTGGAGGAGGAGGCTGAAGCCTATGAAGGAGAGCTGTCCTTACGTCAGAGCTACACTACTCACTATCCCCATAAAAATCCATGCCAAATTTTGATCAATGATAAGCCTTTTTAAAAAAAATCCATTTCACACATGCTCTGTAGGGACATTTGAGATTTTCTCTGTGTAGTTCTTCCAAGATCTGCTGTCAACACTGTGTCACAAAGGTGGGATAAGGTTGCGTGAGTGCCAGCC
Organism: Melozone crissalis; assembly: GCF_028551555.1. Taxonomy (NCBI): domain Eukaryota; kingdom Metazoa; phylum Chordata; class Aves; order Passeriformes; family Passerellidae; genus Melozone; species Melozone crissalis. Next base: position 13,222,971 of record NW_026535786.1, on the reverse strand, counting down.
ATCTTGTGTAGGGACCCAGCCACTGGTGACTGCTCTAGGGGGAAGGAGGAGCAGCTGAGTGAAAGGAGAACAGCAAGGCCCTAGGGGAAGGGAAACATGGAGAATAGATGAGGGCCAGCAGCTTTATGATACTGTCTGTTGTGAGCATAAAGACAGAAGGAGTTACTGGAAAACAAAGGGATGGAAGTGGGAGAAAAGAACCTTGACTGGCTGAATAATGTGACTAGATGGAAAATTAGAGTACATGGGATTATAAAAGTCACGAGTGATTGCTGTAGTGGAAGCAGGGCCTAGAGAGAGGGAAGACTATTTGAAAAAGCAAGCAGCTAGTCTTGGGAGCTGTGGAGAGAGCAGCAGTGTTGGAGCCAGTGAAACGAGGAGAAAAAGAGGAGCTAAAAATGGTAGGAGGGGTGTAACAACGCTGGATGTGGAGATAGGAAAGAACAAGCTGTGCCAGACTCATTAAGGAACCAAAGAGCAGGAAGAGCATTCAGATAACCGAACAAGGAGACTTGAGGCAGGGGGGTGGGTGAAGAGTGGCCAAACAAGCACTATTGTCCATCTTGTTCCAGGGGCACAAGCAAACCTTTAGGTTCCTGTATCTCCTCATTGTTGAGTCATGATTCAGGAATCCCGGGGCTGGCAGCACTTCTATCCTGAAATGTTAAAGGAGAGAAAGAAAAAGAATAAAAAGACAGAGGGGATTCTACAACAGTTTCCAAGCTGTCATTCTCCACATGAAAAAACCACAAATCAGTTAGTCCTAAAAAAGATCTGATTCCTTCACCAGCCCATACATGACATCCTGAGACCATCTTAGGGCCAAAAGAGCATCCCTCCTGGTCCCCACATCCTCATTTGCTCCCTTTGCAGACTCCTTGGTAATGTCACAGAGATTGGACCAAATGAATGAGGACTGTCTATTTTAAAGTCTGTGCCTAACAAATCCTGGCTTTTTTTTTTTTTTTTTTTTTTTTTTTTGGCAGGGTTGGGGGAGAGGTTGAGTAAGCAGCCCTGATAGAAAGCTCTTTTTATATAAAATGGATAAGGTGCTCCCAGCATCTGTGCTCTACCTTTTCCTAATTCCTATGTGCTCTGCTCACTTCCACCTAAAGTTTCCATACCTGCCCTTCACACTTACTTGCTGCCCAGGCTGCTGGGGGTTTCACCAGGGTTGCTGATGGACAGGAGACAGGGATGCCAGATCTGGATGTGGTCCATCCAAAATTTGTTGAAGGCTTAGTGATTCTTCTCCTTTACCCATCTTTTTCAAAATCTGTGAAGCCACAGAGGGTGAAGTGGGACAGGCTGAGAGTGACTGAGCCCTGTGAGGTGTGCCATTCCCAGAGGTTTGTCTGTCTCTCCAACAACACCTGGTATGTTTGCTGACAGATGCAATCACCTAGACTTGAAGCAGAAATAAAAATGACATTAAGAAACTTCCCAGAGCAGCAGCTAGGGACAATGTCAGATGTTAAAGTTGCTCTTCAAGTCTTGTGCTACCATATTTTTAAAAACAATTCTTTAGTCAACAGCCAAGTATACTCCACCAGATACCCAAAACAAGGACATTGCACCTCACCAACAAAGTTTCCAGTTTACCCTGCCCTAGTTGCATGTGCGGGCAAGTGGAATCTCTCTTTTTGTAATTTGACCCCTTTTATGGATGCTCAAGCTTTTTTCTTCCCCTTTCCCTGTCCCTCCCCTCCTCCCCCCTGCCTTCTCTCCCTCAGAGAAGCTGTGAGAGCAACAAAATATAAGAAAGAGATGCCCACTTTCCTTGACTGGCTTGCTCTTCAAAATTATACCCTGGAAATAATTCCCTAGTCTGTCTGGGAAAGGAACTTGAGATGGATTTGATGCAGGCGTGGTGCAGGACAAGGAGTATCTGCTGCACCCAGGAGCTACACAAGATCAGCAGGCTGTGAGCTCCAAATGGCTGCAGGTTCAGACACAAGCAAGGCCCCATCAGCTTCCAAAAGCATCCATCACTATGGCATGAGTCCAAGGAGATGAGACAAAAGGCCATTCTGGACCTTTGCCGTGGCATCCAAGCACAGAGCCCTTGCTATGAAGATCCTGTGTTCTTGGTAGGGTCACTGTGCTGTCGATTTCTCAAAACACTCCTCTGGTAAAGAGCACAAGCGTTGCTGCTGGCTGATATTTAGAATCGAACGAGACGGGCAGATCTGAACCAGTGACATGAGCGTCCTCTCCAATAGGTCTCAGAGCCTTTCCCATTTCTTTCAGGCTTTGTTGCAGCCTGATGTCTCATAGGCAGCCTTGGCAATTGGAAACATAAAGAAGGACAACTGCCCTCTGCAGTGCTCTGCTGCTTGCAGGAGCTTGGCATGGGGAAGAGCTGTCTGTCAGACTCCGAGATCCACACCCACCACCCTGCTCGCCCTGACAGGCAGGAAAAGCAGCACAAAACTCAGGCAGATCAAACCATCAGCACTGAGGAAGTTGTTTCTCAGGATCACAATACCACCCCTATGCAAAACACAAGCCAGTAGGAAACACTTTATTAAATTATTTTTTATTTTCTTAAGTTGGTGAAGGCTACCCCCTATAGAGGGCTGTGGAAGTCAACCCAAGGACAGAAATAAAAGTGGTGAAAAAGGCAGGCACAATCAGCTTCATGCCGTGTTTTGGTGTCCTTGGGAAATTGCTCTCCCAGCTGAATTACATTTTTGGTGGAGAGTCCCTCAGGTTTTTGCAAGAGTAGTTTTTCTTAGTACTTTCAGATTGCCTGTCCAGAAAATGGCATGAGAAGGACAGCATGGAGGGAACAGAGAGCACAAGGTCAGGTTGGAAGAAAGTGAAACAGAGAATTGTATCTATGACAGGGCCCTCCAAAGCTTCAAAAATAGCTCGAGTGATGAGCCTGACCATTTCCCTTTGAAGCACTGATGTCACCCTGCCTGTGGCAATGATCCACTTACCAGACTGACGATATATTGCTACTGGCAGTTACTCTGAAACTAAAGTCAATAAATACCATTTCTAAATTAAGTAGCCAGAGAATTTTCCTATTGCTTCTCCTATATTTAATTCTTCCTTGTCCAGTAAGTCACGGTGTCTCACCCATTGCCATAATTTTCCCTCACCATTTAGAAAACCAGATGAATACCAGTGACAGGACTTTAGCATCACACAGCGACAATCTAAAAGCGGCATTCTTATAGGAAAGCAGAAATGATCCTGTCCTGGCACATAACTACAACCATGAGAAAGTACAAAGTGCAGAATGACAGAATGGCCTACGCCGCTTTTTGTCTGCCTTACCCCTTTACTTTCTAAATTTCTCAATCACATTACCTCTGACTAAGATGGCATTTTCCCCTTGATTACAGCTCTTTCACTAGGTAATAAACTTCATGTAACCAGCTTCAGATCCACTGATGTTTTTCTCTCACTGTGTTTCTTCCTGAACAATTCCCCACATCACTTCCCCCCTCTGGAGGGAGGTCCTTTTGGAGCACCAAGTGTGCTCCGTGGTGGTTCAGGTTACATTCCAGATGTGCAAATAAGGTGACGTGGTCAAGAAGACAACCTCCACTTCCCAGGCCAACAACAAATGCCTTGCCACCTTTTGCAACATGACCCCAAACAAACTGGTTTGTGGCAGCGCAGGTCCTTTCCCTGCCTACAAATTCTCACCAATAATTTTGGCAAGTGTTGATCAGGCATCGTTACTGCAAAATTTCTCCCACACGTTTTCCAGTTGCAGGTCTCCCTTAGCATGTGTGCCACCCCCTGGCTCTGTATCCTGGGCACACAGTGCTGCTTTCACCAGCTGTACTGCAGGGACTGCTGTCCCTCAGCTGTAGCAGCATGTTTCCCCAACACTTCTCTCTCTCTCTCTCTTTTTTTTTTTTTTTTTAACCTCCCTGTCGCCTCTGAATAGGCTGTAACTGGGGACTCAAGCACGCTGAAATTATGCAAATCGTCCCACCGGGTTTTTTGTAATGCTAATTATATCAAATGCATGCTCATCAATGAGAATGTCTAATTCCCCTTGCTCATTATCTAGATGTCGCACACTGATATAGAAGCATCTGAAAAAATTAATCTCCTCATAACACAGTATTTGTGAACCCCTTGCCACCACCTTCACAGCTCCTGCCTTTGCCCCAGGACCCCCAGGTGATACTGGGCACGAGCACATGCACCAAATGGTCCCCAAAATCACCACTCCTTTGCTCCTTCCTATAGAGGAAGGAAGTCTTATCATGAGGCTTTGGTGTTTGATTCACAGAATTGCTTAGGTCTTGTATTTGTGACTTAAATCAACAGGAGTGACGCGGTGGATATGTGCTATATAGCCCTCCAGAAAGTGGTATCTGAAGTAGTTCAGAACATACATTTTAGCTACTAAGTTTCCTGCCTATAAAATTGTAATAATACCTTATCAGCTAATGGGCCTCCTGAGAATGACATTGATTCAAATTTATAAAGCCATTGGAAGTGGGGAGGGTAAACACTACAGAAAAGCAGGAGAAGATCAGGAGCCCTGTTTGCAGAATGGAGTTCACATATGTGTGGTAGACAGCTGATGGATTTGTATACAGCATAGAAAAAACCAAAAACCAGGGGAAAATGTAAAATGCCATTTTTTTTCTCTCTGTGACTTTTTTCCTGTCTTTTTTTTGCATCTGTCTTGATGTTCTTCCTACATGGTGAACGAAGAAGGGGATTTGAGGGGAAAACAATCTGTCATTGTGTAAGGAAGGACAACGTGGCACCTATGCACAAGGAGTCCGGGAGGGGAAAAGTCAGTCTGGCGTTCCTCGACTCAAAGCGCAGGGCTGCGGCACCTTCTGTGTCACTGTGCTTGCATTTACCGAAGCGCTCCCTAAACGTGGGAGTTCAACATTTGCCTGGTTCTGATCAGGTAAAAACCCTCAGGAAGACCCTGACCCGTGCCACGGGCTAGATGACTTCCAGAAGTTTTTTTCATTCTGCTCTTAACACCTTACGGGGATGTTACTATCCTGACAACAAAATTAAGTCCTTTTCTCCCCTTGCTTCCCAGAGAAGAAGCACTCACACATTTACCTACCTCAGTTTTACAGCTTCTTGCCTTTATTAACATAATTTTTCTTTACAAATTGCTTTTCTTCCGAAAGCTGAGAGGAGCTGCTTTGCCCCGGTGCATCTGGGAGGGGGCCGGTGCTGAGGGAGCGGCGGTGCCGGGTCCGTGTGCCCGGAGCCCCTCGGGGGTCCCGGGTCCCGCCGCTCGGGCCCGAGGCGCCGCCGGGGGCCGCTGTTGGCCGCGGAGAGCGCGGGGCGGGCGGGGAGCGGGGCGGGAGCGGAGCCTCCTCCGGCCGCCTCAGCACCGCCTCCCTTCCCCTCCCCCCTTTTTTTCTTTCTTCTACTTTTTTTCCTCCTTCTTTTCTTAATTTTTCATTTTTTTTATTATTTTTCTTTTTTTTTCTTTTTTTTTCTTTTCTTTTTTTTCCACATAGTGTTAGAAAACCTCTTTTATCATCACCTGGAGGTGAAAAGTTTGATCCTCTCCCTCCACCCCCTGCCCTCCTTGGGGGAAAAGTTTTTCCTCGTTCCTTTGTGTTTCAGGGGTTCAAGTGGAGGGTTGGCTGCTTCGGGGGACAGCGTATGCAGTGCAGGGAGGTTTTACAACCACCTTGTCACTGTCACTGTCTGAAACAGGTAAAAGCAGTGACAGCTATGCCTGACTTTAGTATTTGCAGACTCCCAGATAACCTCAGACAAAATCACCAGCACAGCAGGTTCTTCAGTGACATTACATTGTTTCTTATTTTGCTTGGGAGCCCTCACTGATCGCGATCTCGCTGCTCAAGATGCTGTGCAAACCAATCAAACAAAAAAAACCTCGATCCATGCCTAAAGATCTCTCTGCGTATAAGAGCAGAGACAGTGGAAATGCGGGAAACAATAAGGAAACCCTGAGCCGGTTTTGGTCAGCAGGATGTGCAGCAGCATCGGCGCAGTGGCAGCCTGGCCTCTGCCGAGATGCTGTTAGCACTGCAGAACACACGAGTTTTCAATAAAGGCTTCAAAAGCAACACAAAAAATGTGAGGCTCTCGCTGCACTCAGCCACAGGATCAAGGACTCTGCCGCTGAAAGGCAAGCAGGGTATGCAAAGTGTAATCCGAGCAAGAACAACTCCGGGAGGGAAAGATAATGAAAAAATGCCTGGGATGACAGATCAGCATCTAAAACACAAGGTCAGGGAACCATGCAATTATTTAGGTTGGAAGGACCTCTGGAGGACATCCGTTTCAACTCCCAGCAATAGCGGGGGGAGTGGAAGGCAGGGGGTACCTCCCAAGCTCAAAGCAGCCACAGCTGAAGTTGCTCAGGGCATTTGTAATACAAAATACATGTTTTGTTGTAGGGATACATCTCGTGGTGGGAGGCACACAGCCAGTACACGGTGGAAGGAACAAAAACAGTAATAAAAGCAAAAAACAATTTGAAGATAAGGTCTGGCTTGTTCTGGGACTTCTGAAACATCTTTTCAAGCTGACTCACAGAACTCAGAGTATCAGAGGGTTTCTAGAAAGTATAAAATACATTTTAATATTAATAGTCATGATTAATAGTCATAATAGTCATACAATACTTTTATATATCATCCAAGTAGGGAACCATTTTCAGAAGCACAGGACATATCCATTCTGGAAGTCAAAGGAGTTGAAATCCTAATGTATTTGTCCATTTTTGCAGATGCTGTCTGATCCATACAGAATAAGTGTTCTGTGTGCCTTTGCCATCCCTCTGACCTTTCACTTGTTTAGTCTTACTTGATTGGGAGACATTTGTTTAATGTTCACATCTGCAAATGGCATGAAGTACAGGGAAGTAGTGAATGGCACCTTTTACCTCTGACATACTTGCAAGAATTCAAGAACTATCATAGTAGGATGTAGAGGGTCACCTACACAGGTTGAAAAGACTTTGCCAAGCTTATTCCCAAATATTCCCATTTAACTTTCCCCTCTTGAATACCACTGCTTCATGTAGCTCCTGTTCTAAACACAAGCTTTCAGGTGGTTCTGTTCTGTATTTTTGGACATACCCTAGAACTTTCAGATTTGTTTGTCTGTTTTTTTTTTTTATACACTGACTAAAAAAGAAGCCATAAAGGAAGATAAGGGTGAATGACTCATTTCACTAAAAGACAGCACATACATGTGCTATTCCTTATCGCCATGTGACGGAATAAAAAACTCCTGAAGCTTACAAAGCAAAAATGCGGAAGCAGAAACTTAGCTAACACCAATTCTCTCTGTCAAACATGAAAAATATCCCAAATCCCCTCTAGAATCCAAAGCAAATTCATTTGACTAGAATCCTCAAAACCAAAACAAAACTAATGCAAGCTGAAAAAGACTGAAGACCCAAAGGACAAAACACAGCTATCTATATGTAACAATTAAGCAAAGCCTTCAGAACCCCAAAGTCAGGAACTTTTCTGCTGCATGTAACATGACCAGCAGCCCTCTTTATTGTTAAACTGGTTGATGAGATTCATTAGGAGATCAGCTTTGCAGTTATTTATAATTTAGTCAAAATATTTGAGCTAAAATTTCCTCTGCTGGAGGTGGAATATTTATGAAATGTTCCAGGTAAAAATAGTTCCACTGTTTTCAGGAATGAAGCTACAATTAAAGATCCTGTTTTCTGATGTGCTTTTAGAGAAGTTGTGTGCTGTGGAGGATACTGTAACTTCAGCAGAGGAGCGGCCTCTTCCGAAGGAGTGGCATCTGCCAGCTGACATTTCATTCATACTTGGCAAGCCTGCCAAGAGAAGGCAGAGCCAGACTCTGCTCCTGGTGGCCCTGAGAAAGCACAACAGCCATGACTTGCAACAATCCTGGTGAGCATGAGGAAAAGCCTTTCCCCAGGGCATGTTTCAGCACTGCTGTGGGTACCTCAGCAAGCTGAGGAGTCACCATCCTTGGAGGTGCTCAGAAGACACCTGGACAAGGCTCTGAGAAAACTGAGCTGCCTCGGGGTCCCACATTCTCTCTGCTCCTGGGTTTGGCTGTATGAGCTTGGGGACAGGCCAGAGGCAGTGGAGCTGAGGGCAGCCCCTTCCCTCTGATGACTTTGGGGAGAGTTTCCAGAAATCTCTGCTGGAGCCTCAGCCAGGACTGACCCCTGCCCCAGGAGAATGCTTTTAGGCTGGTGCACTTGCCCTTGGCTCCTGTCTGAGGAGTCTGGCCTGTGCCTGACCACGCAATCTGTGGGTCTAGACCCATGGATAGGCTTCCTGGCCTGACCCAAGACCTGCCCTGTCATGATGGACTTGTCAGACAATCTCTGGACTGTGGCTCACCTTGGTTCCTGCCTCCAGACCCGATCCTGATGCTGACTTGACTTCTTACTTTGACCTTGGACCTGCCTCATCACCACAAGCTTGTGTGATGATCTGGATTCTCAGCTGAACCCGGCTATCTGCCTATACCTGCCTTTGTCCCCTTGCTCAGATGCTTTCCCTTGCTGGCTAAGCCTCTTCCTCTGCCTGCCTTGTTACATGCCTGGATCTCAGCTCTTCTATTCCTTTAGGGAGCTGCCAGCCCTCACCGCCCCCAGCAACCTGCTGTGAGCAAGCAGTCTTGGTAGAGACCTCCAGAGGTCCCTTCCCACTCAAATCTTTCTGTGAACTTATAACAGCACTCTAACCAAGTTAAAAGAAAAGAAACAAGGAACTTCTCTGGGCAGGGAAGAAAATTTAGCTGTGAAGGCATTGTGTTGATGCTTAGGTGCATGGTGCATTAGACTAGGGAAAGGAGAAAGGACCAGAGGGACAGGGACAAGGAAAAGGGTCTAGAAAAGAGGAAGGTGATAGAAGGTTTGAAAATGGACAGCAGTGCATCTGTTGTAATATCACTCCATTATCCCATAAATCCCAGGACAAAAGGGTAGCAGAAGAGATGCACACAGCTCTGTTTCCTCTGCAGCTACACTGTGTCACTGTGTCACATTCATGGCAGTCCCGAGTCTTTAAAATAGGAACATCTACTGCCCTACAAGCCCTCTTCCACCTCTCTCCCTGCATCTCTTGGGCACCATTAAGTGTTCTTCATCTGCAAATGGATTTCAAGGCTGCTCTGCTGGTGATGCATGGGCTGAGCAAGGGGACAGAGCTGGCTCACGCAGGGTGAATGTGTCACAGGCAGGAGGGGCCACAAGGGTGTCTCTGTGGAGAGGCTCATCATCTCCTACAGTCTTCTTGAAGACCTGCTTCTGCAGTCATCTCTCATAAAAGAGAGAGTCTTCAAGGGAGACTGCAAAAATGGATTTAAAACATTGTATCTCCTAACACCAACCTGTGATATATTACAATACATTTATTCCCACAGCAGTCATGAGGTAGGAACTTGAAACCAGATTTATTGCTTATTGAGAAGTCCAAAACCTATAAACCCTAGCACTCTGGACTACATTTCTTGTCACTTTCCCTGGCCTTTCCTTTAACATTAGGAAAAACAAAACCAAACTACTATAATGGATCCACTCCAGAATAGCCTGAGACCTGCTGGAAGCCACAGAGAGGCTGTTTTGCAGTGCAATGGGAAAGGCAACCCTTGGCCATCAGCAGGAGTGAAAAACTGGGGCTTTTGGCACTGCCTGTGTACAGCTGGATCTCGCTTCTGGGGAGATTTATAGGGTTTTCACACACAGTGCAGCCTGAAAAAGCATGTACAAACAGTGCAAGCAAATACATCTCACTGCAGCCTCATTCTGCGACATCATTCCTTTTCAACAGTGAAAATCACTCAGAACCGAAATCAACTGTCCTATTTAGGGGCCAACAACAAAAGAGTGCAAAGCACTAAAATCAGCATGAGCTTCTGACATGATGACAATATTGGTATCCTCTCTTTTTTTCTGGGGCCATTGGGAATGTAGTTTTTAAAAGTATGCTAGTGTTTCCTGAGCCATTTTGCTTTAGGTAAATGTATAGCCATTGTGCCATGTGTGTGTACAGCTGCATATTTGACATACCTCCCTGAAAATTGTTTTGCTAAGGTCTGTGATTTTCTGTATAATTAGGAACCTATTTTCTGCAAGATTACTGAAAACTCAGCTATTCTCCTTGACCTCAACAAAGCTTGCTAAACGCTTCAGTTCTTTTGGAAAATTAAGATACTCATCTAGGTGTCCTGTGCTGGACCTATGACTCACATTGAAACATCTGGTCAAAGGTTTTCCTCAGCCACTGCTAGTAAATTCACTTTCTCAGCAGTGAGTACCGTATCTGTGTTCTGTTGCTCCCCAGAACTGCCTCAGGCTACAGTCCAGCCAGGAGCTACTCAGTCAGGATGGACTTGCTATAGGAATTCATGCTGGCCAGACCTAGACACACTAAGTTTGTTTCAAATCCTTGTTCCCCACTGTGTTTCCTGTACCAAAAGAGTCAGGTATGACCATGTCACGAAGGCACCTCTGTTTATTCAAAACAACCTTTCATCCTTCAGCTTTGCACCATCACATTCACCCACAGACAGTCTGCTGTGCTCCCTCAAGCAGTTTGCTGTATCCCACAGGCTTGCTGTCCTTATTGCATGTGTGACTCTGCAATGGAATGGCTTTCCTGGGCTTAAATTTCCGAGTCCTCAATAGGGCCATTCAGGAACACTGCAGTAGGAAGCGACGGTGAGGATTCATGGGGACGGATAAAGTTTTCAGATGGGAACAGTTTTACTTTACACACAGCGTGGTCCCGGGGCGACTTACTCTCCACAATCCGATGCTTAAGCGTTCCCATCTCCGAGTCCCAGGCTTGTCCCCGCCGCAATTTCTTGAAGGTGTTTCGGAAGCCCTCGGTGCTGAAGTAGTAGATCAGGGGGTCCAGCATGCAGTTCATGCTGGCAAACATCATGGTTATAATTAACGCTTGGCGCACCGAGGCCTGCGTTTGTGCCTCCACCTTCATCACCCGGGCCTTTATCATCCCATAAACCGCCAGGGTGGTGTTGTAGGGCACGAAGCAGATGATGAAGATGACCAGATTGACCAAGAGGAGACGCACGGTCTTCCGCTGTCGCAGGGTCTTCGTCTGGCTGGGCTGGCAGAGCTCCTGAAAGATGCGAATTGAGCAGTACAGCACAGAGCTGAGAGGCAGGAGAAACCCCAAGATTTCAGCCAGGATTACCAGGGGGAAGAGGTTATTCTGCCACATGTTGTCGCTAAAGCTTTCAAAGCATAGATAAATGGTCTGGTTTTTTACTTTACAGTGGTTTTGCTTGTGGACCATGGCTGTGGGGATGGAGCCCATGAAGATCACGACCCAGACGATGAAGCAGAGGATCTTGGCCACCTTGGGGCGCCGCAGATGCCGCCAGCGAAGCGGGTGAACGATGGCAACGTAGCGATCCAGGTTGACGCACATGAGGAAGAGGCAGCTGCCGTACATGTTGATCTGGAAGACTGAGCCAGAGACCTGGCACAGGAAGCTACCAAAGGGCCAGTGGTGGTTGATATAGTAGTAGAGTCGCAGGGGCAGAGAAAGCGTGAAGCTGAGGTCACTTATGGCCAGGTTCAACATGTAGATCATCACTACAGACTTCAGGCGCAGGTATCGGACAAATATCCACAGGGCTACCACATTGAGTATCAAACCTGTGATGAATATCAGGGTGTAGCCAGGCATGAGAAGGTGGTGGTTGAAGGTGTAATCCTTGCATGTCTGAGATGTATTTGACGTATTGGACGCTGACATGCCCAGCATGGGTCAGGGAATGCTCTCGCTGAGATGGCTGAGCCTGGTGAGGGGCTAAGGAGGCACAAAGAAGAGCACTGAGGGAAGTCGTTCCCCTCTGAGGAGCCACAGACAGGTCATTCCTGTCATCTGCTGCTGGGAGGTAGATGGGCAATCTTGGCTGGCACTGCTTTGGATTGCTGGTCTGTGGTCATCTGGCACGGATAGTAATGTGGAGTCTCCTTCTGCTCCCAGTTCAGCAATTCTTTCCACTGGTTATGAGGTGACAAGGTGATGGAGGATCATTGCCAGCTGTCAGTACAATTCCTGGTCAGAGTGAAAGACCAAAGCAAAAGAATTTAAATTAGAGGAGGAAATCTGTTGAAGTGTTAAAATCTCACCATGGCGGCTTCTGCAGCAAGAACTCACAAAGAAACCAAGAGATGAGGGAAAATGGACACTAGAAAAGTGAGTAATTACATGGCAGGAGAAGACAGAGCACAGAGAAAGTGGTTGTTGTACAGAATCATTTATCACTCAGCCCCAGAGAATGCACTTTGCTTTGATCTGTTGAGAGCACATGAATTCAAGAAAGGGACACCACAAGCACACAGGGAAAGTAGTTGAGGCAGCTCCAGAGAAAGAGAAAGAAGAAGAGAGCAGTGTTTTGAAGGAAAAATGCTGACTGGAAGGAACTTAAAATAAAAATGGCACAGTACTGTTTTATATCAGAGAAAAAGGACTTTGTACATCCACTTCAGATAAAAAAAATTACAGTACAGTTAGACCTGACTCCACCCAAGCTCTTTTCCTTACGTAAAACAACACGCACAGACCTCAGTTCCAGTGACTTTGAGTTCCTTATGGTTCTTACATTCATACAGCTCCTTTGGTGTCCTTGCTTGCACAGGACCAGTGGTGCTTATTTGGATTGTATGTCCTCATTTCTGCTGCTTGAAGCAGCCCATATCCCAGAAACCCAGAGCAGCACAGCCATGGAGGGGAACACAAAAAAGGAAGTGCCATGAGATTCATGTGGACAAACATGACTTCAAAGCAGTGTGAGGCCAGTAACCACTCCGGGTACTGACTAGCAGCATTGTCCAAACACTGATCAGCTGGAGTGAGCCCGGTGGAAGGCCACCAAAAGGGTCTGGGAGCTGGAGCTCTTGTGCCCTGAGGAGTTGCTGAGGGAACTGGTCTTGTTCAGCTGGACAACAGAAGGCTGCAGGTGCTATAACAGCAGCACTGGGGTTTGCATGGCAAGGTTTTGGCAGCTGGGAGGGCTATAGGTGTGGTTCTGTGAGAGTGTGCCAGGAATTTCCTCTGTGCCTGATATAGCTAGTGCCAGGAGGGATCTGCCACTGGCCAAGGCTGAGCCCATCAGTGATGGTGGTAGCACCTCTGGGATAATTAAAGGGAAAAAGTTACTGTGAGACAGCAATTGCAGGCAGGGAAGAAGAGTGAGAATATGTGATAGAACAGCCCTGCTGCAGACACCAAGCTCAGTGAAGAAGGAGGGGAATGAGGTGCTCCAGGCACTGCAGCAAAGATTCCCCCGCTGGCCCTGGAGAAGACCATGTGAACCCATGTTGGAGCTCTCTGTTCCTGAAGGACTGCACTCTGTGGAAGGGATTCACACTGGAGCAGGGGTTGGTGTGACACAGTTCCCCACAGTTGTTTGCAGGGCTCAAACAGGGACTCCCTCATAAGAGTCCATGTAGATTGTGATTTACTTCAAAAGGAAAGTAGAGTTTTCTGTCTAGAGAATATCTTTACATGAGCTTGATATTACTCAGCAACTTGACAGGCATGTCAAGCATGTCAGACCTTCTGGATGGCATTGTGTGGCAAAGCACGGATCCAGAGAGAATCTGCTGCAGACAGAAGTGTGTGCTGACCTCAGAGAGGAAGAGAATCATTCTGGTAACAACATGCTAAACAATGGAAGTGGAAACCTAATACAGGAGTGTAGACAGCTACCAACTTGCCCATCCTTTTGTGTGGTTGTGCAGGTCCATCACCAAAACAGGTTTCCTAGAGAAAGTTCTAATGGTTTATCAAACTATATCTGAGTGGATTCTACCCTTCCTGGTGGATGAATACTTTGCATGAATTCTTGTGCAAGTTTGGAGCATAAGATAAGATGACAAGGCAAAAGTGCAAGAATGTTGTTGGTTTCAAAAGAAATGTTTCATGCTTCAAGAATCTCAAGGAGGAGGATCATCAGTGGTCAAAGGAGGTGATTGTCCTGCTCTGCTTTGCAGTGGTGCAGCCTCACCTTGAGTCCTGTGTGCAGTTTTGGGCACTATAAGAAAGACATTGAGCTATTAGAGAGTGTGCAAAGGAGGGCCATGAGGATGGTGAAGGACCTTGAGGGGAAACCATATGAGGAGTGGCTGAGGTCGCTTGGTCTGTTCCACTTGGAGAAGAGGAGACTGAGGGGAGACCTCATTGTGGTCTACAACTTCCTCGAGAGGGGAAGAGGAGGGGCAGGCACTGATGTCTTCTCTGTGCTGACCCGTGACAGGACTCCAGGCAATGGCTGAAGTTGTATCAGGGGAGGTTTAGGTTGGACATTAGAAAAGGTTCTTCACCCACAGGGTGGCTGGGCCCTGGAACAGCTCCCCAGGGCAGTGGTCACAGCACTGAGCCTGACAGAGTTGAAGAAGTGTTTGGACAATGCTCTCAGGCACATGGTGTGACTCTTGGGGTGTCCTGTGCAGGGGCCAGAAGTTGGGCATGATGATCCTTGATGATCCTGATGGGTCCCTTCCAACTCAGTATATTCTGTGAGTCTATAATTCTAGGAGAATATGTCAGCTTTTGCTAAAGCCAAAACCCTGAAATGAATTGCAGACTGAACAGAGTGGTCAGACCTTTATCTTGATGGAAACAAAGTTATTGAGACTGTGACTTAGTGAGTGACCATGACCTGCTGTAACACATGTACTCAGAGCAGCCAGGTGTCAGGTGAAAAGGACTTATCTCTACAGACAATGTGTTTTTTCAAGCTTTCCTGAGGTATTCAATTAACATATCTAGAGATTACAATATGTAAGCACAGTCCCTGCTGTGTCAGGCTTTCTACCACTAATATTCCATCTCAAATTGTGGATGGTGAAGGGATTATGTTAAGAACAGTACAATCATGTAGTTACACTGCCTCAAGTTGTCTTCCTGCTTCCTGCACAAATTGTAGCCCAGGAATTTCTTGAGCCATAGGTGACCTAGTTGTACTCAGTAGTCCTCAGGGAACTTCTATTGCATTGTGGTTTTTTCAGTCCTTTTCTGAGTTGATGTAAAATTTACCATGTACATTATCCAGTGCCAGGAGTGCCAAGGAGTTCCACAGCTTATTTGTGCCTCAGGTGAAGAATCACTTCCATATACCCATCTCTGATTCATCATCTGCTAGATTCAATTCTTAGCTTTAGTGCTGGAACAGGCAGGGCAAAAACCATCCCTATCCACCTTCACTTTGTGGCTGAGAATATTATAAACATCTACCATATTTCCACCCAGCAACTTTTTTTTTGTTGTTGTTGTTTTTAGGCTAAAGGGTCCTTGTCTTCATAGTTTTTCCTGGCAGAGAAGCTGTTCTGTACTTTTGAACATCCCTGTTGCCCTTCTCAGCACTTTTCCCCTTCTGCTGCAGCCTCTGTGAGCCCTGTGCTGGGGTGCTGAAAACACACAGTGCTGATAATGTGGATGCACTGAGCTGCGTAGGTGTAGATCTCATTTGCAAGTGGTAATGGCCAGTTCAGTTTGCTTTTTCCCATCACTTCACTAGATAAAATTTCAGCTGTTAGTTTAAGTCCAGTCACTCACACTTCTCTTAAGCTCTGCAGTTCTTCGCAGCCAAACCTCATATTTTTAAACTTGAATAATTTTATGTCTCCAACAGATTTGTTATTTTATTATTCATCCTTCATGAATAAGTCAAACACCCCAGCACAGGTGTCTGACAACTCCACTGAGAAAAACAACCATCTACCTTCATTCTCTGTCCCTTCTTTTAAGCATTTTTTATCCAGGTAGGAACATTTTCTTTAATTTTTTTTTTTTTTTAAGTGCCATTGGTGAGACTGCCTTTGAAAGCCTTCTGGAAATCCACATGGGCCACTGTTCACATGCTTATTGAGCCCTTTAAGGAAGAACTGTGGGAACAGCATCTCTGTATAAAAGCCATCATGACTTTTCCCCAGTAATTAGATGTGACCGCATGCCAATCGATTTTTTCTTTATTATAGCCTCTACTAATTTGTTCAGTAAAACCATCAAGCTCCCTGGTCTGAAACTCCCCCAAGAGCCTTTTCTTAAATTGAGTCTGCCTTTAAGAGCTGTTTTAAGCAAAGGTTTCTATGGCACAATTAGTCAGGTCTTCCACCCTTCAGTTATTCTCAGACCTCTGGGGTAGGAGCCGTGTGGTTTTAGACACTGTTGAGTTCATCTCGCTGCTCCATGGCTGATCCTGCTACTGCTTGGACCAGAGACAGTCCTTTTACGAACTTCCCATAAAGAAAGTTTCTGCTGTGGAAATCTCCCAGGCTTTCATGACATGAATACCAATGAAAGAAACCTCTTCAATTTTTTGCCCACCATCAGGTTTTCTTTCTTTTCTGAGTGGTCTTTCCTTACACGCTCTAGCCTTTCAGCCTTCAAGATGCTGAGCAGCACAGTTCTGAACTGGCAGCAAAGATTGCTGAGAGTAGAAAATAGATTGGGGTTTTGAGGGGATTTTTTTTCGTGGGTAGATGGAAACACAGAAGAGTCTGCTATGGTGTTGGTATGGAAGCTGAGCTGGTAGTCTCAGACTTGCCAAAACAGATACAGCGACCAAGACACATGAGAAACCAGATGTATGCAGACACAGTCATTGCAAAGATAAAGCTGGGGGTGCAGAGAGTTTCTCCAGTGAGCTTTGGAGGTCCTGCTTTGAGTGTCCCTCTCTAAAAAGGAAAGGTACGGATAGGTAAAGCAGGCTGGCAGCAGGGAGAGCAATTATCCATTCTGGTTAATGTCAGAGATTCAAAAGGCATGTTCCTTGTGGCTGCCTCTAAAAGAAGCCCAAGTACTCATTGCTCTGCACAAAAGCTGCCAAGAGATCTCAAGCCACCAGCTGTGTAAGGAGGCAGTGGTACCACAGCTGAATAATCTCCCTCCTCACAACAAGATGCTCTCTATAAATCCTGAAGAAACTTTCTCTTTGATGACTGACCTTATGTGTTCCAAGAGGTGGAGGAAGCATTTTTTTTCCTCTTCAATTTGGACCCAGAATACCATCAACTTCCAAGACTGTGACTTGCAAAATCCAGGGATTTTGATTTTTTTCTTTTGGGGGGTGAGAAGCCCTAAACATACTTTAGGTCCAGAACAGGCAGGCATGCCCTGAGACGGGATGTGTGCCTGGCATCTTGCTGCCCGGTCTTGGGAATCCTCTCTCTCCTGTCTCACTGTCTCACTAGGAGTCACTGCCTCCAAGCACCACAAAAATGATGAAGAATCTGAGTATGGGGCTGAGAAATGAGGTGGAAAAAGAGAGCTGGAAAAATACTGATGAGGATGCTGCAGGATCAATGTTTCTGTTAGTGGCTTGTCACTAAAACCATGGGGAGTTTTGGGGCTCCAGTGAGAATGCAGAGAACAAATGTGGCATTGGGGTGCAGAACTCAAAACACAAACTGTATGAGCTCGCTTACTTATTCTGAAACCAAAGAGGAAACAACAAAAATGTGTCAAACCTCAGAAAACATACCCGATTTTACTCTAGAAATCGGAGACATGTTTTCTTAAATAAATCTGGGTGCTTTTTACCTGCGGCAGGTGATATTCAAGCCCCACTTTTAATCTTTTTGTCTACTCAAAAAATTAGATTTTTGTGATGATTTGATTAGATTTTGTGAAGACATTCAAGTTTTAGGATGGCTTGTTTTTAAAGAGAGGTACATGATACAAAAGCTGAGACCTCTGTATTTAACTCATGAGGTTTGATCACACAGCTATTGCCTCCTCCTTAGAGATGCTGCTCCTCCTCATCTCCCGAGGGTCCCGTGGGAGAGGGCTCCCATGGCAGGCACCCTGGCAAGTAAGCTCTGCAGGCTGCCCATGCTTTTAGTATCACAGGATCCCAAGGAAAGCCTCAGTTTGAATAAATACAGAGATGTGCCTTGCCCCTCTAGGACCATGGGGCCACTGACGAGGGGCAGATGTCCCCCAGTGCACCGTGGCCAGGCTGGCAGCACACACAGAGAAGCTCACGGTGACCAGTACCCGGGGTGCCAGCGCAGCCAGCCCTCCAGATGTTCCCCTGCCTTACCTCACTGCTGGAGAAGAGCCAAGTGTGGATGCTGGCTGGTTGGAGCTCGGTGATTGCTGCCTCCGCAGAGGTCTCGATCCGGGCCCCAAACCCACAAAGCAGCTTGGATCAAAACAGAACCGGGCAAATCTTCATCCAAATCACAGCTGGCCCCTACTGCGCTGCGGCTGGTTCTGCATCTGGCATGCTGCAGTTTGTCTCTTCTCCTTTCTCACTTCCTGATGCACTTCTGCCTGGCTACAAAGCATGAACTTTGTTATCAAGGGCTGATAAGCTAAACCACATCCTACAAGAGCAAATGCAATCATGAAAGAAGCAGTACCCAGGTGTCCTTGCAACTCAGGAGACCTGCCCTGGGTCATAGTGCCAAATATTTGCTCGTCTTGCTAAGTCAGCCACCCCCAGGACTGACAGAGGGGAAATAAAACATCCCTCTCCCCAAAATACTGCTAAACCGGAGGTAGAAGTGAAATATGGGAAGTGAGAGACAAGCTGATTTAATTGCTAGCCTGCACAAAGACTTGGAATCCTGTCACTCCCATGGGCTAGGGGGCTTTGGGATTGAAGTCCTGCCTGGGGGCCCAGCTGTGCACCACTGGCATGTGGCAGGATCCCAGAAAGAACCAGGCTCCGGAGACGTGTCATTATCTGTGGCAAGCAAAGGCATGTTTGCCACGAACCTCAGTCCCTGGTGTTCAAGGCTACAGGAGGCACAGTGCTATGAAAGTACAAGGGCTGATTTACCAGCACATCTGTGACCCGGCACTGCCACGTGTAGCTGGGAAGGGAGCTGCCCTTGTGCAGAGCCCATCTGGCACTCTGTTGCTTCGAGTCCTATTTCTGCTTTGCCAGTCTCAGCACACCTGGAAGAAGACACAAGTCATGGTGACACTCCTGATCCCACTGTCGTCCTGCCCCAAGAACAGCTGCCCTGGGAAGTTGCTGTGGGCTCCCCTTCTCTGCAGCCCTTGCCTGCTGCTGTTTGATTTTCTCACTCCCTGCCTCCCTTGTTCTGCTGCTACTGACTCCTCATTCAGGGAATGACACACCAAGGGATATATATGCTCCTGCTGCTCATAAATCCTTGGAGGCCACAATAGCACCCGAACCATGGAGCTGCTTCTTTTCAGTGCCTCTCCTTTTTAGCCAGACCCCTTTTCTCACTTGCTCGTTGCTGGGATCTTTGTTCTCGTGGCTTTTTGTGTCTCTTCAGTTCCCGTCAAGGTGTTGCTACTGATAAAGGCTTGCAGATATGCCACGGGGGGTGTCCTTTGCCTAAGGAGTGTCTGACACATTCTGTGGGAACTCCCCCCTCCCCGGCAGCCCTCACCCCTCACACACATGAGCACAGACCTGGCTTTTCCATGTGTGAGCAGACAAGGACACAACGGCACCCAGCCCAGCCCGCGAGCCCCACAGCATCCTCACCCCGCCAGGTTCACTCACCTCCCCGGGTCTCGGTGCCCCAGCCCACGAGCTCTGTGTCCCCTCAGCAGGGTGGGCTCACACATCTGCCCCTGGCTGTCTCCTGGAGCCTCGGCTCGTGGGGCAGAGCAGCTCAACCCCCGGCGTTTCCTCACCGCTGTCTGAGTGAGCAGCAGGTAAGACCAGATTACTGGGGTGTGTGTTGGAGGCTACACCCTAATGCTGCAAATCCCAACACGCCTGCCACCCCGCAGTGCTGGCTCCAGAAAGCAGGAGCAAGGACCCAGCAGGGGGAAGGATGCAGGGAGCTGGGAAGGCAAGGAAGGAGGTGAAATGCACACTACAAGAGAGAGGCTGCTCAGGTCTGAAAGGATGACTGATAACCCACAGTGCTCTTCAGACTTCTTTGTGCAGCAGAATATGGGAGAGCAGAGCAAAGGGGTGAAACCCTTTATGGAAGAAGCACAACACTGCCAGAACAGCCCTGCTTCACTTTCTGAATGATTCAGACAGGAAAAGCAGAAACCTGTGGCTGCAGAGGAGTTTTACCTTCCATGGCAGTGGGAAGAGCTGGCACTTCCCAGGCTGGCTGGGGCAATGGCAGTCTTTTGTCCCGGGCCATTTCAGCTCCCTGGTCACACAGCTCACATTTTCCTGGGCTTCCAGGGGCACTCAGGAAAGGAGTACCCAATGAGAAGGGGGGCAGCCACCCTGCTGTGCCTCCTAGGAGAAAGGCAAGGGCTGATCTTGGAAAAGGACAGTCCATGGGGAAGAAAATGAGGGAGGAGAAGAGAGACTTGCCAGGGAAAGAGTTAAGAGAGGCAGGGAGCAGCTGGGCTGTGTCTGTTTGCTGTAGCTGTGTGGGCTGCAGGGTAGAAAAGAGCAACCTCCAGCCTGGAGGAGGCAGATGAGGGAGTGTCTTCAAGAACAGTGGATGTGGATGAGGGAGGCAGCAGGTCTTCCCCTCTCTGCTCCCAGGAGCTGTCACTGCAGGGGAACTCTCTGTGTCTCCAAAAGGTTTGGTGACAAAGCAGTGACAAGCTGGTGGGTCTGGCAACAGCTGCTTGGTACTTCTGGCTCTTCTTGTGCAGAAGGCTCTGTCTGCTGCTGAGCAGGTCTTGGGCTGCCTCCTGCTGAAGAAGTGACTGGACTGTGGAGGAGGACAACCACCTCATCTCCTGACAGGATGGCACAGGCCACACGTGTGACACAGATGCTGTCCCCACCCATGTGAGCTCCCTGTGATGGATGCCCACCCCAGAGCTCCAGCTCAGAGCTCTCCCACCATGCTGCCCAAGCTGTAGCACAGGTGTGGATGACCTCAGGGCCAACCCAGCAGGATTCTGCAGGCCACAGGGTCTCAGCTGCTGGCAGGCACACCTGGACAGCCCATGGACACTGCCCAGGGCTGGGGCTACCCCGGCTTTGCAGTGCTGGGCTGGGGCTGCTGTGAAAGCCACTGCTGGGCAGAGGCTGTGGAAAGCCACAGGAGGGGATTCAGGAGCTGCAGTGCTGAAGTTGAAGGTGGTGAAGTTTTGGCAGGGACAGGATAGAGCTGGTGTGGCTGTATCTGATGCTGATCCACGTGCAGCACATCGCTTATACTGGCTGTAAGTATGCTTTGTGCTTGGATTGTCTGGGTTGGAAAGCCACCGAGGGAGCTGCTGTCTCCAAAGAAAATAGGGTGAGAACAGGGTGGAAGAAGGAATCTGGGCAACCAAAAAGCAGAAGGGGCATCTCTGGGAGCATGAAGGGAGAGAGATGATAAGGCTGAAGAGGTGCAGACCAGAATGGGCAGCAAGAATGCCCAATTCACAGACAACATGGCTACAGCCCCCTTCCCTGCCCCATTTCTGCTCTAAGATATGGCTAGAGAGGGTTAGTCCTGCAGAGGTGAGGCCCTGGCTCTAGCCCACCTGCAACTGAACCTCTGCCCTGCCCCATAGGTCCCCAGCAGACTTCCCTGCAGGCAGTCCTCTGGGACCCCAGGGGCTGTTGTGGCCTGACGGGACTGGAGGAAGAGCAGGTCTCCATTTGCCAGCAGCAGGTGGAAGCCATGGAGGCGGTGAAGCCATGGAGGCGGTGAAGTGAGGCGTGGATCTGGCTGTCCTCGAGTGCCAGCGCCAGTTTCACTGGAACTGCTCCACCCTGCAGGGGCTGCAGCTCTTTGGCAAGGCCATCATCCAAGGTCAGTGAGGGCAGGCTTGGCATGGTGTCCCTCCAGTATGCCCACTGTCCCCTCGACACATCGGCCTTTCCTGGGCTAGTGTTGCACTGGACCCATCCCCAGAGTGGCCAGTGTCTTCTTCCACATTAGCATTCTGGAGAAACTTCTTCCCATTTGACCAGATTTGCTTTTTGGTCCCATTGGACCATCCTGGTATCAGCTCTGGTAAGTTTACCAGCAGACTGGTAAATTTCTTCCTCACCCTGCCACAGAGGAGCAGCTGCATGGGGTGAACTTCCTGACATATATTTCTCCCGAGCAGTCTCCATCTGAAGGCACCCTTCCTGCATGCAGTGACAGCCTCTTTTCCCACACTCCGCCCATCAGTGCCTTTGCCCTCCGCAGACTGGTGCTATTGCTTGTCCCACTGCAGGCACACGGGAGTCCCCTTACATCCAGCGCTGCCGGCACTGCTTTTGCTGTAAGCCGTGCCTGCAGCCGGGGGGAGCTGCACAGGGATCACATCATCCCCCATGATGGTGTGGCTGCGACCCCAGGGTCCGAGGAGTCAGGCCTGAAGGTGAAGGAAGAAGGGGGTGGCAGAGGGGAAGGTCCATGGGGGAGACAAGCCAGAAAAGAAACACTTTCATTCTCCACACATCTTTGGGAGATCCTCTCAGGGCTTCTCTTTCCTTGTCACAAGGCCACTTTCCCTCTGCAGGTTTCCAGCTCTGATAACCTGTGTGTATGGGACTGCCTTCTCTCAGGCCTTCGTGGGCAGCCCTGAGAGGAGCCGTGGTGTCTCCTCCAGCCGGGCGCTCAACAATGAGGCAGGGGGGAGGTAAGGGCAGGAGCAAGGGCTGGGAGCCAGCCTGGCTGCAGGGGCTTCTCCCTGGCTCGGCACAGCTCAGTGCAGCCCCCACACCTCAGCAGGCACTTCAGGGCAGCCAGAGGAATCTGCATCCTGCTGCCTTTCTTATCCAAACACTGCGCTGATTACCCTGAGCCGGCTCCTGCCTGTGTGGAGGGGTGTCCCAGCCTTCCCTACTCAATTCTGTGCAGTCTCCTTTTCTGCACAGACACCAGCTATGATTCAGGAAATAATTTACTCTGTTCTGTTCTGAAGGGCTTCCCTGCCCCTCCAGCCTCTCTTCAATAAAGACAGACGTGCAGGGGCCACAGACAGATCTGGTCCCTTGAATGTCCTCCACCTCTGGCCACATCTGGTCGCTTGAACATCCTCCGCTTCTGGCCAGATCTGTTCCCCTTCCCACAGCCCCACAGGCCAGAACAGCTCTCCATCCCTCTCTCTGCCTCAGGGATTTATTTTACAGACCCAAACCATCTTGTTTCCCACAGAGTGCATCTCCTTCTGTTCATACGGGCCTGGATTAAAAATACACTTTTGCCCTTTCCCTTCCCCTTCCCGCCCCTGATCTCCAGCCCCATGGGCAGATTGTTGGGGGAACAGCAGCACACTGGGGGTGTTGGGAACGGTGTCCCTGGTCAGGCTGGCAGCTGCCTCCTGCTGCGCAGGCTCTCTGGGCCCTTCATGTGGCTCTCCTCCACATGAAGGTGAAGTGTAATGCCATGGCGTGTGGGGCTCCTGCCAGGTGCCAGCCTGATGGAAGCTCCTGCCTCCCTTCCGCCACGTGGGCAGCGTCCTCAAGGAAAAGCCTGAGGGGACAGCAGAGGTTTTCCCAAAGCGGGTGGGTTCCCGCCAGCTCCTGGTGCCCGGGAGCTCTCGCTTCAAGCCCTGCACCGTTCACGGCCTGCTCCACCTGCGGGCCAGCCCGGACTTGTGCGAGCGGGACCCGGGGCACGGCACCCTCGGCACCTCGGGCCCACAGTGCGAGGGGACATGGCCGGCCAGGGACGGCGGCGAGCAGGGCCGGCCCGGGCCGAGGTGCGGGAGCGCTGCAGCTGCAGTTCCGCTGCTGCTGCCCCGTCAAGTGCAGGCAGGGCCGGCAGCCCGGGGAAGTGCCCCGGTGAGTCCCTCAGGGTCGATGCCCAGGGCTGCCATCAGCTCCCGTGTGCTCCCCCAACAGCCTCCCGCCAGCCGCCGTGGGCTGGTGTGGTTTGAATTATTTTTCCAGGTGGAGGGTTGGAGGACACAGGTCAAATAAACCCCCCACGAAACTTGGGGGAAAAACCCAGCCGAAGTGGAAAGCAAAGTGCACACAAAAGCTTCTTGCTCACATGCTGGGTTTGGGATCTGGGGACTCCCTGTCTCTGGTCCCTCCCCAGTCTCTGGACATGCCTTTTCCTTTGGCTGCAGAAATGTTTCCAGGAGGAGTTCCAGCAGCTGCCACAGTGAGGCTCCCCTCATTCAGTCTGATCTCAGTGCCAGGGAATGTTATGGGACGAGTTATCCTAAGTGCAATCACGCAGCACAGCCAGGGAATCGGCCCTAGCCTGGATGGGTTCATAAAAGGCAGGTCCTGCTTGGCCAAGCTGGTCTCCTTTTATGACCAGGTGACCTGCCTAGGGATGAGGGAAAGGCTGTGCATGCTATCTTCTACCTGGACTTCAGTAAGCCTTTGGCACCACTTCCCACAGCATTCTCCTGGAGAAGCTGGCAGCCCACAGCCTGAGCAGGTGCATTCTGTGCTGGGCCAAAAACTGGCTGTGTGGCCGGGCCCAGAGAGTGGTGCTGGGTGGATTTACATCCAGCTGATCGCGAGTGGGGTTCCCCATGGCTCCATACTGGGGCCAGTCCTGTGTAAAACCTTTATCAGTGGTCTGGATGAAGGGATTGAGGCTAAGTTCCTGGATGACATCAGGGTGGGAGTGTTGCTGTGCTGAGGGGCAGGAAGGCTCTGCAGAGGATCTGTATAGGCTAGATTGATGGGCTGGGGCCAATAGTGTGAGGTTCAATAAGGCCAAGTTCCAGGTTCTGCTTGTCAGTCAGAACAACCGCAGGCAGCAGCACAGGCTGGGGCAGAGTGGCTGGGAAGCTGCCCAGAGGAAAAGGACCTGGGGGTGCTGGTGACAGCAGCTGTACATGAGCCAGCTGTGCTCAGGTGGCCACAAAGGCCAATGGCACCTGGCCTGGATCAGCCATAGTGTGGCCAGGAGGACCAGGGCAGGGACTGTCCTCTTGTATTCTGCACTGGTGAGGCCACACTTGGAGTGCTGTGTCCAGCTCTGGGCTCTTCACTGCCAGAAAGACACTGAGGTGCTGGAGTGTGTCCAGAGAAGGGCAACAAAGCCTGTGAAGGGTCTGGAATGGCAAAAGAAGCTGGGGTTGTTTAGCCTAGAGAAAAGGAGGCTCAGGGGAGCCCTGATCACCCTCTATAACTCCCTGAAAGGAGGCTGCAGCCAGGTGGGAGTTGGTCTCTTCTCCCAGGAAACCAGCGATAGGACAAGAGGAAATAGCTCCAAGCTGCACCAGGGGAGGTTCAGGCAGATATTAGGAAAAAAATTTCTTCATTGAAAGGGTGGTCAGGCATTGGGACAGGCTCCCCAGGGAAGTGGTGGAATCACCAGCCCTGGAAGTGTTCAAAAAACAAGTGGTTGTGGCACTTTGTGATATGGTTTAGAGGGCATGGTGGTATTTGGTCATAGGCCTTGACTATCTTGAAGGTCTTTACAAACTTTAATCATTTTTGTGGTTGCTTCCTGGTGAGGCTTTGGAACCTCTCTTGCCACAGCTGCACCTCCTTTTCTCCCTCCCTGGCACTCAGCACCCGGTAGGCCATGTTACGGCTGCACTTCACACGAACCACCTGGAGAACCAAAGAGAGCCTGGGTTTGTAGGGCTGCTGCCACTGCCCTTCCTTCCCCAGGGAAAGAGATCTCCATGATGGATGGCACCTGGAGGCTGGGATGATGAGGGCACCAGGGGGAAGGGAGGGGGACCAGCTGAACTGACAGCTGCACTGTGTGTTTGCTAGGATACAGGCCAGTCCTCTGTCCTGCTCTGGTGATTTGGGGTTTTGCTACTGCTTAGCAAATGGAGGAGATCCTGCCCTTCAGAGATATAAAGGGATATCATCTCTCACATCACCCGTGCAAATCCCACCCAGCAATGACACCCCAGTTGTGCTGGGCCACTGTTTGTCTCCCCACCTCCCCCAAGCACACCCCATTGTGTCCTCCTAGAAGGAAAAGCGGTGGGCCAGTGAGGCCAGCAGGGGCTTGGGGCTGGCTGTGGAGGGGCCAGCCATGGAGGAGCAGATTGTGCAAAAGGCAGCATAGCTGCTTCTCACCCTCTCGTTGTAGATGCTGTTCAGGAGGCACTGGTAGCTCTTGAACATGCAGAAGTTGGGGTGCTGAACCCCGCTCGAGTCACAGATCTGGTGACAAGGGAATGGTGGTCAGAGAAAGAAGAGGAGGAGAAGGGATGGGAGCATCCACTGATGGTCACCCACCTTTCCTGAGCTATCCATGTCTGGGAAGGTTTCATACTCTGCCTTCAGCCAGAGGGTCACAGCAGGGTCGTTACAGCCATAGATGGCCATCCGGCTGCACCAGTACTCCATCCTCATCCCTCTCAGAAAGTTCATGTTGTCGTCACTCAGGCTCTGCGAGGATGTGGACTGCAAAGGGTGGGATAAAGTGAGCCATGCTTCTTTCTGCCCCTCCCCAGCTCCCACTGCAGGAAGAGAGCAGCAGGAGGCAGAGCTGGCTCGGTACCTGGGCCTGGATGTAGCTGTGCTGGGCGGAGATCTCGGGGTTGATGTAGGGGGAGAAGGCGCCCGAGTCGCAGGGCACGCGGTTCAGGCTCTCGATGTTCTGGCACTGCTCCCTCTTCAGCGAGCAGAAGGCGCAGTCGGGGCACAGGTCCGTGTGGTGCCGCCCAAGGTTGTCACACACCTGGGGAGTCAGGGGGGAAAAGGACACTGAGACCCTCCCCACAGAGGAGGCTGAGGAGTTCCCATGTTCCTGCCGCCCTGGCCAGCCAGGTCAGCTTCTCTCAGGAGGTGGCCTGCGCACAGTGGGGACCAGAGGTGGACACTGGTGTCTTTACCGAGTCTCCGAACCCAAGGACTCTTTTTTCCATCTCCTTCCAGGCCGTGGTGATCATTGATGAGAGGCAATTTCCCTCCAGCACTGCGTAGCACAGGACCAGCACTGCCTCATCATTCCGCAGGGCTAGAAGGCTGACAGAGAAAGGGAAGGAGGGAGTCATTCCTTGCCACAAACAGCAGAGATGCATCTTCAGTTAGAAACTGAAAACAACCCCAAAACAAAGTAAAAAATCCCGTCCCAAAGAAACCTTGGGCTCTTGGCCAAATTGCACAGAGGAATGGGGCTCTGCAGGGTCTGCATGTGCTTGTGTGACACAGAGGCTGCAGGGGGGTTGCTGTGCATTTGAGGGCATGTGAGAGGCACTGGATGAGGGGCACAGCTCAAAGAGCTTTCCCAGGGCCCCTGCAGCAGCTGCTGCGTAATTTCATCCATCTGAGTGCACAGTGAAGAGATGTTTGTTAGATATCTGCTGAGTGTTGAACGTTGGGCAGCCCCACTTGGGTCTGGGGATGTCACATATTATGCCTCCCTCCCAAGTATTTGACAGAAAGGGGGAAAAACTTGTTAACCATGAATTTGCTGTTCATCCAAACTGACATGGGTAGCTAAAAGTAGAAAATGTAAGGACAATGGGATCAGAGCAATGAGAATATTTGGCATCTCTTAGGAACAATGGAATTTGTAAACATGGTACAGAACTGTTAGCAGACAGGGATGGTTGGTTTCAATCATCATCAATGATGCAGAAGAGGTAAACATGCTCATTAGATATTTGCCTCTTGTGTCTGGAGACAAAGCCAGTGATAAATAAACAAACTTTGATCTGACAGGGAATAAAGAAGAGCAGCAACTGCTTATATTAAAATGCTCTTAAAATGCATGCACGGGCTAACATGTATGGACAAGTTTTCCTGAGAATATTTGAAACTTCATGGAGACCTGCAGATTAGCATTAAAAAAAAATTTAAGAAGAGGTAGAGAACGTGAAGGAAGGTCATGAAGACGAGATTTCCTAAGGCCTGGAAAACTTTCACCTAGAGGTAGAAGGTAGGAAAGCATCCCTCAGTTAAGCAAAGACACCAGTGGGTTCCCACTCAGTCAGCCAGCCCTTCTACCGAGGAGGGCTTCAGCTGGAAAGCTCTCCTTGTCAGCAGGTGGAAGAGTGACTGGAATTTGGGGCAAGATCCATTTAAACCAAATGACTTTTGGTGACTGGAATCTAGAGCGTGATCCATTCAAACCAGAAGCAAACTACATCTTCCTGACACCAAGGGTGTTTAGCATGGGAGCAGCTGATGGGTGCTTCCTCCACAGCTCAGAGACTTCAAAAAGATATCTCAAACTTCTATTGGGAGAGGAGCCTGTGGCTCAACCACATAGCACTGTTGTTTTCTTTGGGGCTCACCAGACATGACTTCATGTCCTGTGCTGAGCAGGGCAATTCCTAGACCTGAATGTTAAAAATGATGAGCTTCCCAGAAAACTGAGTTGTGCCACACTGCCTAAGTTTACCAAGAAATTCTGCTGTGCTCTCTGTCACAGTCTTTTCCGCCTCTATCTCTGCTCTCCATCTCTGCTGTGAGGTTTTCTGGCCTCACAGTTGCAAATTTATGAGCTGATTTACCACCTCTGGGTGAGTATAACAGCACTGCTGCTGGTTCTCTCCTCTCGCTGACATGCTGCTGAGCTGTTTGTGGATGCACAGAGGTTTCACCATGCTTCAGGGAAAGGGATGGCGCTATCTAAAGTGAGTTCCTAATGCAAATCTCTCCCCAGATTAGCACCTCTGCATGTTATTGTCCTAACCACGGCCCTGGAAAAAGCCTAGCGGGTACTGTGAGGCAAAGATCCAAAGGGAACATGGAAAAAACCCAAAGCAGGATTAAGAAGAACCTGTGGGCCGAGATCAGAAGTTGATCCAAGGCAAAAGAGAGAACTTCAGGTAGCAGCTTATCATACTTGAGCATCTCAGGATGTGGAAGGACACGCAGAGCCTGCTTCAGTGGTATCTCTGAGGAGTGCTGGTGAGCAGCACCCGCCTCTCCCGCCGCGTAATGACAAGGATTTGGGCCATTAGCTTTTGGCTGCTGAGCCTGCCTGATACTGGCTGGCTGAGGTGCAGGGAGCACCTGAGGCGAACAGAAAAGGAGATAAGGAGAGAACAGCAGCTTTCCAGCACCTGGTAAATTCTGATTTGGGGGGCTTGCTGCAGGAAACTAAAACCAGCTATGAAAAAGCCACTCTTAACAGCTTCAGAAAGAGAAAAAAGATCTTTGACTGCATGCCAGGCCTGGTTATGGGTGATGATAATTGAAAGAGGTTTTTTTTTTTTTTTTTCCTGGGGATGGTATTTTTAATGAAGGGTCTGGCCTTAAAATGAAAGCCTCTGGGGCTGAAGTAGATAAGCACCACAAGGACTGTTTGGAGGAGTACAGCAGCAGGAGGAGGAGGGGAGTCACCAGGAGTGTGTGTATCTCCCACTGCACACAAGTATCTCAAGGATGGGTGTCAAGAGGATGGTGTCAGACTCTCTTCAGTGGTTCCTGGCCACAGGATGAGAAGTGGCCATAAACTAAAACACAAAGAGTTCCACCTCAGCATCAGGAAGAACTTCTTTAAATTGAGGGTGGCAGAACACTGGAACAGGCTGTCCAGGGAGGTGATGGAGTCTCCCTCTCCAGGCAATCAAAACCCACCTGGACAGGGTCCTGTGTCACCTGCTCCAGGTGACCCTTCCTTGGCAAGGGGTTGGACAGAATGATCTCCAGCCCTAACAGTTCTGGGATGCTGAGAGGGCTCGGAGCAGCCTTGTTGGGAAGCTGGGCTCACGTGAACCACAGGTGAGCATCCACCTGTGAATACCAACAGAATAAGATCTGGATCCAGGACAGCTGTGATGCTGAAAGGGGTGCAGGGGTTGTAGCTGACAAATGACACAACTCTGGGAAGCTCTGGGAAAAAGGGAAAATGCAATTCTTCCTGCAAACAGAAAAGCAGGGAAGGGAGGCTGATGTCTTTCCATGTACCCAAATGCTGAATCCCATCACTGGGTAGTGCATCCAGAGCTGGAACATGGGCCTGTTTCAAAGGGACACTGAAAGCTGCTGCAGAAAATGAGAGTTGCATGGGCTTTACAAGAGAGTTGCAGAGCTCTCTTTAGCTTGTTGCAAGACTGAATCACGGTTTAGAGGTAATTCTGAGGAGAGGAAATACTAGGAAATAAGGCAGAAAGCACAATAAGGACTAAAAATAGCGAATAGGTGCCATAATTTTCATTTCCCCTTCCTGCGCAATGAATGATTCACTGCTACCAGAAAGACCACAGGAAAGTGCTGCAGATTCTTCTTGTGTTGTACCCCTGCCCTGTCCCCCTCTAAAGATCACAGTCAGCCTCATCAGGCACTATGAAACTGCAATAGCTGCCAGAGCAGCTGCCACAAGCCACAGGGGATGGATAAGAAGGATGGATGTCCTGCTTGGCATAAGACCCTTGGGAAGACACGCAGCTCTGGGATCAGTGCTCATCACAGCCCTGCCCACCTTGTGTAAAACCAGACGCTTAATGGCACCTGTGCACAACGACCAGTCCCACCCAGCACTGCTCCCCTTGCTGGAATGGAAGTGCCTCCAGGCATTCTGCCCCTTTTTAGGTCATGCTTTGAAGTCCCAGTGAGAGGAGGCGGGATGCGGCGCGCTGCAAAGCTGACAGGCAGGGTCTATCTCGCCTTTTTATCCTTCCGTGGGGCTTTAAGCCTTGCTTAGCATGATTGATGGGGCTCGGCTGCCAGTCACAGACACACAGTCAGCATTAGTGGCTTTGAGAAGCTCTGCAGCAGAGCAGCGAGTGTCATCTGCCATCACAGCAGTCCCCCAGTAATCCCAACAGAGCTCAGTCACAGCAAGGCTCAGTTCCAGAGGCAGGGAGAACGAAATCCTCAATGAAACACCATTGGCAAAATGGTATGAGAGCACATACACCAGGAAAACTTCTTCCAGGCTGTGAAAGCCTCCTATGATATTAGGAGGGAGGATGACACGTGTTAGAGGCTTGCAAGGAGACAGTTATGGCTTTAACAACACGATGCAGTTCATCTGTACATGCAGAAGTGAATCTCTGGCTGCACTGAGGCAGTGGTGTGCAACCTGCTCAAGAGAAACCACAGATGTGCAATGAGGCACGAAATCTGTGCGCTTACAGGAACATCACTGGCCTGCAAGAGCACGAAACCAAAATGACTTCTCCATGAAAACCACATCTAGACACCTTTTTTTTTTCCTCTTAGTAAGCAAAATAATATTTGAATGTCATTCAAAGCAAATGGTCCTCAGCCACAAGGTACCAAAGGATCAAAAAGTGACTTTGAGTGAAAGCATAACATCCTTTTGCAGGTCTTTTCTCTGTCCCCAGCCCCAGGTACCTGAGGACAGAGGTAAACAGATCCTGGCAGACCAGCTGAGAAGAGCTCAATGTGCTCCATGAGCTCCTCACGCATCTGTAGGCCAGAGGAGCTGAGGAGGGTGTGTGAAAGGGCTGCACATGTGAAAAGCTGGCCTGGGGCAGGGCCCTGTGCTGAACTGCCGTGGTGCTGCCTCCAAAACCAGAATGGGGAACCAGGAACACCATCCTAGGAAGAGCTGGGCACACATCCAGAGTGTGCACAGAATAGGGAACCAGGAGCACCCCAGGCAGAGCTGGGCACACATCCAGAGTGCACAGAATGGGGAACCAGGAGCACCCCAGGAAGAGCTGGGCACACATCCAGAGTGCACAGAATGGGGAACCAGGAGCACCCCAGGAAGAGCTGGGCACACATCCAGAGTGCACAGAGGTGCACGTGCTCCAGGAGAAGGAGTGGCCTGGCACAGCTCCTGGCTGTTTCCTGGCCCAGGGCTGCTGTAACTCCCTTGGGTGAGGACAGAGCACTCCTGGGAGGGCTCCTCAGGCCAGGCTGCTTTGAGAAACATCTGCTTTGCCTTGCACACCAAGAGGCAAGGAGCACAGTGAGACACATCCCAAGGACCTGTGTGTGCAAGGACGCTGTTTCTGCACATCACCCAGACTCCTGGGACACATGTTTGGGGGAGGACGAGTGCAGAGGTGATTGCACAGTGCAGGTGGCCACAATGGGGGGAAACAGGCATGGCACAAAGCCCTGCCTGCAGCTCAGGCCCAGACTAAACTCACTCTGCTCAGGATGCAAGGACAGTGCTATTTTCAGGCACTAACAGTGCTGGATCACCCTCTCCCTGCTCACTTTGTGCTGGAGCGAGGGGTGCCTGGGGGCTCCCCAGGAGCATTCCTGCTCTGGATGGGACAGCTTGCTCCAGAACACTTGCCCACCCTCACCAGCGGCTCCGAGCAGGGACATGGATGCCCTGGGGCTGCTGCCCGGTGTGCAGGAGCAGAGCCCTGCACGGGTGGTGTGAGGTACCCAGAAAGGACAGAGTGCCCCTCACCTGCCTCGGGGGGGAGCTCCCTGCTCTGATGTGTATCCTGGGCCTGAGCTGGTGGAGTTCCAAGAGGAGGCCTTGTTGTCCAAGGAGGCATCCAAGGAGAGGGCCGAATGGATCAGCTGCCAGATGCTTTTTCTCAGGTTTTGTTCGTCGGGGGATTCCGTCCTGGAGGGTGAGGTGGCAGCCCAGAGGTTCGGTGTGTGCACGGTCCTGTTCTTCTGCCAGGGCGTGGGCACCTCTGGCATGGCTGTGGGGGGCTTCATGGGCCACGGTTCCTGAGCTAACAGGGCAGGAGAGAACTTGAGAGGGTGCGCCGCGCTGTCCTGCAGCAGGGGCCAGGACAGCCTGCTCCTGAGCGGGGACACAGGGGGATGGAGCGGCCCGGGGCGGCTTTGGAGGCGGGACAGAGAGGTGCAGAGGTGCAGAGCAGCCGCGGGAGCCCAGCAGGGCAGCGGGGGGCCCCGCACAGCTCGGCAGCCGTACCTGGTGTGACAGGGGAGGCTCTGCTCTCCAGCGAGGGCTGCACCGGGCTGGAGGGCTCAGCCGGGGAGGGGCTGGCGAGAGACTCGCTCGCACATGAGACTCGCTGCGTGCAGGGGAGAGGGGAAACACGACTCTCGCCGGTTATCCTCCCTTCCTCCTCACCCTCCCGTTTGCCAGGAGATGCTCCCCCCAGCCGTGCCACAGCCCGCTCCTCACCTTGATGAAGAACTGCTGTTTGAGGCAGCGGTACTGGGCGAACTGGCAGAAGGTCTGGAACTCCGCCACCTCTGGAAACTGAGAGCAGACTGGCCCTAGAGACAGAGATGTGGGATGGAGGCAGGCCTGGGTGCACCAGGAGATGGAGACCCTCTCATCTGGCAGCTGGTGGGTGCAGGGAAAGGTCCAAGCTGTGTGCCCTGAGGTGGAGATCACAGCCCTGGGCTGTTGGAGCTCCCATTCCAGGCACCACATCCCTTCTCCCTCCAGCCCCCTGAGGGTTCCCTTTGTCCTTCTGCCCTTTTTCACACAGGTATCTTCCCTATGACAGAGACACCAACTTCCTTTTTCCAGCATCTGATGCTTCTGTCATTAGTCCTTGCTGGGTTTGAAAAAGAGAAAAAAGGCAAGTAGTGATATAATAGGTTAAAAAGATGAGCAGACCGGGCCTGGGAGCACCAGAGAATCAGAGAATGGTTTGGTTTGGAGGGGTCCTTATAGACCATCAAGTTCCGAGTTCCCTGCCATGGGCAGGTACCCCTTCCACAGGACCAGGTTGCTCAAAGACCCATCCAGCCTGGTCTTGTTGGGTCAGGGATGGGGCTGTGACAGCTCCTCCAGGCAGATGGCTCCAGAGGAGACAAATTCTTCAGGGCAATATAATTTGACATTGATTCCAGCCTTGCAGGGGATGGAGGAAGGTCCACAGGGCCAGGATGCCTGTGCCTGTACACACATAAACTGCAGTCTTGACCAGCACTGCCAGCACGCTGACTGCAGAGCTGCAGCTCTTGCAGCCATTGCAGGAAAGCCAAGGGTGTGCAGAAGAGCAGGAAACCCTGAAGAATTGGGTGGTTTTGTGCTCCCTCTGCTCTAGGAGTGCATGGCCTGTCTGGCACAGCCAGCCCTGTGAGAGCAGGGGAGTGCTGCTGAGAGGGAGGGCATTAGCAGTGAAATTGCTCCCCTGGTTCTGCTCGTGCACCATCCTTCACCCTGTGCTCCCTTCTTGTGCTCAGCAAACAGCTGCACCATCAAAAGCAGAATTTCAGACACACACCAGGATCCCAGCCCAGAAAAACACCCATCTTGTAGGGAAAACTCCAGAACCCCACCCCATGCCGTGTTCAAAGCCCAGGGTATTGCAGGGAGCACTCCAGCTTGTTTAAAGCACAAGGTGACTGCCTCCCTCAGCAGCACACCTGAACGGGCACAGCCAATGCTCATGGATATCTGGGTGTAGGCAGCACTGCCACAGCCCTGTGAGGACAGCAGAGGCTAAACATGAGAGAATATACACTCTGCCACATCTGTTCCACCTCTCAGCCTGGCTGAAGCGTGCCAAAATAGCCCCCAAACTGGGAAAAAAGGTAACACAAAGGGGAATAAATTCTGCTGGATAGGTGTGTGAGGCTGAGGGATGGGAGAAGAGAAGGTAAAGAGGGCAACCTGCAGAACTGTCCCATCTTCTGGCATTTCCAGATGCTTCTGTTCTGGAGAACTGAGTCTCTGAAGGCAGCAGCAGTGGGAGTGTGGCTGGACATGACAAAGAGCAGTGCTGGGGAATTGGGCACCACGAGGAGAGGAACCAGGGACAGAGCCTGGGTGCACAAAGCACCAGGGCACAGTGGATTGCAGGTGCCCAAAAGTGAGTGAGGAGCACAGGGCCCATCCCTGGGTCTGGTGATGTGGGGTGGGACTCGTTCCCCCAACACAGCTGCAGAAACCAGCAAGAAATAGTTGCCCTCAAGCTGCAGTCCAAATAAGCACAGTTGGCTGATCATTCAGCTCATTGACGTTCACATCTAAATATAAAGACATATTTTTTTATGAGAAAATTGCTCCTATTTTTTTTTTCCTCTGAAGAAAAATACAACAGAAGTAGTCCCAAGTTTTTCAGCTGCACAGATATAATTATACCACTTAAATTCTCTGATGCAGGGGTGCAGGGAAAATATGACTGCAGAGATCTGAAGGGTGCTGTTGCTATGGTGCTTTCTGAACTGGGATGTTTCTTGGCTCCTGAAATGTTAAACACTTAAAAAGGCAGCTTATCATCTCAAGTTTTCTTAAAGACCTACGAGAGCCCACGAGCAAAGATTCTGCATTAACCCTCTGATGAAGCTGGGAGGAGCTGGTAGGAGATGAGGAGCTACACTGAGCTTGAGAAAACTGTGGCCACTTTCTCCTCCTGCCACCCCACCAACAGAGGTGGGCAGAAAGGAAGGGCCACCCAAGTGCCTGTGGCTCCCTTGGCTTTGCATGACCTGTAAAGAGAGGCTGGGACTGCTGTGCTTGCTCAGCTGGGTGAAGAGGAGCACTCCCAGCAGCCCACAAGGGCTTGAAGGAAACCTACAGGAGGACAAACCCTTTTTGGTGGTCCCAGACAACATACGGAGCGGGGGGAGGAACCATGAAATTCCTGCTTAGGAGGTTAGGGCTGGCCTTTGGGAAAAGGTGTTTTTCCTCCAGGAAAGCGGTGCAGCACTGAAAGGGACGCTCAGAGCAGCCACAAACCCCGCTGTGCCCTGGTTCTGGAGCAGTTCTGTTCCAAGCTGCTCTTTGGGCCACAGAGCCCAAACCAGGCCATCCCATTCCCAGTGCCTTGTGGTATTTCGGGGCAGAGGGGCATCCAGGCCGCTCCAGCTGCATCCGTGTGCTCCGGGGCGGGCGCTGCCCTTACCTTTGGGGATCTCTCCGTGGTTCTCGGCGCGGTCCAGGCGCAGGATGCTGGGGCTCAGGCAGCCGTACGCCTGCCGCAGCAGGCAGAACATGTTGGCCTGCCAGGGCGGGTGCAGCTTGGCGAAGAACTTCTCGTACTCCCGGTCCGACAGCGGGCTGCCCGGCACCGCCGGCACCGGCGCTGCCACCGCGCCCGCCGCCAGGGCCAGCACCGTGCCTGCGGGACAAACACACCGGGGTGGGATGGGCTGGGATGGGGTGGGCTGGGATGGGATGGGATGGGCTGTCCTCGATGAGGACAAGGGGGTGGAGGTGAAGGAGCAGCTGGCAGGTTGGCCGGCTCCTGCCCGCTGGCACAGAGTGCTGGGACAAGCACTGCAGATGCTGGCCTGAGGTCTGCCTCCATCAGCCTTGCCTACGGGGTGCTGGGGTAACCGGGCCCCCCAGGGAAAAGGGGGGGGGGGGAAAGAGTAAAAAGGAAGAAAAAAAACCCCAAAAGACTTTAAAAGTCAGATTTTATTGTGGGCTTGGTTTGGACGGGGGGGGGGGATGTGGGGGGAAGTGTTTTTATTTTGGTTTTGTTGTTTCCTTTTTCTGTGTATGTGTGTGTTTGGGGTTTTGTTGTTGTTGTTGTTGTTGTTGTTTGTGGTTGTTTTTTTTTTTTTGGAAGGGGTGTTGATGTGCTTTTCTATTTTTCCCCTGAAAAGCCCCCGCCTGCAGAGGCACCCACAGCGGTGGTGGCTCCCCTGCCCCCTGTAGCGCCACGCTAAGGGCACATCCCTGTGCAGGGGGACATCCCTCCATCTCCTCCCTCCCCTCTTCGCCTCCGGCCGGGCCCCCTCTCCTGCTGCCTCCGCACTGTGCTCTGTCCCCACCCCAGTTCCCTGGAAGAGCCTCCAGGGCGGGCGGAGCTGGGGCGGGCATGGCCTGGGGCCCGGGTGGGGCGGTCCTGTGGGGCAGCAGCACATCGGGGGCTCGGAGGTGGCCCGGCAAGGGCGGTCACTTACTCAGCAGCCAGAGGAGCCACTTGGTGTGTGCCACACGCTTCAGCATCATGGAGCTGCTCGGCGGCCAGGCGGGATCACTCACCCCGCGCAGGGCAGGGCCGGGGGCTCCGAGCGCTCGGGTTCTGCCCTTGGCAACGGTGGAACCATTCCCGAGCCGCGGCGCCGCAATCGGAACCGGACA
The DNA here is from genome assembly GCF_028551555.1 of Melozone crissalis. NCBI lineage: Eukaryota > Metazoa > Chordata > Aves > Passeriformes > Passerellidae > Melozone > Melozone crissalis. The sequence continues at coordinate 13,186,367 of NW_026535786.1, read as the reverse complement.
CCGGACCCGGGCAGCGCCGGGGCTGGGGAGGGGCTGCGGGCAGCAGCCGGGCTCGGGGACACGGCCACTCGCAGGGAGGGGACGCGCCAGGCTCATGGGGACAGGGAGGAGCGGGAGCCAGGCTGGGAGCTTCTCCCTCTGTCTGGGGACACGGCGGCGGCTGGGAACGACCCGCAACAGAGTCTGAGGCCTGGCCAGGCTAAGCTGAGGCTGAGGGTACCCCAAAAGTGGTACCTAAATGGTTCCTGTGGGGCACCTTAAACCCCAGACTGTTTTATGCGGGGGAAAGGAGGCAGCATCTGTTCCGTCTGCAGGGCTTTGGGAAGCACCCCGTGCCTTCCCAGGAGTGTCCCAGCACCAGCTTGTTCAGAGTGTGGTGGGAAGATGGCTTGATCTCTCCCACTTTCTGAACTCCCGGGAGTCAAGGGAGCACCAGCTGGTCTCCCTCGGCACAGGGGCCCTGAGCCCCTCTCTGAGCGCAGCAAAGCCTTCCCAGGAAAAAGCAGGAAGATTGCCGCCGGCAAAAAGGGTTTAGGCACCACCAGAGCCCCAAGGCCTGGCTCTGAGGCAGACCCACATCCCTGCCCGTTTCCGAATGCCGGGACAGCCGGAGCAGGGCACGGACCCCGCATCCCTGGGCTGGCCCCGCGGGATGCGGAGCGGGGGCGCCTCCTGCGCCACGGGGAGAGAGAGAGAGAGAGACACGGCCGCAGCCGCACGGGTGAGCAGCGGGCAGCAAAACGCCGGGCACGGCAGCTCCGGCAAGTGCCGGCGTCAGCAGAAGTCGGGCTGGCACCGCCTGCCACCTCTGTCACCCTGCCACCCCTGCCAGCCGTGTCGCCCTGCCAGCCCCGTCACCCTGCCACCCCTGTCACCCCTGTCAGCGCTGCCACCCCTGTCACCCCTGTCACCCTGCCACCCCGGCTGTGCGGAGCGGCTCCGGCGGGGCCGAGGAGGAGCTGCGGGCAGAGCGGGCAGAGTTTGCAGCCGCGCTGCGGGGCTGGCACACCGCCTGCCCTGCCCTGCGGCCATTCGGGACAGCAGGGTGACAGCTCCCATGGGATGCTCCGGCTGCGGTGCGGGGCTGGCACACCGCCTGCCCTGCCCTGCCCTGTGGCCGTTCGGGACAGCAGGGTGACAGCTCACATCACTTTTATGCAGTCTGGTAAAGAGGCGTGTGCGATCAGCGGGGCCTGGCAGGAGACGAGCTGGGGTTTGCTCTGAGGTGCCTTGTTGGAAAGCAGCGTTTCTGAGAGCCTTGAAGCCTGACCATTTATAAACAGCACTCTGAATTTTGAATGGTTTCGCAGCTCTTTAGAAAAGCAATGATCAGGAGAGTTTTTCCAGCTAGATCTTGCTACCCATATTAAAACAGGCAACGCTGATGGAGATTGCATATTTTTGGCAGTTCCTAGTCTCCCATTACTTAGCTTGAGACATATATTCTTATTAACTGATTTTAGACAATTGCAGGACCTTCAGCTCCCTAGCGCTGTTAATCACCTCCACTTCTCTGCAATGAAACAGCCAAGGCTGAGCTCTGTCACCCTGTTTGAGAAAGAAGTTCAGTGCTGACCTCAGTGACAGATGGAAATGTGGGACTAAGGGAAGCGCACTGATGGGGCATGTCACAGAATCATAGAATCATGGAATGGTGTGGACTGGAAGGGACCTTAAAGATCATCCCATTCCAACCCCCTGCCGTGGGCGTGGACACCTGCCACTAGAACAGGTTGCTCAGGGCTCCATCCAGCCTGGCCATGAACACTGCCAGGGATGGGGCACCCAAAACTTGTCTGGGCAATGCCGCACAGTGTTATTGATGTCTGGCATGTGCTGGTTACAGTGCCTGTGTCCTCATGTGCCAGCAAGAGATTTATTTTCCTGAGAACAGGAAAGACGAACAAATGCAAAAGAAGGGGGACCTGCCAAAGGAGTGTCCCTTGGCTGCTCTCTGGTAGCAGTGCCTGTGGGGAGCTGCTGTTTGTTTGGAAAGGTGGGCACAGATGTGAGGAATGTTGGCTGCCCAGCACTCTTCATGCACTGTGCCACGTCCTGGACTTGGTTCAGGTTGTCAGAATCCTTCAGAAAGCTCCAAGTCCACAAGTGGACTCTGTAGAAGGCAGCGAGCCTCTGGCATGCGCCCAGCATTGCTGGGACGCTGCGGGAGCAGGAGGCACCACTGTGCTGCTGGATGAGGTGTGTGCCAGCTGGCTGTGGGCACCTGCACTTCACATCTTTGCAAAACCAAAGTCATCTCTGGGGGAGGGAGAGGAGGGGAGGAGCAGCAGCACCTTGTACCCGATGCATCAATGCTGCAGGCTGGGGGAAGCCTACTCCCCACCGCTGCATCGAGCAATTACAGCTGTCAGCAATGCGGGGGTGATGCCAATTCCAGCATTTTCTGATTTCCGAGGGCTCACTTGGCACCTTCAGGGCTGTGCCCTCAGTGATGCATTGCAAGCTGTGTGATTTTTGCAGTGGAGAAGATTTGCACCCTTGTTTCCAGGGCTGCCACAAAGCAGAGTTTCCTGCAGTGGTGTTCCTGTGCCAGCTGGGACCCGGCGGGCTGGGGGACACAGATGTCACCCCCAGGCCCACGGAGGGCCTGAGACAGCACAGGGAGCTGGAACAGCGGGACAAGAACCGCTGGAGGGGTGTTTTCCATGTTGTCATCCAGCTGCATGTCAGCCCTGAGCTTTGTAAGAGCCTGTCTGGCTTGTGAGGGACCCTCCTTCAGCAGAGGAGCTCCTCTTGTTGTTGTCTCAAATACTTTGGCTGTTTCTGAGCATTTTCCGTGCTGCATGTTCCACCACAAGCACCAGCAGCACTACAATGACTGAAAACCTCTTGGAAACTCCAGGACCGTGGCTCACGGGCCTTGTGTCAGCACAGTGAGTTAAACTGGGGGTTTGGGGCAGGGAGAGATGTCTGGCCAGCTCAAAACCACACAGAGATGGAGGCCACAAAGATCACCTGTGAGTTCCAGTGGCTTGTCAGCAGCATCCCCAGAAAGCATGTGTCTTAAATAGCTTGAAACGTGAGCAGAGATGATAGAAAAATGCTCCCAAAGGCCGCTGGTTGTGAATGTGTGCTGCTAGAAGCTGACCAGCAGGCTGCTTGGGGAGGAGGCCACGAGCAGCTCTGCTCGTGTGGGTGTTGGGGTGGTCCAGGACAGAGCCCCAAGACATGCCGGGTTGTGCATTCCGTGCAGTGCACCAAAGGAAGGGAGGAAGGTGTGATCCCTCCATTCCCTGAAACACACACCTAAAGGAGCAGGGAGAGAAGGGGACACTCACTCTGTCCACAGGAGAGTCCTGAGGAGCCTCTCAGCAGAGGGGACAGCCCTGCCCAGAGGCCCCAGAGCCATCACAGAGCGGACAAGCAGAGCCTCTTCCTCTTCAGCACAAACTCTTCCAGACACTGCTCCAAGATCCCAGTGCAGGGCACCTTCACCCTGTGGGAAGGGCTGCAGGTACAGCCCATGCAGAGCAGGGCTCAGATGCCCATCTGCACAGACAAAAGCACTTTTGGGAGCGGTCTGATTCAAACCAAAACTCTCTAAATTGCTGACTTTATTCGCAGGTTAAATCATCTTCATTCTGCATTTGTGCTTTATTTCGGTGGGTTTACTGTCATTGGCTGAGAGCTATGAGAATATGTTGATAAATATAGACTTTACATTAAAATTGGCACTCTTTTTAACCTGGTAGATATGTTAATCTATTCCCATTTGTACAAGCACCGCACAGTTATAACGTGCATTAATTCAAATACTTAATTTACATTTTATTTTGTTAGGAAATAGTGAATGAAGCATTTTTTACTTGACATTTAGAAAATGGAATATTTAATTGATTGCAAAAACAGCATTTAAAAATGGTTTCTTGAATTATTAATACAAACTAAAATGGAGTAGATACATAAAAGCCTGCTTGAACAAACTGCTGTAGCCTTTTAAGGCAGGTTTGTTTCATGCAAGAACAACCTGATCCAACCACAATCTCATCCCTAATGTGAGCAGGGGCTTGGAGTACAAAGCTCCAGAGAGGCTTCTTCCCTCCTCAGTCTTTCTGTGGTGAGTAAATGGGTTCTTCCAGCGACTGCATCATTCAGGCTTTCAGAACGAGGAAATGCCAAGGTCTCACACTTCTTTTCCTTGCCTGTTGTAATGTAAAAAATAATCCCTTTGCTACTCCCAGATGGGGTTTCAGTTTTGAGTGAGTTGTTTCTTCAGTGGCAGCAACCCAGCCCACTGAAACTAAATGGCACACCTGCAAAAACAGACCGAAGGGGACACCTTGCTGAACGTTTCTGTCACACCAAGATGTAGGAGCTCAGTGTTTGTCACAGCTTTGCCTGCCCTTAAGCCTTGGGCACAAATGTGTTTTTCTAAAACTAACACTCCTAGTTTCTTTTATGTATTCAGGAAAATAAACATAAATTAGCATACATTAATCAAGATGTTTGACTATTTTTATAAATGAAATTCATTTTATTAGATAAAAACAGCTTTATTTCTACTGATACTGTAACTAATAGGAAGCAGAGTTGGAGAAACTTCCTTCAGTTGTCTTTGGAAAGAAAGGTAGGACATTTCATTTCCTGCTTTTAGTCTTTAACTCTTTCAGTGCTGCAGTCTCCCTTGCCTACAGCCAGATCTTTAGAGCAGATGTTGCCACTGAGGCTCTCAATGCCTTCACACTGGCAGGGAGGAAGTAGAGCTGTGGTTGATTATAAGAAGCAGAACAGCTCAGAAATTTTCAAACTAGGCATGTCTGGGGGAAGGTGGGCTTATTTTCAGTCTGTAAGAGCAAGCTGTCTCTTGGGAATGGCTTCCACTGCCAGCTTGAGACCTCTGGGCTGATTTGGGCAACATTTGAGTTGCATATATGTGATGGTGAGACAGTGTCCCCCACACAGTCTGGGCGGTGGTTGGGTGAGTAATACCTCAAGAGTGCTTGAAGAAGGGCTGGGTGTTGCTGAGCTGGGGCTGAGTTTATCCACAAGCAGGAGAGGAAGGTGGCCCTGCTGGTGGGAGGTGACAGTCGTGGCTGGGATGGCACCTGTGCCATGGCCATGGTGGTGGCAGAGCCTGAGGGATGGGAATCTGAGGAGCACGTCTGCTCCTTGGAAAGGGGAATACTTTGCTGAACATCCTCGTCAGCACATTTGCCCAGCTACTCAGGAAAGATGCCCACAGATGGGGCAATCAAACTGGGCAAGATAAATTGGTCCTTTGTGTGCAGGACCAATTATTATTAATAAATGGGCTTAACAAGGCTGCAAAATTCTTCTCTCTTGTCACGCTCCGTGGCTCCAGCCTCCTGAAACTCAGACTTGACTCCACTCATCAACTAGGATATTTCCAATCACTCTAAAAGGGCAATTTCTCCAGCACCATTTTAGAAAGTGTTTATGTTGCACTGACAGCTGTTCCAGGAAATCTGCAAGCTAGCCAGTTCTGTAACAGAGTTCATGATTACTTTAACTGAGTATATCCCTTCTTTAAGCACTTCAATTCTTGGAGAAAGTAAACTTCTCAGATCCCATTACCACTACAGTGATCCAGGTAAATATTAACAAGGATCTTTAAAAAAAAAAACAAGTAATTTTTGACAGATTTTTTTGGCTACTTCCTGTCAATCTGATTTTATTTTGTTGACCTGGATTTCTTGCTTGTTTTAGAGAGAAGCAATTTACTTCCCTGCTGTTCCAGTATTTCACATCTGGACTGCTGTGGCAGCCTTCTTGACATCATTAAGGACCAAAAAAGGGCTGGCTCTTTTCCAGCCTCATAGGTTTTCCTCAGCAGTCCAGAGTCTGACAGAGATCAACCCACAGATGCCTCCAGGTGGCTTTCACAGGATGACAAACATCATTTATTGAGGACTGATGATCAAAAAAATCTTTGCCCCAAGAGGTGCCATTTAAAACCCTTCTTTACTGTTTGCCTAGGAAGTACACCATCTCCATATGACACCAGCACCAACACAGAATAAATATTTACAGAACACTTCCCCTCCTCTCATTACAAACAATTCTGCTATCTCCAGTCAGTAATGGACAAGTGCCATGTTCAATTATATCAAAAACAAAAGGCATTCTAAAAAAAGCTGCTCATGTTTCCAGCCTTGTCACTTACAGGCTTTGTTCCCACTGGCTTCAGTTTTGTACTTTGTATTTTCCAGCTTCTGCTGGTTCTTTCCCTCCTCTGGTGATTAAATATCTCACAGCTATTGCCCTTATTCCCTCTCTTCCAAGGTTAGCTTTTAATGTGCTTTCATTTGCATTTATACTTGCAAGCCACTGAAAAATGCCCAGGTTTTATCCAAATTTTGGTCTAAGTTGTCTCATTGTGCAAGTCAGAGCATTCCCTCCGTGGCAGCAGAAGTCCCTGGAATGCTCCTGGCTGCTGGCTGGTGCTTCAAACACCTCTCTGGCCCACAGCTCCTAGAGAGCTTCCTGCTAATGCTGGCCATTAAATCCTGTGTCCCATCCATCCAAACCAAGCTGCTGGGAGCAGTTTCCATCCTTCATCACCCCTGCCCCCTGCCCAAAGCCCATTCTCCAGTTCAGGGCACATCCACCATTTCTTCTGTCAGTGGAGCACCAGGGGATGTCTGAGTAACCCCCAGCTGGAGAGATGAGCTCTCCTGGCACAGCCTGCTCACCCACTGGGTCATGGCAGAGTCTCCCTGTCACTAAACCACACCAGAGACACAGCCAGCACCTTCCAGGATTTGCTTCTCCTCTCTTTAAGAAAGGAAGCCCCTGGAAGTGATGCAATACGGTCTGGGGACTGAGATTCAGACTGTGGCAGGGCTACCACAAACCAGATGAGCCGCAGCCTGGGGAAGAACTTATCCTTTTTACTGTGCAGAATGGACAGAAAAACAGAATGAACATCCCTTCTCGAGGCAAAGGCAAAGACTGACTCAGTGCTAACTCACTTGAACAGAAAACAACGCCAGCTTCTGAGCTGAGGGTTCCTGACCCTTCTGCCAGGGTCCCCGTGCAATGGCAAGGTGGGAGCAGCACTGATCTGAGCTCACACTCTCCTCTGAACCCGAGCAGAGCTTTGGCTTCATAACTAAACCAGCAAAATCCTCCATGGATCCTCATACAAGTAATTTGGGTGAGGAAAACATTCCAGGTGAAAGGCTTAAACCTTCCTGGTGAGCAGACCACAGGGAGGAAGAAGACTTGGTTTGTCAGTCTCCAGCTGTGCCAATGGAATCCATAAAGAGGAGCTCCAGGATGGGCCATCTCCTCACAGTTATCTGCAGACACTGCAGATCTTCAGGAATTGGTTTGGAACTCTATTATGTTATGTTAGTAACAGCAGCCAGAGTTTCTGACAAGGTGACTGTGACCTTCTGGGAAGCAAGCTACCAGTGTGTCTGGAAAACCCATCCACCTTCTTGGAGGCACGTGGTTTGTCCTGATGGCTTCTCAGCTGTGCTGCCCAACAGACAGTGAGGGCTGGCCTTTGCCACCTCCACTCCTCCTCATTTAAGAGAAGGCAACTGATGAAGTAAATGATCAAACAATAGTGGGAATAAATGTTCACCCTGCAGGGGCAGGTATTTTTCACAGCCACCAGAAAGCTCAGTAGCTTTGTGCAAGTACATCAGGTACATTTTCAAGCCTGACTTATGCAGAATGTCACCTTTCAGTGACAGGACTGCTACATGAAAAAGCTGTACCCCATGCACCATTTACAATAAATGCAGAGCTAAGAAAGAAAAACGAGAGAGCGATTGCTGCAGTTTATTTTGGAGGTGACATCAAGGTGACAAAGAGAGCATTGGTTTCAATGAATTTTATTTCATTCTGTATTATACAAGTGGGATCTGAATCCCAAACTTCCCACCATCAATGCCATGGAGAAGCACCATTACACAAGAGGAAGGCAGAATTTTGAGGCCGGAAGACAGACTGGACCAAGCTGTTTCTCCCCACGTGGTCAGAAATTCTTCCTCCTTCACACAGAGTGCTTCCCAGACCAGCAGGTTTACCCCAGGAATAAGAGAGACAAAGCTAGCTCTAAACATCCCTCTGCCTCCTCCTCTCCCCAACAAAAGAGGCTGCCCAATGCCAGCAGTGGAATGGTTAAAGACAGGGAGCACATCAGGTTTTCAGTCTCTCAACCAGCCCACTAGATTAAGAAGTAGCCTGGTTACTCCCTCTCTCCTGAAAAAGATCCAGGAAAATGAATGACCTAAAATGCTGAACTTACCTCCTTTCCTTCCCCCATCCCATAGCCTTGTTCTCTAAGCAGAGAACAGGCAATGAACTCTGAGGAGGCTGAAGGAAAGCCAAGGAAAATCAGGGGCTACCTGAATCCCTGGGAATCTGGTGGCTACCCTGGTGCCCTCATTCATTCCCTTTGAGGTTCAGAGACCTGTTTGGAATAGTACACAGAGAGGGCCTCCCTTAAGGACTCAGAAGCAACCAGGGATACAGAACACACAGGAAGCACCGTCAGGGTACACACCATTCCAGGGACGGCCCAAACCACAAACAGGGCAAGACTTCCCTTCAGCCAAGGCCCCAAGGGCTGGGGGAACTGGACGAGGCCCTGGCAGGGGGAAGAGAGCTCCTGCAGCAGTACTGAGGTCTCCTGTGAATTTACTTCTTCTTCCTCTCCTGGGAACAGCGAGGGCAGAACCTGTTAGAAAAGGAAGAACAAAGCCAACATTTAGGGCATGACATGAGCCTCAAGTGCATGGTCCTTTTCCAAGGTCCCTGACAAAGCCTTAATTCAAATTTTCCTTTTAATGGTATCTTCTAAGTGTGTATATATAGTACTTTTTCCCCTGCCACCAAGGACCTCCCCTTTCCAAAGGTCAAATGGGCCCCCCAGGTTGCTTCACTCACCATTTTCCTCTTGGTTTTGTTGTCAGACCCACACAGGCAAAATGAAACCATTCAATGGAACACTGTTGGGACGAAGAGCAGCCAGTTAAAGAGCAGTTTCCTTTTGAAATTGTTGCTTTTGGGCTACCAGAGTTTCCCAGCATTTAATCACAAACTCCAAAATCCTTGGCAGTGATCAAGGATTGAATGTTCACACCCAACCTACACACTGTTAGCAAGGAGAACTCCCCTTCTCCCTTGATAAGTTTAGGGACAAGAAAACATTTTAAGGAAAACCCTGCAGAGAGAGGCACTTCAGAGGTCCTTGCCAGCCATACCTCTGCCCATCCCAACTCCTGAGGAAAGCCCTCTCCTTGTCACTGCTTGCTGTCCCTGGGCCCACCCAAGCAGGACAGGACTTTCCATGCAGGACTCATCTCCCCTCCATTCCCTCCACTTCCACCATGTGCAGGCTCTTACATCTGGGTTGTCACAGCCAATCATCTCCCCATAGGAGACCTGGTGGCAGAGGCAGTAGGTGGGCTCATTGGGGTCCACAGGCATATCCAGTACATCCGAGGGGTGCACATTCCCAAAGGTGACAGAAGGCATCCCGTACTCTGTGCTACTGCAGGACAGGAATAAAGTAAGTCAGCAAAGTACCTGGCTTTGAGCACCTCTGTGTGTCCCCAGACAGTGCCCTTGCTGGCCAGAGACAGACACCTCTCTTAGTTAAGTACCCACACCCAAGGGGATCTGCTTTCCCCTCCAACCCACACCCCACTGAGAACAGGGGAATAAACAAGTTTCCTTCCTCTTGCCTCCCAAGAAGGGACAGAGGACACACAGTTCCAGTCTGGGGACACCAGGAAAGCCTGGCTAGGCCTGCCTTGGTCTGATTTCCAGTGCTGCTTCTCATTCCCTCAAGTCCCTTCAACACTTACGTGCGGACGAGCTTCAGTTTCTTTTGGGCAGTTTTTGGTGCTTCCTCATCAGAGTTTTTCCCTTTGGAGCGAGCACGGGCAGCTTTTTTCTCTTTCTGGGCTCGGCCCTCTGGTAAGAAGAGAAGAAGGTGTTGCATCTGTCACCCCACCAAAAGAGACACCTGACAGTGACAACCCCTGCAGCACTAAAACACACTCCTGCTTTGGAATGCACACTGGCTTTGGGCCGTGCACCCCATCTCGATTTATCCAGCAGCCTTGAACGAGCTCACACAAGAAGAGCCCAGTGCCATCTCTTTACCTGTCCTTCAGCCTCCAGCACAACAGCCTTTGATCTGCACCACTCCAGTGCCTGCCTTCATCCCCAGCACTTCCACAGTCACCTGGCTGCCTCCTGAGTCAATGTGCAGCCCAGTGTGGTACTCACTCTTCTTGCCCTTGCTGGAAGAACTGTCATAGTCACTCGACTCTATCTGCTTCTCCTTCAGGTCCGCTTCAAAGCGAGCGAGGTCTGTGTCCAGCCGCCGGATGTGCTTGTCCACCTGCAAGGACACCAGGGGCAGGGGTTACCACAGGACAGGGCCCAGGGAGGCAGAGGGAGGACAAACAGGGGACAAAGGGGCAGGGGGCTGGCACTAAAGAGCTGAGGAGCAAGAGTGGGCATGGCCTAAGAATGAGAGCTCAGGGCCTGGCGAGATGGGCGGCTTTAGTTCGGGCGTTCACAGGATAAGCACGAGGCACTTCCCTTCATACCATCTCGTAGGTCTGCATTGCCAGCTGAACCTTGTCGTCCCCAAATTCCTTGCACTTCCCATAGGCCTCCTGGATCTGCTTGAGAAGCCCCAGTTTTTCCTCTGAAGACAAAGTCCGTGCATTGCTGATATACTCCGTGGCCAACTTATCGATCTCTGACTTGAGGTCTGAAAGAAGGGAGCATTAAATACACAAACACCTCACACACCAGAGTGCCCTCCATCAGGAGAGACTCAGTGACTGCAGCAGCTCCAGGCCTCCTCCCCTGCCTGGAGATCCCCATGACAAAGGCAAAGCAAAGCAAAGCTGCTCAAGCTACCTACTCCTTGTCTTGGCAACAAAACCGTCCCCGATCCTCACCTTCTGTCCTCTGATCCAGATCCCGCATGAGCTGGAAGTTTCTCTGTAATTCAAAGGGCAGGTTCTCAATACCTGCAGAGAAAGGACAATACATGGAGAAATCAGATCCTTGTTCCTTGCCAAGGCAGGAACAAAGCTAACCAATAACACACACACACATACCCCTGGTGCACATCAGCTTCCATTGTTGCTGGCCCCAAAGGAGACAGACTATAAAAGTGTGATACATTTAATGCAGAAGCCTCCTTCTAGAATACATATTAGTTAGCAGAAAACTGCTGCCCTGCAGAGAGGGCCACACTAAGAAAGCAGAAACCCAAAATCTGTAATGAGTGTCAGTCTTTATAACACAACATCTCCATCCGTAAATGAAGAAACCACCACAACAGCTGGCAAATAAAGCTATTTAGTTATTTCTCACAAGGATGTAAAAATTAAGTTGATCAAATGCTAATTCACTGAAAAGTGAGTCTGTTTAATGCATTCATTTAACATACAGGGGACAGCAGACACTTTGGGCAGAGCAAAGATCAAGTCTGAGATGGGATGGGGAACAGTCTTAACCCCTTCTGACTTGTAACTTGTGGTGCCGTCTGCACTGTCATCTCAGAGTGGTGTGTCCAACACCTGGAAGGATGCCACACATTGTGAATAATAAACGTTTGTAGGGCTCTGAATGAGCAATGTGAAGTTGATAGTCAATTAATTTTCAATGCACTGTGCTACTCACCCCCCAGGCATCACCAGATGCTCAACTGGCAAAGCTGGTAAAAACAATTCTCATTTTTCCATGCCTGTCTAGTCAAAATGAGATCTAGTGTCACTGCATTAACCGGAAGTCTAAGCCTGATTACTGTCACCTTTATACCTAATGAAAATAATAGATCTCTCCTGAAGGTTTTAAAAAGAAGGTGTTGGGGAAAGCTCTTCACAAACACAGCAGAAGCACGTCTGAGCTTCCTCAACTCACTCTGCAGCTCACATGGAGTGCAGCTGGAAGTGTTGCCATCACCAAAGCTGTCCAACACATCAGTCCAGGCATCAATCTCCATTTTCTCTGCACATATTTCTACATCAATTAATGCCTTTCCACTTCCCTGAAGAGCAATCAGTTGACAGGGAAGGTTCTGTGTGCAAGAGGAAGGTTTTAACAAGTTTTAACAAGTGCTACATAACAGGATGTGAAATTAATTCCTATAAGAGGTAAAACTAACTGTGGGCCTTGCTGAGCACAAATGTTGTTCCTTTTACTTAGACTTCTGCCCATGCAGCATAATCAGAAGTTACATGCACAACACTTAGGAGCAATCCAGCTGCTGATTTAACAGATTTCTGTTGCCATTTCTGATTTAGTTACCTGAGAAATGCTCAGGTAGTAGGTGTCCTTGAGTACCCAGATCCATAATCCGCAGCACATACACATCACCCCGCTGCATTCAAGGACAGTTAGCAGTGCAAATTCAAATTCTGAAAAATTACTGAGCAGCAAAATGAAGTCTGTAGGTACATCCTGAATTTGATACTTCCAGGTTTGTTCAGCATGACAGACCTCACACAAGGTTTAAGCAGCTGACTACCAGATTACATCCCTACGGTTCCAAAAAGCATCTCAGAACACGACGGGGACACAATGCTGAAAATTATTATTGCTTATAGAGGGAGCTTGTGGCAGGGATGAAATTCAGCTTGGGAATCTAGAGACCATGCCTTTTTCCCTCCTGCAATCCCCAGCCTCATCAACTCTAAACCTTTCAATTTATACAGCAAATGAAACATGGGTCATACTGCAGCACGCTGCTTTCATTCCTCTCCAAAGCACCCGCTGCAGAAGACAAGACAGGTATCCTCCAGAGGAAAACAGAAGCTCTTCCTGCACTGCACACAATATGTCAAATTTATATTGAGTTTATTAATCCTGGAAGATCACAGCTTCTAAATTCTGGACTTTGTGGTTTTTAGAAAAGATTAATGTAATTTCTTTTTCTCTTCTGAAAAGGACAGATGGTAAAAGCACAAATTCCACCAGGTACTGTCAGCTTTCCCTCAGCAGGGATAGAAACCTTTAGATAGAGCAAGCTCCTGAGCCAGCACAAAAACCAGTAGGATGCTGCTGTGCGGGCAGAACAGACCCACATGAGGTTAGGGTCACACTGCAGTGACATTCTTGCACCTGGAGAAACCCAAGCAGGAGTTTCATTCTGCTACACAACCTGAAAGGAACTGTGCTCTAGTTTTTACTGCCATCACTGTAAAAATCTGCCACCAATCTGGTGCCAGCACATGCCCTCATCTGGACAACATCTGTCTGTCTGTCTGTCTTTTGCCTCTACTTGTCTGTTCAGCCTGTGCCCCCACCCTTGAAAGCCCCTCTCTCCCCAGAGCCTGATCCCCTCAGTGCCAGCCCTCAGCCAGGCCAGTGGCCCCTTTCCTGCCTCCTTTCCTGCCTCCGGGTGTGCAGAGCCCCTGCTCCTGGGGGCCCTGGCACTGTGGGGAGGGCTGTCACCTGGCTCTGGCACTGTGGGGAGGGCTGTCACCAGGCCCTGGCACTGTGGGGAGGGCTGTCACCTGGCTCTGGCACTGTGGGGAGGGCTGTCACCAGGCCCTGGCACTGTGGGGAGGGCTGTCACCTGGCTCTGGCACTGTGGGGAGGGCTGTCACCAGGCCCTGGCACTGTGGGGAGGGCTGTCACCTGGCTCTGGCACTGTGGGGAGGGCTGTCACCCAGCTCTGGCACTGTGGGGAGGGCTGTCACTAGGCCCTGGCACTGTGGGGAGGGCTGTCACCCGGGTCTGGCACTGTGGGGAGGGCTGTCACCCAGCTCTGGCACTGTGGGGAGGGCTGTCACCAGGCCCTGGCACTGTGGGAAGGGCTGTCACCCGGGTCTGGCACTGTGGGGAGGGCTGTCACCAGGCCCTGGCACTGTGGGGAGGGCTGTCACCCGGCTCTGGCACTGTGGGGAGGGCTGTCACCAGGCCCTGGCACTGTGGGGAGGGCTGTCACCTGGCCCTGGCACTGTGGGGAGGGCTGTCACCCGGCTCTGGCACTGTGGGGAGGGCTGTCCCCTGGCTCTGGCACTGTGGGGAGGGCTGTCACCCAGCTCTGGCAGTGTGGGGAGGGCTGTCACCCAGCTCTGGCAGTGTGGGGAGGGCTGTCCCCTGGCTCTGGCTCTGGCTGAGCAAATGCTCAGCTCAGGCACCACGGGTGGATCATTTATGCACATCTGAGCCATGAGCTTCCAGAGGCTCATTAGCTGGGCAGGCTTCCACTGGGGCTGACGAGACAAACCCCTGCCATTTGAATTCCTTCCCTGCTAAAACCAGCAAAATGATTTCCTAAAACCACAGCAAAACATTGCACTCTGCAAATCTATTCTTGGACAAATGTTCTGCCACTGCTTCGTCAATAAATGGAGAAAATGAAACAAGTGACAGTACAGTGACTTTATAATCAGAACTGCTACAAAGACACTTTATCTGTTCAACTGAACGTGGAGGGAAGCTGAGCAGACCATTACAAATTATGATCCAGAGAGAGTCTGGCAATAACAAAAAGCATAACAAGATAAAGCTGCAGATAAGCAAGTTATAACTGAGCAACAAACTATTTGTATGGTACATAACTTAATCTAGCTGTGGGGATGTTTTCTACTATCTGCAGCTTAACTCCAAAGCTCTTGCATAGCCTTAAACAGAAGTGACTCTCTGCATCACAGAATTTATCACAGGGGACAGAACACTTGCTGAAATTGCTTGACCTGTGCTGTGCTGGCTACAAGACATTATCACTCTCTAAGTGCCATTAAAAAAAAAAAAAATTAGATTTGAGCCTCCATTTCCTCATTCCTACCACCACACTTTCCCTCACTATTTCTAAAAAACTATTCATGCTATTTATGTAATTTCATTTCCTCCTGCTTTTCTCCTTTTTTTCCTCTCAAATGATTTTGCTTTCGTCTTAGTAAGATTCACCTAAAATCATCATGACTACATACTATCTATCATAAAATACCCACGTAATTCTCAGATTATGAAACTGATAATTGTAAAGAAAGAACACCCTAGAGACATCTTTGATCACTAGAGAAGAGTGATGATATGCAACAACAGACAGAAAAATAAGGAAAAGTGAGGCCCTCTTTCCACACAAATAGCACAGCAGGAGGAGAGGAGCAGGAGGATGGTGAAAATGCACAGGGAATGAAGTGCTGGCAAGGCCAGCAGCTTGGGCTGGCAGCAATGCAGCTGTGCCACAGAATCACAGAATGGGTAAGGCTGGAAGGACCACAGCGATCATCTGGCCCCACCTCCCTGCTCAAGCAGGGTCACCCAGAGCACAGGATTGTCCCCAGACAGTCCTGGATATGTCCAGAGAGGGAGACACCACAGCCTTAGTGGGGGAAATCTCTCCTTGGTCACCCACACAATTCTTCCTCATGTTCAGCTGGAGCTCCCTGTGCATCAGTTCCTGCCCACTGCCCCGTGTCCCAGTGCCTGGCACCACGGAGAAGAGCCTGGATCCACCCTCGACACCTCCCTGCAGGTGTTTACAGACACTGATGAGCCCCCTCAGACATTCTGCTAAAGGCCAAACAGGCCCAGCTCCCTCAGCCTTCCCACACAAGAGAGATGCCCAGTCTCCAATCACCCTCATTCCCTCTGCTGCACAGGCCCAGGAGCCCCATGTCTCTGTGTAATGAGGAGCCCAGGAGTGCACACTGCACTCAGAGCAGCCTCTCCAGGGCTGAGAGGATGGGCAGGATTCCTGCCTCGACCTGCTGGCAAGGCTTCTCCCAATGGGCTCACTGCACAGATCCATTCAGAAGCCTGCTGCAGCCCTACTGATTCCTCTCATGGCCTGATCATCCTGAAAATCACTGGTGCAGCCCTCTCCTGCTGAATGCATCTTTTTCATCCCTTCCTTTTCTTACCTTGTTTCCATTTCTGATCACAAGCTGAAGTCTCTCTACCTACCTTCATCTTTTCTCTCCTCACATGTTATCCCTTCACTAAGCCCATTCTTCTTTCATCTCTTTTACTCTCCTCTTTCCTTGTCATTCTTTCCCCTGTTCATTCTTCCACAGGCATCCATGACCATGCTCTCTTCTCCCTTTTGAACCACGCACTCTCTCTCCAAAAGTCAGAATCCAACACCACTTTTTTCCCTCTTCAATAATGATTTTATTTACTTCTTTTTAAAAACAAACGTGGGCTGTCAGGTGCGGGCTGATATTTAAACTTCAGCTCCTCAACTCAGATGTTAACTGTGACACACAAATGCAGAGAGCAAGCCTACACAGCCTGATAACTTCAACTGTGCTTCAGTCCTCTGCAGCACGCCTGTGCTGTGCCAAGCAATGGATCTGTGCTGCCCAAAGTCCCAAAAACAGACCAATAGCACTGAGGACCATCCAAACACACAGTACCTTTCCCAAGACACCTATTCACCCACCATGTTTAGATGCATGTTTAAATTTTATTAAAAAATGGGAAAAGACATTTTGAAACATAACCACAGTTGCTTTATTGAACAGCTTAGATTTCAGCAAACACTTCAGACACCACATTGCTGAAGGCAATTTAAAAAATTCCTGCTTGTGCCAGGGACTGCCACAATGAGAGGGTAAGTTCTTTGCCCCCAGGACTGCAAACTGGCTGGGATCTTGTTGGGGAAGCACACTGGACTTTTTGGTACTCCATGATTCTCACAATTTTGCAGCACTTGAAGTACACTGCAGGACAAGTGGCTTGCAGCAATCTTCAGGAGCTTCCTTGCTCCCTCATTAGGGGGCAGGGTGTCTTTTGTATCCCTCCTTTCAGAGTGTGTCACCCTTTTTAACTATTGCTGCTACTCTCTCCTGCGCTCTCAAGTAATCAGTCACCTTCCTACACAGGTATTTACTGAAACTTTTACATGAGCACCTTTATTGAAATTTGTCTTTGAGCACAATTTCCCTCTGTTCAGAGATGGTCCAGCCCTGCTGCAATAAAAACTCCTAACCTGCACCATTATCCTCACAACACCCTGGGAAGGGATAACCCCACCTACAGTTTTCCAGAGAGGGTGCTTAGGTGGATGGCAGACTGATTTACCACCCAGGAGTTCTGTGGCCACAGCACATATCCCAAGCTTTGGGCAATGCACTGCACACCAGCCCACCCCAGCACATCTGCCTCAGACACTGCCCAGAGAAAGCAGCGACAGCCAGGCACAGAAACCCAACACTCCCCCCAAGTGTGGGGCTGTTTCTTAGGAAGGGAGGGCTCTTTTGGTTGTCTTGTTACAGCAGCTCAATGCTACAGCATCCACAGACGAGACAGCAGGGAATGTTGTTAAGAGTCAGGAAAGGGATCTTTCTTATCAAGGATCAACCTTGAATTTGGAAAGCTTGGAGGGCTTGAAAGACTGACACAATGAATGAGGCTGGCAACACTCCTGGCATTTGCAGCCTGCCACAGCCCTCCAAAGGCAGGGACAACCACCAAAGAGCCCACAGGGCTGTTTGCCAAAACAATGACATCACATTTGCAGTTGGGTAAGTGAAGAACTACAGAGAAAACACAGCAGGCTTTGCCATGTAAAGCTATCTTGTATCAGCTCCAATAAAAATATCAGCCAACAACAAAACCAATTCTAGATGAATTGGTCATTAAATGTATCAGCTCAGCGTGGGCTGTGCCCGTAGCTTTCACACAGAAACAAATGATGCCTATGAATCACCAAATTCCCTCCCCTGCATGAAACCTTTTGTAATTTTCCATAGATCATGTGTGGTGCATCACAGGTGTAACCAATCCAAAGTCTCTGAAAGGTGAAAGGCATCTTTGACTGCACTAGAACAGTGACAAGCAGAGAAATGATTTATTTAGAGCCTTGCATTTCTGCAGATTGGTGTGAGGAGCTGCAGAGGCAGGGCCAGGGGTATGGCTGCATGCTACCCTGGGGAGGGGACAGGAGTAAGGAAGGCAGGGAATGCAAGAGATAAAGGAACTGCTGGGAAACTGGAACACAGCCAGGTCTGGGAAGGAAACAAGGGCTTGCCTACAGCAATCTCCAACATCACACCCAAGCCCTCTGAGAGCCTCAAGATGACAACACTCATCACACCCTCATTTGATGAATGTGTACAGAAGAAAATCCAGACAGATGGGGCCATTCCAAAAGAAAAATCCTATTTTACTAGGTGAGCTAGTGTTATCAAGGAACATTGATAGGACATTCCCATGCTAGTTGTAGGAGAAAGAAGACTTCCATGTGCTGCTTCCATTGCTGTGTGCTGATGCTGGCTGAAGCTTTCCAGCAGTGACAGCCCCTGAGTGGGTGCAGCTCTGTGTGCCTACTGACAAGTGCCAACAGAGGGGCAAAGGGAGCTCAGTGCCTCCCTAACCAGGGGGAAATGGGGGAAAGCCCAAGGCATACTGACTGCACTGCACCCTGTCACCTTCCCAGCTGAGGTCTCCTCACCTCATCTCAGCATCTCCACCACCTCCACAGCAGTACTTCTAACCTCCTTCGAGGGCCAACACCGAGCCAAACACAGGAACTCCAACTCAAGCAAGCACAAATTATTCTCACAAATCTTTATGTACATTCCACCTTTTAATCACAAAACACTGTTCTCTTCCTTCTTCCATTCCTTTGTGCATCTCCAACTCCTTTGCACCCATAGGTTTTCCCTTACTAAAGCTGCACTGTGTTACTGCTTGAGGGAAAGCACTTTTTTATCTTGCTTTCTCCCCTCTGCTTCTGGATTTTTAGAAACCAGAAGGAGAACAATATTTGAAGACATGGAAATCTGTTTATGTTGAAATTCAGCCACTGGAGAGAAACACTCAGGAAGAAAAGTGGAACAAGACACATTCCTCTTCTCCCATTCCCTGAATCCTTTGGCTCAGTAAGTAGGATGAAGGAGTGAAGGTGAGCAGAGTGGACAAGACATGGAGTTCCTCTGTCAGGATGCTCAGCACAGAAGGAAGGTGTGCATTTTTCTGCTGCAAAAGCATCTGCCAAGAGCACAACACATTTCAGACAGATTTGCTTTGTAATTAACAGCTTAAAGCCAAGGAAAGGGCATGCCTAATCCTAGGCCTAAACCCAGTTTCAAATTACAGCAAGACTTGAAAGCTGCTGAAATACCTGACCTAAGAAACCTAAGAAGCTTCTAGACACTTTTTACTAAGAGAACTCTTCTTAACTTGGCTATTCCACCAAAAAAAAAAAAAAAAAAAAAAAAGGAAAAGAACTTCAGATGTCTAAAGTAGAGGGCTGAAAATATATGAACTGACAGCATGACAGCATACAGTTTTTAATTACCTATTCACATGATGTTTCATGCAAGGTGTTTCTCATTCCCAGTGACTGAGCACTGATTCAAAGTTTTATATTATTCTCTTTGCTCAACACAGGGTCACAAGCTCAGACCCAGAGCTCAATCTGAAAACTGACTTTGTAGCCAGCTTTTCAAGGTGTTCACTGCTGTGACAATGAAGTGTTTTCACAATGCTGCAGTGGAGTGGCCCATTGTCCTCACCAACAGCAGGAAGGCCATCAGATTTACTGGGGCCAAGAGATTAAAGCCAAAAGGCCAGCTAATTACAAACTCTCCTCTTGAAGTGTGCAAAAATGCTTCATTGCACGACTTTTCAGAATTATCTGTTCAAAGCACACTCCAGCTGCAGCTCTGAGCATTCTGCACATCTGCTCCCCTGACTAAAAATTTCCACTCATAATCTGAGGGAAGCACAATCCAAGCAAGGAAAACCTGTACAAAGTGGGACTCACAACATAAAAATCCCCACCAAACTCACTTTGGCAGAGTGATATTCACTTGCTTCAAACAGGAGGCACCTTTATTCTTCCTACAATTTTCACTTAATTCCTTACACACCTTCCTTTATTCAAAGATATGAAGAGGTCCTACAAATAACTGCCCTCTTTCATCACACATTCCTCACTCACTCCCTGAGCAGATCCAGACAGAAAACCACAGGAAAGAGAAGCTCTGTGGGAAGAAAAAAGATATTCAACTGAAAACTGTGTCTGCAAGAGCATTATGCTAGTAAAAGAATCCTGTTCCAAGACACAGATGTAAATTAAGAACTAGATACTTTAATTCAGAACTAGACACTTTTTATAAGAGATACTCCAAAGTTCTGGACTGTTTATTTCTATCAAATTTCAGGAATTTTTAGGATATTAGTGAACTGCTTTAAAACAGAACTGAATGTTTTTGAAACACTGAAATAATGTGGGGGGAAAAAGTGGAGCAGCAAGTAAGAAACTGAATGCTGTCAATCAGTGAGCATCAAGAGGAAGACTCGTGTCTAGAACACTGGATGCATTTCCACAGAGTCAGGAGCTCAGGCAGAAGCCAGGAGAGGAGAGCAGGCTTAGGAAAGAGCAATATGGATAATCAGAAATGAATGCCATTACCTATCAGCAGCCTAACCTACTGAAGATGTGATGGGTGCTCTTTGATGCCAAGTGTCACAACACATTCATGCTTTCCTGAAAGAAATCCAGAATCAGCCCAGCAAGTGTCTCATGAGTGGATAATAGCAGCAAGTAATGCTGCACCACACAAACCTGAAACAGGCTGCAGAGATCTAAGGGTAAGCAAAAAAGGCTAAACCATCACAGGAATTGATGTTTTGTTCTTCCTAAAATCTGTGTAAGCAGATGGTTTAAGGACTTTTAGATTGTGCACATCACTTTCATAATTTGTTAAGCAAGACACCTCAACCACAACAGTGACTCTCCTGCATTAATATCCACCTTCACCAGGGTGAGAATCTCTAACCCAGTCTCAGGATCCAAACCTCAGCTGAGAGAGAGGACTTTGGCATTTCCTCTGCATGCCTGTGCAGGAGAGGAAGAGTTCCCAGGCTGGCTGATTTTAGCTGACTGTGATGACGTGATCCCGAGGTGTTTGACTCTGGCAGGAGCACTCTCCAGCCACCAACCTTCCCTCTCTGCAGCTGTGCACCTGCAGCACCCCTGCCCACTGAGGGCAGCATCCTGAGTGCAGATCCCAGGCTCTTGCTCCTTTAGCTCTGCCCTGCAGCTCTTACCCAAACACAGCCCTGCCCTCCCAGCAGGAAAACCCTGCATCCCCCTCCTGTGCACTTATTCCTTGTCCATCTGCTTCTTCTCCTCCTTCCCAGCCCTTTTCCTCCCAGCTGAGGAGCCTCAGTCAGCTGCAGCCTTCTGCAACGCAGTGAGAACTGCACAAGAACACAAATCTGCTCCTCTCCAACCTGCCTCCTCATTCCACTCCTCTCCCTGGCTTTGGCCTCCTTCCTTGCACCTCAGAGATCCTTGCCTGTCCAACTGCAGCTTCTTTTCAGCCTCCACTGAAATTTAGTCTGGTTCTTGAACATTCTCAGAGACATTTCCTTTCCTAAAGACAAAAGGAGCACTGAAGATGCAAGGAACGAGACACTCTGTGTCCATACCAGCACCTCATCTTTTCTGTGCTGGAAGAAACGCGGTGTAGCAGGAAATGTGAAGAGCCAAACTCCATTATTTCCCATGCATATGCAAGCAGACAGTGAGAGATGTCACTGGCTGGGTGCAGTGAAGCACAAGACACATCACCACAGCTTTAAAGACACCATCCCGTGAACATCCTCCCCTGTCTCCAGTGCCAGCACCAGACCAGCAGGAAACCATGAGAACGGCATTCCTCAAAGAACAGGTTATTCAATCTGAACTCATTAGCCCACTCATTGAGAAACAACTCCTCCGATGGATCTGCTCGGCTATTTTAAGCACGCGTGGGTAAAGCATGCACTGAAAGTCTCATCCCCCAAGGGCAGAGTTTGAAGTTTTAAGCACCTTAAGGCAGGACGGTAAAATAGGAGGTACCATAGGAGGGCTCTGATAACGTTGCCAACTCCATTGGCATTTACAGAGCTCCTGTTCGGCCAGAAAAGTGGGGCTGCATTTGGAAACTGACAGCGTAGAAAACCACCATAACTACCGCCCCACGGATCCCAAAGTTATCTGTGCTCGATGTCTATCCCGGGAAATCACCGACAGCCAAGCTCCCGCTCCCGAGGGGCGCCTGGAGCTGCACCGGGCTCCTCTCTCACGGGCCAAAGCAGCCGCGGGGCCGCGCTGTCAGGGCTCCCGCAGCCGAGCCTTGCCCCACGGACGGGGCCTCTCCGCACGGCCCGGGCACCGGGCAGCGCCCGAGAGGCGGGGAGAACCCGCGGGCGCCCTGGGCAGCGCTCGGCCCCCGCGGGGCCCCGCCCCTCGGCCCGTCCGTGCCCCCCGGGCCGGCTCAGCCGCGGCCTCGGCCCCGCCCCGGCGGCTCTTACTGTCCAGGTAGTGCTCCAGGTACATCCCCGCCGCCATCTTGCGCCCCACACACCGCCGCTTCCGGCGGCGAGCGGACGCGCGCGGGGCCCGGAAGCGGCGCTGCCCGGCTGCGAAGCCGCTTCCGCCCGCCTGCCCCGGCGCTTCCGCCCCGCTCCCGCCGCCATTTCGGGCTGCGCGGGGCTGCCCCGGGCGGTCCCCCCGGGGGGCGGAGGGGGTGACCGGGGCACCGCTCCTACGGGGAAAGGCTGAGGGAGCTGGGCCTCTTCAGCCCGAGAGGCTCAGACGACTGAGAGGGGACCCCATCCACGTCTCTCAGTATCTGAAAGGAGCGTGTGAGACTCCTCGGTGGTGCCAAGCACTAGGGCAGAAACTGATGCACCGCAAGTTCCACCGGAACGTGAGGAGGAACTTCTTCACCGCGGGTGACTGAGCACTGGGACAGGCTGCCCAGAGGTGGTGCAGTCTCCCTCAGCGGAGAACCCTCTGGAGGCAATCCTGTGCCGTGTGCTGTGGGAGGAACGAGCCTGCTCGAGCGGGGAGGTTGGAGCAGTGACACCCTGGGGTCCCTTTCTGGGGTCCCTTTCTGGGGTCCCTTCCAGCCCGGCCCATCCTGGGATCAGGCCGAGGAAGTGCTGCTGCCTCGTCACCGTGGTTTTCCATTCACTTCGAATCCGCCAGTGCGGGGCAGCTGCTGCTGTCACGAGTGGAGATGGATGGAGGGTCTCTGCTGTGCGGGACTGGGACAACCTAACACTTGTGACAGACTAACAAAGGCAATTAAGCTAAACGTGTGACCGTGCTCTCTTTCTCTTCATCACGCCAGAACCACTCTTGTGACCATACACAGGAGCCACTTGTAGAGCCCCTCCCCAGCCGTCCTTTGCTACACGCACGGTGTGGTGCTGTGAAGTCACGTGTGATTATGGAGGAACTGAGACAAAATTATCTAACTTCTGTTGATCCTTATGTTCCAAGATACGCAGGATTGTTTTTTTCAAGAGGTCAGCGCTCATTTAGCGTCCTATACAGTTTAGGGGGAACTGGGTTTGGCTAATACTCCATTTCATCCACCTTTCTTCTGCCTACCCATCTACACTATCCTGTTTTTTTCTTGACAGTCTGTGCAATGACAGCCATCGCTCAGGACTGAATGCTCCCAGATTCTGGCCCCAGGGAGAAGTGATTAGATTTATTTTTCTCTCTTTTCCTCACAAAGATCTTCCAAGACACCATGCCTCTATCTATATGGATATAGTAGGATTAAGTCTTTGAGCAGCCTGCACTGCAAGACTGAGGAGCTGTTACATAAAGGAACTGCAGCTGTTTGAACTCTGAACCATCTTGCTGTTAAACTACTGGGTTAATTCAGAGAGCCTCTCTGTTCTGATGATGGAGTTTTCCATTCCTCTTCCTACAGTCATTTAAGTTATTTATGACATATTTTTAATTATTCAAAACACATTTCTTAGTCTTTTCAGTTCCCATGTGGAGCAGCTGGCTTCAGTTAGCTGAACATTATTGTTAAGCCTCTTTAAAGTACTTCAAAATTCTCATATAAATTGCCTTATACTCTTAATTAAGGGGAAGGATGTGGCTGTTACATAAAAAAAAAAAAAAAAAAAAAAAAAAAAAAAAAAAAAAAAAAAATCTGCTCCCTATACCATGTCACAGTCCTAAATCAGAATCTCCCAAACACATCTGCTTGGGGCTACCAAGTTGAATGGAGCTGATGTTAAAAATTACATATTCTTAGACATCACTAGTTTGTTTAGGAGACCACCTGGGAACCCCATCCTATCCTCCAAGCCAAGGCTAGGAGGATGCCAGAAAGACAATTTCCCTCTGGACTTCTTGCCACTGCAGATACAAAAGATAGGGCAAAGAGGCACTTGCCTAAAATCTAATTGGCAAATCTCAGTAAAGTGTACAAATGTGTCTCTAACTGCAGGAACTGCCACTGTGAATTTGCAAAATAAAGGGGAGAGGCAGTTTTGTGTGCCTGTGTGGTCTCACAGCAGTAGAAACTCTACCATTCCAGCAAAAACTAGTTCCTGAGCTCTGGGTGCCAGAAAGCTTGTTTTGCTTTCTTTACAAAGCCAAAGAAAGGGTTTGCATCGCTCAGGGCTCCAGAGGCAGCCTCACCCACAGAGGAAGTGTCAGCAGGGCAGTCATTTGTCGAGGAGGAATATTTTTCAAACACTATACCCGCTGCAGTCGGAGCACGGGTGCAGATGGCTGTCCAGGAAGGTGCTTTCCCAGCTGAAACAAGCTCTGGAGACCAGCACCATTGATGTCTAACCCTCACCCAGCCTCACACGCTAACCCCTGTGGTTATGACACTCCCCCCTCAGCCCAGGCTGCTGCTACAGCTCCCTCCTGCAGTTATTCCTGTAGGTAGCTCCTGGTCCCACACACGACCTGTAGGATGAGCGGTGCTGCCCAGGCCTCGGCACGTCCCACAGGGAAGCTGCACGGCCTATGGAAGCAGTCTGCAGGAGTGGTTCTCAACCTTTATTGATCTACAGATGCCTGTGTGTTTTCCCTTGGAAATGTAAACATCTGCAAACCAAATTCAAGCCTCCAGATTTTAGTTACCTTATAGACTCCTTAAATGTTGTCCAAGGACTGTGAGGTGAAGGCCAGTGCTTGGGAGGGATCCTCATGCAGAACCCAGCAGGACAGCTGTAACTTCCAACCCGTGTTCAGTTACCTTTTTGCTGTTGAGGTACCTTCAGCTCTTCTCACTCTTTAATATTCTCAGTTCAGAGGCCCCTGAACTTTCAATTTCCTGTCTTCAGGAAGCACGAGAGGTACCCACACTTTGTTCTCACAAAGGGCAAAAGATTGGTGTGCAGCACTTGGCCCCGAGGGGGTTAATTAGCTTTACAAATGAAAGAGGATGCCAAAGGCCACAAATTATAACTGTGTCCATGTTTCAGAAACATACCCTACTTCAGCAGCAAAACTAGGCGTAGACTCTAGTTCTTTGGTGTCACGATTTCTTTTCTTGCAGTTTTTTTTCCATTCATTACACAGACACTACATGAAATCGAAATGTTTGTTGGACCAAGTTACTACATCTCTCTAGTACTTTGGTGTTCTACTATACAGAAACAAGAAACCATGCACACAAATTTAATCTGTTGTACCTGAAAGGACGATTGAACAGGTACCTATCTTGTAGTTAAGGAAGTGTACAGAGCAATTTCATTCTATGTTCTGAAACTGCACTAGTAAACTTGGGCAGCTTTCAGGTACATTACCTGCAAAATATCAGAAGAAAATCCTAAACATGATATATATCCTTTAGTTGATATAAAGATGATAAAATAATCAATAAAAATATAGAAGACAGACAGAATCTCATAATTATATTCTATATTAGGAAGAAAGTTGGATGATGTAGACACATCCATGAGGTAATGAAATATTACCTATTGCCAATGAGATTTTGGAAGATGTTTAGTTCTACCCATTAAATAAAACATCCTAGAAGTTGCATAGCTAGAAACTGACAATCAGTAATTTGAAAAGAATTATCTGGTAAGCAGATGGAAGCAATGGGCTTTCTTTTCCAAACAACTTTGAAGTTCTGAATGTGTTCCAGACCAGCCAATACTTTTGCTTAAAAAGTATTTGCAAAGCAAGTGGGCTCATCCAGGTTGCTGTAAGGCAGTTAACCTAACACTGATGTGGCAAAATCACAGTGGCATTGACTGACAGAGGCTGCACTCAGCTAAGGAAAGAAACACACTGCTGTTTGTTTTCATTTGAAGGAAAAGACCTAATTAGAAGAACTGGCTATCTTTGTATGGCAGTCCAAGCTTGGTGGCTGAAGATAGCCATCTAGGCCTAATGCAGCAAGACTTTAACTGAACACCACACAGCCAGGTCGCTGAAAGGGAAAAGAAAGGCAACAGATAAGAACTACATGATGGAGCCAAGCCTTACTGTGAGACACCTCAGCCAGCTCAATTTGATTCAGCTGTTTGGAAAGATGAATACAGTGACTTGATGATGGTCTGTAATTCATTACACAAGAAGAAAGACTTCTTATAGCAGAAGACTTTAATGTACTCAACAAAGGCATAGCAAGACCCTATGGATTAAAATAAAAAAAAAGTAGTAATATAGAGTGGCAGTTTCAATGGCAGTGATAACTAACAAAAGAACTATAATAAGGGACATGGTTGATTAACCATAAGGCTTTAAATTATAAAAGTCTTAAATCTTTCTTGAAGATTTAACTGAATTATAGACCAGCAATACTATCATTAGTCACGGCTGAGATTCTGTTACTGTTTGTGGGTGACTTTTCTAAATGATTCCAGCCTACATGATGTTTCCTTTTAAAGCAATGATAATTTGTAAAATCCAACTAAGAACAGAAAATCAGCTTGGAAAAGGACAAGAAGAAAAAGTGCTATTGCCTTTCAGCAAAGATAGAAGATGCAACCTAATACAGAACTCCAGAGTCATTGTCAAGTCTCAAGTCTTCTTGGGTACAAACATCCAGAAACAAATGGACTGGCAGCACAATGAAAATGCAGGGTCAAACAATTCATGGAGCTGAAGAAGGACCATGGGATCTTGTTAAGACAATATTCCACTCTTGTGAGTGGGAGATAAATAATTGAACTGTTGTTGGCATGAGTGCACAAAGCTGCAGACTGCAGAACCTCAGACTTCATCTCAAGAGGGAAGAATTTTGCACAAGTTGATACATTTTGTGTCTCACAGGTAGCTACTGCACTTTTTAAACCATCTGGAGCACTTTGAATATGTTAAACAACCATGGGAATCCAAAGAGGAAGACCTAATCCAAACTCAAGTAAGTGACAGAGATAATGAGGGTAAGGTATCTTCAATTATTTCCACATCAGCAACAGGACTGGGTAAACAGAGAAATTCTCATTGATAAGGGAAAAAAGGAGGCCCAGAATAAAGTGGCATTTCTGAAGCTCAATGGGAAAGTCCCTTGGTAAGAAATAATTAGTTTCTTCCTGGGCAACAGTAAAAGCTACAGGCTCAGCAGCAAACTGCACAAACACGAACAGTAACACCTTTGAAATGACTGGTAACAGGAATTGTACAGCCCCAAATACAAATGGATGCCCATGCTAGGTATCAGATTCCAAGAAGGGAAAGGGTAGCAGACATCAGAAAACAACACCTCAAACCAGGGACCAGGAAAGGCAGTTTCAAGCACCTTTAACATATAAAATGAAAAATCATTGCAAAGAATTTTAACTTGTGAGCCATTCCCTGGGGAATTCAACCAGTCAGCAAAGGTATTACTCTGACTTTTAAAGCCTTCCCAGCTTAATTCAAGACACTGCACCCAAACCATTTTTGAGACTTCAAGATGATGCATTCAAGAGAGAACACCTAGAGTGCAGCTGGCAGTTTCGTCCTGTCCATGTGGAACACAGACAGGCAGAGGAGAGCCACAAGTAGAAATAAACCTGTGCTGGGTCTGATAACTTCCAAGGGGAACAAAACTATCAACAGAGCTCTCCATGGGAAAAAAAGAAAGAAAGCAGAGGAATATGAATTAAACTCTCCTGTAAGAAGAAACATAACAGATGGAAAAGGTGTAGGCCAGACAGCAACTAACATAAATTAGAGACAATAAAAATAGAGAAAATTCTTAAGAAAAGCTTTGTGACTAGAAAAACTGGTGGTAAAAGGAAATGAATATTTTGCTCTTTCATTCCTTTCAATCACAAAATAAAGAAAGAAATCTTACTAATAGTACTGATCTATGCTAGATAAAAATGGTGAAAATGCTACTGACATAGGACAGGAGAAACCAGTCAATAAATACTTCAAATTCCATCTAAAGAAAGGAATATAATGTAGGAGTCATATGAAAATAGCAACTGCAATCTAGTACCATAGTATCAAAGTAGGAGATGAGACAACACCTACAATGTATTATTTTGAAATCAACCAAGAAACAGGAGGCCTGAAAGAGTTTAGTAACTAGCTCTCTAGCCCAGGGATTCTGATCTTTAAATTAAACTTGAAATATTAAACAAATACCTTAAGACACTAATGACAGTACTCCCAAAAGGCAAATGAAAGGACTCAATGACAAAATTATGGAAAAACTGTAGAGATGAAGAATTAGGGAACGAAAAAATAAAACCTATAACACAAAGGTTTTACAAAATACAGATTTTGTAGTTAAAAAAAAAAAAAAAAGAAAAAACCCAAACCCTAATTTCATTCTTAGATGACATCATTATACATTTGGTTTAACAAAGGGGACTGCATAGGTGCGACATACTTAAATTTTTATAAGGCATTGACCTAGCACCATAAGTCAGAAAGATAAACTGTACATAATCAAATACTAAGAGGATTAAGAAATGCTCAGCCTGCAAGTCTCAAAAAAAAGCTACTGAGAAGTTGCACTCAATGCTTTTCAAGTTAGCAAGATGCAATATTGCATTTCAACCTGGATCTGAAAGTAAAAATAAGAACTGGTACAGTCTGGGGGTGACAGAGCAGTGAAAGCTGTGAGTAACCTGGCCCATCAGCCAGCCAGGCCCGTTCACACAGGCTGGACTCGGACACGGCCCCACGTGAAGCACCCAGGAAACAAAACCCAGAGCATTCCTGCAGAGAAGGGAAAACACTGTCAAGGAAAGTCAAGACTTTGGATGAGCAGCCTTGACCAGACAAGCAGTCACTGTGAGCTCCTCTATCCTGCTGTGAGAAGAGGGAAAACACAGTCCTCTACAGACTTAAGGCAAAGAGCCAGGGGGACCTCATCCATGGCACTGGGGCTTCAACACTCAATTACAAAATGAATTTGTTCATAAGATAATGAAAAATTTGACAAGATGTAGAAAGAAAAGATAAGAATAATTCATGGACTGGAAGAAATCCCTTACACTGGAAGATTTACAGAGTTCTGTTTACCTTGTGAAAAAGTGGATTGAGAAGAGACATTAGAGTGTTTAAATGCAAGTGTGCGGGGGGAAAGTCCCATTCAGGCTCTCTGAATCAGAGAGATGAATGTTTCCAGAACTAGGAACCAGAAGCCAAAGCAAGGAGAAATCTGGCTTAAATATTTAAACAGTGAAAGCATGAAGCCCTTGCAGCAGGCTACCAATGGATTTTGTGTCCCAGTGCCTCAAAATCAAGCCAATGCATTTTGTCAACACAGTTCGAATACTCATCAGTTCTTGGCTACTCTCAGTACAGATTAAATGGATTGAAATGTCACCTGTGAAATGCAGGAGTCAAACCAGACAGATCCTTCTAGCCTAGCCTATGCACCTACCAAGCACTCCACCTGTTTGCAGCCAACCCTGGTGACTAAAGCAGAGAAAAGGTTTCTGCCACAGGCTCCCCGGGTGCAGAGCTCCTCGCTGTCCTCGTGCAAAGCGCAAAGTGCCAAAGGCAGGGATGTGCTCCCTCGTGCCTGCCCACGCGGCCCCTCCAGAGCCAGGGCAGCCAGAGGCTCCTGCAGGGCTCGGCTGCAGGGGGAAGGAACACACGTCACAGGGGGAGGCTGCTCGCAGCAGCACCTTCAAGCAGCCTTTTACACCAATTTATTTCTATACAGGGTGGTTAAAAAAAATAAAATAGAAGCCCCTATTGGTTGTTCATACAGAAGTCTGGGATTCTATAGGCTTTGGGTGGGTGACTGATTTTAAAACCCAACAACACATGCTTTTTCCCTTGCCTTCTCATTCTCTTCCAAGTCAGCCTCCATGATCCAAAGAAACTAATAAGTAACACACAAGACTAGCAGTCATGTGGACCAATTAAAAAAAAAAAAAAAAAGAGGAAGGAGAATTGAAGACGAAGAGAAAGGGAAAAACAAACGAAGATTGAAAATAAAAATTCGCCAGGATAATGCGTTTTATAAACACAGAGATAGAAACAGTTACAGCAAGGACAGAGCGGGCCAGGGGTGGGAATAGATATTTATATATATATATATATATAAATTCAAGGGGCCTTCAGTTTATTCTTGTTGGCTCCCCCTTCTCATTAGATTGGTCTCTCTGTGGGGATCTTCATCCCCTTCTCTCCACTGTCCACCTTTTGGGGATTCTCTCCCATGACCAGGGTCCAGAAGAGGCCACCACTGCCATGTGAGTCCAGCCCGTCTTGGCAAGAGGGAGCCTGGGAGAGCACTCTGGCAAGAGATGAGCAGGAGAAGCTAGCTTTCCCTGCTTCCTGCCAGCCCCTTGAAAAGACTGGTCTATTCCTCCTCCTCCTCCTCCTCTTTCCCTTTGGGAAACTGGGGGCAGGACAGGTATGTGAGTGTCAGAACTGCTGTCATTCCGCCTTTCAGGAAAGGGAGTAGAGAGAAGGGTGATGATTATTTTGGCAGTCTCTTACCCTCCCTCCAGTTGCTTTTTGGTTTGTTGTTGATGCCTGTAGGCTTTTCTGAGGAGGGGAAAAGCAGGAGGGAGAGGAGGAGGAGTACAAGCTGCTAGGATATCATCCACAACAGGCAGGAAGGGCAATGAGCAGGAACCCACATTCCTATGGGGCCATTGTGCTGCTCAGACAGCTGTGAGAGAGAGGCAGCAGCCAGTTCAGACAGACTCCTCTCTACTGCTCTCCACTAGGGGAGGAGAAAGAATGCAATACTCCACAGCCCTTAGGCAGTGTAGGCACCTGTCCATCCCAGAGAACATGCCTCACCTCTCCCCCCTCCACTGGTCTCACCTTCCACTCGGGAGAAGGTTTCTCCCATCCAGTCCTTGGGGCAGGACGAGCGACCCCTCCTCCCTTTCACAAGCAGGAGGGACAGGAATGGATATTTCTCTCTTAGACACTCAAGGCAATCCTCAAAGAACCCCATCCAGCTGTGAACCCTGCCACATTCTTCTGTGGCCTGCTAAAAACACGTGTCCAAGCCCCCGCATATACAAGGGCCGTCTCTCCATCCCATCCACCACGCGTGTCACAACACGCAACCCCGCTTCGGACGCATCCTACAGTGAGAGAGAAGGCAAAACAGGGGCCTTTCTTTGGGTTTCAAAGGAGGGGCTCTTGCATGAGGAAGTGATCCCAGCACAGGAAAGGGGCTCTTGCACAAGGAAGCATCCTCCTACCAGGCAGGCTGTTGCACAGAAGGAGCACCCCCTTGAGACAGGCTGTTGTGCAAGGGGCTGCCATGAACAGGGTTACACAGCCAGGAGAGGCTGCTGCAGGAGGAGAGGCCGGAAACTGTTGCACGAGGAGGGCCGCTGCACAAGCGGTGCCCCTGGCACAGGCTATGCACAAGAGGCGTTCTGCTCCCTGGGTTGAGGTCTCTCTAGGAGCTGGAGAGGTGCTCCACTTGGATGGCGCTGGTGCTGACAGTGAGGCAGATGTCCTTGTGATGCTCTGAAGTCTTGTAAGGAGTCAGGTCAAAGGAGCACTGGGGGGGAGGGTTGGGTTGGTTAGTGTCTCCAGAAGGGCCCCCTGCTGCCCCCCCGCCCTGCGGCTGGAAGTGCTGCTGCTGCTGCGAGGCCTGGGCTTGTGCCTGAACCACCTGCTGCTGTGGGTCAGGGATGTTGTGTTTCCGCATGTGCTTCATCAGGTACGTCTCCTGCAACGGGAAAGAGTGCGTCAGAGAGAGGAGGGAACGATGCTCACAAGAGCCAAAGCCAATAGGGAGGGACACGGCAACTCGGGGACCGCTCCCATTGGATCTACAGGAGCTGCTCCCTGGGAAGCCGAGCACTTCCGTGCACTCACCGAGGTGTAGGCCCGGCTGCAGATGGAGCAGGTGTAGACCTTGGCGTGTTTCACCGTGTGCGTGGCCAGGTGCACCTCCAGCGAGGCAGCATCCGTGTACGCACGGTGGCAGTTGTGGCACTTGAAAGGTTTGTCTTTGTTGTGCTGCCGTCTGTGGGACTGGCGGGTGGCAGCAGCAGGCAGGAAAGAGAAAGCAAGCGTGAGGAAGGAAGCAAGTATTAGTACTGGAGATGGCTTCACCTCAAACACCCCCTTACAGCCAGGCCACAAGCTCCTGGCTGCTCAGGAAGGTAAACCTGGCTCCTAGCATAGGGACAGAACTTCTCCCTCCAGCCCACCACACCCCACACATGCCCTTCCCTCTCATGCATATTAGGCATTTGAAGAGCAGAGACTCTTAATGCTCCACAACCCCCATCTTCCCAGTTTCCATGCAACTCTCAGTCTTTTCCTGGTCTCTCCTTTTCTGTCCCTCTATCTGCTCCCTGCATTTATTACCTTCAGGGCAGGATTTGCTTTAACTGCTTGCAGGTGTTTACAGCTCTTTGCTCTTTGGCACACTCTACAGTCCCCCTCCTCCAGGGTACTGCAACAGGACACACCACCTCTGCTTCCTATATCCCCACCCTTATGCCCTCCATTTCATTGTAAAACAAACAAAAAACCCACCCAGATACCCAGACTTTATTGGGTGTAACATTTCAAAAAAGTCTCGCCCCAGCTAAGTTAGAAAACTGCAAAACAGATGGGAGGAACTTCACTTAAGTCTCACCACTTTCGAGTCAAGTCAATTTTACAGGATGTGACCATTTATGCTACTTTTGGCCACTACTGCTACAAGTCAGGAATCTCTTCCCTGCCCAGGGCTTCAATAGCTTTCTGCATTCTTTTACTCTCCTCCCAGCTGCCCCACTTCCTCCACCTCCTCTACCACTGGAACCCGTGGTAACCCCTGCCAAGGAGCAGGACACACCCAGCCCCTTACCTGCAAGTTGGAAAGCTGGGTGAAAGCCTTTTCACACCCAGGGTGAGCACATTTGTAGGGTCGGTCCCCGGTGTGGATACTGTTGAGGAGGAAGAGCACAAATGGGAGGCAGTGAGCAGGCAGACAGGGCAGACTGCCAGGGCCTGCTGCTGTGTGAAGGGGATGATGTTGCCTCCAGATGCTGTTCTAGCTGGACAAAGAGAGCTCTGCACAGCTCCCATGTCCAGTTAGAAGCTGAAGACAGGCAGTCAAGCAGATTTCAGAGTCACAAGGATTGGGGAGCAAGAGCTTAGGAACACCTGGACAGCTCAGCATGTGAGCTACCTAAAAATGTATTGGGAAGGGGTCTGGAGGTCCAGGCTCCCTGCTCCAAACTCAGGAGTCCTAAATGACCAAAAGAAATCTGTTCTGTTGCTTCAACAGTATCAAGAAAACAGCTCTGTTCCCTCCAGGACAGACAAACCAACACTTTTCCTTTTAAGTAACAGGCTGAGTTTACCTACAGTGTTAACCTGTCCCTGTCCCCCTGCAATGCCAGGAGCAGCTTCCACACACTCAGTCCAACCCCCGTGGTGCCAGGCCGGGATCCCCTACAGCCAATGCCTCTCTCTCTATCGCTCTCTCTCTGTGCCGCCCGCGGTGCAAGACCAAGGATCCCCAGGGACAGCACGTGCCCACCTCAGCCCTGCCGTGGTCAGTGTCTCCTGCGCAGCCTCCACTCCGTCCACTCAGGTGGCTCACCTCCTTCTGGGGTGCAGCCGGCCGCATTCCCCGCCCGCCCCCCGCATGCTTGGCGCGCGTGCTCCAGAGGTGCATGCCGGCAGCGCGGGGGGACCAGGGCCAGGCCCCCAGCCTCCTCTGGCCCTTACCGTGTGTGCTGCTGCAGGTGGGAGAGCTGGCGGAAGGCCTTCTGGCAGTAGCGGCAGGTGTAGGGCTTGGCCCCCGAGTGGATGCGGAGGTGCTGGGCCAGGTAGGATGTGTTGGCGAAGCTCTTGGAGCAGTGAGGACACTTGTGCGGCTTGACAATCGCCGTGTGGAGCTTGGAGTGGATCCTGCCGAAGAGGAGGAGGAGCAGCAGCAGTTGGACATGACCGCCATCTGGCTAGTGCTGATGGAATGAGGGCACAAAGGGGGTGGGACAGCACCACGCTATCTGCTACGTGAAGGAACTCCGAACACAGCGTGAGCTCTCTTGGTCTCAAACTGTGCTCCCCTTGGATTCAAGGGACCATGGTCTGTCTGCACCGGGGGAGGATCCAGAGAGAGCAACTATAGAGCTTGGACTGAGGGGCATTGGCAGAGCTGTGTGTGGGAAGCCTGTGGCTGAAACAGCAGGGGGGGCTGCAAGCCTGGACTTGAGATGTTTGGCACAACTACGCTGGGGCGACAGGGAACAGTCCTCCTATGCCCGTTCTACTCTCACACCGGCACAACCAGCCCTGGCTCCTGTCAGAAAGCGTCGCTCCGCTGCCGGCGCCTCTCCGGCGGAGCAGCGCTGACCCGAGCACATCCAGCCCCTCACAGCCGGGCACCGGGCTCACGCGTCCGGCACCGCCACCGCCGCTCTGCCGCGCGTACGCCCTGAGCAGCCTGCCACAACCAGCCAGGTCTGCCCAGGCAGCTGCCCACGGAGGTGCTCACAGCATGCTGGGATGACGGCAACATGCAGTGCAGAGGGCCCCAGCCTCCTCCGGCCCTTACCGTGTGTGCTGCTGCAGGTGGGAGAGCTGGCGGAAGGCCTTCTGGCAGTAGCTGCACGTGTAGGGCTTGGCCCCTGAGTGGATACGAATGTGCTGGGCCAGGTAGGAGCTGTTGGCGAAGCTCTTGGAGCAGTGAGGACACTTGTGTGGCTTTGTCTCCGTATGGGACTTGGAGTGGATCTGCATCTCCGACTTGGAGTAGAAGGTCAGCGAACACATCCGGCACCTGGGACCGGGGCGAGGGGAAGAGACAGGGTCACGTGGGGGTAAGCCCCAATATGGATCAACTCTAACTGGATGGGATCCTCCACACTGAGTGAAGAAGGGGCGTTTTCCCACTATGTGGTACTGGGGAGGTTTCTCCTGGGACACTGCTTGGCTGTGAGTGGTTCAGTCCCAGGGGAACAAATTTAAGCTGGGAACTGGTGTAAGAGAACAAACAATACTTCACAGCCAGACAAGTGAAGGTGTTGGAAGAAACCAACTAGCTTGCAAGAGAGGCAGGGCAGCACTCTGAAAATTTTCCAACGGCAATCCTAAGGCGATAGGAATAATTCCCAGACAAAACCACCACTTTGTTAATCTATGATTTATTTCAGGCAAAAAAAACTTGGAAAACCTGGAAATCCCAGGTTATAGTTTGTATTAGAAGTTAATTCCATGTACTGTGAAGTCTGTGAGAGCAGAAATGCCCAAATCCACTTAACTCTGCCCCCATTTCTGGAGAAGACACTCAAATATTTAGGATACAAAATGCTGAGAATAACAGCAGTGCTGCTTTCCTAGTGGGTCTCACAAAGATACTCTGGATATCAAATGTGGTATTTCATTGGTCTAGTGGGCTTTCATCATTTCAGTCTTACTGATGTGATGCAAAATGTTTTGTCTGGGCGTTTGGATCCATCTGTTCCCATAATGATCAGAAATGTATTTGTGAACACACAGACTCTCTGAACAAGAAGAAGCAGTTGGCATCGCTCTGCTACGGATGCTGCTGTTAAAAACTGTTCCTCCACTACAACACCAGGCTGTTAAGAGAAGCTCGTACTGTTTTACAGTTCAAGATGGTAAAAGCTTTCGTGGTTGTTAATTTGACAGAGAGATAGAAGCTGCATCCAAGTTCTTTCTTCCATTTCTTCCCCACCCCCCGTGTGTGTCAAACAAGGGACAGAGTAAAGGTTTATCTGAATTTAGGTTTTTCATTTACATTAAAGACAAAATAGAATCTCCACATGCAACTTCCAGGGTCACATTTGAGAGAAGAGATGCCAGCCAGAGGAAGGCTGGTTAACATGAATTCAGTGTTCACAGTGGTTTTGTCTGGGAATTTCTTGAGTTTTATAGTGTTTACAAAACTGCTCAGCAACAAAATTCTCTGCAGGTATTACAAGCCACAGAGCTGATCCTGCTCTTCCCCATATCCATCTCCTCTCAGGAGGATACTTCATTACATCTACTGTTGTGACTCTGTTGGAGCCAGAAGCTTTATGATGTGTGCAGTCTGATTAGCGTATGTCATGTAAGCAGTGTTTATCCAGCACCTACCTTCACTTCCACAGCCCTTCCGAGCCACAGCTTGATTCCCAGCCATTTAGCTGGAAGCCATGCCTCCCTAGCAAGCACTCCAACACACACCTGTCATAACATTTCCCTCCTCTCCACCTTTGCTCTTTTACATTCATTATCATCTCTAACAGTTGTTCCCACGTGTCCTACCTTCATCTTTCTCTTAATCCATTTTAATTGCAAGCCCTAACAGAACATGCAAACTAAGTACATCCTTACATAAATGCCTCCTCAATACACACACACACACACCAATCCCTGCTGGAATCAACAAATAGAAGCAATTTGACTGTTTATCCCTACATCAATTAAAGATATAAGGAGTAAAAAGGTACATCAGCATCATCTTTTTTTTTTAAAAAGTAGCTCTTGGTTTGTAATCCAAACTATCTCAAGTCACACAGTTTGTTCCAGACTTCCTGGAATGCTAGACTTGAATAGGGCATATGTATTCTGCAGTAATCAAGTCATACTTGCATGATGAGGACTGTGTGTCCTTGAAAGCACCAACGTTAGGAATAACTGAGGTGAACACTGAACTGAAAAATACCTTTGAGCCACCAAGTCCAGTTCCCTGCTACTGCAAGCAATTACAGCATAATCCCAAGCTTGACTTTTAGCAAGCTCCTTCTCAGCAGATGCTGACTTCCATTACTCTCAATTGAACCCCGTTCCACAGCACTGGCCCTCTGATAAGGAACCATTCAATTGAGAACAAGCTCCCAGTGTGATGCTGTGCTAATATGGCTCACCAAAACAAAGGGGAATAGCAGGTATCCTTTTTGTATACAGGAGGGGAGCGACTGTTCTTGCCAACAGCATGTCTAACTCTGTAGTCAATGTCCTCAGCCATTACTGAAAAACTCACATGGGCTCAGCAAACTTAAAGAGTGATGGCATGTGGAAAATTGGCTTTGCAGGAAAGATTCACTGACTCCAGTTGATCTAGGTTTGGAGTAAAGCTTAAAAGATAACCTGGTCAACAGCCAAATAAATCTATGAAGGGAGAAAAATATCAATTACTAGGGGGCTTATTTTATGAACAAGTCAGACATAACGAGGAACAACACTGACACCAAAAGTGGAAAAAAGAGGGAACTTTTCCAAACATGAGAATAATGTATCTTTGGAACAAGGCTTGGGGCTACAATATGGTCTCAATCACTTGGCCCCTAAAATCAGCATTCTGAGAACCCAGGTACCTTTCTGAGAGAAATACCCTTCTAAGGGTTTTGCTTTAGTTTAAAGAGAATGCTGGGCACTAATCTCTTCTGTGCTGTACACAGGACTCTATATTTTAAATAGTCTATTCTGTTCTGAAAAATTAATGAACTTCACTGTGCCATCAAGTCCAAGCAGTCCCATGCATTAAATCTATAGTACCATAAAGCCATCAACTTTATCTTCCATAACTCTTGTGCACCCTTTCCTTTACTTATTTGCTTTGCCAGGTATCAGCCTTCAGGTCAGAAATTCTCTAAAATAAACTTTATTGAAGAGAAACAGACTGCATGTCCTTTTCTATTTTCAAAATAAAATTATAAAGAAGTTTTCAAAACATCACTGGCACTTGCATGACAATGATAAATCTGATTATTAGGCCTCAACAACAATAACAGAACCCCCCAAAACCCTAACCTCCCCCAAACCCCCAAAATCAAAACAGAACCCTCAAACAAACAACCTCTGTTGTCTGAATTGAGCAGCTATAGACATTCTGATATTGTTTTTCAAACAACATTTAGAATTAAAATATTGCAAGAACTCATTTTCTAATCATCTAATTAGCATCAACCCTGAGAGAGCAAGAATGTTATGCAGCATTAACAAATTCATGAGCCTTATGAGTTAAAAAAAGCCCTGGAATATAACAGAAAGCTGCATTTCAGAATTTTATATTGTGTGGTATCAGGCTTTTTCACGGGAACAAATGATCCATTTAATTAAGGGCTTTGCATTCTGCTTCAGACAACATCAAATATTAAAGGGGAAGATGCAATCAGCCCTCTAGTGGGCAAATATGGATTAAAAAAAAGTTAAATCTATATGGATAATGAGAATATCGCATCTGACACTAGCAGCATTTCAGTGTTCTACTTCAGTGAAATTCTGGCTGGGGAGAGGAAAATAGGGAGTGCTCCTTAGTAAGCATGAATGAAAGTAAGAATGAAACACTATATGAAATAATTGATTTCTACCCCCCCTCTGTTTAATATCCATTTTTAATAGTCTCCCCACTGTGCTTCTAAACTACCCCTCCTTTGGCTGCATTCTTTCTGACAGCAAGAAACAGAAATGACTGCAGCATTCCCATTGATGGTGTGACACAACATCCCCTGCAGCTCCTTGTTATGGCTCTGCAAATTCAGACAGCCTCGGAGAAAATATCCTTAATAAAACAGAGGTTCATATCAACAGTTAAATTAGCACTCAGCCATATGCCAGAGATCAAAAGTAACCCCTTCCAATGTTTACAATGCTTTCTTTTTTATAGGAAATAAAGACATTCAAAAAAATGTTCATGTTAGACAAAGACACTCAAAAATCATGAAATGCCAGCAAAAGGGGGATGTACAATTCTAATTCTATTCCCATATGAAAGTCATCACAATGAGTCATAAAGAAAATGATCCTATAGCAACTAGACTACAACTCTGTGGCACACAGTGCTGTATTTTTTTCCACTTTTCATGGAATGTTCCGCCTCATTCATCAGATGCTGTTAGGAGATAAAATGCCATCTGAAATACCAGCTCATAGTAAAATTTGCCCAACATGGATTAACAGCCTTTTACAATCAAGTGCTTAATTAATCAGTATCACAGTTGTGAAAACTATGTAAGCTTTATATGGCTCTGAGAATTCGAATTCCTAGTATCTACTGAGAGTAGTCTTACAAGTTAATTGAGTCCTTACTCCTTCTGTGAGGCTACACATACAAGTTAGACCATCAGTAAAACTAAAACTCCAACCAGGAAAGTCTGAAGTTAGACTAGATGATAAGTTTAGGCTGTCAGAGTCAGCAGTTCATTTAAAAAGGAAGGAAATGTCCTGCCTTTGCAATGCAGAGTTAATGAAGTAACTAATGCAAGCATAGCATAATAAGGGGTGCACAGTTCATGATAAATGCTTGACCCTCACATTCCCCCATTTTTTAAGCTGAAGTTAAACGCTTTCTTGTTAATGTTTTGTAAGAGGAGGGGAAAGGAGACAAAACTAACATCCAAGATACACAGGTACGCTTGGGCAACACCCAAATAAAGCCAGTGAGTACCAAGATGCCAAATGAAGGCACAGGAATTGTATCTCTGCTTCCACACTGGCACACCCAGCATCAGCTCCTATTCCAAAGCCAACACTGTGCTTCCACTGAACAGTTCACACCACTGGAGTGTGCAACAAATCTATCAGCTATGCTCAGAGATCATGGTCAACTTCCACAGTCCTTCTGTCACCTGGTGGCTCAGTAAGGTTGCTAAAAAGCATACTCCCATATACTGGCAAGGCAAAGAGCAGTTCAAAATGCTCTCATTCCCAGTTCCCAGATTTGAGGGTATTCCTGCATTTTGTCCATTTTTCCAAATGACCCTAAAAATACCTGACCCAGAATTTTGTGGTATTTCAGCATACTTCACAAATTCCCTGTGTTCTTTTAATGACTCAATCATTTATGCTTTCAACAGCTGCACCTTAAACCTTTTCTGTCGCGCTCTTGCCCTGGGAGCTTTCATGATGTCACTTAATTCCTGGAAGTCTTTTTCACAATCATTGCTTTCCAGGATACTGCTCCTCCATACTCCTTATCTTTAGGCCAGAGACATTCAATAGTCCAACAAAACACTTCTGTCTGATAATGTTTGCCATTGTGTCCCAACATCTGGACCTCAGTCCCTGGCTGCTGGAGACATCATGCTGTCCCAAAAGGCTAAGTCTTC
The DNA here is from genome assembly GCF_028551555.1 of Melozone crissalis. NCBI lineage: Eukaryota > Metazoa > Chordata > Aves > Passeriformes > Passerellidae > Melozone > Melozone crissalis. The sequence goes on along the minus strand of NW_026535786.1, from coordinate 13,146,230 downwards.
CATGGGACTGTATTAAAATATATTTTGTCTGAACAATTAACAACCACATAAAGATCCCACTGCTTTATAGCTACCCACCAGCATTGCTTTTATCTTTAGGTTATCAGCCATGACTTTCTGTTGACCTCCAAATCATCGAACATCAGGCCTAAGACACTGTCCACCAATTTTTGAAATCAGTCACCATTAGCATAAAATACCAACAAAACAATAAAACACAATAATGTGCTTCCCACTATAGTGATAACATGCAAGAGCTAAAATTAAAAGAATACAAAAGGCCCATTAGAAAGCACTAGGAAATTTGGAAACATCAGGATTAAGGTCATCCACGTCACCATAATTTGGCTCTGCAATGCAGGTGCCTTCTGATACAGCTTTATTGACTGTTTCCACAGAACTGCACTCTTATTATGTTGCACAGACAGACACTTAACAAGCAAGCATTCAGCTTTTTATATCACCACTCTGGACAACCTTAAGCCTTGTCCAATTCCAACATGCAATTCCAACCTCATGAAGCAGATCACTCATCTCCTGTACCCACCACAGAAATATCAGTGCTCCATAAGCACTCATCTACCTCCACAATGTCCCTGGTTTATGCTTTGTAAGGGAAGGGAATCACAAAAGACCCAGTGAAACACAGTAAGAGAGACGTACCCACTAATTCCAAGCAGCTAAACTGGTATCTGTGACCTCTTTTTTTCCTTTAAAGGAAAATTCCTATTACATACATTCATATCACTGCTCCTATAAATTTCTGTGCTACTCCTATGAGCTACAACATTTCTGCAAAGCAGAACAGGGTCTGACCTGTAACAGAGGAGTGTTCAATGATACTTGAGATTATAGTTTTGGGAACACTGAATGTTAATTATTTCAGGGTAACTCTCTATGGTCATTTGTAGCCTAAGACAAATGCAAATCCACTGAAGATTCAACCTAACTCATACTTGCACACACTTCAAGGCAAGATTATCTGTAGGGCTGTAGGATACCACAGCAATCTGTGGCAGAGGCAAATGTAATCAACAGTTCTTCATACTAGCAAATGCCTTCCCCAGATCATCCCCCTCAATTCCACAATCCCATGTCAATGCATTTTATTTTCTTTTCGCAGAATTCCTTTCAGGTTGAGCAAACATGCAGGTCTCTGACAGGCTATCATGCACCAATAACTAATCAAGGATGGTATCAAAGTGTCTTGACTCAGTAGGGCCAAATTAAGGTGTAATCAGACAAGGCACAAAATACAGTTTTAAAGTTCCCTCCCTCCCAAGCTGAAACTGTGACTGTTCTCCTCATTTCCCTGCACATACTCATTCCATTGACAAGTAACATGCCAAAATCAGAATTTGTGACTGCAGAACTTCTCTTGTCAATCCCTTCTGTTTGGCACTATGAGGAACTGCCAAGGGAAAGCACATGCATGCACAAACTCACAGTTACATCTCAGCAGAAGGGAGAGAACTTACCATAACACAAAGTTTTACCTCATTATACTCCCAGGCATGTGGCCAGTCAAAGTGTCATTTTCTAAGCTCCAAACACTACATTTATGTACAAAGCAAGGATTATGTGTACAAACTGCATGTGCATATGTAAATGTGCATGTGCAACAGTATTCCTTGGAGCTCTGAGACCATAAGACAATGCCAGCCAATCTGGAAAAGGGGTAAGGATCTTAAAAATCAAGACAAGTCTCAAAAATATGCAGCTGAGGAAAGAAGAGAGACTCTCTTGGAGTCCTCTGCTGAGGGAAAGGCTAATAAGCTCACCCTTGATTAGACATCAGAGAATCCACACAGGAGAGAGCCGCTGGAAACCAGGCATCATTAGTTCCGCTGCTCACGGAACCACTTGTTAAAAAAAGCAAACAGAAATTCCAACGTGTGGCATCACACTGACACCCACGGTGGTCATCAGCAATCTTAAAATCCACTGCACAGACCTCTGCCACTGCAGCTAAGATGATAAATGACAGCAACAATACTTTCTCACCTTTTTCTAGCCTAAGAGGGAGATGAGGTTCTTCGCCAGAGGAGGTCACATTCTTATGCTGACATCAAAGCCATGGCAAAATTTAGAAACACTGGGTTTAGTATTTCTAGGCTTTGGAGGGAATGTGGTCAACCTTTCTGCCTGACACTTCAAACTTAATTCCCCTTTTGCCCTTAGCCTTCCAGCCCAGAGCAATCCCCTCTCCTGCAGCAAGGCCCAGACCCAAGCTCTTTACCCACATGCCCCAGCCTCTTGATCCTCTACTGCAAGGGCACTTTGCTACTTCATTCCCTCAGTTACCTAACACTTATCTCCTCTTGCTCATGTTTCTGTGTCTGTCCACATCCCATACTCTTGTCTCTCTCTGTTCTGCCAGTTCTAGGTACCTCATTTTCCAGCACCTAGCAGGTCTGGTTCTCTCCACCACCCCTCAGTCTTGGCTGCTTATAGCTTATTCTTGTGCTAGCCCTCCCCTCTCTCCCTTGCATAGAGGCTCCCCATCACATTCTCTGCTGCATTCCCTAGTTTATAGGCTCTTGTCTTTTCTCTCCTCCTTCCTGATTCCCATCTCTACTGAGTTTCCAGATCTCCTCAGCACAAACAGCTCCAGTCCCTGCCCATACCTCATTCTCATCCCTACCACGTTTGAACCAAGCAGTGTCTTCTCACGCCTTGCTCTTGTGTCCATCAGAGATGGAGGTTACTGTCCACACTGGGCACTAGAAGCAGGAGGAGCAGCTGTGCCTGAAGGAAAAGCATGTTTGGCCCTACAGTGCAACTCTAGAAGATGCATAGAGTTGCAGAAAGAGTAGATATATAGTCCAGCCTCACTTCTCCAGAAACTGAGAGAAGTTAGGCTGTATTTGTCTCCTCTGTGGAGATGGACTGTCTGCTGAGTGCCTGGAGTGGTGCAAGCCTCAAGAAGCCTCAAAGAGAATATTTCCTTCACATATATCCACCTGCAAACTATAAGTCATCTCAGAGCATGCTTAACAGATTTTTTCCAAGCTTAAAACCGGCCAAATTCGACAACATTGTCACAGACATGTGTAACTTACTAAACTCATAGCCACCACATTACAAATTGATTCAAAACTATGGGAAGTTCACTAAACAGTAATGCTCAATCCAAACAGGCTTAAAACAAGACATGTCTGAGAAGATACCCACCTGCTGTATTCAAACCACCAGTTCCCCTTGTGCACATAATTTGCCCTCTAATGAGGGTCTCCATCCAGCTTCCTCACCTTCTGCAGCTCAGTTCACTAAGGATTCTGTCCACTTTTGCACCTTGGACTCATCTCTGAATTTTCCTATGTCCCTCAGCTGCTTATTGTCTCCCAGCCTCCCTGCTGTTCCCCAGTGAAAGTAAGGAAAACCCAACACAAGAAGTGGAGAAGACAGAGCTTGTTGATTACACTATGACATGAGGCCCTTCTCAGGCCAACAACCTTTCTGCTGGTATCCGAGGCTCCAGAGCACAGCCTGTAAAACATTCCAGATTATAAACTGGTATTCATCCTGGCTTTTACTTAGTATCAGAGCCTAGCAGTGCCTATACAGAGCTCTCTTCCTCTTACAAAGAAACTGCTTAGAGAACTGTCAAGAGAAGAGAATTGATGATCTGGCCCAGAGCAGCTAAATCACCTTATCAGTCTTGTCCACTGATCACATCACACCACAGACTTCTAGAAGTGCACAGGTACAGGCACCACACCAGGACTAAAAAACAATCCTACTGTATCCAGGATCTGTTTGCTGCCTTTTCCTCAGCACCTTTTAAAGCACTGGGAAGAAGCCATGTGCTCCATAGTGCCAGCATCTTTCTAGAAAGATGCTGATTGCATTTTCCAAAGAAAAAGTAAATTATACAAAGATGACAGGGAAGGCTAACAAAGAGCTGACGATGAATCCAGACAAGACTGAAGTGACATTACTCATGAAAGAAAATGCTTCACAGGACTGGGTTAGAAGCTGTCCCCTGCAGGTGCAAGCATTCTTCCAGCAGCACAATGCAAAGCACCAAGAACTCTGCCAGACAATTCCTAAGGACAGACACTGAAGATCTGCAAGCATTGCCATCATTAGTAAAAGCCTCACAGCTTTTCTTACAAAAAAAACCCCTAGTCATAGGGATTCTTCCACCACTTTCACAGCAGCCTACTAATTCACTTCTAGAGATGATAACAGCAGTAAAACAGTTGCTATTTGCTGGAGTGGGCATCTCTACATTTAGTAGAGAATGGGATGAGCTGCAGTACATGTATCAAGGTTTATGCTCCAACACCTCCCACATCTGCCCGGCCGTGCTCCTCATTCAAGGCCTTACTCTGTCTTTATCACCACACTAGGAGTCAGGAATTACAAATATAAGGCACCTGCCCAGACACTCATGACAAGAGAGCTCACAGAGCTCAAAATCAAAGTTAAAAAAAAAATTAAATTTGACAAAATAATCCCAGGCTTTAGGAATTGGGTATTAAACAAAAATAAAATAAAAACCACACTGATCAATGTAGTACAACTCCTTCCAGGAATGTGAGTACACGATTCTTAGTGTCTCATCATGGGAATCAGTGAAATCATACAAATGTAGTCATATGAATGCCAAAACCAACTCCTCCTCCAGCCTGAGAAAGAAGCAGGAGTAGAGGAACCTCACCCACAGTCTTAATTTAGCTAGCATATGTCTGCACACTGTAGTGACGGGAACTACTGAAATCATCCTCTAGAATACAGAGGGATCCCAGCATTCCTCAAAGTTTGAACTTGGGAGTCTATTCATATGCATATTATAAATGATTTTACTATGCTGCACAAAGCTCTCCTCTCCCACAGCTCCAAGAGAAGACAGCGCTTTCCTTGATTTTTCCAACAATCATTTTTAGTTCCAAACTTGCACATGGGATGCATCCTCCAAGAAGCAGATCTCAAGGAGGGCAGAAGTACTCCCTCCTGAAGCACCACTATTGGGGGTCTCCAATTTAGCTCTCTCCCACCTAAGCACTGCTCAGAGGAAGGCCTACTTAGGGTGGGAGCTGGTGGAAAAGGTACCACACTCAGATTAAACATAAAGAAATCCTAAACATTAAGAAATTACACATTCCCACATATATACTCATCTGTTTTTTCCCTGCAAAGGCTTTTTCATGAGCTGTTACGCAGACTATGCGTGTTCATAAAGTTTCTGCTGAGTCACTCCACCTGGTCTTGGGCATTTTTTTCCAAACTTACAAGTAAACAAGGAGCTATAATTAAAGCCCTGGTTCAGCTTTAATTCTAGTGTTCACTGCCAATTGTGTCCCCTGTAAATACATATTTAACAACCTAATTAGCAACCCAGACTGTAAGCAGCTTGAGTAGTGTGGATCTGTGGCTATGGCCCAAAATAAATGGTGGGATTACAAATAGCAAGCTACCTAACACTCCCACCCTTCCTCACCATACGCTGATTATATTTTCAAAGTGGAAGAACTGGGACATTGGCTAAGATAAAAAGGCTGATCCAAGCTCTGCTTTTGTACCCATTTAACTGTGTTGATTAAAAAAATGTAAACATTAAAAAAAGCTATAGTTAAAAGTGAAAAAATGCCTGGGGTGGGCACACAGATTCTATGTAGATGCCTCCATATTCCAAAAACCTAATTCCAGAAAGATAACTAAATCTGAACCAAAACAAAGAACATCTAGGATGATAAATGGAAAGCTGTTTGATATGGGATCCTGGGCACATTATAGGCAAATGAGAAGACCTAGGGACCATCTCCTATTCCTGTTTCAATTTGGCTACTACTTTGCCTCTTATTTATCCTAATCATCCACCAGAAACACCTATCACTGAATCACCCAAAAGTGCTCCTGCTTCAGACAGACCATCACATTTACTGCCTACCACTTTCTGCTCTGTCTGGTTCCCACCTTTTCTAAACACCCACCCTGCTTATCCTCTGGTTCAAGTATTCCCTCCTATCTTATCTCTCCCCTCCCCATCACTCGTAAACTCAAGCCACATCCCTCCAAGCTCAGAAACCCAACCTCAGGGCTCAGAACTCTCCTCCCTCTTATCTGACACACTTAGGGCTCAGAAACACCCTTAATATGTAATTCAGAATTACATTTTTTCCCTTGTTTTGTTTGGAGTGCTGAGACAGAAGATCACATGGGACAATACACACAGGAGCAGACACTACCACCACAGTTCACTTCCTGCTCTGTGTGTCTCCAGTTTGCAGTCTTTACACTGCAGAGACTGGAGTTGTACCTGAGGAGCCCCCAGGTATAGCAGGGCTCTCAGATACACCAGCAGCGCTCCAGCTGCACCAGCCAGCACTGCACTCTGCACTACACCAGCCATACCAGCTGGCTGTGCCATCAAGGATGTAGTTTAGTCTCCATAACATCCTGGTCATTAACTGATCTAGTAACATTAACAACTATATATTCAGGACATCAAGACTGTCCACTGAAAGGAAATTCTCAGTTTTGGTTCAACCCATCAGCCTGTAAATTATTCCTGACCAGAAAGAAAACTCAACTCTTCCTGCAGCTCAAAGATTCTCTACTCAGAGACTCTCTAGGTACAAGGCAGAGATCTCTCCTTCCCCATGTAACCCTCTGAAGGGTTACACCCCCATGCCCATGCAATGTTACAGTCAAGGTTTCAGCCCACTCCCCACCTGTATGTCTTGCCATCCTTGTGCTGGTCCTCATCATCCTCGTTTGTCAGCACAAAGGGGTCGCTCATCTCCGGCAGCCCCGACTCCTGCAATCGTTTCTTCTTGCGGCCCCGGGGCGGTTTGGGGGCGACTCCCCCAGCCCCGGCTCCTTCAGCGAGGGTGGCTGTCCCTTTCTTGGACAGGTCTGGCACCACCTGCAGGGCTGCCTGGGAGCCAGGGGGGAGCGCAGAGACAATCATGGGAGCCGAGATGGGAAAGGTCTGGGCAGAGGCGGCTGTGGTCACCAGAGAACCTGACGGGGAGGTTATCACCAGACCAGGACCTGCAAACAAAGGAAGGTGCAGGAAGTCAGTTATTACTTCTCCAATTATGCCCAACCTCCTTATCCCACAGAAACATCTACTTTTGTCTACAACACAAACAGAAGGGTAGCTTCCCCTCCCAAAGCACTCCCAGTCTCTACTGCTGGAAGCTGAACTTCCATAAAGAGGGTGGATATATGGAGTGCCTAGAGATTCACAGTGAAACCACACCAAAGCAAGCCACACCATCAGTAAGGCTAGGAATAATCTACAGGCCAGTAAGGACTCTCCAGGACCTCGTGTTTCCCCATGCCACAGTCCCCTTTGCAGCTGCCAAAGCCTTTGGAGTGCCCTACCTGCTGTCATGAGCCCAGCAGACTGCACTGGTACCACGGTGATGTTCTGAGTCACGGGGGCTTGGCTGTGTGGTGTCAGCTGCTCCGGCTTGGTGTCCGAGTCCATGGAGATCCCAGAGGGCAGCGCCACGGAGGTGGGCACTGTCAGCAGTGCAGGGTAGTGGGGGGGAGCCAGGCTGCAGCCCTTCTCTGTGGGCAATAGCTGCTCCTTCATCTTGTTAATGAACATGGTGTTCTCAATCTAAACGGGGGGAGGACAGCTCTTAGCACACCCTGGCACAGCTTTGCCCAGCATTTGGCTGAGCGAGAAATGCAACAGAAACACTCATCATAAACTCCTGAACATAACAGGCTGGGAGATCTCACCTGTCCCGAGACGGTGGGCACTGCTGGCCAGAAGTACGGGGAGGAGTTGAAATGAGATTCTTCCATCCTAGCTGGGCACAGGGGGCAAGAAGAAGGGGGAAGGGAGGAGGAATGGAGGATAAGGAAGACAGACACACAAACACACACAAAAAAACCATTAAACTCAAAGAGATTCCAACGTGGAACTGACTCAGTCTAATGCTGTGACAGTTCCTTAATCTCCCCTGTCTTTCTTGAGCAACTTCTCCCCCCTTTTGAGCTATCTGCCCAAATAAAAAAATTATTTTCAGGGGGAAAAAGTGCCTCTTATTCCCATGGGCTTGGGTCCATCTGAAATGCCCCTTGCCCAGTAGTCCTCCATGCAAAAAACAGGACTGACTAGAAACCCAGAAAAGATCCAAATTTTCCCAATTATAATCCACCCAAGTACATGGCATAAATGAAGTCTGTGCATCTGCAAGCAGGCAAATACAGATGAAAACTGTTTTTCACCATCACAGACAGTCTAACCCCACAGGCAGTGAAGATGTTGGACCTTGCCTGTCCCTCCACCCCAGCTCAACACTAAGGACCCAGATGCAGCAAAGGGACATTAGCATTATGTTACACAGGAAGAAAGACAGGCAGAGAGAGGGAAACAGACTTGCCCAAGATAACAGACAGCCACAGCAGACCAAGAAGTCAAACTCAGGGCTCCTAACTTCCTGCTGCCACACCAGCCCCACGCTTGAAAGCAACACAGAAGCATCATTCTATATTCCTGCTCTCCTCCAATGAGACTAGCAGTAGGAGAATAACCTGATTCCCCTGCTCCTGAGATACCCTATTTCCAAGCAAGATCATGTCATGGCTCTCCATTGCCCATTTTCTTCCCATCTTTGGGACAAAATTCTGTAGAAATCTGTCCCCAGCCAAGTGTCCACTGCTCCATCTCAACTCTCCCTGCATTCAGAGGACGAGTTAGACACCAAAAGAGAGTCTCCTGAGCACAAAGGTATTATCTCTTTGGGAACACCTGACTGAAGAAGCCCTTTCCTTTCTAATCCTTACATTCCTTTGTGCAATGCCATTAGTGGACAAAGTTTGTTACACTTGCAAAAACACTACTCAAAACCTAAAGAAATTAACAAAACAATATTTTCTGAAAACAGATACATCTATTCCTAAACAAATATGGCAAAAGTGGTAGGTAAAAACTGTGCTCAGAATACATTTGGCAGAGAGCACAACCACTGTAGGTTTTTCATGCAGCTACCTGCAAACTGTCCTGCTCAAATTTCTGTTATGGTCCGTCAGTGGTCTCATAATTGAACAATATTGCTTCTGAAGGGTCTATCTCAATCCTCCAGGGAGCTCAGAGGGATGCCCCCAGTAGCATGAAACACATTACAGAAGTATATCAAGATGGAATAATACATGTGGAATTGCTGTGTGTGAGCCAAAATGCAAAGATAATTTTCCTCTATGTGGAGAAGCAGTATTTAAATGAACCAAATTATCCGATAATTTTGTTTTTATGAATTGCTCATGCAACAGCAAGGCCAAGTACTCCTGCCTCACTCACTCACTGCAAATCAACCAATAAACACACTTAAGGATAAATTATTTACCTTTCGTTGGTGGCATGCAGTCAGACTGCTCGCTGCCTGACTGAATTACTCTGGATTTGCACCGCTGTGATTCAATCAGAGGCTGATGGGGCAACACTCTTACCTTCCTTCCTCTGCTTTCTTTTCAGCCAAATTAATTATTGAGTACACTGCCCACAGCACAGCCCTTTGCATGTAATGCTTAATTACATGACTTTTTTCTTCCACAGGATGGGCACACATGAGGAGATAACACATCCTTGGCAACTGAGCACCACCTGAATCAAGAGCGGCATTTTGTTTGGAATTTCCAAGTTTGAGGTTTTTCGCTTGGTTTTTGTTTTGTTTTTAAAATAAATAAGCAGTTATTTGCTTAGCTTCCACATCAAAACCACCAAAGTGAACCTGACTGTCCAAAACCACAAAGTCTCATATAATAATAATAATAATAATAATAATAATATGCATTTTCCAGAGAAACTTTGTAGTTGCCCAAGACTGCCTTGGATGCAACTGCAAACTTCAGGAGTTACACAGAAACACGCCAATTTAAGCAAAAAGAACTCACAACAGCTTTCTTATTTAAAGAGAACAAGTAATAAAAGGCAAGTCCATTTCCAGATTCCAAAATCCAGACTAGCAGAGGCCAGGGCACTCAGTGGCTGCTTGTCTCCATCTTGTCTTGCACCAGAACTTAGGAAAGAATCTAACTTTTGTTTGCTCAGCTTACAGTGTGTGCAAGTCAAACACGGCTCGTACCGATCCTTCAAAGCATGGCTACACTGATTTCATTAGACTCCCTTAGTATTGGAATAAAATCCACCTCCCCATCCAAAAATCTCAATGCTTGAGCACATTGTCTACCAGGCCTCAAACTTCTGGCTTGAAAGGCTGAAGTGTGATGGAGTTATAAGAATGTGGAGGAGAAGGAGAAATGGTGTAAAAGTTGAAGCTTTCATGCAATTTCACTAGCAAGCCAGTCTTCCAAAGGCAGAAAACAAAGGTAAGATTCCTCCACCAACCTACTGGCCTAGTACCCAGAGCTGTCCCTCCCCTACCCCACTTTTAGGCTAAAAGGGTATTTTGAAAACATGCACCCCTATTGGCAGCCCCCACTGAGCCGCTGCTCACACTTACTTTACCAGAACTCTGCTCGTAACCCTTCCAATTGCTCTATAACTACCAGACATGGGCTGGAGCTTCAACCCTGCACCACAGCACGCTCCCACTGCAGGGCCTTCATCATCCCAGCTTCCACAAACACGCCAGAGATGGGACCTTCTTCCTATTCACCAGTCTAGTACCAGACAGATGCCAACGTACCCTCCTGATGTAAACCAAAAACACTTTCTGTGTACACACCACAAATGCACATACACCAAATAAACAACCGAGTGCACCAGAGAACTCACAAGGGACAAGGGATCTGGAGTTTACATCTCACAGAATCACATACTTAACGCGCTGCATTTATAGTTCTTGGCAGCCCAGCACTTTAATCATAAACAGACAGGTAAAAGCACGTGCAAGCACACGGTGAGATACGGGCTGTGTTTCTGGAAGGCACAACCAAGGTTGGATGGGCAGGTATTTGTTCAGAGGTTGACTTTTAACACGCGTTTCTTTATTCTCCAGATGCCTGGCTTTTATTTCCCATTCGACACGGAGTTTGCAGTCAACAAAAAGCCCCGAGAGCAATGCTTGGGAACAATTTAGACTGTTGTTTTATGTCCGCCCAAGATCTTTGTTCAATGACAAGGAGCTTTTAGGCTTAATTGCTGCAAAATACTAAGGATGCTAGAAGCCACACAGGCTGTTACAACAAAAGCAAAAATGCTTCCCTGGTAACTATAAGCACCAGAAAGTTCAAACGGTGTTACACCTTTAGAACAAGCGCATTTGAACACGCATCAGGAATATCCCAAATGTACCGGACAAAGTCCTGGATCCCAAACCCGCAGTCTACAGACACACTTTGGTGCCGTTCCCCGACACTTGCGCAGCCTCCACCCCGAGCGGGCGAGCCTCAGTTGGAACAGGTGCCTGGCAGCGGCATCCCCTGCGCCCCGGCTCCTTCCCGGCGCTCAATCCCTGCTCCCGCTCCCTGCAGCCCAAGCGCCCTCCCGTTCCCAGCTCCGGGACCCGCGGCCCGTCCCGTCTCCCACCTCCCGTCTCCTCCCGGCCCGCGGCAGCCCCGGCTGAAGGGCGGGGGTCACTCACGCAGCTCCGGGAGCTCCTTACCCCTCTCACTCTCCCTCCTCTTGCATTTCTCCTCCTTCCAGGGCCGGCTCTGCAAACAAACCGCCTGGGTTACCGGGGCTCCCGGGGCCCCGCATGGCAGCGGCGGGCACTCCGCGGGGCCCGCGGCCCGGGGCACCCCGGCCATAGCGGGGCAGGCGCTCCCCGTGGGGCCCGGACGCGCCTCCCGCCGCGGCGGCCGAGGGCGGGGCCGGCCCGGAGCGCGGCTCCCCCGTGGCGGAGCCCCCGACTCCGGGACAGACGGGCGGGCGGACAGACAGACAGACAGCCCGCCCTCCTCCATTTCCGCTTCCAGATCGCCCCGGCCCCGGAAGTCCCGCTGCCCGGCCCCCCGCCCGCGGTCCCGCCGCCCCGCACATTACCGGGCTCCCCCCCAGCGGCGGCCCCGGCCCGGCTCCGGCGGCGGCGGCCTCCTCACCGGAAAGACAGCGGGAAGGAGCTTCCGGGTCAGGGGGCGGGCCGCGCCTCGGCGCTTCCGGGTCGCCGAGAGGAGCGGAACGGCGTCATCAGCGGTTTCGCTTGAAAACGGGGCGGCGGAGCGGCGGCTGCGGCCCGGGGGAGGCTGCTCGGGCCGGGGGCACCGGCGAGGCGGCCGCGGCCGGAGGTCGGGGCGGGGGTCGGCCGCGCGCGCGCGCTTACCGGAAGCGCGGAGGGCGCCGGCGCGCGGGGCAGCCCGGGCTGGCGGAAGGGCGGAAGTGCCTGTGGCGGGCGGGGGGCGGGCGGGCGCGCGGCGTCCCCGAGTCCGGCCAGCAGGGCCGCTTCCGGCCTCGCGGCGTCACGTGACGGGCGGGCGGAGGGGGGAGAGGCGGTCGCTCTCATGAATATTCATGAGGCACCGTGAATGGGGAATTCGGCCGCTGGCTTGGCTCGGCTCGGGACGGGGCTGCTCCAGAGGAGTTTTCGTGAGCGCTGTGCCTGCCAGCGCCTCGGACGGTCCCGGCCCGCCGCGATGATCCAGGGGAGTTGTCCCAAAGTTTGGCTGCCAGTGCCTGGGATGGTCCCAGCCCGCGCTGGCTCGAGCTTTTCCTGGCACGCTGCTAAACGTGTTTGTCCTGCTGAGCCAACAGAACGGACTTCCCGCCAGCTGGCCTTGTGCCAGAACGGGCAAACCGGACCGTCTCGCTGCCTGCCGGGAGCAGGAGGGCAGCAGGGCAGCCCTGTCCCGCGGCTCCGTGTGACCTCCCCCACACACCAGCTGTCCTTGCGGGTGTAACCGTGCACACCTGGCCCGGGCGGGGGCTGCAGCTCGCCCTCGTTCCAGGCTCTGAGCACTCCCTCAGAGCCTCAGCCCACCCAAGCTCCGTCTGGCAGCCTCCCGTGCGCTGCCGCTGCCGCGGGAGGAGCAGCGGGCGCTCGGTGCCCCGCGCCCCGGTACGGCCCGGCTGCTCCTGCGGGACACGGCTCGGAGCGGCTCCAGCACTCCGCTATCCCGGCCGGCTGGGCGGCCCCACAGCGCACTGCAGACACCCCAACAAATAAATCACCGAGCCGCGCTGGAGCTGCTCTCCTCCGCTCCGGACACTCTGGGATAAGATAGGCTTCACCCCGCTACTCGCAGCGGGGTTAACTCTGGCGCTGGGCCCACCTCCAGGTCAGGCTGGGTTACCTCCCTCACCTGTGGGGCTGCGCCTTTGGCTGAGCTGCTCCCAGTGCTCTGACTTGACAGAAACCTCCGCTTTTAATTGTTGCGTGAGTTTTCTGCCAGCTTGGCATGCTGGAACAGCTTTTCCGAGCCAGCATGAGTAAGAGGGTGGGACCGGGGAGAGCACAAGCACAGCAGCCAGCGGTTAGATCGGCTCGGGCCATCGTGGAACCGCAGCATCCGGAGCAGGGGCACAGGGAAAGCTGCCCGCGGCTCCGGCCGCAGCCTGCCCGGCCCCAGAACCTGCTGGGCTGCTGGTCATCGCACCAAACTCCCCACCGGGAGGAGTCAGGGTTAGCTCCGCGTTCTTCAGCGGGAGTCACGCCAAGGCAATTGTTGATTTATTTAAATAAAAGGAGTTGGCAGCCTAATCAGTTTGGAAATTAATTTCCTTGTTAATTTGGGGGTTTTGACTTGCTCATGAATATTCACAAATGCTCGTCTTGTTGTGGTTTTTTTTTTTTCCTCTCCTCTGTGTAATTTATTTTTGTGATTGTCAGATCACCTCTGAAGGTGACATTTCCCTCCTCGTTCTGCAACGCAGCAAATGTATTCAATCTTACGCCTTGGAAGAGGAGCTCCATCCTGGCACTGACATCTCTTTTACTTCTCTCTTCTTTGCCAGTGTCCTTCCTCCCTGCATGATGCCTAGGAAGAAACAGGAGTGAATCTCCTCCAAGAGGGCTGGCCTGGACTTGATAACCGGGAGCACTCGTCAGAATGCCCCATACCTGGCAAGGGAAAGTGTCACTTGAGGATTGGGACAAAGTGGTTAATTTTTCTTAAGGTGCCTGGAGCTTTCTGCTCCCCCTCCCACCCCGCACTGCCGAGCACCCTTCACCAGCACGTGAGGCAGCGTGACTAACATCTGCCACAGACACTTGATTTGTCTTATCTCCTTTCCTTCGCAGGAGGCAAAGTCAGAGAAACACGGGTGTGTGTCTCTGGAGAGTACAGCTGATCTCTTTACCTTCTTTCCCAGCTCTCTGTTCCCTCCCTTTACTTATGCTGGCAGCTCTTGCTCCTTCCCACACCAGGGAAGAGCATCCTGGCTGCCACCGCAGGTTTCTCCTGGTGAGACATGCCCATGTCCCACGTGTGTATGTTTAGGACTTCTAGGATATCATAACTCGCAGGCTGGGCTCAGCTGAGGAGCGTGGTGAATAAAAGCCTGTGTAAAACCGCTGGTGCTGGGGGCAGGAGGAGCAGTGTGGGGTGAAGAGGTGACCTCCTTACGCTGTGCTCATGCACAGAGACAGGCTTGGTGGAGATCTGGCCCCACAGCAAGTAACGTGATGTGCGTAGTGGAGACTCCTGGGCCAGTCTCCAGACCAGCTCATTTCTTTAGAAAGGCCACATTTGGTACAGTCTCCCTCTATCCAACTTGCTGGGAGCTGTGTGAGGAGGCCTGGGCGGGGGCTGACACAGAGGTTCACAACTCTGCAGCAAGGAAATAAGGCAGCAGCCACGCCAAGTGACTGCAGGAGGTAGCAGAGCCCCGGAGCAGGTGGTAGGTGGAGGTTAGTGGGGCCTCCCTCCTGGGAGCAGAATCATGTGAATAACACAGCCGGGTTCCCACCTCCTGCTGAGGGCACCAGCTCCTGACAAGCTCAGAAAAGAAAATGTGTGGAGAAAGCCAGCCGGTTACCACGACAATTGCTCTCTCACAACCTTTGTAACAACTTTTGCTGTGCAGCTTTGGCCCGGGAGGGTGGCAAACACACACCTCCACGCTGGCTGCCTGATCCATCTCCCATCCTTGTTGCCTCCTCCACAATCACATCTGACTGTCACGTTCCCACCTCAGCACTTTCCTTCTTTATCTACTCTCCTGATTTCTCCAGTTCTCTCGTTTTTCACCACCCCAACGCAAAGCACACACCCCTGGCCCTTCAGTTGTGGTTACAGACCACCCTCCTGTGGTGCCACTCTACTCTCTTGTGTTGAGCACCTTTTGTTTGATGTCTGTGTGTAAACTGCACTGCTCACCGTGGCTGTCCTGGTAACATAGGTGGTATTTTGTGTCATAGGATCCTGCTGGGCTGGTAAACCTGGCCTAATGAGGCCTCGTGGCATCATTAAGCTGGCTCAAGTGGTACCTGAATTTGTGCGGGGTACTGACCAGTAGGCAGAGATGGACAGATAGACTTGGAAGGCGTGATGATGTAGTGACACACATTTTAAGGATGGCGGCTGTTCCTTCTCACCCAAATTTGTAGCTGATTGTAGGACAATATTTGGTTATTCTGCAGCTGGTATTTTAATCTTGAGAGTACATTTCTCAGCAAGGCATGTTGTCCTCACTCTTTTCAGGGAACTGACATCTCTTTGGCAATCGGCTGATTAAATCCCCTGGCAGCACACAGCAGAGAGCATTTCAGCGCGTCATTCTTGGTCGGGGTTTTTTTTGTTGGTTTGTTGTTTTTTTTTTTTTCTCCTGCTGCATGGAAATAGATTCCATTTTCCCCTGCTTGGTAACTTTTCTGCTTAGCGTTGCTTAAGCTTTTAGAAATACGCAGTAATGGAGAGTTACAGATGCGTGTTATCCTGCACATGCTCGGTTGCCTGAATCATTTCATTATAGTGGCATCTTGCTCTGTTAAGGGCAAGGAGCAGAAACCACACACCTGGGATACACTCTGGAATTTGAAGCACATGCGCAGCAACAATGCAAACCTTTTTTCAGTGAAAAAAATAAGTTTCTCTGGAAATGGGAGAAACTGGGAGGACTGGGAACTTGGAGGTGTGTCCCTGTTGGGCAGGAATGTAACAACCTGTGATTGGATCAGCCTTGGCTCCAGGCTGAGTTCATTTGGCCACTGTCGTGTAGTAAGGGCAGTTAGTTACTGAAACTTCTGGCCAATGTGCCCTGAACACAAATCCCATAATTTTGAAGGAGGAAAAATATTACTAATTAGATGTGTCAGGACAGCAAGAGTGGCTGAGGACCTTGAGCACAGGGCAAAAATCACGGTTACATCAGAACTGAGAGGATCCCTCTTGAGTGGGCACAGGCAAAGCCTGCTCCAGTAGGGGGATAAGTTCTCTGTGGCAATAAGCCCTGTATTTTATTAGATCCCCACAAATGTTATCAAGAAGCATTTTAAACATGATTCAGCAGTGAGCCTTCAAGCAATGAAGGTCCCCTAGGCTGCGTTAGCAAAGGTGTAGTCAGCAGATCAAGGGAAATTATTATTCCCATCCACCTGAGAGGTGTGAGGCGCCACCTGAAGATCACACCCCAGCTGCAGCATGGCCAAAAAAAGGCCCCCACGGTGGAGGGCAGAGCACACGATGCACAAGGAGAAGCCTGGGGGAGCTGGGTTTGTTAAACAGGGAAGACCAAGGGGGTGTCTAGTAGCTGTCTGCTCCTCACTAAAGGAAAGCTGTAGAGAAGGGGAAGCCAGACTCTGAGAAGGCAGCAAACAAGGATCAAGAAACAAGGGACAAATGTTGAAACAAAGAAATTCTGAACATGGGTAAGAAAAAATTTCTTCCCCTTGAGAGCAATTCAGTAGGGGAAGATGTGCCTTAAAAGACTGGGATATCTCCATCCTTGGAGATGTTCAGAAGATGTGTGAGCAAGGCACTAAGCAAGCTGATCTAGCTTTGGAGTTACCCTGCTATAAGCAGGGAATTAGACTAGAGACTTCTAGAAATCCCTTCTCACCTGACTTTTTGTGTGGGTCAGTGTTTTTGTGCTGCTGATCTGCCAAGAGGCACTGTTCAGTGTCTTCACAACGCTGGGAGCCAGAAGGTCAGTATGCTTGTTTGGCCCCGTGGAAATGCATCTGTGCTGACAGCAGCATTAGCATCTGTAAAGCCTTTCTGCACGAATGTCTCTTCTCCAGCTGGCTCACCACCCTCTCTAGCACAACTTGTCCCATTTTATACCACAGATGAATCTCCTAACAGCAAGATCTGGTTGGTTTGGGGGTGACTCCTTAAGCTGTGACACCCGTGTTTTTCTGAACAGCAGCAATCACTGAAATGTCATTTAAAACTATAGTGCAGCATGTAAGAGTTCCCTCCCTACACAAAACCCTCACCCCTTCAGAACCAGAGAGGCTTTAATAACTGCTTTAAATGCTTGGTTTAGGTGTCTGCATGTTGCTTTGCCGTCAGAGAATCTGTGATGGGTTTCAGGGGATTTCTGTTCCCTTTCAGAAGTTAAACAGCCACGTCTCAGCCCCCCTCTTTTTGAGAAACATGCCTCTGTGATAGCCTAAGCTGTGGCTTTCAGCTCACCAGGAGAGCAGAGGGGTGGGTGCTCAGATGATGCTCTCCTCACACCACCTTCAGTGCTCACCACAGTGCTGCTAAAACACCTCTGGGTCTTTGCAGCTGCCTCCTGTCATTTCTCAATAAGAAGGATGATGCTGAAAAAGGTGGGAGAAGAGAATAGAAGAAAGGGTGGAGAACAGTAACTTGATGTATCAAGGCAAAAGCAAACCTTGAGAAGCTCTGTAAAAAGCAAGATTTGAGCTTGCCACCTTACCTTGATATTTGTGGCGGTTTTTTGGGTTTTTTTCCAAAGCTGTCTGAGGAAGCAGCAGTTTTGGGAGCAAAGATTTGCAGCATATCCATCAACTTCAGAGTAAGCATGTCAGGCCTGGGAAAAAGGAGCTATATTTCAGGAAGAGAGAAAACAAAGTACTCTGGGCAGCTGCAAACCCATTAGTCTAGTCTCAACAGAGTATAAGGTTAAGAACAAATTACAGAAGGAAAACAGAATTAAAGCTACAGCAGTAAGTGGGAAATGGAATCAAATACAAAATGGGTTTATCAACAAAAGCACAGTGTGCCCTTAACTTGATCCTTTTCTTTACCTCCTTTCCCTTACCTGGGTGAAAAAAGAAATTGGTAAATCTAATCTAGTTGGATTTCAGTAGGGCATTTGTTGCAGTAAGGGCTGGAAGGCAGCGAGATAAGCTGAAGTGAAAGGAATTAGTAGGAGAATTTTAGGTGGGTAAAATGCCGGGGAGAGGCAGATGATGTGTGGAGTCAAAAGGGAACTGCCACCATGGAGGAATGTCACTGGCCTTGGGAATAATTCTCCTTGCAGTAATGGCTCTAGCTCAGCAAAAAAGCAGCATGAAAAGGAAGTTTGCCGATTAAATGCATTTAGGAGAATTACTCACAGTCTGAAGCAGAGAAGTGCGAGGTCCTGTTCTTTGCTCCTGCTAACAGGGATGTCTTTTACACACAGAGATTCACTGGTTAGAAATGACAGAGGAAGAGACAGATCTGGGTGCATTCATCATTCACGAGGTGATTATGAAGCCCCGATGTGACGTGATCACAAAGACAACAGCCTTAAAGAGATCATTACGTTAATCTTATTTAGGATGCTGTATACAATTTGTCACTCATACTCAGAAGGGGGCTCGGGGCTGGCAGCAGTGTGGGGGAGCTGGAATAACAGAGTCTGTCTCTGTGCCTACCCTTGTTCTCCATAGGAGCAGACATGGAACCTTCCTTAGCTTAGCAAAAGGCTGGAATGGATGAACTTCTCTCAAAAAACCCATTTTATACACAGGGATGTGGGCAGAGAAATGAGCCATTATAGAAGGGAAGGTGCTCAGCCATGATTTAGTTGGGCAGTCCTTTTCTCTTCTGAGCTTGGCTCTTTTTAAGGCTGCACAGATTTACCTCTCCCAGCAATTTGCTGTGCTTCCTTGGCAGGCAGAGCAGGTTAGCACGACAAGCACAGCATTATAAGAAAAGATGTGCTGAACACAGACCCACAAGCCCACATTTTTCTGCTCAGTCCCCAAAAGAGTTTTTCCTTCAAGGGTAAGAGATCAGTCCAAAGTCTTGTGCTCTTTATGCAGGTGACTTCTTGGTGCTTCTCCCACACAATGCCTGCTCCCATAAGCTCTCTCAGAAAGGAAGTCTAAAACCCAGCATCTCAGAAAAGGCTCGGTTCTTTGGAGAAATACACAAAAGCCAGTCTGAAGTAAATGTGCCACATGCCCCTGCAGCAGAACTGAAAGGGTTTCATTGTGCTGGTTTTCACGTTGGAGAGAGAGTGGTAGGTCTTGAACCTGGTTTACACCTGGATGGGATTAGTGCTGATCTAACACTTGACTGAGGGTGGGGGGGTTGCAGTAAGTATAGCTTGCTGCAGCTTGCTTCTGACAATGATTTCTGAGGTTTATTTAATTTAATTGGGGGAAATGAAATTGGGACGAGACCTCAGGCAATCATGTAATTCAGCCTCCTGACCCGACGACAAGATTAAGTAAGCACAACTCATTCCTGACAGATATTTGTTGAACCTGTTCTCAGCAGCCTACAATGACAAGGCTCCCTGGCCAATCTAGTCCAGCGTTTTATTGCTCGATAGTTAAAAAGCTTTTTCTACCACACAGCTTAAGCTCTCAGTGATGAAAATGAATCTACCGATTTCCACAGCCCCGTTGAAAAATGCCTTTCCACCCTGACACTGCAATCTCCCCAAACCAGCTGTATATACTTTTTGGCAATTGTGTGCATCTTTTTGGAAATTCCAACTGTGTTTTTTTCCCCCACTGTTTGTGCTTTTCACTCTATCAAAAGCTTTGGAGTCAAGACGTATCACATCTACTGCACCCCCCCAGCCCGCCAGTGCAGTTACCCTGTCAGACAGCGAGATTAGATGGGCTTAATGTGATCTTCCTGATGAATTGAAGTTGGAGGGTTTTTTCAGGTTTGAAGTGCCCATCGGAGGGGAAGCCAATTCATACGTGCAGCTGCTGCCTGACAGGGATGAGAAAGAGGCTGGGGTGGAGGGGCTGGGGGCTGTGGCCAGCTGAAGGGGAAGGAGGCAATTCCAGCCAGGACAAGCAGTCTGCTGTTTGGTTTCTAGGGATGACAGAGTCTGCCAGGAGCCCCTTGGGTGAGCACCGCAAAGTGTGGAAGGACGGTCTGCTACAAATGTTTTCACAGAGTGTAACATCAGAGATGCACCAAGTCTGTGCACCGTGAACCCCTCTGGAATTCATTATGGACTAAAACATGCTGAGAGGTTTTCAGAGTTAACAGGCTTGGGCTGCGTCACTCTGGGTGGCTTTTCAGGTTTCAGCAGCGCTTGCGCCTTTATTGTATCCCAGAGTTTTCACAGCATCTGGAGCAGATCCCTCTGGGCAAGTCTCCCAAGCTTCAGGTAAACATCATGTTCAGGGAAGTACTTTTTTAGATGTGTTTACAACATCAGCAGGGATAACTCACCAGCTGCCTTGCTTCCTCTCACTGTCGTGCAGACAGCTTATCTCCCAGGGTTACTTCATCGTCCTCCTTGTGCTGTAGTTCACAAAGAGCTAAGCTCAGCAGCAGTGGTGTTAGCTAGTGACAGCACATCTTGCAAGCTTGCCACTGTTTCTCCCCTATATCACACACCTGGACACTCCTTTTTCCCCAGCAGGCAAGGCGCACAACCATGTGGCAGGAGGGAACGGCTCCTGATGAGAAGCAGAGCCAGTTGCTGAGAGTTTCCCTGTCCATCGTGTCCCTTTCTCCCATACCAGCTTCATCCTTCCCTCATTCCACCTCTCCCTGGGATGGGGAAGTCATTCTGTCCCTGTTAGAGGCTAAGCCTGCCATCTGCTGAAGCCATGACTGTATTTGTGCCAGAGTTCTCAGCCATGGGACACAGGGCAGGTTGGAGAGCTGCAGTTCTGTCACACAGCTGCTGCAGTTTTACCCGGATTCAGCTACTGCTGCCTGAGGCAAAGCCATGCACAGCTTGGGGTGGCACTCATCAGAAACCATTCCATTAAGTGGTTTCACAGAATCAGTGAGTGGCTGAGGTTGGAAGGGAGCTCTGGAGGTCATCTGGTCCAGCCTGCCCCTGCTGAGGAATCACCCAGAGGGTCTCCATGAGCAGCAGTCAATGCTGGGGATGAGCCTCCGGCTAGACTTGGTGCCCCTGCTCACCCTCTGTGCCCGGCCGTTCAGCCAGGATTCAGCCACCTCACTGTCTGCTCATCCAGCCCATACATCAGCAACCTGTCTGTGAGCACTTTGTGGGAGTGTCAAAGGCCCTGTTGAAGGTGAGGCATTTTATCATAGAAGGTTATCAAGCTGGTCAAGCATGACTTCCTCTGCATGAATCCATGCTGGCTATTCCTGATGATTTTCTTGTCACTCACATGCCTGGAAATGATTTCCAGGATTACCTGTTCCATCATCTTCTCAGGGATCAAGGTGAAGCTGACTGACCCTGGATCCCCCTTCTTGCCCTTCTTGAAGACAGGAGAGATGTTTCCTTTCCCCAGGTGTCAGGTACTTCTCCCAGGTGCTATGACCAATCAAGAGCTATCGAGAGTGGCCTTGCAATGACTTCTGCTGGCTCACTCAGCACTTGTGGGTGCACCCCATCAGGATTTGATGCATTTCTTCTGTTTCAGAGGCAAGCAGATCCAACTGCCTGTATCTATAAGCGTGTTCTGCCTGTTTGACAGAGCACTGTCCTTTTCTCATTTTGTACTCTCCATCCTTATGTTCCTCACACTCCACAGAGCTGTCTGCTTTCTGGGTACTTTTCCACTATTCAAGCTGAGTGCACAGGAGTTGCAAACTTGTTCCTGGGCCCTCTTACTAAACCCAAAAGCTCCTGGATTATTTATTGATTCTCCACGTGGAAGCTTCTCTAGACAGAGCTTTAGGGATTCCAGCTGTGCCCAGGTGTTCTGCCTGGAGGAATGTGGGACCCAAGGGCACACGTTTCCTGCCCAGTGCCTCACTGGAAGCAGCAAGTCCTTGTATCAGGGCAGGTGAGTCCAGAGATGCAGCAAGTAGTGTTCTGCAGGTTCAAGTGCTTCCTTCCCCCTCAGCTGGCTGAGCTCCTCCTCCCAGACAGGCTGGCATAATGATCTCCACATCCTCAGGGCAGTTCTCAGTCTCACCTAGATACTCAAGAGTTCCTAGAAAATCTTTTGCATCATTGCTGGGCCTCGTTTTAGCAAGGATGCTTGTGTTTTCCAGGAACTCTCTCAGCACCACGGTCACCTGGGGCTTCGTTTCCTCCAGCCTTGCAGGCACAGTGAGCATCTGTCACAGAAGCCTTGGCTCTGTCTGAGGAGCAGCTGCCACCTGAGAAATCACTCTTTGCTCCTTCCCTGTCTCCTTTTCCTGGAGTGGAGCCCTCCAGGCCTGCCAGCTGACAGCCCTTTGCTTCCCCCAGATCAGCTCCCATTGTCTGCACATCCTTGCTATGGCAAGTGTGGCCAGCTGCCCTTTTGGGTCAGCAAGAAGGCAGGTACTGCACACACTACAGATACAAAAAACTTCAGAAAGTAGAGAATACATTTCAGAAATGCTACTTGCTCCCCCAAAACTTCTGGAGATAGGAGCCCAGCACAAAGCCTGGCTGCACAGAAGGATGCTGAGCAGCCTGTCTAGGGCAGGATTTGTGGCTGTCCTTCATGTGGAACTTCCTAAAAGTAACTCTTTAGAAAATGCATACCCAGCAGCAAACACTGTAAGAAAATTTGTTTTAAACATTAGCAGTTTCTAAAGCACTCATGTTTTAATGCAGTGAGAAGGGTGAGCTGGAAATGGCAGCAGCATGGGTAACAGGGCAGTGGTGTTCAGGGGAGTCCCTCTGGCCATTCTTTGCTTCTGTGCTTAAAACTTATGCAATCACCATGTATTAAAATTTCCAAGATTTTCAGCCCCGGCTCTTGTACACTGTACATCTCTATAGCTGTGCTGGCAATCCTGGTCTGAATTCCCTTAATGTGGAGCCTGGGATGGGGCTGAAGCTTGTGGCAGCCTCCTATCATCCTTCACCTTAGACACAGCAGCCTCTGTGGCAGAAACAGCATGACTGCAACTGCACAAAAGGGCAAACAGCCCCAAACATCACGGGAGCCCTCCCCAGCTGTGGTTGTGCCAGACCTGCTGGGCTAGCTCAGCTTGCTGCTGGAGATGGCTTTCCCCACCGCAGAGACTCTGCAGTGCAGTGGGTCAGGCCCTCAGTGAGCGCTGCTGTGCTCTTCCCAAAGCACTGGTGCCACACAGCTGCATTTTTATGAGCTGACACTTGCCAGAAAGTTGCTGCCTTCGGAGTTGATGCAGAGTGGAGTGCCTGGTGAAATCTTTACCCCAGGACATCCTAATCACATGTAATCTCCTTCTGTCCTTGAAAGCGGTGCACAGAAAGAAGCCGGTATCCCACGGGCAGAAGCACTTTGCCTTTCATCCCAGAGCTGGCAGCCAAAATCCCCACCCTGCCTGCCCCCAAAGGGGCTGGCTCTCCCCTCCTTGCCCACCCCCCCTGGCCCCAGGTAACGCGCCCAGTGATCATCACAGAACACTTTCTACCTGACGCAGTGAATGCAGACAGAGAGCTTGCAGTCCCTCTGGCAGCTGCCAGCTCAGAAGGTGCACAAGTAAGGTTGCCTGGGCATGTACTTTAGCTCTAAATGCCCTGTTTTTCCACAAGTTTGCGTTTTGATGAGCATAATGTTCTGGGAATGAATGAGCTATCACCAAGCAACATTAACTCTGTGTTTACAAAGGGTTTTGACATTGAATTTAAGCCTGAGGACAATGCTGGCACAAGAATGAGTTATCACAGCCTGGGCCATGGGTACGCTGAGGATGGAAATTAGAAGGAGCTTCCCACCTGCCAGTGCAAGGATCTGGAACAGCCTTTCAACAGCAGCAGCGAGGCCAGGAGATGACTTGTTGTGGGACTGGAAGTCTCTGAGCAAGAGGATGCTGTGGGGCTGCCTGCCTCAGGCCAGGATCTCTGTGCCAGTCCTCTCTTCTTACGCAATTGCGGGACATTTTCATAACGACTTTGCCCTCGAAGCAGCTCAAGCCAAGCTGGGTGCCTGGGGCTCGCCTGGAAGTGGGGCTGTGGGATGGTGTCCTGGGATACTGCAGAGTGCTGTAGGGCTGTAATTACCCAGGGAGTGAGGATGTGCATCCTCCTGCCTCCAGCGTGCAGAGGGCTAAGCACGGAAATTGGAGGGGACAGTCTGTGACAGGCAGGCCCAAGACCGATTGCTTCAGGTGATGGCTGGGTGTCTCACAGATCTGAGGGGATTTCTGATGAGCAGAAGAGGGCTGCTCCACACTGCAGCCCAGGGGAGAGTGAGCTGGGCACTCAGGGGCTTTGAGGCCAGCTCCTCCACTGGCTCAGTGCCCAGCCAGGCTACTGATTACTGGGCAGGGTCCATCCATCACCCTTTCAGGGTGTGCAGTCACTTGAATGAGACCACCTTGGCACAGGATGGGGAAAGGGGACGAGAGAAGGGGGTGCCCCAGGAGCATCTGTGAAGGGGAAAGCTGACAGCAGCTCTCCCAGGGCAGCTGCAGGCTGGGTGCTGCAGTGGAGCAGCTGCACCTGCGTGGGAGCACCGCCTGCCTCGCTCCTCTCTGCTGCCAGCCCTGGACACCAGCAGCCCTGCGATATGGCCCACACTCCAGCCACCCCTGCCTCCCAGAACCACCTGCACTCAACTGCCCAGTGCAGAAATCCTTGCATGAAACACTCCAGATTCCAGTGGATTATATGAGCTGGGATAAAACAGGAGTTATGGGAAACTCAGTGGTTGACTGTCTCTGTTCTGTTCTTTAACAGATGATTAAGGCCTTGCCAGAGTGAGGTCTACATCATTCCTCAGCGATGAAGGTTAGGGGTTTCAAGCCTAGCTGCTGACTCATAACCAAGAAGAGGAGAAAAGGGAAAATTAGCATGAAGAATGTTGCTGAGATGGCTTGAATGTTGTTCAGAGATTAGCGTAGAAAATATATTGCTGCCTGTGTTATGGCTGGTGTGTTTAGTAGATGTTCTTAATGGAATCTGATCTTTTTAAAAACATGGAACACCTGTGTGTAGAGCATTTGCCTTATATCTGCAGACCCACTGCCAGAAGGGGCAGATTGTTAACAAGCTTCTCCAGAAAGCACCTTTAATTCCTGATGTAACACCGGTGCTTTGCTCTAAGCCTAGATGCATTTGGATATCTTGGTGAGATGTTGAACCACTGGATGACTTGTCCAGAGTCTAGCCTGGCTCTGCAGAGATTAAAATTTGCTCCCCATGAGTGCATCTCTGCAGACTTTTCTGAGACATGAGTTTGATGCTCCAGCTTCCCCATGAAATACTCAGTTTCTGGCTGCACTAACTGGCAAACTCAGCAGAGGCCTGGAACATGACCTTCATCTAAGCTGTGTCACCTCCAGTGCACGTTGCTTCTGGATCAAGGCTGAGGCAGGCGGGGGAGGCTCAGGCTGCTGCTCCTGAGATAACTGGAAGGATCAGGGGAGCTGGGTGAGTGCTCAGTCTAAACAATGGCTTCAGAGCCAGGGCTGTGATCATACTCAAATTAATTTCAAATATGCACAGTAACACAAGAAGCAATTTGCATAAGACGTCACATGGAGTTGCATACAATTTCGCATATTTAAACAAAGTACAATAAAGCACAGCTCGGGCGGGTGTGTGAAATCATCTGTGCAGTGAACCGTGCACAGAAACGACGTACAATTATCACCAAAGAAGAAAACAAATGGCAGCAACCACCCAGGATGCGAAGTGAGCTCAGAAGTTGTGAAACACCACCGCTTATTCCTTCATCCACCATCCTGATAGATGCTTGGAGTTGGGCTATCATGCACTTCTTTTCCAGCCGGCCCTGCTGGTGCAGAGGATGGTGCTCACTGTTTCATACCACTACTCACTCCTTCCTTCACATCTGAGTCCTTGGCTTCAGCTTTGCTAAGCACTTTCTTCTTGCACCATTCTTTCTGGGCTTTCCAGTGCATAGATTTCCAAGTGTGAAGGACTCCCCCCTCACCAGGCACTACTCCAGGTGGTACTGTCCTTGCCCTTTAGTGGTAAAGGCCAGAAGCCAAAAGACTGGCTCTGGGAGCACAAGGGCAGACTCTGACAGCCTCATTTTTGGTGGTTTCAGAGCTGTGGTTATTCAGAGCACGATTCCTATGGCTTAGTTCTTGGTACCTGTGTAGGTCACATGAAGTGGACTCCATCTCAGCTCGTGGAAAATGATGGCCAGAAAACTAACATGGATAAGGAAGCAAGAAAAGGGAACAGCATCCCTTAAGTGGGAATGTATCATCCTTTAGAGCAAACATCAGAGGGCTGAGACCTTTAAACCTGCAAAAGACTTTTCAGCCCCTGACGTACATTTTGTGATAGTCCTGCATCTCTCATGCATGGGTTGGGCCAGCACTGTAGCAGTGAGGCTGAGCTCTGAGGGCTGACCCATGAGCATGTGCTTTGCCTTCCCTCCCCAGGAGGCAGGGGAGGATTCAACTGCTGCTCCTGAAACAGCTGGGAGGATCAGGAGAGCTGCTCAGGCTAAATTCGGGCTTCAGTGTTGCCAGCACCCTGGTCCCTGTGAGCTCCCAGAGCCCTGCTTCACCCACCTTGTCTTCATTTCCCCAATGCTTTCAGTGCCCCCTAGCTCTAAATTTCTATTCTGATCCCTGCTTTGACCCTACTTCTCCTTCCAGCCCCATCATTTAATCCTAGCCACAATTTCTTCTTCTGCCCACTCTCTCCTCACCCTGCCTTTTCCTGTCCTCCTTCATATTCCTGCTCCCTCATACCTCTCTTTAGGCCTTTGCTTGACAGCCTCAGCGCCCTATATTTTAGTTAGGCAATTTGTTCCTCTCTGCAGGACTGCCTGAGCAGGAACAAAGAACTGTCACCAAAACCCTGGAAGAGGCAGTGTTATGCTTAGTCACCCTTTTGTCCCAGCTCTCCTCTAACTTGCAGGTACAAGGGGAAAAATCTGTCTCCTCCCCATATCCTGCACTCAGCATTACTGCACTGGATAGGGAGCTACAGGTAAGCTGGCCAATGTGAGTAGATACAAGAAACCCACACTTATCCAGGACAGTATTTCTGGTCTTCAGTTTTATCATGGAGGACCTGATGCTGGATATAAGAGAAATCTCATTATAAAGGAACCTCTTAGGGTTCCTGCTGTGTATCCAGCCAACGCAGGGTGCACAGAGCGTTGGATCTCATTTGTGTGATGTTTGTGTGATTTGTATAATATGTCACATAAGAATTGGCAAAGCAGAAAAAAAGAAACCACTTCAGGCTTAGATAACTCATCCTGGTATTGCCAAATGTGTCTGAATCCACATAATAAGACCAACACAAGCATCCACTGTAGGTGTATTTAACCACTGCATTCATGTTTTGGTTAATGAACTCATTCAGGCAAAAATGTGTCCTAACGTGGCTAGACTGAGTTCCCTGACCCTAGCAGAGAACACCCACCAATGACAGCCCCTTGGTTTGGGAAGAGCTCAGAAAGCTTCTGCAGTCTGTGTCACTTTACCGAGGCTTAGAGAGCACCCAAGAGAATTACAATGCCTGTGGTTCTGGTGCATCCTTTCACAGTTAAACTAACAAGGAAACCAACTGGCTCCCTAGCCAGGCCAGGCTGTAACTCAGAATTGACCAGTGCATGCTGTAGGCATCACACCATGTTCCTCTGATAGAAAACAAGTCACCCCAGGCTTGTTTACTTGCTTGTTTGTTGAACCCTTGTGGTATGTCCAGCTGTCGACAAAGTCTGAGCTTCAAACTCGACTGGCTGCCCTGGAGCATCTGCTCTCCTGCCACTGGAGCGCTAACTAGGAGCCACAGAGAGGCAGGACAGGGCCCTGGAGCAGGAACTGGCATTTGCTTCCCTGCCAGATCCCTTGTGAGGATTGATCTGAGGCTGAAGATGGTTTTGCTTGCATTCTGGTCACTCCCAGAGAAAGCTGGGCTCTGGATCAATGTGGAATGCGTCACTGAATGGCCTATTATTCACTGAGCGCAATGTGCACTCTGAGACACAGCAGCCCTCAATAAAGATTCAATTCTGCCTCCGAGGATCAAAGCAGGAATGAACCAAGGGAGCTACTCAACTCTTTTACATGATGCTGAAATGAGTGGTTGCTTGTTTCGGGGCTACTCTTTATGGCAGTTTCAAGTTGTGCATTTCTCCTAATTAAATGGCCATCCACACAGGCAGGTCCCTTTAGTAGAGTGCTGAGGTACCTGTGGCTGAAGCTCTCCATTCCCCCTGCACAAAGGCTCACATTTGAGTTAGCACAGCTTGTCCACGCTGCCTTCCCTGCTCCACATCCTCCTCGAGGAGCACAGGGATGCCCACAGCTCCACAGGGGTGTCCCCAGCACTCCCCTCATGCCCACGCAGTGTTGGGGTGGCTCTCTCACAAGGGGTGCTGCAGAGGAGCACTAAGGAGTGACATCCAGCGGCACAGGCCTGGAGAGGAGGGCAGAACCAGAGCACATGGGGTCCTAACTTCCAGCCACAACTCTGGAGAAGGTCCTTCAGCACGGGAGGTAAGCGAGTGTTGTTGGTTGCTGCCACATCCCTGCAATACAGACTCTTCCAGCTGACAGATGCCTGATTTTTTTTCCCCCATAATGGGATAATTTATAGCAGGTTATAGAAGGCATTCAGCTGGAGGGAATCCCAGATTTTGGAAATGATTTCAAAATGTTTTTCTGAACTACTGTCTTTCCCAGGAAATCACAGCAGTCAGCAACACCTCATGCTTCCTTTTTGGCCACTCATTAGGGTGATTTTTATGTGTCTTGAAGTCATTGTACAGGTTTTGTATGTTCTTCTTTGATTTAAATGATGGCATTCATTCCTCCCATCTCTGCTGTCCTCATTCAGAATGCAACTCCCAGTGCTAGCTCCCTGCTGGAGAACAGGATGTGGGGGAGATGTAGGGAAGGAGGCAAGGCTGCAGACAGGAGAGGAATGGAGATGCTGGAAAAGGAGTCAGGGCTGGGACCAGACTGGAAGGGTGGGAAGTCAACAGGTGGATAGGAGTGATGTATGGGGAGTGGTGATGGGAGAGGACCAGACCAGGCAGTCAGTGTTTCAGGAAGCCAGAAGAATAAGGGGCAATTTCTGGAGCTTCTCCTGTGAGTCAGAGAGTGAGTCCTGGTGAAAAAGGGTATGTTTGGCTGAGCGCCTGCAGCCCCAGCCTGTGCAGAGAGGGCACCAGAGGAAAAGCATCTGATGACAGAGAGAAGTCAGCAGGAAGGGCTGAAGCTCTGGCTGGAAGCAGATGAGGTTTGTGCAAAACATCTCAGTGCACCAATGAGTACATGAGTGCAAATTCAGCACAATGAGAACCCATCACCACCTCTGTCAAGTCTCTCCAGCTTGCCCAGCCCCAAAGCTGTTGGCTGGAGAGGATCTTCCACCTAAAGAACAGGGGTGAAGGTCTCTGCCCTCCCATACTCAGCACAGGGGCAGAAGAGGGGCTGTCCAGCCTCTTGTGTGCCTGTACTCCAGAACAGCCACCACAGGAGTGTGTCTGCTCTCTGATGGCCCTGGGGCCACCACCAACCACAGAGATCCTGTCCAGGGTGCAGGGTGCCATGTGGAGGGCCTGGCCCTGCAGCAGTGGCAGAAACCCCACAGTCCCAGGCCAGGTCTGGTCTGCAAAACCTGCTCCTTCCTCCAACAGTAAAGCAGAGGATCTGGGACACCTCCAGTGCCCAAAGGACTCAGACAGGACAGAGTGAGCAGGGGCTGGGAACCATCCCCATCCCCAGCATGCATCCAGCCATTGCCAGGGAGCAGCCCTTGGAGTGGCCATCAAGGCTGGCGTGCCCCAGCCCCGATTGCCGCTGGAAGTGGAGGAGTTGCAGGAGACAAGGATGCTTAATTACAGAGCAGCCCTGGAAACCAGCAGCAGCAGCAGCAGCAGCAGCAGCACTGTGGCCAGGAGGGGAGGCAGCAGGGCTGTAAATAGAAATTGCGGAGGCAGCCGCGGGGAACAGTGAGGGAGGCTGGTGCGCCTGCAGGGCTGCGTGTCCCTCCCTCCGTCCCTTCCCCTCGGCTGCTGTCACCCCGCCCCGACACCCCGGCCCCCAGCGGGACCAGCAGCCCCAGGCCGTGCCTGGGAGGCAGCAGCTCCACAGGCGGGACAGCTGCTTCGGTGGGAGTGAAGGAGGGCTCGTCCTCCACCAGGCACCACCTCCCATGGAAATGCCGGACGTTGGCCAAAGGGCCCCTTCAGTGGGCAGAGAGACCGAGGGAGATGGACACGGGGCCAAATTGCCCCCTCTACTCCCAAGACGAGAATGTGGGATGCCAGCAGTGTGAGCCCCCATCCCAATGGGATCTGCCCAGGGTGCCCCTCTCATCCCGCCCTGGTTTTTCCAGTGTGGCACCTTCCACAGATGCAAGAGGTCTGCTTTCAATATTTTGCAAAGTTTTATTTAAAAATGTTGAAACTAACATCCCACAAGATTTGAATATTTCACCACAAGAAGAGAAATCCTACAAAAATATATATCACAGCGCACAAGGGCAGGGGAGGGGAAGAGCGAGACTGAGCAGAGGAGCAGGAGGAGGCTGGAGGGGAGGATGGGAGACGGGGCAGAACGAGACCGAGTGGCAAAGGGACAACAAGAGAGGAGCAGGGAAAGTGAAACAGTAGGAAGAGAGAGAGAACCAGGAGGGAGACCATGGTACAGGACAAGAATGGGAAGAGGGAAAACAGTGGGAGAGGGAAAACAACAGGAAAAGAGGAGTAGAGAGCCAGCAGTTGGTGAAGGGAGGGGACCTCTCTCTATGGTCCTGCCAGGGTAGGGCCAGGACTACAGTGGGACATTAGCAGGGATGCAGCTGGGGAGCTGGAGTTTGACCCAGGACTTTTGTGCTGCAGGTCTCAGCTCTAAGGCTGTGCCACAGATGTGGTTTGTCAGAGTGATAAACAAAACAGTTTAATTCAGAACAGTCTCAAGGTGGTCCTGTTTGAGAACTTGCAGGGAATGAACAAACCACTCCTTTCCAAGCATTTTTCTTCATTGGGAAGTGGAGTGGGAAATGAAGGGACCAGATTTGCAAGGGCACTTGGGTGCCATTGAGGAAGAGGTAGATAGCCCTCTCTGAATTTTGGGATGCTTGGCTGGATGTTAGCCCCTGGAAAGTGGACTGGAGGAGAGGTGTGGATACACACACCAGAGGTCTGCTCCCCTGCCTGCCAACTGCAACCAGCCAGATGGGAAAGCCCAAGCAGGATTTGGCCTTGTGGTCATACCACTCTCTTGGGTAAAGAGGGAGACTCCAGCTCCTGCTTCAAATCAGGAACTTCCCTCCCTTCCACTGTGCCCACAGAGAGACCACCCTTGTGGTAAAAAGCCAGGGCGCTGCAGGAGCTCAGCAGAGACACAGTCACTTCATCTCACTTGGCCCGCCTGGATGTTCCCTTTCAACAGCATAGAAATGTTGGGCAGAATAAGCCCAAGACTATGAACACTTCCAGTTGGTTTCCCTGCATGCTTTTCTCTCTAATGGAAAGAAAAAACTTTCTGTTTCTAATGGAAAGAAAAAACAATCATTCTCCTCCATTCATGTAGAAGACAGGGAAACCTGATGGGCTGTGACTAAGAAGGAGCTGTCCTCTGCCCTGACTTGGTACTATCAACCCATCCATGTGCACATCCTACAAAATATTACCCTGGGCCAGGGTAAAGACCTCAGGCATGCTCTGGCTTCAGTCTCTGTAGGAGAAGATGGTTTATAAGGCTCCAGTCATGGGGAAAACAGATCCAGTGAGATTATTTATTAACTGGAAGAAGCTTGTGTGTCCACATGTGTTCTGAGTGTTTTGTTCCAGGGACAAAGCATAGCAATGAATGCTTGGGCAGAACAATGAAGTTGTTTCCCTGTATCTAACCTGTTTTGGGTGAGAAATTGAATGACTATCATAAAAATGTATTTGGCTAGGAAAATTGTTCTTAGAAAAGATGTTCATTATACCCAAGCCTCTGTTGTTGTAAGAATTTTCTGTACACAGCTTCACCAGCTTTCCCCTTACCACAGTATCCATGAAAGGTTTCTCTCCCTGGAGTTACTTTTACCAAAACCAGAGACATGTAAAAGGGGGAGGAAAAAAACCCCAAACCACCAAAATCTGATTTGTTTGCAGAATTTACAAAAACTTTCCCAGGAGAGCTCAGGGCTTCTCCACATCAAGTGTTGGAAAATGTTTTCACTATGCCTCCTGTCGTCCCCTGCCACTTTCTTACAAACCTTCTCTCCATGCAGCATGTGGAAAGTCCAAGGACAGCCACTGAAGTGGAAGAGTCTAAACTCTGGCCTTGTTTCAACAAATGCTGTTGATCAAAGAACAATCTAATTAATCTGGTCTGGAAAATTACTTCAACCAGTTGAAGGTATTGCAAATTGCCAGCAATCAGCAGCGCAGCCTCCTGCAGATGTCCTTCCCCAGCGGGGACGTGCCAGGGAGAGGGGGAACAGCAATGAATGGGGCAGCGAGCAGGAACTGCCACTAGTCCTTCCATGTCCATCTGCAGCTTAAATGTCCACCCAAGCCTTGCATGGATCCTGAATAAGAACAGGCTCAGTAACAGATCGATCTAGGGTAAAGCACTAATATCCCCTGCTGTAAGCACAGAATCAGCCTGTGCTTAGACTAGAGATCTCCAGAGTCCTTTTCCACCTACATCTTTCAGCCACTCTGTGCTTTTAATAAGCCAGTAATTTTATTTGACCTGTCATTTTCTCCAAATCTCTACTGTTTTTGGGAAGCTTATTGTAATTTACACTCTGATTTAAATGCCCTTCACAGTGAGTCAGATGGGACCCAAGAACACCTAATGGTTCAGCTGGGTAAACGGGCAGAACCAGGCCTCTTATGAAATTCCCTGTGCTTTGTCCTATAAAGAACAGGCTTTTTATGCAGAGATAAAGGATGAAAGGCTGTTTCCCTCTCTCCAAGATCACTTTTGTCAGAGACCTTGTATAGTGCATTAGGGCTTTCAAATTGTGGGTGATTTTCCTGCCTCTGGCCACATCAGTCCAGCAGCTAAAGGTGTTTGTACACTGTAGGGGCAGCCTTATCTAAATGTTCATCTTTTCACCTCAGTGGTTGTCAGTGTGGGGTTTTGATTGATTTGAAGTTGTCCATAAAAGCTAAGAGGAACTATTGCCATTAAGCTGAAATTTGCCATCTCACACATCCTCAAAGTGACACCCATGGGTCCATGCCTGGAAGAGGTGGAGATGCATGGATCTTGCTCACACAGGTAAGTGACAGTGTGGCTGCCAGCCCCACAGAACACCACAGCCCTGAAGGACATGCGCAGGCAACCAATTTGGACAGATGACTTGTGCCATTGCTTTCAGTTTCTAACCAGCTGGGGGACTGAATGAAGCTTCATCTGGGAGCCCAGATACCCCTCTCTCATGCTCTTGGTGAGCACTGCCTCGTGGGTTTCCAGTCACCTTGCACTCCAGGAGAGACCTAGCAGCAGTACATGGCAACCCTTCCCGTGCTCCCAGGATCAACTCTAAACTGCTCTCGGTCATCCCAGGTGCAGAGTCCCGTCTGCTGCCTTGTTGCCTGTGCCAGGAGTATCTGAAAGCAAATCTCTTCCTGAGCCCAGCAAAATTCAAGTTCCTCATGCCCAGCAATGTCTGCATTCCACGTTTTAGCTGTGTGCAGGACATTTGCTAAGAAACACGGTGAGCAGAGGGCTTCACCTTGGATTTTCTGGAAAGCATCATCACAGACTGGTGTTATTCAGAAAAACCTTGCTGAAGGAGACTGAAGGGGTGCAGAGGAACAGCAAGGAGGCTTTCAAAGATCAAAACATTTGGAAAGCTAAAGGAATCATTTCCAACTTTAACTGGCAAGAGAAGTGGCATGGGGGTGGGAACTGAGGGGGAAAACTGCGGACGGAGAGAGGAAGAGAGATACAAGCTGAAGAGAAAAAAACCCAAAGGAGCGTTAGGCAGAGAGAAACTGGAAAGATGTGACTATCTTCCATCTAGGGGGAAGATAATGTTTCCTTCAAGGAAATGGGTTGTTGAGAGGGCCCAGGTGCTCTGTGAGCCTCTTCTGCCCAAGCTTCACCCACCCTTGGGACTCTCAGAACGGCCAAGGTCTCAGGAACAGACGAAGTCACCACCATCCGAGACACCTGGCGGGCAATCCTGCAGCCACTGAACTCCAGACATTCACTGCAAAGCACACGACACGGGAAGGGACACACGGAGGGTGAGGGCCCACGGGGACAGGGGTACGCCTTTCCACCTTGCCTACCCCCGATGTCAGGCATGCACTGGTGAGAGAGTCATGGAGATCCAAGTGTGTCTGTGCACGTATGCTAGAAGAGGGGCTGGGGAGGTCAGGATTTCACACCACCACCAGCTGTCTTCCCTCCCACCATTCTGCTCTCTCGTCACCCTGTCCTGCGTGGGCAGGGCGGGTCCCCAGCCTTCCCCCAGCAGGAGGCTAAGGAGGCCCAGCTCGTCCATTTTTCCAGGCACATCCCGGTGGGGTTAGTTAATAAAGGTGATGGTGGTGGTGGTGGGCCGTGGCACAAGGAGGTTGCTTTTTTTCCTGGGGCAGCAGAGGCGGGGAGAGTCCGCGCTCGCCAGCGGTGACAGAGGGTGGGGGAGCCAGCTCAGCCTCTCCCGGGAGCGTCACAGGTTCACCAGTGGGATTCTGGAGAAAGAGGGAATTGGGAATTAATGAGTGCTTAAACTGCCCCAAGCCCCCCTCTTGCTAGCCAACGTCAGCTTTGCCCTGTCTCAGTGTGCCCGTCCCCCTGTCCCCTGCCAGCCCCTCCTGCCCCAGCTCACTGGGCACTCACCGGTTGAGCTGGAATGCTGCATTCTTCCCGTGGCCACCCAGTTTCTCTGCACCCTCCTGGCCCTGCACCCTCCTGGACTCCTCCGCCTCAGGCGTGGGGGTCAGGGGGTCGCCGTAGGGCCCCAGGATGCTGACGGTGGTGGGGGAGAGGTCTGTGAGGGGCTGCTGGCTCTCCTGCTGCCTCCCGCTGCTCTGCTGCCCCGAGTGACGCCGGCGCTTCTGATTTCGGTCCCAGCTTTGGAGAGAACAAGGGGTGAGGTAAAGAGACAAGCCCCAGCCCTTGATGAGAGGTTTGTGGGATGGACCCCTCTACACTCAGCATTAGAGCCCAGCGTGGCTGAGTGCCAAACCTTGCAAGGGATTGCAGCGCCAGATCTGCACCCCTGGGACAAATGGGTCCCAAGCCCACACAGTCTTCCTGCGGACACTGGCCCAGTGAGAGCCTCCATTGGCCCAAACCCCACTCACCAGAACTTGAATATGATTCCAGTGGCAACCAGGACAATGATTATGGAGATGGTGATGGTGACGTACAGCTGGGGGTCCACACCTGCGAGACAGAGGAGTGGGGCTTGTGATGGCCGCTCCCTCGGGTCCCCAGGGAGCAGCAGGGCAAGGGAGGTCCCCGATGAGTTTTGCAGAAGGAGCTGCTCCTGCCGGGGACTGGGAGTGAAAGCAGCAGATTTACCTTCCCCGCGGGGCCCGAACAGGAAGGGCCGCAGGGTGGCCGGGGTCTCGCGCAGGTTGAGCCCCGCGTTGTGCAGGAGCGAGTGGGAGTTGGGCTGCGCCGTCGCCATCCCGTGCGGCGAGACGAAGGTGTATCCCAGCGGCGGGAAGCCCGGGTTGGCTGAGTTTGTGTCCCCTCCGTCCTCATCCGACACCGTGGGGCCCCACACGATGGCCCAGGGGTACTGGGAGGAGGGCATGCCGTCCTCGAAGCCCGAGGGCGTGGCGGGCCGGGCGCCCGCGGCCTGGCGCCTCAGCCGCACCACATGCCGCAGCTCCGCTCCCCGCGCGGGCACGGCCCGCTGGCGCGGCACGGCCGAGCGGGAATCCGAGCGGGAATCCGAGCCGGAATCCGAGCGGGAATCCCGCTCCGGCTGTGAGGTCCTTTCCCAGATGCAAATGGACCGTGGGGCCGAGGGGCTGCGGCGGGTGCAAAGAGGCCGAGGGGCTGCGGGGCCCCGAGAGCGGAGAGACCATGTGCCGGGAGGAGGGACGGCCAAGACGACGAGGAGGAGATGCCACAGCTGCAGGGAGTGGATGCGGGAGAGGAGTGGAGGCATCCTGCTGCGGGGCGGGGGGAAGAAGAAGAGAGCCTGATCTAAACGTTCCTCCTTTGAAAGGCCAAGCAGCCGGGAGCAGCCCACCACCCACACTCCTGTTTTCTTCCCGCCTCACCTGCCAGTGTGGGAAGCTGCGAACCTACCAGGCACTGGGCTCCATCTCAGATGCAACAGTGTCTTTGCTCAGTCAGGATCTTGTCTCATCTTCTTCACTGGGAACCAAAAGGGAGGGCTGTCAGTGTCCCCCCACGCAGTGGTGACGGCTCTGTCCTTGCAGGCAGTGTGTGCCACCCCAGGTGAGCTCCCGGCTGGCAGGATAAGGAGAGTCCACGCACACACACGTGCACCCTCTCCTGCTCCCGCGCCCCCCATGCACGGAGGTGCATGGTCCCCATCCCCATGCCAGGTCCCCCCAGACACACATGCCTTAGCAGATGCTCCCAAAAGCAGGGAGCGATCTCCGGAGCACACGTGCCCAGGCACATGCGCAGCTTCCCCGGGGACTCTCCTGTCTTAGGGCCGAGAGGGGGATTCAGCATCTTTGTTTGCTTATCGCTGGAACAAGTTGGAATCTTAATTCCTGTGTTTATTTATAGTGTGGAGTGTGTAATCCATTTATTAAAAAAGAGCCTCTTCATTGTGTGCCAGAGCGAGGGAGCGAGAGGGGAAGCATGAGAGTGGTAAACCAAGACGACTGAGAAAGAGTGAATCAGCGAGAAAAAGTCCAGCCTCACTAAAGAATTTAAGAGAAAAAATATGCCTATCAAATATTTAGTATTTACTTTGCTCTTAGCTAACATGAAATTACCTTCCCACACTCCGTGTCTTAATGTCCTCTGCGCTGTCCCATCCCTCCCTTTCTCCCCTATTCCTCCCTTTTGTCTCCCGTCTCCCACGGCTGAGCAACACAAGCACGGAGCGAGGTCAGGTCCTTTCTGCCCCGGACGCTCGGCACCCTCCGGCATCAGCCCGGTGTCGGCACGGCTGCCCTTGCCGCTGCCCCCCTTCCCCCGGCCGGGCACAGCGCCGTGCCGGCCCTTCCCCTGTGAGCTCTTGTGTGCCTGACCCCGCATCCTCCTGCAACCGCACGCACAGGACGAAAGAAAACATCCTGCGAGATGTTCAGCCTGCTCCTTCATCATGGTGAAAAGGAGAGCACGAATGCCGACAGCCCACGGTCATGCCCTCCTGCGGCTGCCGGGATGGAGAAACAGGCATGCTGGGCTGAGGGAGTCAGTGCAGAGGCCAACGCTGCTCCTCCAGCCCTCAGCCAGCTGTGCTGCACCTCCCGGCTTCCAAGGGGTTACTGCCATCCGCCCGGCTCACCCCATGCCCTGACCAAAAACTGCAGCCCCTCCTGCGTGGGAGACTTCCTCTTCCTAAGGGAAGAACCCAGGGCTTGCTGTGATGTACACCTGAGAAGAGGGGCCGGGGAGGAAGGGCACCCAAGACTAAGTAGCTGTCTAGCTCCTGCTGCATTAACCGGGGATATTTTTAGTTTCCTTCTGTTAAATATTTAAACAAAGTTCACAGAAAAAAAAAGAATTGTTGGCTAATGTGCCCTGCCCCTCCCTCCGGGGCAAGATCAGTCTCTGGAGGGATCCTGAGATGAAGATGAGGAGAAAAGAGCAGCTATTCTCAGCATTTCTTTGTTCTTTGCTCCTGAACCTCTAAGCCTTGGAGGGGACTCAGTATTAAGATGCAGCTCTGCAGAGAGGCAGCAGAATGGAGCAAGTTTCTTCTGAACCCAGATACTGGCGAGATCTTGGCCATCTGGATTATGATCACGATGCCGTGGAAGATCATGTCTGGCAACAGAAATCCATGACAGAATTTATTTTGGACTTTGAAAGGGAAGGAATTCCAAGCATGGAGAACCTCCTTGTGTGAATCCCCAGGCTGGAGGGCACACGAGTTGCAGGAGAGGTTTGAAGATGGCTTGGAGTGCCTGGGGCCATGCCTGGCACTCACCACAGGACAGCAGTTCCCTGGGATGAAGAGCCTGCTCTGCTTGTGGCACAGCTCAAATCTTCAGGGGGCAGGGGGCTGTTTTGCATCGGGAAGCAGGAGATGTGGGGCTGGACAGTGCCATGCCAGCAGGGGGGACCTTCTCCAGGTGCAGGCAGACCTCAGTGCCTGTCCCACAGGGAAGTGTGGCACAGTAGTGGTGCACGTGTAAGCTCTAGCACTCCTCCTAACAGATGGCTCTGCCCTCAGAAATGTGCCTGGGGGTAGGAATGCTGGGGTCGCTGCGCTCTCCTTGTTGGGACATCTCATAATGGAGACATGGTTGAGAGATCTCATAATGGAGACATCTTGTTCTTCTAAGCTGAGATTGCGAGCTCCAGCAATGACACCCAGTCTATGGAATTCCAGGGTTGAAAACTTGGGAATAAGATACCCAACAGAGCCAGATCCTGGATGGCTACAGAATGAACTGAGGAGGGGTGAGCCCCAGCACTGACCGCCCCATGTGCAAGGAGGGCACAGCCCATACATGGAAGTGCAAGCCTCAGACTGGAGACACTGCTGTGCATGGGTTCTCCTGCCTAGAATGAAGAGCTGGTGATTCCCGATGTCCCCATCCCAAAGGTGGCTCCAGATGAGTGCAGGGATGATGCCAAGTTGGTTGGTCTCTGTCCACACATTCTGGTTTGTTAATCGTGGCCAAAGACTGTGTCCTGCACTGGCACACCCTGGACTGATTGTGGAGGAGCTGGGAGCTGGACAGAGGTGTCTCCCATGGCATGGAGGGTGTGGCAGCAAAGGAATGTTTCAGGTGAAAATACCAGGCAGTGCAGGCTGGATTCCAGCATGCTTGGAGCGTTTATGTTT
Organism: Melozone crissalis; assembly: GCF_028551555.1. Taxonomy (NCBI): domain Eukaryota; kingdom Metazoa; phylum Chordata; class Aves; order Passeriformes; family Passerellidae; genus Melozone; species Melozone crissalis. The sequence goes on along the minus strand of NW_026535786.1, from coordinate 13,107,277 downwards.
GAAATGGAGCATGGATGTCCCTGTGGATTATTGACTAAAAGGCAGACAAAGCATGTCTGGGGCACTCTGTGGCCAGCCACGGCAGCAGGATTGTGTCCTGGGCACTAACCCTGCTGTGTTGGAGGGCAAGAGTAACACATGCCCTTCCTTCAGCTCTGCATGCAGCTCCCTGTGTGGATCCTGAATAAACTGGTAGGCCTTCAGAGCAGAGGAGGGGATGCCAATGCTCTCACTACCTGGGAGTATAAATCCCACCTTATACCATTCTAGGTAAGCCTTTGTGTGCCAGAGCAGAGAGATTGAATTTCTGCACCAGTACCTCATGGCAAGGCCCTTGCTTTCATGTGTTTCCCAGGTCTAATGCCAATAAAACTGGACAGGGCTACTTCCAGAGTCTGAACAGGAAACCTGTATACTTTCACTGTAGGTACAGAGCCCTCATCTCAGCGTTCCGGTCCTGTGATGCACAGATGACAGAGTGTGAATGACAAAGCTATTTCCCCGGGGCACTTCATTGAGCTCAGTTTGTGAATCCTGGTGCTTGAAAGCAGTGAGTAAGAATTACACTGTTCTTTGCTGCTGCATATGGACCCCACCATCACTCCAGACTGGGGCTAATCTGCTAGGAGCTGCTCTCATGCATTTGCAGGATGGAAGCATGAATCCTGCTGCTGTTCCCCACACCCATCTGTGCTTCCTCCCTCTTTGTAAGTCTCCTGCAGCATGGACCAGCCGCTGCTGGGACATGAGAGAGCAGATCTCAGGAGCCATGCCCCAAAGCATACACAGCAGTTCACTAAGGGGGACTGGGAATTTACATCCTACCTAATGGCTAGGAGCAGAGCCTGCTGCACTCCTGCTCAGAGCAGGGAGCTCTGAATAAACCCTGAATGTGACACCCTGGGCTCTGGAGCTCAGATACTGCTGTGCCCCAGGAAAGACCTAGGATTCGCTTACTCTTTCTCCATGTTCAGGATTCTCATATGCCATAGATAAATCCTATCCAAATAAAAAAGGCATCACAGGAATAAAAGAACCAAGGTGCCAGCCGTGTGCTGTAGCTCCCTCGCATCAAGTGCAATCTGTAACCTTCTGTTACAAAATGCTGAAGTTTGACAAATTCAAATGAGGAACAATACTATTAATAAAGAGGGTCACACACCAGCACAATTCACCTAGGCAGGTGGTGTGTTCCCTACTGCCTGCAGCCTTTGCCTGGCTCTATTCCTAAAAGAGATGCTACAGTTCAATCAGAAGTTATGGGCTTGGCGCAGGAAATTAAATTGGTGAAATTCTCTGGCCTGTGCTCTGCTGTAGGTCAGTCTTGATGATCAAAATGGTCCCTCTGGCCTTAAAATCTGAGAATCTCACAGCTTTCTCGATGCCTGGCCGAGATCAGCTCTGACTGGAGAGCAGTTGGATGAAGCCAAGCGCACACAAGCCGCGTTAGTGAGGAGCGGGTAGAGGCTCTTTCCATCCGGGGATGGGAAAAGAGTTGCACCCGATTCTGTCTGGCTCAGCTGGCAGATGATGATCTATCTGTATTTTTGTAACATCTAGAGCTTGACTGCTGTGATACTGTGCCTCTAGGAATGAAGCTGTCTGCTCTCAGAGCGCTCCAGCTAGTTCAGAATGCAGCAGTCTGTTTGCTCGGCGGCTCGAGCTGCCGGGAATGCATCACCGTGCCCCTCCGCACCCCACACCGCCTCGCCTTCGAGCACAGAGTCCGGGTCAAGGTCTCCAAACCAGCATTCAAAGCCCAGCATGGGACAGGCCCCAGCGACCTAAGCAATCAATCACCTCTCCTTATGCAGCGATGACCTCACATGACGGATATATTCCACTGGAACAATGAAATTGCCAACCAGTTTGGGGAGAGGGGGAAGGGATGGAAGAAGGGTAAAGAGGCTCATGACCCTGAAAAATGGAACATTCACAAGAGCTGGGCCAAGATTATGAAACTTACTGCTGGCTGAATAACGCTCACCATTAGCAACCCCGCAGCACCGAGAGCTTCATGCAAATCCTTGCTTCGCCCAGCTCCCCCACTGCAACGATTCCACTTGAAATAGTGATGAAAAAATCAAAACAAACCTGAGGAGGACCCAGCCCTCCTTACAGAGAAGGAATGCTCGCTTGGCTGTCATTTTTTAATCTCTCAGCCAGCACTAAGGGCTGTGGTGACAGCTACTGATAGGAGTCTGTGATCTGGGACCACGGAACCTAGCAGCTCTCTCCAAGCGCCGAGCAGAGCGAGTTCAGGCACTGGCAGCGAGACCCCCCCCACACTGCGTGATGCCCTGGGCACACCACACCTGTATTTTCCTCAGGGGCCATGAACGCCCCAGAGTTCATGGTCCAAGAGGCAGAGATGCAGTCATTGCTGGTCTGGCAGCAGGAAGCAGGAGCCCCGGTGTTGGTGGAAAGGGGTTATGGATATGCCCTGCTGGATTTGGCTGGGTGGGGACAGGGAAAGGGAGGAATCCCAGAGCAGATGACCCAGGGGAAAAATTCTGCTGCACTCGAAGGAGTTTTGGCAGCTGGGACTGTGAATCCGAATGCTGGGGTGGAGATGCCAAGCCCATCCAGGGAAAGAGTTGCTGCTATGCGTGGGGCTGGGGGCAGCACCTCCCAGAGCTGGCTGAATTTGGGGGCTGGCAGCTGGAATGCAGTGGCTCCCGTCAGGCTGATGTCTGAGGCTGAGAGGGCTGGTGGCAGCACCCAGGAGGATCCAGCAGGATCCCAGAGGGGCTCACACTGCTCGCCCTGAGTCAGTGCAGGTCCTGCAGCGCTCAGTGACTTGCTGATAGGAATTCCCGTGCCAGGCTGCCTGGGTGAGCTCTTACGGGCTGGGAATGGCGATCCTAGGCTGGGGCAGAACGCAGGGCTGGAAGGGTGATGCTGCATTTGGATGTTTTCATAGCGAGGGATTGGGCGTGTGAAGCCCATCAATGGTCCTCTGAGCTCAAGTCTCCCTGCATTTGGGAACTGTGAGTGTGGCCCCATTCCAAGCAGCACTCTAGGATGCCGGTCCCCTGCCATCTAGTGCCTGCCTGCAATACATGTCATGAGTCTGACAATCTTCTGCCTCCCAGTTTCCTACTGTTCCCGGGCATCCAAGTGCTCCAAGTGCTGAGTCTCCACATCTGAATTGCTCTCTCTTGCATGGTGCACCCTTGGCCAAGGCAGGAGGTGGGATTGACCCCTCTGTTTCCTTTCTCCAGCTGCGCCAATTTGGCTGAAGTCGCCTTCCTCAGCGCAGGCTCCAGTGCTCCAGCACAACAGGTCTGTGATGGAGCCCGGAGCTGGAGGGTAAGAGGCAGCGATCCCTCGGCTGTGCCCCCTCCCTCCCGGCACCTCAGGCATCCCCTGCCCCCGACTAAAAGAGGAGGAAAAGGAGGGGGGGAGGAAGGAGACAGCCGGCTGGAAGGAGACAGGGCACCTAGATCGGGAAAGGGGAAAGAAAAAGGGGGAGAAAGGACACAGGGAAGGAGACGGGGAGAGATGACTTGGAGACGGGCATGCAGCCCCCCTCCCCCCCGGCCCTGCAGCCCCGTCCCCGCTCTGTCCCCCAAGCCCGGGCCGAGAGGATGAACTTACCTTGCGGGGAGACGAGCGGGGCGCAGCCGGGGCGGCGGAGCACAGGGCTGGGGGAGCACAGCTGCTGCTGCCCGTGCTTCTCATGGCCAGGACGAAGGAAGGAGAGGAGGAGGAGGAGGAGGAAGAGGAGGAGGAGGAAGGTTTGCTGAGGCTGAGCCTTGGCTGAGGGAGAGGGAGCGAGAGATGCCTTGAAATAAACAGCTGCCGAGGACTGGTCCAGCCCCTCTTTCTCTCTCTCTCCGTCTCTGTGTCTCTCGCTCGCTGCCTCCCGTTAACCCCATGGCTGCTGGCACGGGCGCGCCCGGCACCGTGGCCCCGCTGCGGCCCGCGGGGGGCGCCGGGGCGGCGGGGCAGGGCACGGCCGGGCGGGGGCAGCGCGTCCCGCCGGCCCGGAGCCCCCTGCCCCGGCGGCCACGGCTCCTCCCGCTCCCTGCCCGCCCGCCGCGCTCCCGCAGCCCCGCTCCCGGCCCGCCGGACCTGCCCCCCGCCGCCTCCCGCCGCCGCCCGCCCGGCCCGGCCCGGCCCGGCCCGGCTCGGCTCCGCTCGACTCCGCTCCCCCGGCTCGTCGGTTATTTCGGGATCTTCACAGGAAGCGATTAGGTTGCCATGGAGAGAGGTGTCTCCAAGGGACCCGTCGCTCCAGCTCGCTCCGGCGAACGCCACCCCCGGACCGGTCCGTCCTTGGGGGCGGAGGCCCCCCGGGATCCCCCTCCCCCGGGCCGCCCCCCGGGGCTCGTCCCCGCCGCCCCTCGCCTTTCCGCCCCGCAGCAGTGCCCGCGGGGACATGCCGCCCCTCGGTCCCGCCCCCCGTCCCCCGTCCCCGCATCCATCATCCCCGGGCTGCGGGGCCCCGGGCCCCCGTGGCCGCCGCGGTACCGGGCGGGGGGCGGCAGACGGACGGACGGACGGACGGGCGGGCGGCCCCGGCGAGGCGCACCCCCAGCGAGGCGCACCCCCGGCGGGGCTCGGTCGAGCCTCACGGGCAGAGCCCCTGGGACACATGGGTGAGGTAGGAGCGATGGGGAAGCGGGGGGGAGGAGGGGGATCCTTCCAAGGTGTGTTTTACCCGCTGAGGGATCGCCCGGCTCTTTTGAGCGCGTCCCCAAGCGCGTTTCTGCCAGGGATCGATGGGATGCGTCTGGAAATGGTAGGGATGTGACAGCAAAATTAAAGAAAGAAGCTGATGTGCCTTTGAGGGGCCGAGCGTTTCACAGGGAACATCTCCCTTCACCATCAAGAACCAAACAGAAAGCACAGACCAAATCAGAAGGGAGCAGCTGAGCAACCAACGGGCGAGAGAAGAAAGTCAATGACAGAGAGACAGTTTCCACTCCAGGGCCTGAAATATGAGGAAGCAAGACAGTAATTTCCTCAGATCCTCAAAAACAATCAAACTTTTCATCATAAAGCGATGAGGAAAGACTGTGACTGACCCTGGGAGAAAAAAAATACGAGAAAGAAATAATAGAGACAGCACTGAGCTGTGAAGCAACCTGCCACTGCATGAGGGATGGAAGCAGGTGACAAATGGACACAAAGTACCAAGCCTGAGCACGGCAGGATGGCCAGAACAGGTTGTGCCAAGTTTGGACACATATCTGAAGGGTTTGAGTCAGTTCTTCACTAGATTTCCTGTGAGCTCTTTGCCAATGAACCAGGCTGCTCCAAGCTTTCCATGCCAGGATATTTGAGTCTTGTGTGTGAATTTGTAAGCATGTTTAGGAGAGTCAACAGGTGTTTCACATGTTTGGGAGTGATGCCGGTGTGCGTTTGGAGGACCAGCACAGGGATGGGGCTGTGTTAAGGCTTGTTGTCACCAGGAGGTCGTGGTGTGGGAGGAGGGCAGCGGTGTCACAGCCGAGGTTTGTGTCAGATGCCACAGCCCTGTGTGTCACCAGGCTGCACACGCCAAACCCCCTGCCTTTTGTCCATTTCATATACATGGGGCTTTCTGTCAGAGATTATCCAGGCTCCTGTCACACTCCAGCCTTCTCATTCCAGCTCTCCCAGGACTTGTACAAATCATCTGCACAAACCTTGCTCAGTGATCCCTCACTGTGTCATCCCGAGAAACCCCCTGTGCAGACATGGTGGAGCAGCACAAGTCGGCGCTCAGCTTGTCTCGCTCTCTGTGCTTCTCCCCCTGCTTCCTCACCTGGAAGGAGCAGAAGGTAGAAAGCTCTGGAAGGGGCTACATCAGGCACACAGGCTCTCTCTGACCTTTTCAAATCCTGACGAATGTGTTTAGTATAATTGGGAAGCACAAAACAGAAGAGAAATTTCAACCAGGGAAAGGTCAGCTAAAGGGTGAAAATCCAAATGACGCAAACACTGAAAATCTCCCTGAAGAGTAAAACTACAGAAGGCAGCAAAAGGAGTCAGAAATATGAGAGAGGACAAAGAGCAGGATTTTTTTAGGGACCAAGGGAACCTTGGTAGATGTGGTGGGGGGAATCAGGAAAGCTGTCAAGATGATGGGAACAGAGAGCTCAAGGGCTGATGTCACTTGTACCTCACTCTTACGTGATATAAATGGAATGGCTCATTTGGTTTCCTTTTCGAAAGAAAGCTAATGTAAAATTACATGGAAATTTGAGGGGAGAGATGGAATCAGGTGTTACTGGCTGTTATTTCTGTCTGGCAGTGATCACGTACAGATCATTTACACCCAGGAGTCCTGAGCCCAGGCAGGCCACTGCTGCTGGCTTTACTGTTGTTTCTTAAGGGAAGAGAGACCCACGTTGTTGCCTTTCTACCTGCAGAATCCTGTCTGTCTGTCTGTCTGTTAGTTGCCATGGATTTGACAAAATGACCAGATTCTAGAAGGTAAATAAGCTCCAACAAATTGTATGAAAACCAGCAGCCTGACAGAGGAAGGAGATGCTTCCAATGCCTGTGCTGGAACAGAGCCTGTAGCCATGCTGCTGGGCAAAGCCGCACAGGTCAGAGCAGCCCATCCAGCAGGCCAGAAGAATTAAGCAGAAAATGTTGGGAAAGCTGTGTCATTTTAGAGATGTAACAAAGAGCTCTGAGCTATGTAAAAAAGCTATGTAATGTTAGAGAGTGGTGGGGGAGCCCAGTGATGTGGACTGTAGAAGAAATTGCCCCTCACAGATGTGGCAATCCGTGGGAGGGGTGCCATCAAGAGACCCCGGCTCAAGGTATTGGAAAGTACAGAACATACAGGAAAAAAGTCCACAGGGAACCCAGTTTCCTCTGCCCTACTGCTCACCAAACAAGGGGTTAATAAGCTTTGGAATATCAGAGACATCCCAGAAGACTGGAAGAGAACTGTGCCCTGTGAATATTTGTAAAGAGCAAACAGAAGACCTGAAAAATTCTAGGCAAAGCAACAAAGAGCTGATATGAGATTCTCCAGTTAATGCCAATCAGCCTGGTTTGGAGGAAACTAATCTTGCTGCATAAACTTGTTTTGTTCGTGTCAGTCTTTGATGTGACTACAGGTTTGTTTGGGAAAGGTGATGGCTCAGATCTATCCAGGCTTCTGGAAGTGTTAATTTCCCAAAGCATGCTGATAAGAAAAAAAAGCGTTATGCAACATTAACAGAGCAGGAGGTTAAGTGAGCTGGTTAACTCCATTTAACGCCCTGTAAACACAAAGGAGGTCATCCCTGGAAGCCCACCATTGAGTGGCAGTGTTTCTCATGTGGATGCCCAGGAATGAGTCCCGGGTCAGGTATGACTCACCATTTTATTCAGTGCTTGGTGAGCAGATATAGTTCCTTCTGACACAATTTACTGAGGGCACAAATATTGTTAGAGTGGTAAAAATAATGAGGATAGGACCAGGACAGAGTGACCTGCCCCTTTCAGTAAGGTGGCCATTCTCATAAAACTTCGTATAAGGACTGTTGAGAGCAAATTGTACAGCCACAAACAGGAAAAAAAAAAATGCCCACGTCTACAGGGAATAACTTCCAGTCCTGAAAAGAGGTGCTCTGAAAAATATGTGGGGATTGCAACAGGCAGAAAACTGAACACAGAATCAGTGGTCCAGGCTGCAGGAATGAGTCTGAAGTGATTCCTGTCTGTGTAAGGACAGAAGTGAGGATGGCAGCGAGGAGACAATTAAACCTCTCTCTGTGTATGAGTAAGACAGTTTTCATGCTGGAAAACTGTTCAGTGCTTTATGCTCCATATTTTAAAAATAACTTTGAATCAAAGGTGATCTGAAGGCTGGAGATCTCAGTAATTTAAAGAGGTCAACCTGTTTAATATATCAAAAAGCAGAACGAGACATGACTTGCTTGCAGTATCACTCCTTTCCTGGAGAAAAGTCTACCAAATATTCTGGCAGAGAATAACAAGAGCCAGTCACTGGAGAGTGATTAATCACAGAAACAAACTACCTAGTGAAGTGCAGGATCCTCTCTCTTCTGGAGTCTTTGAATCACAACTGGAGGTCTGTCTGGAAGGCAGTTCCTGGTCTGCAGAATCCTGAGGGCTGTGAGAGCAGATCAGAGAAGGAATTATCATGCAGCTACCCTCAAGCAGCTGATACTGGGCTGATTTTAAGTGTAAGCCCTGTGTGCATTAGCCCAGTACAAACTAAAGGGTTAAAAGCCTTCTGTATCATGTTGGTATCCAAGAGAGTCATGCCAGCCTCCCTTGTCCTTACAGTGTTTTTGTCTCAGAGTCCGTGTTACACACAGTTGTGAAAAATCATCTCATGAGATGTGACTCTGCTATGTTTGGAGAGGGACTGGTGAAAAAAAATGTCTTCAGCGTTTTGACAAGTTATTTGGATTCTGTGGTGGTGAAGAAAGGAAGAACCCAGAATGAGCCCGTGCAGCTCTACAGCTTTAAAGTGGGACAGGGAGCAGAGAGGAAAGAAAGTGGATCTGTAGCACAAAGAGAATGGAGGTTTCTTTCTGTAGAGATCAGAGCGAGATCAGAAGAGAGGGATGATGCTAGGGGGTGGTTACAGCTAGGATCAGAAATCCCAAACATTCCGAAATAACAACACAGAACGTCTCCATGTCACAAGATTTATCTTAAAATTATGAAATGTCGTACAGACTTGCTTTCATCTGCACTCTTCGCCTCCTACTTTCGGCTCTTTTGGTTACATGAAAATCACATTTCACAGTTTCCCTGTGACCATAAAGATAGGTGTTTGCTTTGTGAGGAAAGCAAAAGCACAGAAGTTACTGCCTCTAGGAGGCTGGGATTTAATTTCAACACCCAGCACTCCAATCTAGGGATGAGGCCAAAGTTTTGCTAAGTTGTGGAGATGTTACCCATGACTTTTGCGCTCGTGAAGATGATGACCTCCTCATTTGGGGAGCGCAGGATCTGAGTCACTGAAAGGACCTTCTGGTCTTTGCCCTTGATGCAGGATAAAAAAGGAGCAGACAAAAACATGGGGACCCAGCACACAGACCATAGGAATTGGGGCCAAAGTGGAGGAGGAGACAGAGAGCATCATGTAAGCTAGGATGCTCAGGCTGCCAGGCTTTATCTAACTAATAATGAAAGGCAGCAAGCGTGTCAGAGAGTGTGAGAGAAACAGATCGATAGAGAGATAAAACTGAGATGGAAGGAGCCGGCAAGGGGGTGGGGAAGAGAGTAATAAAACACTACAAATCAGCAGGGTTACGTTTGAACCTGATTTGAATGCACCCTGCACTGGTGTAAGTGAAGACAGCAGGTGTGAGGCTAAGGTGAATCAGGCCTAAATACAGAATCAGGGAGGGAAAAGCAGAGAGGAGATGGTGCCCTTGTCAATACTGCCCTGCAACCTGCCTTCACAGCTCTCAGCCAACATTACCTGCCTGCCTCTCCCTTCATCCTGCTGCATGGAGAAGCCAAAGATTGCTCTGAGAATACAGATAGACTTTCCTGCTTCCCTGGGTCATCATGATCTTCCTGAAGAAATGCCTGGTGGGTAATATGTGTCTCGGTCCCATTTTACCTGACTGGAGCATAGGAAATGCTCCTTTCTGCTTTGTTCATTGAGGACCCAGGGTAGCGTCCAACAATGCCCTGAGCCACCGGGCGTGAGGCACTTTCCTAGGAGAGCTCACTGACTGTGCCCATGCTCAGTTACCAGTGGAAGATGATCAGAGAAGTTTCTTTGCTCAGCTTCAGATTTTTGAGGCAAAGGAGACCGTGACATCTCAAAGCTAAAATGGTCAGATAAATGAGAATGGTTCACATAAATGAAAATGTGCCCTACAAGAGCAGGACTGAGGGTTTTTGGGTACCCTTCCCTCTCAAGGCACATGTTTGCTTCTCTGGCCCAGCACTCAGACCTGTTTTGCTCCTTATGCCTGGAATTAGTTTTAAGGGATGTCCACCTAATCTTCATGGCACAATCATTAACATTATAAGTTCAGTTTTTCACACTGACCATGGCTGTTCTCACTGTTCCCTCCTTCTCTCAGTGGCCTCAGTGAGGAGACCAAACACTAAAGGAGCTTAGGGACTGAAGAGAGTGACCCTGAGCTGTACAAATGAGCTTGAGAGACAACGATCCAACTCCCCAAGGCAGCCAGGGGTTATGTTTCCTAGCTCTGAAATTGTGTTTGGAGCAGAACTGTGCCCCAAAGGAGCCCTCTCCGTGACTCAGCCGCAGCGGCTGTGACAAGAACTAGAGTCAAAGCAGGAGATGAGAGTTGTTGATACTGGCAAGTAAAACCTTAACAAACGTAGACTTTACCCAGATGAAGACTTCAAGATGTTACACTTATTTCAAGATGTTGCACTTACAGAAGTCTGGCAAAGCACAAGTCAACCGCCTTTAATATGTGCTAAACTGATCCAGCTGAAGCCCAAATCTCTTGCTGGCAATCATGTGCTGGAGTGCAAACTTGCCCTGATGGCTCTAAGATTTTAACATCCCAAAACCAGGCTGCCTGCATAGACTGTATCAGATTCCCATCAATTTGTTGCCTCTTTTTATTTCATGGAAAATGTTTGTGAGTTTCTGAAGGAGCCAGCCATGAGGAAATTGGTGATGCACTGGAAACTCTTGGCCAAACAGCTTAATATTTCTTATTGAAATGCACACTGCCTGCTCTCCTCCCAGTCCCCTCACCTCTGCCCACCATGTGATTTATACAAGATGAAAAGAGCTCTGAAGGTGTGGGTGTTTTTTTCCCCAAATGACCCCCAGTTTCTGTTCTCTTTCACCTGGCACAGGGAAGCGTGCCCTCTGCAATGACCGCATTGCTGTAACTCATACACCCACCAAGAGGTACTTAAGGTGCACTAGAAACATTTCTATCCTTGTGGAGCGTTTAAACTATCTTTTTATGGCCATACCCTGCCTGCATCAGGGATGCATTTCTTGACAAGTGCGATGGTTAATGATTCAGCAGATAGTAAAGTCATTTTTTTGTAAAAATTAATGCAGTAGAGGAGGGGAGGCATGCAGGGATTTAAGAAATGCACGGCTTAAATACATAAGTACAGTGCTTTGCAACATAAGATTTTTTACATTTACATATCCCCAAAATAGTGAGATCTTAATGGTGTGAAAGCAAAAACGAGAGCGATGTGTGGGCACACACAAGGTATTCCATGCACCTCTTTTAATTCTGGCGTGGTGCTTATAGAATAGATCATTGAGATGTGAAAAACCCCATGCCATATAGTAGTGCATCTGTTTTCTCACCAGCTATTTCAACATTAATCATACAATCACAGAGTGGTTTGGGTTGGAAGGGACCTTAAAAATCATCTTGTTCCAACACCCCTGCTGGAGGCAGGGAGCTGTGCTATTAGACCACGCTGCTCAGAGCGCCATCAATCCTGGCCTCGAACATTTCCAGGTGTAGGGATGAGGAGCAGATATTCACCAGACTGGCAAGACCCATAAATACGTGGATGTTCATCTGGCATTGATTGCCTTGCTGGGACACATCTCACTGTGGCCGGGCAGCTTGGGGAGTTTCGACAGAGGATGGATGGGTCGTGAAAAATAAGAGAGCAGTGAGCACACAACAGCTGCTGGTGAGCAGGGCAGGGCATGAGAACAGTGCAGAAAGGACCTGAGGGCTGGCTGGTGCCAGTGACCAGCAGGGCCAAAAGGCTGGGGACCAGCGGGTGGCGGCGGAGGCTGCGCCGCAGGCAGACCGCAGCCTGTGCTGGCCCGGGGACATGAACGCTGCCATGGCAGGGTGACAAGGGCGGCTGGGAGTGGCCGGGAATGGCCCGGGCTGACCGGGGATGGCTGGGAGTGGCCTGGGCTGGGCGGGAATGGCCCGGGATGGCCGAGAATGGCAAGGGGATGCGCCCGAGGGACGAGGCGGCCGCGGGACGGACGAGGCGCTGCGCGGCCGGCAGCGCTCAGCCCCGCCAGCGGGGGGCGCCCTGGCGGCGGGACTGCGCCGCCGCGCGGCGCCCGGCCCGGCCAATGGGGAAGCGGCGGGGGCGGGACAAGCCGCCGGCTCCGCCAATGGGCGGCGGGTGCGCGTCACACGCGGAAGCGGCGGCCGTGCGCCGGCGGTGTGGGGCGGGTGCGCGGGGCCGGCCGGGAGCGGCCGGGCCGGGGCTGCGGGGGGCGAGCGAGCGGCCGGGCGGGCCGGGCCGCGCCCCGCCATGGCGGCCGAGGGCAAGGTGACGGGGCAGAGCCAGGAGCAGTTCCTGCTGCTGGCCAAGGCGGCCCGCGGCGCCGCGCTCGCCAGCCTGATCCACCAGGTGCTGGAGGCCCCGGGCATCTACGTGTTCGGGGAGCTGCTGGACATGCCCGCCGTCCGCGAGGTGAGAGCCGCCCGCCCCGCGGCCCCGCCGGGCCCTGCCCGGCCCGGCCCGGCCCTGCCCGCGGCCCGGCGGCGCCGCCTGACCCTGTGTCCCCGCAGCTGGCCGACAGCGAGTTCTCCCCCGTGTTCCGCCTCCTCACCATCTTCGCCTACGGCACCTACGCGGATTACCTGGGTGAGGCCGGCCCCGAGCCCCCCGGCGCAGGGTGGGGATCCGCGGGGCGGGAAACGCGCGGGGTCCCGGGGCGCAGGGACCCCACCGTGCAGCCAGGGCTGAGCCCCCGGCCCGACACACGCCCCGTTGTGCTCTGGGCCCCAGAGTAGTGGGTACCTGGCGGAGATTGACGCTGCCATTTGCCTCTTGCCAAAGAGCATCCTGACAGAGACGTTTCTGAGGGGCCAGGGAGAGACTTGGATATCCATTGGGATCAGACTCGCATAAATAACCATGGGACAGCTAGAAATGCTGAGTTGAGGGTGGCAGGAAGAAAGGCTGCCCAGAAAAGGTCTTTTGAGCTGAGAATTGATGGGGATGGCTTGGCAAGACGAAGCACCACTTGGGGGATTGGTGTGCAGACGTCTTAAGAGACGGGTGTCGTACAGGTGCTTCTGTGCAGAACTGGGGAACGAGGCATAAATTCTAATATCCCATTCTTTCCCCTGACGACAGCTGAAGCAGCAAACCTCCCTCCCTTGACAGAGGCCCAGAAGAACAAACTGAGGCACCTGTCAGTCGTCACTCTGGCTGCCAAGATCAAGGTAGTGGCCCTGTTTTTCCTGAGCTCTCCTCCCACTGGGATTGTCTGGTGCTAGTCACCATCGTGTTTCCACAGTGCATCCCGTACTCGGTGCTGCTGGAGCAGTTGCAGCTGAAGAACGTGCGGCAGCTGGAGGACCTGGTGATTGAGGCTGTGTATGCAGATGTGCTGCGAGGGAGCTTGGATCAACGGAACCAGCGCCTGGAGGTGGATTACAGCATTGGGAGGGACATCCGGAGGGAGGAGCTTAGCACCATCACCCGCACATTGCAGGAGTGGTGAGGAGGAAGCCCCCAGTACTAACACCCCAAAAAGATTGCAAAAAGAGTGGCCGCTGGCTTCCCTGGATCCTTTGTGTGTTGCTAAGGGTGGGTGGTGTTGGGAGGTGACCTACTCGATCCCCTTTCCCATACTCCAATGGAAAGTAATTTTCCGAAAGTAATTTTCCAAAATAATTCCCCTGTTTGTGTCTGGAGGGGTGATGGGGATGCAGCAGCCTTGGCACAGCGCTGGCTGCTGGCAGGAGGCTTCATGAGTGTTTATCTGTAGTTCTTAACCCAGCATGGCTTTGTTACCTGTCCCCCTCCCAGATAATAATGTAATTCCCTGCGTTATTACATCAGACTCCTGCCCCTGTATCTTCCCTGCCTGGCATAGCTGTCACTTCCCAGTGATTTTGGAGTTGAAATCTGCTATCTGTCACGTTTGTCTCTGTGCTGTGCCAGTTCCCTGGCCTGTTCAGTGGTGTGTCTCCTCTCCAGGTGCCAGGGCTGCGAGGTTGTGCTCTCGGGCATCGAGGAGCAGGTCAGCAGGGCCAACCAGCACAAGGAGCAGCAGCTGGCCCTGAAGCAGCAGATCGAGAGCGAGGTGAGTGCCTGCAGCAGGGAGCAGTCAAAGGCCCTGCCTTTAAACAGCTAGAGCCACTGTGCTGTGGTTGTTACAGTCTTGCTGGAGTGAGGCATTGCCTTCTCCCCAGGCCAGACCCCCCAGGGACTTGTGCTTGAAGAGGAGTCCTAAATCAGCTTAATACTCCTCTGCAGTGCAGGGGCCTGGACAGATGTTGGCTCTTTTGCTTGATGGGAGCTTGCAGCTCTTAGCTCCAGGGCTTCCTTTAGAAAGAAATTTAAAAAAATTGAGAGGGCAACTGTAAAAATCCATAGCCAAAAAATCTCCAGCTTTGGGAAACACATTGGCTCTGTCTTTGCTGCTGTTACAGGTGGCAAACCTGAAGAAGACCATTAAAGTGACGACAGCAGCCGCTGCAGCAGCCACGTCCCAGGACCCAGAGCAGCACCTCACGGAGCTCCGGGAGCCGGCCCCTGGCACCAACCAGCGCCAGGCGAGCAAGAAAACCTCCAAGGCCAAGGGGTGAGCAGTGTGTGGGGAGCACCAGTGCACTTTGCTCTGTGCACCAAGGAAGGGAGTGAGATATGAACCACTTTGAACTGTTATTTTTCTTTCTTTTTCCCTGTGCCTGCAGGCTCCGGGGCAGCACGAAGATTTGGTCTAAGTCAAACTAGCTGGATCTCCCTTCACAACTGGGAGGGTGAGAGGGAGAGATTTGGGGGATGGAGGGGTAGCAGGGGTCCCAAGTGTGATGCTTCTGAGCTCTTCTCCGAGACCCATCTTGCCAGCTAACTCTCCTGCACGTTTGTTCTCTTTTCTTTCTCCTTTACCGACCTTGCAGGCAGCGTCTCCCTCCTTTTCATCGCCGCTTTTCACACTCTGAGCTTCAGGTTGTACGCCTTGCTGTTTCCCCAGCCGCCCAAGCCCCCGTCGCCACGGCCACGTGTTTCTCTCTTTCTCTCTGCCTGTCTTTTGACAGGCCAATTTCAGGAGCCACAAGGTCACCTTGGCACCCCCAGGGCATCACAAAGCTTGCAAAGAGGGTGCTGGTGCACAGCAGTCTTTCTGGCTCCATGAGACCCCCTGGGATACCTTGCTCCAGGACACAGTCTTTGATTGTTTAATCTTTGTTTTGCTAGGTGGGAGGGTAGTTTTTGAAGGGATTCTTTTAAAAAATATATAAATATATTATAAATATATATAAAACAATAAAAATATAGATCTATGGACATATCTATATAAACCTGCGCTCCTGTGGGTGGCATCTCTTTGCCTTGTACACCAGTTCTGGAGGTTCCAAAATAAGCTGTGACAGTAAGAGCCTTTGTCCCATTTTGGGGTGGAATATCCTCTCAAAGGTTCCCTTCTCAAAGGTAGTATCTCTATTGGGATGAGAGTCCATAAAACAGAAATGAATCATAAATCTTATTTAAAGTGTTCCTTGTGTGGTTGATTTTCCTCTAGACTCTTCAAAAGGTGATTTGCAGGTAGTCTCAGAGGAAGGGCCAGAGACTGAAGAAAAAGTCCTTATTTGTGTCAATACTGTGTGTCTTGTGATCCTGGACAGAATGGAAAGTGATGTGGGGACTTGCCTGACAGGTGGAGGTAACAGAGTCAATGCCCACATGTGTGAGTTCTCACAGGATGGATGCTGCACAAGCTGTTCTCTGGTGGTGGTGATGTCTGGTTGGAAAAAAAAAAAATCCAAATCAGTGAAAGTGACTCCTGTGAGATGCCCAGGAAAAAACCTAACTCAGATTCTTCAAAGGATGCCTCCTCAGGGCTGGCTTTGAGCCGAGTCAGACGGGTGTCACTGTCACACTGCCTCTCCATGACATGTAGCTGATGTAAATGTAAATTGACACCGTGACTCCCACCCCCGCTTGGTTCTGCGCCTTGTGCCAAGACTAAAATTTGATTCCCTGAACCTGTGTTCCTGTGTGTGAGCAAACCACGTTAAAAAATAATCCAGTGAAGGGAAACTGGGAGTTTTGTCTCTATGGGGCCATGCTGGGTTCACTGGCTGGGGTGGGTTTTCTCCTGGTGAGCTCCCTGTGCAGACAGGTGAGAGCTGGATCCAAGGTGTGAGCAAGTCTTGTGAAGGGGAGGGGGGTGAGTCTGTGCCTGTTTTGGTGGTAACAAGGTGCCTTCCCAGATCTCAAACCCCACAAAAGGCAGGTTCAATGCAATATCCCTGCTTTGCTAATTCCAGGCTGCTGTAACACAGCCCTGACTGTCAGTGGGAAAGCCCTGAACCCAAAGCCATGAATTCCCCAGCAGCTTTGTTTGCTCCTCTGTGTGCGGTCACGGGGCTGGGCGTAGCAGGTGGCTCTGCTGGGGACAGGGATGTGCCAGCTCTCCTGGGGTGATGGCTCTCGCTGGCTGGCATCTCCCAGGAGCTCGGGCAGCCCCGCACCTTCCCCCATCGAGCACCTTGGCTGTAGTTGCCTGGCCCAGAAGTGCCAAGCGGGAGAGTTTTGGTAGGAAGTTGGCCAGATGGGAGACACAAATCTGGCTGCTGGAGCACATGAGGGGATAGCTGGGCCTGGGTCGTGTATGCCCACCTACAGAGGCCTAACTAATTTGGGAGCCTCCCTGATGAATCCTGTCCTCCATAAATTGTTGGGAGGCATTGTGACAAAGCTTCCAGCTTTTGTTTAAATCACCTGAGCCTTCTTCCCTCTGCGTCACATCACCTTCATCTGTCTCTGTCAGGGAGCAGAGGCATTGTGCTCGCTGTGTTTGTGATTGTCTGCAGGAACAATAATGCCCATATGTATCGGATCTTCAGCTCCCTGGGAAGGGCTAGTCTGGAGCTGAGGTGCCAACAGGGGAGGAGATACCTGTCAAGTACCTGCCACATGTCTGGCACCTCACACCCTTTGAAGGATTTGCTGCTTGCAAAGCCATTGGGGTGTGATGAGAATGGGTTGGGATGGAGCTGAGCAGTCGGACACAGAACGTGTCCTAACAGGCACTGGCTGACATCCAGTGGGAGCTGGGCTGGAGCAGTGTCACCTCCAGGGAGAGCTGAAGTTACCAGTACTGGAGGAGGATCTTTGTGTCCCACCAGAACCTGCTGCTCAGGAGGAGCAGCTGTAACAGTTCCCTGCCCCGAGTGCCTCATCTCCTCTCTGGTCTGTTGGGCTTTGCTATCTTTAACCAAGCTGTGGCTATTAGACACAAAGGCTCTGTGTCAATGCCCTGAATCCAGTTTAAATCCAGGCTGCAGATCCCAGGAGGAGTTGGAAGGCAGCACTGAGAGCTCCAGGCCGGCTGTGTGTGACAGTGCTCGTGTGACGCCCTGTGCAGCAAGGGCCGGACAGAGCAGTGTCTGAGCTCTGTGCCACACGCTGCCATCAGCCTTGGGAGCACCAATTCCCACGTGGGTGACAGCAGCCAGCGTGTGGACCAGCGTGGGACTGGTGGGGCTCACCACTCCAGCCCCAGGCTGTGCTGAAGGCCCACACTTGGATCGTCACAGCTCAGTCCCAGCTGGCACAAGTCTGGCTCTGTCCTTGTGCCATAACTTTGTTATTTGACAGCCATGGCCTCCCCACCATGTCCCAGGGTCAGCTCATCCTCTGGGAGCAGCATTTGCCATAGATTGGCTTTGCTCCCCCTTCCCGTTTGCCTGTATCCCCCTCTCAAGGCTGGCTGTGTTATGGATTTTAGGAGAGTTTGGGATTAAACACAGTTCTGAAAGTCTTCCATTTTGTTTACTTTTCAAAAGGAGCACCTTTTAAGACCTCCATTAAGAAAAGGAAAGCTGGAAGTAGCACATAAAATTACTTCAGACCTTTGGTAGGACTGAAAAATAAATGAGAGGGTTGCAGTGCAGAATGAAAGTATTGCTGCAAATTGCCTTGCTGGATGGCAAACAGAGGGCAGGAGCATGGGTTTGCCTTTGCCCTTCACCTGAAAACCATGGGTTTTATTTTTCTGCTCGCTTTAGCCGTGACTCTGAATTTCAGTTGGAGAAGATGTGAAGATTAATTAATTAGTTAACATTTATAAATCACTTTGAAGATGGCAAGAGTGAGGTAAGTACTGAGCATTATAAGTTTTCATTTTAAAATGTCTTTATGTTTTAACCCATTTTTTTCCAAAGAAAAGGCCTGAGTAGAGAAGAACAGAAATACCTGGACACATTAAGCCCTGCAAAGGAATCAGGTTTAGGGGGCTGTAGAAGAGGGTGCAGAGAAATGTCCGTCCCAAAATGAGGAGCAGGAGATCTGCCACCCCCAGCACAGAAAGTCTAATAGCTCTTGCACAGTGATTCATTGTAAACCCTCTTTGGATGCCTACATGGGGCTCTCACATGGGTTCAGAAAAGGGAGGAGGCAGGAGAGGACCTGAACTGCTCCATCACTGATGTCCAACTTTTGCCAGCCACCTCCAGCTGCCCCGTGGCAAGAGGTAACACAGGATTGGTGTTAATGTTGGTAATTATTGCACTCTTGGGACACAATTTCCTCTGGGGACCTTGCTGCTCCCCTTCTCGAAGGTGGTGAAGGTGCTGGGCAGCTGCTGCCAGCAGCTTGGCTCCTGCAGCAGTGCCCATCCATACCTGGAGGGTGGAGAGAGGTGTCACAGGTGGGCAGACACCCTGCAGGGCTTCTCTAAGGTACTCCCCATCCTGCACTGCTCGGTGCTGAGGTACCTCTGGAGTCAGAGATGGTCCTTGTGTGCTCAGAAGGAGTCAACATTTTCTTTACTGGGGTTGCTGAGGCTGCCCTTGCCTCTGTTCTCCAGAGGAGACCTTTGGCATGGTGCTTTGTTCCCTGAAGAATGATGGGCTGCTGTGGACCCAAGTGCTGTTACACATTACCAAGCCTCCTTTGCACCACTGACACTGGCTGGGGGGCACATCCCTGGATGGACAGCAGGTTTCCCCCCTCAGGCCTGTCAGGGGCAGCAGGGAGGATGGCAGCCCTGCCCAGCAGCAGGACATGTGCCCACCACCTGCATCCAGCCTCCTGTGAGCTCCTGGTGCCAGCTGAGGAGTGGTGCTGCAGAGGCCGTGGCCATGCCAGCCAGATTGCACCTGCTGGTCTGCAGGATGACCATACATCTGTGTGGTCCCCAGAGCTCCCTGCAGGGATGCCTTGCCTCTCCTGCACCAGGGTGCTCCCCTGAAGGCCCTTTGTGCCAGGTGGGTGGCCACAGTCTGGGCTGTGGGGAGAGCTGGCACAGATGGTGTGTGTCCCCCTCTGCTGCCCGTGGGGCTGTACCTTTGTACAAAGACCCCCCTAACAGCAGCCACTGAGGGCTGTGCCTGCTGCTTGCCACAGCTGAGCCATCCTTCCTGGGATGGGGCCCTGCCTCTGCAGGATTCTGATGCAGAGCAAGGTAGAGTAGTCAGAAGAATCTCACAGCTCATGTCAGCTGCTGCAAATGTGTGTCTCAGATCTCTGACATCCTTCTTGTCTTCTTTGTATGCCCTGGAATAGCTGCTCTTTCCTTCTGTGACCCCTTTCCCTTTTTGCCATTCTCTCCATGGGAGTCTGTTTGTGTTCCCACCTGCAGGGCTCTTCTTTCCTCATCCCTTTTCCTAGTACTAGTCACTGCTTAGCTGAAATACTCATATAAAAACCACCTGTTTTCTCTGCTGGTTCCACAGGCACCCCATCTTTTGGGTGCTTTTCTCTCATCTTCTGCAGTTTTCCAGGAGCACCCCTCTTGATCCAGTGTGGAACTAGGCTGGACTATTGTCTGCCTCCTCTGCTGGTGGCAAGCTCTTCTCCTGCCAAGGAAAGGAGTTCATTTGCAAAAATTCTTTGTGCAGTGTGCAATTATATTCCTGTTGTGATGAATTCAATAGGCAGCAAAATATCAGCTGGATTCGAGAGCTGTGACCCTTTTACAGTAGCAAGAATGTTCAGAATTCCTGTAGCACTTGTGCACATGTTAAAAGCTGCGCTGCACCCTCCTGTTCTGAGGACAAGTAAAGCCCCACCGCCTTCAGATCAGGAGAAAATGTTTCTGGGAAGGCTTTGCCTGTATGTGCCTCTGAAGCATTTAGCACTGGTTTTAGGATGTGGGAAGACGGATGATCTCTTTGGTGGGAGCAAAAGCAAGGAGGCTCCTGGTGACCAAGTGTGATCTCTCACCACTATGGTCTCACAATCCGTTGCAAAAGCTTCTCAGGTGCCAATCCCAAGCTGGTAAATTTTATAGTCCCCACTGGTGCCCTTGGCAGGCTGCCCCAGAACCCAACTGCTGTAGTGGTTTAAAGTTTTTTAATTTCCAGCTTAAGTGAATTCACAGCTAGTTGATATTCTCTTGTGCCTGTGCCAGCCTGGCTCTAGCTGAAGCTGTTTTTCCTCCCTGGTGTTTATTTCCCTTGAGGACAGACTTCACTTTGCTTAACTAACCAAATCAGCCCCCTCGTGCACCGTGAGCTCTCCTTACTCTTTTACTTGCTCTTCAAATAGAGTGCAAAAGTGCTCTCTTACCTGCACTTCAATTTAGGCTTTCTTGGCTAGAAATGAGCACAGTTCTCTCCCACAAGTCTCTCTGATCAGCATCTCTCACAGGCACAGTAACACACACCTATAGCTACCAGAAATGCCTCCTGGATTGCATGTCTTCTCCTCTGGTCATCCAGAGTCTTTCTTCTTTTCTGATGGTTATAATCAAAGAAGTTCCATTTTACAGCCAAAATCTTGATTTTAGGCCCTATGCCCCTTTTCCTCGCTCTGTGCTACAAACTTTAGCCCTTTTGCTGTTACTGACACCTTCAAGGCCACCTATATCCTCCTGTGTGACACCCTCATCCAATTTGGCCATGTTGCTGGGTTTTATTTATTTACCCAAGCATTTATTCTTTTGCAATCTTTATTCTCCTTTTCTGCCATTAGTAAGGGAGGAAAATGGTGAGGGTAGTGTCTAATCTCCCAGCTTACCTCTGGACATTACATCACCAGCAGTTGGAGATAGGCAGTGTCTGCTCTATTTCCCTTCCTTTTATTACCTTTTCCCCCCACGCTAAGTTTGTATTAAGTGCCCTCAGGATTTAAAAAGCCATCCAGATGTGAGGAGATGGTGGAAGTAATAATAACCAAAGTGAAGTTTCCCCATGGAAACAGTTTTTGAAGTGTTGTCTTTAAAAAGGAAAATTCCCAGGAGGGAAAAAAATCCTAGTTACATTTAAGACAGGGCTGAAATAAAATCAAGTCCATTTTTTAGAGTGTTATGGAAAGTAAAAAAATGCTGCAAATCAAACAAGTCAGTTTTAAGTTATACACTGGACTGAGGTCTATTTTAAATCCTTTTGTTCTCCAGCACTGGAGCCTGTAGGATTTTACATTCCAGCCCCATGGCAGTGCCTGTTTGTTTCCTGAGCAAACCATTGTGCCCAGAGAGAGCTCAGCTCCCTGCAGCTCTTTGTGGTCCCACCTGCTTTGAAGCCCTTCTCAAGTCAAAAGGTCTCTTTTTGCCCTTCCCACCTTTCCCTTCAGTCTAGCCCTGTGCCAGTCTGTTTCCCTCTCCTACTCACAGGTTTTTGAAGCCCAAAGGGACTGGTACAATCCCATTGCTGGGCTTCTCAAGTGGCCAAGAATTCCCTCCCCCCGTTCCTGTGCCCACTCCCCAAATTCTTTTTGGGGTTTGGAGTGGGGGGGGCTGGGAAACGGAGGTGTGCTCTACTGCTCTGACAAGGTCTGCATTCACTCCCAGTTCCATGGTGAGGTCGCTGCAGGTTTTCTGCTGGGCTGAAGAGCCCTCTGCTGTCAGAAGCCTCATCCCCGTTTAGGTAACGCCAGCCTGTGCTCCAGTGAGAGAACTCAGACACAGGAGTTCGGCTCACCTTAACCTGCAGTGCTGGGCAGTGTTTCCAGGCTTCAAGGCATCCTTGTTTCACCCTTCTTGAGTCTTCTTTGGTTTCCTTTTTACTGTCCAATACCCAGATTTCCCACAACTGGTTCACTACTCTGATATACCAAATTGATCAGAGGGATGGAGCACCCTTCTTTCTATAAAGAAAGGCTGAGAAAATGAAAGAGAATTTGGATTGTTCAGTCTGGAGAAGAGAAGGTTTTGGGGTGACCTAATTGCAGCCTTCCAGTACCTGAAGGGAGCCCACAAGAAAGATGAAGACTATTTTCAAGAGCATGTAGTGACAGGAGAAGGGGGATGGCTTCAAACTGAAAGAGAGAATGTTTGTGCTGGATATGGGGATGAAATCCTTTACTGTGATGATGGTGAGGCACTGGCACAGGCTGCCCAGAGAAGCTGTGGGTGCCCCATCCCTGGCAGTGTCCAAGGCCAGGTTGGATAGAGCTTTGAGCCAGAGGAAGGTGTCCATGCCCATGGCAGGGGGGCTGGAACTGGATGATCTTTAAGGTCCCCTCCAACCCAAACCATTCTGTGATTCTTCAAAGGGGAGAATTTTTACCTCTGCTCTTGGTAATGCATCCCAGTGCAACCCATCTGCAAAGAGGAAGAATTATGCAAGTACCATTCATTTCTTTGGTTGTCTTCCAATCCCAATTCCTTTTGGAGTTCTCCATCTTGAAAGAGCACAGACTATGTTTATGTCCCTGGGTGAATGTCTTTTCTGCATTCAGTGCAGCCAAAAATACCTACTGTTTATAAATAAACACACCAATAGTTACTGACTGTTCAGAACATCTCATCTTTTTCCAACATTTATTACATTCATTGTTCTTTGGATCCTCTGAAAGCTTCATCAGCACCGGTTTAATACCTTCTTTCAGATCATTAATCAAGTTACTAATGAGCATTAGTTTCACAACAACATCCTACTGGAAATAATTTCATATTCTACACTCTCTTTTCCCCCTCATTACTTGAAATCTATCAGTGAACTAAAATTTATAATATTGGCCTTTTTGTTGTTTTAATAATTACTAACTTGTTTTACTTCAGAACACAGTCTTGTGTGGCCAGATAAAATGCCTTGTGCTGTTGCAACCTCTGACTCTGAGTTGCTGTGGTGCCTTTGTTAACCCAACCCATAATTTAATCAGAAATTATCACAGTTGTTGGACAGGAACAATTTTGAGAAGTGAGATCACATATCATAAACATTGAGACATAAATGCTTATTTTTAAATTTAATGCATTTTGCATCTCATCTTGATTTAATGTCAGTTTGCCTGGTTTGCAGGTGTGAATATCATCTAATTTTTTATTTACAAGTATTGACACCAGGTTAACTTTCCCAGACTTCTTTCTCCCCAGTATTCTACAATTCTCCCAGGATTTTACAATACCTCAAAAAGTACTGTGAGAGATGCACAGACCTTCAGGGCTACCCACAAAAACATGTAAGGACAAAGTTCCTTCTAGCCCTAATGGGCTTCATTTTCAAGATATATTTTCAGTTATGGAAAACTGAATATACAACCAACAAAACCACCTAAGTTTCTAGTTTATTTGTGTGTAGCTAGTGCATTCTCATCCAAGGTTATACTATCCATCTTCCCA
The DNA here is from genome assembly GCF_028551555.1 of Melozone crissalis. NCBI lineage: Eukaryota > Metazoa > Chordata > Aves > Passeriformes > Passerellidae > Melozone > Melozone crissalis. Next base: position 13,083,894 of record NW_026535786.1, on the reverse strand, counting down.
TTAGTGTTTCCAGCCTATCTTCACCTCGTTCTATCCCCCTCCCCTTCCCTCTGTCTCACTTCAGATGTGCTACTTGCTCCCTAGGAAGATGCAGTAGTACCACTGAACTGCCCTGTTTTGGTGCTTCAATTCATCCAATTTGAAGGTGACAGCTATGGGAGAAGGAGCAAGAAGGGATTTTGTCTCCCTTGGATGGATAAGGGTGACTTGGAACCATGTCATGCCCATCTGAAAGAAATACTGTTTGATTTTCATGTCGAGAACATCCAGCCTTCTCTTTCTCCATCTTGCTGGCACAGCTGTCAGAGACATTTCAGAAATGGAAGAGTCTCATCCCAGCCTTTCCTGTGCCCTGATACAGGAGGTAGATGGTTTTTAAGGGCAAAACATTTCACTTGAAACTGTAACTCACTGGAAAAAATGAACCCAGGTAAGCGTGTTCCCTTCTTTGGAGAAACCCTCCTGCTATCTGAAGCCACAAGTGCAGGCACCATGTCAGCCTGGGACCGGCAAAGGGCTCACCCTCTCAATATACTTCCCCTACTCCTGGTTTGGCATCTCTAAAACTCTCCCCTGGGCTCCTGCCTTAACACAAAGTTCTCCTCTCACTGAAGCCTTTCCCATATTCCCAGACCACCAGTGCCCTGCTGGCCCTGGAGGAGGCTGAGACCTTGGGAGTGAGTGTGCAGCACTCAGCAAGGCTCAGCAGCCAGGTAATCACCCTCCCACTGCCCAGTGGAAGAGCACTCAAGGGTCCTACCTAAATCTGTAATCAGGACAGCACCCAACAGGGAGCAAAGGCTCAATCCAGATAAAGGGATTTGGGATTAGATCAAGATTAGGAAATCCATGCCCAAAGAGGAATGGATCCTCATGATCAAAGGTCAATGTTAATCCCCACCACGGCCACCTTCCTGTTGTTGTAGACAGGTAGAAGAATTATAAAAGAAAGGCCTCATAAAATCAGCCCTGCTCTGTTAAATTAATAGCTAGCCCGTCATTTCTTCTAAGTGCAGCTAAGTAATTTGCAAGTTCCCGTGTGAAAACAATCTTGGTATGAGAGCTCGTTAACACAACAACTTATTCTTGAGTGAAAAACAACTAGCACCTGCATAAACAGTAAGATCTGCCTCAAGAGAATCAGGAGAAAAAATATGTAAACTAACTATAAAGGTTGATAGACATGCAAAATACATGTACTGACCAATGAACTAAGTGTGAATGTATTCTCCACCGCTAAGATCTGACACACTGCCTCCTGATAATCCTATAAAATGACCTATACAATAAATCCATATAAAATATGATCTATACAATAAAGATTTGGCTTTTCTGCATGAAGAAACTGAGTCCTCTCTGCTTATTAATGCAACATTTGTCCTCCATCTCAGACATCACCTCAAAACCCGGCCAGGACCTGGCAGCTGGTTACTGCCACCATCTCCATGCTGTGAGCACCTTTCTGAGCTCAGCTGGTTCTTCACTGGATCAGAGCACCAGGTGCCACATCTTGCACTGGCTCAAGAGTGCCAGAGATGAGGGCTGCTGTTGTTGCAGTCCCTTCTTTCACAGTCTGGCAACCCCAGGATTACTTCCACGAAGCCTCTCCCAAGCCCTGCTTTTTTCTGTGGAGCTCCTCCTTCAGCCTTGCTCTCTTCAGGGCTTGCCTATGACACCCCCAGAAAGTCACTCCACTGCCAAGGACAGCAGGCTGCTGTCTTTGAAGTCCCTTCCAAACCAAACTATTCGATGACTCCTACTGGGGTTTCCCATGGGACAAACGTCACAGGGAAGTGGGCTCCAGCCACAGCTCTGTTCTGCACTTCCTTGAAGGGTGGAACTCTGCACACTCTGCCCTGAGCTTCCAGAGGATGCTTCATCCTTTTCTCAGGGCTGGACAGTCAGTCCCCAGCAAGGTGTGCCTCTGTTAGTGCCCACATGCACAACAGAGGGATACACCGCAAGATCCCAGCACACCACTTCCAAGTGTAAGCCATGAATTGATTTCCTGCCTGCTGTTCCAAATAAACTCATGAAAAGGTTTGTGTAAGAGTGTGTGCCAGAGCACAAAACTGGCCAAGAACCCAGGAGACCTTCCCTGGTCCTATATTCCTCATGCCTCTCAATTTTGACCTAATACTGAAGAAGTCAAGGAAAGGTCATTCATACTGTCAGCCACGGTTGCAGTGATATAGTGAGAAAATAATGGAAATATTCCCTGTCTGTGCAGGAACCCCAGAGGCCAATTCAGGGCTGCACAGCTGACCAGGCAGCAAGAAAGACCAACCAATTTCCCTTGAGTGCACAAAACTACAGCAATTAGAGGGCATTTTTTGCAAATGGTGAGTTCTTGGGTCTTCTTTCACAATTTCCATGTTGAGCATCATCTCACTCTGTGACTACATGGGAAGGCTGTTAGGCTGTTTTCTATAAGAAAACAAAGCCTGAGAATTTCACACCAAGTTTCTCCTCAGCAATTTTCCAAGGACTTGAAAGAGGCTGGTTAATTCCACAGCAGGCACAATTAGGTCAGCTGAAGGTAGAGACTGATCCACCAATTCTTTACAGTTTGTTTCTTTATTCAGTAAACATCTAGTTACAAGTTTCACAAATTAAAAAAGTGGGGGAGCTGACTGAAGAGGGGTCAGGGGGCCCACAGGCTGATCCAGCTTTTGTTCTGCTCCTCCCTTCTCCAACGCACACATCCTTCTGCTCCTCCACAGATGCACCAAGGAGCAGCAGGGGAATGGAAGCCTCTGTCCCGGTGAGGGGACTGACAGGGGGTTCTAGCAGAATTCCCTCATATTCCTTTCACAGGGGACTAAACACAAACTTCAGAACCAGCCCAACCCAGCACAGAAAGAGTGGAAAGGATGGAAGAGGCAAGGTGGCAGCTCCTCATGCCCAGCACTACTGGCAGAAAGAACAGAGCCAAGGGACAGCAGAGAGGGAATGGGCAATTAATGTGTTCCTTGCACATCAGTGAGATTCCCCATGCCCCACTGCAGCACCCAAATGGGGTGAAATAGAGCAATGCAGAAGATTAGTTGCTTTGTTTCAATTCTTAAGTGGGAGGGAGGTTAATACTAAATTTGAGGAGGGTCCAAGTGGTGCTTTGAAGGGGCTTCAGAGTTTCACTGTCTGTACCTGGGAGGAAAGGAAACAGAAGACATAAACAGAATAAGTGGTGCCTAGAAGGCAGAAGACAGATAAAGACATGTTTAAACCTGATGTGCAGACATCAAAAAAGGGGAAAATGTCCCTTTTCAAGCACTAGATCACATCCTAGTGAGCCCTATTCAAAGCACAGGAGAGCAGACACCTGCACTTACTTGTATTTCAAACTGGATGGATAGCAAATGATCTCTAAGTTCTACACAATGACAATATGAACACTCCACAGATTGCAATCCTACATCACAGCATACTATTCCAGCCATCAGTTAAGGCTGACACCACAGGTCTTTTGTTCATGACAAAGCGCACTTAAACAGCTTCCACCTTCTCCAAATTCACGCCTTCCCCTGCTCTCTCAAAGCGGGAAAATCCCTTTGCAACTGAAACTTCAAAATAATGTAAGATTAGGGCAAAGAAAAAAAAAATAACCCTATGGCTGTAAGAGGCAACCACACAGCAGAAGACAAGGAGGGAACTCGTTCAGACTTACAGGAGCGCGTAGGCAGGTTTGGGGGTGGCCACGCTGCACCCCCCACAGGTCTGCTCCAGTTCACCAGTCGTACCGGCGGGACTGTCTGGAGGGAGAATCCTCGGGGCCCTGGATGGCCAGACGAGCCCCCTCGGCCCGCCGGCCGCCGCTGCCGTCGTGGCGCCGGTAATCCAGGCCCCGCTGCGGCCGGAAGCGCGACGTCTCTCGCCGCCACTCGTCGTCGAACGCGGCCGCGTCACCTGCCAGGGACACGCCCGGCTCAGGGGGGAGCAGCACCTGGCTGGGCCGGCAGGAGGAGGAGGAGGACACGGGCACTACTCACTTTCGTCCATGTTGATGTAGTCCTGCCTCTCCTCCTGGTCGCCCGTGCGGTGGTTCCGCGAGCGCTGCATGATGTGGGCCCTCTCCCTGATGTGGTGTCCGATGGACATCTGCTCCAAGCCGCTGTCCGAGTCCCTTACGGTTCGTCTCGTCTCACGGATCTGGGGGCAGGTTCCCATGCAGAGTCAGTATTTCCATTCCTTCTCCCAGCCCCCTAAGGCACCCTGATTCCTGCCTCCAGTGTTTCAGGCAATTCACACTGCCACCCCTCCCAGGATGTCAGACACAACGTTACAAAGAGGGAAGAATGGATTCCCCACTGCCAGCTCTTCCCATTTCCTCCCAGGGGCCCTTGGCACGGTTCAGTGAGTCACAAGAGCACAATGTGCTCCTTGAACTGCAGCTGACTGAGGAGCCAAAGTGCTGTAGGTGGCCACCCACAAAGCCACCAAACGAAGCCTCCCTCTCACAGAAAGGCCAGCAGCCTCCTCCTTACCCCGCCAGGTGCTGAACGCATCTCTGAGGTCTCCTGATAGACCTTGGGCCCATCACCCAGGTTGGAATAGGAGATGACAGTTGAGGAGGTAAATGTCTGGCAGTTAGCACCATTTGTCATATGCTCCTGCAAGAAGGAATGGGGAATGGTGGAAAGAAGGGATGGAAAGGAAGAAGAGATGGCATTTAATTCCTTCTCTACAATGAAGTAAGAAGTTACAATAGGATGAACATAATCCCCATGGGTGTCTTTTTCTGGAGAATACACTTTCCTGTTAAATGAATACTTATTTCTTGCTAAACATGTCCACCCACACACTTCCTTCCTCACCCCTCTCCTCTCCCTGCACTCAGGAGCAAGCTCTGTCACTGACTCCCAGTGATGAAGCAAAGCTTACAGCCTTGGCAGGTGTGGCTCAGTCCATCCCAAGCAGCACAGTAAGATAAGAGATGGGATGGAAGAAGCATCCTCAGCACTCCCCTCAATACAGAACGGGTCATGGAGGGCTCTTACCATGTTTCCAATCATGTCGTTCATCATCCCAAACATATCTATAAAGCCACCTGCCTGATAAAAAGGAAAAGAGAACACAAGAGTAGTCAGTCTGGGAAGAGACATGAGGAAAGAACAACAAACTGTCTGCAAAAAAACCTGCTGCCTAAGAAGAAGAAGAACCTTGGTTTTTTTTTTTCCATGTTCTTTCAGTAGCACAGAAAACAAAACCAAAACAGAATTTGGGGTTGCTGCTCTCTCCATTCTCTCAGGTTGCATTGCCCAATGTTCTGGCAAAAGTTGTTCTTTTACTTTGCATCCAACTGCCAATGCACTGGGGTTTAAAAGCTTGGGGACTCAGCAAAGTTAGGAGAAGAAATCTCAGCATGTGCATTAACAGTGATCATAAGAAAATTTGCACTGATTGTTTTCTTTCTAGCATAACAACAAATTTGCTTACTTTCCCCTACAAACACCTGCCTTTTCCATCCTGCAAACCTGAATGCTGCAGTAACACCCTGGGCCAGCAGGTCTCACAGGTTAATTGTGCAATATGTAAACAAAATTACAATGTCAGCTCAAACTTGCTGATTTCTTTTTTTTTTTTGTTTCCTCGAGTAGCCTCTTGTTCTCGTTTCCAGCAGAGCAGTACTCACACACAATGTTATTATGCTTTGAAGTCGATGTGTTTGTAGTCTTATTAATCCTCCTCTGAGCTACAAAAATTCCGGGACGCTGGAGTCTCTTTCATTGAGGCAATTGTGCAGAGCAAGACAGCTGAAGCTGCTGGATCTGGAATAACCTATTTCCACTGTGTTATTTCGGTGGAGGACGGAGATCAGCACGCTCCGAGCGCGGTGCTCTCACGTACACACAGCATTCTCATTCCAGTCCTGTTCACCTGGAGAATTCTGCTGGCTTCTCCAGCCTCCACCACTGGCAAAGGAGGTGCAATAATCCCCTCTGCCTACTGATGGCCAAGTCCTTTCCTCACATCCTCACAGCTCCTCCATTACCTCCACATCTGCAGCTTCCTTTCAGACATATGAGGTTATTAAGGGACTACCTGCTCTTCCCAGTATTAACTGTCCCAATTCCCATGAAATATTGTGCTATAACAGCTTTATGACTTTTCTCTGGTCAAGGTGCAAATACAACCTCCCCATTCACACAGAGTTAGACTCTCTCTTCAAAAACAGCTCACAGGCAGGATTAAAACATTAGAGGGGAAACAAGGTAAAGGCCTGAAGTCATAAAACAACTCAATGAGAGATCCAGGAGAAACCAGATGCTTCCAGTTTCAGTTCAATACTTTCTTCCCTATTCCATTTACTATAAATCTAAAGCTCATCCTGGTCTCCTCAGACATTCCCATCCTCCCTACCTGCTAGGATAGCCGGTCATGCTCACAGATGGCTACATTTTAGCACTGGTTGCACACAGTGCTGATGAATCTCAGTATGGAGCCACTACTTGGAAAGCCTCTAATCTGACCCAGAAAAACAGAAAACTTACCATGCCGAGCATCCCAAAGGGTGAAACAGCTCCTGCCTGCCAGGAGAACAGAAAAACAGAACAGAGAATGACTTTGCAGCAGCCAAACACTAGATCCCCATCAGAACACAGTAATCCTTCTCAGAAACAGAACTGGGAACACTCAGGCTCTACAAACAGATCAAGAGAGCGCCCCACGGATTCCTGGGGGTTCGAGCCATATCACCCCTACGAACCAGACATGAGGTGATGCTCCTAAATTTCCCCCCATTGTATGAATTGACATCTTTGATAAACAACACATATTTATTCCCTTCCTCCCATCCAACCTAGAACACAGCTGCATTCAACACCTCAATACAGGTGGAACAAAGAGCAGGACCAGATCACCACTGCCTAGGAGATTTAAGCAGTGATAAAACCACCTGTGTGGAGGAGAGGGGGTGCCCGGCCCAGGAAGGGCGGGAGACAGAAACAGAGACGAGTGTGAGGGATCCTGGCTGCACTCAGCCCCTGTTACCTGCATCCTGCGGCCAGCCTGGCGAGCGCCGGGGGTGCTGCCATCGGTGATGCCCAGGAGCGGCCCGAAGCCGAAACTCCCGGACAGCATGCGGTTCATGTGCTGCCGGTGCATGGCAAAAGGATCCCTGTGGGAGAGGTGCACAGAACAAGGGTGAGGACAAAATCCCATCTAATCCGCTCCTCCCAGCTCTGTGGTGTTCTTACACAACCGCGCGTCCCGTCCCGAGCTGAAATTCACGATCCTGAGAGGTCTGTGCTGCCCATGGTGATTACTGGGGCTGCAAGGGATCTCTGGATCCCACCCCATTTCTTGTGAGAGAAGGTTTCATGGCACAGAAGCCCTCTCAGGTACTCATTTCTGTCTGCTCAGAAGCAGGTTGGCGTCCTGCTTCAGTACTGCTCTGGAGCCGAGTGTGGCCAAGGGCACTCCAGAACCTCAGTGCTCTAACATCTTTTGTAGGGAGGTGCACAAAGACCTGCCTGGCTACACTTAATGGACCAGGGAGCAGGAGATCCCACATATCATCCTCTCAGCCCTCCATGTACACGGACACAAACAGTGAAATGCAAGACTCCAGAATGGACTGCATGGCCTGACACCCCTCTGCCCCTCCGGGGTTTGAGACCACATACAGCTTTTCCAGATTTGAGGGAGAAAGGGGACAATAACTGGGATCCCCAACTGGTTTTCCATACTTTTGCAGCCTCCACTTTGAGGGCTGCACGCACTCACACAGGTTGGTGAAGCAAGAGGAGGAAAAGGAGGGGAAGGATAAAGAGCCACAGAATAGGGTGGCCACAATAAGAAACTTCTGGGAAATACCATAGCTTTTTCCTGCACATCCTGTAGCCTGCAATTATCCCTCTTCAGCATTAATAGCACAGGCTCTTCCTGAGATGACAGAAGGACCCACTACTTAAAACCAATACTTTTCTGTCTCTACTGGAAATGCTTCCCATAATAAAAGCTAGACTCATACCTGCCATGTAAATGAGAACACGCTGTCATTCGGTGACTAACTGGGACATCAAGGTCTCCTCTCCTGCTAATCTCCTCAAAGCTCATAAAATTCTGGCTTACTATTGATTTCATAAGCAAAAAATTGACTATTCTTCTACACACATAAATTTCACCAAATTTCTAGTAGTGTCTTGTCTAACATAATCAAATTCTTCCTGTACTACAGTCGATTCCTTATCCACTTTGGCAAGGGCTGCCAACTTAGTGTCACTGCCAAAATTTATCAATAGCATCCAATTTCTGTACTGAGGACGGAAACAAAAACATTCAGTGAAAGGAATCCCAGGAAGAGTTCTTGGGACCTTTGTTAGATTTCAATACCCGTGTTTCAAAACTACTCGTTGTTTTCTCTTTACTTTGTTCCTCACAACTTGACAACTGTTTCAGCAGCCTTCTCCAGCTCCATTAATGACTTCCTGTGCAGAACAGCAACAAACACTGGACAGAGCAGCAGATTTTATCTATCTCAACTGCAACCCTACTTTGCATAATGAAAAAAAAAAATCCTTGCGCAAAGAAAAAGATTAGTTATTATTCCAGCCCTCTCTTCCTCTCAAGACAGCTGCGATGCCTTTTGGCCTACTTTATTACGCTTCCCTCCAAGACCACGCTCCAGTATCGCAGGAACGCGGCGGACGCGACCCCCGTTCCTCGCGGCGCTGTCCCTCCGGAGGATGTGCGTGTCTGTGCCCAGCCGGCCGCGCCGCCGCGCCGCTCCCCGGGCCCGCCCGGCCTCAGCCCGCCCGGCGGGACGCGGGGGCAGCGCTCGCCTCCCCGGGGCCGCTCCGTGCCGCAGCCCTCCCTCCCGCTCGCCCCGCAGGATGCCCACCCCGACTCACATGGCAAACATGGGGTCCTCCGGCTCGCCATCCCTCATCAGCCGGAACATGCTTCCCTCGCTCGGGGGCGGCCTCTGCGGAGGGGACAGGGCGGTGAGCGCAGCCGGCCTGAGGGCGGGCAGGGGCGGAGCGCCGGAGCCGCCCCCCCTGCCCTGCCCCGCCCCGCCCCGCCGCCAGCCCGGGCAGGTGATGGCAGCGCCCCCCCCCCCCCGCCCCCGCTCCCGGCCCGCCCGTGCCCCGCCGTGCCTGCCGGTGTCGGCGGTCCCGGTTCGGCGCAGCCCGAGCCCCCGGGCCGCTCACGCCTCCGCGCCCATCGCGCCCCGCACCGCGCTGCCCCCGCCCCGCCCGCGCCGCGCATGCGCGCCCGCCCCGGGGGAGGGCGCCGGCGAGGCGGGGCCGCCGGCACAGCGCCCCCTGGCGCCCCCCGCGGGCAGCGCCCCCGGGCCGCAGCTCCCGCCGGGCAGCCCGGGAATGGGAACGGGAACGGGAACGGCAATGGCAATGGGAGGATGGTAACAGAGGCACCAGGCAGGCCCCATCGCTCCGCACAGCTTCCCCAGCAGGGGCAGAGCGGGGGCCGGCAATGATCCCTTCTCTCTGCGGACCAGTGATAGGACCCGTGGGAATGGCCTGAAGCTGTGTAAGGGGAGGTCTAGGCTGGATATCAGGCAAAGGTTTTTCACCCAGGGGGTAGCTGGGCACTGGAACGGGCTGCCCAGGAAAGCAGCCACAGCACCAAGCCTGACAGAGTTCAAGATGTGCTTGGACAACACCCTCAGGCACCTGGTGTGACCCTTGGTAATGGCCCTGTGCAGGGCCAGGAGCTGGACTCCAGGATCCTGATGGGTCTCTTCCAACTCAGAATATTCTGTGATTCTGTAGTAACCCCTGTGGCTCGTGGCCAGCTGGTTCCCAGCCAGAGTCCACAGCGTTGCCTGGCTGCTGCAGAGGCAGCACTTATCATCCCAGGCTTCCTGCACGGCATGGGCATGCAGGAGGCACCCAGAGAGCCGCTGGGCCACGCTGAGCACATGGACAGCGAGTGCACGCACTGCTCTGCTGGTGGAAGCAGGCAGGGTACTTTGTGAGCCAGCTGTGGGTCTTCACTGATCCTGGACAGCCACTGGGAATCACAGGCAAAGAGTAGGTACTTGTATGCACCCACAGCAGTGGTGGGGAATCTCCGGAAAGCAGGGGGATGACATCTGTGTCACCATTTCTGGGGAATGCTGGCTGCCTTCAGCCCCACTGGATTACAGGGAAGGGAGCAATGACTCATCCCAGCTCCAGCCCAGGGCACGCTTCCTCAGTGCTGCCTCTGTTGACTCTTGCATCCGGCCCACGGTGTGCAGGAGCCAGCATGGACCCGTGCCAGAGGACTGGAAATAGCAGGTTGCAAGATTTGGTTGGGAAATTGAGCTCCTGAGTTGTGGCGGGAGCCGTGTCCTTGGATTTTGGAGTCTGACAGAGGAAAATGACCCAGTAGCATGGTTCATGTGTGGAATGCATAGAGGACCTGGCAACACTTCTTGCTCCAGCAGGTCTCAGAACAGCTTGGTATTGAGAAAGAAACCTCTCACACGAGGGCCCCTGCCTGTGTGCATGCAGAAGGCTCTTCAGAAGTCCCTTCTGTGCACAGAAATTGCATTCTGCAGGGGCTGAAACCAAAACATCCACAATAGGGGAACTGCCAGCAGCACAATGGTGCAGGATCATGAGGTGGACACAAGTGCTGTGGGCAGGGCACGGGTTAAGCAGGGCCAAACCTCTCAGAGGGAGGTTGTTCACAAGTGAGCTGCTGAAACAGCTCCTGTCACCAGCTCAGAGCTCATCTGTGAGTGCTGGAGTTCACACAAAGCCCTTGTTGGCGCTGCCTCAGTCTCTCTGATGCTGCTTCTGCAAACCTGAATCATCCTTTGGAGACCTCCAGTCTGGAAAGCCTTTCCTGTCTGGTGTGTTTTCCCTTTGCTCTGAGGCGCTCTTGGTGTTTGATTGGAGTGTGTCAAGTGTCAGGATGCAAAGGGAGGTAAAGATCTTCCAGGGCAGAAATGTAAACATCTCTTTCGGTTTTCTTCTTTTTTTTTTCTTTCTTTTTTCTTTTCCCCAGATCTGGGATAAAATAAATTGCTGTCCCCTGGATACCAGTGATCCTCCCACTCCTGCAATGTCCCAGAGATGGTAGGGCTCTCTCAGTTTTTCCAAATTGTAAGTCAGGCATTGCTGCCTTCAAACACAGAGGGGAAAGGAACAGAAAAGAGTCTGGAACAAGCGCTGCTCTGCAGATCCCTTTTCTGTCCCTAATGCTGCTCCTCTGCAAGAGCAACCCCAGGGCTGGGTTTGTGAGGGTGGGGGCTGAGGCTGTGCCTGTCCCTGGGTATTTCTGCAGCCTTACAGCACTCCTTACCCCTGATGGACACCTTACCAAAGGCTGCATTGCCGGGGCCATTGCCAGTTCAGCAAACCTCGAGGGAGCCTTGCTTGCAGAGCGTCACGCCGGTGAAACCCTGGAAGGAGGAATTAGAACGGCAACCTTTTCGTGGAATGCGACAAGGTCTGAGGGATGCAGGATCTGCCGCTGCAGTGTTCCTAGGAGAGGTTTCTGCCAGCACCCCCCGCGTTATGCCCGATGTGCTCCAAGGGGATGGCCATTGGGATGTGAAAGAGAAGCAGGGCTCCCATCTTGCTCCCCTCGCACTCTCCATTCAGGCCGCTTCTCTTTTCGCTGTGAATCAAACCCATTATGTCTCTCCGTTTCCCTTCTCTCTCTTTTCTCCCTCGGAGCTGCCCAGGTTGTGCCGGGGGCGGGGAAGGGCAGGGGGCGAGCGAAGGGCAGAGCGGGCAGCAACGAACGGCAGCGATGAACGGCGCCCCTGCCCCTGTCCCGGCCAGGCCCGGCCCGGCCCGGCCCAGCCCCGCCCGCGGCCCCCCGGCGGCACGGCCGGGCCGCAAAGCGAACCGAGCACCACGGGGGGAAGGCAATAAAGGCAGGGTGAGACACCAGCCTTGTACCTGCTGCCGGCACATTGGCCCGGGAGGCAGAAACAGCAGCGGGGCCCCGCGGCCGCCTGCAGACAAAGAAAGCCTCGTTAGCAGGAGCCGGAGCTGCCCACAGCCATCTCCCCATTGGCTCCCTGCGCTGTGCCTCTTACGCAATCCTCACCCAACAACCAGCTCTGACCTCAGCGAAGGGCACCCTCAGTGAAGGACAGCTCTGATTTGATCCTCAAACGCGAAAATTCGTGTTTGGGATGCTGCAGCCAGCTTGTGGTGGCTGCAGCTTGCGCTGTGTGGCAGCGATTACTTTCAGAATATTTTGCTCGTGTTAAGAGTGTGTCTGTCACACTGTGAGCGAGAACCGCGACCTCCATCTGTGCCGCGTTAGCAAAGAGAGGCTCACAAAAAATCACGATTGAAAACATCCCTCCTGTTTCCAGTCTTCTGACAGGCTGTGTCACCCCTCGTCATTCCCTTCTCCTCCTCTTGCTCCTTCTCCTTGTGCTACCTACCCTGCTTCCCAGCCCTCCTGCAGGGCTTATTTAAATATGCTGCCTCTCAGGAAGCCATTTCCCAATGCAAAGTTGGCCGGTACGTTGAATTCTTGGGTATTTCCTCTTAAATTCGGTATAGGGCATCGTGAAAGAAGAACAAAGCGGATTATCTGCCGGGACTTTTAATGGACACAGTACAGCAAGATGAATGGCGTGGGTTAAATACATAAATGCATTCAAACACATTCCCTCTGCACACTGAGATTTTGCTACTTTTGCTCTGAGTGAAAGGACAGATATTTTGTATTTATGTAAATCTAAGAAAATTTAATGCAAATTCACATCCTCCTGCTCTTTTGTTAATCAGCAAATAGTTTGGAAGTGGTTTGGAACCACTTAGAAGTTAGCTCAGTCAATATAATTCTTAAAATATCCAGTTATTGTGTTTTGCTTTTGCTCAGAAAATGGCTCGCAGTTAGTTAGTTCAGCCTTCAAAACAAACACTAAAGTCCCCTGTGCCCCCCATCAGAACACAGTGACATGACTAGCAAGGTAATAGACCAAAATGCATAAATAATTGCTTCTAGGTGCATTCACCCCGCATTTGCTGGGAGCAGAAGAATAGATGCCACGCATGAAAGCCCAAACACATCTCAGCCACGTGCTCACGTATGATGGCACATGCTGGTGAGCTCAGTGCACGCCTCAGCAGAAAAGTACCATGCTTTCCACACTCACAGCAGTCAGAGAGTGTAACAGAGGGAAAATATCCCCTCTGTACACAAACAGGTATGTACTGCACCTAAACACACGCACACACCCACATAAACACCAAGCACAAACAGGGTACAGCACCAAAATTGGGACACTGGATGGAGAAAATGACATTCCCATTGTTGTCTGGGCTGCAGGCAGACACAGACAGTGTCTGTTCCACACAATGATCCGTCATGTAACTTCTGCAGCTCCCTCATTTTGTCTGAGGATGCAAGTCCCCGAAAAGGATGGAATATATTCTGCTGAGCTGGCAAAGCAGCTGCAGACAAAGCCCAGAGAACACACAGAGCAGGGACGGGCATCTGCAGAGCGCACAATGAGTGTACTTGCGTTTGCAACAAAGGGGAGAGCACAGATGGGAGAGAGGAGCAGAGGAAAGCTGCAGATCGATCTGGCAGGCGAAATGCAGAGTGGCACGGATCAGGTGGAGGAGCAGGAGTCACAGGGAAGAGCTAGGTGAGACAGTCAGTGGATACCCTCAGGGCTTGAGGGAAGCAGCTGCACACTAGAAGCCCAGGGAGTCTCACCACCGGGATCCAAAGGGCAGGAAGAGTCAGAATGCAGAGACAGGAAGGTCACAAGATACGAAGAAGAATTTCACGTTGGAATTTAGGGGAAAAGCATAGTAGATACAATCATGCAGGGCAAAATGGGACATGCGGAAAACAAAGGAGGGATGTGAGATGAATTTTGTAAGATACAGGATGTCACAAAGAAGCCAGGGAGAGAGCCATGGGAAGAGTGCTCCAAGAACACAGGTAGGAGACAAATGCCAAGAAGCAGCAGATGAGGGGGAAATTGCAAAGGGGACAGGGTAAGGAGCACGGAAGGGACAACGTGAGGTTGCAGGCTGCAGGTGCTGGGGAGGAAAGGAGAGCTCGCTGCTGCCATGCCAGCTTGCAGGGCTGACCCCACAGCTCCATCCCACAGGTTGCTGGAAACAAGCTCCCCTTGCACAAACAGGTGTTTGTCTGTTTGCATCCGTGGGTGCGCAGTCTGTGTCAACGTGGAGCTTGGGGCACGGGAACGTCTCTGAACATAATCCTTTGCTTTCTCCCCTCTAGGATGTTGTGTCACGGCCTGTTTGTGCATTAATGTGAAGATGTCTTTGCCAAGGGATATGTGTCAATGTAATTTTGTGTTTTCAGTGGTTGAGTGTGTAAAGGAAAAGGATCCTGGAAAAAAAATCCTGGATCGGTGAGGAGAACAGCAGAGCAATGAGCCACACACCTTGTGACAAACAGAAGCAGAGAGGAACAACATCTGGCCACTATATGGATTATTTTGGGTCCTATTTTTAGATGTATATCTAGAAATTAAGATTTTCTTCATGCAAAAGAGAAGGATGAAAGAGGGGTACTTGAGCCAAACCAGGGCTGGAATGCTGAGAGCAGCTAGACCTGAGAAATTGGCCAGATGGGTTTTGTGAAACAGTAGGGGAAAAGAAAAATTAGTGCATGCCTTTTCATAATTTGGTTTATTTTGGTACTAGTCTAGATGTGTGTGTGTCTAGAGTTACAGGACTGTTTTGGAGCAGGCACTCCGCACTGTGTGTAGCTGGGAAGAACGTCAATTAGTCAGATCATGAGAGAAGCAGCTGTAGCTGTGGAGGAGACAAGATGGCAAGGTGGGGACCTTCTACCTCCCTGTCACACAGATCACAATTTATCCAATCCCTTTCATACCTTCCTTCAGGAGATACGTACTCAGTGCCCTATGTTCCACGAATACCAATGGCTTTTGCTGTTAAATGCTCAAAGTGAGACACATTCAATTAAACTCAAGAGCACCAGCTCTAAATCCTGACTTTGCACAGAGGCTGAGTTTGTGTCTGGAGGACAAGAAGGGCTTCTGCACCTCAATACGTTTTCCAACTAGATGGGTTAATAACCTTGCCTTGCACCTGCGAGAATCACTGCATACACGTGTATGTGACAAATGCATATTGTATGATTGGCTTTTCGCAAATATTAAATATGTGTTGTGTTAGAAAGTAATGTTGTATTAATTCTCTTAAGTAGTGTGTTAAATATAGTTTTAGGCCATAAAAAATGTTAGAACAGAAACTGTGCTATGTAAGATACTTATTTTTTGTAAAGAAAGGACTTGCAGCAAGATAGCAGCCACAGGACACCTAAATCTTTCAGAGAAAAAGAATTTATTGCCCTCTTATCAGAAGAAGCAAACTTCTTCCCGCCTCGAAGGCACTGTTAGGATTATGAGGAAGAAGTTGACGATGACCAGACAGAACTCTGTATTTGAATGGAATTTATGCATCATGTATGAAGTGTATGAATACGCAACAGACTGTTGTTTTTAAGGGTTAATCCTCTGTTAACGGGTGTCCTTTTTTGGGCTCGTGCTGCCCCGAAAAAGGTACCTGGACGTCTGTAACTCTTTGTCTCTGTTGTCTTATATTGCCCTAATTAAAATTGTCCAAATTATTATTACTCTAATTGTATTAGGACTTTTATAACCATTTTATTACTATTAAACTTTTAAAATTTTAAAAACAAGTGATTGGCTTTTTTCACATGTACAAATGTACATGCTCAGTTGGTATGTTGGTAGGCCTGCAAATTTGTGCAGATTTATTTTCTTTTTTTTCTTTTGTATGAGCCTGTGACTAAGAGCGGGACAACAGAAACCCTCTGGGAAAGGTGAAGGGAATTTAGTCATCCCAGTCTGCTCAAGCTGGTAACCAAAGGGCTGAGGAGAACCTACAGGAACATTTGTTTCATTAGGAACAAATCCCTGCAGTTAGAAGTCACCACCTGCGGTTCTGCAGGAAGGGCCTTTGGTTAAAGGGAGACCGGGTAGTTGGGCGATGATCCTTCCCAGCCCGGAGGGAGGCACTGGCAGAATGTCAGCCGGACTTCGGGCCCGAGCCGGGCGGGCGGCAGGGGTCAGTGTAGCCCGCCGTGCGCTGCCCGCCCGGTGCCCGGGAGCGGGAGGTCGGTGCCAGCCGAGCCGAGCCGAGCCGAGCCGGACAATTCCCGCGCCCTCGCGCGCCTTCCCGCCGCCCCACGTGCCAGCGGCCCCTCCCGCCTCGCACTGCGCCAAAGAGCCCCGCGCCCCCGCCTCGCCGGCGCGCTGCCCGCCGCCAGCCAATGGGAAACCTGTTGCCAGGCAGACAGCTCATTTGAATGGCCCAATCAGGCGTCCCTGCCCCAGCCCCTCCTTATATGGGGACCGGGGGATGCGATCGCTAATCCGCCCCCCCGCCGCCGGCGGCTGCCCCGCCCACTCCCTCCGCGAAGCACCGCCCACCCCTGCCCGAGGCCCCGCCCACTCCGTCCGCCGCGCGCAGAGCGCGGGAAAAGCGGCCGGCGCTGGGCGGGCAGGCGGGGGGAGAAGGGGAGGGGCGGGAGGAGCCCCGCCGCCGGGAGCGCTTCCAGCGGAGGAAGGGCGGGCAGCTGGAGTGGAAAATTCCAGGCAGGAGGCCGCGTGTCGCCAGCGCTGCCCTCCCACACGGCCCCGCAGCGCCGCTTCTCGCCTCCCCCGGATTCCTCCTGGAGAGCCTGCCAGCCTGTACGGGCGGCTCCCCGGGCGTGCTGCGGGCAGAGGGCTCGGCTCCCCTCCCCTCCCAGGACACTTCCCGTCGGAGCCGCAGCACCTCGGCGCGGAGCGGGGCTTTCGGCTGGCCTCGACGGGGTCGTGCGGCGCCTTGCGGGGACCCGCGGTGCGCCCCCGCTGCCGGGCGGCCGCGGCTGAGCGCACATTGTTCTAGCGGCCCGTCCCTCTCCCCTCCCTCCTCCGCCTCCCGTCCCTCTCTCCTCCCTCCCCAGGTCCCTCCTTCCCTCGTCACCGGCGCTGTATAAATCCCCTGCCCCGGCGGATCCCCCCACCGCGGGAGACCCTGGTACTTTGGCCCCCGGGGCGGGATCCTGCCGCCGCCTGCGGACCGCTGGGACTTTGCGCTCCCGCCGCTGACCCCTTCTCGCTCTCGTCCTCCCTCCCTCCCTCGCACGCTTCCCACCGGCCTCTTCCCTTCGCAACCGGGGGGCCAGGATGTCGGAAAAACGCGTTGAGGAGGCACCGGCGGAGCTGAGCGCTAAGGTGAGACACCTCCCTCCCCTCCCGCTCCCCTCTGCCCACCCTCGCAACCGGCGGCGCTCCCGGCGGGAGGGAAGGGGAGGGAGCGGGCTCGGCGGGGGAAGTGGGCGGGGGGGCCGGGGGCTCCGTGAGGTGCCCTGGCGGCGGGGGGCGCGCGCGGCCCCTTCGCGCGCCGCCCGGCCAATGGGGGGGCGGGGGCGGGGCGGGGGGGGCCCCGAGGGCCCTCGCGCCCCCCGCCCCGCCCCCGCCCCCCATTGGCCGGGCGGCGCGAGCGCGCGCTGGGTTCGGCTCCGCTCGGAGCGGGGTCGGCGGGAGCGGGGGGGGCCGGGAAGCGGTGTCGGTGTCACGGCGGAGCAGGGCGAAAGTTGTGTGGACACAAAGCAAAGCGCGGGCCCTCGGGTGGCGGGGGAAGGAGGAGGGAGGGGTGGAATGGAGAGAGAGAGAGGTCCGGAAACGCCTCAATCCTACGGGCAAGGTTGCCTTTTTTTTTTTTTTTTTTTTTTGGTAATAAATCGTTAAAACTCTTCCGTGCCTCTTCTGGTTTCCACACGCGTGTGCGGGCTAAAAGTAGCTGTGACGCGCGTTCGCTGCGCTGTTTTCCTTTGTCAGGCGGGCGGATTTAACGCCTAATATGTCTCCTCCTCGCCCGCTATGCCGCCTCTCCTCCCAGCCTTCTTTGTCTAGGCATCCCCGTCCTTTATTCTTTTATTGCCGCTGACCGCCGGAATGTTGTTGGTTTTCCTCCCCCCCTCCCCCCCGCACCTCGTTTCATATCTAGGAAAGGAAAGAAAAGAAGGAAAAACTCGAAGAGAAAGCAGTCCACAAAGAAAAGAAGAAGGAGATAGTAGAGGTGAGGCTCTTCTGAGGGACGGATTTGGTGACGTCGGGGAGGTTTTTGTGCTCGCTGTGGGCAGCAAATAGGAAGGGAATATGGGAGATGAAGAAAGAGGGCAGGCCAAGGGAGATCCACGTAGAGGTAAAGGGAGAGTAGTGAGCTCCTGGATAATTGTGGAGAAGGAGCCTTGAAGGACTTGGTGTAGTAAGCACAGCTCATCGGGGAGAAAAAAGGTCAGAGTAGGGAAGGAAGCCGGGAACAAGTGGGAGAATGTGGCACGGGAGATGTGCACCCCGGAATACCCCAGTGGGCGCAGGGCCACAGGGAGCGTGTGTTGGAGGAGGTGGGGGAGGAGCAGTGAGGAAAGGCACAGATTGATGGAGGTCGGCAGGGATCTGGGAGCAGATGTACCGTGAGCCTCGGCTAAGTCATTAGCCTGTAATCAGAGAGATGCTGCGGTTGTTGGGAGGGATGGCAGCAGCTCATCGGGATGTGAGGCAAGGAGCTTCGTGTTGTTGGGCATGGACTGGAAGGATGGGCTTTGTGAAGGAGGGCTGGTGGGAATAACGGTGTCAGAGCAGCAATGCAGTCAAATGCATACCTGGAGTGGCTGGAGCTCTGGAATTTGTTGTGCTTGTAACGAAGAGCACGTGGAAATGTCATCCTGGCACCAATTTCTGCTCTGACCGGTTTGTTTCATTCAGGATGAGGAGAACGGAGCTGACGAGGACGATGAAGAGAATCCCGATGATGTGGATGAAGAAGAAGGTGGTGATGAGGAGGAAGGTAGGGAAAATTAAAGGAATAGGAGGCCATGGAGGAATAAAGGATTGTGGAGGGAAATTCTCTCTCTGATCCCTCTTGACTGTGAGATTACATTTCCTTAAATGCTGCTTCAGTTTAACCCATGATTTTCCTTTCTTGCTTGTGCTTAGAAGCAGATGAGAATGGGCAGGAGCAGGATGGCCACGCAGAGAAACGATCTGCAGAGGAGGAGAAGGTGAGCAGTAGTGTGAGAATAATGGAGGGGAGAGGGAATGGGGCTGCTTGCCGTTTGTTGATCAAATCCATGTGGATGCCGCTGCTGAGAATCTCAAATAGGCCTTGGGCCTCACTGCTTTAGGAGCAGATGGGTAAACAAATCTGATCTGGGAAGGGGATTGTAAATCACTGGGTGCTCCTTGTAGACTCCAGGTCCTTCCACCAGCACCAGTGGTGCTGACAAAGTGCGAGAGTCGAGGTGCTGGAGGTTGTGCTTGGCAGTGACCTCTGGACTACCTGTGACCGCTGGGCTTCAGGCCAGGAGGTGGACTTGTAAGGGTGAGGTGACTGAAGGGTCTGATCTTCCACATAAGGGCAGACCCTGAGGTCTGTCTGGAGTGGTGTGAGCCTCGGCTTCTTACACCTCCGGGAAGTAACAGTATGGGCGTGTTGTCCCTCTGGGTGGAACTGCCCACATCTTAACCAGCTGTCTCCGGCACTCCAGGGTGCTTTAGAGGGGAGTGGATTTGGGGTGGGCCTAACAGAGATTTCCATATGGAGGAAGGAGCAGCAGTTAACAATTCTGTGGAGAAATAATGTACCTTGGGGTGGTGACTGATGGTAACTCCCTTCTTTTTCCTCTCTGTGGCTGATGCAGGATGAAGTGGATCCAAAGAGACAGAAGACAGAAAATGGCTCTAAAGCTTGAGTCCTCCCCTCCCATCTCCCCTGTTCCGTCCATCTCTCCTCCTCCATTCCAGCCTGTGCTTGCACTGCCCGTTAGCCTCTGGCTTCACACAATCTCAGATGAGGAAAGATTAGAAACGCTCTCAGACGGGGAAGACAGCGGTTCCCTTCTCACCCAAAGACCTGGTCCGTCCATGACATCATTCCCCAGCTGAATTATCCCCATCCCTGCATCCCTTCACTGCACCCCACTTCCCAGTGCTCCTCTTCCCTCAAGAATCTCATGGTTTCCTGGGCACACAACCTCGCCAGGCGCTTCACGTGGCAAAGCCCCTCCCGTCCCCTTGTCACCTGTCCCCTTGTCACCTGCCCGCCTGTTTTTGTCACTGGTGTGAGATTCTTGAGCGCTCCCGCCCCCCGGCCCTGCTGCCCGAGCTCCTCCCTGAGCCAGGAGGTGCGGGCACAGATCTCTCTCATGGTGCGTTCCCTGGCCCCAGGCCTCTTCTCATCCTGCAGCTTTCCCGCTGAACCCTGAGAGACAAAGAATATTACAAGCAAATAATGGTTCTATTAAGCAACACACGGAGACAGGATTTATTTTAAGCTTTTCTCTTTTTTTTCCAAGTTTACATGACAGCAAGCTGGCCCTCGTGAATTTTTCGGAAGATAAGGGTTGCTTTTATATATGAATTTCATCTGAGCTGTGTATTTTTTTTAATTTGGAGGCTTTTTTAAAACAAATCAAGAGAGACACAATTGGGGACCAAACGTTGATTTCCATTTTTTCCCTTTCAGATTTTTCTTGTGACCATTTTTTGTAAATTAACGGCAATATAGCCACAGCGTTTTCTATGGCACAGACATCACGAGGATGATAGATATAAATATATATATTGTTTTCAACAAGCACTGTAAATAAAAGCGTTTAAAAATGTTTCAAACCGCTGGTTGCGCGTGGCTGTGCGTTCTCATCCTGCGGGGCTCGGTGGGAGTTGTGGGCAGAGGGGGCGGCCAGCCGGCAGCGGGTGCGGAGGGGAGATGGAGGTGATCCAGGGGCGTGTGTTGGGTGTTTGGGGGCGCCTTGTTGGGGTCCTGCGAGGGCACGGCACAGACGCAGGATGAAGCTCCAGGGCTGTCCTGAGTCTCTGGAAGCGCTGTTGGGCAGCAGGTTTGGGAAGGGAAGGGAGCTGTGGCTGCAGCCCTGCCCTGCCCCTCCCGGCGTGGCTCACCCGGCTCCGGCCGCGGCGAGGGGAGCGCGGCGAGGGGAGCGCTCCGAGCGGCGGCAGCTCCGCTTTTGTCCCGCCTTTGGCTGCCTTGGGGAGAGCTGTCAAGCGTTTGTCTTTTTGTCGGAGCAGACCTTTAGAGCTGCCGTTCGTGTTTCTCCTCTTTGAACCCGCGCTTTGGCAGCCGCGCAAGGAGCCACCGGGAGCTGTAAATAATCCCAACTTTTGTGTCGGCGTCAGCGGCTTTGTGCTGCTCCGGCTGCGGATCGGCCTCTGCGAGCGACAGCGCTCGCTCGTCTCCAGAGGGGCAGAGCATCCGCCGGCATTCTCTCCCGGCGCGGGGCTGGGCACAGGGACAGGGACAGGGCTGCTGCCTGTGGGGACACCCTGCATCCCGCAGCCCGCTCCCGGTGGAGCTGCCGGCCCTGGAGCCGCAGCCAGCGGGGGCTCCTTGTCCCGGGAGCCGCGGTGCGAGAGCAGCTCCTGCTGCCTGCCAGGGACCCGCTCCGCCCCTGCCTGCTCCCGCCGGGATCCATGGGATCCACGGGCTGCTCCAGCCCGCGCGTACCTCGGAGCCGCGCAGGTGCCGCGGCGTTCCACCATTAAAAAAAAAATAAAAAAATTTTACAGATTCTAGTCTCTGCTCCAGATTTGGGCAAGTCCTCAGGACTTCCCCAAACTTTCTGCTTGGCAGCCAGCTTTTACTGCTCGGCGCTGAAGCCGAATTATCAGCGGGTGATAGCATCTCTGCACAGGCAGATTAGGGTTTTCATACTTCCTCCCCACCACCCGTGCAGCGCCTGGCTGGGGGTAGTGAAAAATGTGCTGGCTAATGAGAAGTTATGGAGGCATAATTCCATCTCTGCTTCCTATGTGGATGCAGCAGCAGTACCACTGGCTCTATCCCGGCAGTCATCCAGAAGGAAGTGGGGCAGCAGCTGATTGTTAGGCCAGCACTAGCAATGTGAGCCTTCCTTTCCTCTGAGGGAAATACTGCAGGACAGAGGGAAGTGACAAAGGGCTGCCAGGCAGCTTCTCCAGCCACTTGATTCCCCAGTTTCTACTATTTCTTCCACTTAACTCATTTTTATTGAACACCTTTGTCATTGTCTGTGCATAGTTAGAAGATACAGCTAGAGATATAGAAATAGAAAAATATCTGCTTTGGGTTTTTTTCCATGTTGGTGACCTGCAGGGCATCATCTCTGACTTGAGGTGAGGGCTACAGATAACACAGAAAATCACATAGTTTCTTCCCCTCCTGCAGATGTACGAAGATCCATGCTGAATCCAGTGGTATTTTGGCTGACAGAGTGAGCCCAGCAGGCAGTGGCACAGGTTTCCAGAAGCAGTTGAGGATGCAGGGCTTTGCACTGTGCCTCATTTCCAGCCTGCCTGTGTGCTTGGTTTGTGTCCGAGCCTGCAGGTTTATCCATCTTTCAGCCTAATTCTTCTCCCACAATGAGATCAGTCGAGTGGTGCTGGTGTCAGCAGGGTAAGAACAAAGCCTGTGTTCACCAGTGATTCCCCAGAAATGATGAAGCCTTTTCGGGGCCTTATTTGCCTTCCTCGTCCCTGTGCTAATTCTCCGCTCATTTCATTTAATTCCTGTGGCCATCTGTTAACCTCATCAGCTGGGGCAGAACTCCCTCAGCTGTCCCCTCCTTGCTTCCCATGGAACCTGCTGCGAGCTCACAGCAGAGCTGCTCCTGCCAGCCAAGCAGTGTCGGAGATTTCCTTCTTCCTCCTCCTCCTCCTCCTCCTCCTCCTCCTCCTCCAGGTCTGCTTGCTTTGAGGGAATTGTGGAGGAGTCGCAGTCGTGCTCTTGCAGGCTCTGCTAAACTTCCCTCTAGAGTGACAATTTCTGCTTCTGATGGCCCCTTGGTGTGGTCAGGAAAAGCAAACGCTGGCACCGTGCAGAGAGCAGGTAGAGCCACCTGTGAGGAGGTCTTAGCTGGGTCCCTGTCCCTGGATGAGCGAGTGACCCCTTGCTCCCTGGCAGGGATCACTGGACAGGTGGGATCTGGGCCCACCAGAGTGATGAGCAAACCTCCTGAGGGCTGCTGTGGTTGGGAAAGGGGTGCCAAACCTATGGGGACAGCTCTGGCTGCTGCAGGTGACCAACAACGCTGCCTTGCTGGGTGAATAAAACCAGATGTAGCTCTGGGATCAGCTCTGAGTGACCAAGAGAGTTGGGGATCTTGAGATGTCCCTTTCCACCTACCAGTTTCTGTGATACGTGAAGAAATAGAGGCCTGCCATTGAAGATGTGAGCTGAGTCTGAAGATATTTTGAAGTGCTGAGCCCAGAGATGAATGCTCTTTGTATCTTATAGCTATCACCTTCTCGTTTCCCCTTAGGCAAATGATCCCCTCTGCCCAGCTTCTTTGTCTTTCACACCAGTTTTAACTCAACAAATGATACAAGACTGGAATAATCAAAACCATCACACGGGCAGAGCTGTGAACCCTCCTTCAGACCTGGAAAAAGTGAGCCCTCTAGCACTGCTGGTCTGGGAGGAAAACCCTTCTTGCTTCAGGAAAGTCCACAATCACCTTGTTGCTCTAGCTTTAAAAATCCAGTGAAGACCAATTATTCCTCCTCTCCCCCCGGGATCAGGGGCTCTTTAGTCCCTCTGGTTAGGGGACACATTGCTCTGCAAGGTCCCAAATGCCATATGGGAAGCTGAAAGCACTCTCCTTCCCAGATCCTTGGGAAGCCCGTGTACTTTTCCCTCCCACCTCTCTCCCTTATTTCAGACACAGAGTCAAAGACAGCCGTGCTCGTGGCTGCTCCAGTCTGCTGTCTCAGGGAAGGAGTCTGTGCTTGCATGTGTGGGCTCAGGCTCAGGACACATTGCAGATGTCTCCTCAGTGGGTGAATTTGGGGTTTCCTTCTGTGCTGAGCTGACCCCAGAGGGACCCCAGAAATCCATCAAAGCTGCTCTAATGCTTCCCTCCTCAACAGGATGGGCGATAGAAGATACAGTAAAGGCTCATGCCAAGGAAGCTTCACGGGTCAAGATCAGGGCAGGGAGAGATCATTCACCAGTTATTGTCACAGGCAAACCAGACCCGACTTGGGGAAAATTTAATTTAATTTATTAACAACCAGATCAGAACAGGATGATGAGAAAATAAAGCCAAATCTTAAAACACCTTCCTCTCACCCCTCTCTTCTTCCTGGGCTCACTTTCACTCCCAATTTTCTCCATCTCCTCCCCTCCAGCAGTGCAGGGATTTGCAGCCAGTTCATCACACACAATTTCTCACAGAAACCACCCCTGGAGCCCCTCCATGACTAAAACCTTGCCATGCAAACCCAGTACTATTTCCTGGTGAGCTTTTATGGTTTTAGCAAATCCTGGACAGTCACAGGAGTGAGGACAGACCCAAGGTCTCCAAGTGTTCAAGGATCTCAGCCACACAGCATGGGCCCAGCGTGGTGCCACCAAGCACAGCTTTGCTCTTGAGGAAAGCATTTCTTATTAGACACAGAAGAAGGTGCTTTCCTGTCTCAGAAGAGCACACAACTCCTGTGTGTGCTGTGGGTGACATCTGACTGATGCTGCTTGTCACCAGGGGGCTGTGGGAGCTGCACATTCTGTACACCTCTGGTGCTTTTTGAAATGGCATTTATTGCTCCCCTTCTCTACCAAGTATCTTAAACTCTGCATCTCAAAGCATCCAGGTCAGCCTCTCCAGGGTCCTGTCTGGGTTCAAGGTGCTTTATCCTCAGTTCAGTTCCTTCAGCCACGCAGTGGTTTATGTCAGCAGGGTGTTTGCTACATGTCCTGCAGTGAAGGATCTTGTCCCTAAGTACAAAATGTTACCAGGGCTCCCTGCATCCAAGACAGAAGATCCTGCAACCAGTAAAAGGTGTAAGATGTAGCAAAAAAAGCCAGTTTCCAAAGCCCTGTGATTACCTGTGTCTGCCAATACCTCACTGGCAGCTCAGGTGGAGTCATGGCTTAGACTTTCCCAGGTCTTACAACAAACAATCCATGCATCATTTTAGGATGCATTTACTAGGCTGCACAATTTGCAATGTAAACTTTTGAAGCCCCTTGGCTGAAGCATCCTTGGGCGGCACAAAAAGGTCTTTGCTGGACAGCACTTCCCAGCATAGGCCCAGCACAACCCCAGGTAGCCTTCTCCATCAGCACACCAGAAAACTTATACCTGGTTTCTGTTTTCTTTTGGGAAGTTTCTTAGTACTTATAAATATTTTCCTGTGTCAGATCCAGTTTTGAAAAGAGCTGAAGCTGTTGAATATGGCTCCAACAAACCTCCTGAGCTTCTAGGACAGCAGCATGGTAAATATGGATCCAGATTTGAGCCGGGAATTTGATGTTTCTTCACAAGGTAAATTTCACAGAAGATTCAGTGGGGATGTTTGGAAAAGCCAGCCTTGTAATTCAAATGAGTCAGGAGGTTTTGCTCATAACTAAAGAAAATACAGACTGCTTCAGGGTCTGTGAATCCCTTTCCATAGCTGTGGCAATAAGCATTCTGCTATGGCATTGCTGATGGTGTGCCATGCTGACTCTAGTTCCTCACTGGCAGAGGATCCTCTTGTGCCTCAGTTTCTCTATGCTTTAAAGGGCTTGCAGATCAAATTATGACTCCAGATCAGATCTCCCATCTGTGGCAGGATCTCTCCAGGTGCTCCCAGGGCTGTTTATGCTTTTCCTTCCAAGTGTGAAAAGCCCACAGATGGGATTCCAGGCTGCAGACAGGGGGTGTCACAGGGCTGGGACAGAGAGGTGACACCTGTGGTGTCCCAGCTGCTGCACAGCACAACACTTAGTGCTGCACATGTTCTTATCCTTGAGGACTCCGGAGTGACCCCCAGCAGGACCAAGTCCTCCTGCCTGAACTTGGGGCACAAAGGCTGAGCCCAATCTCTTTTCCCAAGCTGAATGTGAAAAACGCATGTATTTTATGATTGGCTTTTCGCAAATATTAAAATGAATATTATGTGTGTTGTGTTAGAAAGTAATGCTGTATTAATTCTCTTAAGTACTGTGTTAAATATAGTTTTAGGTTATAAAAATTGTTAAAATAGAAACTATGCTATGTAAGATGCTTTGTTTAACAGAAAGGACTCGCAGCGAGATAGCAGCCACAGGGCACCTAAATCTTTCAGAGAAAAAGAATTTAAGAATTTATTGCCCTCTTATCAGAAGAAACGAACTTCTTCCCACCTCGAAGGCGCTGTTAGGATTCAGAGGAAAAAGTTGATGATGACCAGACAGAACCCTGTGTTTGAATGGAATTTATGCATCATGTATGAGGTGTATGAATATGCAACAGGCTGTTGTTTTTAAGGGTTAATCCTCTGTTATCGAGTGTCCTTTTGGGGGCTCATGCTGCCCCGAAAAAGGTACCTGGACGTCTGTAACTCTTTGTTTTTATTGTCTCATATTGTCCTAATTCAAATTGTCCAAACTGTTTTTACTCTAATTGTGTTACTATTCTTTTTAACCATTTTATTACCATTAAACTTTTAAAAATTTTAAAAACAAGTGACTGGCGTTTTTCGCACTGAAGCACAGCAGCAGCCAGGGAGAGCAGGCAGCGCACCCAAACGTGGCTCAGACCTCTCAGCGTGCAGGGCGCGCCCCATGCTGCCTTTCTTGCTCCCCTGGGACAGATTTATCCCGGGAGAGGCTCGGCTGGAGCCCTCACGGCGCTCCAAGGGCCCCCTGGTGGCGCCCGGCCCCGCGTGTCCCCGAGCGCAGACTGGAGCCGGCTTCATCCCCGCGTCCCTGCGCCCGAAATGCCGGCACAGGGCGGGCTGGAGCTGGGAATGGCTCTGCTCACCCACCAGGTGAACGTGGAGAGCTGAGAGGTCCCTGTGTGGTCACTCAGGTCAGACTGGCCCTGGCTGCTGTCCCCAGGATGGTTTGAACGCACACAGGTGTCTCTCTGGCTCCAGGAGGCACAGTCCTTTGCCTAGACAGCTCGAGATAAGACCAAGGGACCTCCACTAGAAAGGCACATATGGATTTTGGACCCTTTCCCAGAAGTGTTCCTTCCCTTATTGGATCCCCTGGGTAGAGGACTGGAGTTTGACTGTCCCACCCTTAGGAGGTAGGGCCTGGTTTTCTCACCGTTCACAGCTTCAGTTCTACATGGCAGCAATAGAATTTTAAAAGTTTTCTGTCCTTTCCACCCGCAGCACAGTTTATCATCCTCTCAGCTGTGCCCAATCTGTAGGAACATGCCATGGAAGTCATTTTAGTTATTCCCTGTTCTAGTTACACACTCACATTTTTTTCTTCCTCCTCCTTTTAAACCAAAATTTTACCTTGGTCTGTCCTAGAGCCCCACGAAGAACCATACTATCAGAAATTGTGCCAGGGGCAGTGAGTGTGTAGCCAAGGGGCTGTCATTCCCTGTGGCACTGAGACAGGAAGGCAAGCTTGGAAGAGCATCTCTTGGATCTGTTTCCTCATGAAAACAGCTGCAAGGTGGAATCCCGCCCTCAAGAACCTGGGAAGGCTTCCAGATCATCTTCTGACCCTTGAATGAGTATGCCACTTCACTTTGAGGACCCCTGCTTTTTTTATATTGACCCCAAACATTTGTTTTTCACAGACCAGGAAATGCTGTTGCTCTTGGCTTGGTTTAATTTTTTTTCCCCGTTTAAATAACTACACTTGTGCCAGTATGACTGTAGCCTCCTTTTCCATTATTAAGGCTTCTGAACTTTACCTTGGCTCATGGCTGGAGCGTTTTGTCTGTATTTCCTCCTCTGCACAAGCTGATCTGGTTTTACAGTTCAGACAGGGGACACACAGAGCCCTTGGGGTTAGCAGTTCTTCAGAGTGACTTTTATTTTGACTTAATAAGCAACATACAGGAGAAAATTATAACAATTGAAAAAAAATAAAAGAAAACATAGAAACTCCTGTATCTCCTTCAGGGCTGGAACAAATGAGCCCTCTGAGCACCTGTAGCTAGGGAAAAAACAGGCAGTCCCTGCCAAACTCAGAGGAAAGTCCCCACACCCACATGCCACCACCACCACCTCACTTCATCTGAGTCCAGGAGCTTTTTCCTTGCTTTTCCCTGTTCCTCGTGTGCCTCAGCTCAGCAGCCATGCTCATCCATGGTTTCCCTCCAGTGGAGTTTTCTTGCAGAGCAAGACAAGCTGGCTTTTACTTCTGAGTCTTGAAAAGGGCACACACCATCTCTCTGGGAGCCCTTCCAGTCAGGGCTGTGAGTAAGGGAAAATCCTGGAGAAATCTGAGCAGATACTGATTTATTCTTATGGTGGCGATTGCCTGGCTCAGTTTCCTTAATCCTGTGGAGTCCCATATCCTGGGGCTGAGCAAGGGATGCCACTGACCACGTTTCATGTTAACATGGTGGCTCACCATCTGCAGGTGGTGAAGAGGCCACGACAAGAGTAGCATGCACCTCCTTTCCAGGCAGATTTTGGGGTTTAATTTAGAGCCTCTGCTCATCTGTGTGTTCCTCTGCTGGAGTGGAGAGCCTGCCTCCTGCTCACATCTTCTGCTCATGGGAAAAGAATATGAAAGATGGATTGTGCAAGAGTCAGGGACATCCTCAGCTGCCACTCACACCAGGTCAGCATATTTGAAAGCCAGAGAGGAACTGATCCTCCACAAATAACCCCATCTGTGTTTGAACTCATTTGTACTCCTGGCCTCCACATCATCCTCTAACAAGAATTATACAGTCTTTGTGACACATAACATTAATTTTTGTTTGTTTGCAGTAAAGTTGCTGCCCGAGCTCACCACTGTTTTCTTCAGATTATGTAGAAGAAATCAAACACCTCAAGTTCATTCGTTTCAAAGCAAGATCCCCAGGCTCTCAAGTGAGATTTTTTTTGTACCAATCTTCTAAATCCTTTTCCATTTTTCCACATCCTTTTTCGAAATATGGACACATTCCAGTAACTTGTGCTGTAAACAGAGGTAACACAATCTGTTCACTCTTTGAGATCCCATTTTATACAGCATGTTATCATCCATCCCTCTCCCTCCCTGGAGTCTTGTCTTCCCAGGATACTGTATTCTCTTCTGGAAGTGTGATCCACATACTTGGTTCCTCAACACAGAGCCTTAGGTTTGAATTCCAAGTGTGACTTTACCAGGGCTCTGAGGAGGCAGTGGCTTCCCCTGAACCTTGCCAAACAGATGCACCCTGCCAGCAGGGACAGTCTCACCTGCAGGGCTCTGAAGCCTCCTCACCATGTCTTGGCAGTATAAGACATCCATGGGCATTTGGATGTTGAACAAATCCTGTGGCAGCCCAGCACTGGAAGCTCACATAGTCTGAATTTCCAGGAGACTTTCATCTCCTCAGCAAAGGGTCTGAAGTATTTACACAGGCCACAAAAGCATTAGCTGTTTTATCTTCTGCTCTCTCACACGCTGTGCAGCTAAAGAGAGTCCTTGGGTCTTTTGTGGCTTTCAGAGGAAAACCTGGCAGAGAAACCTGTCACAGGAGAGAGAATTGCTGCTCAGAGTGTGCTCCTCCTGGAGAATGGGATCTGATGTCTGCAAACAGAAGCTTCTTAGAACCAGGAAAAATTATGAATGACACAAAAAAAAAAAAAAAAAAAAAAAAAAATCAAGCTTAAAACCATGTTTACTCCCTGTCACCTCAATTGCGCCCCAGTGACCAACTTTCTAATATTCAGTTTGCTCTCCATTTTGGGAACCCAGATCTCTCATAGTGACACAGGAGACCCCACCCCTCCCTGGGAATTTTCAAGTCCATTCATAGTTCCAGCTCTTTGGTCCCAGCTTCTCTGAGGATGATTAAGGGCCAGCCCTTACACCAGGAAAGCCTGTTGAATGTGCCAGTCCTTTCCCAGCATGGTAAGAATGGGGGCACTCAGAGCCAGCCAGGACTCTTGGCAGTGCTGAAGGCAGGAGCTCAGCCAGCAGTGATTATCCGCAATTGGGGTGCTCAGGATGCACCTGGGCCAGGCCCTGAGCAGCCCAGTCTGGTCTGAGAATCACCTGCTGGGGGCAGAGGGGTGGAGTGGGGACCCAGAGATGCCTTCCCACCTGAATCTCCCTGCGATGCTGGGGCTGACAAACAGGAGGGTTTGTTTGGGTTTGTGGGCCTTTTGCCTGTGGGGCAGTAGGAGATATCCCACAGAAGTACACAGGGTGCTACCTGCCCTGAGGCGCCAAGTGGAGAGGAAACTGAAGGAACAGCTCAGCTGCCAGCACCCTCTGAACTGCAGTCTGGCACATCATCGTGTTAACCCAGCACAAATGGGTGGTGCTGCAGAGAGGGGCAATCCCATCCTCCCTTCCATCTCTCCTGCTGCCTGTCTTTTGTCAACACTGATGAGCAGCAGAGAATTGATCCAGCTGAAAACTCAGCTATGAAGGAATAAATCCATTTTGATTTACAATGAGCCCTTTGAGTTTAAAAATGCACCATCTCCTTCCCTAGCAATTTTTTGTTCAGAGCCAAGTGGCTGGGGATCACCAAATCAGAGACTTTGTTCTCTTCAGGACTATTCTGGAGCACTGCTGTGCTCTCCCTTGCTGTGCCATCACCCACAGCAACCTTCCCTGTGGCTGTACTCTTCTGCAAATGATTTCTCATAGCATCACATGCTCCTTTAGTTACCCTACACTTTCCATATCTAGCTTTCCCACTAAGAAAGGAACAGCATATTCACTATTTATGAAATGTTTGCCTGCAGCTTCCAGAGATGCAGTGCACCATGGGCTCCTGTTCTCCTGCCACCATGCACGATGAAAACACAGCACATGGATCACATCTACTTTTCACAGCTCCTCAGGACACACATGGAGCTAAGCCCAGAGCCAGACCCCTCTGAGCCCTGAGCAGCAGCATCTGAGACATGACCAAGGTGCCTCCTCTGTGTTGGACAGAGCCATGGTGCTGCCCAGAGCAGGGCCCAGAAAGGGTCTGAGCCCCAGGAGCAGAAGGCACACCCTTTTGTGGTGATTTTTCTCTGAGGGAATTCCATACTCTCACATGAGAGAAACAGCAGCAATGGGGATATGAGCCTGGAATATGTGGATCAAACTTTCTCTCTTGGCTTCAGGAGAAATTTATTGTTCCCCCAGATCTGCTGCTGGGTCTTAAGGCCAGCAGACACAACCCACATCTGTTCTGGAGGTCCCACAGGCCAAAACATCTCCAGGAAAAGCAGTTGTACAGTCTCCCTGCAAAACTGTGAAGGGACTGAAAACCAAAGAGGCCACACCTGAGAAGGGGATGTTTTGCAGTCTGTTGGGGGAATGTGGGTGCCCTGGTTTCACTGCATGTCCAGCATCAGCCTCAGAGCCTGTCCTGACACCACCTTGCCACCACATGTTGAGCTCCTGGGTACCCCTTTGCCCTTGAGAGAACCCACTGCAGCCCTGGCATGTTTGGGAGGCTGTTGCACATTTTTCCATTGCATTGAAAGCATGAATGCTGCAATGAAAGATGAGTCAAAATGTAACCCAGCCTGCTGCATGGATTTTTGTAGTTAATCCACCTCACCCTCTGTGTTGCAAAACACAGGGGCTGTGGCATCAAAGACATCACTTAACTAGATACTGGCCAAGGCACTGATGAGCCATCAACATCTCCACAGGTAATTTTGGACAACTGAAGGAGATCCTGCAGCAGCATCCCATCTTTCCTGCAGGAAGGGTCTTTTGGAAAAGAATAGTTTCACACTTCTCCACAGCGAATGCTGGCCAGATTCAAGTTGCCAGCTGCCAAACATGCCCATGAGTGCTGCAGATCCTCTTCAGTAATTAAATTACCAGGATTTTTTTTTTTTTTAGCAGAAATGCAGCCCATGGCTTCAGCCAGCACCTCCCAGTGCTGTTCCTGACTTTCTAATTCAGGTTTCTCTGGGGTATTCAGCTGTCTGCTGAGGATTGTCATACAAAGGGTGCTTGCCTATAGCACTGTAGACAGAGGCTGCAGATTTGTCCAGAAACCCCATAAAGCTACCATTCCTAAAGGTGTTCCTGTGGGATTCCGGGAAACAGGCCACTGCTAGATTCTCTTCAGCACCATATCAGAGACCTGGGGTGACTCAGGCACTGCCCATCCAGCAAACCCTCTAAAAACCTGGAAAAAACCCTTTTCAGAAAATCCTCCAAGTCAGGCATCCAGTCACTCTTCCTACTCCATGAACTTCTGCAGGGGCACATTTTGGTTTCACCCAGACCTGCTGAGTGATGTGAACTTTCTCCTTTCCAATCCTCTTCTCCTCACTCCTTTTTGGCACCCTCACCCCGGATGAGTGGATCCCTCTGACATGTGGTATATCTCGCCCCTAGGGGGAAAATTTGCTGCTTCCAGGCATCACGGAGGGACAGAAGGAAGACTGGAGCAGCCACTTCCTCCCTCAAAAAAAGGAAGTTTGTGCCCACCCTCAACTTAATCTCACACACAGAACGCATCTCAGGTTGGTGCCTTGGTGGAAACCACCATGGCTCTCTGTGTGGGCGGAGTGGCTGGCATCCCACTACCCCAGGGGTGATATTTCAATGCCCCACTACCCCAGGGGTGCTGTTTGGATGTGTTTCCCCACTCTGCATTTCACACAAAGCCTGCAAAGACGTGGGCACTGCCTCTTTCTGTTTCAGTGCTCCGCTGCAGCAGGGTGGTGGCCTGGGGACCTCTGCATCTGTCCCCAGTGCCCAGAGAGGGGCAGCTCCACTCCTTCCCCTCTGCAGCTGACCTCAGATGTCTTTTAGCCCCTAAGCTCCCCAGGCAGTGCCAGAAGTGTTGCAGTTAATCCTAGCCTGATCCCTGGATCCCTGCTGCCCGTGCAGGCGCCTGTTGAGTACCAACCTGCCCAGCAGCTCTTGCTCACACCACGTCCCTGCCAGACTTTCCCTTCTGTTTCCCCAGGTGTGGCTGCTTTCTGTTTACAGTCCCTTGCCATGGAGTTATTAGTTATCTCTTATTAGTAAGTGACTTGTTTTTGCTTGCTGTGTTTGCTTTTGCGCTGGGCAAACAGCAGTCAGGAGGTTTTACAGGAGCTCCTTCTGCGGGGTGCTCTATCTCAGGAACACCCAGGCCAGCTGATAACCCACAGCGTGGTTCCTTACATCAGCTATGGCCTACAAATAAATTCTGCAGCACCTCACAAAGTCAGCATAAAGCAGAGGATTGTGACCAGCTTCACACTTGATGCTGCAAGGACCAAAATGAGAAAGTGGAATGTCTCAGAGGAAAATATGGTACCACAGCAATCTGGAAACACAACCAAAAATTTCTTCAGCGACACTAACTTGGTGATACTGCAGAACAGTGTTTTCTACTCCTATTTTTCTTGGTCAGGGTGGTTTGCATCTGTAAGACATGCCAAGACAGACAAGAAAAGCCATGTATTAAGGTCATGCACAAGGTGTCTGCTCGTCGGAATTCAGGACATCCCTCTGGCTGTCCTGGATTGCCAGGACCCCTGCCAGGGGTCTCAGAGACCCTGGCACAGAGCCCAAGATACCTGTGAGTTTGATTGTGACCCATGGAGCAAATTACCAACCTTATATGAAGATCTGCAAGCCATGAAAGTCTAAGTAGAATAATAATTAGTTTGTCATGGGGTGAAAAATAGATTTTTAGAGTTTTCAGAACAGGGGTTCAGGGGGCAAGATGGAGGAATCTGGGTGTGTCCAGCCTTTCTCCTTCTTCTTCTTGGCCTCCATCTTCTGCTGTGATGTTGGCACTTTTAGATTGGTTTAGAGTAGAAGCTCACTGTCTAACATAGGTGATAGGTATTGGAAAGTTATTGTAAATGTTGTACACGTAGTTTTTAGTATAAAAAGGTAACACTGCCCCGGGGGAGGCAGAGTGCCTCTGACTGTCCTGCTGAGCGGACCTCGGCAGGCCACAAGAAAGAATTTTGTAGATAAGATACAATAAACAACCTTGAGAATGAGAACTGAAGAGCTCTGACTCCTTCTTCGACTGCCAGGCTGGGAAAAGAGACTTTCTAACCCATCTTGAGGTCACTCTGACCAGCAGAGATTCCGAGATCTGCTCTGGGTGCGCCTGGCTGGAACTCCTAACGCCTGGCACTGCTCCTGAAGGAACATTTGGTGAGCTGGGCTCCGTCCCCCTGCCCCTGGCACTCCCGTGCAGCCTGCCTGGCATTTCCCATGGCTCTGCAGAGTCCCACAGGTGCCTGGCAGCCTCCCAGCCCAGGGGACTCACACAGGCACTTCTGGGAAGAGGTTCCCATGCTGATGTTGCTCCGGTCACTGCTGTCTCTGCGCCGATGTCCTGTTCTGGGAGATGACGAAAATGCCACTCGAGGAGTCAGCAGTTAAAGTGGGTCGTTAGGCAGAAACGTCACCGTGGCTCTGCTAAAGATAGCCTGGTGCTGAGTAAAAAAGTGCCTCCAAAACCTTCATTTCACAACGTGCTCACTCAGCACAATGAGCCCCAGATGTCCCCCCAATGCCAGGCAATGCCCAGCATTTTCCAGGCTGTCCATCAGTCCCTCGGGAGCGCCTCTGGGGATGGAAGCACATCCTCTCCTTTGCTGGTCCTTACAAGGGACAAGCTTTTCCCAGGGCACAGATTCCACTCAGGATGGTCTGGGGGGCGAGAGGGGCACAGTGCCAGGGTGCCAAGGCTACGAGTGCAGGGAGGGCTGAAATGAAGGGGAGAGCAGTGAGCTTGGTGTGTCCCCTGGAAAAGCCAGGACAGGGGGAGCAGAGGCTGCTGGACTGTGGAGCCCTACGTGTCTCCCCACCACAGTTCAGCTCCCTCCTCTCTCTCTCTCTCAATTTCTCTCTCTCTCTCTGCACCCACACACTCACACCATTCTTGCGCTGCTGATTCAAGGGAAAGAGAACTTGATGTTTTCTGCCTGAACTGGTCACCACAAACTGTTTTTCTTGAACAGGAGGAAAAAACACCTCCCGACAACTGTCACAAGTTCTCCCCCATCTTCACTTGTCTCCTCTTCTCTCATGCCATCCCCTGGGCAGTGTTACACAAGAGGGCATGAAGGGCCACTGCAGAGCAGCCCTCAGGGGCATGGAGGCACACAAGGCCACACCTGAACACCAGCCCCACTGCTCAGGAGGCTGAGGAGCCACGTGGGATGAAAGACCTGAGAGCTGTCCCTACAACAGAGCTCTGCTGAGGGAAAGCAAAGCACTGGCTCGCTTTTATCTTCCACCTCCACCACACAACTGAGGAAAACCAGAGAGCAAATAAGAATTCCTTCTACAGTCAAGAGCAGCCACTATGAGTCACCTCCCTTCCCTCAGCCTCAGAAAAAGCCCAAGCCCTTGGTGGAGGAACCACTGAGGGGCTTGGCTGTCTGACACTCATCACAAAGGGCTGATAACCTGAAAGAGTCAGAGCCAGTGGGTAGCTGGAAACTGTGAACCACAACAGTGGGGGTTCTCTGAGACAAAAAGGGGCCCAGGATGAGGCACGTGGATGGAAATGTATTGTCCTGTGCAAAGGTCAGCAGCTGCATGGGGCCAGGATGAGCCCCCTCAGCACATGAGCTCGAGTGGGTTTCCCCCAGAGCTGCGGGAGCAGGAGGCTTCCTTCCTCACGCTCCTCACAGTGCCACAGCACGCAGCTCATCTTTTCAGGGCTTATTTTTCCCCTTTGGATGCTCCCCTCTGCCTCCTTGGACCACCTCAGGTGTGTCCCATACTATGGATTCTAGATTGTTGAGTCACATGTGTCCTGGTTGGAGCTTAGCATGGAGCATTAGCCTTTCCTCACGCTGCCTGTGAACTGACCAATGAGAAAAAGCCAAGAAGTCAGCACATTGGAAAGATTAAAGAAGGGGAAAAAAAATTATAATAATAAGAAAACCAACAAAAGAAAGAACAGCAGAAAAAAAAGACCAACATGTTCTCAAAAGCCCCTGAAAGAATTAGAGAGAACCTGTAAGAGACGGGAAGATCAAACCAAAAAAGGCAAGAGATGAAAGAAAAACATGAAGGGTACTTGCTGGGAAGTGTCTTCTACACTTTTTCCACTGGCTATATAGAAGCGAAACATGTAAGAAAAACAACAGCGACCCAGAGAATTTCCACTAAAAGATGCTTAGAGCAGTGTCTCTGGTCCCTCCCTCTCTGCCCTCACGTGCCTCGGGCTCTGCTGCTTTCTTGGTCGTGACGCATCCTCGCAGTGATACGAGGAAACTCGCTGCCCACCTGCACTATAAAGGCATTGAGGGAAATGCTTTGATCAGAGGCAGAGAGAGA
This sequence comes from Melozone crissalis, assembly GCF_028551555.1. Classification (NCBI taxonomy): domain Eukaryota; kingdom Metazoa; phylum Chordata; class Aves; order Passeriformes; family Passerellidae; genus Melozone; species Melozone crissalis. Next base: position 13,047,772 of record NW_026535786.1, on the reverse strand, counting down.
GCAGGAGAGCAAGCTCATCCCACTGACCCCTCCGTGCTCACCCACCCTTTCTGACAACCTTCTTTGCCCATGCCTCATTTTTGCTGATCTCTTCAAGCTTTGGACCTCCTTAAGCCCAGAGCTGAGTGAGAAGCAGCCCCTCTCCTGGATGCCACCATGAGGCTGGTGTCCCTGCTGCTGTTCCTCATCTTCACTCTGCTGCCTTTCACTGGTAAGAGGGGCCGAACATACTGGGGAGGGCAGAGTAGCTCAGAAATCTGAGTCTGGGTGTTACTTTATCCCTGAAATGGCTGGAAGGGAGAATTTCTGCCCTTCCAACTCCACAGAAGGTGGCCAGGTATCATGCTGTATCCTAACCCAGCCTGGCAAAGATGGCATCCCCACCCCAGAGTGGGATAACACCGAATCCTGCTCTCTGCTCAACTCTCCATCTTGTTACAGCTGGCCACATCCTACAAGGATTATTGGAGGGGAGAAACAGGGAGCAGAAAGTGTGGGTCAGAGAGGGGAGTTCAGCCGTGCTGCCCTGCCACTTGGGCCCCAGAAAGACAAGGGAGAGCTCAAAGCAGCTGCCTGACAAGATATCCGTGCTGTGGAAGAGGCATGGGGGAAGGTATGCCAGGGCCACAAGAGACACGAGTCCTTCTGGAGCAATGGGGGGGTTGGAGGCCTTTTGGGCCCCATTTCTCCTTTCCCATGTTCCCTCCTTGCCCATATTCCTTCCTTCCCCATATTCCCTCCTTCCTGCCCCCTCCCTTGATCTCGTGTTTGCCTCTGGCATGAGCTGCTCCCTGTCCTGCTTGCAGCGTGCACCTGGAGCCCCACGTGGTGCTGGAGGTGGGCTACTCGGGCCTGCAGAAGACAGCCCAGCTCATGAAGCCCCGGGTGTCGCTCCAGGACTCCGCCCTGCGCAATGGCAACTTCTCCCTGCGGATTGTCCCGGTGCGCAGCGAGGACGCGGGGCTCTACGAGGCACAGGTGAAATACAGGACAGAGGTGCACAGCTGCCTCGTGGAGCTGGGGGTGATCACAGGTAGGACAGGATGGAAAACCTGGGGAATGGCGGTTTTGGGACCAGGGAGGTTGTAAAGGTGGGATGGGGTGGGGATGCCGTGTTTGGCAGGGCCGTGTTTGGCACAGGCAGCACCCTCTGGAAAGTGCAGTTTGCTGCTGTCTGCCCTCAGCTCTGCAGGGAGAGCTGCCTGAGGGATAAAGCTGGGGCAGCGCAGACACAAAGGGCTGCTTTGGTGGCTCCCCTATGATCTCAGCTCCCCCCCAACCCAAACCCTTCTTTTTGCAGTGACCCTCAGTCCTCCCAGTCCTGTGATAGAAAGTGAGATGCTCTCGATGAGCTGCAACTCCAGCCACCGGGCCAGCCTTGTGGAGACGTGCTGGTTCCACAGGGAGCACCTGGGCCCCACCTCCAGGACCTTCTGCTCCTTGTCCGGGACTCTCTCCATCCTCCATCCAGCCATGAGCGACGCGGGCTCCTGGCGCTGCCAGCTTCGCTACTCTGATAAGGAGATCATTTCTGCCACCTTCAACCTGCAAATTCTGGGTGAGCTCAGCCTCTGTGCTGATACCCCAGCATCCCCAGGCTGATCCCTTTGATGTGACTGACTAACCCCCATGGCCCCAGCTCCTACCTTTCCTCACTTCCCAGGTCAGTCACGTCCCTGAGGAGCTCTTTCCAGGCACCACCCCATATTGCCTTCTTTCCCTGGCTCAGGTTTTGACGGCCCAAGCAGCCCTGTGGTCTATGCAGCAGCTGGCTCTGCAGCCGATCTACCCTGCACTCTGAGCTACCTTCCCAGTGCCCTTGGGATGAGGGTGGTGGCAGCCCACTGGAGCCATCTTGCCGGAGGACATTTGGAAGACAGGGGCACCTCCCAGAACCTGAGCAGCAGAAGCTTCCCCCTGCATCTCCCCGTGGTGGGGCCAGGCGATGCAGGGCAGTACCGCTGTGCTGTCTCGGTGGGACACAGGACAGTCAGCAGGGACGTGACCTTGGCCGTGCTTACAGGTGAGAGGAGAGACTGGGGTCCCTCACTGCGGACAAACACCCCCACCTGTCTGTGCAATGAGCTCCTGGTCATGGGTTCCTGCCCTGGGGGAAGGAAACAAGATCTCTGTTCAGGGCATTGCACTGCATTGCACTGGACTCTGCTGGAATCAGGGGCTTTCCTGGGTGATGTGATTATTCCTCTTAAGAATGAGAAAGATAAAAAAATAATGTAGAGGGAGTAATAAAGAAAATATGCAAGAGCAGAAGAATGGACTAGGAAGAGATGTGGACATGCCTGTGGGCTTTCCTGAGGTTGTTTTTTTCCCTTTGCCACAGTGACTCCGAGCATCCAAGGACCAGTTTCTGAGGGGACTCGTTTGCTGCTCATCTGCAGCCTCACACACGCCCAGGGACATGAGCGTTTCCACTGGACTCACCTTGACTCAGCCCCCACTAAGAGCAAGCTGGCTCTGGCTACTCCCCGTGGCTTGGAGGGCCACAGCTCCCGGGTGGGACCTACCTTGGAAATACCCCAAGTGTCACAAAAGGACACGGGCACCTGGGAATGCAGCGTGCATGGCCCAGAAGGCAGACTGGGAGCAGTGGAGTACGACCTGCAGATCACAGGTACTGTCCCCCATGGCTCTGCAAACAACCTCTTCTTCTCCTCACCCTGCTCAGCTCTCTGCTGCCCTTTCCTCTCTCAGCCTCATCCTGTCCTTCTCCCCTTGCACCACTTGGATCCCATCTTCTTAGCTGTCACCAGTTCCTCATGCTGCTCCTTCCAATTCCCTGCCTACCTCTTTCCTATTTTGCCTGTTGCTGTGCAGTCCCACCCTTTCCTTGTGCAGAATCAACCATCCCTTCCTTCCTCACTGTGGCTCCTCCCCACAGGTGCCCAGGTCTCCAGCGCTCCCTCCATCTTTAGTGGGCAGATTACCTTTGGGCTCACACTCACCCTCTTCCTCCTGCTTGCCGTTTGTGTCGTGGCTCTGGCCCTACAGAAAAGGGTAAGTGTCCATGACCCCACTCCTGTTATTTCTCCACCCTTATTTGACCTTTCCCAGATTACTCCAGAGACAGCAGTGAAAGGTGCTGGGGACACAGTGGCCAGAGGAGGTGTGGGGCTGGAGCAGCCTGCTGATGGTGTCATGGACACACAGGGAAAGCTGTGGCACTGGCACATTGTACCTGGGCATTGGCAGGTCTGGCTAACCACAGCATTCCTCAGGGGCAGCTCAGACACCTCAGAGAAGGAAGAAAACCTCATAAGCTTTGAAAAGCTTCATGTTTATTGCCCCAGAGATCAAGCCATGCTGTAGTAGAGGAGGGTCAGTTGCCAGGCTTTCGTAGATGTCCTCTCTCTCGTTCCTTAGCTGGATGCTTTAATGTGGCCATCTCCTGTTCTGTACCAATGCCTGCTGGTGCCCAGACATGGATATTGATGCAGGGCTGCTGTTTCTGGCTCAGCCCTCACACCTCAGCTCTCAGCTTCCTGCAACTCACTGCCCTTCATTTGCTCAGCTTGTTCCAGTATCTTGTCCTCTGAAAACTCTGCCTTGTACCTTTGCCTCTATGATCCCTCAAGACCAGGCCAGGACTAATCCCTCCCCAGCACGTCAACGGAAAAAACTGTGCAAACAAGTCAGACTGTTTCCCTGAAGTTTTCATATTATTGCTCTGCAAATTAATAATGTGGCAAAATCATCCTTCAGGGTTTCCTTTTGCAGACAAGGGAGTAGCTGTGATGCAGCTGCCTCCTACTTAGTCTCATGGAAAGGGCCCATGATGACAATTCTGGTGGGGAAGGGGCTGGGCGATGAGAGCGAGATAAGTTTGGAAGAGCTTACCCTGGTGAAAGAGCTGGGAGCCTTGAAACTGCCTCGAGCTGAGCACGAGGGATGTGACAAAATTGATGAGAAGTCTCAGCAAGCCCCAGTGGCTGGAGGCTGAAGGCAGGCAGCATCACAAAAGAAGCAAGGTGGAAATTTTAAAGAAACCACTGTGGGTAGTGCAAGAGCGGCTCGTGACAGGTTCTTCGTCATCCCTCCTTAATCAGCACTGATGGTAAAGGATAATATGAGGCACAAATTTACACTTTCTGTGAGACTCTCTAAAGTGTGCAAGGCCAGGGCAAGGTGATCAGAATCAACCTTTCTGCCCCAAAACCTGGGACGGGAACCCCTTAACAGTGTACCTATAAATGGGTGTCCAGCTGTTTGCTTAAACAGCTCCCATCCCACCAGGATATTCAGGATATTCAAAGTCCCAAAGCATTTGCATTTGACCCCAAGGCCCTGGTGTGCTGAGCAAGCCAGGCTCCCATGTGGCAGCAGAGCTCCTCTATCCATGGGAGTTCCTCATCCAGCTCTGGATGGCCCTGCTTTAGCAGGACTGGATCATCTCCAAAGGTCCTTCCGACCCCAGCCACCCTCTGGTTCTGTGATCCACACCCTCCCCTGCACAGGCTCCCTGTGGGCTCACCCTCCCTCAGAGTGCAGGTGAGGTGGTGCCTGGAGCAGAGATATCAGCTCTTCTCTGGTTCTCTCTCTCTCTCTGCTGGCATCCTCTGAGACTGCATTTGCTGGTCCTGCTCCCCGTGGTGTATCGTGCACACCCGATGGGCTGCTGCCCACACATTAGGAATTCCCATTCCAATCCCCTGATCCTATCAATGTCTGATCAGTACTGTTGCATTTCATTGATCCTGTCACTCAGGTTAGTGCTGCCTTCTCCTAAAATATCTGTGTCTTGCATGATATTCTCATCCTCTTTCTTCCAAATGAGGCTCCTCAACTTTATCAGCAGCCTAACTCATTAGCACTTTCACACTCTCTGTGCCAATAATGACTGGTCTTTGAAGACTTGTGCTTTTCATTTCCCTTCAGCCTGGCAGAAACCTGTCAGCAAACCCCAGTCCCTTCCTCTTAGCTGAGATCACACCTACCATGCCATTCTCTAGCTAATCTCATCCTTCTTGCTGTACTGTCTGTGTGTAACCCTATACTGCTATCAGGAGCCCTGAGATCAACCTCTTTTTCACTGCCTAGAAAGTCACTTGTGTGGTTCTGTCTCTAATTTGTTCTTATCTCGTTTTGCACAAGCCTTCATGCCTTTATTACCTCTCCAAAAAGGCGTTGTACAATTTGACATACATCAAACCTGACAGTGGCCTGACCATTGCCCAGATCAGTGATTGCTCTCCCTTAGCCAGGTCCTGTCTTTGTTATTCCTTATGCCCATCACACCACAGAGGATTGTGCTGAGCCAGCCTTCCCCAGAAGGGATTGCATGTCTCAGAGAATGTCTCCTTCCCTGCTCTGGCAGGGAATGGGAGCCTTCTGCTTGCAAGCAGTAGGACTGTCCTCCACGGCAGGGAGAAGCCCAGACCTGTGCCATTCAGTCTCTCCCCCATGTCTGATGTGGCCCCTTGCTTCCCTTTCAGGCACAGTCTCCTGCCTTCCCAGCCCTGGAGGGGATGTTTGCAGCCAGTGTGCCCTGGAAGCCCATGGAGGAGAAGCAGAAAGGGAAGATGCAGCAAACGGAGTGCTGATGGAAGCAGGGCATGGGGGCCGGTCTGCATGGCAGGGTGAAACTGCATGTGCCACACAGAGAGAGAGGGATGGGCACCGTGCAGAGCCCTCTCTGCAGGAGGGCTGGGGATGGCATGGGCAGGGCTGGGGGCCCTGGAGCTCTGTGCCTGCAGAGGGGCTGCAGGCTGCAGGCAGGGCGAGGCAGACTCGCCGCTGCAGTCGGGTGGCCAGCAGCAGAGATGCTGTGGAGCTGCTGGCAGTATTTGAGCCAGCAGCTACTGCCTGCTTCAGTGCCACATGTCTGTGCCACTCTCTGCCCCTCCTTCGTGGCCTCCCTCTCAGGATTTCTCTGGTGGAAACCTTGGATGCAGGACATGGCTGGAATCCATCTCCCCTGCAGTCTGACAGTGTTTTTCTCCCCATGCTGACTCTCTTCTCCTCTCCCTCTCCCTGCACTGCCCTGCTCACTGCCCTGTTGCACATTTTGAGCATTTTAACTTATTAGAAAATCATTTTAGAACTTAAAATAAATTCATGTGATGAAAAGGCCCACTGACCCCTGTGTGTGCTTGTGGAGGAACGCGCCTATTTGACAGAGCTGGGTGTACCTCTGCCTGTGTGAAGCCATTTCTAAGGCTTTTGCTGCCTTCTCTTTCTCTTTCAGTTCTGTTTTACTGAAGTTCCTTTTCGTTTCTGACATTTTCACAGCGAGGAAGGGGAAATTAAATGCCACTAGAGAAGGAAGAATCACAGGTTCAGTCTTTCCTTTTTGCTGCATTTCAGAGCCTTCTTTTCTTTTTTTTCCTGCCATCTGACTGTCCTTGTTCATTCATTCATTTATTCCTTTAGTCCTCACATTTTCCTGAAAGTTCGACAAGTGGCATTATGGCTCTTTTAAGGATGCACTTAGCAATGTAAGCATGAGTCTGCCAGGCCCCACCTCTCCAGACCTTCAATGTGTTTAAGTTTCATGCAGTCACAGAATGCTCTTCAGGTCCCCTTTGAGCAGCCATGGAGGACTGTGGTACTGAATGCAGCCCCAGAAGAACCACTTGGTAATGAGAGTCACACGTGGGATTTCTCCCTTATGGGCCCCACGCTGAGGCTGCTCCCTGTCCAGGATGGAAGATTCTCTTGACTTGAGAGAACGTCACCACAGCCAGAACAGCTTTTCATTATTTCAGCAGGCACATGAACAGACCTTCTTACGGTGTGGCTCCCACCTTCCCTCCCCAAAAGGTTCAGGCACTCAGGTAGTGAATGCACTCAGGTGTCCTTAGACTGCAGTAACCCAAAAGTCACAAGTAGTCCACTCCAGGGAGCACATCTGGACTCCTCAGCTCTTTAGCTACTCAGCTATCCATGTGTTTTACTGAAAATGACACCTCTTTCTCCACTGAAAGAGGAGAGGTGTCTTGCTAGAGAAATGCAGCAGAGCTGCGAGTTAGATTTGTCTGCTTCAACCATCCCATGCAATTTCAGGCAGACCCTGGAGCAGAACCAACAAAAGGCAAGACAGTCCAGCGTGGTACCAGCATCTTCCTAGGCAAATGATAATGCTGCCTTTATTTTTCAGGTGGGAGTGATCTGTCTAGCTCAATCCCCTCTCTCTGCCAGATGCTTTGGAGGTAGAGAAAAGTTTAACCCCTGTGGGGCTGAGGGGCAATCCAATATCCACCAGGATCACATCACATTCTCTCAGTGCCTGACAGTGGTTTGCTCTCTCTTCTCACACACAATGGGATGCTCTCTCCTCCTGTGGGTACCACTTTCAGCACTGCCTGTGACAGCCTGGATGTTCTCATTGCTCAGATGTGTGCCTGGTCTGTCTCTAAACCTCCCTGGTTCCTTGTACTCTCTGACTTCCTCTGGCAATCCGTCCTCAGATCTGCTTATTCACTGTGTGAAAATGGTTCCTCTCTCCGTTTTGAACTAAAAGCTTTCCACTTTCACCATTTTCTTTTCTCCCATCACAAAGGCTGGGAAAAGAGGGCCTCCCAAATCCATCCTACCTTGGATGGCCGTTATTTTACCACATTTTATCACAGCCCCTTTTTTGTTATTTCCCCATCCCCTCGTGACTCACTGCCTTCCAGGTACAAATCCCAGATTTTGGGACATTCCTCAGACAGTTTGGGCAGGCCCAGCTCTGTGCATGGTCACCTCTGCTCAGGCCCTTTGGAAGAGGAGGCAGCAGCCCAGCAGGGGAGCAGTGCTGGCTTACATGAGACACAGAGCCTTTCTCTGCTTCACTTCCATCCAGCCCTTCCGTGTTTTGTCTGCCTCTCTGAAAGAAGTTGAACAACACTGAGCTTGTAGCCAGCTGTTCACTGTGCCTGTCATGATAGGCAGATGTCTGACATGGTGCAGTTACAGTGAGCAAAAGCCTGGAAGTGTTTACACAGTTTAAGTTTTCCTTCCTAGAAACTATTCCTATATGTAGGAAAATATTCCCAAATCAAGATGGCACAAGGCAAGTCAGTGGAGTTGAGGTGGAAGGACCAAGAGTCTGCACAATAAAGCAAACAAATCTGGAAACCTGTTTCAAGTGGAGTCAATAAATAGAAACAGGAAATTAAGCAAATGACATATGACAGAAAGAGACCTGATGCTTTTCCATAAGGATACAGTTGCAGGTGCAAAACTCAAATAAATATTTTCAACATACCAGAATGTGGTCATTTGACCCTGTCTGGGTCCATCACTCCTTTCTCTAACTGGATGGGAGGCAGAAAGTATAAAAAGAGGCTCATTGGTCCAGATAAGGGCAGGGAGAGATCTCTCACTGATTATCATCACATCAAAACAGACTCGCCATGGGGAAATTACCTGAATATATTACCAATTAAATCAAATCAAATCCAAGCAGGATATTGAGAAAATAAACTCAAATCTTAAAAGACCCCCATCCCACCACTCCATTCTTCCAAGGCTTAACTTCACTCCCAATTTTCTGTACTTTCTTCCCCACAGCAGCACAGGGAGACAAAGAATGGGGGTTGCTGTCACTTCATCAGGTGTTATCTCTGGCACTCCTTCCCCTTCAGAGGAAGGACTCCTCACACTCTCCCCTGCTCCAGTGTGGGGTTCCTCCTGCAGGAGAGAGCCCTCCCTTAACTTCTCAAATTTGCGTCCATCCCATAGGCTGCAGTTTTTCACAAACTGCTCCAGCATGGGTTCCCTCTGGGGTCACCAGTCCCACCAGCACACCTGCTCCAGGGTGGGCTTCTCTCTCCACAGGGCCACAAGTCCAACCAGGGCTCTGCTCCAGTGTGGGCTTCCCATGGGGTCACAGCCTCCATCAGGCATCCACCTGCTTAACTGTGAGGTTCTCCATGGGCTGCAGGTGCATCTCTGCTCCCCCATGGACCTGCATGGGCTGCAGGAGAGTGTCCTGCCTCACCATGGTCTGCACCACAGGCTGCAGGGAATCTGTGCTCTGGCACCTGGAGCACTCCTGCACTGACCTTGGTGTCTGCAGGGAATCTGTGCTCTGGCACCTGGAGCATTCCTGCCCTTCCACCTGCACTGACCTTGGTTTCTGCAGGGAATCTGTGCTCTGGCACCTGGAGCACTCCTGCCCTTCCTCCTGCACCAACCTTGGTGTCTGCAGGGCTGATTCTCTCACATATCCTCACTCCTCTCTCTGGCTGCAGTTGTTCATGTTCTTTTCATCCCACTTGACCATGTTGTCCCAGAGGCTCTACCGCCATCACTGGAGGCTCAGCCTTGGCCATCAGTGTCTTGGAGCCAGCTGGCTTTGGCTGTGTCAGACATGGGGGAAGACTCTGGCAGCTTCTCACAGAAGCCAACTCTGTAGCTCCCCAGCTATCTAGACCTTGCCACGAAAACTCATTGCACAGTGGATGGAAACTTTAAAAAAATATAGGAAATCCAGTGGATTCCCTTTTAGCAGAGAGGAGGGCTTAAGGAATGCAAAGAAAGTGTTACACATGCAAATTCCTTTGCGTAGGACTCCTCCAAAAGGAATTGGAAGACAACCTTTAATCCCAAACTAATATTTTTTCAGTAAGAAAGATCAGCATCATTAGAAAAAATCATAACTAGGTCCAGATGTTCTGCAACCCAGACTTCTGAGGGATTTACAGTGAGAGGCTAAATTCTAGCAAATAGCATAATCTGACAAAAGAGCTACAAGAAAAATAGATCTATTGTGGTCTTTGTGCATTCTGCACAGCCTTTTCAAAACAACAAAATGTTAAAACCAGATATCAAATTATGTAGGCTACTAAGGCATACTGAGTTTTATATTTGCTTGGCAAATTTATGGGAACAATATCAGCACCAATCCTGCAAAAAAAATCTACGACTTAGTACTCTGCTTCTGTTGTTTCAACACTTTGATGAACAAACCCAAAATATGTAGGGTTTTACTTTTGCCTTCTAAAGGCAAAACTGTCAAACCAAGCTCCTTACAGGAATGCTGTTGTTGTGGGTAGTGCATCTTGTGCCTCCCACGAAGCTCTAAAGCATCTGGGATGGTCTTTTTGTACTTGTGGATCCCATCATGCCCAAGAGTTTCTCTCCCAGGCTTCCATCCCTCTGGCCTGCCAGTTCAATGCCTCTCCCTCCAAGAGCTGTCATATGGAGTGCTCTTTAAAGGGTGTCACTGCCACCTGAATGCAGGGGTCTCAGAGGGTCCCGTGGCAGGAGGACATAGGACACTCCTGGAGCCCAGAAACACGGGAAATCACACACAAGAGCAGATTTTGCAAGGATTTGGTCATTCTCATTCTTGCTGAGGTTCCTCTTCTTTTACAAGCGCTGTGTGTCTTCTTTCTTGTCACCAGCTCAGCATTCCCACTTTGTATGTAAAATGACACAGGATTTGTACCAAGGGGGACACGTCAGCAAACTCCCTAACGAGCTTTGGGGGCTGTCCGGAGCTCAGTTAGGACCCTGTGCTCAGGTAGTCCCCAGCCCTTCAAAATGAGATATTGGGAAGAAACTCTATGCTGTGAGGGTGGAGAGGCACTGGCACACGTTTCCCAGAGAAGCTGTGGATTCCCCATCCCTGGCAGCGCTCAAGGATCCCGGTCTATTGGAAGGCGTTGCTGCCCAGGGCAGGATGTCGGAGTGGATGATCTTTGGGGTTCCTTCCCACACAAACCCCTCTGCGGTTCCTCGGGCTCGCAGGGCGGGCAGAGCTGTGCGGGGACAGCTCCTGGTCCCTCCCGGCTCCGTGTCCCGAGCCGATGCCGCCACCTAGCGCACCGGGCGCGGGATTCTGCGGCGCTGACACACCGCCGGCTGCGCGTCAGGACAGCCCCTCCACCAGCCTCTGCCCCTCGCTTTTGCCAAGGCCAGCAATAGTGAGACAGTAAAGAAATATTGCATCCTGTATAGGTTCCTAAAAACTCCCCCAGGCACCTGCCCCCTGCCTGTTGGCGTTTCTCTCATGTCCTTAACATGGGCTTGGGCTTGGTTGGGCTTGCTTTACCCTCCGTCACTTTTGGTGACACACTTCTGCGGGTTCCATTCTTGATTCCTCTGTCAGTGCCCTCCAAGCACTCCTGATTTCCCAGGACACCGGACTCGTCTTGCTACATCAGGCTCCACCCCTCCTGACTAAATACAGGGGACCCCCTTGCTCATGAAGGACCTCTCTGGGGGGGTTCCTGATTTTCCACTGTGATCAGCACATGAACCTTTCTGATATCTGCTTGGAGAGCCCTTTCTTCCCAGTTCAGGCCTCCAAGTTCCTGCAGACAGGTGTCTCTCCCCAGAGTTCCCCATTTCTGAGGAACACAGCTGTGCTGGGGTGCATCACTGGCCCCCTCAGCAGCCAGCTTGTTGTTTCTAGCTCCCACATCAGGCACCAAAATGCCCCTCGAGAGGCTCACCAGGTGTCAGCTATTCTGCTGCAAAGAGAACGCTCCTGGCCTTTGAAGCTGCTGATAGTCAGGTGCCTCAAGATCTGGTTTTTATGCTGCATCAAACACTTGTCCTTCCTTCTCTCCAATGCCACTTGGCAATCACTAATTTTCCAACACATCTGGGTATCTCATCTTTCAGTCTACAGAGAGCCTTCACTGATGTGCAGGGAACTTGGCTTTAAGGAGATGATCTCTGGAGGCATCTTGGCTTTCCAGTGCAGCCAGTTAAAAGGTCTTTCTCCACATTTGGTTTCTGAGGCCCTTTTCTCCCTTTATCTCTCACTTTCTTGGAGACCCTCAGTGTCTCTGCAGGCTGTGACCATCACCCAGCACAGCCTGGAAGCTGCTGCTCTCCGCTGAGAGGATCTGTTTCTCTCCGACACGAGCTTGCAAAAATATTGCTGGTGATGGGATTAGAGTAAAGAGAGACAGCGCAGAGTGTCTCTGCAGGGGATAAAGCAGGGAAACATGACAGCCCCTGCTTGGTGGGGGCAGAGCTGTGTGCAGTGCTCAGGCTGTTCTCGCTGTGCTGGGGGGTCACTGTGTGCTGCTGGATGAGCTCCCTTTCCCCAGGGGTGCAGTACAGCAACTGCCCCAGCCAGGTGAGAACCAGACTTGCCAAGAACCTAAAAACCAGTTAAATATTTATGAGGAATATTACATTCAGAAGAGAGACTGACTGGCTAATATTATTCATCCCTTCTGGATTCTGATGTTTAATTAATGCTTGCAAAGTGCTTTGAGATGCTTGGATGAAAGAGATACAAACACGTCACTGCACGCTGTGACCCTTGGTCCCAGAGGCACCTGTTCCCCGCACAGCTGCAGCAGCTCCAAGAGATGGATCCCCACCGTAGGGTGACAGTGGATCCAGAACAGGCATTCTCACAACGTGACAAGCCTGAGGCTTTGTCACCTCAGACTACAGCCCTGCTTCTCCTTGCAACTCTGCAGCAAGTTCAAGTGCATTTTGCAAGCCTTACCCCTTCAGGGAATGCTATTTCTGGTAGATATTTGCAGTGACATAAACCAACTGTTTAAAAACAAGCCAGTGTTTCTGCATTACAGCGTGCTGGGGAGACAAAACGCGAGCCAGAATCTGTACAAACTGAAGCATCAGCTCAATGCCTCAGATCCCCAAGCACTGACATGCCAAAGCCTTACAATCCCAACCTGAGTTTTCTTATCGCTGTTTTTTCCCACAGGACATCCCCTCTCTGGCAGCTGGGGAGCAGAAAGGACATTTCTATTTGACACATGTGACAGAGTTTTGAAGATGCTGATGCGCTATGTCTGGTTCTTGCCAGAGAGCTCAGAGTGCCTCAGAAAAGGGCATTCCCAAGTTCTGGACACTAGCAGAGTGCCCATCGCATCGCATCGCATCGCATCGCATCGCATCGCATCGCATCCCGTCCCATCCCATCCCATCCCATCCCATCCCAGTTTGTATCCCACACTGGGAAGGTCCTGTCTCGTGCAGGTGGCTTCCTCTCTGAAGCAGGACATCATCTTTCTCCAAAGTCCCAATCAATGGAGAACTCTTGTTGGAGGTCTGATCACGGTGGTTGTCTGTCTGTCACAGCTGGTGGCACATTGTGAGTCTCTCTGCTGTGGCTGTCTGTCCCTGCTGCCCCCAGAGCCTGGTGGCACCTCACAGCCCCATCCTCACACACAGGGGCAAGGCACTGCCAAAAGGAGGAGAGTGGGTGGCGCAGAGATGAAATCTCAGCCATGTCTGGGGCTCAGTGGGTTTCCGCCACCTTGGCTGAGGCTGGGATTCAGAGAGAGAGAGAGAGAGACCAAATGTGGGTGGGAAACCACAAAAGCCCCCTCCTCCACCCTACAGAGAAGGGAAACAGCTGAGATTCGGTCGTGGTGCAGGTTGGTTCAGGTTACTGAAGAGTAACCTCACACTGGCTTTACAGGGCGAGGTTTTGGTACTGGAGAGGCTGCATCAGCGGCTTCTGTGGGACGTGAGGAGCTGCCCCATGCCCGTCAGAGCCCCCTCCAGACAGCCCCAGAGCAGACCCACTGCAGACCAAGGCTGAGCTCATCAGTGGTGCTGGTGGCACCTTTGTGACAGCGTGTTTAACAAAGGGTAAAGAGCTGTGCACAGCGGCTGTGGGAGACAGGAAGGACAATACGTGGGAGAAGCAGCCCAGCAGGCACCAAGATCAGGGGAGAAGGAGGGACAAGAGATGCTCCAGGTGCCAGAGCCGAGATTCCCTTGCAGTCCATGGAGAGTCTGCACTGGAATGGGTTTTCTGGCAGGAGCTGTGGCCTATGGAGGACCCACACTGGCCTCCTGGATGAGATTATCTAGCACCCTGCCCAATCACACCTTGAAAGCCTCCAGCAATGGCAACTCTGTCACGTCCCTGGGGAGGTTGTTCTGGTGACTGATTGTTTTCACTGTCAAAAAGGTCTTTCTAATGTCAAGATGAACATGAAGAACTGCAGTCCATGGGAGGAATCCACATCAGAGCATTTCTTGAAGGACCCCACAGTGCAGCAGAGGAACAGCATAAGCAGGAAGAAGCAGCAGAGATGAAGTGCTATGAACCGACCACGACTCCTATGACCTACCTCCTGTGACACTTTGGGGGAGGAAGGAGGGGTAGAAGAGTCAGGTGTGAAGTTGTGAAGTTCAATCTGAGGAGAAAAGAGGGGTGGGAGAAGCTTTTTAAAGCTGTTGGGTTTTTTAAAATTTATCACTATGTTTGTTTGTTTTTAATTAGCCATAAATCTATTTGTTTGTTTTTAATTTGCCAAAAATTAAATTAACCTTTCCCCAGGTTAAGTCAGTTTTGCCCATGACAGTAGCTGGGGGGAGATCTCCTTGTCCTTATCCTGACCTGAGAAGGTTTTTCACATCTTCTCCCTCTGCCTTGCTGAGGGGGAATGAGAGAGCAGCTGGGTGGGTGCTGGCCGACAGCCAAGGAAAAGCCACCACTGCTATAAAGAAAATATTCCCTCATGTCACCCTAAATCTCAGACAAACTACACAGACAGGTGGGGCTGGGGTCAGCCCTCAGAGGTGCCTCCCGTTAGTGGTGGTGCAGGAGACAGGCTGGGAAATGGAGCTCAGGTGGCTCTTACAGAGTGCGGGAGGCGTGCGCTGGGTGTGGATCTGCTCAGCTAACCTGCTGTTTGTCAGCTTTCCTCCCCAGCGGAGCAGGACCAGCTCCCAGCCGTCCATGTCGAGGTTTCAGCCCCGTCAGGGCCTCCATCAGCTGCCCCGTGGCCAATAGGCTCTCTCTGTTCCGCACACTCATCCTCCCCGCCGCTGCCATGGCTCGCCTTCCGCCCAGGTCCATTTCTGCCCACACCCAGAGTGGAAATCACGTGCCTTTGGAAAATCACCCTCTGCCCAGAGGAGTTGGTGGGTGTCAGCAGAGCCTGGACGGGCGGCAAGACCTTGCTGCTGTCGTTCTGGCTGGAGAGGAGGAGACATCAAGGCCAGCCCTACATCTGCTCGTGAACATCAACTTCGTTCCTCTTTTGTTTCAGCTGTAGTTGGGTGAGATCAACTACGGCAGGTGACAAACACAAGGAGCCAGAAACACAGAGGCTGAGAGAAAAGAGGTAAGGAAACTCTTTCTTCTGCTAAGAGGCCAGCCTGTTTTCGGGTTTTTTAATGCTATGAACTTTATTACTCCGCTCAAGTTGCTGTTTCGGCACGGATGGATTGGTTTTGCCCCGCTTAAAGGTCTGTTGTAAAACCATCTTAAACCTTTGACTAGATAATACTTCTGGCTGTGCAATTCTCCAAGGCCTTTTAATTTTAGCTAAAAACTGTTTGACTCCCTGGAATTTTCGCTGAAAGGGGCATAAAAAAAGGAAGTTATGAAAAGCTCAGAGCCTGGGGATCTCATAGATCTTTTAAACCCATATATAGGGAAATATGTCCTATATGAGGGCCTGTCACTGGTGACTGCGTATCCCCAAGGGCTGCAAATGCATTGGGAAGCAGCCCTCTACCAGCTGCCACTTGCTATCACCTTCTCCACGTACCCTGCAGGAAGGGGAACTTTATTCTAAAAAAAGCCTGCAAAAATAAGAAGATGCCAGTCTCTAGCTAAGTAAGGATGTCTACTTACATCTGTACGTGCTGAGACTGGAGGGGTCTGTTCTGCTAATCCAGGCTGACTGGCTCACTGCCTGACACTAGCTGCCAATGCAGCCTGATCCATTAGCTCAGGGCTGAGTGAGCAGGATTTCTTGGAAAAAGAGGGATCCTTGCAATTTCAGGACAACATAAAAGGGATCTGCTTTCCCCTTACGCCGGCTGCTGTGCTGTTGAGAGCAGGACTTTCATTTCTGGTTGAATTTTTCAACTTTCAGGTGGCATATCCTGCTCAGCCTCCATCAGCCACCTCAGATATTCCTCCACATGAGGGCTGAGCTCAGGTTACTGCTCAGTGTTCTCCACTATGAACTCAACAGCCCCTGGTGCAGGTTGGAATCATACGATCACAGGATGGCTTGGGTTGGAAGGGACCTTTAGAAAACATCTAATTTCAACACCCCTGCACAAGCAGGGACACCCTCCACTAGATCAGGTCACTCAAAGCCCCTTCCAGCCTGGCCTTGAACACCTCCAGGGATGGAGCAGCCACAGCTTCTCTGGGCAGCCTGTGCCTCATCGGTCTCTGAGTAAAAGATTTCTTCCTGACACATTTGATCATTTGATCTAAACCAGCTCTCAGCTTAAAACTGTTCTTCCTTCTCTTATCACTATCTGATCATCTAAAAAGTTGCTCTTCCTCTTTTTTATAAGATCCCTTTAAGTACTGAAAGGCTGTGATGAGGTCTCCCTTGGCTTTCCTTTGTCCTCCCCAGTGTCTCACAAACATGTCTGCCTGCAGCACAGCAGGGCTTGGCTCATCCAAACTGAGCATCCACCTCATCCCCACTAGAGGTTCTTGAGCACGCAGGGACAGTGCCCACCTGATCTGTCACAGCCTCTCGTGGGGACCCTGTATTCACCAGAGGAAAATTAAGGAGGGGTGATACCCAAATGTCATCCCAAGCACATACAGGGCTTGGAAGGCTGATGAAGGAGCTGATTTCAGAGTGCCTCACAGTGCCTTGATTAGTCACAGCCTCTGGGGGCTTTGGCAGGTCTTGGCTTCCCCTCTGCCCAGAAGGGAGCAGCCTGGGCTGCGGAGTTGGAGCCACTTCTCGCGGCCTCCACGTGGTTCCAGGCATGTCACTGGGCATGGGGTACCTCATGGCTGAGGGGAGCTTAGCTGGTGCTGACACAGCGACATCCCCACCCTCCTTGTCCTGATGGTGGGACCTCTCCTGGGGAGGATTTAGTGGCAGCTTCAATGGCTCGTGGGTGGTGGGATTTTGAGATTAACGGCAGGATGGCGAGTGTGTTGATTTCAAGGCCAGTCCAGGCCATAATTCAGTGGTTACTTGAGATAGTAATGGTTGTTCCTAGGAATAAGCTAGTGATAAAGATTAGTTTTTCCTGGGGGTTCATTAGCAGGGGAAGGAGTTGAACTATCATTTTCGGGATAGCTTGTTTAGCTGACCCTACTAGAAAGTAATATAAAGGAAGTATGGAGGGTTTTGATTCCTCTAGGGTAGGTTCGATTCCTGCTTTTTTAAGTACTAGGCTTTCACTCGTGTGACCCCATGGATCCTTCTCCAGCGCCTTCCTCTCCCAGGGGCTCCAAGGGGGGGCTGGCATCTGCTCTTGGATGAGCAGAGATGCTCAGGAGGAAATGCAGGGAGGGTCAAACAGTCCAGGGGGACAGTAGGGACCATGAAATGATCCTCACTGCTGTCATAACTTTGCTCTCTGCTGGCTATTTTCATTGCACTTCGTCTCTCTCCCTGCCCGCTGCTCGCCTGACGTTTGCTTTAACGTCAAGGAGTAAATTCAAAGAAACCACTATTTGGTAAAAGAGCCAAGTCAGCTTTGTTTCAGAGTTTTAAACTGAGAGGAAGAGAGGTGAAGCCCTTTAGCCCAGAGCCCCACAGCTGAGGCTAACTCTCGAGCAGGGCAAGGCGCAGCCGCATCCCTGGGCCCTGGCCCGGCAGGCAGCGCAGGGGAAATGCCGAAATGCCGCAGCAGCGGAAGCCGAGGTGCGGAGCCCTGTGGGGAGGGAGGGAGGGCTGGGGGCCCCCCACCCTGACAGAACGAGCTGCTGCCAGATCAAAAGCACAGCCACAAACAACAGCGAGAGGAGAAACCAAAACCACACTGCGAGAAAGAGGCGCAGGAAAACACAGAGAAGATGGCCTGCTCTGCATCAGGAGCGGTTGCTGAGTTTTTATTTGTTGGGGTTTTTTAAATTTAAGTTTCCTCCTGTGTCATGCCAGCGCCAGCCTGTGGAGAGGTCTCTGTTGCCATCACCCACTGGGGTTCAGTACTGAGGGGCTGCCAGCCCTGCTCCCAAGCAGATGTTCTCCAGGCATGACTTGGTCCTGCAGGCATTATTCTCTGAAGCAAGCTCACTCACTACCTCAGCTCTCCTTTTCCTATCCCTCAGAGAAGCAAGGATCATTAAAATAAGTCAAGAAGGAAATTAAACCAGTTTAATAAGAGGGGGAAGTTAAAATGAAAAGGAAATCAATGTTCACTTGGGAGGGAGCCCTGCTCCTCCGTTGCTAGATGTGCTAATAAATCAAGTATGCCTGGACTGTTTCTGGCACAGAGGCCAGCTGGCATGAGATGGTCTGGGCTATTAAACTCACTTAACCTCCAAAATGAACTGGCCACATGCCAGCCACCTAATGGGAGAGGTCCCTGGCCCATGCTAACACCTAAATGCATCCCAAGAGTTGCTCGGGAGAGGGAGAGTTGTCCCCGGCCAAAAATGTGTCAGGAAATGTACTAGCAATTTAACAGGACTGATGAGTATGTTCCAGTGCCTGGGGACATTCTGTGACACCGCTTAATTTATGAGTACCACCGTAAGATGCAGCTGGGCTGCCTGTAAGGAGGCTGTGGGTCTGCTACGAGCATCCGCTAATGAGAGCAGCTTGCTCGCTTAACACAGCGGAGCCTTGCTCTCTGAGATCTGTAAACTCTGGAGCAGCCTTGCCTGGGATCTGGCCTGGAGGGAGGCAGAAGGAGATAGAAAGGCAGGGGGGAATAGGAAGTGGCATGCATGAGAAGCAGAAATAAGCAGGGAGAGAGGGAAATTGTGTAAAAGAAATCCTAGCTGAAGGCAACCCATTTTCCCCCACTGATTTGTAGCATGTAGGTGGTAACATCACACTGTGGAGATCTGCCACAGAAATACAAAGATTAGTGTGAACAAAGTGGGGATGCAGAAGATGTGAAACCAAGAGAAGAAACAGAAGAACAAAGATGCATCAATCTGCATCTACCAAGATGCACAAGGTCAGCAGTTCACCAGTCCCACAGTGCTCTGGTTGTGTGGTTTTGCTCAATAACCAGGAAGCAAGAAGACAAAGAATAAACTGAAGCCATATGACAGGAGAATAGAGATTCCCAGTCAAAACAAAATTATGAGGAGTGACTCAGCAATTTCATTAATTTTTACTTGTTCCATTACCTTCAGGTTTTATATAAAGTTTAATGACTTAAAAAATTTGAAACCCATCACTGAACTGTTAATTCACAGATATTACTTTCAAGTGGGGGCTGACTTTTTCATCCCACAGGAACAGGTGATGCGAGATTTCACAGCAGGGATGAGGTTCCTCCTGTCACCTCAGGAATGGATCTTACTCAGGGCCCCGTGCCAGTTCTCAGTTATCGATGTTCCTTCGGAGTGAGATGCATACAGATGCCTTGTTAGTGCCCCTTTCTTTATTCTGCAGCTTAACCCAGCAAACTGCTTCATCACTGCCTCTGCATCTTGTTAGGAGCGATCTCCAATCATCCGCACTCGCTCCTTTGTTTTACAATTTTCGCAGAAAACAGCTCATGCGAATATTTCCTGGCCTGGGGTGGGTTTTTTGTTTTGCACGAGGCAAGCCACAAGTCTCCTCTGACTGTGTCTTTGCCACCTGTTTCTCTTCTGATGGTGCATATGGCTGCTGTCTTGTTCTTGCACACATATTTTTCATCTGTGCATGTCTGTACATGGGTCTGGATGTCAGATGTTGTGCTGACCTGATCTCCATTTAAATGTAGTGCTGATGTTTTCATCTACTCTTTGATAGCTCCACATGCTCTGATCATTAAATTAATTTCGGTATTAAATTATCCTCTAATAGAATATATTACACTTAATATTGCACATCGTACATATAAATACTGTGGAAAATTATTCATGCATTTCTTTTGAGTTTAATCCCATTAAGACTCCAGCCTTCAGTCTGTCACACGCCTGACATGGGGACCGCCTGCTTCCAGAGAAGTGAGGTCACCTCACTGGCTTGCTCACTCCCCAGGGCACTTAAGCTGCTTGGCTTCCCTTCTGTGGTTTATGCCTTGGTTTAGGGATGGAGAGCTCAGTAGCTTCCTTGTGCCAGCAGCCATGATCCCCCTCACCTTGTCACCCCACCCAGCTGCAGCTCTTACCAGCTCTTGGCTTTTGCTACAGTCAGATACTGCATCTAATTTGATAACTCACCTTAGCATGACCATTAAGGTTTTGCTACCATTAGTGCAACTTCTTCTTGTGGACCTCATTCCTCCCTTCTCCCCATACTTTTCATTGAATAGTCCTAAGAATTCAAGCAGAATTCTGTTCTTTCCAACATTCGACTTGCTGGTTATTGAGATTTTTAAGGTAACAAGTTTTTAAAAAAAGCCCAAACCTGAAGAAAAATAATAATAACAGCCTAAAGATGGCTTTAATCATAGCATCACAAAATTACACAGAAATATTTAGATAGCAAGGGACACTGGGAGGTCTCCAGTTAGTTCTCCTACTCAGAGCTGAGTTGACTATAAAACTACAACATGTTGCTCAGGGCTTGACAAAGCAACTTCTGAGCGTCTCCAATGGTGGAGATTGCCTGGCATCTCTTGGCATCTATTCCACTGCTGAACCACCTTCAGTGGGAAGAAAGTTTTCCTTCTATCTAGTCAACATTTCCCTGCTCAACATATGGCTGCTGCCTCCTGCTCCTCCCCTGGGCACATCTGAGAAGAATGTGGCTTATTCTTCTAGGTAATATCCATTAGATAATGGGAAACTGAAATTAGATCCCACTTTGACTCCCTTCTCCCTGTCAAGCCCAATTTTCTGCCTCTCCCTGTATGTCAGGTGCTCCAACTTCCTCACCATGTCACCAGCTCACCACTGAACTCCAAAGAGTTTGTTGGCACCCTTCTTGTACTGGGGGCCCAAAACTGTACCCTGTATCCTAGATGAGACCTCAGGTGTGCCAAATAGAGAGAAATAATTACTTCACTCTACTTCCAGCAGAGCTGGCTGTGCTCTCACTAATGCAGCCCTGTATGTGTTTTGCTTTAATCTCTGCAAGAGTGATGATAACCCACCATAGAGAAGTAAAAAAGCACAGAACTCTTGGCAGTATAAACAGCTGCTGCCTGATGAATGCCAGAAACCTAGGGATGAGTAAAATGAAATGTTTATTACCAAACTCCAGGGGCACGCTGCAGATGGATTCTTTGCTGAAACAAAAGGCTCTGGTGACTTTCCCAAAAAGCTTCCATTTTCCTGTGCTGAGGGATGGTGGGAGCTGACTGGGAACACAAGTCCCATCCATGGAGGTCTGAATAATCAAACATTACTAACAGAGCATTTGGGTCTTCCAGGATAGGATCCCTTGGCAGTGGCAGCATTTCCAGCCCTGCTCTCCGGGGAGGGGAGGAGCATTCCCAGCGATGGAGTTGAGTGGCACAGCCCTGAGCTGCACGCGTGCTGCCCTCCTGCTTCTGCATCTGGGTGAGTCCTGGGCCCTGCAAACCCTCCTGGTTCTCACAGCCTTTTCACAAGCCTCACAACCCTCGGTGTATTTCCAGGATCTTTCTGATGTGTTCTGTAAGTTTCCTCACACGGTTTAGCTTTGGGACTCAGGTTGTTCCCAGCCCGCCTGCTGAGCCTGCCAGCCAAAACCAGGGTTTGGGGAGCTGCCCCACAGAGATGCAGGAGTGGGGTCCTGTGAGAACCAGGATACACACCAAGCAGAGAGGAAAATATGCCCTCCACATTGCCTCCAGCTGTCTGGGGAAAAAACATATCTGTGATGCGTAACCACATCTGTGATGTGATCTTCAGAATCTCATCACAGATTTGCCCTTGCAAATGGAATGCCACTGGCTTGCTTAGCTTGACTGCTAATGTTATAAGCTTTGGTGGATTTTTTAGTGCTCATTTTCCAAGAAAAGAAAGACAGTGAATAAGGCCAAGCCTGCATTTTTCAGATACTCAGCTTTGATTCCTCTGGTCACAGAGAAAACATTGGAAATCTTTTGTGCATCCTAGAACCAAATGAAAAGCGAAAGATACCAACTTCTTAGTAACATTTCTAATTTCACAATTAAAGACAAAATCATAAACTTCTGTAGTCCAATGTGCAATTACCGAAAACTTGTTTGGGTACTGTTGCAGGTGACCTCTTAGAGGGACGTAACTTCTGGCAAGCCCTACGTTAAACTCATGTAAACTTTTAATTTTACACTTCTGTAGCTCTTCAGTACTCACGTCACCTCAGGGATTTGCAGGTTAAGCATCTCTAAGAGCTTACCAGCAGTGAGGCAGGAGATCACAATCCTGTTATTCCCAATCTTTTCTCTGGCAACTCCATCTCTTTCTTAATGTCTCCTGCAGAAACCTTCTTCACAGTGAAGGAAAGGAAATTATTTTCCCAAGAAACAACTCCTAATGTTTCTTCAACCTTATACAACCTATTTCTTTTACTGTCACATAATCCTCCTCCCAGGAACAGGAGCCTGACATTAGGACAGCCTTCTTTCTTTCTTTTTTTACTTTATTTCTTCATTTTTTTGTATTTTCAGTCTTCATTCATGCAAAAACTGGAAGAAGGTGTGAGCAAATTTGTCAGTGCTGCATCAAGTGTTGACTGGGGAGTGAAGGAGGGCTGACATATGCTGTCCTTCATTTGCTACCAGTAGAATAACTAAGTCTTATCCAGTGGAAAAGGGTTGTCTCAGTAAAAGTGTCGAAATTTCAAAATTATAAATGATGGTCAGTCCGCCATAACTACTGGTATTTTCCCTTTTTTCTGAGTGTATGTGAAAAAGAATAATCAGGTAATAAAAGAGCTTGATTGATTGATTGATGATATAAAGGAGTGACAAATTCAGAAATTGAGGATAATTTCATTGTCTGGGAAAGGGAGGAAAAATATCAACGTATTTTTGAAGGGCTGGGAATTTTTTACTGAGCCACCCTTCAGAAAGTGAACTTACGCCTTTTTTTGGGTGGGCATTGACTTTCAGGCCTGACCTCCAGTATGGTTCCGAAAAATGAATTCCAGACTGGGCTTGTAGGAGGGGAGGTGACCCTGAACTGCACAGGCATACTTCCTGAATCACAATTACCTCGGGACTCAGTTGTGAGATGGAAGTACTCTGATACTCTTCTATGGTATATGGAAAATAAGCTGAAATATTGGAAAAGTAAGGCTTCCCATTCATTACCCCTTCTCCCTTCACACAGCTGAGAAACCTCTTCCCTCCTAACCAAGCCTATTTTTTCAAAAGAATCAACTTTCATTACTGGCCGGTCTGACATCAAGATGCAGTACAAACAACTGAGCGTGAGGGATTTGAAGCTCTCCGACGCCGGCATCTACACCTGTGAATACGGCACTCACAAAGTCCACACCTCACTGCACATCGTTAACTGTGAGTGAGTGCAGGCCTTTTGGCCATCAGGAGGGATGGGGACCCTAGAGCTTGGGGAGACCTCTCTGCTGGGATTCTTTATCCAGCTGCATGTCTTCTGTCTCGGGCTATCACGGTTCATTTCTCCTCCATCTCCAGAGCACAGTGTCTCCATGTTCTCTTTGCTGTAACACTTGTGTCTCTCTTCCAGGAACTTACTTACTGCCTGTGCATTTTCTTTTTACAGTGGCAATCTCTTTGGATGGGCATTTTCTGCAAAATGAAGTGCCTAAGCTGATTTTAACTCAAAATTCACCCAGTCCTCTACCTGATCTCAGCATCACATTGTTTGACAGTAACAATAACAGAGTGACACCAGAAATACAGAAGAAGAACCTTCAAGAATACATAGTGAATTTAAAGAAACTGGAGACTATGGACAGTGGGACCTGGGTGTGTCAGATCCATTCAGACTCTCCATTGATTAATCAGAACATCTCCTTTGCTGTGAAGGTATTAGGTATGTGACAACAGAAATGGAACTCACACACAGGCTTGGGAACCACTGCTCCCTTCAGCTCATGAGTTTAACTTTTAACCTCCACATTCCAAGCACTGGTGCTCCAGGGTTGACTTCCCAGGGCTTCCAGCAATGCAGCTTGGGGCTTGTTCTGCTGCCTGAGCTCTGTTCTACTCTTGCACTTATTTTTCTCTCCAGGCTTGGTGAGGAGAAGATTCTCCTTTCCTCGGGGTCTGTTCTTCTCAGCTCTGCTGTGCTTGGAAGCTTTGGATCTTTCTGCTGTCTTATTCTTTCTCTGTTTAACCTTCCTGGAAGATGTCATGGCTTTTCTCCAAGTCCTTTTTAAACTGAGTGCAGCATGCCTCACTCCGGATCAAGGACAGACACGGGGAAGCGTAATCATGGCTTTTCCTGCCTCTGTATTTCTTGTCTCTACTAAATTCAGGTTTTCAGAATCCAGATTTGGAAAGAAAGTATGCAACTGTTGATAGTGCTGTCATCTTGTCCTGGCGTCTGAACTCCCAGAAGATAAAATGGAAAAAAGGTTTCACAGGACAGCTAAATTGGAAACAACAGGAAGGTGCAGAATCTCATGAGCTGCTTGATTTCAACATCACAGCAGAAGGACAGCTGCATGAGACTAAAAAAAGCAACAACTTGTTGTTTGAGATACCTGAAAGCAAACCTGAAAGTACCATAGAAGTGAAGCTCCCCAAGGTCCATTTCAATCACTCTGGCCAGTACCAGTGCCAGCTGGAGTACGAAAGAAGACATGCACAGAGCAAGATAGAGCTGGTGGTGATGAAAGGTGAGAGGAAGGAAGAGAAGTGGGTCATGAAGAGGAAGAGCTACAGAAACTTGCAAGCCCCAAAAGCATGGGGATGGCCCCATCCTCCCACGCCCTCACTCACATGTCCTTGTCTTGCCTTTACAGTCTCAGCTGACCCTGCTGGGCCACTCTCCAGAGGGGCCAGTGTGACCCTGACCTGCCAGGTCTCTGGACTGCTTGCACCCGATGCCTACTTGAGCTGGGAACCTGTGAATGGCTCCAAGATGGACATTAAGAAATCAAAGCAGCGTGAAGTAAAGCTGGAGGTGACCATCAGCACTGCAGGGCTGTGGAGCTGTCACCTCATAGAAGGCAGTGACAAAAAGATCAGCTTTCACTACCACGTGGGTATGGAAATTAGCATCACATCCCTGCCCCGACCCTAAAGCTATAAAATTCTATTTGTTTCTGTGTCTAAATATTTGTATCCTCCCACAGAGGAAGCTTCTGTTTGGATTATCAATGTGATTATTGGAGCAAGCATTGGAGGCAGTTTATTGGCGTTTGCCCTTGGGTGCCTGTGCATCATCAGTGGTGTACGCTGGCAGCGGAGAAGGGTGAGTGCCACGGTCCCTGTGAAAGGTGCAGAGATTACTGCCTCTCCAAACCACAGGAGGAGTCAGATTTCCTGTCTGGGTGCAGGACAGGACAGACAGTGGGTCAATCCTTAGACTCAAGGCAAATTTTTGAGATGGGCAGTCTGCAGATGTCAGACAGCACTTTACTACCAACTTCAGAGAAAGCATTTGAAGCATAAAAATATCCAATTGTTCTTTGTCCCTTCTCTCCTGGCAGCAACGAGCAAAAAGGATGGCACAAGCAAGACAACACTTGCTGGAAAACAAGACATGTCAGTGTCAACAGTAAGTGGCAATGAGGGCACCCAAAATGGGCAAAGACTGTTTTCAAGAGAGAGGAGCGGGATGACTGAGCGGGGCGAATTTGAACTTGAGCCTCTTTGGTGAAACGGTACAGCTGCATTTCAGCATTTTCAGCTCTTACTCATGTTAAATCCTGCTTAAGAGTTATGAGCTGTGCTAAATCCCACACCCATGGTAGCACTGTAGCTGGAAAACTTTTGAGCAGAGTTGTTTCACTCAAATTATCTTGGTGTTGAGAGATGTTAGCCGAACCCAAGCAGGAATTCTAAAGTCCTTCAGTAGGGTCCACAGTGAATCTGAGATCTGGATATCAAGGTTGTGGAGGTGGAAGGCACAAAACCAAGTACAAAGATGAAACATAAATTTTAAAAATCCATGATGTCCATAATTTAATTCCAGCTCTGCTAGAGCATTGCTGGACTGCGTTTGGTGAAAATTGCCAATAACCTCCCAGGAGTAACAAAAGAGGAGGGGAAAAAAAAAATCACAGAACAGTCTGATTTGTACCCTTTCCTCAAGGCCTTGGGTGATGTGAAATAAAATACACCATCATGTCATGACCCTTTTCATGGGAGCAAGGATTTCTCAGCAGAGAAGCTGCCCTCTTCCATGTCTTTAAGCTTATATGGTATCAGGCATCAGAAGCAGATGTTGGAAACACTGACAGCCATTCTGTCACTGGAAGGGGAGCACAAAGGGAAGTATAAATGGCTGCATGAACAAGCTCAATGAATGTTTGGGTGCAGAACTTCTGCTTCATTTTCACCAGTGACATTGGCAAATTGTGATAGTTTCACCTAATTTTTTTTCACTGTCACCAAGAATTCAGCGAGAATGTTTATTGGCAAATACTGCATCACAGCTGGGATGTATATGTGGTGAAGAGCATAACGTGTCAAAGAATTCACCTTGTTTTCACCTACATTTTATCAAGGTTAAAAAATAATCCCCATAAAGAGAGGACAAAGTCGGTACAGATACATCGAAATCTAGATAAATCTGTGCAGTACAAGTGCTGATACAGTTGTTCTCTAACTCTCTTTGCCAAGTAAGCAGCTCAGTGTAACTGAAACCCAAACTGCAGCCGTGTGGATGCTCAAGTAACTGTTTGCATCCCCAGCTACAGAGGCAGGCAGTCATTCTCTATGCAAAAAACAAGTGGGGGGTGGTACTCACGTAGTACTTTTCTCTTGCAGCCGGCTGAGAAAGTGACACTGAAGCACTGACATCACAAGGACTGATGAAGTCTCTGCCTGTACATAACCACCTGGCAGCCCACAGTGCTCTGTGAATCCATCTCCCATTCTCTGTTCTAATGAAATTCTTTATTCCTTCATCATTCCCCCAGTCTAAAGCCATGGAGGGAGGTTGTCTGGCTAGGAGCCAATGGACCAGACAAGAAACCCCGAGGGGTTATGATTGATCCTCAGTTCTATAATGAGAGACGCTGAACAGAAGATATGTGTATATATACACACACACATATATATAATATGCTTGCATTTTGTTCATGTACTTAATTTGACCTTCTTGTGGAACCAATTTTATGCACTTCTTTTATCTGCCCCAGCGACAATAAATTACTTTGGGGTTGGGAGTTATTTTTTGCAAGCTGGACTACATTTTTTTCTGAGGCACTCTTGTCTGGTTCAAATTCACATTTCTCTCTTTCCTGCTAGGATGTGAAATGCTGATTTTTCACTGTCTCCAACCTCCCTGGCTGCCATGAGCCTTCCTTAATGCACCAGCTCTTTGCTCTCTGTGAAACCTCTGTGTCCATGCTCCTTTGCCTTTCCTGGGCACTCTGTGCCCTACATATCTACCCCTAGACCTACATACCTGCTCCCCCATATCTATCTGTCAGCCTGTAGCTGTCACCTCTCCCACAACAAGCTAACAAACAAGTAAAAACAGCACAATCAGTGGGATAATTCAGTACTAATTTTATCAGGAGGGTAGCCCAGGATACCAATAGATTCTGGAAGTCACAGCCTGAAGAAGTTCTGAATGTTGATCTAGAAGGTAAGTTTGGGAATGGTATGAGAAAGTAATTGCCTAGGAGAACAAACCAGCCTTGAACTGCCTAGTCCCACAGAGTGCAGAAAGCAGATGCTTCTGAGAAGGCCACTGGAATTGTTTCTCACCAAATGACCCCCTTTTTTTTGGCTCAAGGAGATGAGAAGAGGGAGTGAAAAGCCCAGGAAATTTCAGATGGAACTAAAAGCATGTTGCAGAGATGACAGAATGTCCTGAAAGAAAAATGCTGTTAAAATATGTACACAGAAGTCTTGTGTTTAAAGAAGTTACTCCGCTGTCAGTCTGCTAGTGGCAGGTCGAAAAGGCCTTGAGGTCCTACAGCTGTCACTGGCTGCAGTCCTGGTTTGTTTGTCTGTGCTGGCCTTGCTGGGGACAGGCACAGAGGGGCAGTGGCTGTGGGAAGGGCTCCCTGTGGTGAAGACCCTCAGAGGGATGCGTGCTGCTGCTGGAGGAGGGGTTTTCTGTGTGTCTGTCACGCCAGCACCACGCTGTTACCGTCAGACAACAGACAGGCCCAGGCAGCACCTGTGAGCCCGGGGAATCCTCCCGCCCACAAGCCCTGGGGTGGGGACACAGCCCCAGGCAGCTGTGGCAGCAGGTGTGGGCCCCACTGGTGTCAGGCCTGCTCCTCCATTGTCATCCTCACTCAAACAGGAGTGACAGAGGCCCACACCAACGTCACTTTCCTTCCCAGAGCTCGTGCTTGCATGCACATGACTACATTAATTGGGAAAAACCTGCATGTCCTGGTGCATGCAGCTGCTCCTCCTGCTCCTGTCCTGCCCCTGAACTGCCAGGATACCTTGGGAGCCATCAATCTGCTAAACAAGGCATCATCATGGCTTAAGGACACGTCCATTTTAGGAGCTCTATGTGGGAAAATGAGAGCAAAGTCAGGGGTGGTCTGTGTAATGGTCATGACAAACTGCTTGGCACAATCCCCTCAACAAAAAACTACCCCTGTTTCTGCACTCCAGACTCTTCACCTTAAAGAACTGCTTGAGTTCCCAAACTCACATGGGTATCTGGAGCACAGGGATTGTCCTGTACCACCTGATACCTGGATGGGACAAAAAAATCAGGCTGGGTGAACATTTGTTGGGAACTCCTTTAGCACTACAGCCATCTCCAGCAGTTCAGATGCTCACCTGGGGTTCTGACAGCTGAACCAACCACTTCTTCACCCAAAAACACCAGCCTTGACTTCTTCAGCAAGAGAATCAGCCTGACAATAAAAGACTGAGCTAATAGGGCTTATTAAAAACCTTGTGTCCCAGTTTCAGCCAGTGCAGAGTTAATTTCTTCTCAGCACAGGGTCCATCAAAGCTGGCCTGTCCAGGATAAAATGCATGTGCAGCAGACAATGCCAGCAGCAGTGCTGGGAGAACTCGGAGGTGCCTGAGCTGCTTGACAGCTGTCAAAGCCAGGATGCAGCTCTCCTCTCTTGCACAGGCTGGCAGAGGCACACTGAGTCCTCACAAGTGACCAAAGGTTCTGTCCCCAAGCACAGCTGGGCAGCTGGGACCCACCTGCAAAGAGCACTCAGGCTCACAGCCCTGCCATCCATGCAGAAGGTCCCAGGTGGCCTGGCTGGCGTGGCAGCAGATGTGGTGGTGCCACTGGGGTGTCTCTAAGTGCTCAGCTGCATCCACAGATGCACAGCTTCCAGTTCTCCCATCTGCACGAGTGTAACAAAAATGATCAGCCTTCCTCAACACTGCACAATTCCTCAGTGGCTCTCCTGATCTCAAAAGTTGTGACCCTGCCCTACTCTACTTGAAGCTCACCTGCAAGCATAAACCACTGTAAGTTCTAATCTTATAAATCTCTCTTTTTTTGGCAGCTCTCCTGTCTGTGTCTTTTCATTTTCCTCCTTTGTTCCCTAGATGCACAGACTGCCCTGATTGAGAGAAAAGTCATCCTCAGAGGAGGTCCTGGTTGGGCTTTGCTTTCCATGTGAGTGCAACACTGAAAGCTTCAGTGTGGGCTTCAAGGCAGCACAGAGGTAGAGATTCAAACCAGATAAGAAAAAATTTGCACAAAACGTGTCAAAGCAGATGAGTTCCCAGCTGGAATGGAGTGCAGATACATCTTGCCCAAGCCAGGACTTTGCAGGCTGTCTTCCACATATCCTGGTTCTCCTTCTCAGGAAGTGTTGGGGGCTTCTCCCTTTGCTAGGTGTGACAAGGGTGTATCTACATTATGCAATAGCACAAACCACAGCAATAAACAACTCTGCAAAGCAGCAAACACAGTGACAGACTTATTTTATCATGTGGTGACAGCTCATCAGAGTAGCCCTGAGATGATGGCATACATGGCAATACTCACTAAATGACAACATCAGCAAGAGCCCTGTGTAGTGATGTGGAAACACTGCAGAAAGCATGAGTTTGGAAAAATATGTGAAGTGCTGAATTTTCCTATTACATCAGTGTTTCTGGTACTACAGTTCCCCATGTTCCTGGGCTGCAGAAGGGAGAAGCACAGGCTCCAGTCCTTTGGACCCAGCTCCAATGCATGGTCCTCAGTCAGGATCCACAGACCTCCTCGCTCCAGTGGAGGGAGGAGGTTGGGCACAGCTGAGGATACGCTGCCCTGTCCAGTTCTGCTGAGCCAGAAACACCCGGGCTGAAATAACCCCGTCCCACAGCGCTGCCTCCCCCAGCCCCTCCTGCCTGCCAGTTTGTCTCTGCCCTGTGAGTGCAGCGTGAGGCGGTGATTTGGTGGATGCTGTCAGCCCGGATCTGCCGAGCCGATCCATGTGACTCATGCTCCCCGCAGGCTCTGCAGCAGAGCACTCGCATCCCTCAGCCTTCAGAGCCAAATGACCCTGCGTGCTTCTTTCCATGTTCCCAAGGTCTAGAAGGGAAAAAGCTGTGCACTTCAGCCTCTTCTAATTCCTCTTTATCTTGGGGATGGGAAGGGGGGGCGATGGGAGAGGAAGGGCAGTGTTCAGTGCCCATTTGAATGGCTCATTAGCCTAACACTGCTGCAGAGAAAGAGTTGCTTCCATCCACCCTTCTCAAAGGTGAGGGCAGAGCTGGAGTACCAGACTCTTCCAAGATGTTCAGCTTTGGACTGGCCCCTTTCTGAGAGTATTCCCAAGTGTGTGTTTCCTAGGAGGAAGCCTAGGGTCTCTAAGTGCACTCACCTCTGAGCAGCACACCCAAACCACAGCCTTTGCCTCATGCATGTCAGCATCCTTCCTTGGCATCCCCTTGAAGAAGCCTTTGGCTCTCCTTCAGTTCATTTTCCAGCCAGCTTGGCCAAGTCTTAGAGGTACTTCCAGATTTGGAGAATGAAAGGACAGCAGAATAAGAGGTGGTGGCAGAAATTGCCTCACTGGCAAGGCATCAAAAAGGAAGAAAGGAGAAATCCCAGTTCCTCAATGCTTCAGCACCAGCTGGCTCGTGTCAAGGTGCCTGTTTCAGGCTCCAGTGCTGGGAAGTCCCTCCTCTGAGCTTGTCCGTGTGCTGTGTGGAGATGAGGACTGGGCATGGACAGCAGGAACAGCAGCGCTGGCTGCATGGGGACCGTGGCTCCCGAGGGGCCAGCACGCCACCTGAAACATCGAGGGGAGCCAGAGAGCTTCCCTGGCACGGGCCAGCTGCAGCCAGCATGTCAGCACTGCTCCTGAAAGCCCAGGCTCTGTTTGAATTAAATGATTGTTCTGGCCTTGGGAAACTTCAAACATACCTAGAGAAGCTAGAGGTAAAATGAAAATTGCAATTCAGTGCTACAAATTTAAAGCAAAGAAGTAATTTTAGCTCCTTCCAGATATTGTGGGTTCCCAGACTAATGATTCAAGAGCTCCTAATTATCTCTTCTGTGTATGAGAACAAACAAGTAAGTGTTCGGTAATTTTGGAAAGCAGCATAATTAAATTCTGAAATGACAGTTTTACATCTCTTACAGACTGGAATTCACTGAGCTGGGATACCAGTGATGCCACAAGAGCAAGAGGGATGAAAAAGGGGTCCCTAACACTCAGGAGAGAAGAGCACACAAAGCATTGCACTGGATGGGAAGAGGGATGGGGGGAAGAAGGAGGACATACACAGCTCTGCAAAATAGCATGCAGCATCACAACAGCATATATTTGACCAGGCTACCCTGGCAATTTCTTTTTCTCATGGCAAACATCATATACAAATATTTATGTACATGACAGAGAAAAGAAAATATTTTGAGGGTGCCTGGTTGTGTAAGTAAAAACACTCAGTGGTAAATAGGCATCCCCAAGTCCAAATCCTAGTTTTTACATTGTGAGCCCTAAGTATTTCTGTGAAGCTCATAACCAGCACTAGTCATCTGTCCCCTCATGAGAGCTATTATCAATTGCCCATTTTGCAGATGAAATATCCGAGAAATCTCACTAAATCTTGCTGTATGGTGCTAGAAATAGAACCCAAGGTTTGGATATGACAAATCTACATTGCAGTCGCTGTCACTGGAGGGAGATGCTTGGCTGGGCTCTTGTTAGCCATTAACCACACCCTGCTCAGAGAGCCAGGAAGGATGCCAGGAAATCTGCTTGCAAGCACACCAACGTAGCCTCGCAGGAGGCTGTGTAAGTCATGTTGGGGCTCTAAGGGTGGATTTAATTGCATCCATGATCTGTGAGAAACATATGAAACCTCCCATGGTCCCTATCAAAGTCCTGAGTAAGAGCTGCAAGCCATCAAAACCCTGTGAAGCGCATTTGGCTGTCGTGTAAATGCTTCTGCTTTTAGGATTCTGCTGTTTGTTCCTTGGTTAATGAGCTCTGTTCCTTTAAGGATCCAAGGTACCTCTGGGAAGTGCATTTCCCTGGACCTGCAGAGCTGCTGTCCAGAAATAACTGATCTTTATGCAGTGAACTTTTCCAGAAACCATTTCATACCCTGACATTGTAACAACACTGTTTCTTCAGGCCTGGATGCCTTGGACTATTTTAGTGAGCTGAGACTTTTGACAGCAGGTTGCTGGTTGGACTAAAGCCTGACTCTGTAGGAATTAAAAATTGCTCCCAGCTGTGTCAGTCCTCTTAAGAGATCAGTCTTGGGGAGGGTAGGGTCACATTTCTAGCCTGGACTTCTTAGAGACACAGGGAACTCTGCACTGTGAGGCTTCAGGATTTCCAGGTCTGAGTATTGGTGCTCCTTTGCATGTGCATTGTCAATATACAGCATATACACAATTACAACGCCCCTCTTATAAAAACCAGTGAAACCAGATGTCTGGCAATCTTTAAAATACATTTAGATGAGATGGATGGACAAGCATCTGCTTGGGAGTGTGACAGCCCTAGGGTAAGAGCTCTTCTTCCAACAGAGTTTGTTCTGTTCACAGTAAATCTTCAACTTTTTTTCTTTAACTCAAAGTAATAACCCTAAGACTAATTTACAAACACAAGAAGCTTCCTTGAGACTGGAGGACTGTTCTCATCCAGCTCTGCTCACCAATTGCTGTCAGGTGTAGCCTAAGCCATGAAGAGATGCTCGGCTCCAGGTTGTCCCTTCCTGTGTGGAGAAGAGGCAGGCAGGCAGTACAGAAAGTGCTGGAAGCTTGGTTTGCTGTTTCCCTGAGAGAACACGAGGATTTATTCGCCCACACAAGCAGGCTAACAACTTATACTAAGGAGACTCAACTCCTGAATCAGAAGAGGACAGTGATGTGGAAGTTATCACATTAAGCAATTCATCCAAATGACACAATTGAAGCTGCACAAATGTTTACATTTGTGGATATAGACCTTCTCACTTCAAGGCATAAACCTCCTGCAAATGATAGAGGTTGAAAAGTGACAGAGGGGGGACACTACTGTCCCTTCTCTCTTCTTTGGCTCCTGCTGTTGCTGGACTGGCAACTGAGCTGAACCACCTCAAGACTGTTCCTCTGTGGGAAAAGCCAGATCATGGCAGCATTGTCACCACCTATCTTCCTCAAAAATATCTCTTACCACCTACCTAATATCAAGCTGGATCTATTCTAGTGGTTCCTCGTTCTATTCACTGTCTCCAAAAGCGACCCTACTCACGACAGCCATTGCAGTGCAATTCTCTTTTTTACCTCTGGAACTGCCTTGGCTGCTGCCCCTGGGCACGAGAACCAGCAGTACATCCAGCTTTCTTCCTCAGGAGCCTCTCCCTCTGCTGATCCTACCAATCTTAGATGAAATTCTTTGCTATCTAAGACACTTGGGGTCACCTCAGCCAATACTGAGAATGATAAATGAAATCTGTCCTGTCAGCAGGGTGATAAAACAGAGCAGATCCTGGATCAGTAGATCCACTTTAGCAGACAGGATGGCGAAGCAGGAGCAGATCTGCAGAGGGAAACAGCTGATGATGAAGACTTTTTGGCCACACTGTAAATGTCTGGGGACTTACTTCAGACTAGTCCTAGCCCAAAGCAAAGCTGAATTCTCATAGTGGTCAGAGCACATTTGCTGCATATCTTGCAGGTCCTTTCACCTAAATTGTTCGTGTTCTCCTAATCCAAACTGAGGTGCTAATGCAGCTGTGCCCTAACTGACCACCAACATGGATTCCTATCCCAGTTCTGATGGAGGAAAGGAGGATACAGATATTGGCAGACAACAAGCCCTAAAATGAATGAAGATAAGGAAGGTATTGGTGCCTTCACTCCAGCAGCAAGACGGGTAACAGGAAAATGAGATGTCTTTTGTCTTGTGAAGACTTTCTAGCCAGGATTGCCCTGGCTGAGGTGACGCAGCCGGAGGGGGAGCTTTACCCCTCTGACATGGCCAAACCATTGCTCTGAGCACTACTTCCACTCTATCTCCTGTCCTCTCTTCTGCCTTTTCCCTGCGTGTAGGACCACACTGTTGGTTGGTGATGGAAGAGGCCACCAGAGCAGCTGTGCAAAGGCACCCTGGACATCCGATGCCCTGGGCGCCTTGCCCTCCAAGCACCCTTTGCAGCACCAGCTCTTTGCCTTTCCCCTCACTTCGCAGCCATCTCCCCCACATCTCGCACGGCCCGGGTGCCCCCTCACATCCCGCTCTGGGAAAGGGAGCCGGCGCTTCTTGTCCTGCAAGTGCCCTGTGGGGCGGCCCCGGCCCGTGGGGCAGGAGGGCTGCACACGACGGGGAGCCGCCGAGCCTGGGCCGTGTCCGAGCCGGGCTCCGGGAGCGCGGCCGGCCGCAGCCCGCCCCGTCGGGAGCGGCGGAGGGGCCGGTGCTGCCGGGGCGGGGGCCGGTGCCGGGGCGGCGGCTCCCGCGCCCGTCCGCCCGTCCCGCCCCCTGGCTGCTCGGCCCGGCGGTGCTCCCGCCGCCGTCCCCCGCCGGCGCTCCCCGCCCCTCGCCCCTCGCCGAGCCCCGCCCGGCGGTGGCCGGAGCGCGGGGCCGGGGCGGCAGCCTGCGGCGGCCGGAGCTGCGGCGGCGGCCGGGCCGGGGGCCGGCACAGCCGGGCAGAGGCGCGCACAGCCGCGCGGGGCGCCCGTCGCCATGGCAGCGCTTGCTCCGGCGAGAGGTAAGATGGGTCCCCCGGCCCCCGCCGCCGCCGCCGCGATCGGCCCCCGCTCCGCCGCCGCCGGCGGCCCCCGCTCCGCCGGGCGCAGGGCGGCGCCGCCGCCGCCGGGCACGGCCGCGCCCCGGGGCGCCCCGCGGGCTCCGCGGCCCCCGCCCAGCCCAGCCCAGCCCCGGCCGAGCCGCTGCGCTCCGCCGCCGCCGCCGGGCGAGGCGAGGCTCGGGACGGCCGGAGCCCCGCCGTGGCCGGGCCGCCGAGCGGGGGCCGGGGGGGCGGCGGGGCAGCGGCGCGGCTCGGCCCGGCCGGCCGCGTCTCCCGGCAGCCCGGTTCTGTGCGCGCTCCTTTGCAACCATTCTGGGTCACCTTCCCCTGCGAGCCCCCTCCCGCGCCTCCCCTGCATCGGCGGCCCCGCGAGCGGCTCCCGAGCTCTCCCCCGCTGTGGGATGGGCGGTGGGGCGCACCAGGGAGCGCGGCCAGGTGAGGACGGGTTTCCCCGACCTGGGCATCCTGCCTTAGCTCGGGGGCACTCCGGTCTCTGCCAGCGGGAGAACCACAGCTTGGAGCAGAATTGGGCCCCAGAGGCAGCAGAAGCAGGAGGATTCCAGCCTCATCGAGGGACCGGTGTGGGCCAGCAGAACAAGCTGGGGTGGGAAGGGCGGCAGAAGGAGAAGCTGCGAGGAAATTAATTCCCTTGGGATTATCAGAGACGGGTAGTTCGGTAACTGTCTCCAGAGGCCACAGGCCTAACTGCAAGAGTGGTGATACTGGGGGGGAAAAGATGAAACAGAGTAGAATGGGGGCATCGCCAGTCCAGTCATGGCAAACTGCTCCAAGCAGGGAGGAAAGGAGGCAAAGCCTCAGGTGGTCACAGAGAGGGTGAGAAAATACGGAGAGGCAGAAGGAAGGGGGGGTGGGAACTGAGCCATTAGCTCAGGCTGGGTACTGAGCCATCAACATAGAGATTAAGTTTACATCTGCGCTGGTCAAGACACAGAACAGGCCAGTACCTTCCTGGAATATACTGCTTGGGTGTCCCCTATGGATGAAGACACAGAAGGGGGTCTGACTGGTAGGACCAGGGAAGACAAAGGTAAGGAGTCTCAGGAATTAGTAGTCTTGTTCCCTGGGTTTGTGACTGTGGGGGTCCCTGGAGACCAGAACTGCTCCAGCAGAAACAGATGGCTGAAAGACTTGTGTGTCAAGAAGGTGGAATGGCAGGGTACCATTGGAATGGTGGAATGTGCCCATGGATGGGAGCAGCAGGTTAAAAACCAGATCATTGGCAGAGAGAAGCTGAGGTCCAAAGACTGTTGGAGCTGTGGGAGCTGTACAGCTGAAACAAGGGGTGTAGCAGCACATGCATGGGGATGGCAGGGCTGGAATTGCAAGGGATGATGCAGATCAGACCTTCCATGCCAGAAATGGCATTAGCAACACTTTAGGTAGGGAGCCTAGGACTGGAAGGGCAGGGAGCATGGTATGTCTCAGCAGCACTGGCTTGAGTTGGTGGGGACCAGAGTCCAGCCTGAGCTGTGCAGGGACTGGTGCAAATTTGGCTCTTCTGTTTCCTGAAAGACATAGGGAATGCTCCACACTGTCTAAATCATGACAAGGTGTTAGTGTGGGCAAGGAGAGAGAGAGAGAGAGAGAGAGAGAGAGAGAGAGGGAGAGATCTGGGAAGATAGAATGATCTTAAATTACTTTTTCTCTTTTCTCTCTTCTACAGTGAAACTCATGCCCTGAATCTCCAAGGGAACCTTTGAAAAGGATCTTCCCCTCCCTGCCATCTCCTTATTGTTTGCCAGCTGTGCCCTGCGCAGGAGAGCTTTAAAGACCAGCAAAAAGAGAACAGTGAAAAGGACAATGTAGTGAGAGAGCAGTGAGGTCTTGGGTAGGGAGCCCTTTGAATCTTGTTTCTCACCCTTCCCTCTTCGTTGATAGCTCTCTGGCAGCCTTGGCAGGAACCTCTACCTGGCCACCAGTGCAGTGGCATTTGGTGAGAGAGGAATTACACTCAGTGTATGCACTACCCTCACTTTTTCATCGGGACCTCTGCTCTTTTTCCTGTCATCTCTGAAACTCTTGCCTAGCTCCTCATTCCCTAGGACACTGGGAAGAAGGCACTTGCTTCTGCCGAAGTGTTTGGAGTCCCTAGAAGTCCCTGTTTGTGTGTGGCCTTCACCAGTCCCAGCAGAAGGTGGCCTCTGAGTCAGAAGGTGTCTGGTGGGCACATGAAGTAAGGAGAGCTTTTTATCTGGGAGAAGAGTGGAGGAGAGTGATGTAATAGATGGGGAGGAAAAAAAAAAAGTGAGCCCAAGCAA
This sequence comes from Melozone crissalis, assembly GCF_028551555.1. Lineage (NCBI taxonomy): Eukaryota > Metazoa > Chordata > Aves > Passeriformes > Passerellidae > Melozone > Melozone crissalis. Next base: position 13,010,522 of record NW_026535786.1, on the reverse strand, counting down.
GTGAGGGAAGAAGCACTGGCAAGTGTTCATGAGAGAGAAAAAAGGTGAAAGAAAGAAAAAGAAAGAGAACAAGGGAAAAAAAACAGATGAAAAAGTTAGAACAAGGGGAAGAAATATAATCAAATAGAAGGGAAAGGGAAGACTGGAAGCGAGACAGTTGACGGCTGTTCTGGCTGGCACCTGGTGGCAATGCCTTGAGAAACCCTTCCAGCGTGCAAACAACTCACACTGCAGCAGCAGATGAGGAGAGACGTGGCTCCCCCAGTGCTGAGTCCCACTCACCCTCTTACAATATCCCAGCAGCAGAGGCAGGGTGCAGTCTAGCAGGGTTGGCAGCATGGGGGACTCTGAATCAGAGTCCACCTTGCACAACAACTCGCTGTGGTGGCTGGCATGTGGGATGTTAGCTCTGTTGGCCAACTCTTGGATTATCCTCAGCATCACGGCCAAACAACAGAAACACAAGCCTCTGGAGCTGCTGCTGTGCTTCCTTGCTGGCACACACATCCTTATGGCAGCAGTACCCCTCACCACCTATGCCGTGGTGCAGCTGCGGCGCGAGTCCTCCGACTACGACTGGAACGAAAGCATCTGCAAGGTCTTTGTCTCCACCTACTACACCCTGGCGCTGGCCACCTGCTTCACAGTGGCCTCCCTCTCCTACCACCGCATGTGGATGGTGAGGTGGCCGGTCAACTACCGCCTGAGCAATGCCAAGAAGCAGGCTCTGCACGCAGTCATGGGGATCTGGATGGTGTCGTTCATCCTCTCCACCCTGCCCTCCATCGGCTGGCACAACAACGGCGAGCGCTACTACGCCCGTGGCTGCCAGTTCATTGTCAGCAAAATAGGGCTGGGCTTCGGCGTCTGCTTTAGCCTCCTGCTGCTCGGAGGAATCGTCATGGGCTTGGTGTGCGTGGGTATCACCTTCTACCAAACCCTGTGGGCGCACAGGAGACGCCGGCGGTGCCACCATCAGAGGGCAGAAGAAGCGTCGTCCTGCTCTTCATCAGCACACACCACTTTCAATGTGCCAGCCATTGTGGTGGAGGATGTACGAGGCAAAAGGAGGTCTTCACTGGACGGCTCCGAGTCAGCCAAGACCTCCTTGCAGATGACCAACCTCATAAGCGCCATTGTCTTCCTGTATGACACGCTCACTGGGGTGCCTATCTTGGTAAGCATCCACTTCTCCCTTTTGCCTTCAGAGTCTGCAGTTGAAGCAGATTTGCTTTTCTCTCAAGTTTTAGAGAAGGATCTCTCCTGTCCCACCAGCCGCAGAACTGCCGCATCTGAATCTGTGTTATTCTGAGCGGTGGTTTTAAAAAGATTGCAGTAATTCTCTCATCCTTCCGCAGCAGCATTTTCTTAAATCTTAGCCTGGGGAATACACACCACACAGCTAAAACCACTGTGCAAGTTTTAAGTGGCTAAGAGGAGAGGAAATTATTCTGCAAACTTACTTGTAAAAACAATGAGATTTCTATTTCTCCAGTTTGCTTCTGATACACCAGCTTTAACAGCTGATGCATCCAGTTGTCTTTTTCCTTCTGCTTGTGTGGCTGTAGGCAGCATTCAGGTTTTGGCTAGCCAGTCGATTCTGTGCAAAATTGGAGAGCTGGAGAAGTTCTCAAAAAGAACTCTTAAAAGGGGAGAGGCTGAGTCACAGATTATTTTTTTCCCCAGCGGCTGTGTCCTTTGTTAGCACCTATTTAGCTCCAGCTGGTAACGAGCACAGGAAGAAGGGATGCTAGCACCAGGTCTCATGTTAGAGATATGACAGCTTGGAATATGGTCCAGCAAACCTGGGGCAAGACCCCAGGAGCAGGTTTTCAAGGGGACACAGGATAATTAGTGGATGAATCCTTTAGAGACAGATTATGTTCTGCTACAGAATTGATTCGCATTACCTTTCTGCCTGGATCCCTACTTCTGTCTCCTTGGCATTGTTGCTTTTTCTTGCCTTAAAGGTCGTGAGCTTTTTCAGCCTGCGCTATGATACGGCCCCCACCTGGATGGTTCTGGCTGTGCTCTGGTGTTCCATGGTGCAGACCTTGCTGCTCCCCTCTTTCATCTGGTCCTGCGAGCGCTACCGAGCAGATCTCCGCACCGTGTGGGAGCAGTGCGTGGCCATCATGTCTGAGGAAGACACAGAGGATGGTAAGCTCCTCACCAACCCACAGTCACCTCTCTTCAGTAACCAACCTCCCCAAAAGACTACAGAGGAAAGAGGGGGCGTCTTTGGGAAAAGGATCTTGTGGTGTTGCAGGTGGCTCGGTGACATTCATGTTACAGCTTGAAGTCAGCAACCACGAGAAAATTTATTCTGTGGAGGGCTCTGCCGCTCGCCGCCTTAGGACTAGCATCCAGGAAGCATTAGTGCAACATCCTTCTCACTAGTTGCAAGCATAGATACATTGTGTGTGGCTGCCAAACCACAACCCAAGTGACATGCTGGGCCTCAGCCCAACTCGCTCATTCAAGGGTCCAAGACCTGGCAGTGAGCAATTCAAAGGCAAGACAGAAGAAATAGGGCACTGAGTGGGTGCTTTAGTGCTGCTGCAAGCAGAAAGACAAGGTCCTCGTTCAGAGGTGTGCCCTGAGGGCTGCAAGTAGGGCAGCTCAAGTCAGATAAGCATTAGGATGGTGTCCAGGTGCCCTGATAATGCTCCTCTTCTGACTGAAAAGTGTTGACTGCCGTTCTCCTCTTTGCCAACAGATGGTGTGTGTGATGATTATGGAGATGGCAGGATCTGCAAAGTGAGATTCGATGCGAACGGCGCCGCAGCTGCGAAGCGGGACTCCCGGGACATCAAGCTGCTGCCCATGCACCACATGTTGTTGCCGCAGGACAAGGTGCATTACCTGCAGGTGAGCCAAGAGCTAGCGGGGCAGCCCCACAACCCACTTCCTCCTCTGTCAGGTTCCCACGCCTTTGTGTCCTCTTGACTCTCTTCTCTGCAAACCTCAGCTACTCCCTTCCTGTTCTGACTCTTCAAGTCTTCCATCACCTGCCCCCTCCTCTGTTTTCCAGGTCCCTATCTCACGGAGAATGTCACATGATGAGACTAACATCTTCTCCGCCCACCGCTCTGCTCCATCCTTCCTACACAAGTGGTCTTCATCTGACGACATCCGCATTCCCACCCCCCGCAAGCCCGGGGGCCCCGGTTTCTTGCCTCCCCAGCTGCATGACTACCAGCACCGCCGGCGGCCCCCGGAAGATGAGCTGACGACCCTACGGCAGTTTCTGGAGGGGGGGCTGTTGCCCCGGGGCTCCAGCTCCAGCGCCTGCTTCTTCCGAGATGAGATCACCACGTTCATCGACGAGACACCGCAGCCCAGCCCAGCCTGCAGCCCACGGCACTCCCGTCTCCTGCTCGCATCACGCCGCGACCGCCGCCTTTCCCTCGGCAGCAGGGAGGAGGAGAATTCCGACCGGCCACGGCGCTGCTCCGTGCTTGGCAACGAAGTCTGGCATCTGCAGGATGGAGAGCAGGTGCCATGTGAAAGGACCCCAGAGGCCTGCGAGCCACAGACCTTCCAGGACCCCAAAGTATGAGGGACAGCATCAAAAACATTCAGTGCCATCACAGTTTTTAAATAAAACTTCAAGCGTTCCCTTTGTCCCGGGACCCAATCACTAATTTGCATTCTCATCTTTCTCGCCGGCAGGCAGAAAACACGGCACCCCATGCTGGTGGGGGAAAGAGAAGTGGGACAGATCCGCAGAAGGGAGCACAACGGATGGACAGACAGCCTGTGCCTGCTCTCAGGTTACAAACACATCCACCGCTGCCACCGCCACTTGGCACCCTTGCCAGTCCCGTCCCTTTGTGAACTCCACCCTCGCATCCGCTCTGCCCTAAGAGACAAGGCAGGCACAGAATGGTATTAAAATTCTATATTTGGAGTGTCAATCGTGTGTCTGTTTTTAAAATACTATATTAGTAATAATTTTGTTTCCATAGAAACAAAATTATTGGCCCGGTGTTTAATGAAGCTTCACAGGCTTCTGGAAGGGAAATGCAAAATGTGCGAGGCTCCTTTCCTCCCTCTTCATCCTTCCTTGTCAGTTTCTCTGAAAGGCAGCAGATGCTTAGCAGCAGGAAAGTGAATGATGCCCTTAGAGGAGTTGTCATGGGAGACTGGGTGAAAGGTCTTTTGTCCATTTCAGATGTGGTGCTAAGCAGGAGAGGCCTCAAGTTTTTAACACTGCTCAGCAAAAGGTTTTGCTTTGAAGCAACTCCAGGCTTGGAAAGAATTAAATTCTCTCCAAGAAGATCCTGACCCTTAACATCTTATTTCACCAGTGCAAGCTGTTGATTCCAGTGCAAACTTTGTGTGAAACTTCAGATGGCCCAAACTTCTCAGCCAAACAGGAAAGCTGACAGAGGCTTCTGAGGGAAGTCCCCCTCAACTGCCCCCCACCAGCAAAGCTGGGAGTGGTGAGGTCTGGAACAGGCTCCTGCCCCAGACACAATTCTTGGCAGGGAGGTGCGAGAGTACCGTGTGGGAGATGGACCTTCTGGCTGGTGTTGGCTGTCATTCCAGCCAAGGGCAAAGGTTTGGCATTGTCCCAGGGGGTCAGTGTCAGAGGGAGATAGGTAGCCTGTCATGCCCAAGGCAGTTCTCCGTGTGATGGGAGTATGAAGTGTCCAAGCGTGACTCCAAGGACAGGCGTCCTTGGAGGCATTTGAGTGACCCACCCCAAAGGGAGGGTTCGCGCTGGGGAGGCCGCCCGGACCAGGGGCCCGTCAGACACAGCGGCGGCGGCAGCACCGGAGCCCCCGAGGCAGCGGCGGCTCTCGGCCGGCACAGCGGGACCTGGGCCGAGCCTTCCCGCCCACCGCGGCCCCGGACCGGCGCCGCCCCCGGGGTGGGCCGAGCCCGGGGCCCGCCAGGACCCCTTCTCCTCCTCCTCCGCCTTCTCCTCGCGGAGCCATGGCCTCGCTGCTGTGCCTCAGCCTGCTGGCCGCCGCCGCGGCCGCCACGTCGCCGGGCCGGCTGGTGCCGTTCGACCTGCTGTACGCGGACGGCGTGAGGGCGTACCTGGCGCGGGACTGGGCGCGGGCGGCCGAGCTGCTGCAGCGCGCCCTGCACAGCTACGCGGGGCTGCGGGCCGCCCGCCGCGCCTGCCGCGCCGCCTGCGCCCGCCAGGAGCCCTTGGGCGGCGGGCCCGGGCGCTGGGAGGCCGCGCTGCTCGGGCCGGTGCTGCAGCGCGCCCGGTGCCTGCAGCAGTGCCTGGGCCGGCGGCTGCGCCCCGCGCCCTCCGCGCACCGCGCCAGCCGCGCCGTGCGCCGCGACTTCGAGCGCAGGGAGCCCTACAACTACCTGCAGGTGGCCTTCTTCCAGGTGGGCACCGGCCCGGGCGCGGGTGGGAGTGTGCGCCTCCCGGGGTGCTGTCCCGGCAGGGGACGGGCGTGGCACGGCTCTCCTGGAGCGTCGCCGGGCAGCCGGGGGGTGAGCGCCTTTCCCTCAGCCTCGAGGGAACCTTACTGATGCGCGTAAATATCTGCAGGGGGGTTGCCAGGGGAATGGAGCCAGGTTCTTCTCACTGGTGCCAGCCACTACAAGAGGCAACAGGCAGAAACTGGTGCCCATGAAGTTCCAGCTTTAGGTGGAATATTAGGAGGAACTTTGCTATGCGGGTGACCATACACTGGAACAGATTGCTCAGAGCAGTTGTGGAATCTCCCTCACCGGAGACATTCCAAAACCATCTGGATGCAATCTGGTGCCATGTGCTGTAGGACGAGAGGTTGGAGCAGATGACCCACTGTGGCCTCCTCCAGTCTGACCCATTCTGTGATTCTGTGAAGCCGGGAAGCAGCTGGGGTGAGGGGTGGGCATGAACAGCAGAGACCTGCAGGAGCATGACAGGCGCCGCTGCCTTTTCTCCTCAGCTGAAGAAGCTGGATCAGGCCGTGTCTGCCGCTCACACCTTCTTCGTGGCTAATCCCCAGCACCTCCAAATGCGGGAGGACATCGAGAAGTACCGGCGTATGTCAGGGGTGAAGTCAGACAGCTTCCAGGACCTGGAGGCCACGCCACACTGGGTGAGGGCTCAGTGCAGAGCCACGCATGAGCAGCTCTTAGTCCACCCTAGGGACCGGTCTGGGACCCTGATCTGTTCCCACACAAAGGCCATGGCTTGAGACAGGCCCCCATACACAGAATCATAGAGAGATTTAGCCCAGAAGGAACCTTTAATGATCACCTAATGCAGGTTCCCTGCCATAGGGAGGGACACCTTCCACTAGATCAGGCTGCTCAAAGCCCCATCCAACCTGGTCTTGGAACACTTTGAGGGATGGGACATCCACAGCTTCTCTGGGCAACCTGCTTCAGTGTTTTCTAACAGTTATCATCAAAGTATCTTATCTCCAGTCCAAAAAATATTTTATCTTCCATCAAAACACTTTTTCAGTTTAATACTGTCACTACAGGCCTTGGTCTAAAGTCTTGCTCAGACCCCTTTGTGTCTGAAAGGCTGCATGAAGATCTCCCTGCAGCCTTCTCTTCCAGGTGAGGACAAACCACTGCAAGTGTGACAGAGAGACTTTTTGATGACATTTATTTGGCTTTAGTGTGGGATTTGCTGTCACTGTTTGGTTGACTGTGCATGAGCAGGCGGGCCCCTTTATGTCAGCACCATGCTATGAGCGATTCAGAAGTCTCAGGGCATCCTTTGGTATCACCCACACTGATGAGGGGACCTGGATCTGTCCTTCACAGGAAGCATATGAGACTGGTGTGCAGCACTATGATGCAGATGAGTACCTGCAGGCTGTGGCCAGGCTGGAGGAGTCACTCTCAGAGGCCCTGTCAGCACTGGAAGAGTGTCGTGCCCTGTGTGAAGGGCCTCGGGAGGATGAGGATGAGGAGGAGAAAATGCAGCCTGGCCTGTATGAAGCCATTGCAGGTAGTGTTAGAGGCAGGGAGGGTTGGATAGGAAGGCTGTGCTCCCCACCCTGGGCACATCCCATCGCCCAGCACTCCTGTCTGGAAGAAGTGTGTGCTACTGCCTTTCTTGCTCCTCTCTCTTGCAGCCCATTATATTCAGGTTTTGAAGTGCAGGCAGCAGTGCGTCCTGGAAATTGCCACAAAGCCGGGGAGAATTTCTGCCACAGAAGATTTCATACCCTCTCATCTTGATTTGCTGCAGTTTGCCTACAGCCAGGGTGAGCAGAGCCACAAACCAGCAGGTTGTGCTGTGGCACCCCTACACTTGTCCTTTGCCTCTGATCCTGGAGGGCAGCTTGTCATGGGGAAGAACGGCACACTGACCTGAGCTCTACTTCTGTTTGCCCCCTAACTCTTCCCAGAACCTCTGTTCAGGACTGTGGCCACCTTGGGAGATGTCCCTTGTGGTCTCATTCAGTCTCATTGCCCAGGTTCTGTGGTGTGAGGCTGTTTCCACGTCTTTCCTCCGGCACACTTTTTCAGGACCTTGTTCCAGCTACTTGCTGAGTGTTCTATACCCTCCTTTTCAGTACCTGGCTCCAGGGCAGGCTCCCACTTCCTGCCTAGAGGCTGCACACACATCTCACCTCAGCAGAGGTGTTCCTTCTGAGGCATCCCTACCTGCTGAACTGATAGCCTGGCATGACACTGGTCATCCTGTCACTCTGTCACTTCACACATCCCTTTTGCATACCCCTGCTCCTCCCCACGCTGACCCAACTCTTATTTCCTCTGTTAGACCACTGGAAAGATGCTGCTAGACCCCTCATCTTGTCTGTTGCATGAGGGAAGTGGGACCATCTCTCTTTCAAAATACACTTACTTTTATTCTGTTTCTTCTAAACCAGCTCCCAGTCAGTATTAAAGGCATGCCTGTTCTGTACCAGGGTCATTCCCATGGCTGGGTGGAGGCCCTGCTAGGCAGGGCTGGTGTGTGTTGGTGTAAGGCCAGCTGCTGGGTGCTGCTGGCCTGTGCACATTCCTGCCCAAGTCTCTCAGAGACATCTGTGTTTGTTCTCCTCTGTCCCTGCACAAGTTGGGAACCAGACACTGGCTGCTGAATGTGCTGCTTCCTACTTGCTGTTCTATCCCACGGACGAGCCCATGTTGCAGAAGATGAAGCAGTATCGCACAGAGCTGGGAGAGGATGCGGCTGTCACAGCCAGACAGGTAGGTACAGCTCCAGGTCTGTCCCTGCTGCTCCTCCCCTGTCCTACAGGCAGGATCACAGTCCAAGAGACAGAAAGGGGAAGGTGTTTCACTGCTGACATGTGCCAAGGCCAGGACTGAAGAAACTGGAGTTTAGTCTGTCACAGTCAGTGTCCCTTGAGGCCAAAAACAGGCATTAATTTTGCACAGCAGTGGGATGGGACAGGCTTCTGCCCTGGACAGGGATGGGGTTGTCTTTTGTGAGGTGGTTGTTTGACAGTCTCTTTTCTTCCTTAGAGTATTCAGCATTATGTGCAGAGATCTTTGATGGAGAAGAAGTTGATTTATTATGCAGTGGAGCATCTGGGAGAAACTTTTCATGACCCTGTAAGTAACAATATAATTTTAATCTTCCTGCCATGGTTTCATCAATTGTTCACAGTCTCAGTTGTCAGAATTCATTTAGTAGGCCATGACCAGATGCTGATGAGGAGGACCCCCAAGTCCTTATGAGGTGGATCTTTAAGACCCTTCTTCTGCTCCAGGACTGAAGTTAATTTGAAATGGCTGCTGTAACCATAGGCATTGGCTCAATTTGTCTGTCTTGAGAAGTGGGCCACAGTGGTTGGTCTGATACTCACTGAAGAAGCAGTGCAAGGTTTGTTGTGTACTGAACCACCTGTGGTTTTTTTCCTTACAGGATCTTTGGACTCCAGATGAGCTGATTCCTGAAAACCTAAGGGAGAAACACAGGTAAGATTGGGCAGGTCAGCTAGGACTGCAGTATAAGTAGGGGTGGTACAAGGAACAGTAATACCTAGAGAAATGGGCACAAAAGGAATGGGAAGGATGTGAAATGCTGCTACAGAGGAGCGTTGGGCACAGCTCTGTGTACTGACAGCCCTGGTCTCTGCTTTTTCCCTCGCTCCCGAGAGAGGATCAGGAGAAGCAAAAGCAGGAAACTCTGGATGTGGAAGAGAGGGAGAAGAGGGGTGAGTAAAAGAGCTTGAAGGAGGTCTTGGATGCAGTCAGCCAGACTTACTCAGGCTAAATGCTGTCTTCCACTCTCAGACATTTGAATGCTAGCGTAGATGCAGACTGACTTGAATGGCTCAGCAAGTCTTCTCACTGTTCTTTTCTTCCTCTTTGGTGCATGTGTAATCTTGCAAAATCTCACTGCGTACATCTCTGGCATGCAAACTCAAAGGGCACTGTGGCTGGAGAAGCTGAGGACAGCCTGAATGTGTGACAAGCCCATGGACATGCAGATCTCTGTTCAGTGTGCTAGCAGTGTCTACACCAAACCTGGTTCAGCTCCACCAGCCCAACTTCAATCAACACTTTTCTGAAAGGGACACGAAGGGAGGGGGCAAGAAATGGAAACTGGAAGCAGACAATGTAGCTTGGGCAAGTGTTTCCCTGAAAAGCAGAAGTCCGAGGGGTTTGTGGCTGATTGATGCAGGTTGCAGTGCAGAGTCTCGTGCTCTTGTGGTCCCCTATTCTTATGTGTGGATGCAGAGCCTCTTGAAGGGCTCAGTCATGGAGTCTTTGCTTGAAATGACCCTGAGTGGTTCTCTGCTGTGGCACTTGTGAGAGCAGAGCCTTCTAAGGGCCTGATGAGGGCATTCCTCATCATCCAGAGGTCAGAGAGGGTGGGAAAAAAGGCCAAAGATCAAAAAGCTAAATCATCAGCTAATATCCAGTGCTTCTCTTTGGGGTGAAGAAAGCAAAAAGATTTACCAGAGATAATTTTTGGATAAGATGTTGATGAAAGATGATTGAAAGGAGGGTTGATGGAGGTGTTTACCTGCTTCTTTTCTCCAGAGCCTCACTCCAGTAGGCTGGACCTGCTCTGCTGCTGCAATCCACAGTGCACTCAACTTCCCCCAGCTCCCTGCTGCTCTCCCAGCAAGTCCCAAGTGTCTGCTGGTTCCTGAAGCACGTGCTGTAGGCCAGCATCCCCAGCTGGTGCTCTGGTTCCCCTGAAGCATGTGAGGGGTCTGCGAGGAGCGGGCTCTTCTGGGGAGCTGTCCTGTCTTCTCAGAGAATGTAGAGTGTCTCTCCACTTCCTTATCCAGGCGGGGGGTTGGTGTCTGAGGGATTCTTGTCCAAAGCCTCATCATGCCTGTCTGTGCTTGCTTCTCAACAGGTGCTTTGCCTTTTGAGGGCATTGCTGTCACGATGGATTCCCAGCAGATGAATGGAACCCAGCGGGTTGTGTTCGACAGAGTGCTGACAGAGTCTGAGTGTAAGGACCTTCTCCGACTGACAAAGGTGAGGCCAGGACCCTGTAAGAACTCCTGTCTGTGTACTTTCCTCCTCAGCAGGCAGGGCAGTAGGGTTTGCATGGAGGAGAGCTGGCAGCCTAATGCATGTCATCTGTATCCTTGTGTTCCAGGCAGCAGGGGAAGCAGGAGATGGGTACCGGGCAAGGCGGTCGCCTCACACCCCACATGAGAGATTTGAAGGGTTAACTGTTTTGAAGGCCGTGCAGGTAAAATGCATCTGTGAGTCTGCTGTCTTCTTAATTGTGCAGAAAGAGAGTTTGCCACCTGAGTGTTTTCTTCTGTGGATTGCACTCTGCGTGGTGTCATGGGTGTGCTGTCTCCCTCACAACACTTGTGGTCTCCTCTGGCCTGCTTCCTCCTCAGTCACATTCAGGGATGTTGTACGTGGAAGGCTTGACAAGTGCTTTCTCTTCTGTGAGGCAGGGTTTGGGGACTGCTTGTCCCTGTGAGGGTAGCCTTACAGACATGCTTAGTTTAGAGCTGGAGAATAAATTAAGGTAGAAGGAGCCTCTTGAGAGCTCCAATCTGACCTCCAGCTTGCAGCATGTCTAATTCCAAAGCTAGATGAATTCCCTCGATTCTTTGCCTAGGCAAGTTCTGAACATTTCCAAGGGTGGGGATTCTCCAGCCTCTCTGGGCACCTTTTTTTGAGCTGTACCAGTCTTGTGAGGGTGAAATTTTTCTTCATATCTAGCCAAAATTTCCCTTGCTGCAGCTTTTGTCGGCTGCCTCTTTTCAGTGAGTCTCTTTGAGGAGACACTGTCTCCATTTCCTCTGTAACCCTCTTTTAGGTGACAGGAGGCTGTACTTAGATGTTCCTTTGGCCTTCTCTTCTCTAGACTGAAGAAAGCCAAATCTTTCAGCCTCTTTTTCTAAGTCATGTGTTCCAACATTCCTGCCATCTTAGGACTCTTCATTCAAGACTCACTTCAGTCTCTGAGTATCTCTTGTGTAGTGGGAGATCCAAAATGATGCAGCTTTCCAGATGTGGCTTCATGGGCCAAGGAGAAGGAAATAATTGCTGTGCTGCAAAGTTGTACTCCTGAGTTATAATTAAATGAGAAAATGTCTTCTTTTCTTGCCTGAGGGACCACAGGAGACAAAGGTCTCTTCTTCTGTGCTGTGTACGTGTATCAGTTCTTAGAGTGTCTTTGTAAGTATTGTAACAGACTTGTTTTTCACTTGTAGCTGGCCCAAAATGGGGACGTGGAATGGAGAGAGGCCAAATTGCTTCTGCAGGCTAGTGAGAAATCTCGGAGAATCATCGAGTCCTATTTCACTCCTGGAAAGAAACTCCATTTTTCATTCACACACCTTGTGTGCCGCAGAGCTGTAGACGGTAAAGAACCTTTCATCTTGTTAATCCCTGTCTCCCAGAGAGTCTCCTCACTCCCAGCCATGTGCTCTCAGGAAAATATCCTCCTTTTATTCTCACTGTACCCCTTTCTCTCTGCTTTATCCTTTCTTGAGGCTGAAAATGTCCATATTCGTTTTTGTGTATTTTCAGGGGAACAGGAAGGTCGCATGGATCTTAGTCATCCTGTCCATGCTGACAATTGTCTCTTGGATCCTGAGGGGCAAGAGTGCTGGAAAGAACCTCCTGCCTATGTGTACAGGGACTACAGGTAAGAGCACCTGCATTAGATCATGTGAAGATATCCCTGGCCCCATCAGAGGATGAGCTTAGCTTATAGAAACCTGCTGATGGTTGGCTCAAAGCCATCGAGATCTGTAGCATCAGGCAGAAGGCTGCATCAGCAGCTTCAGAAGGAGCTGAATAGGAGTGAAACACCTTCCCTGGGCTGGGAAGACCTGCCCTTTTGCTTTAACAGAGAGCAGAATGAGGCTGGGAGGCTGCAAAGATTAGAACCATAATATCAAGCTGTTATCTTGTGGGTCTGCCACAGTACTAGAGTCAGCTGCCAGCCCTTTTGACAGGCTGTTTCTCGTAGTTGAGTTCCATCTTTTACACAATTCTATGAATTACAGGAAAGGGATAGTCAGGCTCCTTGGATTCCTTTTGTTTGAGCAGTGTACTTCAGTGCCTATTCTCTCAAGATTCACTGCAAATACTTTATGTTGGGTTTTTCCATTCCATGTGAGAGCTTATGTTTTTTCCAGCCTGTGGCAGGTTTTGTTACTCCTCTGTGAAAGAACCTGAAATATAGTTTAATGGTGATGCCAGTTGTTGCACACTGCAGCCAGATGAGGTCAGTTCACTACAGCTGATTCCTCCTACTTGCCATCTCATCCCTGAGCATCCAGAAATTTTACTTGTCTTTTCTTTGAATGGTAGCTGTATCCAGAGCAGAAATCTCTATGCAGCTACGATGAAGATATGGGACTTAGAGGGAATTCCATTATCACTGAGTTGTTTCCCTTCACATACCAGTGTTTACTTAGTATAACCAGATTGTAAAGTTACTAGACTTTGTTGTTTAACCAGTTAGATCTCTGTCCCTCCTGTGAGAAAGCTGTCCTGTCCCTTCACTGCTCCCTGGGTTCTCTGACTTCCACTTGAATGGATGGTAAAATACCTTCTGGGGATTCTATGCCACTGAGCTATTTTTGGGAGCATCCCTGTCCTCTTGCAGCTCGAGCTGTGACTGCCCAACCAGCTTAAGGGCTGAGCTCTTACAGTGTCCTTTTGAATGAAGTGCCTGTGTTCCAAACTTCCTGGATCTTTCCTGTGAATCTCTGCTATGGGCATTAATGATGATATTGAGCAGGATTGGACCCAGGGGCCCATGAGCTCCAGTGATGCCGTTCTGGGTGCACTCCTTTGGATGCCAGCAGTGCACTGGTCCCTGTGTGCTGGTCATGCTCATCTTCACCTTCTCTTTTCATTAGAAATTTCCCCTATGGCACCATTCTGAGTCCTTTTACCACAGTCCAGACTGCTGAGATTGAGCATGTAGTGTTTTCTTGGAAAATGCACTATTTTTTCAAACATTATGTGGGTAGCCCAATCTGCTTTTAGTACCCCAATGTTACATTTTAAGACCATTTTCCATTTGCTTCTTGTCCTCCAATTACCCTTCTCAGAAATGGAGTCTAAAGCCCTGCAGACTATTGAGGTCAGGATAACACTGTTTATGCTTCAACCATTATCCCTGCCTTCCTGTCCCTTTGGACGTGAGAGAGCTGTCCTTGCTTTTCTCCACTCGTGTCACCCCTCTGGCTTCACAGCCTTACTAAAGCCCTGTGGCAGAAGAGCTACAACTTCCTGGGTTCCAGGGCTGGTAATCCTCTCACTGCATTTATGTCCTTCACGTTGCTTCAGCAACCACTGTGTTCATTTGTATGTCTTCCTCTCTGTCCCATTAACTAAGAGCCTCTGTTGTTCCTCTGTTGTTTTCTATCAGCTTAATTGAATACCAAGAAGAACCTGGGCAGTTTGTGGCCCATTCTTTCACCTACTCGACTGTGGACTCACCTGTGCTGTACAGTGTCCTCACTACTTCTCTTTTTGTATAACTTTAGTAAAGAAGTTTCTTGGTTTAATTTTCTTTTCTACATGCACCAGGCGCCTTTTGATCATTCCAATTCTGATGTTACCCTGAAATTCCTTGGCTGTTAAGACATGGCTTTCTTTGCTGATCAGTCTCCTCTTCCGGGAGTTGGATTATTCCCAACCTTGAAACATAAACAACAGGTTAGAAACAAGGTCTGTCAAGCCCAGGGCATTGTCACAGCAGTGCCACAGATGCATGCTGCAGGGGATTAAGAACAAGCCAAAATAAAACGGGACAAGTGTGTAGAGCTAATTCCCTGGCATACTCTCCCAGCCTCCTGTGGCTTGCAGCTCAGGGACTCCCCTGAGCTAGGCACTGCTGTATTTAACACCCTCAGATGGATTCTCCTGCTAACTGGTCTACTTGCTTTTCAACCTGTGAAAAGGAGTGTGGGGAAGCACCTGGGAGGAATAAGCTTCACCCTACATATGTTCTCTTTCTTTTTGTCCACAGTGGCATTCTCTACCTCAATGATGACTTCCAAGGTGGAGGCCTTTTCTTCACTGAAATGGACACTGTGACTGTCACAGTAAGTCTGGGACTGGCCCAAAGAGGGAGAGAGAACTGAGGGCGAGACTTAGTCTGTGCAGGAGGAAACCGGTTGGTTATCGGATCCCACCACTCCAAAAAACAATCCTGTGCTGGTACAGTGTCAGATTCAAATAGGGACAGCTAAAGGGAAATTGAGGCAAATCTCAGACAGAGGAGAGTTTGACTCTTTCCTAGCTGAGAATTTCCAGGCTCTTCCAGTCTGTGGGTGTTTGTGACCTTTGTTGCCCCACTGATTCTCTCTGTCCCTCTCCAAGGCCTGCCTTGCTCACAGACTGGCTGTAGATGCCTAGCAGCTCTCTGCACTTCCACGTTCCCACAGGGTGTGTGACCTCTGTAGAAGGATTGTGTCATCCAGAACAGGGGTCTGCTGGCTTCACAGTCTCTTGTCTCTCTCCTGGCAGGCTGAGGTGCGTCCCAAGTGTGGGAGGCTGGTGGCCTTCAGCTCTGGCAAGGAGAACCCCCACGGCGTGTGGGCCGTGAGGCGCGGCAGGCGCTGCGCCATTGCCCTCTGGTACACGCACTCCCCGGAGCACGCTGAGCAGGTGAAGGGCATGCTGAAGGGACAAAGTACCTCCAAGTGAGATCAAATCCCACTGAGGAACAGCTTCTGGGCTTTCCCTTGGGGCAGGGCACCGTGCAGCACCTGGGGGTTGCCCTTGGACAGGGTGTGTGGTGGAGGGGCCAGCCTGGGATGGGTCCTGCAGAAGGGGATTGGGCTCTGGAGAGGTGGGTTGGATGTGTTTCATCGAGACCCCAGCAGGGAGGATTCACATCATTTCTGTCTCCATGGCTGCAGGAACGGGTAAAGGCAATGGAGCTGATGGAGCAGAGGGCCATGGAGCAGGACCAGCCTGATGGAGATAAACATCAGGGAGCTGATGGCAGCAGCAGATCCTCCTCAGAGCCTCGTGCTCCCAGCCGTGCAGCCAAGCCTGCAGATCAGAGACACAAGCCTGGCTTGGACAGGAAGCAGCAGCCCAAGGTGCTACGGGCCAGAGATGAGTTCTGAGTGCATGGGGCCCTGTGGACTGTCACACAGCCTGGCCTGGCAGGTCACGGGAGGACCGAGACCACGGAGGCCTGGGGCAGTGTCATAGTGTGGTAGAGCCGTAGTGATGGGGAGGGGTGCAGCTTTCTTCTCTGTGGTGTCCCAGCAGCTGAAAAATGGGAGAAGGACACAGTGTGGAAGTCAGTGACACCAGGAACTTTCTTCACTGCCTCACCGTGTTTGTCTCACTGAGAGGTACGAAGACAAGGTTTTCTCACCCACTCCTCTCAGTGCCAACTTCTTGGTTATCCAGGCTAAATCTGACAGGGGGAGGAGGAGCCTGGAGTCTTTCAGTGTGGCCTGTCTCATTCAGGAGCTCTAAAGCCTTTGAATTTCCTAAGCACCTGCAAACTCCAGAACCTTGCAAAGTGACCTGAGACAGGAGAGGTGAAGGACTGTGAATAGATGGAATAAAAGCCAAATGCTGGACACAGATATTGATGGGAGCTTGAGTCTGTATTCCAAGGAAGACATGCACACTTGTTTCTGATTGAAATTTAATTAACAAATGATGGGAGGAGATTGAGCCCTCAGTGAAAGATAACAGAGTATTTACCCAGATGTCAGCTACTTCCAATAAGGGAGAGCAAGAGAGAAAGTCAGCTGTGACGTGGCTAATGTGGAAAGGGTGAGGAGTGCTTTTAAGAAAAAGCACTGTACACACACGTTTCCCTGTAGCAAGACCTCCCTTTTTTTTTTTTGTTTTCATTTTTTCCCCGTCTCCATGCACTAAATTGTCCCTGAAAGCAGAAGAGAGATTTTGTTTATCATTTTCCACCCTGATAGAAAGACAATCTGCTGTCACTGCCCAGGGGATTAGTGTCCCGAGATGGGATTATATTGTAGCCAAATAGGAATTGAATGGGGTGGATATAGAGTATCTAAAAGAGCAGTGACCCTTTTCCTGGGAAGCATTAGAGCAAGAGATCAATCTGTGGTCATGACATACTCAAGCCTTGATGAGTTGTGCATGGAGACCCCCAGTGCAGTTCAAGTGGAAGAAATCTGTAGAACCAGGGCCTGTGGTGTAAGAGATGGGTGAGTGATCCCCTTGTCACTGTTGGCAGAGGGCCCCTGCTCCATGGGAAGGGAAGTCCTTCCTTAATCTGAGTCCTGACGCTTCTTAACATGCAGGCCTGGGAAATCTGTGCTGGCAACCCTTTTTGCTTCCCATCCCCTCCCCAGGGTCCCAGGAAAACGTTTGATTGTGCATTTCAAATTCCCTCTCCCTGGCGAGAGGCCTGTCACATCCCAGCACCCACATGTCCATCCCAATGATTGGTTGGGGATGCTGGCTGGTTCCTGGTTGATGAGGACATGTTGGGGGTGAGGGGCCAGTGTCCACATCTCTGGCTTGCTTTGCCCAAAGGTGGCCTGGGTGATTAGACTGATGGCCTCCTGACGTCAGATGAGATCCGTTAAAAGGTATTTATCTCAGGCTTGGGCCAAAGCTGCGGGAGAGATTAAAAGAGATTGAGGCCAAGATAATCCCCTCGCAGCATCCCACTAAAGTGGCTGCCAAAAGGCATGCCACCAAATCTTTTGCCACCCCTGGCCCCTGTGCCCACTTCTGTTCTCCCCATCCAGAGCCCCGTTTGCAGCCAAGAGAGGGTGTGGTGGCCCTGCCATTGGTTTTCCCTTTGCAGGCCCTCTCTGGTGGCATCATCCCTCTTTCCGCCCTGCCCAGGACACGAGTGGCGTGCTGTCCCTGGGAAAACAGGAATTCCTGTGACTGTGAGGTACAGCAAGCCCTGCCCTGGTGTCTGATAATCCTAGGCTGTTCTGGCTAATCTTCACTTTATTAGTTTGTTGCTGATATAAACAGAGGGAGTCAAATCCGCCTGGGATTGTTTCTTTCCCTTCAGGAGCAGTGTGCTACTCTCTCTTTTCACCCCTCCCCATCCACCTGCTTTGCATTACGTCCCAATCCGATTTCCCCAAGTCTCTGGTGTCTGATTTAATTTGCCTGACGCTGCTCCTGGAATCAGCCCTCCCCCAACCCCTCCCGTGCACAGCCTTCCAGCTCCCCATGGGGAGATCAGTCCTGGGAGAGGCTGAGGAGCAGAGAGGGAGCAAGGGACTCGCTGGCTGGACAAACGGGACTGCCTGGAGACTGCAGAGGTACGAGGGACTTTTGGGCAGTGAGGAGCCATTCTCAGCAAGGGAGGCAGGCTGTCAGGGTCCCATCCAGAGGGGACTGCAACCCACTTTGCTCTACAGACCCTGGTAAGTTTGCTGCCTTGCGATGCCTGAGGTCACCTTGGTGAAACTGGCATTGGGACCGAGTTTCTTAGAGCAATGATGTGGGGAGTCTGAACAAGGGCTCATCCCATCAGAGAATGAGGGAGGGTAAGATCATGGAAAGGAGTTGGGTTAGCACTGAGGTGTCTTTACAGTGATGGAGGGGATTTGCATTGGGATGGGGTTGCTTGTTCTCCACTTGGCAGGTAAATCTCACCAGTTTCCAGGCTGGAGTGGGAGGGTAACACCTCCCCTGATCGACCTGGCACTCAATGCCTGAACACAGCCCTGTGCTCCCAGTGCACCCTGTGCACACCTCTTTGCAGCTGGCTGCTGTTCTGGCTGGAGAAGGAGCCTCAGAAAGCAAGGAGCAGAGCAGGGTAATTTTACCCTGACCTTTGATCTCCATCACAGGAGAGAGAGATCATCTCTGTATCCGGCTCTGCAAGGAGCCCAGGGTCACCAGGGCGAGCCTGTGAAGCTGGTCAGGGATTACACGGAGACCCAGGGACACTGCCTGTTCCCACTGAGTCCTTCTTCTTGCCCCTTTCCCTGCTCCATTATTCACAGCCCTCTCCCAACATTTCACAGAGTGACCACTCCTTCCTCAGTGTGGGGGAGCTACCCAGGAGCAGACAATAAGAGGGTTCACCTTGCCTCTTTTTCCCACCCATTCCTTGCACCCTTATCCCCACCAGGGAGTCATGCAGGTGACTTGGAGGGACAGCCCCCAGGGAGCAAGCTGGGCCACCTCCATGGCATCGTGCAAGGGATGTGGCCACTGCTCTGAAAAGTCAGGGTGTGGCAGCAAAAGGCAGAAGATGAATGATTCCAGGTCCCCCTCCATCTTGCACCACTGCAGAGGCATTTGATCTGCTATGAGCCCCAAAGGACTCAGGATGGGTTTGGTTGCCCACAGACAGGAGTGCTGCAGCAAGAAATTTGTTAGAAAAGGCAAGAAGGGGAAGAACTGTTGTGTTGGAGAGCAGAAGAAATGAAACGTGATTTCCAAAGCCAAGAGCTGTGAACTAGCTGAGCACAGCTCAGAGCTCAGAACAGGGCTGGCATGAACCAGCCAAGCCCAAGCTCTGTTTGGCTGTGCCCTGCTTGCTCCTGGTGGTCCTTGCAGGAGGCAAAACTCTGGAACAGTGCTGGTGCCAAGGTCTTCCTGTCAGTAGCTGTGCTGAGAGTGGTGAATTGTTTCTTTCAAAGGTACCTAAGGACTTGGTTTCCTCTTCTGCTTAGCATTCCCCTGAAAGAGCCCTTACTTCCAGAAAGCACCAAGTGTGCACCATTTAAAAGCCTTTCCCATTAAAACTAGCCTGGGCAACCACCATGAGCAGCTGTGAGCTGATCCTTAGATCCACTAGGAATGTGTATCCCTAAGGTCCTGCTGGTCAAGGCAGGAACATGCCTTGGCCAAACTCCATTTCCCTTTCCTCTGTTCTTCTCCCATTTTGTTCCTCCCATTTCCTGCCCTAAATTTACATGATCATAACGAGCTGCTCTTTTGCACACCTGCCCTGCTCCTCCTGGGAGGCAGCTGCACTACGCTGGGGACACCTCACTCTCCACAAATTGCACTGGGACGTGACGGACGGAGGCGACAGGCAAAGATGGAGCTATTATTATCACTCATCTGTGGCTCCTTGTCCTTCTGAGGCTGAGAACAATTCCCAACTTCATTTAGAGTGAGTGTTCCCTCAGAGGGATTTAAAGGTTCGGACACAGTCCTGAGCTGCACCTTCTCTATATTTAGCCCTTTTTATCCGTCCTCAACATCCTGCCCCTGCTGTTTGATCTGCCTATGGCTCCGAAAGCCCCTCAGCTGGTCATGCAGCTTTACAGAGCAGTGAACTGGCATTCCCTTGCTAGTGCCAGAGTTGAGAAACAACCAGAGAAGGGAAGAGAGTAGTGAAAAAGCAGGAGCAGTGAAAGGAAGACTGGGATCCGATGGGTAATGAGGAGGATGTGTACAGCCAGCTTCACTGGGAGCAGAAATTGGAGGGAAGGGAGAACAAGGTTCCCATTTCTATGTAGGTCTGGGTGGGCAAAACCAGAAGTCTACAAATAAAAATCAGGGCAGGTGGATGGAGAGTGATCTCAGAGAGCCAAAGGTGTATGAAATAACAGTCTGAAGAACTGGGGAACCAAGCAAAGGAGGCTGGAAGGAGAGAGTCAGAGGGAGGAGGTTACCTAGCAGGAAACGACAATCCAGTGCTTAGGATCAATGGATCAGTCCTAAGGAACACTGAGGAAGGGCAAAGTGTGGGCCACAATGGTAGGGCTGGCTGCACAGGGTGGCTGGAAGTTCAGATGTTCCACTTGGTGTGCCATAGGCTGTGACCAGAGCAGGATGGAGCCTTGCAGCCTGACTGTACACTGAAAATGAGGGGCAAACACCCAGCAAAAGGAGGATGTGCAGCCTCTGACTGAAAGCTGCAAGGCCTTCCCCAGCATCTCCCTGCTCTGTCAGACAGCTGGGAGGTGGAGTGGAATGCCAGCCCTTTCCCAAAGGAGGGGAAGTGCCCCTCATCGCTGCTCTGTTGGAATGAGAGAAGAAAAACCAGTGGAATGGGCCCAGCTGAGGTGCTGGTCTGTTCCTGTCCTTCAGGGTAGCTGAAGGAGCTGAGGCTGGCAGCCCCAGGCCAGTGGGGCTGTGGCACATTGCTCTGGGCCCTGGCAGCGCTGCCCTCCTGCTCCCTCCCCGTTTCCTGGGCTGGCAGCCCCATCCCGTGCATGAGCAGTGAGCAGGGAGCAGGGCTGTGCCTCTGTCCAGCCTTGCAGGCAGCAGGCACAAGTCTCCCTCTGCAAAGCATATCCTGAAATAGCTTCCTGCTGGGATAGCCTCCCAGGAGCCAGGGGAAACCTGTGTCTCGTTCTCCTTCCTGCACTCAAAGCCATGCCTCAGGAATCATTGAACAAGCAAATACTCACTGTGCCTGGGGGATCAAAGGAAAGCTGTGGAGACACTCAAGGGAAGGAATTCTTCAAGGAAACTCAAAGTGCTGTACCAAGCAGCCAGCAAAGGTGGGACTTGGGAGCTGTCTGATGTGCTTGCCCACAGCAAGAGAGCAAGTGTGGCATGGAAGGACCCAAAGCCTCACTGACCAGAGGAAATGAGGCCTTCAGGCAACAGGGATGGAAGTGATGTGACCCACAGGAACTGGGAGAAATTTGCAGATGCTGCTGGAACATTTCTTGGGCAACACCTGGAGCACATCTGGACACTCACATCTATCCAGGTGAAATGTTGGAGCAATTAAAGATCACGTTTTTCTAGAAAAGTGGGAGATGCTAGAATCACTGGTGAAGATTTGAATGCACATAACAAGAAAGAGGACAAAACAGAGATGCTGTATATTGATACAGTGCACCTGCATCTTGAATATGGATTACCATTCTGGCTCCCTGCTCTCCCTGCAAAAACGTATCATCTCTGCTCCATAAACAACTGAAACAAAGCTCACAGAACAGCAGAGATAATAGGATGTAACAGCTTACACGGGAGGAATGACTAAGTTTGCTCTGCAGTCTGGAAAAGGGACAGATATAACAAAGATGTATGAAATACCGAGTGATGCAGAGGTGAATAGAGACCAGTTATTTGCTGATTATTCCAACTCAAGCTACAGCTACTGTCAAGTGGAACCAGTGCCACCGGGAAGTGATGGAAGCAGGAACTTCTTTGCAGAGCCTGCCACCCAGCTGTGGAAGTCATCACCGTGGGGCACTGAGGAGGCTGAACTTGGCATGGGCACAAAAATGGTGTGGACAAATGCACAGAAGAAAAGAACATCAAGGACTTGCATACAGTAATGCTGCTCTAGCTTTGGACGTCAGTGAAAAGCTGGGGCTGGGCAAGTAGGAGATGTACCCCTATCGGCTTATGCTATTCTTAGATCCTTCCCCAGGCATCAGCCTTTCTTTTTGTTTTATTTTGGTTTGGTTTTTTGTTTGTTTTGGTTTGGTTTTTGATGTGAAACTAGAAGGGAACTCTGAGAGAGAACTTCGACAGCCCCGTAGATTTCCTTGGTGGTCAGAGAGTTGGTTTGTCCTGCCTGGTGAGGCTTTGCTTAGGACAAACAGTGGGAAATAGCCAATGGGCTCCCTCATCAAGTTTCTTCCTCCTGGAGCTGAGATGGACAGCTTGGCTATGAACAGGGAGAAGCTGATAAAGAGGACCCAAGGCTTGGAATGCAGAGGTTAAAAATGAGTGGACAAATGTGGCCAGAACAGCAGCAAGAGGCTCTGGAGTTCTTTAGCTTCTGTGTGTGTATGTGTAAGCAGGATCCAAGACAAAGTGGACTTTTGGCCAGGCCCAGCACAATCTTCCCAAGTGCTAAGGGTTGTGGCCAGATACAGCGCAACATTACTGAGTATTCAGCCAAGAAATGGTCACCAATCCTTTGTCAGAATACCTACATTTCTGTAACTGAGCAGTCACACTGGTGTCCTATCTAACTCACACCTCTCTCCTTTGATCTGTCTCCCCAGAGTCCAGGCTGCCCCACGTGGAGGAGCCACCCCTAGGTCAGAAAGATGGGGGAAATGGAGCAGATGAAGCAGGAGGCTGAGCAGCTGAAGAAGCAGATTGCGGTAATGCTGGCAACAGCCATGGAGCTGCTGAGAGCGTGTCTACCCCACAATGCATGCCCAAACTTTCCTCCTCAGCCACAAGGTGGAGTTGGGCTTTCTCCATCTACAGTCTAGGAGACCTCTGCAGCTCTCCACAGCCCTTTAAATGCTAATGGAGATCTTCCCACCATGGTGGGGGAAAGGGAGAGGAACAGGGACAGGGGTCCCACAAGTGTCATGAATCCCCAGGATCTCCTCTGTCTCTGAGACCTGTCAGGTGGGAGGGTCTATGGAAAGGATGTAGCACAGCAAACAGGATGCTGAGCAAATTTTGGCTCACGTCCCTGACAATTGACTGGTGTCAAGGTATCTTAATTGCAGACAAAGATTGCTGGCCACAATCCACAGTTCCTACTTCTAGTAGCCCTCAGAAAATGACCCCAAATTTCGCTTGTCATCACCTTTCCTGCATGTTTTCAATCTGTCTCATCTGCTGTTGTCTCTTCTCCAGGATGCCCGGAAAGCCTGTGCAGACACAACGCTTGCTCAGGTAAGGGACAAGGCGGTCTGGGCAAGCAAGCGCCACTCTGAGGGGCTGGTGCCCAGTCAGGAAGGAGTTAGGAGGCAGAGGTGTGGAAAGCAGTACTGGTAGTCCAAGATAAATTCTTTCTCTCCCACCACTCTTTCTCTAGATTGTGTCTGGAGTGGAGGTCGTTGGACGCATCCAGATGCGGACCCGAAGGACCCTGCGGGGACACCTGGCCAAGATCTACGCCTTGCACTGGTCCACAGACTCCAAGTGAGAGCTGCTGCTGGCCTGCTGGCTGCAGGACAGCACATGGGTGTGAGGGGCAGGAAGGCTCTGATGGGAAGAAGGCCACTAACCTGACCTTGTTCCTTTCTCACAGACTTATGGTCAGTGCCTCACAAGATGGGAAACTGATTGTGTGGGACACATACACAACTAACAAGGT
This sequence comes from Melozone crissalis, assembly GCF_028551555.1. Classification (NCBI taxonomy): domain Eukaryota; kingdom Metazoa; phylum Chordata; class Aves; order Passeriformes; family Passerellidae; genus Melozone; species Melozone crissalis. The sequence goes on along the minus strand of NW_026535786.1, from coordinate 12,987,211 downwards.
AGGAGCCAGGTGGCTGCAAACCGGAATGCTGGAGTGGTTCCTCGTGGAGATGGTGTCCTTGACCTGCTCTCTCTGCTGCCAAGAGCCCTGACACGGTTTCTGGTCCCCCAGGTCCATGCCATCCCTTTGCGCTCCTCCTGGGTCATGACCTGTGCCTATGCCCCCTCTGGCAACTTTGTGGCCTGTGGAGGCCTTGACAACATGTGCTCCATCTACAGCCTCAAGTCCCGTGAAGGCAGCGTCAAAGTGAGCAGGGAGCTCTCAGCCCACACAGGTGTGTGCACTGCCTGCCTGCCACTGGGTGCCCCCTGCTTCCAAACTTCACCCTTCTGTCCCTGCCCCATTTCTCATGTTTGCTTGCTCCCCTTCCCAGGATACCTCTCCTGCTGCCGATTTCTTGATGACAACAACATTGTGACTAGCTCTGGAGATACCACATGGTGAGTGCTCCCTCCTGCATCCTGGTGCCATGATCTCTGCTCTTAGCACAGCAGCAAGTGCAGTCCTTGTGCTCTTCAGCCCTCCACTATCTAAGGAGGAATTCCTCCTGCATGGGGAGGCCACATGGAGCACCTTAGGAAGCCCCTTCCATTCTTCCTTCCTTGGCAGAGCAGGTGCTTCTTCCCTCAGCTGAGGCGAGGTCAAGCAGTAGGGACCATGTCAACAGTTCTCACAGTGTCATTTATACCAGGACAAAAAGAGTTTTAATTTTATGTGGAGCACCCATACCTTCTCCACTTGTCAAGTCCTGCCCTCTGTGCATGGGACACTGCAGAGGCACAGCCTTGATCCTTTGGTTCCTGGTTCTCAGGGCTCGCTGTGCTGTGACTCTGAACAGTCCTGAGTCTTTATTTACCCCACCCATCCCAATACCTGCTTTGGATGAACCTTTTGGCCAAGGAAATGTGGCATTTCCGTCAGAGATCAGGGTTACACGGGGTTTGATTGTCTGGCTGTGCTGTGGGATCCCACTGAACAAGAGCTTTGCACCTTACGAGCATGGACACAGAAGACTTTTCTCAGCTGTTTGCTATTTTTTGTTGTTTGTGTCCCTCTTACTGTCTCTCAGTATTCCCTTCAGCTGTCACACTTATATGCCAAACTTCACACCCCCCCAGCCTTAGTCTAACTCTGTTTTGGCAAAGGTACTGCCAACAACAGCTGTGAAGATATCTCCTGTTGTGTACAGCTGATTCCAGGGATGCTCTCACCCATTTTCCCGTGCAGTAACCATGGCTTCCCTCCTTTTGTTTGTGAGTGGGACACTCCTCAGCCTGGCTGTGGGTCTGCTCTGCCTGGGCTGGCTCTGAGAGCCCCTCTCCTCTCCTGTCCCCTCCTGCAGCGCGCTCTGGGACATCGAGACAGGGCAGCAGAAGACTGTGTTCATTGGTCACACTGGAGACTGCATGAGCTTGGCCGTCTCCCCTGACTTCAAACTCTTCATCTCGGGGGCTTGTGATGCTACTGCCAAACTGTGGGATGTGCGGGAGGGCTCCTGCCGCCAGACCTTCTCTGGGCACGAGTCCGACATCAACGCCATCTCCGTACGTACCCTCTGCACAGGGCTGGGGAGGAGAATGGGGGGTGGGACAGCTCCAAAAGAGCCCTGGGACAAGGTTGAAAGAAGCTGTCACAGTCAGCAGGGTAACAGGGGTCTTAGACCGTGGCCCCATATCCAGCCTGAAGCAGGGAGTGCCCAAGTTCACTGAAGTTTGGAGGAGGGTTCTCCTCAGGCAGCAAAGCATCCAAGTCTTGGACAGGCAGCACACCGTGGTCTGTGGAGCTGAGCACCCTGACACAGGGGCTGGTCCAGCTTTGCTTCAACAGCTGTTGGCAGCTGCTCTTCAGGCACACTCCAGCAGCCCTAGCACAGGATGCAAGTGAGGCAGCAGGAATACCTAACTCAGCTGAGGTCAGCTCCAGACAGAAGAAGTGGGATCACAGGGGGATCTTCTGAAGATCAAATTTTGATGGGAGGCAGCTCAGACATTTGGGAGGAAGCACCTCCCCCAGAGCTGCAGAGATGGCAGGACAAGACACGTGGCAGACTATTCCTTGTAGCTCACCAAATGCCAGCTTCCTGCAGTCTGCTGCTCAAACCACCCTCCACTAACATCAATTAGTGAAACCTTTCTCATGGCTACCTTGCCAGCCACATGGTTTTCTGCCATACCTGCTCCTGAGGAGCTCTTTATTTACTCCTCAGAGCAAGACCACAGAAAATGAGCATTTATGAGAAAGCTGGGGTATGAGGATCAGACAGAGGAAGACCTCAGGTGGGCGATAATGGGTGGACACTTGTCAAGGCCCAGCCTAACAGCTGGAATTAAAATAATCCTTCCTCAAGCACTGAGATATCTTGCAACAGATTAGGCCATTTGTTTTCTTGGAGTGGAAGGGGTTTATTAGGCCTTATGAGAAGTATCAGTCTCCCCCTTCAGCAGACTCAAATTCCACCATCCAGTGTCTGGTCCCACCAGGTTTTCCTGCCTCTGTGGCTTCCCCGTGCTTAGCAGGGGGGGTGAGGAGCTGAGGAATTCCATTGGGATCTGAGGAGAGCCTCACTCAAACACGGTGTGTGCCCTCCCCAGTTCTTCCCCAACGGCGAGGCCATCTGCACCGGCTCCGACGACGCCACGTGCCGCCTGTTCGACCTGCGGGCGGACCAGGAGCTGATCATGTACTCCCACGAGACCATCATCTGCGGCATCACCTCCATTGCGCTCTCCCGCAGCGGCCGCCTCCTCTTCGCCGGCTACGACGACTTCAACTGCAACATCTGGGACTCCCTGAAAGCAGAGCGTGTGGGTCAGTGCCTCCTCAAGGTCTCTCCTCCCCTCCCTGCCTCAGGGATAATGAGGCATTTATTTTTCCTAAACATAGGAAGACATCCTATAGTGACTGAAACCCAGCAAAGCTCCCTCGTGCTTAGGGAGCACACCAGAACTAGGCCAACAACTCTCACTGGCCTAGAAGAGATATTGGTTTTAATTGTTAAGGAAGTCAAGCCTTTAAACAATGTTGATCAAGGGGGACAAGAAGGTTCCCATTAGCTAAAACTGCTATAGAATATCCTACTTCCTCCTAGTCTGCCAGTTCCAGGTACTCACAGTGCCACTTGGTGGCCAGGCACCAAGCCAAGCGTGCACCTGGGCTTCCATCCAACATCTTTGAGTACTCTGTGATGCTCATACACAGATCACAGCACTTTTCTTTCAGATGCGGCCCTTACCTTCTGAAAAGTCATGAAACACAGCCCACCAACAGCACTGCTGTTTCTCAGCCTTACCAAGGACCCCATCCTATCTTAGTCTTACCATCACTTCAGGGTGAAAGCAGTTGTATGAAGTTCAACTGGCCAGGGTGAAAGCAGTTCTGAGGATTCAGCTGGCCAGGTGAAAGCAGTTCTAGCTGTCCAGGGTGAAAGCAGTTTCATGAGGGGTCGGCTGGCCAGGTGAAAGCATTGCATGAGGAGTGAGCTGTCCAGGGTGAAAGCAGTTTTACAAGGTTCAGCTGGCCAGGGTGAAAGCAGTTCTATGAGGTCCAGCTGGCTTTACCTTCCCAAGAACCCCTTGGGTGCTGGTTGTACACCACACACAAAAGTTCTTTGGCACATTTGCTCCTGTTCTCCGCGTACTGACTGCAAGAGGTTGTGCAGGAGCAGACAGGGCTGCACACAGCACGTGGGCACAGCTTGTGCCACGCGTCCCCTCAGCAGGGCCACCTTGTCACTTCTCACAGGGCCCCCCTTCAGTGCCTGACCTCTTCCTTCCCTCCACAGGAATCCTTTCTGGCCACGACAACAGAGTGAGCTGCCTGGGGGTGACGGCGGATGGCATGGCCGTTGCCACTGGCTCCTGGGACAGTTTCCTCAAGATCTGGAACTGAGGACGGCAGTGGGGAGGGGAGGAGCAGCGGAAGCACGGCCCACAGCCCGAGCCCATGCAACACAGCATCAGCAGCTGAGCACAACAGAAATGCCTACCTACCACCCCACTTGTCTCTAGACACAGGTCACTTGTAGGAGTCTCCCAGAGTGAAAGGAGATCAGGGAGGAGAAGCAGGGGGAGCTGGGGAGCAGGAGCAGAGGCACTGGCCCTTCTCTCCATCTCTAAACAGCCCCAGCGGTTTCCAGCCTTGTGCAGGCTTGAAGACCTGTTCTTTACGTCTCAGGACTTTGCAGTACAATTCAGACACCCTGCACCTTCCTTCAAACACCTCTGCCCACACTGGTACCCCTCCTCCTCCTCCGGACCCCTCATGCAATGCCCACCCCAAACTAAGCTCTCTCCCTGCTTTAACTCTACCTGACTTCTCTGTGCAGCTGTCCTGTATCCATGCAGACAGCCCGAGACACACTGGATTTGAGATTTCTATGGCACCACCTCAAACAAAGCTAGAGTAAATTTGGCTCATTTTCACCAGGGAACACTTAGCTCAAGTCCTATCTATGCATAAAGGGGGAAAGGCAGCCTTCAGACCTGCCAGAATAGCAGGGAATATATTTATTCTTTTCTTAGTTCAAGTCTTATCTATGCATAAATGGCAGAAAGGTAGCCCTCAAGACCTGCCAGAATATCAGGGAATATTATATTTATTCATATTTGTTGTCTGCTTCTTGCTGTTCCTTCCCTCTTTGCCTCACTCCTGCATTGTGTGGTGACCCTGTCTAACCAGTAGCCATCAGCCCATGTTTTCAAGTCTGTTTAGATCTTCATAGCCCAGGCAAATAAAGAAAGCTCACAGAAGCACTGCAGGCTGTGTTCTTTCCAGCATTGCAATGAGCTACTGCAAACAGAACTCCTTTCCTGTGACTATTGCCTGCTGGTCTCAACCAGTCAACACCTCATCCACAGCCCTTGCTTCAGCTCACAGCCCCAGGGGAGGGTGTTCCTCACATGCTGTAGGTGAGAAGAGGCTGGAGTTGGGATAGTGAGATGCAAGTGCATCCTTTCAAAGCTTGGGTATTTTAGCTCAGTTACACAACCATTTTTTTCAGCCCCTATTCCACTTGTTGGCTCAGAGCAACATCCTGGGGGGACCCAGGCTCTGCTGGGAGAGCTGGAGTTCAACAAGGTTTAGTAACTTACCAACAGAAGGTCAATATCAATGCACAATATTGTCTCACATTATTTTAGATCTCACCCTCACACAGACCCTTGCCTAACTCAGTTTCAGGCCAGTGTAGGAGCAGTACAGCTCCAGAGGTGACACTGGATACACATCAGCTTCCTGCAGGGAGCTGCAGCTTCCCAGCTCACACCGTTGTACATGGATTCAAGGCCATACCCTTCAGCATGCCCCAGGCAGGGGACAAGGCAGTATTAAGGCTAATGGAAGGCTGAACTATTTGCCCCTGAGCCCTTGTCCCAGAGAAAATATTGTGCTGAGCAAGCACAACATCAGGACATACAGTCAGCAAAGGTTGAACAAAAATTTATTTACTAGAGATAAAAACTCTATGGAAAAACCAACACAGCTGATATACAGTAAAAGAGACAAAGACTGTGCTGTACATAACACATGACAAACTGGGAAGAGGAGGGAGAAATCTTACCCCAGCAGGGATAGGTGAGAAATGTGACCACTGCTTTGGGGTTTCAGTCTATTGTAGGATTTCTTCCCTCTAGAAAATTCTCAAAACATAGGAGCAAATTATAGCAACATCCTTAAAAAAGAAATGTCTAGTTCTCCACAAAAGGGCACTGCTCGTTCTCCTTGTTCAAGTCACTCCAAGCACAGTTCCCAGATTTAAGGCTTCTGCTCAGATCCATTTCCTTCTTCTCCCCAAGGTTCTCTCCCAGTGTGTGCCTCTTGCCCTAGAGAAATAAAAAAACCCAACCACAGAGTATAAAACACAAGTTGATCAAAGGTTAGTTAATTCTCAGCAGAATATGTAGCCTATTTTCAGGCCATTCAGCTTGGACTCTCTTGTGACAACAAAGAAGAGTGACTTTTTTCGACAGCCCAGAGAGAAAGAATGAACTGAAACTGACAATTTCACGTTAAGGCCAAAGACAGACACTGAACAAGACTCAGAGGCATTTAGTGACAAGACTGACCCACAGAAAAACATTTGGGAAGTTTCTAGTCTCTACAGGTCTAGGAGGCCACAATTCTCAACTGGGACCATAACAAACACAGAAATTTAAGAATTTGGCTTTTTTTTTTAGCTCAATCTCCCTCCCTCAGCACGACCCATTAAGCTTTACCTGGCGAGGGGCAGGAGCACTGGGGGAATTATCATCTCGTAGAATGCTGAGGGGAGAGCGGCCAGTTCCTCCAGATGTTGCCATTAATTTGTTGTTGGGCTTGTGTCTCAAGGGCTTGCTCACTAGTTGACAAAAGGAAACGCACCAGCACATCACAACAAGGCTCAAAGGTCCTGGATTTTAAATGCCTCATGGCCTTTATCAAAAACTTACCCAGGGGCTTTGAGGCAAAGGGATCACAGAAAGGTTGATGATGGAAGTGAATTCTAGAAGACCTACTCCAGCAGGGTCACCTAAAGCCCATTGTCCAGGACCATGTTCAGGTGTCTCTTGAATATCTCAAGAGAGAGAGATTCTGCAACCTCTCTGAGCAACCTGTTCCACTCCCTGGTCACCCTCATGGTGAAAAAAAAAGTGTTTCTTGATATTCAGGAGTTTCCTGTGTACCATTCTGTTCCCTTGGCCTCTGGTCCCATCACTGGGCACCTCTGAAAAGAGCCTGGCTCTCCCTTCCCTCAGGTACTTGTATCTATTAACAAGATATCCCCTGAGCGTTTTCCTCTCCTGGCTGAACAGTTCTCAGCCACTTCTCTGAGGAGCAGTGCTCAGCACAGAGCTGTCTTAAACACAGTCTGTATTAAAGTCTCTTAGCACTGCTCAGCCTTAGCACAGAGATGTGCTGCCCACCCTTGCTCCACAGCTCTTCCCAGTGTAAACCTGTAAGGTCCCTCTGGACAGGCTTCCACAGTCACACACCCACCTGAGAGTGGGGAAGAGCTGTTGCATACCTCTAGATTTTGAATACCGTTTAAAACCAATTTCTCATGCCTGGACAGAAATCTGTTCGATAGCAGTTCCCAGAGGGTGTCCGGGCCGCAGAGGCTGCCGGCGGTGGGACGCAGCCGAACTGGGGGTGGGACAGGCTCTGGCGGAGAGCACGCCTGAGAAGGCGCCCCAACCAGGCGGTGCCGAGAGCCCCGATTGCTCACGGCCCATCCCGGCAGCTCTCCGGGCACACGGAGCCCCGTCACCCTCGCACCGAGCACTTACCCGAGGCGAGGCCGTGTCCAGCCGGGCGGGCGGGCCGGGCCGTGCTGGGCGACGGCGGCCTCTCCGCCCCTTGACTCGCGGGTGGGGAGCTCCGCTGGGCCGGCTCCTCGGCGGGGCCCGCCGCTGCGGGAGGCGCCGGCTCGGGGGCCGCGGTCTCGGCCCCGAAGGCCTCGCTGAGCTGCTTCACCAGGCGGTCCACGCTGTCTGCCAGGGACGGAGGGGACCGGGGTGAGCCTCAGAGTCAGGCAGACCCCAACCCGCCCGCCCACGGCCGCTTCACTCACCACTCGACACGGCTCTCATGGGCGTGCGGGAGATGCCGGGCGTGGGTGACCGTGGGTCCCGCTCCTGGCCGGTGCCCGCCGGCGCCTCGGCGGGGCTGGGCTGCGGGCTGCCCGCCGGGGAGCTCACCACCTGCGGAGAGGGCAGCCGTGGGGGCGGGGGGCCGGAGCCACGCAGGGGGAAGCGGCGGCCGAGGGGCGCCTACCTCGATGGGGGTGCGCAGGATGCCGGCGGTGGGGGAGCGGGGGTCGGTGACGTGAGCCAGGTGCTTGTTGCGGGGCGCGGCCGGGGTAGCGGGGGCGCTGCCGGAGGCGCCCATGGCGGCGGGGGCGCTGCCGGAGGCGCCCATGGCGGCGGCGGCCGCACTGCAGCCCGGCCCCGCCGAACGCGCCGTTCGAATCTCCCGCGCGCCGGGCGGGGCCGCAGCCCATTGGTCGCTGGGCAGGGGGCGGGGCTCGCTGCGCCACGCCCACCTCCCCGCCCCGCCAGCCCGTCGGCTCCGCAGTCCCCGCCCGTCACGTCCCGCCTCGCCCGGCTGTCAATCTTCGGAGATTGTCCCGCCCCCTCACCCCTCGGTACGCCGTTATTGGTGGAGGAGCCCGGCACCGCCTCCCGCCATGGCCGGAGAACGGTTGCGATTGAGCGAGCCGGCGGGTCGGCAGGGCGAGTCCGGCCTCCAGCCTCGCTGCCGATTGGTTAGGACCCGCCTGACCGCGCCGGTCTGCGATTGGGCGGGGCGGGGTTGTGGGCGGTGCCGCGGTGAGCCGCTGTCATGGCGGAGCTGAGTGAGGCGCTGCTGTCGGTGTTGCCGTCCATCCGGGTGCCCAAGGCCGGCGACCGCGTCCACAAGGACGAGTGCGCCTTCTCCTTCGACACGCCGGTAAGCGCGCCCCGCCGCCGGCCCGCCCGCTCGCCCGGGCTGCTCCCGCCGCGGCCGGCTCCCACCCCGCCGCCAGCCGGGGCGCCGCCCGCGCGTGGCCTCACGGGATTTGTGGTTCCCCGGTGGCCGCGGCGGCCGTTCCCGGGTGGCGCGCAGGGCCCTGGTGGACTACTACGCCCGGCGTGCCCCGCGGCGTGCCCCGCCTGCCCGCGGCGCGCTGGGCGCTGTAGTTCGGGGGCCGGGGCGGGCGTGGGCAGGGCGCTCACCCCGATCAGCGGGGACCCGGCCCGCCGGCAGCCCCTGGAGAGGGAGCGCCCCCGGGCCGAACCCTCCGTGCCGCGCTCGCCTGGACTTGTAGTCCAGCGGGGGGCGGGGGGTCGGGCGCGTCCCGGGCCCGCCCTCGGCGGCGGGGGGCGGGCCGGGGGTCCCGCCCTGCCCGGGTCTGAGCCATCTCCCCGGCCTTGCCGCGCGGCCTGGCCTGGCGGGCGGGGGACGAGGCCGTGCTGTGTCATTAAGATGGCAGTGGTCCCTTCTCCAGCCATCTCCACCCCGCTGGCATCCCTGCGCTTCCTGCGCTTCCCCCGCTCGGCCTAAGGGGACCTAAGGGGCGGCGAAGGCAGCGGGAGGGCGAGGAGCCCCTTGCGCCTCTTGGCGGGCGCCCGTCCGGGCTCAGCCCCATCCCGCAGAGCTGGGCTGAGATACGGGCCCTTCGGGGCAGCGGCACATGGCATCCTGGCCCTCTTCCCTCCCCGAGCTCCACAGGGATGCCTGACCCTGCTCTGCCCGCTCTGTCTCAGTCCCAGCAGCTTCTGAAAGCTTCTGACTGGTTTCCCTCCTTTCCAGCTCCTGAATTTGGGTCCGCCGCCCCTTCAGTTTGCAAAGGGTATCTGCTGAATGAGAGTGGCGTTTTCCAGCTGCTGATGGGGTGGTGGGGGCACAATCTGTGTCTGTTTCCGAGCTGCTCACAGGCTTTTGAACACAACAGCAAAAGTAAACAGTGGTCTGTTAACCTTCCTCACACTAGCTTGGCAGCATTCCCTATGGCACTAGGAGTCATGTGTTTGGACAGGGTGCCACAGTTTTGCTGGTAATGATTGTACCATGCTCTGAACTTGTAAACTGTGTGTGCTAGGGGTCTTTTACAAGGTAAACTCTTACGGAAACTCAGGCTTTCCTGATTTGGTAGCATCCTGCCATAAATGAACACACAAATAGTTTTTCAAATACATCATCATGACAGGAGTACCTGTTCTTCTGGGACAGCCAGGCTGGGGCTTGCCATCCCATTTCTTACTAGCTACTTGTGGCTGTTGTGTAGGAATGAGCTGTTGCCATGACTTAATGAATAATGACTAGCCTGCCATGCCTATCCTAGCAGCTGGAATGCCATTCCTGACCACCTCCCTTCAGTTTTGTCCGTCCTTCTTTCCAGGAGTCAGATGGCGGCTTGTATATCTGCATGAACACGTTCCTGGGCTTTGGGAAGCAGTATGTGGAAAAGCACTATCAGAAAACAGGCCAGCGGGTCTACCTGCACCTCAAAAGAACACGTAAACCGGTAAAAAATAAAAATACATGCACTCAACCTTGTTCTGAAATTGAGAGCTGGGCAGTGTCTGTGTATTCCATCAGATACAGAGTTTTCTCTCCTCAGATACAGCTGTTGTTTTTCCTGGTGAGCTGAGGGACACCAGTGCTTCAGTTCTGCTTGTGCTGAGTTGTATGGATTGCCCACGTTGCTTCTGCCTGGTTTCCTTTTGTTTTCAGAGTAGCTTGATTTCAATCCCTAAGGCTTACCACAGCATGCCTGTCCCCTTAACTCTTATTTCCTTGTTTCTTCTCAATGCCACAGAAGGAAGAAGACACCAACTCCAGTGCTGGGGACCCCCCGAGGAAGAAACCAACTCGCTTGGCCATTGGTAAGGAAGCAGCTGTGTACTGTGTGATCCCTGTGTTCAGCCAGGGGCTGCCTGGTTTGTCTCTTCTGCTTTACTCTTCTTGGCTAGTATCCCTGGCCAAATTCAGACTTCATGTTTTCCAGTGTGGCTCGTGTGAGCAGTGTCTGTAGAACAGTCATTAAGGTGGTGGTAGTGTTCTGTGTCCAAAGTTGCATCTTGTTTTCCGTGGATAAATATGTTTATTATCCTCTGCCATGACCCTGCATGCCTGGCTCAGCTTGGTGTGGGGATCACCAGACTGGGACCGTTGCTTAAAGACAGTGTCCCAGCATGGGGCTGAAGTAAGTTTGAGAAAATTTATGTCTGAGGAAAGTAAGCTTGAAGGTCCTGGCAGATAAAATACTTTTTAAACTCCTCTGATATTGAACTAGCATTATTGATACAGATGGTGAAGAAATTAATGAGAAATGCTGTGTTTTGGTTCATTAGGTCTTATAAGGCTGATACTGGAGGAAATGCATATGACCATTAAAACATAAAAAATACTTTAAATATTCAATTTTTTGGAAGAGCAAGGCTGGTGTTCCCATTACTGTCTTTCACCGACTGAGAGGGCTGTCGTGGCAATCAGTGGAGACACTGCTTATTTGGAGCAGTCTCAGCTGGTAATTTCTGAGCCATTATGGAGACACATAAAGGAAGGAACAGGAACATTTGTAGCAGTAATAGGTTCTTGGCTTGCTAGAAGCTGACCACTAGAGGGAAATCCAGAATCTGGACTGCGAATGTCTTGATTTTGGCTCACTTTTTCCCTGGTGTAGACGCCCAGTAACTCGTCTACTGCCAGAGCACAAACACCTCTATTAAGACTGGCAGCTGCTCCCTGTTTTGCTGGTGAGCTGAATAGAGCCCCAAAGATCACTCCTAGCAAAATTGAGGGTGGAGTCTCTGTTTCTTCAGATAACCAGTGCTTTAATGTATAAGTATGATTATGCTGCTTTGGGAGAGATGAGGCCTGGTCTGCATTATGAGTTATTTCTGCACCCTGAATTCTACAAAGGTCTTTCACCAAGTGTTGTCAGTGGGTTGGCAAATACCTGCCTGTGATAACAGCTTAGTGGTGTGAATGGAGCAGGAGAGAATAAAAGAAAGTATTGGCCCTGTGAGACAGTGGTCTCAAGTTGAGGAGAAGTTTTTTTTATGTTTGTTTTAGGTGAACTGTGGTGGTATAGCAAATTCTGACACGGGAGATTTTTTAAAGTACTAGAAAGATTTGTGGACAAAATGTAGCCCTTGATCTCTCTGTGCCTCACTTTCCCCTCTCAATGAAAGATCTGCAGTGCTTGCCTCCTATGCCTGCACGTTTGTGGATGGACTTTTGTGGTGTGTGGTGCTTAGGTAGCACCATGGAAAGGGAGGCAGTGTACCTCAGGGCAAGCTGGTGCCTATAGACCCTCTTCCTCATCTGGAGCCTCAGAAGGTTCACAAAACCACCTGAGGGGACCTCACCAGTCTGGTTTAGTTTGTTTAGGGTTCAGAAATTGTGTAATGCCCTGGAGGGTTGTGTATTGGTTTACTCTGTGAAGTGGTGACAGGAAATCTCTAGGCTGTGCTGGAGAGGCACAGAAGAGGATTATCTAGGTATGTTGTTGCATGATGCTGGTGACTGTTTTCTCAAATCATTGTGTTCATACATAGCAGTTTGTGCATAGTGTAAAAATTGTAGGTATCTAAGGAGGGAGTTGCAGGAGATGTCATGGGACTGGATATTTCTGACAAGAATGTTTTAAGGAAATACAGTAGTGATTATCAGAACTGTGTTGCGCACAGGATTCTTGAGGCAGAGACACTGAGCAGCAAAAGCTTTTCTTCCCTTCAGAGATTTGTTGCAGCTGCAGATGTTCAGATATTTGTTGCAGAGATTATTGCAGTCACAGCGTGCAATTTTTCCGGGAATAAATGAAATTCAGTTTAAAAACACAGGGGGTTTAGGCTGCTAATAAGCCATGTGTCTTCTGCCTGTTTCCTTTTGGGATGTAGGATGTGAATATCTGCAGAACAGAGAAGGCCAAGCTTTTCCTCTGAGTACCTATATAATCCAAAAACTGTAGGTGAGGGAATCTGCAGAAACTGCAGATGTTTTGGTGGGCATCCATGATGACTCTGTACAACTGGCAAATAACCTTTTATGCATGGATCTCCAGTTTCTGGTGCAACCTCTGGAGAGCACAGCTAGGTGGACATAGAAACCACTATCACTGTACCTTTGCTCAGACTTTTTCTGCAATTCTGGATGTTCTGGTTCCAGAGGAGCTCCTGGTTCTTCTTGCTTGAGTGCAGGACTCTAGACTGTCCTTTCTAGAAAAGGCAAGAAAGAGAGGCAGACTTCTTAAATATGCTGAGAGACCTGACCTTTGCCCTGGCTTACAAGATGATCTCTTCATGCACATCTCCATTCATTCTCTTGAGTATTCTGGTTGAGGTTGAACACCCGTGCTTTATCTTGGCTCTCTTCTGGCCAATGCCTCTCTAGAGGAGGTTTGGTTTTCTTCCTGCTTGTAGCCAGAGCCTGGAGATTGTTTTTAAGCATCTGTAAAAAGAGCTGGGAAAAACAAAATCTATTGTCACTAGGCTTGTAATTGTTCCTGTGAAGTCCACAGCACCAGCAGAAGCTCTGGGATCCAGAAGTGGGAGAAAGATTGCGGATCACTGGTTTAGATTGTTGTCTTAGTCATAATGTCTTATTTCATGTAAGCTGTGGGGAAAGAAGCTTTCCAAGCTCTTTGCTTTCACCTGTTACCACAATGATTTTTCTTCTTGTAGGTGTAGAAGGCGGATTTGATATCACAGAAGAAAAGTTTGAATATGATGAAGATGTAAAAATAGTGATTTTGCCGGACCATTTGGATATTCCGCGTGATGGGCTGGAGGGACTACCAGACATGGTCAAAGACAGGGTATGTTTGGCTGGAGGGCTGTGGTTACTGTTGATGAGGAAATGTACCATTACAGAGAAGGAAACTGCCCTGTAAAGGGGATCCTGCAGAGATGCTGTGAAGTCTCAGCTGGCAGTCACCAGGATTGCTCTGCACTTACACAGTGCTGTATATACATAATGTATATATATGTATATTACAGAGTTCTGCCTTGTTGTGACTGAGGCTCCCAAAAGTCCCAGCCAACTTCCCTAAATGTGGAGTGCTGTGGCACTGGAAGCTTCTTGTGCCCTTACCCTGGTAGGCCAGCCCTTCATGTTTTCTCCTGCTGTCCTGGTTGCAGATTGCCAGTGCGATCGAGGCCATCCTGACAGCAGACTCAGCCTCACGGAAGCAGGAGGTGCAGGCCTGGGATGGGGAGGTTCGCCGCGTTTCCAAGCACGCTTTTTCCCTGCACCAGCTTCAGAACGACGTCCGCATCCCACCGTGGTGAGCATTGTACTGCAACTTGCTGTGTCACTCTGTCCCAGGCCCTTCTCCTGTGCTGGGCTGCAGCAGCAGATGAGGCTTCTTGTGGAAGTCTCCAGGTGTGCTTTGTTGTTGGGGTCTCTAGCTGGTCAGAGTGACCCTGAGAAAAGTTAGAAAATCTCTTTTCCCAGCCCAGTGCTTGAAGAAGGAGTCAGGGCTCTTCATTTCTCGGTCTCAAGGTTGTTTATTGTATCTTAGCTATAAAATTCTTTCTCTTGACCTGCCAAGGTCTGCTCAGCAAGACAGTCCGAGGCATTCTGCCTGCCCCTGGAGCGGTGTTATGTCTTTATACTAAAAACTACATATACAATGTTTACAATTACTTTCCAATACCTATCACCTATGTTAGACAGTGAGCTTCTACTCTAAACCAGTCTGAACATCACAGCAGAAGATGGAGGCCAAGAAGAAGAAGGAGAAAGACAGGACATACCCAGATTCCTCCGTCTTGCCCCCTGAATCTCCATTCTAAAAAACCCCAAAATCTACTTTTTCACCTCGTGATAAATTCACTGTCATTCTACCTAATTTGTTGTGGCTTGCAGATCTTCATCTAAGGTTGCTAAGTTGCTCCACGGGTCATAATCAAAACCACAGGCATTTTGGGCTCTGTGCCAGGGTCTCTGGACAGCCAGAGGGATGTCCTGAGTCCTGACTCCTTGTCACAGTAGATTCTGAGGAGATGGCACACTAGGGTATGTCAGGATTCTCAGTGTTCTGTAGTAGAAGAGGAATGAGATCACTTACGGATATTGCAGGGGGCAGCAATGGTGAGGGCTTGGGAGGTAGAACCCAGATGTTTTCCCTCTGATCTCTTTTTCTGTGCTCCTTGTCAATAGTGGCTGGAAGTGCAGCAAGTGTGACATGAAGGAGAACCTGTGGCTGAACATGACCGACGGAGCCATCCTCTGCGGTCGGCGCTACTTCGACGGCAGCGGCGGCAACAACCACGCGGTCGAGCACTACCGAGAAACCGGCTACCCGCTGGCTGTGAAACTGGGAACAATCACTCCTGATGGGGCTGGTGAGAACGGGGCTCCTCCCAGGCTTAGGGAGGCCAGGCACCTCTCAGGCTGACGCAGATCTCCTGCAGGTATCAGGGTGGTGTTGGCCATCTTGTGACCTGCAGCGCGCAGTGTCATCCCACTGTGAACTTTGCCTCTCTGACCTGCTGCTTGTGTGAGGCAAAGAACGAGCTGATAAAAAGGCCTTGCCTTCCTCTGCCCCTCCCTTGTAATTGGGAGCTTTTATAATAGTTATCCAGGTTGCCATTTGATTTTCTGTGTTGGGGTGTTCATCAAAGAATTGTGTGTTCAAATCCTGAGCGGAGAGTATATGGCACAGTAACCCACTTTCATTACTCCTGGCATAAGTGTACCTCTGTACCCTGATCAGTGACAAAGTTGTCTTGTCATGTGTTTAGGAGGATTTAGAACACCATTCTGTCTGTTGATGTTATTCTGCTGAGAAAGGGCAGAAAGTCCAATGGCTCAGTTTGTCAAAACTCCCAGTTCTGAGCACTTTCTTTATCCAGCTGTGAATTTGAGATCACAGGCCATTATAAGTTCCTTTTTTTTTCTGTTTTCCTGCATAGATGTCTACTCCTATGATGAGGATGACATGGTGTTGGATCCCAACCTGGCAGAACACCTGGCACACTTCGGGATTGACATGCTCAAGATGCAGAAGGTGAGGAGGAAGTGGTATCCTCCATAGGCCCAGAGGGAGAGAGAATCAGCTCTGAGGTGTCTTTGCTAGATCCCAACTTTCTGTGTCTATGCAGAACCATTCCTGGTCAAGAAACGCTGGGGTTTTTTGTCACACAGAGTTGTCTCATCTGCCTCTCTTCTTTGATTGTCCATTTTGCTTTTCTTTCATGTCCCTCAGGATTATTTCCCTGGGGTTATGTGTCAGTGTGGGCAGGGAGGCTCTCAGGTGCTGAGCTTTTTTTGTTAGTGTGTGGTTTCCATGCCTCTTTCTAGGGAATGGTTCAGATTTCTCCCATATTGCTTTTCCTTCCTCTTTCTGTCTCAGGTGTTCATATATATGGAAACAACTCTTGTTTCTTCCTCCTCTACTTACAGAATAAACCAGAATGGATTGACTCTATTTCTCTACATCATTGCCCTTTTCACACCTCTGATATTGCCTTGAGCCTTCTTTGAGGATTTTCCTGTTCTTTCCCTCTGCAGACAGACAAGACGATGACAGAACTGGAAATAGACATGAACCAGCGCATTGGCGAGTGGGAGCTCATCCAGGAGTCTGGTGTTCAGCTCAAGCCCCTCTATGGGCCTGGCTACACTGGTATCCGTAACCTGGGCAACAGTTGCTACCTCAATTCTGTGATGCAGGTGCTGTTCAGTATCCCAGACTTCCAGAGAAAGTAAGTGAGCTTAATCACTCCTTTCCACTAGGCTGGGATCAGTACAAAGGTCCCCTTGGGCTGGGTGCTTCTGTGGCAGTAATCATGCTCAGAGCTGCATCTTTACCAGAGGAAGCTGCTTATCCCTTAGATTGCTGTGTTTTGCTCTGCAGGTATGTGGACAAGCTGGAGAAGATATTCCAAAGTGCACCTTCGGACCCCACACAGGACTTCAGCACACAAGTGTACGTAGAATTTTGATGAGAGAAGGAAGGCTGAGACTGCCTGGATGCATCCCCTCTGTGCTCCTTTGCTCCAGGGTTCTCCCTCCAGCCTCACCTCTCTTTCCTTGCCTGTCACCAGAGACACTGATCCTCAATAATCAATGAGGATCTAAGCCAAGGAAGTTCAGCTGAATGCCCTAGATGGAGAGGACAGAGTGCACCCTGTGTTCATGAGAGGCTCTGAAATGTATTATGTGTGTTGTGCCTGTTAAACTGAGGGGATTTCTGGGAGGCAGCTTCTGTCTGCATAACAGTTAAAAGGGGCTTGCTTTCTTCAATGGAGGGAGATTGTAAAGGGGGAGACATAGGTTTAGGCAGCTGTATTCTCACTAGATAACTTATGTGTGCCTAAATAGGCTTCCCTCAAGAGGTACTGTGCAGGAGAGTATGCAGAAGGAGGAAAACAAGATTTGGGAGGGGGTTGCATTTCAAGTACGTCTAGTCTGTGCTGCAGCTGCTGTCAAACAAGCATGTGGAAGTTTGGGGTGGAGGAATGGAAGGTGGCATTTGTGGACAAGGAGTTCAGTGGTACAGGAGGATTCTAAATTTGGGCAGCCTGGAGTCAGGTGTTCACCGAGAGGGGATTAAGGTGAGACAGCCAGAAAGGTGATTGCTTGGGCAAAGGGAGGAATTGGTAACATTTGGTTCCAGACAAATGGCAATATGGCAATAGTGATGGGAAGGACTGGAGTGAAATGGAATATCAGGAGGTTCTGGGCATAGGAGTAAATCACTGAACACACACTGTTGTCCATTAAGTGCCTGATGCAGTCAATCTTTCCTCTGGGAAAACGTGACCAGTCTGCTCA
This sequence comes from Melozone crissalis, assembly GCF_028551555.1. Lineage (NCBI taxonomy): Eukaryota > Metazoa > Chordata > Aves > Passeriformes > Passerellidae > Melozone > Melozone crissalis. The sequence continues at coordinate 12,969,967 of NW_026535786.1, read as the reverse complement.
GAGCAGTGCTATTTCTGGCTCAGACAATTTCTCTGTGCCCTGCTGTCTCCTGCACGGTCAGACACTGCTCCGTTCCCCCGTCAGGCTGCAGCTCAGCTTGGCTCTTGCACAGCTGCTCTGTGGCTCAGCACCAGCTGTTCCTTCTTGTTCTGCTCAGTGTGCAAGCAGTGGTGGAGATTGGCACCCTAAAGCCCTGATAACTTTGAAGTCAGTGATGTCTCCAGGGGCCAGAGAGAGCAGACCACGATAAGATAATCTCACCTGGTGCAGCAGAGAGAGCATTTATCTGTGAGACTGACATCCCATGGCAGTGTTAAAGTTGGATGGGTTGATGTGGCTCCTGGAGCATGTGAGATTGAAGAAACATTGATACTGACAGGACTTTGTCCTTCCAGAGCCAAACTGGGCCATGGACTGCTTTCTGGGGAGTATTCAAGGCCAGCTTCTGCAGATGGGGAGCAGCAGCCTGATCAGAAGGTGAGGCTTGGACATGGCATCCTCTTGATGTGTGTGTTGCATGAGGTATTGTGTATGCCACGTCTTCTTTCTGAAAACATGTGCTGGAGCTTCTTGCAAGGCCTGTCACCTGAAGAAAAGCATGGCTAAGAGTAGAGTGCTACATGCCAGGACACATGCTTGGCAAATTATGACCACCTTCCTCTTCCACATTGTTCTTTGCAGGGTGTGCAAAATGGCATTGCTCCACGCATGTTCAAATCCCTCATTGGAAAGGGGCACCCAGAATTTTCCACTAACCGACAGCAGGATGCCCAGGAATTCTTTCTGCACTTCATCAACATGGTGGAGGTAATGGTTGAGTCTGTCTGGCAAATCATGGAAAAGTCCAGCTTGATTTTCTTCCCATAGCAAGAGGTGAGAAGCTGGCAGTCAAAGCAGAGAGAGGGAGAGAACTCAGGGAAATGGGCTGTCTAGCACCTGCCAGGGTGAGAAGGAGAGGTGCTTGGCCATGTTTTCAGGGCTGATTCCATGGAGAAATCCTTTTTGGGAGTGGCACAGCTGGAGGTGTAAAGTTCCTTCTCTAGGAGCAGGAATGCCATGGCTTCCTGGAGCACAGAAGCTGGCTTTAAGTTTCCTCTTTGCTGTCTTTTCCAGGGTACTGGGTACAGAAGTGACTACTCTTCAGCCATGTGCTGTGTGACATGACTGGTACTGCAGATAATTTTCTGTGCCACTCTGCTATTACATCTGTCCTTCTGATTTCTCCTTCTCCAGAGGAACTGCCGCAGCTCGGAGAACCCTAACGAGGTCTTCCGTTTTCTGGTGGAGGAGAAGCTGAAGTGCCTGGCCACAGAAAAGGTGAAATATACCCAGCGTGTGGACTACATTATGCAGCTGCCTGTGCCCATGGATGCTGCACTCAACAAAGGTCAGTAATGTGCCAACACCACAACAGTAGCAAGCTCTGGGTTTGTGTATTGTACTATTCTTAGAGAACTCCTTAAATGAAAGAGGGACTTCTTTGCCACTTCTGAGGCCAGGTCCTTCTCCTGCTTTTGTGGGATCAGGCTGATATCTTCAGAGGTGGTGTGACACAGTGATGTCCCTCTAGAGCCTCTCCCTCGGCTACCACAAGCTGGGCTGTGATTTAGCAGCACAACAGGAGTGACTGCAGTAGCAGAACTGTGCTCTGGAAGCTGTGCTCCGTTCTCCATGGCCTGTATCTATGGCCTGCTCTGCCCCTGGCTGTAGCTTACACCAGTCACTTTGTAGGTACCTAGAAGTGGTCTTTGACTCCCCTGCTTTATTCTCTAGATGAACTGCTGGAGTATGAGGAGAAGAAGAGGCAGGCAGAGGAGGAGAAGCAGCCGCTGCCTGAGCTGGTGCGAGCCAAGGTGCCTTTCAGCTCCTGCCTAGAGGCCTATGGAGCTCCAGAGCAGGTGGATGATTTCTGGAGCACAGCCTTGCAGGCCAAGTCTGTGGCTCTCAAGTAAGTGTGTCCTAGCTAAGCTGTGATGAGCTGGCCATAGCTAGCTGCATCTCTGGGGACCTCTTGTAGTGGCCTGGGGGAAGAACATTATTGAAGCTTTGTAGTCCTCCACACCCTGGGTCCATAGAACACTGAAGCAGAGAGGGGATCAGTCCATCAGTGCTGGATGTTACCTTCAGTAGGCAGAACAGCACTGCTAGTGAAGTCCTAGCCATCAGATTTCAGTTGCTGAGAGGCTATGAAAACACAGTGATATTTCAGAAAATAGTATCTTTTACTGTAAATTTAAAATTTAGCTTTGAAATCTGTACTGACTGTATGATGACGCTGATCTTGCACTATCTCTAAAATTTCTTCAAGTTTTTAACTGTGAAGATTTGAGCAGAACACTGAGTGTAACAGATGCACGAGTTCTTCAAAAGAATGCTAGTTTAAATGCTAGTAGCAAGGTTTTAAAAACAGCTTTAATTTTTCTCACTGCTTGTAGCACATGCAACAGTGCAAAATTGAAGTGACAAGACTACAAATGTAAGCAGCTTTCTGCTGTGATGCTGAGTGTTCTTTTGCAATGAAAGTCATCAAGAGTTGGAAGTGCTTTTCTATACTCCATTATTAATGGGGTAATTAATTAATTTAATTATTAAACAAATACTCCATTATTAAACAATAGCTACTATAAACAAACATCACACTGAAAAGTAACATTTTGTTTTAATTTTTTCTGAGTTGTATTGAAACACTTTACTGTCACTTAATTTAGTTCTACAGTACGTTGCAGTTATCACCTGGTAATGAGTATCTGTCTTACTTACAGGTGCTTTTTCCTTCACAAATGTTCCCCTCTGTTTCATAGCTTCCAAACAGTTTCTCTCTCAAATTGTCTAACTAAATAATATTTAATCAAATTCAGTTAACTTATTAAAATTCACTGCTTCTGTTTCATATCCAAAAAAGTGCTCTTGACAGTTCCTGCAGGTGTATCTGTTGGTCTAATAAAAGCTGTTATTTCCACTACATTCCTTAAGGGTTAGACTTGAATTAAACAAAATCTGACCAGGCTTGTAAAATACAAGATTGGAAGGTAGAGAATAGGTACTATTTTTTCTCATCTCCAAGATTTGCATTCCATCTCATCTTGTTAGGACTTCTGCCTTAGAAATGGTTCTGTATTTGAGGAGCTTTAAGCTCAGCACAGACAAGCTGCACAGACAGGAATATCCCCCAACTTGCTCAGGACATGTCTCTGCCCTACTCACTGATTTCTTGGATCAGCTAGATGCCCTCAGTCTCTGCTGACAAGGTGTTTAAAAATGTTCCGTGTCTCTTCCAGAACGACGCGGTTCGCCTCTTTCCCAGATTATCTGGTCATCCAGATCAAGAAGTTCACTTTCGGTCTGGACTGGGTGCCCAAAAAGCTCGGTAAGGAGGATGAGAAGTACAGAGCATATAGGTACTGAGAGTCACATATGGATATTGTGGTCATTACTGCTAGGAGGAAAGTCACAATCCCAAAAGTTGCTGCAAGCATCCCCAGGGACTTACCCTTCCAGATCTCCCAGCCAAGTCCTTTGTTTCTGCCTCTGCATGGAGGCTGAGCAAGACCATATCTTGCAGATGTTTCCATTGAAATGCCAGAGGAGCTGGATATCTCTGCACTGCAGGGAACGGGGCTGCAGGAAGGAGAAGAGGAAATGCCAGACATCGCACCCCCACTGGTGACACCAGATGAGCCCAAAGGTAGCCTGGGGTTCTATGGCAACGAGGACGACGACTCCTTCTGCTCCCCTCACTTCTCCTCTCCGACATGTTAGTGATTCTCCTCCTCTCTTCCTGATGCCTGACTCATTTCCTTGCTCTCCTTGCCTTGTGTCCCATGCTAGCAGTTTCCCACTTGCTCAGACTTTCCCTGTCCTTTTGTCAGCGATTGCCAGCTGCCTCCCTTGCATGCCTGTTATGCAAGGGTGTTATGCAAGGGGGTTTGTTGATTCCTGTTCTGTGCAAGATGGGGTGGCGTGTCCACTGCATTTAGAGGAGGCAGAGCTGGGATTTATACAGGATTTAATTGGTAGGGGTATTTAATTTTCACAAACCACAGCAGGAGGTCGGGTTCAGATCCTGCGGAAGAGCCAGTGCTCCTGAGTTCCTGGGTTGAATAATTTTGTTTTTTGCCTGTGTGTGAGACTGAAGAAGAAAGATGGCTGAGAAAAGCCAAGAGATGGAACTTGGTGTGAAATAAAGCTAGGAGGTGGTGGCTTTGGAGGCTGTGTGACACGAGATGAAATGGAGCCAGCAGGGATGGGTGGGAGTGGGTGGCTCTAACGTGTGTCTCCCCACAGCACCCATGCTGGACGAGTCGGTGATTATCCAGCTAGTGGAAATGGGCTTTCCCATGGATGCCTGCCGCAAAGCCGTGTATTACACAGGGAACAGTGGGGTTGAGGCGGCCATGAACTGGGTCATGTCACACATGGACGATCCAGGTACGAGGCCATGGCCATGCTGAAGCTTACTGCCTCTGGGCTGTTCTTGTGTCCTACTACCACAGTGGAAAACTGAAGTAGTTTGGACTTGGGCTGTCCCCTCTTGGAGAGATCCGATTACTCTGAGCTGTGTTGTGTTTTCTGCTGCAGACTTTGCTAACCCGTTAGTTCTCCCTGGATCCAGTGGGCCGGGGTCAACTATTGCCTGCCCAGACCCTCCTTCAGAAGACAGTGTGGCCACCATTGTCTCCATGGGCTTCTCCCGGGACCAGGCGATGAAAGCGCTTAGAGCCACGGTGAGAGGCACGGGCGACATCAGAGCGCAAGGATTTTCCCAGGAACAGGAATTCCCAAGTTCACTGTCTTCTTTTTCCTTCCAGAACAACAGTCTGGAGCGTGCTGTGGATTGGATCTTCAGTCACATTGATGACCTCGATGCAGAAGCTGCTATGGATATCTCAGAGGGGCGCTCGGCAGCCGAGTCCATCTCTGAATCCGTCCCCGTGGGTCCCAAAGTTCGCGATGGGCCTGGAAGTGAGTTCCAAGCCAGAGGAATGGGGATTTTGGGGTGCAAACTCAACATTTTTTGTCGTTCCTGATCCATGCAGTGCTGCAGGTTTTAGCAGCAGCAGCTATTGCAGAGCTGGTCTGGTTGTAGAGGTGGAAGCAGGGAGGAAGAGGGAAGGAATGGCAAAGTATTCTTGACCCTTCAGGCTGGATGAGGATTACATGGAAGCCAATAAGAGAGAGGCTGGGGAAGTGCCATCAAGTGAAAGACAGGAGGGGCTGTGCTGCTTTTATCCAGTGGTGCTAGGAGGCTTTTTTTGCCCTTTTGGTTCCCACTGCAAAAAGCAGGATTTGTGCCAGTGCTGCTGGATGCTGTAGGGAGGTGAAATCCCTGCCTTACCCATCCAGCACCCATGGCCCAAATAAAAAGTTGGGAGAAGGCTAAATGGAAGTTAGCATCTCCTATTTCCCTGTGTGCTTGGCCTTAAGAGCACTCACAGTCACACATGATGGGGATCAAGTTCTAAATTATTACCCAGCAAAGCTTCCTTCAGGGATCCTTCTCTAGAAGGGGCCTGGCACAGGGTGTTAGGGAGTAAGACATCTTTCCTCTTTCCCTGACAATCCTCTCTTCCCTCCTTCTTTCAAGAATATCAGCTGTTTGCCTTCATCAGCCACATGGGCACTTCAACTATGTGCGGACATTATGTTTGTCACATCAAGAAAGATGGCAGGTAAGCTTTTCCACAGTGTAAGGGAACTGAGGGTCTGGTTTAAATCCCCATCCTGCCCCATTTCCTTGGAGGTCTTGGGGGGTTGGGGCTGAGACCAGGTGAGCGCAATCAAGTTGTGTCTTAGCCATGGAATGGCATTCCTGAGCTCCTCTTGTGCCTGTTGCAGGTGGGTGATCTACAACGACCAGAAAGTCTGTGCTTCTGAGAAGCCCCCCAAGGACCTGGGCTACATCTACTTCTACCAGCGGATTCCCAGCTAGAACATCCTCTTGCTGTGTGTGGTGGGGGGAGAGCGGGCTGAAGGTGTGGGGGGGAAAAGGGGTGGGGGCAGTGAGGGTGGGAGCAGGGTCCTCCTCGTCCCTGCTCCTTTCCCCAGTCCCTTCACAGCCTCTCTGTGGAGACACGGGAAGACAAGAGTTCACTGACTAATCGGCTGGGGGCTGGAGCCCCTGTGGACATGAGTGAAGGGAGTTTGGGGGGTTGGGAATATCTGTTTCTATAGGAAATGTCCTCACTGTCCTCACCCCCGTGACACACAGCCCTAGTGCTTCGCTGCTTGGTGGGATGATGCCACCTCCTTGCTGTCCGGAAGGAGAGGAGGAGGCTTGTGTGTACGTGTGGCTTGTGACTGGGGGGGGGTTCCTCCAGCCCGCCCTGTCGGGCGGGGGCGTGGGGCGGGCAGCAAGGCGGGCCACGAGCAGCGCTTCCCCTTGTGTGCCCTTGCCATGCCAAAATACACGAGGGACAAAATAAAAGTCGAAATACCGCCCTGGCTCCGCTCTGACCCCGCGGGCCGCGGGAGCGCGGGTGGGGCAGGGGGCGGGGCTGCGCCGCGGGGCGTGGTCTGGGGCGGGGCACGCGGGGGGCAGGGCCTCGGCCGCTGCCGGCCTATAAAGGGGCGCCGGTCGCCGCTCGCGCTGCCGCCGCTGACCTTCGCGTCTCCTCCGGTGCCGGCCCCGCTCCCGCTCGTTCCCGCCATGGCGCACAGGAAGTTCTTCGTGGGGGGCAACTGGAAGATGAACGGCGACAAGAAGAGCCTGGGCGAGCTCATCCACACGCTGAACAGCGCCAAGCTCTCCGCCGACACCGGTGAGGGCGCGGCCCGCACGTAGCGCACGTCCCACACGGCCCTGCGGAGCCGGGGACCGGGCCCGGGCCCGCGCGGGGGAGCGGCAAATGTCAGAGGGCGGCGGGGGCCTAAATATAACCCCGCGGCAGCGGCGCTAAATATCCCCGCGAAACCGGATCCGGGTTCCCGCAGGCCCGGCCGCCACGTGCGGCCGAGCCCCGGGGCGCCCCCGGCCGATCCCCGCAGACCCCGCGGGCCCGGGACCCCGCGCCTCCCTCGGCCTGGCCCCGCACCTGGGAGCGGGGCTCTCGCAGCGCCGCGCTGCAGCCGGGCTGCGCTGCCCCCGCCCTGCCGCCGTGCCCGGTTAGAACCCAGGCACAACCCGGCTCTTCCCGGTTCGGCCAGGCCCGGGCTGCAGGGTGTGATTCTCGCCCGATTTTTTATGTGGGCACTTTCCAAGGGACCCCAGTGACCTGGCCGTCGGCCCGGTATCGCGTGTCCAGCCCCTGGAAAGGGCTTTCCTCCTGCTGCTGAGTTATCGGATAGCAGGGATTGTCCTGTGGCAGAGGGGCCCCCAAATGTCAGTGAGGGGGGCGGGTTGTGCCTTCCCAGGAGAGAGGGATGACCTCTTGGGGCCGGGATCAGTGGCCGGGTACAGTTTCTTCCCTTCTCCTGGCACAAGGGTAACAGGGTGCTTTGCCTTGCAGAGGTGGTTTGTGGAGCCCCCTCCATCTACCTAGACTTTGCCCGTCAGAAGCTCGATGCAAAGATTGGTGTGGCAGCACAGAACTGTTACAAGGTACCAAAGGGAGCTTTCACAGGAGAGATCAGGTGAGCCACGGAGTCAAGTCAGGGTGCCTCTGGGATGTGAATTTCCTCCAGTGAGTCATCTCCTTTCTCCCCAGCCCGGCAATGATCAAGGATATTGGAGCTGCATGGGTGATCCTAGGCCACTCAGAGCGAAGGCATGTTTTTGGAGAGTCTGATGAGGTGAGTGCCCTCATAGAATGGAGACATGGTCCAGCTTAGATGGGTCTGCAAAGACGGGCAAAGTGAGCAGTTAAAACAGACCTCCAACCTGTTTTATTGGGTGCCTTGTTTCTTTTCCATTCCCAGTTGATTGGGCAGAAGGTGGCTCATGCTCTGGCTGAGGGCCTTGGAGTCATTGCCTGTATTGGAGAGAAGCTGGATGAGAGAGAAGCTGGCATAACAGAGAAGGTGGTTTTTGAACAGACCAAGGCTATTGCTGGTAAGAGGAAAAATAAATGGTTGGTTTGGGGTTTTTTTAGCCACTTTCCAGCCCTGTGTTTTCCAGTATGGGGGTATTGTGCTCACCTCTACCTTCTCCCTCTTCCCTAGATAATGTGAAGGACTGGGGTAAAGTGGTGCTTGCCTATGAGCCAGTCTGGGCTATTGGAACTGGTAAAACTGCAACTCCCCAACAGGTATGAGTGGAGAGGTGGCTGATTAAATGAGCAACTGACCCTTCCCCTCAGGAAACCTTCCTGAAGATTCTTAGTGAGAATCTCCTGGAGATTCTTAGTGACTTAGAGAATATCTGCTCCCTTGTCTTTGGAAGGGAACTGTGTGCAGCATGGCTCAGGCCTCAGTGTGATTCCTGCGTTGTATTGCAGGCTCAGGAAGTTCATGAGAAGCTGCGGGGGTGGCTGAAAAGCCACGTGTCTGATGCTGTTGCTCAGTCAACTAGGATTATCTATGGAGGTGAGTGAGTCTGGAGGACTTTCCAGGGCAGGAAGTGCTTAGTTTCTCTACCTGTTGCTGAAGTTGTACATCATTCTCTCCCTGGCGAGGAAACTCTTGACTTTGAGAGCATAAAGAATCACCTTCTAGCTTGTTTGGGTAGCTTGCTTGGATAAATGGGAGACAGGCTTGCTGTCTGCAAGAGGTGGCTGGTACCTTGCCAGTCCTGCCTTTGCCCTGGCTCCATTTTCCTAGAGCTGGCACCTCTGACCTTAAACCACTGCTCCCTCCTTAGGCTCTGTCACTGGCAGCAACTGTAAGGAGCTGGCCTCTCAGCACGATGTGGATGGCTTCCTTGTTGGCGGAGCTTCTCTCAAGCCAGAGTTCGTGGATATTATCAATGCCAAACACTGAAGCACCCCATGAGGAGCTGTCCCTTGTGGTTAAGGAATGGAAGCAAGAAGGGACCTTTTGTTGCACACGTCTCAGTACGGAGGCCTCCCCGAGGCTTTCCCCCTCCACAGTCATTGTTGTAGATGTTCTGCTAACCACCCCCACCACGTCAGAGTCCTGTTAGCAGGAGCTGTCTCAGCAGAGTCTTGGCAGTCTCCTGGCTGAGCTGAACCCTCAGTTTCCCCCTGACCTGTTCAGAGCCCACAGCCCACCTGGCCAGTATCTCTCCCTTTCCCTGCAGCCCTGCAGGGAGAGGGGGCCGCTGGTGCTGCGGGGAGGAAAAGGAACCAGAGTCTTGCATCCCTCAGCTCCATCAGCAAGGAACCTGTCAGCTTAGATCCTTGTGAGATGTCTTACCTCACCTGTGTCCCGTACTGAACAATAAATGGAAAACAGAAAAAGCAAAGGTGTGTCCTGGATCTTGTTTGGAAGCATCTTGGGGACAAGCAGCCTAGAGAACTTACTGCTTGTGGAGGTGGCTGGTTGTAGAGAGGGTTTTGTGGGCTTTTGTCTGAGACCCCACTGTTGCCCCCATAGGCACTGCACAGGTTCTACCTGCATCTTGCTTCTGTCATATACCAGCTCTTCTTTGGGCCTGTGGTGATTCTGATATATCTGTGTCTATTCCAGTGGCTGCTGGAGCACCTGGCTGCTCCACCAGTGAGCCACTCTTCCCTGGCAGGCTCAGTAATGTGCTCACCCCTGCTCTTTGCCTGTACTGGAAATTGACTTTGCTCATTACATGTAGAGTGGAGCAGCTCAGTCTCTGCAGGGAAGGATTTTGCTTAGGCCCTGTGTTGGGGCAGTGCTTGCTGCCTGCTTTCAGCCATGTGCTGGTGGGTGAGGAAACAAGACTTGATGTCACTTCCCAGATGCTGGGGTTTTTTTTTGGTAGTACTGAGGATGATGAAAAAGCAGTGCCTCACAAGGAGGAGCTTGTTTGTGAGGCGGTGCATCCTTGGGAGCCTATGGGCAGTGTTCCAGCTGCTAGTGCCAGCATCACCTGAGGGATAAGGGGCTGGAGCTGAGGAGCCAGGAGGAAAAAGCCTGATGCTGTGGGGACTCGTGCCCTACTGCTGCTGGGAGAGCTTCCTGCTGCCCAGCTGCATGGGAGGGATCGCCTTCCCAGGATATCAGGTGCTCTGAGAAGGAAGAGCCTGACAGCAGCAAGGAGGTGGCAGCTCCCTGCTCTGTATTTGTGTGGAGTGATGGAGAAAGGAGGAGGATAATTCAAAGGCAAAAAAAAATCTGAAAACTGTTTTCTACAATCAGAGCACATGTTTGTGAGGCTGGTGGGCCGTGGCTGTAGTCTGGGGCTCTTGGGTCACCCAGACCAGAGCAGCAGTGATGCAGCAGGGACACACGGTGCTCCTAAGGTTGCAGGGACTGGGTACAATCACTCAGGGCTGGGCCAGCGGCTGCAGCTCTGCTGTCAGCTCCTGTCTGCCCTGCCCACAGCACAACAGCCCAGGAGAGTGACCTATATAGAAGAAAACAGATGGGAGCTGGCCATTGATCTTGCTGCTTTGAGAGAATGCAGGGGCATGAAAACATTCATTTAATGAGGAATAAACTCATGGAAAATAATTTCTATATCAGCAGGAGTGCCAGATCTTGTTTCTCTTCTTTTTGTCTGCTTCCTGGCAGGACTGCAGCTTTCTGGAGTGGAAATACTGCCAGATCCTCACAGCAAATTGTAGTGGTTGGCTGTTAAACAGGTTGCTGTTGGAGAAAAATGCACTGTGCCAGATGTGACAGCCTGAGAGAGGCTGCGATGGCTCCGCATCCTCAGCCCCAAACAATAGCCAGGCTGAGCTTGTATTCCCAGAAGGCACCACACACACATGTTGGACTCAATGGTCCTTGTGGGTATCCCTTTAAACTCAGAATATTCTGTGATTTTGAATATATTGCACTTAAACATGGCCCTGGCTGGCCACACACATCCACCCACACAGAGCCCTCCCACTCAGCAGAGGCAGCCTCACCCCACTCTCTGCTCCAGCTGAGCAGGACAGAGGTGCACAGTGAGCCTCTGTGTATTACAGCAGTATTTACACACGTGTACAGGGTGTCTCCGTCCAGCAGCTGGGCTCAGGCAGTGCCCAGGGGCTGCCCCTCAATCCCGGCCTCTCCAGCCCCCAGCAGCAGCTCCCTGTGGTGCTCTGACCACGAGTTCCTCACGCAGGGCAAAGTGCAAAAGGAGTTTAATGAGGAGACCCGACAGGCTACGCCGATCAGGTGCAGGACATGGACAAATCATCACAAACCATTGACACATGACTGGCCCTTTCTGTTCCTGTATGCGATACTTGTTTCTCTGTGTGCCCTAGATCACCCCTGGCTCCTGCCCTAACCACTCCCTGATGAGTCCTGTGCAATCCCCAAATGCTCTTCCCCTGCATCTCGTCCTGTGTCCCACACCCCTGCAGACAGCTGCACCCCTAATCCTAAAGGTGCTCCGGGGCTGAGGCTCCTGGGATGGGGCTGGACAGGGTGTTCCTTTCTCTGAGTCCTTCATTTGGGTTCCCACCCGCCGCTGTGCTCCTGTGCCCCTCGAAATGGGCCTTTATTGGGCTGATGCTCCTGGGACGGGCCTGAAAGCAGCCTGGTGGGTGCTGCTGGGGCTCCCTCTCCTGCCATCCTCACCCTGTGCTCCTCTGAGGGTGTGCCAGCTTTAAGCACATACTCTCCCTAATTATCAATATAATTAGGTTTGGGATATATATAATCTAAATAAAATTTCTCTAGTTTAAAGCTTTGTGTTTCCTTCTGTAATTAGGACTGTTTAGAGCAGGAAGCAAAGGCAGGAAAGAAAGTGTTCATATGTAGATTACTTCTTTACTCTGAGGGTGATGAGGTACTGAAACAGGTTCCCTGGAGAAGTTGTGGCTGCTCCATCCTTGGACCTGTTCAAGGCCAGGTTGGATGGAGCCCTCGGCAACCTGGTCTGGTGGGTGGCATCCCTGCCGGTGGCAGGGGTATTGAGTTGAGCACATTTTTGAGGTTCCTTCCGATCCAAACCAACCTGTGGTTGTGTGATAATGAACAGGGGGTGAGCTCAGATTGACATTCAGATGTGTAGCACAGGAGAAGGGCTCGGCACCAGGGAGCCTGGCAGGACAAGGCAGGGGGCAGCTCGCCGCGCAGCCCTGAGCACAGGCTGATGGTTGTGTGAGCAGCTCTGCCTGGACCAGCTTAGCCAGCACTAACCTTATCCAGGTACTGCAAAGGAGCAAAGGGCAATGAAGGGAAAGGGAGCAGAGCCTTGGACTTTGGATTAACTGCAAACCACTGCTGACCATCAGCTCTGAGTAGCATTCCTGGCTGGTAAACACCCAGTGCTGTTGGCATCGGCTGGGCACGGGAAACCTCAACCCTTCCCAGCTCCACAGCCTGGAGGATGGACATGGAGCAGTGCACCCCAAAACTCCCTTCCCGGCATCCACATGCTCATATTCGGGGAGGCTTCATGCAGAGCCCAAGGCTAATTCTGCTCAACATGTTAATTAAATATTTACTAGAGGGTAAATTAAGAGTTAATTAGGCATTCACCGCCCCAGTGCCCACCACCCTGTGCAGCCCTGCCTGACTTTGAACCCGCCCCGTTCTGAGCTGGGTGCGCACACAGGTCCCTTCCCACCGAAAAAACCTTCGGTTCCCGGCATACGCTAATACCCGCAGATGTCACCCAGCCGGGAAGGCGCAGTGGGATCGCAAAGCGCCGGTGGTGAGGGCGGGACACGCTCGGAGCTTGCCCAGCCCCGGGGCCGCGGCGCTGGGCACAGCGGCGGGCCCGCCCCCGTTCCCATGGCAGCGGCCGGGCCTCGAGCGGCCGCCGCGGGAGGCGGCAAGCGCGGCCTGCCGCGGGAGCATGGAGGACGAGGAGGAGAGGGAAGAGGGCGAGGAGAAGGAAGAGGGCGAGGAGAAGGAGGAGGAGGAAGAGGAGGAAAAGGAGAAGGAGAAGGAAGAAGAGGTGAGGGGGAGCCCCTCAGCACCGCCCGGCTGTGGCTGGGCCAGCGTTGGCGTCGTGCTCTCTCCTTCTCTCCCAGGAGCCGCCGCCCTGTCCCTTGACGGAGGAACACTTCAAGGAGGGCCTGTCTCTCCTCTGTAAGACCGGCAACGGGCTGGCCCACGCCTATGTGAAGTTTGAAGCCAAAGACAAGTGAGTGTGCAATGCCTGACCCGGCAGAAGCCCCTCACTCCATGGCCATGGAGCCGCTGTGCCACAAGCTGGTGATCGGCCATGTGGGAAGGGAGCGTATCCAGGCCCTGCTCTGCGGCTACCTGGATTCCAGCCGTGCCTCAGCACAGCCTGTCCATCCTCAGCCCTGGCTGGGCACTGCCTCCAGCACGGCCAGACACACTGCTGGGAGCATCAGTGTCCCCAAGGCTGAGGGCAGCCTGCCCATCGCTCTGGACTGTGCTCTGCTAGGGGGGCTGAACAGAGTGACCTCCCTACAGGCACTTTGAGAAATATCCGTTGACATCTGTCCTCCCAGCTGCTAACCTTTAAGGCAGGCAGCTGTAAGTACACAGGCACACAGCTGTAAGTACTGTGCCACAATGGCCTTGGGACAGTTTGGAGCCTCAGCCTCCCCAGCAGAGCCACCTAAGGCCCCATTAAGCCTGTTTCTTTCAGCAGCCTCATTGGCCTCTCAACCACTATTTTTTCCACTAGAAAAGTCCTTCCACACAGTCCTTTATCCTGACACTATTGTCTAACAGACCCTTCCCCAAAACTTACCCTTGTCTCTGCTCTGGTTGTGCCCTGTCCTGACAGATAGAATTCAATGGGAATAAGTACTCCCTCTGTCAGGAAAGCAGATTCAATCTTACCATTCATCTTTTCTGACAGGCTGATCCCTATCACCTGCCTTTTTCTTCCTTTTCTCAGCAGGGCTTCCTAGGACAGCAGGGAAGTAGGAGAGGTGGTTGCCCTCCTACCAAAAAGATGGTAGTGGGGAAATATGAGAGATATTTTATTCACATTCACTCTCCCTCAGGGGCCTGACAGACATCAGCCTCCTCGAACACTTCATTCACCTGCGGTATGTGGATTTGTCGAAGAACAAGCTGAAAGATTTGGCCCCCCTGAGCAGCCTAACCCAGCTGCTTTGGCTGAAGGTGGACAGGAATCTGCTCACCAGTGCCAGCATGCAGGAGCTGCCCTACCTCCAAGTCATCAGCTTTGATCGCAACCGCATCGTGGATTTTGAGGGCATTACTCACCCCCTCCTAACCAACCTCAGCCTGAAAGGTGATACAGGCTACCTGTCTTGTGGGGACACTCTCTTGGAAAGGTGGGATTAACTTTCTTGTTTCTTTTTCCTCTGGCACTCAGAAAATAAAATCGAGACAGTGCTGGGCCTGAGTCACGACCATTTGTTCAGCCTGCAAGTCCTGGAGCTGCGAGGGAACAAGATGAGCACCACAGCAGGGCTCGGTGTTTCCAAGCTCAAGAAGCTCTACCTGGTAAGGGATCACCAGCCCGGGGAGTGGGACAGAGCTGCTGCAAATCCCAGCACCTGCAGCCCACATAGCACAAAGGAAGTGGCCATGAACCAGGAATCTCAGAGGAGTCCATGTTGAGTGCATCAGGTTCTTCCCTCCTGCAGGAGGGCAGCTTTCCCTTTAGGCAGTGTTGGGCAGCCTTTGTATTCCGTGTGCCCTGGGACCTCTGGAGATCATGGGCAAAGCAACAGCTTTGCCCTTTGGGTGACAAAGGGAGGCAATGCCTCTTTCTCTTCTCTGATGGGCCTAATCAAACACTGGTTTAAAGCCAGCACACCTACAGGTGATTCACACCTACAGCTGCCAAAAAAGAAATTGATTCAATATTGCAGTGAAACTAAGATAGGAGAAGCAGTTTCTTAATATCATAAACAATTACTTCAAGGAAGCATTTACTCCTAGAGATGCAAATGAAGAAAGTATGTATGGCTTAGTCCCACAGATCACACTGTGCTACAGCTTGCAAAGACTAAACAGATGTCTTGAGTCACTACCTCTTGAAAGCAATTAAATATGATAAAGGCTTTGAAAAACTATGTGGCTTCTTTTCATCAAGATTCCCTGGCAGAAAACTCTGAGGAGATTGCTTGCTGAGATTTGCCTGAAATTTTCTGATGGGAAACTGGGATTTTATGACTGGAGGTGCTCCAAGGATGGATGAAGTGGATCAGTCACTAGATACAATACAGAATTTCAAAGCATACCTACTCACTTTAGTGAGTTATTGCAGGGAAGCAAACAGAGCACCTCTGCTGAAGGAAGGTTCCTGGCATGACTGGGAGGTTTCTGAGCTGCCCATGTGAAACAGGAAAGTTGCAAGGGATGATTGTTAAAACTAGAACAACCGACTCCCAAGAATCTGTGGGGCTTGAATTTGTCTCCCATGTCTACCCGCCCATTAAATTGTTTTGCAGGGAAATCTCCCCCAGTAATGCTTTGGTTTCTCTGTAAAGACTTTGGTGTTATTTCAGCCTTGGGTAAGTGCAGCTGATTCCTCAAGGATCACATGCCAAGACAGGGTTCAAGACAAAGGGCTCAATGTAAGTAATTGAACCGCGTTTGGTTAATGTATGACATAGCCACAGATGAAATTTCATATGTAAAAAATGTGCTTGGAAGACTACAAGCTGGGTATGTGCCATGTGGCACTTGCATCATTTTTGAGGGTCACAGTAGGGCTGTGTTGGCTCCTGCTCATGGTGCAGCAGTGGTGGCGAAGGCTGACCTGAAAAAGAGGGAGTGTGCAGGATGGGGAGAGGAAATCATGGGCAATGTGTGGTAACTTTCCATAAGGAACAGTGGCATCACATCTGGGTGAAGAACTGGTATCCATGGGAAGGTGGTGGTGTGTCAGACAGAATGTTGTTTGATTTAGGGGAGAAAAATGGATCAACTCTGAAAAATATTCATTCTGCATTGTCCTGCAAGTGCTGGCAAGGCTAGAGCTGGTAAAACAATTCACACTGAAGTGATGAAGAAAGTGAGAGTGTTGGGTGGTTACTATGCCTTTTGTGAACCAGTGATCAGTGAGCTCCCCACCCACACCAGCTCACAATTTTCACTGAGGTACAATGTCCTAATCCTTCCTGTCTGATAAATCTGCTCATGTGGCCTTCACTAAGTACCCAACTTTCCTCTTTTTGTCCTGGTGTTACTCCTTTTACTTGGCCCAGCTGGTCCAGTTTCTTCTTTGTCCAGTTTCTATGAAAATCCTCCTTTACTACAAAATGTCTGCATCCTGAATGACTCAGCCCTGAAGTGTTCTCCTATCCCACCAGTTCAGCCTGTGCCCCTTTTTCAGTCTCAGGCATTGCCCAGGTCATTGCTTGGGTGCCTATGGGGAAGAGAGAGCGCAAGAGCACCTCTCACCCCATTTTCCATTCAGATCTCAGCATCCTTAGCGACTGCAGCCCCGAGGCACGTCGGCAAGGAAAGCCCTGCTCAGCCCAGGCTGGAGAACGTGGCGGGGAGCCGACAATTACCAGGGATGCTCCAAACTTGGCCGCACAAGACGCTGAGCAGCCCGACCGAGCAGAGCAGAGCGTGGGTGCTGGCACTGCGGGAAGCCTCCGCTTGGGCAGGAGACCTCTAGTGGCCTTTTCCAGCCGAAATCCTGCTCTGAAACCAGTACCTGAAATTCAGAGCTTCCATTTCCCTGCTTCGTTAATCCACATCCCAGCGAAGTGAATGAAATTCAGTGATGGGGAATTTTTCCTGAGGTAGGACACAGCCCAGAGGAGTGGAAGTGCTGTGTCCAGTTCTGGCCCCTCAGTTTGGGAAGGATGTTGAGACACTTGAGCGCATCCAGAGGAGGGAAGCAAAGCTGGTGAGGGGCTTGGAACGCAAATCCTGTAAGGAATGACTGAAAGATGTTTAGCCTGGAGAAAAGGAGGCTCAGAGGTGACCTTATCACTCCCTACAACTTCTGAAAGGTGGTTGTAGTCAGGTGGGGTTTGTCTCTTTCACCAGGCAGCAGCTGACCGAACGAGAGGACACAGGCTTAAGCAGTGCCAAGGGAAATATAGGCTGGATATTAGGAAGAAGTTTTTTACAGAAAGGGTGATAAAGTTCTGGAATGGTCTGCCCAGGGAGGTGGTGGAGTCACCATCCCTGAATGTGTTTAAGAAAAACTGGATGTGGCACTCAGTGCCATGGTTTAGTTGAAGTGTTAGGGCATGGGTTGAACTCGATGATCTTTAAGGTCTCTTCCAACCCAGTCATTCTGTGAATTCTGTGAAGGGACTTCTTGGTCATAGATTTTCCCCACAAGAGAAGCAGCTACTGGAAGGTGCCTGGACTACATGGACTGTGTGACTGAGAGGGGCTGTTACTCATCCTTTAAATACATTAATTGTAGGCTCAGTGTTGTGTTTTCCCCTCCATGCTGTTGCTCTCTGAGGCTCAGATTTGGCACTGCCTTGGGAAGGCCTGCTGTGCTGGCAATGGAGTGTTCACATGGGATGGTTTTATCTCAGGCACCAAGCAATGCTTCAGGAAACACTTTTTCAGCAAACTTTTGGTCCTTGAATCTGAATTCTGAGAACCCATTTGGCCAATACTCTGAGCTATCTGATTGAGCTTCAGACAAGGCTGTGTTATGACTGGTAGGGGTCTGAAGGATAGAAAGAGATTTAAAGGCCAGAAATAACTGCTGTTCCCTCTCCTGTGTGTCCCTATTTTCCTTCTGTCTTCCTGCCTCCCTGGCTCAGGCCAAGAACACCATTTGCAGCCTTGAAGGCCTTGAGGAGTTGGAGCAGCTGGAGATTCTGCACCTGCGTGACAACAAGCTGGAGGCCCTGGATGGATTCTCTGCTAGCATGAAGTGCCTGCAGTACCTCAACCTACGGTGGGTCCTCCCTGCTCTGTGTTGGGACCAGAGATCCCTTCATCAGACTGCACTGCCATTTAGCTCTTTGGGATTTTCTGGGGGTGTTTTGGAAGCTGAAGACCTGGTTGAGATGGGTATTTGATATTTACCGTCCTTAACTTGTGTTCAGCAGCTGTCCAGGCTGTAACAGCCAGAGCCTTTCCTGGGCTTCTTAGAAAATATCAGCCTCTCCAGTCCTTCTCATACCCCACCTCAGGCTTTTCCTTCCTTGCCATAAGTCAGTTGGGTCCCTCAAATCCTGTTCTCTGTGTTCTGCCTGCAAATGCCCTTTAGTTCCCGGTGTTTGCCATGGTGATGTCACACGGTTCAAAGGCTGGCTGAGCACAGAGGAATCCAGAGGAGATGTCCTTTTTGTGCCTCAGTCTGGGGAGCTGCAGACAGATCTGCATCTTAGGTAACAGATCTGTGGTCTAATGCCTAAGGTACCTCATGCTGCTAAGTTTTGCTTTTTCTGTCACGTCCACTTCTTGTTCCAAAGGGATTTCACTACTCGCATGGGTCTCCTTGCCCTGCTCTCTGTGCTTCCTTTTCCTCAGGAACAATGGGATCAAAAGCTTTGAGGAGGTGGGAAAGCTGCAGGTGCTGCCCATGCTGCAGGCGCTGGTGCTGATGGACAATCCGTGTGCCCAAGAACCCGACTACCGGCTGCAGGTCCTGTCCTGGCTGCCACGGCTGCAGCGCCTCGACAAGGAAACCGTCGAGGAGGAGGAGCAGGAAGAGGCCGAGAAAATGCGACAGACAAGGAAGGAAAAAGAAAAAGAAAAAGAAAAGGTGAGAACAACGCAGTGCAGGGATTAGAAGGAGGTGGAGAGAAAGAAAAAGGACCAAGCATGCTGATAAAGGCTCTCCTCCACCATATGACATGAGGAGAAGGGTGAGGGATGTCAGTCCCAAGAGCACAAGAGGCTGAAAAAGAGACCAGGCTTTGCAACCTGGCTGTGGTTGCCAGCATGCCACCCTGCTGCCATTCCTGACCCCACTCGCAAAAGAGGGTGGTGAACGGGGAAGAGACATTGGCATGAAGTCATTAACTTCTCCCTCCTCCCTTCTTCAGGAAATGCAAGAATCTCTTGAGGATACAGTGCCTGAGTGACCCGTTTTTAACACCTGTTCCCAGAGGCTGTCAAGATGTAGTGATGCCTCTCCTCGTTTGTGAGGCTGAGAAAGTGAGAGCTGTAGGTACCAGCTTCACCTCGTTTTACCTCTGGAGAAAAGAGGAGTGCTACCCACCCTGGTCCTGGAAGCTGCCCTGAGGCACTGCAGTGTTTTTGCAGTCACTGCACTGTGTTCTATTCTCAGTAGGCCTGAGAGGGGAAAGGGGAGAGTTACAGGTCCTGTGGTTCAATTTGATTCCCAAAAACCCTGCAAGATTTTCTGATTTGAATAAAAATAATTAATGAGCCTGGAGTGACTGGGATTGTTTATCCTGCACACCCACTCCTATTCCCTGGCTTTCTCACCCTCATCTGTCTACGTCTATCCCTTGCTGCCTGCCTCTCTCTGTCTCTCCATCCCCTACGTGCTGTTTGCAAAGCTTTGCTAAATCCTGACTCATCGCAGCTCTGGGTCACATGCTGCTGTCCCGGCCCTATCAGGGGCGTCTCCATCCTGCTGCTGCCGCCACCGTTGGCTTAGAGGACACATCATCTCCCCTTGAGGTCCTGCATCCCTCCTCAGCTCCGTCCTCTCTCCTTTCTACCAGCACTTTCTCAATTTTTCGTCCAGCCCTGCCCTAGGAAGGTAAGTGTCTCCCCACGGCCAGCAGCCCCCTCACTGCGTGCCTGTTTCTGCTGCCCCCCTTGTGCCCTCCAAACCCCACACGCACTTTGGGGTCCCTGCCGAGAAGGACCACGGCGAGCGGCATTAACAACTCAACTCCCCTCGCTTCCTCCCCCTGCTCCTCCCACCTCTGTCTCCTCACCCCCATCCTTCTGACTTTTCTTTCCTATTTTAATTTCAGGTACTCCCTCCTTCCCAAGCCCCCCCTTTCCCCTCCCGGCAATCATCATTTCAGACGTGAGCCCAGGGAATTGCAGGAGTGGGGGGCGACCAGCGAGGATAGGTGCTGCTCCCAAGGACACTGTCGGGAGGTGCTGCGGGATGGAGCTTTCCCGGGGGAGGGGTGCTAATGGGGAGAAGGCAGCGCTCCGTCTGGGCACGGCTGGGGAAAGGATCCAGCCTCGGAGCGGCCCCCCAGCCCCCCGAGGTGTTGACATAAACGCGGGCGCTCAGGGACAGCGGGGAGGGAGGGAGAAAAGGGGATGTTTTCCTATTTGCACAGCCCCACACCACAGGGGAGGGGGAGAGCACGGAGAGGAGTGACAGTCAGGCAAGCAAGAGCTGCATCAGTCACGACACTGCAGCAGTGCGGGCTTCCCGGGAGCAGTGCCCAGCCCGGGGGATGGCAGTGGCACACGGGACTGGTGGGAAGGGTCTCCACCGTGCCGGCCCGGCAGGGACAGGGAATTGCTGCCAGCGCCAGCTCCACGGGAAGGCATTGCAGCAGCACCAGCCTCCCAGCGTACGGTGCCCAGCCCCTGTTCACGGGGGCTGCACAGCCTCCTCTCTCTTCCTGGATGTGGTCTGTGGCTTCCCAGCTATGGCTCCATCCCAATCCCTTATCCCAGCTTATCCGCCTCTGACCTCCTTTCAGACCAGTGCAGCTGATAGCAGGGATTTCAGGGTGCTTCTGTTCAAAAGAGAGCAAACGCAGGGGGCACGGGGCAGAAACACAAGTGGAGAAAAGGCTTAAAGGACTACAAGGGAGAGGAGGTCATGTAAGTGATGGGGAGGGGCAGGCAAGGCTGGATTTGGGCTTGTCATTTGGCTTCCTTGGATCTGGCTCCAAGAGGGGCAGGTGGATGTAGCCACAGGGATGTGACCAGGGGCAACGTGACCAGATAAGCAGAGAGCCACAGCATCTGGCACGGCCGTGCTGTCAAAGATGGCTTTAAGCGGGGTCCTGTCCCTCTGTACCCTGTGGAGGCTGTGGAGGCACGGCCAGGACACTGCTGCAAGGAAGCTCACGGCTGGCTGCGCCGGCACGACTCTGGAGGAAGTTCCTGTGGCGTGTGCCAGATGGCGTGAGGAGCGCTGCCAAAGCGGCTGATGGGGGATCCCAGCCCAGATGGACATGGTGGAGGGCCCTGTGCAGGCTCCAGGGAACCCTGGAGTCGCTGACCACAACTCCCCACAGGAGAAGCTCTGGCTGAAGCTTCAGAGCAGCAGCACCATTCCCCACACCCTTGTGATTTCCACCCACCCGGGGCAGTGGCATCGGGTGCTGGCTCCAGTTTCCCCATCCTGCTTCTCAGCTCCCCTCGATGCTGGGATGTGCTGGTTCAAGCTCATTTTCCCTGCCCTGGTGCTGAGGCCCTGGGCTGGCTGTACCCTTGCCCAGACATGCCATGGGGATGTCCTGGCTGGGGCTCCATGGCTACTCTGGCCTCTGCCAGCCCTGCTCAGGGCTGAGGGAATCATCTGTGGGTGCCAGGGGAGAAAAACTTGTCAGCGCTGGGAGCATGGGGGGACAATGACAAGTGACACACCTCAATGCAGCACCCCGTCAGCACAGCCTCACAGCCAGGGGAAAGAGAAGGTGGCATGACGAGCTGATTTGTAACTCCTGGAGAGCAAACTGCAGCAAGAGAAGCTCTTTCAAACAGCCATCATTACCCACCAGCATGTTTTCTACTTCAGGTTTAACCAAAATGGTTCTACTTCAGGTTTAACCAGGTGCCCCAAAATGCTAGGCTTCCTCACCCCTCCACCCAACAGAGATCCAGCGCAACCTCATCTGCTTCCCTGCCTCAGGAATAGGGCAAAGGGTTGGTAGCTAGGTCAGGTGTCCCTTCCCTTCAGAGCCCTCTTTGCCACGTCTGAGGCACCATGGCCTCAGCAAGATGGCTCCTCAGGCTGCCAGGCTCCATGCTCCCGCTGCCTTGGCACAGCCTGACCCCGCAGCTCACGGGGACATGGGGACACTGAGCAGGCACATGGCAGGGGGGACATGGCTGGGGTGTGGGACAGCCAGGCTGGGGTGTGGGACAGCCAGGCGGGGATGGCTCCCCTGCATGGGCTGGAGAGGGGCTGGGCCCCCCTGGCTGGCTGCCCCTGCCCTGCCCATCACGCTGGGCTGGCTCCCCTGCGCTGCACAGGGACACAGCAGCCGCTTGCTGTCTGGCTGGCAGGCGCTGTCCTCGCCTCCCGGCAAGGGGACAGGAGATGCCAGGAGCTGCTGCCCCGTACTTGACACCAGAGCCAGGGGCACCTCCCCGCTGTGCCAGCTGATCCCTCCCTCTCTGCTGCCGTGGCACCCTCCCAATCCCTGCCATCCAGGCTTGTGTCGGGCGCTGTGCTGTGACGCAGGGAGAGGCAGAGTGCCCCTAGTTTGTCAGCTGCAGCAGAGGGACAGAGCAAATTCAAATAGTTCCAGTTTTCCAGTTCCTGGAAAAATGTTCGTAGATTCCTGTAGTCTGGGTGAATTTCTAAATTTCCTGGGGCAAATAGTTTTAGCCCAAATTTTTACAGTCACTTTTCCTTGAATTCCCTTCTCTCTGTCAGTCTAGACATAGAAGGGGTGAGCACCACATCCTGGAGCCTCTCAGAGCTGAACGTACCCTGTTCTCTCCTCTCCACAGACTCACCATGGCGGTCGAGAGGATCCATGCCCGTGAGATCCTGGACTCCCGTGGGAACCCCACCGTTGAGGTGGACCTCTACACACACAAAGGTATGAGGGTGAGATAAGGGATGGAGGGCAGGCCCTGCCCACCCCGGCAGAGCTGGTGCTGTGCAGCAGCCTG
This sequence comes from Melozone crissalis, assembly GCF_028551555.1. NCBI lineage: Eukaryota > Metazoa > Chordata > Aves > Passeriformes > Passerellidae > Melozone > Melozone crissalis. The sequence continues at coordinate 12,947,368 of NW_026535786.1, read as the reverse complement.
TCATGCCAAGAGCGTGGAGGCTCCTCACAGGTGGACCCCAGCAAACAAGTCAGGAGAAGAGGCAGAGACCAAAATTCTGCCTGTGCTCAGCAACCCTGCACACATGCCAGGCAAACCATGACAAGACAGCTGGCTGTCCTGCATGTGACCTGAGCCACGTGCTTGCCCATAGCAGGGACTGAAGGCCTTTTTATCATAAATGTCTGCATCTTCTCATGGTACCCCTGCTGCAGCTGTGCTTTTAGCCCTGGGGCACGGTAGATGTTTGGTAGCACATCCATGGCCATGCTTCTGGCAGGGATAAAGCTTTGTTCCTGAGGTCTCTGTGCAGCTATGTCCGTACGTGGGGCTCAGCTGGAGGAGCTGCATTTGCATGGAACCCCAAAACTGCTTGGGCTGAGGGGTGAGGAGCAGAGAGAGGCCAGAGCAGGCATGCAACCATTGTCTTCCTTCTTCAGTGAGGCAGAAACCTCAGTCTGAGGGGGAGGAAGCTGAGGGTGGCTGTGAGTCAGGCTGCTTCTCGAACTAGGAGGAGGGCTGAAGAACTTCCATCCATCACACACAGTTTTGGGATCAGTGTGAATCTCTGGGTGCCTGACATCCAAGTTCCTCAGCCTGGAAGCCCTGGGTGCCATCTATTTCTGCCCCTGAGGTGCTCCCCCTCTAGGGAGACCAGCCATGAGCAGCCAGCCAGCGAGGCCATCCATTTGCACAAGCAGTTGCTGCATCCTTTCCTATGAAAGCAGGGCAGAAACGGGTGCATGAGTGCTTTTCCTCTTCACCCTCTGCTTGTTTCACACCCCTGTTTTGCTGTTTCCCAGGCATGTTTCGAGCAGCAGTCCCCAGTGGAGCATCCACTGGTATCTACGAAGCGCTGGAGCTGCGAGACAATGACAAGTCACGTTTCCTTGGAAAAGGTGGGGAGATGCCTGCTCCACAGCTCATCCTCGGGGCTGCCTCTGTGTGGGGCCTTGCTGGAGGGCACTGCCCACCCACTGGTGTGACACGGATGTGTCCCTCAGGGAGACCACAGAGGCACAGAGCTAGTGTAAAGTGAAAGATCAGGCCTCGATCTTCCCTTGCTGTCTCCCTCTCTCTGTCTCTCTATCGGTCCTCTCCCTCCCTCTTTCCACTCTTCTCTCTGCCTCACTCTCTCTCTCTCTCTCTCTCTCTCTCTTTCTTTCTCTGCCTATTCCCTTCTTTAGGGGTCCTGCAGGCCGTGGATCATATCAACAGCACTGTCGCCCCAGCTCTCGTGGGCTCTGTAAGGATTTCTCTTTGTTCTCCCTTGTCCAACGCTTACTCTGGTCCATCTCTGTCCCCCGATCTCTGTCTCTGCTCCCTTCATCTCACTGGGTTAACAGACACAGCGATGCTCTCTGTGAACCCAGGCACACCCCTCCTGCCCTCCATGCCTGTGTGTGTCCACAGCAATCTTTTCTCTGGGAGGAAAGGATTTAACTCTTCCTGCTCCACCGCAGCATCTGTGCACCTAACTCGTCCCCTCGGTGCTCCCTGTAGAGCTCACCCCCTCCTTCAGCTGTGCTCCCCCTCAAGCACTGAACCACATCCACACGTCTGTGGCCTCATCCTGGTGTGATGAGCAATGGTTGCACCGTGCAGGGTCTGGCACAGCTTGCAGAGCAGTGGTGTCACATCTGCAGCCTGTTTACACCTGAAGACCTGGAGCCTGCTTTGAGGAGAGCTGAGCCAAAGCCACATATTACACACCATGCAGCCCATGGCTGGCTCTGGCTGAGAGCACAGTTCTCTCTTGCCGCTGAAAAATACCCAGCACGGTGGAGAGCTGCCTGTGCTGGGTCTAATCTTGCTCTCCACCTCACTCCTGGGGATGGCTCCGTCCAGTCTACATTCGCTTGCTTGAGGCTGAGCATGTTCTGTTGTTCTGCCTAGCTTCTGTGTGACCACAGCACCACCACAAAGCTCCCTGGAAGCTGCCAAAAGGCTGGGAAACCCCCCAGGGTGTCCTGTGTCCCCAGCAATGCGTGGCCTTGCCTGGGCTGCAGCTGACCCCCTCTCCACCATGGGTACATCCACACTGCACTGCAGAAACACCATCAGGGTTACCTAACCTGACTAAATACCACGGCACCAGTTTCCAGAGCTTTGTGTGTATATGTTCCCCCACAAGCTGAAAAAGTCCTTTTACCTCCAGCTTCTCCATCAACGCCTCCTCTCCCGCACACCAGACCCAGCAGCTCTTCCAGTCATCCCCTTCTCAGGAGCTGTTCCTTTCTTGCAGGGCCTCTCTGTTGTGGATCAAGAGAAGATAGACAATCTGATGCTTGAGATGGACGGCACAGAGAACAAATGTAATCCATCCTTCTTTTTGGCCGGGAAATTACGGGCATGGGAGGCTGCAGGGCTGGAGTGGGGGGCACTGCCCAAGCAAGGCTGGGCTGGCAAGGGCACCCACCCACTGGGCAGGATGTTGCCGCCTGAAAAGTCAATCTCCTCCTTTGCCCACAGCCAAGTTTGGTGCCAATGCTATCCTGGGAGTTTCTCTGGCCGTGTGCAAGGCGGGAGCTGCAGAGAAGGATGTGCCTCTGTACCGGCACATCGCTGACCTGGCCGGCAACTCCGACCTCATCCTGCCCGTGCCAGTAAGACTCTTCCCTCCTTGACATCCACCTTCAGAACCTCCAAAAGAGTGTTGTTCCCAAAAGAAACTTCAGAGGTGTTGGGAGGTAGATAAGGAAGGGATATGGGATTGAAACATCAGCTGAGTGCACTGCAGTTTTCAGGCAAGCAAACCAAGGCCTGAGATTTGTCAAGTTTCAATGGGAAAAAAGGAGCTTGAGGAGGATAGAGGAGAGGTTGTGGTGAGGGGCTGACTGAAGATCTCATTCTTAGCACAAGAAGCAGAGGGCATCATGTGAACCCTCTGGGGCACAGTTCAATACAAGGGCATATGGGTCTTCACACCAAGGGGAACCTGCCTTGGAGAAACTCTTTCCCAAAGGGAATTGTGGATGCTAAAATTTTCTCGGGGTCAAGAAGAAAAGTCCTGGAAGAGAGATTGACAGCATTGTTGATAAACAGGTGCAGATAAACAGAGCATAGATAACCCACATGACTCAGGAGATCTCTGAGAGGGAAACAGGTGGGAAAATCCTCCCTAACCATGTGGTTTGAGCCACTGCTGGAGGGAAGACTCCAGGCTTACGTGTCTTTGGTCTGATGGTTGAAGCTGATGTGCTTACATTACCCTGTGGGATGTGGCATGTGTGGGCATGGTGACCCATCTGAGAGCCACCTCTCAGGGGTGCCAAGACCGGTCTGACTCTCTCATGGACTCTTCCAGGCTTTCAACGTGATCAATGGAGGTTCCCACGCAGGCAACAAACTGGCCATGCAGGAGTTCATGATCCTGCCTGTGGGAGCTGAAAGCTTCCGCGATGCCATGCGCATCGGGGCTGAGGTCTATCACAACCTCAAGAGCGTCATCAAGGAGAAGTATGGCAAAGATGCTACCAATGTGGGTGATGAGGGAGGCTTTGCTCCCAACATCCTGGAAAATAGCGAAGGTGAGAGCCCTACAGAGATGGGGTACCCCTGCCTGCAATGCTACGGGTCCCTATGCCCAGCTCACAGCATTCCCTGGACTGATTCAAAAGATGATGCCTCAGTGTCATTGACCTCCTGTGTTAGGGAATGTTTCTGAGCTCCTTCTCCTTGGGGTGACCTTGATCTGTCACAGCCTCTCCATACAAACCTTTTATGATGTGCATGTTTTTACAAAGCTTTCCACAAACTTGTCTTTGAGCTGTGGAATTGCACTTTGATTCCTCCTTGTCCCTTTGGACACAGCCCCTACAGCTCCTTGGCATTTCTGTTGTGTTCTGGGCTCCCTTCTAGTTCTCCATCACACCACCAGACTCTCGGTGGCTCTGGGGCCCTTCCCAAGGGAGGCTCCCACCGAGAGGCAGAGCTCTCTGCACGGGCTGACTCTCCTGACTCTGGTTCTCCCCTCAGCTCTGGAGCTGCTCAAGGAAGCCATTGACAAGGCGGGCTACACGGACAAGATCGTCATCGGCATGGATGTGGCAGCCTCCGAGTTCTACCGGGACGGCAAATACGACCTGGACTTCAAGTCCCCGGATGACCCAAGCCGCTATATCTCTGGAGATGAGCTGGGAGACCTCTACCAAAGCTTTGTACGGGATTATCCAGGTGAGGTGCTGCGCGGGGCCGCAGGGGATCAGCACTGGTGCTGCACAGCGACCAGGCACAAACCCTCTGTGTTTCAGGGGTGGGAAGGGAGGCAGCTGTGACTCGTGCCTCTTTGGCTGTCCTTTCAGTGGTCTCCATTGAGGATCCCTTTGACCAGGATGACTGGGAGGCCTGGTCTAAGTTCACTGCCAATGTGGGGATTCAGATAGTGGGAGATGACCTGACAGTGACAAACCCCAAGCGCATCGAGCGGGCTGTTGAAGAGAAAGCCTGCAACTGCCTCCTGCTCAAAGTCAACCAGATTGGATCTGTCACAGAGGCCATCCAAGCGTGAGTCCAGCCCACTGCCCTTGTTGTCCTGTGAATGGGCTGGTGATGAACCACAGCCAGGTGGCACACCATGCACTGGGTGAACAGACTTGTGTCTCTGCCAAAGTGTAGGATGCTGAGAGTGGGAGCAGAGTGTGCCCGAATCTTACCCTGTGCAGCTGGTAATTGTAGGAGTAGGAGCTGCTGACTGCATTTCTCACTCCTTGCAGCTGCAAGTTGGCCCAGGAGAATGGATGGGGTGTGATGGTAAGCCACCGGTCTGGGGAGACCGAAGACACCTTCATTGCTGATCTGGTCGTAGGACTGTGCACTGGGCAGGTAGGTGAAACCAGGCTGTGCACAGGCCTGGAGAAAAGCCAAGGGGTGTCAAAACAGAATCCCCTACCCTGCCATGAGGAACTGGTGCAAGTCATAACAGTGTCTTACAGTGTTTGCTTTGGGGAATGCTTTACAGATAAAGACGGGTGCTCCCTGCAGGTCTGAACGCCTGGCTAAGTACAACCAGCTCATGAGGTAAGGGGCTCCAGGGCTGGGAATGCAGAAGAGAGAATAGGGGAGTGACCAACTGGGTGGGAGAAGCTGAAAGCCCGAGGGTGGATGGAGCTTGTGGGTGAAATGTTACAAAGAGAAGGCACAGAGATGACAGTAGGATCCTGGGGAGGCCTCTGGGGCAGACTCCTTTCCTCCTCCTTGGCATGAGGTGCAGCCCTGCAGTCACAGCAGCTGGCAGGAGCTGAGCTCTCGGGCACATGTCAGCTTCCTGCTGATAAGCTGCCTCTCCAGGGCCCTGGTGCCTCCAATGCTCCCTCACTGCAAGGGCCCGATGTGTGCTGTCTCTCTCCTGCAGGATTGAGGAAGAGCTTGGCGACGAAGCACGCTTCGCCGGACACAACTTCCGCAACCCAAGTGTTCTTTGAACATTGTCCCCAGGGCACAGCCACCCTGCTGCTCTTTCCCACCTCACAGACTCTGAACCCCCCTTTCCCTCCACTGCTCCCTTTTTTGCTCTTTCTCCCCACTCTGTCACCTGGTGTCCTCTCACCTCGAAACCCCTCGAGTTCAGGTGTCCCTGGCTAGCTGTACCCAGGCGAAGGATGAGAGAGCGGCCCACACCCTGTCCCTTGCTGTGGGCTCATAAGCATTCCTGGACCTAGGCATTGTGTGTCTCTGTTGTTTGTGCAGGGCCTCACCTGGGTCTCTCTGCTCCGTGCCAGACCACGGGAGCGGGTGCCCAGCGTGTCCCTGGTGCTGAAGCATGTGCGGTGACCATCCGTGTGCTCGGACACTGCGGCCGCGTCCAGCCGGGCGCTGCCAGCGCTCGCTCTCGTTGTGCTTGTGTGTGGGTGTGTGCCTGTGTCCTGGCCTACAGCGTCCCTGTGCCCCGGGCATGTGTCTGCACTGAGCCCTGCCAGTGTCGTGTTGGACTGTGCTGTGTTGGGCTGTGCTTGCCAGCAGCTTGGTGTTGAGGTGCACTGCTGTCCCACCCTGGGTGTGTGTGCTGTCAGTCTGTGGCACTGCTGTCCCACCCTGGTGTGTGTGTGTGTGTGTGTGTGCTGTCAGTCTGTGCACTGCTGTCCCACCCTGGTGTGTGTGTGTGTGTGTGTGTGTGTGTGTGTGCTGTCAGTCTGTGCACTGCTGTCCCACCCTGGTGTGTGTGTGTGTGTGTGCTGTCAGTCTGTGGCACTGCTGTCCCACCCTGGTGTGTGTGTGTGTGTGTGTGTGTGCTGTCAGTCTGTGCACTGCTGTCCCACCCTGGTGTGTGTGTGTGTGTGTGTGTGTGTGTGTGTGCTGTCAGTCTGTGGCACTGCTGTCCCACCCTGGTGGGTGTGTGTGTGTGTGTGTGTGCTGTCAGTCTGTGGCACTGCTGTCCCACCCTGGTGGGTGTGTGTGTGTTTGCGTGTGTGTGTGCTGTCAGTCGGTGGCACTGCTGTCCCACCCTGGTGTGTGTGTGTTTGCGTGTGTGTGTGCTGTCAGTCTGTGGCACTGCTGTCCCACCCTGGTGTGTGTGTGTTTGCGTGTGTGTGTGCTGTCAGTCTGTGGCACTGCTGTCCCACCCTGGTGTGTGTGTGTTTGCGTGTGTGTGTGCTGTCAGTCGGTGGCACTGCTGTCCCACCCTGGTGTGTGTGTGTTTGCGTGTGTGTGTGCTGTCAGTCTGTGGCACTGCTGTCCCACCCTGGTGTGTGTGTGTTTGCGTGTGTGTGTGCTGTCAGTCTGTGGCACTGCTGTCCCACCCTGCGTATGTGTGAGTGTGTTTGCGTGTGTGTGCGTGCTGTCAGTGTCTGGCTCAGCACACAGAACTGCGGGGCAATAGATTAAAGCACATCCGTAAACAAACCCACGCTCTCATCTGCTTCTTGTGACTTTTCTCTCTCTGTTCCCTTCCCTCTTGCACTCCTTCACCCTCCCCTCTGCCCATGATGTCTGCTTCACCTTCTGGACAGCCCCTGCTCAGCTGAGCAACAGACAAACTACAGATCCCTAAACTCTATTAAAATGTGTTTCACACCTGAGTTGCCTGACTTGGCCTGATGTTTATCTCTAGTTACCAGTGTGGGGGAAGTGGGGACATTTTGCCACCAGAGCAGGAGATGCTCACACAGAAAGGTAACAAAAAAAAAGGGAGAGGGGACTGGCAAGGGGAAGAGAAGGCCCAGCTACCCTCACCTGCTGTCACAGCTTTGTCCCACAGCCAGACCGCTCTGTTGGCCGCCAGCTGGGAAGCACCAAAGGGAAGGCGTGTGTGATGACTTACCCCTGTCATCTTCACCAAACCGTGTTGCATGAAGATCTGCTGTGCACTGATGTAAAGGCCTCAGGGTGGGCCCCCAGCCGTCTGCAGGACCCAGAGGGTGGAGAGAAATGGCAAGTCTTTGAGAGAGAAAACGCTGGTCATCCTCCCCCAGCAGGGGTTTGTAGGGCAGTGACTGGAGGTGTAGGTGGGATGGGTAGTCTCTCTCAGCTCCATCTTTTTTCACAGGGGCAACTCAGCATTACTTGGGGAAAGCTGCCCATGCTCCAGGCAGTGCCCCAGCAGGCTGGGTGCCAGCAAATCCCAGTGCTTGCTCAATAAACAGCTCTGTTCTGCACTGACTCAAAGGAAGGTGGGGGGTTGGGGGTGCTACTGTGAGAAATACAACTGGAGAATAAATGATAAAACCACCTTGCCCACCATTATATTCACGTCAGTAGCCCTACTATATTCTTGGGCACACTCAGCTCCGACCCACCTCTCTACAGAAAGTTTCCAGACCCTTGCTTAACTCTTGTCTGAGTTTGTTTCTGGGGTTGCTCAGCAAGTCCCAATCCCCCTGGACTGTGTCCTAACGCAGACTTTAAAACCCAAAACTTTAAACCACTGACATTTCACTGCTGATCCTTTACAAAACAGCATAGATTAAGGACTAAGTCCAAGAAGGGAAGACAAAGACTTTGGCACACATGCCCAGAACGGAGAAGACGGTGGGAGGGAGAATGCTAGGCTAGAGCCAGGATTGGTTTCCAGGGCATCACCAGCGCACGGCACACATCCCAGCGGCAGGAATCGCTGCCGGTGCCCGGCTGCAGCGCGGCTCCCGCCCCTGCTCGCTGGGAGCTGTAGTCCGGTGCCGCCGGGAAGGCTCCGCTCCATCTTCCCCCGCCCCGCGGCTCCTGTGGGCCCCCAGCCCCTTCCCCGCCGTCCTGCCCCCCGCAAAAGCGCTTCTGTGCCTGACAGCGCCCTTTTCCTGCAGAAATGTGCATTTTGGGTACAGCCAGTGGGCTGTCTTTTCCCGCTGTACACCTCACTGCTCCTTTGTTTTAGATACTGGGGTTTTGTGAACAGTATGGCTACTGCTTAGCAATCAGGGCAGGTTTTTTGGGAAAAAAAAAAAAACCAAAACTTTGTTACGTTCCATATTCCCAAGAGCATCTCCCCTTCCCCCCGCCCCTCCCATTCGTCCTTTTCTGCGCAAGGAAGGCAATTAAGCGCCCAAGGTAGCCGGCGTTGTCCATTTAAACGCAGCCAGGCTGCAACAGCAGGGAAGTGGTGTACATGAAGAATTTGTCAGGCGAGAGTCTCTGCCAGGGAGGCATCACCACGTCCCTGTGTCAGGGAAGGTGAGTGGAAGCCCTGAGGGGACGGGAGCACATCCCGCCATAGCAGTACCCCACCTTGGCGCCGTTTCTAAATCAAAAGAGTTCGTCGCTGCTAGCACAATGTACAGAAGGAATACGAGATGCTGGCATGTTTGTTTGGGTCACTGCAGATATTTGTCCTCGTCCAGTGCATCCGAAGATGCAAATGCTGCTTTCCCTTTGGCTCAGCGGCAGAGAGTTGGTTCCCGTTTCTTTGTGGCAGGAATGTCCAAGCCCTCGGCCGATCCGGCACCTGAGTGAGCACTCCTGTTGTACGAGCTGATGTCTCCATCAGATTGCTGTGCTGTAACGTGAACGCAGCCGGAGTACGAGTAACAGCGCGGGGATGGGCTGGCAACATGACGCTATCTGTGAATGGAAACATTTGTGGGATTTGCTTTCTTTTACATCTCAAATCATACTCTGTTTAAATTACATTTGCAGAGCAATGTACAGCTCTTAAAAGGATAATTTAACATTAGCTACTGCCTCTTCCCCCCTGCCCCCCCCCCCCCCCCCCCAAAGCCTGCAGAATTTTTCTATTTTTTTTCTAAATACGTGTGTGCACCCATAAATGAGCTGGAAGGGGAGGTGTCACTGAATTAGGCTTGTTGCAGGGTGCAGAGAAAAGACTTAATGATGAAGAGCTACCGAATTTCTCCAGTATGATCTCATCTGTCTTAAGAACAGTGAGATGTTGTCCAGCCTTGAGAAACCAATATCTTTCATACAGGAGGCTGTCAGAGACACCGTTTTGATGAACATCTGACAAGAAGTCCAAAAATTTGGGTGCTGGGTAATTCCTATGAGGTGCTGTGCAGCTTAATCAAAAGAAGAGTATTTGTCTCTGCTCCTGGAAGACTAAATACAGACAGCTTGGACAGGCTGGCAGGAGGACATTATGAAGCTCTCTCTGTAGGCAAAAATCAGCATACTACAGCATGGTGTATCTGGGTGTGGAAGCAGCTATAACTTGCTTCCTTATTCCTTCCATCAAGGAGACTACCATATGCTGTGTGTCAAAAGGGCAGTGGAGCTCCATTAGAGCCCCAGTTTTAAGAGTTTCACAGGAAGATCCAGATGAGATGTTTGGAGGTCTAGACTTCAAACCCCTGCTAACAGCAGGGCTAGCTCCAGACCTAGATGAGGCTGTCTGGGGCCTTGGCCAGGCAGTTTCTAACCATCTCAAGGTGAAGAGATTCCCCAGCCCCTCCTGAAACCTGTGTCAGTGCTGAACTACCTTTAGGGAGGAGGTTTTCCCTTTATCTAGTCACTTGCAAATTTCATAGGCATTTCACTGTGTATCTGTCAGAAGAATTTGGCTGTCACTTCTCTGTAGCCCTCCACACCAAAGCGAAAAAAAAAAAAAAAGCCAAAGAGTAATTGGTGACCTCCTAACTTCTCTTTACTTCAGGCTGAAAGAAACAGCTCTTTCAGCCTCCCCTTGTATGCCAGGAGCTCCAGCACCTACCTTATCTCATTCCCTCCCCCACAGGACTATCAGCACCTCTCTTGTGCTGTATTTCCCTAAGAAGGCTACATCCCAGCCAGGGCCTCTCCTTTTGCAGGCAGCTGTTTGTCCCCTGGTAGAACTGGAAAGCAGTGGGATGGTGTGGCTGGAGAGGTGGCGCGTCCTATCTCCCTAATCCAAGGGAGAGCCAGCTACACCCGAGGAAGTTTGGCTCCTGCCTGGCTCACAGACTCCCAGCTCATATATCCATCCTGAGGAGACAGCTATAATGCTCCTGGTTTGCCAAGCCCTTCAATCTGTTGATTTCAAAGGTGAGGTTCGCTTATTTCCCACGTTCTGCAGCCAGCCCACCTTGGTCCTGCTGCAGGAACACACACAAACACTCGTGGTTCTCTTGTCTGTTTCCCACCTGTGCTTACCGCCCTGAAACAGAGCAGAGTGTGGCCTGACCTAGCAGCAATTGGGCTGTGAGCATTTATAAGTGGAGAAACGGAATGGTTGCCCTGGTCCTGCTTCTCTTTTGAATCGCCTCTGATGTCTCTTCATAAACTAAGAGCGCAGGCCACCTTTGGCTGGCTTCTTGGAATAAACCAAAGCCTAGTATGATTTTCATAAGGTATTGAAGTCTCCGCCTCTTCACTTGTTGAAATAACAAACGACACTAAAAATCTTGATAATAAATTTAAGTCAGGCTTTTGAACTGAAGCAACTGACCTGGTTGTGGAAGATGATGACATGAAAACCATTTGGGGCTTGACACTGTGGTTACATAAACTTGGTGTCACACGTTACTCATCCAGAAGATCTCAGCAATACCAACCACTGTAGCTGCCACAGAGGCTTTTCCTCAAACCACAAACCTTGGGGATCTGGGTATTTTGTTTAGCATCCCGAGAACAAGGATCTTGACATGATCTTCCTCCTTCATGAATCATCACTGGCCTCTAAGGGTCACACGCACTGCGAGCTCAGGACACAAGGCTGTCAGCTCCTAAAGGCGACAGTTTGAAGCAGCCGTGACAACTGCAAATGCCACCACCTCAGCAGCAATAATAATGTTCTGTCTTCTTGTCTGGGGCTCAGCTTGGCCAGGCACTTTGTGAAGGAGATAACGCTTACCCCTGTGCTTGGCATCCACAGGGTGCTCTCTTCCACACGGCACCTCTCCAACAGGATGGTGAAATCTTTTGGGCTGACCACACAAAAGCCAGCGAGCATTTTTGCAAATGTTAGCCATGGCTTTTTCAATCTCCCATGCCAGGTGTGGGAACCAGGGAGTCCTAGGGAACCACAGCACTTCAGGATTACTGCTGGCAGGGCAGAGGCTCCCTGCAAGGGGCAGGACAAAGAGGCAGGCTGGGGAGAAGGGTGGATGTGAGAATGAATGAGAGCTAGAGACATGAAACATGCTGATGTTGTGCAACAGGGTGCTGCATGCCAGTGGGGCTGGCTTGGGAACGAGAGGCACCAAGATATTTGCATCCAGGATAAATAGCGAGGCCCCGAAATGGCAGGGTACCCCTGGGAAGTGGGTGTGGAACACTTGGGAGCCATCGGCTCAGAAGGGACATTGCTCGTAATGATTTTAAAAGCCTTGGGGTGAATGGCACTGCTGAAAGCCCCACGAGGAGAGGACCACATCTGTATTCAGTGCTGAATTTGGACGCCGTACAGTAAATAGTGCTCAGAGCCATGTAAGGGACAATGAGAATTGCTGAATAAAAGCCCATGGAGAGCACGCCATCCAGCCTGCTTGCTGAGAGGTCCTGCCGAGGAAATATTTTGGGATTATGCTTGAAGGCCATCAGAGTGAAACTTGCCCATCTGCACACTAAGGCTCCCTTATTTAAACACACAGCCGTGTTCATGCCTGTGAGACAGCTCCAGGTTTGCCCCCACGACTGCCGTGCCTTCTGCAGCTAAAGGGGCAGGAGGGGCAGCACTTGTGGCATCTCCTCGGCCCCCAGCCCGCGCTCCGCGGGCCGTCCTCCCGCAGCAGGCAGCGGCTGGAGCTGGATTAGCCCCTCGCCGGGCTGGCCGGCTGACAGAGCCGGTGGGCTCCCGCCTTCCCTCCCAAAGCCCTTCCTCCGACAGCAGCTTCTCCAAAATGGCCATGGACGCCATGAACTTGGCCAGCGAGGGGAGGCAGCCGCGTTTCTGAGCAGCCGTGGGGGAATGTTTCACGTTTCCGTGGCTGAGCCCCGCCGCACCCCCGCACCGCGCGGCCGCGGCAGGCGGCGGGGGGGCGATGTGGCGCCGCTCGGGCGAGGCCCGCGCCAGCCGGATCCCGCATCCCGCCGCTGCCGTGCGCCAGTCACCCGGGGGGCCCCGCTCGCCGCCGCCGTGTGTGCGTGCGCGGGTGCCGGGGGGGCCGGGCCCGGTGCGGGCAGTGCGGAGCGGCCCCCGCACGAGGCTCGCGCTCCCTTTGTGCCGTTGCCTGGCAACCGGGCGGGGGATGGGAAGCGGGATCGGGGCATGGATGCGCGCGCGGCCGCACGCCGATGAGCAGCGCCCGTCGGGCGGCCGCCGCCCCCGCCCCCCGGGAGGCCCCGCCGCAGCCCCGGCCGGCCGCCGCCCCCCCGCAGCCCTCGGCCGCCCCGGGCCCGTCCTGCCAAAAACGCCCCGCCGGGCTCTCTCTGCCCCGCTTCGCCCGGCCTTTGTGCCGGCGCCGGGGGCCCAGCGGTGCGGGGCGCGGCCGCGGCCGCGGCGGGGGCCGGGCCGGTTGCTCGCCCCGCGCCCGCGTCTCCTCCTCCCCCGTCCCACGCTGCCCACGGGTGGGTTGGGGGGTGCGGGCTGTGTGGGGTGTTTCGCGGGGAGGGGCGGCGGCGAGCGCGGAGCGGAGGGGCGGGGGAGGGGGCTCGTTCTGGGCCCTTCGGAAATGGGAGGTGGCTAAGGCGGGCAGCGGTGGGAGCGATGGGAGGGCGGCGGGGCGCAGGCGGAGGCGCCTGAGCGCGGCGGGAGAGGGGGCGACACAGCCGCGGGGCGGGGGGGCCCCGCTCCCCGCCGCACCCCCCCTCCCGGAGCCGCTGTCCCTGCCACCGACCGGTTATTCCGGAGCCGCGAGAGGAAACGAGGGAGCGCGGAAAAGGAGGAGGGAGGAAAAGGGAAAAAAAAAAAAAGAAAAAAAAAAAAAGAGAAGGGGGGGCAGCGTTTAAATCCCTGCCCCCCGCTCCTCGCCGCCTCCATTCCTCCCTTCATTCGACCTCCCCTCAGGAGCCGCCGGTGAGTCCCTCGCCCGCTCCCAGCCGCTCCCGCCCCGCTTGTCATTGTCGCCCACTCGCTGCATTCTTTCGCGGCTGGATTTTAGCCCTCCGGTCCGTCTGTCGGGATGGGGAGCGAGGCGGCGCGGGGGGGGGAAGCACCAAACTTGGGGGGGGCAGGAGGGGCGAGAGTGCGATTAACCCCCGCAGCGCTGGGGAAGGGTCCCCGGCGGTCCCTGCCCCGGCGCGGATGCGCCGAGGGGCCGGCAAGGAGCCGGGACAGCGCCGCGGGGCACGGGGGCTCGGCGGGGCGGGGGTCCCGGCCGCGGCTGGGGGCGCTCCGGCATCGCCGGGGGGCGCTGCCCGCCCGGGGCTCGCCGCCCGCCCGGGCTGCGCTGCGCTGGAGCTGGACGGCGGCGCGGCGCCTTCCCTCGGAACAGGGGGCGGGGGTCGCGCGGGGCTCCGCGCCCGCCGCGGGGGTCCCGGGGCGGGGACACCCCCCGCCGCGCGCCCGGCGTGACGTCAGCGCCCGCGGAGCCCCCCTTCCCTGCGGCGGGAAGTTCGGCGGGGGCAGGGCCCGGGGGGCGCGGGCGGCGGGAGTTGGGAGTTTGCGGCCCGGCGCCGTGCGGGGAGCGGGGCGGCACAGCGCCCGACGGGACCGGCTCCCGCCCCGCCTGCCTTCGACGGGGGCCCGTATTGTCCCCGCTTGCCCAGGTGCGGCCGGGGAGCGGGCAGGAGGAGCTGGGAATAGCGTTTCCATCGCGGGACCGAAAAGAGCCTCGGCTCTCCCCGCTGTGGCTGCAGCGGGCGCGGGTGGGATTCGCCCCTCGCCGCTGCCCCTCCTGTGGCACGCCAGGGTGCCGCCCGGGGACCGGGGCGCTGGCCAGACCCCTTACGGCTGGGTGGCATCGCGGTGGCGGCTGCGCTCCGCTTGAAACGGCCCAGATCCTCGGTGTGTCCGGCTGGTTGTCCGTTTGTTATTCAGGATTCCTGGAGAGGTGGCATTCCCACGTCGCCCTTTTGGCTATGCCATGGAGCCGGTGGCTGTTCTGGCTTGCTGGCCTGTGGCCGGCCCGGCTGCTGTTGCCCGGCGAATTGCCGGCTGTATTTTGCCGAGTGGCCGCTGTGCTGTTGAAGTGGCAGCCATTTGGTCACCGTGGCATTACTTTGCACGCCGCCTTTGCTCGCCGTAGAGTTGTGCCCTGATAGCTATTGTACGTTCCCGAAGTTGCTTTCCAGATGGGCAGTGTCTTTCCTTGCGTTTGCCTCAGTGCCGTGGCTGCCTTGAGTTCCGCAGCCGATTCCTCATTTGCCAGGATGGCTACTGTAAGAATTTGTAGGGCTTTTGTCTGCAGGGTCTTTTTTTTTCTGGGCTGTGCCTTGAGAAGCAGCGTGCCCTTACCGAGCTCGGCACCCAAATCTGTCGTCATTATTTCTGGTTGTACTGGGTGGATTGAATCGGAGCTGCTATGCTTTCCAGCCTTAAAAAAGTGAGGAGAAAGTGGTGGGCCATTATCCTGAGGTGTGCAGCAGGAGAGCGAAGGAGAAGTTGGAAATGCCGTTCATTTTGTGTCCACCTGAGTGCTGGAGCACGGTTACACGCCCTTCAGGTGTGAGCTGCCTAAAGCTGCAGAGTTCAGCCTTGACCTCCCACTGGAGAATGCCACAGCTGTCTGAGTTGAAAGCTGGACTCCCTTTTCTTCTAAGCCCCAGGGTGTTGTGAATCACTGCTGTGCTGCACACACATCCCCAAGGGGCTGGAGCTCCATTACCCATGGATGGGACACTTGTAAATGTGAATGATCAAATTGTTCATTTGGAATTATTCTCGTTCTCTCTTGTCCTGTTTCTTGGCCAAGTTGTTGATGTTATTTTGTGTCTGTCATTAGTGATGGCACAACCAATCATTTGTGTGTTTCCCCAGCTTCTTAGGAATGACCTGATCTTTGAAACCAGATTTTCCCCGTTATGATTCATGATGGAGCTTTTCAAGCATGGCCAGAGTGAACTTGTAGTACCATGGTTCATGCTGGAAATTATAAAAACCTCCAAACATTTGAAAATTAAATGTGCAGTGAATCTTAATGAACAAGATGAACAGGTTTAACCTGCTGCAGTGACCTGCCTTTACCTCTCTTCATGTGCATTTGCCTCCTCCCCTGGGTTTTGTACCCCTTGGATACCTCTGAAAGGTTCTTGCATTCTCACCTTTAGGTTTGCCTGAAACAAGGAGTTATGATGACATTTCTTGTGGATGTACTTGTATTCCAAAATGATAATGGTCATGCAAGGAACTGTGATTCTATAGCATGGTGAGATTGCTGCACTAAAAGCAGCCTGATCTGTCTTGTTCTTCAAGAGGAGGAGGAGGAGCATCTAGTCCAGTCAGACCAGGTGATCATTGTAGGTCCCTTCCAACTGAAATATTCCATCCTGATTTATTTTGTGGGTGAAAAACATCAGGCAGGTTTTTCTCCTCCCAAAGTTCAGCTCCTGTCACTCCTTGTACACCTTCCCAGTTTGTCCTGGAGCCTTCTCATGTTTATCAGTGTTTTTCTTGGGATGGAGGTGGAGTTGAGAGGAGCAGTCCATGTGGAATACAGAGCTGTGTAGGGAAGGTTTATTTATTTACCAGGTCTGGGGTGTAATAATGTTTGCAAATGCAGTCTCTGGAATTGGTTTGTGCACATGTTCAGCTGTGCCCCTCCTTAAATACCTACCTGAATGTTAGTCCATCTTATATTTTTGCTCCTTGTGTAATCCCTTTTCTTTTGAGAACCTGGTTTTCTCTTCTGTCAGACTTTATCTTCCCCAGTTCATTTATTTCTCCCAGTGTCTTTTGGACAAATAAACTATTTTCTTGCCTTCATTGGATTTTCTGGTCTCATTCTTCCTCCATTAGGAGATGCTTTGGAAGCATGACATATATATTTCTTGTTTATCATTTTATCTCTTCCATCTGTACTTCTTGAAGACTATGTCTGGTGAAGTACAAAATAGCAGTGCTTTACAAACTTCTTAAAGGCTGAAGGAGAAGGCAACACAAGTTCTGACTGTTCAAAAGTGAAGGCATCTCTGAAGAAGTCATGCTCTTAACCAAGAGAGCACACCTAGGGTAGATATTCTCTGCAGAATTAATTCCCGAGGTCCCTGCTGGAGTCTGGTCGCAGCGGATGGTTTAACATGGACATGAGGTGCTCCCTCTCAGTGCCTTCCCTGACCTCCTGAGGCTCAGCAGTGCCCAGGCCTGTGTGGCCGGGCTGGCCAGGTGCATGTCCCACTGCTCTTTGTCCCGTTGAGATGAACACTGGAGAATCTTTCTGTCCTTCCAGGCACGTGCTGGGCAGTGGTGGGCCCACAGCCCACGTTGTCAGTGAGGTGTGTATGGAGAATGGTGAAACACAAGGGGATGTTTCCACTTCAAGTGGCTTGAGCTTCACCTCCCTACCAGTCTGGTTGGCTGTTTGGGCTTCAGATGTTTGGGGATAACTTGGCCAAGTTCAACAGAAGTCAACTTTGTGAGGAAGCGATCCCTTCAGAAGCAATGCTTGGCTTCCAGCTATGATAATCCCGCAGAAGTTTCTGACTGTCTGTTTTCTGTGTCTGTTGTGGCAGCAAACACTGATTTGTTGTTGTCTCCTCCTGTAAAAATATCAATGTTTGATTGATCGTTGTGGCAGTATTTTCACCTACAAACCAAAGGCTAACTGCAATATCTTCTCCAGGCAATTTCAGCCAATGATGGCCTGTCTGGGCTTTGCTGAAGAAGGGGAGCTGGTTGCTCTCAATCTTACTTCATGTCTCTTGCCCTGGTGACATTCTTCATCACAGAGAGTTTAGCTGGAAAATTTTAGTCTTGTACTTCCCTGCTGTACAGTGCACTTGGTGATAGCCTGTTTCTTCCACAAGGTCTTTCTGCACTATAGATCACTTAAGTGAAGGTTGCATTTGAGCAACCTTCTTCTGTTTGGATAGTGAATTGGATTTACTTTATGTGTGTATATATATTTATGTGTGTGTGTATATCACAATATATATGGTAGTTTGTAGAATATAATATATCTTGTATAAAATATAATGTTATATAGTTATTAAATTTTATATTGATATATATAGCAGAGTGTATTGGATATAAAGTGTATCTATAGCACAGTATTTTGGATATACTGCTCTTTTTTTTTCTTTCAGGCAGTGCAACAGATGAAGTGATTCACCTCAGAATTATTCAGGGTTTGCCAGACACATAAAGAGGGCCCACCCTCCATGAAGAATGGTTTATCCAGTCATGGTTATCCATCAGGCTTTCCTCATAAATTGCTAGACCATGGCCTTCAAAGTCCATTTTCACCAGAGCTAGCTAGACCCCATCACCTTTTGGCCAAATTCTATGACTGCTAATGAGTTTAGTATTGAAAAACCTGTTCTCATCAACTGGATGGTCTGTGCAGAAAATATTAAGAGCATTTATTTTACAATAAAATAAAAGAAAACCCTTAAAAATTCAGTGATACACTACTTGCACTCCTATGCAAGTTTTTCAAGTGAATAATTTCTCCTGCTTTTCAAATTTTGCGCCATTCCTCTGTTCGATTTGTCTGGGTTTATCCATTGGATATGGGGGTCTTTGTTGTGTAGGTTAAAGAGCTGTCAGAAATCTTCCTTTGTAGTGCTCATAGGCCATCTTCAAGTCTTTTAACATTTTCTCAGGTAAGCCATATTTATTTAGCTTAAGGTTATAAGGGGGAGGAGTTAATCACATTTCTCAATTTGTCAGCATCCTTTTAGGAGTACACAGGTAAAAATGGCATGCACTACTCCCATAATTGCCTTACCAATCCTGGGTACAGTCAGGTGAAAATCACCTCTCTTTTCCTGCTCCTGAAAAATATTCCTTTCTCTGTGCACTGGTGAATTTCACTCATTCCAGAAAAGCCTTCTTAGAAGTCTTTTCAGACTTCTGGGATGAGAGATGAGGGATGAGAGCAGGATCATCCCACTTGGCCAGTGCTTGGCCAGTAGACCAAGGAGAAGTTGTGGGATCCCAAGCCTGGGAGTGACTCGAAGTTTACCAGCGACTCATATCTGCTGTACTGCTGTTCCTCTGGCCATTTCCCTGTCCCTAGTTCACTTCTTTCCTTCTGGATGTGTCTGTCCATCTTCATCGTGTTGTCTTTGCTGTCAGTCATGAATCCCTGCAAACAGAGAATCTAAAGTGTGTCCCTTGGGTCAGTGGCTGCAAAGTCATGGAATCCTTAGGTTGGAAAAGACCTCCGGGATCATTGAGTCCAACCATTAATCTAATAATGTAATTTTCTAATCTTATCTAATCTAGTCCAATCCAATCCTGTGCCATTTTCCTCTGATACTCCTACAGCTTCCAGCTGTTTCTAGCTATCCAGAAAGTGCCAGTGATTCTCTCTTGAATGAAACTCTCCAGTCTCCCATCAAACACGTAGAACCTTCTAGCACCCATAGTGTCCTTTAATTGGAAATTCTGCAGCTACCTGTTTCAGGAACTACTCTTTTTAATTGTTTTTGAACATGTTTCTTTGTAGTGTTGTTTGAGGGTCATCAAATTTGTACTGGAAAAGACAGTAAAAAAATATTTCCTACCTAACCTCTAATTTTTATATATGGCTTTAGGTCCCCAGTCACATCCTCACTTCAGTAACCTTTTCTGTGGACAGAGATGTCTAACCCGCTCAGTCATGCCTCTTCATTGCCCCTTCTGGTTCCTATGGAAGAAGCAGAATTGCACACACATTTCAAGATGTGGGAAAGCCATAGGTTTGTGTGGGGGCATAATGATGTTCTCCTCAGGAAATTCTAGCATGCAGTTTACTTTCTCAATGGCTGCTGGATGCCGAGGTGCCATTTCATGGATCTGCCTCTTATATCCAAAGGGTATCACTTTATATCACTTTATATCCAAAGGATATCACTGTGAGTTGCACTGTCAGCTCAGAGTCTGGATGTCCCTTCCAGCTCTGGCATCCTCCTTTGAGTCTCTGGGCAACCATCCTGTGATGTCTCTGAGTAATTTGCTTTGCATTCTTAGCAAAGGGA
The DNA here is from genome assembly GCF_028551555.1 of Melozone crissalis. Classification (NCBI taxonomy): domain Eukaryota; kingdom Metazoa; phylum Chordata; class Aves; order Passeriformes; family Passerellidae; genus Melozone; species Melozone crissalis. Next base: position 12,927,994 of record NW_026535786.1, on the reverse strand, counting down.
CCTCTGTGTATCAGAAGAGGGCTGTGAGGTGTAACACAGACCCTGGGCCCCTAACAGCTCCACAGGTAAGGTGTGCTCGGGTGTTGCAAATATAGAAGATGCTGCACTTCATAAAATAGTGAGTGTGGGGAATGTGATGTGTCCTTCCTCTGGATCATGCATCTCTAGGCTCCATCCCACTTGCAGAAGGCAGAGCCCAGTGTGGATTTTTTTCTGATCCAGCACTGGGCTCTGCCAGCCTGTATCTCTGAGAGATCTGGAAGCCCTCCTCTGGGGAGACAGAATGATTCTGCTGGGATTTTTAAGTAAATCTGTTACATACTTAACAGTTATTTTACTGTGCCCTCAGGAATTGTTTTACGATTAACATAACCTTCTTTAGTACATCTAACCTTCATTTAGTGAATCAAACTTTATTTTCAGTTGCTTTTGTAAAAATTAATATCTTCTTCTATGCTGTAAATTAAGCTATTGTTAAATGCATGAATATTTTTATTATTTATTACCTTGCTTTAGCTCTATTATTTCAGTCTGTTAATCATAATTTTTTTTTAACAGATACATTTTTATTTGAATGGAGATTCCAGAATTAGTTTTCATACTCAAAATAACATTCTTGTTCCTCATGGTTGTGCAAAATTAAGAAAACAAAACATTAATATAGGCTTAATAAAATGTAAACTAGCTTTATCTCCTAAGACTGCCAGTGCTCTGCACAGTTATTTTTAGTATTCTTATTTGGCACCCTTTCCTGAAGCGGGAGCATTTTAATTTTTATTTATTATTTTACAGCAGAGAAAGAGCACATAGGTAGCCTGATAAGTGAATTTGCCAACAAGTACATATAAGAAGGATTGAAGCTGTTGCCTCAAGATGAATCTTTTTTTTTGCATGGGAGGTGTTATTTTAAAATAATTTTAGGATATTTTATACAATGATGGACTGGTGTGGATTGAAAGGGGCCTTAAACATCATCCAGTTCATCCCTCCTGCCATGGGCAAGGACACCTTCCACTGGACCAGGTTGTTCCTGGTCCCTTGCAACTTGGCCTTGAACACTTACAGGGTTGGAACATCCACAGCTTCTCTGGGAAACCTGTTCCTGTGTCTCACCACCCTCATAGAAAAGAGTTTCTTCCTCATACTCAATTTAAATCTGCCCTCTTTCAGTTTAAAACCATTGCCCCTTGTCCTGTCACTGCAGGCTCTGGTAAAAATTGTCACTCTACCTTTCTTATAAGCCACCTTTTCATGCTTAGAATCTCAGAATCACAGAACCATTAAGGTTGGAAAAGACTTCCATGATCATCGAATCCAACCATTGGCCAAACATCACTTTGTCAACTAAGCCATAGCACTGAGTGCCATGTCTGGTCATTTCTTGAACACTTCCCAGGATGGTGATTCCACTGTTGCCCTGGGCAGCCCATTCCAAGGCCTCACCACCCCTTCAATGAAGAAATGCTTCCTGATGTCCAGCCTGAACCTCCCCTGGCACAGCTTGAGGCCATTTCCTCTCGTCCCATTACTTGTTGCCTGGGAGAAGAGGCTGATCCCCACCTGGCTACCCCCTCCTTTCAGGGAATTGTCCCAGATCCCTGTCCTTGCTGCGCTGGAGACCCCAGAGCTGGCTGCAGCACTCCAGCTGGGGTCTTGCCAGGGCAGAGCAAAGGGGCAGAATTCCCTCCCTCACCCTGCTGCCAGTGCTGTTTTTGATGCAGCTTAGGACATTTTTTGTCCACCTGTATTGCAAGATTTTTGCCACAGGGCTGCTCCCAGCCTCTTCATTCCCCAGTCTATACTGATCCTGGTGATTGCCTTGACCCATGTGCAGGACCTGCGCTTCACCTTGTTGAATTTCATGAGTGTCACGTGCTTCCACTCCTCAATCCTGTCAAGGTCCCTCTGAATGGCATCTCTCCCCTTTAGCCTATCAACCACTTGACTTGGTGTCATCTGCAAGCTTGCAGAGAGTGCACTCTATCCCACCATCTGTGTCATTGATGAGGATATTAAATATATCGGTCGCAGATCCTTGCGGGACACCACTGGTTCAAGGTTTCCAATTTGACATTGAACTGTGGACTGTAACTCTGGATGGAGCCATCCATCCAGTTATCAAATATGATGGAGACTGGCTTGGCAACCATGTCAGCCAGCTCCCTCAAGACCCTGGGATGCATCTCATTGGGTCCCTTGGACTTGTTCACGTTCAGTTTCCTCAGGTGATCTCAAACCTGACTTCTTAAGATGGGATTGTGAATCAGCTCTTACATAGAAAGATAGATGTAAATCGAGAGAGTCCATTCAGCTTGTGTATTAAAAGTGTGTGTGATTCACCCTCTGGCACAGAGTGGAGTTTCTGAAAGCATACATTTACATTTATTGTTAATATTTATTTTAACACATCACATAGCGACCCATTCTATGCTATTATATTTTGAAGACAGAAGAATCCAGTGAAATTCCAGTACACTGCCAGTATGAAATCTGTGTCTTTATGGAAAATAACAAAAATTGACAGCTGTCACTATTTTCATACTGGATTTATATTTTGACCTCTTGAGCAGTAGTCAGAGTTTGCACTTGTGTCGTAGGTGTTTCTGCCTGAGTTTGCCACATAACACTGAGCTGCCAAACCTGGCTGGCAGGGCAGGTCTCAGCCCTTCCTGCCCGTGCCTGATGGCTGCTGGAGGTTGGATGTGCCTGTCCCAGCCCTTGTGGAGGGCTCTGCAGAGGACTGGAAGGCATGTGCTCTGATCCTGGGGTCTCTGGGTGCAGTGACCTGCATGAGAGTGCCCTGCAGGAGTCCTGTTCTTTGATTAATTCACTTCCCAGCCTGTGTTCACAGCCCCTGCATCCACCCAGTGTTGTAGTTACTTTGTAGGAGATAGGAAAATGCCTTTGTTTGAAAACTACCTTTCATTTGTATACCTTCGTGTATTTATTCTTAACAAGATTTACTGAATATAGAAGATTTGCCAGTCATGGCAATATTCACACCCAAGATAGTATTAGCCACAAATGTTTGCCATAATGGTATTCAACCATTTTGGCATCCTAATCCCTTTGCTTGCAGAATCATTTTCCCTTTTACAGGAAGGTCACACTCCAGGTATGTATCGAAAGATGGTGACGTGCAACCTCAACCTTGGCCTGTTTTCTCATTGCTGTCCAACACTGAACATGGTGCCCTTCCTCTTCCTTCCCTTTCTTTCTCCATCATGCCCCATAGTGAAATGCCAGGGTTCAAACATGAAATCAGGTAATTAGCCATTGGGAAATGCTGTACTTCATGTTGTCTGATTGTAGTGTCTGGGACAAAACTTAATGTTTTCAGGATCGTGCACAATCATTAAAACTGATTACATTTCTGGAAAAATTCCCTTCATTTTAAAAAATGAGGCAGATTGAGACAGGAGTTAAAAATATTTGGGACTATCATCCCATCATTCATTGAGCAGTCATATATATATACACACATACTACTCTTCTTCTTAGTGATCTTTACCCATCAAGAGGGATCCATCAGTTAACATTCCAGCTTATTTTCAGGACACTTTTCAGCATCTGCAATGTGTTAAAAAGCAGCTGTGTTCGTTTTGCCACCCTGGTTCCTCCCTCCAGTTCTAGTCCATCTCTTTGTAGAAGTGGGAAGAGAAAAAACAGGATGGGAACAGAGAGCTATTGAATTGCAGAGAAGCAGACTCAGTTTAATTCTCACATCTGACTTCTGAATCCCTGCCTTTGCATACCAAATACCTTGGATTTCATGTAGGATTTTGGATGTGATTCCTACATTTCAGAAAATGACTTAAAGAGTAGTCACTGTGTACTTTAAACAATTCCCAAATGAAGAAGACAAGAGGTTTGCACTTCAGAACATCTGTACTTAGGTTAAAGCAGGCATTCCACTGATTCCTTGCTCCAAACTTCCATGGATGAGCATCTACTTGCATGGACTAGCATCTAGTGGAAGCTGGCTTTGTCTGTAGTAAATAAACCAAAAAGGGGCTAATGTTAGCTCTTTTTCTTAAATGACACTGATGCACGAGCCTTCATCTCTCCCTTCTGCTGGCACTGGCCCTAGAGAGGGCTAGCTGGACCTTGGCTGGTGTTTGATCTTCTCAAGCAGGCTGGAGCCCTGGACTTGGGCTGTGCATCCTGAGGCTTGCTCTGCCACTGAGCACCTGCTGAAGTGTCAAAACCCTGCATGGCTCTGGCAGCATCTCCCTGTCTTCCTGGTCTCAGTGGAAACGTGTCCTGGCTGCTGGAGATGTGCTGGGTGCAGCCCTGCCTGCAGCCCCAGCGTGTGCAGAGCTTTGGTTTGTCATTTACACTTCTGGCCAAGCCCTCAAATACCACCCCAGGAACTTGGTTCCCATTTCCTCTGCTTCTGTTGCAGTCTAGGAAAGTTTATTTCCTCAAAGCCACAGCCTAATGTGTAAATGCTCTCCTGAGCCAAGGACAAACATTCAGCTTGCTTTCTAAGAGGTAAAACCTGAGTGCTTCTCATTTGAGATGGACTTGTTTCCAGTTTGGTAACCTGGGAGAATTGCTCCACATGACAGCCTGGGGAGGAGAGAACCCATCTGTGTCCTTCAACAAAAGAAAAGCTGAACCTTGTATGCTTCTGGCTGGTGGTGCAGGACAGTCCAGGCTTTGGGAAGGAGAATTACTTGGAGCTGAGGAGGAGGAGGAGGAGGAGCAGGATCCATTTTGAATGCCATGTGGGGGATGCCTGTTGAGTGTGTGTTGCTCGCAGGAGACTTCACCAGGGCTTACAGGAGAATATGGAGGGGTTTGGCAATAAGCCAAGCCAAGCTGGGCTGTATGAAACACAAACAGAAAATTGCAATTTGCAATGCCTCATAACTCAGCTGAACCTGTGAAGGCTTCACAGGGCCAGGGAAAGGTTAACCCTTCCACAGCAGGCCTGTCACGTCTCACCTCCTAACCAAAACCATGGAGCCCTAAGAACCCTTCAGAGACATGGCAGGGATCTTCAGTGATGGGAAGGGTGAGGTGTAACTTACTAGTTGTACAGGCTCGCATTGCAGGCTTTAATTTCATAGATGTTAAAATTAGAAGATAGATTTGTGATCCTCTCATCTGGCCATAACAGTTGCTATACTGCTATACTAATAATGTGTGCATCAGTTCTCTTACATATTTTAGTAAAGTCTTCACTGTCTAAGTGACAGAAACTTCTGCCTCAGTCAGTGGTTGATTATGTCTCTTGAAATACCACTGGTTGTTTCTGGCTTTGTTTCTTACTGCATATTCAGCGGTTGGAATAAGTACGGAGTGGGTATCCCTTTGAAAAAGGGAAGTTTCATGTGGTTGGCTGCATGTTATTTCCCTGCTGACTGACTTCTCTGGGAAGAGGATGGTAATTGTGTGACCTGTGTGCTGCATTATCACTCTGGCTTTGGTGTGGGAGGCGTGGGTGGCATCCCTGTGGAATGCAGGGAGCAGTGACACTGGTAGCCTGCTGCTGCTGCTGCTGTGCCTTCAGACTGAGCTAATGCTTGCAGGTTGCCACCATGGCATGAGTCAAAGTTGAGTTAAATTAGGATCACCTTAGGTATGACAGTTGTTTGTTTCACATAAGAAATGTTGATACTGGATGTTCATCTGAAACAGCATCAGTGTAACTGGCTGAATTAGCAACCAAAGGCCAAAGCGAGACAGAAACATGAGCCTGTAAACAAGAACGGGTGGGGATTGGGAGTGGGCTCTGCCTCCATTAGGTCAGTTACAAACCACCATCAGCTATTTTCCTATTAAAGAAGAGGTCTCAGTTAATGAATTGATGTGTGTGGGAATTAATGCTGGATGAGTCCCCCTGGGGCTCTTGTGATGAAGGTCAAATAAAATATTAATGGAATTAAAACAAACAATCCCCTGATTTTCCTAAGTACCTTCCGGATGGGTTTCTGTAAGCGTTGGTCAGGGAAGATGTGGAGCCCCAGGAGAGACAGGCCAGTGTCATCACTCCCATTTCATGGTCAGGCAGATGAAGACAGTGGAAAGCAGTGACCCTGGGGCCACACAGTCCAGCAACAGGGCTGCACAGGACATCTGAGAGTTCTCCTGTTGGGTGCTTTTGCTCTGATCCCTGTTTTCAGCTCCCTTCTCAGAGGAATGGAAGTCATCCAGATTGCTCCTGCACTGCTTGGCTGGAAGGTGATTTTTCCAGGTGTGGGATGGTCTTCGGGAGCCCCAAATCCATAGGCTTCTTATTCACAAAATTCCTCTGTGCTTTCAGATGAGAGAATAAAACCCAGTAGTTGTGGCTTTTTTCTGCTGGTGCTTCTTCCATGGGACACATTCCCTTGTCTTTCAGATTGTCCATTCCAGAGGCTGAGTATAGCAACTCAGATGACAGGCTTGGGAAGGATAAAGTCTTTTTGGTTATGTGTGTGCAGTGCAGAGCAGTGCAAAAGGTCTTTAGCTTGCTGGATTCAAGCAGGCTAACCTCAGGAGCAGTATCCCTGAATAATTTCCTCCAGTTCCCAGGCTAACACAAACATGGTACTTTCATAGTCCAGGGTAGGAACTGTGTGATACAACAGGGTGTTAAATTCTACAATAAAATGCTTTTGGACATGGCACAAAACTGTAAATTGTTCCGGAGGGGTCTCAGAAATCTTCCTGCAGCTGCAAAGTGTAAGGATGTACTCTGCATCCCTGGGTGTGACTCGGTCTGGTACACAGAAACATCAAGTGTTGAGGAGGAGGAGACCCTGGCAGGCACGCCAGGCTAAACAGAGCTGGTGATGGTGTCGAGTAAAAAACAGAGCTAAATGTGTTTCCTCGCACCTATTTGTGTACCTTGGGCATGGAACAGCCCGAGCAAGACTTGTCACATTTCCTGCATAACGTGATGGTGCACGAGTGCATGTGGATGTGCTCTGGAGAGGGCAGGGCTGTACAGTGCCCTTCAGCAAAGGCCACTTTGCTGAATGACAGATGACACAGGGCTAGCGGATGGCAGCACATGGCCAGGTAAGGGTGGTGGAACTTTCTGCACTGACAACAAGAGTGAAGATGACCTAACAAAGTCAGAAAAATTGTAATTTGGAACATATCTAAACACTTTCCTGTTATTTTTTTCCCAAGGAAAGGAAAATACTAAAATTACTCTGGAAGACAGATAACATCCTGATAACTGTTCCTTCTTGCATCCTCCAAAGCAGCGTTATTGGGGCCCAAATCATGGAATGAGATAATCACAGAATGGCTTGGATTAAGAGGAGCCTTAAAGATCATCTACTTCCAACATCCCTGCCATGGACAGGGGCATCTTCCACAAGAGTTATTCAAAACCCCATCCAGACTAGCCTTGAACACTACAGGGTTGGGGGATCCCTGAGGCAACCTGTTCCAGTACCTCATCACCCTCAGAGTAAAAGAGTTTCTTCCTAGTTATCTAATTTAAATCTGCCTTCTTTCAGTTTGAAGCCATTAAAAATGAATACCTGGCATCATGCACATATCACTCCCAGAAATTGGAAATCGAATATGGCAGTGGGCAAATCTTTTCCCACACTGATGGGAGAGTTTATTGCATTCTTGGTGAACAGACTCGAGTCTCTAAATATGGAAACAATAATAATTTTGTCATATTTCTATAGCAAACCATGAAAGAGTGTTCTATAGTTCACTCAGTCTGTCTCCCCCCTCATCTGCTTGTCTGCTTTTCAGGATCCAGAGGGATCTCATTGCCTGGCTGGTGTAATTCCCCCTTCCAGAAGAGCTGCCCACCTCCATCTCCTCGGAAACAGCCGAAGGGGGTTGTGGAGTCATAAAAATTTATGTTTTCATCAAACCGGGCCAAGGAGAATGGGGGTCCCACACCCAAAAGAATGAAGACACGACAGAACAAGGACTCGGTACGTGGGGCGGGACAGGGGAGTGGGACACAAGAGCCAGGCTGGAGGTGTGGGTTGGAACTGAGGCTCCCTGCAGAGGTGGTGGCCATGAGTTTGGCACAGTGGAGTGCAAGGGGTTCAGGGGCTTTGGGAGGCTGGGCACAGAGCAGGGGCAGTGGGAGAAGCAAAGCAGGACTGACACAGTGATCCCTCTCTTAGATGTCAATGCGGAGTGGACGGAAGAAAGAGACTCCGGGGCCCCGAGAGGAGCTCAGGTCACGGGGCCGAGCTTCCCCCGGTGGTGTCAGCACCTCCAGCAGTGATGGCAAGGCTGAGAAATCCCGACAAGCGACAAAGGTAATACCAGCTGGAACACAAGTGTGGGTGGCCAAGGACTGCCAGATTGGGTGGGATCCCTTTGAGGATCCAGAGACACAGTCCAAAAGAGATCCACAAGTAGCCCGTGCTGGGTTAGCTTTCTGAAATGGGCCGAATCCCTCTTTGCTCTCATCCTCACCATCTTGCACTTTCCCAAGAACTGGTGTCCAGTCTCACCAGACCCTTTTAGTGCTCATTTTTGCCGTATGCCGGGTCCGTGTTGGTCTGCTAGTGTCATTGACACATGTCCCATGGTAGCTGTGTCTTACCTGCAGTCTCTGAAGACCTGTGGGGTTGGAAGATTTCCCCACGACCCTCCAGCTCCATGTTCTCCTTGTCTCCTTGCAGAAAGGCCGGTTGGAGGAATCCTGCACCCCCAAGAGCAGCAAGCAGGGCCGAACAGAAGAGATCTCAGAGAGTGAAGGGGAGGACACCAACGCTCCCAAAAAAACCAAAACTGAGGTGAGCTCTCCCTGCTGTGATTGCTGGCATGTGCCCAGTCCAGAGCAAAGGAGTCTGCAGTTCCCTGTCTGTGCTGCTCGAGGTTCTGGCTGCTTGGGAGCCTCCACACCTCGGGGGTTTTCCACTGCAGCTCTTCCAACCTAAATGGCATCTACAAAAATGGCACCAGGAGTGATGACTGAGCACATGGAGGCTCTCTGTCTCATTTGCCTTGTGTTCAGGGGGCTGCTATGTTGTCAGAGCTGGGGATGTGCCCTGCCTTTTCCAGCTTAGTGCTAAGAGCCTGGCTCCATGCACAGCCGCAGGTTGGGCTGGAGTCAGTCCCTTCTGATCCCCAGCACAGTGTGACATGGAGGCGCTTAAGTCATGGTGGGTTCCAGGTGACAGTCATGCAACACCTGCTCATGCACACATAGAGCCGTGGCAGGGCTCTTCCAAACACTGACAGCACCAGGCTGGATTGGTGGTTGGGTGGTGGGAAGACTCAGCTCTTGTGCTTCTCCATTCCCTGTTAGACTGTTCAGGGAACTGCCCTTAAAGGCCTGCAAACATGGGGATGCTTGCTCGTGTTAAGAGGTCCTTATAATTCAACCACCTTGGTTCCACTTCTGTAATTTTTCCACATGGACAGTCTGTTCAGCTCAGCAGTGGTATTTTTTCAGCTTAGCCTCCCTTGTTTAGAGTGGCACTTGTTAGTTCCCCTCACCCATGATGACTGCTAATCACCAGTGCACATTGTCTGAGGCAGCAGGTGGTGGGGAGGAGCAGGGCTTGGGAAGCACAGGGGGAACTCCTGGAAGTAAGGAGTGGAACAGTGAGAGGGGTCTGGGTGGGAGCTGGTCTCCTTGACCAGGGAGAGCTCTGCAGGGGCAAGAAGAGCAATTCTGGGTCTGGGGTCTGTGCTGGGACAGCACACTGTGGCATGTGCGGCTCCATGCCACTGGTAATACCATGTCCTGGCCAACAGCCCATCAGCCCATCGCCCATGTTGTATCTATTCCCTCTCAGCCTTGTGTGTAACAGTTCCTGCCCTCCCTCACTGCCTCTTTACACAAGGTACCCATTGTTACCTTCTTCCTGAACATGGAATGCTCATGAAGGACCTGGGAGCACTGGAAAGGAGGCAGGAGGACTGGTGTTATGTGTACCTTGCCAGACAATGTCTCCTTTCCTCTGTGAGGTTTTCTAGTGCTGGGGTTAGCAGAGAAAGGTCAGAAAACAAGTTCTCTGGGGACTTGAAGTGTGTCATGTGTGGTCTGGGAGGCCTCATAATGCCCCTTTCCTCCTCCTTCCTACTTCAGGAGTTGCCCTGTCCTCCATCCCCATCCGATGTTGACAGCCTTGACGGCCACAGCTTCAATGATGAGATGAGCAGCGACCCGCGGGACATCGACCAGGATAACAGGAGCACCTCGCCCAGTGTCTACAGCCCTGGGAGCGTGGAGAACGACTCTGACTCCTCTTCCGTGCTGTCCCAGGGGCCGTCTCACTCCTACCACCACCCCCCGCTGTTCCCCGAGAGCCCGCCGGGAGCTGCCCCTCCCGACAGCCTGGCCCGCCCGCCAGAGCCCAGCTTTGGGCTCCCGGGCGAGGTGCACCCCCAGGGACCCCCGGCAGGGAGTTACCATTCCCAGCTGGAGGGCCAGGCCTCACGCATTTTCCAGGCTCAGGCCCCACAGACACCTGCCTCCTCCTCCTCCTCTTCCTCCTCCTCTGCTGTTGCTGCCCCTTCCGCTCCGCCTGCCTCCTGCTCATCCTCTTCCTCTTCCTCCTCCTCTTCCTCCCACACTCCCCTTTATCCTGCGGCCAATGTGGTCCAGGTTGGGGCCAAAATTGCAGGTGGAGTGGGAGGGCTCCCAGCACCAGGGGCTCGTGAGCAGCCCCTCAGCGCCAAGCACAATCCACCCCCTACCACCCCAATCTCGCTGGCGTCGGTGGGAGGAGGGCTCCCCCCTCAAAAGACGCCCCCAGCCAACCCCCCGGCCGCCCCCCCGGCCTCGGCCCCTTCCTTCCCCCACGTCTCCTCCAACCTGCCTCCCCCGCCGGCCCTGCGCCCCCTCAACAACGCAGTGGCCGCCTCCAGCTCCCCAGGGATGGTGGGGCAGGCCCTGAGCGGCCACCTGCCCTCGCCCCACAGCATGGGGCAGGACAAGGCACCGGCCCTGGCCCCCTCCCGCTACCCGTACGCGCCGCCACCGCTGCCGCCCTCCAGCTCCTCTGCCCAGTACCCGCAGCCCTCGGCGGGCCAGCCCCTGCCCAGCTACAGCGCTTCCTACGGGCACTCCTTCCCCCCGCCCAGCGGCCTCTCCGTCTCCAGCCAGCCCCCCAAGTACACCCAGCCCTCCCTGCCCTCGCAGCCCGTCTGGAGCCAGGGGCCGCCCCCTTACAGCCGCCCCCTGGGCAATGCCGGCTCCCACCCCGCCGCGCCTTTCCCTGGCCAGTCCCCCCATCACCAGCAGCCTCCCCAGCAGCACCACCACGGTCACGGGAGCAGCGGGGGCGTGTCCCCAGCAGCCACAGCTCCTCCCCAGCCCCCCGGGGGCTACCCCCACGGCCTGGAGTCCAGCAGCCATCACCCTTCCCATCCCACCTACGGGCTGCGCCTCTACCCTCCCCACAGCCAGGCTGCCTACAGCCAGGCTCCCTCCGCCACCGCGGCCGCTGCCCCCTCTTCCTCCTCCTCCTCCTCGTCCTCATCCTCTTCCTCGTCCTCCTCTGCTGCCTCTTCCCAGGGAAGCTACCCCAGCATGTGCACGCACCCACCGGGGCAGAGTCCTGCCACCTACACCTTTCCCCCGCCGCCACCCCCGTCCCCTGCTCATGGGGCCGGCCCTCCGGTCACCTCTGCTGCCACCACCCTCTCCACCGTCATCGCCACCATGGCCTCCCCCTCTGCAGCCCCCTACAAGACGGTCTCGCCCCCGGTACCCCCATCAGCTGTGGCCCCCTATGGGAAGCGGGCAGCCTCCCCTGTCCCCACTTTCCAGCCCCCAGCCCCCTACAAGCCGGGCTCACCGCCCACTTCCTCGGCTGCCCCTTTCCGTGCAGCCACCCCTCCTGGCTACCGGGTGGCCTCTTCCCCTGTGGCGGGGGGCTACAAAGCCCCCTCACCCGCCCCCTCTGCCCCACCACCCTTGCCAGGGAGCATGGCTGCCCCGGCCCCGCCGCCACCCCCGCTGCCCCTCAGCGCTGCTCAGATCAAGCAGGAGCCGTCGGAGGAGTACGAGCCCCCGGAGAGCCCCGTGCCCCCTGCTCGCAGCCCCTCGCCGCCCCCCAAGGTGGTGGATGTGCCGAGCCATGCCAGCCAGTCAGCCAGGTGAGGGGAGACTGATTTCTCCAAAGGATGGGGAGGGCCTGTATGGGGCAGGGAAGAGGAAATCACCCCAAGCCTGAGGTGCAGCTGTGCCCTTTTGCCTTTTTCATGATGCTCTTCACATTCCCACAGTAGCTGTCCCTGGCTCACCAGCCCTGTCAGCACTGACAGGCTTCCCCTCTCATCCCCAGATTCAACAAACACCTGGACCGTGGCTTCAACTCCTGCTCCCGCACAGACCTGTACTTTGTGCCCCTTGATGGCTCTAAGCTGGCCAAGAAAAGAGCAGACTTGGTGGAGAAAGTGCGTCGAGAGGCTGAGCAGAAGGCCCGCGAAGAGAAGGAGCGGGAACGGGAACGGGAGCGGGAGAAGGAGCGGGAGCGGGAGAAGGAGCGGGAGCTGGAGAGGAGTGTGGTAGGTCTGGGAGCCCCACTGCCGCCGCGCAGCCAGGGCGGATGCTCGAGGGCCCCCTCGGCCGCTCCCCGCTGGGACCCTGAAGCCGGTCTCTCTGCTCTTTTGCAGAAGATGGCCCAGGAGGGCCGTCCGGTCGAGTGCTCCTCCCTCGGGCCGGTTCCCCACCGCCCCTCCTTCGAGCAGGGCAGTGCTGTAGCGACTGTTCCCCCATACCTGGGCCCCGACACCCCGGCTCTGCGCACCCTTAGCGAGTACGCCCGGCCCCACGTCATGTCCCCCAGCAACCGCAACCACCCTTTCTACGTGCCCCTGGGCGCCGTGGACCCGGGCCTGCTGGGCTACAACGTGCCAGCCATCTACAGCAGCGATCCGGCCACGCGGGAGCGGGAGCTGCGCGAGCGCGAGGCCCGCGAACGAGACCTGAGGGACCGGGACCTGCGCGAACGCCTCAAGCCTGGCTTTGAAGTCAAACCGGCCGAGTTGGAGCAGCTCCACGCCGTGCCCGCCGCTGCCATGGATCCCTTCCCACGCCACGGCGGGCTGAGTCTGCAGACGGCCCCCGGCCTTCATCCCGCTTTTCCCTTCCACCCAGGGCTAGGCCACTTGGAGCGGGAGAGGCTGGCGCTGGCAGCCGGCCCCACCCTTCGTCCCGACATGTCCTACGCCGAGCGCCTGGCGGCCGAACGCCAGCACGCCGAGCGGGTGGCCGCGCTCAGCAACGACCCTCTGGCCCGGCTGCAGATGCTCAATGTGACACCTCATCATCATCAGCATTCCCACATCCACTCCCACCTCCATCTGCACCAGCAGGATGCCATACACGCAGGTAAGGGCTGTGTGGTGCTGGTGCCCTGCGCAAAGCCCTGATTTCTGTCCTACTGTGCCTTCCTTGCGCTCCCTCCCTCTGGCCCTGGGGAACCCTAAAAGCTGACAAGATTAAACTTTGAGGCCGTAGATCTTCAGCCAGAAGAGCCCAACATCATGGTCATTCTTCCTTTTTCCTACTCCCCTCCCACCAAAGGCACTGACACTGCTGATCAGTGGCCAGGAAAATTGTTTGCCCTGTGTCCTTTTGTTGTGGATCTGTGGGGCCACAGTACAAGTGCTGTAGTCCCGCTGACTGCCTGGGTGGTGCTGCTGTGAACTGCATTCCTTACACTGGAGTCTGCAGAGGGAGGAGGAGCCCTGCTAGAACAGTTTTGGCAGTGTCCTTAGGACTAATGAAATGCTGGTTCTCAGTGGCTGCAGATAGTAGGATGGGATGGGATGGGATAGGAGGTGGGCTAATCATAAGGAACTGGAGGCTGCTGTTCTTCAGAATTGAAGGGTGGTCCCTTCCATTTCCACATCCTGCAGGAAAGCAAGATAAAATGTTTAAAGATGAAAATCTCAGGGAAGTAAAGCCCAAGCTACAGTGCAATAGGAAAAAAGTGTTGTGCCTGCTCAGGTGCTGTGAGCGGTCAGTGGGGTCTGGTGTCAGTCACAGATGCCGGCTCTGAGCAACTGCTCAGAGATGGCACAAGGTACAAGTGAGTGTCCATTTTCCCTACCATCCATGGCTGGGCACCTTAGTCTGGCTGGGAGTCCAAACCACTAGAAACAGAATCTGTGCTGGATAAGACCTGGAAAAGAAAGCACCCAGTACAAGTATGCACATGAATGGCGATTGGGGGTGACAGATGGGCGTGATATGGGGTGCAGATCTGATTGCAGAGCAGGTCCTTGCAGAACTCTGCTGAACTTCTAAAGAACAGTATTTCTTCCTGAGTGTAGGGACAGAGCTCTGCCAGACTAGTTCACATGCAGTTCGATGCAGGCAAAAACAGTAACACTCAGAAGGAGATGACACTATGTTGTTTAGCTGTGAAATCATCCCATCCCTAACACACTCTGATCCTCCCTCCATATCTGTTTTGTGAGGCCTTGTGCCTGTCTCTGTGTTACTTGCTACAAAGCCTGGGACAATTATCTTGTGGTATCTTTTCTTCCCAGCCTCAGCCTCTGTTCACCCTCTAATCGACCCGCTTGCCTCGGGTTCACACCTCACCCGGATACCATACCCAGCTGGAACCATCCCCAACCCTCTCCTGCCTCACCCTCTACATGAGAATGAAGTGCTGCGCCACCAGCTCTTTGGTAAGGAACTTCACAGGGACTGCTGTTCTCCTCCAGAGAGCATCAGCAGAGTTCCGAGGGGCAGGGGCGTCACAGGACCAGACTAAGATCTGTTAAACAGGTCAGGACAGGCCGGTGAGCAGGTCCTGCACGTGGGAATGGGGGAATGGGGGTGCAGCAGGGTCTTGGCTGAGCTGTGGGGCCTTGGATGGAGCATTAACTGGGCTCTTCTCTGTGTCACTGTGGCTGCAGCCGCGCCCTACAGGGACCTGCCGGGCTCGCTGTCGGCGCCCATGTCGGCGGCGCACCAGCTGCAGGCCATGCACGCGCAGTCGGCCGAGCTGCAGCGCCTGGCTCTGGAGCAGCAGCAGTGGCTCCACGCCCACCACCCCCTGCACGGTGTGCCGCTCCCCACGCAGGAGGACTACTACAGGTGTGTGGAGCTGCTCTCTCCTCACAGGAACGCCTCCAGGCCCAGCCCTGGCGTGGGGCTGGCACAGGCAGCGGGAGCAGGGAAGCATTGCCCCTGGAGCGGGTGGCTGTGGCCAAGCCCACACCGGGAACAGGGATGCTTTGCCACGGGGCGCAGCTGTGGCTGGCCACCAGGAAGGTCTGCTTGGCAAGTGGCTATTCAATCCCTTGGGAGATCTCAGCTCCTCCCCTCTGAGGGGGGAGATAACTTTTATATGTTTCACACATGTTAATGCAGTTGTGACTAACCCATACCCCTGCCAAAATACAAAACATTTATAAGGGTTTTGCCAAGATTAGGAATTCCCAAGTGCATGGGGAGGCACACTGGGAAAGAGAGAGGTGGAATGTTGTACCTTTTCAACAGTATCTCCTACTCCAAGGATCTACAAAACCTCCCAAGCCAGCAGTGTTTTGTGGGTCCAGATGAACAAATGCAGGGAATGGCATAAATTGCCTTTTTTTCCTTTCACTATCACCTTGTTCCTCTTTTTTATCCTAGCCACCTGAAGAAGGAAAGTGACAAACCCCTTTAAATGGACTTCCACTGTCAGTGTGACATCATCATGTCTTTCTCTCAAGAGGAGCAATTAATCAACCAAATCCTGGGGAGGGGAAGCTGCAAAGTGACACATCCTGATCCCACCATGCAGTAAAGTGCAAGAGAAGATGACAAAAAATATGGGATGGCATCCTGGGAAAAGTGGAGGAGAGCAAATGGGGAGGGCCTGATGCACCAATAATAGACCTGAAGCGATTGGTACGTGGTTTCAGCTGAGCTCTGAAGAGAAGAGAATCAGCACTGCACAGAGCTCAGAAAGACATAGACTGACATGAAGTCAGGGTGGCAGGAGCTCCATCCTTTGTTTTGGGGGAACAGTTGCATTAAATAAAAAGTGCAGAGCATTGCAGGACTTCATGTACAGGATGCTCCTGCCTTTTCTGCTTCTGCAGGAGGAGGTGCAGCCAAGAAATAACTGCAAACACAAAAGAGCCTTTTTTCAAGATTCCTCCTCAACACCCCATCCCCCCCTTTAACTGTAAGATACTGCTTAGCGATACAGAAAAGCAACGTGGAACTTTTTCAGATTACCCAGAGCAGCTTCCCATTCTCCCAACATCCCTTCAGATGCAAACAAAGCGTTCCAGGTCCCTTGCTGAGCGGCCTCTCCTGCCTGCGGAGGGTCCGGTCCCAGCCATCGGGGTGCAAAGCACCGCCGGACTGTTTGCAGGATGGGGGCTGTGCTGTCCCCAGCTGATGGGAAGGGGCGCGGCCATGAGGTGCTAAGCACCAGCAGACTGTTTTGGAGACTGCCATCAGCACCGTGACCCCTCTGAGCCCCGTGGGGAGAGCTGGCATGGCCCAGCGGTGACACTGCGTCCTGGGACTGTCTGTAAGATGGTGGCTGCCCCTTTTCCCTCACCCCTCCTAATTGATGTACTTTAACTCATGCACATCCTATTAGACGTGGCAGTTTTATGTAGCAACTTGTGACTCCCTTGCCCCTGCGTGCGTGTTCTGATTTCACAGTTGTATCTCTCGATTGGTCCCCCATATATATATATATTTACTTAACCATTAAAGGAAAAAACAACCAACAACCCAGCTATGGAAAAGAAAAAAAAACAACCACCCAAAAGATGTTTCCCACGCACTCCCGAGCCCTGACACACATTCTAATAATTTATATATATAAATATATATATGAAGCTCTTAAAAAAGGAAAAAAAAAAGACAAAAAAACCCTTTCAGAAACGGGACTCTGGTGTGTTCATTTCTTTGCAGTGGGGCCAGGGGGAGAAGGGCAGACACACTCCCGGTGAAAAGTGGGAGAGGCTGGAAGTGGGCACCGCCTCGGGAAAGGCGTGCGGGAGCCCGGCAACAACGGGAGGGGCGGGGCGTGCTCGCGGCGGGCCAATGAGAAGCGAGAAATTTGCATACGGTCCGGACGGCACGGCTGGCCCGTTTGGCGGCACCGGAGACCGCCGGTATCGGCTTTGAGCGGGGCAGGCGGGCGGCACCCGTTCGGGGACCCGCAGGGAAAACTGCCCAGGAGAAGAGCGGCCCTCGCCCTCACCTCGGGGTGGGTCGGCCCGGAGGGGGTCCTCGCCCGTGCGCCGTTTCCGGCAGTGATTTCAGCTCTTTTAGAATTTGTCCAGCAGGTTTCCCGCGCCCGCGGGAAGCCGCTCCCACAGGCGGTGCAATGACAGATCGGGGCGGGGAGGCGCAGGCGCGCTCGGGCGGGGCCGGGCTGGAGCCGGTGCCCGTCGGTGTGGGGCAGCAGCCGCGGCCGCCCCGCCGCGCCCCATGGCGGCCTCCGCGCAGCCCCCGGTGCCGTCGGCGCTGAGCGCGGAGCAGGCGAAGGGTGAGTGCGGGCGGGTCCGTGTCCCGGGTGGGCCCGTGTCCCGGGCGGGCCGGCGGCCGAGGGCCCGTGCCGCGCCGCTGCGTGCGGGAGGCCGGCGGGCGGCTGAGTGCCCGTGTCCCGCAGCCGTGCTGGCGGAGGTGATCAAGGCATTCGGGGCGCCCGAGAACGCGCAGCGCATGGAGGAGGCTCGGGACAACGCCTGCAACGACATGGGCAAGATGCTGCAGTTCCTGCTGCCCGTGGCCACCCAGATCCAGCAGGACGTGATCAAGGCCTACGGGTTCAGCAGCGACGGCGAAGGTGGGTTGTTCCCCCGCCGGGCGGGATGCTCCGGGCCCGCCTGGGCAGCGGGGCGTCCCGTCCACCCCCTTCCCTTGCAGGCGTCCTGAAATTCGCCCGGCTGATCAAGTCCTACGAGTCGCAGGACCCCGAAATCGCCAGCATGTCCGGCAAGCTCAAGGCCATGTTCCTGCCGCCCATGACGCTGCCGCCGCACGGGGCCGGCACCGGCGGAGTTGCTGCCTCCTGAGCCCGCGGAGCTCTCCCGGTGCTCCGGCTGGTGCCCCGCTTCCAAGGTGCGCGTCCTGTCAGCCCTGGGAATGGGGCATTGAACAAGCGAGACGCGGTCCTGGAAGGAATGGGATGCTCCGTGTCTGCTCGCGTGTCTGCTCCCGAATAAAGCGTGTGTTGAAAATGCCCGTGTTTCATGAATGGCCGTGAGCTCGGCAGTGCTGCTCCCTGGTGCAGAGGCAGGTACAGCAGTGCTCTCTGCATGACACTTGTGACGCTCTTTTGGGAGGCCCGGTATGCACCATGTTCTGCAAAAAGGTTTGTGCAGAGCCTCGGTGTGAAGCCCTAGGATCTGGTGTCAGAGAGCCAGGTGTTAAGCACTTTACAAGGGCAAGCATTTTCAGACGTGCTGTTTGAAGCATAATGTGTCCCTCAACATGATCTAGTGCTGTTCAGCAAGTGTTGTAAGTGCCATTGAGGCCCCTGTCGCAGCAGGGTCAGTGCTAATTTACTCCTGCTCCCTTGTTTTGTGGCTGAATGTGCAATCCAGCACATTATCCTTAGTGAAAAAGGCAGCGGAGAGATGCAGAAGGGAGCGGCCGAGCGTGGGAGGGCTGGGCTTGCCCCGTTTGGCTGCAGCCTGGATTACAACAACATAAACAACATAAAATTTTTATCTCACCTTTTTTTTCGGGCTGCAGAGGGATCAACCTAGTGGTGCAGCCTTGCTCCTTTGCAGTGTTTTCTTTGCAGTGTCATTCAGAGGGACATCAGGTATGTCTGCTTGTAGCCACCTGCCCTCTGTCCCTGTTGTCCTTGGAAGAATTGAGGACCTTGGCGACAGGAACAGGGGAAAAGGGCTGAGAGTGAAGGAGCCAGGCCTGGGAGAGCAGGGAGCTGCAAGCCAGGTGTGAGGGAGCTGCGTCGGGCGTTCTGTGCTCCCAGTTACAAAGCGGGCAGGAATGCAGCCAGCGAGGGCGTGAGCTCAGTGGATGGGAGGCAGGAAGAGCAGTCGGTCCCTTCCGTCTCCATCTACCTCTCCGAGCCTGGCCTTGGCCTTCCCCCACCCCTTTGATTATTCATTAACTGCAGTCCAGGAAGTGCTTTGCAAATGGTGAAAATTAAGCCCGCGGCTTGAGGCCTGAGGTTTGCCTGACCTGGAGCTGCCTCCTCCTTATTCTGCCTGGGAGCAGGCGGAGTTCGGGGCTTCGCCTGTGCGGATCGGGCTCAGGTGAGTCACGGGAGGTGCTGCACCCGCAGGCACGGCCAGCTGCTGCTCCAGCGCCCCGGCACTCACCGCCATGAGCATCCCGCCCCGCCGCCAGGGTGCCACGCCACCCCTCCTCTATCCAGGTCTTTGATCTCCCTCCCAAATCCGTTTCAACGTCCTTTCTTGGTAATTCCAATATTGCTTTATTTTCTTTAGTAGGACCCCCTTGGTTGAGGGCTGTGGTACTTCCTCCACCAGCTCCTGTCAGGCCTCCATCAGTGGGGATCTGAGAGACAAGACCCTGATGCCATCCCGTGGGTGAGTGCTGTGAATGCTAGTTAGGGCAAGAAAACAAGAGTTGTTGGTGAGAAAAATAAAAATAGCAGCAGTAGGAATTAGGCACAGAAGGGAAAACCACCCAGTTTCTAATAGGAGCTGCCTATTAGAGGTAGCCAGAGGATTGGAGCTCGCTGTGCTTTACATACTGTTGCTCCTTCTTACTCTGATAAACGTGCAAGCAGGGTTTGTGATGCCCAGTGTGCTGCAGTTCCTCTGCCACCCTGCAGCTGCAGCGTCTCTGAATGGTTTTGCAGAGAGAGATGTCAGCTGCCTGGCCTTTGAAATGCTGGTTATTCCTTTATTTGCTGCAGTCTTTCCTAGCCCTTTATGGAACAAAAAGCAGGACATACCATCCTCACAGTCAGTCCAAACAGGTATCCTGCTCTGGAAGGGTGTCAGGAAATGGGATTCACACTGGCATTACTCTCTGGTAAGAATTTGGGCAACCACAGTGGTCCGGCCCTGTGCTGGAGCCCCAAGGCCTGATGGAGAGCGTGTGGCTTTGGCAGGTCACAGGAGGATGGTCCATCAGCCCACCCCCAGGCAGCCTTTGCTCTGCACTAATGACTGAACTACAGCAGACTTCTGTACAGAAGTGCAAAACCTCCTGTCTGAAATCATCTCTGTGCTGAGATTTACAAGAAGAAGATTAACAAATGCAATGCTCATTCTCAAAAAGGGCTCCAAATTAGCTCCCCCCCAAATGTGAGAGAAGCATGGAACAATAAAGTCATTATCTGAACAGGAGGGTGCACAGTATAATGGGAAGAGCAATGAATGTGATACTAAAGTGCCAGCATCTGCTTTTGTAAAGGTAAATATGGTCCTGTAAAACTGGAGGGTTTTGAGGGACTTAGGAAACATATGGATAAGGCAGGTCTGGGCAGTACAGTTTGCTTGGCTTTAAAGAATTTGGCAAAGACTCTCTCATCAAAGTCTTTAAATAAAGGCTGAAATCACAGGATAAAAAAAAGAAGATAAAGATTTTCTTGAGTAAAGAAATACTAGAGAATAGTAAATGGAAACTGGGAATTAACATCCCATTTTTACAGCAAAGGGAAGTCATCAGTGGTCAGATCACAGGGGCCTTATCTGAAATACAGGCTGTTCAGTATATTCCCAAGTGACCTGGGAATACTGGTGAGGTGAGAAAATTGGATGATGGTAGAAAGTTATTCAGGATAATAGGGTGGGAGTTGACTTGTGAGTAATTTCAGAAAGACCTAATGGCAGTGAATGAGTGGGCAGTAGAACAGCAGATGAAAAGGCTTATGTAAAACAATGTTCATACAGAAAAATAATACAAAAATTGCATATGAAACAATGACTGTGAACTAATGGTAACCTCTCTTTGATTATAGAAGTCCATGCGGTTGTTAGCTTAATTCTTGGTTGTAGTGAACATCAGAAATCACCACTGTCCATGACTCACCAGCATTGTGAACACCACATTTCTGTGCCCACCTTCACTCTTATCTCCAAATCAAAATGCCAGAATCGGAAATATCTCTGAGAGAGACAGCAAAGGTGGTCAGAGGTGTAGAATAGTTCTGTACAAAAAGAACCCCTTAGTAGGGCTGGAGTCTTCAGCCTGAGGATGGATATGTAAGTTTCAGGTCTGTTACCACAAATAGCTTGGAGCAGGGGGAGAGAAACAGGAACCGCAGATTTTCCTTTCTTTACAACAACCTGGTGCTAAAAAAGAGGCAGGGAGCAGGTTATAAGTGAGTCAAAGGAGGGGGTGTTTCTGTACCTGAGCAATGGAGCTCTTTGCCAAAGGGTGCAAAATTTGTTATGCATTTGACAGCTGACTACAAGTAGCTGCGAACAGAGGCTTAGGAAGTACAAAGGCAAAAGAAACTCTGTACACAATCTTTCTCTCTGCTCTTCCTTTGACAACCAGTTTGACCTCTGCCCTGCCTAGTCCCACCCCTGCTGCCCAAAACTGGCTCAGGTGTCTCAGGGCCCCATTTGGCCGAGTCCTGACGCCTGCCAGGGTGGAGGCTCCTCTGCTGCACTGGAGACCTGTGGCAAGTGCTGAACCCCCTTGTGGGGGAGCACGTGTGCAGTTTTTCCTGATACCTAATCAGAATTTCCCTTGCTGCAAGTCATGCCTGTTGCCTCTTGTCTTTTGGTTGTGTCCCACAAAAAAGAACCTGACTTATCAGCTCTAAACCCCCACGGCCCCTTTTAGCTTGTCTCAGACAAGTGTTAAATCCCTCCTTAAGCATCTTTTCTTCAAGTTGAATAAACCCAGCTTGCTCTCTGCTGTGTTCCAGGCTCTTCACTGCATTAGTGGCATTATGCTGGATCCTTTCCAGTTTCTCAGGGCCTTTTTTTCTTGCAGCAATCCAGATGTGTGGTTTTTAATTAGCTATTTCATTTATCTTCTACTGTAAATTTGTTACTGTGCTAGCTGTGGCCTGCTTCCACGAGGGATTTACAAGATGAGGTTCTAACACCTGTGTTGTACTGAAAGCCAAACAGTGTAAGAGTAGTCTCTTTGCTGAAATCTCTTGACCTCTTAATTATATTAAAAAAGTGTTTTAGTGGCTCAATTATAGTCTTATTATATTTAGTGGCTCAGCTGTTCTGTGCTGCAGCCATTTGGGAGAGCAGCCTCGAAGATACCGACTGATGGCTTCTCT
This sequence comes from Melozone crissalis, assembly GCF_028551555.1. NCBI lineage: Eukaryota > Metazoa > Chordata > Aves > Passeriformes > Passerellidae > Melozone > Melozone crissalis. The sequence goes on along the minus strand of NW_026535786.1, from coordinate 12,905,891 downwards.
GGTGACATTTCCCTCTCTTACTGATAGTTTTTATTTGGATGGCCCAGATCAAAGACACCAGGGCAGCTGCATGCATCCACTCCTTTCCTAAAATGAAAGCAAGCAGAAGCATAAACTCATCCTGTAAATTATGTGATATGGGATTTTTGTCCACAAAAATACTGTCAAGAGATTACACTGCACCCTGTGGCATGTCCTTCTGGAGGATGCTGAGTTACATGGGATAAGTGCTCTCTCACCCTTTCTTATCCTGGTCTGGGCTCTTTGCTGCCTTGTTCTTTCCCTGTTCCCCTGTGTCCAGCTAATGTTCAATTCCTCAGACAGATTTTCTCCTTCAGTGTAGGGTGCAGGGATGCCTAAGTTTTGGTTTTTGTCTGCCTTGGCTTCTTATCAACTCAGCATACTCTAATATGATTTTGATATCAGGAATTATTTTTTAGGACTGCTCCCTGGAAGTTCCTGCCTTTTCTCCCTTGGCAATAAACAACACTTATTTCCTGTTCCCGCTAGACTGATTTAGGTGCCGCCTTTCTGGTGCAACTTCTACAACTTTGTGCAGAAGTTGTTCCCTTGAGTTGCTCCCGTGCGTTTAAAATCTCCTTGGTTTTTAATATCAGTTCTAAGTCAGTACCTCTGGCTGCCTGCAGCTCACCACACCCCAGCTCACCATGTGCATGAAACCAGAAGCATTTCTAAGGAAGCTGCTGGAGGTGCCTGGGTTGCCTTTCTAGCAATGAAGTTTAGCTTCCCACTCGTCTCTCCTGTACTTCCCTTTGTTGCTGGTTTCTGTCTTGGCCACGAGTTTTTGTCTAAGTCTCAGCTTAGCAGCCTGTTCATCTTTTTGCAGGATTTCCCAGTCTGGTGGTATGTGGAGAAGTCTGCAGCTGCTGCTGCTGCTTGAAATGAGCAAGGCTCTTGCTGTTGCTGCTGCCCACATCGCACAGGGTAGCTGAGATGGCCCCAGGGAAAAGCCAGGCTCCTTTGCCAGCTGGATTGCACTCTTAGGCCACGGCTTAGCTCCCATTCTTTCACCAGACCTGCAGACCTTGAAGCCAGTGCTGTGGGCAGGGCAGTCATGTGCCACAGCTGGAAGCAGCCAGGTGACTGGAATGGTTTTCCTTCTTCTTGTACCTGGTTGTGCACGTTGTCAGTTTTGGCCTCAGTGTGGGGTGCCAGGATTTTGAAGGTCCTCGGCTCAGCTCCCTCAGTGCTTTGTGGGCTCCCTGTAGCTGTTTGTCCTGGTCTCTGCCTCGTTCCTGAGCGGCTTCACCACCCTCTCCCAACCTCCCCATCCCTTTTGAGCTATCGCTGCCCATGTCAGTCCCATCCTGTGGCAGGCTGGTTTCAGGCAGGCACTGCTGTGCTCAGAGCACTAGCCTGGACCTTGAAGTCTGCAGCTCTGGGTTCACACAGATTTCCCCCTGTGCCTGTACAGAGCGTGTAGGACATTTGGGACCATTTGTGTTTCTCGTTGGCCTTTTGGAGGAAAAGGGGAGCAGAGGACGAGCAGAACTGAGTTTTGTGAACGTGGCCAGAACCCAAAATGCATGCGAAGAGTCAGCCCTTGGGTGCTAAAGACAGGGACCCAAAAATAATAGGGGCTATGGGGAGGAAAGACACAAAAGGAGAAGCAGAAGTGTATGCAAAGCAGCTCGGGGCTGCGGAGTGGATGGCTCAGAGCGCTTCCTGTTCCCGGAGCCGTGCGTGCCCTGCGGTGTTCGGGCTCGCGCCTGCCCCTGCCCAGCAGCGCTGCACAGCGGGCCAGGGAGCAAGGCACCTGTGCAGGGAGAGGTGCATGGAGAGGGCCTGAATGGACTGACAGTCAGCTCCTGGAGAGATACATGGCCAGCTCCCAAGAGGCGCAGGAACAGCGTGGCGTTGGGTGCCCCTGCACAGACCTCCGACTTCCCTTTCCCTTCCAGCGCAAACTGATTTTTCCTCTGTGTTTTTTGGGTTGCTTTGGTGGCAGCCACTTGGCCGCCTCTGCTTTCTCCCTCCGCAATGGTGAGGTAAGAGGGTCTGAGAGGTCTGTGTGTGTGAGGAATGGGACCAGGGAAGTAGGATGGATGAGGGCAAGGATGGCCCTGGAAGCCGTATCTCTCATGGGAACCATCCATAGGCTGGGGCAGGCATCAGGCAGGAAGGGATGCTGCTGCTGCTGGCTTTCACATAGGGATGCTGGCTGGGGACCATTCTGCACCCTACAGATCTCCACAATAGTGCCTGGCTTTTTTTTATTCACTTGGTCTTGCTGTTATTTTCTCTGCTAGGTGGTTTCACCGTGACCTGAGTGGGCTGGAAGCTGAAGCCTTACTGAAGGGACGAGGTGTCCATGGGAGCTTCCTGGCCAGACCTAGTCGGAGGAATCAGGGGGATTTTTCCCTTTCAGTCCGGTCAGTAACTTGGACCCCAGCTTCTGTCTTTGCAGTGTTACATACACAGATTGCCTAGATCCTCACATGTCCTCTGGCGTCTTCTTCATCCTGCCTCTGTCCCTCTGAGTTCTTCTCAAGCTGTAAAATGACCTCAGCTTCCCAGTGTCTTCTAGACCCTCCCTCAAGTCGTCCAAGGAGCTTCTCTTTCCAGTCATCTTCATTCACAGAGATGGTTTGCTCTGGTTCCATGGTGGGAGGTAGTGTAGAACACCTTCCTGCCCCTTTCCCAACCACCTCATTGGACTGCCTTGTGCTTTATTCCACAGGGTTGGTGATCAGGTAACCCACATCCGCATCCAGAATACTGGGGATTTCTATGACCTGTATGGAGGGGAGAAGTTCGCCACCTTGTCAGAACTGGTGGAGTACTACACACAGCAACAGGGCTCGCTGCAGGACAAAGATGGAACCATCATCGACTTGAGATACCCGCTCAACTGTTCTGACCCCACGACAGAGAGGTACAGGGACAGCACGGAGCTGCTGTGCCTGTGATTAAATGTTTCATGGCCTCTTTCTGTCCTGCCGGCATCCCCAGAGCAAATCCTGCCAAAAATGCCTCCTGCCTTTCTTAACCTCCTCTGTGTCCATGGGGGCAGCATCCCCAGGAATAGCTGTGTGTACCTTGATCCATCACAGCAGACCTAGCAGGGATCTATTTTTACTTCTGGTTTCCGGTTGCTTTTGCTATTTATACGCTGTTTTTGAAAGAAAAGGTTGCGGTGTCCGCTGTGGGTCTGCAGTGGTCTGTGAAGGGACGCGTTGTGTGGAAGCCCTCAGTTGTGCCCCAAACCTCCCTGGTTATTCTAGGCCTGGGTGACTCACGTAGCTGCGAGCAGGACCATGTTCCCCTGCTATTCCTGGCCTGCTTAGTCTCCTTCCTGTCCCCGCTTTGCATGTGTCTCTGACACCAAGTTCCTAAATCAAATCAGGTGGCTTTGCCCTTGCGTTTTGCTTTCAGGCCCTTTGATGCAGCTCGGGGGAGCTGTCATGCCCTGCTCTGGGGTGACAAGTCCTTCTTGCACAGGTCCTCCTTGGGCACCTGGAGGCAGCGAGCAGAGAGGCTGAAACATCGGGGTTTCAGCCTCTCTGCTGAACACCCCAGCTTGCTCGGGGTCAGGTCTGCTGCTGGCTGTCCTCTCCAGTCAAGGCCATTGCTTCGTGGCCCTGCAGTTTCCTCCCTTCCTCCTGCGGTTGGAAACTTACCCCCTCCCCCCTCGGGCTCTTACGAAAGCTCCTCTCACTCTCTCCCCAAGTGATTTTCCGTCACGTGGCTTTGAAGAGCTGGGCTTTGCTGGGGGAGGGAGGAATGGGACCCATTAACCCCCTCCTCTCTGTGGGGAGGGGGGGCTGGGAGACCTCTTTGATGGGCAGGAGGGGCCAACCGATGCCAAGGTGGCACCTGAGCACATGGTGGCTGAACAATTCTCAGAGGAGGTTCAGAAATTAATGACAGCTGTGCACTGAGTGTCACCAGCTGCTTCTTGCAGTGCATGAGGTGAGGGTCAGCAAAAGTTACTTGCTGAGCCCAGTAATAACTGGGCTGTATGTGGAGCAACCCCTTGCTCTGACGAGAGGCAGGGGAGAATGAATAAATGCCCTGGTTGCCTCTGTGACTGGGCTGTGGCCTCCTGAACTCCATCTCAGTTCATGGGAACAAATAGCCCCCTAACAGTGTGAAGTTCACCAGGCCAGGCCTTCCCTGTTAGCTGCTCCATGGAAGTAAATCCATTCCCACATCCTGATGGCGAGGCAGGGAACACCTTGGTCAAATGGGGATGCTCCTGACCTTGTGCTAGGAGGAGAAGGAGCTGCTGAGTATTTGTATTGAGGACAGGAATGTGCACATGGATCAGCTCCTGGTGCTCACTCCAATGGCCAGGGTGATTGCTGCAGTGTGATGTGCTCAGAGAATGGGAATTGTCCTTTGAGTGAAGAGGTGACTGAGTTTCAGAAAGAGGAGTTGCTGGAATGGTTCTTTAACGGATCTGATCTCAGCACAACCATCTGGGTGCTGCTAAATCTGATGGGAGAGTTTCTGACTCAGTGGGCCTTTTTTTTGTTTCCCTGGTGTTTGAGTTTCCAGAGCCAAAGAGTCCCAATAATACTGTGAGGTGCTGAAACACACAGACTGCCCTCTCCCAACTGGTGTTCCAGGCAGAAAGTATTACTTACCTGTGCCTTTGTGTGTGTCACACAACGGGTCACGCTTGGTGCTTTCCCACTGCGTCCTCCAGTACCAGCCTTCTGCTCCCTAGGTCCCTTCTGTCTCTACCTCATCCCTTGCACTTTCCTCCTCTGCCCAGCTCTCCACTTTCTGTCTCATCTGCTTTTCCCAAGATCCTGCTCCTCCTTCCTTCCTCTCTGTCTCCCCCTTCCTTTCTTCCTCCCTCCCCAGTGCTGCTGTTTTTCACTCATCAGCTCAAGGGCATCCACTTTCCACATCCCACCTCTCTTTTAACTCTCTCTTGTTTTTCCTTAGGTGGTACCATGGGCATCTGTCAGGCCCTGCAGCCGAGTCCCTGCTCCAGGCCAAAGCTACCCCTTGGACCTTTTTGGTGCGGGAGAGCCTCAGCAAACCTGGGGACTTTGTCTTGTCTGTGCTCACTGACCAGCCTAAGCCTGGCTCTGATGCTGCAGCGGGGGCAGCCGGTGCCTCTGGGGCGCGGCTCAAAGTCACACACATCAAGATCATGTGTGAGGTGAGCAGCGGGAGGGCAGGAGAGGCAGTGGTCTGATGGATGATACCAAAATGGCGGTGACAATTTCTCCTGTTTTTTCATGTGGGATGATGAGATTCCATGGAGAGAAGGCAACTGGCCTTAAATGGGATAGGAGGGCAATACACCTTCTCTGGGCTTTGATCCGCTGAGAGCACAGTGCCATGAACTCCGTGTGCTCAGGACAACCTCTCTCTCCTCCCTGCCAGAGGAAGTGCTTTCCTAGATGATGCAGGGTGGTGCCTATGGATCTGCACCCCAGCATTGCCTTTTTCCTGCCTTTCACCAGCTTTATTCATGGGACAGGTGGAGAGAGTGGGAGTTTGCAGCCTGGAGAAAGCTCTGGGGAGATCTTACAGCACATTCCAGTACCCAAAGGAATCTCATGGGAAAGCTGGAGAGGGACTTTTTACAAGGGCATGGAGTGATAGAGCAAGGGGGAATGCCTTCAAACTGAAATAGGGCAGGTTTAGATGGAATAATAGGAAAAAATACTGTGAGGTTGGTGAAACACTGGCTCAGGTTTCCCAGAGAAACTATGGATGCCCCATTCTTGGAAGTGTTTGAGGTGAGGCTGGAGGGAGCTCTGGGCAACCCAGGCTAGTGGATGGTGTCCCTGCCCATGGCAGGGGGTTTGGAATTAGCAGCCTTTTATGATGCCTTCCAACCCAAACTATTCCAGGATTCTGAGTGTTATGAGTGAGACATTACACATTCTTCCTCTGTTTAGAATGGACGCTACACAATTGGAGGGGCTGAGATGTTTGACAGTTTGACAGATCTGGTGGAGCACTTCAAGAAGATTGGAATTGAGGAGATGTCTGGTTCTTTTGTGTACCTGAAGCAGGTAAGTCCAGTTTCCTGTTTTTTAGACGCCCTTTGCGGGGGGACTGATTTGTTGTTTTTTTCTGCTTTATGTCCCTTTCCTTCTTTTTTCCATGGTGCACAGAGGACACTTTGCTCTCCAGCAGCATCTCTCTCTCTCTCTCGCTCTCTCTCACCTGTTGTGTTTCCCCATCCCCAGCCCTACTATGCTACGAGGGTGAATGCTGCTGACATTGAGAACAGAGTGCACGAACTGAACAAGAAGACAAGTCTGTCTGAGGAGACGTCCAAGGCTGGATTCTGGGAGGAATTTGATGTAAGAAACTGTGGGGGGACATTATTTGGCTTTTTGGGAATTCTGCATGCACCACCTCATTCTCCATCCTCGATTTCTTCCTGTACACAAATTTCTTGTGTCTTGTCAATTTATTTCTGAAAGAAGTGTCTGTTTGGAACCAGTTCCCCTGGGGAATGAGTCTCATCTTTAAGTGAACCCAGTGATGTAGAAATGCGCTTTTTTATGGTTGGGAGAGTGAGTCACCAAGACAGTAAGGGCACAAGCCTTAGACTTCTCAAGTCTAGGTTTGGTTTTCACTTCTCTGCTCCCCCACAGCGTGCCCATGTGTCATCAGAGCCACCACCACTGTGCCTCCTAGTGCCCACCTCCCCTGTCATACATTGTGACCTTGCCATGACTGTTCTTTCTTCTGCTCTCAGAGCCTGCAAAAACAGGAAGCCAAGCACCTGTTTGACCGTCATGAGGGCCAGAGACCCGAAAATAAGAGCAAGAACCGATACAAGAACATATTGCCCTGTGAGTCTTGCTTCTCCACTATAAAAAAAAATAAATGGACAGACAGGCAATGAAGAGCTGTCCAAGTCATCCCTCCCTCCAAGCCATCCCTGCCCTCCAGAGCAGGTTACAAGGTGTATGGCACTGATGGTTTAAGAGCTGATGAGGAAGGGCACAGCCTTTTCCTGTCCTTGAAGGAAGGAGGGAGGGTTGCATCAGATTCTATGGTCCATCACAGAGGCAGAGAGATGGGAGGATGGAGTGAGATTGGTCTGAACCCAGAGGGAGAGCTGAGGCTATGGGGCATCCCTGGGAATCATGACTGAGGTGGCACAGAGCAGTGAGAAGCTCTGTGTGGCTGTGCATGGAGTATCTCATTGCACTGTTCATTCTTTCACTGCACCCCAGTTGATCACTCCAGAGTCATCCTCCAGGGAAGGGACCCAAATATACCCGGATCTGACTACATCAATGCCAACTATGTCAAGGTGAGATTCTTGAAAGACGGCTGTGTGCCTGTCCAGAACAGTGCCAAAGCAGGGCAAGGTCTGCTGCTCCTGCAGCCCTCCTGACCCTCCCCTGTCTGCACTCAGAACACCCTGATCAGCCCAGATGAGTGCACCAAGACCTACATCGCCAGCCAGGGCTGCCTGGACGCCACAGTCAATGACTTGTGGCAAATGGTGTGGCAGGAGAACACACGCATTATCGTGATGACAACACGGGAGGTGGAAAAAGGCCGGGTAAGAAGCAGTCTGGAGGTGTCTCTCTTCCCTTTCAACCATTGCTCTGCTTTTTCTGTCTCTCCTGCCTTCTGCCCATCCTCACGCTGCCCTCTCTGCCCACACAGAACAAATGTGTGCCTTACTGGCCAGAGCTGGGCAGCACCAAGGAGTACGGTCCCTACCTTGTGCAGAACGCTGGGGAGCACGACGCGCTGGAGTACAAACTGCGGCACCTCTGCGTGTGCCCGAAGGATAACGTGAGTGTGTCTGACCAAGGGCTGCCATCCAACCCCTGGGTCTCACAGCCACCAAACACCCAAACCTGGGAACTCCTGGATGCTGCTGTTTCAGCATTCTTGGGGGTGGTGTTCCCACCTGGTTTGGGCTGGAATCACACTGGTGGAATCACCAAGAAGTGGGCAGGAGACAGATTCTCTCTGGCTCCAGACTCACCTCTCCCTGGGACAGAGGCCAGGGACAGGACTGGGTTGCAGTTTTACCAGTGGGGTGCTTTGCACTTCTCAGGGCAAGGCTGTGCGTGAGATCTGGCAATACCAGTACCTGAGCTGGCCTGACCATGGCGTACCCAGCGAGCCGGGAGGAGTCCTCAGCTTCCTTGACCAGATAAACCAGAAGCAAGAGAGCATCCCCAACGCAGGGCCTATTCTGGTACACTGCAGGTTGGTACAGAGGCTGGAGTTTGAAGCATCCTCTATCCCTTATCTGGGGTGAGATACAGAAAATCTGTCCTGCTGCTTCCAGCTGTACCCCAGGATTTATGAGTGAAGCATATGCCAGTCCCAGTATTTGCTTTTTTCTTCTTCGGTGCCCCCACACCAAACCCTCTACCTGTTGAACACGTGACTCTTTTGTGGCATTGCTGAAAGCTGCTACAAGAGGCACATCCTGCCCCAGAAGCAGCTGCATCTTGTTTCAGGAGCTGTCTTGCTCTGACCTCTGCTTGTCCTCTCCTTGCAGCGCTGGGATTGGCCGCACTGGGACTATCATCGTCATTGATATGATAGTGGAAACAATCTCCACCAAGGGTAAGAGGACTCAAAATGAACTGGGCTACCCAGTAGGGCTTTGCCTTTGAGTTCAGCTGCAGAGGGATGAAAACTATCAGCTGTCAGAGGGAGAAGATCCTGCCACAGCTTTAAGAAAGTTGTTCTGCTGGATCTCTGTACCATATCCACTTCTTACAGCTTTAGCCTTCCCTGAGCTTTGGCTTTTCCTCCAAGGCCAGACATCAAAGATACTGAGCGGGGGGAGAGATAGGAGCTTCATACAGGAATAAAGAGTATGGAAGGAGTGGAAACTTCTTGTCTGTCCTCTGCTGTGGCTGCTTTTGGTAGAGAACTGGGGGAGGGGGCAGTGAATATGTCCACAAGCTTTTCTGGTGCTCCTTGCTAGGGCTGGACTGCGACATTGACATCCAGAAGACCATCCAGATGGTGAGGGCCCAGCGATCTGGGATGGTGCAGACAGAGGCCCAGTACAAGTTCATCTACATGGCCATCTGCCAGTTCATAGAGGCAACCAAGAAAAAGCTGGAAATTATCCAGGTGAGAGCAAAGGGGCTCTGCTGCCCTGTCAGTCTAAGCCCTGCATGCTGCTGGCTCTGAGCTCAAGTGTTCTGTTTCAGAAGCTTTGAGCTAACACTGAGACTTACACAGACTACAATGGTACAGTAAGAGCTGTGTCCCTGTTCCTCTCTTCTAAGACTTTTAAATTCAAGGGACAAGTTCATTAGCAGTTCAAGTACCAATCCCTTCTGAACTGCTGGACAGCAGTTAAATTTTAATGCAGTTACTTTAACTATGTTCTGAATAATATCACCAAGTGCTGTTTTGTTACAAACTTTGTTAGGACAAGCAAAGACTTTCCTTGCCTCTTCTTTCCTCTTTGTCTTTCACATCCTAGTTTTGCAGCTGCAAAATTTTCCTGCTATTTCATAAGTGGTGTCTTTTCTCTTTCCTTGTAGCTTTTGGCAGCATGCTGTAGCTCCTGCTGTTTTAATATTCTTTAACAGAGATTTGGGACTTTTAGGCATTCTAGTGCCTCCAGAGATTTGTTGCCCCACTGCTGCCTCCTGTACAAGGCTGCATTTGCACCTGCTGCTCACCTCTGGCAGTGGCAGTGTGCTGAGCCCAGGCACTTCAGCAATCCACCAGCTTCCACTGAGATCCTGGCACAAAGTGGGCTTTAACCAGACCTCTTCCATGGTGCCTCCAGATCACCCTCTTCTAAGCCTGTTTTTCCTCTCCTGCAGTCTCAGAAAGGCAAGCCAAACGAGTGTGAGTATGGGAACATCGCCTACCCCCCTGCAGTGAGGAATGCACACCCCAAGGTTTCCCGAAAACCCTCCAAGTAAGAGCTCACCCACAGCAGAGACCCAGCTCTGCCTGCCCCTGGCAAGTCTGCCTGCTGGCTTGGCTGGCTTTTTCCTCTTCCTCACTTTTTCCCTGGTCTTACAGGCAGAAAGAGGAGTCAACAGTGTATGAGAACTTGGGGAAAAAGGAGGAGAAGGTGCGGAAACAACGCTCCTCAGAGAAGAAGCTGAAAGGCTCACTAAAGAAAAAATAATCATACATTGCAGGTAGCCCATGGGGGTTTGAACCTGGGCTGCAGGACTGGAGCTCACATCCCAGCTGGCCTGTCTTGCATTCCTTGCTCTTGGACTGGAACAAAGCCTTCCCCTTCTCTCCTGTGCCAGCTTTCAGTGACCCATGGAGACAGTATCTCAGCTGACCGACTCCATGGTCCCTTGCCTGTGCAGGCCAGCAAAGCACTGCCCTCTCATCATCCATTAGCAGGAAAAGGTCACACCCCTCCTTCCCTTGCTCCCTGAGCACCAGGCCCAAACCCACCTCTGCTGTGTCAGCTTCAGAGGAATTCTCAGCCAAGAGCTAAGGAAGGTCACTCCAGGAACTACATCTCTGCCCAGTGCTGTGAGTTAGTTTATCCTGTTCATGTTCCCTGAAGCCTCAGCTTTTCAAGTATGAAGGTTTGGGCCTGTTTCAGCTCAGCTCCTCTGCAATTCAACAGGAGACTTCCTCCTACCTTAATACCAACCTTCTGCCCCTCTTATCCTTTTGCTATCCCATCCTTCACCAGAATGCTGTAAATATACCAGAATTTGATGTGATGGCCATGTTTTCTGTTTTGTTTGTAAATAAACTTGTGTTTGTTTGGCTACCAGGTCCCAAAAGGTGTTCTTCTCCGAGTGTTAGCTGTACTTCTGATTTTACCTGCAGACCTGAAAAGACTCAGAAGGGTGGCTCCAGCTTAGTTTTCCTGATTTCATGTTGCCTTCAGGCTTCTGAACAGAAGCTGTGACCAATTATGGTGGCCTCTTGCTGTGAGGCTCAAGTGTTGGTGGTCAGCAGGGAAGCCTGAGCACGGAAAGTCAGGTGTGACAAGCTCTGACACGGCTTTTATATCTAAATTTTACTTGTGGGTTTTCAAAATGTGAACAGACAAAGCCACAGTTGCTCTGACCTTGTGCTGGTAACACTGCCACTGCCAGCAGCAGCCTGGTTCAAAGGCTTCCAGGGCCCCCTTCCCACCAGGATTTATACACAATGCATTGGGAGGAAGGACACTGCTTGCTGTCATTTGATATGGCAAGAAAGTTGCTTGGAAGCATTTGGAAGGCAGAAGAGACTTTGTGAGCAGAGCCTCTTTGTGTGTGCCAGCCTTCAGCTTCCCTTAGCCTGTGAGCCCATAGGCCTGTGTGTGCATTTCCCAGCTGGCTCTGCCATTCCATTGCCACTAGAGGAAGAAACAGGAAAGGGGCAGTGGGGGAAATAAGGGGCAGAAGTAAAAATGGGTGGAGGGACACGCTGTGTTTCACAATGCCAGATACCCTTTTGTAAGTAATGGGAAGGGGCTAAAGTCCTAGCCTAAGGAAACATCTACCTTTGCCTGAGACCCCTGGGTAGCTTCAAAGGACAGGACCCACTGTCTTCCTTCTTAAACAGCTGCCACAGCCTAAAGCAAGGCATACCAAGGGTTAGCTTAAACACTACCTGAAGCCTGAAAATGAAGACATCTTGTGGAACAAGGTTACTGAGAACCTTCTTTGTGTTCAAATCCTGAGCTTGATGTGCCCATAATGTCCGGTCTACAAAAAATTTAGACTGAACAAGGACTTTCCTGACTGCACATCAAGAAATACAGCACTGTCTGTACAGCAGTTTACTCTCCTTTACATAGGATCTGTTACACACAAATACTTTGGGGCGACTATTTGAGAATGAATTTTCAAAGCTGGTTCAAAGAATTTGTGCTTCCGTGATGCTGCAAGTCCAAATATATAGGTATTAGTTATGGCTTGGATTGCCAGTAAGCTTCAAACTAGGAATCCACAGATTTTATCTGTTCCTTTAAAGATCTTGTGCTCTACTTCACCAGAGGAAGAAGTCCCTAAAGGCCTCTTTTCTTCCCTGGAGAGCTCAAGTTGGAGTCGTTTGTAAAAAGAGATGGTTGGTTGTAAACAGACATGGTCTCTGGGGTGGCTGTCTTGACCATCATGATCATGAAACAGCTGAGTTGAAAGTCCTTGAGATAGGAGAAAAACTCTAAGTAAAGCTACTGCCCTGGACCTGGGGAGAGCAGACTTTAGGCTGCAGGGAAGCAGTTGGTAAGGTCCCCATGGAATCTGCTTTAGAGGACAGTGGGGTACATAAAAGCTGCTCACTTTTTACGGGTCCTCTTTTCAGGAACACAGGAACAGGCAGTTACAATGTGTCTGAAGTCCAGCCAGTGAGGCTGAGGGCTGGCTTGGCTGAGCAAGGAGCTCCTTCTGCAACTCAGCAGAAAGTGTATGGACTTTGGAAAGGACAGATTATGCAGGGGGACAGACATGCTCCTTGCCACTCTAGGGAAAAAAAGCCCAAGCTTGAGTTGAAGCTGGTTGGTACTATGATGAGTAAAAATAGGCATTTTAAAGTATGTTAAGAGCAGAAGGAAGAGTAAAGGTTTGTCACTTGACGAGGTGGGTCACCTCATCCCCAAACAGTGATGAAGCTGAGACATTTAATGCTGCCTTTGCTTCTTCCTCTGACACTGATGATGGGGGGGTTGGCCATGGCTGGGGGAATGATGAACTCCCAGCTGACCTGGAACTTGTAAGGGATTTGCTGCTGCAACTGGATGCACCTAAGTCTATGGGGCCCAGTGAGATTCCTCCCAGGGTACTGAAGAGGTGGTCATGTAACTGTGAAACCTCTCTCAGTTATTAATCAGCAGCCTTGGTAATATGTATAAGTTGACATGGAGGTTGGCAAATGTTGTCCCAGTTTTCAAGAAGGGCAAGAAAGAAGATCTTGGTAATTACAAGTCAATCAGTTTCACTTTGGTGCCTGGTAAAACTGTGGAGAAAATTAGTCTGGAAGTTATCAAGGAAAAGACTTGAAAGACAACGCAGTCGTTGATCAAAGTGCATGCAAGTTCTTGAAGGCAAAGTCATGCCTTACAAATTTAATAACCTTTCACAACAAGGCTACCCACCTAGTAGTCAAAGGGAAGGCAGATATGGGTGGGTTTTTTTTGTTGTTTTTTTTTTTGGCAAAGCTTTAGATAGTGTCACCATATCCCTCTGGACAGCATTCAGCACACAGCCACAATTTCATCCACACAAAACTGAACAAGAGCAAATGCCAGATTCTGCACCCAGAATGCTGCAATCCTGGATGTGAACACAGACTGAAGGATGAGACTGGGGTGCAGCCCTGCAGAAAAGGCTCTGGGCATTCTGAGTGATGGCAGGCCCTGCCAGGTGTGTTGTGCTGGGCTGTGCTAGCACAGAGCTGGCCAAAGAAGTGAGGGTCCCACTGCACTCAGCTCCAGCCCCACCATCACTGGGTGCAGCTTCAAGCTCCACAATACAAGGAGGATATAAAAATAATTATAATGTGTCCAAAGGAGGGCAACAAAGACAGTAAGGAAATGTGTCACTTACAAGGAGCAGCTGAGGATACAAAGTTAATTCAGCTTGGAGAAGACCAAGGGCTGACCTAACACCTTCTCATCAGGGGCAGCAGAAGGGGGGTGCTGATCTCTTTTCTTTGGTGTCCAGCAACAGGACACAGGGAATAGCTCAAAGCTGCACAGGGGAAAGTTCAGGTTGGATATCAGAAAAAAAGAATAATTTACAGGGTGGCCAAGCTCCCCAGGGGAGCAGCCATAACCTTGAGTCTGTCTCTGTTCAAGATGTGTTTAGACAATGCTCTCACCTGAAGTTTAACTTCTAGGTTGCCCCGGACTTCATCCTTGTGAGTTCCTTCCAACTCAGGACATTCTATGATTCTACGTGGCTTTGATAACCTCAAAGCCTTAAATCTTGGTATAGAGCACCCCAGAGAAACAGCAAATAAGCTCCCCCTAAAGGACACAAGATCTTGCTGTTGAAACAGAAGCAGAGTTTAGTCAGTGTAGTCAGTGGAGGAAGATTCCTCCTTCTCTTTTCAGCCAGGAAAGCAGAGAGGGGAAAAAGCCCAAGGTGTAACAATGGAGGCCAGGACACAGCATAGAGATGCTGCTGTGACCTGGAAAAGCAGGTAAACCTACCCTCATCTGCAGCCCCTCCTCACAGGCAGCTAAGGAACCAGCCTGGTCACCCACACAGCTCTGTGAGCATCCAAACATCTCTCCTCTCTCCCCACACTGTGATGATCTGCCAGTGACCCGGAGTGAATTTCTTTCTTTTGTTCCTTTCCCTTCATCATCCTCATTCCAATTTCAACCAAATAAAATCTCTGTTCCATCTCTCACTACATAAAATAACCACTTTCTTCCCCATGCACTAAGCACACTTAGACACAATAAAAATTTGGTTGTTTTTTTTTCTTTAATTTTTACAAATATCTGAAAGCATCACTGAGCAGACAGTGACACAAGTAAGATATTCCAGCAGTGACAGGCACCCAACGAATGGCATTGTCCTGAATTCAGTCCCAGGTTCTCTTGGGATCAAGAGTGAGAGAGAATCAAAATTTACTAGAAAAAAAAGCCTGGTGCTGATGGCAGAAGAACTCCCTCACTTGGCCAGAAAATAATTTGATATCCTACAGAAATCTAAATATTAATGAAGATTAGAGGCAAATATCCACATGGGTTAATACCAGTAAGCCCCTTTGCCCCCTCTCCAAATTTAACTGGTGGGATGAGGAAGGAATTGCAGCTACCTAGAGGCAGAGCCCATTCCTGTAACTGAATCACCACAGATGGAGCAGAGGCATGGGGACAAAATCTGGCTACTGGATTAAAAACTTCATAGTGAGGACAAACAATACTAGTGGAGGGAGTTCAAAGATCCTCACTCTTATCTTCTGCTGGTCAGCAACGCTGGTTCTAGGAATCTTCAGCTTCTTTCATTTCTTGCCTTTGGGTAGGAGGCTGTCACTGAAAGGGAGACAGAAGGGAGTCATCAGTACAAGTCACCAGAAAGGACAAGCAAAGCTGTACCAGCCCCTCAATGTGGATTCTGAGGTATGGGTCACACCCAAAGGATCTGGACTTCCAAGTCCTTCCTATTAGGCAGGTGTTTTTTTTTCCCAAGCCCCTTAAATCTTCTGGAACAAATGTAACAGAATCTGGTCAGAAGTGAGGAAAAAGGATGTTATAATCAAAGATCCCAGAGAAAAGAAACCAAGTCTGGTTTCCCTTCTCAGTTCTGAGAAATCTAAGCTTTCAGCTGCATCCTGTTAGCTCAGCTGGCACTGCCTTTTTCAGTAAACACTGGACAGATTAGACAAAGCCACCAAATTCCCTGACAGCTCTGAAAGCAGGAGATGGAGTGGTCTCACATGAACTGGAAAGCTTTTGGACAATAATAAAAGCATCTTCCCTAGAGATCATCAGCCCAAACCACCGCAGATTCCCAAGATCATCTTCCTGTCTCCTCACAGCCCTGTCTGCCATAACCACAGGATGCCCTGCGCATGTGGTAGCTCAGAGAAGGCTCCACAGTTACTGCTGCCTTTCCCATGCAAGGCTCCCTACGAGGCACACATGGAGCTCCAATTACTGCACACTCCATGTACATGTTTGTGTGGCTCCCTGCAAGGAAAACTTCAAGTTTCACATCACAAATGGGAATTGAGGTGGGGACTGGAATAAACTTGCTGGGGCCAAAATGGCCCAGGCCAGAAACATGCCAGGCACCAGGAAACAGCAACACCCTGGTTCCAGTACTAACAAAGGGATCAAAACATGCAGTGCCTTACCTTCCTCTGTGTCAGCAGATGCAGTAAGGGGTGCAGGGTGGGAAAGAAAAAAAACCAAGAGTAAATTGATGAGATTTAACAAACAACCCCATTCCCACAGTAGGAGAGGCTGCTCCCTACTTGGCTATATCCTCTGACATTGGGGTCCTCTCAGAAAAAGATCCTGAGAGAGCTCCAGAAAGGGGAGCAGCTTCCCAGGTAGGATGCAGACAAACCCAGGCACCCAGCCCCTTTACCTGGTGAAGGCCTCATCCTGCAGGTTCAGTACCAAGTTATCTGCTGTGAGATACACACGGTTTTGCGAGGCAGCAATCTGAAAAAGAAATACATTACAGACATGGCATCCAGGACTAAAAATGGACATGGAAGAACAGCACCAGGAACCCACCTCCCCGTCCAGATACAGCACTCTTGTTAATTACTTAAGATCTCATTTAAATCAATGCAATTCCCCAAAACAACTCCCTAGTTCCTGAGTTCCCATCCCAGAGCCATCAGACATTCTAAAATAAGCGTTCATTCTGTATCTCTGTCACAAAGACCTTTGATCCCACATTTATCTGTCCCCCTTTCTCAGCTGCAGCTAACCAGAAGCTTTGGGTGGCTGCAGCAGAGGGTGGGTGATGGAATCTGATGTGGATCTGGCCATGTCATATGAAGGGCATGAACTCTGAGCCTCACATCTAATTGCAGATCCTTGCTAAGTCTTAAGCTCTACTTGAGCAGAGAAGGGCTGGGCAGGAACAAAGATCAGGACAGGGCAGATCACATTCGCCTTAAATTCATCATGTGGCCACTGGGCTGGGGGGACACAGGGACTGCAAAAGGACAAAGGGAATTCTGTGCCCAAATGCTCACCGTTTTTGAGATGTTTTGAGCAGCTCGGATCTTACGTAGCTTGATGTAGCCTGGATTCCTGCTGAGAGCTTCCCCGAGGTACAAGGGAACCAAAGTTAAGGAAAATCTCACAAACAGAAGCTACCTACCCTCAAGGAATTCTTCCTAAGCCATATTAAAGAACATCTCAGTGGGTAAAAAGCAATCTCTTTCCCAGTAACATGAGCCTTTGGGTAGGCATATTTTCACCTGCGCAGGTAAGAGCATTATGGATTATGGTCACACACAGCCAATGAAAGTTAAACTTTACAACAAGGAGCGCAGGCCCATGGCCTGTAACCTCAGACAAACCTCGCTCCAGCCGACTGCAGGAAGGGAAAAAAGAACAGTGACCTACTGGAGCTATCAACAGATCACAGTCTCCTAAGCATGAGCCCAGTGTGACAGATCCTCAGCACTGCCAAGCTCACAAGCCACATCCCACAAAATCTCCTGAAGCAGGATATCATCTTGGCAGCTGTCGCTTCTCCTTCAGCCTGAACTATCTTCTGCTTCTGCTCCTGCTTGGCCTTCTCCACCAGGAACTGGGCACGTTGTGCCTCCTGCTGGGCTGCAGGGAGAAGGGACACGGGCATTGGAAACACATTGTCTCTTCCATCAGAACCTGACAGCTGAGACCAGGGGCTCTGCTTCCCAAAGAACCAGTAACATTCTGGGACCACATCCAAGTACAAAACATACCTGAGAGCACTTTACCTTCTCTTGAGTAAAACCCACAGCACCCAGAGCCTCCACATGTATCCCCCACAGTGAGTGACAGAGTCCCAGTCTGAAGAGGAACCTTAGTTTTGGGAACTCAGTCCCTCCTGCGGTCTATCCCATTAGCTACGGCTTTCTGGTAACACTTACAAAATAAACCTGTTCAGCTCTGTTACTAAGGAGGCTTAGAGATTTGTAACCCTGTGCCTGAACTTATACAGTGACACAGCAGTGACACACTAGCCCAAATTTCACCTCCTTGTTTAATAGCTCAGTGAAAAGGCAAAGGCAATCCACCCTTGTCAGGCACCAGTGGAACTCACCCACTTGCTTAGCCTCCACAGCAGCTGTGTATTCACGGCTGAAACTGAGCTCTGTGATAGCCACATCATCCAGGATGAGGCTGAAATCCTTGGCTCTCTCTGTCAGCTCTCTCCTAATGAGCAGAGACACCTGAAACACACACACAGCAACAAGAGTAGTCCCAAGCACAGGGTGCTCTCACTTTCTGAGC
This sequence comes from Melozone crissalis, assembly GCF_028551555.1. Taxonomy (NCBI): domain Eukaryota; kingdom Metazoa; phylum Chordata; class Aves; order Passeriformes; family Passerellidae; genus Melozone; species Melozone crissalis. The sequence goes on along the minus strand of NW_026535786.1, from coordinate 12,888,052 downwards.
ACTCCAAAAACAAAGCACAACTGCTCCTCACAGCGTTGGGAGAGACATTCCCCAACCCCAGCTCCAAACCATGGACATCAACACCACCTCTGAGTAACATATCCACAGCCACAAAAAGCATTTTCAAAACTCTATTACAGCTCATTTACAGTTACTACTAAACTGCTCTATGCAAGTAACACTGTGAAAGTAAAAAACCTTGAAAGCATCTTTTGCTTTCACATCCTGCTACATCCAGTTCCATAGTTCCCACAGTTTTGGCAATAAGCCTTTCTTTATCCACCCTGGTTTTGCCACTGTTTGCAGGCTGTGCTTTCATAACTGTACTACAACACAAAAAAAAGAAATGACCACATAATTTTTTTAACCTGTATCACATCTCTTAATACAGTAGCTACTTGTCTCGTGTAGCTACTCCGCTTTTTTTGGCTGCTTTGGCTGGGTGTTGCTGTTAGGCACTTTGATTTATTCTACTCTTACTTCCCAGCACCTTTTTCAGGTAGCCTGACAAGTCCTGCACCAAATATTGACTTAAACAGAAACTATTGCTACAGTATCACATGCTTGACCAGCAGAGCATTTGCTTTTACTTTTACTGCAGCAGTTTATGAGCAGAACTCTAAAGAGTGGCAGAAACCTTTCCTGAGGGAACTGTGAGTGCACAATTACATGAAATCACTGATTTTTTTTCTATCAATCCCTTCAATGCCACACAACTTTATAATAAAAAGCACTGGATGGATACATGACAAAAAGGCAAATGTAACTCAGTTTGTTCCAAAATTTCAGAGATCAAAGAATGATTCTCATCTGAGATCACAGGTGCTTAACAGCTTTTGCTTCCAGCACAGCTGAAACCCTCACAGATACTCCTTGCTGTCCCATCCTCTCCATGCATTCTCTTTCTACATGAAGACCAACAAATCCCTGCAGTGCACTCCATGTGGATGAGCACAAAACCCTGAAGCCCCTCACCAGGGGGATGCAGATAATTTCTTACAACAAAACCTAAAGACACTCAGTTCTACTCTTTGGTTCTTTTGACATGGATGAGAGATGTGGTCTGCGATAGCTGAGAGATGCTTTGTATTTCATCTAACAACTTTTCCTCTTCAGCACTGTCCTGGTCCTGCAGGATCTCCTCTAACACCTTTTACAACAAGAGCAGCACACCCTCTCTGCACCAGCTCTAAAGGGATGAGAGCTCTCAGAATCCCTGGCAAATTATTACAATACAAACTTTCACAACAGGCATTTTAAAGCTAGATGTTTCTAATATTTTGCAACACTCCCCCAGAGAACAGTCCAAGTCTTTTCTAATCAGTGCCTGCAGGGAGGGTGCCAAGACAACTAAGCCAGGGTCTTCTCAGTGATGTCAAACAATAAAACAAGAGGCAATGGGCAGAAACCAGGACACAAGAAGCTCCACCTGAATATGAAAAATAACTTCTTTACTGTGCAGGTGACTGAGCACTGTAACAGGCTGCCCAAGGAGCTTGTGGAGTCTCCCTCACTAGAGACATTCCAGGACCATCTGGATGCAATCCTGTGCCATGTGCTCTGGGATGACCTTGCTTGAGCAGGGAGGCTGGACCAGATGACCCTCTGTGGTCCCTTCCAACCTGACCCTTTCTGTGATAGTGAACAGAAGTTATCTGTGACCTTCTGAAGCATCCATCACTGACAAGTTAGTGCTTTGTTAACTGCTCATTCCCATTGTTTTTCAGATCTTTCAAAACTGCTTAATTTGCTCTGACAGTCTTTGCAAGATCTGTATTTTAAAAGGCTGGTCCACTGACACCTGTGGACAATTAAGCAAACCGGCTCCTTCTCCCCTAATGTTACATTCTGGTGCACTCTGTGCACCAACACACCCAATTTACTCCTGGGAAGCTGCCAACACAGTATTTATACCTGTACTGGAATCAAACTGTACGTAGGACACGTTTCCCATGAGGATGCACTCCCCAGCTGAGCACAGCCACCCTTCCCTCCCCTGCTCCCCCCACCCAGCAGCTCCGGGCCGGGCTCACCTGGGCCCTCTGCGTGATGAGCTGCGAGGCGTTGAACTTGGCCACGACGCTCTTGAGCACCTCGTTGACGATGGAGGGCAGCACTCGCTCCTCGTAGTCCAGCCCCAGGCGCTGGTACATGCTGGGCAGCTCGGCCGCGTTGGGCCGCGTCAGCACCCGCAGGGAAATGTTCACCATCTGCAGGTCTGCGGGCACAGCCGGGTCAGGGCTGGGGCACAGGGAGAGCCCCCGCAGCCCTCAGCCGGGATGGGACAAGGACAAGGAGCAGCGGCACCCACGGGGCGTTCTGGTTGGAATTAGGAGGAAATCCTTTACGGAGAGGCTGGTGAGGCACTGGGACGGGTTGTGCAGGGAAGCTGTGGATGGCCCAGCCCGGGAGCTGTTCATGACCAGGTCGGACAGGGCTTTGAGCAACCTGGTCTGGTGCAAGGAGTCGCTATCCGCGGCACGAGACTGTGACTAAACGATTTTTAAGGTCTATTCCAAGCCTTTAGCGTTCCATAATTGTGTGAGAAGCGCCAACACTATGGCGGAATTCCAGTCCCGTGCCTCCCCCCTCGAGGCCCCTGTGTCTCACCTTTGGAACCGGTGGGGGAGGAGATTTTCCGCGGCCGCGCTCGGATGTCGTAGATGATGGGATACTGGAACCAGGGGATCCTGCGGGAGCGGAGCCGCGTTAGGGGCGAGGGCCCCGCCGGGCCCGGGAGGGGGCCGGGGGGGCCGGGCCCTACCTGAAGTGCAGCCCCTCGGCCAGGATGGTGTCCTGCTGCACGCCGCCGATGCGGTTGAAGAAGATGGCGCGCTGGCCGCCCTCCACTGCGGGGAGAGAGCGGAGGCTCGGTCAGCACGGGTGGCGGGCATGAAGGATCCGAGGGGTTAGGGGGAACTCCACTCACCAATGAAGACGGACTCTCGCACGCCATAGGCCAGGGCACCGGCGCCCAGCAGCAGCTTAAGCGCGGTGCCGACGCCGCGGGGCCCGGTCGGCAGCCGCCCCGCCAAGTCCTTCAGGTTCTGCGCCATGGCCGCCCCGCCGCCGCCCCCGCCGGGAAGGACACCGGAAGGAGCGACCGCCGTGCCGCTCCGGCGGGAAACCGCGGCGCCAGGAGCGCCCCCGCTGCCCCTTCCCGCCCCCAGCACTCGCCTTCCGGCGCGGCGGCCGAGGCGCTCCGGAAGCGGGTCCGGCCGGAGCTAGATAGGGGGCGCGCCCCGGCGCCATCTTGGGTGGCCGCGGCGGGAAGGGCGGGGCCGGGGCGGGGCCGGCGGGGCCGCGTGACAAAATGGCGGCGCCCAGGCGGGCACGTGGGGACGCGCGGGAGGAGGATGAAGATGATGAAGGGCGCTCGGTGGAGGCCAAGCGGTCCTGCGGGAAGCGCCGGCTCCTGGTCGTGCTGGAGGGGGCGAGCCTGGAGACCGTGAAGGTGCGGGCGGCGGGAGATCGGGGCGGGTCCGGCCGGGCCGCGCTGGGGATGCTCTCGCTCCCCGCTGACCTGTCGGTGCTTTGCCCGTAGGTGGGGAAGACGTTCGAGCTGCTCAACTGCGACAAGCACAAGGCGCTGCTGCTGCGGAACGGCCGGGACCCCGGGGAGGTGCGGCCCGACATCACGCACCAGGTACCCGCGGGGAGCGGCGCGCCTGCGGCGGCCCGGGCTGCCCGGGGTACCCGGCACGGCGGCTCCGGGCCATCGTCCCGAGGGTCCGCGGGTCCGCTTGTGATCTTGGAGCCCGGGGGCGAGTTTGGCCTCCCCCGCTACGCTGGTGGGTTTTGGGTTGAGTCGCTGTTTGGGTCTGGGCTTGATTTCTTAGCGTTATAGCCTCACATCCCATAGTGGGATGAGCTTTCAGCCTCGACATCGGTCCCTTCTGCATCTGTGGGGGCTAACCGCCCATTTTCCCTAGAATTCTCTCTCTTGTGCCTTTCTATTTCCACTACCGTGTGCTTTTGGCTTTCAGAGTCTCCTGATGCTGATGGACAGCCCCCTGAACCGGGCTGGGCTCCTGCAGGTTTACATCCACACCAGGAAGAATGTTCTCATTGAAATCAATCCCCAAACCAGAATCCCAAGAACTTTTGATCGATTCTGTGGACTTATGGGTATGTGATTGATATGGTAAACTCTCTACCAGCTATATAATAATGCAGGAAGGTGATCAGGACTGGGGGAACTAAGGGAAAAGTCAAAAACTGGCCGTGGCCATAAAATGTGAAAGTGAGAAAAGAGCACAGAAGTGAAAGCATCTTTCTGGGATGTTGCAGGATGCATGCCCTAGCTGTGTGCTCCTTAGCACAGTGGGGAGTGCCTGCAGGAGGCTGTGCTGTCAGCAAAATAAGTATTTTCAGACTGTGATGGGAACTCTAAAAGTGGGCTTTTTGTGTAGCTCAGCTCAGGCAGAGCATGGGATTCGTGCAGCAAATCCCCATGCAGCTTAAGTGATTTTTTTTTCTTGTTTTCTCTTTGTCAGTTCAGCTGCTGCATAAGCTCAGTGTTAGAGCAGCTGATGGGCCCCAGAAACTGCTGAAGGTAAATACTCTGTAACTGCTCACAGCTAATGTTGCAACATTCTAATGGCAATGCAGGAGGGATTTTTTTGTGGGGGAGGTGTGGGGTTTTTTTGGTTGCGGGTGTGGCTGCAATTCTATCCCATCCTTGCTGGGGGTGCTGGTTCCAGGGGGGCTCTCCCACGTGCTACCTGGCCAGGAGCTGCTGCTGCAGGAAGGAAACCCCAAACACACCTGTCCTTGGAGCTGAGGGATCTGTTTCCTCAAGTGAACCTGACTGCCACACCTGGACATTGACACTTTTCGGGTACAGCTTTTAAAAAGGCAGAGAGAGGTGGAAATGAAGATGTAATTAACTGGAATGGCTTCTGCAGTCACAGAGGGGAAGACTGGATTAACCACAGGGACAAAGGATTAATCAGGATATCAGATTTCTCACATGAAGAACTACCCTTGGTGCTGGAAATGCCAGAAAAGCAGCAGCCTGAGGAAGCTGATGGTGATGTCACCTTGGCAGAGAAGGCTTGGCCCTAGCCAGTGCATCTGCCCGAGGACAAAGGTCAGCAGGCAGGTCAGCAACACTCCCAGAAGCAAAGAAGAACTAACCATGACTTAAATGTGTGTTGTAACTTTCTGTGGAAAATCTGGACTCTCCAAAGGAGAGGGGTTTTAAATCCCAGCAGCAGCCTGCTTGCTAGCCAAGATGAGACAGAGTTTCCTAAAGGGAACTATAGGTCCTCCGTGCCATCCCTCTGTGCCCGTTTCAAGAACATCTTCCAGCCACACACTGAGACTGGCAACACTTGGACACACCTGCTGGGGTTTGTTCTGTCCCTGTGCCTGGGGATCCTGACCCTGCTGCCCAGTGAGTCCTTCATGGCTTCTTTGCAGGAGAAGGTGATGCTTGGGATGCTCTTCTGGGAGCAGTGCTGTGCCTCAGCTTCTCCTGGCCATTCCATAGTGCCTACTGTCATTTGGAGAAGGTCTCGTGGACTTTTTTGATTTTGGATTACCCAGGAGTTGCACTGCTGCTCATGGGGAGCTCTGCTATTCATTGTACTGCTCCCCACAGCCAAGGCTCATCTACCTCTACATCACCTGTATCCTGGGCATACCTCAACCCATCTGGGACTGGTTTTGCCCAAGGACCTGAGTGTACTTGGTGGGTAATCAGGGGGACAGGGAAACAGGATGTGTACCCCAAGGGGATTTGGTCTTTGGGTGAGGGCAGTCTGTGATGTCGAACTGAGTACAAAGTGTTGGCTGTGGAATGACAGCACCACCAAGGACAATGAGGATGGACTGCTCCAGATGCACCAGTCATGAGCTCCTGATGCAGCCTGCAAACAGCTGATGAATTTTCTGTTTGTCTGTTGCTTTTAGCAAACAGTAGATCTAGCTATGTGTCAGGGTCTGTTTCCTCTACACCCCTATTAATTTTCTGCTTTCTGCAGGTGATTAAAAACCCAGTGACTGACCATCTGCCCGTGGGCTGTATGAAGATTGGCACCTCTTTTGCAGCATCACAGGTGTCAGATCTGCGTGAGCTGGTTCCTGCGGCAGATCCAGTTGTCATTGTGGTGGGAGCTTTTGCCCACGGCTCGGTAAGTGTGTGTGTCCCTTACCTGGGGCTGTGAAAAGGTTTCAGTCTTGTTCTGAATATGGAGGTTTTATCTGCCCTTTTTGGCTTGGTTTCCCCTCCACCCAGCCCCCTATTTTCCCCTGTATGCTTGTCAAAAAAGGCCCAAACTGCAACACTTGGGACTGTTGTCCCTCCCAAGGGAAGGCTGGCAGTTTCCCTGCTGAGGAAATACTGTGCCTCTGTAGTTGTTAGTGTTGGAAGAGATCTCTGGAGATCATCCAGTCCAACCCCCTATCAAGGCAGGGTCACCTGGAGCAGGTGACAGAGGAACACATCTAGGTGGATTTTGAATGTCTCCAGAGAGGGAGACTCCACAACCTCCCTGGGCAGCCTGTTCAGTGCTCTGCCGCCCTCAGAGTAAAGAAGTTCTTCCTCATGTTGTGGTGAAAGTTCTTGTGTTTTAGTTTATGGCTGCTGCTCCTTGCCCTGTTGCTGGGCACCAGAGGAAAGAGTCTGGCACCACCCCCTAGGCACCCACCCTTGAGATATTTATGTGCATTAACGGGATCCCCTCTCAGTCTTCCCTTCCCCAGATAAAACAGGCCCTGCAGACTCTCCTCATAAAGATGGTTCCATGTCCCAGTAATCTGTCTAGCCTCTGCTGGTCCCTCTCCAGTGGCTCTTTGTCTTTCTTGTACTAATGGAGATGGGGCTCAGTGAAAACTTTTTGCAACTTGGTAATTTTTTGTTTTGTTCTATTTTCCCCTCCTCTTCTCCCAGGTCAATGTTGACTATACAGAAAAGATGGTCTCCATCAGCAACTATCCCCTTTCTGCTGCCCTGACGTGTGCTAAAATTACTACTGCTTTTGAGGAAGTGTGGGGAATAGTATGAGCTTCTGCTGCTACTGTTGTCATGATGGACTTGTATACAGTGACTTCACATTCTGGAAGGGCTCTTTGACTTGGGTGTGGACCTGGTGCATCTTTGGGCTCCTGGAAAACAATTCAACTTCGTCCTTGTAGCTTCTGAAGCAATGAGACTTTAAACAGACTGCCCCACTGACCCTTTTTCCTCCTATTAAAGGTACCTTTTTTGAGTAAAAAGCGCTCGTGAATTTTACTTTCTCATTTTTCACGTGTGGGCAGGCTGGATCCCCTTATAGCAGGGACTTGGCCCGAATTTGTCACACAGAAGTGGAATTCTTAGCTGTGCCCTGCTCGCCCTGGTGTCACTTGGTCCTGTAGAATCGCCTTGCTCGGCGGCATGTGACAGTTCACACTCCCACACCGAGGCACCCGAGAGGAAAGGAGCTGAAGCCGATGTTAAAAAGACCAGGAGCAATTTTTATCTTAGATGACAAACGTAGAAAAGTCAGAAGGTGGCTCCAATCCAACGCAGCACCTGCCGTGAGTGTGGTACAATCATGGGGTGTCAGCGGAGAGTCGAGCGCCGGCCGCGGGGCGGCAGAGATAAGGCAACGGACAGAAGGTGGAGGGGCTCAAGGAGGCTCGCTCGCATCCCCTCCTTTCGGGTCTCTGACCCTGTGCTTTCTCCTTCCCCCTCCTTGCGTTGAAAAATAGTCAGACTTCAACACAGCAAACTTGGCAGGTGATGCTTTGCTTCCGGAGTGTCAGATCAACTCCTACGAATGCACAGGCGGTACAATCTGAAAAACAGAGGTGCCCTATATTTGCTTTGGTTGATTCCGTGTTTGCCTTTCACCTTGGGCTGCAGCACTGCTGCCCCACTTTACCTCCTGGTCTCTCCCTCGTACAGCCTTACCGTTTGGCTGTTATTCTGCTCTTTTTAGCTTTTCTTTCCGTGGCACGATTGATCTGCGAATGTAAGGCAACACCAGCAGTAAGGTGAAGAACAACACGTGGCCGAAGAAATAAATAGACCTGTACACCTGTAAAGAGAAAGGCAGGGTTGGGGATCAGCAACCAGCTTTGTGCCAAGAACCCAGGGGAGAGGATGGAGGGAACAGCGTTGACCATGTGGGGTCATCTGTTTGTGGCTTCTAAATACCTTCATCCATTTGTCCCAGGTGAAAAGGCAGAATGGCACCAGGGAGTAACCCATGAACATCCAGTGGTTAGTCTGCTGCAGCACGTAGAAGATGGGCCGCAAGACAGTGATGGAGGCCAAGGTGCTTAGGGCAGGACTATCCCGAACAAGGTTCATGGCCTAATTTAAAGAGAAAAACCAGAATTCTCAACAGTTGGATGTCCTGTGGCTGTATATGCAGGTTCTGGGGCCAAAGTTCTCTATCCAGCTGTGTAAAATGTGTTTTAGTAAGCAGGTAGTCCAAAAAAGTAGCTAAATCCCCTGTCCTGGCCAAAGTTTTAATTGAGAAAATACATTTTAATAAGGGATATTGTTCCTGCAGTACTAGGAGATTTAACAGAGGCATTCAGCTCATGTGTTTGTCCTCCAGTCTTTCCAGCTGCCAAGCACTTCAGCTGCCTTCTGCTCACATGCCAGGTTTTCCAGTTCTCTCCCTGTCAGCTTCTGCAATACATTTATGGTTGGCCCATGCAGAAAGTAGCAACCTACTAAACTCTTGAGAACTAAACCCTGCCATGCTTGAAAACCAATTCCAAAGCTAGCAGCTATTTTTGATATTTGATGCAAATAAAGCCTTCAGCGTGGCACTTTCCAGACCCAGAGGCAGAGGCTAACACAGGCCTCCCTGTTCTGGTAAGTCAGACATAAAGCACACCTGTCTTTCCACGATGACTATCAGCAGCTCCATCTGAAAGCACACCAGGTAGCCAGAGTGCAACCCGTGCCAGATGGCCAGGAAGAACAGGGCCAGGGCCTGTGACAGCAGTTTGTTGCCCAGGAACTTCAGGCGCTTGAAGATGTAGCTAGAGCAGAAAAGAAACAAAGTGCTTGCAGGTTATCCTCTGCCCTCCCCTGCTGTGTCAGGGATGAAGGGCCCAGGGGACCCAATGCCTTTGCATGCCCTGTGCTGGCAGGAACAGCATGACCAGGGCAAAACCTACATCCAAACAGTCTTAAAGAAATCCCAGCTATAAGGGAGAAGAAGGGGGTCAGTACATACAATTTGGTTGTGGGTCCCAGCAAGCGCTGAACCAAAACCCATCTGAGTTTGGAGTGGGGAGCACCAAGAGCCATGATGCAGGAAGCAGCTGTCAGAGCAGCTCTGGCTGGCTGAGCTGGCAGGCAGCCCCAAGGGCTTGCTGTAGTCCCATTCTAGTCTCTGCTGCCATCAGCTGCTTGCCTTTATTAATGAACTGCCATTCCAGGTGAATTAACAGATCTCTCTGACCCAGTACCCCAATAACCTGTTTCTAAAGGCACAGCAGCAAAACATGGGAAAAGGTGCACAAACTGAAAACTGGCAGATTCTTCCTCTAGTGCTCCTGCTTAGCCTTAGGTCTTGGTTCTGCTGACAGAACAGAATTGACACATTATAGAAGGAGAATTTTGTCCTGCTCACCGGGCCACCCAAGCATTGGTGTTGATGTTGAAAGAAGCAATGGTCCCTGTGAACAAAGGTGTTGTCTCATACAGCCAGACCTTCATGTTGGCACAGGCATTCCACAAAGGCTTTCCATTCTGGTCTTTCCCATTGTACCCCAGACCAACAAGGATGCAGACACCTTCCTGTCAGAAAATGCACAAGAAAGACAAGATGAAAATATTGCCCTATTTTTGCTGGAGAAGCAGAGCTGAGGAAGTGCTGACTATCACTGTGTTGAGAGCATCACTACAGATGGAACATATGGATTAAAAACTCCCTTTTGGTTAGCTAGCCTTTGCTAACTTAAAGCAAGCTGAACTGACCTGCACTGATCCCCAGATATTTGGATTTCTTCCATTTAGTGCTAAGTCTAAGAGGCTGGGACCTTTATTCATTTGTCTTTTGCTTCTGGAATGACATCTAGACTCACCGTAACAAGCCAGCAAGTTACGTATTTGTAGAGTATAACTTTGCCCCAGATCAATATGTAACCACAACGGAACCAGAAAGGCTTCTCCTGCAGAGATAAGAGAGAAACAGAGTAAAAATAAAACCTGGAGTTGAGTGGCCATTATGACACAAGGTATTTCATCACCATCTTTTGTTTAATCTGTGTTAAGACATACACGCTGGGCTGCCAGGCTTATGCAAATTTAACACATCATTCTCTTTCCTTTGGTAATATTTAGCTATACTGAAATAGGTAGAGTTTGGGAAGACTCTGAGATTAGCATAATCAAAATGCTTGCTGATAATCTGCCAGTAGGAATTATTTGTTAGGAGCTTTCCAAGAACATCAAAGATTATGGTAAGCCTTACGATTTACTCTAGTGAAATTCTTTGCACATAATGGTTAAATGGAAAGTCATTAAAAGGTCATAAAATACATATGAAAACCAACAGTAGCATTTAAGATCAATTATCTATTTGTAAAAGTTTTCATTTGTTTCAGTTCTGCTCAACAGATTTCTGTTCTCCATCAGGTGGAATCATCACAACAGGCAGTAAAGCCAAATTAGCTGTGGAAAATCTTATCACTAGTTGCTGACTTATTTTTAAATTGAGGCAAAAATAAAAACAAAGAAATAGAAAAATAATTCCACTCTTGTAGATGCAGTGCCCACCAGAGAAGTGGAATTCTTCCCCACCCCACAAGGCCAAGTGAATGCATACCATATAGTCATCTGAGGTGAGGTACTCGTCAGAGATGTATGGGCTCGACAAGGTGTAGGTTACCAGAAACAAGAGACCCAGGCTCAGGCGCTTGAGAGCAGGCACGAAACTGAGAAAGAAAAATACCAAGGTCAAGGAAATGCCTTGGAAAGAGACCATCAAACTCATAGTTTTAAAAACAGAGGTGGAGAGGAGGAGGTGGGGGAAACAGCGACAGGGAGTCACCACATTCCACTGCAGCAGCTGCCTCCATTTGGAAGCTGGGATGCAAACATCACCAGGCTGGAACTGAGTCTGTACTAAAGATGTCAAATGATTGTTGATGTTCATGCCCTGGAACAATGCTGGGACGTTAAGCAGAGTTACGAGTGACTTTTGAAAGACTGCCTTGTCTCATAGATCACTCCTGGCCACGGTAGTTCTGTGTCCAGGTAAGAAGGCAGTCTGCTGCAGGGAACGTGGAGGAGTCGGCATTCTAGGATCGTAGGAAGGGGAGAAGCCAAGCAGCTTTGTATTACCTATTGGGTCTCTGGCCTGGAACGTCAGTCATCTCACCCCTTGCCAGTTTCTGATAGTCTGTCATGGAGAACTGAGGCCCAACCATGAAGGCACCATAGAAATAGGAGAATCCTGAGATCTCCAGCAAGGTAGGAACCCCCCGAACAGCAAATCGCCGCTGCTCAGGGGTCAGGAACTCCTGCACCAAAGGGAGTGGCATTAACATTATCCCAGGGGATTCATCCAGCTCTGGGTATTATGTCCTCGCCCTGCCTCCTTTCTGGTTTTCAGTTTCTTTTTTGTTTCAGTTCTTGCTTCCCAGGGACATGGAACTTTACACTTTGTACTTCATGTCCATTCCTCTCCCCAGCCCCTCTCTATGCCCACCCCTTCCAAACAGCAACAAGATCCAATGGTTGAGACCAGTTGCACAGGTGTCTATTCCCAAATAAGCTCCCAGCATGGAAGGGATCCACTGACATGCATCCCTGGCAGCAGAGTAGGCATAGTAGGAGCACTGCAGTATCTGACCTATTCCAGTCTCTGACTGCAATTCCATGTACTCTCCCAAGACCTTATTGTGCTACAAATCCTACTTCTTGATGCCAAAATTGTTTTTAAATACTTGAAGCTTCAGCTCAGGAAGTTTCATCTTGACCTCATTTTCCTGCAGTCAGCAATGATTCTATGGATGCTACAGACTTGGTCAGGCCTCTAACAGGAGATGGGGAATGGAGGTACTTGGAGCAGGATTTGAGGGACTGTAGCATGTGTAGTGCCCTCTCCCACACACTGTGCTGTGCAATTCTCTGTTTCTCTGAGCTTAAAAGCAGGGTCCTAACAAATGGTAAAGGGCAACCATTGACAAGCACATGGTAAGATTAATCAAAGGAAAGGAAGATGGGAACTGAGATCCAGTACTGATTGTCTGCAAGTTAAAGCTATGCTACCCACAAGACACAGAGCATCAGGTATTGGGAATCTAAAGCAATAGATTTGGGGGAAGGAGATGGTGGGAAATTTGGAAGGGTGCAGAGTAATATTCTGACATAACTGGAACAACTTCTGTCCATCTCTAATCACTACTGTCTCTGTTCCAGTCTAGAATTCAGTGCCCTCAAACACTCCCAGAGGCTCCCCTCTCAGCTGTGGCTTTTACCTAACAGTGCAGCTTGCTAACTCATATCCTTTGAACTTGATTTTCTGATCTCTAGCTCACTGGGACAGCATGGAATGATGGAGAAATGGTGGCTAACTCACCGGATCTTTTCCTCCATCATAGTAATCAATGGCCAGACCTAGAGATGAGAAACAGTGAAAACTTGAAGCCCTGGGATGGGCACAGGTTGCAGAGTGCAAGAAAGAGAAGAGAGGTGTCACTCACCAATCAACTTAAGTGTCAAGACACAATGTGGCATTGTCCACTTGATGTCATAATGCTCTGTGGCTGTGAAGTAATATCCAGCCATAAGGTATGTCTGAAAGAAACCATTGTTTGGGTTATTCAAACTAATTCCTCCAGCTGGTTTTGATCTGCCTTCACTTTTCCACCCGCAGTTGCTACTGAAGTGCTAAACTGAGCAGAGGCCTCCCTTGTACAAACCCAAGGAATAAAAAAAAGAGGGTTTACCATCTGAAAGAGAAAGGTGGTGATGACGGCAGTGATTGTGCGACCCATTAGTCTCAGGATCAGGAACTGGATTAGGACACATATCAGGGAGTGAAAAAACTGCGTCCCTGTGGGCAGGAAAAAGAAAGAGAGAGATGAGAAATAGAAATTAGATGTATAGGTCCTCCCTCCCAAATTGCAGCTTGCCCTGGGCCAGGCAGCTCTCTCTTCCCAACCTCAGCTTACCAAAATTGAAGTAAGCAATTGAGAGTCCTGTGAACACGTTGTAGAGGTGAACGAGGTAGGTCTCCTTCTGGAAGAGGAAGTAGCGCTGGAACAAGGCAAAAGGATATCCTGAGAGAGAAAAAAAAAAAAGGAAGAGTTGTAAATAAGCTTAGACAAGTATTTGTCATGAACCAAACTACAGCTTTTCTGAACATGTACTTTGCATCACACATTATCAACACAGGGCATAGTGTTAATTCCTGATACTGCATTTGCATCTTGGGAGACAGACTCCAGATGAATTACTCTGTACAGAAGAAAATACTTTAACGGGAACATTATTATAGCAAAACTGACATTGAAGTGCAAAAAATTACAGGATTACATTTTCTGGCCTCATTCAATATATGAGATGGATAATGCTTAAATACATGAATCACACTTTAGCCTGTGATTCATTTCCAAATTATGTGACAAACACAATGAACATGGCAAGAAGCTAGATTTAAAAAAAAAAAAAAAAGGGAGGGGGAAGAGAAAAACTTTATGGTTAATACCATTACAATGTCCAAAAAACCTCAGTCCTACTCCCACCTCAATGAGTTCTTTCAGCTTTAATTTCAGATCTCCTCAGGTGACCTCCAGTAAGATACTCTCGCTTTTCTAACTCTGCAACTTTGGATTTGCATCTGATTTGTGAACTACTGGGTACACAAAGCTGTAACTAAAATCCACTGGTACTACGCATGTGGTATTTTTGGAAAAAAAAATCAGTCAGAAGCATTTCATATGGAGCAGCTAAGAAAAGTGGAAGGGTTTTTTTCCTTGCATTTTCTGTGAGGTAGCTCCTAGTCTAAGTTAGGAATGCCTCCAGATTATTCATCTGTGGCTCGAGTGAGAAGTAAATATTTGTGAAGCACTCTGGTAGTACAGTGAGAAGCGTCACACAGAACACCACAATTCAATTAAATTCTGTTGTCTAGGTGAGTTTCATGAAGCATGCAATAAGCACTGCCACATAGCAGACAGTAAATATAATGTCTTAATGCACAGTGGCACAGGAAGTGTTGCAATTCCCTTTTCTAAAGGCATGTGCAGAAGGCGCTGAACTGGGATACAAGAAGCCACTTTAATTCTGGCATCTTGTAACTTTATTGCTCTGCTTTGCAGGCGTGTCCTCTTACGCTGCTCAGAAAAAGGGGAAATTCGTCACATCCCACAATACTGGCATCCACACTACTCATCATCCTGGCTGAGATCAGGAGCAGTGAATGGAGCTTTGCTACCTGCACTAATGGAGCAGCAGTAGCAGGAGGTGGTCATGCTTTATAGGGAGCAGTAATAAAAGGTGATGAAATGCACATTCTGCCGAGAAGTGTATGATGGATGGAAGGCTTCCAACAAGCAAGGCCAAGTCTAGTCACTACTGTGAGAGGAAATGAGAAACTCTGTCATGTTATTTAAGTACATGTCTGGCAGTGCTCACAGGCTGGAGCCATTTTAAGGCCCTCTCCAACCCCACAAATCCCTTGGGAGGGAGCCCTGGAGTTGGGGACTTTGGGGCTCCTTTCTAGATCCTTTTGGGCTCATGTTCTGCTGCGTCCAGATGTGTACCTGCTGCCTCCTGAAACCGAGCTGCTGCTCCCCATTTCCTCAGTCTCCTGCCACCCCTCTTTTGGTTTTCCCTGCCTCCTTGTTGCTGTTCCTTCCTCCTTTTGTGTCCCACGCCACAGGCTGCTTTCTGGCCAGCCCCACATACCACGGCTCTCTGCTCCCAGAGCCTGGCAACCTCCCTCCTGCACATCCAGCCTGCTCTCCCTTCCAAAGCAGCAGTCCCAAACTCCCCTACAAAATGCCTTACCCTGACCATCCCTCTCCCTTCCCGCTCTTCCATGCTTTTTACATAGCCTGCTTCAGTCCCTTTCCACCCCCACTGCTGGCCTGAACACCAGCTGAGGGGGAAAGAGGGAATTGGCAAAGAGAGTTCATCACACGGGCTCTCTGGGGATACAGGAGTAACTCAAAGAATTAGAGCAATTCACATGATTAAGGAAAAAAAAGAAAAAAAAGTAGTATTTTCTACTGGCCTTTTACTCAGAAACATACAAATGGGGATTCTTTGTTCATGAGCCAATCTTCCTGCTGAAGTTTAAAAAACATAGGAAGAACTGGCTTTGAGAAATGGAAAGTGGTAAAAAATATGAAATTTTATTAGATCAAAAGTTTAAAAGCTGAGGTTTAGTGTGGAAAAATGTTTCCCCCTTCTGAGCAAAGGGGAGAAAAAATCAGAAATACAGTAAAAGCAAAATTGACTTCTGTTCATCAATATGCATGGTTTAAAACCTTCCTTTTAAAGAGTCTCCCACTCTCTTAAAAACCACTAATATTTTGCAAACCAGTCAATTTCTACCATTTTTTTCCCCTCTAGCCATTTCTATAGACATAATTAAAGTATGACTGAATACTACAATGTAACTAGTGTTCCTACTCTTTCTGAGACCTGTCTCATTTGTCAGCTGTGCTCCTTTTTAGCTCTAACAAGGAGATCATGTCATGGTTTGGGTACTGCTGCTCTGAAGGTAAAAGAATGATGAACCCTTGCAAATAGAGAGTTACTAATAATACACACTGCATCCATGGTTTTAGAAACTATAAACTTTAACCCTGGTCTTGCTCTACGTGGCTGCTGTTCCAGTCCAAAGTCACAACATCAGCTTAAATTCTTCTGATATCTAGAGCAGCTTGTCAGTACTCTGGACTGCAGTTTGCCTACAGTTTTGTTGCATGGGATAATTTTCTCAGTTTTACAACTGGGCCAGTTGCATACTGCTGATACAAACTTTAACCTCCAAACAGCAGTGGGTAGCAATGGTCATCCTGATGTAGCCCGTGCCCTTCTGAACACTGATAAACTATCTATTAAACAACAAACAATTCCTGCTGATAACAACACCAGTACTCCTGCCCTACTACCACGTCCCTGAACCAGCCTGAATTAGCAGAGCAGCTTTTGGAGCTATGGTTGCCTTCTGGCAAGCTGGATATGCCAGCAGCAGGAAACGCGGCGCTGCTTTGCTTCTGCCATTCAGAGCAACAGGACAAGAGTCCCTGCTCCTTGCTGCCAGGAGGCTCTGCCCAGCAGCTCCCACTCTGCCAAACTCCCCTTTCACGGCTCCCTAAGCAGAGTGGATGAAGCAGAGTGGCAAAGTGGCTGTAAGACTCCTGGAGAAAACAGCAGGAAACCTCTGATCCAAACTCATTCTTCCCTATGCACCACAGAGCTGAAAAACAGCCTGCACACAGAGCTGGGTTTTCCCTCTAGACACACACCTTCTATAGAATGGAATTAGCAACTGAGATTATTTTTGTTTTTACTTGACAGGAAGAAGAGGATGATCTCTGGTTAAGAGAACCATGGAGATAGAAGGAAAGGACAAGCTCAGCTTCTTGGCCACGGCCATTTGGGAGAGTAATGGGCCACTGCACAAAGCCCAGCTCGTCCACAAATGCAAGAATCTAATTGAGCAAAAGAAGTTAAATCATCAAGAAGGTGGATTAGGCAGGAGAAAAGTTCCACTAATCCCAAGCAAAAATAGTGCTGTCAAGTTTGCCATCTTCTGGACTGGGTGATTAAGATGCCTCTCTTTTTCCAGAGATAAAGCTGCAAATAAGAACAGCAGAAAGATTCTTTTCATCTCTGCTCCCTTTATTTCCCCTTTGATATGCTCTATCTCATCCTCAAGCTTTCCTCTTCTCCCTTTTTTGCTGAACATTTAACTCCTCCTTTGTTAACATCCAACAGGGCAATTGTCTCAATTTTTTTTATACGAATGCTAAAACTAAAAGGAATGGGACAACAGGGGAAAAAAAAGTGTTGAAATATCCGTCTTACCTAATATTTTAACTCTAAAGTTATTCCTTTCTGTTTCTAACACTGCAGAAATGCCACACCTTGTTAAACACTGGGTGCATAAACATGAGTATTTTAATTCAGCTCAGGAGTTTACCTTGAAAGTCCACTTCTGGTGCTTTAGTTTGCATAACAAAACTGTCTCAAAGCATGTGAACAGGGCTCTCTTCACACGAAACTGAACTGAAAACACACTGTGACAGGGCTGGCTTTATGGCAGGACATTGCTGCCTCTTAAAACTTTTCCCATCCTTTACCCATCAGAATCAGTTGCTTGGCAGGGCCTTGCAGAAAGGTTCCTGCTTGGCTGACCACCTGGGAATTTGATTTGGGATAAGTCAGCAGCTTTGGGTGGCCACAAGAATTTCACTGAGCCTAAAAACCTTCAGGATGCAGGGAGCATGAAGCAGAGCATGTATAAAAATGATGAGAGGTAGAAGAGCAGGAGATAGGACAACTTGCAAGTGAAGCAGCAGGTTTCTGGCACGCATTGGGTAAGAATGTGTTACTTTCTGCAGGTCCCTGCTATGTCCATGGAATGAAAGAACACTTTCCCAGTGCTTTTCCTGGCAGGTCTGGGCAAACCAGCAGGGTCATTTCTGGCTCAGGGCTGTAAACAGCATGTTGGCTCCCCTCCATATTATGCAGGTAGCTCACAAGGCACTGTGTAATATTATGGTAAGATAAATACCTTTAATTCTTTGGGATTGTACAGCCGTGCAAGAAGCATGAGTAACATAAAGTATTAAATACACAGTGCCATAAGGCCTCCTGCACCCTGGCTTATGCTTTGAGCAGTGCCAGCAGGAGAGAAATGTGTCCCCTCTCATGTGAGGACAGGAGCAGCAGCACAGAAACCCTGTTATCTCCTTCACACCACTGGAGCAGCTCCAGTGGGAACACTGGGACCTACTGAAGAGTGCAAGCTGGAGTTCGTCTCTGAAAGACATTCTCACACCATTGACAGGGTATAAGTGTACTGATATATATATATAAGTGTACTGATATATCACTATTTTTATTGTGGCAGGGTCCAGAATTGTGCTTCAGGTATTCCTGCTGCTGGTACTGCTGCCAAATTGCAGATTACTTTCTTCAAAGGTTGTCTATGCAAATCTTTACGTGGGGGAAGTCTGCAGTAAGTCCTTCATCTTGTACAATCCAGGTAAGGGACTCTATTCTAGCTGTAGTCTCTACTTCAAAATTGCAGCATGCATAAACCTGTCTCTGATTTAAATACAAAACTGTGACTAAAATCCCCATAATTTGCTCAGCAATGTGCTGTTACTTGTTCACTGAAACAACGTGGTGCTCTTTAGGACTACTCTAGTTTTAGTTCTTGAATGTTTTTTCGCCTTCTCTTGTTCTCTCCTGTATTTAATTTTTTTTTCAGTCATATCAGAATGCCAACAGCTTTAAATGACCTCTTTTGGTTATTTCAGATCATTACTAAGCAAACA
The DNA here is from genome assembly GCF_028551555.1 of Melozone crissalis. Classification (NCBI taxonomy): domain Eukaryota; kingdom Metazoa; phylum Chordata; class Aves; order Passeriformes; family Passerellidae; genus Melozone; species Melozone crissalis. Next base: position 12,869,569 of record NW_026535786.1, on the reverse strand, counting down.
CTTATCCTGAATCAAGAGAGTAAATTCAGACTATTTTTTCAACAATAATTCAGCTTTCTTCAGAAATCAATGTAAGAAGTTGAAAAGTCCTTTGTGATTCTTCCTCTTTTTCAGAAGACTATTTTTACCTGTTTGTGGTGATCCTCTGAAAGTGAAACCCTAGAAACTGTTGTCACAGTAAAACTGCACCGTGTAGATGGGAAACTGCATCACAGAGGAAGAAATAGGCAACGACTTTTTAGTCCGTCTTTGGAACTATGCTTCACCCTCATGGCCTTGTCCTGAAATAATTCAGCAGTATTAACTGCAGCCAACAAAAATAGTTTTCTTCCTGAATCTTTGTAAACACCTGAAATGGAGGAAGCGAAGGAAAAGCCATACTTAACGTCCTAATGCCACTTCCAGCTTCTAGAAATGCCTTTCATTTATACCCCATGCCATCCTCTGAAGTGGTCATCAGCACTAGCTGCATTACCAGTGAGATTAAAAGGATTGTAAACTAAGCTGCAATTAAATGAACATTTCTTTGTGCGGGGCTAAGGAACTCCTCTCACTCTCATGTTGCTCTGGAGTGGTGTTTGGCCCTTCCTTTTAAAGTCATGGTACAGGTATAATGCTTTCCCACCCAGTGCTCACCCATCCATTAAGCAGGAGAGCTGGAGTCAGTCCCCTCTGCCTGAGTGGTTCAACCTACATGACCTGCAGGAGTGCCAAACTGCAGGCAAGGCTGTTTTGCATGCCCTGAAGCCTTCTGTCTGAAGTTATGCCTGCCACTGCATCTAATTAAAAGATACTGAGCTAGGGAGGAAGGACAGGGGAAAGTGCAGCTCCAGCCTCCTGCTTTGGTTTATCCATTTGAGGCATGCAGGGCAGAGATGTGAGTGGTCCTCTGGACCCTGCTCCCCAGAATTTTAATACTAATTCTAAAGATCCACTGAGGCTATGTAAAACAGATAGTGGCCTACCTTGGGAAGGGACACTGTGGCATCCCAGTGGCTCACTGTCGACACTGCACACTGAACATTTGTAACAGCACACAGGAGTCTCACGCTTCCTTAATCTGCTGACTGCAGCAGGCAGCTCTTATCATCATCAGGACAATAATTATCTGCTGTTCATTTCAAAGAACTGGTGCTGCACACCCACAAGACGCTGAGCAGGAAGCACCCTCCCAAATGTCGTGTCTCCAACTTACTGCTAGCAAGAAGCAACTTGGAGAGTACGATGGTGGTGCATTCTGCAGAGCCATCTCTGCTGCTGTGGCTGCCTCCACACACACTTTCTAGGACCTTTTCTGCATCAGCACTTGTTAGACTGGTCCCTTGGTTGATCCGGGTGACTAACCTCGCAGTGAGCTATCTGCCTTTTCTGGTTTAGGCTTCTGCCAAACAAGTAAATTCAATCAGAGCACAATTAAAGGACCAGAGAGAGACGTGGGAGAAAGGAAAGCAGGACTTTTCTCATTTGGAGGTGGGGAGCTGCTAGACTAATTAACGCTGACTTGTGTGCATGTCCTGTGTGTTTCCTAATTCTTCATTTTTTTCCTGGTAGAAGTTTGGTTTAACAAACTTCTACGTTGAGTTCTAAACGATAACCAGTTTGGTTTCCTGTATCGACCCTTCACGGGAAGAATGTTTGGCTCAGTTTGATCTCACACATCATAAACTAAATCAGGCAGAAATAAGTCTGGTGCAGACCACGGTTATGAAGTGACACAGTTTTTCTTGCTTGCATTTCCTTTAAAAATATTGTACTTCTAGTTAGCCAAAGCAACTTTATTGTGATAAATGACACAGTTGTGGCTGTATCACTTCGAATACACTTTCAGGTTCAGAGGAAAGCTTGTATTTCTTTCCTGCTAGGTGACTACACCACCAAATGCTTTCACAACCCAAAGTTTCCCTGAGGATCTGCAGAGATTTACACAGATAGCATGTATACACACACTTGAATTAATGTTTTGGGAGCTACAACCTCCCCCTCAATCGCCAGCCCACATCACAACTCCAGCCCTGCCTTAACCATTTCGCATGGAACTCAAGCATCTCGTGTTTACATAAGCGCAGGCACCCTGTGTTTTGCAACACGCTTCGCGCTGCAGGTGGAGCGCAGGACATCACCCCAGTTCTCCTGGCACGGAGCTGGAAGGTTTTGCCAGCCTGCCCGGTAGTGCCCCGGTGACACGCCTCTCCCGCACGGTGCCACCACCGCCGCACACACGGGTGATGTCCCCGGACAGCGACGTCCCTGCACTCGGACGGGGCAGCACTGATGGGCAGCGGAGAGTCCCGAGCGGACAGCCCTGCGGACACCCGCTCACGGGGCACGGGATGCACACGCATCACCGGCCACTCGCGGGACAATCCCAAACAAAGTTCCTGCGCCCGGGACACGGACCCAAATAGCAAATAGGGGTCTTTCGCAGGCTCCTCCTTGCCCCGCGTCCACAGGCGGCCTGCCAGGACCGCACCCCGATCTCCCGCGGGGAAACCCAGCGGGGTCCCTGCGCGCCGGGCGGGCGGGGGCTGGCGGGGCGGCCGCAGCGGGCACTTCGCGGGCTGCCGGCCGGGACGGGCGGTGCCGCTGCCCGCGGCATCTCGCCCGCCGGCTCGGCGCGCACACGTGGCCTGGCGCGGCGGCGCTGGGACAGGTGCGGCTCCGTGCGGGCGAAGCGATGCCCGGTCCCGGCCCCCCCACAGCGCGGCACGGCGGCGGCGGGGTCGCCCGTTCCCCCGGCGGGCGCGGAGCCCCGCCCGGAGCGCCAGCCTCGTCTCCCCCCGCCGTGCCTTACCCATGAGGATGGAGAGGATGAGGCGTAGCGCCTGCTCCGAGGAGCCCAGGGCCTCGGCCAGCCGCGCCAGGCTCCAGCCGGACCCCGCCACCGCCATCTTCGCCGCCGGCCGCCCCACCGGCCGGTCGCGCCCCGAACCCGGCAGCGGCACCAGCCACCGCGGCCCCCGCACCGCGCGCGGCCCCCTGCGCGCCCATTGGCTGCGGCGCGCCCGGCCCCGCCCCGCCGCGCCTGCCATTGGGCAGCGGTGGCAGCGGGGCAGGGCCCTGCGCGCACTAAGGCAAAGGTTACCCCGCGAGTGGGCGGTGACGCGGGCTGGCCTCGCCGGCCAATGATTGGGGGAACGGCGGCCGGGGGCGGGGCCGGGGGCCCGGCGGGGCGGGGCCGGGAGGGCGGGGCGGGGCGCGGTTCCCGATTGGCTGCGGCGGGACAGGAGAGCGGCGGGGCGGGCCGGGGGTTATTCGCGGACACGAGGCGCGCGCGGGGAGGGCGGGAGTGGCGGCGGCGCGTGGGCCGCGCGCGGGGCCCTCAGCCAGGGTCTGGGTCCGGGTCTGGGTCCGGGCCCGGGTCCGGGCCCGAGCCTGAGCCTGGTTCTGGGTCCTGATGTAAGCCCAAGCCCGGTTCTGGGTCTGGATGTAAGCTGAGCTTAGCTCTGGGTCTGGGTGTGAGTCCGAGCCCAGCTCTGGGTCTGGGTGTGAGCCCGAAACTAGCTCTGGGTCTGGGTGTGAGTCCGAGCCCGGCTCTGAGTCTGGGTGTAAGCTGAGCTTAGCTCTGGGTCTGGGTGTAAGCCTGAGCCTAACTCTGAGTCTAGCTGTGCTGCATGGCTCTGGCTCCTGGGTACTGGCTGTGGCTTTGGCCCCGACCTCAGTCGTGGCCTTGGCCACAGCCCCGTCCCTGTCCTTGGCCTCAGCCTCTGCCTCAGCTTCATCTTCAGCGCTGCTGGAGCTCCCCGGCCCTGCCAGGTCCCGCTGCCCCAGGGGCTCCCACAGGACACATCCCCGCTCCTTGGCTCCCGTGGCCCAGCACGGGAAGGACCTGCTTCCCTCACGGGCATTATGGCAGCAGCCGTGCTGTGCCCTGCCCCTCAGTGTGCCACAGCAGCAGGCACCGTGTCAGTGGTGCTCAGCGGCCATGAACCAAACCACAAAAAGTTCCACCTCCATGATGGAGAACTTCTTTACACTGAGGGTGGCAGAGCGCTGAACGTGCTGCCCAGGGAGGTTGTGGAGTCTCCCTCTCTGGAGACCTTCAAAGCCTGCGTGGATGCATTCCTGTGTCACGTGCTCTAAGTGACCCTGACTGGATAACCAGAGGTTCCTCCCAGCCCTAGCAATTCTGGGATTCTGTGACTCTCTGGTCACTCAGCAGCTGGGCCCACACAGACTCCCCATAACTCAGCTGCTGGATGGCCTTTTCTGAGGTGTGTCCCCTCATGCAGCTGCCCATGTGTGCACCCCAAGTTCTCCCCAGCTGAAGTTTTAGGTGCAATGGATGTGATCCTCTTCCCTTGCTTGTGTTCCTATTTTCCTGCTGGGTCACTTGGGTGTACAAATTCAGCTGAGGGGCAAACACAGGCTCGCACAAAGGTTCACATGAAAAGAGACCTCTGGAGTTCTCTGATCCAAACTGCAGCTCGCAAGCAGAAGTCAAGGCTGGAGCCATTTGCTCAGGGCAGTGCCTGGGTAATTGCTGTACATTTTCATGGTTGGAAAGCTCCCAGCCTTTCTGGGCTCCTGAACCAATGCTGAATCATCCTCTTTATCCTGATCCATTCTCCTTATCACCACCCTTTAGGTAGCAGCACCAGCACCTGCTAGATGCCATTTCTTATCAAATCTGGCTGGGAAAGGGACTGATTGGCAGCACGGCCACATAGACTCCATTTACTCAGGAGACCAGGCTAAAGACCTTGCCTCACCTTGCCCTTCTCTTTTCCAAGCTAAACAAATCCAGGTTTCTGAATAACGAAGTTCTAGTCACCTATCCACTGGGCTCTTTCCATTTGGTTCACACCTCTCTTGCACTGGGGACTGAAGAAGTGTGTGAAGAAGGGGAGAGCCTGGCCTTCTCCTCCAGAAGTCCCCTGAAGGCAGAGTAAGGTGCAGAGTAGCAGGACAAGATGAATAACAAGGGTTTAAAAACCCTCCTGGGTAGCTGACTCCGTCAGGTTAGACTCCACAAACAGGTTGCTGTATTTGTCCACCCTAACTAGTGGACAAATTTGCCAAATTTTTTGCAAAGCCCGAGGACTGGCTTTTCAAGGCGTGTCTGTCTCTCACTTCCCCACTCAGTTGTGTGTTTATGGTGTTTAGGCCACTTTCCCAAGTAAATCAGTTCTATGTGAGTGTGACAGCTGTCTGACCCTGCTAAAGGGACGTTTGACAAGAAATGATCTGCTTAGTCCTGTAATTTACTGCTGTCAGAGAAGAGTTTCAGAAGCAGCATCTGTTCCTGAGGTTGCCCAACAATTTCCATTGCAAGATTGTTTCCAGTTGCTTGAAATGTTGCTATATTTGACCTGTTTAGATTAAAGGCTTGATAGTCACTCGGAGGCAGAGCACAGTAGCTCTGAGAGGAGGTTTTAAGTGTCAGAACACGATGAGTGCACCAGTACTTTTCAGCAGTATTATTATTATTTTGATAATCAGGGCAGTGTTGTCCTTGGGAGGAGGGGTTGCAGCCATAACTCTTGATTTACTGTCCTTTAGATATACCATAATTTCGTAACATGACGCGGGCATTAATGTGAAGCTCGAGGTTCACATGAGCTCCATGAGGCACAGTGGGAATGCAGCTGCTGAAGCTTCTGAAAATCCAGTTCCACTGACTGTGTTCCAGTGGCTCCGTGCAGCTTTCCCACTCACCAGAGCCACAAGACCCTTCTTCAAGACTTCCTTCCAGGACCATTTTTTGTGTGCTGAGGAGCTGGAACAGGAATGTTGTGCCCTGCCTTGACAGTGCCTCTTCTCCCAGCAGGCACGGGAGCCTATCCTAATCAAAATGGCCATGGGAGAGGAGCTGGCTACTTGGGGCAAGGTGTCTGTCTGGGCAGCGGGATTAGGGCTGAACACTGATGGGGAGGAGGAAGATGCTGGAAAAGCCAGAGCCAGAATAAAATTAAATATGACAGAAGTCTGCTGTTGTCAACAACCGTGTCAAGGGAAAAGCACAGAAAGGGTGGGGAGAGAAACAACCATTAGGAAGAGATGAAGTATAGAGGGAGAAGAGAGATTCCTTGGAATAACAGGCAGGGAAGGACATGAAAATAAGTTTTCATTAGAAGAATGGAATTGAATTGGTGGCCATAGAGCCAGAGGGGGAAAAAAAAGCTAGGAATGGGTGAATGATAAACCAGAGAGATGGAGAAACTGGAATTTGGTGGATGTTGGAGGCAGGAAAGGAATAGTATGCTTGAAGTCATGCCACCTTTTCAGTGTGAAAGTTACTGAACAAATAAATCATAGAAGCATTAGGGCTGGAGAAAGCCTCTAGGAACATTGAGTCCAGCCATTAACCCGTCACTGCCAAGTGCACTGCTAAACCATGTCCCGAAGCACCACACCTACACACTTTCTGCCCACTTCCAGGGATGGTGATCCCAGTATTTCCCTGGGCAAGCTGTTCCAATGCTCGATCACTCTTTCAGAGAAGAAATTACTCCTAGTATCCAGCCTAAACCTCGGCGAGCCTGAGGCCGCCTTCTCTTGTCCTGTGCGCCGCCAGACCCCGTTTCTCGGGCGCCGCGGGCTCCGTTCCCCAGCCCCGCTCCGCAGAGCCGCAGCTCGTGTCCCCGGTGGCGGCGGGTGGGCTCGGACACTCCGTGCCGGGACCAGGATTTGTCACCCAGGGCGGGTCCGGGGAATCCCCCCCGACACCCGTTCTGCGGCCGGGCGGGGCACTCCGGGGCCGGGACTCCGCGGGGCCCGTCGGTCTCTGCTGCCGCCTCTCGGTGCCGCCGGGACCGGCGAGGCGGGATTCAGTCCGGGAGAACCGGCGGCTTCTCCTGCCGCGGGAATGTCGCCACGGCAGTTCACAGTCAAGCGGCATCGAGGCTGAGAGAATTGAGGTTGCCTAGCCTGAGGAAGAGAAGGGTCCTTCCTCCCCATAGTACTTTACAGCCCCTAAATAGGCTACAGGGGAGCTGGAAAGGGCAAATAGTGACAGGACGAGGTGGAATGGCCTTAACCTGAACAAAAATAGGTTTAGAATGGATATTAGGAGCCAATTCTTTGCCTGTGACAATAGTGAGGCACTGGCACAGGTTGCCCAGAGAAGCTGTGGATGCCCCATCCCTGGGAGTGTTCAAGGATAGGCTGGATGGAGCTCTGAGCCTCTCCATGGTCCATGGAAATATCCCTGCCTATAGCAGGGGGGTTGGAACTAGATGACCTTGAAGGTCACCTCCAATCCAAACCATTTCATAATTCAGTGAAAGAAAGCACAAGTATTTAGGAATATTTTACTGTAATGGATGAAACACCCAGGGGTGTAGAGGAAGGAAGTCAGAAGGCAGCAGGCATCTCAGTGCGCTGAGCAAAGTGTTCCCAAGCCCCAGATTTTACTGGGAGATGGTGGAAGCTTTGCAATGAGACTCGGTGATGAAGGGAATAAAAGAGGTGAACAGATTCTGGTGAAAATCCCCCTGGTACAATTTGCAGAGGTGGAAATCAGGGAATTGTATTGAACAGTTCAGAACACACCTGCACTGCCACGTTTTCCTGGGGTTTATCAAAGACTCCCAGTTTAATGACTGGCAAAAATGTCGGCCTGGGTCACAAGAGGGAGGTGGGAAGTGCAGGGTGCAGGAAACCCACAAAACTCTTTATTGCCAGAATGGGAAACAGGCAAATTACTGCTAAGGTTTTGGTAAATTGAGGATATTTTACCTCTTACTTCTATATCCTTGATTCCCTGCCACTTATATTCCCTCAGTTCACTTAGTTAGTGTTGTTTTCTCTTTTGATGTTTATGCCCTTTTTTTCAATGCTCTGACTCAGTGTTTCCAGATGGAGATGTGTGTGGCTTTTCTTAAGAACTTGGGAAAAAAAAGTTTTTCCCCAACTTCCTGGGGGAAGACAAGCCAGTCAAGCCTGTTTTAAATGGTAATTTTTTGAAACCTGGAACACTGCTGTGCTTCATAACATCTGGCAGAAAGGTTTCAGCTCCACAACTCTGAGTCATTTTAAGGAAAGGGTTGTCTTATGCAATTTGGGAAAAGTGGTACATGGTCATGTAATTTAGGAATTTAAGAGAATGTGTGTGCTTCTGAGCAGAGTTATATTGCATTGGTGAATTTAATGTTATCACTTATTAACCTTAATGACATGACTTTGCCTCCTTTAAACTATCTGATATAGCTGTAGCAAATTGTGAAATATATTACCTAACTGTTTTATCTTAAGAGTTTAAAAAAAAATACAGATTTAAGAAAATGCAATCAAATGTTGTATATATATTCAGTGTAAATATATCAATATTACCAGTCTTCTGCATAAATAGTTAGCATTATACAGATATGTGACCAGATAAAATGCAGCTACTTCTTTATTTAACTATCTTCAGCAATCTTTTTCTTAATTAATAGAAATTAATTGATTAATAATACATATCTCAATTAATTTCGAAAGAATTATGAATATTCATACACATATGAATCAACCACTGCTACAGATTAGTTGAGTCAGATTTATATGAAAATACAGAATTCCCTTGTGATAAATGACATGCATAATATATCAGTTCACACTCATTTTATTTCCACCATGCCCTTTTTCAAATGTGATTGTGGCTTGAAGAGTCACTCACAGGGTTTTTACGTTGCACAGCTCAGATGAGAAAACATCTTCCTGAGATTTATTGTGTATCTTTCATCCCTGTTTTCCTGTTCTCAAAATTCCAGTTCAAAACATTGAGCTGTGCTCCCAAGAGACATCAGAAGGGAGATGACACTCTGTTTTCTTTCTCTTTCCATTCTCATTTTGACAAAGAAAACAGACTAGGCATGTTCTTCCAGCAAAGCCTTTATCCTGACTACAATGAAGTCATTTATGATTCATCTGGAGGTGTTTCTCTCCCTTGACATTAAAAAGGACTCTTTCAGATAGGTTGTGCTAATGCACTTTGCCTATGGCCTGTTGAAACTTGAAGCACTTTTTTTTTTCCTATCTAAAACAAGTTCTGGAGTGTGCTGTGCTGGCAGTAAAGGGTAGAGGCTGTAATGGAATTTTAGATTTTCATTTATAGTGCAGTCCCTGTGCAGCTGGTTTGGGAGGAGGGGGTTTCTAGAGTATTAGTGACAGATATTTTTGCTTGCATTTTGGCCTTGGCTTGTGGGCAGTGGCAGGGCTGGTCCTACCTGGTGTAAGTCTTTGAACTCCTTTCTGCAAGGGTCTTGCATCTAACTTGCTGCAGGGCATGTCTGATGAACATGAGCATGATGAACGTGCTCTTTCTTACACAAAGCTCATTGGAAAATAAAAATGTAGTTATGTGTTCCTAGTCCCAAATGCGTCCCCATACTGAACCCAGCAAAACCATGTGTTCTCCTGCTGGTAGCCTCAGAGAGGCACCTCATGGAATAGACCACTATTTTTTCCTTATTTTTTCCCAAAAAAAGGGTCTCTTAAGCATCCCATGAGGAGCAGTAGCAGCAGCCCTGTGGCCATCAGGTTGCAGTAAGACTGAACTGCACCAATCTCTGGACATGATGATCAAACAGGTTTTTTTGTGCAGAAACATTGGACTCTCCCTTTTCTACACCCTTTGGATGTTGTTCCCAACTTTAAAAAGGGAGGGGAACGAAGAAGACAGGGAAGGCAGTCGAAAACTCTATTCCCCTCCCTTTTCCCCAAAGTCACCTGATTTCCCGAAAATACAGCCAGACTGGTTCGCTCCCTACGGCAAGTTCAGCCAAGAGGATTGTGCAAGTCTTTCTGGAATTCCCCTTCCTGCCGAGAGCTTTCGGAGCCAGCATCTCACGCTAGAGGGAGGGCTGGGAAGCCGCATCCCACAGATAGAGGGTGCTGCGATATTGAGAATTAGAGCTCCCTTCCCAAAACTCGGCTTTGGGTGCGTTTGAAGGAGGGTGTGCACAGGAAGAAAAAGCAGAGAAAGAAAAGAGAAGAGACAAGGAAACCAGACGTGAACTATGGAGAAAAGGTAAATTTTGCAGGCATTATAAATGAGAGAGGAGGATATTCCCCAGTGTCGTTTTCTGACAGCTAGAAGAGTGAGGACAAGGTTCTTCCAAGGTCTTAGCATGATTTTTGAGGTGCTGGGAAGAACGGACTGGGTACTCCTGGGGGATGTGTTCTCTGTCTTAACTTGCTGTGCACCAGCGTGCTGTCTGGATTCACTGGTGATCACAAAGGGAGAGCACTGGTGAGTATCAAGAGAGAGATTCTGTCCTTATGGATCTCAGCCTCCCTTCTTGATGCTTGGGTTTGCTCTGTGCAGGAAGGGCCAGAGATATAAACTTGCTTTTCAGGAAAAACCTTAACCTAGTCTCTCCAGGGTGGGGGTTTAGGGTTTTCAACCTGCTTAGCAGACACACAAACATACAGGCAACATTAACCAATCACAGTTTTTTGTCCCAGAGCATAACTCCAAAGTCCAATTCCTGAAGGTTTTCAGAAAGGAAGAACTGCTTTTCCAAGATGTGGTGAGTTATTAAACCTGAAGGTTTATTAGTAATTGTATTCTATAAATCATGTGCTTGCCCTATAAGACTCTATTGATTTTTAAATCTGAATGTATCTATAGCCCAAATAGCCTCCAGAGCAGGGCAATGAGTAAGGAAGAGCACTTATGATCCCTGTGTTCAGTTCCTGCAGCTTTACCAGATCCTACAGAGGCTGAGACAAGCAGAGAGGACGACTGAGGTTGTACCCCTGTGTGAAAAGCTGCAGGAGAAGGACAAGCCCCATACAGCCACAGCGCTGGCCTTTGAAACTCGGGAGCCAGGAGCTCTGCTGCATGCCATGTGCAGCCAAAGTCTGGCTGTTCACTGGGGCTGTGCACACATGAAAATGGAGAACACTGCTGCCATATCACCTTCCCTTCTCTTTCCTCAGGTCCCTGATCCTCTTCTGTCTCCCTGTCTGGGCTGAGGCAGCTTCCATGTATGGAGAGATCTTGTCACCCAATTATCCTCAGGCGTATCCCAATTATGCCAACGAAACCTGGCACATCCAGGTCCCTTTGGGATATGGCATTCACCTCTATTTCACACATCTGGATCTTGAACCATCACAGGACTGCGAATACGACTTTGTGAAGGTACTGTCTGTGTCCTTGAGTGAGAAAAAGACAAGAAGGCAGCTTAGAGCACAGAACAGCAAAGCTGTGCACACAGCTCAGAGCTGGGAGAGGAGTTATGCACAGCCTTCCTGTTCTGAGCTCCAAGAAGTCCAAATGGCTGGTTGTGTCTCCACTAGCAGCCATGAAATCAGCTCAAGTTTGTTTTATAACTACATGAGTGTTAGCTGCCAACTGAGTGTCCCATTTCTGCCCCCCATCCCATGTTTCTCCATATTCTTAGGAAAAGTCTTCTTAGCCATCACTGACACATCTCTGTGTGGCAGTGCATATTCCTTGCCATTGAAGTCTAGGTGTAAAAAGACCATTTTCTTAGGGGAAGAGTTGTCTGTGCCTGAAATTATTTGGAATCGATGAGTGGACACAGATGATTTATTGCAAACAGAAATTGATTGGAAAGGATGGAGGTTAAAAACAATCTATCTGTGTAGGGACAGTGGCCACTCAGATGAGGTGCTGTGGTCCCTTGCACCACAGTTTTTTTATGATCCATGCACCACAGATTTCTTAGAGCCAGCTGTGCTCTATGTTGTCCCACAAGGCACAGAAGACCAAGCACTTCCACACAAACAGACAGAAACACGACCATCCTGTCCTGCCTTAGCTCAGTGTGAACAGGGGCAGTAAGGTCAAGTGCAGCACCAGGACACCTTTGAGGAGGACCAAGGTGGGACAGGAGGTTGAGTGTGCTCTGTAGTAACCTGTGTCCTTTTGCAGCAAACCAATGAGCCTGTTAGGCTGCTCTGTGGACTGTCACGGTTGGTTTTACTGCTTTGAAATAGCATTTTGGTGATTTTTTTTTTTTGACAAGTGGGTCTGAAGAAGAGATGTTAACAGCAAACACTGTGGATTAATTTGTATCTGAGAAATTAAGGCAAGTATTTCACTAGGAAGACAGTAGGAGGAACACTCTTCCAGTGTCTTATGAACATCATGAAACTGGCTGTCCAGGGGCTCCACTTGGCTGCACCTGAGCACTAAAAGCTGAAAGACTCAAGTGCTGGTAATTCCAGATGTTGCAGTAGTGAGGTGAGCTGTCTCTGAATTCTTCTGCAGATCCTGTCTGGTGGCTATGTCGAAGGCGTGCTTTGTGGGCAGAAGAAACCTCATGCCCCTGGCTCCAGGATTGTGGAGGAATTTCGTGTCCCTTACAACAGCCTCACTATGAGATTCCAATCAGACTTTTCCAATGAGGAGCGTTTCACTGGTTTTGCTGCCTACTACGTGGCAGTGGGTAAGGTTAAAACAGCCTCCTCTGAATCTCTGTAGTTTCCAGGCTGGGAGGAAAGGTGACAGGAAGGGTTTTTCTTACAGAAATGCCTTATTTAAAGAGATCCTAGCAGAGAGAGCTGCATTCCAGTATGGCCAGTATAAATACTTTTCCTTGTTGTTCACTAGTGCTTGCTTCAATATCTCCTTCCCTCAGGGCCCTCTCCTAATTTGGCTGATTCATCTTTTCACACTTGCAGACTTGGATGAGTGCATGGATTTTGTGGATGTACCCTGCAGTCATTACTGTAATAATTATATTGGAGGTTACTTCTGCAGCTGTCCACCAGATTATTTCCTCTATGAAGATAACAAAACTTGTGGAGGTAAGAGATGTGCAAGACCTGTGATCAATAGCAAGAATTCATTTAGACCAAGTGAGATATTGCACTTGGAAGACTTTATCAATCTTCTCAGCCATTTGTGACAGGTATATTTTGGGAGAAAAAACCTATCCCAGTGCAAATCTGAGCTGCAGTAGACAGTGGTTTGAGGAATTTCTATTAATATATTCTTAACAATTCTATTTCTATTTCTGTGTCAGGAGAATTAAGAAACTACTGAATGACCTTCTTTAAAGACTATGATGGAAACCCTTCTACTGCTAGCTATGAATCTTTAAATCTCTGACAAAACAGGGAAGTTCCATAAGGACAAAAAAAATCACCAAGGGCCTGCTTGGCTTGAACCAAAAAGTTGCAAGATCACAAACGGTGCATGTTGAAAGGAGTGTAATATGAGAACCTGAGAATGAGGAAAGGAAGCCTAAATCTCCCTGGCTAACTGGACAGAGAGTGGCCCTAGCTTCAGTTCATGGGCTAGGTACAATGTTGTGCCATGGTTATTGCAGGTAGCTGAGCATACTAGGAATGTAGTAGGAGAGGGAGAGCTTGTCATGTGCACACATGGGCATCCTTTCTGAATCCTACTCGTGTTCCTTCCTCAATCCTAGTGAACTGCAGTGGGAATGTCTTCACCGAGCCAACAGGAGAGATTGCCAGCCCCAACTATCCCAGCCAGTACCCGGAGAACTCTCACTGTGACTACCGAGTGGCTCTGAGCCCGGGCTACTCCGTGGTGCTGAGCATTCGCAGCGGCGACTTCGACCTGGAGCCCGCCGACTCCAACGGGATCTGCCACGACAGCCTCACTGTAGGTGTGCAGCCCAGGGAGCTTAGGGGTCAGGGTGCTCTGTCTCCCATCCATCTCCTCATATTCAGAACACTTTGGTGCTGCTTAACTTTATTTTCAGTTATGTTGTTTTTTGGAGTTTGTGGGAATACATTTGAATATGTATGCATTGAGTGTGTGTTTTAATTGCTCTCTCAATACATTTGGCATTTCTCATTTAATCTTGTTTGGCATTTTCACAGATTGTCTCTGGAAAACAGCGTTTTGGTCCCTATTGTGGCAGCAAATTCCCAGGTCCTTCTGAAATCAAAACCAGGAACAACATTCTTGACATAATCTTCCAGACAGACCAGGGCATACAACACAGAGGCTGGAAAATACGCTACTATGGGGACCGTGAGTACACCCTTGGGAATGTGGTCACTGCTGATGAGTTAGGGACAGGATTTGTCCCAGGTCAAATTTGTGGCACAACGACATGTTAACATGTTCACAGCTGCTGGTACTGAGAAAGGGTATGCCTGCTTACTGGGGGAAAAACATCACTGGGGAGAAAGAGCTTGGGAGCTGGAAGAAGACTGAATCTCGAACCAGTTCACCACTGATTTCCATCTATCTTTTCAAAGCTGTAACTTGTCCCATGAGTGTCATCTCCAACTCTGTTCTTGACCCAAAGAAGGACAGATATATCTTAAAGGACATTGTGAAGGTGACCTGTGTGGAAGGCTACGAAATTGTGACTGTAAGTGAAATAAAAAACCATATGTCCTCTCTGGCCTGCTCAGCAACATCTGGAGGCCATTCCCATCAGGGGTCCTGAGTACTTTTGGGAACCCAAGGTTTTCAACATAGCAGTAGTAAGAGGAATCCTCTTCCAGCCACTGCAGCATTTTGAGGCCCCTCCCCTAGAGCACCTGTGTCAGATGTATTTCATGTCCAGAGACTTACATGGATCATATGTTTTATTTCCTAGCAACGAGATAGCATCACAAGTTTTGTCTCCAGCTGTGAGGAAAATGGTGAATGGAGCAACTCCCACTTGAGCTGTGTTCGTAAGTGACCTGTGTCTGTATTGTGGGAAGGGAATTGGAATCAGTGTTTAGGCTCTAGATCCACTGTATGTCCAGATTAGGAGGATGCTGAAATACTGGGATGTGAGCATGCTGAAGGGACAGAGAAAGTGAGCTCCCATGACTGTACAGGGATTAGAGAAGCTGAGTTGTTCCCTGTCATACAAAATAATCACATTGTTGAGTGAGGGTGCTCCTTTGATTGTGTTTGATTCTTTCTGTTCTCTACAGCTGTGAACTGTGGTGATCCCCCTAATGTTGACAATGCCCAAGCCTCATACATCTCTGAGCTCCAGGAGCCTCTGTACACAGCTGCTGTCCGCTATGAGTGTGAGGCACCCTACTACACCCTGGAAAACAAAGGGCATGGTGAGCATTGCCTCTGCTGCACAGTCATATTCCTTGGGTTAAAGGCCCAAGAAGTGCTTCTGGCACTGTCATGGGGCTGAGATTTTGTGCTATCAGGTCAAGACTGGTGTGGGGTTGCAGGCAGTAGTTTAGTGTGGCCTCTGTGTTTATATACAATCCAACAATGCCTGGGCTGTTGACCTTAAATTCATTAGCAAGTCCTCTCTCTGTTTGCCTTGTGAGTGAACCATGCAGGTTTTTGTCACATGTAACACAGAGTTCTGGTAGAAAAGTAAGGGACTCAAGAAATCTGTTAAATGAGGTTTCTCCCAAAAAGGCATAGAAGCACCCTGGTAGGGAGATAACAGCGATGTTTACCAAGCTGTGCTTGCTTTGGAAATAAGAAGGTTGATATATCATGTACATTAGGGTTATTTACCCTGTGTTTATCCTGACTGTGTGCTTATGGAATTCTTTTTTCTCTCATGTTTTCCCAGCGGTATATCGGTGCTCAGCCAGTGGAGAATGGGTCAATGAAGGGATGGGAACAAAGCTACCAAAATGTGTCCCAGGTACTACCAAATACTCTATGTGCATGCAGCATATGAAGGACACTGCTTCTTTCATCTCTGTATTTTTCTTTTCTTAACTTCTAGCTGATAGAGAGAATTTCAAACCCTGTGTACTGCTCAGTTTACCCTCGTAGAGGAGGCAGCATGACTTGCCCTAGCTGTACATGATGCCTGTTCACCCCTTCAAAGCCCCAGATCCTCACTGGCAAAGTACAAGATCCAGGTGGAGGAGATTCAACTCTCTTAAAAGTCCAATCACAGCTTAGACAGTGGTTTGGGTTATACAAGTACACAGTAAGAAAGGCAAACTCAAAGATAAAGCTCAGGGAATTTACTACCCAAGAGGAGGCTACAAAGAACATGAAGCGAAATTCTTCTCAGTGAGACACAGCAATAAAAGGCAATGATAGGCTCAGGTTGCAACAAAGAAAATTCTGATTGTATCTAAGGAAAAATGCTCCCCCAGAGCCCTGGAACTGCTGTCCAGAGAGGCTGGCTAATCACTACCCTGGGAGATGAGCAGAAGTTACCTGTCAAAGCCCCTGAGTAGCCTGGTTTTGGAGTTAGAAGGCAGGGGGAAGGCAGTTAGGCAGGAATAGGTTGAGCTAAAGGCACTGAGAAGTACCTTCCAGCATAAATCTTCCCATGATTATGTGAAATTCTTTAACAAATTCTGCTTCACGCAAATTAGAAGCTATCTGCTGGCTATAGTCCCTTAATCTCTGATTTTCTAACTAAGGATTCAATGCAAACAAGACAGTGTGATAAGAAATCAGTTTCCTAGCAATGTCAGAATGACCAGTCTTATTTATATCCTTATTATTAACATTCTCCAAAATGTTACTGAGCATTTTGCTCAAAAAAACATGGAGCATCTTTGCACTCAGAAGACCCACAGATAAGATCCCCTACTGCTTAAGATTTTACATACTTATAGAATGGAGAGGCAAAATGGTAAAACATCAGTGACAAACCTGAACTCTTAACCTGTGAGTATCTGGAGTTCACAAAAAACAAAACTAAAACCAACCAAACAAAAAAAGGCAACAAAAAAACACTACCACCACAAAAAAAATCAACAACAAAAAACCCCAACCAAACCAAAAAGATACATATTTAAAGAGCAGTGTCATATTTATAAGAAGTAAGTATTTTTTCAAAGACTTCATCTAAAGAGCATAATTCAGCA
Organism: Melozone crissalis; assembly: GCF_028551555.1. Lineage (NCBI taxonomy): Eukaryota > Metazoa > Chordata > Aves > Passeriformes > Passerellidae > Melozone > Melozone crissalis. The sequence goes on along the minus strand of NW_026535786.1, from coordinate 12,852,883 downwards.
AAGAAAAAAAACTAGAAGGTGAATAAATTGTGAGCTTTGATATACCTAACACTGTCAAGGTGACAGCTGCTTTCCAGAAAACTGAATTTGAGAATGAGCATTTTAAATCTAAATTGAGTGTTGATAGTATTTTTTCTAGAATTTTCTTTGATTTCTCTATAAATACTATTTGCAAAGTCTGTGGCATAAAATATAAACATGGTTAATCAGATTCCAAAGTTATTCAGAGGACACAGGAAGGAGGGGACTGTGGGCTTTTTAGCAGTACTAAAGAACTCCCAGTTTGTAACTGCTAATTCTCCCATCTTGTCTTTCTCCCATTTTTCTTTCTCTTCTTTCTAGTCTGTGGGGTGCCTAGCAATCCCATCCAAGACACAGGGAGGATTTTTGGAGGCACCCGTGCAGAAAAGGGGAACTTTCCGTGGCAGGTGTATTTCAATAACCCCAGAGCCAGTGGAGTGCTCATCTCTGACAGATGGGTGATGACTGCAGCTCACGTGCTGGAGGGGTATGACAAGCCCACCATGTATGCTGGGGTAATCAATGTTCGTAGAGATTTCCTGATGCAGGAAGCTGAAAAGCTTATCCCAGAAGCTTCTTTCATTCATCCTGGTTGGAAGGAGGAGCCTGCAGAAAGCAGGGTCGATTTTGATAATGATATTGCGCTGTTGAAGCTGAGGAATCCCGTGAAGATGGGTCCAGACATCTCACCCATCTGCCTTCCTGGTAAATCTCCTGAATACGAGCTGGAAGAAGGGACTCTGGGCTACATTGCTGGATGGGGCAGGAGGGAGAAAGGAAAGCTCCCTGCTGATCTTTTGAAGGCCCAGATTCCTGTGGTGAGCATGGACAAGTGCCGGTCTGTGAAACCAGACGGCTTCGATGGCTCCGTCGTTTACGTATTCACGGACAATATGATCTGTGCTGGCGGTGGCAAGGACAGCTGCCAGGGGGACAGTGGTGGAGCCTATGCCATCCAGGACCCTCTGAATGCCACCCGGTACTATGTGGCGGGGCTCATCTCCTGGGGGCCAAAGTGTGGCACCTTTGGCCTCTACACCAAGGTGGTGCGGTACCTGGACTGGATCACAGAGACCATGCGCCAGCACGAGGGCGAGGAAGCCTGGCAGGAATAGCTGCTGATCCTCTCAGCACCGCCACCCTTTCCAAACGTGAGGGCTGCATGTCTGGGCGGGCTGTGACACTGCGCACTCTGTGTATCCAATGGGCAATATGTAACACATTGTAACTCATCCTGTCTAGGCTGAGCGGAGAGCCAGGGGTATGGACCTGCTTCTCCCACTGTCATCACGTCTGGGAAGGGAAATTCTCCTTCTTCCACTCATAGTAGTGTAAAAAGAAGACATTATTCTGAATAAAAGAGACTTTTTCTGCTTCCTTTCATTTTATTCTGTCCTATTTTTTCTCACTTGGAATAGACCTAGCTGTGCCCCATTGAAACCTGACAGGGAGGTTTCAATGAAGATGAGAGAGAATAATGGTTGGTTCCCATGGAAGGTTCAGAGCCTGGTTTCTAATTTATATATTTCCTGACCAGTTCAGAATATCTAACAGCATTAAAGAATGTCCAAACTGCCTTTTGTGCAATGTGCTATTGTGTCTGTAATGCCTTTCTTCTTCTCAGTCTAGACCTGGCTTTCCTTGAAACTCCCTAAATCAAATGTCTAATCATATTCTGACACTGCTAGCTTTCATCGAGCTGGAACTTGTAGTACCTCACTCTCTACCAGAGTCTTTATAAAATTCTTCTGAGATGGTTTCATCTCACTCATCAACCATTACCAGCAATGAGGATTCAGACTTCTGAATTAAGCTGCAGAGAACAAACATTCAAAAGAATTTCATTCACCTGTCCTCAGGCTTTTTTAATTTAGAAAATAAATAAAGCTTGATTTTTCTCCCAAAACACTGCATTCTCTTGATTTAGGGAACAAATATTTCCTGACATGTCTTAGAGGTATTTTCTGCTCTGAAAAGTCCTATATCATTCACAGACTCCTTCCACTGAGATGATGAGGGACCTGGTACAGATGGCACATACTGAAAGACTGGGTTTGTTCAGCTTGAGGAGGAGAAAGCTAAGAGGGGATATCTTACTGCTGTATTCAGATACTTTAATTTCCAGCTGGGCTTTTTCCTAGCATGTGGGTCAGCACTGGAAATGTGCCACAACAGACTGTTCCCAGATCTCAAAAACTTTCCCTGAAGCTCTGAAGTTAGCCCCACTGTCAGCAGTGGATTGAACAGAGACATCTTCTTCCCGCCTAAGTTTTCATAGGAGTTTAAGAAATGGTGAGGAGGATGTGTACAGCTCTTGGGAGATTTGATATGGAATCCTGCACCCAGCTGAAGTGTCCTGGATTGCCACGCAAATTCTATTTTATTTGCCATCTGTGTGGCAGTGGTCTTCTCTTAAGTGAGCAGTTTTCCTCATCTCTTCCACATCCAATCCTCTCTCAGGGGAGACATCTGCTGATAATGGCTATTGAATGTCACTGCATGACTGATAAGAACTATAACATCCCATTGTGAGATGCTCTCCACGGAGGGAGGAGCCAAGCATTCCTACCCAGATATAACCTGGAGATTCTGGAACACCAGCATGGCTTCTCTACTGGATTTCCCAGAGAAACAGCTGCTTCTTCCACTGGATCTTCAGAGGAAGACTACACCCTTTCTAGAGGATCTCTGCTCCAACAGAACCACACCTGACACTCCAGGAGAGCTGCAGCCACAATCCAAATTGGACTGCTACCAACATCCTGACCAACAGGGTGTTAGGTTGTGCTCTGACTCTGTCAGTGTTGTTTTAGTTTACTGCATTGTTTATTTTATCTTTTTATTTTCTTCCCTAGTAAAGAACTGTTATTCTGCTCCCATATTTTTTGCCAGAGAGCCCCTAAATTTAAAATTTTATAGCAACTCAGAGGGAGGGGGCTTACATTTTCCATTTTAGGGGAGTCTCCTGCCTTCCTTAGCAGACACCTGTCTTTTGAAACCAAGACATGAAGCACCTTCAGTTTTGTGTAACAAGCAAAACATTATTGGATTGTTGGACTAGTAACCAAGTATCTTATATCTTGTTTCTCTCAGTCACTCATAAGAACACAGTAGGGCATTTTGCAGTAGAAAAAGTAGTTAAGAAGACAACTCCAGAGAATACCCACAACACAAGAGAGGTTGGCTTTACTCTGAATGAGCATCATTTTAGAGCTGCTGTCCTGCAGCTAAAGCTTTATTTCATATAGTATAAAAAAAAAAAATCCATCCTCCACTTCTGATCAGTAAAGTTTCCTGAGCTCCCTTCTCCATGAGATTGGTTGTTGCCTTTCCTGGTTTTGGAATGTGGCATCACACAGGCAAGTTATTTTTGCCTCCCTTGAAGCCACCTGGGATTTCAGGCCGTGTAATCTAATGATAGTTTTGGGACAGATAAGCAGCTGCCATATGCCATTGCAGAACTGGAAACACTTTAGTGGTAGGTAAAGCAATCCCTATACAAAGTCCAAAAGTCCAGGTCAATCTTGCACAAAAGTTGCTTCCAGTGCTGAAAAGTATTCAGTTGTTAAAAACATAGACAAAAAAACGTGAAAGACCTGGTTTATTCAGCAAGTATTTTAATATTCAGACTCTTACTGATGCCAATGGGCTTACGCACACTGTACTCAGCAGAAGCTACCCCATCCTTCAAGGAAGTCTTCTCCCCTGCAACCTTCCCACAAAAGAGAGTACAAAGTAGACTGCAGTAGTCTCATGATATCATCAGCATTTCAAACCTTAACATGTTTGCTGCCATGAGATTTCCTGAGACAATTAAGGCTTCATCTGGTTATATGATTTGTATGAGCCAGAACACCCACAAAGGTGTCTCCCAAGCTGCCAATGTACAACCAAACAGGATGGCAGCTTTCAGAAGTGCTCATGATGAAGGTTACATGCTTTGTGCTTTTGAAAAACCTTTGGGACATCATGAAAAGCTTTGGCTATGATTTGCTGTGTGTGGAAATTGATATGCTAATGGTGCTTCAGGTAGTAGGACAGCAATACCTAGGGCCTGTCCTCCTTTACTATCCCATTGATCCAGTCCAGATAGCTGAGGATCTTGGTGTAGAAGCCGTAGCCCGTGCCACAGCCGATTCCCCACGAAACGATGCCGGTAGCCACCCAGCGACCGCTTTCCCTGTCCAACACCGTGAGGACACTCCCGCTGTCCCCCTGGCAGGTATCCTTCTTGCCTTCCAGGAAGCCAGCACAGAACATGTTCTCAGAGAAAACCATAGGGATACCTTTCTTATTACTGTCTAGCCAACTCTGACACTTCTCTTGAGCCACTGCTGGTAGGCTCACGTACTTCAAATCGCTCGAGATGCGGTTCTTGTCCACACCAAAGCCGCTCACGTAGCCCATGTGCCCGTGGGCGTAGAACGAGGTGTTGGTGGCATCTGGGAGACAGATGGGCAGCAGTGTAGGGCCCAGGGTTACTGGGTTTTTCAGCTCCAGCAGGGCTATGTCCCCGTTGAAGTTGTGCTCATCTTTAGGGTTGAAATCCGGGTGGACAAAGATCCTGCGCACAGGGTGGTTACCCATCTTGTGGAGCTCGTCTACGTTGGTGTGGCCGAGGAAAATGTCAGCCTCCTCTGCCAGCTGCTCCAGGCTCACATTGTTCTGTACTCCTCCTTTGGGGAAGATGGTGTGGGCAGCAGTCAGGATCCAGCGATCGCCCAGGAGGGCACCACCCCCTCGTCCATTGATGCCAGTCAGAGCCTGCCAAGGAAAATTGCCTCTCTTTGCTGCTTTGCCACCCAAGATCCGCTGGACTTCAACAACGGGATGGATTGGCTTCCCACACACTGTGGAGAAACACAAGAACATGACACCTACCCTCTGTTGTCCTGGCTTTTCTCTCTCTTTCCTCACCATCACTGTTTGATTTCACTTTATTTTGGCTTTCTGGACAGTTTTACCTTTTCCCTGCCAGATACCGCTATTCTCACCCCCCTACCTGCATGCTGTCCCACTTTTGTACTGATTGTAAGCATGAGTCAGAAAATACCAGGTGAAGTCAGAGTTTTTACTGACCTGGCAAGCAGGATGGAATTCTCTTCTGGCCATCTTGATCCAGCCAGGTTCCCTCAGGAGAACAGGTGAATCTTTCTGTAGGATGAGAGGGAAGGGAATGAGACCCAGGCCTGCAGGCATGGGGTGAGAAAATAGAATGGAATGGAATGGAATGGAATGGAATAGAATAGAATAGAATAGAATAGAATAGAATAGAATAGAATAGAATAGAATAGAATAGAATAGAATAGAATAGAATATTTTCAAGAGGTTCCTTAGCCCTTCCATTCCAAAGCATCTTTCCTGGGAGAAGCTGCCTGTGGTAGAGTGTGAGATGTTTCTGTCTGTACATTTTGAAGCAGGACCTCAGTTCCAGGGGAGCAGTAAAGCTGCAGTAAAGCAGTAAAGCAGGCACTATAGAAGAAAACGTTGAAGGGCCATCTGCTTGAAGTCTTATCTTCACTGGGTCCACAGGTGTACAGAGCACTGTTTGACCTTATTTAGCCCAAAGAAGAGAGAGAAGTAGTAAAAGCATGGGTTTTAGATTCAAACTTCTGGTATCGGTAGTTTGCAGAGTAGGACAAGGTGGTTTGTCCCAGAAATGGGAACCAGATGAGTCAGGTGCTGTACATGATAGGTATCTATTTCTGAGCCTAAGTTGCAGGTCAGCTAAACTTCACATGTCACCTCTCAACACAAACTCTACTACCTCCAACACTCTTGCTTTTCTTAGAAAGTTTGTGCTGGCGACTAAAAATAATTTTTGTACAATTTGTCTTAATGCTGAAGTAAATGCTTCTGAGAAAGTGTTTGCTGTTGTCTTTTAAAATTGATTAAATTAGGATGACTCCACACCAGAATTTGGCTGCAGCTGATATTTGCTTGCTCCTCATTTTTCTTCTGATGAGACTGATCTCTGAATCTATATGAAAGAGTTAAACTCAGATGCAAGAATAATCAAATTCAACATTAGTATCAACTTAAAGAACTCTTGAGTAGCATGTCACCTCTCTCCAGCACAACCGTGCATCTATGCTGGTAACTGTATCCAGGAACTGATTCAGATTAATTTTTTTTTCCTTGTGGAGGCTAAATGAGCAACCAAGGCAAGGAAATAATGAACTTCTTATGCTGTTCTTGGAATCAAAGGTCCTGCGTCATCAAGCAATGTCTCAGGTGTAAAAAGAAGGCATGTGAATGGTTTAGAATGATGACTTAAGTTTTCTGAGGTGCTGCATTAAAATAGTTTTTCTGCAAGTATGTTATTTAGCTCTTAGATATCTCTGCAGCTGAACAATATTCCAAAGAGCTAAACAGCACTGCACTGGAGCAGAGTGTGTGTTTATTTATTTGCCTCTGTAGCAACTCAGACTGATGCAGTGAGTTTTGTGAATTTTGGTGATTCCCAGACTCCATGCCTCGAATTTCAGTGAAAGAATGCAATCCACCAGAAAAGAATGCAATCCACTAGGAAAAGAATGAAATCCACTAGAAAAAAAAAAAAATAAAATCACAACTATAGCTGAGAGAATAAGACCTTTGGCAAAAGTTAAGGGGAGCATGGAAGAGGGATGTGATGGGCTCTGGGAATGAAGCAGGGTGGGAATAGGCTGAGACAAAAAGACTCCAGAGATATGCTGCAGGGTCAAGAAAAGACTGGAGAGTCTTCACAGGAGGCAAGCATGAGCCCTAAGCCTGGGAAGAAGAGCCAATTCTAATTGGAAACGTGGGAGGGCTTTCCAGGCACAGGTGTCCGTGGTGCCCAGGTGGGATCAGGACTCACCCCCGCCCGTCCCGGTGACGATGTGGTAATAGGGCTCATTGCACCGGTATGCGATCACCGACTGGTACTCATCGTTTGCAGGCTCCTTAAGGTAGCTGAATGCACCATTGGTCAGGTTTTTGGGGCTGCCACAGTTCACAACTACAACAAAGGGGAAAAAATAAAACATGAATCAACAGCAGACTGACTGCAAGTCTGGGCATTGGGGCCAGGATGTGAAGGACCAGTTAGGACAGTGGGCAAAGAGAGGTTGTCCCAAAAGAGATCCCAGATTAGGATCTTTTGCTTTTAGATATTGCAATATCATAGTAATTTTGGAGTGATATTTAGGTATTTTTGTAAGGGAGGAAAAACATTTGAATTTTTGCAAGCAGAAAAATGTGAATCAATGGTGGACCTTCATAGGTCCTTCCAGACAGCACATCCATGAGGCTATGGACTAAGTGAGTCAGAGAGGCTGAATTTCCCACGTTCCCGGAGCAGGAAAGCCACAGCAGAGGATGTTATTCCCGTTCTCAGATCACTCACCTTCACAGCGGGGCATGGGTTGATGCCATGTGCCATCAGCCTGGCAGACAGCCGTGAAGGACATCAGCTTTTTGTCACCCTGCATGGGAGAGAAAAACATCTGTTGGTTGTACAGAGCCTCTAATTCCTTCCCCACATCTAAATATTATTCTGTGTGCCCATCTTTTCACTGCTGTCCAATATTTGCCCCTCTGCAGTCTGTTCCAGTCGCTGTCTCCTCTTTTCTCTCCATCCTGTAATTGCCACGCGCTACACATTCTTCACAGCAGGCCAAGATGCCAGCAGCCAGCAGCTATAAACCCACAATGAGTCAGAGGTGCTACCCAGCCCTGGCAATAGGATGGCAAGGGAGGCAGGTAGCATCTTCGGCTTTTGTATTCTGATTTCATATCCTTCCAAAGAGGTGTTTTTGTCTACTTTGTCTAACTTTTCCTGGGATCTTTGTCTTTAATCTTCTACCAGGGCTTCATGAAAGAGTAACTGCATAAGGAAGAGAGCTAAGAAAAGAGAAACCACTGGAAAAAGCTGAGAGAAGCAAAGAAGAAACAGAAATGACAAGAGGTTGCCATGAGTGAAATCTCCAGAGATGTTCAACCAAAAGTGAAAGGCACGAACTGAAAACAAAAGAGAATACGGCTGAAGGGAGTGGAGAAGGGATCTCACCTCCATCAGGTGATAGCCAGTCTTGCAGCTGACAACAACATAGTCCTGAAATTGGTACACAGGCTGCAGGTCTCTGATGATGGTGAAGTGATCCCGTGGGACAGGCTGTGGGCACCGTATTTCTGCGAGACAGTGGGACAGGTTAGGCTGGGATTAGCAAACAGAGTCTGTGGGCTGTGGTTGCCTCTGGGGGAGAAATCCCTTACTCTCTGAGGTGTAGTGGACCTTCCAGCCACGGCTGAACCCTGAGTCATCGGTGAGGAAGAGTATATCCACCTCATTGCTGTTGGTTTCAATGATGCCAGGTGGTTCCCTGCCACAGAATTCACCAATCTCTCTCCCTCGGGCTTGGATCTGATGAGGAGAACATGTATCACAGGAACAGAAACAGAAACACACATGCCTCTCTGCCTCAGAATGCCTGTTTCGACCCAGAGCAAATTTACCAGAGTGCCTGTGATAGTGAATAGGGCTGGTTGTCAGACCCACCTTTGCTGATGCCTTCACTAACAGATCAGAACTGCAGACTGACCCAGCACAAGCCCTGCTTCTCCCTTATCTGGGAATCAGAGCTATCAGTCCCTGAGATTAAATCAAAGGGAAATTAAACTGGAAGAAGGATGGGGTTTTTTCCTTCACTCACAGGGGCCTATGACCCAGAGCCTCTGACCTCAGGACAGTGGCAATTACATGCACTGAGGGAGAGACAGTGCTGGGGCATTCATACTTGAGCATTCTGCTTGTGCTGATCCCATATTTCTCATCTGAATAGTGATGTCTCCACCACTCCTGTCCGGGTCTGGCAGCAGGTTTGGGAGGAGAATTTGCTAATCTCAGTACCTTGAGCTGGTCATAAGGACAGTGGACTTGCTGGTGATCATCAATCTCAAAGGGTTCCAAGAACCTGAGGGCGATGGACAGGCCCTCCTGCAGACGGATGCTGTAGTTACACCGGAGGTACTCGGGGTAGGGCTGTGGGTACTCGGGGCTGCTCAGGTACCCAGAGGCCTCCGTGAACAACTCACTGCTGCACTCCACTGTGAAGAGGAGGAAAGGACAGGTCACATCGTGGGGCTGTGCCTTCTGCAGCGCCGCCATCTGCTTCCTAAGTCACTTCTCCCAACCCGCCTGCTCCTCTGATCTTTTAAAATTTCTCTTACCTTTGCAGGAGTGCTGGTCACTCTGAAGCTGGTAGCCAATCCGGCAAGAACAGAAGTAGCCACCCACATAGTTGTGACAGAAGTGCTGGCATTGAGGCCTTTCATTGTTCTCGGCAGCATTGTTAGGATCACATTCATCCAGATCTGAAGACACAGGAAGCCAAGGGGCAAGGGGAAGAAAGTGTTAAACCTCCCTGCTCTACAGTACTTAGAGATCCATATCCTTGCCTGAAGCTTCTCTATTTGCCTGGCAAGGAGGGAAATTGGTTGGAGCCACACAGGCTTTTCCTTCTGCATGCCGAGGGTATTTCCTACTCACCCACAGCTCTGTAGGACGCCAGGAAGCCCCTGTAGGGAATCACTGTGCCGTTGTCTTCATTGGAGAAATCAGAGTGAAATTCCAGGTGCATCTTTCTCCCCTTAGATACAAACTCCTTTCTTCCCGGGTGATTGCCTGTGGTCGACCCAAGCCGGCCACAATATCTGCCCAAGTCCTTCTTGTCTGCTTTGATCTGTCAAAGTTAAGGTGAAATCAGTGCAGCCTCAAAAAATTGAGCCTGCTCCACACACTGATATTACCCAACCATGAGTTGTCAGCGCTTGTTCCTCCCATTTCTATCTTTAACTCCTTCCCTTTCCTTTGTGGGAAGCATCAGATGAGGAGGCCTGGTGGATGAGGAGCCATTGCACTTGGTGGCCCCTGGGCTGCCATCTCCAGGCACCCCCTGGCCCAGGAGTCTGTGCACGTACCTTAACATAGTCGTAGAAGCAGGACTCAGATGGCTCCAGGTCAAAGTATCTGAAGGTCAGCTTCACCACATAGCCTTTTGGGACCTGGATATCCCAGCTGCTGGTGTTATCGTTGGGATATGGCTTGGGATAATTGGGGGATCTGATCTCCCCAAAAAGGGGAGAACCTCTTGGGACAGGATTGGAACTGATCACTCCAAAAAAGAGGAAGGCCCATGGGAGACAAGGAACATGCCTGTGAACACGACAAATAAACGATGACATTGCACAAAATTAGGTCATTCAAAATCAGGGAAGACTTCACAACTGACTTGTGCACTGTCCAGAGGAATGCAAACACAGGAAGCCTGGTTGCAGGACCAGCTCCTGGCTTGGATCACTCAGGAACAAGAAGGGCAGCTGAAATGAAGACACCAGCACTAACAAGGTTCCAGCAAGCCACTGTACTAGCCTCTACAGAGAAATTCATTAACCCAGGAAGCAGCGTGGAGGAGCATGGGTGAATTCCCTGAGTAAGGTCTGCATGTCCCCAGAAGCTCTAAGGCTGATTCTTATAGAAACAGGAGAAGTTTGGTCCCCCTTGACCCCGGGCCAGTGAGTTGTTTTGGGTTATCACTAGTTTAGGATCCTTGGCCAGGATCTGAAGATCTCAAGCTCCGTTTGCTGTGGAGCAATCCTGCCAGTGTCTCCTGGGCAGCCCTCTAGCCACTCATGCCTCCAAAAGTTGGCACTCACATTTTTTATCTCTCATTCTGCGCATCTCCCCCCTCGCCCTCCGTGTTCCTCCGGGACAAGCTCACTGCCCAGCGCAGCAGCTCAGCCCCGTTGTGCTACTCTCCTCCTCCCTGGAAAGGTTTGAGCCCCAGGACCCCCACCCTCCCCCAGGGTTGCCCCCTGCCCGGAGCCCGACTCACATCTCCGTGCGCTCGCCCTGCCCGTGCAGCCCGGCGGAGCTCGGAGCGGCGGCCGGCGGGGAGCCGGGGCGGGACCGGGGGAGGAGGAGGAGGGAGCTCGGGAGGCAGGAGCGGGGAATAGAAAGCAGGACTGCGAGCAGCCTGGCCCCGGACCAGGCCGGTCCCAGCGCCGGCTCTGCTGCCCTCTGCTGCCCGAGCGCCCCGGGCCCGGCCCGCCGACACCGAGCCGGGGGAGCCCCGGGGGAGCCCCGGCCTGGCCACGCAGAGCCGAGAGACCTCTCCTGGCCCTGGAGGCAGGAAAACGATTGCCTGAGACCCCTCCGAGGGCCTGGTCTGCTATCCAAAAACTGCTCCGAGTTTGTTCCTGCCGAAAATGTCCTCCTCGAAAGACCCCCCCCCCCCCCCCCAGTCCCCCCGGGCTTTTTTCTGGTTTAGAAAGATGAGAAAATTTATAGTCTTCACAAGTTAATTCAAACTTTAAAAAAATCAAGCTGAAATGAAGCTGTCAAAAAAGATAAGTTTTCTCAATTCTGACCTGCTGAAGAGCACCTCTGAGATTTCTGGGGGGTGGGAACTGGGATCATCCTCAAGGAAAGCAAGAAGCCTCAGGCACTTGAGTTAAAAAGATATTAAGAAAAATGAAAGTCTACAGAATTAAAGGCATTCTGAGAACAAATCCCTTTTCAAGGACCCCTCTTGATGTTTCTTCTGCAAGCATTTTTAGGAGAACCAAGATAGATAGATAAGGCCCTCTATTTAATGGGGAAATGAGAAAATATAGCAACTTGAAAACCCCTTTCAGGCTTTTAACAACATAGTGCCCAAGACATGTATTTATGTCCCCAGTTTTATGAAGTTCAAAATTTCTTGGCTTTCAGGCTTTGGTGGAAGAGATAAAACACCATTTTAGTGTTTTTCCTTGGAATTATGAGTGGCTTCAGAGAGGTTAGGAAGCGTCTTGCATTGAAATCAGAGGAAGCAATTCACAGCCACAAAAACATGTTGAATGAAGATGAAAATAGTGTTAAAAAGAATGAAGAAAGCAGCTTTGGGATATTTATGGAAGTGTACTAGAGAACCTGTTCATCAAACATCTTTGAATTATTATCCCAAAAAGATGACATAAACACATAATTAATGCCACTGCTATAATGCCATATGGCCCCACATATCAGATTTAAGATTAAAGATGGAACATTATCCCAGTACTTCCTGATGTCCTCTGCATGATGAACACACTTGGGCAGGCTCACTGCTGTGCTGTGCCATGCTGGAGCGGTTTCTTACTCAGAAACCACACCTGGAAAGCAGCGGGAAGAGTGTTCCCTGGGAAAGCACGGACAGACAGACAGCCCTGGGGATCCTTTGTGGAAGTGGATAATTTCGCTGTGTCCTTGACAAGCAATCCTCTATCCAGGGGGCACTTACTGGGAGTGCCCCGTGACACTTTCAAAGCACATCTGCCGTGTCCTCAATGCCTTTTCCCGTCCCGACAGCACCATCTGGGATGACAGGAGACGAGTTCAGCCGGTGAAGCAGGGGTGGTTGGCTGGGGACACATCCAGCCCGAGCAGCCCTCCCCTGACACACATCCCAGAGCCACCTGGTTGGGAGAGCACAGCGGCACCCTCAGCGCAGCTCCAGCGCTCCCACTGCTGGCCTCCCCTGCTCCGGGCAATCCTCTTCCTCCTGCTGGGCTGGGGCCAAGAAATAGCATGGTTTTTCCTTGGAAGGACATATGTGCCCATCTTTGCTTAGGGGCAGAATTCCTGTAGGACCACGGAATATATGTAGGACCACAGAATGCCAAAACTAACCCCTGTTTGCTGCCTGTGGGCCTCAGCTGCATTACAAGTGCTCTGGACAATAAATACAGACAATATCAGAGCAAAGTAAAAAAACTGTAGATCTTCAGCATGGTCAAAGATGCCAACATCCTCCTATAGAGCAAGAACCCTGCTTTGAATACAGTGTCTTGCAGGAGGTCGTTGGAAAGAAATCTGCTCTACAGACTCAGAAACCATGAAAATATCTTCTGGCATGTGGACTAGATCCTCTTGTCCACAGAGAAGAAGGAGCTGGATACTTTATCCTCAAGCCTGAGTCAAGGAGGACAGAGAACTACCTCTGTTTGGTCTCTTACAGCTACACCACCTACCCTACAGAACAGCAGGGCTGCACACCCAGGCTCACCTATAAACACTGAGCTGCCTCCCCAGGGCACTCTACATTCAACCCCATTGGTTTGACTACCCAAAGTACCCAAAGGCTTGGTTGGAGCCTTCTGGGGACACTGCCATTGGGCTTGGCCTTCACACAGTCAGGCCTGTGAGAGAGTGGCTCTTTCAGACAAATCATGCTGCTTCTGCAGCTCTGGCTGGTAGGGAGAGGATGATCAAGACCAAAAGAATGTTCAGGACTCAGTGGATCTTTCCCCTGATATGAGATGGTGAGCAGCAGCAACAGCACCTTGGCAGTCTATTTCTGTGTCTTCTAAATCAAGGAGCAGAACCAAGTGTAATACCCTGAGGGGTACACAGTTCTGCAGCACCAGCCACTCACCAATATCACACCTCCTCCCACCTGAGTCCTCTCAATATCACAACTTTCCCCTGCTTTACAGTGGCATCCTCACTTCCCTTAGCCTCATGTCTCAGCAAAGCAGTTCTGTGGGGTAAAGTCACCATCTGACTTAGGCATCACACCTTTCATGATTATGAAAGGAAAAACTGGATTATTAATGCAGGTAGTTACTACCTGAAGGCCTAGAATATGTTGCAGTACTATCCCCTATGATTATCATTAGTGTGGGGATCACATCAAGTGAGTAAGGACTCTTATCTGTGGTTCTGGCCCAATCAGATGCTTCCTGAAGAAGAGAGGCTGTCATGGATACATGATGGCTGGCAATGAGTCAGAAGCAATCTACTTGGCCTATCACCTCACTGGAAAATTACGTGGATGGCAGAAGAGTGGCTAATCACCTGAAGGCAATAGTGTCTGCCATCCAACCAGAATGAAGGCTCAGAAGAGGAGAGTTTGTACCAGCTTGTGGTGCAGGACCTGGAATGAGCGGATTAGTTGTTGATCACACAGTCTGGAAGATGGCAGCCTGGACATGGTGAGGTGGGCTCAGTGCTGGGCATCAGGAGCAGCTCTGAGGGCGTTCTCTTGGCATGGAAGAGTGCAAAGAGGGCAGCAGTGGAACCAGCTCCAGCTTCTATCTGCCTTCTGCAGCTTCATGGTACAACAAAAGTCATGTAGAGGCTCCCTGTGGTAGAAGGAATGATGGGCTGAGGAGGTCTGCACACAGCAGATGTGCTGGATGGCCTGGCTCTGACTGCTCACTGGCTTTGATTCTGGCACTCAAATTGTGGATTGTGGATACTGACAGGGTGCCCCTGTCTCATATGTCCTCCGATACAACCATAAAGAGTCAGAGGTTGACACTGTAGGCACAGCTGCAGCTCCCCAAGCCCTTCACATGTTCTGAAGCCCTATCACATGTTCTGAAGTAATGCTTTTCTCATGGCACTCATCTTCGCAGTTTCCTGAAAAGAAGCTCTCCAGAAAACACTATTTTTAAATTATTGCTGGCAGAAAAAATAAAGGGCTTATATTTGAAAAATCTGCCAATCTCTTGGCTCTTTGTGGTGTCAGTAGTTGCACATTTTTGTGTACCCTGCCTTTCAACCTTCTGTTGGGGGGCAACCACAAGTATTCTTCAGGAACTGCCTGTGGACTTGTGCCCATCCCATCAAGTGTCATAATTAAGGAACAGCTCTCTTTGTGGCATGGGTCTGGCTTTTCAGGGGACCTCACCTCCTCTGGTTGTGCCCCTTGGTCTCCAGCTGCAGATAGCTGTGAACCAGTGGATGGTTGTGAGGAGACTCCACCAGGAATGCCAGAAGGAATGCTGGGGCTAGAGAAGTGGCTGTGGTTTCTGACCCCATGAAGAGATCCTGACCCTTCCTCATCCATGGGACCTTCTCAGGAAGGTGGTGAACATGGGGCTGAGTACTCCAGCCAGCCCTCCCCCTTCACACCATCAAATGAGAATCCTAGACTCTGAAGGACAAGTTCTGATCCTGCCCATCCTGCTTGAGGACCCCAAGAAGCTATGGCTGCCCCATCCCTGGAAGTGCTCAAGTTCAGACTGGACGAGGCTTTAAGCCACATGATCTAAGTGAAATGTCACACAAACACAGAATCACTTAGGTTGGAAAAGACCTCCAAGAGCATCAAATCCAACCTTTGACTGATCATCAACCTCTTCAAAGAGACCATGGCAGCAAGGGCTACATCAAATCATTTTGTGAACACCTCTGGGATGGTGACTCCACCATCTCCTTGGGTAGTCCATTTCAATGCTTGACAATGCTTTCTCTGAAGAAGAATTTCTTCTGAATTCCAGGGGAGGCCTGGAACTAAATGATCTTTAACATCCTTACAACCCAAGCCATTCCATGATTCTATGATCCCATGATCCCAGGAAGAATGCAGCATCCCCAGAGGACCAGAGAAGACGGCAGGTGACTCCTGCAGAAGCAGCCTAAGCTACCCCTGCCCCCTCGGGCACAGGCTCCCCAGTCCCGGCGGGGTCCGGCCGCGGTGGGGCGGCGGGAGGAGCGCGGGAGCTGCGGGGCCGGGCCGGTGCCGGGGCAGCCCCCGCCCCGCTCCTCCCCGAGCGCTCTTATTCTGAAAGGAGCCTCCGCGCCGCCGGCGGCCCAGCGCTCCCGCCCCGGCCCGTCCCGCTGCCCGCCTCCCGCTCCCGCCGGCCCGGCCCAGCCGTGACCCCCGGCCGGCCCGGCCGCCGCTGGCCGGTGGGCGAGGCTCAAGAAAACACGCTGCTACGGGGGGGCTCGGCTCGATCGGGTCGTGTTTCTTTTTCTTTCTCGCACCGGGGAGCGCGGGTCCCGCCCGGGCATCTCTGCGGGGAGCGCTCACTTCACCTTCTGGAAAACCTGGACGCAGACCTCGTCTTCGGCAGTCATGCGCTGGGAAAGGGGAGGCAAGAGAGGAGTTTAGGTTGGATCCCCTCCTGCCTCTCCCCACTTCTGCCAGCCCTCCCGCTGCTGGCTGGAGCCCTCCCAAAGCCCCTGCGGGTCTGGCTGCAGGGCAGGGCAGGGACATCGCCTTTGTGGAGCTGTTGAACTTCTGAGTTTAACTTTTAAACCCTGGAGGCGGATGTTTGTGTGCAGCGGTGGCTGCCCCCCGCAGAGCCGGGGATGAAGTCTCAGAGAAGGGGGAAGGAAACTGCAGGGCCGGCTCAGAGCCAAGAGCGCCCACACTGTGTCCCCCCACTCGCTGTGACCAGGATTTTGCAAGCTGCACCGGACCCCTCCTCACCAGATGCAGCTGGTCCCCCTCTAACCAGTGCCTCCAGCCGCGGTTCCTCTTCTCTCCGAGCTGCTCGCACACCAGCTGATCCCCCTCCCAGGACACGGTTGTCTGAAGGGAAGGAGAGGGGAGACATGGTCCTGAGACAAATGGATCAGTGTGATACATGTTTCCAGCGTTGACACTGGCTGTTCCTCTCCGACACAATGTCAAATGCAGTCCCTGATCTGGTGTCTCTTTAGTGGCTCCTTAGGACAGATGGTCTTTGTGGGAGGTGAATGACCCTCTGGCTTCCAAGTGCAACAACAGAGTTCTGCCAAGTGGCCCGACATTCTATCTTTTCAGGGCTTTGCTCCAGAGGATAATATCCTCCGGATCCCAGAGAACTGGTTTCTGGCTCTCTGCTGCTCATTCTCTTGGCAGTGAGTGATTTACTCATAGAACCACTTACTCCTGGACCTGCAGGGGCATGCCAGCTCTGGGCTTGGTTCTCACCTGGGTATTGAGTCAAAAAGCTGAGCAAGTCCCTGAACTCCTTAGCACACCCCAATCCCCTGTGAAACTGCACTGCTTGGCTTTCTCACCTGGCACTTGCGTCCATCCACGGGTCCCAGGTCTTCCTCAAACTGGACTCCCACGTCGAAATCCATAACATAGTCCCGCAGGGAGGTGATGGTGCGGATGACCATGTGATCTCCCGTGTGGATAATCTCTTTGTCCGGCTTCAGTAGGCAGACCAGCTTTCGCAGGACCACGTTGATATCTGGAGGATGAGAAAGAGGGGAGATGTGTGGACGACCCGGGTCCCTCCTCCAGCAAAGCTCCTCCACTGTTTTAGCCAAGGAGCATCAGCCATAGTACCTCTTTTCCTCTCCTACCACAGCGCAAAAGTGGTGGTAGGAGACGAAGGACCAGAAGGTTCCCAATTGCCTTCCTCTTTCCCCTTTCCGACTCAACTTTTTGGAGATACGGAACTAAAGGGGAGGAGGGAGCGCGACGGGGAGGGGAGCGTTACCTAAAGCGCGCAGGTAATTGTCCATGTTCTCTTGGGAGACGAAGCGGTAATAGCCGGTGAGGTTGGGAGGCATGCCGGGGCACAGGGACGCGGCGGACGGTGCGGAGGAAGGAGCGCAAGCAGCCGGGCAGCAGCGGGGCCGGGGCCAGGCTGGCTCTCCGGGCGGGCTGGTGGCTGTCCCGCGGCGCGGAGCGGCCCGGTCCCCGCGCCCCCCGCCGCAGTAAGAGTCCCCGCGCCGGGGGGCGCGGAAAGGCCCGGGACGGCCCCTGCTCCAGCATCTCCGCCTCGCCTGGGCAGGACGTAGGGACGGCGGGTTACCTCCTCACCCTCCGCCCTCCTCCGGGGCTGCCCGTGTTAAACTCTGGACTTCCAACCAGCGGCAAGGAGCCCTCGCTCTCGGGCCGCTCCACACACCGTGGCGCCGGTGGTTGCGAGCTTCGTCGGAGCAGCGCCCCGGCCTGCGCTCCCCACGGTGCGAACGCTCCGTCGAGGACAGGCGGCGGCGGCAGCTCCGCCCTGCCCAGCCCGAGCCCGGGCTCCGGGTGCGCTCTGCAGCCCCTCGCCCCCGCATCCCCCCCGACCTCCACGCCCTCCTCGTCCCGGTGTCGAAGCTTCCCCCCTCCCCGGGCAGGGGCCCGCAGCCGTCGCCGCGCTCCGCGGACAGCCTGGCCCGCAGTGGGGAGGCGAGGAGCGGCCGGCGCGCCCCGTCTGCATTCCGGCCCCGCATCCCCGCCCCGCATCCCCATCCCGCATCCCGGCCCCGCATCCCGGTCCCGCGGCACCTGGCGGGCGGCCGCGCGCATTGGCTGCGCCCCCCGCCGCCCGTGACGTCATGCTGCAGTGCGGGGCGGGGCCGGGCGGGGCGCGGAGCCGCTGCCGGAGGTGCCGCCGTCCCTGCGCGCCGCCGCCGCCGCGGGAGCGAGGGCGTGGGTCCTGCCGGGACCCGCCGCCGCCGCCGCCGCCGCGATGGGCGACCCTCGGCCCCGCGCCGCCGTCCTCCTCCCTCTGCTCTGCCTCTGCGTCGCGCTGCCCGGCAGCTCCTCCAACAAAGGTGAGCGGCGGAGCGCCGCGGGCACGGTCCCGGGCGGCGGCGGGCGCTCCGCTGGGACCCACCGGCAGCCCCCGCCGAGGGGCTCTGGAGGGACACGCTGGCCGCGGCTCGTCCATCCGCCCCCGCGGTGGCGGTGCGGCTCCGCGCTGCCCGCCGCCTTCGCCCGACACGTTTTTGTCGGGCATCTCCGCGGTCCCCGGCGGCCCCGGCTTTCTTCGCCCCTTCGGGCGCTCTCGTGCCATCCCATCTCCATTCTCTACTTTGTCCATCTGTCATCCTACCACCGCTATTTCTCCATTCTTTCGTCTCCTGGCCCTCCCCTCGCGTTTTCCCCTTTTCCACCCACTTGCCATGCTTTTGTTTAGTTATCACTGGGCGGATTTAGATTCCCATCCCTTCCCTAGCATGCTGAGAGAGAATATGTTGTTTCTCCACAAACCCCTGCAGTTCATAAAACACATTCCCCGGCTCCATCTTCCAGTCCTAGTTCATCCATCTACAATCTGTCAATAGAAACTGTTTATGCATAGTTATGTGTTAGTGATGCAGGCTGATTTTATGTATTTCATGTGACAAAGATGAAAGACCCCCAAACCACCCCAGCGCTACAGCTGTAACCTTCTGAATGCAGATGTTCTTTGAACACACTGAGGGATGGAGAAAGGTGTAGGTTTCTGGTAGATACAAGCCTGGGAGATTCATCCAAGGGCAGTCAGCATGTTGGTAATCTGACAGGGTGGGAAAATCTGTGAACATTTGAGGGACTCTGGGCTCATCGGGGAATGTGACACCTTAGGGTGCTTTCCGTGCCTTGGAAGAGCCAGGGCTACGGGGCGGGTGCGCCGCAGAGCTGTGTGCACCCTGACATTGGCAGGGGCATTTGTTTGTTCTGCTCTGCTTCCATGGGGCTCGGTGGCAAGGAAAGGCCTCTCACGCTCTGGATTCTCCCTCTCCTTTGTGAATTTGCACTCGGAAACACCTACTCACCTTTGGCAAATTATATTAGATTGACGGGAGCTTTCTTGAAGCTGGTAGGAGTCTGTATCCTGGTAGGAGTCTGTATCCTAAAAATATTCCTAAAATGTTTTTCTGTTCTCCAACAACTCATTTCCCGAGAAATCAGATTGGTGATCCCCAAGTTGCAGGTGGATGCAGCAAAGGATTTATCTCTGTGCCATCAGCTTGTTACCCCAGCAACAGGGCACATTTGGCATTTATAGCTCTGGATCCCCACCTCGGTGGTGTGGCGCATGGATAGAGCCGGAGCAGAATGGAATCTGGTGGGGACAATGGGCGGGCAGGGGGAGCCGCGGGCACTTGCACACAGGGAGGATTCCACCTGCATACTGAGCAGGATGGATGTTGCTCTGGATTTCCTACGCAATGCTTTATAATCTCAGTCGATACGGTGGTGGAGAAGTGCCAACCCACGCTCTTCGCTGCCACTCCAGGCTGGATCTGCCCGCTCTGCCCTGCTGGGACATCCCCTTGCTGACCTGTCACCCTGCCTGCTGCCCCCCCAGCCACCCCTGGCAGCCCCCCCTGGCCCCAAAATGCACAAGTGCTTGGTTGGTTGCACAGGATGCTGCCCCTTTTGAGCCAACACATGAGGCCATGCCAGTATGGCCTTTCAGAGGACACAGTGCTGCAGAGGATGGATTCAACATATTGGAAGTAGTGCCCTTGAGGGGGATGGCTCTGTATCCTACTCCCCACCAGCTCTGAGCCATGCTGTGCTCAAAGTGTTGCTGGTTGTAATAAATCTTGGTCTCCAGGGGGTGGGAGAGTGGGGGATTATCTGGGAATGGGGGTTGTAACTAGGCCATGTAATATAATCTCTGAGGCCCATTTGGCAGGGAGTGGGCATGGGGGAGGGGTTTGTAATTTGTAATGATTTCTTTTCCTCTCTCCCCTCCGATCCCCTCCCCTTCCCTCCCCCCCACCCCTTTATTTCTCCCTTTCCCTGCCCCGGAGCCTGTGTGATAAAGATTAATTTGCTATTTCTGGGCCTGTGACATTTTTCAGAGCCTCCTGCTGGCTGCTGCCTCCATGCCAAACCTGGCTGGGCTCCAGCCAACAGGATTAGCAAGGAGGGCCCAAAGGAATATGGTGCTCACCATGGAGTGGGGAAGGAAAGAGCAAGGGGCTCTCAGAATAGGCTGCTATTTGCATAGGATGGCTGACTGAAGGTGTACCTGGGCATGTCTGTGTAGGTCCTGGGCCTTAGTCTAGAGGGTGCTAGGCAGAAGTGGTAATGGCTGCATTGTCCCCTGGGGTTACTCCAAGGGAAGATGTAGGCTGGGTCTTCCATTATGGCTTCATTGAGCTAAAGGATTTAGTATTTGGAATCCTCAGTCTCCAGGCTGAGGCTGCTTCTGCCTCTTGAGTTCACTTTTTTTAGCTGCTCCAGCTTTTCTGGACACCCAGGTGTCTCTCCACCTATTTCTAATAAGATAGTAATGAGGACACAAGAAGGAACACATTGTTTCTGAAGAGGTCTCCCATGAGTAGAACTAAATAAAGATAACTTTTTTCTCCCACCCTATTTTAGATATCTTTATTTCTAGAGAAGAAGGTGGTTGTTACTTGCCAGGGAATGAAATTCTTCTCTTTTCCTACTGAATCTGCAGTTGGTGGCTAATACATTCCTGTCCTCCAATCCCTTCCCCCAAATCTGCCTCAGCAAACAAGCATAAACCATGGATTGAAGCCGAGTACCAGGGCATCGTCATGGAGAATGACAACACCGTCCTGCTCAACCCGCCGCTGTTTGCTCTGGACAAAGATGCCCCGCTGCGCTATGCAGGTAGGTGGGGAACAGCTCTGGCAAGGGTGCAAGGCAGGGACACACCTATGGAGAGGCAGGGACACAGTGACATTCATCCCTATACTGGATCCTACCCCTCTTCAGCAAACAGTCACCTCCAAACCTTGTTCCGGAGGAGGTCCCTAGTGAAGTCTGGAGGCAATTTGGGCACAGCTTGATTTAGGATGCTGTGAGCTGTTTCCTTGGGGAGAGGAACTGAGGGTGGAGCCAGCTACTTTTTGACGCAGTTCTGCTATTTCCAAAGATCACATGCACAGTGCTGAGTCTGTGAGCCCTGGAGAAAGCTGGTAGGGCACCCTTCCTTGGCAGTGCTACATCCCCTCACAGTGAGCACAAATCCCGGGAGCAGCAGTCCAGGCTCTCAGTGGTTGTATTCCTAGTGCTTGCTTAGGCCACACCTGGGGTTTCCTCACATGTTCTTCCTCAGCTTTGGGAGAGTAAATGTGGTCCCTGGGAGCTGAATTTTAGGGTTTAGGTGACCCTATCTGCAGTTCCCTGCGGTACTCTGCGCATCCTGTACGTGTGGGTGGATGAGACATCGTGGATCTTCATGCTCTGGCTATCTGCAGTGTCTGGCCCGTTTTGCCTCCCTGAGGGATGCAGAGGAGAAATAAAGTGCTCCCCCAGGGCCATGTAGCACTAATAAATGTAGCTTGAGCCTTGTAACCTTCAATCTTTCCTGATGCTGGACTCCTTGTCGTGGGAGTATTCTCCAGTAGATGGCAATCTGCACCGTTAATGGCTGTAAGGGATAGCAGGAGGAAATCCTAGGGAGCCAAAAACTGCTCAAGATGAAGGATGATAATGGAGGAGAACAGAAAGTGTAAGTTAGAAAGGAAGAAAATATGGGAAAGGAAAGAAAGGGATGTAATACGCTCTCCTCACTCCTTTTCTTTCTCTCCTTCCTCTCTGTTTTTGTGTGTACCAGGTGAAATCTGTGGGTTCAGGATCCATGGGTCAGGGGTACCTTTTGAAGCTGTGATCCTGGACAAAGCTACAGGAGAGGGGCTGATCCGGGCCAAGGAACCAGTGGATTGTGAAGCGCATAAGGAGCACACATTTACTATCCAGGCCTATGACTGTGGAGAGGGACCTGATGGAGCAAATACCAAAAAATCACACAAGTAAGTTCATGCAGACATTGCTACATGGTACAAAATGTGATCTGTGACAAAAATGCACAGGAAAGTTGCAGTGGAAACACTTCCTTTAGCCAGAAGTATTTTTCTCTAGCCATGACATTGTAACTCAACATGCTGAGAAGACCCAAAGAGAAATGTTCACTGGCTGTCACATGAGTGAATGCAGAAAGGAGAGCTGTTTGACAGCAGCTTCTGAAAGTGCTGTTTTACATTGCTGCATATTGGTAGGAGGTCCAGATTGCATTATTATTACTTTTGCTCTTTCTGAGTGCTTGGAAACCATTGTCCAAGCACCTGTGTGATGGCATTGCTGCACTGAAATCAAGGTGTCTTTCCTTGTCCTTGCTTTTGACAGCTGGGAATCAGAGTGGTGCATTTTAAAAGAATGACTTACTCTGAAATTTAGGTGGTGCGTGGCTCACAATCAGTCCATCAGTTCTTACCGATGTCTCTCTGCATCAGGGCCACAGTGCACGTCCGAGTGAACGACGTGAATGAGTTTGCCCCAGTCTTTGTGGAGAAGCTGTACCGCGTGGCAGTGACCGAGGGAAAGCTGTACGACCGCATCTTGCGTGTGGAGGCCATCGACGGCGACTGCTCCCCGCAGTACAGCCAGATCTGCTACTACGAGATCCTCACCCCCAATATTCCCTTCCTCATTGACAACGATGGTAAGAATCCTCACCCAGCACGTGCACATCACTCCTGTTCTCCTGCTCTGCTCCTTCTCTGCCAGCCCCATCTAAAGGCAGAGTGGTGCTGTATAAATTTTCCAGCGCTGCTGATCTGTCCTGGTGAGAGCAGCAGCATCCATTTTGTGGGATGCTATAACTTTTTACAAAGTGACACTGGGCAGAGTGACTCAACTCTTTTTTGGTTGTTTTTGTCATTGATCAAAGATATGAGTGATTTTTAGAAGGAATATGTCTTTGAGGAGACTGCGTGTCCTCTACCTTGATCTCTTTGTTTTGCAAACCAGGGAACATCGAGAACACGGAGAAGCTGCAGTACAGTGCGGATCGTGTCTACAAATTCACAGTGACAGCCTATGACTGTGGAAAGAAGAGGGCTTCTGATGATGCTGAAGTGGAAATCCAGGTGAAACCCACCTGCAAGCCCAGCTGGCAGGGTATGAAACCTCCAAACACATTTATCTCTTCTCTTCGCTTTTCCTCAGCTACTACTCAGTCCTGCTTATCACAAATGTTTCTATATAAAAATATAAATTTGTGTGCCCACATATATGGTTCAGTTCTAGCACCAGCTCATCTCCATCAGGGAACACAGTAGATATCTAAGTCTGTTGCAAAGCCACTGAAAGGTAAATTCTGACACTGGAAAATCATTCCTTGGATTACTGTGAGCTGCCATGTGTTTGATAATGTATTCAGCAAAGATTGTTTTTGGGGCTGCTCTTCTGGAAGATATTTGTCTTTTCCAGTGGTGGCATGTTCCTGCAGGTTCACCTTAGTCTATTAGAATTAAGGGGAAGTCAACGCAGCTAAACGCCTGCTCTGCCTGATAAGAGAGGCTGACCAACCACAGAGTGATGACACACCAGTATTAGCTGTGGAAGCTGGGGCCTGGGACTCTGTGATTCTAGGAAATCTTCCCATGCGTTGATGCCAGCTGCGTAAAGCTGTGTTTCCAATGTGGAAAGCGCCAAAAGTTTGGACTAATCCATAGATGCCGCTTGTGTGTATGCCAGGTGTTCTGGCCCTGTGTCCTTGGCAGATCCTAATCCCTCACTTTCACTCCTTTCCATTAGGCTGGAACAAGAGGATTGAGTACACCCCTGGTGCAGGCAGCCTGGCACTATTCCCCACCATTCACCTGGAGACCTGTGATGAGCCTCTGTGGAACATCCAGACCACGGTGGAGCTGCAGACCAACCACGTGGCCAAGGGCTGTGACCGGGACAACTACTCGGAGAAGTCCCTGCGCAAACTCTGTGGTGAATTGGTTCTTTCCTGGGCTGAGGGAGGCTGTGGCACAGCACCGTGCCCCTCACACAGCAGAGGTGCTGGGGAACACATTCCTCACGTCTGCTTGTGTGTTGCACTGAGGGGCAATGGGTGTTCCTGCCCATATCACGTGGAATTGTGGAATGGTTTGGAATGGAAGGAACCTTAAAGATCCTCTAGTTCCATCATCCCTGCCAGAGACAGGGAGACCTTGCACAAGGCCAGGTTGCTCAGAGTCTCATCCAACCTGGCACTGAACACTTCCACAACTTTCTAGTTTTATAAGGGACTACCTGTGCTTTCTTTGCTGGGAATCCAGAGATTTCTGTGCATTTTCCCAGTACGCAGAGTCTGTGGGACTTCCCTCAGCACTGAACAGAAAGTTACCATTCTTCTCCAGACAGGAAAAGGCCTTTAGGCAACTCCTTATATCCCTGTGCACTGAGACATTACAGTGAGGTTTCCAGTGCCCACTTAATCTGATCCCCAGTTCTCAAGCTCCTTATTCTCCCGTGCCAACATTCCTGACTCCCTGCCTTCTCGGTAGGTGCTGCCTCAGGAGAGATTGACCTGCTGCCAGTGCCTAGCCCCGCAGCAAACTGGACGGCGCGGCTCTCGGTGCACTACAGCCAGGACAGCAGCCTCATCTACTGGTTCAATGGCAGCCAGGCTGCCCAGGTGCCTGTGGTGAACGGCCCGAATGGCCACGAGGGGCTGAGTGACCACTTCACCCTGTCCCTGTGGATGAAGCATGCCGTGGTGCCCAGCAAAGGCAGGCGGGAAGAGGAGACGGTGATCTGCAGTACAGTGCGGAGCGGTGAGACTTCTCCTGGGGTGGTGACACTTCTGCCCACTGCCTCTTAGCTCCTTAGAAGGCATTGTCCCTGCAGGAGTGAATCTCTGCTGTTCCAGAGCAGGACTGGGGCAGGGGTTCCTCCTTAGGAACACGGCTTCTTTAGGTGTCCCTTTTCCTCGGAGCGCTCCTTTGAGCACACAGTGCTGAGTGCCAGTCATGCATGGCAGGGTGGGATTCTGGGTTCTGGCTAGTGGGACTGCTTGGAGTGTGACACATAATCCCTGTGCTTGTCCCCGGCAGAGGATGGCTACTCTCACTACTCTCTGGCTGTGCATGGCTGCCGGATTTCTTTCCTCTACTGGCCGTTGCTGGAAAGTGCGAGGCCTGTGAAATTCCTCTGGAAGCTTGAGCAGGTGAGGAAGCGTTTGCATCCTCCCCACATCCCTTCTCCTTCTGCCCTTTGCCGATGCCGTGCTCTGCTGTCTGCCGCAGGTCTGCGACGACGAGTGGCACCACTACGCCCTCAACCTGGAGTTCCCCACGGTGACGCTGTACGTGGATGGCGTCTCCTACGACCCTGCCCTGATCCACGACAACGGCCTCATCCACCCGCCGCGGCCCGAGCCTTCCCTCATGATCGGGGCCTGCTGGGCCGGTGAGTGCCCGCTCCCCAGGCCGTGCCTCTCCTATGAGGGAAAAAGGGGTGGAGGGAGACCCAGGAGAGGGGAGGGAACCACCACCCAGTACTAAATGATGCAGACCATGCTGCAGCCGTCTTGCCTGCTTGGCACCAAAGCTAGTGTGGCTCCTTCCTCATGGACCAAGGTAGTAACGGCTCAGGGGAAAGTGTCACTGGCAGCTTCCTGGACAACAGGCACAGAATATGCAATGGATAAGCAGCTTTCAGGCAGAGGAGAGTTGAAACTCTGTACCTCATTCAGGCACTGGCGTTTCTATCAGTACTTTCAACAGGCAGTCCTATTTGTGCTGCTGATTGTGTTGATGGGGATTTCTCTCTCTTGAGGGTCTATATGAAAAAGTCATAAATCCTTCTGTACAGGAATTGGGTTGAAAGACAAAAATCGGGTAAGGAATAAAGTTAGATCACTACTAGATTAAAACCTGTTCTATGGAGATGCGAGGCTGCACTTCTCAGATCCTTCAGTTCTCCTGCTAGACTGAAGCAGGACAGAACTAAAGGAATTTTCCTACTGTTTGCCTTCACTCCAGCGGAAGTTTCTAGCAAGATCAAATCTTTGCTGTACTGCTGCTTCTCTGAGGTCAGAGATCTTCCCGCAGCTCTGTGCTCTCTTGATTGGCGTTTTGCAAACAACCAATATTGATCAGCTTGGGACCATTTCCTGGAGCTATCTGTGTCTCTAAGGAATATTGAGAACATAGCTGGCTGTGAACATGGCTAATTTCAAAAAGAAATAACATTGGGAAAGGATTGAAAAACTGCAAACATTGTAGTTTATCCCTTAAGTCAGTTACTTGTCCTATGGTGTCACTATCAGCGTCATGAGAGGAACTCTGCCCTTTGTCATCTGGAATGTGTTGCCTCTAGGGCTGAAGTGCGCACTGCCTGGCACAGAGCTGTTCCTGGGCACTGGCCAATACAGGCCCTTGTAGAGATACTTGCCTGACCCTGTAACTACCATCTTCCAATGCCACATTGCTCATCCAGATGTTCTCCTTTTGCAGAGGAGAAAACCAAAGAGAAAACCAAAGGAAGCGAAAACGCCACTGATTCTGTGCAAGGTAGGGAAAAGAAAGAAGGTGGATCTCTTCCCCTCTTGACTGTGCATGACTATCACTTTTTGCATGGTGCCTTCCTCATACAGCTTCCCCAGTCCTGTCCTGCCACCTCCTTCCACCGTGGGAGGAAACCCCTTATTTGGCAGATTGGTCCTTGACACCTTGGTACCTGTGGAGCATGAAAAGGCTGATGGAAGGACTGCAGCCTGCTTTGAGAGTTGGAGTATGCTTTTTGTGTGGATAAAGAGTACTCATGCCTGATCATTAAAGCTGGTCTCTGAAGAACACAATAGCCATTAGAGACATCAGGAGATGTCACCTCATCCCTAACTATCTGTGGAATGTGTAGTTTCTTTTACAAGCCCTCACAGGAAGCAGAGTGAGAAGGGGACAAGAAATTGTTTCCATCTGGCATTCAGCAGTTTGACAGAAACTTCTCTATGCTACCCACTGTTCACTGTCCCTGTCTTTTTGTTGGTCTGTTTTTCTCACCTTCCCTCATCTGGAATTTCAGAAATTTTCATCTCCTTTCTTCAGCATCCCCGTCTTCTTATTGTCTTTGCTTTTCCATATCCTGTTCAATCCTCTCTCCCTCTCTACTTCCCTTAACATCTTATGTCCCTCACATTGTTGCTTTTGTTGTCTGGGCTTTTCCATGCCCCATGCCCCCTGTGTGTCCCTCCATGTCCCTTAGCTCTGCATGGCCCTCACACTGTTGCTGCTGTGGTTTTGCTCTCTTCCTCGCCATGTCTCTCACACCCTCCGCCTGCCATGTTTCCCTCAGGAGATCCTCTGTCGATCCACCACTACTTCCATGGTTACTTGGCTGGCTTCACTGTGCGCCCTGGTAGCTTGGAGAGCCGGGAGGTTATTGAATGCCTGTATGCCTGCCGTGAGGGGCTTGATTACAGTGACTTCGACAGTCTGGGCAAAGGGATGAAGGTATGCCCATCTGCCCAGCTTGCATGGGTCTCCTCCACTCTCCTCCCCAGCCTTGCTTCCCAGGACTTTGTCTGCTCCCCCACCTCAGACAGCTCCCCACTTTTCTCCTATGTGTCTCTCTCAGCCTGGATTCCTGTCATTTGCCAAGGAGCCATGAGTATTTTCTTTTCTTCCACCTCTAGGTTCATGTGAACCCCTCTCAGTCCCTGCTCACCTTGGAGGGTGATGATGTGGAAACCTTCAACCACGCGATCCAGCACGTGGCTTACATGAATTCGCTGCGCTTTGCTACCCCTGGGGTCCGGCCACTCAGGCTCACCACTGCTGTCAAGTGAGTGGGCAAACCAGCACCTCTGGCTCAGTTCAGCAAGAGGGTTGCCTTTCTTTTGACTTAAGTTACATTGACTCACTTTGTATTTTAAAATAATTGTATTTTAAGATGGTCTCAAAATGGGTAAAAGTCTTCCTGAGAATAAATGATCAATTTTCCAGTATCCAAATGGATACTGTAGTACTGCTTCCTAGTCCCTATGCAGAACTTCTGCCTCTGCTTTCAATGTTCCAGGCATGTGGACTGGTTTTAATTTTCTCTGTCGATGTGACCAAGTCACCAGATCCCAGTGGTGTCACTCCTCTCACACATCCATGCCTTGCTCAGCAGGCTGTAGGGAAGCTTTCGGAGGACTGCTGGAAAAAGGATATTCCCTTCCCTGGAAGTGATGGGCAGGAGGTGATCTTTTATAATGTTGTTGTTGGAAGCTTAGGCCACTGATGTTTTCTACTGCTCTCCTTCAGGTGTTTCAGTGAGGAGTCCTGTGTCTCCATTCCTGATGTGGAAGGCTATGTTGTGGTGCTACAGCCTGATGCCCCCCAGATCCTGCTGAGTGGCACTGCCCACTTTGCTCATCCTGCGTCAGACCTTGAGGCTCCAGAAGGAATTCCCCTGTTCCCCAACCTCCAGATCACCTGCTCTATTTCTCACCAGGTGGAGACCAAGAAGGATGAGAACTGGCATGGCACTGGTGAGTGGAGCACAGGGCAAGGTGTAAGAGACAAGAGTTGTAGTCCTGCAGAGGAAGTAGAGCCCCTGTAATTACACCCAAAAGCGAGAGTTTACAAATTTAGAAGCAAGGCACATTGTCTGTCAATATGTAGGCTAATCGGCTCTTATCCTTTTCTGCTCCTCCCTGTACTTTTTCTATCCGCTCAATTCCTTTGCCTCACTCTCTCCTAATTCTTTCCCAGGCTGCTCATTCCTAATCCCTTTTACATTTTACCTACATTCCCCTTTATTGAATCCAGTGCTGGATGGATGTCGTGCCCGTTACTCGCTCTACTCCTGCACTAACTTAGTCTCATCCCTCTTTCTTCTCTCCTGCTTTCTTTTTAACTTCTTGCTCCCTTCCTTCTCTTCCTGCTTCACTTTTTCCTGTGAATTTCCAACCAGTTTCCTCACACCCTACAGTATCCTGCCCTTCAATTTCTTTCCATCATGCTCAGATAATTTCTCTGCAGTCTGTGCTCTGTGTGCATTCACTTCTTTCATATCTCTTCTGGTAATAGGATTTTTTGCTCCTACTTTCCTGTTTAGAAGCTTTGCTTTTCCTCACACAATGATGAGTTCCTTGACTTGAGAGCAGATTTTTCTCAATCCTGCTGAAAGCATTTAGTTATTGAATGTGGTTGCCATTTTAAAGAAGATAAGATCTCAACCATGGTAACCAACAGTGTGAGACAGGGAAAAGCTTTCAAAAGCGTGCAGGGCCTGGGAATGTGTGAGTGTTGTTTCTAATTTGCACGCTGTCATTGTCAACAAAGTCCTTACAGCCAAGATGCGTTATCATGAACCAGACTGATAATAGTATGTTGTTCCAAAATAAAGTGACTTTATTATGTGCATAGATAATGTCATTAGAACCATCCTGAAACAAGTAATTAGACTGACAGTGATTTTACTTAAGGTCAGTTCTAGGTGGAGGAGGAGAAGTAATTACATATGATGTGAGCACTCTTAGGTAAGCAGGTTCCCCTCTGAGTAACTCCTTCCTTCTCTGATGGCTGTCTGGCTTTCTGGCCGCATCTCCTTTCTGTTTGCATCTCAGTGACAGACACACGAATGTCAGATGAGATTGTGCACAACCTGGATGGCTGCGAGATCTCATTGGTGGGAGATGACTTGGACCCAGAGAGGGAGTACCTGCTCCTGGATGGGGCCCTGCTGCAGCAGCGGGGCCTGGAGCTCGTTAACACCTCTGCCTACCTGACCATCACAGGTACGTCCTCTCCATGGTCACAGCTCCCGAGCTATGCCTCTGTCACCAACTGTCAGGCGTCACTGGGAGAAGCACTTGACCTTAGGATGTCTTGGTGTACTTTGTGACACTGAGATGTCACCGTTTCTTGAACTCCTGGCTTTTGGAAGTCGCAGACCTTTTCCTTGGGGAGGTGGCTTTTCCTCCAGTATAAAGTGCTGGAACATGGTATCAGCTCTCACCCAGGCTTGTATCACTCCTCCTGACTTACTCCTTGGGGTTTGGTGTTCTCAGGTGTCAGCAGCATTTTGCATGACATGACAGGGACAACATATCCCACAACTTGTGGACTGGTACAACACTTTTGTACTCTCCAGAACATAACAGGGCTATTGCTCTCAATCCTTCCTTCCCTTCCACTTGTTTTAGTGATGCAAGCAGGGATTTCATCTGGTCCTCCTCAGCCAGCTCTGTCTCTGAGCCCTTCCCAAAATTAATGAACCCAGCACTCCCTTGGATCCCTCTGCAGCCTCTAGCTGCTGCAGGGTTAGGATGCCAGGTGACTTTGGAGCAGGAGCTTGCTCACCCCACCCCTCTCTTGCTGCCTCAGGCGTGGAGAGCATTGCGGTTTACGAGGAGATCCTACGCCAGGTCTCCTACCACATCAACCACGGTGCTGCCCTCTATGAAAGGAAGTTTCACCTGTCCTGCACTGAGATGAACGGACGCTACTCCAGCAATGAGTTCACTGTCGAGGTACAAGACTGATACATGCACAGAGATTCTTCTGCATGTGTGGGGAGGACATGGTGCATGGGAATGCATAGAATGTGCCATGGACACAGGGCTGAGTCCCCTCACTCTGGTCTTTCTGCAGGTGAATGTTCTCCACAACATGAACCGAGCTGCTCATCCCAACCATATCATGAGCTCCCAGCAGTTTGTGCACCGAGGCCATCATTTACCTGCAGAGTTGTCTGGGCACAGTTTGGCAAGCACCCACAACAACCCAAGTATGTAACACTATCTTTTGGGTTTATTCCTTTAGATCAGGATGCTCATTTTCTGACATCCTGGCAGAACCTATAGTGGAGGATTCCTCTCCGGCTCCCTACACCCATTATCATTATTCTCCTTATATTGTCCTGTTCCATTCATTGTTAGCCAGTCTTTGTCAGATTGTATTTTAGAGCGTGCTGCAACAATCCTCTTGCGGGATATTATCTTCTTGATGTAGAAGCCGACTGAATTCTACACCTCAGAGGGTCTAAAAAGAGTAACTGTAAGCTGACTTCATTCATGCACCTTGCAAAGGTGCTGTGTGGGCTTGTGTAAAGTAATTTCAGAAAGAAGCTTCAACAGCAGGAGAGAAAAGTGAGTCAAGACTGCCGTTGCTCTAAAGAAAGAAATGGGAGTAGGTGGTGGTCAGCAAGGCAGGAAAATACAGGAGATGGCACCACACAGACAAGAGGAGAATTCTTGCCCCCAAAACAGAGGAGAGAGAAGCTTGAAAGCTAGACTAGGTGTATGTTTGTGCTGTTAGCCCTGTGCCTCAGGCATGACCACACTCCAATCGATTCCTCCTGGGCTGTGAAAGCTCTGGACTTTACAGACGTTTTGGTCCCCTGTCGTAGGAAACAAGCAAGCCACCTTTGAGCTAGCTTTTGCTGCAGCTTGCAAAGTAGCTGGCCCCAAGCTGTTCCAGTCCTGCAGCTGGCACTGCAGGGGCAGCCTGTGCATGTGCCAGCCTTTGCCTCTCCCTTCCCCAGCTCTGCCTGACGGCAGCAGCAAACTTTCCCTGCTGAACAGAGCCACAAACAAATTTGTGGAGGGCCTAGATGTATTTTGCAGGGAAGGTGGTTAACTTGGGAGTTGAGGGTCAGTCTACAGGCCTAAAACAAACACGTAGGAGTTGGGCTAAGGGTCTTAGATGAACTTCAGGTTTTTTCCTGTGGAGAAGCCACGCTTTTGCCACAGCACTTACTAGAAGTCTATCATAGAATTCACATCTGCTCTGTGTGCAACGAAGGCATCTTTGGCTTCTTGGTTTCTCTACTGCTTGCAAAGAAGTCACGCTCTGAAAACATCCTTGAGCCCTTAGAGGCTGTCCCCAGCACACATTTCTCCCTCCCAAGAGCAGGATACAGATATATACAGTGCAACATATTCTGGCAAATTCTGCAGATAGGGATGTGCAGAGTCTCCATAGAGTCTATGTCACAGGAGCTGCCTGTGCCCCAGGGGCACAGACAAGTCAGCCTGTCTTCCTGCATAGACCAAAAACACAGGCCCTGCCCAGGGATCTCAGTTCCTGCGTGTCAGGTTGGAAATGCATGTTTCTGTGAGAGACTCTGGACACAACTTCTCGTTTTCTTTCTCCAAAGTGGTCCCCAGTGCTGCCACCGTCATCATCGTGGTGTGTGTGGGCTTCCTGGCACTTATGGTGATCCTCGGCATCCTGCGCATCCACTCGCTGCACCGCCGGGGAATGGGGCAAGAGGTGCCTGGGGCTGCTGAGTCGGGGCACAGCAGCACTGGGGGCAAGGAGAGCGACATGTTCTGGGACGACTCGGCCCTCACCATCATCGTCAACCCCATGGAGGTGAGGAGCGGCCACGAGGGCCGGGGCCGGGCGGGCAGCTGGCTTGTCACACCCCGCCCCTCACCCCGTATGTCACCTCCCCAGTCCTACCAGAGCTGTCAGGAGAGGGCAGCAGGCAGTGTGGAGGGCAGAGCTGGCGAGGGCATGGAGGATGATGATGACAGCACCGACTCAGAGACACCCGACTCCCCGGACAGCAGTGACATGAATGACCGGCACATCATCGGCAAAGGTGACGTCTCTCACCGCTACTAGGAGCTTTAAAACACCCGCCCAGTGGATCCCCCCGAACAAATGGCAGGAAGGAGGAGGTGTCTTACTTTCAACTTCTTTCCTCTCCCACCGTGTACACATGTGCTCCTCCCCCATTGATCATTTCTGCCTCCCATGTTCCTCCATCTTCTGCCATTCTCATTGTGGACATTCCCCACATGATTGACCCCCCATCTGGCTCTCCAGAAACATGTGTTAGGGCACTTACACATGATGGTGGCACGGTTCAAACTGGGATGCAGGTGTTGGAAAGAATGGAAATCTGAAAGGCAGAGCCAGCCAGAGGGCTCAGAGTGGGGTTTCTCACAACCCCTCCCCAGATATTATATATATATATTGTATATTTTTTCAATGTTGTCATTTGAGGTTTATTCTCGTTTCATGCAAAAAAAAAAAAAAGAAAAAAACAACCAACAAACCACTGCAGCTTTGTGTCGCTTTGTAAAATTGTCAATACTCCTAATACTAAATGAATGAAGGTAAGAAAGATGAGGAAACAAAGTGGATTTTAAAATAAATGGATTTCAAATAAAACATTCAGGACTTCTGCAGTTTTTCACTACAACCAGGGAAAGAAATAGTGTAGGCTCTAATGTGAAACTGGAGCTTGTCCAGAGCATGTATTTACTGAAATTACTACCTTATCTCGGGGAAGGGTTAAATTTTTTAGCATACGTGATGAAGCAAGAAAAACACATCACTCATGACCCTACCCTGAGCCTTTCTGAGAATCAAAATGCTCTGTAAACACAATATAGCCTTCCCCAGGACTCAGTGCTAGGGACCCACAAAAGAACAGAAGGCACTCAAGCCTGTCGCAGGCAAATGTAGCACATGCAGCAAACTGAATTCTTGAACACAGGAAAATAAATAAGGCTCTTTAGTGTATCAACAGAAACAGGCCAAATGTCCTTAGCTTCATCCATCTTCTCACATGATCTGCTTTTTTTATCAGTATGATAAGAGTATTTTTTATACCAGGGGTTCCAGCTTGTAGAACAGCCCCAGCACTTCTGGGAGAAGGAGGCATCTCCCTCTTTCTGCTGAGCATGGAGGGGATGGAAATACAACAGATACTAGCACAGCATGGCTCTGAGCCCGGCAGTAGCATGAGTTGCTAGGATAGTGCTTCAGAGCAGGTTGTGCTTCTTCCCTGGATCTACTTGGTCTGGTTTTTCACATTCTGCAAGACAAAAAAGGGGCTGTCAGCTGATTGACACATCTTAGGGCAATGGCTGCAACATGTGAGGGACCCAGAGGAAAATTCTGCAATTTGTTGGCAGCCAAGGTTGAGAAATCCTCCTTAGGGGCAAGAAGGCATTACGGTAGGTGAGAGTGGAAGAGCCCCTCTGAGGGCAAAGGTTGCAGCACAAGATCTCTGCTTGCTGCAGTTCTCTCAGATGTTTCAGCTCTAGCCTGTCTTCATGCCCAACTGTGCCCATGTATGGTTGTTACTGGGTCCAAAAGAAGTGAACGTGCTGGGATAAGACACTCTTAAACTTTTCTGCTTTGTCTCATTCCCAGTAAATTCTATGCCTTTGTTTCATCAAGGGAGTTTACAACAGGAACTGTCAAACCAGTACCCTGACATCTTGAAGCACTGGAATAATTCAAGTGTCCAGAAGGAAAAAAAAAAGGCTACACTGTGCACATTGGAGCAAAAAACTTGGCACAAAATAGTCGTTGCGTCCTGAGAATGCCTGACCCAGGTCTGATCTGTGACAAAAAGCACCACCTCTCAGAGC
Source organism: Melozone crissalis (assembly GCF_028551555.1). Lineage (NCBI taxonomy): Eukaryota > Metazoa > Chordata > Aves > Passeriformes > Passerellidae > Melozone > Melozone crissalis. The sequence continues at coordinate 12,818,299 of NW_026535786.1, read as the reverse complement.
CCTGCAAAGGACCAGGTCTCAGGAGCACGATGTCCCTGTACCTCCACAGCAGCCTCAGCCAAGTGCTACAGCTTACAAGGTGGGAGAGGCCAAATGAACGATGAGTTCGTAGGTGGCCATCATGATGGCGGCGTTTGGGATCTGGCGGATCAGGTGCGCCAGGAGCCCCCGGTACAAAGCCAAGGGCCCCTCTTCACGGACCACCAGCTGCAGAGTCTGTGCCAAGGAACGGTACCGGGAGCCCTCCTCTCGCAACCGCGTCCGAATGACCTCTGGGGAGACAAGAGGGGAAGCCACATATTAGCAGATGGATCCTGCAGGCATGGCATCTCCCACCACGGGGAGCAGCAGCAAGGAGAGAGGAGCCACTGACCGTGTGGATATGCAATGCACGTAGCGCATGTTTTGGAGACAGCGGCAGCGCTCATTAGTCCGAAGAAATCGTTGTTGTTTGGAGGAAGTGTGAGTGATGGGGAATGGGAATGCTGGCTGTTTCTCAGCTCTTTTTTCAGTGCTTCATAGATGACAAAGTGTATGATGGTCTCTGACACTCCAGCATAGGAGGCAGTGATCCCACGGTAAAATCCACGCAGGCCTTCTGTGCGGTACACGTGCATGGCACACTGGAGAGCGCTGCTGGCCGTCTCCCCCTTCACCCTGGAAAGAGGGGAGAGGGTGAGGACAGCAACCTGACCTGCAGGGCTGTTGTGAACACAGCCATAAGCCTCTTGCCCAGCTTATGACCTGCCATGTTCTGATGAGAAATCACAGACCTCTCTCTGCCCACCAAGCCCCAAATCAATCCTGATGTGACATGAAGTGGCTCTGCACTGCAGGCCTGCCTTACCTGGCTTCCAGCTGCATCCTCGTTTTCACTAGCCAGATGGGGTTGGTGAGTGTGGCTGAGCTAATGCCTGGGGAACAGAAGAGGAAGACAGCCACGAGTGCCAGGATCATGCTGACAGTTTGTGAAGAGGAGCTGATCTATCAGCTCTCAGAGCTCTGCTTGGCAAGCTGCAGGCATTTGCAATTTGAGAATGACCTTGAGAAGAGATATTTAGGACAGACTATTTGATTCTCCTCCTTCCCTATTCCAGCCTTTGTCTAGTGGCAATTAGCTCCTCTGCCTCCAACAAAATCCCACTACAGGCCCGGGTGTTACAAAGAGGCAGGAAACAGAATGCTAATTTTTCAAGAGTAAGGATTTTGTTAGAGAACTGGAATATATCAAGAGGAATGGTTCTATGAGTGGTCTAAATTACACACCGCCTTCTCCCTCTCACAGCAGAATAGAGCTCATGATAGCAGCTGAAGGGGTAAAGACAAGACTTCAAGAGATGAGACTAAGAAGAAGAAGAATGAGAAAACATTTGGGTTACCCAAAGAACTCACTTCTCCACATGTGGAGGGAGAAAACTTCAGAGCAGCAATGGAGAAAGAATGAAACACATAGGCATTTCCAGACAGAAGGACCTCTTGGCTTTGATTTGAGACAGAAAAGGCTCACCTGCACAGGCTGCTGCTAATATGTGTACTTCCTTAGACTCTGGCACCAGGACAGTATTAAGCCTCTCCTTAGTAGCAGAATAGGCAGCAAAATATATAGCCCTGATTGGGAAAAATACAGAAGAGGTTACAGCTCCCCTATGAGGAGCAGAGACACTACTGTACAGGTTCACTCCAACTTTCCACACTTCCATCACAGTTCTGTCTAACATGACATCAGATACCATTTTTACCTGGCCCCCCAGCAATCATCTTAACACTATGATCAGAAGCTCCAGAAGATGTCTGTGTGAAGGGGTCCTGTGGCACATGAGCACAAGGCCGAGACTGCTTTCAGGAAGTGGGGTGACAGCTATGACACAGACACACTTAGGAAGTGTGCAGCATGAGGCCCTGCCATGGAGCAGAACTCACCGGGAAGGAGCAACCCCAGCGAGGTTTGGACCCAGACCTCGGAACAGGGACCGTTTGCCTTCCTTCTCAAGGATGGCCCTACAGAAGGAAATGAACAGAGAAATCAGCAGAGTAACTAGGCTGAGGACTCTCCTGTTCCTCCTCCTTCTTTGCTTTTCAGTATTTCTTGTAGCGCCCCCTCCCCACCTCTCACGTTATTCTTCTTCTGCCCTGCTCTCATTTTCTCTCCAATCACTTCTCCTCTCTTCTTCAGTCATAGAATCATGGACCGCCTTGGGTTGGAAATTACTTTAAAGATCACCTAGTTCCAGCTACCCTGCCACGGGTCACTAGTCATTGCATCCTGTTCTTGATAATGCCATCCCTCTGGGTTGGATCCAATCACTAGCTGAGAAATTTCTCCCAGCCCCCTAAGCTGCCTTGCAGAGCACAGATCACTAGTGAGAAGCAGATGTAGCTGTGCTCTGATCAAACTTTCTATAGCACTTGTGGCTTCCAGAGCCTCAGCCCAACTTTCTTTGTCTCTTCCCCCAAACCATCACCTCCCTGGTGCTAACAGGCACACTGCCCTGTCCTGCTCACCTCAGCAACTTGAGCACTCCAGGAGATGGTGGGGTGGGATTCATCAGCCTCACACTCATGCCTGGCAGCTGAATCTCTGGGAGGCACAGAGGCCGCAGTGCCAGCTGGGATGACTGCAGACGTGTCTTCACCACTTCCAGGGGACAGGTCAGGATGGCTCCAGCTGTTCCACCACATCTAGGGCACAGCAGCACACGTGAGAATGACCTCTGGGCCATAATAGGGCAATAATTCTGACCCTGCTTGTCCACAACCTCTCCCCTCTGGGAGAGGAGGCTAGGTGCCCCAGTCTGCCTCCTGCTCTGACACTGATTAACGTAACAGCTCAGCTTGGGACATCATCTGGCAGCCTTGCTCTGAAGCCCTACTCAGTGTTTGAGACAAAGAGTCCCAAGTCCATGGGGACTTAGCAGTCCCCCACAGCAAACATTTCTGCTGCCCACCCTCACTGCAAAGCCTTCTGCTGAGGTCACCAGGCACCGTGGCCCACACTTCACCACAGCCACACCGGCTCACTGAGGGGCAGCACAGAACTCTCCCACCTCTCAGCCTGCCCGTGTCTTTAATCCACACTTACATCTGACCCACATTGGCAAGGCCCTGTAAGCAAGATCTGTAGTTTCTGCCAACAGCCAGGCTCTCTCCAAGCCTGGCTTGCTTAATGAAAGAGGACTCTGACCTTCAGCAGGCAAAACCTATTTTTGGAACTCATGAACCATCTCTATCAATGACTCTCGTCACACTGCAGGAATGCTGAAAGGACACACATCTGCTTTTTCCCTTTCCACAACCCAGGGACAAGCCATAACTGACATATTTGGTACTCAGCTTCTGTCCCTCTAAATCCTTTGACTGATAACTCTGCTCTTCTAGATAATGCTCAGTATCTGAAAGAGCATTTTGAGATGAATTTGCATGCAAGCCATGCAAGAGGCTTTGACAAACAGACGATCGTTCGCATCTGCAACAGCCAAAGTTGCTTTGTTTCACAAGAGATGGAGGCTTAATAAAAAGCTCACTCTGCTCCAGAGAAAGAAAAGCCAACCAAAGAACTACAAGATATCAGGGAAGAGTCAGGTATATAATCAGAATTACATATAGAATGCAGGATAGCAAACAGTTAAGAGTTCTGAGGAATTATTTTGAAAAAGTCTATACAGCTCAGTAAACATATACAGTATTCTCACAGCCTTTGCTCCTAGGCCTTCATTATCATTGCCAAGAGGAAGAGGGGTTTAAAAAAAAAAAAAACCAACCAGATGCCTGTATGCCTACTGCACATCCAAGAGTTGAAGTTATGGCAGCTAGGAGATTATGCAGCTAATGATGCCCACAACTAGCTATGCTGTTCCATAACACTCCTGTGGCTTTGTCAGGCCCTTGGCAGATGTACACAGTGGTGGTGACGACTTGCAGAGCAGTCTATCAGCAGCAATTTCCCTCAGGAGGTGTATGATGAGTGGTGGGAGTCTGGCAACGTTCTGACTCCTGAATTTAGCTCCAGCTCAGAAGGGAGCACATGGCAAAGCAGCGAACAGCCCGGCTCAGGTTCTCTGGGTCAACAAGCTGACCAAGCACAGACTCCAAGACACAGCCTACGAAGCAATCCAGAGTTGCATGAGGCAGGGTCTGCTTTCACAAAGGCCATGTTGATTCTTCCCATACAGACCATATTCCCTCAGGGGTCCAGCAGTCCTGTTCTTTACCTTAGATTCTATTAATTTGTCTTATACAGGCTCCAGACTTACATGCCTGTTCCTTCTTTGGCCAAAAGTACGGTCTCCAGTTCAGGAGAAGATTGAGTACAGTGGTGACAGATCAAGGTCTAAAAGGTCCAAATAGGGCAGTTTCAACTCCTTATCTAAAAGCTGAGCAAACAATACATCAGGAAAACATTGAGAGAAGCAATTGCTTGGTATACTAATAATTCTTCTCTTTAATAGTGCATAAGGAAGCAAAAGTTCATGTAATGTTCTCTTAATATATAATTTCTTCAAGAACTCCCGACCTGCAATGGTCAGGATTTGAATTTGAACACGTTTCCAGTATACATAAAAGTCTCCTGAGGTCATGTTCCTGAGGCTACTGATACATACAGAAAACAAAAAGGTATTATAAAAGAAATAATAACAATTAAAGAAATTGTTGCTCCTTAGCATAGTGGCCATTTAATCAGCAGAAAGAGAGTGTGAGGTGAAGGGCTGCTAAGAGCCACTGTGCCTCAATGGCAAGATTAAAAAGGCAAAAGAACACCCATTATTTAAAGCTAAAGAAATGAGGTGTACCAGTTGTTCAAAACTAGAAGAAATCTCAACTGTGATGTATTATCATGCATTAGATGATGATACAGCTGCTTGCACTCTATGGAAGACATAGGTCTGCAAAATTCTTCTGTTCCAGGAGAAATGGAAAATTATGTGTCATTACTCTAGAAGCAGGAACTAAAGCAATTTCTGCAAAATAGGATGAAGAGCAGCAGTGAAAATGAGTACAACATGTACTCTCAGAGGAAAGCCCCAGCAAAAAGTGCTAATTGAAGAAGGCGGGTAATTTTACCTCAGAAAATGGTACTTGTCTCTAGATCTTACTTTCACATTTTAAAGGGAAAATCAACAAGTTTGAGGTGACTGAGAAAGAGGATTAGTTGAGAAATACAAAAGACACTGGTAACATTTTTAAGTGATCTAAGAAGTGTATAAGCACATGCACAGAGGTGACAAGTTTACTGGTAATTCATGTTTGCTCTTACTTAGGCTAGTCAAAAATTAAGATGGCTTGAAGATCTTCATTTAAGAATAGCAGTGCTGGGTCAGATAAACCTGCAGTTAAACCAGGTTTTTGCCTAGGACACAGACAAATAAAAGTCACCTACAGAAGAGGAGGAGAAATACCTCCAGGACACTCTCCCAGCTTCCCACAATTTTCAGTTCAGGGATTTCCTCAGCCAGAAATGTTGCCTTGCTTTTAGTAGCCTTCAACACATTCTTTTTCATTCATCTTTTTAAAATGCTTCCTGGACACATAAGAAGCCTTTACCTTCTACTATCCTGTTGCCAGGAGTCCCACAGTTTAACTGCACACTGTGGGAAGAACTGTGTTCTTGCATTAGTTCTGAACAAACCTCTCACAAATTTCTTTGGCTGCTCCCTGGTTCTTTTACTGGAAAATCAAATGGAGAACTGCTCCTTCATGCATGAGACCCTGTTTTGTTTCATTACACAAACCAATAATATTAAATATAGTGCAGCAATAAACTGAACTTCTCATTCATCTCTTACTCACGCTATTAGCCCCAGGGTTTTAATTAGCTGTAATTCAGGAGTATTGCTTAATGGATGAGGACGAGATACAGACTGACAAAGTTCCCACGAGTGACATTCTTGTCACAAGCCAAACTCTCAGTTTTTTGGGGACCATGGTGGAAAAAGATGAAGAAAAACTTAAGAAGAAAGCTAAGAAAGATAAATGTATTAAGAAAGTCTAAGATGCAATGAATATATATAGTTCAAAGGATAAATTAATGTAAGAGAACATATACAAAATAACAATGGGAACAGAGAGGACAGGTGCACATATGCAAAGATTGACATAGCACAAGAACTGGATTAGCTGCAGAAAACTGGAAATCTACTAATTAAAAGCAATTAAATTATGTGCCTTATTGTACATGCTGTATCACAGGCCTCACTGTCACACAGACTCCAGCAGGTTGGTGGGATTTGGAAAAGGATTAGATGGATGCCTAAGCAGGACTTGTGCAGTTACTCAGCAAAGTCTGGAGGACCACATTATTTTCTGCTTTATGGCACCATTGAAGCTCATTGTTTTCAGACTTTAAAAGAGGAAGGGGGAAAAACCACGGGACAAATTACTTGCTCAGGGGCACGGCTGGGATCCAAACACCTGACTCACCAGAATCAGCTGCACTATTTAAAGCCAGAAAAGTGACACAGGAATCTCAGCCATGCGCTGATGGAGAGAGCTGGGCGCCCTCCCGAACGCATGGATGCCTCGTGGCGCTCTCGTTCAAGGGAGACACCCCGCTTCCCTTGCCCCGCATCCCCGGCAAGCTCCGGCCGGACCAAACTCCGTGTCCCACAGGGAGGCTCTCCGCCCTTCCAAGCCGCGGAGCCGGGCATTCCCCGCGGCGCTGCGGGGCCGCTCCGCGCCCCGAGCCCCGATCGGGACCGGCACAGCCGCGACCGCGCGGGACAGCACGGCGGAGCCGCGGGGGCCGCTCTGCCCGGCGGGTTCGCTCTGCCCGGCGGGTCCGCTCTGCCCCAACGGGAGCTGCTCTGCCCCAACGGGAGCTGCTCTGCCCCGGCGGGGGCTGCCCTGCCCCAGCTGCCCGGCGGCGGCTGCGGAACCCGCGGCCCGAATCCCGCCCCCGGGCGCCCTCCTGCCCCCGAATCCCGCCTCCCGGGGCACTCACCCTCCGGCGAGCAGGTGGAGCAGCGTGCTGTGCTGCGACATGGCCCCGCCGCTGCCGCCCGGCCCCGGCCCGGGCCGGCTCCGCCGCAGGAGGAGGCGCCCCGGCGGAGGCGGCGGCGGGAGGGGCGGGAGGGGCGCGGCGAGGGGAGCGAGGGCTGCTCGGTGCAGAGGTACTGGTGATCATTCACACAGCTCCTCTGGCCCTGCCACTCAAGGCTCTTCCATTAAAAACAAACGAACAACCGTCCCCAAGCCTCCAAACCGACCCTCAAACTTAAACAAACTTGTCTTTGTTTTGCGCGTAGGGCAGCCAAGGCAAACTGATTTTTTTCACCACGGTAAAGTGATGGGTCCAAGAGCAGAGCCAAGTGGTTCCTGACGCTCGTCCTCGCTCATGAGACCCATGAGTTATTCCTCTCTGTAGATTCACTTCCTACATTTGTCTCTGTTGTAGCAGCAGTGTACCCAAACTGGACACTCAGTCAGTCCTGTGTCATTCAGTGCTGTGAGTGAAGTCACAGCAGTACAGAATGTGATATAAATACAGAAAGATGCTTCTTTGGATGTTTGGGTTTGTACAAAAATGGGCCAATGCTTTCTACAAAACCCTCCCAATCTTCTGAATAAATTAGACCCATGACTTTGAAGTTCGGAGGATAAGTGCGAGAAAGACAGGGAATATTCAGGTGCAAAAGATCCTCTGTTGCTTTTTCAAATGCACAGTTTCAGAGTGCATCAGAGTTCGTTGAATATCATCTTCCTTAAAAAAAGCAGAATGTACATCAACATGATGCTGTTGCCACAAAGGCACACATCAGATCAGTTCAAGTGTTTAGGAGGATAGCCTGTGGGTCAGATGAAACGAGCTGTTGGAACAGCTCTGTACTGCTGTGACTTCACTCACAGCACTGAATGACACAGGACTGACTGAGTCCAGTTTGGGTACAGTGCTGCTACAACAGAGACAAATGTAGGAAGTGAATCCACAGAAGGGAATAACTACCTTGGCCACTCAAGCAGAAGGATTGAAAAAAAATTGCAGCTTTTAATCTGGAGGAGAAGGAATTAAGGGAGACACGGCAACTGAGTCCAATTCAGTACAAGGATGCTTTGAAAAGGAAATGAGTACCTTATGTGTGGTGGAAAAGAACAGAACTATCAGCTCATCCATAGTGCCTGGGCAATGAGGGGAAGACCAGTAAAAAGACTGGCTTTCTGGTCAGTGAAATTGGAAGCTGGCCAAAGATACCTAGAAGCTCCAAGCATTTTTTACTTGTCTTCACTGTGGTGGTGGCGGCTAGGTGAATATCTTAAATACCACCAGTTGCAAGTGGGGAAAAAGTCATTCTAGATTTCTAAGCACTTAAGCAAAGTCAAGGTTTTCAGACTGATTAGGGCTGATGAACTTCATGCTGTGATGAGAACTGGATAACTGGAGAATGGCCCACTGGCCATTATCTTTGAGTTATCTAGGCAGTGGAGAGGTTCAGAAAACTGGAAAAGGCCAAATATATTGGCCATCAAAAAAAAAAAAAAAAAGAAAATCTGATTAATTACAGGCCAGCCAGCATCATTTTACTGCCTTCCCCTGTGACACTGGAACAAATAAATATTATGTAGACAACTCACATTTTCCATTTGCAAATAGAAGAGATCAAGTTAAACCAATCTTTCATGGCAGACTTGTCCTTGTGGTCAAGGAAGTAACAATAGATATTAAATTTTTTATTTCAGTAGGATTTTTACTCTGTGTCATCTGACAGTCATTAGGAAACATGGGAAACTGGATCTACTGAAATCACTGTTGGGAGCATCTGATGCCAATTGGAAAATTCTAAGATTAGTTTTTGGTGTTATGCTGTGTGTCTGGAAAAACATATCAAGGAGTCCTGCGGAGATCTGTTTTCAGTGTGCTATCAGTGTGGGGTTTTTTCCCAGTAATTTATACAGTAGACCAGAAAATTCTGTCTATTAAAATCTGCAGACAACATTTACCTGAGAGGGGTTGCAAAGGAGTTGGTAGAAAAAAATCATATACAAATGTTCTTGATCAATGGGAGAAATAGCCTGAAAGTGTAGAACACCGCTTAATAAAAGCATGTCCTAGGTTTTGCACTTGGAAAGAAATAATGAATTTCATGAAGTTAGGATGGGGAATAGTTAGACAGAGACCTCCATTTGTCACTGGTTTCCATCAGGCCCAGGACCTTCAGCAGAGTATTGGTATTGAGAACAGCTGAAGGATGCAGAGCCTGGAATAGCCTTTTCAGGAACTGTACTATTTGCCTTTCTCATCTCTCCAAGAGTTTTTGGGGCCCCCTGATATTTCAGTTCTTGCTGCCAAATTATTTTCACTTCACTTGCAGGGGTGCATTGACTGTGCTTCTTTTCCTGTTGACTTTTAGATCAGACCCTTTGCTTTCTGCCTGCAAGCAGAAACAGTTGTGGCTTCAGCAGGATACTTATCCATCAACAGCCATAGCTGTGGTTGTCCTGGATGCTCCGCCACCACCACCACTTCCTGTCCTTCCAGTTGCATCAAAGCCTTTTGGGACTCTAAGGGATTAAGGGCCATCCAGCCTTTCAGAAGGAAGGCTGTGGGGGCTATTTTTTACAGAGCAGTGTTTCCCTGTCCCTGTCCTGAGCCAGAAGGCCAAGCTGGTATCACAGACTGGTGTCATGGGCATACCCCAAAACCTTGTTGCAAATATTTACAAATCAAAACTACTTCATGTCTTCCTCCTTGCCAAGTCTGTGATGGTTTTTGGATTTCTGTCAGTGCCTTATCTCAGTGCCTACACTCTCCTTCTCCATGTCTTTGTGCTGTCTATTGGTTTTCCTTAGGAGCAGCGTTGCCCCTCTCTTCTTCTTGAAAGCTTTTTGGGATTCTGCCCCATAGCATTCTTCATGCCTTTCTCTTCAAGTGCTCTTGCTAATCCCTGATCACACTGAGCATACACAGGATTTGGTATTTGGTAATAGCAGGTGAGTCTTATTTTAACCTTCCAGGATGCCAGAAGTGTGCTTTCAAAATGAGTCTTACAGTAATCCCTCTTTGCTGGGCTGGGGTTTGTCCTGCAGGACAGCCTGGGTGTGCAAATGAAATTCCTTTTTGGTGCTGCTAAGCTGCACAGAGGGCACATCAACCACTAATTGGTGTGCTTCCACAGGGCCAGGGGAGAGATGGTCCAGAGTAAAGCTCCCCAAGCATGTCTGGTGTGGATGTTGTATTTCCAGCCCCAGTTCTTATAACTTTAAGAAGTCTGCTCCTGTTGAGCCACACATACTACTTGCTAGCACAGAACTGGCTGTAGATGCCATATGAATTTCAAAGCTGTAAGGAGAGCAGGCAGGAAGACTAACTGTCAAAGAATTGTGTCTAAAACCGCACCAGATGTCACATTTTGGACAGATGAAGTGACCCTGACAAATCTGGAGAGGACCCTGCAGAGCAGCATATTCCTTTGAGCAGAAGAAGATGGGATTTGAGTCTGAAAACAATCTATTTCTAGCAACTTAATGTCATGGGAGCCAGCACACATTGTGCAACCCCCTCTTGGTGCTTTTCCCATTCTTTTAGAGGCTACACACAAATGACCTCTGATTTTCCAGGTGGCTTGTCCTTTGGAACCATGAATGTAGGAGGATCAAGGCTGGGAAGGAGTTGGCATTTCTATGGCTTATCTGAAGGTATCACATACTTTTCAGCTAAATGTGTGCACTCTCAACCTGTGGCTGCCAGCTGCAACATTTTAGCGATCCCAGAACAAACAGTAAAATATCTGTCCATCAGCTGGACAAATGGACATATACTGATACAGTATATGCTCATCTATGCATATGTACTATATACATCTCGTTGAATATATATATGAACATATATATTTATGTATATTCACAAATAAAATGAGATTTGCATGGGGCATACACGTATGTATCTCTTGTATGTACATAAACATATATACATACATGCTGTGAAAAATGCCAATCACTTGTTTTTAAAATTTTAAAAGTTTAATAGTAATAAACTGGCTATAAAAATAGCAATATAATTAGAGTAATAAAAATTTTGGACAATTTGGATTAGGACAATATGAGACAACAGAAACAAAGAGTTACAGATGTCCGGTACCTTCTTCTATGCAGCATAAGCCTGAAAAAGGACACCCGTTAACAGAGGATTAATACTTCAAAACAGCAGCCTGTTGCATATTCATACATCTCATACATGATGCATAAATTCCATCCAAACACAGGATTCTGTCTGGTCATCCTCAACTTCTTCCTCTTAATCCTAACAGCGTCTTCAAATCTGAGCGAGGCAGGAAGAAGTTAGTTTTTTCTGATAAGATAGCAATAAATTCGTTTTCTCTGAAAGATTTAGGTGTCCTGTGGCTGCTATCTCACTGCGAGTCCTTTCTTTAAAAAAAGTATCTTACATAGCATAGTTTCTATTTTAACAGTTTGTTATAGCCCAAAACTATATTTAACATGCTACTTAAGAAAATTAATACAGCATAACTTTCTAACATAACACATGTAATATTAATTTCAATATTTGCAAAAAGCCAATCATAAAATACGCATTTTCCACACATACCATACACATTGACTATATATATATATATATTTATGCAGACATAGATGCATATATATATATGTTTATGTATATTTGCATTTTTCACACATACCATACATATTGACTACATATATATGCATTTATATACGTATTTATGTATATTTGCAAATACAATGCGATGTATATAAAACACACCATATACATGTACACACCGTTTCACGGCCGACAGACGGGCACACCCCTCGGCAGCCGGCTCCGGAGCTGCGGGAGCGGTGCGCGGCGGGGGCACCCACCGGGCGGGCGGTACCCGGGTGACCCTGGCGCTCAGGCCCTTTAAGGCGCTCTGGCGCCTGTCCCTTTAAGGCTGGCCCCGCCCCGCCGCGCCAGCCCAGCGCGCCCCGGCGGCCCCAGGTACGGAGCGGCGGGGGAGCCCCGCGGCCCCTCCGGGCGGCGCCGGGCGGAGCGCGCCGGGGGACGAGGGACGGGCACGGCCGGGGGCGCGGGGTCGGAGCTCGGGCCGGGGGCCGCGGCCTTGCTGTCCCGGCGGGCGGGCGGGCGGGCGAGTGTCCGTGCTCTGCCGGGCCGGGCTGGGCCCGCGGGGGAGGCGGCGCTGGCGGGTGGCAGCCGGGTCGGGGTCAGGCGGTCGCTCCGCCCGGCGCTCACCCGCTCTCTGTGCCGCCCCGGTGCCAGGTGCAGGCGCGGCGGGTTCGGCGCCGAGCCTCTCTCCCTCCGTGCCCGGCGCCATGGCCATGAGGGAGCTGGTGGAGCCGGAGTGCGGGGGCTCCAACCCCCTGATGAAGCTGGCGGGACACTTCACCCAGGACAAGGCCCTGCGGCAGGAAGGACTGCAGGGCCCGCTGGCCTGGCCCCCCGGGACGCCCGAAGCCGCGGCCGTGAGTATCGCGCTGCTCGCCGGGCTGGCTCTGGGGGCTCTCGGTGCAGCCGGTGTCGTGTGGTGGTTTCTTGGGGAAAAGGCCCAGGGGTCACCCGAAGCAGGGCTGTAGGGTGAGGACACGTTTGTGGGCACTCAGGGGATGTTGGCGGCTGTGGTGAGCTGTGTACCTTGCTGTCACAGGCCCTAAGCCAGACAGTAGTGGGAGGGGGTTGGACAGGATCCCTCAATGTGTTGCTGCTCCCTTGGCTGGCAGCTAGTGCAAGAAAAATGTTGACAGGCTAAGCTCAAGGAAGAGGAAGATACAATCTAATTGGGTCACACTGTCTATGTAGAGAGGGGCAGGGGATCAATGTTGACACAATTGCCCACTATTCCCTGCAGGTATCCAAACCATTGGGAGTAGCCACTGAAGATGAGGTAAGAACAGATTTATTGGTCTCCTTGTAGCTTTTGATTAATCTTCTTTAAGCTTTTCTCGTCCTCACTGTTTGTTATTTTACCCCTTACCTGATGCTAATATTTTTTTCTGACAAGCCCTTTTCTCACACTCCCTGGCTCTGCCTGTTCATCTTCTGTGCAATGTTTGCAATCCATCTCTGTCTTTGGCAGCTGGTTGGAGAGTTTCTGCAAGCTCAGAATGCCCCTTTGCTGTCCCGTGCACCCCAGACCTTTAAGATGGATGACCTCTTGGCTGAGATGCAAGAGATTGAACAGTCAAGCTTCCGACAGGCCCCTCAGCGAGGTGAGGGGAGCTGAAGTAGGTGGAGAGCTGGAAAAGATCTTGATGTTTATGGCTAGGCTCCTAGAAGGGTAGTTCCTATCTATTGATCTTTTCTGAGATTGTATCTGGAGTATTGTTTCTGGATTTGGGCTTCCCAGTTCACTGATCTGCTGGAACAAGTTCATTGGGGATCGATAAAGTACTCAAGGGACAGGAATGCATGTTGTAAGAGGAAAGGCTGAGGGACCTGGACATTTTAACCTGGGGAAGAGGAGTCTGGGGGGCAGGGGGTAGAGTGTTTTGTTGCTATCTTCAGCAGCCATGGTCAGGATCTTCACAGCAATAGTGAGGAGAAGGACAAGGGGTAATGGACACAATTTGTGGAAAGGGGAACTGACTAGGTGTGTGGAAACATTTCTTCCCTTGGAGGAGGCAGTTCAGTACTGGAACAGGTATCTAGGGAGGCTGGGGAATTGGCAGCCATGGACAAATTCAGAAGTTACCTCATAAATGCCTTGAACGACCTCATCTCTAACTTTTATGTTAATCTGCTGTGAGAACTCTAACAACCTCCAGAGACTCCTTCCAAGTGAAATATTTCTGTGATTTTATTCTAACAAAGAGAAAGATCAGAGGTGATTAGGGCTAGCCTAGAACACATAAATGATGCCTTTGAGTGCTCCAGTCCTTACTTCTGGTTTTTTTTCCTCTCATGTAGCTCCAGGTGTGGCAGCCTTGGCGCTGTCTGAAAACTGGACCCAGGAATTCTTGGCTGCAGCAGATAATGCTGGTGATGCCTCTTCAGATTACAATGAGGCTGACTGGTCACAGGAGTTCATTGCTGAAGTGACAGGTGAGGTGTCCTTTTTTGGAGTTACTGTCAAGGTGATGTCCAGTCACATGCCTGTGGGAAGTGAAGAGCTCCTGAATGTGAAAGTGGAGTATTGCTTTGGGCCCAGCAGGCAGTGTTTCCTGTAGCAGCCCTAATGGGATGGGGGATAGGAAAGCTGCTTTGTGAATGGTGTTATGGTTAAGTCAAATTATGAACAATGAGGTGTGGAAGCTTTTATTTAGATGCAAGGGTCTTTTCCTGTTAGCTTAGGTTACTTAGGGAATTTTGGAGAAGCGTGCTGTTCAAACTGCTTTTTTAAAAGTGATGATTTAACTGATGCAAGTTGGAAATGGCCTTGTACTGCTTCTTGCTTATGTGTCTTCTAATTCCCTCTTTTAAGGCTAAATTTGCCTTAAAAGGCAAATTTACAAAGGTAAATTCTCTTTAGTGTGCTTTGGTCAAATATTTTGTGTCAGTTGTATGAAGGTGGAGAGATGTTACAGTCTGGAAATGTGCAAAGTGAGTGTTTCTGGACCAAAGGTTAAGCTTTATTTGAAAAGCCATCCTGTGTTGAGTATAGATCTGGCTCTGGAATAGAATCCTGTTACCACACGTGCCCTAATCTGGAAATTATGGAAAAGAAACAAGTATTTTCCAGGAGTGGCCACTGTAGAAAGCTGAGTAGGTCCACTCTTTGACCTTCACTCTTTACATTTCTGAAAATATAAATTAGAGTTACAAAGGTCTTTGAGAAAGTTCTGATGAAAACCTAGTGCTTGTAGGCTGTGCTTTTGACAGAGACTTGTAATGTATTGCTAATTTTCTTGACCTACATAGTATCCCACAGGGAGCAGATTAATAAGTTGTGATATTAAAGTAGAAAATTACACATTTATCATCACCATAGTGGCATCTGTATTAATTCACTGCCTGAACCAAAGGCTTGATTTTTAAATCAGCGTAAACAAAGCTAGAGGAAGCAAGCATAAACGTAGGTGTGCTGGTCTGCCTGTCTTAATTTTTCTCCCTGTTTTTCCTTTGCAGATCCACTGTCTGTGTCTCCTGCCAAGTGGGCAGAAGAATACCTAGAGCAGTCAGAGGAGAAGCTGTGGCTTGGGGAGTCAGAAGATCAGTCTTTGGCAGATAAATGGTGAGTCTGACTTCTCAAGGCGAGCTGTTGCTGCTAGGCACTTGGGTGGGTGAAGCTTGGAAAGGTGATAGATATCTGCTGTGGCCTGAATGCCTTTGAGTCATTTAACTTAGACTGGTGTTCTGAGGCCTTTGGTGTCACAAAAAGGCAGAAACAATGTTTGCAAACTGAAGTTTTTAAGAGTGTAGCTTTTCTGTTCTCTAGTTCCAGGAAGACACATTGATCATGTAGGCTAAATTATCTCATGCCTGATGCAAAGCTCCTTAAAGTAACTTCAGGAGTGAGTTCAGGAACTTTTTTCCTGCAACAGATGCTTTTTACTAGACTGTACTAGTTGTAAACTTTCATCATGTAATTCTTCCTATCTGACAAACCACTTCCAGCCTATCCCTGACATATTTATGGGTTCAGCCTTCTGCATATTATTTTAATGTGGTTTTTTGTGGTAGGTTAAAGATGGATCATCCCTTTGTAGGTACCTGTTGGGTGCAATCAAGTTTTTCAGTTAAAGAAGCAAAACACACAAGAGCAATTTGGGCTTCTAAGATCTTTCCTTACAGAAATTTTGTATATTTGGACTCTCATTGCACCTGACTCTTGGCTTCTCTGATAACTTTCTGCAAATAATGGACATTCCTGAGTTACTGTCACCAGTTCCAAAACCTTCCCCAAGACTGAAGGTAGTGATACCACCTCAAAGTGGTCCTATCCTGCTGTAAGCCTGACAAGACATATTGAGTTGTGTCATTGCTGTAAGCCCTCGATCCTCTGCAGAGCTGATGCTTTTCCAAGGCACTGTTTTCCTCTTCAGTGGGCATGACCTACTTTCTTTGTTCCTGGATATATGACCTTGATTCTGGTAGTGCTAAAACTTGCAATGTCTGATGGCATGTGAGCTTGGCAAGGAATCCAGACTGCTCTGCAGAACTGTGCTGACTCTGTAATTGTTTAATTCTGCTGTTGTTTGTGTTAGTCGCTGCACAGCTAACATAGTAGTATTTTGAACGTTTATGGATGGATAATGGTAGTGAATCACTTAGGAGAAGCCCAGAATCTTTGAGGAGGGGTTGTATCCCTCAATACTGTTGTCTGCCTCATTGTGTAGACTCTTGTTAGTGAAAGTGTTTGCTATTGCCTGGTATCAGACTATCTCTTTCCCTTTTACTGCCTTGGAACACAGGTATGAGGAATACCAACCTGAGGATGATCTTAAGAAAACTGTTACTGATTTCCTCTCCAAAGTGGATGATCCGAAACTCAAGAATACTGAGGTGAGAAATCTGACTGGGGCTGAGATTAATTATTACTGTGAATTAGTAATTAGGTAATTAGTAGTAATTATATTACTGTGAATAAAGGGTGTGGGGAATTGAGATGGCTGAAGATAGTGAAGGAGTAAAGCCTCCTGTTGTCCCATGTTTCCATTTCTTCCCTGATTCCTGGGAGTTGAGCTCTACAATCCACTTTAGATGTTATCCATCTCCACTCTTGTGAAGTCTGGTCCTTCCCACCTTTCTGGGCCTTTTGTGCTCGCTCTGCAGAGAGAAGCCCTCTTAGTGAAGGAGGGGGGCATGGGCTGAGGGCTTGTGGGCACAGCATCTGCCCAGCTCCACCCTTGTTTCATTTCTCTGCCGCAGTTCCTAAAGTTTGTCCGCCAGATCGGAGATGGGAGGGTATCGATCGAAGCTAATCAGGTGACCCACAGAGACCAAGATCAGGCAGAGCAATGGGCAGCTGAGTTTATGCAGCAGCAGGTAGGAGCCCCAGGCCTGTATGCTCTGAAGGAAGAAAGCATTTTGCCACAGTGCACAGTCTGGGAGCAAAGGAAAATGGCAAGTCCAGCTCTCAGCAGTGCTGAGGGAGACAAGGGAGGGGCTGTTGGGCTCTTAGCAGAGTCTAGCCAGAAGATGGGAATGTATCTGGACAGTTTGAGTTTTCTCATCTCCCACAGCATCTGTGAGGAAGAGGAGATTCAGATGAATTCGTTTCCACTTCATAGGCCATCAGTACTTACTGATGGGGAGGAAGGGTCACTACAGACCCTCCTGCTGTTTTGGGATGTGCCCTGAGGTTGCCAAATTCTAAAAAGAAAGGTGTGTTTCTGTTTCCAAACTCCCAGGGGGCATCCGATGCCTGGGTGGATCAATTTGCGCGATCTGGGAGCATGTCAACTCTTGATACGGAATTTGAGCAGGCAAAGGCTGCTGTGGAGGTAAAGCTGGCTGAGAAGGAGGGCTGGGGTGCCAACTGAGAGCCCATGGTAGGGTTACCTCTCTCCTTTGCATGCTCTGAGGAGGGCTGGAAACATCCAGGAGGGAGTTCTCTGGCATGTCTATAGACGTGAGTTTATGGCTGAGGTACTCCAGTCACACTTTTTTCTCCCTTCAGTCAGATGTGGAGTTCTGGGACAAACTCCAGGCAGAATGTGAGGAGATGGCCAAGAGAGATGCAGAGGCTCACCCTTGGCTTTCTGAATATGAAGACCTCAACTCCTCATCATACGACAAGGTAGGGGAGAACAGGGTCTCTCAGCCCTAGCACTGTGGTGGGCTGCCCTGGGGAGACTGGCAGTGCATCTGCCTCGCTCTGAGCTCCACAGACTCCAAATGCTGCTGGGATTTGTTCTCACGCTGATGCTTTGCTGTCACTTACTTACAACCTTGTCCAAGATCATCTACGGGTTAAGTACTGTTTTCACTTGGGCTTGTCTGCAAATGCTGTCTGGTTCTTGTCCAGCACCAAATACCAGTGAATACAGGGATTCTTTGCAATGAGTTCAAGTGTTGTGTCCCCTGGCCCCATCCCTGCCCCCCATTTGGCCCCATTCCCCTCCAAGGTAATAAGATACATACTAAATGTATGTATCTTATAAATAAATTTAGTATGTATCTTATAAATACATACTAAATACTTAACTTTAGTATGTATCTTATAAATACATACTAAATACTTTTGTTTCTCTGTCAACTTACTCCTGGTTTGGTTTGGGGGATTTTTGCAGCACAGAACAGGAAGGAGGAACCACCCTTGTTCTCTGATCTGCTACAAATTAGCAATGAGGATGAGGTGCTGGCTGGTCTGCGTCTAGAGTGTTCCTGATGCAGCAAGCCTAGACTGTGCTGTGCTGTAGAGAGTGCTCTTCTCCCTAAGCCTGTCTCCTAGCTTTAGAACCCTGTCTGTCCTGCCAGGGTTACCAGTTTGAGGAAGACAATCCCATGAGGGATCACCCGGATGCATTTGAAGAGGGTCGGAAGCGCTTGGAGCAAGGTGACCTCCCCAATGCTGTGCTGCTCTTTGAGGCTGCAGTGCAACAGAAGCCAGATCATATGGAGGTGAGTGGCACAGAGATAACAGGCTGAGCTGTCAGGACAGCTGTCCCTGCAGTGTTAGGACTTGTGCAGGGTGTATGAAAACACCTCATTTTTCTGAGGCCCTGGGCTTGTAGCTGATCTGTGTGAATCCTCAGGGAGCTTCTGAGGGAGGAGGTTTTCAACTTAAGGTTAGTTACAGGAAGCACAAAGTCATCTGGCCCAGAGCTGTGTAAAATCTTTGGAGCACATGAGACTGTGCATGGAGCCAAGGCAAGGAGTTCTCATCTCTCAAGTTGCTTCTGTGAAAGTCTTTATTGGCATTGTAAGTTTGGAGGAGCTTATGGTGGATCAATGCTTTCTGTATCTGTATTAAAATCTAATTCTGAGAAGCTCATTAGACTCTTAAGTCTTTCATCTAGGTGCTAGGAAAAGATGTGACCCAAAAAGATTGGGTGTTTTCAACAGTCTTAATTCAAGTTGTGGGCCAAAGAAGGATTTTTACTCTGAAGACAGAGTTCCAGCTCCTTGTTAAGTGAATACTTTTTTCCATAAATCACTTCAGCTTCTGCAGGATGAATTGAGAAATGGAATAGCCTGTGTGCCTTTTTCCAGCGGTAGAGAACATGGATATTCTCAGGAAGAATGCAAATACACTCATGTGGTGCCTTTCTGGAGTGCCTGCCTCAAGGATCCAGGGCCGTTAAATTTTCAGCATGTCTTGTTCAAGCCCTGCTAATTATATATGACTGGACATATGTAATTTGATTACCCTGAGACTTAAATATGAGTGACATTTTGGAACAGAGGTTCTTGGCTTCTAAGAATGGCCATGTAACTTTCTAAGGTACTGGTAATATGTGAAAAGTAAGCAGAAGGTTTGAAGATTTTGTTTTAGCTTTAAAGTGGTCAAAAGATGTTAATACCCTTCTAGAACTGTTGCTTTTTTCTCATAGACAGTGTGGGCTGCAGGCTGAGCATGATGGAGAGGTAATTGAAACCTTAGGGGAAGAAATCTTGGCCATTTCTGACTAGCTGCATTGGAAACATTCTGAATTCTTCAGGGAAGGAATCTCGGGCCAATTCTGGCTAGCTGTATTAAAAACATTCTGAATTCTTCCACTGTGACTGCAGAATGTACAGGAGAAGCCAAGACTTCACAAATGGTACAGTGATCAAATAGACATGAACAATTGCTCTGAAGGAGATGCCACGTTTGCTTTGGTCCAAGTCACAACTTTACCTTGAATCTCATCAGCTCTTCTGCTGGCAGAACACTGCAGTTATTGCTGGTCAGCTCTGCTTGAATTGTAGCTAGCTATGTATGGTGAGGCACGAGAGATTCGGGGGTGTAGATTGCCTTCTGCAGGGCTTCTGTGTCTTTGCTAATGAAGCAATTTCCTTCCTTGAGGCAGTGGATACCTCATTTTGTGACTTACATTCAAAAAGCAGGTACATCATGCTGACAGTCCCCAGCTGTCTAGCCTGTTTTGGACCAGGGGTGTGGCTATCAACATAAAGTGAACAGATACTTTGGATTTAGTGCCTAGTTAAATATTCCTTATATCAGCTGCTTGGAGGTGGAAGTCATTTTCATGTACTGGTGTCATGATGTTTGGAAATTCAGTAAAATTAACAGTGCTTCTACTTTCAGGTCTGAAAGTCAACTCTCCAAGGTTACTACTTGCTAGTGGACCACTGCACAAGTACATACAGCTGCCTGCCTCGGGGGTCTCCTTATTATTAGCACTGCTGCTATGCCATTTTGTTCTTGGGAAATAGGAGATCTGCATTTTCCTCCTTCCTCTGCAGTTTGACCACAGTTAGAAGTTAAAAGTGGAGATTCTGTGATCTAAAAGTGTAAAACTACCAACAGTTGCTTTATGATAGATTTCCAGGTAGACATTCACTTCTGTTCACTATAACAATGCCAATTTTACTGTCTTTGAGGACTTATGTGCCATGACATCTGTCTATCTTTTGAGAGGAACTTACACCTGTGGCTAATGTGTATACTTTGGTCTATTTGATCTCACTCTAAAACTGTGCAGGATAATATACTGGATTTAATCTGTGTGTTAGTGGCTTATTGACTGATTTTTTTCCTTTGGAAGTCTAACTTTGTACATCTATGTCTTCCCCAGGCCTGGCAATATCTGGGAACCACCCAAGCAGAGAATGAACAGGAGCTTTTGGCGATCAGCGCTCTCAGACAGTGAGTGTTGCTGCAGAGCTGCTGAGTGTGGCTTCTTGTTGGGTGTGTAGTGCCACGAGGACCACATGGCTGTCACGGGATGCTGTGTCTTGATTGTTTCACCTCCTGTGTCTGGCTGTCTCCTACACTGATTTAGTGCTGCATTCACTTCTCTTTCTTTGCCCTGCAGGTGCCTGGAGCTGCAGCCTGGGAACCTGACAGCACTTATGGCTTTAGCAGTGAGCTTCACCAATGAGTCCCTGCAGAAGCAGGCGTGTGAGACCCTGCGGGACTGGCTGCGCCATAAACCGGACTATGCCCACCTGCTGAACAAGGAACCCGAGGAGAGTGTCTCGGGGACAAACCTGGGGCCTTCCAAGCGTGTCCTGAGTTCTCTGCTCTCTGAGTGAGTTATTGCTACTGATTGGGCTCAGACTGGTCCAGGCAGGAGCAGAGCGAGCAGCCTGAGGCTGACTCTCTCCACAGCACACCAATATCCTGTTCTGTGCTTTTCCAGCTCGCTGTTCATGGAGGTGAAGGAGCTGTTCTTAGCAGCTGTGCGCAGCAACCCCTCCACTGTGGATCCTGATGTCCAGTGTGGCCTGGGTGTCCTTTTCAACCTCAGTGGCGAGTACGAGAAGGCTGTGGATTGCTTCAGTGCTGCCCTCAGTGTGCGCCCCAATGTAAGAAAGGGGCAGACTGGGGGTGCTGGAGGCACTTGGAGGTTTATGGGTGAAGGTTTGGGTGGAGGTGCCGAGGGGCAGACTAGGGGTGCTGGAGGCACTTGGAGGTTTATGGGTGAAGGTTTGGGTGGAGGTGCTGCGTGTACGAGAGGTGCATATTTGGAGTGGAGGAATATGACAGACATATGGGGAAGGAGTGGTTGGTTGTCTTGGAGCTTTAGGAGATCCAGTTCATCTCAGCCCTTTCTCTGTGCCCATTGCTCCAGGACCACCTTTTGTGGAACAAGCTGGGTGCCACCCTGGCCAATGGGAATCGGAGCGAGGAAGCAGTGGCCGCGTATCGTCGGGCCCTGGAGCTCCAGCCGGGATATATCCGCTCTCGCTACAACCTGGGCATCAGCTGCATCAACTTAGGGGCCCACCGGTGAGCACAGGATGGGCACCTCTGCTGTGACCTGTGTGTCTGGGGGACACAGACTGCCCTAGGTTGTGAGGGCAGGGTCACACTGCCTGCAGCCTTCTCTTGGTACAGGGGGATAGGTTTCTCCTTGAGCCAGGTCTCATGAGCTCTCAGAGAACCAGTCACGCCTGAGATAGCTCTGCTACCCACAATGGCATAAAATTAGCAGGATGGCTTCTGAGGTAGTGTTGGAAACAGAAAAATTTTTAATGAAAGGCAAAATAACAAAGCTTTTTCAGAGAAAAACCTGAGCCAGGGGCAATAGGTTCTTGCTCTTGCTAAAACACTCCACAAAAACAATTATTTCCTTTGTTCTTTTTCTAGTGAATTACCTAGGCAGGACCTTTTGGCCGCTGTCCAGTTGGCAGCCCCAGGTCTGAGGTGAAGTCCCAAAGATCCTATGAGATGTCCTTTTACCAAATTGAGGAGAGAAACTTCTGGGCTTTTTTCCTTTCAAGCAGACAAAGAATAATTTGGTCACTCTGTCAATAGGGGGCACATTCCTACAATAGGAGAGCAGAGCAAGTGTTTGGACTCTGCCCAGAGATCCAAGTGTCATGCAGTTACAGGTGGAGTAGAGGCCATCTGGACTTCTGATTCTTTTAGGGGGAAAACGGGGGGGACCTCTGGTTCTCGAGTGGGGTAGGATCTGGGAGGAGGAGGAAACTGTTTTGGAGGGGAAATGCTTCGGAAACAAATGGGGAAGGGAGTGTGAGATGGTTCATCTTTTCCACTGAGCATGTGAATGTTCTCCTGTTGGCAGTGAGGCTGTGGAGCACTTCCTGGAGGCTTTGCACATGCAGCAGAAGAGCCGAGGTCCGCGGGGGCAGCAAGGAGCCATGTCTGACAACATCTGGAGCACCCTGCGCATGGCCCTCTCCATGCTGGGGCAGAGTGACCTCTATGGGGCAGCTGATGCCCGTGACCTGCCCACACTGCTGAAAGCATTTGGCCTCCAGCAGTGACTCTGGGATGGGCTCCCCTGCGAGTGCAGCGGTTGCCGAGCCCAGCAATGACCTTTCTTAGGGAGAAAATGTTCCCAAGGGTTCACACTCATCTTTGCCCTGGTAGGGCAGATCATTGGCCACTGTTTATTTTTAAGTACCCCCCTGGTGAAGTGTGCAACTTCCCCAGCCTGTCTGTTGTGGCCTGAGCATTTCTGAGCGGTTCACATTATCACCTCCATGACGACTGACGCTGCTGCTTCACAGATGATCAAAGTGGGGAAGACAGCAGCATCCTGCCCTCTTGCCAGACTGTATTTGCAGTAGTGCCCAGCTTGGCTGTGAGAGCCGTTCTGCAGACTGCCTGCAAGGGCGTATCTCAAGTTCAGGCTGCTTTGGAGGGATGGGACTGCTGTTTCACCCCAAAGGGTGAAAAGTTATGGGGTTTGAGCATGCTTCCCCATGTATGTGCTTGCATGTGTGTATATGTGGGTTGCTAGGGAAAACTGGGGCAGTAGTGCCCTTTTCTGGCCACTGGTAACCTCATGGTACAGCCAGATGCCACTTTCTCAGTGTCTCTTCCTGAACCTTTTAAGACAAGCGTATTGTACTGATGCTGGGGACATGGGTGGAGGCCCTTACCCTGCCAGGGTAAGGGGAGATCCCAGAGTTCAGGCTTGAGAGAAGGTGATAGGAATGAAAGTCTGAAATGTAACCTCTCCCAAAATATGGTGGGGAAAGGGGTGAAGTCTTAATTTTCTCTTGCTCATCTGTCATTGTTTTCCTTTGTGCGAAAGTCTCCATCTTGTGTGTAACTGAATCTTGTTAATTATAAATATCTGTATATGATTCTATTGGGGAAAATGTTTTTTTAATTGTAAAATATTTTGTATAATAAAGGTATAAGCCCACTACTTTTCAAAAGATAGATTAGACTCTCTCTCTGTTTCTCTCTCCCCTTTTAACCCAGGTTTTGGTTTATTGATAGCTCGCATGCAGATGAAGCTTAAAGGACCTCTTTTTGCTGTAGCCCCAGGCTTCAGTTCAGTGAGCCAGCAGAAGAGCCTCTCTGTGCCAAAAACTCTTTTTTCTTGCTCAGGTTTAGAGGTCAGTGATGCACTTTTTTTTTTTTCACATTCTGGCCCTCTGCAGAGAGGGAAGTTGTGTTACATTTTATCACCAGTTTAAGGAATCTGACTGCTGCAGTAGTCAAGGCTGGGGGCTTAAATAGGAAGGACTGCTCCTTCCTGTTCCATCAGGCACCTGTTTCTTCATACCTCAACTTCACAGGCTTGTTTTTCTCTCTCTGCTGGAGCAGAAAGTGTGTGCAGAGATTAGTATTTGCTGTGTTTCTTTATTGTTTATTTTTCCCTGTATCTCCCATCTAGCCCTGTGGCACCGAGACCTACACACCCTGTTCTGAGACTGCTGTAGTGCATGCAAAACAACCTGCTGCTTTTGCTGTCTGAAAGGAAGGGGAATGCTACTTCTGTGTCCTGCTTGCCCACACTGCTGGCCAGCACTGTGTTTTGGTTTTTACTTATTTCAGTTCTCTGTCAGAGTCTTTGCTTGGTGAAAGAAAAAACAACGCCTATGTTGTGCCTCACTTGCTGTCTTGTTGTTCTCCCTTCCCCACTTCTCTCTGTTGTTGCTCTCACCGCTGGTTCCCTTTGCCTCTTTGGTACACCACATTCCTCTCTGTTCATTTTCCCATTACCATTCCTTGGCTTTTCCTTGTTCTCATCCTCAGATTTTCTTAGTGCTTCTCCTCTCCTAGGTTTCCTAGTTGCCTCAATTTCCCTTGCAATATCACTTAACCTCTTGACTTTGTGTTGGTGTCCTTCCCTATCCCACATTTCCCCCTGTCCCTGCTGGTAGTTTGGCTGTTACCATTTGTTCACTTTCCCTGGAAATGTGTTCTCACTTTCTTCCCTCTGTCCCTGCTAAATTATTTCACAGCATTGCTGCTCTGCCTTTTGCTGAGGCTCAACCTTCACCTAAGCACAGTCTCTGTTTAGTCTCCCCAGGGCTGAGTGAAGATTGGGCTGCCTCTCTCCAGGTCCTGTGTGCCTGTCCTGTTGAGAGCTGCCTTTGGAAGTGGGCTGTTGATGCAGTGAACACCAGCTGGCTCACTGGACCTGCATTCTGGTTCCATGCACCATTTTTGTATCTGTGCTCTGCAGCTCTCTCTCTGGTGTCCAAACCCAGCTTGTGCTAATGCTCTGTATGCATCATGATCCTTGTTTGCATTTCTGGCCACATCCATGTTTTCTGTTACCAAGCTCATTGTACAGCAGGAGTGGGTAGCTGGTACCAAACATTTTGGATTAATGTAAAGGCAATGAGGGATATTTGCATGTCCCTAATCCAACGCCCTGCTCACAACAGGCCTAACCCTAATGCTAGATTGGGGAGTTGAAGACCTTATAAATGATTGTGCTCTCCAATTTTTCACTTCTCCCAATGCTCAGAACAGTGTCAGGGCCTATCACCACTGAAAATTTGTAAGAGATCCCAGCATGACCTTTACCAAATTCTTGGGCTTACAGGACATGAGCTTTTCATAGAGCCATAAGTGAGTGGTCAAAGAGGGTAGTTCAGTACATGCTTTTCCACCCATATTTCTTAATATGTTTCTGCTGTATTTCTTCCTTCAGTGTTGTATTTATTTGCTGCTTAAGAACCCAAGAAGTCATAGAATCTCTTGGTGATGGCTTTACCACCCAGCTAGAAAATGAAAATGTGCTTTCAGATCCTTATACCTCTAGCCAAAGTGCTCCTCATTAGCTTCCATCCTTGTCAAGGAAGTGGTTGTGCTGTTATTGTTTATTCTGCTTCACCACTGCAGTTTCCTCTCTTGAGCTGCTGAGCCTCATTACAATTCTGAGTTTTCTTGAGTTGCAACTCCCTGAGTTCAAGTTTTGGGTCTCAGGCTCTTACCTGTTGTGCCTATGTGTACTGAGGTCTTTCTGGTCTGGAAGGTGTTCAGCCTTTCTCTAGGGGAATGGCTCTGGGGGTTGTGACCTGATGTGAGTCTTCATGGGAACAGCATCAGGCAAGCAGATAGCAGCGAGTCTCATTTTCTCTAGGAATCTACTGTTTGAAATGATGTCTGACTCAGAAGTTGCATCAGTATGTTTGTCTTAAAGCCTTTGGTAAATTTTTTCTCTGCCTGTGACTTGTTGATTTTTAAACCACAATAGTGCCTTTGGTCTTCATGATGTCTTGTGGATGCACACAAGAACTGTGTTTAAATTCCTGAAGTATTTTCTTTTGTGTTTTTAGCCTGCTGCCTCTTCCTTTCTGGTCTCCTCTTTCAGTTTCTGCAAGACAGCAAATAAAACCGTCCTACTGCAGTCCACGTGTCCCCAGGGGGAGCCCTTTTCCCAACCTCTGTTCCCAGCTCCTGTATCTTTTCTATTTTTACTGTGTTCTTGCCAGTACTTCCTTCGTGCTCTAGCCTGCCTCAGAGCCCTGACCACACACACTCTGCCGCTTTCTCTGCTGCTCTGAAGTCTTTGGCAGGCAAGAAAGGTCTGATAGCAGCACAGCAGCCCTTCCACCTGCAGCAGCCAAGTGGCACCACAGGCAGCCCTGCCAGACGGGCCTCTTGGCCAGAGCAGACTCTGGAAGCTTCTCTGAGTCGTGGTCCCTTGCTCACTTAGGAAAGCGTTCTTTTGCACCCTCAGGGGAGAAAGGAAACTTTCCTGTCACTGCTATGTTGAGTATAGCAAAGCATTGTCTAATATTTTCTGGTGTTTTTTAGATGCGTAGTTTGAGAAGTGTAAAATTTTAAAACTCTACCTGTCCACGACTCTAACAAGAGTCGTAGGTGTAGAGATACTCTGAAAAATCTGATGCCTGGTGGGTTGGGTTTTTTCTGAAGTGTGTCCGTTGCTCCGTCGCATTTCTGACGCAGAAGTGACACCTAGTGTTGAGTCGAGGGCAGGTCCGTGTCTGCCACACGTGCTGGGATGGGGACACCAAAGGGTTTAGGAGCACGGCTTGCTAATTAAACACGAAAGGAACAAAATGCTGGCTGAATTTTCTAAACGTGCAGCTGTAGATGCAAAATGTGGTGCTGGGAAGCTGAGACCTTTTGAGGGTCTGTGATGCCTTCCCCTGGCTTCTCCCCACTGCTGAGCATGGGTCTTGTTTTTTGGGGAGTCCAGCTTAGCAACTGTTCCATGGAAAACGATTTGTAGATTTATTAAAAACCCAAAACTCAACCCAGTTGGGTTCTGGAGTTTTGAACTAGCAGTTACTCACAGAAAACCTGTTGCTTTTTCCTTCATTTGGGAAGAGGAGACTTTGGAAAGGACATAATAGTTAAAAAAGACCTTCAGTTTGTTTTCTGACATCTGTGTGTCTTAAGTGGGACTTACAAGATTTTTGTCAGTCTGTGTTTGCTGTGCCTCTCTTTCCAGCATAATTTCTTTGGAGCTTACTCCCTCTGGTGTGACTGAATATGCAGCAGTCATCCAATAGGATTCTGTCACCTCTCTTTTTGCTGAAAAAGTGGTCTTCAATTTGCTCTACTGAAGAGCAGCAACTGGGAAGTGCAGCAAACAGAGGAGAGCAAAAAAGGGGAGTTTGTGTGAGATACATGCAAGGCAAAATAAGGGCCTTTTTTTTTTATTCCCCCCCGAAGGGTTTGGGAGTGAATGTATTTATTAGCATGTAAGCTGTTCACAGTTTTGGGTTCTGTGGTCCAGTAGCATGTTCCTATGTTGCATTTTTGGGAGCTGTTTTGCTTGAGAAATAGAAGTTGGAGAGTGAAAAGTGGGAAAGAAACTTTATTTTTGTGATGAAGAATTACATTACTAGCACTAACAACTGCTAAGTGAGTAAAACTCCAAAACCACCTTCTACAACCACAAAACCAAACCTCCAAAATAAAGGAACCAGTGTTCTGCTGCCTTAAGTCCAACACTACCAGAGAAAAACAGCAGACAGAAACTGGGGAGGTATACCTCATGTGTGATTTTATTGGTTCTTTAATCCTCTTGTTTTGAAGTAAGGAGTAAAACCAGATGATTACTGAGATACAAACTGAGATATGTGCAGTGATAGAGCAGGATAGGAGCACAACAGGATCTGGTTGTTGAAGGAGTTTGTTGTTAATTAGATTTTTCTGCCATTGTACCTTTTCCAGCACTGTGAAGTGGGTGCATATGTGATATCCACAGCTTTAAGTGAAATTGTTTTATTACCCTGCAATCTAGTAGTAAATACTCTCTAAATAAATAAAGAAAGAAAGAAAGGAAGGAAGAAAGAAAGGAAGGAAAAAAAACCCAGAAAACCAGTTTTATGAAAAAGACAAAAATATTTTAGGCTTCATTCTTACCTTGCTGGAGTGTTTTTTGCATAACTGCACATTTTCAAAGCATCTGAGTGTCATTGTTCATCTTGCTCCTTCTGTTGCTTTTCATCTGCTGAAGGCAATAGAGGAAGAGGGGTTTATCCTCCTTCTCTTAGCTTTTCACTTTTGTCTGACACTTTCATATTTTGAGATACCACTGTTTCTGCAGGAGGGGGGATAAGAGGAATTTTAGGAAACATTGTTTCCCATAAATTTGCTCCACCCGAGGTGTTGTGTCCAGCTCTGGGGAGCTCAGCACAAGTCTCAGGCCATGGACCAGCTGGAATGAGTTCAGAGGAGAGACATGAAGCTGATCAGAGGGCTAGAGCACCTCTCCTGTGAGGAAAGATTGGGAGAGCTGTGGTTGTTCAGCCTGGAGAAGGCTGTGGGTTGACCTTATTGTGGCCTTCCAGTATCCAAAGGGGCTAAAAGAGAGCTGGAGAGGGATTTTTCAACAAGGGCACACAGTGGGAGAGAATGGGGAATGAGTTCAAGGTTAAAGAGGGCAGGCGTAGTTTAGATATTAGGAAAAATTCTTTACTGTGAGGGTAGTAAGGCACAGGAACAGATTTCCCAGAGGAGCTGGCAATTCCCTATTCCTGGAATAGTTCAAGGCAAGGTTGGATGGGACTTTGGGCACCTGATCTAGTGGAAGGTGTCCCTGCCCATGCCAGGGGGCTTGGAATGATCTTAAAGGTCTCTTTCAACCCAAACCATTCTGCGATCCATAAGGAATAAAAGCAAACAAACCCAACCCACAAAGAAAACTCCATAAATTTTTCCAATATCAACCCCTCAGCCCCACCCTGTGGTGCTCTGCATTGTTCAGTGACTGACTTCCTTGTGCATAAAGCACCATATAGGTGAGATTAACGACATTAGATGCCATTTAGTTTTCAATCCAATAACACTAGGGCAGATGGTCAATGACAACCAGGAACTCATTGCTTTCTGTGAACCTGGGAGTACAGAGATCCTTTACCACGCTTTTGCAGTAGCACAAAAAACATGGCAAAGGATTCCATCATGGAGCATTCCATCATACATTGCCTTTTGATTTTCCTCAAAGCCACAAAAAGCCCCACTGCCAGCTTTGGTGCTCTGCAGGGAGTATGTGCATGGCTGAGGAGTTTCCACTGTTGGCTGAAATGTAAAATTGAGAAATGTAAACTACTCTGTACCACAGCTGAGATACACACAGACTTGGGCTTTGTGATGCCTTCGTGGCTCATACATTTGGTCAAAGGTGCTTTCTGAGTCTGCAGGTTCTAGGAAAGATGGGAATGTTTAATTCATTATTAATTATGTCATTACACATTATTTGGGTTTTTTTCAGAAACACAAATAATAATTTAATGGGTAAAACATATTAGCAAGCTAAGAAGAATGAATGTTGTTCAATGGCAGTGTAAATCATCCTATTCTAGGCTGTTTTAGTCCCTCTTTCAAGCATTCCTTACATTGGTGTGCTCATTCTTCCTCCATTCTCTTTATCAGACAGTGGACACAATGGTTCAGGAGTGGAATGGGGTATTCCCCTTTCCAGCAGCACTGAACTGTAGGCTGAGGTTACTGCAACACACAAAAACATGTCCTAAAGGTGTGATTTGCCTGTTCAGAAAAGGGACTTCTCATCTAGCTGTCGCTATAAAGT
Source organism: Melozone crissalis (assembly GCF_028551555.1). Lineage (NCBI taxonomy): Eukaryota > Metazoa > Chordata > Aves > Passeriformes > Passerellidae > Melozone > Melozone crissalis. Next base: position 12,788,584 of record NW_026535786.1, on the reverse strand, counting down.
GAGGGCCTGTTTCTCTTCAAAACCCCCAAATTTAAATTTACGAATTCCAATTGCTCTGCTTCCAACCTCTGCAGAGCAGCAAAACAATGGACCACATGGAAAAACCCACAAAGCCTCAAGGGTTTTTATGCTGTCTTACTTTAGTGATCTGGCACATGATGGGCTCAGCCAAGGACCAGTGAAAGAGATACAGCATGAGGATTTGGCTGGATCTGGTGTGCAGGCTGCTTGTTTTGCAGGGATGAGCTATCTCCCTTCCCAGCTCCCCATCTTCTCCAGTTACTTCCTACCTGACAGAGCAGGGGTACCTCAGGTGAACTAATGAAGATCCTATTGCTTTCTCCAGCAGCAGAACAGCTTTCTGACATGCTAGCCAATGAACCTGTCTGAAAATATATTACAGAGTGAACCTGAAAAGAGAAGAAAAGAAAGAAAAATATTGCCACTGCAGCTCTGCCAGAGCCTCCTGGCCCTGCTTTAGCGGCTCTGCCTCCCTGCAGCTGCTGAAGTGGCTACATAGGTGAGAAAGAGGAAGAGAATTTAATGAAACACTACCTAAATACCCCCTCTGTCAAGTGGACATGTCCCACCAAAATCCTTTCGAAAATCAACATTGATTATTATATTTGCTTCACAGGTAAAGAAAAATTTGCAAGAGGCAGAAAAATTCTACAGTCTGTGCGTCACAAGGTACTTTGATACATTTTTATTACTGTGATTAAAGTGCTTCTTGAGGAGAAGGACAAACAAGAACCAAAGTTCTAAGGTTTTATCAAGGGTTTATGCTTCAAGAGACTTTTGACCCCAAGCAATAACATGACTGGTTGTAGAAAGATCAAAATTGAAATAAAATAGTTAATGATTTTTGTTCACTTATTGACCATTTCTCAGTTCTGTTGGCTGACGTGTTTCACAAGACTTCTGAGCCAGCTATAAAGGCAGACAGGTGAGATGCCCTTCCCAAACCACAGCCCTGCACTGGAGGAATTGCCCTCAGCTCTCGCAGCCCTGCAGCTGACAGCAAGGTAAGAGGCACCCTTGGCACAGGAGAGCTGGAAGGGCTTCTTGGGCAGCTGCTGTAAAGTGCAGGGCAAGGGCAGGAGGCTTTAGTGCTGGGCTGAGAGCTGCAGCACAGCCGTGAGGCTCTGCTGCGTGCGTGTGCAGAGACTGAAGCCATCTCTCAGGGCATGAGGAGATGGATGGCTGCTGCAGGAGAGACAAACCTCACCCAGGGACAGGCTGGAGGGGGCCACTGATACACAATTCTCAGAGGTGAAAGTGGAAATATTCTACAAATTTATCTTGGTCATGGGATCTTTATGTTGTATCAGCAAAATTAAATGGGTCATTATTCATTCTTTTTCTACAGGTAGAAAGTAATTATAGTAGTGCCTAATCACTAGGCACTAATCAGTCAGTGAGTCCAAGCTCAGGTCCTCTCAGCCTCCATATATGCTTTTATAACTGTGAAGAAATACATGGTTTTAATCACATGAAGTTTTTTTTTCTAAAAAAGTGAGGTTTAAGTGATTCATGTTTTTAAATTATGATGCACATGTCTTACATGCTACTGCATGTTACCGTATTACTGAGGCTTTCAATCTTACTGGGGATATCAGTCTTTTCCCATCCCTTCTCAGAATCAGCTAGAGGAATGGCTTTTTTAGTCCCATTTATTTCCCCTGAAATGTAAATCTTTGCTTCAGTAACTGTTACATGATTTAGAGAGAGGGAGCTGTTATCATAACTGACTGCTCATTACTATTCCTGCAGCTGTTGCTAGCAAACACTGTGGCTTTTTAACTGTGGGGAATTAGATATGTGTATTGGTAGCAGTGTTAGGAAAAGACATTTAAAACCTGAAATTTAGTCTGATTTGAAGAGCTGATGCTTAGAACTTGATTGCTTCTCAGTGTATGTCAAGAGAAGGAATCTCTTGATTTCAGTAAAATTCCATATAAAAAGAGAAATAAGGTGTTTCAGTGAATTTAAAGTTCATTTCTGCCCTTAAAAGATAGGTTTCCCCCCCAATTTTGTGTAAAAAATTAACTTCCTTTTAGAAATTAGTTGCATGTCTCACTACTTTTATATTGCTTTCTATGTGGCCCAGGAAACCTACTCTAAACAGAGTGCCAGCTTCTAAAATATTTCTCAACTGCAGCATCAATTATCAACAGAAAGATTTATCATGAGTTGTATATTTTAGTTTGTTATTATTTAGGGTACATCAATAAGATGTTAAACAAAATGCTCAGGCGTGCCTTGCATGTATACGTATTAAATGAAACTGGACTATTGTGGTGTATACAAATCTCATTTTACTTTTTTCTTCCAAATTGAAATTCTTCCAAATTCTGTGTTGTGCCCTCACTCTTTCCCAGCTGCTGCTATTGTTATCTTCTGCTAAAATTGTTTTACATTTCCTTTTTACCTTTTGTCCCCTCTGGTTTCCAGCATTTCATGTCTGGTGTGTAAAGGCCTCTTACAAGCGTTGCTTGTTTTCTGTTTTCATTTTCTGTAGGCTGCCCTCCAACAGCAGAAAATCCAAACCCCAGAAGCCTTGCAGAGATGGGGAAAATCATTGTTTATGAGCATGCCAACTTCCAGGGTATGTCCAAAGAATTCCACACCAACATTGCCAACCTAAAAGATGCAGATTGGAATGATTGTATCTCCTCAGTGAGAGTAATCGGCCATCCTTGGGTGGCTTATCAGCATGCAGACTATAAGGGACAGTTACTGGTACTTGAGGAGGGAGATCATGACTTTGTTGGCAAAAAGATGAATGACAGGATCAGCTCTCTGCAGGTGATCACTGAAAATCTGCACAATCCCCAGATCACTCTCTATGAGCACGCTGATTATCAAGGGAAGAGCAGAATAATAAGAGAAGCAACCAATCTGACCAGGGGACATGACGATAACACCACATCTTCACACAAAGTTCAGAAAGGTGTCTGGCTGCTGTGTGAGCATGGTGATGGAAGTGGATTTCAATACATTGCACGAGAGCACGAGCACCTTCCAAATTACAAGGCAATCAAGTTCAACGACAAGCTTTCCTTCCTGCGCCCCCTGCGCCCTGGCTGTGGCTGCTAGAATGCAAATCCCGCAGCGCTGAGAAAAGATGCAGCCCCGGCAAGAAATTTGACACCCAGATATCTGCCTCTGCTTGTGTCACTTTTTCCCCAGTGTCACAGGACCACCGAAAGGGAGAGCTCTCCTGCCCCACAAACGGCCTCTGCCAATGTCTGTAATCCATTTTGTGTTGGTGCCAATAAAGGATCTTTTGCAATCAGCAGTGGATTTATTTTATGCAGTTTTTAGTGTACATAAATATTTCACTTTCATGGAGAGATGTCTCTGTGTATCCAGAGAATGTTTTGTGTAGTCACTTGCAAATATTTTTCATGGATCTGTCCTGCAGAATTTTATCTCCTTACAGTTTCACTGTCCAGAAACATTGCAACCAGACTAAAGAGCTTGGTAACCATTTTAATTATTGCTGTGATTAAATTATTGCTAAGCCAACTTTCACCTGTACCCAGTCTTTAACTACCCCATGTATCTTTAGGCATTGATCATAAAATCCTAGAATCCTACGAAGTCTGAGGTTGGGAGGTGCCTTAAAGATCATTCCAACCCTCCTGCCATGGGCAATGACACCTTCTACTACACCAGGTTGCTCAAAGTCCCATCCAGCCTGACCTTGAATACTTCCAGGAACAGGAAATCCACAACCTCTCTAAACAGCCTGTTTCAGAGCCTCATCATCTTCATAGTAAAGAACTTTTTCATAAGATCTAATTCCTAAGTCTCTGCTATTTTAATTCAAAACCATTCCATTCTCATCTTATTACTACTTGCCCACTTAAAAAACTGCTCCTGCTCTTTTTTTATAAAGCACCCTCCAAGAGCTGGAAGGCTGCAATGAGGTCTCCCTGGAGCTTTCCTTTCTCTAGGATGAACAACCCCAGATTTCCCAACCTGTCTTCATAGGAGAGGTGCTCCCAGCCCATGACCATCTCCCATGTTTGTGCTCCCATGTCTGGGATTGCCCCAACCCAGGTGCAGCACCTTGCACTTGGGCTTGTTGAACTTCATGAGGTGAGTATGGAATCACTTCTCAAATTTGTCCATGTTCCTCTGGATGGGATCCCATCCTTTTGTTGTGTCAGCTGCACCCCTCAGCTTTGTGTCATCTGCAAACTTGCTGAGGGTGTCATTGACAAAGATCTTAAAAAGCACTGGTCCCAGAACAGAGCCCTGATGGACACCAGGTCTGCTTCTGGACATAGAGCCACTGACCACAACTCTCTGGCTGTGTGGATATTTCCCAAATATCCCAAATAGTGCACTCTTCAAACCTGTGTATCTCAGTTTGGAGACAAGGATGCCATGTGGGACCATGTCAAAGTTCTTAAGGAAGTCGAGGTATGTGAGTGATATTGGTTGGGTTTCCCCTTGTTGATGGCTGCAATCCCTCCACCCCAGATGGCCACCAGATTGGTCAGGCATAATCTGCCCTTAGTAAAACCATGTTGGCTGTCTTGGATCACCTTCTTGTCTTGCATGTGCCTTAGAATTGCTTCCATGGGGATCTGCTCCATGATCTTCACAGGCATAGAGGCAAGGCTCACTGGTCTGTAGTTCCCCAGATCTTCCTTTCTCCCCTTTTTAAAAGGGGAGGGTGATATTTCCCTTCTTCCATTCATGAAGAATTTCACCTGAAGGCCATGACTCTTCAAATGATGGAGGGTGGCTTGGCAACAACACCAGCCAGTTCCCTCAGGACCCTGGGATGCATGTCATCCAGTCCCATACACTTGTGTCTATTCAGCTTCATCAGGTGGTCTCAAACCTGCTCTTCACCTACAGTGAGAGGGACTTCTCTCCCCCAGTCACTACCTGCAGCTTCAGCAACTCCAGAGATGTTGGAAACCTGACTTCCAGTGAAGACTGAGGCGAGGAACACACTGAGTACCTCAGTCTTCTCTACATCCATTGTGAGGCAGAGTGGAAATTTTCCAGGGTAGAAATCCATTTTGGTTTAGGTGGAATGTACATCTTTAAGTATGTAGCTTGCTGTGTTGTCTGACTGCAAAAGCCTAGGCTCAGAGAAACTGCTTCAGTGAAGGGCAGAGATAAGGGAGAGGGAGACAGAAGGTGATAGAGAGAGACAGAGAGACTGCTGTGAGAGCAGGTCAACCTGACCTAGGAATTCTTTCTGATAAAAAAGAACTAGCGGTAAATGTCACGCAAAATTCGTAAAAATGAATATGTATCAATCTATTGTGAAATTGTATGCATATGTATTTGAGAGAGAGATAAAAAGAGACCTGAAGTTCCCAGAGGTACACATGTCATTTTAAGGGAACAATTCCCACATGCGTCCAGTGCTGTAATAAACACACCGGCTTTACAACTTTCACAAAAGTTGTGGAGTTTTGTTTATCTCCACAAAACATTTGCCACCAGTTCTTCCTTCTTGTTTATTAGTGGGGAGTGGGCATCACACTCCACTTGGCCTTGTTTTTCTGCCCAGTGTTCTTGCAGAAGCCCTGGTGTGTCAGTCCACACAGGCAGGCAACTGGGACGACTACAAGCTTGTGGCTGGAACAAAAAGAGTGAAGCTATTTCCATTTCCATGGGCTTATGAGCACCCAAACTCTACAGGCCAGTTACTCTGGTGCTTGAGGAGGGAGAGTACAGCATTGTTGGTGAAAAATGAAGGACAGGATCAGCTCTGTGCAGCTGATTGTTGAAAAACTGCACAATCTGCACATGAAGCCCTGAACACGCTGTGCTATCAACTGCTGGGCTTTGTCCCACTTAGAAATAAGCACTGCAGGCTGTGCTGACGTGTCAGCCACTTGTGCTCCTCTGCTTGGCTCAGGTGGGCAGGTGCAATGGGGATGGCCTAGAATCCATGTGTTTTGGGGCACTTCTTTTACTGCTTTGCAGCCAGTTTCAGGTTTCCTTGCTCTGTTCACCAAAGTGGGATTTCCCAATTCAATTCCAAGAGCATCTGGCATTCTTCCTACTCTAGAACATGTGTTTTATAGTGGCAACTCAACTGGAAAATGTCATCTTCTGCCCAAAGGAGTTTGTAGGAGAAATTATTTTGGAAGTATTATTGAAGTGCCTTGGTCAGGTCTGAGATATCCCTTTCAGAATCTCAGCATGATAATGATGTTACACAGGCACTGTTAATAGGAGAGGGATTATTTTGGATGTCTTTAGTTATATTTCCTAGGAAATACACTTAATGACATTTCGGTTTTGAAAACCCCCATTTCTTTGAGAGGAAAGAAGGTATTCTCTTATTTTCTTGGCATATGTAACTGAGAAGTTCCTTACAGCCAGGAGGTCCCTGAGGCAGATTTCTCTGAGCTTCCCCTCTGTTTATTTTGAGCAAAGAAAATATTACATTGCCTCCCAAAGCTGCTGTTACTCTGATTTTAATCAGTGGACATTCCTGTCTGGCTCTGTCTCTCCTGGCCACCAGAGAGGGGATTTTCTTCACTTTGGGGACTGTGAAGAGGTGGTCTAGTTGCCCTTGGGGTGCAGGGCAGTGCAGACCAGCTGGCAAGTTCTATGCTGCTCAGTTAGCAGTACCCTTGGAATCACTTTGGAATCACTTTTCATGGTCATCCTCACCCCTCACCCTCATGGCAGATTTTAGGAGGCCTCCCAGGAGGAGACATCAGCAACTGTGGCATTCCCTACTGTACTTCTCACATGAGGTTTATCCCTATAAAAGAACACTGTGAAATACTTTTGCACAGTAAAGACTAAAGCATTGTCACCTCTACCTGCCAATCCAGGAATAAACTGTACGTGGAAGTCCCAAACCATGCTAAATTACACGTGTGACAGTGGTCACAAGGGTTCTTGGATGAGGGGAGAGAGGAGAATGTTGACTCTATGTTCAGAAGGCCCGATTTATTATATTATGACATATATATTACATTATAACTATACTAAAAAGAATAGAAGGAAAGGTTTTTTCAGAAGACTAGCTAAGAATAGAAAAGAATGAATAACAAAGATCTGTGGCTCAGACAGAGAGTCCAAGCTATCTGGTCTGTGCTTGGCCATTAATTGTAAACATTCAAGATGGCCCAATCACAGACAAGCCTGATGCATTCCACAGCAGCAGATAACCATTGTTTACATTTTGTTTCTGAGGCCTCAGCTTCTCAGAAGGGAAAAAATCCTAAAGAAAAGGATTTTCACAAAAGATGTCTGCGACACACATGGTATTAAAAAGAGTAAAACAACAACTGCTTGCAAAATCAACAGTCAGCAAAAAACCTTCACAGATGGGATTATTAATCCACAGTGCAAATGGACATTTGAAGAGAATGCAGTATAAGGAAGGCTTGTGGCATTCCAAAAATAGATGTCTGAACATGAAAGATAAGACAATATGGGTGTGACAGAGAGGTGATATATAAACAGACTAAACTTTTCTTGGCTTGATCAGAAACATCCTTAGAACAGGTTCAGGCGTGTTTGGGTAAACACGGAATATAAAATGTGGGCTCAAGGTCATATCTTGTATGCTCAGTAAATGGTGATGTTACACATGAACCACTTCTGTCATTTCTTAATGATGCTGTGCTTGTTTCTGTGTTTCAGGGCTCTGGTGCAGCTCCTTTGGGTCAGCTTTGTGAATGAGCCACTGTGACTCTGCACCTGCAGGGCAGCTCCATTGCCCAGGCAGCCTCCATCAGAGGAGTGCAGGACACCAGCAGACAGGATGTTCTGCTGCACATGCCTTAACCCATGGGTTTTTGGCAAGATGATTTAACATTCCCTGGGGGAAACTCAAGCTCTTCTCCAAGTACAAAACTCTCAAACTTGCTGTTTGCAAGTTTGCAAGATTTTATTGTGGCTTTCTTCCCTACTCATTTCATCTGCTACTGGAATTCCCACAGCATGAATTTACAGCATCTTTTAATGTATCCAACACTGAAAAGCCATTGTGGCAAGCAGGGCTGAAGCTACTTATTTTTTTCCCCAAATGCATCTTCAAACACATCTTCCCTTTACCCAACAACAGGACTGCCCCACTTTCAATTCAGTTCCTGATGCTTCTTTTAATTTTTTCTTGGTTTCCTTGTCGGAGTATTCCTCCCCCTTATGCTGCTGTGCTTTTTTGGCAGTGCCTTATTGACTCTGTGTTAATCAGAGCAATCCTACAGCAAAGCTCAAATGAGATACTCCATCCCTGTAAATCAAATCTCAAAAAAAGCAAAGCCTGTTGCTGACAAAAGCAGTAATGAGAGACTTTCCTTCAGGGGTCTGTAGAGGTCATCAAGAAAATAAATGTGACAGAGTGAAATGTGTGCAGCTGGTTGTTCCTATAAGGAACTCCCTTCCCTGGAGGTAACTTGGTTTTGTTTTTTATATGGCCTCAAAGCCCAGTCCAGTGAACAGTCTCCCCATCAAATCTCTGTGCTTCCAATTTAGAAAGAAGGAAGTTGTGGGGACCATGTCAACGGCCTTGCAGAAATCCAGCCAGACGACATCTGTAGCCCTTCCCTTTTCCACTGAAATAGCCACACCATCGTAAAAAGCCAGTAGGTTATTTGAACTGGACTTTCCTGTGCTGAAGCTGTGTAAATCACAAATCACTTTCCTGTCTTTCATGTACCTACAAATCCAGAAAATGAGAAGCAGGAAGCAGTTTGAGTTACTTAATTGTTAACACATCTCCTTGCTGAATCACCCTAACTGAGCAAGTTAAGTGAGCAGGTGAATACTCTGACAAAAGAGTAGAAATCTTCCTAGGTCTCTTCTCCCTTGAGGAAGTACCATCTCTTGGAGCAGAAGTGCTGTGCTGCTGGCACCTAAATGCCTGTGCTGTCATTCACACAGTGAGTTCCTGAGAAACTTGATCAGGATCAATGGAAGCCATGAACAAATGGTGACCCCCAAGGGTCTGTTCTGCCGCCAGTGCTCTCCAATGCCTTCCCTGATGTCACAGCCATGGGGGCAGGTGCACCCTCAGCGAGTTTGCAGGTGACACCAAGCTGAGTGGTGTGCTGCCATGCTGGAAGGAAGGGATTGTTAAGCAGGACCTCGAGAAGCCTGAGCAATGGCCCGATGTGCATCCCATAAATTTCTGCAAGACTGAATGCAAGGCCCTGCAACTGGATGTCAGAGCAATCACCAGGGGCAGCGTAGGCTGAGGGATGAATGGGCTGAGGGCAGCCCTGTGGAGAAGGAACTGAGAACACCGGTGGATGAAAGACTGGACGTGACCTGACACTTGCCACCTAGAAAGCCAAATGTGTCCTGGGCTGCAGAAAGTGTAGTTGGCAGGATGAGGGAGATGATCCTTCCCTTCTGATCTGCTGAGGTGAGACTCTACCTGGAGCTCTGCATGAAACCCTGGGGTTTCCTGAACAAGAGAGACACAGACCTGTTACAGCAGATCAAGAGCTAGGCCATGACAATGGTCAGAGGGCTGGAGAACGTCCTACACAGAAGGGCAGAGACTTTTTAGTGCGGCCTTTCAAGATGAAAGAGCGTAGGTTTAGGCTAGACCTTTCGAAAGAATTCTTCACTGTGAGAGTGCTGAGGCACTGGAAGAGTTTCTCTAGAGAAGATGTGGGTGCCCCATCCTTGGATCTCCCCCCTTAGTCATTTTGTAGGCAACACCAGCTTGGGTGAGTGTTGTGTGCTGAAGGGTCTGTAATCCATTTTCTGTTGCTGCCATTAAAGAATGCTTTGCAATCAGCAGTGGGTCTGTTTTGTGCATCTTTGGAATAGATAAATATTGCTCTTCCATGCTGGGATGTCTCTGTATATCCAGAGAATGGTCCCCACAGTCACTTCCAAAACTTTTTCCTGGATGTCTCCTGCAGAATTGTGTTTCCTTCTGGTTTACCTGCTCAATAACAGTGGGATCAGGCTTGACTCTACATGTCTTGATCTACGTGGTGAGCATGTAGATCATTGCTGATCCTGGCCAAACTCTCACCTGCAGATTGTACCTGGCTATCACATGGTTGGTTGTATCTCAAGGCAGTGATTGTAGCAATGATGCAGTCTTCTACTGCCCTAAATCTCATCATAAGCAGAATGTTTTCAATAATTTCAATTCTTTAGTCCTAATGGTAAAACCTGCCTTGTTTTTTCACACCTGCAATAGCCTGATAAGGAATGAGGAATGACAAGGGTAGATCAGGATCTGGTGAGTCCTGTGCAAGTTCAGCTGGACGAGCAGAGTCTCAGCCCTCCTGCAGCAGTGCCTGATGAGAGCTGCAGCCCTGAGCTGGGCACTGTGGCAGCTGTCCCATGGCAGCTCTGCCCTGCAGGGTTCCTCTCCCTCTGTGCTGGCCTGTTGTGTGCCCTCATTTCCTTGCCCTGGTCACAGACAGAAGCTGTACTTGGCCACTTTGAATCTCATGAGATGCTCATGGTGCCAGTGCTGGAGCTTGCCAAGGGCCCTTTGGATGGTCCCTGAGGACAGTTCTGTCTGTCTGTGTGTCTGTGTGTCTGTGTGTCTGTGGCTGCCATGCCCAGCTGAAGCTGTGTTCCCTGTGCTGAGGCTCAGTGTCCCTCTCAGCTGCCTGTGCCTTCCTGCAGCCTCTCTCCTCCTGTTCTCACCCACTGACACAGCCCTGGCCACTTTCCCAAGGCTTCCTGTTCCCTCAGCCCCCTGCTGGAAATATTTTCACAGCAGCGCAGTAACAAACCCTGCTGTCCCACACTGCTGTCTCTGCCTGGCTTCATCACCAGCATGGGGCAATATCTGCCCATTCTCTGTCCTGTCATGAGTAACAGCTCAAAGTAGAAAAGCCCTGGAGGTTCCTTCCAGCCTCAATTGTTCCAGGAGTCCATACACTGTGCTTGGGATGTGATAGGCACAGCTACCCCTGCCCCTGGGAGGAGTGCAATCCTACAGAACAGCAAAGGAAAGGTTCAGGGGGGGATATGGATGGGGTGGTTTCCGGAACGTTTACATCTGCTATTGCCAAGTGGTTTTTTGTTTGTTTTTGTTTTTTGTTTTGTTTTGTTTTATTTTGTTTTATTTTTTTGGGTTTTTTTTTTAATAGCAAAGGATTCTAGTAAGTTTTTCAGTAATCAGAAGATGAAGTAAAGGTGGAGAAGGACTATAGCCTTCAGTGGAGGAGATTACATTTGACAAGAGAGCAGGTAAGAGCTGCTGGTGAATTGGGAGGGAAGTGTGTCACTGGGGAAATGGAATTTATAAATACCCAACAAATAATTCCCAAGTAATTTGTATGTATAACTTTATGAAGAGAGTTTTTCATTAAAATTGATCAAAGAATTAAATCAGGCAGAAAGTGACAGAGACTTTAAATCTTGCTGAGAATTACTGACAGAAAGATTTATTCTGTAAGGGACTTCCCTATTCCATGGCCTTCTTCACAGTAGAGATACCCCCAAAGGAAAACCGATCTGGACCAGTTTGAACTGGACTGGACCAGTTTGAACCAGACTTTATGCTTATATGTTACACCCTAAGAGACATTGCAAGAATTTTCAGGTCACAGTGTCAGAAACAAGGAAAGACCATCAACAAGGATGTTCTTGCATATTTATTTATTTCCATTGCAGAATCCACTCCAGAGCACCATAAATGTGGTGGTCTTCCACTGTCCATCACAACATTCAGGCATCATCCACTGCATGCCTGAGAAGCAGCTAGAAAGGCACTGTTCTTCTACCCTTCCATGCCACAACCATAAACCATCCAGCCTGAGCTGTAAACATGCTAATGCTTTAGCAGAGACTTCTGCCTACACAGCCCTGCACAGTAGGATAGGGTAGATTTCCTCCTTAGCCAGCCTTGCAAGGCACAGCATTTTGCTAGGACTTGGAGCCATACAGAGTCATTGTGCTGATATTCAAAATTTGTAAGTGCTGCTGGAAAAAGAGGTACTGTAGATGTAAAAAGAGGAAATGGGACCTGAAACCACAGCAAGGTGGACTGTATTGTGGATTTGCACATCCTAGAATCACAAAATGACAGAATGATTTTGGCTGGGAGAGCTCTTAAACACCATCTAGTTGCAACTTCCTGCCATGAGCTGGGAGATTTTCCACTAGACCAGGTTGCTCAAAGCTGTGTCCAGCCAGGCCTTGAGGTCTTTGAGGGATGGATCAGCCACGGCTTCTCTGGGTAACCTGTGCCAATGACTCATCACCCACGTCACAAAAAAATGCTGCCAAATGTCCAATTGAAATCTCCCCTCTCTAGGTTTCAAAGGCCTCAATAAAACCCTGCAGAGCTGCACGCAGTACTCCAGGTGGGATCTCACCATAGGGGATAACAGGGTAGGAACCCCTTGCCTTGACCAGCTGAGCACACCTTTGGCAGCCCAGGATAGGCTGGGCTTTCCAGGCTGCAAACTCAGCGTGCTGGGTCATGTCCAGTTTGTCATCCAGCACTGTCCCCAGTTCCTGGCCTGCTCCCAGTGTACTCAGCCCCAGACTGAGCTGATCCCACAGATCAGGAGGTGAAGGCTTTGCTGAAGTTGTGCTGGCTGTCTCCAATCACCCCCTGTCCTCCATGTGCCTGCAAATCTCAGCACAGAAGTGGAAATGCAGGAAGCAGTTGGAGGTATGGAATTGTTAGGCACACACACATTAAGGGCTATTGGAATATGATCCAAATATTACCAGGTAGATTGTGCCTGGGCTCGTCTGAGCCTTGCTGCTGGGCCAAAGGCGGCAACTGTGGTATTTCACCTCAGAGACACTTTTGGCTGGCTGGATGTTGCAGCCAGGCACTGAAACAAGTGCAGGCTTGTAGAAACTCAGTTTACCTTAGGTGAAGAGGCTTCAGGCTCGGGTGAAGAGGAAAAGGAGATGGATTCTGCCGGAGGGTTAATATCCAGAGTTTTATTCCATGGTCACAGAGGTCTGAATCTTAATAACAGCTCCAACAGATTGCCAAGCACATGGTCCTGGCTCAATTTAAGCCCAGGGACAGGGGGAGGGGAAGGGACAGGTGAGGCACCAACCAGGTGGGAGGAGGAGGGCCTCATGGGAACAGGGACACATAGACAGGCCACTGACCCCAGGCCTGAAGAGCATCCATTGAACTTGACCAACCACACGAGGCCTTGCTGGAATGTTAAGCCTGATTGACAGAACTCACTCAGCAAGGGGGCGAGGGGGAAGGCAGAGGGGAATTGCCACACCTGGGAAGGGGCTGGGAAGTAAAACAGGAAATTGCAACACACTGCACGTGAAGGGCCTTGTCAGGGTCAATGGAAACCAGTCCCAAATGAGGTCCCTGAGGGTCCCTGCTGGCACCAGGAGTGCTCCTTGTGTTTATCCATGGCACAGGCAGTGGATGGAGGCACCCTGAGCAGGTTTGCAGACGGCTCTGAGCTGAGGGCGGCGTTTGGTAGAGCTGAAGGAAGGGACCATGCCCAGGGACCTTGGCAAGCTCCAGCACTGCCTTAAAGTCGGATCTTGTATGCCCAGTAAAAGGTGATGTTACACATGAACCTCTTCTGTCATTTCTTAATGATGCTGTGCTTGTTTCTGTGTTTCAGGGCTCTGGTGCAGCTCCTTTGGGTCAGCTTTGTGAATGAGCCACTGTGACTCTGCACCTGCAGGGCAGCTCCATTACCCAGGCAGCCTCCATCAGAGGAGTGCAGGACACCAGCAGACAGGATGTTCTGCTGCACATGCCTTAACCCATGGGTTTTTGGCAAGATGATTTAACATTCCCTGGGGGAAACTCAAGCTCTTCTCCAAGTACAAAACTCTCAAACTTGCTGTTTGCAAGCTTGCAAGATTTTACTGTGGCTTTCTTCCCTACTCATTTCATCTGCTACTGGAATTCCCACAGCAAGGATTTACAGCATCTTTTAATGTATTCAACACTGAAAAGCCATTGTGGGAAGCAGGGCTGAAGGAACTTATTTTTTTCCCCATTTGCATCTTCAAACACATCTTCCCTTTACCCAACAACAGGACTGCCCCACTTTCAGTTCAGTTCCTGATGCTTCTTTTAATTTTTTCTTGGTTTCCTTGTCAGAATATTGCTCCCCCTTATGCTGCTGTGTTTTTTTGGCAGTGCCTTATTGACTCTGTGTTAATCAGAGCAATCCTACAGCAAAGCTCAAATGAGATTCTCCATCCCTGTAAATCAAATCTCAAAAAATGCAAAGCCTGTTGCTGACAAAAGCAGTAATGAGAGACATTCCTTCAGGGGTCTGTAGAGGTCATCAAGAAAATAAATGTGACAGAGTGAAATGTGTGCAGCTGGTTGTTCCTATAAGGAACTCCCTTCCCTGGAGGTAACTTGGTTTTGTTTTTTATATGGCCTCAAAGCCCAGTCCAGTGAACAGTCTCCCCATCAAATCTCTATGCTTCCAATTTAGAAAGAAGGAAGTTGTGGGGACCATGTCAAAGGCCTTGCAGAAATCCAGCTAGATGACATCTGTAGCCCTTCCCTTTTCCACTGAAATAGCCACACCATCGTAAAAAGCCAGTAGGTTATTTGAACTGGACTTTGCTGAAGCTGTGCAAATCACATATCACTTCCCTGTCTTTCATGTACCTACAAATCCAGAAAATGAGAAGCAGGAAGCAGTTTGAGTTACTTAATTGTTAACACATCTCCTTGCTGAATCACCCTAACTGAGCAAGTTAAGTGAGCAGGTGAATACTCTGACGAAAGAGTAGAAATCTTCCTAGGTCTCTATTCCCTTGAGGAAGTACCATCTCTTGGAGCAGAAATGCTGTGCTGCTGGCACCTAAATGCCTGTGCTGTCATTCACACAGTGAGTTCCTGAGAAACTTGATCAGGATCAATGGAAGCCATGAACAAATGGTGACCCCCAAGGGTCTGTTCTGCCGCCAGTGCTCTCCAATGCCTTCCTTGATGTCACAGCCATGGGGGCAGGTGCACCCTCAGCGAGTTTGCAGGTGACACCAAGCTGAGTGGTGTGTTGCCATGCTGGAAGGAAGGGATTGTTAAGCAGGACCTCGAGAAGCCTGAGCAATGGCCCGATGTGCACCACATAAATTTCAGCAAGACTGAATGCAAGGCCCTGCAACTGGATGTCAGAGCAATCACCAGGGGCAGCGTAGGCTGAGGGATGAATGGGCTGAGGGCAGCCCTGTGGAGAAGGAACTGAGAACACCGGTGGATGAAAGACTGGACGTGACCTGACACTTGCCACCTAGAAAGCCAAATGTGTCCTGGGCTGCAGAAAGTGTAGTTGGCAGGGTGAGGGAGATGATCCTTCCCTTCTGATCTGCTGAGGTGAGACTCTACCTGGAGCTCTGCATGCAACCCTGGGGTTTCCTGAACAAGAGAGACACAGACCTGTTACAGCAGATCAAGAGCTGGGCTATGACAATGGTCAGAGGGCTGGAGAACGTCCTACAGAGAAAGGCAGAGACTTTTTACTCTGGCCTTTCAAGATGAAAGAGCGTAGGTTTAGGCTAGACCTTTCGAAAGAATTCTTCACTGTGAGAGTGCTGAGGCACTGGAAGAGTTTCTCTAGAGAAGATGTGGGTGCCCCATCCTTGGATCTCCCCCCTTATTCAGTTTGTAGGCAACACCAGCTTGGGTGAGTGTTGTGTGCTGAAGGGTAAGGAGGCTCTGCAGAGGGATCAGTGGGCTGAGGCCGATGGAATGAAGCTCAGCAAGGCCGAGGGCCGAGACCTGCCCTGCGGTCACAAAAGCCCCACACATGACAGACAGCAGCTGCACATGTGCCAGCTGTGCCCAGGTGGCCAGGAAGGCCTGTGGCATCTGGCCTGGATCAGCAATGGTGTGGCCAGCAGGATCAGGGCAGGGATTGTCCCCCTGTGCTCAGCACTGCTGAGGCCACACCCCAAGGGCTGGGCCCAGTTCTGGGCCCCTCACTGCAAGGAAGACATTGGGGGGCTGGAGTGAGTCCAGAGAAGGGAATTGAGCTGTTGAGGGATTGAAGGAGCTGGGGTTGCTCCAATCAATGTGTCCAGTTCCTGTGGTTCAGACGGCTTCTGAGCAGGGACAGACATGAAGCCACGTTCTAAGGTTATCAAGTCACTCACACTTCAGTGAACTTTTGAACCAGAGCAATGAGATATCTGTGTGTGGGGCATAAAAACCAAGAGAGAATATGAATAATTTTTGAACCCTGAGCATGACATCAACCACTCCCAGTTCCATGGCATTGGGTGATTCACACTTTCACTTCTGTGCAAGTATAAACGGAGGCAGGTGAGACACTCTGCACACACCACAGCCCTGCACTGGAGGAATTGCCCTCAGCTCTCGCAGCCCTGCAGCTGACAGCAAGGTAAGAGGCACCCTTGGCACAGGAGAGCTGGAAGGGCTTCTTGGGCAGCTGCTGTGAAGGGCAGGGCAAGGGAAGGAGGCTTTAGTGCTGGGCTGAGAGCTGCAGCACAGCCGTGAGGCTCTGCTGTGTGCGTGTGCAGAGACTGAAGCCATCTCTCAGGGCATGAGGAGATGGATGGCTGCTGCAGGAGAGACAAACCTCACCCAGGGACAGGCTGGAGGGGGCCACTGATACACAGTTGTGGGGGGTGACTGGGAGAGTATTTACAGCTTCATCTTGGGTATGTAACTAAACCAACACACCCAACTAATTTGAACTGAGTAGCTGTGGGCACATGTCTTGTTTTATGTTTTCCCTCTACACTGAAAATTCTGTCATGTTCTCACTCCTTTCCAGATGCTGCTATGTTTCTATTCAGCTAAAAACTTTCTACTTTTCCTTTTCTGCACCACACTTGCCATAATTCTCTGTCTGGAGTAGAAAGTCTTCTCACAAGCTCTGCTTGTTTTCTCTCTTCCTTTTGTGCAGGCTGCCATCCAGCTCCTATAGCAAGAAATCTTCACCCCAGAAGTCCTGCAGAGATGGGCAAAATCATCATTTATGAGCATGCCAACTTCCAGGGCATGTCCAAAGAATTCACCACTGACATTTCCAATCTAAAAGATGCAGATTGGAATGATATTGTCTCCTCAGTGAAAGTAATTGGCCAGCCTTGGGTGGCTTATGAGCATGTTGATTACAAGGGTCAGTTTCTGGTGTTTGAGGAGGGAGAATATAGCTTTGTAGGGAAAGAGATGAATGACAGGATCAGCTCTCTGCAGGTGATCACTGAAAGTCTGTAAAATCCCCAAATCACTCTCTATGAACACATTAATTATCAAGGGAAGAGCAGAATAATAAGAGAAGCGACCAACCTGGCTGCAGGATATGACAATGACATCATGTCTTCCCACAAAGTCCAGAGAGGTGTCTGGCTGCTGTGTGAGCACAGCGATGGAAGTGGATTTCAATACATTGCAGGAGAACATGAGCACCTTCCCAATTACAAGGCAATCGGTTTCAACGACAAGCTTTCCTTCCTGCGCCCCCTGCGCCCTGGCTGCGGTTGTTAGAATGCAAATCCCGCAGCGCTGAGAAAAGATGCAGAAATTTGACACCCGGATCTCCGCCTCTGCTGGTGCTGCCTTTTCCCCCAGTGTCCCAGGACCACCGAATGTCAGCGCTCTCTGCTGTGCTGCACTGCAGAGCTGCACTTCTCCATCCTGCCTTGCAAGCTGCTCCCACGGCACCAATGCAAGAATCATCAGGATTGATCATATGAGAGTGTCCAAGCTAGAGGAGGCAATGCCACATGTGTGAAACCTGTTGTACCCTCAGCTGGCATTCCAGAGTCCTGGCCTATGGAATGTAGAAGCATTGCAGGTTGTGTCTGTGGCTAAGTGAAACAGAAAGTGTCAGTGCAGAACCAGCATCACTTCTTTTGTAATTTGCATTGCAATGCCCTTGTGGTACTGTGGCCTCTGCCATTGTCTGTAATCCATTTTCTGTTGCTGCCAATAAAGAATGCTTTGCAATCAGCAGTGGGTCTGTTTTGTGCATCTTTGGAATAGATAAATATTGCTCTTCCATGCTGAGATGTCTCTGTGTATCCAGAGAATGGTCCCCACAGTCACTTCCAAAACTTTTTCCTGGATGTCTCCTGCAGAATTGTGTTTCCTTCTGGATTAACTGCTCATTAACAGTGGGGTCAGGCTTGGCTCTACATGTCTTGGTGAGCATGTAGATCATTGCTGATCCTGGCCAAACACTCACCTGCAGATTCTCCCTGGCTATCACACGCTTGGTTGTATCTCAAGGCAGTGATTGTAGTGGTAATGCTGCCTTCTACTGTCCTAAATCACATCATAAACAGAATGTTTTCAATAATTTCAATTCTTTAGTCCTAATGGTGAAACCTGCCTTGTTTTTCACACCTGCAATAGCCTGATAAGGAATGAGGAATGACAAGGGTAGATCAGGATCTGGTGAGTCCTGTGCAAGTTCAGCTGGACGAGCAGAGTCTCAGCCCTCCTGCAGCAGTGCCTGATGAGAGCTGCAGCCCTGAGCTGGGCACTGTGGCAGCTGTCCCATGGCAGCTCTGCCCTGCAGGGTTCCTCTCCCTCTGTGCTGGCCTGCTGTGTGCCCTGATTTCCTTGCCCTGGTCCCAGACAGGAGCTGCACTTGGCCTCTTTGAACCACATGATAGTTTTATTGCATTAAATTGTTATTTAGTTGTTTTTGCACTGGATGTTTGATAATCTGCACTGATCACATGGTCTTCCCCACTCCTAATCCTTGCTGGTAGAAGTCTGTCCCGGGTTTACTCATCCCCTGACCCGTTCCTCAATTGTGTCCTATTGGCTGTGGTCCTATTCCTCCATCCCTCATTCCCCGAGGTGTAAAAGTTTCCCACCGTGAGGCATTCCCTCTCTTTTTCTCCTGGGACACCAACTCCTCCCCATGCAGGATCCCCTGGAGTATTTCCACAGTAACGCTGTGGGATTATTTGCCCTGAGAGGAGAAGAAAACTTCCAGTCTTTTGCTTTTATCATTGTAAAGGCTGCCAAGGGCCTGGGTCCAGTGTTGGATGGCTCGGGCCTGAATGGCTCTGGGAGAGAGCAGCCAATTTAGAATGAGGTGCACATGGAGCCAGTGCTGGAGCTTGCCAAGGGCCCTTTGGATGGTCCCTGAGGACAGTTCTGTCTGTGTGTCTGTGTGTCTGTGTGTCTGTGGCTGCCATGCCCAGCTGAAGCTGTGTTCCCTGTGCTGAGGCTCAGTGTCCCTCTCAGCTGCCTGTGCCTTCCTGCAGCCTCTCTCCTCCTGTTCTCACCCACTGACACAGCCCTGGCCACTTTCCCAACGCTTCCTGTTCCCTCAGCCCCCTGCAGGAAATATTTTCACAGCAGCGCAGTAACAAACCCTGCTGTCCCACACTGCTGTCTCTGCCCTGGCTTCATCACCAGCATGGGACAATATCTGCCCATTCTCTCTCTTGCCATCATCAGCATCTTGAAGTAGAAAACCCCTGGAGGTTCCCGCCAGCATAAATTGTTCCAGGAGTCCATACACTGTGCTTGGGATGTGATAGGCACAGCTACCCCTGCCCCAGGGAGCAGTGCAATCCTAGAGAACGGCAACTGAAAGCTTCAAAGTGAAATATGGATGGGGTGGTTTCAGGAACTTTTACATCTGCTAAATGAAAGGGTTCGGGTTTTTTTTTTTTTTTTTTAATAACAAAGGATTCTTGTAAGTTTTTCAGTAATGGAGGATGAAGATGGAGAACGATTTAAACCTGCAGTGGAGGGGATTACATTTGACAGCAGAGCAGGTAAGAGCGGCTGCTGAATTGGGAGGGAAGTCTGATGTTGGGGAAATGTAATTGATAAATACACAACAAGTAATCCCCGAGTTCTTGTACACATGACTTGCTGATGACATTTTTTCAAGGAAATTGCACAAAGAATGCAGTTAGCCAGAAAGTGACAAAGGTTTTAAAGTCTTCCTTAGAATTAGTGACAGAAAGATTTATTCTGGAATGGACCTCCCTAGACCAAGGCCTTCTTCAATGCAAAGATGCCACCAAAGGAAAACAGGTTACTCATGGCCATGCTCAAGTGATTTGTGAACAGCCACAAGGGTGGAGATTCCCCAGGGTCTCTGGCCTTACCAAGCAGCAGACTGGACATGAGGGCACCCTAAGATCACTTTGAACCAGTATTGTCTTGTGATCCCACAATCCTCCTGCCTTGCATCGTCACTCAAGCTCAGGATTTACGGATAAGAACTGGCAAATCCGAGTATTACCTGAGCTGTATTGCTCCTGAGGATTCTTGCTCTAAAGAAAGGGTCTCAGCTGATAATCTCACATTACAGATGTGGAAGCCCACAGCACATTTATTGGCTAGTCTGTTTTGGAAATAACTCTTGCTTTCCCTTCGTCTTCCTTCAGTAATTCTCAGGAAAACACACAGGCACCTCCCTCCCAAAACACACTTACATCCTGCTCTCAATGTCTTCTGGATTTCTGACTCATTTAGAGTAAGAATCACATCCACGACATATCATAGGTGATATCCACAATCTCATTCGTCGTCCAGGCCTTCTTTCAGAATTCCTGAAAAATTGTCTCTCAGGGAAAGAAAATCTTTCTGCAAAAGAAACTCAGAGTATTGTGAAAGGATCAGAGAAAAGAGCAGCTGCAGCCTCTCACAATGAAATTCCCTCCTTTCCCCAAACAGAAAAGTTACCCTATTTCTGTGTGCATACAGCAGCTTTATTACTCATTAACTGCTGAGAATAATTGTTTGAAGCACTTGACATCCAACAGGTCTGCCCCATTTCTTGACTTTCTTTGTCTCATCAGTGATTGACTCTAAGCAAACTTTCACTGTAGGTTTGCCAGTTAGGAGAGCAGTTTGCTGCCAAGCCAAGAGAAGCACAAGAAGATTGCAAAGTGATGCTTTCAGGAGGTGCATTTGCAGGAGTGATCTGGTGTTTCATTGATGTTCTGTGCCTCTCTCAACACTGAGGTTGCTCGGCCATCGTTGCTTTCCTGATGATTTCAGCCAGATGCCCTCTCACACTCAGAGATTTGGCTCACTTGACTCACACATCTCAACTCTTTGGAGCATGGGCAGAGGAAGACAAAAGCATCCTGGTCACTTAACTCCAACTTCCTGTAGTCTGTCAGCAAAGGATTTTCCTGTTTTGTTCCTTTCAATCCCACAAACTCCTTATTTAGACTCCTTTTGAAGAGGAGCTGTTCTAGTCAGTACTTCTGTACAGGTTTTACCCTACCTCAGGCATGTCAGGATTGAGTATATGCAACCCCTGAGAGATTAATTCCAGTCCTGTCAGAATGGCTTCTCTCTGTCTCCTTTCTGTTGGTGGATAAGAAGTTGAAGGGCATATGCATCCTGCACAGCATGAGAACTGGAGGAGCAGGGGAAGGGAAGAGTTTATTCCATCTCCTCTGAACAGAGGGCACACCTGGAATACTGCATCTGTTTCAGATGCCCTATTAAAAGGACAATGTGAACAAAATGGTGGAGCCCCATACAGGCCAGTGGATGGCACAGGAGCATCCCATGATCCAGGAGAGTCTGAGGGGCCTGGTCCTGTTCAGCCTGCAGAAGACAAGGCTCCTGTTATCCGAGGGGCTCAGCAAAGGACAGCTGGAAAGAGTCTTAGATGGCAGCAGGGAAACTCAGACATAAAAAAATGAATAAAAACTCATGCCAAGGATTGCTCAGAACTGGCCGAAAGGTCAGAGACCCTGGAGAGTCTCCACCCTTGCAGATTTTCAAAAATCTCTTGAGAACGGCCTTGAGTAACCTTCTTTCCTTGTATCTGCTGTGAGGAAGGCAGTGAAATAGGGAAGTCCCTTCCCAAATAAATCTTTCTGTCAGTAATTCTCAGGAAGATTTCAAAACCTTTGTCACTTTCTGGCTAATTGCATTCTTTGTTCAATTTCCTTGAAAAAATATCATCAGCAAGTCATCTGTACAAGAACTTGAGGATTACATGTTGTATATTTTTCAACTCCATTTCCACAACATCAGACTTCCCTCCCAGTTAAGCAGCAGCTGTTACCTGCTCTCTTGTCAAATGTAATCTCCTCCACTGAGGGGTCAAAGTCCTTCTCCATCTTTACTTCATCCTCGTATTACTGAAAAACTTACAAGAATCCTTTGGTTTAAAAAACAGAACAAACAAAATAAAACAAACAAAACTCCCCCCCCCCACCCCCCTCCCCATTTCTAACAGCAGATGTAAAAGTTCCTGAAACCACCCCATCCATATTTCTCTTTGAAGCTTTCAGTTGCCGTTCTCTAGGATTGCACTGCTCCCTGGGGCAGGGGTAGCTGTGCCTATCACATCCCAAGCACAGTGTATGGACTCCTGGAACAATTTATGCTGGCGGGAACCTCCAGGGGTTTTCTACTTCAAGATGCTGATGATGGCAAGAGAGAGAATGGGCAGATATTGTCCCATGCTGGTGATGAAGCCAGGGCAGAGACAGCAGTGTGGGACAGCAAGGTTTGTTACTGCACTGATTTACCTGATCTACCCTTGTCATTCCTCATTCCTTATCAGGATATTACAGCTGTGAAAAAACAAGGCAGATTTTACCATTAGGTTTAAAGAATTGAAGTTATTAAAAACATTCTGTTTATGATGAGATTTAGGGCAGTAGAAGACTGCACCATTTCTACAGTCACTACCTTCAAATACAACCAAGTGTGTGATAGCAATGTACATTCTGGAGGTGAGTGTTTGGCCAGGACCAGCAATGATCTACATGCTCACCAAGATATTTAGAGTCAAGCCTGACCCCACTGTTAATGAGCAGGTAAACCAGAAGGAAACACAATCCTGCAAGAGACATCCAGGAAAAAGTTTTGGAAGTGACTATGGGGACCATTCTCTGGATACACAGAGACATCTCAGCATGGAAGAGCAATATTTATCTATTCCAAAAATGCACAAAACAGACCCACTGCTGATTGCAAAGCATTCTTTATTGGCAGCAACAGAAAATGGATTACAGACAATGGCAGAGGCCACAGTACCACAAGGGCATTGCAATGCAAATTACAAAAGAAGTGATGCTGGTTCTGCACTGACACTTTCTGTTTCACTTAGCCACAGACACAACCTGCAATGCTTCTACATTCCATAGGCCAGGACTCTGGAATGCCAGCTGAGGGTACAACAGGTTTCACACATGTGGCATTGCCTCCTCTAGCTTGGACACTCTCATATGATCAATCCTGATGATTCTTGCATTGGTGCCGTGGGAGCAGCTTGCAAGGCAGGATAGAGAAGTGCAGCTCTGCAGTGCAGCACAGCAGAGAGCGCTGACATTCGGTGGTCCTGGGACACTGGGGGAAAAGGCAGCACCAGCAGAGGCGGAGATCCGGGTGTCAAATTTCTGCATCTTTTCTCAGCGCTGCGGGATTTGCATTCTAGCAGCCACAGCCAGGGCGCAGGGGGCGCAGGAAGGAAAGCTTGTCGTTAAAATTGATTGCCTTGTAATTTGGAACGTTCTCATGGGCTCGGGCAAGGTATTGAATTCCACTTCCATCGCTGTGCTCACACAGCAGCCAGACACCTCTCTGGACTTTGTGGGAAGACATGATGTCATTGTCATGTCCCGCACCCAGGTTGGTTGGTTCTCTTATTATTCTGCTCTTCCCTTGATAATCACTGTGTTCATAGAGAGTGATCTGGGGATTATACAGATATTCAGTGATCACCTGCAGAGAGCTGATCCTGTCATTCATCTCTTTCCCTACAAAGCTATATTCTCCCTCCTCAAACACCAGAAACTGACCCTTGTAATCAACATGCTCATAAGCCACCCAAGGCTGGCCAATTACTTTCACTGAGGAGACAATATCATTCCAATCTGCATCTTTTAGATTGGAAATGTCAGTGGTGAATTCTTTGGACATGCCCTGGAAGTTGGCATGCTCATAAATGATGATTTTGGCCATCTCTGCAGGACTTCTGGGGTGCAGATTTCTTGCTATAGGAGCTGGATACCAGCCTGCACAAAAGGAAGAGAGAAAACAAGCAGAGCTTGTGAGAAGACTTTCTACTCCAGACAGAGAATTATGGCAAGTGTGGTGCAGAAAAGGAAAAGTGGAATATTTTTTTCAGAATAGAAACATAGCAGCATCTGGAAAGGAGTGAGGGCATTTCAGTTTAGAAGGAAAACATAAAACGAGACCTGTGCCCGCCACTACACAGTACAAATTAGTTGGGTGTGTTGGTTTAGTTACATACCCAAGATGAAGCTGTAAATACTCTCCCAGTCACCCCCCACAACTGTGTATCAATGGCCCCTCCAGGCTGTCCCTGGGTGAGGTTTGTCTCTCCTGCAGCAGCCATCCATCTCCTCATGCCCTGAGAGATGGCTTCAGTCGCTGCACACGCACACAGCAGAGCCTCACGGCTGTGCTGCAGCTCTCAGCCCAGCACTAAAGCCTCCTTCCCTTGCCCTGCCCTTCACAGCAGCTGCCCAAGAAGCCCTTCCAGCTCTCCTGTGCCAAGGGTGCCTCTTACCTTGCTGTCAGCTGCAGGGCTGCCAGAGCTGAGGGCAATTCCTCCAGTGCAGGGCTGTGGTGTGTGCAGAGTGTCTCACCTGCCTCCGTTTATAGCTCACTCAGAAGCCTTGTGCAACACCCCAGGTGACAGCATGACAAGTGACCAAAACTCTCCAAACGCCAGATCAGCCACGGTAATTCAGGCACACCAAAGTACATTGTGACACTGGGGCTGAGGGAGTTTCCTGCTTGTCTTGCCCTCCCGGGAAGTGCTTAAAATGCACAAGGATTTTTATGAGATTTTCTAGTCACAGAGATGGCACTGGAGCACCAGGTTTTTAAAAAAATTTCCCTTTTGTCCTTAGAATCATGGAATCATTAAGGTTGGGAAAGGCCTCCAAGATCATCAAGTCCAAACTTTGATTGTGAACCACCATGCCCAGTGCCCTGGTTCACGGCAAATTCTGGAGAGAACCCTCAAAGAGGCCCCTCTAGGAAAGCCGATTCAATTGGCCTGGGGGGAAATACATCCTTGGAGAAAAGTGGAAAACAACCTGTTTAATAAACAATAAACCTAAACAATGTTAAACAATAAAACTGCTTACTGCTCCAAAAGAGATGACAAACTGAGAAAGTCCCCTCCCCGGGTTGCAGCTCAGCTCACTCAGTCTCTGATCAGTCCCTCAGGCGCTGGAAATGCCGCGGCCCAGGCCCGGCCCGGTGGGCCCCAGATGGGAGCTGCCGATGCCCAGCTGGTGTTCAGGCCCGAGCAGCTTTGAACACGTCCAGAGAAAATGGGAAAAAACCCCTCAGGCCAGAGAACTGCTTTGCCTCAGCTAGCTAAACTAACTAAACCAAAGGAGAGCTCTGTCCTGCTGTCTGTCCATCCGCAGACAACACAGTCCAGGAGCAGGAATGTGGAGGAGTGAGTGCAGTGTCTGAAAACAAACTGCTGCTTCTTCTCTGCCCCCTTCACTCTCTGGAACAAATCCTAAAGATGCAAAACTTAGTATTCAGCATAAACGGAACAAGACTACTAAAAGCATCATCTAGTGAACCCAGGACACCCAGTAAACCATATTGCCAATGTTTCATCTCCTTGTGTTTTGGATATTTTCAGGGATAATAATAAGTTTCTCCACCACTTCCCTGGGTTGCCCATTCCAAAGCTTAATTACTCTTGCAGTAAAGATGTTTCCCTTAATCACCAACCTGAACCTCTCTATACACAAGTTGAGGGCATTTCCCCTTGCTCCATCATTGGTTGACTGGAGAACAGAGCGACCCACTTGGCTATATCTTCCTATCTGGAGTTGTGGAGAGTGATAAGGTCCCCCCCTGAGCCTCCTTTTCCTTCAGGATAAACATCTCCAGCTCCCTCAGCTCTTCCTTATCAGACTCTTCACCAGCCTTGCTGCCCTTCTCTGGACTCCAGCACTTCCATGTCTTGCGGTGAGGGGCCCAAATGAACACAGGATTCCAGGAGTGGCCTCAGCAGTGCTGAGTACGGGAGGACAATCCCTGTCCTGCTCCTGCTGGCCACCCCATTGCTGATCCAGGCCAGGTGCCATGGCCCTTCCTGGCCACCTGAGAACACTGATGGATCATGTTCAGCTCTTTGAAGGTGTGGATGCACCATCCCTCGAAGGGTTCTTCAGGGTCTCTTGCAGCCCAAACCATTCTCTGATTCCTTGACATATGTATTCATGTATATATTTATGTATAGTAATAGATGGGCATGGTACTATTGTAGATGGTAAACAAAAGCACCAATGTTGTTGTCTCAAAACCAGACAGAAGATCACAGTGGAGAACCAGAAACTGGGGGTAAATAGGGACCAACTAATATGATGTAAAACCAGCTTCAAAGTCAGAATTCTTTAGCAGAGTTATGGCAAATGACCACCAGAGATCTTTGCAGATATTTATTTTGTGCAAATTACTGAATATTGTAAATGGTGCCTTATACTGTCAGTCTTGTAGTTATACACTTGAATATGTTAAGAGATAGTGTTCCACACATGTCAAGTCACAATCTTGTGCTAAGTATGACTCCAAGCATTTCCCTAGTTCAGGCTGAAGTAAATGTTTCAGGTAATGTTTCTTTTTAATATTTTTCTGGCATCAACTGTTTCTGTTTCTGTCTATGGAACAAGAAAGCAGAGATTTTGCTGCCCCAGCTTATTTTTTGCTTTTGAAATCTTTGATCCAGAGATCTTGGTTCTCCTCACTTCCTGATCCTCCTTTCTTTTCTTTACTACACAGGCACAAATTATGTTCTACCTCAATTTATTCTCCCTGATGCCAGACTTTGCTGACAGCCACGAGAGCTCTTTGCAGTGCACTGAAAGATCTCATGGTCACAGGATCCAAACGGATGCTGACACAGAGGTCTTATTGCAAATAATTTCTTCTGTGATCACACAGGTGACAACACCTTTGATGTGCTCTTGAAAACTCTGCCTCTGTGATTCCTGGGATCTGAGACTGTGGAACACCCAGGATGGCCATTTTCAGTGGTGCTTCTCTAGAAACCTGCTGGACTTGGTGAGCAATCTACAGGGAGCACTGAAGGAAAACAGTTTGTTGGAGTGTGGAGAGTGTCATTACTTGATCACAGGCTTTGAGTGCTCCTGGGAATCTGCAGAGTTGCAGAACACAACATCCCATAAGCTCTGGGGCAATGAATCCTGTGGTAGGGATGCTCTTCCTCATTCACCATCTCTACAGGTGTTTCCTTCTGTCCCACTAAGATCTATCATGGTCTTTGTGTCTGCAGACTTCCAGCTCATGGAAATTTAAAGTGTGGGAAGACCAACTTGTAAGGGTATGTGAAATATGACAGCATCTGGTCTATGACGTTTATCTAACAAAGGCCTTTCTGATTCAAAAGGAGTCATAACAGTGGGATTTGCCAGCAAAGTTTGAGCTGGAGCAGCCAGCAAGCAGGGCATGGATATAGACAGGAGAACCACAGGAGAACCACTCTCATGTAACTTTTGTGTTCTTCCCTTTTACTTTCAATCTTGATCAGCTGTTTGTAGGAACTATCATGGGCTTTCTCAGACGAGTATATTGTGTGTTGAAATCCTACAGATCCACAGATGCTCTTTCAATTCTCTTTTCCTTGCACTTGTATTTGGATGTGATTGTACTTGTACTCCCTGGCAAGCAGGAGAGCCACATCTTGAAAAATTGCCCTTCCAGAAAACCCAAATTCACCAAGGAAGCCCCAAACATTAAACTGTGGAGAGACAAATTGCAGGGACACATTAATTGCTGAGTGCAAGGACAATGCAAAGGAGCTCATTAGACCCACTGAGGCAATGTCATTGCACAGAAATCCGCATCAGGGCAGCCTTGGTCTGACAAGGCTGAATGAGATGGACAAGGGACATGGATCATCTTTATTTACAGCAGGATTCCTCAGGAGCAGTATGGCTCAGGAAATAGTGGGATTTGCCTGTCTTGGTCCTTATGTGATGAGCTTGAATGATCCAGGGAGCCAGGAGGATTGTAGGATTGGTGGGTAATTCAAGTTGGAAGTGACCTTTGGTTGTCATTGGATCCAGTCAGCTGCTTAACACAGGGACAGCTGTGAGGTGAATTATGGCTGCTGGTGGCTTTATCCAGTCAGGTCTGGAAAACCTCAGAGTACGCAGACTATCCAACTTCTTTGGGTGGTGTGATTTAACATTTTCTGACATCATTATGAAAATTTTTCTCAGCCATGGAAGAGACAAGGCGAAGGATTCTCAGAGGGGCTCAGCAAAAGGACATCTGGAAAGGGTCTTATCTGGAAACAGGGAAGCTCTGACTGAAAATAAGGAAAGTAACCATAGCCCTAAGAGTTTTTCAGCACTGGAAGAAAGGTCAGCGATCCTGGGGAATTTCCACCATAGGAATTGTTCCGAAATCCCTTGAAGATGGCCACGAGTAACCTGGTCGTGTTTGGAAGTTGCTCTGCTTGTGACCAAGGCCTTGGACCTCCCTTCCACAATCTATCTTTCTGTCAGTAATTCTAAGGATGGTTTAAAAGCCTTTGTCACTTTCTGCCTAATTGCATCTATTGTTCAATTTCAATGAAAAAGTGTCATCGTCAGGTCAGGTGTACAACACCCTCAAGTTTATTTGTTGGACATTCATGAACTCTATTTCCCCAAAGTCAGACTTCCTTCCCCATTCCTCCACAGGCTCTCACCTGCTCTCTTGTCAAATGTAATTCCCTCTATTGAAGGCTCAAAGTCCTTCTCCACCTTTACTTCTTCCTCTTATCACTGAAAAATTTTCAAGAATCCTTTGTTAGATTTTTGGATGTGACACTTCCTCATTTGTTTGGATTATGTCTTTGATTAAATACACCCCAAAACAAACCTCGGCATGAGCAAATGCAAATTTGCTCTAACATTCCCCTGCATATCCCTCCCTGAACCATTTCTTGCTGTTTTGTAGGCTTGTACTCATCTCTGGTGCACGGGTAGCTGTCCCCCCAGACAGGCCAAGGAGAGTGTATGGACTCCTTGAAGCATTTAAGCTGGAAGGAACCTTGAAGGGTCTCTACTTCAGGCTGCTGCTCAGAGCAGGAGGGAGAATGTGGAGATATTGTCCCATGGTGGTTATGAAGACAGGGGAGGGAAGTTGAAGTGATATTTGTACTATGGATGATTAGTGGGCATGGTGGTATTTGGGCAAAGGTTGGGCTTGATGATCTTGGAGGCAATTTCCAAAATTAATGATTTCATGACACTAAGGACAAAAGGGATTTTTTTTTTTTTTCAAAAACTGGTGCTTCAATATCATCTCTGTGACCTGGAATCATGACTGGATATCTCCCATAAAAAGTCCTTCTGCATTTTATTACTTCCCGGGAGGGCAAGACTACAAATTGCCACAAGCAGGAAACTTCCACAGTCCCAGTGTCACAATGTACTTTGGTGTGCCTGAATTACTGTGGCTGATCTGGCTTTTGAAGAGTTTTGGTCACTTGTCATGCTGTCACCTGGGGTGTTGCACAAGGCTTCTGAGTGAGCTATAAATGCAGACAGATGAGATGTTCTGCACACACCACAGCCCTGCACTGGAGGAATTGCCCTCAGCTCTCGCAGCCCTGCAGCTGACAGCAAGGTAAGAGGCACCCTTGGCACAGGAGAGCTGGAAGGGTTTCTTGGGCAGCTGCTGTGAAGGGCAGGGCAAGGGCAGGAGGCTTTAGTGCTGGGCTGAGAGCTACAGCACAGCCGTGAGGCTCTGCTGTGTGCGTGTGCAGAGACTGAAGCCATCTCTCAGGGCATGAGGAGATGGATGGCTGCTGCAGGAGAGACAAACCTCACCCAGGGACAGCCTGGAGCGGGCCACTGATACACAGTTGTGGGGGGTGAGTGTGAAAGTATTTTATGACTTACTCTGGGGGATATATGCAAACCAACGCGTATATCTAATTAAAACTGGGTAGTTATGGGTACATACCTCATTTTACATTCTCTTCCAAGTGAACATTTCTATATCATGCCCTCATGCCCTCACTCCTTTCCAGCTGCTGCTATGTTTATTCTTTGTTCAAAATGTGTTGCTTTCCCTTCTTTATTTTTTCCCACTCCACATTTTTCATCATTTTCCATCTGGTATGTAAAGGTTTTTTACAAGCATTGTTTGTTTTGTGTCTTCCTCTTGTGCAGGCTGTAATCTAGCTCCTATAGCAAGGAATCCAAAAACAAAGAAGTCCTGCAGAGATGGGCAAAATCATCATTTATGAGCATGTCAACTTCCAGG
This sequence comes from Melozone crissalis, assembly GCF_028551555.1. Classification (NCBI taxonomy): domain Eukaryota; kingdom Metazoa; phylum Chordata; class Aves; order Passeriformes; family Passerellidae; genus Melozone; species Melozone crissalis. The sequence continues at coordinate 12,758,433 of NW_026535786.1, read as the reverse complement.
GCATGTCCAAAGAATTCACCACTGACACTCCCAACCTAATAGCTGTGGGTTGGAATGATATTGTCTCCTCAGTGAAAGTAATTGGTCAGCCTTGGGTGGCTTATGAGCATGTTGATTACAAGGGTCGATTTCTGGTATTTGAGGAGGGAGAATATGACTCTGTAGGTAAAGAGATGAATGACAAGATCAGCTCTCTGCAGGTGATCAGGGAAGATCTGCACAATCCCCAGATCACGCTCTACCAACACGTTGACTACAAAGGGAGGAGCAGAATAGTAAGAGAAGCAACCAACCTGGCTGGGGGAGAAGATGATGACATCGTGTCTTCCCACAAAGTCCAGAGAGGTGTCTGGCTGCTGTGTGAGAACAGTGATGGAAGTGGGCCCCAGCACCTTGCCCGAGCCCATGAGGACGTTCCCAATTACAAGGCGATTGACTTCAATGACAAGCTCTCCTTCCTGCGCCCCCTGCGCCCTGGCCGTGACTCTTAGACTGCAGAGCCTGTGACCCTGAGGGACGGTGCAGTCCCAGCAGGAAATCTCTGATCTCTGCCCCTGCTCATGTCCCTTCCTTTGTGATTTGCTTTACAAAGCCCTTGTGGTACTTTGGCCTGTGCCACTGTCTGTAACCTCTTTTGGGTTGGTGCCAATAAAGACTCTTGCAAGCAACACTGGGTCTGTTTTATGGACTGTTCAGTGAGGATAAATATTTCCCTTTCTTGGAGAGATGTCTGTGAGTGCTAAGAAAATGTGTTGGGTAGTCAATTTGAGATGTTTTTCATGGATCTCTCCTGAAAGGAATATTCTTCTTCCAGATTCACTGTTGAGTAACAGTGGGCTCAGGCTTGACTCAACGAGTGCAAAAGTCTTGGTGAGCATGTTGATTATTGTTGTGATCCTGGCAAAACTCTCCCATTCAGACTGTTTTAAAATATTAGATGTTTGATTATATCTCATACAATCTATCACAGTAATGGATCATGCTGGTGATACAGTCTTCTACTCACCAAATCACATAATCAAACAGTAAGTTTTCCTAACTTTGAAGTGACAGATTGGTTGATCCCTGTGGAAACAACTGTCTTGTGCTTTTTAAACCTGTAGTTTCTTGATAAGGGAGGATGGATGACATAGTATTCCATGATCTGTTTAGCCATGTGCAAGTTCACCGGGACGAGTTTGAACTCAGCCTCCTCCACCACTGTGTGTCTGTGGCTGCCATGCCCAGCTGAAGCTGTGTTCCCTGTGCTGAGGCTCAGTGTCCCTCTCAGCTGCCTGTGCCTTCCTGCAGCCTCTCTCCTCCTGTTCTCACCCACTGACACAGCCCTGGCCACTTTCCCAACGCTTCCTGTTCCCTCAGCCCCCTGCTGGAAATATTTTCACAGCAGCGCAGTAACAAACCCTGCTGTCCCACACTGCTGTCTCTGCCTGGCTTCATCACCAGCATGGGACAATATCTGCCCATTCTCTGTCCTGTCATGAGTAACAGCTCAAAGTAGAAAAGCCCTGGAGGTTCCTTCCAGCCTCAATTGTTCCAGGAGTCCATACACTGTGCTTGGGATGTGATAGGCACAGCTACCCCTGCCCCAGGGAGGAGTGCAATCCTACAGAACAGCAAAGGAAAGGTTCAAGGAGAGAAATATGGATGGGGTGGTTTCAGGAACTTTTTCATCTGCTATTGCAAAGGGTTGAGTTTTGCTTGGTTTGGGTCTTTTTTTGTTTTGGTTTTTTTGTTTTGTTTTTTTTTTGTTTTTGTTTTTGTTTCTAATACCAAAGGATTCTTGTAAGTTTTTCAGTAATAGGAGGATGAAGTAAAGATGGAAAAGGACTTTGACCCTTCAGTGGAGGGTGTTACATTTGACAACAGAGCAAGTAAGAGCTGCTGCTGAACTGGGACGGAAGTCTGATGTTGGGGAAATGGAATTGATAAATACACAACAAGTAATCCTCAAGTTCTTGTACACATGACTTGCTGATGACATTTTTTCAAGGAAAGTGAACAAAGAATACAATTAGCCAGAAAGTGACAAAGGGTTTTAAAACTTCCTGAGAATTACTGACAGAAAGATTTGTTTTGGAAAGGACCTCCCTAGACCAAGGGTTATTTCATAGCAAGGATGCCACCAAAGGAAAACAGGTTACTCATGGCCATGCTCAAGTGATTTGTGAACAGCCACAAGGGTGGAGATTCCCCAGGGTCTCTGGCCTTACCAAGCAGCAGACTGGACATGAGGGCACCCTAAGATCACTTTGAACCAGTATTGTCTTGTGATCCCACAATCCTCCTGCCTTGCATCGTCACTCAAGCTCATGATTTACGGATCAGGACTGGCAAATCCGAGTATCACCTGAACTGTATTGCTCCTGAGGATTCTTGCTCAAAAGAAAGGGTCTCGGCTGATAATCTCACATTACAGATGTGCATGCTCACAGCACATTTATTGGCTAGTCTGTTCTGGAAATAACTCTCGCTTTCCCTTCCTCTTCCTTCAGTAATTCTCAGGAAAACACACAAGCACCTCCCTCCCAAAACACACTTACATCCTGCTCACAATATCTTCTGGATTTCTGACTCATTTAGAGTAAGAATCACATCCAGGACATATCAAACGTGCTACCCACATTTTCATCCCTGGTCCATGCCTTCTTTCAGAATTCCTGAAAAACTGTCAATCAGGGAAAGAAAATCTTTCTGCAAAAGAAACTCAGAGTATTGTGAAAGGATCAGAGAAAAGAGCAGCTGCAGCCTCTCACAACAAACTTTCATGCTTTCACCAAACAGAAAAGTTACCCTATTTCTGTGTGCATACAGTAGCTTTATTACTCATTAACTGCTGAGAATAATTGTTTGAAGCACTTGAGATCCAACAGGTCTGCCCCATTTCTTGACTTTCTTTGTCTCATCAGTGATTGACTCTAAGCAAACTTTCACTGTAGGTTTGCCAGTTAGGAGAGCAGTTTGCTGCCAAGCCAAGAGAAGCACAAGAAGATTGCAAAGGTGATGCTTTCAGGAGGTGCATTTGCAGGAGTGATCTGGTGTTTCATTGATGTTCTGTGCCTCTCTCAACACTGAGGTTACTCAGCCACCGTTGCTTTCCTGATGATTTCAGCCAGATGCCCTCTCACACTCAGAGAGTTGGCTCACTTGACTCACACATCTCAACTCTTTGGAGCATGGGCAGAGGAAGACAAAAGCATCCTGGTCACTTAACTCCAACTTTCCTGTAGTCTGTCAGCAAAGGATTTTCCTGTTTTGTTCCTTTCAATCCCACAAACTCCTTATTTAGACGCCTTTTGAAGAGGAGCTGTTCTAGTCAGTACTTCTGTACAGGTTTTACCCTACCTCAGGCATGCCAGGATTGAGTATATGCAACCCCTGAGAGATTAATTCCAGTCCTGTCAGAATGGCTTCTCTCTGTCTCCTTTCTGTTGGTGGATGAGAAGTTGAAGGGCACTTGCATCCTGCACAGCACGAGGACTGGAGGAGCAGGGGAAGGGAAGAGTTTATTCCATCTCCTCTGAACAGAGGGCACACCTGGAATACTGCATCTGTTTCAGATGCCCTATTAAAAGGACAATGTGAACAAAATGGTGGAGCCCCATACAGGCCAGTGGATGGCACAGGAGCATCCCATGAGCCAGGAGAGTCTGAGGGGCCTGGTCCTGTTCAGCCTGCAGAAGACAAGGCTCCTGTTATCCGAGGGGCTCAGCAAAGGACAGCTGGAAAGAGTCTTAGATGGCAGCAGGGAAACTCAGACATAAAAAAATGAATAAAAACTCATGCCAAGGATTGCTCAGCTCTGGCCAAAACGTCAGAGACCCTGGAGAGCCTCCACCCTTGCACTTTTTCCAAACATCTCTTGAGGATGGCCTTGAGTAACCTTCTTTCCTTGTATCTGCTGTGAGGAAGGCAGTGAAATAGGGAAGTCCCTTCCCAAATAAATCTTTCTGTCAGTAATTCTCAGGAAGATTTCAAAACCTTTGTCACTTTCTGGCTAATTGCATTCTTTGTTCAATTTCCTTGAAAAAATGTCATCAGCAAGTCATGTGTACAATAATGAGGGGATTGCTTGTGGTGTATTTATCAATTCTATAGCCCTAATGGCAGACTTCCCTCCCAGTTAAGCAGCAGCTGTTACCTGCTCTCTTGTCAAATGTAATCCCCTCCACTGAAGGGTCAAAGTCCTTCTCCATCTTTACTTCATCCTACTATTACTGATAAACTTACAAGAATCCTTTGCGATTAAAAAAAACCCAACAAAACAAAAAAAACCAACCAAACAAAAAAAACCCACCAACCAAACAAAACTCAACCCTTTGCATTAGCACTCCATCCATATTTCTCTCATTGAACCTTTCCTTTGCTGTTCTGTAGGATTGCACTCCTCCCTGGGGCAGGGGTAGCTGTGCCTATCATATCCCAAGCACAGTGTATGGACTCCTGGAACAATTGAGGCTGGAAGGAACCTCCAAGATTTTCTACTTCGAGCTGTTACTCATGACAGGACAGAGAATGGGCAGATATTGTCCCATGCTGGTGATGAAGCCAGGGCAGAGACAGCAGTGTGGGACAGCAGGGTTTGTTACTGCGCTGCTGTGAAAATATTTCCTGCAGGGGGCTGAGGGAACAGGAAGCGTTGGGAAAGTGGCCAGAGCTGTGTCAGTGGGTGAGAACAGGAGGAGAGAGGCTGCAGGACGGCACAGGGAGCATCTTTTCTCAGCGCTGCAGGATTTGCATTCTAACAGCCACAGCCCGGCACAGGGGGTGTAGGAAGGAGAGCTTGTCATTGAAGTCAATTGCCTTGTAATTGGGAACGTCCTCATGGGCTCGGGCAAGGTGCTGGGGCCCACTTCCATCACTGTTCTCACACAGCAGCCAGACACCTCTCTGGACTTTGTGGGAAGACACGATGTCATCATCTTCTCCCCCAGCCAGGTTGGTTGCTTCTCTTACTATTCTGCTCCTCCCTTTGAAGTCAACGTGTTGGCAGAGTGATCTGGGAATTGTGCAGATCTTTCCTGATCACCTGCAGAGAGCTGATCTTGTCATTCATCTCTTTACCTACAGAGTCATATTCTCCCTCCTCAAATACCAGAAACTGACCCTTGTAATCAACATGCTCATAAGCCACCCAAGGCTGGCCAATTACTTTCACTGAGGAGACAATATCATTCCAACCCACAGCTATTAGGTTGGGAGTGTCAGTGGTGAATTCTTTGGACATGCCCTGGAAGTTGACATGCTCATAAATGGTGATGTTGCCCATCTCTGCAGGACTTCTGGGGTGCAGATTTCTTGCTATAGGAGCTGGATACCAGCCTGCACAAAAGGAAGAGAGAAAACAAGCAGAGCTTGTGAGAAGACTTTCTACTTCAGACAGAAAATGATGCAAAGTGTGGTTCAAATAAGGAAAAGTAGGAAGTTTTTATCAGAATAGAAACATAGCAGCATCTGGAAAGGAGTGAGGGCATTTCAGTTTAGAGGGAAAACATAAAACGAGACATGTGCCAACAACTACTCAGTTCAAATTAGTTGTGTGTGTTGGTTTAGGTACATACCCAAGATGAAGCTGTAAATACTCTCCCAGTCACCCCCCACAACTGTGTATCAGTGGCCCCCTCCAGGCTGTCCCTGGGTGAGGTTTGTCTCTCCTGCAGCAGCCATCCATCTCCTCATGCCCTGAGAGATGGCTTCAGTCTCTGCACACGCACACAGCAGAGCCTCACGGCTGTGCTGCAGCTCTCAGCCCAGCACTAAAGCCTCCTTCCCTTGCCCTGCACTTCACAGCAGCTGCCCAAGAAGCCCTTCCAGCTCTCCTGTGCCAAGGGTGCCTCTTACCTTGCTGTCAGCTGCAGGGCTGCGAGAGCTGAGGGCAATTCCTCCAGTGCAGGGCTGTGGTGTGTGCAGAGTGTCTCACCACTCTGCATTTATAGCTCACTCAGAAGTCTTGTGCAACACCCCAGGTGACAGCATGACAAGTTACCAACACTCTCCAAAAGCCGGATCAGCCACAGTAATTCAGGCACACCAAAGTACATCGTGACACTGGGACTGTGGAAGTTTCCTGCTTGTCTTGCCCTCCTGGGAAGTGCTTAAAATGCGCAAGGATTTTTATGAGATTTTCTAGTCACAGAGATGGCATTGGAGCACCAGGTTTTTTAAAAAATTTCCCTTTTGTCCTTAGAATCATGGAATCATTAAGGTTGGGAAAGGCCTCCAAGATCATCAAGTCCAAACTTTGATTGTGAACCACCATGCCCAGTGCCCTGGTTCACGGCAAATTCTGGAGAGAACCCTCAAAGAGGCCCCTCTAGGAAAGCCGATTCAATTGGCCTGGGGGGAAATACATCCTTGGAGAAAAGTGGAAAACAACCTGTTTAATAAACAATAAACCTAAACAATGTTAAACAATAAAACTGCTTGCTGCTCCAAAAGAGATGACAAACTGAGAAAGTCCCCTCCCCGGGTTGTAGTTAAGCTCACTCAGTCTCTGATCAGTCCCTCAGGCGCTGGAAATGCCGCGGCCCAGGCCCGGCCCGGTGGGCCCCAGATGGGAGCTGCCGATGCCCAGCTGGTGTTCAGGCCCGAGCAGCTTTGAACACGTCCAGAGAAAATGGGAAAAAACCCCTCAGGCCAGAGAACTGCTTTGCCTCAGCTAGCTAAACTAACTAAACCAAAGGAGAGCTCTGTCCTGCTGTCTGTCCATCCGCAGACAACACAGTCCAGGAGCAGGAATGTGGAGGAGTGAGTGCAGTGTCTGAAAACAAACTGCTGCTTCTTCTCTGCCCCCTTCACTCTCTGCAACAAATCCTAAAGATGCAAAACTTAGTATTCAGCATAAACGGAACAAGACTACTAAAAGCATCATCTAGTGAACCCAGGACACCCAGTAAACCATATTGCCAATGTTTCATCTCCTTGTGTTTTGGATATTTTCAGGGATAATAATAAGTTTCTCCACCACTTCCCTGGGTTGCCCATTCCAAAGCTTAATTACTCTTGCAGTAAAGATGTTTCCCTTAATCACCAACCTGAACCTCTCTATACACAAGTTGAGGGCATTTCCCCTTGCTCCATCATTGGTTGACTGGAGAACAGAGCGACCCACTTGGCTATATCTTCCTATCTGGAGTTGTGGAGAGTGATAAGGTCCCCCCCTGAGCCTCCTTTTCCTTCAGGATAAACATCTCCATCTCCCTCAGCTCTTCCTTATCAGACTCTTCACCAGCCTTGCTGCCCTTCTCTGGACTCCAGCACTTCCATGTCTTGCGGTGAGGGGCCCAAAATGAACACAGGATTCCAGGAGTGGCCTCAGCAGTGCTGAGTATGGGAGGACAATCCCTGTCCTGCTCCTGCTGGCCACCCCATTGCTGATCCAGGCCAGGTGCCATGGCCCTTCCTGGCCACCTGAGAACACTGATGGATCATGTTCAGCTCTTTGAAGGTGTGGATGCACCATCCCTCGAAGGGTTCTTCAGGGTCTCTTGCAGCCCAAACCATTCTCTGATTCCTTGACATATGTATTCATGTATATATTTATGTATAGTAATAGATGGGCATGGTACTATTGTAGATGGTAAACAAAAGCACCAATGTTGTTGTCTCAAAACCAGACAGAAGATCACAGTGGAGAACCCAGAAACTGGGGGTAAATAGGGACCAACTAATATGATGTAAAACCAGCTTCAAAGTCAGAATTTTTTAGCAGAGTTATGGCAAATGACCACCAGAGATCTTTGCAGATATTTATTTTGTGCAAATTACTGAATATTGTAAATGGTGCCTTATATTGTCAGTCTTGTAGTTATACACTTGAATATGTTAAGAGATAGTGTTCCACACATGTCAAGTCACAATCTTGTGCTAAGTATGACTCCAAGCATTTCCCTAGTTCAGGCTGAAGTAAATGTTTCAGGTAATGTTTCTTTTTAATATTTTTCTGGCATCAACTGTTTCTGTTTCTGTCTATGGAACAAGAAAGCAGAGATTTTGCTGCCCCAGCTTATTTTTTGCTTTTGAAATCTTTGATCCAGAGATCTTGGTTCTCCTCACTTCCTGATCCTCCTTTCTTTTCTTTACTACACAGGCACAAATTATGTTCTACCTCAATTTATTCTCCCTGATGCCAGACTTTGCTGACAGCCACGAGAGCTCTTTGCAGTGCACTGAAAGATCTCATGGTCACAGGATCCAAACGGATGCTGACACAGAGGTCTTATTGCAAATAATTTCTTCTGTGATCACACAGGTGACAACACCTTTGATGTGCTCTTGAAAACTCTGCCTCTGTGATTCCTGGGATCTGAGACTGTGGAACACCCAGGATGGCCATTTTCAGTGGTGCTTCTCTAGAAACCTGCTGGACTTGGTGAGCAATCTACAGGGAGCACTGAAGGAAAACAGTTTGTTGGAGTGTGGAGAGTGTCATTACTTGATCACAGGCTTTGAGTGCTCCTGGGAATCTGCAGAGTTGCAGAACACAACATCCCATAAGCTCTGGGGCAATGAATCCTGTGGTAGGGATGCTCTTCCTCATTCACCATCTCTACAGGTGTTTCCTTCTGTCCCACTAAGATCTATCATGGTCTTTGTGTCTGCAGACTTCCAGCTCATGGAAATTTAAAGTGTGGGAAGACCAACTTGTAAGGGTATGTGAAATATGACAGCATCTGGTCTATGACGTTTATCTAACAAAGGCCTTTCTGATTCAAAAGGAGTCATAACAGTGGGATTTGCCAGCAAAGTTTGAGCTGGAGCAGCCAGCAAGCAGGGCATGGATATAGACAGGAGAACCACAGGAGAACCACTCTCATGTAACTTTTGTGTTCTTCCCTTTTACTTTCAATCTTGATCAGCTGTTTGTAGGAACTATCATGGGCTTTCTCAGACGAGTATATTGTGTGTTGAAATCCTACAGATCCACAGATGCTCTTTCAATTCTCTTTTCCTTGCACTTGTATTTGGATGTGATTGTACTTGTACTCCCTGGCAAGCAGGAGAGCCACATCTTGAAAAATTGCCCTTCCAGAAAACCCAAATTCACCAAGGAAGCCCCAAACATTAAACTGTGGAGAGACAAATTGCAGGGACACATTAATTGCTGAGTGCAAGGACAATGCAAAGGAGCTCATTAGACCCACTGAGGCAATGTCATTACACAGAAATCCCCATCAGGGCAGCCTTGGTCTGACAAGGCTGAATGAGATGGACAAGGGACATGGATCATCTTTATTTACAGCAGGATTCTTCAGGAGCAGTATGGCTCAGGAAATAGTGGGATTTGCCTGTCTTGGTCCTTATGTGATGAGCTTGAATGATCCAGGGAGCCAGGAGGATTGTAGGATTGGTGGGTAATTCAAGTTGGAAGTGACCTTTGGTTGTCATTGGATCCAGTCAGCTGCTTAACACAGGGACAGCTGTGAGGTGAATTATGGCTGCTGGTGGCTTTATCCAGTCAGGTCTGGAAAACCTCAGAGTACGCAGACTATCCAACTTCTTTGGGTGGTGTGATTTAAAATTTTCTGACATCATTATGAAAATTTTTCTCAGCCATGGAAGAGACAAGGCGAAGGATTCTCAGAGGGGCTCAGCAAAAGGACATCTGGAAAGGGTCTTATCTGGAAACAGGGAAGCTCTGACTGAAAATAAGGAAAGTAACCATAGCCCTAAGAGTTTTTCAGCACTGGAAGAAAGGTCAGCGATCCTGGGGAATTTCCACCATAGGAATTGTTCCGAAATCCCTTGAAGATGGCCACGAGTAACCTGGTCGTGTTTGGAAGTTGCTCTGCTTGTGACCAAGGCTTTGGACCTCCCTTCCACAATCTATCTTTCTGTCAGTAATTCTAAGGATGGTTTAAAAGCCTTTGTCACTTTCTGCCTAATTGCATCTATTGTTCAATTTCAATGAAAAAGTGTCATCGTCAGGTCAGGTGTACAACACCCTCAAGTTTATTTGTTGGACATTCATGAACTCTATTTCCCCAAAGTCAGACTTCCTTCCCCATTCCTCCACAGGCTCTCACCTGCTCTCTTGTCAAATGTAATTCCCTCTATTGAAGGCTCAAAGTCCTTCTCCACCTTTACTTCTTCCTCTTATCACTGAAAAATTTTCAAGAATCCTTTGTTAGATTTTTGGATGTGACACTTCCTCATTTGTTTGGATTATGTCTTTGATTAAATACACCCCAAAACAAACCTCGGCATGAGCAAATGCAAATTTGCTCTAACATTCCCCTGCATATCCCTCCCTGAACCATTTCTTGCTGTTTTGTAGGCTTGTACTCATCTCTGGTGCACGGGTAGCTGTCCCCCCAGACAGGCCAAGGAGAGTGTATGGACTCCTTGAAGCATTTAAGCTGGAAGGAACCTTGAAGGGTCTCTACTTCAGGCTGCTGCTCAGAGCAGGAGGGAGAATGTGGAGATATTGTCCCATGGTGGTTATGAAGACAGGGGAGGGAAGTTGAAGTGATATTTGTACTATGGATGATTAGTGGGCATGGTGGTATTTGGGCAAAGGTTGGGCTTGATGATCTTGGAGGCAATTTCCAAAATTAATGATTTCATGACACTAAGGACAAAAGGGATTTTTTTTTTTTTTCAAAAACTGGTGCTTCAATATCATCTCTGTGACCTGGAATCATGACTGGATATCTCCCATAAAAAGTCCTTCTGCATTTTATTACTTCCCGGGAGGGCAAGACTACAAATTGCCACAAGCAGGAAACTTCCACAGTCCCAGTGTCACAATGTACTTTGGTGTGCCTGAATTACTGTGGCTGATCTGGCTTTTGAAGAGTTTTGGTCACTTGTCATGCTGTCACCTGGGGTGTTGCACAAGGCTTCTGAGTGAGCTATAAATGCAGACACATGAGATGTTCTGCACACACCACAGCCCTGCACTGGAGGAATTGCCCTCAGCTCTCGCAGCCCTGCAGCTGACAGCAAGGTAAGAGGCACCCTTGGCACAGGAGAGCTGGAAGGGTTTCTTGGGCAGCTGCTGTGAAGTGCAGGGCAAGGGAAGGAGGCTTTAGTGCTGGGCTGAGAGCTACAGCACAGCCGTGAGGCTCTGCTGTGTGCGTGTGCAGAGACTGAAGCCATCTCTCAGGGCATGAGGAGATGGATGGCTGCTGCAGGAGAGACAAACCTCACCCAGGGACAGCCTGGAGCGGGCCACTGATACACAGTTGTGGGGGGTGAGTGTGAAAGTATTTTATGACTTACTCTGGGGGATATATGCAAACCAACGCGTATATCTAATTAAAACTGGGTAGTTATGGGTACATACCTCATTTTACATTCTCTTCCAAGTGAACATTTCTATATCATGCCCTCATGCCCTCACTCCTTTCCAGCTGCTGCTATGTTTATTCTTTGTTCAAAATGTGTTGCTTTCCCTTCTTTATTTTTTCCCACTCCACATTTTTCATCATTTTCCATCTGGTATGTAAAGATTTTTTACAAGCATTGTTTGTTTTGTGTCTTCCTCTTGTGCAGGCTGTAATCTAGCTCCTATAGCAAGGAATCCAAAAACAAAGAAGTCCTGCAGAGATGGGCAAAATCATCATTTATGAGCATGTCAACTTCCAGGGCATGTCCAAAGAATTCACCACTGACACTCCCAACCTAATAGCTGTGGGTTGGAATGATATTGTCTCCTCAGTGAAAGTAATTGGTCAGCCTTGGGTGGCTTATGAGCATGTTGATTACAAGGGTCGATTTCTGGTATTTGAGGAGGGAGAATATGACTCTGTAGGTAAAGAGATGAATGACAAGATCAGCTCTCTGCAGGTGATCAGGGAAGATCTGCACAATCCCCAGATCACGCTCTACCAACACGTTGACTACAAAGGGAGGAGCAGAATAGTAAGAGAAGCAACCAACCTGGCTGGGGGAGAAGATGATGACATCGTGTCTTCCCACAAAGTCCAGAGAGGTGTCTGGCTGCTGTGTGAGAACAGTGATGGAAGTGGGCCCCAGCACCTTGCCCGAGCCCATGAGGACGTTCCCAATTACAAGGCGATTGACTTCAATGACAAGCTCTCCTTCCTGCGCCCCCTGCGCCCTGGCCGTGACTCTTAGACTGCAGAGCCTGTGACCCTGAGGGACGGTGCAGTCCCAGCAGGAAATCTCTGATCTCTGCCCCTGCTCATGTCCCTTCCTTTGTGATTTGCTTTACAAAGCCCTTGTGGTACTTTGGCCTGTGCCACTGTCTGTAACCTCTTTTGGGTTGGTGCCAATAAAGACTCTTGCAAGCAACACTGGGTCTGTTTTATGGACTGTTCAGTGAGGATAAATATTTCCCTTTCTTGGAGAGATGTCTGTGAGTGCTAAGAAAATGTGTTGGGTAGTCAATTTGAGATGTTTTTCATGGATCTCTCCTGAAAGGAATATTCTTCTTCCAGATTCACTGTTGAGTAACAGTGGGCTCAGGCTTGACTCAACGAGTGCAAAAGTCTTGGTGAGCATGTTGATTATTGTTGTGATCCTGGCAAAACTCTCCCATTCAGACTGTTTTAAAATATTAGATGTTTGATTATATCTCATACAATCTATCACAGTAATGGATCATGCTGGTGATACAGTCTTCTACTCACCAAATCACATAATCAAACAGTAAGTTTTCCTAACTTTGAAGTGACAGATTGGTTGATCCCTGTGGAAACAACTGTCTTGTGCTTTTTAAACCTGTAGTTTCTTGATAAGGGAGGATGGATGACATAGTATTCCATGATCTGTTTAGCCATGTGCAAGTTCACCGGGACGAGTTTGAACTCAGCCTCCTCCACCACTGTGTGTCTGTGGCTGCCATGCCCAGCTGAAGCTGTGTTCCCTGTGCTGAGGCTCAGTGTCCCTCTCAGCTGCCTGTGCCTTCCTGCAGCCTCTCTCCTCCTGTTCTCACCCACTGACACAGCCCTGGCCACTTTCCCAACGCTTCCTGTTCCCTCAGCCCCCTGCTGGAAATATTTTCACAGCAGCGCAGTAACAAACCCTGCTGTCCCACACTGCTGTCTCTGCCTGGCTTCATCACCAGCATGGGACAATATCTGCCCATTCTCTGTCCTGTCATGAGTAACAGCTCAAAGTAGAAAAGCCCTGGAGGTTCCTTCCAGCCTCAATTGTTCCAGGAGTCCATACACTGTGCTTGGGATGTGATAGGCACAGCTACCCCTGCCCCAGGGAGGAGTGCAATCCTACAGAACAGCAAAGGAAAGGTTCAAGGAGAGAAATATGGATGGGGTGGTTTCAGGAACTTTTTCATCTGCTATTGCAAAGGGTTGAGTTTTGCTTGGTTTGGGTCTTTTTTTGTTTTGGTTTTTTTGTTTTGTTTTTTTTTTTGTTTTTGTTTTTGTTTCTAATACCAAAGGATTCTTGTAAGTTTTTCAGTAATAGGAGGATGAAGTAAAGATGGAAAAGGACTTTGACCCTTCAGTGGAGGGTGTTACATTTGACAACAGAGCAAGTAAGAGCTGCTGCTGAACTGGGACGGAAGTCTGATGTTGGGGAAATGGAATTGATAAATACACAACAAGTAATCCTCAAGTTCTTGTACACATGACTTGCTGATGACATTTTTTCAAGGAAAGTGAACAAAGAATACAATTAGCCAGAAAGTGACAAAGGGTTTTAAAACTTCCTGAGAATTACTGACAGAAAGATTTGTTTTGGAAAGGACCTCCCTAGACCAAGGGTTATTTCATAGCAAGGATGCCACCAAAGGAAAACAGGTTACTCATGGCCATGCTCAAGTGATTTGTGAACAGCCACAAGGGTGGAGATTCCCCAGGGTCTCTGGCCTTACCAAGCAGCAGACTGGACATGAGGGCACCCTAAGATCACTTTGAACCAGTATTGTCTTGTGATCCCACAATCCTCCTGCCTTGCATCGTCACTCAAGCTCATGATTTACGGATCAGGACTGGCAAATCCGAGTATCACCTGAACTGTATTGCTCCTGAGGATTCTTGCTCAAAAGAAAGGGTCTCGGCTGATAATCTCACATTACAGATGTGCATGCTCACAGCACATTTATTGGCTAGTCTGTTCTGGAAATAACTCTCGCTTTCCCTTCCTCTTCCTTCAGTAATTCTCAGGAAAACACACAAGCACCTCCCTCCCAAAACACACTTACATCCTGCTCACAATATCTTCTGGATTTCTGACTCATTTAGAGTAAGAATCACATCCAGGACATATCAAACGTGCTACCCACATTTTCATCCCTGGTCCATGCCTTCTTTCAGAATTCCTGAAAAACTGTCAATCAGGGAAAGAAAATCTTTCTGCAAAAGAAACTCAGAGTATTGTGAAAGGATCAGAGAAAAGAGCAGCTGCAGCCTCTCACAACAAACTTTCATGCTTTCACCAAACAGAAAAGTTACCCTATTTCTGTGTGCATACAGTAGCTTTATTACTCATTAACTGCTGAGAATAATTGTTTGAAGCACTTGAGATCCAACAGGTCTGCCCCATTTCTTGACTTTCTTTGTCTCATCAGTGATTGACTCTAAGCAAACTTTCACTGTAGGTTTGCCAGTTAGGAGAGCAGTTTGCTGCCAAGCCAAGAGAAGCACAAGAAGATTGCAAAGGTGATGCTTTCAGGAGGTGCATTTGCAGGAGTGATCTGGTGTTTCATTGATGTTCTGTGCCTCTCTCAACACTGAGGTTACTCAGCCACCGTTGCTTTCCTGATGATTTCAGCCAGATGCCCTCTCACACTCAGAGAGTTGGCTCACTTGACTCACACATCTCAACTCTTTGGAGCATGGGCAGAGGAAGACAAAAGCATCCTGGTCACTTAACTCCAACTTTCCTGTAGTCTGTCAGCAAAGGATTTTCCTGTTTTGTTCCTTTCAATCCCACAAACTCCTTATTTAGACGCCTTTTGAAGAGGAGCTGTTCTAGTCAGTACTTCTGTACAGGTTTTACCCTACCTCAGGCATGCCAGGATTGAGTATATGCAACCCCTGAGAGATTAATTCCAGTCCTGTCAGAATGGCTTCTGTCTGTCTCCTTTCTGTTGGTGGATGAGAAGTTGAAGGGCACTTGCATCCTGCACAGCATGAGAACTGGAGGAGCAGGGGAAGGGAAGAGTTTATTCCATCTCCTCTGAACAGAGGGCACACCTGGAATACTGCATCTGTTTCAGATGCCCTATTAAAAGGACAATGTGAACAAAATGGTGGAGCCCCATACAGGCCAGTGGATGGCACAGGAGCATCCCATGAGCCAGGAGAGTCTGAGGGGCCTGGTCCTGTTCAGCCTGCAGAAGACAAGGCTCCTGTTATCCGAGGGGCTCAGCAAAGGACAGCTGGAAAGAGTCTTAGATGGCAGCAGGGAAACTCAGACATAAAAAAATGAATAAAAACTCATGCCAAGGATTGCTCAGCTCTGGCCAAAACGTCAGAGACCCTGGAGAGCCTCCACCCTTGCACTTTTTCCAAACATCTCTTGAGGATGGCCTTGAGTAACCTTCTTTCCTTGTATCTGCTGTGAGGAAGGCAGTGAAATAGGGAAGTCCCTTCCCAAATAAATCTTTCTGTCAGTAATTCTCAGGAAGATTTCAAAACCTTTGTCACTTTCTGGCTAATTGCATTCTTTGTTCAATTTCCTTGAAAAAATGTCATCAGCAAGTCATGTGTACAATAATGAGGGGATTGCTTGTGGTGTATTTATCAATTCTATAGCCCTAATGGCAGACTTCCCTCCCAGTTAAGCAGCAGCTGTTACCTGCTCTCTTGTCAAATGTAATCCCCTCCACTGAAGGGTCAAAGTCCTTCTCCATCTTTACTTCATCCTACTATTACTGATAAACTTACAAGAATCCTTTGCGATTAAAAAAAACCCAACAAAACAAAAAAAACCAACCAAACAAAAAAAAACCACCAACCAAACAAAACTCAACCCTTTGCATTAGCACTCCATCCATATTTCTCTCATTGAACCTTTCCTTTGCTGTTCTGTAGGATTGCACTCCTCCCTGGGGCAGGGGTAGCTGTGCCTATCATATCCCAAGCACAGTGTATGGACTCCTGGAACAATTGAGGCTGGAAGGAACCTCCAAGATTTTCTACTTCGAGCTGTTACTCATGACAGGACAGAGAATGGGCAGATATTGTCCCATGCTGGTGATGAAGCCAGGGCAGAGACAGCAGTGTGGGACAGCAGGGTTTGTTACTGCGCTGCTGTGAAAATATTTCCTGCAGGGGGCTGAGGGAACAGGAAGCGTTGGGAAAGTGGCCAGAGCTGTGTCAGTGGGTGAGAACAGGAGGAGAGAGGCTGCAGGACGGCACAGGGAGCATCTTTTCTCAGCGCTGCAGGATTTGCATTCTAACAGCCACAGCCCGGCACAGGGGGTGTAGGAAGGAGAGCTTGTCATTGAAGTCAATTGCCTTGTAATTGGGAACGTCCTCATGGGCTCGGGCAAGGTGCTGGGGCCCACTTCCATCACTGTTCTCACACAGCAGCCAGACACCTCTCTGGACTTTGTGGGAAGACACGATGTCATCATCTTCTCCCCCAGCCAGGTTGGTTGCTTCTCTTACTATTCTGCTCCTCCCTTTGAAGTCAACGTGTTGGCAGAGTGATCTGGGAATTGTGCAGATCTTTCCTGATCACCTGCAGAGAGCTGATCTTGTCATTCATCTCTTTACCTACAGAGTCATATTCTCCCTCCTCAAATACCAGAAACTGACCCTTGTAATCAACATGCTCATAAGCCACCCAAGGCTGGCCAATTACTTTCACTGAGGAGACAATATCATTCCAACCCACAGCTATTAGGTTGGGAGTGTCAGTGGTGAATTCTTTGGACATGCCCTGGAAGTTGACATGCTCATAAATGGTGATGTTGCCCATCTCTGCAGGACTTCTGGGGTGCAGATTTCTTGCTATAGGAGCTGGATACCAGCCTGCACAAAAGGAAGAGAGAAAACAAGCAGAGCTTGTGAGAAGACTTTCTACTTCAGACAGAAAATGATGCAAAGTGTGGTTCAAATAAGGAAAAGTAGGAAGTTTTTATCAGAATAGAAACATAGCAGCATCTGGAAAGGAGTGAGGGCATTTCAGTTTAGAGGGAAAACATAAAACGAGACATGTGCCAACAACTACTCAGTTCAAATTAGTTGTGTGTGTTGGTTTAGGTACATACCCAAGATGAAGCTGTAAATACTCTCCCAGTCACCCCCCACAACTGTGTATCAATGGCCCCTCCAGGCTGTCCCTGGGTGAGGTTTGTCTCTCCTGCAGCAGCCATCCATCTCCTCATGCCCTGAGAGATGGCTTCAGTCTCTGCACACGCACACAGCAGAGCCTCACGGCTGTGCTGCAGCTCTCAGCCCAGCACTAAAGCCTCCTTCCCTTGCCCTGCACTTCACAGCAGCTGCCCAAGAAGCCCTTCCAGCTCTCCTGTGCCAAGGGTGCCTCTTACCTTGCTGTCAGCTGCAGGGCTGCGAGAGCTGAGGGCAATTCCTCCAGTGCAGGGCTGTGGTGTGTGCAGAGTGTCTCACCACTCTGCATTTATAGCTCACTCAGAAGTCTTGTGCAACACCCCAGGTGACAGCATGACAAGTTACCAACACTCTCCAAAAGCCGGATCAGCCACAGTAATTCAGGCACACCAAAGTACATTGTGACACTGGGACTGTGGAAGTTTCCTGCTTGTCTTGCCCTCCTGGGAAGTGCTTAAAATGCGCAAGGATTTTTATGAGATTTTCTAGTCACAGAGATGGCATTGGAGCACCAGGTTTTTTAAAAAATTTCCCTTTTGTCCTTAGAATCATGGAATCATTAAGGTTGGGAAAGGCCTCCAAGATCATCAAGTCCAAACTTTGATTGTGAACCACCATGCCCAGTGCCCTGGTTCACGGCAAATTCTGGAGAGAACCCTCAAAGAGGCCCCTCTAGGAAAGCCGATTCAATTGGCCTGGGGGGAAATACATCCTTGGAGAAAAGTGGAAAACAACCTGTTTAATAAACAATAAACCTAAACAATGTTAAACAATAAAACTGCTTGCTGCTCCAAAAGAGATGACAAACTGAGAAAGTCCCCTCCCCGGGTTGTAGTTAAGCTCACTCAGTCTCTGATCAGTCCCTCAGGCGCTGGAAATGCCGCGGCCCAGGCCCGGCCCGGTGGGCCCCAGATGGGAGCTGCCGATGCCCAGCTGGTGTTCAGGCCCGAGCAGCTTTGAACACGTCCAGAGAAAATGGGAAAAAACCCCTCAGGCCAGAGAACTGCTTTGCCTCAGCTAGCTAAACTAACTAAACCAAAGGAGAGCTCTGTCCTGCTGTCTGTCCATCCGCAGACAACACAGTCCAGGAGCAGGAATGTGGAGGAGTGAGTGCAGTGTCTGAAAACAAACTGCTGCTTCTTCTCTGCCCCCTTCACTCTCTGCAACAAATCCTAAAGATGCAAAACTTAGTATTCAGCATAAACGGAACAAGACTACTAAAAGCATCATCTAGTGAACCCAGGACACCCAGTAAACCATATTGCCAATGTTTCATCTCCTTGTGTTTTGGATATTTTCAGGGATAATAATAAGTTTCTCCACCACTTCCCTGGGTTGCCCATTCCAAAGCTTAATTACTCTTGCAGTAAAGATGTTTCCCTTAATCACCAACCTGAACCTCTCTATACACAAGTTGAGGGCATTTCCCCTTGCTCCATCATTGGTTGACTGGAGAACAGAGCGACCCACTTGGCTATATCTTCCTATCTGGAGTTGTGGAGAGTGATAAGGTCCCCCCCTGAGCCTCCTTTTCCTTCAGGATAAACATCTCCATCTCCCTCAGCTCTTCCTTATCAGACTCTTCACCAGCCTTGCTGCCCTTCTCTGGACTCCAGCACTTCCATGTCTTGCGGTGAGGGGCCCAAATGAACACAGGATTCCAGGAGTGGCCTCAGCAGTGCTGAGTACGGGAGGACAATCCCTGTCCTGCTCCTGCTGGCCACCCCATTGCTGATCCAGGCCAGGTGCCATGGCCCTTTCTGGCCACCTGAGAACACTGATGGATCATGTTCAGCTCTTTGAAGGTGTGGATGCACCATCCCTCGAAGGGTTCTTCAGGGTCTCTTGCAGCCCAAACCATTCTCTGATTCCTTGACATATGTATTCATGTATATATTTATGTATAGCAATAGATGGGCATGGTACTATTGTAGATGGTAAACAAAAGCACCAATGTTGTTGTCTCAAAACCAGACAGAAGATCACAGTGGAGAACCCAGAAACTGGGGGTAAATAGGGACCAACTAATATGATGTAAAACCAGCTTCAAAGTCAGAATTCTAAAGCAGAGGCTTACGCTGCTGTGTTTTCCTTGCAGTGCCTTATTGACTCTGTGTTAATCGGAGCAATCCTACAGAAAAGCTCAAATGAGATTCTCCATCCCTGTAAATCAAATCTCAAAAAATGCAAAGTGTGCTGCTGACAAAAGCAGTAATGAGAGACTTTCCTTCAGGGATCTGTAGAGGTCATCAGGAAAATAAATGTGTCAGAGTGCAATGTGTGCAGCTGGTTGTTCCTATAAGGAACTCCCTACCCTGGAGTTAACTTGGTTTTGTCATTTACATGGTGCCAAAGCCCAGTCCACTGAACAGTCTCTCCATCAAATCTCTGTCCTTCCAATTTAGAAAGAAGGAATTTGTGGGGACCATGTCAGAGGCTTTTGGGGAAGATGAAACGGGAAAGCCTTATAATAAATATGATTGTCTGTAAAAAGATTTTGAGAATATGGAAACTATAAGCGAGATTGAAATGAAAGCAAGTTTTGAGATCCCTTAGTTACTGAATAACAGGAAAACAATGGTGTGACGGCTGAAGGTAATCCCCTTTTGAAGAAACAAGACCCTCTGCAAGCAGGCAGGTCCAAGGGTCCGAGCAGACCCTGCCAGCTTGGCCGAAGGGGTCCAAAGAGTAGTTTTTAGGGTTTAAAATGTAGCACAGTATGGTCATGTATTGATTCTTATAGGTTGTATGGAAATGCTATAGGATTTGTATGTTGTAGTAGATTGGTTAGTGAGAATCAGAATATTCAACACAGAAGATGATTTATTGTATTGTAACGGGAACTTCACTTACTTACTTTCTTACTTTTCTATGCACTTAGCTCTTACTCTTACCTCTGGTCTCTTAGTTCGTGCCTTTTACACTCTTACCCTCTCATTCTCTCTACCCCTCTCTTCTCTCGAGCCTGCTCTGAGCTGTGGCTGGCAGCTCCCACCAGGGCCCTGCACCCAGGCCCTCTGCAATAAACCACAAGTTCCACGACCTAGCTTCAGAGATCTCTTGGCTCCATCCGTCCCGACTGTGCTGACCCCCCGTCACTCCTACAAGAGGCCTTGCAGAAATCCAGCTAGATGACATCTGTAGCCCTTCCCTTTTCCACTGAAATAGCCACTCCATCATAAAAAGCCAGTAGGTTATTTGAACGGGACTTTCCTTTGCTGAAGATGTGTAAATCACAAATCACTTTCCTGTCTTTCATGTGCCGACAAATCTAGAAAATGAGAAGCAGGAAGCAGTTTGAGTTACTTAATTGTTAACACATCTCCTTGCTGAATCACCCTAACTGAGCAAGTTAAGTGAGCAGGTGAATACTCTGATAAAAGAGAAGAAATCTTCCTAGGTCTCTTCTCCCTTGAGGAAGTACCATCTCTTGGAGCAGAAGTGCTGTGCTGCTGGCACCTAAATGCCTGTGCTGTCATTCACACAGTGAGTTCCTGAGAAACTTGATCAGGATCAATGGAAGCCATGAACAAATGGTGACCCCCAAGGGTCTGTTCTGCCGCCAGTGCTATCCAATGCCTTCCTTGATGTCACAGCCATGGGGGCAGGTGCACCCTCAGCGAGTTTGCAGATGACACCAAGCTGAGTGGTGTGTTGCCATGCTGGAAGGAAGGGATTGTTAAGCAGGACCTCGAGAAGCCTGAGCAATGGCCCGATGTGCATCCCATAAATTTCTGCAAGGCTGAGTGCAAGGCCCTGCAACTGGATGTCAGAGCAATCACCAGGGGCAGCGTAGGCTGAGGGATGAATGGGCTGAGGGCAGCCCTGTGGAGAAGGAACTGAGAACACCGGTGGATGAAAGACTGGACGTGACCTGACACTTGCCACCTAGAAAGCCAAATGTGTCCTGGGCTGCAGAAAGTGTAGTTGGCAGGATGAGGGAGATGATCCTTCCCTTCTGATCTGCTGAGGTGAGACTCTACCTGGAGCTCTGCATGCAACCCTGGGGTTTCCTGAACAAGAGAGACACAGACCTGTTACAGCAGATGTAGAGCTAGGCCATGACAATGGTCAGAGGGCTGGAGAATGTCCTACAGAGAAAGGCAGAGATACTTGGAGTTGTTCAGCCTAGAGAAGACAATGCTTCTGGGAGACCTTTTTGCAGCATTTTAAAATATAAAGAGGCTTATAAGAAAAGCAGAGAAAGGGTCGTTTTACTATGGCCTTTCAAGCTGAAAGAGCGTAGGTTTAGGCTCGACATTTCAAAGGAATTTTTCACTGTGAGGGTGGTGAGTCACTGGAAGAGTTTCTCTAGAGAAGATGTGGGTGCCCCATCCTTGGATCTCCCCCCTTAGTCATATTGTAGGCAACACCAGCTTGGGTGAGTGTTGTGTGCTGGAGGGTAAGGAGGCTCTGCAGAGGGATCAGTGGGCTGAGGCCGATGGAATGAAGCTCAGCAAGGCCGAGGGCCGAGACCTGCCCTGCGGTCACAAAAGCCCCACACATGACAGACAGCAGCTGCACATGAGCCAGCCGTGCCCAGGTGGCCAGGCAGGCCTGTGGCATCTGGCCTGGATCAGCAATGGTGTGGCCAGCAGGATCAGGGCAGGGATTGTCCCCCTGTGCTCACTGCAAGGAAGACATTGGGGGGCTGGCGTGAGTCCAGTGAAGGGAATAGAGCTGGTGAAGGATTGAAGGAGCTGGGGTTGCTCCAATCAATGTGTTCTAGTTCCTGTGGTTCAGACGGCTTCTGAGCAGGGAGAGACATGAAGCCACGTTCTAAGGTTTTCAGGTCACTCACACTTCAGGGAACTTTTGAACCAGAGCAATGAGATATCTGGGTGTAGGGCATCAAAACCAAGATAAGAATATGAATTATTTCTGAACCCTGAGAATGACATCAACCACTCCCAGTTCCTTGGAATTGAGCGATTCACACTTCCACTTCTGTGCAAGTATAAATGGAGGCAGGTGAGACACTCTGCACACACCACAGCCCTGCACTGGAGGAATTGCCCTCAGCTCTGGCAGCCCTGCAGCTGACAGCAAGGTAAGAGGCACCCTTGGCACAGGAGAGCTGGAAGGGCTTCTTGGGCAGCTGCTGTGAAGTGCAGGGCAAGGGAAGGAGGCTTTAGTGCTGGGCTGAGAGCTGCAGCACAGCCGTGAGGCTCTGCTGTGTGCGTGTGCAGAGACTGAAGCCATCTCTCAGGGCATGAGGAGATGGATGGCTGCTGCAGGAGAGACAAACCTCACCCAGGGACAGGCTGGAGGGGGCCACTGATACACAGTTGTGGGGGGTGACTGGGAGAGTATTTACAGCTTAATCTTGGGTATGTAACCAAACCAACACACACAACTAATTTGAACTGAGTAGCTGTGGGCACATGTCTCATTTTATGTTTTCCCTCTAAACTGAAATGCCCTCACTCCTTTCCAGATGCTGCTATGTTTCTATTCTGCTAAAAACTTTCTACTTTTCCTTTTCTGCACCACACTTGCCATAATTTTCTGTCTGAAGTATAAAGTCTTCTTATATCTCTGCTTGTTTTCTGTCTCCCTATTGTGCAGGCTGCAATCCTGCTCCTATAACAAGAAATCTGCACCCCAGAAGTCCTGCAGAGATGGGCAACATCATCATTATTGAGCATGCCAACTTCCAGGGCATGTCCAGAGAATTCACCACTGACATTTCCAATCTAAAAGATGCAGATTGGAATGATATTGTCTCCTCAGTGAAAGTAATTGGCCAGCCTTGGGTGGTTTATGAGCATGTTGATTACAAGGGTCAGTTTCTGGTGTTTGAGGAGGGAGAATATAGCTTTGTAGGAAAAGAGATGAATGACAGGAGGATCAGCTCTCTGCAGGTGATCACTGAATATCTGTATAATCCCCAGATCACTCTCTATGAACACACAGATTATCAAGGGAAGCGCAGAATAATAAGAGAAGCAACCAACCTGGCTGTGGGACACGACAATGACAATCGTGTCCTCCCACAAAATCCAGAGCGGTGTCTGGCTGCTGTGTGAGAATAGCGATGGAAGTGGAATTCAATACCTTGCCCGAGAGCAGGAGCACCTTCCAAATTACAAGGCAATCGATTTCAAAGACAAGCTTTCCTTCCTGCGCCCCCTGCGCCCTGGCTGCGGTTGTTAGAATGCAAATCCCGCAGCGCTGAGAAAAGATGCAGAAATTTGACACCCGGATCTCCGCCCCTGCTGGTGCTGCCTTTTCCCCCAGTGTCCCAGGACCACCGAATGTCAGCGCTGTCTGCTGTGCTGCACTGCAGAGCTGCACTTCTCCATCCTGCCTTGCACGCTGCTCCCACGGCACCAATGCAAGAATCATCAGAATTGATCATATGAGAGTGTCCAAGCTAGAGGAGGCAATGCCACATGTGTGAAACCTGTTGTACCCTCAGCTGGCATTCCAGAGTCCTGGCCTATGGAATGTAGAAGCATTGCAGGTTGTGTCTGTGGCTAAGCGAAACAGAAAGTGCCAATGCAGAGCCAGCATCACTTCTTTTGTAATTTGCATTGCAATGCCCTTGTGGTACTGTGGCCTCTGCCATTGTCTGTAATCCATTTTCTGTTGCTGCCATTAAAGAATGCTTTGCAATCAGCAGTGGGTCTGTTTTGTGCATCTTTGGAATAGATAAATATTGCTCTTCCATGCTGGGATGTCTCTGTGTATCCAGAGAATGGTCCCCACAGTCACTTCCAAAACTTTTTCCTGGATGTCTCCTGCAGAATTGTGTTTCCTTCTGGTTTACCTGCTCAAAAACAGTGGGATCAGGCTTGACTCTAAATGTCTTGGTGAGCATGTAGATCATTGCTGATCCTGGCCAAACACTCACCTGCAGATTGTACCTGGCTATCACACGGTTGGTTGTATCTCAAGGCAGTGATTGTAGCAATGATGCAGTCTTCTACTGCCCTAAATCTCATCATAAACAGACTGCTTTCCCTAATTTGAATTCTATAATGCGAATGGTAAAACCTGCCTTGTTTTTCACACCTGTAATAGCCTGATAAGGAATGAGGAATGACAAGGGTAGATCAGGATCTGGTGAGTCCTGTGCAAGTTCAGCTGGACGAGCAGAGTCTCAGCCCTCCTGCAGCAGTGCCTGATGAGAGCTGCAGCCCTGAGCTGGGCACTGTGGCAGCTGTCCCATGGCAGCTCTGCCCTGCAGGGTTCCTCTCCCTCTGTGCTGGCCTGCTGTGTGCCCTGATTTCCTTGCCCTGGTCCCAGACAGGAGCTGCACTTGGCCTCTTTGAACCACATGAGAGTTTTATTGCATTAAATAGTTAGTTAGTTGATTTTGCGCTGGATGTTTGATAATCTGCACTGATCACATGGTCTTCCCCACTCCTAATCCTTGCTGGTAGAAGTTTGTCCCGGATTTACTCATCCTTGCTGGTAGAAGTTTGTCCCGGATTTACTCATCCCCTGGCCCGTTCCTCAATTGTGTCCGATTGGCTGTGGTCCTATTCCTCCATCCCTCATTCCCCGAGGTGTAAAAGTTTCCCACCGTGAGGCATTCCCTCTCTTTTTCTCCTGGGACACCAACTCCTCCCCATGCAGGATCCCCTGGAGTATTTCCACAGTAAAGCTGTGGGATTATTTGCCCTGAGAGGAGAAGAACACTTCCAGTCTTTTGCTTTTATCATTGTAAAGGCTGCCAGGGTCCTGGGTCCAACGCTGGATGGATCGGGCCCAAATGGCTCTGGGAGAGAGCAGCCAATTTAGAATGAGGTGCACATGGTGCCAGTGCTGGAGCTTGCCAAGGGCCCTTTGGATGGTCCCTGAGGACAGTTCTGTCTGTGTGTCTGTGTGTCTGTGTGTCTGTGGCTGCCATGCCCAGCTGAAGCTGTGTTCCCTGTGCTGAGGCTCAGTGTCCCTCTCAGCTGCCTGTGCCTTCCTGCAGCCTCTCTCCTCCTGTTCTCACCCACTGACACAGCCCTGGCCACTTTCCCAACGCTTCCTGTTCCCTCAGCCCCCTGCAGGAAATATTTTCACAGCAGTGCAGTAACAAACCCTGCTGTCCCACACTGCTGTCTCTGCCCCGGCTTCATCACCAGCATGGGGCAATATCTGCCCATTCTCTGTCCTGTCATGAGTAACAGCTCAAAGTAGAAAAGCCCTGGAGGTTCCTTCCAGCCTCAATTGTTCCAGGAGTCCATACACTGTGCTTGGGATGTGATAGGCACAGCTACCCCTGCCCCAGGGAGGAGTGCAATCCTACAGAACAGCAAAGGAAAGGTTCAGGTTGGGATATGGATGGGGTGGTTTCAGGAACTTTTACATTGCTATTGCAAAGTGGGTTTGTTTTTGTTTTTTGTTTTGTTTTTGTTTTTGTTTTTGGTTTTGGTTTTGGTTTTTTTAATAGCAAAGGATGTTTGTGTGATTTTCAGTAATAGAAGGATGAAGTAAAGGTGGAGAATGACTTTAGCTTTCAGAGGCCGGGATTATGTTTGACAACAGAGCAAGTAAGAGCTGCTGCTGAACTGGGAGGGAAGTCTGCCCTTGGGGCTATGGAATTGATAAATACACAACAAATAATCCCCACATTCTTGTACACATGACTTGATGATGACATTTTTTCAAGGAAATTGAACAAAGAATGCAATTAGCCGGAAACTGACAAAGGTTTTAAAATCTTCTTTAGAATTACTGACAGAAAGATTTGTTTTGGAAAGGACCTCCCTAGACCAAGGCCTTCTTCAATACAAAGATGCCACCAAAGGAAAACAGGTTACTCATGGCCATGCTCAAGTGATTTGTGAACAGCCACAAAGGTGGAGATTCCCCAGGGTCTCTGGCCTTACCAAGCAGCAGACTGGACATGAGGGCACCCTAAGATCACTTTGAACCAGTATTGTCTTGTGATCCCACAATCCTCCTGCCTTGCATCGTCACTCAAGCTCATGATTTACGGATCAGGACTGGCAAATCCGAGTATCACCTGAGCTGTATTGCTCCTGAGGATTCTTGCTCTAAAGAAAGGGTCTCAGCTGATAATCTCACATTACAGATGTGCATGCTCACAGCACATTTATTGGCTAGTCTGTTCTGGAAATAACTCTTGCTTTCCCTTCGTCTTCCTTCAGTAATTCTCAAGAAAACACACAAGCACCTCCCTCCCAAAACACACTTTCATCCTGCTCACAATATCTTCTGGATTTCTGACTCATTTAGAGTAAGAATCACATCCAGGACACATCATAGGTAGTATCCACAATTTCATCCCTGGTCCATGCCTTCTTTCAGAATTCCTGAAAAACTGTCAATCAGGGAAAGAAAATCTTTCTGCAAAAGAAACTCAGAGTATTGTGAAAGGATCAGAGAAAAGAGCAGCTGCAGCCTCTCACAATGAAATTCCCTCCTTTCCCCAAACAGAAAAGTTACCCTATTTCTGTGTGCATACAGCAGCTTTATTACTCATTTAACAGCAGAGAATAATGGTTTGAAGCACTTGAGATCCAACAGGTCTGCCCCATTTCTTGACTTTCTTTGTCTCATCAGTGATTGACTCTAAGCAAACTTTCACTGTAGGTTTGCCAGTTAGGAGAGCAGTTTGCTGCCAAGCCAAGAGAAGCACAAGAAGATTGCAAAGTGATGCTTTCAGGAGGTGCATTTGCAGGAGTGATCTGGTGTTTCATTGATGTTCTGTGCCTCTCTCAACACTGAGGTTACTCAGCCATCGTTGCTTTCCTGATGATTTCAGCCAGATGCCCTCTCACATTCAGAGAGTTGGCTCACTTGACTCACACATCTCAACTCTTTGGAGCATGGGCAGAGGAGAGAAAAGCATCCTGGTCACTTTTCCTTGTCTCTGCTGTGAGGAAGGCAGTGAAATCGGGAAGTCCCTTCCTGAATAAATCATTCTGCAAGTAATTCTCAGGAAGTTTTAAACCCCTTTGTCACTTTCTGGCTAATTGCATTCTTTGTTCAATTTCCATGAAATAAAGTCATCATCAAGTCATGTGTACAAGAACTTGAGCATTACATGTTGGGTATTTATCAATTCCATTTCCCCAACATCAGACTTCCCTCCCAGTTTAGCATCAGCCGTTATCTCTTCTCTTGTCAAATGTAATCCCCTCCACTGAAGGGTCAAAGTCCTTCTCCACCTTTACTTCATTCTGCTGTTACTGAAAAACTTACAAGAATACTTTGGTATTAAAAAAAAACAAAAACAAAAACAAAAAACAAAAACCAAAACCAAAACAAAAAAAGACCCAAACCAAGCAAAACTCAACCCTTTGCAATAGCAGATGTAAAAGTTCCTGAAACCACCCCATCCATATTTCTCTCATTGAATCTTTCCTTTGCTGTTCTGTAGGATTGCACTCCTCCCTGGGGCAGGGGTAGCTGTGCCTATCATATCCCAAGCACAGTGTATGGACTCCTGGAACAATTGAGGCTGGAAGGAACCTCCAGGGCTTTTCTACTTTGAGCTGTTACTCATGACAGGACAGAGAATGGGCAGATATTGCCCCATGCTGGTGATGAATCCAGGGCAGAGACAGCAGTGTGGGACAGCAGGGTTTGTTACTGCGCTGCTGTGAAAATATTTCCTGCAGGGGGCTGAGGGAACAGGAAGCGTTGGGAAAGTGGCCAGGGCTGTGTCAGTGGGTGAGAACAGGAGGAGAGAGGCTGCAGGAAGGCACAGGCAGCTGAGAGGGACACTGAGCCTCAGCACAGGGAACACAGCTTCAGCTGGGCATGGCAGCCACAGACACACAGACACACAGACACACAGACAGAACTGTCCTCAGGGACCATCCAAAGGGCCCTTGGCAAGCTCCAGCACTGGCACCATGTGCACCTCATTCTAAATTGGCTGCTCTCTCCCAGAGCCATTTGGGCCCGATCCATCCAGCGTTGGACCCAGGACCCTGGCAGCCTTTACAATGATAAAAGCAAAAGACTGGAAGTGTTCTTCTCCTCTCAGGGCAAATAATCCCACAGCTTTACTGTGGAAATACTCCAGGGGATCCTGCATGGGGAGGAGTTGGTGTCCCAGGAGAAAAAGAGAGGGAATGCCTCACGGTGGGAAACTTTTACACCTCGGGGAATGAGGGATGGAGGAATAGGACCACAGCCAATCGGACACAATTGAGGAACGGGCCAGGGGATGAGTAAATCCGGGACAAACTTCTACCAGCAAGGATGAGTAAATCCGGGACAAACTTCTACCAGCAAGGATTAGGAGTGGGGAAGACCATGTGATCAGTGCAGATTATCAAACATCCAGCGCAAAATCAACTAACTAACTATTTAATGCAATAAAACTCTCATGTGGTTCAAAGAGGCCAAGTGCAGCTCCTGTCTGGGACCAGGGCAAGGAAATCAGGGCACACAGCAGGCCAGCACAGAGGGAGAGGAACCCTGCAGGGCAGAGCTGCCATGGGACAGCTGCCACAGTGCCCAGCTCAGGGCTGCAGCTCTCATCAGGCACTGCTGCAGGAGGGCTGAGACTCTGCTCGTCCAGCTGAACTTGCACAGGACTCACCAGATCCTGATCTACCCTTGTCATTCCTCATTCCTTATCAGGCTATTACAGGTGTGAAAAACAAGGCAGGTTTTACCATTCGCATTATAGAATTCAAATTAGGGAAAGCATTCTGTTTATGATGAGATTTAGGGCAGTAGAAGACTGCATCATTGCTACAATCACTGCCTTGAGATACAACCAACCGTGTGATAGCCAGGTACAATCTGCAGGTGAGTGTTTGGCCAGGATCAGCAATGATCTACATGCTCACCAAGACATTTAGAGTCAAGCCTGATCCCACTGTTTTTGAGCAGGTAAACCAGAAGGAAACACAATTCTGCAGGAGACATCCAGGAAAAAGTTTTGGAAGTGACTGTGGGGACCATTCTCTGGATACACAGAGACATCCCAGCATGGAAGAGCAATATTTATCTATTCCAAAGATGCACAAAACAGACCCACTGCTGATTGCAAAGCATTCTTTAATGGCAGCAACAGAAAATGGATTACAGACAATGGCAGAGGCCACAGTACCACAAGGGCATTGCAATGCAAATTACAAAAGAAGTGATGCTGGCTCTGCATTGGCACTTTCTGTTTCGCTTAGCCACAGACACAACCTGCAATGCTTCTACATTCCATAGGCCAGGACTCTGGAATGCCAGCTGAGGGTACAACAGGTTTCACACATGTGGCATTGCCTCCTCTAGCTTGGACACTCTCATATGATCAATCCTGATGATTCTTGCATTGGTGGGGTGGGAGCAGCTTGCAAGGCAGGATGGAGAAGTGCAGCTCTGCAGTGCAGCACAGCAGACAGCGCTGACATTCGGTGGTCCTGGGACACTGGGGGAAAAGGCAGCACGTGCAGAGGCGGCGATCCGGGTGTCAAATTTCTGCATCTTTTCTCAGCGCTGCGGGATTTGCATTCTAGCAGCCACAGCCAGGGCGCAGGGGGCGCAGGAAGGAAAGCTTGTCGTTGAAACCGATTGCCTTGTAATTGGGAAGGTGCTCATGTTCTCCTGCAATGTATTGAAATCCACTTCCATCGCTGTGCTCACACAGCAGCCAGACACCGCTCTGGACTTTGTGGGAAGACACGACGTCACACTCGTGTTCTGCAGCCAGGCTGGTTGCTTCTCTTATTATTCTGCTCTTTCCTTGATAATCAATGTATTGATAGAGAGTGATCTGGGGATTGTGCAGATATTCAGTGATCACCTGCAGAGAGCTGATCCTGTCATACATCTCTTTTCCTACAAAGCTATATTCTCCCTCCTCAAACACCAGAAACTGGCCGTTGTAATCAATATGCTCATAAGCCACCCAAGGCTGGCCAATTACTTTCACTGAGGAGACAGTATCATTCCAATCTGCATCTTTTAGATTGGAAATGTTAGTGGTGAATTCTTTGGACATGCCATGGAAGTTGGGATTGTCATAAATGATGATTTTGCCCATCTCTACAAGAGTTCTGAGGCGCAGATTTCTTGTTATAGGAGCAGGATTGCAGCCTGCACAAAAGGGAGACAGAAAACAAGCAGAGATATAAGAAGACTTTATACTTCAGACAGAAAATTATGGCAAGTGTGGTGCAGAAAAGGAAAAGTAGAAAGTTTTTAGCAGAATAGAAACATAGCAGCATCTGGAAAGGAGTGAGGGCATTTCAGTTTAGAGGGAAAACATAAAATGAGACATGTGCCCACAGCTACTCAGTTCAAATTAGTTGTGTGTGTTGGTTTGGTTACATACCCAATATTAAGCTGTAAATACTCTCCCACTCACCCCCCACAACTGTGTATCAGTGGCCCCCTCCAGGCTGTCCCTGGGTGAGGTTTGTCTCTCCTGCAGCAGCCATCCATCTCCTCATGCCCTGAGAGATGGCTTCAGTCTCTGCACACGCACACAGCAGAGCCTCACGGCTGTGCTGCAGCTCTCAGCCCAGCACTAAAGCCTCCTTCCCTTGCCCTGCACTTCACAGCAGCTGCCCAAGAAGCCCTTCCAGCTCTCCTGTGCCAAGGGTGCCTCTTACCTTGCTGTCAGCTGCAGGGCTGCGAGAGCTGAGGGCAATTCCTCCAGTGCAGGGCTGTGGTGTGTGCAGAGTGTCTCACCTGCCTCCGTTTATACTTGCACAAAAGTGAAAGTGTGAATCACCCAATTCCAAGGAACTGGGCGTGGTTGATGTCATTCTCAGGGTTCAAAAATAATCCATATTCTATCTTGGTTTTGATGTCCTACACCCAGATATCTCATTGCTCTGGTTCAAAAGTTCACTGAAGTGTGAGTGACCTGATAACCTGAAAACGTGGCTTCATGTCTGTCCCTGCTCAGAAGCCGTCTGAACCACAGGAACTGGAACACATTGATTGGAGCAACCCCAGCTCCTTCAATCCCTCAACAGCTCAATTCCCTTCTCTGGACTCACTCCAGCCCTCCCATGTCTTCCTTGCAGTGAGCACAGGGGGACAATCCCTGCCCTGATCCTGCTGGCCACACCATTGCTGATCCAGGCCAGGTGCCACGGGCCTGCCTGGCCACCTGGGCACAGCTGGCACATGTGCAGCTGCTGTCTGTCATGTGTGGGGCTTTTGTGACCGCAGGGCAGGTCTCGGCCCTCGGCCTTGCTGAGCTTCATTCCATCGGCCTCAGCCCACTGATCCCTCTGCAGAGCCTCCTTACCCTCCAGCACACAACACTCACCCAAGCTGGTGTTGCCTACAAAATGACTAAGGGGGGAGATCCAAGGATGGGGCACCCACATCTTCTCTAGAGAAACTCTTCCAGTGCCTCAGCACTCTCACAGTGAAGAATTCTTTCGAAAGGTCTAGCCTAAACCTACGCTCTTTCATCTTGAAAGGCCAGAGTAAAAAGTCTCTGCCCTTCTGTGTAGGACGTTCTCCAGCCCTCTGACCATTGTCATGGCCTAGCTCTACATCTGCTGTAACAGGTCTGTGTCTCTCTTGTTCAGGAAACCCCAGGGTTGCATGCAGAGCTCCAGGTAGAGTCTCACCTCAGCAGATCAGAAGGGAAGGATCATCTCCCTCATCCTGCCAACTACACTTTCTGCAGCCCAGGACACTTTTGGCTTTCTAGGTGGCAAGTGTCAGGTCACGTCCAGTCTTTCATCCACCGGTGTTCTCAGTTCCTTCTCCACAGGGCTGCCCTCAGCCCATTCATCCCTCAGCCTACGCTGCCCCTGGTGATTGCTCTGACATCCAGTTGCAGGGCCTTGCACTCAGCCTTGCAGAAATTTATGGGATGCACATCGGGCCATTGCTCAGGCTTCTCGAGGTCCTTTTTTAACAATCCCTTCCTTCCAGCATGGCAACACACCACTCAGCTTGGTGTCACCTGCAAACTCGCTGAGGGTGCACCTGCCCCCATGGCTGTGACATCAAGGAAGGCATTGGATAGCACTGGCGGCAGAACAGACCCTTGGGGGTCACCATTTGTTCATGGCTTCCATTGATCCTGATCAAGTTTCTCAGGAACTCACTGTGTGAATGACAGCACAGGCATTTAGGTGCCAGCAGCACAGCACTTCTGCTCCAAGAGATGGTACTTCCTCAAGGGAGAAGAGACCTAGGAAGATTTCTTCTCTTTTATCAGAGTATTCACCTGCTCACTTAACTTGCTCAGTTAGGGTGATTCAGCAAGGAGATGTGTTAACAATTAAGTAACTCAAACTGCTTCCTGCTTCCCATTTTCTGGATTTGTAGGCACATGAAAGACAGGAAAGTGATTTGTGATTTGCACATCTTCAGCACAGGAACGTCCAGTTCAAATAACCTACTGGCTTTTTACGATGGAGTGGCTATTTCAGTGGAAAAGGGAAGGGCTACAGATGTCATCTAGCTGGATTTCTGCAAGGCCTTTGACATGGTCCCCACAACTTCCTTCTTTCTAAATTGGAAGCACAGAGATTTGATAGGGAGACTGTTCACTGGACTGGGCTTTGAGGCCATATAAAAAACAAAACCAAGTTACCTCCAGGGAAGGGAGTTCCTTATAGGAACAACCAGCTGCACACATTTCACTCTGTCACATTTATTTTCCTGATGACGTCTACAGATCCCTGAAGGAAAGTCTCTCATTACTGCTTTTGTCAGCAACAGGCTTTGCATTTTTTGAGATTTGATTTACAGGGATGGAGAATCTCATTTGAGCTTTGCTGTAGGATTGCTCTGATTAACACAGAGTCAATAAGGCACTGCCAAAAAAACACAGCAGCATAAGGGGGAGCAATATTCTGACAAGGAAACCAAGAAAAAATTAAAAGAAGCATCAGGAACTGAATTGAAAGTGGGGCAGTCCTGTTGTTGGGTAAAGGGAAGATGTGTTTGAAGATGCATTTGGGGAAAAAAATAAGTAGCTTCAGCCCTGCTTGCCACAATGGCTTTTCAGTGTTGGATACATTAAAAGATGCTGTAAATTCATGCTGTGGGAATTCCAGTAGCAGATGAAATGAGTAGGGAAGAAAGCCACAGTAAAATCTTGCAAGCTTGCAAACAGCAAGTTTGAGAGTTTTGTACTTGGAGAAGAGCTTGAGTTTCCCCCAGGGAATGTTAAATCATCTTGCCAAAAACCCATGGGTTAAGGCATGTGCAGCAGAACATCCTGTCTGCTAGTGTCCTGCACTCCTCTGATGGAGGCTGCCTGGGCAATGGAGCTGCCCTGCAGGTGCAGAGTCACAGTGGCTCATTCACAAAGCTGACCCAAAGGAGCTGCACCAGAGCCCTGAAACACAGAAACAAGCACAGCATCATTAAGAAATGACAGAAGAGGTTCATGTGTAACATCACCTTTTACTGGGCATACAAGATCCGACTTTAAGGCAGTGCTGAAGCTT
This sequence comes from Melozone crissalis, assembly GCF_028551555.1. Taxonomy (NCBI): domain Eukaryota; kingdom Metazoa; phylum Chordata; class Aves; order Passeriformes; family Passerellidae; genus Melozone; species Melozone crissalis. The sequence goes on along the minus strand of NW_026535786.1, from coordinate 12,724,859 downwards.
GCCAAGGTCCCTGGGCATGGTCCCTTCCCTCAGCTCTATCAAATGCCCCTCTCAGCTCAGAGCCATCTGCAAACCTGCTCAGGGTGCCTCCATCCACTGCCTGTGCCATGGATGAACACAGAGAGCACTCCTGGTGCCAGCAGGGACCCTCAGGGACCCCATTTGTGACTGGTTTCCATTGACCCTGACAAGGCCCTTCACGTGTGTGTGCCTAACAATTCCATAGCTAAAGCTGCTTCCTGCATTTCCACTTCTGTGCTGGGATTTGCAGGCACATGGAGGACAGGGGGTGATTGGAGAGAGCCAGCACAGCTTCAGCAAAGCCTTCACCTCCTGATCTGTGGGATCAGCTCAGTCTGGGACTGAGTGCACTGGGAGCAGGCCAGGAACTGGGGACTGTGCTGGATGACAAACTGAACGTGACCCAGCACGCTGAGCTTGCAGCCTGGAAAGCCAAGCCTATCCTGGGCTGCCAAAGGTGTGCTCAGCTGGTCAAGGCAGAGGGTTCCTACCTTATGGTGTTATCCCACCTGGAGTACTGCGTGCAGCTCTGCAGGTTTTTACTGGGGCCTTTGAAACCTAGTGTTGCCAGGCTTTGCAAGGGTTCTTCAGGGTGAGAGTGATAGACGAGAATCTTGGCTTCATGATCAGAAGGCTGGATTTATCATTTTATGATATATAATAGATTATGACTGTACTAAGAGGCATAGAGAGAAAAGTTCAGAAGCTGCTATGCTATGCTAAGAATAGAATGGAATAGAATAACAAAGTTCTGTGTCCAGGCAGCAAACAAGGACAACTGTCCCGTGACTGGTCAGCAAATCCAAACACTCACAGAAGACCAATCACAGCTGTGCCTGTTGCATTCCACAGCAGCAGAGAACCATTGTTTACATTCTTCTTCTGGGGCCTCAGCTTCCCAGAAGAGGAAAAATCCTAAAGAAAGGATTTTTATGAAAGGATGTCGGTGACAGCCTAGAGAGGGGAGATTTCAATTGGACATTTGGAAGAGTATTTTTGTTGTGGGGGCTGTGAGAAACTAGCACAGATTGCCCAGAGAAGCTGTGGATGCTCCACCAAAGGCCTGGCTGGACACAGTTTTGAGCAACCTGGTCTAGTGGAAAATCTCCCTGCTCATGGCAGAAGGTTGTGACTAGATGGTGTTTAAGAGCTCTCCCAGCCAAAATCATTCTGTCATTTTGTGATTCTAGGATGTGCAAATTCAGCAATACAGTCCACCTTGCTGTGGTTTCAGGTTCCAGTCTCTCAGTTTCATGTTCCTCCTTTTACATCTACAGTGCCTCTTTTTCCAGCAGCACTTACAAATTTTGAATATCAGCACAATGACTCTGTATGGCTCCAAGTCCCAGCAAAATGCTGTGCCTTGCAAGGCTGGCTGAGGAGGAAATCTACCCTATCCTACTGTGCAGGGCTGTGTAGGCAGAAGTCTCTGCTAAAGCATTAGCATGTTTACAGCTCAGGCTGGATGGTTTATGGTTGTGGCATGGAAGGGTAGAAGAACAGTGCCTTTCTAGCTGCTTCTCAGGCATGCAGTGGATGATGCCTGAATGTGTTGAAGCACGATGTCAAACAAGACATATAGGGAAAGAATTTGAGATTCTGGAGTGGATTCATTCAATGCGTAAAAATACAGATGTAAGAACATCTCTGTTGATGTTCTTTCTTTGACACTATGACCTGCAGATTCTTGCAATGTCTCTTAGAGTGGGACATATAAGCATGCACTTAATCTTTTTTCTTTTCTTGATAGTAGAAACTGCCCTGAAATTGGTGCTTTGGCTTACTTTTCTTTCTTATAAACACCAGATAAAGAAGGCCAAAGGAATGTGTTATGACTAATCTGGGAAAACCCTGGTAAAGGATTTTATTTATCTAGGGATATTGGAGCCTGGCTATCTTTGACTTCAGAAAAGTTTCCTATACTTATAAAAGACTATACCTCCTCCTGCTGTACTGTCTAAGAAAGTGTAGAAAACATTTAGAGGAGGAAGGGACATGGAGATTTCTGTCACTTGCATTTCTTCTCTATTATTATTCCTTGTCTTTTTACTTATCAGATAAAAACATAATCACATTCCAATTTAAAAAAAAAACTCCTACAAATACCTGTTTGATTGGGTTGTTATGCATTGCTCCAGCTGTCTCCCATTCCCTGCCTTATTTCTTTCCCATGTTTTGTTTCCTTTCCATGGTAGTTGTAAACGTTACTCCTCTGTCAAGATGAGCAAGGTCCTGGTGAAATCTTGAGGGAGTTGCTATGAGCAAAAGATTTACCTGGAAACCTGGGAAAAGTCAAGAAAGCTTTTAGGGAGCCAGCTAGCTGATTTCCCATATCTGAAGGCATGAAACACATGGCTTAGGGAACCCTGTTCCTATGAAAGGAAGAGAAGAGAACTCCAGAATGGAAAATAAATAAGGTAACATCCAGTGCTTAATTCCAATCACCTCTAACTGTCTAACAGTTTGTGCTCCTCAGCCACCTGCTGTGCCCTTCCTCTGCTGCAGTAACACCCCATCAGCTGAGGACAGTTCTGTCTGTCTGTCTGTGTGTCTGTGTGTCTGTGGCTGCCATGCCCAGCTGAAGCTGTGTTCCCTGTGCTGAGGCTCAGTGTCCCTCTCAGCTGCCTGTGCCTTCCTGCAGCCTCTCTCCTCCTGTTCTCACCCACTGACACAGCCCTGGCCACTTTCCCAACGCTTCCTGTTCCCTCAGCCCCCTGCTGGAAATATTTTCACAGCAGTGCAGTAACAAACCCTGCTGTCCCACACTGCTGTCTCTGCCCTGGCTTCATCACCAGCATGGGACAATATCTGCCCATTCTCTGTCCTGCCTTCAGCAGCAGCTTGAAGTAGAAAATCTTGGAGGTTCCTTCCAGCCTCAATTGTTCCAGGAGTCCATACACTGTGCTTGGGATGTGATAGGCTACCCCTGCCCCAGGGAGGAGTGCAATCCTACAGAACAGCAAAGGAAAGGTTCAAGGAGGGATATGGATGAGAATGTGTCAGAAACTTTGCATTTGCTATTGTATAGAGGCCACACCTTGAGTATTGTGTCCAGTTCTGGGCCCCTCAGTTTAGGAGGGATGTTGAGATGCTTGAGCGTGTCCGAAGGAGTGCACCGAGGCTGGTCAGGGGCTTGGAACACAAGCTGTATGAAGAACAACTGAGGGAACTGGGGTTGTTCAGCCTGGAGAAAAGGAGACTCAGAGGTGACCTTATCACTCTCTTCAACTTCCTTAAGGGTGGCTGTGGTGAGCTGGGGGTCAGTCTCTCTCTGGGCCACAACAGACAGAACAAGAGGACACAGTCTGAAGCTGCACCAAGGGAGATACAGGCTAGAATTAAGGAGGAAGTTTTTCACAGAAAGAGTGGTCAAATACTGGAATCATCTACCCAGGGGGGTGGTGGAGTCACCATCCCTCAATGTGTTTATAAAAAAGACTGGATGTGGCACTTGGTGCCATGATCTAGTAGAGGTATTAGAACATGGGTTGGACTCGATGATCTTAAAGGTCTCTTCCAACCTAAAAATTCTGGGATTCTGGGATTCTGTATAGGTTTCTTTTGGTAATGCAGAATTGTCAGACCTAAAACTCTAGGAAAAGATTCTTTTAGGTTTTTCAGTAATCAGAAGAAGAAGTAAAGGTGGATAATGACTTTGACCCTTCAGTGGAGGGGATTACATTTGGCAAGAGAGCAGACAACAGCTGCTGCTTAACTGGGAGGGAAGTCTGATGTTGTGGAAATGGAATTTATAAATGTCCAACAAATAATCCCCAAGGTATTTTACACATGACTTGATGATGACATTTTTTCAAGGAAATTGAACAAAGAATGCAATCAGCCAGAAAGTGACAAAGGTTTTTAAAACTTCCTTATAACTACTGACAGAAAGATTTATTCTGGGAGTTCCTTAGTCCAAACACTTATTCACAGCAGAGCTGCCTCCAAGCATGATCAGCTTATCTGTGGCCATCTTCAAGTGATTTTTTAAAATCTGCAAGGGTTGAGATTCCCCAGGGTATCTTGCCTTTCTGCCAGTGCTGAGCAATCATTGGCATGAGTTTTTATTCCTTATTTTGTGTCTGAGTTTCCCTGCTGCCATCTAAGACTCTTTCCAGCTGTCCTTTGCTGAGCCCCTCGGATAACAGGAGCCTTGTCTTCTGCAGGCTGAACAGGACCAGGCCCCTCAGACTCTCCTGGCTCATGGGATGCTCCTGTGCCATCCACTGGCCTGTATGGGGCTCCACCATTTTGTTCACATTGTCCTTTTAATAGGGCATCTGAAACAGATGCAGTATTCCAGGTGTGCCCTCTGTTCAGAGGAGATGGAATAAACTCTTCCCTTCCCCTGCTCCTCCAGTCCTCGTGCTGTGCAGGATGCAAGTGCCCTTCAACTTCTCATCCACCAACAGAAAGGAGACAGAGAGAAGCCATTCTGACAGGACTGGAATTAATCTCTCAGGGGTTGCATATACTCAATAGTGGCATGCCTGAGGTAGGGTAAAACCTGTACAGAAGTACTGACTAGAACAGCTCCTCTTCAAAAGGCGTCTAAATAAGGAGTTTGTGGGATTGAAAAGAACAAAACAGGAAAATCCTTTGCTGACAGACTACAGGAAAGTTGGAGTTAAGTGACCAGGAGGCTTTTCTCTTCCTCTGCCCATGCTCCAAAGTATTACAGCGACCTGAGTGGGGTCGCTGGGGGTGGTGAGAGGAAGACGAGAATCTTGTTTCTTGATCGGAAGGCTGGATTTATTGATATATGATATATAATACATTATGACTATACTAAAGAGAATAAAGAGAGAAGTTGCAGAGGCTGCCTCAGCTAGCTAAGAATAGGAATAGAAAGAATCTATAACAAAGTTGTGTCCAGGGACTCTGTCCCCAGCTTGCTCCTGTGATTGGCCCTTAATTATAAACATGGGAACATGAACCAATCACAGGTGCATCCTATTGCATTTCACAGCAGCTAATAACAATTGTTTACATTCTCTTTCTGGGGGCCCTTGCTTCCCAGAAAACGAACAAGTCCCAAAGAAAGGATTTCTGTGAAAAAATGTCTGCGACACCAAAGAGTTGAGATGTGTGAGTCAAGTGAGCCAGCTCTCTGAGTGTGAGAGGGCATCTGGCTGAAATCATCAGGAAAGCAACGATGGCCGAGCAACCTCAGTGTTGAGAGAGGCACAGAACATCAATGAAACACCAGATCACTCCTGCAAATGCACCTCCTGAAAGCATCACTTTGCAATCTTCTTGTGCTTCTCTTGGCTTGGCAGCAAACTGCTCTCCTAACTGGCAAACCTACAGTGAAAGTTTGCTTAGAGTCAATCACTGATGAGACAAAGAAAGTCAAGAAATGGGGCAGACCTGTTGGATCTCAAGTGCTTCAAACCATTATTCTCTGCTGTTAAATGAGTAATAAAGCTGCTGTATGCACACAGAAATAGGGTAACTTTTCTGTTTGGGGAAAGGAGGGAATTTCATTGTGAGAGGCTGCAGCTGCTCTTTTCTCTGATCCTTTCACAATACTCTGAGTTTCTTTTGCAGAAAGATTTTCTTTCCCTGAGAGACAATTTTTCAGGAATTCTGAAAGAAGGCATGGACCAGGGATGAAAATGTGGCTGGCACGTTTGATGTGTCCTGGATGTGATTCTTACTCTAAATGAGTCAGAAATCCAGAAGATATTGTGAGCAGGATGTAAGTGTGTTTTGGGAGGGAGGTGCTTGTGTGTTTTTCGTGAGAAGTTCTGAAGAAAGAGGGAGGGAAGGTGAGAGTTATTTCCAGAACAGACTAGCCAATAAATCTGCTGTGAGCATGCATATCTGTAATGTGAGATTATCAGCCGAGACTCTGTTGTGGCTGGGTCAGATTCAAATACTCGTGTGTGAAGAAAATGTTCAGCTTGTGTCATTGCAGGGCTGGCAATGTACATTTGGCATCAGGTATGTGCTTCCAGAGGGGAAGGTTTTCCTGGTGAGTGTGCTACGCAATCAGTTCCCACCCCAGCCTCCTCTTCTCATAAACCCTGGGAACACTTAATATCATCCATCTAAGGAGGTTGTTCAGAGCAACTGGCACACTCTACATTTGCATCTGACCGACTGCATGACAACTTTTCCAATCGCCAGATGCCTTTGCTGTTTCTCCAGAAACTCTAAACTGAAAATCTCATTGAGAAGATTTTAAAAAAAAAGAAAAAAAAGTCTGACAATTGTGTTTTAGCTTTTCTAGTTTTAACTGCAGATGGTGCTCCCTCTCCAAGGAAAAATTACTGCAAAGAGCAATCCAGAAAGCTTTCACTCAGGCCAGCAGCATTCCACAAATTGCCATGCCTTGTGTGCAACCCTGCACCCTAAGTTCACTTAACTGAAGAAGTCCCCACATTTAGAAAACCTCCTGAGTGTCCAGCTGTTCATGATCCAAGCCCCCCCAGCTGCAGTGTGCTGTCAGATGCAAGTCCTTTGCAAAGTGCTGGGCTTCACACTTATAATTCCATCAAAGTCTTTGCTTTCCAAAGCTGTGGTTTGCACTCAGGTTTGTTGGCAGACCCCTTCCAAAGGCAAGCTTGCATATTCCAAAGCTGGGATCCTTATCCTGTTATGTCAATTCACCCCACAGTGCTTTACAATTTTTTTTGGCTCAGGAAATGGCAACAATGATCAAATGCATCTGACACCAGACTCGTGTTCCTCCAGAGGCTCCAGAGCTCGGATGTTCACACAAGAGGGGACCTAGAGGCATTGGTCCTGCAAGACTGTATAGGGGCTGTATGGCCCCTACACCTCATCCTTAAGAAAGAACCCCTGTATCTCATCAGCCTGGTGAAAATATCTGTAAAAACAGCTTCTATGAACAACTGTAAAATAACCCTATAATAGCAAAGTATGAATATTCTCTAAGCTATTTCTCTCAGTAACTTTGTGTACTATATAAAACTACAGGTGTGTAGTCTGACCATACATAAAATACCAAATTTAACTGAATAATCATATTTTTGATATCAAGAAATTAGGACACACCAAGGATTTATCTCACATGGAGTGTAGCATGAAGGTTTGCATAAAAGTATTTCTTTAGATAGCAGGTAGGTTCCACAAAAATCACATGTGGTCCAATTCAAATAGGGTTTCAGTTTCTGTATGGGAAGACTGCTACTGAGACAAATGTGAGCTCATCTGGAATCTGTTTTGATGGCACTACAGGGGTGCCCTGCATGATCCTGAGTAGAGGGAAAGCGTTTCAAACATAAAAAAAAAAAAGTGGTGAGGCTTTATTTTGAGGCTCTGCCTTTTACATTTGTGACATCCACCGAGGGATTCTTTGTGGATTCAGTAAATGGTTAGTAGAAGTTCAGTTATGGTTTCTGCATGTTTTCAGAAGGAGATGCAGGGAAATCATTGCTCTGAAGTATCTGAGCTCTGCTAAGACGTGATGAAGGGTTTTATTATGGTTCCCTGTGACCTTTGTAATTCTCATCTCACTTCATCCATGCAGGCTCACGATGAAGAAAGATGTACCCAGCTGTGGCATCCAAAAATTATCTGTACAGTACAGATAAGATCAGTCAAGTTCAAGATGGAAATTCTTTATTGTCTTAATACAGGAGCAGTTTGCTTTGGGGGAATGTTGTATTATTAGACAGACAATATAATAAGATAAACTTCAAAGGCAATAAAAAAATGGTAATCTTTGTAATATATAGTTCAGTTTAAATCTTGCCATGGTGAATGACAAAACCATAAATGAAAGAAGGTTCTGCAAATTCCCCCATATGCCTATCACCGCTTCATAGATCTCATGGATAGAATGGGAACTGATTTATTGGGAAGAGAAACCTTGACACAGCAAAGATTGGATAAGGCTGTGAAAGCAGTTGCAAAGAAAACATGTCAAGAGGTAATCCTTGAGTTTTAACAATGTTGTTTAGTGATAAATGAAAACTTACTGTATTATTGAGCCATTCAGCACATTTCTAAGCGTTTGAAAAAAAAAAAAGCAATAAAGTGTTTCCACTTGTTTCAGATTACCTGGTTTGTCCCAACTACAGGCTCCCTTCTTGCTCAACTATATTACACCAAAGACTTTTCAGGCTATGGTACACAAAGAGAGTTGTGTTTTGGCCATCTACTGGCTCCACTGTAGCTGGAGAACCTGCTCTGTAGGGATTAGGCATGTGAAACCACTGCATTTCCCATAGGCATGCTAGCAGGACTGAAGGTTTTTCAAGCTCTGTCCCCTGCCTTCCATGTTTCCAGAAAAAGCAGACCATTTGCTTTGGAAGGAAGATAGTTTTATGAGCATTTAATTTAATCTTAATAAGGATGTGTTTTGCATTTCTTCCCTGTTTGTGCTGTAGTTTGACCTCAACAGCAACACCTGCCTGTAAATCAAGAGAACAATTGATGTGCTGTTACATGTGGCAACACACCTCAGAGAATGAGATTGGAAATATTGCAAAACAATAATGTGGGGGAGAGAAAGGTTTTTCAGGGGAAATCAGTGCTCAGGTGTGTATGGAGAAGGATTCAGTTACTTGGAAAGCCTGGGGGAAGAAGCCAGCCAAAGCCTATGCTCACTGTCCACCCATCCCTAAGTCACCGGATCAGCTCTGCTGGGATGTTCACAGCAGATACCAACATTTCTGAGACCCCATTGCCACAGTTCACAACAGGCAGTGCACCCTGCTGTGGAGGGTGTGAATAATGCCACATATAACAGATAGAATATATGATTTCTGAAATACATAAGAGATGATTTATATATCATACATTGTATATTCTCTATAATGCATGGTATGTAATATAAAATATGAAACATACAATGTATGTATCATGTCATGTCATATCATAATCATATCATGCCAACGTTATTAACTTGGTCCTCTGCAATCTCTCTTCTTCAAGCCTGGGATATCTGGGAAACCTGAGTTCCTTTATGGTAGGCAGAAAAATTTGGTGGGAATTTTGCTCCTCTCAAAACCAGCTCCTCTGTCTCAAGATCCCTCTAGTTAATCAGTGTTTGTCCAAACATGATGTGGAAGGGTGGAGTTTAATTCCAAATTCACAACACTGTCTCTTGTCAATGATAGGATCACTTGTGTTTGCAGATTTGATCTTGTTGCCAAAAATATACTGGGGGTTCAATTATCATGTGTCAGCTCACCTGTTGAACTGGGCACAAATATTTTCTGAGTAACCAGCCTCACATGCACAAAAAAACCCCAACTGTTTCAAAGAACTGTGTTCAGAAGAGGCTTTCTGAAATACAGTTTGTTCAGCAAATGAGTCAAAACAAAGTGGCACAAATACCTCAAAATGAATTTTTCAGATTAACAAGAAAGAAATAATCTAAATACTGAAATGCAATTTCAAATTATAGGGAGAAACAGGTGATAAGGCATTCCAGTGCTGTGTTCTGACCATGCTTGAGTCATTAAATGGTGTATGAAGCCTTCATTATGCCTGCAGGTGGAACCTTGGCATTAAAAGCAGCTTGCTGACAAGGGAGCACTGCTTTGGGTAAATCTTGTCTTTTAGCAGCCTGCTGTTAGCATCCTGCACATGTACTGCAGAACACAAGAAGCAGGTATGCCTGCTTGTCATCTGGTTTCCTGGCAGACAAGATCTGACCTTGAGCCTAATTTGGCAGTGAGCTAAACCAGCCTGGTCTTGTTCTGTGGTTGGTTCTGCCTGTGGAACTGTGGGATCTCAGTCTCTCAGAACTGGGGCGCAGGGTGAACAAGACTGCCCCTGGGGGGCTCGGGAGTCCTGGAATGCTGCCAGAAATGTCTGGTGGCTGGACTTTGATCCCACATGGGAGATGACATCAGTATGAGGACGGGAGGATTTCACTGGGGTGAATGGTGAAGGGACAAGTTAATTGGAGTGTGAGATACAGGGTTTAAGATCCCTGTACAGGGGGGTCTAGAGAGGCAAGATGGAGGGATTGGGGCGTGCCCTTCTCCTTCTTCTTCTTCCTCTAGGCCTCCATCTTCTGTGGTGATGTTGGCACTCCGGGATTGGACCTTACTAGGGGAACACTGGTTAATAAGGGTAGAGGGTATTGGAGAAAAATGATAAATATTGTATACGTAACTCCGGGTATAAAGATAGGTGACCGCCCCAGGGGCTTTCAGTGTGTGCCCATGGCTGACTGCTGAGCAGAACTCTGTCAGGCCGAGAGAAAATCTTTTAGATAAGCAATTAATAAACACCAAGACCAAGAACAAATCTGAAGCTTCCTCTCGTCCTTTCGAACCCGGGGGCCCAAGGCCATCTTTGGGCTTTTCCCCAGACCATCTAAACAGCCCGGAAATCCAACATGGAACAGCAATTCCTCTTATCACCTTGCTGAGGACAGGTTATCTGCAGGGTGCTTTACAGGCTTTGCAGGGCAGACACGTTCAAGACTTACCTTGCCAAGGCAGCAACGGAGGCACTCTCCAGACTCAGCCAAGGCAGCCCTGCAGCCCAGAGAGCCCAGACAATTTGGGAATCTGGCCTCAGTGGTGCTGATGGGCTGGCTTCCTCATGGCAGTGCAGCATGGCACAGAACACTGCTCTGGAGCCTGAAGGGATGCAAGGTGCCAGCATGAGGCTGCACCTATTGGAATATTTACCAATAAAGCCAGACGGGACGTGCCTGAGCTTGTCTGGCCCTTGGTGCTGAACCAAATAGTGGCAACTGTGGTGGTTTCATCCCAGAGATACTTTTGGCTAGCTGGATGCTGCAGCTGGACTCTTGGAGGCATGTCCAGGCATGCAGTAGCTCCGGTGGCTGCGGATGGATCTTTTGCCTGCAACAGGATCTGCCCCTCGGGTTTTCCTCTGGCGGAGAAGATTTAGGAGATGGTGAAGGAAAAGGAGTCGGTTCTGCTGGAGGGTTTCAATTCATAGCTTTATTCTGGCCCACAGGCCTCTGAATGCATCAACAGCTCCAATAGAACTCCTGAACTGCATGGCTGCTGTTCCTTTTTACCCCGGGGAGATGAGGAGGGAAGAGGTAGGAATCCCACCAACCAGGTACATGGGAGGAGGTCTTAAGGGACAGAGGACACTTGGATGGCCCAATGCTCCCCCCAGGGGCAGAGGGCATCCTTTGAATCTGCCAATCACTCCACGCCCTTCTGGAATTCCAGGATTGACAGACAGTGCTTGGCAGGGGTCAGGGAGGGAAAGGAGAGGTGATTGACACACCTGGGAGGGAATTATCAGGGGAGGGACCCGAGGTTCTGAGGTAAACCCTGAAATCACAATGCAACATGCACCTGAGTGAATGGATCCTGCTGTGAATCAGCTGCTCCGAGCGCACTGACGGACACACGGACACACCACACCACGACCCAGGCTCACACCTCTGCTTGGGGCAGGGCTGTGCCCTACAGACACTGCAACTCCTGCTGGCCCTTGTCAGATGTGAAAAATTCCAATCACTTGTTTTTAAAATTTTTAAAGTTTAATAGTAATAAAATGGTTATGAAAATAGTAATACAATTAGAGTAATAATAATTTGGACAATTTGAATTAGGACAATATGAGACAACAGAAACAAAGAGTTACAGACATCCGGGTACCTTTTTCTGGGCAGCATAAGCCCAAAAAAGGACACCCGTTAACAGAGAATTAACCCTTAAAAACAATAGCCTGTTGCATATTCATACACTTCATACATGATGCATAAATTCCATTCAAACACAGGGTTCTGTCTGGTCATCGTCAACTTTTTCCTCATAATCCTAACAGCGCCTTTGAGGTGGGAAGAAGTTTGCTTCTCCTGATAAGAGGGCAATAAATTCTTTTTCTCTGAAAGATTTAGGTGTCCTGTGGCTGCTATCTTGCTGGGAGACCTTTCTAAAAAAGAATCTTGCATAGCATAGTTTCTGTTTTAACATTTTGTTATAACCCAAAACTATATTTAACACACTACTTAAGAAAATTATTACAGCATAACTTTCTAACACAACACATGTAATATTCATGTTAATATTTGCGAAAAGCCAATCATACAATACGCATTTTTCACATCAGATGAACACAAGAATGTGCACAGAGGCTGTGTGAACACTCTTTGGGTGGGCAGGGGAACAAGGTGACTGACGTGTCAACTCTTGTCTGGACTGAGGCAATAGAGTGCCCCTAAAGCTTGTCACAGTCCTCTTAACCTCATTTGGGTGTAGACCCAAGTCACAGAGGGTTTTATTTGTACAATGTTGCCACTTTTCAACAATTGGGTTTTTCAAATGCTAGTCTTAATAAATCTTATTTTTCATTAGCATTAGTGTCAAAATTTTGAATGTTCTTCACTTCTGCCGTGTAAGAGAGGGAAGTTCTTTAAGAACCTTTATCCTTAAAGAAGGTGTTGAGAGAAAACATCTGGAAAAAAAATCTCTTTCTGAATTTCATGGATGAAATATCATTCTTCTGTGGTCTTATTGCTGATAATTCTGTCAGTTGAGAAACTCCCTAATGACCCTAATAACTATGGATGAGTGTCAGGTTTGTCAAAATAAAAAGCGATGCTCTTCCACCAGGCTACTGCATTCCCACCTGGATCTTCATGTTTGTTACTTCATAAATCAGCAGGATCTCCTCTGCTTCTAAAATAGCTCAGACACTTTAGTTATTCAGTCTTTAACATAAAAAGGATTGGTCACCCATGGGCTGAAACAACAGAGCACTGACACAATTTCTTGCAGATTATCTCCCTCTCTTGGCGTCCAGGATCATTACCCTTTTGGGACTGCTCTTTTCCAGCTCCATAGATATCACTTTTTTGGTTCCTTTTTCACCAGGACACTTCTCCTTGTGCCTCTGAGATGGAGACTTGCAGTCCCAATATATTTATGACTGAGACACATATGCTGCAGGAGGTGAGGGGGTGCTTGTTTAACAAATTTGCCTGTGACACCCCTTGACAACAGAGCTGCCATGCAAAAGGGTCTTGAAGGCAGGTGGAACGGACTGACAAGGACTCCTATGAAACTGGAAGTGGACAAAGTCCTGCATCTGGGAAGGAAGAACCCCTGCAATGACAGGTGCTGGGCACTGACTCTCTGGGGAGCAGCTCTGCTGAAAAAGACCTTGTGGTTTTTGTAGGCACAAGCTGACCATGAACCAAATTTGCCCTGGCAGCAAAAATGACCAACAGCATCCTGGGCTGCACTTACAGGAGCCTAAGTCAGCAGATTAAGGGTCATTGCTTCTTTGGCAGCATTTAGAACACTGCATCCAGTTCTGGGTGATGTAGCATAAGAAGGTGTTGGTAAACTGGGAGAGTTCAATGGGGGGGCCATGGAGAAGGTCAGGGGGCTGCAGTACTAGCCCTGGGAGGAGAAGCTGGGGAACTGGAATTGTTCAGATGGGAGAAAATGTTTTGGTGAGACATAATAGCAGCTTCCCAATACTTATGAGCAAGTTACGGAGAAGATGAAGCTAACCTTTTCAGAGTGCATATAGTAGGAGGATGAAAATGTGAGAAACAACTAAATCAAGAGAGTATTCAACTGGCCATAATGAGAAAAATTTTCATGATGATGTCAGAAAATGTTAAATCACACCACCCAAAGAAGTTGGATAGTCTGCATACTCTGAGGTTTTCCAGACCTGACTGGATAAAGCCACCAGCAGCCATAATTCACCTCACAGCTGTCCCTGTGTTAAGCAGCTGACTGGATCCAATGGCAATCAAAAGTCACCTTGAAATTCAATTACTCACCAATCCTACCATCCTCCTGGCTCCCTGGATCATTCAAGCTCATCACATAAGGACCAAGACAGGCAAATCCCACTATTTCCTAGCTATATTGCTCCTGAGGAATCCTGCTGTAAATAAAGATGATCAATGTCCCTTGTCCAACCATTCAGCTTTGTCAGACCAAGGCTGTCCTGATGGGGATTTCTGTGCACTGACATTGCCTCAGTGGGTCTAATGAGCTCCTTTGCATTGTCCTTGCACTCAGCAATTAATGTGTCCCTGCAATTTGTCTCTCCACAGTTTAATGTTTGGGGCTTCCTTGGTGAATTTGGTTTTTTGGAATGGAAATTTTTCAAGATGTGGCTCTCCTGCTTTCAAGGGAGTAGAAGTAGAATCGCATCCAAGCACAAGTGCAAGAAAAAGAGAACTGAGAGAGCATCTGTGGATCTGTAGGATTTCGTAACACAAGATGCTCTTCTGAGAAAGCCCATGATAGTTCCTGCAAACAGCTGATCAAGATTGAAAGTAAAAGGAAAGAACACTATAGTTAATTTTAAGAGTGTTTATTTTTTTTGTGGGAAAGCCCCAGTTCCAGGGTGTCTGTCTGGCCAAGTCACTTTTCGAGTGCCGTGTGTAGGGAGAGCTCAGGATGAGCAGAGTTCAGCCCCAGGAGCTCCTCAGCTCAGCTGCTGGAGCCCAGGCTGCAGAAGTATTATCTGAAGCATTTACTTCAGACTGAATTGGGAAAATGTTTGGAGTCATATTTAGCACAATGAAATGGAAAGAAACACCATGTCTAATCAGATTCAAGTGTTTAAATTCAAAACTGACAGTATAAAGCACCATTTTCAATATTCAGTATTTTGTACAAAATAAGTATCTGCAAAGATCTCTGGCGGTCTTTTGCCATGTCTCTGCTTGAAATTCTGACTTTGAAGCTGTTTTTTCACCATACCAGTACCTCTCTATTTACACTTCTTTTCTGGGTTCCAAACTGTGTTCTTCTGTCTGGTTTTGAGATAACAACATTGGTGCTTTTGTTTATCATCTACAATAGTACCATGGTCATCTATTACTATACATAAATATATACATTAATACATATATCACAGAAACAGAGAATGGTTTGGGCTGCAAGGGACTCTAAAGAACTCTTTGAGGATGGGGTATCCACACCTTGAGAGGGCTGAACATGAGCCATCAGTGTTCTCAGGTGGCCAGGCAGGCCCGTGGCACCTGGTCTGGATCAGCAATGGTGTGGCCAGCAGGAGCAGGACAGGGATTGTTCCCCTGTGCTCAGCACTGCTGAGGCCACTCCTGGAATCCTGTGCTCATTTTGGGCCCCTCACTGGCAGACAGACACTGAGGTGCTGGAGGGAGTCCAGGGCAGCAAGGCTGGTGAAGGGTCTGGAGCCAGGTCTGATGAGGAGCCACTGGTGCAACTGGGAGTTTTTATCCTGGGGAAAGGAGGCTCAGGGCAGATATGTTTACTTTTGACAGTACCTGAGAGGAGCTTTTGGCAAGGTGGGGGTTTGTCCCTTCTCCAGGCAGTCAGTGGTGGGACAAGGGGAAATGGCTTTCAGTTGTGTATGGGGAGGTTCCGGCTGGATTTTAGGAAACATTTCTTCATTGGAAGATTGTTAAGGTTTGGAATGGGCTGCCCAGGGAAGTGGTAGGGTCACCATACCTGAAAATATTCAAAACACAAGTGGAAAGGATCCTTTGCAATATGGTTTAGGGGGTATGGTGGCATTTGGTTCAAGGCTGGATTAGATGATCTTAGTGGCCTTTTCCAACATCAATGATACTGCGATTGTAAGGAGAAAAGGGAAAAGCAAAAGAAAAATATTACGTGAATGTCCCCACTGTGACTCGGAAATCTTCCATCAAAACTGTTAGTAAGACTAAGGTTGTGTATGCAATATTATTCCCAGAAAAGCAAAAATGCAAACTCCAACAGGCAGAAACATTCTGTAGCCTGTGTGTCTGAGAATGCTTTGATACATTTTTATTACTCTGGTTCCATTTTCTTCTAGAGGAGAAGGACAAACAGGAATTGAACTTCCCAGGTTTCATCAAGTCACTTGCACTTCATGGGACTTTTGAAAGAGACAAAGAAGATGTCTGATCATAGGAACATGTAATCTAGGACAGGATAGTTAATGATTTTTGATGCCTGGGGGCATGGTACCACTTCCCAGTTCTGTGCAGTTGGCTGTTTCACAAGACTTCTGAGCCAGCTATAAAGGGAGGCTGGTGAGATGCCCTTCCCAAACCACAGCCCTGCCCTGGAGGAATTGCCCTCAGCTCTCGCAGCCCTGCAGCTGACAGCAAGGTAAGAGGCACCCTTGGCACAGGAGAGCTGGAAGGGCTTCTTGGGCAGCTGCTGTGAAGGGCAGGGCAAGGGCAGGAGGCTTTAGTGCTGGGCTGAGAGCTGCAGCACAGCCGTGAGGCTCTGCTGTGTGCGTGTGCAGAGACTGAAGCCATCTCTCAGGGCATGAGGAGATGGATGGCTGCTGCAGGAGAGACAAACCTCACCCAGGGACAGCCTGGAGGGGGCCACTGATACACAGTTGTGGAGGGTGACTGGGAGAGTATTTAATACTTCATCTTGGATGTATATCTAACCCAACACATAACTATTTAAAAGTGGGCAGTTGTGGGCACATATTTCATTTTCCTTTTTCCCTCCAAATACAAACTACTATGTAAAGCCTTCACTCTTTTCCAGCTGTTGTTACATTTATTCATTGTTCAAAATGTTTTACATTTTCTTTATTTCCACATGCTCTCTATCATTTTGTATAAAGTCTTCTTACAAGCATTCTTATTTTCATCTTCCTTCCGTGCAGGCTGTCATCCAAGGCCAACAGCAAGGTCTTTCATCCTCAGGAGTCTTGAGATGGGCAAAATCATCATTTATGAGCATGCCAACTTCAGGGGGGTGTCTAGAGAAATAACTTCTGACATTTCCAATCTGGGACATTTGGACTTTAATGATATTATCTCCTCAGTGAAAGTAGTTGGCCAGCCTTGGGTGGCTTATGAGCACATAAATTATACAGGCAGGCTAATGGTACTAGAGGAGGGGGAGCATGACTATGTTGGTAGAAGCATGAATGACACGATCAGTTCTCTGCAGATGATCACTGAAGATCTGCATGATCCCCAGATCACTCTCTATGAGCATCCCAACTATCATGGGAGGAGCAGAGTAATAAGGCAAGCAACCAACCTGGCTGCGGGATTCGACAATGACATCATGTCTTCCCACAAAGTCCAGAGAGGTGCCTGGCTGCTGTGTGAGCACAGTGATGGAAGTGGGATTCAATACATTGCACGAGAAAAAGATAACCTTCCACATTACTCAGCAATCTACCTCAATGACAGGCTTTCCTTCCTGCGTCCCCTTCGCCCTGGCCGCTCGTATTAGAATGCAAATCCTCCAAAGCTGAGAAAATATGCAGCGCCAGCAAGAAATTTGAGATCTAGATTTCTCCTTCTGCTTGTGTAGCCTTTTTTCCCTGGGAACTCTCTGCTGTGCTGCACTGCAGATCTGTACTTCTCTATCCTGCCTTGCATGCTTCTCCAGCCCCATAAATGAAAGTATTATCACGCTTGATTATATGAAAGATTGCCCAGGCTAAGAAATGTGCCAGGGATGTGTAACGTAATACACCCTCAGCTGGCATTCCAGAGTCCTGGGCTCTGGAATGCTGAAACATTGCATGTTGACTCTGTTGCTAAGTGAAACAGAAAATGTAAGTGTAGGGCCAGCATTGCCTTCTTTTGAATTTGCTTTACAAAGGTACCATGCCTTCTGCCATTGTCTGTAATCCATTTTGCTTTGGTGCCATTAAAGAATCTTTTGCAATTAGCAGTGAGTCTGTTTAACATCTTTACAATAAATAAATATTGGTCTTTCATGGTGGACTGTCTCTGTGTATCCAGAGAATGGTTGATAAAGTCATTTCATATTTTTCCTGGACGTCTCCTGGAGCACTGTCTCCTTCCAGTTTCACTAGTCAGTAACAGTGGGTTTGGGTTTGACTCAACCAGTGCTAAAATCTTGGTGAGCATGTCGATTATTGCTGTGATCCTGGCCAACCTCTCCCGTGAAGTGTAGATAGATAGCACATTTTTGATGGTATTATGTACAATCAATCATACAAATGAATCACACTGGTGATACAGTCTTCCACTGCCCAAATCACATAATCAAAGAGTAAGTTCTCATAACTTTTAATTGATTGGTTGTTTGATCCTAGTGAAAACAACTGATTGTGTTTTTAAACCTGCAGTATCTTGATATGGGAGGAGGGATGACAAGGTATTCCATGATCTGTTTTGCCATGTACAAGTTCAGCTGGACGAGCAGAGTCTCAGCCCTCCTGCAGCAGTGCCTGATGAGAGCTGCAGCCCTGAGCTGGGCACTGTGGCAGCTGTCCCATGGCAGCTCTGCCCTGCAGGGTTCCTCTCCCTCTGTGCTGGCCTGCTGTGTGCCCTGATTTCCTTGCCCTGGTCCCAGACAGAAGCTGTACTTGGCCTCTTTGAACCACATGAGTTGCACATGGAGCCAGTGCTGGAGCTTGCCAAGGGCCCTTTGGATGGTCCCTGAGGACAGTTCTGTCTGTCTGTGTGTCTGTGTGTCTGTGTGTCTGTGTGTCTGTGGCTGCCATGCCCAGCTGAAGCTGTGTTCCCTGTGCTGAGGCTCAGTGCTCCTCTCAGCTGCCTGTGCCTTCCTGCAGCCTCTCTCCTCCTGTTCTCACCCACTGACACAGCCCTGGCCACTTTCCCAAGGCTTCCTGTTCCCTCAGCCCCCTGCTGGAAATATTTTCACAGCAGCGCAGTAACAAACCCTGCTGTCCCACACTGCTGTCTCTGCCCCGGCTTCATCACCAGCATGGGACAATATCTGCCCATTCTCTGTCCTGTCATGAGTAACAGCTCAAAGTAGAAAAGCCCTGGAGGTTCCTTCCGGCCTCAATTGTTCCAGGAGTCCATACACTGTGCTTGGGATGTGATAGGCACAGCTACCCCTGCCCCAGGGAGGAGTGCAATCCTACAGAACAGCAAAGGAAAGGTTCAAGGAGAGAAATATCGATGGGGTGGTTTCAGGAACTTTTTCACCTACTAATACAAAGGGTTGAGTTTTGTTTGGGTTTTTTGTTTGTTTTTGTTTTGTTTTGTTTATTTTTTTTAATAGCAAAAAATTCTTTTGAGATTTTCAGTAATAGCAGGATGAAGTAAAGATGGAGAATGTCTTTAGCCTTTAGTGGAGGGGATTACATTTGACAAGACAGCAAGTAAGAGCTACTGCTGAACTGGGAGGGTAGTCTGACCTTGGGGAAATGGAATTGATAAATACACAACAAGTAATCCCCAAGGCATTTTACACATGACTTGATGATGACATTATTTCAAGGAAATTGAACAATAAATGCAATTAGCCGGAAAGTGGCAAAGATTTTAAAGTCTACCTTAGAATTAGTGACAGAAAGATTTATTCTGGAATGGACCTCCCTAGACCAAGGCCTTCTTCAATGCAAAGATGCCACCAAAGGAAAACAGGTTACTCATGGCCATGCTCAAGTGATTTGTGGACAGCCACAAGGGTGGAGATTCCCCAGGGTCTCTGGCCTTACCAAGCAGCAGACTGGACCCCATGGCACCCTAAGGTCACTTTCAACCAGAATTGTCTTGTGATCCCACAATCCTCCTGCCTTGCATCGTTACTCAAGCTCATGATTTATGGATCAGGACGGGCAAATCCGAGTATCACCTGAGCTGTATTGCTCCTGAGGAATCTTGCTCTAAAGAAGGGGTCTCAGCTGATAATCTCACATTACAGATGTGCATGCACAAAGCACATTTATTGGCTAGTCTGTTCTGGAAATACCTCGCGCTTTCCCTTTCTGTTCCTTCAGTAATTCTCAGGAAAAACACACAAGCACCTCCCTCCCACAACACACTTACATCCTGCTCACAATGTCTTCTGGATTTCTGACTCATTTAGAGCAAAAATCTAGAACATCTAGAACACATCTAGAACACTTCAAAGGCGCTACCCATATTTTCATCCCTGGTCCATGCCTTCTTTCAGAATTCCTGAAAAATTGTCTCTCAGGGAAAGAAAATCTTTCTGCAAAAGAAACTCAGAGTATTGTGAAAGGATCAGAGAAAAGAGCAGCTGCAGCCTCTCACAACAAACTTTCATGCTTTCACCAAACATAAAAGTTACCCTATTTCTGTATGCATACAGTAGCTTTATTACTCATTAACTGCTGAGAATAATGGTTTGACGCACTTGAGATCCAACAGGTCTGCCCCATTTCTTGACTTTCTTTGTCTCATCAGTGATTGACTCTAAGCAAACTTTCACTGTAGGTTTGCCAGTTAGGAGAGCAGTTTGCTGCCAAGCCAAGAGAAGCACAAGAAGATTGCAAAGTGATGCTTTCAGGAGGTGCATTTGCAGGAGTGATCTGGTGTTTCATTGATGTTCTGTGCCTCTCTCAACACTGAGGTTACTCGGCCATCGTTGCTTTCCTGATGATTTCAGCCAGATGCCCTCTCACACTCAGAGAGTTCGCTCACTTGACTCACACATCTCAACTCTTTGGAGCATGGGCAGAGGAAGAGAAAAGCATCCTGGTTACCTAACTCCAACTTTCCTGTAGTCTGTCAGCAAAGGATTTTCCTGTTTTGTTCCTTTCAATCCCACAAACTCCTGATTTAGACGCCTTTTGAAGAGGAGCTGTTCTAGTCAGTACTTCTGTACAGGTTTTACCCTACCTCAGGCATGCCAGGATTGAGTATATGCAACCCCTGAGAGATTAATTCCAGTCCTGTCAGAATGGCTTCTGTCTGTCTCCTTTCTGTTGGTGGATGAGAAGTTGAAGGGCACTTGCATCCTGCACAGCATGAGAACTGGAGGAGCAGGGGAAGGGAAGAGTTTATTCCATCTCCTCTGAACAGAGGGCACACCTGGAATACTGCATCTGTTTCAGATGCCCTATTAAAAGGACAATGTGAACAAAATGGTGGAGCCCCATACAGGCCAGTGGATGGCACAGGAGCATCCCATGAGCCAGGAGAGTCTGAGGGGCCTGGTCCTGTTCAGCCTGCAGAAGACAAGGCTCCTGTTATCCGAGGGGCTCAGCAAAGGACAGCTGGAAAGAGTCTTAGATGGCAGCAGGGAAACTCAGACATAAAAAAATGAATAAAAACTCATGCCAAGGATTGCTCAGCTCTGGCCGAAATGTCAGAGATCCTGGAGAGTCTCCACCCTTGCAGATTTTCAAAAATCTCTTGAGAACGGCCTTGAGTAACCTTCTTTCCTTGTATCTGCTGTGAGGAAGGCAGTGAAATAGGGAAGTCCCTTCCCAAATAAATCTTTCTGTCAGTAATTCTCAGGAAGATTTCAAAACCTTTGTCACTTTCTGGCTAATTGCATTCTTTGTTCAATTTCCTTGAAAAAATGTCATCAGCAAGTCATCTGTACAAGAACTTGAGGATTACATGTTGTATATTTTTCAATTCCATTTCCACAACATCAGACTTCCCTCCCAGTTAAGCAGCAGCTGTTACCTTCCCACTTGTCAAATGTAATCCCCTCCACTGAAGGGTCAAAGTCCTTCTCCATCTTTACTTCATCCTCATATTACTGAAAAACTTACAAGAATACTTTGCTATAAAAACCAGAACAAACAAAAGAAAACAAACAAACCTCCCCCCCCCTCCCCATTTGTAACAGCAGATGTAAAAGTTCCTGAAACCACCCCATCCATATTTCTCTTTGAACCTTTCATTTGCCGTTCTCTAGGATTGCACTGCTCCCTGGGGCAGGGGTAGCTGTGCCTATCACATCCAAAGCACAGTGTATGGACTCCTGGAACAATTTATGCCGGCGGGAACCTCCAGGGGTTTTCTACTTCAAGATGCTGATGATGGCAAGAGAGAGAATGGGCAGATATTGTCCCATGCTGGTGATGAAGCCAGGGCAGAGACAGCAGTGTGGGACAGCAAGGTTTGTTACTGCACTGATTTACCTGATCTACCCTTGTCATTCCTCATTCCTTATCAGGATATTACAGCTGTGAAAAAACAAGGCAGATTTTACCATTAGGTTTAAAGAATTGAAGTTATTAAAAACATTTGTTTATGATGTGATTTAGGGCAGTAGAAGACTGCACCATTTCTACAGTCACTACCTTCAAATACAACCAAGTGTGTGATAGCAATGTACATTCTGGAGGTGAGTGTTTGGCCAGGACCAGCAATGATCTACATGCTCACCAAGATATTTAGAGTCAAGCCTGACCCCACTGTTAATGAGCAGTTAAACCAGAAGGAAACACAATCCTGCAAGAGACATCCAGGAAAAAGGTTGGCAAGTGACTGTGGGGACCATTCTATGGATAGACAGAGAAATCTCAGCATGGAAGAGCAATATTTATCTATTCCAAAGATTCACAAAACAGACCCACTGCTGATTGCAAAGCATTCTTTATTGGCAGCAACAGAAAATGGATTACAGACAATGGCAGAGGCCACAGTACCACAGGGGCATTGCAATGCAAATTACAAAAGAAGTGATGCTGGTTCTGCACTGACACTTTCTGTTTCGCTTAGCCACAGACACAACCTGCAATGCTTCTACATTCCATAGGCCAGGACTCTGGAATGCCAGCTGAGGGTACAACAGGTTTCACACATGTGGCATTGCCTCCTCTAGCTTGGACACTCTCATATGATCAATCCTGATGATTCTTGCATTGGTGCCGTGGGAGCAGCTTGCAAGGCAGGATAGAGAAGTGCAGCTCTGCAGTGCAGCACAGCAGAGAGCGCTGACATTCGGTGGTCCTGGGACACTGGGGGAAAAGGCAGCACCAGCAGGGGCGGAGATCCGGGTGTCAAATTTCTGCATCTTTTCTCAGCGCTGCGGGATTTGCATTCTAACAGCCACAGCCAGGGCGCAGGGGGCGCAGGAAGGAAAGCTTGTCGTTGAAACCGATTGCCTTGTAATTGGGAAGGTGCTCGTGCTCTCGGGCAAGGTATTGAATTCCACTTCCATCGCTGTGCTCACACAGCAGCCAGACACCTCTCTGGACTTTGTGGGAAGAAATGATGTCATTGTCATGTCCCGCAGCCAGGTTGGTTGCTTCTCTTATTATTCTGCTCTTCCCTTGATAATCAATGTGTTCATAGAGAGTGATCTGGGGATTATACAGATCTTCAGTGATCACCTGCAGAGAGCTGATCCTGTCATTCATCTCTTTCCCTACAAAGCTATATTCTCCCTCCTCAAACACCAGAAACCGACCCTTGTAATCAACATGCTCATAAGCCACCCAAGGCTGGCCAATTACTTTCACTGAGGAGACAATATCATTCCAATCTGCATCTTTTATATTGGAAATGTCAGTGGTGAATTCTCTGGACAGGCCCTGGAAGTTGGCATGGTCATAAATGATGATTTTGCCCATCTCTGCAGGACTTCTGGGGGGGCAGATTTCTTGCTATAGGAGCTGGATGGCAGCCTGCACAAAAGGAAGAGCTTGTGGGAAGACTTTCTACTCCAGACAGAGAATTATGGCAAGTGTGGTGCAGAAAAGGAAAAGTGGAATATTTTTTTTAAGAATAGAAACATAGCAGCATCTGGAAAGGAGTGAGGGCATTTCAGTTTAGAGGGAAAACATAAAACGAGACCTGTGCCCACCACTACACAGTACAAATTAGTTGGGTGTGTTGGTTTTGTTACATACCCAAGATGAAGCTGTAAACACTCTCCCACTCACCCCCCACAACTGTGTATCAATGGCCCCTCCAGGCTGTCCCTGGGTGAGGTTTGTCTCTCCTGCAGCAGCCATCCATCTCCTCATGCCCTGAGAGATGGCTTCAGTCTCTGCACACGCACACAGCAGAGCCTCACGGCTGTGCTGCAGCTCTCAGCCCAGCACTAAAGCCTCCTTCCCTTGCCCTGCCCTTCACAGCAGCTGCCCAAGAAGCCCTTCCAGCTCTCCTGTGCCAAGGGTGCCTCTTACCTTGCTGTCAGCTGCAGGGCTGCGAGAGCTGAGGGCAATTCCTCCAGTGCAGGGCTGTGGTGTGTGCAGAGTGTCTCACCTGCCTCCGTTTATAGCTCACTCAGAAGCCTTGTGCAACACCCCAGGTGACAGCATGACAAGTGACCAAAACTCTCCAAACGCCAGATCAGCCACGGTAATTCAGGCACACCAAAGTACATTGTGACACTGGGGCTGAGGGAGTTTCCTGCTTGTCTTGCCCTCCCGGGAAGTGCTTAAAATGCAGAAGGATTTTTATGAGATTTTCTAGTCACAGAGATGGCACTGGAGCACCAGGTTTTTAAAAAAATTTCCCTTTTGTCCTTAGAATCATGGAATCATTAAGGTTGGAAAAGGCCTCCAAGATCATCAAGTCCAAACTTTGATTGTGAACCACCATGCCCAGTGCCCTGGTTCACGGCAAATTCTGGAGAGAACCCTCAAAGAGGCCCCTCTAGGAAAGCCGATTCAATTGGCCTGGGGGGAAATACATCCTTGGAGAAAAGTGGAAAACAACCTGTTTAATAAACAATAAACCTAAACAATGTTAAACAATAAAACTGCTTGCTGCTCCAAAAGAGATGACAAACTGAGAAAGTCCCCTCCCCGTGTTGCAGCTCAGCTCACTCAGTCTCTGATCAGTCCCTCAGGCGCTGGAAATGCCGCGGCCCAGGCCCGGCCCGGTGGGCCCCAGATGGGAGCTGCCGATGCCCAGCTGGTGTTCAGGCCCGAGCAGCTTTGAACACGTCCAGAGAAAATGGGAAAAAACCCCTCAGGCCAGAGAACTGCTTTGCCTCAGCTAGCTAAACTAACTAAACCAAAGGAGAGCTCTGTCCTGCTGTCTGTCCATCCGCAGACAACACAGTCCAGGAGCAGGAATGTGGAGGAGTGAGTGCAGTGTCTGAAAACAAACTGCTGCTTCTTCTCTGCCCCCTTCACTCTCTGGAACAAATCCTAAAGATGCAAAACTTAGTATTCAGCATAAACGGAACAAGACTACTAAAAGCATCATCTAGTGAACCCAGGACACCCAGTAAACCATATTGCCAATGTTTCATCTCCTTGTGTTTTGGATATTTTCAGGGATAATAATAAGTTTCTCCACCACTTCCCTGGGTTGCCCATTCCAAAGCTTAATTACTCTTGCAGTAAAGATGTTTCCCTTAATCACCAACCTGAACCTCTCTATACACAAGTTGAGGGCATTTCCCCTTGCTCCATCATTGGTTGACTGGAGAACAGAGCGACCCACTTGGCTATATCTTCCTATCTGGAGTTGTGGAGAGTGATAAGGTCCCCCCCTGAGCCTCCTTTTCCTTCAGGATAAACATCTCCATCTCCCTCAGCTCTTCCTTATCAGACTCTTCACCAGCCTTGCTGCCCTTCTCTGGACTCCAGCACTTCCATGTCTTGCGGTGAGGGGCCCAAATGAACACAGGATTCCAGGAGTGGCCTCAGCAGTGCTGAGTATGGGAGGACAATCCCTGTCCTGCTCCTGCTGGCCACCCCATTGCTGATCCAGGCCAGGTGCCATGGCCCTTCCTGGCCACCTGAGAACACTGATGGATCATGTTCAGCTCTTTGAAGGTGTGGATGCACCATCCCTCAAAGGGTTCTTCAGGGCCTCTTGCAGCCCAAACCATTCTCTGATTCCTTGACATATGTATTCATGTATATATTTATGTATAGTAATAGATGGGCATGGTACTATTGTAGATGGTAAACAAAAGCACCAATGTTGTTGTCTCAAAACCAGACAGAAGATCACAGTGGAGAACCCAGAAACTGGGGGTAAATAGGGACCAACTAATATGATGTAAAACCAGCTTCAAAGTCAGAATTTTTTAGCAGAGTTATGGCAAATGACCACCAGAGATCTTTGCAGATATTTATTTTGTGCAAATTACTGAATATTGTAAATGGTGCCTTATATTGTCAGTCTTGTAGTTATACACTTGAATATGTTAAGAGATAGTGTTCCACACATGTCAAGTCACAATCTTGTGCTAAGTATGACTCCAAGCATTTCCCTAGTTCAGGCTGAAGTAAATGTTTCAGGTAATGTTTCTTTTTAATATTTTTCTGGCATCAACTGTTTCTGTTTCTGTCTATGGAACAAGAAAGCAGAGATTTTGCTGCCCCAGCTTATTTTTTGCTTTTGAAATCTTTGATCCAGAGATCTTGGTTCTCCTCACTTCCTGATCCTCCTTTCTTTTCTTTACTACACAGGCACAAATTATGTTCTACCTCAATTTATTCTCCCTGATGCCAGACTTTGCTGACAGCCACGAGAGCTCTTTGCAGTGCACTGAAAGATCTC
Source organism: Melozone crissalis (assembly GCF_028551555.1). NCBI lineage: Eukaryota > Metazoa > Chordata > Aves > Passeriformes > Passerellidae > Melozone > Melozone crissalis. The sequence goes on along the minus strand of NW_026535786.1, from coordinate 12,698,761 downwards.
ATGGTCACAGGATCCAAACGGATGCTGACACAGAGGTCTTATTGCAAATAATTTCTTCTGTGATCACACAGGTGACAACACCTTTGATGTGCTCTTGAAAACTCTGCCTCTGTGATTCCTGGGATCTGAGACTGTGGAACACCCAGGATGGCCATTTTCAGTGGTGCTTCTCTAGAAACCTGCTGGACTTGGTGAGCAATCTACAGGGAGCACTGAAGGAAAACAGTTTGTTGGAGTGTGGAGAGTGTCATTACTTGATCACAGGCTTTGAGTGCTCCTGGGAATCTGCAGAGTTGCAGAACACAACATCCCATAAGCTCTGGGGCAATGAATCCTGTGGTAGGGATGCTCTTCCTCATTCACCATCTCTACAGGTGTTTCCTTCTGTCCCACTAAGATCTATCATGGTCTTTGTGTCTGCAGACTTCCAGCTCATGGAAATTTAAAGTGTGGGAAGACCAACTTGTAAGGGTATGTGAAATATGACAGCATCTGGTCTATGACGTTTATCTAACAAAGGCCTTTCTGATTCAAAAGGAGTCATAACAGTGGGATTTGCCAGCAAAGTTTGAGCTGGAGCAGCCAGCAAGCAGGGCATGGATATAGACAGGAGAACCACAGGAGAACCACTCTCATGTAACTTTTGTGTTCTTCCCTTTTACTTTCAATCTTGATCAGCTGTTTGTAGGAACTATCATGGGCTTTCTCAGACGAGTATATTGTGTGTTGAAATCCTACAGATCCACAGATGCTCTTTCAATTCTCTTTTCCTTGCACTTGTATTTGGATGTGATTGTACTTGTACTCCCTGGCAAGCAGGAGAGCCACATCTTGAAAAATTGCCCTTCCAAAAAACCCAAATTCACCAAGGAAGCCCCAAACATTAAACTGTGGAGAGACAAATTGCAGGGACACATTAATTGCTGAGTGCAAGGACAATGCAAAGGAGCTCATTAGACCCACTGAGGCAATGTCATTGCACAGAAATCCGCATCAGGGCAGCCTTGGTCTGACAAGGCTGAATGAGATGGACAAGGGACATGGATCATCTTTATTTACAGCAGGATTCCTCAGGAGCAGTATGGCTCAGGAAATAGTGGGATTTGCCTGTCTTGGTCCTTATGTGATGAGCTTGAATGATCCAGGGAGCCAGGAGGATTGTAGGATTGGTGGGTAATTCAAGTTGGAAGTGACCTTTGGTTGTCATTGGATCCAGTCAGCTGCTTAACACAGGGACAGCTGTGAGGTGAATTATGGCTGCTGGTGGCTTTATCCAGTCAGGTCTGGAAAACCTCAGAGTACGCAGACTATCCAACTTCTTTGGGTGGTGTGATTTAACATTTTCTGACATCATTATGAAAATTTTTCTCAGCCATGGAAGAGACATGGCGAAGGATTCTCAGAGGGGCTCAGCAAAAGGACATCTGGAAAGGGTCTTATCTGGAAACAGGGAAGCTCTGACTGAAAATAAGGAAAGTAATCATAGCCCTAAGAGTTTTTCAGCACTGGAAGAAAGATCAGCGATCCTGGGGAATTTCCACCATAGGAATTGTTCCGAAATCCCTTGAAGATGGCCACGAGTAACCTGGTCGTGTTTGGAAGTTGCTCTGCTTGTGACCAAGGCCTTGGACCTCCCTTCCACAATCTATCTTTCTGTCAGTAATTCTAAGGATGGTTTAAAAGCCTTTGTCACTTTCTGCCTAATTGCATCTATTGTTCAATTTCAATGAAAAAGTGTCATCGTCAGGTCAGGTGTACAACACCCTCAAGTTTATTTGTTGGACATTCATGAACTCTATTTCTCCAAAGTCAGACTTCCTTCCCCATTCCTCCACAGGCTCTCACCTGCTCTCTTGTCAAATGTAATTCCCTCTATTGAAGGCTCAAAATCCTTCTCCACCTTTACTTCTTCCTCTTATCACTGAAAAATTTTCAAGAATCCTTTGTTAGATTTTTGGATGTGACACTTCCTCATTTGTTTGGATTATGTCTTTGATTAAATACACCCCAAAACAAACCTCGGCATGAGCAAATGCAAATTTGCTCTAACATTCCCCTGCATATCCCTCCCTGAACCATTTCTTGCTGTTTTGTAGGCTTGTACTCATCTCTGGTGCACGGGTAGCTGTCCCCCCAGACAGGCCAAGGAGAGTGTATGGACTCCTTGAAGCATTTAAGCTGGAAGGAACCTTGAAGGGTCTCTACTTCAGGCTGCTGCTCAGAGCAGGAGGGAGAATGTGGAGATATTGTCCCATGGTGGTTATGAAGACAGGGGAGGGAAGTTGAAGTGATATTTGCACTATGGATGATTAGTGGGCATGGTGGTATTTGGGCAAAGGTTGGGCTTGATGATCTTGGAGGCAATTTCCAAAATTAATGATTTCATGACACTAAGGACAAAAGGGATTTTTTTTTTTTTCAAAAACTGGTGCTTCAATATCATCTCTGTGACCTGGAATCATGACTGGATATCTCCCATAAAAAGTCCTTCTGCATTTTATTACTTCCCGGGAGGGCAAGACTACAAATTGCCACAAGCAGGAAACTTCCACAGTCCCAGTGTCACAATGTACTTTGGTGTGCCTGAATTACTGTGGCTGATCTGGCTTTTGAAGAGTTTTGGTCACTTGTCATGCTGTCACCTGGGGTGTTGCACAAGGCTTCTGAGTGAGCTATAAATGCAGACAGATGAGATGTTCTGCACACACCACAGCCCTGCACTGGAGGAATTGCCCTCAGCTCTGGCAGCCCTGCAGCTGACAGCAAGGTAAGAGGCACCCTTGGCACAGGAGAGCTGGAAGGGTTTCTTGGGCAGCTGCTGTGAAGGGCAGGGCAAGGGAAGGAGGCTTTAGTGCTGGGCTGAGAGCTACAGCACAGCCGTGAGGCTCTGCTGTGTGCGTGTGCAGAGACTGAAGCCATCTCTCAGGGCATGAGGAGATGGATGGCTGCTGCAGGAGAGACAAACCTCACCCAGGGACAGCCTGGAGGGGGCCACTGATACACAGTTGTGGGGGGTGAGTGTGAAAGTATTTTATGACTTACTCTGGGGGATATATGCAAACCAACGCGTATATCTAATTAAAACTGGGTAGTTATGGGTACATACCTCATTTTACATTCTCTTCCAAGTGAACATTTCTATATCATGCCCTCATGCCCTCACTCCTTTCCAGCTGCTGCTATGTTTATTCTTTGTTCAAAATGTGTTGCTTTCCCTTCTTTATTTTTTCCCACTCCACATTTTTCATCATTTTCCATCTGGTATGTAAAGGTTTTTTACAAGCATTGTTTGTTTTGTGTCTTCCTCTTGTGCAGGCTGTAATCTAGCTCCTATAGCAAGGAATCCAAAAACAAAGAAGTCCTGCAGAGATGGGCAAAATCATCATTTATGAGCATGTCAACTTCCAGGGCATGTCCAAAGAATTCACCACTGACACTCCCAACCTAATAGCTGTGGGTTGGAATGATATTGTCTCCTCAGTGAAAGTAATTGGCCAGCCTTGGGTGGCTTATGAGCATGTTGATTACAAGGGTCGATTTCTGGTATTTGAGGAGGGAGAATATGACTCTGTAGGTAAAGAGATGAATGACAAGATCAGCTCTCTGCAGGTGATCAGGGAAGATCTGCACAATCCCCAGATCACGCTCTACCAACACGTTGACTACAAAGGGAGGAGCAGAATAGTAAGAGAAGCAACCAACCTGGCTGGGGGAGAAGATGATGACATCGTGTCTTCCCACAAAGTCCAGAGAGGTGTCTGGCTGCTGTGTGAGAACAGTGATGGAAGTGGGCCCCAGCACCTTGCCCGAGCCCATGAGGACGTTCCCAATTACAAGGCGATTGACTTCAATGACAAGCTCTCCTTCCTGCGCCCCCTGCGCCCTGGCCGTGACTCTTAGACTGCAGAGCCTGTGACCCTGAGGGACGGTGCAGTCCCAGCAGGAAATCTCTGATCTCTGCCCCTGCTCATGTCCCTTCCTTTGTGATTTGCTTTACAAAGCCCTTGTGGTACTTTGGCCTGTGCCACTGTCTGTAACCTCTTTTGGGTTGGTGCCAATAAAGACTCTTGCAAGCAACACTGGGTCTGTTTTATGGACTGTTCAGTGAGGATAAATATTTCCCTTTCTTGGAGAGATGTCTGTGAGTGCTAAGAAAATGTGTTGGGTAGTCAATTTGAGATGTTTTTCATGGATCTCTCCTGAAAGGAATATTCTTCTTCCAGATTCACTGTTGAGTAACAGTGGGCTCAGGCTTGACTCAACGAGTGCAAAAGTCTTGGTGAGCATGTTGATTATTGTTGTGATCCTGGCAAAACTCTCCCATTCAGACTGTTTTAAAATATTAGATGTTTGATTATATCTCATACAATCTATCACAGTAATGGATCATGCTGGTGATACAGTCTTCTACTCACCAAATCACATAATCAAACAGTAAGTTTTCCTAACTTTGAAGTGACAGATTGGTTGATCCCTGTGGAAACAACTGTCTTGTGCTTTTTAAACCTGTAGTTTCTTGATAAGGGAGGATGGATGACATAGTATTCCATGATCTGTTTAGCCATGTGCAAGTTCACCGGGACGAGTTTGAACTCAGCCTCCTCCACCACTGTGTGTCTGTGGCTGCCATGCCCAGCTGAAGCTGTGTTCCCTGTGCTGAGGCTCAGTGTCCCTCTCAGCTGCCTGTGCCTTCCTGCAGCCTCTCTCCTCCTGTTCTCACCCACTGACACAGCCCTGGCCACTTTCCCAACGCTTCCTGTTCCCTCAGCCCCCTGCTGGAAATATTTTCACAGCAGCGCAGTAACAAACCCTGCTGTCCCACACTGCTGTCTCTGCCTGGCTTCATCACCAGCATGGGACAATATCTGCCCATTCTCTGTCCTGTCATGAGTAACAGCTCAAAGTAGAAAAGCCCTGGAGGTTCCTTCCAGCCTCAATTGTTCCAGGAGTCCATACACTGTGCTTGGGATGTGATAGGCACAGCTACCCCTGCCCCAGGGAGGAGTGCAATCCTACAGAACAGCAAAGGAAAGGTTCAAGGAGAGAAATATGGATGGGGTGGTTTCAGGAACTTTTTCATCTGCTATTGCAAAGGGTTGAGTTTTGCTTGGTTTGGGTCTTTTTTTGTTTTGGTTTTTTTGTTTTGTTTGTTTTTGTTTTTGTTTTTGTTTCTAATACCAAAGGATTCTTGTAAGTTTTTCAGTAATAGGAGGATGAAGTAAAGATGGAAAAGGACTTTGACCCTTCAGTGGAGGGTGTTACATTTGACAACAGAGCAAGTAAGAGCTGCTGCTGAACTGGGAGGGAAGTCTGATGTTGGGGAAATGGAATTGATAAATACACAACAAGTAATCCTCAAGTTCTTGTACACATGACTTGCTGATGACATTTTTTCAAGGAAAGTGAACAAAGAATACAATTAGCCAGAAAGTGACAAAGGGTTTTAAAACTTCCTGAGAATTACTGACAGAAAGATTTGTTTTGGAAAGGACCTCCCTAGACCAAGGGTTATTTCATAGCAAGGATGCCACCAAAGGAAAACAGGTTACTCATGGCCATGCTCAAGTGATTTGTGAACAGCCACAAGGGTGGAGATTCCCCAGGGTCTCTGGCCTTACCAAGCAGCAGACTGGACATGAGGGCACCCTAAGATCACTTTGAACCAGTATTGTCTTGTGATCCCACAATCCTCCTGCCTTGCATCGTCACTCAAGCTCATGATTTACGGATCAGGACTGGCAAATCCGAGTATTACCTGAACTGTATTGCTCCTGAGGATTCTTGCTCAAAAGAAAGGGTCTCGGCTGATAATCTCACATTACAGATGTGCATGCTCACAGCACATTTATTGGCTAGTCTGTTCTGGAAATAACTCTCACTTTCCCTTCCTCTTCCTTCAGTAATTCTCAGGAAAACACACAAGCACCTCCCTCCCAAAACACACTTTCATCCTGCTCACAATATCTTCTGGATTTCTGACTCATTTAGAGTAAGAATCACATCCAGGACACATCATAGGTAGTATCCACAATTTCATCCCTGGTCCATGCCTTCTTTCAGAATTCCTGAAAAACTGTCAATCAGGGAAAGAAAATCTTTCTGCAAAAGAAACTCAGAGTATTGTGAAAGGATCAGAGAAAAGAGCAGCTGCAGCCTCTCACAATGAACTTCCCTCCTTTCCCCAAACAGAAAAGTTACCCTATTTCTGTGTGCATACAGCAGCTTTATTACTCATTTAACAGCAGAGAATAATGGTTTGAAGCACTTGAGATCCAACAGGTCTGCCCCATTTCTTGACTTTCTTTGTCTCGTCAGTGATTGACTCCAAGCAAACTTTCACTGTAGGTTTGCCAGTTAGGAGAGCAGTTTGCTGCCAAGCCAAGAGAAGCACAAGAAGATTGCAAAGTGATGCTTTCAGGAGGTGCATTTGCAGGAGTGATCTGGTGTTTCATTGATGTTCTGTGCCTCTCTCAACACTGAGGTTACTCAGCCATCGTTGCTTTCCTGATGATTTCAGCCAGATGCCCTCTCACATTCAGAGAGTTGGCTCACTTGACTCACACATCTCAACTCTTTGGAGCATGGGCAGAGGAGAGAAAAGCATCCTGGTCACTTTTCCTTGTCTCTGCTGTGAGGAAGGCAGTGAAATCGGGAAGTCCCTTCCTGAATAAATCATTCTGTCAGTAATTCTCAGGAAGTTTTAAACCCCTTTGTCACTTTCTGGCTAATTGCATTCTTTGTTCAATTTCCATGAAATAAGGTCATCATCAAGTCATGTGTACAAGAACTTGAGCATTACATGTTGTGTATTTATCAATTCCATTTCCCCAACATCAGACTTCCCTCCCAGTTTAGCATCAGCCGTTATCTCTTCTCTTGTCAAATGTAATCCCCTCCACTGAAGGGTCAAAGTCCTTCTCCACCTTTACTTCATTCTGCTGTTACTGAAAAACTTACAAGAATACTTTGGTATTAAAAAAAAACAAAAACAAAAACAAAAAACAAAAACCAAAACCAAAACAAAAAAAGACCCAAACCAAGCAAAACTCAACCCTTTGCAATAGCAGATGTAAAAGTTCCTGAAACCACCCCATCCATATTTCTCTCATTGAACCTTTCCTTTGCTGTTCTGTAGGATTGCACTCCTCCCTGGGGCAGGAGTAGCTGTGCCTATCATATCCCAAGCACAGTGTATGGACTCCTGGAACAATTGAGGCTGGAAGGAACCTCCAGGGCTTTTCTACTTTGAGCTGTTACTCATGACAGGACAGAGAATGGGCAGATATTGTCCCATGCTGGTGATGAATCCAGGGCAGAGACAGCAGTGTGGGACAGCAAGGTTTGTTACTGTGCTGCTGTGAAAATATTTCCTGCAGGGGGCTGAGGGAACAGGAAGCGTTGGGAAAGTGGCCAGGGCTGTGTCAGTGGGTGAGAACAGGAGGAGAGAGGCTGCAGGAAGGCACAGGCAGCTGAGAGGGACACTGAGCCTCAGCACAGGGAACACAGCTTCAGCTGGGCATGGCAGCCACAGACACACAGACACACAGACACACAGACAGAACTGTCCTCAGGGACCATCCAAAGGGCCCTTGGCAAGCTCCAGCACTGGCACCATGTGCACCTCATTCTAAATTGGCTGCTCTCTCCCAGAGCCATTTGGGCCCGATCCATCCAGCGTTGGACCCAGGACCCTGGCAGCCTTTACAATGATAAAAGCAAAAGACTGGAAGTGTTCTTCTCCTCTCAGGGCAAATAATCCCACAGCGTTACTGTGGAAATACTCCAGGGGATCCTGCATGGGGAGGAGTTGGTGTCCCAGGAGAAAAAGAGAGGGAATGCCTCACGGTGGGAAACTTTTACACCTCGGGGAATGAGGGATGGAGGAATAGGACCACAGCCAATAGGACACAATTGAGGAACGGGTCAGGGGATGAGTAAACCCGGGACAGACTTCTACCAGCAAGGATGAGTAAATCCGGGACAAACTTCTACCAGCAAGGATTAGGAGTGGGGAAGACCATGTGATCAGTGCAGATTATCAAACATCCAGCGCAAAATCAACTAACTAACTATTTAATGCAATAAAACTCTCATGTGGTTCAAAGAGGCCAAGTGCAGCTCCTGTCTGTGACCAGGGCAAGGAAATCAGGGCACACAGCAGGCCAGCAAAGAGGGAGAGGAACCCTGCAGGGCAGAGCTGCCATGGGACAGCTGCCACAGTGCCCAGCTCAGGGCTGCAGCTCTCATCAGGCACTGCTGCAGGAGGGCTGAGACTCTGCTCGTCCAGCTGAACTTGCACAGGACTCACCAGATCCTGATCTACCCTTGTCATTCCTCATTCCTTATCAGGCTATTACAGGTGTGAAAAACAAGGCAGGTTTTACCATTCGCATTATAGAATTCAAATTAGGGAAAGCATTCTGTTTATGATGAGATTTAGGGCAGTAGAAGACTGCATCATTGCTACAATCACTGCCTTGAGATACAACCAACCGTGTGATAGCCAGGTACAATCTGCAGGTGAGTGTTTGGCCAGGATCAGCAATGATCTACATGCTCACCAAGACATTTAGAGTCAAGCCTGATCCCACTGTTTTTGAGCAGGTAAACCAGAAGGAAACAGAATTCTGCAGGAGACATCCAGGAAAAAGTTTTGGAAGTGACTGTGGGGACCATTCTCTGGATACACAGAGACATCCCAGCATGGAAGAGCAATATTTATCTATTCCAAAGATGCACATAACAGACCCACTGCTGATTGCAAAGCATTCTTTAATGGCAGCAACAGAAAATGGATTACAGACAATGGCAGAGGCCACAGTACCACAAGGGCATTGCAATGCAAATTACAAAAGAAGTGATGCTGGCTCTGCATTGGCACTTTCTGTTTCGCTTAGCCACAGACACAACCTGCAATGCTTCTACATTCCATAGGCCAGGACTCTGGAATGCCAGCTGAGGGTACAACAGGTTTCACACATGTGGCATTGCCTCCTCTAGCTTGGACACTCTCATATGATCAATCCTGATGATTCTTGCATTGGTGGGGTGGGAGCAGCTTGCAAGGCAGGATGGAGAAGTGCAGCTCTGCAGTGCAGCACAGCAGACAGCGCTGACATTCGGTGGTCCTGGGACACTGGGGGAAAAGGCAGCACCAGCAGGGGCGGAGATCCGGGTGTCAAATTTCTGCATCTTTTCTCAGCGCTGCGGGATTTGCATTCTAACAACCGCAGCCAGGGCGCAGGGGGCGCAGGAAGGAAAGCTTGTCGTTGAAACCGATTGCCTTGTAATTTGGAAGGTGCTCCTGCTCTCGGGCAAGGTATTGAATTCCACTTCCATCGCTATTCTCACACAGCAGCCAGACACCGCTCTGGACTTTGTGGGAAGACACGACGTCACACTCGTGTTCTGCAGCCAGGCTGGTTGCTTCTCTTATTATTCTGCTCTTCCCTTGATAATCAATGTATTGATAGAGAGTGATCTGGGGATTGTGCAGATATTCAGTGATCACCTGCAGAGAGCTGATCCTGTCATACATCTCTTTTCCTACAAAGCTATATTCTCCCTCCTCAAACACCAGAAACTGGCCGTTGTAATCAATATGCTCATAAGCCACCCAAGGCTGGCCAATTACTTTCACTGAGGAGACAGTATCATTCCAATCTGCATCTTTTAGATTGGAAATGTTAGTGGTGAATTCTTTGGACATGCCATGGAAGTTGGGATTGTCATAAATGATGATTTTGCCCATCTCTACAAGAGTTCTGAGGCGCAGATTTCTTGTTATAGGAGCAGGATTGCAGCCTGCACAAAAGGGAGACAGAAAACAAGCAGAGATATAAGAAGACTTTATACTTCAGACAGAAAATTATGGCAAGTGGGGTGCAGAAAAGGAAAAGTAGAAAGTTTTTAGCAGAATAGAAACATAGCAGCATCTGGAAAGGAGTGAGGGCATTTCAGTTTAGAGGGAAAACATAAAATGAGACATGTGCCCACAGCTACTCAGTTCAAATTAGTTGTGTGTGTTGGTTTGGTTACATACCCAAGATTAAGCTGTAAATACTCTCCCAGTCACCCCCCACAACTGTGTATCAGTGGCCCCCTCCAGGCTGTCCCTGGGTGAGGTTTGTCTCTCCTGCAGCAGCCATCCATCTCCTCATGCCCTGAGAGATGGCTTCAGTCTCTGCACACGCACACAGCAGAGCCTCACGGCTGTGCTGCAGCTCTCAGCCCAGCACTAAAGCCTCCTTCCCTTGCCCTGCCCTTCACAGCAGCTGCCCAAGAAGCCCTTCCAGCTCTCCTGTGCCAAGGGTGCCTCTTACCTTGCTGTCAGCTGCAGGGCTGCGAGAGCTGAGGGCAATTCCTCCAGTGCAGGGCTGTGGTGTGTGCAGAGTGTCTCACCTGCCTCCGTTTATACTTGCACAAAAGTGAAAGTGTGAATCACCCAATTCCAAGGAACTGGGTGTGGTTGATGTCATTCTCAGGGTTCAAAAATAATCCATATTCTATCTTGGTTTTGATGTCCTACACCCAGATATCTCATTGCTCTGGTTCAAAAGTTCACTGAAGTGTGAGTGACCTGAAAACCTTAGAACGTGGCTTCATGTCTGTCCCTGCTCAGAAGCCATCTGAACCACAGGAACTGGAACACATTGATTGGAGCAACCCCAGCTCCTTCAATCCCTCAACAGCTCAATTCCCTTCTCTGGACTCACTCCAGCCCTCCCATGTCTTCCTTGCAGTGAGCACAGGGGGACAATCCCTGCCCTGATCCTGCTGGCCACACCATTGCTGATCCAGGCCAGGTGCCACGGGCCTGCCTGGCCACCTGGGCACAGCTGGCACATGTGCAGCTGCTGTCTGTCATGTGTGGGGCTTTTGTGACCGCAGGGCAGGTCTCGGCCCTCGGCCTTGCTGAGCTTCATTCCATCGGCCTCAGCCCACTGATCCCTCTGCAGAGCCTCCTTACCCTCCAGCACACAACACTCACCCAAGCTGGTGTTGCCTACAAACTGAATAAGGGGGGAGATCCAAGGATGGGGCACCCACATCTTCTCTAGAGAAACTCTTCCAGTGCCTCAGCACCTTCACAGTGAAGAATTCCTTTGAAAGGTCTAGCCTAAACCTACGCTCTTTCATCTTGAAAGGCCGCAGTAAAAAGTCTCTGCCCTTCTGTGTAGGACGTTCTCCAGCCCTCTGACCATTGTCATGGCCTAGCTCTACATCTGCTGTAACAGGTCTGTGTCTCTCTTGTTCAGGAAACCCCAGGGTTGCATGCAGAGCTCCAGGTAGAGTCTCACCTCAGCAGATCAGAAGGGAAGGATCATCTCCCTCATCCTGCCAACTACACTTTCTGCAGCCCAGGACACTTTTGGCTTTCTAGGTGGCAAGTGTCAGGTCACGTCCAGTCTTTCATCCACCGGTGTTCTCAGTTCCTTCTCCACAGGGCTGCCCTCAACCCATTCATCCCTCAGCCTACGCTGCCCCTGGTGATTGCTCTGACATCCAGTTGCAGGGCCTTGCATTCAGTCTTGCTGAAATTTATGTGGTGCACATCGGGCCATTGCTCAGGCTTCTCGAGGTCCTGCTTAACAATCCCTTCCTTCCAGCATGGCAGCACACCACTCAGCTTGGTGTCATCTGCAAACTCGCTGAGGGTGCACCTGCCCCCATGGCTGTGACATCAGGGAAGGCATTGGAGAGCACTGGCGGCAGAACAGACCCTTGGGGGTCACCATTTGTTCATGGCTTCCATTGATCCTGATCAAGTTTCTCAGGAACTCACTGTGTGAATGACAGCACAGGCATTTAGGTGCCAGCAGCAGAGCATTTCTGCTCCAAGAGATGGTACTTCCTCAAGGGAGAAGAGACCTAGGAAGATTTCTTCTCTTTTATCAGAGTATTCACCTGCTCACTTAACTTGCTCAGTTAGGGTGATTCAGCAAGGAGATGTGTTAACAATTAAGTAACTCAAACTGCTTCCTGCTTCCCATTTTCTGGATTTGTAGGCACATGAAAGACAGGAAAGTGATTTGTGATTTGCACATCTTCAGCACAGGAACGTCCAGTTCAAATAACCTACTGGCTTTTTACGATGGAGTGGCTATTTCAGTGGAAAAGGGAAGGGCTACAGATGTCATCTAGCTGGATTTCTGCAAGGCCTTTGACATGGTCCCCACAACTTCCTTCTTTCTAAATTGGAAGCACAGAGATTTGATAGGGAGACTGTTCACTGGACTGGGCTTTGAGGCCATATAAAAAACAAAACCAAGTTACCTCCAGGGAAGGGAGTTCCTTAGAGGAACAACCAGCTGCACACATTTCATTCTGTCACATTTATTTTCCTGATGACATCTACAGATCCCTGAAGGAAAGTCTCTCATTACTGCTTTTGTCAGCAACAGGCTTTGCTTTTTTTGAGATTTGATTTACAGGGATGGAGAATCTCATTTGAGCTTTGCTGTAGGATTGCTCTGATTAACACAGAGTCAATAAGGCACTGCCAAAAAAGCACAGCAGCATAAGGGGGAGCAATATTCTGACAAGGAAACCAAGAAAAAATTAAAAGAAGCATCAGGAACTGAACTGAAAGTGGAGCAGCCCTGTTGTTGTGTAAAGGAAAGATGTGTTTGAAGATGCAAATGGGGAAAAAAATAAGTTCCTTCAGCCCTGCTTCCCACAATGGCTTTTCAGTGTTGAATACATTAAAAGATGCTGTAAATCCTTGCTGTGGGAATTCCAGTAGCAGATGAAATGAGTAGGGAAGAAAGCCACAGTAAAATCTTGCAAGCTTGCAAACAGCAAGTTTGAGAGTTTTGTACTTGGAGAAGAGCTTGAGTTTCCCCCAGGGAATGTTAAATCATCTTGCCAAAAACCCATGGGTTAAGGCATGTGCAGCAGAACATCCTGTCTGCTAGTGTCCTGCACTCCTCTGATGGAGGCTGCCTGGGCAATGGAGCTGCCCTGCAGGTGCAGAGTCACAGTGGCTCATTCACAAAGCTGACCCAAAGGAGCTGCACCAGAGCCCTGAAACACAGAAACAAGCACAGCATCATTAAGAAATGACAGAAGAGGTTCATGTGTAACATCACCTTTTACTGGGCATACAAGATCCGACTTTAAGGCAGTGCTGAAGCTTGCCAAGGTCCCTGGGCATGGTCCCTTCCCTCAGCTCTATCAAATGCCCCTCTCAGCTCAGAGCCATCTGCAAACCTGCTCAGGGTGCCTCCATCCACTGCCTGTGCCATGGATGAACACAGAGAGCACTCCTGGTGCCAGCAGGGACCCTCAGGGACCCTATTTGTGACTGGTTTCCATTGACCCTGACAAGGCCCTTCACGTGTGTGTGCCTAACAATTCCATAGCTAAAGCTGCTTCCTGCATTTCCACTTCTGTGCTGGGATTTGCAGGCACATGGAGGACAGGGGGTGATTGGAGAGAGCCAGCACAGCTTCAGCAAAGCCTTCACCTCCTGATCTGTGGGATCAGCTCAGTCTGGGACTGAGTGCACTGGGAGCAGGCCAGGAACTGGGGACTGTGCTGGATGACAAACTGGACGTGACCCAGCACGCTGAGCTTGCAGCCTGGAAAGCCCAGCCTATCCTGGGCTGCCAAAGGTGTGCAGCTGGTCAAGGCAGAGGGTTCCTACCTTATGGTGTTATCCCACCTGGAGTACTGCGTGCAGCTCTGCAGGTTTTTACTGGGGCCTTTGAAACCTAGTGTTGCCAGGCTTTGCAAGGGTTCTTCAGGGTGAGAGTGATAGACGAGAATCTTGGCTTCATGATCAGAAGGCTGGATTTATCATTTTATGATATATAATAGATTATGACTGTACTAAGAGGCATAGAGAGAAAAGTTCAGAAGCTGCTATGCTATGCTAAGAATAGAATGGAATAGAATAACAAAGTTCTGTGTCCAGGCAGCAAACAAGGACAACTGTCCCGTGACTGGTCAGCAAATCCAAACACTCACAGAAGACCAATCACAGCTGTGCCTGTTGCATTCCACAGCAGCAGAGAACCATTGTTTACATTCTTCTTCTGGGGCCTCAGCTTCCCAGAAGAGGAAAAATCCTAAAGAAAGGATTTTTATGAAAGGATGTCGGTGACAGCCTAGAGAGGGGAGATTTCAATTGGACATTTGGAAGAGTATTTTTGTTGTGGGGGCTGTGAGAAACTAGCACAGATTGCCCAGAGAAGCTGTGGATGCTTCACCAAAGGCCTGGCTGGACACAGTTTTGAGCAACCTGGTCTAGTGGAAAATCTCCCTGCTCATGGCAGAAGGTTGTGACTAGATGGTGTTTAAGAGCTCTCCCAGCCAAAATCATTCTGTCATTTTGTGATTCTAGGATGTGCAAATTCAGCAATACAGTCCACCTTGCTGTGGTTTCAGGTTCCAGTCTCTCAGTTTCATGTTCCTCCTTTTACATCTACAGTGCCTCTTTTTCCAGCAGCACTTACAAATTTTGAATATCAGCACAATGACTCTGTATGGCTCCAAGTCCCAGCAAAATGCTGTGCCTTGCAAGGCTGGCTAAGGAGGAAATCTACCCTATCCTACTGTGCAGGGCTGTGTAGGCAGAAGTCTCTGCTAAAGCATTAGCATGTTTACAGCTCAGGCTGGATGGTTTATGGTTGTGGCATGGAAGGGTAGAAGAACAGTGCCTTTCTAGCTGCTTCTCAGGCATGCAGTGGATGATGCCTGAATGTGTTGAAGCACGATGTCAAACAAGACATATAGGGAAAGAATTTGAGATTCTGGAGTGGATTCATTCAATGCGTAAAAATACAGATGTAAGAACATCTCTGTTGATGTTCTTTCTGTGACACTATGACCTGCAGATTCTTGCAATGTCTCTTAGAGTGGGACATATAAGCATGCACTTAATCTTTTTTCTTTTCTTGATAGTAGAAACTGCCCTGAAATTGGTGCTTTGGCTTACTTTTCTTTCTTATAAACACCAGATAAAGAAGGCCAAAGGAATGTGTTATGACTAATCTGGGAAAACCCTGGTAAAGGATTTTATTTATCTAGGGATATTGGAGCCTGGCTATCTTTGACTTCAGAAAAGTTTCCTATACTTATAAAAGACTATACCTCCTCCTGCTGTACTGTCTAAGAAAGTGTAGAAAACATTTAGAGGAGGAAGGGACATGGAGATTTCTGTCACTTGCATTTCTTCTCTATTATTATTCCTTGTCTTTTTACTTATCAGATAAAAACATAATCACATTCCAATTTAAAAAAAAAACTCCTACAAATACCTGTTTGATTGGGTTGTTATGCATTGCTCCAGCTGTCTCCCATTCCCTGCCTTATTTCTTTCCCATGTTTTGTTTCCTTTCCATGGTAGTTGTAAACGTTACTCCTCTGTCAAGATGAGCAAGGTCCTGGTGAAATCTTGAGGGAGTTGCTATGAGCAAAAGATTTACCTGGAAACCTGGGAAAAGTCAAGAAAGCTTTTAGGGAGCCAGCTAGCTGATTTCCCATATCTGAAGGCATGAAACACATGGCTTAGGGAACCCTGTTCCTATGAAAGGAAGAGAAGAGAACTCCAGAATGGAAAATAAATAAGGTAACATCCAGTGCTTAATTCCAATCACCTCTAACTGTCTAACAGTTTGTGCTCCTCAGCCACCTGCTGTGCCCTTCCTCTGCTGCAGTAACACCCCATCAGCTGAGGACAGTTCTGTCTGTCTGTCTGTGTGTCTGTGTGTCTGTGGCTGCCATGCCCAGCTGAAGCTGTGTTCCCTGTGCTGAGGCTCAGTGTCCCTCTCAGCTGCCTGTGCCTTCCTGCAGCCTCTCTCCTCCTGTTCTCACCCACTGACACAGCCCTGGCCACTTTCCCAACGCTTCCTGTTCCCTCAGCCCCCTGCTGGAAATATTTTCACAGCAGTGCAGTAACAAACCCTGCTGTCCCACACTGCTGTCTCTGCCTGGCTTCATCACCAGCATGGGACAATATCTGCCCATTCTCTGTCCTGCCTTCAGCAGCAGCTTGAAGTAGAAAATCTTGGAGGTTCCTTCCAGCCTCAATTGTTCCAGGAGTCCATACACTGTGCTTGGGATGTGATAGGCACAGCTACCCCTGCCCCAGGGAGGAGTGCAATCCTACAGAACAGCAAAGGAAAGGTTCAAGGAGGGATATGGATGAGAATGTCTCAGAAACTTTGCATTTGCTATTGTATAGAGGCCACACCTTGAGTATTGCGTCCAGTTCTGGGCCCCTCAGTTTAGGAGGGATGTTGAGATGCTTGAGCGTGTCCGAAGGAGTGCACCGAGGCTGGTCAGGGGCTTGGAACACAAGCTGTATGAAGAACAACTGAGGGAACTGGGGTTGTTCAGCCTGGAGAAAAGGAGACTCAGAGGTGACCTTATCACTCTCTTCAACTTCCTTAAGGGTGGCTGTGGTGAGCTGGGGGTCAGTCTCTCTCTGGGCCACAACAGACAGAACAAGAGGACACAGTCTGAAGCTGCACCAAGGGAGATACAGGCTAGAATTAAGGAGGAAGTTTTTCACAGAAAGAGTGGTCAAATACTGGAATCATCTACCCAGGGGGGTGGTGGAGTCACCATCCCTCAATGTGTTTATAAAAAAGACTGGATGTGGCACTTGGTGCCATGATCTAGTAGAGGTATTAGAACATGGGTTGGACTCGATGATCTTAAAGGTCTCTTCCAACCTAAAAATTCTGGGATTCTGGGATTCTGTATAGGTTTCTTTTGGTAATGCAGAATTGTCAGACCTAAAACTCTAGGAAAAGATTCTTTTAGGTTTTTCAGTAATCAGAAGAAGAAGTAAAGGTGGATAATGACTTTGACCCTTCAGTGGAGGGGATTACATTTGGCAAGAGAGCAGACAACAGCTGCTGCTTAACTGGGAGGGAAGTCTGATGTTGTGGAAATGGAATTTATAAATGTCCAACAAATAATCCCCAAGGTATTTTACACATGACTTGATGATGACATTTTTTCAAGGAAATTGAACAAAGAATGCAATCAGCCAGAAAGTGACAAAGGTTTTTAAAACTTCCTTATAACTACTGACAGAAAGATTTATTCTGGGAGTTCCTTAGTCCAAACACTTATTCACAGCAGAGCTGCCTCCAAGCATGATCAGCTTATCTGTGGCCATCTTCAAGTGATTTTTTAAAATCTGCAAGGGTTGAGATTCCCCAGGGTATCTTGCCTTTCTGCCAGTGCTGAGCAATCATTGGTATGAGTTTTTATTCCTTATTTTGTGTCTGAGTTTCCCTGCTGCCATCTAAGATGCTTTCCAGCTGTCCTTTGCTGAGCCCCTCGGATAACAGGAGCCTTGTCTTCTGCAGGCTGAACAGGACCAGGCCCCTCAGACTCTCCTGGCTCATGGGATGCTCCTGTGCCATCCACTGGCCTGTATGGGGCTCCACCATTTTGTTCACATTGTCCTTTTAATAGGGCATCTGAAACAGATGCAGTATTCCAGGTGTGCCCTCTGTTCAGAGGAGATGGAATAAACTCTTCCCTTCCCCTGCTCCTCCAGTCCTCGTGCTGTGCAGGATGCAAGTGCCCTTCAACTTCTCATCCACCAACAGAAAGGAGACAGAGAGAAGCCATTCTGACAGGACTGGAATTAATCTCTCAGGGGTTGCATATACTCAATAGTGGCATGCCTGAGGTAGGGTAAAACCTGTACAGAAGTACTGACTAGAACAGCTCCTCTTCAAAAGGCGTCTAAATAAGGAGTTTGTGGGATTGAAAAGAACAAAACAGGAAAATCCTTTGCTGACAGACTACAGGAAAGTTGGAGTTAAGTGACCAGGAGGCTTTTCTCTTCCTCTGCCCATGCTCCAAAGTATTACAGCGACCTGAGTGGGGTCGCTGGGGGTGGTGAGAGGAAGACGAGAATCTTGTTTCTTGATCGGAAGGCTGGATTTATTGATATATGATATATAATAAATTATGACTATACTAAAGAGAATAAAGAGAGAAGTTGCAGAGGCTGCCTCAGCTAGCTAAGAATAGGAATAGAAAGAATCTATGACAAAGTTGTGTCCAGGGACTCTGTCCCCAGCTTGCTCCTGTGATTGGCCCTTAATTATAAACATGGGAACATGAACCAATCACAGGTGCATCCTATTGCATTTCACAGCAGCTAATAACAATTGTTTACATTCTCTTTCTGGGGGCCCTTGCTTCCCAGAAAACGAACAAGTCCCAAAGAAAGGATTTCTGTGAAAAAATGTCTGCGACACCAAAGAGTTGAGATGTGTGAGTCAAGTGAGCGAACTCTCTGAGTGTGAGAGGGCATCTGGCTGAAATCATCAGGAAAGCAACGGTGGCTGAGTAACCTCAGTGTTGAGAGAGGCACAGAACATCAATGAAACACCAGATCACTCCTGCAAATGCACCTCCTGAAAGCATCACTTTGCAATCTTCTTGTGCTTCTCTTGGCTTGGCAGCAAACTGCTCTCCTAACTGGCAAACCTACAGTGAAAGTTTGCTTAGAGTCAATCACTGATGAGACAAAGAAAGTCAAGAAATGGGGCAGACCTGTTGGATCTCAAGTGCTTCAAACCATTATTCTCTGCTGTTAAATGAGTAATAAAGCTGCTGTATGCACACAGAAATAGGGTAACTTTTCTGTTTGGGGAAAGGAGGGAAGTTCATTGTGAGAGGCTGCAGCTGCTCTTTTCTCTGATCCTTTCACAATACTCTGAGTTTCTTTTGCAGAAAGATTTTCTTTCCCTGAGAGACAATTTTTCAGGAATTCTGAAAGAAGGCATGGACCAGGGATGAAAATGTGGCTGGCCCGTTTGATGTGTCCTGGATGTGATTCTTACTCTAAATGAGTCAGAAATCCAGAAGATATTGTGAGCAGGATGTAAGTGTGTTTTGGGAGGGAGGTGCCTGTGTGTTTTTTGTGAGAAGTTCTGAAGGAAGAGGAAGGGAAAGCGAGAGTTATTTCCAGAACAGACTAGCCAATAAATCTGCTGTGAGCATGCATATCTGTAATGTGAGATTATCAGCCGAGACTCTGTTGTGGCTGGGTCAGATTCAAATACTCGTGTGTGAAGAAAATGTTCAGCTTGTGTCATTGCAGGGCTGGCAATGTACATTTGGCATCAGGTATGTGCTTCCAGAGGGGAAGGTTTTCCTGGTGAGTGTGCTACGCAATCAGTTCCCACCCCAGCCTCCTCTTCTCATAAACCCTGGGAACACTTAATATCATCCATCTAAGGAGGTTGTTCAGAGCAACTGGCACACTCTACATTTGCATCTGACCGACTGCATGACAACTTTTCCAATCGCCAGATGCCTTTGCTGTTTCTCCAGAATCTCTAAACTGAAAATCTCATTGAGAAGATTTAAAAAAAAAAAAAAAAGTCTGACAATTGTGTTTTAGCTTTTTTAGTTTTAACTGCAGATGGTGCTCCCTCTCCAAGGAAAAATTACTGCAAAGAGCAATCCAGAAAGCTTTCACCCAGGCCAGCAGCATTCCACAAATTGCCATGCCTTGTGTGCAACCCTGCACCCTAAGTTCACTTAACTGAAGAAGTCCCCACATTTAGAAAACCTCCTGAGTGTCCAGCTGTTCATGATCCAAGCCCCCCCAGCTGCAGTGTGCTGTCAGATGCAAGTCCTTTGCAAAGTGCTGGGCTTCACACTTATAATTCCATCAAAGTCTTTGCTTTCCAAAGCTGTGGTTTGCACTCAGGTTTGTTGGCAGACCCCTTCCAAAGGCAAGCTTGCATATTCCAAAGCTGGGATCCTTATCCTGTTATGTCAATTCACCCCACAGTGCTTTACAATTTTTTTTGGCTCAGGAAATGGCAACAATGATCAAATGCATCTGACACCAGACTCGTGTTCCTCCAGAGGCTCCAGAGCTCAGATGTTCACACAAGAGGGGACCTAGAGGCATTGGTCCTGCAAGACTGTATAGGGGCTGTATGGCCCCTACACCTCATCCTTAAGAAAGAACCCCTGTATCTCATCAGCCTGGTGAAAATATCTGTAAAAACAGCTTCTATGAACAACTGTAAAATAACCCTATAATAGCAAAGTATGAATATTCTCTAAGCTATTTCTCTCAGTAACTTTGTGTACTATATAAAACTACAGGTGTGTAGTCTGACCATACATAAAATACCAAATTTAACTGAATAATCATATTTTTGATATCAAGAAATTAGGACACACCAAAGATTTATCTCACATGGAGTGTAGCATGAAGGTTTGCATAAAAGTATTTCTTTAGATAGCAGGTAGGTTCCACAAAAATCACATGTGGTCCAATTCAAATAGGGTTTCAGTTTCTGTATGGGAAGACTGCTACTGAGACAAATGTGAGCTCATCTGGAATCTGTTTTGATGGCACTACAGGGGTGCCCTGCATGATCCTGAGCAGAGGAAAAGTGTTTCAAACATAAGAAAAAGAAGAGGTGAGGCTTTATTTTGAGGCTCTGCCTTTTACATTTGTGACATCCACCGAGGGATTCTTTGTGGATTCAGTAAATGGTTAGTAGAAGTTCAGTTATGGTTTCTGCATGTTTTCAGAAGGAGATGCAGGGAAATCATTGCTCTGAAGTATCTGAGCTCTGCTAAGACGTGATGAAGGGTTTTATTATGGTTCCCTGTGACCTTTGTAATTCTCATCTCACTTCATCCATGCAGGCTCACGATGAAGAAAGATGTACCCAGCTGTGGCATCCAAAAATTATCTGTACAGTACAGATAAGATCAATCAAGTTCAAGATGGAAATTCTTTATTGTCTTAATACAGGAGCAGTTTGCTTTGGAGGAATGTTGTATTATTAGACAGACAATATAATAAGATAAACTTCAAAGGCAATAAAAAAATGGTAATCTTTGTAATATATAGTTCAGTTTAAATCTTGCCATGGTGAATGACAAAACCATAAATGAAAGAAGGTTCTGCAAATTCCCCCATATGCCTATCACCGCTTCATAGATCTCATGGATAGAATGGGAACTGATTTATTGGGAAGAGAAACCTTGACACAGCAAAGATTGGATAAGGCTGTGAAAGCAGTTGCAAAGAAAACATGTCAAGAGGTAATCCTTGAGTTTTAACAATGTTGTTTAGTGATAAATGAAAACTTACTGTATTATTGAGCCATTCAGCACATTTCTAAGCGTTTGAAAAAAAAAAAAAGCAATAAAGTGTTTCCACTTGTTTCAGATTACCTGGTTTGTCCCAACTACAGGCTCCCTTCTTGCTCAACTATATTACACCAAAGACTTTTCAGGCTATGGTACACAAAGAGAGTTGTGTTTTGGCCATCTACTGGCTCCACTGTAGCTGGAGAACCTGCTCTGTAGGGATTAGGCATGTGAAACCACTGCATTTCCCATAGGCATGCTAGCAGGACTGAAGGTTTTTCAAGCTCTGTCCCCTGCCTTCCATGTTTCCAGAAAAGGCAGACCATTTGCTTTGGAAGGAAGATAGTTTTATGAGCATTTAATTTAATCTTAATAAGGATGTGTTTTGCATTTCTTCCCTGTTTGTGCTGTAGTTTGACCTCAACAGCAACACCTGCCTGTAAATCAAGAGAACAATTGATGTGCTGTTACATGTGGCAACACACCTCAGAGAATGAGATTGGAAATATTGCAAAACAATAATGTGGGGGAGAGAAAGGTTTTTCAGGGGAAATCAGTGCTCAGGTGTGTATGGAGAAGGATTCAGTTACTTGGAAAGCCTGGGGGAAGAAGCCAGCCAAAGCCTATGCTCACTGTCCACCCATCCCTAAGTCACCGGATCAGCTCTGCTGGGATGTTCACAGCAGATACCAACATTTCTGAGACCCCATTGCCACAGTTCACAACAGGCAGTGCACTCTGCTGTGGAGGGTGTGAATAATGCCACATATAACAGATAGAATATATGATTTCTGAAATACATAAGAGATGATTTATATATCATACATTGTATATTCTCTATAATGCATGGTATGTAATATAAAATATGAAACATACAATGTATGTATCATGTCATGTCATATCATAATCATATCATGCCAACGTTATTAACTTGGTCCTCTGCAATCTCTCTTCTTCAAGCCTGGGATATCTGGGAAACCTGAGTTCCTTTATGGTAGGCAGAAAAATTTGGTGGGAATTTTGCTCCTCTCAAAACCAGCTCCTCTGTCTCAAGATCCCTCTAGTTAATCAGTGTTTGTCCAAACATGATGTGGAAGGGTGGAGTTTAATTCCAAATTCACAACACTGTCTCTTGTCAATGATAGGATCACTTGTGTTTGCAGATTTGATCTTGTTGCCAAAAATATACTGGGGGTTCAATTATCATGTGTCAGCTCACCTGTTGAACTGGGCACAAATATTTTCTGAGTAACCAGCCTCACATGCACAAAAAAACCCCAACTGTTTCAAAGAACTGTGTTCAGAAGAGGCTTTCTGAAATACAGTTTGTTCAGCAAATGAGTCAAAACAAAGTGGCACAAATACCTCAAAATGAATTTTTCAGATTAACAAGAAAGAAATAATCTAAATACTGAAATGCAATTTCAAATTATAGGGAGAAACAGGTGATAAGGCATTCCAGTGCTGTGTTCTGACCATGCTTGAGTCATTAAATGGTGTATGAAGCCTTCATTATGCCTGCAGGTGGAACCTTGGCATTAAAAGCAGCTTGCTGACAAGGGAGCACTGCTTTGGGTAAATCTTGTCTTTTAGCAGCCTGCTGTTAGCATCCTGCACATGTACTGCAGAACACAAGAAGCAGGTATGCCTGCTTGTCATCTGGTTTCCTGGCAGACAAGATCTGACCTTGAGCCTAATTTGGCAGTGAGCTAAACCAGCCTGGTCTTGTTCTGTGGTTGGTTCTGCCTGTGGAACTGTGGGATCTCAGTCTCTCAGAACTGGGGCGCAGGGTGAACAAGACTGCCCCTGGGGGGCTCGGGAGTCCTGGAATGCTGCCAGAAATGTCTGGTGGCTGGACTTTGATCCCACATGGGAGATGACATCAGTATGAGGACGGGAGGATTTCACTGGGGTGAATGGTGAAGGGACAAGTTAATTGGAGTGTGAGATACAGGGTTTAAGATCCCTGTACAGGGGGGTCTAGAGAGGCAAGATGGAGGGATTGGGGCGTGCCCTTCTCCTTCTTCTTCTTCCTCTAGGCCTCCATCTTCTGTGGTGATGTTGGCACTCCGGGATTGGACCTTACTAGGGGAACACTGGTTAATAAGGGTAGAGGGTATTGGAGAAAAATGATAAATATTGTATACGTAACTCCGGGTATAAAGATAGGTGACCGCCCCAGGGGCTTTCAGTGTGTGCCCATGGCTGACTGCTGAGCAGAACTCTGTCAGGCCGAGAGAAAATCTTTTAGATAAGCAATTAATAAACACCAAGACCAAGAACAAATCTGAAGCTTCCTCTCGTCCTTTCGAACCCGGGGGCCCAAGGCCATCTTTGGGCTTTTCCCCAGACCATCTAAACAGCCCGGAAATCCAACATGGAACAGCAATTCCTCTTATCACCTTGCTGAGGACAGGTTATCTGCAGGGTGCTTTACAGGCTTTGCAGGGCAGACACGTTCAAGACTTACCTTGCCAAGGCAGCAACGGAGGCACTCTCCAGACTCAGCCAAGGCAGCCCTGCAGCCCAGAGAGCCCAGACAATTTGGGAATCTGGCCTCAGTGGTGCTGATGGGCTGGCTTCCTCATGGCAGTGCAGCATGGCACAGAACACTGCTCTGGAGCCTGAAGGGATGCAAGGTGCCAGCATGAGGCTGCACCTATTGGAATATTTACCAATAAAGCCAGACGGGACGTGCCTGAGCTTGTCTGGCCCTTGGTGCTGAACCAAATAGTGGCAACTGTGGTGGTTTCATCCCAGAGATACTTTTGGCTAGCTGGATGCTGCAGCTGGACTCTTGGAGGCATGTCCAGGCATGCAGTAGCTCCGGTGGCTGCGGATGGATCTTTTGCCTGCAACAGGATCTGCCCCTCGGGTTTTCCTCTGGCGGAGAAGATTTAGGAGATGGTGAAGGAAAAGGAGTCGGTTCTGCTGGAGGGTTTCAATTCATAGCTTTATTCTGGCCCACAGGCCTCTGAATGCATCAACAGCTCCAATAGAACTCCTGAACTGCATGGCTGCTGTTCCTTTTTACCCCGGGGAGATGAGGAGGGAAGAGGTAGGAATCCCACCAACCAGGTACATGGGAGGAGGTCTTAAGGGACAGAGGACACTTGGATGGCCCAATGCTCCCCCCAGGGGCAGAGGGCATCCTTTGAATCTGCCAATCACTCCACGCCCTTCTGGAATTCCAGGATTGACAGACAGTGCTTGGCAGGGGTCAGGGAGGGAAAGGAGAGGTGATTGACACACCTGGGAGGGAATTATCAGGGGAGGGACCCGAGGTTCTGAGGTAAACCCTGAAATCACAATGCAACATGCACCTGAGTGAATGGATCCTGCTGTGAATCAGCTGCTCCGAGCGCACTGACGGACACACGGACACACCACACCACGACCCAGGCTCACACCTCTGCTTGGGGCAGGGCTGTGCCCTACAGACACTGCAACTCCTGCTGGCCCTTGTCAGATGTGAAAAATTCCAATCACTTGTTTTTAAAATTTTTAAAGTTTAATAGTAATAAAATGGTTATGAAAATAGTAATACAATTAGAGTAATAATAATTTGGACAATTTGAATTAGGACAATATGAGACAACAGAAACAAAGAGTTACAGACATCCGGGTACCTTTTTCTGGGCAGCATAAGCCCAAAAAAGGACACCCGTTAACAGAGAATTAACCCTTAAAAACAATAGCCTGTTGCATATTCATACACTTCATACATGATGCATAAATTCCATTCAAACACAGGGTTCTGTCTGGTCATCGTCAACTTTTTCCTCATAATCCTAACAGCGCCTTTGAGGTGGGAAGAAGTTTGCTTCTCCTGATAAGAGGGCAATAAATTCTTTTTCTCTGAAAGATTTAGGTGTCCTGTGGCTGCTATCTTGCTGGGAGACCTTTCTAAAAAAGAATCTTGCATAGCATAGTTTCTGTTTTAACATTTTGTTATAACCCAAAACTATATTTAACACACTACTTAAGAAAATTATTACAGCATAACTTTCTAACACAACACATGTAATATTCATGTTAATATTTGCGAAAAGCCAATCATACAATACGCATTTTTCACATCAGATGAACACAAGAATGTGCACAGAGGCTGTGTGAACACTCTTTGGGTGGGCAGGGGAACAAGGTGACTGACGTGTCAACTCTTGTCTGGACTGAGGCAATAGAGTGCCCCTAAAGCTTGTCACAGTCCTCTTAACCTCATTTGGGTGTAGACCCAAGTCACAGAGGGTTTTATTTGTACAATGTTGCCACTTTTCAACAATTGGGTTTTTCAAATGCTAGTCTTAATAAATCTTATTTTTCATTAGCATTAGTGTCAAAATTTTGAATGTTCTTCACTTCTGCCGTGTAAGAGAGGGAAGTTCTTTAAGAACCTTTATCCTTAAAGAAGGTGTTGAGAGAAAACATCTGGAAAAAAAATCTCTTTCTGAATTTCATGGATGAAATATCATTCTTCTGTGGTCTTATTGCTGATAATTCTGTCAGTTGAGAAACTCCCTAATGACCCTAATAACTATGGATGAGTGTCAGGTTTGTCAAAATAAAAAGCGATGCTCTTCCACCAGGCTACTGCATTCCCACCTGGATCTTCATGTTTGTTACTTCATAAATCAGCAGGATCTCCTCTGCTTCTAAAATAGCTCAGACACTTTAGTTATTCAGTCTTTAACATAAAAAGGATTGGTCACCCATGGGCTGAAACAACAGAGCACTGACACAATTTCTTGCAGATTATCTCCCTCTCTTGGCGTCCAGGATCATTACCCTTTTGGGACTGCTCTTTTCCAGCTCCATAGATATCACTTTTTTGGTTCCTTTTTCACCAGGACACTTCTCCTTGTGCCTCTGAGATGGAGACTTGCAGTCCCAATATATTTATGACTGAGACACATATGCTGCAGGAGGTGAGGGGGTGCTTGTTTAACAAATTTGCCTGTGACACCCCTTGACAACAGAGCTGCCATGCAAAAGGGTCTTGAAGGCAGGTGGAACGGACTGACAAGGACTCCTATGAAACTGGAAGTGGACAAAGTCCTGCATCTGGGAAGGAAGAACCCCTGCAATGACAGGTGCTGGGCACTGACTCTCTGGGGAGCAGCTCTGCTGAAAAAGACCTTGTGGTTTTTGTAGGCACAAGCTGACCATGAACCAAATTTGCCCTGGCAGCAAAAATGACCAACAGCATCCTGGGCTGCACTTACAGGAGCCTAAGTCAGCAGATTAAGGGTCATTGCTTCTTTGGCAGCATTTAGAACACTGCATCCAGTTCTGGGTGATGTAGCATAAGAAGGTGTTGGTAAACTGGGAGAGTTCAATGGGGGGGCCATGGAGAAGGTCAGGGGGCTGCAGTACTAGCCCTGGGAGGAGAAGCTGGGGAACTGGAATTGTTCAGATGGGAGAAAATGTTTTGGTGAGACATAATAGCAGCTTCCCAATACTTATGAGCAAGTTACGGAGAAGATGAAGCTAACCTTTTCAGAGTGCATATAGTAGGAGGATGAAAATGTGAGAAACAACTAAATCAAGAGAGTATTCAACTGGCCATAATGAGAAAAATTTTCATGATGATGTCAGAAAATGTTAAATCACACCACCCAAAGAAGTTGGATAGTCTGCATACTCTGAGGTTTTCCAGACCTGACTGGATAAAGCCACCAGCAGCCATAATTCACCTCACAGCTGTCCCTGTGTTAAGCAGCTGACTGGATCCAATGGCAATCAAAAGTCACCTTGAAATTCAATTACTCACCAATCCTACCATCCTCCTGGCTCCCTGGATCATTCAAGCTCATCACATAAGGACCAAGACAGGCAAATCCCACTATTTCCTAGCTATATTGCTCCTGAGGAATCCTGCTGTAAATAAAGATGATCAATGTCCCTTGTCCAACCATTCAGCTTTGTCAGACCAAGGCTGTCCTGATGGGGATTTCTGTGCACTGACATTGCCTCAGTGGGTCTAATGAGCTCCTTTGCATTGTCCTTGCACTCAGCAATTAATGTGTCCCTGCAATTTGTCTCTCCACAGTTTAATGTTTGGGGCTTCCTTGGTGAATTTGGTTTTTTGGAATGGAAATTTTTCAAGATGTGGCTCTCCTGCTTTCAAGGGAGTAGAAGTAGAATCGCATCCAAGCACAAGTGCAAGAAAAAGAGAACTGAGAGAGCATCTGTGGATCTGTAGGATTTCGTAACACAAGATGCTCTTCTGAGAAAGCCCATGATAGTTCCTGCAAACAGCTGATCAAGATTGAAAGTAAAAGGAAAGAACACTATAGTTAATTTTAAGAGTGTTTATTTTTTTTGTGGGAAAGCCCCAGTTCCAGGGTGTCTGTCTGGCCAAGTCACTTTTCGAGTGCCGTGTGTAGGGAGAGCTCAGGATGAGCAGAGTTCAGCCCCAGGAGCTCCTCAGCTCAGCTGCTGGAGCCCAGGCTGCAGAAGTATTATCTGAAGCATTTACTTCAGACTGAATTGGGAAAATGTTTGGAGTCATATTTAGCACAATGAAATGGAAAGAAACACCATGTCTAATCAGATTCAAGTGTTTAAATTCAAAACTGACAGTATAAAGCACCATTTTCAATATTCAGTATTTTGTACAAAATAAGTATCTGCAAAGATCTCTGGCGGTCTTTTGCCATGTCTCTGCTTGAAATTCTGACTTTGAAGCTGTTTTTTCACCATACCAGTACCTCTCTATTTACACTTCTTTTCTGGGTTCCAAACTGTGTTCTTCTGTCTGGTTTTGAGATAACAACATTGGTGCTTTTGTTTATCATCTACAATAGTACCATGGTCATCTATTACTATACATAAATATATACATTAATACATATATCACAGAAACAGAGAATGGTTTGGGCTGCAAGGGACTCTAAAGAACTCTTTGAGGATGGGGTATCCACACCTTGAGAGGGCTGAACATGAGCCATCAGTGTTCTCAGGTGGCCAGGCAGGCCCGTGGCACCTGGTCTGGATCAGCAATGGTGTGGCCAGCAGGAGCAGGACAGGGATTGTTCCCCTGTGCTCAGCACTGCTGAGGCCACTCCTGGAATCCTGTGCTCATTTTGGGCCCCTCACTGGCAGACAGACACTGAGGTGCTGGAGGGAGTCCAGGGCAGCAAGGCTGGTGAAGGGTCTGGAGCCAGGTCTGATGAGGAGCCACTGGTGCAACTGGGAGTTTTTATCCTGGGGAAAGGAGGCTCAGGGCAGATATGTTTACTTTTGACAGTACCTGAGAGGAGCTTTTGGCAAGGTGGGGGTTTGTCCCTTCTCCAGGCAGTCAGTGGTGGGACAAGGGGAAATGGCTTTCAGTTGTGTATGGGGAGGTTCCGGCTGGATTTTAGGAAACATTTCTTCATTGGAAGATTGTTAAGGGAGGTTTGGAATGGGCTGCCCAGGGAAGTGGTAGGGTCACCATACCTGAAAATATTCAAAACACAAGTGGAAAGGATCCTTTGCAATATGGTTTAGGGCGTATGATGGCATTTGGTTCAAGGCTGGATTAGATGATCTTAGTGGCCTTTTCCAACATCAATGATACTGCGATTGTAAGGAGAAAAGGGAAAAGCAAAAGAAAAATATTACGTGAATGTCCCCACTGTGACTCGGAAATCTTCCATCAAAACTGTTAGTAAGACTAAGGTTGTGTATGCAATATTATTCCCAGAAAAGCAAAAATGCAAACTCCAACAGGCAGAAACATTCTGTAGCCTGTGTGTCTGAGAATGCTTTGATACATTTTTATTACTCTGGTTCCATTTTCTTCTAGAGGAGAAGGACAAACAGGAATTGAACTTCCCAGGTTTCATCAAGTCACTTGCACTTCATGGGACTTTTGAAAGAGACAAAGAAGATGTCTGATCATAGGAACATGTAATCTAGGACAGGATAGTTAATGATTTTTGATGCCTGGGGGCATGGTACCACTTCCCAGTTCTGTGCAGTTGGCTGTTTCACAAGACTTCTGAGCCAGCTATAAAGGGAGGCTGGTGAGATGCCCTTCCCAAACCACAGCCCTGCACTGGAGGAATTGCCCTCAGCTCTCGCAGCCCTGCAGCTGACAGCAAGGTAAGAGGCACCCTTGGCACAGGAGAGCTGGAAGGGCTTCTTGGGCAGCTGCTGTGAAGTGCAGGGCAAGGGCAGGAGGCTTTAGTGCTGGGCTGAGAGCTGCAGCACAGCCGTGAGGCTCTGCTGTGTGCGTGTGCAGCGACTGAAGCCATCTCTCAGGGCATGAGGAGATGGATGGCTGCTGCAGGAGAGACAAACCTCACCCAGGGACAGCCTGGAGGGGGCCACTGATACACAGTTGTGGAGGGTGACTGGGAGAGTATTTAATACTTCATCTTGGATGTATATCTAACCCAACACATAACTATTTAAAAGTGGGCAGTTGTGGGCACATATTTCATTTTCCTTTTTCCCTCCAAATACAAACTACTATGTAAAGCCTTCACTCTTTTCCAGCTGTTGTTACATTTATTCATTGTTCAAAATGTTTTACATTTTCTTTATTTCCACATGCTCTCTATCATTTTGTATAAAGTCTTCTTACAAGCATTCTTGTTTTCATCTTCCTTCCGTGCAGGCTGTCATCCAAGGCCAACAGCAAGGTCTTTCATCCTCAGGAGTCTTGAGATGGGCAAAATCATCATTTATGAGCATGCCAACTTCAGGGGGGTGTCTAGAGAAATAACTTCTGACATTTCCAATCTGGGACATTTGGACTTTAATGATATTATCTCCTCAGTGAAAGTAGTTGGCCAGCCTTGGGTGGCTTATGAGCACATAAATTATACAGGCAGGCTAATGGTACTAGAGGAGGGGGAGCATGACTATGTTGGTAGAAGCATGAATGACACGATCAGTTCTCTGCAGATGATCACTGAAGATCTGCATGATCCCCAGATCACTCTCTATGAGCATCCCAACTATCATGGGAGGAGCAGAGTAATAAGGCAAGCAACCAACCTGGCTGCGGGATTCGACAATGACATCATGTCTTCCCACAAAGTCCAGAGAGGTGCCTGGCTGCTGTGTGAGCACAGTGATGGAAGTGGGATTCAATACATTGCACGAGAAAAAGATAACCTTCCACATTACTCAGCAATCTACCTCAATGACAGGCTTTCCTTCCTGCGTCCCCTTCGCCCTGGCCGCTCGTATTAGAATGCAAATCCTCCAAAGCTGAGAAAATATGCAGCGCCAGCAAGAAATTTGAGATCTAGATTTCTCCTTCTGCTTGTGTAGCCTTTTTTCCCTGGGAACTCTCTGCTGTGCTGCACTGCAGATCTGTACTTCTCTATCCTGCCTTGCATGCTTCTCCAGCCCCATAAATGAATGTATTATCACGCTTGCTCATATGAAAGATTGTCCAAGCTAAGAAATGTGCCAGGGATGTGTAACCTAATACACCCTCAGCTGGCATTCCAGAGTCCTGGGCTCTGGAATGCTGAAACATTGCATGTTGTCTTTGTTGCTAAGTGAAACAGAAAATGTAAGTGTAGGGCCAGCATTGCCTTCTTTAGAATTTGCTTTACAAAGGTACCATGGCTTCTGCCATTGTCTGTAATCCATTTTGCTTTGGTGCCATTAAAGAATCTTTTGCAATTAGCACTGAGTCTGTTTAGCATCTTTACAATAAATAAATATTGCTCTTTCATGGTGGAATGTCTCTGTGTATCCTGAGTATGGCTGATAGAGTAATTTCATATTTTTTCTGGACATCTCCTGGAGCATTGTCTCCTTCCAGTTTCACTGGTCTCTAACAGTGGGTTTGGATTTGACTCAACCAGTGCTAAAATCTTGGTAAGCATGTTGATTATTGCTGTGATCCTGGCCAACCTCTCCCGTCAAGTGTAGATAGATAGCACATTTTTGATGGTATTGTGTACAATCAATCATACAAATGAATCACACTGGTGATACAGTCTTCCACTGCCCAAATCACATAATCAAAGAGTAAGTTCTCATAACTTTTA
Organism: Melozone crissalis; assembly: GCF_028551555.1. Taxonomy (NCBI): domain Eukaryota; kingdom Metazoa; phylum Chordata; class Aves; order Passeriformes; family Passerellidae; genus Melozone; species Melozone crissalis. The sequence goes on along the minus strand of NW_026535786.1, from coordinate 12,667,658 downwards.
ATTGATTGGTTGTTTGATCCCAGTGGAAACAACTTAAACCTGCAGTATCTTGATAAGGGAGGAGGGATGACAAGGTGTTCCATGATCGGTTTTGCCATGTACAAGTTCAGCTGGATGAGCAGAGTCCAGCCCTCCTGCAGCAGTGCCTGATGAGAGCTGCAGCCCTGAGCTGGGCACTGTGGCAGCTGTCCCATGGCAGCTCTGCCCTGCAGGGTTCCTCTCCCTCTGTGCTGGCCTGCTGTGTGCCCTGATTTCCTTGCCCTGATCACAGACAGGAGCTGCACTTGGCCTCTTTGAACCTCATGAGGTGCACATGGTGCTGGAGCTTGCCAAGATCCCTGGGCGTGGTCCCTTCCCTCAGCTCTATCAAACGCCCCCTCAGCTCAGAGCCGTCTGCAAACCTGCTCAGGGTGCCTCCATCCACTGCCTGTGCCATGGATGAACACAGGGAGCACTCCTGGTGCCAGCAGGGACCCTCAGGGCCCCATTTGTGACTGGCTTCCATTGACCCTGAGAAGGCCCTTCATGTGTGTGTGCCTAACAATTCCATAGCTCCAACTGCTTCCTGCATTTCCACTTCTGTGCTGGGATTTGCAGGCACATGGAGGACAGGGGGTGATTGGAGGGAGCCAGCACAACTTCAGCAAAGCCTTCACCTCCTGATCTGTGGGATCAGCTCAGTCTGGGACTGAGTGCACTGGGAGCAGGCCAGGAACTGGGGACTGTGCTGGATGACAAACTGGACGTGGCCCAGCACGCTGAGCTTGCAGCCTGGAAAGCCCAGCCTATCCTGGGCTGCCAAAGTGTGCTCAGCAGGTCAAGGCAGGGGGTTCCTACCCTGTGATCCCCTATGGTGAGATCCCACCTGGAGTACTGCGTGCAGCTCTGCAGGTTTTTATTGAGGCCTTTGAAACCTAGAGAGGGGAGATTTCAATTGGACATTTGGAAGAGTATTTTTATTGTGGGGGTGTGAGAAACTAGCACAGATTGCCCAGAGAAGCTGTGGATGCTCCACCAAAGGCCTGGCTGGATGCAGCTTTGAGCAACCTGGTCTAGTGGAAAATCTCCCTGCTCATGGCAGGAGGTTGTGACTAGATGGTGTTTAAGAGCTCTCCCAGCCAAAATCATTCTGTCATTTTGTGATTCTAGGATGTGCAAATTCAGCAATACAGTCAATCTTGCTGTGGTTTCAGGTCCCAGTCTCTCAGTTTCATGTTCCTCCTTTTACATCTACAGTACCTCTTTTTCCAGCAGCACTTACAAATTTTGAATATCAGCACAATGACTCTGTATGGCTCCAAGTCCCAGCAAAATGCTGTGCCTTGCAAGGCTGGCTGAGGAGGAAATCTACCCTATCCTACTGTGCAGGGTTGTGTAGGCAGAAGTCTCTGCTAAAGCATTAGCATGTTTACAGCTCATGCTGGATGGTTTATGATTGTGGCATGGAAGGGTAGAAGAACAGTGCCTTTCTAGCTGCTTCTCAGGCGTGCAGTGGATGACGCCTGAATGTTGTGAAGCACGATGTCAAACAACACATATAGGGAACAAAATTGAGATTCTGGAGTGGATTCATACAATGGAAACAAATAAAGATGTAAGAACATCCTTGTTGGTGTTCTTTCCTTGTTTCTGCACTATGACCTGCAGGTTCCTGCAATGTCTCACTTTAAGGTGTAATGTATGTGCACTCAGGTAATCTTTTGTCTTTTCTTGGTAGTAGAAACATTTGTAATGATTGAGAGCCTGTAGAGGAATTGGGAGGAAAGTGTGATGTTGGGAAATGGTATTTATAAAGGCACAAGAAGTAATCTAAGTTATTTTATGCATGACTTGATGATGACATTTTTTTCATTGAAATTGAACAACAGATGAAATCAGGAAGAGAATGACCATGGCTTTTAAATCTTCCTTAGAATTACTGACAGAAAGATTTAGTGTAGAAGGGACCTCCCTAGTCCAAGGCCTTTTTTACAGCAGACCTACGTTCAAACATGATCAGGTTGCTCATGGCCATCTTCAAGTGATTTCTGAACAGCTGCAAGGGTGGAGATTCCTCAGGGTCTCTGGCTCTCCTGTCAGTCCTGAGAACCCCTTAGGGTCTTTTTTTTTTTCCTTACTTTCCATCAAAGCTTCCTTGCTCCCAGAAAGGACTCTTTCCCAGGTGTCCTTTTGTGTGCACCTCCCTTAGCCTTTTCTCTTCCATGGCTGAGAAACATTTTCTGAATGAGGTCAGCCAATTTTAAATTGCGCCACTAGAGATCACAGAATCACACAATCACATGATCACTAGGTTGGAAGAGAACTTTAAGATCATTGAGTCCAACCCGTGCCCAGGCACCTCAGCTAAACCATGGCACCAAGTGCCACATCCAGTCTGTTTTTAAACACATTCAGGGATGGTGAGTCCACCACCTCCCTGGGCAGACCATTCTAGTGCTTTATCACTCTTTCCATAAAAAACTTTTTCCTAACACCCAACCTAAATTTCCCTTGGTGCAGCTGTGTTCTCTTGTTCTGCCAGTTGCTGTCTGGAAGAAAAAAACAACCCCCACCTGACTAAAGCCACCTTTCAGGAAGTTGTAGAGTGATAAGGTCACCTCTGAGTCTTCTTTTCTCCAAGCTAAACAACCCCAGCTCCCTCAGTTATTCCTCACAGGGCTTGTGTCCCTCATAGGGCAATGTTATGTAGTCTGCATACTCTGAGGTTTTCTAGACCTGACTGGATAAAGCCACCAGCAGCCATAATTCACCTCACAGCTGTCCCTGTGTTAAGCAGCTGACTGGATCCAATGGCAATCAAAAGTCACCTTGAAATTCAATTACTCACCAATCCTACCATCCTCCTGGCTCCCTGGATCATTCAAGCTCATCACATAAGGACCAAGACAGGCAAATCCCAGTATTTCCTGAGCCATATTGCTCCTGAGGAATCCTGCTGTAAATAAAGATGATCCATGTCCTGTGTCCAACCATTCAGCCTTGTCAGACCAAGGCTGTCCTTGGGGATTTCTGATCACTGGGGATTTCTGAGCACTGACATTGACCCAGTGGGTCTAATGAGCTCCTTTGCATTGTCCTTGCACTCAGCAATTAATGTGTCCCTGCAATTTGTCTCTCCTCAATTTGGTGTTTGGGGCTTTCTTGGTGAATTTAGTTTTGTAGAAGGGAATTTTTCATGATGCGGCTCTCCTGCTTGCCAGGGAGTACAAGTACAATCACATCCAACTACAAGTGCAAGAGAAAGAGAACTGAGAGAGCATCTGCAGATCTGTAGGATTTCAACACACAATATACTCGTCTGAGAAAGGCCATGATAGTTTCTACAAACAGCTGATCAAGATTGAAAGTAAAAGGAAAGAACACTAAAGTTACACCAGGATGTTTGGGTTTTTTGTGGAAAAGCCCCAGTTCCAGGGTTTCTGTCTGGCCAAGTCACTTTTTGAGTGCATAGGGAGAGCTCAGAATGAGCAGGGTTCAGCCCCATGAGCTCCTCCTGTTCAGCTGCTGGAGCCCAGGCTGCAGGCTCTCTGTCCAGGGCTGCTCTGCCCAGTGCCACTGGCCAGGCTGCAGGGACAGCCTGTGCTGGGCTCGGCTGTGTGACCCAGGGACGGGCACCTGGGCACGGAAAGGACACGGCCACGGCCACGGCACCGGCTGGCACACACCAGGGGCTGCCCTCAGCCACCCACAGCTGACACCACCAGCACTCCCACTGAATGCAATGGAAGACAGACAGCCCCATCTCCTTCCTCCTCTGCAGCCCACCCACATGGAAGCCCTCTAGTGAAGGCCTGCCCACCCTCACTCTCCACAGCCACAAGCACTGCCCAGCTGCTCCCAATGGGACTGAGAGCCCCCAGCCTGTCCAGACTCACACCTGGCTCTGGGCTCTCTGACCAGGACATCCTTTGGTGGCTCCTAGTCCCTGGCTAGTGCAGCTTGGTGCTTGAGCCAGCCCACACACAGCACACACTGTTCTCATTGGTGTTCTGGCAGTCGTGGGTGCCTTGAATCCCAGCACGAGTCTCCTGCTGGACTGAAATCCCTGTCTATATCCATGCCCTGCTTGCTGGCTGCTCCAGCTCACCATTATAACTTCTCTTGAACAGAAAATGTCTTAATTTGATAAAGTTCATGAAACAGAGGCTGTCATGTTCCACATACCCTTACAAGCTTGTCTTCCCACACTTTAAATATCACAAGGGGTGGAAGACTGTGGAGTAAGATGTATCCCAGCAGAAGGAGACACTTTAAGAGCTGGTAATTGAAGGAGAAGAGACACCAAGGCTGAACAGAGCAATCCATTGAGGTTTAGGCCAGTGCAGATTGCCTCTTCAGTCTGGTCTTACAGACCCCATGCCCTGCAGCAGCCTCTCTGTCCTGTGTCACTGCCTCTGTTGTAGCTGAGGTGTTAAGGCACGTCCAGCCATGGCTTCCCTGGCAAAGCACCACACCCTGCTCTGTGCCACACAGTGCTCAAAGCTTGGGGAAGACACTCTTAGACCCAACATGACCACCCAGTGACCCAGGTCTCAGAATACTCTCTAACTTTTCCCTACCTTCTGTTTGTGATAGTGATTGGACTGCTGCAGACAGTTTCCTTTGAGCGGACATCATAGTTTCTTTCAGCACAAATGCAAGCAGAAATTAAGAACCAATCAAAGAAACAGAGAATCTATCTTCACGTCCTGTTAGTTTTGCACTAAAATTAATTTTATGCTAATGTAGATTTTTATGAGAATTTGAAGTGACGACATAAAACATTTTGTGAAAATATAAACCAGAAATATTTTAAACAACTAACAAAGCAACAAGGGTTCAGAGTTGATTCTGGGAAGTGTTCTAGCAATGACTTTTTAACGTTGTCCAGAGTGCTTGTGAGTTAATTCCAAAACCAGCAACGAGGAAGCACAACATCCAACAGGCTGATCCTGTAAAGTAAGTTCCTACTGATAAGTGACCGAAGGCAGTTATTTAAAAATGCAGAAATAGAGCTGATTTTACAATCTATTGTTAGTTGAATTCAATTCAGTAACTCATTAGATGGTGTTTCTGTTGCTTAGAAGTTGGTCAGGAGCCCCAGAGGAGAACAAGTCAGATCAGAGCACCTTGAAAGACCAGTGACCAGAGACAGGATGGGCTGAGTCCTGGGGACACTCACTGCTGAATTCCCAGCACAGGAGTTTATGGGATGCTGTTTTCTGCATAGCAGAGTTCCAGTAGGAGTCATTGAAGGCACAGTGTGGTATCTGGGAGAACCAATAACTTGATGTAGGAGATAATTTGTACCCATCTGGAGAAGAAAATAAAGGAGGATGGGGAAATGAGGAGAAACAATATTGCTGGTCCATGGACAGGAATGGAAAAACTTGATAGAGGAAAAACATTACAAAGAAGTATTATCTGAAGCACTTACTTCAGCCTGATTGGAAAAATGCTTAGGGTCATATTTAGCTACTTGACATGTTTGTGAAAAAACACCATGTCTAACCAGATTCAAATGTTTAATTTCAAAACTGAAAGTATAAAGCACTATTTAAAATAAAATGGTGTTGAATGTAAATTAAATGTCTGCAAATATCTATGTTTCTTTTGGCACGATTCTGCCTTAAAATTCTGACTTTGAAGCTGGTTTTATACCATGCCAGAAAGTCTCTATTTATATCCTGTTTCTGGGTTCTACACTGTGACCTTCTTTCTGCTTTTGAGACAGCAGTTATGATAATTTTGAGTTTTATTGATGAGAGTACCATGCCCATCTATTACTATACATAAATATATGCATTAATACATATATCACAGAATCAGAGAATGATTTGGGCTGCAAGGGACCCTAAAGAACCCTTCGAGGGATGGTGCATCCACACCTTCAGAGAGCTGAGCATGAGCCATCAGTGTTCCCAGGTGGCCAGGCAGGCCCGTGGCACCTGGTCTGGATCAGCAATGGTGTGGCCAGCAGGAGCAGGACAGGGATTGTTCCCCTGTGCTCAGCACTGCTGAGGCCACTCCTGGAATCCTGCGTTCATTTTGGGCCCCTCACTGGCAGACAGACATTGAGGTGCTGGAGGGAGTCCAGGGCAGCAAGGCTGGTGAAGGGTCTGGAGCCAGGTCTGATGAGGAGCCACTGGGGGTTTTTATTCTGGGGAAAAGGAGGCTCAGGGCAGATATGTTTACTTTTGACAGTACCTGAGAGTAGCTTTTGGCAAGGTGAGGGTTTGGCCCTTGTCCCAGACAAGGCAGGAACAAGGGGAAATGGCCTTTAGTTGTGCATGGAGAAGTTTGGGCTGGATATTGGAAACATTTTTTCATTGAAAGATTGTTAAAATTGGGAATGGGCTGCCCAGGGAAGTGGTGGGGTCATCATCATTGGAAGTGTTCATAACACAAGTAGAAGTGACATTTGCAACATGGTTTAGTGGGCATGGTGGCATCCAGTCAAAGGTTGGATCTTGGAGGCCTTTTCCAACATATAATAATACTGTGATACTAAGGACAAAACACAACTGAAAAAAGAAAAAAAATACCTAAATGTCCTCTCTGCTACCCGGATATTTCCCCAAAAAAACATTTTAGTAAGACTAAGGCTGTGTATTCAATATTCGTCCCAGAAAAGCAAAAATGCAAACTCCAACAGTCAGAAACATTCTACAGCACATGTGTCACAAAATGCTTTGATACATTTTTTTACTGAGATTCCAGATTCTTCTGGAGGAGAAGAACAAACAAGAACTGAACTTCCCCCATTTCATCAAGTCACTCATGCTTCAATGGACTTTTGTACAAGAGGAAGAAGATGTCTGATTGTAGGAAAATAGAAAGCAAAATATAATGGATAATGAGTTTTGATCCCGGGGGGTAATATTGGACATTTTCAGTTCCGTTGACCGGCATGCTTTGTGAAGCTTCTGTTCAAGTATAAATGCAGGGAGGTGAAAGACCCTGCTCAAACCTCAGCCCTGCACTGGAGGAATTGCCCTCAGCTCTGGCAGCCCTGCAGCTGACAGCAAGGTAAGAGGCACCCTTGGCACAGGAGAGCTGGAAGGGCTTCTTGGGCAGCTGCTGTGAAGTGCAGGGCAAGGGAAGGAGGCTTTAGTGCTGGGCTGAGAGCTGCAGCACAGCCGTGAGGCTCTGCTGTGTGCGTGTGCAGAGACTGAAGCCATCTCTCAGGGCATGAGGAGATGGATGGCTGCTGCAGGAGAGACAAACCTCACCCAGGGACAGCCTGGAGGGGGCCACTGATACACAGTTGTGAGGGGTGACTGGGAGAGCATTTACAGCTTAATCTTGGGTATGTAACTAAACCAACACACACATGTCATGAGCCCACTCTTTTCCAGTTACTTTCATGTCTATTCTTTGTTCAAAATGTTTTATTTTTCCTGTTCCCCCTTTTCCCTTCTGGGCGTCCAACATTTTGTTTCAAGGTCCAAAAGGCTTCTTACAAGCTCTGCTTGTTTTCTGTCTTCCTTTTGTACAGGCTGTCATCCAGCTCTTAGAGGAAGAAATTCAAACTCTAGAATTCCTACAGAGATGGGAAGAATCATCCTTTATGAGCGTGCCAATTTCCAGGGCATGTCCAAAGAATTCACCTCTGATATTGCCAATTTAAGAGATGTAGATTGGAATGATCTTGCCTCCTCGGCAAAAGTAATTGGCCAGCCTTGGGTGCTTTATGAGCATTCAAACTACGGAGGCAAATTTCTGGTACTTGAGGAGGGAGACCATAGCCTTTTTAGTTCAAAGATGAATAATAAGGTCAGTTCTCTGCAGATGATCACTGAAGATCTGAGCAATCCGGAGATCACTCTCTATGAGGATGCCAACTACCAAGGGAAAAGCAGGGTAGTACGAGAAGCGACCAACCTGGCTGCGGGACACGACAATGACATCATGTCTTCCCACAAAGTCCAGAGAGGTGCCTGGCTGCTGTGTGAAAACAGTGATGGAAGTGGAATTCAATACCTTGCTCGAGAACGTGAAAACCTTCCAAATTACAAGGCAATCAATTTCAATGACAAGCTTTCCTTCCTGCGTCCCCTTCGTGCTGGCCGTTCTTATTAGAATGCAAATCCTCCAAAGCTGAGGAAAGATGCAGTCCCAGCAAGAAATTTAAGACCTAGATCTCTGCCTCTGCTTTTATCACATTCTTTGTGATTTGTTTTAAAATGCCCCTGCGATACCATGGCTTCTGCTATTGTCTCTAATCCATTTTGTGTTGATGCCATTAAAGAAACTCTTGCAAGCAACAGTGAGCCTGTTTTATGTACTGTTTAGTGTCGATAAATATTGCCCTTTCATGATGTCTCTGTGTATCCAGAGAATGCTTTGTGCAGTCATTTTGAGCCCTTTTCATGGATATCTCCTGCAAGATTTTATCTCCTTCTAGTTTCACTGTTCAGTAACAGTGGGTTCAGGCTTAACTCAACTAGTGCTAAAGTCTTGGTGAGCATAGTGATAATTGCTGTGATCCTGGCCAAACTCTCACCTGCAGCCTGTACCTAAGTATCACATATTTGATTGTGTTTTAAGACATTGATCACACTGATGATATAGTCTTTTACTGCCCAAATTACGTAATCAAACAGACTGTTCTCACAAATTTGAATTGACTGAATGCTTGGTCCCAATGGTAAAACTTGTATGATTTTTTTAAACAGCTGCCTCACTTTCAATTAAGTTATTGATTAAGAATTTAATTTTTTCTTGGTTTTCTTTGTCATAGTATTCCTCTCCCTTATGCTGCTGTGTTTTCTTGGCAGTGCCTTATTTGACCTTTGAATTCAACAGAGCAATACTATGGCAAAACTTAAATGAGATTCTCTATCCTGGTAAATCAAATCTCAAAAACTGTGAAGCATATTGCTGACAAAAGCAGTAATGAGGGACGTTCTTTCAGAGATCTATAGAGGTCATCAGGAAAATAAATGTGACATGGTCAAATGTGTGCAGCTGCAGCAGATTGTCCCTATAAGGAATTCTCCTCCTTGGAGCAAACTTGCCTTTGTCATTTGTGAGGTCCCAAAGCCCTGTTCACACAGTCCCACGGATTGGCAGAGTGCAGTTCACCTTAGGTAAACACCATCAGCCCCAGAGCTCAGCACAGACTCAGCGCGGCTCCCCCAGGCCCCTGGCCTGTTCATGCTCTCTGTGCCCCAGAGGCAAGTGCACTCAAACTGGACCTGGTGCTGTGAGACACCTTCCCAGGGCAATGTCACCTGTGGGGATGTCGTGGTTTGACACTGGCCAAACACCAGGTGCACACGAAAGCCACTCACTCAACCTCCCCTGCTACAGCTGGACAGAGGAAAGAAAAATTTAACAAAGGGCTCACTAGCTAAGATAAGAACCAGGAGGAAACACTCCAAGGGCAAAACAGGCTCAGCTTGGAGGTACAAAGCGAGTTTATTGCTATCAGCATCACAGCAGGATAATAAGAAGTAAAATAAGCCCTCAAAAACACCTTTTCCCCCCCAGCCCCTCCATTCCACTGACAGCACAGGGAGACAGGGGGTGGAGGTTTTGGTCAGTTTGTCATCCAAGGTTTTCTTCCCCTGTGCAGGGAGACAGGTTGTTTCCCTGTGAGACTGTGGGGTCCTTCTCACAGGAGAAAATTCTCGGTGAACTTCTCCAGTGTGGTTCCAATCTCACGAGCAGCAGCCCTCCCAAAACTGCTGCAGCGTGGGTCACTATTCCTTGGGGTGCAGTCCTCCAAGGACAGGCTGCTCCAGCCTGGATGTAGGGGCCCTTTCCCTCCACCAAGCCACCCACTGGATCACAGCCTCTTCCACACTTCCTGAGTGCCTTCTCTGGCATGGGCACTTCCCCCACAGGCTGCAGGAGGATCTCTGCATTCCCCATGGATCCCCACAGGCAGCAGGGGCACAGCTGCCTCACCATGCTGCCTTGGAATTTTGGCTGCAGAGGAATTTTGGCTCCAGTGCCTGGAGCAGCTCCTCCCCTCCTTCTCCACTGACTTGGTGCCCCCATGTTGTTTCCCTCACATGTTCTCACCTGCTCCTCTTTTCCATCTGGAATGAAAACTGTGCCCCCGCCTTTGTTTTGGTTTCTTCTTAAGTACATTATCACAGAGGTGTTACCACCATCTCTCATTGGCTCAGCCGTGACCAGCAGCATGTCCATGTTCAGAGCCATCAGGGATTGACTCTGCCGGACATGGTGGAAACTTCCAGCAGCTTCTCACAGAACGTGGTCCTCTCACTACCAAAAACCAGGCCATGCAAAACCACACACAGGGGAATACAGCAGCTTATTGATCTAGGGAAGTTCCCAGTGCAGTGATACCCAGGCTCAAGGAGAACCCAGCTTGAGGTGTCCTTAGCAGCAGCACAAGATGGAGTGAGCTGCTGCTCATGTGCACTTCCAGACCTCACAAATCTGACAGAGTGACAAACAAGGCAGCAAAACCCAGTCAAATGTTTTTGAAAAGGCTGGGAACAAACTGTCTATTGGTATCAGTCAAGCCAGAGCCTACCAGCCAGGCTTTTCCCCACAGAAACCACAGCAAACGTATATACCACAGAAAAATCTTCAGCATGTTTAGGAGATGACTAGTGACAGCAAGGCAGGTGTCTAATTGTCACTTTAAGCTCCCCCTCTTCCTGTGGTCACTCAGGAACCCAGGCAGGAGATATTAATAGAATCAGTGATCACCAAGTGTACACAGCAGGTGGTGAGAATCCTGCTGGGAATCCTGTACTCGGCACATCTTTCCTTGGAAATGCCCATGACACTTCAGATGAACTCAGAGCCTTGCAAACATCTCCAATATCATCTTTCAGGAGGTGTGAGTGACAGGAACACACTGGAAAATCACTGTTGCCTGGGGAGAAGTGCTGATTGTTGAATATGGGAAGTAAAACTGCTGCCTTAGGAGATTAAGATGACTGAGGAAGACAAAGGAGAGGGTACCTTGGCTAAATAAGCAAGTAACCAATAGAATCATACTCACAGAATGGTTTGGGTTGCAAGACACCTTTAAGGATCCTGTAGTCCATGGACAGGAATATCTTTCACTAAATCATGTTGTTCAGTGTCCCATCTAACATTGGCTTGAATACTTCCAAGAAAAGGGCATCCACAGCTTCTCTGGGCAACATATTCCAGTGTGTCACCTCCTCACAGTAAAGAATTTCTTACTAATATCTAAACCTACCCTCTTTCAGTTTAAAGCCATTACACCTTGTGTCATCATTGCATGTCCTTTTAAAAATTCCTTCTTCAGCTTTCTTGTAGTCCCTCTAGGTACTGGAAATTGCTATAAGGTCTCCCCAAAGCTGCCTCTTCTCCAGGCTGAAGAGCCCCAGCTGTCTTGGCTTATATTCATGGTGGAGGTGCTCCAACTCTCTGACCATCTTCATGGCCTCCTCTGGACCCTCTCCAACAGGTTGGGGGTTCCAGAGCTGGATGCAGCACTCCACTCCAGGTGGGGTTTCACCAGAGTGGAATAGAGGGGCAGAATCTCCCTTGCCCTGCTGGCCATGCTGCTTGTGATACAGCCAGGACACATTTGGCTTTCTGGGATGTGAGTGCTCACTGCCAACTCACATTCAGCTTCTTGTCGCAGACATCTTTTTGTCAAAATATCTTCTTAATATTTTTTTCTCTTCTGAGAAGCTGAGGCCTCAAAAACAAAATGTAAACAATGGTTATCTGCTGCTGTGGAATGCATCAGGTTTGTCTGTGATTGGGCCATCTCGAGTGTTTACAATTAATGGCCAACCACAGACCAGATAGCTTAGACTCTCTGTCCAAACCACAGATCTCTCTTTTTCATTCCATTCTATTCTTAGCTTAGCTAGCCTTCTGAAGAAACCTTTCCTTCTATTTCTTTCTAGTATAGTTATAATGTAATATATATATATATCTTAAAATAATAAATCAAGCATTCTGAACATGGAGCCAACATTCTCGTCTCTTCCCTCATCCAAGAACCCTTGTGACCACTGTCACAGCTTCTTGTCAGCCAAGCCCCCAAGTCTTTCCCTGCACGGCTGCTCTCAGTCCATTCTTTGCCCAGCCTATATTTGTGCTTGGGATTGTCCCAGTTCACAGGCTGATGCTGCACTTGGCCTTGTTGAACTTGGCTCACCACTCCAGCCTGGCAAGACTCCTCTGGGTAGCATCCCTTCCCTCCATCACCTTGACAGCACTGCAGATCTGGTGTCATCAGCAAACTGACTGAGGGTGCACCCAATCCCACTGTCCACGTTGCCAACAAAGATGTTAAACAGTCCAGTCCCAATACCAGCCCCTGAAAAACACTGCTCATCACTGGTCTCTATTTGGACATTGAGTCATTGTCCCCAACTCTTTGAGTGTGACCATCCAGCCAGATCCTTATCCGTTGGAGCAGTCCATCCACCAAATTCAAGTCTCCCCAGTTTAGAGATAAGGATGTCATGCTGTCAAGCTTCAAATGCTTTCCATAAGCAAAGTAGATAATGTCAAACAGTCTTCCCCATCCATCAATGCTGCAACCCTGTTGTAGACATTTTTTCTGTTGATGCAGACATATTTTTTGTTGATATAGACATATTTATTTATAAACATAGCATTTTCATTTTACTCTGGAAATAGTTTACCATAAAAGGGATAACTTTAGGGCAAACAATCTACAGGTAGTACAAGGCACCTTTATTTAATACTGAAAATTCCTTACCTCACAAATTTTCCCAGCCCCTGTTTCATGCTGGTCTAATCATCCATAATACACTTTCCATAGCTTGTTGAAATAAATACATTGCATTTTCAGCAGGCAGTTTTGTGGTGTGGCAGGTGAGCCTTTCCAAACCCTTGAAATCCCTTTTTTTAAAATGAGAAAAGTGGGAAAGCAGCTCTCCTTGCAGAGCCTGGGGAGTTGCAGGGTGGGGCACACCAGATGGGAACCAGGTAGGACCTCCCCTACCCTGGGCACCCACTGGCACAGCCATTTGGCTGGAGGAGGTTCTGCTTCTCTAGTGCTGCTTGCTTTAATGTCTGCTGATGTTACCTGGAACTCCCATCCAGATTTTTTGTACTTGTCAGTACTACCTCATCTGGTCATGTCTGGATCCCTCGGAAAACTTGCTTAGGTCAAGCCTGAAAATAGCAGGGAGCTCAGCAGAGTCTGAACACTTGGGGGTTGGAACTAGATGATTTTTAAGATCCCTTTCAACTCAAACCATTCTGTGGTTCTCTAAGCCAGGGTGGGATAAAAGGTCCTTCAGGGTTGCTTGAGCTCTGCTGCCATCCTCTGGAGAGGGACAGGGTGCAGCGCTAGTGAGCTGACCCTAAACGGGCTTCCTCTCTATGGCTGGGTGGGTTTGCTGCTAGTAACAAAACTTGGCCTTAATTTGTGCCATGAGGAGGGAAAGGAACACTGTAGTATGGTGGCTGTGACTGGAAAGATGTGGGCAACAAAGCTGGGACCAGTGTGCCTGAGGCGCTGTTTGCCATCGTGCAACAGCCTTGTGCCTTTGGCCCTGGGGCAGCCGTGCCAGCAGCGGGAGGGTTTTAGAGAAAGACTTTAAAACTAGAAACTCCTTTCACTCATAGTCCTTGCTAGAGAAGTTAAAATGCTAACCAAACACATCAAGAATATAGTTATATGCATGGCTGATGTAATTAATCCTTAGCTGGACTATTACTTGCAGAATACAGTGGCCGTTATGAGATTGTGGTCACTATAGCCTGAATATCTGCTTCCTAGAAAAATAAATTATAGCAATCACTAACATAATGGTTTTGATGTGGTTTTTGTTTGTTTGTTTGTTTGTTTGGGGTTTTTTTGTTGTTTTTTGTTTTTTTCACTGTGCTCCTGGATAGCCTAAAAAGAATAGGAAGGAGAGGGAATGTTGGATTTTTTTTATCCATCCTTGCAGTATTTGAAGAAAACTGCTATACTTGCCTGGAATTTAATCAGAACACTCTATTGCACTGTCATTACAATTAACAAGTTGTCAAGGACTGAGACTAAGCAAAGATGACATGGTCAGAACTTCAATCTACCATTGGACAGGGCTCTCACCTGACAGTGAATGAATATGACAGGAATAGAAAGGATTGATGATGGAAATAGCTCCCAGTCAAACTGGGAAGGGAAGCACGTGAAGATACCGTCTGTGTGAGAAGCCAGAGCTGTAAGCACAAGTTCACTTATTATTTATCAGTTGTTCATGGATATTCATGTCATCGAGTGGGTGATGCATTGTCCAGAAATTCTGCTTCACGTGGGACTATCCTGAACACCACATCAGGTCACTGTGACTTTATCTGGCCAAGTGCTGAAAATGTTGATGTAGAAGTCACCGTCTCACACATGGTTTGATGCTGCACTGACTCCTAGTGGAAAAGTTCCTCTCAATGCCATGTCCAAATCTCCCAAATCACAGTTTGTGTCCGGACAGTTATGAAGATGGATGAAGATGGATGAAGAGGTGCAAACACCAAAAGGGTGAGATTGCTGAGTGACACTGAGTATTTACTGAGGTTATGGTGAGCACGTTGGTGGAAGCCTGTGAGTAAACACTGACTTTGTGTCAGTGGGTTGTCCACATGACAGTAATGCATTATTTTAGTTAAGGACTTTCTACAGTACTAATGACTAAGTTGCTGTAGCTTTTTGGCTCCTCCTAAGAGAGGTACAAAGTGTAAAAAAGATATCTACTTCAGCAGCTCAGGGAGACAGGAGTCCCCTGAGTTTTTTCATGTTCCTAACTGATGTAACTGTGCTCTAAATAGAATGGGATGTGATCAGGAAAGTCAAGGCACAGCTGGAACTTAATTTAGAAAGAATAATAATAAGGACTTTCATAAGTACATTGACCAGAAAAGGAAGATTAAACAAAATGTCGTGCCCCTCTCCCCCCAATAAATAAGACAGGAGAAATCATGACAACTGATAGGGAGAAGGCTGAGGTACTCAGCAATTTTTTTTGCCTCAGTTCCCTCTTCCCACATCTCCAAAGCCCCTGAAACTCAAGACAGTGTGCCTCAAGACAGTACTGGGGGAATGAAGTCTCTCCCATCATCAGAAAAAATCAGGATAAAGACCCAGTGAGGAACCTGAAAGTGGCATGGCTGAGAAGGAATTGGGAGTACTGGTGGATGAAAGGCTAGTCATGAGTTGACAATGAGCACTTGCAGCCCAGAAGCCAACTGTGTCCTGGGCTGCATCCAAAGCAGCGAGGCCAGCAGGTCGTGGGGGTGACTCTGCCCCTGTACTTGGCTCGAGAGAGACTCCACATGGAGTTCTGTGTCCAGCTCTGGAGTCCAGCACAGGAAAAATATGTACCTGTTGCAACGAGTCCAGAGGAGGGCCACAAAAATGGTTAGAGGTCTGGAACACTTCTGCTATGAAGACAATCTGAGGGACTTGTGGTGGTTCTGCCTGGAGGAGTGAAGACTCTGGAGAAATCTTACTGGGACCTTTCAATATATGAAAAGGGTTTATAAGAAAGATAGAAAGACACATTTTTACCATGACCTGTAGTGTCAGGACAAGGGGCAGTGGTTTTACACAGACAGAGAATACATTTAGATGGGATATACAGAAGACATATCTTTTACAATGGAGGTGGTGAAGCATGGGATCATGCTGCCCAGAGAAGCTCTGGATGCCCCATCCCTGGAAGTGCTCCAACAAGCCCATGTTGGACGGAGCTTTGAGCAACCTGTTCTAGTGTAAGATGTCCCTGCCTATGGCAGAGGGTTGGAACTAGATAGTCTTTAAACCTCTCTTCCAACCCAAACCAAAGGGTAAAAATGTATCATAGAAGAAGGACAGAAAGTAAAAGGAAAGAACAGTAAAATTACACAAGCTCTTTTTTCTGTGGGGAAAGCCCCAGTTTCAGAGCTCTGTTTTGGCCAAGTCACTTTTCAAGTGCTGTAGCTAGTGTAGGGAGAGCTCAGGATGAGCAGGGTTCAGCCCCATGAGCTCCTCCTGTTCAGCTGCTGGAGCCCAGGCTGCAGGCTCTCTGTCCAGGGCTGCTCTTCCCAGTGCCACTGGCCAGGCTGCAGGGACAGCCTGTGCTGGGCTCAGCTGTGTGACCCAGGGACGGGCACCTGGGCACGGAAAGGACACGGCCACGGCCACGGCACCGGCTGGCACACACCAGGGGCTGCCCTCAGCCACCCACAGCTGACACCACCAGCACTCCCACAAAACAAGGAGAGACAGCCAGGGTCCTCATCTGAATGCAATGTAATTACAGCACTGCAGGGACATCAAGGACAGTGTATGGGTATTCTGTAGTGGTGGCTGAGATACTTAACAGTTCTATTGCCATCCTCAGTTTGGTTTTGAGTTTTACTGGGGAGAAAAAGCTGGTGTTTGGAGTTTTAAGTAAGATATTCTTTCAAAGCCATTCCTGGACTGAAGTGAATCTCAAAAACTTCAGCACAACAGAGGAGACTGTTACTGGGTAGAGATGTAAATGCTGGCCTAATGTTGTCAGTACATCAAACATCACAGACACAGTTGACTACAAGGAAGTAATTCTGGTTTTGTCTTATTATCTGAATTTTCAGACTTATGTTTTCTTCCTCAGTGTAGTGGAAAGTGCTTCTATCCCATTTATGTGCCTGGATGTCAGCACACTGTCGAGACTATTGACCTTCCACCACAACAGGGTTGTCAAAATGAATGTTTTTCCACAATTTTTCTCCTCTAAAGAAATACTCCAAGAGTCATGTAGCAGGCTTGGTCTGCTCCCACTTTTTACTAGAGCCTAATGTTCTGGGACAATGAAAAATCTCTATTACCAGTGACTTCACTCTTTTCAGGATGGCCTTGTGCCCTTTTTACTTTGCTGGCATGTGCAACTAATTGACAAGCAGAGCTATATTTTCCATCTTGCATTCCACCTGCCATACAGGCATTTCCATTGCTCCACAGTCCTCAATTTTTGTGCACAAAGTGGATATTACGAAGTCTAATATGAACGCCTGAAAGGTAAAATCTGTAAGATGGTTGTTGTCTGGGAAAGCAACTGTGCTTCTGGGAATAGTCATAGAGCTTCCAAAATGAGATTTGTGGTTCTCCAAGCCATAGTAATGGTTTCAGAAAATATGGATTTTTTTTTCTCTATCTTGTGTAAAAGCTGAGTAAAACCTTAGTTTGGAGTATCTTGAAAAAAAAATTTAATTCTTAGACACAACAATATGCATCACTTAATTCCAATTAAGTTGTTCTTCTGATTTTAGTGTCCAGTGGTAGTGTTGAGAAACACATGTCAAGATTCCTATCTCAGTAAGCTACCTTATGCAACATTAATATTGTTCCAAATTTTGGGCAGCAAAAGGCTCCTCTTCTCATCAATGTCTAGAACAAATAAAATAAGTTTTTAAGAACATGCAAATATTGAAGAGTTTAATCTAATATTTCCAGCTGGCATTTAAAACATTGATGAATTTTCATATCTGCAGCCCATTTGAACTGTCTGCTCTGGTACTCTGAAGATGTAACCTCTGTGAAGTTACATCTAGTAACCTCTGTGAAGCTACTCTTCCTTTATGCTGTGCTAAGAGGCTTTTTCCAACATTCTCTTGATGCACCGATCTTGTTTTTCCTCCTTGCAGTCCTGTTTCCCTTTGCCACCCTACTTCCAGTCCCAAATACCAGGGGTTTATTACAGCTCCATTAAACCAACAGTAATGGTCAGTAGCTGTAAATCACATCTCAAGGGATTCTGGTTGGAAATGCAGAAAATTTTTCACCAACAGGCAGCCCAGCAGTGGAAATGACATGTAGAGAGGTGAAGGAGTCTCCAGCCTTGGAGGCTCCCAGTAAGAAAAATCCATCATAATGGGATGCAGTGTTAGTGGTACTCTGGCTCTGAGCAGGATGCTGGGTGTTCCAGGCTGGTTTCTTATGTTTCTGTGACTCAGTGAATACCTTTTGTAGCACTGGAGAGTGTTAAAGAATCACATCCACTTGATGCAGTTCCATTACATTTCCCATTCATCAGCCCGAAAGAACTGCACAGTACTTAGCTTGGTTTGTTGCTCAGGCTGTCACAGGGTCTTCAGCCTGTGTTCTCTAATCAGGGAAAATTAGGTTGTGCTAATAAAAGAAAGTTGCTAAAATGAATATGGAGGAAGCTCTTCTCAGTGTCTGAATATAAAGGAAAAGGCATAAATATACAGATCAGCTAGCATGTGCTCTAACAAGCAGCTTATTTCAGAATAAAAGCCTTTGCACCAAATAGATCCATGAGACTGGAAATCAATAGGGGCATCAGAGGTATCAAGCTTTAGATCAGCCATCCAAGACCCACATTTGTTGCACTGGTCAACCAACATGTAAATATGAGTGTGATCTCTTGATAACTCTAGGTGTGCCCACAGTTCCCCAGCCCAGGACAGGGTTCAGGACTCTGACAGCTGAAGGGCATTTGCCTGCAGTAAAATACAGGGTGCCACACAAGAATGGAATGGAATGGAATGGAATGGAATAGAATAGAATAGAATAGAATAGAATAGAATAGAATAGAATAGAATAGAACAGAACATCCTGAGTTGGAAGGGACCCCCACAAAGATCAAGTGCAACTTCTGGGATTTCCAGACACCTCAGCCAAGTATGAGTCTTCTCTGCCTCATCTTCACTGAGACTCACAGAAGTAGATAAGGGCCTAAGCTTTTTGTTCTTTGTCACCTATTGTCCTCCTCTTTCTCCAGTTCCTCCAAGCAGCTCATGATTCTGTTGTGCCATGTGATGTGTCCTTTCAGATAAGGGCAGTAGTCACCCAAGAAGCACAATGAAAAAATTAAATATATGACATATCTGTGGACAGGGATCCCTGCAGGCTGATAAGTCTCTCCCCTATCTCTAGCAGGTCCTCATGCAGAAAAGCTGTTTAAAGTTTTTCTCTCTTGCATTCACTTGTCTTGAAACTATTTCCTATAAATATGTGTTCCTGGACATCTGGACTAGTAACATTTTACTGCATCTCATGCTGTATTCTGCAGTGGTGATGCAATGCTGGGCTTTGTACCAAGAATAGTTTGCTGAATTCTCACTGAGTTGTTTCAGCGTTTGCTTTTAGGTTATGTAAGAATTTAGAGATGTTGTGAACACAAGAAAAAAATAATAGAAGTAGATAATATGTACATCATTGTGTGAGACAATAAGTGGAAATGACGCTAAAGAATGCTGAAGGCAACAGCTGGATGGCTCTTTGACTGAGCACCTGCTCCCCTGCCATCCAGTCCAGCAAGCCGCTGTATACATGTTTTCTAAAACATAGATTCTTTCCACAGTTAGGGACAGATTGCTCTTTTCTTTCACCTCCACTGACTTTCTTGAAACACAGCTTGGAACAAACTTGAGAGTTCAGTGCTAGAATGGATCCTACATCCCATCTGCAGTCTCTGACCACACATATTGACTGTATACCACAGCTCTTCTGTCTAAACAAGCTCCAGTTCACCTGGAGTTTGTATATTCAGTCTGGGATGATGCTGGTTTCCAGAGTTTATTTTCTGAAATAAGCTTCTTCAGAAAAGCATGTTGGCTTAAGAGTTATTTACCTCACTACTCTGAAAATGAGCTTTGGGTTTCTAAGTGACACAGATGTAAAATGTTATTCTAGATGACCAAACATGTGATGGGAGGAGGAGGATGAAATGAGTAGTAGCTGAGTACACTGGGGATGAAGTGTGTGCAGCATGAGCTTGGGATGGTGTCTCCTGTGGAGAACTTCATAAGACAATGAGTTTTTCTGGCTTTTCTCCCAATGGCTGTAGGTGCATCAGAACAAATTAAACAAAAATAAATTATGTCCCCAGGTGGAGTGTCTCAGTCACTGCCACCCCAAGGAAGAGCTCAGGTGAGACAATGCCTCATTTACCACTGCACAGGGAACAATAAATACATGGTTTTTGGAAGACAACACCAGTGATTCTCAGCAAGGCCCCAGAGTGCTATCATCCCTGCCCCAAAAAGGGCTCTGAACACTGCTGATCTCCTTCAGAGACCATGGGAGATGCAGCTACTTTGTTTCTTTCCAGATGAGCCCTTCAGGCTGAAGGTAGTTAAACCCCAAACTTTTAATTGGATCCACAGAGACATCCACAAAGTTGTCCAAATGAATCTGAAAATAACTTCAGATACAAGAAGAAAACTTAGACCTGTCTTCAGAATATCAGTCTTTCCTACTACCCTCATCTTCCTTCTTGTCTTAACTACTGGAGTTTTAGTTAATCTTTTCCAGGGCCTGTAGCCCTCATTTTCAGTCTGTCTTTTTCATTTTCACTTGCTGTTCTCAGGTAAAATATTTTCATCCTTTTATTCATGAATTCCTATTTTAGATTTGTCCTTTCCCTCTCTAGTTCTAAATGAGCTTTCTTCTAGTAACTCCATTTTATTCCAAATGAGAAAAGCTTGCATGTTTATGATACTATTAACTGATCCGTACAAACTTTTTTTATTTAGCAGAGACACAGGACAATGCCTTTGGCTGGGTTAGACTATGAGTAAGTACAACCAGGTGAAAGAACTGCCCCACCCTTAACAAATCATGAGGAATAGTTAGCTGCCAGGTTGCCTGCCCTTTTTTTGCAAAACTCTGTTTTGGTTGGTTTATGGTTCAGCATCTTTCCCAGACTGAGTTCCCAGGCGCGGTTTATCAAGCCAAACAACAGAAACTCGAGGAGGGCAGCGTGATGATTTTCTCACCAAGGCAAAGTGATGCCAGCCATCCTGCTGTTACCACCCCAGCCAGTTTCAGTTCCCAGTTTCCAGAAAGCTCTGAACAATGTGGGAATAAGGAAACACTGCTCCTCCTAAAGGCCATGCCCAATTGTTTCAATGTCTTGCCTCTGTGGGAGACAACATTTCTTGACTCCTGTTTACTACAGAATAGGGATCCCTACCAGTTAGAAAGTCTCTGTCAAGATGCTGTAATTTTCAGCCCTTGGCCCTGCTATGTTATCATCATAATCAGCCATACTGGATCCAAAAATACACTTTCTCAAAAGATATTGGCATTTATTTTTATATTGCTACTCTTAACATTTTCATTTGAGCGAATCTTACATTTCATCAACCACCAAAACCAATTCAAGCAATCCACCTTAAAACTGCCTTAAGTTCTCAATCAGATAAGTCACTGTGACGTTTCTGAATAAGCTTCCGAAACTGAACATTCCTGCAGCAGAACATCAGTTGTGAAAAATCAGTGCAGCTATGACAGCCAAAATCTTTGCTTTCTACAGCGCTAAAATACCCCCAGAGGATCAGTATCGGTGCGCTTTTGCATGCAAAGATCTGCAATTTTTCTTATCCTCTTTATTCTCTTTTACCACTGGCTAGGTAGTCCGTGTTGCTTGAACATTGCTTGCAGCCTGCTGCAGAGCACCATTTCCCTGGCCATTGCTGGGACTGGCTGTCCCTCTCCTCCAGGTTTCCTGGTACCTCTCTCAGTTGTTTCCATTTTGCCCAGATTGCTCCACATTACACTGAGCTTCCCAGTTTCTCTTGCTTTCTTTGGAGAAGGCCAGCAATTCAGGGGTGTGGAGAGGCAAGCCCAGTACTGGCCCTTTTTCTGAAGACCAAGGGGAATATCCTCTGGAGTATGTTGCAATTGCTGATAGAAGCTGATACCATGTGATTCACTAACCGTAGCTGGATTCCAAGAAACCCTTTATACAAATTCGGGCTAAGGCAGGCCAGTCCCAAAGCCTTGCAGGCACGTACTGAAAAAAAAATCACACAGTCAAGAGTGCGGGGGAGGAGAGCAGGGCTGAACTCTGCAGCAAGGCAGAAAGTACAGCTCTGTAACATGCTGCAGACTCAAGACATGCAAACACTAATGCCAACGTGCAGCTTTTAATAATCTGTTATGAATTTGGCTGTAAGCTGATGCAATGGAAGTGCTGGGAACCTGAAAGGTGTGGGCTAGAGGAGGAAGTACAGAGTCGCTTTGACATGCATATTCTCATCCTCTGCTGCTTGTTGTTTGTCTGGTTGCTGTGTGTTCTGGCACTGGGCTGCACTGCTCACTCCAGCTAGCACTCCCCTCTTGGGGAGCCGTGTTTTGGAGGTAAGGTGTGGGAGTGTGTCGAAATGTTGCGGGGAGGTGTAAGTTGCATGTTAATAAATGACGGCTTATCTGCACACACACAGACTGAAACAGTAATTTGCCTGATTTATTTCAGTGTAAGGCTGGGCACTATGGTAAAAAAAAAAATCAGTGCATATAACTGCTGACTGTGTGGTATTGGTTACTGGGTACGTGCTGACTCACCTCAGTTCACCTCCAGTCCAGCAGGAGGAAAGGGCCATCTGAAGATGAGAAAGCTGGAATAGACTTGTCAAAGTAGTTCCTGATAATTATTTTTGCATTGTTACTGAGGCAGCAGACTTTCTCCTGCAGTTTGGGTCAGAGAAGAGGACAAAGTAAGAAATAGCACCAGAGCCCCTGAATTTTATTTTGTAACACAAAGATAAACTCTACATGAGTTAGTCAGCTGGTGTCCTGAAATTCTGACAGAGTTTACTAGAGGGAGCAGTCTTACTCTGCAAAGCATTTGACTAAAATAGACTTCACTGTAAAGATTTCCTTCCATTTATAATCCACCCAACTTGCTAGGTGTAATTAGAAAATAACCAGCACCTCAATTTTGCTCCTGTTACAGCTGCACAGACAACGTGTCACCGAGAGAGGCTTCAGGGTGGCCGTTTTGTTCAGTATTGTAGAACAGTACCTAGAATTAAAGACAGATTCAGAATTCAGTTTTGTAAATGCTCTAAAAACATTCTGTGCCCTGAATTATTTGCGGAACTTTAAACAATAAGAAGTGTAAGGAAAGAGTTGAAATGAAGAAAGAAAAATTTTAAAGTTAAGGAAGTGACTCAAGAAACTAAAGAGGATAGACTTCACTGTCATAGCTGTAATTCCAATAAGTTAAATGACAGGTTTAAAATAGAGAAAAAGTACTTAAGTACAACTTCGCCAGTTCCAGATGTGTGGCAGATAAAGAGGCATAATCACTTTCCTCCACCCGTTGGACATATTCTTACTATTGCAGCCCAATAAGTGGTTGGTCTTTGTTGCCTTTTCCTGGCTCCTGTTTCTGGCTGTCCACTGGAAGCCCAGGTTCTTTTCCCAGCACAATTACTCTCAGACTGGATTGATGTATGAGGCAGTTTTGTTCCAAAATGACTATGCCACATAGATAAAATATGAGACAAGAACATTTTGAAAGGATTCCTTCTAACCCAGGTGCTGTGAAAAATCTTGAGGTAGCATATTTACATGTTTCTACCAAACAGATCCATTTTAGCAGTCAAAAATCTTGACTTTTCTTCTCTTTTCTACTCACATAAGGCTACAGATCTCTTTCATTATCTCAGTGTAAGTGGCCACGAATGAATGTAACCATGGTAATAAAAATAAATTGGGCTCAAATAGTCTCAGTCCTACCAACTGCTGAATGATGATTTCATCTGAGTCAGTAAGAAATAGCGGGTCACCTGAACTGGTGAAAACTCCATACACAAATGTGTTTAAAGTCTTTATATCTGTTTTGCTTTGCCTCTAAGTGTTTGTTTAAGAAGAGAAGCAATGCATTTTGTTACTTAAATTTTGCCATGCCAGATACAAAGCAGCCCCATCAATAATCAGCTACTTTTAATTGCTTCAGTGAAGAGAACAAGGGAGGAGGGTGCCGCAGCTCTGCCATCCTCTGAAGATGTAATTACATCCTACTGCTCATTTACAGAAAAACTGAAACACCCCTTTCTTGGGAGGAATGGAACTGCCTGCCCTTGGTGCAGGGAGGAGGCAGCAGGGAACAGGACAGAATTCTGTGTCATATGGCATATAAGGAGCTGGGTCCTGCAGGGAAGCGAGGATGGCCATGAGATGCTGAAAGGAAACGTTGGCTCTAGGGGCACCCACAGCCAGAGGGAGCCCAGACTGAAAAAGAAAATGAACCTCAGCCCAGACTGAACAGCACACATCATCAAGAGGAAGTAGTCTCTATTTTCTTACCTTTTAACCCAGAGAAGGTATGTTGCCACTGAAGCAAACAGCTCCAAACTAAAGGAAGGGAATCTCCTGTTTCTTCCCCACTTCTAAGCCCTGTTGTGTTTAGTAGAATCCTCTTAAAGTCTCAGCACTTGGAGTGAGGGGAGCCCCAGCTGGTCCTCAGTGACTCAGTCCACAGCCATGTACCAACCCATTACTGCTGTTTTCAGTGAAAACCTTCTACTTGCATAGAGTGTGAAAGATTTACAGCCAGACTGCTTAGAACTGCTTTTGGAGAGGTCTTGCAGCAGCAAAACGTAGATGTAGGAGATAACTATGGGTTTATAACTGCTGGAAACTGTGTCCAGCAGGAGTATATTTACTTGCTTTTGCAGGATTGCTGCTCTCTCTGTGTTCTCTAAAGAGCTCCTTGGTCTTCACTGACTATCCACCATTTTTTGGTCTTGGAGTTTATGGTAGTTTCTTCCTAGCTTGTTAATTTTGCTGACTTGTGCTCTGAGGCAGACTGATTAAATTCCTAGTTGTGCACCTGAGGTAATATAATTGTGGGTACTTTGTGGATGTGTTTACCTGAGTCCCCAGATGTTTTGAATGCTGCTGAGATACTGAATCACAAGGAAACCTTGGGGCAAAAAAAAAATAAAAAGGCAAAGGCCTGTAGGCTTTAAGCAGATTCACCTCCTCAATTGTACTGATTATTTTTTCTGGAGTTTTTTGAAACATCTATTTCCAGGAAAATCTCATCCCCACTAATAGCTTTTCCACCAATTTCACATTCCTTCTATTAGTCTTTGATGATATTTCATGTAGTTTTCCAGTTTGTTTTACACTTAAATATTGCTGGGATTTTTATATGAGCAGAAGTCTTCAAGGAATCTCCGATTTTATGTCTGTTTTATGGCAAAGTGTAGAAAGAGTTGAAATTATTTCTTGTAGTTAATACTGTATTGATGAACATATGAGCAATGAACTCTGTTCAACCATGACCAGTATATACAATTTATTTTTGTTTGTCTCTCTACCTTCTTATCTTTCCTAAATTTTCCAGCTTTAAGAGCTTTGTATCACTCCACTTTCCTAGGAAATTTCTGTTCTTCCTGTGAAAAGCAAGATCTCAGTCTCAAAGTCCAGGATATTAGCATTGTGTTTTCCTTAAAAAACTGTTACAGAGTATGTATGTTGCCATGGACATCTTTGGTTTGGAGAGTGGAAGTTTGTTTACTTTAACTCTGATGCCACAGGGCTGAGCCAGACATAAAGATGTGAGCAGCCAAAATGTCAGCCCTAACTTTGGAATCCTCATGTCTAATCATGAAACCGTCCTTCTGTATGAACCTTATGGCAGACCCACTGCGGAGAAGGGAAAAGCCAGTCAGAGAACACCTCAAATTCCCACTAATGGGAGTCAGGCTGTAGCACAGAAGCTCCAGTTCACTGTCTAGTTGTCCTTGCACATCTCTGACACAGGTGTAGGGGACTGCAGAAGTGCTGTGAATAGAGAATTAACAGGTCTGCCTAGGAGTAGAAGCACAAGGAACAGCAGCAGCTTCTGTGAGACCTAGGAGCTGATGATTGTTAAGACCCAAACACCTCTGTCTGCAGCTTCTTAGGACACGCAGATCAGGAGGGAGAGTCCAATGAAGACTCTCAAAAGCAGGACAGCTCAGTCAGACTAATCAGTGCCAACTTCTAAAGGATACCTAATGCATGTTCAAAACCTGCACTTGGTCACAAATCTCAGAATAATTCAGAAGAAGTGATGAAGACCCAACAACTGACAGTCTTTGTCACCAATGTCATGACAAAGAATCCTAGGCTGATTGTTTGGGCACAAGAACCTTGGTAGTTGTGAGAATATGGTCTGAGATTGTGCTGAATGTGGCTGAGTGAAATCAGGTTTGAAGTTTGGGTTTTTGTTTTTAAATGAAATTGCCCCCCCCCACCCAATAAGCTTTACTACTGTGAAAAACGCCAATCACTTGTTTTTAAAATTTTAAAAGTTTAATAAGTAATAAAATGGTTATAAAAGTAGTAATACAATTAGAGTAATAATAATTTGGACAATTTAAATTAGGATAATATGAGACAACAGAGACAAAGAGTTATGGGCCCGAAAAAGGACACTTGTTAACAGAGGATTAACCCTTAAAAACAACAGCCTGTTGCATATTCATACACCTCATACATGATGCATAAATTCCATTCAAACACAGGATTCTGTCTGGTCATCCTCAACTCGTTCCTCATAATCCTAATGGTGCTTTCAAGCCTGAGCAAGGTGAGAAGAAGTTCATTTCTTCTGATAAGATAGCAATAAATTCTTTTTCTCTGAAAGATTTAGGTGTCCTGTGACTGCTATCTTGCTGTGAGTCCTTTCTTTAAAAAAGTATCTTACATTGCATAGTTTCTATTTTAACATTTTGCTATAATCTAAAACTATATTTAGCACACTACTTAAGAGAATTAATACAGCATAACTTTCTAACACAACACATTTTAATATTTGTGAAAAGCCAATCATAAAATACGCATTTTTCACACTACGCTGGTTCTACAGTAATGCAGCATTATTTCCTATCTGGAATTGATTGCCAGGCATCGAATTCAGCTGTTTCCCTTCTGTTTCCCTCCTGCAGATGCCATGTGAAGGCTGCATGGAGAGGGACAATGTGAGCAGTGGCGCAACCATGGAGTTCATCCTGCTCGGCTTCTCTGAGCTGCTCCATCTGCGGGTCCTGCTCTTCTTTACCTTCCTCATTGTTCATTTGGTCACACTGGCAGGGAATATGATGATCTTCATAGCGGTGGTGATGGAGCCCTCACGTCCCCCCATGCTTTTCTTCCTCGGCCAACTCTCTGCTGTGGAGCTGTGCTACACTTTAGTCATCGTGCCCAAGGCGCTGCTCAGCCTGGCAGTGGGCGGCAGCCCCATCTCCATGCTGGGCTGTGCCGCACAGATGCACTTCTTCGTGGCCTTTGGTGGTGCCGAGTGCTTCCTGCTGGCAGCCATGGCCTACGACCGCTATGTGGCCGTCTGCCAGCCCCTGCGCTACACTGCCCTCATGGGCGAGGGGCTGTGCCTGCGCCTGGCTCTGGCCTGCAGCCTGGGAGCCTTCGCTGTGGCCCTGGGCCTGACGGTGGCCGTGTTCCGCCTGCCCTTCTGTCAGCCCCGCTGCATCGACCACTTCTTCTGCGACGTGCCCGCCGTGCTGCGCCTGGCCTGCGCGCAGGGCTACGCTGCAGAGCTGGCCCTGCTGGCGGCCTGCGTGCTCCTCCTGCTGCTCCCCTTCCTCCTGATCCTGGCCTCGTACCTCTGCATTGCTGTGGCTCTGTTAGGTGTCACCTCCCCTGTGGGAAGGGGCAAGGCCTTTTCCACCTGCATTTCACACCTGGCCATCACCTTACTGCACTATGGCTGTGCCACCTTCATCTATATTCGTCCCAAGTCCAGTTACACACCGGCTCGGGACAAAGTGGTGTCTCTGGTCTACACGAACTTTACTCCTTTAATGTATCCCCTCATTTATAGCCTGAGGAACAAGGAAATCAGAGGGATTCTCAGGAAAATGCTGAGGAGGAAGAAAATAGGTGAACTGGGATACTATCAGAGTTGTGATGTGTGTGTGTGGTAAATTTTAGTAGAGCAAACACATTGTTGTTGGGAAAAAGCCCCATAACCAGATCACCATAGACTTCACTAAGGCAAATATCCAGGCAGAATTCTACATGCGTCACTACATTTATGAGAAAAAGATATCTCTGCTCAAAAAAATTCCCAACATAACATTTGATCTAAAGGAAAATGCTTTAGTGAGTTGTGAGGATGAAGAGCTTTGATCAATCACTGGTCTCGCTTCTCTGATCACATACATATCACATACATATTCAGGCTTACATTCATAGTCATGCCAGCACAATTAGAAGATCAACACAAAAGTTTTTAAAGCTAATAAACCAATATTACAGTATTGGTCTTGTTATTTTTCTATCAAGATGACAGCAGGAATTGGGTAGTCAGTACAAATTTTAGCCTGGTAAGTTTACCAGCACAATAAATGTGTAGGGCTTAAAGGAAGGTTAGAAGAAGAAAGACCATGGCTAGAAAAAAGGGTAAAATAGCTGTGGTTTTCTCCAAATTTAGTGGAAGTCTGCACTCTGGCATCCCACGACAAATGGAAAGATTGTTAGTGTAAACTCATCTAACCTTGAATTATTCTACATATGGAAAGTTAAAATGCCAACAGTCTAACAAGAGTATGACTTTGCTATGCCAGTTTTGCAGGAAGCAAAACCTATTTCCTTGTATTGGGACATGCTTTAGGTTTGGATTGTTCCTATGGCAACACAAAGGCTAAGATACTTGTTTTATCATGTGACTTTCACCACCAAGGACTGCATCATATAAATATGAATGCCTGGGGAGTGTTGAGATCTGCAATTGTAAAAGTAATAATACTGCTGCCACAGTTACTGCAATTTCTTCAGCAAAACCAGTGAGAGCTACAGGCTGGATACTGCAGCAGACATAAGAATCTGAAAGTTGCAAAGCAGTGCTATTTTATGAGTTTCCTATGTGTAGGACGAACAGGATGATTCAGACAAATTAGAGAAGATCAATTTTGGCCAGGAAGAGGGGGGAAAGAACCAACTTAATTATTTTATTTAATACTTCCCTTCCCCATGTCTCTTTAAAGGCTGTAGAGACACCATGATTCAGAACCCACCTCTTACACAGAAAATAGTTGAGAAAAAAATTAAAATGTTTGCTTCTGTTCCTCTGTCTCATCCAAAGGAATTTCAGCACCCCAGCTGCCCTCAACTCTCTCACTGAGAAAGCAGAGTGGTATTTGTTTTCTCTGGGCTACAATCATTAAAAATTATGGTAAGTGGATTTGACAAATGTAAGAAATTGGCACTGTAACTAAGGAAATTAACTTGGAGCCTTCTGACAAAAGAGAAATGTGGAATTTAAAACTGACATTAAAAGCTGTCTTCAAGATCAGAGTCTAGCCTGCCTAAAACATTAACACAGAATATTGGCTCTCAAGTCAATGAATACCTAAT
The DNA here is from genome assembly GCF_028551555.1 of Melozone crissalis. Taxonomy (NCBI): domain Eukaryota; kingdom Metazoa; phylum Chordata; class Aves; order Passeriformes; family Passerellidae; genus Melozone; species Melozone crissalis. The sequence goes on along the minus strand of NW_026535786.1, from coordinate 12,638,602 downwards.
TACTCTGTGGGCAAACACTTAGCTGCATTATTTAAAATTATCAAAGTTGCAGTGAACATTTTAATCACCTGCCAGCTCTTCCAAAAAGTGAGAAGGAGAGGGTCTCAATGAGAGAACACTATGTACTAATAGAGAAGTACTTCAGAATTACATTAGAGAAGTACTTTGAATCAAATACTATTAAGTAACTGTAATGAGCACAAGCAGAATAGGAAGCATCAATTCTAAATCCTGTCAAGTCAAATCAAGCTTTGAAGTCAATCCTGCTGCAAGCAGTTGGCTGGACTTGAGGCGGCCAGAGGTCCTTCCTGAGATTAGCAGGACTTTGCATCAGAGGTTTCTAACCTGCCTTCTGTCCAAATGCCTGGCAATAAAACTGAAGGACAGACAGACACTGAGGTTTATGACACTGTTCAAAGCCTTGGTAGAGGCCCTCGCATATTTCTGGCAGCTGTGGGTGTGGGATAGCAGAGAGATAACTGTGATCTGCTGTGGGAAGATAGCAGGGCTGTCCCCTGAAGCAGGATGTTCCTCACCAACCACTGCAGAACAGAGGTACCTGGACAGACCTTTCCTCACCCCAAGGATACAGATGATACCTTTGGAAGGGATGAAATGACCTAAACAGCAGTCAGGTTAGACTCCCAGCCTGAGATACATGTGGGAAGTACGGCAAGCAGTGGAGGCTCTCTGAGAAAATGCTTTCTCTACTCAATGTTCTTGCGGATGAACAGAGTGAGGAGATATCCCAGAGCCCAAGACCATCTTCACCAGTGTTCCCACACCCACTAGTCCAAAACTAGCCCCATCAGTATTCCCACACTCATTCACAGCACCCTTTCTCCCCAACCCTTGCCAGCTGTGTTGTGCACTGTACAGATATGTAGAGAGTATGAGGTAAGAGCAGCAGCAATGTATCAGAGATATCACAACCATTTCCTTTCTAAAATGTTATCTTTTAATTGACTGGACCTGCCTGAGGTCCCTTTCCACTCAACAAGTGGCTGTTTCAGTCCTGTTGACTCAGCACACTGTGTGCTGAGAGCTGGAGAGTGCCCAAGTGAAGTAAGGCGGCACCATCCCTGATGCAGGCGTGAGCACAGAATAATAATTTTTAAAAGGTAATTTCTAAGCTATTTTCAGACCTTCATAGGGAACAGCAGGATTCAGCTAGGCAGAGCAGATTATGACAAATGCACATTCCACCTCCAAACAAAGATGGGTATGGAAAAGATTTTTCCATGGGTGCTGTAGTTTTTTGGGTTGGGTAGAGATTCAAGAGTCCCCAGTGAATGAGTACAGCTGGGTACCTGCATTTCACAAATGGTCTTGTCCATTCTTGGTAGAGGAATGTTTGCATTCCCAAATTTGCCGAGACCTAAGATCTGGCGAACATAGATGCCATGAAGTTTTCCAGTGAAACCAATTAGGACATCACTAAGAATCACTTTATGGTTTACACAGCCATACAAACAGAGTATTCACCCTTGCAATTAATTTCATAAAGGCGGCCCTGAGCAAGCACTGTGTAAGAACACAGATCTTATCAGTGGTGCAGCATCAGAGCCCAGCCTGTAAGAGTTCAACCTGTAAGATCATATCAGTGATCAGCTGTCCACATTCTCAAAAATGAAGAGAGTTTGGAGGATGATGGCCCAGATTTGGGCAGCATTCAGGATGCTCAAGATCCAGCACCTTGAATGGTACATGCCACTGAAAGGTTTCTCCTCTTAAGGGGATACTTCAAGGTGGTTCCTTGTGAGCTACTGCCAGTACCAGACATAGTGGGAGGGTACAAGTGAAACTTCCCTTTCAGTATAGAGAGAAGCCAGACAAAAATGCTTTGGTGTTTTTTGTTTGTTTGTTTTTGTTTGGTTGGGGGTTTTTTGTTTCATTATGGGGTTTTTTTTGCACACATTATGCTTTGCTGGCAAGCCAGGTAAGGCGTTTCCTAAAAGTTGTTCCTATAAATAATCAATCTCCTAAAAGAAATAAATGTACTTGCATTAAAAGAATATCCTTATTTTCCTAGGAGTATAAATACAAAAAGTTTATCTAGGGGATTTGTTTCTGTTATGGGTAAGGAAAGTTGAAAACTTGGCAAAAGTCCAGTTTTAAGAGCTAGGAAGACATTTCAGTGTATTTATTTTCCCTTGACAAAGACATGTTATAACATTCTGTCTGTTTTGGCTTACATGGAAAGTGAGTCCGCCAGCCTTTCTTTCTTTCTTTCTTTCTTTCTTTCTTTCCCATTCCTTAAAAGCTTAGAAAACCTGCAAATAATCCTATATTTACCCAAATAGATGTTTTTTATCCTTTGATCTGAAGCAGGAAGGTGAAATTAATACAGCTATTTATGATAATGGAGTTGTAAAATGAAATGGGTATGGGCTTAGTATCAAACCTAGAAAATAGATGTTAATATCATGAGGGTGAAAAGTTGTCAAAGATTTTCTTTATTAAGAAAAAGCTTCTGTTTTTGAAGTTTATTATGAACATGCCAAAGGAGCAATATTTAGTGTTATTACTTTACTATTAGCATATTTTACTATTATAAAGGCTAGAATGCTATAGGAATTTCTCTTGCAGATATTTATAGATAGAAGATTTACAAAAGAAGAGAGATGAGCCCTTCCTGAGATTGTTTTTTACTATTATATGAAATTATGTATTCAGCATATAAAATCTGATAGGTTCTATATGATATAAAACAAATATAGTCCACACCCCCATAAACCAACTAATGGGAATTAAATATACTTCAATAATCTGCCATTTCTCCACAGAATTAAACATTTCTACAAGCTTTTTATTTATCAACTTGGCTGTTGCACAAGCCTTCAGTTTCCTTTAATGGATTGTTTCAGGAAGCAACCAGGAACATAGGACAAAAACTAATCAGGAGACCAAAGTGGAGCTGAAGAATGAGGTGAAGCTCCTGCCAGCTGGTTGGTTTCAGAATTAGTTTCACCTTGCCCTACAAGTACCTCCACATCAAAAAGCTGACTGAAGGTGTTATTAATAATTCCAGCAGTGTATCCCTAACCTAAAGCTCTTGGCTCTAAAGGTCCTATTGTGCTCAGTTGTGTTCCAAGCAAGTCCAGGGAAAAGAGAATGGGAAGGTCGATACCCACCCAGTGTGTACCTTTGGCTTTACCTGCATAAGTGCAAGAGTATGAGACAGTCTGGTTTTACAAATTGATATGCAAAGATGTAAGACCGTCTGGTTCTACAAATTGGCATGTAAAGTTGAGGGAAGACCTGATGGCTCAGCAGCACATGGCCTCTAGCCTAGTCACTGCTGAAAATCAGGTCTCCTAAAATCTCCGTAGTGTTTCATTGTGGTTTTGCTCTACAGTTGCTCTCAGCATTCATTTCAGTTTTCATGTTTTGATTTAATTAATGAGTTCAAGTTTCAAAAAATCAAGTGGGAGGCTGAACTGAGAATAGAGTTGGCAGTGAGTCGGGAAGATGTTAACACTTTCAATGCCCTCTTTCCACCTGCAAGGTGTCTGCTTCAAATACCTTCTTCTGGTGTCCACCTTGAGACCTCTCAGGGAGAATGCTGCTTGCTAACACAGTGAACAGTGGAAACTATTTCATTTCTGCACTGGACAGCAACTCTTCCACATCAGGATCGAGCTACAACAGCAACAAATATGGGCAAGCTTCTTGTGTTTAGATTGTGGAGGCAACTGTAATTTGTTAAGAAGAGGACTATAAAAATATCTTGAAAAAACATATTAGAAATAGACATAAAAGCTTTAAAATATTTGTTGCAAACTCCCAGAAAAAGAAAAGATTTATTAACTCACACATTCACCTGTAAGAGCAGAAAAAAAAATTTTAAATCACACTATCTAAGTGACTAGTGGTTTGGCTTTTTATTGTATATTAGTAAAGCGTTTTCAGTGTCAGTGAGATATTTCCATGTTTGAACATAATTAATCCAAGAGTGGAGAAGAACAGCTGGAAAATATGAAGAAATTACAAATTACAGAGAGGTATGTGTTTGCCATGCAGAGGTTACCATTGCTGTATTTTGAGCTTTGATTCAGCTACTAAAAATATTATAATCTTACTTTTCTATAATGTAGTGGAATAAGTCATCAGCATTTCTCTACTAGAAATAAGTAATCAGTCATTTCTCTACCAGAAATCAAATTTATCTGGGTCAGATTTTATGTTTTTCACACATATTCTGTTGTGTTAGTAATGCTCAAAGAGAAACTGAATCCTCTCATGAAATCTTAATGCCACCAAGATTAATAAATATCTTTAAAGGTGCCCAAGAAGAATGTGCTCTCAAAGAGAAGTGTTAAGTGTAGAACTGCACTTTTTGGATTTCTAATTATATAATGTGCTGCAACAGTATAATAGAAAGTAACTAACTCTTGTGACCCAGATTTGTACCACTTATGGAAGTTTTATGATTAGGAGAATGAATCAGATTGTATTATGACTTGGTTTTCCTTGGTTTCCTCCTGTCTATACAAAAAGTCACACCTCAGCCCAGGCGAAGCCCCGTTTGGCCGCTCTCCCGGACACAACTGGGGCTCCACAGCCGCTGGACCACGAGGGGGAGCAGAGCTGGGCTAGCACGGCAAGAGAGTTAACTCAGGTGATTGCTGCGGAGAAGCAAGGTCCTCCCCCTCATTTGCAGGATGGTGTAATAATTTAACTGAGCCCTGTTTTGCAAGCCAAATAAGAGCATGGCAGACCATGGCAGGATAAGCTTATCCAGAGACAAAAGCCAGCAAGCCTGCAGTTCAGGCAGCAGTGCAAACACGCTTCCCTGCCTGATCAGGCGTCCAGCCAGGGCATCAGCAGGTAGAGAAACACCTATTAGTGTGTAGCTGATGATCAAGTAAGTGGAATTTTATTCAGGAATACTGGGCTTCTTCTAGTTCATCTACTGTATGACATTTCAGTCAGGTGGAATATATATTTGGGAAGCTACTCTCCTGTTTTGACTGCAGCCCAAGTAAGGAACTGTCTACATTCCTGGTGGAAGAAGATGTGATTGCTCATCCACCAATGATGAACTGAACAAGCAAAAGATTGATGTGGGGAGGGATGACTGGAGGTCTTTAGCCCAAATACCGGCTCACTGCAGGGTTAACACCAAAACTATGCCAGGTTGTTCAGGGCCTTTCAGGCAAAGCTTGTACATCTCCAAGGGTGTTTATCTCACATATGTGAGGAAGAACAAGGGAGTGTCCCCTGCTTCTTGTGTGTATGAAAGATCTACGCCTTGTCTCTATCAGCTTCATTCATATCCTTGCCCTTGTTCTTCTTCGCAAGGGAGAAAGATAACCAGCTTGACTACTTGTGCAGTCAGATCCTCAGGTCTGTAACACAGGGGTGGCTGCTCTGTGATCCAGAGGAGCTACTTGTGCTTCCTCATAGGAGTTTAAAATATCTATTTAAAACAAAATCTGAGTTTCTGAATGCAAAATGTCTGTATACAAAACTAATTTAACAGCTTAAACCACTAAATGGTAGGAGTCTGTTTTCTGCAGAAAAACAGTCTGAAGTCAGCTGTTTGAAATATTCCAAGATAATTGCTGGTGGAGTAGAGCCAGAAAACCTTCTAAGATAAACATGAAAACACTAGAATATTTAACTGTGGTCATGCAGGTGAGAATAAGGGACAGAAAGCACGATTTTTTATACAGGGAATTAGACATTCATACAGAGCATATCTTAGGGTCTATAGAGCTGTCATAGATTATTTCTAGAGTTGTAGAAATAGTGGATAAAAGGAGTGAATTAGAGACCACAGTACAAGAACAAGTTCCCCCTTCAGAATGAAGTGGCCTTGTTGCAAAATGGATTTGAGGCCTCTGGGGGACCTATACATCTATGTTACTATGATACCTTACTGAAAGCCCATTCAGAATGCAGAGATTCAAGTTATCAGTACCAAAGGGATGCTTTGATAATTAGGGAAGTCATATCAAGTGAGAAACTCCAAAGATTATTTCTAGGTTCTCTTTCATTCATCATCTGTAAGGACATTTAACAGCACAATGGTGAAACTCATTCTAAAACATGAGGAGCAGCAAACACAGTAAACAATTTGTAAGAATCATATGAGACAGTTCTGTCTGAACTGCAGTTCAAAAGAAGCACGTCCCAATTCAGCCTTGGGAGTGCCCTTTGTCTTTCCAACAGCACATCAAAACAAGACCTGGTGCACAGCCTTCCTCCTCACTTCCCTCACCACAAGCCCACATAGCTGTAGGAGGAAAGCCCAGGTGTGTTGTGTGGTGATATTTTCCAGCTGGATACCTAATCACAGCGATACTCAAAACAAGATTCTGGGGAATGGAAGGAAAAAATGTGCCCTGCAATTCAGAAATACTCAGAGGGCCAAGAAAGAGAGGATGAGAATCAGCCCAAAGACATGCCGAGAGTGAGCTGAAAAGACACAGTTACCTTCTTAACACAAGATGCATGCCAGAGATGGGATGCTCACTGGGAAGCCATGAGAGTGAGAGGCTGTGGAGATGTAAATTACAGAATCATAGAATATGATTGTAAACAAGACATAAAAAGACTTTTTAAATTAAGCTCTTTCAGTTTTGCTTATTTGTTGTTTGTTTGGGATTTGTTTGTTTTAGTTGTTTGTTGGTGGTGGTTTTGTTTGTGTTTTTTTTACAGTCAGAGAATTAATTTTGCCCAACGATTTCCAAAGACAAAATCCAAGCTTGTGATGCATAAACAGAATAACAATGTCAATGAAATACTGAGTATGAAAATGCACGTGTGGTACTCACTCTTCTGGCTACAGCCTCTGTGCATATTCCCTCTTTTTCCCTTTGGATCTGCATTTTGGGGCAAGGGAAAGCAATCTTGCAGAGCTTTTACAGGTATCAGCAAAGTTCTATGCATTTTGTGTTTTTACTTCTGTCTGCTCCCACTTGTTTATAAATTTTCTTCAGGTCCTGATCCTGCTGAAACATTACACTGTATTTTATATACACATTCTGACTGTGAGCTACACTAGGTGATCTCCAATCTGAAAAAACACAAAGCAATAAATACGATTCTGACCACCATTATCTGGAAAATGATGGTCAGAAACCCCACTTGCTGATCCCCATCTGGCCACACTATGAGGGGGAGAAAACGAAAGGATTTTTTTTTAGGCCACATTCTCCAGTAAGTCCTAGTAAATTGCTTCCTGCCCACTCCTTAGATCAAATGTTCTGAGTATCTGCACACCAATGAAATGGAGATAGAGCCTCCCAAGGATCTTCACTCCAGAACTTGTTACTTCTGGGATTTTACAGATGCAAACTCTGTTAGCCCTGAGAAGACCAATGTCAGACCTCAACACTGATTTTTTTTTTTCCCTGAGGAAGGACATGAGCTCCTGGCCTGCCCTAGAGCCTTATCCTCCAGTTGCAAATGGTTCTTTCCCATTTCACGTCTATTTAGGCCTTGCCTATGTCATCCCATCACAGAGAAGTTAGCTGTGGGTCTGTCTGCCCCACTGCTACATCACAGACTGAAGAAGGCACAGAACGGTCCAAATGAAGCCCTAAATGGACACATTCTCCCACCACAAACTCAAGGTATGTGTTGCAGACCAAAAAATCTTACATGACTCCTGAAATGGGAGTCTTTCAATTGTGGGGGAAACACAGGCATAAAAGTTTGGGACTTAGCACTGTGGACTGATAAAGAGAACTTTAGACAGGATTAAACTGTAACAAATTTAAGGTACAACTACTCTGAATGCCATTTACATTTGAATTATTTGCAGCTATATTTTACTTCATGTGCTACGTAAAATTTAAAGCTTAGCATTGTAACCATTTGTTCTGAAATTTCTCTTGCCTATGTTCAGACATCTTGGGATAGATCTTACTTTCTCAAGATGTATGAGAACCACAGGATTCACTGAAAGATTGGATGCAAGGGCCCTCAGAGAGTCCACAGTCCCAAATGCTGCCCAGAGCAGGGCTGACTCCAGAGGTGGTTATGTTGTTCATGGCTGCGTCCTGGCAAATCTGGAACATCTCCAAGGGTGGAGATCCCCCAGCCTCTCTAAGCAACCTGACAAGGTCCTTTCTTTAGCCTTCCTTGGGGAGGAGGAGGAAGAGAGCAGGAGGAATGCAGCCGTACAGCAAGTGTAAGTGCAATAATACCATCTGTTTTTTACAGGGAGGGGCGTAATAGCTGTGTATGGGTGGGAGTTACATCCTTGATGAATGCCAGAAGAGACAGAACAAAGGCAAGTTCTTTCATATTTATGTCCCTCAGGAAGAAAACAAAAAGTCCCATGAGGTCTTCTTACACAGAGAAAGAATCCTTCTAGTTTGCTTCCTCTCCCATGATTTCTTTTTTGCTGAAAAGCAGGCACTGTCCATCAATGCAGAGGAGCATACTAAATGAAAAACAGTAATTCTGCCAGACAAAGTGGTATCGCTGTCGCTCTGTGACATACTTGGGAATGAAATGGGCTGCTGTCCCGGTGTACAGATGGATTTCCTAAACATATTCAGTGAGGATGGCTGAGTGGTTTTAGCCCCATTATCATTGATCACAGAATGGCTTGGCTGAGACCTGGAAGATAATTTATTTCCAACTGCCCTGCCATGGGGGTTGGAACGAGACCTTCCACTAGACCAGCTTGCTCCAGGGTCCCATCCAACCTGGCCTTGAACACTTCCAGGGATGGAATAGCAACAACCTCCGTGGGTAACCTGTTCCAGTACTCCACCACCCTGAAGAATTTCTTCCTAAAATTTCAGTTTAAAGCCATTGCCGGGGCCGGCGGGACCGGGAAGGATGGCGAGGGCCGCCCAGGAGGTGGCAATCGGGAGCCTCTTACGGGAGTGGAGCAAAGGTGGAGGGAGGCTCCCAGGAAAGAGGTGGCTGCCTTTAAGGTGGGTTTATTTGCCTGCCAGATGGGAAGTCTGTGACCAGCCCCTTAGAACAGGTAAAGGCAGTAAGGCTTCTCCACCCACTCGCCTTGATCTTTCATCACCACCGTGGGCCAGGCGGGCGCTTGTGCAACGCGCGCGCCGCGCTCGGAGGCTGCGGGAGAGGCCCATGCGCTGCCCGCAGCTGCCCGGGCACGGAGGCCGGAGCCGGCGGGGGCTGCGAGCCGGGCCCCCTCCCCGGCCAGCCTGGGGCTGAGCACCTGCAGCGGCGGCATGGAGCCCTCCCTCGGGCTCCTGCTCCTCTGGGCTCTCCTTCCTCCCGAGGCGCACGGCAAGGAAGGTAAGCGTGGGACCCGCCGCCGGTCCCTCTGCCTGCAGGGCTGGGCTGGGGCGCGCAGCGACAGCGACCGCGCTAAGGGGCAGGGAACGGGATCTGGCCCACGCGTCTGGGGCTCCAGGACACCTCCGAGGGACCGGGGGGTCAGGGAAGGGCAGCCGGGTGTGGGGACCACGGCCTGGCAGATGCCATCCGAATCTCGGTGGCTCAGCGAACGAGCCCAGGTATGTTCTCGTCCTCCTTCACCTCCTCCTAGTTGAAACACAAATGTCTCGGCATATCCAGTGATCCAAGAGAATTCTGCCCCTGTTCCCCTCAAACAAGGGCCTTGCAGATAACAAGTTTAAACACAAACTCAGAAAGTTTCTCCCCTCCTCTGGCAACACCCCCGCAGTTTCCTCAGGAAGCCCTCCTAGGAGTTAACCCTTATGAGCAAGCAGACGGTAATTTTATCAGAGTCTTTTATCTATCCTACTGCTGAAAGACGGAGTTGGGCTTTAAAATTTCCTCTTCCACCTTTATAGGTTTCCATGTTTCCCTTCCCTGTACCACTTACTCCCTTACATTATTAAATGTAGTGATTTTTTTTTCTCCTTCCATCTTGGTAGTTGCACAGTGGTTATGAAACGTGGGAGAATAGTAACTTTTAATAGAGAGGTAAGGGAGGTGTAAATCTCGGCTCTGTTTCCTACCTCCTCCTGCAGTCAATTCCTGCTAGGGACTTCTGTTTTGCACAGCTAGAGCTGTTAGGGCTTTTCCATCCCAAGGACAGTCCTCCTTCGCTTCTCAAGGCTCTGGATTGAGGGGATTTTGTCATAACTGGAAGTTCAGCCACGGGCTCGGCTCTGATTCTGCGAGTGCTCAGTGATCTTTTAAAGGGTCCTTGACAAGCACGTTTCCACTAAGGATCCAGCTACGGGATGGATGCAGCTGGCAGACGCAGTGGAGAGGGCCAGCCTGGGTGAGAGGCATCACCGGGTGGCACCGCGCAGGCTTCGGCTTCCAGAAGCGTGTGACCAGTAGTTGGCAGTAACAGTCAGGGACCTGTCTGCCCGCTTCTCCCCTATCTCAGCCATCTCATTTGGGCTGTGTCTGTGATCCACTCTTCCTTAACTTGTCTGTCAGGGAAACAGCTCATTTCCAGGCGTCCTCTCTTATCTGAAGCCTTTCTTCTTTTTGGGGACACCTCCTCCTCCCCTGTGGCTGGACAGCCACGTGAGACTCCTAGCAGCAAAGCTGTGGACCAGAGAGTTAGTAGCCCCTGAGGACTTTATTCCTCTGCTTCTGTAGTCTTACTGACTCAATCATCCTTTCCGTGGAGAATCCCTGTTGTGGGATTCACTTTGAGAAGTACTTCTTGGCAATGGGCTTTGTCCCTCCAGTGGGCACTCAGCAGTTGAAGGAGCTGCCATTGCTGGCAGTGCAGAGCATGGCACAAGGGTTCTGCCAGGTTCCTGTCCTGGCCACTTCCAAGTTCCTTTCCCCTTGCTCTGCTAGAGCTTGCCATGCAGCCCCTCTCACTTCCACATTGCTGCTTCAGTCCTGAAGAGGATGGGATGGCATAGATGTTATTTGGGTGATGGTTCTGGCAAGACAGGCTACCTCACCCTCTGAGCTTCTGGAACTAACCACAAAAGAATATTATCTCAAATAAAGAGATTGAGAGTAGAGGGGAAGTGAATGAGGAGCCTTGTCTGGACAGGGAGTCTGTGGCTAGGAAAGTTTTGCCATATGACCATACTGTGAGCACTTGGAACTTGCAAAACCTGGATTCCTGCTTTTCCCTTCTCCCAATCCTGAAAGGGTGTTTCAGAGGTGAGAACAGCAGCGCAATCCCTCTTATCTCTCATTCTGGGCCCACAGCCTGCTTCCTCATTCCAGGGGACTCTTGCTGATCTGCACTTTACACTATTACTTATAGTTGGCAGGGAGTATTTGTAAAACAGTCAGATGAAGGGGAGGAAACCTGGTTATTTAAATGCCATTTAAAAATCTCCCCACTCCTGCCTTTCACCCCCAGATTCTTCTCTGAGATTGTTCAGAAACGACCCCTCTGAATACACCCACAGGAATCTAAAAGGGAATCCAAAGAACTTTTCCTGTTTCCTATGTTCCCAAGCTGGGACTTCGAGAGGTGCACAGAAACCAGTAGTCTGTTCTGGCAGCACCGGCAGACCCAAAAGCAGGCACGAAGCTGCACATCCCACAGTGTGTCTTATGTCAACTCCTCTGCTTTCTCAATGTTTGCCTACAAAGTGACACATTTTTAAACGTGTCTTCAGATCAAGACTTTAGGCCAAACTGTGATCGCGTTTTCAGATTCCTTTGAGGGCTAAAAATGAACATACCAATGATTTTCTCCTTTGTCACACGACTCCAGGAGCGAGGAGGCTTAAAGCAGCCGTGCAATTCCGCAGGACGTGGCCATGCTTTGGCCGGAGCCACTACTCTCTCTTGACGTCCCGGCCAAAAAACTCGGAAGCCTGGGAGAGGGTTAAACGATTTCTAGGCCATCGTCAGCTGGTGGACAGTCTGAGTTAGAAGTAGGGGGCTCACAATTTGCACAAGTGGTGCATCTCCGGGCTTTTGGGTACCGTGACAATGGAAAGTCCCTTCTACAACTTCACACTGCCTCTGTACTTTCCCACTGTGTTTCAAGTACTGAATAGTCCCTCCAGGCGACACTGATTGATCTTTTGTGTTGGTAATTTATTTGATTGCCTTCCTCTTCAGTCGTTTAGTTTGCTGCCTTCCTATTTCAAGGAAAGATATGTGTTCAGCTGCTAATGCCGGGTGCCCATTTGAATAGGCTTCAGCCTCCTTCTTCCTTTTTAGGACCGTTTTAGGAAGTGATAAAATTTGTCAGGGTTGAGGTTTTTGGATGTGTATAGGAGGGGGCCTCATATATTAGTAAAAACTTTTAACTCCTGACTAACTGCCCTGTCTCGTATGTTTCCTTCCCTCCTCTAGTCATGCTTTTTGAACGTGAAGGATTTCAAAGGATGGGGGGGTTGAGAGAGGAAATGCAGGCTTTACCTTCTTTGACAAAACAAGGATGAAACCATTCCGTGGGCTGCATGAGTTGGGACACCGATTTATCTTTTCCCTCTCTTCTGGTTTTCAGTGGATCTACTTGACACAAGCACTGCACAGGGTGAACTGGGCTGGCTTCCCGACCCTCCGGAAGTAGGGGTGAGTACCCGCATTCAAGGAAGGGGAGCCACTGGCAGTACTAAATGATGGGAAAATATAATCCATGTTGAAATTTCAACCTCCCTCTGGAAACTGAGCTTCTGAGGCCCATCCCCTCCTGGACATTTTAGGCTTTATAAGTCTCTCTCCCTTCACCTGTGAAGCCTCACCCCTAGCCAGCTTTTTAAGGACTGATGCCTATTGACTTCCAGTATGGTTAAACGTAACCTTGAAATATACTGTTTTCATGAAGTAATAAAGCAATGAAGAAAAATGAAAAAAATCAAATCACCCCCCAGTTTTTCATTCTGTCATGCTGCATACAAATCCAATGTCTCTTTTTTCCCCAGGAAAATAGGCAGAACAAAAGTATTTCTGTCTCAGTCTCTCAAGAAATTAGAAACACATTATAGGTTTTTTAATTCAGCAGCTGACTGAAGAAATAACTGTTAACTCATAGGGCAGCAATCTGCCTGCGTGGGTGGGCTGCAAGACTTTACACCAAGCTGTGGTGTTTGGTCCACACAGCTGACAATGAGAGAGGAATTTCGCTTTGTTTTGTGACTGTAAAATTGAGTTGATGGAAGTGCTTCAAAACATACTCCTGAAACCACTGCAACAATGGACCCCAAAAGAGAGCTGAACTCTCAGCTGTTTTTGTGCAAGTACAGCTATTTTGTATGAAGCATAATTGGGCAGTCCCTCTGGTGTCACAACCTACATCAGTGAAGGTGTTCCCTTTGTAGCAGCAGTGCTGTGGGAGTGGTGTAGGAAGGCACAAAGAAAAGGGAATTTAGGGACTATGCTGTGGTAGTTAGCACGTATGTTAATACGCAGTTTCAGTTCCTCATCCGTGCTCTTGTGTTTGTAGCAAGTCCCAAGCTTTCTAATGGAGTCTTCACCCTTCCTGCTCTAAAGCAGACCTGGTGGAGTAGAGCCTGTTCCTAACTAATTTCCGTGACTTTCCTCTGTAATGTGCTGTGGCTGGTTTAAATCCACCCCAGCCTCCTCCTCCTTCCCGGCAGCATTGCTGGGTGAAGTAGAGGCAGACAGTGAGGTTCTCCTGTACTGGCATAGCTGCATTTCTTTCATTAGTAAAGCTGTTTTGGTTATTATTAGTAGTATTATTATACCCTGCTCAAAACAGGTGCCCTAGTGAGACATACATGTAGATCATGTTTTGCTCATTGTTCCCTTTGTTGTCTCATCAACTCTCTGTGTGGTAATTTTACCCCAATTCTAGGCTCCAGGCATGTTCAGGATGAAGTACCAAAATCTGATAGAAAATAAAACCTTTATTACAAAACATTTGAGTGTTGCACAGGAAGTTCAGAGTTGGCAAATCCTTCTGCTTGTGCTACATTTGCTTTTCAAAATATGTATATTCACAATGTAATTGTAACTGAGAATTGTTGGAAATTAAGGGGAACATGGCCTGAGAGAAATCAAAATAACAGATCAGGATATGGATGACTGATAAAACAACAGAGGATGAAGAATAGATCCATTGACTTCTCATGAGCAAGTCTTTTGAGGAGATTTGTCTAATTACATAATTTCCCAATAACTGTTAGGTGGAAGTCCAACAAATTGCCACAAGCAAAAAGGGAACAATGGCTGATTCTCTTGTAGTGAGAGCTTTGAACAGGTGTTTCTGAAACCATTCCTTCAAAATGAAGAATTAAGTATGTTCAAAAAAGAACGGAAATGAATTCAGAACATTTTTTGACAAAAAAGGGCCAAGATTAGTACTGAATAATCTGACTAGGTTGATTAGTAACAGGCTGGAAACGTCTGAGCTGTGTTGTGCACAGAGCTGAAGGGTGTACTTCATGTAACACTGCTACTTGTAGCTAACCTCAGATGCCGGAGATCTCCCTTCAGTGAGCTGGATTTGTGTCAATATACTTATCGCAGAGAGGAGGAATTTGCTGTGGGGAATTTTCGTGCTTTATATGGACAAGGCCCCGGAGGCATAGCCCAGAAGAGGCTGGCTAACACTGTGGAGGCAGAACTACACCTTTGTTTTCTCCTCACTTGTACTCAATGACAGAGGATGAAGTGGCTTGCCAGGTGTGGTTGTTCCATGGTCAGACCATGGCTGTATCCAGGGCAGACAATGCTCCCATTAACACACGGGCTCAGCCTGAGAACACCGCTCAGTTTTGGGCTGTGCTTCCGTAGTTCAGAACTTCTGCACCACATTAGCCGGCATCTCGCCTAAGCTTAAGGGTAGTCTTTGAGCGAAGATCTCTGTACTTTAAGTAAAGTGTCTGTAGAGTTTTGTTTGCTAAAAGGTTTGTGCTAGCTTGCTTTGCAGTAGTTATTTAGAAAGGGTTTCATTACTTTAGGCTACTATTGGAAACTAGGCTTTTAAAGAGGCACACTGTAGCTCCTACAACCCCCTTTTATCTACCTTACCACCCACCACTCCCCTCCTCTGACATATTCCTTGATAATTCTTTTTTGGCTTTGAAGTTCTGCCACAGCAACACCAGGTGGGCATAGAGAGGTGTGTTGCAGTACTAGTGGAAGATTTCCACCTTTTAACATACATTAGAGAGCCAATGATGGCCACTTTGAAGGTGTCAGAAGTACAGAAATTGCTTGCTCTCACATTTCTTAAAGACTCCTCATGCTGCACAAACAGCCTAGCTACCTTAACTGGTTTCAGATACCACTGAAACTTCAAAAAGGACCTCTCAAATCCAATCATGAACAAATTCACTTATCAGGCATAGTGGCACTGCTTCTTGGCAGTTTGCAAAATGACATTATAAAAACTTATTAATCACTAATTTGCTTTCAAAGATAATTGCATCAGCTGTGAACAGATTGTGATAAGGAATTATGCTTTCCTCTTGCATTTTGCTTGTAATGGACAAGGCCCTAAGTCTCCCCAGCCTGGCTTTGAAGTCAGCCTTGTTCTGAGCAGGGGATTGGAGTAGAGAACCAAAGGTCCTTTCCCACCTAAATCTTTGGGTTTGTGTTATAATTTAGAATTGTTTGTTCATTAGAATTCTGAGTTTGAATTTTTAGTGAGGCACAAAAGGTGCTCATGATTTTATGTTTTGATTATTTTTCATGATTTTATGTACTATCTATTCCTATAGATTTTCTGTATCAGTTTATATGCACCTACAATACAACATACTGAGCGATCCAATATTTGTCTTTAATGCTGTGATTATCTCACTCCCAGCTTGCGGGCCTATCTTGAAATTTTCCTTTTATCCACAATTTCCAATTTTTGTGTATGTGAAGAGTATTTGCATAATCCTGTCATGCTCCCATGAGTATGTGTGACTACTTAAGTTCCAAGCCATTTGTGCTAGAGAATGCTGCACACTGGGCTTCTCAATATGACTTTATATACTGTTGAATGAATTGTAAATTAAACACACTTCATTTTTTTTAGCTACTACATTTTCTTGGGATATGTGCTTTCACCAGTCTTTACTTGTAAAAGGGTCCTTTTTCATGGTGACTTCATTTTTAACTTGGATGTATGTTATTTCAGGAATCACATGAACTCCACTGCTGCCAAACTGTGCCATATTTATTACATATTAAAATGTTTGGCAAGGCTCAGTTCTCAGCTGGTAGCTGCTTTGTGGAGCCTATTTTTCCCAACTTATATTCCTGCTTGGATCATAGCATTATTAAAGCTTCCCAATGACTTTCTTAGTCTCCTTTCCAGGCTGCTATTGTTCTCAGCCTTTTATTCACAGTGAGGAGGAGGAGGAGGACATAATTATTTTCCTGCCTATTCCACACTCTTGCTTGCTTCCACACATACTTCAAAGCATTGCTATAAGTTTCAAGCTTTCTACCAGTTTCCTAGTGTGCATGGCCCTTGATCTGCTCAGCTTTCCCAAAGCCTACTTTCAAACAAGATTAAGGACAGTAACGCCAGTGGCCTAACTGGCATTAATATACCAAAGGCTATCAATGAATAGCCACTAACTACAACTATTAGGGCTCCAAAATCACTTGAAAACTTTGGAAATTACTTTGGTGATTCTTGTTCAGGAAAAAGAGTTCTGAGTTCTGCACCTCATGTTCCATGGAAAGTTTAATTATGACCTGCCCTGCCAAAGCTATGTGAATACAAATTGATTAAGCCAAAAAAAATCTGTTTTGTTGTTGTTGTTGTTGTTGTTTTTTTTTTTTAATGCTGTTGTTGTCCTGTTAAAGTCCAGGCATAGTTCAAATTCTACACTGATAAATTTTTAGGCAACAGACTAGATCAAGTACCTGTGACCTGTCAGCAACTTCTATATCACTGACCACCCCATAACATTTGCATGCCTTCAGGTTCTAGCAAGGTGAGGTTGTGTTCCACCAGACTCAGCGGTCCCAGATTTCAGTATCAGCTGATGGTTGCTTTCTGTTCCACCACTTCTTGGTCAGGCAGATAGTCCTGGTCACGAAGGAAATGGTGCTATGGGGCACACAGCCTTCAACCTGCAAGCAATTCCAGCACAGCACTCCTATCTCGTTAAACCTGGGCAGTTCACTGAGTCAGACTCAATGATCACTTAGTCAGACTTGATGATCTCTTACTCAGATAGTCTTACTTGGAAGAGTCTCAGCCAGTCAGCTTTTTGTAGCATCCAAAGGTGGTGTGAAAAACAGCCATCAGAAAAGCTGTTCTGTGCACGTCTTCCCACAACCGTTGTTCATGCATGTCCTTTAGGAGCTAACTCAGAGGAGTGCCATCACCTCTGAAGCTGGAGTAGAGTAGCAGTGCACACCTCACTGCTCTCAGTTAAGTATCAGGCACAGGGGATTAGCTCCCCTGAGTAAACAGGATCTGTATAGAAATAAGGGAAATATGCTTAGTAAAGTCAACAACTACCTGGAAATGGGAACAGCTCTGGCTTCAGAGTTGTATCCTGACATGACCTGCTGCTGTTGATCTGTGGACTGGTGGAGAGATATTTGTTAATGATGTCCTGTTAATTGAAAATTAATTATTTTGTGTCAGTTTGGGAGAGGACGAAAAAAAAATGTTATGCATATCCAGATATGTTTTACTCAGAAGTGTGAGAAGAGGGAATACAAACCAGTGAGATGAGAAGGAGTGAAGTGTAAATTAATAGCTGTAGGGAAGGCCAGATTGCATGAGCCACCAACTAGGCAGCCTAGGAAGGAGTCACTGCCAGAGACCCAAGTAACAGTCTTGGCCAGTGCACTCAGTGTTGTGACCTGAAGGGCAGAAAAGAGCACATTGTGAGCTGAAGATGCTGTACAGCCATGACATTCATCACCACGGCTGCTCGGGCACTGGGGTGGTGACAGCCCCGTTGCCTGGCAGCTTCAGAAAGCTGCTTCACTCTTTTATAGCTGTTGAATGAGTGGACAAGGTTCACTGAACTTCCTCATGTCAACACAAAAGCAGCACAAGTCAGCTGGAGCTTGGAGATTAACCTGCCTATTGCATGGTCCTCCAAGAAGACTAACAGGCTATTTAAAATAATAATAGTATTAAAACCCAACCAACCAAACAAACAGAAAACCCAAACAAAACAACTTCTATTATAATTCTAACTAAAATACTGGTGAGTTTGCAGGCAAGCAATTAGAAAGAAAAGGCTTTACATCTTTTGTTGCCTCTGTTTACATCTGTTGTGTCCTCGAAGGATGAACCTATGCTTTGAACTGTGATTCTCACTATCTCAGAGGCAGATCTGCAGAAAAATATTCCCATGATTTATTTCTCAAAAGGCTATTTCCATTGTTTCCAAGGCCTAGTTTCTGGCTTCTCTTTGTTTGATCTGAATATTGCCAGCTCCTCACTTTCAGATGACTTTCAGACTGCCATCTCCTGCAGCTTCTTTTCTCCAGGCAGGTTTGATCATCATCATCAAGGCATAATTACCCCATCCCTGTGTGGGATTCCACCTGATCCATCTTTAAAGGAACTTATGCAAACAGAGCAAGTATTGCCCATCACCATCAGACTAATTTCCAGCTTCTCTGTAAACACTAGAAGTAGACTTGACACACCATACAAAACCACAGCTCACAATACAAAGCTCTTTACCTTGAAAAAATGAAAAAAAAAAATCTCTTCCATTTACAATGGATCCTATGCAATGTAATGCAGAAATAACAAAAGAGCTAACATTTGCTTTATTGGTAATGTGCCTTTAGCCATAAATTCTGAACTCTTAAGATGCACAATCTGATTTTTCACTCCTGTCCTTTTTGTAGTTATTGGTACTGTTAGTGAGTGGTAGCAGAAAGAAGTGTTCCAAACCAGCTAGGTGAAATGTTGGACCAGAGTATCATTATCACTCATCTAGCACCATCTGTTATGACCAGAACTGTTTTCATGCAAGACCTTAATGTGGTCAGGCAGTTCAGAGAATGAGCAGACAGCAGAACCTGGGTTTGATAAACAGGTTCTGTAATCGATGCACTGGCGCTCGGTGTCCCACATGAACACCTTATCTTCCCTTAAGAGCATGAGTACCAGTTAAATAGAAATGATATGGGTGGGATGGAGACCTGTGTGCCAGTGCCCTAAAGAACGAGTAATTACATAATGGAGTTGCTCCTCCCTGAAAATAACCAATGGATCATTGTAGGGAAAAAACATATCATCCCACCCATAAAGATACTGTAGATAAGCAAACATCTCTTCTGTGTTCAGTTGTGTCAAAGGCTCCATGATGATGTGATGAAATTTAAATTGCCTGACCATAGCCAAATGATCAAAGAAATAAGAGCAGCCTCAGCTGTTCTCAGATTTAAAGTTACAGGACTCATGAAGTGTCTAGATGTCACCACGCTTCTTTCATCATCGTCATCTAAATTGTCTTCCACACCAGCAAAAGAACTTCAAAGAGTATTGAGAAACTTTCAGTAAAGGGTCATAGAAGCTTCAATTCTAGAATACACCACTGTGGTGATGCTATTTTTGGTTGGCTGGTCCGGCTTGCCTCCTGACAAATTTTTGTCAGATGTATTTCAACTGAAGAGAAGATCTTCATGTATTAAAACAGGTGCCAGCAAGGTGCCTCTCTTGTCACCGGCTTTGCTCTGAGGAAACCACACTATGATTGTAGCACAGCTGTAATTACCTTCAATGCTGAATCTGTTCCAGGAAGATTTTTTGGTCATGGTAGCACGCAAATGCTATACTATACAAAAGTCAAGTCACTCCACAGGCAAGATTGCAGCCAGAGAAAGGGGTTAAAGAATGTTCAGCGGCACATGTTTTCCTAGGCAGTTCTAGGCTTGCCACACCAGTGATGTATTGTTGCTGAAAAAGGTTGCTGTTTTGGGGCCTTGCAATTTTTCTTCAGAAAGAGATTTAATGACCTCTCAATTCTGTTGAAAATTAAATGAGATTGAGACACACTTACTATGCACGAGTACACTGTAGCTGGCTTTATTAACATAGGTGCTCTTTTCGTCTTAGTGAAATTTTCTAACCCAAAGTTAAACAAGTCATTAGATTTCAGCATATGAACTCTTAGACTTTTCCAGTAGGAATTCTTATTAACTTTTCCAGTGGAAACATGCATCTTAGTTTAGTAACTTTAAGCCTACTGGCTAGCCTTGCCTAGCTTTTGCTTCTGTAAGTCTTTTAAAAGTATCACTGTGCCTTTCCTTGGGGGGCTGCAGACCACAGATTGGAAGTCACTGTGCTGAGGTAATGTGAAAGCAAATGAGATAGAGGTCACAGCAGGCAGGCAGGCCCTTTTTTGAAAGGAGACAGGGCAAGTCCCTGGCAAGCTGGAGATGGAGACAGTATTCTTATTACGAGTCACAAGCTCTTACGACTCCAGTCTCAGCCCACAATTTGCAATACTGTCACAGTCTGCTGCCTCTGCCACTGGTAGCCTACCTCTCCATTAGCAGGGATGAAATTTGTATTTGTCAATGTTAAAAGCTTGTTTCCTTCCTTTTTTTCCCTACTAAAAAAGGCTAAAACCAAAAGAGACCACTTCATTGATGCCTGCAAAGCCTGAGACAATGGCTCCAAGGTGTGCAAACTGTTTCTTATACATGATGGTAAATCCTAGGAAGAGTAACCCACAGGTACTCTTCCTGTGATGAAGGAATCACAGCTTGTCCTAGATAAGATCCTTGACACAAACCTAATCTAGAGAAGGCTTATTATACAGAAAAAGCAGAGCAAGTATTCCATAGGCTCCAGATCTTCAAACTGTATAATCATTTCAGAGTCAATAAAGGCAGATATTAAAAGGCACATCTTATCTTTGGATTTTTACTCACATGGGAGACCAAACCAATACTGTTTACTACAAATATCTATTGGTGCCCTTTCAGGTTGTCATTGAAGTAATTCTGAATGGCCTTTATAAAGACAACTTTCTTTATATGGAATCAAACCAATACAAGGAAAGTTGCTTTTCTTCTTTGCTTTTTTCTGAACTTGCAGTGTTTTGAGGTTACTGACATATACCTTTGCTTTGAGGTTGTTTTTCACTTGACTCTAATTGCTGTGCTGGAATAATTTTGCTTTGTATTGCACCACCACACCAAGATTTTCAAGAACAAACATTTGGAACAAGGTGCCTGTGTTAGTATATGGGTTTCTGAGAAGCACAGGAAACCCGTTTGCTCTCAAATTCAATGGCTATGTACTTAGACTTCTTAGGAAGCCAAGCTACTAACCTATGGCACTCTCCTGAATGCATTAGCATTTGTTTTCTTAGTGACTTTTAAAGAATTCTGAAAGATTTTAAGAGTTTGAAGACTAGTTTAAGGACGGTTTACACTCTAACTTAAAAAATAAGAGAGTTTAAAAGACATTTTAAAGAATAACATGCAAAGACTTCAAGAACTCTTTAGCTTGCTTGGAGCAGGGAATTGGACTAGATGATTTTCAAGGGTCCTTTCCAGCCTAAATCTTTCTATGATTCTGAATCTCATGAGAAAGTTTTCTCTCGCATCAAAAAACCACAAATTGACTCACTGCTAAAATAAGGAAGTCTGACTAACTCTGTTCTCCACTTCTAGAAGAATGTTACCTATTCTGTGGCTGACTGGAGTAAGGCAACAGAGTCTGGAATGAAGTGGGTAAAAAGTTATATTATCAAAGGAGGTTGATTCAATGTCATTGGCAGACAAACTGCAGAGGCAAGTAATTAATATTGATTGAGCCAGAGTTTACCACACATGTTTATTAAGAACATTACATTAAAAGTCAGAGGCACACATTTTGATTTTACAGCAGATTCTTTGAGGATGGGAGACAGTTGCCTGGCAACTTCTGGTCTCATCACCCTTTCATTAAATGTTGTATGTAACAGTTTTCCTCTACTACTTTGAATTTAAAAGCTTGACTGAATAATGAAAAGAAGTCAGAAGCATATTTAACAATAGTTCTGTATTGTTAGCATAAATAATATCCTCATTTTACTTCCTTTACCCATCAGCAGTAGAGTCTAGAAAAAACATGTCTGACTCCCTTGTTATTTCTTTGCACCACACTGCATATGAAACTGTGCAATTGTCAGTGCCAAGCATCGCTGCCCTGAAGAACTGAGTCTGGGAGAAGCTGGGCTGAGATGAGCTAAGAAATACAGGAGTTAGCAATTGGATTTTTTTTCCAGCAGTATAGTTTAAAGGAATTTTTGTTGTTGTTGTTGCTACAGTTGCCACCACTGAAAATAAAACTTTGGTCCTCTATCATGTAAGTTTTGAAAATGTATTTTCTTGACAGGCACCACAACAGCTCATGTCTTTCGGTGAGACATGCAAAAACCACTTTCTGGTGTCACTTGTCTGTGGTACTGCCTTAGGATAAACTGCTAATGGAAAGTAGTCTAACTCTCAGCCTCCAAATGCAATTATGCTTTCCCCAGGCAGACGCGCATTGAAAAATGCTTCTAAAAGCCAGTCCTAACTTTGGCAGTGTATGAAAGCCAGTTTGCTCTTATTCTCCTTCCTAACTTCTTTTCTTCTACTTCAGTCTATTTCAGGATGCATTGTAAATTCAATTTGTAACATTTTCTGGAAGGTTTTCAGTTAAAGACTGCAAGAGGTCATTAAGTGATTGTCCCTTCTGCTTGATCAATTGTGATTGATCCATCAGTCTCTTTCTTTGTTTTGCTATCACAAATCTTTTCACCTCCAGTGAGTGAAATAAGTGTAAATCCTGTGTGCTGCAGGTCTATGCCAGCTGGATCAGATTAAGAGGGTGGGGTAACACTGGGGATTAATTATGTGGAGAAAAAAGGGAACAAGAAGGGACACATAGATACCATCCCCAGAACTTCTTGGGAGGAGACTGCTAGTATGCACTTAGGTAAAAGGCTGAAATTATGCAGAGAGGAGCTTGTGCTATCAGCAGGACTTGCTAGTTTGGAAAAGGCTCTCCAATACTTTTCAGACTGGGACTGGGTAGGAGGTATACTCTAAGTCATGGCGTAAAAGCAGAGCCTCTTTGGCACTCTGTGGGTCCATCTCTGTATTCCACTAACAGAGTGACCTGGTCTGTGGGGAGAAAAGCTGTTGTGCTGTGAGCACAGGAGGTGGTGGTGCTGAAGAAATATGTGAATCTCATGCTCAGCCCATGAGATTTGACAAGTCTGCAGTAACACAGAGACTGAGGCCTTGTTTAAATTGCATCTTAACCTGGGGTGTGATTTAAAACCAAGATGCTTAAACTTGTGCCAGTACTTATGTGGGCACTTGTTTCAATTTAATTTGATTAAACATTTAAAGCATAATGAGAAAGGCAGTTTTAGCATTGGAGGAAAAAGGATGTAAGTTATTTTCCCTGTGGACAAGACCTTGCTTTCCAAATTTTCAGTTCTCATATATGAATTACTCAAAAGAGAATGTTCTTTGCATTTTGTATCTGACCTGTGGTAAGGAAAGAAAAACTAGAGCCACCTAAAATTTGACAAAACCATATGTTAAAATCAGTATCAAACTTTATTAGATTCATGCAAATAGTATTAGTAAGGCCATATAACCAGCTGGGCCCGTGTCCTCCTCTCAGCCATTATTTGCCTGGGGAAGATGCAGAACCTTAATGCAATATGAAGTCAGGAAAATCAACTGAGTTTTAATAGTTAAATTAGGTTTTGCAAAATATCCCACTTGAAGAAGCGTGAACTCCAAGGTAACGAGTGCTTGCTCTAGAAGAGTCTGTCTGCAATTTACCTTTCCATTATGCCAGACCTTCTTTTCTCTTACTCCCAAATGCTGTGCATTATTTCCAGGGACAGATAATAGTCCTGGTGTGGTAGGTCCTACTGGACACCCTGGATGTAAACTGTGGCAGAGAGAAGTGGCCAACACACGGAAGTAGTGGGTCTTTTTCTCAATCTCTAAGATACGCAGTGCATGAAAGAATAAACTGGAAACAAGATAGGATGAAAGGGATGTAAAAAGTTCTATGTAAGTCAACCCTAATTGCAGGATCCTCTTTCCTCCCTATGTACAGGGTTTAGGCAGCCAAGGGGCTCTAGACCAGATGCAGCTCTTGCTGAGTGTAAGAGACTTTTTAGCTGGTGAGGCTTTGAGCGCCGAACTCTGTGTAGGAACTGATTTTTAGGCAAGATTTTTGTCATATTTGAAGTGAAACTTATTTCCCTCAGCTATCTAACAATATGTGTTTTCTTCTCCCCTGGGAGCAGTGGAGTGAAGTGCAGCAGATGATAAATGGTACCCCAATCTACATGTACCAGGACTGCAGTGTGCTTGCCGAGGGTGACACCGATCACTGGCTTCGCACCAACTGGATTTACCGGGGTGAGGCAGCCTCCCGCGTTTATGTGGAGCTAAAGTTTACTGTGAGGGACTGCAAGAGCTTCAAAGGTGAAGTGGTGACCTGCAAAGAGACCTTCAATCTCTATTACATGGAGTCTGAACAAGATGTTGGGATCCAGTTTCGCCGCCCACTGTTCACCAAGGTCTGTATTGCTGGGGGTGAAAACTGAGTCATATCTTTCAGCTTAAACTTGTCATATCTTTCAGCTTAAGCTAGGTGTGTCTTGCTGGCTGGGACAGGCCAGGAGAACCAGCATGTGGGGAAGGGCATGGATAGTAAGTGTTGTCCTTAGAGTAAACTTTACCCCTGGTGCCCTCTGTGATGCTCAGAGCAGTCTTTGCCACAGGAGGCATAGGAGGTTTCAAATGAGATCAGACCTGTGTTCTGCATAACCTCTTATTTAACCAGACACCATGTAGGTAAGGATTCTAAAGGGTTGTGACAGGACTGGATGGTTACACCAATATTTAGAAATAGTAAAGCAGAGACCAAAGGTATTTTTCTTGCTTTAGGGAATAAAACAAGATTAGACCAAGCAGAGAACAGAACCCAGTTCAGGTCTCAGTGGTCCTGATTATTTACTCTGATTGCCATGAGGTATAGGGTCTTGTTTCATCACTGGAGGTGATGGCTTGCTACAGTGAAGTTCTCCCAGGTGTGAAGCTATTTAGCACTGCTGTATTTTACCTGCTGTTTTCCTCAATGTTGTGCTCTCTTGCCATGGAAACATTAGAATTGCAGAATAGAGAACCTCTGTTTTTTGGGTTTTTTTTCAGAGGAAATTCTCTAAGCCAATTCTGTTCTAATAGAAGCCAAAGACCTGAATTATTTGACTGCCCTTTCCTTTGCAGTTTAAATGGGATGTGATGGAAACAAAGAGTAGTAAAGGCTACCACAGGCAGAGCAGAACTCTGGTAACTGATTCCCCTCCCTCCCCAGTGCTCCTCTGCCTCCCCTGCAGCCTACAACATGAATTTGTGCGATACCTCCACAACTCCTAAACATGCCTTATGATCCCTGCCAAATGCAGCTGCTCTACAGAGCCTTTCATCTCCAATCCAACTACAAGGAGTGGGTGGTGTACAATGGGAAGGGGCCTGCGGAGGAGAGGATCAGTTATCAGGCTCTCCCACCAAGAAGAAAGGCACCCCACCTGCAGTCCAGCTCTTCCATGTCACAGGGTGTCACAGAGGCCTTTCCCACTTGCTCAAGCATGGAAAATACTCTCACTCACACATTCACTCTTACCCTTTGTTTGCAGAGGCAGTGGGAATGCAAAAGCATGGGAGCATTTTTCACCCAAGTACTTACAGTGCTGAAATATGTTGAGTGCTGCTCAAGGAGCACCTTACAGCAGGTTATCTGAACAGCAGCAACTACAGCCTAAAAATACGTGGCTGTAATTCCCTGGTTGGTTTCAAAGCACAGCTCTTGAGTGGTGTTGTGGATTTACTGCATGCAATTTGCAAACAAAGAATATTATGACAGAAAAGGGGCAGTTCCTGAAGACCTCTGAAGTCAGAGACTCTGAACACAGGGTACTGTAGAAGACCAGTGAATGACTACAAAGCAGTTGAAGGAGATGATGGATGGAAAGTAGAGAGGCAGGAAAATATGCCCACCCCATTTTTAACACATCTTTCAAGTGCAAAGAAAGCATGCAGTGCAGTGGAATTAAAGTAGTTGACTACACAGCCTCTAAAAGGCCTTAGTATAAAAAAGGCCTGAGAGGAACAGGTATCTCAGCTGCTGTGGCCTGTTCAGATGGTAAAGCTGTTGTCTTTCTCTTTTTCACGTAGCTCAACACTGTGGCAGCAGATCGGAGTTTCACAAGCAGAGACATCGAGTCGGGGGCCATGCAGCTGAACACAGAAGTGTGCCCCATTGGGAAGCTCTCTCGCCGGGGCTTCTACCTGGCTTTCCAGAACTCTGGGGCTTGTGTAGCCATGGTGTCTGTCCGAGTGTATTACAAGATTTGCCCGGAGGCGGTGCGGGGCCTGGCCCGCTTCCCAGAGACGCTGGCAGGGTCAGAGGGGCTGACAGAAGTGCCTGGGGTCTGCGTGGAGGACGCGGCTGAAGAAGTGGGCTCTCCCCCCAGGATGCACTGCAGCACTGACGGGGAGTGGCTGGTACCGGTGGGCCGATGCCTTTGTGCTGTGGGGTTTGAGGAAGTCGATGGGAGCTGCGTAGGTGAGTATGCAGACACTAGCTGTAGGCCATGGGAGAGGTTCCAGAGAGCTAGAGATCAGAGTATCTGTAAGCAGAAAGTGGAACCAGGAGATTTAGTGTGGTCCACCTCTCTCTTGCCTACCCTCTGTATCTTATATCTTTCCTTCTCCTTTCCTTCTCCTTGGCTTCTCTTTTTCAGTTGGGATTTTTCTCCTTATGTGTCAGGTGTAAGACCTGCACACACCTCTCCACTCCCTCTTGGGCTTCATCCAGGACCTTTCAGCTCTGGAGCTAGTTTCTGCGAGCTGTAACTGTGATTGACACTGACTCACTCAACAACTGGTTCTCAACCCTTGAACAGCAGCCTTGTTCTCCCAGGGCAGACGGGTCAGACACACAGAGCAGGGTATTTGTCCCGTGACTAGAAAGCTGAGAGGCAGAGGGGACAGGTTTCTCCTCTGTCCCTCATTCTTCTTGGACTGGGATGGCTCTTCTGCCATGGGAAACCATGTAAAGCATATTGCATAGTAGCGTGGTGCCTGCTCTTTTGAAGAAGAGCAATTAGCAAGCAAAAGAGTCACCAGGGTGCTGGAGTCACAGCAAGCAAGGGTTGTTGGAGTAAGAAGTGCAGGGCTCTCCCTTGGCTGCAGAGGGGACAAGATTCAGCTTCTTAAGGCAACTTAGTTTGACACGCATGTTGTTTTGGGGGATATGTATTACTGCAGGGAGACAGGTTAAAGACAGCAGATCTCTGCTCTCGTTGCCAAAGCTGCGTGGCACAAGGCTAAGGCCATAGGGATCCACGCAGTGCTCTCAGATTCCGCAGGTGCCCCGTGTCTCTGCTTTGCTCTGCTACAGAGAGCTGGTGTCTATGAACCCCTACTGCTTGCTGCTCGTTTTGCTTGGGGAGCTGGAGAAGGTTGAAGCACAAGATCCTTGGCCTCCTCCAGCAATCCCCTCTCCTCGCACAGCCCAGCCAGTTTTTCCACTTAGGTGCTACAGAGCTCTCCCCGCCCTCCTGAGAGCACTCCTCTGGGAAGGGGCAGGGAAGCTGTCATGTCTGGACAAGCCTCGACTGCTATCGCAGCACAGGTTCATTCTACATCTGTGCTTTCATCCCACTCCGCCCAAGTACAGCTGCAGCCAGAAGTATGTT
Organism: Melozone crissalis; assembly: GCF_028551555.1. Lineage (NCBI taxonomy): Eukaryota > Metazoa > Chordata > Aves > Passeriformes > Passerellidae > Melozone > Melozone crissalis. Next base: position 12,611,087 of record NW_026535786.1, on the reverse strand, counting down.
TTGCAGGATTAGTAGGGACCGGGGAGGTCTCCCAGGAGAGGAAGGGAAGAGGGGAGAACCTAGCAGGAGTAGGGAGAGGTACTTCACAACCAGAATAGTGTCTTATTGGAGCATCAGGGGAGAAGGTGAATGCAGGAGGGGATATCTTAGGATCTGCTCCCTCAGCAGAAAAGACCAGACTGTGCAATGAACTGGGAGTAATCCAGCTCAGGATAAAGACTGAAATCACAGATTTTACTTTGTCCTCAGAACAGAGGAGGACTTCTTCAGACAAGTAAAGTGTGACAGGATGGAAGACCTGGCAATGTCATTTTGATTCTGAGTTTTGCCTGAAGTAGGGAGCAAAAAAAAAAGGGAAAGCTGCACCTTTGCCTTTTAACAGGGAAAAGAACCTGACCTCTGTTACAGGACAGGAGACAACAGACAGCCAGAGGATCAGGTCCTTACCTAGTTCCCTCAATCTCTCAGTGAATTCCCTGCTGTATAGTGCTCTGCTGGGTGCAGAATGGCTCAGCCACCTCAGTGTCCCAGAAAAGCTGTGCCTGCCCCAGAGCATTCAGACTTTGCTGCCCATAAACGCAGAGCTCATGATTAACTTCCTCAACTGTGTAATTTGCTGTGCCCCGGCCTGTGCTCTGGCTCCTTGCTGGGCTCTGCAGGGCGGCAGGTGAGCCGAAATCCCCGCCAGCCCCGCTCTAGTGTCCGCAGCCTTCCCGGCCTGGCTGGCAGCTCACGGGGGGCACCTGCAGGAATAAGGAATGAAGGAAAAAGGAATGAAGGAAGCGCCCCAGCCATCCTCTCTGCCCTCTGGTGCTTGGTGAGCAGGCCCTTTCCCAGACTCGTTTTTCCCATCGTGCCGCCCGGAGCGGGTGCCCAAGGCCCGGGCAAACCGGAGGCCAGCGGGGCTGGGCGGGGGCCGAGGCTGCTGGCTGTGCGCCCGCCTCCCGCGCCCCCGGGCCGGCCGCGGGCAGCCGCCCCTCCACCTCCGCACCCCCGGGGCCAGCGGGAGGAGCCGGGAACACCGGCAGGGCCCTCCGCACCGCCGGCCCCAGCGCCAGGCCGGGCCGGGGCCGCTCCGCGCCGTCCCGGGGCGGGGCCGGGTCGGGCTCCGCGGGCCGCTCCCGCCCCCTGCCGGCCGCCGCCGCCAGCTCGTGTCGCCGCTGCTGCCCTCGCCTCCTGAGGGTGTCCCTTCGAGCCGAGCACCCCGTGCCGCTGCCGCCCTGCGGCCTCTCTGCCGGGCTGTGGGCTCCCTGCAAGGCATCTCCTGCCTGGAGGGGCTCGGCACAGCAGGTGTGGCCGGTGGGCTGGAGTGTCGCTCAGAGCTGGAGGAATAGAGGCGCTCCTGGGGTCAGAGTTACTTGTTCTGGAGCACAAGCCTTATGAGGAGCGGCTGGAGGAGATGGGGGCGTTGAGCATGGAGGCTCAGGGGACACCTTATCCCTCTCTACAAACACCTGAAAGGAGGGTGTAGCCAGGCGGGGATCAGTCTCCTCCCAGGCAAGTAGTGACAGGACAAGAGGACATAGTCTTTAGCTGGTTTAGGTTGGACATCAGGAGGAATTTCTTCACAGGAGGGGTGATTAGACATTGGAATGGGCTGCCCATGGAGGTGGTGGAGTCACCATCCCTGTAGTTATGAAAAGACTGAGCGTGGCACTTGGTGCTATGGTCTAGTTGACATGGTAGTGTTCAGTCACAACTTGGGCTCGATGATCTCAGGAATCTTTTCTAGCCTAATTGATTCCGTGATTCTTGCAAAGGTTCCCAACCCCAAATTTCTATCATTTACTTGCAGACGGTCTCAGCCTGATAAGAGTGTATGTATGTTGTGTCATATCTGTGGCAGGTAGTATTATACAGGCAACATCAGAACCTCTGTGTTATACAAGAATGTGGCCATGTGCTTCCTTTGTTTTTCATGTCAAAGCTCTCCTGGCCCAAACTGATCCAATGTCAGGAGCTCTCAAATCTTATGCTGGAGCAAAGTGGCAGGAGGCCTCAAAACTTTCATCTTCAGTCCTGCGTGTAGAAGTACTCTCAGTTGTGAGCAGCCTGAAGATCAAAGTAACTTTTACTGCCTGTTTCTCAAAGGGATGATTTGATGTGGAGCATAAATGGAATCTCTTTGGGCTGTGACAATCAATACTTGAGCCTTGTAATTATTTTCAATGGCCTTTGCTATCATTAAACGCATAGTTGCATGATTGTATCTCAGAATGATAGATTTTCCTGAGTGGTTCTGTCATTTCATGGAATCAGAAGGTGCTGGTTTCTCCTACTTGTGATTATTTCTTTTTTTCTGGGCTCCTCAAGCATCCCTTCTGCAGACTAATGATGAGTAGTCTTGTTTGGCCTGTGTTAGTGGAAAGTTTTCAAGGTCCCTCAGATATTCCTCTTTGTCACATAGTAGGAATGGCTGGGTTGTTTATTTTTTTGTCTTCTGGATAAAGAATCCTTTCCTATACTATGCTCCACCACAGCAAGCCATTTGTATGAAGCTGCTGAACAGATGGTTTTCTCCATTGGGATCTCCTGAGGATTACACAGGATATTGTTGCTTTTATAGTGCAATATAAAAAGGGTCATTCCCTCAATGCGCACGTTAAATGCAAAGTGGTAGCTCTGGCAGAAAATTAGTGTATGCAATTCTCTACCATCTGATTAGAAATAGGTTGGTTGTTTCTTTAGCTGCTAGAACTTTTGATTAATTTAGCACAGGCTGGCAAACCATTAAATTCACAGGTTGCCTTGAGCTCTGTCACTGATTTTGTCCTCCCTGCTACACAACTGTAGGAATGAAGCATTTACCTTGAGACAGCTGGTAAGCTGACCAGTGCTTCTGTGCATTGAACTAATAGTAACACAGCAAAAACAGGTGGTCAGATGTTATACTGAGAGAGTGTGGCTGCTCCTTTTTGTAGGACTGGAAGTAGAAAACAGTGACACCTATTCTCTTGCAGTCTGTGTTGGCTCCATAGCCAGTTCCACTCAATGCTGTGAGGTGAACTGATGGCTTCCTAGATATTCCCCAGGGCCCTACCAGGTGATGCTCTGGTAGAATACTTGAAATCAGCAAAGATGCTTCTGCCAAAAAGCCTACTGGCTCTCTCTATGGAGTCAGCAAGCAGAAGACTGTGAGAAGTGCAAGGATTTGTAGCTACTCTTTATGGTTCTTATTTGTGGTGTGGAAAGCTTGAAGGACAAGGTGAGGACCAGTCTGGGTTTACATTGGAGGAAGATTCTAAGGTTGACTGGATTCTGTATTCATGCAGCCTCTTTGAGGATTAGATCCTCCTTCTTCAGTCTGCAAGTCCTGTCATAATACTGATGCTACCTTGAATTGCATCTTTTCTCTGTCTGCTCTGAGACGATTGATCTAGGTGACTGCCAGGTGTCCAGGTGTTCCTTCCAACCTAAATATTTCTTTGAACTAAAAAAATGGAGGCATATAAAGGAGTGTTCAAGAAGCTTTTTTGTTGATCTGGGTTTATTGGTTATGTTATGCTGACTTATGTTTGTCCTTCCACAGCCTGCCAGCGAGGGTTCTACCGCCACTCCCTGGATGCTAAACGCTGCCTGAAGTGTCCCCCCAACAGCTTGTCCAACGAGTCAGGGGCTACATCTTGCCCCTGCAATGCAGGCTTCTACCGAGCACCTTCAGAGGGCCAGAACATTGCTTGTACCCGTGAGTTGCACACAGAAAGGAAGAACAATATCCAAACAGTGTGAGGGGTAAACTTACTGAGAGCATCACCACAGAGAGGAACTTGGGGGTACTGCTGGGTGAAAAATTGGGCATGAGCTGGTAGCATGAACTTGCAGCCCAGAAAGCCAAGAGAGACTGGGACCTATTGGATCATGTCCAGAGAAGGGCCCTAAAAATTATTGTAGGGATGGAACACCTCTCTAATGAGGAAAAGTTGAGAGAGTTTGGGTTATTCAGCCTGAGAAGAGAAAGCTTTGGGGAGATACTCTTGTGGCCTTTCAATACTTAGTGGGGCCTGCAAGAAAGATGAAGAATGGGTTTTTGTACTAAGGCCTGTAGACAGCACTGAGGACAATGGTTTTAAACTGAAAGAGGGTGGATTTAGATGAGACACATGAAAGAAATTTTTTATGAAGAGGGTGATGAGACCCTGGAACAGGTTGTGGGTGCCCTATCCCTGGAAGTGTTCAAGGCCAAGTTGGATGGGGCTTGGAAGAGCCTGCTCTAGTGAAAGGTGTCCCTGCCCAAGGTGGGAGGGTTGGAACTAGAAGGTCTTTAAGGCCTCATCCAACCCAAACCATTCTGTGGCTCCATGAACAATAATACGGGGGAGAAAACAAAAGGTTGGAAAATGAGGATGAGAGATCAGAGAGGGAGAGGCTGGGCCAGAGAGAGGGCTCCATTTGAAATGCATCTGCAGATGGGAAGCTGTCACAGAACTTTGGGCACCAGCAGCTGGATCTAACACTTCCTTCTGTGCTCCCTGTAGGCCCACCCTCGGCTCCCCGCAATGTCAGCTTCTCCCTGCTTGGCACCCAGCTGAGCCTGTGGTGGCAGCCGCCCAGTGACCATGGCGGGAGGAAGGACCTGACTTACACAGTCTTCTGCCAGCGCTGCCATTTCCTGTCCTGTGAGCCCTGTGAGGCTGCCGTGGTGTTCTCCCCCAGTGCCTCTGGTCTCACGAAACCGGCAGTGGACGTGGATGGCCTGGAAGCTTACACCAATTACACATTCACTGTGGAAGCCCATAATGGTGTCTCAGGAATGGGACCTGCTCCACAGAGAACTGCTCCAGCTGTCTGGGTCTCAGTTGGACATGCAGGTTAGCAGAAGCAGAGAGAATTTCTTCCTGCTCATCATGAAAAGGAAGAGGAATCTCTGTGAATATTTAAGCTTTCTCCATCTTTTCCTTCTGCCTGACATATGTGTTGGTATGGTATGATAAGGATTCTAAAGTCCCTCTGCCTCTGACATGTAAAGTCCTTTAGTCATATTCCTCGCAAATCAATGTAGCAGTAATGGTTATCCATTAAGAGCTATGAATCCACCAGAACTTAACAGAGATGAGGAGGATGAAGCCCTCCCTATCACACAGCCTAAGTATTATTACCTGTGTGACAGGAAGAATGAGGGCTGTGTCATGAAATATTTCCCGTGACTCAGATATTGCAAAACACCAAACACAACAGAAACCCTGGTGTAACTGGAAAATAAAAGGTTTTGAAAGCATGGAGGGGTGAGGATGTTAAATCTTGACACATTTCTGTAGGTTAGCTTCAATCTGGCTAGTTTGGCTGTCCTGTAAATACTTTCCAGAGCACCATGAAATGTGATTATAGAAAGGTGACATCACAGCGCTCAACAGCCCTTGGTGCATTCCCTGGATTCTAATTTAGTAACAAAATATGACTTTTCTTCCTGATGCTATGCGGGGGCAGCACAACTCTGAGCTAGAAAAGCAGAGCCTCATCACTTCCTGATGATGATGAAGGACAAGGAGACAACCAGGCTTAACTCCTTCCTTGCAGGCTTGAGAATTATCTTTTTATTCATGAACAGCATGCATTTGCAGTCAGCTGAGAGATTTTGAGCATTGAGTTTCACTGTACCCTTATGCAATGCAGCTGCATTCATAAATCATTACATAGGAGAGCTGTGCTACTGCTGCTGTAGGAGCATAAAATCCTTACATTTTTTATTTCAAATTGGACACTTTCAGTGCAGTCCTGGAATAAATGTAATTTCTTGGAAAGTGGATTTTATTTTGAGGGCCAAACACAGTTATGCTTCCACTGTTTGGGCAGAAGCACACTATTCACAGAACACAATTAATTACAACCAGAGACCTCCTTTCCCTTCCACCACACAAGAGAAAAATGACAGTGGCAATGAGACTCAGTTCCAGTTGAATGGTATGACCAGAGCTTCTGGTAGAGAGAGGACATAGTTTGCATTTTGTTTGTATTTCCCCCTCATGTTCTCTATTCTCTCCCACTGCAGCTCCAGTGACAGTATCCCAGTTTATTCTGACACAGAGAGATGACAGCAGTCTTTCTGTTTCTTGGCTTGCCCCACGGCAACGCAGCCGGACCTCAGTGGAGTATGAGGTCATGTTCTTTGAGAAGGTAAGGCCTGCCTGATTTGCTCATCCCCCTTTCACCCAAAGGGCTGGAAGTGTCCTCTTGTTCAGCATGCATTTGTTACTTGATCCTGTTTGGTTCCTGCAGGGGGAGGAGGCACGTTACACAGTGAAGCACCTTCTTGAGCCGAATGTCACTCTGCGAGACCTGCAGCCAGACACAGCCTACCTGCTCCGTGTGAGATCCATCACACCCCTGGGGCCTGGGCCCTACTCCCCAGAGCAGGAATTTCGCACCCTTCCACCAGGTAAAGGGCAAGCACTGATATCTCATCTGGGAGAAACTCACTTCCCCATCAGATGGTGTATTCTCATGGTACATGGATCTCTTTTTGTGTTCTGCAGGCTGTAAGGCAAGACACCACTCTCCTGAGTTCCTTGTCACCAGAGCTAAGCCTGTTGCTTTGTAAAGACAAAAGACATTTTTCTTGCTTCCTTGTCATCTTACAAAATTTGCTTGCACTTTCCCCTTTAGACCTGATCAGTCTCAGTTTATTGTGTTGTACTGGCACAATATTTAACCAGACCTTCATTTAGTTCTTGAATGACGTTTTAATTTTGGCTAATGTTTCTAAGTGTGAGTGTTGGTCAAATAATTACCATATGCCTCCTTTTGTGTGCCAGTTACTAGTGAGAATGAGAACTCAGAGGACCTCAGCACTATTTTTTCCAGCTTTCAGTTCCACTGTATGTAGTCCAGCTCCTGAATATAGCTCTGCTCAAAGAGATGGCATGTGCCACTGAAAAAATTTCTTCACCAAAGTACAATGTGTAGAAGGCCAAGCTGTCAGGGCCACAAGAAGACCTCTCTCCTGTGTCAAAGAACATCTTATATAGGCCTGTCACCCAATTACCTCTTTCCCTGGGTCACCCAGAAGCTTCCCCTTAATCTAAAGTTTTCTGTAATGGAATTTGCTCTCTCTTCATTCCACAGACTCCTACTGACCCTATGGATAGCTTTAGAAATATGTGTAGTGAAGCACTGCCTTTGAAAGACTAATTTTATTATAATAAAATAAGGACACAAGGAAGAAAGCTAAGACATACCTTAATGTAACTAAATAGTTAAATTAACAGTGTAAAAGCTGATAAGGAGTTGGGATATCATTACTGGAATGTAAAGGTTGGACCCTTTTTGGCACCAGGGGCTTTTGGTAAAATCTTCATGAAGTCACAGTGACAAATGATGATAACAAAAATGATGTTTAACCAATTAAATAATATACTACACAGGCCCTGTGAAAAAGCTGGAAATTATCATGCAAAATTGTTTTGATTAAGACAGAATAAGTTAGAAAATACTTTCATCAATATTATGCTTTATTTCAAATGAAAATTGATCACCTTATCATGTCAAGACAAAGGTATTTTGAATATGAAAAGGATTAAAAAGAAGTGCCAGCAAGGTTTCATTTGATGAGAGTTCTTGTTTAATGATACTGGGAGCATTTTTTAGCTATTATAGTCTAGGAATATTAGTGTAGCAGGATTTGCAAGAAGTGGCAATTTTGTATTTAAATCTGAATTTGATAATTTAGATGCCTTAAATTCCTGCAGAAGTCCTGTGCATCTAAATGCTTCTCCATTTTATTAATAAGGCTACTATTTCACCTTCCAAATCTTAGCTTCTTGATTTTAACAAAACAAGGACATTAGCTCTGTCTCTTGATTTCTGCTTAAGTATGCTGATGATTTTTAATAATTTTAGTGGGATGAGTCAGAGGAAGAATAACTAGTGTTAATTAGGCTTTATGGATGCTGGCCATTTGACTAGATGTTAGGAAACACTTCCCCACACAAGTCTGTGTATCATTTGTTCCTTGCTATAAAATTTTCTAATTTATTTAAAAATTATTTGAGAATTTTCTTTCTTCTGGATGTTTTCCTAAATCTCTTTTGGGAAAATATTAAAAATATGTAGATTCTCATTGCTTCTCCATCAATGCATTTTAAGTTTTTAATTTTGTTGAGGTTTTTTTTAATTATGAGAAATAAGTATTAAAAAGACCAGCAGAGGTAATATAGCATTTTCTCTGGTGATTTCAAATGTACTTTGTGGAAATGCCTAGCTTTAGCTTGAGAACCTAAATGGAAGGTGACAGCCTGTGTTATGTGAACACTCTCCCAAAGCTATCCAATCACAGAATGAAACCACCTGATGCTCAGTTTTGAGAACATAGGAATATGATAGACTGCAAGTTTGTAAGTCAGTACTTGTTTCAGGAGTCCTAAGCAGTGAGGGGCTTTTGTTAGGGTAGTTAGGCAAGGAACCAGCCCCAGATATTGATGGGAGGGGAGCGTATAATTAATTTCATAAACAAGAGGAGAGTCACTTTAGACTGTTGGGGAAAATCATGTCTTTGCTTTGCCATAGTTTAAATCAGCTACTGAGCTGGAAGAAGGGCCTGATCTGAAAGGATTGTTGGAGAGGAGTGGGGATGGGGAAGGAACATCTGTTCTTCACTTTTGAAAGTGTCAAGGAATTTAAGTAAGAAATCAGATATATGAATAAATCACTCAACTGGAAGACCAAGATTGTAGATAAGAGTGAACCAGATAACCACCAGAAGGTGCTCCATGCACATGAATAACAGTGTGATAGGACTCCTGTCTGGTGGCTCTGCTGCCTGGAAGACAAGGGGCTGTAACTTGCCTAATGCCATTAGCTGGTAGAAGCTGGGTGGTATGTTCCAGACTAATACATAGTGGTCTTTTAAGTGATATGGCCTCTCTCTTTCTTTTCTGCAGACACTGGAGCTCTGTCTGGTGGAGTCATAGTCTCTATTATCTTTGGAGTTCTCCTATTTATTGGTCTAATTGCGGGATTTCTCATGTTTCGGCGAAAGTAAGTATTGAATTTTGGTATTGAAAAAGGTACAGATGTAGGAATAGATGAGCTATGGGAGCTTGAGAAAGGGAGGCCTGGATTTCTCACAGGATATTGTATAGGTAGAGGTTGGTTAGAGAAGAAAAACACCAGCATGCTGCAGCAAGATGGAAAGGGTCTCAGTAAATAATTTAGATTAGCAGGATTGGAGGGATTGATATTGTAAGATAATGTTTGCTGTTGGGAACAGAGGAGTATGTTGTGATTTCTCAGTTTTGTTATAATCCAGCAGTATCATATTGTTATCATGACAGAGGAATAAAAACATTGTTATGGTACAATCATTTCTATAGCTGCTGACCAGTTGAGTGATAATCCATGTATCCAGTAATTTCAAACCATTTTCCATATATCATTACTGTTGGGGTCCTTTACCCATATACAGAATTCTACTTTCCTCCTCAATGTCCATAAGGCTGCTGTTGCTTGGTTTTAAGAAGATCAGATATACTACTGAAAGTGTACAGAAAACATGATATAATCAGAAATTTATCTGTAACTCAGCATAAAACTCCCTTCATGAAAACAAAGCTCTATTTCTTAATGAAGCATCACGTTTTATTGGCAGCTGTACTGTTCCAAGTAGGTGCAGTGTCTGGTCCCACTTTGCTCTGTGCTACCCTGAACTCTGTTCCTAATCAGCTAGGGCAGACACCTTGGAAGTCTTGCTTTTCCCTTTGCTATCTGCTGACCATTTTATTTTCACGACTGTTTTTGATGTTCCAGGAGGGCTCGTCGGAGACACGCACGGCCGGAATACAGTACTTCGGGCTTTGAGAGAGGTGAGGTTCAAAGGGGTAATAAAACCGGGGGAATGTGTTGGAAGGAATGAAAAGAAACATTAGTTTGAAACCAGACACTGGCATGGCTTTTCTGATGTAATGTGCCTCTTCCTACAACAGTTCTGATCTTCAGCCTTGGTTTGGTAAATTTTTTTACTGCCATTGTCAGAAGTCCATAGATTCACTTCTGCCTTTGTAGTTGTGCTTTAAAAAGGTTGTCCAAAGAGGTGACAGATTAATTTGCTTGTTTGTTTTCCTTTACCACAGAGAAGGTCTGGTTGAAACCCTATGTAGACCTGCAACCATATGATGACCCCAGCAGAGGCGTGCTGGAATTCACGAAGGAACTGGATGTCTCTTGCGTCACTATGGAGAATGTGATTGGAGAGGGTGAGTTACTGCTCTCCCTGTCTTTCAGTTTCCCCACACTGTTGTTTTGCTGCCTATCTTTGAGTTCATCTGTGACATTTTACCTCTGGTTGTCTTCAGGGGAGTTTGGGGAGGTCTATCGTGGGTCCCTGCGACTCCCAGGGAAAGAACGTATTGTGGTTGCCATCAAGACTCTGAAGTCAACATACTCAGACTCACAGTGGTGGAACTTTCTGCGTGAGGCGACGATTATGGGGCAGTTCAATCACCCGAACATTGTGCGCCTGGAGGGAGTTGTCACCAAAAGTAAGTAAGAGTGTGTGGGAGAGAGTCCTGGGATGAGAGCAGAAACTGGCACATTTCTCAGGCCTTAGAGAATTTGCTGTCAGAGAGGCTGTTCTGGGAGAAGACAGGCATTGTCATGTCAGAGAATGAGGAAAGGAGGAGAGGTATGGATTTCCAACAGAGTCCTGCGGCAGTGTTAGGAGAGGTCTTTCAGGGCCAGTGAGTAGATGAGAAGTCTGGATAGGGAGGGATGCTGCAGGGTCATACATGCAATACAAGGAGGAGTACAAGATCATTGGGAGATGTGTAAGGAGAAGGACAGCCAGCTGTGGCAATGGAGTGGGGGTGTTAACTGGGGTTGGACATCATTCTCTGTTTTGGGGAATATGGATAGCATTGAAAGGCATGAGTAGGAGAATTAGAAAAAGGCTGAAACCTTCTTGTCTTCCTCAAGGGAGGCCGATGATGATCATCACTGAATATATGGAAAATGGAGCACTGGATACCTTCCTCCGGGTGAGAAAGTCCAATCTCTAATAGGCTTGTGTACTGCCAGAACTTGCACTTGACCTGGATTTAGGGCCCTAAAATAAAACTAGAAGATCCTGACATCCACTTCCTTTCTGCTTACTGACAATTCCACTGTCAGCAGCAGAAGCTTAATGCCATCCAGTTTGTTCAGTGACGTCCAATTACCAAGAGTGGCGTCCTTGGTAATTGAAATACGACTGCTTAATGATGACTGGAGACCATCACCAGTCCCTTAGTGAGAACCTGTTGGGGCCTTTGGGCTGCAGCATTGCCTTTTTGCTTGTTCACCACTGCCCACTTTTGTATGTTGATAAGGTCAGAGACTAGAAACCAAGCGGATCAATGTCACTTCTCTCACTTCTTCTTCTTCCATGCAGGAGAATGAGGAAAAATTTAGCCCTGTGCAGCTTGTGAGCATGCTGCAGGGAATAGCCTCTGGCATGACCTACCTTTCAGAACACAATTACGTGCACCGGGATCTGGCTGCTCGCAACATCCTGGTAACACGCAGTCTCCAGTGCAAGGTGTCTGACTTCGGTCTCTCCCGAATTTTGGAGAATGATGCAGAGGGAACCTATGAAACCAAGGTAATGCAAACCCAGTCTTTCAGCCTTGTAAATAAACTGTAGGCTCTGAGGAAAATCTGTAGTAAAATTGCAAGTCATGGTGTGGATGGTTCAGAAGCAAAATAAGAGGTCTGATCTCTTTGGCTCAGTTACTAAATCTAGCTTTGAAGATAGCCTCACTGTGATCAGAGTTTTGGACTAGAGTCATCTCCATGTCTCTTTCAATGAAAGTTCCAGTAATTCTAATGCATGGTGTCCTTCAAAGCAGGGCTGTGACTGGTGTCAGGCTCTTACTCCCACAGCAGAGGTTTTGTGTAGCGTTCAACTGAACAGAGGGCTTAAACTCATATACTTTCCAAGAATATTTCTCTCCTTTTGAGAAATTTCCCTGGGGTGGTTACATGTCACTTCAAATGAAGTGGGCTCAATCTCTGAACCACTTTGTAAGGTCCTTGCATGAAAACACTGGAGAAATACAACACAGTGATATATGCTGGATACACTATGTTTCTGCTGTTTTACAGGGTGGTAAGATTCCTATCCGATGGACAGCCCCAGAGGCCATTGCTCATCGCATTTTCACCTCAGCCAGTGATGTCTGGAGCTTTGGAATCGTCATGTGGGAGGTGCTGTCATTTGGTGACAAGCCATATGGGCACATGACCAATCAAGAGGTAAAAGACATTGAGTTCAAGAGCTGATTTAAAAGATAAATGAGGCATGTGGGAAAAACTCTTGTAGATCTACCTCAGCCTGCAGTCTTGACTTTCTTTTGAACACATAACTACTGTGTTTCCCTCCCTGCTTAAAATCAGTGCAACCAAGTCAAGGGCAATAAGTATTGAGGTGTCAACAACAGCAAGAAGCTAGATTAAAGAGAGTTTAAATCAGCCATGGCATTTGGATCTGGGGATACTTTCTATTGCTTTTGTTTTCTCCTTCTTCTGGCTCTGGTGCATTATATCTGGTCTTATTCTAGGCTCAGCACATGCTGTTTAAATTATTCCTCAGAGCCTGGTTCCCCTTCTCTCACTGTGCCAGGATCATTTGGTCCTCACTTTTCCTCACTTCTCATGAACATGTCCTGAGAAGCAAATGGGAGCTCAACTAGTAAAGGACTGAAAACACATGTATATGCCACTTAAATTTTTGGCATCCCTTAAGTGTTTTGAACCTGTGCCGTGCTGCCCAAACCCTGTGTCATATGTGTGTAATCTACACCAAACCCTCCCTGGCTGCGCATTGTGAAGTGGGGAATGGCTGCTCCCAGAGGTCTCTGGCTCCTCTTCCTCTGGCTCCTCTTCTGCACTCTCTGCTCTTGGCCAGATTTCTCTGTGTCCTCTGTGCAGGTGATGAAAAGCTTAGAGGATGGGTACCGGCTCCCCCCGCCTGTGGATTGCCCATCTATCCTCTATGAACTCATGAAGAGTTGCTGGTCACACGATCGGATGAGGCGGCCTCATTTCCAGGAAATCCGGGCACAGCTGCAACATTTCATCTCAAGTCCCCAGCTGCTCCGGCCTGTTGCAGACTTTGATCCCAGGTAAGGAGGCTGTCACCAGAGGAGGAGGGGTTAACTGGGACACTTCACCTCCCTGTCCCCAGCAGGAGGAGAGGCAGTGAGGGCCATGCAGACTGGAAAGATGCACCTTGAGTGCTCTGTGTTTAGCAGATAGTGGTCATCTTTGTCTCCTGGTGACAGAGGGCAGAGCCTCACTGCGCAGAGAGCAGATTAACTGGCTCAGCCCTGGCAGGAGGGTGCTTGCTCCCCCTTTGGTTACTGTCTCCTAGTGCTGTCCATTTCAGGTGGTTGCCTGGCTAACGAAGGGTTTCTGTGTCCCTAGGGTAACGCTCCGTCTCCCCAGCTGCAGTGGATCTGATGGGATCCCCTATCGGTCCATCCCCGAGTGGCTGGAATCCATTCGCATGAAGCGCTACATCTCCAACTTCCGCACTGCTGGCCTGGACACCATGGAGTCCATTCTGGAGCTCACTGCTGAGTAAGTGCACGCCAGGCTCCCACAGAGCACCTCAGGCTGCGTACAAGTTGCTGTGCTCATCCCTGTGCGATCTCAACAGGCACTCATATTTACTTGGAAGGCTTCTCTCCTTCCTTCTCCATGCAGTTAAATGGGAGTGGACTGGCTTCTTGACCTAAAAGGGAAGAATCAACACAGAACTGGGAGCAGCACAAACTATGAGACAAATTCCCCAATTATCTATGTCCATGCTTGAGGCTCTTCAGGGGTCTTCAGCTGCTCTGAACTCATGTGAGACACAAACAGATGTCTAACTTGATCATCTCCCCACTCTCACAGGACTTTGTAGGTTAACTTCCTTGCCACAAACTCCATATAGACTAGTAATACCCCCTCACTCCATCAGCCAGGCGCTGTTGTGTCATACAGCAAGTCTTTTCTGGGCTCCTCAGAAGGACTCAGAACACAGCTGTGTTATTTTGTCAGGGATGTTCAGCCATCTCCAACCAGGACAGTTGCATGAAACAAATGAGCAGGCACAGACCTGCTGAATGGTTGAGACATGGCCCCTGTCACAAGTCCTGATTTACTGGGAGCACAGGCCTAGCCATGAGGTAGAAGAGGTCAGTTGACTGGGTGGGCAGAGATAGTCAGGGGAGGGCAGGAATATCTAGAAGTTTCTTCCCTCTAGAGAAAAGGTAGGTGCACTAGGAGGCACTGAGGAAAAGGAAGCTGTCTGAACTAATGCTTGGTAACTGTTTCTGCCCTTACCCCCACCCTTGTCCCTAAGGAACAAGAATAGCTATTCATTTTTTCCTTTCTTTTCCCATTTCCTTCAGGGACTTGAAACAGATGGGAGTGTCACTTCCAGGCCACCAGAAGAGGATCTTGTGCAGCATCCAAGGCTTTAAGGAGTGATCAGTCGTTGCATTCTTAAGCTTGAAAAATGCCCATCCTTACCAGATATCACTTGGAATCATTCCTATGGCAATTGCTTCCAAATGAGTGACTGGACAAGCAAAGCAAAACAGCCAGAACTGAAAAAGCTCGTGAGGCAACACCACCTGCTCTCATTTCTGTTCCCCCTTGCTTTAGCTCTACAGCAGCCATCAGTATGTTTCAGAGCACTGGTCTTAGAAAATATTCTGTTTTCTGCAGTCCACTTTGTGCAGGACTAAGTGGGCCCTGTAGTCCTCATACTGGAGTTTCAGACCCTCAGTACATCACATGGAATACAAAGTGGGTGGAGGGTGGTGGATAATGTTTTAAATTGGAGATGAGGGCTCAAGATAGACTGGGACATTCAGGGAGCAGGCACAAGAATACAGACAGGTAGAAACAGGGCTCATGCACTCCTTGGCATACATTCCTTCTCACTTCAGCACCTTTCTGTCTTTCTTATTTTGCATCAGGAACAAACTATTCAGTCTTCACAAGGCTGCTGGTAAGGCATATATTTTTTTAATGCAGTTGTTCTTGCCTGAACACCATCCTGTGGTGTACTTTTTTCTTTGGAGGAGAAACTGGGAGTAGAAGCACACCCCGCAGTAACTTGTGTGATCACATCACCTCAGCATGTTGCTGTTTTGCACACGCACACTTCAGTGGGGACATTTACATCTCTCCAATCTGCTTAATACCTTTTCTTATGCCGTGGACAGAAAACCCTATACATTTCCATTTTTCTCTGCCCCTTTTTGAAAGAGACACTAGTCTTGTTTGGCTGGAATAGGGTATTTGTAACAGAAAAATGTGTAGGTGGTCTGTCTTACTCCTTCTCTGTGGAGGAAATGTTATTATTTATCAGATCTCAAGACAGTTATAGTCTGTAAATAATATTTTGTAAATAAACCTGTGGCAGAGCAGGGTGTGTTGGAATTCTTTGGCTTATTTCAAATGTGATTGAGACCTTTAGCATACATATCATGAGTCCCAGCAGGGTCCTTACATACATGTTTAGTTGTTTGAGCCAATGGTCTTTGTCCATTTAACTGCAGATGTAACATGGAAGTGCAATTGCATTAGGATTAAAGGATACCTTTGCAGCTGATCACTTCAGATTTGTTTTTCAACCCATTTGCAGGCATATCTTTCTGAGTCCATTGTTTTACAGATCCTGTGATTATTCCTAAATCATAAATATTAGCAACTACTGCTGTGCTTGATGAAATACATGTGAGTAGTACTTCTTTCTCCTGCAGATTAGACTGTCCAGGAGAAAATCTCAGGAACATCAGTGAGAATTTTTCTTTCTCCCACTCGGGAAGAGTAGCTACCTCAAGATTTCTTTTTCAAGTCTAGGTTGGTGAAGGTGAGTGCTACACATTCAGCAATGTGACTTGCTAGAGATAACAGTGTTTCCATAACTGTATAGTGCTCTAAATTCTTAAGGCTATAAATTAACAGTGCTGCTTCTGGGAAGGCCTTGCTTAACCATAGGTGACAGGAGGGCTAGGAAGCAGAGATCCAAAGAACTGCAACCTGATGCAAGAAAGCTGGTTTCCATTCAACACAGACCATGGCTACTCAAGTCACTGTAACTATAGCAAGAGAGAGAGCTGAAAAGCAAAGCTCTGAGTTTTTAGTAGTTTTTAGTATTAGTTTTTACTCAGCTCTAGTTTTTAGTATCAGTCTTAGCAATAGATGTCTTTAACATCAAGTACAGGTAGTCAGTAAAGTTGCTACCTGGCAGATACCCAGGCTAGCAGATAAGCCCTGATGAGGCTGACACAAGATTATGAGCTTGTGTCACGCACATGTAAACTTTGGCTTGTCACTGCAGGTGATAGGGAAGTGGGAGTGGTTGATCCATCAGGTACCTGTGCTGCCACACAGAGGCACCTTAACAGAGGGGAGAAATGAGAAGAGAGGAAGAGAGGAGATTCAGGAAGTTGAACCAAGGGAAAGGCAGAGCCTCACGACTGGGGAGAAATAGTCACGGGCGCCAGTACAAGCTGGGGACTGGAAGGCAACTTTGGAAGAAAGGACTCGCTGGTTATTGTGAACAGCAAGTTGCACCTGAGCCCTTTAGCAAAAAAAGACAACAGCACCTGGGCTGCATTTCAACTAATGCATCACCAGTAACTGGAAGGAGGCAATTATTCCTCTTCATTTAAGCATTGGTCAGACACCTGAAGTGATGTGTCCAATTTTGGGGTTCCCAGTACAAAAAAGGATATAAACTTAATGGAGCTAGTCCAGTGAAAAGCTACTGTGGTTTTGAAGGGATTAGAGCATCTGACAAACAGGGAGAGGCTGAGAGAGCTGGAAGCTGTTCAGCCTCAAAAGAAGAATGTTTGGGTGCTTTTATCATTGTGTATAAATACCTGATGGGAGTAAAAAAGGAGCCAGACACTCCTGAGTGGTATCCAGCAAAAGAAGCAGCTGTGAGAACACACCAAAATGCAGTACATTCTGTTTGAAGGTGAGAAAAACTTACTGTGAGAGTTGTTAACACTGGAACAGATTATCCAGATCTCGTCCTTTAAGGTATTAAAAAGCAACCTGCTGTGGTTGACCCTGCTCTAGGCAGGGAGGTCCCTTCCAACTTCAAGTGTTAGAAGCTGCTGAATCAGCTGGCCTGGTAGTGAAAAGGCTGTTCAGTTCCATGTCCTCAGGGTACAGCCAGTAGCA
This sequence comes from Melozone crissalis, assembly GCF_028551555.1. Classification (NCBI taxonomy): domain Eukaryota; kingdom Metazoa; phylum Chordata; class Aves; order Passeriformes; family Passerellidae; genus Melozone; species Melozone crissalis. The sequence goes on along the minus strand of NW_026535786.1, from coordinate 12,593,930 downwards.
AGCCTGAGCATGTATTCCCAATAGGCAGTCATGCACAGAAAATCCCCAAGTCTATAATGGGTGCACGTCTATAAACACACACACCGTGCATGACTGGCCGGAGGCAGAGAACATAGCAGACATGCAAGCACAGCACAGCCTAATCCTCTTCCCAGCTCTGGCTGATCAGGATGAACCTGTTAGAGGGAAACACATACAAGTACACAATGGATCCCTCTAGTGCCCAAGACCAACCATCCTGCAGCTGGATCCAAGCCCTGGAGCCTGAGCTGCTCTCCTCAGTTGCTAGCACCAGGATAAGCAAATCCTCAAGGCCTGCAGCCCATGCAGACATGCACACACACACACACCGAGCCCTCCAGGAGTTAGCCTTAGGCATTGGCTCTACCCAGCAGCTGGCTCCAGGACTCCCTGGTCTCCCAGTGTCCTCACACTCAGGTGCAAATTCTCTTTCAGCTGGTCTCCAGACCCACGAGTGGCTCCCAAGAGCTTGAGCAGCTCACTCCCACACGTCTTCACAGCATTTAGCCAGACCCACAGCCATACCACGTCCTGGCTCTCAAATCTCTTACCTTACACACTAGCTACTCTGACTTGGCTGGCAGCAACACAAGGACATACACACCCACACAGGATACATGCACTCAGGTCTGTCCAGTTGTTGGCATTCAGATCCACTTGCACTGAACAGATCCCATACAGAGTACAACAAAAATGCTACTATGAAGGCAGGACAGATTGCACTGATGACACACAGGGCATGGCCAGACAAGTGTACTGTGTACGTGCAGCCACCTCCCCCTGTGCCTTCTTCCTGTCAGTTTTTCCCCATGGCACTTCCCATCCTTGATCACTCCTGTTTCCTGCCTTTGATCTCCCCCCTACACAACCCATGCCCCTCAGAGGGGAAACTTCCCTTTAACCCACAAGGTAATCCCATCCTATTGACTCCACTGGATAGGTCTCCTACCCGGACACCAAGGCTATGGTGCTCTGATAGTTCTGGGAGGAGCAGAATTACTGCTTCTCTATCCCAGCACTGTTCTTCCCTGCACTCCTTGGTGTTTGTGGGCACAAACTTTTGATAACATGGTCTAGAAACAGCCTCTCACAGAAATGCCTACAAACTAGCAACAACTACAGTAAGAAAAATAAATGGATGATTTATTCTCTACTCATTCTACAGAAAACATCAAGACATTTACTGGATCAATTTACAAGGAGTCATTAAAGATCTTCCCCAAACTGGCAAGAGATCAAGAGTAGGTTTCAGGTCTCTGAAGTGTAGAAACATTGGTGCTTACCACAAAGAGAAGTTTCATCTGCAGGGACCATCACAATACCATGCTTAGAACCATAAACCACAAACACTTTCTGAGGGGCAATAGTTAGGGACAAAGCAAACAAAGTGCACTTTTATTACAATCCACTTCCATCTCACTGGAATACCCATCTCTGAGTGATATGTAAAGCAGACTACAATATTGCTGTACTGAACTGCAGTCTTGCACTGTTTTAAACAAGAGCTACTCTTCAGGTACAGAAAATAGAAGTCTGGAAAGGAGACCAAGAGGTGGAGAGAGAAAGGCCACGTTCAGACTCCTGCTCTCTGGGAGGCTGGGTGGAATAGCCTTATATACATTTGGCAATGTATAAAAAAGCTGTGCAATGGCAGTTCTACTGCCAAAGACAGCAAACTCCCATGGGTGGCTGAACAAACACAGCAGACACAGGTTAATGGAAAAAACCCACACATTTTATTGAACGCAAACAGTGGTTGGACAGTGCTGTTATTCAAAATGTTTGTTCAGTTTGAGACAGTTTCTAGTTCAGGAAATGGGGCTCGGTGCAGTAACGCTCAGAGCCAGACAGTACATTGCAATTACAAATTACACTGCGGCTTTCACTGACAGCAGTGAAAGAAACCCTACTGGAACAGAAGACATTCCTCAGTCTGCTGAATCCTCATCCACGCACTGAGACGCCTCCTCACCATGTGCTGCCCGTCCTTCTGACGGCCTCTATTTGTAAACATGCATTCTTTGGACTGCTTTGCTACTCTGGTTCCCAGCCTGGCTGTCCAGAAACCACACTGGGAAACAATTCATTTTGGGAAGGGGAAGAAGATTTTTTTTTTTAAAAAGCTTCCAAACTCAGAAACAGAGTAGTATTTCAAACACTGCCAGTTTAATCTGGCTAAGGGAAAAAAAGACAAGACAGTTACCCAGTAAAATCCATTAGAGACAAAAAAGCTATAGCAGGTTAGCTTTTTCCAGCAACAGTAACAGATTCCCACTACTTTATGCCTCCACACTCTAACCCAGGTGAGGGAGCAGGCAGAGGAAGACATCCTGATAATGAGGTGTCACAAGATATAAAATGAAAGACAGAAGTGGTGCCAAGATGCAGGCTTCCACCTTCTCAAGTCAAATCATCGTTCTTGGCTCCATGGAACTGAAGAATGCTCTCAGCCCTTCCCAGCACCTGCCACCAGGCCCTTCTTGCTTCTTCCACCAGGAGGTGGTGGAGGGCTGATCTTTCTCCTCCAGAGTCTTGAGGGAACAGCGATTGTGCACTCACCTTGATGACAGCCCCCAGCCTGGGATACGCTGTGGCCAGGAAGCGGTGGCAGAAGAGGTCCTTTCTTGGTGGGTGTGCAGAGTGAAGTCTAGGAGCAGTGAATCCTACATGAGTGAAAAACTGTGCTGGTACAGTCTCCATTGGTAGCAGTCTGCCTTGTCAGGCAGAGGGGTAGGACAATTGCAGGGAGGGGAGGAGTACTGAGTGCGGGGGTCTCGAGGGAATGCCCCCTCCGAGCTCCTCAGCGCGCTGTTTTGGCACGGACGGTGTGACACTTGATACACAGCACGTGCCCATCCAGAGGAAAGCACCCATTCTCGTCTGCCTCAATGGACAAGGGCTTCCCACAGTCCTAAACAGGTAAAGAAGAGGAAGCTCAGTGACAGCCAAGAACAGGGTGAAGGCATTCAAGGACATAAGAAATGCCCCCACAGGGTCAGGATCGCTCGCAGCCCACTGCTCTGTCCCTGGTGGTGCTAATGGAAGATGCTGTTTTGAGGGGAGAGCAATCCCAGCAGGTTCCCCCCCGATAAAACAGCTGATGTATTGGGGTGTTAGGGAATGCAACAACCCTGCACAGTCCCTGTATTCATTCCTGTGAATGTCTAATCTTTTTCTGAACATGCTTCAAAAACATTCCAGATTCCTTCAAAACAACTTCAGTGTTGGGTCAGCCTAGACAACAAAGGTGTCCAGTTGCTGGTGATGGGCACAGGAAACATGGGAGGAATGGGGCCACCAGGCTTACCTCACACTTGTAACATTTCATGTGGAAATTTTTCTCCAGTGCAACAACACGCACTGTCTCATCCTTTCCAGGCTCTGGCATGATAGGTTCACTACAGACTGAGCAGCGTGGAGCATACTTCCTGCAACACAGAACCATGGAGGAGACCATGACCACCATGGTGACATTCAAGGGAGGATTCTCAGTGCAGTTCAGCGGCATTAGCAGCAGAGGAATAATAAATGTTTAGGTGGAAAGACATCTTCATACTTTGCTGACTCATTTTTAACTTCATGTCTGACAGATGACATGGGCAACCCACCCCCACGCTGCAGCAAAGAGAAGCAGGTGTGAGGGAATCTGCCCTCTCTCATACACAACATGCACATGCTCTCTCCATACCTGTGGTAGTCATCCACACAGTGAGGCTGGTTGGACTGGTCCACAATGAAAGAGGTCCCCTCCAGGGGGGTATGGCACATCACGCAGGTAAAGCACTGGGGATGGTATGAGTTTCCAGTGGCCTTCAGCATCCGGTCTGTGATGGTCTGCTTGCAGACACTGCACTTCTCCAAGGTGCTCTGAGCCCAAAGAAAACAAGTAAGACACATGAATCCAATCTGCCACCCCTGTGAGGCGACACCACAGAAAGCAAAGATGGAAGGAGGAAGGGAAAGCAAGACAGAACAACCATAGTGAGCTCAGTTCCCTCCAGCAGCTTTCACCCCAGTGACTCACAGCATAGCAGTCCTCGCAGAAGGGCTTCTCATCCACATTGTAGAACTGCTGCCCCTGCAGCTGCTTCTCACACTTGAAGCAGGTGAAGCATTCCACGTGGAAGAGGCGGTCCAGGGCCCTCACAGCTGGCTGGGTTCGTGACAGGGGCTTCCGGCAGAAGCCACAGAGCTCTGTCAATGGAAGAGGAAAGGGATCAGGAGAGATGAAAACCCATCACAGTCTTGATCCTACTGCTGTCCATTCAAAGCACACACCAGAAGTTGCAGCCTCTGCTGGGGGTGGATGCTCCATATCCTTCATTAGTCTCTGGGTCAACTTCTCCAGCTCTTCTACCTCCTTCATTGTCAGACAGGAATTCCCCCTAGGTGGGTCTGCACTGGAACCTGTGGGTCTATGCTGCAGGAAGAGGAAACATTAAATCCCAAAAGACAGACTCCCTCCCACCTTGTCCCTAATTAACCTATTTCCCCAGCCTGTACAGGTCCTCCCTGTTCATCTCTAGGAACAATCTGCCATCCAATGTGCTTGATTCTTCCCACCTTCACATGTCCTACCCCTCTGCACTACAACCTCCATAGTTACATCTCTCCTTCAGAGGGGTAACAGCCTCCCACAGCCTGGGCAGATCCACCCTCATCCTCCCAGTTTCACTCCCAGTGTGCCTGCCCAAAGACACCAGTCCCAGGGCTCTTTCCCTCACCGTGTCTCTTGCAGCAGCAGGCTGTTCTGTTGGGCGTGGCTTCTCCTGCACTTGGGGTTTTTCCCTCTGCTGGGCATAGGTGAAATTGGGGGGCTGTGGTCGAGAGGAGGGGCCTGAAGGTGAAGGGGCTGTGAACTGAGTCTGAAGGGAGGTAGGGTATCTTGTAGAATTTGAGGGAGCCATTGGAACATTGTCACCTGATTTGGACACAGACTTAGGAGAGCCAGCAACAGAAGATGGGGTGAATTTAGGGGCAGGCTGAGCAGAAGGGAGAGAAGAGGGTGGAGGGACTGGTGCCTGGGGCTCCTTGCGTTGCTGTGGGGCTGCCCATGGGGTTGGGGTGGGGTTCAAATCCACCCCAGGGGGCTTGAAAGGTGAGCTTCCACTTGGCTTTGGCGTGAATTTGGAAGGAAAGGAAGGAGGAGCATCTTTGGGTGCAGATGGTATTTCCACAGGGGCTTTTGGGGCCAATGGTTTCTCCAGAGAACCTGTGGATCCCGGAGTTATCTGTAAAGAGAAGCAGCAGAGAGAAAACAGGCAGGTATCAGCAAGGTGGAAGAGAAAATATGCCATCTATAGCAGTGAATCAGCCAGCAGCTATCCCAGGCCCAGAACGTGAGGGGTTTCCACACTGACATGTTTAGCAATACTGACAAGTTGCAAGATCCACATTTTCCAGTCCTTCACCAACACCTCCATGCTATGGTTTATCCACATATTTTAATCTTCAGTAGCATCTTTCTCACTACCTCTGCTCAGCAAACCAGGCACCTCCTCTTCTACCTGCAACACTCTGGACAGCTCACCCGGGATTTGAAGGGGTCATTCTTCTCCATGTCATCCAACATTACAGACAGTGATTCAATCTCAAGATCAACGCTGCTCATCTTGCCACGTACCTACACAGCCATCCGTGAGGAAAAAGGGAGCAGAGCATGTTACAGGACCAGCCACAGAAATGGGTGTATTATTTCTTTCCAATAGCATATTTTGATACTTTGGACTTTGGTACAGATCTGCTCCTTGCTTTGAATGGATAAAAAGCTGGCGAGGACGAAGAGGACACAGTCTCAAAGGTCTACCAACAGTGGGAAAATGCACAGCCCAAGGAAGCTCTCAGATTTAGGTGGGAAAAGACATCCGGACATCTGTAGCCCAACACTCTGCTCACAGCAAGGCTAATTCCAAAGCAACACCAGGCTGCTCAAGGCCTCACACAGATGATTTCACAGCACTGTCAATGATGCAGGTTCCCCAGTCTTTCTAGCACATGTGCCAGCAATGAGCCACCCTTGGAGTGGAACACTGTTTTCTTCTGTCCAAGGGGAACTTCCCTTGCCACTTCTGTCCATTGTCCCTTGTTGTGCTTGAGTAAGAAGAATCTGTCTTCTCTCCAGCCCTCCTTTAGGTATTGCAGACTCCAGCCAGACCTCTGCCTTGGCAGCCTCTTCTGCTCCAACCCCAAAGGCTGCTGTGACCTTTCACTGGATTGCATCTCAATCAGTATTCCAGAGGGGTTAATACACGGAAGAGCCCGACCGGATGCAGTCCTCCAAGATGCAGCCCCACCAGCACAGAAGGGAGGAGTATTCACCATCCTTGTCCTTCTCTCCCAGGTGCAGCCCAGCGTGTGGCTGGCCTTCACTGCCACAAGGGAGCATTGCTGGCTTGCATTCAACTCTCTGTCCACAGGGAACCCCAGGTCCTTCCCCTCAGAGCTGTGGCCCAGCCAGCTGACCCTAACCTGTGCTGATCCAGTGGCTGGTAGCATTTCCTGCTTTCCCAGGTTCTCAGGGCTTCCTGCTGCTGAGCTCAGACAGTAGCGAGAAGCTGTCTCACCTCACAGAGCATCACACACACACACCACACTTCCTTGGACCTCACTCACCTGTGGGGCAGGAACCTTGCTCAGAGGTCCTTCATCAAACATTGGTGGAGGAGGAGGAGGTGGAGAAGGAGGAGAAGGAAAAGCTTCATCTGGGGCTGGTGGAAAAGGCTCTTCAAAGGGTGGTGGGGGTGGTGGAAATGCACAGTTTGAGGAGAAGCTTGCATCCTCTCCAGGTGGAGGAGGAGGTGGCAGTGGCAGGTCTGTGAGGAAGAATGAGAATAAAAGCGACTTCAGATCATCTTACTCCTAGACAGGAGGGTTCCTGAAGGTATTGCAGCAAGCAGGACCATAGAATCACAGAATGGCTTGGGATGGAAGAGACCTTAAAGAATATCTAGTTCTGGCCTGACTCCTATGAGCAAGGACACCACTCACTAGATCAGGATGCTCACCCATTCAGTGTGAGCTTGAACACTTCCAGAAATGGAGCATCCACCTCTCTGGGCAACCTGCTCCAGTGCCTCACCACCCTCTGAGTAAAGAATTTCTTCCTGACATCTAATCTAAACCAGCCCTCTTTCAGTTTAAAACTCCTGTCGTTTTACTATCTGTGCACATAAAATCTTCATCTCCCCTCACCTGTCCCTAAGATAGTAGAAGGACACAATATGTTCTCCCCAGAGCTTTCTCTTCTGTAGGCTGACAAACCTCAGCTCTCTCAGGCTACCTTCCTAAAAGAGGCGCTCCCATCCTTGGATCAGCTTTGTGGTCTCCTCTGTATTCTCTCCAACAAGTCCACGTCTTTCTTGGGCTGAGGACCCCAGGGCCAGAAGCAGCATTCCAGGTGGGGTCTCACAAGAGTGGAGCAGAGAGGCAGAATCCCTCTCCCATCTGCTGGTCACACCCTTTTCGATGCAGCTCAGGACTCCATCAGCCTTCTGGGCAGGGAGTGCACATTGGTTCCCCTGTACCAATGGGATCATGGCACCCATCAAGGACAGCTGAACTCCACTGGCTGTTTTTCACCTTGTCCAAAGGTAAAAATGATTTTCATAATCATTTAATCTGTCCTCAGTAGCTGCTGTTACTAGTCACTGGGCAGAGTTGTTGTATATTTGGGAAACATATCTTGCTATGCTCTTTGTCTCATTCCTTCCTCATTTGTCTCATTTGCTCCTTGTCTCGCTCCTTGGTCCTCAGCACACCCTTCTCTTGCCAGTAACTGGCTCAGGTTACTGAACACAGGGTAGCAAACATGGAATGCCAGTGGACAACCCAGGACACCCTTACTTTGTTTTCACACAAAAATAAGCTGGCATCTCCCAGCAGCATAGTAAGCACTACAAGAAACAAGTGGGGGGAAAAAAAGCAAGCTGGGCCAACTACGCCTTATGTGTATGAACAATCTTTGAAATTCCTTTGTTTTTCTGGGGGGTAAAACCAGCTTTGATTTTTGAAGCTAGTATGTCTTCACACTCAACAAACATTATGACACGAGAAATTTTCCAAAACCCTTTTAAGCAGGCTGAAAGGCACCAGAGCACCTCAGTTTTCTAAAAAAGCCCACTGCTTCTACCTATTCCTATTTGCCAAAGATGCGTAACAGGCAAAACCAACCATTTTCTACTACAACACGGACAAATAAACATGAATCCTCTTCCCTTCACCATGTAGGGAAGAAAGCATCCTCTTATCAACCACACAGCAAAGAACATTGAAGATGAGGAGGTGGAACTTCCACATGCCTTCTTCCAGACACCCACCTCTCTTCCCAGCTAGCCCCAATGAGCAGTAGGGTGAAAGACCAAACTTTTCACTGCAGCTACTCCAAGTGCAGCTTTTACCAGCAGTAACCAAATAGTCTCATCTTTATATCCAGCTGTTGTCAACAGGCTTTATAAGGACTTCTCATCTGTAACCTAAGGGAGACGATACTGCGCTTTTAGAAAACGAAAGGCAAAATCTTATTAGCCTGTGGAATGCATAAACTGCCCTGGTATGCAACACCTCCTCCAAGCAAGCCTTCTTGTGCTGCAGAAATTCTGCTGGGGGAGGGAGTAATACTATGTTGGGTTTTTTTCTTTGAAATTACAGTTTGGGATCAAGCTTGTACGTGCTTGCCTTTTGGTTTATCGAAACCATAAGAAACAAAACCCTGATCTGCTGTCACATTGTTCCAGATGCACTAAAAGCCTGTTTTATGAATTATTCACAGGATAAGAAAGTTCCCCATGAAGTTGTTACACCAGATTTACAGAGTAATCAATACTAAATATTCCTACAGCAATACTAACTCAGCCATCCTATCATTTAAGACAGTCCAACTGCTACAGCTCTGTATCATACTACATTTGTTTGGGGAATGTGTAAGAAAGGCACAGAAGGACTGAAGATATGCACCAGAGAAGGACCAAATCAGATGCATTTCTCTCATGACTGAGTTTTGGTGGCTCATCTGTACTTCAGCTGTCTTGCTGGCAGTCCTTACCGAATGATGACACAGCAGGTTATGACAAATGGTTCTTCTGCTACATTTTCTGTCCAGTTACTCCATAATGCCCACTTTAACAACAGGAGAAGCAGAGCAAGTAACACCTAACACTCCACTCATACTGTATATTGAAAAGTAAATTTTAACATCCATCCATCTACTTCAGGCAGTATTTGTGTCAGTTTGAGACCTTCTGACAGACACATCCCTAATCCAGACAACTACAGCAGAAAATGATAAGTCCTAAAACGGGACCTTGGTTTCCACAGACAGAAAATTCCAGCCAAGAACATACAAGAAATACACCTTGCTGTTACAATTTTAGGAGGCAGAAGCATCAGCATGTCCTTGTGACTTCAGAAATGGGAAAAATGGCTTAATCACTCTTCTCCTGCAAGCACAGGACCAGTCTTCCTACCATCAGGTCAGCTGCCCACCAACTTAGCACACTAACCTGGAAAATATCAGTGTTGCAAGTCCCTGCTAAACAGTGAAAGAAAAGAAATTTAAACCAGCAGCTAGCATTCTCTGAACATGTGTATCCTGACTGAGGCACACCCTTTACTTGACAGAGCCTTGGGGAAATAGACAGTATCAAGCATTAGCAAACAGTCCCTACAGAAATTTCTAGTGGCCCCATGTTGATCAAACGTTCAAACTACAGAGTAACACCACCAGCCTCTAAACTGCATCTAAAAGGACACAAAACCAACCAAGCAACAAAACAAGGAACAAAAAAACCCCACTGTACCACTGCAGGAAACAAAAAAAGGCCACACAAAAAAAGAAAGAAAGAAGTAAGAAAACCACAGTGAAACAAGAAGTCCCTCTACACAGGAAAACCCAACCCAAACCACTAGGAAAAAGTACCAACTGTACAAGCCATACAAACTAAACTCTGAGTCTCGCTTCCTGTTTATCATCCCTGCCACTATTTTTTCACGCAATTATTTCTCCCTCTCTTTTCCAGCATCCAAGGTGACAATTGCAGAGTCCACAAGAAGGACAGTCAGAGATAACCAACTTATTGGTTAAGTTAAGAGCTGGGACCAATCAACAACAAGGAGAACAGAGTGATTCATCACTATCAGGGTCAACTTCTCTGCAACATACTTGCTCTCAGACACGCTGGCCAAAAACTGACTGCAATTACACAACTGTGCACCCAGGGAATACTGTGAAAAATCCACTGCATCCCTCCTCCAGCACCAGTGCAGTGCAGGACAGCCTGCCCCCTCCTTTCCTAATGGAGACACTATGTACTTTGAGACCTCTTTCCAATCCATTTGTCTCCTTATGGAACCTCCTAGCCTCCACAGCAAGAATATCCATCCCTTACAGCAGTTATGGCCTCTGTTCTCATATTCAGCCCAGCCCTACAAACCTCCCACCCTGAGAAGTCAGAAATGCATATACACATCTGCCATGCCAGCCTTGACCTACCTTCTGCCAGCATGGACACGGGTGGCAATGGAATCTCCCCCACCTTCCCTATCTGAGCACGCTGGGCACCAGGACCAGGAGGTGGAGGCGGCGACGACTCTGATGCACCTCCAGCCTTGAAGGGGTTCACCTTGGGCTTAGGGGCAACCACAGGTGCAAACTTCTTCTGTGGGTTGTAGAAGGAAGGCGTAGAAATGTTGATGCTGACTGTGGACGTCATGCGGGTCCCTGGGGCACCTGGGGAGGCCATCTTCTCTGCACCTGGCAGGAGAAAAGAGGGAGGAAACCTACATGAAATCATCCTTGGGCCAGAGTGGAAATTAATCGAGAAGAGTACGTGAAACAAAGGGATAGAGGAATTTAACTCAGGCCAGAGGCTGAGGTGCCTGAGCAGCGCACTTACAAGACCAGCACAGGAAAAAGGAAGAACAGAAACTGCAGACAGCTCGAATGAGCCATCACACTTCACCATTTCAACTCAGGATGGCATTAACCACAAATGGGTTCTTGCAACAGAGAAAACCCAGATTTCCACTGCACTGCAGCCCTGCACCTGTGGTGACCCGAAGGAGGGTGATCCCCCGCACCCCAAAGGATGCCCCCAGAAGAGGAATCAGCCTTTCCTGTCCCCCTTTACCCGATAACGCCAGCCGGCTCCTCTCGAGCTCAGCCTGTGGCAGCGGCAGCAATGCCCCTCTCCCCCGGCACCCCGCACCTTTACCTCCAGGCCCCTCCATGCCGCCGGAGCCGCACGGCCGGGCGGGAGAGGCTCTCCGGAGCTGGGCGATGCCAGCCTGTGTCTCCTCCCGCCCCGGCCGGGCTCCGCCGCCCGCTCGCCCCGCCCCCGCCAGGAAGCGCTCCCCGGATGCCGCCGCCCCCCGCCCGCGGGGCCGAGCCCCGGACCCAGCGAGGGCAGGGTGCCCGGCCGGGCCGGCTGTGAGGGGAACGGGGCTGTCCGAAGACAGGCGCATCCCTAGGGCTGCCCCGGTCCCGCGATCCAGGCCAGCAAGCTCACCCGTGCTAGAAGCCCCCACGGAGCCAGACGCTTTGTTGTAAAGCCTGGCATGCCCACAGCCCTCCTAACACCCCAGCACAATAGGGCTGCCGTCAGCACAGGGGCTCCGTGCCAGCTTTCCGCGTTGGCATGTCCGAATCAGCGCCCCTCCGCGCTGCCGGCCTCTGCCTCGGACAATAACAGCTGCTGCCACAGACAGCCCTGGTGCCACAAACATCCGCCCGGCCCCGATAACCCCTGGCTGCTGCTAAGAACTGCCTGCCCCGTCCTAAGCGCTCCCACGGCTCGGTGCAGTGTGGCACAATACAGCAGCAACCTGTCCCAGCCTCCCCAGGTCACAAGCGTGTGGCAACACAGACAAACAAAGTCCATGCTGCTGAACCTTTCCTTCCCTTTGTGCGGTGCTGATAAGATGCATACTTGGACAACTCTTCTGGGAGTTTCGAAAGGAGAATGAGGCCCCAACAATAAGCAGGAGCCAAAAAGCTGTGCTGAGCATTCCCCCTGGATTCAGAATTGGAAAGGGCCAAGGCAGAAGAGTAATTAGCAAGGTCTGTCCTCATTCCTCCAAACTTTTAGGGGTCATCAGACTTGCCAGTCAGAAGGGATTGACCAACTCCCTTCCATTCTGCAGTTCAGAAGCTGTTAAAAACACCTCCAGCCTTTCTTTAGAGACTTTTGCCTCCTACTCCATTATTTCACTAGGGTGTAATGAACCACTTGGCAGTAGCTCTACCAGATTAGACAGGATTATGAGCAGAACACTACAGTGACAATGTCACTTCTCATCACGGGGTTAGTCAACACAGTCTGAGGACAGTGGCTGCTTCACAAAACAACCCACTGGCTTTGCAACCAGCAGCTGCCATGTCCCTGAACCCAAAGCAGCCCATTTCCCGGTACGCTGCGTCGCACTTAGGGCACTTGCTGCTCAGGGCTGTCTCCACCCAGCAGCTGCCCCTGCTCATCCTCACTGCTGGCTATCAGTCCACCCACACAGACCAACCCGGCTGAGAAAGCTTGGCCTTGCAGAGAGTCACCCCCTCCAGCCCTGGGGTGCTGCCAATGCCATCTAAGCCTTACCAGAAACACACAGCTCACACAGGTCCTGTGGCGCAGTGTGGGAGAGCTGTGGGAGAGGGAGTGTCACGCCAACAGAAGTAATCTCAAATCTTTCTCATCCTCACATTTACCCGGAGGGGAGAGATTTTTCTACCTGCTCTAACAGCATTTAGGATGACTCAAGTGGAGCTATGAAGAAAGATGCCCCCAAAGGCCAAAGTCAGGATACCTAAGTTGACTCATACACCTTTTCTTTCTGACAGCAGGAAGAAGTAGGAGAACCAAGGGACACCTCCTTAAGCAAGAGGGTCAATTCCCAGGACTCATGGTGGGTCTGCCACCTGTTATACGTCTAGACAGCTTTCACTTTGATGCCATGACACCACTCTCAACAGCTCTGCTCCTTTCCTGGGGTAGCAAAAGCAGGAGGAACCTGAAGAAGCAGACAGTCAAGTGACATTTTTCACTTCTGTTGGTAAGAGCAGTTTGGCTGCAGCCACGCTGGAAGCCCCTACAGCTGCACACATCACATCTGCACTTCTCCATCGGCCAACTTCCTCCCAACTGAGGGGAGTCAGAGGGGAGAAAAAAACCCCAAAACAAAAAGCCCCCACCAAAACAAAAAATCCCCACAAACAAACAAGAATATTAAGAACAGATTAAACGGATTCACGAGTTATGCTGCTTTTCATCCGGAGAGTTCTCCCAGCCTGCCCCGAAGTTACAAAGCTTCAAAGAGAGCAAAGTCTATCAGCTATGCAAGCTGCAAGGTAAAGCCTCGGAGCAACCGGGCTGGGGGAGGGGGTTATTCGGAGCTACTAACTTCTCTCACAGATGCTGGGCTTGCCTCCTCCCTATGCAAGGGAGGGAAGAAAAACCGGGAAGGAAAATTCCAAAAAGCTATGCAAACATATTTAAAACGTTAGAAAGTTCCACGACTTTGCAAACTCTTTCTCAGGCTACTCCCAGGGAGCCAGAAACTCATAAATTAGGCAAATTTCATGCACAAAGGGCCCCAGATTCCTCTCTCGAGCACATCTGGAAAAAGGCTCGCGAGGTGTCTCGGTCATCCAAGCTCACACAAAAGAGAGCTTGTCCCGAGCAGAGCCCGGCAGCAGCACCCCCTCCTTCCCCCCCGCTGCTGGGGCTGTGCGGGAGCGCCGAGTCCACCTCCATTCCACCGGCAGGGAAGAAAAGTCACCACACACACATACATACATACATACACACACACACGCACACATACACACGAACCTGATTTTTTTTGTGGAGGGCCAAGCACCACCGCCCCACCCCGAGCCAGCACCAGGAGCGAAGGGCTGTGTCCGAGGCGCAGAGCCGTGCGGGAGGGAGCAGCAGGAAACCCGCACCCTCCGCGCCACACCAGGGGAGAGGGCAAAGGCTTTGTGCCAAGCCGAGCGAAGGGACTCACCTCAGGGGGAGCGGGAAGTGCCGCCCCGGCAGTGGCAGTAGCTGCGGCTGTCGGGGCCGGGCTGCTCGGCTGCCCCGGCCCGCCCGCCGGGAGCAGCAGCAGCGAGAGGCGGAGGAGCTGCCAAGCCCCGGCGCTTCCTCCCAACTCGCGAAAAAAGCCTCGCCCAGGCAAAGTTGTTTGACCATAAAAGGCGCGAGGCCGCGGCACAGCTGAGCTCACTCGCTGGGGAATGTGGCAATGAGGTAACGGGGGCCGGGGCTTGCCGGGGCAGCGGCCCTGGGCCCTGCCGCCGGCGGGGAGAGGGCGAGCGCTGTGCCCGCCGGCAGCCGCCGGCCAGACCCGTCTGTCGGGGTTTGCCCCGGCGCCCACCCCGGCCCGGGCCCGCTGCCTGCCCCCCGCAAGGAGAGCCCCGCTCCTCCCGCCTCGCCTAACCTTGGAGCTGCCCCTGGGCCGCGATTTCACTTCCAGTCGCTGAGCTGGATTTTGGGAAGGAATGCGGCGGCTCTGGTGAGTCAGGGTCCCTGCTGGCCTCCTCCCCGCCCGAGCCAGCTGTGAGAGCATCTGACTCACGCTGCCCCGATCTGCCAGAAATTAAAGCAAACATCAGATGACTCCACCGTGCAGAAAAGCGACTTGTTCTCCTCGTACTGGCTGCAAGGCAAACACTATTAGCTGGTTTATATCAAACACTATGCACATGAATTGCTTTGTTGGATTGCCAGCGCGGCACATCGCTTTTATTTTTATCCCAGTGCTCGCTGGGGGCTCAACCCGCTGTAGAACAGGGACAGCCTGACCCAGCCCAACAGAACGTAACTTTCAACCCCAGCCTTTGCTGCTTCTCCCTGCTTCAGAGCCTCTCACGAAGGAGGAACACCAATAAAGATATTTCCTGTGCTTTGTGCAATCATTGCAATTGACTTTGGAATCTGGCCTTACTTTCGGGGTCAATACACCTACTGTTGCAAGTTCCCTGGAGAATTACTGTATTTGGTAATGCTCAGGGGACTTGGGGCTTGTCTGCTCCCAAGACTTATCTATCAACACAGGTACCTTTCAGTACTGCTAATTTACTTGCAGGTTGAGGGAGTAAGCCACAAACCACACCAGTGACACTCCCAGTCTGCACTGCTGCAGAACTCTCACATTAGAGAGCTATGGAAAGAGATTCGTCCAAGGTTTAAATCCAGAGTAAACAAATCTTTAATTTTACGCATAAAGTTTGTACAAAGAGGTCGTATCTTTTATTTAACCAGGTGATACAATTGGGAAGTCTCTCTGAGGCATTTTCAGTGTTACATACCATTTGAAAATGCCACCCATAGCAGCGCCCAGCACTGAGCATCTCACTCCTTACACAGCTGCAACCACTGAACCACTGATCTATAGCTCTGAATTTCCTAGAGAAATATAGGTCTTCTGTGGCTGCTAAATAATCCTGTTTACTGCTGCTTTTGTAGGCATGGCATCAGTTCTTTTATCTCCCATGATTAATGCACAAAGTAATTATGTAGGATAAAGAATGTATCTCTGTGATGGGTCTTCCAGCACTGTCACTTTTCTACTGCAGACAACCTTCCCTCTTGTTCAGGTAAAGATGTCAGTGCAGAGCTAAAAAGAATTCACTGCGTAATTGCGAACCAAATTCTGGA
The DNA here is from genome assembly GCF_028551555.1 of Melozone crissalis. NCBI lineage: Eukaryota > Metazoa > Chordata > Aves > Passeriformes > Passerellidae > Melozone > Melozone crissalis. Next base: position 12,578,262 of record NW_026535786.1, on the reverse strand, counting down.
ACATCACAGCACACCCTACACAATGAGCCTGACGTCAGAGAACTCTGCCACTGTTCCCTGGGCTAGCTCTGACTTCAGAGAAAACAAAGAATGTCTCAGACTGAGATTAAAAAAGTGCTGAGTGAATATGAAAAAAAAAAAAAATCTATGCTTTCATACTTTCTGGTCACGTCCCCATAAATCCAGATGCTTGCATTTTCTTACCAGTGTGTTGATGTTAAAAGCTCATGAAGGCAGATCAAGGAAAGTGGGAATAAGAAAAAGAAAAGCTGCCCTCTTAGACATTTTGTATGAATTCCTCACTACAGGAAACAAATGCAAAACACATGTTTTCCAGGTTGCATGTGTGAAAGCTAGAATTCTCAAATCAGAATACATAGAATACACGAGGAAACTGATTTTGTGCTTGCCACATAGTGAATTTAAAGTTTATGCTTTTGTAATTGGAAATGAAAATTAACTGACTTCCCTGTTAGTTCTGATCCCTCCAGAAAGAAAATAACAATCTCCTTATGCTAGCAGTCTTCCTTCATGCAATTATTGGCTTGAAAAAGTAGGCATTTTTCTGCTGCAAATGAAAATTAGAGCCTTGAGAGACACAAAGTTGTACTGACACTCATTAGCTGAAGCAAAATCTTAGTCCTGAAGAGGCATTTAGCTACCTGGGTACAGAGATGGATCAGCAGGTATACTTGGCTTGTGCCAGACCATGTTATTTCTGGAATTAGCAGCTGTCCTCTGCATAAGTCACTTCGGCTCTTCCATGCCGTGAATAAAAGTGATCTGGTCTTTTGGAGTTTATTGTGGTGTGAATGCTACTGTCACCGTGAGTGAAGTGACAGCCCACTACAAAGCAGGTGTTGGAGGGATTTAGGACACACAGTTCTAGCTGGGTGCTTCTTTTGAGGCAAGTGACAGGAAGCAAGTCCTGCTACTGGCCATCAAATCAAAGCTTAGAAATGCTGAGAGTTCAGCCATCTCAGGAAGACTAAGTTTTAATAGAGACAGCTACAGAGAATCTTTGCTGGCAATTCAGTCCTGTAACACAATGAGTAAATAAAGAATAAGACCACAAAGGAGTGGTGTGGCAAATTCATGTACTGCACTGGGATGAGGTATGTGCTAGCACTGGTTAGGTGCCTATAAAATGAAAATAAAAAAGAAAAAAGAAAAAAAAAAAGTCCTTGAATAGAAAATGAAGAATTATTTGCAAGAACACTACTGGGGAATTAAACTTATTGGGCAGAAAATCTTTTTTGATAGCCAGGTATGGCTTAGGTAGCTGCAGATGGGAATCTGTGTTAAATACGTGTTCAAGGTCAGAGGAAAGCAATCTGGAATCTGGACAGAGTGCTTTACTTCTGTTAAAAATGCAAAATGTCTGCATCTGTATAATTTCCATCCATATCAACAGATCAATTAGTGCCATTTTATCTCAGCATGAGTTAGTTAGCAGTTAGTGACGCCACGCAGGAGCCCATGCTCTTCCCAAGCAACAAAAAGTTCTGACTCATGTCTGTGTTGAATCTCTGATGCTTCTTTAATCACATAACTTCTGTTTAGTCTAACCACGTTTTATTGATTAATGTTAAATTGCTACTTAATCAGCTTTCCCCATGCTGTATTAAATGCTATGTCTGGGCCAACTGGAAGGGTTGGGAATATATAATGGATCTGCTTTGGTCTCCAGGCCAAGTAGTTGGGCCTGCACTGTCCAGGGCAGGGCCACCTGCAGCAAACTGCCTGCATCCACATGGGCCAACAGATGTTACAGCTGGGTCATCTTAGAGTTCTCTTCTGAGCTGAACAATTCTGTGATTCTCTGTAATTCACCCTGGCAGGAGGTCTCCTGGGATCTGCTGTGCTTCCACAGCACAGCCTCTCCTGGTGTGCTCCTCGCTTGAGCAGGGTGTTCTCTGTGTGAAAGACAATGTCTGCCCCCGATTGTCCCCTGCCAGGCTGCTGCTCACACCCCTTGTGGAGGCCATGATGTGTGCAGAGCTGTCTTTTTTCTGACCAAACAGCAGTTTCAAGTTGGAATGCCCCAGTGCCGCTGTGGGCTGCGTGTTGACAGCTGGGTGGCACACACAGAGAGCTGTGCTGGGGACACCAGAGCCTCGTGAGACAGCAGTCCTCACAAGCCTCGTCATCTCCCTGCTCTGTGCAACTGGCACACACTCAGGAACACTGTTTGCAAAGGTCATGAGGTCTGGAGATGTCCCTAGCTGACCAGTGAGCCAGGACATACAGCTGGAGTGTCTCTCTGCTGGTTCTCTTCAGAACCGGGTCTGCTGTGCAAAGCACACATCAGAAGTGTGAGTCCCCAAGAAGGGGAGCTGCTCAGCAGCCACAGAGAGCCTCCGTGATCTCTCAGAAGGGCCACTGCCGGTGCTCAAATCCCACTATGAAGGTGTTGCATGGTGCACATGTACATGTACACACTTCAAAAGGCATCCCACCCACACATACAGTTAGATTGTCCTGACTGAAACACCAGAATAGGCCAAAAGCTGTAAACAGAAAAAAAACCCTCAAACACTTGCTGTGTCATGAAACACTTCTTTAGTGGGGCAAATCAGCCATATACACATAAAAGGAAGCAAAGTATCCCTGTGGTATGACCTTGGTCATGCCAGGATATGACTGGCCATCAGAGCAGCCAGGAGAACAGGGGACTGGGGTGATGTCTGCCTGTCCAGGGAACAAGCTCAATTTCCAGCAAAACTGGCAGGTCTTTCCTAGACAGAGCCATGACAGGGGCTCTGGGGCAGCTCCCAGATGAGTTACCACTGCTGTTTCCTTATCTCCTTCCACCAAAATTTCCTGCTGCTTCTCAGCAGGCAGTGGCCTGCAATTCCGTGGCTCCTGGGGCTGGCTCACTAGCAGGCTTCCTTCCCCTCACACAGCCCTCCCACACCTCCTGCTCTCTGCTGCTGGGCTCTGTGCCCAAAGAAAGAGATGCAAGCAGGTTGTCCCAGTGGATATCTCTTCCCTCAGGTGCTGCATGACCTGTTCTGCAACTCTGGGGAGCTGTGAGATGGCTCCTGGGGCATGCCCATGTGTGTGGCTGAGTGTGGATGGCCGCCAGAACCCATTCTGCTCGGAAAGCTGCCATTTCCACATTCCAAGGCACCCTTGCCATTTCCTCAGCTGTATGCCCCAGCCCTTGCCACCAGCAAGACAAGCAGTGACGTATTTGGCTGTTCTGTGGCAAATATTGCTGCTTGTCAGAACTGTCAAAGAAACACATCTGTCAGCCTGCTAATTAAAGAGTTCCTGTGTGTGCTGCAAGCCTCTTTCCACCCAAGTACCACGCTCCCATGGTAGAAGTCTCCTTTCTTCACTTATGTAGAGCTGTAAGCATGGCACAAACAACCCATGCTCCTTCCTACAAACGAGTTTCATTAGATGCAGGTACTCCTGGATGTTGCAACCTGGTGGATTTAGAAAGAAATTCCCAGGAGTAATGCCAGAGTGTGTCTGTGTCAGGGGAAGGGTGCTGTTTCCTAGGAAAAGGGTTCTTCACCCCATCCTCCCTGTGACATAGCTGAGACACAAAAGCAGGTGCTCAGCTCTCTTGATCTCATACTGAGCCTCCTCGCATATGGTGCAATAGTTCTGTTGTGGCTTTCCAGGGCAGCACCTGATGCAGCTGCTTGGTACTGGAGGGAGAGAGATGCCAAGCTACAGTCCCAGTAACATTAACCTGGGACAAGATCCTGGTCACTCCAGTCTGTCCCAGTGCTACTATTTTTTTGCATAAGAACTGAGCCAAATAAGCAGGGACAGGCTCTGAAGACTGCTAACTCTGTGCTTTGAAGTGTGCCCACAAAGATGTGCCATGCATTGGCCAGGGCATGCTGGACCTGAGAGCACATTAGGAAGACACAAGCAGATCGCTCTGGTGAGGAAGAATGAAGCTTGATATAGTCCCTGCCTGCAGTATCTACAGGGTGTGGATCCTGCAGCAAACCAGCCTCTCATAAAACCAAGTAATTATTTCACTCCAGACTGCAGTCCTGGCAAAATCTAGTATGTACACAGTGTAGATGATCACGGAACCAAGGCCCTTGAGCAAAGCAACAGACCAACCAAACAGACAATAGAGGCATATGGTCCAACAGTCTGCTTGCAAAAAAAAAAATAAAAATTTAAAAAGCCAAATGTTATCCATGAGCTGCACAGTAAAACACCATTTGAGTACAGCTTTAAGAGGTGTAGCCCCTCAAGCCCTTGCCTTACAGTTATTCAAAAGAAAAGTGTGGGGCTATATGAAATTTCTTGCAGTTCCCAGGTTTAGTGCACGTGGCTACTAGTGCCTTTGCTAGTTAATTTACTGACAGTATGAATAGAAGGATGACCAGGCAAAAATCTTTGACTGTTTCATGGGGTTTTCAGGAAAATCAGCAGAGCCTTGCAGTAGAGTTATAGTCCTTCCAGTGGCAGCTAGGAGTCTGTGACAAGTGACAGCTTATGGGAGAGAGCTGTTTTTTTTCAAGCAGAGTATGATTTTCAGTAGGTTGAAAATATAAACCGTAAGAGGCCTTTCTAAAGATCTGTGCTAAGTTCCTTCTGAAAGTCTTTGCAGCAAAGTGATCGAGCATGGTATGAAAGCCAGTGAGGAGAGGGTAGTAGCAGTGCCAGTGGACAGTAGCTAATCCAAGTGATATTGAGAAATCAGCAGCCACAGCTATTGCTCAAAAGGCAGGAGAAGTCCACAAAAAGGAGGACCAAAATACATTTCATCTTGAATTACTGAGTCATTGACCATCTGCACTCTGTACTCTGCTGGAGGTGCATTTCCTTCAATGAAGGCATTCTTCAGCTGCCTTGATGAAGGTCAACATGATAATATAATAATATTACAATATTGATATAATATGATATAATAATATTACAATATGATGATATAATAATATTACATTATATGATATGATAATATTACTGGGCAAACCTGACCCTTTGCTTTCATAGCTCATTAAAAAAAGTCATTTGGAACCTTCAGCGTTACCCAAAAGACTTCCGTTTCCCTACAAGCCACTTTAGGTATTGCATTTAGATGCAATTTACATGAAGGTCATTGCAGTTAGGCTTCATCTGCAAATATACTTTTTCCTTGGGATTCTTGAGTCCCAGGTAATGTTTGTGACAGTGCTGGCTAAAAGTTGGGAGCAGCAAGTACTGAAAGAAGCCTGGAAACTAAGCCAGCAGAATCTCACCAAGGTGCTAATGAAAACAGGCTCGGGTTATGAGGAGAGCCCTATCAAACATTTTCTGCAATGACTGATGGTTTCAGAGACAGTGTTAGACTTGCTGCTGCCAGAGGAAATGAACGGGATGTTTACAAAGCTATTTCAGTGTTGCTTTTCCTGGGCTTCCCACCAACAGCTTTCTTTCCAACACCTTGGTACATAGTGTTCAATGCCATGAGAAGAATTACTGAGTCCCACCAGCACTAATCCTTTTGCTTCCTGTTTATTTAGCCTTTGTGGCCATGCTTTCCAAAAACTCTGTCCTCCCAAGGTGGTCATCAAGCCTCTATCTTTAAGAATATTAAAAAAAGAGAGATCTGGTAAAAGGAGGGCTATATTTTGTTTGGAAGTAAATGAGAAAATATTGTGTATTTGTGTAAGAGTGTGTCAAATTTGAAGCAGTGCAAGAGCCACATATTACTTCCAGTCAATGTACAGACAGGCACTGCAACTTCAGATATAACACCCTGAAAGGGAAGGAGCTGCCTTAGTTCCACTTGTCACTTGCTCTGGACACATTGGACAGCCTGCATTTCTCCAATGCAGTAAAACAGCTCCTATTTTCTCCTGATCCAAGAAAGAGGAAATCTGCAGAGAAGTCCAAATTTAAATGCACATATGGGATACTGTCTCGTTCTGAAGTTTCAGGAGGAGGCATTCCTTCTGAAGGGGCTAGACTACACACTGCCAGTCTTCTTGAGGAAGGAGACTGGGAAAGGTAGAGGGTACAGTTCATCTGTGAAGAATATGATAAAAATCTGGTTGATACTGTTCATTGCCTCTAAATTCTTAGATGATATCACTGCAGACAGATATCAGCCCTTTGGTGCCAAAAGCCTAAATTCAACCTAATGACCTTAGCTTGCGGGCAAGATTAGAGGGACACTAAATTGTAGACTTTTTTACTCGTTAATGTTGCATATTCTCAGGCCCCTGGCTTGGTTTTGAGGCTGGAATGACTCCCTCGTTAGACTCAGAATTCATTTTGTCTTTCAGTCTACACTGATGAGAAGCCTACAGTATGCTGCATCCTGCTTTGCTGTCTTAGCACATTATACCAGAGTCCAAGAGTCTCCACTTGTGTTTGCTTTTGACTCAGAAATTGTTGTTCTCCAAATCCCCTGCACCTCCAAGCAAGGAATGGAATTTCAAGTTACATAGTTGGTGCCTGAAGAATTCCACTCTCCTAAACATAGCAATTATTTATGTGACTCCAGGGACCATGAGAACAGAACTCTCCTCATCTACAATCATTTCAACTCTTTCTCCCAGCTGACAGTAAACTGAGGAAGAAGTGGTAAATATAAAAAATTATAAATGTTATCTTACTTATTGCAGATTAAGATGAATTTTGGGGAGATAGAAAGGATAAGCAGCCTTCAGTGAGAGCAGATAAAAGCTAAGAGGCTTGGCCTTAGCCATGTAGCGAGACATAGCACCTGCACAGACCATGTGGCACAACAACAAACATTATCATTTCAAGATTTTCTAGTAGCCATCTCTTGAATTGCATTGGTGGATTTCTTTCAAGAATCAGCTATGATCCCAGCAAGTCTGAGGATGGGGTGCTCTTTCCTGAGCTGCTTCTGATAGGTGATGCCTCCTTGCCAGCAGCGCCATCAGGATGTCAAGTGTTACAAGACAGTAAGAAGAAAAAGCAGTGAGGCAGCCCCTTCTGAGAGCCTGTTCCTCAAATTTCAGAGGAGAACACAGAGAGCAGCAAGGTCCCAATGTGCTTATCAAGGTGCTTGCCAGCAGGTAAAAACATCAGACCTCAGAAGACTTGTAAACAGATGGGAATGGAAAGGTCACCTCCAAATAAGCACAGAGGGAAGCATCCTGGATGCCACCATATTCCTTATGGACTGCAGCACAGCAGAGCAGAGCAGGTAGATGTATTCACATCTTCCAGAAAAAGCAGCAGGCCTGACTTGATTCCAAAAATAGTTTGAGTCAATGTTGATTTGCCAGAGCCTACTCACAACAGCTGTGTGCTCTGTGCTAGAGAGTAATTTCTGGAGATTTTTTTAAAATAGGAGGGCCATTCTGCCAGTGCATGAGTGAACAGTTTTAAGTCAGTATTTTGCTTCAGGATACATAATACTGTCATTATTCCAGACATGAAAATTTGGCAGAGAGGACAGAATCAGTAGCTTTTAAAATAAGAACTTTTCTTTGTTCAGGCTTGCTTTTACAGTTTGGGGTATTTTTGTATGTTTTTATTAAGATCTGTAAAATTACAAAACCACATTGCAGAAAGAAACTCCCCACCTTATTTTTAAAGCAGTTAGTATCCACAGTTTTGCTGAGCTTCTAGGCCCCCATCTCCAATATATCAAAGGGAGAGAGTGAGGAGATGACAACTGATATTTTGTAAGGCTAAAAATATTGTGCCTTTTTACATAAGGCTGGGAATTTAAAAAGCACATTAACTGCTTGCAGATTATTTTTAAAAATGCAGTTTGAGCAACACCACTAGTATAGATTCAACTGACATTTAGGAGAAGGAGCTTCACTGCTGGGAAATGAGACATTCAGTAGAGGATGAAGTAAATGTTTAAAAAAGGCAAAATAAGACTCAGACTGCACCAAAGATATTCTCACCCTAATAGACATCTCACATTTATGTCATTGGGGGTGTCTCTTTTCTGAATGCATATCAAGTAGCCTTTTTGACCTTCCAAAGAAACCTCCTCAGACCTCCCCTCTTGTCACTACCTACCTGATGATGAGGAGCCTTCACAGTCTCAGCGTCACTGTCAGAGGTTCAGCAAATTCCTTTTTTACACTCCTGGAAGTTTCTTTCTTTTCTTCTCCTCACTCACTGGCATCTGCTGAGCCCTTCCTGGCAGCCAGGGAGTGGGAAAGAGTCCCTTATCTGAACTCAATATCTCCCCATTTCCCTTGCTGCTGGAAAAGCCCCAGGCCATGGCAGAAGAAACTGGAATTTCAGAGCCTGGCCCAGCCTACCTGGTCTCACTCTGTGTGAGCAGGCATTTAGCTGGCTCAGACACAAAGTAAGGACACGGGAGGATGCAGAATGGATTTATGAAAGACACTTGCCAGGAGGGGGTTGCTGAGTGGGTGAAGTTTGTGACAGATGAGGCAGCCTAGACTTGCTAGTTCTTTGGTGCTGAGCTGCAGTTCCAGAGAGTGCTGGGTCTCCTGCTGGAGTGGCAGGTGATGCATGGTCACATGCACTAGGTCACTGTGCTACGAAGGCGTGGGGGAGATGCTACCAGAGCAAGCTGCACCACCACAGCTCCAGATGGTAAGTTCCTGTCCTATGTCTTCCATAAAGCCTTGAAATGGGAACTGTACAAAAATGAGTTCTTAATATATCTAGAACTCAGCATGACACTTCTGCATGACTCTGCATAAAAACCAAAAAGGGATGAAGATGCTGAGAGAATATTATACTTCCTAAAAACCTGCAAGCCAGGACTGTTGTTCTGAAAAACCATGAAGCTACAAATTCTTAAGAAAAACAAATGGAAGGCAAATATCAATGTAAGGTGAGAAAAGAATTGTAAACACTTGAGTATTGAAAATTTATTTCTGTAGCAATACTTCAAATCCAGGTGTTATACAGAAAGCTGATTGCATTTTAATGAAATACTGCCAAACTAAGCAAGGTCACACAGCAGGATCTTTTCAGCAAAGCACGCATGTGAGTCCTGTCTGTTGTTAAGTCACAGGTGGCCCACTCCTTGCCAGGGCTTTATGTGCTGGGAAGATCTCCCCACTGCAGAAATTCTAATTTGTTTCAGAATTTTTTTTTTTTTAATTTCACCTTGTGTTGAAATAAATGTGTTTCTAAGGTATCTTACGAACATCTAAGTATTTCATTCCTCTGGGTAAGATTGTCCTTAATTTGGAATGCTCTGCCAAATGTTCAGTTTCCAATAGAGGACGCCAGGATGTCCCAGGCATGTGTCTCTACTGTGGCAGCATGGGCTAATTTGAGAATTCACCATGAAGAGAAGAGGAGAAAATATTTTATGGTGAAAGAGGAGAAAATAATGGTGCTCATCATTACATCTCTTCAGCCATATGGGATAAAATACCCAGGAGGAGTTTTTGATAAATGCACTATTGAGGGTGTGGACTGATTAGTTCTATCTCAGCACTGAACTAATATGCTCCCCTAAAGTTTGTTATGGCCTCTGGGTGCAGGAAGAACAAGATCAAACTTGCTGGGGTGTGAGTGTAGGTAAGCATGAGCTTTTATCACAATATGTAATGCAAACACAACCTACCTCTCTCCACCTGTTATCCCTTCAGTTGATTCACACAGCCTCAAATATTTTCCCAGCTTGAAAGGACCCAGCCTTTCACTTACGTGAGGTAAGTTGCACCACTTTCAGGATCTGAACTACATTGGCACTGCTTTTTTTCCTTCTTTAAAACCTCATAAAAAAAACCTTTCTGTTTGTCTTCTGCAGCAAAGGAGCTCTGAAGAAAGAAGAACTGCATGAGTCATTTTGCTATCTCATTTCCTTTTCGGTCCACACGAAAATCCTATCAGTAGCTAATACAGCTTGATGTAGAATTAACTCTTATGGCATCTACTACATTACCTCCATGAAGCAATTACTGAGATCTCTGCCAGAAGTAGCTTTTACTGGGGAATCCAAACTGCCAGTGGCAGGAGGCCAGCGCTGAAGCACACTGGAGCAACAGCCCCTGCAGGACGATTCCTGCCTCTATGGATCTGATACAGATTCTATTTTTGTAAACATCTCCTACTCATGAACTTCACAGGCCTCTGCATATTTTCCACAGCTGAAGACACATCGTGCAAGAAGCATGTAGGAAGTTTCTCCATGTCTTCTGTGATGGTAACTGGTCACAAGGTATTACATAAGGATTTTAAAAAGGATCAGAGAAGGAGAAGGTGGACATTCATTCTCCAGAGTCTTTTCATGGGATGATAGACATGGTTGCCAGTGATACCTCTGAGGAATAGGCAAAAGGAAGACATTTTGCATTATTTGGTGCTTGGTGATGTTTACTTGAAAGTGGGACATTAGTTGGCAAGATATATATTGTTTTTTCTTTTCATTTTAGCTGGTTTTAGTGGTAGCTAAGGAAGATAACAGGGGCACATTACCTACTGTGATATAATCTGCATCCGTGATAATTAATTGATGAAAAGAATATATTTACTCAGCAGGTAAGACAGTGACAATAGCTTTGTATTTTATAAGCAGTGTTTCTTTGGAACATGCTGTTCCAGTATTTATAATTTATAAGATCTTTATATTTATATAGAGATATAGGGAACATCTGGTAGAACAGATTTAATAGATTCATCAATGGCTTATAGAAAATGTGAACAGCTGTCTCTTAAAACACAAACAAACAGTTAATTTACAGCATAAGCTGGTCTTCAGGGACATGATGGAAGCCTCAGGGTAGTTTAGAACAAGTTGTTAAGAACTAGACTAGTTCTAAAACTGCTTTGCTCTGTGCTGTTATCAGCCCCTCTATCAGGCTAGTGACTATCAGTCACAAGGCGACTATTTTTAGATTTTCTGGAATTGTGTTTTCCTCCCCACCCATCCCTGCCCAGACTTACAGTGACCACTCTGTGTGCAGGGCATGAGGGAAGAGAGGCATGGATCCTTGTCTGTTCCCAATTCACCTTGGCATACAACCCCAGAAATAGGTGGTCCCTCCCCTAGGAGCACATGCTTATTGCTTATGGTTTCTCAATTTCTCTGTTGAATTTGTTGCAAAACTGCAGGAACAGAGGAAGAAGGAAGTCAAGGGATCTTTATGTGGCACTTCCTCCAGCAGCATCCTTGACCTAGTTTGGGCAGCACTGAAGCTCTGTTTTGCAAACAGAAGTTGCTAATGGCAGTGACCTACAGAACACAACAGGTCAAACATTCCTTCCCTTTTGCCAGCACAGCCCTTCACAACAGCGGCTGTGGAAGGGGAGATTTTCAGATCTGCAATAAACAGAGGGGCACATAATTTCATCTATCATAAAAATAAATTAGGAAGTTTCAAGGGGCTGTTTCCTACTCCTCCTTTCTTCTGAGGTACCCAGCTTTGTAAAAAGATCTATCCATGTTTCTCTCTAGATATTTAAATATTTCCTCTCCCAAACCTGTACAAAAACTTAGATTTGTGAAGATCTTTCAGACCAGCATTTAAATCAGCACTTATCAAAAAAATTTTGTACACAATTTCCTACACAAAATTGCAGCCTCATTGTTTAAGAACCAACCCACAATGCTCAGAGAAAATATCCACAGCCTGTCAGAAAGTGTATTTCAAAGAAAACAAAACTGTTTATGTTCTGTCATTTACCTCCAGTTCCTTGAAGCAGCAGTGGGAATGCTGTTGCTCATGAAAGTGCAAGGACAAAAACTGTGGGGCACAGTTAGATTTATGTTCTGTTTCAGTCCCTTGTTCAGAGATTCAGTCTTGTCACTTCCCTCCTACGAGATAATTCTTATGAAATCACATTCTTATTAAACCATGTATTTCTTCAAAATGTAAAATACCTACTTTTCTTTTGGTGCTATATGATAAACATTTTTACTGATTTTAAAAAGTCTGTTATTGTCTTGATATAAACTAGAAACTGTTCACTGATGATGAATTCCCTATTGCATAGAACCCACTGCACAGAAGAGCTGAACAACTGGGTGAAAGCTGAGTCTTAACGAAATCTTCTCAACTTCTAATGAGAATGAAATTGACTTTTAATATGGAGATTTATGCAAATATAAATAACACATAATGTTATGTAAACATGATAAATAAAGGTGTGATTAAGAACCAAAAGATGGTGAAGAGTTTATCCTTTCATTAAGCTGACTATATTAGAAATGAGAGATGAAGCATAGCTCTAGGTGCCAAGACAGGTATTGCTTCCAGCAGCTAAGTGATATTGATTTCAAATTAAAAAAATGAGGGAGCTGGTGGCATTCAGGACATGTGAGACAGCCACAAGACACACCAATAGTTCTGTGGAGTGAATGAATGGACACTTGGGTATAATCCTTCTTTCCAGTTCTTTTTTTTTTCTGCTGTGCATGTCTGGCAGCAGCATGGGTACTTGCCAGATTCTGTGTAAACTACCACCTCACTAAAGCAGCAGCAGACAAACCCATGAAGAACTGGAAAGCAGCTTTTCAGGCAGGGTAAGTGCTAGGACTTGCTCACCTGCCTGTGGAATCACACCCTGGGGCAGAAGTCAGAGCAGGTTGATGTAGATGATACTGTAGCTTAATGAAAGGAAAGCCAAATGTGCATTTTCTAGGACTTGGGATATGACTTTGAGCTTGAGATAAAGCGATAGACAAGCTCAGGGGGAATAAAGAAAGAAGAGTCAATGTGACTTGTCTGAAATCTTCACTGAAAAGGAAACCACAGCAGAGTTCACTCAGTGCACAAAAAGGGTTCACAGAGGAACAGATTTAGATTTGGTGGGTGGGTGAGAGGGAGAAGGGGATTAAAATGAAACTAGACTCTCTGAACAGAGGAAAAGAAATTGCCCACAGCTGTGTCAGTAATACATCTTCTCAGGCCAGGGTGAGGTGCAAATGCTGTTTGGTGGGGTTTGGTGAAACTGCTGAGGACAGCTGTCCTGATCGATCAGTCCACAGGAGACTGTGGGTGACAGCAGCTGGCTGGGCAGCCACCAGCTTAAAAAACATTTACCCAAAACAGGACTTTTATCTTAATATACCATTCTTCCCATTGCAATCTGCTTTTGCTTCCCTTTTCTTCGCATTTTTAGATCTGCTTTTTAGAGATGGTGAAACACCTCTAGTTAACATACTGCCAGGCCCATTGTTTCCCAGTGCTTTTACAACCCAGGCTAGAAGAGTGTAGACATGTCAGGAAAAGTATCTTTAGTAAGTCATTCAGAAAAATGAGATGAAAACTGATAGGTTTGGAAATATATGGGGGAGGTGGAAGGAGTGAAATAGGGAAAGAACTCTAACTGTGGAAAAACTTCAGCCTCACCAGGGATCTAATGCATTGTACCCAGTGATAAGCATTGTAGCAGCAGAGCAGACTGGCCTCGGGCACCAGAGAGGAGGGGACTCTGATCTCTTACACTTCAGCAGCGTCATGTTCACCATACATAGTAATACCTTCAATATCATGAAGAAGGAAAAAGATAAAATAGCTGCCTATATTCAGATGGTGATTTGGGTTTTTTCTCTGCCTTTATCTTTCCTGCGTAGATTTTGTTTTGTAAATTGACTTTATCTGAGTAGACTTCCTGCTTATTGTTTCAGAGGGTCAGGCAAAATATGTTCTGTCTGAAGCCCTTTTTTTCCTTATTTTTTTCCTTCCTTAGGCTAACTGTAAGGTGTGAATCGAAAAATGAATGAACTTACCTATTCTTTGGAACTGCTGTTAACGAAGAATGATCAGCTGTCTTGAGTGACTTCTCAGCAATGCTGACAAAAACTGAATTCTCCAAGCACGAGGATGAGATCAAAATGGATCATATGGGATCAGCAAAATTCAACTTGCCATTACTAGAGATGGGTGGAAGGATGCTGGTGAGATCAGAGAGGCTTTTTGGGCGAAGGAGACGCAAAGGACCAGGGAGAAATAGTGAGCATTTCAGAGTGTGAAGGTGGACGGACCAGACTGGAGAGAGTCCGTGGTGCTGGGGAAGCGGGCCAGGAGGACACTGCCTGTTGATGGTGCCATCAGGTGAGAAGAATTTGGGCTGTGAAGGGAACTGACCTAACCACACCTTCTCCATCTGCAGAGATCCCTCCTCACTGCCGTGTTAGCGGGGAGGACCTGGGAAAGGCCTCAGCGAGCATCCTCACAGCTGGGCTCGCTTCCTTCGCGGTCGTGCGGGGCCAGGGGCAGAGGCCGGGCGGCGCCGCACGCCCGAGCCCCGCGGCCGGCTCCGGGGGCAGACCGGACCGCGGGGAACGGCCGTCCTCCCGCCGGATGGCGGCTGGGGCGGCTCCGCGGGCCGCCTGCCCCTCGGCAGCTCCCGCAGTGCCTGCGGGCCGGGCTGCGGCGGCACCGACACCGGCACGGCGCCGGGCCGGCTCAGCCGCGCGGGAGCGCCCCGGGGGAGGCGCGGCGCGGCCGCTGGGGGGCTGCCGGTAACTGAGTCGGGTCCGCAAGTGTAGTTACCGGGAAACCGCGCCCGCCCCGCCTCCATCCATGCAACCATTCATCCATGCAACCATCCATCCCCAGCCCCTCGCTGCTACTGCTTCTTCTTATGGGGACACGCCAGCTGCTCACCCACCTCCCCCCGTCCCCACTTGCTTTACTCTTACAGGGACAAGCCCGCTGCCCGCTCCCCCCTCCGCTCCCGGCCTGCGGCACCGCCCGCCGCTCACCTGTGCCCGCCCCGCTCCCCCGGCGGGCGGGAGGGGCCCCGCGCCGCCCCCCGCTCCGTGCGCATCCCGCGCCGCCCGCACCTGTCCCGTCCCGTCCTGCCCGCCCGCCCGCCGGGCTCCCTCGCCTCCGCCCCGCCGCCGGCCCGTCCCGCGCTCCCCGCGGGCAGAGGGGCGGCCCGGCCCGGCCGGCGCTGCCTCCCCTCCCCGGGCCGCGGAGGGCGGCAGCCAATCGGCGCGGCGCTGCCGGGCCGAGCTGTTTACCCAATCTCAGCCCGCCCCCCGTCGGGGAGCCGGGAGCGGGGGGCGGGCGGGCAGCGGGGGCTCGGCGGCGGCACCGGCGGGGACGCGGCAGCGCACGGGGAGCCTCGCGGGGCGCGGCGCAGAGCGCGGAGGCGCGGCGGGGGCAGATGCCAGCCTGCCCCGCGGGCTCCGCGCCCGCCCGCCCGCCTCGCCCCGGCGGGGGCACCCCGCGCTCCTACCTGACCATGACCCCGCGCCGGTCCCCGCTGGGCCACCCCGGCGTTTCCCGCTGAAGGGACCGGCTCCTTTCCGACCTCCGCCGCTCCCCGCCTTCTCCGCCTACTCGCTGCTGAGGCTGCCGCCTCTCCCCGGAGCCCCGCCGGAGTGATGGGCTGCATCGGATCCCGCACCGTGGGTAAGGCGTTGGCGGGGACGGCGCCAGAGGATGCCCGGGCAGCCGCGGCCCCCGCCCGGGTACCCGCACGGCAGCCCCCAGCAGGTCGCCCCTCGCAGCCCCCTCTCTGCCGCCCGTGCAGCGCCATTAGCTGCGTGCGACCCTTCCCCACCGCGGTCTCCCGTGGCGTGGCGGGGCTGCGCGGAGCCGCTGGCCTAGGTGCTGGCAGCGGGGCGGCGGGACGTGCCCGGGGCCGGGGGTCGCCTGCCCGTGTCACCCGTGACGAAAGGTCGCCGAACATGTGGGTCAGTGCGGCGCCTCCGGAGAAGGGGGTGGGTGCGGGGCGTGCCGTGCCGTGCCGTGCCGTGCCGTGCCTCCCGAAGCGGGATCAGGCGGCCGGCGGCTGGCTCCTTTGCTCGGTAAGGGTTTATTGTTATCCGAGGATACATAACGTTGCATGATCGGCACGTCTGCTTGTCTCCCCCTTGCCCCTGCGTAGACTTCAATGGAGAAGAGCAAAGAAAGCTGAATCCCTTCCCTCTCGCGGTGCTATTGCGAGGGGACACGGGGAGGGACCGCATCCTTCCGCTGGGCCACGCCATGCACATTTTTAACCAAAGGATCCCAAGCCTTCAGGCTGTGTGACCCATCTCTCCCCTCCTACACACATGCAGATACCAAGAGGTCCCTTGATCTTTAAGCAGGGGTATCTACAGGTAAACACAGCATTCTGGGCACACTTTCTTGCCTTCAGGATTTTTGTTTTCTGTGCAAACCACAGGTACAGCTCTATCAGTTACATGGGGATATATAATTCAATATGCCAAAAGAATCTCTGAGAGCAAACCAGAGTTCATTTGGCAGTACATCTCGCTCGCCCAAGCCGTCCGCTCTGTCTCTCCCAAGAGCACGCGGGCATCTGTGGGAAAAGGAGACCTCTGAGGACATGAGAATTGCACCACCGCCCCAGATGGAGGGACTGTGTCACCCCAGAGTAAATCTGAGGGGCTATGTCAAAGCCTGATGCTGTGACACTTCTCGTCTCAGTGGGAAAGCCCTTTGTGAGCACTTGCAGGGAACCATCTACTTCTGCAGCAGCAAACTTTAAACTACAGAATCCAGTTTCTACTTTGGGAATTAATTCCTGTACCTAGCCTATGTCTCTCAGCAGTCTCAAATGTCCTTATGACCTACCGAAATCTCTTACGTGTCTACATGGCAAAGATCACTGCAATATTTCCCTTGAGATTCTTCAAGCTCACCTGGATCGGTGTCTCTATAGCATATCAGGACATGTGTTGCCTCCATCTCCTGCCTTGCCCCTACCCTCCACACACCCACATTGCCGAGGACATTATTATTCTGTTAGCTGGGTAATTTACTGGTACGCCTTTTATCGATGTCTGTCTGAACAGGCAGCGTTAATTCTTGGTCTCTCTTCCCACAGTGCTGTTGAAATAAAGAACAAACATGCATTTGCTAACATCCACTCTCCACTGCAAAATGTGGTTAAGCTGTTGTACAAACTACAGGTGTTTGCTCCTGTGCATGGCAGCGTTTTTATGTGACAAATAACCCCTGGTATAGCTGAGCTGTTGCAAGTATCATGCTCATATGAGGTTATATATATGTGTTTGTATATATATTTATAAGTGTCATACAGTTGTGTGGGCATAGATGGAAACAGAAAATAGCATCTATGCTGTGTCGATGGGATAATGATAGCTGAAAAGTCACTTTGCAAATTGCAGTCCTCCAATACAGACCTTAATGGTACAGATGTTTGACTTCTCATATGATAGCAATTTTTGGTTAGTGTGATACACGTTCATTCTTGATGGTGCTAGCTCAGTGGACTTTAGGGACCTATTTATACAGTTAACTGAGGAGCTTTTCTTGCCCTGGTGTTATGAAGGCGTGTGCTAAGGGGGATTGCACAGCTATGATTCTGGTCTCTGTGGGAGTCAGATATGAATGTAGTAATACTGTCTGATGCCTGCTTTGTGTGAAACTTTTACACTGCTGTGCTTTAGAAGGGGCTAATTCTCCTGTCAGTCCTAGAGGCTGGATTTAGTGAAGGTGGGATCCTTGAATTTTAGTTGGACTACTCCTCCTAAGGAATTTTGTTTAGAACGATTCTTACTTGGCAGCCTAGATTTTTGACTCCAGCCTTCCTGGAGTTATTGAGAGGATTCTTCAGACATGTTTTCTTCGAGCTGGAAATCAATGCTTTGAAGTACTAGGTCTGAGCTCTAGGATGTGGTTGGAAACTAACATCCTAGCGTGAGCAGAGCTTTGTGTTCTCTCTTCCAAGTCTATCTGGTTCGATTTTTGCAGAATTAGTTCAGTATACAGCCTCTGTATTGGCTTCCCAAGACCAGGTAGGTCCCAGAGAAGGGAGTGCTATGCTTGTATTTGTTTTACCTTGAAATTTACATGAAGCAGATTTTGAACTCAGAATTCAAGAGGTTTTAATTAGTGATAGAAAGCTCATAATCAGTCACATTTGGTTTATTCACCACACAAGGGCCAGTGCAGGATTGTGCCCCGAGCTTGCTCCGGGCCTTTTTCCATTCCAATTTTAAGCAAGCCACATGATTTCTTCATCTCCCGCAGGGATGTTTTACTATGATCTAGTTAGATGTCATAGTTTGCACATGTTTAGTGATGTGCAACTTTACATTTTCTTTCCTAAATATGAGTTTTCTGGTTATTTCTCCCTGGGGAAAAGTAATTGAGTGGGTCATAACAGAGCAGCTCCATATGTGATAATTTGAAATGGAGTCATAGAGTATATTTAAATTTTACAGAGGACACCAGAATGGCAGTGATCACATTATGATTTCCTAAGGTATGGAAAAAGCTGAAAAGTGATCTTAAAAGGCTAACCTGATATCCAGTCACCTTCCCCACAGTCTCACCTCAAAGTCATACATGTGCTTTGTGTAACATGGCATATAGCAATTACTCAATGAGAACTGGAGGTGGCTTCTTCCTCTGGGAATGGCTGCAGGTTGTGTCTGTGTATTGGGGATACCCCATCGTAGTTCCTAGGGAGCTGCCTAGCAACTCTCATCATAGCTGGGTCTCAGTTTCTGGGATGTAGAGGAGAATTTTCACTGAGGTTGCTCAACAGTTAAGGCTGTAAAATCCACCTAGGAACTTGTGGATATTTGAGTGCCAACCAGCTAAATGCCAAAGATTAGCTTGGTTGTTGTCAGTAACTGAGCCAAGTTTAGGGTTTCAGGTCTGCATGGGTGTCTGAATGCATTTCAAGTGTACCTTTGACTACAGCTTAGACATCTCCTAACACTGGCTGTTCTGATTAGCGTGGCAGGGTTTCTCTTAGGTCCTTGAATGGATTTAAATTAATAGAAAGCTCAAGCATGTTAAGCTCAAGATTGCTGTCTCTTTTTTTTCCAGTGATTTCTCTGATTTCTCTCACGTCTTTGCACAGAAGCCTGCAGCAAACCTGTTTTGTGAATGTGATGTAAAATGGTGGGAAAATATTCCAAGACATTACAAACTAATAGTGCTTTTGGGGTGTGGGAGAAGAGAAACTAGAGTTACTCACGCTGAGGGTCAGGGAAAACTTTTTGACTGTGAGAAGTGTCAAGCGCTGTAACGGGTTTCCCGGAGAGATTGTTCAGTATCCGTTCTTTGAGGTTTTCAGGACCAGACTGGATAACGCTGTGAGTAATCTGGTCTAACCTCATAGCTGACTCTCTTTGAACTGGAGCTTTCACCTCAGGAGGCACCTTCCAACCCAGTCATCCTGTGTTCCTATGCTTATGGTCTAAACCCTGGAGTGGTTGCCTCTCTGAGTCAGGTTGGACTCACTGCCTCAGTCTTGCTCTGCCAGAGGTCCCCAGGTCTTCCACATGCCATCAGTACACTCCTACATGTTGCCCCCATCACCACTTTCCTTAACTCTTAGGAGTGCCATGTGTCACATTCCTCCCCATGACAGCCCCAGCTGCCAGCTGCAGCCCTGCCTCTCTGAGTGTTGTTGGTGTGGCAGTTTTGCAAGGAGCAGCCCAAGTGACAGCTGGGCTGGTGCGCGGAGCATCAGGCTGGAGAAGGCAGAGCTCTCCATTGTTAATGAATTGTTCAGGCTCTGGGTCAGGTGTGACCTGCCAAAGCCAGGTACCTGGCTTGCTGGGCTCCCCTTCCCTGGCAATGGTCAGGTCCTGTCAGAGGCAGGAGTATGTACTTTGTCTGTTGCTTTCCCGCTGGATGATCCCTGCTAGGTGTAAATGAGTGGCTCATAGCGCCCGCAGCAGGAGAGATGGAGCCAAAGAGCACCCACTCCTAATCCAGCCACTTTAGATTCAGCAGAGTGGGAGCAGAGTGGGAGGCTGACAGGAGAGGGGTAAAGCAGCTGGAGCGAGCAGTGAACATCCCCTGCATTTTTCTCCTTACTTATTCCCCCCCACAGATCTGTAGGTGTGTGACGTGAGATCTGGAATGGCAAGTGTGGTCTACACACTTGGAGTGTGAAAAAGTGAGACATCTATTCCACATGCACACCTCACACATAGCAAGTGTGTGTCAAGGTGTCCAGTTCTCACCTCCTTCACCTTCAACATCTGAGTGAGTCAGTGAAAAGGAATAAAGAGAGGAGAAGCTTCAGAAAGGAGATGGTAATGCAGACGGAAACTGAGTCATGGAAGTAGGAATAATTTCATTTAGTTGCATGCACAGAGGTGGAAGGGGAAGGAGCACAGAGCTCCGTGTAGAAACTGTAGGTCATGTGAGTAAAAGAGTGGGAATACATGAAAAGGGGCATCTGGGTATCTTGTTCCTCCCTTACCTGGGATAGAGACAAACAGAACAGAGGGACAAAGGGACACCTTCCAGACCAGACTGCTTTGTGGTTGGTCTCACTTCACTGCTTGTATTTCTTCCCAATCTGGCTTTTCCTCTTTCAAGCAGTTCTCAATCTGATCACTTTTAGAAGCTGAAGTAGAGGGCTCAGGGATGAGAACTTGTTTGTCCCAGTAAGATTCTGAGCAGAGAGCATCTCCCAGCCCTAGCAGCCGGTTGTCCTGAAGGCTGTATGCACAGGTGATCTCTGAGACCTCCCTCTCTCGTCAGGGCTTCTGAAATACAGGTGGGTGGTTTCAAAGTTGTGGTGGGGAGAGGCTGGCAAAGAGCATGATTGCATAAGCCTGGCTTTATAAGGAAACAGTCCTAAAAAATACACGTGCAAGGTAAGCGTGTGTCAGAAACAGTCATTAGTAACAGAAAACAGTCTTTGGCATGTTGCTGATTGATGTAAGACCTCCGTGTGTGTACAATGCAACAGATGTGATTTGAGGAACAGAACTGAGGAAGAGCATACTCACTTTGTGAACTCCTATGGACAGTAATATTGCAAGAATTATGAGAGAAATTACCAAGGAGCTGATGGAAAAATGCAAGTAATGAATTCATCGGCATGATAAAGCTGGGAGTCTTAATTCTATAGACTGATGTGTATTGAAGCAGAAGTAGTGAACTAATCAGTAAGTGTTTTAGGCCTACTTTCTTGGGGGGACATAGAAAAAGTAGTTTTCAGGTCATTTAATAAGGTTGTGTTCTCCAACAGCAAACAGCTGGGATTTTAGACTGATACTTAACCAATTGAAGATAATTCACACTCATGAGTTTTTAAGCACTTTGATAAAAAGTCAAAGCTTTATTTTATAAGGTCTTAAAATAGTGAAGAAGGTCTCAAGTGAAAAGCTGGGATGTTAGCACAACTTTAAAGGTTTTGTGAGATGACCTATCTATTTAATTTTATCGATTAGTTAAAATTTCCAATAAAATATTAGAAGGCAAATATATCAGTGAGAATGGGCTTATACAAAACAGAGCCTGTCAAGCTAACTTAATTTCATGACTTTATGGGACTCCCTGCAGCCAAGTACTTCTCTGATAGGAGTACTTTACCTACAGTCATGGTGATGGAGGTAAAATATAAGATTGTTAAAAGATACAACCTCTAATAAGCTAGCAATCAGCTTAGAACCACATGATTCTTAGTTAGTTAATATATGAGTACAGTACATTCTAAGTGCATCTAAATTCAATAGATAGCAAAATAGTAACAAGAGTCATTGTTGAAAAACCTGTGGCTCTAATTTTGCCAAGTACCGTGAGATTTTTACATAATGCTCAAAATCCTGAGGGAGATCTAAAATACTGATAAACTTGATAGTATTTGCAATGACTAGAAGAACTGCTAAAAATGAAAGTAACAAATGGATGGGATAAATCACTGATAGGGAACAGTTTGATTCATTTTAAGTACTGACAGACAGTGTGTGTTTCAATCTAACCAAATATGAGTTAATCTAAATATCTAATGGCAGAGTGTGAATGCTATTTACAGGACCAGAAATCTATTTTGTGAGCAGTCACACTAAATAAGCTTATAGATATTGGAACTGGTAATCAGTAGGTCAACAGCTGCTACTGAGATGCTGCAGCCAAGGAAGCTGATGTGCTTCTTTGATCTTGAATATTGAATAGGAGGAGAGAAAAGCATATTTTCTCTGCATTTGGCACTTGTGAAAAAATTATTTTTCATCTACTTTGTCTAATTCTATTATTATCACTTTGAGAAATACTGCAAAACTGAAGTATGACAAGAAAATAAACAGAACCGTGAATAAAAACTTACAGAAGTGACTTGATGACAGTCTTTAAGTGTTTGATTGAAGAAAAAAACGACCTCGAAGTCATCTGACTCTTCAACCTAGTAGAAAGCTGTTAAGATGTGAGAGAAGGATGGCAGATACATTCAGATTGGAAATGAGGCAAAAATCAAACAGTAAAAATACTGAACTATTGGCATAATTTACTGAGAGTTGTACTGAGCCCTCTGTCACATGAACACAATAAAATCAAGATTTTTAAAAATGCCCTCGTTCAAGCACAGCAACAGAAAGTATAATTAACAAAGGGAGTACATTTAGCCTCTCTTATTTTAAGGAGGTCAGACTAGATGATCAGTGTGTTTCTCCATGAGTTTAAGCTACACATTCCCAGGTCCAGGAGTATACCAGACTTTTAAATGAAATATAATTTTTATATCCTGAAACGAATGGGGTTGTATTTGCAGATGCTGATCAGGCGTGGCTCATGGGGAAAGTTTCAGTTCAAAATTTCTAATATGCGCTGGAGAAAACAGTTTGGTGACCCTAATGGTGAGCATAGGGATTGACATTCCACATGGGAAAGAGTTTTAGGGTTTATACTGCTGGCCATTTATGCTCACTGGCCAGGATGGTGACAGAAAGCTGTGACAGGCAGAGGAGGATCAAAGAGGCTGTGGAGGCAGGAAGCTCGGCAGGCTGCAGATTAAATGTTTACTTCAGGAGCTATTCAAAGAGGCTGTAAAAGGCAAATAACTTGCCTTTTGCAATGATTAGGAGGACTTAGTGTGTGGTGTTACTACTAAAGAGGCTTCAGGTGACTCAGAGAGATTAAGACCATAGCAGAACATCACTGCCCTCCGCCCCCAGCCTCAAAACCCCAACAATTTTGTGTCTGTTCATTGTGGAAGAAGTTGTGGAATTTTATCCTGTGAAGCCTTTTCTTGTTTGAGATGCATCACATCAGCTTCAGATCAAAGCCTCAGTGAGGCTGTAGAGCAGGTAGACAAAAAAGTGGTCAGGTGATGTTCATGTGAGACTTCTGGAGAAGTTTGAGGCTGGAGGGTCTGAACTGCAGATTGTTATCTGAAAAGCTTTCCAGTTGCTTTGGTGCAAGACAATTGGAAAGTAGATGATGTCATGCCAGTTTTTGAAATGATTTTGAGACCTGGAGAACTGCAAGCTAGTAAACAAGATATGCCTAGGAGGCAAGCTAATAAACATTACTCTGAAGAACAGAATTAGTGTAAGCATGGAGAGATAAGATGTACTGAGAAAGAGTTAACCCTACAGTTGTTAGTTGATATCACAATTTATAAGTCTTAGAAGGGGTCAACAAGCAATATTGACAGAGGAGGTCCAGTGGCAGTAGTCCACTTGGATTTGCAAAGCACATTTGTAAAGGTCACTCACCCCAGGCTGTTAAAAGACATAAATCTGCTGTTGAATCAGAGAATTTTCTTAAGTGTCTGGGTAAAGATAGGAAACAAGGATTAGCGGGAAATGTCCATTTTTCACAGGGATTTTTTTTTCAGATTTGTGCATATCCATAAATGATATGAATATTTTTTCAGATACGTGCATATCTGTAAATGACATTAAAAAGGGGAAGGGCTATATAATGAGGTAACAAACTATGGTAATAAAGTAATCAATCATTTGGAGGAGCAGACAGAAAACTGCATGGAATGATTTGGGAAAGGATTTCACAATATCAAATTACTAGGTCATTTGATTTCACAATATCAAATGACATAAATGATGGGTGAAATTTGATGTGGATAAATGTAAAACGATGCACACAGGCAAAGCAATTCTAGAGTTACATTTGCAATGATGGAGGTTCTGAGTTTACTGTTGCCATGCAGGAACGAGATCTTGTGGTTATAATGTGTGGCTTAATGCTTAGTGCCACTAAAAATGCCAATCAAATTAGGAAAAGAATAAGAGAATAAAATGAGAAATTACATTATGCTATGCATCTATCCATATGGTTCCCTTGTTTTGAAATTTTATAATGCATTGACCTTAATGGTCTGTTCCCATTTCAGAAAGGCCATAATCAAAGACTGGAAAAGATTCAGAAAAGGATAGGAAAGACAATTGAAGGTATTGTGTGGCTAATATGAAAGGAGCCATTTAAATAGGGATTTCTCAAGTATGGAAATGAGACGGTTAAGGATATGACAGATAATCTAAAAAATAATGAATTTTCTCTGGGATAGGAGCAGCATGGAGAAAATGATGAGGGAAGACTATTTAATTACTGATTTTAAAACAGAGCCTAAACATCGGACAAAACTAATAAGTGGCAAGTTTAAAGCAAATAAAAGTCAGCACTTCTTCATGTAACACAGAATTAAATTGTGGAAGTACTTGACATAGGATGGTATGGGTACTAAAAGGCCTTTGTTTTGATTTTAGAAGTGAACAGATGAATCCTTTAAAGATGACTAAATACAGAGACGAGTCTGTCTTGGGAGCTACTTGAGGTGTAAATTGTGACAGGTTAGGACAGATATTCTCTGAAAATATCGCTGCTGTTTCCCCTGTTTGAATCGTTCCCTGTCTTTCTTACACATCCACTCCCGCTTTAAGGACAAGCTGATACCCATCCCAAACAAATACTAAATACCTCCTTTCCCACCACTTCCCAAAAAAAGAAGGGAATGAAGAAAAGGAGCCAGAGAGGAAAGTAACCCAATCACTGAGGAGTGAGGGCTGGGAAGAAGAAAGCAATAAGAAAAGAGAACAGACTAACAGGCTAAAACCTGGAAAACAGGGAACCAAGGGGGAACAATGAGCAGAGCACCCCTGTATTTCCATGATATCCAGGAACTGGTAGGTGCTGCCTAGTCGTGCCTTGCCCAGAGCACTGGAATAGAAATAGCACTGTTAGTTGCTGGGATCTTGGGATTTCCTCCTCCTGGAGCTGGACATAGCCAGCTTGGTGAGAAACAGGATAGTTGATAAAGAGGACCCATAATTTAGTGGCCAGAATCAAAATAATGAGTTTTGGAGGAGACAGAACATTGGCATGTGTGGTGTGCCGGTTTTCCCTCTGACTGCAGAAAAGGCCTGACTTGGGGAGTCCTCTGAAGAAACTTGAACCTTCTGCTTGATGAAGGATTTTCCCAAATGATGTTCCCAATGAGCCATTGAATTAGCTGAAAGTAGAAACTGGCCACCGGGGTCCTTCATTCTTTTGTGACAATGAGTGGTCCTACAACCACTTTTCATGGGTCTAAGGGGTTGTTAACCCAGTGTTTGGGTTTGAGGGGGAGGTTGAACAAATGATGTGCATACCTGGCACGGAGTGATGACTGTTCCCTTGATGTGGAGATCAGAGGGGCCTCTGGAACAGTAGGTACCCCCTGTGTAGGTGTGGATGCCCTCAGGGACAGCAGGGGAAATCATGGAGTGGGGTTAGGGGTCGGTGTGGTGGTGTTTGTGATGGTGAGATGTGGCCTCACCTGAGCAGGTGCAGGGCTGGGCACTCAGTGCCTGCAGCTCTGCCTGGTGAGCTCAGCCCCTGCACTCTCAGTGCCAGCAGCTCGTGGTCATTTCCCCCAGGTGCTTCGGGAGCTGTGGAGCTCTCTCTGGAGAGGACACCTGAAGCCCTGCTGGTGGCTTTCTAGGATTGGGAACAGTTTCTCTTACCAGATATCTGCTGGAAATACAATACAGCAGAGAGGAATCAGACCAGGAGTTTTCCTGGAGAGTGTGTAAGAATTTCCTGACACAGCTGGTGAGTGTGCCAACTTGGGAAGGCACCTGCTGGACCTGTTGTTTGTGAACAGGGAAGAACTTGTGGGTGATGTGGTGGTTGGAGGCTGTCTTGGGCATAGCCATCACAAAATGAGAGACTTTTTGATGCTCAGAGCAGTAAGGAGGGGGTCAGCAGAACTGCCACCTTGGACCTAATAAGGTCAGACTTTAACTTCTTTAGGAGACTGTTTGGCAGAGGGGTCCAGGAAGGCTGGACATTCTGTAAGAGGATATCATAAAGGTGCAGAAGCAGGCCATCCCCCATGTGCTGAAAGATGAGCTGGTGGGGAAAAAGACCAGAGCTTAGTCTGAAACTCAGGAAATAAGGAGAGTGTTTCACCTTTGGAAGAAGAGGCAGATCATTCAGGAAGACTGCAAGGGTGTTGTGAGGTTGTGCAGAGAGAAAATTAGAAAGGTCAAAGAGCAACCAGGATTTAGTCTGACTGCTGCCATAAAAGGCAATAAAAAGGTTTCTGCAAATGCATAAGCAGCCAAAGGAGGGCTAAGGAGAATTTTCATCCTTTATTGGATATGGAGGAAAATATAGTGGAAAAAAAAAGAGAAAAAGGCTGAGGTATACACTTTGCTTTTGGGGGAGAGTGGTGGCAGGGAGTCAGCAGCCTCAGTGCTTCCTGTCTGGCTCTGACCACTGCTGCTGTCCCCAAACCAGATGCTCTGTGGGGACTGTGACCAGGTGTGTGATGGCTGTGGTGGAGAAGGGTGCAGCCACCTGGCTGTAAAGCCTGGGGCTGCCAGGGTGACACCCACAGCTGAGGCAGGGCAGGTGAGGAGGGTGGATCTGAAGCTCACAGGCTGCCCCTGCCCTCATGTGCTGGTGTTTGGAGCAGGCTCTGGTTTTGTCCATCCCACGAAGAGGGACCAGGAGCATCCCTGAGGTGGGAAAGGTGTGTTGTGATCTGCTGGTTGACTCTTGAGGAGCACTGGGGGTGGTTCTTCTTCCCACTGCTGAGGATGAAACTAACAGCACAAAGATGGCACATCTAATTGTATTCCTGTGCTCCAGGACAGCGCCCACGTGACGTGCTGGCTACAGGGGGATTAAAATTTAAACACCTATGGAGAGCAACGAATGTGATTGCCTGCTGCATATTACTTCTGTGAGGCTGGCTGCAGGCCAGGCAGAAGGGGCTGCTACCTTGGTTCATATCGACGTTTTCATACTTACTGTGCTGAGTGAGGGCCCTGGGGACACATTCCCTGCACTTCAGAGAAGCAGTGAAGAATGAGGATAAACCCATCGCTGCTGTTCCTGCTGGCTGACACTTGTTCTGCAAATGAGACGGTGCTCTGAGGTTTGGTGTTTTTGGAGTTTGTGTTAATTGGATGTGTTTCCAATTGTGTTTCATTTTGGAGTTCCTCCCTAGCCCGCATGGCATGATGGCTTCTCAGAGCAGAGCTCCTTGTGTCTAGCATTAGGCTCTCTGCTCATCTTTTACTTAAAGGTATGCACTAGCCTTTAGTATTGGTTTGACAGTGCTTCCAGCCAAAAAGAAAAATGTAGGTGTTAGGGCTTAGTTCATTAATTCTGTCTCCTAAACAGCTCTGAAAAGGGATCTGCCTGCAGGAAGCTGTAGAATGGTCTGGAAAAGTACTCAAATGATCCAAATTCAAAACAAAGATCCTGAGAGCTGCCCATCTGATTCCTAATCTTAGAGACAGGTCAGAGCTGTAGGTGTTTCCATTTTTTATCAGAAATTTGAAAGACATCTGTTTTGTGGACACCAAGACATTTCTCTGCTTTGATGAGCACCAAACTGTTCAGCTGTCTCCTCCACCTAAACAGGTTTTTTTCCATTTCTCTTCCACAACTGACCCTGTTGGTAGGTGCCAGCAGCAGATAACTAATTTTTATGCTTCCCTATGCAGTACAAGCTAGAATTCCTACAGAGTTAGGTGAATAACTTGGGTTGATGGATTTCTCAGCTTTACCTGAGAGAATTTGAGTGCTTCCTTCAGAGGTTCACCTCAGGGACAGCTCCGGTGACAGAGATTTATTCCTTTCCTTGATGACCCTTTGATTGTCTCTGTGTAAAGCAGGTAGGGAGGGAGAAGGTTTCTATGGTTATTCTAGCCACCCATCTGTCAGTCCTTCCCAGCAGTTTCAACTGCTTTAATTTCAACCACATTTGACAAGACACGATGATGTTGTGTTTGACAAAGATACACACTCCCACGAGTATCATGAAAATTGGTATCAGGGAAAGAACAATTTAAAGGCTGATCATAATTACTGCAATTACATTTGTTGTTTTCTTAGTTGTTCGGGGGAAAAAAAAAGGAATGGAAAGGAATAATTGAACCATTTACTCTAAATATTCATCTTTACCAACATTAACACTAGCTACCAGTATCAAATGACAAGGTTTCTGCTCTCTGCTGGAAAGTAACATTTGAGAAACAGAAGAAAGTGTGCTAACAGGGGATAATAGCAGTGCTGGAAAGTCATCGCTTAATTAAATTGTTTCTTGTGTTAATTGGCGTGACACATCAGAAAGTAAATAACACAAATACTTATTTGGTTTATGGCGTAGATCTTCACCAGCATGATGTTCGGAAGGGAAAAACAAAATTCAAGACTCTCAAACTCTGTTCATCTATTTGGTGTGGCACAAAATAGAGAAGACAAATTGGAGATGATGTTTAACATCCATCACAGAAGTTACAGCACAATAGATTATTAAAGGCTGTAGATGCAGATTAAAGTCATAGATGCAGAAGCCTGATTTAAACATGGACCTTGGTAAATGAACAAAATGCAGGCACAGGTACCAAATATAGAATCAATTAATGCACAGTGGAAACAGCAATTCAGAAAATGTCAAGAGGAAACCCAAGGAGAATGGGCTTGTTTAGATTAAGTTTTGAGTAATTCAAAACAAGGTGAATTTCTCATGGTCATAGAATGCACAGAAACTGAAAATATGACCAACTGAGAAATTCAGCGTCTTCATGGTAAATTAGGGTATGTGGCAAAATGAACTACAGAAATAGTAAAAATGTAGTAGTAATAGATCAGCAAGGTGAGGTGCTGTCATCCAGATGATTTTTGTATTTTTCCAGTGCATTCATCAAATGTTCACTTTTCTTGGGAATGCTTACTACACAAATTCCCTAGTTCCTGAGAGTCCAAAGTTATGGTGCTCAAAAAACCTAAAATAAAGCAAGAAGTGGGGAAAAAGATATTTTCTTTCCCTCACATTTTTTTCCTCTTTAAATGTTTTTCATCTTTATTATTTAGAAAGGCTTGACTTAAACATAAATCTTGATTTTTTACCTTAACAGTACTGTAAGAGAAAGAGGGATGATATTTTCCCCCAAAGCCTTAAATGACTTGAGTTGGAAGGTTATGCCAGTTGTGATGGAGACATCTTTTTCTTATGAGTGTTTTTGCAGACTTTGTTTTTATCTAATTTGTGTTAAAAAATACAAAGCAGCCATGATCTGAAATAATGTGGCTTAATGTATTTCGACAGCTTTCATTTTCCCTCTCTGCTTCATGTAATCAGCTTCCTACTTTTTCTTCGGCCATCTACTGAATCTTCCAAAACAAGGATGAAATCTGTGATGTGAGAAAACCACAAACCAAATAACAAATTTTTAAATAAAATGAAGACAACTTTTACAAGTTCAATGAAAATGAATCCCCTCTATATCCTCTCTATACAGAAACAATGACAAGGTCAGAAACTCAGTTATCTTTCAACTTTCATCACCTCATTTCAGAACATCTGAATGAGAATGATAGCATGGTTGTAAAAATTCCACTTTAAAATTAGCTTTATGATCCACTAATTTTTAAGTTCTTATCAGCTCTATATGGAGAAGAGCAAATACTATTCTGTAAGAGGATATTGATCATGGAATTACAAATGGAATAGTCATGATGATTAGCAGAAACTGGAATGGGAGATGGATAAGAGAAATTATACTGGAGAAGAAACATACCATTACAAAAGAAAAGAACTCTCTACTAATTGCAAGGAGGAAGAGGTTGAAAAGAGACTGGATAAAAAGAATACTAATTTACAAAGTACTGCTTTTTCAGTTTCTGTTTTCCCACTTCACTCTCCATACTTTTTTTTTCTGATTTTCCATGTTTCTTTCCTTCCATTTGCCAGAGCAGAACTTGTTTTTTCATGTCTTGATCTAACATGAGTTAATGTTGCTCTTGCTATTTCTAGCAGGAGAGAAAAAAAATCCACTAACCTTTATCCAACTTTCAATAAGAGAGAGTAATGTTGCCCCAGGCCCAACATCAGTTAGACAATTTCTTTTCAACCAGTGTGTGATGCTGTAGCTTTTCAGCAGATATGACTGCATTTAAAACCATTTAGCAGATGTTAAAGAGTTATTTTCTCTCAATATATTTCTCTCTTAGTACCTGTGAAACTGTTTAGACCAAGAATTTATTTTCAAAAATTATTCAGTCTCTGTAGAGCATGCAGAATCACATATTACTCATTCTTTTTCCCTGAACTGGGTTGATGAGCTGTTTCAACTGGAGAGAAGCAGTAGTAAATAAATTCTGTAGGTCTTCAGCTCTACTATTACAGAACAGGTTTGGACTTTGAGACAAATAATTGTTTGATGTTCTTCAACCATTTGATGCTACCATCTGCCAGAATAGTATTAATACTGGACAAGACAAAGCTCCTGGGAGACCTTATAGCACCTTCTGTGACCTAAAGGGGGCCTGAGAGCTGGAGAGGGACACTTTACAAGGGCACAGAGGGATGGTGCTGGGGAAGTGGCTTCAGAATGGGAGAGGGTTGGTTTAAATTCGATAATAAGAAGTTCTTTTCTCTGAGGGTGGTGAGACACTGGCACAGGCTGCCCAGAGAAGCCATGGGTGTCCCATCCCTGGGAGTGTTCAAGGTCAGGTTGGATGTGGCTCTGAGCAACCTGATCTAGTGAAAGGTATCCTTGTCTGTGTCAGCTGGGTGAAACTAGATGATTTTTAAGGTCCCTTCCAACACAAATCATTGAGTGGTTCTGTGAATATTTTCCACATTCTAACACTTCAAGAAGACCATCAGTGGGCTTGCAGCATTGAGAGCAAAGGCTGAGTGTCATTTGTGGAACTTTGGGGCTGTCAAGTGACATGTGCTGAGCAAGAGGCTCCTCTTCCTTTGGCTGGGGCGGAGGTGTCTTTGCAGTGTGTGCCCAGAATGGAGCTGCAGCCTGCTTGCAGTGTGTGCCAGGGTGGCTCCAGGCTCACAGAAGGGCCACAGCACTGTGCTCACGAAGAGTTGACAGTGCAGGAAAGAGACCTGGGGTAAACAGAGATAGAGCAGGTGTGACACTGTTATCTGCACTGAAGGGTTCTGTACAGCTGCTGGGGAGAGGTCACATCTCTCCTGCCTCTCCAGCATCCCTGTCTTGTTCAGCTCTGTGGCAGGAATGCCCCAGCTCTCCCCTTCTAGTGTGCAAGGTTGCAGGTGGAGAGCAGGAGCACAGACAGGAACAGGCAGCTGGATCCCAGTGTGCAGGGGCAGGCTCCTGCTCTGCTCTTTGCACCAGTTTCATCCTCCCACTGACCCCTGTTGGACCCTCAGTCCACGCTGATCACAGTCCACCCCTCCATCCTTCCTCTCCAGATTTGCTCTTCCTGGCAGTGCTCCCTCCTTCTTCCTCTACCCCTGCCCTGTTCAGGGGGACTGAGGGCAGATGTATTCCATTCTAAGCCAGACCTCACAGCTGATGGTGCCTGGGTCTGTCAGCTGGGCTTTCACAGCTCTGCCTGGGACTTCCCTTTGCTATAAGAGAGACTTCTAGCCCTAGCAGTTTACTTGGACCCCAAATATAAGAAGTTCCTGGTCATGATGGCAACAGGCAACTCACAAGTGGCCCATTAAGCCTTGCTCCTCTTGCTTGAGTTCAGAAATCCCCAGATCTCCCTCTCTTGCCTTGCTGGACTCAAGGTTGCCAGTCCGGTCTGTGGCAGTGCAGTCAGCAAGAGCTCAGTGAGGCCCAGTACATGGATGTGCTTGTCAGGAGAGCCAGTTAAGAGGATCACAGCCCTGAAGGGTGGTGTTTGTCATCCTTGTCATAGCCATGTCCTGCCTTCTCCAGAGGTCTGGCTGTGTCTGACCTCTGTGCTCACCTTTGTAACATGCAGTACAGGAATCCTTTTTCTTTTTTTTGAGTTCCCCGAGTTGCAAGGAGCTGCAACTCGGAGAGCAGCAGCTTTACTCAGCCTAATTAGGAACATATGGGGGATGCTATTAAAGCACTTGGTTCTGATGAACAGAAACATCCTTTGGATGTGAAGGAAAAAATATCCCTTAGTCCTCTCAGAAATGGACCTTCCTGCACAGCAGAAATTTGACATGTGAAGGTGTGGTGGACACCACCATATGCAAACAGCGTTGTCTTTCTGATGTTTTTCATATTGCCATGTTTAGCCTTTTTAGGGGACAAAATCTGGGGGTTTTTTGCATTTTGAATTCTTGGTGATGAATGCCTCAGGTTTCCCACCCTGAAGTGCCTCCATGGCCCCTGCAGGCCTGTGTGGGGTGGATTGCAGCATCTCTCACCTGTCAGAGGATTTGTACTGGGGAAGTGCAGTGATGAGCACTCTATAAAATGTGCCAGAGCTGCTAGAATGAGCAAGGGGCTTTGCATATATCTGTGGAGAAGAAATTTGCTATAAAGAGTAAAAAAAAAAAAAAAGATCAGGAAAGTGGAACCATTCACATTCAATCCAACCAGATTAGACCTTGCTGAATTGATCCCAGGAATAGATGATCATTTTGACAGCTACATTTCTTGACAGAGTATAGGAGGCTCAGGTTTAAGGACAGTACAATGGTTCCTCCGTGACATGGGAGCAAATAACTTCAAGCAGAATTTGAGGATGGCACGCAGGCTGAAGACAGAGGAAATTGCTGACTGTACAGAGCAGTCTGGTTAGCTGGCTGACTACTTACATATGCTTCTTAGCATTTAGTTTCACTTTTTACATTTAATATTTAATTTTTAAATCTTGATAAAATTTTATCATGTGTGTTTTGTATTATTGATATTTAAAATTTGAAGTGTAATGGCAGGTATTACAAAGGTCTTTTTTCTTGCTGAGGGTGGCAAAGCAAAGGCTTCAGCAGCTCTAAGCTGATGTGCAACCAATTCAAGCCATAAGGGTGAAATGCCTTTTTCAGGGATGATGGTTCAATATTGAAAGGGGATGTCTTAGGAATTGATTCTTTCCCAGTCACACATCATGACTGGATGAATCTGCACTTTAGCCAAGCATACATCATGCTTGAGAAAAACACAAGTGACTTGTCTTCATATGGAGAAAGCTGTGAGAAATGTAATAGTTGATGAGGTATGGGTGGTCTGAGCACAAATGGAATGTCTGATTTAAGTCTGTTGTGGCCTTAAACTCAATGATTCTCCTGCTTGTTTAGCTGATTTGGCTTAAGACTGGTAGAACAAATTGTAGAGGCATTCAGAAGCCTGACCAGATGTGTTCCCACAGGAAACGAGGTGATTGCAGTAGACTGGAAGGGACTGAAAGATGTGGACCAAATCAATATGGACAGCACGAGTTCACTGCATGGCAGCAGCTTCCATCGACCTTCCACTGAGGTGAGTGCCTGGCCCAGAGCTGATGAGCCAAGGGGATGAGAAAGTTTGAATTCTGGGTTCAGAAATGGGTGTTGTGCATCACTGAGGCATCATCTGTGGGAGGGCTGGAATGCCAGGGAGCTCCTGAGGACCATACCTGGGCAGGGTGGCTTGCTCTGAACAGAATTGAGTCACTCCCTTCACAAGATCCATAGTGAGTAAGAATTTGCGAATGAAACTGCTTTTTAACCAGTCATGATGGGAGTGGAACACAACATGAGAAAAACAGTGACAGTTTTGACAAGCCTGTAGGTCTGCATTCCTTGAATAAGGGATTCACATTGGAATGTCCAGCACTGTGTCCGTCCCAGCTTCTGCAGCACAGCCATGAAATCTTTTGAAGAAACACATTTGTCTGCACTTTGAATTTTAGAGATGCATTCACTAATAACTCACAGACAATCGACTTACCATGCAGTATTTTAAGGGCTGGTTCATTGAACTACTGCAGTTTCTGCATTCTTGGATACCTGAATTTTCAGCTTTGTAAGGTTCAGAGTATGCAATGATGATTAATAGAAAGATAAAATCTATATTAAATGCATAATATTTGAAGAATCACAAATAATGTTCACAAATAAGCTTAACAAATAATATACAGTTTGCAAAACCTTGAAAAATGTTAATAGATGCACATATATATCATATTTTTATTTTGTTTGTGTACCTTGCTGGCTTGGAAGCACCTTCAAGACGCTTAAGAGTTTCATGGAGTCCTGGCAGGAAATTGTTTGGCCCAATCTTGTATGGAGAATTCAGTCAAATCAAATCAGATCTAAAAGTCAACGAGCGTAAACCACATCAGTGAACATTTTGATTTATATGAATGGCTACCATAGGTGTAACATGAGTCATCTAAATTTTCCTGAGTAGTCTCCATCCCCAAACCCAGGACGTTGAGATGAGTCCTCCCAGCTGAAGGAAGCACACTCTGAGTTGGTGCTGTGATGGCTGATGTGGGAAATTATTCTGGCTCGCAGGGGCGAGCGAGTCAGAATGGACAAACCAAAACACTGCAGAAGAAAATAATTTCAGCAGAATTGAATAGCTCGCCGTAGGACACTCAAAATACATAGGTGGTGTAGCTCCTCCTTGTGTTAACCTCAAAGTGGTGCAACCCACACTTATGAGGAGAGTCTTGAGAAAAGGTGCTTTGCTCTTTCCTACTCTGTCACCCTGTTCACTATTTCACCTTCCAACACCATGACCCTTACAGGCACCATATTCACCAGCAGGGAGTGAAACCATCTTGAAAGACACAAGTTTTTAGAACACAGCAGATAAAGTAGTGCCTGTTGATTGTGGCATACTTCTGGAGTTGCTTGGCTGCTTGCAAGTTGCTTGTTTCACTGACGTGGTGCCTTTCTTCGCTTTCTTTAGCAAACACGGACAGATTTCTCCTGGGATGGTATCAACGTGAGTATGCACTGAGTCACTTTCCAAATTTCTAGTCATAGGAAGACCAGGGTTTGTCTGACATTGGATACAGTGGAGGCCAGAATGAGAACATGGCTGAAAGTCCTTCATGCTGCTGAAGTTCTGGTGGTTGTCTCCGAGGTGGTAGATTTTTGTTTGCTTCTGAGTCCTTTGCTGTCTGGCAGATATTTTGATCTGTGGGTGGCTGTTGAATAGCTTTCATCCTTTTGGGGACAAATGTGTGCCATTTCATATGTTCTGTTTTTGAGATTTCTGGGCACTGCTACATAAGAAAGGTGTCCGTCCAGCATATTTTAAAAAATAGTAGTCCTAGATTAGAGCATCATTGGACCTTCTTCAGGGAGAAGTTTGGGAGAAATGTCTCCTGCATTTTCAGTTGCACGCGGAAGTAACAGAATTCTTTATGTCTCCTAGGGTAGATGGAGAGTACCAGTTAACTTCAGTTAAAAAGCAGATGAGAAACAAACATTTTAATTACACATGTTCCTTTTGCTCTTAATACTGTGCCATGAAAAAAAATATTTCTTTTTCACTAATGCAGAAACAGCATCCTGAAAAAGGAATAATGCATATTTGTTCTACTGGACTTTTTTAAAGGGTACTTACAAAATATTTTTGCATAAATTAACTTTATAGTTCTATATGCTTGGAAGGCCAGGATTAGCAGCTCCATTTTGAGTCGTATAAGTGTTTTCAAATTCTAGATTCTTTCAAAACTTTTAAAATACCTGTAGCTTTCTTCTTTCCTGTGATTTGGAAGCATGTGGGACACTGAATATAATTTTTAATTCTCACCTCTTTCATTGGGGCACTTATGGTCTTGAGGTCTTTTGCCTAGAATCAATTACAGGAGCAAACTATGTTGGAAAATAATGGTGCACAGCAACTGTCTAGAAGAAGTTTGTCTTTTATTTTTTTCCTCACTGCACCTATGTCTAGCTGAAAGCAAAGTACACAAGGTCGTGTTTCCTTAAAGAAAGCAGAAGACAGTTTCCTTACTTGCAGTTTCCCATTTTTCAACCCATAGAGAATCCATGGAGCTCTTTCATGAGGCAGCTCTTAGCCAGTGTAATTCCATAGATCTTCTTTGATACCAAAGCTGTTTCATGAATTTCCTTCCCTTCCCTTCCCATTCATTCCTGCCTTCATGTCACAGCTCTTCAGCCTTGCAGTAGTGGGAGCCCTCTGCAATTTACTTTCTTTTTTTGATGGGTTCCATGAGGCAGCTCACAGCACAGCCCCCAGGCTCTCCTGGAAGAAGTGGTGGATACTGAGCAGGAGCACCCGGGCAGGAATGACCAGTGGGGGCATAGATGGACTTTCTCCAGCAAGCTTCATCACCAAAGGAAATGCTTCATGGAACAAAGGCTGTGCTCTCACTTTTTGCTGTTCTTCCTCTGCTTTCTGATTTCTTCAGCTCACGTTACACACACAGCACGTTCCTGCCTCCACAGTTACAAGATGCCTTAGCTGCTGCATTTACACTCAGTTTCCAGAAAATCTCACCTCTCATATTTTGGCAACTGACTGGTGTTATACACAGTGTGAGATCTTTACAATGCCTTCCTTTGCCTCCAGTTATTTCACTGCCCAGTTACTGCTCCATTCACTTTTTGTGAGGTCCAAGTGCTTGTTTTCTGTCAGGATTTCAAATTTTCAGTGTCATAGTCACTACTTCTGAGTATCCTTGTGTTTGAAAGATTCTGGCCTTGATTTTCAGAGAGGTTGAAATGAAGAGCAGAAGCAATGTTTATTTAGCCCTTGTGAAAGTTAAGCCTCATATGCAATGCCTGGCATCTCTGAAGAAGCCTGATGAATTCATCTTGAGAGATTATTTTTGTGATGATGTTTGTGACGGCTGCCTGTCCCAACAGTGCCCTGTCCTTGTTATTCAGGGACTGAGGATAAACACAGAAAAGGCAGTCAAGAAAATTAAGCAGAGCTGTAGAGCTGTAGACCAAATTTCTTTACAGATGTAGGTGCTTGAAACAGGACCCATCACTGCTGTAGTCATGATCGTTTTATTAAGACTATATAAGAAGAAAAAAACCCAAAGTACCAAAAAATTGGTAGTATTATGCGTATATGATACGTTACTGTGGCTTGCCTATTATACTGACAGCTCCCCACTGCAAGATCCCTGAATTGTGCAACAGCCATGTCTTGCATCTCTAACAAAGAGTTGGGAATGGTGCAGCGTGTCTGTGGAGGGCTGGCAGCTGCCAACAGGAGGCTTCTCACAGCCTCTTTCTGCCTCTCCCTCTGGCCTTGCCTCAGTCAGTCCCAGTGCTGTGCAATATCCAGTCCTGGTTAAATAGCCTCTCATTTTCCTTTCCTTCTTTCGTTCTTACTGCTTGCTTCTGCTCCTCATCTTCCAACTACCTACTGTTTTCTCATTTCAGTTCCCTTCCTTTTCTCCTTCCTGTGTATCATTTCTTCATATTCTCTCTCTTTTCAGCTCTCCATGGAAGATACGACCTCCATCCTTCCCAAGCTGAAACGCAACTCCAATGCTTATGGGATTGGGGCTTTGGCTAAATCATCTTTCTCTGGTGAGGTCCTCAAAATTTGACTTTATACTTGGCAGCTTCTCTCCACAGGCCTTTGTGCCTCTTCCCATATCTCTCTGTCACTCTCACAACTGCTCCTTTCTGGCTTTCGCCTTTTCATGGCCTTAGAGGAGTCTCCAACACCATGGTTCTAAATGCAGCAATCTCACAGTTGTTGCCCTTTTAAAGAACAGATTTGTCTTACTCCTGTTGGCTTCTCACTGTGCACCCCTGCTCAGACATCTTCAATTGCTTCCCCTCAGTCTTGGGTTTAACCCTCTTTTTTGTTTCTTAGTTTGTTCACTTCCAGGCTTCATCCTTCATGCCCAGCTCTATCCTAAATGGATTCTAGGCAAGGAAGGAAATGGTCTTTCATATTTGGGGTTCCCCTTTTTCCCCCTTCTGAGAGTTTGTCCTGGGGAAGATGGAAAAACTCTCCTGGAGAGTGATGCAGTGAGAGGTGGGAGACACCCAGCCCTAGTCACGCATCCTGTCAGGACAGGAGGGGAGAAGCTCCACTTCTGGGAGAAGTAAAAACCCCGTCGGAAAGCGGAGCTGTGTAATAGCCCTGCCTTGTTTCCCAATGTCTGGCCCCTTAGGGATATCCCGCAGCATGAAGGACCATGTGACGAAGCCGACAGCCATGGGGCAGGGCCGCGTGGCGCACATGATCGAGTGGCAGGGCTGGGGCAAGGCGCACAGCCAGCAGCAGCAGCACACGCACGAGAGCGCGCGCAAGGACGCCGACGCCTACTCGGACCTCAGCGACGGCGAGAAGGAGGCCCGCTTCCTCGCAGGTAGCCCCACCTGCCTCCTGGCACCTGCCGTGGGGCGGGCGGGGTGCCCCCAGAGGGGAGCCCCTGAGAGATTCCAAAATGCGGAATGCTTGAGAAAAGCACACGGGAGAGGCTGAAGTAGACAGAGACTTTGGTGGTTGGGATATTGCCAGTGGAATGCAAGGTGGAGAGGGTGAGGGCCAGTTGTGGGTGATGTGTGTTGCTGAGATAGGACCAGAGTGGGACAGTGTGACCAAAAGATGGGGTAAGGGATGATGGCGAGAAGTGGAGACTTTAATGCATCTTTGCTTCCCTTCCCTGTCTCCTTTGGCACAGGGGTGATGGAGCAATTCGCTATTTCTGAAGCGACTCTCATGGCCTGGTCCTCCATGGATGGTGAGGATATGAGTGTAAACTCAAATCAGGACAACCCAGCAGGCAACTACTCTGAGAACTATCAGGAGCTGATGGAGAGCCAAGGTGAGCTCTAGTGCTTCTTGCTAATCTTAAGACACCCCCTTCCTGCTCTGGTTGCTCTCTTTTGCTCTACTCTGTTTTATTCTGTAGCCCCAGTCAGATCTGCTAGAGTCACCCCTGTTTGTGGAGCTGTCCAAGGAATCTAATCTTAGCAGAGAGTTTCCAGAGCCCAGTTTCTTTTGCCTTTTTGGAGCACAACTGTGGAAAGCTGCCAGCTCCTACAGTCAGTTGTGGGTATTGAGGTCTCCTGCCAACTGCCCAGAACTGTGTTTTCTCTTTGCCCTCCTTGCCTCTAAAGGTGGATTCACCCTGCCTGTGCCGTGCTCGGGCACACGGGCTACCAGGATGAGCCAGCCTGGCCTAGGGAGAGTGTCTAACTGTGTGTTGTTTGCCTCCTTTGCTTGCAGAGCACATGGCCCAGACGCAGTATGACAGCTGGCCTCACTCCTACGTCTCGCAGGGCATGTACTGCTTGGGCTCCTCCGACGCCTGGGAGGCCAGTGACCAGTCCCTCATCGCCTCCCCAGCCACTGGCTCCTACCTAGGCCAGAATTTTGATGAGTCCCAGACAAACCTTCAGGAAAGCATTTTGCTTCAGAGCAGCTTTCTCCAGCAGCAGCAGCAGCTGCAGCAACAGCGGCAGGAGCAGAACTTCATCCAGAGCACGGGGCTGGTCCACGTGTGGCCCCTGCAGACTGCTCAGGGCGGGGGTGGAGCTGAGTCCAGCACGTACATGGAGGACCACATTGAGGATGAAGGGAACCCAAGGCTGGAGAAGGCTCCTCTCCTAAACAAGAAGCCCTCTCCAGAGGAGGATGATGCAGTGTGCCGGGACCTGGAATCTTTGTCTCCTCGAGAGGAGGTGGAACATGCTGCACTGAGCCGCAAAGTCTCAGATGTCACCTCCTCTGGGGTGCAGTCCTTTGATGAGGAAGAAGGAGAAACAAACAACTGATGCTTTCTGTGAAGTACTCATCATTGCTGAACAAAGAGAGGGGTGGCAAGGAATGCAATGACAGGGATTCTTCTCTCCAGCTCCCCATATTTCCAAGCAGACACACCTTCCATTCCTGACATTTAATTATTTTTTTAAACGAGGAAAATCTCAAAGTGATTGACACATAAAAACCTTTTATTCCCCTCCCCCGTGGATACATATTTTGGATTTTCATTGCTCTGGGCAACATGTGATGTGCTTGGAGAGATCTGGATTGGTAAATAATTTCTAAGTCTTTTTAATACAAAGTCTTGGCTGTGGATACAAACTCTTCTGGTACTGGGGATGTGGCTGATGAGACAGGCTTGGTGTAGGGAGCAGCTTTGTGGCTAGAATTCATCTTGGCAGAATGGACGTTGCTCTGTGGACACGGCCCCCTTCTATGTCATAGAATATATGAATATAAACTGGTTTTAAATGAAGCTGTGGCTTTGCAGATCTAGATTGCACTAGCATTGGGATTGTGGCTGATGCAGAGGATCAGGCCATGAAGGATGTGCTGTGCAACCAGATCCTCAGTAGCACCTTGGTACAAGCTGTAGAGTTGATGGGTACAAGCTGTGCTCCCAGAGCCTGGGCTGTGCTGCCAGAGTGGCTCTGTGGGCACAGCTCTGCTGTGGCATGGAGAAATGGGTGCAGATACAAACCTAACCCTGCTCTCAGATATTCATGCTTCGGTCTCTTCCATTTGTTTGTTTCTCTCTTTGACATTTCTGCCTTCCCAGGAGCTGGCAAGAGCGGTGTGTCCTTTTGGCAGTGGGCACTGGAAGCCAGTGGAAAGGACATTTTCAGCTACGGAGACAGTCATAAAAAGCTGACTCTTGCAGGGGGCTTGAGGACATGCCCATTTTGGTGCTGCTGCTGTGTCCTTCTGTCTTTTCCTTGCCAGCAGAATGGGGAGACCCAGAGAGTAGGCAGCAGGTCCAGGGACAGTGCATACAGCTATGAGATCACAGATACCTAGTTTACATTAGAGTTTTCAGTTTTTGCACTTTTTTTTAACCTTTTTATATTCTGGATAAGTGTTCATAACAAAGCAGTTAGTAATGGGAAAGGCCTGTACTCCAGTCATGACTTAACAGAAATACTGCATCTCTCCCATTTCTGCCACTCCTGCAGTGCCAAATATAGCTGGATGAAAAGGCGTGAGAGGAAATTTTCTCCTCCTATTTGTCTTCTTCTTCTTCCTGCCTATGTTTTCTTCTTTTGTTTTCCTACCCCCAAGCAGTGTAAATAATGCTCAATACTTGGTCTGATTGTTTTTCCTTCCCATCTCTTTTTTAGGTGTGGAGAAAGCTGATTTCAGGAGTTTCCCGTATTTGTACGGGGTATATATTTTTTGTTTTAAAAAAAACATGATTCTCTGATTAGGGGGAATTTGGTC
Organism: Melozone crissalis; assembly: GCF_028551555.1. Classification (NCBI taxonomy): domain Eukaryota; kingdom Metazoa; phylum Chordata; class Aves; order Passeriformes; family Passerellidae; genus Melozone; species Melozone crissalis. Next base: position 12,537,350 of record NW_026535786.1, on the reverse strand, counting down.
TCTTGCAATTCCTCGCCATTTTTTCACAGACCTCCTTTTGGGAGGGAGAGGTTTTGAAAGGAAATTGTTTCACTTTCAGCTCTCACCAGAAAATAAACAGGGACAACAAAAGCAAAAATTGTATAAGGTTATTGGTTTTGCTGGAGGACTGAACAGATCCAGCAGAGATTACCCAAGTGCTGAGTTTTAATTGCAAGACCTCTTGCAAGGAAGCATCAGCAGAGCATGGGTGTAGATCAGATGCTGGATCCAATGAGCTATAGAAAGGAATTTGCCTGGACACTGCCATACTGTTCCAGGAGCAACTCTTTTCTCACTTACTCTGACTCATATTTGCTCTGTTTAATTCATGATACATTTTTCTCTTCTTTGCCTCCTCTTCAGGCTTGGTGTGTTTTTTGGATGACAGGAGAGTGATACATGCTTCTTTCCTGCTTCAGGTTCAGTTCCTGCATATTTTCAGGGAAGAATGTCTAAGGCGAACAAAATGTCACTGGAGGAATATCATCAAGTCTCAGAGTTTAGACAGCTCCTGGCAAGCAAAGTAAATGATGTCCAGGAATTGTGAAAAGTAGGAATGGGACTCTCAGGAAGAACTTTACCCCGATCAGCTTTTTCCCACTGACACAGGCAGCTGCAAAAAGAGGGACTCCTTTTTCAATGCCCAGGTCTTTCCAGCCAAGTCCACTTCAAGCAGATCTGTCTTCCCTCTCCACTGCACCTCTAAAGGAAAGACCTCTGGGATGTTTAAGTTACACTGGTAAATTGGTGTAGGTAAGAGAGAAAAGTTTTTGTGACCCATCTTTTTTTATGTGTTTCCTTGGTCTTGCTTCTGTATTTCTAAGGAGGTAGGTCACTCTTCTCCTGAGTGATGAGCTTTCAATATCTCTTCAAAGATGTTTACACATTCAGGTACTAACCTCCCTGGGCAGCAAGGCTTGATAAAAATGATCTCCTATAGTTCTTGCAGGGCCATTGGAAGCTCATTGTCCTGAACTGGCTTGGGTCCAGCTGTGGAGCAGGGCCTAGGAAATCACACTAGCCAGAAAAGGCAGATATGGCAAGTGCCAAGAGCACTTCAGCAGATGAATAAATGAGTAAGTTTAAAGCTATTTCTCTTTTAAAAGGTCTTTAGGGAAACAAAAATGATTGGGTGTGTACCTTTGTGGGAGATTTGGGTGGCTTGTTTGTTTCTTTCTCCAAACCATTTTGTTCCCATGTGCCTCTCCAGGACCAATCTGGATGTTTACAGTAACTTTCAGAGTAGCTTCTGATCATCCCTTTGTGTTGTTTACAGGACTGGGACAAGTGGGTCAACTTGTCCAGGGCTTCTTTTTCTTTAAGATGGACGTGTGGTACATTTACTAAGATGTCTGATTGATGTCTAAAAGATAGACCTTATCTCCATGGAAAGCAGTGACAGGGAGTTATCTACGTAAGGAAAAGTGTGAAAAAAATTGACCATATAGAAAATTCTGTAGAGTCCAACAGAAGAGAAGAGAAAATCTGTAGATTCTTCTTGCCTCTGTGGAATTGGGATAAAGAATTATACCCTACTTTATAGTACCATAACCTGCTGTCTTAGAAACCTGTAGAGAGCCTCATTCTCTGTGAATGCAGACTGGTTTGAACACCACTCTCTGTAAAAACCTTCCAGCTTACTAAATTCTGTATTTTTTTTTCATAAATGACTTAACATTCTGTGAACAATAAAACTTCAGCCTTTTCCTGAAAGAAAGAAAAAGGCTATTTTCCATACCTCTCCACAGTCCAAAAGAGCTAATTGCTAGGAGTCTGACTAGAGAGAGCAGATCTTCCAGTTCACACTTGCCACCCGAGTGAGCAGCCTGAGCTGAACTGGAAAGGCAGTTTGAATCTCTTTGAAAGTGGAAAATTGTTTGTGTAATCTGGTCCTTTCTTACATAACAGGCCTGCTGCCTGTGTGTATCCAATACCAGAGAGAGAGACCTGGAACCTCCTGTACATTTCCCAGAAAAGCTGTTATTGTATAGATACACCTATTCAAGCATATGGGAGGCACAGGTGCTCTGTGAGCGAAATTTGGCCTGCAGTCCCTTTATCCTGGTGAGGAGGGATGAGTTGGAGAGAGTCCAGCCAAACAGTCAGAGCCCAAATTGTGTTTGTGAGGCTGTAAATAAGAAGGAAAGGTGAGCTCAGTATCCCTGATCTGCAGTTACTAAGAAACTGAGCTCTGCTGTTTGATGCCACAAACACATTATGAAGCAAAGCTGCACTACAGAAAATTTTGGGTATTCTTGAAGTAGTGGAGATAGAAGATTCCCATCTTTCCTCCAAGCCTTTGTCTTCAGCAGGAACTTGTTGAAATTACTGTGCTAAACATGAAATAAGGCTTAACCAGAAGTGACCCTAATTTAAAATCTTCTACTGGAAGAAAATTCTCTCTTGTTCCTTCTGCCATGATTGCTCATACCTGATTAGTTATACTCTTTCATGAGCTTTTCTTTTATATAAATCTGAAGCTTTCTTTACAAGCCCTCTGGGTTCTCTTCAATTCCATTACCTCAGGCTCTGGGACAGAGAAGTTTATCTGCTTCTTTCAGTTTCTGTGCCTCTAAATCATCATCCTCTTTTGGAGAGCTGCTGACAAGTCATCCACTTGCTTTTTCCCCTTAAAAAATGGTAACATCACTTTTCAGGACAGGCTTGCTGCAGAGAACAAGTTTAGCCATGCTTCTGAGCTGATCCAGTGGTGAGCTGCTTTGAAGGAAGGGGAGCTCTGCTCTGACCATGCTCACCTCCCACAGCCCTTGGGCAAGTGCTGATGCACAGCTGGCCCACACCAAGCCAGGGACTTTTACCCTGCTATAAAGGTGAAGATGGAAGAGCTGTGAGCAGAGGGAGAGAGAGTGCTGTTCTCAACAGCTGGCCTTCTTTATATCAGGTTGGAGAAACTGGGAAAAGCACTTTGAAATGGCATCTTCATGATGAGTCTAAGCTGCTCAAAGGAGCTGTCCTGCCTCCTCTCTTCCACCACCACCAGCTCTGTACTTCTACTGCCTAAAAAGCACCAGCACTAACACTCATTTGGCTGCTCAGGAACTGGCCCCATTGAAAACTAACCCAGTCCCCTACCTAAATAAAGGTTTCAGTGAGGTGAACTCTTCATATTGCTTCTCTTGGTGAGGCAGGCATCACTGAGGGCTGGTGAAATGTGTAGATGGTCATGTGGAAAACTGGTTGCAGATGCAACTTGAATTGGCTTAAGCTGATTGTGATATGTCTGTCTGAAAAGAAAAAGACCCACTGGGGTACCAAGAAGGACATTATTCCCCATTTTCTTCCTTAGTGTTTTCCTTGGAATTTTTAGTATGCTCTTACTTGATTTGGTCTTTGTTATTTATGCCCTGTTGTTTCCCTCACTGTTCCCTTCCACAGGCTCCTTTGAAGTAAACCCTGGAAACTGGGCAGAAGGACACGAGTAACTTGATATATGCATGAAATTAATAAAATTAACATGCACAAATCGTGTATGCACTCAGTGATCAAACTCCATGGCAGCTAAAGATACTGACAAGTCTTATCCTGTAATTGCAAGAGGGGAGACTTGTTTAAGAGTGAAGCATAGCTGTTGGAAGGGATATTTATCCCTATTTTCAATGTGAGATACAGAAGAGTACTTCACACCTAGGCAGAGCCTGTGTCTGCTGTACTGTGTGCAGCAATGAAAAATGTTCAATGTAGCCCTGGAGAACTGGAGAAGGAAAGTCATCTCTCTGCTTGACAGAGGTAGGAGGTGTTGTGGTGAGGCAAGGCTGTGTGCAACAGCACAGGCCTGTGCACCACTGTGTGTGGCAGGGAGGGAAAGGCTTGGAAAAAGGTCCAGAAAAGCCTGATGTCTTTTGTTTACACAACACAGGTAAGAAGCTTCATGGCAGACTGCCAGCGGAGTGGACTGAGGTACAGAATTGCTAAACAAGCTGTAAGTCCAGGATTGTTGCAGCTTATGGTACTCCTTAGTCCAAACCACACTTTTTTTCTGAGACAGTGATAGGAAAGAGACCTCCCTGGATTTGGGTACCTGCTAGCTTCTTCTTCGTTGTCTTCAAAAAAAAGCTCACAGTGTGTTTTGTTCTTCAGGGAAATCGTATGAGAAATACACAAAATAAGAACTTACTCCTTGCCCAAATGAAGTTAGTGTGAGTTCTGATCTCGCTGGAAAGCCAAAATACCTAAATTCAGCTTAGTTTGCCTTAACTGTTGTATTGATAATTGCCTAAAAGGAGAAGCAAACTCAGATAACCTGCCTCTAAATGCTATAAAAAGCAGAGCAACGTTGGCAAAGTCTAAGCTCTTCCTTCTAATTTTTCCCAGGTGGATTTTCCAGTGTTCCTTGTTCAGACAACTCTGGCATATCTTTTAAACAAGCTGTTTGACTTTTTCTAAAAGAGAAAAAGAAAAGAAAGGAAAGAAAAAAAATTAATTCCAATACAGAGATTATCAGCAGCTTACAGCTAGAAAAATGTAAATAAGTAATACTTTCGTCTTTGATTTTCCTCCCCTGTAGCAATCTGACAGGGAAAGATTTCTATGCCATGGCTCAGGGAAAGGAAAAATAAACAGGGAAAATGTGAGTAAAATGGTGCCTATTAGAACTAAATGTATGTGTAGGACAGCCTACAGTCATTAAAGCACAGTCTCAAATACGGTTGCAAGCTGTAAAGTCAGTGTTGGGAGCCTCTTTTGTACCATGGGCTTTTCCCAGGCTGAGTAGTAGTGAACCTGTGCATGAGCAGAAGAGCTGCACTTCTGTGCCAGGTCAGTGTCTCTGTGTCTCAGAGAATGTCCTGGAGCCTGGGGACACCGTGCTCCCTGGGCAGCGCAGCCAGCTCCGTGGAATGACTGGGATAAGGCGTGAGGGTTACCATGTTAACAAATGGACATGGGAGATCTGCGCTTGCAACATCAGGGTCTATTTACATCCTTGCACTGACATTTTCCCCAGCATAGGCAGACCAAAGTGTTATTTTTTCCTCGGAAATGAAGAGAATCTCTATGATTGTCAGTGTTGGTCTGCACAAAAGAAAAGAAATATGTGCTGTATTTTTCCAGTGCAGATATTGTTGGAAAAGTTTAGTCAGGCTGTGATTCTGAGAAAGAGTATGTTTGCTGAAACTGTAAAGACTTGTTCAAGAATGTTTTTAGTGCAGATACCACAGAATCACAGAATGGTTGAAAGGGACCATCAAGTCCAACCCCTCTGCCATGGACAGGACCTACCCACTGATGTGTAGTAGCTGCTGTCTTTTGGGAAGAGAGGGGTTGCAGTGTTCTGTGGAAAGAATGCTCCTGCTAGGATCTTCCTCATCTCCTTCAGCTGGGGACATTTTAAATGCCCTCTGAAACCTAGTCTTGTTTTCGCTTTCCCATAAGGGATCAGATGTCCATGCTTGCAAGACAAAAACATCTAAAAAGGCTTTTCTCCATTATGGAAACAAGATTGTGCATCAAGATTTGCTTCCAATAAGATAAAGGCATGTAGTCCAGATTCATTGGCCTTCTGGATTCATTTTCATTTGGCATGGAAATCCAGTCATGATTGGATTGGAGGCCACAAGGTTAAGAACCCTCTTCCAGAGCTTTGCCATGTTCCCATGAGGCAAGTGTAGGTGGATTTCCCTTCTTTTCAGATACTGCATGCTTGAGCAACGTAGCAAGCCAAAAGCTCTTTTGCAGGTATATATTCTTGTTTGGCTTTAATTTTTCTTCTCTGATTTGTGGATGTTGTGCATGATTGGAGGTCTCTGGGAATCCCTACACTATAAAACTGGAACTCAAAAGAATTTTACAGGGAACAAGATTCCTCTTGTTTCAGCTCTTTTCAGACGTGGGTGGGTACAGGCAGAGGATTGGGAGGTACGAGGGTGATGGATGGGAGTCTCAAGGGTGGCGTGCAGAATGGATTCCTGAACCATGTGGAAAAATAACTAAAGGCTCGGGTCTGCAAATGTTGTATTCTCAGTACCTGAAACTCCTTTAGCATAAGTGTATGGGACAATGGAGGCTGCTGCAAAGCAGTTCTCAAGGGCTTCTCCCCAAGCCTGGACGTGTTTTCTGTAGAGGGGAGGCTGCATGGGGATTGTCTATATCCTGTTCAGCTAGTGTTTACAGAGGTGCATTGATGTGTGGGGAGAAGGTACTGAATGCAAGCAAAACAAAGAAAAGGGACCCACTACTGAAAGCTTTCATCCTTACACTGTCCCACACTAGCCCTTAATAACTAAAATGAGTCTGATTTGCCTTTGGTCTTCCAGCTCCAAAACATGTTTGCCTGAAAATTTTTGTTGGATATACTTCGCATGTTTTGATAATGTGACTTACGAGATAAACACTTCTACAGAGCTATATATAAATACATCCATGTGCAACCACCTGCATACATGTGCACACATTACATATAGACTTAGAGAACTATATGGCACTACACACCTCCATGCCTGTACGTGGCAGCAACCACAGTAAAGGAGGGGAGGTAGCTCAAAATAGCATGTACAGTCCTTTATGGAGTTGTTATTAAACAGAATGTGGTCTTGCCCTCCTGGCTGGTGGAAGTGTTTTATTTCTGTGGGACTGGTTCCAGGGGACTTGCGTCTCAGGAAGGAGGATCCTAGGAGGAGGGGGTGGATTTCAAGGAGACAATCTGAGGGAGCACATTGAAAAGGATCCATGGTGGCTTGGAGAAGCACCCCAGAGTAGGAAGTATCTGATTTCTCGTTAAGAAAGAGCATTACATGTTTGACTATACTGGGCTACAATCTGATGCGTGTCTATGCCTACCAGGACATGAATCCTAGGCCAGATTTGAGGATAGAAAGCATCACATCAACACAATCCTCAAATTTAGCACAGAGTGAGTTTTCCTGTTCTACTGAATAAGCATTTTCCAGGTGATACATACAAGCTTTGTCCCAAAACTGGTGAGATGCAGACACATCTGACTCAGAGTTGGACAGAAATTTCACAACAGCCCATTAGGACACAGAAAGGTGTCTGATGCTTAGGTTGTAAAAGGCACTGACATTGGGTAGCACGACTCTGGGTTCACATTTCAATTTTAAATGCTTCTCAGCTCACTGTCCTCATAGCAGATTGGGGAATTGGTCCACCCAGAGGGAAGGAAACATCTCTGCACTTCCAGCATTGTTGTGTCATCTGCTTCTGACGCAGAACATGATGTAGATCTAGTAGCTTGCCATAGTTTGTTTGCCATGTGAGACTTTTAAATTCCAGCCATAAAAAGTATTATTTCCTTGTTTTCAGACTCTGTTTCTTCCAGGAGCTAAGCAGTGTTTCTTGCCCTGCTCAAGGCATAGCATATTTTACAGCCAGGGCTATTGCACTGATTTTTGCTTTCTGTGTTCTATTTGAATTTAATTTGCTTCTTTCCCGTTTACCTGCTTTTGCTACCAGATAGATTGCCACCCACCACTTGGTATGTATGTCTGCATAACTACATTCATAGAATTAATTGTGACATGCATAAGACACACTTACTTAACTGCTTTAGGTTTTTATTTGTTGTTTTTTGAGGGGTTTTTTTAATTTTATTTTTGTGAATCCTTGTAAGTCTCCCTGTGCTCTCTCCTGGTTTTGTGTGTGGTTTTTGTTTATTTTGGTTTTTGTTGTTGATGTTGATGTTGTGGATTTTGTTGTTTTTTTTTCTTTTCCAAATGGCTTCTAAACTACTTTGTTTTTGAAATGTAGTGTGTCAAATGAAATCACTTATTCCACATATGTTTAAGACTTGAGTCCCTGGGAAAACAAAATGTCTCTGGTCCTGGAAGTTTTACCTCTGCATTGGAAAAACATATTTTTTCTTTAATTTCACATTATGCTGCGAAGATGCTGTCCAGCTGCTGAATGTTTCATATAAAAGAACTCTTCTGTCATCATACTAGATTAGACTTACCCCTCAATTCTGTTCATCTTCTCTGGATTCAGCTGCTTAGCCCCAGCATGAACTTCATTGTATGCTATCTGCCTGAGGCTCTCATCTCCACTTTCTGCTTATTTCTTTGTTTAGACTAGATGGCAAACCTGCCATATGTTTCTCTCACGTTGCTGTTTTACAATACCTCATGTGTTATTTCTAAGTGATTAATGAGAAGGGTAACTAAAAAGGGCATACGAGCGCTCTTGCTGTACACCTCACTGGATCTGCACTTTGCCAGCTGCAAGGGTGCTTTCTGCATGGTTCTCAGACAGATCTTATCTTCTCTGCCAGAGAAATTGCCAGTTTGAGTTAAGCACAGGATTCTGTGACATGTTTGGTCACAGTCCAGCCGTCTCGGCTCCCATTTCTTTTCACAGCCTGTTTGCTTAAGTGCACTACGGAACTTTAAGGGGGGAGAAAAAAGCAGATTTTTTTTTTACATTTCAAATGTGTTTCTCATAAACCTTCCATTACTGTCTTTTGCATTTGTTTCTGTGTGGAAAAAACTGAAAAGCTTCTACCTTGAGTTTATGTGGCTTTAATTCTGAGTATATATCAGGATGCCTTGTAGCTTTCCCTTCTGTTCTTCCAACTGAGCAGCCATTCAGTAAAGGTTTAGATACTAGCAGTACTTAGCTTGTTGTTCCTCTAAAGTAGGCAATTCATATTTTCATTTCTCTGCATTCTTTTCATTTATGAATTTGGTATTGGATTTTTCCTCAGCTGGACATTGTCCTCCATATCAGGTGCAATTCTTCAAGTCAGATATGTTTCTGTGACTAGTTTTACTACACAGCACAAGATGTTTGCACTAGCAGCACACTGAAAAGGCTGGGATGGGAGCAAATGCTCATTTGAAAGTCCAGTGCTTGGACTAGCAACAGGTTTGGGTGACACACTACCTCATTTAGCCATCACACCAATCCCAGCAGTGTCCGCAGCACTCTTGTTTGTCTTACAGTGAAGCTGCACTGGGACTTGGTGACATCCAGCAAGCTTAGGGAAGGAGAGATGTGGCTCAAGGCACAGGAAACTGAGTTGAAGAGTTTTCTGCTACTGCACGGCCACGATTTGACAGAGGTGATGTTGTGTGTGTGCCTGAGTGCACGTGCACAGGGTTGTCTGTCCAGTGGCTGGGACAACACACAAGAACAGCCTGTGGCTCACAGTCAGGACCAGTTGAAGCTTGTCTCCCACAAACACAGCATTAAAGACCCTAACCCTGATGCTCAGGCATGGCTTTTATATGTAAATTTTAATTATTGGTCTCTAGTGTTGATTATATTTTTATAAGAGCTGTGCCAGGTATCTGCTTCTGTGGCAATGAGCAACTTAGTGCTTGCTGTGACTGTATTTTTAATAGTGTGTTTCTAATTATACCCTTCCTGGGTTTGGACTAATTTGGTAAAGAGGGATTTTCTATTGCTCATCTGGTTTTTGCTGGTCTTTTACTCTTAGGCCACAAAACACACACTTCTATACAGTATCTGCATAACTGGGCAGAAGGGGATGTTGTTTTTATGGACTCTATCTGTTTCTCTGTTTCTGCCTCTACTAATTGTTTTTGTCCATAGGCTTAAAAAACTAGAATTTCTTTAGTCTCAAATGGCAATCAAAAATGTTACTTTGTTGAGGCAAATCTTTCTTGTTGTTCAGTAGTTCATCCCCATGTGTTTCTCCTTTATTTGGCTCATGGCCAAGTCTCTTAGCTGTGTCACACCTACCTAAAGCCCCACTTGTTGTCTTACCAACCTTAAGTCTTCCCTATTTTTTCAATTCTTCATATTGATGCATTTAAAAACAAGACTCTGCTTTCACCCTTAAGTGCCATGTGAAGAAAGAGTTCAGTTTTTTTGCTAGATGTGAATTTCTGGAGGGGAAGACCTCTCAGCTGATACAAATTCTGGGGATATTTTGGGTTGAGAAAAAAAGGTTTTTCCCTGTAGCTTATTAAATCTGTACTATTTGGATAGGATGGGAGATGCAGGCTTTAGAGTGACAGATCAGTGTGACTGTTTGCTGGACAAAGCTTTCAAGCTTAAACTTTGAGGGGGTGTAGTGGGATAGCCCGAGAGTGCACAAGCCTAAAGTTTCCTTGACAAAGGTAAGCTTAGTATTATTTTACTGCACATTTTGCACCTATTAATGTACTTGGCATCAGCTCAGTGAAGATTTTATTGATAGGATGGAAGTGGAAACAACTTCAGCCTTTGGAAACCATCTTTGCATGTTTTTTGTCCCATCCTGGCTTCTTACACATTTTCATGTATGAGTAAAGGTGAGAAAATGGTGCAGATGGATGCTGCTTCTGTTCCATGGGTGAAGGCAATACCTGGAATGGATCTTGAGTAGTGTCCACAAAGAACAGCAGTCACAGCCACTTTTCAGCTCCCCCCAGAGAGCAATCCTGCTCCTCACAGTAACCCAGGGACAGCTCAAGGAGTGGAGAGGAACCTGTGTGTGCACGTGTGGGCACACGTGTGTTCTGCAATCTCAAGTGATGAGCCTCAGGAAGCTTTCCAGGTTAGCCAGTGTTTTCACTCCCCAGGCCTCTCCATGTGCACCATTTTTTGTTCCAGCTTCATCTCCCCCAGCTCACAATCTGTCTGTCATGACTCACACACTCGCTGGCTTTGATTTAGACTCCCATCTGCTTTCTCAGCCAGTCACATCCCAGTTCTTCTGTAACACACTGTAGGAGAAGTGTGGGACTGGAGCAGAGCATATCTCTGCATGCAGGAGAGAGGAGGGGGAGGTGTGCTGACTCCAGCCTCAAAGTTTCTCCTTGTCTCATCTGTCTCAGTGGAAGCCTGTGCTTAAGCGGTAAAATATAAGCCTGCACAGTAAGGCTGGGGATGACTTGGAGAAACTCATCCTTTTGGGTGTGCCTGCACCCTCAGACCACATTTGGTCTCGGTGTTGTCACTCACTGAATATTTATACTTTTGTAAAAGGAATGTCCTTTCTCCTCTGCTTATATAAGGGACTATCACAATTCCCTGAGGAAAAAAAACAAGCAGCAGTTGTTTTGCCTCTTCCCTGCAGGCAGCAGAAGGTGACACAAAGGTAGTGGGGAGGCTGTGCTGGTGCCTGGCAGACACAAAGGTGCCCCTCTGGCGGAGCCAAGCAGCTGTTGTGTGCAAGGGCCTTGCCCTCAGATCACCGCTGCCTCCTCACAAGGACTGGGTGGCTCCTGGAGCACATCATTGAGGCAGGAAAGGCTGTCCCCAGTTAGCTCATCAAGGGTGATCTTGTGCCTGAAACAGAACAGACCTGGTGGGCTCTGAACTCCAGACAGCAGGAATAAATTTCTCTCTCTGCAAGAGACTAGCAGGGAAGATTTCCTTTTACTGTAAGCTTGTCACAGACTCTCCCAACCATAAGCATCATCAGAGAGCAATTGGTGCAAGGTCAATCCTTGGAATTAAAGCCAGGAGGGAATTTTCCTTTGGTGACTGGGTTAGAAGTAATGATATTTTTCACTTGCTCCTGAGACGGCTTATGGAAAATCACGTGTTAAAGTAGAACTGGTCAGTCTAAGTTAGATAATGCTTTACTAATATCATGAAGGGGAATGAGATTACCCCCAAGAACATATTTTCAGAGCCTGGATTTCTTCTCTGTTGCTGATAAGTGGAAGCACATCTAATAGACTGCTTGGGGCTGCCTCTGAGTGGTATGAGACACAAAAAATATGGTAGAAAACGATGAAGACTGTTAGAAGAAGCTGCAGAATACACAGAATTTGGTTTTGCCTGTTTACTGAGAAAACCTCACAAGAGCAGTGAATTAAACAAAGCAGCACCTTACCTTTGGATGCCAAGGTTTTGCATGCATGACACGAACTGACAAGACGTCTTTTTGCAAGACGCAGATCTGCTCCAGATTTAGAACTGGAATAGAGAGGGATGTTGCAGACAAGGGTTGAGGTCTCTGCTGTTAGTCACAACAGAGACAAGCTGGCAAAAGTGAGAGCTGGAATTCTCAGATCTGAGGTATGCAGAAATATGTGGAAAGTAGGCAGGGTAGAATTACCAGGGAAAGAGAGCAGGAGTTTTCAGAAAGAAACCTGTTTTCAAAGTGTAGAAAATGTGTCTTCCCTCTGCTGTATTTCTTGGCAGCCTGCCAAGAAATCTGCTAACACTCCATAATTACTTTTTTTTCTTGAGTTCTTATATTTTAAGACTATAACTGTGGAAAATTGTGAACAGTGATTCAGAGAGACAAGCATTTTTTGAAATATAGGTACATACATGCTGTTTTACTCCTCTTCCCCCAGCACAGAGGATGCCCTCACTTAAGATTTTCCCATTCTGTTTTAAAATTTCAGAGATGATGGGAAAACAAAGACGCTTTTTTCCCTTCCAGTGTTTTCTTAAGCCTTGGCTGAATTCAAGACATGAGACATACACCAAATACTTTCCTCCCATCTGTTTTTAGGGCATGGCTCAGCCATAGGACAGAGGAGAAGCTCCTAACTGCATCCCCATCCAGGAAAATCCCAGAGTAAAAATTGAGAAAGAATAAAAATGTTCTACATGGGAATGTTTGGGGGGGTGCAAGATAAGAGCCAGTGAAAAGGAGCTGCAGCAGCGTGGACAGGGTGGCAGTCAGAAGCAGCAGTATGCTTCTAGGCTGGAGGTCTGGCTGTGGTACACTGCTGCATGTAGGCCTGGTGTGGCTGGAGGGATGGCACCAGTGGTGAGTGAGAGCTGATCCTCCTCCCCTTTCCACATGGCAGATTGACCCAGGGCATCCTGGCTGTGTCAGCAGTATCCATGTCCTGTTACAGTGGGCTCTGCCTGCACTCAGGCTCCTTGCAGTCCACATCTGACACCTGCACACGCCCCAATAGTCCAGCAGCCCAACAGCCTGCCCAGAGGGAAAGCGTCAGAAGAAAGGGTCAGTCTGATGTCCCTCCTCCCAGCTGAATCGTTCCTCTGTGGGGATTGCAAAGAACATCCAAAAGCTTCTCCTGGAGGAGCAAACGCAAGAAGACTGGCTCACTGAAGAGTGTGATGGTCTGCTACCCTCACACCAGCTATAGGGGAACATCCTCATCCTCATCTTCATCTTCATCCAGGTCAGTGGTACGTAGGTTTATGTCCTTGAGGATGTCTGAGATGTTTTCAGCAACTCGTCCTGTCAGCTCCATCTCTTCCAACTCGGTATCTGTGGCATAAGCGGAGCTGGGGACTTCCCCCTCTTCCTGTGAGTGTGAGGGCTGGGGGGAGTGTGAGCAGGGGGGCAGAGGGCTCTCGGTGCCCAGGTTTGCTGCCTCCTCTGCTGCCACCGTGCCGGTGTCCTCCCGGCCCCACGCCTGCGTGCCCTGCCCGGCCTTGGCGGTGCTGGAAGTCCGGCTGATGTCACGGAAACTGGCAAGGGGAGGTCGGAGACGCACCCCAGAGCGGGTGGAACCCTCTATTGCCTTCTGGAGCTGAAAAAAGAGACACACTTCAGAAATAAAAAACGTGAAAGGGAGGCCAGCCCAGCCCTACCCAGCAGAAGTTCATCTACTCCCCGGGGTAAAGGGATCACAAATAGAGTCACAGCTCTGCCTCTGGGGCCTGTGGAGATCATCTTTTACACTGGTGATGTCATGAAAAATTCCATGGTAAACAACAAATTCCACACCTCTTTCAGAAACAGTAATAGCCACTCAGTTAAGAGTGGCTATTAAGCCTGCACTCATGCAAAAGATGAACCTGTTAGCATCCCTGTAAACAGCACCTGCTGCCTCCTCTGAAATGCAGTCATCCATTCCTTTACGTGGCTTCCAAAGAGCAGATTCAGAATTCAACACTGGACTGGAAATGTAGTACTTGCAGTTATATATATTCCCAGCTGGAACCTGCTGCACCTGGGAGTTACTGCAGTGATCCACAGGACACTTGCAGTTACTTAGGAGGATGGCAGAGGATGTGTACTCACCTCTTCCAAAGCCAGCACTCCCCTCAGCTTCCCCATGCTGGTTACATAGGCATGGCTGAGGCCCAGCAGTGAGAACAATGTGTGTGTCTAGGAGCAAAACCACAAAAGACCATCTCAGAGGCTTTGGAAATGGGCAACACAGAACTTCATGCTAGAGCTGGGACTCAGGATTTAGAAATGGCAGTCACAAAGACACAAGACTGCAGTTATCCCAGTGAGAAATTATGTCTTCCCTTCTTGCCCTTTTGTTTCTGCCAAATGCTGCTCTTTGCTCCTTCTGCTGTGCAGCTGTAGCTGGGACTATGCTGATGATGGAGAGCACATTCTCAAGGTCATTCTAGTCCTGCAGCTGGTGGAGATTCACATACAACACCCTGTTGTGCATTTGGAGACCTATGCAGTTCCTGTTTCATTTTGGTGCTGGAAACTGAACTACCATATAGTAATATGTAAAGTCAAAAGCAGCTTAGGTTATTTATTGCAGTGCTTTCCTTATCAATGGAGGATTTCTTTTTTTCTTTTTTCCTGTCCCAGAATATTTTCTGTGAAAGCTTAAGCTTGTTGCTGCTTATCCAGTGCAGTGAGAACACTGACAACAAGTTATTCTCTTTCTCTTACAAAGTCTCCTTGAAAGGACAGATATCACACTGCTGTCAGTCTTCTTTTTTTCAGCCTAAATATACCGCATGATTTTACTATTCACAGATCAGGGTTTCTAAAACTTTCCATATTCTCAGTCCTCATCTCTGGTATATTTCCAACCTCCAGGTTCTTGAAGCTGAGCTCTAGCTGGACTTTACCTGTGGCCTTTACCATGAAATCATTCTGTCACAGCTAGTGTTTGACCTTTTTTTTAGCATCATATGAGAAACTGAATGTCATGTTCAAGTGCAAACTAGGAAAAATCTGATTTCTCAAGAATAAGACATTTTACTCTAAAGTAAAAGAAAACCAAAGAAAAGAAAACCTGGTTAAATATAGCTCGGTCATGATAAATTGTGGTATTCTTTTCATTGTCAGTAGTCTCACATTTAGCTCTAACTGTGCATATTTCACATAGTTTGATTATTTATTATTTATTCCTGGGTAGTTTTGGGGGGTTTTTTGTGCATCCAAGTTAAGTTGATTTGTCTGTTATTTCAGAGTTTCTCACTTGCTCTTTTGTATGACAGGTATGAAACTTTCCCCATGATCAGCCTTCAAGTATATTTTTTTGTAAGCTTATGTTCTCAAAGATATATGCTAGTGGTTTTCAGGTTACTTCACCTACCCCTTCAGAAAACTCATCTGAACTATATGCTAGCTTATTCTTGTTTTGCTCAAGGCTGAAATCTTAACAGTAATTCATTAATTTAGTACAAGGTCTATGCTGACTAGTCACATTAAATATTGATATAAGCATGCACCATGCACTTTTGCTTCAGTAGACTGCTTTCCACTGAATGAATGCCCAGTCCTACCTTCCTCTTGACATACAATGATTGCTTTACTCCCCAGTCATCCTATGCTGACTCTAGGTGCTGCATGATCCAGCTTCCTCTTTCCTTGTGCTTCAGTTCCATGAAGAGCCTGTGACACAGGCAGATGAGTAGAGGGTTTCTGAAGGCCCTCTGAGAAACACCCTGAGAAATCCAGGAGTGCTCATTCCAGTGCTGCACAATGACAGGGCAGACTGTCAATCGCAGTGGAATGCCCCAGCAGCAAGGCACACAATGCTGCTGTTAATGTAGCAGACTTTTTTTTTTCCCCAAAAGCTTTTTTAATAAATGGACTCAGACTTCTTATCACAAAGGCTTTCATTTTGCAGGAGATTGGAGATACACACAGGAGATTACAGGAACAAGCTCACTTCTGTAGCTCGATGTGAAAGTGGGTGGTGATAGTAGTTGTAGGTGAAGACAAGGAGAAGAAATAAGTCATAGACTGGACTTGGAATGAGTGGAGAAAAGTGATGTATGCCTCAGGGAGACATCTGCACTCACCTTGTGCAGGGAGGTTCTCTCCACCAGTTGGAAAGGGGAGGGATCTACGCGGCAGCTGTCAAAGCACACGTTCTTGTCCAGCTCCTCCTGTTCCCAGGCATCTATCTGACACAGGAAAGAAGGGGAGTCACTCTCACAGCTACCTGCAGCATTGCTGTCTTGTGTACCCAAACCATCCCCTCCTCCTGTTAATGCTTCTTCCTTCCTCTGTACAGCATTCATCTTGTCCATTATATCTCACCGCTCTGTCCCTTTCTTGCCAGATGTCAAGTCCCTGTGGAAACAGGGCAATTCAGAGATTTTCTGAGAAGATGGGGTTTTGTTTTTTCCTTCCTAAAGAGGGAATCTTTAAGAATCTTTAATCTTTAGCTTTCCTTTCTGAGTACATCTTCCCCTTGTTGTTGCAAGATGATTGATCCATTGTGTAAGAAATGAAGGAACAATGTGGGCCCACAAGGATTTAGATGAGGGGGCACCTGTGGAGGCCTCTAGTCCAAAACCCTGCTCCAGCAGGGCTGACTTCAAAGCTAGATCAGATTAGTCAGAGTCTTACCAGCACATCTAGCCAATCTCTTCTCTTATGGGTGAGACTTGCCCACTGTGCCACTCCAAGCAGAAATTTACTTTGGCTATGGCTTTATCTGCCAGTCACTGAGGTTCCTGGAGTGTTGCAAGTGATAGGAAATGGGTACAAGGAGCACTCACATGACCTCACTCCATTTCTGCACCTCATCTTACCTCTTCTGGTGTCATTGTCTCAATGACTTCCACTGGCTCCTGTAGGAGAAAACACTGTTCAGGACAGCCAAAGAACCCACAGTTTCACAGAGTACAGAAAGGGAAAATCTGCACAGCCTCCTCACCCCATGTGGTCCCCTTTTTGTTCCAAATGGTGTATTAGATTTTCCAAGTGCTTAGATTTTCTTTATACTCATCCATTATACGGTGTGCTCTGCCCTTGCTGTGCTTCCCTTGCCAATGACAATTCACCATGGAGTTCTGCTGGAGCAGTTCAGGTGCCTAAATATGGCCACCTAATACTGATTTAGATACTCTCAGGATATCCCACATAGGGTCCAACCACTGCCCTGGAGTGGATGGGTCTCCCGTAATCTCTCTCTGTTATCCCCAACCCTGTGCAGATGTGTCAGATAACCAAGGGCAAGTTTAACATGGCAAGAGCCAAAAGCTTTTTTTTTTTCATTTTTCTCCATCTGTCCAAAACTGTTTGCCAAATGGAATTGAACTGCATTTTATTGCATGTTAGCCAAAATATCATTAATTTTTATCACTGAGAAAAGATGCCCAAACTCAATCATGATAGTAGCCTGAGACCTGAGCACAGGTGACTCTTTAGGAAGATGCACACTCCTTTACAGTAATCACACCCTTTCTCCTTGGGTGAGCTCCCCACTGATGCTGTCAGAGTTCAGGACCATAACTGTGTCCATGCTTTAGCCAAATGCTGAATGTCTCAAGTAGTAGTTTCTAGTTCCACTGCATTCCCTTCTCTCTTCGGGGTACTACCAGGCTCTGTGTAGCCCTAACCTGGATGGTGCTCTCTGTTTCATGTGGATGGCTGCAATGGCACAAGAGCTGCTGGATCAGTTTCCTCAGACTCCTGAAACTGCCTGAAGGATGAGAACAAACACGTGGATAAGAGAGAAGGACAAATGAGAGACAAAAATACAAAGCCCCACACCTAATGCATCCTCTTAGCCAAGGCAGGCTGGGAAATGCTATGTATGAGGGACATAATAGAGCTGGGCTGGTCACAATCTGGCATTCAGTTTGAAAGATGGTGTCTGGGACATTCCAGAATGAATATTGCCATGGATGTGACAGGTGCCAAGGGGTGAGGAGTCCATGCGTTCTGTCAGAAGTGGAATAATTGGAATAGAAAAGACCAAAATTATACTCCCAGCCAAGGAGTCAGCAAAGAGGAGGATACAGGGCCTGGTGCTGTTGTGAGCAAGGCTATGGAGGAAGTTTGGTCAGAACAGTGATAGCTGTGAGCCAAACTAAAAAAAGAAAAGCAAAGTCTCATGAATTCATTTCTGTTCCACTTCCTTTGTCATTCCTGGGTCACCCAGTTCTAGCTTCACGTAAAATGTTTCACACACTGTCCTTGTTTTCATATGTGGTTCTTCTTCTGCTTTGGTAGGATAGGCGGATGGCTACCCCACCACTTCCCTGGTCTGGAAGCATAGAGTGGATTTTTCTATGCCTTAAAGGTATAGTCACACATGAGGGGTGTTAATGAACCAGAATGTGCTATATGCTCTATTACATGTAACAGTTGGGTGCCTAAAAGCATGAGCTAAAGCCCTATCCTCTGTACTGGGCTACATCTCTGTGCTTACTCACTCTCTGCATATTTCAGGATGCATAAAGGATAAAAACAACCCACCATCCTGCATCACATATACATGAAAAATAAATCAGCAATGAGCTATGAGTACAGTCTTGAAAGCAAAGCTAATACAGAGCTGGGGTGTGACACAGAAGAGCACAATACATCAATGGTTGTCCATCACATTGATGCAGCTGAACCAAAGAGATGTGTGTCCAAGGGAGGAGATGTTCAGTTTTGGAGATGGCTGAGTAACAGCCTAAGTTACTCAAAAACTTAGTGCAAAACATGTTTAGCTCTCAGGCTGCTTTCCCCGGGGAGATTCACTCATGTAGTGAAGGAGCCAAAGATGGGACCATTCTATGCACACTCTACAGAAAATGTCCAAGGAGTTGTTATTGCAAAGAATGGAGTGGGAGACAGACAGAGTCCATCCTTAGTGGGCTTAATTATTCTGTGCTGCCTGAGCGATCACAAAAGAAGGTATCTCCAGGTACATTACACTGATGTTGGGGTGCACTAACAAAGTGTCCTTCAGGAACAGCAGAGAAAGCTCCTCCTCAGTCTCTGGGAAGCCAGCCCCTCACACAGGCAGGTACACGCAGCTTCCCCAAGCCGGCTAGGATGTGGTTGAGCCATGACAGAAGTTACCGTACCTGGGTGCTGCTGGGGCTCCAAGGTTTCAGGCATTTGTTTTAGAGGACTTGTTGGGCCATTTGGCTCCTCTGGGTAACTGGGAGTGGGACTTGGAGGCTGAGGCAGCTGTTAGAGAAAGGAGAGAAAATAAATTCCACCTTGTGCCATTTATTTCTCAGCCTTTCCAAGCGCCTAACTGCTTCTAAGCAGTCTCTACGTTGCAGTCTGTCCACTTCCCTCCCTCACCTCTCCCTTCTCCTCTGTATCCTCATCCTCATCGACATAAGCAAAAGATTCGTGCTTCAGCTTGGGCAGGTTTGCCCAGGGTCCATCGTAGGGCGCCTCGTTCAGCTTCTGCTGCCTTTCTCTGTTGAGGAGCCTCCGCCGCTCTGGGCTGATGTGGGCCTGGAGGAGAGCCTCCAGCTCCGACCGCTCCACGGACCCCAGCAGGATCATGGACTCTGCACAACACAGAGCAGGGAAGCCATTAAACCACCTCCAGGTGGTTTGAAGGTCCCCTTCCACACATCACCCCTTCCTCCTTCCAGCCTCTTCCAGGTGCTCAGGCTTGTACTGCCTAGATCTGTACCGGAGTCACTGACCACCCTGTGGTGGCTCCTAGGCTGTGGGGCTGTGGGAAGGGGCCTTGCTGTCCTGAGCTCTGCCACCCCACGCATGCTCTTGGCTCATGCAGGATCCCAGGAGGGCCCTGTTGTCACAGTTCAGTCTGGAGACTTCCCACACATCTCCCTTACATGCTGGGTCTGCTTCATTGCCCACACTCCAGCTTCCCTGTGTGGCCAGCTGAACAGCTGTCTGCCATACATCATCCACAGTGGGAGATATTTAGGATTTTTTTTTAATATGGTAGGTCATACTGCCTGCTTCACACCATGTAATTTGAAAGCTAGTTTCTCCAAGCTGAGACAGTCTTCAGGAAGGACCAGTCTCTCCACATTGCCTACCTGGCGAGTCCACCAAAGGCAAAGATTTCACTGTGGTGCTTTGGAGTACCTCTTGCAAGTCTCGGTATTTACAGTTGGAGGAAACAAATTTCACATCTTGGACCATAATATCCTCAACAAAGATATTGTATTTGCTGTGAATTTGGGGAGAATAAGAGGAAGAGTTAGCATATTAAAATGCCAAGCACATAAATTCTCTAAAGAAATACCCAAATGACTACTTTTAAAAAAAGTGTTTAAAATACAGCTGCCAAATGATCTTCTGTGAGAGGAACCAGAGGACTTTCCAAGAGGATAAATACAGATTAACTGGATTTCCATTACAGTTGTATTTCACTCCGTTACCCCTTACCATGAAATACACACATGTATACATATATGTATAGATGGTTTTTATATACATACCCATGTGTATGACATATACTAGAGAGGGGAAGATGTTTATAGGAATAACTGAGTTTTGCTTCAAGCAAAATATCCAAATAAAGTATTTCAGACATTTGCTCATTTGCTGGGGAAAAATATCCAAACCCCACTGAATTTAGATAAATGAGACTCCTGAATTTTAAATTTTTAAGATGAAGCAACTTGGAAGTATTAATACAAATTCAGTAATATTGCAGGTCTTTCAGTGAAAAAAAGAAGAGGACTTTTCTCCATTTTTGTGTATGAAACCTAATTCTACTCCAACACTTGTTTTTTTCTTACTACAGGCCTATTGTGCCTTCTTAATTCCTTTGTAGTACTGGAGCCTTTCCATAACCTTTTATTCCCCTGTGGTCTTAACCCTCTCCTGCTTTATTTTCTTGCCTGTTTTGCTACTGTACCTTATGTGATTCCAGCCCAGGTCTGGCAGATAGGGCAACTTCTTCACCTGGATGATGCTATCGTAGAGGCTGGGCTGCAAACTCTGGGCCACCATGTTGGCAAGGATGACAGCCACCATCATGGGCAGGATGTGAGAGATCTGACCTGTCAACTCGAAGCAGATGACAGCGGTGGAGACAGTGTGGCTCACTGCTCCTGTCAAAGCTGCTGCACCTTTCCCAGGTAGGAGAAGGAATAGGGAGAGAAGAAGACTGTCATATAGAAACAGCGTGTCATGTCAACCAGGAAAATTACAGCAGTGGGAGCAGGTGAGGAAAAAGGAAGGTGTGGAGGCTCACCAATGACAGCATACCCTCCAGGTAAGATTTGGTAGAGAATGTCGTCAAAGAGGATCCCGTTGGGAAAAAGCGATGCCATGATTTCCCCAATGAGACGTCCAAATGCAGCACCTGAAAAATATCACTGACAGTTATGGAGTTAACATTTAAGGAACATCCAGTCTGTGCTGTGCAATCACTTGGATATTTTCTAACAGAAACGAAGCCAAAGCTTACATTAAAATGACACTGATAACTAAAGAGTAGTTCTCAGTTATAAAATACAGAAGTTAGACTAAAAGAGGAAAAAAGGGTACTAAGATTGTTAAATACAGCTGACCACTCATTCATTTACTTGGGCACACCGGGCACAGCAGTAGCTGTGATTCCCAGACTGGAGGACATATTTTCAGGCCGTGTACAATGTCAGTCAAGATCACAGTTGAGGCCCTTTAGACTCTCATGCTGTGAATGTCTAAGCATTAGAATCCCAGCTCACAGAAGAGTTTTTGTGGGAAGGGACTTCAGGAAGTCTTGTTCTGACCCTGCACAGAAAAGGGCTGATTTCGAAGTGACATGGAGTCACCCATGTCTTGTTCAGACAGGTTACAAGTCTGCAAGGATCTCTTGGACTGGTGGACACAAAACAGCACAGTGTTCCAGAATTGTATCCAAAATGCTGAATGCATAGAAACAAACAATTTCTTTGCATTGCTGTCTAGGTCTTTTCCTAATACAGCCCTGATGTTGGTTAGCCTTCATCACTGCAAGGGCATGGTTACTGCCTCATGTTCAGTTGCTGCCTGCCAGAACTCAGAGGTCCTTAGAGCACCCTATTTCATTTGAGAGTTGTGGGTACTGAATGCTGAATGTCATGAGCTTGTATAGCCCAGTCTAACATAGCCTCTCTTTCTAAACATCAGCATCACATTATTGTGATTTTTTTGTTGTTATTGGAATTAAAACCAGTTAAAAGTCAATAAACTTTTTATGTTATCACATTTCAGTCAGAAGAAAGGAGTTAGATTACATTGCAGGCACTAGTTTTGAGGTTATCTCTTCTGGCTGGCTTTCAAGGGTGAAAGGAGCAGCTACTATTAATTACAGGATATAAGTGAAGAGGCATAGAGATTAGAAGGCCATGGCTCAGCATGTGACCCCAAATGTGGCCTTCCTTATGTAAAAGGGTAGGGACTACTTATTTGGCATTTGGTTTCAGGGGGTTGAACTAATGACAAAAGCAGAGATCCAGAGGCTGGGCCATGGACTGCTAATCAGGTTGTCATAGACATCAAGTGGTGACTCCTCATATGCCAGCTGAACCCTGCTGGGTGTGTAGGCAGTGTCTCTCCTATTCTCTCTCCCTGTCAGATGAATATGCTGCAAAACAAAATTGAAACTCACCTAATACGAAAACAGGCATGAAGCCTCCACAGGGGATTGGCATCGTGGTGGCAATAACAGCCATGCAGAACTAGAACAGAGGCAGAGGGTGCAGTTGTTACTGAGCAGCAGTAGCATTTCCTGCTGCCCCACTCTGTGCCCAGCCTGGCTACAGAGACCAGAAAGCTGCTGAGGTGTAGTACTGCTAACTGAACTCTGTCTTTGTAGTACCAAACCTGGCCAAATACAGCTGAAAACTGATTATACTGCAGTGGAGAATCAGGCCAGGCCTTTGCCCAGAGTCAAAATAAAAGTTTCTTTTTTATGTGGTCTATCCCAATGCTGAATTTATCCAGAAGAAAATCAAGAGTTGTTATCTAGTGAGTAGAGAAAGCCTTTAGTTAGCAGGACAATGCCAATGAATCTAGTGACTCAGGGTACAGCTTCTCCAAAGGCGAACAGATGGACTCAGGACCGACACACCCTGTAGTCCACTCCTCTCCTCTTTTCTTCAAGTAAACAAGACTTTTCTGCTTGGTGCACTGCAATAAGAATTATCGCAGAAGGAGAACCCTTAACTACCTGTCAGAAATTAATAGAGTGTTTTACTTTGGGTGGAAACAGTTGTGTCAATCAGTCATTGATAGCTGCTCTTGATCTACCGAAATTTTCAACTGACATTGCAAGTGGCCTCAGCTCTTCTGCCCCTTTGCAATAAGTAAATAATAAAAGAATTAGCACCTATTCTATGATACTTTTAAATCTATTTATCTATCTATCTATCTATCTATCTATCATCTTTCATCTTAGGAAAACCTCCTTCTTGCTGCTTTTATTTTGAACATTGGAATATGATGTTTTCTTCTTTCAAATGTCTTTTTTTTTTTTTTTTTTTTTTTTGCTCTGTCCCATGTCAATTACACAGCTGATCCTTTCAGAGGCTGAACAGTTGCAACTTCCACAGACCATGTCAGCTCAAAATTTTTAATCTGCTGTTGCTTTCTGGGAAGTGAGCAAAACTGTTTCCAGCTGCACTTCTCCATCAAGTTTTGACAGACTGCTAAGAAATCCTTGAGCCTCACACAGCTGTAGATTGCACTTGCATGTTTCTATTTATCCCATATCTGAAGTTAGGAATATCAAATAGACTGCATCAGACTTCATTTAGATAAAACATAAATTATCTGAGGGCTTTTTAGTTAGTCAAGTATTTATTTTTGTGGAACTTGAGAAATCTTTCCTGATTTAGTTTTCCCTACCAACTACTACACAGTGGACACCAAAGGTCATTCAGCAGGATGCATGAGGAGGATGACCTAGGGAGCAGAAAAGGCTACTTTTTAAAGGAAACTCTTCCCTAATAATTTTGGTCATTCAAGGTGGACAAACATCACATGAGAAGATGTAGGAATCCATTGCAGCTGTAGTGCTTCATTCAATACCCAGCAGCTCCTCATTGGCACTTCACAAACTGCTTCACAAAAGGGAAGAGCATTCAGTCTGAGTGGAGGAGGATTATGGTGAGCTGGGCTTCCTACCTTCACAAGGAAGAAGAGCAGGATGGTGACAAAGACGCTGACTTTAGGATGGATCCAGGCAGCAGATTTCCCTAGGATCTGGGTGTCCCCAGAGTGTTTGATCCAGGTATAGTTATCAAAGAGAGTGCTGATGGCTTCCCGTGGCATCAACTAAACAGCAAAAAAATGAGGTATGAGTCATGACATTAGATGAAGTAAATATTCTATCTCTATTACAAGGAAGTGGAGGAGATTTTTACCATGGGAATTCACGACTATGAGGCTTAATTCACATTTCTAATCTTCAGGAAGAGAGACAGAACTTTACTCATACAGGTGAAGAGAGAATTACTTTTACACAAAGGGTAAGATTTTCCTTATTATTTGCTTAGAAGAGGGGATAATTACTTTTACACATAGGGTAACATATTTCTTATTATTTGCTAAGAAGAGTGGACCTTTTTCAAGTTTTCTATGAAGGAGGTAGCAGAGATCATGTAGTGCCTCCTCAGTCCAAACTCCTCCCATACTGTTCTTCCCTTTTCCCTGACACAAGGTTATTGGGGCGGAGGATAAGGAGATAACGTTCCAAAGAACTGCACAGAATTGATAATACACTTTCCAGCCTCACCTCTCCTGCCATGAACTGCCCAAATCCATGAGGAAACGTCACAGACGCTATACAGAAGGTTATAACCGCAGGGTATATCAGTCGGCTGTAAAGGAAGAAAGTTATTGCAGTGTGGCCTCACATTCAGTTCTTGCAGCACCATCACTTCAGGACTAGGAATGCTATTTCTGTGAGGCTCTCTGCATTTGTATCCATTATTTTTGGAGTGCTGTTACCAGCAGTTTAATGCCCTGCTCCACTGTGACACTTCACAAGCACTGAAACAACATGAGCCTAAACTGCTTCCACGTGCTGGACTAATCCTGTCATGTGTCCCTTGGCAAGTTACTTTTCCTACAGGAAGCATTGGCTGAGATTTAGGAAGACAAAATATAGCAAAATATAACTTGATTCAGTCTAAGGACCTAAAAATTTCTGAGAAATCAGTGAAAAGTAGATTCCCCCTTTTCAGGCTTGGCTCTACTTCTCTATTAACTTGATTTGACAGCCCTGCTGCTGTTTGTGGGTAAGGCTACATGATGAGGAAAGACAATTTTCTTTCCACACAAGAAAGTAAGCTAATTTGAACTTCTGTTTATTTAGTGGTTTTCTTCTGGTCAGGCTTGCAAGTGGAAAAGAAATAAAGTCCTCCATGCCTCTCAACTTCAAAAATTCACATAGTATCAGATCTTTTTCTGTAAAGAGTCTGAAGACATTTACAGCTAGCCACCATTTCTTAACTTGTTCAATTTATGAACTTTGGAGGTTAGGACTCTATTAGAGAGGGGAAAACAATATCTTCAAGTGTCCTGTAAAAACTTTATTGTCAAGACTTTTATTTAATTTTTTCATTTCTCTTCCATGCTACATTCCACACCATTTGGTTACTATCAGTTTCAGCTTTTGGTTGATAAGAATGGAGCACATTCGTTACATTTATGCCAACACTTTGATTAAAACCAAACTACATATTTTAAAAACATAGTTAGATTTCAGTTGTGTTCAATTTTCCTAAAATATAAATAATATTGAATTTTTCACAGATCCTAAAAATCCTAAACAAACCAGAAACAGAACGATTTTAAAAAGCATGATCATTGACTTTCTAATTAAAAATATTTTCTGTCCAATGAATAGTTTGCCTTGTCCTCTTAACAAATATTGCAGTGTCTCCCTTCCAAATCAATGGGTTATTTGAAACTATGGAGGCTGATCAAAAGGAAAATTCAGTGCACGAAAAATTCTCTTGATGTTTGCAGAGATCTTTCTCTCATACAGGAGCAATTTCTCATATTTTTAATATCTTACGCATGAAATAGATCTGCTGTCTTCCAGAAAGCAGTTGCTACTATCCAGTACCAGTAGGGTGTAAGAATCTGGTCCCTAAAGAGAATATCTTCACAAGCACTCACTATTTGGTGAGAAACTGGCTCAAGGCTTTATGACGTCGGATGCCCAGGACCACTTGGCGATTGAGATAAACAAAAAAGGCTCCAAGGAATCCAGAACATATGCTAAAACGGAGAAAAAGAAATAAAATGCCAAAAAACAGATAATACACAAACCATCAACCAAGAAAATGAGTGGTTTAATCTTCAGCTGCTAGTGAAGCCTTTTGAATGTCAGCTGGAGGGTTACTCCTGCAGCAGCTCATTTTATTGACTCCCTGATGAAAGAGGAGAAATTATCTTGGACCTTTGTCATGCACACTACCATTTTACCAATTTTCTCTTGCTGACAGGGGAAAATCTATAAAATACTTTATAAAAAGAAACTGAAAGTTCTCAGTGGGGGCTCGTGAAGAGCAACGGGGCAAAGAGCACTCTTGTCAGAACTTAAACATCAGGTTGGAACAGAAAATAGTAAAAATGAGGGGAGTTTTAAGTCTGATTCAGTAAAATTATACGCCTACAACAATTACTAATAGTGATAGGAACTCTTGTGCCTAAAGCAAAGTATATCATCTCTATGATCCTAATAACTTAGGTTATGCTCCTGATTTTAATAAAGTAAGAAAAAAAGTGTAGTTGTCTAAGAATTGGTGTGATCCCTAGGCTCTGTAGCTTAATGAGACTTGGATAAATAGGGCCTAATACTTGAACATGAAAAGAAAAGAGTGAAAAAAGACTGCATTTAGAATTGGTAAGGGGAAGCTTTATTTTAGGTGACAAGCAATAACCCACATAATACTGAGGATAAACACTTCATATTTTCATTCTATTAATTTCTAAAATTAATGGACTTCTGCTTTGTTATATGTTACACATGCTTTTGCCAAATCTCATTCAATGAATTATTTAGTATACTTAAAACATTGTACGTTGAAAATAATCCTGCTTTATCATTTAAAAATTGCAGAGAAACACATTTAAACTAAATATAAAGCTTTTCACAGACAAACATGTTCAATGAATTACTCTTCAATATTTTAAGCCAGCACTGATTAGAAGGGTGTTTAAAATAGACCAGTCCCTTAGGCAATATAAGCCTAAAGACTACACAGTAAACTGAATTGCTCTGTAATATTTTATATTAAAATATAGGTCTCTCCATTCCTGTCTATCATTTTATCAATAAACAGGAAGTGGTCCTTCTGTAGAGATTATGCAAATTAACATTTGGTGACACAGAAAAACAAGATCTACCCATTGATAGTTCTTGTCCCACCTGAAGGTTAAGAAATATGTTGGGTAGAAAGAATGTTCAACTTTGTGACTTAAGAGAATTTGGAGCATTCCAAGTTGGTATCAGGACTTTATCCAAGACTATCCAAGACGTTGGGGTTGTTTTTTATTTTAGAGACCACACTGGCCACCCAGGCATTTGAAAGCATTTTGCAGTTGTCGTATATTCCTTCCCTAGCCTATGTGCAATGCTGAAGAAAGCCAGCTCTGTCAACTCTGTCCAAAACATAGCGGCAAGAAGTTTTGTATTCTAACAACCAGCTGTAAAACCACAAGGATTATGCTTTTCCTTGCCAATCTAAAGCAGTAGATTCCTCCAAGCTCATTAGGCAAGTCTGTTTAAGGGGAAGAACAAAGTGAATACATGTTGCTAGCAAAAGCTCCTGTGTATTCACAGATTTTTCAATATATCTGATGTCTTTAAAAAACCCCACTTGATTTCATATTCAAGTAAATTAGTAGGAGAGCAGCCTACTAAAATAGGCTGGAAAACCTCAAATATATTTCTGGTCTTGGATGGAGGTCTTGCAAGAGAATATGTTCACCGCACCAAAACAGGCGTTTTTTCCTACAGTGTATTCCTTTCATTACTGCTCTGAAGTGATTTCCCCAGAGCCTCCCTCAAGCTCTAACCACAGGTTTTTCCCCACAGCAATTCCAAATTCATCTTTTCTCAAGTATTTCCCAATTTTCATTTTTCTGAAGTTTATTCTTTCATTTCCTCCAAATTAACCAAATTATTCTCACTGAATCCAATTACTGTTGATTACCCTTGTCACCATGTCAGGTGTACAACCTCCCTCAAAAAGGATAATCAGTCTGAGCTTGTGAAAAGGAAACTTCAGGTTAAACCTTTTGTTCTATCTTTGTCATGTGAAATGGCCATACTTGTTGGATCAGTTCATTTGGGGATAAGGTCAAAACAATTAAAGGGCCATTCAGTAAATTTATTCCCAGAATTTTGACCAAGTTAGACTTACTTTTTTTTTCCTTTTTTTTACCTCCAAGTTTAATTTCTGAAAAAGATACATGGAAAGGAAATAACAAACACCTTAATAATTGCAATATTTCTTTCCTTAGCCATTGTGATACATAGGCACCATTTCTGAAGGAAGAATTCCAACAAATAGAAGCCTTGTTTGCCACAATCAAAGTGACTAAAAGTGATGTTTGTAACTTTTTGGCAGAAGAATTCCTAACAGTGATCATATTCTAACCTTTGTAGAGCAAGATGTCAGTTTCCTGGGAACTCACCCTATTATAGCAAATGCTGGCAGCTCTTGCAGGTCAAAGGGGAAATCCATACGGAAGTTTGTTCTGAACAGGGCTGTGATGGTAACTGTGAGAAACAAAAGATAGAGGAGGAAAGAAAATAATGAGGTGAGAAGTTAAATGCAATAAAAGCTAGGGTAGGAACAAGGAAACTTGTTTATACATGCTCCTGTGTGGTTTTCCTGTGTGGTTATATACATTATTACAGATTGGCAGACTGCTCTGATTTTGTAGGTTCTATTTCTGAGCAGTTGCAACTCTAGCACTCTAGATGGTCTAGGTTTGCTTTCACAGAGTGTATGCATTATTTTTAGCATCAATCCCTGATTTTTACAAGGTTTTCTTTTCTTTCTTGTCTCCTACCATTCATCCACTATAGAAAAAAAAGCTCTTCCTGGTATCCTTACTGACCAAGAGGTCTCTTTGCTGAGGCAGGTAGTGCATGCATAGCTGAGCAAGCTGTGTCACTTCTTACAGTTGTGATTGCCTTCCAGAAACAAAACTCAGATCTTCACTGAAGTTACAGCTTCAAAATTTCTGACTGGTACCAAAACTTGAAAATTAAAAGCTTAGAAATCAGAGATGTAAAAGATCAGCTAAGCCCCATCTTCTCCAGCTCACCCCTCCTGGTAGTGCTGCTCTGCTACAATGCAATGTTCAAACCTGAGCTGCTTTTTTCTGGAGGTGCATTATTATGGGGAAACAATAAACATCTGTGGGCCAACAGGAGAAGGATAAATCAGCAATTTACTACAGAGTGGAAGTGCAGCTGAATGAGGATGGCTATAAATCCCCACTTGTCCTGGATGAAGGAATTATTTGTTCAATGAGAAAATAAAAGAAGCAGTGAAAATCTAGCATATGATAATAACAGGAAGAATTAAGTACTTTTAATTTGGTCAGACAGAACTAGGTTTAGAGTAATAATTTAATGAGGTCTCAGTGGGTTATGTTACCTAAGATAGCTAAGCCTAAAACTGCATTCTACTATCCAAATTTTGAAGATCTTGCTCCCTGTCTCTTCCCCCTGCTCCTTCCCTCCCGGCTGTACTATTGTTCTCATCTCCCATTGGGCCCACTCTGACACATCACAGCCTTCTGTGAGCTCCTTTGCCTCATTAAAACCTGCCAGAAAACCTGTCTGCTCTTTTCCTGGATTACTCCTTTGCCAGTGAAGTGAGTTGAATTGGGGGGAACAACAGACCCAGGCGGCACCAGCGAGGGTTAGAACAACACTCAGGGATAGAAGATGGTGAAAAGCAGGGTGCCCTCTTTTTTGTTAGATCAGCCCAAGAAAGGGATCATCTCAATTCAGTTTTAGGAAATAGTCCAAGCCACTAAATGGCAGAGCATTAAAAAGTATAGTGAACTCATTTTCAAAGAGTTTTGCTGCAGGGTGGCAAAGATGACCAGAGGAAAGGAAAACAGGCACAGCATTTAGTCTGGGTCTTTCTTAGTTCCATCTCTACTCCCACAGAAGAGAAAGAGATTTCCACAGAGAGATTCATCCCACCTGTCTACATCCTCTTTCCTGAGTGACTAAGCCATCCTGAAACTAAATGTCTAAGCCCTTTTTTCTGCATTGGCTACCAAATGTACCACTTTAGAGTATCTGTCCAATTCTTACAAGGCTAGAAGTAAAAAGGAATGGGAAAGTAGTTAATGTGAACATTTAATTAAAAATAGATTTGAACTTTAAGATAGCACTGATCCATGTATAGAAGGAACCAGAAGGAGCAGAAGGAAGGCAAGGCATGAAATCCTATGGCAAGTAAGATGAAAGCTGGGGACATGGTAAAACAGAAATCCTGCAAATTGCAGAACTCCAGCCTTCCATGACTGACAAAGAGGGACTCAAGCTGGAGCAGCCAACAAGAGTGGTTGACAAATAACCAGAAGTTATTTGGAAAGTACAGATCATGGTGTGAGGCCAGACAACAAAGTCATGAGTATCAAGAGTCCAGCAAAGATTCTGTGGGTCTAAGAAATAAAAGAATTTTGGTGAGATGCTACACAACTTACTTGCATGTGTCATTCTGATGTGATCACTTCCCTACCTCCTTCTTCCTGGTAGCAAGCATAATAGAACATGAACAGAGACTGAAAAGACTGGGTGTGTAACTTTTGAAGGGACATAAATGAGCAAGAAAAGACATGAAAGGCAAGTTAGAGCAGATATGATAAAAGATCATAAAATAATGAATGACTTAGCTAGATAGAAGTTCCTAGTTCCTTAATACAAGGACAAGCAGACTGACAACACAAAGAAAATACAGAACTGTGAGAAGGAATGATTTTTCACAGCCAGTTGAATCATGGAACTTTTTAACCTAGACAGTCAATGAAGAAGAACTTGAAGAGCCATTAATATGGGTATTAAAGCTGTCTGGATGATTTTGAAGAAGGGACAGGAGTCAAGATGATTCAGGATTAAGCTAATTTCTAGTGATTTGAGAGACCAAGAAGGGAATCAGAAAAGACAAAGTGAAGGACAGGAAATTATCTCTTGTTATCTGTCTTTGAGTTTCTTATATTTTTCTCTGGAAAGAACAGAAAGATAAGGGTTCTGGTTTTTTGTGACAGACCCAATGGTTAAATACAGCTGACTTTTAGGCAGTGCTGTATAAAGAACAATGTAGTCCCTTTCTACATTCAGGTAGAAAGTGTAGTAATTTTCTATATTTCAGAGAATATTCAAACCCCAAAAAACCCCATCCCTCTGAAGCCAAGAGAGACATGTTGTAGCAGTTATAAATAAATAAACTGCCCACATGGAGCTCAATAAAATAGATGTAATTGTAAGACTAAAAGATAAAGGCATTATAAGGAAGAAGTTTACATAGAAATAGCAGCCTTCTGCACCCAAACTCTATTCCCAGAGTGATTGAGATACTCCCCTGAACAAGCCTGACTTGTGCAATTTCTGTCTGCAACACATGCCACTCTCATGCTTTTCAGTTACTTGAGACACTTTATTTTTTCAGGACCTTCAGTCAGATCCTACCAATCCTATACTCTCCTAATCATTCAATCATCTCAATTTTCTTGATTATCTGTTTTTAGTCAACAGATGATCAAAGCAGGGCATGAGTTTTCCAGCAAGGATTACATCCTGTGGGACAGGATATCTCTGTGTTGGAGCCTGGATGCTGTCCTGAGTAGAGGCAAAAAAAATCCCACCTCAGGTGGTCCTTTGCTTGCTGAGGACTCATATTCTGTCATTTATCAGTTAGATACACCCCAGCTCTCCTAGGAATAGGTTGGGCTAGACAGCTGACAAGATGGCAAGACACTTCCCTTTCTCCTTCCTTCTGTGCCATGGGAAGACATGTGTTGTGGCAGAAGCTTCAAACATCATAAAAACATTGTGGTTTTGAGAAAGATGGAAAATAATGTATGAACAGAGCAACCTCTGTGCAAAGAGGGCAGGAATGGCTTTTAGCTTACCTGCATCCTTGTTCCAGACAGCCAGGACTCGGAACATGAAGGCACTAAAGGTGGCTGCAAAGAAGCCTCTCCAATAATTGCGCACAGCAAAGTAAGTGGAGGTGACCTCGATGCTGAAAAGAACCCCTAGAAAGGGTTGGAAAGGGAGCAAAGTTAAAATAACAAGTGTCATGTTAGAAGCATGAGAGAGGGTTCTAAATAGCTCTCTAGAGCAGTGGTCTCCACACTTATTTGATCATGTGCCCCTGACAATAAAAGGTTTTTGAGCATGTACCCTCCCCTCATATGTGTATTTATTTATTTAAAAATAATGCGCATGTACTACTGTACTAAAATATTGTGTACAATAGCAAACATGCACAAAAATAGAAAATAAACAAGGTTGAGATAAAGATGAAATAAACATAATTTAAAAATAATTTGTTTTATTTATAATTGGAACAAAATAATTGTTCTCAGTAAAATAATAATATTCTTTATTTTTGAAAATCTGGGTTTAATGCTCTGTGACACAAGGATTCCTTGTTCAATTATTTTGATACTTGGTCTAAAAAGAATATCTCACAAAGACACACAGGTCCAAATGCAAGAAATGTATCATTTGCTGTGCTGGCTAAATCATGATACTATTTTTTCAATCCCACCCACCACATATGCAAAGATTTTTATTAAAGTTTGGGTAGTAAATTTTCATCCTCCCTGATGTCAATCATTTGTGGTTGCAAAATAATCAGATGATGTTGAATTTTTATTTTTTTAACAAGTGAGTTCAAAACCCACTGAAAATCATAATCTTGAAGATTTCTAAAAAGGTAGAAATTTCTGTTTTCAAGTTTTTTGAGTATATATAAAGTGACAGTTTTTGTAGCTAAGACATTTACATTGTATTTGGCAACAGATTCACAAAACCTCCACAAATTTCTTTTGAAAAGCAGTTTCTCACCCACTCTTAGAACATCACTTTCACCTTGAAGTACATCAAGTATGTTTACTTTTTCAAAAATAACTGCTAGGTAGCAATCTACTGACAGACACTTGTCATCACAGAAAAGATCAGCAAATTCAGAACACCTCTTTTTGTAAAAGAAAAAGGTGCAACTGGACTTTAAATTCTATTCTTCTCTAAAGTTGGTATCAGATAACCAGCAAATGCCTGTAAGATTTTCATGGTCATTTCCCATCTCGTTATGAAGTATTGTAAAGATTCTACTCTTTCAGGGTCTTGTTTTTATTAAATGAACCACATCAACAACATCCTGCAGCACTTTGTGCATGTCTGGCTCCCATTTCTTTGCTGCAATAGCTCATCTGTGAACACTGGAGTGCATGAATTCCAGGTGTAATGGTGTCTAGGTAACTTTACCCCCCCAATTCTTCTCTTATTCTGCTCCACCAGTTGTTACATGTGCAGAGCTCTTCCATGAAACAGTTTTTATTAAAGAAGTCATTTACTGTTGGGAATACAATTTCTGTCGTAGATATTCCTTTCAGTGTCTCACAGAAAGAAGTTCTGCAATTCACTATTGAAACAGAATCTGGAAAATACCAGCATCTGAGGCATTTCAGAAACATCTGTACTCTAATCCAGCTGCACAGGAAACCTCTCCTACTGTGCAATTTGTACAGACTCTTGTTTCTTCAACCTTAAGCAATGTTTGCTGTGCATCTTCCAGCAGTGTTTACTGAAGGAACACATTTTAGTTTGCTGCCCTATTGCTTTCTGTCTACTATCACAGCCATTTTTACATTTTATGGCAGGAAGAACAAGCGTTTCCCCTGTGCTGTGTGGCATTTTCTCTTTTGCTGTGAAGCAAGAGACCTCAAAGGAGGCTTCTCTACACATTTGTCATTAGGTTCAGTGGAATTTTGTGAAGTATTGGACTGAATGTCACACGGCTTGAAACATCACTGAAAAAATTGTAGAGGTTTATCTTCATGCTCTGGATGCCTAGATTTTAAAGGTTTTGCTAATTCTGATGGCTTCATACCCTCATTACTTAACTTCTCAAAGCACAATACAAACACAGGGTAAAGTTCATAGTTAACAATAGCAAATGTAAATTCATATTTAACAGAACCTTTGATAATCTTAATCTTTTTTTATCCGACTTCCTCTCCGATCTGATTAGCTGGCCATTGTTTGTACCTCATAATGGGACTGAATAAGGGCCTGTGCTAGAAGTGTCAGCTCTGCCATTTCTTGTCATTTCTCTGTGCTGACATTATTAGTATTATCTTCAATCCATAGCCTCTTTGCAGGAACCTTTAAAAGCCACTTTTCCAATTTGTGAGGATTAGTTTCGTTAACACTAGATAATATAATCCATAAATCCACTTAATCCAGTGTGAGCACACATCAATTGCAATTCATTGTAATATGCTTGAAAGAGAATAAATGATTGAAGGCACCATGGTCAACCTCCCACATTGGGAGCAACTCTACACCTCATGCACTGCATGTGACAAGTGGCCATGTGACATATTAGGGCACCACTGCCAATACAAATACTTAATATTAGTGAAGTTTAATCTATTTACTTTTTTATATTAAAAAAAAATAGAAATTCTGGTGTTTCCTTCCCACACCCAGCAGATCACCTTGTGTGCCCCCTGGGGTATGCACATCCCAATTTAGAGACCACTGCTCTAGAGAGCCTGCTCCTCTTGCCTCCAGAAAGTGGACAACACGTGGGAAAGAGACCGTCAGAGACGCTGAGGAGGTTGAAAACACTAAAGGTAAGTGTCTCATCAAAAATGTGGTGCAGGAGAAGGGCAGAGGAGAAGAGGACTAGGTGGGAGAGGATTTCGCTACCTGAGGAAAAGGAAACAGAACAGCCACTTGCCTCCAAGTGGTGTCCCAAAGCAGCAGCCAACACCCACAGCACAGCCCACAGTCAGGACATCCGTGTAATAATAGGGCTGCTACTGGTGAAAGAGACAAAGAGAGACAGACAAACAGAAGAAAGAAGGAAAGAAAACAGAGAGTGAGTAACAAAATTGGCAGGGGTTACTGCATGATGTCACCCAGGTCTGTCTCCAGTCTCAGAGTTACAGCAATGTTTATCTTACTTCTCCCTTCTGGATGGCTTCAAAATAGTGAAAAGGCAAGACTTGGCACAGGACAGGCATATACCTGGAATCACACATTCAAGAAACATGAAGAAGGCAGCACCTCATTTTCCTTTGAAACATACACATTTCTTCGTCACTGTGGAAGAAATGTCTCCTGGAAGATCCTCCAGAGGGTTGAAGGAGCATAAGTAGGTTTTACTCCATCTTGTTTACTTTGGCAGGGAATCTCAGGATGCACATGTGCCACAGAATGCCTCAAAAAACCTATCCTGTGATTCAGTGTGCATAAGGTACATGCATGTCCAGAGCAGAGTGTGGATTGATGCTGAAGGTTCTCCCGTGCTGGGTAGGTGAGTGGGTGACAGATCACCCAGTAAAGCATTGTGCTGTCCTGGCAAAAATGGTCATAATAATAAAAAAAGTAATTGGAAGGTATAAAAGGGAGATTCTTTCTAAGACACTGAGTACCATTTGCTTGTCAAGGGCTAAACTGGCTTTTAAAATCCATCCTCCTTGACACACAGGGTAGTATTTACCTGCAAGAACACCAAGAAGTTACACATCAGGGCAATATGAAGTCAAACTGCAAGCTATATCCTGGACCAAGCTGAAGATTACATGACTCTGAAGTAAGGGAAATCACATTTGGCAATTTGGTGTAAATCCAAAAGAGGAACTAGGGGTACAAAAACTATGATAACTTTCTGTTTGTTCTCATAATACAATGTTATCACAGACTCACAGCAAGTTTTAATCCTGTGTTTCTGAATGCTTCTCAATGTCTCTGTTCAGAGCTGGGCTAACTGCAAGGTTAGATCAAGGGTAATGGGATCAGGGTGCTCAGGATCGGGCTGCTAGGGTGGCCCTGAACACCTTCAAGGGCAGCAATTCCCCAGCATCTCTTGACACGTGTGCCACCCTGAACCACCTTTGTGACAAGGGGAGAAATTCTTTTCATGTGTACATGGAATTTCCCTTGTTGTAAGTTGTGCCAGCTGTCTCTTTGTGCTTTTACTGCCCTCTGAGAAGACTTCGGCTATTTTGTCTGATATCTCCTTTATCTAGCAAAGGCAGCAGTTAGATCAGTTCCTGTTTCGCCTTCTGTTTTCTTCTCTAGGGTCTCCCAGTCTTCTAGGTATGATGCATCCTGGAGTCTCTGAGATTATGTTAATTCCAGGTACAAAGAAAGAAACAAGATTTATAGACTTCTACGGAGATGATTTTTTAGGTTTTTTTGTTTTATTTTTTTTTACCATTAAGACAGATACCATTCTCCTGTATATTTCCAATGGTTCCACCTGACTGCAGTCTGATCCTTGGTTCCGAAACTGCTTTCTCTCAAGGCTTTTGGCAGACTGACAAATTTTGCCTTGAAGCCTCAGGCTTCAGCTCAGGCTGTCTACATCTTGCTGGACTGCCCACATATGCACAGTTCTCAGCCTCTCTCTTGCTTAGCCTGATTTTCTTACAGGCATCTTTTCTCAAGTTATCCACTAAAGAACTTCTGATCTGTAGCTGACAAACTATGCTCCTTCCTTGATTTTTTTTTAAATAGCCAACCAGAGTAAAGATCAGTATTCCTGCTGATGCAAGACCATGTTGCATTTGTCAGCTAAGTCATCCATTTGAAGACTAACAAGAAAGTAGTGCATGGGAAAACTAAAGCCATCTTAAAAAAACCCAAAAACGTAGCATTTAAAAACTCCTTACACTTCTGGGCACAATAACCATGCAAAGAGGTTCAGGGCAGCACACTGAGGGGAGAGGGGGAAGTGAACTGGAAGACAAATTATTTATTCATATGTTTCCACTGCTTTAGGAAGAGGCCTCTGTACATGTGCCTCTCTTTAAGAAAATTCAGTGAATCAGAAGAGTAGTACAAATGCATGGGGGAGACATAAATTTCCAAATTTTTCCTCCAAGTTGGATCATGGAAACTTGTGAAGGGACCACTGGAGTTATCTCCCTGCTCAGAGAGTTGTTAGTTCCATTCATTCCAAGGCTAGGTCAGGTTCTTGTCCAGGTGAATCCTGCACATTTCCAAGGGTGGAATTTCCCTGGACACTCTAATCACCTATGCCAGTGCTGGACCACCTTTGGGAGAAAAGAACAAAATTTTCTTTTAACTGAGTCAAAATTTCCCTCATTGCAAGTTGTGCCTGTTGCCTCTTGCAAGGTTGGCTTTTTTTTTTTTTTTTTTTTCCTTCTGCTCTCTACTTCATCCTTATTGATTTTCTGCATTGCCCTGGGTACTTTTCAGGTGGAGCAGTGTTAATGGCTGGCAGGGACTGAACAAGCTGCATCATTAGAAATCAGCACTTAACTAGGTGTCCCTTTTCCTGTAACCTTCCCTTCCTTTCACTGCCCCTGGTTACACGTGAAAAGAAAGAACTCGTGTTGCTGCAGTGGAGAGGTATCTGTGGAGAACCTTTCATGAGAGCAGGAAGTCTCACAGCAAGAGGTCAAAGGAGCTGTACATGAAATGCCACATATAGGAAGACACTTGCCTCCAAGAGGAGCCTTGAAGCAACATCCGACTCCAACTGCGCAAGCCGGCACCAGGAGGTCGAGCTGCCTATGCACATTCTGGAACAGGGAGTGCAGCCAGAGACGGGCATGCTGGGGTTAGAGGGAGCAAAGCCACGGGGTTAGGACCCAGAACAATGAAAAGAAGCAACAGCCAGCAGCACAGTCAGCCATTGCTATTACAGATAGCAGGCTCTACACACTTTAGTGCGGTCTTTAGTACTGTCAGCTGGTCTCCAGCAGTGACATCTGCTCCTTGAGCACAGAGAGGACCTACTCAAGGAGAACAGCACCTCCAGCTGTATTACACAGTCACTTTCTGCTAAGAGCCTGCACATAAAGGAGTTACTACAACACCTACATTTATCTATATGTGCAGTTAATAGATTTTTTTATACAACCAGTCAATATGGTGATCAGCCTGCAGAGGCTGTTTGGCGATAGCAAAAGCACAGAGACGGTGTCAGTGTCTATAATTAGCAATGCTGTATAAATTTGGCTTAAAGACAAATTGATCTTTGTCTGCAGCTACTTTTTTATACAGTCGATCACAGTGCAAAGGCATCAGTCACAAGACTGAAAACTTGTCAAACACATACTCCTAACCAGTCTCTGTGTAATTTCTGGGTAACATTGGTCGTCCTGCACAGTTATTTGGCCTGTATGTCTGGCCTTGCACTACTTTTGTTCAGCCTGTGTTTTACTGCTCTAAGCAGTACAGTAAACATCAATCTTTGTGTTTCCCCTGTGTTCCATGGCCTACCCATACTACCCTGGGTGTCTCAGGAGCTCAGCCTGTGGAAGTGCTGTGTGCAGAGATATGTGCCTTACCTCATACACCCCACAGAAGATCGACATGAACTTGCTGAGTACCACAGCACAGATACTGGCAATATGTACAAAAGGACCCTGCAAGAGAAGAGGAGAGAATCAGAGAGGGTTGCCCTTTGCTAACTGACAACCATTTAGCTACTGCAGGCCTCATAGCTTCTCTGCCATCTCAGCCACTAATACAACCATCAAGGTTGGAAATGACCTCTAAGATCATTGAATTAAACCTTTAATGCAGCATCACTGTGTTCACCACTAAACCATGTTCCCAACTGCCACAGCCAGTTGAACACCTTTTGAGCTCTTTCTTCCACCACTTGCCTTTTCAATGCCTGACCACCGTCTCATTGAAGAATTTTTTCCTAATACCCAATCTTAACCTTGCCTGGTGCAACTTGAAGCCATTTCCTCTTGTCTTGTCACTGGTTACCTAGGAGAACTGACTGGTTCACACCTGGCTACAGGTCTCCCCTGAGGCTCCTTTCCTCCAGATTAAGCAACCCCATTTCTCTCAGCCACTCCTCATAAGATTTTTGTTTTAGACTCTCCAATCTTCCTCAGTTGTCCTATCTCCATTTAACTTTTTTCCCTCTCAAAGACTACCTGACTTGAGTTCTTTGATGTTTCCTATATCATGTCTTTGAAAGTGGAAGGAAAATGGCCAGTGAAAGATAGGTGTTGCTGAAAAGAGCAGAGCTTTGAGAAGAGGAATGGTGAAAGTAAGAAAACATTT
Source organism: Melozone crissalis (assembly GCF_028551555.1). Taxonomy (NCBI): domain Eukaryota; kingdom Metazoa; phylum Chordata; class Aves; order Passeriformes; family Passerellidae; genus Melozone; species Melozone crissalis. The sequence continues at coordinate 12,498,291 of NW_026535786.1, read as the reverse complement.
CTAGATTCTTCTTTTACAGACAGCTCCCACCTTCCAGACCATGGTCACTGCTGCACACAGAATCAGCAATATTTACCTCTTTCCCCACAGGCATGCCACTTCCAAGCCCAGCTGTGAGGGCCACAACTTTGGCCACAAAAGCTTTGAGAGTGAGATACTCCTTGAGGACCACTCCCCTCATAATGGTCTTGAGCTCTGGGATCCCAGACCCTGAAATCAACAGCAGAGCCAGGGATGAACAAAATCCATGGACAAATGGAAAGAAGGAAAGACGAGACAGGCAGAAACAGATCTTGCCCTGCCTTCTGCGCTCACCAACAGCCTGTGGAGACACGAAGTGGCAGAAGCTGGCCGCAAACAGGATCAGGCCGAGCGGGACGGCCACCCAAGCAGCGTACTGCAGGGGGACATTGGGGTGCAGCGCTCCATAAATCCACTTGTAGGCTGCAACACACAAACAGAGAACCCATCAGTACCCACAGCTGCTCCAAACAGGCTGGTGGACATCAGAGAGTCACACACTTGCTAAATGCACCCATGCTAAAGCTCCATCAGAAATGGTGCCCTCATACTCCTTTTCTAAGACAAGGCTTATTTTGAGTACGAGTTCCCCAATAAAGCAGGGATGCTTCGTGCATGGATAGAAGACACTATTAATACCTGTGCACAAGTGTAACATGCAGCTGTGAGGACAAATCACTGTGCAGTGTCTTCATTTGGCAGTCTGAGGGTCTTGTGTGGGTTCTGAAGAACAATAAAGCGATCCACCCACCATTCCTTCATAAAAAAATAGTTTGAAAACTCTGATTGTGATTTCCCTTTTAGAGCAGCAGAATGGAAGCTGTGCCAGCAGCTATTGGAACAGCAGTGGTACCATTGCTCAGCCAGGTACAACAACTTGAGTTGCTGAGAATCCAAATTGAACTGCATCTCCTCTGCAACTGCATCTTCTCTGCCTGAGCTGGCTCCCCACACAGGCTCAGTAGAGGCTGAGATTTGGCAGGGGAAAAGGAAAAGAACCCCAAAGGACTCAGCTGCAGGGAGTATAAAGGACAGGAGCCCTCAGAGTAGATTATACCAGTCACTTGGTAGATGGGGAAGCTCTGGAGGGAGGAACGCCAGGCTGAAGAAATGTTGGGAGTTTTGAGGAATTGCAGCAGCCAAGAGGAAAAGGTTGGAGTATGTGTGGGCCAGTCAGGACTGGGACATGAGAGTAAGGACAAAGGAACAGTGCAGTTAATGGGATGTGGCAGTGGGTGGGGTGTGTGTATGTGCACACTGAGATGGGGGCTGAAAGATCTTGTAATTTTTGTTGCTGGTGAAGGGAGATAGACTACAGGAAAAATGCAGGGAAGGGATAGAAGACAGGGAATAGGAGATCTTTGTGAAAAGGGCAAAAGGAGAGGGCACTATATGCCCAAATGGCAAAAAACCAATCAGGGCACTGTATAAGTAAAAACTGGAAAGAACAAAATCAAGTTAAAAAGCAGAAACAGTGCCAGGAGGGCATCTAAGAGCCCCTTCCCCCAGTCACCCATGTTCTTAATATTCTTGGGAAGAAAGGGAAGCAGTAGAAGAGGAAAGGCCACAGTAACACTTCCCTGTGCTCCTGCATATTCAGGGGAGCTGAAAGAAAAGGGATTCAAAATAATTGTTTGTCTTTGACTCATCATACACATATCTCTTGTTTCTGCCCACTTACTTCCAAAATTTCCCCTGCCATCACTTTAAAGAATCTCTCCCTAGCCAACTTTTATTACGTTGCCAGAACTTCAAACTTCCCAAGCAGCGAGGGTTGAGGATGGGACAATGATGCCAAAGGAGGAGCAACACTGGTCACTGGGCTTTGTAACACATTCCTATCATTTACTGGCTGCTTTTGCAACACCTGAATGGGACCCACCCTGTACGGTCTTTGCACTGGCATAATCCACTCCCCAGCTCACCAACGCCATGACCAGACCCAACAGAACCAAGAAAATCCAGTCCTCTCCAAGCTTCTTGGTGACATATTTCTGGATGCGTTTAGCACAGTCTGTGGAGGGAAGAGTGAACCAGAAAAACGGAGTGAACATAGATGAAGCTGTGTCTGTCTCTCCTGTGCTGAGAACTGACTAAAACAAGGATTTATTTGGAGGCATCATGGGCTTCATGTTGAAGGACTGATATCCATCCCTCTCGCACAGTTCTGCAATACCTAATGTAGTTTAAAAAACATTTAAAAAAAAAGGGGGGGAGTATGTACAGGGGACACAGGGTGGAATTTAACATCTTGTACACTAGCAGCAAAAGTCTAATACAAGAACGCCCTTTTTCTCCCATTACAGAGCTCTGTTATGGAAAAAAAATATTTACTTGGGATTGCTTTTTTATATTCCAAACATCTTTTCTAGGATGAAAGCTCATGTAGAAAAGGTTTTTCAACCCAATGAGATTTGATTCCTTTTCCTTCCCTCTCTCCTTCTCCCCAGTCACAATTGCTTAAATCCCATCTCTCTTGCTGGCCTACCCAATATCTGGTAATAGGGAATGAAACATGAATTTTCCTTACCTTGACATTTGGAATAGTGCTCTTCTTTGATCTGTACTTGACTGTCACGTTTCAGGGGTCTTCCATTGTTCCTTTGGGCCTGTTTCTTCAGTAGCTTTGCTGCTTCCTTGTCTGAAATGTCATCTGTTATCCGGTCTGTGTATCGGCCATACAGCTAGAGCAGCAGAAAACAAGAAGGATCACAAGGAAAAGGCAAGGCAAATGCTCCTTCACAAATAGCATTAAGGACGGCAAGGCAGATCTGCCAACAGCCTGAGTTACAGACCCAAATGTACCAAGCAGGGAGACTGCACATAGAAACTCTCAGACAGATGCAGCCCACTTAGTTTTTCTTCTTTTTCTTTCTAGTTTCTTCTTCCCAATCTCTCCAAAACCTTTTCACCCCCTTTTTAGGAGTACAAGATATGATCACAGAATATTCATTATTTTCTAATGTCCTGGGGGAAAAAAATGGCTGAGAGATTGAACATTAAGAGACAGCACTTGAGCATTAAGAGACAGCTTTCTGGAGGTACAAGAGAAGGTCAAAGTAGTTCACATGAGGCCGCCATCCTCAGGGCTGTCTCATAGATTTCAGCAGCACTGTGAAACATCTCTGAAGGTTTTGAGAGGCATTACACTCTCAAACAGGCTGCAGGAATGTCCTGCATCTGTTCCTCCTGCTGCCAAGGAATGCTTAACAGGGCACACAGCCACTGGTGCTGCTTGTGAGGAAAAGAAGCAGCATCATCTCAAAAATATCACAGGCTGCTGCACACCTCCAACCATTATTTACCCAAATCAGCATTTTAAGCGCTCCTGTATCTCCAATTCCTCTGAAATTTCTATTTGCTTAAGCCAGTCTGTTTCTTCAGATACTAAACTTGAAGAGCAGTTGGTTATATGCAGCTCACAATCAGCTGCAGGTGCTCACCAAGGACATTTCTTACATGGGTCTACACTAAACGGGGCAGTTGTGCTGTCTCATCAACACCTTAAGGGAGCCTGAAGAACCCTGACCGTGCCCTGTGTTTGTTTACCAAATTCCCTGGAGAGCAGCTATCCCACCTCACTCTTTCAGAATATAGGTGGGGAAGGTGTGCATTTGAGAAGCAGAGAATAAGCCTCTTCTCCTTGCACGTCCTTCAGTGAACCAGGTTTGGCTTTACTTTGGACCAGGTCACCACCTGATGCACTTCCCACCTGTGACAAGGTGACCCTTTGCTCCCTCCCCAGCACAACATCTGCTTATCTGAGATTTTCTGAGTGGCAGGAGGAGAATGAGCCATGTCTTGGTCAGCAAAGTCAGACACTTAAGCTGGAGAATGACAGGACACATGACAGAGATAAAGCACTACCACACACTTAGGAGACATTTCTATTTGACAGTTCCTGCCTCCCCCTTTCAAGGTAACAAAATTGATGTTCCTGTTCCCTTGAGATAAAATAGATACAGAGACTCACAGAAAGATTTACACTACAAGGCACCTCTAGTCCAAGCCTCTGCCCACAGCCTGCAAACTCCAAAGCCAGGTAAGCCAGATTAGGCTGCTCAAGACCTTATCCAGGCAACTCCTAAACAACTACAGGAGTAGGAATTACCCAGCTTCTCTGGGCACCTGTTTCAGTGCTCTATCAACTAGTACTTGAACATAACAAATATGACTGAAGGTCCTAAGTATTTTATTTATTTGCACAAATTCCTCAAGAGGCACTTGTACCATTTGTCATAGCTCCCTTTGGAAATCCTAGTGGATTATTTTTTTCTTCACAGAACCCCTATCTATGCTTTTTTAAATCATCCTGTTCTAAAGATGGCTCATCTGCTGCCTCTTAAACAGATTGATCCTGTCTGAGCAGCTGAAAGTATTCTTCCATTCATCACTGTATTGGTTGCCACACAAATTTAATGCAATTATTAACCACATGATTACCAACACATTCTAAGTAAATGAAGCAGACTCTCTGCAGGGAATAATGGCCATGCTCTGACCCCCTTAAAACAGACAGGACAGTGAAACATCAGGCTGAAGAATTTCATCTACAGGGTAGCTGCCACATACAGAATGCAGTCCTTCCTAGCAAACTGCTCATTTTTTCTTTTACTGTGTCTTTCAGACAGAAATGCCAAATACAAGCAGATTTTAGACAAATGCATCTTCACATCACCTCAGTCAATGTTTCATTGCTGTTAAATGGTCATGAAAGATGGGTTTATGTCAAAAACAACTCAAACCCATGTCAAGTATGAGATTGAAATTAGAATCTTCCATCTGTCAGATGGAACAGCATGACAGTAAAATAGTATGAATGCTGAAAGTCCTCATTTGGTATCTGAGTTCACTGCTTCTGCCTGGCTGCAAAATGGTGCATTTGGGATATGGGAATAAAAGGAGTTAGTCCACAGACATAAAAAAGAAACTGCTGTCCTGGCAAACTAGGTAGTCTCAAATATTTAAAGAATGCTTCACACATGTGCTTTGCTTCTCCAGTATTCTGGAAGTATCTGAAAAGGTAGGAGACTGTGGAACAGAGAAAGAATCCAGAAATCAGAGGATGACCTTGCAGCAAAATTGGGTTAGGCAAGAAATATCCACCCACTAGAAGATGTAAAACTAAAAATATAACACAGTACGACTCTGACTGTTCCTTCTTCTGTTGCTCCCTCTCTAGCATGAGGAACACAGGGTTTCTGAGCACCAGAAAAAATGAAGGCAATTTTAAAAGTTCTCAATTACCACCTAAGTGTTGAACCAGAAAAGGTGCAATCATGCCTACTTGGCTAAATGCTGAGGGAGACCACCAAAATGGTGCAAAACCAGCTGAAGGTATAAATACCACTCAGGATAGATGGGAGGAACATACATTCCCCCCCCATCCCCCGCCCCCCCCAAAAAAACCCCAAAACCACAAACAAACAAAAACAAACAAACCAACCAAAACAAAACAACCCCCAAAAAACGAACCACAACCAAACCAACAAGGCAAAGTTTGTTTTCGGATATGAAGCATTTATCAATGCAACTGATCTTTTGTCTTTCTGAAAATTGGGGAAATTTCATTGTTTGAGTGACAGAGGAAAAGCTTCACAGAATCTCAGGGGAAAAAGCACATCACAACCTCAAGACTTTACTGGGAGCTATTTTCTGAGGGGTCAGCACCTGTATGAAACTGCCCTCCTCCCACAGTCCAAAGCCCAAGCTCTTTCCCATGCCATTCAGACTGAACAATGCATGGAATACTCCAGTCCTGAAATCTCTTTCCCAGCTCTGCCAATGCCTCCTGTTTATGATCTGCTGCTCCCAGCCACTGAGGCAGACTTAGCCTGTACCTCCTTTCCCTCTCACTTCTGCCTTGTAGCCATCCTGCTATTCCTAAAATTATCTTCCTTAGGTGACTTTTTTTCCTGATGCATCACCAAGGAGAAGCCACGTCTGACCTCAAAGGTGAAACCTCCCAAAATGCAGCACATACATAAATTCAAATGTCAGTAAAATATCTCAGTCCACTGCTTAGATATAGAGACAATGAGGCACGTGTAAGGGACAGGGGACGGCAACAAAATAATAGTTGTTCCTGAAGAAAAGGTGCGAAAAGGAAAATCTAACAGCAGTGCTGTAACCTAAAGGGAGAGAGGGTTTGGAGGGAAACATCAGAGCCAGATTTCTCAGAGGGGCACAGAGATGGACAAAAGGGAAAAAGCACAGCTTGCAAGAAAGGAAAGCCCATGCAAAGGAACACATGTTCCCATCCAGCCCCACTTGAAGGTAGTTCAGCACAGGAGCAGGTGCTCGGTGGGGCTGGGGAATCTTCAGTGTTGCAGATGTTCAGAACATGCCTGGAAAAGGCTCTGGACAATGTGACCTACCCTTGGAGTCAGCTCTGCTGTGAGTAGGGATTTGGGCAGGAGAGCTCCAGAGGCCCTCCCACCTACCTCTCTCTGTGAGCCTGTTACTCTGTATTACTGCATTGCCTGATTTCTTACTGCACATCCCTCCCACTACCCCCATCTGTGTATTGCTGAGCGAGCTCCCTGCCAGGAACACCCTTTCTATAGTCACAAATAGCACAGCTTTTAAATACTTCACCAGCTGTAACTGCTTTCTCATGCAGAAATAAAATAATACGAAATCCTACAGTGTAGGATAATGTATATTTTTAACAAGGTAAATTACATCATCTGTTATGTATCTACTATCTGTTATATTAATTGCCAAAAATTTCTTCTTCTTCTTCTTCTTCTCCTCCTCCTCCTTCTCCTTCTTATTATTATAACTATTATTATTATTACAAGTATTATTATTATAATTATTATTATTATCATCCTACTACTATTATGTTATTATCTATTAACCACTTTATGGTTTTTTACTATCAATTATCTGAAGGGCCAAGGCCAAGGACCAAGATTTCACTATTTTGGGGCCTGTGTAAACCAAACCAAATCACATGTACAACAGAAGGCAACAGCTAGCAAAAAAAGGGGTCAAGAGAATCAAAATCTCTGTCAAGTGTTTTTTCAGATGACAGTGGGGAAAGAAATCTCAATGCTGACTCTGTGTGGAAATGTATGAAAACATGTGCAAGGGGTTGTTTTTCATGCTAATTACATGATAATAAGTGTGCATGTTTGTACAAAGTACTTGTGCATATTTATAATTTGTTTGCATGTGCATGAATGACCAGCAAAATATATACATCCACAGCCAACCTGGCTTAGCCAGAATATGCTTGCATGCAAAGTTCCATGATAAATGTACATGCACACATGTACATGACTGATTATGTAAAATATTTCTAGGACACATCTTTCAGGAAACTATAAATACAGCTGTCTGGTTTTTAGATTACAAATTGCCTTCACGAATGCTTGCTTGCTTGGGGACGTTTCTGCCTGAAGTTATGCATGGGAATGGGTTTGATGGCCTTCTTGTTTGTATGTGAGATCATCTAGCTCTGTGCACTGACCATCAGGCCTCTGGAACTGAGCGCAGAGACACTCTGGTGTCAGGGAGCAAGAGCACAGAGCTGCTGGTGGTGTTGGTGTTGCCTCACTGTGTCATCTGTGCCTACTGGACAGTGGTTTTAGGTGTGTGGGACTGGCATATCTGCTGGATCTGTGTGAGCTGGGATGTTTCTGTGCATGGATGTGCTTTACTGGAGAAAGGGTTTGCATCTGGCAGCTCCCCACATCCCAGCTCACTCCTGGTTCATGGCACACACACAAAGGTGAATTTCCTTCACCCACCTCAGCTCTCCAGCCCCATTTGCACCCCATGGGGCAGGCATGACCCCAGTGGACCTCAGCCTGAGGTGGGCACACACACCTCTCCACCCCATCCCACCCCCCTGCTCACCCTCTTAGTGTGGCTGCTGCAGCCAAAGCTCTGTCTTGTGTTGGTGTAAATAAAGCCTAAACTGCTCCAGCCAGACCTCTGTCCATATGGGCGGCTGATTCAAATAAGCCAGTGGGGTGATTTGGGAAGACTTTAGTGGAGGAGATATGCAAGCTCTCAGATGCTGTAGGCAATTTCAGAAGAGAAATTCCTGAATATGGCCATAGAACTGATTCTCTGATCTTTAGCAATATGTAACACATAACTATCTTCATTGGGATGCTTATCTACTAGAAGAGATTTTCTTGGCGGCAAATGTGCCTGTTCTCCTATCATTAAATCACCCAAGTCTTTAAGAGACAATTAATGCAATCTCCTTCATTCCCCAATCATTTGCCATCCATGTAAGAGGATTTGTATTCATTTAAGGAGAAACATCCACTTTATGAATTTCATGTTCACATGCTCTCTTCCTCATAATTTGACTGGAACCTTCATTGCACCAAAGCTGTCTTAGATCAGCTTAATCAGAACAGAGTGGTAGGAAATAAGACACCAAGACTCCTCTGTAAACCCTCCGCTTTGCAGGAGGCTGTCCCAAAAGAAGAGGTAAGGGCATACAGAGCATAATGAACAAAAAGCCATAACTAGAGTACATCTATGTCCCAGACATTTTTCTGAGCCAGTGCTTGTACAAACCAGAGCAAGAGTCAGGTCAGGTTTCAGGGTTAGAAAATCCCTCATTTACAGTTGAACTAAGAGTTATCAAAATATACCAATATACATGTAAGGATCTACGACCATGAAGGGCTTTATGGTCAGAGAAAAGTCACAAGAGAGCTTTACCTCATCTACACAGTTGTACAGATATCCATACACATACATACACTGCTGTCTTTGGTTTTACTCACTCCTGTGCTTTACTCAACATCACTACACAGCTGAAGGCAGCTGCAGCTTCTCTTTGCTGTTACAAACACATTAATGCTCTCGTTAATTTTCCCCATCCCAGCTTGCCCATTCCAAGTCTCGTTGCATCCGTGGCAGGTGACAATGACCTCTACTTGAATTACTGGTGGGATCCTTGGTGCAAGTACGGCCATGAACGTCAAAGCCCGACCTGGAGTCAGCAAGCGAAGGGGAGAGCTGGTGACACTGGGGATGGACAGGGATGTGTGTTCTGAGAGCCCCAGAGCCTGTGTGACCCCAGGGAGACCTGTGCTGCCACAAACCATCCCGTTGTCCAGCCCTACCTGTGGGTAGCTGAGGGAGTTCTCCGGGGAGCGCAGGTCGTCCCGTGTGGGCCCGGCCTCATGTCCTGCCTCCAGGGGAATCCCGTACCGGGTGCATTTCTCAAAGCAGACATAGTTGTACTGTGGTGTGCCCCCCCACAAAGCTGGCTTCCAGCTGGGGTCCTCTGTCTTGCTCTCTGAGCTCTCCATTCCTCCACTCCTCCTCACGCTCTTCTGGGACTGAGTTGCTGCTCTGGGCCTTACCTAGAAGCACTTCGTGTTCTGGCAGAGAGCATGGCCTCCACATTCTCTGCTGATCCTTCCTTTCTCTCTCTCCTCAGACCACTCCACCTTGTCCTGTTCCTGCACTCTCTTTCTCTCTGCCCCTCCTCCTTCTCCTCCTTGTGCCTCTCTCACTTTCTTCCCTTCCTGCCCAAAGGATTCAACTATATTTATAGCAACCTTCCTCAGCCACATGATTCCCCAGTGCCGTGTCTGATCTCAGCAAAAGGCAATAACTCTGCTGGGATTGAATATCAGGTGTGAGCAAGAGGGGAACTCCTGAAGGAGAGGGAGGGGGCAAGGGGCAGGAGGTGGCGTGACAGAGCTATGAGCACGCAGACAGAAAGCAGAGAGGAGGAAGCAGAAATTATTATCCAGGATATCTCTTCTTTCACAGCTCCCCATCCCACGCACTCTGTTCGCAATGAGAACAAATGTCAGTGGGCTTCCTCATTTTCTCCCCAGACACCAGGTGCCCTAAAGACTGAGCAACAACCATAAAGAAGCCAGCAGCCATGGTGAGATGGGTGTTTGCTCAGTGTACCAGGACAATTTTTCTGAGTGCACAGTTCACAGCAGCGAGCCCTAATGGAAAAGTCAGACATCCCTGTAAACTGCTGAACATTACAGTCTAATCTCAGCCTTCACAGGTGTTCTTATGGGGAATACTTCACACTTCAAAGTACATCACCAAACTGCTCTGTGGGTACTCAATTATAAGTATATGCAGAAATTTAATTCTTCTTGACGCTCACTTTTCCAAAGAGTAGAGCATTCAACAGCTTCTCCTCTCCACTCTGCCACTTGTTTCTCAGCCAGGAAGAGAAGCAACAAGCTCAGCCAACACCAGTGAGCTACCAGCCAGCAACAGGAATGAGAAGCATGTTAAAGCAACTTGGCCTAGAGACACCTCCCAGTACTGTCAGAGTGCTGCCTGGAACCATATTTCTTGTGGAGGCTATTAATTAGGGAGGAGCAGAGAGTTCAAGGTCCCAGAAACTGTATACAAGAAAAAAGACCTCATATGCCAAGCTACTCATACTGAGTAAGAGATTTGCAGGCAGGATGGGGTAGAGAGAAGGGCAAAACACCCCTTTTTGGGCCCAGAACAGTGCTCTCATTATTTCATTTTGCAGGCTCTTGTAAAACATTTCTTCTTTTGCTTTTTTTTTAGTCTGAATGGTCCTAGAGAGTAAGGTAGAAAGAAAGTCTCCATGAGGAAGACACACTTCATTTCTTGCACAAACCACCTTCTCCATACTCCTGCTAAGATATAGATATCCATTAGCAGTAATATCCACATGGATAAGGTTAGTGTGTGCAACCTACAACTGGTATCAGGCCAGGCAAGCACTGAATGTACTGAATATTTACAAAAGCAATATTAGTGCTGCCTCAAAATTTACAGGCTCTCCTGTTTCATTCTCACCAGCACTCACTTTACTGTCAACAAGCACTGTCTTCTGGAGGAAGACTGTGTCCCATAGGCAGGACAAAACTTGAAATGAATCACTTTAAAGAAGAGTTTCTAAGTGACTGTGTCTAGGAAATCAGAGAAAAACATTTGGTTGCCCTTACAATTTACCATCAAAAAGGTATTAATTGCTCCAAACCTATTGAGATGCTTTTTGAAGGCCATTGTCATTATGGCTTATATTAAAAAATTATGCATAGCACAATCTATGTAGTGTATAAAATATAAAAAATGTCTAAAATATAAGGTACATCATGTATAGGAAGCCTAAAAACTGAACACAGTAGAGCCCAGCAAATATCAAAGCTGTAATACAGCACCGGATCTTCAGCCACTATTATATGTACTGGAGGAGAACACTCATCAGAGCCACTGCAGAAAACAAATGAGAACCTTTAGCTGAAAGTGCACTCCTCTAGCTCTTGTTTTCAAGAGGCACAAGAATGGCACATTAGAAATTGCTGCAGTATAAATATGAACCCTCTACTGCCAGCTAATCAAACTCTACTGCCTGTCTTGCATGATACTGTTGTGGAATTTCCAGGGAAACAATGATAGAGTAATAGCTCAAAATAGGATGATTCTACCCTGAAAGGCTTTTTCCAAGAACTGGAAAAAGTTTTTTTCCCTCTCAGCTTTCAAACTGGTCCCAGCCTCACTCACCTCATCAATAAAAGCACGAAGGACCTCAAGGCCAACCGAGTGACTCCAGATGCTACTTGAAGAAGAAACCTTTACTGTCGTCACTAGGAAGACATCCTACAAACCTCCTGAGCCCCTACTTGTGCTTCCCACAATGTAACACACCTCAGCCAGTGCATGGCAGTGCTGCAACTACACAGCTGATCCTGAGCAATCACTGCGTGCATGGTGGCACCTATGCACTAGGGAAGACCTGGCTCATCTGCAGCTAAGAGCCTCATATTCAACTAATTCCCACTTCTTATCAAACAGAGTCACAGCCTCTAGTCTCTGTACCCAGATATTGTCTAACAAGGAAACAATGAGAACTGAAATTCGTCATTTCAGTGCTTTACAAAATATATGCAATCTTTGGAGACACTGGATTTATGTCACAATATTTCCTGTGTTCTGAACACTAATCTTACCATGCTACTGAGCTTTTAAATCAACCTCTTTCCCCTTGGAGGTGAAAGTGCTTTGTCAGCTCTCTGGAAATTAGTAACAATCCTTGCTATTTCACAAGGTACCAATAATCTCTGTCACAGCCTCCAGCCTCACTGACACTACTTTAGTTAAATTCAAAGCAGCTATTCTCAACTTGTATTTGCTCTGAGATTTCAATTTGCTTCTATTTCACTCTCAGAAGAACTTGTAGACCCAACAATTTGTCCACTTTTTCCAGCTGGCACAGCTGACCTAAAGAAAAGTAAAATTCTGGCTTTACTCATCATCTTTTCCATGTTTTCAGATCTGCAGATAAAAACACAAACAAAGAATATAGAGAATACCTTGAAAAAAATCTGCCTTTCTGCACGGCTGCTGCCCAGCAACTGCTGTCAAATCTCCCCTATCACTCTTCCTGCAATCTCCTGCCACAGCTCTTTGTTATATATTTTCTTTACTGTCTCTCTGTTTTGCTTTCTATTCCCCAGACCTTGCTCTGCACTTCCACCAGGACTCACCAATGGAGCATTTCTGTTGCTTCAGAGGTTACCAGCACACTCAGGAGATTAGCACAGAGCTGGAGGAAGACGTAAAAATAAGACACCTTAACCATCTTGCACTAGCCACAAACACAGATGACTTGCACACATGGCTTGACTACTCAGGTGCGTCTAAGCCTCTGGAAAAGGCTCACAAAAGTTTCTAGACCTCCCCATGGCATGCAAGAGGAAAGTTACACAACCTGCTCATACACCATTTTTTTTTGTCCATTGCATTTTACAGGCCCTAGTGGGACTCCAAAATGTGTTTCAAGAAAACATGTTTGTGATAGATGAAAATACAGCTACAGTCCAAATTAGGGTATTAAATGACAATAAAGAAAAGAATAGAAGCTGGAAGAACTGTCAGCTGAGATGGATCTCTTTTCCAGTCAGGCTTCTATTTTTCTCACTCCTCAGTTTTCCCTCAGGTCTGCCTTTCTCTGCATTAATTTATTTCTCCTTAATGCTTTTCAGGATGCAGAAATACAGTTCCTAGCCTTCTCATCCTAATGCTTTGATGTCATTAGGAAGCTCTGAAAGGCTGGTGAAAGCTCTGAGAGGCTGGCAGGGAGGGAGGTAAGGATGTCTGAAGACTCACACTTCTCCCATGGTCTGGTCCCAGGAGATTTATAACCTGAAATAATCCAAGTGCTATTTATCAGCAGTGACTATCTTAATGTTCCCTATGCCCTGCCCACACAATTATCAATCATACCAACTTCTGAGGCTTGTGTTTATGCTAGAGCTTTTTTTGGTTTGTTCTGAAAGATCTAGACCACTTCATGACCTCCCTGTACACAAGCCTTGCAGCCCACCAGCAGACTGAAGCCTCCTCTGGTGTGAAACACCACATCTATTTTTTCAACCCTGCGTACACAGACATTATAGCAGATGGTGATGCAGAGCCCTCTGCCACCCCAGACTGATAGGAATGGAATTTGCTGAGGCAGAGTTATTGTTACAGAGAACCCTGCATGCAGATTAGAAACAGGCATCTAACAACAAAGAAAAAAAATAATATTCTGTGCTTGAGAAAGCCCAGCCCAAGAGGTCCACAAGTCTGCAAAGATAATAGAAAAGATAGTCTATGGGACAAAAGAAGCTATAAAGATGAAGAAGGGATTTTTAAAGGAGGAAGAGAAGAAAGGTGACAAAAGGATGACTACTTAACACTAACAGAGTCTCTAAGAGAGAAACACAAAGGCAATAAGAGACAAAGCACCAGAGGGCATCAGGGGATGAGAACCTGGACAGGAAGATACAGCAAGAATATTTTGCTTCAAGCAATACCTTTAGATGGAGCAAAAAAGAGTGAAAAAAACAGGAAAAAGACTTCAGTAGATGTTAGAAAAGGCAATGACTTCTAGATGAGAACAAAGCTCTTGACTAGGACATTTTATTAGACAAGATAACCATGGAGGCTTCAAAGAGCTACAGGAGGCAATTAGAGCTTTGGGAGAGAATGAATGCTGTGAAAAGGGCTGGGATGAGGGAGGGAGATTGGAAGAAAAGGCAGCTTTTATACTAAAAGAAAAAAATAGATCATGGACCGAGGCTTGAACAGCAGCAAAAGATAGAAATTTAGGCTGTGCAGGGGCACATAGTAAGCCAGGCTGGATATGGAGAGACAATGGCAGAGAACTCTCAGAGGACACTTGAAAGAAGGGTTGAGTTCACAGCAAAAACTCAAAAGAAAAAGACCAGAAAGTTTAAGGGCTTTCATTATGGAGAAATAACAAGATAATATGATGATATTCAAGTGGACATGTACTGACTAATACTAGACTGAGTAGAGCAGAATTGACAGAAACAGGGCAGATTTTGAAAATCATCAGCTTTTGATAACTCAAGAAGAAAGAGGCAGAATGGGGAAAAAAATCTCACAACTGGCATCAGATAAATACTTACAGGAACACAAAGACATGAAGGAGCCATTGAAGCAGATGTTATAATAGAGGAATTTGGAAGGAAATTTGAACAGATCAGGATAGGGCAGGATGGCAGTGCAATATGACATGATATGACAATATGATATGCCGTGACTTGGCAAAAACCAAATGAGCTTTAAAGGGGCAGGGTTATGTCCCAGTTCCAGAACCAACCTGACTGTGACAGTCAGCACAGAGCACCATGTCCATGTTGATGACACCATCTAAGGTAAATTACTTGTTAACTTGAGGTTGTATTGTCCTACATCACAATGTGGTCACAGGTTGGAACTGAGAGCAAAAATAACCAGCAGAGAGACTTAAACCCAGCAATAAGAACAAGACAGAAACTCAGATGAAAGAGAAGACAGCAAAATTTGGTTTTATAAATGGATCCAAACTCATTCAGAACTTTAAAGTGAATCTGACTGTCCTGGTGAGCTCTCAGGTAAACACCATCAGGCTTCAAAACTCAATACAGAACAGCCTTTAGTAGAATAAAAATAAGATTATTTGATTATTTTAAATAGAGGAAACTTCAAGCATGGAAGTTAGAAAGCACAGAAATAAATATATAGTCTACACACAACTCTCCCTAACCCACTATGACCTTGGTTGCAATTAAGTTGACGACCTTCTGAGCTGCTAAAATTTTGTGCTTACACTCTATTGCCTAGGAGATTGTTTCCATATCTCCACAGCTTGGATGCCTCCTCCCTTACAGCTGCCCCCTTCTAAAATTGCAGCCCTCAATTCCCTTGGTGATTCTCTACCCTACAGCACCCTGTAGCTTCTATTAAATAATTTCTTCTTTTCATCTGCCAAAAGGCTTTCCAAACGAAGAGGTGTATTACTGGTGGGGTAGAAAAGTGAATATCTTGTCTTAGGATGAACCAAGAACAAATCAAATAGGCACATTGTGCATGCAAGTACCAAAAGAAGAAAAAAAGCAATTACAAAAAAAGTAATATTAGACTGCTGAGAAGGGGAAATCTTTTTCTGATTGGATTGTGGATCCAAAAGCAGCTAAAGTCTGTGAGAACTAGCAAACACTCAATTAACTGATTGAAGTAGATTCAGTGGATTTCTTATTTTCTAGGAGAATAATTTTGCATCACAAACATTCTCTGATGTAGTCAGCTTGAAGATATTCTTAGCAGAAAGGACCAAGGAACATCTAGGAAACGCAGACTTTTCTCTTATGATCAAAACTTATTAAGGATACCTCTAAGCTAGTAAATTTGTTATTATTCCAGCTCAGAGAATTTGTAGCTTGTGCCTTTCTTCCCCTTCTCCCTGTGGATTGCTTGTTGCACAGGTGAAATGAATAATTGCCCATTAGATCTGTCAGTCATGCCGTGACTCACAGCCTGACCAACACCACGAGGGTGGAAAGAAAGTGCACTGATGAGCTGTGCTGAGCTGGCCAGCCACAGGCTCCTGGGTTTGAACTGGATTTGGCTAATTTCAACAGGAGAATGATGATTCTTACGTAAAATATGGCCAACTATGAAGATGTGTGGCCATAGTTGAAAGGTTTAGGAGGAGGAACTGGCTTGTGAAGGGAAGATTTTTGGGAAAGTTTCAAGGACATGTTTGTGGTGTGCATGAGCTGAGGTTGGTCAAGAAGAAGGAATCATGAATATGGACAGAGTACCTGCAGGAGGCCATGGCTAGGATTAGAGATATGCAAGAAAAATAATTTCTTTTTCCTGATATATGTTCCACTTTCAAATGCCTGAAAAGCAA
This sequence comes from Melozone crissalis, assembly GCF_028551555.1. Classification (NCBI taxonomy): domain Eukaryota; kingdom Metazoa; phylum Chordata; class Aves; order Passeriformes; family Passerellidae; genus Melozone; species Melozone crissalis. Next base: position 12,482,090 of record NW_026535786.1, on the reverse strand, counting down.
CTTCACTGAAGCCCTATGATCAATGGATCTCTATGAGACTGATCAGATTGCCTAGTTTAGGGCACTTGAGGAGCAGACTTGTTGAAAAGGACAGTCCTAATTATTTTATGTACTGGAACTAGTGATCAAGAAGCTTGATGCAAGGAAAAAATTAATTTTCAGCCAGCTCAGCTCTTCATTCCTGCTGATGCATGCCCACGTGAATGTCAGTAAAGAAGGGATGAGGAATACACCTAGAAATGAGAAAAGGGACTGTCTTTTCTGATTGCAACAGAGCCCTCATCCACCATAAAAATTTTCTCAGTAGCACTTGGCTCTTGCTTACATGGTTAGAGCAAATGCTATGAAGTGCTTGCATGAGCCATGGTTGCTAAGTACAAGTTGTTGGCAGCTCTGGCTTGTCCTGTCCCATCTTAGACAACTGAGATACAGGATGTCAACAGAAGGGCTGTAGCACAGATGTGTTATCACTAGCATTAAAGATTTTTTAATATACTTATTTACTAGGACAGTTGTAAATCCTGAAAAGTTTTGACTAACCTTCCCCTTCTCCTTCCCCCATCTAAATGCAGATACCCATACAAAAACACCTAACCCTCCAGCACAGCAGGGGTCTTGCCTGTTTTCCATGAAACAATCCCTGGTGGTAATATGAGATAAAGACTAAGGTAAACAGAGGAAAGATAGTATTTCTCTTGGCAGCCTGAATAATAAATCCATCCCAAATGAGGGCAAAGAAATTCCCCTGCAGCAATAACCTTTGCTGTTATCACTGGCTGCTGATACAGGGATGAGAGTGAGAGTCAGCATGACATTCACTGGACTCCCTCCCTCTTCTGTCTTCTAGCCCCTTGCTTTGACTTGCAGGAAGGTGCTGGGGGAAGGGAAGAAGAATTGCATCAAGCACGTGCATCCAGGTTCAAGTACTGGGCCACTCTTTGGCCTGAAGGCTGCAAAAAGTCTTTTCTCTGTCAAGCTTTATAAACTAGAGCTGCTGCACACCTATTAGCAAGAGCCAATTTAGATTGTCACAAGGGGAAAAATGGTGCAAGAAGTACACCAGGGTCATGAGGGGATACAATCTCCAAGCGCCAAAGAGACAGGTAGCTTAGTATATTAAGTCCAGAATATTAAGATAAATCAGCAGAAGAAATTGCAGGACATTCACCATAAGTGGCATTGTGTCCCAGGACTGGCATTTAAGGTCCATGACATCTAAAAATATTAACCCTGGAACAGGAGTCCAGTAAGGGGCTATAGGTTGACCCTGGAAACTATTGACCAAGGTCAGGAATGAATGGTGGAGAGATAATGGTCCAGTGAAGAGGAAGGTGCTGAGAATAAATGGTAGAAACTATTCTTACTTTCACTTATGTTAGTTCTACAAGCTGCTAAACTTGGACTGGACTGTTCAGGAGAAATTACAGATTTTTGGATGTTGTGTTTGTTCAAGACCATTGCTCACAGTCCTGCTCTTGCATTATTAGGTGTTCAGAAAGAGCAGCAATGCCTAAGACTACTTGTGCTATCCTGTTCAAGCACTGCCCTTGGTCTGGGGTGTATATAAAATTTTCCTTGTCTATATCAGAGCCATATTCTATTCTACATTATGTTTATAGTATATTTTGAAAGCAATGAGTCAGTAACAACAAAAAAAAAAAGTAGAGATGGACTTTGTGAAATGTTTCAAACCCCACTCACTCTTCTGGGTTTTCTTGCATCAGGAGGAGAGTTGTTGCTCTCTGGCAGGTGCACTGGCTGGGCTGGGTACATTTACTTAGGAGGAGAAGGACAGAAATGCTCCAGACCACTGGTTTTTGGGCACCATGAGGACCACAAGCTCACAAAGTCTGCAGGCTCCTCAGACCCATCCTGCTGACAGACAAGCTATGCCACATGCTGAATACTCATTGCTCTGGGAAGAAGATGCAGCCGACCCTTGCCATGGCAGCTTTCAACCTGCTCTTCATCAAAGAGGAGAGGGATGCAGAGGGTGTTGCTGTGGTGCTTCCCTGTACCACAGGGACCACAGTTCTGGCTACAGAACTTGCTGGTAGAAAGCACAGGTGGCCCCAGTGGCTTCACCACTGCCAGCCAACAGGGTCCTTACCCTCCTTCCCTCTCCCTCCAAATAAAACTGCTACAAATGCCATCATTAAATCCCATGGGATGGCAGTGAGGTCTCTGTAGGGGCAAGGTAATCTCCTTGCTCTGGGCAGGAGGGTTCTCCATTGTCTTCCTGCAGGAGATCTTCACCAGTCTAACTGTGCTTTCTGGTAGGACCATGAACAGACTATACAATTTCATACTGAGCTTTGCCACACTGATCATTACAGACCTGTCCTCCCTTGACCTATAGACTTGTGTGCTGGGGAACATGATCATTGCCCTGAATCAGCTGCTGAGCATTCAGATCTGCTTAGAAGTGCATTAACGTCTTCAATATCTGTGTTCTGATACCAGGTCTGAAATGCCATTTTTATCAAGATGCCTTCCTCTGCAGTCCACAGTCTGTCCACAGGAGGGTCTGGACCCAGCTTTGAATTTTTCCTACAGAGTTGCATTGGAAATAAGAGGCAGACATAAATGAGAAGGCAGGAGGTCAGCACTCTCTAAAGGATTCCTAGTACACCCTCCAACCCTATAATAAGCATATCACCTGCATCTTGGCAGGGGACAGCATTCATGTGAAGGATCTGAAGCAGACTAAAGAAGGACTGAGGCCTTTTTGTGTGGACTTGTTCTCTTTAGATACCAGTATGGTGTCTTTCAGTAAGCTTCATATCTTCTGAAAATGTTTCACCTTTTTGAACACTTCTCTTAATAGGTCAAAAAGCTTCTTTGTTTTAATGTGGCTCTTCATTTGATCCATTCTGGTCTATGTTTTGACCTTTGCTGTTTCTGTGGGGGTATTGAACTCCAAGCACATTGTGGTCACCATGAAGTAAGTAGTGGTTTCAGCTAAGAAGCTGAATCGTGGTATCAGGTTCAGCTGAAGTATTGTTATGGAATCAGTTGTGTCAGTCCTCCATATGCAGTAGCAAAAAATCATCAGATGGTGATTGTTCATTCTCTTTAGAGAACATCCATTTACTACAGGGCCAAACACACTGATCTGGAAAAGTGGAAAGAAGAAGAGAGAAGCCTACACACAGAAAAAAGAGTCGGGTTGGAAGCAGAAACCACTAGAGGTTCTGAGAGTGAAAACACTTTGTGGAAGGATTTGGAAAGGATATCTTGGCATATTCTGTTAATCCACTACACTATTATTACACTACTTATTTGCTACACAGCATTCAAGTGGTTTCTTCCAGTGATGGAAGAGTCAAAGAGAATAAAGATAACATATGGCAGCTCAGGGCTAGAACTAGTGGGGAGTGAGGAGTCCCAAGGGGAAGGACTACTCCTTGTAGGTATTCTGACTCTTTCTGAGCCTTGCATTGAGGGGCTACTAGTGGAGCAAGATGCTGTACCTGAGCTCTGCACAGAAAAGGCTGCCTATCACACTGTGCACCTGCCTAATCAAAAGCCAGTGATGCATCAGGCCCTGACCTTCTTAGTCTCCCTTGCTCCACATTTCCAGACAAAGTGTCAAGTCTAGTCTTTTATCTTTTGGTATGAGGCAGTTATAAGGAAAAAAAAAAGATATTTTCTAGGGTCATGGCATAAGAGTAGTTGGTACTGCTTCTGAAATATATCTAGGTTAAAGAAGAGAGAACACACAGAGATTCAAGATTTTTCAGCATTGGCCTGAACTGTTACAGCTGTCTCAAAACCGAGTGCCATGAAGAAAGGATGGTCATATTCCCTTCCTTGCACCAGCTCTGATATGTCTGTCTGAGCATTGTGAAAGGTAAACTGATGGAAAACACTCATGTCTTCATGCAGTTAAGTGCTCAGAGTCGTGGTCTGAGTGAGTTCACTGCAGGTCAGGGAAGCAGCATTTAAGAACAAAGTAGTTTGCATGGCCGTCAATAGATCATGTCAGCCAAAATGTACATGCTCACATGCAGCACTAAAACACATGTGTAGGCAAGAGAAATTTGTTTAGCCCTGGCTTCATCTTCCCAAGAGTAAGATTTCCATGAATCCCTGGAATAAAGGTCCTACACCACGCTGACTGTTTCTTCTGCCACTACCCTGTTGCATAGCTGCCATGTATTTAATCCTGCTTTTGCCTTTCCCATTCCTGGAAAGCTTAGGTGAACCTGCAGCTCTTTTGCCCTTTGAGCCTGGAGCATTATGGACTTCAAACTAATGGAAACGAGGTTTCCAACATGCCCTATTTTTATATGGAATTGGAACTAAAAGCAGCCTGCCCTCAGTACCATGTCCCCTACGGTTGATAACAAACTCGATGCCAAGAAGAATTAATATCAAATACCTCTCTGGTCTGGATAAGGGCTCACAGGGTGCTAGTAAGCTATTCAGAGGAATAAAAACAGACTGGCTGAAGAATTGTACAGGGCTTTAACAGGATGATTGAGCAATAAAATTACAAATGAAAAGTCACAATAAATCTGAAGTGATTAAGGAGGAACAGGCATTCTAGCTTTGCATACACAAGAACTGTTCAACTATGTAAGCTCTCAATATGTAAGAATAAGACCTTGGGGTTACACTGAATGATCATAATGACCTCTTTAGCATTTATTTAGAACTATGTTTAAGAAGTAGGATAATAATACCTAATAAAATACAATGTGCAAGTACATCTGAACAATGTTTGTTTACTCTTTCCCTATGTAAGTCTCAAAATTAATACAGTAGAACTGGGAGACTTTTAGCGGATGGTCAAATTATGGAATAGCTGCTGTATGAGGAACAGTTAAATGGACTAGAACCTCCCAAGCTGGAAAGGACAATGAGGTCTGGAAAATATTGAGCAGTATGAAGAAAATTAACTGAGAAGGTTAATTTGGCTGTATCTCAGGAAGTAGGGTCTTGCTCTATTGAAGTCAAACTCCTTGGAATTTAAATGCAGGCAAACAGTTTTAATTTGCTTTTCTGTAATAGAAGTAAATGACAGTTTTGAGTGAGTCATTTAACAGCAAGGGTAGATAAGAGAGTTCATTACAGACAAAGAATTAAAAATACATTCTGTGTCATATTTAGAAGACAATAATCTTGTAGACCAGTAGGTAATTTGCACTGCTGTTCCTCTGAGTACTTAAGTTAATCACAGAATTACAGAATGTTTGGGCTTTGGATGGGACACCTGCTGTCCTGTCCAATACCATGTTCAAGCTGTGTCAGCAGGCTAAAGTTGCCTTGGGCTGTGTCCAGACAGCTTTTGGATGCCTTCAAGGATGCAACAATCACACCAGGCAAACCTGTGGCAGTGCTCAGTCATGCAAAAGCCTCTTTATGTTCAGACAGAAATTCCTGTGTTTCAATTTGTGCCCATTCCGTCTTGTCCTGTGACTGGGCTCTGCTGAGAAGAGAATGGCTCCACCATCTTCAGATAACGAGACCTCCCCTGAGCCCTTGCTGAACAATCCCAGCTCTTTCAGCCTTTCCTCAGATGTGAGATGCTCCTGTCCTTTCATCATCACTGTGGCCTTTTGCAGAACCATCTCCAGAAACTCCATGGGTTTTATGAACTGGGGTGCTCAGACCTGGGCACAGGACTCCAGGTTTAGCCTCACCACAGCTAAGCAGAAGGATGTGCTGCTGATCATAACCTTTGGAACCCTGCAGTTCAGCCAATTTTCAATCCACTGCAAGGTCCACTTGTCCAGCCTGTACTTAATCAGCTCACTGTGAGGATGTGGTGGGAGACAAAAGCATTGCTAAAGTAAAGATAACCATAATCCACTTCTCTTCCTTCATCCACCAGGCTGTCTCATCTGATCACTGAACTGTATGTTGGTTAAATGTGATTTTCCCTGGCCACTCCCAATCATGTTGGGGAGTCTGTCCTTCATGTGTTTGGAAATGGTTCCCAAGAAGTCTTGCTCTATCACCTTTATGGGGATTGAGCTGAAGTGGGTCAGCCTGCAGTTTGCTGGACTTCTTGCTACTTTTGAAGATGGAAGTGACATTTGTTTTCTTCCTGTCCTCAGTTACCATTCTGAATCCCTATGAGCTTTGAAAGATTAAATAGAGAGTGGCCTTGCAATGAGATTGACCAACTCCCTCATGCTGGTGGGTGCATCCCATCAGGTTCCATGGATCTGTGCATTCCCAGTTTGTTTAAATGTTCTCTGACCTCATCCTCCTCCAGTGAGAGTCCTTGCTCTCCATCATCTTCTTTAGAATCAATTTGCCTTGATTCTTTAGAAGTGGGCCCACATTTTCCATTGCCTCAATTTTGCTGCTGATACACCTGTAGAAGCCTTTCTTGTTGTCCTTCATGTCCCTCACCAGATTAAACTCCAGATGAGCTTTGGTTTTCTTAACCTCATCCTTTAACACATGGCTGGTGTCCCTAGAGTCCTCCCAGGTCACTTGTCTGAGTTTTGTCAGGATCTCCTTCCTAATTCATGCAGGCCTCCAGCTGCCTTTGCTTGATTTCCTGCTCATAAAGATGGATCATTCCTGAGCTTGGAGGAGATTATTTCTGTACAACAACCAGCCCTCTTGTACCCCTCTTCCCTTCAGGGCCATTTCCAACTATATTCTTCCAATAAGATCCCTGAAGAGTCAAAGATTTCTCTCCTGAACTCAAGATTTGAAACCTTATTTTGAGCCCTCCTCCCTCCTCAGATGCAGAAGCTGCCCTGGATGTTCACATCCCTAACCTGTCCTTCCTCCTTTTCAAGTATCAGGTCCAGCAGAGCACCTCCTCTTTTTGTCTCTTTGATTATCTTGTTATGAATTTCTTGGCAATGCACTCCAGAAGACTTCAGGATTGCTTGTGCCCTGCTCTTACTGCTGCAGCAGGTTTGCTTCCAGGGACTATGAACATGACCTCTTCCAATGGTCTGAAGAAAGCATCATCTAATTCTGAAATCTGTTTGCAGGACTGTGAGCAGTCCTGGCTGACCACACTCAAAAATGGATAGTTATTTTTCTGTAGCTGTTAAAAGCAGTGTGTTCCTACTCACAGTTAAATACTTTATCAGCCTCTGTGACTGGTCTTCAGGCAAATTTTCTCCTCTTCAGTGTCCCAGTAGAGATGTGGGAAACTCCAAGTCTCAGGATATAGATATCTATAGTCTTATAATAGTTTACATGTAATCAAAGGATGTGTATGCCAGAATATGCACAGATAAGACTAGTTGGACAAACTTCCATCTGAAACAAAAGTGCACAAAGTAGTTTCCTCATGGCACCAAATCAGAAAACAACATACTACATGTAGTTTGTCAGAGTTTTTAGAGCTATAGGTATTTGACTGCCTTTGATAAAGTTTAGGTGCCACTCACATTCACAATAGCACTGTGCAGTAGATGAAGGTGCTTTGTATTTTTATGTGCTTCTAGAATCCACCCTCAGTGCTGATAGATGATGGGAAAACATTGCTGATCCATGACCTTTTACAAATACGTCATAGAAGTGGATGACTAACAATCCCAACAGCCACTTGGTTCCCTGAAGAATGAGTAAGAATCAATTTCTTCACCAAGAGGCAGGAATTTGTTGAAGAGATAAATGCCTGAATTTTAAAGATGTGAGCAAATTCTTTAATTCTGACTACGTCCTCATCAAGGTCCAAAGACCAAAGTGTTTGTTGCAGTCACGATGTGTGGAGGATCTCTTTGCTGCCTCTATGTTCAGTACTGAGAATTGTGTGATTAACAAATACAAAAACATTATATGCCTTCCCATGCAAAGAAACAGCAGTGAAATCTAGTTCCATCAAGAAATTCTATGTTACTTAACAGTAAATATGAACACTTAAGATAAGCAGGTTCCAAGAACGTAGTGTCCAGCACTATTAAACTTCTGTCTGTCCTGCCTCTGCATTAACAAGTTAACAGTGATCATTTTATCATACAGGTACATGGAAGCTCTTCCATCAATACTGACAGCAAAAACTCCCTGCTATTTTGCTAAAGTAAACACTGACAAAATAACTTTTTTTAATGTCATGTTTATTGCCAGCTTCTCTTCTGCATGCCCAGGTTCTCTGCTGTGATTGTGTGGAGATTCACAACAGTAGTTGACTTTACCCTGAGGAGTTTTATTTGCTGTGCATTTCAGTATTGATGGATTATTTCTCATCTACCATACTTTGTATGCCACCTGCTGTACAGCTGGGGCAGTAATCTCTGTACTCCAGTTGCACCTCTGTTGCCATTGTTGAGAATTATACTAGCAACAGGTCTGTCTTTTTTAATGTCAGGAATTTTTGTACAAGGTCTTCCCACACACGTATCCTCTACCCCAAACTTGCCTGAAATAATTTAATCTGCTATATTGCCAAAGCAGCACACATGAGATGTCAAAGCAAACATGTATTTTCTTTGTCCATATTAAAAAAGCTTATAGCATGCAACTACCCAATTAGGTTTCACACAAATGGGGGATACCCCCATGTGCCATTTACACATGAACAAGTTTTTTTACCTTCTACAGCACAAGATCAATGGCAATGTTTAGACTGATTGGCATGCTGCCAACCCTTGGAATTTATATCTTTGGCCAGGAGACCTGTACAATTCATGGAAATGCAATTCTGGACACCTTCAAAACAGAGCCAAATACCTCAATGATTTTGGAAATGGGTTTTAAAAAATGCTTTTCTGCAAGCAGCAGAAAAGGACCCTTGCCCTCCCTGCCAGGATGGCGCAATCCAGAATGTGGTGTCTGCAGGCAACCTGCTCCTGTGGGGCTGTAGCTGCTCCCATAACCCAGAACCAAGACAATGTGGGCCACAGTCAGGCAAAGCAAAGCCTTTGATACCATTTCTGTTGCATGTGCTACTGTTAAACTGAACTTTTTCTATGGGAAAGGTGTTTAAGTCAGGAATATACAGCACAGGTGTGCAGTTGTGGGTGTCACCTCAGGAAGTCTTGCTTGGATGGTTGACTGGAGAAGCTGAAGGAGCAGGGTTTATTCACCCCAGAGAAGAGGCTGATTTGCAAACAGCAAATGCAAATACACTCAGAGGGAGGGTATAAGCTGGGCAGCACCAGGCTGTCCTCTGAGAGGCACGAGGAAGATGCAAGAGCCAATAACCATGACCTGAAACAAGGGAAATTCATAACCAAGCAGAGGGCTGGACTGGATGCTGCCAATGTTCCCTTCCATTATAGATCATTCTGTGTTTCTTGTGGTTTTGCTTTGATGGCAACAAAACCAAAATACTGGCAGGCAAACTTCAATTATTAATAGAATGATAGAGACCAGACCTGCTAGCAATACAAACTGGAAATGAGAAAATTTCCTCAAGAAGCTGCTAGTTCTCACAGCAGAGCTTAAAATCACAGCAAAATATAGCAAAAATTACTATCCTCATCTTTTAAACAGGTAAGGTTGCCCTGAACATCTCTCCCACCCAGAGATGGACTGAAGAAATAATTCCTTTTTTTCTTTTCTATTGTCATTGTCACAACCCTACATCTTGCCACATGCAACTTGGCCCCATGTTCATCTGCATATTTTATCCTCTACAGCTTTGGAACTGGCAATACAAATCTGCACAAGTGATCTTTCTCACGACCTCAGTTTCCCAGGTCTCTTCTGCCTTCTAACATTACTTTCTGTATGATTGATAACACCTTCAAAAATAAAAAGAGGAGAGGGGAGCTGGGGAGAATCCCCCTTCTGCCTTGGGACAGCACAGGGAAAGGGTCACATGGGATATTTTTAGAACAGAATCCAATGGCAGTGATGTGAGGAAGGCACAGAGAAAAACACAGCTGTGAAACCTAACACTTGGCCTCATGTGTACTGAGAGCAAGAGGAGCAGAGAAACAAATTGAGGAGACCAGGAGAGCACAACAGTGAGGAGAAGGTATGTGAGAGCAACAAGGGAATGGTAAAACAGTAAGTGACTAAGAGGCATGAACACCTGGAAAACAAATAGTTAAAAGAAATTATCGGAAATGGAAAAAAAAAAAAAAAAGAAAAAAATAAGAAAAAAAGCCAGGAGCAGAAAAAATTTATAAGGTGGCCACAGTATATAAACAAACACAGCTACTTCAATCATAGAAGGGATTTAGGGACAAGAAATGGTCAGTTGACTCATCAGCGCTCTCTTGTAGATGGTTTGTGACCTTGAAGGCTGACCAGCAGCTACCTCATCTACCATCTCTCCTCACCCCAAGATGTACAGGCTTCATAAGTGACTTTGGCTGTGGATTGTGACACTGCAATAGATTTTCTAAATCAGAGGAAAATAGCAGTCATTCCTACAGTCTTTGAGCCAGGCAATGACCTACTGTCTGTCTTTTATGACCAAGCAGCATGCCCAGAGAGCAGTGCTAGCTTTATGTCTGAAAACTGATGTATGCAGCATTAGTTCAGAAGTGCTCTCTGCTTCTGTTCACTAACCAAACAAGAACGAACCAACATGACTGAGTACATGGAGTGAACAGATGTAATGCTGATACTTGAGAGGAGCCTGTTCCTAAAGATAGCATTTTAAGGTGTAAATTGCTAAGATACTCAAGTCCTGAGAGCGTCTGGCAAAAACACTTGAGGCAACAACATCCAGAATTACAGTCCTGTTTTCATCTGCTACATAATCCTTATAAATGTTCTTAATTTTGCTTGTTTTGAGAAATAATTTATCTTCAATTGAGATTACTGATTCAGTGCCTTCTTAGCACTAATGCCTGGATTGGATCCAGCAAATAGCTGCTCCAGTAACTAGCTGCTACTCTGCCTATGATCCCTAAGGACTTGAGTACATATGGTCATTCTCAAAGAATTCCTAACTTTAGGGTCATCCCTAATGAAACAGGTCCTAGCATTGCTGCCCTCTTATCAGGGATGGGGATGACTTGAGTTCAACAAAGAACTAATCATTTGGGATTTACCTGAGCAGGTACTCAAGGAATCAGACATAATTTATTACACAATTCTGTCCTGTACAGAAGCCTAGAAAAGCTCTCAGAGGCAAATATATGGGATAAATTTATGAATAAATTAATATAATGTAATACACTGTATGTCTTTCGCTCACAAATAGCTATTTTAATGGACAAATATTTTGTCAAAGATTTGCCTTAGCTCAAGTTATACAAATCATGCTCTTTGAACTCAAGAAATCTGGTGCTAGCTGTGTCTTCCCACAGGCATTCGAGAAAACTCTCCTTAGTCTATTAACTCTGACTAGTCTAGTTTTACACTAAGAACCTAAAACTGAAAATTGTAGAGATCCATGAGTTTGTTCTACCTGCAGAAGAAATATAGCCATTTTATCCAGTAGCATACTCACTTCTTCTGCATCTTGTGCTGGTTCATGCTCTCTTCCTTACCGCTGCTTTTGTTTGGGTTTGTAGTATTTCCTAACAGTTCAGTACCTCATGCAATCATTACTTGTCTGTTTATAGTGCAAACAATAAAACAGGTCATGGCAATCCCATTCTGTTCTATATTAGGCTCAGCCTCATTGCTGTACTGTTGATACTACTCACTTCTGACATGCGGATGTTTCTTTTTTATATTTGAATGCAGAAAATCAGGCCAAGAGAGATGAAATACATCCTAATCCTTCCACTGTGTTTATTGGCTCTTTTGTCAATGTTAATACTTGATATGTGATAAACAGCATTCTTAACTTAACAACACTGTTGAGTTGAGGGTGTGTGCTTGTGATGTGCCTACTGTGGATCACTAAGAAATTTACATTCATTGTGTAAGTCTGGATTTGAAATTAAGATTTCAGTCATAAAGGGCTGTATGGTCACACTGAAGATCATGCAGTCCTCATTCATGTCTAAGGTACTCTGTCATACACACGAGCAGTATTCAGCAGCAGAATATTTTTTGACTAAAAGCCATTCTCCAGTTCTTCACCTCAGCCTCCTGCTCCCAAAGCCCATCCCTTCCTTCTCCATGCCTTCTCCTTACTAAACTAGGTGCTCTAGAAACAAAAACCAGAATGTGTGGCAACACCCTGCATCCAAATACCTATAAAACAAAGCAGTGCAAGACCCTACTTAGATGTGGTCAAGAAATGCCAGAAAGAAACATGTAAAAAAGTCCCCATCTTTCTTTGCAGCAGCTCAAAGAAGATGAGATTTTTTTTTTTCCTCAGCCCCAAGAGAGTCTTACTTCTCTCTAAACACTGCTACCAAAACTTTGCATGCCCAGGCACAAAGAGGCTGCTATTCATTTTTAAAGGCTGGGATTTCATTCATGGTGTTCCTTAGGCAATCTGGATTGTATGATGCTAATTCTCACTTCAGGGACCAAAGCAAGAAGCTTTTTAGGCACAGGACAAACTGCTACCTCCACTTGTCCAGTAAAGTGTGAGGACTCACAGACATGCAGCGAATCTCATTTCTGCCAGTTAACTCTTTAAAGTAGCTAAAGCAGAAAGAGGCTCAACAGTCTGCATCCAAATACCTACAAAACAAAGCAGTGCGAGACCCCACTGGGATGTTCCCAAAGAATGCCATAGAGCAGCGTGCTCCATGTTCTCACAGCACCTGTAGCCACCACTGTGGCAGAATCCTAACTGCTGCTTGTGGGAGCTGTAACAAAGCGCAGGGAATGGCTTCAGTGCCTTATTGGTGGCTGTCTTGATAAGAGAAACCCATTCACAACCAGCAGCTGCATTTCTGTGTAGCTCTGCAGACTCAGCTCTGACTCATGCCAGCATTTTTTAACCTGCCTGGTGTTGTAAATTTTTCACCCATGAGGATTAGGAATTCAAGGAGAACATGGCCATGCTCTCTCTTGAAGGAAGCCACTATTGGAGCATGTTCTCGGGCACGTCTCAGGGAGTTTGTCTAATGCAAACAGGGAAGGATATTTGTAGGCAAAGAAAGTTTTCAGCCCCTTAAGCAGAGGAGGGAAGCCAGCTCTCACATAGGAAACATTCTGCTCTGCTGCAGGTATCGTACTCACCAGAGTTTCTTGGTATCGGAACGCTTTCTTTGGAGAGGCATCCCCAGTCATATCCCCAGAGACAACGTCCTGTGGAGCAGGGCTTGTTCAGGGCTGTCCTCCTGTCTGCCCTCCCCAGCAAAATCATGGAGTGGAACAGGCACAAGGCTTCAGCTGGAGTCCCTCAGAGCACCCCGAGAGAGAAGGTTACTGGTGAGGGAAAGACACAGAGGGAGAGTGTAACCAGAGACTCCCTGCCCCCTCCTGTTCTGTCTGCTTCCCTGCTTTAATCTCTCTCTGCTGTCCTGGCAATGGGACAGCTCAGTAAATTAACAGGAGGTAACGTTTCCTCCTCCTCTCTCAGGCAGTGTCATTCTTCACTCCATTTGGAAAGGGTGGGGAACCACAGAAAGAACGGGTACTGATGGCAGAGAGAGATGAAGGAAGAGAAGGATGGAAATGACAAATTGCCAAAATTAGAGACAAGATAACAATCCTGCAACTTTGAAGAGGATTATTTCCACAACCTCTTTCAGGGACAATCTTGTGAAGTGTCAGCATCTGAGAGAGGAAGTTCTCTAGCAGGCCTTGGAAGATGAATTACGGTTATGCTGTCCTCACATTTACATAATTTTTCTTCAAGCATACCCATTATTGCTGGTTACCTCACCACAAATAAACAGCCCTCCTTGCAGTCTTTGTACCTTCATGAACCTTCATCCACTGGCATAGCTAACACTCAGGATCCTTTATATCCAGAATCACAGAATGGCTGAGGTTGGAAGGGAGCTCTGGAAGTCATCTGGCCCAGCTTCCCTGCTCAACCAGGGCCTTCTGGAGCCAGTTGCTCAGGACCACTTTCAGATGGCTTTTGAGTATCTCCAAGCATGGAGACTCTGCAGCCTCTGGGCAACTCCCTCCAGTTCTCAGGCACCCTCATGGTAAAAAAGTGCTTTCTGATGTTCAGATGGAGCCTCCTGGGTTTCAGTTTGTGCCAATTAAGGCTGCTCAACAGCATAGTCAGGAAGAGTTTGTGGGCTGTTGAGGATCCTGGAACATCTGTAGGGGTGCAAAGTAGAGAGGTCCTGCCCCCTGCCCTTTTGTGTGTCCTGGACCTTTGCCACAAGAAAAGCAAGGAGGAGCTAACAGTGTAGAAAGGACAACACCAGGGTTTTGCTGCTGTGGGTTACTGCCTTGAGAAACAGAGCACTGAGCAGCTGTGGCAACAGCTACGTCCTCAGCTGAGTCACAGCTACTGCCTGCTGTACCCTGAGGCAGCAGCAAGCACAGAAGTTTGTGGGGAATGGAGCAGATAATATAGGCCACAGTTCTTTTCACAGACAACTGCTTTTTTTTCCCCTGTCATCTGATATCTGTAAAGCTTTTCGTTGAGGGAAAAAGAAAAATTCTGTATCTAGGAAAGCAGTTACTTAGTGCAGCATCATGACTTCCTAAGCTGTTTCCCCCACTAAATAAAAATGAGTTATGTAAGAGCATGTGAAAGGTGAAAGTGTTGCCTTTATTAAGGTTATCCAGCCAGGGAGCTTTCCAATGCAGATGGGAAGCCAGAAATAAAACCACCCAGGACTCAGGGACAATGGGGAGCAGAGATCATGCAAAAGACCAAATGTCTGCAGTCACTGTTTGACAGGCCATTAATAAAGTACATTCACAGCTTTGGAGAGGGCCAGCTTGGAGTTTGTAACTATTACCAAGAGGGAAACAAGGATCATAAGGATTTGAACTAGGTCTGTGGAGCTATGCAAAACTTGTTAAGGAAGATGGCTGGGGAGGATTAATGAGGGGAATAGATGGAAAAGGACAGCCTTCATGAAAGCCAAGGCTGGTCAGTGTCTGTCCTATCTTCATATTAAATGCTTTCTTAACTATCTTTCCATGAAATCTCATTATCTCACATACATGAGTGCTGTAAGTTTGAGGTGCCAGCAGCTGGTGAGACTGGCATGAGTGAATTTGGCCTAATTGCAGTCAGATTGGTGTGCAGATTGCGGACAGGAGCTGAAGCAAGTGTGGCCTCAGCAACAGCAACTGGAGCAGCCACAGCTCTCTGGACCAACTAAATGAGTGTGTGGCACGCTGCAGCTCAGGCCCGTGTGAGGGGACTTGGCACAAGAACTTGTCACATCTGGGCTGTTGGCACCCTGGTCTTAAAAACAGGAGTGGAGGAGTGTCTGCTCCAGCCTCTAGGATGGGACCAGCACATGTCCTGGGTCAGCTGCTAAGGCATGGAGCCCAGGGTTTCTGGGCTGGACAGGAGGAATAACTAAGCCAGACTTGCAAGAGGCTTAGTTATGAAATTCCTTAAGTGTTTATTTCTGTGTGAATCCATTTAGAAAACTGAAACCTATGCTCAGTGTGACCTTTCCCTCTCATTCTTTAAGTCACTTTACAAGTGACTGAACACCAACAGCTACTAAGTTTGTGTTTTTCTTTACCACCTGCACCTAAGAAATCCAGATCCAGATCCAGATCCAGATCCAGATCCAAATCCAAGTATTTTTTCAATGTAGTAGGAACTTTACCTTTGTCAAAACATGGTTTCTACGGCAGGTGTTACTGTTGCTCCTTTTTTTTGCAAATAAATAAAAAAAAGTTTTTCAAATAAAAACTTTTATGAGTGCCAAAGGAAAATTAAAATAATAATAAAAAAAACCAGCCTAAACCACAGCAGTTCCAGCTACTTTTCTAAGTCAGAGAAATCTGAGTGCGACTCTGAGCTCTTTGAAATATGTAGTAAATTACACAGATGTCATCTTAAGAATTTGTGCATGCAGGCAAAACAGCTCGTGCAAAAATACAGTCTGAAGACCAAGTTATACATAGCAGTCCCATAAACAAGTAACAAATGCAGATGAACTGAAACAAAAGAATATCAAACTTCAACAGAAAATAATTCTATGAGAAGCGGCAAAATCAGCAACAAACAGCAGGCCAAATTGCACTGAGTAGGACATAGCTCTCATTCCTAGTGAAACAGACTCACCAAAGCTGCTGATCCTGTGACAACAGTTGATTGTAACTTCTCTGGAGATTTCCATTTCATTCCCTTCCTTTTAAAGAAACTGTTCTCTGTATGCATACGCTGATGACATAACCTATTACATAACAGTATCTTCTTGCATTTCCTTCTCCTAACTTAATAATTTACTGGTGTGATATAGTGAAGAATTCTCATACCCTGAGGGGTAAGAACAAATTATATAAGACAGGTACGGTCCACGTCAGGAATCTCAGCTTGGCATAAATTTTATATGATGTATTAGAGATGTTTAGCCAAACTTTTTGATGTTTTGGAAGCATATGCTCTCTTTCAATACCATTCTGTACATCCTTATTTTTAAGGGGACTAATGACTATTTGTACAAAATCAAATCCTTTAACTATCTATCAGTAATCACAGATAGGGAAACAAAACCAGAATTAAAATTGTATTAACTGAATTGTTCTGTTAATAATGTGATTCTCATGCAACTCAAGATTTTTAGGATACATTGGGTTCACTGTTTTCACTCCCCATCTCAAATAAAGCCCTCGACCTTATTCTTCTGGTTTCCAGACAAAATGTGAACCTGATAACACTGCCCTGCTATCTCAGCTATAATAAGTAATTCCTTAAACCATGCTAGTAGCTCGAAACTTACCAATGAAAACATCTTCTTTACTGCATCTTCTGACCTGCTAGAATCACTTTCTGCACAGGTAGATGTTGGTCATTCCAGTGCTAATATCATACTGGATTTCCTGCATCAGAATTCTGTATTTTTAATAAACCAATGTACTCTTTCACCAAAAAGAGATCATGGAAGACAGGAAACAACTCTTCAAGGTGTCATGGATGAAACAGGGTAAATGGCAACCTCTAGTGGATTTAGAGATTGGGCATTATTTTTAGAGCTTACAAGAACAGAGTTTCTACCTTCTTATTTCACACTAATTGACTTTCTCACAGATGCATTACTTTGATCTCAGCTTCCCTGCCCAGCAGTAAGATCATGGCTCGTTTGTGAAGGGGGAAGAGAAAATTCTGTGTACAGCTGCTCCCAGCTACAAGCCTTGGGCTTTGAGCATCAAGCCTCTAAGCATTCTCTGGGATTCCTTCCCATGCATCTCTCTGATCCCCTGGACCTTCCTCTGCTTCCAGAATCTCTCTGACTGATGGTATCTTCACTTTCTTTTCAGCCTCTTCCTCCAAGGCTCCTTTTTTCCAGGAAGTCTTCATTTTGACACCAACTTTTCCCTCAAAAAGACCAACCCCAAAATTTTCCCAAGGTGAGTATTCTATCTGCTGAAGCACAACAGCAGCCTCCTACTTGGTGGCTCTGCCTCATCTCTCCTTATTAATGAATCAGTCTTTGTTTGGCCAGGGAGTTACCAAAATTCACAAGCAGCTCACAGTGGTTGTAGCTGTAAGTATCAGGCTTCTGCCTGAGAGTTCAAAACCCCCTCTGGGATGTGCTATCTCAAGAAATGACACAAAATTCTGTTTATGTAGAACCTCCATTTCTGCAGGGATCTAATTCTCCAAAATGAAGACACCGCACAGATTAATCAAACAAAAATTCTTTATTTTGACACCTCAAGGCAGTAAAATACAAGTGCACAAAAGATATATAAAAGTGGCAGTGATAATGCAACTTGATGCAATCCTACAGAAATTTAGTCCATCAGAATGGACTGCTTCATCAATAAATCTATCTGTAAAATATTGCACCACTTTGTAGAGGGAGCACTCAGGAAGACAGTGTTTATACTCCAGGGAGGTACACGACCCCTAAACTGGTGTATTAGACTTCAGAGTAAGGCACCAATTGGCAAGTATGATTCTTGTTCTGTTCATCACATTGTGTGTAGGATAAATGCAAGATACACATTAATGCTGCACCTTTGTCAGCTGGAGGAAACACAGCCTTCATTTACCAGGCAGAATAATAAAAAGAGCACATGCCTAGTTTTCCAGCCTCCCTCCATTTACCTTTGTGCTTCCCATTCATAATTCTATCCTGAAAAATATATCTTAAAAGCCATACTTACATTAAAAAAAGCCAGGAACAATGCCAACTTAGTGCTACAAAATGGAGAGACTGAGACTGAAGTGAGCCACCTGTAGTCCACATGAAATCCATTATCTCAGGATTTAGGTTCTACCACAAAAAGAGAACAATGCCCATCTCCCACATCACATCAAGTGGGAGTAACTGCAGTTAGACACAGCAAGACACAAATTACAGCATGAAGAGACTGTGGAAGAAATTTCCAAAAGAAGTGATAGTTTATGCTTTTAAATGATCATGGATTAAGAAAGAACACTCACAGAACAGGATAGTAATATAAAACTCTTCCCCTCTCATTTAAAAGGGAAAACTGCCGTGATAAATAATCCAAGCAACATGCTCAGACTGTAAAGAGCTGCCTTGAATATTTTTGTTAATTAAAAAGGCAAAAGATCCTCATGTACAAAGCTATAGAGCTTCAGGGCTTCAGTTATACAGTGCAATTTACAGACTCCTGAGAAGGTGGTGGAGTGAATGTCTGTTGTGACATGTAAGTACTATGGCAAACAAATTCCTCAAAAGGAATATTCCATGCAGTTGTTCACTCTTGGGACTAAGGGAAGTTAATCTAGAATTTCTAGATTCAAAACTATTGCTGGGGTATTTTATGCAGGCATATTTGTATGGGTCTCTACATGTTTTGCTGATAATCTGGAATATCTTGTAGTTCTCTTGGTAACTTGGCTCTAGAAGGAATGTAGAAAAATAGACTTTTAAGTGATCAAAATGGAAGGTACTGAGTACTGAGAACAATAACCTTCCATTTTAGGGAGAGGGAAGATTCTCCTTCATAAGAAGCCCTTTTCAATGTGCAGAGCAGTCGACTGTCCTGGATGAATAACCATGCAGAAAGTACTTAAAATTGTTGAAGTACAAGCATAAGGTAAGTAGCATCTTTTGACTGATTTTCCTTTCAGAAAGGCTTAACTTAAAAACTTGTACTAGTAGTCCATTTCCAGTTTCGCATTAACTTTTTTTACAAATGTCCTTATGTCTCCTTCCAAAGGATGTTCCCACTTCTTTCCAGTTCCAGCGCTGATCCTCTTTCCATCACTTTCTATACATACACACCCAACTGGGATATTAGAATTTTAAACCCTGGACTGAGTCAGGGTCAAGGAGAGTTGGCAGTTTATTTTAGAAAAGGACATAAAGAATTAGACTGGCACTCCTTGCTTGCACATGTGATGTCACAGCTCATAAGAGTGAAAACAGATATCCACAGTCAAAGTTCAGCTTTGGCAGTATTTCTCTTCAAACAGAGCTGGCAAGGTTATTTTCCTGGTAGATAGCCAGGAAACAGGTAAAGGTCCCGACAGAGCGTGCTACAATATTCCGACATTTCCTTGCAGCGGTGGAATTCCGTGCCTGGGGCGTAACCTTCTCGTTGCTTGATTTGCCTATTCACCTAGATGTGAGAGTAAAAAATTCAAGTGACTAGAAGGATTAAAAAGACAGAAGGAAGAAGAATGTAATTTCTTTCTGCACTCCCAGATTTTTCTGTTTAATGGATTAAGTAGTCCCTTAATTATAAGAAGGATAAATAACTAGGGTGCAGTTTCACAGCAGCTCAAGTTGCTGTGGTCACACTGCTTTTTTTCACTCTCTCTTCCTCCACTTTATTAATCTTTACTTTATATGAGTATTGCTGCTTTTGCAGCTGTTTTGTGCATGTTCAGGGAATGAACTCAACTAAAACAAAAAGCTATTTCTATAGAAAAAAAGTAATTCTTGCAAGCAATATCAACTGTACTCTCAAGTTCACCATGTGACCACACCAGTGAAACAAGAGGAGTCAAAGAAACAGTATCATTACTTGGCTAAACTCCTATGTAGCTGTATATAAATAAGTAAACAAGAAGGAGGAAAGAATTATAATTTTGCTACAAACAAGGCAAAAATAAGTGCTTTAATAGTACTTTAATCCTAGCATTCTGAAGCAATGGAAGGCCCTTCAAAAACCAGGTGGGAGTGGGAGAGTAAATGGCCTTTACCTTCACCAGCATGTCAGCCACGTGGGTGTGCCGGGAGTCCTCTGCAAACACGGAGGTGAGAGCCTCCACGTACCAGGAGCCGCGCTTGGTGTTGCGCATGGCTGCCGTGCCTGCCGAGAGAGCGCCTGCCATGAAGCCTTCTGGGGAACACAGACACATGAAACCTCCTCATGCCCAAACAATTAGGGGCCCAAACAATTACCTTTCAGGCAAGCATATCCACAGATCATATCCGAGCACGTGGGCAGCCGCAGCTTCAGGCTTTCTTCCTTGTTCGCGTCGCTTTCCTCACAGCCGGGGGAATCTGACCATCCTTTGCCGTCTCTTTGATCCACTCCCCGGTCCAACTCATCTGTGGTGGCAATAAACGAGGAGAAGGAGAAAGCGAGAAGAAATTATCCTGAATTACTGGATGTAGCTTTCCTGTACTGACTTAGATTTTTGGTCAGCAATGCCACAATTCCTGACAAGCAGAAAGTTTTTGCATTAATTTGAGGCTTTCTCAGCTGTTCAAAACTCATCTGAAAGTTCTTCTGCGCAAACTAATGCAGATACCAACAACTGCTGCATCTGCTTAACCTGACACGGTCTGCATGCTGATTTCTGCTCCCACCTCTTCCTGCACAGACCATGAGATAACCATGAAAGCAGGGAAGTTTCTGGTAGTTGTCCACCACTCATTTCATGCCTACCCATGATGATTTTATTTTCCACTCATACCTACCTTGGAAATATCCAAAAATGCCTACTGCACTTTGCAGTGCTAACTGTCTTTTGACTGCAGAACTCAAACAAGAGCTGTAATTTTAATTGCTAAGATCTACACTCAGGACATGTAGAAAACCTAGACCAAGTATTTCACCTAGTTCTTAAATCTGATTACAATACTGCTTGTTTCAATTAAAAGCATAAATTGTGCAGCAGAAAAATGCAAAAATAATCTGAATCCAAACATGAGAGAGAGACCTACAGTCCACGGAGATTAGTTTAAAACCTGGAGAGCATTTAATGCTCCTTCCAGGATTCATTAGTGTGCATTATGCAAGTGTAGATATTCTCAATTGGTTTTCTGCATGATGCAGAGCTTCCATTATAATCTCAACTAATTGCTTAGTGGTGGTAACTTTGATAGTCTA
The DNA here is from genome assembly GCF_028551555.1 of Melozone crissalis. Lineage (NCBI taxonomy): Eukaryota > Metazoa > Chordata > Aves > Passeriformes > Passerellidae > Melozone > Melozone crissalis. Next base: position 12,460,940 of record NW_026535786.1, on the reverse strand, counting down.
GCTGTGTTGCAAGAAAATTAAAATTACATTTCACAAATTTTCCATATAATTTTGCCTTTTTGTTTTCTTTTGTTATGAGAATCTATTATTCTTTCTTCCTAACAGCAAAATCAGAGTCTAGTGTTACAAGGCTTGAGTGTCCACTTCAGAGGACTTCCTCCTAAGACGTTTCTCAATTTTTATTGCTAGCTCATGCCTAAATAATCTATTTGGATTTCTAACCCTTTAACAGGCAGTGGAACAGGTGGCATCTCATAATTATGCTCAGAAAGTGGTCAGTTCATAAGTCAGCAACATTGTTCTTTTCCTCTAAAAAGAAAACAGCAGTGGGAGGGGTGTGATTGTCTGAAACAGCCTAGAATTAAAGTCTCCATAGCTCAGAATTTCATAATCTCATAATTAAGTTCCTTTCTCATCTCTTAGGGTAGCAATGCATATTTTTTCATTTTTAACCACATTTTTTTCATGCCTTTATCACCCTTCTCAAAATCTTTCCAGTTCTCTGTCTTTTTAAAAATTTAGTGTACTGTTCACAGTGCATTTTATTTCAGAACACTCAGGTAATTTTACTGTCAAACTCTATTATTCACACTGTCATCATCCCATTATGTATAAAATCAAAACTTTTTTGATTAAAGCTTCAGAATTACACATCTTCCTCATGCGTATCTTCAAACACCACTCCTATCAACTTAACTAAAACGTGTAAAGCACTAACCCTTTGCATACTTAACTTCTTATTTATAGAACCACTGCCAGAGATTGATCAAGTCTGTTTAAATTGTACTGAAGCTCCCAGACAGCTGTTCTGCCAATTAATTTAAGTAACTGCTAACTACCCAGCTTTTAGTATAATTTTTCACTCTTTTGAATGGACTACATCAAACGCAGATTCTAAGCAACTTTTATGCCACACTGAAACTCTTCCCATTGCTTTCTGTTGCCACTGGTTTTTGATCCATGAGTGTAGGTGGACTACTTAACTTCTTTAGTAGACTCCCGCCAAAAGCTCATTGGGAATTAGAACTGTACCAATATTTCTTTATCTACATTTAAAAAATGTGTCACTAATAGAAGACAGAGCAGGCCTACAATGTAAGGTTAGAGAGGAAGAATAAAATAAGTATTTCTCACCTTGTTTCAACTAGTTCCAGCTAACTTGCATGGCACAGATAGATTGACTACTATTTCAAAGTTGACAATACTATTTATACAGTCCTTTTAATGCTGTCTAAAGGGTACACATTTTTGTTGACAACTCAATTACTTTGTAACTGGCTTTCCCCTCTAGCTATTAATCAAGGTTTAAAAGAGGTTAGACAAGGCAGGGTTTTGTCTTTGCTGTTTTTTATTAAATTGAGTTTTTCTTTCCAGTTTTTCAAGTATCTTAATCCTTTGTCTACTGCAATATCCTGGTTCTAAAGCGTTGGGCACAGCAAGCTTTACCATTCTTCCTTAACAGCAACTTTTTTGGGAATACAAAGGCCAAGCTTGATTTGTTAGTCTTAACAGACTCCTTATGGTAACATTACAGTCAAATAAACATAATTACCTAATGAGGTCAGCTGAAAATTATGGCTAATTACACTTATTTCCACCCTGAGTCTGCACATTCACATTTGTTCAAGAGTATCTAAATGTTCATTCACATAAGGAAAGCAATCAGATTCAATTAATATTGTAAACATGCATGTTACAATATTCCCAAATGCTTAAAAGGATCAAGTATTTCTGATCACTGAAATACTTCATGTAAACTTTGGGCTTTTCCCTGCATTGGGACTAAAGAAGAGTAGAGATTGGAGGACAAACTGTAAAGCTTGCTAAAAATGAGAAAGAAGGGAAGCAACTGCAAGGAACAAAGGAAAAGCAGGGGGGGAAGCATACACACGAGGAAAACTCCTCTATCACAATGGAAAAGAAGAAACTGTAAGACAGAGCTTCACTTTGGAATAGCTGCAATTTCACAAAGTCCAAACACCTGAGGAAAAAAAATTGGTCATTAGCAGATCTGAAAGGTAGCTAGTTACAGATGTCTTTGTTTAGTTACAAAAGGGAGGAAAAGGAATAGCAGAATTAAAAAAAAAGGTACACAAAGCACAGAAGAAGAACAAGTTTGTAAGAATCATCAAAAGAGTTCTGTACAGCAGCATGTAAGAATTCAACAGCAGTATGTGGAAAAGGGTGCAAGGAAAGGTCATCTGAGGCTGAAAACAGGCTCAGGTAAAGGAAAAAGCCAAGACCCTAAAAATAATTGGAACAACCCTGATAGCTCAAGAGACCACCACAGGAGACACAACACATCAAGGATCCAGAGAAACACAGGACCTCAGCAAGACTCCAGTGCTAGTGCACTGCTCCATGCTGTGCTGCTATTTGTGCACCATGTGCCCCACTCCCCCTCCTGCAGGCACAGCACCAGGAAGCCTCGGGGTATGGCTGGGACATGACAGAGTTTATGTCACCAAGGTGCTCTGGGTCTGCAAGGCAATGCACACACCTCATGCACAGCTAAAGACACTTACAGAGCAACAGATGCAGTGGCAGCAGCGGGGCAGAGGGAGGTGAATATGGGTCCCACTTACACCTGAGAGAAGCAAAGAGGAAAGTTGACAGCAAGTTGAATGTGAGGGTGTGCATGTGTGCAAAATGAGCCTTAATGGCATGCCAAGTACATGGCTTGGGCACTCACCTCCCCGGCAGGCCTGAATAAAGAACATTTTGGGCTTATTCTGGAGATTTGGGCAGTTTGCATTATCAAAGAGCCGGAAAGCCTCCTGCAACTGAGAGAAGAAAGAGAGGAAATTTCTTCACTGTAGCCTCCTGTAAGCCAAACCCAGTCTCAACCTTGGTTCCCTATCTTTTGCTTATTACCTCACCAGTCTTGGTAATCCTCTCCTTTATCTGCAAACTCAGTGTGTGACAAACACATCCCTTCTCCACCCTCTCCCCAGGTTCATACTTGCTTGGGTTCATGAACTTTACCTAGTATTAATACAGAGAGATAATTTCTCCTGCTTGCTATTTTTCATTTTCTAGACCTCCCCTTGCCCTTTTCTTCCCTCCAGCCCTTATTTTGTTCTATTTTAAAATATGTGAATCCTCAGTCTTTTTTTTTTTTTTTTTCCTTTTTGAACATTGTTACTTTCCTGGAGATAACCTACAACAAGAGATCAGGACTCAGCAACATACCTGTAGTAGTTTGCCATCACTGCCATAAACCCCACCCTCCACACCATGGGAAAGCAGAGCAATAATGCAGGAATCCACATCTCGATGATCTCGCAGCTTGGAGAATCTCTCCAATGCATTCTGCATCTCCTAGAACAGGAAAAAAAAAATCCAATGCTTTCCAAACTTCCATAGGGAAAGTGAATCAATTTTCTGGGAAGAACACAAATGGTGGCCCTCCTTGTAACAAAGAAAAACCACTCACACCTCAAATTTACATGAAAAAGATATATACTATTAAAAAAAAGGCAACATATTCTTTTATGCAATATTCAGTCCTAAATATAACACTGTGAAGCAGGAATTTCTTAGGCCAACAGAGGAAACCAAGTGATATTTTGCAGAGTGATATTTTACGAGTGATATTTTACACTGACACTGGAATCTGGCTGGGATGTTGGAGCAGCTTAACAGATACATACTCTGGGACTGCAGGCATTCAGACACTAGTGGTCAATTCAAAATTTAAACTGGAAAACTTCAGGAACCGACAACGTGACAGATACAAATATCTTCTATCAATGTTGCAAAAGCTCTGTTCTTGAATAAAACATTCTTTAACACGTCCTGTGTCACTTGAATTCATAGGGATTTAAAAGGACTAAGATCAAATGATGCTGGAGAAGATAGCAACTGCATTCCTAGGGAGAGTGGCTTGATTAAGTTAGTCATGGAACACAACCAATTTTCCTATGTGAAGCACATACATGTTTTTAGTGAAGACTGAAAGAGTGGAACTGAGCTGCATGGATAGACTGGTGAATGGGATACCAACTGACTTCACCAGTGAAAGGACATGAAAACATCACAACAGCAAAGACTACATCAAATATTTGCAAAGTTTAACTTTTAGGAGAGAACACTGGAAAAGTCTATCTATAGCAAATTGGAGACTTCATTAATTTGTGCTTTTAACACATGCCAGGAGTGGTCTCAAAAGTCTTCCCCCTTGCATTAGGGTCAGACTAGAATAGTACCTCTTGTAGTTCTTTGTGATACTACCATCCACTGGAAGAGCTCAGCCTTCCAAGCTTTCTCATGTGGATCAGTATGAGAGCATCATCACGTTCAGCTTCATTTTCTATTCTTAAGTGATAATTCATATATTCAAAGCTCAGTTGTCAGAGACAACTATGACACAAACTGTCAGGCACACCGGTTGTGAAGCACTGGGATGACCCCTTACCTGTGCAGTTTGATCATGGCAGACAGTGACTCGGTAGCCGAGGTGCCTGAAGAGCATCTCCAGGGAAGCGCAGTCCACGTCTCCCCCGGCGCGATATTCCAGGTCCTTCTCGCTGCTGAAGCGGACATTGCTGAGGATCAGCGCTAAGCCTCGTGGCTCTGATGTCAGCTTGTATGCCTGCAAGGAAGATTAAAAATGGGTAAATTTAGACTACACAAGGAAATAATGGTGTGTTAGAATAGAACAGCTATCATTCCACACCAACTTGATATGCCTGTGCTTGCCAGCCTCCACAACTGACAATGCTACAATACTATTATTAATAAGTTAGACTGCCTTGCCTTATTCCTCATTTCAAAAGAAGCACAGCTTATCTAGTTCAAATTGTGAATTAGATATTGCTAACTTTTCCCCCTTTCCTCACCCCAGCAGGGCCCCAAATATTTTTGCGTCACCCCCAACAAAGGACAACACTATGCAAAATTTAGCTAAGGTTTCTTAATTGCTGTTGGGAGCAGAGATGTAAAATAGCAATGAGTGTCATTGTAACAGCAAGGGACTGTCAGTCATTGATCTTCAAAGTTGTGCAACTGGCAAAAGAGGTTAACAGGAAAAAAACTAATTTAAGAGGGGTGCCTTCAGACAGAGAAGTTAACTCTCTGTCCCTACCACTCTAACAAGAACAAATCAATAGTAATTCACTTACTAACACTCCTGTAAATTGGAAGTAAAATTTAATACCAAAGGAGAATATCAAATAAGGTGTATCCAGGTACAGATGTAAAAGGAGCCTAGTCAAGCTCCCACTGGCACTGCTTATTAATCAAGTCACCCCCACAGACAGTTCCAAAAAACCCAAACAAAAACCAACACACAAACAAAACCTCTGTTTCATTACACATAGAGCCTCTGACACTGTACAACCCTAAGGAAGTGTTTATCCCACAACACAAAGCAATTTTTCCTTAAGCCCATCCCACCAATCTATTTACAGACAGAATCAACAAAAAGGAATTAGATTACACATAAACTTCAAACACCGCAGCAGAAGATTAGAAATTCAAATTGTTCTACCCACAGGTAGAATTCTAGCACATAATCCTGATCTGGTTCTTAAGCCTAAGGATTCTATTGGGTACAGCTGACAATTAAAACAGAAACTTACTAGCTGAAAACACAGTTCTACTATCTTACAGTCATTTAGAGGGTTTGCCATCTTACAGAAAATGAGGACACAGAAAAATAAACTTGAGGCAATAATACTGACAGCTCACAGAGAGCAATAGTACAGAAGTCATTCCACCAAGCTCTTCATGATCAAAAAAACAGAGGCAGAGATTTGTTTAGAGTTACAGAACCTTTTGGGATCTCTTGACGCTTGTAAATGAGAACCACATCAAATGGAGCATGACTGGTAACACCTTTCATTTACACAAATAGCACAACCCTGATCTGCATCCCAGTGAAGCATTTCAACTCAATTTTAAGCGGCACATGTTCAGCTGATTGATCCAAACATCTCACATCCTAAAGACTTTCTCTGCCAACAACTTACCAAGTGCTGATGATTGTGATAAAATTCAGGAGTGCAATACTTCACTGGAGGAATTGAGGGACCATCTCCATTATCCAAGGAATGCTCTATTGGTTCTGTGCAAAGCCAAATATATTAATAAAAATTAAAAATTTCAGACACAAAACCTCTGTATTAAGGTAGTAACTTGCAAATTCTGAACTATATTCATTTATGCATATTTCACACCTCCAAACATTTTGTTTGATCAGGGCCTACTGACACAAAATGAAACACAGAAGAGAAAAAAAAGTACTGTAACAGTATACTTGTTTTATTTATTTTAACTGACAGCTTTTATTTTTGCTCGTATGTGGGTCAGCCTTATCTAACGCCTGGTCTACAGAGTATGAAAACAGAATTCTCATCTAATTTAAGATCTTTGTGCTTTCTGCTGTTTTGCACAGTATGTTCTTACTTTCAGAATTTGGCTGATGAAATGTTGCTAGAAAATTTCAAACAGAATAGTTCTTTCCTGTCATAAAAGGCCTCCCATGCTGAACACATGCATAAGTGATCAAACGAGACAATTTTAACTTTCATAAAGTGCAAAGCCCTTCTCTTTTTTTAATCTGCCTCTGAACACTTTCCTCTGGATAACAGCAGATGAGGGGAATGATAATCAACTATTTGCCATTTGCAGACAAACACTCACTCCTCTGTACCGAAGAAACTGAGCTAATGACATTCACGAGCTCTTCTGAAATCCTCTTTCAGCCTTTTGAGGCATGGCTCTCCTGGTTGAAGGAACATATGCTCTAAAAAAATCAAAACAACCCAACCTAAAACCCTTGCACATAAATAAAAAAGTTTCCAAAAATTAGACACTTGCTCTTCAACACCAGAGAGAGCTCCTAGTAACCAGCATAAGGGAAAACCTGTGGTTAGGGAAAAGGTACTCGAGGCATTACCAGAAGCAACATAAAAACTAGCAAGGAGATTCATTCCAACCAATGTTTATTAGACCAGACCCCTGGCCTAAGCTGGAAATGCACGTTAAGGAGAAGCTGATTTCCTGCACTTGACAGAAGCTAAAGAAAAGCAAGTTGGACCCAGATAACACATAAAAGGCCTTAAACTAATTTTTTAAGAAGGAAGTCTTGGTTAAGAAATACTGCCTGAAGTCAGTATCTTATCAGAGTGCTAGCTCAATGAAATTCTATTACAGATCTTAAAGAAAATCTTTGCAAAATCTAGAATTTTACTGACAGGTACTGTTTTAAGCAACAAAGTGTCCCATAAGAATAAATGAAGCTAACAAGAAACACGTATTGGTCGTCTCTTCCCATATGCTATAAAGCACCCTCTTTGATCATAATATAGTCAGTTTACTGTCAAGTTTGCATTCCTGGCATGAGCAAACTGGTGGCAAGCTTATCTCTACAATCAAATTAAGACAGTATTAATTGGCAGGAGCCAACCAGGTAGCAAATCAAGTGCAACTCACCAAGCCAACGGGGTCTCTTTGAATTACAGGACTCACTGACAGGGTATGGAAGATCTGACTCATGACAGTGTTCAAGCTACAAGACATCAATAAATCCATGAAAAACAGTAGCATAAAATAGCTTTTTTTTCTCTACAGTACAAAGCTGAAGGTATAATGGAAGAAAGGATACATGCATTTGTATACACAAAAAAATGACTAAAATATAATATTATGGTCACTTCCAAAAGAAACATCATGACAAGACAGCAGCAGCACCTTCTCTCAATGCAAGACTCCTCCCCTTTGATCATCTGCACTTCTACCCAAATCCTCAGTTTAGAATCTTTACATTGGGGTCATCTTAGCTTTCTTGGTTTTAACAAGAACTTGATTGTCTGGTGATTCTTCTATTTTTGTTTGCTGTCAAGATTTCATTGTTTGTATAGTAAAGAAAAATTGGAAACAAAAAATTAAAAGGGTAGTCTGATAAATTTTACACTTTAATAAGAGAACACTTGTGCACAAGTATTTGATCTCGCTTCCTTTGTGTAAAATACGTTTACTGACAGTTTCCATCCTTGCCAATGCACTAAGAACATGGAATCTTTCCAAAACTCTTCCTTTAGTACACCACTAAGCACACAAAGTGAAAAGGTGAAAAAAATAACAAAAGAAAGAAATACAAGTATTTGTTTCTTCAAGAGTCTACTCAGACAATCACTGAAAACTAAACCAATGAAGGTTCAGAGAAAAAAATACCTCCCTTTCAATTTCTGGATTATTGATTACACATCCATTAAGAACTTGTTGGATGTAAGAACAGCACAGGAGCCTCAGACAGTTCAACAAAAAGAGGTGCAAGGCCCTGTGCCTGGGGCACCAATATATCCTGGGGGCCATCCAGCCGGGAAGCAGCTTGGCAGAAAAGGACTTGGGTGCTGCCAAGCCCACAAGGAGCCAGCAGCGCACCCTTGGCACAAAGGCAGCTGGAACCCTGGGCTGCATCAGGAGGAGCGATGCCAGCAGAAGAGATGAAGGGAGGGGATCCCTCACCCCCCTCAAGGGGAGCTTATCAATGTGTATGAACACCTGAAAGGAGGGCACAAAGAGGACAGAGCCAGGCTCTTCCCAGTGGTGCCCAGTGCCAGACCCAGAGGCCATGGGCACAAAGTGAAACACAGGAGACTCCCTCTTAAACATCAGGAAAAGCTTTTGTATTGGGAGGTGCCTGAGCACTGGAGGAGGTGCCCAGAGAGGCTGCAGCCTCCATCCTTGCAGATATTCAGAAACTGCCTGGATGTGACTCTGGAAGCCTACTGAAGGTAACACTTGAGTAGGGAAGTTGGAAGAGATGACTTCCAGAGGCCCTTTCCAACCTCCACCATCTTGTGATTTTTTATGAAAATTCTCTTCTTCCCAAGTTTCTTCCTCTCTGCTTTTGCTAAGGCTACTACAAATTTCAACTTACAACAAAACCGCTCTATCCTTTGTAAACAATTGAGTTTTTCCCACTTGATAAAGCTCCTTTTGTGCCCAAACCCAATCTGAAATGCAAGCCATCCATCCTATTTTTTAAAAACTGCTGTACCCTTGCAATCTCATGGCTCAGGTTGGACATTGTCTTCAGGATCATTGCCTCCAGGTGCTGCTGCTGGGTTTCTCTCAGAGCTTCACAGAAGGCTGAGAAGGCATTAGGGCCTCTCTTGGGCAGCAAATTGAGGAATTCCACATTCCGGTCGAAGCTCCCAGACTTGGCCTGAGGGAAACAAAAAAATCAAAATCCATACTCAAGTAACATCTGACATAAATAACTTGCAATGAGTCATCAGAACAACTATTTTTTTTTATTTCAGAAAAACATTTCACCACTATGCTTAGCTGTGCTAGAACCACTATTCTATTCTTCCTAGTTGATTTCATTCACACTTCTCTGTTCCTATTTGCTCAATACATGACACCACACAACAAGCCAACAATTAATATATGACCACACACAGTAATACACCATATTCTCTCTAAAATTTTTCTTCCAGTTACTTCTGGAATAGTATCTGCTCCTCCTCACTGAATACACAAAGTCAACCACATGCTCCCACTACTATCCAATAGTTTATGGTCTCACACAGATAGTCAAATTCTCCAGAAAACATTAAGTAAAACACTTACTATATGCAGTCAGTTCCAGAATGGTATTTTCTATGTACAGATGAATACTTAGACCAATGAAGCAAAATATGCTGGTATATGTGGAAAAGTAGCCATCAAAAAATCAAACAGTGCCAAGAAGCTCTAACTGTTAGGATATTAACAGGTATTTCCCAACAAAATGTATAATTTCTACAATAATACTCTTCCCTGTGAAATCTAAATTACACCAAAAATCACATACCAAAATACTAGGTATCATAAACAAATTTTATTTATTTAGAATTAATCTTATATTGTTTTAATTATCACTTAGATCCAAGATCTCTCCTTTTGGTGGATGATGGGAATAGCTGATGAGTTACAGATAATTAAAGCTTAACAATACAGCAATCACAGGAAAAAAAAAAAAAAAGAAGCCTTGAGGTAAATGTGAAAATCTTCTGCTACAAAAGATATCACATAATCTGGTTTCATTCATAATTATCAAGCTCAGTGTCAAACATAGTTTGGCTTCTGCCCTAACACATTGTTCGGGAGGATAATGCAGAATTTTGTTGATCCAATGTTTATGAACCTATTTAGAATTTCAGACCTATATTCATTCATGACTAACAGCATTTATTTTTATCAACTGTTTCCTGACTTCAGTGTTTTGTCCTTTCCCTTATTTATCAAACTCCTTTCTATAAATTGGTCTTGATTTGCTACAGGAAACAAACTTTCTTCCATAAATGGCCTCTTTCCCTTAGCAGTGAATGTACCTTCTCCTATTCCCACAGGATCCTGAATTTTCAGAGTACTGTTGACTAGAATTGCCAATAACAATGTCTTACTTGTGCCTTCCCAGAAGTATGAAGGTTCCTTTCTCCTGGTAACACTGTTCCATTAGTCATTGAAAATAACCACCTCCATATATTTGTATCTTGCTGTAAGCTCACTGAATTTTATTGTAACTAGAAAAGTAAGTTGAGACTTGATTTCTCAAGTATCTAATGCATTTTTCTTCCTTTCTGCAGCTGTTTTGAGACAAGCTAAAGGTCGTTCATCTTCTTCAGTCTGTGACTCTAAGCTATAAATGATAGTTAAGAACACAAGCTGACCTCAAGAACCAGAATGCTAGTTTTACTGAAAAGTTAGGAAATTTCCAGAATGTTCATATTCTGCACTTTGCATGCACAGCAGACAGCTTTTGGCAGACTTCTTCCTTAATGCTTCCTTAAACACTCAAAGGGCTGTGCTTCTTGATGTGACTTCATCTTCAACATCACATTTAGGTTATGCTAAATAATGTTCAGCAAACATTCAGAAGTTAATAAGACACTTCTTTCATTTTATTTCCCAATACATCCCTAATTTATTTCCATCCCCTCACAGATGGGTTTGATAATCTGCATAACAGAAACTAATTATAAATAAATTCTCAAGTCCTGTCAAAATTCTGTATTAGTCTTATTATACACCTGCAGAATCCATAAAAAAAAGCACATAAAATTGATAAACATCCTAATCAAATGTATGTCACTTGTCAAAACCAATGATCCCTTCATTACTGTCTAGTGATCAACAGAGTATTTAAATCTTTTTATATATACCATCTCAGTCTTTGATTACAGTACAGAGTACTCAACTTGTTTAAAAAGCAAGAAAGTTCTTGCTACTATATCTGCAATTTTAAAAGTCCATCTCAGAGCTCTGGAAGAACATCTGATGTTCCAACAAGCATTTATGCAAGTAGATGTTGGAGCTTGCCTTAAAAACAGATGTTTCCACTGTCCCACTTTACTGCCACAATAATTTTCCCCCTGTGTTTGAAACTCCTCTCTTCTGGGTTTTCACCTAGATAATCATAACATCATTTTCACTACAAAGTAAACACAATTTTTTTTTCTTTACAATTTATTGAAAATGTATATTGTGGAAAAAACTTCACACGGTTTAGTATCTTTCTGAACGATCCAATTTAAATTCAATACTGTCAGATCCTACTATCTCCCCACATTTCTTACATCAAAGGAAGCAGCTCCTATTTGCTGATTCTTCTCCAATGCTGTACACCTATAAACTCTCTACTTACTCTTCATATTCCTTGTGAGCTCCTCATCCAGTTCAACCATCTTTGCCTTCAGTGGCTCCTTCTGGAACACAGCCCCCCTCCCATCTTCTTCTTACTTGTGGTAAAGTTTCAGTACTGGTTTGACACCTCATACTTGGAAAAAATGTCACAGTTCATCTCCCTGAGCTCCTTGATTTACTTCACTTTCCCTACATTACAGAAATTTATTTGAATGCTCTATTTCCAGAATTTTCTGTTTCCAGAAAATTTTCCATTTTCTTCTTTTGTTTAGCTTAAATCAAGCCAACAGGACCAGCGTAACTTTGTCTTTTTAAGAAAAGATTATTTAGAACATAACTATTTATCATAACTATTTTTCATAACTATTTATCCAGATCTTGATTTCCTGACTTATTGAGGGTGCAGGAGGATATATATAGAACCAGCCAGTTATAATATCCAGGAGAATCTATTCTCTTTCATCAGTCAATGGCATCTGGCTCTTCCTGTTTCCATTAAGGTACCTGGCGATCAGCATCACAATACATTTACAATAACAGGCTACTTAACAGCACTTCTAAGACCAGTGCTCACATTTGCCAGAGACAGGAAGAATATTAAAAATTCACAGACCTACTACAGGAAGATCAAAGGTAAGACAACTGTTTTCCACTCCAGTGATTCTTTTTTTTTTTTTTAATGCACTTTACTCTTTCTCCATAGCACTGTTATGTCTAGGAGTATTCAGTAAACATTCCCTTCATTTTTATCCTTCTAGTACAATGCATATTCTGTAGATCCAGCTTTCCTTCTACCTCTGCCATATTTCTCTTTTTGTTGCAATTTCCAGATCAATGCCCTGCAACAGTAGTCCAAGTCACTCTGTTCTCTTGCTCAGGCTGCTACTGCTATTTATACACATTTAAGCACTTAGTTAGCTGTGTTTATTGTATTAGGCATAACTTTCCACTAAGCTACTACTCTTTACCTGACTTATCCATCATAACACCTTCCTCCTTACTGATAATCCATTACTAAGTATTGTTGCATTCCCTTTTACTCAATTACATCTGGAGGGAAAGGCTCCTTTCGGCTTCTTCTCTTCTGTCTCAGTTTAATACTTTTAACCTACAATAGCACCTCACCAAAAAGAGTACTTTCTCTGCCATTACCTTAGTTTGAGAGGATTTTTTTTTCCCTTTTCTTCCCTTCTCCCCCTTAGGTGACAAAGTGCAGGCCATCAGAAGCCCACCCCTACTCACCATTCACACTTGAGCAATGCTGTTGCTTAACCCCTGTGGGCTGCTAAGCATCAGACACTCAGTTACCTCCTCCCCAGGTGGAATGGTGAGGAGAATCCAAAGAATAACAGTGAGAAAAGTTCAGACAAAGATGGTTTAACAGGTTAAGCAGAAGCCACACGCACAAAGCAAAACAAAGAATTCACTCAATAATTCTTGTTGGCAGGCAGGAGCTCAGCCACTCCAAGGCTAGCAGGGCTCCATCACTCACAATGGTGACTTACAAACACAGAATATTCTGAGTGGGAAGGACCATTGAGTCCAACTTCTAAGTGAATGGCCTGTACAGGGATTAAATCCAAGACTGTGGCATCATTAGCACCATTCTCTGTAACTCAGTTTCCCTTTCCTCCTTCTTCTCCTACCTTTACATGCTGACCATGACACCGAAACTGGATATGGAGTGGGATATCCCTTGGGTCAGCTGTCTCGGATGCGGCCCCTCCCAATTTCCTGTGCACCTGCAGTACTGCTGGTGGGGTGGGGTGAGAAGAAAAGGCTTTGGCACTGGGTCAGCACTGCTCAACAATAACTAAAACACCGCGAAATCAACAACGCTGTTTCCAGCCCAATCCAAAACACAGCCTCATAGCAGCTGCAATGAAATTAACTACTCCAGCCCGAACTCGGAGAAGTCCCTGATTCACTCTCTGGCTTGCACTGTTTCATGGTATCTTTGTTCTCTTCCACTGGGGATTGGAGCTATTTCAGGTGAGACTGCCTGGAGCTCCCACAATGCAGCACTGATATCCTTGACAGGCCCCATGAGGCATCTAATATTATTATTGATACTGCGTCAAAGTATGCAAAGTGATTCACATTATCTGTGACAATGACTCAAAATTAGTCAGGAAGTTATCTTTTCACTACTATCAAAACCTTATCAGTCTCAGGTTAACATTTTCTACACTCATACCCAGAAAATAGTTCATAATCCTAATTTTCAGCATCTGTTCTTTGTTATGGGACCATGAACTTTGCTAGGGGACTAAAAACCCCCTCAGCTCCTTACTTGAGCCCTGACATGCACTTGTTGTGCAGTTTCAACCACTTCCTTTCCAGCCTGCTTTCTCTGAGGACCTGCAGCTCACCCTGCAGCTCACCCTGCACAGTGTTCTGTGCATTGCCATCCCTCTGGCAGGAATCCCAAGCTATTTCCGATGACTTCTCCCCACAGCACCCACTGCACAGGGAAAGCAACACAAGCCTACAAACAAACAGCATTTGTTAGTTGACAGTGAGCCTTGAGCCTTGCAATGCAATTCACGAAATTTACAAAAACATACAGGAAGCACCAATTCTTTATGTGGAAGGTGCCACAACAAACCGGTATATAAAGTATTCATTTACTTATTTTCACAGTATTATTTTGAAAATACATATTATTCCTGCTTCTATACGTGGAAGGAAAAAGATAAGCACAAAACTACAATAAAGGACTGGAAGTTACCATCTGCACTAAGTGCAGCCTGTTGCAACTGCACACCAGAACACAGGGAAATGTCAAGAGGAAATGCACTTTGCCTTTCTACAAAAGCACCTCAAAGCTCTCCTGCACGCTGCAGCTCCTCGGGAGTGCAATCCCCCTGCAAGGTGCAGGTAACAGGTGAGTTTTTCCCATTCTGCCGCTGCAAAGAGCGACACCGAGCTCAGCCAGACACAAAGCTCACGGCGCAGGCGACAACCCGCGTACCTGTATCATTTCCACCATCTCCGTGGTGATGATGTCTTTCTCCACCATGTGCTCTACCAGCACATTCAACACCAGCTGCTTGGCCAGCATCACCCGGTTCTTCTTGAGCGCTTCCTGGTGGCACCGCTGCATGCCGCACGCCGCCAGCATCCTGGGAGGAGAGGGGACACCAGGGCCGAGCGCCGCGGCAAGGAGCCACCCGTGTCCCCTCCCGACTTTTGGCTCGGGAGGAACTGGCGGGACCCCGCGGGCCGCGGCCGCCGCCTGACTACGGGCGGGCGGGCGGAAAGGAGCCTTCTCCCGGCGGCCCCCGCGATTCAAACGGCGGGACGCGCTTCCCGCCCTCACGTGACCGCCGCTGGAGCGGGAGCGCCTTCCCGCCTCTTCCTGCGCCGGCGGGCGCGCGGCCCCTCAGGCGTGCGGAGCTGCCGGGCGCAGTAGCCGGGCTGCGCCTTTCTTGGGAAGCGTACCGGCTCTGGGCTTTTTTTATTTTTTTTTAAACCGGTTTTAGTTTCTCTGCTTCCGCTGAGATGGGTTTCTGCGGCAATCAGCTGCAGTCAAAAATGATAACGTGCTGTAGTTAACAGGGAGGGAGGAAGGGTGCAGAGAAATACGGAGGGAAATACAAAGGGGAAATCAAGCGAGCACCCTAGCGAAAGCAAATTCACAGCTCTCATTGCAGAATCAATTGGAAAAATCAGTTGGAAAAGACCTCTGAGATCACCATGGCAACTCGACCATAGCTCTGAGTGCCACGTCCAGCCCTCCCTTAAACACCTCCAGGGGCCGGGACTCCACCACCTCCCAGGGCAGCCCATTCCAATGCTCGACAACCCTCCCGAGAAGAAACTCCTCCTGGTGTCCAGCCTGAACCTCCCCTGGCACAGCTTGAGGCCAGTTCCTCTGGGTCTGTCACTGGTAGCCTGGGAGAAGAGCCCAAACCCCACCTGGCTGCAGCCTCCTTTCAGGGGTTTTAGAGAGCGATAGGGTCTCCCCTGAGCCTTCTCCAGGCTAAACAACCCCAGCTCCCGCAGCTGCTCCCCATACAACTTACAAAAACAGTCACGTAAAGCTTCAGATGGCTTCTGCACGTTATTCTTTAGCACATAGATTTCCCGTGTCCTGGTGCACAGGAATTCCATCTGCTAAAGCTTAGCACAAGTCCAAAGGCTTGACAACCTTTACAAATGTTGAAGACAGAATTGTACTGATCGTAACTGGTGACATTTTTGGTCTTTGTTTTGGCTAGTTTTTAGTCAGTGCTGGCCACCTGAATTTCTTCCTGACTCCTGGCAATTTGATGCACTCAGGCAAGTCCTGAGTTGCCCAGTTTAAGACTCAAAGTTTCTATGCCTGTATCACATGCATGTGACACCTTTTGGTAAGGTATTTTTCTTTTCTGCTGGCAGATACAGAAGGGAAATGCAAGGAGTCATTGACATTAAAGAAATCACAGTGCCTTGATCTGCAGTTTGTCTCTCCTAATACTTCCATGACAGAGGTATCATAATTGCTTCGTCAATAATGATAATAAAGTGATTCAGCTGTTGATTCATAAATGGAACTCCTCTCTCTTTTCTAAGCCAAGATTATCAAATAAGCAGAATGCAAGCAAAAGCATGGCTTTGTGGAGTGTTTCTTTTGAGAGGAAAAATTAATGATGCCACCAGGAATTTTTAATGCAGTCCTATTTATTTATAAACAACATAAAAGGTTTATTTTTTCTCCTTTGAAATATAAAGAATCAAATAATAAGAAATAATTTATTTGCTTCTGGCCTTGGGTTGATGGTTCCTCATATGAATTAAATATGCAGTCATGAGCAAGGCTGGGATGATTGCTGCTCTCCTCCACAGGAGATTTGGACCACCATTTTAATTTTTTAATGTGGACATTCAACAGATGCAAATGCATCCTTTTGCATACTGCAGACCACTTTGACACTGCAGAGCTGATCAGTTTAGCTCACTCATTTAAAAAGGCACAGCAGCACTGATCAGTGAGAGCTAGAACCTGCCTACAACCTAGAACCATCATGATGAAGGCCAAATGTGTCATAGGACTGTTGTCCTCTGGTGCTCCGCTGCCCTGGTAGATAGACTGGACCTTTCCAGAGCCCACAGAGAACTGGAGGAGCTTTGGCCTTTCTGTGCATGATGACAGTAAAGTGTCTCAGGCCATCTGTTAGAGTACATCTGTAATACAGCAGACATAAACCCTGCTCTAGAGCCATGAGGTCCAAGCAGAGGATGCTCACATGTGTATATATCCCATTGCTGGCCTCTCTTGCAGGGGGAAAAGTTATCTTCCACTTGTCCACCACTGGCTGTGTGGGATGAGAACTTTGTGAACAACAGAAGTCACTTGATGCATACTATCAGCTTTTCAACCCTAAGTGAGAGGTATCAGGTGGTACCAATTTCCAGATGCAGTCAGACCTCTCCCCTTAGTCACACTCCCATGTAGCACAGGTGAGGATGGGGAGCAGGTGTGGCAGAGGGACAGTAACAAAAAGCTGAGGCCATAAATTTGTGTTGCTGCAAAACAGCAAGGTGAGGAGTGCAGGCTTGTTCTCTCTGTGGGGATTTCAGGGTGGCTGAAGTCACACAACGCTCAGCAATATTGCTGTTTGCAATGCACAGGCAGAATGTGCTTAAAGTTGTTTCTATTCCTCCCCTTTTCCAGGCAGATTCTTCTGGCTGCATTCCTGCAGTCCTTCAGGAGTTTTTTTGGCAATCTCATTTCTTCTCAGGATTTACTTCTCCTCTCCATAAAGGTGTATCTCCAGTTTGAGAATGTTGCCATACATAACACAACTTTCCTCACAGTGGTTTTATGTATCTGCCAAGTCAAAGCAGTGTGGTATTGCATTGATTTCTTTTTTGTGCAAAAAGATTCTGGTAACATCAGAAGCTGTGTCTGTAGTTCAGTTCTGGTTCAAAGAATGGTGAGACAAACGTTTAGGCAAAACATTATCAGCCGTTTTACCATCCCTCTAGGAACATCCTGTATTGGAGTGAGGGTTTGGCTCTGTATTCATGGAAGGTGAAGTCAGTCCTAATACAGAGGGCTGGTGAGCATCTGCAAAGACCTCATCACTGATGGCAGTCTCGTAAGGAGGTGGTGGGGTGAGTGGCTCCAGTGGTTCAAACCTTTCCTCAAGGTCTTTGTCCTCATGGATGTCCGAAACAAACCGCTGCAGTCTCGGGGGCAGCACAAGCTGCAGCTGCGTCCTGGAGCCCGTGTCTGTGTCAGAGGGGTGCACTGTGTCTGGTGGCACTGGCCCCTGCAGAGCCTCCACCATCATCCCCTGTTGGGCAGAAGACTCAATGACGACGTTGTACGGGGGAGGCTCGCTCAGCGGCGAGGGCACGGAGCCTGGGTTGGATGTGATTGTCCATATTGCTGGTGCTGGAGCTGACATGGTCATCACCTCCTCGTAGGTGGGCGCTTCATAGGCGGCATTCACCCTGTGCCAGAGAACAATGCCAGACACACTCGTTGTTTTAGTGCATAATTTATGTTTGTAGGACAGATCATGGACTATAGGGACCATGCTACAATCAACAAATGGGACTGAGACAGGGTATCTCATGCGGTATTGCTGTGTAGGATATTCTGCCCCTGGATCTGCTCACCTCTCCAGCCAACTGAATGTCTTTCTTTCTGGGATAGAAAATAGCTTGTCTGACCATTCTCCCAAACTCCCCAGAGTTAGTGAAGCTACCCACACTGTTCAGTTCAGTGTCCTAGGCGTAACCCGTTGTCCTCCTACAATTGAAATTTATCACTAAGGATTGCTAACTGCTAGTTATCTCATGGAATAAAAGAACCTAAAACAGGACCTATTTTTTTATTATATTAGCTATTTTATTTATTATATTAGCTCATCCATTTTTAAGAAGTGGAGAAAATTAAGTAGTTTCATTTAGTTTAAACAAGGACTACTTATTCCATGTTTAAAATAGCTATCTCCAAAGAAAAAAATGTTACATTGGAGAAATTTTCATTTCCAGGTTGTATTTTTAAATAAAAGGATACTACTTTTCTTAAGTATGCCCACAAACTAGCAGGGCCCAATACAGACTTCTTTTTTTATATAGTCTTTCTAAAAGTAAACATTGTCTTTGGGAACATCAAGTCATTTATGCACGTGGATAATGATTATCTGGATTATACAAGGAAGCAAGGCTACAAGTAGAGTTAACCTCTTCAATGACAGCAGGAAAACTGGGGTTAAATTAGCTGACGCTGAAAACCTGCAAATGAACGTGAAGCCAAGAAAACGTGGGAGTATTCAGAGTCTCTAAAAACTAGGGGTTTATTAGCGTCAAGCAGGAATTTTAAGAGTGGAAACACACCCAGTTACAGGTTTCTCTTAAAGTTTGCCAAGAAACAGTTGCTCTAGAGATAAGGTTTATAGAGCTAAACCCAAATAAGATTTAGTATTGCTTCAACATTTTTTCTTTTTCCTTGTCTGACTCATTGTTTGGCAAGCCTCGATTACTCAAAGGAAAAATAAAATGGGGTCTGGATCAGTTTAACATTGGCAAGTTTTAGTGGATCAGTTCCCAGGGGGAAGAAAATACATATTATAAAAGTTACAGGACATGCATGGCATTGACATTTGCAACCTCCACATCAGTAATGAGGGAAAACAATCTGAAAAGAACTTTTGTCTTTGGGAATGGAGCCTGCATTTTGTGCCTCAGGGGAAGGGCAGCAAAAGAGTGTTTAAAATGGCCATGAGTGAAGTGAGAGAGTTAAAGAGGAGCAACTAGGTTGCTGCTTACCCTGCTTGGCTTTGCCTGTTTGGAGGTATTTCATTTGCGTCACGCCGGTGTTGATTCCTCAGGTAACACTCGACAAACACACTCAGCAAATAGCCGATCAGGCACACTCCCCCTACCCCGAGGAAGAAATAGCCCACTGGGTTGATGTTAGAGGAGATGGCCAGCATGGTGACCCCGATGAGAAGAGCAGCGGTGAACAGAAGCAGCAAGGTTTGGCGGATGTTCTTCCAGCGTGTCTCTAACAACATGGCAGAAGGGATGGTGGTGGCAGGCACTTGAGAACAGATGGGCATTTAAAGGGACAGACATCTGTGGAAGATGGAGCAGTTTTTTCAACATGAAACATGAGCATATAAACACATTTCTAAGTATTGTGACCAAAGTAAAAACATAGACACTCAAGTATGTGCATGTACATCATAAGCCTGGGAAATCTGTGCACACCAATGTAAACATATTAGAATTTCCTCTGTGTGTCCATATTGAATAGTTGGAATGCTTGGACACAGCTGCAAAACATAAAATGTATAAATGGACCATCAGTACTTATTACCAGACATATCTAAAAAGGCCTGGCTTAACAGGAATGCAGATTGAGGTTACTGCAAAAGCAAGACATGGAATAACTATAAGGGTTAATTCTGGGACGTTTGTACCTTGCATAATCAACATTCAAATACTCGTTCAAACCCCGGAAGAAAAGCAGCATTATTTAATATGCCTGCCTGCCCTGATAAATTGAGCATCTTACTAGTGCAGCACTAGAGCAGTAATGTAACTTTAGGTTCTGGATGTAGCCAGGGTGTATGTGCTTTTGTAAAATGTAGGTGTCCATTTCAGTATTTGCCTGTATTCTCAGTTCCTTCTCGGTTGATGTGCTTTTTTTTTTTTCTCTGTTCTCAGTCTTTCCTGTGCCCCATTCCAAACCCCATTTCTGTGAGAGAAAGAGACAGCAGTTGTCACTGTGTGCAGTCAATACGGAATGAATACCAGGGATCTGTGGTATTCAAGAATACCATAATTAAGGAGCTGTCTTGCACATGTTATACTAACTTACATCTATCCCACTGTTTTGGTGAAGACCTGTTTGAAGCAAAGAAGCATGACACAACGGGCATATTTTTTATGAATATGCTTCTCCAAAGAAATAAACAGTTTTATATAGCTCCATGTCACATTGTGTGCTTTCCCCTAATTACAGCAAAAATCGTTAAATGCATATAAGCAAAATAAACACATTTGTTTTAGCATCTACTTACCAGAAGGAGGTTTTGGTAGGTACGAGCAGTCATGGTTTAACTTCTCTCTTCATCACAAGGAAAAATGTGCTCTGCTTCCCGTTCTGACCCGAGGATAGAACACCAATTAAAACTCTCCCTTCCTCCTTTTGAGTTTTTTGGTAGGGAAACTATGAAGATTTCTTTTGAAAATAAAAGAAACTAGTGAATATGGGAATACAGCAACTGATAGGAAGATCCCATTGTACAAGTTTTGGGTGGGAAAGAAGAATCTCTGTTTTCCAAGTTCTGAATCCAAAGCAGTTTCTAGACGATCACACACCTTCTACTCTATTGCAGCTCTTCTCGGTCTGTCCCACAAAAGCAGGAAACTCATTAGGAAAGAGGGCGGAGTGAGCAGCGGGGGAGTGCTTACCTGTGTCGTATCTCTTTGGTCTGCTTCACCTCAATGAGAGAAACTGCCCTGAAAATTCTGGGTTTTTCCCCACGTAGCAAAGGAATCTTGATCTCTGCCTCACAAAGCAGGAACAACTGCCTGCCCAGCCCACATCACGTGGCCCACATATAAATCTATTTATGACTTCTGTAAAATGTAAATTCATACATTTGTCCTGGTCGACTTCTGTTTGACAAATATTGTTTTATGTCCTCTTTGATTTCACAAACAGAAGGGGGGGAAAGGGGGGGCAAAAGGTTACTGTTTCACAGAGGGCTGAGTTAAAAACATTTTTACTCCCTGATGTATCTGGGAATGGGAGGTAATGATAAGCAACAGAACTGAATTCGGTACTGAATTACTTCTGTTATCTGAATCTTTAGTGTGCGTCTGAAAACTGGAATAGAATAGAATAGAATAGAATAGAATAGAATAATTTCACTTGAAAGGGATCTACACCTTCCCCAACTCCCCACCCGCTTCTGGCTGACCAGAAGCTAAAGCATTCTTAAGGGCATTGTCCAAATGCCTCTTAAACACTGACAGGCAATCAAGGGGTGGGATTATTCTGAGCAGCCCTTATTAGGACACACATGAAACATTGTGTACAGTTTTGGTCCCTCCAGTTTCGATGTGGTCTGAAAAATTGGATATGGTCTGGTGAATGCCTTAAGGGTTGAACATTGAGAGCTTAGCAGGCTGAATTTGTACAGATGAGAAGTGAGAGGGCTTGGGCAGGTGGAGAGTGTCTGCTCACAGTTTTCCAATAGTAGTAGCTAGTTACAGAGAAGGAGTCTTAATGAGGGTATGTGGTGACAGGATAAGAGGCAACAGGAAAAAGGGTAAGTGCCTATAGATATTAGAAAAACAATCTTTAATGTGAAAACAGCAAAATGCTATTACTTCCCCAGAAAAATGGAGGAATCCTCTTGGCTGGATATATTCAAGACACAGCTGAGTTCAGGGCCCGGCTTTCAGTAAGAGGTTGGACAAGATCATCTGTCCTTCTAGCCTAGACTTGTCAATGTTTCTGTGTTTTGAATATTTTTTCCTTATAATTGCCCTTCTGGCTGCTGACAGATAAAGGACTTTAAGCTTTGATTGTTATCCATTCTTTGCTTTCAAGATAATTCTTTTGAATATGGCAGACTAAACACCCACATAAAGGGGAGAAGGTCAGGATTCTGGTGTGCAGCATCTAATGTTGCAAGGCTATTATTTAGATGGAAAATATTATTTGCATTTTGGGGTTGCCTGGTGTTGAGAACCCCTTAACTTCTAAGGAAGATTTGAGAAAACTGTTTTGACAGCCTCTTTACACAGGCATCATGAGTGACCCATGGTGGAATCTGCACATGTCAGTACAAAGAGCAACTGCTTTCTAACCAGTGTAGCTGGTGGTTGTTAGAACTGTTCCTCAGAGATAAGATTTACATCCTACTGATTTGAGGAGGTAATTAAAATTATCCTCCTGCCTGTTCTCCATTTCCTCCTGTCTTCCTTGCAGTGACTCAGTGCTCAGGTGATCTCTTGCTGAACCAGCCCCGCTGTCTCAGTGGGAAAGTATTTACATTTTTCCAAAGTGAATTTAGTGGGCTTAATCTAGTCCCTAGAGTATCATCTAACCATTAGTTCTCCATTAAAGGGAAGCAATAGGAACGCAGAGCCAGAGTGGTGGAGGAGAAGGGAGGAAGAGTGGGAATAATTTCCAGGGCTGTCATTTGATTGACTTGGCCCAAACCATTGTAGCAGAAGGAAATTCTTCCTTCTTTGATGGAGTAAGCCTCACAGAAAGGTGCAGAAAGAATCTAAGACCCATTTTTTTACCCAGCAAAGCCTGTTAGATATATCATGGCTTACTAGCTCAGCCTGATGACTTTAGACAACTCCCAGCTCCGGTATGTACACTGACTTCTGTCCAAAGGCCTCAACAATTTGACCACTGTTGAATCCCCTTTGTAAGTTCTTACAGAAGGTACTTCAGCTGTGTGGACGGAGCTGTGGCTTTTTGCATATTTGCACATTCTCCTGTGCAGAATCTCCCCAACTGCTTTGGGGCTAGATCTTTTTGCTAAGTTAGTAGAAAGTTAAAAAGGTGAAAAAATTCTTCATTGTTTGCTGGACAACTACTTCTGGGACCGGAAATCCTGTATTTGATTTGTGGATAGATAGAAAGATGTTGGTTTTGCTGAAAATCTGTATAGCAGTTTTGATTGGTGCACCATTTTTAAAAATAGTCTTGGGCATAGTTATGAAATATCGGGATGAAAAAGGCTAGAAATGGTAGGTCTGTGTTGAATTGGTTGTTGCTTGTATTGATTGCATCTGTTTATTTCTGTTGGATTTCAGGGTTCAATAACTCCTGTAGATTTTACCCATGCAGTTCATGGATGACTGCTGAATCTTTAGGAATTATTTTTATTTACAAACCCACATAAAACAACAATACCTTATGATACAGCTGTATGTTCATTAGTTGAACGTGTTTTTGAATGTGACACATACTGCTTTGTGAGTCTAAGGATACAAAGCAGGATGAATTTCTATGAACTAACCTTTTAAATATGTTTTCTGGCAGAAAAGTGCTTCTTCATGAGGCCTTTTAGCATTTCTGAAGGAGTTCTAAAATTTTTGTCTCTCTGCTGTTTTGGTTCTCTCCACGGTCTGGTTCAGACTGACACTGGGATCCATAACTAAGAAAAATTGATCACAAGCTGCATCAAGAAATTTTGGTGATTAAAAGGCACAGAAAATGCAGTGAGGCTTGGGTAAGGCCTGAGAGATATCACTCTGTGGGGTTTGTTAAACAAGGTGTTGAAGCCTGGGAGAGTAAACAAGCACATTTATCCTGCCGTGCTAAACTGTCTCCCTTTCATGTGCAGTACAGATTTTCTTTCTTACAGAAAGCTTTCTGTTCTCTGTTGTTCAGTCATACTGTGGGAACCTTCATTTAACAGTATATTTCTTTACTTAGGACTGTGAATTTCCTTTTTTTTTTTTTTAATTCTTTGTTTCTTCCTGTATCTCGTTGTCAGCCTCTAGGAAGCATTTCACCTTTCCCCTGTTTCATCTCACTATCTACTCAACCTTCTGCCCCAACTGCTACTAATTAACTTAGTACCTACAGTGAGCTCAGTTATCAGCTTGGTATGCAGAGAAGCTTGCTTTATTCCCAAGAGCTTGTGACGTGCACACCATGGCACAATTAATCTGACTGTAATCGCCAAGCCTATTCTTCCTCATAACCTCGTCCTGAAGCAATTTCTGAGAACCTGAGCAAGTACTGGGGACAAAGTGTTACTGAATCACCTTTTCCAGTCTTGTCTGCCTCTCCTTTTGTCCCCTAGGTTTTGCACAGTCACTTTTGTGACTAAGCAAATTGCATCACTGCGTTTTGCGTTTTGTCTAGAGATCATGGGGCAATGATGAGCTCTGGTTGATGTTTCTGGTCAGTATAATGTTCTAGGCAGGAGAAGGCGAAACCCCAAGGAAAGCGAAATGCCTATGCTTGGATATTCAAAATATGTGTGTAACTTGGGGAAAATTATTTGTGTTTGACCTGCCAGAGCTTAATGGTCATACGTTTCTTGGGAACTGGCAATCTCTGTTTCCTTCCAGCTTATTCCAGTTCTTACAGGACAATGGTTGGAAGTTATATGTGTAGTCACTGTGGGGTGGGGTTTTTTTTGGCATGTTTGTCTTCTACCTGCAGTGGCTTTTCTCCACAGATCAGGGCCGAGATGTGGTGACAGAAGGACTGATACCTCACAAAGAGCTTCTACTGATACTCTTAATTCCTCAGCTGTCTGACGGATGCCTGAAAAGCATAAACGTACAGAGATTGAGTCAGAGACACTTGTTATGTTGTGGAGAACTAAAGGATTTCTCTTTTCTGAAAGTGAGGAGTCACATTCAAGACGTGAAGTGTTTTTCAGGGCTGTCTGCACACATAAAGTTCCTAAGTATTTAAATTTAACAAAGCAGCACCTCCTTTTCCTGCCAGGAGAGGAACAGAAAAATAACAAGCATTTACCAAGGTGATATGAGGGTCTTTATATCCTCTTACAGACTTTTAAATTCACATACATCAGGTATGTGTTTTGCTTTTTGTCTGGGAAAAAAAAAAAGCGAAGGCTAGAAGCTTCCTCATTTTTTTTATTCTGAGTTCTCCTTAGGGCAAGCACTTAAAATTTGTGAGATGTCATTAGCACTGGCAAAACTTTCTGCAGTTGATTTAGTTTAATGATAGAGCCCAGCTGGGTCTAAATTATTTACTTTTTGCCAGAAGACTTTCTTCACTTGTGTAGAATCTCTGCACACTGCAGTACTTCTGCTGAGATGTTATTCTATGTGGGATGTAAATTAGCAGTATGCACTTCTCTGTGGGAATCCAAACTGGTGACCGAAATGCTACTAAATGGGACACTACAGTGACCTCTCCTCTTTTGCTAATTTAGAGCCCCTAATGTGGATTAGACAGAGGAGGAGATGGCTGTGACTAAATGTGAAGAAGGAGGGCAGTTAAGATCCTACTGCAAGAATATGGTGAAAGAATCACGTGGAATACTGTGGAAATTTCCATAGTGTGGAAAGAGCAAATGAGCAGAAAGAAATAGTTGTAAGATGAAACTAAGGACTCAGTTGAGGATAGTTAAAAGAACCCAAGAAGATAATTTGCTGTCATTCTAGACTGTACTAGGTGTCTCTGAAAAGAAGAGAAAAGCAGACCTATGTATGCTGAGCAGCTTTACTATGGAACATTCCTTTTCTCCAGACATAATTTCACCATTCTAAAATAGGAAACTTTTCAGCCAAAGGACATGAGATGCAGTGAGAAAAGTTAATGTGTAATTGCCACAGAATTTCTGTTCCTTATCTTCCTCCCTGGTCCTAGCGATATATTCTTGCTGCTTATGTTGCCAAACCTGTTATACACTGGAGAGCTCCCTGAAATGTTCTGAATGGTTAACAGGGCATAAACAAGTAAAAAAGAAAAAAGTGCTATTTTCTCTTGTGTTAATACACTAACAGTCACAGAACCATGCAGGAAGTGCCCGTATGGCCACAGGAGAGGAGAAGGGACCTCATAGCCTCTTTCTGCGTTGAAGAAAGGAGGATGCCCTTTTCCTTTCAACAGCTCTAGATGGTTTTGCTAAGGAACCACACCTGAAATAGTTGGGTTAATAGAAATTTTACTACCCAACAGTAAAATACAGCCTACTTGGGTTGGAATTCAGCATTTGTGCAATTCACTGTGGACTAAAATGTAATAGATGTGAAAAGATGAGAAAGAGGTTGAAATGACTGTTGCAGAATATAGATTCCTGGGCAGGAATTTGGCATTGTTTCCTGTTGCTGGTGAGACCTACAGTGTCTCTCCATAAGGTGCTCCTACTTCCTACTGTATAACATTGCACTTTCTTCAAATTCTTTAGTAAATAGAGGGGTGGAGGAATGGGGAAAATGTTGCCAGACAGAGAAATCACTTAACAATTTTATTGATGAGAAGAAGAGGACACTGCTGTTATTGGTACTGGTCTTTCTCTGAGTGCTGTGCTTTGTAGCAAGCAAAGCACAGAATCCCACATGCTCCTTGATCCCTGTTCTCAGCCTAAGGTGCTCATAGTCTAAAGCAAGTGTGGCAAAGCCACAAAATAATTTAGCTATGGAAGACCAGAGATAGATAACTTAGTATGAAAAGAAACTCTAAGAAAGAAAGAAAAAAAAAAAAGAGTAAAATCTATTTTAGTAAAGATACCTTTTGCCTGAAAACTAGATCTATAACTGGGATCCTCTTTTTTCCTTTGTTAGATATTCTCCACTCAAAGGCAACACTGTTTCAGCCTAGTTCTACCACTAGTTTTTGCTCCAGCCACGTGCCATAAAGGCAGCACACCTCAGAGGGAGGAAACTCAATCTGGTTCCCTTTTCTGCCTCAGGAAAAATGGGTGTCATATTTCAGTTACATCCCTGCAAATAAGCATTCACAGGGGTCAGTGAAAGAGCAAATATGTTATTTTATGAAAGCAAATAGTCACATGAGCCGAAAAGAACGTAGTTTTTATCTTGGCATGGCTCCTCAGTCTGAGATGTCAGTTTATTTAGTGATACAGACAGATTTTGTCCAGTTCTGGCATGGATTTGCGTTCCTAGTGGTCCCTGCCAAATTAGCAAGAGCACATCATAATGCATTTCTGGTATGTGCCATTGTCATGCCTCGTAGTGTTGCAGTTTGTATGGCATCTGCATTGTCATTCTGGTACATTCTAGAATGTCATTGTGATGATATTTCGGATGTTTGTTCCTGTGGGGGCAAATGACTGCTTCCAAGGTCAGCCACCAGCTGCAGGGACAATCTCCTGAAAGCACCACACCACATCACTGCCAGCCCAGCCTGCTCCTTGTAAACGAGCACTGTGAAAGCAATACACAACCTTCTGCTTTCTCCTGAGGCGGCAGCAGTAGTGACACTGCAACTCCTGTTGTTTGTGAAGGGGAACTCTGCGTTATCAGGGCTTCTGCTGCTGAGAGATAGCTTTCTTGTTCACTGTAGGCAACAAAAAACCAGGACACTCAATATGTGGGATTAACTGCATATCTGGTTGAAATGACGGCTTTGAGAATTTATTAGTGATGATGACTGTGCAAGTTTGCTTGTTCCACATTGTACCTGTTTCAAGAGCAAGTGTTGACTGGTTGCAAAGGGTCTTTCTGTGAAAATTAGAAGATTGCCATTGAAGGCAGAATTTCAGGGTAGAACGGTCGTAGTTTACGAACATTTGTGTTGAAGTGAAGTCATATTTGATGCCGAAGATGATCCTTGTGATAGTGCCTCTGTTTCTTGAGAAGAGTTTTTAAGTTAACTCGCTATTGGTGACCTCTGATTCATTTAATTGTTCTGTGAAATCCCTTGCAGATGATGAAAGATGTCAGAGTGATTCATGAGAAGGTGTTAATTATTTGAAAAGCTCTCATTGACGCTTGGGGCATGAGAGATCTTAATCTTGGCTGAAGAGATTTCTTTGACTATATTGGAAGTAATGATGAGGTATATATTCTTGTCCACTGCCTCCTCTCTTCCTCCCTGCTTCCTCCAAATATTGTCTTGCTTGATCAAAAAAAGAGAGAATAGTCTTTTATCAGAATTGCCATTATATGACCTTTACTTCGCACACCTGAGTGTGTGGCAGTACACAACACCCAGAGCTCTCCCAAGTTTCCAGTCTACACGTGCCTGAGATCCATTGATATTGACGAAGTCCCTGGGTTCCATTAATATTGATGAAGTTTCCAAGTCTCTGATATATGGTGGTGTTCCTTTTAGCCAGATTCTCCTGCTGATGAAGCTATTCAGCAACAACTCTGGCCATCACTAAGACTTCCTAAATTTGTACTTTAAGCATTCTTATGGCATGAACATTTGGCCATCTGAAGAAAAGATAAAGGGCCTCCATGATGAAAGCTGACTCCTCTGCTTCCTTGGGAATATTATGCTCACCTGCTGTTTTTAAATGATATTTGCAAAGTAAGGGGTCAGGGCAGAATGAGAACTGTATGGAGGTGAACTGATTTTCAATTTCTTATGACCACTGTAAAGGTCAGATGATTTTTATTTATGCAAAATCCCTGACAATTGTTTGCTTGTCTTGAGGACTACAGCTTTCTGCATGTCCTGCTTCTGCTTGCTGCTTTCCTCTTGCAATCCTAGCCTGAAGTGTAGTTCCGTGGCAGCCCAGCTATGCTGAACTTTGTTGAGCCTGTCTCGCAGTTTCTAAAATTCTGAACCTTAATGAATGTGGCAATACAGTATCTACCATGTTAACATTATGGGGTTGGAGAAGGCAGAGATATGTTAATTTCCATGCAAAGCCTTGTTTCAGAGATTATTTTTATGCTCCTGTTTTATATTTTGTTAATTTGGAGGCAGAATATTTTTTCTTACAAGTTGTGTTGAAACTGATAGGTCAAACAAGCAATGAGGAATTTGGCTGTAAAAATGTTTCCCAACAAAAACAGACAAAATCAAGGCTTCTTGTGAATTGTGGCTCTCTAAATAGAGAAGTTTTGGCTAGAAATTGCCATAGTAAGAGGTTTTTGTGGTAGGTCAGTAAGAGACAATGGAAGTGGTACAGCTTGAAGAACATACACAAAATGGTGGAAAAATTGAAGCTGACATCCTCCAGATTAATACTGGATGTATGCTCTCGAATGAGTCAAAGGGAAAAGAAATTACTGGTTTGGGGTCATAGATGAGATACTGATATTATAAATAACCAGGCTGTGGTTAGGTGATTCCCCATATTTGACATGCCTGTGCAAAACTCTTCAGTATGAGAGAGTTGTTGTTGCTGATCCTAAACTCTCTGGTTTAACTGTTTACCCTTCTGAGTTATCTCCAGCATTCACACCAAGCCAGCTGGGCTGGTTGGTTGAGCACTAACAAAGTGTAAATATTTACTGCCTAACAAATCTAACTTCTCTCATTTTGGTAGAGTCCCATGATTGATTACAGCTCTGCCTTTCATTCTGCAAATATATTTACATCAGTTATATAAATACATTTATCAATTCTTAATATTCTTTGAGAAGGAAGTAAACATCTTGCCCTCCTTTCATTACATTTTAATTTGTGCAGCTCTACTTGCTCTTAAAAGATAGCTGGATTTTCCCTGTTCCCAGTTTTATGTCACCAAAGTACTGCTGGCATTCTTTATTTCAGGTCTACAATATATTTAAGACCACTTGTTCCCTGAGAATGCCTGGATACTTTTTATCCCATGCTGTGCTGGTTTGGCTGTGGTAGAGTTAATTTTCTTCAAAGTAACCGTGACACATGATAGAGCCCTGCTGTCCTGGGAATGGTTGAACACCTGCTTGCCCATGGAAAATGGTGAATGATTCCTTGTTTTCCTTTGCTTGCATGTGGAGACTCTACCTATTAACTATCTTTATCAGAACCCATGTGTTTTCTCACTCTTACCCTTTTGATTCTCTCCCCCATCCTACCACAGGGAAGTAAGTGAGCCAATTTCAATGCAATTGAATAGAATTTTTTCTTCTACTCTGGCAGTTCAACTCCCTGCAGTCTGGGAATTATACTTGATTGTTACTAACCAAGGTGCTCAATGCAGGCTGATTTTCCAGTGGTGCTTGTCCTCTTAGTGCTATCCAGGCCACTGAGGTGCTTAACAAACTGGCCATAATTTTTTGTGTGTGTGTGTGATTTAATTTTGATGTGGAAACACTATTTTGTGAGACATGTTGTTTGATAGTACTCCAAAATGTTTAGTGGGTACTTCTCTGTAACAAGTAAACTTGAAGCCATAGATTCCATTTTTACTGCATGTCTGATACACAGAATATATGTATTTGATAAATGTGTGTGTACCTATAATGCACAGCCCACAGATGCCATGTAGAAACTGCATGTAGTGTGTAATGTGCAAACACATCAGGACACATATTTAGTCATTCACAGAAGAAAAAATGTTCTCCACACTCTTCATTAACATTAATTTCTAGATATTTAGGGTTAGTGTATGGTTCCTAAGTGATAGACACATTCTTACGAAATGCCATGAAGTGATTCTTTTTAAGTTTTTATATATGCCAAGTATTTATATATATGCCAAAGCAAGTGTCAGCTGTTCTCTGCTGTTGTACATGCTTACACTATGGAACCCTCCTTATTCTCTATGTGTTCTTATTAACAAATAAATGATCCACTATTTTGTCTCCTAATACTCTGCATAAACCACCCTTACCGCTTTTCAGATGGCCTGTTGATGTGGAATAATTACTAGGTGTTTTCCAATGAAATTCTGTTGGTTAATTAATTGTGAACAGTCTGCATGTTGTTTGTTTAACTGTCCTGATTCCTGTAAGTAAGAATGTCCTTGTCTTGCCCTGACTGGAGAAAGGCACTGCTGTATCATAGGTGGGAAGGAAGAGGGAAACAAGGGCACTGTTCCTGTAACTGGCACTGACTTCTGATTCAGGTCATCTCAGATCAAATTCCAGTTACTACAAAGCCTTCAGCTGTGACTTTAACCAAATCCTTTCGTTCACTGCAGGTCTCTCAGAGATTGGACTCTTTTGGAATGGGGACTGACTCTTATTTTATGCTTTGGAAACAGGGCTGAGATTTTCCTGAGCTACCTTGCATCCTCCTTCAATGAAAAGAAAAAAAAAAAAAACCAGCAAGATTTCACTGAAGTACAAATGTTTCACTGAAACAGATAATTTCACGGTACTTCAGGTATTGATCATGTCTAACAAAGTGTCAGCACGACCCCCCGCCTGTATTAATGCCCCGAGGGTGTAAGCGCTGTTGAGCGTCCCTCACACGCTCCGGGCACAGCAGCTGTAGGTAGGTAGGCGGGCGGGCGGGCGAGCGCCCCGCTCCCGCTTCCTTCTGCCGCTCCCGCTCCCTTCTCCCGCTCCGCAGTGGATCGTGCCGCCCACACTAATCAGCAGCGGCTCCCGTCATTAAAGGGGCCGCCGCACCCTTCTCATTTCCCAGAGGAGGGGGCCCGGGTGTTCCGTCCCCGGGGATTCCGCAGCTCGGCACGGTCTGACCGGGGCCGCTCCGCCACCCTTTGTGCTGCAGGCTGCTTTAACCCCTTCTGCGCCCTTCAGAGTTGCAGCAGAGGCTTGTGGGGAATAATCCCAGCTGGTCCAGATTATCTGGACAGAAGGAAATTGCAAGCACCTTTATCGCTAATTTTGCAAAAGAAATTTACTTGTCCGATTGCCTTCTCATCCACACATTGTCCTTATCTGCACAGCATCTAGTTCTGACCTCCCTTCCTTCTCATCCCATGTATCTTTCTAGCAGCCACAAAAAAAATCCTTGGCTGTGATTCCTGCCCTTTTGTTTGGATTAAGCAGCTATTATTCCCTTTGTTTGAATACCATTTCATTACTGCAAATTGTTAAACTTGTTGATCCAACCTAGGCAAGGCCCATATCTTTACCCTTTTGCTTTTCAGCCTTTCCTCAGTCTAATGACTTGCCTCTCTGCTGTTCATCCATCTGTTTTTACATGACCCTGGCAATCCTTTCACTTCCTTGCCTTGGTTTCACACGCAATTCACGGATGCGAACTGGCTTTGTATATTCATATAACACTGCTTTTAAAGGATTATGCTTACTGAGAGTGTAGAGAGTTTTCCTTTGTTAAAATCATTAGTTAAAGCCCATTATGAAGTTAATGGTGCAGTAAAGCCTAGAAACTAAGTCCTTTCTCTAAGCATGATTATTATATAGGTAATGCAGTGCTGTTTGCAAAATATGGTCTTTAATTAGAGGGTCTTCCTCTGCTAGAGCTGTCCTCACATCTTGCTCTCTGAGTTATCCTCTTGTTGAGCCCCTGTCATATATGGCCAGGGCAAGACTTGCCCTGGAGTTTGCTGGATGATACAAACTCTGATTTTCCAAGTACTTTCACATATGCCAAGAAAATTTTTACCTGCTGAATGATTAGAGAACTTAATTTCTGGGTGGAAACCATCACTGACGAATTTCAACTTGGTTAAGATCTGACACACTGCAGAACTTGAAGCTCTTACATATTATACTGAAATTATGAACTTTGACCTTTTGAACATTTCATGCCACAGATTTTTTACCATGCAGTGGATAAAACCATAGAATAAATTAGTATGAAAAGGTCTCATTTAGGTCAACTACTGTGCACTAAATGGTCAACTTCAAAGCTAGAAGGGCCTTTTATATATATCTTCTGAAGATCTCCAAGAATGATATTACTCAGTCTCTCTTGGCACTTCTTAATGACTGAATCACCCTCATAGAAAGAATGATTTTTTCCTTGAATGTAACTGAAATTTTTCTTGGTGCAACCTGAATGTTGTCACTTGTCTTTTGCTGTGCCTATAGTGATGAACCTAAATGTCACTTCTGTGGAGGAACTGCTTAATCTTTTCTGAATTGTGGCCATTCCAGTCTTCTCTGAAATTAGTAAGCAATCTCATAATTTCCTTTCTAATGAATTTTTCCTGTTGACAAATACCCAAAGTTATACGATCAAAATCCGCCCATTTCCCCAATTCATACAGTACTGACAGACATATATATTGATAAATATTTCTGATATAATTAAGTTTTACTAGCAGGCAATTTAGGTCAAAGCTTGAATATAAACTGAGTTGTTATCTAAGGGCCCTGCAGAGAGACCGATGCTGCACTGATGTCATGGGCCAGTTTAAAATTCAGCTGCTTGCAAAGGAGTCCTGCCATATCCCTTTTCCATTGTCCACTTGTTCCAGTCCCCTTCATTGCACCAGCATTCGGGATGTTGCCTGGACCTAAGTGGGGCTCTCCTGTGTCAGCATGGCATGGAGGCATCTCAAGTTGCTTATAGAGCTGTACTGATGGACTCAGAGCTCTATATCCTTTCTGTGGCCCTGGGAGATAGTGAGGGTTAGTATCTCTGTGCCAGTTTATCCTTATGTGGAGCAGTGGTAATGATGGGAACCAATATCAGTAATGCATTGTGAGATATGCAAATAATGGTGGCAAGGAAGTGGGAAGTGTTTGTATTTATATGGAAACAATTTCTTCTACAGTCTTGTCAGAACCCAGGAAATTCCTCTGGCTGCCCTGAAGGGCTCGAGCCCCTGCCCGGGGGGCTCAGAGACCTTGGCACAGAGCCCAAGACCCCTGTGCCTTTGATCTTGACCCATGGAAAAACAATTACCAACCTTTATATGAAGAATTACAAGTCAAAAGAGTTTAAGTGGAATAATAGTTTATTTGTCACAGGGTGAAAAATAGATTTTTGAAGTTTTTAGAATGAGAATTCAGGGGGCAAGATGGAGGAATCTGGTCATGTCCAGCCTTTCTCCGTCTTCTTCTTGGCCTCCATCTTCTGCTGTGATGTTGGTACTTTTAGATTGGTTTAGAGTAGAAGCTCACTGTCTAACATAGGTGATAGGTACTGGAAAGTAATTGTAAATATTGTTTTTACTATAAAAAGATAACACCACCTCTGAGGGGGCAAAGTGCCTCTGACTGTCTTGCTGAGCTGACCTTGGCAGGCCAGGAGAAAGAATTTTATAGATAAGATACAATAAACAACCTTGAGACCGAGAAATGGAGAGGCCTGACTCCTTCTTCGACCACTGGGCTGGGAAAAGAGACTTTCTAACGCATCTTGGGGTCACTCTGACCAGCAGAGATTCTGAGACAGTCTTTACCGACATATGGGAAGACTCAGTCAGTTTATAATCAAAGGGTGATTTAAAGACTTGTATGAAGGGCAGGGTGTTATAATTGTATTGATCAAGTTATGAATAATACTAATTTTTAGTATATAATACTAAATTGTATGCAGTATATAAATTGTATATATATTATATAATATGAATCATACTAAATTGTAAGATACCAAAATAGTCATACAATTAGTCCAGTAAGAGTCTAATATTCTGAAAAGTATAAATAAATCTATACTCCTATATCTGTAGGTAGATGCACAGGTATATTTACTGCTAACTGAAAAGCCAAAAATTACTGTTTTCTAATATTTATAATTCTGATTTTCTTAATGTTATTGAGTTTTACCATGTCTTGTTCTTAGTCTGCTTTTCTGGAAATAAATCTTACTTTAAACAGTCTGTCTGTGCCTTATATACCTGTATACCATTATTCCTTTGTAACGTCTGGAATAGCTCTCTTTTACCAAAATTAGGGTATCAAGGTCTCAAAGATAATTTGTTGATTTGATAATTTTCATAAAATTATGTTCTGATTACTTGATAATTATTGCTTTGATAATTATCTCATTGAGCCTTTTTTCTGTTATCTCAGAGAAAAGGCTCCTTTAAATTTAATTAAAATGGCCAATGAGGAAAAAAGATCCAAAGGAGGGAAAGGTTTCAAAGTGAACCTCATCAAAGATCCAGCACAAGAGATGGGTCTTGTAACTGCTCCAGCAGCCTCAATTAGAGTTCTTGGACCTGGAACAACTGCACAAAACAAATCTTTGGGTATTATTCCATCCATAGAACTTGGTGGTTCCAATGCTCATACAAAAACCAAAAGGTGATGATTTTTTCTTAATTTAAATTAAAACTTTTCCAGCATGCAGAATTGTGGAGAAATGCTTGACATAGCTTGATCTTTAAAGTTTTGAAAATGAGAAGATAGTTGAAAACAATCAGAGTACCCTCTTAAAAAGCGTTGCTGCTCTTCAGGAGTTTTACTCATAACTGTAGTTGCAATACCAACGTTCTCTATTTGGCATTTTATTTTTAATGTAATTTCAGGATATTCTTCACTACTTCTGGTAAAATTCCTGCAGACATTTTTTTCAAAAAATGGGAAAAGTTAAATGGGGCAGAAAAGCCATGATGACCTACTGTTTGAGCACTCTGGCTGGTTGTTTTTTTTCAATTTGTCTCTGTGGTGATTCTGGCACAGCTATGGTCATGGGAAGAATTAACAGAACAAACTACTGTGATGTTTGAGACGACACAGCAGGAGGATCCCCAGCAAACTGATGGCACTGGGATGATTCAGGGCGAGTTACACCAGTGCAAAATGGAGCAGTTAATTTGTCCTGGGATTTCAACCTAATTTTGCTGGGAGGCAGATCTAGAACATTCACACAGTTGTGGGCAGTAGCCCTCTACAAAGGCAAAATGCTTTAAATGCCTTGACCCAGGTCTGCGAGAACTCATTTTACCTTTGCCTAAGGCTGGTACCACGTAAGAATCCTTTAATTATCTACAAAAATTGTGACTGAAGAATCATTCCAACCCACAGGTCAGTCTCATGATTCATGATTACCAAAAGCATTTACAGAAAGTACCATGTCATCCTGTCCCCTTAAATTATCCTCTCCTGTGCCTTTGCTATGGGACTAAATCAGTACTAAGTAATCATGTTTCAGATTTTTCAGTCTTCTACTTCCCCTTCCTGCTCTCATCTATACACATGAATTGGCATGACCCAGTTCACTGTCACCAAAAAACAGTCATTATACTTGAGAAGACTAGGAAAATGTGCTTTTCTCTGGTTAAAAAAAAAAAAAAAACAAACAAAAACAAACAAACAAACAAACCACAAAATCCCCCCCCAAAAAAACCACACCAAAAAACGAAACCTAACAAAACCAAAAAACCTGCTTTCATTTTTAAAGGTCATCCCTGCAGGTCTGAGATTAGAAGCGCAGGGAGCAGGATGTGGATGTACAGAGCTGCCTGTCTTCCACCTCTGGAGCTGCCAGTCTGTCCCCTTCTGCCAGGGCAAATCTTCTCTGCTTAAGAGCACAGCTGCTCCACAGGCTGGCTGTTCAATCGACAATGATCTCTAGTTTCAAGTGTGACAGCACCGACCTGCTCGATCTCCATTCAGCTGCAGGTGGGGGCAGCGGAAGAGAAAGGGAGGGAGGGAGAGGGAGGACACTGCAACCTACGTGAATAATTGATAGTGCAAGGAAGGGAGAGCAGCTGGGTTCCCTGTCTCCATCTGCTCACCAGCTGGGGATGAGAGATCCTTGCTCAGGTAGGGGATGAACAGCTTAGCTGCTTTTATTCTCGTCTTGCGTGCAATGCCAATTAAAAATATTTTGCATCTAGAAGGAATGGGAGCAAAGAGAGGTGGGGGAGGGTTGATCTAGATCTTCTCTGCTGCTTGTGTGGCGTTATGTAATGATAGAGTTTGGGGCAGTTTCAGCCTCATCAGGGAAAGTGTGTGTGCTTTTTAAAAGACATTGTGCTATTCTGCATTGTGTAGAGAAGCAGTTGCAGAGAGAGAAATGGAGAGTGGAGGTGGGGAGAGCGGATCTCTGTGTAGGAAATGAAACAAACTAAAGGGATGGGGGGGCATGAGAGAGGGTCTGCCCAGACTCAAAGGAAACCCACCCTGATTATGTCAGTCCTGGACATAAAATTAGGAGTCCAAGTGCACTGCGGGAGGTGCTGTCTGTGCACACCCAGTGCTATATTTAGAAACTGTGTGCATAGATCTGTGGAAACAGCTGATGTGAGAACCTGTGTGTTTCTGTCTGTGGATGCAGCTATGAGTTTGTGTAATATTGAAGTAAAACTTCAAAAAATACAGGTTTTGCCCTGAAGAGTTTACCCTTGAAGGATATACTGCTGTGTTTATGTGGTACTGCGCAGCTTCCGTAGAGCTGCTGATGTTCTTACAATGACTCAATTAACAGAATTGCAGGGACCAGTTTCTGTGTTACAGCTAATACAGACTTTTCCTATGTGAGCAAGAGAAAATGCTAGTGAAATGAAGCACACTGAAAAAATCTGCTAACAAAAATAGGAAAATACATAGCAAAAGGTATAGACAGCAATTACTGTAATACATATATTAATGTGCCTACAGGGATACCTGAAAGAACAAAAACTTATATCCCAGTCCCTAAACCACGTCATCACTATAAAATGCATAATGATCCATGCAGGTATGGACACATATAGGGATTAAAATCTGAGACTGTAAGTACACTGTATTAGTCATATAAGAACACTAGTGTTAATAGGAGCTGAATCTACTTACTACAACAGAAGGCTTATAATAGGGTATATTTTTGTATCAGCAGGGTAAATAGTAACAATCGCTGGCTTGATTGTAATTTGAGAAACAGAAAGCAGTCCTGTGATTTGCTTACATGTGATTTATTCATATTGCTATTGCTAAAGGAAGTCAATTAGAACAGTAATTAGGGCATTTAATAATTGTTTGCTGTTTTGCTTATGCATGTTGAGGGCTTTGTACACAACTGGAGTTACACAGAAGGTTAGGTAAAGCTGTGAGGCAGCTATATGAAAGCTGAGTTCAGTGTGGTTTTGTATGTGAACAAAGTTGGCTCTTGTCTGTAGTGGCAAGCTGCCGAAGAACAAGAATGGCAGAAAGACCTGAGCCTCTCTGTATGCTTTGCTTTCACCATGGCCAGGCTTGATAGCGCTGCTGATAATGACCCTGAGATGGGGGAGGGCAGTAGTTACTGCTGGCAGCCCTCTAACAGCAAAAAATAATGTCTCTTCCTCCTTCCTAGATGCAGCAGAAATGGCAAGCTTGGCTCTTTGCCTTGGTCCAGTCACATCTCTGCTCAGAGATTCAGGTGAATGAGTAAGTCCTGCTTGTGCAGAGAGCAGCTGCTCTATTCAGTGCCCTGGGTCCATTTAGGAGGCATTTGAGTTGGAGTGAGGATGTAAGAATTGGCCCATGCATCAGCATCAGATCTTCTGGGGAATTACAAAAGGTTAGACAGAAGGAAATTGAGTCACCTTGGCTCCATGCAAGTTACTAAAAACAGCAAGTGGACCATTTCTTTGTCCATTCAAAGTCATCACCTATCTTTGATTCCTTACTCGTTACAATCTCTTTGCCCACCCACAGACCCTTGAAGTTCCCATAATAATTTCTATCCAGGTCTTTCAAGAGTAGAATTTATAGGAAGCATAAGGATGAAAATGGTGCATTCATCCCCAAAACTTTGAAATAACTCCTTGCTCTCTGCATTTTTCTTTTTCCCCCCATCTCTATCTGCTAGCTCATATTTTCTGCCTGGTCTGTCTGCATACTGTTTGCACTCTTCCTTTACATCTTTTCCTAGCTCTCTGGCAAATTCTGCCTCCTGTTCTGTGTTTCCTTATGTCTTCTTCATTAGTTAGGAAAAACCCAGTGTGAGGCTGACATTTGGCATAAGGCTGTAGTTGCTGCTTTTATAGGTCTTGATGTAAAGAGAATAAATGACATCATCCCGTGGAATGAAAGTGAGAAGCACAGGGAAAGAAAAAAAAACGTGTCCAGAAGAACTCTGTGTTCTGATTTAAACGCAGGTATATTCATATTCTTTCTATAGCAGACCATATTCTCATGCTCAGTTGTTGTTTTTTTTTTAATCAGGAATGACAATCTGTTGATGAGTGAATCTGTTGATGAGCGAATGGAAATACATGTGATTAAGGCATTTGTGACCTCTGAAAAATTGAGCCTCCCTAGTTTACACATTGCATCAATGAGCTATTTCATAAGGGGTGCAGAGCCAAATTTCTGCGGTCCTTGATGTATGTCAGATCCAAATGACACAGATTTGGATTTAGTGGATGCAGTATCTTCCTAGCCTTCCCTTTAAAAGAATGGAGATTTGTGGAGAACTGCTTTGATGCTCACTTTCCTCACTGGACATTGAGAGCCTGAAGATGTCATGTTGTTCTATAGCAGAGTTGAATAAGTGAAACCCGTCTGCTGTCCCTGTCTAACGCCGTGCTTGTGTTACCCTCACACAACCTGGAGAGCAGCGTCCCCGGCTCGGCTGTCCCAGCAGCCGCTCCTGCACGCTGTGCTCCATCCATGGGCTCCCACAGCGGGGGCTCCAGGGGAACCGCTCTGCCACAGCGGAGGAGGGGCAGAAGCCATCACCCCATCCCCCCTTGTCTCCTCGTCCTCCATCCCTCCTCCTCCTCTTCCTCCTCCTCCCCTCCGTGCTCTCCGGGGCCGCTGCCCGCCGGGCCCGGGCCCGGCCGTGCGGGTCCCTTCCCTTTCTATCCGGTGAATCCCGACCCGAGAGGAAGAGGAGGGGTGGGGGCGGGAGCCGGGGCTTCGCGGGGGGCCGGCAGGGAGCCTGTGCCCTTCTTCATGGCGAGACCGGGGGAGAGCAGGCTCCCGAGAAGGGAACCCGGGAGCTGACTCAGCGGAGCAGTCCAGCATGTTTCCCCGGGAGCACGGCTTCCCTGCCGGAGCCAGCGGAGGGTAGGTACCGCCACCGGGACCGGTGCCCGCGGCAGTGTGGCCTGGGGCCCTGCCTTTCCCGGGCAGCCCGGGGATGGGGCAGGGCAGCGGCTGCCGGCGTTGGGATCGCAGTGCTGGAGCAGCAGGAAGAGCCCTGGCGGGTTGGCTGGAAGGGCGGAGACCCGGGAAGGGGGAAGGCGATGGCCGTGCCCAGCCAGGCAGGTCCGGCTCTGGCTGTGGGCCCGGCCCTCGCTGCTCCCTCCCTCCGGCCCCGCTCCGGCCGGGGGAGGCGGGCCGTGGGGCGGCAGCGGGTGCCCCTCTCCCTGGAAGGAAAGAGGGAGGCTCGGCAAGCTTTCTCCTGCCGTCCCGGGAGTGGGGGACCTGTCCTCTTGGGACTTCTCAGGAGGTGGGAGTGCGGGTTGGATGGCAAGATTAAATTCCCCCTGGAGTTCTTTCTCCTGGCCCGCAAGGAGAGCTGGCGGGGAGAGTTCTCCGGGCCCTCCCGGTACCCTGCCCACCTCTTTGTGCGTGCACGAAGTCCTGAGCACGGGCTGCCCACGAGTGGGAGCGGTGCCCCCCACGGGAGCTGCCCGGCAGCCAGAGGGGAGCGCGGGTGGGAGAGAGGTTCCTTACTTGATGTCAGAATCTGTGGGCAGAAAGTTTGTGACCAGCTGAGAGCAAACTGCCTCTCATCTCTAGTGGTAGCTTCCTAGTTCTGCTTCAATAATTCCTTCTCTTGAGCTCCAGGAATCCGTGTGTAAGCAATTTTTAAAGCTGTATAGGTGTACTGAGAGTAGGGCTATTCGTGTCATGTTTTCAGCTGTCTCCGCCGAATAGCTGACAAATGTATGTGATAAAGCAAATGCACCTCTCTAAGGCAGAAATAAGGGAGTGAAACGGCAGAAGCTGTTACTCAAGAGAAGTGGTTGCCCAGAGTTTTCCTTATGAGCATTTCAGGCCTGTTCTTGTCTCACATTACCTTCAGTTCTTCTGAATTGCCTGTCCATTCTAGTGAGGGATTTAAAAAACATATTAGTGTCTCCCTGCAAGAAACTCTTATCAGGCTGGGACACCAGTTATTATGCTGACTGTTGCTCCACAGATAGCTGTAAATCACGCTGTGGTGTTTCTTCTATTGGAAGGCTTCCACTTGAGCAGAAGTGTTTACAACAGCTATACACCTGCTTCCCTGTGAACTTTCAGGAAAACAGTTGTCTTAGGATTTGGGGCACTTGCCTTTTAGAGTGCAACAAATCCCCATTTGCTCTGGAATATATTTATGAAAGGGTGTATGAAATTCTGTCCAATTTGTGGTTTTTTTAGAGCAGATACTTGCATTGACTTGGTTATTGAACTGGCTCAGATACAGCAGATAGCAATGATTTTGAAAGCTGGGTAGAGAGATCCTATGACTGAAATAGCAGAGGATGCTGCAAGACAGAATACAAGGCATGAGCAGAGTTGTAGTGGCTTAGAGATGTTCAAAAGTTCTTGTTCCGTTTCAGAATTGAGAGTGGAATTTATCAGTGGATCAGCAGTACCTAGATTTAGTTTGACTGCCTGCTTGAAATTAATGTACTGGTTAGTGTCACTAGCAAATCCCAATCTAGCCTTCAGCATTTTCTAGGCGCTATGCTTCCCCTTATTGCCATTTCCTAAGAATAAAGCTTCAGCAAGTATACATTTGCACATAAATATTCCTCTCCCAATCTGCAGAATTGCTTTCCTTTTTCAGAAGGATGATGTTCTTCTTTTTTGTGGTCAAGGAGTTTGAAGTTCCAATTTGAAAAGAAGTATGTTCCCTTTTTATAATACAGTCTAGTGCTTCATTCATTCATTCAGAAGTTCAAAGTTCCAGAAATTGAATGTGGACTTCAAAGTGATAATTATAATAGCACCAAATTTTTGTGATATTTTATAAAAGATAATGTAAAATCTAAGGCATTCTCTTGGATTTTCAAAGGCCTGTGGCATATTCCTAATTTGGGATAATTACAGAATTGTGAACATCCCTGAATCTACAGTAAGGCTGGTGATTTTGGCATTTACTGGACTCATTTGGTCAATAGAACTGTGCTAGGATTCAGTGGTAAAGAACAGTTTCTGCCTGAAGTTTTCCAGTCAGTCCAGAGTGTTGAGATGATTTTATGGTTAGAGGACTGGGGCAGGACTGGCCACACTGACCATGTGGGATTTCCATGATGCAGATGTGTATTTAACTCCTCTGAATGATTCAGCATTCACCTCAGTGACATGCCAAAGAAAACACTAGCATGAAACAAGGCCCCAGGACATCCAGTTACACAAAAGGTTCTATTGTTACACTTCTTTCTGAAAAAGAGAATTTATCAACTTAAACTTGTTGCCTTTTTAGGGCTTACAGAAAAGAATCTTCAGATTTTTAAGAGACAGGGAAAATGTTTCATGTACTGCCTTGGACATAAATTTTGCTCATCCCAAACATTCTTCAAGTAAATGAAGAGGATGATAAATAAAGCATGTATTAGTATAGTATTAATATTAATTTAAAATACATTTTGCCATCAAACTATTTCAATATTTGTTTGAGGTTGTCAAGACTAACTCCTACGTCTTCCCTCGCAGACATTTTATGGCATTAATTTCTGGATGCATTATACAGATCTCTCTCATTTGAATTTCAGGAGAAAATTGTGGAATGGAAGCCTGTATGTGTTGATGAGCCTATATGCAAGTTACATTATGCCATTGGGCCACAAAAATGAATTCTGAATTGTCAGAGAACTGGTGTGCATTAGGATTCTTGGAGCTTGTGACAGAGTAGTTTCAAGATTACAGAAATAAGTGGTACCTCCATACAAGAGGGAATGTAGCCACTGCTTTCAAAGCGAGGGTCTGCATGACCACTCCTAGCATGGAAGCAGCAGCAGTCGTGAATCCAATAGTTACAGGACAGCAATTCTTGATTGCCTTGTAGGATTATTATATGCCTTGTCTGATGGTTGTATGGCCAGTGGTGAGTGGAGAGTGGTGAGTGGTGTCTCTCAGGCTCTGTCTTGAGACTGGTGGTCTTTGATATCTTTATCAATGATGTAGGCAGTGGCACTGAGTGCACCCTCAGCAGGTTTGCAGGTGACACAGAGCTGAGGGGTGTGGCTGATACAACGGAAGAAGGAACCATGCAGAGACACCCGTGCAAACTTCAGAAGTGGTGGTCCTGTGAGAATCTCATGAAGTTCAACAAGTCCAAGTGCAATGTGCTGCACCTTGTTTGGGGCAATCCCAGGTACGGGCACAGGCTGGGAGATGAACTCATTGAGAGCAGCCCCGTGGAGAAGGACTTGGAGGTTCTGGTAGAGGAAAAGCTGGGCATGAGCCTGCAGTGTGCACTTACAGCCCAGAAAGCCAAATGTACCCTGGGCTGCATCACAAGAGGAGTGGCCAGCAGGTTGTAGAGAGGGAAAATCACCTCTCTACTCTGCTCTTGTGAGTATACATGTGGTATACTGCATCCAGCTCTGGGGTCCCCAGCACAAGAGAGATGTGAACCTCCCAGAATAGGTCTAGAGGAGGCCACAAAGATGTTCTGAGGGCTGGAACTCCTATCCTACAAATACAGGCTGAGAGAGCTGGGGTTGTTCAGCATGGAGAAAAGAAGAATCTAGTACTTAGAAGGAGCTTATTTAAAAGGGAGAGTGACTTTTTACTGGACAGGTAGTAACAGGACAATGGGGAATGGTTTTA
Organism: Melozone crissalis; assembly: GCF_028551555.1. NCBI lineage: Eukaryota > Metazoa > Chordata > Aves > Passeriformes > Passerellidae > Melozone > Melozone crissalis. The sequence goes on along the minus strand of NW_026535786.1, from coordinate 12,417,419 downwards.
AACTGAAAGAGAAGAGATTCATATTACATATTAGGAAGAAATTCTTTACTCAGAGAATAGCAATGCACTGGAACATGTTGCCCAGAGAAGCTGTGGGTGGCCCACCCCTAGAAGTGTTCAAGGCCAGGTTGGATGGGCCCTGAGCAATCTGATGTAGTAGCTGACATCTGGCAGAGGGGTTGGGACTAGATGATCTTTAAGGTCACTTCCAACACAAACTGTTCTGTGATTCTGTGACCACCTAACAATCATATTCATTATTTCATTACAAAGTGGATGAGTCCTGTGTCCTGTAAACCTATGCATAGTTCCCAGCCCCACCTATGTGGCCTTCACCATGACTTAACCCCAGTTGTGACTGCTAGTAAAAACTGTGAGAGGTGTGGAATGTTTATAAACTAATAGTAGGAGAGGTGCAGCTGGCTGTGGGGTTGGCTGTAGTGCCTTGGGCAATGCCAGATATGTCTTCTAAACTACAGTGTAGTGTTTGTGTTGCTTTTTATTTTTTCTTCTATGAAATCAAATAAAATCCTGCTGCTGTTTGTACCCACTGCTGTTCCAGCAGGGACAATAGTAATAATATATTTTCCATAGCAGATGTGCATACAAAAGCTCACCTAATCTCCATGCTGCTGTACCAGCAGTGGTAACACAAAACAGTGCCTGCATCTCTGCAGGGTGTTATCGGTTCTGTTCCAGTGCCATCTCTGTTTTGCTCCTGTCTTTGAGATTAATACCCAGGCTGTGGCAACTGGGGCTGTCCTTTTGGTGCTGATTTCAGTGATGGCTCAGAACTACTTTCATCCTTTTTAATGCAATTCTGTTTTGAGATCTGATTACAAAGCTTCTTATGACACGTGTCTTAATTCTGCTCCAAATCCATGATGGAAGAGGAACTTGGCAAAGAAAAATCATTCAGCACTTCCATGACAGTTGTGAGGAAAATATTGTTATGTGAGCAGAGACAGAGCAATCAGAAGCCAGAAGATTTTTGCTGTTACATCCAGGATGTTTGAAAGTGGCAAGTGGTAAGTTCAGCCACCTCAGGGATTCTTGTTATCAGCTTCCTGATAGGCAAGAAATGGCCTGGGGAGAGGAGTAGTATGCAGAGGGCAAAGGAGGCACTGCAGGCAAGCACTGACATCTTGAATTCCGTTAAGAGTTAATTTTTTTTATTTCTTTTTTTTCTCTTCCACCTCTCTCTGTTGCAGGAGGTCTGAGGAGGTGGTGCAGGGTTTTAGTGATGTTATAGAGTCTCCCACTGAAGGCTTTCCATGTGTCCTCACTCCTGCTGTCCCCAACAAGGTAAAAGCAGTCCATGTTTGGCTCAGGGTTGGTGTATGTTTTGAGTTATGTGTGCAGAGGAATTGACTGAAATCAAGCTTGTGTGCATGTATGTCTTACAGCTGTAGTTGCCTCCCTCTGTGAGAATCCTAAACTTGCTAATTTGACCAGTTCTTATGCTATTCTATCTCAAGTCAATCTGACCCATTGAAACAGAGAAATTTCTGATACCTGACTGACCAGGTTTCAGGTCAAGCTTTTGCAACACAAGCAGAAGACAATTTGGCCAGTTATATTGTCCATGCTACCAATTAAGGAAGAACAATTCCATCAGGTCTTCAGCAAGCAAATAGTTTCTTTGCCAAAATATGGAAGGAGCTGTTGGCTCCTTCAATATCTGGGTTACCACAGAAGATAATGTTAGCTTCTGCAAATGTCAAATTGTTTTTCTCTGTTGTCTTTTCCTTTTCACAGACTGTGGACTTGTTTGAGATGATTGAAAAAATGCAGGTAAGGAGAAGTAATTATGTCAGACTTTGGGATCTCTTAATTTTTGGTAGCAAACAAATAATCAGCTACTATTTGTCCTGTTGCTTCACTCACAATATCCTTTATTGTGGGCTTACAGAATGTTTAGGGCTTCTAGGCTCAATCTCTTACTCTTCAATGGGATTTCAAAAGCATTTTTCTGTGTTCATTTTTCCATGTCAGCATGATGGAAGCAATAGACGCAGGTTATTATAATCCTGTCTGTTCTTTGCAGAAGTGTGATTCTGAGAGAAAATCAGAGTTGCAGTAAGTTATCTCTGGCATCTTCTTCAGGAAACTCTGTTCTGCTGGGTAGCAGATATAATGACAGGTGATTAATGGGATGTTAACCTAACTGCATTTAGCAAGGTCAGACAGTTTAATAAATAACTACTGTAGGTCCTGTCTTTAACTTGTGCAAGAAGGAGGGACTCTGGCTTAATTCTTACACAGAAATACATGCATTTGGCTGCATATATTTTGTTTTGAACTTAAAACAGGGCAGAGTTGTTTTTTTTCCCCCTTTTACTGTATCAGATAAAGACATAGTAATATGTTATATGTGTTAAATACCTAGCAGTGAAGTCTTCATATTTTTCAGATTATATGTTCTCAGAGCATCCTTGTAGGTTACCAGTATTTTCCCTGAGTGGTGCACCTTCTTTAAAGTGCTGTGGTTAACCTTGACCTAACATAACACATAACATGGCACATAACTCCTGCCTTTTATTATGTACAGGAATTAAACTTACCAAAACAAATTAACTTCTTTTCTGGAATTTGAGTGATCAAATTATGAATATGAGGAAAATGTCAGAATTTAGTGAGACTACAAAGGTGTGGAGATGGACGGTAGCAGCAAAATGCTGAATTTAGAGTTATGAGGCTGAAGTACTTTTTGGCAGACTGGAGAGGAGGGTGGGAGGGAGGGGCTGAAGGTGTATCTGCCATGTATTCATGCGTCCATGTATTCTGTGCAGGCAGACACAGACCTTGCAACCACTGCACTGACATCCAATCTGTGTTTGGGATGGGTTCTCAGTGCTTTAGGGTAGCAAGCTGTGTAAGTGTGCCTGGCTCATTTAACTGCAGGAAGGTAAGCTTGAGCAAGCAGTGCTGCTTCAATTCAAGCACATGTTCAAAGGCCGTGACAGTCCTTCCCAGGCCTTTAGAAATATGGATAAGGATGAGTCCCTACCAGGTGTCCCTCAGTGGAAGACTGGTGTTTAAGATTGTCAGTGTTTCAGTTTACCGTATGGAAAGTCTGACTGGATTTGCACCTCTTTAGTTAGAGAGATAGCAGGGAGCTGATGGGAATCTCCAAGGCATGCAGACTGCCTAATTTTGCATCTATGATGTTTTCTTAGCTGCCCACTATCAAGACTTTATAGCTTTTTTTTTTTTTTTTAATTTAATCTTGTTTTGTCACCGAAGATGCACTAGGAGAATCATTAACTGCCGTTTCAGTATAACAGATTTTTTTGAAAGTTAAGTGTTTTTCAAAAGAAGAGAAAATTCTAATACTTTTTATTATCTTTGTTTAGATTTTTACTAATTCTTTATTCTCTTTTGTTTGTTTTTGCTTTCCGTTTCCTTCTATTTGACTGTGACTGTCCTTTACATGTGTTGAATCATTCTTGTAAACAAAATCTGGGATTTTCCATAGCAATCAAAGTGAGTGAAAACCAAAGCAGGAGACTTGAACATTTCTTCTGTAAAATAACAACAGAAAAGCCTCAGGATAGCATTGATTATTGAATACTTTACCATTGGATTGAAATATAATTGTTGGACCGGAAATTATGAAAGCCATTTCACATTCTGTGTGATAAATTAACAGGTAAAGTTGTACTCTCTTTTTACACTGAAACAAATTCCAAGATCTGGGAAAGAAGTTTACCATTTTTTTCCCTTTCTCATTTTCTTTTTGTTTTTCTTTTTCTCTTCAATTTTATTAATAATTTCTTGGAAATAAATGGACTACTGGCCGCTTTGTTCTGTGCTTACAGATCTAGTGAAGTCACTGTATATACTCTCTTAAGACATTTAGTAACATGTTGATCCTTGATTGCTTTGCAGTGCAGGCAATTGAAAAACAAGGAAATTTTATTTCATCCAGTAAGCTCAGATATTTCAGGTCTTCGTATGTTTGCATAGCCAGTCCCCTTCACTTGACTACTTTTGTTCACTCCCTCTGTTCTGCATTCTTACAATTTCTGCATATTCAGTTTTATTTTCTCAAAAGTACTTTCATGGGTTTTTTCCCTGTGTCCCCTTTTGTATCCCAGTTGTCTGTTTTGAACTAATCTCCTCAAGGCACTGCTCTTTCCCCATAAAATATGTGTATTATCTTAGCATTGTTATGCTACATTGGACCCTGACTCTGGGCACCTTTTCCTCTGTCATTCATTCTTTCATCCTGCTCAGGCCAGGTGTTTACCCTGTGCAAGACCTTGGTAATATGAGATTCTCAGGCTGATATGAGATTCCCAGAGTGATGCTGTGTCCAGTTGGCTACCCAGAGAAAATGGCAGTGCTGCAAGCCAAACCAGCTCAAGCCAGAAGGATGATGTCTCAAGGGGTGGCTGAGACTGCTGCAGTTTATTCCTCTCCCTTTTGAGGAATGACAGTGATCATCAAGCAGTTGTTCAGCCCATGCTTTGATGCTTCAGCAACTTAGGCTGCACATTTCTTGTGGTCCTGGTTACCCTTTAAAGCTTTGGACTGTACAGCCCAGGGTTGCATTATTCTTACCTTAAGCTTTGCTCTAGAGGAGAGGCTGGTAGATTTAAACTTGTCTTCAGCTTCCAGGCTACCAGGAGCTTCCTTAAGAGTGCAGAGTCTTGGAATGTGCTGGTACATTCCTTTGCTCTCTGTAGAGGCTCTGATGCAGAGCTCCTTTACAGCAGCCCAGAAAGTTTTCCCTCAGGCTTGCTGAGATACTGGTCTCCTACCAGGACCTCCTTTGAAACTGGAAAATTCTTGCAGTTATCAGATCTGCCAAAAATGCCAGGGAAGGAGAGAGAAATATTAGAAGATTGCAGTTTCCCAATCTCCATTTCTATCCCAGTACGTCCCCCAGTTTGTTGCGGAAGTCTGTGGCTGTTTTGTATCTGTGTGTCCATCGTGTCTCAGCCCTGTTTTGACAGTGCCCAGGACTTTCTGGCAGTGACAAGACTTTCTGTCTCTTTTCCAAATCCCTGTTTCAGAACCTGGTCTTCCTTGTGAACCTCAACCCAGTAGGTTGATAACTGAAACTCGAGACCACATCAACAAAGCACTTTTTAGCACTTACATTCCGTGAAGTCAACTTTTTCACCTTTACAACTTCCCTAAATGCAAAATGGTTACTAACTACTTCTGCAAAAGATAAAGGTCACTTGTCAACCTGTGTTCCATCCTAATTTCACAACTCACCACATCCTGGTAATTGGTTTATTCATCTTGTCAATGCTGTGTACCGACATCACAATTCAAAACATATTCTAAAGGTTTCCTATGAAGAACGTTTCCAGGCTGGTATTTGTTTAGTCTCCATTGTTAAAAATACAAAAGGAAAACAATTTTTTGGGGGAGGGTATGTCTTTAAACTCAGCTTTTGTAGTTTGCTCTTGTGTCACCCTGTAGACAACACGTGAAGCTTCTTTCTCCTAGTAGAGCTAAGGAAAATAATTTGGTTTTTTGTTACCTACTCATTGTTCCTTGCTCACTTTACTGTGTTTCTATATTTAACCAATTAAAATTTGTTGTTATGGCTACTTTTTGTGATTGAACTCAACTTCAGACTTCTGAAGAATGATCTCATGCATCTACTACTAGTCTCCCTTACCCTGGAGTGTGGCCATACTGTTTTACTTCTGATGTTTCTAAGAGTATTTTAAAGGTATTAAGCATTTGTTGTGTACTCAAGGTCTGGCTCCTCATGATTTCATGAAGGTTTAAGTTTTTCTATGGCTCCTTCTTAGGTTCTTTTAATAAACTTTCTCATTTTCCTAAATCCTTGTTTTTATGTGAAGTAGATGTGTTGGGTTTTTTTCTTTCCTTTTTTTTTTTTCCTTTTGTTGCTCCTGCAAAGAGCATCCTGATTATTATGAATCCTCAGTAGTAAGGTTGCTGTTGCTTAGTGTTAGTGGTATGCTAGCAGTTGTTGCACCCTGTACAGCTGGAGCATTGCCCAAAACTTCTGTTCCTGAGTCTCCTAAGTCTCCACTGTAGAGCTCCTCTGAGATTTACCTATTTCTACCAGAATCTAGTTGACAAGCTAGTTCCACTGTAGAATATGTGCACAGGCATGGCTGTTATAAATCCAATCCTGCTTATTTTCACAGCAAAGTTGAGAGCTGCTTATCCTGTCTGGAATCCCTGATTAGCCACGCCAGGAACCGATGGTATATAAAAGTGTAGTGTCAGCATCGTGTTCCAGCATGAGTGTTACAAGATTTAGGTGACAGTAGTTGAATGCTCATGTAGTATGTGTAAGAGAAACCTGCATTTTAAATTCTGGTCCTCACCTTCCTATCTGATGATGCAAATTCTGCTTCTTACTCTTCTGTCTGTGATGCCCACTTGGACTATGGCCTGTTGACCCTCATATCTTCTGGTCTGGGCCTCTGCTCAGTCTGTGTTGGGCCTCTCCTCACTGAAATTGTCCTATTCCTCTGTGCTTCTGCCGCAGAGGTGTGGCAGAAGTGAGATACTTTGCCATGGTGAGGAGGCAGAGGGTAGAATAACCTTAAGGAGGAGATTGAAGTCTGGATGCCAGCTCCTGTTTCAGGAGGAAACTAGGCAGCCTTTTGCCCTGTTTTTTCAACCCACCTCATAGTCATTCCATTTTTTCCTTTTGTTGCTTAGGATAGGAAGGAAGGTAGCTAGGACAGATTAGAGAATCAAGTAAGAAAATCAGTTTGGGAGGTTGTTTTTAATATCTGCCAGTTGTCTGCTTTTAAGAGGTGTAAGCTTGGGGGTAGTTTTTCAGTTTTAATGCCAGATTAGGGGACTGGCCAAGTTCTAGCTTTACTTTTCCTTTTCATTCCAATCCTCCAAAGTTGCTTAAATTGGCAGATTTTATAGAGGGATAAAATATGCATATTGAGGATATGGAGAAGGACACAGAGGGTAAGTGAAACAGACATGCTGAGATACAGGATTCACTGTCTGTGACTTTATGTTTCCAGGGGAGTCGTCTGGATGAACAAAGGTGTTCCCTTCCAGCTCCTCTCAAGGTCAGGCCAAGTTGTTGTTGCCTCCTAAATTGCTGAGAATGGCAGATAATTACTGACCTGGCTTGCAGTGTACTTTCATACTGGAATTAACCGGGAGTCTGCAAACATCCCAAAAACACATGCTTGCCTTTTTTCTCTTCTTTTTTTTTCCTAGTTGCTCCACAAGAGAATGAAACTATGTAGCTGAAATAGAATTAACTTTCCCTTTTTCCAATTTAAGTGGCTCCAATAAGTTTATTGTTATTAAAAGTGTTAGTTTTGACTAAGTAATTTCTTAAATTTATTCAGTTGAAGAGCTGTAGTAATATTTATGAAACCACATAGCATTTATTTCAGTAATCTGCTTGATGACTCAGATGCTACTAGAAAGTTGATCTGTTTTGCCAATATTAAGGCAGTAAGAACAAATTCCTATCTTTAAATCCTCAAGCTGAGGATTAAACTCCACTTCTTCAGTCTCAGCTCAGGCCTATTAACCTTAAAATCAAACCTGACCTTGACTTTTATCTTGGGATGACCTATAAAATAGCCACATCGAGAATTGATACAGCTTTACTCTGACAGAGCTAGTCAGTGCTCTTTGTGGTGATGGAGGGGGCATCCAACTGGCATAAATTGGCTCAGATACTGCTTCTGTTCTCTGAGTCACACCTCGGCCTTGCTCAGATGAATACCACAGAGCAGCCATGGAGATGACACAGCCTCAATCTCACTGTAAATAACAGCACTTTTTCTGCCATTCCTACTGTCATCCCAGTCAGCAGAAGGACAGAGGCTGTCTAACACTGTGTAGAATGAAAGGAGAGAGGCTGCCACTCCTAACCACATCAAATTTGCCTATAGTTTGGCTAATTCCTCATTTTGCATGCCTGTATTCCCTGTAGTTGGGAGGAGGAGGGTGGGTAGAATCTGGCTCCTAAGTTTATTGTTCACAGAGTTCTTTATTATAATGCTGAGACCTTGGAAATGGAGTCTAACCTTAAGTCCTGAAGTAAAACTCTAAGGATGACCCAGGGCAGAGAAGAAGCTGAGGGCACAGTTTGCACAGTCATGAGAGCATAACACCTTTAAAGATGTCACATGTTTTTGCTAATGGCCTGTTCTGATTTCAGACAGAAGAGGAGTATATTCCTTATCCCAGCATCCATGAGGTGAGTTAGTACTGCTCTCTGCTCTCTCTGTTTGTCTTGGACTTCATTGTTTTTTCAGCTTATTAGCTTTCCAGCTTACAGACCTGTCAGCTTTAATGCCTTCTGTCCTTCTGAATAGGTATTACAGAAAGGGTGGCCATATCCTCTCATTATCCTACCCCAGTTTGGAGGCTACTGGATTGAAGGAACCAGCCACAACCTCTCCAGCTTGAGTCCAACTCTGTCTGATGTACCCTTTTCCTGGAGTGGTAAAGTGAAACTGGAAAGTGACCCTACAGCCAAGCTGTACCGCAAACATTTTCTGGGAAAGGTAAGGGTGACCTTCAGAGCCTTCTTTGCCCATCCAGCCACCAGGCTGAAATGTTTCTCAGGCTTTTTTTGGTGGACTTAAAAATGTCTGCACTGCTGCTGCATTTCAGTTCTTTATGATGCCTTGAGCTGATGTAAATGAGGTACATACTAAGATATGGTCTGTAGTGTTTCAATTGGTTGTGTCCCCTTGTGAAATGTGCATCATCCTCTGCATTAATAGAAAGATTTGCATGGGAAATGCTTTTATTTAGTTAAGAAGGTCTTTTGAGGCTCCTATACAGATACCAACCTTGGGATAACAAGTGGACAAAAGTGTAATAGTATTGGAAGTGGAAATGGCATTATTTTTATAGGGGACTTTAGCACTGACAGTGCAAGCTCCTCAGTAGGAAGCAGAACAGTCCATTTCCCTCAGTATATGGTCATTACAAAATGTATGTGATGAAACCACACCATGTGTTTTATAGTTGTTGATGTAAGTGAGTTTGGTGCTAAATGTTCCATGAATTTAAAAATTCCAGTTTGACACATAGGGAAACAGAGCAAGGCCTCATAAAGGGAATGTTTGCTGCCCAGCCATTAAGGTCCATCTGGGTGGGCCTGTTTAGGGAATTGGCTGATTACTAGACTGAATCTCAGGATGATATTAGCCATAAAGAACAAGTGAGAAAAACACATGATGTTTTTTGAGATTTGGTTCCTGGCATCAGGAGATAAGAAAGCTTGACAAGTATGCTCACACTGCATCTTATTCAGTGATCTCCCTTAGCGACTGCAGAATAAGTTCAAAACCAAGAATAGGTGCTGCTTTGCACAGTGCTGGGGACCTGCTCTGCAGTAGTTATTCTTGTCAGAGTGACCTTCTGTAGTGAATCTTGTTCCAAAACAGTGGAAGATTATTAATATGATTTATAAATAATTAGGGGAAAAAAGGAAGCCTTCCTGGAGGCTTCCCCTCAAGACTAACAGATCTGCTGTGCAATCTGCTAATGGACATTTATCCTGTAACCTTCTGGAAGCTTTCAGTATGCCAACTGTAATTATTTTTCTGTCATGGTAAATTTAGGGTTGTGCTTGAATGCTTCCAGAGCCAGATAGGACAAGAGGCAGATTTGGATATGATTTTTTCAGTCCAATTGTAGGATTCACTGCTGACCTGATATCACAAAACAGTTGAGGTTGGAAGGGGCCTCTGGGGCTTATCTTGTCCAGACTCCTGCTCAAGCAAGGCCATATCATCATTGTTCCTTCCAAGTGAGATCCAGAACTTCCTCTATTGTGGAGCTTTGCATTTGCAAAGTGACCAACCGTTAGCGCCTCTGTACTACAGAAAAACTCTCTTCTATATTCTTCCTTTTCTGGTGTCCAGTGTTTTATTCTTTGCCTTAGCTGACACGAATATGTGTCCATGTTCAGTTAAACGTGCAAGTTTTTGAGCAAGCCAGTGTCAGAAAAGATCAAGGTGAACAGGAGTCTTGTGTTACTGGAAACTCAACCCATGGCTAGAAAACTTCCCCCATGGTTTAAAAACGTAGTTAAGGAGAGAGCTCAGATTTTCCACTAGAAGAGTATTTCTTCAGTGCAAAGTTAACAGTGATTTTGATGCTATGTTGGATCTTTTTCTTGTTGGTAACATGGGAAGGTTATTTCAACAATGTCAGGAAAGGTCTCTTTCATGCTCTGAATAACAGCAAACCGTTCTTAGCTGAAGAAGAGTCTGAAAGCATCACATGATGGGAGAGGCATAGCTAGTGGTTTAGGTAATATCCTTTAAGCAAGACAGGAGATCAAAGTATTGTGTGGTACTACAAACTTAATGTGCATGTCTGTGTTGTGGATGTGTGTATGTAGATTGCTCAAATGTGAACAATTCTGTGATACTTTTTACAGAATATCTTACAGCAGACCCTATAAAACAACCATCAAAAGAAGTGCTAGAACATTCAGTTCCTTTTCCTTGCCTCATGATCTGTATTTTATATGACAATTACACAGTAAGATTTATTTAGCCTTTAGGATAAAGGCTGTAAAATCTTATGTCTTATACTGCGGGAATAATTTGATGTCTATGTTGTTTTTCAAGGCTGTAATAAAGAGAAATAGCCTGAAGCCAGGAAGGATTTAATAAACGGGTGCATTGTAACTGCCAGTCAAATAAACTTAGGGTCCAGTTTCTCAAGCACTTGCTCTCAGTGCTGAGGGAGGAGCTTTCTTGCTATGCATTCATATGTGATCATGTATTTCTCCTTTATGCTGTCCTTTCTTTGTGCTGGTTAAAGTTGCTGCAGATGGCAGATGTCTTAGTAGCTTTAGAGCTTCTTAGGCAAACTGTCAGCATTCCTTGTGTTTTCTGTTAGTCTTTTCCCTTGGCCCATGGAAGATACTTAATTGTTTTTAGAGAGATCTATTTGAAATCCAGAACTACTTTTCAGACTGTATTAAATGTTACAGAAACTGCTTCTGTGGCTGAACAAATTTGTACTTAATACATAGATCATCTTAGCTCCAGGGTATCCTGTCATCACTGACTTGCAATCTTCAGTATCAACTGCAAAGCCTTTTGATGGTTCATCTCTAACTTCAGGACAACTAACAATAAAGGCTGCTGTCCACTGAAGGAATATGAGTCTGATGTATGTTGCCTATGTGTTTTTACAGAGAAAGAAAATCATAAGGAGTAAATTATAGGTTTAGTCATACATACGATTGCTCAGATCTCAGTTTAAACCTCAGATCCTGGTTCAGGATCAAGCTACATAGCCAGAGTGGCTTTTACAAAAATTCAGTTGTTTTAACATCTCCATTAATTCTGGTACCCATTCCCCTGTGAGGACTGCACCCATTTGTGCAGCTCTGCCTGGCTATGTCAGCTGCAGAGCTGATGGCCCAGTCTCCAAAGCAATTGAGATCCCCTATATCAGACCTGCTGGCGTCTGGCTTAGAAGTCTCATCAAAAGGCATCTTAATTTCTGGTTCTGATTTTTGTTGGCATTATGCCCTCTTTTTCCTTAAGAGGCTGTCTTGGCCATCCAGCCTGGCATTTGACTTCTTTGGTTTAAGGATTTGGATTCTAGACTTCCAGCTGACCATGGAACACGGTCTTGCTTTGCTCCTTGAGTCTGTCTGTTCCTCAGCTACTCTGCTTTTCTGCCCTTGGTCACAGTGACTTACTGCACCTGATTCTTGTTCACATCCCAAGAATCCATTAGTATCCTGAAACTCATGGTCAGGAGAAATTAACTGTCCTGTGTGGCTTCCTTTGATTTTAGTTTTTTTTCCCATGTACTGTCACTGACCAGTGTGACCGATCACACTGGACTTCTGTGGTTTGAACACTGCAGCTAGAGGCCATATTATTCTGTTTGCCTCTTGGCTGCTGTTAGACCTTATCTTTTTCAGATTGCCTTGTTTGATCAGTCATGGAACCTTTTGCCCAGTATCAGGGCAGTTCTGGGATTTTGTCTCAAAGAGGAGGTGAACACAATGACATCTTTAATACTTAAAAAAGTTAGATAGCTACATCGTCACATTTTGGTTTAGGGTAGTGACTGTAGTCTTACTTATTCCTGTTTTTTGTTTCAAAGATAGGATTGGTTTATGTCTGTTAGCTTCAAGTTGGATGGGTCCACACAGATATCAGAGTATTTCACTAGATGTATCTTTATTGCTGACAGTGAGTCAGAACTATGACTTATACAAAAAAGTCATGCAAACTATGAATTTTGCTTTTAGACAGTGAAAGACAATCTTACCAGTGTTTTGAGAGAAGTTTTAATCCATCAGGGCCAGAGCAGACCTCCTAGGCATACCCCTAGGCATGTATATATTCTATATATTCTAGGCAAAAGACTGAGGAAGAAACTGACAGACTAGCAACCATTTTTTATCAGATTACACTTTGCTCCCACTGAGTTCTTCACTAATTTATTGTGCCTGGATTATTCCTTTCACAGAACATATTCCAAATCATGCAAGTTTTGACTGTACAACTGAATACAACTTGCTGTCCCACTTCAGTGTCATGCATGAGGATGCTTTTCCACTAGGATGATGGGAGTGATCAAGGCATTTCTGCACGATTTCACCTTAATGTTATTTTCATTCACATCTTGTGTCAAAAGACTTTAACCTCTTGAGGTTAGAGATTATATAGTAATATGTATGATATAGCAATATACAAAATGTACATTGCTATACCTAGGCCACTGGAACATGGCTGTGTAGCCAGGAGAAATGTATGGCCACAGCCACTTACAAATAGAGACTGTGAAAATGTTTGCAGTATCTTTCATTGTTTGACTGCATCATGACTGTTCCAGGCACGCTCCACTAAAGCTCTGGCAGTGTTAGTGGCACTGCTGAGACCAGTCTTCATCTGCAAAACCTCTTTGCTTACTGACTGTATCCTTCCTGACATGTGAGCACTCTTGGAGTTCAGCCATTCACCATAATCGTGCCATTGCTCTTTAGATAGAGAATTTCCATGACCACATCCAGTTGAATGTCTGGTAGACACTGCTTAGTCAAGCAGAACCGGAATGGATGCAGGGAAAGTTCATGAAAGATACAATTTTATTTACAAGAAACTCAATTTCTTCAAAACTTGTTGCAGAATGTTCTAATACTGTTCCTTCTCAGGAGCCCTTGTGATCTTGGACAGGTGAGGAGGAACTGAACTGACTGGATGCACTTTGACTGATATGTTCATGCACTGATGATCAAGTGGGCTGGAAGACAACACACACACATCTGGAAGCATGCTACTCCAAGTTGAATTAAAAATTAGCTAATCTTGAGTGACTGGTTGTGTGCAAAAAAAAACAACTTGGAAAGCTTCTCCAGGAAGTGTGTTGGGGATAATGCATTTTGGTTTCCTATTTGCAGGAGCACCAGAACTTTTACTCCAGTGACATGTCCTTGGGCTACCTAGTACTTTCTGTGAAGTATGAACAGATCGAGAAACAGGAAAATCTCCGCCTGTTGCTGAGGTAATAGTGCCTGTTATTGGAGTGTGTGCTGCTGTGCTGTGTCTCTTGTGTTACCTTGCACTCCCTCTGCATAGATGTGGGTGGGAATTTCATGTCTTTCTTCTGGAGAGAAAAGAAACTGCAAAAAAACCTTTGAGCGTTTTTTTCTTGCCTTCTGCTCTTGAGTTGCTCTCAGCAGTTTCCTTAAAGAAGATGATGTGGTGCTTACAGGTGCATCTTTCTAGTACCTGTGTGGAAAATACCTGCTCTTCCCTCAAATAGAAAGTTTTTCTGTTTATTCTGTCTACTTAGAGACATGTGAGTACACTCTAGGAGAATTTGGATTCCCTAATGAAGGACAGCCTAGCCCAGGCTTTGTACTTGAGACTAAGGCTCCCTTGAAGGTGATCTAGAACATCCCCTAGATTCCCAGGGCAGTCTATGAAGCCATAACCCTTAGACAGGGTTATGAAGAGAGACATTACCTAGAGAGGGCTGCTGGATGAGCTACAAGAAGAACAGAGAAGGATCTTGTGTAGGTGAGAGGCCACTGGAGAGAAGCTTTTTACCACACTATGGGCTGGATGCACTCCCTGTAGGCAGTGATACTGGAGCCAGGTAATGTACAGTTGCTACTGACAAGGATTTGTCCAGGACTGGTGGGAAAAATGATTGCATAGGAATCAGCTACAAGAAAATCACTGGCGGGTTTTCTCCAGGGTCTGCAGAGAATGCTTCAGACTGCCAGCAGTAATCTGGGAATAAAGAGACAGCCTGTTTGTGAGCTGTGCCTGGGAATGTTTTTCTTTCTATGTGGAAGAGACCAGGGAAGAACAAAAGGGTAGTTACTCCTCTATTAAGTTATTTTATTCTATGCAATACTTTCTGCTCAATAGCTTGTTTATAATGCTTTGAAGAGGCTTTTGACAGCCCAGTATTTCTTCTTCCTTAGAAAGATATTTCTCCTTAAGTACACATACAAAGAGGAAGGCAGCTTTCCTCTGTCAGCTTTCTGGAACAGTGCTACACCAGTTTCTACCTCCTTTACTTTGCATAGATCTGCTTTCCTAGGCTGTTTCTAACAGACCTGTTAGCAATCTTTCAAGCCCTCACTGATAATGGGAATCCCTTACTATTCTGTGTCCAAGAATTGTATTTTGACATTTAAATTTCTGTGAAAGAAAACTTTGAGGGAGGAAGCAGAATACTTCTTCAAGGCAAACGGGAGTGCAAAGGAGGAAAGACACCAAGGAATCCTGTTTTGTCTTCCTCTGGTCACCACAACAAGTGATGGGTAGTAAGAAGTGAAAATACCTTGCTTTTCCAGTGATTCTATGCACCACAATTAAAATTAAGCCTCTGGAATTAACTGCTTTAACAATACTCTAGAGGAATGGCTACTCTTTCTTTAAAGATCCAGTGTTGCTTGTGTCTCCCTTCAGCCATCAGTCTCTAATACCTTTTTTGTTCTATGTCAGGACTCGTACTGGCACCAAACATGATCTTATTCCCATTTCCTGTCTGAATGAGTTTCCCAATGCTGTTCAGATGGCAAAGGTGAGATTCATGCTTACCTGTTTTTCTTAAGGCCTCATTCTTAAAGTTATTTTCACCTCTGTCCTTCCATTTCTCTCTTTTTCTACTATTCACCGGTAGAACTATTATATAGTTCCCTTTTACCCTTCTATTTTGCCTTCTTTTCTTTCTCTTCTAATTTTACCTCAGAATTTTTGCCTGAAGGGGCTCCTGTCAGATAATTATATACAGTACCTACACTGTCATGCCTGCAACAAGCCAGGGCACATGATAATCACACTTCTATTTCCCTGCCTCTCTCACTCAACAGCTACTGTGTGAGGATGTGAATGTTGAACGCTTCTTTCCTGTCCTCTATCCCAAGGTACAGTGTTCTGTTATGTCTGTATATCACTTTTCCATCAAGGTCTGGCTAATGACATCCAGGTGACAATTTCTGTTTTCATTACCTCAGGCTTCGCAGCTTATTGTTGCATTTGATGAACATGTCATAAGCAATAACTTCAAATTTGGGGTCATCTACCAAAAACCTGGACAGGTAAGACCCCTCAGATCCCATGGTACTTGGGGCAAAATAGAAGGAGTCAGTTTTCCTAGCTTAAAGGATGTAATAACAAGGTCTGCACTGTCCAGAAGCAGTGGCATGGAGGCAGCAGTGTTTGTGCAGTGCCATGGTTCTCTTGGCATGCCTCTTCCACCTGCAATGTCTCTGACAGTATAGGCTTTGTGAATCTCTGAATCCTAACTCTAACCCTCATGGCAGCTTGGGGCTGAGGCACAGGACCCCAGCACCATGGGGGGCTCAGATCAGAAATGTATTCAAGCAGAGATGTTTGTTGGTTGAACTGTCTATAGAAGTTACTGCCTGTTCTTTGTACTCCTTGTGCTTCTTACTACTTCTGCTTTTCTTCTGTAGACAACTGAAGAAGAAGTCTTCAGTAACACAGTAGAGAGTCAGGGTTTCCTGGAGTTCCTGGATTTCCTTGGTGACAAGATTCAGCTGCAGGATTTCCGTGGGTGCGTACACAGAGCAGCTGGAAGGCCAGATTAAGTTAGGGAACGTCATGTGTTCATAGACTGTGACCCTGTTACAGCCCAGCTTCCAGAGAAGTGCTGTGTCTTCTGAATCCCAGTGCAGGTGAAGAGACCCCAGATGCTTTTGTCAGCATAATATCTGGGAACTAGTTGGAGCTTAGGTCTCTGCTGGTATTTTGATTTAAAGGTCTCCTGATATCTCAATCTGACCCGCAGCATTAGCAAAGAATAATTTTACTTGGCAGGGCAAATACAAGTTTGTTTCATAGTGGTATGGGGCAGTATTGTTTCAGGCTCTTTCTCTGAGG
Organism: Melozone crissalis; assembly: GCF_028551555.1. NCBI lineage: Eukaryota > Metazoa > Chordata > Aves > Passeriformes > Passerellidae > Melozone > Melozone crissalis. The sequence continues at coordinate 12,401,076 of NW_026535786.1, read as the reverse complement.
CATCACATCCCTTCTGTAGTTCTAACATACAGAGTGTGTTTCTCAGAGGAATGCCAAAGAAGGTAGCTACTTTGAGGATCACTGGTTTAACTTCATGGCTTTTAACAAGCTGGTATGTTCACCAGCACAAACATGGTGCAGCTTCAGTTATTGCATTGGTTTGGGGAAGATTTGGTGCTTCATTATCATTGCTTTCCTAAAAATCACCTTTGATAGTCCTTATGTAGTACTGTTACTGATGCTGTCTGTCTTCTCTCTGCTCTCTCATTCCTGCACTGCCTGACCTGTGGCGTGGTGTGGATTTGCTCAGGTTCCGGGGAGGCTTGGATGTTACCAGAGGTCAAACAGGCACCGAGTCAGTCTATACAAATTTCCGGGGGAAGGAGATAATGTTTCATGTGTCCACAAAGCTGCCCTTCACAGAGGGAGATTCCCAGCAGGTATCAGAAGGAGGAGTAAGGATTACAACAGCGTGGCTGGGAGAGGAGGGCTATTTGAAGAAGGACTGCATAGAGGGGAGAATGACTGACTATATAGTGTTGGGAATTATGGCTGGAGTAATGGCAAAAGTAGTGATGAGGGGTTTGGTGAACAGATGGTTTTGTGATGTTTGGCAGACTGGTGTTGTAGGTCCCATCATAGTGTTCTGCTCTTTTTCACCTGCCTTCTCTCTTCATTATTTCTTTCCTCTCCAGCTTCAGCGGAAGCGTCACATTGGGAATGATATTGTAGCCATCATTTTCCAGGATGAAAGCACACCTTTTGTCCCTGATATGATTGCTTCTAATTTCCTTCATGCTTATGTGGTAGTTCAGCTCACTCATAGCACCACTGGGGACACTCTCTACAAGGTAACCAGGATCAATAGATTAGCCTGTATCGATTTTGGTCCTTGATGTGGAAACGGGTTCTTGGGCCTTTGGGAGAGGTGCAGATTTAGCCAGATGTCATCCTTATTTCTTGAGTGTCTACACCTGAAAGCTGAATTAAGTGGTATGCTTTTCTAAGTAGCTGATTAATTTCTGAAGCTTAAAGCTTTGAAATTGAAGCAGAAAGAATTCAGGTAAAAATTTTTGTTTACATCACAGAGCCTGAGCCAGAATTGATTGCACTTTGGGGGTTGTCTCGTTTACATTGTGTAAATCAGGTAAAATTCATGTCTACGTTGCCCATGCTGCACAGCACAGTGCTTGCAGCTTGCACTGCCTGAGGCTGCAGGTCAGATACAGCTGGTTGACCTAGCTATGGAATTCAAGCCAGCTACACCTGCTTTTGGGGATTCCAGAGCTGATGCCCATCTGACAGGGATGTGTTACCTGTTAGGGCCTTCCAGCTGAAAGAATCCCTGCTAGAGCCCAGATTAATTATCTGCAGCCTTTGGACACAGCTTGTTCTCTCTCTGACATGACTCTGTATGGATGTCTGTATAACTTTATGTTCAACTTTAGTGATGCTGAGAGAGCAGAAAATACAAAGAAACTTCGATTTGTGTAGGATTTTCCATTGTAGAAACATTTTAATCCCAAGTGGCATGTGTTGTATTATGTAGGGATTTTGAAATGGTGGTGATGAGTCCTTATGCCTTGGAGGTCTACAGGTACACCAAGAATATTGTAATTGGACAGTATCCCCATCATTAGGACAGTATCCCCATCTCCTCCACCACCAAGTTGGTGGTGGAGCTGTCTCCTTCCCTTTTTCTCTATGCTTTAGGTAGCAAGGCTTTCACTACAAACCAGGTGGGGTTCCAGTTCTCCTCTTGCTCTCTGTTTTGTAGGGCACAAAAATTCACTGGACTTTTTAATGACAAGGAAAGAGCTGGGAAAACTTGCTATTTGTTGTGTGTCTTCCGGCCATTGTTTTCATCTTTGCCTGTCTGCAGTACCTTTTTTTATTTGTTGTTGTTAGTGTAATAGGGCTGCTTCATTCCATAAAGAAGAAATCTTCCCAATAATCACCCTAGAGCCAATGCAGAGTTTTCTATAAAGGCTTTTCTAAAGGGGCTTTAACTGATGCTGCCTTGAGAGCATTGTAGTACACAAAAGACTGTCATTTGAAAGATTTCTTTGCCGTCCCTTGTTCCATTTACTTAAGCTTTAGTGCATCCTGTTAAATTGGAGTATTAATGGAATTTATTTCACAGAATCAATTTTTGCAATCAGAAAACTAAAAATGCAAAGCAGGATTTTAACTGGTAGATATCTATTAGGAGAGAGATGGAGGCTTTGTAATTGGGGAAGGTGGCCTAAAATGTGAGAAGTCTTAATTAAATCCAGAGCCCATTTCCTTCTTCCTCTCATTAAACTCACACCTCTCAGTGGCTCTGTGACATTTATTTGTTGTTTTGGCAGTTGTGGTTGCTAGGACATTATTCCCTCTTGTATGAAAGGACAAATAATGGTTTTGTTTCATCTCAAACACAACAAAAAAACCCCTGTGAAATATTGTGAAGTACTGTATGTATTTGATAAGATAGCTACATATAATTATGGGTAAGTGCTGTGAAGAAACAAGTGACAGTGTAAAAATTGGACTGCATTACAGTTACTTCTTTAGACATTGGTATGTCAGGTGGGAGCATGCTGAAAATAAAACAAATGAAACCTATCTCTTACTGGGAAAATGCATTTGCACGTTTACCACCTGTGACTCCCAGAGGCAGAGGCACTGAGATACTCCCCTCAGTGTGCAGCGTATCTCCACCAAGGATTCTCTGTAAAAAAAAATAGGTCAGTACAACCACACTGACAAAGGTTCTTTAGTGGAGGTTAATCTTGCAGGCTGAATAGGAGCATTTGTTTGTTCCTCAATATACTGGTTATACTAGTTATTATTTAAAATATTTTTTAAAGAGCAGTCAGTCCAGCTTTTTTTACTGCTCTTTACTGTGTGCACATCTAGCTGGCTGAGTATCTGAGAGATAAATGAGCACATCCTTCCACTGAGTTCAGGAACAGAAGGATGCACAGGACACTATATTACATCTCATTTTTATAAGTAAATTATTTAGGAGGAATCAGATCTATCATAGTAGTTTGATGGTCTCACTTGTGTTCTGATACTCCTTTTTTTCTCCTTATATTATTTCAGGTTTCAGTCACAGCCCGAGATGATGTCCCCTTCTTTGGACCGCCGCTGCCAAATCCAGCCATATTTAAAAAGGTTTGTTTCTCTGGTCCAGTGTTAGTTGGCAGGGAACACACACTTGTGTTCTGAGTTGGTATTGTCAGTCTGGCTAGAGCACTTTGGAGGTCCAAAGAGTAGTAAGCAGAGCTTTTATAATGGGATATTTTTACTAGCGTTTTGATCTCCTGTTTAGTCTAGTCTTCATCTTGTCTTGCAGAGTGCAGAGTTTCGTGAATTCCTTCTGGTCAAGCTCATCAACGCCGAGTACAGCTGCTACCGAGCTGAGAAATTTGCTAAATTAGAGGTGGGTCTTTTACCTACCTGCTTCAATTAAAAATAATACTTATTATCAGAAAAAGAAAATAAAGTAAAATTTCTGACTTCTAGTTTTGTGTTGTTTAAGAAAGGAAGATGAAATGTGATTTTCTACTCAGTTTTGGGATATTTCCTTCATACTTCTTAGCAGGTGTGATAGAATATGAATGGGTACACTTTAATATAAAGATCTAATCCTCAAGTAAGGATGGGAATGTGATGCATATATTTTGCTGGAGGAAATTCTGTATTAGCTGAAATGCAGTATTATGCTGCAGGATGCATGCTGATATCACTGATTTTTGGTTTAAGGTACCACAATTCTTTTCCTGACTCTGCTGTTGCCTGATCTAGGAAAAAACATGTCTCTATTTCATCATCTGTAAAGAAGTGTCCTTTATGATTTGCTTTAGACAGAGCTTGAAGGGGCTGGATGTTACTGCAATATATTCTGTAACTATGCAGTTAAAGTCACTTCATACTGTTTAAAGTGATTTTCATGTGGTTTTGTTGTTATCATTGTTGGTCTTTTGGAGTTTCTTGTTTGCTTCTTGGGGTTTTTTTTAAGACGGATGGGAGACATTAATAAAACAGGAAAAAAATCTCCCAGCTCTCAATAAAAGCTGTTCTGATTCCCAATGTTGGTGCAGGAAAGAACACGGAGTGCCCTCTTGGAGAGCCTTTTTGAGGAGCTGCAGCTTCGCAGCCGCAGCATGATGGGATTGCCTGTCGGGGAGGATGACAAGATAGAGAATGGCAGTGGGGGCTTCCTCGAGAACTTCAAGGTGAGCCTTTCTACAAACCTACAATGTGGTCTAGAATTCCATACTGGCCCTTAGAAGCCAAACTCTTAATGCTTTGTGCTGGTGTCAAGTGTCAGATGTGATTTTATTCCATGACTTACAGAAGAAGGAGTCAGTGCTTGCAAGAGAAATTGTAATAACTAGGAGCAAGGGGCTTTCCGTTCCTACAGCAGATCTCTTTCAATTCATTTTCATTATAACTGAAAGAATTGCAGGAGTCACTGCAAAAGTTTCTAACTTATCTCTGAGTGTACTGTCTAGAAAAACTGTGGTGCTTTCCTTACCCTCTAAAAGCCAGGGTTAATTTACCTTTTTCAGTGTAGATGGCATGTTAGGGGGTTTTTATTGTTGATTTTTTTAAAATAAACCAGGTGACAGAACTTTCTTTTAGAAGTGATAAAGATAATTGATGTGAGAAAGCAAAGGTTTTGTATGATTGGGAAACTGAGTTTTAAACTGGTTATACAGAGAGAATCTTTATTGCTTTCCTATTCTATCTACTTGCCCTTTCCCACTTAATGTGGGAAGTGCTTTGCCACCTCTTTTATATAATAAGTTATCTCTTTGGAAAGAGAGATGTGTTACTAATAGCATTTCTTCAGATGACTTTATGACTTTATATGGTGGGTCAATTAGAGATATCAAAGTCTGTAAAACTAACCTGTTCACAAATAGGTTTGGTAGCTGTGTGTGTAGCTTTGGTCCGGATTATTTGGATGCTTTGGTGAGGATTATGTTTTTACATACAAACTGCCTTTGCTGCTAACCATTAATTTTAACCCATCCATGTCTTACACTAATTTTTTCAAAATGTCCTTTTATGACTTCTGGCAGATGCTGGGATTTGCACATCATGTACACAGATGACATTTGTAAATTGCTGGAAAAGGCTGGTTTAAGTCAGAAAATGGCTTTTTTAAATGCTGCAGATTTTGACATGGCTGCTTTCCCATTGAAACCAGAACTCAAGTTCATATGAGGCTGAACCTTACAGCCTCGAACTGGAGTTTGACTTTGTGTTTTATAGCCTGTCCTGGATAGGACTGTTCCAGGTGATGCTGTGTAATCCAGTGTGCAGGGATACTGGCAGGAAACCTCTATTCATTGCAATAAGAGAAGGGAAGTGAAACTAGAGAATATACTTGATGAAGAGTTCTTCCCAGAGCTCCATGAATCAGCTAGGACCAATCTAAGGTGCTGCCTTCTAGGAGTTAGGATCTGTGTGGTTCTGGTGTCAGTCTGTCACAACTTCCCACTCAATCTGTGGTGCTTCTCACACTACCCTACCGTGTGCATGTCTATATGTGTATATCTGTGTTTGTCTGTTTCCCTGCCTCCCTCCTGTTCAGCGGGTGATCAGAGGCCGCAGCCAGAGCCTGGATACCATGGGGATATCCATGAGAAAGCAGCAGCCAGCCACCCTGCCCAGCCGCCCAGCTACAGCTGGCCTTGCCCTCAGCCAGAGTGTCGCCGAGGGCCCTAAGGCCATTGCTGCGGTAAGGTATTCGGGTGGGCTGTAAGAGAGAACCCGGCATACCTTTGTAATAACCACCCAAACATTTCCTTTCCCTATTAGTTTGTCCTCTTGTCCCACTGTGAATCTTTTTGTTGTATTATCCCATTTCACAAATGGTGACAGCATGTGTTGCAGTCTGTTTTGTCTGTGCCCATCTCTAGCCCCAGTTCTTGTGTAAACTAGAGCTGAGATTGATGCAGACTGGGAGAAGAAAGCCAAACATGATTCTGCATCAGACATCTATCTCTGATATCCTGGATTAGATCCTGTACGGTGCCATGTGTTAAAAAATGCATGCACTGTGGTTTGGCTGGAATGGTACTGTATTGTCATATGGCAAGACCTGAGAACATAAGGACCCTATAACTGTTTCATTTTCTTCGATTTCACCAATCAGACTGTTTTCTGTAATACAAACAGGTGCACAAGATATTCAAGGTGCTGTTTTGCTGTAAATAGAATTTGCATGTTGGGAACAAACAGCAGAATTAATAAAGTTTGGGGTGAGAAAAAGAATGAATATTTCTAGTCACTATCAAAGCCTTTCTTATTTGATAGGGATACTAAATATATGTGACCAATGAATTAAAAATCTATCACAAATCTTTCCAGAAAAGGATCCACAAGTTTCTGATACTGAAAATATGGTTACCTTGGCCAAAGTGCATCCAGCTGGTTGTGGTCTCTGCACTAGTGATGTCAATACAGGCAAACTACAAAAAAACCCACCCATCTCTGAGTAAGCCAAGAAAGTGCCCTTCAGTGTGAAGATTTCTTGGTGACAGCTTAGTTGGTTGTATGCATTCTTTATGTCAATACAACGAAGTCATAGCATACTAATGACTTGGGTTTGCTGCCTCCTTTTCTCCTTTAACTTCTGGTTTTCTTTGTCTTTCTGGTTCTGCCTCTCCTCTCACCATATGGGGATACCTCCCTTCCCAAGCCTGTTTCTCTGTGTACTGGCTGTGTTCTGCCTTTGTTTCCTTATAACTCTGTGCCTTTCTCACACCACCTTTGTGAGCCCTGGCTGCTCTTGCTCGCTGACAGAAAGTACTCCTTGCACAGGTGGAGCTGAGTCTTGTATTGCAGTAAAGGAGAGGATCTGGACCCACGTTGCAAACTCTTCTCCTATGCTTTCCACAGCTTTTCCTGTGTTGTTCCTCTCCTTTCTGTCATGCTTTCCTTTTTTCTAGTCTTTTGCCTTGCCTGGTAGGAGCCCATCCCGTACTCGAGCCAGCCGCTTCCACGGGCGACGGAGTAGTGCCATTGGCATTGAAAACATACAGGAGGAAAAGAGGTATGAGCTGTGGGGAGATGAGACAAAGAGGGTAAAAAAACCAAGAAGAGATGAGAAAAGGAACATAGGCACATAGAGGCAGAGGGGGAACCATCAGGAATGAGAACTAAAATGGAAATTGTTGGAATGGGAAGGAAAGGGTCTGGTTATCGACTGATGGAGAAATGGACAAATAACAGAAACAGACTAAATTAAAAGAGGGTGTTTGGAATTGGAGAGATTCAGTATTTGAGTAAGAATGGAGGAAATGGGTGGAGGAACATTATAAGATCACTCTTAAATGTTGTGCAGTATTATCCAGGACTCCTGAGCTTCCTGCTCTTCACTGACCACTTTTAGAAGCGAGTCAGATGAAAGGCTGGTATTTGGGAAGGGGATGCTTGATTGTTTGTTTGTTTTCGTGTTAAAATATTCAAATAGGCAAAACTTCTGGTAACTTACAGGATTTATGAAGAAAAGCTTTAAGTCCAAATGACTAGTGTTTAAATTAGATCATCTGAGAAATAATTACAATTAATGGATAATATACTGCTTCAAGGAGTGATTTGGCATATTTGACAGAATTATAACCATTCAAAAATTGTCTACTGATCACGAGAGATTATTTAGTTAAATTATACATTTCTCTCAGTTCTAGCTGAGATATCTTTTTAAGATTATACAGTCTCAAAAGTCACATGAATGCTCTGCATCTAATATGCAGTTTTCCCAATTGCAAGAATTCCAGGAAACAGCTTAAAGACTGGGTGCAAAAGGGAGAAAGTAATCTCTGAAGTGGAAACTAGTTATTTTAGGAGGAAATTACTGCATTTTCCCTTCTTTCTTAATGAGGTGCCTATGACCTAATCTGAATAAAAATAGAACTTTTGAGAAAAATTAAATCTTCAGAGACAACTGCCCTGTAGTAGTCTAAGCTAGCACAGTAGCCACAGCTTCTCACTGCTTCAAATACTTTTGTATCTTAGGCAGCTGTGTGTCCTTCAGTCCATTACTTTGTGTACAACAACTGTTCCTATCTCCTTGAAAGGATCTGTAAAACTTTCCTACTACAGGGAAAAGCCCTGGATTTATTTATTTTTTCCCCTGCTCTTTGCCTGGAAGGATCTGATGAACTAATTGGCTTATTTAGCTTTCCTTTTGCTTACTTGTAAACTTAGATGTGAGGAACAAGGAGCCTTAGTTTGTATTTTCTGAAAGACTTCTTGGGTCATTCTTGAAGGTACAGTTTCACTAGCAACTGCTTTAACAGTTCATTGTTATTGAAAGCAGATGTGATACTTCCCTTCTGTCCCTTTCATCTACCCAGTCCTGACTATTCCTTGTGATGACTGCTCAGATCCCCAGTGGGCCTTTCATGGAACTGCTTCAGCCCAGAAATCAAAAAGAAAAAGTATCAACTTTCTTTCACTGGATTAATTGTCTGCCAGGTTCTGCCATGAACTGGCTCGTGGAGAAGTCTGATGGGTACCAGGACTGGTGGAAAGTGCACTCAGCAAGAATGAAGGAGGCTGAAGCATGCTCTCTTTCTGGGAACAGTGAGCTCAAAGTGTCACCTGTGACTTCACCCTGAAGCTGTAATTTAATGATATGCAGGCTTTGCTGACAGAGTTGACCCAGTCCATCTCCCTTGTTAGTTTGTTGTAGGAGTTTCAGGGTTGTTTTAATTTTAGAGTTACTTTTTGTCAGGGTAATTTTCAGTCTCACAAACAATTGTATTAGCATAAGTGAGGGTATCAGAAACTGTGATGTGTGGGGCACAGGTAGGGTCAACTGACCAAGAGAGCAGAGGAAGAACTTTGTGACAAACTGAAGCCCTAAGAAATCCCCCAAAATCCCTTTGTTTTCCTTTCTTTAATTAAATGTACCTCTCATTTCAGTTACTCATACAGACAACTTTCTTCAGTGGTATCTTGACAAGTCTTAGTAGCAATAACACTTTTGTAACCATCATCTTTATGCTCTCTATTAAATCCTGTAGCTTCTTAAGACCAGTGGAATGGGGAGGATAGAGGAAAAAGTTAACAAAATAAAGGTGACTACTGAAATTAATTCAGGCCTTTATATCAATTCAAAAGGAGCTTAAAGTTGGCCATTTCCAGATGTCACATGCGACATCAAAGGAGTCTGCCCTTTGCAGTGCAACTGTGTTTGCTTCCCTTTTACATGTATACAGGAGATGCAACTTTCTACTGTGGCTTGTAAGGGAGTGTTAGAATAGATGGTAGTTAACTCTGGCCCTGGGGTATAGCTGGTTTCTCTTTTCTCCCAGCAGAGACACCACAGAGAGAATACAAAGGGTGTTGGACAGTCCAGGAACTTTCTTTGACCTGAAGTCTGATGGATCATCTAGTCCCAGCTCTCCAGAGTTCCCCAGCAGGAAGAGCAAGTGAGTTAAAATAAATTTTAGTATTTGAAAGATGCTCACTGTCTCTGGTATTGGCTTAAGTGTGGTGCATGTCTTGCTCTGTTGAAGGCTTTACTGAAATTGTCCACATCAGGCATTGTAGCATCTCCAAAGTTGGATGTCTGGCTGTGGCACAGTAATTCAGAGCCTGTCAGGAACTTGGCTTTCTTAAACAGACTGTGATGAAAGATCGGACCACTTGATTTTGGTTATATCTTTACTGTAATGTGAGCTTGCATCCAACAGGATACACAAAATCCTAGCTGTCCAATTATCCATGTTTACTCATGTGTATGTTTCCTCTGTAGTTTGCTCTGGAGTGATTTTGGAGCTTCATGGAGAAGCTTGGACAAGGGTATGTTGGGATGTTGGGTTGTACTCAAGTTCTGCCCCTTTAAGCAGGATTCATGCCGCTGCTCCCAACCAGCGTGAACTAACCTGTCTCCAGTCTCCCCAAAGTGTTACAGCAGGATTCCAGCACGGTCCCATGTGTTGCACCTATGTTTCATTGCTAAAGCACGCCATACCACACCCAGTGGTATGTGCACAACACTCCATGCAGTAGTCTGCAAATTAATTCTCCAGTTTCTGGTTGTCAAAAACTGGAAAAATGCAATTTCCTGGTAGTGGAGCTTTGCTGCTGCTAAGCTGTGTTATACTGGGATGTGATCCTACCTAGAACACTTCAGGGAAACCACCCATTTACATTTCCAAGACCTCAGAACAGCCTGTCTTTAAATCAAAGGCTGCAGCTGACTTTCTGGAACATTTTACTACACCTAATTTTTTTCAAGAGCTTGGATGGGACCTGTGGCAAGAAAGGTAGCAAGTACTTTGTATTAGGGAATTTCCCTTTATCAGGACTGTGGAGAGTCTTAAAAAAATTTCAGGAGGTGCCCTAGGACCAGGCATCTATGGTTATAGTCGCTTCAGGTGCCAAATTTGACAAGGAAGGGCTGTCCTTCCAACTACACCCAATGCTCCCTAAGAATTACAAGCTGGTGACTATCTGCAATAGTTCAGCTGCCCAGTTGTGTGCTGTTCGACTGCTCAGAATTGTCACAGCCAAAGTGCAGTGTTCTAGTTTTTGTGTGTGTACTAGTTTTTGGGTTGGATGAGTGCCCAGAATTTTGGTATGGAGGAGGATGGGAGCACATCTAGGAGATACAGACCATCTAAGGTGCCAGCTCTGGCAGCTAAGGACTAGAGGGAATGCAGGACATGGAACATCAGTCAGCATCCCCCATCTTCCAGCATTCCCAAATCATTCCACCTTCCCTTCCTCATCCTGCCTGGGGCCTTGTTAGTGAACTAGAAGTTCCTGACAGGCATGTGTGAGGGACTCTTGCTGTGATTAGATAGCTGATTACCTTGCATAATCACCAAGAATTCTGCTTCCCCCACTTCCCACCCCCATTCTCCATCAGCTGAGGAGGTGAGCCAGCTGCAATGGCTGTTTCAAGTTGGTATCCACATGCTTTCAGAGAGCAAACATAGCATGGGATTTTACTAACAATACTTGCATGAATATTGTTTATGCACATTAGGCATGACCTGTATGATTTGTCAGTTTGTCTAGTTCTGTTCCCAGGATTCTTTTTCCACTTATGGACTCAAAACCACTTAGGACCACGAGAAAAAAGAAGTATTTTCATATCTCTGGTGGTTTAGCCCATTCCTGGACAGTTCATTTACAAGGTGGGATGCAGCATGGAGTTTTGCACAATTAGTGATTAGTCAGAGTTAGAGTTGTGATCTCAGAGTTAGGGACTAGCCCATGTGCAGCCATACTTTTTGCATGACATTGGGGACAGGGAATTAAGAACATGTAATTCCACCAGGTAAAGCACACCATTTTCAGCAAGACAGTATTAGCACAATATTGCAGGAGAAGGCTGGGAGTGTAAAGTCTGTCTTGGAGACACTTTATTGGCATTCTGCTGAAATACCTGGTGTTCATCAGCTGTGAAACCAGGATCAAGATGTAGACATACTTCCAATGCAGAAGAGTTCTGCCTCATTCTAGAATAATTTATGTAGTCCCTGTTAGATAACAGAATGGGCTATCCCTGGGAGTATATCATCAGTCTATTCCTGGTTCTCTCCATAGAGTCACAAGAAATTTCTGTTACCTCAGAAATGTCCAGCATGATGCTACTGGTCTTACATAATCATTTCAGATTCAAAACTTGAATGATCAAGCCCTTCACCTGTGTTCTACTAAGAGCAACCTGGAAATAAATGCAACGGGAACACATAAGTAATAGATAAATTATTTTACAGTAGAGGCAGAGCACGCTGCTGAGTTTAACAGATATTTGTATAGTGATCAGCCAGCAATCCATGAAACTGCATTGTTCACTTGAGCTAACGGTGTCTTCTCTCCCACAAACAGGGACAATTGTCCTTAGTTTTTCTGCTTTACTGTCCAGGTAGCCTTCCAAGTAATCCTTCTTCTCAAGGGACAGACTCAAAAGAATGAACCCAGCCTATGTAACCAAGTAGTAGAAGTCCTGAGGATCAGACGACTCTCTGGGTTGCATCTGAGAAATCAAGCACTGTACTGTGTATGTCCATATCCTAGGAAAAGTACATGGGTTTTTTGTATGTGTGTTTTCCCTCCTCAGACACATCTGAGTGGGGACATCAAGCCAATCAGGAGTGGACCGGATGCTACTCAGTCATTGGGTACCTCACTGAAGACACTGGCAAGACTTTTGGGGTGAAATCAGAGTCCTGGCTAAGAGGAGCATGAACGTACTTAGAGGACCTCAAGGACTGTGGAGAGACCGAGTGGCACCAAGTAACGCTCCACTGGCAGTTCCTGGAGCAGGAATTCTGTGAGAGGGAGATGGACAGATAGCTCCTGTTGGAGCATTTTGGCTCTGTGCCCTTCCTATTGCCAAATCAGCAGCCACTGAACCAACCTCTACTAGTGATGGGGAACGGAGGCCACCTTGAGTGCGACCCCTTCTCTTCCCTTCCTCTCCCCTCAGATGAGTGAGAATAGTTTGGCCTGCAGAATGCAAGAGCAGAAGAACACAACTCCACCTCTGTCTCTAGTGCCTTGACACAGGTCAAGAAACGCAGTGCAGAGAACAAGGATGGAGAAGCCTGCTGAGGAAGGGTGCTGAGAAGGAGATACTTTGTGGAAATCTAGATCCCACTTCACTTAGATTCATGTTATTGATTTGCTCTGCTAAGGGAGAAGCATGTTGGCCTTCATTTCCTCCAAAATATATTTCCTAATCTCTTGAGGAAATATCTTTGGCCTTTATTGGCCCTGTCTTCACTGTTCTCCTTGTTGCATGCTGGCATGTAATATGCCTGGGACTTTAGGTTTCACAACTGCTTGTAGGTCAAGACTGGCCACATTTTGCAGTGTTTCTGAAGGAATAAATATATTTAGTATGTTAAAGGTGTCTTATCTTTCTTGCCTCTCTTTTTTTTTTTTTTTTTTTTTTTTTGTTTCTTAACATTTTTAAGCTCTTTGTCTCTCTCTTACTAGCTGGTTTCTTATGCAGACAATGAGTATTTCACCATAAATTTGGGGCTTACATGTGAGGAGGAGAGCCATGTATCTCCTGAATGGCTCTAAGCAGTGGATCCCAAATTCTCAGCTGGGAAGAGCTGACCTTAAGGATCTTCTTTGATAGATCTGAAACATGCACCAGGCTACCTCAATGTCTGTTCCATTTGATAAAATGGTGGTAAAGGGATCCAATACAGTTTGCTTTGAATGTCCCCTTTGAATGGCCTTGTTGGGAGCTAAATTTTAGTGGGACGGACCTACAGGAATCAGTCTATTGGCAACTGGGCGCATGGAAAATCACCAGGATGGGAATCCTGACCTAGGTGTGTTCCTGTCTGTAAGCAGGAGGAAGGCTCTGACTTGTCTGTGCAGGAGCTTGGCACTTGATCCTACATAGTTTTACACTGAGACATCCTGCAATAATGCAGATCTCAGTAATGTGTTCCTACCTCCCCATTGCTTCCCTAAACTTTCTTAGTTAACTGTTCTGTAATACTGGTTAATGTGTGTCTGCTTTCCTGCTTCCTCCTGTTACAGCTATACAGAAAACAGCAGTAACAATTTATAAGCTCTATGACATGAAAAGTATGCTTTTTATGGTCCCTTTGTTCTGCCTGGAAGTTCACATAAAACAAAACACGATCGCCTGAGACCACCTGTGGAAATGGGTGGCCTAGACTGGACTGCACCTGCTCTTCATACTCAGTTTAACACCTCTTCCTTCTGTATTTAGGCTCTTAAAATCTCTGATATCCACAACAGGGCATCTGTTGATTTTAATGAATATCTAGATGTATTTAATACTTAAATGCAGGTGATTTGAGTCACTCCACTTTATTACACTCAGGTCTGTGACTTAAAAATTCATTCAGACTTGTCCTTTTATACAGTTATCCAGAATGGAGACAGAGAATTGCTGTTTCTCCTAAGTGATGTAGCAACAAGAAATTAAGGTATGCATGCCAGTTCACCTGAATTCTGTTCCTAGGTGGAAAAACTAGCTGTGGATTAATAATATATTCTTACTGTTTCTGACTGCTACATAATAAAGCTATGCCTCAAGAAGTTAAGCCTATGTGTAACAATAAGCATGATCATGTTGAATGCTTGCATTTCACAGAATGCTCAGGAGTCAGACTTCAGGATACTGTGTGATGCAGCCACTCTCACGTTCATCATCCAGTGTAAGCAGTTGTTGTAGTGGATTGAGGGAAAATGGAACATCTGAGGAAGAGGAGAATGACAGGGTGGGTGTATGATCTCTAACAAACAGAGGCTACCCTCCCTGAATTTTTACCAGGTGCATTATTAAAACACATCTTCTTTGCCCTCTCTAGGAGCTGACGTGCTCACTTAAGGGCCCTCCAAAACAGGATTCAATGGTTCAGAGTATGTGGCTGGATGACAGTGACTGCACACCCAGTCCTTCTAGCTCACCAGGTAAAAAAGAAAGAAAAATAGAAAAAACCCTCTGCTTATGCTTCTAGAAGCGTATGAGAGGTTGAGCCAAATCTTTTGTATGCTGTACTTAATATTTTAGAAGCACAGGTAGATGATAGCCCACAAAAATGGGGAGAGCAGCTGCCATGCAAAGTTTAATTGGGAAAGAATTCTTCAGTGCCATGAATAAATAGTGCTGTACATACTGCAAAAGGAGTTACAGTAGACTGCAAAGAATTAAAGAGTTCATGTTTTTTCTGTGGAGAGCTATGGTTGCATTTCTGATTGCAGTCCCTGTATAAACTAGATAGTTTGGATATGAGATTATAGGAACTGCTTCCTGAACAAAGCGGTATGCTCCTAAGAACGTGGGTAATCAGGAAGCCAACCTGCACTCAGAGTTTTTTTGTCAAGGTTGGGCTCTTAGTCTAGTACTTGATTAAAGCTCAGATGTAGTTGATTAAACTCAGCTTGGATCCATTCACTATAATCATCCATTCAGTGGGACTTGGATCCATTCACTATAATCATCCATTCAGTGCAGTGATGATTATATTCCTTAGAAGTTCTCTTCAGTCCTGTAGCAGGGACACCTGTTGTGTTTCCTGCTGTGGAGCTGGATCATCTGCCCTGATCTCAGACCCTGTTTGCAGTTGCATTTCACTTTTGTTAAAATGAACTGGTTTGGATTGAAGCATTTCTTGTTGAACATCAGCCTTAAGCTAAAATTAGGGAAAGTTTAAATCAGTTTCAGTCTGGTTCTGAGAATGGGGCTGTGTAAGATTTTGGGAAAGTATGATTGAAAAGACTAAGCTTTTGAGTTTGGGAAGTCATTAGAAACTGTGAAAGGCAAAACATTTAACATTTGTTGCTGGAAGACTGGAATTAGAGCATGTTGAGATGATAAGAGATACTAGGGATTATGTGTATGGCAAGGAAGAGAGTTGGTTGAAATGAACCCTGAAATCTTTATAGGAATTGTGTGAGAAAGGATTGTTTGTAAAGATTACAAGGGTCAGAAAGTGGAGTCAACTTAATTTGAGAATAGAGTTAGGTCTCATTCCCCACAGCTGCCATATATGAGATATCAAGAATGGCCATTAGACAGATCCCTACATAAAACTGTCTGTATCTTAGCAACAGCACTGAAGATGTGATACTGTCAGATATTCTGCAGAAATCTCTGTTCTATCAGATATTCCTCTTTTGTTGTGGATGCTGGAGGCAGGGATGCTTTCCATTGGCCCCTTCTGCTCTTCACAGATACTTTCTCTGCTGACTCTATTATCTTACAGTATATAAGATGCATTAATATGCATCACTGAGAATAATCATTACAGAGAATGCAATGTTTAGTTCAATGTAATTTTTAGGTTTTACAACCCTGGGGACAGAGAGCAATATCCTGGTGGTATAGTTTTGCCCTTTATTAAGTTATCTAGTAAGTATTCAGCCGAAGTTAATGCACTGTGTAAAATCAGACCAAACAAATTTTCTTTAATGGAGAAACCTAAGACAAGCCCACTGTGAGTCTAGATCCTACGCTGAATAAATCCAACATTCCTGACCCATGTACACATTCTTGGCTTCTCCAATTTGCCTTTCAGATTGAGACAGCAAAGCTACAGGGAAAAAAAAAAAAGTCAGTCTGTGGTCATTATGCTCCCAGATGATGACATAGAGAACTGCCTTTGCCAAAATATTTTCTGACTTGGCTTTAAAGTACCAACATGTCTCATGTGCCAGTGCACGTCACATGAGGCAGAGGTGACTTTCTCCCTAGCCTCAAGGGCAGGATAAAAATTCAGCTATAACTCTCCTCAACACATAGACACTACCAGTACTGTTAGGTATATTTTTATTTAGTTAGTTGGCCTGTTAGTAACTTCCTACAAAAAACATACATCATTATTAAATTTTAGCATAGTGGAACTGGGATATATACAAAATAGAGAAGAACCCTCATATTGTTAATTCACATTGTTTAAAATCACAGTTTAGCAGCATTAGGCAGTGATTCACCAATTTTGATTTTATATCTCAGTTTTAAATTACATAATGGCACTGGGAAAGGGGATAGTCTACCTTGGAAAAAGTGCTGAAACAATAATTGCATCTTATCTGTTTCCTAGAAAATACTGGTGTGATCACATATAAGTAAAAAAAAAAAAAAAAGAAGAAGAAAGAAAGAAGTGTTCCTGGGAAAAGCATCTGAGCTTACCATCTTAGCAGGAATCCCTCATTAGCTTTCTTTCTTTTCCTGATTGAATGGTGGTTAGATATGCCATCAGAGGTATTCACCTGTCCATTCTACCCCTTAGCACATTCCACGCTAAACTCTTTAATTCAAACTCTTTCCATTTTCCTCTGATTTAAAGAAAAGATTTAGTATTTTATAATAGAGATTTATGTTGTGATGTAGCTATGCATAAACTCTCACAAACTGTACTGGTTGGAAATAAGCATATTTAGTAATTTTAACCATAGAATGGATAGAATGGAGGATCATCTAAGAGTAAATGTAGAATGGTTTAAGAAGGCTGTTATGTTAAAGACATCTTACTCATTTTTTGAGAAATGTGTATGGTAAATATAAGCTGATTACAGAAAGCAAAAGAATGCTTTTAATTTGTGAATTTTGCAAGCATTTAATCCCTGGTTTTGCCATGGTGTTGATATGTGATGAGAGGCAAATTCCTTAAACCCTGAGGTCAGATATGGGAATCTCAAGGGAGGGGTCAGAGGTAGAAGGAGGAGAAACACTGTGAGAGCATAAGATTGGAGTCTGCTTCACAAATGTGTATCCTTGAGAATAAGGCATTCAGATTGTCTGGAAACAGTGGCTGATGACTATTTTTAAATGAAATTAAAGCAGTCACTTTCCTCATGTTTTGAGCTGGAATGAGAAACAGGTAGACAGGTAGAAGGTAAACCTAGTCAATTTGGGCACAGGTACACTCCTTTCACTCTTATCTGTGGATGTGCCACAGATCTGTGAAAACTTTGGAGTAAAACCAGCTATGTGTGCAGCTCCTGGGATACCCTCTTGATTATTTTTGTATTGTTCTGTGCTTGGTTCCCTTCTAGGAAGCAGGTTGCTTCCTTCCAGCAGTGTTGCTGGCTCCACTGGAAAAGGAAAAGGCAGCAAAGCAGAGGCTCAGCACCATAATCCAGTAAGTGCTTTAATAAAATGTTTTCTCGTTTGCACAGAGATAAGGATGGGAGAAAAGAGAGGCTTGATTTAGGTGTTGCTTGCTGAGGGTTGAAAGGGCAGTAGGAAGGTGTTTGCAGGGGGAGGTTAAAGCGGTGCCTTGTTCTGCAGGCCTCCATTTTGTGCTGTGTGTGATGTCAGCGCTGGAGCACTGTCTGCTGCACGCACGGTGAGGAGCACAGGTAATGGACACGGGGGAGGAGAGCCACAGGCCCCTGGCCATCCCTGCCTCTCTGAGACAGTGCAGCAAGTGCTGTACAGCTTCTCAGGAAACAGAGTTAGTCCTTTACCTTCCTCCCCAAGCAATCTTCCGTGGCAAGTGACTCTGGCCTGTCTGATTTACCTAAGCACTCCCTTTCCCGGCTGCCTCCTCCCTCTCAGGGAACAGCATTTCCCATTGAGATTCTGTTCTCTACCCTAATCTAGGCACAGTTTCTTCCTCTTCTTTGTCTTTCATTGTTCAGTTTCCTTTGCTCAGATACAACCTGCCTTTCTCTGTGCCTAACCTCTGCTTTTTATAATAGTTTCATTACTTTGCAGAACCCCTTTTTGTTGCTCATTTTCTGATGTTGTGCCTATCTGTACACTTGCTTATTTGCTTTCAGCCTAGCATTGGTGGGACCTACTTGCCAAGCCAGTTTCACAGCTTTTCCAGACGTGGGAAGTGGGATTGATTTCCTGATGAGGGAAAATGGGAACACCACTTCAGGATTGTTCCCTAGAATTCATAGTCCAGTTTTGTCTATGTTGTTGAGTCTTTTTGCTCAATGTCCCTTTCCTTGCCCAGTATCTTCTCTGGTCTGACACTAAACAGCTGCCTTGAAAATGGTGGGGATTTGAGGCTCTCAGGAACTAGTTTGGTACGCAGCTGAGTAGAGGAGGATCACCTTTATGGAAGAAAATTCTTCCAGCTATTCCTAAACATTCCTAAATAGCTCGTAGTTCTTACTGTTTCTGTTCAGATCCTCAGCGCTCAAGTTTTAGCTGCCCTGCCACCTTGTGGCATTCGGAGCAGTCAGGTGCACAGTTCAGCCCCATGAGGTGGTGGCCACGGTTGCCACAGCAGATCAGAGAGGGGAGCTGATACTCGCCGCTGAGGCTGCTTCAGCGTGTGCTACAGCAGAGATTAGAGCTGAGCGTGACAGTGCAGCTGCCAGCCACTGTTCACTGGGGTCATCCCCAGAGCTTTTCCCAGGAGCTCACAGCACGGCTCTGTAACACAGGAGCAAGACTGTGTAAATGAGGGGCAGAACTCCCTCAAAGTTCTGCTCCCAAACAGGCACATTTTGCTCAGAATAGGTAGAGAGTCAGAATTGCAACAATCTGCAAACTCACTGATACAAAGGCAAAGGCTGTGGTTTTGCATTTACTGGTGGCTATTATAGGCAATAAGCAATGTATCTCAGTAGTACTCATGTATGATTTTAGTACCTAAGGTTTTGAGCATGTAATTTCCACTGATTTGAAGTAGGTCAAAGAGCATTTAAAATAATTTCATGAAATATATTGCAGTCTGTAGGATCCATGTCTTTTGGTTCATCTGCCAAATCAACAACATTCTGCCACAAAGGCTGGTTATTTTTCAGTTGATCTGGCTCAAAGAACAAAGTTTCATGAGACCCTGCTTTTCACTGTGACATTATTTCCAGGTGCTCTTTGAATTCTCACCAGCTCCTTACCAGAGCACATTATTTCCACAAAAGGGCATTTTACCCCACTCCTGAGATAGCGCTACTGGCTTAAAGGATGTTTTAGTCATTCCATTTTATCACAACCTCTGAATCAGTTTGATAGCACAGATTGGAGGCTAGCAAGTTTCAGGGGAGAAATGGTAAAAAATTTCTATAACATGGCTTCAAGGCACTCAAAGAAACCTATGGCAGCCACATCCATGGTAACCTCCTTGTCATTCTAACTCCTCTTATCTCTCACAAAGTTTTCCTTAAGTTCCAGGCTGAATTTGCCCAGAGTAATGGGTGCACTGGTAAAAAAGAGGAAGGACTCCTCCAATCCTAGGGTATTTCCTGAAGAGCTGAAAGAAGTAAAAATTGTGGATGGGGGAACAAATGATACTCCCACAACACTCAGAGGTGTAAGAACATGAAGTATACAGATATTTTTTCTGATGCTTTGTTCTAGGATTTGCTGTTCAAGTGAAAATACGTGAATGTGCTTTACCTTAAAGTTCAGAAAAAGACGAAGGGAATTCCAGCTGCTGCTGTTTCATTCAGTGATGCATCAGAGTGTGGAATCATTGTGAAATCAAACTTCCTATAAATCAAATTTCTGTGTGTCATTCCAATTCAGCCAATACAGGGCCAAGCTCAAACAGTTTCCATGTGAAATTTCTTATTTTAATTGTTTGCATACCTTTCCCTCTGCAAACTACTTGCTTGGAAGTCCCTCACAGCCATATCCAAATCACCTTTGGATAGGCAGCAATTAGGGCATCCTTGAGGAAGCAAAACAGAGTCTACTTCAGTTACCAGCTGAACCTACAGTGGTGTTCACAACCATCCTCCAAAGACATTCCTGTAAAACCTGGATTAGTTAAAAACCCTGCAAGGTTTGGGGTTGGTGCCCACAAATGCACGTGTATGGTGGTTTCCTCAAACATCAGTCACTGCAGGTGTATCACATATTGTCCAGGATGGGGACAGTTCCTTTTAAAATACTTGATTGGCTCGCTAGGCTCTTCTTTAGGCTTGAATTGTGTCTTTCCCAGCTGCCATGATGCAAAGTAAAAGGAAGCATTAATATCTTAACCTGTGCTTCTTATGTCTATGTAGTACACTGGACTTAAAATAAAAGGAAATGTGACCAGCTTCTCTTAGGTTTTATGTGTGTGTGTGTGTTTGTAAAGGACAAACAGGAAGACATAAGAAACCCGGAGGTCACAGTCCAGTAACTGCGTAATCCTCATGTGTTCAGGGTAAAGGAAAGAAAACCAACCAGGGAAGAATGTTCACTCTGCAAGAAGTTAAATCTTTAATGTTAATCTTTGATCTGTTGAAAGAAAGGAAGCACATTTGTATTGGTAAATACCTCACCAGGCTGGTAATACTGGCAAACCTTGATATTTTTCAAAATTACAGATGAGATCAAGCAGTAAAGTTAACTATTAAGGATGAGAAAGGCATCTCTCCATAAAATTGAATACATTCAGATAACCACTGAAGACTGACATATATATTTTCCTTCCTATATACTTCCCCAGGGCTTTTCACAGCTGAGGGCTTGGAACTGGTCCCAGCCACTTCTCACCTGCAAGACAAACCAGCACAAAAGAGATATATTAAAATGTAATCCGTACAAGTAATTGGCTGGTCATTTTTCTGCAGCAGGATTATTGTTCCTACTCTGAACAGTAGATGAAGGGTAGCTACTGGTGATGGAATACAGATTTATATCTTGTTTGGTGTGCTACAGCTAGCTCCATAAATCTTTCACTGTCTAGTCACAACTGTACAGAAGAATTATTTTCCTCCATTACAGATGAGATGTTCTGCAGGTCAGGGATATTCCACATGAGGGAGAAATCAGTTCTTTTTAGGACTCATTTTGCAGGGGGAAGTGGGGGTTAAAAAAAAGCAAAAAAAGGGTGCAAGGCTGCAGAGTCAGAGAATCAGAAAGAAAATCTGATTAAGTCCTTGGAGCTGAGACTAGAAACCAGGCCACAGCATTTCAGTCAGTATTAGTGACTGCTGTAGTGGGTGTTGATACTCTACTTCCTCACTGTCATGCTCATCAAGAATATTTTATAGAATCAGAAGCTCATCCAGAATACTAAAAAAGAAAATCTCAAAAAATTTCCATTCTGCTTAAGCCTATGACTAATACAAATTTACATTAATTAATACTTCCTGCTGAATGTCTTCCACAAATGCATGAACTAATGATGTGCATTACTCTTTCTAGAGACACTCTCTCAAGTGCCAGATCTTGAGATGAATAGTCAAATGCCCTGTAACTCATAAAAACAGGTAACTTTAGTTTTATTATTTATCACAACCTACTTCAATCTCTTAAAGAATTTAAAGTGTGTATTCTGTTAATAGAAAAATGAAAAGAAGGATGGTCAATATATGAACAACCTAAACAGCTGTGTAGGTAGACACAAGTTAAGGACTGGGGAGCTGTAATAATGTGCTCTTAATAAGAAGGAACAGATATAAAATGAAAATGTTAGAACAACAACAACAACAAAAAAAGCAGTACCAGCCATAGTCATAATCTTAGCCAAGGTCTACTGTCCAGTACCAAAAGGTTACATATGGATATTTTGAGAATGGCGCATGGAGCACAAAGCCTTGAAACACACCAAGAGAGGGTGTGAGAGAGAGAACTCAAGTTACTTCTGGTCTGGAAAAGGATCATTTGGTCATTTTAAGTGCACTGGGACAGATTTCAGTCAGCAGTTTCATTCCAGGAGAAGGATAACCAACATTATTTAACATTTGAAAGCCCTTAGGAGTGTTTTATTCAGCTGCATTACGTATTTTGTTCCAAGAGGGTGAAAGCATGAAACCAAAGTGATGAAATGAGGTAGACTCACCTATAACGCTGCCTAGCAGCTCTAAACGATCAGAGCCAAAAAACAGATGAGGTTTCCCATCATAATGTGCCACAACAGCAGGCATCCCAAATGCCTATTGACACCATGGAGATGAAACAGAGAATGTTATAATGGGAGAATTTCTTGCAGTCATATCACCAATCTTCCGGAATAAATCCCAGCAATTTTTTACTTTTTTTCCTCCCCTTCTTTTTACCTTCTTCCTTCTTAAAGATAAGCCTAATGAAGCCATCTAAAAATGGGTGACTCTACAGAGCCTGTGTGCCCCTTTTGAAGGAGCATAAAAAACAACCTGATTAATCCACAGTTCTATTCCAAGTAGCAATAAATGGTATCTCTCAGTAAAATGGTATCTCTCAGTAAAAAAAAGGTTCTGTCCTTGGAATGAGTGGGTCAACCTTGTTTTCCCAGATGACAGTGAGATAAACTACCAGCAACAGTGAGGTGGCTTTCACACACTGGAAAACAAGAAGTCTACACAGCTCTTTCTAATCATCACCCTCATTGGTCCCTGCTTTCCTGTATTCTTAAGGGGGAAGGAATGCAGAGCTGTGAAGCCCAGTGCCATTGGAAGCATCTCACCCCATGTTTCAGTGCTTCAGTTGTTGTGTCTTTCAGTCGGTCCTTCACTGGAGGGGATGAAGCCATTTCAAGTGCCTTCTGGGAGAGCTCTGCTGAGAGCCCAGCCTGTCGGGCAATCTGTGAAAAGATGATTTAATTAAGAATACTCTAAAAGTAAATATTCCAATTCCCACCCTGGTATAATTAATTTAATCTTCAGTCTATTAACAAAAAAATTCAAAATACTCTTGAAGCACTTCTTGCACAACTGTCTTGCTGTATTTCCAACCTATTCATCATTTAACAACTCTCAGATACAAAGTAGAAGGACATTTTAAATCTTCCAAGCCCCAAATCTGCACTTTTTTCCCCCCAGGAGTTCCTAAACCAAAGAAAAAAAAAAAAACAAAAGAACCTTAGATACAATGACTCATCAGATAACTTACAAAAAAACTCAAACTGGTGTTATGAAAAGTAAAATCTCACCGTACAAGCCTACCAAGACAGAAATGCAGCCACATGGGATCTGTGACACTGTATGAAAGACACCAAATCACAGAGGTTTAACAGTGGCTGGTGTTACTGCTGGATCTTTTTCACCTCCCCTGAGCCTCTGCCACACAGGAATGAGACAAAGTAGCCAAATTTAAACGTCCAGTGTTTACCTGGTAACAATGATTTCCAAGTACTCTTTGAATAAAGTATTTCACAAAAAGAGAGAAAAAAAAGAAAGAAATGCAGTATTGCACATGGAGAAGTAATCCTGCACATGCAGGTGTTAATGACTTTTTCAATGACTTTTTTTTGTTTAGCACCAGCATTTTCATGTGCCTTCTCCTGCTAACACATCAGGAAAATGAGGAGCTCTTTCTGACTGTGCTTGAAGAGGAGGTTAAACAAGTGTACCACTGGACTAGAACAAAATGCTTGGTAGCCACAGTGTTTAGAGTGCAATATGGACACTGTGAAGTAGTATCTGGTCCTCACCATTTCAGGGCAGAAAGAGGATTTAAGTGGACTGGGGCAGAATTCAGACCACACATTGCTGATATAGCAATTTACGTGAAGCTGCTTTTGATTAAATAAAGAAGTAAAAGAATACTAAGGAATTATTATCAGGTTTTAAAAGTACCATTTTTCTGACTGATGTGTAAAATAAATCCACCTGTAAAGACTCAGATGATTGGCTGGCACCTCTCAGCCACCTTTGGATGACAAATTTCCAGAAAAGTCTAGTACTTGTTGCAGGAGTGAATGAAGACAGACACAAGCAGACAAGGGGACACCTCCCTCTCTGCATTGATGCACGGGGGGGATACTCATCGACTGCCAAACTGTGGCTAAATTGGAGATTGTTCTGAGTATGAAGTTTGTGGTGCATGAAGTTCTTGCTTTATTTAAATAATGATGGATTCAGAGACAATGTGACAATGTTCTGTATATATTTATGTATTGGATCTAGCTGGAATGCAGCTACTTTGCTTCACAGCAGCTCCTATGGTTTTGTGTGTCAGATCTGTGACCAAAACAATGCTGATAACATCCTAATTATTTTAGCTATTGATGAATGGCGTTTGCACAGTGTCGAGGCAGTCTCTGGTTCTCACTCTCCCCCCACAGTGAATAAAGTGGGGCTTCCCCAGAGGCTGGGAGATGACCTGAACTAACCCAAGAGACAGACCATGCCATATGCCATGCTCAGCAGTAATTGATGAGGAGGGGGTTTAGGCAGGTTATGCTTTTTCTTGGGAACTGGCTGAGCATCAGTCTACATGTAGGGATTCTTTGTTGTCTTTCACTCTGCTCCCAGTTCTCTTTTATTCATTAAGTAATTTTATCTCAACCCACACGTTTTCTGGCTTTTATTCTTCCTTTCCTCTTCCCCTGTCCTTCTGGGCGGTGGGAGGAAGCAAGTAAGCACCTGTGTGGTGCTTGGCTGCCTACCAGAGTAAAAGTACCACATTAATTATATCTTAAGCTATAAGTATAGTTAATTAATTAAATTATATGTTTAAATAAAAAATAACTTTATTTATATCCTTCAAATCTTGCTTCTTAAAAAGCAAAGTGCAAACCTTTGCTGAAACTTTAGTAAAAAAGTGACACTATGATGAAGCTGAAGTGCAAGAACTAGACTTGGGGAGGAACAGCAAGACTCCAAGCTTCAGATTTCAACTAGGGATGTTGGATAGGAGACACCAGTCAACTCCTCTCTTTTCTCCATATTCCAAGAACTTATAAAAGGAGAGACCTTCAAGAGGATCTGCTGGTATACTACCTTGCACGCTATTACAGCTTTTGCTGTAATAAACAAAATTGAAATGGCAAAAGAAAAAACATCAGGAGTGTAATTTCCAGGTATATAAAAGGGCATAATAGGACTGAGCTTAATAGAAAACCTGACTCCATCACTCTAAGGAAAGTCACCTTCCCCAAGTGTTGCATTACAGCTGAACATTTCATATAGCAGCAGTGCCTCAATGCAGAAACTATTTATACTTTCTTATACTTTCATGACTTTTAATAACATAGTATCAATAGGTAACTCATTGTCCAGCCTGGGTATCTTGCCACATGAATTAACAAAAAAAAAAAAAAAAAGTGTATTCTGATTCTGAGAAAAAAAAAAAACCCAAAAATCCAAACAGAGCTGCAAGTGAATTTAAATCAATTTTTCCTCAAAGTCATCAATAAGAATATCTATCAGAAATGCAGAAGCACCAAGAAAAAGAAAACACTTACAGTCAATATGTTCTCTGGCTGACTGATGTCTTCATGCTGGTAAAATAATAAAATAAGTAAATCAGTATTTATGAAACAAAAGCTCATCTCTGGATTTTTAAAAGCAAGTTTTCTAAGAAAACAAAAATAAACTCAATACTAATTGCTGGAGAAATTACCTCCAAAAAGGTCTTAAGTCACCTAATCTAGGAATGTATTAAAGTGTTTTCTGATAGGAACCACTGATCCACTGGTCAAGCCTGTTGGACTCACCATATATACCTAAAAGAAGGCAAATAAGGCTGATCATGAGCTTGTGGCTTCGGAACCACTGTGACCTTAAGTTCCTGCAATGACTTTTCATTAAAAGACATTTTCTTCCTCTTGCTGGAATTCCACATTTGAACAATGCGGGACAGGGAAGGTGACAGAAAGGGTCAAGGAGCTGGCTGAATGAAGTACTGACCTGTGACCAAAAGCGCATCCAGAACTGCCTGGATAAGGGCTCCAGGTACTGTGGGTTTGTCATGTCAATGGCTGTGATAAAGCGCATGGCCGTCAGGCTGCCTGCATTCGTGGGAGACAGAGGAACACTCAGACAAGGCACAGCAGCAGGAGCAGGTGTGGTCTGCACGACTGCTACCTGAGAACAGTGTGATCTCCCCTGTAACAGTCCTGAGAAACCCACAGTCTGTACAGTAAAGCTCATGTTGATCCACAGTTATCTCCTGTGCTAGTATGATTCACAGCCACATTTCTCCAGAAATTTCCTTCATGGCTATGAATGCAGACTTCATACTGCTCACAGGTTCAGGAAAAGGCTGCACACAGGGACTTCATCGTAGGGAGAACTGGAACCAGAAGTGCTAGGGATGAGAAATAGCTGCTAAGACTCTTACCAGTGCCCATGATGTGCTGCATGATGTCTGGGGTCATACGTAAAGGCACCTGGTAGTACTTTGCCATCCTTTTCATATCCTTCAGCAAGTATTCCCCTCGCTTTGGTAACATTGCTGGTGGCTTGTTACCTTTTAGGAAAAAGTTCTGTTGAGATTTCCAGCTGTATTATAGTAATACTGAACAAACCAACACTGGACAAATTATGCCTCATATGTACATATACCTAAGAAAGACTCCAATTTCATAGTATAATTTCATTTTGGTTTACTGAAACATACTTGGCTTTTCCAAAGATAATGCTACAATTTAAACATGGTTTATTTCAGTTTTGCACTGATCAAACCTTTAGGATAGCTGAATCAGTTTTAAACCAAGGTACAAATGTCCTAGCAGGGATTTATGTTGATTCAGACAGATGACTTTTAAGCTAGACAACTCCTAAAACACGGGTAAACCAACTGAAAGACTTGTTAATTCATGATTTATGCATTGTCAGTCTTGGTGATCCAATTAAGGTCATAAGTACTGTCTCAGGACATGGTTGTATCTTTCCTGTATATTACAAAGTACAAGTGTTCCACAAATTAAGTCTGGTTTAAAATCTAACTCTAGGAAAACACTCCCTGTCAAGTTGTCATTATTATTATTTATTTATTGTATTTTAGAACAGATGGACTTTGGCACAGACTGTCTGTGTAGTTGCAACAGTGTGAAATTCCTTGTGACTGATTTCTCAATCTCTTTGGGGCTCCACAGTGCTGTAGTTAATCTGTTACTGGTGCCATAACTTAGTTCAGAGCTGGATCTGTGTGGGCTCTGCACACACCCAGGGCCTGCAGACTCAGTACTCTGCTAGTGAAGAAGGTGTCCTCACTGAGCCCTGCAGAGCCCTGCAGAGCTCATCTCCCTGTACTCCATACCAGTTTGTTGCATTATGCCACCGAGGAAAGCTGGACGGAAGCGCAGCTCAATATTCCAGATGTGCCGGTACCGGCAGAGAGCCTGCAACGTGAAAGAGTAGTGAGGGATTCAGAGTCAGAGATGTCTGTAGAGCTGTGTGCAGCTTAGGCACTAAGTACTACAGATAAATCCTTCCCTATTGTATTAGGGCTAGTCTTTCTAAAGCCTTTTTTGGATGCTGCCAGAGAACTCGGATCTCAGAAAAACTGAGGGGTCTCTCTTCGGGTCACGACTATCCAAGGCTAAGCAGCGGTAAGTATGGGAAAGGTCAGGCTCATGTCATGATCAGGACACCTGCACTTTTTAAATATGAAAGCTACCCCAGAAGCAAAATGTTCAGCACTAACTCCTGCACTGCCGTTTGGCTGGGACACGCTTCCCTGGTGTTCCTGGATTTCAACACGCGAGGGAGAAGCCCAGGCACCCCTTAGAGGTGAGAGAAAAATTAACTTCACGGCGCAAAGGGCCTGCAGCCAGCCGCCCGAGGTGCCCTTGAGCGGCTCTTCCGAAAGGGAGGCGGCGGCGGGACCGGCCGGGTGCCAGCGCCGCTCGGGCACCGCGGAGACCGGGAAGGGCCTCCCTCCCTGTGCCACCGCTCACCTCAAACGCCAGCCACGAGTACGGGGAGATCACATCGTAAAACAGCTCCACGAGCGTCCGGCCCATGGTGGCCTCGTCCCGTGCCGTGCCGCCGCTCCGCAGCGTCCGACGGCCGCAGCACCGCCCCTCCGGGCACGGAGCGGCAGCGGGGCGGCCCTTCCGCCGCCGCCCCTCCGCTCCGGCTCCGCCTCCCCGCGGCTGCCGCTCGCTCGGCCCCGCCGTGCGGCTCGCTTCGCTGGCTGCCCGGAGAGTGCCGGCCCGGGAGGAAGAGCGGGGGTGGGATCGCAGGGGGCCGGCAGGGAGCCCGTGCCCTTGGCCATGGCGAGGCCGGGAGAGAGCAAGCTCCCGAGGAGGGAACCCGAGAGCTGACTCGGCGGGGCGGTCCAGCATGTTTTCCCGGGAGCACGGCGTCCCTGCCGCATCAGCAAGCGATTTACGTGCCACTGGCCCTTATATCCCCCTACCCTCCATTTTCGCCACACTTGTTTGTTCCTCCTCCATTCACCTAAGCCCTCCCCTTTCACCGCCTTTAGTTCCTCTCCTGCCCGTCCCACAGAAGCGCTGTGCAATCCCAGACCGCTCTAGCTGTGCCACGGTTCCCTCCCCACCGCAACAACGCCCTTTAGCCCTGGATGTCATCGGGAACGTGCTCCTGGATCCCTCCTTTGGCTGTAATCTTGATTTTTTTTTTTTTTAGCAAAGCGGTTTACTGATTTGCTAGTTTACTAATTTACTGAAATTTACTAATTTACTGAATTATGAGTAACTTTAACTCAAGAATGAAAAATCTGAATGCCAACAACAGTTTGTGACCCCTCCCTGAAGTCTTTCGTAACACCTGAGTACGGGGCTGCGAGCCAATCGTTAAAAGATTTGGGAGAGAGCTGGGAAACTTAAGCGTGAAGACTTTACCAAGCATATTGGTGGCAAAAAAAAGAATAAATGACTGAATAAAAATTCTATTTAGGAGTCTTGGTAGGATTTCTCCAAAGGGGAATCCTGCCTTACGTTTTTCTCAAGGAGTCAAAAATACTGCAGAGTGTGACTTTAAAGAGTTGCAATGAGTCACTGCCTCAGGCATCCTCTGGGGTCTGTGGGTTCCTCTCTTCGGGCCACTGGAGCCTGTGGATGTGACTGCTGCTTTCCCAAGTGCTGGCTCAGGCAGCAGTGAGGCTGTGTGTCCCAGAGAGATAAATTTGTACACACAGAGGTGACTCCAGCACAGCTGGCTACACCGACTGCAAAAAGCACTGCTGCTTGTAACCCCACTCACAAACAACCTCCTGTTGTACCTGCTTTTTCAAAAGTTTGAAAGACAAATTTGTAAAGAGTTCAGCTGTAGCCTGATTCTCTAGGATTTCATCCTGTATGCATCTGTTTTTATCCCTTAGAAGAGAAACTTCGCCTGACAGATCCCACAGTTAAGCCATTTTACATCTTTTATTAATCTTGTTAATTGTTAATATGCTTTTAATCCAATTACTCCAATTATCCTAAACATTTCCTTGTGAAGGTGCCATTCAGGTGCAGGCAGAAAGCTGTAAGAGTTTGGCTACAAATTTTAACACATTCCCAATGTCAGTCCACTTAGTCACGCTGAGGATTATATAACCCAGTCACCTGGAGAGCACTCAGCTCAACCGGACCATGCCTGTGACATCAGTTGTTGCCATCTCTGAGTCTCCAGGGATTCCTTCTTCCTGGTCACTGCCTGGTGCACCTGGAGAGGAGAAGTTCTGTCCCGTGCAGATAGTTCTGACAGGGATGAATAGTTTGCTACACCTTTTTTTAGCATAACATTTGTTGCTCCTGATGGTTTCTGCTGCCTTTTACTATTCCTTACAAAAACTTTCTACTTTCCCAGTTTTCCTGTTAGTGAGCCAGGAAAAGTAGATTGTATGATGCAGTTAAATCCCATGGGTGTATGTGTTTCCCTCCTTCTGTGCCTCATAGCATGCCTGCAGCACATGTGTCACATCTTGTTGATGTTGCTGCAGAAGCAATCAGCAAGAATTCCTTTCTCAAAAGACTTGGCTGAAACAGAATTTTGATGATTTTCTAGCAGTTCAATCTCCATTCCAAATAATTACCAGAAGCTGTCCCCATATATCTGGGAGAAAAAGCATAAATTTGAGATCTTTGGACAGTTTCTAATAAGAAAAATCATAATTTTAAAATTAACTCAGTAAAAAAAAAAAAAAAAAAAGAAGGTATTTAAAATAAAATCGAAAAGTGTCCACTAAGTCTTAACAACAAGAAATTATAAGAGAAATTTCAAAGCTGTTCTTAACCACCATGCTTCCTTAAATTTTACGTATATAATCTCTTCTTGGGAAATAACCAAAACTTATGCAAGCTAGTCCTAAATGCAGGTTGGTCTGGTTCTGCTAGTACAGGATTAGCATTTTATGAACAGTGGTGTATTTCCAGAAGAAGTCAGTGCAGCTCAGCAGTCTATCAGTGCCCCAGCTCTTCAATGTCGTCATAACCCGTATCCTCAAGAGCAGGGGATGAGGATCTCTCAGCTTCAGAGGTCCTGTTTCTGGGAATCCAGTCTGAAAACATGAAGGGAAGAACACTGAGATAGAAAAATGCACATCCTGTGTGTATTACCTCTGTGTGGTTGTGCAGCTGCCAGTTGTCTCCTCCAGAAATTAGAACCTTGGATAGGAGTGACTGTGAAAGACCTGAGAATGTTTATGTCACTCTGCCTTCTGCAGTGTGTATACATATCCAAGGATCAAGCTTTATACACAATATTAAAAGGAATGTATTCATGGGCTGTGAAAAAAACATTCTGTAATGTCTCTCTAGTTACTTTGAGTCCTGTATTTTGATTATTTTCCACATCTCAAATAGGCCAGAAATATTTATCACTACCCCAAAAAGTAGAGTTCAGATCAAGTGTTCCACAGTTATATTAAATACACTGATAAAGAAAAGTCTGTCTTAAATATTTGCTGTTAATTCTTACTGAATTATATGGGCCAGGTTAAAAATTTAATGCCAGGTTAAAAATGCAGCTGAATCCATCCTCTGTGGACATAGAATGAGATCTAATAAGGACACCAAAGAGACTACAGATGAAAGGAGAAACAGTCAATTGCATAATTTGAAAAACACATGTCTAATGATATGTAGTATTTTACAAGGCATTATTTGAAGCTGCATCAAGCATTGAGCTCTCTCAAGCCTGTCATGTTGATGGAAAAAGGGGAAGTATCACCTGAGCATCCATAAACAGAAGGATATGCTGGTCCTTCTGCTCGACCTGACACTAGTAAGATCTCAGTACCATGCTGTAAAGAAATACCTTAAAGTTTTGGGGTTTAAGCAATTTTTGAAAGATACAGGCCTACAGACATGGACTGAGTGGAGACACATCATGGGCAGAGTGTAGTTTACAAGGCCTAAGTAGAAAGTTGACTAATTTAAATTGTGGCTGCGTAGAGAAACAAAATACAGAACAGGACTGAGGATAGGTATGTGAACAAACTGTTATCAGTCTTCAAGTACTTAAAACCCTCTGTCCCCATGGTCATTCTAACAGTGGAAACTTAGGTTGGGTTGGCCACAGGCAAGAATTTCATGTCAGTGAGGAAAGCAGAGCAGAGGTATAGATTAGCTGGATGTAAAAACAGAACAGCACTGCTCTTCTGGCCTCACCTGTCTGGGAATCCTTGTTTCTGTCACTTTCTCCAGGGATCCCAATGATTTCCTGTTCATTCTGCTCAGAAAGAGAAGCATCTCTAGGTCCAGGGGCCTCTGTTGCATCATCATAATCATCTTCCAGAGCATTTTCAGGCAGTGGAGAGGCCTCTGGAAGAGTAGAGGTATTAATTTCCACTAGAGAAAGCAGTAGCTGATAATCCAGCAACACAGGGCTGTAATACTGACATGTCTGTACTTAACTGGAATCCATCCTTCAGCAAATGTTACTGTGCACAGTTTTATTGTAAATACTTCTGCTTACCAATGATACATGTATAAACAGAAAAGTAAATCAAAGTACTCCTGTTTCACTTTTTACCTAGAAATCAATATTCAATCTGAATAACAGAAAGAGAAATGATTTAGAATAATTGTCTTCTCTATAAGCACTTCAAAGCTTTTTGTTTATTTTTTAGCTTTTGGGTTGTAAGGAAAAGCTTTTAGTTTGTTTTTTAACTTAAAAAAGTCCTTAATATAAGAACAGCAATAGAAAATAAAGACACGGTGCAGCACAGTATGGGATATGGGCAACTGAGGTTCAGAACTGCTTGTGCCTTTGGCAGTTGATCTCTTGGACAGCAGACAATGGCTAACAGAGCTTTTTGATCAGCTCTAGGAAAATGCAGTTCTTCTCCAAACACTTGCTCTCCTTCACCTATTTCAAATTATAAAAGAAACCCAAGCTACAAACCACATGTACCCCCCCAGGCAAACCCCACAGCTAGGAATCAGTATTTTCTTCAGATCACTTGGATTAAGATCCCTTGATCAGCTCAAATTGTACACCAGTGTTCTTATTTGGAATATGTCTTTCCTCTGTTTTAATTCTCCCCATCTGTCTCAGAAATAAGGTAACAGTTTACAAGCTATTATGGTTGCAATGTCTGGGAGAAGCAGTTGTCACATTGTTGGATTCATGTGACTGGATCCTGTGAAGTGTCTGCAGAACTACCAGCAAATATTTATTTTGAATTTCTCATATAGAAGAGAAAACTAGCACTTGTATATGAGATTGTATGACACTCTTCCACCACAAGAGTTACACAGAAGATTTTGCATCACTAGGAAACATCACTAGGACGTGAAATGAAAGTCTTAGTCACTCATAATGCTTTGGATATTAAAAGTTACCCTGATTTAGGATCTCTTTCTTTGTACAAACCCTTTCTCACATTACCTTGAGTTGCTCCAGGACCATTTTCTTCATCACTGCCTGCTCTATAAAACTGTTCCTTTGGTTTTGAACTCTCTGAATAAGAATCTAGGCAAATGAGAAAGAACATGATACCAGATTAAACTCTCTTTAAGTGCTAAAACTGCACCATGAGAAAAAGAGCAGTAATAGCATCCAAGTTCAGCATGTTCTTTGACAGTATTACTTCTGCAAGGCTTACAATGGAATTACCAAGAATCCCTCGGGGGGCCCCGTAACACCTCTCATGGGTCATGGGGGAGGCACTCCACAAAGGGAGAAAAGCAATCTATAGGTGGAAACCTACAGGGACCCAGCTGCTGTGAGGGAGATGCAAATAATTCCTTTATTTGTTCCTGCTTTAAATAATTAAAGCAAAAGGATTTTGTTTGTTTGTTTGTTTGACCTATACTGATCTATGGTCTGTGGCTGCAGTGAGAACTGCACTCAACAAATTGTCCCTAGGAAAGGAGTTGACAGAGTCCACTGGGCAGGAAACTCCTCTCCTCAAATCCAGGAATTTTAAATTTCCCAGTAGATTTGGGACCTGTAAGGTATCAGATTGGGATCAGAAAGGAGGAGCTTTCCCTTGAGAAAAGCAAGAAATACACACAGACCTGAGAGGAAAGTCACTCCCTGCTTTTCCCTCATCAGGTTATAATCAATCTCTTCATAGACAGCCTCGGAGAAGGGGTCATAGGATAGTCTGGAGCCTGAAAGTAAAAGGTAATGATCACTTTCACAGTCTCTGCTTATATTCAGGCTGGAGTCTTGAAAAGGAGAAGCGCCTTACAGGGGCCTACATGGCCTGGTTGGTACCTAGAAAGGCACCAAGAGGTGCTGTCTGAGGATAAGCACCTCTGGGCTCTTTCACTGCCAGAAAGTAATGAAAAATCTCAGTGTATCAACAGATTCAGTTCATCTCAGTCACCCATCCCCACTGCCTCCCCAGCCAACTAAACATCTGGGGCCATGCAAAGGAGGCATTTCATGCCAGTCCTGAGAAACCCACCTCTCTGCTGTGCCCTGGCACGTCGGATCTGCCCAGCAAGAATGGCAAGGACCAGGCAGAGAAGGGTCCCCAGGATGATGCAGAGGATGACAGGCACTGAAAGCCTTGTGCTGCCTGTGGCAGGGCGGCGGGGGCGATCTGAGTGGAAACCAAGAGGAAACAGGTAGAGAATCACATGTCCCAAAGGGCTGCTCCTCTGCAGCCTCTTGCTGTGCCCATGAGGGCACAGCAGGGTGAGGCAGGGCACCTGCTGCTCTGCTATGGGTCCTGCTCAAGCAGATATAATTCAGCAGCTGGGGGTGAAGCCTCTCAGTGTTCCTTTATGAAATGCTGGGTGAAGTGCTTTCTGATGAGCTGAAATAAACTGCTGTTTTATCTGTTAAGTATCAGGGACATTAAATTGTCATTTGATGGAAGAAAGAAAAGAGAGAGAAAGAATTTACCTGCTCTCGTGGGTGATGCTGTTGTTTCTGTCACACCTGCAAAAGGAAGGTGAGTCCAGATTAAGAGGCAAGTGTGAAAAGTAGGGAGAACATCTTCATATAATTTGTGATGCTTTAGCAGTCAAAATTATGAAAGGGCTAGTCACTGGGAAGTACAATTGGCATAATGCTCCCCTACCCACCTCCTTCACAGACCTGTGTAATGAAGGACCAGTCACTAACCAGAGCAATTCACAGCAGCATCTTCCTTATGATCACAGTTTTTGCCAAACAAAGATTTGGCAGGACAGTCCCAAAGAGACAGCTCTGTTCCTTTACAGTGCACCTTCTCCAACCAGATGGGACCAGTCCCTTCCCCAAAGGCAGCCTCACTCAGAGCAGACACAGCAGATCCACAGCCCAGCTGCCTGCATACAACATTGGCATCTGCCACATCCCAGGTGTCATCGCAGATTGTTCCCCAGGAACCTTGGTGCCACATCTCCACTCTGCCTGAACATTCATCCTCTCCTCCCATGACTCGTAACTTCTCCCTGTCTGCAAAACACAGAAACCTTCTGTTTTACTGAAACAGCAGGAAGGTCCACAGAGACCAATAAGGAAAAACAAAGAAGTGAAGGTACCTGAACAACTTGTGGAGTTTGGACACTCAGCAAATGCAGCTGGAGATGTTGCCTCTTTTCCTCCTGCAGAATTTAAATATTGAAGTAAATAATTTAATTATTCTCTGAAAAAAAATGAGGGAGTGTTAAATAGCTGAAAATTAAACATCAGGTTAATTATTTCCTGAAATATGTGTATGGCCTGTTTAGTTCTTGGCAGATGGCTGCTTGGCTGTTGCTGTGAGTAATAATCTTCCTGATGGTTATGCTTTCCTTCTCATGAGGTGGTTGCAATCCCTTTCAGGATATCTGAATGTCACATAAATTTCATTTTTATTATATTTTATATTTCATTTATATTTTATTTTTTATATTTTAATTTAATTTAATATTTTTGTTATATTTTATTATGTATGAATGCAGATATTGATACCCATAGGTGTGAAATACTGTCATAAGAGCAGGTATTAGAAATAGACCTTTAGAACCAAACGGATTTGTACACTTGTCTAAGGCTATGTGTATACACAGATGCCTGCTTACATGTAGAAACATAAACTTGGCTCTAGACCTCTTGGAAAGTCTCACACTAGCTCAGATCTCACAGACTGACTGTGTATCATAGATTTTTGCACTAAAAAATATGCAATGGGACCATCCCATTAGGGAATTCCTTAGGATTTCACTGGGCCAAAGCACTCTGATAATCTTGTAGTTTTAATTGACTCGTTTAAGTCAATGATTTAGACAAAAAAAATGTTGCTGTCATTTTCATGAAACTAGAAACAATATACACGAGCTAACAAGTGCACACAAAATAATTGATGTGACATCCATACGTGCATACATAGGTTAATGTACATGTCTGGCCACATACAAATACATTTCTGATTACCAGTGCAAGTAATGTGGGTCTCTTCAGCTCGGTTGCTGCATGACTGAGGGTCCCAGGGGTCTGACTGACATTGCCAGAGCGAGCTGTGCTCCTCAGTGCACTCAATGTGATCCAGCCATGTGGGCCCAGACCCTCTGCCATATTTGAAGTCCGTGGCTATTCCTCCTCTGTCTCCACAGCCCAGGTGTTTGCACATGGTTGCTGCAGTGAGCAGGGACATGCGGTTGGAACAAACGCTCCCCCACGTCCCGTTGTAGAAAACCTCTACACGCCCGGCACAGTCGTTGCCATTCACCAACCTCAGAGCCAGGAAATCTGGAAGTGGAGGCATAAAAATGGAATTAGTGCCACAGAGTTCTTGTGATGTTTCTTTCCTGTGTATGTGATAACACTTTTTTTACAGTGTTAACTAGCTGTATTGGTCCTACCTATATTGTGAAGCATGGGTACTCCAGAGGCTGCAGTCCTTTCAGGGGCTCTAACAGGCCCTAACCCCCTTCAGGGGTCATCTGTATTTTTTTCTACTTCCCTTTCATTTCTCCTCTCTCTTGCTGCTGCCATTCTGTCTTAAATATGTGTGAGCAGAGCCACCATAAGCTACTTGGGTTGCCTGATGCTGTAGTGCACAGTGGGTTGTTCCCGTTGTTTTCAGAGCCAGCTGTAACTGGAAGGAGCCCACACCCCCTTGCTGTGGAAATCTTTACAAATTCCTAAAATTTATGCCCCAAATATCCTACTACACCACAGACTTTTTTTTTTTTCGTATGTTGGTGCATAATATGGGCTTCTGTAGATCCTTTGCATCTTGGTAGGACCAAGAAGATGTGCTGACCAACCATGCTGGTCATCAAGACAGGAGGAGGCTGTCCAAGAAGTCCCCACTATTCTTGACTTCCCTTTTATACAACCCTTCTATTTTTACCCACAGGCTCAGAAAAGGGTTTTCCAAACACACCTGAGCACAGGACTCCAGCATCCTCTTTGTGTTGGCAATTGTGGTGGCCCCACGCCCTAGAGGGGCATGCCCAGAGGTCAGATTCAGTCCCAGTGCAGTTCACATCATCCAGCCAGATCTGCCCTGACCCTTCACCATAATGAGCAGATACAAATGCCTCGATGGCATGCCCACATCCAAGCTGTTTGCAAACAACATTGGCATCTGATAGATCCCAGTTATCATCACAGATGGTGCCCCAGATGCCATGATGATAAAGCTCTACTCTCCCGGCACAGCGGTTTGTTCCATTCACCAGCCTCATCTGTCTGCTGCCTGTAGGAGGAAAATCCAGATGTCAGCATGCAACACAACTATAATGCACAGGTCAGCATAATGGCAATGTTTTTAAAGCACTCTTATGACATCATGTTCTTGTTATATCACAATTCTTTTGCTATGGTTGCTTGGACAGAGGTCCTGTGAGGCTAAAACTGCATAAAGGGAAAGGCCTACTCCTGCATCAGGTGAATGTTTGAATAATTCTGGTGAGATATTGCTAGCAATAAGAGTATAATCATACCAAGTATATGCAGAGGTCACCTTATCTTAGAAAGCCAGACAACTTGTTTTCTGTCTGTACTCATTTAATTAGAGACAGACACTGTTCCTGTTACAGATGGGTTGCAAAATAAGAGTAGAAATAGTTGTATTA
The DNA here is from genome assembly GCF_028551555.1 of Melozone crissalis. NCBI lineage: Eukaryota > Metazoa > Chordata > Aves > Passeriformes > Passerellidae > Melozone > Melozone crissalis. The sequence goes on along the minus strand of NW_026535786.1, from coordinate 12,363,610 downwards.
TTCTTTAAAATAGCTGCAAGTATCTATAAATATAGAAATGTCACAAAATAAGAGCTATTTAATTCTCAAGTGGCAGTAAGAATGCTTGGAAATCATAGCCAAATTAGTGTTCTTATGGCTTCTGTGTTCTAATAATTCTTTTTGACTCTGGAAGATAATTCTGTAAGAAATTCAGATGAAGAAAGCATTATGTAAATTACACTGGCTTCCTTAACTATCATCAAACTCAGACTCATGCCAACTTAAGATCTGTGACACCCCAGCACAACATGGGCTGGAGAAATCCTAGGAAACCTTCTGTACCTTTCACACAGTGACTCACCTGAACAAATCACACCAACATCTTCAGAAACTCCCGTTGGCACTGTCTGATAATGGGAGGTGTTGCAGAGCATTAGCTGAATCTCGTTTCCAGTACACTGGACACTCCTTAGGCCAACGAGACCCGTGCCTCGCTCAGACTTTGGAAGGTAATAGGCTTTCTCAGCAGTTCCACACTGGAGCTGTCTGCACACCACATGGGCATCCCTAATGTCCCAGTTGTCATCCAGGACTCTGCTCCACAGACCATGGAGGAAGATCTCAACTCGCCCAGCACAGCGGCTCTCACCCCCTGAGAGTCTGAGTGATTCAGCAACACCTGGGCTCAAGAGAGTTGGGAAATATATTGAGTGGCATGTACTTATCTCACTGCAGTAGAAATAACTTGCAGGAAGGCTATGGAAGACAAATTTCTGTGCTGGCAAAATATTAATTCTCACCACTGGTGAAGGAGACTGCCCCTGTTAAGGCTTTGTTTGCTTTCATGCACACAAGGGCCTGCAAAGGGAAGCAAGAAAGGCTTCCCCACCTAAAAGACTAGATCCTATCAGTGAGGTCACCAGCACTGCTTTGGTCTGAAGTTCTACCACCCATAAAAGGCCCCTCCTGACTTACCTGAGCAAGTTACAGTGGCTGCTTCTTTGGCTGAACAGGTTGGATTGCCCAAAGTCACTTGAACACAATCCCATAGGCAGGACTCTGTCCCTTTACAGTGAAAAGCATCTCTCCATATAGGCCCATTTCCATCCACAAAACCATCTTCTATCTGGATTGATTTTGCATAGCCACAGTTCAGCTGATGGCAGAGAACACTGGCAGCTTGTAAATTCCAGTGGGAGTGGCAGAGTCTTCCCCACGTGTCTCCATGGCGGATCTCCACTATGCCAGAGCATGTGGTGCCATTCACCAGCCTGCCCCCTGGACACCCTGAATGTAAGAGAAAGGGAATATTGGAGTGTTACATTTGCTCATGGGCAGGACCTGGAAGTGACTGAGAAACAGGAATGAGTTTTCTTTATCATTCAGTAGTAAAAATGACTTAAGTGGGACATACTCATAACTAGAAACTTTCATACTCATAACTAGACTTCAGTCCAGCCTGTTTTACTGAGAAGAATGACTAGAACTCAGGATTACATCCCATTTGCAATTTTTAAAATCAGGGCATTAGGAGTTGGGGGTTTGGGTCAAACAATAGACTTTAATTTTTCAGACCAATATCACTGAGGGCCTACAGCTCTGCATCCTTCAACTGCTGATCCAAGTCCTCACTTAAACCTGGACCAGGAATTCAATCCTGCCTCAAGTACATGACAGGTGTAACCGTCTCCAGTCTTATCTCGTGCTATGTATGCCTGGCTGCTCTCTCCAGCCAGACCCTACACCTCTTTGTTTGCTTTGACTTCTCTGGGACTGCTCATAGACCTTATTACCAACACCTTCCTCTGCCCTCTCTGCAGATGCTTTGAGTTGTGTCTTGGTGGCAAGGACTCTGCCTGTGCTGTGCTCAGCCTCTGTGCCCAGCTCATCCTGGCTTGTGCAGCAGCCCTGCTCTTGCTGTTTCCCTACACTAGGAGCATTTCAGAGAGAGCAGCCTTGTGGTACAGTTGAAGTGTAGCCTTGCCTCCTGTTGCAGCAGTCAAACGACAGAGCCTGACTCCACATATGCCCTCTGAATTTTGAGTCCATATTTTTCCTCAAGGAAGGAGTTTTTCAGTTCTCTTCTTAGACCTTTCCAGTGCTTACCTGAACATACCACACGAGCCTCTTTTTCAGCAGGGCATTCATCCTGACCTAGAGCATGCACGGGACAGTCTCTCAGGAGTGAGCCATTCTGCTGGCAGCTGAATGTGGCATTCCAGACAGATCCATTTCCTTCCCCAAAGGACTGTCCACTTGGGATCAGTAGTGCAACTCCACAGTCTAGCTGCTGGCAGAGGATATTGGCAGCTGGTAAATCCCACAGGTAGTCACACAGGGTTCCCCATGTGCCTCCATGAAGAAGCTGTACTCTCCCTGAACACGTAGTGTTGCCGTTTGCCAGCCTGTACCCACCGTAGCCTGCAGAAAGAATAAAGGAGCTTAGCAGTTACTTTTGGGCATTTGTGCTTCTGCACTGAAAACTGTAAGAGAGGTCTCTCTACCTGCAAGAAACTAGCACTCATTTTTGTGTCAGGTTACTGGAAAGCATCTTAGAACAGGATGCTGATAAGCCAGCTCTTAAAGTCTCTATTGTCCATGTTGTAGCCTGCAATGTATGACTAAAAGTCTTTTGACTCTTTGTGTCTCCTCTCTGCTCTCCTCCCTCCTCCCCTCACAATACTGCTGCTACCTTGCAGCATCTTCTCTTGCAGAGGCAGTTTCAGCACTGCCTCGCATGTGAGGAACTCAGGGTAGGAGCAACTGGTATCACTCTCTCTCCCAGTAGTTGGTCATGTCATTTCCTTGTAAGCAGAAACTGAGTGGGGGATTCTCAGCTTTCATCCATGCCCCAAAGCACCCCAGGCCATAACCATCAGCATATTGACAATAAATAAAGGGCAGGGTGGATGGCACGGTGGTGTCCTACTGCCAGCCCCATGCAGTCCCTCTCTCTTCTCGCACTGTTACTTTCTGCCCTTACCTTGTCCTTGTATTGTACCCCTAATGAGCGCAGGATTTCAGCTCTGAGCCAAGACTATTGCAAGATAGAGGCAGGAGCCAAGGCCTGTTAGATGCCTTAGCTGCAGTGTTTGGCTGCCACTGGTCACAGTGGCCAAGGCTGTCTTGAAACAGACTGTAGCCCTTTGGGCAGGAAATGGACATGAGCTCCAGCCCTTTTCCAGGCTTGTTTTGTGTCGAACTGTTGCCAAGAGCTCTGCCCCGGGTTTAGTTTACCTCTTTAGAACTGTGGCCTCAGGAAAAAGTTGTTTTTTAGGCCTAATCTTCGCTTTTTCAGTGGGTGGCAATACACAGCTGTATTCAGAGCTCCCAGCAGCCATGACTTTGTGGAGTTCTTAAGAAGGGTTAGTATAAAAGAAATAACAGCCCTTTTGAGATCTCTTTGTGGTAGTGAACTGATTAGAACAGCCCATGTTTGATGCAGACTCTCAGTAGAGTGAGTGAGACATTGTGGGACTGCTCTCTGTTATTTTCTGGCCCCCCTTGAATGGCTCAAGGCATGGTAGGGGAAACATCCAAGGATCCTGAGGACCACAGAAGTGTACAGATGCTCTGAACTGTGGGTTAACACGAAAAAGCATATAGAACATGAGTGAATTATGTCCATCGGTCCAAAGTCTCACCTGAACACACAATAATGGCATCATGAGTGCACATGTTAGTATGGTGCATGCTCCTGGGGCAGTCTGCAAGGTGAGCCTCATTCCCTACACAGTGAAACTCCTCTTGCCAGATCAGCTCATGTCTGTCTCCAAAGTGAGTTCCTCTCAAGGCATCCACAGCCTGGCCACACTTTAACTCATTACATATAACAGAGGCAGTTTTGAAATTAATATGTGAGAAACAGACAGTGGCCCAAGTTTCTTCTTTCTTTACTTTCAGATGTCCTGAGCAGGCAGTGTCCCCTCCAGTCAGATGCATATCAGAGAAGCCTGGAAAAAAACCCAAAAACCAAGAAATCTAGCATCAAGAGTTGGTTGTACTGACATATTTTTATAGCTCCTTAATGGGCTATAAAAACAGCCCATTCAGCCCCTCAGAACATTTCACTGCTCTGAGGACCACTGAAGCTTTTGAATTGTGACTGGGGCAATTCCTGTATAGCACTGATAAAGAAGAAAATGGTGTATGAGGTTGCTTATTTCTCAGTATGTGAAAATACTAAATCCTTGGGAAAGAAGGAAGGAAACTTTGAGCATCTGTCAATGACTGAGAAGTAACAGTCCCCAAATAGATAAACAGAAAAATAGCCATTTACTAGTGTGTGTCCTTGAGACCTCATTATTTCAATGAATAGGAAGCTGAAGCACCCCAGGAAGAGGAAACAGGAAATGTTGTACCCAGTTTCAGAAATAGCTAAAAAGACAGTCTAGAGATCTGCAGGCTGACCAGCCTCACTTTGGTACTTGAAAAAAAGATGGAGTGAGACTTGTAGAAACTTATTTGTGAGCACAAGGAGATAAATGGGAAGAGTCAGCATGATTTTATCAAGCATGTATCATGCCTGTGGGACTGTAATGCTTTCTCTGATTAAAATGGTTTTATGGATGAGGAGACAGCAGCACATGCCATTTACCTCACATTTAGCACTACCATTCACACTGTCTTGCACAATATTCTTATGTCCAAGAACTAGGATGTTGCTGTCTGGTTGGAAGGACAACATGGTTAACCAGCTGATTGAATGCTCAGGCTCAGCCATTAGTGAATTGCACTCTACCTGAAGACTGTCAGCAAGTGGAATTTCACTTGTTGGGTCTTTCCAGGGGCCTGTTCTGCTCAGTGTCTTATCTTCATGGAGGTGGTGATGGAGTACACTCTTATGATTTTGGGGGGTGGGGACATAGCCACAAGGGCAGACCTGCCTTTCAGAGAGATCTAGACAGGCTAGACTAATGGGCTGACAGAAACCTCACAACAATCATAAAAGGACAAATGTAAAGTCCTGAAACTGGGAAGGAAAAACTTCTTGCAGTGGTTCTTTGTCTGAAGGGTAAAACCATGCACATCTTGCACAGGAAGCAGCCAAACAGGTATTGGTCTTTTTTTGCCAGTGCAGACTGTCCTGTCTTAGCCTAGCTAAAGATCTGGAGAAGAAGGGTAGTTGTATGACATAACATTGCATTTTCTTTCTTCTCTACCTACATCTGCTTTTTTAGCCCCAATTCCTTGTCAAAGACAAGTTCAGTACTGCTCTCCTGTTACCTGGGAGAGCTGTGGTAGAAACAAATAGTGGGTTGATTTTTTTTCTGTTCTATATGTTAATATGCTTATTTGATGTCGTTGCTGTGCCCAGGCAAAGTCAGCTTGCACTCATAGTCAGCAGAAAACTTAATGCTGGAGCAACTTGCTTTGGATGAGTAGAGGGAGTACTTGGCTTTATTGAACTAGGACAAAGTTTGATCCTAGGCTCATATCTTTTTTCTATTGTACAAGGCTGGATCACTTCTTACCTGAGCAGATCACTCCAATATCAAAGAAATGAGGGCAGGTAAAAGCACCCCATCCTGTATGTGAGCAGTTCCAGAGAGCAGATTCATTACCACGGCAATCAACTCGGTACAACCACGTTGGTCCAGTTCCTTGTCCAAAAGGAGCTCGATTTAGGGCCTTAACAGCAGATCCACATTGTAGTTGCTTACAGACAACCTCAGCATCCCTTATGGTCCAGTCACCATCACACACGGTTCCCCACTGCTCCTCATGTTTTACTTCCACTCTCCCAGAGCAGGGACCAGTTCCGTTCGACAGCCTCAATTCGTCAGTGCCTTTAGACAGAGCAAGGTTATAGAAAGGACAGAGCTTAATCATGATTATCTACTGCAGATGTTAATGAGATCATTACTGCTCCTAATTTACTCTTACATCACACTTATTTGGTTCACCTTTCTGAAGAGTCCAACTTAAAGAGTGTTTTTTGCAAGGAGTACTGTCTGTATTTACAAGTTTGAGCTAACTGCACTGCTAAAATGTAAATTATTTCTAATGACAGGCAAACTTTCTCTTTTACTGACTCACCAGGGCTGGAAAATGCTGAGTAATGTCCCTGCTTTGTGATTCACAAAGTCTACCACAATAAATACTGGCAACTGGAGTGGGTGAGGGGACTGCCTGTCAGTGTGTGATTGCTACAATAGATCAAGCTTCCTTATCCTATGAATTAATTGGCCTGAAAGCCAAATTTGTGTGTCTTTGGGAGTGAGGTAACTGGAGGAGTTGGCTGCCAGAGGGGCCAGGCCAGCCACTGGAGAGCTGGTAAGGTCAGGGGGTCTGCCTGAAGACTCAGCTCAAAGTTGGCTTTCTGGGCTGCAGGGGCACATTGCCGGCTCATGTCCAATTTGCCCCCACCAGTATCCCCAAGTCCTTCTCCATGGAGCTGTTCTCATACACAGGCAAAGGCGTTACATCTTTGCTAACACTGCTGGATTTCTCACAATTTCCTACCTATAATTTAAATTTGGAAACAAAAAACAAAACAAAACAAAAAAGGGTGTTTATTCAAGTGACTGACAATTGGTAATTTCCAAAATTTATTTTTTTCCGCAAAATCTCTTCAAGTCTCTCTCTTCAAGTCTCCTGAGTGAGAAAGTCACATGCATAGCACAATTCTTAGGTAACTAGAAAACCACTTTGTGCCTGCAACATGTTGTCTTAGAGGGGGCATAATCTTTCTGTAATAAGAAAGATATTCTGGAGAACAAGGCCCATAGTCCAAAAAAAAGAGTTTTCTCAGCTATATTATTTATTTGTTTAAAAGGGTAATGAATTCTAAGAAAAGTTGAATTCCTAATACATTTTTAAACAGACCAGATAACCAATTTCTATTAGCCATATCCAGGGACAAAACAAACATCTCTTCACTCGACTGTATGACCTCTGTGCACTTGAATTTTTAAATAATTGTACATCTGATGTTTCCAACGTGTAACAGCATGCAAGACTGGATGCAGAGGTAGGCATAACCCAATTGACAGATTTCAATATTTCCTAATAAAATCTGTCATTTGCTGTAATCACTCTTCTGTGAATTTTTTATGATATGTACAGGTACAATTTTGTATTTCCTCACATTCCACAGCATGTCCTGCAAGTACCTTCCCTGGATTCAGTGGTTTGGTGTTCTGCTTGGCTAAAAAGGCATGAGATTTTTCTTGCTCCAGCTGAAAACCCAGTTCTTCTCATAGAAAAAGATGAGGGTGCACCATGCATTCCTGTCTCCAGGCCCTAAGAGGAGGTTTCCAGCTCAGGCTGCCTGCCTCAGGGGCAGATTTCCAGCTCACTCCTGGAGAGTTGTGACTCCTGCACTACTCTGCACAGTGCTCTGTGCCTGGGGAACATCAGAACACCTGTAGCAGCATGGAGAGTGCAAGTGCTGCCAGATCAGAGATGAGGGTGATAGGGTGCTGATGATGGTGTCATTGTAAAGCTACTGTTGTCTGTGTCTTCCAGTCAGTTACTGTTCCCTGATATTAACAAGAAGTTGGCAGACAAGTCACTCTCATTTCTGCAGTACAGCTCAGTTGACACTAAAACGTCACTACAAAGGTGTCTAAATAAAAATCGTTTCATATTATGAAAATGTACATCAAGAGTGTCTCCCATTCCCTGCCCTGAACTTTGACTGCACCCACACAACTGGTGAGAACTTTCAAGACCTAGGGCCATGCTATAGCAAAACATCAACTCCGAAGTCTTGTTCTCATCATATGGGGATGAGACAACCGCCACAATGCCTTAATGTCACCTCCATGTGTGGAGAGAAAAAAATGAGATTTCCAAAATCTGTCTCTCATCACCCACTGGCATCAAGCATGTACACATAGCTCCAGAAGTGCAGAGAGACAAATAGTGATAAGCTTCAGATATATAGGAACAACTGAGGAGATGTGTTATCCAAACTCCACTGGACATATGGGTAGAGCTACATCATTCTAACTGGTGTTGAACAAAGACCTGCAATTATTAATTTCATCTACAAAGAGCTCAGCAGGAGAGATAAGACAGTAGTAAGAATACCCAGCTGGTTTTTAGTGCAGCTAAACTCTTTACAAAATTTGGACTTGAATTCTTACGAGAATAGCCAGTCACTGATACCTGAGTAAAATACCAAACTTTTAGAAAAGGCTTACCCTTACTTATCTCAGGATTATGAAGGAGATTGAATCAAAGACAGAAACATACTTAAATACCATTTTGTCACTTTGCTTTAGAGGTTGGTAGAAGAACAACCTATTTATATTAAATTTGCATACTTTTTTGTCTCACTGCCTCATGCAAAATAAAGTATGTGCTTACCCAGGGAGACCTGAATGGAGAGGAGAATCAACCACAGCACTGGAGCAGAAAGAAGTCCTTCTGTTGCCATCCTGCAGATGGATGAAACTTTACTCTCCAGGCACTGCCTAGCTAAAACTCTGGCTGGGCATTCCGATATCTCACAAATGACTACAAAGGAGGAAATATATAGATTCACGTGCCAGCATGAGCTACCTGAAGGAACCAATAGAAATATTGTTCGCCTTTTTAGACGTTATCAGCAGATTCATCTCCAACCTGAAGGAGCCAAAACCTCCAATAAAATTCAAAAAGTGTACTTGTGACCTTATATGAAGGATGATGGCGTATCTGATGTCATCATCGGAATTGTTTTACTGTGGGACAACGCTGGTGGCACAGGCAGAGCACAGTGCAAAGTGGTTATTTCTCACCTGAAAAAGGAGTATGAAAGTGTAGAACACTGGTCATTTATGAATCACTTCAGAAGTAAAAAGGGAAAGAAAATTCCTGTAATTTGTAGCTTACCTGTCATATTGGAAGAAATTGCACTCCAGTCAACAGAAATGGTGTTTATCACTAGAGGTGAGTAAAAAGTGATACCCTCTCTGTATCTGGGGTAGGCTTAAGGCTTCCTTATTTGGGCATAAGTTTTTGGGCAGAAACTCTTAAAAAAGAACTTCCTTAGGAGTCAAATTACTGGCCTTCCTGTTTCCTCTGCTGAGTTTCTTTTCGTTTCAGGTCACCACTGCTAGTAATTCTATCTGTACTCTCATTCACTCAAGAATGGCAACCTTAGGGAAATAAAGGCTGTTGTTAATTAAATAGTGGCTACTTGACTCATTTTGACAACTGGAACAATTTGCAGAATGCTGTTTGCACCAGCCTAAACACACATTCCCCTTTATGACACTGACGGCATCCTCCTTTTGTCTGATGGTATCTATCTGCTCTTTATCCAGAATTCTGAGTTCAGTAACATCCATGCTGTTGGGTCCTTAGAACACCAATCTTTGCTACCTCTTCTCCTTCTCACTGGGCTTTGCTTGTTCAAGTTCTGTGTAATTTTGCAGTAGGATAGCCCAGCAGGGTCAGGCTGCTGCAGAGAGAGATGAGAGGAAGGGCAGAGAGTCTGGCCAGAGGCTGCTTGTTCTTTGCTCAGGACCTCAGACACTTGCCTGTGGTCTCTGATAGAGCTACAGGGCAGCCAGGCTGGGGTCTGGCCATGAACTTTGCTGATACCTGACCCTGATCTGCTGACTTGACTTTATGGTTTGATCTTGGCTTTTTCAGGATTGCCTGTACTACTGGCTTAACCTTGCTGCTGTTGCTGACCTGTTCTGGAGGTTTTTTGTTCAGGTACTATGGGATTGCAACTCTTGTGAGGACCTTGCTTCATGACTGGTTTGCTGTTAGCTTCAGTTCCTGGCTGATGTTCCTTTGCAGAGCATCCTGCTTCTGCTACTTGATAGAGACCTCTGAAAACCAGAAAGTCACTGCCACTCCTTTGGAAATGTGGTCAGGGTGGGGGAAATCCCACTACAGATGTGCCAATGAGAGATAGGTAAGGTATCCATTGCCATGTTCGTTCCTATACTGAGGTACAGTGGTTTCACTTATCACTATTCTTTGCTGATAGGTGTCCACCAACTGAATTCTCATTGACATTTTAAACCCATTCCAGGAAGCCTTAGAGTAAGATCTGTTTCTCAGCATACAGGCCCTTGATGACCAGAGCCTCTTTTATGGGCACTGTGTCCACGCAGCCAGGTACGTGCCAGTGCCCATGGATGTTAAAACAGACAGCATGAAAGAAAATTACCTCATGTTGTGCTAGAGGAGGCTCAGGTGAGATATTGGGAAAAAATGTTTCACTGGCAGGGTTATCAAACGCTGGGACAGACTCCCCAGGGAAGTGGTTGAGTTGCTATCCACAGATTTATTTCAAAGATATGTAGATGAGGCACTTAGGGCCACAGGCCCTTAGATTTAGTGCTAGGTTAATGGTTGGACTTGATATTAAAATATTTGCTAACTAAAATGGTGCTATGATTCTGGGAAAATCATGCAGGAAACAGCAGAACAACACTGAGATATTTTGCTTATGAAACTGAACACAACACTTACCAAAATGATGTGCTAGAGTTGGAACAATATGAAGAATGTCTTCATGGATCATCAGATGACTACAAAGTCCATTTTACAGTCAGAAAGTAGAGACTTCAAAAAGTTGTCAGCCTAGCAAAACAAACTTTTGCTTTTAAGTATTTTGAGACACTAACTGGAATATGGATTATATAATGTAAAGAGAAGAATAAAGTATATCACAAGGGGGTTTCTAACAATGAGAAAATAAGGCCCTGGAATTAGGTCTGAGTGAAATGGTGACAGAAAACTTCTGCAGTAATGACCAAGGTCATAATTACTGAAAGGAGCTATTGGGCATGTTTCATTCTGTTAACACTAATGTCGATTTGGTGACTCCAATGGTCCCCTTAAATCCCTTGTCCATTGTTCAGAAATTACCACAACAGACCCTCTGAATAAATCCTCCTTTTGCTGCAGATGCAAGAGAAGATTGCTGTAGAGCAGACAGAAAGGCCTTACTCCATAGTAACCATATAGCATTTTAATCTGGTACTTGACAACAAACTCTGCCCTGAGCATATGCAACATCTCAGACTTCCCTATACTATGATCAACACAGCGCAAAGTATGCAGGTCAGTGAAGGGGCAATGAGCAGGATTAGTGGAATATGTATTGGTCAGTGAGATACAGATTGGGCTTGGGCAGGCAGCCATTAATGAGCCCGTATTAATCCCAGAGAGTCAAGCAAGGATGTGATGGTTTCATGAGTAAATTTGCAAATTTTTCTGGTTGGTATTAAAGTCAGGAGAGAAAAAGATCACAATTAATGCCTATTCGATCACTTCTTACTAGTTAGGCTATTAGTAGACTCCAGCTGTTACTATTAATGGCAGATACCAATTCACACATTAGTTATTGACTCACACTCAGACACTCACCGACTGTTACCTGGTATCACGAGGTGCTTGTGGCCTTGAGAGACTGGAGAATCTTGATGTTCTGAGTTTTTCTGTTCTTGTGAATCTGCAGGACTGAGAGTCTCCTGACCTTATGTATTCTTAGGAGAGTTTCACTTGTCTCTCAGTGCCTACCAGTTCTTTCTTTGATCTGATTTCTGGTATCACATGCACAGGCCCTGCTCTTTCATGCACATTCACCCCATGTGGGGTTTTTATGACAGAAATGCAGAGCCAGAGTTGATTCAAAAGCCATCATGTGTCCCATAGAACACTGTCCTGTCCCATGATTTCAGCTCACAGCAGTAATCTTTACCTCCAATCCCTCTGAACACAGTTCTTTTGTATCTATGGGAAATTTATACCTTTACTGCTGCACATTATAAATAGAATTTCAAAGTACATCACTCACTGCAAGACAACTAATAGAAAAACCACTCTTGGCTAATTGTTTCAATTCAGAGTATAAGCCCCTTTGTACATAAGCTGTACACATTTCTGAAGGCTTCCTCCAGGTCTTACGACTGTCAGTCCCATACGCCTGTGAAAACCAGAAAGATAAGCACACCCAAATGCATGTCTTGTGGTCTGAAGTTAATACAGGCTGCTTCAAAGCTTGGTTTGGGTCTGTGTAAGTACATATACCTTTGAACTGCCATTATCTTGAAACAAAACATAGATGGAGTTAAGAGATAAAGGTAATACACTGAGCGCTAAGGTAAAGAAGGGGCTGCCTGAAGGAAAGCAAGCAGTTAGGAAGGAAACCACTTTCTTCCTAACTCGGGCTGGGCTGGAGGGATTTTGAGTTTCAGAGAAATGAGATGCATCCTGTGGTTAAGATAAACCTGAGCTTTGAGATGGATTAATCTCTGTATCTCAAACTGACAATGGTTTAAACAGACATCTGAAATGAAGTTACCTGGAGTGGTATTTACCTTTGTGTTATCTTTATGAATGTATTTGTCAAAGCCTTCCAAAAGCTAGCTATATATTTACTGTCTTGTGAGCCCAAATGCTTTTGGAGAAGTGTCAGTCAGAACTTTTTCAGCAAAAGTATCACTTGAAGAAAGTGGACTCTAAGGAAATATTAATATTTGACAAAATTTGGTTTCAGGGAGACTTCAAGAGTGAGCCAATATGATTTTTATTGTAAGAAAAGATAAGATGTATTTCGTTTCAGAATAAACTATATTTTGATCTTATGACTCATTGAATGAAGAGTTAAACAAATTGAAAGTAAAGTTTTAATGATTTCTTTTAATGTGGTCTAAGGAATATGTTTTCAGTGCACTTCCACTGAGACATTTTAATTTATACATACATTTATACAAGGTTTTATTTTTTGTGATATTCCTGCTTTCTGTACCATTTTTCCTTAATAATTTAAAAAAATCTTTTTATGTGATTCTCTGTTACATTTTCCCCCTCAAGTTTTGTTAATTCCAAGTAATTATTAAATCCCTATTTATTCAAACCATGTGTATTAAAATTAACTTGGGGTCACTGTCTAGGATTTCATGTTAATTGTGCAGTCAGCTAACAATGGAACAACTGATACAATGGCCACTGAAAATTTGTATAAATTGTGGCAGATTATGCTCTGACCTTTGCTTGAGAGATTCGTGAGGAGTAGTTTTTAATTAAATGCCAACATCTCAGTTCTCAAGATCTAAATGATTCAAGTTTCAGTAGGAACCAGGTGATGTGTATGTCTGTGTTTATCCTTTTCTGTAAGATAAGGTTTCTAAACTTTTCCTCTTAATATTTAAATCTTTCATCTCTGAATTTGAAGATACAAGTTAAAAACAGTGGACTAGGTCTCTCTGGTAGCTGGTTTCCAAACCCACAATTTCTTCAGACCAAACCAGCATAACACCATAGTTCTAGCTTAAGATGCATCTTAGGGATGCAAATCACTCATTAATCAACACTGCTGCTTGCAATGTTTGTATATTTTCTTCCTTCAGCACTGTGATTGTTTATTGCTAATAATTTAAATCTGTTTTCCTTTTGTAATTCAATTACAGGTTACTATGAGCGTGTGTGTGGGCATGTGAGACAGAAGGAGAAAGTGGGAACTATGCAAGTGTATTTGCTTTGTGAATAGCTATTAATCTAAAATGTGTGGTAAAAAATAGCCTCTTAATTAATAAAAGATATAGATGTAAATATTTTTGTGCTCTTTCTGCATGGCAGAATCTTCTGTCAAGGAAAATGGAATTTGCAGTAAACATTATGTCTCATGTCTTGATACATAAAGGAGAAAATCTGTTCAAGAGTTGCCAGGTCTGCTATTATGTACAGCTGATTGAATCCTTAAATTTTCATATTTGGAAAACAGAAGAATGACTATATCTTTACAAGGAAATAATTTCAAAACTGAAAATTTAGGCATCAGATGTGATTAGTCACTTTTTACTAATGTTTGGAGGGTTTTATAATTTTTCATTATAATAAATGTATTAGACATATTTTCAATATGCTATGTTAAAGTTATTTGCTACGTTTCACAAGTATCATCTGTGTATTGGCATTAATCAAACTAAAATCAGGATGGTAGTATTGCTCATAAGGTATATATCCAGAAAAAGACAAAGTTGTGGATGTCCAGGAAAGTCTTAAAAATGCAATAGGATTTTCCATTTCTCTTAGCTGAGGATAGAATGCTTTGATTGTAAAAGCCCACCAGCAGTCACAGGGATGCACACTACAGTGAATAGCTGTTTGCATGTTCTGTTAGTTGCTGCATTTAACTCTTTCTATGTTAAATGAATAGATCCTGTGGATCATCCTCCTTTACATTTCCATATTGTGCCCAGAAATAACAGGCAATTAAAAAAGAATTAATTCAGTACAAGCTGCGTCAATTAAACTGCATCAGCTTTGTGACTGCTGTCTGAAGAGATTTCAAAAGAAAAAGTGGGCATCATACACATAGAATAGAGTCAGCCTAAGTATTACCAAAAACCAAAGCTATGGAGATTGTATGAAATTGACTTGATAAAGCAAAGTGATTGGATCCCCTTAGGGATACATATGTGTCCTTATGCTCCTACCTCTGATTGGAAGGAATGTGTCAAACACTGAAGACTCTGATGATATTGCCTGTCCAGGAGTTGAAAATTGTGGTTGTATCCAACATAAGTGATGAACAAACACGTAGTTGAATGCTGAGATACAGCAATAGATAATTAAGGAAAGCTTAAGGAAACACCAATTAATTAGTTTATTAATTCCCTCTGTACTGCTGGTCTCTTGCACTTGTACCCAGTTATACAATAGTCTATGTTGTTCCCTTCATTTTTTCTCAGACCCTTTTCTTCCCTTGCTTCTGTACCAAGAGTGCGCATAACATTCATCTGCCCTTTCAACCCTCTTCCCACATTTGAGAGTGCAAGTTATTCCATGCCTTATTCTTACACAGTGAGATTTTCTCAATGTTTGTTAAGACAAGGCTGGGAAAGAATTTGGTAGCTCTTTCCTCTCAGACCATTTAGGCTGCTGTCTGTCACTTCAGCTTTCTACTGGCTGTGCTGGTTTATCCACCAGCCCCTGCCCTTTCAGGCCACACTCTGCGATCTGAGGAATGCTCGTTAGGCCTCGGCCTTGATGAGCAGCCCCTGGGCCCAGCTCCTCTTGAGCTCGTCAGAAACACCATCTGCTCCCGGAAACTTGCGCTGCCTAATGAGCTCCTGGAATTTTTATGAACAACCGTGGAAACTTTTTTTCTTGCCTGAATGGTGTAACATTCTTATTCTCTCACTCTCAAGGAAAGGGCGCTGACCCGAAGCATAGCCAGGTTGGAACATTGTTATGACTAAGGCCCGCTCACTTGTGGCCCACAAGCAGCGTTCCAAAATGAGACCCTTGGAGCTCTCCTGGGCCACAGTGGCTGGGACCAGCAACCTCCCTCTGGGCCAGCAAAATCTTTCTTTTGCTGCACTTGGAGATCACCAAATAACAATTGATCCTGGGCTGATATCCCAGCTCCTAGAGGCCCCTTTGCCCATTGAGGAGATGCAAAGGCATCCCGAATGA
The DNA here is from genome assembly GCF_028551555.1 of Melozone crissalis. NCBI lineage: Eukaryota > Metazoa > Chordata > Aves > Passeriformes > Passerellidae > Melozone > Melozone crissalis. The sequence goes on along the minus strand of NW_026535786.1, from coordinate 12,348,271 downwards.
GTATTTTGTTACCTTCGTGTAGGAATGTGCCCCCTGTTGACTGAGTGACAAGACTATCCTTTGTCTCTTTAAAAAGGAAAAAAGCCCAGATGTTTCTTTCCTCGATTAGGTAAAAAGACACCTCATAGGATCTGGGGGACTTCACCTCAAACTTAAGGATAGCCAATTGGACAGAAGCCAAAAAGTCCTACCTAAGCAATTTACTAGAAAAAGAAGAGAACAAAGAAACTAATTGCTTTTGTGAGGTGTTTTACCAGGAGCAAGAACCTCTTGCCCTGGCTCAGTTTTTCTCTGTAAAGAGGTTTGTTTTTATGCCTTTTCTTAAAACTTTTTTGTTTCCAACACTGCCACAGAAGCCATCCTGCTGATTTTATGCCTTCTAAGGTAGCTGAGCTATCTTGGGTGTGATATAGATCTCCAAGAGCTTCTGAGACCTGGCTCAAGAAGACCATATATCACCTTTGAGGGGAATTTTTCACACGTACCTTGCACTGACTCTTTATGTCCGTGTGCATACAAGTGTGCATAGCTATGGCAAAACAGGAGAAATGCTGCTCTTTCAGGTGCTTTAAGTATCTTAGGTATCTAAGTAAATTAGGGCTGTAAGTAACTTTAAGCTATAAGCTAAGTTAAATGCTGTTGAGTGCTATTCCTTTGCTAAATTTTTAAGTTTAAGGTATAATTTAAGTTATGTTAAATGCTGTTCAGTGTTGTTCCATTACTAAATTGTCAAGTTTAAGGTACAAGTAAGGTACTGTTAAGTTTGAGTGCTATTAAGCTTTTATGCTGTGTTTCTTTTTATCCTTGCCCTTTCTATCCTTTTATCACACACAGCTAAACACACACACAAAAATAGATAGTACTTGGTTAATTTCTGTTTAGATTGAGTGGATTTTGTTTGTTCCTTTTTTACCCTTGGTGTGCCTTAACCATCTAGTAAGTAGTAGAGTGAACCATGCCAATGACCTTTGTCATGCTGTTGCTTAGTATTAAATCTGATTTTTACTGATACCCTTGCTGGTGGTTTTTTAAGCGATCTCAACTTTCAAAACACTGAATAATGAGGCTTTCTATTCAGGTCTCCTTTTTTCCCTCATAAGTGATCTGGGAATCCATGAGTGCAAGATGTACTTGTGGATACAACCTTTCTGTGACTGTGGTAAAAACAAAGAGTAATTTGCTGACAACTCCCTTAATCAGAAATTTCCTTTGTTTTTTGAGCAACTGACATGAATTCCTCCTGGACTTTCACAAACACATATATGCAGTTATAGCTGAACTGAAATTTCTGCCCATTCTGCATTTTAGGTTAATTCAACACACTTTACATATGTGTGCAACTACTTGAAGATAATAGAATATTTGTTTTTCAACTCTGAGCTTAGCGTAGTGTTCCATTCCATTTAATGGGATAGATGAAAATAATTCAAAAGATAAGTGCAGATATCATAATTTTAATGTCCCGTCATAAAAGAAAGATAGTTTTCTAAGAGATTTCACTGCATATGTAAAAGGTGCAAAAAGAGCTCAGTGAATTGGCCTGAATACACAGCAAATTTTGGCTTATGAAAGACTCTTGCAGCTCAGCCATGAGTAAGACTTGCATTTCCATATCTCAACAAACTAAGCTCCTCTGAGATGAAAAAATAAGGAATTTTGGTTAAGAAGTTGTCCGTTTAATAGATGTGTATTTTGGTGTATGACTCTATCCAGTGAAATGTTCCATTCCTGCCTTTCATTTCAATATGCACATGCAGAGTAATAAGGGACCATCAGATAATGTGCCCAACTGCCAATTGTACATGTGCTACCAATTCTTAAATCATGTTCTGGTGGGCATTGAAAGCAGAGTCCATCAGCTGTTGTCCAGAATTTCCATAATGAAAACTCCAGGCATGCTTATAGGAATGCAAATCAGAGAAGGATCCTGTATTCATCTCTCATCTAGATATTTGCATTTCTTGCATTGAGCTAAGGATGCTAATCAAATTACTGTTTTTTCACTTGGAAAAGACTATGCTGTAGAAAAGAAATGGAGTCTATTCTCTTTTTTGAATTACTCACTGATGACTTTTTTCATCATTAAATTACAGTAATATAGAAAAGTACTTTTAACAGAAAAGGGCTTTGTTTAAAATGCCGGCCTCATTGCTTTATGTTACGTGTGTGCAGTTTCCTAGAAAATCTTGTGAGTGTTTTCCTGGATGCTCAATGTGAAGAGCTACAGGACAAGATGATTTGCATGATGTCTTTCAGCAATGTTAGAGCAGGATGAGCTTTGAATTTTGTTTCTTTCCTGATTTGATTCACTGTACCAGATGTGAATCTAGCTGCCATTGCAGTAATGTGACATTGGTGTGTGTGGAAAGAGTTCGTATGTTTCAGAATGGTCTGATTCCATGACTTCCAAAGCTTCTTCAGGTTGCAAACTGGCAGGTTTAAGCTGGAGGGAACAAATCACCTTTAGATTACAAAGAGAACAGAGAAAAGAGAAATTGCCTGCTCTCAGACAAGATACATGTCTTCAGAGGATCCTAAGCCCAAGAAATGTAATTCTTCTATTAATACAGGAATTGCTACTTTCCTTCCCAGAACAAATCCCTTATCTTATAATTTATCCAATAGAATGCAGGGATTTAGTAGATGATGTATATAATGCATGTTAAAGATATTTTTCTTCATATGGCCAGAGTTAGTCAGGAGGTTAGTTACCAAAAGAAAGGTCTCCCAGAAGACTGACCCTATAAGCAGCTTTCCAATATTTCTGTTGGCTTTCCCTCTTAGATTTCCAAATGTATGCTAAAAAACTGGTAACTACTTTATTAAATTTTATTGAAAGGAAGCTTTGGAGGAAAGATGTACTTATAGAGGCAGGAAAAGAGCACAAGAACTGCATTTGAATCCCATGTGCATGAGGAACATGGAATAAGGGAACGTTAAACCAAATGGTGTGAGAGCAGCTGTTCAGGGTGTCCCTGCTGAGCAGCCGTGTGCCTCAGAGCTCAGGCCGGAGCAGGACAGCACACACGGGTTGTGGGTTGAGCACAGCCCACGTGTTCTGCCTGTTGGTGTGGTCAGAGAGCTCTGAGGTTTGTTCCTGAAGGCCGGTGAGGGGAGAGCAGGGAAGGGCAGAGGAGGGACCAACCCTCCCAACATGGGTGTCTCATGGTGCTGGGCCGGGAACCAGCATGGTGACAATGCATGGTGCTGACAATGGCATGTCACGGTGCCATTGTCATGGGCTCAAATTTCAGCATGTCTGTTAAATGGCATAAAAAATGTTCATGGAAGCCAGTGGTGTTACCTGTGGCACAACTTATGTCACGAGGGAAAGAAAGACTCCATCTCAAGTTATAGTTTGACTTGGTATTTATTAATTTGTAAAATAAAGCAATTCAGGCACAGACCTCAGCTCAATTACAGGTACATTGCTTCAAACAGATTGACAACATCCAAACGAGACACATTGATTCAGGATGGGCATAATCAATATAAGGCTCAGGTCAAGTATGTTTCAGTGACAGTCACTTTAAAAGTAAATAAAATCCCAGTGCAGCTGGAAAGGATTCTAAAGCTCCAGTCCTACTGTACCAAGAATGTAGTGAGATTTTCCTATTAGCTGCGATCACAGGACTTTGGCGAATCCTCCAGTGCATCATTTCACTGGGAACACGGACACTGGTCACTCCTTCAGCAGGAGCAAGGAAGCTCAAATGTCTATGTCATTTCATACCAAACCTTGCCGGAGTTTTAAAGACACTTTTAGAGTCTACAACCTTTTTATCTACAATTCAGCAGTAGTGAAATATTATGAGTAAGATATTCCCATCTTATTAGGAATTCTTCAGCATCATATTTAGGAGCTTGTATTAACCAGAAACAGCATTCAAGCATCATATTCCCAAATTAAATGTGAGCATGCTTGTGATCAAGCAGGGGTGATCTGTTTGTGTAATGAATTAGTAACTTTAAGCATTTCAAGAGGGATTACAGTCTGGTCTGAATCTTGTCCATGTTTTTCTGCTGTCTTAAAGAAACTGGGATTTTCAAGGAAAGAAGAGTAAATAGGAGACAATTTTCACCTTTTTCTTAACTCCAGATTAGTAATCTAATCTACCCATTTCAGTTTCAATTACTTTATAACTCTTTTGGTTTAAAATAAGTTCACTGACAACTCAACTAGACAGTCCAGGATAATCATGATCTTTTACATGGATGCAATTCTGACAGAACAGTTGATGTGGTGCCAAATCCGAGCTGGCAGCTCTTGAAATTTGGGATTGCTCCAAATTAGGACCAATGTGTGTGCTGTAGGGCAGGCAGCCATTACAGCTATACATATGGATTTTGGGGTGCTAAAACGTAAAAACAAATTGTATAAAAGAAAAGTGAAAGCTATGAAATATGTAACATAAAAGATAAGTAAGGAGCAGACTGACTTGATGGCTTTCATATGGGCCTCTAAACTGGGATCCCTGAAGCCACTTGCATTATTTTGCATGCGTCTGGTGTGGATCCACAGAGACCGAATCAGCAGTACACTTGAAACAACAGACAGTATTAAAGGCAGAGCTACACCAGCATTATAAAGAAGAATTAATAAACCAGAGCTGTCTTTCCTTGTGGTTGTCCATGCTGAAGAGTTTGTCATGGATGAAGGAGCAGTGATGTTCTCGTGCACACTGTAGACATCCCAGACAAAGGCAGATGCAGTTATGAAGGAGCAGAGCCATGATGTGAGCAGCATCCAGGGCATCAGCCTGGCAATTCTCAGCTTCAGCCAGATGAAGAAAGACTGTGTAAAACTGGCAACCTTGATGCAATAGAAGACACTAAGCCAGGCTCCAAACCAGAGGCTGGAGTAGTTCAGAAACATATAGCCTGTCCTGATAACTCCAAATATATTTTCTTCAAAATAGGAGGGTTCACAAAATATAGTTAAGAATAAATCCAGTATAATCCAGCATTGCAATGTAATTTTAGATGAACTCAGCGAGATCATGATCATATCATATGGGGGCCATGTTTTGCTCCCAAGGCAGCTCAATGAACTGGCAGCCAAGATAATTCCATTTCCCAGAATTCCTGCCATACATTCAATTATAGCAATTGATAGACAAAGGAGAGCAAAAGATGTCATCATTGCAACTGAAGAGCTTGTGATCATTACTCAGCTTCTCCTGGGCTCCTGAAAGCCTCAGATCTGGCAGGCACTCCAATGCCAAGGAGCTGTTATGGGCAATGCTCACCTATTTATCTCAGGGGCTGAAGTATCCTAATGACATTTAACATTTCTGCTGTTTTACATCTTGTTTTCTGGATTGGTAGCTCAACTGATTTGTCTAAGCATGCAAATGGGGTCAAGATTCAATTACATAGCTTTCATTTTGCTGAAAGAATTTGCATTGGAAGGGCTATTGAGCAGCTGAACTGTGGTGTTTACAAATGTGGATTTGCACTCCAGGGTCTGGTGCACATCATGCCTAGATTTTTGTTTTATAGTTGATGCCTTAATGTCTCCCTTTGTTGCACTGTAATCTCTTCAGGGTTTCTGAGACATACTTGACATGGCCTCTTCTCTTTATCAGATATTTTCAAATTTGTCCTGCAAAGAGGATTATCATGTTTTTCTTTTGTGTTTGGAGATATTAAAGCATTATAATTTTCCAATAGAACAGAGGGATTTCATAGGTGGTGTATATAATATGTGTTGAAGACAGTTTTATTAATATGAGAATAGTTAATTAGCTGGTCAGTTGCAGACAGAAAGGTCTCCCAGAAGACTGACCCTATGAGCAGCTTTCCAATATTTCTGTTGGCTTTCCCTCTTAGATTTCCAAACGTATGCTAAAAAACTGGTAACTACTTTATTAATTTTATTGAAAGGAAGCTTTGGAGGAAAGATGTACTTATAGAGGCAGGAAAACAGCACAAGAACTGCATTTGAATCCCATGTGCATGAGGAACGTGGAATAAGGGAACGTTAAACCAAATGATGTGAGAGCAGCTGTTCAGGGTGTCCCTGCTGAGCAGCCGTGTGCCTCAGAGCTCAGGCCGGAGCAGGACAGCACACACGGGTTGTGGGTTGAGCACAGCCCACGTGTTCTGCCTGTTGGTGTGGTCAGAGAGCTCTGAGGTTTGTTCCTGAAGGCCGGTGAGGGGAGAGCAGGGAATGGCAGAGGATGGACCAACCCTCCCAACATGGGTGTCTCATGGTGCTGGGCCGGGAACCAGCATGGTGACAATGCATGGTGCTGACAATGGCATGTCAGGGTGCCATTGCCATTGGCTCAACTTTCAGCATGTCTGTTAAATGGTATAAAAAATGTTAATGGAAGCCAGTGGTGTCACCTGTGGCCAAGTTTCTGTCATGAGGGAAAGGAAGACTTCATCTCAATTTATTCTTTGACGTGGTATATTTTAATTTGCAGAATGGAGCAATTCAGGCACAGACTCAGCTCAATTACAGGTACATTGCTTCACAGAGATGGACAACATACAAATGAGACATATTGAACCAGGATGGGCACAGTGAACACAAGGCCCAAGTCATGTATGTTTCTGTGTCAGTTACTTTAGAAGTATGCAAAGTCCCCCTGCAGCTGAAAAGGGTCATGAAGCTCCAGTTCTGATGTAACAATATTGCACTGACACAGATCACTATTTCAGCAAGAGGAGGAATCTTAAAAGGAGGAATCTGAAAAAGCCGTGTCATTCTTTCCTGAACCATGCTGGAATGTTAGAAACACCTTTAGAATCAGCAAATATTTTACTAGAATTCAATTAGATTTGAAAATGATGAATGAGATATTCTGAAAATATTGGGAATTCCTCAGAATCCTCATTAGGAGGTTTTTAGTAACCAGAAACCACTTTGAAGCCTTATGTTCACAGAATGTCTCCATGCCTGTGCTTAAACCAGGCTAATATATTTGTATCAGGTGTTCTAACCTCAATCATTCCAAGAGATTCCATACTAGTCTGAGTCTTGGCCTAGTTTTTCTGCTCTCTTAGGGAAATTGTCATGATTTCCAATGAAAGTACAGCCGATAATAGACAACAGACACAATTATTCTTAACAAGACTGACATCTACATAAAGCAAATTCCTACCTTCCTACTGACTGCTGATCAAGGCCCTAATCTACTCATTCTAACATCTGTTATTTATCCCTCTGATGATTTCAATTTAATTGTTCTGGATCTAAACTAGAAAGTCCAGGCTAAGGCATTGTCTTTTACATGGATGCAGTTCTGCCATGGCAATTAGTGTGGTGCCAAATCCTAGCTGGCAGCTTTTGAAATTTGGGATTGTTCCAAATTATGACAAAGGAATGTCCTGTAGGGCAGGCAGCCATTAAAACGACACAAATCATTTCTCCATTGCTTAAACGTGAAAAAATGTTAAATAATATGACAAGAACACAAATAAAGTATATAATGTAAAGGAAAAGGAAGGAGCAGACTGACTTGATGGCTTTCATATGGGCCTCTAAACTGGGATCCCTGAAGCCACTTGCATTATTTTGCATGCGTCTGGTGTGTGTCCACAGAGACCGAATCAGCAGTACACTTGAAACAACAGACAGTATTAAAGGCATACCTATACCAGCATTACAGATAAGAATTAATAAACCCAAACTGTCTTTCCTTGTGGTTGTCCATGCTGAAGGGTTTGTCATGGATGAAGGAGTAGTGATGTTCTCGTGCACACTGTGGTCATCCCAGGCAAAGGAAATTGCGGCTGTGAAGGAGCAGAGCCATGATGTGAGCAGCATCCAGGGCACCAGCCTGGCAATTCTCAGCTTCAGCCAGATGAAGAAAGACTGTGTAAAACTGGCAACCTTGATGCAATAGAAGACACTAAGCCAGGCTCCAAACCAGAGGCTGGAGTAGTTCAGAAAGGTAAAAATTGTCTTGGGAACTAGGTACACATTTTCTGTATAAAAGAAGTTTTCATAAAATATAGTCATAAAGGAATCCAGTGTAATCCATGACTGCAAAATGAATCTAGATGAACTCAGGGAGATCATGATCATATCATATGGGGGCCAGATTTTGCTCCCAATGCAGCTCGATGAACTGGCAGCCAAGATAATTCCATTTCCCAGAATTCCTGCCAGGGATTCAATTATAGCAATTGATAGACAAAGGAGAGCAAAAGATGTCATCATTGCAACTGAAGAGCTTGTGATTATTGCTCAGCTTCTCCTGGGCTCCTGAAAGCCTCAGATCTGGCAGGCACTCCAATGCCAAGGAGCTGTTATGGGCAATGCTCACCTATTTATCTCAGGGGCAGAGGTATCCTAATGACATTTAATATTTCTGCTGTTTTACATCTTGTTTTCTGGGTTGATGTATCGGCTGCTTGGTCTAAGCATGCAAACCGGGTCAAGATTCAATTACATAGGTTTCATTTTTGTTGAAGGATATGCATTGGAAGGTCTATTGAGCAGGTGAACTGTGGTGTTTACAAATGTGGGTTTCCACTCCAACGTCTGGTGTACTTCTTTACATATCTAGATTTACTTTTCTATCTAATGCCTTAATGTCTCCCTTTGTTGCACTGTTATCTCTTCAGGGTTTCTGAGACAAAGTTGCCATGGCCTCTTTATAATAGTTGTGTTGGTGTTCTCTTTATCATATTATTTTCAAGTTACTGCTGCAAAGACAATTGCCATGTTTTTCTTTTGTCTATGGGAAATTTAAATAATTTTAATTATCATTGCATGCTTCATCTAAGTGTCCCAGTAGAGAACGATAAATTTCTGTGGGAAGATCAGAACAGAGAAAATGAAACCAATTTTACAGAGTTCCTCACTGGTACATTTTTTACCCGCCTCCAGAATAGATGTGGAATTTGCCTAACGAATTTAAGATTTGGGAATATACAACATTACATACAGGGGCAATGTCACAAGCATTATTTGAGGCACAATTCTGCTCCCCTTTGGAATATGCATGTTTTTGAAGTTCTGTTATATATGCTAAATTTCCACATCCAAGGTGATGTGGGTCTTCTAAGTAAGTGGAGAGGCTTGGATTCCTTATAAGGCTTTGGAACTCACGTTTCATGTGTAGCCCAGAATACGGAAGGAAGCACACCAAGGCTCTTCAGAAACGCAGTGGCACAAGTAGCTGTCAGTAGCAGAGTAAGAAGTTGTAGGCAGTGATCAAATGAGAAATTTTGAGATGTTTTCAAGGTGGTTTCTTTGAGTAGTTTGAAATTACCTAGTGCTTAATGTAATCTATGACGGCCTAGGAGAGTGATCGAGCCTTTTTGATCATGCACTCATAGGAGTAAAACTTCATGAGCATTCACCTCAGATTTATGTACGTATGTTTATATACTTTATATGTGTAGTGCTGTATGTACTATGTACATATAAGGAACAGATACTAATTATTTGAAAATATATTCCAAGAAAAAGATTCACATAATTGAAGACCAAATACAAATATTTTAAAGATTATTTCACTTTAGTATTGCTACAAACTCTTTTTCTCTTCTTACAAAGAATATTATTAATAATTATTTTTAGTGAGAGCAACATGATTGCATATGCTTCATTTTTGTTTTTTAATCTGGGTTTATCACTTTGCGACCCAGTGATTCAGAGACCTCACTCTATGTTCAGTTTTGTTTGATACATGCTCTGAATGGCATTGCCACTATCATATCGTCAAAGTTCTTTATTGAAATTCAGTTGAAATTGCCAATTTTCCTCTTGTCAAAACTTGCATAATACTCACCTATTCTTCTGATTTTGTATGTTTGCCAAACCAATTCAAAATTCACAGAAGTCCTTGCTTGAAGGTTTTATAAGAGTTTAGAACATTCCGCTTCCAAATTTTGCAAGTGTACCTGTATGAGAGTTTTTGAAGTTGTCATATTTATACAATTTTTGGCACAAAAATCTTTGAAAAGCAGTCTCTTTCTCATCCCTTTTAAAATCTCACTTTCACCTTGAAGAAATATAAAAGTGTGTTTGGTTTTTTGACAGGAACAGCTCTGTAGCATGCTATAGTCAGACACTTCCAAGAGAAAAAGGTGAGCAAATACGTATCACTTCCCTTTTAGTAAAAGAAAACTGTGGAACTGCTGTTTAAATTCAACTCATTAAATTCAGCTCTTTTAAGCTTACTCATGGAATCAGAGAACCACAGAAAGGTTTGAGTTGAAGGGAGCCTTAAAGACCATTGAGTTTCAACGCCCTGCCATAGGCAGGGACACCTTCCTGTAGAGCAGGCAACTCAAAGCCCACTCAGCATTGAGCCTGAGCCTCTTGCCACAAGACAGCCAGCAAATGTCTGTGTGGTCTGTGTGGGGTTCAGGGGCAAGGTTTTGGCAGCTGGGAGGCTGCAGGGGTGGTTTGTGTGAGAAGAGACTAGAACGTGCCCCTGTGTCACACAGAACCAGTCCCTGTTACCCCCAAAAGGGACGCACCATTGGCCAAGGCTCTGCCCACCAGTGCTGCTGGTGACATCTGTGTGACAAGTCATTTAAAGAAGGGTAAAGACCAGTGCACAGCAACTGTGAGTGAGAGGACAGAGAGAGAAATGTGAGCGAAACTGCCTTGCAGACAGCCAGGTCAGTGAAGAAGGAAGGGGACAAGATGCTCCAGGCACCAGAGCAGACATAGCCATGCTTTCCCTGGAGAGGACCGTGCTGATGTAGACTGAGACCCTGCAGGCCCTAGCAGGGTCACACTGCAGCAGGTATCCACACTGCAGCCTGAGGAGAGCCCCCTTGGCAGCAGGTGATAGTGCCCAGAAGGAAGCTGCATCCTGTGGAGATCCCACCATGGAGAAGGCTCGTGGCAGGGGCTGCAGCCTCAGGGGATCTCATGCTGAAGCACTTTGTTCCTGGAAGATTGCACCCTATGGAGAGGATCCCCCCTGCAGTCCCCATTCCCTGTTCCCCAGCCCTGCTCAGGGAGGGAGAAGATGGAAGCGTGAAGAGGCAGGGATGGGGGGAAATGGTTTCTGGTTTTGTTCTTTCTTTCTTTCTCACTCCCCTAGTCTGTTATTGATTGGCAATCTCTTATGGATTGGAAATAAATTCAGTTATTTTGCCCATGTTGAAGGGATCCCCAGAAGGCAAGGCAAAGACAGTGAGGGCACTGTCAGGCCTGCAGTCCACCTACGGTGTGGGCAAGGACAGCAGATAAGCTCTGTGAGAACAATTAGGGACAGGCACAAGTCCAGGGATTTCCAGCCATATCCGGAGTGATACGACATGCCCAGGATCAAGCCAGTAATTCCAATCTGCAGGCCAGGATCAGTGTCCCAGTGAGCCAAGCAGGTGGAAAGGCCCAGGCAAAGCTGCAGCACAGCTCAAGGAGAGACCAAGGTACACCCAGCAAGCTTAGGAGCAGGTCCTGAATGTAGAGGACTCCAAGCCCCACTGAGGCTTCACTCAGCAATTTGCTAAAAGGCCAGTCAGGAGGAAGCTGGCTCTGAAACAAGACAGCCAAACCCCCAAAAGCAAGGCCTTACTTTCACCAGAATGTCCATTTACAGCTTTTTGTCTTTCCCTGATCCCACATATACAGAAAAGCAGTACAGCCTGGCACACAGGTTTTGCTTTTTTAAAATCCTGCTGTGATGGGCACTGAAAATTGACTCCATTGCCTGTTGTCCTGAATGTCAATGATGAAAATTCCAGGCATGCTTATAGGAATGGAAATCAGAGAAGGATCCTGTAGTGATCTCTCATGTAGATATTTGCATGTCTTGCCTTGAGCTAAGGACTCTAATCAGATTCCTGTTTTTTTTTCTTGGAAGAGACTGTGATTTAGAAAAAGAATGGGGATGGCTTTTTTTCTTTCTTCCTCTGAATTACACACTGGTGATTTTTTTTAATCATTAAATTCTGGAAATCTGGAAAGGTGTTTTTAATAGGAAATGATTTTGTTGGCCTCGTTGTTTTATGTTGCATGTGAGCATCTTATAAATTCTCATGAGGTTTACCTGGATCTTCAATGCAAAGAGCTACAGGAGAAGATGATTTGCATTATGTCCTTCTGGCAGTGTTAGAGCAAGATGAGCTTTGAATTTGGTTTGTTTCATGATTTGATTCATTGTACCAGATTTGAATCAAGCTGCAAGAGGGTCTGAGTAGCATTGGTGTGTGTGGAAACAGTTCATATGTTTTGGAAGGGTCTGAGTCCATGGCTTTAAAATTTTTTCAGGTTGATATATAGTTAATTAAGACGTAGGAATCAAACTAATTTCCATCTTATTGAAAAATAGACAAAAAGAGAAAAATGTCTGCTTTCAAACAAGATGTGTGATATCAGAGAACCCAAACTGCTGTAATTCTCATCTTCTTACTAGTACAGAGGCTGTTACTTTTGATTCCCAAAGCAGGTTTTTATCAAATTTATTTAAGAACTTATCTAGTAGAACACAGGGATTAAGTAGATGGTGCATATAATGCATGTTGAAGATATTTTTTTCATGTGATAATAATTATTTGGGTGGTCCTTTACATAAAGGAACATCTAGCAGGACATTGGCCCTATGAGGCGCCTTCCAATATCTTTGCCAGTGTTCCCTCTTAGATCCCCAAATTCATGTCAGTGTACTGGTAACTATTTGGTTTAATTTTATGGAAAGGAAGTTATGGAGGGAAGATGTACCTAAAGAGGCAGGAAAACAGCACAAGAACTGCTTTTGAATCCCATGTGCATGAGGAATGTGGAATAAGGGAACGTTAAACCAAATGGTGTGAGAGCAGCTGTTCAGGGTGTCCCTGCTGAGCAGCCGTGTGCCTCAGAGCTCAGGCTGGAGCAGGACAGCACACACGGGTTGTGGGTTGAGCACAGCCCACGTGTTCTGCCTGTTGGTGTGGTCAGAGAGCTCTGAGGTTTGTTCCTGAAGGCCGGTGAGGGGAGAGCAGGGAAGGGCAGAGGATGGACCAACCCTCCCAACATGGGTGTCTCATGGTGCTGAGCCGGGAACCACCATGGTGACAATGCATAGTGCTGACAATGGCATGTCAGGGAGTCATTGACATGGGCTCAACTTCTACCATCCCTGTTAAATGGTATAAAAAATGTTAATGGAAGCCAGTAGTGTCACCTGTGGCACAACTTATGTCATGAGGGAAAGAAAGACTCCATCTCAAGTTATAGTTTGACTTGGTATTTATTAATTTGTAAAATAAAGCAATTCAGGCACAGACCTCAGCTCAATTACAGGTACATTGCTTCAAACAGATTGACAACATCCAAACCATACTCATTGAATCAGGATGGGTACAGTGAACACAAGGCTCAAGTCATGTATCTTTCAGTGACAGTTTCTTTAAAAGTGAATATACTCCCTCTGCAGCTGGAAAAGGGTCATGAAGCTCCAATTCTGATGTAACAATAATGCACTGACAACAATCATTACTTCAGGAAGAGCAGAAGATCAAAAGGCTGTTTTCTTCTTTACTAAATCATACTGGAATCTGAGTCTTGGCCTTGTTTTTCTCTTGTTCCAGAGCAACCATTACAATTTCCAAGGAAAGTGTATCAAATAGGAGACAACTTGTACAATTTTTCAAAATAAGACTCACATACAACTAAAGCAAATTTGCACTCTTCATGATTCCAGATCAAGGCCCTAATCTATTAATTCTAGTGCCTATTATTTTATATTTCTGACAACTTCATTTTAATTGATTTGGATCTAAACTAGAAAGTCTAGGCAAAATCAGATCTTTTATATGGATATAGATCTGACAGGACAGTTAATGTGGTCCCAAATCCTAGCTGGCAGCTCTCGAAATTTGGGATTGCTCCAAATTAAAACCATTGTGTGTCCTGTAGGACAGGCAGCTAATGTAACTATACACATGCATTCCTCATCACTTAAATGTGAAAAAACTCTGGAGTAGAGGAGAAGCAAGCAAATAAAATATGTAATGTAGAAGATAAGGAAGGAGCAGACTGACTTGGTGGCTTTCATATGGGCCTCCAAGTTGGCATCCCTGAAGCCACTTGCATTATTTTGCATGCGTCTGGTGTGGATCCACAGAGACTGAATCAGCAGTACACTTGAAGCAACAGATAATGTTAAAGGCAAAGGTGTACTTGCATTCCAGAGATAAATCAATAAAGTCAGTCTGTCATTCCTTGTGGATCTCTTTGCTGAAGAGTTTGTCATGGATGAAGGAGCAGTGATGTTCTCGTGCACACTGTAGACATCCCAGGCGAAGGGAGCTGCAGCTGTGACGGAGCAGAGCCATGATGTGAGCAGCATCCAGGGCATCAGCCTGGCAATTCTCAGCTTCAGCCAGATGAAGAAAGACTGTGTAAAACTGGCAACCTTGATGCAATAGAAGACACTAAGCCAGGCTCCAAACCAGAGGCTGGAGTAGTTCAGAAAGGCAAATATTGTCTGGGAAGCTATGTGCACATTTTCTGTATAAATGAAGGGTTTGTAAAATATAATCATTAGGAAATTCAGTGTAATCCATGACTGCAAAATGAATCTAGATGAACTGAGCGAGATCATGATCATATCATATGGGGGCCATGTTTTGCTCCCAATGCAGCTCAATGAACTGGCAGCCAAGATAATTCCATTTCCCAGAATTCCTGCCAGGGATTCAATTATAGCAATTGATAGACAAAGGAGAGCAAAAGATGTCATCATTGCAACTGAAGAGCTTGTGATTATTACTCAGCTTCTCCTGGGCTCCTGAAAGCCTCAGACCTAGTACTGCCAATTCCAAGAGTTGTTATGGGCAATGCTCCCCTATTTATCTCAGGCGCAGAAATAACCTATTGTCATTTAATATTTCTGCTGTTTTACATCTTGTTTTCTAGGCTGATAGCTCATCTGATTTGTCTAAGCATGCAAATGGGGACAAGATTCAATTACATAGGTTTCATTTTTGTGGAAGGATTTGCATTGTAAAGCTATGGAGCAGCTCAGCTGGGGTTTACAGAACTGTGGATTTGCACTACAGTATCCGATGCCATGCTTTACATGCCTAGATTTGGTTTTTTAAAAATATCTTAGACCTTAATCTCTCCCTGTCTTGCACTGTCATGTCCTCTTTGTTTATGAGAGTAATCTCTGTGGCCTCTTCTAATACTGAAGCAGGTTTTTATCAGATGTATTCAAATATCTGCTAACAGGCTTGGTGGGCATGCTACAGCCAATCAAGGTATAAAGGATTTTCATCATCTCTCCCCTGTCATTGCACATATTAGATCAACAGAGAGGGGGAATGGAGATCAACCCACAGATGAGACTGAGTAAGGCTCTGTATGTTTTTAATTTTCTAAATAGTTCAAGTACAGAACCAGATCCACCAATCTTTAGACACTTTTCAAATAACACACAGGCAAAACTGAAAGAACATCCTCCTGTTCTAATTAGAAACCCTGACTCTAGACAGATAGAAAGTCCGTTTCAATTAATAACGTGAGGCAAAGGGTATGCTTCTATCTCCACAAGTGCTGGAATTAAGTGGGTTCCTGCCAAAAACGTCAAACCATATCGCACTTCAGAACCTGTTGTCGAGCCCAGAACCGAAGAAGCAAGTACGCAGACGTGAACCGAATCGAAAGATCCCAAGTCTTGCCTGAAGCCTCTTGTGCCTGACGTTCTTTGTGCATCGGTAGAACCCATGAACTCTGATCTTGTGCCAATGTTATTTATGAGTATACTAATTGAATGCTGAATGTTTGTTTAACAAAGCTAATTTTTAGTAAAAACTTAGGTTATTGTTTTTGTGTAGAAAGAATTTTGCTAAAATTTAGTTCTTGAAACAGATGGGGCAAAATCAAATAGTATACTTGTTTTGCTTGATTTTAATTGTTTTTTGTCGTGCAGATTTGCCTGTAGATCAACCAAAAACGAATGTTTGAGTGACCTTAGCCAAGGCTGCCAGATCAGATACTATATGTTTGTCTAATTCAGAACCAGAAAAGCCTTTTTCAACCTGTTTAGTTAGTGTGCCAGTGGAAGAGTTGCCTTTAGTCAAAAAACAATCTAATGGTAAACCAAGTAGAATTGACAATAGAAACAGTCCTTCCTTCAATTAGAACATTTAGTCCAAAAAATTCCTTAGGGCAGCATCTGAATCTCAAGAATTGGAAATCCTTAGTTCTTTGACTAAGGATTACAATACTTTACAGTATTGTAAAGGTTCTAATATTTCAAGTTCTTGTTTTTATGAAGTAAACCAAACTGTTGACATCCTGTAGAACCTTTTGGAGGTCTGGCTCCAGTTTCTTTGCTGTAATAACTCATCTATGAATATTGCAGTGAACGAATTCCAGGTGTAGTGATGACTACAAAACCCTACCACCTAATCCTTCTCTTATGCCAGTCAAAGCAGCTGTTCCACTGGTCTTTACACTTGCACAGCTCTTACAGAAAACATTTTTATTAAATAAATAATTTTCTGTGGAGAATACAGCTTCTGTGGTAAATCTTCCCTTCAGTGGCTTACAGAAGGTAGCTCTTCATTTATTTCACTACTGAAACAGAATTTGTCAAATACCTTAATCTGAGGCATTATAGAAATATTTGTACTTTCACCCACTCAGGAATCCTCTTCCACTATGTAATTTGTGCTTATACTTGTCTCTTCAAGCCTTTAGCAGTATTTTCTATGTGTCTTCTAACAGTGTTTGCTGATAACAGAATCCATTTTAGTTTGCTGCTCTATTGCTTTCTGTGTATTTTCTCTATAGCTTTCTGTGTATTATCCCAGCCATTTTTACTTTTTATGGCAGAAAGAATAAGTGTTTATCTGGTCCTATGTGACATTTTTTCTTTTGATGTGAAGCAAGAAACTTCAAAGGAGGCTTCTCTACACATTTGTCATAAAGTTTGGTAAAATTTTGTAAAGTACTGAATTGAATGTTATGTGGCTTGAAACATGGCTGAAAAAATTGTAGGGGTTTGTCTTTGTGCTCTGGATGCTTAGATTTTAAATATCTTGCTAATTCTGGTGGCTTCATAGTGACATTAGCTAAATTTTCAAAGCATTCTCAAAGTAAAATTTTCAAGTACTTCCTGGCCATGTGATCTGCCTGGCCAGCTGTGTGCAACTTTATATTATTCTGGTAACCCACACCTGGGAATGACCTTTGTTTCCATGGCTGAGACCCAGGGTGACTCATGTGCCTCTACTCACTGCAAACCTCAAAATTCAAGCCAAGCCAAGCCAAGCCTACCCTATCTGGCAATGGTCTGACAATCTGAGTGACACTGCTGCCATTCCAGGTGCTAGATTTGATTCTGCTGCTGTATTCTCAATTATGCTCATGCTCAGGAATTATCTAGAAAGTCCTGGAGCAATCTTTTTCTCCAGGAAGGGTCAAAGGAAGCTGCTGATGGGTAGATAATTCCTTCACCCTGTGAGAAATGACCATCCAGTTCCTGGGATCATATGTGCTGTGCACTTTGGTGGAACAGCAGGAAGTGACGCATTTTGACCTGAAAAGGGTCAGTTTAATGTTCTATGTAGTGATCTCATGCCTGTCACTGTCACCATATCACATTCTAGTCACCAGCACCTGAGAAGAAGGTGCTCCATTGCATTTTGCAGCCTTACTCCCTTGATACTGATTGTCAGGCATCCAGTCCGAGTCCATGTGCAGATGGACACAAAGGTCTCTCAGGCCATCTTCCAGAATGTCTACCCATGTGTCAAAATCAACATCAGCAGGGTGCTAGCTGAACCTGAACACCTCATCCTCATGGAATCAACTAACAAAGTACGTATATATCCCCATACACAGTTTATAGAAAGGCTACTATAGAAGCCTAGTAGTCAACTATTTCAAAAGCTGCTCAACACGATGTAAAACCACAAGGGAGAATTATGGTTGAAGCATAGATTACAATGGTCATGTCAAGGAGCAGCAGGAGGAGCTGTTCCATAAAGAAATGAGATCCAAAAAGGCAGCATCACCACAAGGCAGGCAAGAATGTCAAGCATGCAGTCCCACCTCCTATAACCAAGCATAGCTGAGAAGCTCTGTGTTGGGTCAGCCAACAGTCCAGTAATACTAGATATGTCCATAGTGATACAACATGTCCAAGATCAAGCCAGTTAATTCCAATTTGTAGACCAGGATCAGTATCCAGGTCAGCTAGGCAGGTGGAAAAACTCAGGCAAAGCTGCAGCGCAGCTGAGTGAGAGAGCAAGGGTGAGCACCCAGCTTAGAAGTAGCTCCCAAAATGAGAGGGGGCTGAGCCCTGCTGAGCCATCTCCCAGCAATCTGTTTTAAGGTCAGTCAGCTGTGCTGTTGAAGTTGGCTCTGAAACTCAGCAGCCAAAACTCCAAAAGAAGTGTAGAGCCCCTAACTGTACTCACCATAGCAGTACCTGGGAACTTTATGTCAGTCCGGCCTTTTTATCGTCTGGTGGTAAAATTAATTATATCAGCAGTATTCAACACAAGTAGATTCCAAGGGCTTGACAAAGAAATCAGAGTTAACTACTACAGTAGATGGATAGCTAAGTACATAAAATAGTTCAGTAAATGTCTAGAGAATAAGTATACAGTGTACAGCACTCTGATCTGATTTACCAGGAGCACAGCCAGTAGATTAAGGAAAGTGATTCTCTTCCTTAACACTTTTTAAGGTGATATCTGGAGTATTGCATCCAGTATTTGGGGGGAATTTTATTTTTCTGGTGACTGGACACTACTGAATTTACACACAACACCAGGCTTAGGCTGACCACAAAGTTCTGGAAGACAGATTCAGAATTCAAAATCATTTTGTCAAGCTGGAGATGCAGTCTGATAAAATAGGGACAAATGCCTACAGAGATGAATAAACACATGTATATATAAATTTGTGAAGAAAGCAGTAATAAAAATAGATGCTATACTGGGAGATGCAACCAAAAATTTTTGTTTGTTGCATAAATTAAGGCATTGTACTCTTGTATGTGCCTCTAATAAAGTTGTATTTCAGAACTATAAAAATTGGAAACAACAGCCTTTTTTAGTTTAGAAAGAAGAAATCTGCAAAAGGGCTAACAAACATGAAAAAAAGCTCTGAAAAGACAGGAATAAACTCTTAAAGTGCATTGTGAAGAGGGCAAGGAGTGGCTGGTTTCATAATTACAAAGCCAGATCCTTTTTACAATTAGTCTTAAAACCTGGAGGAAAAGAAACAACATGTATATTTTCATTGCAAACTTTTAAAAAAAGTTTGAACAAGAAGATTCTGGAGAGTCACAGAAGAAGATGATCCTGCCTTGGATAAGAGAAGTAAATGAAAGCAAAGCTTATTCATCTAACTATATAGAAATCTACTAAAAATACATTTCTTTCCATTTCATTAGTCTAGGAGAAAAATCTCTCCCAGCTAATTTGACTGTTTGGTGAACTAAAGTGTTTGGTACTTAATAATACCTCATAGTGACACAGGAAATTATTTAGTTCAATTCAAAATATGCCACATTGCTGGCCAAATGCAAACAACTCCATTTTACAGACGCAATGGCAAGTTACCTGATGACTAAAAACCTCATATAACAACAGAATCAAAGATACAAAATGGAACTTGAAATCTCCAGAATTCTAAGTTTAAGCCTTAACATCTGAAACACACTGCAATAACTGGAGATACTGAGGAGGATGAAAAGGCTAAGAAGAGGAGACAAAAAATGAAACTGTAGTGGAAATACAGAAGAAAGAAATTTAGTGTTCTGCTCAGAAGAGATGAGGTAATTTTAGGGGTTTTTTAAATTTTTTTTTTAATTCACAAGAATTACTTTGTGATATTGCAATGTGAAGAGCTTTAGTATCTAAATTGGATCTAAACCACAAATGAGGACAGCAGATTTAGGGGCTGAACCAAAGAGAATTTTTGTGACTGATGACACTTCACTGTCTTGTCCACAGATGTAACTAATGGTAGATATGATGGATGTACTTCTAGCAAAAAAATACTTAAAAACAATATCTTGCTGATACTTTCTACAGTATTATGAATGACCATGAAGTTCATACAGTTTTAAATTTAGCTGTAAATGCTGTGCTTCCATATAGTTTCTTGTTGCAGCATTACAATTAAAATACACATTTGGAGACATAAATCTGCATTGTGGTCAAGTGGCTATTGCATCGTAACATCCATGATTCAAGTGATTTTGCAGCAGAAGAACATTATCGACATGTGAAATAGAAATAATTCCGCTTGATAGACCCATAATCTTTGAAATTCAAGGCCATTTTCACCTAACACATTGGCACACATAATTCAGGTTATAAGGCTTTGTTCTATTTTGTTGCCACCAAGCATAGCAATTAACCTGAGTTTTCCATAAGTAGGTACAACTCCACATCTCACACAAGGTTGTCTTTCATCTAAATTACATCTGTAGGGCTAATACAGTAAAGCACAGGACATACCTTTTATGTTATGAAATTCACAGCTTTTGATTATGTTGCATATGAAAGGGTATTTTTGTTATGGTCACTTTTCACAATCAGAACGGAGTTTTACAGGAAATGTCCCTCTACATGAGCATGTAAGCAATTGTAAAAAACAGAGCAGAGAGCAAGCACTTTAAAGAGCTATGGAAAATGGTTTTCTAGGATGCATTTTGGAAGATGGTGCACTGTGAAGAAGCAAGAACAGAGTTGATACGCACTTAATTGTAAGAGAAGCCCCCTGGCAGCCTGCTGGACTCAGATATTTCATTTGCCTTAGCATGCCTCCTCAGTACAAGGCCGTGTGGCTGCTTATTCAGGGATTAGGCTTTTATTCATTTTTGCTCTCCTTGATGTTAAAGAAATGCTTCAGAGACTAGGACTTGCTTTTCTGAATGGAAAACTATGCCTCATGGTTGTTTTGGAATGGTTTCACAGGGAATGTCTGAATGCATAAAGAGATATACAACTGCAAAAATATTTTTTTTAATATCAGTCTTTACCCTGTTGCAGAGAAACAAAAATCAAGTTCTCACTAGTACAGTAACAACAAAAAAAAACTACAAAATCTTTAACAATAGCCTGAGGTGAGATTCTAATTATGCTATTTATTCTTAGAGGTTGTGCCCAATGGAGCAACAAATGAGATATTAAAGTAACACAGAAAATAATAGAAGGCATTCATGTACGATAGGGTTATGATCAGGGAAACTCATGTACATTCATGTAGGAGAGGGAAAAACAAGGTGTTTTTTAGTTTCAACTTCAGTGGTTTTTGCCATTCTTCTTTTCACTGCTTCTCCTGTCTTTCTTACCTAATCTTCTGTACCTTCTTACCCTTCATTTTCAGATTTTCCTTTCTAGTACCTGAAACCAACTCCTTTTCTATCCTGTCATCAAGGATACCCTTCCTGTCTACCTTCCACTTCACATATCTTGTATCCATTCTATCCACCTGGATCCCAGGTTTGAGTATAGTCTTCCTAATGTGTGGACTGGTGAATCTTCAATTCGAAGGAGTCACAGAGGTCAGGCTATTCCTCTTTTTTTCCCCATTGTCTTCAACAAATTTATCCAGGTAAGTGAATTGCCACACATTGAGCTAATCTGTGGTTACAAACTTTGGTCTCTCCCCTTCTTCCTTCCTCCTCTGAACCTAAAGTCTATTAACTGGTGGCTGTGGTTAGAAGTAACAATTACTTTTCTGTCCTTTTTTCCTGAATAAAGGTGTCCCAGAAAGCTGGAAGGACAGGTTGCCCAGGGAAATGGGGGATGTCCCCTCACTAGAAGTATTCAGGGCCTGGACAGAGATTAAGCAGCCTGACCATGGTGGGTTGGTTGAACTGGAAGATTTTTAAAAGGTGTCTTCTAACCAAGTCATTCTCTGAGTCTTTGAGTTTGTGTACTGATCGACTGATGCTAGATGAGAGAGAAAGTTTTTGGTGGATAAAAGGGAGAAAAGTCGCCATGTGTGAAGTTGCCATGTGAAAGGTTGCTGCATATGTGATTTGAGAGTGTCTGAGAGCACTTTTGTCCCAGAAGGGATCTCTCTCTGTCACCTGCAGGGCAGTTAGAACACTCTGCTAGATCCCTGACTGACAGCTCCAATTATGGGTTGTTTAAAGTGAATTTATCCTGTCATCAGTCCTCCAATCTTCAACGGAATATTATGGCTCTCAGGCTATCCTGCCTCCAGTTTTCTGAACTTCTTTAGTGAAGGAACAAGTGCTACAGTGTTCTGAGGTCCTCAGACCAAGTTTGTGCTTTTGATGGTTGCCAAAATTATTACTAACCTTTAGCAGACAGTCTTTCACATCAAGATTTTCTTCCATGTTGTTTCAATCCTCAAGTCACACCGCTCAGTAGTAGTATCACCAGGGACCATTTGAGGTAGAAGAGCTTGAGTTAAACAAGGTTTTTTTTTAAACCTAAGTGCAGTCTCTTTGTAAGTGGTAGCCTTTTCACAAGAGTTTTCAAGATGGCCAGTGTCATTAACATTGCCTCACCATGTTTTTCTAATGCTCTTTTTAAAAGAGCAATCTTTTGTGCAGTCTGTGATACTTATGTATTTTGGAAGGCTGAAGATGGAATATCAATCCATCCAGCAGAACTTCAGTCTACCAAACTGTTGCAGTGGAATTTACTATTCACATGATGTAGAAGATCAAAGTCCCAATTCAATTTCGCTTCAGGACAGATATTAGAAAAATAATTTGCTGAAATCTGTTTTCGATTCCAAACCATTTGAAATACTAACAATTTAAAATTACCATAATAAATACTTGCAACAACATCTGTCAAATGCACGCCAACACACTTAATATGTCCATATTTCTTTGAATCATATGTTTATTTAATTCTGAGAGGTATCTAAAAGATAATTGCTGTTAAGCATTTTTATGTGTAACAGCTGGAAGGCATGCTGAACATTATATTTTTTTCAATGTGCTGATCAGTTAGATTTGAAAGAAGCTAATGCACTGTACAGAGAAGAGAAAGTGTCTCTCCCAGAGAAAAAAGCCAGAGGTTCTCTTACTAATTTGTGGACTCAAGGGAGCAGAGCTGTCATATGTGCCTTAAAGATAAGAAGGGAATGAGTTGATAAGGATTACTTGTGACGTCTTCTCCCTCCCTGCCCTCCCTCCCTCCCTCCCTCCCCCAAGCCCCTCTTCCTGCTTCTGTAATTAGAAAAACTTTACAGGGAAACTTTTTGTCTTTGCTTTCTGTAGGTGAGAAAAGTGTCTTCAAAGAAACCTACATGCTACCAGGAAAAACAACAGCACCATTTTCATGTATACGTGAATACTTCACTCACTCAGCTCTCAAGATGCCCAAAGCTCTACACATTGTATATTCAAAACGCCATCAGAGTATTTACAATACCATCATGCAATCCTCTCCAAGGCAGAGCTTTTTCAAGCCTTAAATATATATACAGACTGTCACTTTCAAACCAAAAGTGCTACTGTCCTGTGGCACACAATCTGAAAGAAATTTCCATATCCAGTTGGTGATGTGGAAAATGTAAGACATGCTTTACTGCCTTATTGCTACCACATGCAAATATGCTCTATCTTTACCCTGACAGATGCAAGAAACTCTCCTTAAAAACGTACATAATTACAGTGTATGAATTACTTTGCAACAGCCAAACAGATTTTTCTGAAATGTGGATCATATAATTTCAGATAAAATATATCTCATACCTGGATATCTCAGACCATAGTCACAGTCGTAGCATCTACATGAAATAAATCCACATTTTTCCAATGAGATACACAAATTTTAGAATAAATAAAAATTTTAACAACTTAATTCTCTCCATAGCAGCTCAACTTTGCTACTGAATTACTGAACAAACTCAAAACCCAATGTCCACTACAGCAAAATATTACTCAGGAGCATACTTTTACAGAACACTGTTGGGAATCCAATAATAATGTCTATTAGATCCAGCATATGATGTTACTATGGTATGTAATGCCTTCAGAAAAGAAATATCACCACCACACTAGATCTCGCAAGGCAGCTTTCTCAGCATCACAGCACCATTGAAACATGTAATTCAAAGAGCTGTGCTCTTCATTGAGAAAGAGAGGGTTTCTCAGGTTTCCTTTCCTGAAACATCCCATGCACTCTTGAAATGAAGCTGAGATCCATCTACTGTTAAGGATGTGTCCTGATTAGTTTACAAGTCTGGTAAAAATCATCCATACATACACATTCAAAGCATTTCTAGCTAGCGTGTGTGGGACAATCCATGTGTTGTGGCAATATCAATGTAATGTTTTGCCAAATTATGTGGTAAAATTTCATTTAATCAAGAGGAAATGAGAATACCTGTTTAGTAGCTACTGGTACATGAAATGACATTAATGTCAATAATATCCTCCCAGCATATTGACGAAAGGCTTTTTTTGTCTTCTCAAGTATCATTTTAAAAGTGAATACTTCAGCCAAGCTTTTATTACTTGCTCTAATTTTAATTACATTGTGTTCAAAAATGTCATAACCATTTTATAATCAAAAAAGGCAATAAATTCCTTGCCCAGGTAAATTTTTAACTCTTTTCATAGAGAAAAGAGAAGTAAAATTTACTTCATTACATAAAACTTGGAAGCTGTTAGATGCTGTAATTATGAAGGTGGAAGAGTTCAGATACAGTTAAGACAGATAAATAAACTCAATTTTGTCATGAAAAAATTTGTCCGGATAGTTTACAAAGATCTCTTCACTGTGAGATTGCAATTGTGGCTAAAAAAAGACTGTTTTGTTGCTTTCATTAAGTCAAATCTCAATTTATGCAAGAAGTATTTGCAAAATGGATTCTGATGTTAAGGTGAAGTGACACGCTGCAAAGAAAGAAAGGTGAGTAGAGACCTTTTTGTCAGTATGCAAGGACTTTCTTACTGTATTTAGAGCTGTTGGGCAAATACAGAAATATATAGCTACCAGTAACCTGAATGCTAAAAAGAACTGGGAGTAAGTAACTGGTTTCAGCCATATAAGAAATCTGTTGTGATAGTAAAGTGTTAAATTATGCAAGCACTACAGAAATAGGGAAAAATCAGGTTGATAGGAGCTCTGAACAACTGAGCAGATATCAAATTATCTTCAGACTAGTGAACCAAGATATCACATTCTCCTCAGAGACTTGCAGCCTGGGGAGGCAAACAGTCCCATCCTGGTGTTCTGCTTGTTTCAAGCACTTTGGAAGCTGACACCACGCTGGTCCATCCTACCTCTCAGCTCACAGCTGCCAATTGGGAAGGTCTCAAATCCCAATGTCTCACTCGTCTACTGTTTTTAATGTCTCAGAGAAGTCATCTGGGTTCCCTGTCCTCAAAGCAGAGAAACCTCCCTCCCAAATCTTCCCAATACTCCTCCTTAAATAAGCAAAGACACATAGGCTGGCCAACTTCCAAGAAGCAATGAACAACTGTAAACAGAATCAGTAATTAATGATTTTCTTTTTCTATGACTCTTAATGGGAAAAAGTCAGATGTGCTCACTCCTTGAATGGACACTAGGGCGCAGATGAGAGAGCGAGAGCAAGAAGCAAGTCAGCACCTTGGCTTTTCCTCGTGGGAGGAGGAGCACTAGGATCCCTAGCCCACACTATCTAGCAATAGGCAGAAGCCTGCGGGCCCCAAGGCAACAGCAGGTTGAAACAGGCTAGTGGCAGGGAGAATATCAGACCGAAACAGGCTTGTTGGGTGGGCAGGATAGTGAGGCTGCTGGAGAGAAAAGAAATAGCGACTAGCTGAGAAGAGGCTGAGGGAGATAAAGAATCACATACTTCTGTTCAAAAAGATTTCGGTGGAGCTCCAAGAGACAGAAAGGCAGGTGGGTCACAGAGACACAGAAGGGGGGGGGGAAATCCTTTTATGAGAAGTAGAGGTGTTAAGAAGGTGGGTGGAGAGTTGCAGAAACACCATTTCCCTCCCTCCCATTTTCTCTAAGGGTGTTTGTCTCTGAGCTTTTCTTCTCACTTCTCCTCCCCACAGCAAACAGCCAAGCTGGGAAGAAGAGATTGTCTCTGGACTCAGCAGAGTGTGTGGGCACAGAAGACTGATAGCAACCAAGTAAACAGAGTTCACAACTGTGGTAGCCACAGGAGCAAAGCCTGCCGGGGTGACAAGCATGAGCACTGTTCCACAGGTAAGGAAATGGGTCAGTCTTGTAATCTGCTGAGGGAGCTTCATTGCACACCTCTCTTTTCCTTCCCCTTTCATAGCTACACTGCTTATTGCCTTGGGAGACTGAGGTAGTTGAGTTTTTCACAGTTTGTATCCAGAAAGGTCTTGTCCGGGTCTCAGAATTAATGATTTGGGATATGGTGTGATGATTTAGGGGTTCTTGCCCTTCCTGTTAGTCACCCTAATGGCTGTTCTGAGCACTGTTTGAAGTACTGACCAACAAGTAATAATAGTAATAGTAAAACTATTAGTAGTAGTAATAATGATAACAACAACAACAATAATAATAAAAATTATAATGACATATTTTATTCTATCTCCATTTTTTCCAGCAAGGTTTTATAAGAAAGTACTTACATAGAAATGTGCAGTTTCCCCCCTATAAATAGTTGTGGATAAGCAAGGCATAGTTTTTGGAATGTGAGAATGACATGGTGAGCCTAATTGCTTCCCATGTAGCGTGGTGTCCTTTTTCTGCTTTGATGTCTTATATAAATAGCTAGCAAAGTCTTAATTGCATATTTACAGACAAATTGCATTGAACTGAACTGTTAGCTCAAGATTGCTGAAAAAGTACAAAACATTCGAGGGCAACAGAGATAAATGAAGTGTTCTGTGTTACTAAATAATACAAACACTGAAATGTGCATGTGTTCTTACATTGAGATCTGTTCAGTGTGACCGTGGCTATAATGCAAACAGTCACTTATATTTATCTTGTCTGCATTTTTATAGTTGAAGAATTTGCAGAAATGTTTGTTTTGTATATCCGTTCCAAAATTTCTGTGTGATGAAGATCAAACCATAATCATAATTTCAGTTGTTGGCCATGGTTTTGCTTCACAATTTTAGTACTCCAGAATACAATTCAGCAACCTTTCTGTTTCATATTTAATTTGAGCGATTTGAAACACAGGCTAAAATATTTCTCAAATGGCATTTAATGGGCTCAATTTATGTGCTTAAATAATTTGCTGACAAAAGATGAATTTAGAAAATGAAGGTTTTTGCGATATTGGGGTATTAGTCTGAAAATATGCCATCCATGTGAGTAATGTGATAAACAAGATTTGGGTAACAGCCAAAGTCAGTAATTCATGAATAATCTACTGGCTGAAAAACAATACTGCTACATTATCTGGTAAACAGTTATGAAAAATAACTTCATTTCTCTCTTCCTTTGATCTCTTTTTTAAAATTTACTTTATTTTCATGAAAGCTAGATGCTTATATTTCTGTAATAGCACTAAACACTGTGTAAATGCAAGGTGAGAAAGAATTAGGGAGAGTAACTTCAACCTCCCTTCAGAATTCAGGAACAGCTCACAAACAGAAAGAAGGAGATGCTCAAGGAAAATCAAATTCTTTGGCTGATTTAGTTGTATCAAACAGTTCTTGCTTTAGTGATAACAGTATTTGTCATGCTATCCCAAGTCATGCTTGCATTTGAGTCAGATAATACATATAGTACATTAATTTTAAGTCATAAATTTTTATAATTTACAGCTATTAGAATTAATCTTTTAATGATTTTATGGCCATTTGTTCTCACTTAGCCATAGTGAACACATTTAAATTTGAGCATTTGCACATGCTTAAAAACATGAAAGGACTGAAACTGTAGTGGAAATTGCATTCATCTTTATGCTAATACTGATTATTCTTCTCACCCATAACTGAGGCCTATAAGGGAAAACCCTGTCAGAGGTTGAAGTCTTTTTATCCTTTTCCACTGGCTTGTTCAAACCATTCACTTGTATCTTTATATGGTGCTTGCTGGATGAAGCAACCAGGTCTCAAAACATACCACAATAAAGTGCTGCTGCTTCCTGTAAGCTATGTAATGTTCCTGTATCCTGTGCCCTGGAAGTGTTGGTATGCCACCTCTGGGTCCATCTAGTTAAATTCACACATCTGCCTTGGCCAAGAATCACTGCCTAAGGTTTGTATTTCAGTGCCTGTGAACCACCTAATCCATTGTGGCATAAAAGTGAAATTCATTCTAGATCAAGAATCTGACAGGGATTTTGCTCTGGTCAGTATCTGTCTAAGAGCACTGAAAAAGCAGGTATTTGTCTGTCTAGATTTGTTTAAGCTGTTGGCATGAAAAAGACATAAAGGAGGACTAAATATGGCTGCCCTCCTCTTTTTTCTCTGTTTATGTAGGTCCACAGTTTCTCTCAAATCCCACCCCAGTTAGAGAGGCAAGATTAGAAAGGCATTTATTGTGGAAGGTGAAGTGTTTCAAGAACAGTTTTTATGCTTATAGTTCACATAACACAGACCATAATCCAGTTTCTACATAGAGGTCCACAACCAATTTCCACTACCCTGTCATTTGTTTTGTGCTGTGTTATTATTTTGGGCATGCTGCTCTCAGCCAGGTACTTCTCTAGTTGTTTCACAATGGAGATTTGAGGGGGGCAGTGCTGTTTCTCTTAGACATTTTTAAAACTCTCTTATTTGATGCATTTTGGATTTCAAAATAAACATCATGCATAGGCCTGAAATAGGCCAACTGTTAACCAAAAATTCATAAGAAATTCAACAGAGAGTCTTGAAATTCCAGTTGCTTGCTAGTATCTCCACAGTCATGCCATTTATGACTCAAAAGAGAGAAACAGATGTCTTCTGATAGCATGAAACCAAATAATTGCAAAATTGTTACTATTTCATTATAGGAATAGGCCAGATTTTCTATGTTAAAAACAAGAAGTTTATTGCAGCTGAGAAGTCAAGAGAATTGTGAATGTAAATCATTCAATCTTTCCTAAATGGTGAAAGATGAAGGCTTGCATGCCAAAGAGTGGTTTTTGTATTTCCTTTATCAGCTGAGCTAGTTTTCTTTCACTCAGTTGCCGTATGGTTACTCTCTTACTCCAGGAGTAAACCAAGTGTTTTGCTACAGGGACTTACGAAAGGAATTTGGATTTCGTCCTTTGTAGTTTGTACACTGTACTTTGCCAGTATGATCATGTTCTGTATCTAGCAACTTCTAATGTCACTTGTATGTACTTGCTCTCCATTTGATTATTCTGTATCTTTCCTGAAGAAGTCAGAAGAATAGGATTTTAAAGGAGAAAAGCATTAGGCACTCAACTCTTGTTAGTAATTTCCAGGAGTTGAAAGCCTTTGAAAGGTTTTTATTCAAGATTGAATAAAATTCACATTTGAAAGATTAGAAAATGATGAGGTCTGTTTTTCTATTGCTTTTTTTTGTTTTCCCTTCTATTAATGTTTTTGTGCAGAAGTCATAAATCGTATATTAGTCCAGATGATTAGCAGCAGACTCATTCATTTCCTTAACGTTCCCTTAGGAGAAGGGGCATATACTGTGACATACATACATTCCTGTAAAGATTTTGCTCCATTTCTTGTGATTTTTGTCAAGATCCATGTTTCCTGGTTTTGTGGCAAAGAACATAGATACTGAGAGTGGTGACAAATGCAGTTTAGCTGCTGCATGTAAGGGAGCAGCAAAGGCAGAAGAGAGGTGACAATCTGAAACCTGAGAGTCATGACAAGGCAGGCAAGAAGCAATGACTTAAAAAGCAAGGGCTGCACCCCTCAGTATGAGCATGAGGGGTGTAAGGTAGGACTGGTGACAGGGCCCAGGGTCAACCAAGAGTGCAGATTGCCAGGCAAGTCCCTTGTGAGGAGACAGGTCCAAGGGCAAACCTGCAGAATCAAGTCTGTAGGTGATGGTCAGGATCCAGATTGATGGCATGCCTGTCCAGACAAAGGCATGGCTGCCATTGCAGCAGAGCTCAGATGGAGACCACATGGGAGAGCTGCAGACAGCCAAGTGAAGAAGTGGGCATGTGCACTAAGTATGCTTTTTGCCTTTCCTCAAAGAGTTCCAAGGCCTGATAAGGTTTCTCAAACAGATTTCTTTTATCAAAGAATCAAGAGAGCTAAACTTGAGCGTGTAGGGACAGTACAGGCCAGGCCCTGTCAGTGACATGTTGGATTTTCCCAATAGCACTTCCAGCAGCTTTCACAGCTGTGAGATTTTCTCCTGTTTGCTACAGCTGAGGTTTTCCATTATCTTCTGGTTTTTCCCCCCTTCTGCCTCCCTTTTATCATTGTATACTCCTATTCAGTCATTTCACTTTTCATTTTTTTTCAGTTCTTCCCCTTTCCTTATGTATCACCAGTATGCATTCCAGTGTCTGTTCTTTTATAAACTGCTGTTCTCCAGTGTTATGTACATCAAAGTATGCAGAAGGAGACAAAATGTCCTACTATCTAACTATATCCAGGTAGATGTTAGGGGTATATTTTATGATAGTCATCTAGCTTCCTTTGCAGCCAACAGAGAAAAGGACAAATAACTCTGGAGAATGTTTCAGCTCGTCCTAAAACAGATATCTAAAACAGAAGGTGTACTCATTATGTCTCTAGCCTGTTCCACAGACAAAATGATACATCTAGATTATGAAGAAAACTAAATTTAAGTGACATAAAGCCTGTCTCTATATAAGATCTCAGCAATTTACAGTTTACTTCAGTTTGTAGAATAGAACAAATCTTTTCTCTCACTTGAATTGGACTAGAGGGCTTTGGATACAGTACTTTATTTCTTGAAGAGAGATCTGAAATTAGTGCTGAGATTACCAGAGTCTAGCAGAATAAAGAACTACCAGTCATAGCCATCCTATTATTAGCTTCATAGATTCAAAAAGGCTTTGATATCTTCAGGAAGTATATGCAAGGTGATTCCATAAACCAGAATAAACCATGGAGGGAGAAGTCTCCTCATAGCAAGCTGGATTGTCAATGAGTAATTCATAATTACTGTGCAACAGTTATAGCTTGAAAAAATGGGGAAGTGAAGAGAGAAAACCCATGGGAATACAGACATGAAGATGACTTGGATGACTATTGGTATTTCGGCACTAGTCGTGTGAATGATTTCCTAGTAGATTAGGTGGGAGATGGAGTATGTTATTAGTGCTAACCGTAATATGAATTTTTCTTTCTTGATTTTTTTCTGTCTCTTCAGACCTGTGACCAGGAGCTGAGAACAGGTGCAAAGAAAGAACGATGCCTTCAGGGGAAAGGCCTACTTCTGTGTGCACTTCTTGTCAGTACTCTCCTTGGCTTTACATTGCTAATCACCTACCTCGTGATGACTTGTGCTCTAGGTATAAATGAGATATCCTTTTCCATTCTTCCTCATCCACCCCATTTTTAAGATCCCTTTCTCTCTTACCTGCCTCCACTGAGTTTTAAGGTTAACATCAGTATTAAGAACCAGACTTTCAGAATCTCCAGGAATCATAGCACCTTTTGTTAAAAAGGTACATTTTTCTACCTCTTCCTTGAGTCACAGTGAGAAGAGATCCTCCATGTCTGTCCTCCTCTGCCTGCTATTTAATGTGCCTGAGCCCAGTTTTGAGGGTGAACAGCATTATATTGTATTGCACCTCATCAATGTGTTCTGCTCTCTCTGCAGTCAAGAAACTGAACTGAATCTGAGACTTGGAGCTCCTCTTTTGCCTTTCTATCTCTGACTTAAGTCCAGTCCTGGTTTTCTAGCCCAGATCTGTGCAGTCATAGAGTAAAAGCAAAAGTCAGAGTTTCTTGCTAATGGAGAAGCTGGGAGTATAGACCAGAAACATTAATTTGCCTTCCAAATTTGCTAAAGAACTATCTGCAGAGTGGTTCATGTGAATATCTCTGCATATAGAAAGCTCAATACAGAAGGTGCATTTATATTGGTGGATACAGACATTCTCTGCTCCAAAATAAGCACTGTTGAATCTTTACCTAGCTTTTTTCTTTAGCTCTTGTTATATGTTAAAGACTGCAGAGACCAAGGAAAATCTGTTTAGATCTAGTCCTTTTCCACTCTGCCTACCTTCTCCCATGTCAACTTTGAAACCATAGTATGAGAAGACTTACCTTGATTTACAGGTGGATTATTTCAGTAAATAATTGATCTGATCTGTTGTTGATATAAGATACTGAACTAAAATGACAATGCATAGCCAGCAATTTGAAGCAGTTTAGAAAAAGAAAATTACAGATCAAAGCAAGATATTCTAGAAATATCCTTGTCCTCTTTTGACAAATGTCATGCTGAAAAATATTTCCCATACTTGAAAAAACACATTTTGATCTGATCTCATTTCTTTCTCTGGGCTATGTCCTTCTCTTACATCATATATTGACACCATCAGTTGCTTTCTTGTTTATCATGTGGCCAAATTTGGCTGATTCAGAGGAAAGTCTTTGAGAAGGCAGAATAATCCAACCTATGGCTGCCTAGATAGTACAAACAGAGGACAATCTTCCTGGGATGTGAAAGAGAGAACACACTTCCTTTCTATTCAGCAATATCTTACAAAGAATTCAACACGGCATGCAAAGGAACTTGTACCAAAAATAAGTCTTTTGGGGTAAATGTCCCCTAAAAGATTTTTGTTTGGAGTAATTCTAACTCTCTGCTGTTACTTCTCAGTTCTCTCTTATTTACTTCCTCTTCAGGATCCTGTGATGCTGAGTCAGATCCTGCTCTGTTGGAAAGACTTCTGAATTCTAGGAATGACACTGTTAACCCCTGTGAGAACTTCTACAAATATGCCTGTGGCAGATGGGAAGGCAAACAGTCAAGTACAACCAGAGAAGAATCACTAAATGTATTTGATGTGTTGTTGGAAGAAAACCTGTTGATCCTGAAAAGGCTTTTAGGTAGGGTCAGATGATTGGTGTGTTACCTTCAGCATCTGCCTTGGTCAGATCTGACAATAGTAGTGACTGAGAGCAAAATCATTCCTAACAGGGACTGAGTCCCCTCTCTTCGTTCTTCTATCATTACAGGTACAGATTTATTTTTTGAGCATGTCATGTTACAGTAGCTGCATCTTAAACATTTTAGTTCCTCTTGCCAAGTGTAACAGATGAAAGTCACACTTTAAATCCTGACAGCAACCCAAGCCATTTTCCTGTTACCTTGTCAAAGTAGGCCATTGTTGCTGTGCTAGTCTGAATGTGCACTCTGGTGATGTGTCCTGCCTCCATGGGGGACTGAAGCCTAGATATGCACCACCTTCCTGTTGTGCTCCTGTTTCCATGCAAAAAATCTCACATAGTTGGCCTCAGGAAGAGTCATGGTGCTAGAAGGTCCCTTGCTTTGGGTCACTGTGGGAAACATGGATGCATTTGTAAAATGTTCTTAAAACTGTTCTCTGCTCCAATGCTGTCCCACCTTCTTTCTAAATTGCTTTTTAAAATTTTAAATCTACTTTTTTCTTCAGAAAGTCCACAGTTTGGGATAAGAGGCTCAGCCAAGGAGAAAGCAATACAATTTTATCGTTCCTGCATGGATACTGAACGAATAGAATCCCAAGGAGCTCAGCCATTGAAGGACCTCCTAAATGAGGTGAATGTTTGTGCTGTTCCCTCTCCCTCCAGAAGAGAATTTCTGCAAGGAGAAGGAAAGTGGGCAGGTGTGATCATATAGTCCTGTATGATGTAACTTTCATAGAATCTGACCCTAGTCATGGTTCACAGCACAACTTCCAAGTGATAAATCTTCTAGCTTTAAATGCTGTTTTAAGAACTGATTTTCTGGCATCAGGTACCTGAATCTCTCCTCATAACATTATATATTACTGAAGGATGGTAAAAAAACAAGTCTACAGAGAGGGGTTATGTTTCATCTCAGAAGTTTGGTTCAGTAGGATCTGACTCACAGATTGGGGAGCATCTTGCAAATGGATGAAATTTTTGTGTCTAAAATGAGATGATCATTCAGTAGTCCAGGCTGCCAGGAGAGCTTGTTTAAAGGAGAAAATCCTTCTCTTTCCATTCTGGGATACTCCTCTTGGTGCCAGGGAGGGCTGGGCATCTTCCTTCCAGCAAAGAGCACTTATGCCCTGTGTCCAATGTCCAAAGAGGGTGCAGAACCTTCCAGAAAAGGAACAGTGACTACAGACCCACCTGTGAATCTGCTTGTCAGGGAGGTGGGACCTGTAATCACTGATCCCTGTTTGTCCTTCCAGATGGCTTCAGAAAAATGAGACCTATTTCCTGTCTCCTGCTTATCCAGCATTTTTTTCCTGCACACCTTACTCTGTTGCTTATTACAATTCCTTTTCCTTGTCACTTTGCAGTTCATTGCTTTGCTTAAGGGAAAGTGTCAGGTCATTCTAAAGCCAGCAGGGTATGTAGAACACCTCATGAGTTTCCCCTGGTGCTTTTGCTCTGTTGCTTCTCAGTTATCAGAATGACTGAGCTTATAGGTGTAAAAGGAAAAAAAAATTTTAAGTCCAGATCCAACCAGTTTTTCTCACTTGCAGCATTTCTGTCTTTTTCTAGGTTGGTGGATGGCATAACACAGGTGTGGGGGAAACAAAAGATTTTAATGAAACTCTTCAGATTCTCATGAGCAGATACAGCACCTTTCCATTTTTTAGAGTACATGTGGGACCTACTCCTTTTGACCCCAAGACCAATATTATTCAGGTGAGCATGCTAAAGAAAGAGCATTATTAAGGAAGCATTGTGAGTAAAAAATTCAGACCAAGACTTGCTGAAGTTAAGCCTGTGTCCTTCTTTGAAGAACTGAGCAAGCATTTTCCAAAAGTAAAAGCAAGTTAATAGCATTTCAAATTCCATGATACAGAAAATGCCAAAATATCCTCACATTTGCATTTCTGAAAAAGTTTTTTCTTTACTCCTTTTTGCAGATTGACCATCCTGAGTTTGATATTCCACTTGAGAGTGAATTCAAAGAGAAAAATTATCTTGAGGTAACATATCAGAGGCTGAAGAAAGGTAAAAATAGCTATTTGATGTAGGGATCTCCTTGAATTGCCTCCTGGTTCAGAGTGGTCTGTTTCCATGGGTTACGGTCAGTGACCTCTGAAAATGCCTCCAGAAAGAATTCTTTACAAAACTCAACTTTTCCAAAGGATAGATTGTAAAATGTAACTCATTTTAGCTGCCAGGTTTAAAACTTCTAGTTTAGAATGTTATAATTACAATTTTTTTATAGTTTTTATAGTTACAATTTTTTCTGAACCTGGGCTTCCTTTTAGGTTTTGCCTTGAACGAATGTTTTTTAAAAAATGTTTTTGTCCAAAATACGGCTTTATAACAAAATTTGTGTATTGCAGGGAGGGATAGCTAGCATTTTTCAGCTTATTTTAAAGTGTTTGAACATATTTTGGGGGAACAAGTTCTTTGACCTTGGGACATTGTAACAAAATGAACTTTGTCATTTCTGAATTTCATAAAAACTGAGTTATGTCAGTTTCTCAATCTGAGCCTTTCAGAAAAATCATCCAAAAAACTCCTGAGTTGTCATAAGCATTCATCTGAAAGTTTATGAAAATAGAAATAAGAAGTTGACATTTTCTGTCCATTAAAATACTGGCTCATTGTATCAGTGAATTTCTCTCCTCTGACTCCAGAGATGGCAGGCCTACATCTCTAAAGTTATTCTAGTATTTGAAGTAATTGTGAGCTGTGATAAAAAGAATCATTAGGGAATTCACTGCTCTTCATTGAGAGAGGAGCTGTACTTGGCAAAGGGTATTCCACATGAACAATTACATAAGGATGTTGAAGCAAGAGGACAGTTTTAGGCATGGGGTGGGTCTGCAGTAGTTTTGAAAGACTGAAGTTTATGTGGTCAAGATGGATGGGTGGATGGATGGAGTGACTAATTTTTGGTCACGTATCTTCCATTGAAGATATCCTCTGTATTGCAGGTTCTCCGTGTGTATCTTTCGTATTTGAAGAAAGTGGGGGTCCTACTTGGAAGGACAGAGGATGGTCCTCCTGACTCCTTTTCCCTGACCTTGTCCTTCATCTCTAACCTCCAGCGATTTGTCACTCCACTGCAGAAAAGACAGCAGAGGGGGATGCTGTTCTTTCGCACTACCATTAGGGAGCTGCAGGTATCTGTGCCCTAAAGATTGAGCAACACAATTATATGTGACTTTCATGACTTCATTCTGAAGATCCAGATCAAAAGAGATATGAGATGCTTTTTTTAAATGCCATTGTCTTGCAAATTACACTTGGAGCCTGTTGAGCTTTAAATAACCCAGTAACTTATGTTCTTTTACTCACAGAGTTTTTTCAGGCCCACAACTCTCTCCCCTCCCCAGTGCTAATTCCCTTTCAAAAAAGTCAGTTCTCATCTTCAAGATGCACATCATAAAAACAATTTAACTTGTGGAAAGTATCTCTTGACATTATTGGGAAGACTATCCTGGTTTCCCTATTATTTCTCGTGAGCCAGTTTAGATTCATAGTTCAGCATGTAAGCTTTGTTTTACTTGCAGGAGAAGGCACCTGCTATCGACTGGCTGGCGTGTCTCAAGGCTGTGTTCCATCCTGCGCCAATGGACCTCTCTCAGCCAATTGCAGTGCATGACATGGATTACTTAAGCAACATGTCAAAGCTCATCGAGAAATGGCACAAGGGAAGGTAGGAGCCAATATCTATTGTTGCAGTTTTTCGTGCCCCAAGAAATATTTTCTTCAAATACCATAGGTTTAATAGATTAGAGGCTGCTGTGTTGGAGGCTGCTGAATCCAGTAGTCTAACAATTGCAAGGCTTATATCCACAGATTTGGCCAGTGCTATGGCTTAGCATATATTCCCAATAGGTTTGTATATGCTTGCCCCATGTATGAACACACATCTAAAATAATATATTAATGTGTGTCACACAGAGAGGGAACACAGTGTCTTGACTGGCACCCAAAGCACTCATACCAACATGAGCACAGAATTGATTCTATTCCGCAGCTCCAGCTGATCGGGATTGGTCAGTACTAGTGAAATATGTGTGTGCACATATTGGCTCACTCCAAGAGCTGGTCTTGGATATTTAGTCTTCTGTAGAGAAGCTGGCCAAGATCTCCTGGTGTTCACTTGGATATATCACATGAATATATGATCCCCTGAGTCTTGCAGCCCTACTTCAGTTGCTGGTACTCTGGTACCAGCACTTGTAACTTCCTGTTACAAGCACACCTATACTATCAGGTCTCTTCAGTACCTGCTCCCAACCACTAGCATTCCCAATAGCCAGCTCTCAGACTGCTGCTCTCTCCAGAAGCTAGCTGCATCCAAAGTCCCTCCAATAGTCAACTCTCAGACTTGTCATCTCTCCAGCATTCAGTTCCATCTTCATACACTAGAATGTTACTTAACAATAGCATTTAATAAGATACGAGGACAAATCCTGGTTTCCATGGGCAGAGCTTAGTCAGGCAGACACCCTGGCAAGCAGTTTACACTCAACCATTCCTTCTTATTGGCTTTCCTCTCCATTTTCCCACATATATTCTCCCAGTCCACTATGATCCTTCCCTTTCCCTGCCTTTGGTCCTTCCCATAAACATGTCATCATAAATCTTACATAATCCCACAGACCTCTCATAATACTCTATATGTTTCACCCAGTCCTAAAAAGTATCTTTCTCCAACTTCCCATAAAGAATCCTGTGCCCCAGAAGGAGTTACCCCTTAAGTCTCCACAGTGTTTTGGGGAGTTTCTGTATTCAACTCATGTCAATCATCCCTCTTTGATAGCCCCAGGTGTATTCCATTCAGAGTTCTTTGTTGTCATTGTTCAGGTTCCTAGGATTTCTCTGCCTCAAGTTATTCCTCTGACACTTGCCTCTCTTCTGTGTTTATGGTTACCAGCCTTCAATCTTCTGTCTACAGGGTCCTTCACATTTATATGATTGTTTGTCTGGTTGGGAATCTCTCCCCAGCCCTTGACAGTCAATTCCAAGATGCACGCCTGGAGCTGTATAAGATCCTTTATGGAAAAATGGGGTCTAGAATGGTAAGTTAGCCTTTTATCAGTTTCTTCAGCCTCCCCAACAACTGAACACTGTAGCTCATGCCTTCTGAATCTTCTCTTGATACCTTAGACGGATGGAGTTCTTAGATCTGGGGAGAAAAACTACTCTCTCATGGTCATAAAGAGCTTCTTTTTTCTCAAAAGAAATGTGTGAGTAGATATGGCCCTCAAAAGCTTAGAGAGCTGAGTGTCCTGTATCATAGAATAGGGAAAAATATATAGATGGTCACCTTTCTTCTGTGGCTTTTTCTCTGCTAATATACAAATACTTGAGGGAAAGTAAGTGGAGTAAATCGTAAGGAAATAAATATTTTACTAGAAATTTTTACTGTGGTAGCTTAAATAAAACTACATTACTTATTCAATTTTAGACAGTGCTACTGTCAATTTTAGACAGTGCTACTGTCCACATATCTACATATAATTTTAATTATTTCCTAGTTCTTTTTCCTCACTCTCATGTGTCTCTACTTCTTTGTTCCTACAGATCCCAGCTGAGCGCTGGAGGAAGTGCTTGACTGATACCAGCTCTTTCTTTGAGCCAGTTCTAGGGAAGATGATTGTGCAAGAAATTTTCCCTGAGCAGACCAAGAAATTTGTAGGTATTCATCATCTTCACCCCTAAACACAGTTCAGCTTCACCTTTCTTTTTTTAACACCACATTAAGGCAGCAAAATCATCTGTAGGTTTCCAACCTTTCAACCCTCTGCCTATGCACTTCCCTTCCTATTTTGGGAATATGTCAGAACAAGACATTGATGTCATTTTAAAATAATCAATGCTAAATACCAGCTATTATCTTTGTCTCAACTGTTAGAACAGTCCTATGTGCAGCACCAATAGCTATGATAGCCCTACAAATGCATGCAATCTCTGTAAACTCCCTAGAATAAGAGTATTAACAGTATTCATCACCAATGTGATATATCTCAATAAGATTTTCAATTGCAAAGATATTAAGCAATCATATGAAAATATTCTGGGTGATCCATGGTAAAAAGAGCACTTGCCTGCAGTGTGGAAAAGATTTCCTGTTTGAGAAGAATTGAATCAGATTGCCATAATTTTGGAAAGGGAGACACCAGCAAGAAATACTTTGGATACTGAATTTTTCATTTTGCTGAAGAGGGGAGGCAATTATTCAATATCAAATGAGAAGGAC
This sequence comes from Melozone crissalis, assembly GCF_028551555.1. Lineage (NCBI taxonomy): Eukaryota > Metazoa > Chordata > Aves > Passeriformes > Passerellidae > Melozone > Melozone crissalis. Next base: position 12,309,163 of record NW_026535786.1, on the reverse strand, counting down.
TTTTCTCCCTCTTACTTACTGTCACAGGCCAGATGAAATGGTGTGTGGGAGAGAATGGTGAGCCCTGTGAGGAAAAAGTGGATGCCAGATAACTTAAGGCTAAATCACTGTAGAAAATGAAATCTCTTTCATCACACACAAAATGGAATTTTCCCCCATTTATTCCGTGGTTGAATTACTAGAACATGGGAAGATGGTAGCTAAGAGTGAGCAATGTTTTTGTGCAATTGTGACCATGCCTTCTTTTCTCCATGGCAGGCTGAGCAGATGTTCTCTGTGATCCAAGATGCCCTCTGTGACCGCCTGGATCAGGTGGAGTGGATGGATGAACAGACTCGCCGAAACGCTAAAGCCTTGGTGCGTGCAGAAGACAGAAATTACTGAGGCCTTCCTTTCCCTGAAGCCTCTGGAGAAGGAATGGAAGAGACCTACACCTTTATGTATTCCTACCTGAATCTACAGGCATACAGTCTTAAACAGATGTCTTATTCATACTAAAAACTGAAGGTGGTTTTATATGTGCCAGCATGCATGGGGACATACGCTGATAGAGTGGCTCCATTTTTGTCTGTCCATGAATACTCTGAATAATTTTATTGAGATATAATTAAATTTTATACATCTAGTGAGGTTAAAAGCTAAAAAGCTGAATGGCAGAAGACAATACAAAGAAGAAGAATAGAACAACATTAGGTCTCAGATTGCAGAGTTGAGAAAGCAGAGCAGCAGGACAAGATGTCTTCTTGAAACAAGCTGTCCTTTTGAAGGGCTGACTCACAGATCATGCTCATGTTGGTTAGAAATAGCCTTTAAAAGGACTTGCAGAATGTGAAGCCTCCTATTGATAAAGTTTCTTTATGTTTGTTTGTTTGTTTGTTTTTTGTTTGTTATTATTTTAGGTATCCAAACTACACGTGGAGATTGGTTATCCAGCTCACATACTCCAGACTGACAAAGTGAACCTGGAATACCAGAAAGTGAGCTATATAATGTAAACATGCCTGCCTCATTATTGGCAGTTTACCTGTATCAACTGCTGTCTTGTCTGCTTACAAAAGAGGTTATGACCTCTGGAGCACATTTCCTACAGTTCATTTTTTGGGAACACATGGGACCACAGAACCATTATCTGTTGCTTCTGTATTGTTGCCTGTACTGTTTCCTATTTAGACCTGTTGGCCTGATAAAAGTAATTTTTTACCTGTTTGTATGTTCTGTTTGGCCTTCAGATAACATTCCTGTCATATTTTAAATTGAAGGTCTTTAGAAATGGAAGAGAAAAAAACTACAAGTATCCCATTGGTTTCTCTTCTGATTAACCCCTTTTTGATCCAGGGGACTTTTCTTTTTTTTAATTTTTCTTTTTGTCAATTGTTCAATTCATTCCTCACTTATGCCCTATGACAGTCACATCCCCTGTCTCTTCCCTCAGCTGGAGATAAATGAAGACACTTTTTTCCTCAATGTGGTGGCTTGCTTGAAAGTACTGAGGGAAAATTCCTACCTGAAGCTCCTTCAGCATAACCCACAGAAAAAGTAAGTCAGATAGTGATCTGAAAAATATAACAAAATCACATACTTGTGAACCAGCTGAGGTTGGAAAGGACCTGTGGAAGTCACCTAATTCAATCCTCCTGCTCAAAGCAGGATTAGTTACAGTAAGTCACTCAGAACTGTGATAACTGTATATCTCTCTTTTACTGTGGAAGAGGAGGAAGGGCAGGTGGGAGCCAGTGGGCAGAATTGGATTCAATACCTCTGAAAGTGGTTTCACCAGTTCTGAATGTTGCTGCAAGTCTGCATTGCTGCATCCTGCTTTAAAGAAACGTTGAATCTGGCAGGCTGTTCTTCATTGAGTCTGAGCAGTGCTACCAAAGTACCCATCACTGTGAAGAGAGCACCTATGAAAAAAACCCACTTTTTTGACCATGCACCCTTAATCAAGGGGGATAGCTGGTTGTCCTGGACTTCTTAACAAAGCCAACAGCAAGGCACCGTGATGACAGGAATGCTGGTGGAGTCACCTCAAAGGCAGGACATGGGATGCTTTAGAAGGAAGGCAGCGTTGACAGATGGGCTTAGGCCTTACACCTCCTGCACAGTATTCTATGCACAACTTCACAGGAGGTTACTAATCCTAATTTACTTGACAGAGAAATTATGAGGGAGAATGTCTATGAAAACTAAGCTATTAGTTCTGATCATCTGTAAACAACTGAAGATTTATTTCAAACAAATAAACTCTAGAGAATGTGAATTTCATCATTTGCTGGTGCTGTGTGAACAGCTGAGCTTTCTTTGCAAGCTCAGTGAAGGAAAGGATCAAAGTGTGAGATAAGGCATTAGTACATTCTCTAATTTCTCTTTTTATTTTGCTTCTAGCTGGCATGTGCACCCCTGGAGTGTGCATTCATACTATTCAATAAGCCACCACATGGTGGTCTTTCCGGCTGGAATGTTCCGCACTCCTTTTTTCCACATGGAGTTTCCCAGGTATGGAAGGGCTTCAGAGGTGCAAGTTGAATGTAGTCCCTGGGCTGCACCATGCTTCTAGGAGGAATCTTAGCAGGTGGTCTGTCCCTAATTTCTTTCTCTCACTGCATCCCAGAAAGACACAGGAAAGGGGGGAAGCCCGCCTTTTTCTAAAGCCACATGGATACTGCTTGATGCATTCTGAGAGAGAGAGTGATCATTGACTCTGCTGAAGTAAAATCAGAATCTAGGTGAAACTTAAGTGACACAAAGATATTACTCCAGAGCAAAGAGGCAGAAGTCACATGTAGGTTAACTGCAAAGATATTCCACCTTTGCCTCTCATTTTCTAAATTCCAAGGATTCCTGAAATCTAACCCAGAGAAAATAGGAGCCTCACAGAGCAACTTCTTGTCAGAAGTCTTTTTCAAATGTGTCACAGTTCTTCTATCTTTGTTTTAAAGAAACCCTTTCTAGTAAGCAAATAGACTTTTAACTCTGAGTCTTCCCCTCCAATAACACTTCTTGAGACCATACTCCTCTGGTTCTGTTCTTTCATCATATGGGGCAGATCTCTTAAGCAATATTTTTTCTGATAATAAAAGCACTCGAAACAGTTGAGTGTAAACATATAATTCTATGTTCTTTTTGCCTATAGTGGATAGATACTTGTTCTAGTACCATTGTACTGAAAAATAAGCTCACATTGTGGCAAGAGGCTGAAGTTCTAAAGAAATATGTTTCAGTTAAAACTAATCATTTTCTTGATGGTGATCTTCTAGTGCTTGCAGTATTTAATTAATTTATTATAGTATGAAGAAAAGGACATCTCAAAAGAATTGTAGAAAAGAAATTTTTTTTTTCCAGTGGCATGGGCTGTCACTACATTTCTCTGAAAAAGTGTCTAAGCCTTCTTATTCCTTTTGTATTCAGGTTGGTAAAGTACATTTTTCTCACTGTCACCTCATTTGAATGCACTGATAAGTAAAACTTTATCAGCTTTTGGTGAGTTGGTGCAATAGCATTTTCTCAAATGATGCTTCAGAGTTTAAACTTTACTGGCAAAAGCCAATTCAGTTGACTGTGAAGATAATTTTTAAAATAAGAACTGAGTAAAGCAGTACAATTGTTATAGAATCGTAAAATGTTTGGGTTGGAAGGAACCTTTAAAGATTGTCTAGTTCCTCCCCCCTGCCATGGGCAGGGACACCTTCCACTAGACCAGGTTGCTCAGAGCTCCATCCAGCCTGGCCCTGAACACTTCTGGGGGTGGGGCATCCACAGCTTCTCTGGGTAAAATTTATAAATTATCACCTATAGAGCTACTACTGATTCCCAGTGATGGAATAATGATCTAGTACAAAAATTTCATGCTTTAGCAGTGTTAACCAGTGCATGGGAAGAAAGAATAAGCCCACAATTTCATATAATGGAAATGCATTTTGAGTGTTCTCTACCTTGTGATAGTATTGGTAAATTCATTGCATAGAACCATAGAAATTCCATTTGGAGGTTTCTAGGACAACTTCTTGGTTGTAGCAAGATTGCCAATGCTAGACCAGAGTAACTGCAGTCAAAACATCATGATTTTAATTTGCCTTTCCAGTTTTATGTATCCTTTCTCACTGGACAAAAGTTGCGAGATTGCTTCTCCAAACATCCTGCTTTTGTGTAGTTACCGTTGTAGTTGCTGTTTGGGCAGCAGTTCAGACAGCAGAGGTTCCATAAGGACATATATCAACAACAACAACAACAACCTGTCATTACCAATGAGCTAATAAAGGCAGAATCTCATTCATAGACTCTTCATTGTTATGATGGCTTATTAGCAACAAATACTTTAAAGTAAGCCCATAGTACAGTTTTAAGCATACGTAGGATAATTCGCACTGGTCTTTGCACTTTTACACGCCTGAGTGACAATACATAGAAAGTGTTTCTGTGTGGTCCCAGAGTAGAACACTCCTGTGGAGCACACAGTTGTGCTCAGTATAAGAATGCTCCTCTCCCCTATTTTTCTTTCCAAAAGCACTCTTTTCATCTTTATTTTTCAGCGCTGTGAATTTTGGAGCCATCGGGGTCTTCATGGCACATGAAATTCTTCACTCATTCTATGGTTATGGTGGGTACTGGCTGTGGCGTCTTCATTTACTCTTCTAGCTCCCATTGGTACTTCCCCTTAGAGGATCTGAATTCCTAGTCCTTACATCAATATATACATATATTATTAAGTTAGATGAACTTAAGGAACACATAATTTCAGTCCATGCTGGCTACTAGGAATAATCAGTGATTAGTATGAGGAGCACAGGTGAATGCCATAAATAGCTTTACTTCTAGGACTTTTTTCCCCCACAGTGTTGCCTGAGGGCTGTCCTGCATGCAACAGGAGTGCACTACAAAGCTCCATAGACTGTTTGGTTGAGCAGTATGAAAGCTACAGCTCTAGCGTCAATGGCACCTTCACACTGTTGGAGAATACAGCTGACACTGGAGGGCTCGCTGTCGCTTACCAGGTATTGTGATTTACTTCTGCAATCTCATGGTCTGACTACATAACACACAAGATTGCCCTGCTGCTCCTTTCTCCCACGTTCCCCTCCAGTTCCAGATTTCTTGCACACCTGTGCCAGTGGAGCAAGAGCCCAGCATGTCCTCTGTTAGTTCGGAGAGAGGTTCCTCACAAAGCTTTGCTCATAGTCTCAATATGTCCATGTAAGACAACTTGTTCCCTTCACCACCTTTACTTCCCTGTTTAAATCATGCATACAAAAACATGCTATTGTATATATGTTTATGTTATACTTGAGGAAATAAGCTGAGATATGAAACAGAATTTTGTGTGATGGTGAAATGACTCCATAACAAGGTTTCCAGCAGTACCTTAGAGAGAATTTTTTTGTTTCTTCATGCAGTACTTCAGTTTACCTGCTGAGGGTGGTGTGAGATACCTAGGTCTAAAATAGTACTTGTTACATTCTTTCATGAAGAACATTGGGAAGCAGAAAGTCTTTAATTCATAATCAAATACTTGTGATTGTTTTTTAATAATTTTCATTCTCTCATATTATAATTGCCACATTCTATGACAATGTGTATATTGGTATCTGTGTAGCAGCATCTGAAATGGTAAGGAAAGTAATTATGTAGTATTCTTCCACTTTAGATTTATTAAGGGCATGGGCAGCAGCAGAGAGCCTCAGAATGAGGAGAGAGATACAAACTTGCTAATTTATTAAATATATATTAGATTGATAGATTTCATTGACAGAAGACATGAGCCTGTGATACTGTCTAAGGAAGATTTAAAATTATCCATTTTATCTCTCCACAGGCCTATAAGAATTGGCTGAAAAAGCACAAAGAAGAGGATTTACCTAAGATTGGACTTTCACACGATCAACTTTTCTACCTCAGTTTTGCTCATGTAATGAATTCTAGTCATGTGTCTTTTTCACTCTTCATTTCCTCCACACCCTTACAGTTTGTCTTTCTCAATATTCAATCACTTTCCCTCCTCTTCTCAGAACTGAAAATGACCAATGATTCTGTGAGATCCAGAATCTTATTTAGAAGCTAAAAATCATATTTACAGCTCCTAACCTGTTATAGATCTCAAAGCTAACAAAAGGCCTGTCTGCAAATATATCTTTTACAAAGCACTGAAATCCACCAAAATTAAGTTGTAGCAGACAACTGTGTCAAGGAAAGCAGGCTTCTTTGCCAGCCTCTGAGTACTTTTTTGCTGTTGTGAGCAATCTTTTGCATGGACAGTAAAATCTAACTGTAAAAGTCATGTTTCTGTCCCTCCCTTCCTTCATTCACTTCTCTGCCATGGTGCATAGCTGGATGTCACGTCACTCTGATTGACTGATAGTGAAAAAGTGTTTCAAATGTTATTTAGAGACAAAGAACTAGAAGTACATGCACCCGTAGTTTGCTGTTTCTGTGGGAAGCTGCAGTAAATTGCGCAGCTATGCACAGCTGTGCTGCCAAGTTCCCCATGATAGGGGGTGGGATTTCTGTGCTCAAAAAATCACATCCTTATAAGTCACTCTATTTATGCAAAGGGAGAAGTTTTGTGTATTTATTAAGTCAGAGCAGTGCATGAAAAAAACAGCTTATTGGGTCTTTTAGAGTCTAAATGGCAGCTGCATCCTTTTGTTGATAAAAAATGACGGAAATCTTGAGAACGAATACTTGGATTGCTAGTTTAACACCAGTAAAGTCACATAATCCTCCCCAAGTCTCTAGAGTAGTAATGGGATTTTGTGTAAGTGCACTCCTTTGTGGATGAGCACTCACTGATTTCACTTAAGAAGCTGAATCTAGATACTGAGACATCTTTACCACTTTTTAGATAGAGTCCAAGGTTGCATGAGCCTAGCCAGGGTGGTCTAAATTTTCTGTTTTCTGGACTATGCAGTATAGAAAAAGTGTAGATGACTTGTCAGAGAGTGAAATGGGGACAGAGAAGTTTAAGGAAAGAGAAAACAATCCGAAGAAAATCTTGTTGTCAGCCATGTATGCACATTTCCTTGTTTTCTCTAGTGCCCTCTGACACGTGCAGAGGCATGAGGAACCCTAAGTCTTGTTCACATGAGGACTTTCAGCCAAACTGACTTTTCTATTTTGCTTCCCTTCAGGCAATGTGTGGACACCAGGATCCAGAGAAGCTCCAGTCTTCCCTGAACACAGATCCACATAGTCCCTTGCCACTTCGTGTCTCTGGGCCTGTCAGCAATAGCCAGGACTTTTCCAAGAGCTTCCAGTGTCCCAGTGGAGCCCCAATGAACCCAGACAACAAATGTCGCATCTGGTAGCGTGCGTGGAAGAGGAGGAAGAGAGATGTGATCCCAGGGAGAGGAAGGCCTGACACATGGAAATATGACCATCTTCTCAGGGCCTCTAGGGTGGCATGGTGCTCTTATTCACTCCTTTGCCTTCCTTTTCTTGTTATCCTTTCCTCAGCATTTGATGGCAGGGAAATTCTTAAACTGATCTCACAAGGAAGGGATCTCCTCCAAGGCTCTCAGTGCTCTGTCCCAGATGTGTGACAAGTCCCAGGGCAGCAAGGTGACTGGGCAGTTTCCAGTAGGCAACAGCTTGTGAGGAGTTGTGAACAGAAAGACTGCTACATTAGTAGGCCCTCTGTTTACTGCATTTACCTGTCTGCTCCAGCAGCCCCACAGTCCTGTAGAAAGGGCAAGTCAATAAACAGGAGCTGTAAGACTTGTTCGTATCTTACAATAGCTCTTGGGGAAATCCTGTGGGTTACTGTGCAAACCACATGTAACTTACAAGAGAGAGAAGAATCCTCTTCTCTTCTCTTGCTAATAAATGGAGACAGGTGCTAGGAAAGACTCAGTGGCTACAGCTTGTAGGCTGAAAGGTAAGTAACTTAACAATGAAGTTTACTGGAGGCCTTCTCTGCTCTGTTTTTGTTTCATCAGCAAAACTCAGACATAAGAGGAAAGAGGAAGGCTCCCCCATTAATGGGAGGGTAACTGGGGAGCTGGGAACAGATTATATTTCTTTTCCAACAAAATCCTCTTTTTTAAAGTGTCTAGGGTTGAGGATATGGTAGAGGATGCAGTATGGGAGAGTCACAAAGATTTCTAGAAGTTTCTGAAGGTTGAACAACTAGAATTCTAAGAGCTTCTCTGCATCCTGAACCTGGTTCTCTTCCTACATTTGTAAATATTTACCATCCAAACAGAGGCATAGAATTGTTGCAGGGTTTTACTTTCTACTTGAAATTGAATGTTAGGTATTTTTTTAATTTGCTTTAGAGCAAAAACAGAGTAAGAAACAACATGATTTGGGGTAGCAGAAGTGCCTAAAGTACATTCTTAAGAGCAATGTAATAATTACATCTATTTCAGGCTCTCATAATTAGAAAATTTATACCAATGTTCTAAACTTTACTGATGTTAATAAGTATACAAAATACACCTTTTGCATACTCTTCAAACTGTTCTTGTTTATGGGAACATTTTTATTTTACTCATTATATTGGCAGCCAGGGATTGTTTGTGGAATAGATGATGGCAAGTGGAAACATCCCTTATCAATGTAAGCATTTTAAAAATAACTGTGTTAATCCTTTTCAAGTACTGACAAATACAGCAAAATGTTTCCCAAGAATGGACTGTTCAGAGATATTGTTTTCATTAACTAACAAAAATAGTAATAAAGTGTTTGCTTCTGAAAAAAAAAATTACTTTGATTGCAAATGCTTTATCATCCAGCCTTTATCTTTTTTCTGTATTTGTACTGTTCACAACTTGTCTGATGCTCTTAGTCGAACTTCACAAGTAATAAATGTAAATACTAAAATAATTTGAATTATTTACCATCATAAAAGTAACAAAATTAGGCTTGTACTTATCATTGCCATTTAAACAGTGTATAGTCTTCCTTCCCTTCACTCATTCAATTATTTTCTCCTAGCAGCATGTCCAGACAGGTTTTTTTTTAAGATGTTCAAAGCAAATAACATTGCATAACACTAAGTGTATAATATCGACATTATTTCAGTGTTCTGGGTCTACTTGGCTTCTGTGTTTATTGTGTTTAAAAAAAGCAAAAGGTACTGACAATATGCATTTCGAGGAGTATAACTTTTCTTGTATCTATCTTGTTAAGTATATGGGGAGGTACAGTTCCCTGGAATATGCTTTATTTTTTCTAGTTCTTTCAATATATGTTGGATTTAATAATATTCTGTTTAAAAGACAGGGTCACTGGTGAAATTGGTGAGTTGAATAATTCTTGTTATTAGTTATGATGTTTTTACGCAAAGAATGTATGGGAAGTGCAAGAAGGGAAGTCTGGCTTAGGAAAAATTACTGAGAATCTATTATTTATTTACTTGTTTGTTTGTTTGTTTCTCAAGAAGCAAGAAAGAAGAAAAGAAAAAACACTTTCAGTATATGCACAGGGTCCTTGCCCTTGTCTCCAGTGTTCTAGTTCAGTTCCCTGGGACATGGTTGGTGAAGAAAAGCTGTATTTTCCAGAAGGTGATCATGAAACACAGGTAGATGTTCAAATTGTCATCATTCATGATCACAGAAATTATTTCAAGCTCTAGCTCATGCATAAAAAAACCCAAAAAACAATCCTGAGGAGAAGAGCCAGATCCAGGAGCAGATCCTTCACCGCTGAATTGTTCAGTATCTCTGAGCCCTCATGCTCCACCATATCGATCACCTCCATTCCTTCCCCTGTTGATGAGGCCACAAATGACTCCTCCATTTCCTCCCAGACTGTAAATGAGGGGAAAGGGGAACAACATAAGCTTTCTTCTTGCTCACTTCTTTAATACTTGAAGGCTTTTTACCCCTGCGTCCCTCCTATTTTATTCTCCCTGCTTTCTGAACTTTCAAATTCTCTTCGCCTTCACTGTATGTTCATTTCCTCCTTCACCCCAAGCAGCTTTTCATTTGTACCTCTTTCCTCTCTCTGCTTCTTTTGTCCTTTTGTTTCTGTGATTCTGATTTTGAAATATTTTCTTTTAGTAATCCCTTTTTCTTCACTCCTCTTTGCATCTCATGTTTTTCTCCTTTCCTGTATTTTCCATTACAAAAGTTACCCCAGATACCTTCTTTTATCTTTTCAGGGCCATGAGCAGTAAACTGTAATAGCCCTTAAAAGACTTGGCTGGAGCCTTTACCTGAATTCCATGAGTCTGAGAGCTGCATTTAAGCTCTGGTCTGGGTCTCAGATCTCTATTTGAGGTCTGCTGTAAATATACTTATCTCCAGCTCCAACTCTATCACAGCTGTGCCTGGACTCTGCTATTGTGGATCCTGACCTGCAAATTGACTCCTGCTTTGACTTTGAATGTGCCTTGTCACTACAGACTTGCTTGGTAGTCATGGGACTGTGTCTGACGCCATTTTCTTTCATTATTTCACCCTGGTCTCCAGGAGTGTCCTGGACCTTTCCTTTCAGATCTCAGTAGGGTGTGAGGGGACAGCTGAGACAGGAGGCTGCAGTCAGGGCTGCAGGTGATCTAGGAGGCTTTAACAGCTATGACTGGCCTGAATTTGTGTGTCCCTCATGTCCTCTGCCCCGTGTGAGAGTAGGATTGGGCTCTCACTGGACCGTGTCTGACCCTGGTCATCATCACTGGGTTTGGTCCTCACACTGACTGGTATTCCTCCTTGAACTAGAACTTGTCTCAACATTATGGACCTCCCTGGTGACCTCTTATCTGACCCTGACTGGCATCCCCAGGCCTGTCCTGTTTAGGTCTGTGGGATGGCCTGGCTATCCCACTCCTTTGAAGGCTCCCTATTCCTTAGGGATCATCTGACCGCCACTTCCCCTTGACATATATCTTGTTGTTCCTCCTCTGATTTTCTTTTTACAAAAAGAATTTTTTTTCTTTGGTGTCCACACCTAATCTCATTTCCTGCCCTCAGCTGCTCTCCAAGCCCCTTATTTCTCATCTTCTCTCTTCAGCCCATCCTCTCACCTGCTGTTGGACTGCTTTCCTCTTCCTGTTCATTCTCGGCAGTGCGAATCATGCTCTGACTTTTCACTGGTACTGAGCAGTAAGTGCTCGGGAACAAACTCATCAGATAGATGGCAAACCCCAGGAAAATTATCAGCTTGGCATTAACCCCCATCTTATTTTGCTGTCTGGCACAAGACACTTTTCAGGTAATGGAGTCTGGACGTAGCTACCACCACAGTCTTGTTTGGGGCACATTGTGACATCATGACAGCATCTGACATACAAAGGTGTTGCATGTTTGTTAGGCATAAACACTGTGGACTTTCACCCTGTGTAGCTAAGAAGACCCCAAAGCAAGGAAAGAGGGTGAAAACTTTTGGGAATAATTGAAAAAAAAGTATGTCTCTGCTGAAAGGTAAAAAAGAGAATGAAGGAGATAGGATTATAACAATAGGACACTACCTAATGTGAAAAATTCACACCTAATCCTGAATATTTCTGTATCTGACAACTAACTTAAACTGAACAAGAAGTATCCTATAAAACTAGTAGAAGTGGAGTGGAAAATGTAGTGAATTTCCCACTTCAGTGCTTAAGCAATTACTAATAATTTGTGCTGTTTGGCTCAAACAGCCTTAGTAAATAGAAATAAAATTTTGTTTTAAATCCAGTTCGAATGACAAGCATGTGTTTTAAATGACCTCTAGATGGTGATCTAACAACATCAATGTGGAAACAGCTCATCTTGCAAAGCACCTATTCCAAGGAGGAAAAAACCCGTCTCATGTCTTATTAACCTTTGCCATTGACTTTGCCAGACAAAATGCCCACTCTAATTAAATCTCTGTCCAGACTGCATTTTAGAACTCTGATAATGAGTTTTCACCACATAGTGTAGAAGACAATTTTCTAGTTATTTTCAAACTCACATTTAAACCCAATTATTATTTGCTATACTAAATTTCTTTCATACTCCTGAAATTTACGTACAGATTTATGCTAAGATCCCTTAGATTTTACTTTCATTTTGTTTGATTTTGTGTTGATTTGCATTTGTGTTGGTTTTGTTTGGAGGGTTTTTTGGTGGTCTTGGGGGGTGGTTGTAATTTCTTGCTTGTGGGGTTTTTTCCCCTTTTCTACCATTAGCAATGGGCCTTACATTCAAGCTCTTCACGTTTATTTTCTAGATGCCCAAAAGCCAGGTGGGGAAATTTGCTCCTCAGATCAAGATAATAATTAGCCTGAGACTATGATGGCTACTACAGACTTAAGCACATGCAAGGATACATATATTCTGATTTATAGGCATTGAGATTTCTACACCAGGTCTTAGGTGAGCTTCAGCTTGCTGTCCAAGACATTCAGCCATCTTTTTTCCTGCTTTTCTTGAGAATATTTTACATTCAGCCCAGAAAGTACTCATTAGAAGTATACTTCAGGAAGTTAGAAGATCAATTTTTCAGAAATACTCACTGAGTGGAATTGTTGAATGTTATGTTCAACAAATAAATAATGTGTTTGGCTGTCAAATAAATTTCTGCTCTACTGGCTCCTACTGAATGGTGTAATAATCCCCAGTCCAATACACTGGGTGCCAGGAAGTATATGATTTAACACAGGACTAGGACTGAAGCTTCAACATATCTGCATCAGAAAGGGTAAGAGGGAGTGGGACTGGAAAGTGGAATTTTCAGTCCTGCAGAGCAATTAGTAAAGCAGCTTCAAGGGGCATATTCCCTACAGAGATCTCTGCATCTGAAGTAATCTGTACCCAAATCAGCATAAGATTGTACTTCAAAGGTGTTCTGCATTCCTCACAGGGAGTGTGGGATACTTTCAAGTCCTCACCTGCACCTCTGAAATTCTTTATTTCACTGAAGTAGGTAAGTAAATAGATGCTAGATGTGAAAACTCTTACTATGACTGAGGTCATGATGACATACTCATTCTGGCATAAGCTCACACTCTGCCTCAGCAAGGGTTCCTGCCACTAGATGTTTGCTCCTACATCTTTTCCTTTGCTGACACTAGTGCTGGTATGGCTCAGTTAGTGGGGTGTATTAGGTAACAAAATAATTTTAAGCATGCTTTTATTAGGTCACTTTTCTATTGAGTGAGTTTTCAATGCAGTTAACTGTGGAGTTACACAAATGCTACTCTGCAGTGAGCCAGCAGAAACAAAGGATTGGGGTGGGACAGAGGAAGGCTGGACTGCCCTTTACTGAGTGACAGATACTCCAAATTCAAAAGAAGCCATGGCCTTGAAAAGAAACAGTGACTATGCAATCCCTGCCCGAGTACAGAGAGTTCTGACTCCTGTTTTGCTTTGTTTGTGGTTATGTATGTTCCCTAGCAAAGTATATATAATTAAAATAGGAAAAGTGTGAAATGCAAAATGAGAAGATTTAAGCTTTGAAAAGAAATATTCAAGTTTTAAAAAAATATTTAAGCACTACTCTTTAAACATCACTCCGTCCCTGAAGAATTCTTAAAATCAAACTGCAAAAATTTTCTTAAAAAGAAAAATAAATATGGAAAACCACACTGTCTGCCTAATGTTTTTTTCCTCTGTGTGGCTGACAGTAATAGAATATTTATCTGACCATCTCAGACCTTGTATACATATTTCTCCGGCTGTTCTCTGTTTTGCATGTGTGAATGCAAGTATGTGTGAAAATTTCAATTTGTATGCATCTCGCACAATAGAGAAAAAAAGGTTGAAAGAATTAAATTAATAATTACTTTTTTCTCCCCTGCTTCATCTCTGTTTCTAGAATTAAATCACCCTTTGCTAGCATTACCACCCCATTGATTGTACTACACTTTTGAAATCTGTCCTCAATAAATTGTTTTGCTTTAAATGATGTTGGATATTGGGCCTAAGTTGGATGTATTTAAAACTCTTTCTTTGCTTTGGCTCTCCTGGCCTGCACATTATTAGGCTAACCTCACTTCTCACTTCTGAAGAGGAATGACCCCCTCTCTAAAACCTCACTTAACGTGGCCTGGTCCTTCCCTGGAATCCTCATGGTCCTTTCTGTTGATTGTCACACTGACTGCAGTGGAAAATTGATTCCTACCTAAGGCAGTGCTTTTCTAGCCAGACTAAGAGATACAGGCTCATTTCTGTAGGCAAGGGAGTGGATTTTAGTGTGGTCCAAAGGACTGCCCTTGGACTCGTTCTAAGCTGAGGCTCCAAGGTAGAAAAGAACAGTGGAAATGGATTTCCCTGTCCATACAATGGTGGAGAATGAGCAGGCTATGAGAAAGATGAATACACTGAAACACTTGGATAAACCAGTTAGAGCAATAATTTCTCTTTCTAGGGATTGTGACTCAGTATTTCACATATTCCTTCCTTAGCAAATTCTGCAACACAACTCAGTGTGGTGCAAAGACGATGAAAATACCCAAGGCAGAACAGCACATGGGCCACTGCTCTCAGGCTGGGCTGAGGGAGGGGGATAAAGCAGACTAGTTAATGTATGCTTTCTCCCTCATCAGGGTGAAAGAGCTGGTGCATGAAATCCAGTAAAAGCAGCTCTCCGGTCCAGTGAAGCTCGGGACAATTGGCAGCACCAGGAAGGTTATCACTGTCTGCATCAGATGACTCTCTTGTGTGAGGTCAAAACCCCATTGGATTTGTAATGAGGAGGTGGATGAGGCTGTAAAGTCATTCCCAAGATGGAGCAGTGAAGGCCTTGAGGCAAGAAGGAGCCAATGAAGGGAAGAAAGGAAATGGACCTAAAGATCATAATCAGTGAATTTCTGCATCCTACCCCAAGGCTGTATTCCTCAGAGAACGGGATAGTGCCAGGAAACTAAAGGCACTCCTACTGCCTGATTTTGATGCTGGGATCAGAAACTGATGGAGAATTTGGGGATACTGCAGTCTGTAATGGGGAACCTCAGAACATGACTGAGAGCAGATATCCTTGGGAGTGCCCAGGCCTACACAGGCCAGGCAACAGTGTAATGGGAATGGCACGAGCAGAACTTTGTGAAGATTCCAGAACAGAAGTAAGTGGAGAGATGCAGGACAGGACAGAGGGACCTGGCAGACAGTTTTGTGACTGTAGGTTGGAAATGACTCGGCAGGTACAAGACAGGAAAGATGGGTGTTGTGTTTGAGATGAATACTGTAGAGGTCTGTGGTGAAGGGACTGCAGGCAGTTCTGTGTTATGGCTACTGATCTGGTGTTGCAGGGAGTCATAAAGTGCACTTCAAATTCCGAGAAACTAGTTCCCTTCTGGGAAACCAGGCTTTTCATTTACCTGCCACGTATTATCATCAGAATGCTAACTAATCTGTGGAGTCCAGTTGCTTGTGACTATCCCAAAGCAGGTACTCTCTCTCTCTGCTTTCTCATGCAGAATTCACAACTTCTGAGGTCATCACTAGAAAGAAAACTTAGGAGGAGGGATCAAAAAGAGCAGAAGGGTTTTGAAATGCGGCCGTTTTTCATCACTAACACAGGATTCTGGAAATGGAAATATCTTACTTCTTCTAAGAGCAAATAGCAGCAGCTAGGTTGTGTCATCCCATGCAAGAGATGAGGATAACATCCTTCCCCCAAAGGTTTTGTCTATCTCACCATGACACAGAAAGGACAAATGAAAACTCCTCAGCTGGGAGTGATGGATGGTTATTTCAGAAAATAGTCCAAACTGGATTTCCACTGAGGCATGGGTTGTACAAACACTTTCTCTTCTCATTCTCTTTTTGTGCCATTTCTGTTTTCATTTGCTCTTATTTGGACTGCTATTATTTAGATAAAATATGAACAGTAGAATCACATGCAAGATACACAGTATGAATTAAACCTGTATTAAATCTAGTATTCTTTAAGAGTAAGAGTCACCTCCACAAGACAGTCCTTTCAAAACAGATCAAAGAGCTGTTCCTTTTTACACTTACTCAGACTTACCTAATTTTTAAAATATATCTAGATTTAAGTGAAATAAACAGCCCTGTCTGTAATTTTGAGAAAAGTGAATTCAGATAAAGGAGAAAGTTCACAGCTGGAAGCTTCTAAATCAGAACAACTCCACTGATTGCAGAACCTAATTGCTTAATCATCAATGGAGGAGTCAGAAGAAGCTTTAATTGTTGAGACACTGCTCTGTGTGGCCTGTTAATCCCCACATCATTTATCCAAACATCTTTATGTCTGTCATAAGCCATCTCCATATGCATTCAATAAATATTGAAATATCTTTTACAACAGCCTTACTATGCTCGTTTTAAAACACTTTTATGTTTTTTCTCTAATTTACTTCAGGCTGCCCCGACCAAATGTAGACGGAATGTAAGACATAAATTACTTGAAAAGCATTTCAGCTTCTTATTATTTCAGAAAATCACAATTATTTAAGCAAGTTCTTAAGAAAATTAATAAACTAACTAAGATTATAAGAAACACAATATGGCAATATTTTGTGTCTTCTGTTCTGAATATAGTTGCTTAATATTTTCTGAGTTCTTTTTTTAGCAATTAAATCTAGGAACAGATTTTTTAAAAGCTAAAAAAATCCAGAGACTCAGCCCAACATGCACTGTAGGCTTTCTGCAGAAGGCATTGCAGTGCTTGTACAATGCAAGTTATGTTCATTTCTCATGGAATCTTCATATATCTATACCTCTCTTTTTTATTCACTTTTTATGATGTAGACGCTAATTATTTTTCATTTGTGAAATGATTCAATGCCTATTCAGAAAAAGATACAATTTAATGACTAATTAAATTAATAACTATAATTAGTAGTTATAATTTAATAAATTAATGTATATATAATTATGGCAATAGAATGGGGCCTCCAAGTGGGTGGAGTCTACATATACCCAGGGTTCTTGAAAATGAGAATGTGAAGCAACTCTGCATTTGCTTATTGAAAATACAAAGAAGAGGAATGGTATAAGAACCGTGGGAATTCAAAAGTCATTAGGTGCATTGTCAGGGCCTTGGATCCCTTTCTCCCCAGGCAAAACATCAGTGACATTGTTCTGACATGCTTTCTTTATGAATGGGCAATTATACAAGGTTCTGTCTTAATTTCTCTTGAACCCTTTCCAGAGTTGACCACATGATGTAACTGTTCATCAGATAAAGTGCGCAAATCACCACTGCAGTCTCCTTCCAGGCTGTAATTTGGTTTGGGGTAAATGAGGGCAGTACAATGATAAGATGGAGATCCAAGATAATTAGGTAGTTGATAAGAAAGTCTGTGATAGTTCACTGCTATCAGAGGCGTTGCTCTGAACTGCCCCTGATGCTGCACAGTCTGTGTCATGCAGTATATCCCAGTCACTCATATCAGCAAGGAAAAATACATAGTATTAAAAAAACTAAAAAAATAATTCCATGTTTAGACAATTAAATACAATTATGAAGCAAATTTGTGTACTTTCATTCTTATTATTCTAATTGTGTTTTCTAAATAGCCATTGAACACTGCTTGTTAACCTTGGTGACTTTCACTTCTGAATTTCCCATGGGATAGATATCATTCCAGTTTCTCTCTTTCTCCAGCTCAGAGAAATTTTACTGTTCCAGTCTCACTGTTTCTTCCTTCAGTATCTATAAGCTGGGGTCTGTAATATTGACTTGCTGTAGTGGAATAGAACAATGAAAGATATTGCATTGTCCCTTTAAATGTAACTGCATCTGGATTTTGAAAAGAAGTCAGCTGCAAACCTGCAGTGTCTTCATTGGAGCCAAGATCTCACTCAGTGGTACCTGCATGATTGCTAGCTAAGTGGGAGCAAGACAAATAGTCTTCAAGGTGTCTGACACCTGGCAGTTGCACAATAAACACTCCAAAATTTTAGAGTGTCTGGGGGTTTTTTGCTTTCAGTTGACTGAAGCAAAACCAGTCAATCCAAAATGGAATATTTTAATGCTATTTCCTGGTAAATTATTTGAATTGTGTAAAACAGAGTTGTCTGTAGAGGGAGAGAGAAGTGTTTGTGTCCCATTGTGAAGCATTTGGACTGAGAACTGTGTCACAGGACAGACTGGACAGGTAATAGCTGCAGATGCAGAGATGTCTTAGATGCACTGCATTATCTATACCTTCTGTAATGTGCTTGAACTTCTCTTTTTCTATTGGATATAGCTCTTTGAAACCTGTGACTCTTTTAGAGATATTCCTTCCAAAATGGGAATACTGCCCACAAATTAATACTGCCAACAAATGACTTTTCCTGTTTCTAATGCAGGTGAACATGTTCTGAAAGCATAGCTGTGACAGGACTATCCCCCCGTATGATAATACTATCATGTATTTTCTCATTTCTCAGAATTGCAACAGAGGGCAGGAGTTGCCAGACTGTGCATTCTTCCCATCATACTCTTGATAATGTGATGCCCAATCTGCAATCTGATCTGTAATTTTTGGAATGTGAACCGTGCCCACTTCTGCGGCACCTGAGCTCAGGTTCTTCCTGGGTTCCTTTGTGCATGTCTGGCAGCCTGGCCCTAGGAAACAAATAGCAGGAGTTGTTTTGAAGATTTTTATGTTGGTGTTCCTCCTTCTTTCCAAATATAGCAGATTCATGAGGGTTTATATGAAGAAGAACCCCAAAGGTGGAGAAGTTCAAATGCCCTATATTTAGTAGCTTATGTGACTGCCTTTGAGATTCTTTTCATGTGAAATGACACAGTTAACCTGAAAAGTATACTCTTAGGGTTTTCTCCCTATGACTCCCTAGTCATGGCTTGGAATGTGTCCTATTTCTATGTAACAAAACCAATATGCTATTAATATAAGAAATATTTCCTATTTTGATTGGAAAGGATAATACTATACTGTGCGTAGGCAACATTAGAGAACTGACACAAAAGATAAAACATTAGAAATTACATTTGCTTTCTAGCAGTGAGAATCATTCTTAAAATGGCAAAATGATCTTTCATTAGCCCTGTGATAAGTTCCTTTGTCTTTTGAAGTCATCTGTTTGCTTGGGTATGGTTTCAATGTATATCACTCACATAGGGTAGACAGCTGTGGAAAAACTGACCATTTAAAT
Source organism: Melozone crissalis (assembly GCF_028551555.1). Taxonomy (NCBI): domain Eukaryota; kingdom Metazoa; phylum Chordata; class Aves; order Passeriformes; family Passerellidae; genus Melozone; species Melozone crissalis. The sequence goes on along the minus strand of NW_026535786.1, from coordinate 12,290,198 downwards.
CATTCAGTGTTAAATTACCTTATGATTTATTATCAGCTTATAATATCTCAGTTTATTATTACCAAGTTTATCTCCCACAGGTAATGCAACAAAATAAGAGAAGCTAAATGATTGCCCTACTTTAAAGTCATCACCAAGATATCTTTAACACTCATTGTAGGGTAGGACACCATGCAAACTAAAAATGCAGCCAAGAGTTTGTGTTCATCATCCCACGGCAAAGAAATCAGTATAGGTAGTGTCAGACATAGCTGCCATACCTGGAAGAATTACCAGTTCTGAGAAGAAATTCAGGAATATAGTTGAAATTTGTATTGCCAGTAGTTTTTTTCTTCCAATTTATTATATTTATTAAATTCTCCTTGACAAAAATGTAACCTTTTCAAAGGCGCTTTTAGCCAGAACTGTTTTGGAGTTAAAAGTGTCCATGAAATAACTGCACAGCTGCAGAGCACTCATGGGTCTGCAAATCGGCAGAGTTTTGTGAACTTTGGATATAGGTTGGCAGAGTAAGTCTGACAGGTTTTGTAAGAATTAGAGTATTGATGTGGGTGCTTCCCATACTCCAAGTTCTGAGCACATTATTCCTGAAAAATAAACAGATATCAGAGTTTTATTACTGAATGGTGGAAATGAAAATGTCTCAAAAGAGTTAGGAAAATGAAATTTCCAAACAAGGAATGATTTAAACTACCACATAGCCTAAATAAGAAAAGAGCAAGAGGTTACATGCCACTTTTTGAAAACTTGAACCAAAACACATAACTTGTGATCTGGTCTGTGATAGGGATAATCAGTTTTCAACTGAAATTTGTATATGGCATCACATGAAAGTAGATTGGGAGTCAATGTTTATAGCTGACGTCAGAAAAAACTTAAGATGCAATGAAGGCTTTAAGGCATAACTATTTTTCTTGGTAATTCAAAACAGGAGAAGCCAAATGGAATAAGTGTATTCAGTTACCTTTTTTTTTTCAATAAACTTGGTGACTCCAAAGGGCAAATTATGGAAAAATGCCGTGGGTGCACAGGAGATGTTCAGGCGGAAAAATACTTTGTGGTCTTTTCCCCAGGGTTTGGATGAAGGTCACCCGGATACAGTGTTCTTACAGCAGCCCTAGAGACGTGACCTCTGATCTTGCAGGCTTCAAATCAGAAGACGGACAAGGACTTGAGCACCAATGCTTGTTACTCTGCTGTATGAGTAGGAAATGGCTTTCTTAAGGGCTTCAGTTGATCTGACTTAGTGTTTGTGCAAGTCCCACTCTGAGTGATGCCACCATTTCATTTATTTGGAAATTGCTTTCCTTGAACATCCAGGAACTTGACATTGAAATCAGGAGGGGGAGATGAGACATAGATTCTTCCCAACTATAAACACAAAGATTGTACAGGTTTCAGGAGAAGTCAGGTTAAGAAGCAAGCTGGTTCACAGAGGACTCTGCTGTGCAGAGCTGGTTCACACAAAAACCCCTGCAGGACACAGTCACATTTTTTGGATAGTTGGTCACCTCCAGTAACTGCTTTGGCTAATGTTTGTAGGAGATGACAACATTGTAATTTTGATGACTGTATGGGTCTAGCATGCATTAACATCAGTGAATAAGTAATGACTAGATACAGAACATTCATATCTTAATAAAATACATTTTAAAGAGTTGCCAAATTTTTAGGTTTTAGAAGCACTTCTTTCATAGCCTTTAGAAAGGCTGTAGTCTCTCCTTGCCCAAAGCAATGCTGACATAAAAACTGGATCAGCTTGCTCAGAGTCTTCTTCAACTAAGTTTTGAAAAGCTCAAAGAACGGAGACATCACAGCCTCTCTTGACAACATATTGTATTGCTGAATCTTCTTCACTGCAGTGTTTGAAAGTTGTTGCTTTTTTTCCTTGGTACCTCTTAGAAGAGTCTGGTTCTGTCACCTCTGTGACCCTGCTGGACACAGCAATTAGTCCTGGACCTTCCCTTCCCTTCCCTTCCCTTCCCTTCCCTTCCCTTCCCTTCCCTTCCCTTCCCTTCCCTTCCCTTCCCTTCCCTTCCCTTCCCTTCCCTTCCACCAGTGTTTTGACCCTCTCTTTGATGTGCTCCTGTTTGCCAGTGCGGGGAGCCCAACCCTGGATTCAGTCTCTTATTAAACACAGCTTAACCCCTCTGAAATGGAAGGGGAAAATAATTTCTCTTGACGTTCTGCCTACAGTATTGCTAATGCAGTTTAGCATGTGGTTGACCTTCATTGCTGCAAGGACACCCTGCTGGCTTATGTTCAACTTGCAGACTCTTTTCTGCAGAGATGGTCCCAGCCAATCTTTCCCTGGCCTGTAGTTTTCCTACCCTAGATCCAAGACTGAGTTTTTGTCTTTGTTGAGCCCCATGAGATCCCTGTTGGACTCTACTTCATTTGATCAAGCAGTCTCTGAATGGCAGCCCTGCCTTCCAGTATAGTGAGCACACCCCACACTTTGGGGTCATCAATTCGCTGAAGGTGCCCTCTGTATTTGAATGCATTTGTGATGCCATCAACAGTGTGAACCAGCCCTGATTAATCCAGTAGAGGTCAGTCAGTCTCTCCTAATTAACACACAGGGCACGGAGACATGTCAAAGCTTCCACACCATCAGCTCTTGTTGTGTTTCACAGATAAATAGGTTAAAGTAGGGAAGTCACTATGGAGACTGTTGGAATAACTAAGATAAAATATGTGTTTTTGTTTGCTATTCAATTGTTGAGTGTTACACTGAGACTTGAGCTTGTGTTTAGTGGTAGTAGATCCACACTGAACACACTTTCACACTGGGACACTAGGGCTGAATCAAGGAGAAATGGTGTTAGTACTGAGTCACCTCCTGATGCTGTTTTATGACACCAAATTTGTGGCTCCTTGTTGTGATCTTTGTGTCACATCACCTATACTCCCTTCAGCAGCATGAGGGAAATTTTTGTTGGTTGTTCAAGGGAAAGGTGTCATTTTGGATCATCAAAACAAACAAAAAAATTCCTCAGTTAAGAGGCAGTTGAAGGAGTATTTAAACATATTTAATTGCTTGGTCCATGGCCAATGATAGTAAGAGACTTTAGGGAGGCTATAAATGAGCCTCTGCCTGGGAAAATTCATGAATCATACTTGCAAAGGGAATGGTAACTTTTTGTTTTAAATCTTTTTGTCAGAGTCTCTCATGAAGATAGAACACTTGCTCTGATAGTTTTTTTTCTAAATGTCAGTCCTACTCAGGGTTATGTAAGTCAATGCAACTTCTTTCCACTTAAGAAAGTAGTTAATTGTCACTGCAAATGTGCACTTCAAAATCTCCAGGACAGTCTTCACAACAGAAAGATTCAGCTGTGCCTGGAGTACTTACAAGTGGCCAAAGACCTGACTTCTCAGGATAATTTTGTTCTGTACTCAGTTTTAATCAGCGCACATCTGTTTCAGGGGACAGCTTTCTGGTATTTCCAACATTCTCAGGGGGAAGTGTGTGATGATTAATTTTGATCATTCATATGTCTTTAATTGCGTGGTTAGAACATACCTCTCTGCGGTGAAGTACAATTTCTCTCAAGTTCTTGGTGGAGGTGAGGGCAAAAATTCACTAATGCAAATACAGCTCACGTAGCTCTTTGGATGTGTTATATCAGGCTCAAAATTCATTAGCTGATACAATCTAATCAGATAACATGAATCTGAAGAAAAATCCTGCATTATTCAACAAGGTGAATACAACAGAATCTGAGGAAAAACAAAAATTCAAACAAAAAGATCCCAACCATCAAGTTTTCCACCAGAAGTATAACAAATTATTAATAACTAAACAAATTATGAACAAATTACTAAGCGAACAAATAAACAAATATTTTTGTTCTAGTAGTTACTTTAATAAATGCATTAAATAAAATGCAACTAATTCCATCTTACAGGAGATTAGTTATTTCCTTTCTCAGTGCTTATAAAATTTTATTTTAAGTTTAGTTCATTGCCATCTCCCTGGATCAGTTTCCCTTTGCGTACAACACTCCAGTTTCTGCCATAAAATTTTCCATGAGGTGTATAACAGTCCTTTTCCCAGAAGCTCAGGGCAATGGGTTCTGCAGCCCTTGAGTATCTTTCTTAACTACTGCAATACCATATCTGCACAAAACAAGCAGAATTACTCACACAGTAACACAACAACCTGAACCTTGCCTGGCTTACCTAACCAAAGCTGACTAATAGACGAATACTTCTCAATGGGCCATGACCTAGCAGTGAGTGTTCCTTCCCAGCAACAAGTACGTTGAAGAATATCCTTCAGGATATTCCCTTTGAGAGGAACTTATCTAGCTTTTGTGCTTTGTCTCAGAGGAGGCCATTTTAAACTCTGTTGGCTTGGGTTCTAGCTCTGATAAACTCAATCAAAGTAGTTCCAATAGTTAATGCAATAAACCACTGTCTTCTTTGTCACTTCTCTACCATAAAAATTCTGTAAGCAGCTCTTCAGGTACCATAAGTGGAATCTACTGTTTTCACTGATCATTCCTTTTCTGGTGTTGAAAGCAGCAAGTTCACATAGGCAGAGATATTTGTTTCTACTTTAGGACCTCTAAGCTAATTTTGCAGAACAACCAGTCAGATCTGACATCTGCCCATGACCTTCTGCTACTGCCAAAACTTTCTGAACAGGTCAAGACTTCACTGGGACAATCTTTAAGATTGCACTTTGAAGAGTAATAAGTGCAAAGATATTTATAGGACCTCTTAAATTGTGAGGGAAATGTTAGGAAGTTGCAAGGGCTGGCTGCACCCTAACAGATGGGACTTTACACCAAACAGGACAGGGGCCTCCCATCTGGGGCACCTGAGCAAGGTGAGTAGGCAGACCTGGAGATGGTCACTCAAGCAAGAGCCTAGACTTTCAAGCAATTTCATGGTGGTGAGGTAGGTCCAAGCTCAAGCCAGGAGATTAATCCGTTGATCAGAATGACCTCCAGGGATGGTGACAAGGCCTGCTTATCACAAACTACATATCCATGTTGACAAGGCAAGTGTGAAGTCAAGCTAGAAGTCATGGAGCCCATGGCCAAACACAAATACAAGCTGCAGGCAGGAACTGAAGACACAAGACGGACCTTAAACAGGGCTTCTATGCTTCTGGGCAATCATATGAGTGTGGGTGTGTGCAGCTTTTTTGAAGGCTCTTGGTTCGACTGAAAACCCATTAGTACACTCAGGAGCATGACAGTAAGAGACGCCTCCCAGCAGAAGTGTCCTCACATCTCTCAGGGTACTGGAGTCAGAAAGGACTGTAAGCAGAGTGGATAAGTTGTTGTGAGTTTCCACAGGACTTTTTCAGGGGGCACAATGCCAAGGACAGACTACTGAGAAAGAGAAGAAAGCATGGGAAAATTTGGGCTGGGCAGCAGAACTCAGAGTGCCTATGAGGCTCCTAAAGGCTAGGTGGGCTTGAGAGACAATAGGGGATGAGTGGGAAAATTCACTCCATCCTTGACAAGATTTGGGAATGGGGCAAGGCAGAGGAAGCAGGGGAAGGAAACCCTAGGGAGCAAGGGAGGAAACCTGGAAACCTCAGCTATGTGAGAGACCATACAGACTTTAAGGTGAAGAGTATGAGGCTGGAGATATCAGATGAGGGTGGTCAGGACCATTAAAGCCTTTTAGTACAACTCAGGGACCTGACCAAGGTGGGGCAGAGAAATGAAACCAAGGATTTTCAGTCTGCTCTGAGATTTCACAGGTTGCAGCAAGCAACCAGTGAAATTTGTAGCATTATTTGCAGGAAGCCCTGTAATCTGAGATGTACAGTTGAATGGCTTTACCAGGAATTGCTCTCAGGATATTCCTAAAGACAAACATTTAACAGGGCCCAGATTTCCCCTGTTTGTCAGGACCAAAGTTTAAACTCTGTCATCAGAACTTACCCACAAAATTCTTCCTCTTACACCAAAGAATATATTCAGGAGTTCCCCTAATGGTGCTTTGGACAACTCTGAGCTGTGCATTCCAAATGCTGTCACCTGTTGTCACAAAAAAACCCAGTCACAATCCAAATTTTATTTCCTGTCTGCTATCCTGATTTAGTAATACAGTTGCTATGGGCTAAGACCCCAAAAAACCTCAATTAAACCAGGATGTAATCATACTTCAGAGGTTTCAGCAAATCTTTCAAGTCTGATGCCAGCTATGAAATTGGGAGTCAATTTACTCACACCCAGTCTCAGATCAATGCTATAAGGCATGAAAACAAAGCAGCTGTTACATCAACTTCTTCCTTTCTCCAAACTGCAAAAATGTTGCTGGCCACAGATTTGAGGGTTAGCATTGCCATAGATGTATCCCAGAGCTATACTTTCATGTTTATGTGTATCTTTAGGATCAAGGAGAGTCTCTACAGAAAAAGCAGGATCTACTCACTCATGCACAGAACTTCACAATTGCTGAATGAAAGTCTTAGCTATTCTTGTGGCATTCCAGGCCACAAAATAAAACTAATTAGTGAGGTGCTTTTTTTGCTAATGGTTTTTCCCACTCTATTATAGGCTGGTTTGGAGATGTCTGGTAACAACCTTGGGCTACCTTTCAATCATAGACCTCCATTGAGGAAATCTGAATGAGAAGGCCCTCATGACTTGATACCTTATAAGGTTATAAAGTATCTTATAACCTTACCGTTGATGCCTTACATTTTAGCTTTCATATTTTCCAGATTCTGTACTGCATTAGTACATAACTCTAAACTTCATATGAAGTGTTAGCAACTTCTCTTCACAGTTTAGTCAGACAAAACAATCCTTTTCCAGCCCAAGAACCAAGGACACCATTGCAGCTTCAGGCCCAAAAAGTGTAAACAAAGTGAATGGACGAGAGCAGTCTGGGAGGATGGGAAGCTGTAATTGGACAATTAACTCCAATATGTAAATAAACTTATAAAAGAGTGAAAATGTGGGACCTGTCATCCATCTTGGGTGGGCTGTTGTACTGCCCACACTGTGTCCGTTGAAGGCCTTTAAATAAATACCTACTGTATTCCTTTGATACTGTTCAGCTCTATTCCAAGTAGCCTCTCAAGGCATCACTGACAATTTTAATGTCAGTCTAAGGTCCAGGTAGAGATCCAAGCCCTTTTTTCACTTTTTCTTTATTACCTGTTTTGGTGTTAGGACCCAATACCAGTTCCCTGTCTGCAGGAGTAGATTACTGGTTTCACATTTACTTAGTCCACCTTTATAAAGGAATATGCTTCCGTTTCTATTGAATACACGAGTCCCTGGGACACACTCCTTTGACAGGAGGCTGGGGGATTGTTCACTATATAAACCACCAGTAAATAAACTTCCCAACTCACTCAGAGAAAGTTTTCTGACTTGAGCTAGTACTTCAAATCATAACAGTAGGAAACCATCCAGGATCCTTGTCTGGGCTTCCCCAGTGAGGCAAATCCCACTGACTCCCTCAATCAAGGTTTTTTAGGAATTAGTAATATTCTTGGTGATCCTATTTCACTAACAGATCTCCTTCACATTGCCCATATGACTGCAGTTATCAGAGGTCTTCAATTTTCTTTTGGCTTGTCCTGGAAATGTTACAAAGTCTTCTGCAAATGTTGGGGGGGGGGGGGGGGGTAGGTGGGTGGGTTTTACAAAATCTGGTGATCTTTGTGCTGCTTTTCTGTAAAAGTCAGTGGTGCTATTGCTGATCCCTCACCCAACTGACCAGGACCTCAGGAATGCATCTTTCAAGGAAGTCTGTGCCACTGCTGTGATTCCTCAACATGAGGAGCTGCCCTTCCTTCTGCTAATCTGAGTCAAGAAGTAGAGACCATTTCCCTTTAACTTTCTTAATCAGGTTTACTACACACACATAGTCACATACAACAAGGCCATGCTATTAATTGAGGAAATTCAGTGTAAATATTTTATTTACAACCAGCTTCCCTCTAGCATTTTGCACTCCTCCAGGCCAGGAGATGGATTAATGGAATTATACATCAGAATCATTTGCATAATATGAAGTAAATCCTTCATGGACATGCCCTGATATAGTTTATAATGCATTGTTAAGTTATGTCTGTTGCTGAGTTACCTGTGGTTTACTGGTGGTGAAGTAATTAATATTTACACAACAGATGAGATTTTGTGAAGATAAGAGTTTCTCAAGAACTGGTGGAGATAACACCACTAGTATTCTGCTTCTGGAATATCTAGTTATTTTCCTCTCTTACTTTGTTTTGGTTTTTGATAGGTATCACCACTCAGCTGTGGGATATCAAAGCGTACATAACGCTGTGCATTTCCATACAATCATCCCCAGCTTTGTTTTCCTATGCTACACAAGCAAGATATATAACTTGAACAACTGGAAATATCACAGTCCAACAGGATTCCCTGACATATCTGTAATACATCAATCAGTTGCTGCCTAGTTATTATTACAATCCTCTCAGATGGAAGATTATCCATTGCAGACATGGAGAAACTACATCACTGTTTACTGCTGACTTGGTGAATTCTTGGCTTTCTGTTCAGTGCTCTCCCTATACTTTGACTCTCTCTGTCCTTGCTTTTTCCTGTACTTCCGCTGCTCTCATTCTTTTCTCTCACAACTTACATCTCCAGAGCTTTTATTAGATGTTGGGATTTCAGACAAAGAATTGCAGTACAATCAGACAAAGAAATGTAGAGGGGAAGTGTTGAAAGACTGGTCTAGTTGTAGGTTGCACTTCCAGTCTTGCTCTTAAGATGGTAGTGTAAACTTGGGAATGCAACCCATGCACTTTGTTTTTGCTGTTGCTGAAATGACAGAATTCCTCTTGTGATTTCCAAATTGGGAATTTTTAAGAGCTAATTTTTATAGCGAAATTCTTTTGTGAATTTGAGAAGAAAATAGAAAATATGTTTATTTTTAAGGTTTGAGCATATACGTGATAGAGAGATCATATGCAAAAAAGACATGGAAGAATAAGAGTTTCTGAATTGATTTGGTGGTCTGTGCTCTGGAAGAACAGGCAAATCCTTGTGTGAAAATTTGTCCAGGCAGATGTTTGGGAGCAATACTTATCTCTGACAGATAAAACTTGAATGTGCTCTAACCAAGATAACTTGGCTACTCAGTGGCTCTGAATGTGTTAAGCATCTAATGATGCTATTTTATTTGTCTACCAGATGCTTAACATGGATTGGGGGGAGGGGAGGGAGGTGCAAATTTGGAAGGTAAATGAAGATTTTCAATTTCTCATAATAAATGAGCTGACTTCCCTTTATTTCCTTTCTCTTCAAAATTAGTTTGTGTAAATTCTCCTGATACCACTCATTACATAATCTTGTGTGCTTAACAGAAACTTTAAAAAATGTTCAGAAGATCAAAATGAGGGATATCTACCATGTCCAGCCAATTTGGTTTCTCCATTAGATTCAATAGGTTTCCTTACTTTTACAATGCCTTTTATATTTTCCATTTCCTGCTACTCAGAGTTTGCATTCCTGTGGATTTTGTGAAAGACTATGGATTACACTTACATCTTTATAGTAACTTTGAAATATCATGCAGCTCTTGCAATTCCCCCTCCCCCCTAAAAATCCTGTAAGATAAAAACAGAAAGATTAAAAATAAAAAAGCACTCCCATCCTGATTTGTCACCAGACAAGCACATTGGATTTAATCGTACATACCTCCAGCACTCAAAATTTCCAGGAAGGTTAACAGGACTTTTGTAAGGACATGGAATGTAGGGGTCAGGAACATTCAGAAGGAAAGGAATCCATGTACTCTGCAAATTACGTCTGTCTCTACATTAGCACTGAAATTACTTTTATGGCAGGCCAGATAATAGCTGTGTTGATTTAATTTTGAAAAGAAGGCACTGAAAAGGTGGCTGGGAGGAAAACAAAACTGGAGATTATGTGAAAAATTCTCCTGTAGTGTTTTTCTCTAATTCTCCTGTTATATTTTTTCCTTTTCAAGTATGTTACTGGCAAATGCTAGCTTGAATTTCAGGTTCATCAAAGGTCACCTCATTCACACTCAACTATTCAGATTTGCTTTTTAAAAAAAAAATTAAAAATTAAAGGCTGACCTAAAAGGAATGCATTGTACTATAAAAAAGTGCAGAGTATTGTCTCTAGCAAGATAACAATCCCCAGTGACAAAAGTGGGGTTTTTTTCCTCCATTGTATTTATGGCAGGTATAGGAAAATAGGAATTGGTTGTTGCTGAAGTATCTCCACACACTGGCTTATTTGCACTTAGTTTCTATAGTCCTGCAAAGGGCAGCACATCCTAACTGTGCCTTATATGATATTGGTGGATACCCCAGAGCCATGGGGTGACTGAACTGCACAGAGCCACCATCGTTCCATCATTGCTGGTCTGTTTTAAATTTGTTTTCTGAGACACTGTGGTGTGAGAAACACATTTAGTCAGGTTCTGCTTTGCATTTCTTCATGCTCACATTGCTATGGATTGCCTATGGATATGGAAGGGAATTTGTGTGGAAGGAGATGTTGACATCTGCTGTCATATTTGTTAGAAGGGGTGAAGCTGGAATCAAGAGAGTCCAGGAACCAGGTCAGTCAGAATTACCCCATTTCAGAAACAAGAGAAGTCAAGGCAGACGCCAGTAAAGGGCATCACTGGCAGCCAGGATAAAGACACTATTTGCAGCGGGAGCTTGGAACAAGGAACAAGTACAGCCAAAATAATGTCAAGAGCTAAAGGGCTAGAAGCCAGGCACAACATGACTCGGGACCTGAGGAAAGGGTTTCAGAAACCTAAAAGCACCTATCAGGCATGTGGAAAACCACATATACCAAAACTGTATAGACCTACAATCCACGTCTCAACTGCAAGACCTTATCAGGTCCTTAGTTTTTGAATATAGCTATTTACAGCCTGCTAGACTGAAAGCCCAGCAGTGCTTAAGTGGTATGGTCATGATGTGCTAAAGAGGTTTCAGTCCCTATCATACACTTACATTCTTCATCCACCTCTCATCTCCTTCACCCACCTTTCATCTCCACATTTCTGCTGAAAATGCGCTCCACCATGAATTACAAGAAAACACTGCAACAACTCTTTTGCACTATTAGACTTCATGTTCATACAAATGGGCAAAGGAAAGCTATTGGGCCCGCTTCAGTGCAGTCTGAAGGGGTGATGGGAGCTGTGATGAGCCACCCACGGCCGTGTGGTGAGTCCACCTGAGACACAGGTTCGCAGCAGCTGGGACTGCCCTGGCTGCTGCAGCTGGTGCCTCCATGGGTAGCTAGGAACACACCTTCCTCAGCTGCTGTCTGCTGCTCCTCACCTCTTGTCCCCCAGAGCTGCCTGCCCAGAGGAGGCAGGAATAAATCTCTGCTCTCCTGCCCTGCTGATGCCTCTCTTCTAGGGCTTCCTTGGAGAGACAGTGGGAAGTGTTCTCTGCTTGGAGAAACAGAGATTCTATTCGTCTGTCAGGGGCTATTAACACCTCAGCGTCTAAATACCGTTCTCAACTTCAAGAGGAGTTGCTTCCCCCACTTCTCACAGTGTTAGGAGGGACTCATTATTGACATTCTTAAAAAACCTATTAAAACCACAACAATTGTTCCGCACATCTGACTGGTATAAACTCTAACCTCTCAAAGTAGCAATAAATATATTCTTCCCATGTATATATTTCTCATATAAAGTGTCAGCTAAACCTGACACTTCCTCCTAGATCAGGTCAACTCAGTGAATTTGACATTTCAGGGTATGATCCCTCAGGTTTGCCTTAAAGCATTGTTTATTGTGTGGCAATTTATGATTTTATAGGATAGGATGCATCATGAGTTTACGGAAGTTTGGATGTCAATCCTGGTTTTATAGTTCTAAGAAACCTCTAAATAAACCAGGAATTTCAAAGAGATGACTCAGTCCTTCTGCTGTATACACGTGTCTCTCTTACCTTCTGATTCTGTCACGGTCCAGGCACCCTAAACAGAATTCTTTTCCACTACAGCAGGCGTGATATTTCTGTTCATTCAAGGTGCAAAAATATTGGGACAAGTCTTTAGGGAAAGAAGATTAGAAACTAGATGCTTTCTCCTTTCCTTTTCTCTTCTCTCCTTTTTTTTTTTTTTTACTCTTTCTTTGTTTTTTTTTTTCCCTCATAGCTTCCAGTTTCTTCACACAAAGAAGGATGTCTCATCGCTTCATTTTCATATTTGGTCTACTGCTTTGCAGACAAATACTCTCTGATCCTGAAATATGTTTTTCTGCACCAAAATCAAGTTTTTGTTAAAAAAAAAAAAAATCAAAAAAAAAAACCAAAAAAAAAAACCAAAACCCCAAAAAAACCAGGTTATGTTCAATGGAAATTCTCATCCCTTTCCTAAATAAGATTTTTCTGGAAGAAATAAGGAGAGTTTGTAGAACATGAAATGAAAATGAAATATGTAAACTTTACACATTAATCTACATAAACTCTTCTTCCAGCCTGTGGAGTGAGGTGATTTTGTTTTACGTGGAGAAGGTGGAGTCTGTAAGGATAATTTCTTTAATGGGATTTGCAGACAGCTGAAGTGGGAGGTGTGTCCTCCTCTCTGCCACCTTCCCAGAGCCCTGTGTCTTTTAGGGCACGTTCCCACATGTTCACTCACCTTAAAGGTGTTTTGCCTGGCTTGCTCAGCTGTCTATTTCAAAATTGCTTACATGTTGCTTTCCAGAGGAATTCAGAGATACAAAAGGAGGATGATGGCTTCTAAAGCCTAGATTTCAGAATCAAAATAGTACAAGCCTAGGACCTTGATGCTGTATGGATTCTTCAGTTGCTGTGCAGGGTCTTTTTGAGGGGTAGGCTGCTGGCGAGCTACTTCCAAATCAGACACACCTTTGGGTTGGGCTATTTTGGAAACTAAGTAATTGATGAGGCTCAAGGTATGGTCTGCTAGGAACAAGTGATTTTATTGTGTGTTTTTACAGGGACTGTGATCAGCTGATGCAGCTGATTGACAGTCTCCTCTGTAAGTAACTGGGGGCGGAGGAGCGGTGACCTGCAGTGAGCCCTCCCTGACTTTTTCCCTAAGTGGGATTGCTGGCTTTCAGGCAAGAGAGGAAAGGGGACGGGATATGGGGGTACCTTTATTTGGGGAGAGCAATCCCTTCTATTCCCGGATATGGAATGGACTAAGTCAGAAGCTGCAAGGCAAGAAATCCTGGGATAAACATCTGGATGAAATCTACTTACTCCAGCAGAAAAGGTACGGTGCACTTCAGCCTTCTTGTCTTCTCTTTCTTCTGCTGCTCTCCCTGTAGCTGATTCTCACTCTTCCCCCTTAGGCTTTTCTGCCAGTAGATAAACTTTAAACAACCCTGGAGCACTTTTCTCTATCAGATTTCTTCTTTCAAGGTGGAATGCTTCTGGAGTTCCAATCTTATCTGCTTTCACAGGTAGATTTACCAGGTTGCAGCTGAATTACCCTGAGTGCAGGACATCAGTCACAAATTAATAATGTATTCTCTTGTCTTTCCTGCTTCATTGGTAAAGCTCACAGGAAAATCATGAAGGTTTGTTTTTAATTGTTATTATTATTGTCATCATTATCATTAACATTATTATTATTTTTAGGAGTGTGTGTGATGCATAGGCTGCAGTCAGCTGAAATAGTGGCGCTTTTTTTGTCAAGATTTTGCTTTCTGTCTCTCTAAAGGTTGCTCTTACTGCGGGATAGAGTAGGCTTAATGTTGTTGAACGTTTTGGGGGGTCAGTCAGCTCCTGGGTCAGACTGTGGTTTCTCCGATCTCTGACCTTAGTGTCAGCATGTACAGTGACTCCTCTTGGACCTTAGATTGTCCAGAAGATTGGCTGTGTCTTCCCATGTGAGCACTGAAGGCTGTTTGTTACTGCTGTGCAGGGCTGCTCCCTCCACACACAGAAATGTGGGGCTATTCATGGAAATGCAGCTGGATCTGCTTTTCATTGTCATTTCTGCATGCACAAATGCTGCAGTACTCAAATAACAAATTGCTTCCAGTTGCTTGTAAAATCTGTTTTTTCTTTCCATGCATAACTCTGAACATCTGTGGGGACAAAAAGGTGACTCTGTGGGACAAAATCTATCTATACATAAGTATATGTACATATATGTATAGAAATATGCAAAGAAGCAGATCAAGAGGGACAAAACTACACCTTTAGGGAAAGAATTGTATTGTTATCTAGCTTCTGACCAAGTAATAAAGCCTGTTTCAGTTTACTTCAGGGCAGTGGGACTTCAATACACTTAAAATGGGAGGGACAATGGGAACGACAGTGTTTCTGTGGAATGCTAAAGTGTTTACATTTTGACGTGTTCATGAAAAACATCACAGGTAACTGAAAAATAAGTTCTCAGCAGATTCTGTAAGATCCAAATGAATATAAAATAGAACCTTAAATATATTAATATATCAAATTAATTTTATTGATTACATACTAATAATTAATACAAATTAGCAATAAATTGTAATACATTAATTTTTATGATTAGAACATTACCTTCATATTTTTAAGTCAAACAGATTTGGAAGGAAGCTCTGCTGATCTCCATCTAACCTCCCACTTGAAGCTGAACTCTTGCCAGCAAGAGATCACATTGCTTAAGCTCTGTCTAGCTCAGTCTTGAAAGCTTCCCAGGACAGATTCCACCATATCTTTAGGTACCTGCTGCAGTGCTGTAGTAACCTCCTAGTGAAAGAGTTTGTTTGTTTGTTTCCCAAATATTCAACCTGATTTTGATTATATTCCTGTCCCTTGTTTACCATCTGCTGTTGCCAAGAGGGGTTTGGTCCCTTCCTTTTTGTTGCTCCCTTTCACAGGCTCCTGTTAGATTGCCATTTCTCTTTTCTTATTGGTCCTCATGAGTCATGTGCTACAGGCCCATGAACATCTTGTGTGTTAATGGAGGAAAACATAAAAAATGTTAGTCATACAAACTCTTCTGCATAAACTTATTTTAGATCACTGCAGTGCAATCCCACTGGCCACAAAGTAAACTTTTCTGTGCTTCTTTATAAAGCTCTCTGTAAAGCACATGCAGTGTGCACAATATTCCCTGTGAAATCAGGGTTGCATGGGGACACGATTGTTCCCTTCCCTTTTAGGTCTATATATTCCCCACAGCTTTTAACTAACACAAATTAGCCTCCTGCTATTTGGTCACAAATTATGTGGTGCCAAAATGTGAAAAAATCTTTTGCTGAAGAGGGACAGGACCAGCTCTTCCTCCTATTATCCTGCTCTTTCCTTTCTTGTCCCCAGGGATGCTCAGAGTTTGAGGAGAGGAAAAAAATGAACATTTTGTAGAGGATTGGTTTTATTGCTTTCACATTTTTACTTATGTACAGATAGAAAACACAGCAGGAAGATCTTTGGTGACTGGTGTGTGGGAACTATTCTTGTGAAACCTCTGCTTTTGTGGAAAAACTGTTGTAAGCCAAAAGGGCTTTTGCTGTGTCCTGTCATTTTGTGGTACAGAACTGCAGTGTTGTGGCTTCAGCTTGAGTTCTTCTTAGTGAAAATGGTGTTGGAATAAATACAGTAATTAGCAGTGATTGAATTCTACTATTGTCTTATTGAAAGCCAGTGGTAAATATGTTACTGTTTAACTGGCATTCTCTGATCACACACAGAAAGTCTGCAAGAGAAGAACAAGGCTTTTTTTTTTTCCTGTCTGAGGCTGGTGATAATACCTGAAAACTGATTGTTTTGGTAGTTGTCATCTTCCCTGGCATTGATGTTCATTCTCTTTCTTGGTGTGAAACAGTCCTTTGAATCTTACTAGCAGTAGATCTCAGCATTATTCACAGAAAGGGGTTAATATTGCACTCTATAATATTCCCCCAGGGGAATCCAGGTTCAGAAAATGCAATACAATCTCCTAACACTGAAGAGGACTTAAGAGTTTATTTGGCCTTAATCTTCTGGTTTCTCTCTCTTGAAGACTCTCCTTTTTAAACAGCTTGTAGCTCAATGTGGAGTCCCAGGGATAGTGGTCACATCTCATATGTGCTCTCTAGAATCCTCTGGAAGCAAACTCTGAGATCTGCAGAGCCTGAAGCATATGAGCATAATCCCTCAGGATAATTGATAATGATGGAGAACAGAAAGATGAATGCTTATGAAAATTTGGGCCTGATAGAGGTGAAGAAGGATCACATGTCTGTCACAGTGCAATAGATCCTCTAGAAATTATTTTCAGTGCAAGAGTTTCCAAGGAAATGTGAACAAATTCCTCCTACAATGTGATTGTAGACAATCCACCCAATGAGAATTGCACTGTATAAGCAATATATAAATTAGAACACGTGAGTACATGGTAACAGTACTTGTTAATGTATAACAATGGTGTAGTATTTTTTCTCTTCTGTTGTCTGTATTATAACTTTGATTGGTTAATAGCAAGTAAAGCACAATTTGCATAACTTGCAGAGAGCAATGGTCATTCCAAAGACGTCACAATAAAACCTTTGGTTTCCACATTCTTTAGTGGCTCTTTAGTGTCCCAGACATATTAGCAAGGTGTTCTGCTTACCCCGGAAACAAATGTGGCACAAATAAGGAAGCAGCTCAGCCTAATGCAGGTGAGCTGGTTTGTTTAAGAGCTGTGCAGGGACACAGAGAGCCTGCAGCTTCCACACAAACCATTCACTACCAAAAGCTGGTAGTGAATCAGATGTTCCCATAGTGTGGCTGTTCATTTGTCTAAACAACATTACTGAGTTGTCATCCCACAATTTAACGTAGGATTGTCCTGTCTTAAAATCCGCAATGCCTGTCAGTATTAATTGGTTTGTTTGCTCCCAAAAGTGACAGTCAAATAAGGGTGCCAGCTTTCAGTTCCAGCACTTAATTTATAGCTTGTTTCAACAACAGTGCTTCTGAGTAGTCAAGATGCAAAGAACAGTTGGCTGCTGTGCATGAAATAAAATCAAAAGCATCAATAGCAGGATTTCTGGTCTTTTATTCTACTGATACACCTTCATCCTAATGAAAGTTTTGAGACTAATAATGGAAAACAGTCTCCCTAATTTCACAAGTGTAAAGGTCCTTCAGAAGTCATGTTTCCCCAGCAATGCACAGACGTACACACACCCAATCTCAGCCTAAGATGCATCTCAGGCTCATAGACTTAGGAAGTTATTTGTAGATTTAGGAAGTTATTTGATTTCCCAAACTTGGCCATAGGTTTCCATGTAAAGAAGAAAACACGAAATTTTTGCCCTGAACCACCCCTCCAGCCCCCAAATTAAAAAGCTGTTAGAAAAAGAAATTATTAGACACAGGGTGAGGGACACAACCTGGAATAAAACTGCAAGAAAATCCCTCTTGAGGAGGGCTGGAAGTTTTGATGCAAAATGAAGTTATACATCAGAGAAAAAATTTCTTTTATGACTGCTTCAGTGATAATAAATAACAACTAACAACTTCTGAACCATTAAAACAGTTCTAGCATGAGATTATTCTTACGATGTTCACAGATGCAGAATTAGAATAAAACAGTATGTTAATGCAAGCAGAGTGCCCTGCTGGAAATGACAGATCAAGATTTCTATTGCTTTGTGTGGCAGATAGTTAAATATCTGACAGGATAAGAATTCCCTATCAGTTTCTTGTCTAGTAACATTGGCAATTATTAACCTGTTTAATTTATTTCCAGAGAAGCTCTGTTTACTCTCAGCTGAAGGGGCTTTGACATACATGAGCAAGAGGTCCCAGTTGCTGAGTCTTGTTGCTGATGCTGAAGAAATTTGCTGACCCTGTCGATTGTCCAAGCCCCTGTTATCTGGCTCCTTTTCACTTGAGGCAATTATTCCCTAACTCCTCCTTTGGCATCTTGCTAGGTGATTGCTTTGATCCTCTTTCAGCTGGTTGGCTTCCTCTGAGCAGCCCTGTGTGCTCCTGAAGGCTTTCTCACATTTACATGCACATGCTAGCAGAAGGGAGGGAGAAGATGAATCTCCTCTGGCAATTTCATGATTCATTCTGGGGCATGGGTATTCTGAGCACAACAGGGAAAGAAGAGAAAGCTAATATAATATTCTGATGATGAATTTATAGCTTAGGTTAAAATAACCACTTGAGAACCCCAGGAACTGACTCTCTATGGGCATAAAGCTTGAAGCTGGAACCAAACTTAAATTAGAGCAAAGAATGGGGAAATTCCATATAGTAAATGATTGAAGTTGTAGAATCTGATAAGGGAAGAACAGAAAGAGATGCTTCATTGCATTTCTGGTGAGTTCAGTCGTGAAATAGAATCTTCAGATTGGTTGTTGTCCAGACAGTTCACATACTGAACATATTTCCCTGTTCTGAAAGAATAATCATAGCAACCCAAATTCTTCTTTTTATAATGAAATTAGGACTTATTTACTAGTCTTTGCATTCTCTATCTCTCCATAAGTGAAATGAGCAGGCTGCACTCCAAAAGAAGTGCTTAAGAAGCTAAAAGGGTACATATTACCAGCAGAAAGTGCTTGTGAAATCTTTAACCTTGTTTAGAACTGCTTTACATGACTCCCTCAGTCAGAATCTGACCTACATTTTATCTTCTCTTTGTTTCACAATGGATTTTCGGGTGCTCCTGATTTTGCCCTCACCTGTATTGGAAAAACAGCTCACAGCTTCCCGAGCACCTCATGGAATCACCTGTGAAGAAAACTGGCTGATAGTAAGGCATGACCAAGGCTCACTAGTGCCTCCACACTGACACATTCCTTGGCTCAGCACGAAGAACCCAGGAGCACATCCAGGTGGATGCTCTTGTGGTTCTCCTTGCCCCTCAGAATTACTGGTTTGCTATCAAGCTGTGCTTAGCCTAAACTGGTCCTGTAAGGCAACATCCAGTCTGCCTGGTGTTACAAACTTCACTTAGCTGGGTAAATCAGGGGCTTAGTGTTCCTTGATTCCATAGCTGTTGAAGAGGATGAACAGCATTAGAAGAGGAGCTTAACTTAGATGTGTGCTGAACTATCTTCTTAAGGTGCCTGGAAAAGTCTGCTGAATCATTTTCTGAAAGCCAGCCTCACTGTTCAATGACATAATGGTACTTTCAGGAAGCTAAGCATCTACTGTAGGAAGCTCTGTTAAGAGACTTAAGTTACAGATTTTGCCAGCTGCTGCTTTGACACTCAAAGGGGCCCAAGTAGTAAAATGCAAAACTCAGTGCTGTGTTCAATCTGTCAGAAAGAAAGTTGGTTAAATATGCAGATGTTAAATAATTGAAAATGTTTTGAGGGTTCTAAGTTCAGGTGACTTCATTTAAATTTTTATATTAGCAAATTTGCTTCCTCTAGTTTTTGACATTTATATGCTCAGTACATTGCTGCAATGTATTAAAAATTAGTTGATAATTAGAATGGTATGTTTTAAATGAGGTTAAAATGTTTCCCCAATTATGAGACAGAAAATTAAATGAGAGTAAAAGCATATGCCAGGAACATCTAACTCACAAACCTTTGAGATTTCACATATCAAGTGAAGTGCCATGACATTTGCCAGCATTTCTGAATTCCTCTTCTGGTTTGCTCTTTGGCCTGAGATGTCTGGCATTTTAAGCCCAGTTGGAGGTTGCTGCAATAAGAAGAAATGTTTGACAATTTTGCCCTCAGTTTCCAAAAACTGAGCATAGTATTTTTTAGGTGCCTTCCTCATAGCAGTATCGGGATTGAATTAGTTGTTTACAAGAACTTTGGTAATTTTTGAGAGAAAGATACTGTGTTTGTGTCCTCCCGTGTCGTCTCTTGCCCAATCCTTCCTTCTGTCTGAGGTCATTTGAGGGATAAAGGCTTACCCAGTAAAGTATCAACACATTAATTGTAGCATTGTTTATACTATTGAAACCCCACCTCGTTCCCACTTCCTGCCTCTGAAACTTGTCTTTTCCAGAACCACAGAGTCTTTCTTAGCCAAAATAGTGGCAGAGGTGGCAAGCTGACTTCACTAATACTGAATCTTAAGACTTTTGCTTAGAGTGCCTCTTCATTTAGTTCCTGTTTGTTTGATCCTAGATGCAATCTCCTCATCAAATCATCTTGTCATTAGTTAGTAATGAAACTGACGCATGAGTAAGCTATAGAAGGAAGACTTCCCTAACTAGGAGTGTGAAGGACATATAAAAATATCTCAGAATGGCTCCCTGATTTGTTGAGGACGGTTCTTTTTATTCGGAGTGTTTTTATTTCTCCTCTGCTTTTCAGGGGTTTTCTAGTTTAGTTTCTAGTGACTTGGATAATGGGGTGTTTTTGGTGACAGGAAGTGCTCATTTTGTGGAATGATAAACATGATGTTGAGGTATGCTTCGATTACTTGTAGCCCATGTCCCTTAATTTGCACTTACTCAAATGATTTCTATTTATCTGTATAATTCTGATATTTTTTGTTTTGCTTTATCCCCCAAATTTTCTCAAGTATCTCCAGTTTCTTTCCACTATAAAGGAGAGCAGAACTGTCACATTTCAAGTGGATTAAATCCAGAGATAATAGCATACAAATTTCTTTTAGATTCAATATCTTGTTGTTCATAAGATAATTTAAAGCAAGAAATACATATTCCTGTGAGCCACAGAATTCATGTTACCTGCTTTCCTGTTGTTTTATTGTTAAACTGTCCTGTACTTAAGATGTCTGAGCTGCAAGAAGACATTTTTTGCAATGGGCCATTCATATTCTCTGTGTCTCTGATGTGGGTTTAATTGTGGCTTATAACAGAGTTATATTCACAGGTAATGTACTCTCACTTCAGTGTTACCACTTAATGCAAGGCACCTATTACTTTATGTAGGATTTATCCCCAAAATCTTGTAACTAAATAATGCCAGAATACATGGAACATCACCAGGAGGAAGCATTTACTGTATCTGCAGGTGTATGGTTTGACTAATGTATTTGTTCCACGTGGGTTTTTGGGAGGAGTGCTTAACACAATTATTGCCAGTTGCTAGGTTGTAGTAAAGGGACTGGATACCAGATAGAGGCTGGTAGAAAAACAAGGGCTGGTTCATATCAGCTTGAATTTGTCATTTTCTACTGTAATCCTTAGACTTATTCCACATCACACATTGCAGCCTGACCTGGGCCACGCTAGATAATTAAGATCAAATTAAACATCTGTACTAGAAAACAGCAGGGGTGAGATAGAAGCACAAAATTTTAATTTGAACAGAGATCTAAAACTGACCTTGTCTTTTTGGGAGAGAGGAATCTCTTTCATACTGAAAACTCATGAGATATAAATTTTTTCTTTTGGTGTGAGAGGCTTTCCTCCCCTTTAATCTTTATCTCCTGAAAAAGGATACTTATAATTCTTTATTTGTATTAAATCAAGAGATCTAAAAGCTCGCCTCAAACCATTTTTCGATTTATGATTTAAAAGACTGACCTGAAAATACTCAAGGATAACAGAAATATTTACCTTAATTTTGTAGATTTTGTTCTTTTTTAAATTTTGTGTGATCAGTTCATGATTTCGAACATTGGCAAACCTTGTTTGGATGCTGAACAAACACTGCAAGCTCTGTTCAGGTACTTACAGAAATTGATAGGGACACTACCAGGAGCCTTCTCTTTTCCAGGCTAAACAGTCACAGTTCTCTCAGCCTTTCCTCATCTGAGAGGATACTTTTTTGATTCTTATGATCATTTTTTGCCTTTTGCTGAACTCTCTCCAGTAACTCCATTTGTTTTTGTACTGAAGACCCTAAGACCTGGATACAGGGCTCTAGGTATGGCATTACCAGAGCTGAGTAGAGGGGGAGGATCACCTCCCTTGACCTGTTGTTTGCTTCCAAAGACCTTGCTGTAGTGAAGTTTGGTGCCTATACTTATAAATTCTTCATCCGGCCCAAAAGATTTACTCAAATAATCCAGATCCTCGTGGAAGACTCGAGGACATGCTTCAGCTATAAGTGAACCACTCTGTCTGGAACTTGTTTGAGCGCATGCTCTTTCCCAGGACATGAACATATTTCAGTTCTCAACAATTTCCTCAGTTCTCTCAGAGAAAAAAGAGAAAAAAGTAGTATAGCTAAGCTATCAAATTTTTCTCCATAACTTTGTATGTGGAAGAACTACATTTCAGAGCTCAGTCTCTTAATTATAGGAAGTGTTGCCAGGATACAGATGGAATTCCTGTTTTCCCTTTTCTGTCCACTATGGGAGCAATTCAGACAACAACCTTTTCTTAATTTATTGTGCTGTGTGAAGAAGCAACTGGCTTTTTCTGGCTCCTGAGATAATTCCTTGCAGAATGGCTTCAATGACCTATCATTCACTATTTCTGTGCATCAAAAAGTGGGATATAAAAACAATAAACATTTTGGTTTAGGCAGCTTTCCCTCTGCTGCCACCATATGGCTCAGCACCAGTAAGCCTAGAGATGATGAACTTCAGTGTGTTTTTAGAATTGCACTGCTCTGCTTTTTCCTGGGTTTTTTTTTGTTTGTGTTTTTTGGGGTTTTTTTTGTTTTTTTTTTTTTCTCTTTTGATGCATTCAAAGCATACCTCAGATGGTAGATGTGCATTGCTGATTTTTCAGTGAAAATGTTCAGGATACAAACTGTCTCGAGCAAAGGCCATGCTAGCTCTGGAGAGAGGCACCATGTGTTTGACTTTGTTCCTTATCAGCCACTTTTTTCTTGACTCCAGGATCTGGGAATCCCCACTCCTCCAGGCTGCCAAAGAGAACAACCTTGCTGCCATTAGGAAACTTCTCACTGACGGAACATGTGATATCTATCAGAGAGGTAACTGGGATTACTTGAAAAAAATGGTTTTCTGTGAAAGGCAAGAACTTCCTGCAGTGAGCAGCTTGTTAGTTTGCTAAAACATGTGCTTCAGCAGACTCAGATGACTTAACTCTATGTCAGCAGCCTTGCAACAAAGTGAGTTTTCTGAATTGGTTGTGCTTATTCACTTTATGCCTGAGGTCAGCTGTCCCTTACAGACACCTGAAGTTTCTGCTCAGTTTTCAGGTTTTGTTGAAGTGAAGGACAGAGACTGTCCTGAACCAGCCACTACTCAAGGGAGGACATGGTCCACCTGTAATACTCCACCTCAGTGAATCTATTTCTGCCTTTTTTTTTTCCTGTTTTCTGTACAGTTGAACGTTTTGACGATTCTCATGCTTTTCCTACCGTTTCTAGGCGCGGTGGGAGAGACTGCCCTTCATGTCGCTGCCATGTATGATAACTTGGAGGCAGCAGTGGCTCTGATGGAAGCAGCTCCTGAGCTTATCAATGAGAGGATGACATCAGAACTTTATGAAGGTAATGTCGCTGGGAATGAGGATGGGCAGGATTCCCTGCAGGAGGGGAGAGGAAGTACTGCTTGTACATTTGGGAAAATGGCTTATACGGTCCCTGGTTCAATATGTTGCTGAACTGTTACACAGCAAAACTAACATGCAAATGGCTTCTAACCTTTCTTAGAAGGTGGAATTATATTAAACATGAGTACACATGGACAAGCATGCAAAGGCCTTGACCAGGGAATTGCAAGGGATTGGAAAGGGATTGCAAGGATATATACAGTTTGCTTTCTGACATACTCATTTGTAAAAAAGGGATATCTGCCTGACCTCCCTTGAAAGGAGGAAAAGTAGTTATTTGGTTGAGAAAATGAGAAATGTGGCCACTGCTTTTGAAGCTAGACTCTTACCCAGATTTTTAAAGAATGCTTCTGGTTGAGTACACAGAAATTCCGGTCTGAATCTCAAAAACAACAAAATAATAATAATGGGATTTTTAAAACTCTAAAGCCTAGTTTGAAGGATTAGGGAAAGTCTTCTGGAGTTTCATCTTGACCTTATCTTCATTTCTTATGAAGGAAAACATAGTCAATCTCACGACTTTCTATTTGCCTCCCAGGAGACAGTGACATGTCTTGATTTTTCCTAGAAAAAAAAATCTAGAGAATGCCCCCTGTTGGGGTTTTTTGGCAATTTTAAAGTCAGTTTTAATAAATTAATGAAAATATATAATTAGAACGGAACCTCTGCAAAATCTCTAGCACAACCCTTTGCACACAACATGGATAACCTCAAAGCCAATTCCTGTAGCTGCTGTCCATTTACCATGACTAACACGTGAACTGCAGGCTGCTGATCAGCCTGAAGTTGCTTTCTTGAAAGGCATGTTTTTGTTTCTGTGTCTTGCAGGGCAGACAGCTCTCCACATTGCAGCAGCCAACCAGAACACCATGTTGGTGAAGGCTTTGCTGAAGAGAGGAGCCAATGCCAGCACAGCAAGGGCCACTGGGCACTTCTTCAGGCGCAGCTCCCAGAACCTTTTCTATTTTGGTACAGCCTTAACTTCTCCCCTTGCTGCTATAGGAGGGAACCAGGAGAGTGCTGAGGGGACATGGGGAGCCTTACTTTAGTCCCCATCTAAAGTGGATAAGCAGAGGCTTCTATCTCCAAGTGTCATCAGACATAAACCTTTTAGCAGAGAGCGAGACTTCCTCTGAGTGTGTGAATGTTCTGTGAATACAAACAATACACATTTTATAGATTGGCATGTCTGCAATTAAATACATATATTGTATAAAAATTGTAATTTAGTGTCTTCCTAGCAGCAAATTACTTGTCAACCTTCTTATGGAGGTAAACCATTGAAAAGAACATTTCTTCCTTTTAGTGTTGTGTTGGACGGGTCTTCTTTAACCTTTCTGATTAGGATGAGAAGTGGGGCAGGAAATTTACAAGTTACCTAAAGTAACTCCTCCTTTCATATCCTATGGCTTCATAGCATGGATAGCTTTCCCTCAGCATGCTTCAACCTCCCCTACCTCCTGGATCCCTAATGCTGTTTCTCCCCATTCCTTTCATTTCAGGAGAACATGTTTTATCATTTGCTGCCTGTGTGGGAAATGAGGAAATTGTGCAGCTGCTCATTGAAAATGGAGCTGACATTAAAGCTCAAGATTCTCTGGGTATGTGCTGTGGGGCTCAGAGAATTGCACAGAGTGGATCTGGACATTTTAATTCAGGCTGTCATCCATGCATGCAAATATTCTTCTCTCACTAGAAACAGCTGTGGGATGAGGGATATGAGGAAAATAAAAGCCATCAGTCCATTCTCAGTCTTTGCACAGGGCTGGGCTATTCCAGATGCTTCATCCAGTCTGCTTCCTCCATAGGTAACACTGTTCTTCACATCCTGGTTCTCCAGCCTAATAAGACGTTTGCCTGCCACATGTACAGCCTGATACTTTCCTATGACAGGAACAAAGAGGGACCAGGGTCACTTGAACTGATTCCTAACAATGAGGGGCTTAGTCCATTCAAACTGGCTGGAGTTGAGGGCAACACTGTGGTGAGTTTGTGTGACACTGGTACCTCTGTGCAAAAGAAATGGAGACCTTGAAATAACATCATTGAGAGCAAGGGTGTTTGTGCATGTTCCTAGTGGGTAGGAGACTTGTAACAAGATTTTTTTTCTAGAAGTCTTATGTAGGTCCCAAAAACCCTTATAAGAAATTTCTTTATCCTAATGAAAGAAATGAGTGCTTAAAGAATAGATATTTTCCCCAATTTTTGGAGCATTTGAGTTAAACAGGTGTTAACAGACACATTTAACCCAAGTAATTTTTTGAAAGGCTCACAGAAATTATTGTCTCGTTTGTCTAGATTTCATTACTTTAAATGTGACATATGAGAAACCTCTTTGGATACCCACAGGCATTTATTCACAGACAAAATCTTAGCATTTAATGCAAACTCTCATCCTTCCACTCACTGAGAAGTCAAAGTTGGTTAGTGTTTCTTCTGTAGATTCACAAGGGACAGGATCATTTCCCTTGTCACACCTCTTTTCTGATGTCTTGTAGAAGAGCATTAAAACATTTTTTTCCTAATCAACATGTAATTCCATCTGAAGTCTATTGTCAGGAACTATAACTGAGTCAAGTAACTTTAGTAGTTTGATTAGAATGTAGAGTAAAAATAACTCATCCTTTACGTCAAGCATGAACTAATAATCAAATGGGAATCAGAAAAATTTCTTCCACTTCTTAACCTGCTGTAATTGTTCCCAAGAGATATGAGAACCACAACAGCTACCAAGTTCAAGGAAAACACGTCATAATTGAGGGTTTTGAACAACTTTATTTGTTCTCATTGCAAATACACTATATACTGGAAAGCTTCTGATATCCTTGCCTCCGTTCTTTTCTCCTCAGATGTTTCAATACCTTATGCAGAAGCGGAAGCAGAATCTCTGGTCCTTTGGCCCCTTGAGCACTGTGCTGTATGATATCACAGAGATTGACTCCTGGGCTGAAGATCAGTCCTTCCTTGAGCTCATAGTATCCACCAAGAAGAGAGAGGTACTGCGCTGCATGCACTCTGTGTGCAGACCGTGGTGATTATAGAAGGGGAATAATGATGAGTTTGAGGGTTCAAGCTCCCTGATGCAATCCATAGAGCAAGGACTTTGTACCATGAGCTGCAGAGGACACATGAAGTATGGGGGTTTATTAATGGTCTGGCTACATCTGATGCTTTGCATACACTTTCTTCTGAGGTGTGAAAATTGAAGGTTATTGAAAGAACTAGACATGAACAAGCTACAGAAAAGGGTTTTCTCTCAGCAGGCTCAAAGATACACTAAGAACCTGTAGAGTAGCTCTAGCAAGTATCTTCCTGTACCTGTGATACTGATTAACTCTCAGAATATCCCTGTGAGACAGGAGTACATTCAGAAATCCTAAACTGGAGTGCATTTAAAAACCACTCGCTGTTATTATTCCCTTCATTTAATGACAGGTTATGACTCAAAACAAAGTGGGTGAATTATCTCTGCTGTAGGCTCAAAAGCTTGTAAAGGGATTAATAAGACAAAAATAGCTGAGTGTAATGGCAAGCTTTGACAGATCTCCCTAGTACTTCCAAGGTACACAACCCCATCAGCTGCAATGACCTTAAATAATCCTAACAGGACAGGAAATGAATCAGAAGACACTTCAATTAGCACAGTTCTGCCCATCCTGTATTATTTCCACCTATCAAAATTTTAGTGTAACCTTTCTGACTGAAGTTTGTGCTTCTGGAGAGCTTTGCTATGGAGCTGCTATGTCTATGGAGCTCCCATTTGCTCTTATGTGAAATCCTAAATTTCGGTGAGTGGGGATACATATGGAAATCCAAGGAAAAGCAGTCCTTGTCAAAAAATATAGCAGGCTAAGAAGTTGTCTGCTTTAGAAGACTAAACATTAATTCTAAAAAGAAAGCAGAATATTGGGCCTCTCTTATCCCAAAACATTCATACAGTGCATGCAGATCCAAGAATCCTAATTTCAGAGGATAAGATGTCCCCAAATATCAAGAGATATACTGATTTATTTTCCAGAATGCTCCTCCTTATATGCAGTTGCAATTTTTGATGCATAGCTACTAATTCTTTTTTGCAGTTGATATGTTTGGCCCAAAATGTTTGCTGTCTCTCTAGAAGAATGCCACATGTGACCCCATCCCATCTTCCTCTCCCAGTTCAATATTGGACTAGAGAAGCACCTTTGGCCCCCAGACAGAAGCAGGTTCCTCTTGTATTAAGGGGGATGCATACATATATAGGTACTAAGATGTATTTTCTGATCCTGAAGTGGTTGAAAAGTAAGAAAAAAAGATGGGAACAAGCTATGGGAAGATTATAATAAGCTTCAAACTTGTATTATTCCTTTGAAAATGAAATCTACTCTCCTATGCAAAGAATTCTGGAATGCTGACTTCTGCAGAAACCAGAACACCCATAGGTGGATTCTCTCTCATGCAGTTTTGATCCTTTACGATGTTTCATAGGCCATTCAAGAGTTTTGCTGGAGTCTTGTCCATTTATGGAAACATTCCCTGCACTTTGTACACTCAACAATTTTTGGCCGACTTAGAGGAAACAGGGCATTGTAGCAAAAGAAGAAAAACATCCAGAGTGCATTAAGTAGTTTTTCTTTAAAGTAATCCAGTCACAACAATTTTACTCACATTTTCTTCTCACTTACTGCAGTGGTCCCCTAAACAACAGAAAGTAAGCCTAGAAATATTTAATAAAGTGTGTGGCTCAAATTCATAAGTTGTAAAGTACACCTGTCTCTCCTAATTGTGCTCTGTCAGTCTTCTAGTGTAAGCTGAAGGCTTGATATAGGCAACTCAATTAATTATCATCCAGATAATAAGGCAGAAACTTAAAAGGCAGTATTTTTACATAAGCCATAGAGCATCAGAAAAGTACAAATATCTTTTAGGAGAATGTTTCAGTTTTCTTATTTTAAAATGCCTGATACAGAAACTTGTGTTATTGTACTAACAGGAATATTCTGTCATCCTCAGTTCTATGTTCCTACACAGAGGACGAATTTATTCCAGTATCTAATATGCTGGTAGTCAACAGCTGTTCTCTGCAGAATATATTTCTTTTTTCCAAAGCTCTTTATTGTCAGACTGAGAAAATCCAATGCCCACTAGATCATTCCACTTTTGCAAAGTAAATTCAGTTTCATAAGGCTGAATAGGGCAGATGAGAATAGTTTGTTAACACTCTCTCAGGAAAATTTGCGAATGCTATTTATGAAACAATGTGCTTTTGGCAATTAATTCCTCCTTTCTCTCTTCCTCAGGCACGCCAGATCTTGGACCTAACGCCTGTGAAGGAGCTGGTGAGCCTGAAGTGGAACATGTATGGTCGTCCCTATTTCTGTTTCCTGGCCTTGTTCTACATCCTCTACATGGTCTGCTTCACCATGTGCTGCGTCTACCGGCCCCTCAAGCCCCGCACAGACAACAGAACCAGCAGCAGGGACAACACAGTCTATGTCCAGAAAATGCTCCAGGTACTGTGGCTGTAGGAGTCAGAGCCCCATTGGGCAATTCCCATCTAACCTAGTTAACTGGAAAGGCCAATCCTTGCCCAGTCCTCAGCTACTGCAGCTGTCCTCCTCCCTTCTCTCAGCCAGCTGACCTTTGTCAGGGAGGACTAGGAGGTGTGCTCTGTGCTCCATTGCTGTGGCTGGGCTGGTTCCTCTGGCATTGCCAGATCTACTCATGTATATTATAAGTAACAACAGGCTTTCTCCTCCCCATCCTCTTTTAAAATTTACTTTCACTTTATTTAAAATTTAATTTTGCTTTTCATTAACTTTATTCTTCAGGAATCATATGTGGCATATGAGGATGAGCTAAGGCTGGTGGGGGAGCTGATCACAGTCATTGGAGCTGTAGTAATTTTGGTCCTTGAGGTAAGAGAAACAGCTATACAGTTTCAAGTTTCATCAAGGCAGATTTTATTTACTAGACAAACATGGATTTGTGCTCACTACTTGGTAGGGCTTATTTGCTTAGTCTGAGTGCTTCAGCATAGGTCTATGGCAATAGGCATTGCCAACAGTATCTATTAGATGAGACAGAGACTGTGGCAATGTCCTAGTAAGGCTCCAGGTGCGGAAGAAGCAATTAGAAGGATTGGTTGCACTCTCAAATACTGTCTGCAGGGTAATCCACAGTTCCTGTTAGCACCATCCATGGTCCAGCTGACTCCCAGACGTTGCTTCATCCAGCGCCCATAAATATTCCCTGTGTTTAGGGCTCCTGGGTAAAGTGATTTCTGTGCATAAACAGAAAAGTTTGTATTTAATTGGAGGTCAGTTACTCTACAGGCTTGTAACAGGAGCCTTTCTCAATTACCCCCCACTTGATTTTATTATAATAGGAAATAGAAGATCGAAACTTTTTTGAGAAAGCTCAAAAGATGATGGCAGGAAGAACTGAAAATAAAACAGGTCTTGTAAATAGCTTTCTGCCTGTATGGGGTGCATCAGGCACAGTGTAACCAGCTGGCCAAAGGAGGTGATTGCACCTCTCTGCTCTGCACTGGTGTGACCTCAGCTTGAGTGCAGTGTGCGGTTTTGATTCTATCGTAATTCTATGGTATGTTCCAGAAGGACAAGTCCTTCTTCCTGTGCTTAGTCAGGACTCTGGGGCTAAGTCTAGAACCAGCACAGTGTGAATTATAACAAACTCCTTTGATTCCCCAAGACGGTCTTTTTTTTCTTGTTACTGAGGCACCTCTCTGTGACAAGTCTCTCAATCTGCCCAAGCGTTCTTAGATTTTTCAGCAATCTCTGTCTCATCCCAAGAAGGGCCCACCTGGCTCAACCATACTGATTTTAAAGTACCATAGAAATTGATCCATCAAAGGAGATGGGGCTGACCTAAGAACCTGTGAATATTGGTGGTTGCTATGACATTAGTAATGTTGTGGAAACTGTCTGAGTCCTTAAGTTAACAGGATGTCTCTCTTAGATTCCAGATATCCTTAGAGTTGGAGCAGCAAAATACTTTGGACAAACAATCCTAGGAGGGCCTTTTCACATAATTGTGTAAGTATAGAACATTATAAGTTCAATAAATATATTGTCTATCATTTTCTCCACTGCTCTTTTGCCAGATGAGTCACTTTCTCCATTTTTTTAGAGTATTCTTTCTTTGGATTTATTTCTCTTAATGGCTCGGCTAATATTTCCTTTACTGAACTTCTTTTTGCTGTCTCCTCTTCCTTGCAGCATCACCTATGCTTGCATGATCCTGGTGACCATGGTGATGCGCCTCACCAGCACAACTGGGGAGGTGGTGCCCATGTCCTTCGCCCTGGTGCTGGGGTGGTGCAACGTCATGTACTTCGCTCGGGGCTTCCAGATGCTCGGACCTTTCACCATCATGATCCAGAAGGTGTGAGACACAAACAAGTGTGGGCTGTCCTGGCACCTCTTTGCAGATAGGGAGAACTGCAGGAATACTTTTTCCCTCCCTCGGGACTATTTGCTTAATTTTGCATTCATGCCAAACGGACAGGTTCTTGTCTGTACAGAGTGTTTTAGAACTTTCACGTTCTCTCTTTAGTGCAAAGGTTTCCCTTAGTGTGCTCATGGTCTTAGAATCTGGAAGAAGGTTTTCATGGGGTGGCACTGTGCCTTGGTGGAACAGCTGGGCCTCATGGTGGCTCTGTCTTTGCTCTACAGATGATATTTGGAGATCTCATGCGCTTTTGCTGGCTCATGGCTGTGGTGATATTGGGCTTTGCATCAGGTGAGTCTACAAAGAGAAAATAATCATATGCTACCCCTGCCAACTGCTTTGGTATGAATTAAGAATGTGGGTTTTGATTAAATATCTGATTGACTTCCGAATAGCTGGGAAAACTGGTGATGATGTTTAGCTTGTATTTCTCTGAGCATGGCCACTTTCCCAGTACTGAGTTCTGTTCTCAAACCATGAGTTTGATTTTCAATTCTTGCTCTTCCCAGGGTCGTAGAAACTAGGATAATTCATATAATTCCATATATTTTTAAGTCAAGATTTACGAACATACTGCACTTAGTATATTTTTCTCTGGAAAATTTGATTAACACACATTTATTATATTCTTGAGGATGAAAAAAATTACTACTTTGAGAAATAAATAAATAAATAATCAAAGTAATTTTGGGTCATTTTATCATGGAGACCAGTGATTCTAATCAGTGATTTTTCCTTGCGTAGAAGCACATGCAGGTCCTGCCCAGACCATGTTTTTGGTCAGAATCTCCTATAGGATTCTGTTATTCCTCCTGGAATGTGATGCCTATTGTTAAACTCTCTAATTTTTTTTCTCCTGATTTCTGCTCTTCCAGCTTTTTACATCATCTTCCAGACAGAGAACCCTGAAAATCTGGGGCAGTTCTACAATTATCCCATGTCCTTGTTCACTACTTTTGAGCTCTTCCTCACTATCATTGATGGCCCTGCAAACTACGATGTGGACCTGCCCTTTATGTACAGCGTGGTGTACTTTGCTTTTGCCATCATTGCCACCCTCCTTATGCTCAACTTGTTGATTGCCATGATGGGTGACACCCACTGGAGAGTGGCCCACGAGCAGGATGAGCTCTGGAGAGCCCAGGTAATCTAGTTAAGGTGGGCATTCCTACCTTATTTCAAATAGCAGCTAGAAGCTCATCAGTCTTTGTTGTTCATGCTCCCTAGAAGTTTGTTCCCTATGCGGGGAATCTCTTGTTAAATAGAATTGAAGTTGCCTCTTTTTTTTTGCAAATCACATTGCTGTGTAACTGAGAGTTAAATTATAATTATAGGGGTTGAATGAAGGGGGATTGAACACTAGGTAATGATTACAGGAAGGCCAGAAATGTCTTTTGATCCACTAAAAGAAGCTGGCCTGACTGTCTTGGTCAAAAGGCAAAGAAATTCAGACAGTTCTGTAGCTAATCAACAGGAAATCCATTTCCCCTGCTTTTCTGTGAGAAAGAAGTCAGACAAATGGTAAAATGTAGTCATGTGGCCGCAGTGGCAAGTTCTGATGACAATTAAAATGGGTATAGATACTGTCCTCTTCTCTAGCTTGCAATTAATTACCCTCATTGTTTCCATGAGGTATAAAAGGAAGAAAATGGAACAGGGTTTTAAGATCACCATTACTTCTTCAAAACATGTCACAGTTAAATCTAAATTAGTGACTGCCTTATTTGAAATGGAGTATAGACTCTATAATTGTTTATTCCCTTAAGGAGCTGTAATGAAGTGCAGTATGGGTCGGTGCTGATGAAACTGATATTTTTGAAAGAGAGTCTGATTTTTTTTTTCTAATTCATCTGAGCACTTTCTCGTTCCAAAGGTTGTTGCCACGACTGTGATGTTGGAGCGGAAGCTGCCACGCTGCCTCTGGCCCCGCTCGGGAATCTGTGGGCGGGAGTTTGGGCTGGGGGACCGATGGTATCTCAGGTGAGTTCCCTTACAGTGGGTGCATGTCAGGATCCAGAGAGAAGAACCCAATGTATGGATGTTAATAAAAAGTCTTTCCAGTGGTCTGGGGAGTGTTGGAAGTGCTGTCCTTACAGGATACAGACCCCAATCTGTTTTCTGTCTGTGACTGATAGATAGACAAGCACTGTCCCCCTCAGAAAGCTCTGCTGTGCATTTCCTTGTGAAATCAGCTGATGCCTTCAGTAGTCGCATTGGACAGACCCCCAGAAACTGCATGTGTTATAAGACCTGAATTTTTCTTTCAAACTTCTTGTAATGAGTATCACTGAACTTCGCTGCCGTGCTTGGTCGGCCGTCCCTGTCCCTTGGATACATGAAATGGCAAAGGCAGAATCAATCTATCAGACATTCAACAGCAATGAGCTGCCCTGTGAATGAGTCAAAATCAGAACAGGAATAATTAAAGTTAAAATTCCTTTCTTGAGTGAACTCAGTAAATATATTATACTTTGCAATTACTGTGTCAGGTGGCAAAGGCACAGGTCCAGGATTTCAGTTTAGGTAGTGAACTAAAATACTGTCTGTAGTCTGGATAACACTAAATTCCTCATTATTTCTGATTTTAATCAATATTTATGCTGAGTGAGAAAAGAAATAACTTTTGGGCATTTGTCTTTTCTAACTGTGCAAACTTTTGCTGAAAAAGCCAGAAGGGGGAGTGGTGGCTGTATGAATCATAGAATCATAGAGAATATCCTGAGGTGGAAGGGACCCACAAAGATCATCAAATTCCAACTCCTGGCCCAGCACAGGACTTTCTGCAGGCTTTGCAGACAAACTGAGCCTTGTGGATTTTCATATTTACTGGGCAGAACAAGCAGACTTAAAGTGGTGCCAATATGCAACACTTTCAGTCCAAGGCGTGGAATATAGAAATATATTGCATGAGCAATGTCCCAGAAATTCACGGGGAATAATTGGGAATGCCAGTTATTCACTGGATGCTGTGAGGAAAGAGTGCTGTGATTTAGTTCCGTCAAATCACGTGGTTGTTCATTACATATGTGTGAGATAGTAATTCAGAAGACAATCTGTAAGTAATGCAGAGGATTGGTGGAAGTGGAGCAGTTAAATAAAAGTTCAGCAAGAGATGAGTGACATCCTGACACTGGCAGCCATAGAGTATCAGAGGAGGAAAGACAAGAACAGAGAAAATAAATTAATATATGCATATATATGAATAAATGCATATATCAAGGTCTTCCAATTGCTTACAGCTGGGAAAATGGAAAGGGCAAATCACCATGGATTTGTGAAAGGACAGGAAACCATGGGCAGACAAAGGTACTGAAGTCAATGATGAGGACGAAGGTCTAGGAGATAACTGTGCTAGCAGCCTCTAGCGTCCTGCCTATAATCAATTTCCTGTGCAGATTTTTCTGGAATATCTATGTCAGTAGCCTTGCGTTGTGGAGGGGTTTTGTTGATGAACCGACACTTTTCTGCTTCATTCAGTTTATATTTTCTAATCCTCTTCCAGAATTGAAGACAGGGTTGATCCCAACAAGCACAAGATGATGCGGTACACAGAGGCATTTAAGGTTCAGGATAGGGATAACTATGACAAAGGTTCAGAAAAGCTGGAAACCAACGGGAACACCTTGTGCAAGAAGGAAATGTCTGCTCTGTCACTGTCACGGAGCACATCCAGAACCAGTTCTCACCGCGGCTGGGAGATCCTGAGGCGGAACACCTTCCGCCAGCTCTGTGGAGAGGTCGGTCCTGCCGTGGATGAGGAGGTCTATGATGTCTAAGAAGCCTCTATTTTCACTCTGCAATATGTGAAGTGGCCCTTTTGCCATGACAGTTGTCTTCTGCAGCTGTTCATGGACTCCCCATCATGCCACACGCACTCATCAGCCTTGGAGAACTGTGCTGGTGAAGATTTTGTGAGCAGTTCATGACATCTGTGCTATGACAAAAGAATGCAATTTTTTCTCTCCTACTTATACACGTCACTGCAATTGCACTGATATTTGCACCAAGCTGGTGGGCTTGTTGAGCTGTGTGATGCAAATGATCAAAAAAAGCCTGCAATGGGATTTCATCCATTTACAATGAAGTGATCACAGTAAGCCCTCTTCCAGACTGTTACATAGAGTATAATCTTCCCCTCCAAGTTTCACAAAATTGCAAGGCTCTCATAGCAAAGAATGACTGAAGTTCTGATTTATGATTTGACACAGAACAGAAAAAAAACCCCAAACTCCCGCAAATCCTGTAACGGATCTCAGGAATGAAGGTGGTTGTTGACACTGTGATGTTTGAAAAGGACTGTAACTACTCACCTGGCATTCAGGGCCTGACAGATTTTGCCCTCTGAAGAAAGGCAGTCTCCATTAACTGCAATTTCAACATTTCTGGCTTAGTAGGACTGTTTTGGTTTTGGTTTGGTTTGGTTGTTTGGATTTTTTATTGGTGATGGATGTTTTTGTTTGTTTTAAATTTTTGTCACATGAATGCACTTTAAGCTTTTGAAAAGATGTGATTGCTATTCCTGGGAGGATTCTGAAGTGGGAACTTCTTTTCCAATTGAGAGAGTGTATGACCTGGTTAGGTGACTTTCAGCAGTGTGAAATTTCAGCAGAGATATTTATCTCCCAAGTAAGCTAAAGCTGGTCTTTTGTTTTTTGTGGAAGAATAGGTTTCTGAACCAGAGTTCCCTGACTTATAACTGAGCTATCAAGGTTGAGTAGTGAGCTCCTATTTAACACGAACAGAAATGGTGAGGGGATGTTGGATAGATGAATAAGAGCTATTGCAGAGACAGTTCAGAAACTGGTGCTCACTCTGTCTCTCTCTGAAGGTCTAAAACCATCCAATGAACAACTTAAAGTCTAAAACTGTCCAATGAACAATTGATTTGAACAGTGAACCTGTTGGATGTATGTCTAAAACTGTCCAATGAACAACTATCAACAGTTCCCTTCCAGGCATGTGCCAGTCTATCATCTCCCTCAGGCCACATTAAGAAAAATGAAGAAATGTTCAGAGAAATGGACAGTCATTTCAGGGTTTCTTTTTGTATTCTCAGGAGTGTGGAGTTTCATTCCAGTAGCAGAAGTTAAGCAGAAAGCAATCCACGGTCTTAACATTTCCTTCCAATGGTACTAGTAACAGCAACGTTGTTCTTTAAGAAATTAAAGACTATTATCTAGCACTAGACTTTGAGCCAAATCACCCTGTGATAATCAAAGCAGACAATGAAAAAACTGAATCCAGTGGATTTCTGATTGTATTGAAATATCACTGCAAACCTCTCCTACACCTTCTGACTTGCAGGTGCTGTAAGGAGTATCATGATCTTTGCAATCCTGTGTATTTATTTAAATGCCCACTTTCTCTTACTTGAATGCTTTTTTTTTCCTTTGTCCTCCAATGGAAGACAGACAGAAGGATGTCATTCTGGAATTCAACTGTATGATTGTATGCTTTTGAGTTGACTGATGTTATTGAATTGAAGCTGTTGCCTGGTCTCAGTCACTGAAGTGCTGTCAGTCCTTCCCAAAACCTTTGGTTCTTCTCATTGGTGATCTATGGAAATGGGAGCAATGTGGTATGTTAACCAGAACTGTGAAATGTTGTTTTGATTGCAGATTAATTTTATTTCATGGTGAATAGGCAATAGCCAGAAGGGGAGAACTAAGGATTTCCATATCCTATCCCTGGCCCCAAATATAGTAGAATTTTTACTAGTTTGAAAACCACTGAAATACAGTTACGATGGAACCACATACTGTCATTTCTATGAAAGAACTCCCCCTTTTGACAAAATAATGATAATGATAATGATAATAATAATAATAATAGTAATAATAATGATTCTGATTGGTAATAGTAATAATAATGGTTCTGATTTTGCATTCTTCTTCATTGTAATAAACATTGAGTAATTTGATCTTAGATATTCTGCCTCCTGCCATGTCAAACAACACTTTGACATGGCAGGAGGCAGAACGTAACTTAGTTATCAGTGGTAAACCTTTTTTTAATTTTGGTCTGCTCTCCAAGTGCCTTCTTTCATAAAATTGCATCCTGTCATCCTTAGCTTTCAAAATTCCTGCATAGAACCTCTGCAAACAGCAGCATCAGAACTGTGTGATTGATTTTCTGACTTTGGAATTGCCTAATGTAAATAGGATAGAGAATCATAGAAGGAAGGGATCTTTAAAGGTCATGTAGCCCAGAAACTGAGCAGGCACATCTTCAACTGGATCAGGTTGCTCAAAGCCCTGTCCAACCAGACCTTGACTGTTTCCAGAGATGGTGCATCCATCATTTCTCTGGAAAACCTGTTCCAGTATTTCACCACCTTCATTGTAAAAACATTTCTTACTGGTTCCTATTGGAATTTGACTTCCAGTTTCCTAAAATGACTTACATATTTTTAAAAACCAAAACCCTGGAGAAAGACGCCCTTGTGCAAAAGGGGGCAGAATGTTTTACCAATAGTAAATTGATTCCCCAGTCTTTTGTTGATGATCAATGATGCAGACCATTTTTAGAATGATTTTATTTATCTGTAGGATAAACGGCTACAGAAGAAAACTAGAAGTGGGGAAAATTGGCAGATGTAATGGGCACACCAGTTGTTTGGAATGTTAAATTTAATACGTAAATGTGGACTACCTACCCTCTTGCATTTGGACATAGATACATGAAATGCACCCGTGTGAATCTCAGGTGATGAAGTAATAGGAGGCACTGGAATAACCTTTGAGCTGTTTCAATGCAATCTGGGTCTGACTCAGCAACAGCAGTGACTGCAGTCACACAGAGGCAAAGCACTTTCACTGTAATATTCTGCACGAATGTGCTGCTTCAAGATTTGCTTCAAGTTTTGTGCTTTTTGGTGTACCTATATCCTAAAATTTTGAAACAGTATTGCTGCTCCTTGCTGTTGCAAGGTGTCTTTCCTCTCCCTCCTAACAATATTGCAATGATTTCAAAGCAGACATTCCTCCCCTCTCTGGAAGTGCTAACCTCAGACTGTCTTTTATGTTACTGAAGTTTATGATAATGTGATGAATGAATGTTTTGATCCACTTGCTTGTAGTTAAATGAGATATATTTTGCTGACAATAAAAATATGGAGTGCCTTGATTACTTCTTTGTGTCTAAAATAACTATCAGGAGCCAATTTTTGTGCTTGCTTCTCTAGCAGCAGTAATAGGCATTAGCTGACCAATTGTTTGTATTGTCACATATGGGTCCACAGTAATTTTTTTATTAAATCTGTTGTTCCACAGCAATCCACTTCAGGTATTTCTTTATACAAAGTTTGTATATGCTCCAAATACTGATTTCTGGTTGAAACTATTAACTGTCAAAGCCCTGTTTTTTAAAGTCATTGAGAGTTTAGTGAAAACTGCAGGGCAGTTTTCTTCAGGGAAGAAGTTGTCCTTTCATGTTCATGGGATGATATATGTTGGGCAGTGAGGCAACAACTGTAATGAAATACACATTTATACAGAGTTTTCTCAGGAATGCACATGCAAAACAGATGCAGATAACTCAGTTTTAGAGTGTGCCAGTGTATAATCATGTTTCACTGAATTTGATGTTTACACCACTCCTTAAATTATTACTGTGATTCAAGTTAATTTTTTGAAAGCTTCCTAAATGGGACTGAACCGATTCAACAAATACTTGGTTCATAAAGGACTAGGGTAGTACTTAGAGCAATTAACTATTGATTTTAATAATAAGGTTAACTTTATCTCTGAAAGGACAGAATTTAAATCAAGCTCTCCACTGTGCACTGAGAATTCTCTGACAAGAGTTGTGTCCTGACCTGAGAAATCCACAATCCAAGACAAGAAACTAGTGAAGATGTAAGCAAGCATCTCTGAGATGGGCCATATGAAAACCCTCTGGTCTTGCTACTGTTTTATGCTCAGTTGATAATTGCAAATTTTTTCCTCTCTGCT
This sequence comes from Melozone crissalis, assembly GCF_028551555.1. NCBI lineage: Eukaryota > Metazoa > Chordata > Aves > Passeriformes > Passerellidae > Melozone > Melozone crissalis. The sequence goes on along the minus strand of NW_026535786.1, from coordinate 12,251,482 downwards.
GCTCCAAAAGAAACACACTCTACCGTCAACCCTCTGCACACATGAAAACCTTGTCCTTAGAACACCTTCCTACTCCTTAATCAAATGCATTGGTTGGCTGAAGTTCTCCTTTTATTGCAAAGAATTCACTGAGGCTGTATGTTGGAAATAATCAGGACTAGGAAAGAAAACACTGCTCTGTAAACTCAGCCAGCCCAAAGTATCAGAATAAATGATTCTTAATAATCTCTGAGAAGTTCTAAGTTAATCTAAGAACTTTAACATAAAACATCAATAAATTCAAGCTTCCAGGGTGGGGATATCTGCAACACATACTAATCAACTCTTTTACTGGTATAGTCAAACTGCTCTGACAGCCACTTGGCAACACCATACTCTGCATTGTTCTGTGTGGGTCATGGATGGAAAACTGAAGAGAAAGTGTTTGCTTCCTAGAATTCTCAAGGTCATAGCAGAGCAAATAATTAATTTCTTTTCACTTCAACTAAAAGATAATAAAATGACAAGAATAGATTTTAAGGAGGTACAAGGCAGGTGCAGCTGCATCAATGCTCCTGCACATGGATGTCCATAGTGCTTCCTCTTATTTTCTTTTATGACAAACATGAAACAGAATCCAATGAATTCAGATGAGGGTTAGGTCTTTTTTCAAGCTTATAGTCCTGTTAATTTGCTTGGTCTCCTGGGGAAAGTGTCGTGGGCTGCTAAAGCATTAGAGACTGGCTCATTCTAACATGATACTCTGGAAATACTGCTGAGATGCTTGAGAATGCTGGCATGCTTCTTCCTCCTGCAGCTCAACTGTTTGGGATGGGCCTTACCCACTCCCACTGGGAAGACTGTAGGATATTCCACATATGAAATAATCAGGAATGGATCCTAAATGTCAGTGTGCAAAAGGTCAGCTCCATAGCATTGTGTCAGCAGCTGGCATTGGCTGTGGACAGCCTGCACGCACATATCAGGGTATCGATCTTCCTTCCAAAGCAACTGACCTTTAACAAATACTGATCTCACTGGGGCAGGGCTGCTGGAAGGAGTGGCTCACCAAATAGCAGATGGTGATCCTAGCTGCTCTCCTGGGCTTAAAGCGCAATAGTTTCAACAGACTCATGGTCTGGAGGAACCTATGCTGAAAGGAGACATGTTGTCAGTCCAGGTTTTTGGTTGTGCTAAGATCTTTAGCCACCACCTTTTCACAACCAGCCTCAATGCTCTCCTCCTATTCTCTGTGAAGGGCAAGGATAGGATATTTTGAAATGCTTTTTACATATGGTACCAAATGCTTTTTACCAATTGTACCAATGGTACAATTTCCACCTCTCCTTTACTTCAAACAGGAGTTGCATTTATGTCTTTGTTCAACATTTTTCTCTTAAGATTGTTTGATGTATAGTGTTGAACACTGTTCAGGTAAAGCAAGAATTATTGAAAGTGATTTTTGAGCATTTATAAGATGACTTCCCAGAATCAGTAGCTGGTGAACAGGGTGCTGGGAGAATCTGAAGCAGCATTGCCTTGGCAAACTACAAAAGCAACCACCATGGTGCTTGTCTTCTTGAGCTATCAACACAAATGATCTAGTGTCAGAACTACCTCCTCATAATGCACAAGAGGTGATCTATTTAAAGACAAATATATATATATGAATTCTGAAAAGTTATGGCATTTTTGAACCATAGCACAACTGATAATTAAAGTGATATAGTCAGGAACTCTATCAGGGACAGTGTCTTCTTGGGAAGATCTATTCTTAAACTTTACCTCTCCAGTATTTTCCAAAGACCTGAGTCCAAAGATTCAGGCATATAATTGAATGACAAATTAATAAAATCTTTGTATTTATTTGTGCCTGCTTATCAGCCAACATCTCTCCTATTGACTGGTCAGAAGATATTGATAATATTAAATAATATTATCATATTTAATACTAACAATAACAGATATTTGTATCAATAACATATACTGATAATATTAAATATATTATTTTATTAGTATTAAATAATATTATTATTTATTATTAATAATATTAAACAGATCCTTTAGTTTACAACAGTTGTGTCTGTGTTATTGGTCATAAGTGGTTCTGACAGCCATTTTGATGATCTATGCTATTCAGTACTTCCTCTAGACGTGTATTTGTCTTAATATTTTAAATCTGGATTTTCTTTAGTAGGAAGGAAGAAATTTTCTGTTTCTGTCATTCTCATTCTTCACTACTTCAGCAGCTCCCTCCCTAATACTTTCATATAGTTCTTTGAGTATGAGATAATCTGCCAATTTTTCTTTTAAAACTCTTTAGTTTGGGGCCACTCCCTGACAGGAAAATATGCAATCAAAACCTTTCCTAGTTTTATTACATTATAGACCTGCACACTGCTTTTGGGACTTTTGCAGCTCTGCAACAAATAAGTTCCCTTCTCAGCGTCACATTGCAACCTAACACTGGAACTAATGTTCACAGACAGTTAGAAAATGAGACTTTAAAGAAAGATATTTTCCTGGGGCTAAAATACAGAAAAAATCTCAAACCTGTGAGATATTCCTCATAGCTTACAATTCAGAGAAGCCTAGAATTTACTTGTCTTCCTGGCATCTCCAGTCATGCCCTGAGCTCTGTGCAAAAGGTATGAAAACTAGTACAGTCAGTACAGGCCCATAACAAAAAGTAAAGGAATCCAATTAATATACCCTGAAATTAAGACAGACATTACCACCTGCTGTAGCACAGTAGCTCACTAAAATGGTGATGCCTGAGAGAACAAAGGCATAATCATTTTTCCCCACAGCACTGGGGAACAGCACTCTGTTATTCAGAGTGACATTGCTGAAGGTCAGAAATGAGATAGATCAACAATTTACAATACAGCTTTTCATTATCATCTTTGCAGACTCCTAACCACTGAAATCCACTTAAAGGTCCATGTGTATGTACCATCACTTTTTCAAGACACCTACACCCAAGGTCTCTTCTGTTTATGCAAAGCATATTTGCTTGTTTTTAAACTCAGGAACTGCAGAGTTTTATTCCTGGACTTACATTCAGGGTGAAGTGATGAAATGCTACATTATTATTAGAATCTTTGTTTTTAGTGGTAGTTGCCTAGCATATTCAAAAGCATTTTGAAAACTACAGAGTTCAGACTTGCAGGAAAGGTCAGACAATTTCCAGAGTATTTTCTACAGGCATGCATGAAGAGTATACAAACAGGATACAGAAATACATAAGATAACTGAGTACTTAATGCAGGTTGCTTTAAATAATTTTTTCCAGGGTTTCACATTATTTCATTTGACACCTGTGCTGAGTTCAGAAATTTGGGAGCTGAACTCTTGTTTCATATTATTACTGTGCCAACTAGTATGGGGATTTTTTCCACACTATCTTCTGTTGTTATTTAGTCATCTAGGCTTCCTGCACAATAATATATGCAGAAAATTAATTTAATATGCTGGTTTTGGTTGGGATAGAGTTAAGTTTCCTTCTCAATAGCTTGTATGGTGGTGTGTTTTAAAATTGTGATTAAAGGACTGTTGACAAGTCAGAGATGTTCTGGTTGTTGCTGAGCAGTTCTTGTGCAGTGTCAAGGTCTTTTCTTCTTCTCACAATGCCCCACCAGCAATGAGATTGAAGATGCACAAGAAGCTGGGCAGGGACACAGCTGGGACAGCTGATGCCAGTTGATGAAAAGGATATTCCAGGCAATATGATGCTGTGCTCAGCAATAAAACCTAGGGAAAGAAGTAGGAAGAGGGGCAGACATTTGTCTTTCCAGAAACACCCTGTTACATGTGGTTAGTGTATTTCTATTCATTTTGGTTACATCAAACACACACCCAACATACACAGAAGTGAGAATTGCTTGTTTGTAACCACTGAGCATTTTCTTCACTTGCCAAATTCAGTACGCACACAAGTAACCCTTCTCTGTTTGCATTTGCCACCTACGTGCATATTTTGCCTTTGAGACCTGGGAAAAACCCTGTGACACATAAAAAAAAAGTCAGCAATGGTGAGAGTCCTGTTTGACTAGTTCGGCATGCCAATAAATAAAACAAAATCTAGCAAGTACAGGAGAGTTTTAAAAAAGTTATTAAAAGGAAAGCAAATGCATGGAACAAATCCAAAAGTGACTAACCTCTGTTTCACTTTTCTGCAAGTGATGGTTTTGGCACTGAAAATTTAGAAGAAAAAAGCTAGAGATTTTTAGTATGGAATACGAAATTTCATTAGTGTTTTGTTATATAGAACATAAAGCCAGATGAGAAGAAGTTACTTAGTTTTCAAAGAAGACAAGTTTAGTTCTGTCACAAGTCTTGCAAGGGTTGCAGGATGAAGAGAGGCACGAGAATGTTGATTCCATGTTCAGAAGGCTTGATTTATTATTTTATGATATATATATTACATTATGACTATACTAAAAAGAATAGAAGGAAAAGTTCTCAGAAGGCTAGCTAAGCTAAGAATAGAAAAGGAATGAATAACAAAGGTCTGTGTCTCAGCAGAGAGTGAGACCCAGCTCTGCTGTGAGTGGTCAGTAAATCCAAACATTCACCCAAGACCAATCACGTATCCACCTGCTGCATTCCACTGCAGCAGATAACCATTGTTTACATTTTGTTGCTGAGGCCACAGCTTCTCAGAAGGGGGAAAAATCCTAAAGAAAGGATTTTTATGAAAAGATGTCTGTGACATAGTTCAACTTTTCTTTCCTTGTTGCTGTATGAGCCTAAGAACAGTTAGTGAAGGAAGCCCATGGACAGAACTGAGAATCTTTTCCCTAGCCATTTTTTCCTGTGTTTAGGAGGAGATACAGAGCATGGATAGAACAAGTTACAATCTGTTTTGTTTGACACAGTCCTTCTGAAGAGAAAACTAGGTCCTTAAGGGCATGAAATACTTCAGGTTGGAGGGGACATCTGGAGGTTGTTTTGTCCATGTTCCTTCTCAAAGCAGGGTCTCCTATGAGGTCTGACAAGTTTGCTCTGGGATTTCTCCAATCTGATCTTGAAAGCTTCTGAGGAAAGAAACTGCACAAGCCCTCCAAAATCTCTTCCAGTTCTGAACAGTCCTCATAATTAAAAGCCTTTTCCTTATGCCCATTCAGAACCCCTCTTGTTCTGACTTTTGTCTCTTGACCTCCCACCATGCACTGCTGAGTAGGTTGTCTGCAGATGTAACACTCATCTGAGCATCCACAGGAAAATTAAAGCAGTGAGAACCTCACTGAAAATAAGTATTTTTCCAAATGGTTTGAAGAAAGTTCAGGGGTTTTCCACATATTGCTCAGTGCAAAAAACATAAACACAGACAATGCAGTAGGTTACTGTGGCTTGCTACTAGCTCAGTTTTATGCAGTACCTGGAACAGAGCCCATGATGACTTCAGATCTTATTAATGGAGATGGTTTTACAGGGGGAAACACCACAAACTGCTATAATAAATATTTCTTAACAATGAACAGGAAGATGCCCAGGTCCTGTTACACTTGAAGCTGAAAAAGAACATGAAACTGATATCATTACATGTAGCTCTGCTGGAGAATGTAAAAAGAAGTATTCTGTGGCAGTTTACAAAGGGAGCAATGGAAATGTTGGTGATCTGTCATGTTGGGACCTAAACCCTTTCCACTTTATTCATGCAGATGACAGGAAGATTTCCAATATAACGTCAAAGTTACACTACACTTATCTTTAATTGACATGACATCTTGTCAATTCCTAAGTATGACTCAAAAAAACACCCCCAAACACAAACAACAAATAACCAAAACAAAAACAACCAAACAAAGGAATTTAAAAATTATGAGGAAAAAATATTATTTGGATCTGAAAATAGTACTAAAGAATTTGCACATTCTTCTGGCTGAATCGTTTGCAGAGGTCTTGTCTAATACTGAAGACTCCCAAAAAGTCTCGACCCTGTATATCCACCCATGGGACACCCTGATTTTCATCATTCTTCAACAACACATGCATGCAATTATCCAAAATCTGGCAGCATGGATTTTTAAATTATTTTAAACCTGGAGGGATTCTTAGATTCCCTTGGAAATCTCATGTGCAAAATGAGTGTCCAGATATATTCTTGGGTTGTGTTTATGGCCTTCACTTGGGGAGGTGCAGTGCTACAGCTCTTACTTTCCATGTCCTGTTTGAATTTGGAGTTATATTTTCTAGACTGGCACATAACTGAGCAGCTGTCAATTATTTAAAGCTTTTCTACTTAAAAAATTCCTTTGTGGCTCTCTCTCAAAACATAATGATAAAGAGATCTGTTACTGGGCCTCTAACATTACCCTAACTCTTCATTATGTCAGCTCAGTAAGTCAAAACATTTGCCTCTAGAAACTGGGAACTTATGCAAAATTTTGTTTGCCAAGTCTCATAATTTCGTTACATTTTTACATTTCAGCCAACTAGAAAAGTGTTTGAAAAAAAAAAACCAACCCAGAATTATAAGGAAAAAAAAGTTTTTAGAAATAACTTATAGCAAATAAATAAGGGGCATTTTTATCATCAAAACACCACAAATTTGTCAGACACTCCTCCATTTCACTTTTGTTCACTTAGTAAAAATGCAGTTTAAAATTGGTCCCCATGGTGTAGTTGTTTCATTCAGGCACCACTATATTTGAAAACTACCTTGTTCTCTGCAGTTGTAGTACCACCTGGGTATTTTCAGATGGCTTTGTGAATGTGAAACTGGAAATGCAATAATTTCAATTGTAAAGGAAAATTTTCTGTTGAGCTCAAATCTGCACTTGAGAAAACAAATTTGGGGCAATTAAGAAATTATTTTCATTCAATCAGTTCATTTCAGTGTGTTTCCAAAGATTGTTTTACAAAGTTAAAATTAAACCTAAGTAAACTTCCTGATGCTATCTTTTTCTAAAATCTATAAAGAAATGTCAAAAAAGTAGGCCGCTGAAAACCTGAAGATAAATCACTTTGGCCAGGAATTTTTATATCATTCCAGCAGTCTGCAAAACTGGATAACTGATCTCCAGGCCTTGAGCCTAGAAATTGGGCTCCAGATTGGAGGGTTAGATGAAAGACCGCAGAAATGTAATTTTTAACAGTAAGAGGACAACCGTAGGTTCAGAGAACTGCATGACTAGAACAACCAGAATTTCTCCATTCCATCTTTCTATTTTCTTGCATTCCACATTTCTAATAAATGTGCTGCTTCATGTGGGAGAAGATGAAGGGAGGGAAAAGAAATAATGATCAGACTAGAAATAGAGATATAGAAGACAGACAGAATTAAAACAGATAAAAAAGAGAAAAGAGAAAGTGATTCCCAAATAGTTTAGATCATGTCTGTATTTCACGCCAAAATGAAAAGAAGGAAAAGTTTCTGTACTATCATCACTGGTGGTGGTGAATCTTCTCCCTAAAACAGCTGGAACACTGTTTCCACAGTACAGGGGATCACAGACCTGCAGGGAGTGATAAATTCTTACACTGAACATGAAGGCATTGCCTCAGATTTCCATCTTTCATTTCACACACACAGGATGTATGAATTTGGTAACACATAACTAAAACAGGTAAAACATCACAGTCGGAGGCAGAAGAAAGGAAAGGCCTCCATGGCCCACAGTCCATTTTGCCTTAATCTCACCTTGAACAAGTGGAGTGTGTCATGGATAGGGAGTTGTGTTAGCCTTGGAGGAGTCATGAGTTTCACAGGGTATTTATGCATGAGCAAGTGAAGGTGTGTTCCACATCAGTGGCCCAACTGTTATTGGAATTGGTGATGAAGGACTTGAGTTATTGGAATATGGTGATGAAGGACTTGAGTTCATTCAGCCTTGACTTAACTATCACAAAAAGGAAAATAACTTCTGTAGACATGCCAACAGAGAGAGGATGAGCTCCTGCTACAGACAGCAGAGCATTGCTAACTCCCAGCATTCATTCTTTCTCATCAAAGCAATGAAGAACGTCTGAAATATTTTCTTTATTAGATGAAAGGACAGCTTGGAGGAATCTGTTTAGAGTCCCTTAAGCTTGCTCCAGAGCTGTGTACATGATTTATTTTTCATTTGAGAAAACACTAGAATCATCCATCTGAAGATGTGGTTTCAATTATTCCTATTCTTCTACTGCTATGCGGCTTCCTTTTTGCCAATTTTCCTTTCCAGAAACTTTCTTCTTTCTGTTTGTCAGACAATACACAAGACAATAGACATTGTTTCACATTGTCTATTGTCTAATAGAACAATGTTGGGGGCATTCCAGGCATTATCAAAAGTACCCAGTACTTAGAAAATCAAGTCACTCATTACTCTTTCAAGCTACAACTCAGTATAAGTAGGTGGAAAAGAAAGGAAAGAATCAATGATTTGTTAGGTCCAACATTTCTCATATTTACTAGAATAGAAGTGCAAATTATTTTCATTAATATATACTGAAATCCTGGCGCAGCAGAGATCGAAGTGAATGGGATTAAGAGACATTCTGAATTTTCCATTTGTGGCTGAGTTTTTCCTGATCAGCATCCTTGGCCAGCCCATGGCTAAAATGAGCAATGAAGCTGAATCTCACGATTCTCTCCCAGCTCAGACACTGCCAGTACATATGAGAGAAAAAGATGTTTCCCAGAGACATGTAGCAAATGTGACAGGAAACCCTAAAACATTGTGACATGACGATGGATCCAATACATTGCACACATCAGATTTTGCCAGGCCTTTTTCTTTTTGCTTTCTGCTTAAGGCATAAATAGAAGAAAACAACAGTCTTCAGTAACTGGTCTGCCAGACATGGTGTGAAGTATTGCTTTGCCTTAACCTTACAAATTCTTAAAGATAAAAGAAGAAGATAGCGGAGGATCAGAGGGGTTGAAGGCAGATACACTATTTATGTTTCTCCCTATGAACTCAGTGTCTCCAAAGAATGCAGAGATGAAAAAATCCTGCACACCTGAGGAAGGTAGAAGGAAGAAATAGTTCCGATTTCTCATTACAAACAGAGAAGTGGCCATGAGAACATGTAATGAAACAGAAAAATACAATCTAGAAAAGCTCTTGATCATTGAAAGGGGACAGTGAGTCCTAGCTATTCCCACAGTGCTTACTAGGAGCACCAATTTTCCTACAGAAGATCAGGAAAATAAATGTTGTCCTCTAAATAAGCATATAAAGGACTCGACTTTTGCCTCATTCATATCTGTGTGCCTGTCACTTTGTGAATATTCATGTGTGCACACTCGTGTATACGAACTCGCTTTCAGCTTCTGTAATAATATTTTCCTTTCAGCACTTATGAAAGGTATTCAGTCTGGTGGCAGTCTTTCAGGGATGCCTTTATATCTTGATGATGCTTTTAGCTGAGTGGTGTCAGATTAAAAGCTTTTTCTTATAATAGCTGCCTAATTTACTTCATATACTGTCAAATTATAGTTGACATTTCCAGTACCTGTTCATGTTGGGCCATGTTAGTATTCAGATCTCCCTGCTTCAAAGAGAAACAACATATGAATCAAGCTTCTACTCTGAGGAAAATATGAATGTTGCAGAATAATAATGAATAAGTTGAACTGGAAAAAAAAAGGAGAAATTAAATGCATTTAGTAAATTCAATAAATTAGGACTCAGAACTGCAAAGTTAACTTTGAAGTTAAGTGTGGGAAGAAAGAGAGAATAGAATTTGTGTTTACGTGTGTATATATAGGTGACTGCTGACTCTGCTTGGCTATTTAGAGGGTAATAGAAGAATGGAATAGAGAAGACAATGGGTTTACATTTCTGCTTTGATAGAAGTTGCTTTGTAAATGTAAAACATCTTGAAAACGTTGAGCTTTTTCTCTTAACACACAACTCTTCTTCAGCATCTGTCTCTAAAAGAACAATGTCCGAATGGGTGCTTTTAGGCAGCAGATGAAGCTCATCAAAAGTCCTGCACTACAGAGCTCCTATTCCCTGGCTGTTCTGGTAAAAGCTTTCCTCAATAAGTGAAAGAACATTCAGATGTAGGATGCTGGACATATGGTCCCAATTTGTGATTGCATCTTGGTCTGTAAGACCAAATCATGCAGTCAGTTCACCTGAAAACCTTCCTCACGTTTGGTTTCAGGAGTGTGCAATATGTAACAGGCTTTCATCCAGCTTCCTGTCTATTTATCTTGACTGTTGAGTTACCCATTAACATTTTACATTTCTATATCCTTAACCATGCAAAGATGTCAAAACACTTGACATATCCTATGGAGTGGGACATAATTATTCATCCTAGCAATAGTCAAATTCAAGGACTTGAAATGAAGATTCATTTAAAATTCCTGTACTTTTGAGGGAGCTTGCTTTCAAATCAGGCACACAAGTTTTGAAGACCCTTATGTGTTCAAATTAAATACTGTCCAAAATTGCATAAGAAAATACTACTGGACCTCAACACAGAAAATTGCACTTCCCTTTGTTCTTACATGTTCCAACCACAGAACTCTCTTCCCATCAAGACCTTCTGTAGCAATGTCATGTGGTCTAGTTTTACTGAGATTTTAGTTTGGCTCTTTGTGGAGAGTTAGCTGATCTAGAATAAGACTGACTGGAACACCCATTAGAAATGAGCATTTCCTGTACCACAGCATCTGACTGAATGCAGAAATTTGGCACTTTCCAGGAGCAGCAGGTAGGGTTAAGTTGTTTAGTGGCAATTTTCCATGTTGACAATGCTCTCTTCGTCCCATAAATATCCACATAATTTACAACTGCCTCTTTCTCAAGATTGTTTTTCCCATTGGACATACAAGCAATCAGTAGTGGTGTTGTTTCTCATTCAGACAACAACTGTCTGCATGGAATCTTCAGGCAATATGTCCTCTATTGTTTTCTATAGCCAGATCTTAAGTCTTAATAATAATTGTAAAATTACAGACGCCACTGATGGCTAGCAGCTTCCAGATGTATGAGGCAAATTATGCTAATGATGCTTAGCTAAGTGAATAAATTCCTCTGTTTAGAGCAGTGATGTCCTAACAATGTGCTTGTGAGGGGCTGTTTCCTCCAACAGATCCTTTGTATTTGCCTTGTCTAAAGGCTCTTTGTTCCGAAAAGTGATGCAATTGAAGAACATATTTAAATGGGTTTTTTTCATTTCTCATATACAGGTGATGTCAGTGTTTGCTAGTGGAATTATATTTAGAGCTTGTTTTCAAGCTGAGAGGTATGTTAGCCTTTTCTTTTGTCAGTGCAGAGAGGTGAAAGAGTCAGTGGTGCTAAATTATAGGTACTGTGTGCCAGGAAGGGTCGTGGAGGTTGATTCCTCACTGTAACTAGGCTACACTACCTTATAGTCCTGGTCACAAACTTATCAAACTTTAAATTAACCACACAAACAATAAAAAATAAAGACATCTCCTAAACAAATGCAGGATCATGGAAAACATACAAACAATGGCAATGGAAGCCAGGCATATTTCTGTTCATGAGGCCATCTGCTTGATTCCAGCTAAAACTTCTCAGTTAATTTCTGACATCAGCCGGTGGATTTCCCTTAACTTTCATCATGTAAGTATTAGGAAACTGCTCAATGTCAGGTTTTCTCAATGGTCCACAGTGGGAGACTGTTCCAGGTAGGAATTCAGCCTGCTTTGAGTGCCTCTCTCAGTCACAGAGTGAACTTGTTGGCTCTCTGACTGTAGTGACATACAGTGTATGTAGTGACATACAGATCTCTGCCACTGGTATTAGATGCCTGCCTCTGCAGTGTTATGGTTCAAGGAAATTTATTTTCTTAGCACTTGCTTAGCAGGACGTCCCTGTGATAAGATATTTCTTACTTTTTAAACATGCATGTGTCACTTGTCTGAATTAATAATGACTGCAGATTAGTGGTTTGTATGACCTCTGAAGGCAGAAATAGTTAGAGGTACCCATTTTGACATTGATTTCTCTGGAAGTAGTCTACTTTTGAACAGCAATTTCACCCACTTGGGAGCCTTTTCTATATTGTGGTAAATATTTAGACAGCTGCATTTGAATCAGAACTACAACAGCATTGAGATACTACATAAAACTTAACATTTCATGGTTTCCTTTCAACTTCCCTTTAAGAGAGGTTTATTGTATTTCCCCTTTTTAAATGGAAGAACACATTTGAACAGGTGACATCTTTGAGATTCCAGTGAAAGCGTCCATTTATTTCATATATGCACTCCAGATACATTGTAGTTACAGAAAACAAAATGAATTCAACCCCATTTCTTGCCTCAGTATCACTTTGGAGATCTGCCATCTTGCTTTGACCTCAGCATCCTCATTTGCAGCATGAACTGAATGCTTCCAGATCTCAGGGTTAGGGCTGCTTTCCAATCAGAAATCAAGAAGGGATTTTAAACATGTTAGGAACACTTACTGGAAACTGCTGGACCAGTGGTAGCTAAGTTCTAACTCTGAACATTATTCCACAAGTTTGAGGGTATTATTTACTGTAAGTAACCCCTCTCCAAATGAGATCTAATACTTTAAAACCAACTCCCTAAAGACTGAATGAGAGACTGTAGTTACATTGATTTTCAGGATTATTTCCTCTTAATATTCTTGGTTTGTTTGTTGGGTCTCCTTTCCTTTCCTTTCTCTTTTTCCTTTTCTTTCCTTTCTCTTTTTCCTTTCCTTTTCCTTTTCCTTTTCCTTTTCCTTTTCCTTTTCCTTTTCCTTTTCCTTTTCCTTTTCCTTTTCCTTTTCCTTTTCCCTTTCCTTTCCTTTCCTTTCCTTTCCTTTCCTTTCCTTTCCTTTCCTTTCCTTTCCTTTCCTTTCCTTTCCTTTTTCTTTCCTTTTTCTTTCCCTTTCCTTTTTCTTTCCCTTTCCCTTTTTTCTTTCTTCAGAATTTTGGATTTCTTCTACTTCTGATTTTTTTTCTGGTCTCTGTCTTCAGTTCTGTTTACTCTTTAAGCATTTTCCCCTTTCTGAAGGTCTTTTGCTTTCTTTCTTTCTTCCATAAAAATCCCTCCATCGCCCCTATATTTTTCATTATCCCAACTTTCATTCCTTATTCTCAGCCAACTATGAGAATGCTGCTTTAGGTTGTTCTCCCCACCTTCTACTTCAGAAAATAGCAGGAGTTGCAAAGGTAACCAGGGTCATCAATATGGCCAGGACTTCACATCTTTTGGTAACCTGGCCCCCTTCAGTGATGTGATTGTACTGGTGAATATGGTGTTGAGAAGGATTTGTGAATATCACCTTCATGACTACATTGTTATTCCTGGAATACTTTTTTCATCAAGAAGAGTTTGCTTACTTGAGGTATTTGTTATTTCCCTGCTTTAAAAATGTCAGCAGCCCTGTCAGGGAGGAGATCCATTATCATATAATTTTGAAAACCATTACAATTGAGTATATTTAATTGTTTTTGTATCTGTCATACTTTACAAGGCTTTATTTTATAGGATGAAGAACACGAAGCAAGATTTCTTGCCTCTTAAACCTCAGGTTAAATTTGTAAAATAACACTTAATGTGGAGCTAGACATTTCTAATTTTCAAATAAAAAGGTTGAGTCAGAGATCGTTCTACCAAAGAGTAGATTATAAGTAAAAAGTTCTGTGTATGTTCCTTATTTAGGGTTTGCTTCCCAAAGCTGAATTACACTTGAAAATGTCTGAACAAGAAAATAATAAAATCAATATCCTCAAATATTGTTAAAAGGGTCTGGGAGTAGGTTCACAAAAATGATCACAGGGATGGAACACCAGCACCTCTTCTATGAAAATGGGTTTAGAGAGCTGGGGGTGCTCAGCCTGGAGAAAAGAAAGCTCCAGAGAGACCTCATGACAGCCTTTTAGTACTTGAAACCTATAAAAAAGAGCATGAGTCATCTTCTACACAGGCAGATAATGACAGGACTGGGGGAATAGTTTTAAATTTAAAAAGAGAGACTTAGATTAAACATTAGGAAGAAATTCTTTACTATGAGGTGTTGAGGCACAGGAACATCCCAGAGGCATTGTGGATTCCCCATCCCTGGAAGCATTCAAGGCCAGGTTGAATGGAGTTTTGAGCACCTGTTCTAGTGAAAAGGTGTCCCTGCCCATGGCAGAGGTTTGGAACTGCACGATCTTTAGGTCTTTTCCAACCCAAACCACTCTATGACTTTATGATTCTATGAAATACCAAATTTTTTGCTCTTGGCTGTGTTATGAAGGGAAGAGAGAAAATGGGAATGCAGGAATGAATCTTCCTATAAAGTTAGCTAACTAATTATGAAATCCCAATTGAAAGTTCTTGTTAGCGTGTTAAGAGATAGGACCAAAGCCCACCTAGGCTTAAACATGCATTGCTAGAGCCAGGGCAAAGAGTAACCCCCTGCAACAGTTCGTCACAGCAAATTCTCTATGTAAATAATTCTCCTTCTTTGCTATGCACAATAACTCTGTAGCATTTCCTACCTCTCCTGCCTATGGAGAGTTGAAAATACTAAGAACATAAAGGTAATTTACCATAGTAGTATTTGTGATTATCATTGAAGATTGGGAGCTAATTGGTCACGCTAAGACAAATAAAATTTAGTGTTATTGCTCCCATTTTGTAGAAGATGGAATTGAGATATAGAGCTGAGCTGCCCAAGGAAATAACTGCACTTGGCAGCACAGCTGCTGTCACATTAATGTCACTTTAGTATACACCTGAGATAAATACAATAGTGTGGTAGGAAAAATAAACATCTTTTCCTCAGTCCATCCTACTGGATATATACTGTCTGCTCTGGACGGGCTCAGATCAACTTCAGGGCATGCAGCCATCCAGAGGAACCTCAGCAGGCTGGAGAAATGGGCTGCCAGGACCTTCATAAAGTCCAGCAAGGGGAAGTGCCAAGTCCTGCACCTGGAGAGAGGCAATCCCATGTACCAGCATGTCCTGGGAGCCACAGCTGGGAAGCAGCTCTGCAGAAAAGGACCTGGAGGTTCTGTTGGACACTAGGTTGTCTCTGAGCCAGCATTGTGCCCTTGCCACAAAAAAGGTTGCATTAGACTAAGTATCACCAGCAGGTCAAGGGAGATGATCTTTCCCCTCTACTCAGCTCTGGCAAGGCCACACTTGGAATTCTGTGCCCAGTTTCGGACTCTCCAGTACAAATGGACTTTCTGGAGAGAGTCCTGCAAAGGGACATGAAAATGATTAAGGGACAGGAGCATCTCTTGTACAAAGAGAGAATGAGATAGCTGAGACTTTTCTGGCTGGAGAAGAGAAGGTTCTGGAGGGGATCCATCAATCTGCACAAATATCTGAGGAAAGGATGCAAAGAGGACAGAGCCAGGGTCTTTCCAGCACTGTCCAACAACAGGACAAGAGGCAGTAGGCACAATCTGGAATACAGGAGGCTCTGATTGAACTTCAGGAAATGGACATTTCTGAGTAAAGATAATGGGCCAACTCTTCTAAGCACCTAAAGGATTGTTGGGAAGTGAGACAGTTTGTTCTGAGTGGGCAGGGCAGGATTTTACCACTTCTAGTCCTTTTCCTGGTCAAAAGTCAGACCCTTGATATTTAATCATTTTTCAAGGGACTATCCTTCAGCTAAGAGGACTAAACCAAATTGTGTTTGTCTGATATTTCTCTTAAGTGGTCCTGAGAACACAAGCATCCTTGCTTCCCTAAAGGAAAGGCTGGTCACAACCATCAACAGAACAGTGAAATATAAATTTGGTTTGCTTGTGTGAACACACATTCCTACCTACCCTGAACCTGAGTTTATCAAGACCCTCACATGAGGATCATGACAGGCAGCTATACAGTTCTGAGTTACAGAGGGTTCCCTTGCCCCTTCGTTCATCTCTTTTGACAAAGACAGACCTCTCATCCTGGCTGCCCCACATGCCCAGACGCAGCAGAGGTTTATGTTCCCAGTCACTGAGGTTCTCACACTTGTTCATGTACAGCTCCCTCCCACCAGGCAATTCCTTTGAGGGCAAAGAGTCAGTCTGTTGTCCACAGGGGTAGTGAGACTCTCTGAGTTCACAGGGTTTATCCTCATGCACTTCAGCAGACAGACTGTACCCAGAGACCTCACTGGAGCCAGCCTGCCAAACCTTCAGCAGATTACAATCATTCCAACTCATACTTTACAAATCGAAATTACTTCTCTTTGATTTCTGCTCAGGATTAGAGAATGAAGCTGCTGCCCTTGGTTTATGGTGACAGCCAGATGATGCTGTGTCTTTTTAGCAAGAGACCTGTAACCTAACTGAACTTCACACATCAGTTTTGGGTTGGAGTTCTTTGCATGCTCCTTCAGTTGAGCAGTATGAGGGACATGAAACAGCCTGGTTCCTGGGCCCTCACAGGTTTTTTTATTGCCAATATGGCATGATCAAATTTTCATTCAGGGATAGCAAGTACCTGCAAGGATTATTAAGCAGGCATAACAGAAATCAGCATTAAAGAGATCTTATGAAGATGGCTTCTTTTCAATCCCTCTGCTTATATACTTTGGTTTTGATGGCTCAAACAGGGGAAAAGAACATCTTAAGGTAGCTGAAGGCCATGGGCAGCTCTTACTCAGGGCTGGGTTTTAAGCACGTGCAGATGGGATGGCTATTGTCAGAAAAAGACACAAGAGAGAAGTTTGCCTAGAAACTTAAAGCAGCAGAGCTTCAAGCAAATCTTCACATTCTCCTGTCACTAATACTGTTCCTGCTTCTGCAGACAGGAGCAAAATATACCTGAAAGAGAGAGAAAGTGAAAAGATGTGGAGGTAAATTGGAGCCCCTGACAACATTTGGTACTCTTGTAAATCTGCTGTTTATCTTTGAAATCTACTGTTGCAAATATGTTCTGAAAGTCCTGTGTGGAATAAGTAAGACTATGGGAAGCACAGTAGATTTATTACAATCTCTGAAGAATGCTGCCTCTTTTAAAAAAAGAGGGAGTAGCTTGGGAAAGAGGTGTGTGCTTGCTGTCTTTCACTCATCAACTCTCCATCAGTCTGTCTGTCCCTGAAACTCAGCCAAGTTGCATCCTTAGTCAAGTGTTGCAACTCCCTGACACTGTTCTGCACCAACATTTCCTGCAGAAGCATGATTCCCACTTGGGTAGCCTTTCCTCAGGTGGGGTAGCCTTATCCCAGGTGATACAGGGGAAGTGCCATTCACACATGAGAGGGAAGAAGAGATGGAAATGGTGCTTTGAGTGCAGCTGAGGATGTCACAGAACCATGGAGATGGCCCTGCCTAAGTATCATGGGTTGCTCTGGAGCTCTATTTAGACACTTTACAGGGTGACAGGACTCAGGTCAGATGTCTGGATGAAATCAATCTACTGCAGCACAAAATGTATGTCCAAGGCTTGCAGTACCTTTCTGCATTTTGCTTCAACTTTTTGTGGGTTTTTGGGGTTTTTTTTCACCCTATGTTTACCTGTCTTCTGTCCCAAACTTGCTTCATTCAGACAGCTTGGAAACAGTTTTTTCCTTTCATATATCATTGGATACTAAGAAATGGGCATTCCAAAGATGCTAAAAGCAAACTAAAGGACACCACAGCTCAATGGCATTGGTGCTTTAACAACTGAGAATTCAGCAGCTCCAAATTGTGAGGGAAAGAGCAACAGAGATCACAGGAATCTCTTGTCATCATTAATAGTTTGTGGTCTTGAGGGAGCCATACTCTGATCTTTGGCCCAATTGCAACCAGAAATTTGGTGTGTCACACCCATGATTATCATATAACATCTCTTTCTCTTCTCTGCTGAAATGTTTATGGAGAGGGACAAATTTTTAAAGCATTTTAAAATTGTGTGACTGTCGAGAAGAGTAAAACAAAGATTACAGGAATGTTCCATCATGTCCATGTAAGGTCCTAGGGGAAGAAAGTCAGCCACTGGAAAGCTGTATTGGCTTTTCAGTGAGGCTGAATTTGTGTGGCCACAGTTAGATGACGTTATGTGCTTTCATTGTCACTGAGAGCGGAAGTCTTCTCCCTGTGTCCCAACCCACCTACACTCACTCATCACCTTCCTCGTGCCAGCACTAGTAATGCTGATGTTGCTGTGCTGCAAGCTGATGAAGAGATGTGAGCTTGTTGCAGAAAAGAAACCTGAGAAAAATATCTGTTTTCAGCTGGATGGGCTCTTGATGTGTTGTTGTGAGCTGAACATGAATTAACCTCAGCACAAGGAGGTACAGGTGGTTGCACACCTGGGGCACAGACAAGGGTGAGGCTGAGCCCTCCTGGTCTGCCCACCCGACCCCAGTGGTGTGCTGCTGCATCCCAAGACACAACATACCCACTGCTGATCCATCTGGCTCTGCTGCCAGGCTTTTGGCATCCTTCTTTTCTGGCAGTGGCATCCTGTGAGGGGGGGGATAGCCAAACAGTTTGAAATTAGGCTGGCAAAGGGACTAGCACTGCAGTCTGCTTGGCGAATGGGCACTAAACTTGTTCCTTTGAGCCTTAGCTATCTGAGAAGTATCTCACCCTTAATTGCAGGGAGCTACACATAACAATTATCATTGTGACTAATTTTCAGGATTCATAGCACAGGGGCCACAGTATCTGTGTTTCCAAAACAACATGTAGGGGAGAGAGGTGAGCTACTGGATTCTCAGAATACAACCAAATGAAAAAAAACTTCCAACTATTGTCAGGATAAAAAAAATTCACAATCCTAACATAGTACCTGCTGTGGACCCTGTTCTTGCAAGGTATTTGGGGAAACTGAGTACTGCAGTGTGGGTGATTATTTCCTGTGGGTGGCCAAACAAGTGAATCACAGGACTGGCTTGATCAGCTATTTATTCTATTAAGTCTTAGGGTGTGCATGCTGTAATTGTATCTGGCTTAATCATGATGAAGGCTTGCACCCAAGGAGCTCATGAACATGGAGGCAGTAAAACTTGGCTTGAGAACTGAAGTCCAGAGGGCCAGTAATTAGTAACTAGAAGGTTAGCAACTGGAAACCTTTCCTCTAAGCCCTCCTCCTCTATTACCAATTAATGCCACTGAATTAATGAACTGTTGAAAGCAAATAATGAAATTAATGGAATGTGTCTGAAAAAAGGAAAGGGTGGGATGTTAGAATACTTCCATTGTTAGCAACTTCATTTTTTAAATTTTGGCCTATTTAAGAGTAGGAAGGAAATAACAAAGGGAATATTGTAATGCTTAGGGCTGGAAGCGGCCACAAGCTGAATGAGAGAAGTGAACAGTTACAGAGCCAACATCCTCCAGAAAATTTTCTCCTCCCAGTCTGTAAAGGAGTTCATTCAGCCTTGGACATTATATCTTAATAAATGAGGTGAATGTAAGACTGGATACAAAATCTTAATTAAAGCATAAAGAAAATGTGATATGTGACAGTGTTTAAATTGTTTGGTTTAGGAAGATTAGAAGCTGGGTGTGTACATAGAGGGAACATTTTCTAAAACAATAAATGAGAAAGAAGAGGATGATCCTGTTCTTCACATAGTGGAAGAAATCAGAGAAGTTGTCAACAAAAACAAAATTTGCTTTACATAAGAAATGCAATTTGCTTCTAGAACAGTAAGTTTTCTACAATGAAAAAAATCAAAATGCAGGAAATCTAGACCTTGGGTTTTTACTTTGTTTTGTTCAGGGTGCTTTTTTTTTTTTTTTGTAAGGTAGATTATGTTCATACCAATGTCCAGCAGCATGAATCTCCTGTATGCAGTGGGAGATGCAAGAGACCTGTTGAACAGCATTCCCCAGGTGAAGCTCTGCCAGGAAAGGGACAGTTAAATGTCCTGCAGATTCTCCCATCCTCAGTGCTGTTATGTGCTGCTGCTCAGGGCACCACTCCCCAGCAAGGACACTTCACTGCCTCATTTATATTCTTTAGTGTATATGTAAGTTGTACCCACGAGTGCATCTGATCCTGATGTTGGCATTGAAGATGCCTCTGTCATCTTTCTGCACTGTGCATGTCACTGGGCATTCTCTGACAGGGCACTGAGTGAGCTGCCTTTGTGCCACAGCATGGCCAAGGACATGTTACCCCAGTTTCACAAAATAAGAAAGGAAAGCATCATGTAATTGAAATGTAATTGTAGTGAATGGCCTTGGATAACTTGTACTAACTATCCTTAATTTCAACCTTATAACCTGTAGGGTAGAGCTTCCCTTTTGGTTATCTCATATCCCCCAGCAGGTCTATGTTAATTGAAAACTTTGACTATATCTTAAGGAGTAATATATTATAATTCTTGTCTGCATTAAAATAGGACTAGGTTGATTTGCCCCAGGATTTTATTAATTTAAATTATCATATATATTTTGATTATTCCTGTTCAAATTATTAAGTACCATTAGATTATGTATATATCATCAGAACATGCATAATAATTTTTTCAACAATACCTGCATTCCTGGTGTAGGAAAGGCCAAGTGCTATCAGTTCATGTTTCACCAAAGTTGTTTATTCAGATATCTAAAAAGCACCCCACTGTCCAGCAGGAACTGGAATTTCATGTAGAACTGTCTGGGACATTCTTCTAGATGATTACATAGATAACAGGCCGAGGAATGCAGCACTGCTAATAGGGTATTAGGAAAGTAGTCATTACCATAAATTACTGTATTTTTAAGAGTGACTTTTTCTAACAGGTTTATCTAAAGAGTTATTATGTAACACAAACAGCCCACAGCCGTTGCATTTTTATGAGGTAAATCCTACTCTCAGTGACACTGTCCAAACTCATTGACCTCAGTTAGCCCGTTCAAGTGGCTCCAAGAACAGGTGACCTTTTGGCCAGCATTCACCTCCTCTTCTGTCGTCTCATGAGGCTACACAAACAGTTTAAAGGTTTCTTTCATGTTAGAAACACAGTTTGATTTTCTTTTAAAATTAGAATAGAATAATTCTTGTTGGAAGGTCCCTTTGGCAATCACCAAGTCCAGACTTAACCAGAAGTTAAAGGAGGTTATTGAGGGCATTGTCCAAATGCTTCTCAAACTCACAGGCTTGTGTCATTCACCCCCCTCTCTAGGAAGCCTGTCCAGAGGGATGCTGTGAGAAATAGCATGAAAGCTGTACTACAATCCAGAAAACCTTCATGTCTTCCCTTCACCCGCTAGGCAGCTGATGTTACAGCAGAAAGACATCAGATTGGTTAGACAGGACTTTCCCTTTAACTGTGCTGGATTATTTCATCATTTCATTGCTCTCTAAGTGCCTTTCAATAGCATCCAATATGATCTTCTCCATAATTTCCCAGGTGCTGAGGTTAGAGTAACAGTTCTGTAATTTCCTGCATTTTCATTTTTGTAAACTGGAATAATGTAGGCTAGCTTCCAGCTTCCAATCAGGAATGAATCCCCCAGATTTCCAAGGCCTGTGATAGATTATTTCAGCAGCTGAACAGACCTGTAAACTGAATTAAGTTTAGTACTATCTCTTTTTTGGAAGAGAACTCTGATCTTGGAAGAAAAGATCATGAATATTATTTGTCATTCTGCAAGATTTAAATTTTCATGACCATAGTAGAGGGAGATTTGGAATTGTTCCTTATAATTGGTTTAATCAAAGAGATCTAAAATTAGGTACAATAATTTTAGTGATTTTAAACTTAGACTGACCGTAGGGTTTTCTAATTCAGTGTACCATCTTTACTCATATCTGTGCTACATGGTTCTGAAGAAGGTAAAAGAGCACTCACAGTTAACACCTTGAAAAAGAATTTATTCACTGTTAGCTTTTATTTTGAAACAAAGGCTGTATTTTGAAGGTTTACTTGATTGTCCCTAAAGTATTGCCCCAGATTTATTATTTTTTTCAATAGTACACTGAATATAAGCTGTTGGCAATTCTGATTCTGTTAAAAAGCAAGCAGATATGATCTGCCTTGTTACTTGTTCCTTAGGAGAGGAAAGGATGAAGTAACAAGCTGTTCATGAAGCAAATTTGGCTAAAATAGCCACTATAGGATGCTCTATTTGATATTTATTCCTGAAAGTCTCCTGTTGATGTAATGCTACCTTTTCCTACAAAACTGTGTACACCTCCAAAACACAATATTTATTTATATCTGTGAAAAATATCCATCCTTTCCTGGGATAGAATGGCTGCTACATAAGAGTTTACTAAGACAGTAATTCTAATCAATGTGCTTCTTAAATTACATGTGTGTATGGGGAAGCAAGGCAAGGAAAGCAGCAAGAGGAGAAAGGGTGTAGACAGGTTTGCTTAATTTCATGCCAGCTGAGTCCCCACAGCATATTCAGAGTGATGAACAGAAAGGCTAACAGGAGACAATAATACATGAAGAGATTATGTGTTTTGATCAGAAACAGATGTGCTGAAATGAGACTTGAAAGGGGTGCTAGCATCTGCATCTTGGGTAAGGTACACTGACATCAGTCAGTATATGTTGGAACTGCTCCTGATTAGAAACTGTTCTGGACTTTGCAGGATCACTTTCCAGAGAACACCTACTACTGCAAACAATGGCAGTGTTAGACAGACACTTCTAGTCTTTTTTGTTATGAAAATGGTAAATGTCATTGCAACTGCAGAAACTATAGAGAGGCCTCTTTATTCATCTAGACCAACATAACAATTTTTGATGGAGGTCTTTATTTCACTTATAGGAAACTTCAGGTATGTATTTATATTTTATATATTTTACCTATGTATTACTGTTGTTAATACTGTGGACTCTGTAAGTTTTATAAAGTTCTGTTCTCTGAAAGGAAGTATAAATATAAAATTTTCTGTAATACAGACTTCTGTCTTCCTACTTTTGTTTTTGTTTTGTTGTGATTACCCATATGCAAGCTTTAACTTCCAGGAGAGTTGCAACTAGCTTGACATCTATGAGCAACCTATTCTCTGAATTCTTAGAAGTATCCACAGAAATTTCCTTTGAGTAGCAGCTGGGATGCATCCAAGGATTCTCTGCTAAACCCCCCCCCCCCCCCCCCCAGTGTTTTGGGAATTAGGTTATCAAGCAGTCGTGGCGTCACCAGTGATCTCAGTGGAGCACAGAACATTCCCCAGCAGCAGAAATATCTGATAGTGTGGCACTGCTGGTATGTTTAAGTATCCAGTAAGTTCTCTGAGGTAAGAGCCACATGATGCAGTGAAATTGCTCTTGAACCCTGTGACTGGCTGGTGACCATGAGGAGCACAGCAGGTGTGCCTGCAGCACACCAGAAATCCAGTTCTGTTCTGTGTGCAAGGCTCAACACAAACTGGAGGCTGTGGCTGTTTGTGTCATTCTGTTTGTGACACAAGATTACTGTCAGAAGGATTACTGTCAGAACACATTATTTCCACACTGTTTTTCACGTATGTTCTTTTCTGTATGAGTTTCCCCATGTGAAGATACTGTGATGCTGTGTAGAAGGGATATGTGTTCTATCTTGTCAAAATTATATTACAAACATACCACCAAAGCAGTGCCTATTCTAATAATCACTTTCCTGTCTTCTTTCTCCCTTTCTTTTTCTAAATAAGTTTTGCCACAGGCCTATGGAAATATTTTTGTATTGGCTACCTGAAAGGTCATCAATAAACTTGAGACACATCAGTTCCATTGGTTGCCATTTGCCTTGGGTGTCATTAAATAACTGAAATTACTCATGCTCAACAAATGCCACTGGGTTTGTGTGTGTTTAAACTTTTCCAGAAATTGTTTCCAAATCTCTGTAAAGGGGGAAGAAAAAAACCTTAAAATACAATTTAGTCTATAGAGACCTACCTAAAGTGGAAGGAATAAATCCAGTAATAATTTGCCACTTATGCACACAGATTACAGGGCTACAAATTGAGAGCAAACACTAACTGCTGGTTTTTAGAATTAAATGTTTTATTCCGGAGGGACACAGAACCCTTTCTACACTGGTTTCAGACAGTGCAGGGTGGTGAACAGGTGACATGGGAAAAGAGATAATTCTAGGCCCATGCTTGCTTGTAGGAGGATGTAAGGTAAGAAGGCAGCACATAGTATCTGTGGATAAACCTTTCAGGACCAGGGCATTGCTCCTGCTACTGTTTAGTCAGGCTGTGAGGAAGATGGGGGAATGGAAAATGAGACCAGATTCTTTTGCTCCTGGGCTCTCTTTCATGTTTCACTGGGAGCTTAGTGTAAAACTGGATAACAGAAAGATTAATGAAAAGAGAGAAGGAGCAGATCGCTGCTGTTCCCTCTGTCATCAGTGCTGCAACAATAAACAGAATAAAGATTAAAACAAAGGAGTTTTGCCAGACACTGGGGTTTTTTCCTTTGCAGTCCGGATTCATACTTAGAGATGTAAGTCTTGTGTGGGTTGTTTTTCTGTTTTTAATAGTATAGCTAAATAAACCAAGATTATCAAAGAAGAAAGTTACCTATAACAATGGACAAGGTGTGAGGGAGAGCAGAGAACTGAAAACCATTTTGGGGTAGTAGAGAACAAAGAAATTGACGCGCCACTCAGTGTGAAACTCTTGGCATGCATATTGAAAATATACAAGAGAAAGAATGTAAAATGTTAATTAATACACAGATTGTTAAAGCATCCTGAAAAGTTAAAAAACTTGCTGACAGGAACTCTAACAATGAATCAAGGATTGGATGTCTGACACTGAAAGCTTACAAAGTACAGTCCATACAAGTATTAAAATAAATAACAATGAGAAGTGGCATGTTATAAGTGTTAAGTATCTCCACAAGGAGAAAATGCCAGCCTGGCAACAGCTCTCTAAAGTACCTGAGAATGATGTAACAAGGAACAGTGGCTTGGAGCTTAAGCCAATGTTAATTTTAAACAAAAGGAGTGATATTATCTGTAACAGCAGCATTGATTAACTGAGGAACAAAATTCCGCAACAAATGGTAAATTTTTAATCCTCAACACTTTCTTGAAAACAAGCTCCATCCAGACACCTTTACCCAGAGCTCTGGTATGTGGAGATTTATAAGCGTCTAAGATGTATGGAAGGTCAGCCTGTGCGATTGTAGGGTTGCTTCTGGCCTTAAATTCTAATAATCCCCTTTATTTCAAAGAGGTAGTGAACACAAACTCTGTAAACATGGGAACAGGGGAGGAGAGGAAAGATAAGAAAAAAGCGAGGAACAGCTACACATAACCAAGTTCAGAATTTATTATGTACAAGCATCACCTTCTGCCAAAATGGTGATAAAGCACATTTTTGTCTTTGACCTTGTACTTGTCCTTCTACGCTGGCCAAAGCCAGAGGTGGAGAACACCCTGTATTCTGAGGAGGCTGTCAATGCTGTGCTAGTCAGCTGGAGAACTATTTAGTCAGTAGGAAAAATGCCTGCGCCTCATTAAACTGTTCCTTGTATGTTGCAGTTGAAATTGTTTTGGTCTTTGTGCTACCATTGCATTCTGTCCTCCCCTCTTTTATAAAATTGAGACGAATTCATGGAATCATAGAAAGTTAAGGGGCTGGAAGGGACCTTAAATGTCATTTAGTCCCAACCTCCCCTGCCATTGGCAGGGCCATCTCCACCAGCCCAGGTTACACAAAGGCCCATCCAGCCTGGCTTTGAACACAGCCAGGGTTGAGACATCGACGGCTTCTCTGGGCAGCCTATTCCAATGCCTCATCACCCTCAGAGTAAAAGGTTTCTTCCTAACACCTACCCTCTGCCATGGCCAGAGACTGTCAGTCACATGAGGAGTTTTGCTTATACTTTGAATCTTTGAAATACTTGTGTGCACCTTGCTGGGTTAATCATTGCATATGAAGTCACCTCTTATAAGATTGCATCAAATAGTGATAACCTACATATTTAAAAGATAATAAATCTAGTGAAGAATTTCCAGTCTCTGTTTAGACAGTGTATTGTGCTAGCAGTGGTTGCACAGTGCACAGCCAGCTGAAATACACATCATGACAGGCTTCTGTCCTGTTTCTGGATATTGGCAAATATAATACAGTCTTGAGTTTTAGTGACTGGGGTCAAGGCAATTAGTGGCTGCTGTCTCATAACTCTTACATGCTTCTTTACCTCACACATTAAAGGTACTTGCCTTGAAAATTACAATTCAGGATTCTAGGCACAGCTCTCTGTGACAGAGGCCATCCTGTATTTTATGGGAGAGTGCACTGACTAGAGCAAGGTCCATATATGAAATAACTATTAGGATAAGGTGAAAACTAATTTCAGATTTAAATTTCTAATTTATGGTGCATAATATTTGATGATCTTCCCTTTTCTAGCAGTGCTATTTTGATTGTGGCTGGGGTTGGGGTTCCCTAACTGTAGAGCACAAACCAAGAGAAGGCTCCAATGCCAGAGCCCTTTGGTGTCTTTTGTGCAAGAGCCCATAGACCCTGCATTGAGCTGGTCACTTTTCTGAGAGAAATTCTGTGCAAGTATATGAGTAGCAGCACTGGTGTAAGTGAAAAATGGTCTAAAGACAGACCAATATTCTTTTGTGCTGCTGTAGAATTTCTCAATCAGCTTATTTTTCTCAGTATTTTAAAATCCTTCAGACTGTTTTCACATTTGCAAAGGTAAAATCTCATCTTTTCCTTTCCGTGTTTCAAGATATATGTGCTGTCTTTCTGAGTGGTAATCTGATTCAGTGGCTTTTTTAAGCAAAGGACTAAATACTACAGTCTTGAGTGCCGTAGATCAAAAATTAGGAAGACAATAGAACAAGAAAGTGTGAAGAGAGAAAAAAATTAGGAAGACAATAGAACAAGAAAGTGTGAAGAGGGAATCTCTCGCAGTGAGAAAGATTTTAGGTAGGAATTTTTGTGGTAGGTTAGGTGTCTGGGATTAACTCGGCTTTTTGAGCAGCTGTAGTGATGCCTGTGCTGTCTTGGTTGCATTTAAAGCTTGCTCAGGTACATAAGCTGGAAGACACAGTTGTGACATCAGTTTAAAATCCCCAAGTAGGATAACATTTTCAGCTACTCAGAGAGAGAAACAGCTGTATTTGCTCTCAGCTTAATAGTTGAGCTGTTTGGAAGTGCAGCACACACAGAGCAGAGATGTGCAACTTGGGACTATGCAGCCTGTATTCAGAGCCATGATGCATTTTGAAAATCTTTTTGTTTGTATCCCCACTGAGAGGTGGAATGCAGTGGGTGCCAATTTTCTGGCATTGGTTTAAATACTTCTGCGGTGTGTAAGAAAGAGGGCTCATGCATCAACTCCCTTAAAAAAAATTGCTAAACCCATTTATTCCTGGCCTTTGGCATCTTAGACAGGTCCACACTCTCACTAAGGAAATACAAAAGCCTGCAATCACCCAGATCACAGCTGATTGGAAATAAGTATATATTCAGTGTCTAAAATAAGGGAAGCAGAATTCTGGCACAAATTAGTGTAACTAATCTCTGAGGGATTGGCCTAGATGAGGTTATTGTTTTGTGTAGAATCCAACTTAACTCTGTATCAGAAACACAACTCTAATTAGATAAATGTAAACTCTCTTAAAGAGGTCTCAGACATCTGATTTGAGCAGAATAGTTTTAATTTCAGAATTGCTGGAAATTTTCTAACTGTTGTTATTCAGAATAAATTGCCACACAATTATTAAAGAAAATGTCTAATAAAAAAGCAAAGTTTTATATTTGCTAACATGGAACCATCTTGGGTTAAAAAAAACCAGTTTATGTTTTGCTGTTATGGCTTCTGAACCAGAACTGCTTCAAGGGAAAATGTCATTTCAGCAGGTATGTAGGACACAGATACCAGAACTTTTCTATGTCCAAGTAGAGATTAAATAAATTTCTGTTTGACTAAGCATTTTCAGCTATGATTATCTTCACATTTGGCTGATCTGGTTTTCAGAAAAGCTAAACTCCTATAAATTCTGATGGAGTACTTAGCCATAGAGCAATAGAGATCACCCATATAGAAAACTTTTTGCTATTTACAAGGGGTGCATGTCTGCTAAACCCACTCACCCTACTGTGAGTCAGTGGAGAGAAATTATGCAGGAGCTGATGCTTATCATGATCCTATTGAATCACCTCTATCATTCCTTTCTGCTGCTGCCTGGAAAGTTCTATTGTGACTTTGGAATCTTGAGAACAAGCCCAAATCATCTGCTCATTCATGTAGGTGATTTTTCTTTTTTAGTTACAAAAGAATGTAATATGTTTTATTCAAAGATAGTAGGATTTTTGTCGGAAGAGAGGAATCTCACTGAAAACTCTTTTTAAGGGGTCTTCAGTGTCTCAGAATGCAAATAATTATGAACAGCAAGATATTATTTTCTTCTAAAAGATCTTTTGGGCAAATCTTGTTCTATAACTGCCCGCCCTCCTTCTGGGCAAATGTCTTCACTCAGAGCAGCATGCAGGAGTTTGTATTGAGGGGCTCAGGAGCCAGAAATGTGGCACAGCTGAAGAAAATGTAATTAAATCAGCCAGACAAAAAAATGCTACCTTTTTTAAAAAAATAAATTATTTCTATTACAAGAGCTCTGTTAGCTGATATAGCATTTTCAAATAAACCAAGAGAGACTCATTGTCTGAGCCAGGGTGCAGTCAAGCCTGGGAATGAGAACCAGGTGTATAGTTTTATGGACAAACTCCCTGACATTTAGAGGCAGCAGCTGCATTCCAATGTTGTAAATCTGGCCTCATAAAGCCTGTGCACTTTTTATACATGGGGTCTGATATACCCCCAGGTGTCAATGGTTCAGCCAAAGAACAGAG
The DNA here is from genome assembly GCF_028551555.1 of Melozone crissalis. NCBI lineage: Eukaryota > Metazoa > Chordata > Aves > Passeriformes > Passerellidae > Melozone > Melozone crissalis. The sequence goes on along the minus strand of NW_026535786.1, from coordinate 12,222,894 downwards.
TTTATTGTGGGGGTAGCTTGGTGTTTGTAGCCCCTTGAACTAAAACCTAGTTCAAATGGCTTGTATTTAACTGGAGTTGGCAAATACATGGCTTCTCCAAACAGAGATAAGCTGAGCAAGTCTTTATATGTCAAGTTCAGGCAGAGATGAATTTCTTCAAGCCCTCCCTGTTCTCCACTCAAGTCTCTGCTGCAGCCTTGTGTTCATTTATTCTCACTGCAGCAGAATGGCTCCATCCTCAGCACGGCGTGCCTGTGGTCCTAGAGTGACCAGCAAGAATGAGAGTTCCAAGTTTATTTAAACATTTGAAGTAGTCTTTTAAAATAAGCCTTTTTGTGCTGGGTCGGGCAAGGCATCTCTCAGCTCAGCAAATTTTTTTCTAGTGTTAGAAAAATAAAATAAAAATAAATTATTGTTCCTGTCTCAGGCCAAATTCATCACATTTAATTTCAAAACCATAAATCACCACTATATGCCATCAGATCTACTGCCATTTCAATGCTGGGCTTGTTTTCTCAAGGACGGTATCACTCAGTTTTGGGGAAGGGAAGGGAAGGGAAGGGAAGGGAAGGGAAGGGAAGGGAAGGGAAGGGAAGGGAAGGGAAGGGAAGGGAAGGGAAGGGGAAGGGAGGGGAGAGGAGAAGAGAGGAGAAGAGAGGAGAAGAGAGGAGAAAGGAGAGGAGAAAGGAGAGGAGAGGAGAGGAGAAGAGAAGAGAAGAGAAGAGAAGAGAAGAGAAGAGAAGAGAAGAGAAGAGATGAGAAGAGAAGAGAAGAGAAGAGAAGAGAAGAGAAGAGAAGAGAAGAGAAGAGAAGAGAAGAGAAGAGAAGAGAAGAGAAGAGAAGAGAGCCTCTACAAAGTAAAGCACTGCAAAAATAAACTGGTCAATATATGGATCCTGCTGTTCTCCTTGAAAAATCCATGTTGCTCAGCTCTGTGTCCTGGACAAAATTACACGTCTATATTTTGCAGGCCACTAACACACCATGTCAGAACTGTTGTTACCTGAACTATCAGCCAAGCCAATCCTAGCTGGATATCACAAGGCAGCTACCAAAGGGAGCAGATGCTCCGTTTACTCAAATGAAAGCAAGTGAAGTTTTCTTCTTGGTTAAATACTGTGACACTGTTACAGTATTTAAACAAACATAAATGGAATGACAGCCTCGAAATCTGGAAAGGCTAAATGACAGTCAAACTGAAACCATAATTAGTGACCCACCATCAGGCTTTAAGGATTGCTTTAAGGATTAATAATTAAACAATAAAAAGATTTCATAATTGTATGAACTTCCAAGAAAAGTGAATCTCACTGCTTGAGTCATCTTAATATGAGTAATCAGTGAGTAACACAATCAAACACATCTGAGAAGAATAAGTCTAGTGAGGCATGAGCAGAGATTAATTCCTCTATTGAAAGGCAAGAAGGACAAAAAGGCAGGGAGCTTCTCCTTTTTCTCTTCCTTTGTTGAGGGACTTCATTACAGACTAGCAATAACATTTCAGACCATGGAACTACCAGTCAAGTGGTATTTTGATACTCTGCAATATAATTTTAATCAAAATATATTTAATGTTTCCTTAATAAAATCATCAGGCTTAAACCATTCTCAAAATTCGACTTTAGCTACCCAGTGGGGAAAAAAATTCTGTAACAAAAGAATGTAGTTTCTTGATTCCTGAATACTTTACAAGTAGTACATTGACACACACACTCTTCCACAGCCTTGTTACAGAGTTCATGAGATCTGTACAACTATCCAGTCTCATGTGGATACACATATTCAATCAGGTGATGAGCACCTATATTAAAAATCATTCCAAATAACACAGAATATACTTTACAGAAGTCTGATTAAAGTTTTAATTAAGGAGTATTGCATTTACTGCATCTTCACAAAATTTTAGTAGTAGAATTTTAAAATTCACTTTAGGCATTTTAACATAGTGAACATCCTGCTGAGAATAAAGACAGAGAACGTGTTAGGCACAGATGCAAACAATTTTAAGGCAAAGGTACAATTATACAGTGACTGATCTTATCCTTAAAGATAAAGCAATAGAATTGGTTAGAGTGGCTCAAAGAAAACACAGGGAACTTAAGAAAATAATTAGGCAAACCCAGAAGATTCAGGTAGAATTATAAGAGATCCTTCAGCACAAATGCAGTTCTGTAAACCTGTAAAACATTCCCCTCAAGCACAGAAGACCAAATGCTTGTAATCTAACAGATTTAGACTTCAGCAGTGGCAAAAAATGTGATTTTTTGACTACCCAGGGTAGATTACAATGAAATGACATTCCAGACTTTCACATATATTTTCTTCTGAGAAAAAATAAGTTTGACTTTTGTCCATATTTTAAATTTCCAGCAACTTCATATTTAAAATCTTAATTATTCTGTAATCAGCTCCCAGGGTGTTTTTTTTAAACCTATAAATAATTCAGACTTAATCTGATTTAACTCTTGACTCTCTCTAGGAGTAACAAGTGACAGGAAGACCTGATCAATTTTCCTGAGGAACCTGCTAAACTGAGGGACATTGCTGCCATCTAAATTTTGGCCCATTCCTAACACTGAGGACATCACAGTCTGCATGGATAGAGAGAAGCTGTAAAAATTCCAGAACAGCCTCCTTTTCTATGAAGTGCTCAGAAACCGTGCAGAAATACAGGAAGGGAGCTTAAAAGACTTGGCAGAAGGGTTTCTCTCATCTTTTTGTGGGAAACGAATGGAGGATCAGGACCTACTTTCCACAATGGGTTTAGGGTAAATGATGAGCCCTATATCCTCTTTCAATGTTTCTCTGGGACTAACATCTAAATACATGTGCACGATACCTCTGTTACCTTGAGCAGAAAGGCAGCAAAACAGAGGTCCTGGGCTGTGACTGCAGATGTTGATATTACCCACTGAACCATGAGGAACTATGAAAACCATTTACCTTATCTATCTTTTTAATAAATCAGGAATTGCAGTCCTGGTAAAGATGAGTAGTTGACAGCACTAACCTAGTGCTGTGCAGAGCCATTGAATGCTGAACAAGTGCTGACTCTATATTCAAGTATACTCCTGTCTCTTCATCCTTTTCAGCTCTTTTTTCTTTGGCTTCTGTATCACATTTTGGAGATGCAGGTCAGAGAGACACAGCTCTTTTCCTAATTTTGCTCTCCAGCCTTGTATATCTGTGGTGTGACACCTTGTTGGCAAGATCTGCTGTTACCCCAGTCTTGGCCTTTCAGCATGTTTGTCAGTAACTGCAGGCTTGACTTCTCAATTTCTTAAGCACAGCCCACCTCATTAAAAGCAGACAGAAGGGTTTTCATTCCCTCCTTATGAAAAGCATGATGCTGCATGTTGTTAGTACATTTTCTTAGCCTATCTCCTTATTTTACTTAAGTTAATAGAGAGATGAAGAAGTTTCTTTTTTTATTTTGATTTTTTTTTAATTTGGCAGATTAAGCTGGCTGGGACTTTACAGGCTGAACCCCTGTGGCTCTCAGTATCAGAGATAATTACAATGGGCATGCAGCCAACCTTTATGTTACTTAAAAATTATTTACTTCTCTTTACAATGACATCTTTATTTTCAAACTTTCCAGAGGGGTCATTATGTATTGTATTGAGCTGAAGCTCCCATGCTGGGATGGAGCAAGATGAAAGGTTTAAATCTTTAATTAGGATTCTTTTTTATCCGAATTTCCCGGTTAGAGCAGAAGGATGAGAATCAAAGAGACAGCTTTGTGTTCTGGCTGTGTATTTCCATCTGTCAGAAAGAAAGGATTTGGTTACTGAATTTTGTACTGTGGCAAGAATCAATGTTCCAGTCTACTTGAAACTGGTTGATGAATTTGAAATGGGAACAGAAATTCAGAAATAATGCCAGGAATATATGCAATATCTGCATGGATCTCAGATGTCATGTGCTGGAAAATGCTGAGGCCCGGCTGTGTAAGATTGGAAGGTAATTTGACACCTTGTGCAAAGTCTAGTCAAGTACAATAAATGTGCAATAACCCTGGAATGCTGAATTACCACTTGTGTCAGAATTATGTTTCCTTTGTGACATCTTCATCAGCTCCCTAGTCATGTAAAAGCTGAATTATAGATCTTCTGGTTATGCAAAATGTCTGATCTATAAAAGGTGGATCATTTATATGTGTGTCTTGAAAGTTCTCAACATGTTCACTACCTTGAGAACAAAAACCTCTAACCAAGTCTGGTTTGCTGATGCAACAAAACTAATTTCCTGTAACCAATGTATTTATTTTAAGACTATGAATGGGCAATTTTTATTGTTCCAGCTTTGAGAATCTCCCATGCTCCAGGCCTTGGAGGATAACGAGCTATTCAGAAACTTCTTGCTTGTAAAATCTGTCGTACTGGTGAGATGGGTGACGCCCCTTCTTGTGCCAGTCTAGGCTGCAATACTTTTTTAGAAGAAAACCACTGGGGCCTGCATGTTTGGGCAATGGGTACCAGACTGTAGCTGTAGCAGAAAATAAACTTGCCAGCATGAAGGGAAAATGGCTGAAGGGTGGGGACTCAGTACTGGGATGGTTAATTTGCTAAAATGTCCCTGCACGTATTCTTGGCATTATTTCTGGATTTCTGTTCCCATTTCAAGCTCATCAACCAGTTTCAAGTAGACTGGATCATTGATTCTTGCCACAGTACAAAATTCAGTAACCAAACCCTTTCTTTCTGACAGATGGAAATACACAACCAGAGGCAGCCCTTCCTGTGACTGCCTTGTAGGACAGTGTGGGCGCTGCTCAGCTGTGACAGACACAGCCCCAGAACTCGTCAATGAAACAATGACATGTGAGCTGTAAGCAGGTAAAAATATATGAAAGGACAGTATCAGGACATCCAAATGATCAAACATGGTCCAGTAATTGTCCAGAACCACGTAAGAGATTCACTCAGGATCCCAAAGAACTAGTGAAAATTACCTGCTCAAGGATGTTTTATTCTACTTACCCATGTCTCAGTTTCTTGATACCTCTGAATACTTTGCTTTCATTCCAAGAGGTGAACTGTGTACCTACACAGTCTAAAACACCCATGTCCCTAAACTGTGAATTTAGGATGACCTAAAAAGCCTGTAAATCAATTTTGTCCTGGGAATGTATCACATTCTCAGCCTTTTTTTTCTCCGTTTCTTTTTCCTATTTGATTTGTCTGGATTGATAATTGAGAAAGATCACATTGTGATCACCTCTGCAGACATATTTCAGTGCTGACAGAAGCAGTGTGGATCCAGATGATGCTTTTCCTATCTGAAGCTCATTCTCACAGATGTTGCTACACGGACCTTCCAGAGAAAGCAATGGAAACAGTCGTGGGGAGGAGCCTCCTCCCTGAACAAACACAATTCATGAGAGGACAATGCATCTGAAGTTCTTATAAGATCATGTAGCCCTCAGGAGCAGTAGTATTTATTTGTGGTTTTGCCTAAATTTCAGGGTGAACACTACATTCATACTGTGAACTTTTGGAGGAGTATGTCACTTTTTAAAATGCTTTCATAGCAACTCTGCATTGTGTGATAATTGCATCCACCTATTTCAGAAAAAGTCTAAAAAAAGGTAGGGAATTCGTGTGCGAAAGCTAGTTATGGTCAATTTCCTATCTATGAACAAAGATCTTCATTTCTCTGTGCCACAGCTTCTCCATCTCTAAGAGATCATTAATTATTTCAGAACCATAAACAGAAGCTACTTCACTGAAATCTGGTGAAGTAGCATTTCCAAGTGCTTGAGGTACTCACACTTAAGTGTTTAAAGAGTATAAAATTATGACTGGGAAGAGAACTGGAATAAACAAAGTGCTAAAACACTTAAATGAGAAATGCTGACAGTGAATTAGTTCACTCTGAGTGGCAATTCATTTCACAGATCTAATCTCTGCCTTTGCGTCCAAACAAATTGAATCCTGCACTGATGAGAAACTAGATTAGATCTTAGGTCCTTCCCACAGGACAAAACCCAGACTGTCTTCTAGAAGTCACTCCTAATATGAAAATGAGATGAGCCTTGAACTGACAATTTCCTGAGACTTGAAAGAAATCTTATGCTTCATCTCCCTAGCTCCATGGATATTCATCACTCATTGCCATGGAAATCTTTGAAAATCCTGTAGTTTCCTATTATCTCTGTTTTCCACTATTGAAATACCTGTGGCTGTGCTGTGGATTTCTAGATGTTGAAGTGTTTCTGGCACATTTGATATGGTGTGAGAGACAATAAGGAAATCGTGTGCTGCAGGAGAGATTGCTCTTCACAGTGCTGTGGTGAAAGAAACCATCAGTTTGGTGAAAGCGATAATGGAAAAGGGAGATGATGTCAAGAATCCTCAGGCCACTAAATAAATTTTCAGCCACAACTTTTACAATCTCATCTACTTTAGTATTCACCTGTGGGTTAAACTGCTTTTAAACTGTGTTTTCTTTATTTCTGACATGGGTGTCTCTGCAACTGTCCAACTTTTCTTCCTCTATCGACCTGTTGAATCAGTAGCATGTCTGTGTCTCTTCCACAAATCGTAACTTCAGAACTGCCAAGAAAGACAAATCTTGTCAGTGAACTTTTCTGCGGAAGTTTGGTCTTATAAAAGGAAGTAGTTTTTTGTCCCTGCATCCTAATGGAACTATATCTTGAGGAGAAATGCCTGCCTGAGCCTGCAGGCAGCCTGATACAGTGAAAAGAAGCAGCAAACTTTAATCCTGTAAGATAATGGTACTGACAAGAGCTGGCAATGACTTCACTGTCACGCATTACAAGACTAATACAACTAATATGAAACTTCATACCATGCTTTCGCTCTCATACCGTGCCCAAAACCATCAGCTCTTCATATGCAACTATGAAAATATTCTGCAATCTCAACTGTGAATAGAAATATGCAATATGAAGTTCTGATGTCTGTGGAACGTGATTCTAAACCAAAGTCATCATAAAAAAATATCTAAGGAACCCAAAAGGGCAGATTGTGCAAATGCATTCTCATTGTTAATAATGTATTCAAATTGAACTGTTGTTCTGGGGGTCCAGATGTATTGTAAGGTAACATTTGACATCAGACATGGCTTCATGGTTTGCCCCTTCAATTAATACAGATGGCTTTGAGAAAGTGATATTATTAATTTAAAATTTAGATGTCTGAACATATGTATATATGAAATATTCATATAATCTCTTATCTACCCTTCTGAAATTGAAAAGCATTGCTTCAGAGGGCACAGACTTGTGATTTTCTTTCCAAAGCTGTCTTTCCAATTTGTTCCTCATGTGGATGCATTTCCTTCTTCCATTCTCTCCTACAGTCTTGGTGTCATGTCACATCACAGCACGCCACATCATCTCTTCTCACCTAATCATATGCTTCAAAAAAGCATGCAACAGTCACAGACAGAAGATATTCAAAAAGGCCTCAAAAGTACAACAAAAAAGGGGTTGAAATTTGATAAGCAAAAGTGTGTGCTGAGTATCAGGAAATATTTGTGATAGTATGGAAGTGGGGATATTAAACATTAGGCACTTAGCAGACAAATTCCTGCTCACTTTAAATTAGAGTAGATAAAGAATTATTATTAATATGTTAACACTCAGTAAGTCTCTCTCTTGACACAAAACATCTGTCTATGATAAAAAAAACTCTCTTTGAAATACTGAAACACCTCTGCTGCCAGGATTTGGCAAGGCAGAGATGGAAGATCAGCATAGTGCCTTGTTGCAGGAGAGAATAATCTTTTCATTATACTGTTAATCTGAATCACACCTGAAGAGCAGAAAATCTCTGCAGGACAGGTGGAAAAGAATGCAAATCCAAACCAATTTTTTGTATTTCCATATTTCATTTTTGTTTTCATTTTTACAAATTCTGTAGCTTGCTTGTTGTATGGCCCCTTCCTAGAATGCTGAGTTTTCCCCTTAAGATACTACTGGGCTGAATTGTCATTTGATACAAACTGGAATAATGCAATAAATGCCAGTATTTAATTTATGATAGTCAACCAGCTGACCACTGTATTTAGTAACTGTCAATGCCACCAACTGTGAGTGTAAGGAAATAAGAGAAGAAATTTGCCATTACTTTTATACAGACACTTCAATTAATTTTTAAGCCAAACATCTGTGTGGTGTATACATGTATACACCTGTGGTGTGCACAGAAATATGTGTACTTTGTTCTTATACATGACTGTACTATGTGTGTATTGCATTTTTGCTTCCATCTCTTTCCTGGAAACTTCAAAATCTTCTCCTACTGAAACTAACATCGTAGATCTTTCCATCCCATTGATTTTTCAGTATTCTGCTTTAAAACTGTTACTGGTCCATTGTCTAAATTCCAGTTGAGAAAGCATGAAAAGTTCCAAGAGGGTCACTTATCTCTTCATGTAGATACTTAATAAAAGCAACTTTTCAGAGAGTTAGACATTTTTCAAATCAAATCTTCTACAGATGGTGGTCTAATCTTACTCTTGATTACTTCACTGTAAATATAGTGACATTTCATTGAAGTAAAGGCATCTCAAGTGAACTACTTTTATGAGGAAAAAAATTCTGTGTAAATAGAGCCATTATGAGGCTGATGAACTCCTTTACATCCCACTCACACTATAAAATAAGATTGAAGTGGGACGTAAGCCTTGCACTGTGCATGATGAACTTCTCTTGCATGATGAATGCCAAGTAGGAGCATCCACTCAGGTTCTGCCCTGCTAATAGAGACCATGAGTAAGAGCTCATTAACAGGAGATTATAAACAGGAGTGGTGATTAATATAAACAATTCCTTTCCCCTTTTGTTTGCCCTTTCTAATGTTTGCAAATAATTATTTTGTTATGCTTCCACTTGTATTTCATTATATGAATAGTTCTTTCTCTCCATCCCACAAAATCAAGGAGATATTTTTCTTTTAATTCCCACACTAAAATGAAGTGCTGAAAACAAACCCCCCTGTTATAAATCATGCCTCTGGCTGCATGGCTTTGCAGAAGTGAGCCTGGGGATACTGGTGGTCCACAGGTTGAACATGAGCGAAACAATATATCCTTGACACCAAGAAGGATAATCCTGGGCTGCATTAAACAGAATGCTTCCACCAGACCAAGAGAGGTGATCATTCTCCTCGGCTCAGCTCTGGTGAGGCACCACCTGGAGTCCTGCATCCAGATCTGGGCTTCCAAGTTAAGAGAGACACGTAGCTGCCACACAGAGCCCAACAAAAGGCCACTAAGACAGTTTAGGGAGTGGAGTTTCTCTCCTGTGAGGGGAGGCAGGGAGACCTGGGACTGTCCAACATGTACAGAAGTCTGAAGGGAGTGTTTGAAAAAGGCAGATCTGGACAGGCTCGTTCAGTGGTGTCCAGTGATAGGAAAAAAAAGCAATCAGCATGAAGGACAGCATGTTCCATCAGGAAATGTATTTTACTGGGAGGGTGATAAAGCACAGGAGCAGGTTGCCTGGAGATGTTGTAAAATCTAAATTTGCTGCATTTTCAGTCATTCTGAGGCTCTAAGCCCAAAGATGTTTCTTACTTTAAAATTCTTCAAGGGTTTGCTTGTTTGTGTCTTATGTATTTTCTCAGTCTGTAAGTTCTTATTCCCTTCATCTTCTCCTCTAAAGAACATAAATCTTTCATTTGCTGTGTCTTTACTCTCTGCTATGACTTAATTCTTGTCAAAATAATTTTCTTTCTCTTTCAGCCAATCCCCTCTAGATTCCTTTACTCTTTTTGCCTTCAGCAAATAATTCTGGAATGTTGTTGTGGGAATTTCAAATGAAGTGGTGGTGTGTAAATGGAGACATTTGTTGACACAGAGCTCTCCCTCTGGATCATTTGAATGGTATTTTTCAACCTCATGGTGAAAAATATTCAGTCTTAGGCACTGGTACACTACAAACTTGAAGAAAATGAAATTAGTTCTCTAGTTTACATTAATGGACTAGGCATAAACCTATACTTCTTTTTTACCTATGTCACCATCAAAGCAGATGATTAAACAAGACAGAGAAGATCCAGGAATGGATCCTTGACCTGACTTGGTAAGCCAAAAAATGAAAAAGCAGGGGAGATTGATGACTAGGACATCATGGATACAGTTGCTTAAGAACTTAAGAGTAGTTCAGTATTGTGGGATCTTGACTATGATGGATCAATTTGAAGAGAGGACTGGAAGGGGTGCATGTTATTTTTTATATCTATCATCAGCTTAAAAGACTTGGTAATTCACCTGCTCCATTCCTCTGTGAATGGCATCACAGATCCCAAGTGATGTATGGACAACCATCGGGTTGCTATGATGAAACACACACATCACAGCCCTGTGCAACCCAATAGCACAGTCAGTTTCATAACAAATGACAGGAGAATTTTACAGCATGGCCATCCAGATCCACTAAAAGATTTCAACACCTGAATGCCTGAGCCTGTGACCCATAGTTGCTCCAGCAAATCTATTTTGGTTTCAGAGAGGATGTAGTTTAAGAATTTCTTGACTGAGTTATTTTAGATCCTAGGATACTGCTGTAATGCTTACCCATAAGATCACATATATGTGACTTAGACATTATCTCATCTAGCTTGGCCCTGGCTGTATGTTGTAGGGGACCTATCTGATAGGTATTCTCTCAAAGCAGAAATGGAAAAAAGTGACAGGATACAAACCAGCAGTCATGAACCAACATTTGGCAGGTGAGGTGGTAAAGCCTATCTTTGATAGGGCCATTAGAGATTCAAAAGGTCTGGATCATTTTAATTTTTAGACATTTTGTGTTTGTAAATTCCTGGTTGTAATTAAAAAATGCTGTAACAATATGGCCCAAGATTTGTAACTTTTCTGACCTTGGAGTTTCACCAAATTTGAGTCACAGGTTCATTCCTTATTGTATTTAAGAAGGGCTTACAACCCAGGAACAGCTAGATGCTGGATTTTCTAATGAGGTGCTGAACAAGCAAGGGAAAACTGAGTCTATGGAGGAAGTGGCAGACACTGATATATTTTCCTTAATTCAGGCAGTTCTTACAAATACGTACTTTGAGATTTGGATAGCAAAGTTCCCATACAATTGATCTTAGGTAGTCCAGACTTGACTTATGGATAATTTTATGGTCTGTTAGATTGAAATACTGATTAAAAACTGCTTAGCATTGTAAAATGCCAATACAAAGATCTATTTTTTTTTAAACTCTCCTCTAAGAGTAGCGCTTGACAGCTGAGAAAAGGGTGCACTTTCTATCTATATAGAACGGGTTTCCTAAAAAAACATTTACGTCAGAAGGATCAGAGTGCCCTGATTGAGTCAAAGAACTCAGTTGTGAAAGGCTTACTGTGATCTGTGAGTGAACAAGCAGCAAGCAGTCAGTGTGAGAGGCTGGTTTCCTGTCCATGGAGAGTATTAGTGAGACTGGTTCTGTCTGTTCTTGATATTCTCTTCTTAGAAAGGAAGGCAGAAGATGAGATGAAGAAGAGAACCGTAACAAGGATGGGAGGACCAAACAAGATGTGTGACAGGGAAGGAGACAAGTAAATATTTCCTTTTTTAAGAATATAAAGAAGTGAGTATGTGACCCAAGGATGGTGGAAAAGGCAGAAGTATCAGATTACAAACAGCTCTTTATCCAAATTGGCTAGTAAACAAAAAGTGCCAGGGAATCTGCAATTAAAAATTATCACAGCCATGTGAAAAAATCAGTCCAAGATATCTTTTAGAATCATTATTCCTGACTTAACCAAGATTAGATGCCTTTCTAGCAAAAACTCTTCAGTCAAAAGTAAGTTAAACTCAACAGTGGGTCAAGAGGTGAAGTATACTGGGTAAAGATCAATGTTCCTTCTTCTACCTTAATAGTAGAGACAGTTAGGCATATAATAATTACTGTCTCTTCTAGCAGAACAACATAAATAGATCTATTTTTAAATAGCTTATTTCAGATAGTGCCTTCTCATTCTTATCTGTCCAACTAGATGACTTCTCTGAAAAACTCTGATTTTTTATTTTTAATGTCCTGTTCAATTGAAGAGTTAGTAGGGTTCAAAGAAGATAAGAGTCTGATCTCAGCAACAGAATTGCTTGTAAATGATCCATCTGCTCCAGCTGTTCAAAAGCATAGGCAGTAGTAGGTTTGGCTAAAAGTGTCCAAAATGCGATGAGATGTAACTCAAATTCCAGTTGTAGCCAGCAGCCAGTTTCTAGTGTCATATAAACTGGAAAAAAATCCAACCTTACTTAGCATGGCCTGAATTTAAAGGAATAAGTTTTCAGAAGCAAACAGCTTTAGCACTGTCAGCTAAGCACACTTGGTCTTGTATAAGACACATAGGTAACAGGACAAACTATTAACGATTTGGGGCACAGATGTTAACCCACTGCACTCATACTTGTGACTTGCTCTTGCAGCACTTGAGTAAAAGACCACGTTACTCTGTTTGTTTGAGGAAAAGAGGTCATGGAAGAAACCAGAAGGAAATCTCAGAATGTTTTCATGAATCCGCATGTTTCAGCTGAGAGTATTTCAGGAAGAGAGTTTTCTCAACACCCAGGAAAGGGAAATGAAATAGCTAAGCTCCAGGCTTTTTGAGGGCAGTTCTGTGCTACAGCACACTGGGACACTTAAGCTCTGCATTTAAGCACACCAGGGGGAGTGATTCCTATTTGATGAGGTCCTAGTTACAGCTCCACAAGATCTGGAAGACACAGTGGCTTTTCATCAGCTCAGTGCAGCTCTTTCAATAACACTGAAATGGAACAGCTTTACACAAAGAACACAATGACCTTGAATGCCACAACAAAATGTAAATTCTGAGAGAGGTGCCATTTTTTCCATATAAAGAGTGAAGGATTAGACTAGCTTTTAGGTAAAGCAATGAGGTTTGCTCTTCTATGCTGTCTTTTAATGATATCCAAAGATTCGAATTTATGTGTGATCTGCAATCTTCCAGATGCCTGGTACTCATGAATAGTTGCTAATGCACATCACATGTGATCAGCTGATTGCATTGCCCCTCTAGCATTACCTGGTTTCAGGAAGATAATTTAGCACTTTTGTCCTGAACCTAAATCTACTGCTTAGCTGCATCTCTAGGTGTAGAAGGCATGAACTGCACATAGAAGACATGAATTCTTCATGAAAAAGAATCGTGTAGCCAGCTGATGAGAAAATGTGCCAAAAGCAGGATGGATTCAAGCTGGTTACCTTCATTTGGAATTGCCCTCAGGTCGACGTGTTGGCTGGAATCATGATCAAGGAAGATCCAGTGGCAGGGACAGTTGTACCCTTGTTTGTTTAGTAAAGCCAAGTTCCTTGGTGGAACTTGTTTCCCACCACACCCATAGGTTTCATTCAGCTTCATAACATATGAATTGTCTAGGACTAGCTACAGTAGCTTCTCTCTTTCTACACAGCCCTAGGTGCTGAATATGTTTGTGCTAAACAGACAGACTCTTTCAGCATTTCTCTCCACGGAGCAACCTGTGCTCTCTCAATTAGCCCTAGTACAGTGTTGTTGAAGCATGGACTAAGATTACACCCTTCAATTAAAAAAAACCAAACAAGCAAACAAGAAACCAGGGACTTCAGCCATTTCACCCGCACATGCATTGAAGCTACTTGGGCACAAAGCACAGAAAACACTGCGTAAGTTATACCGTCATTGAGCCTTTCCTTAAAATCATTTCAGGCATGGAAGAAAAAATCTTAGCTTACGTGCTTGTCTTTGAACACTCTGGTGAGCAGGGCCTGCTTCTGGCAGAAACATGCCATGGCTTAGTGAGGCAGGAGTGCACAGGCATGTAGCTCCTGGCAGAGAATTTCACTTGGCTGCCAAAAGCAGCATAGGTGGGAACTTGCTTGCCCGACGCGCTCTCTGGCAGCACAGAACATTAACTGACACCCTGGTGCAGATCCAATTATCTGTCTGGGAGGCTGTCCAGCAACAGACACCAAAAAGACAGGTTCAAGGAACCTCATCAAGAATAATTACAAAACAGCTTGCCTTAAGGTGAAGTTTCTTCCTGTTTCCAGACAGTGAAAAGTTGGTGCTCAAGCACAAAAGACATTCATCTTTGAAATATACTCTTCCTAGCTATAGGCATGACTCTTCTGAGCTTTCTTACAAATGCCTAGCACTCTTAAGAAGGTCTGTCCACTGATCCCTATGCATTTAGTTTATTCATTATTCTTGTACACTGCCTGTTGCAGAAATCTTATGGAGTGAAGGTGGGCAGTAACTTCCCCCACTGCTTCCTTGGCAAAACTGCGAGACATTTTCAGCACTGTTTCTCACTCTTCTGGTGAAGGGCAGATACTAGGTGCCTAGATGAGCCCACTGCTTTCCCTCCTCATTTTCATGTCTACCTGTTAGGATTGCAGGACATCCCAAATGACTGTGGAAACAGAATATAGAATTTCTGTTTTCAGATGATTGAGAAAAGTAAGATCATGCTTTTGCCCTGACTGCCCTTCCTCCATGTTTGCACACTTAAAGAGTGACATGATGGCAAATGACACAAGTTGCATTGCAACTTGAGAACCTTTCCATCCCAAACTGTGTAAGAGAATAACTGCCTGAAAACTGGGAACACACTGGGAATAAAGAGAATGGAGACACTTCTTACAGAAAATAGTTATCTATTTGCACTCAAATGTGATGCCAAGCCTGCTCCTTGTGCAGTTCTAAGTCTCATTGTTAACACAACAGAATTCAGGCAAGGCTCCCATTTAATTTCCTATCACATGAAGAGAGCAAGAAAATGTTTTTCTGCATGTAAGTTTCTACTAGGCTGAAAAGAGGCCATAGAATTCTATCTAGATTGCTAATCTCTCCAGTAATCCTGACCACTCAAGGCATGGAAAAGAAAGGCTGCCTAGTTTCCCCAAATGGCACACAAACTTCTAGAATATGCTCATATATGAAGATGCATACATGCACTGTTGTCCTCTGGTGAATATATATGGAAGGTGCTAGAGACCACAGATTCCCCTCAACATCTTGTGCTCAATATGCTTTCTGAAGAGGACAACACTTGTTCTGTCTCAGATGCCGTGGGTGGAGCTGACAGTCAGTCAGCATACATGTGACTGGATGTGTGAGTATTACAAGTTTCCAGAAACCCCTTAAAAAGCACAGACTGAGATTTTCTGGGTTGGACTCTAGACGGATGTGATTTGGGTTTTTTTTTAATCTTCACACCCTCTTTGTACTGTCATGAATGTTTTATTCATGTTTCCTTTTATTGTTTTTGTATTGATTTTTTTATATCTTGAAAATGTGCTGCTGTTCTCTCTCTTCAGCTAAAAAAATTAAAATAATGTTACTCTAATGCTGCAGCAAAGAGTCTGAACTGCACTGGCTATTCCAGTGCAACTATTCTGGAGCACCTCCCATCATATTATTGGACTTTTCAACCACTCTTAAATGTGACTTCTTGGTCTTCAGTTGTTAGGTTGACTGGAGGAATCTTTAAATCCATACAGGAGTAGTAGGTGAAGAAGTTGTGATATACTTGACAGCTAGAGAAATACATGAGGTTCATGTCTAGTCCTCAGATGAGCACAGATCACAACAGTTGGGGCTGTTTCCTCTCTAGACACACAGAGGGTATCATAACTGGGGTCTTGTTTACCTTGGCCATTTCCCTTCCTATGTGTTGATGAGGTAGACAAGCATGTAGTTTATGAGTTTTCCTCTCAAGTTCAACTTCATGGGGATAGATAGACAGATACAGCCCCAAAGCTCTGCTCCTTGAAGCAGAGTTTCCCATAAACAGGTAATAGTCTGCCTGAAGGGATACATAAACTCTGCCATTCTGGTCACTCTCATGTGCCTTGGGATCAACATTGTTGAATCCAAGAACACTGTTAGCCCTTTTTTAAGGACTGAAATGACTTATGGGACTGCTACTATTCCCTGATCACTCTTGACAAAACCTTGGAAAGAGTTTCACCTCACTCATTCCAACTGTCTTTTTGAAGTTGACTACTGCATGTCTGCATTTTCTTAAAAAAAAAAAAAATCAAACTGTCCCTAATGGCTAGGGTGAGAAAAAGAGGAAGTATTTTTCAGCAGCAAAGAGTTTCAGATTTTTGTCATTCTGCTTTTCATTGTATGGGGTTCAGAAGAAAGCAAAACCCAAGACCTGGGTACTCAGGATTTCCATGTATCACAGGTTATGCCTTTCCTCACAAGAATGGGCTTGTGAGAACCAGAACCTATTTGTTTCCCCCTTCACTTGCAGGTCTTGCAGGATGGATTCTAGGTATCACTGTTTATTCTCTTGCAGTCCCATAAATAGAGATGGGACTGTTCCTCACGTCAGCACAAAAGATTAGCAATTCCCATCATGGAGCAGACCCAAGAACTGCACACGAAATAGCACTGAATTTCGATTCTTTACTCTGAACCTGAGTACCAGGTGACATCTGTTTTTGCTTACCACATGCTGTGCACTAGCTGGAACTTCAGTTCCGAACTGAGCTGGCACACCAAGTGATAGCCTGATGCTCATCTCCATCTGAGGAATAATCTTTCACACCGCAATGGCACTCTTCTGAAAAGAAAAAGCTAATTTTTTGTTGCCTTTATTATGTCTTTGCAGCTTTGCTGGGCTCTCAGCCATAAATAAAGCCTGCGGATGACTTTGTAAAGTTGTCAGATACCTTTAGTTGGCAGACAATAGGCAACAGGTGCTTGTGATCTGTCCAAGCCATTATTTCATCTCCACCCTGTGTTATTACAACCTTCCCTCCCCAAACCCATTCCCAATGTATGACATCAGCCACATGTAATTGTCACCAGTCATTCAGTTCTGCTTTCAAATCACGGCCAGGCTTGGTTTTTGTTCATGGAACAGGACACGTGGTGTGCACTCTCTGGGTGCATTAAGTCTTCAAGTAGCATACTGACATCTTTTCCTTACATTGAAAATCGCTCTGAATTCCCCCAGGACCTTTCCAGAGTTTGAGACTAGTGGAATGAGGATGATGTAAACATCACACTTCAACTGGTTCAAGTTGATTCAAATGGACTCGCATGAGCTGTATGCTGTTTAGAATCTTCTTCTGGTGACCAACGAGGGTGATTCCAATACGCTGGATATCCCTGCGTAAAGGAACAGAGGACACAGAAGTTGTTAAAATGAACTGCTTGTTCTGAACAGTCTCAGTCCATTTTGCTGTAGATGCAAATAAATGTGGATGGATATGTGCGTGTGTCTATCTGTGTCTGAGAAACAGCTGACGAGGTTTCTGCTTTTGCTTGAAAAATGCGTGTGGGTGGAGGGGTTGTTGGCAGAACTTGGTAGGTACAAAAGGAAGCAGTGAAACAGGGCCACAAAAAAGAATCAGAGGGCTGATCTCGTACAGAAAAAAAGAGAGCTGAAGTTGTTCAGTCAGAAGAGAAGGCTCCAGAAAGAACTTTCTCAATCAATATATAAAGGGGTCTTAAAAGAAAGATGGAGAATTACTTCTTACTAGGTGCTGTAGTGACAGGACAAGGGGCAGAGGTTTGAAACCGTTGAAAGAGAACAGGTTTAGACTGGAAATAAGGAAGGGTGGTGGGACACAGAAACAGGTTGCCAGGAGAAGTTGTGGATGTCTCATCCCTGTAAACATTCAAGGTCAGGTTTGACAGTGCTGTGAGTAACATCATCTATTTAAATGTGTCCCTGCTTATGGCAGGGGTGTTGGACTAGAGGATCTTTAAAAGTCCCTTCCAACCCAAACCATTCTGTGATTCCAAGAATGTTCGTCTTCCTGGATCCTCTTTTTTACATAACACTTCAACACAGTATATGGTGTGGCTGGTTCTACACATCTGCTTAAAAGTGGTTGTTATTATCAGTGCTAGCTGCCATGAACACTCTGATATAAACAGGCTCTCTGCAACACTGACAATACATTTTCTGATGCACATTGGATCAGAATTGCTACTTGCAGATACAGGTTACAAATGTGTCACAGCATGGGTGCCGTCCAGAGACCCTAGTAATATGCAAGCAACAGTAGCTACTTTGCTTTGGCTTCCCTCTCCTTTTCCATGTGTATGTATTTTCCATATAGCAAATTTCTCAGACTGCTTTCACTTTCTGCATGGAAAACTTAGTGTCTGGTATCTGCTGTTCCCTGCTCTGTTACTTACTCGAGAGTCATGCGTGATATGACATCAAACGTAGCCAGACCGGCCTGGTCAAAATTCTCCTTGTAGCGACCCATCTTGATAGCATCCAACCACTCGTGGGCATTGCTAAGGGAAGGGAAATCTGGAGGACAGTTGCTCAGAAGAGGCTGAGATGGTCTGCAAAAGAGGCAGGTTCTAAAACCCAAGTTATCAGCATCAGCTGAGCACACTAGTAAAATAAGAATTATGAGAGGGAGATAATGCAGCTTCCAAAGAGGACAGAATGAAGAACAATAATATTTTTTCTTCATGCCCTGGCTCCTGAAGTCCCACCTTGATGTGCTGTTTTTAGACTTCCAGTGTCCCTTTTTCTGCCTGAAAACAATCAACCAACCCAAGAAATTGATTCTCCCTTCCCATTGCCTTTATTTTCTCAGACACATTCTCTTCTTCTTGCCCAAGATCCTTCCACATTTTCTTGGTCTAGACCTATTAGCTGGGCAATGAACTGCAGTGAGGAGGTTTCTGAAAGAGACCTTATATACCTTTTTACCTTTGTGACTAGGTTTCTCTCTCCTAAATGTTCTCTTTTGGTCAGATAGTGACCTATGACACAATGAGTGCATTATTTCAGCTCCAACACCCATCAGATAAAAGACTTGCACTAAAAGGCTGAAGAGATTACTGTTTACATATGGTATTTGCTCTTTTCCTCATCATCTGAACTTGTCCCAGAGCTTTAACACTCTTTAGGTGCTGCTTTTAGTAAACTGGGCATCACTAGATACTTTTCCCCTTCCCCAGCTGTGGAGTGCATTCCACTCATACAAGATTTATAACCACAGGGAAAACCCCTCCAGGCCAGCAGGATGTAATTTCGTCATCAGCCCAGCAGCCAACTAACCTTGGCACCATTTATCCCTCCAGAGGCTTCTTCTTTGCTGACCTCCTGCCTCGTGTTCCATCAGACCGCAAAATGCAGTTGGGAAAATATGGGATGTAAGCTGCAGTTCTAATTATTCCCACGTAGAGACTTCCTTCCCTCCATAGGCTAAGGTCTTCTTTTTCTTCATCATCTCTTGTGCTCACATAATATGGTGTGATCACAGAATATCTCATGCTGCTGCACCCAGATGTGTCCCTCCCTTCATTCCCTATGATCCCTCAGTCACTCAATCTCAGTGCAACTCATCGAGATTTTTCTCCTTGTCATATTCAGCACTCAGAGCTCCCCGTTAACTGAATCAGGATATACACTTCTTCCAACCTGCTTCCTCTCTTTTTTTCCACTTCCTGTTTGTTCCCAATCTCAAATGACCGGGTTAGGAAAAAAACGATATAGCCTGATTTCTGGCTTTCCTTTCCTCATGATGCCTACTGAGAGACAAGTCCTGTTATTTTGCATTAAATCTCCATCTCACCTGCTGGTCCCAGTGCCAACGGCTTTGAGGGCCGATGGCTTGCGAATCATTTTATCCAGGGCACTGACTATTTGCTCAAATTTGGGTCTCTGGACCCTCTCCTTCTGCCAGCAGTCAAGCATCAGCAGGTGCAAAACAGTTGGACAGTCTGGAGGTGGTGGCAAGCGATAGTCCTGGTCAATGGCATTAATTACCTGCAGGAAAAGAAGAACAAAGCTTTATCACAACTGGGAAAATAAAAAACAAAAGAGCTTCAATCATTCGGTGTGTGTGGCTTTCTTCTGCTTGAACTGATACAGGACAGGCAGGCAGAAGTAAATCCTCACCACTTCCAAAACTTACATCCTGATTGGACATGTCCCAGTAAGGCCTCTCACCGTAGGACATCACCTCCCACATGACAATGCCATAGCTCCAGACATCACTGGAGGAGGTGAACTTGCGGTACTGGATGGCTTCAGGGGCAGTCCAGCGGATGGGGATTTTGCAGCCCTGGCAAGCAGACAGAAAGCAACCAGAATGTATCGAGATAAGGACTGCTTGTGAAAAAAACATCACTGAAACAATCAGATGTTAGCAGCACAACACAGCCTGGAGCACGGAGTGACAGCTCCATTGATTTGGTCTTGGAAACATTGCTGGTTTTAATTCATACTATGTTCAAGGTTTCCACCTTGTTTTGCTGACAAGTATAAATGAAAAGAGAGAATCATGTCTCCATGATGCTACAAATCCCATGATTTTATACTTTCACAGCTTTACTTCGCAGCATTTGAAAGTGGCATATAGCAGAATCCTCCTGAGTCACAATCATTTGGAAATCTAAAACCATTTAAATAATGCCAAACTGCAGCACTTAGGGACAGATACACTGAGTAGCTATCATTAACTCATTTCCCTTTCCATCTTGACCTCTCTAACTGCAGGTATGACCTGTAAGATTAAATACCATTCAGGTGCTGGTTCTTCAAAATGCACAGATCTAAAAATTGTTCCACTTTTCAGTGACTGAATTCTTCATCCCCTTCTTTTTCAATCCACCTGCTATACTCCCACACTTTTTGTAGTATGTGTGACAGGTGTCACAACTTCATAGGCAATAAGCTCATTTGATGGTTGGTTGTAAGCCCATAAATACACTTAGGTCATTTATCTTTTCTGTAGGAAAAAGCCCAACTCTTTCTTCAAAGAGCGGCAGTACCGGATTGTAATCTCTCCTTCGGTCCTTTATCCTTCCTATAAAAAGCTAATGAAAGGGGGAAGATAATAGCTACATCAGGCTGTGAGGTTTGACCTGTTCACCATCAGGCCACAAAGAACAGCACCGAGACTTCACATGGCAGAGTGGCTCAGGTACTCAGTTATTTTTCATTTTTACTGCTTTAGAACAAATAGCCCACAAGACAGAAGGCTCTACTCCATGCTTCTCTATGGTCTTAAGACGGAATTAAGAGGGTACACCAAACCAAGGAGGAACACAGGAAAAATTCTGTCAGCACCACACAACTCCCACCACAGCAGTGACTCACCAGACCCCCCGTGTAGGTGGGATTGGAAGCATCATCCTCCAGGAAGCGGGACAACCCAAAGTCTGACACCTTACACACCAGGTTACTGTTGACCAGGATGTTTCGTGCTGCCAGGTCACGATGCACGTAGTTCATGTCTGACAGGTAGCGCATGCCGGCTGCAATCCCCCGCAGCATTCCCACCAGCTGCAGCACACTGAACTGCCCTTCCTTCTGCTGCAAGGCACGAGGCAAACACAGGCTCTCATGGCCACACAACATCAAGCCAACAGGGGAGAGCAACAAAGAGCAAGGTAACAATGTGGATGTATGAAATTAGAGAACACGCAATCTTAATTTCAGCCCAAATCTGCAGGTTCAAGGACAACACATAACAAAGGAGGGTGGGCTTAAAGCAATGAACCTCAAATAAAATCAGACATTGGTGAATGAACTTTTCCTGAAGACAAACCTCCTCTTTGGGCCACATCCCCCTTTAGCATCCTACACCTAACCTCACTAAGATGGCTAAATCAATGTGTGCAGACAAATCTGCTTGTACTAAGATCTTCACAATGGCCTCTATGCAGCTCTACTCAATGTGCTATTCAAATGGTACCTGCCAAAGCATTTCTGGCTGAATGAACACATGAATCAATAAAAAGGAGAACTGAAGCAGCTATACTACATAGATTGTCCACATTTGTGCTTCATTACTAGAAAACTTGAAATCCAAAAATAACTGCAAGTTTCATTACTTCATCACAATGTTAAAACTAGAAAATATTCTGTGAAATAAAGTCTGAAAAATGTTATTACAAAGGAAAAATTTGGAACATGTACATAAGCAACTGAAAGGGTGTGTACAAAGATTTGGCACTGTTTACATTAATTACTGAAGAAGTCTGAAATACTGAAATTTTATATGCTTGTTGAGCCCTTGGAGTATTTTCACCATGTTGTCCTGAAAGCACTTACTGTGGCTATTTGCTATAATTTCTATTGCACCTGAAGAGGGCAACTGAGGACTTAGGGAGACAGGGGTGAAGAAGAAGGACAGGCAAAATTATCGGGTCTGAGACTGGCACACAGCAAGATGAAGAGGTTAGTGGTTGTGGGAGACTCTGTGGTACCCTGAGAAAGGAATCCAGTGATCCGTTCTCCATGAACTCTGTGACAATCATGACTGGTCGGCTCTTGGTGACCACCCCCTCCAGGTGGATGACATTGGGATGCTCAAACTGCCCCATGATGCTGGCCTCGCTCAGGAACTCCCGCCGCTGCTCCTCTGTGTAACCTGACTTCAAGGTCTTAATAGCTACCATGTATTCACGCTTCCCTGGGTGTTTCAGGCGCCCAAAGCACACCTCTCCAAACTCTCCTGTCAGGGAGGGAAGAAACACACCTCAAGTAAGGAAACACAGCAATGGATTTTATTCAGATGTACTAAAGCATTCTACTATGGATGACTTTGGGCAATGCATACAAATGAGGTTATGGGGCTCTTTAGATTAAGGCAAAATTTTTGGTGAAGGTTGGAGACTACTGCATCTTTGGTGTTCAAATGAGGAGTTTTGAGTCTTCAAAGGGTGTTTTAAATTTGGCTTTGAGCCAGCATCTAAGAGTTAGTAGGTTAAAATGAATTTTGGTAAAAATGAAGATTTAGATATCCTGAGACACTTGATGTACCACGGATCCATGGGTCCACTTCAGGCCAGTACTGTGCCAGGACTCAAGGTGAACAAGAAGGCACTTCAAACACTCTGCAGATTCTCACACTACCTGATCCAATGACCTCCTCAATCTTGATGAGGGACACATCAATCTCCTTGGCAAATTCTCGAATGGCTTCATTGGGATCTTCGTAGGTTGAAGGATCAATGTAGTACTTCACTCCAAGTCCTGCAGTGGGGGAAACAGCCCAAAACATCACCAGGATCAAACCCTGAGACACACAGGTATTAATGAGTCCTAAAAGGAGACAGGCCCTTGCCATCTGTTGCTCACACTTACCTCGTGCACCGATGTACTGCTGCAGGCGGTCTGTGTATGGGGTCTCTCGCCTTTTACTGCAGGACACAAAGGAAAGGAAAGTCAAAACACACACAAGAGTCTCTCATCAGATGCTGGGGTAGGCTTCTCAGTGCAAGGCTCAGAGAATCCTTCACATTAGGGGTAGAAGATGGATGTTAAGATCCTGCCCATCTCCTGGTAACCAGTGCATGCTTGTTTTCTATGTGGTGGCTTTTACACCACTGTTGCACCCCCACATTAGAAATGACAAATGATAGGGCTTTCAACACTATCCTGAAAAAGAATATTACAGTTTAACTTTACTGCCTTGGAAGTTTTATTGCTATTCAGGCTAAATTTGCATTTTAATTTAATTTAATTACAACAAATTATTCTTCTCAATTATAATGTATGCCTTCTTCTGTGATGCCTTTTAAGTTCTTCAAAAACATTCTAAGAGCCATTTACTCTATGTATAGATCTCCCCCAATTATTTTTCCTCCTGGCTTTGTTTAACAGCATTTACTTTGGCCATTCTATTCATAAGTATGGTACCCAAACAAACCACACAGACCCAAACAGATGGAAATCTGTTCCTTGATGTGACTTTTGCATGTGCAGGTCAAAACAGGTATGGTCTTTATTATTGTAGGTTTATTGCATATATGCATCTAATTTCCAGTAAGCACAGATCCTTCTCAGCACAGGCATTTCTCAGATTTCATTTTCCTTCTGAATGTGTATGATTCAATCATTTATTTCCCACAAAAATCTAATTATTTTACAAGTTTCATTCTATTCTTTGTTTGCACTAAATCTATTTGCCAGTTTCAAGCTACTTCCTTTGTTCCAAGCAGTTCTCATTAAAAAAAAAAAAAAAAGTACGTTTCATGCTAGTTTCCAATCATCCTATTAATTAGACCAGACTGCAAATCAAACTCTACAGTATCCTGCAGTATCCCTGCTGTCTGCATGGATTTGTGTCAACTCATGTTTTGCTGTTTCAGCATGAGACCTTTTAGCTGCTGATTCAATTAGCATTTGAAGGCAAAGTATCATGAAACATTATGTTACTTTTCTTTATGAACATAAGTAATTCTGACATTCTAACAGCTAACTGTATTATTCTTACTTGTCAGACTTATCTCTTTAAATTCTGCTTTCAAATCCACAGACAGTTTTAACGTCAAAATTTTTTCTCTTGTGCAAAGAAATCAGCTTTGCTGGGAGCCTATACCTAAGAGCTCTAATTATGCTGTTGAACCTGAAAGTCAGGTCTACAATAATGTTTTTTATAGATTATCTAACAAAATAATTGTTTTCCATATAAAAAGACAACAAAGCAATTAGCTAAAATAGATGTTTCACAGTGCATATTGCCTGAAAAATGTGTACCAACAATTTACAAAAACAAGTTAAAGTCTTAGCATTTGACTCTACATATGTTCAACCTTTTAAGGAACTACTCATTTCATCTGGTGTTCCTCATTTTCTGCATCTTCAAACTTTTCTTATCAAGGACAAATTTAAAATAGAAATTTGGTATCTCCCCTTTTTCTGAAAAGCTGTCTATTAACTGTACATAATTTTTTAAGTATAAATGAATGTATTTTTTATGATGTTTCCTCATATGTATATTTACAAGTGCCATTAATGTCTTTCCCCAACACAGTTTTGGTAATATTAACTGATTCTGGGTTTGGTTTATTTTTTTAGAAAAATATATGCTTTATTGAGTTGTGCACATAATATCACATTTCCAGCTAGAACAAAAAATTGTATTTTTAACAGTTCAAAGCAACAAAAGGAGGCAACATTTAAAATATAACAATAAGTGATAATTCTTTTCTTTCCAGAAAGAAAAATATTAAAAGAGAATATACAAAAGAGAAGAAAACAAATCTAGAAAAGGGAAGAGAACAAAAAAGAAATCACTAAAACTAGACGTCACTTTCTAAAGTTAAGTAGTTTATACATTTTTTTTTTAGGTCAGCAGAAAAAGCTAAAAAGTCCCTCTTGTGCAGAGGCACAGTAGAGCAGAGACACAGAAATCCATTACTGACAATCTAGGGGATTAAGTTCAAACCACAGTAAATTCAAGGAGCGGGTAATGACTGTTTCTTTTCTCCAAATAACAAAACCCCCATTGTTTACTTTTGTACCTCTATAAAAATAGCAACCCTCACCTTTTTCTCTTTAAAATTTCTGTCCTTTTTCTTTTTTTTTTTCTGTAACAGATTATCTCGACAATCTTTTATATGCCCTTTATTCTTTTCAAAATGGAAAGTGGTATTTGCTTTCTTTAACCTGTATTTTATGAGCTAGTGTTCCATGGAACCATTGGGGTTGAATAGATTTTATTCTTCAGCAAATGAGCCCTTGTGTTTTGGTCCTTGGTGAAAGGGTATTTATCACCTTCTAAATAATTGGATATGCATACTTATTCCACCAGTCCTTCTCCACTACATTGTTTCATTCTACACTTGCTTGCCTAAATTGCAATTTACAGTCCCTCCTTCCCAGCGATGCATTTAAGTACCTTCTGAGTAACAGCTTTGAAATGCTTTCCTTGTGTTCATATTGCTAACTAGCCAAATATCAGCTAAGTACATGAGTGGTTTACCAAAGGAGAGGCTCCTCAGATAGGAGTAATGGGGCAGGATCTTTCCTTAATTAGAGAATGGCATCTCAAGGGCATCTGGATAAATGCAGATCAGGCTGTTTCCCTTGGGACGGGGTTATGTTGCAGGGATAAGGAAGTTCCACTGTCTGAAGTGCACATGAGCAGGTCAAGGAATTCACCTCTTGAAGATGATGGCAAGGATGGCAATGGCAGCAATTACCAAGAAGGCCAGACCCCCGAGCGCTGAGCCCACGATCAGCGGCAGTCGGTCCTGCACCATCTCTGAGCGCTCCCCTGCCAAGGAAGACACACACACATGGATGCAGAGGACAGGAACTGTGCAGCTTCCCTTCTGCTCACAGAGATCTCTCCCATAATTCCAGCCCTACCAGCCGTTGCTCCCCAGTCACTGTGGTTCTCCAGCACCTTCTTTCCTACATCTGAAAAGCCAGTGTTCCCTCTAAATCCACTTCCTCTCTCTTCCCTGGTCCACTGACAGCTGACAAGCCACTAAAGAACAGGTTAGCTCTACACCTGGGCTGTATCCCACTGTCCCCTATTAATGTAGCTTGCCAATACCTTTGATCCATACCAAAAGGATGGTGATCCTGCTGGAAGGCAAGCTCCCGCACATATACCTGTGTCCAATCTACCTTTGTGTCCTCTGTCCCACCTGTCTTTTAGACATTCTCAGAGTTTTCAGCTGTAAGATGTCCCCATGACAGCTGAGGGCCAAACTACAGCAGTATATAGTGCTATGTACTGCCACATCTCCCTAAAGAGATTTTTACTGGCACACTGCTCCTGCTGGTGAGAAGCACAGAGGCAACAAAGAGCAGGGCTGGGGAGTATGGCAGTAGCATAAACAATACCCTCTGACAACATGAAGCTTCTCTAAGTGAACAAATCTACATATCCAAATTATTATAAACAGAAATACAAGTTGAGTAGGAGTGTCTGGTAGCAGTCCTCCAGGGGATAAGCCAATACACTCCAGGGACACAGGCAAGTGGAAGGTGATCATGTGCAGACCTGAAATGGCACAAAAAGGCAGCACTTACCTCCTGTTAAAGTCTGGAAATACATCTTCCCACTGTAAGAGCCGTAGCCGACTGCTGTCCTAGCGCGCACTTGGAAGGCATAGATCTTCCCTGGGCTCAGACTTGATATCGTGGCCATGTTGGTCTCACTAGTTAAGGTCAAGGAATTATCCTCATCTTCTGCCTGTGAATGTCAATGACCAAAAAGGAATGTGAAACTTCTGCCTACACTGCTCACTCTCCTCATCAAGGCATGACAGTTTCCATGTCAACCCAATATTCTTTGAACCTTTACAGAGCCTCCCAACAACAGCTGCTATTCCAGACCTTACTTCCTCTCACACTACTCATTCCTCACTGCTGCTTTTCATTCCCCCAGGCCTGGGCTTCCCACAAAGCTCTGCTAAAGACTCTCAATCTAAACAAAAATGAAAGACAAAACTTTGTCCCATGGTTCACTTTCTATAAACTCCAAACTCGTGTACTCTCCCAGGAGAATTCAGAGCAAGAACACATGTAAAGCTGTATCCCGGAAGCTGCTAGACACGTTATCACAAATAGCAGTTCTTTTTGCCACTAAAAAATAGTAGCCCTGCAAAATCGTGCAGAAGTATTTCTTTGAAAGACTAGTAATATGGAATGGGAGTTTGTCGGAACAGCCCCACATATCTCTTCCCCTCAAGTCAGATGGATTAGGAGTCACAAGACATGAGAATGGAGGATAAATTTGTATTTGCCACCCTGTAATTCCAGCACACAAAGAGGTATTTGCCACTTAGCGAATGAAAGAGGGCATTTCTTCTCATAAAATTTCTTAGAGATGTCTGTCCAGGCATAAATGAGGACACAGGACTTCTCTTCATAAATGAATGACAGATTTGCAGTGAATTCAATTCCAGAAAATATATTTAGAAACTTCAGCTCCTTCCACTGTTATCAGTGTCAGCTGATACTAAACTTAACGTTAGCTGCAGCTTTTAAGCTTAAACAAGCACCTTCTTTTTTCTTAAAATCTGTCTTGTCCCTAGATGTTTCCAAGACTGGGAAATGCAGATGGACTGATGCCAGAAGACATGTATATCACAAACTTCTGGTATTGCTAAAGTTTGTTCCTTCCTCATAACTGAAACTTTTTTTTTCCCACCTTGTTCATTCTGATGCAGGGGTGCATCACCCAGACAGAAAGTGCTCAGTGTTCCTTTTTGCTCACCTTGTCAAAGTAGCGTAGCTGGTAATCCAGGATGACCCCATTGGGCTGGTCTGGCTGAGGCCACGACAGTGTGATGCTGTTGGTAGTACGACTCACCTGATGCATCATAGGCACAGCAGAGGGGACTGGAACAAAAGACAAAATGGAGAGATTGCAAAGGGATAAGCTTAAAAATGAACTGTATTTGAACAGTCCTTAGGATGAGTTATTAAGTTAGGCCAGCTCTTCCCTTAATTTTCCTTAATTTGCATTATGAAATACTTTGTAAAATAACCAGAAGAAATCCAGGCACAATATTACTCCGCTGGGGGATACAGTCATTGGCAACTCAGACTGAAAGAAAGTGAAGAAATCCACATCCAACTGATTATGCAGCACAGGAGTTAAGAAATTATCTATATATTAGCTGGAATATAATTCTGATCTTCAAATGTGCAATTTTTATGTGAAAGATGAGAAGGTGCTCCATGCCACTGCCTTAAGATCACGCCTGGACAAAGAATACAACAGTGGTCAAAACAAATGCAGAGCACATTACTTCTCTTCTGCTCCTCCCCCAGACTGTAATTATTTTCCTGGGGGAAAAAAATCAAGTATAGGCTACCAGAGTAATGGAGGCCTTGTATATGAAACATGCACATATACATGTTTCATATACATAAATGGGAAATCTAAAGAATGGAAATCCACTTCTACCAAAACCATCCATGAACCCATCTGCACACACATGCACACTCTCTAGGTTCATACAAAAGCTAAGAGTGTATGAGTTTCATCTTGGGAAGAGATTTCCAAGCAAAAATTTCAGGACAATTTCAGATGATCCACCTGTTTTTCCACAAAGCTCTTCTCAAGTTTTGCTTTCTCTCTGCAAAGAAAATGTCACGCTGCCAAGAAACCTACAGGTAAGCAGCCTGGATATCCTCATTTTCCTAATGGATGCAACATTTTCAGCAACATTTAAATTTTCCAGAAAAAGCATGCCAATGAAAAGTTGCCACCAAATCCCACTGGTTTTAGAAAATAGACATAAACTTCCTTGATGTGAAGAATGAAGCAGAGACATTTGGCAAATGATCAAAACCTGCAGAATAGCATTTTCTTCCCTCATTAATTGTGAAAAAGATAAAAAGATTGTTTTTAATAACAAGATAAAATTATTCTGAAAAGCATATTTCAGATGGGCTTCAAACAGCTCAGGCAAGTGGGAACTAAGTTAAAAATGTAAATGAAACAAAATAAGAGTCTAAGCAATAAAATACTTTCACTCCTTGTTACTCCTTTTACTTTTTACCATTGCTCGTCCTTCAAACAAGATTACACAACAACCTCACCTGCCAATGGGAATGTTGTGACAAGAATGGAAGAGAGCGACAATTAACCAAGACCGTATGTAGCATTTAAAATGCAAATGAATAACACTGTATTGAAATGTCAGGAGGTAACTGGTCACCTAACATCTGACCAAGATAGATTCTGCTACATTTAATGTTCCAAAAGTTTAACTCTCTTCCACTGAGACACAAAGCAAACACACAGGAGAGGTGCAAACCTAAATGCAGAGCTACATTGCCAGGGAACAGTCTACTTCCTTCTACGATTTTACAGAATGATCAGAATTAAATCTCCCCACAATTCCTCTCCTGCCCAGCTCTAAAAGTTATTCTTCTCTTGCTTCTCATTTCTCCCCGATCCCCAATTTTTCCCCTACCTGGAAGAATTAATCAACAAAGAAATAACAAAAACATCACTCAAGTGTATGTCTTGGCCATGTGTCACAGCATTCTAGAAAGCTCCTATTATCCAGATATGTCCATCACTTAGGGTAATCAGATGGTGGCAGGGGGGAGGCAACCAGGATACTGCAGTCTATTGTATTAAAAACAGTAATTTTAGTGATTTGCACCTAATAAGCAGACACTACTTAGAGCAAAAGCCATTAAAAACACTCAGAAATAAAATCAGCTATGAATCACTGCAAGGCAGATTGTCTTTAATCTGTCTCTCTGAGACATAGTTTAGATTTTGATACATGTGTGCCTGTCTTTTAAGGACCTAAAAAATTATGAAACGCTGACCAGGGAGCTCTTCCATCACTTGAATGAAAAGAGATAGCAAGATTTCTCTTTTGAAAGCTTCCTACTAAGATGGTTTGAATATCAATGCTAAGGTGATGTGCAAGGCAAACATAATTGTTGGTGGAGTAAGTACATATTTCCTGTCAGAGGTTATTCTCTGAGTGTTAATACATTAGGAAATATAAAGTTCAAGATTTTATGTCTATAGACATTCAAAATTCCACAGAAGTGCTAGGTGAGTATCTTCCCTTGTTTCCATGACAACTTTTAAAAATGTTTATAACAGTACTTTGCTTTCAAAACTTTCTTTTGTATACACAAATGTGTCCAGGTCTATATTGATTTGTCAGTTTTATTCTTTGCTTTTTACATGAGGTTTACAGACATAGACATGTTAGGTCCCTGTCTAATGGCAGCTGAAATCACAGTGTCTGATTCAATCCAATCTGGACAGTTGGACTAGATGACCACTACAGGTTCATTTCCAACGATTCTATTCTATTCTATTCTATTCTATTCTATTCTATTCTATTCTATTCTAAGCAAAAATATGCTATGAGATCAGATCTTTAATTAAGACTGAAAAAGCAGTTCTCATTGTATGCAATTTAAATAATAGCAAATGTATGGAAAATTCTTGCCCACATAAACCCAGCTAAGCTGCAAAGAAATCCAAACACCTGTTAAGTACAACTCCCAGTTTCTATATTTTGTGGGCTGTCAGTTGCAGGACAAATTTTTTCCTGGCAGCAGACATGTGCCTGCAAGACTAAAAATCTATCTCAATCAACAGACAGGTAAGTTAGGAATGTGAAGGAAGTGCAGACTCATCTAACAACACATGACAATCCCCACTTCTGCAGAGAACAGCCAAGTGCCATTCTCAGCAGACCATGAGCATTTCTGGCATGTGACATTCAGCCCATATTACACTCCATGAAGATACTTAGAGCCAATGTGACCCCTTTGTGGTTCTGCCTGGAGGAGTCCCATGGGATAATGCCCTGGAGGGAAGAGTGGCTCAAAAAAGATAGTTCATGTGCAAGGATTACCTCTTCCAGGTGCAAAAGCACTTCATCCCAACAAGCACAAATTCAGGCAAAAAATGCCAACAGGCCTGCATGTTTGAACAAGGAGCTCCTACTTAAACTCAGACACAGAAAGGAAGTACACGGAGGGTGGAAGCACAGACAGGTAGCCTGAGAGGAACATAGAGGCACTGTCCAAACATGGAGACACATGGCTAGGAAAGCCAGAGCCCACCTGGAATCACATCTGGCTCTCTATGTCAAAAGCAAGAAGGGTTTCTCTTTAAGTACAGAGCTGGTTGTAGAAAGAGGGAAAATGTGGGGCCAGCTGCTGGGTGGTGCAGGGTCCTGGTGATCAGTCTTTATAAGCAAGTCTTGCCTTTAGGAACACCAGGTTGTGCAGACCTTGGGGAAGTCTGCAGCTGGGAAGATCTTCCTCATGCCAGATCAGGTGACTGAATATTTAGGCAAACTACTGCATTCCATGGTCCCTGATGGGATGCATCCTTTGGACTGATGTTATTTCGAGAGCACTCTTGATAACCTTAGAATCATCCTTGTGACTGTGAGAGGTGCCTGAGGCCTAGTGGAAAACAAATGTCACTCCTCTCCTCTATAAGGGAAGGACAGAGGATACAGGGACATGCAGGCAGCTAAGCCCCACCTTCATCCAAAGGAGTTGTTGAGTCTCCAACCTTGGTAATATTCAAAGGTGTTCTGGGTGTGGTCAGGGGAATTTGCTTGAGGTGACCCTGATGAGCAGACAGGTTGGAGAGTATGTTCTCCAGAGGTATCTTCCACACGTAGCCATTTTCTGATTCTGAGGAGTCCCTCATTTAGCAGTACTGACTGGATGCCCGTGGAGTACAAGAGGAGATCAGACACCTGGCTCATGGGTCATCACTCCACCAGCATTCAAACTAAATCCTGCCAAGACCTGTGTGTTACATCTGTGTTATTTATGTGTTTTCTTCCCCTTCCATCTTGTCCCACAATCTTCTGAAGTTATATGGTTTGATCAACCTCAGTTGGCCTCTAATGTTCACTAACATGTCTCTACAGTCTCTTACGGATATTTCACTTTTGTTACTTCTTCAGGTATCCTATTCTCCTCATATTCCAAGCAGATGACATGAAGCCCCTAGCTTTGTTTACAGCTTTGTCCAGTTTCCCAAACATCATCTTCTAGGAAGATCAGTCTGAATGCAGCATGGAAATTCCCTTCTTGATGTGTTTATTATCTTATCCTTATTTTGAAAATGCCCTACATTTTTCCACACATTTCAATTTAGTTCTGGCCCTTTCTCTAAATACCCAAAATCCTTTAAAAGTATCTTGGATTGTCTTCTGTCATAACCTTGTACTTTTGCTCCCTATGGATGAAGAGTGCTTTAAAAGGGCAAATTAGTCAGTTATTTTAACTTCCCTTCCCTCTCTTATTATTAGTTTTTGTATATGCATTCCATTCATGCTTAATAAAAAGGAAAATAGCCTTTATGACACAAGGTGCCATGTTTTACTTTGTATTTTATACTTACACTTGCTCAAAAGATTTCTGACTTCATTTGAACAGTAAGTGAAACCTGAATTTTGAAAACAAGCCCTTTTGTTCTCATGCTGCAGAGACTGAGCATAGTAAAGGGAGAAACTGGAATAGTTCCTTTTTGTGGAGTGACCATAGAAACCATTAATAATTCCCAGTCATAGCTGGGCAAATCTATTAAAGATGGGTAAATTGACAAATGTCACTAATGTCACTAAGGGAAAAATTAAAACTTAAAAGAGTAATTTTGCTGTTCCTATCTGAACAAAAACCAAAAAAGTTAAATTCCTTGGGAACTTTGGAGAGTGCTCCAGGTTGGCAATTAGATCATAAATAAGCAGACAGCTAAGGACTTTGAAAAACAATGTCTTTCATTCAGAGGACAATGAACACTCACACTCCACTTGCTGTACCTGCTGGCTTCATCTTGGCAAAACACAACAGCATGTAGCTTTTGACAGCTCTCTTCTTATTTCTCTCTCATTTTGAACTAGAAAATGCCTTGCCTTTGTCCCTGATTTTGCCAACTAAGTCTACGGTACTCTTTTGGCTCTCTTTGGAAAAGCAAACATCTTCAAGCAATTCATCATTTCCCTTCACAATCTCATAATCATACTTGGCATTTAATTCCTTTCCCCTTCCCACACCATTTCATGTGAACATCTTCTGTCATGTCCTCTTAAACTTCCTGGCACTACCCAAAAGTGTCCTTGTCCCCATTCATCCTCTTACACAAGCCTTCAGACTGTCTAGCACTCATTTCTGCAGCGCTACAGATTTTTGGTATAGCCAGGTCCCACTGCTCTGATTTCCACTGATGCAGAAGGCTGCTACATATATTTTCACAGGTACAAGGCAACCTGGTCAAATAACCTTTCTACTCATACCTCTACTAGCTCTCAGAATGTGTGGACTCAGCTAAAACCCCAATACACTTGCTTTTAAAGGTCTGCATTGATTTGTTCCAACATTTAAATCTCTGCTGCCTTTCTTTTTTTCCTCTTCTTTCTAGGAATGTAAGAACTGCCTGAACGAATAAGTCCAGTAGCATTTCTCTGGCAACAGACATTACTACATGCTTCAGTGAAATTTGCAGGGAAAAAGTGGTAGTTACAGGTAGTTACAGCTGTGTATAGAATAAGTTTTTTCACAGTCCTTTAAATGAAAACCTGACTTCTGTCCTTAGACATGAGAAGAGATATTTGTTTACCCTGATAAGTACACTTGAAAATGTTAAAATACTGAATAAAAGATTAGTCTGTTTTATTTTTTGTGATAATATGGTAGGAGTTTAAGTTCTTTGCATTTTTGTGTGTCAGGTTCACACCTGTGATAAAGTATAACTTCATTAGAATTACATAATTGCCTTTCATCATGTGGTTCCTGCTATCTGGAAAAGCCTTCCAACATCTCTCTATACTTCCTGACATTTATTTAGGTATTCACCCTCAGCACTTCAAACCTGAGCTGAAAGCAATTCCCTTCTCTTGTCTCATCTCTGCACAGTTCTTCCGGTGATTAGCATATCATATTTGCATTTCACACTATTACTATCCAAACAGGTTTCACTACTGCTATCCAAACAGCTCTCATGTTTCAGGTTAAGTCTTACAGTAAAGGAGGTTTTTCACTGACAGTCCTTCTAATTCTGATTTCAGGCACATGGTCACTGAAGAGTAGGAACATCATAATCAGTCTGCACAGAAAAAATGTCATTCTGTAACCAAGGGATCCTATCACGCTCTGAAGAAAGGCCAGAAGACCGTGAGGGGTACGCAAACTCTTAGAGGAACAGTGTTTTGGAGACAAAGTTGAAGAGTGAATAGGTATCATGGGAAGAAGAAAAAGTAGCATTGCTTCCACACAGAACATTGCCTAAGATACCTCTAAAAAAGGGGCAGGAGTATTTTTTGGACCAGCAATTTTCAAGAAGAGAGAGAACTCAGACTGATGTATGAGTAAGCAAAATCTTCAGAAACAGGACTGGAGGGTCTTTTTTTGGGTCATCTTTGATTCAGTGGAGAGAAAAAATTTTGCTATGGCCCTTTATCCTGACACTGTACCTTTTTCTTTTTGCTCCTTGATTTTTTTTTGGTACCCTTCATGTTTTCCTGTACCCTTTTTCTCTCAGCATGTAAAATCCTCAAAGTTCTATCTCTACTTGTATAATAATAATAACAGAAATAATAATAATTGTTACAATAACACAACATCAACAAGCAATGATAAAGTGAAAAGCTGCTGAAGGGATCAAAAGGAGGGGGTATGGATGAGACAGGCCACGTGATGGAGGAAGCAGGGCCTTGTTAGTATGAGCTGTCAATACAAATCGAGGGCAGCTCATCTCAAGCTCACTCCTAACGATCTCAAGGAAAAGCAAGGAAAGAAAAAACTGTGACCCAACACAAAAAGAAGCCACTCAGTACACACTGATGTTTAAGGAAGCTGTTCTCCCCTGAAACAGCTTCACTGCACAAGAGAGGCATCTTAGAGACGAGTACCCAACATACTCAAGACACCCAGACACTGTAAGACACTGTGAGACACTTGGAAGAGGAGTGGTCAGAAAAATCAAACAGAAACAGAAGAAGAGGGTAGACTGGGTGATTCCGGGAAGGAGGAGGAAGTAGCTGCTCAATTAAGTTATCTCTGATATAGATAAAGGAGGCTGAGATGAGAAACATGAAGAAAGAGAATTCTGTAGGACGTTAATAGAACACCCACCTTTCTCCAGGAGAAGCCAAAGGAACTGCCTGGAATTACCATACAAATTACCCAGCCACATTTTACTGTAAACAAAAACTGATCACCCACTTGCAGCCAGCCTCTTAAGGGGACCAGAGATCCTAGAGGTGCTTTGCTACTTGATGTCTGTCAGGTAACATTTCAAAGGGAACAAATAGATCAACCCTCTGGCATCTATTAACAGCAGGAAATTAGTTGGGGGGTATATATACATTCCCTTTCTTTCCATATAATAGAAACAGAAATGAAAAGACGTGATTTAACTAAGCCCATGATGCTACATCTGGTTTCACAGCACTTCTCTGGAGCTTTGCCAAAACCTTGTTTTGCAGGGGTTTCCACACTACACTCTGGAATCTCATATGGGACTTGTTTCAGTTTAACATTTACACAACTCTAAATGTTTGCAGACATTTTCTGTCACTCAGTTCAAAATGTTCCCCCTCCTTCCCCTCTTCATCACATTACTCCTTATTATATCCTCTTAAACAAGCTGTGTATAATTCCTCTCCATATTAGCTTATACATGCTTGTGAAGAACAACATATGCCCAGTCTCTTAATGCTGACATTTAGCAGAACTCTATGCCTGGATGTATGTGTCTCTCTCCAGCTCCAGTCCTTGTAAATTATATTTACAGGAAACAGAACTCCTCTGACTGCCCACACAACCCATTAGTATGTTAGTTTAGTCATCCCCACCATTTAGTTTCTAGTTACAAGGATCACGACATTTTTGAATATAACTGCAAAACACATTTTAATATTTCTACCATGTAAAGAGAAAAAAAAATTGTTTCTTATTAAGAGGAAAATAAGATGATGAAATGGAGAAGAGTAGGGGATAGAGAAAATTAATAGCTTCTCTGGAAAAATGACGTTCACAAAATCCTCATCAAGCCCTGGTAGCATCCCTTCTCTTTGCAGAATGAAACAATGTGCCTCATCTGACCCACAGTGCTACATCTCCCATTGGAATCTTCTCCAGGGCAGCTTCTTCCCCAAAAATCACACCAGCTGCTAAACTGGAGTTTTTCTGCCAAGAAGCAAGAGTGGAAAGCCCATTTAGGTAAGACAGGAATGAGAAGGGCAAAAGTGAAACTATGCAACTAGCAGGGCAGGATAAAAAAAGGCACACGACACAAGTAAAAAGACAGAACTCCAGGATTCAACAGATAAAAGCAAATCAAATGAGAGAGAGAGAAGTAGAAGCTTTGGGACTCGGATGCAGGGGTCTCCTCACCTGACTGGCTGGTGCTGACATTGATGGTGGCAAAGTGGGGTGCTTCTGAGCTGAGCTCAGTGACGAGGTTGACGGCCTGGATCTCGAAGGTGTAGTGCACACGGGCCAGGAGGTTGGAGACCTGCACGCGGCTCTCGGTCAGCCCCACCTGGCGCGGCTCGAAGTGCACGCTGTCCCCGCAGCGCACGCACGGCCCCGCCGAGCCCGCCGGGCACACCTTGCAGATCACGTTGAAGAAAACGTCCTTGCGGCCGCCCAGGTCCTTGGGGAGGCGCCAGGTCAGCAGCACGTTGGAGCCCACGATTTCGTAGCTGAGGTCACGAGGAGCAGAGGGGATGCCTAGAAGGCAGAACGAAGGATCAAAATCCCAGGAAAGAATGGGAGAGAGGTGAGGGAAGGGAAGGCAGGAGGCAAAGCAAAGAGAAAAGAATAGAAGAATAAGTTGCTTCTTCTGCTCATTCTTACTCTTCATCAGTTCTTTCTAAGAGCAAGGCTAAGAAAAACATACTCTTTGCTACATCAAGCACACACATTAACAAAGGAACAACTGTATTAGCACATTTTAGACAAACAAAATTACAAAGAAGAGTCTTTGTTTCAAGGGTGTGACATTTTAATTTCCCGAAAAGAACAGTCATTGTTTAGGGAAGTGCCAATCCCTTGAAATTTTAAACTTCACACAAGCTTAGTATAGATTTATCTCTACTGAGACCTGTAATTCTCTCCTTTGGCACCTAATATCTCTGAACTTTCTCAGACTCTAGTTAGCCTGTTGCATTTGTTCCAGGAACTGGACACCAGTTTTGCCTGCAATTACTCCTGGTGCCAGCCAGATTCCTCAATGCCATCAGAGGTAAACTCTGACAGCTCAAGAAGTGCCCATCCTGTGCATCCAACACTTTCCTCGATGGCACAGAGACAGTGAGGAGAAGGAGGAAAATGCAGAGGGTGAGAAGAAGGCATGGAGATGAGAATGGGGCAAGACACTGCAGTTAAGAAGTGAAAAGTTCAGAAAGGTAGAAGTAGGCAACAGAATTGCACTGCTAAACCTGGGCACAGACACAAAGCAAGATGGGAAGGGGAGGGACAGAGAGGCTCAGCTCAGTAACAGGGAGGGGTAAGGGAAACATTATTTACAGAACATTTTCCTCTGAAGGCTGTAATGAAACCCAAGAATCATCATTCTCACACCATCACTCTGTAGTCAGGAGCAGGAGCAAAGGGAAGTTTTGGGTTGTCTCAAAGGTCTTGAGAAGAGTGGAATTGCAACCCCTTCCCCCAAATAATTTGGGCACATTTCTCTCTCATTAACTTCCCTTCTTGCTTTCAAACACTTCATCCAAACACTTACCAGTGCAGGGAGCATCAGAATTGTCCGAAGCAGATCGGTAGTACCGGTTCTGACACACACATTCCCGGGAACCCGGCAGTGGAGCGTGGCTGTGGGCAGGGCACAGGTGGCAGGGGTCATCTCCCACAGATACTTTAAAGAAACCAGGGGCACAAGCTAAGAGGAGGAAAATAAGAGAGGCAAAAGCAGGAAAATCATTAATTCAGATTTCAGAAACACTGTAATCTAATTTACATTTAACTTCTGCTGCTGGGAGAAGTTCTTGCATAGAGCTACTGCTGGTTTTGGTTCTTTATGGAGCATATTTTGTCCAAGTTGCCATTTCAAAACAGTTTATTTTATTCTGTATGTAATTGCTTAAATTGATTCACTGGCAGATGAAAGAGAACCAGTCCTGAGACAGCTTTGGCCACCTCAAATAATTGTCTTCTCACTATTCACTCAAAGCGCTTTTAAATTGGAGAAGTCAAGGAGCCCAGCCAAGCGATTTGTCTTGAAATATCAAACAGTTACCCACACCTCCTTCTCCACACTCAACACAGCCACAAAATTGGATTTTTTATGCTGCCTACAACAGTTTCATTGCTTAAAGTAATATACACTACCATTGCTGATTTTGCATTAAAACTAAGAGCAGACACTAAGACTGGCAGTCCTATTTTTTTTCCTGTAGGTCTGAAAACTTCCCAGTAATGGATAAAAGTATGTTAATTAGTCAAATTTAA
Organism: Melozone crissalis; assembly: GCF_028551555.1. NCBI lineage: Eukaryota > Metazoa > Chordata > Aves > Passeriformes > Passerellidae > Melozone > Melozone crissalis. The sequence goes on along the minus strand of NW_026535786.1, from coordinate 12,184,241 downwards.
TCTGCAAATGCATGTATATGCAACAAGTATATGCAACAAGTTGAAACAAGGATGGAAATCCATCCTACAGGGAAAGAAAATGAAAAATGAAAAAATAATTTATTAACAATATGGGAGTATGGCACATTTTAGGTTTGGCAAAGAGGCCTAATAGGAGGTGCTTGGACCTTATATAGAAGTGCTAGGATACAGCTTTTACTGCTTTTATGTATGTTTTCTAAAGCTGATTTTCTATATAAATAGATACAGCTCTTTTAGATTTTATGGACTAACAAGCTCAGGTGAAAGTCCATTTGCTGCTGACATTTGGCTTGTTAATTTCACAATAAAGAGCATTTATAAGGAATGGGAAACTTTCAGATAGACCCCAGATAAAAGCAGAACTATTCAAACAAGCAGAATATTCCAATGGATTGAGGATAGCAAAAATTACCTAAAAGAGGCAAAGCAAGTAAGAGAAGAATATTGTACAGAGCTGTTATATGAAATCAGAATCATATGTGTTCAATCCCCCTTGAGGCTACAGGCACAGTCCAGAAATAACAGCCAAAAACATCTGTGAAGTCCCATCAGGTTTATGCTTCTTGTATTACTTCATCCTCTCTGTCAAAACACTTCTAGGATGCACAGAGCAACCTCCACATGTACACAGATAAGAGTGATCAGCCCTGGAACAGGCCAGACCACAAAGAGGACTTCAGTAACTCTGAATGATAGCTATTAGATAGGGGAACACTGTTTCTTTCCAGCACAAAAAAATGACGACACTCAGTGTGTGATATATTGCCATTTGGAAAGGAAAGGGGAAGAAGAGACTGTAATTTTTCATGTGATAGATGATGGTTAAGAAAAGTGCAACTGTCTTTGTCTTCAGGCCTTTATCCAGCAGAAAATCAAATTATTCCCATATGGAGAGATACGTCCATATGTATGGACAAGAAAGAGTATGTAAGATTTTATCCACTTCATAAACTATATACCTTTCACTCAATTTTAGGCTCTCTGAACAGCCACAGATGTAGAATATAATATTCACACTTCTTGGCATATGCATTTGTACCGAAACTACAAGTAGTATGAATGGGAAGTTCTCATCCAATATGCTGCAAAGTCATTCAACTAAAATTTCAGGGATCTTTCTTTATTTCAAGTTTGAGAATGCTGAAATTAATGTGAACGGCTTTAGTTTCTTAAAAGTAATTTTATCTCATCTGTTTTTTCTTGCATCAAACTCCTTCTTGAGCTTTTGCTGAAGCTTAGAACTAATGATACATTCTGACTGCTAGTCACAATAATGAAAATGAACAGGTAATGGTAATGTCTGCCATGTATGTGATGCTAAAGGGAAATCTGTAGAGGGTACAGACTTCACCGCGGAAGTACAAAACCATATTTACCCTACAAGGACAGTGCAAAAGATTTCAGGTAAATTCACCTTTAGCCCAATTGCAAATCATATGGAAAGCTAGCAAAGCTGTGAATGAGGAATTTGTCTGGTGTTTAATAAATAAAATTAATTTAAAAATAAACATGTTGTGTTAAAATAGATACATCTATTTTTACAGAGTTCTTTTAACATCTACTGGCAACTTGCTGTTGAGCCTGGGGATGGAGGGGTGAGGTCTGCAGAGATGGCTAATTCGCTGTTGATGAATTAGCCAAAGGCAGTAAGCACAAGTGCAGTGCTGTAGGTTTTATGCAATGGAACAAAACGGTTTCTTTACCACCTCAGTAAAGAAAAGCAGTCTGTATAAGTTACCTCTATTGGCTTAAAAGCACCTCTGTTGCTTAAAAGGCCATGCAAGATTTCATCCATGTTATGGGCAGTCACTCCAAGTGACCATAAACATTCAAAAGCTGCTTGTAAAAACCAACCAACCAACCAACCAACCAACCAACCAACCAACCCACAGAGCAAGAACACAAGCCTCTGGACAGGGACACGGTGCCAGCTAATGGCTAACAATGTTATCTGCTTGTATCACTGATGCAGTACACCGCTATAGGGACAACACTGGAACAGCTATGTGTAACAAACACTAGTGATCAAATACTTGTACCTGTTCTTAACTGCCTCACAAAATCTAATTGCACTGTCCATGCACTGTGCTTGGCATTACATGTCTGAACCATATGCAAAAGTAGGTTATTGCTGTCTCCCCAAGCACTGCCCAGGGTCCAATGTCTTTTGTCTTGTGACACTGAGCTGATTCCTTGCTACCTAAGAGATCTCTTACTCACTGAGGCCACATCTATTTTTGAGTGCAATCCCAGAACTGTGAGAGTCACTCAATGAAGAATTGTTTATTTAGGTTCAAGAGTAATGACAGCATGAGAACAGGTGACTTTACAGTAAATTACTGTAAAGTAAATTAAGTTTAAACAAGAATATTTCCACCAACTAAAGTAGCAGGCTTCTGAGAAAAACTTCAAATACAGGCAGTAGACAAAAAAAAAAAAAACCAAAACCCAAAACAAAAACCAAAACCAAAAAATCCCCAAAAAACAACAAAAAAGCAAAAAGCCTAACCACATTTAAGAAGGAACCTGGCCTGTTTATGAAGCAATTTTGATACAGTTGCCATTTACATCTCTTCCTTCCAACATCTCCAGGCCAAATATTCCCTTGTCCTTTATTTACTTTAGCACAGTAAAGCAGCCACATAGGCTCATTAATAAGCACTCCACTAGAGCTGAGTGAACTGAAGAAACAAAACTTCACTGCAGCTGTTCCACCAATAAACAAATTTTAGTAATATGCTCACATGTCCTCTGTGCTACACCAGAGCAGACTGATGTCTTGGCTATACCAGACAGCATTTGATGTTTACCCATGAAAAACTGGATGGAGCCCAGAGCTGACAGCAGGAATTAGCCTCCCATTCATTGGATCTTCAAGGGGGACTACAACCAGCCTACTGTACTGGAGGAGGAACACAGCAGGACATAAGGGCTCCAGAAGTTCCTGGAAAGGATTGGGAACTACTTCCTGACCCAAGCAATAGAGGAGGCAATGAGGGGATGTGTCTCCCTGGACCTGATGCTCACAAACAAGGAAGGGCTCACTGGTGATGTGAGGGTTGAAGGCTGCCTTAGCTACAGTGACCGTGGTGGAGTTAAAGATCCAGAGTGCAGTGACCAGAGCAAAGAGCAAGCTCACAACACTGAACTCCAGGACAAGCAGATGTGACAACTTGGGTGATCTGGAGGAGTCCCATGGGATAACACCCTGGAGTGAAGAGTGACTCAAAGAAACTAGTTCATGTGCAAGGATTACCTCTTCCAGGTGCAAAAGCACTTCATCCCAACAAGCACAAATTCAGGCAAAAAATGCCAACAGGCCTGCATGTTTGAACAGAGCTCCTAGAACAGAAAGGAAGTATATGGAGTCAGAAGCACGGACAGGTAGCCTGAGAGGAACATAGAAGCACAGTCCAAACACGTAGACACATGGCTAGGAAAGCCAAAGTCTACCTGGAATCACATCTGGCACAGGATGTCAAAAGTGAGAAGAGTTTCTCTAAGAAGAGAAGTGGCTCAAGGAAGACTAGAGAAAATGTGGGTAACACAGGACAAATTCTTCACATCAGTCTTAACTAGCAAGACCAGCCTTTCGGAACTCTAGGTCCTGGACACCTCAGGGAATTCTGCAGCAAGGATGATGATCTTTAGCTTCTACTCAGCTTTGGTGAGGGTACACTTGGAGACTCACGCTAAACTGTGTTGAGTTTTAAGCTCAACACTAAACCATGCTGAGTTTTGGGCTCCCCAGTACACTAGAGACGTTAACATACAGAGGGCCATAAAGATGATGAAGGAGATGGAGTATTTCCCACAGGAGGAGAGGCTGATAGAGATGAGACTGCTCAGCCTGGGGAGGAGAAGGCTTCCAGCAATCTCATGAATGAGCACAAACAGCTGAAGGGAGGAAGTGAAGAAGACAGCTCTTTTCAGTGTTTCTCAGTGACAGGCCCAGAGGTGAACAGCACAAACTGCAACACAGCAGGTTCCCTCTGAACACAACGAAGCAGTTTTTTACCATGAGGGTGACCAAGCACTGAAGCAGATTACTTAGAGGGGTTTTAGAGTCTCCTTCCTTAGAGAAATTAAAAAATAGTCTGGACCTACTTGCTAGAGATGACCCTGCTTGTGCAGGGAGGGGCTTAAGGTGTACTCCAGAGATCCCTTCCAAGTTCAGCTATTCTTTGTTTTCCCTTAAACATAAGCCAATTAAAATGTGTGGATAGAGCCCTGTGGCCTTGGTTGCCTCACTGCCAGATCATTCATCACATACATGATTGCAGGTGGGTGGACAAGGAACAATGAATGGAAAGTTCTTGACACTAGACTACATCTCATTTCAGATGTTCAGAAGTGAAATGAGAATAGGATTGTCAGGTTCCCTCTGAGGGAAGGGCCTAAAAAAAGACTTTAAACAAGACAGAAAAGCGTGAAGAAAAGGAATAAGGGAGGGATTTGCTTGCCCCGTTCCACTCACATTACAGAAATTGCACCTGAAGAACTACAGAGTGGAATACTGAGCAACTTAGGAGGGAAGATCTCTCCATAGTGATTATTTTTTATTGTCTAGTGAAAAAAATAATTACTACATAAACCTATAATCTCACGTTGTTATTTCCAGGAGGGATGGCAGATATAGAGAAACAATCATGCTTTGAAACTCTCATTCTGCCCCTGGGTATTTCTATTTCCAGAAGAAAAACAGCAAAATGAAATCACATAGCATACTGCAAGCAAAGCAGATTTACAGTGATTAAAAATGATTCACATCTCTCTCACCTTCTTAATAAAATATAGTTGGAAAAATAATACTATGGCCTAAGTTTTCTGTTGCTTATATTTTACATCTGTAATTTTGGCCAAAATGGCCAGACTGAATAAAGTAGACACTAACTGGCCTCAAGCTACAAGAAGCTAAAGAATGGGTTCCAAAGGCAGGCACTGCAGCTATCACAAACTTTCTACTTCCAGCTGAACCCTGCCTCTGCATCCAGTCAGAGAGCTGCTTACATTCACAGGAACCATTATCCCTTTCCAGAATTGTCTAAGATAGGCTGCCCATAGCACTCAGGACTTTAGCCCACAGATAGCAATAATAATTGTTCCCAGGACATGGAGCTTTTCCTGGCATTGCCTCAGTCCAGTCACTATAAATAGTATATCGAAAGTCAAGTCAGGAGGAAAGAGAAAAAAATTCCCTGGCAATCTAAATAGGCAAAAGCCACTTCCTCTTATTCAAGCACTTACAGTGAGCCTAGGGCTGTCTTCATACACACAGACAGAATCCATCTCTCATTTGTTTCTGAATGATCTTGCCTTGCATTCCCCTCTTACAGCAGATCATGGCATCAGGTCCTACAGCCTCTGCAGATGACTGTGCTCACTGGAGACAGTCGTAACAAATGTTCAGACTGCAGCAGGCCCACTGCCACCAGGACTAGGAAATACCACTTCAGGACCATTGCAGAGAAAGCCTGAACAAGAGGGGCTTCTCTTGAAACACCTCCACCATGTTCCTGCAGAACAACTTCACACAAAATAGAACACCAGCTAAGCCACAGTCCTTGTCACCGAGGATAGTGCAACTTACCATCCCCCAGCACCAGGACTTTCCAAGAAAACGCAGATCTGACTCTGATTGATACACAATATCGGACGCAGGGACAGAGGGTTGCAGAGCTAGCACCTCAGGGGGCAGAGCAAGCCGCCACTTCCCATCAAGTCAAGCCTACTATGAAAGGAGAAGGCAGAGTTTGGAGTGCGCAAGCGCTTTTCCCTCAGCTTGTCTCAGTCATTTTTCATATCTTGGCACAGTGTCAGAATGCCACAACAGTTCAGCTGGGCACAGCTCATCTCAGACACTGACCCAGTTTTCCTCAGCTCCCCCCACAACACTTGCCCCTGTGTTGCCTGTGTTTGCCTGACTGCTCACTGGAGACAAGTTCCACCCGGGAGGCCAGAGGAGCAGCTTCTGGCGGACTTCTAACAATAACAAATAGCAAAACCCACAGAGAAAAGTGCTGGGATCATGGAGGGGCAGTAGGGAGAGGCGTGAAGAAAATGAAAATGAAGATGAAGAGAGGACAGACCAAGAACCAATGAGGTAGAGAAAGAGGCATTTAAAAGCTCACTTGGACAGTAAGGCCAGAGAGGAAATATTTAGAAAACTAAGCAAAATGCAGCAAGAGGAGAAGGACCAAGAAAGACAGCTTGGAACTTCACCAGAGCTTTAGGTACATGCAGCAGTGACTTTAGGGAATGTGATGCAGGTGACACTGACTTTTTGTATGCAGATATGACTTGGAGCTGAACTGAGACATAAGAAGACATTTAGAAGAGCATAAAATTGCTCTCTTCTTGACTGAGGCAAGTGACCTGTATCTTGTATAGGAGTTCTGCTCCCAGGTGTACTGTGGGGCAGCAAGAATAAATACTAGATGTGAGAGTATTGAAAATGAACAGTGTCAAAGCTGGAACTGGAGTCAATCTGGGAAGGATGAGTGGACACAGATGATTTTTAGACCTAGGGAAAACTGGATGTGGAGAGCTACAGAGGGCCTCAAATGAGAATGACTCTAGGTAAAGGGATGGAGATTGGCACTTAGAGGGCATGATGGTGGAAAGGAGTTAGCAACCAATAACATTGTAGAATCCTGACGCAGACATTTAGACAATACATTTCTCAAAATGCTAGAAATATAGCATAATTAGCATGCAGAATACACACCAGAAAATAAAAACTGTAGTGTCTTTTAGACAAAACACTTCTTCCCCCCTCCCCTTCCCATAAATATATCTATGGCTTGCTTATGGTGGTTGTAAATTCCTACTGGGCCAGGCTATTCCACACCGGCTGCTACTGTGCATCTTGTTCTGAATAAGGTGGGATCAGCCTGCAATAGAAGCCAGGCACAGTGATGCAATAGGGCCCTGGGTTGATCTAGAGTTTCACACTTACTACAACTGTTTGGGTGAGGAAGAGAGACTGGAAAATGAAAGAAACATAAGGAGAGAAAAGTGTGTCTTTTGAGTCTTGAAGAAGAGCACCAAATCAACTGAGATAAAATAAATGAAGAACTCTTTCCTCCTTAACTGTTGATAGGAGATCAGTTGAGTAAGGGATTTTTTAGGTAAAAGAGGTGGAGCTGAAGCAATTACTGCCTAATTATATGTGGGAGAACTGCCAGGGAATGGGTTGTGTGATGAAAAAAAAAGGCAAAAACACGAGAGGAAAGATTTGGGCAGGGCAGGACAGAATATGAGTAAACAGCAAGCACTTGATACAGGAAAAGAAGCAAACTACTTGAGAAGCACCAAAATGTATGTGCAAGTAGCAGAAGGAGGCTCAAGGAGCTGATGAAGGGAGCAGTATGGAAGAAAAAATAATTGAAAAGGGTAATCTAGATCAAGGCACCAAACACTGTTGTCAGCTGTGAGTTTACCTTGAAATTAAAGCTCTTACCCACGAGAGGCTAAGACACTGGGTTTGAAGCAGAGCAGGCTGTGGGGCGGGAGCTTATGGCTGTCATCAGCCACCTAATGGGAGGATATGATGAAGGTGTAGGCACGAGGTGGCAGAACATGAGATAACAGACACAAGCTGTAATAACCTCTTACTACACGTTACTAAAACCTTCTTCTGCATAGGAAAAAGTAATTTCACCATGGGTGTTGTCAAATACTGGAACAGTTGCCCAGGGACATTGTGTAATCTTCATCTTCAGTAATAACTAAACAGGCCTTGAGTGACCTAACCCAATTTGGTCCTGCTTTGAGCATGGGGTTGGAGCAGATGACTTTCACAAGTCTCTGCAACGGAAATTATCCTGTGCTTTTAAAGGAAGCATCCTTTAAGTGATTAAAATTTAAGAAGACCTTATTGTGCTCTTTTTTCCCTTTGCTACCAGTATGTGCATATTTTTAGCAGACTATCTAATCTTTTATTTTAACATAAATCTTAACATTCTTTTAGCCTCACACACTGAAAAAGGTTTATCCAAGATGATGAGAAAGGGCATTTTTTAGTAACACAAAAATAATCATGCAATATTCTTCCCAAATGAGACCTCCAACAGCTCCGTGCACAGTTGCTTGCTCCTGTAGTTATCAGTAATACAGATGTGATTCCTTCTGCAATCAGAAGGGACCGCATATATCAAAGGACATGGGCAATTTTATGGAATCCTTGCATGAACTACAGAAGACAGGCAGACCTTTTGCTTGCTAAGTACTCTTAGAAACAAACATCCAGAGAAAGAAGAGAGGAGAAGCAGCCATGTGGATGGCTAACCTTGGTAAACACCCAAATGCCCACCCTCTAACTCTTTCTCCTCAGCAAGACATAGGGAGAAAATTGGATAAGAAAACTTGTGGGCAGAGGTAAAGAAGTTATAAAGACAGGGAGCTTGTTTACCAATTACTGTCACAGGCAAGACAGACTTGGCTTGGGGAAATTTAATTTATTGCTGATTAACATAGATTTGGGTAATGAGAAAACAAAAACAAACATTAAACCAACACCTATCCTCCTCCCTCTCCCAAGTTCAGCTTAAAGCTTTCCACTCCAAACTTGTTACCTCCTCCTCTTTCTGGCTGGTATTTTCTGCCTCTGGTTAAGTATGTTTGTACAGAGGTGCCACACACATGGCTAATCAGCTCAGCTCTATCCAGAGCTCTGTCCTTCTTTATTTGGAAGTTAGCTTAGTACTATATCAGGCAGTCATTCCTCTTCTATTTTTTTTTCTATATTGTCGTTTAAAAAATATTTTTTAAAATGTCCCCGTCATAAAGTCTAAATACTATTTTCAAGAGCACCTGGTAATCTAAATCCTATATGATTTTGCATGACAAGGCACCCTGTGTGCATACATCTACAGAAAGAAAAGGAACTAAGGTCCCAAGCTTCTTTTTTCCTCTGTAAACTGCCATTCTCTTTTTTGACTGTTCAGCATGACAAGTCTAATTAGATTAAGTGAAAAGTGAATCCCACACAGATTGCACACATCACCCAAAGGGCTTGCTAAAGGTTGCTGTTTCACTCTTCTATTTAGCTGGAGAAATCTGCCATATAGTAACACAGAGCAGGCAGTCTTATAAAAATAAGGAAAGAAAGAACCTTAAATCATGATAGGGGGCAGGGGGAAAAGAAGGGCTTTCTATCTATCTGCTCAGAATGGCTCTTGGCAGATTTGTTGCTCTAAATAAAGAGATAACAGCTGGTCCAGGAAGGACTCCACAGGCTTGCATATGGTGAGGAGGAAGGCAATGCCCACACACTCTTCTTTCTACCAAAGTGTGAGAAGGAAACTTGCTTCTCCTTCTTATCCTTGGTTGATTCTTCAGTCTTATTAAGAACACCTCTCTGCATTATCATCAGTAGAAACCTGCCCATGAGCTACTGCTTTTGTTCTGTGTTTCCTCTAGAACACTGCGGTTGCTCTGTATCAGGGTGGACATCTGTTCTTAGGGAAGGAGAACACAAGAACAGAGGAGAAGGGCTGGAGAGGACTCCACACAGAGGAGCACCAAGCAAGGGAACCCGAGCTGAATGTGGCTTCATTCAGACAGGACAGCAACATGTTGTTAGCAGGAGAAGAGACTGGGAATGATGATCAAGCCAGAGAAGTTTACAAGAAACATGAGGAGGAAAGAATACCCTTCGACATTATGATTCATATTTGATTGTCATTGGCTGCTCTAGGCTGCTCATGGAATCTCGGGAAGTAAATTATAGGAACTGACTTTTGTAGCTTGATAGACTGTCATTATTTCAGTTATTCCTTCTAATATTAACCATTTTCACCTGTCTCCAGCTTCTGTGACAATGAGGATGCAAGGAAGTATCAGCTTTCACTGAATATTATGGAAAATGGAAGAGACTTTTTTTAAAAAAATCCTTGTTTTTATTTGGCAAGCCAAATTTCTTTCTTTTTTTTTTTGACTGCTTAAGACTACTATTTGAAACTAAATTATTGACTAGCAGTTTATTTAGACTGTAAACTAGTCATGCTACTGATGCACACAACAAATTTAGTGCCATACAGAGCTGCTCTGTCAGAGCTTACTGTCTCTGAAGCAGCACTAAATGAATGTAGTTACATTTCTCTCAGAATGAGCAGGACAAAAAGGCACACATATTTTAATTATTCTCAAAGTTTAAACAAGTGAAAAGCACTTACCAATTTTAATTGCTTTTTACGTTTCCAGTACAATGACCTGTATTTTAATAAAGCTATTTTGCATGACCCAAATCACTTCATGAAGCAGAAATTTAAGGTAATATTGACAACATTAATTAGTCATTGCATTTGCACTCTGGTGTTAACCAGAGTATTTGTACATTCCATGTCCAAGTTGAACTATTGTTTGAATAAATCCAACTTTTAAATTTTGTCTGCAGCCAAAACTGTGTTCCACGTGACATTTATCTTTTAGAGTACTAAGTGTAGCGCAGCAACATTTTAAACTGCTGAGAGATTTTGAGTAGATGCGTGTTAAAACAAAGGAAGCACCAGAAGAACATCACACACAAATTACACAACCAACATAAGCAGTTTGCTCTAATAGACTGTCCTAACCTTAAGACAGGAACACAGTCATGACATTAGACTGGGTGCTCAGGCTTGGCCAGATTTTAGCCCAATATCACTTCTGAGTGATACGTAATGTACTCTACTTCCTCCGACAAGCATATCACAGAAATACAGAGAGTACATTATTGGTAATGATGATACCATTGTGACTGCTTTTTCTAGTCAGGGCAATCTCACAGAGCCACATTTTCCCTCTCCCATGACCAAGCTGCTGCTCTTTCCCCTTTTTTTATTGTATTACTATACACTAGCAAAAAGGCCCGAAATAACTAGGACAGAGAGTGTATTAGCTCTGGACTCAGCGCTCCTCCATGTGGCATCTTCCTTCTAGCGCTGCTGCCTCTTGGTAAAGAAGTGGAATTATGGTAGATCTGGCTAGTGACAGCTCCTGCTAGATCTGTGTGAGTACCCTCAGAGGCTGTCTCTGGTGGCAGCAGTAACTAAGGCCTGAGTGGAGCTTCCAACCGTATTCTTAGCAGCAAGCAGTGGTGTCCTGGTTTTGGCCAGGACAAGGACAATCTCTTGCATTAGCTTGGAGTGGGCAGGGCTGTGGGGGTGTAACCAGGAACAGATGTTACTCTACACCACCCTTATCATTGACAGGGGTGGAGGAAAGGCACTCACACGTCAAGGAAAAGGGCATTCCTTTCTGTTGGGAGAAAACCTTTCTGTGTTGGAAAGAACCAATGTGATCAGTATTTGTTTATTGTCACTTCCCATGTAAATCATCTGTCATACACCTTTTGTTGTTAATATTGTTGTTGTTATGTTCATTTTATTATCTCATTGCTGTTTCCAGTAAACTGTTCTTATCGTAACTGATGATCTTTGTCTTTTGTGCTTCCAACTGGAGGAGGAGCAAGTGGCAGCATGGTTTTAGTGGCAATACCAAACTAGAGAACACCAAACTAGAGGACAAATGGTCACTCCAACTCCAGTCTGAGGAGTTAAATGTGTGAAAGGAGGCTGCTACAAGGCAATCTCTGTGAAAAATTATTTTCTCTCCTAGCTCTGTGAAATTTTGGCTAGGGCCAAATATTGCTGACACAGAGAACCAATGAACAAATGGCTGCCTAAGGGGAAGAGGAAAAAAGTTCTCTCACCTTGGCAGGCTCGTTCATCATCCACAGGCTGGTAGCCAGCCTTGCAGGTACACCGTCCAATGGCCACCATCCACTCCCCTTCTCCATTGCAGTGCAGCCGAACACTCGAGGACCCCGTCGTGCTCGTCTCTTCAGCGTTGGGTACACACGTCCCCGGGGACTCCACCAGTGAGGTCCTCTCCCCGCCAGCAAACGTTTCAGGAAAGGAGGCAAACCCTTTCACCACAGCTGGGCACTTGTAGAAAAAGACTTGGACTGCCACCAAGGACATGCAGGCTCCCGAATCCTGGAAGGCCAGGTAGAAGCCATGCTTGGTGAGTGGCCCAAAGCTACGTACTTTAACATTCATCTTGACCACCTTCCCAGTGCTGTCCACCTGGGAAAAGCTTTCATCAGCTGCAATAGTATCCACTTTGGTCCAGGGGCCCTCACGCCACTCCGGCATGTCCTGAGAGGCAATGTCAGCCTCCGACTGGTGGTAGTAGAGTGTGAAAGTCTCCTTGCAGGAGGAGGCCACGGTGCGCATGCTGGCGCAGTCTCTCACGGAGAAGCGCAGCCGGACGTGGACGCGGTGGGCCCCGCGCCGCTCTATGAAGTGAGTGCGCAGCCAGTTATTCTGACCTGGTTCAGCCACGTTGCACACTTGAAAGGTTCGGATCAGGCGCTTCTTGTCATCCAGGACACTTACCTCATCCCACTACAATGGATATAGAGGAGAAAAAAGAAACAGGAATAAAAAAATGGATTCAGTATTCAACTGCACCAAAAATATAGGACAGGTCTTTGTCTTCCCCCTCTCCTTGCCATGTCTATGACGAGTTTTGAACTTGTTTATGCTATGTGCAGCAGAGCCTTCTAGACAGAGTATGACCCTGTAAAGAAGAGCAGTCAAAGCTCTGAAGTAAGAATTGTTGTGACAGAAAACATAAATCATGCAAACTTGGCCACACGACATTGAGAATCTTAAAATGCGAGAGTCACACTTCTTCCTTCCTATCTTCCCATCTCTTGTCTCCAGAGACAAAACAAATGATACAAACAAATGAAACAGAGCAAAAGACACTGTTCTCTGGAGAACACATTAAAGCATAAGTCCCTTCTACCTAGCTTTACCACAGCGAGAGCTGTGTTCTGACATTTCTTATCACCACAGCCACTACAGGGGCAGGTCCAGATCGAGTTTGTGCCCGCAGGAAGGCACAAGGGAGGGATAAGGAGGGGTAGAAGCAGGCTCCTGTACAAAGCCGTATGACAAAACCCTCCTTACCCTCTCAACCAGCTTTACATAATAGGTACAAGGCCCTGGGTATGACAGAGGACGTGCATAGCTGAGATAGAAGGAACCTGCTCAAGCATTCTCATGAAAGTCCAACCAACCAACTTCTCACAATAAGATCTGTACTAAGACCATTTGCCAACAAGAAACAACAGCAAGTTACGGTCATTAGTGACTCCCTCCTGTGTGAAACAGAAGCACCCTTTTACTGACCGGAACATCTTTTCAGGCAAGTGCTGTCTCCCTGGGCCCCAGTTTAGACTACTTCAGACTACTATCCACACCTGCTTTTTCACATGGGTACAAATAATGTCCCAACAAAACGTGCAAAGTTGATCAAGGGAGTTTTCAGGGCCCTGGATGAAATGTTAAAAAAATCAGGAGCGAGCACGGGTAGTGTTTTTCTCAATCTTTTCAGTAGCAGTAAGGCACATTTGAAAGAAGCAAATGATGCTGAGACACCCATACTGGCTTCAGGACTGGTGCCTCTGCCAAAATGCTTGGGTTCGTAACCACTGAAGAATCTGAGACATAGGGTGTGTTGGGACATGACAGGATCGAGCGTTCTGATGAAAGAAATGTATATTTGTTCATAAACTGGAGGAACTGATTGGGAGATTTAATCTATAATTGATGAAGGAAGGGCATACCACCAGGAGAGCTGAAGATAAACCAAGGGCTGACATGGCCTAGACTTAGGACGGCACTGCCAGCTGGGATCATGTATGCTGCTCCTGGGAGCATGGAGAGCTCAGGAGCACAACTGAAATGTTTGTATACCATGGGAGCATTGGGCAATCATTCATGGCACAAAACTCAACAAGAACAAGTGCCAGATCCTGCACCTGGGATGGAGTAAGTGCAGGCACAAGTACAAACTGTGACAGGAGTGTCTGGCAGGGAGGGCCCTGGGGGTGCTGGGGGCAGCAGCAGCTCAGTGAGAGGCAGCAGGGCATAGCCCAGAGGGCAGGAACCGTGTCCTGGGGGCATCAAACCCAGAGCACAGCCGGGCACAGGGGGGATCATCCATCACCCGCTGTGCTCAGCACTGCTGTGGCCTCACCCACAGTGCTGGGAGCTGCTCTGGGCACAATGACTCCAGAGGGGTGGGAGAGTCTCTGAATGTGTGCAGAGGGGGGAAACAAAGCTGGAGAAGGGGCTGGAGGGTGTGTCCTGGGAGGAGTGGCTGAAGGCTCTGGGTTTGTCCAACGTGGAGAAAAAGAGAGGCTGAGGGGTGACTGCCTTGCTCTGCAGCTCCCTGAGGAGGGGAACTGGAGAGCGAAGTGCTGATCCCTTCACCTTGATCCATGATAGGATGCATGGGAATGGTTCAAATCTGCCTCAGGGGAAGCTCAAAATTGACATCAGGAAACATTTCTTTACCTAGAGCATGGTCAGACACTAGAACAGGCTTCCTAGAGATGTGGTCAATTCCCCAAGCATGTCAGTGTTTAAGAGACATTTGACAGTGCCCTTCATAACATTTATACTTCAACAGCCCTTAAGTAGTTAGGCAGCTGGACTAGGTGATTGTTGTAGGTACCTTCCAATGGAAATACTCTATTCTATTCTATTCTATTCTATTCTATTCTATTCTATTTTATATGGAGGGGTGGGTGGAGAACTCTTTAGTATTTCTGGAGCAGAGGTGAAGGAAGAGGGTAAGGATGTGGCAATAGCATCCTACTCAGCACCCTTCTCTCTTAACAATCTGGCTTTGCAAAACACACTGCGTTCAAATTCTTCATATGTACAAAATCTATAAACCAAGTCTCTCACTTTCCCTTTCTTCATCAGATGCATGCATGTCTTCCCAGCAGACAGGGAGTCGAGAGGAGGGACAAGGGAAATGCTTACCCCATCAGAAGGATGTGCAGTCCAGCCAATCTCTGAGGTTTCTTGAGTCGTATCCAGAAGTATTTCTGTTTGTATTTAAAAAAATTAAATTAAAAAAAGTATTCTGTGCTATTCCAAGTCAGACTAAAATCTTATCTGTTCCTCTCAAGATTTTCTTGTAGAGGACTTCCATACACCAAAAATAAACATTCATGTTTTGAGACTAAATATTACAGGTTATGTCCATACTAATAAATTAAGAAAGGCCAAGACAAAAGCAGAGGCAATAGGCATATAATTGTGCTAACTCATGATTCTCAAGTTGCTTGGCAATATTCTCACCAGACTTTCCCAGGCAAAGTATAAGCACACTGACAGCATGGTGCAGAGTTATCATAATGAGCAGTTCAGATGAGGCCCCACTCTTTTTGGAGAAGAAAAGGTGGGACACACGATGAGCTACATGAATGCATGCCAGTCTCATTAGGACTATGGTTGCCCATTGTATCTGCACATGTAACTGTGGACACAAGGCCAAAGCATGTTTGTTCCCAGCTCTGGAACCAAATTTCTTTGGGAGTTTATGACCCAGCTGATCCTGTAATGGATTAATTTGTTCTAGAACTGGGAATTACATTGCAGGTCTGTGTAGGAATCCCAGTATTACATAATCTGTTGCATTATTACACTGCTCAAGAGTAGGGTACATGCAGAACTTCACAGGCCTAGTTTATTCCCACAACTAGTCTGCATTTCCATTGTTATTGAATCTACCACTGCAGACAGATCAGATATCAGACTTGACTGCTCTTGGGCAATTATTCTCCGCTTGGGTACAAAGAAACACAAAAGAGATTCTGACAGTCCAAACTATAAACAAAGTATTCTCCAAAAGAGAATGTCAGGGTCTGAGACCACTGTGGTATGCAAGCATGTGCTCTTCACTCTGTGTACTTAGGACACAAAATAAGAAAATGACTAAATGACTCAGCTGAATAGGTATTTACATGTGTTGATATATACTGCATAAATCAATTGGCTTTTCCTAAATTCTGAGGAACTTTATTTGCTAATTTTGATTTTCATATTTCTATCTTATTACTTAAAAAAAAACCTGCAAAAAACAGATTAAAAAATCCAACCCAAAACCTAACAGCCAGCTTACTTACAAATAAGGTTCATGATCCATTATTAAACCTTGCAAAGGTTTAGTAATATGATTGTTCCATGTTTTACGCAGGAGAGAGATTCTCAATGTTTTCTATTTCCAGTTATGAACTGCATATGTCACTATCCCTATCAATACACCTGGGGATTCACTCCACATTAATCACTGGAAAGGAAAGACTCATCCTAAAGCAGACATGATCAAGTGAGCAAGTTTATACAGACCTCAGCCTTCACCAATGTCTCTGAACTATATTCCCTATATTCATTCCTACAGGACATTTAGACCTCCCTGAGGATGCAGCTCCTTGATTCAAAAGCAGTGCAAAATACCAGGACTGGCTTGCCAAAACTGGAAAGAACCACCAGTTACAGCTAAAGTACAACCCCACTAAAATTACGTAACGGACCTCAGGAAATGCTGAGCAGCTCCATTCTCAAGGATAGCTCAGCTCCAACAGCCCCTCTGAGCAGCAGAACATCTGCAAAAGGCCTATGCCTCCCTGAGGCACAGCCTTCCCTAGGCTGCCCTAGCAGCAGAGGAACTTGGCATTCCCCCATGCCCATTACCTTCTCAATTGCACAGTCTGGCACAGGGATTGCACAGTGTCTTGTCATTACTTTGCCACTGGGATCCCAGACATATGCTGAAATAATACACAAGGCCGTTTTTCAACACAGAAAGAACTTTTTTCTAATCAGATCTGAGTCTCCCATTTACCAAAGTACAATGCTTCTACCCCTTGGAAACTCTAGAAGTAAAATAGAGAAAAGTTAATCAGGGCATGGAAAGCCATACAGAAAGTGAGAAAGAAATGGAGAAGAAAGGAAATGGAGAAGACTTGCTCAGTAGCCCTTGCTCTGCCACGTCAAGCAGATTCCCCAGACAACTTCTCACCAGAGAGCAGGGCAGTATTTACCAAGCACGTGAGTATTTTACAAGCAAACAGAAATAGGCAGCCTGAAGCAGACAGAACTGTCCCTTTCACAGTGAATACTTTAAGTCAGAAACCACTAGAAAAATAAGAAAAGTACACAAGAATTTTGTGTGCATAAATCTCATTTCGCAACCTACGGCCAAAAGTCCCTCACTATTTTTGTTCTTCCTCCCTTTCCTACTGGCTGTATGCCTGGAATCACATCCCCAGTCACACTAGCTGCATGCACACTCATAAATCTAACAAGCTGTTAAACAGCTCTCTAGCTCTGAGGACAACAGGCACAGTATGGTTCATGTTCCCATGGCTAAAAATTCCAACCTCACAGAAGTGCACAGCTGCATCCAAACCACCTCCCAGGAAAGGTCCTCAGTCCATCCAAACCCCTGTTTGTGATAAGATTATTTGGCATGGGCCAAACAAACCCATGGCTGTGCTCATAATTTAACAGTATGAATGACTACATGTGTACAGGTATAAGCCTTCACTCTGACACTTTATTAGCACTGATGACTGAGTAGCACTTCACATCCTCAATGGGCTGGGCCACACCAGTATTCTGCTCCTCTTCAGTGCCAACAGAAATTATCTGTTCAGCTGAATTTATCACCTTGGAAGAAAAATGACTTACACGCTTTCAATATTGCTCAAAATCAAGGGTCTTGCAACATCAGGTTAGACTCAGTCTCAGTCCAGCCCATGATGCTGCTAGGGGCAACACTGATTCAGAAATCTCAGGGTATCATTGGAGCAATATTCTACTCTGCATTAAAAATGAGGAATAGGCAAGGTATCTGAGCAACCTAGAGGCTTTGAAACACGTGAAATTACGATAATTCTACAATTCTTTTTCTACTCCTGATTTAATCTCAGTTTTGAATAATGATATTCCAATTGCATATTACAACTGTTATTTTACTTCAAGGAAGATAAAAACAACTAATGAGAGATTCTCCTATATTTCTCTTCTCTAAACTAAAAAAAAAAACAACCAAAAAAACATCACTTTTTATAGAGGAGTCAAATGGGTTCATTACACTCTGCAAAATCTAAACTCTCATTTGAGTATTCTCAGCTCTTGCCAGCCAGAAAGGTGAAATAAAAATCCCAAATACTTCAGCTCGCACTATTCTGTATTTACATCACAAACCAATCTCTTGGTCTACATTATGCTATAATGTCAACATCCAGAAAAACTGGGCAGAGGCTGGAAGCTATTACAGATCAGGCTGTTCAGAACAGACACATTAATAATTTTTACATTTTGGTCTGCCTGTACTTTCAAGCAAGACTATTAAGCACTTGTGTTACAGACAAAATGATCCCCTGATGCAAGAGGATGACAATTCACCCAAGGATGACTGACCCTTAGACAACCTTCATGGAGGCAGAGATGGCCTAACAGCTTTCTGGATTGAAGAATATTTGCCCCTGGTGTCTTAACAGTGCAGTGGTGCAAGAGGGAATTATACAACCAAAGCCTTGCAAACTACAGCCACGGACAAGTGAGTCGATCCTGAGAAGAGAGTAAAAGAATCCCTTTACCTGTGTGATGAGAATCTGCTACTAAAACTGTAGAATCACAGAATGAAACAAGCTAGAAGGGAGGTACAGAGGTCATCTTAACCAACACCCACCCCCCCCTGCTCAAGGCCAGGCTAAATTACAGTAGGCTGCTCCAAACCTTATCCAATTGAATTCTGAATATATCCAAACGTACACTGATAGAAGGCAAAGGGCACTATGGTAAAAGGTAACAGTCAGAGAGTTTGCTTTGCTATGGAGTGAATGCCTCAAGCAGCAAAACTTGCTTGCTTAACAGATTTGAAAACAACTGAAACATTTCTGAGCTTATTCTGCCTTCCATGATCATTACTTGAAAAAGTAGGAAGTGTGTGAATGCTCTCTAAGAAGGCTGGGAAGAGAAAGCATTCCCTGGGCTTATACAAAAATAGTGTTAGGAGCTGTCAAATCCAGTAACCTCACACAAGCCAGGCTGCTGCAGCTCCGTGGCCCCAGGCACAAGCAATAGCAGGGTTAGGTGGGTATTCCCAACAGGCACACACACACACATGCAGGCACTGCACATCTATGAATGGCCAGCCACAAAGATCAACACAGGCAGAAGCACTCACCAGTCATGCAAACAGAAACAGCACCACCAATGGCCTCATCCTGCTCCCCTTTCTGGTTGGTCAGGATTCAGGTCTGCTAGTGGGAAATATATATGCATTTGTATACAATGTGGATCTCTGCAATAACTGTCCTTAAAGATTTAGCCTCCTGACCTCTGGATCTGTGGTCTCTCCATCTGCTGCTACCTGAAGCTCAGCTGAAGCTCACTCCTGGTGCAAGCAGCCAGACAAGCTCACTCACTGTCTGTACACCCCTTCACACACACACACAGAGGCATGCTATGGATCCCCTGCTAAATGGCTTTAAGGGTGCAGCCTACCCAGCAGCTAGCCCTGGGCGCTTGCTCTCCTGAGCTGCTATTCTGTGGATCTCTCCATGAAGTGGTCTTTGACACTCTGCCTACCCAGGAGCTGCCCTGGGATCATATTGTCTCTGGGTACACTGAGATACACAACACATAGACAGTACTCTCAAAGAACCCCTGGAATTCATGGTGACCAGAATACCCGACCTCCTCATAGTTCTTCCCTCACTAGATAAACCCCTCTGTTTGTCTCACTCATAGAGATACACACATTTAAACTGGCATCTCACTCCTCCTCCAGACTCCACTCTTTCCCTGCTTTCCCAACCCACTAACTCCACCAGCAAGCTAGTCTGGCTTGCTGTAGAGATCACAAACTCACTAATTCAAGCTCACTCACTCCAGCTGCTTGCTGCTTGCATCACAGATGCACAGATCCTGTGACCTGTGGTCCATCTTGAGTTCCTAGCACTTGATTTTCATCCATTCCATGATCTTCAGCCACTGGTAGCGCTGACTCATGGGCCACTCTGACCTGTGGTTCAGCTTCAGCTGCTGGTATATAAATGTACACACACACAGACACACACACACGCGCAGACACACAGACACACGCACACACACACACACAGACACACACACAGACACACACAGACACACAAAAACAAAGCCCCTTCACCCAGGTAACTGGTGAAAAATGGAATTTAGTAAGAAGATAGGACAGACTGGGGTGATCAGATGCCTGACAGCCATACTGACCTGCAGTTGGTGTATGTGACTGGCCCCTTATCTCTCTACTTTCTCACACTTAATCCTCCCTTTCCATATCTACAGTTACTCCACTAAACAACCCACAATAAATTTTGCAGATTATCTTCCCCACATCCCGTAATAAACACCCTGCCACTTGCTGGCAATAATCTGCTTCAATCTGAAAAGAGAGCACTTCCACTGATTTAACTTAATGGGTTCATTCCCACCCCATGGACTGATCACACTCCTGTGATAGCTCTGGGAGAAGCTGGGTCAGGGCACTTATTTCTCTGTTAGGTTATTGAGGGTCCCCTGCCTTTCACTGTTCCTATGTGCTCCTTTAGGCATGGGGAGAGGACCCTTTTATCAAGAAGTTTTTATCACTCATATAAACAAATATATTTATTTATTCATTGTGTCAATCATTTGGAGACAAAATAGGGTGAAACCTTTGGGAAGCCCTAAATACAATAGAATGTCTTCCAAAACTAAACAGCAATTGTGGTGAAGTAAATAATATATCAGTAGCTAGTGGCATATGCAACCACAGTAAGTACTCCTTTCTTAAAAAATGAGTTGATGAAACAAGTAAGAAACCAACCAAAAATAGCCTAAAAAAATCCTACTTGTTCATAACTATCCAATACAAAGGTTGATGTTGTTTTTTAAAAGAAAATGTCTTAAAGATTTGCTATGACTTAATACAAACAACCAATCTACAGAATTATAGAATATGCCTCCTAATATAAGAGAATATATATAAAAAGCCAACCTATATGAGAGAAATGAGTTCAAATTTTTTCTTGTATAAAGCTATAATGTCAATCCTGCAATGAATGATCCTGTGGTACTTCTGTAATGCTACTTCTCAAATGCAATTAATTTTAGAAAAGCTATTTGGAATCAATGGGATATGTGTTTAGAAAGTTCCATGAAGTATAATGTAATTTAACTGCTTGCTCTGTCAGAGCAAAATGCTGACACTATCAGAATATCAAAGTTGTCATCTGCAAGGAGGAATTCTCACACTCCAACCAGGAGTTATGTACCATCTGTGAAAGAGAGAAATGACAGCCAAATGGTGTAGGATATGGAAGTACACAGCTTTTTGCAAGGTAACACAGTTTTTAAGCTTTATGAATGATTGTGTATTTTTCTCTTCCCCAGCCCCTTTCTTTTGTTAAAGCTCTAAGGAAACTGCTGGGATTAGCATGTTGCACTACTACTGATGTCAGAAAATGCAGACATCAAGAAATTAAAATTAAAAAAGGTCCAACTTTGCATATGAAATCCAGTTAAATTACTATCTAAAACTTTCCTAGAGATACAATATAATATCTACTCTTCCACAGCTTAAGAAGTTCATTCTCCAAACACTAATAAGTCTAGAACTTGGGTCTAACTGCCACTGCCATCAAACCAGCTACTTTTGATGCAGCACAGCGTGACTTTTAATGCTTATCTACATTCTCCTCCTTGCTTTTCTTCATAGACGTTAAGAAGTGAGCTTATTTTTTCCAAAGTTATACCAAGGCATACACTGAAATTCCCAGAGACCCTGCATTACAAGAATGCCATTCCTTTTCTTTGCAGCTTTAATTAGCTTTGAATATAAACAGTGTTAGTTGCAGCAAGAATAGTCTCTCCTGTCCTACTGGCCTCCAAGCAGCAGATTGGGAACAGGTTTAACACAGGGCATGGTGCAAACCTGGGAACAGGGATGTCCCTAGCGCAGGAACTACACAGGAATCTATTACGGAAGGAAATGAATCAAATGGAGCTGCTGAGACTGACCAGAAGGATAAACCCCTGTCTGCTTCCCCTTTACAAACAGGCTGCACATCCAGCCAGGTCTTATTCACGTTCTGCATGCCTACAACAGGGTATTCCTCTACCCTGGGCTTTCCAAGCATGTAACAAAGTTTTTGGCATGCAGGAGAGCACCAGGAAAGAACTGTGAAGAAAATGTCTGCTAGGATTTTTAACTCATGTGAATCACAAGCAATCAAACAAAAAAGTTAATTTCACTTTTTTTTCCCCCTGAAGTAAAATGACGTTAATTTAAACCTTTTCTGTATATACTAAACTGCATATAATAAACCAAAAGAGAGTGGTATTTTTCACTCTGAAGATTCCCTCTGAGGAAGGTATATTCTCCTCCACTTCAAAGGCAAGCCAATTTGAGCAATCAATATATTATTTTCAACAGCCCAAGACAACAACCAGCTAGTAGAAAAAATAGGGGAAAAATGAAATGTCTGACCTCACTACCTTTTTTCTTCCGTATTCCCTTTTGCCAAAGAGATACTCTTAATGCAAAGAGGTTTTATCAAAGCAGAAGAATTATTGTCTCTATGTCTTGAATTTCTGGAAGACACTTAGAAAGACTGTCCAGGGATTCTGCAGGCTTGAGAGCTTGTTGTAAAATAAATGCAATCACTTACAGACAGAACACATCATTCCTCTGGAACATATTTAATGAGTTCTACAAAATGAACTCTGCTTGTGTTTACAGCTGTAGACATTTAGAACTCCACCAAAGCAAAACCAATATTCCACATAAATTGATCTCAGTGCCCTAGCAAGAGCTATTTCATTAACAAGTTATCACTTGCTCTCACCTGTCTTGACTGCAGCCCATCATGCATTCTTAAATTCTATGCTTCACAAACTTTTAAAATCAGAAAGGTTAACCTAAAATGTTAATTTAAATTTTCAGTGATAAACTGTAATTACATACATGTGTAGATTTTTAAAGAAATAAAATTACTGTATTTCTTTATGTAGCTTTGAGAAAAAGGAAAAATCCATTATTTCACCCAGTATGTAGTTCAAAAGTAATGCTCTCAAAATCAAATCCTCAAAAAACTCTTGCAGAGCTATAAACACTGAGAAATGTGATCTTAATGAAAACTTCTGTGCAATTGTGTTTCCTTTTATAAAGCTAACCCCCCCCCCCCATATAAATGTTTTCTGTTTTCAAACCAGTCTTCCCTCAAGTTTCCATTCAGGCTTTTTTTTGGTGTAAAAATCATGTCTAGAAAACTTTGCACAGACATGCTCATTCCTGGTGAAATCAATGTGTCCAAATACTAGAGCTATATTAAATAAATTCAGCCTAATACCTCCTTTTTATGCATTAAAACCAATACCAACAAAATAATTTCAATTGCTTACAAGAACTTCTTTACCTCTGAGTCATGAGGGTGTTTAAAGTCCCATTAGGTCCTGTAAAAGCATGCTGCCTTCTTTCTATCTGAGAGGCATTCTGCCTAAGAAGTATTTGCTCTCTTCATAATGCATATGAAGATAGTCTGAATCTTTTGACTACTTCCCCTCTCTACAGCTTCTCCCTCTTTCCTTAATGATTAACATTAAGGTTTAGAAAATTTCAAAGTTTGAACAACATTTAGTTAGAGACAAAATGTGATTTACATTCAGACTTTAACTCAAATGCCCGAGAAACACTAGGAAGAATTGATTGATTCATTTTCCCACTCAGTCAACTCTCTTTAGTTGGAGGTGAAATGTGTTTTAAACACCATCTAAAACTTCTAAGAAGCTCTACAAAAACTGAAGACCACACTGGATATTCCCTATATTTTTCAACTTAAATCTGAAACCTGAATTTCAAGTTCCTGCTATATATAATAATGAGTCAACAAACAAGCCATGGGCCTTTTTTCTTCCTTATGGACAACTCTGCACTAAAGCAAAGTTTTCCACATAGTTATCATCAGACTTTCCTCCCCTACCATATAATTTTTATTTGACTTTTGACCACAACAAAAATACTTACCTCTGAGATGCAAATCAGCTTTAAAGTGCAAACTTAGGACCATGCAGTACAGTCACAATGAAGATGCTGACTCCCTTGACCCTGAATTGAGAGCTGAAGTTTGGCTCATGGACACCTTTACTGTTTCCTCTCCACAGGCAGAATTTTACTGTCCTATTTTAATCCAGGCAGGTCAACTATGTGATCTGTGAAGCTGTATCATACAGTGCTTTTGAAACTCTTTTTATCTTTACAAACTTTCAGGACTGAGCAATGAATTCAAAAAATGTTCGTTTGTACAGGCATCACTCAGTTACTTCATATTTGCAGAGAGAATTTCTATCTCATTTCTATACCAGTTACACAAGGAATTACACAGTAATTTTTAATACAATTTTAAAATCAGCAATTCACAGAATTTCGGAGATTTAAGAATTTGTATTATAATCTTACATAAATTATTTAGCCTCTGAACTTCCCACACACACTGTATTCCCCTCCTATTAAGAGAAGGGATGCTTTAACAAGCTTTCCTCTTTTTATTAGATCTCACATAATTCTCCTTTCCTTTCCTCTAGGTATTTCCTTGCTTCCCTTTGATTTCATCTCTCCCTCCTCTCCTCTTTCAGTGGCTTTCAGAAATGCAAGAGATGAACATTCCTCACAAAGCAGTACAGTTCACTGAGCACATGTAGCTGCAAGGATATTCTTGGAACAAACAAGGGGACTGTTTACAGTACCTCTGCCCTTCTCTAACTCTCTTCCACAGCTCTCATCTTATCTCCTGCTCTCATCACCCTTCCTTCTATCATCTATTCTTTCTTCTACCATTTTCTTGGCACCTCTTTTCCCCTGCCTACCTTTTCCCTACCCTGCCTCCAGTGCTTTCTCCCTCCTCTCTGCTGGCTGAATGTGAACTGCCTCTTCTTGTTAATGCAAAACATCCTCTCCTATCTATTATTTGAGGCAAGTTTTTCAGAGGTGAGACAAAAACTCTTGATTTCAGCCCAGTGGGTGTTGTCTTCTCGAACGGTACAAACGTCCAGAGATTGTTTCACAAAGCAAACATGGTGCAAGAACAGAAACATGAGAATCAAATACACACAAAGTATAAACAAGGAGCTTATTCCTGGATAAAAAAAAAATCTATTCTTTGAGGCAGTCACTTCTGAGATAGTTAGCAGTAATGCTCACTAATGATCCTTCATAAGAGGGTTTGCCTCTCCCACCAGAAACAATACTAATAACTTTTTAAATCCCAAGAGATAGTGATCAACCATCAAACAGAAAGACATGTGCTCAATGCTCATCTGAACTAGGATATAAGCATACTGGAGAGCACACTTTGTTTTTTTAACCTCTACAGAAAACACTTTAAAGTTGATGTGAAACATCTGTTCTTACCTTCTAATGAGGTGACTAGATGAAAGAAGAAGACCATCCAGAGCCAACCCATTCCCGACACTCTTCTTGCACTGATGCCAGCATTAGAATCCATGAAGATTCTCTGTAAATACCACCATCTTCAACAAGCCCACACCACTCTCTTGAAATAGTCTGAGATTTCTTGGAGTGTTTTAATATCTTTCCAAATTAAAGCACAGAGGTCTTTGCAGAGAAATGCTGTTTAGGAAAAAACAGAAGGTAGAAACAGAAATCAGGTCACTCTAACACAAAACTGACAGTTTTTATACACCCATTCCATCATTTACTACTTCCAAGATATGGGTTAAAAAGGAGTAGCACAGACCCAGTATTTTCCATACACTCATCCCTCAAGACTTCAGTCAGTCACAGGTGTTTTTTGCACTGCCAGTACACACAGATTTTGAGACTTTCATGGCATCAGGGACGGTGTGGTTCCCAAATCAACATTAATCTCTACCACAGTATAGGTTGTACTATTACTGAAGTCCTGATCCTTTCTGCATCTTTGGCAATGTTTCTTGGAAGGTGTCCATTTCATTTCCCCTGTATGCTTTTCGAATTCTGTCTCTTGTAGTTTACACTTTGCCTTTTAAGGACTCCGCAGGGCAGTAGCCATGACAGGAGAGTTTTTGCCAACACAAATCTGCACAGCTGACACACTTGTGCTGCATTTCACATGCAGGCATTTGTCCCTTTAAGCATATGACTGCACAACACTGCTAAGTTGGACACTATTTTTCCCATTGATATGTTGTACATGAGGAAGCAAACGCTGTGATATTTAAGGTCAAACAGGGAGCCTGCATTACAGCCAGAAAAAGCACACAAGTCCAAGTTTATTATCTTAAGTGGGAAAACATCAAAATAAAACTCTAACAGCACCATTAAGAACCTGACATAAAAGCTTTTCTTCCAGTAAGGGAGCAGCATGTAGCCTAATCCAGCACTGCATTAGATCAATACAGCATAACAATTTTGCTAAGCAAGGTAATTCTAGCTCCATCTGTCCAATTCTCAGCCCAACAGAGAAATATCACAGTAATATGTAGGTTGCATGCAAAAAGCCAGAATGTTTTTTTTCTTCAGGTGCTCTTTGAGCAGAGCATTGAAAATGCTCCAATGTCTTCAGTGAGACAGTGAAGCGTAGCTAAGGAGAAAGAAAAATGTCTCAGGCAATATACAGAAATGGCTCAATAACTTGGCTGAAAGAGGGGAGGAAGGGGGAAGAGTTATAATTAAAAGGGGCAGCCTCAGTGCAATTATCTGAAAACCTTGCAGCAGGGGATTTGAGCAAGTTGGGCATAGCAGAGGAAAAAGCAGCCTGGGGAATATGAGAAAAGGCAGCAGAGCGCAATTAGATTTGCTTTACTGGAGAGGGAGAGAAATTTGGGCAGGATGGAACAGCTCTCTCTTCTGCTGCTCCCAGTGAGAACCTAGAGCACCCAAGACAGATGAACCAAAGGCACTCTGGGCATCACTAAAATGTAGGGAAACTAAAGGAATCTCAGCAAGAGGCAAAAGTTTTGGTCCATGCCTTCTGAGGAAAGAGAAAAATAAAATCATTAACTATTACTGAGAAAAAAAATTAAGATTAAATGTGAGGATGGATACAGGCACTGCTTATTACTTTACGAAGCAAGTATACAACACAACACATCACAGAATAAAAACGCCACTGGATGCAACTGCAAAGAGGAGAAAATTTCAGGGTGAAAAGTCAGAAAGTCCTTCTTTACAGAAACAACTACCCAAGCACACAACAGCAGCCTCCTGGAAAAGGAGTAAAGATGCTGCCTGAGCCACCAAAACTAAGACTGGGCACACCAAAATCAAGCCTGCAAGACACCTCTACATGGAGACATAAATACTCACCATTTGTACTGGAAAGCTACAATATTATAATATCTGTAAGTTTTTTATTGAACCAGTGAAATCCTAAGAGATGGGGACTTATAAGGATTCATAATGAAGGCAAGCAAATGCAGGAACAGAGGTCAAACAAACTGAAGAACACTTTCATTTCAGTCAAGGGACCTCATTTATCTGCAGAAGGCTTGAAAACAGCTCGCAATTCAAATATTCTCATGTCACATAATGTCGGAATCACAGAGCAGAAAACAGAACCCAAATACACTTTGGCTGCTGGATCTCACACCAAAGCATCGAAATTACCACAAAACAGATATAACTAAAAAATCCCTCGTACACAAAACCAGACACAAAACAATTTCTGGCTCCAAGGAAACCAATTGTTCTTCTGCTGCCCTCCTCACCTGCACATCTCTCTTACAACATCTGTTTGTCTTATCCTGGTTTCCTCTGTATCCCACCAAAGTTACACTGCTCTTCAAGAGGAATCATGCAGCCTTTGTCTGGATTAGGCTGGCAATTATTTTTCTCAAAATAAACTGTGGCTAAATCAAAAAGCTGGTTGTGATTTAGCAGATAAAAAGGTAACTTTTTTTTTTAGGTTTTGGGTTTTTTAAATTTTTTTCTGCCTCTTCCACACCTCAATGAAAAATGCTTACTCCACAATGAAGGATAGAGAGAACATTATGGAAGCATTTAAGGGAGAGTAGGAGGGAAGCACTAGCCTCTGTGAATTAAAGAGTACCAAGCCCCTAAATTGCTAACCACTGCCCTGCCCTTCCCCCAAGCACTTGATGTGTACAGAATCTGACTACACCCAAAGACGCTCATCTTTCATTCTTTAGTTCTCCTGCTACTTCTACCCTACACCAAACTACGTAAACAGAAACCTCAAACCATCCCAACTTTCCAACCACCCTCTCCTCTTGTCCACACAAGCACCTTTCCATGGCTGCCTCAGCTAGTTACCTGCTCCAAAACTGCTTTCAGCAAGATTACTTCTCTTTGCTATGGAATCCACTATTCCCCACACTCCTCCAAATCCAACTGCAAAGCAATACACCCTCTGTGGACAGGATCCTTTGAAGAACTTCCTTAAATACCCTTTCTCTTCCTCTCTCTCCTCCAAGTACATGAACTTGCCACTCATGTACGAGCTGTCAAACCTCTTACGATAACCTATTTTTAGGCATATATTTCCTTAGCTAGTAGAATGATTTCTATCTCCTTGGAAGTCCTGAAAATTTTAAACTGAGAAGTGACAGTTCCTGAGGATTAAAATGTCTTTCAATGATTCAACCTTATAAAACTGTGAAGATCCCAAGCAGCCAGAAAAGACCACTCATATTATTTTTACTGTAAATCTAAGCTCCAAGAGATGGGAGACGGAAGTTTCTGGGTTGTCTCCTTACATTACTCACCAAAGCTATCATGACTGTTTACTTTGGCACCATCACTGTGGTACCTAGATTACCAAAATTTATGTTTGAGTTCCCAGCTAAAGGGATAAATACAATCACCACCACTATTTCCAAGAATCCTGGTTTCTTAGCTGAACAACCAGCAAGGGAGTAGAGTTCCTTGGGAAGCTTGTCAAGGTGAGTTTTGAACATCACCAAGGATGGAGATTCCTCAACTTTTTGGGGCTTCTGTAGCAGCATTGAAATGGGAAATTTAATTTTTTTTTTTTACTGGGGATTTTTTTCTTCCTTATATGTAGTCACAATCTCCTTTGATCTCTTTTGCTTTCTATCTCAACAGAAGAGAGTCAGCTCTTGCCAAGCACCTCAAAGCTTCTTCTACCCAAGACTGAAAACACAAGCCATTTCAGCTGGAAAGCCTTGAATGTGAAACGGCATGCCTGGCACTGTTTAAGTCTTGTTTATTCTCACCAGACAGGGCCGGTGCTGTAATTTCTCACTTTTTCTGAACTCAAATCTTGAAGTGGGAACACTTCAGAACTATCTCCAGGCAAATGATGCTCAGTAGTGATAGTGCTCCCACATGTGCTAAAACAGCTGACAGTAGTACAGTTCTGTGCTTGTGAGAGTTCTGTCACAGAGGGTGGCTGTCTGTCCATGCTGCACCCAAGCTGTGGCAAAGCACTTCATGCAGCCAGTAGCTTTGCAGCAGCTTCTTTATGTAAATAAAGGATTCCCTCAAAGTTCAAGCATTGTCAGTGATGACACCTGAAGAGCCATAGGGCACCAGTGCTGCCAAACAGGTCAGCATTAATCGAGAATTCCCTTCCATCAGTGCATGTAGTTGTTTTTAGAAAGGACGCAGGTTTGCTCCAAGGTTTGTGCAGTCACTTATTTGAGAGCCCCCAATGATATATGTCTGGAGTCTTGATGGAGGTGGTCATGCACCTGACAAACCTAAGAGGGGTCTCCTTAGAATGGACTGCTTTTTTATTCTTCTGGGGTTTGCACAGCACTCTGAGACTGATCAAAACCAGTGACAGCTAGATAAACTGTGTTAATTCTGTGCTGGCCACAGTTTCTTCTGGACCTAAGCTTTGAACAAAACCCCTCCTTTTCTCAACCTCTTGACTCCAACCATAAAACTTTGGACAGACCTTCACTGAAGCACGTTCTAACTTACTATACAGACAATATGTAGTCACAGATCAGAAAGTAAAGTACAGTGACCGTATTTCCCTCTGACAGACACCACCTGCAGAACCTGACAACAAATAGCATTAACCACTCATCAGAACCATGCATCTGTCTGGCTTCCACAGGAGGAATTCAAGCACGCATTTCGGATTAAGAAAAAATCTAGGATTGTTCAGGTACTGCACAAGCCTTCTGGAGAAAAGATGAGGGCCTGAATATAGCTGTTGCTTTGAGTTCTACACTTCAACACATAAGAATGTGCCAAAGCAGATGAATGTCCACCTAAGCCAAGTTTTCTCCGTGTCTCCAGTGCCAGGAAGAGATGCTGTGTGCAGATGGCTTGCAAGCCTGACCTCTGTGTGACCCACTTTCCTCTTCTTCCTCCGGTATCCACAAATGTAAGACAAAGATTACCAGAGAATATCCCCCAACTGATGCACTTTAGTATCTCCTTAGGAATTCATCCAAGCCCCGTTTTGAACTTCTAACAGATTTGGAAAGATGTCTATCCTCGTGCAACAAAGTATTTGATATTGTTCTACTAATAGAAGCTGAAGTCGTAACAGCGCCAAATTTTTTATGTTTTCAATTCTTCTTATCTGTTCCAAGAACTTTTCCAAATCATCTTGTTTCCTCCCACTGGAACAATACTTCTTCCTCATTCATTGTTAACTGACTCCTCTAGGCCTGTTTCACAGTACAAATCATTATATGGGTCTAACTTCCCTCTGCTACACTTGATTCCACAAATTTTCCCCGTATTTATCATACTTATTCCTCACACAAAGGACCTAGATGCAAAATAAATGCACCTCAAGAACTCTCCAGCGTAGAGAAAACGCTGTACCTTTGCAAACACAGTCTTTCCTCCTGCTGCACATTTTGCACTGTGACTCATATCAGCTTAATATTATCTCTCAGCAAGAACCATTAAAAAGATAAATGAGCACAACATCTGGGAGAGTCAATAAACTACTATTCCAATTAATTTGTGCGGCACACTGATTCATCACATTTAGGCAGAGTACAAAAAGTGGAATTAATACCTCTCATTCATGATAAATAGGGAATCATGATAGTGTTACACATCAAGCAAAAGGCCTCCCCCCCGTCCTTTGTTGCCCCCGGTTCTGTCCTACTATAATTGCTCCTTTGCCACTGGGATGCCCTTGCAGCAGGGCTCACTGGGATAAAATCCACAATGCTGTTATGAAAAGCTGTCACTCAGTGCCTGTCCAGCAGTCTGAGCATGACATAATATTGCCTACCTTCTTTCTTACACAATAATTACAATAACTGCTATTCATAGAAATCTTTCTACGCCCCAAACAGGAAGTGAAGGGGGGGGAGCAACACATAATTTATCGCTCAGGGTTTTAATATCATGAAGTTAATATGTTTTCTTCAAAAATTCTATTACTGGGACACAAAAAGCACCACAGAAAAATGATTGACTAAATAAATAGATCATTTCAATAGCTGCTGTATATCCTTTTATCCTCTGTTACTAATTGAGATTATTTTTAATGACGCCAAACTACTTTGAAAATATCTGAGACGAGAGTAGGATTTATGGAAAAAACCCTTGTGGATTTTTTACAGTCTGTTCAGTTGCTTCATTTAATTTTGAGAGAAACGCTCTAGATGAAATGTATAACTAAGTTTAAAGGAATACTTCCTCAAGAGCATACTTCATAGCTGGCTTGATCATTTGCTTCCTACAGATTATCTAGATAGAGTTGTGTCTGTTCCTCTTGGGATCCCTTAAGTATACAATGAGACTCTAAAAGCTGATTCTGAATGTTCTCCAAAGAAAGGCATTTATTTCCTTGTTTACCATGGAAACACCAGGCGTTGTGAAGCTGATCTTCCATGCTCTGATTATACATTTCCTAGTGGTATCCAAATTAAGAACTTCCATAGCTCTTAAAGGGAAGAAAGAGATGCTTATTTTCATGAATTTTTATTAAACCCTTGAGGCTCTAATAGGGTGCCCAGCTTAGAAGCATAATGACTCAAATGACCTCTACAGTCAGTGGACTGAGCTGAATCATGTTCACCAGGGTAACTAAGACCTGCACTAATTAAAAAGGGAGCCATGGACAGCAGAACAGCTCCCTCCCGATGACTCCCCAGGTGCAGCCTGAAGGTATCTGGGGAGATTCTGAGCCTCTCTGCGATCTCCCAACCCACACAGGAGGCCAAGTTAGCATCTCTTTAGATAACTACAGTGCTTTCCCTTAAATCTCTCTTCTCTGCCATGACACACTTGGCTAGAGCAGCTTTACAGCTTGGCTTGTAAATCTAGTCTTTCTTCCTAAGTAAAATTCATTCACAGCTGCCTGATGTTTCTGGAGCCTTTCTCAATGCCTCCACATCATGTTTTGCTATGCCTAACAAAGATGGACACTGATGTCTTGAAACTACAGCAATTAAAAAAATATTCTGATTAAAGATACGGATTGTTTCTTCCATCTGTTATGTACTTGAATTACATACATATTAAACACAATTAAGTTCATGAAAACAATTTCTTCCCACCTCACAAGATTTGACTTCACTGACAATTTTTATAGTGATTTGTGTAGTTTTCAAAGAAACATTGGCAATTATAGTCAAGTTTCTAACATTAACACCGGGAAGCAAAATTCCAGCTCCAGAATATTAACAGCATTATAGAATGAAAAATGTGAGGAAATTAATTGTTATTTATGTTATCCATTACTTGCTTCTTCTCTAAATATAACAGGAAACTCTTCTAAAATGTAACAGGAATTGAAGTGATACAGAAATTACTCCCTTTGAATTTTCATACTGTAAATAAAGGAGACTGTGCAAACAGGGGGAAATGAATTAACAGCTGTCCATCACATTTATCTTCTTTGATGGAAAGAGAAGATGACAACTGTACCCACTGGGTATGGCTTCACTGTCCTGTTATTGATTTTACTCTAATTCCTCAGGATACCTCTCTCAGTACAACTGTGCACAGATCCCTGCATTTTTATCTATCTAGAAATACATGATGTTATCAACTTCAAGTATACTTTATCTTCGACAATTATACTTTCATCTGTACAAAAGGAAGACATAAGGCTTCAGCAAAGAAAAAAATATGCAATTCACAAACTCTAGGGCACAGCTGCCAACCTTTGTTAAGCACTATGTAAAATGTTGTATTTCCAAAATTCTAAGTACAGAATTTTAAGTTTAGAATACTAGACTCAAGTATCCCTGAAGATCACCACATTATTAACTTCTAGGTGAAAGTAATCTGTGGTACTAAAAGTTCTTTGAAAATTTCCTTTTGTGATACAACTTAAACAAACACCTCAAAATTCACTGAAATTTTGTAATAGAAGATGTCTGAAAACAAGAAAAAAGATGCATCCTATTTCTGCATTTAAAAGGGGAAGGGAAATAACACATTTTCATAAATGGTTATTAAACAAAGAATGTTTTGCAGTCCCGGTTTTGGCTGGGATAGAGTTAAATTTCTTCTTAGGAGCTGGCACAGAGCTGTGTTTTGGAATGAGAATACTCTTAATAACACAGATGTTTTAGTTGTTGCTAAGTAAAGCTTACTCTAAATCAAGAACTTTTCAATTTCCCATGCTCTGCCAGTGAGGAGATGGACAAGAAACTGGGAGGGAGCATGGCCAGGAACAGCGGACCCCAACAGGCTGAGGAGATATTCCACACTCTGGAATGTTATGCTCAGTACATAAACAGGGGACATGGCCAGGATCTGTTGATGATGGGTCAGGGATGTGCTGGGCATCCATCAGCGGGTGGTGAGCGACTGTACCATGAGTCACTTGTAGTTCTTGGGGGTTATGCCTCTCTCCCCCTTTCCTTTCCATCATCATCATCAACATCATCACCATTATTATTATTATTTTACTACAATTATTAGACTGTTTGAACTGTTGTTATCTCAGCCCATGTCTTTTACCTTTTCCCAATTCTCCTTCCCATGCCACTGGGATGGGAGGGGTGGGAGGGTAGGGGCTAAGCAAGCAGCTGTGTGCTGCTCAGCTGCCAGCTGGGGTTAAACCACGACAGTGACGTAAAGAGAATGTCCCTAAAATCATGTTCTCATCTACTCAGCGATGCTGATAGTGCTTTTTTTTTCAAGTGAAATTAAAGTTATTGTATACCAAGTTCTGTTTGCTGATGGGTGGAAAGTGGTAAAGAAGCCAAGCATAGTGTTGGCAATGGCCAGACAAGCAATGCTGCAAATCAGAAAAATAACCTTGACATTTGCTGACCAAGTCTGCAAACGCAACTGCAAATCTGCAAAGACAACCCAAACACAGAGATGCACAACAGCCTTAAAGGCATTTTCAGGACACTGGAAAAGAAATCAAGGGCCTGAAGGGTTGAGCAGGAGCAAAAGTGAGAGCGGCTTGCAACACTAAGATATTAATAAGTCTAAGAAAAGAGATGTTTTATACTAATGCTCTTTCCCATTGTAACTTAAGAATGTAGCCTTACATGGCATGTCTAGAAATATATGAAGCGAGATCTATGCACAAACACTCAACAGATACAATGGAGGGGAAAAAAAGAACAAGCTGAAAATACTTTTCTTAAACTGTTCATTGTGGACCACTTTGCAAAATCCTTTAGTAAGGATTAATATTTTCTTCAGCTGCAGTAAAGAACTTCAATTTTTGCAAAAATATGCTTACTGTCCTCATCTCTAATTTTGCTTTTGACTTCACGAGGGTTTTACAGTAAGAAATATTTAGCATAAGCAGAAAATGCATGTCATTTGTATTCACAGAATCCAAGGTTATGTTGCCTGTTGGGATATAGTGGCAGCACTGACAGCCGGTTAAAAGATAATGTTCCTCTTCTATGGGAATTCCCATCATTTTGAAATTGCCTTTCATTCCATGGGAGAAACTGTCATTTCAAAACAGATTACAGAAAGGACTAATAATATTAAAGCATCTTAATTTAAGTGCAGCTCTTTTTATTAACCTCCTGTCTGGCTTCAATGAGGCAGCTTGGGTTTTCAGAGAATGTGCTTCATAATTTAAGGGTTAATTAAAACTACTTTTTTCCATTTTAATCAGTTTCACAGCCTTGGGCTGTCATAGAGCTTGGTTCACAAATTGTTGGCTTCATGCATTTGCAGATAGAGGCTACTTTTAAACTATTTAATTACTAGCATTATTTATCATCACTGTTTTTATTCCTGTTAAGAGAAGCAAGAATGCTTCTTTGTAAAACAACAAGGCAGAAAAGCACTGAAGCATGATCACTTTACTGACTTTTTCACTGCTTTGACCATGCTGTCCAAACCTACTTTCCTACCTTCACTCCATGCAAATGATTACCAGGTACCTTCCATCTAGTTATAACCCCACAGAATTACAAATACCAGTTTTTGAATGCATAAGGCTGCCCCAACAGAGGGCTGTAACACAGCATATTCCCCAAATGGGAGTGAGAATAAAAAATTATATTCAGTCAAGCTGATTCCCTTACATTTTGCTGACTGCACCAACAGACTGTACAATATACAAGCTTTAGCTCAGCACGTAAATTAGAGCGTTTGATGTGGAAATATATGCACAAAACTAGGAAGCTATGAGGGAGGGAGAAAATGGCCCAGAGAAGAGCTCTACTGCACAGCCGTCATTCTTTTATGACCACTGTTTGCCAAGATGGGAATTCTCTCTGTTCTACCACTAGTTTGAGTCTCACATTCACGTCAGGTATTAAAACATCACAAAACAACCCTGTACTGCACTGGTCATACTCTGAGAAGTGCACCACACCAACACTTACTACTACACAGCCATTTTTTGCAGGAGGTGTTACCTCACTGTGCAGACAGGCAATTAAGGAGCTGCCTTGGCAGCAACCTCTTGAGAACACAGAGAAAAGAACTATGAGATCTACAACCAAGGCAAGAAAATATATGGTTTCTCCAGTTTTGCTGTCTTCAGTTCCAGTCTTGAAATCCATAATATTCATTCAGACTCAGTTGTCTTTCATCTTAGTGCCTTGGTCTCACCGTTAAAATGACTGAATTGAGCAACAAGAACAGACATTACGGAAGTTCTGTTGGACTTCAGAAACATCTCACTTGGTCTTTCACACTAAGTTTCTTTCAACTTTTGTCACCATCTAGATGATTATTTAGAGAACAAAACTAATGATTCATGTTGATTCAAGGCTAAAACCAGGTTTTCACTTTGATTTTGGGAATCAGGCTGCCCAAAATTGGCTCTCATCTATGAGACAACTGAGAGGGAATTGAAGCAGAAACAGTAGCTTGAAGAAAAGAAATCAGATGAATGCTCCAAAGAAGAGATGATCTGAATGGCAATGACTGCTTGAAACAATTACCTGAGTTCAGTGAAGCATCAGAAAGAGCCCATGTGTAGCAAAAGTGGGTTAGAGAGCTCCACCAAAAATTTGAACTTGCCACTAGCAGAGCCTGAAGAGCAGCCAATTTTGTTCTCAGGTCCTTCCCTCCTCCTCCATCCTGCATTTCCAGTTCGATGTTTCCACCCTCAGGAAATGGGGACATTATGTGCCACTAATACTTCAGCAGAACAGAAATAGTCTTAAGAGGAAAAGGGAAGGCCAAGCAGGTTACGGTAGAAGGATATTTCAGGCTCATAGCATCTCTTTCTAATGCATGTTTGTATTATTTTTTGTGCCAGAGATGAAAGCAACAACACATAATTCTCAGAGTTCATCCTGCCTCCTCAGTGTCTCAAAGGCTTATTTATATTTCAGTGTGGATGCTGGGGCTCACTGCTCGTTACATCCACATCCAACCTCAAAACCAAAGGATTACATTTAAAATGGAGTGAGTACAATACACCACTTCCTCTACTTGGATATCAACCAGTCTTGGTCTTAACAGAGCAGATCCAAGATATGTTTTCTGTTAGGAAGGTAGCACCTCCCCAGCTGATGGCAAAACTATAATAATAGAAATGAAATAAGGGGGATGGGCACCTTTATTTAGAATCAACATCTGGCTTACAGTCCCATATCACAGGGGGATAGGATTTTTGCAGGACTTTTGCTGGTGTATTTCTTTAAGCTTCCCTAGTCATATTTTTAAATGTCATTAGTAATAAGGCTTCCATGACTTTCTGCAATCTATGGGGGCCTTTGCTGGAAGAAAACACACCTTAATACTGAACCCCAACCCATCTACTTTGGGCAATTTGAGCCAGCCCTTTTCCTTTGGCCAGCACATTGCCTAGAATCCTGTCAATAGTCTTTTAGGTACTCTAGCGACTCCAGAGCAAACCCTTCTCACTCATCAGTAAGTTAGTGCTTTTTAATAGCATTTTAAAAATTCCCTGTAGTCACCTAATCACTTCTGTTGCTCTTCACTGAGCTCCCAGTTCATCAGTGCTGTGGCACACAAGTTCACACAGTCAAACACAAATAGTCTCTGTGCATTTGCATTAGTGCCATGAAGTCAGGGACTGTACAATTTCAACACCACAGGTTCAGAGGCACAAAAGAAAAAAAGTAGAAAATGCCAGGCTGATATGCTGTCATCTGAGTGGAAGAGGGGAAGGCTAAGCCTTTAAAAAAATAATCTAAAAACTAATTTTGAAAGAACTTTCTAAGGATTTAGGGCAAGTTCCCCTTCCCATTCTGATTTCCATATACACAACTCTTTTCAACACTGGCCTGGTACGGTGGCCTGGTACAGACTATTGGCCAAGAGAAGCAGGAAATGTACAATTCAACAGACCCTATTCTGATCCTTTCAATTAGGACTGTCCAGTAGGTGTTAATTTATCAAACAGAGTAAGATCTGTTTTAGCTTAATCCTTTTATAGAATTTAACATTTTTGTTTTTACTCTGTTTCTGAAGACTGATTTGCTTTCTTCACACTCTGTCATCACACACAGAGGGTAACCCATTAGACATAATCAAAAGAATCTATTTAGGAGAAATTTTTTAAAGCTATTCTTCTCAGGTAACAGGGATCTGATTTCACAGAATCACAGAATGGTTTGGGTTGGAGGGGACCTTAAAGACCATTTAATTCTGACCCCCTGCCATGGGCAGGGACACCTTCCACTAGACCAGGTCGCTTCAAGCCCCATCCAGCCTGGCCTTGAACACCTCCAGGAATGGGGCATCCACAGCTTCACCAGGCAACCTGTCCCAGAGTCTCACTACTCTCTCAGTAAAGAATTCCCTCCTCTACACTAACCCTTCAAGTCTGAAGTCTTTCCCAGATATTGTATTGCTTACAGGTCTTTGCCAAAAGTCCCTCTCCAGCTCTCTTACATTTAGGTACTGGAACATTTAGGTACTCTCTCCCCTTTAGGTACTGGAAGGCCACAATAATGTCACTCCAGAGTCTTCCCCAGTCTGAACAATCTCAGCTTGTCTTCAAAAGAGGTGCTTCACCCCTCTTCCTGGCCTTTTCTGGCCCTCCCTTCATGGCCCTCCATCTTCTGCCCAAAGATGTCCTTGGTTCTTCCAAGAACCTGCAGTTCTCTGAGACCATCCAGAGCCACTTCTAATCAAGAGTGGTAAAATCATCCATGAGAAACACACAACCGTCAACACCATTCTTGCAGTCTGAGTTAAGAGAACTTCTGACTGAAACAAGGAGCACAAGTCATGCATCATTCCCATTACGTTATTTCACCAAATGTCTTTCTGGTGCTCAGCCTGGGGCCCCAAGCAAAAACGTAGCTACAGTAAGGCTCAAAATGAAGACTAATTACTCTTCAGCATCTGACTCCACATACATGTCCCAGCAGAACAAGGCACGTGCAAAGTAAGAAAATTCCCTCTGTCAAAGCCTCTACCTATCCCCTAGATTTTAACAGACTGCTGATTTACACTCAAGTCACCAGAATTTGTTCTCACATCACATGAGAACATCTTTATGTACTTCTGACGTGGTTAGATACTGGAAGAAGAGAAGACCACTAAGATCCTCTCTGCACTAGCAATGAAACAAACATTCCTCAATAGCACTATTCCATTCCTGACACCATAGTGATGGCAGTGCTAACTGCTGATATGGTAGCCCCTTTATGGACAACACATGCACCAAACGGGATTAGCAAACCCACTGAAAAGTGAAAATGTCAGTACATATTTGCATCCCCCTTGCTGCTGGCACCAGCTGAAAGCCTACTGACATTAGGAAGGGAAGGGACCATCTGGGAGACAACTACAGGCATGCATCCCAATCCAGCTGTGCTTCAAGCAGCTTCTTTCTGGCTCAAACCCAAGAAGGAGTAATTTCAAACATCTTCCTGGTGCAGAAAGCATTCCAGATTCTGCGTACTGGAATGAAATTGATCCTAGCTGTGAGTGAAACCTAACACTTGGAAATTCAAACAGTCTTATAAACAGCCCAGTTTGAATTTCCAAATTGAAATTATTCAAAACCAGCCCAGAAGGATCTGTAATGTTGTCCCTCTTGTGACATCCCACTCTCTTCTTAGAGAATAGTTAAGAAGATAAGAGAGTTCTGCCAAGGAACCATGCTTCCATTTGCAGACATCCCCAGGATCTGAGAGAGCCTGTGGTAAGCCTGATGCTAAAGGCTTCCACACAGGCGTCTGTATCCTACACACTGCCTCTGAAGTGGTCAGCTGGGCCAAACAGATTCATATCATGTGAGTGTTTTGCAGTAAGTGGGAGAGAGATCAGGTCATTTAGGGAGCTTTGAAAGCTTTACAGTAACTTGGAGAAACATCAGTATGCTAAAACAGAAATATCTTACAAAGAGCCAGTAGTTCTCAGTCTTTAGCTTCTGGGGTTTAATTACATGATTTAGACACGTTGGATATTTTCCAGAGACATGGCACAGAGCAAAAAACTGTACTTGGAAACTGCAGAATCAGCAGAGGAATCATTTACTTGGCAAGCTTAAGGAGACAGGGGGAAAAAAAAAAAGCCTGTCTGAAAATGAAGTCATGTATGTTTCAATGTGCAGGTCTGGGCTGGCGAGAATTTCCATCCTAAGGTGAATCAAGAGCTTAAGGATTCAGCTTTCACGTGTAAGACTGCAGTTTTCAGGCTGGAGAGGCTGTGTTCTTACGGTACCCAGCATCTTCTCTGCTGCCAGGACAGCCCTTTTTCCTGCTCTTTGCCCGCAGCTGTGTGCACACACGGGCATGCGCACACGCGCGTGCACGCGGGCGTGGGGGTGTGCATGTGAAACGTTTGAACAAAAATCTTCTTGACAAGCAGGCCTGAGCAGCAGAATGCACAGGGGCCTCTGGAGGCACGGAAAATTGAAACCAGTGACTAGAAGAGCTTTTGTCAGAAGCGGTCTCAAGAACAATCTTCAAGTAGGACCTCTGTGACAGAAGCATCAGCTTGCTCCGTGATGACTTTTTAAGAGGCAAGACAGCACCTTCAGTATAAAATAAGGTGACAAGATCTCCAAAAAGTACATGCATTTTAATTGTATTTTTTAAAACACAACATATATTAACAGTACCCTTCCGATAAAATTCTATTTCTGGTGGCAGAGGAGTATTTCTTGAAAGCACAACAGAGTGACTCTGAGAAGGAAGTACTAGGTAGCTATTTGTTAAGTTTAAAACTCCTTGTATAAATCAAGTGTGAGAAGAGTGACAACATGAAATGGCTTTTTCTTACTCAGAATTGCTGCTCACATGTTTGACTGCTGTGGCTGACATGAGCAATTAAGGAGCTTTTATCCTTTTGGGGGTCTGTTTAGACAGCAGCACTGGAGAAAAAGTGCTAGTTTGCTGTTGTACAACATCTACAGAATTATTTAAAAAATACACCTGTGTTACATTTGTGAACACCCCTGAAGCCCATGACACTTCATGGTTGCCAAAGAGCAAACATGAGAGAAGAGTGATATACAACCCAAGATTTATCAGGTAGAAGCTAAAGTATAAGGTCATAGTGAGCTGGAAAACTGCTGAATGTGTCGGTAGCTGGAAGAAATACCTTACCTGTATTTCTGTAAGATGATACAAAACTTGCTAACAAAATCAAAATCAACAGCAAGATATAACTGTAATATAATACTAAATCAAGTTTAAGAAAAAAACCAACAGCAAACAAGACTAAATAATGACAGTACTATAGGGGCTCATCAGTTTGCCCCTAAACCTTTAATCAACTTTTCACAGAAATAAGTCATTGAGATTTTTGAAAAAAAAATCACATGTTTATGACTAAAACCAGACAATCTGGAATATTCTTAATAAATACTTTTTAATGACAGCACCCTTTTTAGAAGACACTGCCCTCTTGTTTGCTGGCTAAATGACATTATAAAGCTCTAGTTTGACCACCAATTTGTACTTCTTCCACCTTCTGTTGTTTATGTGTGCAGTAAACACATGCAATATGGCCACAGAAATGAAAAATAAAAATATATTGTGCAACCTTAGGTGTGCTCCAAAAGCACTCTGCACTAATCTGTAGGGACTTCAGGTTAACCCTCTGCACAGGCACTGCTGATGGATAATGAAATACAAGGAAACTAAGGTTTTAGGGAGAGCAGATCTGAAGACAGGAGCATTCCTGAACCAGAGGAAAAGTATGCATAAATCTTCTGACAATCCAGGGAAGAAAGTTGGCCAAAAACCAAAACTGTCTTAATTGGAGGCACAAGAGATAAGGGGGGGAGAAATACACTAATCTCTTACATGATTCTCTGCATATGGCACATGCAATATCAGAGGGAAGAAGAGGAAGCCATCTGCACCTGGGCACAAAGAGGGATCCACACAGTGAATCCCTACAGGCATAAGGAAGACAATTCTCAATGGGCTAAGGGATCAGCTCCCTCGTCAGACACATCTGCTGGCAGCCTATGGGAGCACGCTGGAGAATAAGCAGCTGTCTCCTTGGAGCCACCAGCTGCCTTCCCCCCAAAAAGGATTTACACTGTGCCATTGGTCAGCCTCCAAGAAAAATACGGGAGGCAAAGACAGTAGCAGCCTTGGGCAAAAGAAAAAAGAATTAGACATCTCCTCCCCAACCCCCTCCAAAAAGTCCTAAGGTGCTCATGCCACAGATAACAGCTTGGAAGAGCTGAGAACTTCAGAACAATGCAAGAAAACATGACTTTCTGTGGGGTTTCAGTGATTAAATTCGAAAGAGATACAATCCTACCTCATACAATATCCAGTGCCCCAAAGTGATGCTTTTTCCAAAAATCAAAACACATGGCCATGCAAACAATTCTGAGCAGCTCAGTGCAAGAATGTCAAATAGGAGAGAACTCAGAAGACAAGAAAAGATGTTTAGTGGCTAAAGGGGCACACAAGTCAAGGAATTAAAAACTGCAACTGTGTAACTTGGCTCAGAGAGCATACATGTGAAAAGGCAGAAAAGGAAAAGATGCAATTATGTGCAGTTATCTGAAGCTTGCCAATACATTAGCAAAGTAAACTGAAGTAGTGCAAGGTGTTGAATTTAGGGAATGAACTTCTAAAGAAAAACAGTATTTTTTTTCTGCAATGAGATGGGGTGAGAAGGATTATTAGATTGCAGATTATCTTTTCATTTCCTTCTCCCAATGGAAACCAGCATTGGAATTATTTCAAACTGGGAATGAAGAAATACCTAAAAGTAGCCAATAAATCTTGTATTAATGGCTTAGGGCAGGTGGATCAGCTGTGACTAAACATGAGGTGCACCCACACCCAGTTCCATGTTTTGGATTAGAACCTATAAAACAATGAAAAAGGAAGCCTCCTCCTTCATTGCAGCTGAGGCTACAGATTTGTCTCTCTAACAGACGTGTCTGGTGGCAGCTAATTCTCCTCTGACTTTGTTGTTTCCATTTGCCCCCTCACTCTCCTTCATCATGAATCTGCATGACTTGGTATCACTGCTAGTGAAGGATGCCCCTTGGGAGGAGATTTGATTCCCCATCTTCACTCTCCGATTTCTGGAAGTTGTAGAAAAGGCAGGTGACACTCACACTCCTTCCCAACCGAATGAGTGTGGTAATAGCAAAAGAAACTCCAGAGTAAGTGAAATCATCTTAGTGGATCCCACAAAAGGCAAAATTAAAATTACCCATCACAACAGCCCCTCCCACATTCACAGATTTATTTAGCTTGAGTAGTAGTAACTTGCATCATCTCCTTGAAAAATAGCCTAACATGGCTTTTCTCTGCCACAAGCACTCATACAGCCATCTGTCCCCCACAAGAGCGCTGAGCAACCCTACCCACAGACAAGGCCACGCAGCCTCCCCTGTGTCGTTC
Organism: Melozone crissalis; assembly: GCF_028551555.1. Classification (NCBI taxonomy): domain Eukaryota; kingdom Metazoa; phylum Chordata; class Aves; order Passeriformes; family Passerellidae; genus Melozone; species Melozone crissalis. The sequence continues at coordinate 12,141,189 of NW_026535786.1, read as the reverse complement.
CACGAGGATCGCGAACCCACACCAGCATCCATCAAGCCCCACTTCAGAGACTTCAAAAGCAGCATTTCCTTACGGTTCTCCAGGGGGCTGGAGAGAGGGGAAACACGGCTCGTGGGAGCAGACCAAAGGCAGCACGGCCGTGTGGAAGGGCACTGGGGATGATGGCAGTCTCCGTGAGCGGAGAGGCCGTGACCCGATTCCCCACATCTGTCCTCCCCGTGCCCACGGCCGGCACCTGACAGCAGGCGTGCGCTCGGGAGAGGGTCCCGGTAACGCCGCCTTTGAACAGCACACACCGGGAAAGGAGGAAAAAGAACATCGCCTGAGGAGTTTTAACCCCTTTCGAAGTAGTCCCCGTTTGTTCTGTGCCCCCTCCCCCGGACGGCAGAGACCCGCGGGTACCCGCCACCACGTCCCGCTCGCTCCGAGCGCTCCGGCCGGACTCACAATGCCCGTCCTCGCCCGCCCGCCACGGTACCTTGTGCAGGACTCCAGCAACATCCCCTCCACTTCCCAGCATTACTCGAGCAGTGTTCGCAGGAGCCCTTCCCGCTAGAGCCGTGCCGCCCGGCCTCCCGGCATCAGAAAAGTTGGACAAAGACCATTTTCACCGCTCGAGTTGCACCATCCCGGCGGGCCAGCGCCAGCTCCCTCTCGCTCCGCGCCCAACGCCGCTTTGTCCCCCGGCCCCGGGCACAGCCGCTGGCCTCGCTCGACGTCTTTCAACAAGTCGGATGCTTGTGAGCAGTCCCGATCTTTGCGCTCCCCTCCAGGCCCTTCAGCGGCAATGTCCTCTCCCTGCCCAGGTCCCCCTCCTGCAGGAGTCTCTCTCTCGCTTCCCAGGATCTGCCTTATCCCTTTCTCCGGGCTCCTCTCGCTCTCTCGCTTTCTCTCCCCCTTCCCTCCCTCCCTTCCTCGCCGTGCCCCTCCTCCATTCTCTCTCCGCCCCCCCGACCTGCTTTCCTTCGCAGAAGCCCAGCGACGGCAAATGGGGGTGGGGGCGCTGCGAGATCCCGCACTCCGAGGCGGCTGCAGCCACTCCTGTCACTTCCGCGGCCATCGCCATCCTGTGTGCCGCACGCCCCGCCGGCTCCCCCGGCCGCCGACAGCCTCCCTTCGGAGCCGCTCCGCTGGGCGGGTCACTGGGCGGCACCGGCTTCCCTCCGCGATCCCAGGCTGTGCTGCAGAACCCCTCCCGCTTCCCCCAGCCAGCCTCTTCCAGAGGGGGATTTTCCAAAAGAGGCTTCCCTCACTGCCTGCTCTCCGCGGATCCCGAGTGCGGCCGCAGCTGTACCCCAACCTCTGGCCGAGCCCCTGGCCCAGCCCCAGCCCTGCCAGGTTCAGGTCAGGAAGGACAGTGTGGTTGCACAAGTCTGATCCTTGGTCAGTCTCTCTTGACATTGTTGAAATCCCTGTTACTGTGTGCCATCTCCTGTTGGTCTGTATAACCCAGGCTCAAGTTCGTGCATCTGTGCTTACTCTCCAATGCTTCCTCTCTACTGAGCCTTGAAGAGGCTCCTCTGGACTGCTGTGTCCAGTTCTGGGCTCCTCAGTCCAAGAGAGACACAGAGTTCCAGGAGCAGGTCCAGTGGAGGGCTACAAAGATTTATTAACAGGCTGGAGAGAGCTGGGCCTGTTTAGCCTTTAGACGAGATGTCTGAGAGGGGGCTCATCAATGTCTCTAAGTGTCTGCAGGGAGGGTGTTGAGGGTGGATCCAGGCTCTTCTCTGTGGTGCCATGCACTAGGACATGGGGCAGTGGGCAGAAACTGATGCACAGGAAGTTCCACCTGAGTATGAGGAAGAATTTCTTCACTGTGCAGGTGACTGAGCACTGGGATAGATATCCCAGACAGGTTATGGAGACTCCCTCACTGGAGATATTCCAGAACCATCTGGATATAATCCTGTGCCATGTGCTCTGGGATGATCCTGTTTGAGCAGGGAGGTTGGAGCAGATGATCCCTCCCGTGATCCCTTCCAACCTGACCCATGCTGTGATTCTGTGAAATGTCACAGAGGCAAGGTGCTTCCTTGATTCTAGGTACTGAGAAACTTCAGTCATGTGGGTGAATCAAACAGGGTTTCTCAGTTCTTCCAAAAGAGAACCTCACCTTCCAATGTGGAAAGAAAGGACTGAAAGCATCTTTCTTGAAGAATCTTTCTGGATGTCTCCTGTTTCTTGCTAGTATGAGAACAAGAGTCTACCTACTCATTCTGGAAATGTCACTGGGCTGCACACAGAGAAATGCCAGTGGATGAGGCACACAACATTACCCTCTGCTCATTCCTACCATTCAGTAAGTTACACAGCCGAGTGGCAGAAAATGAGGGAGGGTGCAGTGAGCTAAACACAGCATGGATTAGGACTGGACAGAAAAGATATCAAAACCCAGTGCCTTATAATTCATAAATGCTTCTGTGATAACACAGAGCAGAATTTTGAGCTTCTGTTCCCAAAGTAACTCCCTTTGGTTTGAAGTATGAGCTTCACAACACACACAATAGAAAGTGACCGCGATTCCCTTCGACATAAGACACTGGTACACATACAAAAGGAGAAAGCACATTCAATAAAGTTCTGCTTAAAAGAAGTACCATCAGCAGACAGTGACACGTCTCAGTGTTCAAAAAGCTAGGGCTGGTTTCCACAGAGCACAGCCTTTTCTAGCAGTTCTGTATATATGCAGAGTAACACAAATACCTACTTCTTCCCAGACAGCATAGTTTCTTTCTTAATCCTCTCTGTGGGGGTTTCTAGACACCAATTACAACAGACCTCTTTCCTTCCAACTTCCCTCCCTCTCCCTCCCCCCATCTGATTCTAAAAGAAATTTACTTCAGGAGAAATTGCAGGTATTCAGCTCCTCCTGGAATCTGGTCCTTACTAGCTGGGTAGCAAATTTTTGCACATATGTTTTCCTTTCTTCCTCGTTTTACTACTATGAGGAGCATCTGGCCCCTAGAAAGGAGCAGTGGGACTGTACCATTGCACCGGGGTCGGGAAAGAGGTTAACTAGCTGCTTTGTTCAATAGCTGCAGAAACACTTCCTCCCCTTTATGGTAACGGAATATTCCCCCCAAAACCTCCTCCTCCTCCTTCTTGTGGAATGAAAGCCAAGCATGAGCGAACTGCTACACTGAATGGGGAAGTCTGAGAAAAGTTCCTGTGCACGCGTGCACATGCAACATCCAAACCCTCTTTAAAACTTCACCTGGTGAAAGGATAGCTGACAGTCAGTCTTTTACAAAGGATTTATTTTTACATCAGCATTTAAATGTTTTTTCTCCAGTGTTGCAGCATTTTGCAATGCTGGAGAATGTGTATGTTTAAAAAAAATTTCCAGTTTCTGAAATCTTCTATTTGCTAGGCAAACTAATGCACCCTACCAGAAAACCTCAGCCCTCTCAATATATAAACAACCACAGCCGACATGACAGAAACAGAGAAGAAAAAGCTCTCAATCCCAACCACCACGCATGGATCAGATTCTCAGGAGAATCTTAATTGTGACAAAACCAGCATATCTCATGCAACAGTGTGGCTGGCGTGATAGAGAGCTGTGATCTCCAAAGAGGGCTGCATGCACCCCAAAGGGGTATGCCAGGCAACACATTGGTGTGCAGGAGGAAAGCAACAGAACTTCAGTAGTATGTAATTTATAAATAAGTAAATATATGTGTAATGGGGTTGTATGCTAAAGCCTTTTACCAAGAGGGATACGTGATCAAGAAAGTTTGGAGACACTGATAAAGGCAACCAGGTACTCCAAATTACACAGACAGACATTCATTTCATAGACATGATTCCACACAATAGTGAGTTTCAAATGTCCAGACATACAAACAGATCTCATAATATTTAAAGTTGCAGTTATTAAAACAATGGTCAGAGCAGCAAAGCATAATTCATTTATCAAATACTCTCCTCACTGTGTGAAACGTGTTAGGTCTTGAAAAGAAAAGAATTGGAATGTGCAGGGCAGACCACACAAACCAAAGAGAAGAAAACCACCCATGAGAGAATAGCTGAGGAGGATAAAAGGGAGGGGTGAGGCTAAGACAAGGGGAATAGAGTTTCAAAGAAAATGGAGAGAAGAAGGAGGGTAAGAGTAAGAGAGGTGGGAGACAGAGGTAGGGAAAGCAAGATACACACAGTGCAACTATAAAAGACACACAAGGAAAGAAAGGGATGTGAAGAAGAAAGGGAGGAGCTGGGAACAGCAAATAGAATAGCAGGCAGAGTAAAGAATAAAAAGGGTACTATTTATACATGAGAGAACATGTTTGACAAGCAGTTTTGAAGCAGAACTATTTAGTGGATAAAATCTTCAAGAAGATTTTTTCAAGAGCAAATTTATCGCTACAACTGTCTGAAATAGCACATTTTCCTTCACAGATTTCTGGAAAATAATCATACAGCTCAGTAAACTAAAACCTTATAATATCCTTCTGGATACCCTATATCCAAAGCCTTGTTGTTTTGTTTGTTGCTGTGTTTGGTGAAGTACAAAGGTATTTTGTCCCTAAGAAAACCTGGCACAGAAAGAGGAGAAGCCTACAGAAAATTCATAAGAGATAACTGAAGATAATTTGGGGAAGCACAGAAGTGCAAAGGACTGAGGGGCAGCTCAAGATGGAATGTGAAAGACCAGACCCTGCACTTTTACAATTTCCACACTGGCTCTTGGCAACCATCAGAATACAGTCATGCTTTTTAATTATTTTGTAATCTTTATCACAAATAATGAGATTTTTTTTTTACCACCAAGAAGGCTTCTGAGTCTCAGTTCTCCCTTGGAACCAGCAGTGTTCTTCTGCTTACAGACCAGGCTTATTCTCTGCTTTGTTCCTTCTTTGTCATTCACTTCTGCTTAGGGCTTTGCTCATGAGCTTTAATGGAAATAAATTCCAGAGAGGAGAAAAACCACAATCTACATTAGCTGACTATTCACCCACCTGTATTTTTAATTATTATTTTCATTATGTGTATCAGTTGTTATGAAAATTATCTTCCTTGACTATTATATCTAGCAATCTTTATAGTGTAACAGTGTATTAATTTTGTTAACATAATATTATTTCATATTGTACACTGTATTGTCACAAAGCTGTGAAATTTTACTGAAGTTAGTATTGTTCCTGCTTAAGTAAAAGAAACTAAAGGGTAACCTAGTCCTGGAAATATGGACTTTGACAACCAAGATAACAGCAACATCTTAGACCACATCTTGCCAGCATCTTCTGGCATCAGAGCAAGTAATTATGGCAAGACTGAATCCAGGGATGTCTGGATCAACAGATAAGCAGAAAGAATTCTGCAAAAATGCAGGTGCTTTGCAGAGATTTACTGTTATTAATAATCAGTAGTGTGGGCGTAAGTGATTAGTCAATCATGTATTACCTGAATATTTGAAGGGTATAAGAATTGTGTGTAAAACCACATTCAGGTTGCCCCAATTTGGCTGGGACACCTCATGCACGTGAATTAACATTTGCCCATTGTAATTCTATGCTTTGCATCCTAACCTCTCTCCTCAGTTGGCACGGGCCAGTTGCAAATTTTCATGACAGTCTCAAAGGGGAAGAAACAGCTAGACTTGTGCCAGTTCACCAGAGCTACAGTCTGAATGTCTGTTTATCTATCCATTTTCCAGCATCCTGCCTATGCAACCTGAGTGTTCTAACACACTCATCATACAGACTGAGTGCCAGCGGTCATCATGCTAACAGCCAGAGGGAAAAACAGCCATTTTTGCTGTGGACTAGGATTTGGGGAACCTTAAAAAGAGAAATGTCTGCCTGGGAATCCATGACTGGTTTTACACTAAGCCTTGTTCCTTGCTGGGACCGGACACTATTTAGTCAATTCTGTGCAGACCTGCAATCCAGCTGTGTAAGTTCAATACTGCTACTAGGTTTCACCTAATACCCAGACCTTGCAAATTAATTTTTTGCTTACTGGAACATGAGACACTACAGGGTTTCTGAAGCTGCCAAAGGGAGAAAAAGTAAAAATCATGAGCTCTTCAGCCGTGGCTGAGGAACAGAAATGTGCAGTTAGAGAGATGGTTATTTATTTTGTATATGTTGTTATTAAAGTCCTATGAATTATTTAGAAAATATGAATGTATAGGTATATCTTTTACAAAGGGATTGAAGTTGTGAACTTGTATGTTTTACAATCTCCTCTATATTCTATAATGTACCTGAGACCAGCTCTGTCTATCTGCTGATCCGTGTTGATCCAAGCCTCACTCACTTCCTTTGGATGTGTGCTGCAACCACAGTTTTTGACCAAGCAAGAAATTTCTAATTTCTCCTGTGAAAACTAGAAACTACAAACTCCTTTTGGAACAGCGCAGACAAAGAATCACTGTATTTTTTTCAGTAATGTCTGTTTGACTTGGAAGGAAGAGAGGCTCAAGTAAACTGCAATTATCCTATTGTTCTGTTGCTTCCATGAGAGTGTTTGGAAATATTCCATGCTTTAAGGAGATCTGTGCTGGATGTGGGTGACTGTTGCTCATCTGAAGAATGACTCCAGAAAGCTACAGAAAATTCCAAAAAGCTCTGCTTTCACTTGCATGCTTATGCTCTAGTGGAAAAAATGTACCAACAGTTATGTAGATGGAAAGGGAAGTCGCACTTCCTAAGCGCCCTGGGATTTAAGCAAAATCACCCTGCTAAAAAGATCACATAACATACAACTTATTCTTGGAAGCCCAGTAGAAAAATAAGGACATTAAGTTACTGACATTGAAAGGCAGAGAGGTGAAGGCTTCACACCCTCAGGAAACTGAAGGGAATGGAGCTGAGCTTCTGTGAAAGAATGTAAGGTACCCACAGGAGTTTTCTTTTTGGCTGCCAAAGAGGGTGACTGGTGCCACCCTATGTCCAGACCCATCAGTAAAAGTCTGTGAGCCTGCCTAAACTTGCATCGAGGGGTTACATAAATGACTGCCTTTCTCATTTAGCTCTTGGCTGAAAATGAGTAGGAAAGGAGAACTACAAATTTAGTTGAGAATAAAATTATTTATTTTCTTTCAGAGAGAAAAAGAACGTGGGAAGTGTTAAAACAATTTTGTTTAGCATGAAGCTCCAGTTAATGTAATTATTTCAGGAGTTTTTCAGAGAAGAGAGTGAATGGCTGGATAAATCTCCTGGCAGAAAAAGTGTTTCATGAACAGAACTGGTCTGTATCCTGGCAGCTCCTGGGTCTCAGTCTGAGCCAGTTTCTTCCCCAAGCAATGCTTAATTATTTCTAAGACATGGAAACATCTCAACAGAAAAATTAATTTCTCATTCAATCTCCCATGCACAGACTGGCATATTCAGGAACCCCGAGGTGGCAACATATTTCTAGAAAACAGCTTAAAAGCACTGTAGTGCAAAATGGGAATTTACTTCTAAGGCTGTAGTCCCACAGATATTTCAACTCCACAAGAATATGAACCTCTACAGAGACAGATAAGCTTACACTCTTTTTTTTCTCTGCCCTTTCCTCATCACCTTCCCAGTCTATCAGCAAAGATTTGTGCAGTGGTCTGGATCAAGGACCTGATCTGTCTGAAAACTAATTCATGAAAAATTAAATGCACAATTTTGGTGTACATGGAGGAGACTTTATGGAATTGAATAAAATGCTACAGCTAGAAGATGGGTGGGAAGGCAAAGGGTGGGCAGGTTGGGGAGGGACAGTCAAGAGAGCTGATGTTTGTTTTAAATGGCCATATGCCAATCCCCAGAGTATGAGGCCTTTGAAACTGAGTATCCCATAACAGGGATGTGTTTTCAGTACCCCTTGCTGTTGCAGTCTGTGTATGAAACTGTTCTCTTCTCACCAAAAATAAAGCTGCAAAAAAGAAAGAAAGAAAATCGCTAAGAAACTATGCAAGAAAATAAAGCTAAACCTGAAAATGCCTCTAGAAATTGCTGAAATGCCCTTGTTGAGTAAATCTGGAAAACACTGAGGGTGTGCAGGTGTGAAGTCACACAGGTTTAGCCACAGGGTAACATGCAAAGAGTAAACCCCCTATGCATTAGGCAGCACAGCTGCAGAAGCTGAGTAAGCACCTTGAAGGTAACAAAAGGAATGAACAACTGCTTATCTTCATCATGTTGGGAGTAATATATTACAATCACATCAGCTCTCTTGCTTTTCATCCTGAATCATAGAATTATAGAATCAAAGAATTATAGAATCACAGGATATCTTGAGTTGGAAGAGACCCATAAGGATCACTGAGTCCAACCCCTTGCTCCTCACAGGACTGCCTAAATCTAAACCATATGACTTAAATGCTCCTTGAACTCCAACAAGCTTGGGGCTGAGACCGCTTCCCTGGGGAGCATGTTCCAGTGACCAGCAGTGCTCTCAGTGAAGGAATTCTTCCTAATGTCCAATGTAAACTTCCCCTAACACAGCTTCATATAATTTCAGTGGAATGAAAAGACAATAAAAATGTCTTTATAAATACATCAGCAACAAATGGAGGGCTTAGGAGAATATCCATCCTTTACTGGATGCTGCAAGGAGATGAGGAAAAGGTACATAATAGACCTTCCTTGCCTCAGTCCTTATTAGCAAGACCAGCCGTTCTTCAGGTACCGAGCTCTCTGAGATGGAAGACAGGGAGCAGAATGCACCCCCATAATCCAATGGAAATGCTCAGTGACCTGCTGCAGACACACACAGGGCTTTGGATCCAGATGGGAGGGAAGATCCAGGGAGCTACAGACCTGTCAGGCTGAGCTCAGTGCCTGGGAAGGTCATGAACAGCTCATCCTGAGTGCCATCACACAGCATGTGCAGGGCGACCAGGGATTCAAGCCCAGACAGCATGGATTTAGGAAAGGCAGGTCCTGCTTGATCAACCTGATCTCCTCCCATGACAGGGTGCTTAGTGGATGAGGGAAAGGCTGTGGATGTTTTCTTCTACCTGGACTTCAATAAAGCCTTTGACGCCATTTCCCACAACATTTTTTTGGCATAAACTGGCTGCTTATCACTTGGCCACGTGTACTTTTCACTGGGTTAAAAACTGGCTGGATGGCTGGGCCCAGGAAGTGGTGGTGAAAGGAGTTGTGTCCAATTGGCAGTTGGTCACCAGTGGGGTTCCCCAGAACTCAGTACTGGGGGCAGTCCTGTTTAATATCTTTACTGATGATCTGAACAAAGGGATCAAAGGCATCCTCAGTCAGTTTGCAGGAGATAGGCTGGGTGGGAGTGTTGACCTGCAGGAGGGCAGGGAGGCTCTGCAGAGGGATCTGGACAGGCAGGATCCATGGGCTGAGGCCAGTTGTATGAGGTTTAATAAGGTTGAGTGCGGAGTCCGGCACTTGGGTCACAACATGCAGAGTTACAGGTTTGGAACAGAGTGAAAGGAATGTGGCCCAGTGTAAAAGGGTGTGGCTGAACAGGAACTGGCAGTGTGCCCAGGTGGCCAAAAAGGCCAATGGCACGTGTATGATCAATACTTGGCCAGCAGGGCCAGGGCACACCCCTGATCATCCCCTATCTCCTTGTCACTGGTGAGGCCACACCTCGAATCCTGTGTTCAGTGCTGGGCCTCTCACTACAAGAGAAACCTTGAGGTGCTGGAGCGTGTCCAGAGAAGGGCAACAGAGCTGCTGAAGGGTCTGCAGCACAAGTCCTGTGACAAGCTGCTGAAGCAGCTGGAGGTGTTTGGCCTGGAGAAAAGGAGGCTCACACACTCCACATGTGCCTGAAAGGAGGTGTAACCAGGTGGGGGTGAGTGTATTTTTCTATGTAGCAAGCAACAGGACAAGAGGAAACAATCTCAAGTTGTGCCAGGGCAGGTTTAGATTGAAAAATAAGGAAGATTTGTTCACCAAAAGGTTTATCAAACACTAGAACAGGCTGTCCAGGAAAGTGGATGAGTCACCATCCCTGGAGGCATTTAAAAGATGTGCAAATGTGGCAGTTAGGGACATGTCTTAGGCACAGACTTGGCAGTGTTTGGTTTATGGTCTTAAAGGACTTTTTCAACCTTAATGATTCTACATTTCCTTGTGTCCTATCTTTGGTCACCAGAGAGAGACGATCAGCACCTCCCACTCAATTTACCCCATGAGGAAGCTGTAGGTCACTCCTCAGCCTTCTTTAGGCTGAACAAACCAAGTGACCTCTGTCTCTGGAAACCTTTTATCATCTTGGTTGCCTTTCTCTGGACACACTCTAATAATCTGATGTTCCTGTTACATTGTGGTGCCCAAAACTGCACACAGAACTCGAGGTGAGGTCACATCAAAGCAGAGCAGAGCAGGACAATCCCCTCCCTTGGCTGGCTGTGCCTATTGCACCCCTGGACCCAGTGAGCCCTTTTGGGTGCCAGGGCACTGCTGACTTATGCTCCACTTGCATCAACCCAAACCCCCATATCCCTTTCCACAGGGCTCTCCATCCTCTCATCCCCCAGTCTGGATGTATTAGGCTGTGAAGAGAGCAGACTAAGATTTGTGAAAAAGGTACAAAAAAGAATTGAAGAAAACCATGGGATGAATAGGGAGTGTAATTTTGAACTAGACTCAGGAGAATAGCGAACAAGTAATAAATTCTTCCTCGCGCTGAAGTCCGAACGCAGAGTGAAGACAGTGTGTGGAGGGCCTGGCACTTGTCAGGCCCGTCCAGGCGAGCCCGGCGCGCCGGCGGCTGAGGGCGTACGGGCACCTGGGGAGGCCATTTCGGGGCGCCCTTGCCCGGGCCGCAGGCTGGGCCGGTTCCGCGGCTGAACAGTGCCGCCCAGCGGCCACAGCTGGCACTGCACCCCACGCACCGCCTCGTCCCTCGCGCTTCCCAGAGCCCGGCGTGTAAAAGCATCGAGTATTCAAATGTTCGAAATCCCGTGAAATTAAAAACAAAAACAAAAACAAAAACAAAAACAAAAACAAAAACAAAAACAAAAACAAAACAAACAAAAAAAACCAAAAAAAAACCCCCCCAAACTGGGACAGTACTAACCCCTTTCCTCTTTTGGGTCACCACTGGCACTGCACAGTTCAGGGTACTGAACTCGGTAGGGAAAGTAATTTGAAACTACCTACCTAATCTCTAGCGTTTCAGGGATACTCATGAATTCTAAGTGACTGTGACTGATCGCTAATCATTAACTACTATCCTGATGGACTTTCTCTGCTGCAGAAAGTACCTTGAAGCAACGGGTGCTCGCTGTTTAAAGTCATCATTATCCTACTGACACAGTCTGGTTTAAGTAAATATTTTTTTCAAAGTCTATGATTTCCACTGTGATGCTTGCTGAAGCTGTACTCCTTCAGCCAAGACAGGGTCCTGAGTGCACCAATAAGCTTTAATTGTTCTAGACACGCTCACCTGCACTCTCCAACAATGCCGTTTCTGTCCCTTGCCCCAAAAGCTGTATTTAAACTCAAATGTCAGCACACATCCCTTGTCTAAGCTATGTTGAGAGGTGTTGTTGGTAAAATGAGTGAAATGCACCACTGGTCTGCGGGTCCTGCCTTGCATTTGTCATTGGAAAAAAGCTCCAGAGATCTTTTATGGACCATATTTACAAATTGCCTGTTCTCATGTTGGCAGTCTTCTGCTCATTTAAAGGCTTTCCCTCCTACTTAGTGACCCTGGATTGATGCATAAATGCTTGAGAGCATTTTAAAGGCAGAGTGTCATTCAGGAAAGGCCAGCTTAAGGTTTTTGCCACTGACACAAGTGGCTATGTTACATTGCCAGAATACAGACATTTTTCTCAGATCCCATTAGCATTACTGAGACAATAAATCAGTCCATGTACAGGCAAGAGCAGGGAAATGTCATGCTAAAGAAAACTGTAGGTTGTATGGAAAGTGTCATTGAACTACTTCTGCAAGGTCTATCAATTAGAGTCAGGCTTGTGAGGACCCTTATGTAGTTACATCTCATCTGTACTGCAGCTCGCTTGCTGCACAAAAAAAAAGTTAACAGTTTTGACAAAGTACAGTCAAGTGAACAATAAAAAGTTGCAGGGGAAAAAGAAATTTTAAAAAATGGGGATCTTGCTTGCTGTGCTTTCCAGCAAGATTGGACAGGTCATCCAAATAAATAAATGAATAAAATAAATAAATAAATTGTGGGCACACAAAATGTGTGGTACAGTAGTTGTTTCGTTACAGCTGATTATGTGTTTGCTCACAGAGGACATAGCAAATAGCTTGTCTGGGCACAAAATGCAGGTGAGGAAGAGGGCACCTCTCCTAAAGCAGGTAATGAAGGCTGCTTGCAGTGAGGTGCCTTCTGGTTTCACATTCAACAAGATGAACAAGGATGTGGTTGAAAGTTTTCTGTCTGTAACTGCAAGTTTGCATCCTTGGCTAAGAATTCTCTGGCTCAGAGAAAAAAGTAGCTTCAAGAAAATGCTGTGACTTCAGATAAATTCAAGACTGTATTTGAGGATCAGTTCTTAAACTGTGTCTTGTAAAGAAAGTAAAGCTGTTTTGTCCACAGTAATGTGGCTTTGCTTTTTTCTCCATAAATAAAACTAGCCTAATGTCTTGCTTCTACCTCAGTGTCCTAGGGACAGACCTTACTCCCAAATTACCTGTCTTTTGCTTTCTACAAGTCCATTTTTCTTTTTCATTAACATTTATCCTAAAACACAGCCTGTGTCAATCTGCCTTACAATGAGTCTGTGATAGTCTAATCAGGCAGTCTGGTATTTCTACCTACTGACTTTCTGTCATTCCCTTCATAATGAAGTGCTTTTTAATGAACTGCTGAAATTCTTCATTTTCCTGGACTGAGCTTCTGCCTGAGCAAGACTAAATCAATAAATGTTTTGAGCCAATCATTTAAGAGGAGAGGAAGTTGCCACATGCAAAGAGGTTCATGTAGTTGGTTCAGGGTTCAGCATCCTACACTCAAAGAAAATAAATTAATGTGAAGAATTGTAAAGAACAGAAATCAATGTGAATAAATGTAAAGAACAGAAATTAATGTAAAAAATTCATGTTTAAGGTGCATTTATCTCTTATTTCAAGGATGGGACATAACTCATAAAAGGAATACGCCAGGAAAATGGGACCAGTTTCATAACCAGTTTTTCAGTAATTCTTTGGTAAAATGTTTCTGTGGAAGTGGAATGTTGACCAAAGCACCATAGGAAAAAGTATTAACTTCTGATTTTTCAGGAAACTGAAAAAATAATTAAAGAGGGAGAACTGGGAATAAAGGGAGAGTCCACAGCATAACCAAATAACAAATCCAGACTAATGAATTAATGTAGACTGGGAAAAGGGAGGTTTTGTTGGGAAAAATAAAATCCAGGCAACAGATAGAGCAACTGGCTTCCAAGTGCCTGATATCGCTTGCTGACATCGGTGCAGTTGCAGGACAGGAAAATGCTGACATGGTTGTTGTTGTTGTTTCTCTTTACATCTGCTGAATGTAGAGACACATTGTAAGCTCCTGACTGGAGCTGTCGGGACCAAGACGTGTGTCTTCTCTTTCTCTCCTCCTTCTTTCAGGTGAGTGCTCTCAGACCTTTTGGTAGCCTCCCTATTTAGTTTTTCAGCTCCCGGGATGATCAGTCCAGTGTTTTGGAAAGCCGTAGTGAGTGGCACAGTTCCTCCGAAGCTCTCGCAGAGCCGGTGCTGTGTGCCGCTGGGACAGGGCGAGCATCCTGCCCGAACGTGTCTGTCGCGGCTGCTCGGCAGAACAGGCAGCGGCCAGCGAGCACACGGAGTTCCATCAGCAGTGACACCACAGGTGTGTTACTGGTGCCTGGAGCCTCATGCTGAAAACACATTGTTATAAATGATCAACGAGAAAGCCACAGTCAGAGACAGCGTCGATCCTGGGATCGGCGCTGGGTGAACCAAGATCCGATCTGACCTCTATCGCATCAGACCTCCCTCTGTTCACTAATGCAGTTCCCAGCAAGGCTGTTTTATAGAGTTTTTTGTGCCTGAGGCAGAGGTGCCCCGATTTCTTTTGTCACCCTGCATGTGTATGAAGTTTCTTTCACTGTGCAGGGTTGGACAATCGCTGTTTCTTGGGTGGTGGCGGGTGCTGATCATGTCTGGAGAAATTGGGTATTCAGATGTATGTTTTTGATGACTTCTGTTATCTTGATTGATGACACTTATCAAGTACTGATCGTCCTTGGGTGTTCCCGTGTGGTTCCAGAGGCACCCCATCTCTGCACCAGCCACATCTTTTTACTTGTTAACGAGGCATTCTTTCCTGCTGCCACCAGGAGTGTCGCAACTTCGGTGTGGTAATCTGTCTCTGGGCTGTCCGTGGTTTCCATCCAAGCATGAATTACTTTACATCACATATTACACACATGAAAACACAGCTCTTGCACGGAGCTCTTTATGGGCTGAGCAGAGCTGGGCTGATTTCAGCTGCCACTTCCCACCCTCTCTCAAGGGAGGTGCCCCGGCTGCTTCCTGATAAATACGGACTGTTTACCTTTTGTTAATCCTGGAAGCCAAATGAAAAAGGAACTTTTCATTAGTAAAGTCTTTTCAGAGGTTTTGTTTCAGATCACAAATATAATTACTCCCAAGTTTCAAAGAAAATTCTGAGTGAATCAAAAGGCTTTTTACTGATTTTTTCCAAAATCTCTGATAAGTTTTGTATGTTTTTTCATTGCTATTTTACATATAAAAGTAAGATTTTGTATGGAAAATATGAAACTGCCTTCTCCTTGAGACTGTTGTTAAAATCTGCATTTTCAGGATGTATGGAATGTGGTTCATCCACCTCAGTCTAAGGAATGCTCATCAGTGAGAAATCCATGGAAAGGTGAGCCCTCAAGTGTGTTCGTGCCCTAGGGAAAGGGGAAATAGGATCAGCTCACAATCAGTTTAATTATGTGTGGGAGGGACAATTTCTTTTGACTCACCCCTGCACTGAGATTTCATTAATGAATAGGAACAGGTTGTTCTTAAATCTTGTTGAGGCATTGTGCCTGTTCCCTAAGATCCTGCTCAGGAGCTGGCTGGCACAGCTCGTGCTGAGGCCTGACGAATGCTGGGGGCAGACACTGGGCCAAAGAGAGAGCCCAGCAGGCAGGACAGGTGCCCAGAAAGGGGCAAAGGGCCATTATGCAGCCACTGTCACCTGCAGGTCGCTGGCACCTGCAGCCATCCTCTCCGTCTGCCACTCTCTGCACAATCTGCTAATTTATGGAAATGATTTAGACCAAACCTTCAGGGTGGAAGATATAAAACCATCAGCTTACTCAGAGTTCATTTAGAGCAGGCACAATAGAAGCTGGATTGCTAGGACTTCCGTGGTTGCTGGTGTTTCACCAAAGCTGGGATCCCCAAAGCATGATGGAAGAGAAAGGATGAATATTCTCACCATTGGATGGATGACTAATTGATTTTTTTTTTCCTTGTAAAGGCATGAATTAACAATTATGGGTTCTAAGATTTGAAACCATATGATTTGAATGCTGAAAATAAATTAATTCCTGTGATAGACTAGTTTAGGTAAAATGGGGTGGAGCTCCTGTTTGTCAGACTGGCTGCATTTCTTTATGAGCTTATGACATGAAATTTAGATCACAGGTATTTTATCCTGTAAATTTGAATTATCCCAATGCACCATGGCCCAACATTTAATGTGACAGCACCTGACTACATTGAGTATGTCCTAATGCTGTTCCATCTGCAGTCTTTTCTGGAGATGCTTGACATTTTCCCACAGGTCGAGAAAAACTCAAGGGCAAATGAAACATAAGAACTTGTTTTAGGGACAGAAAAATGTTGACAATTTTCAAGTAGAAAAAACAAGACTATAAATAACATCTTCTTGGGCTGTGTTATGAGAGAAAAACTGATGTCTTTACAGACAATTTGATGGGTGAAGGTGTGGATGTTAACATCTTTGCAATGGGAGTTAATGTCTCTACTGACTTAGGCCGCAGGTTTGTTGCAGAGCCCTGACACCTTGGCCCCTGAAGCAGACAAGGGCTGCACAAGCCTGAACTCCTGAGCTTTGGGGTAGCACAGCAGGTTCAAGGGGGCAATGTGAGGTAGGCGGTTCGGGAAGGCTGTACCTTCCCAATGCCTCAGCAATGGGAAAATGGAAGAGGGCAACGTGTGGCCAGGAGTTCCGGATCAAGGGAGGCTGCGCCCTCTGAAACTCTGAGAGACAAAACCCTGCGGGTGTGCGTCCCAGCTGACTCTCCCCTGAATTCAAATAAAGCTGAAGGACTCCTCTGTCTCCTTGTTGGGCATAAACCTCTGGCATTTGTGGATTTTCCTGAAAATTATACCGGTTTTTGAACATAAATAAACTTTGTTTTCTGCTTTCTTTTAGAGTATCCTAATACAAGTTTAGCTATAGTGAATAATATGTATAGGAAAATATCCTTTAGCCCCATTGCTATTAGAAATTAGGCCTAGTTCTTCTTAAATCATCATATGTAACTGCAGAAATAAGAGATTAATTGATTTCTAGTCTTTTATATTCCCATTTGTCTGCATATACTTATTTATTATCATATATTTGATGCCAACTTTATATCACAGTTTGAGAGAAAATTGTTTGACCACATTTTGCATGTACATCAACATAAGTTCATTCCTATAATCACATTGCTCCCCAAACTCTTTTTCAGCTTCATTAAACAGCTTCAAAAGCTTGTAAAGAAAATGTAATAGGGGTTTTTCTGTGGATTCCAGTATATTTGCTAAAGTCAATATTGTAAAATGGAGAAGCTCAAATATATCTTAGTTATAGAGATTTATCAATGCTTATTGAAAATCCTTTATCTTTCTCTATGAAAAAGTCTAGATACTTACGTTTTCAAATGGAATAGTAAAGTTTATTTGTACTTTATTGTCCTGGTTTCAGCTGGGGTAGAATTAATTTCGTTCCTAGCTGTTGCAGTGCTGCATTTTGGACTTGGGAAGAGAACGGTGCTGCTAACACACTAATGTTTTGGTTTTTTGCTTTATCCCGAGTCAAAGACTTCTTTCTTTTTCCATGTCTCATGCTCTGCCAGTGAGGAAGTACACAAAAGAAGCTGGGAGGGAGCATAGCTGGGACAGTGGACTCAAACTGAGCTGAGGGATATTCCACACCATGGAATGTGATGCCCAGTATTTAACCTGGGGGGAGTTAATGGAACCATAGCCTGCCTGGTTGGTCAGAGGGTGGTGAGCAATTGCGTTGCAATGGTGAGTGCATCACTCATTTGTTTCATTATTATTAATGCTCATTATTATTATATTTTACTTTATTTTCAATTATTAAACTGTTCTTATCTCAACATACAAGTTTGCACAGTGAAAGTGGCCTGATAGGTCATGCTCCTCAAACTACAAAAAAAGTTATTAATGTCACTCAGATTCAGCCCCCCTTCCCCTCCATGTTTTACTGTTCACAGAATCAGCTTCTAGGTAATTTTAGCCAGTATGTAATAATATTTTTGGAATAATCTGAACAGTGAAAAAAGGATAGTTGTGACAGATATAGAAATAGTAGTACTCTTTCTCAATCACATCCTGTTACCAAACATATAGTTATATCATTAATTATTGCTACCTTAAATACTGTAGGGTTATACCTCTGTGTTGTGGTATCATCAGCCAGAAGGATTTCTTCCTTCTCCCATACAGTCCTGCTAGCATCACAAAACACAAGCTGTGTTTCTTGGTCCTGCAGTATGAGACTCTCACTTTATTCACAGCCTGGCTATATGTTATTTTGATGTTTGCAAAGTCAAATGTTTTGGTTTTATTTTTTTATCATATGGATAAGATTGTCAACAAAGATGTTAATTTTATTTGGTGGTTATATGTGAGATTTTATACAGATGTGCCAGAAAGAAAACTCTGCAGTTAAATACTTTCATCACCATGTGATAAAATACAGTTTCAGGCTGGTTTTAAGGTTTTGCTGACTTGTCTTCTTTCCTTGGTTTTTCAGTAAACTGTTGAATAGTTAATGAGCAATATCTTCTACTCAAGAATGTGTGGCAGCCAGCATCCTTTAGGTTTTATTTGCAGCTGTGCTGTAAAGCATGCTTCTTTACTTACATGAGAATTTAGAGGTCTATAGCTTTTGCTTCCTCTGCAAAGTATTTTATTGACTGCATTGACAGCAAATATACACAAAATCAATACCTTGAATGTTAGGCATTGCTTAGGTGAAGGACAAGCAGCTGTAATTGCGGCATCTCGGTGCACAGCATTGCAAGTAGAGTAAACATCCTTTCCTTGGCTTTATATTCTCTTTATTTCAGCCTCC
Organism: Melozone crissalis; assembly: GCF_028551555.1. Classification (NCBI taxonomy): domain Eukaryota; kingdom Metazoa; phylum Chordata; class Aves; order Passeriformes; family Passerellidae; genus Melozone; species Melozone crissalis. Next base: position 12,122,949 of record NW_026535786.1, on the reverse strand, counting down.
ACCTATCTCTCTTCTGGCTGAGGTAATACACCTGTTGGTCTGCTGTCTGCTATTTCCAGTTCTGTCTTCCCTCTCACCACAGTAGTTGCATTGTTAAGGGACAAGAGGACTTAGCTTTATGCCAAACTTTCTCTTTTACTATTTGACTCCTAATGCTGGCTGTTCTCCCACTGACTCTCCTTTCTAAAGCACTCACAAGCTGGTTTATTAGTGAGAAGCAAAAGATCAGTATGGCTGCAACATGCTTGATACCAGCAGCTAAAATAGGAGGCAGGCTAATATGAGTTGTGATCAGCTGCCCAAGGAGCCATCAGTCCTGCAGGACTGGATATTCATGGCTGCTGAGTAGTGTGATATGAAAGACTAACCTGGATGGATGTGATAATGTGCTTTATCGTGGTGTTGATTGCCAGAGGAAGGCTTTCAGTATAATTCCTCTCACTCTGTGTGATTGAAAGAACAGAAGGTAGAATTTGCACGATGGGGTTGTGTAGGCCAGATGAGTGGGTGGGGGAAGCCTGAGAGTTTCTTGTGTTCTTAAACGCTTACAAGATGACCAAAAGTAGTCATTTGAAGGTCTAGTAATGGAAATTTTAAGAGGTTGCTTTGTTATCTGGAGACTAACAAAAGTACAGTCTGATCACAGCAGTGAGGTTTGGCAGGCCTTGATGCAAAAAGGCACAGGCACAGAAAACCTGTTTAGAAATGATGAGTTTTAATTGAGGAAGAGGAGGAGGAAAAGCAAGAAGGTGGGAAGAGGGGAGAATGGAAGTAATCTATAAGAGTGTCGTATGCAAATTGTGGAGCAAATTAGGGATAAGCCTAAGACAAATGGCAGTGGAGGATAGAAAGTCTGCAATGGTATGTGATTCAACTGGTCTGTAGCTTTACCTGTCTGGAGGAAAGAAAATTATCTGAGATCAGTGATGTTTAAGGAAAGAAAGATACCTGGGTAGCCATTGCTTCTTCTTTTTGTCATGACATTCACTAAATACATGAACAGAAAGGATCTGCTGTGCATAAGAAGACTTTCTCCTTTCTCTGGTTTTGTTTGCTTGTTTGTTTCGCTTGTTTTACTCCTTACGGCATTCCTTCTTTTTCAGGTGGATTCTCTGGTTCTCCACCAGGAGGAGCACAGAGACAATCTTGCATTTAGTGCTTCCAACAACCGGTTCAGGGAGTTGAGACAGCGTGTTTTAGTGCAGGCAGCAAAACAAGTGGAAGTTTAGACTGAGTATAAAAACACCTTATCAGAAAAACAGAGATCCCAAAACACTGGGGTGCATTACAGTGCCAGAAGCCTTCAGTATGACCAAACACGTGCAGATCCTGCAACAACAACAAAATAATTCCCTTTACTCTGACTGTGAGTAGCTGAACAGACTACGTTTCTGTCAGTAGTCCAGTTTCTTTCCCTTCCACCCTCACCAATGGATGTTCCTGAGATAAACAGTCCATTCCTTAATTCCATTGTATTTGCAGTAAGAATTTACAACTGGTTCAAATGAAAAAAAACAAAGAAGCCATCCTAAAAAAAGTGGATTGAAATTCTAGGCCTGAGTAGGAGGGCCATAGCACCAAACCTACATTGCCAGTGGCTTAACTGAATGACAGCAATCTTGTGCTGTGCTGAAACTTCCAAGACTCTCACTGAGCAACACACAGGGTTCTGAAACAGAGACACTATCAAGAAGTCAGAGTTCTCCTGAAAGAAAACCTGTAATTCAGCCCTGAATAATAGTAGCATTCAAATTTCTGACAATGAAGAGAGCTAAGAGACCCCTGATTTATGAGATAAATATTTTTATATCTCTGGACGTTATGAAATTCATGCTGAAACCCACACTGAAATCCTTCTCTATGTAACTCATCCTCACCAAAAGTGCTGTGTGAAATTGAACTGACCATAGAAGAGATTATGGAACATGCAAATTATTCTAAATAGCATTATCATATCTTTTTCAAATAAAAATAATGTCACAACACAAGTCTGAAACAGCTGGCTTACAGACAGGAGTGAATATTCTCTCATGAAATGTTCCTTATACTCATGACTGGAAGGTGACAAATGTAATTAATTTTTAAATAAATTTGACAAATTGCAGAAAAAAAAGAGCATGTTTTGTACATGTCATCTTGTCTTTTTTTCTGACAGAATAATAGTCAGGGCATTTGAACAAATTTTTTTTTTCCCATCCTAAAAAAAAAAAAAAGGAAGCATAGGATTTAAAAGAAATTTTTAAATTATTTAATTATTTTAATTAACAATGTAATTTTTTTTTCCTGAAAGATGTATTACTATTTACTGGATCATTCTACTAACATTGCTAGAAATAACTTTTTTTCCACATCTTGTAATTTCAGTGTCACACAAAAATTAAAAAACATGGCTAAAAGGTTAATCATGACATTTGTTGAGAGTGAAGCCCATGTTAGAGATGTTTATTGCCATTAAGAAGAAAGTAAGAAAGTAAGCCTGTCACAGCACTGAGCTGATGATTAGGTGAATAGGTTTATCAGCTGTGTTATGCTCAGAGTGCTCCAGTAAGATATTTTGATGCCTTTATTTTTACAACTTTTACAACCCAACAAACTCACTGCCAGGATTAAGTGATGAGGTCTCTCCCTCCAACTGCCCACACTTAACCACTTAGACTTAACCACTGGTGTGCAGCAGGATGTTGTGAGTCATATTTTCCTCTTGAAATTCTTTCACTTTGTACTAAGTGAATACATAATTAAATAATACTTAAATATTTATTGAATAAATACTTAGATATTTATTGATCAAACATAGAATCTGAAATCTAAGCTATAATTTTGTATTTTTTATACAGTAGCAAAAAAATTAGTAATTAATCCCTTTGTGATACCTTACAGCACAGTGCACTAGAGAGCTGGTTTGTCAGGATTCAGATCTTGTCTCAAAACAGCAACATGGGATTTGAATCTAGATATTGTTCTGAAGGGTTTTACCTGTAACATTGCTGTAGACCTCCTCTGGCTGTTGTACCATGTAAAACCCAGAGGAAAACTGTGTTCTGAGTGAAAAGAGGTTTCTCTTCCCAGCCCGTTTACCTGGATCTTAGGACAGTTTTTACAGCATATCCAGTTAGGAACTTCATCAGCTACTACAGACACTAGTTCCCCTCCTCATCTGCATTATGTTTTTGAAATCCCATTCTCAATATCACCTCTGATATTTTTCTTGTCCAGATAAAGAACCTGTGTACTTCTGAGTCAAAATTTTCAACACAGCATTTCACAGTCTCCAGTTTAACAATAGACATATATATATCTGGTACATTAGTTCCAGTCCCTTTCCCATGAATATCTGCAAATGCAAAAATAAAGATCTGTCAAAAATAATCCTCTAAGGATCACTGTAAACACCCCCCCACTCCACCAGATGGTGTCCTTTCACTTAAATAAGAAAGAATATTTTCAGTAGCACAGATCTTGTCTTGCTTGATATGAGCACTGGCCTCTGGGGCTGTAATATATACACTTCAAAGCTATAAATGGCAAATTATGAGTGTGATGGCTCCCATTCTGCTTCCAAAATACCATGGTGGGGCAGCAATCAATCTTCTTAATACAGGGTAAAAGTTTGTGTCAGAATCAGCAGTATCATTTTGGATCCTGCAAGATATATATATATAATATAATTAGTACAGGTACTGCTGGCCAAGAAATTGTTAGATATTTACCTCAGGAATAATCCAGTTTTCCTTTATTTTTGTTTTGTGCTAAGGCTGCAACAGGGTCCCATATAAAGCTCTTCTCAAAATCATGCATGCTTGTTCTAACAGGTGGAGAAAGAAGCAAAAAAAAAATTAAGGTCTAAGCATAGATAGTGTATTTTTCCTGAAAGAAAAGATCCATCAGTTACCAGTACAAAATGAAACCACATTATTTGGTTGTACTAAACATTTTCTGGTTTATTCTGGAAACAAAATATCAAAAGGTAAAAAAACCACGCAAGGATAAATAAAACCACAGCTGTCATTGGTAGAGTATGAAAAGCTTCCAGATGAGTCAGTTTGAAATTTTCTGTGTGTTTTCAACACATGCACTTCAAATAAAGTGTTTGCTTGAAATCTTGCAGGAAGGAGCTTGTTTTTCAGCGTGGATGTAGCTGTTACAGAGATATCCGCTATTGGTTTAGGGGAAGCAAGTGAACCAGATCTATATAAATCATATGGGGTAGGGTCACTGACTCCCGAGGCAGAAGTGAGGATGTGGATGGCTCTGTGTGTGGCAATGTACTTTTTTGGAACAAGTAAGGAACCAGTAGAGCCTTAATATCTGTTCTGATGCTGGGAGAATGTGGCTTACTTGTTTTACTGTGTTTTCATTTTGTTCTGTTTTACAGGAGCCGAAATCACCCAAACCCCAAGTCTTGTGGTGAGAGAAGATGAGAATGCTACCCTGAAATGCAGTCAAAATGATAATCACAATTCTATGTACTGGTATCTGCAGCAGCCAGGGAAGGCCATGCAATTGATTTATTATTCCTATGGTACAACTCTAAAGGAAGAGGGTGACATTAAGGCTGGATTCCAAGCTAACCGGCCAAACCTTGCAGAATTCTATTTGGATATTTTGTCTGTGAAGTTGAACCACTCAGCCCTCTATTTCTGTGCCAGTAGTTTGGACACAACACTTCAAAGTTGCTTGCTTTCTTTACATAAACCTCTCCCCTTTCAGCACCTTCCGTCCGAAGGGAGCCACTCTCAGCACAGGAAAGGGGGTGTAGGGAAATCATCTACTCACAAACCAGATGTTACTGAGAAGGTGGAACAAGAGTAGGTAGAAATAAGACATAGGCAAAATAGGTATTTGAAGTGCAGGCTAATTGCTGAACTCCTCTTTCTTGATCAGTCATTTATCCTCCACCTTATCAGATCAATAAAGATGGTTAACCAAATACAGATGTAAAACGAAGGAAATGTAAATTGTAGTTGAAACAACCACAAGTTATTGTCCATTAAGACATTTTCATACCTGACACAGAACAGTTGCCTGACATACATAAGTCTGAAATACTTTAGAGATAGTGACTTCTGTGTGCACTTTCATTCCTTCCTGAACCACAATGTTTTTCACTGTGCTTGGAAAAGTTACCCTAATCACAAGAAAACTGTAGAATTACTATTTCCAATGGTGATGAAAAGGAGTCTGAACAAAAGATGATGAAGGAATAGAATCTATACAGAACTAATATACAACAGACTAGATTAAAATTACAAAAGAGGAGTCATTACTATGGCTTGCAAGTGCATAGACTTGCAATGTGCAAAATCCTGAAAAGCTGTATGTATATGGAGGGTATAAAGTGGGAAGGCAGGTAATCAAAGTATTCCAATTGGAATGAATTCACATTCAAGAAAAAATAACATGTAGATTTTCATTTATTCAGAAATTGTTCTGACTATGGAGCTTACTTCTGGCTGCATAGTGAATCCCATACCACTGTGTGTGTCCCATCTATCTCTTTATATCTCTGTCTCACAACTGAATAAGCAGCAATATTCAGTATTAATCTGGTTGATTCCTTCTCTCTGTGGCTGAGTTCTGAGGGTGTTTTTTATCCAAGGCAACTTTGTGATGTTTCTCAAGGCCTTATAGATCTTTCTGAGCGTGAGCAAGGTCCTGATAGGAACACTGCTTCACAGAGCATCCGTATTTTGAAGACAAAAAAATAGAGAGGGATGAAAAAACAGGATGTGAATGTAAATTTATATACTGCATAACCTCTCCCTGACAGGATATTTCTGGTTTGCCATGAAGACTCTTTCGTGCCACACAAAAAGACTTACTAGTGTTCTTCCATCACCACCATTCTCTCAGACAGTGTAATTGATGCAGTGGGATTAGTCATAGCCTGAGATACTCTTTGGTGTAAGCCTTTCATGGTGATAATGTAACAAATTGTCTTAAATTGTTCTAAAACAAACAAACAAAAGCACTAAGCAAGGTTCTTGTGATGTATAAAAGGCACCTGCAAAATTTGCTAGTTCTGAAATAAAGAATAATAGTAATAATTATAATAATAATGTGTTTCCAGTTTTGGAAAGGTTTAAATAAAGGATGTAGAATGGGAAGATTCCATAATTAGACACAGCATGCACACTGTGATATTATTTTTATCCCAGTCTGAACTATGTTAGATTATATTTAAATGTTGTAGGGCAAAGGACTATTACCATGCATGCCGGATAACCATACTGATCTTCAAAGGAAATTTTCAACTTGTGATTATTGTGCAGAGTTTCTTCATTGGGATGGGAATTATTGGACTACAGGCACATCCCTGGAGAATAGGCAAAAGAACTTTTATGTGAATCCTTTAAATATCAACTGACTGGCTAGGAGAACCACCTTGCAGAACAGTAATTAAACATGAATAGGCAGCAAGCCCTTTCAGCAATGAGAGCTAGTTGCATTTTTGGTTGCATTAGCAAGGGTGCAGTTAACATGTTGCAACACAGTCACTAAGACGATCAAGGGACTGGGGCAGAAAATAAGAGAAGGAATTGATTTTGTTCATCATGGAGAGAAGAAGACTAAAAGATTAGTAATTGCATGACTCCAAATGCCTAACCAGAGTTGTAGTCTTAGAGGGCCACAGTGGAATCAAGTGGGAACAAGCTGCAGCAAGATAAACTCTGATTAGGCATATTAAAAAGTACTTTCTGTTAATGATGTTCCACACTGGAAAATGTTTCTTGGACAATTTGTCAAATCTCTGTCCTTGAAGATATTCAGAAATCGCCTGGACAAAGCTCTGAGCAACATTGAGTTAGCCCTGTTTTGAACAGGAATTTGTATTGAGACACTTACAGAAGTCCCCTCCCATCAATTTTTCTACAAGTGTATGATCTTTGTTATATTGATTTGCTGATTTGAGATGTGTAGAAAAAGCATTAGAGGTTTTTTATTCTGTAAAAGCAGGTCAGCAACTCCTCCAAAACCACAAATCTTTTTTTTTGTTTTTGTATGTTGCACAAGAGAAAGAGCAGCTGCACATGCAGGACCCATCTGCCAACTTGAGCAAAAAGAAGATTGTGTGATAACTGGAGGCAAAAAACCCAACAGCTTTCATGAGACCGTTTATGTGTCACTTTTTCTGCCCAGCTGTAAAATGGTGAACAGAAAGCCACATCCTGTATATTGTCCTGAGAAGCTGGGGTGCTGTTGTGCTAAGAGAGGCTGTTATGTTATCAAAATGGTTTTCTGAGTAAATGTCAAACCGCATCCTGTTTTGGTAAAATTTAACTGCTGTTCCCTTAAAGAGATATTTTCCAGCACATTTTGGCACATCACTTGCTCTCATTCTGAGGTACAATTTTCTTCTGAGGCCTTGAGAGACAGTTTCCTCTGCTGTTGACTCTCCGTTAGACAGAAAGTCCCTTTAGGACCTCTGCTCTAAGCCTCCTACTTCTTCTGCCTGGCTAGTACATTGTGAGGTCTTCAGCTTCGAAAGCTTGACAAGTGCTCCTCTATCTTAGACTGCATAACTCATACATACAGTCCTGTGTGAGCTTCCACTGAACTACCAATGGTTTTACTTGTGGTGTGAGAAAATAATGAGGTGCAAAGTGGATGAAAGAGCTCCAGAAAGTCTCTCCACACTTACTAATCCCTTGGATTTTTAATCTATGAAGTACAGAAAAGGTCACAACAAACACAGTTTTACAGAAACACATTCTGGTTCCCTTTGCTTCTCGTCCACTACAGGTTGGATTCTTTTGACTATCTCTCAATTGTACTCATTTGCCCTGATTCTGAGTTTAATGTTTATTTATTTTCATCCGTGGTTTGATTTTCTTAGTATTTATTTTCTTACTCTTCCTAATTTTCTTTTACTCCTTTCTTTAAACAGTCTACACAAGTTTATCATGCTAAATCTATTGCCCAGTGCACCTGGCATTCTCTCCTACTTTTTGCCTAAAATTCTCACTTTCATTATCACTAGCTGGTTCTCTTGAAAATTGTAAGAGACACAGTGTAATTGTAGAGAAGTGGACTTACATAAATATCACCCTGAAGACATCACTTTCTCCAAAGTGGTCTCCTGTGTGGCTAGAAGGAGTGATAACAAATGAGTGCAGAGCAGAATTCTGCTTCTCTCCTTGGACCTAAGCATCAACCCCATCACAAATATCCTCTGTAGAAAACACTCTTGAAAAAGAGCTTGATGGACAAAAGCTTTCCTTGAAACATACTTCAATTCAGTAGAAAGAAAAGAAAAAGGTGATATTATATGAGCCCAGATATGTACGTGTCTCTCTTTTAAAGTGCTCTCTCTGCACAATCACCTGTATAATAGCAGAAGTGTGTGGGAATGAGAATTTCATGGCTTGTAGCAAGCTTGGAAAAGAACAGGATTGGATTGCTGACCTTGGTCTCCATTTCCAGCGACTGACAGATATGAATTCAGTGTGGGAACATTCTTCTTATTCCAGAGTCTAAAGGGAAGTCTCTGTCATTTGGCAAATTCTTTTCTTACACAGAATCTCTTAGTTATGTCCCTCCTTTACACCATAGCTCATGTGCTCCAAAAATTCCTATGCCCAAGTTTGTCCTGTGTTCACTTTGAGCAAGTTCTGCCATGACCATTCTGAAAGTCTGTGTGTGTGAGGACAAGATTGATCTGGGGATTCTTCTGACAGCCCTGATAAATGCAGTCATTTTCACCAAATGTCCTAATAAATTATATTCATCTTAATGTGTTTCAGGCTGAGCTGGAATTATTTTTTGATACTCCATTCTGCTGTGCTCCAACCTAATCTAACTTCATAGGGCATGAATAATGGGGTATCTTGGGAAAAGAACCCATCATCAGAATCAAAAGATGTCTCTGTTTGCTTATCTTTGTTGTATCCCCTGAAATGTGCCCCTTTTTACAACCTTCTTGCGATTCCAACTTGCTGAGAACTGTTCCTTTCCTTTCTTCTCCAAAGGGGACACCTTTCCCTAGACCAGGTAGTTCACATCTTGTGAATGTAAGACCCCTTGAAGCACTTTTGTGAAAAGTTTTTTTCAGGAAACAGTTCTCTGTTTTGTTTGAAGCAGCCATGAGACTACTTAAGTTATTTCTGTTCTCCATATAAACAGAACACCAAATAAATCTCTTGGTTCAGTAGGATATTTTCTCCTCTTCTGAAGTGTTTTGAGGAGATTAAAGGAGTGTCAAACACAGAGCAGGCAAAACAACTGCAATTTACAGCATTATACCCATCTGCCCTCTGGCAGTAAGATGCAGCTTTTTTCTTTAATGATATGAAAAGAGTTATGACAGATTCCTCTCAAGTCTGTCAGCAGATCCCTTTGAAACAAACACATTAAGTGTCAGGTGAATTTTCATCTCTTCACCAAATTTTTCTTCACTGCCACAGTGAGTCTGGTGTCTTCACCAAGCTAATCTCACAAAAGAACCAAGAGAGAGAAAAAGCAGCTCCCATACCTCTCCCAAGAGAATCTCACTTCTCATCTGGCTGGAGTGCTGTTTCCTTCTCTAGCACCTTTGAATTATGCAGCTCTTCTGGCTCCAAAGCAGCCCCTGGGGAAGGCAAGCCTCCAAAGCCCACAGCCCTGCTCCACTTTTTGGTACACAGTGTGAGTAGTGGATGAGTCTCTGCTGTTCCCCTAACAGATAAGTTATTTCTACAGGGATTGCCAGTGAATGATCTTTAATGAGAGTTGCTTATGGCACTATTCATCATTGAAAGTTGTGTGGCAGGACACTATTACTACAGAAGACCAAATTTAAAAGCAACAACTCAGGCTTTTCAAGGGAAAAGAAGCAAAATCTTTATTCCTAAATCAAAGAGATGAGTTCCCAGCCTCTGAGCATCAAGAAGGTGCTACTTTTAAAGATATGTTACAAGAAAATATGATACATTATGATATGGACGCACAGGGAAATCTCAGCAGTGATTACAAAATAGTGAAGAACAGGATGGTAACAGACAATTACAAAAAAATTATATTCAGAAGTTCGTAGAAGATTAGATATTTTGCTATGGAAAGGTAGCAAACTTGTCATGTTCCTGCTGATGTGATGACAAGGGCTCTTCATTTATTCTCTAGATAACTTGACACCAGTCTAATTGAAAACAAAATGGGATAAAATTAGAAGAACTGTAAAACAGCAGAGAAGATAACAACATACATCAACCAACGGAAACAAATAGAGACATTAGCTGCATGACCTTGCCCAAAGAGTTACCATCCATGGCTGAGTGTTCAAGTGGCAGTCAGTCACAGTTTCCCTCAGGGGTCTGTACAGGCGCCAAAAGCATTTTTTCAACTTTCATCAGTGTCTCATTGACACGGGGAGCAAGTGCACCCTCAGCATGTTCACGGCTGACAGGGAGCTGTGTGGCCCTTGGTGTGTTTGAGGGAAGGGATGCCGACCACGGGGTCCTGGGCAGACTCAGAGAGTGGGCCCATGTGAGCCCCCACCAATCCCACCTGCAGTTCTGTGTCCAGCTCTGGAGGCCCCAGCACAGGGAACTCATGGCTATGACAGAGCAGGTCCCGAGGAGGCCCACAAAAGCCAGTCACAGGGGCTCAGGGTATGGAGACAGGCTGAGAGAACAACCCCTCTGGAGACTGGAGAAGAAAAGCCTCTGGACAGGCCTGACTGGGGCCTTCCCAGATACAGCAGTGGGGGACTTTTATGAAAAACAGAGATGTTTTGCCAAGGCCTGCAGTGACGGGATGAAGAGGCCTGGATTTAAACTGATACAGGGTAGCTTCAGATTAAAAGAAGACATTTGTTCTGCTGAGGGTGCTGAGACAGTGGAACAGGTTTCCCAGAGAAGCTGTGGACGTCCCACCCCTGGAAGTGTTTGAGGCCTGGTTGCATGGGGCTTTGAGGATGAAGGATATCCCTGCCCATTTCAGAGTGGGGAGGGAAGCAGATAATCTCTAAATGTTCTTTCTAGCACAAACCATTCTGTGATTCTAAGGATTATGATCCAGAAATGGACAAATCTACCCCCTCCAGTATATCCTTGCAAAAGGAACAAAAAAAGTATAACTGAGATGATTGGCCTCCTTGCCCTCAACTCTACCAGGTCGTGTTTCAAATAAATCTTCCTATTCTGCTTTTAAAGGGTCAAGTGCAGAGACTTCTGCTGCTCTCACTGCATGGATGTTTCTGCCGTAGGAAAAACTTACTAATAAAAAATATTTCCTGGTAGTTTGTTTAATTTAACCAATTCGTTCAGACTGATTCTACTGTTCTTTATAAATCTTTGTAAATATTTGACCACATTTTATGCCCTGCATCACTTCAAAAATCTGCCTGTTATTTTCTCTGGAGCTGTAAGCCCCTTTACAATGGTTACACAACGGCATGATATATCTGATCTTTCCCTCATTTACTTTCTGGGCAACTTGTCCTTAATTCTCATCTTTTTCATGAATTTAAAGAGGATTTTGAGAAGGAATTCCTCTGCTAGATTAGCTAGCATTGAGTTTATTTGAGTTCTGGGAAAACAGAAAGAGAAAACCCATCAATTGTGATTTTTCAGGCTGAACTGCACAAAGCCTGGCAGAGCACCTGCAGAAGAGCCACACCTCTGAGAACAGGTTTAGCCTGCATCCACTGATCCTTGACTAGTGAGTAAAAGCCCAGCCTTCCTGGGCTACTCTGACTTACCTTGGCTGTCCACACCAGACCACTCACCAAAACTGCATAGACCAAGGCTTTGCCACAGAGGATGAGGTAAGTGAGCTTCAGGGAATTTCCATACCGCAAGTACGATTCTGCAAGTCAAACACCATTTGTATTTGTGTATTCCATTTTCATCATCACCATTACAAGATGCTGGCTCTAAAGGAGCTTTCATCAAATGAGAACCCTTGAAATTTTTAGCTAAGCAACATAAAGGAACTAGAGGCAAATGAGTGGCTCTGTTGGCACCAGAGAACCTGGGAAGGGACAGAACACAGTGACTCAAAGAACCAAAAGAGAAAGCAAGTCTAGGAAAGACAGAGATTGGCTTTATGCTGGGATAGTACTGAGTTCCACACCTACTGAGGAACTGGGCTGCTCATCTGAGATCCCAGTTAGGAACGCAAAGGAGTCTGAATCAAAAGATACCAATGTTTTATTTTGTCTCATTATTGTCAGAGGCATTATGAGTGCTGCTGATGTATCAGGAAGATTTAAAAGCCCAGAATAACATGCCTTCTAGAGGTTTTATTCTTGAAGATTTTTCACTCTTAAGGGGTTGCCACAGAATTGAGATACAAGATCTGTCTTGGTTCATCCTTAAGATTCCTGAAGCATTCAGGAAGTTCTTGAAAAACAAGAGTGTGCAAATTTGTACATAAAGTGGAAAGAAATGTAATTTGTAGTATGGATATTCTCCATACATGACAGCAGTGTGGAGCAGAATGTGACTCGTCATGGGAATTGTTCTGAGTTTGATACTGAGAAAGAGTCAGAATATTACATCCTGAATCTTGATGTCAGAATCACTTGGGTAAGTATGGATCATTTCTTTCCTGGCTGAGCAAGAATATTCCTAATGGAAGTCAGTTTCAAGGACTGGAGGCGATGACAAAGAGTAAATTACAGTCTACAGGAAGGCACCATGACTCCTTCAATTTTCAAAATGGAATCATAGGGGAGACCTAAACCCCAAAGCTGAGTTACATACAACATGCATAAACAGCCCTCCAAAAAACTTTTCTTCCTTTTTCTTTTGTTTTTGTTTTTTTTTAATATCACATGCAAATCACTTACAGGAGAAAGTAGAAGCTATTCATACAGCAGATATCTCCCACACGTTGTACATAATGTCAGTAAAACTGGCATTAAAAGACACACTGATAATTGCCTGAGAGAAGAGGCAAAATTCCCTTTACGTGAGAAGCCACACGTACCTTCTGTGAGTGCACAACCTGAAAGACAAAAAGGAGCTGAAAGTCACGTTTCTCTTCAGAGCAAACAGAATACAGATTTTAGAAGTTTCAGTTTATCAAACACTGCCTCATTCTTCCTACTAAAAGTAGGTGTTTTATGGTACTGTGCAATTTACTGTACTACAGAGATTTCTCAGTGGAAAGCCTGAAGAAACTCTAGATGTAGAATGGTAACCCAGGGACAAAGGCCCAGGAATGGGAAGAGACATATGCTAATACCTAGATCTTTAGGTCTGTAATTGTGCCAGAAGAACACCTTGTATGGAAGCGACCTATAGATGTGGCTCATATCATAACACTTGCTCTTTTGATTTGTGATTTCTATCTGATACAGCATGGTAAGAGATGTTTTTTTACTCACCAGCATCACCATGGATAAATTTGTTTATTGAGGCTGTTGTTCCATTCTGAAAAAAATTGGCAACACACTCAAAGCGATTCAGAGGGTTGAACCACTCCCAGGCTGGCATCCTCAGTCGGCTGGTCAGCGAGTAGGTGCTCCCATTCTGTGTGGAGGACTCGTCTGTCCCCACCCCTTCGGTCCTTTTCACACCATTCACCCTCCAGACCAGAGTCAGGTGGTCAGGGTAGAAACCAGAGGCCAGGCACACCAGCGTGGCCTTGCTCTTCTGCTGGATCTCCTGCTTTGATGGGGAAAAGATGGCCACGGCTGGAGGTATGATTTCCTCATTCTTGCCTGAAACACAAAGCAACATGGTCCAGAGCCTCCATCCCTCTGTTCAGTCAGAACCCCCTGGAAATGGTCCGGAGTTTGTGCCATGTTACTCCTGAAATACCTGGCCTTTTAACTGCTGTCTATTGGACAATTCATGTCTACTGGATATGACACACCAGGACAGTGGAAGGATTTCTTTTTGCTCATCACACAGAATTTTCAAGGGTCTGGCCACAGAAATGCACAAGCACATGAAATTCTTGTATGGTCTCTTGCCAGAAGAATACAAATCCGCAAAGAAACTGAGCAAACAGATGGGCAAAAAAGTCCCCACTTTTGCTGTAAGTAAGGCCTGTATTTGTAGTATTGTCTTAAAAGTTAAGAAAGTCTGTTTTAAGGCCCAAACATCTTCAGCAAACTGGGTTGCATTCCTGGAGAGGGAGTTAAGACATGGTGGTCATTGCAGTGTTCAGAATTGTACTGGCATGGGATACCCTACTTGGCCCCCCATCTATGAGATGAGCTGGAAGGAAGGAAGGAAAGAATCAAGGAAGGAGTTGATCCTTCTCACTGTCTGAAGTGAAAAACAATTGAGGCAGGTAACATGTATCTGCCAGGGATGGGTTTTGCCTTGGGTCTTAACCAATCCATTTTTAAGAGCCTTAAACACAATTTTATGTCATTTAATTTTTTGGTTATTGTAGGTATGAGAAGCTCTGATCCTTGGCTACACACCTTCCCAGAATGATGCAAGATTCCATAGACTTGCAAATCAAATGTGTTTCCCTGTCCTAAAGTGTTTAATACCTACTTGTATGATAAATGAGAACAGAGTTCAGTCAGAAGGATGTTCAAGGCAGACATGAGAAGTTACTCAGAAGCCATGCAGTGACCCTAAAAGACAGGAGGGGTTTCCATATACTAAATCAAAATGCCTTTGTGACCCATCTAGCATGAGAAACCCATGAGGTCTGTGAGTGCTGCAGGAAAAAGGAATGTAGGCAAAACAATGGAGCCAAAGAGAAAATTATTACTCTGGGTTGATTTTTTTGTATGAAGGCACGGTGAATTGTGGACGTTCTTCCTGATCACTCTCCCCTTTGCAGAGGGAGAGAGGTAGCAGAATGAGCAGAAATTAATATCTTGCAGAGATCTTGTCCCCTAAGCCCTGGTGTTTGCATTCAAATGATGCCTTAATTGTGACCACCAGAGCTTGCTCTGCAAAGATCCCCAGGCTGCTTCTGTATGAGCTTGTACAGACTTTAGATGACCTGATATTAAATAGAGGTGACACCCTAGAGGGTTTAGCACTGCTCTGCTTTCCATTTCATGGATATGAAGAGAGCTTGATCGCTCCTACTTCTCCCTGCCAACACTTGGTGTTATGATTTTTTTTCCTATCCTAGAAGTATCTCTGACAAATTCTTCGGCTCATAGCCCTAAAGGCTAATGAGTGAAGAGATGGAAACAGATAGGACGGCAAAAGAAAAAGGAGAAATTTAGTAGGCTAAAGAAAGAAAGGAACAACTAAAAAATGGAAGGTAGGTGAAAAAGAGACAGAATGAAAGAGAGGAAAAAACTACTGAAACTACTGGAAAGACAAAGAAAATCAGAAAGTTAGCATGCTTGAAATGGAATAAAGGCATTAGAAAGAGCAAGAACTAGAAAAAAAAAGTCTGATCAGCAGCCCCTTGTGTTCTGGTCTTCCTTTCTGCTCATAGGAGACACTGACCAAACATTTGATAACTTCCATGCATAAAACTCATTCCCTGTCACACAGATTTCACCCACCCCAGACAAAAAGTATCACAGTTCTTCCATTCCTGTCACTGCAAGGTCAATTTCATAAATTCTTCTTATCTTTCACTCCTACTCTCATTTTAAAATCATCTGTGTAAATGCTACATACCATGAACACAAGGGCAATTTTCAAGTGTCCTCCACACTGAGCACTTGGGTTAACAACAGCTCCTTACCTATGACTCTGAGCACAGTGCCAACTCCAAAGTCAAGCTGCTGGTTTGCACAGCTGTACAAAGTCAGGCTGTAACCCCCAGTGTCATTATGCTCTTCCTGCCAGACACATAGCTCCTTAAAATGGTACTGTTTAAAGGAGCAGGCACCAGTGAGGATTTCTACAGTTTGCTATGAGATGGGGAAGTAGCAGATGGAAAAATTACTTTGCCCTTTGATTCCAACATGCCCCAATATAGGTGATGTTAAATCCTTTCTGGGATGGGAGAAAACAGAGAAAGAAAATAGGGAAAAAGAAAAAGAATAGAGGAAAAAAAGTATGCTGAGAGAAAATAATACAGTCCTTGCTGAATTGTAGAAGTTGTGAGAAGGATTGTTTGCAGAACCCAGCATCCCAGAGCAACTATAGACAGCCTGCAAACCATCTCTGGAGAGGCAAGTAAAGTGCCAGCAAGATTACTCCTTGCCTCCATGGTTCAGCCCACAAGAGAATCCAGATTCTACCTCCAAAATGCTGCTTTGGATCATTACACAGATAAACTGAGAAAACCTGAGGACCTGCAGGAACATTTTTCATTCTTAACCTCTATAATATTTCCTTGAAAAATGGGTGAAAATTAAATTATTTATTTCCTTCTCCCTGCATGAAGTTCCCAGAAATGAAAGACAAAGGCTGCAGACACAAGGACCTCAGCATTGGTGCCTGTAAATCATATGTTTCCATAATGGCACATCTCATTTTAATAAGCAACCAATAAAGCATTAATCCTGTTCTCATGGCTGCATGAAAAATTATCATTAGTAAGCTTTTAATTAAGAATGTTCTTGTCCCCTAAAGCAGTATCACATAGATCACAGAGATCGGACTTACCTATGACCGTAAGTTTTGTCCCACTGCCAAAGAACAGTCTATTATTATTCACATCATTTTGCAGCTGCAGAAAAACCTCTCCTCTACTCCCAGACCTCTGAGCCAAGCCTGTGGACTAACCCTCCCCTCATGTGGTACCAGCAAAAGAAGAAATACGGAGTACATTTATCTCAGATCTCCTAGAAAACAGGTCTGTAAGGAAAACCACCAAATCTGTGTCTAAACAGCTGAGGTTAACATCAGAAATACCCTGTCCAGAGCCCTTCTGCTTCAGGCTCAATCAGTTGTTGGAGGTTCCACCATTTCTTTGGATGATATTTCTCTATTTATCGAGGTGTTATATTAAAATATTAGAAAATATTTCCCATATATCAACATTCCCTAAGATTTCTTCCTCTTTGAAATGAACCATATGTTATTTCTGTGGTTTTCAGAGGCTGTTTAACATCTATTCTGAAATAGTAAGATCATTGTCCTCTGTGATCTTTGTATCCCCATCCTGGCAAGCCTGTATAGTGGAAAGAAACTGGCTGCGCTCTGGAGAGAAAGTAGCTCTGGAGAGCTACTTTCTATAACAATAAGGACTTTAAAAGCTTCAGAGAGATTTTAGTATTGCTTATTATATAGTACAGTATATACTTGTGCCTTCTTTTTTATAAATTACAAATGCTAGCACACTTGTTTTCCATGGTTATCTAAGACAACACATTCTTTAATTCACCCTGGGAAGATCCAAGGTAATTGAGGGTTGTATCATCTTGACTTTCCTAGACCCCTTCAAAGTGTAACTGTAAGTCAGTTCTTTCCAGACAGATGGACAGCTTTTCACTCACTTGTCCTTAATCATCTCTAGCCCCAGCAGAACGAGCGTTACAGAGACCAGCTATACCTTTGGTGGAAAATTTTTGTATGTGTTGATTCATTAGGACAACTTTTTTTAATGTCATGCTCACATTATTTCTCTCATTCCTTATGCTCATTCTTTCTAGGGACAGCTTTTTCTTTACTGAAAACACGTTTATTCCATTCTCCAAAATGAAAAGGTGTGTCCCTACCTAGAAGACCCAACTTATTCTATTCTCTGAAGTAGACAGGGTTACTAGCACACCAGTTTAATAATGTTAGGGAGGTTAAAGATGATGTTCTCTAAAGAGAAGACATGGCTTTTGATGTGATTTAAAAGAGAAAACAAAAAATTCTTACCTATTACTGTAAGCTTTGTGCCGCTGCCAAAACGCATATCAGCACTGCTCACAGTGACAAAGTGATGTATCATAAGCTAAGAGAAGGGATGCACTGCACCTGCCTTTCTAAAAGCACAAGCTTTGGAAACTGTTACTGTTCTTGGAATCCCAAACATCACCCATTCTTTATTTGAGCTGGTTCACCTTTGGCAGGGAACTAAAACAAATCCCTTTGTTTCCCCTTCCATGGCTGGCCAGCTGTCTTGGATAGTCTTTCAGGATCCCCTTCAGTTTTCTGATAGGTTAAAATAATCCACACAAGGAGGGCCCAGAAGTATCTGTTGACTGGTCCCACACAAAACCTTCATAGCCATTAGGAAGAACTGCAGTGAGGCAGTAGGGATAGGGATTACAGGCAACCTTTGCTCTCATAGGCATGAGGCAGTCAGCAGATATTGGAGGATTATTTCAGAGAAAAAAGCCCAACACATTTTATGTAGTGCCTCTGAGAGATGCCTGCTATATGTCAGAATTCTTTCCGTAATACTTGTATCACTTTAAGAATGAACCATTTTGTCATCCATTGCAAACATTGGTTAATCTGGAAAAAATAATAATTCCAGCTTTGCATGGTTGATAGGCTTCAGGTGCATCTGCAGTCACAGTTTGGATTGGTGAAAATGAATTTTGATATCTCAGAATTTCCTAGCTGCATGCCACGGAGGGCAGGCTCAGTTCTCAGATGATGAAAGTAAGTCCCAGCACAGAAGGTCTGTTAAGAGAAACCAAGGCAGAGCATGCCTGCTGTGCTGCAGGATTCTGTGCAGCTGCCTTCACACGCTCTGCCACAAGGCTCATGCACCCTTGGGTTTTTGTAAAGGCCTCCTGGGGAATGTATCATCGTGGTCCCCCCCCCACTGTGCCACAATGATATAACCTGGTACAAAAACAATCCCACCCATGACTCCACCCCCTCATTTTGTCAACCAGGAATGACTGCCTTGATTACCTGTGCTGGTTTGGACTGTGGTACTGTTGGACTGTGGTTCAAGTTAATTTCCTTGAACGAGGTTACTGTGGAGTAGAGTTTGGACTTGTTCTGCAAATACTGTTGGCAAGAGGGAAATGTTTTTATTATTGCTGAGCAGTGCTTACATGGCATTCAAGGACTTTTCTGCTTCTCATACCCCCATGCCGGCAAGGAGGCTGGTGGTACATGGGAACCTGGGAGGAGGGACAGCAGGGAGAGCTGATCCCAAATGATCCAAGGAATGTTCCATAACCCACGGTGTCACGTTCAGTATGGGACAGAGGCAAGTAGGGGGAAGAAGAAGGAAGAGAAAGATATTTGGAGAGATGGTGTTTGTCTTCCCAAGCACCGTTATGTGTGAGGGGGCCTGCCTTCCTGGGAATGGCTGAACACCTGCCCGTCCATGGCAAGAGGGGAATGAATTCCTTGTTGTCATTTGCTCATGTGCACAGTTTGGCTTTACCTCTTAAAATGTCTTTATCTCAAGCCACGAGTGTTTCACTTGTGCTTTTCCGATTCTCTCTCCAGTCCTGCTGGTGGGGAGTGAGCAAGCAGCTGTGTGGGGCTTGATCCTGGCTGGGGCTAAAGGACGACACAACCACAGACCACATCCTTCCTTTGCCATTGTTGCTTCTATGTGATAGTCCAATCACCTCTCAGTGTATCCATTATTGCTCAATTTATAATCTCAAGATGTTTTTCTTATACTCAAACAGGTGATACTTTTTATTCTTGTATTGGTTGGCTTTAAATGCAGTAATTTTTCACTTAGTAATGATCATGGCCGTGTTTATGCTGCTTTCCTTTCTACTCTTTCTCTCTTCTGCCCCCAGGATGACAAGCAAACCTCCAGCTCACAGTTTGCAATTTTTGGTTTGCAATGAGAGTCATTTGCTTACTATGGGCTGGTGTTTGTCTCTGTAGCTTGGTGTTGCTTGAGAGCATTCTCCCAGGGCTTGTGCCTCTGCCTATGAAAAGGCTTCATCTAGGAGTAAAAGCAAGCTTTCATTTTGCAGACTGTCTGAAGGGATCGGAACTGATGGGGACAATTAACAGGCTACATTTATCTCCCTCCTTTATATGTAAGTGACACGGTCTTGTCTCACAAAGTTTCAACACATAGTTAGCAACATAACCTAAACATGTTTTTCATATTGCTCTTGAACAGCTTCACTTGAATCTTTCTTGATATGAAAAATAGACTACAAAGCACAGAACAAAATGCTTCAGAAGAAAGTCTTTCTACTAGGAAAACCACAAAATATTTTTCGATTATTTTCAGGTATCCCAGTTCTTCTGCATCCAAACTTAAAGTATTGCTCCTCTACTTTACACTGCATTTTCCTACATCTATGCAGGAAACATTGATACATGAAATGTATGACTGCGTTCTTCATTTAGTCCTGTGTGAACTTCACTGAACTACCAAAGGTTTTACTTGTGGTGTGAGAAAATAATGAGGTGCAAAGTAGATGAAAGATCTCCAGAAAGTCTCTCCACACTTACTAATCCCTTGGATTTTTAATCTATGAAGTACAGAAAAGGTCACAACAAACACAGTTTTACAGAAACACATTCTGGTTCCCTTTGCTTCTCGTCCACTACAGGTTGGATTCTTTTGACTATCTCTCAATTGTACTCATTTGCCCTGATTCTGAGTTTAATGTTTATTTATTTTCATCCGTGGTTTGATTTTCTTAGTATTTATTTTCTTACTCTTCCTAATTTTCTTTTACTCCTTTCTTTAAACAGTCTACACAAGTTTATCATGCTAAATCTATTGCCCAGTGCACCTGGCATTCTCTCCTACTTTTTGCCTAAAATTCTCACTTTCATTATCACTAGCTGGTTCTCTTGAAAATTGTAAGAGACACAGTGTAATTGTAGAGAAGTGGACTTACATAAATATCACCCTGAAGACATCACTTTCTCCAAAGTGGTCTCCTGTGTGGCTAGAAGGAGTGATAACAAATGGGTGCAGAGCAGAATTCTGCTTCTCTCCTTGGACCTAAGCATCAACCCCATCACAAATATCCTCTGTAGAAAACACTCTTGAAAAAGAGCTTGATGGACAAAAGCTTTCCTTGAAACATACTTCAATTCAGTAGAAAGAAAAGAAAAAGGTGATATTATATGAGCCCAGATATGTACGTGTCTCTCTTTTAAAGTGCTCTCTCTGCACAATCACCTGTATAATAGCAGAAGTGTGTGGGAATGAGAATTTCATGGCTTGTAGCAAGCTTGGAAAAGAACAGGATTGGATTGCTGACCTTGGTCTCCATTTCCAGCGACTGACAGATATGAATTCAGTGTGGGAACATTCTTCTTATTCCAGAGTCTAAAGGGAAGTCTCTGTCATTTGGCAAATTCTTTTCTTACACAGAATCTCTTAGTTATGTCCCTCCTTTACACCATAGCTCATGTGCTCCAAAAATTCCTATGCCCAAGTTTGTCCTGTGTTCACTTTGAGCAAGTTCTGCCATGACCATTCTGAAAGTCTGTGTGTGTGAGGACAAGATTGATCTGGGGATTCTTCTGACAGCCCTGATAAATGCAGTCATTTTCACCAAATGTCCTAATAAATTATATTCATCTTAATGTGTTTCAGGCTGAGCTGGAATTATTTTTTGATACTCCATTCTGCTGTGCTCCAATCTAATCTAACTTCATAGGGCATGAATAATGGGGTATCTTGGGAAAAGAACCCATCATCAGAATCAAAAGATGTCTCTGTTTGCTTATCTTTGTTGTATCCCCTGAAATGTGCCCCTTTTTACAACCTTCTTGCGATTCCAACTTGCTGAGAACTGTTCCTTTTCTTTCTTCTCCAAAGGGGACACCTTTCCCTAGACCAGGTAGTTCACATCTTGTGAATGTAAGACCCCTTGAAGCACTTTTGTGAAAAGTTTTTTTCAGGAAACAGTTCTCTGTTTTGTTTGAAGCAGCCATGAGACTACTTAAGTTATTTCTGTTCTCCATATAAACAGAACACCAAATAAATCTCTTGGTTCAGTAGGATATTTTCTCCTCTTCTGAAGTGTTTTGAGGAGATTAAAGGAGTGTCAAACACAGAGCAGGCAAAACAACTGCAATTTACAGCATTATACCCATCTGCCCTCTGGCAGTAAGATGCAGCTTTTTTCTTTAATGATATGAAAAGAGTTATGACAGATTCCTCTCAAGTCTGTCAGCAGATCCCTTTGAAACAAACACATTAAGTGTCAGGTGAATTTTCATCTCTTCACCAAATTTTTCTTCACTGCCACAGTGAGTCTGGTGTCTTCACCAAGCTAATCTCACAAAAGAACCAAGAGAGAGAAAAAGCAGCTCCCATACCTCTCCCAAGAGAATCTCACTTCTCATCTGGCTGGAGTGCTGTTTCCTTCTCTAGCACCTTTGAATTATGCAGCTCTTCTGGCTCCAAAGCAGCCCCTGGGGAGGGCAAGCCTCCAAAGCCCACAGCCCTGCTCCACTTGTTGGTACACAGTGTGAGTAGTGGATGAGTCTCTGCTGTTCCCCTAACAGATAAGTTATTTCTACAGGGATTGCCAGTGAATGATCTTTAATGAGAGTTGCTTATGGCACTATTCATCATTGAAAGTTGTGTGGCAGGACACTATTACTACAGAAGACCAAATTTAAAAGCAACAACTCAGGCTTTTCAAGGGAAAAGAAGCAAAATCTTTATTCCTAAATCAAAGAGATGTGTTCCCAGCCTCTGAGCATCAAGAAGGTGCTACTTTTAAAGATATGTTACAAGAAAATATGATACATTATGATATGGACGCACAGGGAAATCTCAGCAGTGATTACAAAATAGTGAAGAACAGGATGGTAACAGACAATTACAAAAAAATTATATTCAGAAGTTCGTAGAAGATTAGATATTTTGCTATGGAAAGGTAGCAAACTTGTCATGTTCCTGCTGATGTGATGACAAGGGCTCTTCATTTATTCTCTAGATAACTTGACACCAGTCTAATTGAAAACAAAATGGGATAAAATTAGAAGAACTGTAAAACAGCAGAGAAGATAACAACATACATCAACCAACGGAAACAAATAGAGACATTAGCTGCATGACCTTGCCCAAAGAGTTACCATCCATGGCTGAGTGTTCAAGTGGCAGTCAGTCACAGTTTCCCTCAGGGGTCTGTACAGGCGCCAAAAGCATTTTTTCAACTTTCATCAGTGTCTCATTGACACGGGGAGCAAGTGCACCCTCAGCATGTTCACGGCTGACAGGGAGCTGTGTGGCCCTTGGTGTGTTTGAGGGAAGGGATGCCGACCACGGGGTCCTGGGCAGACTCAGAGAGTGGGCCCATGTGAGCCCCCACCAATCCCACCTGCAGTTCTGTGTCCAGCTCTGGAGGCCCCAGCACAGGGAACTCATGGCTATGACAGAGCAGGTCCCGAGGAGGCCCACAAAAGCCAGTCACAGGGGCTCAGGGTATGGAGACAGGCTGAGAGAACAACCCCTCTGGAGACTGGAGAAGAAAAGCCTCTGGACAGGCCTGACTGGGGCCTTCCCAGATACAGCAGTGGGGGACTTTTATGAAAAACAGAGATGTTTTGCCAAGGCCTGCAGTGACGGGATGAAGAGGCCTGGATTTAAACTGATACAGGGTAGCTTCAGATTAAAAGAAGACATTTGTTCTGCTGAGGGTGCTGAGACAGTGGAACAGGTTTCCCAGAGAAGCTGTGGACGTCCCACCCCTGGAAGTGTTTGAGGCCTGGTTGCATGGGGCTTTGAGGATGAAGGATATCCCTGCCCATTTCAGAGTGGGGAGGGAAGCAGATAATCTCTAAATGTTCTTTCTAGCACAAACCATTCTGTGATTCTAAGGATTATGATCCAGAAATGGACAAATCTACCCCCTCCAGTATATCCTTGCAAAAGGAACAAAAAAAGTATAACTGAGATGATTGGCCTCCTTGCCCTCAACTCTACCAGGTCGTGTTTCAAATAAATCTTCCTATTCTGCTTTTAAAGGGTCAAGTGCAGAGACTTCTGCTGCTCTCACTGCATGGATGTTTCTGCCGTAGGAAAAACTTACTAATAAAAAATATTTCCTGGTAGTTTGTTTAATTTAACCAATTCGTTCAGACTGATTCTACTGTTCTTTATAAATCTTTGTAAATATTTGACCACATTTTATGCCCTGCATCACTTCAAAAATCTGCCTGTTATTTTCTCTGGAGCTGTAAGCCCCTTTACAATGGTTACACAACGGCATGATATATCTGATCTTTCCCTCATTTACTTTCTGGGCAACTTGTCCTTAATTCTCATCTTTTTCATGAATTTAAAGAGGATTTTGAGAAGGAATTCCTCTGCTAGATTAGCTAGCATTGAGTTTATTTGAGTTCTGGGAAAACAGAAAGAGAAAACCCATCAATTGTGATTTTTCAGGCTGAACTGCACAAAGCCTGGCAGAGCACCTGCAGAAGAGCCACACCTCTGAGAACAGGTTTAGCCTGCATCCACTGATCCTTGACTAGTGAGTAAAAGCCCAGCCTTCCTGGGCTACTCTGACTTACCTTGGCTGTCCACACCAGACCACTCACCAAAACTGCATAGACCAAGGCTTTGCCACAGAGGATGAGGTAAGTGAGCTTCAGGGAATTTCCATACCGCAAGTACGATTCTGCAAGTCAAACACCATTTGTATTTGTGTATTCCATTTTCATCATCACCATTACAAGATGCTGGCTCTAAAGGAGCTTTCATCAAATGAGAACCCTTGAAATTTTTAGCTAAGCAACATAAAGGAACTAGAGGCAAATGAGTGGCTCTGTTGGCACCAGAGAACCTGGGAAGGGACAGAACACAGTGACTCAAAGAACCAAAAGAGAAAGCAAGTCTAGGAAAGACAGAGATTGGCTTTATGCTGGGATAGTACTGAGTTCCACACCTACTGAGGAACTGGGCTGCTCATCTGAGATCCCAGTTAGGAACGCAAAGGAGTCTGAATCAAAAGATACCAATGTTTTATTTTGTCTCATTATTGTCAGAGGCATTATGAGTGCTGCTGATGTATCAGGAAGATTTAAAAGCCCAGAATAACATGCCTTCTAGAGGTTTTATTCTTGAAGATTTTTCACTCTTAAGGGGTTGCCACAGAATTGAGATACAAGATCTGTCTTGGTTCATCCTTAAGATTCCTGAAGCATTCAGGAAGTTCTTGAAAAACAAGAGTGTGCAAATTTGTACATAAAGTGGAAAGAAATGTAATTTGTAGTATGGATATTCTCCATACATGACAGCAGTGTGGAGCAGAATGTGACTCGTCATGGGAATTGTTCTGAGTTTGATACTGAGAAAGAGTCAGAATATTACATCCTGAATCTTGATGTCAGAATCACTTGGGTAAGTATGGATCATTTCTTTCCTGGCTGAGCAAGAATATTCCTAATGGAAGTCAGTTTCAAGGACTGGAGGCGATGACAAAGAGTAAATTACAGTCTACAGGAAGGCACCATGACTCCTTCAATTTTCAAAATGGAATCATAGGGGAGACCTAAACCCCAAAGCTGAGTTACATACAACATGCATAAACAGCCCTCCAAAAAACTTTTCTTCCTTTTTCTTTTGTTTTTGTTTTTTTTTAATATCACATGCAAATCACTTACAGGAGAAAGTAGAAGCTATTCATACAGCAGATATCTCCCACACGTTGTACATAATGTCAGTAAAACTGGCATTAAAAGACACACTGATAATTGCCTGAGAGAAGAGGCAAAATTCCCTTTACGTGAGAAGCCACACGTACCTTCTGTGAGTGCACAACCTGAAAGACAAAAAGGAGCTGAAAGTCACGTTTCTCTTCAGAGCAAACAGAATACAGATTTTAGAAGTTTCAGTTTATCAAACACTGCCTCATTCTTCCTACTAAAAGTAGGTGTTTTATGGTACTGTGCAATTTACTGTACTACAGAGATTTCTCAGTGGAAAGCCTGAAGAAACTCTAGATGTAGAATGGTAACCCAGGGACAAAGGCCCAGGAATGGGAAGAGACATATGCTAATACCTAGATCTTTAGGTCTGTAATTGTGCCAGAAGAACACCTTGTATGGAAGCGACCTATAGATGTGGCTCATATCATAACACTTGCTCTTTTGATTTGTGATTTCTATCTGATACAGCATGGTAAGAGATGTTTTTTTACTCACCAGCATCACCATGGATAAATTTGTTTATTGAGGCTGTTGTTCCATTCTGAAAAAAATTGGCAACACACTCAAAGCGATTCAGAGGGTTGAACCACTCCCAGGCTGGCATCCTCAGTCGGCTGGTCAGCGAGTAGGTGCTCCCATTCTGTGTGGAGGACTCGTCTGTCCCCACCCCTTCGGTCCTTTTCACACCATTCACCCTCCAGACCAGAGTCAGGTGGTCAGGGTAGAAACCAGAGGCCAGGCACACCAGCGTGGCCTTGTTCTTCTGCTGGATCTCCTGCTTTGATGGGGAAAAGATGGCCACGGCTGGAGGTATGATTTCCTCATTCTTGCCTGAAACACAAAGCAACATGGTCCAGAGCCTCCATCCCTCTGTTCAGTCAGAACCCCCTGGAAATGGTCCGGAGTTTGTGCCATGTTACTCCTGAAATACCTGGCCTTTTAACTGCTGTCTATTGGACAATTCATGTCTACTGGATATGACACACCAGGACAGTGGAAGGATTTCTTTTTGCTCATCACACAGAATTTTCAAGGGTCTGGCCACAGAAATGCACAAGCACATGAAATTCTTGTATGGTCTCTTGCCAGAAGAATACAAATCCACAAAGAAACTGAGCAAACAGATGGGCAGAAATGTCCCCACTTTTGCTGTAAGTAAGGCCTATATTTGTAGTATTGTCTTAAAAGTTAAGAAAGTCTGTTTTAAGGCCCAAACATCTTCAGCAAACTGGGTTGCATTCCTGGAGAGGGAGTTAAGACATGGTGGTCATTGCAGTGTTCAGAATTGTACTGGCATGGGATACCCTACTTGGCCCCCCATCTATGAGATGAGCTGGAAGGAAGGAAGGAAAGAATCAAGGAAGGAGTTGATCCTTCTCACTGTCTGAAGTGAAAAACAATTGAGGCAGGTAACATGTATCTGCCAGGGATGGGTTTTGCCTTGGGTCTTAACCAATCCATTTTTAAGAGCCTTAAACACAATTTTATGTCATTTAATTTTTTGGTTATTGTAGGTATGAGAAGCTCTGATCCTTGGCTACACACCTTCCCAGAATGACGCAAGATTCCATAGACTTGCAAATTAAATGTGTTTCCCTGTCCTAAAGTGTTTAATACCTACTTGTATGATAAATGAGAACAGAGTTCAGTCAGAAGGATGTTCAAGGCAGACATGAGAAGTTACTCAGAAGCCATGCAGTGACCCTAAAAGACAGGAGGGGTTTCCATATACTAAATCAAAATGCCTTTGTGACCCATCTAGCATGAGAAACCCATGAGGTCTGTGAGTGCTGCAGGAAAAAGGAATGTAGGCAAAACAATGGAGCCAAAGAGAAAATTATTACTCTGGGTTGATTTTTTTGTATGAAGGCACGGTGAATTGTGGACGTTCTTCCTGATCACTCTCCCCTTTGCAGAGGGAGAGAGGTAGCAGAATGAGCAGAAATTAATATCTTGCAGAGATCTTGTCCCCTAAGCCCTGGTGTTTGCATTCAAATGATGCCTTAATTGTGACCACCAGAGCTTGCTCTGCAAAGATCCCCAGGCTGCTTCTGTATGAGCTTGTACAGACTTTAGATGACCTGATATTAAATAGAGGTGACACCCTAGAGGGTTTAGCACTGCTCTGCTTTCCATTTCGTGGGTATGAAGAGAGCTTGATCGCTCCTACTTCACCCTGTCACCACTTAGTGTTATGATTTTTTTTCCTATCCTAGAAGTATCTCTGACCAATTCTTCAGGTCATAGCCCTAAAGGCTAATGAGTGAAGAGATGGAAACAGATAGGAGGGCACAAAAGAAAAGTATAAAACCTACAAAATAACATTGCCCCACTACAAAAAAAAAAAAAAAAAAACAGGTAAAAAGGGAGACAGAAAGAATAATAATACTACCAGTAAGAGTAAGAGAAGGAGCAGGTTAGAAATGGAAAAAGTAGACTGCTAAAAGTCAAAACTGGAAGTAGTGTCTGATCAGCAGCCCTGTCAGTCAGTCTAGTCTGATCAGTCTGATCAGTTTAGACTTCTATACTGGTTGTTTTCATTCCCAACCTCTATAATATTTCCTGGGAGAATAAGAGGAAACAAAATTGTTTATCCCCTTCTCCCTTCATGAATTTCCCTGATATGAAAGATAAACGCTGCAGACACAGAGATCTCATAATCTTTGCTTTCAAATTCTACAGTTTCATTGTAGCACATCTCATTTTAATAAGGAAGGTATAAAGCATTACTCCTTTTCTCATGGCTGCATGAAAAATTATCAATATTTAACTTTTAATTAAGAATGTTCTTGTCCCCTAACCAGTATCACATAGATCAAAGAGATCTGCCTTCTTACTTACCTATGACCGTAAGTTTTGTCCCACTGCCAAAGAACAATTGCTCATTATTCACACCATTTTGCAGCTGCAGAAAAACCTCTCCTCTACTCCCAGACCTCTGAACCAAGCCTGTGGACTAACCCTCCCCTCATGTGGTACCAGCAAAAGAAGAAACACAAAGTACTCAGGTCTTCTAAAAAAAACAGGTCTGTAAGGGAACACCACCAAAATCTGTGTGTCTAAACAGCTGAGGTCAACATCAGATATATCCTGTCCAGAGCCCTTTTGCTTTAGGCATAGGTGAATCTGTTGTTGGAGGTTCCACCATGTCTTTAGAGAACATTTATCTATTTATCTATGGGTCATATTAGAATATTAGAAAATATTTCCCATATGCAGACTAAGTAATTTCTTTTTCTCAGCTAAATAACCACATTTCCTTTAAATTTTGTTCAACTTTTTGAGTATTGTTCATTTATAAGATAAATGCCTTTTTATAACATACAAAATAATTTCTAATATATAGCACAGTGTCTTGGTCCACTCTGCCATTCATAGAGGTTCCTAAACATGCCCCCTTTCCCTTTCCATTTCCCTTTCCCTTTCTCTGGAAGGCTTTCCTTGAAAGGAAGTCTCTGCTTTTATTCTTTGTCCTCCCCTGGTGATGATTATTCACATTTGCTGCATAAATGCTATGGTCAATGAGGGGTCAGCATATTCATTTTTACCAGCTCAGGCATCTCAGATAAACTTTGAATTTCAAAAAATGTGCTGATCATTTTTTCCTATGGAGACTGAATTTCACCGTTTGTAATCAATTTATTCTGTAGTGGCACAACGTGGCACAAATATCTGAGGAATCAATTCTTCCATAATTTCTCAGCATCTGAGCATCAGCCGTCTTTTCCCCAGATTTGGACAATCCAAATCCATAAATGTGGCTCAGAAAGAAACATTCTCTGAGAGCTCCTTCCCCTTGAAATGAATCATATATTCTTCTTCTGTGGTTTTCAGTGGCTGTTTATCATGTATTCTGAAATAGTAAGACCATTGTCCTTAATGATGTTTTTATCACCATCCTGGCGTATAAGCCTGTATAGTGGAAAGAAACTGGTTGTGCAGTGCAGGGCTACTTTCCATAACAACAAGGACTTAAAAATCTGCAGTGAGATTTTAGGATTGCTTATTATAAAGTTAAGCATTTATTTTTGCTTTCTGTTTTATCAATCAAAAATGCTAGCACATGTGTTTTTTCTGGTTATCTGAGACAACACATTCTTTAATTCACCCTGGGAAGATCCAAGGTAATTTAAGCTTGTATCAGCTTGATTTAATTTCCTAGGCCCCTTCAAAGTGTAACTGTAAGTCAGTTCCTTCCAGAGAGATAGACAGCTTTTCACTCACTTGTCCTTAATCATCTCTAGCCCCAGCAGAACCAGCATTATAGAGAGTAGCTATACTTTTGGGGAATTTTTTGTACGTGTTGATTCATTAGGACAACTTTTTTTAATGTCATGCACACCTTATTTGTCCCATTCCTTATCCTCATTCTTTCTAGGGACAGCTTTTAACTTTTTCTTTACTGAAAACACATTCATTCCGTTCTCCAAAATGAAAAGGTGTGTCCCTATGTAGAGGACCCAACGTATTCTATTCTCTCAAGTACACAAGGTTACTAACACACACCAGTTTAATAATGATAGGGAGCATAATAATGAAATTTTCTAAACAGAAGACATGGCATTGGAAGTGAATTAAAAGAGGAAACAAAAATTCCTTACCTATTACTGTAAGTTTTGTGCCGCTGCCGAAAGAGAACCCAGAGGTGTACACAGTGACAAAGTGATGTATCATAAGCTAAGAGAAGAGATGCACTGCAGCTGCCTTACTATAAGCAAAACCCAAGAGATAATTTTTGGTATTTGGAATCCCAAGCATCAATCTCTGGGATATGGCAGAAAACCAGCTTGGAATTAGTTGTATGGTGTGTAGAATTCATAAAAGCATTTCCCAGATTTGTTTGATACTTTGTCTACATTTCACCCCAAGTTGTTTTTGCAACCTTTCTCCAATCTCCATGTTACATCACTGATTTTATCTGCCATTCTCATTTGGCACATCTCAAAAACAAGCAGACACACCCAAAGGTTGTCACTATCTAGGAACAGAACATTTCTACACCTAGAACTTCCTCACTGTCAGTCTTGTATTCCAAGCATTGTGATGCCTTCTTTTCTGTAACTTGTGAAGTTAATAATCAAATCATATGTGCTTTGTGGTTTTCACAGTCAAATGCATGTGGTTCAGCTTTGGCAGGGAACTAAAACAAATCCCTTTGTTTCCCCTTCCATGGCTGGCCAGCTGTCTTGGATAGTCTTTCAAGATCCCCTTCAGTTTTCTGATAGGTTAAAATAATCCACACAAGGAGGGCCCAGAAGAATCTGTTGACTGGTCCCACACAAAACCTTCATAGCCATTAGGAAGAACTGCAGTGAGACAGTGGGGATAGGAATTACAGGCAACCTTTGCTCTCATAGGCATGAGGCAGTCAGCAGATATTGGAGGATTATTTCAGAGAAAAAAGCCCAACACATTTTATGTAGTGCCTCTGAGAGATACCTGCTATATGTCAGAATTCTTTCCGTAATACTTGTATCACTTTAAGAATGAACCATTTTGTCATCCATTGCAAACATTGGTTAATCTGGAAAAAAATAATAATTCCAGCTTTGCAAGGTTGATAGGCTTCAGGTGAATCTGCTGTCACATTTTGGATTGGTGAAAATGAATTTCGATATCTCAGAATTTCCTAGCTGCATGCCACGGAGGGCAGGCTCAGTTCTCAGATGATGAAAGTAAGTCCCAGCACAGAAGGTCTGTTAAGAGAAACCAAGGCAGAGCATGCCTGCTGTGCTGCAGGATTCTGTGCAGCTGCCTTCACACGCTCTGCCACAAGGCTCATGCACCCTTGGGTTTTTGTAAAGGCCTCCTGGGGAATGTATCATCGTGGATCCCCCTGTCCCCACAATGATATAGTCTCCTACAAAAACAATCCCACCCATGACTCCACCCCCTGTTTTTGTTAACTAGGAATGATTGCCATGATTACTTATGCTGGTTTGGACTGCTGTAGAGTTAATTTCCCTCACAGTGGCTACAGTGAGGTTGTGCTTTGGGCTTGTTCTGCAAATACTGTTGGCAAGAGAGAAATGTTTTTGTTATTGCTGAGCAGTGCTAACATGGCATTCAAGGACTTTTCTGCTTCTCATACCCCCATGCTGGCAAGGAGGCTGGTGGTACATGGGAACCTGGGAGGAGGGACAGCAGGGAGAGCTGATCCCAAATGATCCAAGGAATATTCCATAACTCATGGTGTCACGTTCAGTATGGGAAAGAGGCAAGTAGGGGGAAGAAGAAGGAAGAGAAAGATATTTGGAGAGATGGTGTTTGTCTTCCCAAGCACCGTTATGTGTGAGGGGGCCTGCCTTCCTGGGAATGGCTGAACACCTGCCCGTCCATGGCAAGAGGGGAATGAATTCCTTGTTGTCATTTGCTCATGTGCACAGTTTGGCTTTACCTCTTAAAATGTCTTTATCTCAAGCCACGAGTGTTTCACTTGTGCTTTTCCGATTCTCTCTCCAGTCCTGCTGGTGGGGAGTGAGCAAGCAGCTGTGTGGGGCTTGATCCTGGCTGGGGCTAAAGGACGACACAACCACAGACCACATCCTTCCTTTGCCATTGTTGCTTCTATGTGATAGTCCAATCACCTCTCAGTGTATCCATTATTGCTCAATTTAAAATCTCAAGATGTTTTTCTTATACATAAAATGGAAACACTTTTTTATTCTTTCATTGGTTGGCTTTAAATGCAGTAATTTTTCACTTGGTAGTGTCATGGCCATGTTCATGCTGCTTTCTTTTCTACTCTTTCTCTCTTCTGCCCCCAGGATGACAAGCAAACCTCCAGCTCACAGTTTGCAATTTTTGGTTTGCAATGAGAGTCATTTGCTTACTATGGGCTGGTGTTTGTCTCTGTAGCTTGGTGTTGCTTGAGAGCATTCTCCCAGGGCTTGTGCCTCTGCCTATGAAAAGGCTTCATCTAGGAGTAAAAGCAAGCTTTCATTTTGCAGACTGTCTGAAGGGATCGGAACTGATGGGGAGAGGTAATATTTACCTCCCTCCCTTATATGTCAGTGACATGGTCTTGTCTCACAAAGTTTCAACACACAGTTAGCAACCTGACCAAGTATCTGTAGTAAACCTGTTTTTCATATTGCTCTTTAATGGCTTCCTTTGAGTCTGTCTGGATATGAAAAAGACACTGTAAAGCACAGGAGAAAATCCCTCAAAGTAAGGTCATTCTACCAGAAAAATCACAAAATATTTTTTCTATTATTTTCAGATATCAGAGAAGAAGGCACAAATTCTGATACAGCCTGTTTAGCTAGGAAGAGGTGTTAGTGTTCTAGAGAAGGGAATGAGAAACATAGACTACGATGCAACATGTGGGACCAAGAGAGAGGACTACAGAACATGAGGTATCGGGCTGGTCATCTTGGCATGTGTCTGGGTTGTTCTCTCTTCTACAACAGTGAACAGAGTACTTAATTACCAATTATGTCTGTTTATACAGAACTTTTGTTTGTATATATTGAATTCTTCCAAAAAATACATATGGGATTTTTTTTTTTTGCTGTCACTGCCTAAATAATACAACCAATAGTAGAACATTATTTTCCTGCCTTGGTCTTAGTATATCTGTGACCTTAACACTATTTATTCAGGGACTTAATCCATTGGACTAAACTTCATTTAAGACTATTCTGTCTGCATCTCCAGTCTAGAGCTCCATTAGCGTACTTACTGTCACTTACAGACTCTCTTCCATGAGGTGTCTTTCATTTAAAAAGAAGGAAGTCACCTCTCTATTAGTTTTGAAGGAATATGTGGTGCTAGCAGCTCCTCAGGTCATGTTCAAAAGGCAATTTCCAAGACATGCCAGCAGAGACCAGTCTTGTTGCACCTTAACGTTTCTTTGTAACCTGTCAAAAGGAAAGCACTTGAAGGCCATGAATTCAAATTAATGTGAGTGACAAAACAAAGGGGAGGGAGATCCTTGAATTTTATTTCCAAGTCTTTCATAGGAGGCTTTTTGAGCTTTGGAGGCTGTGCTGCCTAAGACTTCAGACAAGGAAAAACAACAATGTGTAAGGAATAAACATATAGGGAATTTGCTATAATAGCAAATATTATATTTTCTAACAATTATATTATTTTGCTGGGAGAATTTTACAGGAAACTAGAGACTGCATCATTCATACCTGTCCTCCATTCTGTGGATTTTACAGAAGAAGCAGCTGCAAAGAAGCAGGCCAGTCTACAGAGACTCCCTGAGCTTTACAGACTTGTTTTAGAGACAACTAGGATGCTTTTCATAAATATCCAATGCTTTTGACCAGAACCCCATAAAGTTAGGAAACAGCTCTTCTTCAGGCCATATCTGTGCACTGAAAAGGTATGATGGTGGAAGGAGGGATCTCATTAATAATTCAGCTTCGAAGACAGAGGGTGCTGCACTGCTCTGTTGCTCTCCAATTCAAAACATTCTGGGTCTATTGCCCCAACCTCTATGAAGTCTTCTTTCTGCTCTTCCTCTTCCCCTCTCCTAACTGTCTCACATTTTTCAAAGACTCCATCTCTCACTCAGAGAAGGTGGGGATTTTATCTTGGTGTTCAACCCTGTCGCTACACCGTGCGATCATTCGCAGCACAGAAATACGTGGCTTCATCCTGGGCCGTCACATTCTTGATTGTCATCAGAGAGTAATCAGTATTCTGTCTGGTTACTTCAAACTTGGCCTCAGAGTAACCATCCTCATAAGAGTTATGACTCCATGTACTACTGCTGACTATTAACTTCAAACCATTTCTTGGAGGCTGCTGGTACCAGAACATATAGGCAAGGTTACTGTAATTCTGATAGCAGGAGATGGTCAGAGAGCCTCCAGGTCTCAGAATGATTTTTTCAGGCCACTGAGCAATGTAGGCACCAATCCCTACACCTGCATTAATAGGAAATAACAAAAGAGAGTGAGGAGTAGGAGTACAGATGATGACCAAAGGGGTCCTCTACCTTACAGTAGCCCTGCATGGCCTGGATGAGAGCCCTGCTGCAGATGGATCTGTTGTCTCTCACCAGGTAAAAGAGCAAGCACAACAGCCAGCATGGCCCTCCAGTTCTCCCAGGACAGTGTGCTCCTGCTCACTGTTAGACAAGAGTTAAGAGAGACCCATGCCCCTCCCTCTGCCCTGATTTGTCTGTCAGGTTTGGGCAGGAAAGAGAGAAGGGACTGTCCAGCTGGGATGCTTTCTTTGGTGAGCCAGTAAAAGCAAAGCTAAATCTTCATGTGGCTCCAAGGTCTGCTTTAGCTTTTCCACAAGTCAGTGTTCTGAGCTGCTGACACAAATGTGGAATTTCTCGCAGACCAGGATATTGCTGGCTGAATGCTGAGCTGTCATTCCATGATTGAGAGGGTCTGGGTGTTGGAGGCCAGACAGAAACCAAGGATCAGTGGA
Source organism: Melozone crissalis (assembly GCF_028551555.1). Classification (NCBI taxonomy): domain Eukaryota; kingdom Metazoa; phylum Chordata; class Aves; order Passeriformes; family Passerellidae; genus Melozone; species Melozone crissalis. Next base: position 12,088,192 of record NW_026535786.1, on the reverse strand, counting down.
TTCGTAAATGATTTTTTGGACCCATTTATATCAGTGGCTATAACTTGGACCATCTTTGCAGAAGGATTTCCAGCAGAAGTACACCTGTTCTGTTTCATTCTGAAGAGTTGTTCTTAATATCTGGAGCACAGCATTTCACAGCTCAGATCTTGTTAGTCAGAAGCAGGATGATAGATCAAGATAGCAAAGGCACAAAAATTGTGTTTAATCTTATCTTAGTTTCTTCAGTTTTCCAAACAGGCATGCACATTCCCTGCTGGTTAATGTTCCTGGGAGCTGTAATTCACTTTTACAGAAATCAAGACATCTCCACCAGCCATTTTTTCTCACAACAAAAACCATAGTTAAAGAAAAACCTCATGAACACTCTGTTTCTAGCCTGCCAGATAAATCCTAGATATCCTATTCTATATATAGAATACATTCTGTTCTATTCTATACAATTCTATATATAGAACCTATGCCATTCTCCATTCTTTTCTGAACATATAAGATTCAAAATTATTATTGCAACGGCTTCTTTTCTCCCTAGTACTTTTATAAAATACATTTAATTTCAATGACCTTCAGTAATCCTGATATTGCATCTTGCAAACAATTGGGATACTTCTGGGGTTCTTTCTCTCTTTTTTCTCTTTTTCTCCATTTTTCTTTTTAAGGGCCTATCTGTGCACTGAAAAGATAAGACATTTGAAGGAGGAATCTGGTTAATGATCTGAACAAATCTGAGGACAAGCAATTAGACAAGGAGAGTAGCTGTTTCATGAGAAACTTAGAATAGTGGCTTTTTGTGCAGATGCAATTCAGGCTGGCCAAAGAAGTACTGCATGGGAGAAAAATGTCCCTTAGAGCTGGAAGAGGGAACTGTAATCAAAGAATTCACAATGGCAATAAACCTAGAGAGCTCTGTGGTTTGCTACTGCCACTTGGAAATTGCACAGCTGTGAGCACTCAAGAGCCATTTCATTAAATTGCTGTATGTTCAAGGTGACTGATAAGTTTGTTATCACAAGGCCTAAAAATTGCCTTTGCCGCTCAAAACTAAAAGCGCTGTGGAGGTGAGAAGTAAAAAGGATCCTTCCTCTGTTGTATTACCAGAGCTGAAAATGTGGTTTGCAGTGCTTATGAAAAAGGTCTGAGCTAGGACTGTAACATGCTTTTCAGGAATGGGTAACTTACTAAAATAGAATTTAAAAAAAAACAAACAAACAAAAAACAAACAAACAAACAAACAAAAAAACCCACACAACCAAAAACCCAACAAAAAAACCCAAACCAAAACAAAAAATCACCTCAAAGCCTCCATCAAAGTGTTTATATTTCTTCATAATTCCACTATGAACTAGTTTTCCTGAAACTTTCACAGGGAATTTGGATCAGCAGTAATAATTCAATAATTCCAGACAGCATCAGTGTGAACATGTTTTACAAAGATGATGTCTTCAAAAAGATCAGAGGCTGAAGAAAAAAGGAACTCAGTATGTCTCTGGTATGTGAGAAACAACACTTTCCCAGTGCTTCCCTGTTGTTTGTCTGTAGCCTGACATGAACAGGGAGGAGATCATGGACCTGAGGATGTTCTGAGGAGCAGAGGAGCACTTCTTGAGACTAAGGAGTGGTGTGTTACATCTGCTGCTGAGCAGTTCTTGAAGTCAGGAGAATATTGGCTCCAAGGGTGTCACTTGTCTGGATTTCCCTAGCCCCCAACATTTTACTTTCTTTCAGAGCACAGGTAGGTTTATGTAGTGTGGTTTCTCAGGAGACTTGGATGCTGCCATGAAACTGAGTGATCCATCTTGGCACTGCAGGAGCCTTCCAGCAATGCTGGTGACGTGGAGTGTGAGGATCTTTTACAGGACCTGCTCCCAGCTGATTCCTGCTCCTTGCTCTCACCAGCTATTCTTACCACCTCCCACTCCTTTTCTTGCTGTGATCACACCGTGTGTGTCACTTCAGCATACCCATATCCAGCTTTGTCCACATCATGGAGCAGCACATTTGCTACCTGTGATAGCCAAGTGCTTCATATGCCATGCCCTCCACATGAGCACATGAAACAATCAATTGGTTCATGCTCAGTGGTAGGTATGCAGACTGTCAGGGCCACAGCATAAAAACAGAATCCAAAATACACAGGGTATAGCCATACTTTTTAAAAAATACCTTTTGCTCTTTTATGGGCTGTTTGCCTTCCTTTGGAGAAAGGGTAAGTCCTAGGTTGCGCAATAAAAGCAGGAGCATGGACAGGCAATGGCGGGTGAGGGAACCCTAATAATACCCTACCCTCAGCTTTCCAGGTCTATCATGGAAGAACAAATAGTTCATCAAAAGTTCAGCTCTGCAAGCAATGGAGACAGAGGCACAATGGGAGGAAATTTCTGCCTTCAGCTGTTTCTCACAAGTAACAGCAGCTCTTTGTGGTTTCTTTTCTCTGCCTATGAAGTTCTGCCCTGAAGGGATGCCTGGGTCCAGCTCAGAACTGTATGCATTCCTGTGGCAGGGAAGAAAGGGATCCTGCAATTAAGTAGTGTGTGGAGCAGGTGAATAAAATGATGCAGTGCACACTGTTGCTCGTAAAGATGCCAAGGGACTGTTCCTTCCACAATGGGCAGGTATGCCTAGTCCCCTGGGTATGTTTTCCTCCACTGTTACTGGCCCCATCCTCCTAAGTCCATAATCAGTGGCTGAGCTCTTCTCACACACCAATCAGTTTCTCATTGGGCACCTCAGTTCTGTGTAGATCATGACTATGGGGAAGAACTTTGAATTCTCCGGCAGCTCTGTATTATTTTACCGGTGCTGTGGGAGTATCTGTGGAGAACTAGTGCCCTGGGACATGACTGTGCTTCTGGAGTACCAATCACCAGAAATATCTGCTGCCTTACCTAACCATACCAGCCGTGCCTCAGTTCTCTATGCTGATCTATGGGTTTGTATTTCTGTCTTTGCCTTCAAAGACAGAGGCTGCTGCACTGCTCTATCTCACTCCCATTCAAAATATCCTGGGTCTATTGCCCCAACCTCTATGAAGTCTTCTTTCTGCTCTTCCTCTTCCCCTCTCCTAACTGTCTCACATTTTTCAAAGACTCCATCTCTCACTCAGAGAAGGTGGGGATTTTATCTTGGTGTTCAACCCTGTCGCTACACCGTGTGACCGCTCGCAGCACAGAAATACGTGGCTGCATCCTGGGCTGTCACATTCTTGATTGTCATCAGAGAGTAATCAGTATTCTGTCTGGTTACTTCAAACTTGGCCTCAGAGTAACCATCCTCATAAGAGTTATACCTCCAAGAAGTACTGCTGACTATTAACTTCAAACCATTTCTTGGAGGCTGCTGGTACCAGAACATATAGGCAAGGTTACTGTAACTCTGGGAGCAGGAGATGGTCAGAGAGCCTCCAGGTCTCAGAATGATTTTTTCAGGCCACTGAGCAATGGAGAGTGTAACCCCAACACCTGCATTAATAGGAGATAACAAGAGAGAGTGAGGAGTAGGAGTACAGATGATGACCAAAGGGGTCCTCTACCTTACAGTAGCCCTGCATGGCCTGGATGAGAGCCCTGCTGCAGATGGATCTGTTGTCTCTCACCAGGTAAAAGAGCAAGCACAACAGCCAGCATGGCCCTCCAGTTCTCCCAGGACAGTGTGCTCCTGCTCACTGTTAGACAAGAGTTAAGAGAGACCCATGCCCCTCCCTCTGCCCTGATTTGTCTGTCAGGTTTGGGCAGGGAAGAGAGAAGGGACTGTCCAGCTGGGATGCTTTCTTTGGTGAGCCAGTAAAAGCAAAGCTAAATCTTCATGTGGCTCCAAGGTCTGCTTTAGCTTTTCCACAAGTCAGTGTTCTGAGCTGCTGACACAAATGTGGAATTTCTCGCAGACCAGTATATTGCTGGCTGAATACTGAGCTGTCATTCCATGATTGAGAGGGTCTGGGTGTTGGAGGCCAGACAGGAACCTAGGGTCAGTGGATATCCTATTCTGTATATGTAATATATTCTGTTCTGTATATACAGTTCTATATATAGAACTTATGCCACTCTCCATTCTTTTCTGAATATATGATTCAAAATTATTATTGCAACTGCTTCTTTTCTCCCTAGCACTTTTAATGAAATACCCATAATTACTGCCAATGACCTACAGTAATCCTGATATTGCACCTTCAAAAACTCTGAGATACCTCTGCGGTTTTCTCTTTTTCTTCATATTTTGTTGTTATCCCCTCTCCCATATTTGCCAGATGCTCTAGAGAGATTTATATCTTCCCTAGGCCTCTAGACATTTATATAAAAGGCATGTTCTTTCTATAAGCCTGGCAATATTGTACTTAGAGCCTGAGGCCTAGTTCCTGAATCCTCCAGGATTCAGAGCAGTGGAAATCTCAAAAATCTGGTAGTGAATGTTCCCTGTGTCACTTTTTAAATCGTTATTTTTAAGGGAGTTGACAGAAATTGCCTGAGTAGTTATAGCTTCTTCCCAATCAGGAATGAAAATGCATTTTATATGATGTATAAAAGTTTTGTATGATTTCTAGTGTCAGGAACACTTTGCATCTAAGAAATAGGAGTTTGGCCAGTTCTTGGGTTTTCTCAGGAGAAATTATTCCATAACTGTGCTGCCATGAGGTTGAACCCTGTGCTGGAGATATTACAGTTTCAGTGACTTGTCAAGGAATTACAGGTGATATGGACCTTTTTGGCTTTTTAATTACCTTCCATAACTTTTAAATTTTTCTTTGAATTTTTATGCTGTTTTCAAAGTCAATAGATCAGTTAGCAATAAATTTGAACAAATTTAATATAATTCCATATCCTTTTATGTTTCAATACTGATTATTCTTTGATGCATATTTTTAGCTTTTACTCCTCACAGGCTTTTCTTCTTTTTATGGAAGGTTTATTTTGATTTTACTTGTTCTTCATTTTATTTTATTGACATTTTGCCCTTTCACCTTACTGCTAGGATGGGACACTTTTAGACACTTCCATGGAGCCTGCTGAGACAGTTCCATATGACACTGCTGCTTTGATCAATGTCCCAAAATGCATGCCTTTTGCATGAAGACAGTAAGGATTTTTAGTTTGATTATTGTCTGTCATGCCAAACCTGTTAAAAGCCTTTTTTCCCAGTAGTAATCAGACCTTCAATCCTGGAGGGAGAAACTGTTTGAGAGACTTGATGGGAAATTAAACAGATTGTGGAGGCTGTGGGAAGTAATTCTAAGACTGTTCTGTGTAACAACTCTGAGACAAGGAAATAAACATTTCAATGCAGTTGGGCTACACCTTCTTCTTTAATCACTTATGTTAGAATTTATTACTCATTCCAGGATGAAGAAATTTTATTCAGATGAGCTTTTCTGTCTCAGGAAACAAAAGATGATTGCACTTTCCAAAGGAAGGAAGCAACTGGAAGATGTAACTCAGGACCTCTAGTGTGTCTCTCGGGAATTGCTTAATATGTTACTGCTTTTTGAAGAGTAGCTAAATTGACAGACCTTTCATTTATCAGTTCAAAATGTCTAATTCTTTCAGTCTGTTTTCTTCTAAGATTAAAGATGAGACAAGGAGAAACAAAAAACTACCAAGATAAAGGCAGATATGATCAATCTTCCCAAGTAAGACCCTGAACTACTGTACTCAGGGAAGAATAGATGCAGAAAAGTAGAGGAATACAGTTATAAAATGGGCCCTTCACAGGTAAGCACGATGCTAGTGAGTATGCTTGTCTGCCTATGCTTTGTACTGGCTTAGCTCAGTCTTACTAAGCCCTGTCTTACTAAGTTCCATTTCTAAGTATTTACCTGAGGGAGGAACTGTCTATTCTATGTGCATGTGTTTCGTGTCTGGACATCTACGGGCTGGGAACTGGAGTCAGACCACAGGCAGCAGCAGCTGGAGAGAGCAGACTAGGTGAACTTAAGCAGCAGACACTGGAGAAGGGCCACAGGCTAGAGGGGCCATGTGTTCCTCGTGCTGGCAGCTGGGGAGAGGAAGGGTGTACAAGTGTGTGATCACTAGTGAATGTGAAGCCAGACTACCTGGCAGGTAAGTGAGGTGACCTGGGCTCCAGGTGTGTGTCTCAAATGACAAGAACAGTGAGAGGTGGCAACAAGAGGAAGCAGGGGAGTCACAGATATTTTTTGGAGAGGAAGCTGTGTGAGAGGTGCGTGTATGGACATAATGGCAACTGGACTGCAGTTCTAAGGGACTCAGAGGTCCAAGATGTAACTAGGAACTGGAACTGGTATAGAACCATGATTTCCCACTGTGAACCCCAGCCAGAAAGGGATAAAGCATTAGGCCATCAGTGCTGTTCTGTGGGTGCATCTGTGTTGATCCATGTGTTCACCTGTGTAGAGATGTATGTATGCTTGGTAGTTACTGGTATAAATACTGGGGAGACATTCTCATTCTTACTGCCAGCTGGGCCAGGGAGCCTGGAGCTGTGGCAGCTTTCCTTCTGTCAGCCCAGCCTAACAGTGAGCCTTGGTGAAAAACCATGTGATCTCTTCCTTAAGGGTAAAAGAGACCATAGAAGAGTTATGACAATGAGGAAAGGGCTGAGGTATGCTGCTACTGAAGAGTGTTTAACATACACTGGTAACAGCAAGTACTGGCTTAGCAGAGGTTTATGCTGGATTTGGAAACTAATGTCATGAAACAAGAGCATCAGGCAAAGGTGGTCTTCCATCTCCCAAATGTTAGAGAAAAATGCCTGTTGCAAAGCAAGGAAGGCACTGGAAACCCATTATCCGACCTACATGTAGGCTTAGTTCCTAAAGTCTGGACTAGAATTGCATCCAAGACAGTGGTGACTGTGAGCATCAGATGGCTCTGTAGTTTTAGGGGATTTAAGGCATCTCAGGCCAGTCCCTTTCAGTAGTCTACACTAGTACAGGAAGGTCCTCCAGGGCCAATTCTTTGCAGACAATTTTTAGAGGAATCCTTCCTCCTCAGGCTTGTCATCCCTTGCCCAGTCAGACCCATGTTGCTCCTTTCTTTACAGCTCTCACCCCCAAACAGTCCAGTCAAATTCTATTTCTAATGGAAGTAGCTTGTCTGCTTATTTGGTGAAAGTTCCTTTTCCTCATCCATTCTATTTCACCGTGCCAGCCTTGCTGGCTGCCGTCCCTAAACTTCTTCCCAAGTTTTTCAGACCATCTGACGTTCCACATCACCACCTTTACACTTTTCCCAGTCCTTCCTTGTCTTCTTTTTTGTCTGTCCTAAACTCTCCATCCCATATTTTTATAGCAAAGAGTCAGCTTGTAGGTTTAGAGATGTTAAAATTGCCCAGTTTGTATAGGCTTGGGGTATATAGACCCTCCAGGGAAGGTTCTTCAGCTCTCTTGCAGATCATGTGCTGCATGAGATGGATTAAATAAATATTGTATTTGCAGGGAGCCCCGATGAAGGCAGGAATGATGCATCTGACTCCATGTTCTCAGAAGGCTAATTTATTACTTTTTTATATAATATTATATTATATTAAAGAATACTATACTGCACTATACTAAAGAATACAGAAAAGATACTTACTCAATGCTAAAAAGATAATAATGAAAACTCATTACTCTTTCCAGAGTGTCAACACAGCTTGGTTCCCAACTGGCCAATGAGTCAAAACAACTCACACTAGAATCCAATCAGGCAATCACCTCTGGGTAAACAATCTCCAAACATATTCCACACATGAGGACAACACAGGAGAAGCAAATGAGATAAGAATCGTTTCCCTTTTCTCTGAGGCCTCTCAGCTTCCCAGGAGAAAAATCCTGGGCAAAGGAATTTTTCAGGGAATGTGAAGACCACAAATAAATACTTTCAAATTTGATGTCCCCCTCTGCTATGTCCTTTCAAGGCCTTCCTTCCTGGTCCAGCCATTTGTTGAAGATTACTGGGACACAGTCTGTTTCCAGCCTCAAAGGCTGAGGCTTTATATCCACATCTGGCTCAATGTGGGACCCCTTTTCTTAGGATTTTCCTACCCTTCTTCCTAGTACCATGCTATTTTCTTACTTTTTTATTCCCTCAGTGCCTCTGGCCACAGTCATCCAGAATTCCTTCCTAGTTCCTGACCCCAGGCACTTTGAAAGAAGTTATAACTTTCCTTCTTCACTCCCCCAAAACTTAACAAAAAACAGAATGGCTGCAAGACAGTGAAGAAATCAGAGAGGACATGAAGGCTCTGCAGAATTGGACACTGTTGGACACTGGATGTTATAGCAAAATGTAAGAAACCCCATGTGAAATATTTTTTGACAGTACTAGAACAGTGTTCTCCAAAAATTCTTCAATATACACCCCTATCAGTGAAGTATTTTTAAAAACATATACCCAGTATATGTACATTTAGTAGCTGATAATTAGATATGTGTAACACTAAAGTTCTAATGCTTCCCCCTCACACCTCAGTGCATCATCTTGCACCCCACTTTGAAGACTTCTGCACAGGAACATCATAAGCCAGCAGCCTGTCACTGAATATGGATTTCAGATGCAAAGTCTAGAAGATGCACAGCCCTTCACCAAACTCTCTCCTGATCCCAGCAACTGAGGAGTTGATGTTCCAAGTCCTAGGGGTGCCTGTCCAGGAACACTACTTCACTGGCAGAAGATGCATGGGAAGAGAGGAGCAATTACTCCTCCACCACAAAGCTCTTTGAGATCACGGAGTCACAGAATATTCTGAGCTGGAAGGAACCCTCAAGGATCAATTCCAGCTCATAAGTGAATGGCTCATACAAGGATCAAACCCATGACTGAGATGTAAAATGACTAAGTTCAGAAACTTCATGTTTTATGCTCATGGAAAGCTTTACCTCTGTCAGCCCATAGTTTCAACAGGTTTCTCTTTCCCAGGATCTTGCATCAGCCTGGACAAATATATTTGCTTTATCTGAGTCCTGTGATGACACAGCTGACCAAAATACTTGAACTAGGAACATGGAGTTCCAGAAAAACAGCTGCCATTGCTTGTCCATTGATAATATCTAACACAGCTGCCCTTCAGTCACCATCCCTCCCCCTTCTTGTGCCCCCAGGAGCCACCAGCTTTCTACTGCAGCATTACTACATGAAATGAGAAACATCTTTGCAGCAATGGATGTACCCTTGAGTGTATTCTTTGAAGGATACTATAAAAAACCCTTCAATGGGTCTGTGAGATGTTCAGCACCACTGAGAAGAAGGACTTATTTGTGTTTCAGACAGGGATTTCTTCTCCTAAAGAAAGAAAGAAAGAAAGAAAGAAAGAAAGGAGGGTCATCAGAGGGTGTTCTGATTTCAGCTGTAATTCAAAGGGCATCCTTTGATGGGGATGAACTTGAATCCAAGTTCATCCTCCACAGTTCTCATGGAAAGACCTGAAAGGCTGCTCTGAGACTGCTTGCTGGATGACCTCTGAATCCTGTGTCAGAAACGCCATTTGCCTTCCTTAGACATCAGTTTGCCCCATGAGCAGAACACCATGGAGTTCTGGGCTTTATGGGAGCCTCTAGAAGGAGTGTCAGAGAGGCCGTTAGGAGAATGAGAGGGGCTTGGGTGAGGTATGTTCACTAGATACCTGCCATCAAACACTTAGAAACACAAGAGCCACAGGAGCTATGATCCAGACCTTTGGCTGTGAGCTTTAGCAGTAGCCTGGGAACAGGTCAGGAGTCTCCTCTTGCTGAATTAAGCAAGTAGCTTATGGAACCAGAGAGATCATGTTCTGTTGTAGTTCGAAATTATTTTATTGATTCCTTGTTAAGTGGTTTGTTCTGTTGTACCCCCATGCTCTCCCTGAGTTGGTTTACCCCTGGGTTCTACCCTCCCTCAAAGCTGTCCCTCATACCATGCCCCACATATTGTTCCAGCTCTTTCCCTGCCTGTCAAGGCAACCCAGCCCCTTTTGTTCCTGGAAGCCCCATTGGCCCATGTGACCCATCCTCTCCACCCTCCTACTCCAATTGGCACCAGACACTTGCTGTAATCCCCTCCCTCCTCCCCTGAGGATTCCCTATTGGTTAGCTGTTTGTATCCACCCCCTGAGTTGTATCTGTATAAAACCCCTTGCACAGGTGCTCATAGCACTCTTCGTGTCGGGTCTCTTTACTTGCAATAAACTCTTTGTTGTACAACCTCAAGACAGAGAACCTCCTCCTTTCTCCTCTGCCCGGTCCCTGTCATGGCTTGTGTCTGGCACCATAGAGCAAGTGGATCTAAAGGTTCTGCCTCTGGTAAATCCCTATCGTGAGGCAGTTCCCCACTCCTGGCATGGTGCCAGAATTATAAGAGCTAGCCCAGGCTCTGGTAGCCATGGCAGTGTTCTTATGGGGGATTATCAGCCAGCCCTATATGATGGACTTCTTCATGCTGTTAAGAGTAATTTGTATGTTAAAGATGAGATAGGATTAAATAAGTAACAGAGACAAACAGTAAAAAGTACTAAGGTAAAGGCAGGTATGGGCAAGCTTTCTGATTCAAATGCTTACTTCCTAATTCACGTAAAATTTGTGTGGATATTAATCCGAATAAAAAACCCCAAGAAAGGAAGAAAAGTTGTAGCCTAAGTGTTATCTTACAGGACATGAAAGCTATAAATCAGGAAAAATACTGTTCTAAAACATGGGTCTGCTTCTATGCTAATGATGCGTTTCGGACAAAGAAAACAGAAATCCACAGATCAAATGAAACCCTAGAGTAAACTGGAAATTTTTCTTGCTCCACTTAAATATGATGAGATTGGATAGCTTTGGTAGTTTTTGACCCTCTTAGTCCTTAGAACATTTTCTTTTCCCGCAGGAAGCTTATTTCACAGGATACAACATGCTTGTAAGAAAGCTGTGCACTAATACCAGTTTAAAGGCCAACAGAATTCATGCACCACCTTGGAGGAGGCCCAGGCCTTGGACTTGTACTTTAACACAAAGGAAAATTTCCCTCTGGACAATGACGCTGTGCATATCAGTCCTCCAGGACCCACAAAAAATTAATCAAGAAATGGAGAGGAAGAGAATTCCTATTTAGTGTCTCAAGCTATTCCAGCATTTCCAAACATATGGCTTCTTTTTAATGTCTCTGGAGAGAATCCTGTGTCTTTCAGGAGCTAACATGATGAATTTGGCAGCTGCTTGGAGAATGAACATGATTATTCAGCAAAGCATTAAGCTTTAGAAAGCTTTGCATCATGACAGAAATCCCCACTCCCAAAGAGAGGGATTTCAGAAGATCTCATTATTTTTGTTTGCAGCATTATTGTACATCTATATCACACTCATAAACATCAGAATTGTACTGAGATTCTTATGTGGCAAAAATGAGTCTGTAGAACATTCCAAAGATGAATAAAAGCATGGTTCAGTACATAGGCAGACATTTTAATAAAGGTTAGAAGAGAGACATTAGAAAAGGGAGATGCTGAGCATTCCCACATTTGACCTATTTGACTTGGGAAACGAGGAGGGGCACAGGATTGTTTTTCTATCCTCCCTTTTGAAATTACAATGGAGGAATTTGATTTAGGAAAACACTGTATTGCATATGATACAAACAGACATTATTCAAGAAAAGGAATTTGCTCAAATAAACTGAACAAAGTTAACCACTGGGTTTGCTAGATTTCTTTTTTTTCCCAAATAAATGCAATGTATCTCTCTGCCCACTACTTAAAATATGCAACTTTGGGTAAAAACATGCATTTTTAAGAAAGATACCATCAGCACAGAGGAATTTGAAAGAGGTTTGAGAGTTGTTATTCCTGTTGTACAGGTGCTGTGTGTAAGAATGAGACAAACAACTACACGTCTTCCAAAGCCAAAAGGTATTTTTAGATTGAAGGCTACCTTACGGAATAATTAGAATAGCTCTCTGTCTTAGCAGAGGTTTATGATTAACGTGTATGACATTTGTACATTCTACCAATGCCTGTTAATTCCCACACTTGGATCTTCAAATTTTCCACTGTGTACTTTTTGTCTGGAGAAAACCTTGGACTAGAGATAAGACCATCACCAAAAATGTATTTCTAGCAGCTCCCACGTCCAGTCAGCCAGTCTGGGTTTGAGGTCGAATCGAGACCATGAAGTGCCTGCTGCTTCTCGCCTTTATTGGGGTGGCTGGTGAGTATATCTTTTATTTCTATTTCTGCCATTTAATAGGAAGCTGATTTTCTAAATCAAAACTGCAAGGTAGCCTGTTGTGGGAAAGCCAAGTCAGTTTTGACTTGCACAAGTCAGAGCCCTGCAGGTTCCATCTTCTGTCTGCTCATAATGTCTTGTGCCACAAGCTGGAGAATGAACACCTTCACAGGGTTTTCTGACCCAGCTATGGAGATGTGGCCACAGCTTCTGAAAAGGATGCCTCCTCCTTTGGGACTCAGGAGTGCACAGGGAATAGCTCTGGACCGAGAAGTCCTAAAGCAACTGCAAAAATTTGGACCCTTGATGGGTACTCCAAGAAGATGTCACTGCACAGTAGTTTTTACTTTTCCCTCAGTCAACCCTTGACTGTCTCAGTAGATGGGGTTCAGAGAAAGAATATTTCTGTGTCCCTGTGTTCGCTCAGGGAGTAGCCAGCAGGGCTTTACTTGCAGATACGTGAGGCACCTGTGTAAGTCTGATCCCCTTCTTTGAGGGTGCAGCAAATGCATGTGCCTTAGACCTGCCCACCAGCGCTGCCCTGAGTGTCCATAGAAGGGGAGCCTGCAAGTGAGGGGCTTCAGACAGGCAGTCACAGGGCAGATTACAGGCCACATTACCTTAGGCCAGCTGTTGACACATGGCACTTCTTGTCCCCCAGTTGCCTTCCCCACCTTTGCTGAAGACGATGATGACAAGATTGTGGGAGGCTACACCTGCGCACAGAACTCTGTGCCCTATCAGGTGTCCCTGAATTCTGGATATCACTTCTGTGGAGGTTCCCTCATCAGCAGCCAGTGGGTCGTGTCAGCTGCTCACTGCTACAAATCGTGAGTGAAAAAATTACATCCTTCTAGAACCTACTTCTCTCTTCCAGTTCACTTCTAGCAGGCATTCTAAGCTATGAGATAGAAATATGTAAGTGCCTCCATTCTCACCAGAGACAGCCAAGGGATGGGTGGATCATTCAGGAAGCCAGGCCGAGGCATCCTGAGGGGTTTTCCATTTCTGCAAACGTTCCTGTGAATGCAGAGCATTTTCTGATATAAGAATGAGATAATCAAGCAGAGACGTCTGGGCTTTGATTTCCTATCAATTGCATGAATCTTGCTAAAGCATTCTCCCTGGAGAACAGGAAGAGGATCAAGGTCCGGCTGGAGCCGTTTGCCTTGTCCCAGAATATTTGTATCTAGTGCTGCTCTGTATTCAACTGCTGCCAGGTATTTACAGACCTGCAGAAATTCACCACCCATGATGGAGTGAGTTAAGATCTCAGTGTAGATTCCCAGGGCTCACTGCAGGACAAGAAAGATGCTCTGCCCCAGAAGGCTTCTGTGGCAGTGGTGTTGGAGCAAGTGCACTCAGTGACAGGGAGGTTTCTCTCAACCTGCCCCCAAGCAGTAAAGGACACGCTATGCCTTCTGTTTTCCAGTCGCATCCAAGTGCAGCTTGGGAAACACAACCTGGGGCTCACTGAATCCACACAGCAGTTTATCAACTCTGCTAAAGTCATCCGCCACTCTGGCTACAGCTCCTACACCCTGGACAATGACATCATGCTCATCAAGCTGGCCACCCCAGCCACGCTCAGCAAAGCTATCCAGACCATTCCTCTGCCTACCAGCTGCGTGGCCGCTGGCACCACCTGCCTGATCTCCGGCTGGGGCAACACTCTCAGCAGTGGCTGTGAGTACTCTGGGGGAGCCTACAGACCCTTGGGGGCCCAGTACAGTCTCTAGGACCTGGCCATTAATCCCCAACAGGACAGGCTAAAACACAGGGAAGTGCTGTGGGACAGCTTTTTGGAGTGATGCGTCAGTGTAGGGACTGCACAGTTAATGTCAACAGAGTTGTTAGTTCTCTGAGAATAAGGGTGAAGTCTGGGACTGTGGAACTTGAATTCCTACCAGAGATCCCTGTTCTCTCACACCCATGGTCAGAGATGTGCATGGCCAGTGGTGTCTATTCCATTGAACCTGCACCAGAGGAGAGGATGGTTTTCCTGAGGCTCAGGTTTCTTCCAGTGCATGTATCACACAAGTGGCCCCACCTTTGCCAACTGATGAACTTCCAGGTACCAAAAAAGTTAAAGCAGCTGCAGTGTAGAATGGTGGGCCCATGGGTAGAATTTGTTCCATCTCTACAGAAGGGACCCAGGCTGTGCTTACTGTGGACAGGAAGCAGGATGGCTGCTAGAACAGGGTGTCCAGCATTTGCTTTTCTGCTAAGATCTTCCCCGAGCTCTGAAAAGGACTCAGCAATGCCAGCAATCATCTCTCCCTATTTCTTTGCAGCTAACTACCCAGATGAGCTGCAGTGCCTGAAGGCTCCAGTCCTCACCGACGAGCAGTGCTCTGATGCCTACCCTGGGCAAATTACCAAGAACATGATGTGTGTCGGATACCTGGAGGGAGGAAAAGACTCCTGCCAGGTAACTCATCTGCCTCTCCTCACCCAGTCATTTCTCTCCCACCTTTTCCTAGCTGAAGAGGCCTCCACATTACAGAGTCAGCTATGCTCACTGCACTGGTAAATCTGAGTTTTTCAATGACAGCAGAGGCTTCAGGCACACATATCCTGAAGGTTTGCCAAGTACCACATACAGCAAAAGCAGGCAGCTGACTCATCCTTAGCTGTGGTGCCCTTGGAGCTCAAGTGAGGCATGGTAGCATCAGGTGGAGAGTGTGAATCAGGAACAGCCTTTGTAGAACTTTGTGCAGAGTACGCCCAGCAGGGCTTCCTCCAGGGTCAGTGATCTCAGGGATCTCTGGCTCACTGCTCAGGCTGATGCCATTTGCTGAATATCCATACCCTTTGTGTGCACAGGGAGATTCCGGCGGTCCCGTGGTCTGCAATGGACAGCTCCAGGGCATTGTCTCCTGGGGTTATGGATGTGCCCAGCGTGGCCTTCCCGGAGTTTACACCAAGGTTTGCAACTACGTCTCCTGGATCCAGTCCACCATCGCCTCCAACTGAGATGCTTGTTTGGCGTGACCTGTATTTTCTCCTCATCATTTCTGTTCTTTTGGGTCTGGACAAGCAAAAATTATGAGAAATTAATAAAAACTTTCAGGCACCCCTACTTTGTGCATGGTTTTGCTGGAAACTTCCAAAGGCTCTTTTATGGAGCACAGTGGGAATGAACACCAGTCAGGAGAAAATACTTATTATTTGTAGTGCCTGTCAATTGACAGGGTCTTGGAACACCTTGCAGACTCATCATCAGAATTCTTTCAGTCAATTACATGGTCTTGTTTCTGAATCATTTCTTGTTTTTTGAGCAGGAAAATTATTAGCTAATATTTCAACAGTTCTTGAAGTGATTCTGAAATTCATCCTCTTTCTCTTGGAACACTACCAGCTCCAGTATGGCATCATTCTTTGGGCCTGCTTTTATCACCGCCTGAGGAATGGAGGAGGCATGAGGATGTTGAGGGTCAGGAGACCAGGAGAGGGCAGGGCATTGCAATAGAGTATTTGGATCTGCCATGTTGAAGAGTTGGTCCTTGCCAGGAGGCTGATTGGGACGTCATGTTTTGTGCTTGCAGAGTCCCAGAACCAGGCTGTGGTGTCCCAAATCTCAAGATGAAAAGGTCAGGAGAGAGGAAGGAGGGACTGAGGAAGGAAGGCAGAAAAGCTGCAGGAAGACAGGATTTAGAGCTGGGAGGGAAGCAGGAACACGAGCCATAAAGGAAGAAAGGTAACGAAAAGAGCAGGAGAGAAGGAAGGAAGATAAAAAGGCAAAAGTCCATTTAAGAATGAACACTAAAAGGAAGACAGGAAATGAAAGTAGCAGGAGGGCAGGAAGGAAAGCTCAGGGAGTGTTGGTAGTCATGAGTATCTGCCGCTGCCTGGGACTCTTTGCCTACACTCCTGGGAAACTGTGAAGATTGGATTACATCATAAACATTGCAGTGCTCAGGCCACGGGCTAGTGATGTAACACGGGGTCCCAGCTGCACAGCTGTGTGCCCTTCCCTTTCAGACCAGTAGGGACAATGATTAGAGGGCCACGTATTTCGAGATTCTGGAGAAGGAATGGGCTGTATGAACTACTCCACATCCTGGTTGTCAAACCATAAGTTGACATACCAGACAGATTTAAAGGAGAGATGGATGTGGAATGGAATAGGAAATAGGAAAAGAATAGGTGTAACCGAACACAAAGGAAAGGACAGGGACACAGAGAGACGCAGAAGTAAGAAAGTGAGAAGCAGTCTGAGAGTGGCAAAGAAATGAGTGGAGGTAGTGAGGACAAGAAGAAAACAGAGTCAGAAGGTGAGGCAGAGATGGGAAAGAGCAGAAAAGCAGATATAGACCATGCTAAAGACAGACAGATGGGCAACAGACACAGAGTGTCTTTTCAGAACAGCTGGAGGCCAAGTAAGAAAACGGGGCTCTGTCAAGCACAGGGCTCGGTGTGTACTGGTGGCAGACCCCTGTTTGCCTGGAAAGGTTTGTGCTGTGCTGCACCAGCCTTTGACTCACTGTGGATCTTGTTCAGCACAGAAATATGTGCCTGTGTCATTGAGTAGGGCATGCTGGATCTGCACAGCTTAATGGTTGTTCCTAGTCCCGTTACTCTGGAAGCGATTTTGGAATTCCTTCTCAATATCTGCTTTGCCGCCTTCCAGTGAATACACAACCAGCTGCATTCTGGCATCCTTCTCCATGGGTAATTTGTACCAGTACATAGTCTTGACTATGTTGCCCTGTCCAGAACATTGCAGAGTGATGGTGTCTCCCAGCCGGACAACTGTATCTGGTGATTGCTGAAGGGCCCAGCCTGGAGAGACAGGAGATGAAAGGTGGGGAGTGAAATCCATTGAAGAGAATAAAAATACACATCCTTGAAGTATGCCATGGGACGCAATGGCACCAGGATATCAGAAAGATATGGGCCAGTGCCGTGCTTCTCTGAAAAAGACACATAAGTTACAAAAACCACAAACAAATCAACTTCAAATGCAACAGTAAATCTGGTTACAGAAATAATGACTTTGGTACACTCAAGTGTAGTATTAAAATGGGGCAGGAAAAAACAAACTTTGAATCTCACAGATTTCCTGATGAAATCGCCAGTGGAAAAGCTCACCTGGTTCATTGCCCACCCCTGCCCTGGAATCCTTGGGAAGGGGCAGTGCCAGCAACTGGGAGCAGAGCTGAGGATGCAGCAGCAGCTCCAGTGCAGCTGATCAGGACCAAGGGAATGCCCACTCACCCACAGGGAGCAGCATGGCCACAAGGAACCGGTGGAAATCCATGGAGAAAGGCCCCCTCCTTCCAGGCACCTGCCCCTGGTGCCAGCACAGACACAGAGGTGTGGAAAGAGGAGAGGTGCAGAGCAGGAGATGCGTCTCTCCGTGGGTGGACAGGGGAGGGAGCGGCAGTCTGAAATGTCACCAAGGCTCTTGGTGCCCAGGAACGGTGGGCAATGACACCTGCAGGCAGTCATGAGCTGCTTGTGCTCTGCTCCTCTGGCTTCCTGCTGTGTGCGAGCGTGGCTGGGCAAGAGTAGGGGGGACTTCAGTAGGTGCCAGAGTTCAGAGCTACCACGGAGCAGGATGGGGCCGTGGGGCAGCCTGAGTGTGTGCGCAGGAATGCACAAAGGGGCAGAAATTGATGGGAAGACAAGGAGACCTCAGGAATGCATGTTTGTGTGTCTGTGTCCCGCTGTTTGTCTCCTCCCGAGCCTCCCTCACACTCACAGATTCCCATCCCTGCAAGATGCAAAGTGGAATCTCTGCTTCTCCCAGTCAGGCCTGATGTGTTGTCCAGGTATGGGAGAAGGTGCTGACCTGCAGAGCTGGTGTCTCTTGGAGCCTGGCAGAGAATAGTTCTGTAGCTGCTCTTCTCTAACTCCAGAGGGGGATCTCCAGGAGAGAACAGGCTGCCTTTGCTTCTGTACTGGGATTATCCTTTGAGACACTCTTCATCTCAGAGAGATTTCGGAGGAGAAGGGTGTGCCCCACAGGATGTGCTGATACACCCTGACCTTCTCTGTGGCAGAGAAGAGCAGCTATAATCCTTGTCTCTTTATTGCAGCAGTCTGCAAAAGAGCTCCAGGACACAAATGGACAAAGCTGGAGAAAACAATGTCCTATGCTCTCTGTGTCCACCAAGCCTTGCTCACCTGCCCAAGGCACTGGGAAACCCCTGTAGGCAGGAAGGGACACTGGTAGTTTGTGTGCCCTGAGTTTGGGCACAGAGCTCTGGCAGAGCCTCTGCCCATCCGTGCTGGGCTGTGTGCACAGCAGGGTGAGGCTGGCCCATAAAGGACATGGAGTGATGCCAGTGCCCAGGGCTCTGAAGGGCTTTGCAGTGAAGATGTTCCCCTGTGTCCTGTCAGCAGAGGAGAGCAGCAATGCCTGCAGCTCCTCCCAAATCCTCTGCTGCAGTTCTGAGTGTGTCCCATTGCATTCATTTCCCCAGGCTGCCTAGAGAAGATTCAGGGAAGACCCCAGATTCCTCTACAGAAGTAGTAGAAAAAAGCAAAGAGATTGGGCTGCTTTGTAGGAACCCCACATCCTGTCACCTGCAGCAGCAGCAGTAGCAGCAGCACTCCAGCAGAGAGGAGGCTGTGCCTGATGTGTCCATGCCAAGGGTCTCCAGTTCCCTGGGGTGAGCAGAGGGCAGGGCAGTGCATGGGGAGCCTTGCAGAAGACACAGGATTTGAGGAGTCAGTGATGTTGAACAGGCATGGCTGCTGTGTGGGGCCCTGCCTTTAGGCTCTGGGAAGCTTGGATGTTAGCATGGGAATGTGCAGGGTGGGAACCACCAGGAGTGCCCTGAGCAGGCCTGTGCTGTGCACGGGTGTGTGTTATGCAGGACACAACCATGAGATGGGCCAGCCAAAGAGGGACCTCAGGGAGTCACTGCTCCAACCTCCCTGCTCCAGCAGAGTCACCCCAGAACACATGGCACATAGCTGTATCCAGATGGTTCTGGGATATCTCCAGAGAGAGAGGCTCTGCAACACCTTTGGGCAATCTGCTGCATTCAACTGTCCTCAAATGTGTAGAGTTCTTATCGCAGATTCAGGTGGAACTACCAGTGCATAATTTTCTGCCCTTGGCCTCTTCTCCTCGTGCTTGGCATCGCAGTGAAGAACTTGGATCCACATCTAGGAACCTTTCCTACAAATACTTGTAGACATTGATGAGGTGGCCAGTTAGTTGTTTCTTCTCAAGGCAGAACATGCCCAGGTCCCTCAGCCTTTATTCTCCGAAGAGATGCTCCACTCTACTGAACACCTTTCATCTCCTGTCCTCTACATTCTCCAGGAGCTCCATGTCTCTTATGCACCAAAGAGCCCAGAACAGGACACAGCACTGCAGATGTGCCTCACCAGGGCTGAGTGCATCCTCACCTTCTTCCCCCTGCTGGCAATGCTCTTCCTAATGCATCCCAGGACACCACTGACTTCATGGCCATCAGGACAAATTGCTGACTCACAGAGAGCTTCTTGTCCAGCAGGAACCCCAGGTCCTCTTCTAAAGAGCTGTTCACCATCAGATCAGCCCCTAGCCTTGGCTAGTTCATAAGGTATTTACCACATACATAAAATCCTGCATTTGCTTTTCATGAATTCCAGAATATCCCCCTCTGCCCATCCCTCCAAGCTGTTAAGGTCCATCTGAACAGCTGCACGGCCTTCTCGGGTATCAGAAACTCCTCCTAACTTGGTGTTATCAGGGAACTTGATACGGACACTCTCTACCCTTCATCTGAGTCACTGCTGTATAGAACACTGAAACCTGTGAGAAATTCCTGTTATCTGCTCGGCTTGCTAATGTAACCTGTAATTTTTATCCTCTATTTGCTGAAGATAAACTGTATGTGGATGAAGGGCAGGAAGGCAGGTGGAACCTGCCCCAGACACCACTCTGCATGGAGGAATTAGGGATCCACGGAATACTTTACCAGAGCAAGCACAGGCTTGTGCTCTGCTGTTCCTATTCCTTGGCCACAGAACAACCACAGACAAGGTGCTGGAACAGAGGAGCGTGTGGGCAGCTGCCACACAGTGCTGGCTACTGCCACACCTGCCAGGCCTTGCCTTTATGCACAGGTGCACCAAGAACTACCCACACAAACACTCCTTCTGTTTGACAGTGAGAAGTGTGAGCAGGGTTGACTGGAGATAAGTAAGGGGAAGCCAGTGGAGTGCAGATTGAAGTCAGAAAGGAGAAGCTAGGGAAGGGAAGGGAGGCAAAAAGAGAAGAAGAAGGGCTGACAGAAGGAAGTGTACTGTAAATAAGAGTTAAATGCCAAGGGAGGCCTGGAGTAGCAAGGAGAGAAGGATGGACAAATAAACTGTCAGCATCTGAGAAGAGGAGGAAGGAAAGGCCAGGAAGCAGAGCAGCAAATGAGAGAGAAGTGATCACCCTGCCTCGTGCAGCAGCCACAAGTGGAAAGCAGGTCCTGTTTGTGCAGGGACAAGTTTGTGCTCAGCTCCCTCAGCAGTCTCACCACTGTGATCACTCTCAGCACAGTAGTATGTGCCAGAGTCATTGAGAAAGGCATGTTCTATTGAGAGGGTGATACTGTCTCCTTTTATCTTGCTGCTCTTGAAATGGCTCTCAAAACTCTTCTCCACCACTGCATTGGCACCTTCAACTGCATAAACCAACTGGGTCAGACTGGAATTCTTCTCTGAAGGCAGCATGAACCAGTACATAGCTGTGTTGGAGGATTTCTTGTTGGAACATTCCAGAATCACAGATTGGCCTTCTTTGATCACCATGTCTGGAGACTGTTCCAGGGCTAATACTGGAAAGGAAAAGTAGGAGCAGTGAGTAAGAGGAAAAAATAGGAAACATTTGAACTAGGCGCTGTGGGATAGTAGGGAAAGAGTGAGAAGGGATTGGGCAGCCAAGGGAGCAGTTCCAGGCATGGGACAGCTCTTCTGATCTGCAGGTGAATTTCCCAGGTCTCCTCAATAGGCAAGGTGCATTCCTGGGCTGTTTGTGTCCAAAATCCAGGAACCATCTGATGGCTCCACAAAGAATGACAAATAGATGGCCATTGCAGAAGATTCAGGCATTCCCATTGCCCCCACATTCCCTGCTGATCCTCCATGCAGAAAGCTGTGCAGGATGAAGCAGTGGCAGGAAGTGGCTCCCCAGCTGGGAGAGCAGCAGCGGGATGAGTGGAGGTGCTCAGGGCTGGGTTGAGTTCACTTACCCAGAGGGGCCAGCATGGCCACAAAGAAACAGCAGGGAACCATGGCGGGAGAGCCCCTGCCCTGTCAGCAAGCTGCCTCTTGGAGCTGCCCAAAGGTTTGTGCAGAGGGAGCAGTGAGTGAGGGTGAGACATCTCGGGGTGGGGCTGGCCAAGAAATGACAGGAGGCATTGGCTGGCTGGGAACCCTGGGCAATGACACAAACTGTGTGTCAGCACAAACTCTGTTTCTGCAGGATAGCAGGAACCCTGTAGAGATGCAGCAGGTTGAATGGACAGGCTGGGCATGGGTGGATGTGGAGGGAAGGATGGGACTGGAAGGACAGAACTGTGCTTAGCCTGCAGGGGAGTCTGAGTGTGTGCAAGGCAGAGGAATGATGGCTGCTCCCCTCCTGCCTCTGAAGTCCTTGCGAGATGGAGGAATGAGGGATAAAGGCCACCCAGAGGTGCCTGGAATTTTCTCATGCACTCTCCCAGTCTTCCCCAGTCATGGCTGGTTCAGTCCCTGCCTGGCCACCCCATGTCCCAGCCAGCTGTGTGACAGCTCTTCTTCTCTATGAGCCCTGTGAGCACAGCAAATGCCACCTGTGAGAGGGAGGCAGGAGCCTGAAAGAGACCATAGCAGCCCAAGCACTCAGAGCTGTGAGGGCTCTCATGGGCTCTGCAGTGAGAGCGGCAGGAGAGGAAGGTGAATACCTGAGGGGAGCTGAGGCACAGGGAGCCTTGTCTTTCCAGCTGGTGGAGAGGGAAAGGACTGTGTGAGCTATTCCACATGCTGTTTCCCAAGCCTTGAATTGATGTAACTGATTGTAAGGAAGGAGAGATGGAGGAGGAAGGGAAGAGGAAAGAGGAAGGGACGAGGTATGAGAGGACAGAAAGGGAAATTCTGAGGAATACAGAGAAAGACATGAAAAGAAGAAAGTGAGAAGCAGTTTTTAAATGGAAGAGAAATGAGTGATGACAGTGAGGAAAAGAAGAATCCAGAGTCAGAAGGTGATACAGAGTTGGGAAAGAAAAGAATAGCAGTTAGAGACCAGGAAAAAGACACAGATGGCCAGATGGACAGCCAGAGATCCAAACTTTTTTTTCCTGATGAGCTGCGGTGCAAGTAAGAAAATGGGGCACTGTCAAACACAGGGCTCAGTGTTTGCTGGTGGCAGATCCCTGTTTGCCTGGAAAGGTTTGTGCTGAGCTGCACCAACCTTTGACTCACTGTGCATTTTTTCAGCACAGAAATATGTGCCTGTGTCATTGAGTAGGGCATGCTGGATCTGCACAGCTAAATGGTTGTTCCTAGTCCCATTACTCTGGAAGCGATTTTGGAATTCCTTCTCAATATCTGCTTTGCCGCCATCCACTGAGTACACAACCAGCTGCATTCTGGCATCTTTCTCCTTGGGTAACTTGTACCAGTACATGTTTACAAAAGTTTTCCCTGATGCAGAACATTCCAGAGTGACGGTTTCTCCCACCCGGACAACTGTATCTGGTGACTGCTGAAGGGCCCAGCCTGGAGAGACACGAGATGAATGGTGGGAAGTGAAATGCATTGAAGACAATAATACACTTCCTTAAAGTACCACATGGCATGTAATGGTGCCAGGATATCAAAAAGCAATGGGACAGTCACCAGTTTACCTAAAAGAGACACATAGGTTCCAAAAACCCCAAACAAACCAACTTCAAATGCCACACCAAATGTGTTTTGAGAAATAATAACTTCAGTACTCTCTAGAAAAATATTAAAATAGGGCAGGAAAAAGCAAATTTCTAGCTATTCTACAGTTTTGTGATTCAATAGGTTGTGGGAAAATTCACCTGGTTCATTGCCCACCCCTGCCCTGGAATCCTTGGGAAGGGGCAGTGCCAGCAACTGGGAGCAGAGCTGAGGATGCAGCAGCAGCTCCAGTGCAGCTGATCAGGACCAAGGGAATGCCCACTCACCCACAGGGAGCAGCATGGCCACAAGGAACCGGTGGAAATCCATGGAGAAAGGCCCCCTCCTTCCAGGCACCTGCCCCTGGTGCCAGCACAGACACAGAGGTGTGGAAAGAGGAGAGGTGCAGAGCAGGAGATGCGTCTCTCTGTGGGTGGGCAGGGGAGGGAGCGACAGTCTGAAATGTCACCAAGGCTCTTGGTGCCCAGGAACGGTGGGCAATGACACCTGCAGGCAGTCATGAGCTGCTTGTACTCTGCTCCTCTGGCTTCCTGCTGTGTGCGAGCGTGGCTGGGCAAGAGTAGGGGGGACTTCAGTAGGTGCCAGAGTTCAGAGCTACCACGGAGCAGGATGGGGCTGTGGGGCAGCCTGAGTGTGTGCGCAGGAATGCACAAAGGGGCAGAAATTGATGGGAAGACAAGGAGACCTCAGGAATGCATGTTTGTGTGTCTGTGTCCCGCTGTTTGTCTCCTCCCTAGCCTCCCTCTCACTCACAGATTCCCATCCCTGCAAGCTGCAATGTGGAATCTCTGCTTCTCCCAGTCAGGCCTGACGTGTTGTCCAGGTATGGGAGAAGGTGCTGACCTGCAGAGCTGGTGTCTCTTGGAGCCTGGCAGAGAATAGTTCTGTAGCTGTTCTTCTCTAACTCCAGAGGGGGATCTCCAGGAGAGAACAGGCTGCCTTTGCTTCTGTACTGGGATTATCCTTTGAGACACTCTTCATCTCAGAGAGATTTCGGAGGAGAAGGGTGTGCCCCACAGAATGTGTGCATCCTGACCTTCTCTGTGGCAGAGAAGAGCAGCTATAATCCTTGTCTCTTTATTGCAGCAGTCTGCAAAAGAGCTCCAGGACACAAATGGACAAAGCTGGAGAAAACCATGTCCTCTGCTCTCTGTGTCCACCCAGCCTTGCTCACCTGCCCAAGGCAGTGGGAAATCCCTGTAGGCAGGAAAGGACACTGGTAGTTTGTGTGCCCTGAGTTTGGGCACAGAGCTCTGGCAGAGCCTCTGCCCGTCTGTGCTGGCCTGTGTGCACAGCAGGGTGAGGCTGGCCCATACAGGACATGGAGTGATGGCAGTGCCCAGGGCTCTGAAGGGCTTTGCAGTGAAGATGTTCCCCTGTGTCCTGTCAGCAGAGGAGAGCAGCAATGCCTGCAGCTCCTCCCAAATCCTCTGCTGCAGCTCTGAGTGTGTCCCATTGCATTCATTTCCCCAGGCTTCCTGGAGAAGCTTCTGGGAAGGCCCCAGATTCCTCTACAGTAGTTGCAGAAAGAAGCAAAGAGATTGGGCTGCTTTGTAGGAACCCCAAATCCTGACCCAACCACCACCTCCAGCAGCAGCAGCACTCCAGCAGAGAGGAGGCTGTGCCTGATGTGTCCATGCCAAGGGTCTCCAGTTCCCTGGGGTGAGCAGAGGGCAGGGCAGTGCCTGGGGAGCTGTAGCAGTCTGAATTGTGGCTAGCATAGTCCAGGGTAAGGGAGCAAAAGGACCTTTGCATAAAGTCCAGAGCTGTTTAATTCAGCCCCGTGGTGAGCTATTCAGGTCCCAGCACCCCCAGCACAGAGAGTCTCCCTGTCTCTCCACAGGGGCCTGGGGGCTGACCCTGGTCTCGGGGCAGTACAAAGGTGACGGTCAATCAGAGAATAGGGACGAGCAGCTCAGGGACACGGGAAGGAGCCAATGGGGTCTGAAAGCTTTTTCAGGGAAGGTTCTTCTGTCTCACGACACTAGGGCATGCTCCCTCAGGGTTTCCACAGGGAGCCTTGCAGAAGACACAGGATTTGAGGAGTCAGTGATGTTGAACAGGCATGGCTGCTGTGTGGGGCCCTGTGTTTAGGTCCTGGGAAGCCTGGATGTTAGCATTGGAATGTGCAGGGTGGGAACCACCTGGAGTGCCCTGAGCAGGCCTGTGCTGTGCACGGGTGTGTGTTATGCAGGAGAGAATCATGGGATGGGCCAGCCAAGAAGGGACCTCAGGGGCTCACTGCTCCAACCTCCCTGCTCAAGCAGAGTCATTCCAGAGCACATGGCACACAGCTGTATCCAGATGATTCTGGGATATCTGCAGAGAGAAAGGCTCCACAACCTCTTTATGCAGTCTGCTCCTTTGCAGTCTTCGACACTGCAAAGCTCTGACCTTAGATTCAGGTGGAACTTCCTGTGCATCATTTTCTGCCCTTGGCCTCTTCTGCTAGTGCTTGGCATCACAGTGAAGAATATGGATCCACCTCCGGGAACCCTCCGTTCAGATCCTTGTAGACATTGATGAGGTGGCCTATAGTTGTTTCTTCTCAAGGCAGAACATGTACAGATCCCTCAACCTTTGTTCTCTAAAGAGATGCTCCACTCTTCTAATCAACCTTCATCTCCTGTCCTGGATATTCTCTAGGAGCTCCATGTCTCTTTGCATCCAAGAGCTCAGAACGGGACACCTCACTGCAGATGTGCCTCACCAGGGCTGAGTGCAGCCTCACTTCCTTCCCCCTGCTGGCATTGCTCTTCCTAATGCATCCCAGGACACCAATGCCTCCATGACCACCAGGACAAAGTACTTGCTCATGGAGAGATTCTTGTCCAGCAGGACCAACAGGTAATTCTCTGAAGAGCTGTTGGTCAGTGCTTCCATATGCTGCGGCATGGAGCAATTCCTCCCCAGGTGCAGAACCCTGCATTTGCCTTTGCTGAATTTGAGAATGTTCCTCTCTCCCCATCCCTCCAAGCTGTCAAGGCCCATCTGACGGGCTGCACGGCCTTCTCAGCTATCAGAAAGTCCTCCTAACTTGGTGTTATCAGGGAACTTAATAAGGACACTCTCAACCGTCACTTGAGTTACTGGTCTATAGAACAGTGTACCCTGTGGGAAATTTCTGTTATCTGCTCAGCTTGCTAATGTAACCTGTAATTTTTATCCTATGTTTGCTGAAGATAAATTGTATGTGGATGAAGGGCTGGAAGGCAGGTGGATCCTGCCCCAGACACCCCTCTGCATGGAGGACTTAGTGATCCACGGAACACTCTACCAGAGTAAACACAGGCTTGTGCTCTGCTGTTACTGTTCCTTGGCCACAGAACAACCGCAGACAAGGTGTTGGAACAGAGGAGCTTGTGGGCAGCTGCCACACGGTGCTGGCTACTGCCACACCTGCCAGGCCTTGCCTTTATGCACAGGTGCACCAAGAACTTCCCACACAAACACTCCTTCTGTTGTTTGACAGAAGTATGAGCAGGGTTGACAGGAGATGGTAGAGAGGATGACAATAGCGTGCAGATTGAAGACAGAAAGAAGAATCTACAGAAAGGAAGGGAGACTGAGAGAAGAAGAAGGGCTTGACAGAAGCAAGTGTAGTGCGAATAAGAGTTAAATGCAGAAAGAGGCCTGGAGTGGCAAGGAGACAATGATGGACAAATAAACGGTCAGCATCTGAGAAGAGGAGGAAGACAAGGCCAGGAAGCAGAGCAGCAAATGAGAGAGAAGTG
The DNA here is from genome assembly GCF_028551555.1 of Melozone crissalis. NCBI lineage: Eukaryota > Metazoa > Chordata > Aves > Passeriformes > Passerellidae > Melozone > Melozone crissalis. The sequence continues at coordinate 12,061,474 of NW_026535786.1, read as the reverse complement.
ATCACCCTGCCTCGTGCAGCAGCCACAAGTGGAAAGCAGGTCCTGTTTGTGCAGGGACAAGTTTGTGCTCAGCTCCCTCAGCAGTCTCACCACTGTGTTCACTCTCAGCACAGTAGTATGTGCCAGAGTCATTGAGAAAGGCATGTTCTATTGAGAGGGTGATACTGTCTCCTTTTATCTTGCTGCTCTTGAAATGGCTCTCAAAACCCTTCTCCACCACTGCATTGGCACCTTCATATGCATAAACCAGCTGGGTCAGACTGGAATTCTTCTCTGAAGGCAGCAGGTACCAGTACATAGCTCTGTTAGAGGATTTCTTCTCAGAGCATTCCAGATTCACGGATTCGCCTTCTTTGATCACCATGTCTGGAGACTGTTCCAGGGCTAACGCTGGAAAGGAAAAGTAGGAGCAGTGAGGAAGAGGAAAAAATGGGGAAAATTTCAGCTAGGCACTGTGGTATAGTAGGGAAAGAGTGAGAAGGGATTGGGCAGCCAAGGGAGCAGTTCGAGGCACGGGACAGCTCTTCTGATCTGCAGGTGAATTTCCAATCTCTCCTCAATAGGCAAGGTGCATTCCTGGTCTGGTTGTATCCAAAACCCAGAACCATCTGATGACTGCACAAAGAATGAAAAATAGATGGCCATTGCAGAAGATTCAGGCATTCCCATTGCCCCCACATTCCCTGCTGATCCTCCATGCAGAAAGCTGTGCAGGATGAAGCAGTGGCAGGAAGTGGCTCCCCAGCTGGGAGAGCAGCAGCGGGATGAGTGGAGGTGCTCAGGGCTGGGTTGAGTTCACTTACCCAGAGGGGCCAGCATGGCCACAAAGAAATAGCAGGGAACCATGGCGGGAGAGCCCCTGCCCTGTCAGCAAGCTGCCTCTTGGAGCTGCCCAAAGGTTTGTGCAGAGGGAGCAGTGAGTGAGGGTGAGACATCTCGGGGTGGGGCTGGCCAAGAAATGACAGAAGGCATTGGCTGGCTGGGAATCCTGGGCAATGACACAGACTGTGCGTCAGCACAAACTCTGTTTCTGCAGGATAGCAGGAACCCTGCAGAGATGCAGCAGGTGGAATGGACAGGCTGGGCGTGGGTGGATGTGGAGGGAAGGATGGGATTGGAAAGACAGAACTGTGCTGGGCTTGCAGGGGAGTCTGAGTGTGTGCAAGGCAGAGGAATGATGGCTGCTCCCCTCCTGCCTCTGAAGTCCTTGCGAGATGGAGGAATGAGGGATAAAGGCCACCCAGAGGTGCCTGGAATTTTCTCATGCACTCTCCCAGTCTTCCCTAGTCATGGCTGGTTCAGTCCCTGCCTGGCCACCCCATGTCCCAGCCAGCTGTGAGACAGCTCTTCTTCTCTATGAGCCCTGTGAGCACAGCAAATGCCACCTGTGAGAGGGAGGCAGGAGCCTGAAAGAGACCACAGCAGCCCAAGCACTCAGAGCTGTGAGGGCTCTCATGGGCTCTGCAGTGAGAGCGGCAGGAGAGGAAGGTGAATACCTGTGGGGAGCTGAGGCACAGGGAGCATTGTCTTTCCAGCTGGTGGAGAGGGAAAGTGCTGTGTGAACTATTCCACATGCTGTTTCCCAAGCCTTGAATTGATGTAACTGATTGTAAGGAAGGAGAGATGGAGGAGGAAGGGAAGAGGAAAGAGGAAAGGACGAGGTATGAGAGGACAGAAAGGGATATTCTGAGGAATACAGAGAAAGACATGAAAAGAAGAAAGTGAGAAGCAGTTTTTAAATGGAAGAGAAATGAGTGATGACAGTGAGTCAGAAGGTGATTCAGAGATGGGAAAGAAAAGAATAGCAGTTAGAGACCAGGAAAAAGACACAGATGGCCAGATGGACAGACAGAGAGCCAAACCAATTTTTCCCTGATGAGCTGGGGGGCAAGTAAGAAAACGGGACTCTCTCAAACACAGGGCTCAGTGTGTGCTGGTGGCAGATCCCTGTTTGCCTGAAAAGGTTTGTGCTGTGCTGCACCAGCCTTTGACTCACTGTGGATCTTGTTCAGCACAGAAATATGTGCCTGTGTCATTGAGTAGGGCATGCTGTATCTGCACAGCTAAATGGTTGTTCCTGGTCCCATTACTCTGGAAGCGATTTTGGAATTCCTTCTCAATATCTGCTTGGCCACCTTCCACTGAATACACAACCAGCTGCATTCTGGCATCTTTCTCCTTGGGTAACTTGTACCAGCACATGCGTAGGAAATCTTTCCCTGATGCAGAACATTGCAGAGTGACGGTGTCTCCCAGCCGGACAACTGTATCTGGTGACTGCTGAAGGGCCCAGCCTGGAGAGACAGGAGACGAAAGGTGGGGAGTGAAATGCATTGAAGAGGATGAAAATACACATCCTTGAAGTATGCCGGGGGATGCAATGGCACCAGGATATCAGAAAGATATGGGCTAGTTCCCAGCTTCTCGGAAAAGAACACACAGGTTCCAAAAACCACAAACAAACCAACTTCAAATGCAACAGTAAATCTGTTTCGAGAAATAATGACTTTGGTACACTCAAGTGAAGTATTAAAATTGGGCAGGAAAAAAACCACATTGAATCTTGCAGAGTTTCCTGATGCAAGAGCCAGTGGAAAAGCTCACCTGGTTCATTGCCCACCCCTGCCCTGGAATCCGTGGGATGCGGCAGTGCCAGCAACTGGGAGCAGAGCTGAGGATGCAGCAGCAGCTCCACTGCAGCTGATCAGGGCCAAGGGAATGCCCACTCACCCACAGGGAGCAGCATGGCCACAAGGAACCGGTGGAAATCCATGGAGAAAGGCCCCCTCCTTCCAGGCACCTGCCCCTGGTGCCAGCACAGACACAGAGGTGTGGAAAGAGGAGAGGTGCAGAGCAGGAGATGCGTCTCTCCGTGGGTGGGCAGGGGAGGGAGCGGCAGTCTGAAATGTCACCAAGGCTCTTGGCTGCCCAGGAACGGTGGGCAATGACACCTGCAGGCAGTCATGAGCTGCTTGTGCTCTGCTCCTCTGGCTTCCTGCTGTGTGCGAGCGTGGCTGGGCAAGAGTAGGGGGGACTTCAGTAGGTGCCAGAGTTCAGAGCTACCACGGAGCAGGATGGGGCTGTGGGGCAGCGTGAGTGTGTGCGCAGGAATGCACAAAGGGGCAGAAATTGATGGGAAGACAAGGAGATCTCAGGAATGCATGTTTGTGTGTCTGTGTCCCGCTGTTTGTCTCCTCCCGAGCCTCCCTGACACAGATTCCCATCCCTGCAAGCTGCAAAGTGGAATCTCTGCTTCTCCCAGTCAGGCCTGACGTGTTGTCCAGGTAAGGGAGAAGGTGCCGACCTGCAGAGCTGGTGTCTCTTGGAGCCTGGCAGAGAATAGTTCTGTAGCTGTTCTTCTCTAACTCCCGAGGGGGATCTCAAGGAGAGAACAGGCTGCCTTTGCTTCTGTACTGGGATTATCCTTTGAGACACTCTTCATCTCAGAGAGATTTCTGTGGAGAAGGGTGTGCCCCACATCATGCGCTGATACACCCTGACCTCCTCTGTGGCAGAGAAGAGCACCTATAATCCTTGGCTCTTTATTGCAGCAGTCTGCAAAAGAGCTCCAGGACACAAGTGGACAAAGCTGGACAAAACCATGTCCTCTGCTCTCTGTGTCCACCCAGCCTTGCTCACCTGCCCAAGGCACTGGGAAATCCCTGTAGGCAGGAAGGGACACTGGTAGTTTGTGTGCCCTGAGTTTGGGCACAGAGCTCTGGCAGAGCCTCTGCCCATCCGTGCTGGGCTGTGTGCACAGCAGGGTGAGGCTGGCCCATACAGGACATGGAGTGATGCCAGTGCCCAGGGCTCTGAAGGGCTTTGCAGTGAAGATGTTCCCCTGTGTCCTGTCAGCAGAGGAGAGCAGCAATGCCTGCAGCTCCTCCCAAATCCTCTGCTGCAGCTCTGAGTGTGTCCCATTGCATTCATTTCCCCAGGCTGCCTAGAGAAGATTCAGGGAAGACCCCAGATTCCTCTGCAGAAGTTGTAGAAAGAAGCAAAGAGATATGGCTGCTTTGTAGGAACCCCAAATACTGCCAGCACCACCACCCGCAGCAGCAGCAGCACTCCAGCAGAGAGGAGGCTGTGCCTGATGTGTCCATGCCAAGGGTCTCCAGTTCCCTGGGGTGAGCAGAGGGCAGGGCAGTGCGTGGGGAGCCTTGCAGAAGACACAGGATTTGAGGAGTCAGTGATGTTGAACAGGCTTGGCTGCTGTGTGGGGCCCTGTGTTTAGGCTCTGGGAAGCTTGGATGTTAGCATGGGAATGTGCAGGGTGGGAACCACCTGGAGTGCCCTGAGCAGGCCTGTGCTGTGCACGGGTGTGTCATGCAGGACAGAATCCTGGGATGGGCCAGCCAAGAAGGGACCTCAGGGAGTCACTGCTCCAACCTCCCTGCTCAAGCAGAGTCATCCCACAGCACAGGGCACACAGATGGTTCTGGGATATCTCCAGAGATAGAGGCTCCACAACACCTTTGGGCAATCTACTCCTTTGCACAGTCTTCTCCAGTGCAATGCTCTTAACACAGACTAAGGGGTGTTTCTACATTTTGACCCTTCTCCTAATGCTTGGCATTATAATGAAGGACCTGGATCCACCTCTTGGAACCGTACCTTCAGATCCTTGTAGATATTGATGAGATGGCGACGTAATTGTTTCTTCTCAGGACAGAAGAGGCCCAGCTCCCTCAGGCTTTCTTCTCTAAAGAGATGCTCCACTCTACTAAACACCTTTCATCTCCTGTCCTGGACATTCTCCAGGAGCTCCATGTCTCTCTTACACCAAAGAGCCCAGAACAGGACACAGCACTGCAGATGTGCCTCACCAGGGCTGAGTGCAGCCTCATTACCCTGCTGGCAATGCTCTTCCTAATGCATCCCTGGACATTACTGGATTCATGGCCACCAGGACAACCTAGTGCTGAATCATGGGGAGCTTCTTGTCCAGCAGGACCCCCAGGTCCTTCTCTGAAGAGCTGTTGGTCAGTGCTTCCATATGGTGCTGCATGAAGCAATTCCTCCCCAGGGGCAGAACCCTGCATTTGCCTTTGCTGAATTCAACAATGTTCCTCTCTGCCCATCCCTCCAAGCTGTCAAGGCCCATCTGAAGGGCTGCACAGCCTTCTCAGCTATCAGAAACTCCTCCACACTTGCTGTTATCAGGGAACTTGATAAGGACACTCTCTACCCTTCATCTGAGTCCCTGATGTATAGAACACTGAAACCTGTGGGAAATTCTTCTTATCTGCTCAGCTTGCTAATGTAACTTGTTATTTTTATCCTACATTTGCGGAAGATAAACTGTATGTGGATGAAGGGCTGGAAGGCAGGTGGATCCTGCCCCAGACACAACTCTACATGAAGGACTGAGGGATCCACGGAACACTTCACCAGAGCAAGCAGAGGCTTGTGCTCTGCTGTTCCTATTCCTTGGCCACAGAACAACCACAGACAAGGCGCTGGAACAGAGGAGCGTGTGGGCAGCTGCCACACGGTGCTGGCTACTGCCACACCTGCCAGGCCTTGCCTTTATGCACAGGTGCACCAAGAACTTCCCACACAAACACTCCTTCTGTTGTTTGACAGAAGTAGGAGCAGGGTTGACAGGAGATGGTAGAGAGGAAGACAATGGCGTGCAGATTGAAGACGGAAAGAAGAATCCAGGGAAAGGAAGGGACACAGCGAGAAGAAGAAGGGCTTGACAGAAGCAAGTGTAGTGCGAATAAGAGTTAAATGCAGAAAGAGGCCTGGAGTGGCAAGGAGACAATGATGGACAAATAAACTGTCAGCATCTGAGAAGAGGAGGAAGGCAAGGCCAGGAAGCAGAGCAGCAAATGAGAGAGAAGTGATCACCCTGCCTCGTGCAGCAGCCACAAGTGGAAAGCAGGTCCTGTTTGTGCAGGGACAAGTTTGTGCTCAGCTCCCTCAGCAATCTCACCACTGTGTTCACTCTCAGCACAGTAGTATGTACCAGAGTCATTGAGAAAGGCATGCTCTATTGAGAGGGTGATACTGTCTCCTTTTATCTTGTTGCTCTTGAAATGGTTCTCAAAACTCTTCTCCACCACTGCATTGGCACCTTCATATGCATAAACCAGCTGGGTCAGACTGGAATTCTTCTCTGAAGGCAGCAGGTACCAGTACATAGCTCTGCTAGAGGATTTCTTCTCAGAGCATTCCAGATTCACGGATTCGCCTTCTTTGATCACCATGTCTGGAGACTGTTCCAGGGCTAACGCTGGAAAGGAAAAGTAGGAGCAGTGAGGAAGAGGAAAAAATGGGGAAAATTTCAACTAGGCACTGTGGTATAGTAGGGAAAGAGTGAGAAGGGATTGGGCAGCCAAGGGAGCAGTTCCAGGCATGGGACAGCTCTTCAGAACTGCAGGTGAATTTCCAATCTCTCCTCAATAGGCAAGGTGCATTCCTGGGCTGTTTGTATCCAAACCCAGGAACCATCTGATGGCTGCACAAAGAATGACAAATAGATGGCCATTGCAGAAGATTCAGGCATTCCCATTGCCCCCACATTCCCTGCTGATCCTCCATGCAGAAAGGATGAAGCAGTGGCAGGAAGTGGCTCCCCAGCTGGGAGAGCAGCAGCGGGATGAGTGGAGGTGCTCAGGGCTGGGTTGAGTTCACTTACCCAGAGGGGCCAGCATGGCCACAAAGAAATAGCAGGGAACCATGGCGGGAGAGCCCCTGCCCTGTCAGCAAGCTGCCTCTTGGAGCTGCCCAAAGGTTTGTGCAGAGGGAGCAGTGAGTGAGGGTGAGACATCTCGGGGTGGGGCTGGCCAAGAAATGGCAGAAGGCATTGGCTGGCTGGGAATCCTGGGCAATGACACAGACTGTGCGTCAGCACAAACTCTGTTTCTGCAGGATAGCAGGAACCCTGCAGAGAATGTGCAGGTGGAATAGACAGGCTGGGCGTGGTGGATGTGGAGGGAAGGATGGGGTTGGAAGGACAGAACTGTGCTTAGCCTGCAGGGGAGTCTGAGTGTGTGCAAGGCAGAGGAATGATGGCTGCTCCCCTCCTGCCTCTGAAGTCCTTGGGAGATGGAGGAATGAGGGATAAAGGCCACCCAGAGGTGCCTGGAATTTTCTCATGCACTCTCCCAGTCTTCCCTAGTCATGGCTGGTTCAGTCCCTGCCTGGCCACCCCATGTCCCAGCCAGCTGTGTGACAGCTCTTCTTCTCTATGAGCCCTGTGAGCACAGCAAATGCCACCTGTGAGAGGGAGGCAGGAGCCTGAAAGAGACCACAGCAGCCCAAGCACTCAGAGCTGTGAGGGCTCTCATGGGCTCTGCAGTGAGAGCGGCAGGAGAGGAAGGTGAATACCTGTGGGGAGCTGAGGCACAGGGAGCCTTGTCTTTCCAGCTGGTGGAGAGGGAAAGTGCTGTGTGAGCTATTCCACATGCTGTTTCCCAAGCCTTGAATTGATGTAACTGATTGTAAGGAAGGAGAGATGGAGGAGGAAGGGAATAGGAAAGAGGAAAGGATGAGGTATGAGAGGACAGAAAGGGAAATTCTGAGGAATACAGAGAAAGACATGAAAAGAAGAAAGTGAGAAGCAGTTTTTAAATGGAAGAGAAATGAGTGATGACAGTGAGGAAAAGAAGAATCCAGAGTCAGAAGGTGATACAGAGTTGGGAAAGAAAAGAATAGCAGTTAGAGACCAGGAAAAAGACACAGATGGCCAGATGGACAGCCAGAGATCCAAACTTTTTTTTCCTGATGAGCTGCGGTGCAAGTAAGAAAATGGGGCACTGTCAAACACAGGGCTCAGTGTGTGCTGGTGGCAGATCCCTGATTGCCTGGAAAGGTTTGTGCTGTGCTGCACCAGCCTTTGACTCACTGTGGATCTTGTTCAGCACAGAAATATGTGCCTGTGTCATTGAGTAGGGCATGCTGTATCTGCACAGCTAAATGGTTGTTCCTAGTCCCGTTACTCTGGAAGCGATTTTGGAATTCCTTCTCAATATCTGCTTTGCTGCCTTCCACTGAATACACAACCAGCTGCATTGTGGCATCCTTCTCCATGGGTAACTTGTACCAGTACATGTTTACAAAAGTTTTCCCTGATGCAGAACATTCCAGAGTGACGGTTTCTCCCACCTGGACAACTGTATCTGGTGATTGCTGAAGGGCCCAGCCTGGAGAGACACGAGATGAATGATGGGAAGTGAAATGCATTGAAGACAGTAATACACATCCTTAAAGTACCACATGGCATGCAATGGCGCCAGGATATCAAAAAGCAATGGGACAGTCACCAGCTTACCTGAAAGAGACACATAGGTTCCAAAAACCCCAAACAAACCAACTTCAAATGCCACACCAAATGTGTTTTGAGAAATAATAACTTCAGTACTCTCTAGAGAAATATTAAAATGGGGCAGGAAAAAACAAATTTCTAGCTATTCTACAGTTTTGTGATTCAATAGGTTGTGGGAAAATTCACCTGGTTCATTGCCCACCCCTGCCCTGGAATCCTTGGGAAGGGGCAGTGCCAGCAACTGGGAGCAGAGCTGAGGATGCAGCAGCAGCTCCAGTGCAGCTGATCAGGACCAAGGGAATGCCCACTCACCCACAGGGAGCAGCATGGCCACAAGGAACCGGTGGAAATCCATGGAGAAAGGCCCCCTCCTTCCAGGCACCTGCCCCTGGTGCCAGCACAGACACAGAGGTGTGGAAAGAGGAGAGGTGCAGAGCAGGAGATGCGTCTCTCCGTGGGTGGGCAGGGGAGGGAGCGGCAGTCTGAAATGTCACCAAGGCTCTTGGTGCCCAGGAACGGTGGGCAATGACACCTGCAGGCAGTCATGAGCTGCTTGTGCTCTGCTCCTCTGGCTTCCTGCTGTGTGCGAGCGTGGCTGGGCAAGAGTAGGGGGGACTTCAGCAGGTGCCAGAGTTCAGAGCTACCACGGAGCAGGATGGGGCTGTGGGGCAGCCTGAGTGTGTGCGCAGGAATGCACAAAGGGGCAGAAATTGATGGGAAGACAAGGAGACCTCAGGAATGCATGTTTGTGTGTCTGTGTCCCACTGTTTGTCTCCTCCCGAGCCTCCCTGACAGTCATAGATACCCATCCCTGCAAGCTGCAAAGTGGAATCTCTGCTTCTCCCAGTCAGGCCTGATGTGTTGTCCAGGTATGGGAGAAGGTGCTGACCTGCAGAGCTGGTGTCTCTTGGAGCCTGGCAGAGAATAGTTCTGTAGCTGTTCTTCTCTAACTCCCGAGGGGGATCTCAAGGAGAGAACAGGCTGCCTTTGCTTCTGTACTGGGATTATCCTTTGAGACACTCTTCATCTCAGAGAGATTTCTGTGGAGAAGGGTGTGCCCCACATCATGCGCTGATACACCCTGACCTCCTCTGTGGCAGAGAAGAGCACCTATAATCCTTGTCTCTTTATTGCAGCAGTCTGCAAAAGAGCACCAGGACACAAATGGACAAAGCTGCAGAAAACCATGTCCTCTGCTCTCTGTGTCCACCCAGCCTTGCTCACCTGCCCAAGGCAGTGGGAAATCCCTGTAGGCAGGAATGGACACTGGTAGTTTGTGTGCCCTGAGTTTGGGCACAGAGCTCTGGCAGAGCCTCTGCCCATCCGTGCTGGGCTGTGTGCACAGCAGGGTGAGGCTGTCCCATAAAGGACATGGAGTGATGCCAGTGCCCAGGGCTCTGAAGGGCTTTGCAGTGAAGATGTTCCCCTGTGTCCTGTCAGCAGAGGAGAGCAGCAATGCCTGCAGCTCCTCCCAAATCCTCTGCTGCAATTCTGAGTGTGTCCCATTGCATTCATTTCCCCAGACTGCCTAGAGAAGCTTCTGGGAAGACCCCAGATTCCTCAAAAGAAGTTATAGAAAGAAGCAAAGAGATTGGGCTGCTTTGTCGAAACTCAAAATCCTGCCAACACCACCTCCAGCAGCAGCAGCACTCCAGCAGAGAGGAGGCTGTGCCTGATGTGTCCATGCCAAGGGTCTCCAGTTCCCTGGGGTGAGCAGAGGGCAGGGCAGTGCATGGGGAGCCTTGCAGAAGACACAGGATTTGAGGAGTCAGTGATGTTGAACGGGCTTGGCTGCTGTGTGGGGCCCTGTCTTTAGGCTCTGGGAAGCTTGGATGTTAGCATGGGAATGTGCAGGGTGGGAACCACCAGGAGTGCCCTGAGCAGGCCTGTGCTGTGCATGGGTGTGTCATGCAGGACAGAATCATGGGATGGGCCAGTGTCCTGCATTGAGTATATGATGTTTTTATCCCCAAACATCTCATTCTGTTATGCTGAATAATAAGTTTTGCCCCTTTAAGACTTGTTGCAGAGAGTGAAGGGGGGAGAGAAGCGCACAGTTTTTATTTCCTAGACGCTGCTGTCCCTCCTCCACATTCCTGCTCTGGACTGTGTTGTCTGTGGGACCGAGGTCTTTTTTGTCTTTACTTAGTTTAGCTAGCTGAGGCAAAGCAGTTCCCTGGCCTGTGGGTTTTTTCCCTTTCTCTGGAGCTGTTCAAAGCTGCTCTGGCCTGAACACCAGCTGGGCACCGGCAGCTCACTCCTGGGCCCACCGGGCCGGGCCTGGGCCGCGGCATTTCCAGCACCAGAGGGGCTGATCGGAGACTGAGTGAGCTGAGCTGCAACCCGGGGAGGGGACTTTCTCAGTTTGTCATAACTTTTGGAGCAGCAAGGGGTTTTATTGTGTAATATTGTTTAGGTTTTATTGTATAATAAACGGGTTTTTCCAATTTTCTCCAAGGAGGTATTTTCTACCGGTCTGGTTGGGGGTAGGGGGTGATTGAATTTACTGTCCTACCGGAGCCCCTTTTGGGATTCTCTCCCAAATTTGCTCTAAACCAGGACAAACCCTCTAAAAAGGGCCCTGAGCGGGTCCCTGCTGCAACCTCCCTGCTCAAGCAGAGTCATCCCAGAGTAGGTGGCACACAATTGTATCCAGATGGTTCTGGGATATCTCCCAATAGACTCCACAATTTCTTTGGGCAGTCTATTCCAGGGAAACAGTCAATCACAGTGCAAAGTTCTGACCTTAGATTCATGTGGAACATCCTGTGCATCATTTTCTGCCCTTGGCCTCTTGTCCTTGTGATTGGCCTCACAGTGAATAACCTGGATCCACCTCCCTTGCCCTGCTGGCAATGCTTTTCCTAACGGTCATCCCAGGACAGCTCTGGCTTCTTGGCCACCAGGACACATTGGTGGACCATGGGGAACTTCTTGTCCAACAGGACCCCCAGGTCCTTCTCTGAAGAGCTGCTCCCCAGCAGGTCAGCCCCCAGCCTGTGCCGGTACAGCAGGTTATTTTTCTACTCATGTAAAATCCTGCATTTGCCTTTGCTGATTTTCAGGATTCTCCTCTCTGCGCATTCCTCACACCTGTCAAGGACCATATGAAGGGCTGCACAGCACTGTGGGCTATCAGCAATTCCTCCTAATTTGGTGTTATCAGTGAAGTTCATGAGGAGACCCTCAAATCCATCACCAGAATCCCACATGAACAGAACACTGTAACCTCTTGGAAATCTCTATTAGCTGCAGATCTTGTGAACATATATAGTATCTTTAGAATGTTTTTCATAAAGCTGAATGGTCTTATGTGGACAAACTGCTGGAAGGCAGGTGGATCCTGCCCCAGACACCACTCTACAGGAAAGATTTAGGGATCTACTGAACACTTTACCAGAGTAAGCACAGGCTTGTGCTCTGCTGTTCCTATTCCTTGGCCACAGAACAACCACAGACAAGGCGCTGGAACAGAGGAGCGTGTGGGCAGCTGCCACATGGTGCTGGCTACTGCCATACCTGCCAGGCCTTGCCTTTATGCACAGGTGCACCAAGAACTTCCCACAAAAGCCCTCCTTCTGTTTGACAGTGAGAAGTGTGAGCAGGGTTGACTGGAGATAAGTAAGAGGATGACAATGGAGTGCAGATTGAAGTCAAAAAGGAGAAGCTAGGGAAGGGAGACAAAGAGCAGAAGAAGTGGTGACAGAAGCAAGTGTAGTGCAAATAAGACTTACATGTTAAGGGAGGCCTGGAATGTTAAGGAGACAATGATGGAGAAATAAACTGTCAGCATCGGAGAAGAGGAGGAAGGCAAGGCCAGGAAGCAGAGCAGCAAATGAGAGAGAAGTGATCACCCTGTCTCGTGCAGCAGCCACAAGTGGAAAGCAGGTCCTGTTTGTGCAGGGACAAGTTTTTGCTCAGCTCCCTCAGCAGTCTCACCACTGTGTTCACTCTCAGCACAGTAGTATGTGCCAGAGTCATTGAGAAAGGCATGCTCTATTGAGAGGGTGATACTGTCTCCTTTTATCTTGCTGCTCTTGAAATGGCTCTCAAAACCCTTCTCCACCACTGCATTGGCACCTTCAACTGCATAAACCAACTGGGTCAGACTGGAATTCTTCTCTGAAGGCAGCAGGTACCAGTACATAGCTCTGTTAGAGGATTTCTTCTCAGAGCATTCCAGATTCACGGATTCGCCTTCTTTGATCACCATGTCTGGAGACTGTTCCAGAGTTAACACTGGAAAAGAAAAGTAGGAGCAGTGAGGCAAAGGAAAAAACAGAGAGGAAACTCAACTAGGCACTGTGAGTTGGTAGGGAAAGGGTGAGAAGAGATTGGGCTGCCAAGGGAGCAGTCCATGCATGGGACAGCTCTTCAGAACTGCAGGTGAATTTCCAATCTCTCCTCAATAGGCAACGTGCATTCCTGGTCTGGTTGTGTCCAAAACCAGGAACCATCTACTGGCTGCACAAAGAATGACAAATAGATGGCCATTGCAGAAGATTCAGGCATTCCCATTGCCCCCACATTCCCTGCTGATCCTCCATGCAGAAAGCTGTGCAGGATGCAGCAGTGGCAGGAAGTGGCTCCCCAGCTGGGAGAGCAGCAGCGGGATGAGTGGAGGTGCTCAGGGCTGGGTTGAGTTCACTTACCCAGAGGGGCCAGCATGGCCACCAAGAAACAGCAGGGAACCATGGCTGGAGAGCCCCTGCCCTGTCAGCAAGCTGCCTCTTGGAGCTGCCCAAAGGTTTGTGCAGAGGGAGCAGTGAGTGAGGGTGAGACATCTCGGGGTGGGGCTGGCCAAGAAATGACAGAAGGCATTGGCTGGCTGGGAACCCTGGGCAATGACACAAACTGTGTGTCAGCACAAACTCTGTTTCTGCAGGAAAGCAAGAACCCTCCAGAGATGCAGCAGGTGAAAGGGGCAGGCTGGGCATGGGTGGATGTGGAGGGAAGGACGGGGATCTCAACCTGTCAATTCTACCCTTTTTCCCATCCCACCAGGGCAACGGGGTTGTGAGGGAGTGCCTGTAACACCCAGCAGCTGACTGGGCTTTAACCACAAGGACCTGAGCACCAGACAGCATCTCCATGTCCCCACAGCTATGGCATGAGCTGCAGCTCACCTGACCAAGCCTGTGCTTCACACTCCAGCAAGGAATTCCCAGCAGCTGTTCTTGATGGATTATGAGCATTTAGGTGAGGATTCCCCTGGGCCCTTGCCCTCTTTTTAAACTGGAGATAAAGAGGAATAAGCCAGTCAGGGCAGCGCTTGTGACTTCCAGCTAGCAGCAGGAGATGGAGTGGATGGGCCAGACAAGATGCTCAAAGACACCAACAAGCCCTGCTGAAAACTGCACTTGGACTTCTCCCTCCTGGTCCTTGTCCTGGTCACCAGGGATGTGCCATGGCTCACCTGGGCAGCCTCCTGCTGTGGGCAGGGACAATTCTCCGACATCAGATTGTTCAGGTCACAGGATAGGGGTGTAACATGGGCTGTGTGTGGAATCCCTGGAGACCACTGGGGCCAAGGACCAGTGAGCCTTGTCTTTCCAGGTGGTGGAGATGGAAAGTGCTGTGTGAACTGTTCCACATCCTGCTTCCCACACCTTGAATTGGTGTAACAAATTGAAAGGAAGGAGAGATGGAAGAGGAAGGCAACAGGAAATAGGATGGGACTAGGTATGAGAGGACAGAGAGGAAAATTCCGGGAAACACACTAAAAGACATGAAAAGAGCAAAGTGGGAAACAATATGAACGGCAGAGAAAGGAGTGGAGACAGTGAGGACAAGAAGAATTGAGAGTGAGAAGGCGATTCAGGGATGGGAAAGAATAGAAAAGCAGCTAGAGACCAAGGTAAAAACAGACCGATGAACAGATAGATGGACAGATAGACAGACAGACTGTCATACCATATTTTACCTGAAGAGCTGTGGGGCAAGTAAGAAAATGGAGTCCTCTCAAGCACAGGGCTCAGTGTGTACTGGTGGCAGATCGCTGTTTGCCTGGAAAGGTTTGTGCTGTGCTGCACCAGCCTTTGACTCAAAGTGGATCTTGTTCAGCACAGAAATATGTGCCTGTGTCATTGAGTAGGGCATGCTGTATCTGCACAGCTAAATGGTTGTTCATAGTCCCATTACTCTGGAAGCGATTTTGGAATTCCTTCTCAATATCTGCTTTTCCACCTTCCACTGAATACACAACCAGCTGCATTGTGGCAACCTTCTCCATGGGTAACTTGTACCAGTACATGTTTACAAAAGTTTTCCCTGGTGCAGAACATTGCAGAGTGATGGTGTCTCCCAGCCGGACAACTGTATCTGGTGATTGCTGAAGGGCCCAGCCTGGAGAGACAGGAGATGAAAGGTGGGGAGTGAAATGCATTCAAGACATTAATACACATCCTTAAATTTTCTTATGGAATGGAGTGGCACCAGGACATCAGAAAGCAATGGGAGTGTGCCCAGCTTCTCTGAAAAAGACACATAGATTCCAAAAACCCCAAGCAAACCAACTTCAAATATAACAGTAAATCTGTTTTGAGAAATAATGATTTTGGTACTCTCAACTCTAATATCAAAATGGGAGTAGCTTGGCAGTGTTACCTGATTAAATAGCTGGTGAAAATGTTCACCTGGTTCATTGCCCACCCCTGCCCTGGAATCCTTGAGAAGGGGCAGTGCCAGCAACTGGGAGCAGAGCTGAGGATGCAGCAGCAGCTCCACTGCAGCTGATCAGGGCCAAGGGAATGCCCACTCACCCACAGGGAGCAGCATGGCCACAAGGAGCCGGTGGAAATCCATGGAGAAAGGCCCCCTCCTTCCAGGCACCTGCCCCTGGTGCCAGCACAGACACAGAGGTGTGGAAAGAGGAGAGGTGCAGAGCAGGAGATGCGTCTCTCTGTGGGTGGGCAGGGGAGGGAGCGGCAGTCTGAAATGTCACCAAGGCTCTTGGCTGCCCAGGAACGGTGGGCAATGACACCTGCAGGCAGTCATGAGCTGCTTGTGCTCTGCTCCTCTGGCTTCCTGCTGTGTGCGAGCGTGGCTGGGCAAGAGTAGGAAGGGACTTCAGTAGGTGCCAGAGTTCAGAGCTACCACAGAGCAGGATGGGGCTGTGGGGCAGCCTGAGTGTGTGCGCAGGAATGCACAAAGGGGCAGAAATTGATGGGAAGACAAGGAGACCTCAGGAATGCATGTTTGTGTGTCTGTGTCCCACTGTTTGTCTCCTCCCGAGCCTCCCTGACAGTCACAGATTCCCATCCCTGCAAGCTGCAAAGTGGAATCTCTGCTTCTCCCAGTCAGGCCTGACGTGTTGTCCAGGTAAGGGAGAAGCTGCTGACCTGCAGAGCTGGTGTGTCTTGGAGCCTGGCAGAGAATAGTTCTGTAGCTGTTCTTCTCCAACTCCCGAGGGGGATCTCAAGGAGAGAACAGGCTGCCTTTGCTTCTGCTCTGAGATTATCCTTTGAGACACTCTTCATCTCAGAGAGATTTCTGAGGAGAAGGGTGTGCCCCACAGAATGTGTGCATCCTGACCTTCTCTGTGGCAGAGAAGAGCAGCTATAATCCTTGTCTCTTTATTGCAGCAGTCTGCAAAAGAGCACCAGGACGCAAATGGACAAAGCTGCAGAAAACCATGTCCTCTGCTCTCTGTGTCCACCCAGCCTTGCTCACCTGCCCAAGGCACTGGGTAATCCCTGTAGGCAGGAAGGGACACTCGTAGTTTGTGTGCCCCGAGCTTGGGCACAGAGCTCTGGCAGAGCCTCTGCCCATCCGTGCTGGGCTGTGTGCACAGCAGGGTGAGGGTGGCCCATACAGGACATGGAGTGATGGCAGTGCCCAGGGCTCTGAAGGGCTTTGCAGTGAAGATGTTCCCCTGTGTCCTGTCAGCAGAGGAGAGCAGCAATGCCTGCAGCTCCTCCCAAATCCTCTGCTGCAGCTCTGAGTGTGTCCCATTGCATTCATTTCCCCAGGCTGCCTAGAGAAGATTCAGGGAAGACCCCAGATTCCTCAAAAGAATTTGCAGAAAAAAGTGATTTTAGAAAAAAGAGATTGGGCTGCTTTGTAGGAACCCCAAATCCTGCCAGCACCACCACCACCACCAGCAGCAGCAGCAGCACTCCAGCAGAGAGGAGGCTGTGCCTGATGTGTCCATGCCAAGGGTCTCCAGTTCCCTGGGGTGAGCAGAGGGCAGGGCAGTGCATGGGGAGCCTTGCAGAAGACACAGGATTTGAGGAGTCAGTGATGTTGAACAGGCATGGCTGCTGTG
Organism: Melozone crissalis; assembly: GCF_028551555.1. Lineage (NCBI taxonomy): Eukaryota > Metazoa > Chordata > Aves > Passeriformes > Passerellidae > Melozone > Melozone crissalis. Next base: position 12,044,936 of record NW_026535786.1, on the reverse strand, counting down.
CGGGGCCCTGTGTTTGGATGTTAGCATGAGAATGTGCAGGGTGGGAACCACCAGGAGTGCCCTGAGCAGGCCTGTGCTGTGCACGGGTGTGTGTCATGCAGGACAGAGTCATGAGATGGGCCAGCCAAGAAGGGACCACAGGGAGTCACTGCTCCAACCTCCCTGCTCCATCAGAGTCATCCCAGAGCACATGGCACACAGCTGTATCCAGATGGTTCTGGGATATCTGCAGAGAGAAAGGCTCCGCAACACCTTTGGGCAATCTGCTGCATTGAACTGTCTTCAAATGTGGAGAGTTCTTATCGCAGATTCAGGTGGAACTCCCAGTGCATAATTTTCTGCCCTTGGCCTCTTCTCCTCGTGCTTGGCAACGCAGTGAAGAACCTGGATCCACCTCTAGGAAGCCTTCCTACAAATACTTGTAGACATTGATGAGGTGGCCACTTAGTTGTTTCTTCTCAAGGCACAAGATGCCCAGCTCCCTCTGCCTTTCTTCTCCGAAGTGATGCCCCATTTTACTAAACTCCTTTCATCTCCTGTCCTGGACATTCTCCAGGAGCTCCATGTCTCTTTTGCACCGAAGAGCCCAGAACAGGACACAGCACTGCAAATGTGCCTCACCAGGGCTGAGTGCAGCCTCACCTCCTTCCCCCTGCTGGCATTGCTCTTCCTAATGCATCCCAGGACAACACTGACTTCATGGCCACCAGGAAAAAATTGCTGGCTCACAGAGAGCTTCTTGTCCAGCAGGAACCCCAGGTCCTTCTCTAAAGAGCTGTTCACCATCAGATCAGCCCCCAGCCTGTGCTGGTTCATAAGGTATTTACCTACACACAGATAAAATCCTGCATTTGCTTTTCATGAATTCCAGAATATCCCCCTCTGCCCATTCCTCCAAGCTGTCAAGGCTCATCTGGACTGCTGCATGGCCTTCTCAGGTATCAGAAACTCCTCCACACTTGGTGTTATCAGGGAACTTGATAAGGACACTCTCTACCCTTCATCTGAGTCACTGATGTATAGAACACTGAAACCTGTGAGAGATTCCTGGTATCTGCTCGGCTTGCTAATGTAACCTGTAATTTTTATCCTCTATTTGCTGAAGATAAACTGTATGTGGATGAAGGGCAGGAAGGCAGGTGGATCCTGCCCCAGACACCATTCTGCATGGAGGACTTAGGGATCCACTGAGCACTTTACCAGAGTAAGCACAGGCTTGTGCTCTGCTGTTCCTATTCCTAGGCCACAGAACAACCACAGACAAGGTGCTGGAACAGAGGAGCTTGTGGGCAGCTGCCACACGGTGCTGGCTACTGCCACACCTGCCAGGCCTTGCCTTCATGCACAGGTGCACCAAGAACTACCCTCAAAAGCCCTCCTTCCATTTCACAGTGAGAAGTGTGAGCAGGGTTGACTGGAGATAAGTAAGAGGAAGCCAGTGGAGTGCAGATTGAAGCCAGAAAGGAGAAGCTAGGGACGGGAGACAGAGAGAAGAAGAAGTGCTGAGAGAAGCAAGGGTAGTGCAAAAAAAGACTTACATGTTAAGGGAGGCCTGGAGTGGCAAGGAAACCATGATGGACAAACAAACTGTCAGCATCTGAGAAGTCAAGGAAGGCAAGGCCAGGAAGCAGAGCAGCAAATGAGAGAGAAGTGATCACCCGGCCTTGTGCAGCAGCCACAAGTGGAAAGCAGGTCCTGTTTGTGCAGGGACAGGTTTGTGCTCAGCTCCCTCAGGAGTCTCACCACTGTGTTCACTCTCAGCACAGTAGTATGTGCCAGAGTCATTGAGAAAGGCATGTTCTATTGAGAGGGTGATACTGTCTCCTTTTATCTTGCTGCTCTTGAAATGGCTCTCAAAACCCTTCTCCACCACTGCATTGGCACCTTCATATGCATAAACCAACTGGGTCAGACTGGAATTCTTCTCTGAAGGCAGCAGGTACCAGTACATGACTGAGCTGGAGGATTTCTTCTCGGAGCATTCCAGATTCACGGATTCGCCTTCTTTGATCACCATGTCTGGAGACTGTTCCAGGGCTAACACTGGAAAAGAAAAGTAGGAGCAGTGAGGAAGAGCAAAAAATGGGAAAATATTGAACTAGGCATTGTGAGTTGGTATTGAGAGGTTGAGAAAAAACAGGGCTGCCAAGGGAGCAGTTCCAGGCATGGGACAGCTCTTCAGATCAGCAGGTGAATTTCCAATCTCTCCTCAATAGGCAACGTGCATTCCTGGGCTGGTTGTATCCAAACCCAGGAACCATCTGATGGCTGCACAAAGAATGACAAATAGATGGCCATTGCAGAAGATTCAGGCATTCCCATTGCCCCCACATTCCCTGCTGATCCTCCATGCAGAAAGCTCTGCAGGATGCAGCAGTGGCACGAAGTGGCTCCCCAGCTGGGAGAGCAGCAGCGGCATGAGTGGAGGTGCTCAGGGCTGAGTTGAGTTCACTTACCCAGAGGGGCCAGCATGGCCACCAAGAAACAGCAGGGAACCATGGCGGGAGAGCCCTGCCCTGTCAGCAAGCTGCCTCTTGGTGCTGCCCAAAGGTTTGTGCAGAGGGAGCAGTGAGTGAGGGTGAGACATCTCGGGGTGGGGCTGGCCAAGAAATGACAGAAGGCATTGGCTGGCTGGGAACCCTGGGCAATGACAGAGAGCATCTGTATCATTGTCCCCTCTGCCCTGACAATTGGCCTCTACAAGGAGATTTGCTTTCCTGCAGGACTGAGCTTGTCCTCCTGTGGGGTGTGGAGGCTGTGCTTGGGATTCAGGCAGTGAGAGCCCTGGGGTGTAGAAAGCAGCTGTGCAGTGCAATTGCATTCACTCCTGCTCTGCCAGGGACACCTCTGTGCTGCTCTGCTCACAGGCTGAGGATACCCAGGCCACTGCAGCCTCTCCACTGCAGCCTCAGGTGTTTCTGCTCTGAGGAAAATCCGCATGTCCTCTGTTGCAGGGGACAAAATCTGCATGGGATAGCTGGGGAACCCACCGAGCACAGGGATAAACAACACCTGGGACCGTGGCAAAGGGTGAAAGGGACACAGGGAAGGAGTGACAGGCTATTCTGCCGAGGTCAACTGAATTTCCCTCATCCTTCTACTTTCATTTCCTAGAGCTCTGCCTGACAATAGGCAAGGAGAAACAGGTGGAAAACGGCTAGGATCCCTGGTGGAACTTCTGTCTCGTAATGCTGGGAAGGAGAAGCCTCCTGAGGTGTCATGCTGTTCAGTGTGTGACTGAAGGGGAAATTTCCATGAAAGTCTTCAGGAAAATTGCATGCATGTGCTAAGCAAGAGACAGGATGAACCAATGGAGACTGTGGCACAGTGCTGTGTTCTCAATTCACTCTGAGAATAATGGTGTTAACAGAGTGTCAGCTGTAGTTAAGCACTGCTTACTCCAAATCCAGGACTTTCTAGTGTCTCATGCTTTGCCAGAGAGCAGCTGCACAAGCAGCTGGAAGGGAGCATTTCCAGGACAGCAGACCCAAACTGGCCAAAAGGACGTTTCCTCCCATTCAGCCTGATGCTCTGCGTGGACAAGGAGGGGAGCTGTCCAGCTGCTGCCTGTCCCTGCTCAGGGATGGGCTGGGCACCAGGACACTGGGTGTTCAGTGACAATATTGTGTATCCCGTGGATTTACTTGACTTTTATTTCTCTTTCTTTTTCTTTGAATTTTCTCCTATTATTGCTGTATATGGGTCTCAACCTTTCAGTTCTGCCCTTTTTCCATCCCACCAGGGCAAGGGAGTAGTGAGGGAGTGCCTGTAACACCCAGCAGCTGTCTGGGCTTTAACCACAAGGACCTGAGCACCAGACAGCATCTCCATGTCCCCACAGCTATGGCAGGAGCTGCAGCTCCCCTGACCAAGCCTGTGCTTCACACTCCAGCAAGGAATTCCCAGCAGCTGTTCTTGATGCATTATGAGCATTTAGGTGAGGATTCCCCTGGGCCCTTGCCCTCTTTTTAAACTGGAGATAAAGAGGAATAAGCCAGTCAGGGCAGCCCTCGTGACTTTCAGCAAGCAGCAGGAGATGGAGTGGATGGGCCAGATAAGATCCTCGGAGGCAGCAACAAGCCCTGCTGAAAACTCCACTTCGGCTTCTTCCTCCTGGTCCTTGTCCTGGTCACCAGGGATGTGCCATGGCTCACCTGGGCAGCCTCCTGCTGTGGGCAGGGACAATTCTCAGACATGAGGGAGCTCAGGGCACAGGGTATGGGAGTAACTTGGGCTGTGTGTCGATCCCTGGAGACCAATGGGGACAAGGACCAGTGGGCTTTGAATTTCCAGGTGGTGGAGAGGGAAAGTGCTGTGTGAACTGTTGCACATCCTGCTTCCCTGGCCATGAATTGATGTAATAGATTGTAAGGAAGGAGAGATGGAGGAGGAAGGGAAGAGGAAATAGGAGGGGATCAGGTATGAGAGGACAGAGACGAAAAGTCAGGGGGACAGAGAGAATGACTTGAAAAGAACAAAGTCAGAAAAAGTCTGAATGGGAGATAAAGGAGGTCAGACAGTGAGGACAAGAAAAACTGAGAGTAAGAAAGTGATTCATAGATGGTAAAGAACAGAAAAGTAGCTAGAGACCAAGCTAAAGACAGATTGATGATCAGATGGACAGAAAGACAGACAGACAGTTATATTGTGTTTTTCTGAAGAGCTGGGCGGCAAATAAAAAAGGAGTTTACTCAAACAGGGCTCAGTGTGTGCTGGTGGCAGATCCCTGATTGCCTGGAAAGGTTTGTGCTGTGCTGCACCAGCCTTTGACTCACTGTGGATCTTGTTCAGCACAGAAATATGTGCCTGTGTCATTGAGTAGGGCATGCTGGATCTGCACAGCTTAACGGTTGTTCCTAGTCCCGTTACTCTGGAAGCGATTTTGGAATTCCTTCTCCATATCTGCTTTGCCACGTTCCACTGAGTACACAACCAGCAGCATTCTGGCATCCTTCTCCATGGGTAATTTGTACCAGTACATGGTCTTGACTATGTTGCCCTGATGCAGAACATTGCAGAGCGACCGTGTCTCCCAGCCGGACAACTGTATCTGGTGACTGCTGAAGGGCCCAGCCTGGAGAGACACGAGATGAATGGTGGGGAGTGAAATGCATTGAGAAGACAAAAGTGCACATCCTTAAAATATGCCATGGTATGCAATGGCACCAGGATATCAGACAGCAATGGGCCAGTGCCCTACTTCTTTGAAAAAGGCAGATAGGATAAAAAAATCCCCAAACAAACCAATTTAAATCACAACAGTGAATCTCTTTTGAGAAATAATGACTTTGCTACTCTCAAATGTAGTATTAAAATAGGGCAGGAAAAAACAGGTTTTCAATTTCACAGAGTTTCCTGATTCAATAGCTGGTGCAAAGGCTCACCTGGTTCATTGCCCCACCCTGCCCTGCAATCCTTGAGAAGGGGCAGTGTCAGCAACTGGGAGCAGAGCTGAGGATGCAGCAGCAGCTCCACTGCAGCTGATCAGCACAAAGGGAATGCCCACTCACCCACAGGGAGCAGCATGGCCACAAGGAGCCGGTGGAAATCCATGGAGAAAGGCCCCCTCCTTCCAGGCACCTGCCCCTGGTGCCAGCACAGACACAGAGGTGTGGAAAGAGGAGAGGTGCAGAGCAGGAGATGCGTCTCTCTGTGGGTGGGCAGGGGAGGGAGCGACAGTCTGAAATGTCACCAAGGCTCTTGGCTGCCCAGGAATGGTGGGCAATGACACCTGCAGGCAGTCATGAGCTGCTTGTGCTCTGCTCCTCTGGCTTCCTGCTGTGTGCGAGCGTGGCTGGGCAAGAGTAGGGGGGACTTCAGCAGGTGCCAGAGTTCAGAGCTACCACGGAGCACGATGGGGCTGTGGGGCAGCGTGAGTGTGTGCGCAGGAATGCACAAAGGGGCAGAAATTGATGGGAAGACAAGGAGACCTCAGGAATGCATGTTTGTGTGTCTGTGTCCCACTGTTTGTCTCTTCTTTAGCCTCCCTCACACTCACAGATTCCCATCCCTGCAAGCTGCAAAGTGGAATCTCTGCTTCTCCCAGTCAGGCCTGACGTGTTGTCCAGGTACGGGAGAAGGTGCTGACCTGCAGAGCTGGTGTCTCTTGGAGCCTGGCAGAGAATAGTTCTGTAGCTGTTCTTCTCTAACTCCAGAGGGGGATCTCCAGGAGAGAACAGGCTGCCTTTGCTTCTGCTCTGAGATTATCCTTTGAGACACTCTTCATCTCAGAGAGATTTCTGAGGAGAAGGGTGTGCCCCACAGGATGCGCTGATACACCCTGACCTTCTCTGTGCCAGGGAAGAACAGATATAATCCTTGTCTCTTTATTGCAGCAGTCTGCAAAAGAGCACCAGGACACAAGTGGACAAAGCTGGAGAAAACCATGTCCTCTGCTCTCTGTGTCCACCCAGCCTTGCTCACCTGCCCAAGGCACTGGGAAATCCCTGTAGGCAGGAAGGGACACTCGTAGTTTGTGTGCCCTGAGCTTGGGCAGAGAACTCTGGCTGAGCCTCTGCCCATCCGTGCTGGGCTGTGTGCACAGCAGGGTGAGGCTGGCCCATACAGGACATGGAGTGATGGCAGTGCCCAGGGCTCTGAAGGGCTTTGCAGTGAAGATGTTCCCCTGTGTCCTGTCAGCAGAGGAGAGCAGCAATGCCTGCAGCTCCTCCCAAATCCTCTGCTGCAGTTCTGAGTGTGTCCCATTGCATTCATTTCCCCAGGCTGCCTAGAGAAGATTCTGGGAAGGCCCCAGATTCCTCTACAGTAGTTGCAGAAAGAAGCAAAGAGATTGGGCTGCTTTGTAGGAACCCCAAATCCTGCCAGCACCACCACCAGCAGCAGCAGCACTCCAGCAGAGAGGAGGCTGTGCCTGATGTGTCCATGCCAAGGGTCTCCAGTTCCCTGGGGTGAGCAGAGGGCAGGGCCGTGCAGGGGGAGCCTTGCAGAAGACACGGGATTTGAGGAGTCAGTGATGTTGAACAGGCATGGCTGCCGTGCGGGGCCCTGTGTTTGGATGTTAGCATGGGAATGTGCAGGGTGGGAACCACCAGGAGTGCCCTGAGCAGGCCTGTGCTGTGCACGGGTGTGTGTCATGCAGGACAGAATCATGGGATGGGCCAGCCAAGAAGGGACCTCAGGGGGTCCCTGCTCCAACCTCCCTGCTCCAGCAGAGTCATCCCAGAGCACATGGCACACAGCTGTATCCAGATGGTTCTGGGATATCTGCAGAGAGAAAGGCTCCGCAACACCTTTTGGCAATCTACTGCATTGAACTGTCTTCAAATGTGGAGAGTTCTTATCGCAGATTCAGGTGGAACTCCCAGTGCATAATTTTCTGCCCTTGGCCTCTTCTCCTCGTGCTTGGCAACGCAGTGAAGAACCTGGATCCACCTCTAGGAACCCTTCCTACAAATACTTGTAGACATTGATGAGGTGGCCACTTAGTTGTTTCTTCTCAAGGCACAAGATGCCCAGCTCCCTCTGCCTTTCTTCTCCGAAGTGATGCCCCATTTTACTAAACTCCTTTCATCTCCTGTCCTGGACATTCTCCAGGAGCTCCATGTCTCTTTTGCACCGAAGAGCCCAGAACAGGACACAGCACTGCAAATGTGCCTCACCAGGGCTGAGTGCAGCCTCACCTCCTTCCCCCTGCTGGCATTGCTCTTCCTAATGCATCCCAGGACAACACTGACTTCATGGCCACCAGGAAAAGATTGCTGGCTCACAGAGAGCTTCTTGTCCAGCAGGAACCCCAGGTCCTTCTCTAAAGAGCTGTTCACTATCAGATCAGCCCCAAGCCTGTGCTGGTTCATAAGGTATTTACCTACACACAGATAAAATCCTGCATTTGCTTTTCATGAATTCCAGAATATCCCCCTCTGCCCATCCCTCCAAGCTGTCAAGGTCCATCTGAACAGCTGCACGGCGTTCTCAGGTATCAGAAACTCCTCCACACTTGGTGTTATCAGGGAACTTGATAAGGACACTCTCTACCCTTCATCTGAGTCACTGATGTATAGATCACTGAAACCTGTGAGAGATTCCTTTTATCTGCTTGGCTTGCTAACGTAACCTGTAATTTTTTTCCTCTATTTGCTGAAGATAAACTGTATGTGGATGAAGGGCAGGAAGGCAGGTGGATCCTGCCCCAGACACCATTCTGCATGGAGGACTTAGGGATCCACTGAGCACTTTACCAGAGTAAGCACAGGCTTGTGCTCTGCTGTTCCTATTCCTTGGCCACAGAACAACCACAGACAAGGCGCTGCAACAGAGGAGCGTGTGGGCAGCTGCCACACGGTACTGGCTACTGCCACACCTGCCAGGCCTTGCCTTCATGCACAGGTGCACCAAGAACTACCCACAAAAGCCCTCCTTCCATTTCACAGTGAGAAGTGTGAGCAGGGTTGACTGGAGATAAGTAAGAGGAAGCCAGTGGAGTGCAGATTGAAGCCAGAAAGGAGAAGCTAGGGACGGGAGACAGAGAGAAGAAGAAGGGCTGACAGAAGCAAGTGTACTGTAAATAAGAGTTAAATGCCGAGGGAGGCCTGGAGTAGCAAGGAGAGAAGGCTGGAGAAATAAACTGTCAGCATCTGAGAAGAGGAGGAAGGCAAGGCCAGGAAGCAGAGCAGAAAATGAGAAGTGATCTCCCTGCCTCGTGCAGCAGCCACAAGTGGAAAGCAGGTCCTGTTTGTGCAGGGACAAGTTTGTGCTCAGCTCCCTCAGCAGTCTCACCACTGTGATCACTCTCAGCACAGTAGTATGTGCCAGAGTCATTGAGAAAGGCATGTTCTATTGAGAGGGTGATACTGTCTCCTTTTATCTTGCTGCTCTTGAAATGGCTCTCAAAACCCTTCTCCACCACTGCATTGGCACCTTCAGCTGCATAAACCAACTGGGTCAGACTGGAATTCTTCTCTGAAGGCAGCATGAACCAGTACATAGCTGTGTTGGAGGATTTCTTCTCAGAGCATTCCAGATTCACGGATTCGCCTTCTTTGATCACCATGTCTGGAGACTGTTCCAGGGCTAATACTGGAAAGGAAAAGTAGGAGCAGTGAGGAAGACGAAAAAATGGGAATAATTGGAACTTGGCACTGTGAGTTGGTAGGGAAAGGGTGAGAAGGGATTGAGAGCCAAGGAAGCAGTTCCAGGCATGGGACAGCTCTTCTGATCTGCAGGTGAATTTCCAATCTCTCCTCAATAGGCAACGTGCATTCCTGGGCTGTTTGTGTCCAAAATCCAGGAACCATCTACTGGCTGCACAAAGAATGACAAATAGATGGCCATTGCAGAAGATTCAGGCATTCCCATTGCCCCCACATTCCCTGCTGGTCCTCCATGCAGAAAGCTGTGCAGGATGCAGCAGTGGCAGGAAGTGGCTCCCCAGCTGGGAGAGCAGCAGCGGGATGAGTGGAGGTGCTCAGGGCTGGGTTGAGTTCACTTACCCAGAGGGGCCAGCATGGCCACCAAGAAACAGCAGGGAACCATGGCGGGAGAGCCCCTGCCCTGTCAGCAAGCTGCCTCTTGGAGCTGCCCAAAGGTTTGTGCAGAGGGAGCAGTGAGTGAGGGTGAGACATCTCGGGGTGGGGCTGGCCAAGAAATGACAGAAGGCATTGGCTGGCTGGGAACCCTGGGCAATGACAGAGACTGTGCGTCAGCACAAACTCTGTTTCTGCGGGATAGCAGGAACCCTCCAGAGATGCAGCAGGTGGAATGGACAGGCTGGGCGTGGGTGAGTGTGGTGGGAAGGATGGGGTTGGAAGGACAGAACTGTGCTGAGCTTGCAGGGGAGTCTGAGTGTGTGCAAGGCAGAGGAATGATGGCTGCTCCCCTCCTGCCTCTGAAGTCCTTGCGAGATGGAGGAATGAGGGATAAAGGCCACCCAGAGGTGCCTGGAATTTTCTCATGCACTCTCCCAGTCTTCCCCAGTCATGGCTGGTTCAGTCCCTGCCTGGCCACCCCATGTCCCAGCCAGCTGTGTGACAGCTCTTCTTCTCTATGAGCCCTGTGAGCACAGCAAATGCCACCTGTGAGAGGGAGGCAGGAGCCTGAAAGAGACCACAGCAGCCCAAGCACTCAGAGCTGTGAGGGCACTCATGGGCTCTGCAGTGAGAGCGGCAGGAGAGGAAGGTGAATACCTGTGGGGAGCTGAGGCATGTGAGCCTTGTCTTTCCAGCTGGTGGAGAGGGAAAGTGCTGTGTGAACTATTCCACATGCTGTTTCCCAAGCCTTGAATTGATGTAACTGATTGTAAGGAAGGAGAGATGGAGGAGGAAGGGAAGAGGAACGAGGAAGGGACTAGGTATGAGAGGACAGAAAGGGAAGTTCCGAGGAATACAGAGAAAGACATGAAAAGAAGAAAGTGAGAAGCAGTTTTTAAATGGAAGAGAAATGAGTGATGACAGTGAGGAAAAGAAGAATCCAGAGTCAGAAGGTGATACAGAGTTGGGAAAGAAAAGAATAGCAGTTAGAGACCAGGAAAAAGACACAGATGGCCAGATGGACAGCCAGAGATCCAAACTTTTTTTTCCTGATGAGCTGGGGGGCAAGTAAGAAAATGGGGCACTGTCAAACACAGGGCTCAGTGTTTGCTGGTGGCAGATCCCTGATTGCCTGGAAAGGTTTGTGCTATGCTGCACCAACCTTTGACTCACTGTGGATCTTGTTCAGCACAGAAATATGTGCCTGTGTCATTGAGTAGGGCATGCTGGATCTGCACAGCTAAATGGTTGTTCCTGGTCCCATTACTCTGGAAGCGATTTTGGAATTCCTTCTCAATATCTGCTTTGCCACCTTCCACTGAGTACACAACCAGCTGCATTGTGGCATCCTTCTCCATGGGTAACTTGTACCAGTACATGTTTACAAAAGTTTTCCCTGATGCAGAACATTCCAGAGTGATGGTTTCTCCCACCCGGACAACTGTATCTAGTGATTGCTGAAGGGCCCAGCCTGGAGAGACACGAGATGAATGGTGGGAAGTGAAATGCATTGAAGAAAATAATACACTTCCTTAAAGTACCACATGGCATGGAATGGCGCCGGATATCAAAAACCAATGGGACAGTCACCAGTTGACCTAAAAGAGACACATAGGTTCCAAAAACCCCAAACAAACCAACTTCAAATGCCACACCAAATGTGTTTTGAGAAATAATAACTTAAGTACTCTCTAGAAAAATATTAAAATGGGGCAGGAAAAAGCAAATTTCTAGCTATTCTACAGTTTTGTGATTCAATAGGTTGTGGGAAAATTCACCTGGTTCATTGCCCACCCCTGCCCTGGAATCCTTGGGAAGGGGCAGTGCCAGCAACTGGGAGCAGAGCTGAGGATGCAGCAGCAGCTCCAGTGCAGCTGATCAGGGCCAAGGGAATGCCCACTCACCCACAGGGAGCAGCATGGCCACAAGGAACCGGTGGAAATCCATGGAGAAAGGCCCCCTCCTTCCAGGCACCTGCCCCTGGTGCCAGCACAGACACAGAGGTGTGGAAAGAGGAGAGGTGCAGAGCAGGAGATGCGTCTCTCTGTGGGTGGGCAGGGGAGGGAGCGGCAGTCTGAAATGTCACCAAGGCTCTTGGCTGCCCAGGAACGGTGGGCAATGACACCTGTAGGCAGTCATGAGCTGCTTGTGCTCTGCTCCTCTGGCTTCCTGCTGTTTGCGAGCGTGGCTGGGCAAGAGTAGGGGGGACTTCAGTAGGTGCCAGAGTTCAGAGCTACCACGGAGCAGGATGGGGCTGTGGGGCAGCGTGAGTGTGTGCGCAGGAATGCACAAAGGGGCAGAAATTGATGGGAAGACAAGGAGACCTCAGGAATGCATGTTTGTGTGTCTGTATCCCGCTGTTTGTCTCCTCCCGAGCCTCCCTCACACTCACAGATTCCCATCCCTGCAAGCTGCAAAGTGGAATCTCTGCTTCTCCCAGTCAGGCCTGACGTGTTGTCCAGGTACGGGAGAAGGTGCTGACCTGCAGAGCTGGTGTCTCTTGGAGCCTGGCAGAGAATAGTTCTGTAGATGTTCTTCTCTAACTCCAGAGGGGGATCTCCAGGAGAGAACAGGCTGCCTTTGCTTCTCTACTGGGATTATCCTTTGAGACACTCTTCATCTCAGAGAGATTTCGGAGGAGAAGGGTGTGCCCCACAGAATGTGTGCATCCTGACCTTCTCTGTGCAGGAGAAGAGCAGCTATAATCCTTGTCTCTTTATTGCAGCAGTCTGCAAAAGAGCACCAGGACGCAAATGGACCAAGCTGGAGAAAACAATGTCCTCTGCTCTCTGTGTCCACCCAGCCTTGCTCACCTGCCCAAGGCACTGGGAAATCCCTGTAGGCAGGAAGGGACACTGGTAGTTTGTGTGCCCCGAGCTTGGGCACAGAGCTCTGGCAGAGCCTCTGCCCATCCGTGCTGGGCTGTGTGCACAGCAGGGTGAGGCTGGCCCATACAGGACATGGAGTGATGGCAGTGCCCAGGGCTCTGAAGGGCTTTGCAGTGAAGATGTTCCCCTGTGTCCTGTCAGCAGAGGAGAGCAGCAATGCCTGCAGCTCCTCCCAAATCCTCTGCTGCAGTTCTGAGTGTGTCCCATTGCATTCATTTCCCCAGGCTGCCTAGAGAAGCTTCTGGGAAGACCCCAGATTCCTCAAAAGAAGTTATAGAAAGAAGCAAAGAGATTGGGCTGCTTTGTAGAAACTCAAAATCCTGCCAACACCACCTCCAGCAGCAGCAGCCCTCCAGCAGAGAGGAGGCTGTGCCTGATGTGTCCATGCCAAGGGTCTCCAGTTCCCTGGGGTGAGCAGAGGGCAGGGCAGTGCATGGGGAGCCTTGCAGAAGACACAGGATTTGAGGAGTCAGTGATGTTGAACAGGCATGGCTGCTGTGTGGGGCCCTGCCTTTAGGCTCTGGGAAGCTTGGATGTTAGCATGGGAATGTGCAGGGTGGGAACCACCAGGAGTGCCCTGAGCAGGCCTGTGCTGTGCACGGGTGTGTCATGCAGGACAGAATCATGGGATGGGCCAGTGTCCTGCATTGACTATATGATGCTTTTATCCCCAAACATCTCGTTCTGTTTTGCTGAATAATAAGTTTTGCCCCTTTAAGACTTGTTGCAGAGAGTGAAGGGGGGAGAGAAGCGCACAGTTTTTATTTCCTAGACGCTGCTGTCACTCCTCCACATTCCTGCTCTGGACTGTGTTGTCTGTGGGACCGAGGTCTTTTTTGTCTTTAGTTAGTTTAGCTAGCTGAGGCAAAGCAGTTCCCTGGCCTGTGGGCTTTTTCCCTTTCTCTGGAGCTGTTCAAACCTGCTCGGGCCTGAACACCAGCAGGGCACCGGCAGCTCACACCTGAGGCCCACCGGGCCAGGCCTGGGCCGCGGCATTTCCAGCGCCTGAGGGACTGATCAGAGACTGAGTGAGCTGAGCTGCAACCCTGGGAGGGGACTTTCTCAGTTTGTCATAACTTTTGGAGCAGCAAGGGGTTTTATTGTGTAATATTGTTTAGGTTTTATTGTATAATAAACAGGTTTTTCCAATTTTCTCCAAGGAGGTATTTTCTACCGGTCTGGTTGGGGGTAGGGGGTGATTGAATTTACTGTCCTACCGGAGCCCCTTTTGGGATTCTCTCCCAAATTTGCTCTAAACCAGGACAAACCCTCTCAAAAGGGACCTCAGGGGGTCCCTGCTGCAACCTCCCTGCTCAAGCAGAGTCATCCCAGAGCAGGTGGCACACAATTGTGTCCAGATGGTTCTGGGATATCTCCCAATAGACTCCACAATTTCTTTGGGCAATCTATTCCAGGGAAACAGTAAATCACAGTGCAAAGTTCTGACCTTAGATTCATGTGGAACATCCTGTGCATCATTTTCTGCCCTTGGCCTCTTGTCCTTGTGCTTGGCACCACAGTGAATAACCTGGATCCACCTCCCTTGCCCTGCTGGCAATGCTTTTCCTAACGCTCATCCCAGGACAGCTCTGGCTTCTTGGCCACCAGGACACATTGGTGGACCATGGGGAACTTCTTGTCCAACAGGACCCCCAGGTCCTTTTCTGCAGTGCTGCTCCCCAGCAGGTCAGCCCCCAGCCTGTGCCGGTACAGCAGGTTATTTTTCCACTCATGTAAAATCCTGCATTTGCCTTTGCTGATTTTCAGGATGCTCCTCTCTGCGCATTCCTCACACCTGTCAAGGACCATATGAAGGTCTGCACAGCACTGTGGGCTATCAGCAATTCCTCCTAATTTGGTGTTATCAGTGAAGTTCATGAGGAGACCCTCTATACCATCACCAGAATCCCAGGTGAACAGAACACTGTAACCTCTTGGAAATCTCTATTAGCTGCAGATCTTGCGAACATATATATAGTATCTTTAGAATGTTTTTCATAAAGCTGAATGGTCTTATGTGGACAAACTGCTGGAAGGCAGGTGGATCCTGCCCCAGACACCACTCTACATGAAAGATTTAGGGATCCACTGAACCCTTTACCAGAGTAAGCACAGGCTTGTGCTCTGCTGTTCCTATTCCTTGGCCACAGAACAACCACAGACAAGGTGCTGGAACAGAGGAGCGTGTGGGCAGCTGCCACATGGTGCTGGCTACTGCCATACCTACCAGGCCTTGCCTTCATGCACAGGTGCAGCAAGAACTTCCCCCACAAACACCCCTTCCGTTTGACAGTGAGAAGTGTGAGCAGGTTTGACTGGAGATGAGTAAGAGGATGACAATGGAGTGCAGATTGAAGTCAGAAAGGAGAAGCTAGGGAAGGGAGACAAAGAGCAGAAGAAGTGGTGACAGAAGCAAGTGTAGTGCAAATAAGACTTACATGTTAAGGGAGGCCTGGAATGTCAAGGAGACAATGATGGACAAATAAACTGTCAGCATCTGAGAAGAGGAGCAAGGCATGGCCAGGAAGCAGAGCAGCAAATGAGAGAGAAGTGATCACCCTGCCTCGTGCAGCAGCCACAAGTGGAAAGCAGGTCCTGTTTGTGCAGGGACAAGTTTGTGCTCAGCTCCCTCAGCAGTCTCACCACTGTGTTCACTCTCAGCACAGTAGTATGTACCAGAGTCATTGAGAAAGGCATGCTCTATTGAGAGGGTGATACTGTCTCCTTTTATCTTGCTGCTCTTGAAATGGCTCTCAAAACCCTTCTCCACCACTGCATTGGCACCTTCAGCTGCATAAACCAACTGGGTCAGACTGGAATTCTTCTCTGAAGGCAGCAGGTACCAGTACATATATCTGTTGGAAGATTTCTTGTTGGAACATTCCAGATTCACGGATTCACCTTCTTTGAGTACCATGTCTGGAGACTGTTGCAGAGCTAACACTGGAAAAGAAAAGTAGGAGCAGTGAGGCAAAGGAAAAAACAGAGAGGAAACTCAACTAGGCACTGTGAGTTGGTAGGGAAAGGGTGAGAAGAGATTGGGCTGCCAAGGGAGCAGTCCATGCATGGGACAGCTCTTCAGAACTGCAGGTGAATTTCCAATCTCTCCTCAATGGGCAAGGTGCATTCCTGGTCTGGTTGAGTCCAAAACCAGGAACCATCTACAGGCTGCACAAAGAATGACAAATAGATGGCCATTGCAGAAGATTCAGGCATTCCCATTGCCCCCACATTCCCTGCTGATCCTCCATGCAGAAAGCTGTGCAGGATGCAGCAGTGGCAGGAAGTGGCTCCCCAGCTGGGAGAGCAGCAGCGGGATGAGTGGAGGTGCTCAGGGCTGGGTTGAGTTCACTTACCCAGAGGGGCCAGCATGGCCACCAAGAAACAGCAGGGAACCATGGCTGGAGAGCCCCTGCCCTGTCAGCAAGCTGCCTCTTGGAGCTGCCCAAAGGTTTGTGCAGAGGGAGCAGTGAGTGAGGGTGAGACATCTCGGGGTGGGGCTGGCCAAGAAATGACAGAAGGCATTGGCTGGCTGGGAACCCTGGGCAATGACAGAGACTGTGCGTCAGCACAAACTCTGTTTCTGCAGGATAGCAGGAACCCTCCAGAGATGCAGCAGGTGAAAGGGGCAGTCTGGGCATGGGTGGATGTGGAGGGAAGGATGGGGATCTCAACCTGTCAGTTCTGCCCTTTTTCCATCCCACCAGGGCAAGGGGGTAGTGACGGAGTGCCTGTAACACCCAGCAGCTGACTGGGCTTTAACCACAAGGACCTGAGCACCAGACAGCATCTCCATGTCCCCACAGCTATGGCAGGAGCTGCAGCTCACCTGACCAAGCCTGTGCTTCACACTCCAGCAAGGAATTCCCAGCAGCTGTTCTTGATGCATTATGAGCATTTAGGTGAGGATTCCCCTGGGCCCTTGCCCTCTTTTTAAACTGGAGATAAAGAGGAATAAGCCAGTCAGGGCAGCCCTCGTGACTTTCAGCAAGCAGCAGGAGATGGAGTGGATGGGCCAGACAAGATGCTCAAAGACACCAACAAGCCCTGCTGAAAACTGCACTTGGACTTCTCCCTCCTGGTTCTTCTCCTGGTCACCAGGGATGTGCCATGGTTCACCTGGGCAGCCTCCTGCTGTGGGCAGGGACAATTCTCCGACATCAGATTGTTCAGGTCACAGGATAGGGGTGTAACATGGGCTGTGTGTGGAATCCCTGGAGACCACTGGGGCCAAGGACCAGTGAGCCTTGTCTTTCCAGGTGGTGGACAGGGAAAGTGCTGTGTGAACTGTTCCACATCCTGCTTCCCACACCTTGAATTGGTGTAACAAATTGAAAGGAAGGAGAGATGGAAGAGGAAGGCAACAGGAAATAGGATGGGACTAGGTATGAGAGGACAGAGAGGAAAATTCCGGGAAACACACTAAAAGACATGAAAAGAGCAAAGTGGGAAACAATCTGAATGGCAGAGAAAGGAGTGGAGACAGTGAGGACAAGAAGAATTGAGAGTGAGAAGGCGATTCAGGGATGGGAAAGAATAGAAAAGCAGCTAGAGACCAAGGTAAAAACAGACCGATGAACAGATAGATGGACAGATAGACAGACAGACTGTCATACCGTGTTTTACCTGAAGAGCTGTGGGGCAAGTAAGAAAATGGAGTCCTCTCAAGCACAGGGCTCAGTGTGTGCTGGTGGCAGATCCCTGATTGCCTGGAAAGCTTTGTGCTGTGCTGCACCAGCCTTTGACTCACTGTGGATCTTGTTCAGCACAGAAATATGTGCCTGTGTCATTGAGTAGGGCATGCTGGATCTGCACAGCTAAATGGTTGTTCATGGTCCCATTACTCTGGAAGCGATTTTGGAATTCCTTCTCAATATCTGCTTTTCCACCTTCCACTGAATACACAACCAGCTGCATTGTGGCATCCTTCTCCATGGGTAACTTGTACCAGTACATGTTTACAAAAGTTTTCCCTGGTGCAGAACATTGCAGAGTGATGGTGTCTCCCAGCCGGACAACTGTATCTGGTGATTGCTGAAGGGCCCAGCCTGGAGAGACAGGAGATGAAAGGTGGCGATTGAAATGCATTCAAGATATTAATATGCATCCTTAAATTTTCTCATGGAATGGAATGGCACCAGGATATCAGAAAGCAATGGGAGTGTGCCCAGCTTCTCTGAAAAAGACACATCAGTTCCAAAAATCCCAAACAAACCAACTTCAAATATAACAGTAAATCTGTTTTGAGAAATAAGAATTTTGGTACTCTCAACTCTAATATTAAAATTAGGCAGGAAAAAAAATGTAGCTCTGCAGGGTTACCTGCTTAAATATGTGGTGAAAAGGTTCACCTGGTGCATTGCCCACCCCTGCCCTGGAATCCTTGGGAAGGGGCAGTGTCAGAAACTGGGAGCAGAGCTGAGGATGCAGCAGCAGCTCCAGTGCAGCTGATCAGGACCAAGGGAATGCCCACTCACCCACAGGGAGCAGCATGGCCACAAGGAGCCGGTGGAAATCCATGGAGAAAGGCCCCCTCCTTCCAGGCACCTGCCCCTGGTGCCAGCACAGACACAGAGGTGTGGAAAGAGGAGAGGTGCAGAGCAGGAGATGCGTCTCTCTGTGGGTGGGCAGGGGAGGGAGCGGCAGTCTGAAATGTCACCAAGGCTCTTGGCTGCCCAGGAACGGTGGGCAATGACACCTGCAGGCAGTCATGAGCTGCTTGTGCTCTGCTCCTCTGGCTTCCTGCTGTGTGCGAGCGTGGCTGGGCAAGAGTAGGGGGGACTTCAGTAGGTGCCAGAGTTCAGAGCTACCACGGAGCAGGATGGGGCTGTGGGGCAGCGTGAGTGTGTGCGCAGGAATGCACAAAGGGGCAGAAATTGATGGGAAGACAAGGAGACCTCAGGAATGCATGTTTGTGTGTCTGTGTCCCGCTGTTTGTCTCCTCCCTAGCCTCCCTCACACTCACAGATTCCCATCCCTGCAAGCTGCAAAGTGGAATCTCTGCTTCTCCCAGTCAGGCCTGACGTGTTGTCCAGGTACAGGAGAAGGTGCTGACCTGCAGAGCTGGTGTGTCTTGGAGTCTGGCAGAGAATATTTCTGTAGCTGTTCTTCTCTAACTCCAGAAGGGTATCTCAAGGAAAGAACAGGCTGCCTTTGCTTCTGTACTGGGATTATCCTTTGAGACACTCTTCATCTCAGAGAGATTTCGGAGGAGAAGTGTGTGCCCTACAGGATGTGCTGATACACCCTGACCTTCTCTGTGCCAGAGTAGAACAGCTATAATCCTTGTCTCTTTATTGCAGCAGTCTGCAAAAGAGCACCAGGACACAAGTGGACCAAGCTGGAGAAAACCATGTCCTCTGCTCTCTGTGTCCACCCAGCCTTGCTCACCTGCCCAAGGCACTGGGAAATCCCTGTAGGCAGGAAGGGACACTGGTAGTTTGTGTGCCCCGAGCTTGGGCACAGAGCTCTGGCAGAGCCTCTGCCCATCCGTGCTGGGCTGTGTGCACAGCAGGGTGAGGGTGGCCCATACAGGACATGGAGTGATGCCAGTGCCCAGGGCTCTGAAGGGCTTTGCATTGAACATGTTCCCCTGTGTCCTGTCAGCAGAGGAGAGCAGCAATGCCTGCAGCTCCTCCCAAATCCTCTGCTGCAGTTCTGAGTGTGTCCCATTGCATTCATTTCCCCAGGCTGCCTAGAGAAGCTTCTGGGAAGACCCCAGATTCCTCAAAAGAAGTTATAGAAAGAAGCAAAGAGAGTGGGCTGCTTTGTAGAAACTCAAAATCCTGCCAACACCACCTCCAGCAGCAGCAGCCCTCCAGCAGAGAGGAGGCTGTGCCTGATGTGTCCATGCCAAGGGTCTCCAGTTCCCTGGGGTGAGCAGAGGGCAGGGCAGTGCATGGGGAGCCTTGCAGAAGACACAGGATTTGAGGAGTCAGTGATGTTGAACAGGCATGGCTGCTGTGTGGGGCCCTGCCTTTAGGCTCTGGGAAGCTTGGATGTTAGCATGGGAATGTGCAGAGTGGGAACCACCTGGAGTGCCCTGAGCAGGCCTGTGCTGTGCACGGGTGTGTCATGCAGGACAGAATCATGGGATGGGCCAGTGTCCTGCATTGACTATATGATGCTTTTATCCCCAAACATCTCGTTCTGTTTTGCTGAATAATAAGTTTTGCCCCTTTAAGACTTGTTGCAGAGAGTGAAGGGGGGAGAGAAGCGCACAGTTTTTATTTCCTAGACGCTGCTGTCCCTCCTCCACATTCCTGCTCTGGACATTGTTGTCTGTGGGACCGAGGTCTTTTTTGTCTTTACTTAGTTTAGCTAGCTGAGGCAAAGCAGTTCCCTGGCCTGTGGGTTTTTTCCCTTTCTCTGGAGCTGTTCAAACCTGCTCTGGCCTGAACACCAGCAGGGCACCGGCAGCTCACTCCTGGGCCCACCGGGCCGGGCCTGGGCCGCGGCATTTCCAGCACCTGAGGGACTGATCAGAGACTGAGTGAGCTGAGCTGCAACCCTGGGAGGGGACTTTCTCAGTTTGTCATAACTTTTGGAGCAGCAAGGGGTTTTATTGTGTAATATTGTTTAGGTTTTATTGTATAATAAACGGGTTTTTCCAATTTTCTCCAAGGAGGTATTTTCTACCGGTCTGGTTGGGGGTAGGGGGTGATTGAATTTACTGTCCTACCGGAGCCCCTTTTGGGATTCTCTCCCAAATTTGCTCTAAACCAGGACAAACCCTCTCAAAAGGGACCTCAGGGGGTCCCTGCTGCAACCTCCCTGCTCAAGCAGAGTCATCCCAGAGCAGGTGGCACACAATTGTGTCCAGATGGTTCTGGGATATCTCCCAATAGACTCCACAATTTCTTTGGGCAATTTATTCCAGGGAAACAGTCAATCACAGTGCAAAGTTCTGACCTTAGATTCATGTGGAACATCCTGTGCATCGTTTTCTGCCCTTGGCCTCTTGTCCTTGTGCTTGGCCTCACAGTGAATAACCTGGATCCACCTCCCTTGCCCTGCTGGCAATGCTTTTCCTAACGCTCATCCCAGGACAGCTCTGGCTTCTTGGCCACCAGGACACATTGGTGGACCATGGGGAACTTCTTGTCCAACAGGACCTCCAGGTCCTTCTCTGAAGAGCTGCTCCCCAGCAGGTCAGCCCCCAGCCTGTGCCGGTACAGCAGGTTATTTTTCCACTCATGTAAAATCCTGCATTTGCCTTTGCTGATTTTCAGGATGCTTCTCTCTGCGCATTCCTCACACCTGTCAAGGACCATATGAAGGTCTGCACAGCACTGTGGGCTATCAGCAATTCCTCCTAATTTGATGTTATCAGTGAAGTTCATGAGGAGACCCTCTATACCATCACCAGAATCCCAGGTGAACAGAACACTGTAACCTCTTGGAAATCTCTATTAGCTGCAGATCTTGTGAACATATATAGTATCTTTAGAATGTTTTTCATAAAGCTGAATGGTCTTATGTGGACAAACTGCTGGAAGGCAGGTGGATCCTGCCCCAGACACCACTCTACATGAAAGATTTAGGGATCCACTGAACCCTTTACCAGAGTAAGCACAGGCTTGTGCTCTGCTGTTCCTATTCCTTGGCCACAGAACAACCACAGACAAGGTGCTGGAACAGAGGAGCGTGTGGGCAGCTGCCACACGGTGCTGGTTACTGCCACACCTGCCAGGCCTTGCCTTTATGCACAGGTGCACCAAGAACTTCCCACAAAAGCCCTCCTTCCGTTTGACAGTGAGAAGTGTGTGCAGGGTTGACTGGAGATGAGTAAGAGGATGACAATGGAGTGCAGATGGAAGTCAGAAAGGAGAAGCTAGGGAAGGGAGACAAAGAGCAGAACAAGTGGTGACAGAAGCAAGGGTAGTGCAAATAAGACTTACATGTTAAGGGAGGCCTGGAATGTCAAGGAGACAATGATGGACAAACAAACTGTCAGCATCTGAGAAGAGGAGCAAGGCAAGGCCAGGAAGCAGAGCAGCAAATGAGAGAGAAGTGATCACCCTGCCTCGTGCAGCAGCCACAAGTGGAAAGCAGGTCCTGTTTGTGCAGGGACAAGTTTGTGCTCAGCTCCCTCAGCAGTCTCACCACTGTGTTCACTCTCAGCACAGTAGTATGTACCAGAGTCATTGAGAAAGGCATGCTCTATTGAGAGGGTGATACTGTCTCCTTTTATCTTGCTGCTCTTGAAATGGCTCTCAAAACCCTTCTCCACCACTGCATTGGCACCTTCATATGCATAAACCAACTGGGTCAGACTGGAATTCTTCTCTGAAGGCAGCAGGTACCAGTACATATATCTGTTGGAAGATTTCTTGTTGGAACATTCCAGATTCACGGATTCGCCTTCTTTGATTACCATGTCTGGAGACTGTTCCAGGGCTAACACTGGAAAAGAAAAGTAGGAGCAGTGAGGCAAAGGAAAAAACTGAGAGGAAACTCAACTAGGCACTGTGAGTTGGTAGGGAAAGGGTGAGAAGAGATTGGGCTGCCAAGGGAGCAGTCCATGCATGGGACAGCTCTTCTGATCTGCAGGTGAATTTCCAATCTCTCCTCAATGGGCAAGGTGCATTCCTGGTCTGGTTGAGTCCAAAACCAGGAACCATCTACAGGCTGCACAAAGAATGACAAATAGATGGCCATTGCAGAAGATTCAGGCATTCCCATTGCCCCCACATTCCCTGCTGATCCTCCATGCAGAAAGCTGTGCAGGATGCAGCAGTGGCAGGAAGTGGCTCCCCAGCTGGGAGAGCAGCAGCGGGATGAGTGGAGGTGCTCAGGGCTGGGTTGAGTTCACTTACCCAGAGGGGCCAGCATGGCCACCAAGAAACAGCAGGGAACCATGGCTGGAGAGCCCCTGCCCTGTCAGCAAGCTGCCTCTTGGAGCTGCCCAAAGGTTTGTGCAGAGGGAGCAGTGAGTGAGGGTGAGACATCTCGGGGTGGGGCTGGCCAAGAAATGACAGAAGGCATTGGCTGGCTGGGAACCCTGGGCAATGACACAAACTGTGCGTCAGCACAAACTCTGTTTCTGCAGGATAGCAGGAACCCTCCAGAGATGCAGCAGGTGGAATGGACAGGCTGGGCATGGGTGGGTGTGGAGGGAAGGATGGGGTTGGAAGGACAGAACTGTGCTGGGCTTGCAGGGGAGTCTGAGTGTGTGCAAGGCAGAGGAATGATGGCTGCTCCCCTCCTGCCTCTGAAGTCCTTGCGAGATGGAGGAATGAGGGATAAAGGCCACCCAGAGGTGCCTGGAATTTTCTCATGCACTCTCCCAGTCTTCCCCAGTCATGGCTGGTTCAGTCCCTGCCTGGCCACCCCATGTCCCAGCCAGCTGTGTGACAGCTCTTCTTCTCTATGAGCCCTGTGATCACAGCTAATGCCACCTGTGAGAGGGAGGCAGGAGCCTGAAAGAGACCACAGCAGCCCAAGCACTCAGAGCTGTGAGGGCTCTCATGGGCTCTGCAGTGAGAGCGGCAGGAGAGGAAGGTGAATACCTGTGGGGAGCTGAGGCACTGTGAGCCTTGTCTTTAAAGGTGGTGGAGAGGGAAAGTGCTGTGTGAACTATTCCACATGCTGTTTCCCAAGCCTTGAATTGATGTAACTGATTGTAAGGAAGGAGAGATGGAGGAGGAAGGGAATAGGAAAGAGGCAGGAACTAGGTATGAGAGGACAGAGAAGAAAAGCCAGGGGGACAGACAGAATGACTTGAAAAGAGCAACGTCAGAAACAATCTGAATGGGAGATAAAGGAGGTCAGACAGTGAGGACAAGGAGAATTGAGAGTGAGAAAATGATTCAGAGATGGGCAAGAATAGAAGAGCAAAGAAATACAGATGGACAGATAGATGGACAGACAGAGATCCAAACCAATTTTTCCCTGATGAGCTGGGGGGCAAGTAAGAAAACTGGGCTCTGTCAAACACAGGGCTCTGTGTGTGCTGGAGGCAGATCCCTGTTTGCCTGGAAAGGTTTGTGCTGTGCTGCACCAGCCTTTGACTCACTGTGGATCTTGTTCAGCACAGAAATATGTGCCTGTGTCATTGAGTAGGGCATGCTGGATCTGCACAGCTAAATGGTTGTTCCTAGTCCCATTACTCTGGAAGCGATTTTGGAACTCCTTCTCAATATCTGCTTTGCTGCCTTCCACTGAATACACAACCAGCTGCATTGTGGCATCCTTCTCCATGGGTAACTTGTACCAAGACAGGTACATGAAATCTTTCCCTGATGCAGAACACTGCAGAGTGATGGTGTCTCCCAGCCGGACAACTGTATCTGGTGATTGCTGAAGGGCCCAGCCTGGAGAGACAGGAGATGAAAGGTGGGGAGTGAAATGCGTTGAAGACAATAATACTCTTCCTTAAAGTATCACATGGCATGGAATGGCGCCAGGATATCAAAAAGCAATGGGACAGTCACCAGTTTACCTGAAAGAGACACATAGGTTCCAAAAACCCCAAACAAACCAACTTCAAATGCCACACCAAATGTGTTTTGAGAAATAATAACTTTAGTACTCTCTAGAGAAATATTAAAATGGGGCAGGAAAAAACAAATTTCTAGCTACTCTACAGTTTTGTGATTCAATAGGTTGTGGGAAAATTCACCTGGTGCATTGCCCACCCCTGCCCTGGAATCCTTGGGAAGGGGCAGTGCCAGCAACTGGGAGCAGAGCTGAGGATGCAGAGCAGCTCCAGTGCAGCTGATCAGGACCAAGGGAATGCCCACTCACCCACAGGGAGCAGCATGGCCACAAGGAACCGGTGGAAATCCATGGAGAAAGGCCCCCTCCTTCCAGGCACCTGCCCCTGGTGCCAGCACAGACACAGAGGTGTGGAAAGAGGAGAGGTGCAGAGCAGGAGATGCGTCTCTCTGTGGGTGGGCAGGGGAGGGAGCGGCAGTCTGAAATGTCACCAAGGCTCTTGGCTGCCCAGGAACGGTGGGCAATGACACCTGCAGGCAGTCATGAGCTGCTTGTGCTCTGCTCCTCTGGCTTCCTGCTGTGTGCGAGCGTGGCTGGGCAAGAGTAGGGGGGACTTCAGCAGGTGCCAGAGTTCAGAGCTACCACGGAGCAGGATGGGGCTGTGGGGCAGCGTGAGTGTGTGCGCAGGAATGCACAAAGGGGCAGAAATTGATGGGAAGACAAGGAGACCTCAGGAATGCATGTTTGTGTGTCTGTATCCCGCTGTTTGTCTCCTCCCTAGCCTCCCTCACACTCACAGATTCCCATCCCTGCAAGCTGCAAAGTGGAATCTCTGCTTCTCCCAGTCAGGCCTTATGTGTTGTCCAGGTATGGGAGAAGGTGCTGACCTGCAGAGCTGGTGTCTCTTGGAGCCTGGCAGAGAATAGTTCTGTAGCTGTTCTTCTCTTACTCCCGAGGGGGATCTCAAGGAGAGAACAGGCTGCCTTTGCTTCTGTACTGGGATTATCCTTTGAGACACTCTTCATCTCAGAGAGATTTCTGTGGAGAAGGGTGTGCCCCACAGGATGCGCTGATACACCCTGACCTTCTCTGTGCCAGGGAAGAACAGATATAATCCTTGTCTCTTTATTGCAGCAGTCTGCAAAAGAGCACCAGGACACAATGGACAAAGCTGCAGAAAACCATGTCCTCTGCTCTCTGTGTCCACCCAGCCTTGTTCCCCTGCCCAAGACAGTGGGAAATCCCTGTAGGCAGGAAGGGACACTGGTAGTTTGTGTGCCCCGAGCTTGGGCACAGAGCTCTGGCAGAGCCTCTGCCCATCCGTGCTGGGCTGTGTGCACAGCAGGGTGAGGCTGGCCCATACAGGACATGGAGTGATGGCAGTGCCCAGGGCTCTGAAGGGCTTTGCAGTGAAGATGTTCCCCTGTGTCCTGTCAGCAGAGGAGAGCAGCAATGCCTGCAGCTCCTCCCAAATCCTCTGCTGCAGTTCTGAGTTTGTCCCATTGCATTCATTTCCCCAGGCTGCCTAGAGAAGCTTCTGGGAAAACCCCAGATTCCTCAAAAGAAGTTATAGAAAGAAGCAAAGAGATTGGGCTGCTTTGTAGAAACTCAAAATCCTGCCAACACCACCTCCAGCAGCAGCAGCACTCCAGCAGAGAGGAGGCTGTGCCTGATGTGTCCATGCCAAGGGTCTCCAGTTCCCTGGGGTGAGCAGAGGGCAGGGCCGTGCAGGGGGAGCCTTGCAGAAGACACGGGATTTGAGGAGTCAGTGATGTTGAACAGGCATGGCTGCTGTGTGGGGCCCTGCCTTTAGGCTCTGGGAAGCTTGGATGTTAGCATGGGAATGTGCAGGGTGGGAACCACCAGGAGTGCCCTGAGCAGGCCTGTGCTGTGCACGGGTGTGTCATGCAGGACAGAATCATGGGATGGGCCAGTGTCCTGCATTGACTATATGATGCTTTTATCCCCAAACATCTCGTTCTATTATGCTGAATAATAAGTTTTGCCCCTTTTAGACTTGTGGCAGAGAGTGAAGGGGGGAGAGAAGCGCACAGTTTTTATTTCCTAGACGCTGCTGTCCCTCCTCCACATTCCTGCTCTGGACTGTGTTGTCTGTGGGACCGAGGTCTTTTTTGTCTTTACTTAGTTTAGCTAGCTGAGGCAAAGCAGTTCCCTGGCCTGTGGGTTTTTTCCCTTTCTCTGGAGCTGTTCAAAGCTGCTCTGGCCTGAACACCAGCAGGGCACCGGCAGCTCACACCTGGGCCCACCGGGCCGGGCCTGGGCCGCGGCATTTCCAGCGCCTGAGGGACTGATCAGAGACTGAGTGAGCTGAGCTGCAACCCTGGGAGGGGACTTTCTCAGTTTGTCATAACTTTTGGAGCAGCAAGGGGTTTTATTGTGTAATATTGTTTAGGTTTTATTGTATAATAAACAGGTTTTTCCAATTTTCTCCAAGGAGGTATTTTCTACCAGTCTGGTTGGGGGTAGGGGGTGATTGAATTTACTGTCCTACCGGAGCCCCTTTTGGGATTCTCTCCCAAATTTGCTCTAAACCAGGACAAACCCTCTCAAAAGGGACCTCAGGGGGTCCCTGCTGCAACCTCCCTGCTCAAGCAGAGTCATCCCAGAGCAGGTGGCACACAATTGTATCCAGATGGTTCTGGGATATCTCCCAATAGACTCCACAATTTCTTTGGGCAATCTATTCCAGGGAAACAGTAAATCACAGTGCAAAGTTCTGACCTTAGATTCATGTGGAACATCCTGTGCATCATTTTCTGCCCTTGGCCTCTTGTCCTTGTGCTTGGCACCACAGTGAATAACCTGGATCCACCTCCCTTGCCCTGCTGGCAATGCTTTTCCTAACGCTCATCCCAGGACAGCTCTGGCTTCTTGGCCACCAGGACACATTGGTGGACCATGGGGAACTTCTTGTCCAACAGGACCTCCAGGTCCTTCTCTGAAGAGCTGCTCCCCAGCAGGTCAGCTCCCAGCCTGTGCCGGTACAGCAGGTTATTTTTCCACTCATGTAAAATCCTGCATTTGCCTTTGCTGATTTTCAGGATGCTCCTCTCTGCGCATTCCTCACACCTGTCAAGGACCATCTGAAGGGCTGCACAGCACTGTGGGCTATCAGCAATCCCTCCTAATTTGGTGTTATCAGTGAAGTTCATGAGGAGACCCTCAAATCCATCACCAGAATCCCAGATGAACAGAACACTGTAACCTCTTGGAAATCTCTATTAGCTGCAGATCTTGTGAACATGTATAGTATCTTTAGAATGTTTTTCATAAAGCTGAATGGTCTTATGTGGACAAACTGCTGGAAGGCAGGTGGATCCTGCCCCAGACACCACTCTACATGAAAGATTTAGGGATCCACTGAACACTTTACCAGAGTAAGCAGAGGCGTGTGCTCTGCTGTTCCTATTCCTTGGCCACAGAACAACCACAGACAAGGTGCTGGAACAGAGGAGCGTGTGGGCAGCTGCCACACGGTGCTGGCTACTGCCACACCTGCCAGGCCTTGCCTTTATGCACAGGTGCACCAAGAACTTCCCACAAAAGCCCTCCTTCCGTTTGACAGTGAGAAGTGTGAGCAGGGTTGACTGGAGATAAGTAAGAGGATGACAATGGAGTGCAGATGGAAGTCAGAAAGGAGAAGCTAGGGAAGGGAGACAAAGAGCAGAACAAGTGGTGACAGAAGCAAGGGTAGTGCAAATAAGACTTACATGTTAAGGGAGGCCTGGAATGTCAAGGAGACAATGATGGACAAATAAACTGTCAGCATCTGAGAAGAGGAGCAAGGCAAGGCCAGGAAGCAGAGCAGCAAATGAGAGAGAAGTGATCACCCTGCCTCGTGCAGCAGCCACAAGTGGAAAGCAGGTCCTGTTTGTGCAGGGACAAGTTTGTGCTCAGCTCCCTCAGCAGTCTCACCACTGTGTTCACTCTCAGCACAGTAGTATGTACCAGAGTCATTGAGAAAGGCATGCTCTATTGAGAGGGTGATACTGTCCCCTTTTATCTTGCTGCTCTTGAAATGGCTCTCAAAACCCTTCTCCACCACTGCATTGGCACCTTCAACTGCATAAACCAGCTGGGTCAGACTGGAATTCTTCTCTGAAGGCAGCATGAACCAGTACATAGCTTCGTTAGAGGATTTCTTCTCAGAGCATTCCAGATTCACGGATTCGCCTTCTTTGATCACCATGTCTGGAGACTGTTCCAGAGCTAACACTGGAAAAGAAAAGTAGGAGCAGTGAGGCAAAGGAAAAAACAGAGAGGAAACTCAACTAGGCACTGTGAGTTGGTAGGGAAAGGGTGAGAAGAGATTGGGCTGCCAAGGGAGCAGTCCATGCATGGGACAGCTCTTCAGAACTGCAGGTGAATTTCCAATCTCTCCTCAATAGGCAAGGTGCATTCCTGGGCTGGTTGAGTCCAAAACCAGGAACCATCTACAGGCTGCACAAAGAATGACAAATAGATGGCCATTGCAGAAGATTCAGGCATTCCCATTGCCCCCACATTCCCTGCTGATCCTCCATGCAGAAAGCTGTGCAGGATGCAGCAGTGGCAGGAAGTGGCTCCCCAGCTGGGAGAGCAGCAGCGGGATGAGTGGAGGTGCTCAGGGCTGGGTTGAGTTCACTTACCCAGAGGGGCCAGCATGGCCACCAAGAAACAGCAGGGAACCATGGCTGGAGAGCCCCTGCCCTGTCAGCAAGCTGCCTCTTGGAGCTGCCCAAAGGTTTGTGCAGAGGGAGCAGTGAGTGAGGGTGAGACATCTCGGGGTGGGGCTGGCCAAGAAATGACAGAAGGCATTGGCTGGCTGGGAACCCTGGGCAATGACAGAGACTGTGCGTCAGCACAAACTCTGTTTCTGCAGGATAGCAGGAACCCTCCAGAGATGCAGCAGGTGAAAGGGGCAGTCTGGGCATGGGTGGATGTGGAGGGAAGGATGGGGATCTCAACCTGTCAGTTCTGCCCTTTTTCCCCTCCCACCAGGGCAACGGGGTAGTGACGGAGTGCCTGTAACACCCAGCAGCTGACTGGGCTTTAACCACAAGGACCTGAGCACCAGACAGCATCTCCATGTCCCCACAGCTATGGCAGGAGCTGCAGCTCACCTGACCAAGCCTGTGCTTCACACTCCAGCAAGGAATTCCCAGCAGCTGTTCTTGATGCATTATGAGCATTTAGGTGAGGATTCCCCTGGGCCCTTGCCCTCTTTTTAAACTGGAGATAAAGAAGAATAAGCCAGTCAGGGCAGCGCTTGTGACTTCCAGCTAGCAGCAGGAGATGGAGTGGATGGGCCAGACAAGATGCTCAAAGACACCAACAAGCCCTGCTGAAAACTGCACTTGGACTTCTCCCTCCTGGTCCTTGTCCTGGTCACCAGGGATGTGCCATGGCTCACCTGGGCAGCCTCCTGCTGTGGGCAGGGACAATTCTCCGACATCAGATTGTTCAGGTCACAGGATAGGGGTGTAACATGGGCTGTGTGTGGAATCCCTGGAGACCACTGGGGCCAAGGACCAGTGAGCCTTGTCTTTCCAGGTGGTGGACAGGGAAAGTGCTGTGTGAACTGTTCCACATCCTGCTTCCCACACCTTGAATTGGTGTAACAAATTGAAAGGAAGGAGAGATGGAAGAGGAAGGCAACAGGAAATAGGATGGGACTAGGTATGAGAGGACAGAGAGGAAAATTCCGGGAAACACACTAAAAGACATGAAAAGAGCAAAGTGGGAAACAATCTGAATGGCAGAGAAAGGAGTGGAGACAGTGAGGACAAGAAGAATTGAGAGTGAGAAGGCGATTCAGGGATGGGAAAGAATAGAAAAGCAGCTAGAGACCAAGGTAAAAACAGACCGATGAACAGATAGATGGACAGATAGACAGACAGACTGTCATACCGTGTTTTACCTGAAGAGCTGTGGGGCAAGTAAGAAAATGGAGTCCTCTCAAGCACAGGGCTCAGTGTGTACTGGTGGCTGATCCCTGATTGCCTGGAAAGGTTTGTGCTGTGCTGCACCAGCCTTTGACTCACTGTGGATCTTGTTCAGCACAGAAATATGTGCCTGTGTCATTGAGTAGGGCATGCTGGATCTGCACAGCTAAATGGTTGTTCCTGGTCCCATTACTCTGGAAGTGATTTTGGAATTCCTTCTCAATATCTGCTTTTCCACCTTCCACTGAATACACAACCAGCTGCATTGTGGCATCCTTCTCCATGGGTAACTTGTACCAGTACATGTTTACAAAAGTTTTCCCTGGTGCAGAACATTGCAGAGTGATGGTGTCTCCCAGCCGGACAACTGTATCTGGTGATTGCTGAAGGGCCCAGCCTGGAGAGACAGGAGATGAAAGGTGGCGATTGAAATGCATTCAAGATATTAATATGCATCCTTAAATTTTCTCATGGAATGGAATGGCACCAGGATATCAGAAAGCAATGGGAGTGTGCCCAGCTTCTCTGAAAAAGACACATCAGTTCCAAAAATCCCAAACAAACCAACTTCAAATATAACAGTAAATCTGTTTTGAGAAATAAGAATTTTGGTACTCTCAACTCTAATATTAAAATTAGGCAGGAAAAAAAATGTAGCTCTGCAGGGTTACCTGCTTAAATATGTGGTGAAAAGGTTCACCTGGTGCATTGCCCACCCCTGCCCTGGAATCCTTGGGAAGGGGCAGTGTCAGAAACTGGGAGCAGAGCTGAGGATGCAGCAGCAGCTCCAGTGCAGCTGATCAGGACCAAGGGAATGCCCACTCACCCACAGGGAGCAGCATGGCCACAAGGAGCCGGTGGAAATCCATGGAGAAAGGCCCCCTCCTTCCAGGCACCTGCCCCTGGTGCCAGCACAGACACAGAGGTGTGGAAAGAGGAGAGGTGCAGAGCAGGAGATGCGTCTCTCTGTGGGTGGGCAGGGGAGGGAGCGGCAGTCTGAAATGTCACCAAGGCTCTTGGCTGCCCAGGAACGGTGGGCAATGACACCTGCAGGCAGTCATGAGCTGCTTGTGCTCTGCTCCTCTGGCTTCCTGCTGTGTGCGAGCGTGGCTGGGCAAGAGTAGGGGGGACTTCAGTAGGTGCCAGAGTTCAGAGCTACCACGGAGCAGGATGGGGCTGTGGGGCAGCGTGAGTGTGTGCGCAGGAATGCACAAAGGGGCAGAAATTGATGGGAAGACAAGGAGACCTCAGGAATGCATGTTTGTGTGTCTGTGTCCCGCTGTTTGTCTCCTCCCGAGCCTCCCTCACACTCACAGATTCCCATCCCTGCAAGCTGCAAAGTGGAATCTCTGCTTCTCCCAGTCAGGCCTGACGTGTTGTCCAGGTACAGGAGAAGGTGCTGACCTGCAGAGCTGGTGTGTCTTGGAGTCTGGCAGAGAATATTTCTGTAGCTGTTCTTCTCTAACTCCAGAAGGGTATCTCAAGGAAAGAACAGGCTGCCTTTGCTTCTGTACTGGGATTATCCTTTGAGACACTCTTCATCTCAGAGAGATTTCGGAGGAGAAGTGTGTGCCCTACAGGATGCGCTGATACACCCTGACCTTCTCTGTGCCAGAGTAGAACAGCTATAATCCTTGTCTCTTTATTGCAGCAGTCTGCAAAAGAGCACCAGGACACAAGTGGACAAAGCTGCAGAAAACCATGTCCTCTGCTCTCTGTGTCCACCCAGCCTTGCTCACCTGCCCAAGGCACTGGGAAATCCCTGTAGGCAGGAAGGGACACTGGTAGTTTGTGTGCCCTGAGTTTGGGCACAGAGCTCTGGCAGAGCCTCTGCCCATCCGTGCTGGGCTGTGTGCACAGCAGGGTGAGGCTGGCCCATACAGGACATGGAGTGATGGCAGTGCCCAGGGCTCTGAAGGGCTTTGCAGTGAAGATGTTCCCCTGTGTCCTGTCAGCAGAGGAGAGCAGCAATGCCTGCAGCTCCTCCCAAATCCTCTGCTGCAGTTCTGAGTGTGTCCCATTGCATTCATTTCCCCAGGCTGCCTAGAGAAGATTCTGGGAAGACTCCAGATTCCTCAAAAGAAGTTGCAGAAAGAAGCAAAGAGATTGGGCTGCTTTGTAGAAACTCAAAATCCTGCCAACACCACCGTCAGCAGCAGCAGCACTCCAGCAGAGAGGAGGCTGTGCCTGATGTGTCCATGCCAAGAGTCTCCAGTTCCCTGGGGTGAGCAGAGGGCAGGGCAGTGCATGGGGAGCCTTGCAGAAGACACAGGATTTGAGGAGTCAGTGATGTTGAACAGGCATGGCTGCTGTGCGGGGCCCTGTGTTTAGGCTCTGGGAAGTTTGGACATTAGCATGGGAATGTGCAGGGTGGGAACTGCCTGGAGTGCCCTGAGCAGGCCTGTGCTGTGCACGGGTGTGTCATGCAGGACAGAATCATGGCATGGGCCAGCCAAAGAGGGACCTCAGGGGGGTCACTGCTCCAACCTCCCTGCTCCAGCAGAGTCATCCCAGAGCACAACTGTGTCCGCGTGGTTTTGGGATATCTCCAGAGAGAGTGAGGCTCCACAACTTCTCTGGCCTTTCTGCTCCTTTGTAAGGTCTTCTCCAGTGCAATGCTCTTACCACAGACTCAAGTGGTACTTCCTGTCCATCATTTTCTGCCTCTTGTCCTAGTGCTTGGCATTGCAGTGAAGGACCTGGATCCACCTCTAGGAACCCTTCCTACAAATACTTGTAGACATTGATGAGGTGGCCACTTAGTTATTTCTTCTCAGGACAGAAGAGGCCCAGCTCCCTCAGGCTTTGTTCTCTAAAGAGATGCTCCACTCTACTAATCACCTTTCATCTCCTGTCCTGGACATTCTCCAGGAGCTCCATGTCTCTTTTGCAGCAAGGAACCCAAAATGGGACACAGCAATCCATGTGCCTTACGAGGGCTGAGTGCAGCCCCAGGTTCTTCCCCCTGCTGGCAATGCTCTTCCTAATGCATCCCAGGACACCACTGGCTTTGTGGCCACCAGGACAAATTGCTGCCTCATGGAGATATTCTTGTCCAGCAGGACCCCCAGGTCCTTCTCTGAAGAGCTGCTTCCCAGACGCTCAGTGCTTCCCTATGCTTCTGCATCGCACAATTCCTCCCCAGGGGCAGAAGCCTGCATTTGCCTTTGTTGAATTTGAGAATGTTCCTCTCTGCCCATCCCTTCAAGCTGTCAAGGCCCATCTGAAGGGCTGCACGGCCTTCTCAGGTATCAGAAACTCCTCCTAACTTGGTGTTATCAGGGAACTTGATAAGGACACTCTCTACCCTTCATCTGAGTCCCTGATGTATAGAACACTGAAACCTGTGAGAAATTTCTGTTATCTGCTCAGCTTGCTAATGTAACCTGTAATTTTTATCCTATGTTTGCTGAAGATAAACTGTATGTGGATGAAGGGCAGGAAGGCAGGTGGATCCTGTCCCAGACACCCCTCTGCATGGAGGAATTAGGGATCCACAGAACACTTTACCAGAGTAAGCACAGGCTTGTGCTCTGCTGTTACTGTTCCTTGGCCACAGAACAACCACAGACAAGGCGCTGGAACAGAGCAGCATGTGGGCAGCTGCCACACAGTGCTGGCTACTGCCACACCTGCCAGGCCTTGCCTTCATGCACAGGTGCAGCAAGAACTTCCCGCACACTCCTTCCACTTCACAGTGAGAAGTATGAGCAGGATTGACTAGAGTTAAGTAAGAGGAAGACAGTGGAGTGCAGATTGAAGACAGAAAGAAGTGGGAAGGGAAGGGAAGGGAAGGGAAGGGAAGGGAAGGGAAGGGAAGGGAAGGGAAGGGAAGGGAAGGGAAGGGAAGGGAAGGGAAGGGAAGAAGAAGGGCTGACAGAAGCAAGTGTAGTGCAAATAAGACTTAAATGCAGAGAGAGGCCTGGAGTGGCAAGTAGACAATGATGGACAAATAAACAGGGTCTCAGAAGAGCAGGAAGGCAAGGCCAGGAAGCAGAGCAGCAAATGAGAGAGAAGTGATCACCCTGCCTCGTGCAGCAGCCACAAGTGGAAAGCAGGTCCTGTTTGTGCAGGGACAAGTTTGTGCTCAGCTCCCTCAGCAGTCTCACCACTGTGTTCACTCTCAGCACAGTAGTATGTGCCAGAGTCATTGAGAAAGGCATGTTCTATTGAGAGGGTGATACTGTCTCCTTTTATCTTGCTGCTCTTGAAATGGCTCTCAAAACCCTTCTCCACCACTGCATTGGCACCTTCAACTGCATAAACCAACTGGGTCAGACTGGAATTCTTCTCTGAAGGCAGCAGGTACCAGTACATATATCTGTTGGAAGATTTCTTGTTGGAACATTCCAGATTCACGGATTCGCCTTCTTTGATCATCATGTCTGGAGACTGTTCCAGGGCTAACACTGGAATGGAAAGGAGGAGCAGTGAGGAGGAAGAAAAAATGGGAAAAAACTCTAGGCACTGTGAGTTGGTAAGGAAAGGGTGAGAAGGGATTGGGCAGCCAAGGGAGTAGTTCAATGCATGGGACAGCTCTTCAGATCAGTAGGTGAATTTCCAATCTCTCCTCAGTAGGCAACGTGCATTCCTGGGCTGGTTGTATCCAAACCCAGGAACCGTCTACTGGCTGCACAAAGAATGACAAATAGATGGCCATTGCAGAAGATTCAGGCATTCCCATTGCCCCCACATTCCCTGCTGATCCTCCATGCAGAAAGGATGAAGCAGTGGCAGGAAGTGGCTCCCCAGCTGGGAGAGCAGCAGCGGGATGAGTGGAGGTGCTCAGGGCTGGGTTGAGTTCACTTACCCAGAGGGGCCAGCATGGCCACCAAGAAATAGCAGGGAACCATGGCGGGAGAGCCCCTGCCCTGTCAGCAAGCTGCCTCTTGGAGCTGCCCAAAGGTTTGTGCAGAGGGAGCAGTGAGTGAGGGTGAGACATCTCGGGGTGGGGCTGGCCAAGAAATGACAGAAGGCATTGGCTGGCTGGGAACCCTGGGCAATGACAGAGAGCATCTGTGCCGTTTTCCCCTGTGCCCTGATAATTGGCCTCTACAAGGAGATTTGCTTTCCTGGACGGACTGAGCTTATCCTCCAGTGGGGTGTGGAGGCTGCCCCTGCCATTCAGACGGTGAGAGCCCTGGGGTGTAGAAAGCAGCTGTGCAGTGCAATTGCATTCACTCATGCTCTGCCAGGACACCTCTGTGCTGCTCTGCTCACAGGCTGAGGATACCCAGGCCACTGCAGCCTCTCCACTGCAGCCTCAGGTGTTTCTGCTCTGAGGAAAATCCACATGTCCTCTGTTGCAGGGGACAAAATCTGCATGGGATAGCTGGGGAACCTGCC
The DNA here is from genome assembly GCF_028551555.1 of Melozone crissalis. Taxonomy (NCBI): domain Eukaryota; kingdom Metazoa; phylum Chordata; class Aves; order Passeriformes; family Passerellidae; genus Melozone; species Melozone crissalis. The sequence goes on along the minus strand of NW_026535786.1, from coordinate 12,009,833 downwards.
GAGCACAGGGATAAACAACATCTGGGACCGTGGCAAAGGGTGAAAGGGACACAGGGAAGGAGTCACAGCCCATTCTACTGAGGTCTGCTGGCAGCACATTTCCCTCATCCTTCTCCTCCCTGTACCTAGAGCTCTGCCTGACAATAGAGAAGGAGAAACAAGTGGAAAAGTGTGGTAATCCCTGGTGGAACATCTCTCTCGTAATGCTGGGAAGGAGAAGGCTCCCAAGGTGTCATCCAATTCAGTGTTTGACTGAGGGGGAAATTTCCATGGAAGTCCTCAGGAAAACTGTATGCAAGTGCTAAGACAGGATCAAGCAGTGGAGACTGTGGCACAGTGCTGTGTTCTCAATTCACTCTGAGAATAATGGTGTTAACAGAGTGTCAGCTGTAGTTAAGCACTGCTTACCCCAAATCCAGGACTTTCTAGTGTCTCATGCTTTGCCAGAGAGCAGCTGCACAAGCAGCTGGAAGGGAGCATTTCCAGGACAGCAGACCCAAACTGGCCAAAAGGACGTTTCCTCCCATTCAGCCTGATGCTCTGCGTGGACAAGGAGGGGACCTGGCCAACTTCTGCCTGTCCCTGCTGAGGATGGGCTGCCCACCAGGTCAATGGGTGCTGAGTGACAGAATTGTGTATCCCATGGATTTACTTGACTTTTATTTCTATGTCTTTTCCTTGTTATTTACTCCTATTATTGCTCTGTTTGGATCTGAACCTTTCAGTTCTACCCTTTTTCCCATCCCACCAGGGCAAGGGGGTAGTGACGGAGTGCCTGTAACACCCAGCAGCTGACTGGGCTTTAACCACAAGGACCTGAGCACCAGACAGCATCTCCATGTCCCCACAGCTATGGCAGGAGCTGCAGCTCACCTGACCAAGCCTGTGCTTCACACTCCAGCGAGGAATTCCCAGCAGCTGTTCTTGATGCATTATGAACATTTAGGTGAGGATTCCCCTGGGCCCTTGCCCTCTTTTTAAACTGGAGATAAAGAGGAATAAGCCAGTCAGGGCAGCGCTTGTGACTTCCAGCTAGCAGCAGGAGATGGAGTGGATGGGCCAGACAAGATGCTCAAAGACACCAACAAGCCCTGCTGAAAACTGCACTTGGACTTCTCCCTCCTGGTCCTTGTCCTGGTCACCAGGGATGTGCCATGGCTCACCTGGGCAGCCTCCTGCTGTGGGCAGGGACAATTCTCCGACATCAGATTGTTCAGGTCACAGGATAGGGGTGTAATTTGGGCTGTGTGTCGATCCATGCAGACCACTGGGGACAAGGACCAGTGGGCTTTGACTTTCCAAGTGGTGGAGACAGAAAATGCTGTGTGAACTATTCCACATCCTGCTTCCCTGGCCAAGAATTGATGTATCAGATTGTAAGGAAGGAGAGATGGAGGCGGAAGGGAAGAGGAAATAGGGGGGGATCAGGTATGAGAGGACAGAGACGAAAAGTCAGAGGGACAGAGAGAATGACTCGAAAAAAGTAAAGTCAGAAACAATCTGAATGGGAGATAAAGGAGGTCAGACAGTGAGGTCAAGAAAAACTGAGAGTGAGAAAGTGATTCAGAGATGGGAAAGAATAGAACAGTAGCTAGAGACCAAGCTAAAGACAGATTGATGATCAGATAGATGGACAGAAAGTAATATTGGGTTTTTCTGAAGAGCTGGGGGGCAAGTAAAAAAGGAGTTTACTCAAACAGGGCTAAACGTGTGCTGGTGGCTGATCCCTGATTGCCTGGAAAGGTTTGTGCTGTGCTGCACCAGCCTTTGACTCACTGTGGATCTTGTTCAGCACAGAAATATGTGCCTGTGTCATTGAGCAGGGCATGCTGTATCTGCACAGCTAAATGGTTGTTCCTAGTCCCATTACTCTGGAAGCAATTTTGGAATTCCTTCTCAATATCTGCTTTACCACCTTCCACTGAAAATACAACCGGCTGCATTGTGGCATCCTTCTCCATGGGTAACTTGTACCAGTACATGTATATGAAATATCTCCCTGATGCAGAACATTGCAGAGTGACGGTGTCTCCCAGCCGGACAACTGTATCTGGTGACTGCTGAAGGGCCCAGCCTGGAGAGACAGGAGATGAAAGGTGGGGAGTGAAATGCATTCAAGACAATAATACACATCCTTAAAATATCTCATGGCATGGAATGCCACCAGGATATCAAAAAGCAATGGGCCAATGTAATGCCTCTCTAAAAAAAGATACGTTGTATGGAAAGACCCCAAAACAATGCCCTTTTAATCCAAAAGTGAATCTCTTTTGAGAAGTAATGTCTTGGGGACTCTGAAGAGAAATAATAAAATGGGGCAGGAAAATCTAAATTGTAGCTTTGCAGGGTTTCCTGATTCTTTATGTGGTGAAAATATTCACCAGGTTCATTGCCAACCCCTGCCCTGGAATCCGTGGGAAGCGGCAGTGTCAGAAACTGGGAGCAGAGCTGAGGATGCAGCAGCAGCTCCACTGCAGCTGATCAGCACAAAGGGAATGCCCACTCACCCACAGGGAGCAGCATGGCCACAAGGAACCGGTGGAAATCCATGGAGAAAGGCCCCCTCCTTCCAGGCACCTGCCCCTGGTGCCAGCACAGACACAGAGGTGTGGAAAGAGGAGAGGTGCAGAGCAGGAGATGCGTCTCTCTGTGGGTGGCAGGGGAGGGAGCGGCAGTCTGAAATGTCACCAAGGCTCTTGGCTGCCCAGGAACGGTGGGCAATGACACCTGCAGGCAGTCATGAGCTGCTTGTGCTCTGCTCCTCTGGCTTCCTGCTGTGTGCGAGCGTGGCTGGGCAAGAGTAGGGGGGACTTCAGCAGGTGCCAGAGTTCAGAGCTACCACGGAGCAGGATGGGGCTGTGGGGCAGCGTGAGTGTGTGCGCAGGAATGCACAAAGGGGCAGAAATTGATGGGAAGACAAGGAGACCTCAGGAATGCATGTTTGTGTGTCTGTATCCCGCTGTTTGTCTCCTCCCTAGCCTCCCTCACACTCACAGATTCCCATCCCTGCAAGCTGCAATGTGGAATCTCTGCTTCTCCCAGTCAGGCCTTATGTGTTGTCCAGGTATGGGAGAAGGTGCTGACCTGCAGAGCTGGTGTCTCTTGGAGCCTGGCAGAGAATAGTTCTGTAGATGTTCTTCTCTAACTCCAGAGTGGGATCTCCAGGCGAGAACAGGCTGCCTTTGCTTCTGTACTGGGATTATCCTTTGAGACACTCTTCATCTCAGAGAGATTTCGGAGGAGAAGGGTGTGCCCCACAGAATGTGTGCATCCTGACCTTCTCTGTGCCAGAGAAGAGCAGCTATAATCCTTGTCTCTTTATTGCAGCAGTCTGCAAAAGAGCACTAGGACGCAAATGGACAAAGCTGGAGAAAACCATGTCCTCTGCTCTCTGTGTCCACCCAGCCTTGCTCACCTGCCCAAGGCACTGGGAAATCCCTGTATGCAGGAAGGGACACTGGTTGTTTGTGTGCCCTGAGTTTGGGCACAGAGCTCTGGCAGAGCCTCTGCCCATCCGTGCTAGCCTGTGTGCACAGCAGGATGAGGCTGGCCCATACAGGACATGGAGTGATGGCAGTGCCCAGGGCTCTGAAGGGCTTTGCAGTGAAGATGTTCCCCTGTGTCCTGTCAGCAGGGGAGAGCAGCAATGCCTGCAGCTCCTCCCAAATCCTCTGCTGCAGCTCTGAGTGTGTCCCATTGCATTCATTTCCCCAGGCTGCCTGGAGAAGCTTCTGGGAAGGCCCCAGATTCCTCTACAGTAGTTGCAGAAAGAAGCAAAGAGATTGGGCTGCTTTGTACGAACCCCAAATCCTGACCCAACCACCACCTCCAGCAGCAGCAGCACTCCAGCAGAGAGGAGGCTGTGCCTGATGTGTCCATGCCAAGGGTCTCCAGTTCCCTGGCGTGAGCAGAGGGCAGGGCAGTGCCTCGGGAGCTGTAGCAGTCTGAATTGTGGCTAGCATAGTCCAGGGTAAGGGAGCAAAAGGACCTTTGCATAAAGTCCAGAGCTGTTTAATTCAGCCCCGTGGTGAGCTATTCAGGTCCCAGCACCCCCAGCACAGAGAGTCTCCCTGTCTCTCCACAGGGGCCTGGGGGCTGACCCTGGTCTCGGGGCAGTACAAAGGTGACGGTCAATCAGAGAATAGGGACGAGCGGCTCAGGGACACGGGAAGGAGCCAATGGGGTCTGACAGCTTTTTCAGGGAAGGTTCTTCTGTCTCACGACACTAGGGCATGCTCCCTCAGGGTTTCCACAGGGAGCCTTGCAGAAAACACAGGATTTGAGGAGTCAGTGATGTTGAACAGGCATGGCTGCTGTGTGGGGCCCTGTGTTTAGGTCCTGGGAAGCCTGGATGTTAGCATTGCAATGTGCAGGGTGGGAACCACCTGGAGTGCCCTGAGCAGGCCTGTGCTGTGCACGGGTGTGTGTTATGCAGGACAGAATCATGGGATGGGCCAGCCAAGAAGGGACCTCAGGGGCTCACTGCTCCAACCTCCCTGCTCAAGCAGAGTCATTCCAGAGGACATGGCACACAGCTGTATCCAGATGATTCTGGGATATCTGCAGAGAGAAAGGCTCCACAACCTCTTTATGCAGTCTGCTCCTTTGCAGTCTTCAACACTGCAAAGCTCTGACCTTAGATTCAGGTGGAACTTCCTGTGCATCATTTTCTGCCCTTGGCCTCTTCTGCTAGTGCTTGGCATCACAGTGAAGAATATGGATCCACCTCTGGGAACCCTCCGTTCAGATCCTTGTAGACATTGATGAGGTGGCCACTTAGTTGTTTCTTCTCAAGGCAGAACATGTCCAGATCCCTCAACCTTTGTTCTCTAAAGAGATGCTCCACTCTCCTAATCACCCTTCATCTCCTGTCCTGGATATTCTCTAGGAGCTCCATGTCTCTTTGCATCCAAGAGCTCAGAACAGGACACAGCACTGCAGATGTGCCTCACCAGGGCTGAGTGCAGCCTCACTTCCTTCCCCCTGCTGGCATTGCTCTTCCTAATGCATCCCAGGACACCAATGGCTCCATGGCCACCAGGACAAAGTACTTGCTCATGGAGAGATTCTTGTCCAGCAGGACCAACCCGTAATTCTCTGAAGAGCTGTTGGTCAGTGCTTCCATATGCTGCGGCATGGAGCAATTCCTCCCCAGGTGCAGAACCCTGCATTTGCCTTTGCTGAATTCAACAATGTTCCTCTCTCCCCATCCCTCCAAGCTGTCAAGGCCCATCTGAAGGGCTGCACAGCCTTCTCAGCTATCAGAAACTCCTCCTAACTTGGTGTTATCAGGGAACTTGATAAGGACACTCTCTACCCTTCATCTGAGTCCCTGATGTATAGAACACTGAAACCTGTGGGAAATTCTTCTTATCTGCTCAGCTTGCTAATGTAACTTGTTATTTTTATCCTACATTTGCTGAAGATAAACTGTATGTGGATGAAGGGCTGGAAGGCAGGTGGATCCTGCCCCAGACACCCCTCTGCATGGAGGACTTAGTGATCCACGGAACACTCTACCAGAGTAAGCACAGGCTTGTGCTCTGCTGTTCCTATTCCTTGGCCACAGAACCACCGCAGACAAGGTGTTGGAACAGAGGAGCTTGTGGGCAGCTGCCACACGGTGCTGGCTACTGCCACACCTGCCAGGCCTTGCCTTCATGCACAGGTGCACCAAGAACTTCCCACACAAACACTCCTTCTGTTGTTTGACAGAAGTATGAGCAGGGTTGACAGGAGATGGTAGAGAGGATGACAATGGCGTGCAGATTGAAGACGGAAAGAAGAATCTACAGAAAGGAAGGGAGACTGAGAGAAGAAGAAGGGCTTGACAGAAGCAAGTGTAGTGCGAATAAGAGTTAAATGCAGAAAGAGGCCTGGAGTGGCAAGGAGACAATGATGGACAAATAAACTGTCAGCATCGGAGAAGAGGAGGAAGGCAAGGCCAGGAAGCAGAGCAGCTGAGTGAGAAGTGATCACCCTGCCTCGTGCAGCAGCCACAAGTGGAAAGCAGGTCCTGTTTGTGCAGGGACAAGTTTGTGCTCAGCTCCCTCAGCAGTCTCACCACTGTGTTCACTCTCAGCACAGTAGTATGTGCCAGAGTCATTGAGAAAGGCATGCTCTATTGAGAGGGTGATACTGTCTCCTTTTATCTTGCTGCTCTTGAAATGGCTCTCAAAACCCTTCTCCACCACTGCATTGGCACCTTCAGCTGCATAAACCAACTGGGTCAGACTGGAATTCTTCTCTGAAGGCAGCAGGTACCAGTACATAGCTCTGTTAGAGGATTTCTTCTCGGAGCATTCCAGATTCACGGATTCGCCTTCTTTGATTACCATGTCTGGAGACTGTTCCAGGGCTAACGCTGGAAAGGAAAAGTAGGAGCAGTGAGGAAGAGGAAAAAATGGGGAAAATTTCAGCTAGGCACTGTGGTATAGTAGGGAAAGAGTGAGAAGGGATTGGGCAGCCAAGGGAGCAGTTCGAGGCACGGGACAGCTCTTCAGAACTGCAGGTGAATTTCCAATCTCTCCTCAATAGGCAAGGTGCATTCCTGGGCTGGTTGTATCCAAAACCCAGAACCATCTGATGGCTGCACAAAGAATGACAAATAGATGGCCATTGCAGAAGATTCAGGCATTCCCATTGCCCCCACATTCCCTGCTGATCCTCCATGCAGAAAGCTGTGCAGGATGCAGCAGTGGCAGGAAGTGGCTCCCCAGCTGGGAGAGCAGCAGCGGGATGAGTGGAGGTGCTCAGGGCTGGGTTGAGTTCACTTACCCAGAGGGGCCAGCATGGCCACCAAGAAACAGCAGGGAACCATGGCGGGAGAGCCCCTGCCCTGTCAGCAAGCTGCCTCTTGGAGCTGCCCAAAGGTTTGTGCAGAGGGAGCAGTGAGTGAGGGTGAGACATCTCGGGGTGGGGCTGGCCAAGAAATGACAGAAGGCATTGGCTGGCTGGGAACCCTGGGCAATGACACAGACTGTGCGTCAGCACAAACTCTGTTTCTGCAGGATAGCAGGAACCCTCCAGAGATGCAGCAGGTGGAATGGACAGGCTGGGCGTGGGTGGGTGTGGAGGGAAGGATGGGGTTGGAAAGACAGAACTGTGCTGGGCTTGCAGGGGAGTCTGAGTGTGTGCAAGGCAGAGGAATGATGGCTGCTCCCCTCCTGCCTCTGAAGTCCTTGCGAGATGGAGGAATGAGGGATAAAGGCCACCCAGATGTGCCTGGAATTTTCTCATGCACTCTCCCAGTCTTCCCCAGTCATGGCTGGTTCAGTCCCTGCCTGGCCACCCCATGTCCCAGCCAGCTGTGTGACAGCTCTTCTTCTCTATGAGCCCTGTGAGCACAGCAAATGCCACCTGTGAGAGGGAGGCAGGAGCCTGAAAGAGACCACAGCAGCCCAAGCACTCAGAGCTGTGAGGGCTCTCATGGGCTCTGCAGTGAGAGCGGCAGGAGAGGAAGGTGAATACCTGAGGGGAGCTGAGGCACAGGGAGCCTTGTCTTTCCAGCTGGTGGAGAGGGAAAGTGCTGTGTGAGCTATTCCACATGCTGTTTCCCAAGCCTTGAATTGATGTAACTGATTGTAAGGAAGGAGAGATGGAGGAGGAAGGGAATAGGAAAGAGGAAAGGACGAGGTATGAGAGGACAGAAAGGGAAATTCTGAGGAATACAGAGAAAGACATAAAAAGAAGAAAGTGAGAAGCAGTTTTTAAATGGAAGAGAAATGAGTGATGACAGTGAGTCAGAAGGTGATTCAGAGATGGAAAAGAAAAGAATAGCAGTTAGAGACCAGGAAAAAGACACAGATGGCCAGATGGAAAGACAGAGAGCCAAACCAATTTTTCCCTGATGAGCTGGGGGGCAAGTAAGAAAACGGGACTCTCTCAAACACAGGGCTCAGTGTGTGCTGGTGGCAGATCCCTGTTTGCCTGGAAAGGTTTGTGCTGTGCTGCACCAGCCTTTGACTCACTGTGGATCTTGTTCAGCACAGAAATATGTGCCTGTGTCATTGAGTAGGGCATGCTGTATCTGCACAGCTAAATGGTTGTTCCTGGTCCCATTACTCTGGAAGCGATTTTGGAATTCCTTCTCAATATCTGCTTGGCCACCTTCCACTGAATACACAACCAGCTGCATTCTGGCATCTTTCTCCTTGGGTAACTTGTACCAAGACATGGTCTTGACTATGTTGCCCTGTCCAGAACATTGCAGAGTGACGGTGTCTCCCAGCCGGACAACTGTATCTGGTGACTGCTGAAGGGCCCAGCCTGGAGAGACAGGAGACGAAAGGTGGGGAGTGAAATGCATTGAAGAGGATGAAAATACACTTCCTTGAAGTATGCCGGGGGATGCAATGGCACCAGGATATCAGAAATATATGGGCTAGTTCCCAGCTTCTCGGAAAAGAACACACAGGTTCCAAAAACCACAAACAAACCAACTTCAAATGCAACAGTAAATCTGTTTCGAGAAATAATGACTTTGGTACACTCAAGTGAAGTATTAAAATTGGGCAGGAAAAAAACCACATTGAATCTTGCAGAGTTTCCTGATGCAATAGCCAGTGGAAAAGCTCACCTGCTTCATTGCCCACCCCTGCCCTGGAATCCGTGGGAAGCGGCAGTGCCAGCAACTGGGAGCAGAGCTGAGGATGCAGCAGCAGCTCCAGTGCAGCTGATCAGGGCCAAGGGAATGCCCACTCACCCACAGGGAGCAGCATGGCCACAAGGAACCGGTGGAAATCCATGGAGAAAGGCCCCCTCCTTCCAGGCACCTGCCCCTGGTGCCAGCACAGACACAGAGGTGTGGAAAGAGGAGAGGTGCCGAGCAGGAGATGCGTCTCTCTGTGGGTGGGCAGGGGAGGGAGCGGCAGTCTGAAATGTCACCAAGGCTCTTGGCTGCCCAGGAACGGTGGGCAATGACACCTGCAGGCAGTCATGAGCTGCTTGTGCTCTGCTCCTCTGGCTTCCTGCTGTGTGCGAGCGTGGCTGGGCAAGAGTAGGGGGGACTTCAGTAGGTGCCAGAGTTCAGAGCTACCACGGAGCAGGATGGGGCTGTGGGGCAGCGTGAGTGTGTGCGCAGGAATGCACAAAGGGGCAGAAATTGAAGGGAAGACAAGGAGATCTCAGGAATGCATGTTTGTGTGTCTGTGTCCCGCTGTTTGTCTCCTCCCGAGCCTCCCTGACACAGATTCCCATCCCTGCAAGCTGCAAAGTGGAATCTCTGCTTCTCCCAGTCAGGCCTTATGTGTTGTCCAGGTATGGGAGAAGGTGCCGACCTGCAGAGCTGGTGTCTCTTGGAGCCTGGCAGAGAATAGTTCTGTAGCTGTTCTTCTCTTACTCCCGAGGGGGATCTCAAGGAGAGAACAGGCTGCCTTTGCTTCTGCACTCAGATTATCCTTTTGGAGACACACCTTATGTCAGAGAGATTTCTGAGGAGAAGGGTGTTCCCCACATGATGCGCTGATACACCCTGACCTCCTCTGTGGCAGAGAAGAGCAGCTATAATCCTTGTCTCTTTATTGCAGCAGTCTGCAAAAGAGCACCAGGACACAAGTGGACAAAGCTGCAGAAAACCATGTCCTCTGCTCTCTGTGTCCACCCAGCCTTGCTCACCTGCCCAAGGCACTGGGAAATCCCTGTAGGCAGGAAGGGACACTGGTAGTTTGTGTGCCCTGAGTTTGGGCACAGAGCTCTGGCAGAGCCTCTGCCCATCCGTGCTGGGCTGTGTGCACAGCAGGGTGAGGCTGGCCCATACAGGACATGGAGTGATGGCAGTGCCCAGGGCTCTGAAGGGCTTTGCAGTGAAGATGTTCCCCTGTGTCCTGTCAGCAGAGGAGAGCAGCAATGCCTGCAGCTCCTCCCAAATCCTCTGCTGCAGTTCTGAGTGTGTCCCATTGCATTCATTTCCCCAGGCTGCCTAGAGAAGATTCAGGGAAGACCCCAGATTCCTCTGCAGAAGTTCTAGAAAGAAGCAAAGAGATTGGGCTGCTTTGTAGGAGCCCCAAATCCTGCCAGCACCACCACCCGCAGCAGCAGCAGCACTCCAGCAGAGAGGAGACTGTGCCTGATGTGTCCATGCCAAGGGTCTCCAGTTCCCTGGGGTGAGCAGAGGGCAGGGCAGTGCGTGGGGAGCCTTGCAGAAGACACAGGATTTGAGGAGTCAGTGATGTTGAACAGGCATGGCTGCTGTGCGGGGCCCTGTGTTTGGATGTTAGCATGGGAATGTGCAGGGTGGGAACCACCAGGAGTGCCCTGAGCAGGCCTGTGCTGTGCACGGGTGTGTCATGCAGGACAGAATCATGGGATGGGCCAGCCAAGAAGGGACCTCAGAGGCTCACTGCTCCAACCTCCCTGCTCAAGCAGAGTCATCCCACAGCACAGGGCACACAGATGGTTCTGGGGTATCTCCAGAGATAGAGGCTCCACAACACCTTTGGGCCATCTACTCCTTTGCACAGTCTTCTCCAGTGCAATGCTCTTAACACAGACTAAGGGGTGTTTCTACATTTTGCCCCTTCTCCTAATGCTTGGCATTATAATGAAGGACCTGGATCCACCTCTTGGAACCCTACCTTCAGATCCTTGTAGATATTGATGAGATGGCTACGTAATTGTTTCTTCTCAGGACAGAAGAGGCCCAGCTCCCTCAGGCTTTCTTCACTAAAGAGATGCTCCACTCAAATAAACACCTTTCATCTCCTGTCCTGGACATTCTCCAGGAGCTCCATGTCTCTCTTACACCAAAGAGCCCAGAACAGGACACAGCACTGCAGATGTGCCTCACCAGGGCTGAGTGCAGCCTCATTACCCTGCTGGCATTGCTCTTCCTAATGCATCCCTGGACATTACTGGATTCATGGCCACCAGGACAACCTAGTGCTGAATCATGGGGAGCTTCTTGTCCAGCAGGACCCCCAGGTCCTTCTCTGAAGAGCAGATGGTCAGTGCTTCCATATGCTGCTGCATGAAGCAATTCCTCCCCAGGGGCAGAACCCTGCATTTGCCTTTGCTGAATTCAACAATGTTCCTCTCTCCCCATCCCTCCAAGCTGTCAAGGCCCATCTGAAGGGCTGCACAGCCTTCTCAGCTATCAGAAACTCCTCCTAACTTGGTGTTATCAGGGAACTTGATAAGGACACTCTCTACCCTTCATCTGAGTCCCTGATGTATAGAACACTGAAACCTGTGGGAAATTCTTCTTATCTGCTCAGCTTGCTAATGTAACTTGTTATTTTTATCCTACATTTGCTGAAGATAAACTGTATGTGGATGAAGGGCAGGAAGGCAGGTGGATCCTGCCCCAGACACCACTCTACATGAAGGACTGAGGGATCCACGGAACACTTCACCAGAGCAAGCAGAGGCTTGTGCTCTGCTGTTCCTATTCCTTGGCCACAGAACAACCACAGACAAGGTGCTGGAACAGAGGAGCGTGTGGGCAGCTGCCACACGGTGCTGGCTGCTGCCACACCTGCCAGGCCTTGCCTTCATGCACAGGTGCAGCAAGAACTTCCCACAAAAGCCCTCCTTCTGTTGTTTGACAGAAGTATGAGCAGGGTTGACAGGAGATGGTAGAGAGGATGACAATGGCGTGCAGATTGAAGACGGAAAGAAGAATCTAGGGAAAGGAAGGGACACAGCGAGAAGAAGAAGGGCTTGACAGAAGCAAGTGTAGTGCGAATAAGAGTTAAATGCAGAAAGAGGCCTGGAGTGGCAAGGAGACAATGATGGACAAATAAACTGTCAGCATCGGAGAAGAGGAGGAAGGCAAGGCCAGGAAGCAGAGCAGCAAATGAGAGAGAAGTGATCACCCTGTCTCGTGCAGCAGCCACAAGTGGAAAGCAGGTCCTGTTTGTGCAGGGACAGGTTTGTGCTCAGCTCCCTCAGCAATCTCACCACTGTGTTCACTCTCAGCACAGTAGTATGTGCCAGAGTCATTGAGAAAGGCATGCTCTATTGAGAGGGTGATACTGTCTCCTTTTATCTTGCTGCTCTTGAAATGGCTCTCAAAACCCTTCTCCACCACTGCATTGGCACCTTCATATGCATAAACCAGCTGGGTCAGACTGGAATTCTTCTCTGAAGGCAGCAGGTACCAGTACATAGCTCTGTTAGAGGATTTCTTCTCAGAGCATTCCAGATTCACGGATTCGCCTTCTTTGATCACCATGTCTGGAGACTGTTCCAGGGCTAATGCTGGAAAGGAAAAGTAGGAGCAGTGAGGAAGAGGAAAAAATGGGGAAAATTTCAACTAGGCATTGTGGTATAGTAGGGAAAGAGTGAGAAGGGATTGGGCAGCCAAGGGAGCAGTTCCAGGCATGGGACAGCTCTTCAGAACTGCAGGTGAATTTCCAATATCTCCTCAATAGGCAAGGTGCATTCCTGGGCTGGTTGTATCCAAAACCCAGAACCATCTGATGCCTTTAGAAAGAATGACAAATAGATGGCCATTGCAGAAGATTCAGGCATTCCCATTGCCCCCACATTCACTGCTGATCCTCCATGCAGAAAGGATGCAGCAGTGGCAGGAAGTGGCTCCCCAGCTGGGAGAGCAGCAGCGGGATGAGTGGAGGTGCTCAGGGCTGGGTTGAGTTCACTTACCCAGAGGGGCCAGCATGGCCACCAAGAAACAGCAGGGAACCATGGCTGGAGAGCCCCTGCCCTGTCAGCAAGCTGCCTCTTGGAGCTGCCCAAAGGTTTGTGCAGAGGGAGCAGTGAGTGAGGGTGAGACATCTCGGGGTGGGGCTGGCCAAGAAATGACAGAAGGCATTGGCTGGCTGGGAACCCTGGGCAATGACACAGACTGTGCGTCAGCACAAACTCTGTTTCTGCAGGATAGCAGGAACCCTCCAGAGATGCTGCAGGTTGAATGGACAGGCTGGGCATGGGTGGGTGTGGAGGGAAGAATGGGGTTGGAAAGACAGAACTGTGCTGGGCTTGCAGGGGAGTCTGAGTGTGTGCAAGGCAGAGGAATGATGGCTGCTCCCCTCCTGCCTCTGAAGTCCTTGCGAGATGGAGGAATGAGGGATAAAGGCCACCCAGATGTGCCTGGAATTTTCTCATGCACTCTCCCAGTCTTCCCCAGTCATGGCTGGTTCAGTCCCTGCCTGGCCACCCCATGTCCCAGCCAGCTGTGTGACAGCTCTTCTTCTCTATGAGCCCTGTGAGCACAGCAAATGCCACCTGTGAGAGGGAGGCAGGAGCCTGAAAGAGACCACAGCAGCCCAAGCACTCAGAGCTGTGAGGGCTGTCATGGGCTCTGCAGTGAGAGCGGCAGGAGAGGAAGGTGAATACCTGAGGGGAGCTGAGGCACAGGGAGCCTTGTCTTTCCAGCTGGTGGAGAGGGAAAGTGCTGTGTGAACTATTCCACATGCTGTTTCCCAAGCCTTGAATTGATGTAACTGATTGTAAGGAAGGAGAGATGGAGGAGGAAGGGAATAGGAAAGAGGAAAGGACTAGGTATGAGAGGACAGAAAGGGAAGTTCCGAGGAATACAGAGAAAGACATGAAAAGAAGAAAGTGAGAAGCAGTTTTTAAATGGAAGAGAAATGAGTGATGACAGTGAGGAAAAGAAGAATCCAGAGTCAGAAGGTGATACAGAGTTGGGAAAGAAAAGAATAGCAGTTAGAGACCAGGAAAAAGACAGAGATGGCCAGATGGACAGCCAGAGATCCAAACTTTTTTTTCCTGATGAGCTGCGGTGCAAGTAAGAAAATGGGGCACTGTCAAACACAGGGCTCAGTGTGTGCTGGTGGCAGATCCCTGTTTGCCTGGAAAGGTTTGTGCTGTGCTGCACCAGCCTTTGACTCACTGTGGATCTTGTTCAGCACAGAAATATGTGCCTGTGTCATTGAGCAGGGCATGCTGTATCTGCACAGCTAAATGGTTGTTCCTAGTCCCATTACTCTGGAAGCGATTTTGGAATTCCTTCTCAATATCTGCTTTGCTGCCTTCCACTGAATACACAACCAGCTGCATTGTGGCATCCTTCTCCATGGGTAACTTGTACCAGTACATGTTTACAAAAGTTTTCCCTGATGCAGAACATTCCAGAGTGACGGTTTCTCCCAGCCGGACAACTGTATCTGGTGATTGCTGAAGGGCCCAGCCTGGAGAGACACGAGATGAATGGTGGGAAGTGAAATGCATTGAAGACAGTAATACACATCCTTAAAGTACCACATGGCATGCAATGGTGCCAGGATATCAAAAAGCAATGGGACAGTCACCAGTTTACCTGAAAGAGACACATAGGTTCCAAAAACCCCAAACAAACCAACTTCAAATGCCACCCCAAATGTGTTTTGAGAAATAATAACTTCACTACTCTCTAGAGAAATATTAAAATGGGGCAGGAAAAAACAAATTTCTAGCTATTCCACAGTTTTGTGATTCAATAGGTTGTGGGAAAATTCACCTGGTTCATTGCCCACCCCTGCCCTGGAATCCTTGGGAAGGGGCAGTGCCAGCAACTGGGAGCAGAGCTGAGGATGCAGAGCAGCTCCAGTGCAGCTGATCAGCACAAAGGGAATGCCCACTCACCCACAGGGAGCAGCATGGCCACAAGGAACCGGTGGAAATCCATGGAGAAAGGCCCCCTCCTTCCAGGCACCTGCCCCTGGTGCCAGCACAGACACAGAGGTGTGGAAAGAGGAGAGGTGCCGAGCAGGAGATGCGTCTCTCTGTGGGTGGGCAGGGGAGGGAGCGGCAGTCTGAAATGTCACCAAGGCTCTTGGCTGCCCAGGAGCGGTGGGCAATGACACCTGCAGGCAGTCATGAGCTGCTTGTGCTCTGCTCCTCTGGCTTCCTGCTGTGTGCGAGCGTGGCTGGGCAAGAGTAGGGGGGACTTCAGTAGGTGCCAGAGTTCAGAGCTACCACGGAGCAGGATGGGGCTGTGGGGCAGCGTGAGTGTGTGCGCAGGAATGCACAAAGGGGCAGAAATTGATGGGAAGACAAGGAGACCTCAGGAATGCATGTTTGTGTCTGTGTCCCGCTGTTTGTCTCCTCCCGAGCGTCCCTGACAGTCACAGATTCCAAACCCTGCAAGCTGCAAAGTGGAATCTCTGCTTCTCCTAGTCAGGCCTGATGTGTTGTCCAGGTACGGGAGAAGGTGCTGACCTGCAGAGCTGGTGTCTCTTGGAGCCTGGCAGAGAATAGTTCTGTAGCTGCTCTTCTCTAACTCCCGAGGGGGATCTCAAGAAGAGAACAGATTATCCTTTTGGAGACACTTCACTTTTGAGAGAATTCTGAGCAGAAGTGCTCCGCAGCATGTGCTGATACACCCTGACCTTCTCTGTGCCAGAGAAGAGCCGCTATAATCCTTGTCTCTTTATTGCAGCAGTCTGCAAAAGAGCACCAGGACGCAAATGGACAAAGCTGCAGAAAACCATGTCCTCTGCTCTCTGTGTCCACCCAGCCTTGCTCACCTGCCCAAGGCACTGGGTAATCCCTGTAGGCAGGAAGGGACACTCGTAGTTTGTGTGCCCCGAGCTTGGGCACAGAGCTCTGGCAGAGCCTCTGCCCATCCGTGCTGGGCTGTGTGCACAGCAGGGTGAGGGTGGCCCATACAGGACATGGAGTGATGGCAGTGCCCAGGGCTCTGAAGGGCTTTGCAGTGAAGATGTTCCCCTGTGTCCTGTCAGCAGAGGAGAGCAGCAATGCCTGCAGCTCCTCCCAAATCCTCTGCTGCAGCTCTGAGTGTGTCCCATTGCATTCATTTCCCCAGGCTGCGAGAGAAGTTTCAGGGAAGACCCCAGATTCCTCAAAAGAATTTGCAGAAAAAAGTGATTTTAGAAAAAAGAGATTGGGCTGCTTTGTAGGAGCCCCAAATCCTGCCAGCACCACCACCAGCAGCAGCAGCAGCAGCAGCCCTCCAGCAGAGAGGAGGCTGTGCCTGATGTGTCCATGCCAAGGGTCTCCAGTTCCCTGAGGTGAGCAGAGGGCAGGGCAGTGCATGGGGAGCCTTGCAGAAGACACAGGATTTGAGGAGTCAGTGATGTTGAACAGGCATGGCTGCTGTGTGGGGCCCTGTGTTTGGATGTTAGCATGGGAATGTGCAGGGTGGGAACCACCAGGAGTGCCCTGAGCAGGCCTGTGCTGTGCACGGGTGTGTGTCATGCAGGACAGAATGCTGGGATGGGCCAGCCAAGAAGGGACCTCAGAGGCTCACTGCTCCAACCTCCCTGCTCCAGCAGAGTCATCCCAGAGCACATGGCACACAGCTGTATCCAGATGATTCTGGGATATCTGCAGAGAGAAAGGCTCCGCAACACCTTTGGGCAATCTACTGCATTGAACTGTCTTCAAATGTGGAGAGTTCTTATCACAGATTCAGGTGGAACTCCCAGTGCATAATTTTCTGCCCT
Organism: Melozone crissalis; assembly: GCF_028551555.1. Taxonomy (NCBI): domain Eukaryota; kingdom Metazoa; phylum Chordata; class Aves; order Passeriformes; family Passerellidae; genus Melozone; species Melozone crissalis. The sequence goes on along the minus strand of NW_026535786.1, from coordinate 11,993,466 downwards.
TGGACTCTTCTCCTCGTGCTTGGCAACGCAGTGAAGAACCTGGATCCACCTCTAGGAACCCTTCCTACAAATACTTGTAGACATTGATGAGGTGGCCACTTAGTTGTTTCTTCTCAAGGCACAAGATGCCCAGCTCCCTCTGCCTTTGTTCTCTGAAGAGATGCCCCATTTTACTAAACGCCTTTCATCTCCTGTCCTGGACATTCTCCAGGAGCTCCATGTCTCTTTTGCACTGAAGAGCCCAGAACAGGACACAGCACTGCAGATGTGCCTCACCAGGGCTGAGTGCAGCCTCACCTCCTTCCCCCTGCTGGCATTGCTCTTCCTAATGCATCCCAGGACAACACTGACTTCATGGCCACCAGGAAAAAATTGCTGGCTCACAGAGAGCTTCTTGTCCAGCAGGAACCCCAGGTCCTTCTCTAAAGAGCTGTTCACCATCAGATCAGCCCCCAGCCTGTGCTGGTTCATAAGGTATTTACCTACACACAGATAAAATCCTGCATTTGCTTTTCATGAATTCCAGAATATCCCCCTCTTCCCATCCCTCCAAGCTGTCAAGGTCCATCTGGACTGCTGCATGGCCTTCTCAGGTATCAGAAACTCCTCCACACTTGGTGTTATCAGGGAACTTGATAAGGACACTCTCTACCCTTCATCTGAGTCACTGATGTATAGAACACTGAAACCTGTGAGAGATTCCTGTTATCTGCTCGGCTTGCTAATGTAACCTGTAATTTTTATCCTCTATTTGCTGAAGATAAACTGTATGTGGATCAAAGGCTGGAAGTCAGGTGGATCCTGCCCCAGACAGCACTCTACATGAAGGACTGAGGGATCCACGGAACACTTCACCAGAGCAAGCACAGGCTTGTGCTCTGCTGTTCCTATTCCTTGGCCACAGAACAACCACAGACAAGGTGCTGGAACAGAGGAGCGTGTGGGCAGCTGCCACACGGTGCTGGCTACTGCCACACCTGCCAGGCCTTGCCTTCATGCACAGGTGCACCAAGAACTTCCCACACAAACACTCCTTCTGTTTGACAGTGAGAAGTGTGAGCAGGGTTGACTGGAGATAAGTAAGAGGAAGCCAGTGGAGTGCAGATTGAAGCCAGAAAGGAGAAGCTAGGGACGGGAGACAGAGAGAAGAAGAAGTGCTGAGAGAAGCAAGTGTAGTGCAAAAAAAGACTTACATGTTAAGGGAGGCCTGGAGTGGCAAGGAAACCATGATGGACAAACAAACTGTCAGCATCTGAGAAGAGGAGGAAGGCAAGGCCAGGAAGCAGAGCAGCAAATCAGAGAGAAGTGATCACCCGGCCTTGTGCAGCAGCCACAAGTGGAAAGCAGGTCCTGTTTGTGCAGGGACAAGTTTGTGCTCAGCTCCCTCAGCAGTCTCACCACTGTGTTCACCCTCAGCACAGTAGTATGTGCCAGAGTCATTGAGAAAGGCATGTTCTATTGAGAGGGTGATACTGTCTCCTTTTATCTTGCTGCTCTTTAAATGGCTCTCAAAACCCTTCTCAACCACTGCATTGGCACCTTCAACTGCATAAACCAGCTGGGTCAGACTGGAATTCTTCCCTGAAGGCAGCATGTACCAGTACATGACTGAGCTGGAGGATTTCTTCTCGGAGCATTCCAGATTCACGGATTCGCCTTCTTTGATTACCATGTCTGGAGACTGTTCCAGGGCTAACACTGGAAAGGAAAAGTAGGAGCAGTGAGGAAGAGCAAAAAATGGGAAAATATTGAACTAGGCATTGTGAGTTGGTATTGAGAGGTTGAGAAAAAACAGGACTGCCAAGGGAGCAGTTCCAGGCATGGGACAGCTCTTCAGATCAGCAGGTGAATTTCCAATCTCTCCTCAATAGGCAACGTGCATTCCTGGGCTGGTTGTATCCAAACCCAAGAACCATCTACAGGCTGCACAAAGAATGACAAATAGATGGCCATTGCAGAAGATTCAGGCATTCCCATTGCCCCCACATTCCCTGCTGATCCTCCATGCAGAAAGCTGTGCAGGATGCAGCAGTGGCAGGAAGTGGCTCCCCAGCTGGGAGAGCAGCAGCGGGATGAGTGGAGGTGCTCAGGGCTGGGTTGAGTTCACTTACCCAGAGGGGCCAGCATGGCCACCAAGAAACAGCAGGGAACCATGGCGGGAGAGCCCCTGCCCTGTCAGCAAGCTGCCTCTTGGAGCTGCCCAAAGGTTTGTGCAGAGGGAGCAGTGAGTGAGGGTGAGACATCTCGGGGTGGGGCTGGCCAAGAAATGACAGAAGGCATTGGCTGGCTGGGAACCCTGGGCAATGACAGAGAGCATCTGTATCATTGTCCCCTCTGCCCTGATAATTGGCCTCTACAAGGAGATTTGCTTTCCTGCAGGACTGAGCTTGTCCTCCTGTGGGGTGTGGAGGCTGTGCTTGGGATTCAGGCAGTGAGAGCCCTGGGGTGTAGAAAGCAGCTGTGCAGTGCAATTGCATTCACTCCTGCTCTGCCAGGGACACCTCTGTGCTGCTCTGCTCACAGGTTGAGGATACCCAGGCCACTGCAGCCTCTCCACTGCAGCCTCAGGTGTTTCTGCTCTGAGGAAAATCCACATGTCCTCTGTTGCAGGGGACAAAATCTGCATGGAATAGCTGGGGAACCTGCCGAGCACAGGGATAAACAACATCTGGGACCGTGGTAAAGGGTGAAAGGGACACAGGGAATGAGTGACAGGCTATTCTGCCGAGGTCAACTGAATTTCCCTCATCCTTCTACTTTCATTTCCTAGAGCTCTGCCTGACAATAGGCAAGGAGAAACAGGTGGAAAATGGCTAGGATCCCTGGTGGAACTTCTGTCTCGTAATGCTGGGAAGGAGAAGCCTCCTGAGGTGTCATGCTGTTCAGTGTGTGACTGAAGGGGAAATTTCCATGAAAGTCTTCAGGAAAATTGCATGCATGTGCTAAGCAAGAGACAGGATGAACCAATGGAGACTGTGGCACAGTGCTGTGTTCTCAATTCACTCTGAGAATAATGGTGTTAACAGAGTGTCAGCTGTAGTTAAGCACTGCTTACTCCAAATCCAGGACTTTCTAGTGTCTCATGCTTTGCCAGAGAGCAGCTGCACAAGCAGCTGGAAGGGAGCATTTCCAGGACAGCAGACCCAAACTGGCCAAAAGGACGTTTCCTCCCATTCAGCCTGATGCTCTGCAGGGACACGGAGGGGAGCTGTCCAGCTGCTGCCTGTCCCTGCTCACGGATGGGCTGGGCACCAGGACACTGGGTGTTCAGTGACAATATTGTGTATCCCGTGGATTTACTTGACTTTTATTTCTATGTCTTTTCCTTTGAATTTTCTCCTATTATTGCTGTATATGGGTCTCAACCTTTCAGTTCTGCCCTTTTTCCATCCCACCAGGGCAAGGGAGTAGTGAGGGAGTGCCTGTAACACCCAGCAGCTGACTGGGCTTTAACCACAAGGACCTGAGCACCAGACAGCATCTCCATGTCCCCACAGCTATGGCAGGAGCTGCAGCTCCCCTGACCAAGCCTGTGCTTCACACTCCAGCAAGGAATTCCCAGCAGCTGTTCTTGATGCATTATGAACATTTAGGTGAGGATTCCCCTGGGCCCTTGCCCTCTTTTTAAACTGGAGATAAAGAGGAATAAGCCAGTCAGGGCAGCCCTCGTGACTTTCAGCAAGCAGCAGGAGATGGAGTGGATGGGCCAGACAAGATCCTCGGAGGCAGCAACAAGCCCTGCTGAAAACTCCACTTCGGCTTCTTCCTCCTGGTCCTTCTCCTGGTCACCAGGGACATTCCATGGCTCACCTGGGCAGCCTCCTGCTGTGGGCAGGGACAATTCCCAGACATGAGAGAGCTCAGGGCACAGGCTATGGGAGTAACTTGGGCTGTGTGTCGATCCCTGGAGACCAATGGGGACAAGGACCAGTGGGCTTTGAATTTCCAGGTGGTGGAGAGGGAAAGTGCTGTGTGAACTGTTGCACATCCTGCTTCCCTGGCCATGAATTGATGTAACAGATTGTAAGGAAGGAGAGATGGAGGAGGAAGGGAGGAGGAAATAGGAGGGGATCAGGTATGAGAGGACAGAGACGAAAAGTCAGGGGGACAGAGAGAATGACTTGAAAAGAACTAAGTCAGAAAAAGTCTGAATGGGAGATAAAGGAGGTCAGACAGTGAGGACAAGAAAAACTGAGAGTAAGAAAGTGATTCATAGATGGTAAAGAACAGAAAAGTAGCTAGAGACCAAGCTAAAGACAGATTGATGATCAGATAGATGGACAGAAAGACAGACAGACAGTTATATTGTGTTTTTCTGAAGAGCTGGGCTGCAAATAAAAAAGGAGTTTACTCAAACAGGGCTCAGTGTGTGCTGGTGGCAGATCCCTGATTGCCTGGAAAGGTTTGTGCTGTGCTGCACCAACCTTTGACTCACTGTGGATCTTGTTCAGCACAGAAATATGTGCCTGTGTCATTGAGCAGGGCATGCTGTATCTGCACAGCTAAATGGTTGTTCCTGGTCCCATTACTCTGGAAGCGATTTTGGAATTCCTTCTCAATATCTGCTTTGCCACCATCCACTGAGTACACAACCAGCTGCATTGTGGCATCCTTCTCCATGGGTAACTTGTACCAGTACATGTGTATGTAATTTTTTGCTGATGCAGAACATTGCAGAGCGACCGTGTCTCCCAGCCGGACAACTGTATCTGGTGACTGCTGAAGGGCCCAGCCTGGAGAGACACGAGATGAATGGTGGGGAGTGAAATGCATTGAGAAGACAAAAGTGCACATCCTTGAAGTATGCCATGGTATGCAATGGTACCAGGATATAAGAAAGCAATGGGCCAGTGCCCTACTTCTTTGAAAAAGGCAGATAGGATAAAAAAATCCCCAAACAAACCAACTTAAATCACAACAGTGAATCTCTTTTGAGAAATAATGACTTTGCTACTCTCAAATGTAGTATTAAAATACGGCAGGAAAAAGCAGACTTTCAATTTCGCAGAGTTTCCTGATTAAATAGCTGGTGCAAAGGCTCACCTGGTTCACTGCCAACCATACCCCTGGAATTCTTGGGAAGGGGCAGTGCCAGCAACTGGGAGCAGAGCTGAGGATGTAGCAGCAGCTCCACTGCAGCTGATCAGGACCAAAGAAATGCCCACTCACCCACAGGGAGCAGCATGGCCACAAGGAACCGGTGGAAATCCATGGAGAAAGGCCCCCTCCTTCCAGGCACCTGCCCCTGGTGCCAGCACAGACACAGAGGTATGGAAAGAGGAGAGGTGCAGAGCAAGAGATGCGTCTCTCTGTGGGTGGGCAGGGGAGGGAGCGGCAGTCTGAAATGTCACCAAGGCTCTTGGCTGCCCAGGAACGGTGGGCAATGACACCTGCAGGCAGTCATGAGCTGCTTGTGCTCTGCTCCTCTGGCTTCCTGCTGTGTGCGAGCGTGGCTGGGCAAGAGTAGGGGGGACTTCAGTAGGTGCCAGAGTTCAGAGCTACCACGGAGCAGGACGGGGCTGTGGGGCAGCGTGAGTGTGTGCGCAGGAATGCACAAAGGGGCAGAAATTGATGGGAAGATGTCCAGGTTTAGAGCAAATTTGTGGAAGAATCCCCCAAAGGAGCTCTGGTGGAAAAAGCAGATCCAATCAGCCCCTCCCCCCCCAACTTGTCTCAGAGGAAAAAATACCTCCTTGGAGAAAGGTGGAAAAAAACCTGTTTATTAAACAATAAAACCAAAACAATATCAAATAATGAGAACCCTTGCCACTCTAAAAGAGATGACAAACTGAGAAAACCCTGTCCCCGGGTTGCAGCTCACTCAGTCTCTGATCAGTCCCTCCGGTGCTGGAATTGTGGGAGGCCAGGCCTGGCGTAGTGGGCCACAGCTGCAGCTGCCAGTGCTCTCCTGGGTGTTCTTTCCAGGGCAGTTTCAAGAGGTCCAAAGAAAAAGGAAAAAAACACAGTCCAGGGAACTTCTTTGCCTCAGCTAGCTAACACTAACTAAAAAGCAAAAGAAGAGCTCTGTCCCGCTGTCTGCCCATCCACAGACAACACAGTCCAGGAGCAGGAATGTGGAGGAGGAGTGCAGTGTCTGAAAACAAACTGCTGCTTCTTCTCTGCCCCCTTCACTCTCTGGAACACTCTCAAATGTGTAAAACTTATTATTCAACATAAACAGAATGAGACAATTGGGGATAAAAGCATCATATAGTCAGCCCAGAACAGAAAACAAGGAGATCTCAGGAATGCATGTTTGTGTCTGTGTCCCGCTGTTTGTCTCCTCCCGAGCCTCCCTCACACTCACAGATTCCCAGCCCTGCAAGCTGCAAAGTGGAATCTCTGCTTCTCCCAGTCAGGCCTGACGTGTTGTCCAGGTAAGGGAGAAGGTGCTGACCTGCAGAGCTGGTGTCTCTTGGAGCCTGGCAGAGAATAGTTCTGTAGCTGCTCTTCTCTAACTCCAGAGGGAGTTCTCTCTCAAGGAGAGAACAGGCTGCCTTTGCTTCTGCACTCAGATTATCCTTTGGGTGACACACTTCATCTCAGAGAGATTTCTGAGAAGTGTGTGCCCTACAGGATGTGCTGATACACCCTGACCTTCTCTGTGCCAGAGAAGAGCAGCTATAATCCTTGTCTCTTTATTGCAGCAGTCTGCAAAAGAGCACCAGGACACAAATGGACAAAGCTGCAGAAAACCATGTCCTCTGCTCTCTGTGTCCACCCAGCCTTGCTCACCTGCCCAAGGCACTGGGAAATCCCTGTAGGCAGGAAGGGACACTGGTAGTTTGTGTGCCCTGAGTTTGGGCACAGAGCTCTGGCAGAGCCTCTGCCCATCCGTGCTGGGCTGTGTGCACAGCAGGGTGAGGGTGGCCCATACAGGACATGGAGTGATGGCAGTGCCCAGGGCTCTGAAGGGCTTTGCAGTGAAGATGTTCCCCTGTGTCCTGTCAGCAGAGGAGAGCAGCAATGCCTGCAGCTCCTCCCAAATCCTCTGCTGCAGCTCTGAGTGTGTCCCATTGCATTCATTTCCCCAGGCTGCCTAGAGAAGCTTCTGGGAAGACCCCAGATTCCTCTACAGTAGTTGCAAAAAGAAGCAAAGAGATTGGGCTGCTTTGTAGGAGCCCCAAATCTTGCCAACACCAGCAGCAGCAGCAGTAGCAGCACTCCAGCAGAGAGGAGGCTGTGCCTGATGTGTCCATGCCAAGGGTCTCCAGTTCCCTGGGGTGAGCAGAGGGCAGGGCAGTGCAGGGGGAGCCTTGCAGAAGACACAGGATTTGAGCAGTCAGTGAGGTTGAACAGGCATGGCTGCTGTGTGGGACCCTGTGTTTAGGTCCTGGGAAGCTTGGACATTATCATGGGAATGTGCAGGGTGGGAACCACCTTGAGAGTCCTGAGCAGGCCTGTGCTGTGCACGGGTGCGTGTCATGCAGGAGAGAATCATGGGATGGGCCAGCCAAGAAGGGACCTCAGGGGGTCCCTGCTGCAACCTCCCTGCTCCAGCAGAGTCATCCCAGCGCACGTGGCACACAATTGTGTCCAGATGGTTCTGGGATATCTCCCAATAGACTCCACAATTTCTTTGAGCAATCTGTTCCAGTGCACAGTCAATCACAATGCAAAGCTCTGACCTTAGATTCAGGTGGAACTTCCTGTCCATCGTTTTCTGCCCTTGACCTCTTGTCCTTGTGCTTGGCATCGCAGTGAAGAACCTGGATCCACCTCCCTTGCCCTGGCAGAGCCTCTGGCAATGCTCTTCCTAATGCATCCCAGGACACCTCTGGCTTCTTGGCCACCAGGACACATTGCTGGCTCATGGGGAGCGTCTTGTCCACCAGGACCCCCAGGTCCTTCTCTGAAGAGCTGCTCACCAGCAGGTCAGCCCCCAGCCTGTGCTGATGCATGGGGTTATTTTTCCACTCAGATACAATCCTGCGTTTGCCTTTGATGAATTTCAGGATGTTCCTCTCTGCCTATCCCTCCAACCTATCAAGGCCCATCTTGTTGGGGAAGATGAAACAGGAAAGCCCTACAAATATGATTGTCTAGCAAAAGATTTTGAGCATATAGAAACTATAAGTGAGATTGAAATGAAGGCAAACTTTAAGATACATTCCTTACTGAACAACTAGAAAACAATTGTGTGGCCAGCTGAAGGTAAACCCCTTGTGATGAAATACTGCCCTCTGCTTGCAGACAAGTCCAAAAGTCAGAGCAGACCCTACTAGCTTAGCAGAAGGGGTCCAAAGAGTCGTTTTTAGGGTTTAACATGTAACACAGTACAGTCATGTAATGATTTTTATAATCATTACATTATGTAAATGTATAAGCTTTGTATATTGTACTAGATTAGTTTGTGAGACTTAGAAAATTCATCACAGAAGATTTATTGTATTGTAACAAGAACCTCACTCTCTTATCCCTTTTACTCTCTTACCCATTTTACTCTCTTAGCTTTTTTACTCCCTTACGCTCTTACACTCTTACTCTCTTACCCTCTCATTCTCTCTACCCCTCTCTTCTCTCGGGCCTGCTCTGAGCTGTGGCTGGCAGCTCCCAGCAGGGCCCTGCACCCACGCCCTCTGCAATAAACCACAAGTTCCATGACCTGGCTTCAGAGATCTCTTGTCTCCATCCATCCTGATCGTCCTACCCCCTGAGGCTCCTGCACCATCTGAAGGGCTGTGCAGCACTGTGGCACTATCAGCAATTCCTCCTTACTTGCTGTAATCAGTGACGTTCATGAGGAGACTCTCCACCACTTCATGAGAACCACTGATGAAGAGAACACTGTAACCTCTGGGAAATCTGTATTAGCTGCACAGCTTCTGAACGTACCTTGTAATTTTAGAATGTTTTGGCAAGGATAAACTGTATTGTGTGGATCAAGGGCTGGAAGGCAGGTGGATCCTGTCCCAGACACCACTCTACATGAAGGACTTAGGGATCCACAGAACACTTCACCAGAGCAAGCACAGGCTTGTGCTCTGCTGTTCCTATTCCTTGGCCACAGAACAACCACAGACAAGGTGCTGGAACAGAGGAGCGTGTGGGCAGCTGCCACATGGTGCTGGCTACTGCCACACCTGCCAGGCCTTGCCTTCATGCACAGGTGCAGCAAGAACTTCCCCCACAAACACTCCTTCCGTTTGACAGTGAGAAGTGTGAGCAGGGTTGACTGGAGTTAATTAAGAGGAAGACAATGGAGTGCAGATTGAAGACAGAAAGAAGAACCTACGGAAGGAAAGGAAAGGGAGACAAAGAGCAGAAGAAGTGGTGACAGAAGCAAGTGTAGTGCAAATAAGACTTACATGTTAAGGGAGGCCTGGAATGTCAAGGAGACAATGATGGACAAATAAACTGTCAGCATCTGAGAAGAGGAGGAAGGCAAGGCCAGGAAGCAGAGCAGTAAATGAGAGAGAAGTGATCACCCGGCCTTGTGCAGCAGCCACAAGTGGAAAGCAGGTCCTGTTTGTGCAGGGACAAGTTTGTGCTCAGCTCCCTCAGGAGTCTCACCACTGTGCTCACCCTCAGCACAGTAGTATGTGCCAGAGTCATTGAGAAAGGCATGTTCTATTGAGAGGGTGATACTGTCTCCTTTTATCTTGCTGCTCTTGAAGTGGTTCTCAAAACCCTTCTCCACTGCTGCATTACCACCCTGTAGTGCAGATGCCAGTAGAGTTAGACTGGAATTCTTCTCTGAAGGCAGCATGAACCAGTACATAGCTGTGCTGGAGGATTTCTTCTTGGAACATTCCAGATTCACAGACTGGTCTTCTTTGATCACCATGTCTGGAGACTGTTCCAGGGCTAACACTGGAAAGGAAAAGTAGGAACAGTGAGGAAGAGGAAAAAATGAAATAAAAACTCAACTAGGCATTGTGAGTTGGTAGGGAAAGGGTGAGAAGGGATTGAGCAGCCAAGGGTGCAGTTGAAGGCACGGGACAGCTCTTCAGATCTGCAGGTGAATTTCCAATCTCTCCTCAATAGGCAAGGTGCATTCCTGGGCTGGTTGTATCCAAACCCAGGAACGGTCTGCTGGCTGCAGAAAGAATGACAAATAGATGGCCATTGCAGAAGATTCAGGCATTCCCATTGCCCCCACATTCACTGCTGATCCTCCATGCAGAAAAGAAGAAGCAGTGGCAGGAAGTGGCTCCCCAGCTGGGAGAGCAGCAGCGGGATGAGTGGAGGTGCTCAGGGCTGGGTTGAGTTCACTTACCCAGAGGGGCCAGCATGGCCACCAAGAAACAGCAGGGAACCATGGCTGGAGAGCCCCTGCCCTGTCAGCAAGCTGCCTCTTGGAGCTGCCCAAAGGTTTGTGCAGAGGGAGCAGTGAGTGAGGGTGAGACATCTCGGGGTGGGGCTGGCCAAGAAATGACAGAAGGCATTGGCTGGCTGGGAACCCTGGGCAATGACACAGACTGTGCGTCAGCACAAACTCTGTTTCTGCAGGATAGCAGGAACCCTCCAGAGATGCAGCAGGTGGAAGGGGCAGGCTGGGCGTGGGTGGGTGTGGAGGGAAGGATGGGGGTCTCAGCCTTTCAGTTCTACCCTTTTACCCATCCCACCAGGGCAAGGGGGTAGTGAGGGAGTGCCTGTAATACCCAGCAGCTGACTGGGCTTTAACCACAAGAACCTGAGCACCAGACAGCAGCTCCATGTCCCCACAGCTATGGCATGAGCTGCAGCTCCCCTGACCAAGTCTGTGCTTCACACTCCAGAAAGGAATTCCCAGCTTCTGTCCTTGACAGATTATGAAAATTTAGGTGAGCATCAGATTCCTCTGAGACCCTGCGCTGTTATTTGCACAGGAGGTAATGAAGTGTAGGCGATTCAGGGCATCCCTTGTGTCTAGAAGCTAGCAGCATCCTCTGCAGTGGACTGGAGAGCTACACAAGGGCCAGTAGAAGCCTGTAATGGCCTTTTCAAAGTGAGAAATGTTGTGTAACTGTCATAAATGAAAGGTTTCAGAAACAACTGAAATAACTGACTGAAAGTCTTTTCAAAGCAAGTCTGTAAAGTTTTCCAACATGCTTCCAGTTCTACAGGCACTGAAAATATTAAATACTTCCTTCTGTGTGGCATACGCTATCTATCTGCTCTGTATTCTTCCCCTGTACTCGGCACTGGTGAGGCCACACCTTGAGTATTGCGTCCAGTTCTGGGCCCCTCAGTTTAGGAGGGATGTTGAGATGCTTGAGTGTGTCCAAAGGAGAGCCATGAGGCTGGTGAGGGGTTTGGAGCACAAGCCATATGAAGAACGACTGAGGGAGCTGGGGTTGTTCTGCCTGGAGAAAAGGAGACTCAGAGGTGACCTTATCACTCTCTTCAACTTCCTGAAGGGTGGCTGTGGTGAGCTGGGGGTTGGTCTCTTTTTCCAGGCAAAAACAGACAGAACAAGAGGACACAGTCTGAAGCTCCACCAAGGGAGATACAGGCTAGAATTAAGGAGGAAGTTTTTCACAGAAAGAGTGGTCAAATACTGGAATCATCTACCCAGGGGGGTGGTGGAGTCACCATCCCTCGATGTATTTAAGGGAAGACTGGATGTGGCACTTGGTGCCATGATCTAGTTGAAGTGTTAGAACATGTGTGGGACTCGATGATCTTAAAGGTCTCTTCCAACCTAAAAATTCTCTGATTCTGTGATTCTGTATCACAGGCTATGGAAGTTCCCAGAGAAACCATGCACAAAGTAGGGGTGCCTGAAAGTTTTTATTAATTTCTCATAATTTTTGCTTGTCCAGACCCAAAAGAACAGAAATGATGAGGAGAAAATACAGGTCACGCCAAACAAGCGTCTCAGTTGGAGGCGATGGTGGACTGGATCCAGGAGACGTAGTTGCAAACCTTGGTGTAAACTCCAGGAAGACCCCGCTGGGCACATCCATAACCCCAGGAGACAATGCCCTGGAGCTGTCCATTGCAGACCACGGGACCGCCGGAATCTCCCTGTGCACACAAAGGGTATGGATATTCAGCAAATGGCATCAGCCTAAGCAATGAGCCAGAGATCCCTGAGAGATTCACACTCTCCACCTGATGCTACCATGCCTCACTTGAGCTTCAAGGGCACCAGAGCTAAGGATGAGTCAGCTGCCTGCTTTTGCTGTATGTGGTACTTGGCAAACCTTCAGGATATGTGTGCCTGAAGCCTCTGCTGTCATTGAAAAACTCAGATTTACCAGTGCAGTGAGCATAGCTGACTCTGTAATGTGGAGGCCTCTTCAGCTAGGAAAAGGTGGGAGAGAAATGACTGGGTGAGGAGAGGCAGATGAGTTACCTGGCAGGAGTCTTTTCCTCCCTCCAGGTATCCGACACACATCATGTTCTTGGTAATTTGCCCAGGGTAGGCATCAGAGCACTGCTCGTCGGTGAGGACTGGAGCCTTCAGGCACTGCAGCTCGTCTGGGTAGTTAGCTGCAAAGAAATAGGGAGAGATGATTGCTGGCATTGCTGAGTCCTTTTCAGAGCTCAGGGAAGATCTTAGCAGAAAAGCAAATGCTGGACACCCTGTTCTAGCAGCCATCCTGCTTCCTGTCCACAGTAAGCACAGCCTGGGTCCCTTCTGTAGAGATGGAACAAATTCTACCCATGGGCCCACCATTCTACACTGCAGCTGCCTTAACTTTTCTGGTACCTGGAAGTTCATCAGTTGGCAAAGGTGGGGCCACTTGTGTGATGCATGCACTGGAAGAAACCTGAGCCTCAGGAAAACCATCCTCTCCTCTGGTGCAGGTTCAATGGAATAGACACCACTGGCCATGCACATCTCTGACCATGGGTGTGAGAGAACAGGGATCTCTGGTAGGAATTCAAGTTCCACAGTCCCAGACTTCACCCTTACTCTCAGAGAACTGACAACTCTGTTGACATTAACTGTGCAGTCCCTACACTGACGCATCACTCCAAAAAGCTGTCCCACAGCACTTCCCTGTGTTTTAGCCTGTCCTGTTGGGGGTAAATGGCCAGGTCCTAGAGACTGTCCTGGGCCCCCAAAGGTCTGTAGGCTCCCCCAGAGTACTCACAGCCACTGCTGAGAGTGTTGCCCCAGCCGGAGATCAGGCAGGTGGTGCCGGCGGCCACGCAGCTGGTAGGCAGAGGAATGGTCTGGATAGCTTTGCTGAGCGTGGCTGGGGTGGCCAGCTTGATGAGCATGATGTCATTGTCCAGGGTGTAGGAGCTGTAGCCAGAGTGGCGGATGACTTTAGCAGAGTTGATAAACTGCTGTGTGGATTCAGTGAGCCCCAGGTTGTGTTTCCCGAGCTGCACTTGGATGCGACTGGAAAACAGAAGGCACAGCGTGTCCTTTACTGCTTGGGGGCAGGTTGAGAGAAACCTCCCTGTCACTGAGTGCACTTGCTCCAACACCACTGCCACAGAAGCCTTCTGGGGCAGAGCATCTTTCTTGTCCTGCAGGGAGCCCTGGGAATCCACACTGAGATCTTAACTCACTCCATCATGGGTGGTGAATTTCTGCAGGTCTGTAAATACCTGGCAGCAGTTGAATACAGAGCAGCACTAGATACAAATATTCTGGGACAAGGCAAACGGCTCCAGCCGGACCTTGATCCTCTTCCTGTTCTCCAGGGAGAATGCTTTAGCAAGATTCATGCAATTGATAGGAAATCAAAGCCCAGACGTCTCTGCTTGATTATCTCATTCTTATATCAGAAAATGCTCTGCATTCACAGGAACGTTTGCAGAAATGGAAAACCCCTCAGGATGCCTCGGCCTGGCTTCCTGAATGAGCCACCTATCCCTTGGCTGTCTCTGGTGAGAATGGAGGCACTTACATATTTCTATCTCATAGCTCAGAATGCCTGCTAGAAGTGAACTGGAAGACAGAAGTAGGTTCTAGAAGGATGTAATTTTTTCACTCACGATTTGTAGCAGTGAGCAGCTGACACGACCCACTGGCTGCTGATGAGGGAACCTCCACAGAAGTGATATCCAGAATTCAGGGACACCTGATAGGGCACAGAGTTCTGTGCGCAGGTGTAGCCTCCCACAATCTTGTCATCATCGTCTTCAGCAAAGGTGGGGAAGGCAACTGGGGGACAAGAAGTGCCATGTGTCAACAGCTGGCCTAAGGTAATGTGGCCTGTAATCTGCCCTGTGACTGCCTGTCTGAAGCCCCTCACTTGCAGGCTCCCCTCCTATGGACACTCAGGGCAGCGCTGGTGGGCAGGTCTAAAGCACATGCATTTGCTGCACCCTCAAAGAAGGGGATCAGACTTACACAGGTGCCTCACGTATCTGCAAGTAAAGCCCTGCTGGCTACTCCCTGAGGGAACACAGGGACACAGAAATATTCTTTCTCTGAACCCCATCTACTGAGACAGTCAAGGGTTGACTGAGGGAAAAGTAAAAACTACTGTGCAGTGACATCTTCTTGGAGCACCAACCGAGGGTCTGTAATTTTGCAGTTGCTTTAGGACTTCTCGGTCCAGAGCTATTCCCTGTGCACTCCTAGGTCCCGAAGGAACTAAGCAGCCTTTTTCAGAAGCTGTGGCCACATCTCCATAGCTGGGTCAGAAAACCCTGTGAAGGTGTTCATTCTCCAGCTTGTGGCACAAGGCATTATGAGCAGACAGAAGATGGAACCTGCAGGGCTCTGACTTGTGCAAGTCAAAACTGACTTGGCTTTCCCACAACAGGCTACCTTGCAGTTTTGATTTAGAAAATCAGCTTCCTATTAAATGGCAGAAATAGAAATAAAAGATATACTCACCAGCCACCCCAATAAAGGCGAGAAGCAGCAGGCACTTCATGGTCTCGATTCGACCTCAAACCCAGACTGGCTGACTGGACGTGGGAGCTGCTAGAAATACGTTTTTGGTGATGGTCTTATCTCTAGTCCAAGGTTTTCTCCAGACAAAAAGTACACTGTGGAAAATTTGAAGATCCAAGTGTGGGAATTAACAGGCATTGGTAGAATGTACAAATGTCATACACGTTAATCATAAACCTCTGCTAAGATAGAGAGCTATTCTAATTATTCCGTAAGGTAGCCTTCAATCTAAAAATACCTTTTGGCTTTGGAAGACGTGTAGTTGTTTGTCTCATTCTTACACACAGCACCTGTACAACAGGAATAACAACTCAAACCTCTTTCAAATTCCTCTGTGCTGATGATATCTTTCTTAAAAATGCATGTTTTTACCCAAAGTTGCATATTTTAAGTAGTGGGCAGAGAGATACATTGCATTTATTTGGGAAAAAAAAGAAATCTAGCAAACCCAGTGGTTAACTTTGTTCAGTTTATTTGAGCAAATTCCTTTTCTTGAATAATGTCTGTTTGTATCATATGCAATACAGTGTTTTCCTAAATCAAATTCCTCCATTGTAATTTCAAAAGGGAGGATAGAGAAACGATCCTGTGCCCCTCCTCGTTTCCCAAGTCAAATAGGTCAAATGTGGGAATGCTCAGCATCTCCCTTTTCTAATGTCTCTCTTCTAACCTTTATTAAAATGTCTGCCTATGTACTGAACCATGCTTTTATTCATCTTTGGAATGTTCTACAGACTCATTTTTGCCACATAAGAATCTCAGTACAATTCTGATGTTTATGAGTGTGATATAGATATACAATAATGCTGCAAACAAAAATAATGAGATCTTCTGAAATCCCTCTCTTTGGGAGTGGGGATTTCTGTCATGATGCAAAGCTTTCTAAAGCTTAATGCTTTGCTGAATAATCATGTTCATTCTCCAAGCAGCTGCCAAATTCATCATGTTAGCTCCTGAAAGACACAGGATTCTCTCCAGAGACATTAAAAAGAAGCCGTATGTTTGGAAATGCTGGAATAGCTTGAGAAACTAAATAGGAATTCCCTTCCTCTCCATTTCTTGATTAATTTTTTGTGGGTCCTGGAGGACTGATATGCACAGCGTCACTGTCCAGAGGGAAATTTTCCTTTGTGTTAAAGTACAAGTCCAAGGCCTGGGCCTCCTCCAAGGTGGTGCATGAATTCTGTTGGCCTTTAAACTGGCATTACTGCACAGCTTTCTTACATGCTGTATCCTGTGAAAGAAAGAAGGATTAGAAGCTTCCTGTGGGAAAGGAAAATGTCCGTAATAGGACTAAGAGGGTCAAAAATTACCGAAGCTCTCCAATCCCATCATAACTAAGTGGAGCAAGAAAAATTTCCAGTTTACAATAGTGTTTAGTTTGAAATTTCTATTTTCTTTGTCCAAAGTATGCCGTTTGTGTAGACAAGGGCTGTCATCAGATGTGCTGCTGAACATTCCATAGACCCAGTGTAATTTTTTTTGCAGGGTCTTTCAAAGAATACATTCTAGGGTGTACATCTGTTGTTACAAACAAGTTTTTCATTTAATGCAGTAATGCTGCAGAAGAAAGTTGGTGGCTCTAGGGGCACAGGAAGGGGGAGAGATGTTGACTGAAGAGCAGCTGTGTTAGGTATTATCAATGGACAAGCAATGGCAGCTTGTACTTCTAGAACTTCATGTTCCTAGTATTTCAGTCAGCTGCATTAACGCTAGACTCAGATAAAGGAAAATACATTTGTCCAGGCTGATGCAAGATCCTGGGAAAAAGAAACCTGGTAAAACTGTGGGCTGACAGAGATAAAGCTTCCTAGGAACATAAATCAGGAGGAGTTTCTGAGAGTAGTCCTTTTATACCTCACAGAACCTGATGGTGGAGGTTGCATTGATTCTCTTTTCCCACCTGTCTCCTTTCTTGGAGAAGCTGGTTCATTCTCCAAAGCTTCTTATCCTCCATCTCTCCACACCTGAACAAAACTGCTGTCGCAGCCTCTTGTATTGTTCTCTATGCCTGTATTTCTCTTTAACCTATGGCCACAATACTTTTTTTCTATTTCTGCCCTTGCCAAAGACATGGATTCTTAGTGTCCTGGAGAGAAACTGGATGTAGGACATGACAGGGATTTATGAAATTATGAGTGGCCTGAGGAGCCTGGGGAACAATGGGATTGCTTATTGTGTCTTAGAGAGTAGCATGCAAAACTTGTTGGGGGTGGCTTGTTCAGAGCAAGCAAAGGAAACTTCCTCTATTTTAGGAATGCTATGAAGTCCTTTCCACAGGTTTTCATGGATGCAAAGCATTTACATTACCTCAAAGAGAAGGGACACAAGGAAGAAAAATCCTTGGAGGGCTATGAGGTTGAAGGACATCCGATCCAATCTCCCTTGTTCCCAGGAATGGCCTGGTGTTGGAATGTTCCCTGCTACTACAGCCCAGCAAGAGACCAAAGATTATTACATATCTCTCTGGAGGAAAGTCATGGTTGCTTAAATCCTGCAAGGGTCTGGAGAGTTACCCAAACTCATGCCTTCATTTGCTGCAGCATAGAAGGTCTCCTGGGAGCATCTCAGCCCCTTTTGAGCAGCATAGGAGGGCAGAGGTCAGGTCTGACCTGACAAAGATGTATGTTAGAAGGTGGATTTATCTGACATTGCTGCTGGACTGTTCTTGTTCAGGCAGATATGGAAGTGGAGATAGGGCTTAAATGATGGGAACAATTGCCCTAATGATTCTGAGTTTACAAAGTTTGCTGGAGGAATAAAATATCTGTCTTTCCTGGGAAACATAAAGACTACTCAGAATACTGCTTTCCACACAACTTCTCTTCTCTCTCTCTCTCAGAAAGGATACCTGGATAGAGATGCTTATGTTTTCCTTCCCGTAAAGCTTGTTTCTGTATTGCTTCCATCATTATTTAAATCTGATCCAGACAGCAACTGATGGTGATGCACATTTTCTTCTCCAGCCTTTGAGCAAAATTTCCCTGTGTCCTGGAAATTCTCCAGTTGCCTTGGTATAATTTCTTCCTGCACTCTTCTTGCTTCCTTTTCTGAGGCAGAGAAAGCAGGCATCTAGTGAGGAGTGTGGCCAAGCAAGGCTGTGGTGACCAGGGTACAGTCTCCAGTTTTGATGGAGAAGGAACTGGGAAAGTAGGAATAAAGTGTTGCCACATTACATCACCGTACAAGCTGGCTTGTACTGGGCAAATGAATTCAGCTGCCCAGCCAGCTCCATAAGCTAGCACCTGGGTTAACTGATGGGAACTTCAACCAATTATGTTCCTTCCTAAGCTGCAAGCGTATCACTGGTCCAGGATTTGGGGAGCATAAAAGATCAGATCAATGAGCTATCCAGACTGGGTTTTTCAAATGCCCTTTATAAAGAAGAGCTGAAGAATAAACTCTGTTGCCACATGAACATTAGGTGAGTGGTTCTCTTTGTCTCCAACCCACTTTCTCCCACATTCACATGGGAGAGGGAAGGGCAAAGTCAGAGGAGAGGGAGAGGGTTTGGTATGCTTAAAAACACTTGCCAAAGAGAGATCCTTGTCTTTTCCCACTACTGTTTACTGCCACAGCCTGCTGTGGTCTCCTTAAGTCACCTAATCATCCTTTTCTTCTTCTAACATCTTTGTCCTCTACCTCTTCCATTGACTGCTCTTTTTAAAATTCTGCTGCCTTCTTCTATTGTCTACTGTCTCTTCCTTCCCTATATATGCTGCATTTCTTCACCACTGTCAACCCTTCAGCAGACATCCTCTGTCTACTTTTCCATTGCTACCTTCTATTCTTCTGCCATATTCTTCTCCCACTTTCTTCAGTCGTTGCCTTTCTTCTTCCACTGCCTTCTTTTGCTGCCTCCTTCTGTCCTTTCCTCTGTCATCTTCTACTGCACATCATTCACATCCCTGTTCCTCCTCTTCTTCCTGTTCTTCCAATACCACCTTCTGACGTGTTCTTCTGCTACCTTATTCCACTCTCTTCTTCATCCCCTTCTCCTTGTCTTCTACTGCTTCCATCTTCCTTTCACTTCTTTTGCCACCTTCTTCCACTGTAACTTCTTCCTATTCTTCTAGTGGCGGTATCTCTTTTTCAGGTGGAGCATACAGGCCTCAGATCCTCAGTATCCCTGACTCCAAAAGCCTAGGGATCAATCTTGAGTCTCCCTTAGTGCTTTCTGCAAGAGAGGGAGGGAGGGAGGGAAGGAAGGAAAAGGAAGGAAGGAAGGAAGGAAGGAAGGAAGGAAGGAAGGAAGGAAGGAAGGAAGGAAGGAAGGAAGGAAGGAAGGAAGGAAGGAAGGAAGGAAGGAAGGAAGGAAGGAAGGAAGGAAGGAAGGAAGGAAGGAAGGAAGGAATTTTCCCCCCTACATTGGCTCTGCAAGGAGAAAAGGCAAAGCATGTAATTATTTATAGTTCCCAATAGATGGCTCCCAAATCACAGAGGTGACAGCAATGCTGAGCACACAGATCAGATTAGTTTCAAGACTAGCAGTTCTATCGTATCATTAGCTGATATAAATGAAGGCTTTAGTTTTGTTTGAAAATATGCAAAAAATCATTTTGCTTCATCACACTTTGGTCAGATCTGTAGTTATCTCAACCCTTTGTGCCCCACATTGGCACCAAAAATGGATCATTATGCTTTAACCCCAGCCAGCATCTAGGCACAATGCAGCTGCTCACTCACTCCCTCACTTCCATTCCTCCAGCTGGATAGGGAGAAGAATGTGAGAAAAAAATGTAAAAAACTTTGTGGCTTGAGATAAGAACTGTTTAATAAAATAAAAAAAATGTTTAATTTAATAAAAAAAAAAAGTATAACAATAACAGAAAAAGAAAACACCAGAAAAAGTGCAATTGCTCACCACCTGCTGAGCGATGCTTAGCCTATCTCTGGGCAGTAATTAGTTCTGTCTGTCCAGCTCCTCCCAGTTTATATTCTAAGGATGACATTCTGTGGTGTGGAATATCCTGTTGGCCAGTTAGTGTCAGTTGTCCCAGTTAGGCTCCCCCACAGCTTCATGTTCACCTCCTTGCTGGTAGAGCATGGAAAGCTGAAAAGTCCTTGACGTAGAGTAAGCACTACATAGGAACAACCAAAACATCAGTGTGTTATCAATATTATTCTCATAATAAAAACATAGTGCTGCACCAACTGCTAAGAAGAAAATTAACGCTATGCCAACCAAAATAAGAACAGCCATCTCCTCCATCTCCTCCTTCATCTTCTTGTAATCTTCCAACATTTTCTTCCATTGCCTCCTCCTTCCTTTCTGCTGTCCCCTTCTTCCACCTCCTTATTCTATTCTACCTCTTCTGTCTCCTCCTCCTTTTCTTGTTACATCACCTTCTTCTACCACTTTCATCCTCTGCTTTCTTCTGTGGCCTTCTCCTCACACTGCCTTCCTCCATTGCCTCCTGCTTTTTCTAACAAGTTCTTCCATCAAGTCTTCCTTCTCTTTTTTTGCTGCAGTCTTCTGAGACTTTATTCCACCACCTTCTCCATTCCCTCTGCCTTCTTTTCCTCTGCCATCTTCCTTTGTCACCTGCACCATCACATCCTCCTTTTCTTCCACCATGTTTTTGTGGTGTCTCCTTCTATCAATTACCTCGTCACATTCTTCATCACTTCCTTCATGCCTAATTTCAGCACCTTCTTCCATTTCCTTCTTTCACATCCTGCTTTTCTTCTTCCATCACATACTTCTGCTGCATTCTGCTGCATTCTGTCTGCCCTCTCTTCCTTCACTGCCTTTTTCCACCACTGCCATTGCCTCCTCCTTCACTTCTTCTGCCACCTTTTTCCTTCACTTCCTATGTTGTCTCTTGCTTCTTCTTCCATTGCCTTCTTCACCATTGTCTTCTACTGCCTCCTCAGTTGTTTCTTCCTTCTTTACTTTCACAGCCTCCTCCTCCTCCTCCTTCACTCTCTTCTTCCATAGCCTCCCTTTTCTCTTCTTCCAATGTCTTCTGCCACCTTCCTTCATAGCCTTGTCTGTAGCCTTTTCCTTCTCCTCTTACAACAATTTTTCTTTGCCTCCTCCCTTTCCTTCTTCTTTATTCTGTGGTTTTCTTCCTCTGCCTTTTTTTGTTCCCTCCACCATTGCCTCCTCCTCCTATTTTTCTGCCTGCTTCTGTTGCCTTCATCTGCTACAGCCACCTTCCAACGCAAATGCCTTCCTTCTGCCACCTCCACCTTCTTCTGTCTTCTTCCACCACCATTTTTGATGCCTCCTTCCACCGCTGCTGCCTTCATGCGCCGCCTGTCTCTGCTGTCTTCCTCCACTGCTTTCTGCTGCCACCAGCTCCTGTCAGTGCAGTCTGCTGTCACATTTCATCACTGCCTCCTGTTGCTGCCTTTTGCCACCTCCCACTGCTGCCACCTTCCACTGCTGAATTAATCAGCCACTGCCTCCATATGCCAAAGCTGCCTCCTGTCTCACTGCCTTTACACTGCATTTCACCACCACACCATTCCATGGCTTCCACCCTTTAGCCACTGCATACCTCCACCTTTGGCCTCTGCCACCTTCCACTGCCTCCACCTTCTCTTATTCACCACCTTCTTCCAGCTTCTTTTGTCACCTACTCTGTCATCTCATTCACCATCTCCTTCTCTTCCACCACCTTCTTCTGCCTCCTTTCTTACATCACTTCCTCTGTCACCTCCTCCTTCTCTGCTTCTGCTGCAGCCCTTTGGAACTTCTTTTGTCACCTTCTCCATTGCCTCCTCCTTCTGCCCCTCTATGGCCTTCTGCTACCCACTGCCACTCTTTGCTTCTGCCAGCTCTTCCACCATTTCCTACTTTTCTTCTATATTTCCAAGACATCCTAATGAAGCTGTAATTGGCAAGCCCAATAATCGTAACTGTAGTTGTTAGTGACTGTATAGGAATGTCTCTATCAGCTCATCGGCAAATGATTATACTGGAAAATTTATATTTTTAATTATGCCTATGAGAGAAGTGTGGCATTTTAACAGCATAAAGAAATAGTTTTTTCCCCTAGAATATTGCTCAGTGGTACATGTCTTAACTCTGCCTCTGACAGTAATCTTGTACTATTCCACTGATCCTTGAGTAAATAACATTACCCTTCTGTCTATTTATCTTCCTGCCTTCTTTGTGTGTCTTAGCTATACATACTGAAGATCTTAAGACAGGGACACTTTACACTAGTTATTTTCACTTTGCCCAGCATGAAAGAAATACAGTGGGATGTTTGTAGCAAAAAGTGGTATTGAAGTGTCATATCCAGTTTAAATGTCTGTATACTTTGTGCTCTTTGACAATCAAGAGATGATTTCATAGAATCAAAGAATACTTTTTAGCTGAAGGAGTGGAGGTCTGTGGTCCAACCTCCAACTTAAAGCAATTCCAGTTTGTAACCTAGAGGAGGTTGCTTAGGGACGTACCCATCTGATAATTGGAAACCTGCAAGGAGGGAGGTTCTACAATCTTTCTGGTCATTCTCTTTTCTGGCACAGTAGGACCCTCAAGGGCAATTTCTTTTCCTTTTATTCCTTCATTCCCTAACCATTCCAACTTGTCATTATGGCATGGAGTCTATTTCCTACATCTGCCTTTTTTTGGTAGTGAAAGGTTGGAATTACACCTCCCTTAGACCCACCTGCCCTTAGCTTTCTTCTCTCCAAGCAAAGAATAGCAAGTCTCTCATTTTTTCTTGTATGTCACATGCCACCTAATCATCTTGGACACTAATCAACTTGTTGGCCATCTGCTGGAAATTCTCAGGTATTTAACACTACTTTTGCATGGAGGGGAAGGTGTGAACAAAATTGGACTTTATTCATCCCTTTACAATAGTCAGCTCTCCATAAGGAGCAGAAGGGGTTTGTCATCAAACTCAGTAACACAGATCATCCAGAAAATGGACAAATTTTTGCTAATGACATAGTAGATGTACTATCAATCTAGCAATGATAAAGAGTCTATGATCCATCTTGCCCTTAATTATTGAAGGGACAGATATTTTTTTCACTAGTTTTACATGTTGCAAAAGAAATTTAACTATTTTTTTTCCTAGCCTAGGAAGCAGAGTAAGACAAATTTTGCATTTTTCCCAGAAATTTAAATTTTTATAAAGTGCCAGTGTCCTGGAGCACATGATGTTTTTATCTACAAATAATAATTACAGCATCTCAGCACATTAGATTATTTCTGTAGTGTGTGCTTGCTGACCAGTAACACTGGTGTTTGAAATCCATGAGAGAATGTGCATGTCCAAGTTCCAATTCTTTGACAGCTGTGCAATCATTTTCATTAGCCAATAAGACAAGAGTCAAATAATTTATTAGTCTGTTGTTACTGCAGCTCACATACAAAGCGAAATCATTCTATGAGATGCACATCAAGTAACATGTCCAGGAGATTTTCATTGAAACACATTCCATTGATTTAAAAATCCATCCTCTTGGGAGGAGCACCGGCATCTGAACTGGGAGGAGCACATGTGCATTTTCCCTGCAGGTGCTTCAAGGGAGCCTCTGTCTCTGAAGGATAATGTAAGTGAGCCACCAGCTCACTTATGGCATGTGAAAACTAGAGCTTTCAGAAAATGGTGGCCTGAAAATATGGTTCTTGACTGAAATCAAGAACCAGATCAATTCCAGTGAAACACAACACAAAATCATAAAATTACAGAAGCATACAATCACAGAATGTTAAGGGTTTGGAATGGACCTTAAAGACCATGTAGTCCCAACCCCTTTTTGTCCCCCACCACATCTTTGGGTCACTAGTTTAGCACTTTAACCCTTATGATGCTCACTCAGCCTCTTCTTACATCCATGACTGATCCCTCCTCATTAGCCAGTTAGCTTTAGACCAGCAAAATAATGTGGTATTGAAATGTTTTGGGTTTCAATACAATTTAAAGGTGAAAGGGTTTTGAGGACCTTACACTTAGCATTGGTGTCTCAGTTTCAGCAAAGCTATAGCATGTCATTTTACAGTTGTAGAGATAGAAGGAACTCTTCAAATGCAGCTGGTAATTTATTATAGTGTATAAATCTGCAGAGAGGTTAGGATGATTTCCAGCAGGACAAATTTCCTAAGTTTTTAATTAATTCAGAAAACTGTTCTGGATTTGTGAGGCCTTTTCACTATTTTCTTCCTCTGCCCAAATGTTTTATTAACTTTCTAAGGACTATGAATTAAAACTCAGACAATTGCTTTCTACTTACTATATATTATATGAGATGTTACTAGTATGACACTCAAGAAAATTCTCTCAGGAGTAAGGCTAATCAAGAGCGGAAATCGCGCTTTAAAGATTACCAAAATCACAGGGTCTGGAGTCAGCCAGGATTCCCCAGCAAGGTTCCTGTCATGGCAGGGAAATCTCATGCAATGAAGCTCTTGCAGAGAATTCATTTAAAGTAAGCAATTAGCTATTTTATACCTTTTTGGTGTAGATACATAAGTAGGCATAGGGTATCAGTGCCTGGCAAAGTTGTTGCTGACTCCTTTTTTTCTGCAAGTCAGTTCTTTATCACAGTTTCTTTGTCCTGCACCCACCAGTTTGTTTGGTGGGTTTTTTGGGAATTTTTTTTCATTTGTTTGTTTGTTTGTTTTGTTTTGGTTTGGTTTGATTTGGTTTTTATTTGGGGTGGGTTTTTTTTGTTGTTGTTGTTGCTTGGGGTTTTTTTTGTTTGGTTTTTTTTTCCTGAGAGGAAGATGCTCTTATTTATAAGACTGTTCCCAAGAGAACTCTGTCATTGCAGCAGACATGTTTGCCAGTGAAATAGATGATATATTTGCTAAACTACTCTTTGTTGTGGAGAACTTTTGCTATTGTTACATATCATTCTTCACTGCAGTGGCTGAAAATGATGATTGATGCCATCCATCTCCTGTACAGCACAAGTTAACATTTTCAATAATGAGTTGGGCAGATGGACAAAGTCCACCCTCAGCAATTTTGCAGATGATATAAAACTGGGAGGACTGATTGATACACCTGTTGAGAGAAAGGGAACATCCTGTACATGGGAAAGAATAACCTCATGTACCAAAGTTGGAAAGCAGCTTTGCAAAAAAAAAAAAGGGATGTAGGAGGCCTCAAGGAGAGGTTGAAGATGAGTCAGCAACATGCCCTTGCAGCAAATAAGTCCAAAGCGTTTCTGACTGCACTAAGAAAAGTATTCCCAGATCAAGGAATTCATTACCCCTATTATGCACCAGGAAGATCACATCTGAGATATGTATACAGTTCCGGAGTCCCCAGCACAAGAATTGTAGGGACATGCTGGAGCAAGTCCAGCAAAGGGCCACTAAGATCATGAAGGGGCTGGAGCACCTTCCATAAGAGGAGAGGCTGAGAGATCTGGGTTTATTTAGCCTTAAAAAAGAAGGTTCAGGAAGAACCTTATTGATGGGTATAAATGTGTGAATAAAGAAAACAATATCAGCTATTCTCCGTTGTGTAAGAGGCATAAATTCAATTCCAGGAAATTCTGTTTAAAAATAATCCCCCTCATTTTTTACTGTAAGGGTAGTCAAACACAGGAACAGGTTACCCAGCTATGTTGTACAGCCCTTGAATATCTTTGGATATTTAATATCTTTGGAGATGTTTCAAACCTGATTGAATACTGAGCAAGCTGCTCTAGCTGACTATTATTCAAGAGCAGAGGTCAGCCTAGACAATCTCCAGAGATTCCTTCCAACCTCAAGATATTCACTGTGATTCCATAAATGGAATCTCAAAGCTGAAGAGTCTTAAATATTCTTTTAATTTTTGAGATGTTTGCATAAATAAATTATAATTTCTAAATTGACTCTCACACACACGGGAAAGAGGAAGATATGTTTTGCTGTACCAAATAAGTTGACTCTTTGTACCTGCACTACATTTCAACTTTCCTTTTGGAAGTTACTGATGCTGCCTGCAGTGCACTGAATTTAGATACGTTAAAAACAATAAAATTGTTCCCTTAAACTGTATAGGTTTATGATTGAGGTTCTGCACTCGTAGCCCTCTTAATAAGTTGGAAGAAGGCAATCCTAGTCCTAGTCTCATAGGAATAGTTATATTACCTGCTGAAGCTACCAGGAATATACATTCCATTTTCTGACTTAAAGTCAACTAGGAGAGATTTTATGTGCCATTTTAGCTGCAAGACTGTAACTTCTGTCACCATTAGTTCTATAAAAATGACACAGACCACTGCAAAGTAAAAACTTCACTTTTCCTTGACCCTGCAGACATACAAACTGTCCTCAAATTTTGGAATCTATGCCTATCTAAGCCCAGACTACTTCAAGTGATAGGTTCCCCTCAAATCATAATGCCAATTTACTTTTTACTTTCTCTTGAAGAAGCTAAACTGAAGAGACAGCTAGGTCTGTAATGGTCCTTCTGAAATGTCTGAGCTTGTGTAAATTAAATGCTTTAAAAGACACAACCTATTATACAAATCCCACTTAACAACCATTAAAGCTAAATTAATTCTAAGCAGGAAAAAGAATTATCCTGTGGGCCACCATTCATTCACTAAGCAGCTCTCTCTTTCTTCACCTCTCTGTTTCTCTTCTGCATTTTTCCCTCTTTAATCTTGTTAAAATGTCTGAGGAAAATAAAAACAGTTGAAAGTGTTTGTAGTTCCTACAGAGAACAGAGCTGTGAAGAATCCATCTCACTGCTTCCTGAAGCCAGTGTGTAGGAAACCAGGAAGGGTTTGAAGGAAAGATTCTGTGGGAATAGATATGAAAATTCTACCTCAACCATTCTGATCCTTGCTATTCCATATTTTTTTTCACTGTCTCTTCGAAAAGTCTCTTTGGGCAGTTCACTATTGAACTACTGAAAAGAGTCTCTCAACATAAAATTCTTTTCATTGCAGAGGCAAAGCAAGCCAGATAAGTGTTTGGCATGGGCTTCCAGAATCTGGAATGCTACCAGTAAGCACTGCACAGTTGACAGCTTTATGATGATATAATTGCTAAATGATAATGGCTTCAACAGCTGTGTCACAGACCAAATGTTTTACACAATCTCATTCAGGTCACATTTATCTTAGTCCACACAATTCCAAGCCCCAGAGTCTGTTTATGAGATTATTTCAAGCTCCATGACTTGGTTAACAGGAGCACAGTGAAGGTTGTTCACTATACCTAAATGATTAAGGGATTGGAGCTCCCCTGCATCCACTGAATTTAGTGAAAAGTAAATCCTTCCCCTCTGGGATGCATCTCATGATCTGCACCCCAGAGGGGAAGGATTTACTATAAGGAGAGTATCCCATTCACAAAGTCTGGTTGATACATAGTCTTACAGACACAGACTACTACTATTATGTAATTCTGCTATGAATTTCACTGAAAAAGAGATTGACACAGTTTTTGACATTTTTCCCTGTTCTCCAAAGGACAGTGTATTTTCTTAAATATTACAACAGTTTTAATTCAATGCAATTTCAGTCTTCAGGATAGGAGTAATCTTAAGGTATAAAAGCTGTATCAGCCCTAGCATGCATCCTGAGCTAGTAGTAAAGCTACTATTTAGAGCTAGTCTATATTCTCTACAGGCAAGTTGTAGATAACACTCTTAGAAGTCAGACGAAAAAGATACAGACAGGCAATGCTTTGACGCAAGCAGTTTGTGAAGGAGACAAAACTTCCATTTGCAATTCTGCAAGTGCAGGTCAGTTAACAGTGGAATCAAACTCGAGGGTATTTATTATTCCTGTCTCTCTCTATTGCTATATTAAGAGCTAGTGCTCATGGGACTTGGAAATATCATTCTTATTGGACAGCACAATTCTTTACAGCTCTGAATTGATTTCAAGGTTCTATAATTGGGTTTATATGGTATTGTAACCCAACACGCCAGGCAGAACTTCTGTTATTTGAGGTCCATAGGAAGTAATTGGCAGGAAGGTGATACTTTAATCAGTTTGACCAACACATTAATGTCTTTGGAATAAAAATACTCTCTGGATCACATCCTGTGATTTCAGAGCTCTTTCTTATTTGAGTTGCTCTCACTGTTCGGACTTTCACATGATGTTATTCTAGCCTTTTTTTAACTAAGAGTGATAATTATTAAATATTTTATTGTGCAGCATACTGCAGCTTCAGGGCATACTGAAGGGCACTGCTGTGATGTTTTATTGCAGTTGACAATGAATGTGGTAATGTTTTGGTGTGCTCGTCTCTGGAGTGTTCCCTTTACATTCCGTTACCCTACTTATTTCCCCATTCCTGGATGCTAAAATGGATCTCTTTGTAACTGTAAACAAAACAAAATTTTAATCATGTGAGGCATTCTGAATGCTCTCTGAGTAGGATGGTGTTTTACTGATATAGAAACTCATGTGGCTTCCTGCACAGCTGGGTATAAGTGGTCAAAAATTGTCTTGGCTTGCCTGTACTCTTGGCAGGACATGAAACAAAATCTGCTCCCAACACCATTTCTACATGTTAACATAGGACTGAGCCTGATCGCAGAAACTTAGTCTCAAGGCTGCAAAAACCTTCTGATCCAGAGGCAGTCCATAGCAAGAGAGGACTTAACTCATAACCATGTAATTAAGAAAAGTTTTTCTTGCTATTGAATCTTTATTTTAAAGCAACTTATTTTGCATAATTGTATTTTCACCTCTCCCAGTAAAATGCATCTGCACGGCAAAGTGCATGGCCAATGATTTTTTGGTGTAACTTACCACTTAGCCCCAGAGCTTGTTATTAGTAGTCACAGGTAGAGCATGCTTAGATGGGTAGTTTGCCATGTCTTGCATTCATAGCATGCATTTTACATTTGTCAAACACAGAGCAAAAATTGGCCAAGTAAACAGAGTCCTTTATTGTAACTACTGCACATTATCCAGCTTTTGTCAGGGGTCAGTTCATACTATGTCCAGTCTTTATATACTCCTACTGAATATTTATAAATATTCTTAAAAAACAGCATTCCTTTCTCTTTTCTCAGTTTTCTGCTAGTTTTTTACTGCATTTCATTTTTCTCTTTCTCAGAACAAGGTCTTTGATCTTTCACATGGTGACTCAATGACTTCCTGAGGTTTTAAACAAGATGGACTCATTCAGAGAATTCACAGAAATCTGAGACTTATAAAATTATTCATACGTACTGATTTATGCTATTAAGCCATTAGAAACGTTTGCTGCAAGCTAGCGCCGGAGAGGAATGAGTTCAAGAACCCAAGAAAATCTTTGCTTTGGCTTTACCTCAGTTAGCTATCTGAAAGCCATTAAATCTTATAGGCATGTCACACATGTGCTCTGTGTACCTTCTGAATTGTCTGGCTGACAAAGACAAGTAAAACACGGCTAAAGACCTTGGAAGTAAACATCAAATAAGATTTCTATTTCTCCTGTTATTGATGTTACTTAAGAATCATTTTGTTGATGCTGTTGGTTTCCACAAAAATGGAGAATTTGTCTTCCCTTAGACAAATATAGAAGAGAAGTCGAATTGGACCAAATGGCCACAAAATCAAAGCCAATTGCATGTTAGCTGAGTTTTTCAGAGCTCAGGTATGCCTGGTGTCTTTTTCAGGTCTCAAATAAGAAGTGTTCATTGATTTCCCCAGTTATGGAAGGTATTTTTTCACAAGCTCCCATCAATTAAAAAAATAATAATTCTCACTTTAATTTGAAAAACTAGAATAAAATAAACCAACCTATTATGTCTCTCAGTCAGACATTCTGTCAAGAGGATCTGACAGCCAGATAGATAGGATTATTAAGTAAGTCTCTCCCCTTGGCTGTCTATACTGTTTTTAGTTCAGGTCAGCAGTCTGGTCAAGCTGATGTTAATGCCAGTGCAGAACACAAACATTGATAGTGAATGGAGAATTTCTTTCCATGTTTCATTATTTTTAAATCATGAAAAGATGACAAAGACAACATCCATGTTTACAAAAACAGACCATGCTCCTCAGAGCCAATGTGCTTACATATTCACATACCTGCTCACAGGTGTGTAAATGTGCACAGCTGCAGCTCTTGTAGGGAGCGGTCAGAGACATCATGTCTCAGGAAACAAAACTGGCTCTGTCAAGGCACAAGATTTGCAGCCAACAGTGACCAGCAGAAACAGACTTTAACTATGAAGAACAAAAAAAACCACCCCAAACACCCCAAACCACCAAACCAAAACATTAAGGGTTACAGGATTTCTAAATTTGTTTCCTTAACAAGCAGTGGCTTTGATTAACACATGATAGGGTTTAAGAAACAGAAACTATAAAAGAGTTAAAAGCCCATGTGTTTCTGGATGAAAGTGATCTTTAATCCAGGATGAGAGAAAAGTTGCAGGGCAGCTTTCCCTTTGAGAAAGTCATTCTGTAGCTGTTTAATCTGAGGCTTCTTGCATCTCCTTCTGAAGCACCAGGTACTGGCCTCAGGACCAGTCTACTACTTCTGTGTTATCCTTAGCATGCAATGAACTCTTTCTGGTTGGCTGTAGGTTTGAAAAGAAGCTGAAGAAACATGCATTTACTTCCTTCACCATCCTAATTACAGCAAAAATATACTGTCTTAACTGACACCTTACGTGTCAAAGTATGAGTTAAAGGCAAATAAAGGCTAAGCATATTTTGCTGCAGAATTGCATTTATTCTTGCCACATTTATATGGATATCCCATGTTCGCTTTGCAGTGAAGGAAGACGAAAACCATCATGTTCTGCTTCAGATCCATTAACCCAGGGGATGTTTAGAAAACACCTGTACTTTGATCCTCTTCAAAGCTCCAGACATCACTGCTAGGAATATTTTATGACTTCCAGAACTCAGTGCTCTCTAGCATTGGCAGTTTGCAATTGCCTGGCCACATGAGATTAAAGGCATTCATCAGAAACAAAAGGATCATTTGGTGCCTTAGGTTCTCTTGGCAAGTGAAAGAGAGAGACCTCACTTAAAATTAATTTTAAGCACATCACTAATGGGATGTTCTCCTGGTAGCTTCAATATTTGTTTTCTTAATAGCTGCTTTCTGGAGCCAAGAGAACCATCATACTTTTTATGCAGGGTTGTGCATTGAGGAGACTGTGCCTCCATGTCTTTGGCAAAGTATGTTTCCCCATGTGCATTGATGTAGCTCTTTATTCCATGCTGCTGCTTCCTTCATTCAGGATGGTATGCTTAAAAACAACAATTTGAGAACAGCTGTTAACTCCCTTTAATCCCTGCAGCATTTCAACTAGACAGAAAGTGCCACGTGACTGATTCCCACACTCCCCTTGTGCTTTACTTCAGAAAAATCAGGAAAGAATAGTACTGTACCCCCACACTCCACTTCCTTTTTGTTTCGTAGCATTTCCCTTTTACTCAACAGGGTAAAAGACAGATGCACAGCAAGCAGGAAGATTTTTGCCACAAGCTCATCTGAAAAAAGTCTAAAAAGTCCCCAAGCTTAATTTTTTGCCTTGCTTGATTACTCCTTATAGCTCAGCAGAAACCTGAAGCCAGCCCTGACTTCCAAGACCTGGGGGCTGACTATTTCTTTTTATGCTTGGGCAATTCCTAATCAGGGCAGAGTGAGGTGCAAAGAGACAGGGGATCAGAGAAAGCATTTTAATGAAACACTGATGCGTTTCTAAAATACTGACATTGATAAAATTCAGTTTACAGCAGTGGGTTCCAAAAAGAAACAAAAGCAAGGAACAAGGAGTGACAGCATGGGTGTCCAATCGATATAAGAATGTTACATAGTCAACATTGTTGGGAATCTGCTGTAGGCCTTAATTTAATATAAAGTATACTAATTTAGTATTAATTAACATTAGTAAATAATAAATTAGTAATAATAAATTATTAATACTAATTTATAAATTACTAACAATAAATTATTGTTACTCACTACTCATTTTATACTAATTAATTTAGACAGCAGGCTTAAATTAATATAGAGTATTTATTATTTTTGTGGTAGTTCTAGCGGTTGTTCCTTAGCAGGAGTGTTCCAAACAACCAAAATTAAAACACAGGCTTGTATGAACAAATCTCCACCAACAACTGCTCTGGTGCAGTGCATGAAAGAGCTGGTGCCCAAATGCAGCTGTGCAGAATGCTGTGATTCACAAATGTATGTTTGTTACATGAATATGATTATGAGTATGTGATGAAAGACCAAAAGAAGAGTTTATTTGAGAAGAAAAAGAAGGAACACTAAAGAAGCCTTTAAATAAATTGAGTGCTAGAAATCTTGCATTATATTTCCTCTCTGATCACTTGCTTGTTTGATCTAGTGCCACCACAAAAATTCAGGGTTCCTCAGTTTATTCACCTGAAAAAATTTTATTTGTAAAAAATATAATATTGTGTGCACATTGTGGTGCTCTTTTATTGCTTAGGCTTGCAGCAAACCTGGCTAGCCAGACCAATAAGGTTGCAGTCTACTCATACCATAAGTACTGTCAAATTTTTGTTTCTAATCTTTCCTTTTCCAGAGATCTTTATATACATGACTCCTAATAGGCAGAGGCATAATAAACCTTTATTGCATTGTTTTCTTTTGGAGAGCATAGTTTGATTACACTGAATTCATATTTTGCAACAATTGAAATACACTGAATATAGGTCTGAATATACATTATTCTAATGTAACTTCTTGAAGGTCTAGTGACTGAAAGGCAGCTGTCATAAAGCCATATAACTGATATTTTCCACCAATAATTGCCTAGCTTTTTTTACTACCTTTATGTACTTCAGTTGCTTAAAAATCTTTTTATGTACCTTTATTGATGCTGATATGTCTTCATTATACTTTGATGTCAAAGCCTGTGTTTTGGTATTCCTGCCTATTGAGTATTCATTCCTTGACCCAATAAAGTTGTAATATTATCACTTAAAAAGTGAGTTAGAGTCAGTTGCCATAAATCCTCAGAATGCTTGTGATCCTCAGGATGTGAGCGCAATCAATCAGCAGTTCCAGCCAGCAGACTTTAATGAATCATATGCTTTGGTCTACTTTTGGTGGTTGTATAAGATACATTAATCAACAATCCATGCATGTTTAGAAAATACTAGAATCAGCCAGCCTTTGCTTTGAGATTTTAATTTTTTGCATTGCTTTGATGATTACAACATCATTTGGTATAGAGGGTGCTTTGCTCATCATGGTCTGATGATTTGCTTATGATTTAATCAAGCACTAAATTCAGAGGGGAATGTAACTGCATCTGGCTTCCCTTACTATTTTTAAAGACATGGGGGGCAGTCAGTATTCCAGGAACATGACAGCTTTGCAATCATAGTGCTTACATTTAAGGTTTTTGTAAAGAGGTTCATTATGTGAAGTGTTTGTGCTAAGGATGATTATCAAATCAGTGCTGAATAAGGGACTGGCGTTCCCATTTATGAAGTCTTAATGGAACCCTGGACCACTCTTGCAATGCCCACCACAGCAGAGTATCAAGAGAGTGGCAAGAGGGTCTTCTGAAGAATTTCATATGCCCTTTGAGGAGCTGGTAGTGCAAGGTGTCTGCTCAGAGGAGAATAATTTCAGTGACTACTGTCGGAGAGGAAGGCACCCTGGCCCGACTGATATCGAAAGAAATGTTCTTTAAGATCCTACAAGATCTTACAATATCAGTATACAAGTTTTAAAAACCTTTTCAAAGGATTGGGGAAGGGGTTTTTTTTTGTGTTTGCATGAAATTTAAGAGTAATATGAGTTTGTTTACAAAAACACAATGGTAATCTCTGCCTAAAGAGCTATCTTTCACCATGTTAATGGTGAAAAAGAAATTCACTTTATAAGATTTTTGTTTAAAGGCTTTGGAACATAATGTTGGTTTTATGGCTGTTCATCACTTGTCAGTATACCTTGCAGGTTTCTTATTTTTTATCCTCTTTAATACTTAATCTATGCCCAGTTTCCTTTGCACACAGCAGATAAAAGTTCAGACATCATAAATAATTTTTAAATTATGTCATTCCAGAAGTAATTCTCTGACTAATTCTCACTACTTTGGCTTCACCCATCAAGTGTGATCTAACTAAAATTACTACCTTGTCAAGATAAGAAAGACTGAACCATCCTTTCCTAATTCTCATGAAAAAGCTGTGATATGTAAATTGTAACACATGATGCTCCTCTGACTGACATTAACATTCTCTGACAGAGTCTGTAGAAATGGATGGGCACAATTTTAGTCACTTGGTCTCATGATCTAGCATATTGTCTTAAAATATAGCTTAAAATGGAATTTTGCTATGATACCAGACCACGGACATGGGTGTCTGAGGCTCATATCTATCCTGGTTACTCTACAAATCACTACCTACTGTGGTCCAAGGTAGTGGGAATTTATAAATATGTGGGAATTTATAAAATTAGACAGTTTTCCAAAACTCTCTAATTTTTTGTATTTCCACAGATCCCAGCAGCCTCATTATGTTGTATTATTGTAAGAGTCTTTCAGGTAGCAAATCTACTGTGATAAATGTCTATGTGAAGATGGTGATTTCTTGTTGAATGGACTGATTCCCTGTGTATATTCCTTTCCTCCCTGGTTCTACTGAAACATCTCCTATTGCTGGTTTTTATCTCTATTTGTCTTTCAATGCCTGAACAGAGCAACGAGAAGACTTGGAAAGAGTGATGATATGCTTTCTTTCGTGTTACCAATCTTTTTGACCTAGTAGAAAATCACTTACTGCAGAAACTAAATAGAATTCCCTGGGAGTTGTTACAAGAACGGGACCGAGGTAGTACATTTGTAAACGAAAAAGGGAATTCATCACTTTGTGTACCTTACTAGCATTAGTAGGTGCACATGCTGAAGCCTCAGGCCACAAGTTGTAAACTTTTTCCTAAATATGCTGAGATTTTTATGTACTTAGATAAAGGGATGCTCCACAGCTAGTTCACAGTGGAAGATAGGGAAGCAAGGAAGGTCACTACCTCCATCAGCAGAGGCTGCAGCCTTAGAGACAGGAGGAGAAATAGTCTGCCTAGAGACAGTGAAGACAACCAGCAGAGAACAAGAAGACCTCAGACCCTAATGCAAATATTGGACCAAACTGTCACATAAGGGGTGGGAAACTTAGTTTGTAACAGCATAGTTCCTATGGATTCCTTTGTTTGGAGTACTCAGTTTGAGCCAATCCTGCTGTACCACTCAAATATTAAATTATTTCTTCCTGGTATCAGACATCTGAGACTCTGCTGTGGGAAACCTATGGTGAAGACATTTCTTTAACACATTTACATAGATTCCAGTGAGCATCCTAATTTATTCTGCAGAATCTTTTTGCTTGTGGCAATAGAAAGGAAACTCAGTTTCGCTCAGAGTCCAGATCGTATTTCAAGAAATGACACCTAAACTATAAGCTATTTTGACTATTCTTTCACCTAAAGCTTAATCTTGGTACTTGATAATTTTTTTGCGCAATTAGAATACAACAAAGCTTTATGAAGGATGGTTCAATCAATCAATTCTTGTGAATATTGGTTAATCTATCATATTACCAATACATATAGCCCTTTACAGAGTCCAAGAGAGAAGTCTGTACCTTTGCAACCCATTCTGCTTGGCAATGGAAAAGCAAAAGAAGAACATTCCAGAAATTCTTTCACAAGAATGACATGGGTTCACAGAATCACAGAATGGGTCAGTTTGGAAGGTACAACAGTGAATAATCTGGTCAAAACCCCCTTCTTAAGCAGAGTCATCCTAGAGTACATGGCACAGGATTGCATCCAGATGGTTCTGGAATACCTCCAGTGAGAAAGATTCCACAACTCTCTGAGCAATCAAGTGCTCGGTCACCTGCACGGCAAAGAAGTTCTTCCTCATGTTCAGGTGGAATTTCCTTTGCAGACAGCTCATTCTTGGACACATCTAGTAGTGGAAATTACCCATTTTGTTCCTGCCCATACAAGCTTCTAATAAACAAAAAGAAGAGCAAAAGCTTTTTTTTATTTTTGGTGGGGTTTTTTTGTTTGTTTGTTTGTTTTTTGGTGGTGGTGGGGTTTTTTTTCTTATGTTTTGTTCTGACTTCATGATTCATGCCTGAAAACTTTCTAACATATGGTGAATTTTCTATACCTTGTGTGGTGAAAACAGTGCTCCATCTGTGAGAGAGCACAGGGAGAGTGCTGACAGGAAGTAGCTATCTGTTTACTGTCACTGTTGGCAGTGTAAATTATAAAGGTCTCTGAGCCCTGCAAGGAGTGTTTTTGCAGTTTGCTTAAGTATGACCAACAAAAGAATGAAATACCAAATCAGCAGAACTAAAAAAAGAAAAAGAGCAATTTTGGCAAGTATTGCCACTACTGGAAACAGCCCTAAATTGCATCAAGGGAGGTTTAGATTGGATACCAGGGAAAAAAAAGCTTCATCAAAAGTGTTGTAAAGCACTGGAACAGGCTTCCCATGGAAGTGGTGAAGTCACCACCACTGCAAGTGTTCAAAAAATGTGTGGATATGGCACTTGAGAACATGTTTAAACAGTAAACATGGTGGTGGTGCTGGGCAGGACTTGATGGTCCCAAAGGTCTTTTCCAACCTTTATGGTTCTATGATTCTATGATTCTAGGAAGCGTGGTTTTGAACATGATAACTGACAAAATGAGGTGATTGCAGCATATGGGACAGCAGGAAGGAACAGCAGTCTTTTCCCTGTGATTTCTCTTCAGGCAAAACATCTTGTTTCTACCATGGTTTCTATGTAAGCTTGCATCAGAACTGCTTCTGATAGGGAGCTGCAACATCACATGGTCAACACATTTCAGAAGGTCAACAGTGGGCAGCTGGCAATTGTTAGTGCGTGATATTCAGCTTGGTGCACCCTCATAATTCAAAAAATGCTTGTGTGTTCTCAACTACCTCATCCTTGTTGGATGAGCTGCTGTGTGAGGGTGGCAACAGGCTGACTCCAGAAAGACTCAGCTTTCTTGGCATCTTGGAGGCCTTCTAGTCAGTACTGGGAGTTGAATGTGTTGAGAGAAAGCAGTTATATTGTGTCAGTGAATTGTCTACAAGGAACTGCAGCTCTAGGCCAAGAATCCAGAATCCACTTTTCAATTTGATGTGGAATACCACAAATCATACATGGAAAAACCCTAAACCATGAGGATTACTCCATTCCTCCATTCTTCAATGTTACAGCATTTTTCTCAGCATTATACTTACTATTATTGTTTTCAGCACTGCTGACCATTATTTATTGACTTGCAAGGCTTTTAAGTATTAGATTAAATTGGCGTTCTTTACTCATAACTGCCCAATCCCAAAGGCTGCTGATTGCAGCTACGCTCTTTTCTAATTCCTTTAAGTTATTCCTATGCTGTGGAGTGTTCAGCTTTATTATGTTATTAATTAAATGTCTTCAGTTACTCAGCAACACCACAGAAGTGCATGGCATTTAGTAAATGAATTCTTGTCCTGGTTTCATACGGGTAAGTGTTCATTTTCCTCTCAGCAGCTGGCACAGTGCTGTGTTTTGGATTTATATGAGAAAAACATTGACAACACACTGATGTTTCAGTTGTTGCTATGTGGTGCTTACTCTAAATCAAGAACTTTTCTGGTTCCCATGCTCTGCCAGCAAGGAGATGCACAAGAAGCTTGGAAGGAGCATGGCTGACCTGAATTGGCCATAATGAATGTCATGCTCAACAAATAAACTAGGGAGAGCTGGCCAGGAGCTGTTGATTGCTGCCCAGGGATGGGCTGGGCATCCATCAGGAAGTGGTGATGATGCGTTGTGGATCGCTTGTAGAATATTTAAATTTCATTGTGTTTCAGTTATAAAACTTTTCCTATCTCATTTTTTCTTGATCCTCCTCCCCCAAGAGGAAGGTGGGGCCAAGGCATCCGGGGTGAGAGAGAACAGCTGTGTGGTACCTTGTTGCTGGCTGAGGTTAAGCCACAATAGTTTTGTATGTTAAAGACATCCTGCTTTCATGCATTCCATGGTGAATATAAACCCTGATATTTCCTAGTTCAGTCCCTATGAAATGAAAGCAGTTTCTAAGGTAGTCAATTAAAAATAACCTTAAAAAAGGTAAAGATTGCATTTTTAGGATAGGAATATTTTTAGGTTTTTTTCTTTTTTCTTTTTCTCTTCTTTTTCTTCATCTGATTTTGTGTTTCTAAAAAGGTATATATTTTCAGAGATGTAATCAAGCTAAAGAGCAATGTTTTGTTCAATTTCAGCCTTTTTCTGTAGGCATTTTGAACAGCACTATTGCATCATTGAATGGCTGAAGGTAAAGAGTGACTCACTGCCCTGTTTTTATTGTCTAAGCTCAGTGCTATGAAAATAGTAAATGCTCGGTGCTGACACTAAAAAACTGTTTAAAATCATCACCCTTTTTTTTTGCCCCAAATTCATCTTAGGATATTACTAAAATGATCAGATTCCATTTTGAATATGGTACCACAATGGTGTTTGTTACATTTTTTATATTTGTTATATATTCTTAGCCTGCTTCTGTAGAGCTTCCATTCAACAGTATTTAGTGTCCCTACACATTGCTGGCAAAGTTTGCTGTTTAGTTGTGATGTGTATTGGCACCATCCTGTAGAACTTGTGTCTATTCTTCTTTAACTAAAATATTCTCTGAGTTCATTAATTATATAATTTATTTTTTAAAAAAGCCTAGAAATTATTAGCCACAAGACACTTTTTAATGAATGTGTTATGGTCATCATGGTCCCTTCATGCATATGCCTTCTTTATACACAGCCCAAACCTTTACCAGTCCTAGACCATAGCATGCTACATAGGATATTTAAAAAAATAGTAATGGATTGGATTCCTAGTATTGCTATTCCAGTTTACATCACTGAGGCTGTGACCAAGGGTCTTTTCACATATCTGTAAAGGTAAATTCAGCCACATTTTATATGAAAGTTTTTTAATACAGTTTTTTTCTTCACTTTGCTTTAAAGATTGCTATTTCTGGAAACTCACTGAAATTTTCTTAAACTTTCTTTACCATTTAAATTACAATATTTTTGGCTATAGATTGCATTTAAGCACAATTCCACTGTAAAGTTGAGGGAGAACAGGTTGTTTGCCTTTTAGATTTGCTTTCTATTGGCTTTTTATAGCTCTTGGGAGAAGTATTTGCAGATACTTGCTCAATTTGCTCTTTTTGACCTGTTCTGACTTAAGCAGAAGTTTTTGTCTGAAAGAGCCAAAATTTGTTCACCTTTAATTTCAGCTTATATCACGTTACCAGAACTTTGTGTAAGTTGAATTGAAAAACCTCACTTTTCACTTTGGGAAGAAGAGAGAATAATGGAAAGAATCAAGGGGGAAATCTCTATGGTTCACATTGCATAGGTAGTTGGAGTACTTACATCTTATCCAGTTTTTAGTTAAATATAAGAGTACAATCTGAATTAAAGAACCTTGCCGTAATGTCAATTCTAGGTATTTTCTGTAAGTATCATTGCATAACAAATGTATATAAACGTATATAAATGTATGTACCTTTGTATATTATAAAAAGTGACGAATATTTGAGAATCTGGATGAAGCCTCTTTAACAGCAACAGCACCAACCAAAGAATTTTTTTTTCCCAGAGGCCAATTGCATTCACACCAATAAATGACAGAAAATGGTTGAGAATTAGTTTATGTCTTCATAGATCCAGGTTTGACTGAAGTCAGTGGAAAAACCCATGACTTTTAGGGAAGTCAGTATTTTAAAATAATGTTTAGTCAAATTTGTCTGATTTTTAAGACCAGGTGGAACCAATAAAATCTTCTGTGGTCTACTCCACAATGCAGAATGTAAAACTTATTTCCCTGATATCTGCACTGAATCTGTTCTGATTGCTCTTATATTTGGTGGAATGATGCGAAGTAATTTAGCTGTTGCACAAGAATGAATGACATCTAGACCCCTGGCTGAATTGTGTGGGTTCTGCAAGGAGACAGGACAGGAATAAAAGTTGTAAAGGCATATTTTTGTCTTTGAGGTAAATAGATCTGACTCTGAATAAACACAGCAATCAAATCTG
The DNA here is from genome assembly GCF_028551555.1 of Melozone crissalis. Lineage (NCBI taxonomy): Eukaryota > Metazoa > Chordata > Aves > Passeriformes > Passerellidae > Melozone > Melozone crissalis. Next base: position 11,953,701 of record NW_026535786.1, on the reverse strand, counting down.
TTGAGTAGGAAGGTGCAATTTTTATGTAATCACTTTTGGAATAGAACTTCCAATATTCTATCCAGTTACCCAGTTTTTAGTTAAGTAAGTGAGTACAATCTGACTTTAAGTACCTAATGTCCATTTAAATTCTTTTCTGTAAAATAATACATTCAACATTCCCACTTGAACTTTCAATATAAACATCATATCTCATATCTCATTGTTCTTACATTAGAAATTTAAATTTTACTGTCAACTTTTTTCACTACTTCAGCACTGTGATCTCTTCCTGATCACTTCTCAAGACTCTTCATCTCCTGAGTTTAATGTGAAGTGTGTATCTTTCTTCTTTCTTTATCCCTTTGTTTGGCTTGCTCTCTGGTTTTTGTTTGCCCACTGAAGAGGCACGATGTCTTTCAAACAACACATAGCTCATGCAGAACAACAAACTGCCATTGAGATTGAGAGCCCTGTGTTCTTAAAATACCCTTTACACTTGCCTTCTCTAATCTGTGGGCCTTAGATCAGAAGTTAAAAACCAGAGTGCACCACTGCATGCAATTTTTCCTCTTTCCCACTACATTTGACAGGTAAAAATTGTTCATATTTAACTTTGAGGCATCTATTTTTTTCAAGCATACAACTCTCAAAGATATATTACATTCCTCTTTGGAATCTGCTTGTCTGCCTCATTTCTCTACACTTGGCTGACTTCACCTGTTTCCCATTAACTGCAACATTAGCTGATTTTCAGGGTCTAATTTGCATAAACTGTCAATGGAGTTTTAGCTTTCCCTTCACAAAATTCAACATAAAGCTCTTGTCCATAACTTCTAGTCTGTTTTCAGGCTTTCACATGGACCCCAATCAATTTCCTTACTCCTAACTTTGCCAATACATGCAGGGATACCTGGGTGAATTTTCTCTAGTTTTCTGACAGTGCAACTCTTACTAGGAATTGAAAGATCCTTTGTTCTGTAGTTGGTGAGTTTCAGCACAGAAACCAATTTTAACACCTCCTACCTTCACTATAAACAGCCCAAAACTTTCTTGCACCAAATATCAAATCAGGAATTTTTTAAAAATCGTAAAATATTAGTCAGTGGCTTAGTTAGGAAAGATATTTAAATTTTCCCAGTATTTATTTTCCAGAAAATTCTTGTAAAGGTTTGGATTGGGTTGGTTTTAGTTTATTTTTTGGTGTGAAATTTCAAAGACATGCAGTGAATTTGTATTTAACTGATGTCTCCCATGTGCAGGATAACAGTGCCAGTGGAAAGGAAGGGGAAATGGCAGAATATTGCAATCAACATGTAGTTGTTTATTGTACAGTAAATTCTGGTTTGTTGCTAGTGTATTTCTCCTGGAAAAGGCCAGCAAAAGCCTCCATACATGCCCCACATCACCTTGTCTTTTATCAGCTGTTGTAGTGTAGGGGCTGCCTTGCTCAGAGACAAGGTGTCACTGCTCATTGTTAATCTTTCACAATGTGAGCTGATATCTCTAAATCCCTTAAAGCCTCTGCAGGAACTCAGATGGTGTTGAACATCTGGGCAAGGACAGAGTGGTGATGTTCAGGCAGAGGGGGATATTTCCCAATTTCAGCTGGGATGTAGTTATTTTCTTAGTAGGTGGCACAATGCTGTGTTTTGAATTAGTATGAAAATAAAGTTAATAACACACTGATGTTTTCATTGTTGCTAAGAAGAGCTTACTCTAAATCAAGGACTTTTCAGTTTCCCATGCTCTGTCAGTGAGCAGATGCACAAGAAATTGGAAGGGAGCATGGCCAGGACAGCTGACACAAACTGGCCCGAGGGATATTCTGTACTAGAGAACATCATGCCCAGTACATACACTGGGGAGAGTTTTGCCAGAAGCCACCAAATGCTGCACAGGTGTAGGCTGGGGAGTCAGTGGGTGGTGAGTATTGTGCATCACTTGGTTTTTTTGGTTTTAATTTGTTTTCTCCTTTTCCTTTTAATATTATTTTTACCATGACTATTATTATTAAACTGCTCTTTTCTCAACCCACGAGTTTTACGTTTTTCCAATTTGCTTCTTTATTCCACTGTGGGTGGGAGAAGCATGAGCATGTGGCTGTGTAGCGCTTGGTTGCCAGCAGGGGTTAAACCACGACAGTCCTTCTTAGTGCCCAGTGTGGGGCAGAAAGAGTTGAGGAAACAACAGATCTGACCAGAGCACATTAAAACAAAATTGTTTTAAGCATTCATTTTATTAGCTCTATAGTCACTGGCTCTCAGAGTTTCTGCATGTGTGTTCATACAAAACTTCACTTGATGTGTGTGTTCCCTGTTGTGCTGCCTATCCTTCTCAAGGTCTGGGCCAAGGCTGTCATTTTGTTGTTCTATGCAATACTGGCTTATGATTAGATGGAATCACTGGTTGTGAAACTAATCTGGTACGTGTGATCTGTGTGCTCAGCACTGCTGTCACCTCTGTGTTTCGGGAGCCATCTATTGGGAACTATTAATAACTACACTCTCCACCTTTTCTCCTTGCAGAGACAATATAGGGGACAAACTTCCTCCCTCCCTCCAGGCTGTTTAGTGTAGCATGTGGGATTTCTAAAGGTATTTAATATCCTTTGAATTACCTCAAAACAAACCTGCTCCTTCTGCTACCATCCAGCCTGCTGTTGAATTCGGTTCAGATCTTGTTTAGGGCTAAACAAATGCCTGTAACATGGTACTCCAGAAAGAACTCCAGACATTGGACTCACATCCAACAGAACCTTACAGACCTCTGGTCCAAAGAGAAGGGTATTGAGTGGTGTGTTACATCCCCTCTCATGCACCAGCCTCTGGAAAAATTGAACAATGCAATGGACTGTTAAAGACTACACTGAAAGCAATGGATGGGGGGACCCTCAAACTTTGGGTTACAAAGGCAACCTGGTTAGTCAACACTAGGCAATCTGCCCACTGATCCAGCCCTCCCCAAACTTTTATGACTGTAGAATGGGATAAAGTTGCTATAGTGGACATAAAAAATACTCCAGGGAAAACAGTCTGAGTTATTCCTGCCTCAGGCAAAGGCTGATCCATGCATAGGATTGCTTTTACTCAGGAGCCTGAGTGCCCTTGGTGGGTAAAGTGGGAGGATGGGGAGGTCTGGTGTGTGCCTCAGGGGAATTTGATTTCGGGTAAGAATAGCCAATCAATTAAATTGCATGATGTTAATTGCTAGGTAACACTATATATTATCACTTGGGCAGTGGCTGTATGTTCATCACACTGAGATTTGAGCCTCACTTCGTTTTGATTGTCACATTAATGAAAACTGAATTTTGATGAAACTGGACAAGCACAGCAGTGATGGAATCAGAACTGACTTCAACATGCAACAATTCACACACCATCTTTGCTGCCGTGAAAGATTGTTATGACAGATGGAGCCCAATTTCATGGACTAAATGAACTCAATAAATGGTCCATTCTCTAAGAGAATATATCTATGTGCACATACCCAAAAACAGGAAAGATGATAGGTAGGGTATTGGAAGGGCGGTATGACATACGTTATATGGAACAAGTGATGTAGTACAAGTTTTAGCTGGGATAGAACTAATTTTCTTCTTAGTAGCTGGCACAGTTCTGTGTCTTGGATTTAGTGTGAAATAATGTTGATAACACACTGATGTTTCAGTTGCTGCTAAGTAGTGCTTACTCTAAATCAATACCTTTTCAATTTCTCTTGCTCTGCCAGAAACCAGGTGCAGAAGAAGCTGGGATGGAGCATGGCCAGGACAGCTGACCTGAAGTGGCCAAAGACACATTCCATAGGATGCAATGTTATTCTCAGTATTCAAATGGAGGGGAGTTGGCTGTGAGCAAGTGATTGCTGCTCAGGGATGGGCTGGGCCTTGGTCAGTGGGTGGTGAGAGACTGTATTGTGCATCGCTTGTTTTCCTTTTTCCCTTTTTAAATTGTTTTTCACTATCATCATCATCATCAATCTTTTACTTTATTTCAATAATTAAAGCATTCTTAACCTGTGAATTTTACCTTTTTCTACTTCTCCATCCCATCCTGCTGAGGGGATAGGGGGAAACAGGTGGCTGTGTGATACTGAGTGGCTGGAATTAAAACATAGCAGTATTCTAGACATGGAAGCAGGGAAGCACAGGATAGAGAGGTGAGGAAACAGCAGTGCCAGGTGAGGATGAATAAAGTTAATTCATCTTTTGTGTGAGTTGAGTGGCAGTGACAGGAACATGGGTTTGGATTTCTGTTTAGGAGGTGTAAAAATATGTGATGTAAGGGTCTGGAATCAGTACAATAGGAGATGTAGGATCATACAGTATTTCAAGTGAAATTTGTACTTCTCTCAAAGGGACATAAAATCAGGAGTGATCTATAAGATCATCTTGGAGACAACAGTATGTCTTTGGAATATGGTGGTGTACATTTCTCAGGAATTATTTAGTCACCCCAAAATAGCACATATACAGTATCTAGAGGCATGCAATAAAAACAATGGGAAGTTGAGGACCACAGGCTGAATATTCCTTTATGAGAAGGAGTTAACCTGCTAGATCCACTTGTCTTAGGAGACAGAGTTGTAGAAGGAGTTGTGAAACCACAGTGTTTAATACAATAAACTTGGAAGGAGGATTTGGAAGGATTCTTGTTTTCATGATAAAATTTCAATAGCACATCTAACTGATTAATTAATTAGCATTTATGAGTGTCCTTATCCAAGCATATGTGGCATACCAAGAATATTTGGTGCAAGAACATAATGCAGGATTGGGAACAGTTATGAAAGAAATATTGGTGTTGAGGGGGAAGAGACAACTAAAAATGTACTGTTGTGGTGTAACCCGGGTAGGCAGCTAAGCACCACCCAGCCACACGCTCACTCCCCTGCAGTGGGATGGGGGAGATGAACGGAAGGGTAGAAGTGTGAAATCTCATGGGCTGAGATAAATATGGTTTAATAGGTAAAGCAAAGGCTGCATGCACAGTGAAAATAACGAGTTCATTCATTACTTCCCATCAACAGGAAAATATTTTGCCGTCTCCAGGCAAGCAGTGCTCCATCACGCATAATGGGAAGACAAATGGCAACACTCTGATCTTTCCTCTTTCTCCTTCTTTCCCCAGCTCTGACTGCTCAGCATGATGCCATAGGGTATGGACATCCCTTTGGTCATTGGGGTCAGCTGTCCTGGCTCTGTCCTATCCCAACTTCTTCCACACTTTCAACCTACTCATGTGCAGGGCCGTATGAGAAACAAAAAAAGCTTCAATATTGTGCAATTGCTGCTCAGCAGTATTGAAAACTTTGGTGTATTATTGACACTGTTTTGGTCACAAATCCAAAGCATGGCACCATAACCTATTATGAAGAAAATTAATTCTCCCTTAGCCCAAACAATGAGTACTTATAAAATTTTAATCTTATTAGATGCTAGTAGAACATCTGCAAATAATGAATATTCATAAAAATCATGGCCTTTTCTTCCAGCAGTTCCTCAAGACTCAAATTTTTCTCCCATTCCAAAAGGAGAAATAGACAAACAGATTTTGCATTTCTATCAAAGATATTAACTATTGACCAAACCTAGTCTGCTGCTTGTTTTTATCAAAGAGAACTGTTATACTGTACCTTGGAGCTCTTTGGATCATGCTAACTTTAGATATATTGTCTAGCTGCAGATGGTTCATTTTATTTAGAATGCAGAAATAGAAGGCATTCATTTAAATGCAAATTTGCCACTATGTCCTATGGAATTTCCTCTCACTGAACAGTGTTTTTGTAACTGGAAAAATACTGACACTCATATATGCCTGCCCCTATTTTGCTACAGTAAAGTGCAAGAGCTGTTAACCATTATAATTTGTGACAAACAACTGCCAAAAAGAAATCTTACATTAAACATCTTGACATACTGATGTATGAGTGGGGGATATCTGCCCAGCTTAATGTTTTAAATAAAGCAAAACATTAGAATATTAGCTTTTTGTAGAATAAAAAATTCACATTCCTTGGATTTTTCTTGACTGATGCAGAGGTTTTCAAAAGATGATAACCAAATTTAATATTTCATGACAGATAATTTGCATATTTTCAAAGTCCCACCTTCTCACAGTTGTCAGATCTTTCATACTTCTTTCAAACAATGTCATGAGTCTCATTGCTTTAACAAATATTAACCAGATTACATCACATCATCTGTTTCTCTGTTCATGTGGTATCAGCTTTGAAAAATGAATCTCTGTGACATTAATGTTTTCAAAGAGAATGTCTAGGTGTTTGTTTTGTTGGTCTCATCTGTATTGGGTTTCTTGTTTGGTTTATCTTATTTTGTTTTTCATCTGAAACAGGAGTCATAAGGCAGCTAGCAGCTTTAGGACAAATATGATCAGTATCATGTGATGTCAACCTTGCTTCAAGCTTCACTTTTCTCTTATACAGTCTACAAAAAAATCCCCTTATGGATTCTACAAAATTATACAAGAATGAAGCATGAAGTGTCTATAATGAAGTGTCTATCTGGTTGTGTGGTGGTCTGGGTTCTGATCTTAGACTCACTAAGAAATATTTATTTTGTTTATTTTCTTACTTTGGTTTAATTTCAATTGCATAAGATTCCTTACTTCTGGAATAAACTGCAGCACCTAGTCCTGCAGATAAACCTTAACATACCACTCTAGTCAAAGCTACACTGGGCCTGTAATCTAAGCATATATTTATGAACTTGGCAGAATTATAGCCCATAATTGTGTAAGAAATAATATGTTGAAAAATGCTGTTCAGCATTACATTCTTTCATCCCTTTCCTCTTATATTTCAAGCATACAATCAATTTGCTGTCCACAAAATCTTTTACGTATCACTCATGAATATAGTTTGGTTGGTTTCTGTGTCCATGGAGTATTTGTAAGGAGTAATGATATTTTTTTAAATGTCCCAGCTTTGTTCTGAGAATTAAATAGCATAGAATGCAATAAATCACACACCAATTAAAATTCAAGGTGTTAAGATTAGCTAGATGTTCTCCAAGTGTTCCCCAATTTCCCCTTTTGGCTTTTTTGTCTTTACTGTAACATCCTTTTCTTTAACCTGTGAAGTGCTCCAGTTTGATTTTTTGAGCCATGTCCTAGAGGAATTTTGATTTAAAAGTTCTAAACTCCCTTTTTGACGTCAGTAGCAAATGTAATAAATGAAGCAGAGCTTGACACCAAAATTTGCTACCTCTCCAGAGATGTTTCCCTCTAACACTCCTCAGTGTGGATCAGAAGGACCATACACACTCTAGTCACTTCCCAGGTTGTCCCTCACACTGCTAAGAATGGAAGGAATCTCTCTCCTCTGCCAGCACATGTGTCTTTGGACTCTCTCCGAGTCTATTATGCACCTCTTTAGAGTAGTCAGTGAAGGAGTAGCACATGCTGTACAAAACACTCACTCTGTTATTTCCTGAGCAAGCTACACTTTACACCAGTGTCACAGACATCTTTTCATAAAAATCCTTTCTTTAGGATTTTTCCCCCTTCTGAGAAGCTGTGGCCTCAGCAACAAAATGTAAACAATGGTTATCTGCTGCTGTGGAATGCAGCAGGTGGATACGTGATTGGTCCCCTGTGGATGTTTGGATTTACTGACCGCTCACGGCAGAGCTGGGTCTCACTCTCTGCTGGGACACAGACCTTCGTTTTCATTCCTTTTCTATTCTTAGCTTAGCTAGGTTCCGAGAACTTTTCCTTCTATTCTTTTTAGTATAGTCGTAATGTAATATATATCATAAAATAATAAACCAAGCCTTCTGAACATGAGGTCAACATTCTTGTCTCTCTCTTCATCCTGCAACCAACTGTGACACACCAGTGTACTTGTTTATGCTTATTATTTATTCTAAATTTTTATTGAAGAAGATCAGATTGTATTAGTGCACATTGCCCCCAGGTAAGAGAAAGCCTATGCTCTGATGAATTTACAGTCAAAATAGACAAACTAGGGTGGGGAGCAGAAGAACTCACTTTTAGCATATGAACACAACAATCCTCCCATGAGGTCCACATCTCCACCTCCTTCTCTTATTTTGTACAACACGTATTGTGTCACATGTGTTAATCTGTGACAGTGCCATCATTGGTCTGAACACAAAATCAAGCATCAACCAAGACAAAGATTTCACCATTATCTTACAGGTACCTGTTTGCATAATTAGGTGACAACTCCGTGGCTGTAATAAACTATTTTGTGTCAGGACTAAACAGGACAAAGGGGAACGCTTTTGCAGTGTGGATTATTTCAGTGCACTAAGTTTGGGACTGAGGTTTGTAGATAAAAGTGTTTTCATTTCATAGGAACACTATGAACTGGGGAGAGGTTCAGTTTGATTGCAAAATGCAGCAGCATCAAAAATTCAGAGCATCTATAAAAATCCAGACATTGGGGTCCATGTTTCCTGCACATACTGCTTTTCAAAGAAAGGGAAAATTATGCAAAACCTCATCTTTTGATGGTTAGTTAAGCTACAAAGGCAAGTAAATCCAATGAGAATTCTCTCATTTGACCAAAAAAAAAAAAAATCTATTTTACCATCACAGAGTCTTTTAACTGCTGGAGCATATATTGGTTCAAGAAAACCATCTTGAAAGTGAAGTCTCTTTCACGTATGTTAAAACATGCAGATCTGTCTATAGAAAACTGTGACAGCCCTGCAAGGCACCACTTTGCATTTTTTAGCTACTATCAGCCTATGAAAATGCAATATTGAGCTATGAGCTAGAACCCTCCTATAAGAGCTAAGCCACTTCTTCTGATCATATTGCTTTGGATGAAGTACAGCATCCACATCCATCCCTTGGAAGGCTAGGTCCCTAGGATCTTGCCTAGCTTTCCTAACAACCTAAAATATATCTAATTAGGGAAATGTCTTGGGGAAACACCAGACAGCTTTGAGCTGAAGAACTCATGATAAATGAAGGAAGTGGAAAAATTTGGAAAGGGTCTGGCAGAGTGATGCTAAAATGGTGTAGGGCCTAGAGCACATGATCTGCAAAGGACATGCTCAGTCTGGTAAAGGGAAAATGAAAACCAGTATGTAACAATCTCCAGGAGTACTTCCAATAACTCTTTTTCATTTTTTCTTTTTCTTTTTCTTTTTCTTTTTCTTTTTCTTTTTCTTTTTCTTTTTCTTTTTCTTTTTCTTTTTCTTTTTCTTTTTTTTCTCTTTTTCTCTTTTTCTCTTTTTCCTTTACTTTTTCTTCTGATTCTGCTTTTTCATCTTTTGCTGCTGCTTCAAGTACTGATTCTGCATTTGATTCTTCTTCATATCTTCTGCTTCTACTTATTTTATTTCTTCTGCTTCTGCGTTTTCCTCTCCTCCTGCTTATTCTGCTTATTCTGCTGCTGCTTCTGCTGCGTTTTTGCTCCTTTTCTCCTTCTGATTCTTTTGCTTCTGCTTCATCTGCTGCTGATTTTGTTTCTTCTTCTTCCTCTTCCTCTTCTTCTTCTTCTTCTTCTCCTTCTTCTTTCTCCTCCTCCTCCTCCTCCTCCTCCTTCTCCTCCAGCAGATGTTATGCCAACAAACCACTATCTTTAGTGTGTTGGTTTTGGGGTTTTTTTTATGTGAACAAGGCTTATACCATTCCTTTCTTGATCTGCCCTTACCAGATGAAACATTCCAAATACCTTTGATCTATCCTGCTGTCTACTCAAAGGAATCTGTAATTCTCTGGAGGGAAAATTTAAATCATTTATACAGTTTAAAATCACTATGTTTAGGCAAAGAGTATTAGAATCACTGTGAAACACACATAAATTAAAATTGTAAATGAAATTATTTGTTTCTTATTTAGATGGGGTTTTTTAAAATTCCATGCAGTAGTTTTGCTTTCATGAGTGGATAATCTGGACAAGGATTATCTAGAGCGTTATGATGGTGGATAGAACTGCCTTCCAAAGGGACCCTAGCAGACTGGAGAAATTACACAGGCTCCAAGACCACACGGCCATGACTGATAGTGCCTTGATAGAGCCTTTTCTGGGAACTAGTTGGCCTTTACCTTCTCAATCCACTGTGAGGACCATGGAAAGTACTTCAGGTACCCGTTGGCACACTGAGCTGGTTTTGGCTGAGACACAGCTAATTTTTTCCTAGGAGGTTATGTGGTGCTCTGCTTTGGATTTGTGACCAAAACAGTGTCAATAATACATGAAACTTCTGTTATGGCTGAGCAGCACTTACACAACATCAAGGCCTTTTCTGTTTCTCACACAGCCCTGCCAACGAGTAGCCTGAGGGTGTGGAAGGAGTTGGGAGAGCACAGAGCCGTGACAGCTGACCCCAGTGACCAAAGGGATGTTCCATACATATGGCATCATGCTCAGCATAAAAATCCAGGGAAAAGGAGGGAGCGTGGAGATTCAGTTTTACTGTCTTTGTCTTTCCAAGTAAACCTTCTGTGTCATTAAACCCTGCTTTCCTGGAAGTGTCAAAATGTCTGCCTGTTGACTGCAATTAATGAATTAATTCCTTATTTTTCATTTGCTCATTAATGCAGTTTTTGCTTTATCCTCTTTCTATTCCCTGTCTCTTTTCAGATTTTTTGTTACTCATTCTGCCTGTGGGGAGTAAGAACCATCTTTTGATTCTCATGTTTTTTCTGCAGTGTAAAAGAAAGTCTCTTGTATCTGCACTTGCTTTTATGATTCCTTCACAGTCAGTGTTGTAAAGGGAACTCAGTATACATCCAAATCAGACAATCTATCTCCGATAAAACTTTAGCCTTTCAAGAAGGAAGCAATTTGTCCTTTCCAAGTGTAGCTACTTGTGAAATGACTGGAGGTTAACTTCGGTTGAGTAGTCAGATATTAGAACAGAGGTAACTTTGAGAATGAAATGACACGTATTTATTTATGCATTATGAAATTCAAAACTAGAAGGAAAATGCAAGTAAAATGTGATTATGGTAATTTCAGCTATCTAAAATGTATTTGTAACTGAAGAGATGTAAATTTAAGAAGGAGATAACCTCAGGTAAGCATATCTTAATACATTTTTTTTATAAATGTCTCATAAAAATATATATTTCTACAGCAGTGATCTTGACAGTGAGACTGCTATGCATTGAGGAGTTAGTGATGCACACAACAGGTTCCTGAATAGGGCCAGGTTTGTGCTGTGCCACACACACAGAGTGGCCTTCAGGCTTGTGTTGGACACAAATTCCTCAGACACAGAACAACCATTGTATCAGATGAACCTCCAGGCAGCTTCCACTTGGTACTGGCTACCTGTGTGGCTTTTCTTCTCTCTTACTGTACACCAAGAAGTTCTCATGGGAAAACTCTAAAAGAGTAGGGAGCAAGGTTTATTTTATTCTAGCGTGTTTCAGATATTTTTACAGGCTCAACAGAAGTCTGTGAGACATACAGGTGACTAGAAGTACCCTCAAACAGTTGCCCCATCTAAAAGGTCTTTGTATTTGCAGAAATATCCTGCAGAATTATGCATTTAGAATTTTGGGGATTCTCTAAACATTCATTAGCTTTGTCTTTGTGAGATCACTTTCTTGCTGGAGAGTCCACCAGCATAGTACACAACAAACAACATCAGTCATTCCATTTCAGTTTTTTCTAACAAACTTTGGGGAGCAAATAATAAAGGTTTAGACATAATAAATACTACTGCTAGTCAAACACCGTAGAAATATTTCACAGATCTTTTGTGTGCCTTTTATTTTAAATTTTAGCACGTGTTCAGTCTCTAACAGTTAAAGTTCTGTCTCTCATGTCTCTCTCATCTGTTCAAAGAGGTAAGCAAAAGTACTTTCCTTTTGTATTTAATTGTTCTGTTCTCTTTTGCTAAACCTGACTTTGGTCAAAATCAATCCAGTCTAAATTCTGTCAATAACAGGAGATGTTTGCCTCCAGACCTTGCATAAAAATATTCTTTGAAATAGCAAAGACTGCATAAGTTCAGACACTTTGCAGAACTTTCAAGGCAGCCCACAAAGCCTCATTCAAAGGCACTGAGGCGTAAATAACCAGTGGGATTTTGTCTTTCATTTTACCTAAATGTGGAAATTATGGTATATGACAAAAGTCAAGTTGTATATGCCATCCTGTAACTTTTAAGATGATTAATTATGCATGATTACAGAAGGGGTTTTTTTGTTATTTTGTCAGTGTACTAAGGCCAAATACCTAAGAATTTCTGAACAGAAGTGCTTAATGAAAGACACAGATTGTATGCATTTTCTAACTAAGATCATTGGCACAGCACTTTGATTAGATGGGTTTACTTCTGGATATCAATGTTTGTGGCAGTGGTCACAGAGGTCAGGATGAGGGAAGAGACGTAGATCTGACTCCATGTTACAGAAGGCTTGATTTATTATTTTATGATATATATTACATTATGACTATACTAAAATGAATAGAAGAAAAGGTTCTCAGAAGGCTAGCTAAGCTAAGAATAGAAAAAAATGAATAACAAAGGTCTGTGGCTCAGACAGAGAGAGAGCCAGCCGTGCTGTGAGTGGCCATTAATTCCAAACATCCCCATGAGACCAATCACGGATCCACCTGTTGCATTCCACAGCAGCAGATAATCATTGTTTACATTTTGTTTCTGAGGCCTCTTAGCTTCTCAGAAAGAAAAAATCCTAAGGAAGGATTTTTAATGAAAAGAGGTCTGCGACACAATGTTATCATCTTTCTACTACTTCTTGTTCCTAGATAATTATGAGAGTCCTTAAAGCTAAGATTCTTGACTCTTAATCCAAAATTTTATGGTCCTTGGGAGAGAAATTTTGGTGCATCTCAAAAATAAGTTTTAAAATATGATGACTTCATAATTCCTAAGAGCATCAGAATTGAATATGCAAAAGGAAATAATAAGAAAACCCCAAAGCCCTCAAATATGTGGAAGAGGTTCTATTAATGAAGATAACATGGGAGGTTTCTCACAGTAGAGAGTGTTCTTTGTTAAATAGTTGCTCACTACTTCATGGCTTTCACATTCCTACCAAAATTGGAGGAACTATCAAAAGAAAAAAATTGAGGTCCTTAGCCTCATTTTCTCATGCTTATATCAAACATGTATATATGACAATAGAGACTGCATGCATGAGAATAGAAAATAAATGTTGAGCAAACTAAGTAGGAATGCTGAATGTCAAGATAAAATCTTCTATAGCTAATTATTACCCCAACAGGTTTATTTTAAGTGCAGTGAATGGAGGGGAGTTGAAAAGAAGACAATACGTCTTTTTAAAGTTACTTTGCAGCATGTTGCAAGGTGATACAGAAACTGTTAAAGCAGAACTCAAAATGAACAAAATGCTTTGGCTGGATTTTCCCTAGGGAGAGATACTTTACAAACCAGGTGTAAAAAACCACGGGAGTCTTTGTAAAACAAATGAACTGTGCCTCTTAATTAAGAGACTCCCTCAGCGCTCTTGGCAAGTCAAGGAAAAGCATGCTTATATCAAAATCAGCTGACTGTTTTAAGTGAATTTAGGATTTGTGCCATGTATTGGCCTGACAGCTCTGGAGACTGAAATCACTCAATAATAAACAAGGAAGCAACTGTGCAGACTTCCCTACCTTTTTCCTGCAAAAGTGTTTTGTTTCTATCCTCTCAGAGCTCTCCCAAGATGCTTCCATTCATCCTCCAAGCCTGTTTCATGCAAGGCTTTTTTGATGACTACTCAAGTTCCAGTCCTGTCACCACAAGAATTCCTGCTGTGCTTAAGCACATGACTTAAGCAGGGAGTAGAGAGTGCTAAGTTTGCTGCTGAGATATTTATGTTCTTGTAAATGAAAGCAATATGCAATTTCTGAGAACACTCAAAGGGATTTTCATCCATCTTTACCCTGTGAGTGATTACTGTTTTAAACTTTAATAAGAATCAAGAATTAAATTTAAATTTAGTCCCTACTCCTGTGCAAACTCTTGATTCCACTGTGTCTGTTGCAGATTTATCAGGAGTCTGCACATGGAACTTTATTGGCCTTTTCTGATCTTCCCAAAGAAAGCTTAAAGCAGGTCTTAAGGAGGTTCAACCAATTTTAACATGTTTTTTTCTATCTAACAGTGCTGCTGATCCACAGCTACAAATGGTCAAATTTGCTTCATGTAAGAATTGCAACATCAGCATAAACAGGCTCACATAAATAAATTTGAGAACACTTTAGTGAGATCTGTAAAGAAGACTGTTTCATCTTGTTTTGCAGAGTAGAATAAATTAAATCCAGGAAAATCAAACAATTCATTTTGAGTATGTCTGAAGTATCTGGAAGAAGGAAAGCTTGATTCATACGATCTTATTGTTCATTCTGTAATGTTTAGCTACTTTCTTTTATAAAGATAATTTCTTTCTAGATTTGTATAATATGGTCCTTTCACTAGACAAAATGAGACATTGCCTTTGTAAATTTGCTGAATCAATTGTGCATTAAAACATGATTAATGAAGCACGCAAATCAGATTCTTACTTTTGTCATTTTTATTGTCTATAGAAATGGTGACTTTCCTATTTGGTAGATTAAAAGCTTTCTCATTCATTGTGTAGGTTAAGCAGGCTTTTGTAAAGAAATGGAGTGCAACTCAAAACTCAAAAGGATTTTAATTGATTTTATTCCTTAGTGAAGCTGCTGTAAAGATGTTGGCTATACAAGAATAAAGTAGCTTATCAAATTTCCTGCACTGAAAAAGAATCCTTCTACTGAGAAAGATAACTATTAGCTACAGTTACAGAATAGAAATAAACTGTTTTGGCCTGATCTAACAAAAGAAAAACTAGGTTTGGAGATCTTTTTGTTGTTGTTGTTTTGGAACATCTGTCAGTTTTTCCATTTTGGATGAATCAAATATCAAGCAGCCACAGATAAACCAACCTAAATGAAGTGAGTGCTCTTTCTGTATCCATAAGATACAGAATTAGTTGCCAAAGGCAACTGGTGGATTGATGGGAAAAGGAGAAACCTGAGCAGAAAACAGTGAGACACATGAATAGTACATTGTCATTTAAGCATTCTACACAAAATCTGATCATCACTGGCTTTGATGGATTTTTATGAGGTGATGAGAAAATTCATCTCATTTTAAAATGTTCGTAAGCAGAACATAACACTCATTAAGAAAGATTTAATTTCAGACTTTATTTTTAGGGACATATTCAAAGAGTAAATCTAGAAAACATGTCACAGGGCCATATAGAATGATTTGTGTTAGAAGGGACTCCAAAGACCATCTAATTCCAACCCCACTGCCATGGGTGAATTTTTAGGACCAATGCTTCATTTGCCTGGTTGCACCTGAAAAGAAAATGCATTTTCTAATGACATTAAAAGCAAAATATTATTTGGATTCTATAATCTCAACTCTTTTTTTCCCTGACAGAATCTTAATATTTAGTTTCCGACTTTCACTTTTGTGAAATTGCTTTCCTTTAACAATTGAAAGAGTTACATATTTAGGGATGCACACATAGTCAAAAGCAAAATTTCCTTTTGTGAAAAAGACAGCCCTTCCCAACATGTTTCCCCATGAAAGGTGATTTTTAATTGATTAATTTTTTTTTTGCAAAGGAAATAGAATTCTCTGATTCGCATTAGTTAATGCTTGCATGTTTGGAGTCACAAATAGCTCCTAATAACTCTCCAGGTAAAAAACTGCTTAGATTTATGTCTGATAGTATATCCTGGGAGCAGACTCTTTAAAACAAAGGAATACATGCATTTGTGAAAGGCTGCTGTTTTTGAATGTGCACTGAACTTGGCATTACACGAGCTGAAAAATTCCAGAAACAAGTCTTTGGGGAGTCTAAGGTCTACGACAGAACAATCTGCTGACTATTGTTTTGCAGTTCAAGAGACTTCTGCCTGTGTCTCCCTCTTGTGCTGCTTGTGTCTGTTCTGGGAGTAAGGGAGATGACAAGGAACATGAGCCTCCACATGAACCACTGCAGCAGAAAATCTCGTCACGTAGCACATTCTGCCAGGAAAAGTGTTTTGGTCTAAAATATCATGCCATGAACTGGAGAGTTTGAAAAGCAGAGGTTGTTTTCTCTCTCTTCTGTGGTTGAGGGCAAAGTTTCAAGCAGCAAGGACAAAAGGCAGCTGGGTAACTCTGTAAGCTCCTTCAGAAAGGGAGCACCAGAACTTGCTTATGTAGACCCAGGTTATTAACTAAGTTGTAACTAGGTGTAACTTCGCATTTGCAGCAACATGAAAAAGGAAAGTATTCTATTATGGTTGTCCAGCTTCTCCTTCTCTTAAGCTGATGATTTTTATGGCACATAGGTTAATTTTTGTTGTTTATTTATTTGCTGGATGTTAAGTACAGCAGATTGCGCTTCTGCTCTTTAAACAGAACTCACAGTGCTTTTGAAAGCAAAGATGTATATACTTGTATTAGGAGCAAGCAGAGTGCTTGGAAAATTTTCTGAGATTCACTTGAATACGTCAAAGTGGGTGTGTGTCTAATTTGATTAGCTCATTTGCTGTGTTAAGAAATTGCTCTTCCTTTGGGGTCATGTGCTTTATTTTATGGAACAATCTGATGGAAACTCATACTCTCAAAAAGCAGAGTAAGTTGCATCTGCAAAGGCGAGTTTGTGTTCAATCATCATCTGCAGAAGTCATCCCACTGACAGTGATACACAAATCATGTTTGTGTATCACAACCCTCACACAGACCACAGTACCATGATGCTATTGAGAAACAAAAATGCTCTGTCTCAGATATTATTTAGCATATTGTCTTAGTTTAAGAACTAACTCAGCTTTTTTTGGGTAAGCTTGTTTTTTCTTTCAGAACCAAGAATTCAAATTTCATCTTGTAGTCAAATATGCAAATTTATAATAATGCTGAAGTTATATTGGGGTTTATTTGGGTTTAAAATAGCCCAAGGCATTAATGATTCTGACAAAGGGCTTGAAGGGTCTTAGGAATTGAAACTCTGATAGTCTTCTTCGTGCTATTTATCTTACATCTGTGCCAAAAGTATCGCAGTCTCATTCTTTTCTGTGACATCATCAGAAAGAATATGCTATGAAAAAGCGATTTTCCAATAGCCATTTCTAGAGCAGAACTAGATATTAATTTCTTTAAAATTCATGTTTTCTCACTCACCTGGAGTAAGTGATGATTTCTGACATGAAAAAAGGGAGCAGACTGGAAATCATCTCAACCTAGAGCATTTGCTGTGTTTAAAGTGAAATAGCAGAGGGAGCCTTTCAAGTGCACTGCAACACAGACATTCAAACTGTAGGAAGAAAAAGCTCTCCTCAGCACCTAATAAAGACTGGAAATATTGGCTGGACTTCCTCTGCTGAAATCATAAAGTCAGGAGTGCAAATTACAAATTTCAAAGACCTGGGAAGATCAACCACTGACATGTCACCTCATTCCCATGAAGGCATAGACTTTGAGAGAAATTTAATGTGTATCTTCCCAGCTAACTGGAGGAGCACTGGTTGCCAAAGCTTTATCATTAGCAGTAGTGTGTAGAACCCTTAAGACTCTAGAATGTTTCTCTGCCATGTCTGTGTTGTCCTTTTGAGGTAGATTCTTCTGCACTGTTCTTATTTAAGGAGCAAATCTCCATTCAAATGGAGATTAAAATACAGAAAGGAAATTCTGTAGTAGTGTGGGAAGGAAACTTAAGAGACTCTGAAATCAAAGATGGTAAGGACCACTAAGGGAGTCTCAGAGTGACTTTGTTTTCATTACTGTGATTAAATTCTTCATTATCCTTGATAATGTTTGTATGAAAAGGTTAATGGATTTGGAAAAATTCAAAAGTAGATCTGCTTTATGAGGTGCTGCAAGATACTGATAAAAGCAGAAGATTTAAAGGGAATTACAGTTGCTGGAACTGTGATAAGGAATATGTTTTAAAAAACCTCAGTTTTCTGGAAAACAAAAGGCAGATGCATGATTGGTAGGAAATATTCAGGAAAAAAAAGTGTTTAACGTTGTTAAATTTGAGAATATTATAGTGAGGAATTAGTTAAGAGGAGATTTTTTTAAAGGAATATGCCAGTGAAAAAGGCCTCTGGTATTGAACTTTGATAACATACAGCAGTAGTCTCTCTTCCCCTGGTGCTGACAAAATTGTCCTCTGGGCATGTCCTTAAAGATGGATAATCTCATAAAAGATGAAGGAAAAGAAAGAAAAAAAAATCTGATGGGTCTGTTTGGAGGGATTAATTTATGGGGAAAAAATATGTGAATAAGGATATAAAAATGCCTTGCTTGATTGAGACACCATTAAAAAGGAGAAGGGACAGAAGTATCTACACTTTTTTCCAGGAGTAAACAAGTCCTAAGTTTATTTTTAGACCTTTTTTTCCTTCAAACACACCTTCCCATTGAAGTTTCCTAGGAAAACAAAGCCTTCCCAGAACTAAACCCTTTCATATCAGCAGAACAGAGATCTACTATGTCTGACACCATCAATTAATCTCCATTCTCTAGCATAGACTTAAATATCACCCTTTATAAATAGATAAAACAGATTTCTTGGGATTTATAAGCTGTGTATAAGTCAAAAATATCAAAAAGTAAAAATAGAAGCAATCAAAAAGTAAAATAAGAAAGAAATACTAATTTGTAATTTTTAAGATACTGAGAGATTCCCTCACCTTCCCTATGATGCAAAAGGCCTTACTTAACCAGCGGTCAGTGTTTAAAATACTGCATTAAAATGGATAAGCCTGAAACAGAGTAATCATTCCCACCATCCTCCAGTGGAAAGCTTTTGTAGCCCTACCTCTTATAAGCTGCAATTATAGCATTTCCTCAGGAGTGCTTGCTGTCTTTGAAAAATTCTGTTCCTGTCTGACCTGTAATTTGGATCTTTAGCACAATGGATCTGGGAATCAGGCCCGTCATGTTTAACTATGATTGCTGCATTTGTCTCTTTTTTATTTAAAATTGACTGAAAATCGACATTTATTATTCTTTGAAGTTATTAATCTTCAATTTCTGTTCAAGATCAGGCTACCCACTTTCACTGACCTTTGAAACAGAAACTGTTGCAGGTGCTGGAGTTTTTGCACGGAACAAAGGCAGCTTGGAGAAAGGGAAGGAGCAGAGGCTGACACCAAGCAGAAAATACCTAGCAGGTCTTAAACTGAAGAGGCAGGACTGAAGGAAGTGAAAATGGGCCTGCATCAAAATTTAGTAATACAACCATATCCTACTGGCTTGGACTGAATCAAGAAAAATATCATAGTAATACCATTAAATAATGTGATAATGTATATAATAAGATTTGTCATGACACAGCTCTACTTTGCAGTGCATATGGCACGATGAGCAGAGTTAATTTTTCATTGCTTTTGGGAATGTGATGTTCTCTTGTTAAGGTGCAAACTGACTTGTCATCACTTCTGGGAATTCAGTTTTAGTGGTCTGGTATTATTTCTTGGGGTAAATATACACTGACATTACTTAACATACATTAGCAGCAGAGTGTGTCTAGCTAAGAAAATGCAAATCACGAGTTTTTAAGATGCAATATGGAATATAAACTGCAACCTGGCAGAGAAAACTCCTAAATTTAAAGTAGTGAGATTGGCAGACTTTTTATTCTGTCATAGGATCTGATTACTGTTTTCACTTAGAAACCTTTGATACTGAAACCTTCTACAACAAAAAGACAAATTTTAAAACATTTTGTGTCAAGAAACCAAAGCAGATAAACCACAATTTAAAATCATATTGGAATATCTTGCTTTATTAGCCATATTTTAAAAGCTAGTCTCCACGGTATTCCATAATAATTTGTTAGATGAGCAAAACAGTTTGAAAGAGATGTCTCATTACAGTGTCCATGCTTTTATTTTAATCCACATTCTTCAATTTACTGTGTGTGGACAATACGACCAAGGTGATTTATTAAATTGGTCTCATGGTCAGTGGATCTGATGCCCAATAGTGTCTCACTTACAAACCTGTTAAATTCATAATAAGGTAATATAGGATAAAGTCCATAACCCTTAAACTGTTGGGGTTTTTTTTTTAAGCCTTGATTCAGAGCACTCAGTCCAGGAAGAAAGCTTAGGCACATAAATTAAATATCACCAGACCCTGATGTTAAAATGTATAATAGTGGTTATTTTGTAGCCCAGATCTTCCTAATACTCAAAAGTATTTAGAAACTCCTTCACATGTACGCTTCAAAACTTAAGTATTTCCCTTTGTTTTTCTGTTTATTTCTGTTTCAAAATTTGTCTATACCACTGCCTACCAAATATGATTTTACATGCCACACTAAGCTCAGTGGACTAGTATTCATCTGTCAAGAATTTGTGATGCAAAGTAAGGAAATGTTAAGCTCAAAGCAACTAATAATAAATGTTACATAACAAGAAGAATCAGTGAAAAAATGAAGCACTTAGACAGCAGCTAATGATTCAAGAATTACGGAACCAGAGAAGCAGTGAATGGAATGAACCTCAGAGGTCTCCATCCAAATTTCATTACTGGAGTGGGACTGTTGCCAACACTCTATGAGATGAATCTTGAAAGCGCCCAGACATGGAGATTACCCAGGCTCTCTGAGAGACGTCTTCCAGCGCTGCCCTGCGCAATGAATGCTTTCATTTCCTCTAAGATAAAAACAGCTTTCCCCATGTTTTTGGCAATTCCCAAGCCATTTGCAGCCCCTGGCCCTTGTTGTATCATCTACCCTAACTGAGAAAAGTTTTGCTCTGTCATCCTCCTAAACTGCCCTTCATGTAATTATGAACAAGCTCAGCTCCAGGTTTAAGATCAGCTCCCACCTGTGGCACCAGGAAGGGCAGTGGGATCCCTGCTCCCCTCAGAGTGCCTCCTGGCCAGGGAAGCATGGCATGGTGCTCTGCTGCCCCTCAGGGAGCCTTCCCTCTGAGACCCACTGGTTTGCTGTGGTGCCGCTCTCCCCTCAAGGCTGAGCCTTTTGGGCCAGGACAGTGCTCCAGTCCCACTGTGGTCCCATTCCCCTCATAGCTGTCCTGCTTCTGGGGTCTGGAGGGCTGGAGAGGTGTCCTGCTGCCATTCAGGATGCCCTGCCTTGAGTTCCATCAGAGAGCCCTGTTGTCCCCCAAGGCTCTCCAGGCTGTAGAAAGGAGTCCTGCCTCCCCCAAGGCTGCTCTGTCTCTGGATCAATTCCTTTTAGGGGAAGCTGCCCGGTGTCCTTGGCCTGGCAGGTGGGCTAGTTCCCTTTGAGACTCTTCAGGGCATGGTGGAGTGTCCCAGACCCCCCCAGCTCCTATGCCTGACTGGCCAGCAATGTGCTCCATGCTCCTTGAGGCTGTGCTGCCTCCATGCCCAGCATGCAAGCTCAGTGTCCTTTCAGCTGGAATCACTACATGATCTCTTGATCAGGAGGTCATCACATCTCTTGATTACCCCCTCAAAATACTTCCCTTTGCAGTTCAATAAGTGATTACAATTATTAACAGAAGAGTAGTTGTAAGTAAAGAAGGTGTTGTTTGTGAAAGTGTAGACCAGCAGTGACATTAGAGATATACTTCGTCAAGTACAAAGGGTTTTCACTACAGCCTCTGGCCTCTCTGGCAGGGAGAGTCAGCAATCCTGCAAAGGCCCTTCTCTACAAATGAATAGTCTGAAATGGATGTCCTCTCCTGGGGCAGGCCATTAGCCCCACTGGTATGAAACCCTGGGAACAACAACTGGAGTCAGACCACAGATTGGAGAGGCATATATTTGTCTGTGATACCAAAATTGCTAATACAGGCATTTATGAATCACTACCTCCACCATAAACACAAGACTGAAGCTGTGTCCTTAGTAATTTTTTTTTTAGTGCTAAAGGCAAAATTTCTGTCCCTTTCTCTTTGGACTTGCCCTCCAATAGCCTCAGTATTGTGCTAGTTCAGCTCTTTTTTTCAGCTATACAATGAATTAGTTCAGTGAATGAAATGGAATAAAAGTAAGCCCTCCAAAAGAGCAATGTCACGCTCCCTAAAAAATTTGGTTCATAATTTTAATCAGTGTCTTGATCTGGATCGACTTGCATCCGCACAGACAAGTGGGCTTGCAAACAAAGACAAAAAAAGGCAACAATTGGCAACAGATCTTGCTGTTGAGAAAATTGCCATCTTGAGCTGCATCTCGAACTCACCAAGTAATTTCATACACTGGTACACATAAATGCTCATTAGAGAACAATTACTTCTATAACTACCAGCTTCAGCAAATTTCTAGTTCTGTGATCTGGGATTAAAACTGTGTTCCTTTAATAACTTCTTGTGTCACTGTCAAATTGATCCTTGTGATGTTGAAATAGGAGTCTCAATGGAAGCAATTTCTTACCTTTCCAGAAAACAGACCTTCCCTAAATAGTCAGTAAAGACCTGCTCCAGAAAGTCTTCAAATTTTGCAAAAACAAAACAGAAAAGCCCAAGCTGTCACTTTCTCCAGAGCACAGAGCATGGGATTTTGCTGCACTTAAGATCAGGACAGACTAAAGCATGTTTTAATTATTAAGCAATAATTATATTCACATGAAGGAGTTTGGGAACTTATTGCCTTTGTGAAAGAGTGGTTATTGATGCATGAAACACTACAACATTACAGAGTCATGGTTATTTCTATTTCCCCTCTCCTTGTTGACAAGAACAGCAGCTGTCTGTCCTGATCTAAAGTGCAGCAAAATCCCATGCTCTGTGCTCTGGAGCAGTAGGCTGTTAAGGGTAGCTTCTGGCTGAATGAGCTTGGTGCCAGATATCCCTGGAGTGGATCCAAAGTTAGGCATTCCAGAAGGTAAAATTCTCCCCCTTCAGATAGAGGTGTATGAGCAAATTCTGTACTTTCAATGATATTATTGATGGGCTGTTCTGAGGTGTTATATGCTGATCAATGTAGTAGGTTGCCAGGCAAATATGAGCAGTTAAGTTGTTCTTTTTCACCTTGCACATGTTTTAGTAATACCTATCTAACTACAATTTAACTAATAAAAGTTATTTCCCTAACAGCACCACAGCAGCATATCAAAGGTCAAATTCTGGGCCTCCAACACCAATCTAATTATTCTAGGCATGTCAGCTCAGTAGGGATTTATCTCTCCATAAGAAAGTTTGCTTTTGAGACAAGTCCCAGTTTCTCATGGGGTTTCAGCACCCCACATTCCCTCCTCTGTCAATTCCTCCCCCTAAAGGTTCCATCAGAGGTGATGTACCTGAGAACGGGTGCACATACAATCATAAGATACATTGTTTGTTTAAAAAAAAATTCATTTTTTGCATCAGATAATATTGACTTAGGAAATCAAATCTCTCAAACAGGTTGGTGAACTGGTATCCAAACAGAGAACCTGTAAGTCTCTGTTGCAAGTGTCTTTGTAACAGCATCTTCCCTGAATCTAGTGAGACTCGCGGAATTGCTTCTCTGCTGGATCCTCATAATACAGCTGGCAAACAGTCTTATGTGCAAACCTAGTCTAGATGTCTCAAGTGTTATGTTTGACCATTTCTGTAACTACAGGAGGAGTTCTAAAGACTGGTTACAAGTATCTCCGTACAGTTTGGCCAATCCTGCAGCATCAATTACCTGGGAGCGTCTCTGAGATAATTGTGCCACCATTTAGCTTATAAACACCAGGAGCTGCCTGAGGACACCTCCAGGACCAGCTGAAATTCTCTCCTTGAGAGCTTCTGCAGTGGTTTCTCACTTTGTTGTGAAAGCAGCTAGGAGTTGGGTTTCCCCCCTCGTGTCATGCCAGTCCATTATCTCAAATGAGTTGTCTCACACAGCAGGATCAGCCTGCAGAGCTCCTCAGCCACTCAGGGAATTTGTGATTGTGCTGAGTGTGCACATTGGCACAGCCAGGATACACAGCTACACTGTGACTGCAACTGGTCACAAATAAGTATATCTGGATGTTATATATCAGTTAAGGAATTGCTGGCATGGCAATGTTTAGAAAACTGAGAGATCAGGGTGAGAAGTTCCAGTTTTAAATGAGAAAAACAGATTTTTTTCTCAATTCATCCATCAGCAATTCACTTCTTGGCTACAGTCAGCACTTCTCTTATACTGATCATAATCATAACCACTTCATATACAGAACTCTAAGTCTATAATAATTGTATTTTAAATTTCTATGAGTACACATGGACCTGATGGCTCAGAGGTCAGGATGAGTAGGATTGAGAGCACAGTACAAGCCATGTTGGAAAATCCTGATCAGAATAATTATATGTTATAGTTTTCAAAGGCCTCTGCAATAATCCCAAATTATAGACCAAATGCAAAGTTCAATCTTACATCACAATTAAAACTTAAAATCCATAATTCTTTCCACAAGGGGAATTCTGATTGCTTTACTTTTGGGGCATTCTCAGATATGAGAGGTTTTGGGTCATTCACTGCTATATTTGTACTGAAGATAAAATAGCTCTTAAATATAGCAGAGGCAAAATAATCACTCAGAGAGACAAAATAATTTTTAAAATATCTAATATGAAATATGCTCATCCCTATGGAGTAACCATGATTAGGCTGCTGTATTTGACAATGTTCTGGACTTGACCATATCTTCAATCTTTTTAGTTCTCTTCCTCCTGCAAACCACAGTTTGAGAGCTTTTTGTCCTTTGTTACTGTAAATTTTAAGATTGTACTGGATAATGAAACATTTTGGTTGCAATGCATGAAATTATTTGTATAATTTTAATTTGAAGTCTTTGTGTGTTTGTAATGATATTCCAAACATCATTGTAATCTGATACAATAATATTAAAAATATTATCATAATACCTATTTAGACAAATCCACTCCCTGAAATAACAATCCAGGTGGTCTCTCCCATTCTTGTGTCACATATAAGAAGTGCTTTAAGTAATACTTCGCACTTTGGGAGATTTTATGTTATCTCTAAACATGTGCAAGACAAAGCATGTACTGCTAGCTGATCATCCATACCCTAAAAATGCAGGGTAGTATTATAGATTAACTTAAATATTAATATAAGAGATCACAAATCTTGAAGATAAAATAATCCAGTTTTTGGAATAGAGACAATGGGGAAAAGAAAATCTAATGCTTCTATCCATGTGTGTATTTCTAACAGGCATTAGAAATTTCAATATGCTTTCTCATAAAAAATGTTATTCAAGGTTTATACTCCTATTTAACCATAATTTCCAGGAACCATTATGGGATCCACTTGTTGGTGTTCAGTTTTTTATTTATCTTGGCATCAAAAGACAGAACAGATCAAATTCATACTGAGTTCATACTCCTACAAAATGAACATGACCTTTCATATGCCATTTTAAAAACATGCCTTACATTTGCTTATAATTTAAATCTTCTGAAGTTTAGATTGCTGTAATTTCCCTTTTCTTCCTCACCAAGCTGGTAATTCTTTATAAGATATACACACATGGATTTATTACCTATAAGTCATAATTTTTATGTATTTCCAGAACATATTAGGTGTAAGGGAGAGAATGTGCCATTTTCTTATATTTTTTCTGTCATTGAGAAATTACATTTTTTTTTCAAATCTTTTGCAGGCTCCAATACTGCAGTAAAGATTAGCATATTTTCATTTGGAGTTACAGTGGTGTACCCTTCTTGTTAAAGCCATCTATTCTAATATTGTTGTTTCCACACTGAAGAAGGTAGTGTTCCCAATGAAAAGGAATGGATCACACAAATTAACTTAGTCACAAGAAGAGTTCTAATTCTGTGTAATTTCTTTTTTCTAAATCCTCCATTTTTAATTATGTACTGTTTTGATCGAGCAGCTTGAATTTCATTTCAATTTTTTCCCAGAATACCATTTCTTAGGTTTATGGACAGAAAGATCCTGTCAGCTACTGAAATAGACCTGAAAACTGGCTCTGGCCCAGCCCTCCTGGAATTTGTTTTATGTTTCATGTAATTCACTTGAGCTCTGTGGCAAAACTGTAAAGCAAGAATCAGGGAAATAATGCTTTGCTGTCATCTATTTTGTGGCAAACTACCAAAGCAGGATCTGAAGGGCAATACCTGGAACAATGGGATTTGAAGATTGATGGGCTTCTCCAGGCCACATCTGTGACAAAAATAATTGGTGCAAGTTCTCCTTAAGGAAGAGAACTCTTTCTTTTACCTTGCCTTTAAAAGTACTAGCAATGTTCTCAGAAGCAAGTTTCGCCCAAACCGTGAACCCTGCTACATTGATTAATCTAGCTTGATAAATTATGCCCAAAACATCTGTATTTCCAGAGGCTTTTTATTGTACCAAGGAGGTTTCTGAACACTACAAGCAAAACCATTATATACTACTTAAGTATTTTTTTTCCCCCTGAAAGAAAATACAAACATACCACATATAAAGTCCATGTAATTCTCAATATAGGCTCCTTTATTTCACCCCTTTCTATTTTATACAGTTTGAAGAAAGAGAGGAAAGGGAGACCATTAACACCTAGGTCATACAATTATACCTGTATTATGGAGATTTCAGTATAAACAAGTTGATCTTCTCCCTGGCAGCGATCACAGATGAATTAGCACAGTCTCCCCATTCTGCCAAAGTCCACAGCCACAGCAGGTGCCAAGGTCTACTACCAGATCAATAACCCAGGAGGCTGAGCTCTGTTTGCAGCCAGAAAAACCATCATCTTAGGCACCTCAGAGTGCTGACTCCATGCTGTAACCTGGCCAAAGCCCGATTATATTTAATTTATTGGGGAACATCATCAAGCAACATTCTGAAGAGGTATGACCTCACTTTTGCTAAGTTATAGACAGTTCTGGAAAAATAGCTACATTGTTCTCAGCTCATGAAATACACTGATCACACTTTCATATTTTTCATGTTTTAGTGGGAGGCAGCAGGATTTGGCAATTTTCCTTATTGGAAGAGGAAGGAAAATACCAAACTGGGGAGAAAAAAATTGCCAGCCCACTATCATAGTTACCGTTGGTTGCTTGTCAACAGTGACAGCTGAACACGAAGAAAATTGTTCACAACAGGGAAACGTGAGGAACGTAGCAGAATGCCTTGCTGTATAAGACAGTTATGGAAGGGAAAGCAAGAAGACAGACAGCTATTTGCCAGACCTGACAGAGCCGTCTAAGTTATTTTCATAGATCTTCCAGTTAAAATGCTTTACAGGAGTGCTCCCAAAGCATTATGTGTATCACTGAAGGAGGCAAAAAAATGCCTCACCCATTTTCTGAAAAACAGAAAGCGACAGAAACCGAGATGACAGAATGCCTGCTGTTGGGCAAAGAAATAAAAGAGAGGTGTAATTTCAATTATTGCACCTTCATCTGTAGTGTGGTTTAATTCCTCTAACCTCATGCGACATAGCAATTCAAACGTTTAGGCACAGACTGCACCCTAAGAACCAAAGAAATAAGTAAGATTTTATATTTAGAAAGAAAGAAAACCTCTTGTTTAAATGAATATTGACATTTTTCCATATTTGCTCTTCATCTCAGACTTTTTAATCATGCTGTGATGCACTAGGAGAGAAAGGCAGAGCAGATGAAAAAGAAATGGGTCTTTAAGTGTAGAAATTCCACCTCAGATTCCAGCAAACAGTAAAAAGTAGAAGGCAGAGCTTTTCTCATAAAAGACAGTTTCTTAAAGTTACCACACAAGATAAGTGACAAGATAGGATGGACTCGAGTGATTTGCACTTCTTTCAGTGAGTTCATGACTCTAAGAGTATTACTTCACTTTCCCTCTGGTGAGCTGTGTGCCTGGGTACAATATTCTGCACCCATTGATAGCTTATGGGAGATGGTTCATGAGATTTAGCTCTCTAAACAACATTGCACACCTTCTCTCTCCTGTGAGAACTCTAGAACAGAATACAAGCAACAGTCTGTCTCTTCTCTCAGCATATTTTTCCTGTGAAAATATTGGCTGCACAAACCAAATCACCATGGTATGAGATTATACATACATAATCTTTTCTTTTCAAGGCTTCAGGAATAATACAGAAGAGAAAGCAAAAAGACAGATGCCCAATTGCCAGATCTGGCAGAACTATCTAAGTGATTTTCATGGCTCTTCCACAACCACACAGAATTACATGATCACTGAAGTTAGAAAAGATATTAGGAAATCATCTAGTCCAGCCCCAACTCAAAGGACTGTCAGCTACAGCTGGGGCCATTTGTAGCCAGGTTTTTAACACATCTAAGGCACAAGACTACAAAATATTTTTAAATGCCTTCGCAGTAAAAAAAAAAAGTATTAGTTTTTAATGTTTCCATGTCCTTCATTTCAATTTATGCTCATTTCCTCTTCTCCTTTTGCTGAGTACCACTGAGAAGTCTGGCTTCATCTTTTTTACCCCCTCCCACACCAGGCACTCTGAGCCTACCTTCACAAGTGAGAGTTATTTAGTAGTTGTCGCAGCTCCTTCAGTGAACTCATTCCAACATACCCACATTTTTCTTACCAGGGGAAAAGTTTTGCATAACAGAGTCTTTAGGCACCTAAAAACTTTAAGATAACTTTGACATCAAACTTCAGAAGTATTTTACTGTCTGTTCTGAGTACATGATTTGTAAATGCTCAAAAGGTTAGGTGGGAACAGAACAAGGTCAGTGTATAACAAAGATATCACAATACTATGTCCGTTTATCTGCCATTGTAGTAATCACAATTCTCAAAAACCTGCTTAGCTCCTCCAATCCACAGAGGACTGGAGACACACTTTGGTGACCTTTATAGAAGCTGTCAGAACACAACTTTCTTCCAACTGACCCAGTTACAACTTATTCAGAGTTTGGCACTCTCCATGGAAGAAAAAAGAATGAAGGAACATTTTGGTTACATTTAGATTAAGTTTTTAGGTTTGCAACTGCAAAATAGAGCTTCTGTTTTTAAATAAAATGGAGTCTAAGGTCTTAGAAAAGATAATTAAAATATCTTGCAGACATAGTTCTGGGATGTTCCATTATCTGTAAGTATAGCTAAGGGTTCGTTTGTGAGAAGGTGCCTGTAATTTAAGACTGAATGGTCTGAGCCCTGGACGCTTATTCTTGGCCTGCAGCAGTGGGTATCTCAGATCAGCTTAGCTTCTGACAGACCCTTCCTCACTCAAACCTAATATCAATGGTCGAAAACTGCAATGATTCCCAGGAGAAGGCTGGAATATGCAGTGTTAATGAAGCGGGATGAGAAGATGATAAACTAGGGAGAGATGAGGAAAACCAAGGGCTGGTCCCTTGTCCAGCCTCAAGGGACAAGGAAGGAAGAGCATAAATAAAATGAGATCTTTAAATCTGCAGTGTGAATTTGAATTCAATTCAAATTCTTCAGAATTAACATGGGCAAGTTTCAGGAATAAGAGTAATATTTAAAGTATTGGCAACTTTGAGAGACACAGTAGGGATAAAAGTGCATGAAGAGACAGGAAAGATTGCCAAAGATATCTTTTGAGACAAAGGAAGTTACTGTGACTTACTGAGCAACAAAAAACAATGCAAAATGATGCTACAGAAGGATCCTTCCAATAACAAATCAGATAACAAACAAAATTTATTAGATAACAACATTTGGTGAGGATATTGGAATAGATTTTTGCTACGATATTTTGTCATCCAAATAGAAAGTGGATTCATGGTCCAAGAATTGGCTAATACTCAATCTGAACTTCCAAAGCCACGATGTGCAGTTGTTGCCCATTTTCAAATTATCTGACTGTACCAAATGGAGTTTGGGTCATCTTAGCTACAATCCTTAGAGCTAGTCATAAAACATTACTGGTCTAAAAGGCAGTTTTTGACACTTTTCCTCAGAGCTTAGCTCCTAAGTGACCATTGTAGCAGTCTTTCACTGCAGTGTATCAGCCGCCTTCCTGAACCAGAGGACCCAGCTCTGCACACAGAATCAATGGTGCGGTCTCAGCAGTTCCAAGCAGAGAGAGTCACACTTCCCTCACCCCAGTGGCCACTTGCCATTTGATGGAGATGAATGGTGCAGCCTCTCATGCAGCGAGAGCTCGGGATGAGTCCCACCCAGCCTGGCTGCACCTCCACCCCACAACACCCACAAGCCCAGGGGCTTTCCAGCAGGGCTGCTCTGTAATTCCTCAGCCTGCACCTATGCACAGGATTACCCCACCTCAAATGCAGATATCTGGGTTTCATCCAAGCTGATGACAAAGCTGGCAATAAGTCTGACTCTTCTGAGGGCCAGCCCAGTGTTACTGCCACACTCAGCAAGTAGCACAGCAGCCTCAACCACAGCTGCTATTATTGGAATTCTGAAGCAATAAATTCTTCCCTTTCCACTTTCCCTTCAGCACCACTCTACTCAATTCCTAATACTTGGTGACCTTCACATGTACTTACACATGTTATATTTAAACTCAGAAGATGCTTCTGACACCTCCTGGCTTTGCTGCAGATGCACTTCTATTGCCATGACATTTTCTTCATGACAGTTTTCTTTCCCTCAAGATCTAACAGAACTGGGGTTCAGAAATATGTTCCCATGATAGTTCCAATAACCAGTAATCACCCTTGGGTAATGGGTGATGACAGAAGGATTTGTATTCATATGATGGGAGCATAATTTGTCCCCTAAACAGTGTGAAAGCTCACATTCCTCAAGTTCAGTGTTGCAAGTTCAGGAACTTGCACTGAGCCTCATATTCAAACTGCAGGGCTGGCCAAGTGTCTGTGTGCTCACAGACATCCGTGTATGTAAACAAACTGCTCTAAGTGTCTTAAAAATTATTACAAGGAAAAACTTCTACCTGATTAAAAAAAGAGGTTCCAGTAGGACCGGTCACCTTCCCTTTGGAATAAAGCAGATCAGAGAAATCTGTGTGTATGTTTTCAAAGCAGTTTCCTCAATCACATGTAGAACATAAATGGAGTGAAGACACCAACCATCTGGCAGATTTCCAAAGGAGTTCAGGACCAAAACATTCTTGCTTATGCTGGAAACTAAGAGACTGGAAGGCTTTCCCAGTATCTCTAAAACATCAGCACCACGTTCAAGGATGAGCAGTCAGGTATCATCTGTGTTGACAAAGAGGTGGAGGAGGACAAGAATAGGTGCCAGGGTAAGTCATGCAGTATCTGAAGCATAGGAGAGAAGGATATATTAAATCTCTGCCTGCCAACTTTGCTAGTTGCCGAGTGCTTTTGAAAATCTGATGCCTCATTTAGCTGAGTAAAGAGTGATTGAGCTGTACCAGAAATACAAACTCAGCTGTCAGAGAAAACTGGAAAATATGTTCTGGAGTAGTTTTTCAAAATCAAATTCTTTTTCTCTATATAGAACACTGGTTTATTTTAAAATGTTTAATTAGGCTAAGTTTAGTTGTGTGTATCACCTGAAAATAGAAAAGACACACTAAAACTATGCAGGTTAGTCCAAATGCATGCTGACTGAAACTTCATGGGCTCACTAACCACCAGATATTCACACCATAGCAGAGAAAAACATTGTGACAAAGATTGCAGAGGCATTATATTTTTATCTGCCGATTATTTTTTCCCCTTACCCTTTCACCTAGAAACTGAAGTACTTAGTGAGGAAGAGGCCCATAGCCCAAGATTATGAGAGTAGCTTTGGAATACTTGGCAATTGACTACAGATGTTTTCATATTTGAAGGGTTTTAAGACTTTCAAAAGCTCAATGAATGTCACAAAAAAAAAGGGGGAGATGAACTGCTTCTACCTCTGTCATTACTTAAGTCTCATGCCTAGAAGGTGTGAAATTAAATTTTACTGTACAAACACAGGAGGTGTGGATGATTACTGAAAAAATTAGCAGTGATGTGGAGCTAATGAAAGAACTTGAGGTGTCAAAATAAATGTGAGATGAAAGGAATAGGGGCAAATCAAAAGCTTTTGAAAGACTGAGTGATCAAATGGCTCTGCAAAGTGTCACACAGAGGTCCAGTTTCAGTCTGTACGGAACGTGTGTCTACAACATATTCTCATATTCTGAAACCACTTCATATGGTTCCATTGTGCCCTACATGGCATATTCTCATTGCCACTTGACATTTCAGCATACCACACAGCTTCTGCTTCCCTAGGTTTCTTACTTATTGCTGTGTGACTTATTACAAATTCCTGAAATCTAGTGTATACCTACCGATCTGTTTCTGAGCAAGAATTTGTGAGGGTCGTTCAAGTAAAAAGGAGGAATTCACCTCTTTAATTTTCTTGGCCCCACCTCCTCATCCCCATGGGGCAGGAGAATAATTTTGCTCTCTACTCTCTAATTCATATAGTCTATTTCCATTCCCCCACCCCCAGGAATATTTCCACCTCCTGTGTGCCCAGGGACCTCCTGGTTTTTGGCAGTACTTCATGGTATGTCAGTATTCCAGAGGTCAGCTGAGGATAAACTCTAATTGAAAAATATTAAAATAGGCTGCAAGGGACAAAAATTCAAAACCCCAAATCCATCAAAATCGGCTACTGATGAAGCATCTGAGCTGGCTACGTCCTTAAAATATGCATCAAAAGTAATCTTTCAAACCTCTTCTTCAGGTCTCCATTGGCACCCCCAGAGGAAATAATTTCAAACTGTTCAGAGAGCAGCAATCCTGTTCTGGTCCTTGAAATCCTTCGAGCAACACACACCCACACACCAGCATTATTTTCTCACCTCCTCCGTATAAAAACAAAACAGAAACGTGAGAACAGTGGGCTGGAGATGGAGCTGCGGAAAGTGAAGTTGGAAGGATTAATTATGTAATACGCCCCCTCTCCCGCCCTTACCCACAGCAACACGAGTGAGGTAAACCCAATCCTCCCAGCTGACAACTCAGAACTAGAAAGTGCCCGGAGGAGTGAAAGCAAAATAAACGTGTGGGGAAGGTGGCGATGCACTCCTACAGAGGAAGATGTCATTAGGAAAAGGCTAAAAACAAGTTCAAATCACCTTTAGCCTCTTCCCTTCCCTCCCCAGCGAGACCTCTCCCTCCGCCTCTTCCCCTCTCCTCCCCCCAGCTCCTCCTCCCCCCTGTTCAGCAGGAGCTGCCGCCGGATCGGGACTATATCCCTACAGTTCACGGCTCTCTGGCGGAGCGTGGATCCTCCCGAAAAACTTCAAGTAAAACAGGAGCTGGGAGAACACACACACGAGGAGATATATTAAGAAAGCAGGTTTGCTACTTAACTCGGAGGAAAGAAGCTGGAGCAGACTTCTTCGGTTGCTCTCTAAGAGCCTTGCCGAGAGTCCTTGCAAAGAGAAGTGTTGCTGATTCAAAAGAAGAGGAGGGATGGGGAAGAGAAAAAAAATTGTGCATGTCTGTGTGAGAGGGAGACAACGTGTGTGCGCGTACGTGTGAATGCATGCTTGTGTGTGAGAGGGTGTAGGCGACGGGTGGGGGGAGCTTGAAATTTTATTTTTTTTTTTTTTCTACGAAAGACACGTGAATGCAATTCCCAGTGAGAGGCACCAAGCTCTGCCCAAGAGCAGAAGGGGTAGGGAGAGGGAAAGGGAGAAGAGAAGGAAGGGAAGGGAAAAGGAGAGGGAAGGGGAGAGGGGGGGAGGAGGGAGGGAGAAGGAGGAGGAGAAGGGATTTCTATTTCAGAAGACATTCATAGAAAGAGGGTGGCAAATTCTGTGACCGTCTTTAAAGGAAGTGTCCTGGGACGTAGAGAGAAAGAAAGAAGCCCAAAGAAGGAAAATAAAGGGCTATGATTTCCTTGTCCTGTTGCTTTGTCTCTGGCTCCCTCTGCCTCTGGAAGAGTAGCCACAGGACACAAAGATGCCCAGCTGGTCACTGCACGCCCAAGTTCAGTTTAGCTGGTGCTTCTCTCCTGTTTAGCCTGACTGCTTTCTCTGAAGGGGAGGACTCATAGCCCGACAGCCTTTTAGTTTAACCTGAAGAGTGTGTGCCGCCTCTCTCTGCCCACCCCAAGAACTCGCTGGAGGTGGAGGAGAGGGGAGAAAGAGGAGGACTTGAAAGTGCCTGAGGAGCTCCCGATGCTAAGAGGAGACAAACATTCCTGTGGACGACGCAGAAAGGACAAAGCTGACTGATTTATTGCTGTTTTCCATATTTTTTTTTATCTCCCTGTCCTTTGGCGCACACCAGTGTTTGGAGATCTTTGAAAACACAAACCAAAACACCAGCCCCGAAGCCCCAACCCCTTGGCTAGCTCTTATGGGAATGAAACACTCCTCCCGCTGCCTGCTCCTAAGGAGGAAAATGGCGGAGAACGCTGCCGACAGCACCGAGGTGAGTGAGGATGCGAGCCGGGGCCGGCGCCGCGCTCCCCCAGCCCCGAGCCCTGATCCCCGGGCAGAAGCAGCAGGAAGTGCGGAACAACTTTCCCGGCCCCTCCGGCCAGCTCCTGCCTGCCGTGCTGCTGTGGTTTCCTGCATTCACCCCCCCCCCCCCTTCCCCCCATTCCCGCCCCCCGGCTCCCTCCGTTCCCCCTGGGCAGGGAAGTTTGCCCGGCGCCAGCGCTCGGGGCCGCCCGGGGCCGCCGCTTCCCGGGAAGTTGGGCGGCCGTGCGGAGCGCCGGCTGCGGGGCAGCGGGGCAGGGCGGCGGTGATTCGGTGTTGGGCTCGCCGAAAGGGACAGACCGTCTCTTGCGGCAGCACCTTGGCCAGCTCCCCGTGCTTTCCGCCGGCAGCCTTGGCTGGGATCGTTTGGGGCCACTTTAGGAGCATCCGCGTCTCTGCAGCATCCTGGATATTACCAGAGCGGAGCTGCCCGAGGTGGGGGCTGTCCGGCTGGCCTGGGCAGTGCCGAAAATAGCTTTGCACTGCCTTCAGGCCGGGAGGGTACCCTGCGAGGTCTCAGGTTTTCTACAAGAAATCCACCC
Source organism: Melozone crissalis (assembly GCF_028551555.1). Taxonomy (NCBI): domain Eukaryota; kingdom Metazoa; phylum Chordata; class Aves; order Passeriformes; family Passerellidae; genus Melozone; species Melozone crissalis. Next base: position 11,918,951 of record NW_026535786.1, on the reverse strand, counting down.
CATCCCCGCCGCTCCCCCACCCGTTACCTTCTGCTTCCTCAACATTGGGGTTGAGCAGCCCCTGTTTACTTGTCTGGGGCTGTCTTGACCTCACTGAGACTTCTCAGGGCATACAGCAGTGTGCGAAGTCTCAGGTCTGGAAAAGCAGAAGGATGCAGGATGCAGTCCCAGCATCTCTGCGAGCATGTGAGAAGGAGACAGGCGAAAGTGCGAGCGTGTGCCAAACTCGCTGTTTCTATTAATAGACTGTGCCTAGCACTCTGACTGAACACTTAACACATGCTTTAGCAAGATGCAGCACAGCCATGCACAGACCCCACGGACACCGCAGCCCAAACAACTTTAAAGCTTTGCCCTTGCAGGGGCAGCACTGAACCTTCTCCCCAGTTACCCCACAGAGGGAATAAAGAGCAAAACCTACTGTGAACACATGACTATTCCATTCTTTATTATTTCCACATCTCTGCCTAATGCCTCCTTCTCTCAGTTAGTCCTCCCAGTAGGTGTCCTGCTCGCTCATTAATTCCATCCACATTTCTCTTCACAATAGTGTTCTCTCTGCTTGACCTTCATAAATGTGCCTCCTTTGCCATGCCAGGTGAAGAGCCAAATTTTCTTAAATGAATATGATGTAAGCACTAAATCTAAGAACATGCCTGCTACTGCACTACAACCCCATAGAGTACTGCTTGCAGAGAGGCATCTATAAATAGCAAGAAGTCTGGCTGCACATCTGTAAACTGTCGTAGTCCTGACAGCACATATTGCATTATAGGTCCCAGGATCCCAGGACAGGATTGCAACAAGAAATGTACAAGCACAGACAGTTCCTTTCAAAGCCATTTTTGTCAATGGAAATCGTTTTTAGCCAGGGAAAATAGGTGAAAAGAGCTTTTTAAAGATTCCTCTTCTATTTCATTCACTCTTAGCACATTTTTATTGTTTAATCAATTTTTCCTGCTTGTGTAATGCTGCACACGCTGCAATGTCATTTTATGGAGAAAGATTTTTTAAAATAAAAACAGATTCATTCCAATGCTGCGTACAGGTTAGGAGAATATTAAAACGCTGTGCTTCGTCTCCTCAGAGTATCCATCAGTGACAGACTTGTGAAATGAGAGTGAAAATATTGCAGATTAGGCATATCCTGCTCCACTTCTACCTTCAGAAAATCAGAAGGGATACATTTGTAACCTCTGCCTGGATATTTTTTATTTTATTGATGTTCATATTTCTGATATGGACTGAGGGCAGTTGTCTGTCTGCATATGTGCAGAGGTAGAAGTTCACCAAGCAAAATATGCCAAGACCTGTGAAGCTCTTTTACTCGTCAAGCATCTATATTTAGCAAAGCCATATGATACCAGTTTGACCTTCAAACCTGTATTTCTCTAACTTTCTCCTGAAGTTAACAAACAGGTGTGACAGAAGGAATACAGGACAAAATATCTCACTTTTGGACTTACCACAGTGTCAGAGAAAATCAGGAACTGGTATAAATTTACTTCATTTGAAATAAAAGGGGGACCAGTAATTCTCATTATTTGATATTAAATTCCTGAAGAATTTTGATGTCACAGTCATATAGGCATGATATAAACAGAACCAGCAGCAATGAGAGATGAAGAATTAAAACATTTAACAACTTGTCAGAATGCCATACTACAAAATTATTCCAAAGACCTTCTGGTTCTTGCTTAGATTGATTTGACCCAATTTACTTGTGTTACAGCTTCATAGTATATTTTTCATGTTTCAGGGTTGTTTTTTTTTTTTTTAATCTACCACAACTGAGAGCATTTATTCAAAGTTTTGGTCAAATATGGTGAGTAAACTCTTTCAGTTGTAGGGCAGTTTAAAACAATCCATCAAGTCAAGGAACATGGACACTGCATGAAAAACTTTATATTCCCTTGACTACCCTCTGTTGCCCATGCTACCTCTTCAGCTTAAAGAGCTTAAAGAAATGATGAGAACAGGCACAGACAAGGAAAAAACAAAGCTACAGTACGACAGCACTCACTGTTTCCTTAAGCAAAAATACAGAATAGAAAAGCAATTGCTCGCTAGCATTACTTTCCAGTCAAGGAAGACGCCTCGTGTCACCAGGAAACTTAGAGGGGTGCGCTCCCATGGTCCCAGCTGTACAGACATTTACATCACTGGTATCCCCACAGCCTTAAATCTCTATACAAAACATGGTCAAGCGAGTCCAAGTGTTGCCACTGGTGCTGTCGGGCCTTGGATCAGAATATCAGAACTATCAAAATGGTTTTGCAGTTTATTTCACTGATAACAGCCTGGTATCAGTCTATCTGCCAGAGTTTACGTAGGACCAGTGGTTTGTTGTATGTGTTTATAGTATCCTGAGAATACACAGTGTTTTGTATAAAAATAAAAGTCAAGGGGGGAAAAAACCATAAGATTTTTCTATTTAGACCCTCACTAAATGCCACAGGTCTCACTAGTAGGAAACTTGCCAAAATGGTTTCAGATCCATGTCTGCAGCACACAAGGAAAAAAGATGCAGAAGGTCTTTACACCCCATGGCCATTGCATGAATATTAAGAGGTGTTCCACCAGAACAAAAGCTTGAGAATCTCTCCTCAAGATACAAGAATGAATCTCTGTATCTTTAGTCATGAAAGGAGGCTTGTCTAAATAAAACAGGACTGTTTGCATAAATAACAGATGCAGAACTGCATTCTCTGCAAATAATTAAAGACACTCTGACAGAAAGCAAAGTAAAAGAAAAACTATTCTTTGTAGAACATACGCACAAAGGTTCTGCAAAATTCATGGTGCTGACCTGCTGTAGATTTTGGGTTCTGGGTTTTTTAAATTTTAAATGTATTATTTGAAATCCTAATCAATAGTAGGCCTGATATCAGTGATGGAGAAAAAATTATTTCAGAAGAAGTATGCCTGACTGTAACTTGTGAACCTGTGCCAGGTGAAGGGAACACAACCATAAAATCATAGAATAATTTGAGTTGGAAGGAAAATTTAAGATCATCTACTCCCTTACCTTGCCATGGGGTGGATATCTTCAACTTGACCAGATTGCTCAGGGCCCCATCCAACCTGACATTGAATGTTTTCATGGATGGAGTGTTAATCACCCCTCTGGGCAACCTGTGCCAGTATTTCACCATCCTCATTGTCAAAAATTTCTTCCTTATGTCTTGTCTATATTTAAATCTAGTCTAAATTGACCCTCTTTTATTTTAAAACCATTATCCTTGTCCTGTCACAACAGGTCCTGCTGCAAAGTTTGTCCCCATCTTTCTCATAGGCCCCCTTTAAGTACTGAGAATGTGCAATAACCACAAAGTCCTGCAATAGCACCAAGTGCCAGGCTTTATGTGCACATCCAAAAGATATGTACCTGTGACAGGCTAGTGTCTGACTGAAACAATCCTAGAACTTGAAACTGATCTGGTTTTGTACAATCTTAATTGCTCAGTAACTTCATAAAAAAACTATTCTTGTGCTGAAGACTTCACAGTCTATAGAGAGAAAAGATTCTTGTCTCATTGCTAAGAACAGAGAGATCAGTTAATTTATTTATGGTAGCATAATGGAGTCCTCCCAGAATGACCTGTTATGCAAACCTTGGGCTTTGGTTAGATTTGGGGTAGCATGCCTAATAGCTGTCCTTCCCTAAACAGATTAATAAAGTGGATTCAGTATTATGTGTTGTGGGTCAGCAAAGGTTACTGACTGTTCTGTTGTCAGAAGTGGGGAGGTTAAAGTGTTCCATCTGCATGAAATCCAGTCATACCACTACTGAGGGAGAAAAAAAAGATATTGTAGAATCTATTGAAACCATGAGCTTCTATTTGTGATTTATGAGTAGGAAGAGGGATTTCTCCTTAATAAGCTACCAAAGTAGAAATTAACAGAAGCAGGGCAGGAATGTGTGTAACACAGAAAATTGGTCTGAATTTATTCTCTAAACCAAAGTTTTGCTCCTGGTTATTGTGCTGGGTGATGTTGCAGACAGAATTAATTCTCTCTAAGCTTTTCCCTTCATTCTAGTGGAGTCTATGGTTCATTAGTGAGAGGTCTTGTAGAAATTTCTTATTTGGTGTTATTAAATCGCTTAGAACAGCATATATGAATGAACACTAATGAGTGGGTGAGGTTTACCCAAGAGAGAAATGGCACTGCTGTTTGGTCTACATCTTGTACTAACAGAAGTCACAAGAGGTCTGGCCGGGTGTCCCAGAGCCAGATGAGGAGGCAGTTTGTAACACAAATTTCCACCTTACTGGGTGCCCACATGCCTGTGTCACTTAACTTTGAACAGGAAAGGTTGTGGGTGTGTGCAAGGGGTGTAGGTGAGCTACGGAGGCCAGACCACCAGCTCATGATCCAGAGGTGTTGTGCTGCTGACAGGGCAGTCAGAAAGCTGGCCCAGGATGTCAGGGCTTCACTGAGGGTGTAGCCAAATTCCCAAGGGATGCAGAGGCAGCTCTGAGTTAAAGCAGGGCATATTCCACCTCCCAACACATTTTGATCCTTTACAATGCTCCTACTAGAACTGAGTTGCCCATGCTATTAGACTAGTAAAAGGTACTAGTACAAGGTAGTTCTAGCCTAGTCATAGGGGCTTTTTTTGGTTTCTAGCCAATTCAAGAGTGGGGGAGCAGAAATATGGCTCTGAGCCACCTTCTACAACTTCAGCTGTGCAGAACATTAATTTAGCTCAGCTGAAGACAGAGCTAAGTGCATTGCAATCCTTTCTCAAATTTAATACTAAAAGTTCAAGGTATTGACCATGATATTTTGGCCTCATTGAAGAAATAGATTTTAGTTGGCATTAATAATAGAGATAGGATGAAGAAACACTTATGCTCAAGTAAAGAGTAACAGCAATCACTCAAAGCAGTTTCCAGATAAAGATATCTTATCATGGTTCATCCTCTGCCAGCATAGGGTTGTTTTAGTGAGTATCAAGAAGACTGGGATTTTTAGAAAGGATCTGGTTCGTATTGGTGACATCATGGGCCAAATCCCATTGTGTCCTTGTGCCAATGCTAAAAGAGGACTTCCATGCTAGTAAGGAGGCTTTAGTGACACCTTTTTTTCAATCTAAGTTTGTGAAAAACACAAAATTCTTCACAGACAAGCACAAGATATTCTGTAGAAGATAGATTTTGTGATTGTTCTACATCCATAAAAAAAGTGAGCTTAGCAAGAGTGATTCACATGCCTTCCAGAGCTCCATCCTGATTGTGAAAGATGAAGGCCTGTGCCTTTACTGGTAAAGGCAGAGCATAGAAATACTTAAAGGTAAAAAAGCATTGAACCTATTCTTTTCATAACATTTTGGCTCAGCCTTTCTGAGTTTGCGACAAAGTTCAGTCCCTTGTTCAGGTGAGATAATGAACAGTTTAAGTGGGTGAATAATGAAATTTGTTGCTCCTACCTCTGATTCCACAGAGAATTCTGTGTACCTGCTGCCCTGATCACTGGCTTTGATTCTGTCTTTATTTTGATCTAGAAGTTTTGGATAAAATGGGTCTTTTCCATATTTTTCTTTTTTCTTTGGGAGTAACCTCTAATAAACAGAAACAAAAAACACTCACCTCAAGGAAGCAAAGAGGAGATTACCCAATAAGTGGCTGAGTTGATGACCACAATGGTGTCTTCCCCCTGCCAGAATGGAGCAATTGTTGATTAATCACAGCCTACCTGGATCCTTCCTGTGTCCTTGAACAGTTCCTGGCTGGCTTCATGAAGTCTTTTGGCATGTTATTTCTTTAAGGGTCTTGCATGGGAGCTGAGTCACTTCACAGCGACGGTGAGAGGATGGGCACTATATAATTCTTACTATTTAACTTTTAAGCTGAGATTAAACTTGTGGAGGGGCAGGTACTGATCTCTTCACTCTTGTGATCAGTGACAGGATTTGAAGGAGCAGCATGAAGCTGAATCAGGAAAGGCTTAGGCTGGATATCTGGATATCAGGATATCAGGAAAGGTTTTCTACCCAAAGGGTGGCTGAGCACTGGAACAGCTCTCCAGGGCAGTGGTCACAGCACCGAGCCTGACAGAGTTCAGGAAGTGTTTGGACAGCACTCTCAGGCACATGGTGCGATTTTTGGGGATGTCCTGTGCAGGGCCAGGAGCAGGACTCGATGACCTGATCGGTCCCTTCCAACTCAGCTTGTTCTATGATGCTATGACTCTGCAGTTCTGTGATTGATTCTATGATTTAAGAGGTACAGTAAGGTCAAGGATGATAGCTTTACATATTTCTTATATGCTGGATTTGCTAAGTCCCAGTTCTGAAAAATAAAGAACCCCAAAATTTTAAAAGGCATGTACAATGCTGTCTTTTCCATGATCTATGTAATTGCAAAAATGAAAACTCACTTTAAAAATCTGGAACAGAAAATCTATTTATCTTCATTTTATTGCATCAACAATTCAAAGATTTAAAGACCAGAATGGGAAATAAGGCAGACTAATTTTCAAAAGCACTCACTGCCAAGTTCACTTTTCTGAAAATTCTGTTAAGTGCAGAAATTAAAGATAATTTTCCTTGGTATTTTGAGAGTGAAATACTAGGTGATCATAAATAAAATCTCAGTGTTTTTCTTTCCGAAATGAACAGAATATTTTAGTAATGAAACGTTTGAAAGGATATTAAAGTGAGCAAAAATTGTTTAGCCAAAATTTTTGACAGAGAAACAATAAAGAAGGTGAAGAGATACCATTCTCCCTCAGCTAAAATATCCTGTCCTGCAGTGCATGCTTTTGGAAGTTTGTGAGTATTGAGGACTGTACCTGGCTCTGGCTCCTTTCCTCACCGAGTGAATTCTTGTTTAAAAAGAGCCATTACCACTTTTTCTAACCATTGCTTACAAAAAAAGCAGCTCCTTAAGCTTTTCCTTTTTTTTTTTTTTTTTTTTTTTTGAGGAACCCACCTTGGAAGAAGGGCATGGAGTTGGTATTTTCTAAGACCTTGTTTGATACCACTGTCCTCCTCAGCTTTTCCTGGTGCCAAACTCTTCACCATAGTGCAGCTGGCAAGCTTCCCATTCAGCATTCTGTTTGGTCTAGAGCACACGCTTCAGTTCCTAGTGCTCTCCCAAGGTACCAGGTATATCTGAGACATTCTGCCACAATTCCCCCCAGTCCCCCTTTTTGAAAGAAAAAGTAGCACTTCCATCTCTTGTGTCAGTATGGTGAAAGTCAACACCTACTGGCTGGGAAGCAGTAGTATGTTGTAATACTGCAAGAAGTAGTGTTGAACTGTTCCCTCAGTGGCCACACACCACACTTGGGGTCATGTGTGGCCTCCCAGTTCTCCTGTCCTGCTTGTCCTTTTTTGGCCAGACAGCTTATGTTTCATTGCTTCCAATGGGACCAGGAAGGCTCAGACCAGGTCTCAGAGACCAGAATAATATGTGACCTAGACAGGGCCTTCCAAGAACAGTCCACCAGTTCAAACTTATTTCTGCTTTGGACCTTAATTTCTCATTTAGATAGGAAGAGAGGAGATGTTGCCATCTGTTTCAGTTTTTGGTTGTGTCCATGTGCTGTTCATCAGTCTATTGTGAAATTTGACCCCAGCTTGTGAGAAAGACCAGCTACTGATATTCTTTTCCTTAGTCACAAACAGCTAAGTTTATTTATCCTTCCTGTAACTCATTCTGAACTACTGCTATTGAAGGACCAAAGATCTCATGATTGTGCCCCATAGTAGACATTAACTTGTCTGAAGTACAGGATTTGTATGTTTTTATTTTACTCTAATATGATTTACATTAGGATAAATCAGGAGTAACACCTGTGAGTCCTATATAAATAGGGATCCCTGTGGTGTGGCAAACCAGATGTGTTGATTTGAACAAGCTTCTGCAGACCATCTCACGCAACCTCACGGCCAGGGTACAACAGTCACCAGCATTAGATCATGTTGGCCATTGCTGTCTCTGACCAAGTCTTAAAAATCTCCAAGCACAGAGATTCCACTGCTTCTCTGGCTAACCTCTTCCAGTGCTGCACCCTCAGCAGACCTCACAGAGGACAAGTGTTTCTTATTGTCCTATCTGAACCTCAATAATTGCAGCTTGTGACCTTTTCACCTCATTATCTCATCTGCTGCTATTTAGAAGAGTTCTCTTCCACATTCTTTGTAACTATCTTTCAAGTACTTGCAGGCTGCTGTTAGATTGTCCCTTCGTGTCCTCTTTCACAAATCAAGTTCAGCACGCGGTAATCTCTGCTTGCAGGTCCTCTTCTCAGGCCCATGACCATTGCATTGTATAGTGTCCTGTTTGCCTCTTTTTAACCAGAGGCTGTGCAGAAATTGTTATGAGAATGGAAAGGAAGAATATTTTCCTAAATTAAAAAACATAACAGAAGACTAACTGCTTAATGCACATGGCACCAAGTAGCGTCAGCAAAGTGTATTTTGCAGAAATCCCCTGTTACAGAGCCCAGCTGTATATCTGGCATGTTTTACTTCAGAATTTTGGGTCAGTAGTTTCATATTTACCCTGGAAAGGGAGGTCAAATGTAAAAAGTAACATTTTTACTGCAAATTGCTTCTTACCCACAGTTTGCATCTGGTCTAAGTGTGCATGTGGAACAGCTGTTCCAGGGGGAAATGAAAGAGATAGAGTTAACCACCCCACAATATAGTTGTCTCCTTAGGAAGCACAGTGTTTTAAACCGAATTAAGATTAGCCAAATTTTGTAGGAGCAGGGGGTGTTCCACAGTTGCTAGGGATGCTTGCCTCTTGTTGAGCCTTAAAAAAGGGTAAGGGCCATCATTACCCTTTCGTTTTCATTGGCTTTGGTAAAACACAGTAAATCCTCTGTGAGCCTGAAGTAGACCAAGGATGCAAAATAGCAAAACTGAGATATGAAACACTTATTGGGCAAAGAAGACAAAGAAAGGGAACAGATTTTAGTGTGCAAGAAAGTATGTTGCAGACTGAAATTTCAGCTGAATCCTTTTCAGCTCTGTGTAAGTTTGCTGATTTCTTCAATTCTTTGGATTAGAAGAGGCAAATGTAAAGTTACCATAAAGTAAAAACCCTGTTCTGGAAAATATTGTATTTATGTATTACTATATTTAGCCATGTAATAGAATGCTTTGCAAATTTACTGGAGGTCAAACTATATAAATTATTTTGTGAAGTTGGAAAAGAAAAGACAAGAGAGACAAAAGGCAGTCAGGACAGTGGGTGAGCAGGTGGAGGGAGGGAAAAAAGAGGGAAGGCAGGAAGGCAGGCAGGAAGGAAGGAAGGAAGGAAGGAAGGAAGGAAGGAGAGGGAAGAGATGAGGAAATAGAGTCAAAATACAGAGAAACAAAGGAACAGTAGAATTACTTAAATTCATTATCAAAAAGTCACAGAATCACTCTGTGGCTCCTTGAAGACTGTTCTTATCAGTAAAAGCCAAGGTGAAGAAAGCACTGAGTACCTTGGCCTTTTCCTCATGCACTGTCCCCAGGGCCCCTGCTCCATTTAGCCTCAGGCCCACCTTTTCCTTAGCCTCCCTTTTGGTGCCTGTGTACTTGCAGATCATTATTCCATTGTCAGGTTTAACAAATGTCAGGAATCAAGGAGCTGTAGGCAGAGGTAGCAGGAGGCCTTCAGAGGAGTGAATCAATTTACCCTTTTACAGCCTGTCAATAAGGAAATAGCAGGGGGGGTTGCCATAGCCTGTAAGGTCTAATGCAAATCTCAATTTCTCTGTCAAAGTGAATAAGCCCAACATTCTCTGCTCTTTGACAAATTAGTCAGTTATGAAATAAGAACAGACAGTATGTAGTTCTAGGCCTGTGATTCGCCCCCACCAACCACGAAAAAAGAAAGAACATAACAGAAAAAAACAAGACTCTTTTAAATTAGTTATCAAAGTATGCATTTTAAAGCTTCATTGAAATCCTCCATTAAAATTTGCCTTTATCAGCATTGTCTCACAAATGATTAAATCAATTGGTAATCTGAGAAATAAGTGATTTACAATACTGTGAGAGAGACTCTGCCAGTGGAAACTTGTCACCAGCTCTTACACCTTTGCACACACACCTGGGACCCACCCCAATCTCCACTCCATTGAGTAGAACCAGGACAAAGTGCAATATTCCTCACTCGTCTCCATGCCAGGGTTCTGAGCAGCAGCTCAGCTCCAGCTCACCTCATCTCACCTCACAGGCACATTGTCATCGCTGAACGTAACATATTACTGCAAAGATCATTTCCTAGCTCCCTGTTCAACTGCATTACCCTGCTATTAATATCTGAATTGCTGAATCTTTATATTCTATTAAATCCAAAAGCTGATTGCACTTTCCAGGGCTGTTCAAAGCATGTGTCCTGCTACCTATCTGAATTTCTTATTCAGCACTAGGAGATTTATTCAAGCCTCCAGTGCCAAACTCCATCTCACACTTCTTAGATTTTTCAAACATACTTTAATGACTAATAATACTAGCACCATGACAGTGTGTATACTGCTTAATGAAGTATACTTTGCCTAACAAAATTGTAAAACTAGGCCAATGGGTTTATATTTATTTTTTCTCTGTATTTGACATTCAGTTTCTGTCCTGCTTTTCTAAGAGACATTTTTCATCAGACAAAATTAATGGAAGGCAAAGATGTATAAGGATTTTAAGTAAAGAAGGTGCTCGCACTTATTATTGTGAGATTTTCATGAAAATGTGAAACTATCCTCATAGCCTCAATACCACTGATTTATTGATGATAAAATCTCTATGCCATCTTTCTATCTTTTTAGGTCTGTTCCTTTCTCAACAGAAAAACAATAAGCTTCTCAGTGCTCATAAAATATCTCTTTGTTGCTGTGTAAAGGGGAAGGCAAAAGTATTTATGTTTGCAAGACTTATCTCCACCTGGTAAAACTGAGTATTCTAACCATGCGTACTAAAAAACAAAAGTATTCTCAGCTCAAGACAGGTTTACCCTCATGTAAGTCCATCAATTTCAGCAGAATTATTTTTGATTTATAAAGATTCAAAACCAGCTCACGTCTATATATAAAATTATATTTAAAAGGATGAATCACCAGTGGTTTTGCTCAAGAATAGAGTTTTCATCATTCTATTTCACAATTGTGTAAAAATGTTAAGAGCATACTTTTTTGTATTGCTTTCTTAACCATATTTAAAAGATGGGCGTAAGATACCAAAAGCTTATTTGATCATTAACACAAAGCTACAAAAGCCTGGTTTATATCAACACCATTATCAGTTGCTGCTTTTGAAATTCACAGTGTGGATACCTTTTTAACATAAATCACTGAACATCTCTGAACATTTCAATGAATGTTTGATTAATAATGCAAGAAATGCTGAACACACTGTTTTGCTCATGTGTGTCAGTAGCGCTCAGCATGATTATTCATTGTAGAATCAAGTCCATACCAGGAGGGTATTTAAAAACACTCCTCATCTACCTTGTATAATATGGAGCAAGAGTAATTCTGCTGAAACTAGAGGTATTACCTTTGTTCTGCATGCTAGATACATATCCATTTTCTTAAATGACTGCTGAAAACACATTGAAGTCAATTATGGCATTTGCAGCTCTCCTGGGAAAAAATGTGTTACCAAGTCTGGAATTGACAGGTTTTTAATCTCAGTCTCTTCCAATTAAATTTCTCACACTGGGTAAACTAACACCAAATAACACTTAATGGCCAAATATGAGCAAGTGTAGTTCATTAGGCTAAATTTACAGGGTGGTTAGGAACATATCTGTTGTCCTTGCTATAAATGGGGACTAGTCTCACAAATACACAGCATTTTCTTTGTAGTCTGCAGAAAGATCAGTATTTCTTTGTCCATTACTAAGCAGACTGTCATGGTTTCACCCCAGTTGGCAACTAAGTACCACACAGCTGCTCCTTCACTCCTTTTCTTCCCCAGGGAGATGGGGAGGAGAATCAGGAGAAGAAAAAAGGAAGCAAAACTCATGAGCTAAGAAGAATTTAATAATTGAAAGAATGTAAAATACAATAATAACAACATTGCTGTTAATACTACTGTTACTACTACTACTAATAATAATTTTAATAAAATGGAGAGAGAGAGACAAACAAGTGATGCACAATATAGTTTCTCACCACAGACTGCTGCCCAGCCCATCCCTGAGCAGCAATCAGTGGCTCCCAGCCATCTCAGCCCAGTTTAGGCACTGAGCTGATGTTCAGTGGAATATCCCTTCAGCCAGCTGGGGTCAGCTGTCCTGGCTGTGCTTCCTCCCAGATTCTTTTGCACCTGCTCACTGACAGGACATGAGACACTGAAAAGTCCTTGCCTTAGTGCAAGCAACAACCAAAACATCAGTATGGTTCTCACACTAAATCCAAAGCACAGCACTGTGCCAGCTATTAAGAAAACGTACTCTGTCCCAGCTGAAACCAGGAGGAAGACTTACAAGTAGCTTTCCTTTACATGGGCATTTTAAACCTCAGATTTAAATTTAATTCGCTGCTTTAACATGGTTATAAAATAACATCACCATTAAAGAAACCATTGATGCCCAGTGTAGTTCCAAAATCTGATAAATAATGAACTGCCATAAGATATTCAGTCACACAACAATTTCTTCTCTGACACTATTCCAAACCAAGAAAGTTACTCCACTCCCCATCTTATAACTAAAATGCAAATGTGATACATAACCCTAATTCTGAGTGAGCAGGACTATACTTCTTCATAATTCAATAACTGCCTTGACATTGTGATCATTTGTCATTTCAGCCATGCAGTTCCTTAAAGACACATTAAGATGCTTGCTTACAAAATTCCTTAGCAGGTATATGTGTGTGCATACATATACTCACAATGTTTTACACTTACATAAAATTCAAACTGGATATTGTGTCATGACTTCCATTTCTTTGTGCACCTGTGTTAGTCTTACTAAAACTGTGTCAGAGAAGACACAACTATGCCTGTGTGGGCTCAAACACTGTAAAGTGACGAAATCCTGGTAAAAGTTTTATACCAGATCCAGTGTTGGTATATATATGTATACATATACATTTATATGTTGATAGAGAAACTCTGTGTTGAAAAAAGCAGTTTTATGGAAAAGTCCTACTTTTTATTTCTTTACATCCTTTGTATTCACTATGTTCCCCTGTATGAGTGTTGTGACAAAATTCAGTTTAGATGTGGAGGATCGCAGGAAGGTGAACCCTTCCATTTCAAGTTCCAAACCAACCTCATATTTTACATGTAGTACCACCTGAGCTGAAGTAAAGTTAAATTCAACTAACTTGGTGAGCTGTTAGTAATACAAGCCCCCAGTGTAGAAAGGGAGGATTTAAATATATTTGTCCCTTTGAGTTTAGATCCCTTCCGAGCATTCACACCTTTGATTCAGCAATTAAATGTAGTTGGTCTTGTTTTCTTAAACTCTGTGACACCTACGCATCTCATAGCTCAGAGTTGCCCACCTGGCTCCTGGGCTCCCTTGCCTGCCCCACAGGGTCTCCCAGTGCCAGCTGTGCCCCGTGACAGGATCAGAAGTGATGGGCACCAACTGAAACACCAGAGGTTCCGTCTTCAAATCAGGAAATATTGTTTTACTGCAAGCATGACTGAGCACTGGCACAGATTGCCCAGGTTGATTGTGGAGTGTCTTGGAGATAATCAAAAGCCATCTGGATGCACGTAGGCAGCTGGCCTGAGGTGGTACTGCTTGAACACAGGGGCTGGACCAGACGACCTCCAGAGGTCCCTTCCAACCTCAGCTGCTCTGTGCTTCTGTGAAATCAAACACAACGTACAAATGAAATTGGAAATCTAAGTGGTTTATTTGTCTATTTCACACATCACATTTGTCTTCTTTGCTGATATTTTAAAATCTGGTAAATTTAGGAATCTATAACAAAGGAGCACAGCCTCTGTTTTTTCTCAAATATTCAGTCCTCTGAAATGCTGAGTATGTTCACATCTCTATTCACTATGGGTTTTTTTTACATCTGATGAACTGAGGTCTCAATAAAATTAAAAGGACCAATGATTTATTGAAGTCACTGGATTGTACAGACTGTACAGAACAAAGGAAGTCAAGTCAATTAACTTAATGTGCAAGGCAACAATTCTATATTTAGCTTTTTTCACTTTGCATTGGTTTTAGTTTTTTGACTGCTGGATATGACTTTGCTATCTTTGACATCAACTTAAAATCAAAATTCTTCTTAATCATCTGGTTTTAGTGTGAAATCCTAGGTTGAATAAAGATAGTATTATTTATTTGGGATTTCCCAAGGAGTTAGGGGAGATGCTGTTGCCAGTTCCCATCGTTCTTCCTTCATCTTTTAACCATTTAGATCTTTCTCCGTGGTATGGTCTTCCAAAGAAACATATTGTTTGAGGGATACAATCTATGTGACTTGCTGCTGGTAGCAGAACCTTGCAATCCTCTGACTTACAACATGCTTCAGAGTTCTGCTGAAAATCACTGCATTGTCAGTAAAAGGAGAAAAATAAAAACTGCTGGTTTTATGTGGTGCAGAATGATTTTATCTCCAGGGATTTGGTGGCTCAAAAAACCCCCAAAAAACAAAAAAACAAACAAACCCAACCCAAATATTTTTACAAGCCTTCTTTAGGAGATCTTCTTGATGACAGTAATTTGTTTCCCAGGGTATTTTAAGAAATATGCACAACTCATTGGATAAAGTCCTAATGTTCTCCATCTTTGAATCAAGAAATCTTTATTATTTTCTGTTGTTATTATTTTACTTTGAATGGATAAGCTAGGATCTGGAATCTGCTCACATAAATTCAGATGCTTTAATAAGGCATCTGAGCTGCTGGCCTGCTTGTCCTGTCTAAGCAGCAGAGACAAACACCTCTGAATGGCTACTCTGCCCCTCTCAAACCATACTTTAAAGAACCCTTGTGCTTTCTACTGATCCTAGACAGAGCCTAGAGCAATTTGGTGGCCAAACTCCAGTTATATTAACAGACCAAACACAGTGGCTTTTGATTTCTATGACAGTACTGAGAGCATACTGCCCTAATTTATATGTCTATGAAAAATCGTATTTTTGTCTGTGTTTTTTACATTTTCAAAATTTTCTCCTTGTCAGAAAGCTCTGCCTCCCCATTAATTCTGAATGTGCAGCCAGTTCAGAAGTGAGAGCTGATGCTTCTTCTCCTCCTCTATCCCACTCAACTGTCAATCATTCCATGAACAGAAGAAATATTTAAAGAAACAGGATCCCATGAAGCTTGATATGTTCCAAAAAGAAAAAAAAAAAGCACTCCATGTCAATAAAACCTTGAGTCACCTTGAATTGAAACACTATTTTTACTTCTATTATTTCTCTGTTCTTTTTCTTCCATTGTCTGAGATCAAGTTAATGTTCAGATAAGCAGCAAGTGAAACTTTCAGTCTTATCCTTTAACTCCAAGTTATCTTAAGCAATTTGCAGCTTTTTAAATTTTTTTTAAATTTCAGAGGTTTTTAGGGCAGTACAACAGCACATCAGAAGGCAAGAAAATCTGAAGGTCTGTTCTGCCATCAGAACAGAAATAGAGTTGGTGCATTTTGCATTGCTGTACATCATGCTGTGCCCATGCTGTGGCTAAAGAACAATAATGCCAACCTTATATGTGGAAAGGTGATAAGACTGGCTAAAAAAAGACACTGAATCTGCGTCAATGTGTTACTTTTATAGGCCTTTCTGTTCCCATAAACTTCTACTCAGTCTTTTCAAGGTTTCTTCACAACTGTGAATAGTAAAAACCTTTCTGAGATCCACTCTCTGAACTTTTCAGGTTAAGAAAAGTCACATGAATCAGTGGAATTCATGGGTCAGAAGCACTTTCATCAGAAAACATCAGTCTTCACACTCACCCAGATATTTACACAGCATCAACAGAAGACTAATTTGAACAGAAGCCCAGTTATCCAGATCTTGCTACTGTCAGTTACATTTTCTGCTCTTGTTGTTGCTAGTAATTTCCTTTTTGCTCTACAGCTCTCCTGAGTGGAGCCACTTCTCCAGTCTGTAGTGACTCTACACCAATCATTTCCATTGCTTCTCTATTACTGCCTGAGCAAAAGGAGGGATGAGCCACTCATGCATGCACAAGGACGTCTCGTTACCCAGCTGCTCCTGTGGAGGCTCTTGGCAGGGCCAGATCGTTTCACACAACAAGAAACAGTCAGAGCCCAGGAAGGATGTCAACAGAGAAGCGTGGAAGGGCGTGTGGCCCCTGCAGAAAGGGGGGAGCAGGACGCAGACTGCCCTTGCACGCCTGAGACGTGCAGGAGGGAAGGACCCAACTCCAGCTGACTCCATGCCGTGCAAGCAGCATTTGCTCGTTGCACAGGAGGCCCTGTCAGGGCAGTCACAGGTTGTGTTTTGTGGACAAAGCATTGTGCTTTGTGACCATAAGTCAGGCAAGGATTTCCATTCTGTCTTAGCCAAGCGTGTACCCACTCTCATCTCAAAATAACATATGCTGCCTTATGAATCAGCATCAAGAGAAGTGCTGAGGCACATGGGGAAAGTGCTGCCAATCCCTTATGAAAATGGCAGCAACAAGAAAAGCAAGGCAAATTACAGCAGCAAAAGCCAGGGTGGAGACAGCCCCTTGGTGAATAGAAATGGAAGTGGCTCAGGATAGGTTGTTTGTTATATTTTAACTGACTTGAAACCTGTCAGTATAAAATTCATACATTCTCACTCCTGGAGAGAGAAGAGAAGATGCACTCTTCATTGTAAATCTCCAGGGGAACTGTCTTCCTTGACTTCAAGTGCCCGAGAGAGAACCGAGTCAGGATTTTCCTCC
This sequence comes from Melozone crissalis, assembly GCF_028551555.1. Taxonomy (NCBI): domain Eukaryota; kingdom Metazoa; phylum Chordata; class Aves; order Passeriformes; family Passerellidae; genus Melozone; species Melozone crissalis. The sequence continues at coordinate 11,902,138 of NW_026535786.1, read as the reverse complement.
TTTCATAGACTCAACCATGTTTGTGAGGCCAGAAAGCTACTGACTGAGTTTTAGCAGCTGGGGATCCTGAGCACAAGCTAAAATGGCTTTCTGCCAGTTTTCTACCCAGTGATTTAACTACAGTTGGACCCTTTACATCTGATTTTTAAAAAAAAAAAACCTTTGAATGTCATCACAGGAGTTGTATTCTAATGACTACAAACGAAAATAGTAATTGCTAAGAGGCATCACAGTGCAATATGCTTTTGATCAGTTTCTTCTAGAAATTCCTGCATGGAAGATGCAATGTGAAATATCAAATGTCTTATTAATGTCTCTTTTGAAAACAGTTGACATTACATGGGATTTCTGATTTAGCAGAGGGGTACAAAATACACTGAAAATGGAATATAAACAAAAGTTTAACTTATAAAAATATAACTTAAACTTATATTTTATAAAATTCTTATAAAAATATAAGAATTGTAGTTAAATCATAATACAAATGTGTTTTTGTAATACGTCCATGGTCGTGACACTGGGTGTTCCCAGTTACTGGGGAAGATAATGCGAGTTGAAGGCAGCTCAACCCCATTGCTCTCACTGAAATTATTCTATTAGTTTTTCAACTTTTACACTTTATGTTGGGTCATGTCAGCACTGTCCCCTTTATAAGTCTGGCCAACTCAGGGAGGTGATCATGTTATTTTAATGAACTCAGGAAGAAACATTTAAACTAGCAGTTGATTCACCTAAAATCAGCTTCTTTGCAACAGCTGTGAGCAGCTGCATTTTTCCCTGAGTTTCACAGGCGCTTCATCCTTGCTCATTTTCAGTGAGCCATCGTAAGTGTTGATTCAGAGAGCCACATTCCACCTCTAGGGGTTTCATCTGCCACAAAAAGATGCAAAATTCTGGTAACCCACAGTAAGAAGTGGCTGATTCCTTCAAGGTCACGCAGTGAGATGGACTTAAGACCAACACAAAGGACAAAAAAACTGCCAGCTGATGAAGAGAAAGTCTGTGCTATAACATATTAAGATCCAGTGAGCTACAGCTCCGAAGGAAGTGGCAGGGTGTCATTGCTCTGTGCAGGGAAATGTTATTTTTTGCCAGTTGACAAATGGAAGTGACAAATGTGGGACTTCTACTCAATGTTGGTGCTTGTTTGCTGGTAGCTCTGCAGCAGCACTGAACTGTAACTCACTGTGCTGATTTTCTCTGGCACTTCAGCTCAGGAACTGCCATTTCTCAGTCTTGTTCTTCTTTCTGTCTCTGCACTTACCCACTGCAAAGGATGAGAAATAATAACCCTGGACACTTCTTAGGCAGAGACCTCCTCTAGAGCTGAAATACATCTGAAACTGCGCTGAGTGTAGATCAGAGGCTTGGCTAGGACACGGAGTAGGTGGTCAACTGGATATTTTTCCTCCTCCATACTAAGGCTCAGCAAAGCCTACAGAATATCATGTCTTCCTGAAGAACTTCCTATAGAGCTGTTGTGAAATAGCTGAAACTCAGTGAGAAGGGAAGAAAAGACTGGTGTATCAGCTGCAAAGTGACTTTCAGAGATCAGTGCCTTAGAAATTTGCTAGGCAGAGGAGGGCTTCCATTAAATTTTCTGCTAATTTAAGAAAATAATTTGTACAGATAGAATACTCTGGTTATTTTTGTTAATAATTAGCCTCTAAAAATAGTGGAGCTCTACTTTTTCATGTGAAGTTCAGCTTACTGCCTGATACTGAGAAAAGGCCTAAAAATAACTGGTTTTATAGATGATTAGCGCTTTCTGGTTCTTGTTCTTTATCACTAGAGAGTCAGTCGAAATTGTGCTGGGGAGGGAAACAGGCCAGTCACTGATAAGCTACTTTCCCTACAAGAAAGGTGCTGTGAGCATGGATGATGCTCCCCCTGACCTCTCCTCAACAGATTTTCATGCACTTGCCAGGGTGATTTAAAGTAGCTTGAAAGTACCAGGTCCTTTTTGTTTCTTTTCCATTCATTTCCATTGCCTTGCCTGTTCAGCAAGGCAGGCACTTATGCAGCAGCAATGATAGTAAAAACCAATAAGAAAATCACAATGGAAAGTTCACACTTCTCTGGCTTTGTATCTTCATAACTCTTTATGCAATGATCTGCAACAAACTCTTCCTCTTCACTGCATTCAACTTTGATATTTTCAGTGCAGGCTTCTATAACTTCTGTTGCTATTTCTACAACAAGCTGCGCCTTGTGATGCGAGGCGTTTTAAAGTAATCTGGCACATGAATATCTCTCTTCACTTGAAAATCAATAAAAACCTTCAGTCACATTTACATTTCTGTGTACTGCTTCCAGATAACAGGAGCACGTCTTGCCTGGGTTATAGCTGATCACAAAGTGAAAACAACTGCTAGGGTTTCATGTCTTAGAAGATGACCTTGTCCTTATTTTTTTTTTCTTGTCACAAAAAGAGCTGACTTGCCTAGCCATCCTTAAAATAGAACTAATTACCATCTGTTAACAGGCCCCTAATGCTCTGACTGTAGATCCTTATGCACCATTCATGGTTTCACAGCCATGATGATAAATTGTCTGTAATTCAGAATTCATGTGGAATTACATCAGCTTGCCTGGGTGACCAAGCACACATTATGGAAACTTCCTCTATAGAGCCTTGCATACTGAATGTTGGACTCCACAGAGAAATGCAAGGGCAGCCTTTTAATCAGTTTACACTGTGGAAGTCTTCAGGCAATGCTGATGAGTCCTCTCTGTTGCATGCAGAAGGAAGGACAGAGGAATGAGAAACCCAGATCCTCCTTCCAGCTAGTCCAAGCTGGTGCAAAGGCAGCCCTGGAAAACTGAGCCCCACATTACAGGAGGAAAAAGGAGCTGAGTCGTGACTTGCTAAATAATGATATAGGCTTTGAGCAACTCCCAGGGAAACATAGCACGGAATGATTTCTTCATTCTGTATGATTGCATAGCCAAATCTACCCAAGCAGCAGGGAACATGACTCACCAGCAGCCCTGAACTTTGCTCATGTGCACACAAGAAGAGCCACTCACCCTTGTTCCAGCTACTCCCTCACAGTACTCAGCCACCCTAGAAATGGTGCTGGATTCACAGGTCTGGGTGACTCCTCTCAGCCACACAGAAAGCTGAGTGTGTTTCCATCCTGTCTGAAAAAATGAGGCAAGACTGCTGCAGTTTGACTACTTGTATTGCAGAATACAAGGGGAAGGGGAAGACTTCACAGCTGCAGTTTTAAGCCAGTGCTGTTTGAGCAATGTGACACTTTTGCAGCCTTCTCTCTCTGCCATGCCAAACCTGAAAGGGTCTTGGAAATGGTTTGGGGGAGTTCAGTCCCTGAACAGCACCCCATAGCTGTGTGCTACTTGTTGATGGCATAGAAGGGCTTGTCCTGTCAGGCCAGGTGGGACATTAAATATCAGTATCAGTGCAATTAGTAAGCATATAACATTAACAATTATCACTACCAAATATAGTGGTGACTCTGCAATGAATGCCCAGGAATGAAAGTGATATGGTTTATTTTTAGATTCTTCCCATTTGGGACCGGTATTTTAAAATCATCTGGAAGACCTGATGCATTTTATTAATGCAGAGATGTTTCTTTCCCTTGTGTAACTCCCTGAAAGGCAAATCAGAAATAAAATGACATTAAACTTGGAAAAGCTCTTTATTTCCCAGAGGCTGTAGCCTACTTCAAATGGAAAATACTGTTATCAGCTTTTCCTCTTTCCAGCTCAACAATAGACAGGCAGTAGTCTTAGCTCAAACCTTCCCTCTGAACAACCACAAAAAATAAGCCTTTAATAGCTCTGCCAGAACAACAGGCTGTTTCCCCTTCTTATATCTGTGCATCTTGATTTCTTTTGTTCTAGACAGTTTTGGATGTAGCACTTTAAAGGCAAGAGATCTGTCAAAACTCCCAAAACCCAGATATCTCAGAAGGAAAATCTGTTCCAGGAGAACATACAACATGGTTTATACCTACTCCTTGTTTTTCTCTGGATAATTGAATGAAAGAGGAAAAGTGTGATCAGTCACACTTTTGTGATCCGTCAATTTAAGTGCTCCCTGGCCTTTACTGACTATTTTAGGTGTTAGGTACTCTTCAAATCTTGATAGAAGTGATACCAGTGATGTAATATATGGTTGTCAATAACAATCATAACTCTCACAGTTGACCTCAGTTCTAAATTTAAAATTCCTGTGGTGATATCGGAATTTCACAGTCGACATTGATAGGCTTGGGACCACACATTAGGGAACCTTTCTGTTTTTCACTACCAAGTTAGCTTCTACCAACTGAATAAATAATTAAATTAAATGAAATTCTCATCTTCTTTAGTCAAAAAAGGAGAGACTTAATATTACAAGAAGGTAGGAAGGATTTTTTTTTTTTAATCTTTTGGTTTTATTTGCCTTTCGTGAGTCCTTGAAAATGGTCAGGATGCTCCACAGAAAGCAGGGACTTGCAGTGTTACCATGTCAGACATAGCTGAAAATCTGTGTAAGTCCAGAAGCTTCAACCAGCAAGAGACACTGGCTTTGTGGAGCTGTTGGTGTGCTGCTCTGTGGTCTACACACCAGAGTAAACTTTTCAGACTGGATTCTGGAACAGGAGAAAGGCTGCTGTAGCATAAACCAACCAAAAAGTTCTTACATCTTAGCAAGGCACTGTATTCAGAAGAGCTCTGTTAGAAAGCATGCTTTTCCTGGGAGCCCTGATATATGGTACCGAGTCAGGAAAAAGCTGAGAAGTTTGGAGTGTCTCTCAGAAACACCTAGCCCTGGTGGTCTAGCCTGTATTTCTCAGCCTGCCAGATTTACTTACAGGTATCTATCTTGTGTCAAAATAACCATTATGTTTGAATATTTCCACCTCTTCTATTCCTAATTATGGTGAAAAATTGAAAGAAAACCACAGGACATCTAGCCACAGATCATCATAGCTTTCTTTATTTATCTATAGTTCTCCTTTATTTAAATCTTCAGCTTTCAGATTCTTGACTTAACGTGGCAAAGACCATTAAACCACAACAAATCCACATGCTGCGAGTGTGGAGGCACAGCACGGTTATACATGGAGATCCGTTTCCACATTATTGATAGCAGTTAGATTAGTCTGTAGCCTATGAAAAGAAGAATGAATTTTGCCATCTGCCAGCTGTAGTTTGCCTTTGGTGTTATCCACCAGAGGACGAGGCTTCTAAAGCACCATCCCCTGCTGAGCTGAAGCTGTGAATCCCTGGCTGGGAGAGAAGGGGTTTGAGGCTGCAGCCAGCGCTGGGAACCTCCTCACTGTGCAACTTACCTCTCTCCTAATGAGGCTCAGGGGGCTCCAAACAAACAGATGGACAGCGGAGTCCACTGACAGACCATCTGCTCAACACCACAGAGTACAGGTGAAAACACAAGGCATTTCTCCAGCTGTTCCTTGTATCAGGAATCTTGCAAACCAAGAAGGTGTTGCTGTGATATTAAATCTAAAATAATAATAGGCATTAGATCTACCAAATGCCAAGGATAATCAAAATGCAACCTTCTCCTAAAGAAAGCCGCCTCTCAACACTTTTAAAATAATGCTTTGCTATCCTTCCACAAGGTGCTTTGCAAAGAATAAACTTCAGTTAGTACTAATACATTTCTCTCATATTTTCCCTTATGTTCTGTGCTGAAGTAGACTTTCTGTGCCCTGCATGGGACATTCTACTCTACGTGCATTGCAAAATCTCCATCTTTATGAAAAGTAACACATGTTCAATTAAATGTCAACATCTGTAACTTGTTGCTGGTTTTTTTCCCCCGATGGCACCGTGCACCAAGCAGTCATGAGAGCAGATTGGATGAAGAGCATTTTAATTACATGCACTCAGAACGGTCTAGAACTGCTCACACATTTATAAATAATACAAATACTTAATATCATTCCTGTCCTTAAATTTTGTCAACTCATTTCCTGTAATCTCAGTTCGGTTCTGTTACATGTAGCTTTAGAAGGTTTTCATTCCTGAGTGACACGTCCTCATTTTCTTATAGTGTGTATTCTTTAATCTCATGAAAGCAGGTTCTGTTCTTTTTGTGTGTACAACTACCAACCAAAATTTATGACCTACCTCATAATTTGCACTAGGCTCAGGTTTATAAACCTTGCCACCTGTATCTCCTGCACAGTGCAAATATAACTATGTCTTAATATCATTGAATAATATGTGTGGAAAGGACCTCTGGAGGCCATCTAATCCAGCACCCTGCTCGGATAGAAGATAGCTTTAAAGGCTGGTAAAGGATATTCTCCAGCTGAGTTCTGCAATCTGCACAGCTGGAGACCCCACAGAACATTCATTTCAGCGCTTAAACTTTATTAGGGAGAAGAATTACTCCTGCATACCCAGGAATATAGGAAACTGAAAATTGGATTGCTTATTTTGTGACCTGTCACTAAGAAAATTCTGGCTTTACCCAACAGGCAGTCCCCATGAAAAATCTTGACAGTATGAAGTACCCTGGGTCAGATGCATGAAGGCATCACGTCACCTATTTTGCATTTACATATCTAAATTTCTTTTTAGCGTCTGCACAAAAAGTAACAACTTTGCAAACATTGTAATCTTTACATTCTTTTTTGCTACTTGGTGTTATTTCTGCTGCAGCCTAAGTGTGCTGACCACAGCTTTATCACACTGATGGCCAGCTTGCATCTTTTCCTTTGAATTTTTGAGGATTTGGACATCTAAGGTATAATCTAATTCCTTGTACAACTGATCAGTCTCAGTTGTTTTGGACAGAGGCTTTATTCTAAAGGACCAGTGTTTTCACAATATTTTTCCTATCACCATTACTTAGGGGTGTCACAGTTGTAGTACACTCTGAGCTATGCTTGTCTGTATAAAGGACAGTGAATTTCCTGCTGATCAAAAATGGACAGGTTTGTCTGTGACAGATTGATCTGTCATTCCAAGCAATCCATGTAGAAAGTTCAGAGCAGCACCTCACTTTGAGGTGGCTGAACAAGGGGTAGCCTCAAAACAAGTAATTTTAAGAATCAGTTCTCTCTCCCAGTTTTCTTAGAGTCTGCCGGACTAGATTCAGTTTCAGAGTTTAGATAGATTTGCATTTGCATTGAACTCATACTTGCATGCAACTTAAAACAGACTGAGCCTGACTTTCATCAAGCAGAAAGTAGATTTATAGCTGCTGAAGAACTGGCACTTTCATACTGATTTGGAGACAATGTAAATCTTCCACTAAGTAAATGTTCTTTACTGGTCTTCCGAGGTCCTAGTCCTGAAAGCATGCACCTAATACAGGCATATATATATATAAATATATAAATAAATAAATAAATATGTATATATATCCTTGTTCCCAAACAGCTACATCTGTCTGTAGTTGAATGTTGGAACTCCCTGATTTCCTGCCATTTTGCATTCCTTGTGAACTTCCCATCCTCAGCATGGAAAGGTTTTCCCATGTGCAGAGGAGATAAAAAAGCCTGGTTTCCTGCAAGTATGTGCTCTTTATGCCCCTAGCTCTTAATTTAGTCCTGAGCAAGGCCTGGTCGTCTTTGTACACCTTCATTACTGCTCATCCAGTCCAGAGGCCTAACACTGCACATATAACACCAGCCAGGTGGCTTAATAGACCTGGAGCAGGTGAAAGTATGACAACTGAAATCTAGCTGCTCAAATTTCAGTAGATCATCAAATCACTTATACTTCTATCTAATTTCTGGCTTTCAAGAAATGTACCAAAATGTAATTGTATTTGATATTTCCACACTTCTGTCAAATCGGACTGGCTTGGACAAGCTCAGGAGTTATTAATGAGAGGCAGAGGCAAGATACTGTAAGAGCTTCATTTCCTCAGAAAATCAGGTTAAAACTTCTCTGATAATGCATTAGATTCTTCGCCCTATTCAAAGATCACTTAAGATAAGCCTTGGACAAAGACTTCAAAACAATACAAGATAAAGGAGGTTTTATTATAATATGAAATCTGTAAGGTCCTACACTTTCCTCCTAAATCTTACCCTCTGCATCATTTTACAAGCAAAATACATAAGTTTATATAAATTACAAAATAAAATTTCACTGAATTCTGTTCCTGTCCAGAGGCCTAACACTGCATGATGACTGCCAAGAAGTTTTTGTTGAAGCCTAAATTTTGGCAGGAGGATAGCAAATACCTCTTATATTTGGCTGTGCTTTCATATCTGCAGCAGGAAGAAGCTGTATTGTTGGAATCGCTGTGGTGATTGCATACCAGTTGATAATCTCTTGCACTCCAGAAGTCTTGATTATTAAATTCAGACTAATTAAAATGGTGTTAGGCACATTCTATTCTAGTAGTTCTGACATAGAAAGCTATCTGGCTCAAAAAATAAATAAAATCGACATTTAGATATGATAAAACCTCTTGTTTAAAAGGAAGATGATGCTGAAATTGAATAAGTTAAAACTGTAATTCCATTTTAATTAGTTGCTTAAGGAATAGTTCAGCACTTCCAAGCAGAAGTTAACCACTTCAATGTCATAAAAATGCCATAAATAACTAAGAATTTGTCAAGAATAAAATACTGCAGCTTGAACAACAGTTTTGCAAGGATTGGAATTTTAACCTCCAGCCCGATGTCTCCATAGTAATATCAAGAAAGAAGAATCGAAATTCAAGTTTATTTTTACTCTACACACCACAGCTTTTGTCACAAGCCTCCTAGAAAATGAATTGTGCATATTTCACCATCTTGTCTCTCTGTAGACAGATGGATATATCTAAAAGGCTCAAATTTTCAAAAATAGCTCATGATTTGTGAATACCCAGTTCTCTTTTGTATTTTGGAAGTTGTACACCCAGACAGCCTTGCGGGTCCTTGTTGGATTAGGTCCAGTTTTCAAAGAAGAACTTCAACAGTACCCATTGACACACATGGGCAACTCTGTAGGTCTCAAAGTGTCACTGAAGTGCCTGTGTATGTTTCAGATGCCTACATCAGGAGCTTGTGAGTTGTGGGATTTTGAGAAACAATGAGGCTTACAAATCTTGTCTTCTGTGAGAATTCAAAGCTTTTAAGGAAACCAGTCCTGTGGTAGTACATTTGATCACCTGCAGTGTACCAACCCTGACCACAAGGAAAGAGGAAATAAATTTTATTTGATTTTTAAAAGTTGGGAAGTGTTTCCCTAATTTAATTTGACTTAAATTTTGAAATAGTACACAAAGGTAGGACTTCAGTCCAAAGCGGTGATAGATTGCTTCTCAGATCCTTCAGACCCCCCAACTCCACCTTCAGTACCAATGGGAGGTGGAAAAATAGAGGGCTGCATGTTTAGCACAGTGAAGATTGAATTCTGAAGCAGCTGCTTCCATTCTTTCAGACTTCATCTGCATTAGCAGCAGTGTTCTGGAATTGTGTGCAGCTGGCCAGAATCCATACATGGGTTCTGCAGAGAGAGGCTTTTAGATTCTTTACACTGATGTGAGGCTTGCCCCCAGCCCAGATGCTTTGCCTTTTCAGGTGTTATTCAAAAGATGAGTTGTTCCTCATGTGGGCTATATATATATGCTAAGCTTGCAATTCACATCAAGGGTTCTTTTCAGTTCTGGAAAAAATATAGGAAGTTGTCTTTCCTTGATAGCTGTTGTCTTAAAAGCATGCTTTCTCCTTAAGGAATTATACCATATCCCTAAAAGCATAATTGTGTCTAGTTTACAGTCTCAGAGCTGTACACTGAAATACTTTATTGTTTCTGATACAAATAATAGCTTTCATTGCAATTCTTTGTTCTGCAGTTGTCCACTGTGTTTATGTTTTCCCCAGATATTTGTTGTTATAGGGCATAAGTCACTTTCAAGTGAAATTTTTCATAGAGTCTATGGCAACTTACTGAAAGAGGGATTTCCTGAGCCCCACTCACAAAACTAATTGTGATGTTGTTTTGGGATTCCAGAATTACAGTGCTGCAAGATTTACACCATTTGAATCAGGAAGTTAGTGTTGTGTTAGTACGTTGTGTTGGTAGCTGTGCTATTGTTGTGTTAGTATGCCTAAAACAGAAATGAAGCAGCTGGTTTAAGGTCCCTGTGACTGGGTGCTGCTGGCTGAGAAGATCACCACCCCTTTGCAGTTTTCTGCTGCCCCTGCTGCATGAGGTTTTGGTACCCACAGCACAGGATGGACCTATTGGCATTCAGAGCCAAATGTTGTCAAACAGCCACCATCAGCACATTTTTCCACAGGCTGCTTGGCTACAAACTGAGGCAGCTGAGAAGCAGAACTATTAGGCTTCTACTTCTTCTGCCGGGTGGGATATGTTCTTCCTGGCAGGGATGTAGATGCACAGTTGAGAGCAGTAAGTCTTCAGGTAGTTTGGATACATCTGAAAAGTATTGCAAGTCAAACATGCAATACTGACCCAGTAGCTTAATAAAAAGTTATCTTGCCACCCCTTGGCCATAGCAGAATTCAGTTGCTGACTATGAAACAGTGAAGTTAATTCAGGAAAGAAATTTATTCAGACAACTTTCCTAGCTTAAGTTGTTAGGTTTAATTTCATTCAGTATCTTTAGTCAGAATAACCTTGTTCTCATAATCCAGTCTAGACCCTTCCATGCAGCCAGGAGTAGAATTGATACTGCCTGGCATCCAGATAGGAGATTTGCCTTCAAGATCAGTTTCTTTTCCTGTAGCAAGTGCTCACTGCTGTACAGAAAACCACATCTAAATTTGTAGTTTGACAGCAACAGAAATGCTGGAAGCCCCCTGATTTCCTTTACAAAAACTGCTAAAACTTCTCTTCATTACATATCTTTTAAGCAATTGCATGTGATGCACTGTCGTGTGTCTGGAGACATTCTTACCTAAGACAGGAACAGAATTCAGTGACTATTTTATTTTGTAATTTATATAAATGTATGTATTTTTCTTGTAAAATGCTTGTAAAATGCAGAGGGTAAGTGGAAAGTGTAGGACATTATAAATTTCATATTATAATAAAACAGAATTTCAAACACCTACAGTTTAAGTCCTTGTAACCCAGCAGACAAATACAGAAAGGACTGCTGAGAAAAGTAACTGCAGAAATTGCAAAGGGTGCATGCCAATGGAGGAAAAAGTTGAGATATAACCTCAAGTATGTAATTAAAAGTAGCAGGATTATATTTGAAAGAGTTGAATATGAAGAGCAACACTTTTGACAGACTAAGTTACCAGTGTTACTGCTTGCAATGAACAAGCAATGAAGCAATGTCTTAAGAGAAATTACTTGACTGCAGATGGACATTTTTGAAACTAGACCAAACAGAAATAAAAACCCCAATTGGGAGCAAGTGTATTCTGTGTGGGAGGTGAACTAGGTGGGGTGAACAGGGTGAGGTGATAAAGTAAAAAAATGCAAGAAATAGAAAAGGCTCATAAATAAAGCACTTCTGCATCTTTGGGGATGAAAAATGTTACAGGAACATAAACCAATGGCATTTACTTTTTTAACAGATGGACCAAAGAAGCCATCAAAAGATGAGACATAGAAATCTACAAAATGTGGGGGCTTTTTTTTTCTTCTTCTTTTTTTTTTTAATTGAAGCAAACTGAACTAGGCTAATTGATGCTATTCAGAGACAGTACAGGGGATTGATGCCTCACAGTACTAAGCTTTAGAAGACAGCATGAACTTCATGAAAGTAACAAGAAGAGGCTCAGGCAACTCTGATCCCTACTGAGAAACTACTGAGTCATAAAAAAACCTCCAAAAGTACAAAAGGATATGATGTATTTTAAGTAGAACTGACCTTAATATATGAAGTTGTTGACCCGTAATTTGCCGGTGACTTAGTGCATAGGTGAAGCTGTAGGATAATGCTCAATCTTTCTCAGTTTTCAGCATTTTGCTTCATATTAAGGATTCAAAATGTAGATACACACATGGGCCAGAAAAGGGTCTGTTTTACCTCATATTTGGAAAACATTCTGTCTTATTGATACAGGTATCAAATGTGGACCAAGGGGGTGTGAGAATTCTGTGGCTGTCAGAATGCTGGTGTTGGAGATGCAGTATTCAATAAAAAATTAGGTGCTGGGGGCCATGGTGTGTTGGAATGGCATAACTCCTGCATCTCCCAACAACAGCAAACTGCATTGAGAGACCACAGATGTCACACAGCTCCCTGTGTGACATGCTGAGAGACTTTCAGATAGCACCAGGGACTTTCAGATATTGTGAGCCTTCTCAGACCTAGCTCATCCATATAAACAGGCGCATTACCTGGTAATTAAGAATCAACTGTGAGTTCTGCCCTTGTTGGCAACACTGTGTCTGGAATCCTTTTTTCATGAGCTCTTCTTTGCAGGGGAACTATGTGTTTATTGCAACTTGCCTCTCACAAATCTGTGGCCGTTTGATGGAATAGGACACTAATGGAGAAAAAGTAGCTCTTTACTGCTTTGTGTCAATGTTTGCAGTAACCTACTTCAGCCAACCCCCATAATTTACCATTACTCTGCACTAATTTAGGTATCTGCAGAGAAACATTAGGAAAAATCCATTAAGGAAATTTTACAGGACATCAAATAAGGTAAAGATCCAGGAAAGAAGGCAGCCTGAATTTCACTTATGATACACCCGATGTCTTTGGACTTGTTATCTACTAGATAGTTACAATAATAGCACTAACAATAACATCACTATGCTAGACATAGAGAGAAATATTTTTATTTTAATGATGCCTCTTAACAATATTCCACGTTCTCCTAGGTTTGCACCATTCCATCCCAGCCTCCTCAGCCTGCTGTTGTTCCAAAGCCAGTTCAGTCTGTCATCCATGCTCCATTGCAACCCAGCTGCCCGGGCCGAGGCAAGATGGCAAAGCTCATCAATCCGGAAGAGATGACATCCAGGGATTATTACTTTGATTCCTATGCTCACTTTGGAATTCATGAGGTAACCTTTATTTCTGTTTCAGCAATTGTTAAATAACTAACAATATAATAATAATTATTATTATTATTTCTTTTATTTTTTTACTTACTTGTCTGTATCCCAGTTGCTCATGATTATATTCCTCTGCCTTTCCTCAGACAATTGTGTAGTCTGGTTAAGTGTCAAAGATATCACCCATTTCTCTAGAGACTTGCACTCAAAACCTCTGTCCCACTTAGATTCTTATTGCAGCTGTCCGTGCAGAGGTGAATTTCACAAGTGCATCAATGCAGTGCACTTATGAGGGCTGCAAACCAGCCCAGCCACAACCATGGGCACTCCCTCACTGCTAAATTGGGAATTTTGTTCTCTTGAGTGTTTAAGCACAGACATCAACAGAACAGCCACTCAGCTGACATGAGAAGCCAAACCGTTTCCTGACTCCTGGCATGTAACTTGAATGCACAGGTTGCATTGATGGGAGCATTAGGCCTCCATTAAATACACTCCTGGAAAGAATTTTAAATACTTGATGGACAATTTTCTATCAAAATGCTCACTGTAGACTAGTTCTAAAGAAGTCACTCATACCTTGCCTTGCTGATATTTTTGTGACACAGAAGTATGAGATTTTTAGGAGCAGGATGCAAAAAAGCAAATGTGAAATGACTCGGTGCATTCCTCACAAACAGCATAACAATATCTATTTCCATTACTCTAGTAACTGGTTGTGGGGTGTAAACATAAAAGATTTCTGTCTGCTGTTGTGGTGCGATGTAATAGCCTGTTTCAGCTATCCCAGTTCCTTCCCCAGGTGCGCCAACAACCTCTCCCTTCCCCTCCCTTGCCCCCTTGCTGAGAGCTGTCCATCAATCTTGCATTCCAGCAAGGGCGTCGTGTGATTGGCAGAGTTCAAAGGATGCCTCTCAGCCCTGGGGGACATTGGGCCATCCAGGTGTCACTTGTCCCCTGAGACTTCCCCCCCTTACCTGGTGGGTTGGTGGGATCCCTACCCCTTCCCTCCCCGTCTCCCCTGGGTTAAAAGACACGGCAGTCACGCGGTTCAGGGTTCTGTTGGAGCTCTTGCTGCATTCAGAGGCCTGTGGGCCAGGAATAAAGCTCTGGATCGAAACCCTCCAGCAGAACCGACTCCTTTCCTTCACCTCGCCTAAAGCCTTTCCACCAGAGGTAAACCTGAGCTCCTGCATGCCTGGACTTGTCCCAAGTGCCCAGCTGCAGCACACAGCCAGCCAAAAGTGTCTCTGAGGTGAAACCACCGCAGCTGCTGCCTTTGGTCAAGCAGCAAGGCCCAGTCGGGCCCAGGCACGTTCCATCCGCCAATATTGCTGTTCAACACCAATAGTCTGCCAATAACATTTTGCCATTGTAGCATTCAGAAATTCAGTCCAAAAATGGAAGACTATAGAGAAACAATTGAGTAGGAAGGAGGCCTAGGAGAAAATTTTGAAGATACATCATAGACCTTAAGTGAAATCGAGCTCCTGATGGAAGGATACAGCCATGTAGGTCTCAGGGAGTGCAGAGAGCTTCTTGCTGAGGCTGGGAAGTTTCCTCCTTGCCTGTAGAAGGTGTGCACTGGTAAAGGATCTGTGTCAACAAGTAAAGGAGCTGCTAGAGGAGGCTGGCAGGCTTTGAAGCCTCAGGGGCATGAGGAAGAGATTGACTAGATCTTCTCTGAGGGCATGAAGGTACAAGAGCCTAAAACCCCAACTGCAGTGAAAGCCGAGGCAGCCAGAGTCTGTACTTACCAGGTTTGGAAGTGGGGACTCCTCTGATGGTGAAGGCTGGAAACTTGTGCCTTCTGGGAACGAGAGGGAGGCTCTTGATCCACCTGCAGATCTCTGGCTACAGAATAGGGTCAGTGTCTTCATTGTAGCTGAGGGGCAGGAAGTTCTGTCCAACAAGCCTCCAGGACCAGCTGGCTCTGAGCCAGGCAGAGGCACTGGGAGCAAGTGACAAGTGATAGCTGCAAAGGCTCTCACCTGCTGGTACAGAGGCCCCATCTGCTGACAAGACCTCCTGCCAAGGCATTTGGATTTGGGACATTGTGGAGAGGCTGCTGGCATTTGTCCATCCCTTAGACCAGCCCTTAGAGCCTGCTGCTGTTCTGCATGAGCACCAGTGAGACCTGGAGCATAGCAAGTGTCACTGGGCAGCTCTCAGGATGATGATCAACAGCAAGGTGTGCCAGGTGGGTTTTTGCCTCCATTTCAGCAGCACAAACAAGGACTTGAGGAGAAATGTTACCATGGGATCACAATTGCTTGTGCAGCAGGTGTCAATGACAAGGTTTTGGGTTTTGTATCTATGGGACCCTTTTTGAGGATTGAGTTCTGCTAGGAAGAGATGAATCCACCTGAAAAATCAAGCTAAAAGGCATCAATATTAATACCTGGGGAGATACCACTAGTGACTGGCCTCCAGATGGATTTTGTGCTGCTCATTACAGCATTTTTGGAGCAGCAGTTCAGTCAATTCTCAGCCCACTGCACTGATCATTTATGCAGTCCATAGTTCATCCATTTTTCAATGAGGATGTTATGGGAAAAAATGTTGAAAATTTTGCAAAAAATCAAGATAAAAACCATTCTCTTCCTCATTCCTCTTCCCTCATTCACAAAGTTCATTACTTCACCATAGGAAGATACCAAGTGTTCAGTCATCTCCAAATCCATGCTGAACTCCCAGTTACCTTCTTGTTCTTAATATGTGTGGAAACAGTTTCCACACATGAGGGTGTACTCACACCTTTCCAGGGGTGATGAACTGCTGACACCAAACCATGCTTTATGATAAAAGTGGCCTTTTATTAATCTGCAGTTACTGAGCACACATAGTGTCCTGCCAAGACAGGTAAGTAAGTGACTGATATGTGTAACAATCCAGTTCACGATTGCCTCAGACTGCTGGGCAGTGAACGGATCCTTCTCATCCTGAAATTGGAAAACTCATTTGTCTACTTGCTTAAACTATGAAACTAGGCAATAGAATAAGCAAACCTTCAGCCTTCCAGACATAACAGAAGCATTTTCAGAAAACTAAAGTCTGTGTTGAATGGTCTACACTTCTCTTAAAAATGGCACCTGGGTCTTGAGCTGGGTCCTCTTTCTTGATGTAGTTTGACTGATGGATGTACAAGAGAAAGCAAGGTATTGATGGAATTAAATGAATGTACTGCTGCTATCAGTGCATCAAAAATGAGGACCTAACAATGGTATCTCAAACTAGTGAGATAGTAGTCTAGGTGATACATTAATATCTTCTGGAAATTGATCAGGAAAATGAGTGGAAAGAGCAGTGAGGGAGGACCTTACAATACAGAATTTCTAAGCTCTGCTGTGGGCTTCTGCCTCACATTGAGCAAGGTTGTCAAGCCTGCTGTTGTACAATGTCTTCTGGAACCATTTCTTTTCTGTCCGAAGAGGAACCTCAGAAGGTCCCTCCACTGAGGCTCTGGGCTGTGCATGATTTAGGAGGAAAGGAAAGTTTGGATTTCTGTATGGCTTCTGTCTATTCCCAGAGCAGTGCTGTGGTTAGATTACATTCTGCTTGTTGATTGTAACAGTGAAGTAATAGCAGAATAAAATTATACAAGGGACATCATGCTGCTTCTTAATAATTCAGCTCTAAGTAGCTGGCGTTTTACTGTTGCTTTGATGTGTGCACCCCAAAGTACTTGAGAAACCCTTCATGTTGGGTGTTAATAATGCCTAAATGACAGCAAGGGAATACATTCAGCAGCAGTGTGGAAGGCATATAAGCATTTCAAATAGTGACACAATCCTTTTATTTTCATCACAGGAAATGTTAAAAGATGAAGTGCGCACATTAACCTATAGAAACTCAATGTATCACAATAAACATGTTTTTAAAGATAAGATTGTCCTCGATGTTGGAAGTGGCACAGGAATCCTCTCCATGTTTGCTGCAAAGGCAGGAGCCAAGAAGGTATATGGGGTAAGAAGACTTTCTCTCACATTCTCTCAGTGTTTGTGCATTTTGCCTGACAATTTGGCTTTGTGATTTACCTTTTCTTACTTGTCTTGGTTTGAAATTCTACTCTCCAAGCTCATCTATGGCTTGGTCTATAGTGACTTCAGTCCAGTTCTGTTGTATTCTATGACTTGCACTGCTGCACCTTTTCCAAATAGGGATGTAAATATCTTTTCATATGTGAAACCTTTGGTGTTCTGGTACATATTCACATTTCTTCTTGGCTGAAAAAAAATGTTAAAGAGGCTCACTCCTACTCAGAGGGGTTAAGCGAACTATCTTGCTTTTTAAATTTTCAGGGTCTGCAACTTTGTAGTCTTGGAAACACATTTCCTTAATACACTTTTCCCTGCATATTACAACTCAGCAAATTGTGCAAGAAAGCATGTGCATGTTTTCTGTGCCAACAATAACACTTTTCAGAGGCAGAAGGAAATTATTACCTTAAATACATTGAACTTTAGGAGCATGAATGTGCTGTTCTCTGCAGAGAAGTCATTATGGAGAGGATAGATTTGCTTACTAAGTATATTCAAACTTATTTTTACTGACTCTAAAATGACAAATGCAGTTTCTTTTTGCTTTGGACTTCTGTTTGCCCTGAAGACATAATGCAACATAGAAAAGGGGAAATAGATCCTGTTTCTCAGTGTACTTCAACAAAATTGTTTACTAAAACTTAATTGGGTACATCTGTGCATTTGAGGACACTGATGTCACTAAGGACCCAAACTGTGTGTCTTTATTACTGGTAATGATACATGAAATACCATTTCAATTCTCAGGCTTATATTTTCAAAATCCAGTGTAACTTCTGAGTATCTCATTTGACTATCAGACTAGTGTCTGAAACTATAGATAGATGGAAAAAGTTTTGGAGTTTAAGCCCGTGATAGGCAGCTGGAAGGTATTTTCTTGTAAACCAACTATTATTTATTAATATGATTTATTACATCGAAGCCTCAGGGAGGATAATCCAGCAGCTTTCTGTGATGCAGAAATGCAGGTCTCATGCAAAGATGTTGCAGTGCTGTAGAAGTATAAGCATATACAAAATGATGGTGATGTGCTCCCACCTTCCCATCTCTCAGATCCCTGGCCATATGGTCTCCCTCCCTCCCTTGTGCTGGCACTGGTGCTTATCTGATTCTACAGTGAGCCAGCTCACTGGCAGAAAATTCACCAAGTAAAAGAAAAGCAAATACTTTTCCACATTTGTTGTTGTTGTTGGGAGGGGTTTTTTTCCCGTTTGGGTCTTGTTGTTTTTTTCCCCCATTGGACTTCTTTAGAGTTCAGTCCTTACCTCAGGACTTTATAAAGCTGAGTGGCACACGAGTGCCAGCTCACCGATGGACTGTTCATCGCTGAAGCTGGTGGGTGTGCAATCCATGGAACTTAGCTCTCAGAGGAACTCCCTTAGGTGTGAAACTTGTGCTACAGCCACAGAGTTTCAACCTTCTTGTCAGATGAGCTGTCTCACCCTGAACCCTGTACACGGCAAGCTGCAGAGTGGATTTGTGTTGGACAAGCAGCCATTTCAGACCTAGCAGTGGCTTTCTTATAGTCAAATTGAGAATTTATGGTCATATTTGCAGTTGGAAACTGTGAGTGTTCCATTTAAAAAGCAAACATTTGCCATGAGTTATTACATAGAGCTGTGATGTTCCAGTTTCTTCTCTACAGTTAAATGTGATTTTTCAAATAGCATGATGTGGAAACTGTTGACAAATGCAGAGTGTTGGTTTTTTGACTACAGAAATCACTCTCCTCTTACTCACACTTTCCCTCTTGGGGTTCAAATTCATCCACTACTCTGTCTGGTTCTTCTTATCCCTTCTTACCCACTGTTGGAACTTATTCCTTGCCACTGCCTAAGCCAACAGTTAGAATTATCTCTGGGTCTTCAAGAAATGTAAATCATAGAATCATTAACTTAAAGCTGCATCAAGTTGGCCAAGGACATGTCCAGTCCAATTTGGAAAATCTCCAAGTACAGAGACTCTAAATACTCTCTCAGCACCTATTCCAGGCCTACAATCAGCAGGAATTTCCTTTGCCACAGCTCATAATTACTGACTTTTGTCTTGTCCCTGTGCATTTCAGAAAAGAGTTTGACTTTACTTTCTTTGCAAGCCCTTTTGGGATACTTTTAGATTCCTGTTAGAATGGGGGGGATCTCTTCTACAACCTGAACAGAACCAGCCCCCTCATTTTTTGTTTTTTCTTCACCTGCTCTGAGCCCTAGCCCCTGTGGGAGGGTACAATGCAGTGATGTTAATCTAGCAGGGGAGCTGCTGTAAGAAATGTAGAGATAGAATTGACACATAGCTCTTGTTGCTTGGGAGGGGTCAGTGAGGGACACAAAAATACACAAAATATCCCTTGAAGCCTTGGTTCATCTGCTGCATTTAGTCATACAAAATTCAGGACAGTCATTGCAGTGAATTCCGTGCTATTTTCAGACAAACAAAACAGTGCAGAAAAGAAGGAGTTAAACAGACACAGAAAATGAAGGCTGATGTTAGATGTCAGCTGCTTTGTATAAAAAGGTGGTGATGAGGACACAGCCCAGGGGAAATCTGGGGATCTTGTGACTGTTTCAGGAAGAGACCACAGTAAATGAGAAGACATTTGCAGCAGTGGATTGAAGACTGAGAAGTAAAATTAAAGCAGAGGTGAATACACACACAGAGAACCAGATACAGCTGAAGCAGTTCAAGGGTCCATGCTGGGACCACTGCTGTTTAAGATCTTCATTAAGGACAATAGATGGTGGGATTGAGTTCACCCTCTGCAAGTTTGCAGATGACAAAAAACTGCTTTGTGCAGCTGATGTGCTTGAAGGAAAATAGGCCACACAGAGGAATCTTGTCAGGCTTGAGGAGTGGGCCTGTGTGAACCTTGTGATTTTCAACACGGCCAAGAACAGGATCCTTCACTTGAATCAGGGCAATCCTTTGAAGATCTCTTCAAGCCCAAACCGTCCTATGATTCTGTGATTATAAACTCAGGTACAGACTTTCTTTATTGGAACATGTGCTTTTCATAAAATCCAAACGCTTTGCTAAATAGGGCAGATTTGAGCAGATCACTGACTTGAAAGAAAACTGAGAAGAAAAATCTGACAACACCAATTTTTCCTCTATTTCTTCACCTGCAGAATTCAGTTTTCTTTTTTCTGAAATGGGTTGCTTTTTAAAATAAAATTCAACCACCGTATAGAGTCCAATTCAAAATACAGATGAATAGCTTTAGCCACCCTAAAGCAAGTTTTTTTCTGAAATATGTATTCCTTCATGAAACATTTAAATGTTGGGGGGTTTTATTCTTTTGCTTCTTTGCATCTGAAACTGATTTTTGGAAACTTGTTGTCATTCATGAGAGAGAACTTTTTATTTCTTTGCACCTTGTTCTTTAGAAAGTTTGGAAAGCAACCTCCAAACACCTACCTACGCCTGCTTTATTTAAAAACCATCCAAAATGGGCAATGGAATTGAAAATACCAGACAGATGTGAATAAAGGCAGGGAAAATGAGTATAATGGCAGTAATATAGACAGGGCACACAGTCCATACAGTTTACAGTAAGCGAAGAACCTGGATGGAGCCAAAGGATGTCACTCACCCCGAAGGATTTGTTCCTTGAAATCTCTGGCCTGGCACTCAGGTGCTCCTTTCCACAAGCCAGGTTTGGTTTATGCTCAGGCCATTGAGACACGTTTTAGGAATGGTTTACATCCAAAGGCAAGCTAAGCAGAATCAATGTGCTCCCGTGGGGACTGGGATTGATATGACTGCTATTATGTCTCGTGCACAATATAAAAAGAATAAAGGATCTGTGTGTCCTTGCATCTGCTGTCCTGCCATCTGTGAGTGCTGTCTCAGAGGTCAAGCACAATTTAGCTTTTAGAGATTAAATGGGATTCACTGGCTATATAAACCACTTCATTAGAGATAATATAGTTCTATTTGACATTCCCACAGGGGAATTAGGGAGACAAGGATTATACAAAGTAGTATCGTCTGTTTAATGCCGAATTTGGAAGAGGTAAATTAGGAACTGATTCAGTGACTACAAGCAACTTTGGCCTTCATGATTTTCAAGGGGCACAAAACCAAGAGAAATTCTTGGAATGTAGTTTTTCTCTTAAAGATATTAGAGGTCATTGCAAACATGCTTTTATGCTAGTACACAGATTTTACCAAGTTTAAGGGCAAATCTAAAACTCGGAGGCACTCTGTAATTATTTTCCTAGAAAAAGCACGGAACTGCTCAGAGAAAAAGCCATGCAGATCTGGATGTTATTTTAAACAGAAAATTTCAGTTCTTTCTTGTATGTTAAATTATTGCATTCTTTTGGAATAGCAGCTTTTCTAAAGAATATCGATTTTTCACATTGAAAACAATTGCTTCTTGGCATAGACCAGTATTTGAATTTTAATATTATTGAAAAAGTTTGAATGCATTTTGTTTTAAAATATATATGGAAATGTAGCATCATCCTAATTCATTCCGTTCTGCAGATTGTTGTGGGGGAGGAGGCAATACTCTGTAGTACCAGGAATAAATTAAATATAATTAATAATGGGGTTTTTTTCACATTTCAATAATTTTTAAAGCAATCTTTTCCACAGGAGCCACTTTAACTGAGACACAGACTGCAATTTAAATATTAAAACATCATTAATTATGATCCTCCCCACAGGTTTGATTTACTCTTTATCAATGGTTAAATGCTTTGTAGTGTCTTTGCTGCCTTCAGTAGATAATTTTCATTCACACAGCTGAGCTCTCTAACAGATAAATTGCTCTTTATCTTGCTTTTCTTTTTTTTCTTTTTTTCCTAGATTGAATGCTCAAGTATATCTGACTACTCAGAAAAAATTATCAAGGCCAACCACTTGGACAACAGTAAGACTTATATAATTTTTTTTTCAGGAAAAAGAGAAGATAGCTGTTTTGCTTTTGCTGATTAATTTATGTTGTGTGTTTTACATGTAAATGGTAGTTTTGCAGAATATACTTATGTAAATGCAAAACCAAATACCTTTTTCTAGGCACTACAATAATTCCTCACAGGGATTACTGTCAATTCTGTATTTATCAGAGATGAAAAAAGGAAATAGAAATGATCAATGGGAAGTTTGGTTTAGCATAGGAGAAGGAAGACTCTATATTAGAACTGAACTTATCAAATTAATTCTGCCATTAGAATTCCACCTTCTCTTTTAAACAGAATAGAAATACAAACACCTATACTGACATTCAAATTGAGATAAGGTTTAAAGCAAAAATTTTTTGCTAAGTTTTCTGACTCCCCACTTTAGGAAAATACGTTTTTCAAAACCTTATCAAAATGCACACTCACACAAATGAAAATGTTCAAATCATAAAATAAAAATATCATATAAAACTTTTTTGATTGAAAAGAAAGCTGATGAAATTTCCAAGTATGTGGAAAATCTAAATTAGAAAAAAACAACAAAAAACCAACCAAAACTTAGATGTAACCCCAGGCTGCTGGAAACCCTTAGCAAAAAATAATCCCCAACAAGTTCTATTTCATGCCTTCAATCCTCCTCCAAATCACAGCACTCAAGATATCTTTGTAACAACCTAAAAAGTCAGTCTTTTTTTAACTGAGGCTGTGAGACAGCTCCTGTTTAAAGTGCTTTTTTGTGAAGAGCTTGCCTTTGCTGCAGAGCAGGTCATGGCTGGGCTGTAGCCAGTGCCCCCACTTTCAGCTGTGTCTGCGCTGATGCTCTGCCTGCACATGTGCAGGAATGAGTTTCTGTGCTGGTTCACATCTGCTCTGATTTTTCTTGCCATCACTGGCAGTTTGTGACTACCCTGAGCTCTCTGGGAGGAATATTTATTGTACATTTGTTGGGCATTCAGGTGTTGTGGTGTGAAACAGCAGTGGTGTGGGATACAAGGGGCCAGCCAGCCTATGCAACTCTTGGTTCAGGAAAAGAAGGAAGCAAAGGAGCAGAAAACACTCTTTCCACAGTAGGGATAAGGCACTAAAGCAGTGAGGTGTGACCTCTGTGGTTGTCCTAAACCTTGGATGCAGAGGCTGTGCGTTCCCAGAACGGCTTTCATTGGCTAGAGACAGAAATAGCACACTGCAGATCAATTTGTGTTTGGATTTCCAGCAGAGGAGTTGTCTGTGAAGGAACCACTGTCAGAATACATTAGAAGGTTCCAGTGTTCTCCAGAAGGTGCGGAAGGTTTTTATCTCTGCTTTTTCCTCCTGTTTCTACAAGGAGAGAGGCACTGGGAAACTGTGGAGGCAGGAGCAGAGCCCTCTCCTTTGGGAGGAGACTTGGCAGGTTCAGCAGTCTGCCTGACTGCAGTTTGGTCTGCACACTGCACACCTGAACCAACATTTACACTTTCACACTCCACACTGACCCACATTCACTTCTATTTTAATGCAGCCAGGTACTGAGCCAAAGGATCTTGTTGCTCATGGAAATTTTCCTTTCCCCACACCCCCAAATGTTTTGAGCAATGCAGAGTCAGCAAAAGGGGCTGAACCAAGGGAAAACCCACTGCTTCTAGAACAGATACATGCAATACATCTGGGGACAGCATGATCTGTCCCCACATGATGCCTTATGAGGTGAAGGGAGGTGGGAGAAACCAGTGCTGCTGCTGCTGTTGCTTACACTGTGACTGTTCTGGGTATAAGCAGGGGGCTTCAAAGCCAGGTGTGTCCCTCTGGCAGCTGCCAACAGCGCTAAAATTCACTCCAAAAGAATTGGGGCAGTGGAAGTTCTTGGGAGAAAAGAGAACTAAAGAGAACTCATGGCTGGAGCTTATAGACATGAGGATTCTTCAGTATAACAAGAGATGAACTGTTGAATCACTAACTGTGAAAGAAATGAGATTAAATAATGGCAAAGAGAAGAGAACTCTGCTCTTTTCCAGTCAGGTTCCTCTTACAGCTGATACTTTGTGGTACCAGTCTGAGTCAGAGTGTTTCCAATTTCTCAGGGGGCCAGTCTGGATTTAAAATTTGCTATGCAAATAAAGTGGCCACATCTGGTTAGAGTAATACTAGTACTGCATGTATTTGGGAAAAACAAAACCTCCTTTTCCCTGGACTGAGTTCTAAAAATCATTCAACCCACACTTCCAGACTCGGCCAGCTAACCTAGTTCTAGCTGTTATATTAAATTAAATTACCTTAATTTTTCTGAAACTGAATGTTGACTATTTCATCAATAAAAACCGCTGTCATTTAAAATTGCCATTAATTAAGAGTAGTGAAGTAATCTTATAAATTAGTAATGGAAAGTAAAATATTCACCTAATTCCTAAATTTCAAGTTCATCTGTTACCTTTTCAAGGAAGAATCCAGAACCATGAGACTTTATCCACTGCAACAAGCAATAAAAGCATGAGAGAAACATACTCTGAAAATTATCTAGCACAAGCTGAAAATACATTTGTAAATAGGATTTCTTTTTTTTTTTTTAAGCAGGAATGAGTGATGACTTGTGTAGTGGTCCTAAAACAAAATTATTTGTTAGAACTGAACTAAATATGGCCCAGCATTCAAGCATTAGTGTTTAAATCTGCAGGGATGTTTAAATGCCTCTAAGTGGATTCTTTGCTATACTTGGTCAATGATCTAGAAATCTGCCAAATTTTAAAGGGCATTTTAAAATGAGATCATGCAGGTAACCAGGTAAGACCTATTTTTCTGTTGTTTTTAGACATGGTGGGGTTTTTTTTTTTGGCCTTTGATTTTTGCGTTGTTTATTTATTTTCCTTTTATACTGCTACTAAAATTGCTATTTATTATATGGACTCGGAATAGTTTTTAAAGTGTGAAGTGCATTGAGTCACGTGGAGTCATGCCTTATGGACAGGCATTCAAGAAGAGAATCATATTGAAAAGGTCAGCCTTACATTCACCAGTAAGGATCTTAGGTGTTTTATTATGTGAAACGTATTTCTTTGGATTCTCTTTTCAGTAATCACAATATTTAAAGGTAAAGTGGAAGAAGTTGAATTACCTGTGGATCAAGTAGACATCATCATCAGCGAGTGGATGGGTTACTGTCTGTTCTATGAGTCAATGTTAAACACAGTCATCTTCGCACGAGACAAGTGGCTGGTAGGTGCTCTGCATGTCGTGCTCCTCGCTGGAGCAGTCACCATTTACTTCCTGACTGCAAGCTTTCCCTTCCCTACTGTGGCCATAACGAGACACAGTCACATCTCCAAGTGCCATTTCCCAGGCTTTAACGAGGAGATGACAAAGGGAACCTCAGTGAAAGAGCTTTGCTTTTGATTAAGTGCTGGCCGGCCAAGTTTGCCTAGACACTGTCTAATGACATTGCCGCAGGCTGCAAGGCTAAAGCTGGTGTGCAAATCTGAAGGAAAACAATAAAGGCATGCAAGGGGTGCTTGTCTGGTTTTTGTATGTGCAGTTCAAAATGTGATGTCTTTGTCAGGTGAATAGATTACGAGATCCATTTCCCCACAATTCATCAACAGAAACCTGGAGGGCTAATGTTTCCAGACCGAGCTGCTTTGTACGTGGTAGCAATTGAAGACAGACAGTACAAGGACTTCAAAATTCACTGTGAGTAAGCACCTGCCAGTAACACTTTTCTGTGGTTATTTCCCTAAAATCTTTCATTTCCAGTAGCCTACTGTGGTCTCTGCAGGCCAGAATTCCAATATGAATGTGAACTCTGAGAAAATGTTGGTCTGCTGATAAGTTCAGGAAATTTGCAGTAATTTAAAGAGCACTAAGGAGAGATGCATGTATAAACTGATGAAGACTTCGCCTAGAGTTATATTAATGCCTCTAGCTATATTTAAAATGTGGATTAAAGGAGATTTAGTTTAGTTGTTGTTTTGATAAATACATAATCCATCATAACAGCCACAAAGCCCAGTAATATTCTTTTGCCATTCAGGCCCTTATTTTTGTTTTTAACATAACAAAAATATAAAAGTAGTAAGATGCAAATAATTTGTACATGTGAAGAAATAAACCTAGAAAAAAATTATATCTCCATGATTGCTTGTCAAAAAGAAAAAAAAAAGCCATAACACATATAAGTTTTTAAAAAATATTTAATGTGAGAATTTTTAAATTAAAAATAAGGATCAGAAATTTAAATTTCACTTATATGTTAAGAAAGGGTTCTAATTTTGGGGTTTTTTATACTTCATAGATGCATAAAATTGACATTTCCTTTTCTTTTAAAATGTTGGGAGAGTTTCCTTGAAGTATCATTGAATAACTGGTGCTGTTAGTGACATCTACAAGTGACCTAGTCCAGACTCCTGCTGTGATCAAATGAACAAGTTTTACATTATTTCATTCTTCTTTTCAACATTTCTTGATTTTATTTATTTTTCAAAGCTGAGCAGTTTCACTTAAAGGTATTTTTCATTATGGGAAAAAAATAACCACAAAATTCCTAAGCAGATTTATTAACCAAAGATACATGTGAAAATTTGGGTTAAATTAGTGAGTTCAGACAACCTTTAAATAAAAATGCCTAACTCCTCATTCCTTGACTCTCACCTCCTCCCAGAAAAGAGGCTTGGTGTTTTATAATCAAATTCAGTGCTAATACACAGAACTGCCAGTTGGTCAAAATTGCTATTTTGGGTCAAAAGCGAGCCCAGTGCAGTGGGGCGGTGACAAGAAGTTTCTGTAGGTGCCAGGAAGGATTATATCTCCCTCTCAAGCACAGCCTAGATTTTTCTCCTCAGCTATGTGATGACCTTGACAGTTAAACTCCTTACAAAATATACAGACTCAAATGGATATATGAGGCATCCATTCTGTAAAGGAATCAGAGCCATTTTAGCCTAGAATCTTTCATTTTGCTTTTGAACGCCTTCATTTCTAGACTTTAATATTTTTCTTTTCTCACAGACAATACATCTGTTTTCAAATTGTTTCATTTTGAGCCATGTGAAAAAATGTACATTTTTTCCTCTTCTAAAATGTTGTTTTCCTTTAAGACACCTTACTTTCTGATTTCACTTCTGATTTCCCTTCCCCCCCTTACCTTATATACCTCTGTGTCTGCAGTTATTTCTGTCCCACTATCTGCACCACCATCTTCTCTCCTTTCCATTTCTAAATCCTTGATGGTGTCTCCTTACATTTCAATTTTTCATCTTTTTCTCTCTAAAGGAGGATAGTGTCTTGCCTTCATATGAGATGCAGACTTGAGCATTTTAAAGAGCGTTCAAGAACCATTATATTGATAAAGAAATGATGCAATATGAGGTTTCTAAAAAAATCTAACTTCTGATTTTTCTAACTGAAGATTAATGCCAGAGAGCACTACTACAGTCAATTACTCTGATTTACTGCAAAATGTAAAACATATAATTTTATTTTTTACCTCCTGTGACAGCTCTCTCCCTAAGACAGATTGGGCCACATATTTCAAAGGTATCCCATGTGGGCTGAGGTGCAGTAAATTATAGAGGCCTCAATAATAAATAAAGAATTAATAAGTTGTTTCTTCAGGGTTTCCTAGTTAATCTTTTCTGAGTAATCACATAAAAATATATGACTTTTTAAAATGTAATCTGAAGTTCTCACACGTTCTTGATGCCTGACACAAAAGTTTCAGCTCCCATGAAATGTTGAGAAATTCACAACCCAATAAAGAGATAATAAAGAGATATCAAAGAATATTCATGTCCATGTTTTTCCAATTTAGAAATATGCAGATTTTTATATCACATGACATTTTCTGTCATACTCCTCTGGAAACCCCAGTAGCTCAAATGCTATGCTCTGGAAAAAAATGAGACACTTCAAACATGCTCACAAATGTGTTCTGTTTACTTTGTTTTTTGTTCAAGCCATTTATAAAAACACTCATGGTATTCAGTTTAGATGTTGAGATGAAGCACTGAATGGACCTTGACTTACATGCTTCAGAAGACAAAGATTTCACTTGTTTGACAGTTCTTGTTTTCACTTTGTTAAGCAAACTTAAAAGCAAAGCCAGTGTACTTCTTCATTTCTCAATGTTTTCATTTTGTGCAAAAAATCCTCAACATGATAAGAAGCATCTATTGGAACACTCAGAAGAACAATTCAAATATAGAGGATTGGCATGGCTTTTAAATCTTTTCAAAGTGAACCTTTTGCTTTTCTGTCATAAACTTGGAGCCCCAACTATTGAAACACCTGCAATTCTACTCCTGCCAGTAATTTTCTTGCTGAAACTAAAACTACTAAAATAATCAAAAGAGAATGTGAACTGCCAACTGAGTGGCAATCTATGAGGAAAAAAAAATAAAAAACAACAACAAAAAACAAAAAAAAACCCCAACACTCAGCCTGGCATCAGATTATTTTGGTCAACAATCACAAGCATCTAAAGCCACAGAAATCATTGACAAATCTCATATAAAACAGTTTTGGAGACACCAAAAAATAAGGGCCACTTGTTCAAAGATATACATTGAGGGCTTATTTTGCCATAACTGCATTATCTGTAAAATAGCAATGATGACATAGATGCCCTAGCTGGGGCAGGGAGCAAAGAGCTGAAGGAGACATCTGAAAATTAGGGGATGGTAGAAATTCTTTCAAAAGAAAAATGTTTTGAGAAGCAAAAAATATTTTCTATTATTGCTGCTGACCTTGACAAATCCATTTGCCCTGACAGGGTGGGAGAATGTGTACGGCTTTGACATGACCTGTATTAGGGATGTTGCCATGAAGGAGCCCTTGGTGGACATAGTAGATCCAAAGCAAGTGGTGACCAACGCCTGCTTAATAAAGGTTTGGTAATTCTGAATATACCTCACTGTGACTGTTTACACCCAGCTGCAGGGCTCTTTTGGGACCTGCTGCTAATGTTTTGCTTGCTTTGAAGCAGCTGCAGAAGGGATCATTGCAGAATGCTAGCACGTTAGGAAGGAAAATTGTGCAGTTTTAGATTAGCCAAGTCTTGCATGTTTCACATGCTCAGTATTGTCACATGACCTGAGCATGAACACTGATACCTTGATTTCTTATGGAATTCCCAAAAGCAAGATGCTCCTTGTGTCTTACAAATTTTACTTGTGCAAATACTGGATGAAGAGAGACATGGTATATTTAGATATGAATTTGAATTGCCCTGC
Organism: Melozone crissalis; assembly: GCF_028551555.1. NCBI lineage: Eukaryota > Metazoa > Chordata > Aves > Passeriformes > Passerellidae > Melozone > Melozone crissalis. The sequence goes on along the minus strand of NW_026535786.1, from coordinate 11,873,083 downwards.
CTTTTAGTAAATAGAGGTTGGAAATTACTGATTGAGCACTGCTGAGGAGAAGGGGTAAATGATTCTGTTTGCAGTAAGAAAGTCTTAAGCATCAGTTCTGAATTGATGATGAAATAATTAAATGCAGAACATGTGATCAGAATTGGAACTCAATTTATTTCTCTAACTTCCTAATTCTTAGCCTTATATAGAATTCTCTCTCAGCCCCAACATCTGCACCCAGTTTTAACTGGTACCCTGCTCTGCATGTGAGACAGAAAGGTCACTAAATCCTGTTCACAAGATCATGTTAAAAATGAAGGAACTGCCTGCAGGAACACTTGAAAGATCTAAAATTCCCTTCAGGTGAAGGAATCCTCATGTGGGACAACTGTCCTGAACAAGGCTGTCTGCATCAATAGCACTGGTAGTACCAGGTCCATGAATCCAAGAGCTCGTTTATCCCAAAGAATTAGTTCTATCTTTTCCCTTTCACTTTTTGCCAGTGAAAAACACAGCACTAACTATTCCCATATGTAAAAGGGAAAGCTGTGCTTCCAGTCTGCAAAACCTTTACTGAAAGCAAAGGAACAGAAGCAGAAACTCTGCATGAGTACGAATGCATGCACAGTCCATCTGCACTGAGGGGAACACAAGATGGCTGTGCCTGAAAACAGCCTCAACCAGGGCGATTTAAAATTGCAGCACACACAAAAGAAACAGCTATTTAGACTCTATGAAATACGTCCAGAGAGAAAGAGATCAGGGAGCAAAATGGGTTGGCTGCTCTGGAATAAAAAGCTGCACGCCCTTAATTGAAGTGCAAATCCAATGCTTTATTTAGAAGGTCTTTGAAAGTAATTTCGTTTAAGATGACGGACAACAATTTTCCAAGTGTTTCTATTCTGGTTTTATATTTAGTTTTGACATCTTTTGTCCATAAACTGAATGGTGCTGTACCATGTAGAGGCACCATGAGAGCAAAGCAGGTAATAAGTACTCATGCACAAACCACCCTCCATTCCAGAATCAGTTGCTAATCTCACAAACTGATCACTAAGCAAAGAAAAAATTGCCAATGAAAAGCATGAAGGAGGGAGATTTGTGTTCAAGATAGCAATATGAAAGCAGGAAAAACAGGTTCTGTAGTTATATATTTTTTAATTTAATTTATTTTTGCACATGGTTTATTTATATAAAATGCGTTTCTTTTCTCCTGAAAATATTTGTGAATTCAGAGAATAATATTAACCTAAGAAAACATTTGAGAATAAACAAAGCCATAATGTTTAATTATTCAAATGTTTTATTACAGCACTTTTGGATAGCACAGCTTGTTCATATTAGATTCACAGAGGGATTTTTAGGGTTGTGTTCAACCCAAAGCAGCTAATTTAGGGTGCCTACCAGATGAGTCTGGGTTCTCTCTACATTAGTCATTGGATGGACCAGTCACTAGATACATTCCTCAGACACCAGTCAGAGCCTTGTGCTTCTGCAGTTATTTCAATTATTCAATTTTAATTTAGATGCTCTGAACGGTTCTACAAAATCAGCAAAATAAAACATCAACTGTGCATGCTGTGTAGCCATGGCACTTACCAGACATGCTGGAGACTTGTGTAAAATTTCCTCTTTTTTACTCCTCAGAAACGGGATGTAACTCAAGTCCTGAATGCTTTAAGGAACTTTAGGCACTGGACCACAGGCGCGCTAGGGATGGTGCATGCAGGGAATGCAGCATCCTCTCTGCTGTGAGAGCCATTCTCTTGTGCATGATCTCTTAAATACATCTGAGGGACACAGGAATTGTCCTGCCAAATATGAATCCTGTGTTTAACATCCACAGCAAATCAGCCAGGGAGAGTAGTGAGAACAAAGCATCTTCAAACCACCAGAATCAGTAAGTGAACTCAGGAATAAGTGTACAGGTGTCCTGATGGGGGCCTACTGCTTTCAGTAACACTGCCCAAAAATACGGAGAAGTTTGTTTCATACTTAGTAAAACAGTTGTGTTTTCTTCTCTGATCCAAAAACAAACAAACAAACAAACAATCAAATGAAAGAACTCCATCAAATCTGGACATCCACTGAGATTTGTACATTTAGCTTATTTCCATGCTCACAAAGTCCTAGCTGAATAGCCTGACTGTCTGGGAAGGAGAACAGGAAAGATGTGCCATGGCACTCTAGAAGCAACCTTAACTGCAGTTTCTATCATTTGTCTCCTGTGCAGTTAGCTGTAATGAGTGTTGCCATTTTATATAAGAATATATGGTTGCCAGAGTACAATTCAAGATCACCAAAACCAGACTTGGCCATTCTCAGAATTATATTAATTAATAAAAAATGTCTCTTACCTTGTGTTGTATAAAAGCTACGTTTCTGTCCTAAAATAGAAGGACTGAAAAAATGACCAACAGTTTATTTAGGATATCTGTTTAATATTTTTGAGAAATTTCTACTGACTTCTCTAATGAAAATATTTCCTAGTGCTTTTGATTCCACTTTACCCAGCACAGCAAACACAGCTCAGAGAGAGGGAGCTAGCTTCCTTTTTAAGTGCCTCATCACTAGACTTAAGTCCCAATTTCCCCACAGTGAGATCACTAAAAAGACACTAAAAATTACAGAAGTCTGCAGCTATCACCCACCAGTCCAGTTTAGCTTGGCAAAGCAAATTTTGCAGGCTGCTGTGGAACTCTGCCAGGAGACCTCAGAAGTTCTCATTCCTACCATGCTTTTTTCTTACCCTCTTTTGAGGGGGAAAAGCCAAAAACATTTTAAGATTGTCACAGCTTTAAATGACCAGTTATATGCATAGGTCACATAGGATAAACACTAATGCCTCAGGGTGTCGTTGCAATGCAGTAGAGTAATTTTTATTATGGTTAAGTTGTTCTTGAACAATAATGTTAACCAGACAGGCCAAAGCTATGGCTTGCTTAAATCATCTCCCCATAAGTCTTCCTCTTCCAAGTCTCAGAAACACATATGTGGTCCATGCAGAGACCTCAGTAACTGAAATATGGCTGCATCTTTCTATGTCTCTTTTTGCAGTACTACCTTAGATTACAGAGGGCAATTTCTGCACGAGCCCTAAAAGAGGCTAAAAGAGCCCTCTAATGGGCAGTCTGGACTCTGCTCTCCCTTCTTGCAGTGCAAGTCTTCAGAAATGCTGGTGAGGTCAGACATGCAATTCCTGACTTCAGCTGGTAGAGAAAATTTGGATTTCTGCCTACAAAATTCTCTTTTCCTGTATGCATGAGCAATAAGGGTACCAGAGCAACGAGAGTGAACAATGAAGTAACCAGAAAGTGCACACATTTCCCACAGCATTAGAATAGTACTTCAGACTTAGCATCCTCCCTATCATCACTACAACTTTTGGAAACAACCTAGATAAAAGCAGTACCTAGCTGGGAAAATCAGATCCATCCCAAAAACACAGTCTAAGCCTTGAACAGTGGGATTTAAATATTCATGGAAATAAGCAATCCTGAAGACTACATTGTCTCTTCCAACTACTGCCATCAAGCCATAGTATGATTGACATAATTTGTCTGTCTTGTTCAATAGCAAGGTCCCTGTGCTCACTGTTTGAAATCAGTTACCTGAAACAGAACTAGAAAACATCACCATCAAAAAGAAGGCCCCTCTTGTGCCTCAGATGTTTTGACTGCTTGACACTGTCAAATCGCTTTCCTTTCCAGAGATGCAAAACCAAATAAGGATATTTTTATTAAAAACTCAACTCTGGCATCTTTCCTCATGCTGACAGTCCCTGATGATAAAAGATCTTGAACTGGACCTATATATCCATTTCAACATCTACCTGTATTTATCAGAGCACCTTTTTAGCCTGATTTTCCCCAGCTCCTACAGCCCCTCCCTGCCATTCCCAAGAACACACACTCTTCAGTGAGAGTCCTCTCTCTCAGCTTAGTCAGATAACTGCCTCATTTGCTCATGATTTGGTATATTAGAATACACCTCTGATTGCTTACAGTTTTAAAGAGCTGCCAGTCATCTTTGTGTCTGATCATTAAATGAAATACTAACGCACCTCATTTTAACACTTAACCTGAGAGTCACAGACATCTGCATGTAAATGTCATTTCTTTCTCCTCCAAACAGGAAGTAGATATTTATACAGTGAAGACTGAGGAATTGGAATTTACTTCTGCATTCTGCCTCCAAATTCAACGTAATGATTACATTCATGCTTTGGTCACCTATTTTAATATCGAATTTACAAAGTGCCACAAGAAGATGGGATTTTCTACAGGTAATCTGTATTTCTTTTAATTTCATTTCTGTTGCTATCAGTCTATCAGTGCTGCTGGTTAGATGGTACAGGAAGGTTTAATGTACCACCACATTTGAATTTCAGTGATAAAAACTATTGTAATTTTGGGGGTGGTGAGCGGGATGGGGAAAGGACAACAGCTCTTAGGAATTCTGTGGAAACAGAGGCAGAATTTCACAATGGCTATCAAGCTTGGAGCTCAGCAGGAATTATGACCTGTGAATGTATGTCCCTCGCCAGTTATATCTAAATCCTGTGTCAAGTTTCTCAGATTAGACAGAGAATTATCAACTCAGAGAGAAATAGCAGCTCTGCATCCGAGTTTTCCACAGATCCAAAACCCAACAAAGCTTGCCCCAGAGCCTAGACCAAAACTACCATTTTCTCCAAGCTATAAAAACACACATACTGATTATGTGAGTTGTCTCTAACAACCCAGATGTGAAACTCTAACTTGCCTTGGTGAGCAGATATTTAAAGGAATAACTCCATTCCCTTAAGGCGTTGTTTACCAGACTGAATAAACCAGAGTGTCTTGCAATAAATGCAAAAACCTCATCCTGTAGACAGCCTTTGTCTAGACAGGAGGGTGAAGTGTTTCTCTGCCTCTGTTCAGTTTATCATGATATGGCAGGTGCAGAAGAATTACTCCATGAAAAGATTGTTTGGCCATCTGCTGCTGGAGGTCACTAATGTGTAGAAGACTGGTAAAGATTCTCAGCTGCTGTCTGTTGGCAAAGCTGCACTGAATTCAGTAAAATTCACCAGTTTGTAGGACATGTCAAAACATGCTTCATTGATATGTATTTTTATAAATTATGAATTAGTGTTTAATTTGGGGTGGACTTGGAGACCTGGGCCTGCCTTACACACACCCCCTGTTGTTAGGGCACAAGTTCCCAGTTATGTCAGGCTTTTCTGGGGAACATGGCCCTACACACCAACTACGCGGGTGTGTACAAGGCAGCAGTTATGACTTAGAATATAAATTCAATTTTGTTTCAGTCTGACATGTTTTCAGTTAGAAATTTTACATAGCCATGTCCAAATGGTAAACAGTCTGGATCAGAACTCCTACAAAAGATATCTCATTTAACAATTGGGATTAACAGTCATTAAAACTGCCTGGACACATAGACAGAATTTATCTGGTAAAATCCTTTTCCTTTTGATGATACCAATTTTCCAGCACAGTTTCTGAAAAAAGCTGGTTTGTAAAGGTCTTCTGATGCTAGAATTTTAGAAAAGAGTTAAAAATTCCTGTCCTGCCAGTTTTTTTAAAAAGCATCAGTATTTCCCCAGTCACAAACAATTTTCAAAGCCAAGTAATTTTTTTGAAACATTGATGCTGAAAGGAAATAAAATCATTATTTTATTAAAGTGTTAATAATGACACCATACAGTGACCTTATGTGACTGGGGGATACAAATAGAAGAAAAATAAATTTATCAGAGGCTTTTTTTGCCAAGTTAGGAAGTCTTTGAGCTCCTACAGCTATTCTTACGTTCCTAGATGCTCTTCACTGCAAGAATGGTAGGAACAAAAAGTGACCAGTACAAGATCATTAGGCACTGCTCAAAGATTGAAACTTAAATCAGAAATAGAACCAAAGAAGTAAATTAAAAACCTGAAATAGCAAAGGGTCCTCAAAGTGATTCTGCTAAGCAAGACTAGAAATTAATTTAGATCAGTTTCCATCTCTGGCAAATTGCCCAAAATACCTTTTAACAGTCCCAAAAGAGATCAGGGTGCAAATGCCCTTTCATCCGCTCTATCCTGGAAACTAAAAAATTTGCTGGTTTGGGATCCCTACTCAAATGTTTCATCTGCAGCACTGCGATTAATAATTTTTGATGGACCTTTCCTTCATGCTTTTTTATCATTGCTTTTTGAAGTAATTTTGATTTCTGAAATTCAAAGCACTTAGTGGTAAAGATTTTCCCAATTTGAACATGTGTGGGTTGAAAGAAAAGCATAAAAATGTGCCTATCCTGCCCTGTAACCCTTTTTGTGGAATCTTTCTTGCTGGGTGTGATTCACATCTGACACCTTCCAGTAAAAATTGGAAGACAACTCCCAGACAGCCAACAGAATTGTGTTCTAAAGCATATTTCATAATATAGTACATAAAGTATTCTATGAAAAGAAAGAATTTTTCATAATTGTTTCCAAGTCATAATTTGATTTGCAAGGCATTTAAGAAATTTCAATAAGCGATACCCATATATATGTATTTTTAGCACCTGATGCTCCTTATACTCACTGGAAGCAAACTGTCTTCTACTTGGAGGACTATTTAACTGTGAGACGAGGAGAAGAAATCTATGGGACTATATCCATGAAACCAAATGCAAAAAATGTGGTAAGTCAGCATCCCTGATCCTAATTCCACCTCTACTGACCACAAGCTATGATCAACAATAAAGAAAATGCATAGAGGTAAAACAATGAGTGTGCTGAAGGCATTCATGTTTATTAGGAAGAGCTCCAGTCAGAGCCTCACCAAAGCTGATGACAGCAGTGGTAAAGCAGTGCTAATGTTACAGAAGTCAGCCTGCAAGCAGGCTAGCATGGGAAGGGAGACAGGATTCAGATACATCACTGAGTCAGCTGCCCTCTGCAATCAGCTTTACTCACATTTTGTGACGCAAGCAGGCAAGGGGTTTTTCACAGTGTCACTGAAATCAGTGGAAAGATCCCTTCTGCCAACACAGGGTGATCAAGAGTAAGCACTTCAGTTCCACATCTATGGGCACTGAGTGATTTGCCACTCAGTGCCCAAGGACAGTCCAACAGGAAATTAAGTAACACATTTCAGAGGAATGCTTGTATGGACTCACTGATCGAATGTACTTGAACTCAGTAACTGAGTGAAAATGTTGCTTAAAAATTGTGCCTTTGCATAGAAAATAGAGATGCTTTATTTAAGACTAAAGCAAAAGTGTGATGGATATGACACTACCATGACTGCTGAAAACTTCCTCAGTTTCTCTGCTATGGGTTCAGTCCCTCTAGTGCTTCTTTTAACTGGTAAGGAGACTGTGAGACACGGTCTGCTAGAAAACCTATGGCTGGGTAGAACAAAACATGAGAATTATGGCTTCTGGGAGAAACACTGAACCATTGTCTGCCAAAAATCTTCAGCAGTATCTCTTCATTCTCTATTACAAAACAGCAGTTAAAATAACCTGTAATCCATCTATGCAGTTGTAACTGTTGAAAAATTGCATTTGTTAACTGCAACAAATCTTAACATTTCATTGTCTTCCCTTTTTTTACTCCTTTCCATTTTTATACCAAACACAGATTGGATATGGTAGTGTTGATACAGAGGGAGAAAGAAACATAAAATAAACTTGGCATTAAAACAAACACATTCACCCCTGAGGCTACTTGCTGAAAGAGGAAAATAATCTGTTTCCCCACCCTTATGTTGTCCTAAGGGGACAGGAATATTTTCTTTTGGTTTGAATGTATCAATTTTCAGTGAGGGGAAAAATGAATAAAATATCTCAAATTTCTTCACACAACAGTAAGCACCTGAATGCAGATTTGGGTGCTAAAATAAATGTGTTCTTGATAGTTGTCATAAGACAGAGAGACCACCTCGGTTCAAAAGGATTTGCTACTGCTTTGTTCTTCTGAAACATGAAGTTTTTCAAAAGCTTGCATAGACACAGCTTCTTTCTGTAGGGGTGTGTAGTGCCTCTTCCCTATAAACGTGTCATTATAAGATAAAAAATGACTGTACAATGGGAAGTTTACTAGATCTATTCTGCAACAACCCCCTAGTGGGAAGGCCCTTTGGCCTAAATTAAGAGCATCTCAATGGGAGATAAAAATTTTGATAGGATACATATGATAACAGCATTTCAGAAGCTTCCTAAACCAGGAAGTAACCAGGACATTAAATCCACTTCAGGAAGCGTATAGAAATAGGACCTAAGCACAGATTGTATGGTGAATGCTATTAAACATCTTACAGCCTGCTTTCTCAGTGTTAGCACCATTTAAAACCAGAAGTTAGAAACCACCACAGGAATCTTTTGAATCTGCTGGTCTTTTCAACCCAAGCAATGATAACTGAATTAATACAGTAAACTTATGGTCTTACTTACATGTTGCATTTAAATCTTTTTACAGCGTGACCTGGATTTCACAGTAGACTTGGATTTTAAAGGACAGCTATGTGAAATGTCAGTATCTAATGACTACAAAATGCGTTAGCAAGAAACCTCGCAGAGAGATGAAAAGGAGAATTTTATCAAGTCTTGAACTGCTGAGCTTCAAGCTAGGAACAACTGATCACAAGATTATTATATTAAATACTAGAATGTTTACTCTGATGGAGGGTGGTAACCTGATCTTTCTTGCAGATAGTACAGGGGGCTGGGATCCCACTGTGAATGTACAGTATACAGAACTGTAGCTTTTGTTAAACATAGAAAAAAAAATAAGCAACAGTCTTGAGTGTTCTGGTTAACTTTAGGATGGCAGAAGATGCATATACAAATTGTATTACTTACTGTGAATTTCTGGTTCTTCCAAGCTTTGCATGTTAAAGATGATTAGGGCAGTTTTCTCACTATGAAAGACTACTACAGCACATTACTGTGATAGTATTACTGGACTTATATTCAATATAAATGAATATATATATATTGTACATGAGGAAAAAAAAGTCATTTCATAATAGGAATTTGTTTTGTGATTATTTAATTCTCATTACGCAGTTATGGAAAGATACTGATGTTACTACTCTAGGCAGTGATATATTCCATTAACTGTCCAATGTTATAGCTTTGGTAAATATTCCATGCAAAGTGTAGATAAGAGCTGGGCATTTACAGGAAGTTCAACAACTATATTTTTGAATGTCCTCTGAAAATGTGGACCATTAGTTTTGAAATTCACCTTCACAACTGGATGTCTGTCAGAGCTTTAAAAAACATTAGCTTTTTATCCTTGAAAATATTCTGTGGTGAGTTTTTATAGCTGGATTTTGCATGAGACTTTCAGAAATCAGACACCTAGTATTTAAATGTGATGAATGCAAAGTCTCTGAAATGGTGGATAATTCATGCTTCTTGCCCATGCCATATTTCAGTTCTTTGCAAAATTCTTAATACAAAATAATTTTTAAAAAATAGGAATTCGTGTTACCTTTTGGTGATGTTTTAGATAAGTTTTAAATTGCAAATACTATTCTCAAGAGTGCAGTCATTTGCAGGAGCAAGTTAATGTCTTTAAAAAAAATGTCGATGGCTTCTGATATTACTAAGATGTCTGTAGCTTTCCCATCCCCTTGAGTCCCTTGTTTTTCATACCAAATCTCCTGCTTATTGTTAAAATATGAAGTGCTTATAATTCCTCATACGTATGTATCAGGTCTTTTTACTATATGAATGTGGGCCATTTAATCATGTGTAATTCATCAACTGCATCACCAGTCCTATCGACACATTTTCCAGTCTGTCTGGCATTAGGCACTAAATCATGTTCTATCTTGTACTGGATAAGATTGACTAGTTTTTTGCCTAAAAATATTTTTAATCACCTGCAAATAAAGCATACTTGAAGATGTATTTTGCCAGTATTTGTCAACTCCTCGTTTTTTAGAAACCTGTTTCTATTGATTTTCCCTCCACAGAAACTGTACAGTGCCTCCATTTTCTTATGGTTTTAAGAATATGATCTGGGGATTTTATCGAATGGTATCTATGTAGAGTGAAATTAAATTGTAATTCAGCAGTAAAAGATACTGTTTGCAATTTAGTTCACCACTGTTGTTTTAAAGCTTCTTTCATATTTTTGGATTGAGGATGAACAACCTACCTAACAAAATCGAGCTTATCTGTGAAATATTGCTGTCATTTTCAGGGAATGAGTTCAGCTACTCTTTCAGTAATGGACTGGGAAAAAAACATCTAAAAGTCCCTTTCTAGTCCCTTTCTGTGATTCTAGGAATTTTAAGTAAGGAAATCTACCATAGTTTCTCTCAGACCCTCCATTTATGTAAAAATCCACTCAAACAATGTTTTCATATTCTTCTTTGCCACTAATCACTGAGATATCTATTACTGAAAGAGGAAAGACTTTTACTTTGTTTGCCTAAATTATACTTTGAAAGCATTTCAAACCATCCACTTCTCTAGCCCACAGCATAAATATTTAATAACTTTAATATTAAAAGAATAATAAAGAAGGGGGGGAAAGTCTCATACCTTATTTAAAACAAAACAAAAAAAAATTAAGAAAAATAAAGAAAAAAAGAGAAAAAAAGAATAAAAAAGGAAAAAAAAATATTCCCAAGGGTCTTTACTGAGAATGTTTCATTTTTGCCTCACAGAAAGCACTGGTCAAGAAGCAGCAAAAAACCCCCACTTGATCAGAATAGCTCATTAACCAATTTGAGAAGTATTTAAGAACTGCTGTACATCGATTTCTTTCAACTGTTGACAGTGAAGTGTTGGTCCCTCTTCAATAGTGGCCACCTTGCCACTGCATTCACTTCAGTGTTGCAGGATTACATCCTGACTGATACTGTTAATGGCACAGTTCTGAGGTGGTCACCACACCTCAGGCACATTCCATCCTGGAAAAATAGCTTCTGCTTTTCTTCATATCAAAAAAAAAAAAAATCATGTATTTCTCCACGAGAGAAAGAACTGAGAGTGTCTACTGGAGTGCTGAGTGCCTTCAAATCACAGTGATCAAAAAGCAAATGCAGGCTTGCAAGGTCATTAAAGCTGTTACCTACCAACAAGGTTCTGAAAGCACCGGTGAGTTCCGCACACACAGCATTGGTTAGGTCAGCATCAGTGAAACAGGTATGCAAAGACCTCGCAGGTCAGGTGCAATCAGCTACAAGGCTTTCCTCAGCAATCCAAGTCCAGGTAACTACCACACAGTCTGAGCCTCATTTTCTCAGGGCTTTAATAAGAAGGTTTCCCGTGGACCCAGGAATGAACCAAAGCCACTAATTTTCAAAGTTTTGCATTAAGATATAATGACAAAATGACGGTTGAGAGCTGAAACAGACACGTGTTTTAAAGATTTAATTCCCTTCCCACAGACAGGAAAAGAAGATCATGAGCTGAGGACAGAGCATGAGAAAGAAACAGAAATACAGTATTTACACAAAAGACTGTCCCTGATGAGTAACACAGCGCTGGAGAAAAGAGAAAGCAGGTCGCTTCTGTCTTGACTCTAATCTTAAGGCAGAAGTATTAAAGCACTCCTCAGGGATTGTTCTGTCACTTGAAACAAAAAGGAGCATTCAAAAAAAGCTCCATGCTGAGCATGCCTCTAAAAGACACAGTGGGCAATTCACACTTGCAGTTCTTGACAGGATTAAGGAAGTAGTCCCTAGTGTTAGGGGGGACACTGTATTCCCAAGGTTCTCTACAGAACAGCATAGTATGGCTCTATTCTCATAAGAGCTTCTTATTCCCAGCACCAATTAACCCTTGCCAGATGTCAATAGTTTCAGGTTTGGGTTTTGCAGGGGCTGTTCTGGGGACCTTTCTATGTGCAGAATTAGGGGTTTACAGCCTTTTAGTACTGTCTTAGACTTCTAATAAGAGTTGAAACTGTCCAAAATGGGAAAAAGGATATTACCCAAGGTGATAATATTTACCCAGTAATACCCAAGACATGTTTTTACCACAATGCTAATTTGAAGAACCTTCTCAGAGATAATTTCTAACAGGATTTGTTTTAAATTTAATATTAATTAAGAAGTTAATTTAACACATACAGATTTGATTATAGATAACTTCATTGACTTAGAAGGTAAGTTTATACATGGTATTCGATGTACATAATGAAGACTAAGTCCCTGCTTTAGGAAGATTAGAAAGTACAGGGCTGACGTGCTGGAAAGCAGCTCTTCAGAGAAGGACCTGGGGATGCTGGTGGACAACAAGCTGTCCATGAGCCAGATGTGTGCCCTTGAGGCCAAGAAGGTCAATAGTATCCGAGGTGTCTTAGGAAGAACATTGTCAATAGGTTGAAGGAGGTGATCTTGCCCTTCCACTCAGCCCTGGTGAGGAGAATCTGGAGTGCTGTGTCCAGTCCAAGAGAGACATGGAGCTCCTGGAGCAGATCTAGCAGAGGGGAATGAGGATGACTGGGGGACAGGAGCATCTCTCTCAGGAGGAAAGGCTGAGGGAGCTGGGCCTGTCAGCCTCAAGAAGAGAAGACTGCAAGAGGACCTTTTCAATGTCTGTAAGCACCTTAAGGGGGAGTGCCAAGAGAATGAGTCCAGAATCTTCTCAGTGGTGCCAACCAATAGGACAAGATGCAAAGGGCAGAAACTGATGCACAGGAAAAGTAATGACCTTTGCATCCTTGTAGCCAGCAGCAGGAGTTGAGGAAATAGCATGCAGCTGAGTTGGGGGTTGGATAGCAGGAAAAGGTTTTTCACTCAGAGGGTGGCTGAAAACTGGAACACCCTCTCCATGGAAGTGGTCACAGCACCAAGCCTGACAGAGTTCAAGAAGTGTTTGAACAACACTCTCAGGCAAATGGTATGACTCTTGGGGCTATGTTATGCTGGGCCAAGAGTTGGACTCAATGATCCTTATGGGTCCCTTCCACTTCAGGATATTCTATGATTTCATGAGGAAGAACTTTACTATGTGGGGGACCAAGCACTGGAACAGATTGACCAAAGAGGTTCTATAACCTCCTTCCCTGGAAATATTTTAAAATCACTGGGAAACTAATCCTGAGTAATGGATTCTAAGGGATCCTGCTTGAGCAGGGGGTTAGACTACATGAACTCCAGTAGTCCTTTCCAAAACTAACCATTCAGGGATTCTTTGATTTCCAAGAACAAAGACTCCCCCCAGGCTCTCTGGGCAGCTATTCCAGTGTTGTGATAATCTCACAGGAACACTTAATGCTCAACTGGAATTTCTCATTTTAACCTAGGACTGTTGGTTCTTGTTATTTTACTATTTTCCCCTGATAAAAGCCTGGTTCTCTTTTCACTCTCCATAAGGCACTGGAAGATACAGTTATTTCCCACCTCAGTCCCCTCATGGTAACTCCCCTCTTCCCTACACAATCCATCATTGCATCCTAAAATATGAATTACACGTCCTATGCAGCTGCAATCCCTCCTCCTCCATTTTTCCTTCTAACAGGCTATGTTTTTCCTGCTACACAGTGCTTAACAAATGCATCTAAGGGTTTTGCAACAAACATAATCCCAAGGATCACTATTTAAAAGAGATCTACAGTTTTCTTACTGTGCTGTGTTGGTGCCATGGAGGACACACTTTATGAGCAATGGCTATTGGCTTATAAGGCCTAAGTTTATGCCAGTGTGTGCATCTGCCTAGTTGAAATATACAACTAAGCCAGGGGATTTCTTTTTCAATAGGCATGAAGCATTCACAGACTACTTCCATCTGGAAAAGGGGAAGGCTTTTACCTTTTTTTGAAACATTTCTTTCAACATTTCTCAGAGATCATCTTAGATCTTAATCTGCTAAGCACATGTGGGAGTCATATAGAAGACAAATCCTTTAGATGGCATCTAAACTTCCTAGAAATTAAGTGTGAATTAACAGCACCTACAAATCTTTTAAAGAAGCAACTAAAGGAATAAACCTGATGCTTCAGGTCTGATATAACAATATGTTTAGAGTAAAGAGAACATGAATCATCAGTTAGAGATTTCCCAGAAAACTGGTATTTCTGCACAGTATGATGGCTGGGGTGAACCAGGGCAGTAGTACGCCTACAGGGAAAAAGAGTGTTCCCTGAAAATAGCTGCTGCTTCTGGGGATAGGCACAAAAAAGGTAAAAAATGTGTTCTACACAGTCGAGACAGAGAAAGAAGCAGACCACTGCTCACAGATGACTGCTAAAGCAGACCACCTGTCTCTTAGACAAAAAAAAAATTCTTCTAGGGTCCAGACACAACTGACAGGAAAGAAAAAGCTTTTTATGATCTCAAAATTTTTGAAATCTCTGCTGTTCTCTTTGCACATCTTTCAGGCTTTACAGGAACCAACACAAATTCCCTGACTCCCTTCCCTTTATCTTTTCTTTGTATGCTTGATACTTTTCTCATTTTTGAGTGGAAACCAACACTGGAGATTTGTGATGATGCAAACAACATGAAAAGAGTATTTTTTGAGAAAGCTTCGGGAGACACTGTAGTGTGATTATGAAACAGAAGGAAACCATGTCACCTTTGGGATAACAACTGCAGCACAAATCAGTCTTATTTCCTCAAACAACACACAGATTTGGGCTACAATCCAAGTCATTCCTCTGAATCATCAAGTGAGGTCTTTTAGAAGCACAGCAATCAGCAAGATCAAGCCTGAGCTGACCCGCATGGAAAACAGAACGTCCTCTTTTGCAGCTTGGTTCTGTGCTTTTGTGCCCAGCCATTTCCCATTTACGTAAATTAACCATCAGCATTTCCAGTACAACAGAGCCCTAGAACCAGAAATGGACCCCTGTATTAAGGTCACAACAGAATTTAATCACAAACCATACTTGCCCTACCATTTTGATGCAGGAATGTGAACTGGCAGCCCAGAAAGGCATGTGTAACTCATTGACAGTGACTTGCAATGCCCATCAGTTAGCAGAAGCACTTTATCACCATTGTGGCATACTTTTCACATTTATTAGCATGAAAAATCAATGTCATTAGCTAATGAGATATGATTAAAGCAAATATAATTGCTCTTATCACCACTGAGGGAGTATCTCAGGAAAAAAAAAAGCTCAAAAGCTCATTATTTTGCTCTCTCTCCTATGGGGTGAGTGTAGATAGCAAGAAATGTAAGTGCTGTGCAAAGCTGAAGCAGCAGCGTGTGATGGGTAACATTTGTACGTCAAGTAGCCAACAACAAAACAAAACACATGATAATAATACACTTTGAGCTATGAATTGAGGGCATGGAAGCAGCAGAATTCAAAAAGTGAAGGTATCCTTTACCAGTAAAGATGTGGAGTTAACTGAGAAAAGAACTGAAGGAAATAATTGGAAAACATTTAAAAGACTGGTAAATTGTCCTGACACAACCCACTATCAAAAGTAGTGAAGACAATAAGGTCTAACATTTTCTGGGAGAAATTTCCATTTGAATTCTGTTGCTAAATGATACCATTAAGTAGGAATTCCTTTAAGCAGCAGGATGTCTACCCTCCATCTGGGCAAATTCCCAGACCCTTGTAACCTAATGTTCATGGGTCCAAATGCAAAATTCACTTTTGCTTGCCAGAACATTGATACTGTATTATGTTCTTCCCATTCTTGTTCCTTCAACAGTACTGGCATAATATACTGTTTCCCTTCCTTCATCTTGAGAAATTTCTAGCTTGTACTTCAGTGATACATAAGATTCCCTTTGTGGAATCTGCTTCTTAAACCAGAACCAGACCTTTCTTGAACATTTCTACTAAGCTGTCCTCATCTTCTACTTACCTGTGTGTCATGTGTCATAGTCCACTCATGTAAATGCCTGTGACAGCGAGGATAAATCTAGTTGGCCTGGAGATACTGCCAGTCCCACAAGACTCTGAACATTTATAGACAGCTAGAATTTTAGAAGAGAGAAAGTACCACAGTAATTTACCAATCTCTTGAAAATATCCAACCCCATTGCTGAAGCAAGACAAGCTGGAACAGGTTGCCTAGGACCACCTACACTGAGGTTTGGAGTATCTTCAAGGAAGGATACGCCACAACTTCTCTGGGAAAACTAGTCCAGTGTTTGAGAACTTCCACAGGAAAAAAGAAGAGAAAATTCCTTGTATAGTTTTCTAGTATAAGATAATTTCAGATGGAACTTCATGTGTTTCAATTTGTGCCTGTAGCCTCTTCTAGAGTCACTGGGTACTCCAGAGAAGAGTCAGGCTCCCTTCTCTTCATTCCCAAAGTTTATCAAGTATTTACATTTAGTGAAAAGATCCCTCTTGAGCTTTCTCTTCTTTAAGCCCCTGGGCCCAGTCATTCAGCTGGTTTTCAGAGCAGTTTCCTGTCCAACTGACTAACACTTTGTCATCTTGTCAGTGGGGATGTTATGGGAGAGTGTCAAAAGCCTTACTAAAGCTGAGTTAAACAACATCCATGAATCTCTTCTCATCCATCAAGCTAGACATCTCACTGTAGAAACTACCAGCTTCATTACACACAATTTCCCCATTGTCATTCCATGCTGATTATTCCTGATCATCACCTTGTCCTTCATATATCTCAGAATGGCTTCCAGGACTAGTTGTCCATCACCTTCCCAGGGATTGTAAGGCTCATTGCTGTCTGGACCCTTCCTCTTGCCCTTTTGGAAGACAGGACAGACATTTGTTTTCTTAGAGATGTCTTGCACCACAGAGTGCTTTCATAACACCCTTAAATGCTCTGTTGTAGGTGTTGTGGTGATCTTAAATTAACTGCTAGGCTTTAATGTTGGTATACAAAGCAGACATTCAAAACAGTCTGCTTAACTAAAATGGTATTTGTCTGGGGATTTTTCCATCTGTACCACCAAAATGTAGGTTGTAAGGAAACCTTGGAGGTTTCTAGTCCAAGCAGAAATTTCCTCAAAGCTGTGCCAAATCACTTTGAAACCTGACAGAAGTTAATTTTTAATCATTTGATGTCTGTAATTGTGTATGACTTAGCTTTCTTGACCAATGGCACCCTACAGAAATCTAAGCATACCATGTTTGCACAGCTGCATTGTCTGCACAGCAATGACAGAAAGGTACATTTAGCTACTGTTCTACACAAGAATGATGTCAGCAAGGAACAAATATTAAACAAAAAAAATCACTATTTAATCATTTGAGCAGCACTCGATGGCTGTGCAGCATTCCCTGCATGGGACAAGCCAAGAGCAAAGGCTTCACACATTTTACCTGAGTTCAGTAATTCCTTGCACAACCTCCCCTGGGGCTTCTAATGACACAAATTATTTAAGTGTAAAAGGTGACTCTACAGAGGGTTGCAAATAAAAATTCTTATAGCATACCTGTAGAAAGTTTCTCTCCTATCATTCATCTGTCTTTCT
Organism: Melozone crissalis; assembly: GCF_028551555.1. Classification (NCBI taxonomy): domain Eukaryota; kingdom Metazoa; phylum Chordata; class Aves; order Passeriformes; family Passerellidae; genus Melozone; species Melozone crissalis. The sequence goes on along the minus strand of NW_026535786.1, from coordinate 11,855,751 downwards.
GACAGAAATGTCATTTAATGCAAATCAGTTTCTCTGTCAGAATAATACTTAAAGAAGTCCTGTCACTGAGAAACTGCATTAGTGATTTATGCCTCATTTCAGAGGGATGAGCAACAGCCTTAGTACAGCTTCATAATATAAATCCATACAATACAGGGTTGCTATGACAACTGATGAGCCTTAATAGCCTAGATTCAAAGGACCTTGTTCAAAGCTGTCAAGTAGCGCAGTTCAATGCAGTTCAGTCATTTGCACCTGTAAGAACTGGGAGAAGGCCATGCAGAAACTGGGGGTTCACTCAGGCTCTCAGGGGAGGCATCTGAGCTTTGCAGCTGAGAGCCTTCCTTACCTCTGAGCTATGCACTGCCAGTCCTGAGGCTTTCCAGCCCCCAGCAGAGGAATCCAAACTGGTCTTTGGCTGCAGCAATACTGAGCTCCCCAGGCTGCCTGAGAAACATGGTTCACATCCAGTCCCATTTATTAAAATTTAAAGATGAGGTTAAAAAGAGGTAAGACAATTAAACACCTTCTTGAATACTCAAAGAGGGCTGCCCACCTCTCTAGACTTCTTTTCTCAAAACTGTGATCTTAGCTGTGTTTTCCGCCCATATCCTCCCACTAACTGTGGTATTTGTCAGATTTTGCTGGGCTAGTTCAGCTCACTAACGCAGGAGAGAATTCTGTCTTTTTCTTCTTTTCTCTATTTTTTTTCCTTGAGATTCTGCCAAGGCCTAAAATGGCTTGTTGAGAGTTCTAACAACTTGTAAAAGGTAAAATGGAGGAGTAATGACTGGCAGGAATGGAGAGTTGCAAACCTACCCATTGGTCTACCCTCTGAAAACAGAAGCACCTGAGCTTTAACAGTAGCTATACAGTCACAGCATTATTCACATTCCCAATTCATAGACTTGATCTGCTCTTAAAAAGTAAGATTTAAGTGTAGTGCTGCAGCAGCACTGAATCCTGCAAATAGGCAGACTGATTTTCCAAAGCTGATAATACTCACTTTACAAGGTCATTAAGAAGACAGAAAAAAAAAAAAATTAAGCTGGATACAGTGACACAAGACCTAAAAAAGCATATTATGTATGCTCTGAGCAAAAGAACACGGCTCTCACAACGTGAGGCAAAGATGGCACAAGACAGAACGCCAGGCACAACACAGTAAGTCAGAGAGAGATGGCAGCTGTGGCTGCTGCTCTTCACTGCTGCAAGTCCAGCCAAAACCTGAGCTGGGTACATACTGCAAAGGCACAGATGCACACACAACACACTAATGTCATCAGCCACACAAAATACAGCAGGGTCTTCACTGTTCATTACCCAGACACACCAACAGCATCTCAAGTAACGGGAGTGCTTGAGTAAGATTCCGAGCCACATAATGTGTTACTCAATGTCTCAGTTCCACAGGATTCCCTGCTCCCTTCCTGTTCAACCTATGAAAACCAGACATTTCCAGTAAGAAAGCTCCTCTGAATCTAAGTTTTTCTTGTAATGATTGCTGTGCTCAGTAGAAGCATAGGCAGAAAAGGCACTGACAACTGCAGAAGCTAAACACAGCTGTCCAGTATAGCTGGACTTGTTTGAAACACTTCCCTCTTCAGTGTTTGAAAGGAATAAGCAATGCTTATCTGACTAATCCAATGTCCTTCAAATTCTAGTACATTTGGAAGGATTCAGTGTCACTCCATACAATATTTCAGATTAGCAATAGAAATTAACTTTTATACATGCCCTGTAAAGTTAACCTACTGGGGTTTTTTCCCCCTTGAGAAGCCTATTTTCATCAGACAATAACCTGGTGCCTTTTACTAGCTTCATATTAAAAGAACTTTAGTTGGTTTATGTCTAAACAGGCCAAAGTGCCCAACTCTCTCCTTTTTCCAGAAGTGTATGTGAGTGCTATTGCAATTCCTCTAATTTCAATAATCAAAAAAGACCCATTATTTCAGCAGCTGTGGATGAATTCAGGAAGTTGCTTCTGATGAGCTTTATGAGCATGTTTCTGCTTTCTAAAACAAGCTTCCACTTGTGCAGATGATAAAGTGGATTTATTCCAAAATGATCTCACATGGTAGAAAATCCTGCCAATATACAGATGTTGCAAACAAAAATGGTCCCAAGTTGGGAAATTTTACTTGAGTTAATTTACTACCAAAGTACACAAATCTTTTATCAATGACTGAGGGTCTGGGTAAAGAAAAATAGTATAAACCATTAGACAAATGTATTCATGTACATTCTTTCTCTCCTCTGCTCCTGAGTTTCAGCTTCCTTTTTTTTCACTATGAGGTCAACTCTGTCTGCCAGAATTTGTGCAGGGAGCCAACAGGCAGCACAAGAAGTTGTGGGGCTGTGTGTAATGCTTTCTGCCACCCCAAATAATATGGTTCCAGCCATTCAATCCCAATGCTCCTAGTTGTCTTTGGGCTTTGGGATGCCAGTTGTCCTGTTCCTCATGTTTGTCCCTGCTCCAGTATGGGATGGGACCACTGACAGCAGTCCTTCCAGAGGCAAACTTGCTTCAGTGTGGTCTGTTCCTCACATGTTCCTTGCGCGTGTAGCCTTCCCATTTTAACAGCTGCAGATCACTCCTTAAATCTGGTATGTGAGGAGGATTCTTTTCCACTATTGCTCCATTCACATCGGGGCATGCTGGAACCTGTTTTGACTGGCACACAGTAATTCAAGGATGTCCAGTTCCAAAGGGTTAGGAGCACTTTGTTACATCCATGCAAATGGACTTTGTATTGTGCATATCCAAATATCTGTCAGCATTGGGTACCTGACCTGGCAGAGATAAATTTCTCCCAATGGAGAATTGAAATGGAAAAATGGGAAAAAAAAAAAAAAAGAAAAGAGGAAAAGGAAGCTTCACTTCTGTTAAGCCAGTATTAACTTTCTGAAGAGCTGAGAAAAATACTGTCAGGAGGTATAAAACCCTCCTGGAGAGTCAGAGGACAGCAACCCAGCAGTACAGTTAGCATCAAGGAACATGGGAACCTGACAATTCCCACACCAGTTTGATGGCCAGCTGGAGAGCAGAATCTGTCCAGGAGTAGAGCCCTGTAGCATGTTATTCATACCTGTCTTCAGTGAGCATGAGTCCACCAGTAACTGCTGTTTGTTCAGGTGTGCCAACAGGTAAATAAGCCCTGACTTGCGGTTTGGATAACCAAACAGACCATGAGAAACCCTGGACATGACACAAGCAACTCTGAACATTGCAAATAGAGTGAGAAGCTGAAAGTTGTTACAGACAGCACTGTGAGCCACGCCAGGACTCCCCAGGTAGATAAGGGAGTGTCACACAGTAACCTCACAAATATTGGAGGGGAATAGTTGGGATTCTTTTGGGAGTGGAGACTTGCAAGGCCAGCAGCACCTCAGTAACTATATCAATAACAACACACAAAGTCAAGGTGACTTATGAAATGGTAGAAGAAATAGGTATGTGGGTACAGATGTACAAAACCTGTGACTAACAGGGAAAAGGCAACTATCCCAAAGTTGTTTCTTTGGGATATGAAGGGCAGAGAAAGGGAGGGGTCAGGGTAGGTGGAAGAAGAATAAGCATGGGAAAAATCAAGAGAAGGTAGAATAAAAGGAACTGGTTGTATGTGGGCAAGCTGCTGGTCAGAATTTATCTGAATGAGCCTTGTGCCCCATAGCTGCAGGACATCCAGTCTTTTCATAAAAGCTGATTTCCTGCTTGATCCTGGGGAGAGCTGTAGGGCAGGGTGAGAGAAAGAGAGCACTGCAAGTCACAGGAGTTGTGTACATGCACGTTTTCATCAGCAAACTTGTCTTGATCTGTTGGAAAGGAAGAGGAGGATTAAGTTATCTGTGTTCATATTTATAGGAATGCTGCTTGTGAATATGTGGGTGACAAGCAGTGAAGACATCAATCTCTGTGTGGTCTGTGCGGCTGATGACATTGGTCCTGCGTGTGTATCTGCACCTTGGCAATGTGTACTCAGCTTGGGATTTGGCTGGACTTCCAAAAAGGATCAGCAGCAGCCACAGCTATCAATCCTAGATGGAAGACACTGCCTGGGTGCTAGACTGCACCAGATTTGTCTGTAGAAGGACAAATCCCCCCCCATCCCAGGATTCAGCTGCTTCCTAGTATTGTCTGTTCTCAAACTGTGTGCATCCTACCAGCAGGGTCTCAGTGCATGCTAAAGGACACCCAAGCTACCAAATAAAAATGACCCCGTGGGATCACAGAAAGAAAATCTACTTCACTTGTCACTGTCCTTCAAATTCAAAATTAACTTCAGGGAAAAAGAAATTAAGGACCTGAAATTGTGGACCTAGAATCATGGGCAGTAAAGCTGAAATTAAGGGTTCAACTGTCTTCCTGAGGCTGGAGGAAATATTGCTGGTTCCAATATCAATGGGGGAACAGATCACCCAAAGTCAATTAGCAGAGCCAATATTTAAACTGATAACACTTTTTTCCTAGCTGAAATTGGGATAAAGTGTTGGTTTTGCTGATGTTTAAATTAATGATTTGTATTAGCTCAGCTCCAGCCAGGACTGAACACAGCAGATGGTTCAATTCTAAGATTTCCATGATGGATAACATGCCACAGTCGATAAGGTGGCTCAACTCTCCACAACCAGTAATGGACTTCAAGAAGCAGCCCTGGGAAGTGAACAGAAAGCCTATTGATTTTCAGTAATGGATACTCATTTTGCTCCTTTAGTGTTTTAGAGCTTCTTAGGCACCTCACTAAAGGCAAGGGGAGTTTTTGTCATTTGGATAAACAGATTCTTAGGAATCAACAAGGGAAAAACTCTTAATTATCAGCTTATCTAGGGATGCTTGGTTTATCCATCATTCCTGATAGAAGTAAACCCCTGGTTATTCTACCTGATGGGGAAGGGGTCACATTCGGACCCCAACTCTTAGGAAAAGGCATTTGAGTGCTGGTATGGATACAGAAATTGCTGTAGGGGCAAGTCTATAAACCCCTGTACTGCAATTCTTGGAAACAGATGAACAACTTTGATCAGACTGAAATCCCAAGAGCACAATTAATTACTGACAAAGTTTTTATCCAAAATAGAGTTACTTAATGAGCTAATGCTTATTATTCATCTTTCGTTTCAAATTGATTCATTAGTTAAATCAAAAATACTAATTTAACTAATTAAAAATTAGTTAAATTAAAAATAAAAACATTTAGAAAATTAATTAAAAACATAATGTCTGTAACAGTCTTATATAATGAAATCTACCATCTTGTGTGCAATTTTAATGAAATAAATTATGCCACGGGTTCCATTTTCCCAACAAGCTCATCATTGTGAATACTTATTCTTAAATGCTTACCGCAATAGCTGGATGCAGTGAAGACATATCCCACCAGGAATAATTGTTGATCATGTGGTGGCTGGGTGATGCCCTCTCAAGCTTCTTATTTCCATTTACATTCCACAAAAGCTTCCAAAGATAATTGACATCTGTGTTTCTTATGATCCAGGGTGGGCCATGATTTTCTAAAATGCATCCCCATGGGTAAACTGTGTCTCAGTGCTATCAGGCCCTGGAGGAATGTTGTGTGGCAGCTGCTTTTTAAAAAGCAGTCATGTGTTTAGCTACATGAGGAGGTATTTTTTCTTAGCATTGCTAAAAGAGCAATATCTCACTGAATTTTGGTGAGATTTTCCACTCATTAAATGCTGGTACGTTTTTCAAAATCTTCCTCAAAATAATATCTGCTGTTTCTGAAAATTCTACCTCCAAAATTTTCTATGACACCTCCTGTGACAGACTTTTGGAGACAAAGAGCTGTTCAGTCAGCCTTAACATGTTTTGAACTACAAACAACTACACCTATGGCAACTTTTAAAAAATTGCAAAGAGAGTTTAGCAGAAAATCAGGATGTAAGGATCTGAACAGAAATTAAATAAGCAGTATTCAGAGGATGGGTTATTCACACAAGTAGGAATTTACTTCATATTCAAAACAGTTTTTTTCCCATAAAATTATTTCTTCTTATTAATAATGTGGCAGCTTCTACAAGCCTGATGACAAAGCAGGATTCAGTGGTGTTAGGCATCAAACCGAATAAAGGATTGTTACTGCCCCAAATACACTGTCAATTAACCAAAGACAATATTTATAAAAGCAAGATCAGATCATATATAGATTTTAACTTTCACTTACACCTACAGTCAGAACACAGCAGAAGAAATATTTGGAAGATAAAAGCAAATTTGCTAGTGCCAAGTAGTGTTTTATAAATGTATGACTTGTCTAAACATGCCTCAGCATTTTATTGCCTCATACAGCATGACTTTTTATTTGTATCAGATTGAAGTTCGATGGTTTTCTCTTTCACTTTATCTTCATGTTCTTTTAAAATCCTAGAGCAAAGAAAGAATACTTGTGAGAAAAAAAGTCTATAAAACCCACAATAGACTGAACAAAAAACATTTTCCCAAGAGTATAAAATTGTCCAGAGATTTAACAGAAGATTACAAAATTTTGTTAAGTAACAAACAAGCAAAAAAGTACATTTAGGGTGGCCCCATCACACAACTGTCTTTCTTCATTTAGTTAGAGAAAATTAGTTGGTGCTGATTGTTAACATTTATTGCATATTACACAGACTCAAAACAGTGACTTTCATTTCTTACTTTTAAGGCTGGAACAAAACTAAAACAAATTTGGCTGCCTAGACATTTATCAATTACTGACACTTTCACAAAATTTCACTGATTTCAGCAACAATATTAGAGATTTACCAACTCATTACCAGTGTCTTCACCTCTTTAAGTAGTTCAGAGGTGCCATATTTTCCTGCATCTTTACCTCTAGCCTTTATATAACTTCAAAAATCCACCTCTTCCCATCTCCCAGCCCTCAGGCAGATGGCAGAATTTGAGCTGTAATGAGCAGAGGGAAGAAGGAAGCATATCCAATGTCTTGCTGCAAGGAGTCAGCAGCATCCATTTTCAAGCATATTTCTGCAAACCTTCAGGAAATTCTTGCAGGAATTATCACAACAGCCAAGGCCCTCAGCTCTCCTAGCTACAATCCAGATGTTTCTGGATCTATGCAGAGTTTCACCAGCATAACTCTTTATGAACCTGAGCAACTCTCAGCCAGAGCAATAGGGTCAGGCTACAGAACAGTTTAAAAGCAATGAATATTTCACCACCCTGAGTTCCTATATAAAACTAATATAAATATAATATAACATAAAACTAGTTAGACAAAGAGAATTCACAATGTCATCAGTTACAGGCAATCAGACATATAAAAAACTCATTGTTGGTGTTTTCTTCTTACCTAGCTAAGTGAAGCACAGACTTTTCCACATTGTACCCAGAATATGCACTGCATTCATAGAAAATTAAATTGTAATCCTACAGTCAAAGAGAAAGACCATTTCAATTACTTTTGCACAATGTCTCACTCCAGCTGTAAAAAGAGCAGCACAGGTATACTGAAATATGAAAATAAAGAAGGAGAAATAGATGATCTTAGGACTTTAATTCTAGAGCTAACAGTAAAGAGTAACAAAAGAAGTCCAAGCGTGCCTCACAAATAACAACTATATGCTTCTCTTAGCAGATATTTGTTCTGTAGAATAGCTTTTGATATAAGAGCTCAAATGAAAACAGGTCTTGTAAGGCACTAAGCCTTGTGAACTTCCCTTGATCAAGCAATTCCCACATCACTGAGTGCTGGACAAAACAGGTGAAAACAATTCCAGTAAATCTTCTTTCATCTTTTTGTACTTGTGAAATTTTCCTGCACTTCCTTTTCAGTCAGCCTGCATCTTTCAGTTTTGTACTCCCCTGGGAGCTTTGTAATTAGGAACAGTGGATAAGTGATCAAGTCTTGGGAGAGATTCTCAGCCCTTCAGCTGAAGTCTTATAAATGCAAAGGCAAGAGATCATCTGCACAAGAGCCTGGCCTGGCAGTTCTGATGGCAGAGAAGTTTGAAATGGAATGACAGATTATCCTCCAAAATAGATATCTGTCTACTTTCACAACCTGCTACAATGAAGGTCACCTACATTGCCTCTGTAGTATTACTACCTGTCCTTTTACCCATCCAGATTTCAAATTTCTATTCACTTTCCACTTATCTCCGTGTCTTATTGCTATTTATAGCAGTAGCTTAAAATTCAAGCAAGTAAGTCAGTACCTTAGAAAATAACAATCACGTCTGCAGAGTTGCATTTGTTTGTTATTAACTCTGGTTACTGCACTTATACTTATTTAGTCACTCTTCAGAAGACACTTATAATTCAGTTTTCAAAACTTTCCATTAAGATGATGAGGTATTTCTGTTTTGGTTTGATTTTTTTTTTCCTATATACTGTGCTTCCAGAAGTGCACAACTTTTGGAAATTTCTGTCATCTTTGTGGAATTTCAGAGACAAAAATGGGGAAAAGAATTCCATAAATACAGTAGTTTATTTTGGCAGCTCTAAAAAAAGTTCTTCCATGACATCCAATGTCAGTTTTGTATATGTTGTCAATGGTTATACTGTTTGTTCCAATGAAAAACCAGATTGAACAACATGCAATAATTTCTTGATGACCAGATAAGCACAGAAAAGCAGACAAGGAAGAAATCAGGCAGTGTTAGTGTTGAATAGACATTTTATCAATTTTTAAACACATATAACATTTGCAAAAATGCAACCCTATGATTCTCTTGCTTTTCTTTGAAAAGTTTTAAGACAAAATTTGGCCAGGTCAAATTCTTACTAGCTATGCAAACAGAAGCTTGAAATAAAAATAACACTCTCTTTTTCTGCTTCTAATTCTAATAGAAAACCTACTGTGGTCAGCTTATAGGTATTTCATGTCAGTCTAACATGATACTACTCCAACATCTTCCCCACATACAACAGAGCGTCACCAGAGGAGAACTCTCAGTGATAATTTCATTTATGCTGGCATGAATCTGAATGGATTTTTCAGCAAATTGCTTGGACAGAAGGATAACAATTTAAACTCAATTGATAATGAGTGCTTAATTCTCTCAGTCTAGCAAAAAGGTTCTTCTCTAAAGGGGAGATAGTCTAGAAATACAACATGCCATTTCCCTGATTCAGAGAGGAAACTAATGGATAGAATACACAGGGAGCACAAACTAGGAGCAGGAAGGACACATATAATTATTAAGCTAGGAAATGCCATCCATGTCCATCCAGGAATCAGCTACTGAACCTTGGAGACCACTGACAATTACTTCATTTTAAAAATTTACCTACAAATCACCAGACATCTAAAGAATAGGGAGGAAAATGAAGTATTACCAGAGGGAGCTGGGTAATTTTCTGTCCTGTAAAGTACCATCACTCTGAGAATAGCTGCCTCATTAGCAGTATTTGTGTAAGAATGGAACTGACAGGTTGACAAAGCAGGCACTGTATGAATACACAGAAATAGTCCTCATTCCATGAAGCACATATACTCTGCAAAGCCAAGGCAGACAAGGCATTATTATCTTCTTTTATAGTTGGGGAACAGTGATAGATAAGGATTTATTGACCATTTAAGATCACTCAGGAAGTAAGTGCAGGGCCAAAATAAAATGATGTAGAGATAAGCACGCCTGAGCAGCACCTTTATCATAAGGCATTTTATTTAAATAATTGGCAGTGCTTATTACACTTCTGTACTCTCACAGAACATTGGCTTTCCTGGACACTCACAATATGATCTGAATACTCTCTCTTGTGCTCATATGAATTCTTGATCACTGGATCAAGCTAAGCTACAGAGTAATTTGTTATACAGAGTCTTCCTTCTGGATCCTCTGCTAAAACAAGTCAAATGGACTTCCAGAATCCCTGTGCTCATTCCATTCTTCCTTTTCATGGGGTATTACAAACACACTGGAACTACAAGTCTTCTCAAATGATAACTCCCTTCAGGCTGCCATTATTCCTTTTAAAAATTAATTGTGCTGCCCACCTTGCAGAGAAGTTATGTGACAAGGGCATTATAATGGGGGCCCTTGGGTTTCTGACCAAAGCTGTTGTACAGTACAGTGCTTGTAAGATGTGGAACTGAAGCAAAGGAAGGGTTAATTTAGCTGAGCTGAAACGGCCCCTGAAAGTACATGTTCCTTTCTGACTATAGAAAAAAATGGGTAAAACCAACCCCATCCTGTGAGACATTGAAACAGTCCTTAAAACTGTTGGACTTCAGGATTAACAGGCTAAACTGACTCTTTGCACAACAAGAGCTTGTTTTCACCAAATATGGCTATACAAATTAGTATCAGCTCAGCACCTAGCCCCGTGTACTTGGGATCATTTGTGAGTAATTCATGGGATTATTCACAAAACAAGTAACTCAGCTGCATACACTAACAGAGACAGTGGTATGTGGTTTCACAGGAATTACATGGCCATTTAGCAAGAACTAATATTTCATTAAAATTCATGGTTATTATTAGCTCAGCAAGCAAATTATTATAATTTAATTATATCTATGCTACTTTTCAAATAATCCATTGCCATTAATCACTCCTTCTCTTATCTACCTCAGGCAGCACATTCAAACATTCAAGTGAGTCATTCAGATCCATTCATTTGATTATAACCATCTTATTTGACAACTTTTTGTTTTACTTATGCAAAACATTTTATTTTCTTGCATGACATGTTAGAATTAATAGCCTGGTGGGCTGTGAGCTCTATATACTAGTGTGATTCATCTTTGTTTTACTAGTGCAGTTTTTTTAGAGCAACATGACATGCAAGACACCTACTCTCTGTCCATTTAGCATTTATGTGTCACTTGTTTTTTTCACAGAAGGATTCACCCTGGACTCCCTCCTAGCTTCCAGGGTCTCGAAGTTATCTGCATTTCCACGCACACAAGAAAATAAAGTTGATTTCCTAAAGGGAGATCTTTTGGGGGATAAGTTCAAGGCTGATAATCCTCTCAGACAAAAACCAAATAATGGACACAAACCTGAATAGGGAGGTATAATTTCAAAAGTCTATGTGAATTATCAAAATAAGATAAAAAGAGATCTGGCCTCAATTCTTTCCCTTACAGAGAAGTGCCTAGCAGCAACCTTTCCTGGAAGAACAATTCAGTTGCACTTCAAATTTTGAAAATACCCTTTTTATTACTGGCAGTAAATCTATCATCAAAGGCAAAAGAGGTAAATATGTGAAATCCAGCACACTGTTTAATTTAGATATATTCCTACCAATTTGGTGAATATTTCAGCAATATTTTGATTACTTACTTCTAAATAAATGAATATTCTGCAGGAATTCATGTTCAAACTATAAGCACTGCATAAAGAGATTCAAAGGAAAAATTGATGGGCATGGTACACAAGAATATAAACAAGTATCTGGTATTTGCAGTCCCTTGATTGCTTAAATTATGCCCATGGATCACCAGTGCTCTGGTAGATGCAGACTGTTAACTCTACTTATTTTATCTCCTTGATGGAAAGTTACTAAAAGTAAACATGTTTTCTACTCCTACCACAGGAGTAACAGATGGTCTTCTTTGGTTTTACAGGAGGTAGGAGGGAGAAAAGGTCCCCAAATTATCTCTATGTTAAGAACCCTTTCACAGGGAAAAGGGAGGAAAAAAGAAGCAGCAAGGGAAAAAATAGAGAAAAAGAGAGAACAAAGAGAAACAAGACACAATGAGATTGAATTCTTAAATATTTTCCTTCTCCACTCACTTTTTGGTTTGGTTTAGGGTTTTTTATTTGATTGCTTTGGTTTTAGGGTGTTCTCTTTATCTAGGCAGTGTTGTAAGTACTTATAATTATAAGCACTTACATCACTGAAAGCTGAATTGAAGAGTGTGATGGGGTTCCTAATCCTTAAAGATACCTATCTGGCTAAGATTAATCTGTATTTCTACGAATTTAGACACATTGAGACTCCATTTTAAAACCTTCACCTTCAAGTCTTGTAAGGAGCTCCCAAAGCACAGTACCTTTGCAAGATGGTCTCCCATTCCCATCGGGACCTCACGCTCCTTTTCATTATCGGTTTTGTTACCCAACAAAAGAACAGGCACATTCTCCCCAGTTGCCTCCTGCAGGATAAACAGCAAATATCAACTGAAGTGATGAATTCAAAAGATCACAGATTAAGAAGATAAAAGCTAACAAATGTCACACTCTAACAAGACATTTAAAACTTCACACAAACCAGGTATGTGCCACTTTGCTGACAAACATGTCAGGAATTGAAGTTGGATAAAAGACATGAAAAAGACATAATGCTAAGAGTTACACTGACTTGGGATTTTTTCTAATAACAGCACAGAAGCTCATTAGACTTTATATTAAAATGGGAGAGAGGAAACCACTGTGCTACACAGGCTCAGATATTATGTGTTTACAGCCACTGCTTTTCTAATTACATGGCCAGGAAAAATAATGGCAACACCTGGGTGTTATTATGCCAAATGAATTACATGAAATAGTGAAGAAATACACAGAATAGGCCCCCAAAATACATAGAATAGACAGAAATCAAAATCCATTCTGAAAAGGGTTATAGTTATATCAGTGAGTGCTTTTATTAGGTGGGCTGAATGCTACAGCAGTAAAGGGATTTGGCAGTATGTCCAACTTAACAATAGTTTCCAGCAAACAAAAATTAGTTAGTAAAGAAGAGTGAACTATTAGAGATTGGAAAAAAGTTTTGACCACAATATTCCATTTTTCTGAATCAAAATCAGCAATGCTCCTCTAGCTTTTACCATACTGAATTAAAACATGCCACTTATTTATTAAGATCATATAATTAGCAAGGGCCTGTTCTTCCCAAATGCATGCTAATAGTACTTCAGTAAGGATACTCATATCTGGAATGCTGAGTCCTAATCTGAACTCCCAAAGACACCTCTTGGCTATTCTGGAAATACAATAGTAAATAATAATAATCATAATAATATATAAAATAATATTATTATAATAGTGTGTTATACTAGAGCACATACTCAATAAAATCAGACTAAATGACCTTTGCATATTGATTTGTCACTTACTTTTTCAGTGTGCAAACAGGCAGCCACACTTTGTTCTTGCTACAAGTCAGCCCTTTGTGGCAGCTGCCTCAGTTTTATTTTTACTCTCTGTTCTGGCCACAAGCAAATTCCGTTGCCTACGCTCTTAATTTGTTTTAATTTTTAATTACTTGATGTCACTCAGTGATATGGACTATGATTTCCTTTTCAAGTGGCTGAAAGGATGATCCCCAGGAAACTGAACTGTCTTTCACAAGTACTGTGGATTACATAGCTCTATGTTTATGGCTTATGTTCCTAATATACTCTATTTTCCACAAGCTACACACTTGGTTATCAAATGCTAGTGATCATCAGTGATCACCAGATCACCATCACTGATCCAAAACACCTCTCAGGGCTAGCAGTGATCCAGTGAAGGTCATCAACAAAGTTCTCTTCATGAGAAATAAGAGGACTCCATGTTGGGATTTTACCACCCCTCATTCAAAGTCCTTAAAACCCTGGAACTATAATTTTTTTTTTCATAGAGATAGAAATGAAAAACAACTTCACTGGCAACAGTGCAGACCAAACACACAAACAAAAATGTAATTGTGACAACACAAGAAATGCGGTTCTCTCGGTTTCACCCTGCTAACAGCCCTTGTTCAGAAGGTAGAGATTGACACCAAGGATTGGATTTCAAGTTTTGTCAAGTTACCTCAATGCTTATCAGCCACTGCTTGACAGCTGTGAATGTGTCTTTTGCTGTTATGTCATACATCACAATGACACCATCAGCTTTTCTGAAAAACTGCTTGGTAATGCTTCGGTACCTGCAAGTAAGAATCTAGTTACAGCTCTCTTCTACAGAAGCAACAATCTGACAAGTTAAAATTTATAGTAATTCCTCCATACAAAGAGAAATAAATTATTTGGGAAAAAAAATAAGATAAAAGGAATTTTCAAAAGAAAGTGTTTGGAAAAGCTCCCCGTGCCTTCTGTAACTGATTCTGGGTTAGGCAGGATAATTAGCTTAATATTTCACCTTCTCTCTCCTCTTTCGTTTTAAGCTTGGACCAGAAATTTCCCCCTCACTAAGTGCTCTTCTAAAGCTAGCTAGGTTTTTGGAGACCTTTTTCCAAAGCCTCATATAGAAAATGCAGATTGTCATTATCATCATTGCTTTTAGTAATAGTAATAGAAAGTTACACAATAGGTGAGGAGATGGGGAAGGAAATGACCACTGAAATCTTACAAAAACCTGGAGTTCTACTGCAATGGTATTGCTTTAGTAAAAAAAAAATAAAAATAAATTCATCTTTTTTCTCCATTAAGGTATTTCCTCATATAGAAATCATTCTAAGTGCATTTTAAAATCAGTCTTCCTCCTAAAGAAACAGCGTGGCACTAAACTTTTCAGAGCTTAATTAGTGCTGCAAGGGAATGAGCTAAACTGTGAATGCACTGGCTCCATTAGGAATGCTCCTATATTTGTTCCTCTCCCAAGAAGCAGGATTAGGTTCACACTTAATGATCTTCAAACAGATGATTCAGGGAAGTGAGACCTTAAAATGTGTGCAGGCTTTTGACTGGCATGGAATTAAATTTCAGCACACTGTCTTCATTTCAAACAAGGAGTTTTTCCACTTCCAACCCTCCAATTCCCTCCTCCATCCCAGCAGATGGGGGAGTGAGGGAGCAGCTACCCGCCCAGGGTTGAGCCATAAGAGACCCTTCCTCACCGTTCCTGGCCAGCTGTGTCCCAGAGCTGCAGCGCTACCTGGCTGTGATCTACTGTGACAGTTCTCACGTTGTAATCCACACCTGCAACAGAAAGGCAAGGTGAGCTGTCTCTTTACAAGCTGTTTGATCAGTGAAAACTGGATCCAGCAAATAGCAACAATTCCAGGACAGTAAAAAAATAGGCACTGCATTAAAAATTATGTCCAGAGTCTCCAGCTGTCAGAGGACAAGAGCTTTTATTTGCTTGAAATCCTCCAGCAATACCGAATGGTAGTAGGGTAGTTCAGTTTTGTAAAATATGCAAGATAAGTCACTTTCCAAATCACAGGACACGAGTCAATGGTCCATCTGACAGGCCACAGCAGTCTAAGCCATTTTGCCTGGAATTGACTTGTATGACATCAGTTGTGTGAAATGTGTTAGTTTAGTCTGGGCTAACCACATGGGAGCCTTCCAAAAACACAAGGCATGGCACAGGGAACAGTGGAACCTGAGATAAATGCTGAAGATAGGTGGACTGAACATGTGGAGAACATCTCCTATTTATAACGTAGAAGATAAGCTCACTTCCCTTAGGTTAGTGGACATAAAAATTCATTTATTTAAACTTTTAAATTAAGCCTCTTCCAATTCCTCTAACCTCTGAAGAAGTACATATTTTCTGGATATTCATAACGATATTTAGAGTTTAAAATGCTAATCAGTCACTACCTCCTCCTAATGACAACCTACATATTTTTGGTATCAAATTGAACTGTATCATAAAATCACAGAATCATTGAATAATTCAGGTTAGAAGGGATCTCAGTAGGTCAGCAACAGTATCTTTGGGGCAATTTTCCACAAAAATGGGATTTTTACCAGTGGCATCAATGGAGAAGCATCCATGCCTGCTGAGATTCCTTCAATAAGCAATTAAAAAATTGGTATGGAGAATATATCTATTGCTTGTATTTCAAGGGAATAAATTTGAATATTCTGTAGAAATTCATTGAAAACACTCCTCTCCATATTGTTCACTTGACTTTTCCACTGTCTGTACCTTGCCAGCCATAGCCCACACCTGTGAAACTCATTGATGTGAACAATAAATCAAAGCTATGACAAATGTCTTTCTGCCATTTTCTTTGTAAGAACCCTGGATGACCAGCCAAAAGAGGAAAGAGTTCAGACTCCTTCTTGTGTTTTTCCTCTGGAAAATTGCACACACTGTGTAAGACCTCAGAGTGTAGAGAAGTGCATCAGCCAATTACAGGACAACATGGACAGGACACAGCTTTTAGATCAATAGGATACATGAACAGACAATTGCAGATAGGTGTCCAAGCCCCCATTCCAGTTAATGAAGATACAGTCAGTGAAAAACTAGGACATTACTAAGCTCACCTTGAAGTAGGTAAGTCTTATTTCACATATGCTGCAGAATAAGTAAGGTCTCAATACAGGCTAAGCATAAGGAATCTGGTCATTTAATCCAGCTGCATTGCAATAACCTATACTTGAGTTCTTGTACCTTGATTTTGAGTCTGACTTTGGAAAGCTTGCTCTATAATTTTAGGCAAGGTAAGAAGGTAGGCTTTGAAAATTTTGGCGTTCGAAACACTGGTCTGACATATTTTTTTGGTGATTAGTATAATGCTAAATGATAGGTGATTCAGATATTCTACTTTCTCTATAAAACAAAATCAGATTACTTCGAGGGATAGCAATGAGATATGAAGGTGGGACTGTTAGTACAATGCAGTCCAGAGGACAGGATATCTGTTTCAGAACTGTGAGATCTACAAGGAAATTCTAGCTTCAAAGAAATCAGTATATTTTTTTTCTGATTTATCTCACTGCTGGCCAGGATCTCAGTACAGAATCTACTCTGAAACTTCTCCATCACTTATGAGCTTTCCAGTTTAGGAGAACTTACTTTGCATGTCCTACTTTTACAACATCTGTATGTTTCTGTTTTATTATACAAGGCCTGATCTCAGTAGAAACTCTTAAGTACTGTCAGAATAAAAATAACAATAGTTATATTTTTATATATTGTTAACTTACCTACAGTTGCAGCTGTGCCTGGGAAAAAACGATCTTCACAAAATCTTCTTAAGAATGAAGTCTTTCCAACACTCGAATTGCCCACAAAAACAATCTTGAATAAGCGCTCTGGAACAGAGTTTATTCTCTCCTCCTTCAAGTAAGAGCAAAAATTAGCCTCCAACTGTTCTATAAATCCCGTTGCCTCTCCAGTTAAAGGCTGATATGGGGAAAATAACAGATTTTATCCTATCATAGTCTTCATTACTTATGAAGCAATATTCTGTTTCTTAAAATAACTCAGCATTTCAGGTGTTTGTCATGCATCATTCCAGATCATCCAAAGTGCAGTGATTTGCACTGAGCTCTGGAAGTGTACTGAATACGAACCTTTACATGAAACTGACAAAATAAACCAGTTTATGTTCATGGGCACAAATCAAAATTTATAAAGCTTCACACAGCTCTGCTCAGTAGCTTCATTCTATATCAGTGACACAGAGGAAGCAGCACATCTTCATCTAGATACCATCTTCATCTAGAAGCAAAGTCATAATTTTTTTGCTTATGCTACTAGACTCTTCTTTCTGCTACTACCATAGAGCCAAGAACTTCCATCCAATTACTGCATTTCTACATCTGTTTAACATTACAGGCAGAAGCATTGAGGAAAGACACAGACAGAGAATTAGACCAGTTAATCAGGCTGTAAACATTCAGCTATGTTTCTGTCATTTCGCTTTTTAAGCAGAAGGAACAACAATTTGTTCTGCTTATCCAGGTTCTGTTTACTGCAGGCTAAGCTAAGTGGATGCTGGAGAGAATATTTATATCCTCTATCAAGTAGGTCATCATTCTTTTGTATGTAAATCAGGAGTTGCTTAGGGAAGCACTTGTAGCACCAGCTGGTTTGCAGGGTCTCTTGCTGGTCTCTTCTATTTTGTGTAAAGTTGAAGGAAGAGGGAGATAGAAAGTTTGCTTTCAATGCTGCAGAAGGAGAGAAAGATCATGGATGGTCCTGACATTAGTTTGTAAAGGTACAGGTTGTGAGGAGGGGAAGGAGGGGAAGGCCCTCTGCCAGTCATTTGATGTGCAGGATCCATGTCTTCATGAAGACATCAAAACTGAATTCACTGCCCAACAGCCCTTTGAATGAGACATTGAAGTCTACACTTGGAAGTGTTTTCTACAAATATACAGAAGTCTTAGAGAAAGACGAAGAAATAGAGAGCTGCTCTTGATGGGGGAAAAAAACCCCAAACAACAAAGGCTTGAGCTGCTGTCTCCCTTCATGTGAAAAAAATATAATTCAGGCTGTAAATTTTGGGGACCAAAAATACATGTTTCTTTCATGAGCTGGGCTTACAGCCCACCACAGTTATAGAAGGGTTTCTTATTTTCCTTTTCTTTTAAAATTCTAAACCCCAGGGCAACTATAGGCTACTAGTAGCACACATTTATACAAAGCACATTCTCAGTCCTGATAAAAACCATTTCCAGCTTATTAGTCTGTGTGCTCTGGGAAATAAAACAAGCTAACATACAATCACCAGCTTGGCAGTATTATCACAGTGCTTCTGAGAACCACAGCTAAATATATGGACTACATGACCTGAAATACTTTGTCCCTGGTGGTCATTCAAACTCCAGTAGCACTAAGACTCAAAGACCCCAGAGGCCTTCAGCTCAATTCCCAACACAAGAACATAAGAAGTAATTTTTCACTGAGATGTATCAAGTCCAGTCATGAACATAACCTCAATAATTAAACTTGGTTATAAATCTGCATCTGAACACTATGCTAGGGGGTAAGCTACTCCACAGTCTGCTTCAACAAAGTGCTGATGGGAAAATGGAATAGCAGTAGGATGATAATTTATTTTAGTTTACAATGCAACCTGAAAAAGTCTTCCCTAGATGTGTCTTTTGAGTAGTCTTTATAAAAAAAGTAGCCAGGTAAAGTAACACAGCTTTTGTACAATTTAACACAAATGTGGGAGATTATACGTATAAACATAATGGTTCATATTCCATATTGAAAGTGAATCTCATGCAGAAGTTTTGAATAGAAATCCTGCTTTAATTTCCATTAGGGTTCCTTCAGGTATTGAATATATTCCTACAGGCTTGTCCTAGCTGGATAGGATGACCTACCTGGCTTTTGTCATCCTAATGTCCAGTGATGCCATGCTTTGAAAATGTGACACAAAATAAGTCATACAGCAAGCAAAAAGCATGCACTGAATTAAACAATTTCAAACTATGAAGTTCTTTTCTGTACCCTCAATGATTTATTAAAAGGTACCACTTAGAAATTATTATGTAACCATGACATAATTCTATCATAATTTTTAAGATATGCTTGCTTCTTCTAAAAGAACCATATAATTATGACCAAGCAAACCAATTTTTCCTATACTTTAATCTTTTTAATACGTGCTTCAAGAATCTAAAAATGAGTAATCCTTAACAATGATTCTAAAATTGGAAAACAAGCACAGCTAGCTCTGAAGAAATAGCAATGCAAAAAGAACTTTATACTCCACAGAAATGTACCTTCCAGCATACTGTTTTAAGGATTATTACTGAATGGTGAATTCATTGCTAACTCACATATACAAGCTAGAGCTGAAAAAATGTAGGATTTCCATTTCCTAAATAAAAGTATTTTCAATGATAATTAAAAAGTCATGATAATCCACTCATTATTCCTCAGATAATGTAACAGCTTCCAAAGCTGACTCAAAAGTATCAGAATATGAGAAATATCACCTTGAGGCAAAAAAAAACCAAAGCCAAACAACCAATTTTTTTAAAAAACACTTATTTTTTAAGACAATTTCTGCCTTCCACAGGATCTTCTTGTATCCTCTGTTACAAGGCTTAACTTCACTTTCCCTAAACAGTCCTTCAAATGTAAATCTATGCACACATTGTCTGCAGTTACCACTCCTTTAGGTTGAGTTTCCCTTCTTTGCACCTTCAGCACTTGTCTGCAATACGTTTTCATCCCCCACTTCATGCAATGGCTTAATCTGTCATGTTTCAACTTAAAGACAGAAAACCAAATAATTTTAGATTCTAGATATAACACATTAACATATGACACCACTTCATGGCATCCAAGGTCCTTCAGAATAGAATAGAAGAGTTCCAGTTGGATGGGACCTACCAGTCCAACTCCCTGACCACTTCAGGGCTGACCAAAAGTTAAAGCATGTTATGAAGGGCATTATCAAAAAGTATCTTAAACACTGACAGACTTGTGGCATGGACCACCTCTCTAGGAAGCCTATTCCTGTGTCTGACCACCCTCTCACCAAAGAAATGCTTCCTGATGTCAAGCCTGCAGCTCCCCTGAGGCAGCTTTGAACTATTCCCACACATCCTATTGCTGGATTCCAGGGAGAAGGGATCAGCACCGCCCTTTCCCCTTCCCCTCCTCAGGAAGCTGCAGAGAGTAAGGGAGTCATCCCTCAGCCTATTTTTGCAAACTGGACAAACCCAGAGCCCTCAGCCACTCCTCAGAGGACACACTTTCCAGCCCTCCCACCAGCTTTGTGGCATTCCTCTGGATGCATCCAAGGACCTTCACAATCTCCTTAAATCACAGGGCCCAGAACTTCACACTCTACTCAAGGTGAGATCTCCTTTGTCCTCTTACATTCGACAGTGTTTCCTTCCCTACAGGCTGCTCTCTAGAAGATGATGATGAATGTTCCATTGATTGCTCTCTGGATTTGTTATTCATTTCTGTCTCAAAAGTATCTTCATCTTCTCCAGTCCATCTGCTCAGCTGCTTATCAACCAGCCTGTCAAGAAGCTGGGGTAGGTGATCTTCTTCAATTGATATTATTCTTTGGAGATGTGATGTTTTAGGCATTCCTCCAGTGACTCCAGCATCAAGCTCTTCAGAGAGAACTCCATTCAGTCCAGCAGAATTCCTTCTCCTTGAATTACTGAAAATATCATCTTCTTCAAATGAATGGCTAGACAGAGAAAGAAGTATATAATGGACTTGCTATTTTATTCTGAATTTAATCTCACATGTTTTTGATTAGTCACAGCAGGCAGAGTCATTCCAGTGTCTGCTGAAAAGTCAGCTCATCATACCATGTGTATATATATTGATAATTATAAGCATCATGGGGAAAGCTAATAACTTACAGGAGAAACCTGAACCAGAATGGAAAATATTAGATTAACATCAATTCTAATCTCATAGAAGAGCTAAATTAAGCTTCTCTACTGTGGTTTTCTCCTTTCCCACCTTCCTTCCTATTCTGGAGGAATAAAAGAAACACCCAAGAGAGATCATTTCAATGTGCAATCTGATTCTCTTTTTAGTAGATAGGATGGACATGGTTCTGCTTAATATAGATAAAAAAAGTCCAAGTGGAGACTCAGAATTGTACCACATTAACATAGGCTCGTGGGCAAGTTTTTGTGTCTCCCAGCCTACAGCCATCCACAGAGGGGAAATCTCTTGCCTTTACAGACAGCACACTTAAAACTTGGCTTTTCATTTTCGAATTTCTTAATGAGTACAGTAATCTTATAGTGACAGACACTTAAGAAATACATTCTTTGAAAAGTTCAAAAGTATCAGAAAGGAAGCATTCCACATCTTCTTTCTATAAACCTCATCCTACTCAAACAGGGAACACGTGAAAAAAAGTTCCTACCTGTTTGGCTGCATCTTGCCCTCTATGTATTTCCCAATGATAGACCCTGATCTCTGCTTCCAGCTGGCTTTTGGAACAGTTGTTTTGCATTTCTGCAAAAATACAGAATAATTCTTACTGATTTACTTCTGGTGCTCGTTATGGTTAACTACCCTCATTCCAAATACTTAAATAATGCAATGCAAATGAAAGAAAAAAAATGTAGAAGAAAGTACTAGAGGTATAAATGTTTCAGAATTCTAATTGCTAAACAATCAGAACAGGAAACTCCATATCCTGCAAAAATGCATCTGCTTTGTAAATAAAACAGCACAATGTTATGGAAAAAAAGGTTTGTTTGTTTGGGTTTTTTTTATATGAGCAGCTTCTTGTAGACTAAGAACACAAGCAAATATAAACTAAATGGCTTTAGTCTCTTTACACCAGGGTACTTCTAGAACATCTTAGGAGTCCATTCTTTGCTGCTGCTTAAAAAGTTAATAGGATGTGTTCTTACCCCAGCCTCAGGTACTGAGGTACTCAGGTACTGATTCAGGTACACCAGTTATTGTACTGTTGTATAAATATGTCAGGATATTACCCACTCTTGACTGGGTAAATTAACACATTTAATTGCTCCATTTTTAGTTTATTTCCTCCTTTCATGATTGCATCCTTTGTTTCTTCTAAAATACATTCACCTCTCGTCAGATAGCTCCCACTTCATAATTCTCAACATGTAGCTCTTAAAATTGTTTAGCAAATTAAAAAAATCTTATTTTCAAGTGAGAAAAGACGACAATACAAATTAAGAACAGGGTAAGATTTAAGGGGCATGAAAGTTCATCTCCGGCACAGCCTTCTGTTCCCCTTCTTTTGAAGCTGTTCTCACATGTGTCTGCCCAAGACTGGGTTTGAAAATAATAGTTGGTTACCTGCAAAAATATGTCACGTTCATCCTTGAGATGTTTGTTCCTCTCTCTGCAAAGAAAATACAAACAAAAGAAACACTGAAGCCAAGTATTTAGAACTGCTGACTTTTGTACTCCACACGAACAGACAGACTGGACAGTTGGCAGTGCAAACCTTTCATCACCCTTTATTTATATTCTCACCTCGGCCAGTTCCTTGTCTGGGCTATTGATTCTCCAGCAGGGCTATGCTGATTAAAGCCAGATGGGATCTGGATGTCTTCCTGTATTTTATCTAAACAAATGCCTTAACACATAGAAATCAGTTGTGGTCAACATGCCTTCACTTACCGTAAATTAGAATTTTTAATGATTTTAAGATGATCTCTTAATGTGGAGAGGGTGCAAAGAACACCATCTCTTGTTCATCTGCTGACAGCTGTGAAAGCCAGTTATTGTGGCAATTGAGGCTGCCACAGAAAAGTCACCCTAGGAAAACATCCATCTTCCATCCTTTGTGCAGAAACAATGAAAGTGTCAAGAAACAGATACCCCAGGCAATCAGCAAGCTCTGATCAGATCTGACAGCACACCTGCTTAGTACATCATCTATTGTCTCCATCTGTTGCTGGCCTGGCCACAGGAGAGACTGAGCAGCCAGGGTGAATGAAAAAAACCTCTCTTGACAGATGTTTCTATCTATGTCCCCAAAACTTGCAGCAGGCAAGATCACAGAGTGGCCTGTGGAAAACACATGCTGCAAAACAAGAGCCTTTCCCCAAGCCTGGGAATTTTTAGGCAACTTTAAAATGAGGCCTCCTGAAGGAAATGCAGACAATGAAGACCTAGAGGCAGGTGCATCCTACAGCCCACACTGACTGACCACTGAGCAAACAAAACCCAACATTTCTTCACACTGAAAAGAGCGCTACAGGTGGCTGAACACAGCTCCAAATTTGAAGTCTATCAATAAAGAAATGTTAGCTATGTACATCTTGGAATAATTTTACAAATATTTTGGGGAAATAATCTTCATTTTAGCTCAACTCCCAGCACTTAAGAAGCAACAGAGCCTTTCAGCAAGCTCCTGCAGCCAGGCTTCTACCTCAGAATTAGAGCTGTTCAGTGCCGCTCTGTTTTACATGTGACTTTTGGAAAGGAGATTGTCCTACACTTCTGAATTGTCAAAATGAAGCAAATCTTTCAGGTGTGCTGCTCTCTACTCTATGCAAGAACCAACCATATAAGAGTCTTTTGTAACCATTTTTGCTATTTCTGTGTCATTATCCTGTGGCAGTTGACATTGACTGGCTGCCAGATGTAAAACCCAGCCACTCTCTCACTCTCCTTCCTCAACACCACAAGGGAAGATAATAACATAGAAAAGCTTGTGGGCCAAGATAAAAACAAGCAGATTACTTACCAGCTACCCATTACAGACAAAACAGACTCAACTGTAGGATGATGAGAAATAGAGACAATACTAAAATCATCTTCTCCACAATCCTCTTTCTTCTCAGGCTCAACTTCATGCCTACACCCTCAGTTCTTCTACGTCCTTAACCAATCCTGAGTGGCACAAGGGGATGGGGAAAAGTGGGGCTTGTGGTCAGTCCATAACAGCTTCTCTCTGCGGCTCCTTCCTCCTCACAGTTTTCTCGCTCCAGTGAGTGAGAGTGAGTTCCCTCACACAGGTTATAGTCCTTCACAATTCCAGCATAGAGCCTTTCCATGGAGAATAATCCTTCAGGAATGGACTGCTCCAGCCTGGGTCCCCCACGGGCCACAATTCCTGCCAGAAAACCAGCCCCTGCATGGGCTCCTCTCCACAGACCATGCTCCTGCCAGGAGCCTGCTCTTGTGTGGACTCTGCACAGGCTGCAAGGGACTCTGCTCCAGCGGTGCCTGGAGCACCTTCTACCCCTCCTTCTTCACTGACCTTGGTGTCTGAAGGGCTTTCTCACATATTTTTTCTCTCTTCTCTTCCAGCTGCTGCGTTGTTTTCCACCCTTTCTTACTGAGGCTTTCCCAGAAGCACATGGGGGCTGTGGGGCTCCACTGTGCCCTGTGCTGTGTCCATTGTCACAGGGCAGCCCTGGCTTCTCTCTGGCACCAGCCCCACTGTCAACACCTTGACACCTACACGCAC
The DNA here is from genome assembly GCF_028551555.1 of Melozone crissalis. Classification (NCBI taxonomy): domain Eukaryota; kingdom Metazoa; phylum Chordata; class Aves; order Passeriformes; family Passerellidae; genus Melozone; species Melozone crissalis. The sequence goes on along the minus strand of NW_026535786.1, from coordinate 11,831,267 downwards.
TACATATCCCAACATAATTTCATCCTTTAATGGACCTATTCAGAATTATATAAGAGTTTTTGGAAGATCAACATTACCTTAAAAAATCCAGCTGCTTCAAAAGTCCTGACTTCTCTCTCTGTAAGGTTTCTGTCACCCGGTACACCTCTCTGCAAAAAAAAAAAAAGAAAAAATTGCTCTAACCATGGTAAGAACACTGCTAAAATGCTTCCCCCTAGGGGTATCTACATTTGAGACCTCAGCTTCTTCAAACTCGTAGAGTCTCTTCTGCATGAATGGTTAATATTTTAAAGAAGTTTATTCAGTAGCACAGCAGCACAGCAGCACAAGTTAGCAGAGGAAGGAGTAGAGGTTCTTTTTTCAAAAAATATTGCTTTTTAATTTCTTCATCCAGAGAGTTTATATACGTTGATACTGGCACTTGGAGCATTCAGAACAGATACACTGCTAAAATACTTCCCAGTTATAGCCACTAAAAACCAGGTGACATTTTATCCAAAATTAGAGCTTATCCTGCTGCAGGAACCATATGTCAGGCTCTCACATCTACAATCCCTACAATTTCTTCCAATTCTCGACACTTATGCAGCCATTTTAACACCATTTACTTTGATTTAACACGATTTGGTGTCTGGTTATTAATGATTTTTTTCGCCTTTCAGTGAAGCCTCAAGTTCTTCCTGTGCACTGTCTGACCATTACACCTGCTTCAACAGCTCAGGTCTTACCAGACTGACACAGATGTTTAAAGCAACACTGCAGGTGCAGTTGAGTAGGGCTGAGCTCTAATTCCATAAACCACTACTGAATCCAAAATGCTTTGTAAGTGCAGTAGTATTATTCAGCAGTCTGACCACTGGGCAGATTTCCTTTGTAGCTTTTAAATCAGATCATTTCATAGTCTTTGCTCTGGATCTGAAAAGAGAGGCCTCAAAGAGGAAACAAACCACCTTGAGGAGGAGTATTTCTACTGTCTACTTCCGAAACACACATCAAACATGCAAACCTAAAATTTCTAACCACAGTGGCCACTCTTTAACACTAATTTATCAACAAAGTGAATTATTTTTACCCTTGAGAAAAATTAAAGAAGTGATAACTTAATAGAGCTTGGCACAAAGCTTAAGAGAAAAATAATGTGACATTTGAACTAATGTTCTGCTCTATCCTGAAATATGTCAACCAGCAACAGCTCTGAATTATATAGTTCATTGCTGCAATGGCCAGGTCCATCTGTCATTCATGAGCCCTCCATTGGCAATGAGAGGCTTCTACAGATCCCTGAGCATTTTCTTTAAAATGGACTTGAGTGAACATTTCTGCCAATTACAGCCTCAGAGTAATAATTCTTCTGCTTTGTGCAGAAGGCTGGAGCAAGACAGGTAGCTTGAACTGTCACAAGTCATTTTTATCCCTCAAAATATGAATCGTAAACATTTCTTCTTGATTTTTTTTTTTTTTTTTTTTTGTAATTTGGAGTCAGAATCTGAAACTTTCAACATTTGAACTGGAAACCCCAAAATGGTTTGGGGTTCTGAATTGCCACAAAGCATTATGGGAATTGAGATAAGCTAAATTTTATCTTGCTGTCCTTACTAGGCTTACTTTAAAAAGAAGATCCTAGGTATCTCAGAGTGTATTCTGAGAAGCAAGTTTCAGATAGACTCAGCTTTGAGTAGAATGAAGCATCATGTGCCACAACTGTAAGGCATTTCCATAAGCAATTCCATTGGTATCTCAAAACTAAGACACTACATGGATTTTCAATTCAATTTTTAATTCCAACGGCAGTGGGGAGAGCACTGACATTTTGAACACAAAACTAGCAAAAGATTCCATAGAAGCCAGATATGCTACAGAAAATATGCTGAATTACTTGGGGGAAAGCAGCTAGAACTGCACTCAGCTTTGCAAGTGGTTTCTGCTTTTGACAGGACTGGGTACCCTGAGGGGGCTTACTGGCACACCAAGCAAGTGCACAAGAACTGCTGCAGCTGGACACTTACATTTCCTTCTCCTCATGGAGCCTTGATGCCTCCTCCTGAAGCACCTGTAGCTGCTGTTGAGCCAGGCTTAGCTCATGGGATGTTCTCTCCAGCTCTCTCAGCAGCTCCTGGTTAGTCAGCTTCAGCTTGGTGTTCTCTACTTTGGTTTCTTCTTTGCCACTGAGGAGTTGTGTACACTGCTGCTCTAACTGGGGTGGAAGAAAAGAGAACAGAAAGCATTAGAGCTGGTTGAGGCATCAGTTTTGAGGATTTCAGTTTGGGTCTTAGAGGTTAGCTGAGCAGGGAGCTATTTCTATCAAAGCCAAAGAATGACTAAAATACATATGGTGCTCTTCCACTGATCTTTGTAAAGACATAATTATGTTACACAAAAACAAAGCTATTCCATTCTATAACTGAATTTTATCCAGCTCAAGAACACACCAGTACAAAGCATAAAAAAGGTGCATAAAAAAGAGCGGATTAGCAGCATTAAGCTGATATTCACAACTGCTGTTTTAGACCATTTTCCACAAAGACCAGGTCTACATAGAATGATTCAGAGATCTACCTAAAAACTGCTAGATTTAAATCTGATAGCTGATAAACTTTCCCATCCCCAGCAATATGAACAAGCAGTGACCTTTTTGCCACCTCAGACAGATCTGCCAAGAAGTGTGAATTAGAGCCTTTTTATTCACTTTTATACTCCCTCTCCAATGTACATCAAAGGAAAGATACAACCTCCCTGTAAAACAAGCAACAATAGACAACAGTGGCTTCTGGTACATAAAGAAGTTCTATCTGCTTCTCCCTGGATAACTGAGCAAATTTAGACAGCACAGCAAAACTTCATATTAGGGAAAGCATTGCTGACCTTAAAATACAAAGCTTTTATTTTGTTTTGGCTTGTTTGTTTTTTTTTTCTTTTTTCTGTATTCATTTTAAGGACTGTAAAACATCCTTGGAGCATTACAATATCATTTCAATCTTCCAGATCTGAGACATAACAATGTTTGAACTCTCATTTTGCCCATCCCAACAAGCAGAGCTCACCCAACCAAAATCTGTCCTCATCCAGCTCTTCCAGTCAATTCCTACCCTAGAACACTGCTGTTGTTGTAGTCTTGGTTTTGAATGAGGCCCAGGTAAAAATAAATGCAGAAAATACTTTCTAGCCTGGACTGTGGGAAGTCAGGAACACATGTAGAGTGGGAGCACTTGGCAGCAGCAGCAGCTTAATGCATTTGCTGAACTGTAGCCTCAGCAGGCTCACATTTCCCATGGAACACTGGCTGGGCATTAGATTACTGCTGAACAAGGTTGGCTTACATGGATAGATTACATCAGTTCCTGAATATTGCTTCCACTCCTTGACAGAACAAAGTTACCTATTCTAAGTAAAAGATCAGCTGCTTCAAGTACTTAAGACAACACTCATCCAGAGGAGTGGCTTTGGGAGAAGCAAAAAGTGACTACACAAAGATGAACTTTCAAAAATTTAGGGAGCAAAAAGCTGCAGACAAAAACCCCACTCAGAGAACAGTATGGCCATCTGAAAACTTACACAGAGACTGTTCAGGAAATGTAACTGCAATGGTAGCCAACATCAGCTCCCAGAATCATCTATACTGAAGTTAGAAATACTTACTATAAATCCTGGTGCTCACTCTTGTCAGAAAAACAATAATATAATGTGTAAAACCCAGAACATAACAACAGGAGAAAGGATTGTTTCACAGCAATACAAAGCTCCATTCTTCCACTTTACCCTTTGAGGGTACAATCCTTTGAGAAATACCAAACACTACCTTTAAAGCCCTCATCTGAACAACTCACAATACAGGGAAATAACTCACTAGGGGAATGCTCAGCTGGTGGTAGAATGGCATAGATCCTATAGCTTCTAGCTGCTTATTGGAGCTGCAAATTGGCTTCTATGTTCATCTGGTAGATGGAAACTGCTGGGGAAAAGATTCATGGCCCTTAGACATGTTTAAGAAAATCGAAGTAGCAGAGAGAATTAACCCATTCCACAGGTCAAGCACAGACACAGTAGTTGATGGTGCATATTCTCTTTTTTTGACAAAGATGAGAGGAAAATCAAGTTTAAGTTGAATAAAGATCTGGAATTATCAAATGCAAATAAGCTGTTGCTGAGGACATTTATTGGTGTCCCCAAAAGACACATACATTGAGCACCCACCATGCAGTCCCTTGTTCTTAGCTCAGCATCCTTTCTGTAGTTTTTATATTCTTTCTTCTCCCTATTTATTTCAGTAGCATGTGAAAGATGCAAAATTTATACAGTGCCATAAGGCAGTTATAAGCACTTGAGTGCTACTGATCCATGTTTTCACGCATCTCATTCCCAATTCCAAGATCGTGCTCTTCAGTGGTTGCCATCAGCACAGAACCCAGCATTCTATGTGAGAAGCCCAGTAACTCCTCTGCATTTCACCTGGCCTACACCTGCTTTCTTCTCTCACACAAGAGTCTGTGCCCTAGAGGTTATGCTGGATATCCTCTGTCCCCATTGCCTCCTCCTGAGATGTTCCAAATGACATCCCTTGAGGAACAATGCCAGCCAGACAATCCCCATAAGGAAAACCCCTCTGGCTATGTGAGAGGAAACAACACAGATCTCATTTGGTTTGAAAGCTCCCTTTCATATTTTTGTTAATGATTTCCAACACAAAAACAACTACACTGTATTTCAAATTTTAAAAAAAAAAAGAGACTTATTAATGAAGTTTGGAAAAAATCATTTGTGTTGCTCCCTTGTGGGCCAAGAGGTTCTCTCATACAACCAAGCAGAGAAGTTGCAACTAAATCAAGCTACCTTCACTGTCTGCAAGAAGAGATTTAATTATCAAAGTATATTTCCATGCCAGAGGAGGAGGCAAAAGTGAAAGAGACCTCTGGATAAGGCAAACATTAGACACCACACATGGGTATCTCAGTGAATGAAAAGCAACACCAGAAAATGAGTGGGGACATGGTACTATAAAAACAGATCTGGGTAAAGATGAGAGTTACTTTCAGAGAGGATCATTAGAAATCAGAAAAATATATGTAGAAAACAGTGCCTCTAACTACACTGAGTAAAGCACTCAAATAATAGGCTAGGTTGGTATATCAGAAAAAAACCCATCAAATACTACATATCAGATTAACAATGGGGCAATCAGCTGGTTGAATGACAGAAGTTTCAGTTTTCATCAATCATCTGAATGAAATCATGTCATCTCAGCATTAGAAATAGTGAATTCCATTCGTCTAACACAGCTTCCTTTCCATAAAACCAAAATGGGATAGTTTCATCTTTATGGTGTATGAAGAGCCTGTCTTTCAAAAGCACCCTTGTTGTGATTCATGCAAATTCATAATGGAGAGGGGAAATACTAAATACTAGAAATTACAAATAAATTAAAAAACCAAACATGGCAATATTATTCATAATAAGCAATGCAGTAAATAGAAATGGAAACATAAAACCAGATAAAAAGCCAATACTAATAAAAATTGCACAGACATTGTTTTATGTTCTCCAGGATAGACAATATTAGACAATGGCAATGTAGACAACAATCATAAGATAAGACTTCCTGGTATTGTTCCCTATATTGATTGATTATACCAGGCTTAAAATTGAGTGAAAGCCTTTGAATAGCTTCTGTTTGGTTTTACACCAAATTTAGAAAACACATACTCGAAAAAAAATTTTTAGAGAATTACTGGTTGACAATCAAGTTTAAACAGAGCTTTAAAGCAAAAACAAACAAACAAAGGAAAATATTAAACATATTCATTAGAAAATTAGAATAAGTCATTTCTTATACTTCCTCAGTTAGTTTCAGACTAAAAATGCCTGATCTGTATGCCCCCACAGATATCTTCAAAGTATAGATTATTCCATTATAGTGCTGCAATGTGGTAAAGAGCCTGCATAAAACCACATATATTCTGATTCACAGTGGTACTGGACAAAGGTAATTAACATCAGGCAGTTGATTTCAACTGTAGAATAGACTTTTAGTTCAGTCCTGCATTCTTATCAGCTAAACTTCACAGAATAACAGAGTACTGGCTTGGAAGGGTAACTCAAGGTTCATCTGTTCCAACCTTCTTCGGCAGAAATACAGTTTAGCCAAGATGACCCAGCATCCTGCCCAGCTAAATCTTTAGTGTCCAATGTTGGGGAATCCACCACTTCCCCAGGAAGTTTATTGCAACGGCTGATGGTTCTCATTGTGAAAAACTTTCTTCTTTTTGTCCACAAATTCATATTCTACAGAGGGAATTGTGTTTACAGCACTCCATTTCAGCCCTTTAAATTCCAGTGCTACCTCCTTTCTCCATTACTAGTCTTTACTGCAATGACCTTGGAGCCACTTTACAGCAAGTTCTCTGCTCCCCCAAGCAGGCCATGCATTTTAGAAGCAAAACACCTCAGGTTTTATTATGGGAACTTGACAAGCTGTTACCAATGCAAGGAAAACATGCACTGCTATAAAACTGTTATCACAGAGATATATCAGGAGCAAGTTGCTCAGGAGGGAGCATTTTGAGTTCATAGTGCTGAATCAGTCCAAAACAAGTAAATGAGTGGCTGGTACAGGCTTTGAGCAGAGGTGTGCACTAGAAGAGCCAAATCATTGTTCTCTGCTCTTAAACTGGGTGTTAAGCCAGTTCCTAGAAGACTGAGGGCAGTGGAATTATGCTACATTCTCATAAAAATTAACCTAGTAACTGGGGACAACATGCAAAGCATTATTTTACTCTCCATTTTGCCACATAAAAGGAAAACTACTTTAGAAATAGAGGTTAACATTTTTCCTAAGCACATGACACAAAAACAACAGAAGGTCACAATTTGGCACAACCACATCACACCAACTTGCAGTTTTGGAACCTAAAATAGTACCTAAAGAAAATCATAAGAGCAAATAAGAGCCATCTATTTCTTAACTCCAAAGGATATCAGTTAGTACCCTTTTCTGTTTTTGAACCAGCTGTTCCAGTTCTTGTTCTTTTGACAGCAGCTTGCGTTCCAGCTCTTGACTTTGGGACTGAAACCTCTCTGTGTCCTGCAAAATTCCAAGAGGAAATGGATTAACAGAACAGCACAATTGCATCATAGGAGGAGAAATAACGAGTCACTGATTAAGCTTTCCCCAGTGACTATCACAAGACACAGGTAGTACTCAGTTTAGGGGTGGTATCACTCATGAATCTCTAAACTGCTGTAGTCCAGCAGCTTCCATGGCTATGGTTGGTACAGAATGTGCTGATTGCACATGAGTAGGTATTGAGTCTAGAAAGTGGAGGCAAACATCCCAGGCAGGAGGCTGAGGAGCTGAGCCAGTCTAGATCAATGCAGCCAGAATGTATCCTCTCGTTGCCAGCTACAGCAACTCAGTCTGATGTGAAAGAAACAGAAACTCCACGCTTCGAATCCGTCACTAACAGCAATTTTTCACAGATGTTCCACTGGTATAAACAAGCAACTGGGGCTTCAAGCTCTGCCTTTCCCTCAGCAATTATATGAACCTGTCCATTATCTAAGTATCCTGCAGTCACCAGGAACTCCCAGTCACATTTGGGATTACTCCTGACACTCCTCAGCTGAAAAAAATTGTCAGCCCTCTCCTGAGTAAAATCAGGTTCCAGCAGCTTGTATCAGCTGAGAATCTGTCCTGTTTCTCCAAAAACAGGCTTCTACTCTCTAAGGTCCCCAGGAAAATGCCTCTAAATAAAAATAAAAATTCCCTCATGGCAGCAGTCCTTGTTACAAGTGTTTTCCCTAAAGCAGTACATGTAATGGGGTAATGAAATGCATGACAACTGGTTCTTTCTGGGGAAGAATATATATGCAAGTGAAAAAACAAACTAACTGCCCCTTTTGTGTAACATTCAGTCAGCAGGGTATTAAGTATTGTAAATAGCTACAATTTGTACTTATTTGCATCTTACCAATTTCTTTAAATGTATTCTTCAATAGCTACTCTTCATTCAAGCCACCATAATTTCCCCTTTATATGGCATCAATGCATCTCCCCAGGCTGAAAAGTCTTTGTAAGACTTTGCATTAGAGAAAGAATTTAACAGTCAGATCTCCCCAGATCTCAAATTAGTCATGCAAAGAAACAATACTTCATGAGTGTCTGGCAGCCCTTAGTGCGACTGCTGACTAAACTGTAAATAGCTTGAGTGGGAAGCTTTCATGAAAAAGCCTGAAAGAAATGGCTTAACCTCAAATATATAACTAATTAGGAGATCCAACAATCATTGCTTACGGAAAAGTCTTTGTTGTTTGGGGCTTTTCAGTACCACTTCAGTTGTGGACTATTAAGAGCACATAAACTATTTGTTCCACAAAAGTGCTGTCAGGCAAAGTTGCAAGTACTTTTTATCCTTCAGCTGGTATACAAACTTTATTTAAAGGTTTCATCTTATCCACCACTAAAAACTGCTCTCAGCTTGGAATGGAAAAAAACTTGAAAATTTGAGTCAGGTTCGCTACCCAGTAAGGCAAGTGAAAGGAATGACTCCTTAGACAGCTGATAAGGCACTTTTTTTTTTACTTTTTTTTTTCTTTTTCTCTTTCTTTTTCTTTTATTTTATTTTGGTTGCCAGGGAACAAAAAATACTTGATATATTTGCATCACAAAAGGAAGCTTGAGATATATTTGATTATATTGTCTAGATATATTTATACATACTTGATGGAGAATGGAGGCAATAACCACTATTTTGGCAACTATTTCTATCACGTATTGCTGAAACTATGTATTTGTTTCATTAAAATGACTGATGCCAAGACAACAAAAAGGGATGAGCAAGTAGCTCATGATTGACTGTCCCAGGGCACCCGGAGCAGCCGTGGAACCTCCAACATTTTAATACTCAAAAAGTAATTTGCCATGTTCCTGAGCATCCTGACCCAGCTAGGAAGTAAGGCATCACCTTCCCACCTATAAGATTGTAGGGTGATTCTTTCCTGGAGCATGCCAGGAGTCCTTGGTACTTTACTAATTTTACAAGAAAAAGCAGGAAAGAAAAATCCAAAGAAAAGACTACAGACACAGTAGAGGAGATTTAAAGACAACTTCCCAAGAAAAGGGAATTAATCTTCAGGTGTTTTGGAAGCACCATGGCAGTCACCAAAGATTCTGTCCTGCGTTTATTTTGTAAATAACCTGTGGTTGTTCCACAAATTACCATCACTTGATTCATCTCTTTTTGTTATCCCTCCCCAAAATCAGAGACTGCAGAATTCAACAGGATTAGTGCTGCTCTGAACAACCTCACAGAGTGTTTTTCCTGATTGTGACCAGAAGCTGGACCTAGAGTAGCACCAACAGTACAATATTTGTAGTTCAAGTGACTTTCAAAAGCATGCCAGCTGCGCTGTATGCCAGCCACTGAGCACAGGACATCACAGCTCCTTCATCCAACAAGTCACTTAGCCTGCAGCTGTAGAGACCAAAAGTTTGAAGCTGCAGCACAAAAAGTAGCTGTGAGGAAAAAAATTTTTTTCTTCCTCTGTTGTGAAATACATTTTGTGGGCTTTAATTTCACACCCAGAATGAGTTTAAAACCACTGAAAGGGGGAGCAGAATCCATGGCCACTATAACAGAGACACTCACTTTCAAGAGAAACTGTTCTTTCTCCTTTTTGATTTGCTGTTCCATTTCCTCATAGAGATGTTGAATTTCTTCATCATAAGCAGCAATTTTCCTAATAAGAGATAAAAATACACTGAGTGGGTCTTTGCAACATTACTTCAAGTCATGGCCCACAATACCAGCTAAGCTCCACATCGCTGCCTTTACACAAGACTCCAAAGAATGTTCTGGTGTCAAGGAAATAGAAATTTTTGTGCAGCAACGCTCACAGATTTTTTTTTTCTCATGGAAGTAAAGCTTCAGTAGCTCAAAAGCTAATATAAAGCTGATGTTTCCATAAAAAGCAGCTGTTCATTATGCAATTTTAATGACTACTAGATCTTGGGTAAAAGGAAGAGAGTTTCCTAATGACAATACCAACATATCAGAACCTAAATTTGACCGTTAAAACTATTTTCATGGCAATTTCCTGTTTTCTATTCCTAGACTGCATTGTTGCCCATTCAAGGGTACTGAATGAGGTACTTCTATCTAAGACACATTAGCTAGAATAGAATTCCTGAAAGACCTTCTTGAAAGCAGCCTTACTGCCTCTCTAACTGCTCTGCTGAAACAAATCTGAAAAGCCCAGACAATATGCTGTGCACAAGTGTATGCAACTGTAGGAAGAAAAAAGAAGAACCTACAAAGTTCACTTTTTTCCAGTGGAATATTGCAATTAAAATATCACTGCAGTTTGATCCATGAAGGATGACATGGAGCAAATGTTTAGCTTGGACAGAAAAAAATTAACAGTTGATAGGGAACAAGATATCTGCTTTGTTCTGCTACTATTCTATTCTATGCTCACTATCTGGACACTGAAAAGCAAAAATATCTTTGTATCAAACTCAGGAGACATCCTAGAATAATTTTTTATAGTGATTATTAGGAACTTTATCTGACAGTACTGTATATTGCCTCATATTCTTCCTGCCATAGCTGTTCCTTGAGCAATCTGCATAATGTATCTGTCACAAATAAAGAACTGAATCTTCAAGGGCATTCACATCAGCAAGACAAGGAACATGCAGCAGAAAAAACCCCAATATTTATTTTGTATCTACTTTTTTTTTTTTTTTTTTACCCAATGTGGCACATATTCTATGTTTTCCCTCATTGAAGGCCTGATTCTCTTCTAATTTAAAACAAAGCCAATTTTAAAGAAAATTCAAAAACTTTACCTAATCTAAGAAGAGTGAGTAAAGCCAGAAACAAGTCTGTCTTTCCCCCTTTCAACAGCAGAACACCTGACACTGCCAGCTTGCTTTTTCAGTCACAGGTAAAAAAAAGTGAGACATTTTCCCAGGATTTACAGAAGCAATACACAACTGTCAAGCTACAAGAATTGGAGGAAAACAATGGCTGTCACTTAAGACTTTCATAACCTCTGACTAGGTGAGAAAACCAGGCCCCAAAAGAGCCTTTGCCACTTAACTGCAACATTTCAAATAGAGTGCCAGACAATCCAGAAGCCCTTTAGTTGCTTTAGTCCCCTTACACTGTAAAAATGTGTCATGTTCTGATCTCAAATCATTTTCTTGAAACTAAGAAAATGCTAATTTCTTAAATTAGCATTCATCAATGGAAGCAAATTACACAAATCCCTAGAGAAATAACAACTACTTAGAAAGGCATGGCAGAGATGCTAGGACCATACACCTACTGTATTCATGCAGTAAAATGTCACTTTGACCAGCACTAGACTGACTACTGAAAAGCCCTGTAACTTTGCAGAGGCAGAACACACTGCACAGCAGTCAGTGTTTCCATGGGAATCATAAAGATTTCCTGAGCTTCTGTATGACAGGGAGAATAACTTTAGTCCTGTGTTTTAGCTTGCTGATTTAGGTATTTTTTTCCCTCTAATGTGTTTGGAAGCAAAGGATATGGCAGCACCATGAAGACTACATCCTGAAAGCACTACTGAGTGTAGGAATCTTTTCAGTTGCTCTGGCACATAAGCACATGCCATTTCTGCAGGCTGAATACCCTGCAAGCATTCCATTCATGGATTCCATTCTTACCTCTGATCAAATTAAACAGAAGGGGAAAATAATACCCCCTCGTAATCAAAAGTCAAACAATTATAAGTAAAATAACTAACAAGCAGAAGAAAAAAAAATTAGCTGGCAAATATTCCCCAGATATATTCAGAAGAAAAAAAACTGAATTGATAAGGATATATCATTTTTATGTGATAAGGATATATCATTTTAATGTGAAAAATACAACATGTTTTTCTATTCCCTTAGATTACCTCTTCAAGCTTTACTTAACACACAGTTTTATAATTTCAGCCATATTTGATAATTTAGTCTCTCCTTTCAGTAACTGTGGAATTAACAGATAGAGATAAAAACAGATGAAATGTAATGTGAGTTCACTAAGTTCAGACAATAGGTTCAGGATCAACACACTTACAAGGGTTTCATTTCTGCCCATACATGTAGCTGCAATGTGAATTGTTTTGATTTCATAACTGCTGTCTGTGCAGTTTATCATAATGGTTCTTTCTCCTTAAAAAATTACAGTGATTTGTGCACAGTGTGAACTAATCTCCTGAGATGTTGATTATCCTCATCTTCCACAAAGATGGATTCTGACACTACCCCATGCTAAGGAGAAGTCAGTTCATCTTTCCCTTCCCCTTTACCCTTTTGTTTATCTTGCCTGTTTAGTACTCTTGTTTGAAACAGAGTCTACTTTTTTATTAGGTTTGTCCTTCAAATGCAAAAGCACAGCACCAGACAGAGCTAATGGCAGTTGAAGATTTTATCTGCTATTAGGAGAAAAAGTTTTCTCATCTCTTTTAGGCTTACTTCCTATCATTCTTATTAAAAGCCCCTTGGTTCTACTGCCAGGGATTTGAAGAATAACAAGGTCTGTCATATTCCACTACAGCCTTTGCCTCCTCATTCAAGAGATACGACCTTTTAAAAATAGCTCTCTCAGAATAGCTGCTCTATTCCTTTAACCACTGAGTTGCCATTCCCTGCACTTTTCCCCATCTCACTACACTCTTCCTGTGTTGCAGAGACGAGAACTTCCCACAGTGTGCTCAGGATATGGGTGCACTAAGAGTCCATGCAGCGGCAAAAACATGCTTTGCCACATGCCCAGTACCCTCCCTGCTAGTGCCAAGCAGTTTACTGGGCTCTTTTGGCTGATTTTGGGAAGCTCTCTGCAATGCCCCCATGGGCTTTCTCTGGAATTGTAATTGCCCATCACATAAGCATTATTTTATTTTCTCTTCCTAATGTTCATCTCTGCTTTTTTGGGGTGCTCAACACATCACCCTATGACTTTAAAAACCATTATGACTATATTTAAGAAGCCATCTAATTTCAAACAAATTTCAAAGCCCTTAAAATGAAACACAAATACCGAAAATCAAGGAGAACAAACCCTGCTAAATGAATATTGTACCCACAAAATCACATCTGGTTTAGATTTAAAACCCATTTGATTTTGGGTTTTTTTTCCTCTCTCTCTCTAGTTACATCAATATTAACCTGCACAGTCCCCCAGGTGTGCTGTATTTGCATGTTTGTTTATTGAGAATATATGCTCATCCTCACTGCTGCCTGGACCTACAAACAGGAATAGCAGCAACCTATTGGATCTATTGAACCAGAACAGGATGAAACTCCTGGATGTCTCAAACCATGGGACTGAGGTTCAAGAATGAAAATATGTACATGTGAAAGGTCCAGAAAAAAAGGCAAAAAAAATGTAGAGAAGAACATCACAGGTGAAGAGCATAGATTTTTATGGCATAAAGATCCCAGCACACGCACATGAAACTTCTGAGGGCATCCAGGATAGAAGAAAAAGGAACAATTGAAGACAAAAGCACAGCCTACACCCAGGAAATGAGACAAAAGGCAGAGAGTAGACTGCCTTATTGCCTAATGACTCACAGAGGTGAGTCAGGAAGGAAAGACTCAGGAAGAAAAGACAAAAGATCAAATTCATATTCAATTTCTAAAGAATATTATGGTCACCAATCAAGAAAAGCCCAGTAGACATTATAGGTCCTCAAAACCCAGCATCCCTTCTCTTCTGTGACCTCACAGTAAATCCTGGCCAGTCTCTCAGATACATGCATCTTAGTCCTAGTAAGTATGTGGGTATTAAAAAAATTAATCTTCTCCCCTCTATGGTGCTGTCTTGAGCTTTGTTGTGATTCATACATAGTTTAAAAGAAACAGGTTATTTATCCCCACTGTTACATTACTACTCTGATTCCTTCCAGCAGTCGACTACAAACAAAACAACAATCAGCATGCTGAAATCAGCGGTGTTATCAGGAGCAACAAAAAGAAGAAATTAGCTAAAACGTGTCTACTACAAAGGCATGAAAATCCAACGCACTTTCAAGGTAGACATTTCACATCAGCCAGAACAGATAATGCTAATGTACTCTCTGTACACCTCTGCACTGATCAGAGCTATTAAAGAGACACATTTTTTCATTCAGCTCCCAAAAAAACATTCACCAAAAAACCCAGAAAACCCTCACAGCACAAACCTCTCACCACACATGGTAGTTAACAAGCTCTAGTCTAAAATCAACAGCAAAACTCTCTGTATGCTGTTTCCAGCTGCCTGAAGGCTAAAACCACATACAGAGAATTAGCTGAAAATGCTACTACCAATATAAACCAATTGTCTTTAATGATCATACATTTTTAGGTCTTTTCCTTCTTCATAGGCCTTGTCACATTCTCAGAATAGTCAGGAGAGTGCTGAACAAATGAAGTAAAATTTCATCAATATATTTGCCTTTATTGCTCAGTCTGTAAGAACCTGAAATTCAGAAGTAACACTTTAAAATAAAAATACAGTGGAACTTCACCTACATCCACAGTTTTGCATTTTGTTACGATTTAGCATCATAACTTTTCTCCCTCTAGATAACTACATACAAAAAATGATCTGTTAATTTTTACTTCTTATACATATTTTTGTATGTGTATTTTATGTATTTGTTTATATTTATATTTTATACGCTTTACATATAAAACATACATATGTTATTTACCATATTTCATAGCTTTGCTTTATATATATTTGTTAGCTTACATTTTCACTAGTATCAGTGCTTTGTGCTGCTCTAACATCTTAAACCTCTTATGTCTCTGGCCAGTTAATCCAGGTTTATAGCTTTTCTGCACGCAATGCTTGCAAAGCACACAGACAATTTGCCAGATTTACTGTTAAATACGACTTTCCTCTGGAATCAAACTGATTAACTAGATTGGAATCACTCCATATTGTCTTAAAACCTCAATGCAATAACAGATATCTGCAAAAGAATTTCAGTCAATAAAATCTTAACCAGAAATGAAAAGCTAATTTGATTCAGTTCTGCCATATGAATGGTTCTACCCATAGTCTTAACGCTTGATAAAATTTCACATTATAGGAAATTTTACATTATGTGAAGTCTTGTCCTTCGGTCTCCGCTGAAATACCTTGTTTATTTCAGAAGTTCAAATAGCAGGTGAAATATCTCAAACTACACAAGCAGTCTAACAAAGAGAAGTACTAACTTTTTTAGAGCACATTCCAATTCATTCTTCTCATTATCTGCTTCTTGGAGCTGGGAAAAAATTCTGACCAAGAACTCTTCAAAATTGGAAAGTAAATGAGGTTCTTCTTTTT
Organism: Melozone crissalis; assembly: GCF_028551555.1. NCBI lineage: Eukaryota > Metazoa > Chordata > Aves > Passeriformes > Passerellidae > Melozone > Melozone crissalis. The sequence continues at coordinate 11,815,941 of NW_026535786.1, read as the reverse complement.
TTAGCTGCAACCAAAGTTGCTTCACATCAGTCTCACTGAAAGAAAACATCATAAAGGATTCATTAAGAGAGAACATTTCCCAGGCTGCAGTAAATGTCCTTAGCACCCTTAGTAGATGGAGGCTTCAGGGCAACACTAGTCAGAACACAAAACTTATTAAAAACAACCTAAACTGTGCCAGATTTGAGAAGGATGAGGGGGTGGAAAATTATGGAGATCGAATTTATTTTAAAAAATACATTGAAACATCTGGCCATTCCTGACTGCAGAACAGCACAGGAACTGCTTGTTTAGTGGGTGCCTTGCCAGACACTCCACCTAAACAGGAATGGGTAAGAAAGGAGACAAGACGAGATACAGTATGCCCTGCCATCACTTCTATTAGAATTAAAGAAGCTTCCACATATCTAGAGGGGAGAGGGCAGTGGAAAAGCTAACAAAATCCCTCCCTCATAAAAAATGAATGAGATTCAGACTCCTAAGTAACATAGATATGTTAACAAATTGCATTTCTACCGCATTCTTTCATTTTCAATACATTTTTCTTCCATGGTGATTCTGCTACAAAAAGCAGAACAAAACATCTTGAAATTTTGATTTAAAGATTTACCAAGATAATGTTGTGTTTCCAAATCTGTTCAGCAGACACTGACAGCTCTATTGTGAATTATAATGGGTTTCTAATACTTTGCCAATATTCTCCTGAACCACTTTGTATCTTCCTGACTCACTTTGTTTCATGAGCATTGCAATCCTGAACCTAGCCAGCAAAAGGGCTGTATTTAAAGGACAAAATAAGAGTAAGGATAGAAAAAATGGGTGATAAATATCTCTTCATAATGAAAGGCTTTCAGGATGGCTGACAATGAACTGTTTCCTGGAACAGGCAGTCAAGGGAAGACAAGGACAGATGAGTGCTTTTGTTCCATAGTAAGAATCACGGATGTATTTCTTAAATATTTGTACCACTTGTCCAGATGCTCTCCCATTTTTGCCCAAGGTTTTGTTTGGTTTTTTTTTGCTCTACGGTATTCATTGTGATTGACCAACGAATGTGAGGCCGTCACATACAAAGCTCTTTGAGCAGGTTCTATGTTCCATTTTTCAGAGGGATCTATCCTAGCCTTGGAAGAAGTAGCACTACCAGAGCAATCACAATATGCAATTAGGCAGGAAGAGGAGAAAAAGCAGAAAAAAATGGAGAAAAATTCCCTACTTATGGCGCACTTCAAATGCAGCCCTTGCCAAAAATAGCAGTCAACACGCATTGATTGAAAATCAGTGACATCTGTGGATTACATGCTTGTAATTATCTATGTTCAGATCACATGGCAGAAAAACACGTTTCATGTGCCTGGAGTACAACAGTTTTGCTTTTAGAAATTTGGTCAAACAGCATTTTATCATGACAGTAAGAAAATTAGTTTTTTAAAGAAACTCTGTGGTTTTTAGCAGCTTTTGTTCTTGCCATTCATCTTGGATTCCATTTAAATCAAACCCAGAGGTGAATCATAAAGGGTCATACAACTGATGATTGCTGTGAGAACTCACTCATCCAAAACCTTTGCAGCTCCAAGCCGATCCATGAGATTTGAGAACTGGAATTCTTCATCCTCATCACCAGTCGTGGTCTCTTCGTATCTACCTGGGCAGGCTGTTTCTCCTTCTGATGGTTGCACCATGTCATTTTTCAAAGCAATCTGCTCCAAAAGAAATTGGCCTAAGAATTAGAAATTACACACATTAGCATTTTCAGAAATTACTATAAGAAGCAATGTCATACTAAAACTCAAATTTTATGGTAAATAAACAAAAGTCTGGGGCATCCCAAGAGGATCCCTGAGTTCTATGGCTGGCTTTGTGCCCCATTTAATGTCTAACCTTCAGTAAATCATCCACCTCAAAATTCACAAACAATAAAAAAATTTGTATCTCTATGCAAAACATAAAAGGACATAAATTGCAGTAACAACTCTTCATAAATGTTGTGGGTTTGTTTCTTGATAGGTTCAAATAGATTAGGGATCTAAAATATCAGTACTGATAAAATGTATATTAAATAAAATTTAACATTCTTTTTAGCACATGACCAAAGACACATTCAATTCCTATATAAATTGTATACAGAAAGCTACATTTTATTAACAGTAGCTGTATGGTGAGGAAATCATCACATGAATAGTCAACTTTTTGGGGGGTTGGGGGAGGGGGAATATTGTGATTTTATGCTAAGGATTTTTTTGTTATATTCTAAGTTCCAGTACAGAAATTTCTATAGATCCAAGGAAACAGAAACACTGGTGTGGTTTAGTTTTTATTAACTCCATCTTGCATTTTTTCTCATAGCACCCAACAGAGCATGTTGGCAACAGAATGGAGTATGTTGCAAAGAGGGGTTACAGTAAATTTCAGATTTGCCACCATTGGAGAAATAGAAACAGGACCCTCCCAGGTGAGAGAGTAATTGGTGCAGCATGAGCTTTATCCAGACACTACTCTGGCTGCTCAAGCAGCTTTTATCTACTACAGCTTCTGCTTCCAGGAATGCCAACATCATCACCTAGCCAAATGTAGGACTAGCTGGCCTGGAAAATACCTGTCAGTGCTGTGTGGCAGGTTAAGATGTACCATGCCTCAAACTGTCTATCCCTATCCTTTACGTGGTGTGGTCCATGTCCTGCGTGTGCTGTGTGGGTGTCTTTGGGGTACGTGTTTAAAACAGGAAAGCAGTGGCCACATCCACCTGGGCCTCTGGACTGGGCTCCAGCACCTGAGCAGGAAGAATCCCCAGGATCTGGAGCTGCTTGAGATGGCAGCCACTTACAATCTCCCTTAGTAAAGAGTTTTGGTTATGCAGGGACTGCTTATGGAAGTAATCTTAATTTAACTCATGAAAAACAAAGCATATATTATTTCATTTTTTAATAATGTCAATTTTCAGATTAGAGCATACCCTATGAAGATACTTGATCTACCTCTACAATGGGAGGGGTGGGACATGAGAGAATTAGGGTTTCAAAGCACTGATGAAACCAAAAACATAAATCCTGTTTGTTGGACCTGTAGATATTAACTAAATTAAGATTTGCTGTTACAATTCACACCTAGATGAGATTCGGTGTTCTAGAGAAAATGCTTAAGCTTAGCCAGCAGAGCTGGTAAGCTCTAAAATTAGGTACAAAATTGATTCTGCATAAACAACCAAGCACTGTTTAACTAACAATGTCATCTTATCTGGAACGTCACATCTGGGGAGAAAACCACCCTGTGACAAACACAGAGAATATGACAATAAGGGTGCTGTTGAAAAACAAGCACTTACAAAGACTTATCAGATCACATCTTACAGAAGTAATAAGTGCCTCATCCTGTTTTGTTTTGAAATAAATTAACATCACTTGAAGAATTAATTCATTGTAGAAAGCATTCCCATAGCTCTAAGGACAATGGTGCTAACAAACTCCTAGCATTGTCTTACATTAAGATTAGAGATAACTTTAATTATCTTTCTTGTCCTATTAGCTGATATGAAATAACACACAAGACTCCCCATCCCCCCTGCCCAAATGAAACCTTCAATAAATTGTACATAGATTTACTCAACAGCTTAAAACAGGTGTGATTCAGGTGATTTCATCACTTTTTCATACTGTGTCATGGCTTGTCATTTTACACAGGAGAGAAAGACCCAGAAGCCCTTTGTCTACTTATTCATATAATTTGATCACTTCTTCCTCTGCTATATATATCTGCTACATTTAGGGAACAGTCTGGCACCCTTAAGTATTAAGTGTCCTGTTAAGACAAAGTTCCTCTTGATTCATGGGGAGAGTACAGAACATGAATAAAGCTCAAAAGAAGAGACATGTTTCCAAAACTCACTGAATCCTGTGATGAACTCCTTTGGGGTAAGTGAGCCATTGCCATCAGCATCCAATGTAACAAAAACTTTTTCAAGTTCTTCCAGGCTAAGAGGTAACTCAGGATGCAGTCTCTGTAATGAAAAAACATGCAGCAACTTTATCCATTACTACAGGATAAGAGGAAGACTGGGTTCTACAAAACATCCATAGCACAGCAGGACAGGTCCTTTGCTTCCCTGAGTGAAAATTAATTACAGAGCAAAACCGGATCAAGTGAGGGACACGTGCTTTAATGACTTATTTGTCTTTATGAACCCACTATGATGACACAGGGAGAACAACTGTCTGGTGCCACAAATTCCAAACATATGGAGAAGAGGAAGAACCTGAGGTGGAGTCTCAGCCTCCTGGTGAAATGGCTTGATTATCTTGGTGAAATGCCTTGGTTATCAGGCTACTGGGCAAACTTGGCAGCAGAACTGTACAACTAGTTCCTTCCACGTCATAAAGTCAAGCAAGAGACTCTCTAGATGACTACATTATAGAGAATATACTGTCCTAATTCAAGCTGATTCAAAAAGTGTACATAAATAAATAAGCAAATAAAACAAAGCTAAGACAGCTGCACAGTCTAAGGACAAAACCTGTAGTTCCCACAATGAGTTAAATGGAGTTCATGACTGTCTACTTCTGTAATTAAGCATGCTCACACCAAAAAAGACATAGCTTCATAAAATCAGCTCCACAAGTATCACATACTTTTTCCTGATAATCTAAAGACATAAAAGAAAAGACTTCTATAAAACTGATACTAATGGTTTTACTCTAATTCTTTTAACAGTGTAGACAGATTCCCAGAAACAGGAGGAAACTGGAGTGGCAAACAACACCAATAACCAGTATTTCCACTGGGAGACAGCACTAGGAAAATTAAAACCTTTCCTCAGCTTGAGAAGCAATATAAATAAACACTGGTTCACTCCTCTGCTTTATTAATTAACATTTTAATCCCCCAAAACTCCTGTTTTATATACAACATATTAAAACTGCAAGCTAGTAGGTTGATAAAGTTCATTAGATTAAAAGTGCTGATCTGTTCCACTGTTGGGGAGGTATTTGGGACCAAAAAAACATTTCTCCTGCAATCCAAAACAGCAGAAATCACTATTCAGTATTCTAAACCATATAGGCAAGGAAAGAATTGGCTGAAACGCATTAACCAGGAGTTCCCTGGTTTCCACAAAGAGTTTAGGGTATGCTTTATGAACTGTTTGGATAGGAGTGTTAAAAGGAATTCCAAGGTGGTCCTGAGAAGTAAAAGCAACAGCGCTACTAAAGCACAGAACTACCTGGAATAGTTACAAAAGGATTTCTGATAAGGATTAGTTGTGTATTGCTGCCTGCTTCCAGAAGCAAAACCTAGGAAAACTTGATAAAAACTCAGTTTAAATGACTTATTTCATCAGTGTCTTCAGTTTCTTATTTAAACACACCCATCTTCCCAAAGTTTGGATTTCAAACTCTACGATCTAAAGGGAAACCTTTTATAATCAGTTTCTCCTGTAAAATTCTTACAGCCAACACCACACTGATGAGGGAGAAGGTGCTTCAAACAAATTACTCTTTTTACATTCAGAAAAACAGACACTGTACTCTTACCACCAGATCTTTGGAACCTGCTGAAGGAGCACCCAATCTGACCATGCCAAAAATACAGACCCAGCTGCTATGCCAGCGCAATGATCTGGGGGTCCTGCTGCAAACCTGACTGACAAATATGGGCTTCTCCAACCTCAGCTGCAGTGCCCTAATGCAGCATCCAAATTCTGCTGAGAACTACACTAAATTTACAGTAGAAAACACCATTATTACTTGTATTTTCTTGGGGGGAAGGGAAAAAAAAAGGTGTGAAAATAGGAGATTCTAAGGAATGTACCAACATTTTGCTTCATTAAATTCCCTCCAGATCATTTGCAGACTTTTATGAGCTGGGACACTTACTAAGATTAAATCAATGTTTTCCCAACCTCTTGGGTTTTTTCTTAATAAAAAAATTAAAGTGGTTTGTGGCTAGGAAAGCAAAATGTTATTGGTCTCACTGTTGTGTTTTTGTTTATTTGCTCATTTTAAGCTTACTGTAAAATTACATAGGCCCTTTCAATATGAGGCTCCTAAAATTTTAAAAAGAAAAGAAAAGAAAACAAAACATATTCAGAGATACCACTGGAGCTTCAAAAGAAGCTATCTGCACTGCCACCAAATGTGCTCTGTGGCTTCATGATATCTGCGCTTAATTCTCCTAAAATACCAAGCTTTTACTCAGCTAAGTACAAGGACAGAGGTCAAACAGCTAAGAGCAACATCTGAACCCAATCCTCCCATGTACTTTAGAAAAAAACATTTTACAGCACTAACCCTCATTATTCATTATAACCTCAAGGACCAATAGATGAAACTGTGGTTTCAAGTCTAAGGTAGAATTTTCTTTCTTGCCATTTCAGAAAACCTCTTGATGGTTTGAAAGTTGAGTACATTTGATATTTGGAAATGGAATAATTTTTTTTTTTTAAATCCAGCTATTAACATCCTCTCACAATAAACAACATCATATAATCAAGGAGGAGTAAATCTTTCATGTAGTAACTGTTACAGACACAAGAGAAAAAACTCTGCAAGATTTGTTCCATCAAGATTAATTAAATTTCAGATACTTTGCACTCTGTTGAAATCATGCCTTGTATCCCAAGCCTAAAGATTAAAAGGATTAGCATTAGCATCCTATATCTGAAGCAAAGCTTCAGGAATGATAAGCAGTACAGACCTACCAAATACAGCACAATACAGAAGTGATCAACACTTAGTACCTTTTAAGGAAAAAACTGATTTATTTCATTAAATTTTGTTTTTCTTATAGTGAGTAAACATAATGAAAAATGCAGGAAACAAAATCAAGTATAAAGAAACACCATCTCAAATGTCCTGAGCACCTTTATTTCTATATTAAAGAGCTTACATACCCTTACATACATAGAGAGAGTTTTCAGTTACAGTAAACAAACATGATGAAATAGAGGAATGAAATAGAACTTTATTTGTTCTTTGCAACACTATTTCTACTGCATTTTTGCAGCATCTGTTTTAGAACCTGAAGTATAAATTTAGCAGCACTCTAAGCATAAACCTAGAATCAAACAGAATCAAATAATTTTACATTCCTTGCAAAAACAGGTATTAAAACTTTTTATATACGTATACATACACATACATATTGCGGTTTTCCATTAGGTAAAAATCTATGCCTTTCAGTTTTTAGAAAGAGGGTAAAATTGTAATCCATTAAACTCTGTGGCTTTGGATTTACCAAACACTACCACTGGCAATATGTTTGGCTTTTTGAATTCAGTTACTTCAGTGAGATAATGCAGATTGGCAAAGCCTACAGCAGAGCCAACATCTGCATTCCTCTCTTTTTTTAACTTTGCATAATTAACAGAGGTCATCAGAAAACTCAGCAACACACAACTGCCAAGAAAGCTCTTGAGAGCTAGCAAACTGAGCAGTTTATTTAGGAGGGTTTTGCTTTTCCAAAATAGGTAAAGTTGTTTCAACTGTGTTTTCATACATACAGACAACTTTTGTCTCTCAGGACAGAGAAAGTTTCTAAATTTTCTATTAGATGCTTTCTTTAGTCGTAGATCATGATGAATTTGTTTTGCTCCTGCTCCCTAATTCTGTTTCATCTGTAAGTACTGAAGTAGAAATGGATTAACACAAGTTATGCTTTGCATGTCAAGCATGAGTACATTTCTGTTCTCTACCACATACTGGCTCAAATCATCTTATCACTTCTGCAATGTGCCACAATCACATTTTCAAAAGCTTTTGTTATATATAGTTGCTTTTTCTCGTCAGCATATTCAGCAAATCTGATTTTGGGCCCTCAAACAAATTAAGCACAATTTCCTAAGACTGCTGCCAACACTGAATAATGCTAAAAATACTGTTCCTCTGTACTTTCTACATATATATGTGATCCAGCTGAGAGTTCACCATTGCCTGACAGTGAAGCCACAGTGAAAGACTTTATTTACACAATTTTGCTGAAAAAAGGATAGAATTGGCAGACTAAATACACCCCTGACACTGTGGCAAATCACAAAGCAATGAATTTAATGGTGTTTCGACGTTTTCAACAAGAATAGAATTGAAGTCCTGGGGCTTTTTTTTAAACCTAATTTACTTTGATTTTCCACTTTTTTGTTGCTTTGTCTGTGAGGAAAAATGCAAGCATTATGTAAGACTTCAAAGATATTATTTTAAATCTCACGTATCTCTTTAAAGTTATGAGGAGGGTGTTAACATTTTTAACTCTAAATTAATCAGTCTCAACTCATTAAGGGCTTTAGGAGCTTCTCTCGCCGCGCATTTCACATAACCAATTGTGTTTTACCTGCATGTCTTGACGAGTGACGAAGCCTTTGCCTTCCAGATCACAAATCTGAAAGAACTCTTGTGCTTTTCCCAGCACAGTTAGTTCTGGGTCTTGTTCTCCAGTCCTGCTCCTCTCTGCATCTCCTGGTTGCACGGGACTGGTGTAGTCTCCTCTTATTCTGTCCATGGTTACAGTCTCAGCTCAGGAATATCCTGGGATGCGGCTATCCCATTTACCCATAAATTCTGATCTGAAACCTGTGCATGGGAAAAAGAAAGGAAAAAATCAAATCAGACCCTCTTAATGATGCTTTCAATACAATCTCTTAGCAACCATTTCTTTAATTAGCCACCAAAGCTTAGAAGAGGAAAAAGCTTTTTGAAGACACTTACCCTTGATGGGCTTCACTAAAGACATTGCAAATGGGATGATGAACAAGGAAGGGGGAGTCTGAGGGAAGGAGAGGACAAAACTAGCTCTGAAATGGAGTCTCAAAGCAAAATCAGCCAGCTTGACAAGAAACACAGACAATCGATGAACATGAACAAGAAAACACAAGAAATACAGATAAAGGCAAGAGTAAAGTCACTACAACTTGACTTCACATATTTGTCTTGAATTTGTAGTTCTTATCTAAGTAGGTCTGCCTAAAGTAGATAGATTTGAGACACAGTAGTAGATAAATTTGAGACACAAATTTATCTCAAAATTTTTAACAGAACAAAGAATTTTTTAAGGCATTTGACTATAATATGAGAATATAGCCTGATTGTGATCCAGTATGACTGGCACAATCTGGAACAACAGAAAGGCCAGTGAAAATTGTTTAAAAATGGAACTTATGTTGACTTCAGAGCAAAGACCTCAGTACTGCATGGATATGAAGATAGAATATGAGGAAACAAGACCTTAGGCTTGTCTACGCAGCTTCTTAAAGTGAAAAGGCTCTGATCACATAGAGCAACTCAGCCTGTTTTACTCCAGGCTCAAGTTCAAACCTGACACTCTTGGAACACAGCATCTTCTAAGATGTGTTCATCTTAGAGAACGCACACAGCTTCCCGTGACAAAGATTTCTCTGATACCCATGGGCCAGGCAGCTGGACTTCCCACATTGCATGTAAGTGTAAATTTACTGCAAATAGGCCATTGACATCAAACCAAACTAAGATTTTGGTGAGCAAATCACTCAGCCCCTCTGAAACCATGTGAAAAAATTTGCAAACACAGGTAATTTTCCTTTCCCTCTCTCCTCTCTTTTATCACTCCAATCATCCCAAGACTCTTGTTCAAATACTTTCCAGAACTGGAATAACTTTGGCTATATGGCCAAAGAACCTGTCAGAATCTTCCTAGTGCAGTGTTACAAGAAGGACAAGGAAAAACACTCAGAGGGGAGCCAAGAGATGTCTAAACCACCCAGTATCACGCCACCTTAGGAAACTCCTCCCTCAGAATGGATCTTCCTTGAATTTTAATGTACAGCTGTCAGTGGTGCCTTATAAACCCCAAGACCTCTCTGCTGGGACAAGCCAAGAGGCAGCAAAGTCTGCCAGAGCATCCATGCCAGAGCATCCATAATTAACAAGGCTAGAAAAGGCTGTCATGGGGAATTCTGGTCACACATACAAGGGGATTTTGCCTATTAGAGCTGCCTGAACAGCTGTAATCTCTTTCTCTTGTGAGGAAAATTTCTACCTCAGAAAGTCTGACCAACATTCAGTAGCTGGGAAGACACACAAAGGAAAAGACTGCTCTATAATTGCCCTGTTTCTTAAATCCTTCCATGACGTTTCCAACAGTCTTAAAAACAGTATTTGAGCCAGATGAATCTTTGCTCTCACTGTATATAGCCACCCACAAGTGGACCAGATGGAAAGGCACAATCAAACTACACTGGTGTAATAGTCCAGATAAAATTCTCCCTTCATACTGCTTTTACACACCTGAACCTCCATTACTTCAATACAGCTCACTTCTGGCTGACACCAGTGTATGAGGTAACAAACCAGACCATCAGCTTCAGCTTAGCAATGATACTAACTTAAAAACACGTGTAAAAACACCGAAAATCAATGGGACAAGTACAGCTTGCAGACAGTCTTGACAAGATCAAAATTGACCCAGACTCAAAATGCTTTTGGGATTTTTTAAAGATTTTTTATTTCAACAATTTCCAGAAGGCCACAACTTCAGGAACAGGCTGAACTAATCAAGAGAGTAAGTGCTGCTAGTGTCTGCCTCTGCACAGTCCATCAGACTTCCTTAGGAAAAAAGAAAAACTATGCAAGGAATAAATAGCCTATTGTAAGTGAAAGAACAGAAATACAAAACCAGATCAAAAATGGTGGAACAAAAGGCACTATATACACTTTGAGGAAGTTGTTTGCAGTTAGCAAACAGTACAATTCAGCAAACATCACCATGCTTTCTAAATACTTCCATACACAAAATGAAATTACATGCATCATGAGAGCCGCACCTTCTTATAAGTTGCCCCACCTTTTATACACCTCAGAAAAACTTGCTACACAGCAAGTGTCTTCAATACAGCAGAAAATTAAATTAGAGCATCTGCAAAAATTCTTAATCCTTATGGCATCTTCTAAAGCTGATAGAGTTCATCATAATTCCTACAGTGTCCTGATACTTTGCAAATGCTGGTAATAACATGAAAGATTAAAACTGCAATTTGTCCCACATTACTGAATCAGCACTCAGTAATTACCTCAAAGCCAGTATCAAATAACATAGGTAGTCCCATTCACTCATGCATCTCCTTTAGAGAATGAATGGCTTACAAAATCAATTCCATTAAGACCTTTGATTTCCATTCTTTTAGCTACAAACACACTTCACTATGCAAAATAGGTGATATCATGACCTGATGCAAACAAGCATAGCTCCAAATACTAAAGAAGGATGTGTGATTCACGAGGTTTCTGTCCATTAATCATGAGGGAAATTTTGGACCGATCTGCAAAAGGGAAGTCACTGTTAATATTCCAAAAGGCATTTCCATCATTTCCAGTCAGGTCTACTGCAAATCACCAAACTCTAGAGGTGCAGAACAACGTTGAGCCACAGATTTCACAAGTCATGATGTGTGACAACCCCATTCTCCCTAACTGTGATAGTTAAAAACATAGAGAGCTGTTTTGCCTCATATCTCTCCTGGTTTCAGGTTTCAGTGAAATATTTTTCTTAGCATGTGTCTACAGGTACAAATTTTCTGCAGCACACTTCAAAATACCATCAGCTGAAAAATACCGTAAGCTTATTTAATACCAAGGTCACCTTGGATTTATCCAAAACACTGTTATGAGAGAGAACACACGTCTTGCAAACACTACAAAATAAAAAATAGATTGCATACTTTTTCTACAAGAAATATTTATTTCCTACAATCAAATGTTAAAATAACCCCCAGCTGCAGTGTAGCATGCCTGACACATGAACAGGGACCTCTTCAGAAATAACTTAGTGTCAGAGTTAGTTATCAGAGTTAGTTATCCAGCACCGTGCTAAAAAGCTCCTAAAGCTAAAATGCATCACCACAAGAAGTCATTCTGTTCCCAACTGCTCTGCCCTGCTTTTAAGCAAGTATTCATCCAGTCAAACAGTGAAATCTGTTGTAGAATCCTTTCAATTCCAACTGGAAAGTTACAGTTTATTTAACTTGATTAAGCCCAAGTGGCCCATCTAGGAAGAATCAAAAAAAGCAGGACCTACAGAGAATGACAGAGGAATGGGATTGCTAAGACCAAAGAGAGCACAATAACCAAGCTCAAGTACATAGAAGTCTCCTAGGTAAAGGATTGAAGAAAAATGCTCCCTATGCACATAATACAAATCCACAAGAAGCAAACACGTCAGACAAGTCAGACATGAAAACCCACCCAAGCATAAAGAAGGTGGAGCACTGAACCCCTGACTGCAAAGGCAGTGCAGTTCTGCCATCATGGAAGAGCAGACCAAACACAAATCTGCAAACAATGGCAGAGGAGAGCATTCCTGAGAAAGATGACTAGATCAGTGGACTTCAGTGTTACCTCTAGCCATTAAAAAAAAGATTTTATGACCATCCAACATAAAAATTTAGGTCCCACACTTAAATAGCAGAGATAAAAAGTTGTGTGCTCAAGAAAATACCTGGTTTTTCTCAATTATGACTGTGACAATTAACCTTTAAGCTCTCATGAAAGTATCATAAAGCTTGGCCTAAGCATTTGGACACCTAGAAAAAACTGGATGAAAAAAAAGGGGACATTGATTCTTCCAGTTTTGGCTTTTCAGGTAAAAACATGCAAGTCAGAAAATCTTGTAATGAAATGTATCATCAAGGCTCTTCCACACAGCCTGAATTCACTTCTCTCATGATGTACATGATCTGTCATGACTCCTCATCTCAGGACATTTTACACCATGGAGTGGGTGTGAGGAGTTCAACTGGAGGAAAGGATCTGGGGCAGGCTGGAGTTCCTGTGAGGGACCACAGGAAGACAGTCTGAAAGGAACGGGTCATGAAAATAATTTCAGGGAAGTAGCGAAGGCAGAGACAAAAGAAGAATCCTACATCCACTGGCCTGTAAAAGGAAAAACTAAGTTATGTAGAAATTCCTTTAGTGTAAGTAGATTTGTGTGGGAGAACCAAATTCTGTTTAGAATCAGTCTTGACAGACTGTTTACATTCAGTATTAACAGAAACTCTCCAGCCAGACCTGATTAGCTTTTAAAGATTAAAGGAACCATTAGGATCACCTGCTTTGCTATCTGCAAGCTTAAAGCTTCACTTATACTATAACAAGGCTTTAAAACTTACTTACAATTTATTTCAAGGTAAGGGAGCTCAGCAGAAGTCAATGAGGAAAAAGACCTGGGAGAAGACATTGTGTGTTGTACATACACCAAAGTCATATAAATGGAATTTCTCCTTTTCAGAAGATTACTGGTTAAGAAAAACTAACGAAACAAACAAACAAAACCCCACCTTAAATCTAAAGAAGAAGGATAAAAATCCAGATTAAATATCTGAAGCAGTGTCTCAACAATATTAACTGTGAAACAGGAGAAAATATGCTTGAGGTGATTAAGCATTAAGGATTCCAAAACAGACAGCCAAAGACTTTGGACAGAGACAAATTACTCCCCGCTTGGCATTTGTCCCTAGATGAATCCACAAATACACAAACTATGTCAATTCTGTGCACTATGATGCAGAATTCCAACTCTTGACTGGTGAACATATCTTCATTAAACTTTTAACATTTGCATCCAAGCAACTAGTTTTCACTGGGCTTGTAAGAAAATCTTCTCCCAAAAGCCAGCTTCCCCAGAGGAAGACAAAAGATCTGCCTGGATTCTTGCTGGCTTCTATGGAAGTAGTAAATAAAACTATCTATGTATTAAAATTCAGATGCCCAGGGTAAGCAGGCATATTCATTTATTCACCATCCTGCTCTTCAATATGAAAACACTAAAGAAAAACAAATAACAGGATATTTACTGCCTAAATCTTAGCAGTTCTTAGGGGTCCATACTAAAAAGGCAGGATTAAGTTAAAATGGACCTGTAAAGTGCTGCTAGGATCCTTGAGAAGTAAAGCTACTCAAGGTAAAGATTTTAGCAGAAATACATCTTTTGCTTTTGCTTCATTGCTTTGGATGCTTCCTTTTTAATGCATTTAAGAAGTCAAAAGCTAAGAGCTGCCTGAAAGTGCAAACTTCTTACAGAGGGACACTGAATTTAGGGGCAGCCATCATCATGGAAATCACTGTTGCAGAATAATCACAAGATCATGAGAACTGAGAGCACCCTGCCTCTAGTCTGTGCAGGCTTAAGGACCCCCTGTCTCCTCTCCCTCCTTTTGCTCTTTCCACCTTATTCCAGAAAACTGGTTCCAAGAAGAACTCGCCACCTCTTGCTCCTCACCTGCCTGTTGGTTGCATGAACCTTGTGTCTTCAGAAACTGCTGGCCTATGCAATACCTGAGCAGGATGGTGCTACCAGCGTGCATAAGTATCTAAGTGGGTGTTTTCCTCACCAAGTCTGTCTTTATCTCTCTAAATTACCAATAAATTATTACTGCATACAAATACAGCTTGGCCAGCTACCCGTTTTGGGCTAAAACTATGGCTAACATCTCTGGCTGCAACATGAGGTTTTATAAATCTCTCCTTGCAAACTGGACAGACATTAGCACTTCCAGAACTTGTATGAGAACTATTCCAGAACTGTGTAGAACTATTCTACCATTATTTTGACTTATTTCTAAAACATCATTTGTTAATTCATAGATGTAAAAGCTATTGTTAAGAAGGAGCATCTTACAACACATGCAACACATCCCAAACGTAATTGAGTCAAAACTGGGCTGAGTCCATCTGACTGCAAAGAATCACAGAATCATTTATGTGGTAAAAAGCCTCTAAGCACAATTTATTGTGCTGCATTGTTCCAAGTACTGAAATTAAATGTGATTAACTGTATTGATAACGGCATTATATTAGTAAGTGGTGTAACATGACGTTCTGCCAGGAGATATTGCCAGTTCACATGAGCTGTTCCATTTGTAGACAAATTATTTGCACTGGAAACCCCTTTCCCCTGAAGTAAAGATCTGGAAAAAGTTTAAGTTAAATAGTATATATCCCTTTTAATTGTCTTATCTTTCAGGTTTTCCTAATGACTCACTGCTAAATCAAGTTACTTTCGGCTGGTGAAATCAGGTTGACAAGAACATCTTTAAAGTACACCATTTTCACAAAAAAACCCTTGAAATATTCTGCCTCCTCCAAAAGCCCTTGCTAAAAATGTAACATCTGAAAAAAAATCAAAACCTTTTATCTGCCTGAAAGCCAACAACAATTTGGCTTGAAGTCCAAAATACACTCTCTAGTTTTTCAAGGAATGTTACATCTTTAACTCAAGTCAAAGAATTTTGAGATGCAAATTGAATATTCTCTTCAAATACGAATAATTTTTCATGGAAAAAACATTAGTATAAAATTTCAGCCTACTGTGCCATGGACCTTAGAGGACCCAAGTCAATGCAGATTCCACTAGAAGACAGAGAGACATATTCCAAGTGTTTCCTTAGTTATCTGGCACTCAGTTTGAAGCTGGGTTGGCACGAATTATTGTCTTCAAAACTTTCAGAATTTCTAAAACTACAAACTTGCTCTTGGAAAATACCTTCACTTGAGTCAGTGGGACAGGTTTTATGGGGCAAGCGCATGTCAGTAAGGCACAAGAATATTTAGATTGCTAGTCCACTGGTTTTCCACTGCAAAAAGTAATGGTAAAATATGATATTAAAAGACTCATATTTTCCTATATGCAGAACAAGATAACCTTCATGCTATCTGCTCTACACAGCTCACTTCCAAGGCCTTAGAAACACATAAACAAATCCACTTATCTATGTTTGATTAGGAGGCTTGGTCTACTTCATCCTGTTCAGCTCTACAAAAAAAAGTCTTGCTATGCAAACAATTAAAAATGCATCATTACAGATTCTTAATTGAATTTTAATTCAGTACTGGTTTTGAATAGAGATACAACCTCCCCTTTCTCTGTGACCCAATTATTCAGAAAGTTATCTTTACAATTGTGCAGGATCCCTAACTTCATCTATGCTGCTCTTCAGTTAATGGAAGCTCCCCAGCAAGACCCTTCACTTTCCTTGACACACCCTCTGTGAGACTAAGGAATGAGATGGGTCCAAAAATCTTTAAACTCAGTTTCAATCAGACACAGACATCCTGGTGCTTCTGCATGGATTAGGTCATGAACAGTGGAATCAATTATGTTTTTACATCAGATTTAACTTGAACTGACTAAATCACTATTTTTCAACATGAGAAATCAAACCTTACAGATGTGTTACTCCCAGCTTGCATGTTGGGACAATATGTTCATATATATTTAGACTGCAAATTAGCAAAGAGTGGAGAGGGAATCAGGGAAGACCACTATACTCTTTACTCCTCCATTTAACCACCATTTACCCATCTAAATGATGAAATGATATTATTTGTCAATGAACAGAAAAGGGAGAAAAAAGAGACCTGTTAGAAGCAGCACATTCATCCTGTGGTCTGAAGAAACCACAAACAAACTTGTAGAGTGGTGCAAGATCTTTGGTGCATTTATTTCTGCTACTTGTTTTACTGTTATCTTCTAGTCTGCCACCAGATAAGAGGAAAGGGTGGTGGTGGGGGCAGAAATAGCTCACAAGGAACCAAACATATCGCATTCATTACAGCAGCAGTGAACTTAAGTCTCTAAGAACTGGCAGACCAGGAGACTGTAAAGTATTACTGCCCTGAATCGCATTTGCTACTTATTCCATTCACAGAAATGTATCTTCCTTTTTGTAATTCAGACTCTGTCTTTTGATTTCTTTTCTCAATTTCATGAAAGATGAGAATCTAGCTTAGAGAAGACCAACATTTAATTTTCACTTTGGGTGTAATGGTTCCCTTTTGATCTGTGCAATTACTGAAGCTCAAATATGGGGACCAGAGTTCTTAGAACAACCCACAGAAAACCAATACAATTCTACCCATGCATCAGAACAATTTACTTATTTTAAAAAGAAAAGTGAAACTAAGCTGAAAACTACTGTTGAAAACCACAAAATTGCAACTAAGAAAAGAGACCACATTAAATTAGCCAACGTGTTCTAGAGGGATTTTACCATTCTCCCAATTGTGACACTACCCACATTTCACTACATGCAGCAATAATCGGTTCTACTGGTGTATATTAAGAAATCTATTATCCTGCTAGCAGCACGTTTCTTTCATAACTGTCATTTACAGTCATCATAAACCTTCAGTGTCAAGAAAGACAGAAAATGAAATCAGAGATCACCTAAGTGCTACAGCAGAGTAAGAGTGACACCAAACTATTGCAGGGGGACACAGGAATCATTTCTACAACCACCATGAACAGCACTGCCTTCTTCTTCACCAAGCACTTGGTGGGCCTGAGGGCAGCCCCCAGCCACAAACTCAATCATCTTCTGTATCTGCAGGGAAGCGAGAACCAGCGGGGCAGCTCCTCAGGGGCCAGGCCATCCAGGGATTTCTCTCTGACGGCATCGGCACGAAGCTACACACGAGGCACGGCGGGAGTGCCAGCACAACCCCTGCCTGCCGCCGGCCCTTTCGGGCACCCCCTTGGGCACCATTCCGGGTGTGGCAGGAGCCACGGCAGAGGCAGCCCCGGCACGGAGCTGTCGCTCCCCACGCCAGCCCCGGCTCCCGGCGGACTCGGCTCCATCGCCGTGCGGGCGTTCGCGCCGAGCAGGCGCTGCGGGGGCTGCACCAGCCTGCTGCCGGCCGCTTCCAGCCCCTTCCTGCCGCCCTCCTGCCTGGCACCGAGCGGGGGGAGCGCCGAGGGCAGCCCCCCGCCCCGCCACCCAGCCGGGCCGCCGCTCCCCTCGGGGCCGGAGCGCGTTCGGTGCCAGGTGCCGGCCCCGCCGGGCCCCGCCGGGCCCTGTGCCCGCGGACAGCGCAGGAAGCGCGGCTTGCGACACAGCGGGGCTCGCTGGGACACCGGGGCTCTCTCTGCAGGGCAGGGCACGGCGAAGCGGCGGCCGCGGGTGCCTCCCCGCCGGGAGAGCGGTGCGGCCGGGCTCGGACCGGCCGTGCCTGCCCCGGCTGCTCAGGGCCGCCATGCCGCCCCCACTCACCTGCCGCAGGCGCCGGCCCCGCGGGCTGGCCCGGCCCGCGCTCCCCGGGCTGGAAGCGAGACGGCGGAAAGGCTGAAACCACTTTCCTAACTTTGTTTTGAGCACGGGTGACATAATCGGGCGAGGCGGGCTGTGCCCCAGGGGCGGGCCGGCCGGCCTGGCCGCTCTCCCTCCCTCTCTACCTGCAGCCGGAGCCCGGTTGCCCCGCCCGGTCTCACCTCACCTCGGGCGGGAGCGACTCGCTCTCGGCGAGATCAGAGAGCCAGGGGAAGGCGAGGGGGTGAGCCTGCCCCGGTCTCTCTTGCAGCCAGGACTGAGTGCGTGATGGTTTTCCAGGGTAACGGTACGGGAAGCCTAAGCGGGTCAGGGCAGGAGGGCACCGGAACGCTCATCCACTGCAAGGTCCTAAGGCAGTGACCAGTCCAAATGGACCTGCTAGGATCTTCCCACCTTGTCATCTCAAACTCTTCGAGTTCTATTTGCAGAAGGTGGCAGCGGGAGACAACATTGGTTCGCATTTGATTCAAAGATTTCACTTAGCCCAAAGTAAATTTTGAAAAGCACCCAATTCCAAGTGGTCCCAAAAGAAGAGAAAAAACTTCGATATAATTCCCATCACTTTAAGGCCTCTCAAGTGCAGAAGAGCTTCTAGGACACCGTGTCCAAAGAAGGCTTCACCTCCCTTTTCTTGATCAGATGGTTTGGTTGCAGACACATCCGTGACATCAACTGCATTGGTCTGTTCTGATGTCCCTATCCACACTGTCCTCGGGTTCAACAACCGGCCCAAGGTAAAGCTTCACGCCCCCAAGGCATTCCTTTTCACACTGTTAAAGCCCTTCTACTTGCCTTCCCAATCCATCTCTCCTGAACAGCCTGAAACCCTTCGGGCTTATCTCCCTAAAGTAAGCTACAATCCCAGAGCTCTGCAAATCTTGCAGCTACAAGGGGGAATGTGAGGAAGACCAGCAGGTAGTCTGCCAAATACAGACACATATATAAGCCTGATAAAACTACTTACAAAGCACTACAAGTAATCATTTAATACAGTTATTGAACATTGAGTTGATTATGTGTTTTTAACTAGGATGAGTTCTGCAGAGGGAAGTATTACTTCACTCATTACAATGATTGACTGTAGGCTCGAGCAAGGCAAGCTTGGCTGTGGATTTACCACGCAGTAAAGTGCTACTTGGCAGTTACTGCTCACATCCATGCTCTGTGAAAAAGGTAAATATTTGAAATTTGCTTACCACAGCAGCTGCCTTGTATGTACTGTGTGTGAAAACAGGCACACAGGTACTTATCATGAAATCATCAGCCTGCTAAATACCATATTACTCTGCACATGCTGATTTGACTCAGCCTAACTTTTCTATTTAACCTTTTGCTAAGTGAGTAAAACAGCGGATAAAAGATAGAATTGCCTTTCTTTTAAAGGTGTGGACAATCTTACAAGACACTCAGAGAAATGAAGGCACGCTATCAGCTGCAAAGTGCAAGACATAATTCAAAAACTTTTGAAGAAACTGAAGACAGCATATAGAAAGTTTCAGAACAGCAGAGAATTTGTGACTTGCAGGGGTAGAAAAGCTCACTGAAATAGCATTTGCAAACTTAGTGGTAACTTTTGTGGATTAAGACTTCAAGGAACATATCTTAAAATTGAACACTGCTTAGGTATCTTGTTGCAACCAGTCATTCCATTTTCTTCCTTACCATTCAGTATGAGGCAGTTTAGACTTTTCAGTTTCTGTAAGAAAATTGTGGGGCCTACTAAGCAATAGTAGAGGAGCTGGTCAATGAAATTTTCTAGGTCTTGTCTGGACAGCTAATGCTGTTCTTATATATATCTGTGAATACTTTGGAGTATAGCTAGAGAACCAGCTAGAAATGGTCTATTGCTCTCTGGTTTTATTCTCTCTCATAGCAAAAAGTTGTGGATTGTGTTGCAGTCGTGTACTGCTGTGATTTCTTTCAGCAGTTTCTGATCATATACCTTCATATGCATTCCATTCCCTAGCTGGTAGAGACAAAGACCCTGATGGTCTTGAGCAGCCACAATTTGTTCTTCATGAACAGCCAGAATCAAATTCATTACCATATCTCTCTCCTGAAATAAGAGGATTGAAAAGCAGTAAACTCATATACTGTGATGTCAGAGACTGTGACGCTAACTGCAAAGAGAAAAAATAGCCCAAGAATAAATGTGCACAGGCATGAATCTACATCTCAACACAGATTGCACTTCAACACAAATTACAGTGCTAAATGGAATACTTGAAAGAATTAAACCCTTTTATATGGGTCTAAAATTGTCCTCTATGATATCTAGACATAAACTCACTTGATTTTCTTCAAGGACTAAAAGCAGGAGATTTTGAAAAATTCTGGTGTGCAAAACATATTGTCTGGAGCTAGGATCCTTCTGACTGCTATGTTTAATGTACAGTGAGCTAGAAACTGGATGACAGTTTCTACCACTGGGTTATACAAATGCCAGAACTACAAACAGAAACATGTGGTAGGCAGAAGACAGCTTGCAGCTCTTAAATCAGGAAATGCCAAGCGCAATATAAAAATAAAACCACCACCCTTTAAATAAAACAGGCTGTATTTCACAGTTTATTCAGGGTGATGTGTGTTTATTTCAGTCTGCAAAGCCATCATACTGCTGGGATGCAAGGGGTCACTTTCTTCTGCATTTAGGCTGTCAGTAGCAGGCCTAATTTGCCTTTCCACTCTAATGCAGCTTTTAATTGCCTATGAAATTGCACCACCCTGAGGGAATTTCATACTAACATTCAAAATCATGTTTTCCTTCTTTATGCTCAAGGATCAGAGGAAAAGTTACAGAACTGGAGTCATAAACATGCTGCAAGAAATTTTGCAGATTTACAGTAAACTTTACCAAAAATTTACAGCAAAATGGAAGTTGCATTAAGTGACAGGTAGAAAACTGGAGGTATTCCAGCTTGATCAGCTCTAGAGTAATCTTGCTTGACACAGTAAAGGGAACACACATTAGATTTCATGCTCACATCACCTGCAGTGCAGTATGAGTTTGATTGGACTGCACCAAAAAAAAAGCAAAAAAAAAAAAAGCAAGACTTTTCTAAAAATCAAGGTTTAATTACAGAATTAATCTGGCTGTCATCCACTCCAACCAACCTGTTGCTTACAGCAGAGGCAGGTTGTCCAGGACCTTGTCCAACTGGAATTTTAATATTTCCAAAGATGGAAAGTCCACAATAGTCATGGGCAATCTGTTCTAATGCTTGGCATTGCACACAGTAAAAATATTGGGTTTTTTATATTTAGGTGGATTTCCTGTATTTTAATTTGCGTCCACTGCCTCTTGTCCTTCCATTTTGCAGAACAGACTGTCTTTGTCTTCTTTATACCCTCCAACCGAGTATTTATATACATTGGTAAAACTCCCTCCCAAGCCTTCTTTCCTTGAGGCTAAACAGTCTCTCAGTATCTTCTCAAATATTTCAATCCTTTAATCATTTCAGGAACAGTTTTCTGAATTCACTCCAGTACATCCATGTCTCATACTGGGAAATGCAGGACTGCCTCCAACACCCCAGATGTGGTTGAGTGCTCAGTAGAAGGGAAAGATCATCTTCCTCAATCCTGCCAGAGACACTCCTCCCCTCCAAGGGAACTTGCCATCCCACTGGCCAGCTCTCTCCCTCAGGGATGCATCCCATCAGGTTCCACAGACTTAGAATCCCAGACTACCTCAAGTTGGAAGGGACACATAATGATCAGTAACTCCAAATCCCTGCTCCCCACAGCACTAACTAAAGCTAAACCATACAACTAAGAGCATCATCCAGGTGCTCCTTGAACTCTGACAGGATTAGTACCATCACCAGTTTCCTTGGGGAGCCTGTTCCAGTGGTCGACCACCTTCTCAGTGAAGAACCTTTGCCTGATGTTTACCTGGTGCAGCTTCACTGCGTGTCCTTGTGTCCTGTTGCTGGTCACCGGGGGGAGATCAGCCCCTCCTCTCCACTGCTTGCATTCAGGAAGCTGTGGACTGTGATGAGGTCACTCCCCAGCCTTCTCTTCTCTAAGCTAAACAGACCAAGGCAACCTCAGCCACTTCCTCCTAATTCTTGCCTTTGAGACCTGTCACCACTTTTGTCACCCTCCTCTGGACACACTCCAGTAGCTCTATACCCTTTATTTATTGTGACACCCAAAATAGCCCCCAGCACTCTAGGTGAGGCTGCCTCAGAGCAGAGCAGGACAATCCCTCCCTTGCCCAGCTGGCCATGCTGTGCCTGATGCACCCCAGGACACGCTTGGCCCTGCTGGCTGCCAGGGCACTGCTGACTCATGTTCCACTTGCCAGAGTCCCCCAGGTCCCTGTCCACAGTGCTGTT
The DNA here is from genome assembly GCF_028551555.1 of Melozone crissalis. Lineage (NCBI taxonomy): Eukaryota > Metazoa > Chordata > Aves > Passeriformes > Passerellidae > Melozone > Melozone crissalis. The sequence continues at coordinate 11,793,549 of NW_026535786.1, read as the reverse complement.
CTCCAGTCTCTCATCCTCCAATTTGTATGAATAACCAGGATTACTGTGTCCCACAAGGAGAATCTAGCACTTGGTCTAGTTAAAGTTCATACAGCTGGTGATGGCTCAGCTCTCCATATCTCTCTGCAGGACCTCTTTACCCCCAAAGAAGTCCACAGCTCTTCCTAATTTAGTATCATTGACAGACTTATTGTGTGTTTGATTCCTGTGTCCGGATCATTTATGCAAACATGGAAGAGCACTGGCTGTAAAACTGAGCGGTTGGGAATGCCGATGGTGACTGGCTGTCAGCCTGATGTAAACCCATTTACCCAACAAATTTTGGATTTGTCTACCTTTGTGCTGGGCAATTGATGGAGAGTAGTATCAAAAGCTTGGTAAAATTCCAAAACTCTACATTTACTGGCTTCCCTTGGTCAATTAGGTGCATGACCTTATAATGAAAGGAAATTAAATTGGTTAGCCAGACTTTCCCCTTGTGAACTTGTGCTCATATAATCAATGACTGGATTGTCTCTCAAAAAAACCTTCTGTGTAATTTCACCAGGCACTGAAAAGTAAGACTGGCAGGTCTATCATTACCTTCTTACCCTTCTTGGAACATTGCCAGCTTCCAGTTGACCCAAGACCACTGAAGAAAAATAATGCAGAGAGGTCCTGTGATAACTTTGTCTGGCCCCATCAGTATCCTGGGATCAATCCTGTCAGGCTCCACAGATTTATGTGCATCCAGCTTGAACAGCTACTCTTGTTCAAGTTCAGGGTCAGCTGGGAGTTCATCATCCCCTCAGTCCTGGTCTTCCATCACAGGTCTCCTGGGATCCCAGGACCTGGCATTGGTATTAAAGACAGAGGCAAAAAAGGCATTAAATACCTCTGCATTGTCTGTATCCCTGTTTGTGAGGTGACTGACCCCATCAATCAACAGACCAGTGTTCTCTCTGATTCTCTGTTTGCTGTTAATATATTTTGAAAAGCCTTTTTTTCCTTCAAAGTGCTGGCCAGCTTGAAGTCTAGTCGAGCTTTGACTGCATGAATTTTCTTCTACAGTGCCAAACAGAATCTCTCTAGTCCTCCTGTGTTGCCTGTTCCTGCTTCCAGTGTCTGTACAGTTTCTTTTTGCCTAACTTCTGTAAGATCCCTGTTCAGCCAAGGCAGCCCTTTGCACTGCTTGCTTGACTCCCCTTCCTTTGGAATTGCCTGCTACTGTGCTCTTAAGAGATGGCTCTTAGAAAGTGACTAGCATTCATGGACCCAAATACCAGAAGCAGATCCCCAGAGGTCCCTGCTAGCTAGCTCCTTCAGCAGCCCAAAATCTGCTCTTCCCATATCCAGGGACAAAGTTTTCCTGGTATTTTTCTCCAAACACCAATTATTTGAAACACAACTACTTGGTGGTCACTGTGATCAAGACAGGCACCAGTCTGTCTGAGACCCTTTGTGTTTACAAACAGCAAAGCTGGAAGGGCACCTGTCCTAGGTGGCTCCCTTAGTCCCTGCACAAAGACGTTATCCTCCATGTGCTTCAGCAATTTCCTGCACCTGTTTGTTTCTGCTCTATGATACTAACCAGTTGATGCCTGGGAAGTTAAAATCTTCCAGAAGGACAAGGGCAGATGAACTAGAGATATCCCTCAATTCCTTGTTGAATAATTCAGCATTGTTGTTGTCTCTCCTGGCTGCTTTGGCTTTCTTCACCCTGTCCATGCAAGCTCAGGACAGCATTGCTGGTTTCCCCCTGGACCACCTTTCCTTGCTGCCACCACTTGTGTGCTTCCTTTGGATGTCTGAGTTCAGTCAGGAGCTCCTTGTTCCTCCATGAAGGCATCTTGATTCTTTTGCTTGGCTTTCTGGGTGTTGGGAAGGAACATTCTCGGGCATAATGTATAATAAACTACCAAAAAATAACAAGAAAAGTATTTCCTTTCATATAACACACATCAAAAATGTTTTCCTTAAGCCATGTGCAGCTCAGCATTGGCACATGAATAACTAGAGCTGTTGCATAAATGGGCACTTTTTCCAGTGAGGCACCATCAGCTCTTCAAGAAGGCATGAATTGACAGGCGTATTTGTGTAAAACAAGGACATCTACATTGCTTATTTGCCCCATCCCTCAGAATACAGGGCAGCTTCCTGACTGCAGATCAGCAGTTGCTGTCTCTTGTGGCTTTAAAGGAAACCAAACGAGCTCTCTAATACACAGTGACCTATTTCTTCCCCCTTAATACTGAACGTACAGTCTTCGTGCAGGCTCATGTCTATCATGCTCTTCCAATCCCTTTCCCTCAGGGCTAAGCAAACCCATTTCTGAAATATTAAAAACCACAACATTCCCAGGGGAACATTAAAAGCAGTTCTTCTAGTTGATTTTTTTTCCCCATCACATTTTACAGCCACGCTCTTCATATTTCTCAAACTGAAAAGAATTAGCATTTAATTTTTATTTTAAAAGAAAAACACCATTTTAGAGTGTTTCCCTCTGAGGATGTGGAGCCAGCAGTACAGTGGAAGGACTTCTCTCTCAGTCTGTGCCATGAAACAGTTCTAATTTTACTCAATATTCCACAGTTTGCTGAACCATAAACCAGTCTTTAAAAGACTGTCACTAAAAATCTTGATCTCCTCTCCTTAGGGAAAGGTATCCTGGATCAAATCCAGCATTAATTATATACCGCCTTACCAATTCCCCCCACGTTCATGCTGAGGTGGTAAACTGTATTTTTGTCCACAAGCTGTCCATCTGTGATGAAGCATTACATAGATAACAGCCCTAAAGTGCACGGATAGCTCAAGGCTCTGTTAGATACATACCTTCCACTCAGGGATCTTCAGTTTAAAAGAATAGTTACTATAAAGAGAATTATTTTGTCTTATTGAATGCAATTCTCATAGATAGGCTGTGAAATTCTGTTGAGTGAGGGATTTTGTGCATCAAAGAAGAACTTTCAGAAACTCACCACCTTTACAAGCATGCTTGATAGAAACCTGTTTTTTACAAAGAGACAGCATAGGTTTCTATTCTGAAATTTGAAAATCAGTCATATGTACCACCACAGCAGCTAAACGTCAAAAAAAATTGAGATCTATTGCAACACCTTATGTAATACACAACAAAAGACAGTTTCTTTCCAGATATCAATTACTTCATGGAGCAGACAATTTAGAGCAATAGCAGTTTTCTCCAATTTGTTAATGCAAACCATAACATTTTTGCTCCTTTTGTCACACTACAGTGGTTGATTAAATACAGTAAATTTGATACCACACACTTGCCATGGAGAAGATGCTAAGACAAGATGTGTGCAATGTCACTGGAGTGGGGATATTGCAGGAAGCATGGTGGAAGAAGCCAGAAGCCAACCAGTTATGTTTACAGCAGACAGCAGCACTTTGCTCCCCATGCTCCTTGCAACAGCGCTCAGATGAGGTGCTGTAGCTACACCTCTCACTTCTGACAGCTCTGTGCCATTTGTGCATCACTTCTGTAAGTCTGCTCTCATCACAACACATCAAAAGACATGAAAATTTGACTACAGGAGAGTCCTCTGACTCTCCATCCAGTACTCCATCCCGCCGGGAATATATAAACATTGCTAAACATCCAGGAAGATCATCAGCATGAAAACTGAATTTAAAAATTTTGAAGGACAGATTTAAAGCAGTAATATTCTTATGTTCTCTCCCCTTCTTGCATCACTCCCCAGCCCCAGTGTACATGCACACTCAAGCACCCTTTCACTTATGTAACCATTTTTCTCCCACTGATTCCCCCCTGGCCCAACCCCAACTTTTCCATCTCTTGTCCTTGTCTTATCCCATTGTTTTGGGTCATATTTCTTATACTAAAAATAAAATTCAAAACAATTTAAAAATATCAGCCTGGAGCAGCTATTTAAGTCACTCTCATAAACATCCAGTAATTAGCTGATAGAGCTTTGTCAGGCTACAGTATTTTCAGCAGCTGTGTTAAAATATGTGATGATAGTATTTGTGTCAGCCAATCTCTTTATAGAAATAAATCTTTTTAATGTAATCTCCCTAGTTAATACATAGACAACAACACAGTGTATCCAATATCCAGTCATCCTTTGAAAGTCTTATTTGCACCAAGTGTTCTCAGCTGGGATAGCTTTCTTGGACAACTTTCACCAGCTCAAAGGTTGATATTGACTGGAAAAAAAGACTACATGTACGAGCAGCTTGGCCACCTCCAGGTCTGTAACCAAACACATCACTTAATACAATACAGTGCATTAGCATATTCCCACTCCAAATTAGCTTTTAACAATGCTCCAGATACTTCATCTGTTTCACTTTATGGCAATGTGAATGCAAGCAAAGCATGGGAACAGGAAAAGGGAGGCAAGCAGGCCAAGGCCTTATGTTGTTCCTGAAACCTGGACACGAGTCAGGTGCTCACTGCCTGTATTGATTTATATATTACATTGCTTTAGGAATTCAAGGGAAGAAAAATGTATTGGTGAAGAAGCTGAGTAAAGATAAGAAACACTTGAGGTTGTTGCTTTTGGTGTCACTATTATTTCATTCCCTTTAAATTAAATTTGGCATTTATTGGTTAGAAGGCAAACAGGAAATGGATATAACTGATATTGGCTTGGAAACATAATGTCATTTCCACTACCTGCCTTCCTGATTGGCACCGTCTCCGGATATGAACCCAGCAGCTTCCAAATGCTGATACATTTATCCTTTCTTATTCTTCTTCCATCCCTCTCTAATTGCAAAAATGTTTTTCTAGAAAGGAAAATACTGAAACAAAAACACCTCTAAGATGTTCAAAGGCAATAGACAAAATACAAATACAGAAATGAATGACATTTCTGGCCAATAAAGGCAATAGCTGAGAAGAACACAGCTTCAGACTTGTTTTAGCAGTGGAGTCATAATCTCTTTTGCAAAAGACTCTAAAAGTAGTAGCAGTAAATTAATCTTCAAATGTCTGCAAGTAAGTGTGCAAACAGCCAGAACCAGCTGGTTTGCAATCCTTAACATGACAGCACTATCAAACTCTTAAGAGCTCAAAGCACACAAGGAAGAGAAACTCATTTTATGGTATGGTATTCCATGGAACTGATTACTGTCTGAAAAGGTCCTTTCCCTATACTCTCCACTAAACTGGAGGTTTTTTTCCTTATTGCAGTATATACCAAATACTCTCCCTATTTCTGTACATCCAAGTGAGCACTTTCCAATTAAAAAAATCCACTCGAACATGCAAATTTCCAGTCTTGGTGTTGTACACCTTGGCTGTCTCTTGTCCATTCATTACCATAGGAAGGAAATGTGACCTCTCCAACTAAATCCCCAAGTGAGGAGAAGCATAGCACTCAAATTGCTGGATGTTTTATGTGGCACAATTATCTGAGTATGAGTATGTAAAAGGAGTGACTACTCCTCTACTACCTTTTCTGACACAGGAATGTATGGGGATAAACCTGGCTGACATGATAAGGGAGGCAGTGATGGAAACCAAACCTGGTCCATCATATTACCTGATAAGAGCATGTAAGAGTGTGCAAAAGGTTATTTCATCCTGGACTTTGGAAATGGTATTGGGGGATCAGACTGCAAGAGGTGCAGGAATCAATGGAGCAGTACACACTCATGGGGTGAGGGATGAACAGGGGAAGGCAGAGTCAAAGAGAACAAAGGGGCTTAAGAGGGAGGGGCATAAGAGAAGCCAGCTGGCTTTAAAATGGGGCAAAGTATTGCATCTGCCAGCCCCCGCAGTATTTTTTGTGACTTGTGAAGAGTAGATGGCTATACTGGAGTAGGCCTGTGCTGTTTTGCAAGTCTGCTGTTTTGGACAGTGCCAAAAATAGTTACAACATTGATGGACATTTAGGTCACAGGAATTTTAAGACTGACATGTGCTCATCTTCCTGAAAGTAATTTCCACTATGTAAACTGCACAGACTCACTTGAGCCTTCCTGCTATGATATTCTGTGCTGATAAATGTTTTAAAAGGGTGAGAGTTGTCCTCAAGCTGCCAGCTGAACTGGCATCCAATGTAGTCCTGAATTAAAGTCACCAACTCCAGCCATCACATCCTGTATCTCACATCTAGCTTGGATGACAGTATACCGAGACATTTAGTAAAAAACAGAGCTGTATCCTTTTTTTCTCCATTTGGACTCTAACAAAGCAAGAGTTTGTGCAAACTGACCCTGTGAATGAACTGGAATGCAGACAGACACACTCCCAAACTGCTCTGGATGAAATGAGATCCATTCAGCAATAACTAAGTACACACCAATTGTAAAAAACAAAGCTGGTCCAGGAGGCCGGTATGAGCTGATCTTATTTTTCCATGTCATCCTGAAGTGCTGTGCTCATGTGTCACAAGAGTAATTGAGTAAGAAAGCTCTACCTCAGATCAAGACACATAAAAGAGGACCACACTGTCTTGCACAGGTGCAAAACCAAAATGGAGAACAAAGTTTCACTACCTGAAACAGTAACAGAAAGTATCAGGTTTTCTTCCCCAGAACCACACCAACATCCCTTCTCCTTTTTTTAACACTCCAAAGGCCAAGAAATTATTTTCCTCCCTTTCTTTCTCACTGTTCCTTTTATTAAGTCCAACTATTTCCTGTATTGGCTACTTGTACAGTTCTGGACTTTGCTTGCAATAATAATCACTCTCCCCTTGCCAGAGAAAGGACAGTTATTTTACAGACATCTTCAATAACAAAATTCATCAACACAAAAAGCAGAACACATTGAACATTGAAAGAAGAGATAAAACTTCAGTTGTGCAGTAAGATTAAGATTGTGCCATTCAATTCAAATTAAGCAGCAAACAAGACACCACCACACAAAAAATCAAAAAAGTCCCAGAGATCAGTAAAGATTGTGGTACTTTTTGTCCATGAGGCGCTAAAAAAGAAACTTCAGTTTTCTTAACTAAAAACATCTGTTTCAGAAGAAATAAAACACCAAATCAAAGGAACAACAGCACATGTATTTGTTAGTTTCACAAAATGTATGCTCTGTAGAATACTGCGTAATAATAAAAAGGACTCAGTAATACACAAATTCCCTGCGTGATTCGCTATTATTTTATACAATGTGGGGAACAAAGTGCCTTTTGCAGAGCTAGTGTAGTAGTGAATCAAACACAAATCACACCTACAAGAGCAGAACCTAGAGTTCCCAGCTGGGATCAGAAATCATACTTCCTAAAATAAAGGAAAATGCATTTTAGCCCTAAATGGTTTAGGGACAGGAAAATTGCCATGAAATTGCAAACAGAAACAGATAAACAACTTATGCAAGACCCATTGACAGACAACAGTAACAGCACACAGGAGAAGGAAGAGATATTTGTGTCCTCAGTTATGATGCCAGATATGTCGTCATCTCATGCTTCCAGTTCCACCAGTTCAGCACAACTTTGAGCAGACCTGGTCATGCCAGCAGCTGCAGTGCCTTTAAATGCAATGCATTTTAAACACAGCCTTTGATCCAAAAAGTCCATTAACAATTCTATAACAAACCAACAGAGATCATTCTATATCTGCCACAATTATATACCAATTCTACAGGGACCTGTTACTGGCCATAGCCAAAGAAAAATCCTGGAAAGGTTTCAACTTTGACTTTGTCCATTAGTGCTACTTAGGTCCTTTAACAAAGCACACTAGGGACACAATTCCATAGCAGATCGTTCACACAACAGTGTATTTCAGCCTCTTCATGTGTTTAGGTACTCAGGTTTGCTCTTTACCCAAATATTGTCTCTTTTGCTCTTTCTGCATGTGAAAAATACCCTTCAACTTTACAACCATACCAGTTATGAAAACCTGGTCTACACAAATGTTACTGAAAGCTTTCGATTGTAGTGTTTAAAAGCTAAAGGATGGCATCGTTTGAAATGTTCCTTATTAGTTTAACTGCATTGTTTACAGATAAGTTAATCTAAATGTTGTCTTCAGTAACACCAAGTATATGAGCACTGAGTGTATCTTAAACTCTGACCAGACACAATCACAGCAGCTCATAAATACTGCAACAGGATGGCAAAAATTCCATAGGATAAGAAATGAGAAAGGCATATGATATCCCAACAGTGAGCCCAACAGTTACATACCAAACAACTAACAACCACAAGTTTATGGGCCTCGTTTCCATCAAAACAAACTGTCAAATCCTACTGCAATGGCTTTGTTATTTTCCCAGTATATAATCGAAGCTTACAGTAAAATGTACATAAAGTTAAACCTTACAACTTTGTTGAACTTTATCTGGAGGAAACTGATGAAGGAGCTGTAGGTTCTTTTTCTATTTTAGGTTTAGAATCCAAACTAAGAGACCTCCAAACAAAGTAACATGTACTACAGAACACGGACACACACACACAAGTAGCCATGTCCCCTGGGGTTTTGCTGTTGTTTTTCTTACTTTGTTTTATAGGCAATCTTTATAAAAGATTAATTTCATCATATGCATACCATATTAGAGGCATATTTCTAACCATTTTTAATATACTTTAGAAAATCAAAACATAAATCTTGCCTTTGAAAACTTACCAATGCTCAATGTATTTAAGGCTCACTAAGCAACGTCAGATTTGTAATAGTCTCTACATTTGAAAAATGCATTAATAAAGTTTACAGACTTTTAAAAACAGTTCACCAGTCTCTCTTAAATATGTAATAGCTTCCCTCCTCCATAAATGTATGCCAGCTTTTCTTTCACCTCTCTTTCATGCATCGTTTCTATGTTGCTGTCTTTACAAAAGGAACAAAAGTATTCAAAAAACCACAAACAATAGTCAGTTCAAACTTAACAAAATTCTATTAAGTACTCAGGGTAGATTTGGTTGGCATCGAAGATGACAAAGATCTTTGGGTTCCAGGTATTATCCACGCAGCTGTCATACAAGTTCACAAAGCTTCCATCTTTTGAAGGAGGTCTCATGTATTTTGAATCACCACCGATATAGTCACCAGTTAATACACGAGCAAGAAACATGACTTTATCTGGTCTGTGCAGATGAGGCTGCAGGTTCACACCATGAATCTGGAAAGTATCTCCATGCTTCATGCTCTCTTTGCAGAAATGGCTGGAATATGATGCATCTCTTGCAAAATAGGTCCCTTTCAAATAAAAAAAACCAAGAAAATTTGATGACATTCTTATCATGACAGTTTGACTACCAGAGCATAGCTATCAACATGATGAAAAATGACAGCTCTTTTATGCTCATTAGGAATCCTTTTTTTGTTGTTAATTGTTATAACAATATGACCAAATATTTTTAGTGTGAACATTTTAGTAGAGAGATTGTCTTGTGATCAACACTTCTTTGCGGGGCATCCCTTCCCCATGCTCCCTGGCCCTACCAGCCACTGTGACAATTACATTCCTTACTGCATCCTTAATTACACTTGCCATAAAAGCAGATTTGTATTAAACAGCTCTTGGGTAAACACAAGGCATGCATCACAAAGTACACACTACAGGGAAGACTTAATGTTGAGCTGTTAACACTTTCACAGTTGTATGTGACAGCAATACTTACCTTTTCCATACACAGCAGCATGCATCCCATTTATTCTCCAGTCAAAGTTATGAATACATATTGCTTCTACAAATTCATTACTGGTGCCATGAAACAGCATCTGCTCATTAATTGTTGGGACACCCCTTTTCTTCTTCAGCTGAGCTTTTTTCCTACAGAAAACACACAATAAATACCTAATAAATAAATAGCTGTACACAATAAATACATAATAAATAAATAGTTGTACAAACACACTAAATTACTACTGTGAAAGCACTGCTGAGGGTACAGACCTAACACATTCCACTTTACAAGTGCCTAGATGACTCAAGGTTTTAAACACGTCGGAATTCTTAAGGTACATATTTAGAAATCACACATTTCTGAATGCTGTAGGACTATTTTCCCACATAGTCTAAGATTTTAAAAAAAAGTCTTTCTACACCAATTTTATCAACATTGTTCATGTGTTATTAGTTTCAGTGTGGTCATTTTCAGCAGATACATCTTTAAAAGAAAGGCAATTTTGCACATTTTGTTTCCTCCACCTGCTTTAATGTCATAGTGGAAGGGATAACAAAGTTGGTAGATTATGAAGCACTAGGCAAACCAGCAAAAACTGATCTACGGGCTAGTTATGCTGAACATCTGAAATTTCTTCAACCAGAGCCCTCTGTTGTTGGCTGTTGATCTCTGACAATATATAAATGTAGCCTTGAGTAACTTCTTTTGAAACAGGGAAACGGAACAGATTTATAGAAAAAGTGAACAATCAATAAAAAGATGTTCTGTGATAGTCCTTTACTATCTCTGACCAGTTATTTTCATCAAGTCAATTTAGAGTCATTATTAATATGGGAACTACTGTTAAAGGCAAAAGTGTTCTGACCACTACAGTGATGCAAATAACCATTCCAGCACTGATCAATCAATTAAATCAATTGATCTTATCACTTTTTCGAAACCATAAAAATTTAAAATATACTGGGCACACTGGCAAGCTGGTTGGGCAGAATGCAGAAATGCCACAACAGGACACTTTGGTAATTTGGAACAGAAATCAAGGGGTCCAACTGTTCTAAAAAGCATCACCTTAGCACCTTGTACAAGCAGTGAAAAGATAATCTAGTTCAACAAAATTAACTTGATCCAGCACAGTGAAAATTCTCATTCAGACAATTCACTCAATGAAAGGTAAAACCTAGAGCAAAACTAAACACCCAGAGACATGCTCCTTGTACTTATGTAAGCACAAAAGCTTTTTCTAAAACTGGTCATCAATCTCACTGACCAACACCTTCTTTTACTTGTTGTACTCCTCGACAACTCCAAACTGAGATGCTAGACTAAGCATCATGCTCTTTTCAACTTTCCTACCTGGGACACCAAAAGAAGTGAATTTGAAATGCTGGAATACCTATTTCTTTGTAATATACTACCAGGCAATAATTTCTTCACCAGTATGTGCAAGCCGACAGCACTGTCTTGTGACCCAAGGGCAGGACCCGGCATTCAGCTTACTGAACTTCACAACTGGCCTCAGCCCATGGATCCAGCCTGTCCAGATCCCTCTGGAGAGCCTTCCTGCCCTTCAGCAGATCCACACTCAGCTTTATGACATTTGCAAACTTACTGAGGGTGCCCTTGATCCCCCTGTCCTGATCCCAAATAAAGATATTATACAGGACTGGCCCCAACACTGAGCCCTGGGGACCCCACCAGTGACCAGCTGGATTCTGTAGCTCCATTCACCACCTCTCCCTGGGCCTGCCTATCCAGACAGCTTTTTACCCAGCAAACAGTGCACCTGTCTGAGCCATGAGCAGCCAATTCTCCAGGAGAATGTTGTGGGAAAACAGTGTAGAAGCCTCTACTGAAGTCCAGGTAAAAAATAACTGCAGCCTTTCCCTCATCCACTTAGTGGGTCACCCTGTCACAGAAGGAGGTGAGGTTGGTCATCAAGCAGGACCTGCCTTTCCTAAACTTATCCTGGCTGGGCCTGACCCCTGGTTGCCCTGCACATGCTGTGTGGCATGTGATGGCACTCAGGATGAGCTGTTCCTTGACCTTCCCTGGCACTGAGCTCACTCAGCCTGACAGGTCTGTAGTTCTCTGGATCCTCCTTCCAGCTCTTCTTGTGCATGGGCATCACACTTGCTCAACCACAGCCAACTGGGACCTCCCCAGTGAGCCAGGACTGCTGGTAAATGGTTGGAAGTGGCTCAGTGAGCACTCTCCCAGCTCCCTTGGTACCCCTCCAGTAGAGTCCATCCATTCCCATAGACTTGTGTGGGGTAGCAGGTTCCCTTTTCTCTTGGATTATGAGGGCTGCATTTTGCTCCCCACTTCTGTCTCCCAGCTCAGGGTCTGGGTGCCCAGATAACAACCAGTCTTAATATTAATGCCTTTGTTGCCTCAGTCTTTTCTTCATCCTTTGTCACTATGTTTCCCCCATATCCAGTAAAGGACAGAGATTCTCTATAGCCCTCCTTTTGTTGATGATTTATTTAAAAAAAAAATTATTGTCTTCTACAGCAGTGGCCAAATTAGGTTCTAAATGGGCTTTGATCCTTCTAATTTTCTCCCTGCAAAACATCTCAACATCTTTTACTCCTCCTGAGTTGCCTGCCCCTTCTTCCCAAGGTCATAAACCCTCTTTTTTGTCTGAATTCCAGCCAAAGTTCTCTGTTCAGCCAGGATGACCTTATTCCTCAACTACTTGTCTTTCAGCACATGAGGACAGCCTGCTCCAGAGCCTTTAGGATTTCCCTCTTGAAGAGTGTTCAGCCTTCCTGGACTCGTCTGCCCTTCAGGACTGCCTCACAATGGACTCTGTCAAACAACCTCCTGAACAACCCAAAGTTTGACCTCTAGGAGTCCAAGGCAGCAGTTCTGCTGACCCTCTTCCTCATTCCATGAAGACAAAAAAGAAACTTAACTAAAAATTGGGTAACTCTCTTAACCATTAACATACATAAGGAATTTCACTTCCTCACACATGTTGATATAGCTTTAAATTAACAATAAATGACTTATCTTTAAAAAAATCATGTAACTTATGCAAGATTTTAGTATACATCTGGTTAGTTGTTTCCTCACTCTTTAACTTAGTCTAAATTTTTTTATTTGAGTAAAACATATTTAAACCTCCTGATATGCACTCCTTCCTACAAGATGCACAAATAACTTTTGGCAAGTATGATTGCTTAAGACTGACACCAAAAATAAGTGGATACCAAACTGGGCACTTCCTACTTCTTCCAGGCCAGCACAATATGCAGAGGGAAAAGCCAAGAACTTAGAAGAAGGTTTTTTAAGACATTAAATTTAAAAGAATTGCATGACTATGTGTTCAATAGACACTTAATTCTGTCCTATGCTTCATAAAATTGAGAAATTTAAAAAGACTGAAATATTAATTAAGTAAAAATTAAAATAATACAAGCCTCTCAAGGAATCATTTTACAAAAAGCTAATTTATTTCCCCTTACTTCACTGTAAAGATCATGGGCATCTACACACAGATATTCTGAACACCTTAAATACATTATCAATGCTACAGTTTTATCTAATGAATTTCTACAAGTATTCAATTTCTGCACCTGTAGAAGCTATATGGTCTTGAAAATTAAATTTTGAATAAAGAGAAATGACAAATAAGAAACTTTTTAAAAGTTAAAATGTAACAAAAAATTCATTAATAGTAAAAACAGTTAAACATATTTCTGCTGCATGATTTAAAACTTTTCTCCATTAACAATCCTAAAACTGTTGGTTTTAGAAATAATCTCACCTGCAAAAAAACTCCCACAAGTCTAGATTTTGTATTCTCTTAATTCTTTTAATTCGGTGGCTATCCATTGTTTTTCCAAAGAGACTAGAAACTTCATTATATTCATTTGTTTTCTTTTGCAATGGAATAAGCTGGAAAAAAAGAGGTTAGTGTGATTTCAATTTGATGCATTATTTCGTTGTCACATGTTTTTGACCAAGTTGCATACCAACTCTTACCTGGTATGGCTCCTCAGTATTTACATTCTCCCAGTGGGAAGGCATAGGGATAGCCTCATTTTCACAGATGAAACTTCAAACAAAAAAGGTAAAAGCACATCACTTCAAAGACATGAGGCATTTTCTTCCTGTCAAACTCCTGCTCCAAACAACACAGTGTGCAAAAAAAGCAAACCCCCATGAAGTTTATACAGAGCTACTAAAAAAGAGTGGTTTAAGCACATGCACTACATACATTGAAGCTCTTAAGCCTTAAAACTGGGACTAAAAGAAGAAATCTCCTGCAAGTAAAAAATGTCACCACATGGAAATAAGAGTACTGAATGCAATTATTCAAAGAACAAAGTAAATTGCCATGTCATTGCATGCACTATTTAGCAAATATCTACTGAAAAAAAGTTGGCACTTCAAAAACAGTCTTCTTGAAAGTCAGTGTAAACAGATTGCTACTACATTTCTTATGACAAATGACAAATTTATTTTTTAATATATAACCACGCTACAATTCCAAACTAAATTTTTTTCTCAGAAACTATTTGGGGTAAAAAAATCCACATATCCCATTTACTCAATTTCATCTGCATAGCTTAGTTTATTGTTTAGTGAGCTCCAGCTTTACATCAGCTCAGCTTTACATCTAATGACTGATCAAATGGCAAGAAACTGACAATCTAAAGCAATTAAACTCATAAAAGAATTATTACAACACAATTTCTTAAACTCCAAGTGAGTTTAGAGTAAATGAGTAAAATACAGGCACAACATATAACTCACCCTTTTTTTTTGCTGTTACAATACTACTTCTAAATAATTTATGGAGTCACTGGATTCCATTTTTTGGTGCTGCTTCCCTGCAGCAATTCTCATTCAACAGGTATTCAGAGCAAGTGACTCCAAAAGCAAATAAATATAAACAATAAAGATAAAACACTTTGGTTTCATTTTACTTAGAAGAAACAGGAATAAAAGAAAAATAAGGAGTCTTCCTCTTATTTCCTTACCTGAATGAATTGATTGCAAAGGGAGCTCGCTTTATTGGACGTTGTTTAAGGGTAGTTAGGTTGATTTGTTTCATCACTGAGCATAAAACAAGAATTAGGAAGAAATTTTTAGGAATTCATCTACAACATATGAAACATTTAAGTATCATTATTTAAAAGAATGTTACTACAACCTAAGCTACTTGACAGGAATCCTATTTCAACAAGTAACAAATCAGCATTTTCAATAAATATATCTAAATGCATTGTCATTTACATGAGTTGGGGACTCATGTCCCCATATATAACACACACAAAATATGTATTTTTAAAATATCCATCTAACATTCAGTCCCACCAAATCACAGGCAGGACTTCCACTGACTTGAAAGGGATGACAAAGAATACACTATTCTTAGTGTAAGACATCACAACCTAAAGAGAGTAACATAAAAACTGCTCTTTAACATTTGCTTATAGTGTAGTGTTTTTATTCTGGATGCAAAACACAGGTTTTAATAAACAGACATTTCAACACAAATAAGCATAAAACTCCTTGTATTGTTAGATACCACCTTACTGCCAGTATATTGCTGTTTAACCCAGTCCCCACTTTCTGTATTTGAAATATTTGACATTTGAATACGTATACTGGAATATGTATTTATTTCCTTAATTTCCTATATTTAAGCATATAACTGTTTTGTAATTTAACCAGAAAATAAACCATCTATGAATAGAAAAACTAAAAAAAGTTACTAGAACACACCTGTGAACAAAGAACAGATTACCTTTATAGTTACATACCTTAGAAACCTGTACTACTCTGTAATTTACAAGAACAGCATAAGCAAGATCTTTACAATCTACCAGTAAATCTTTTTCCCTATCTCCTTGTTATTCTGAGAACAGAACTGGCTTCAACTACCTGCTGAATTATTAAATCATTCTGATGCTAGTATTTTGCAGGAAGCCTCCTTTACAGCAATGTTTCTTATACAGAATTAATGGAAGAGGTTTCCAAGCTTACAGGCAGCTGCACATTAAAGAAAAAAGGTTCAACCTTCCTAGTTCAAGAGATGTATCCTACATGCCACTTGCAGCTGGAGCAAACAGTAGGAACTCCAATGCAGTGTTATCAAACAGAACTTGCTACTTCATTAATAAACTACACCAAAAATGTAACAGAGCAGCTGTTTCTAAAAACTCCTATGTACTTTCCAGTAAAAACGACATTTTTAATCATGTTTTCACACCAGATATGAAGACAATAACCTGCTGAATGAACAAATGTGCTGGTGTATCTGAGACCTTCTATTGTTTCAGTTTACTCTTTGGCAAAACACATACCTGAAAAGTCCAGTGTGTAGTTAAACTTTGCAGTGGTAAAAGACAGAGATCCACGGGGGTCTGCTCGGAAACTCCTTTCAATATCTTCACTGCTGATAGAGCAGTGACTGTTTGAGTCAGTCTTCAAAATAAAAGAAAAAGCACATAAAGACAAACTCAGCCATAGGTAATGTCACGTATGGGATCCATCAGAGCCAATATAACTTCATAGGTATTTACCTGAAACATATGCCATTTACCACACTCTGCCAAATAAAACCAGCCCCACTGCGTATCGGAGGTATCCATGTCTTCAACTGAACTTTCCATCTTTGCAAACACATCTTCTGATGGTCCTTGAAGCATTTCCTGAAACATTCACACATATAGACACAAAATTTAGAGAAATTTATTAAAAAAGCAAAATAAAGTGCATTTGCAATAACTACCAAAAAAATCATACCAGGCTGAGGACTGATCTTTCTTTTCCAGAGAAAAATTCTCAATTTGCTACTTATCCAGTATTATCTTTTAACTTAGCTAAACACTTGCAAAATTTTCTTAATTGCCTGTAAAGTGTGACAGTAAAGGCAAGAACTATAGGCTTTATGTGATCAAAGAGAGGTGCTGAATTTCATACTGATGGTTGTAGGATCAAGGCCACTCAGAAATATACAACAGGCTCTTCATTCCTACTTCACAAGAAAGAGATGTTGGGGTTACATCCAACAGCTTGATGGAAACACCTACTAGGTACTCACCAGCAGTGAACAAGTCAGACTGGAAATCAATAGTTGTAAGAAAAAAAAATAATACTAAGACAAAGAATACAATTATTTAACCATGAAAGATCACAGCAGATTATTCCTTCCCATTGCATGAAGAAGAATTTTCCCCCTAATGCACTCACTTAAAAATGACACAGTAAAATTCCTGATACTCTGTACTTGTATTTATAGAAAAAGTTCACACCAAAAGCCAGACTGGCTCCCACACAAGCCCACACAAGCAATGACTCCCACAGTTGGGATTCTGAAGGATGGAAGAAAAAGAACTGAGGAGAGGATACAGCAGAGGTCTACAAAATCATGACAAAACCAAATAGGGAATAAAGAATCACATTTTCTTCTGCCAGATGGAGGAGACACCTATTGAAGGTTGCACATGTCAAGTTCAAAGTAAGTAAAAGAAAAGCTTCATGAAACAGATGGCAACCTATGGAATTTCTTTTCATGGTATGGTATGGATGCTGCAAATCTATGGAAGTTCAAAAAGCAGCTAGACAAGTTTACGTCTACCAAGAGCTATGCCAGAATACCTTTAGAAGAACAGTCCCTGCCAGAATTCAGCTCATTCTTTGTTTGACAACAAATAAATTCTGAAAATATTAAATTCTGAAAACTCTGAAAGTGCTCACCTCTATTTGTATGTATTTCCTAACGTGTCAATTTTCTGCAACAACCTCCCTAAGCAAAAATTCTAAGTTTCAGGGAATCTTTCAGACAAAAAACTTGCCCCACACCCAGAAAAGGTCAGCAATTCATCCACTCTGTTTATGCAAAACACTTTGGCACTCTGCCCAAATATGTCCTCAAGTTCACTTTTTTCCAAGAAGTGAAACAACACCCTTCAGCACAAGTCAAACAATGTGCAGTTAGTATCCTGGATGCTTCAATTGTTTCCTGGTCACTTCAACCCAGAAAAAACAGAGACCTGAAGAAGACAAATACCAGAGACTAAAAGTAGGTATCCCCATTCTGGCCAGTGCTACTGGGGCAGCAGTTCAGAGCAGGAGGCACTTCTGGCACAACCCTTCATCCCCCATTTTTCCCAAGATAGTTGTATTTCTGTAGTTGTGGTTTGAAAAAAAAAAAAATCTGAGAAACCTCTTATCAAGGGAATCATGATTGGATCTCCAAAACATCACCAAATTGCAGAATCTGAGGGCAAACCTGCTTCAGTGAAAGCCTACCCGAGGCTCCTTGTATGGATTGCTGCCTCAAGTTCAAGCAGCACCACACAAAAGGTTCATCGGCTGCTCAGAAAAAGTATTTGGAAAGAGATAAGAAAACCATTCTCTGCTTCAGAGGGCATCTGTCAGCATCTCTTCTGTTACCCACAGCAACACAGCCACAGAGCCTACATTCCCTTGGTGTTAAAAGCACAACTGGCCAACATCTTTTGGTGAAAATCTCTCACCTTCAATTTGATTCTTCCTCTTGGATAAGCATTTGACTATGTTCTATCCTACTGAGAGCAGGCAGAGGTAGGCTGCACTTCTTTGAAGATGAGGAAAGCAATTCAGGCTTTTCTTGGTAATGTTTTGTTTCCTCATGCTCCCATTAAAGTGGTGAGCTCAGCTCCCTCCCAGCCCATTAGTTCAGGGCCTTGACTCTGATAGTCAAACCAGTGATGTCTTTGGAACAAGGGGACATGCCTTTATAAGCAGGGAAGGCATGATTATCTGTGCCTGACCACACACTTAAGAGTCCTCAAGGGGCATCTCATTATTCTCTCCAAAATAAACCATTTAAAAGGAGATAGTTATTCCCATGGCTTTCAAAAATCATACATTCAACCCACATATTTGTACCCTCATCACAAAGCCTAGGGTAAACAGGTAGATTCCAGGATACTTTAGAAGTGTGGAGGAAACACCTGAAGGGATTAATATGAAAAGCTATAAAAACAAGAGAACTGTTCTCAAAGGTGACACAAATCCAAAATGTTTGAAGGAATTACTGATTAATTCAAAATCAAATGCACACCATTTATAAGCATTAGGTAGCATTTTGAGAAGGGTCTCAATACCCATCATTAGCACTGTTTCTATTGGTCCAGGAGCTACCAGAACAGCTCAAATTAAACAAATGTCTAAGGAAAAACATCCTCCTAGACAGGAATAGCACTTGTTGTGTGCTGTGACTCAATGGCTTTAGTACTACTGACCATGCACTTCCTCTTTTTTCCATAAGCACTTCATGTTCGACTGATATATATTCTTTACACTGGGCAGACTCAGAGAATGCTTTAGGTTAGAAGAGAACTTTAGGACCATCTGGTTTCAATCCCCCTGCCATGGGCAGGGACACATTCCACTGGGCCAGGTTGCTCCACATCCCATCCAAGCTGGCTCTGAACACTCCTAGGGACGGTGCATCCACAGCTTCTCTGGGTAACCTGTGCCAGGGTCTCACCGCCCGGATGCTCACAAACACAGCAGCATCCCAATGGATGTGTCTGGCTTCCTGCGCTGCCTGCTTCACCTGGCACACCGTGCTTTATTGCCAACGGCTCCTCTCCCTACGCGCATCGGCTTGGTACAAGTATCCTGCTGGGAACGCAGGCAGTGCTAAGGGAACCTCTGGCCATTCCTTAGAGAACACGACACCTGATTAGGACACTTGCCTGAGGCGAGCCCGCAGGGCTCGGGAGGGGAGGCAGGAGAAGGAGCAGCACTAGCACCAGTACGGGACACACGCTGGAGTGACCATGCCCTTCCCACCTGCGCCCCCACGCACCCGCTCCGTGCTGCCGGGGGCCGCCGTCGCGATCCCACCCGTAACCGCACCCTCCAGAGTCGCAGCCATGGGCGCTCAAGGGCACGGCCCGGCCACCGAGCCTAGCACGGAACCACTATCCCGGCATCGGGCGCGCAGGCCGCTCCCCCACACGCAGCGGCCGCCGCCTCCCGCCCCCGTGCCCAAGCTGGCAGCGCGCTGCGCGCGGGCGGGGCGGGGCGGGCGGCGGCCTGCGGGGCGCGCGGGGGGAGGGCGCGGCGCGGGGGGAGGGGCGGCGGCGGCGGCGGCCGTTCCGCCCCGCCCGCACTCACCGCAGCGGCCGCGCGCACCGGGCGCGCTCCCGCAGGCCGCCCGCGCCGCGCGGGCCGGGCGCGCGGGGCCCGCTCCGCTCCCGGCGCTTCCGTTACCGGCGGCCGCGGAGGGCGGGGTCAGCGCCTCGGTGGCCGCGCGCCATTGGCCCGTCGGGGGCAGGCATGCAAATGAAGGCGGGGGCGGAGCCGCTGTCGTGACGCGGGGAGGGGATGGGGAGGGCCCAGGGCCAGGGCCAGGGCCGGTTCCTGGGCCCGTCCCTGGGCCCGTCCCTGGGCCGCGGTGTCAGCGCTGCCTCCCGTACCGGCGCCGGCACAGTCCCGACCCCAACACCGCCTCCAGCCCTAGTCCCAGTGCCAGAAACAGTCCAAACTCCTGTCCAGTGCCAACACCAGTACCAGGCCTACTTCCACTATCAATACCACTGCCTATGCCAGTGCCAGCACCAGCCCCAGTTCCAGCACCAGTCCCAGTTCCAGCACCAGTCCCTGTTCCAAAACCAGTCCAAGTACCTGTACCAGTACAAACACCAGGCCCAGTGCCAGTATCAATACCAGTTTAGTGCCAGTCCCAGTACCTTTACTAGGCCCAGTCCCAGTTTTGGCATCAGTCCCAATTCCAACACCAGTCCAAGTACCTGTACCAGTACTAAAACCAGTACCAGGCCCAGTTCCAGTCCCAGTCCAAGCACCAGTACCAGTAGCAATCCCAGTTCCAGTCTCACTACCAGTACTAGTGCTGCTATTAATCCCAGTTCCAGTTCTGGTACCAATATCTGTCAGGTACCTCTCCCTGTAGCTGCACGAGTACCAGGCCCAGTTCCAGTCCCAGTATCAGTGCCAGTCACAGTTTCAGTTCCAGTGCCAGGACCAGTAACAGTAACAGTCCCAGTCCTAGTTCCAGTACCAGTACCGGTGCCAGTCCCTTGTGGTACCAGAGCTGTGATGCCATGCTGGTGCCTGGCACAGCAGCAGATGTGACCATTGCACCGTGCATGGCGTGGGTAACACAGAGCAAAGAGGGCAGCAGTAAGAGGCTGCTGCAGACGCTTGGGGCCCATGAGCAGCTTTATGGCACAATGAGGTCTGGAAGCAGCAGCAGCTCTAGGACCAGTCAGTAAGAGAAGCCACAGTGGTGAGCGTAGATCACCCTTTGGTGCAGACATTCTAAGAGGGAACCTGCTGAGTGGAGAAGCTGGCAGTGACACCAGCTGCAGCATTCTGCTGTCAGCCAGTGGCCTGGTAACTTCCAAAACACAGGCAGTCCTCATGCATGTGTGCAGTCATTGCAGCACATCCTGCTGTGAAGGGTTTTCATTGAGCAGCATGCCGAGAACAACACAGGGGGAGTGAAAATGATTAATTTCTCCAGTTCTGAGGGAGTGTCAAACAGGATATTTATCCAGATTCTGGCTGTGCTGACCTTGCCTCTGAATACAGAGTTAGAAAAGGTTATCTGTTTCAGTTAAAAAGCAGCCCTTGCTGAATCTCTGGAGGTATTTCACTGGCATGAATATAATGCTTCTGGAATAAAGGAGTTTTCTGGAGTTAGAGCCATCATTTTCAAGTATATTACTTGTATTGACACTGTTGGAAAGCACATGAAGTTTGTTGGGACATATCCTGCCTTGCTTGATGGAGCTATACAGAGGCTAGAAGCAAAGAAGGATTCTATTACCACCTTAGCTGCTGGATATCTGTTGATATATTTTCTTTTTTTTTTAATTAAAAGATACTGATAATGCTTTAAGTCTAATGTGGGCCTCTTTGAGTAACTTATATCTATTGCTATTACTATCTCTTGTGTATTTTTAAAATAAGGGTGATGCTTTTTGCAGAATTTGTGTATTTGAAGTTACAGTAGCAGAATGCACAGCTTTCTAGCAGCCAAAAGTTTTAAAGAGGTTTCTGCTGCTATGCCTTGAAGTGTGGGATAGAGTTGAGATTTTTGTTGTGTGTTTCTTCCCTTTCTTTGTATGTTTAGACTGATAAATAATAATGGAGTGTGAACATCTCTTGAGATAAGCAAATCTTCATTGCATTGAAAAAATAGCCTGTTATGAGACTGTATTCTTAGCAAGCTGCATGCTAAAGCCAGACTCCTTATGGTAACAAGAACATAAAAGAAATCTTTCAAATCCAAAGATTTCTATGGATATGTGTTGTATTCTGTGCAACTAACAGCCTATCTAAAGAAGACATAACTGCATTAATTGATTTTCATCAGCTCTACTTCAAGCAGCAAGAAGGCCGAAAGTGGAGAGGTTGGGCCACAAGACTTGAGTTACAAACCCATTCTCACAAGGAATGGTCAAATGGAAGTGAAAGAGAGAACTCCGTGGTACTGCCTGGTACATAAATTGTAGGATCATGGAAGAATTTAGGTTTGAAAGGACAGATGAATTTATTTAATCCAGTCTCCTTACCAAAGCAGGCCTTACTTAAAATCTAGATTAGGTTGCTCAATTCCTCATTCAAACTTTTTTTTTCCTCTCCAGGCATGTCTGCTGAACAGTTTTCAAGGGCAAGAAGCTTTTGCCTTTCTGTCCATTCCAGAATTTCTTGTGTTGCGACTTGTGCACATTGACTCTTTCAGTGTAACCCTATGAGGTGAGGTCCCTCAGTTTTCCTGTCAGTGCCTTTCCCTGGGCAGGAAATTAGCAGGCACAGTGTCTCCAAGCTGGTAAAAGCTACCTGAAACAGTGGGAAATTACAGTCAATTACCCTAGGATAGTGCTTCTTTAATTGCGTCTGACAGGGGATTAAAAGAGGATTCAAGTTGGAATACACCTTGGTCATCGTTGAGGAGGGCCACAAAGGTGTTCTGAGGGTTGGAGCACCCCTTTTCCACAGACAAACAGAGAGAGTTGGGGCTGTTAGCCTGGAGAAGAGGTGGTTCTAGGGAGACCTCATTTTGACCCTTGGAAGTGTCCAAAGACAAGTTGGGTAGGGCTCTGAGCAACCTGGTCCAGTGGAATGTGTCCCTGCCCATGGCAGGGGGGTGGAACTAGATGATCTTTAGGGTCTCTTCCAACCCAAACCAGTCTACAATTATATTATCTAGCACAACCTCTTGCTTAAATCAGGGGCAACTATGAGATCAGGTAATTTTGATCAGGACTGTATCAGGTCAAGTCTTGAAACCTACAAGGATATAGACTGCACTACCTCTCTAGCCAACCTCTTCCAGTGCTTGATACTTGACTCTCATCAGCATGAAAAAAATTTCCCTAAATTCTCTCATTACAGATTAGGCCTTCTGCCTCCTCTCCTACCACCATGCACTACTGTGAGGACCCTGGCCTGGTCTTAACTTCTGCAGAAGGAATCTTCTGTTGGAACATTGCAGTTGCTCTCACCCAAGCCTTCTCCAGGCTAACCAAGTCCAGGTCCATCAGTTTCCCCTCACAGGACAAGTGCTCTGGCCTTCTGATTGTCTTGGTGCTCCTCTGCTGAAATTGTTTCAGTTGATCAATTTTATCAGCCTTTTGTATATTGATGAACCTCAAACTGGATGCAGTATTTTAAATGGGGTTGAAAAATCCTAGTATTCCTTTCTTTTGAGATCCTGAATATGGTCCTGCTATTTTATAGCCAAGGGTGCAGTTGTCCCCCACTGCCTCCAGGGCACACTGTGGGATCACATCCAGCTTTCCATCTACCAGGACCACGTTGCTTTTCAGAATAGCTGCTCACCGTTTCCTAACACATATTGTTGCCGGGCATTATCTCTTCCCAGCTGCAGAATTTTGCCTTTGTCTATTTTCAGTTTCATTTTGTGCGTCTGAGCCCACTCCTCCAGTTTGTCTGTGTCCCCTCTGAAGAGCTGCTCTCTGCCCTTGAGTGGATCAACTAAGAAAAGACAAGGAACATAAACTGCCATTATAGACTCTCCAAGAGGGGAAAGCAGGCGCTTCTTTGGTATTTGCCATTTCATCATAGATTGATTTTTAATAATCAGTGTAATGTTATATTTATGCAACTGAATGATAATGTAAATGATAATGATATAATTCTGCCTGCATTAGCTGAAAGTAAGCAGAAACCAAACAGAACAACCAAGAAGGAATAAAATATAAACACGCCATGCCCCCAAGATCCCCCATAACAGTACAATGACTGTGCCATGAAAAGAAAATGCTGACAATGTTTTGCAACTTTTCAGAACTCTTCAAGATTTTATGATGGGCATATGTATTGCAGCATAAAGGAAATTGTAGGATGCATGTGACACCTGTGGTATCCACAAACTTGTACACTCACAAATGCAGTTGCCCAGAAGCAAGAGAAGGGATTGAGGAAATACTCTGCTTATTACAGACCATCACACCTGGAGGCCATGGCTGTCCACCTCAAATATGGCATTGGTCTTGAGATGTGGAGGAAACTGTAGAAGAACATTACTTTACATTCTTTCCTTGAAAATCTACATCCTCTTGATTTGTTGTTCAAGGAGCTGTTAGATGTGTCAGGTGATTTTTCTTAATCTGAATCTCCTGAATCCTCATTTTCTAGAAGATCCTTTTCTAGCAATACATGTTCTACCTCTTATTAATGGATAATAAAACCCACACTCTAGAGACTTCCTTGTCTCCTTTCACTTTTCTAGCACATTCCTGGATGTTCTTTTTTCCCCTGGTTGTCTCACTCTTATATCCAATACTTCACCATTACTTGCCTGCTTAAAATTGCCAGTTGCCTGTCTCCTTTTATGGGTAGACTGAACTCCATCATCCCTGGGTTATTTGTTTGGGGTTTGGAGATTTATTTTTTTTTTTGGTAGTGGTATTTTGTAGGGGTTTTTTCTGCAGGGAGGAGGAGTCTGGGAAGTTTCCAGATCTTCAGCACTGAGAGAATTTAAATACAAATAGATGCACTTGTAGCAGCTGCAGAAAGCAGAGAGCTTTTAGTTTCTTTGTTTCTCTCTGGAGATGTACTCAGAAGACCCACAAGGAATAACACTATAATACCTGCACTAATTTTTGACTCCTACCTTTTCTAGGCTGGCACAGCATTGCTAACTGCAGCACTACATAATGACTATTTACCTGAGTCAAACAGTCAGAGAATGAGATAACCTCAAAACCAGTGGCTGCCAGCGCCAGCACGATTTCTCAGGTATAACACATGAACAGCTGCATGGGGCTGGTTCTCACTGACCCTGCAGTGCTGCTCCCTCTGTGTTGTTCTAATGACTGAACTTCACTCATCACCCTACTTCCTGTATGTCCTGGTTTAAGAGAGAGGTGTCTGCCCAGGAAGGCGGGAAGCTTCCTGGAATGGAAAATATGACACCCTTCTCTTCAAATTATTAAAACATTGAAATAACAGGGCTTTCAGGCAGAGATAAGGGAAAAGGAATAACACTTTTTTACTAGACTATATATAACAAGGCAAACAAACAACCACAACAGCAGCAACACCAAACAAACCCCAAACCCAGCGACAGCATTCTCTCGGCTATCGGACACTCTCCCCTTTGGTGCAGTTCCGGTCACGGCCGGCAGGGGCGCTGCTGGCTCCCGGCCGGGCAGGGGGTGCAGTGATTGCCCCGCGCCTGCAGGGGGCGCTGTGGGCCAGCCCAGCCGCCCCTCCTCGGGCAACGGCGGCTCAAGCGAGGGGCAAGAGGGGAGATGCAAAACTTACCTTCCCCTTGCAAAACTTACAGGGAGCGGCCAGTCTCAGTGCCACTCCTGGCGGCGAGCTAGTCTGTAGCAAACCACAGTGCAGCCTCGTCTAGGGAAACACAGGTGTCCGCTCTCCACACCACACGCGACTGTTCTGCCCTCCAGTCACTGAGAGCAAAGGGGCTGAGTGCAGCCGCTGGCCCCTGGCCAAGTCTCAGTAAGCCCCCTGACCTCTCACAGTGTCTCTGTATTTCCCAAGAGAAACCCCCCAGCCAGAGAGCTCACTCCCCACCTACTAGCCCCGCTTCTTCTGCAACTGCACCCCTTCTCCCCTCCTCCCCCAGGACCATTTCAATGGAATTCAAAGACATCCAGCTAGGTCTTTTGTCTCATAAGTGTTGTCCAATCATCTCCAGAGCAACAAATGGGGAGAAAATTAACTGAGAGAAAGAAAGAGAGAAGAAAAATAAAGAAAAAGCCTAACCCCTAACATCTTCCTTTGTGGAGTATGCATAGTGTTTGTTTCTTACATGCCTGCAATGGACTCCATCAGCCTGAGATTTGAATATACACATTAGGTCCCTATATAGAGAAAAAAGACTTATCCATAGCCTGATGCATTCCTCTCCCACCATTCATTGCAACCTAGGAAAGGATTACTTGCAAACTTGTTCAATGTCTGGACATGGCACCGTGGTCCATCTCACCGGCTAGTGAATAACACTTACATAGGGAGCAGCTTGTCCATCTTTTCTGCCTATGCTGGGTTGGACTTTGTCTAAAGAGAGGAGCATTTGCGGAGCACTTTTGAGCCCAGTTACAATAGGCAGCACAAGCAAGTACCCATAGTTTCTCCTGTGCCTGGGGAATGTGGTGAGCAGGATTGGGACGATCAGACACAATGCCACAATACAAACTGTGGGGTTGAGAGACTGTGTTTGTCTGGGAAGTATGGGGAGGATAGGCATTCATAAGAAGAGGCAAAATTGCATTCGACATCTCTCTGGATCCTCATGATGTCTCCATCCACCTGCAGCACTCAAGTGATGTTTAAGAGTCTACTGCGGTCTGGGTGCGATAGAGTTAATTTTCTTTGTAGCAGACTGTATGGTGCTGCATTTGGGGTTTGTAACTAAAGCAAGCCCTGGTAACATACCTGTGTTGTGGCTATTGCTGAGAAATGCTTGCACAGCATCAAAGCTTTCTCTTGCTCCCACTCACCCTCCCTCAGGGGTATTTGAGAATTTGGAGGGGACACCAGCAGGACAGCTGACCAAAACTGACCCATATGATACTGTATGCCCTACAATATCATACACAGTAACAGAAATTGAGGAGAGAGAGATTTTGGGAAGGCAGCTGTTGCTCAGAGACTTATTGGACATCACTGCATCACTGTTTTTTTTTCTCTTCCTATTTCCTTCAGTTAATAAGCTGTATTTATCTCAGCCTGTGAGTTTTTTCACTTTTGCTCTCCCCATGCTGCTGTGGTTTTCAGGGGGGTGTGAGTGAGATGTGGTGCTTAGCTGTGGGTGAGGGTCAATCTGCCACAAAGTGAGAAAATAAAACCTCCAGA
The DNA here is from genome assembly GCF_028551555.1 of Melozone crissalis. Taxonomy (NCBI): domain Eukaryota; kingdom Metazoa; phylum Chordata; class Aves; order Passeriformes; family Passerellidae; genus Melozone; species Melozone crissalis. The sequence continues at coordinate 11,766,664 of NW_026535786.1, read as the reverse complement.
GTCTCTCTGGTGTACACACAGTCAGGCTTCCACACAGCTACAGCACATTCCCATACTCAAGTGTGCACACATACCTGCATCCAAGCTGTAGTTCATGTACTCACCATGCCACTCCTGAGGACGCTGTGAATTGCTGAGGGATGAGCCACAGCCAGCTCCATCTGCACCACGCCTGAGCCAGCGCTGGGACACTGCTTGGAGCTGCCTTCTGCAGGGCATGGAGGCACCCATCTACTGACCTTGTTTAGACCTCACATGACATCCTGATTGCAGGGAGGGCAGACTTGGGGCTGTTGCAGAGAGCACCAAGGCACATCTGGACTTTGGCCTGCTCCTCTGACCATGTGTGCACCAGTGCTACTGTCAAGGGAGACCTTAGGCACACCAAGAGAGGCTGTAGGGCACCAGAGCCCAGGAGCTGTTCTCCTTGGTCCTGCAAGGGGAGAGGCAAAGCTCAGGCAGGAGAGCCCCCAGCCCCTGGGTTAAGACCTGACTGCACAGCCAGTGTTGCAGACTGAGCTTTGGCTTCTATGGCAATGGACCCCTGCTTTGAGGATCAAGGACGAGAGCATGTTCTCCAATGGGCTTTCCAGCCTAACTGGGAAAGCTTGCCCTAAGGATACTCTGCATGCAGTGGGGTTCTTCTAGTGTCTCTCCTCCTTTTGTGGCCTTCCAGTGGTACTGTGGGCCCTCCTTGGACTCTTTCAACATCTGCTTCTTTCTTGGTCTCTGTGAAGCTACTCTCTGCTCTCTCAAGGTTCTTTCAGTCTTTCTGCAGTATTTTCTTGTCACTGTCATATTTTCTGAAAAATCCCTTCGCCAGGATTTCTCCTCCTGGGAAGCTGAGAAGCTTCAGAGAAAAAAGAAAACAATATTATCTCATTTGCTTCTCCTGGGTTTTGCTGCTTTGGAATGTAGTTGAAGATTGTTTATCCAACAGGTCATTGTTTGATTGGTTTCATGTGAATTGTTTTGACTTAATGACCAATCATGGTCAGGCTGTGTTGGACTCTGAGGAGAGGGTCACAAGTTTTCATTATCATTCTTTTTAGCCCTCTGTATCCTTTCTCTATTCTTTAGTATAGTTTTAGTATAGTATTCTTTGATATAATATCATAAAATAATAAATTAGCCTTTAAGAACATGGAGTCAGATTCATCTTTCCTCCCCACAACGGGAGACCCCAGAAAATACCATATTTTCTCACCTCTCCAAGGCTACTGTACGATACCTGGGACTCTTTCTTGCCTACCTTTTTCTGCCTTTCTGAGGCTAATCTTTGTTATCCTTCACGTTTGCAGACTTTATGCTTTCTTCTCTGAGGTTCTTTCACGCTTTCTTCTAATCTCTCAGTATCTGCAAGGCTACTTTGTTCTTTGCTACTCTCCCAACCTCTTCACTTCTTCTCTAGCCTCTCCAAAACTGCTTTGGCTGTCTCTCAGTTTCTTCCTTCCTCTCACTAAGGGGATTTTGGAGCACTTTCAGTCTTTATGCTTCTTTCATATCCCACTCACCCTTCAGCCCCTCTTTCTGAAGTTTGACTGGCTTTTCTGGGGCTGTTTCAGTCTTCCTTCAAGGTTCATGGCATCTCAGCAGCTTCTCTTCTTTCTCCTGGGACTTTTTCAGCCTTCATGCTTGTTTCTTCCCTTCTCCAAGACTATTTTCTCTTGCTCTTTTAGCCTCTCTCCTCTCCTAGCAGCTGCAGGCACACACTCCTAGAGCACTTTCAGAATCTCTGATACTTTCTTGTTATTGGTTAAGTCTCTTGTGTGTTCACCATGGTTCTTTCAAGCTTTCTATAGTTTCTTGACTTCTTTGAGGCTACTTTGTGTTCTCTTGAGTCTTTTACAGATTTTTGGCTGATTTTCCCTTCTTTGATGCTGCTCTTTGGGGCACTATCAATCTTTCTCCCCCCCCTTTTTTTTACATCTTCTCTTGAGGCCACCCTTGGCACCATTGAGTAGTCTGGACCTCCTTTAATAGCTCTGATACTTTCTTGTTTTCACCGAGCCTCTTCTGTGTTCTCTGAGGTGGTTCTTTGCCTTATCTCTTTCTTTCTTGGCCTCTGACACTGCTGCATTTTGTTTTCTTGAGCACTTACAGACTTTCTTCCCTTCCCTGAGGCTAGTGTATGCACTTGGAATCTCTTTCAGACTCTCTCCGTTACTTTGTTCACTTCTGCTTGGCTCCTGTTTCATCTGGGGATCTTTCAGCCCATCTTCTACTTTCCTGGCATTTGGAGGGCTATTCTGTAATCATTCTCTATCTGAGCGTTAATCAGTTAATCAGTTAATCATTTTGTCCAAGACTTCTCAGAGTCCTCTGAATGTCTTTCAAGCTCTCTACTATTTTGTCCTAATTTCAGCTATTCTGTGTTCTCTGTGACCCTTGCAATCTCTTTCCTGTATCAGGCTCCCCAAACCATTTTTCATTATTTGGGGATTTTTCACAACTTCTTCTGGTTTAATATTGTTTTGAAGTCTGAGAGATGACTGGGGAGGGTGGGGTGGAGGCAGGGGAGAGGAATCTTTTCACAAATGAAACAGCTTCAAGAGCTCTGGATTTCACCTGCAGTGGGGCTGGAATAGATCTCGGTGAGTCACCTTTTGGAATTTATTTATTTAAATTTTTTTTTGCCCCTTTTCAGTTTTGTTGGTGGAGTTAGAAGACAAATGAGCTGAAAGAAGCACCTTTTAAAAAATCCTTTATTTTTATATCATCCTAGTAAAAATCTTTTATATAAAGGCGAAAGTAGGTATTGCATAGAAGAAACACTGGTGCAAACATCACCCGGTGGGAATGGCATGTTGTTTCTTAGTGTCTACTCTCTACTGCACAACAGATGGCAAGCCCAGAGGGAAACATCTCCAGGTTTCCCCTTGCCAGCTACAGGATGAAGCTGCTCAACTTACAGAAAGAAGTTACATCAGAATCATGTGTGGCCTATTCCATGCTGCTCCCAAGAACCATCTGCTGGGAAAACATCCTTTTCCTCCTTGCCTTTTCTATGCCTGACCAATATGTCACCCAGGAAAGACCACGAGGATCAGTCTGGCTGTCTTCTGTGCTTGCACCCTCCCTGTGTGTGAGCTGCATTTCATGCATAGAAATGGAGCAGGTGGACACAGGATAGGAGAGTTGGCCTGACGTAGCCATAGTCCAGGAACACAAAGCATGACATATCCAATCCAAGGCATCTTCTGTCATCTCAGAGACATTTATGTCATTGTCTTTTAGCATTTCACATGCTACTTAGCTACGGACACCTTTTTTGAGTGCCTTCCACCTGAGTTTCCTGTAACAAACAGCCTTGGTTTTGACCAGGAGTGAGCAGAATTCATGCTAATTCACACTTCATCAGCTTTCAAACAGAGCTTCTTCGGGCAGTTCTCCTGTTTTGTCTCTTTGTAATTTCTATGGCAGCTCCCAAGCATGAAGGACGGTAAGACAGCAGGTATGCTACAGTCTGATGGAACACTCAGAGAAACAGCACTTTCACAGACTTGAACTGTGCTTTCATGAATTAGAGATACAGGGAGGTATGCATTTGTACAAATCAATATTTGTGTATATTAAAGATACTTTTACTCAGTATCAGCTTTTATTTAAAAACATGCTAAAAACTTATAGTTAAATAATCAGAGTGACATTTGGGGAAAACACACAGGCAGCCACCCACCAGCATAAGCAAAAAAAAGTGCATACATATGTGAGTCAAAGCTCCCTTTGACCAGTTTACAGGACAATTAGTGCCTTCTCTGGCAAACTGACTGCTGCAACCTCACACTTTCCAGAGCTGTTTTTTGCTGCCTGGAAAGTGGTATTACCTTTCTGCATCTTTGAGGATGTCTGTCATCACCTCCCACATCAGAGAGTCAGCTAGAGACACAAATCAGCCCTGCTTTTGACTCCTCTCCTGTAGGTGGCTTCATAGAGATGAATACATGAAGCTCATGTAACTATCTCACTTAATACTGTGCTTAAAATGCCTAAAGTAGTCATTAAAAAAAGATTTCAGGATCTATGCTTCTAGATCATGAAATGGAATGAAGCATTCTAGAAAAATAAGTTTGGATGGAAGGCAAAGTAGCTGAGTTTGCAACTACACATTTCATCTCTGAGTTACTCATAAACATCTTTTATTTCCTTATTACTTTCACTAATATATTTTACCATTTTTGTACAAAAACTGACTGCAGATTAAAATGTAAGATGCGACAGGTACCACTGTGCGACCCAAAAGGACAGAGATGATGCTCCTACTCAGCCCTGCACCTGGCTCTTTTTGAGCACCAGAAAATCTAGAGAAAGCTAAGCACCTCTGCCCAAAGGGAGAATGCAGTGGAGCCATCAGACAAAAACCATCCCGTCTTTTCTTGCAAAAATGGGAACACATCTTAGCAACTTTGGATACAGTCTTACATGTAGCAGCAGATACACTGGGCATCAGAGCCCCTTCTTCAACATGGAACAGCCATCTCCAGTGAGGCTCAGATGCTCCTGGTCCCAATTTTTGTTAGAAATGGAAGTAAAACTGGATTCAGTTTCTGTGCTTTCCCTCTGCTTCTTCCCTGATTCCTTCAAGGGCTATCCAAGTGAAATAGCTGAACCCATATGGCCTTGTCTGCTTCAGCGGGAAACCAGAGCCCTGTGAAATTTGGACATTGTGCTCATATGGGCAAGGGCTGTGCTTTAAGAATAGTAACCTTCTTCTTCACTGCAACCCCCAAATTCATCTCTATCTCCCACACATTCACACTCCTTCCTGTCACACTGATTTCATAGGAACTCAAAAAAGTGGCACGTAGGCCACACAAAACACTATTGCTACCAGATGTACAGATGCATGCAGGACTTATTAGAAGATAAATAGGGGACTAAACCCTCCCAGGTATAAAGTGGATCAACAGCTATTTCAGCCCACAAGGAAAAAGATAGGCTGAATGATACAATGAAAATTACATATTTTTAGAGCTCAGACTGCACATTGTTAGAATCTTATTTACCAGAGGAGTAGTTTGAGATGGTGTGGCTCTGAAAGGCACAAAATCTTCATCCTCAACAGTTTCTGAAACTCAGCCCAATAATGTCGTACTGAACCCCATCTCACCTATGTGTCAATATCTCTTTGGGCATGACATTGGATGAGGTAACTTTTGAAAGTTGCTTCTGACAGCTGTCCATGCAAAAAGCAGTATTTCTTTCAGGGCTGAGTCAAGCCCTGACTGAAGTTTGATCACAGCATCCTCCATTGTCTGAGCCTTTCCTTCTTCCTTCACAAAACAGCAAAAACCTGTAACAATGGGTAAGTGGGTGCCCCTTGCAATGAAGAAGCATTCAAAGCGGAGAAATACACGTTCAAGTTTTCTAACAGGAATGTTGCTAAAAATACGCATTGAGTAAACTACCCCAGTGGATGAACTTGGCGATCTGTCAACAAAAAACAATTCTCTACTGAAGGTGTGCCAATACAGACCATCTCCCAGTGCTGTTCTGGAAATTGCCCCTTTCCTGCATCATCTGGTCACTCATAATCAAACTGTTCTTTCTAGCTTAGGGAGGTAGCTGTCTTTAGCCTGAGGAAATCCCTACAACAAAGGTCATGGCATGATAATGGTGCCATCAAATTGCCATCCCCTTCCTTCACATCCAGCAGCTTGCCATGCCTTGGGCAAACTTTTTGAAGCAGACAGCACAGTCAGTGAAGTCTGCTGCCAGTAGGTCAGACTGCAATCTCTCTCCTTTGTGCTGGCAGTAACTTGCTTAGTCAGTGCTTTTAGCTTTCAAAGTAGCATGACATAAAGCAGCCAGGCACTGCTTTGGGTGAGTAAAGGCATTGGAACTTTGCCTCGCAGAAGTAGGAAGCTCATCATCTGGTCCAATGGGAAGGCTTTGCATTCCATCCGAGGAAAGAGTCTCTGATTTTAAAGGAAATACCTTTGTTACAGTAAGGGCATCAAGGCCCTAATAAAGGTAGGTGCTGCCTCCCCATGGACTTGAGAAAAGTTAAGTCTTGCCTGCACCTACTATCAACTTTGCAAAACAGGTCCTCTGGAGATCGCACAGCAGTTCCCAAATTAATGTACAATAGATGTGTAAAACCAAAAACAGTAAGAAGTTATAAGTCAGGCAACTAAATTCTAAGCTATATCCATCATAATAATAATAATCATCATTATCATAATAAAAAAGTATACACCGTAAGGTACAAGAAGCTGCAAAGCAAAGCAGCTCCAAATCCAAGGACTATCAGTTAGAGTGGCTTTTCCGAGTCTTCCAGTAAATCAGACATAAGGGTTGAAAGCCTAATGGAAGACTTTGAAGAATTCTCCCTTGATGTCAAACACATAATTTTTGCACATATAGCATGGATTAGTAGAGCAAAACATTTTCTTAAGTTAAGAAACATTCTTAGAGCAGATCTATGATTTTGTGTAGAAAATCCATTTGTTTGGGGAGTTTCCCCCCTCTTTGGCAAATAAATGGCAAATGTGAAACAGAAGGAAAAAAAAGAGTCAAATAAGTTGTGATAATAACTGGACAAGTAACAACAACGTGGATCTGTCAATGGGACGGATTTCCTCAGCAGGGCTAGGCGTGATGCTCCTTGCAGTCATTCTTTGTGTTCATTTTATGATGAGACAGAAGGGTTGATGTGATAATGTTTCCGAGGCTTTAGGCATCATATTTTTTGCCAGTCCTGTGAATCTGCTGGAATAGTGTCATGGAGAAGGCCATGCCAAGAATCTGAAGGAAAACAAACAATAAGGGCTTTACTACAGGAAGGTTGCCAAAACTACACTGCTGACCTGTGTTCGTGGTCCAGCTGTAGTTTGAACAGTCATTCTACACAAGCCATATGTCTCAAGCTTCAACACTGAGCAGTAAATCTGACTGTATGTTGTTCAGGCACATAGTGAAGTCCAGGGTTGTATCTGTCAGAGCACAGATGGAAGCAAAAAAGCTCTCGGGGTTCTTTGCTGTATGTGCAATAATTTTTTGGAATCAGTACATACAAGTCATTCTTCCCTTTCACCCAACAACTTGTGCTTGTTTAGTCAGGTAACTGTGACTGAAAATATCAGATTCAGATATTCTCCCCATAAAGTATGGCAGTGATAGAATCATAGAATATCCTGAAGGGACCCACAAGGATCATTGAGTCCAATTCCTGGCCCTGCACAGGATAACAAAAATCACAACATGTGCCTAAGAGCATTGTCCAAATGCTTGAACAAGCATTGGTGCCGTGACCACTTCCCCAGAGCAAGAACCCCAAAACCTTAACAGATTATTATGATACTTCTGCATTTGTTTTTTTTAAACACATCAACCTCCTTAGTTCAGTGGCCATGATTTGACTAATTTTGATAATTTCTAGAACTTGCTTTCAAAATGAAAAATCAACCAGTTCCTGAAAGGACAGTGTAACAGATGGCTTAATATAGGAACTCCAAAGAGGTACCGTGAAGTCAAAACATGGGCAAGCAAAACCCCAGTGTAGCATGTCTTTGCAGGACCGATTACTGACCTGCTTCATTTCTGAGCACGTGGCCTTAAATTAACTCATAAAACAAATCTGACATTTTTGAAATAAGATTCTAACTCAAAGCAGTTGAGCATCACTTTTCACACAGCAGAGCCAAGAATGCTGACAGCAAACCAAAGCCATGTTGGAAAACATCAGACCAGTATTACCTGCATTATGAGGACACACATCCCAATCGAGCCAAGGACATGCTTATTGTCATCAAACCAGCTCATGACTTTCTCATAACATCCCTGAAATGATGAAAGACGAAAATTGAAACTCCAAGGTCACATTTTCTTTCATGTGCATTCTCTTTATTTTGTTCCTTCCCACCCCTACCTAAGACTTGACCTGGGCAAAGTGAGCCTTACCGTTTTCCACAGTGATTCAGTAGAGTTCCGTCCACAGTCTTGGGAGTTTTCCATACAGCATCGGTCTGGAACAATGTTTTCTCCCAGCACTGGGTACCAATCCGTATAGTCATTCACACCACAGCATTTCATCTGTGCAGAAGCAAAGGATTTATAAATTAACCAGCACAATTTGTAAATCACGCACAACCACAAACTTTTATTTCCACTAAACCACTCTGTACTTTCAAAAAGGCCACCGCAACACTTTTGTAGTTTTATGGTATTCTGTGGTTGCTGATCACCTAAAGCAAATACTGAAAAACACAAAGAAAACACAAAACCAAACAAAGTAAATGGCTCCAGACACAAATCTTATTATTAGAGAGACACGAGCCCAAACACCAAAACAAGGTCATAAGCACAACTGCTAAAAGCAAAATCCTGCCAAAGCTGCAGTGCCGCCTATGCAGGTTTTGCTGCCTCTCTGCTCTTACAGATCATCTCTATGCCTGTAATAGCCACAGAGAATCCCAGACAGGTGAGCATCTTTCACCTTACAGAGTATGCTTTGATCCTGGGTTTCACAGCATTCTCTGCATATTCAAGAGAGCAAAATCAGAAATCAAAACCTGCATTACCCATCTTTTAGACTAGACATGGATGCCACTGCAGCAGCCTTGATGACCAAATCGTTACTTTTTTACTATTGAGAAAATATATTACCTCTGCTTGAATGATATTCCATGCATTTTTCAGTCCAATATTATTTTCTGAATTGTATAGCTTCATTCCTTCCTTCAAATCCTTCTTTGCACTCTCACTGACCTGCACCATGTAGAAGACAGAGGAAGTCAATGCACTGCTATTCAGAGGAAAGGACCAAATGGTACAGACACACATAGAAAATGTCCATCTTTTACCTTCTCTCACCACAAACTTAAGATGGATAAAAAGCTTGAGCTTCATAAATCATTGGGACCTTTAAGCAGCTGTCAAGGCCTAGTCTTTCCCTCAGATTGCAAAATAGTGGGTTAATTCTCTTGAGATAGGAGACCCCTGTTAAAAGTCCATCATACAGTCATCATCTGATTAAAACTAACTGAAAATGAACAGCATCTATCTGCTGAGCTTGCTGTAACCTTGCCAGAGGCAGCTGTTGGCAATACCCCACAGCAGCCTCTCCTGCCTTAACCTGTGGCCTGTTTTAATTTGCTAATACCACAAAACCAGAGTCCTGGCTTCCCAACTTTAGTGGAGCTATTCTTGCATGGGTTCAGGCAGGCTACAGTCAATAGCCAGTACAAAATCAGTTGAAAAAAGACAATTTTGTTTTTCTCCTTGTGGGAGCAAGCTTGTAGGATTTATGACTTTCAAATGTGCTCTTCCTTATTTAGAAGACAAAGTTGGAATGCTTAACAGGATATCTGAGATGTCCCATTTCTTGTTTTAATTTCAGTCTGAGCCCAGAGTCCTGGATGCAGGTAGGTACCTTGCCTCTGACAGTAGTGAGGTGGTAGAAAAAAAAGATTATGGTCCTGGCATAAAGATCAATAATTTTATAAGATCTGTTTCATCCCTCTTTTACAACCCAGTCAAAATCAGCAGTTCACCTCAGCTCCCTGAAAGTAGCAGGCATCATAATGACAACCTGAGAAGATATAAAGGTCTGGGAGGAGCTGTTTTAGAGTAAGTCTGGACATATTCACACTGTAAGGTTCTGCCCTGTGTTTAGCAGAGGTCTCCAGTTCCCCAGTCACTTTTGCAGTGTTATGTGTCTGATGGGCCAGCCAGTTGTGCCTAAGTCACTTAGTCACTCTGAGATAGGAGATTCTTACAGATGGGCTTTATGAGAAATTATCTCTTGATCCATTTTGCATTCACATTGATGTCTCTGGGACTGCCCAGTCAAGTGAGACAACTGGTGGTGGAATAACCTGTGAATATCTCATGCCTGTCTCCTCCAGTCCTGTTTCAAGGGCTCGCCCTAAGAAGCTATAGGGTTTTAAACAGGACCTTCCACAACCCAGGACTACAAGATGACCAGCTTTTTGCAGACATCAAACATGTTGAAGGCTATCTAAGGACAAGATGAAAAGGGAGGCTCTGGACCATGATTTTATTTCAGGGATTTGTCTCCTGCTTGTTTTCCTCATCACTTCCTCCTTCCCCTTCAGAAGCAGCTCACAATAGACAGCCAAAATCTCAAGGTTAAACCTCCACCAAAGTGAAGATCCAGGAACTCACATACTTTCATCAAACAAAAAACTAAACCTGGTTTACATGCTAGTAGAGATACTTAATCGATATGGGATATTTGCTTACCTTGTCCATATAAACAAAGAATAAAATGACTAATATCAGCTCAGCCAGGAGAATTATCAGCAAAACGATGAAAAACTAGAACAAAGAAAAAAGAGACAGTGTATACACACTTGCCAAGTAGAGAGTAAACCTAGAGCTCCTAGAAATTATGAGGATGACAGGCTTACTACCAGGTTGCAGGTTTCAGCCATGCTTTTGTCCTGCTCCTTTTGACTGCTGTGACAGCACACAGTCCTGGGAGTCACTTTCCTTCACACAGACTACAGGACAGATGCTAAATCCCTTAGTGCAAAGATGAATGTGACGTGCCTCAGAAATGATTCCCTAGCAGATGGGCTTGAACCACATGTGACTGTGGAATAGTCATCATATTACTCAGCACTTCTATTCCCAACTCTGTATCTGAAATATCTCTCTCCACAGAGGCATCCCAAGTGTGAGTTCTAGTTGTTTCTCACTACTTTTCAGGCCAAGGAGGCATTTATCTCCATGCCTTTATGCCCTAGTGGACTCCAGACAGGTATGGCACCTGACCCCAGACACTGGGGAAGAGAAGCAGTGCACAGCTAGCTCTTCAACTGGTAACTCATGACAGTCATGATAGTATAAAATTACTTTTGCAGAACCTCATAAGAATATACAATCTTTTTTAAAAAATGAAGCTGGTGTTGCAGTTAGTGTGGATGAATCACATGGACTTCAATACTAATCTCTGTTTGCTTTCCTAACTGTACAACACACAAAACCAAGCAATCAGATAGGAAAAAACTAGGTGCATATTTTGCCTCCAGTTTAATTCTCTGAGGTGGTTTAAGGAATTCTGCCTAGCTGTTCCCCAATGCCATATAAGAGAGAGTTTTGCACAAGGAAAATCTGCTCCTTAATGTCACAGCATCTGGATTTGTAAGCTGTGACTGAATTGGAACCCGTCTGCCTTGAAAGCCCTCCTCCCACCTTCTGCCTCAATACCCCTCTCCTTGAAGGGGGGGTCTCCTTTCCCCAGCATTTTTTTTGGAGGGGAATATTTATATCGGGGGGGGGTTTATTATATATTCCCCCATATAACCTCCCACCATTATTCAGGGAAGTTAATGATGAAACCTTCTGGGTTTATGCAAGAGGAAAGATCCACACTGTGTTTTCTGAGACAAGTTCCCAATGTCTGTGCTTCAGTGCTGGTCAGAGAATTTCAAGGGTCAGACTATTTATTTTTTACTGATAAGGCCTGGCAGAGACCTTGACTTCTTGATTTGGCTCAGATGGTTTCCACCATCCTCTGACAAAGGCCTTAGATAAAGGCAATGTAGAAAATAGCCACGAGAGGCTTTGAACAAAAATTTTTTCAGTCAGTCCTTCCAACAGACATTTCCAGAAGGGCTATCCCAGTTGATCCTACAGTTCATGCTTAACCATTCAGAAGTGACTGATAGCAATTTGCTTTGCTACCTAATACATTGCACATAGTAACAAGGACACATTTGCTAATACACCATTGATATCACCGTAACCAAAGCTGTGGGATGTCATACTGCAAGCCTACAGAAGATTGAAAGCCAAGGGCAATGTCACAGTGAGCCACAAGACTATTTCACTCAGGTCATTCAAATAAAATAATAACAAGGCAACAGCCACTGTTTTTAGTGAAAAGGAGTACTGATGTCTTACGCTCAACAGCAGGCACTTGTTTTCCTTGATAGCACCTAGGCAGCCCAGGAAGCCGGTCACCATGATCACTGTGCCAATGGCAATGACTAGGTTGGCAGCTGAAAGTGACGGGAAGCTGGGAGAAAACGTGGCGAAGTTCCCTTGTGACACTGACAGCCAGATGCCCACGCCCAGCAGACCACAGCCACATAACTGCAAAGAGACAAACAAAAGAAAGGTTTCACTGTTAACAGAAATGTCATTGTCTCCTTCCCCTAAAACTCTGAAAAAAAAGAATTTCACAAGCAAGGTCTCAGGTAAATGTTCTGAAGTAATGCTCTCAGTGGCCTGATGTTGAAACAAAGTGAAATTAAATGTTTGTACTTAGACTTGGTCACATCACCTGTACTCATAATTCTATTTAAAAGCCACTGGATGGCAGAATTCTCTTCTGAGAGACTTAGCACATGAAACCAGAGCTACCCAATGATGTCCCAACAGCAACCCAGAGCAATTTTTCTCCGTGAAAATAAAAAATATTATTTGAACGAATGCTCTGTTGCACTTATTTGTGCAGTCATCTGCAATGTCTCAGAGTATTCAGCCCTCTATTGCCTCATCCAACAGGAGGCAATAAAGTCCTGAAGACATTTACAATCAAAAGCATAATTTCAGTAAATATTTGTCATAAAATGCCCAGTCACAATACCCAGGTTGGGCTTAATACAAGTTCTCATAGCTTTAGTGTTGATAGCCAGTGATCACAAAATGTCACCAAAATCAGATGTCTAGATACATTATGTACAGGAAGCTCAAGCCTTATGCAAAATGCTCACAGGCATTCCCAAGGGAAGCAGAGTAACAAATGCACTGGGTAACACAGAGGAAACATTCAGGAATCTTGTAAGGAGACTGGGAAGCACCTTTTCGTCCAAAACTCAACACACAGTAACTCCACAGAGTGGCTGGGGAGCTTTGCATCACCAGGTATGGATAAATGTCACAACATCTGTGTCCTATCACAGAGCTGGACACAGCTGCAACAGGAGTGTGAGTAGTGGGAGAAAGTCAAACACCAGCTATCCCTATGAAAAGACTGGTACAAAACACACACACCTGCATGTGGCAGGGTAGGACTTTCATCTCTCCCTTCAAATTTGTCCTCTCCACTAAATGAGCTTGAATTGATTTCTCATTGCCTTTCATGAGATATCAGCAAGGTCAGTGTGAACTTGGAGTAGTAAAGAGCTGTGGGGGGATGCAAAACAGAAGCCACCTGATCATATTCTGCTGTAGGACCCAGTGGACATGGCCACAGGTTCAAACTGTCTGCAGCTCATGGAATCAGCCACCCTACTGCTCCTGCTTTAAATTTCATCTACTCTGTCCTTGAATTGCTGCAGTTTTGGTGCCTCAAGCTCACTCAGGAATCCACCCTGCGGTTCAGCTGTTTCCACCATTAGATGAAAACTGCAGGCAGGGGCTGAGAGCTTAATGGTTCAGGAGGTCAGGAACAGCTCTCACCACACAACATTCATTTAAAGTATTAAATGGCATTTCTAAGCTGCCAGGGCTGCCATTGCCATTAGCTGATGGCACTTTAATCAATGACTTCATGACACTCCACAGATGAGTCTGTAAATGTTTCCAAAGAAGTTTCTACCAAAGACCAAAATCGTTCAGTGTAACTTTCCATAAGATCCTGAATTCACACTTGAAAGTTAATTCACAAATGTGTTCCTTGGACTTTCATACTCTATTAAGTTCAGAAGTCACAGCCTTAGCTCAAGTGTTTTGAAAGAGTGCAATGAATTCTGGAATCATTAGGCCAAAAGCAATAGATCACTGCAGATAAACAAGGCAGTAAGAGCAAGATCAGGGAAAAAAACTTACAGAGGAAGGACAAGCAGAGGACAAAAAAGAGTACAGATGATTAACACAAAGCTCAGCCCATAAAGAATGACACCTCAGAATCCAACACCAATTATGAGATCCTAGCAAAAGAAATAGAAGAAAAAGCCCTAGCCAGTGTCTCTTAACCATTTGAAAAAATCCTGCAGCACAATCCTTGAAGGAGATTTGGTCCAGAAGAGAAAGGTGGCCAGGAGATTACTTCAGAAGGTCCATGTTTATGTTTACTTATAAAAAGTCAGAAGCACCTAAGTGCTTAAATGAGGGAAAGCAGAGTAACACTGGAAGTTCAGATGACATAAAACATCAGGTGATGGAGGGGTTGTTAAAGGCTGATCTATGCAACTGGGATTCTCTAGTGCCTGAAGAGTAAAAAGTCAGAGATTTGATAAAAGACATGACAACCTAAAAACTTCCACAAGGTGGCATCCCATACCAAATAGCACTAAAAGTTTAAGAAAAATTTCATATTTCTTCTCTCCACAGTTCCTCGAATTTTGTGCTTTCTTCTCTGTTTTCCTCTCTGCCATTCTACTGCACAGCAGTACTGCTGAAGCTAAAATTTATGCTTTAAACTTCAGGTCACATGACAAATGCTTTTTTCACTCATGCTTCTTTAAAAAATCCCAAATAATTCCATTGACATGGGACTTAATTGCATACAACCATACCAACCAAAGCTGGCTAGGATTCTAGCAATAAAATACCTTTCACTGACATTTTATTCTATACCAGTCTCATTTTTTATACAATGTGAACATTAGAAAAATGCTCTGACAAGTATTTATTCTCACAGGATCCACCTCTTTCTGTTTGGAACAACTGAATCCTGGAGTGTGAAAGCAGCAAGAATATATCAAGTCATCTTATTAATTCCTTTTTCACCATATAATTAAATAATATATGCTGCTTGGTATTTAATTGGGTGAGAGTGATGGCACTGACTTTCCTTCCCCAGAGAAATGGTTCAACAGAGTAATAAATTTCACTGGATTTTTTTTCCTCAAAAAATGTTGGCTCGTTTCCCTCTCATGATTAGAAATCATCATCCTCTAGGCAACCATCAAATCTCTCCTTCCCCTGCTGTTTATGTCACTGCAGAACACTATCATAAAGTCAGTCACTTTTACTTATAGGGCAATTTATCCAAGCTATGGTACACATATTTTGGGCTTAAAAGCAAAAGGAACACCAATGTTCCTCACAGGTTCTCCCACACTTTGAATTCCCTTCACTACCTCAATGTCTATCTGTGTTTATCACTTTGTCCAGAAAACATTAAGAGTCTCAAATACTTTGAGGGAAATTAGAACTCCAGATAAACTTAGAAAGAAACCCCAAAACAAGCTTTTCCCTAACAAGTGCTATCACCAGAACAGGGAAGGAGCTCATTTATTTTATTCCTCATTTTTGAGCATTATATGAACGAATACAACAATACAAACTTTCACAATAGAGCACCATACCCAAGTTTAGCTGCCTTAACCGTAAAAATGATACAGGAAGAGTTTACAAGACCCAGGAAAGGACAACACAGATGGCCAGATGTATGCCAAGACTGACATATTGTACAGAAGGAGATTGTGCACAGGATTATCTAGCCTGGGAGGAATTATTAGACAGGATGTGAATGAAATGTTCACAACTCTAGAGGTCAGTCAGAAAACCCAACAGCCTGTGTCTCAGTCCTTTCCAATAACAGAAACAAGGGGAATATTAGCAAGCATTTGTAGTACATTTTGCTTCACACAACTGAGAAGTAAATTCATTAATTACGCCACAAGAATCAAGCATTGTGCCCACAATTGCCAGTAAGGGCTAGATAATTTTTAATATTGGTAATAGCATTTGTGGTTTCTTAGCATGTACACAAATAATGGCATTTCATGCTTCTCAGAGTAAGATCATGTGTGCAGAATCCAGCAAAACTACCAAGCGGCAACAAGCTGGGGTAAAGAAGGGGTAGGAAATGCTGTTCTGGTAATGTTTTTAATTGAATAATATTGAGAGACTTGCCCTTGAAGTCACTGAACAACATCAGAAAAAGGAAACTGATAAGGAAGGCACTACCGAGAGGAAAAGGGATGAGGCGATATTCTTGTTGACTTTGCAGTTATTCCATCCCATGCAAAGAATGCTTGATGGAAAAGCTGCACAAATAGGTGTGTGAGAGAGAAAGAGTTTGTTCTTGACATCAGATCTTCTAGTGCTGCTTAAACACCAGGAGAGCTCTTAACACACTTGGAATAAAACAGAGACATTTAAAAACTAAATAATGAGAGACAACCACAAGGGACAAAAAGAAGCAAGTGTCTCAGTTTGTACTCCACCTCCAATAACATGCCCATGGCCATCTGTGGCCCAGTAACAGAGAGCAGAAGGCTCCAAGGAGATCTTGCCTGAAGCAAAAATGATACAATGAAAAATACACGCTACAGCTTATATATGGCCCCATAAAATGGCAAAAAGCACAGGAGGTTTGTTACAAGGAAATACTGACAGCACGATTGCAAAAAAAAAAAAGTATCAGAGCTGGGAACTGATTTTAGGACAACTGCAGTGACAAAAACGACACTCTGAATTAGGTTCTGACAGACTTCTGTTGAAACAGAAAGTCAACAGGAAGATGACCTGTACCAAAAGGACAAGCATGAAGAAGCCACGAGGACAAGCAGAATGCACCACTAAAGCTTAGCACAGAAAGTGTCCAGTGTCCAGGTGGCTCTCAAAACCCTCCCCTTTGTTGGGGCCTGCAACACTTTGAAAAAGCTGCCAGTAATATCATCCTTCTGTTTGGTAAGTTCCACAGGATAAAGGTGACCTATCTCAAGTCTTCTCTTCAAGACAGAGATTTTCTACCATTTCTCTAACTGACTCTCTGACCAATGAGTGTGCAGATGAGGTAAGGAAGACAATGGCCCTTATAAAGCAGCAAAGTCTTCTCACTCTGATCCTGGGGTTTGGGGGTTTTTGTGTGTTTTGGGGGGTTTTTGAGTATTTTCCCCTCTCCTTCCTTTATGGTATCTTAATGTATTACAGATCAGAATTACTGCTCTGGGAGGAGGCAGGGGTGAGAACTACATGGTTTCCACCACTTCAAAACACACTCCAGAAAAGAGATAGGCTTTCTGCAAATTGACTTTTTGGATGCCAATTGCCAACTCTGGATTTGGGTGGTTAAACTGGAAACGGCTGGTGCTTAAAGGAGATTTTCAGGTAAGATTAGATAAATTTTCCTGCACTGTCTAGATAATCCACAGGATTAATCAAAACTGGGACTTAACAGCTGACAATCTCAGAGGTCTCTTGCAAAGCAAGATCATCTTCTAAATACGATCTAAAGTACTGCAAGGACACCAAAACCTGAGTTCTTCAGCCATATACTAGAAAATTAGAGTATGGAAGTAGGTGAACATACTCAAATAAAACCTACTTAGTGCTACTGCCAGAGCAATGTGGCAGATTTAAACTCCTCTACAACATTCCTATGAAGTGAGCATTGATGGAAGACAAGGGAATCATTTTGATGTCTTCTTTGAGTCTAGTTCTGTAACAGCTGTACCGACAGCCTGTGTGTAATAGAAGGTACAGAGCTGGAATTTGTGCAAATGCTGAGTTTCCTTAATCCATCTGCCAGAGAAAGCATTTATTATCTTCCTAGAGTCACTCTCCCAAGCCGTACTCCTGGGATGGTCCTGACAAACTCAAGTGAGGCATCAGCGACTGTGATCTTCTGTAGGGCAAGCAGACGGAGAGCTATCCTGAGGAGCATTAAATTCTGACACTTTTATCAGTCTGTGTTTTTGAAATGTGTCCCAGAAGCCTTAAGATTTGGCTTGGATGCTCTTCCCTGGTCACTCTGGAGTATTCAATAAAGGATGTGCTCTGTGAAAGGAAGTAGTAAGACCTGGGTTTGCTTGATTTGTCAAGGACAGCTTAAACTTCTCTTTATTCAGTTGAAGGGCAGCTCAGGTACTTCAGGCTGCACTTTAGGAGAAACTTTCACTGAGAAATTAGTACAGCACTGGAAGAAGTTACCAAAAAGGTGTCAAAACCTCCAGTCACAGAGGTTTTCAATGCTTTGCTACAGGCAGTCATGGTTGACCTGAGCTAGCACTAGCAGCAGCACCACTTGGTATGACTTGAAGAGATTCCTGTCAAGCAACATTTCTATGATTTTATAATTTCCTCAGCTACCATGTTCTTCCTAATTTGTGAAAAATACAAAACCATGTCATTTCTAATGAACACATGAAATCTCTTCCCTGTGGAAGCCCTATGGGGAGAGCTGTCTTGCCATGCTGGGGAATCAGCACACTTGTGTATGTGTCTCCAATGCCTGCACATTTTATGGCAGGGAGTTGCCATTTTGTTTACATTTAACAAACACCATTGCTCTGCGATTGGCTGAACACAGCTGTAAAATGGACAGAACATTCTTTAATAAGAGCTAATGGAATAAATAATTCAAATTATATATAATAAATATAAACAGTAAAAGGCTGTTTTGTTGTCCCCCACTTTATCATACTGCAGAACAAGCCCTGACATGTCTGAAGTGAGGGAAGACTTCAAGAATGTGGAAGAGGAACAAAAGGATGATGGACATAGACATGCTGAGATGTGCCCAAGGGTTACAGACCCCGCCTACTGGGCCAATGCTGTTTAACCTCTTCATTAAGGACGATGGGACAGAGTGCTCCCTCAGCAAGTTTGTAGATAAACTTGAGTAGCTGACACAGCAGATGGCAGAGCTGCCCCTCAGAGACCTGGACTGGATGAAGAATCGGGCAGAGAGGACGTCTGAGGAAGTTCAACAAGGCGGAATGCAGAGTCCTGCACCTGGAGAGGAATGACCTTGTGCACCAGGACACACCAAGGCCTGAGAGGCTGGGAAGCAGCTCTCCAGCGGAGAGCCTGGAGTACTGGTAAACAACAAGCTGATCAGAAGCCAGCAATGCAACCTCAAAGCAAAGAAGGCCTACAGCACCCAGGGCTGCTCTAGGAAAAATGTGTCTGGCAGTTTTGAGTGCTGTCCTCTCCCCCTACTCAACACCAGTGAATCCAGCACAACTGGAATGCCATGTCCGCTTCTGGGCTCCCCAATACAAGATGGACATTGGTGAACACCAGGAAGGGAAAGGAGCCTCCTAAGAGGCTGAGAGGGCTGGGACTGTTTGTCCACAAGAAGAGGAAGCTCAGGGGGTTCTTATTGACCTGTATAAATTCCTGATAAAAGGCACTGAAGAACAGGGAGCTGCTCTCCTCTTAGGAGGGCTCAGTGACAGGACAAGATGACCACAAAATTCGATGCAAGACCTGCAAGGGGGACCAAACACTGAAGTAATGTTTCCAGAGCAGCTGAGGAGCTTCCATCTGTGGAGATATTCCAAACCTAACTAGACACTGTACAGTCTGTCTGTAGACTAGAGAGTCTCTACAGTCTCTGTTCTAGCTGACTCTGCTCAAGCAATGGACAACAGATTATATGACCTCAACATGTCCCTTCCAACCTTTTCCATTATTCTGTTAAGAGATAAGCTCTCAGATATCAATTAATAGCTTTATTCCAGGGGTATTCTCAACTATGCACACATACCCATCCTTTTTTCCCCCTCCAGTACCCAGCGTCCTCCTGAACAGGTAAGGAATAAACACACTCAATTATTCACAGCCTGTGTCCAAGACAAGCACAGCCCTGATTTTCTAATGATTGCCATTAATAATTTGGGGATAAGCACTTCATTTGTGAAATTTCTAGGTGATAAATTGTCAGTATTTTAAACTAAGTGTAGAGAAATGTAGCAGTAGAAAGGAAACAAAGGATTAATTTAAAGGAACATAACCTGTAGAATGATATTCCCAAATACAGACTTCCTGCAAAATGATTTGGGAAAAACTAATGTAAAAAAGCAGTGTCAAAACAAACAAAGCATTACTTTGGACTGCAGTAGTTCTTCTCCCAGAACTTCACAGCTATCTTGAGTGGCATGCACAAAGCAAAAATCAACAAAATTCTCCCTGCCTGCAGCTGTGAAAGGTCAGATTGAGTTGCGCCAATGTCAGCATTATCATCTTTTTGTGTCTAAGTCACAATGCCCAAAGTGCAGTAGGCAAAAAAGACTGAACATTTGAAGAGGATTCAGAGATGATGTATAAAGAAGGATTAAAATGTGTAGAACACTGTTAAGTGATGGTTAAACTCAGAGGACAGGAAGGAGAATGGAGGCAGAACTTCAAAACTACTATTAGAAAAAAATTTAAACATTATATATCAAATGCCAAAACTCCTGAAATCAGAAGGACTGGCAGGACCCTAACCACTTACTTGCTGTATGGAAAAACATCAAAGACAAAAGAGAGTTGAAAAAGTCAAAGACAACATATCTAAAATCCAGAGAATACCTAATCTAGAAGAAGGAATTATGCAGTCACTCCACAGAGGAGAAATGACTGGAAGGATATTTAACAAAAAATCCATAAAGGCTGTATAATTTTTAAAGGCTATAAAATTCATAGTGCCCAAAAAGGACTTGTGGTTCCTACAGAAACACTAACCTTATGCATGCATTAGAATGTGCAGTTACACTGTCCCTGATAACAGACTGACAATAATAGCTCATTTAAAATATAGTAACAAAGCATTATACATAATCTTCACATTAAACCATTTTCTCATTAGTAAGCATGGGGATAAGAGCTGAAAAATTCTCTAAGCAATTCACCATAATGAATGAGAATTCATCAGCCTAACAAAGCACTTCTGAGCATTAAGCCCTATTCCTAAACACACATAACTGAAAAGATATCTTTCTGAAATGCAAAGTTTGGGGATTAAACACAGTCTCTCTTTAATTCCTGCAAATGACCCTATCTACAGACTTCAAACTAAAAACAGGCAGCAAATTACAAGGCTGTCTCTTAATGCACCACTTTTTAAAGCGGCTTGACAGGAGATGTAAGTTTAGGGCCTTTCCCTATGTAGTAACATTAATTACAAAATTGAAATATGCAATTATTTTAAAATTACTTTATTTATTTTATTTTCCTATTTATTTCCATTAGAGGTTATTTCACTTGAAATGAAAATCCAATCTGAACACAAGCTGGACAGAGAGATCTCCTGAATTCATTGCTCCACAGAAACATTCAGATCTGAATGAGAGTGCAAAAACAAATGTGTGTTGGTATTTCATCCCATTAGACCCACAGAACAGAGAGGGATCTGAATTTCACTCTCCCAATTATTAGAAAAAATTGAAGAATATTTACCTGCAATTACTAATCCCTCAAAAAGCATGACAAAGCAAAAAATTTGTACATGTTAGCAACCATGATTTAGCTAATAGATTTGGTTTGCCTCATTATTAAAATATCTTTTCAAGATATTTTGATTCACTAGCGCTCAAGACTTTGAAAGCTAGAAGGAAACTTTTCAACAATTTTCATAGATGTCAACAGGAAGAGACAGTTTCACCAAGATAGTTTTCAGAGTAACAAACAGTCCAATTCCAGTATACAAACACCCCAAGGGAAATGCATCAGACAAGACCGGAAATCATATTTTATTCTGTTGATAGTAGAGAGAAAAACAAACGTAATCATGATCACTTGAGTTCCCTCAGTGCTCTAGTTTTTGAGCAATGGCATTGAAGCCTTCTTAAAACAGAATTATGTGGCTGTTTAAAACTATATGCTAAATTCATTTGTTCTATATTTGCACAAATGCAGGAGCGTGCACCTGCAGTACTTTCTTCTGCGATGGAAGCCCCTATTACTTATTCACAGACACTTTCTGCCCAGCAAGGAGCACAGTCAGATTCTGGTCAATCCATCAAACATACATTTGCCATGCTTAGCACCCACTGGCATAACTCTATGGAATCTAGGCACCTCTGCTGGTCACATGTTGTTAATCTGTCTCCTTTTTCCTGAGCCAATTCTCCTGAAGCCGCTTTATCCGCTTTGTTTATTTTAACCACAGCTGCTTAATTCTACTATATCTCTTAATACCAAATAAAAGCAGCAGGAAACCGCCCCACCCCCAGGAAAAAATAAAAATCAGATGTTTGAAGGACTTGTGGTGAGGCAACAGTCAGTAATCCTCATCCAAATTTGTGTAACAGGACTGAGGACTTCTCCAGCCCCAAAGAAGTTACTGTGACTTAACATACTCTATTGAAGATGTACTACAAGCCACAACCAAAAACCACTGTGCATCTCAAACACTTTGTTCTCCATCTGCTCAAAAAGGGCTTACACTACATTCTGCAAATCCACTTGTATCCTTCTCTTTCAGCTGTTGGAGGGACATATGAGAAAAGATGCAAGGGATCAGCATGAAGAAACTATCTCCAGAAGTTCTTTGTAAACCAGTTCACTGTGTATGTGTGAAGTAAGCCTGGTAATTGTTGGACTATAAGCATTTTACTCTTGGTCAATTTGCATGTTAAAACAGCACAAAACTCTGGGGGATGCACTTCCCTCTTTAATTCACAACATCTGGCATCACTGACAACTGACAAAAGAGTAAAACCAACTTCCAATTTTACTTATTTCACATCAGATTGTAGCATGGCTTCCAGTTCCTAATAACCTTGTATTGCTTAAGCTGTCAGTAGAACAAGCACTGCAACACTCAAATAAAACAGACAACAGGAGTGAAGTTAGGCAACAAGTTCTTTGCCCTCTGCACTGTCTGCTCTTCTTGAAAGTGAAGTTAAATTTTGTAATAGCAATGATAATAAATAGCAATAATAAATAAATAGGGAAATAGCAATGATAATAAAGGATAAACAGTTTTGCTCAGCACTCATTAGGAAAAAAAATCACTAAGTCTATTAGATCAACCAGAGAAAAAATAGTATTCCAACTAATTCAGGGCAGATTTAATATTTCTTTGGCAATATTTAAAGTTTTTCTATCTCTTTCTATTAATAGGTTCTGGTTTGAAGCTACTACCAGGAAAATAACATCTCCTACTTATTGTTAAATACTCTGTCAAGAGGTGTTACATTAAAAATATTTTATGTGTTATCCATCCATTGCCTGAGTCATCTCTATCTCATTACTTTTCAAGATGCAAAAATCCTCAGGCAAGTGAAACTTTTCACCTGCAGGTTGCTGGAAATACTGCAAGGCTGAGCCTCATTCTCTTCACAGAGACCAACAAGGGTTGACATTATAATGGGGCCAAATCAGACAAATAAAAAGGGGTAGGAGGGCAGCCATGTGCTACAGTGAGAAGAGTGAGAAGCATCACAGTAGGCAGATGACTCGTCAGTTAACTGAATCTCACTTTTCCCTCCCATCCAGAGAGCTGTCTTAGGGAAAGGAAGAACAGGCCATCACACTGGCTCAAGAAGAAACATAAATATTCAGTAAGAAAATTCAGCCAGCCACAGATTTAACAAATGCCTTTGCTATCCCAAAACAAACATGGGACAGTGGCATTAGACCACTTAAATACAGATGCATGCTGTAAACTCTCTTTGAGTCGTGCATCACTTCCAAGAAAACACATTTTAAAAGCTTTCACTGACTTGTCTGGAAGAAGACTGAGGAATACTTATTGTGGAATAAGGAAAAAAAAAAAAGGAAATGTTCCAATTCATATCTATAATATTTTAACAATTTGTTCATGCCAAACTCACTACAAGAAGAAGGAACCTGCAGAGATACAGATGTTGGAATGGTTGAGTAAAAGGAGTACTGAGGTCAGGTCTGATCCTGGTTTGTGTTGATTAACCTCCATGGTCCAGCTACTACCAGGGTGAGAAATAGATGGGGCTGTTTCATCACTATTATGTTGGGTCTTATTTCACGTACCATGATGAAACAATCTTGGTATCAGAAGAGTTAGGAAAGAAGCCACTGTTGCCAGATAGGAGCTGTGATGTTATCTTGGTATCTGAAATGCTGGAAAATTAGACTGGGACAAAATGATGTCTAGCAACCATCTGTAAATGTCTCTGTAAACAGTTCTGGCAATTGCTGTACCAAACAAATGCGTATTCATGGTGTTTATTTATTTAGTCTTCTGACAGGCACTGCTAATAAAACAGACAGCACAGTTTGTGATGCAGTGATTTCAAAAGAATTAGAAGGAGGTAAACCTAAACATCCTAGAAAAAGTGAGGGAAAGCAACTAGAACAAATAAGGAAGACAAACAAGGCCATATGCAAAGTGGAAGATAAGCTGTATCTCTTTTTTTCCACTGAGGAGGAAGCCAGACTGAGGAGGAATTGGGTTAGCAAAGAAAAAATCCAAGGCCATAAGGATTCAAAACTAGCAAAAGAACTTCATACACTATCAGGAGGGGGTTCTGCAAGCAGTACACGAGACAAGGACACCTGATGTCCTTGATGTCCAGAGAAGAGAGCAAAGAGCCACAGGCTTATCTGTAGTTTAGGTTGTCTTTTCCCCTACCACATGTTCAGTCTGCTAATATGACCAGTGGATGAAATATTTCAGGTGGCATTCTGTATTGAATGTGCCTTTAACAATCTAACTGAACCTGATGTGAAGCAGAGAAAATTCCATCCCACTGGAGTCCAGTTGCACTTTGTGCTTTTGTCTTCCCAAAGACAAAAGTAATCGATATAAATGTACAGGAAATTGCTGGACCTTAGCAGAAATTTATATTTAAAAAAATATCTAAAAAGTATCTTAAATGAAATTAACTTACTGTACAATCTGTAAAGTTACAGATCTTGATTTAAACTGTAACACATAAAATAATTTGGTTTCTGTAAGTTCTCTTCAGACCATATGTTCTCATTTTTGGGGCTGGATAAGGTTCACAAAAAACACTACCAGAAGTAAGGACGACTAAGTGAGAGTGGTGCTGGCTCACCCTTCCCTCTCTTTTCAGTGAGCCAACACTGATTTTCTGACAGCATTCCATGTGAACACACTGACAAGACTGCAGTGCTCGCAGCTGGGAGGAACTGGAATTACAGAAGACAGTTCCATCCCGCTGCTCATGGGACGGATGGATCTGGCAGATCTGTCCATATCCATTTCTGCACAGATCAGAACAGGTACAGAGTTTTTGCACCAGCCAAACTGAGAGGAGTAAATGCATTTTATTTTGCAAGTCAAATAAAATTCAGCAATCAACAGAGCAGATGATTGCCAGATCAGCAGCAGTAGCATGTAACAATTTCCCCTAACTTTTGTGTTGACAAGTGTTACAAAGTGTACTGAATGCTTTCTTGCTACCAGACACAGCAGCAAGTAAATTAATGAATGTTAACTATGTTGAGGGAAATAAATCCTCAATAACTCATACTCACTTGACTATAGCTTTGCACTCAGAATTATTTTGTTTTACTTCGTGCTTTCACCTAAAACCAGAGCTGACTCCAGTTTGAAATACCCTGTCAACAATCAATGAAGATAACAAAAGGCACACTTCATTACAAAATGTTTCAGGATAAAATTAAAAAAACTTTAGCCACAGCATCACACAGAACATCTCCCTGGCTCTTATCTCTGGTCTGCCATTTTCAAATATGGGAAAGCCAAAATAAATGTACAAAACAGCAGAAACAAAAGGCAAAAGCCCAATTTCATGATCACATTTTACTCAAGTACTGCTAACAACACAGATACTAGCAACAGCATCACTATTTGAGAAAATCATTATCTAACTGCATCATATGCACACAGAAAAAGACAAGCAGTATTCAAATTCTGTAAGGAACAAAAATCTGTGCCCACAAGCTTCGTCTGGGTATGAAGCAGTGAGATTACTCTTAAGGGGTCAAGTATTTCGTGCCAACACTGAATCAATATAATAGTTCCTATGTGTGATTCTTTCCACGTGCAGAAGAAAACTCCAGCAGTTCCTCAGACTGATTTATCCATTTTAGTTTACAGGAGGGAAATATGTCCTCAACAACTCATACTCACTTGACTGTGGCCTATAAAAAGCAAATTACTTTGCCAGAGAAGACGTAATGAAATGTGGATTCCCTCAGATTTGTGACTTATGATTGGCATCTCAGCTTTCTGATCCATTGTGAACTAACCTCCGTTAATGCCTGCCCTCTTAGAGGGCATGTAGAACAATTTGCTCATGTGTGGATTCTCTGGCATCTAGTAAAGCTGGAGTTCATTCTGCAGGCTTTCTCTAAGGATCTGTATCCCCCACCCAATCACATCTTCAGTTTTATTTCTGTCCCTGCAGAATTCATTAAAATGTAAATTACGTTCTACTGAAAAAAACATAAGACTGTTAATGGAATTTCATCCATTGCATTATGCAGATACCCAAAATAGACAACCACTTTGAGTGGTATGATATACAGTGAAAGTTATCCCCAAAGGTCATCTCTAGATGCACTAGGTTTGATTTTTTTCTTATCCCAGGTGATATTTGTTTGCAGTTTGGACACATGCTTGATTAAAAAACTTAACAGATGGAAGGAATTAAATCCTTCAAATATGGCCTAAAAATATCTCCTGTTTCCCTACCTCTAATTCTTTATTCACAAGTTAACTGCCCCTAAGCACTTTTTCCTTCCATCTCTGTAGGTCATCTGTAAGTAATTTATCACGAAAAAAAAAATTAGGTACAGAGTAAGCTGTTCTTTTAGTAAACCTAGGCCATACTCTCCAGTAATCTCTGACTTGTCTGTCTCTAAGACCAAGCTACCAGACACTTATTCTGGTGTCAGAAATACTTAATGATTAACCACTAAGAAGAAAACCAACAAAATACAGTCACAGACAATGAATGACCTACCTATTTTAAATATATTTATTCCAAACAAAGGATTCATTGCCCTTCTTGTCATCCAAATTTGTTATGAAAAAAAATTAACTGGTAAGAACATCTCTAGCCCAACTGCAATGTTACATTACTTCAGTTTTCACCAAAGTCAACTGCAAGCTATGCATTAGTTGGCAAGCTATGCATGTATTCTGGAGCTATGGGATTGTCTAGATTCATACCTGCTAATGGCAAATGTGTCTTCATATTTTCAAATTCTAATAATGAAACTCAAATGAAACTATCTGGTTACAAAAATTTTATCCATGATGAAGAGAAATACACATGTTTTCAGGTTATTCCTCATCAAAAGCCTAACTTCCCTGAAGATTAATTTCTATATTTATGGTAGTATTGCTTTTGAGTGGGAGCTGACTCAAGGACTAAACCCAAAGGTATAAACAAACTTCTGTAAGAAGTCCCACACCACTGCATGGAAACCTTCAGCAATTTACACAGGAGACCTCAATTCAAGTCCCTACTGTTGGCAAAACAGTTAGAATTTCCCTATCCTATAATTTTATGTATTTCCTAAGGCACTTTAAAGTCTCATCATCCTGGGCTGCCTGTATAAATATGCACACTTTCAGAAAAAGACGCATAGCAGTGAGAAGTGGTGCTCATTTTGGATATACCCCATGTGGGTAACAGCATCCTACACAGCCCACAAGCAGAGACAGAGGTCATTCACACACACAAGTTTTGTTGTCTTAAAATTTGTGCCATAAAACTGCAAAGCTGTATTGCCAAACATGGATCAGGTGGAACTAGAATCGGAACATACCCTGCTTCAGAACGCATGATGACTTGGATCATTGAAAGTACCTGCATTCCACCTGCATTCCAAATGTTTACAAGTAATACGACTCATGGAGATAGAAATAATCCTAGTTCACTTCTAATGGGATGAGACTTTGTGAAAAAAAAGTATAAATTGCATTTGGAGTCTAATAACCATCTCCTCATTTTTTGCCATCAATCTGGATACTATATATAAATTAGCCATTAATGAGAACAAAGATTATTGCATGTAAGCACTGTGACTTAAGTGAGTCAAAACCCTTCTATTACTTCTGAAATACAAGATTCCCCATCTGGAAGATTAGAAAATAACACTTCTATACCCTACAGAGGTATCTTCTTTCTCTAATTAAAACATCCTTATGAGGAAAAGCAAACAATTGAAGCACCAGAATAAATCAGGGAAAAGCTTGGGAATAAAAAGAGAATACACAGGATACGAAATACAAATAACATTTCCATCTTATTATCCCACATACTGCACTTTTTTGTGAACTTTTTCTCCTGTTTGTGTGGTACTTTTGTAGCATCGACAAACTTCAAGCAGAGAATGCCTCAAGAGCTAAGCTATACCTATTTTTAGTTATGCCGGTTACCTTCATGAGCTTGGGAATCAAAGGACCACTCCTCACTAAGAATAATTTTTGAGTGGCAGTCTTTCACTCCCTGGATTTTCTTGATGCTCCTCTTCTCAGGGCCTTCTGTATTTTGGCCCATTGTCTCCATGGCTAAACTAATGTTCAACCCTAGTTATTGAAAGCCATTCGAGCAAGCTAATTCTTTAATACTAATGATGGTTTTGCTGGCTTTATAAGGACAGATACACACAAGCCATGTGGATGGCTGAACCTGTGGAGCCATGAAAAGTCTAAAAAGTCTAAAATAGAGAAAATAGAAATACAGGCTCCTAAATCTATATGTGGATATCTTTGTGAGTTTAAAGGAAAGAATACTCTTCATCAAAATGATTTTTTTTTTCATTTTTCTTGAGAAAAACCCAAACTATTTCAGCCTTGAAATGAAATGATTCTAAGCCTGAACCCATCACCACCATTTTCCCTCTGATGTGTATTTTTTCTCAGAATGATGTTTCTTCTTTATGAAGCCAGTGGGAATGCATGGCTGTACACAGCCTCCAAAAACAGCCAGTCTTTTTCCCAGAAGAGCTGAGTTTACTGCTGTGAAGGAAGTATGCTTGTCTTTACTGGCTGCCACAGGATACCTCAGTGTGCATGTAACAGGACTAGTGGATTCTCTGGAAGGTGACAATTCATAACACCCACTATGTGGAAATGTGTTTGTTTATACAGCTCTGCATGACAACAGATAATGGAGCTGTCAACATCAGTCTGAATATTTGATGTCTTATGGTAGATAAAGTTCTATGCTTTTAGTGATTGACTTGCATAGCACCAATTCAGGTGTCCAGAAATGGCAGCTTCCAAAATCAGAGGTGTGCTGATGTTCAGCTTCTCACAATTTAGTCCCTGGTCTTCCTTTCCAGCCTGGTATACCTGGAATGTCCTTTCCCACATGGGTTTGCCAAGTCATCAGTCTTTATGCATTAAAGCCCATCTGGAGGGACCTTGAGTTGTGCTGAGACTGCTCATTTACTATATTTAGACCTGAGAATTATCTGCGATTATGTGCAGACAACATACTCAAAATGGCACAAAGATGAATCACAGAATCACAGACCAGTTGAGGTTGGAAGGGACCTCTGAAGGTCACTGGACCAACCCCACTGCTCAAACAGGGGCACCTAGAATCAGTTGCCCAGGACCATGTCTGGGTGGCTACTGAATACCTTCAATGACAAAGAATTCACAACTTCTTCAGGCAACTTGTTTGCCCTCACAGTAAAATAAGTGTTTCCTGATGCTCAGGTCATGCCCATTGCCTCTTGTACTGTCACAGGTCATCACTGAAAAAAAACTTGGCTTGGTTTTCTTTACACCCTCCTGTCAAGTATTTGCATACATTACTTGGATCCCCCTCTTCTCCAGGCTGAACACTCCTGGCTCAGTCAGCCTTCCCTCACAGAAGAGATACTTCATCGTCTTAGTGGCCCACTGACTCATTCCATTATGTCCATGTCTCTCTGGTACTGAGAAGCCCAGAACTCCAGCTGTGGCTTCACCAGTGCTGGATAAAGGCGAAGGGTCACCTTTCCTTAACCTGCTTGGAACACTCCCAGTGTTGGCTTTCTTTGCAGCAAGGACACATTGCTGGCTCCTGTTCAATCTGGTATCCACCAGAATTCCCAAGTCCTTTCCTGCCAAGCTGCTTTCCAGCCAGGTGGCCCCAGCACATAGTGGTTGTTCCTCCCCGCTTTGCATCTTCCCTAGCTGAACTTCATGAGTTTCCTGTCAGCCCATGAAAACCAGCTCCACATCATGTTTATATTTTGGTTAAAGCAGAAGGAACTCACCTGAAACTAAACTGGGCCTCTCTGTAGCCAAAAACTGTGAGATGCTAAATTTTGAGCTAAACAGTAAGAGCTACCAAAAAGGCCCTAAGCAAGTTGTTCTTCCTGCAAGGACACACCAAGATAGGTCTGTCACACACATGCCACTACTTTAATAGTTTATGCAGCCCATGAAGAGTTCACAATCTGGCAAGCATAGGAAGGTAGAAGATGGAAAGAAGAGCTGCCAGGAGCCACATGTGAAAGCATAAGCAACACATAACATCTCCAAATCTGTAAGAGTGGCAGCATTTAAACAAACAAAAAAAAGCAGTTCTACTTATATCAGAGGGATGTGTCATCAAACACATTTGCTGGGACTGGTTAGCTTCTTAGAGAGTCAAGATATCCTGTTATCACATGTGAATCTTGAGTTTCCTTTACCAGGTCTGTAGAATTCATCATAAAGCTCCAGTTGCTGACTGTAAATCTGTGCAGTGAAATCTGCCTGCATTGTGATGCTTGTAATGATAAAATCATTCTGGGGTAATTTTCTTATATGATATCTCAGTACTGACTTGCCTTACACAAGGTATCTGACTGGCAAATAAAGGTAATCCTAAACTGCAGGCTGTGCTATAGATTTCAATACAAATATGGGTTACATGAACACATTGACTGAAATAATCTCCCAGCAGAGAGACAGCCGCGGGATTTTGACCTTTCCAGTCTCTATCCAAAAAGCTTTCAAAAAATACTTCCCATTCCACAAGTAGAAATAGCCTTTGCTTTAGCTGGAATACCCAAAATGGCAGTCCTTGCTCACCTATCTTCCTATATGCCTCCATCTTTTTTACCACATGCATCAAAGAGAAGCTGAAGCACCTTCTGATATCGTTGCCATTGTGAAATATATCCAGCAAGACCCTAAAGTCAGGAAAGATGAATCTAACTCCCAAAATGTCTTCATATATGCTGACATGTTTCTTCAATTATCCTCTGACTTCAGACACACTACAAGAATACAGAACCCTGTGCATTGATTGCTTTGCTGCTCCCAATGCATGCCTCACTGAGGCTTGAGCCCTGTGCCTTGCCCTCTTGAGCTCCTAGCTCATTTCTATAGAAATTAGATTACACTTGAACACACCTCTTAGCTACAAAATGGAAGGCAATAAAAATTAAAAAAAAAAAAGAAAGAAAATTGTGCTAGATTGTGACTAGCCCTCTACTCCGGCATAGAGTCAGACAGCATTTTTTCGCAAGCTACCTGATATTTAAGTTTACTGTTTGCATTTGCAGGGTTCAAGAAAAAAAGTGATCCCTGTAACAGCAACTAACATCATCTCCCACAGATTAGCATGCTCTTGTACGACTTAGCATCACCCTGGATTCACATCTACCTTGCATTTTCAAGGCAGTTCAGCCACATGCAAGAGGCACAACTCTTGTCTGTCCATCTGCTTTAGGAGAGAGGTGAATGAGGATCAGCGTGCTCAACTGTTTGAAAAGTCTGTAAACTGAATATCAAGTGGGAACAAGAGCAAAAGGACAATACATGTTAACAAGACTCACAGATCTTCAGTCATGAAATCCAGTTTTGTCTACTCTGAACATAAAACTATGAACAGACATGCACTGGAGCAGTGACAGCTGGAGGAAGACCTCACCACTCTCCTCAGATGTAGAAAAGGAACATTTTGCTCCTTCTATCAGGAACCTTTGGAAGTGACCTCTGGTCCCAAAAATGCTTCTCCAATGGGTCAGGGTAAATGCAGATTCATTTAAGTCACAGATATTTAAATCATCAGCTTCTATCATCATTTAAACTGAACAAAACTTCAAATAAGTCATGCATTTTAACCTGCATTGCTTTTGTACCCTTTACTCAGCTTCTTTCTATAGATAATTAATGCATCTTTTTGTAAGGCCAGAAGAGCATCTGTTCCTATACACTAAATCATCTTTTGCTGGTAACTGAATTTTCGTAGAAATTGGTACTCAATCAAAAGCCACACTATAACATTTCAAAACTATACACTATTAGTTTCAAAGTACTGTGTTTAATGTGCTGTATGAATAAGAAATGGGGATGGTTTCTTATCAAGAAATCATCATAGTTTTCATTTTAAATGGATTTATTTAACAGTGGCCGTGTTACCTGTAGTTAAAGAACTGAATATTTCTCATGACCAAACTGTAAAAATGTACAAACTGTCACTCTTAAATGCTTTTACCTCATTCTCTACATGCTCAAAAATAGAAGGCAAGTCTGCTTGCTTTTTCAGCTGCCAGTTTTTCAATACTCAATAAAATAGGTGTTGAGAAGAACCAAAGGAATAATCTGAAATGAAAGCTACTGCTGTTTTAGGCTTTCAAAAACTGGTTTAGTCTTTCAGCAAGCATTGCTTCCAGCTGCTAAGTCTTCCACCAGTTTTTCCCTTGCCTTCTTTGCAGAAATTGCCAGGAAGTATCCATTCCTTGTATATTTTTATTTAACTTGTATTTTCAGAGATTACAGTCATGAAATGTGTTGCAAAGATTTGGAATGGGGTTAGTTTTTCAAAAGAAGGTAAGCAGACTTGAATTAAATGGTATCTTTTTTCTCTCCACTAGCTTAGAATGCTAATTAACAAGTAGCAAAAATCAGAGAGGACTCTCTTGGCAAACCATGAAGGAATTCTAGTCATTCTTTACGTTGCATTTATTCAAGTCCTTTGCATTTTCAAAAATAAAAACTATTTTCATTTTCCTCTTAATTTAAAAAAAAAAACCCATCTCGAGTAGGAGCTGTGCTGGAAGGGCACAAAGATAACAGAGCAGATGCTGTAAGGATTCACACTGCAGTAGCAATGGAACAATATCTCTTCATGCCATGGTCAAAATAGCAGCATGAAATGTGTGTCACATGCAAATTCACCCTGCTATAACAAATGAGGAACAATATTTCCATAAAAAGCAGCAACCTGGGAGTAGCAGTAAAGGCATTAGTCCATGCTGGTTCTTTAGACACTGTGGTCTGTTAGGCTGCTCCCTCACTGCCAGAACAGCACTGTTTCAGTTTGCTCAGATATTTTTGTCCCAGGTATAACTGTGAGGATTTTGCAGTCCTACCTCACAAGTTCCTGTCTGTCCCTAGTAATAGGGACTGCTGAGGTGAGGTCACATAAGGGACAGCAAAGCTTATATTGCCTAGTGAGAACAAAGGTAATGAAATAAATAATATTTTGCCAAAAATGTTAGATCCTTAATCATTGTTTTATGTATAATTTTACTAGTTAATGGATCTCACTTGCTTAACTTACATGTCTGACGTTAAAGGACTGGCTGTGGCCATAAGGAGCAGTTTAAAAGCTGGGATGACAGGTATGGTCAGGAACAGAAGGAGAAAAAGAGGGAAAACTCCAACTGATTGTTCCATTATGCCATTATTAACCAAAAGAACACTGAAGGTTCTAATCACTCAGCATGTGTGAAAAGAAAAAGGGGACACATAGATGAAAGACTCTGTGGGTTTTTTCAAATAAAGAAAAATAATCAAAGCTGCATAAATAAAATTTCTATACCTAGCATGGTGAAGTAGCATTACCTAATAGAAAAGACACTTACTTGTTTCACAACATTAATGGAAGGTGTAAAACAATAATTCCTACAGTTTATTAACACCAAGGTGTAAATTTACCTCACTTTTTTTTTGGTGGAATGTTTCCTAGATGTACACATTATTGATCCTGAGATGCACCACTTCTTTCCCCCTCCAAAAAAATGATATCAGAATCACTCTGGCATTATGTCCAGTACATTTTAGACACTAAATGATACCTCTGTGATGACCTCTAACACTTTTCTTCCCCTGGTCTATTTCTCTAAAAGTAGGTAGGGTAAGGCTTGCACCATCCTTAGCACTGAGAGAATGAGAGCAATTTCCCTTTACACAGTTTAAAATAGAAATACAAACCTTGCCAGAATGATTTGAAAGCACTGGCAGATGGATAAAATATTTCTAAATCTGCATCGTGTAACATTTGGCAGCTAGCATGAGTACTGAACAGCTGACTTTTATGCAATGACATTATTAATTATATCTTCCTTGCCAAACAAGCACCGTAACTGAGCCTTTGCAGCAGTGTGTCATTAGGCAGCTCATGCATGTCTGCTGAGCTGCTCATATGGTAAGAGATGGAGCTGCCCTGTCCCAGGCCTACTAAAAACATCAGCCAAGCTCCCATGTGATTGCAAGAGCTCCTATATACGGGCCAAGGACAGCGCAGCAAGCAGAAGGCGGTGTGTTCCGCCCGTGTCGTTAGACATGGGACAACAGCCATTCCCAACATCGCTCCTGGCTTGCCAAGACCACCAACAGCGCAAGACAGTCATTCATGCCTACTGACTAATTTGCATAAAATTTGCTTGCAGGCTGAAATATCTTCATTTTGGACATTTTCCATTCAAGGGGTTCTTGTTGGTTTGTTGGGTTTTTTTTTTGTTTTGTTTTTAACTGGAATCTGCAGAAGCATCTCAAAAGCCCGTGTATGCCTGCAGGCATATATTAACTGAGCTCAGATTTGCAGTGTGCAAAACTAACTCAATGAAAAGCCAGCTCTTGTTTCAGGAAACAGAAGAGCTGACAGAAGCCATCATGTCTCTAATCCTAACTGCCTTAAGCCTCAATTTTGTGCAAAAACCATGATCCATCTCACTTAAAGCCAACATAAGAAATATTGGATAGATGTATTAGATCAATGTATAAGTGTCTGCAGCACTTGTAATTCAAACAAAATACTCACATATTCTCTGTCCAAAATCCCAACAGCCACTCACACCAGCAGCCATGTAAATCTATCCCTCTAACTTCCCTGTTTCACACATCTAAGCTCTCAGCAGTTCTGCTGGCCCCTGGAACCTGGTTCCTGGTGTTTCACACAGAAATTCCTGGGGGAATTTCATCTTGAATCTGATGATCTCTCTTCACTTCCACACTAACTCTCTCTTAGGCAGTGAAAAGAAACAGATGAGAAGCAGAACATATTTGATTCCTTCTCAGAGAGCATAAGTTCCTGGCCAGCATTTGCCTTGAGATCCTTTGGATCATACATAACCATGGTGGGGGATTTGCTGTCCTACAGTGACAAGACCTGGTACATTCAATAGTGAGCAGCTCCACAACTTCATAAACTTGACCAATTCTGACAGCAGCTTGCTGAAACAGGCAAATTAATAAATTGGATTGATGCAATCTTCACAGAGCCCTAGAGTAATCAAAAAGTCACTGGTAAGTTTGCTTTTGAGCAGACCATATGCATACATCTTTAGGTATTTAGAGCTTGTTTTGAAAATGGAGCAAAGTATTGACTGCCACCATGGGGTACTCATTTTCCTCTTGCTCTGAAAACTTATCCTGTTTATCAATGGGTTTCTTTATTTGTTTATAATTATATTCAAGTATATGACAGCATGTGTGACTTCACAAGATCTCTTTTCCATGTATTTCATGGGTCATTCCCAGCACTGCATGGTAGCTTTAGCTCTATCATAATGATGTTAAAAATTCAAGTTGGAATAGGAACCAACATAAACCAGAAAATAAGAGCAGCATCTTGCATAACAGGAGGCCAGAGGATACAGTGACTTCTGCCACTCACACACCAGTTACAGCTCTTGTATTTTCACAAAGAGAAACTGCATATAAACCACAAAGAAGAGCCTATCTTTTATTTCCAGAGGAGAAGCAGAAATATCATGGCACGAGGCAGAGAATGCCAGCTGTTCGCCAAAACATTGGCATTGAGCAAAACAGCAAGAGATGACAATCCATCATATGTTGTGAACAAGAGTCACCCCACACAGATGAGGTTTGCACCCCTGAGTAAAAAGCTAAACTGGCTCTAGACATTCCACATAGCAGAAAGTACCCAAATAAAAGGTGGGAAGAGTGCACCATGATGTCAATGACTTCTTACCTCTTGGAGTTTTTTAGTCAGAGGTGGACAACTGGAAATTCTGCAATTCCCCAAAGTGACAATCCTGGCCAAGGGACTCTCATGTCTGAAATTTCCCTGCAGATACACTGAAGGCATGAATAATGGATCATATGGAAGCTGTTAAACTGTTCATGTCTAGGAAGGTGCCTCTGTTGAATGGACAGCACTCTTTCAGGGGCTGAACTGACAGAATGTGAATTAAGACAATACAGTGATGGCTAATTATGTCCCTTCAAACCACTCCAAAGTAAGGGGGATCTTGACTTCAAGGTTCAAAGGATTTGCCTGGGAAAATTAGTTACATGGCCCTAGCTATAGGAATTTTATACTTTATTATCAGGATTAAACTCTATCAAGACTCTTTTTTGGGAATGGGGCTGACAAGAGCTAGACCAGTCTCTGATAATGGTTTTGCTGGGTTATAATTACATTTTATTTGCTATTTTGAAATCACATTCGCCTGCTATTGCAGTTTTGAAAAATAATGAAAAAAAAAAGCAGCAGTACAGCTCTAAACAGAGTTCTTATTGCTTGGGTTCTTGCAAATGTGTGACTTCAGTTCTGGAACTACTAAGCCATAGTTTCAGTTTAGAAGGGTGGAACAGAGTATTCTGATGGAATGAATGAATGAATGAATGAATGAATGAATGCACGCACTATGTTGCTGTTAAACCTACTCCCCAGTTGCAAAGAAACAGCTATTTAGTCTTAGCTAAAGCAGTTCCCTGCTTTGTTTTAGTCTGGGAGTACTTAAGAAACCAAACCTAAAAAAAACCCTCTTATGAGGTGGGGAGGCGGGGGGGGGGGGGGGGGGGGGGGAAGCATTAATACTTCATTGGTATTAATGGTTCAAGTATAACATAGAAGTCCTGGCTTTCCAATTTCAAGGGAAAAAATGGTTACTAAGCAAGGCCTTGAACACATCTTAAGACAACATCTTAATGACCACTTTGGCAGACTCTCTTCATTACTCAAATTAAAATTTAAGAGTCACAAATAAGAACAGCATTTCTCATGCTGCTGCTCCTTTCCTTGCTGATACAGAAAGAAAGAGAAAATTACAAGATTGTGCAGTCTCTTGTGGAAAAACAAAAAATGACCTGTTAGCACAGCCTGCTGGTTTTCAAAACAACAGATAAAAACCCCTTTACTTTCTTTTTCCTGAAGTATTTTTCCTTCTCCCCTCCTGCTGCCTCCCAAAAGAAGCTGTAGACTATGATGAGGTCACCCCTCAGCCTTCTCTACTCCAAGGTGAACAAACCAACTGACATCAGCTGCTTCTCCTAAGTCTTGCCCTTGAGACTTTTCAACATCTTGGCAGTCCTGCTCTGGACACACCTTAAATAGTCTGAAGTCCTTCTTATATAAAGGCATCTAAAACAGCCCCCAGCACTCAAGGTGAGACCACCCCAGTGCAGAACAGAGGAGAGCAGAGCAGGACAATCCCTCCCTTGCCCAGCTGGCCATGCTGTGCCTGATGCACCCCAGGACACGCTTAGCCCTGCTGGCTGCCAGGGCACTGCTGACTCATGTTCCACTTGCCATCCACTCAGGCCCAAGGTCTTTCTTAGTCATGTTGCCATTCTTGCTGTGCCCAATTTCGAGCAACACAAAAAGAGCAGTGTAATTGCTGTGAAGAAATGCTACCCAAATGTCATGGCAGAGGCTATATAGCAATTACGTCAGGCACGCGGCACTCTTACCCTCAGCTTGTCATTTGTCTCCTGACATGTCATATGACCTCAGAGAGTCAGTTCACAACCTGAGCTAGATGTATTGCCTTCTTTGACTTGTAAAACTAGATGATCTTTGAACTAGCAAAGCATCTTAATTATCACTCTATAAGGATGTTGACTGCCTCAAACATTTAATCTACTCTCTCAAAGCTGTACAAAACCAAAGTAGAGATGTGGATAGGTATGGGGATTTTTGAAGGAGTTTTGAATGAGTTAGAGACGGGACCTCTGAGTTTTTTAGATGATGTGATTTATTTTTCTTATCTTCTACACAGGCAGGAAGGGTGAGTTTGGCTCACATCTTCACCGCATAGTTCAGAAGGTCACAAGACCCCTAGTTACAAGATCTTTTAAGGATTTATTGACCAACAGAACACTGCCAACAAGGATATTTATGTTTTCAAGTCTTTGTCATGTGTGTAGCTTATTTTCTAGGCCTAGACATTTCAGACGCACATGACAGACTTTGACACACATGTATGTATACGTGTGACAATGAGATCAAAAAGACTAGTTCACAAATAAGTTTAGAAAAGTGCATTTGAATGTACTTCCTTCCTAAAATAACCTTCTGCCAGCTTTCCCTGCATAAAGCACATCTGATCTCTGGTGTCAGACAAGACTTAATTTAATCTGAAAGTTGAACCTAACGCTGTTTGGAAAATGATTTAAAAACTTGACAGAACGGTCAGCCATGTATATCAAGTACTGGCACCTTCTGTTTATTCTTCGTTCCCCTCCACTCACTGTGCAGAAGAAAATCCAAGACAATTTTCAGTGCACTGGTTGCACAATGACAGCGCAGTCTAGGCAAGCTGCCTCTGGAACTGGGTACAAAGGGCTCAAAGGAGGCAGTTGTAAAGCTAAATGGGCTCTAGGCATGGGCTAGGAGGGCTTTGTAAGTGGACTTGGTGGCACCAACCAACAGTAACTTGGAGGTCTTTCACTCAACTTTATTGACCAGCATAGCTGTGGTTGGAAAATCCTTAAGAAAGACAACTTGCTGAACAAAAAGTCACATTTTTGTGCAGTAATAATGTTTCTTCTGACTTGCCCCTCTGAATGAAATATTTTCTATGCTGTTTCCCAAAGCCACTGTAAAGATTTCTCCTTTCATTCTCAGCCCATGCAGAATTTTTTTGTGCACATGCTAAACCATGCACATGCCAGCAGGTGTAGAGCCATGGTTAAACTAAACCACCAGACAGAGCTCTCCCTCTTTTCTGTAACCTTTGCAAAATCGTAGAAACTGAAAAAGGCCACTAAGACTTCAAATTGAACAGCTGACACCACATAAAACATTGAAGGAACACAGTGGTCAGAAATGAAGCAGGGTTAGCAATCATAAATTAAATGTGCTGAATTTCTTTGTTTATGCATCACTTGCTTTGTGCTTCACAAGAATTAGATCTGTCTGAGTACATTTACAAGGAGGCAGCTCAGGATTAATTTCTGGCTAAATGAATCCTTTCTTGGTGACAAGCAGTATGTGGTGATTTCTACACTGAAGCAAAAATTTTCAAAGGCTATTTCCTTCATGGATTCCAGAAAAGTTTCTAGGGGAGGATGGTTTCTTAGTTATTTTTCTAACATTCTTTGTAAGAAGGTGAAATCATAAAATCACGGAATGGGTTATGCTGGAAGGGACCGTTTAAGATTATCCAGTCCAACACCCATGATTAAAATGCTTCAAGAAGCTTAAATATTTCTTTATTAAAAGTAGCATTGGCTCCCATTTAACATTATTGCAGTTATTTCACTGATTCTGTTGGCAAAAATTCTCAAGGAACACTTTTATTAGAAAAAGACTAGTGTTCTTACTAATTACACTTTTTAAATCATTTTCCAAACAGCGTTAGGTTCAACTCTCAGATTAAGTTAAGTCTTGTCTGACACCAGAGATCAGATGTGCTTTATGCAGGGAAAGCTGGCAGAAGGTCCTTTTAGGAAGGAAGTACATTCAAATGCACTTTTCTAAACTTATTTGTGAACTAGTCTTTTTGATCTCATTGTCAAATATATACATACATGTGTGTGAAATTCTGTCATGTGTGTCTGAAATGTCTAGGCCTAGAAAATAAGTTACACACATGACAAAAATTTCAAAACATTTCATTCAAAGCTATCTTAATTTCCTCATAAAAAAATAAATTGGCACATTGTTTCCTGAGCAGCAACAAACTACAGGTAAAACATTCAGATGTGACTATAATGGGAAAATTAAGTGATAAAAAGAGTCTAAGCATAAATGGTTTTCTTAAATAGAAAAGATAAAACTCCGGCTACAGGGAAATCAATGTTATAGCTTCTGCTGACTTAACAGAATCACAGAAAGGAGGGATGAAAGTCAGGCTTCCTTGTTTTCTTCATTATAAATGTTTCATAATAAAGATAGATAACACAAAGCTCAGAGCAGAAGGAATAGATGGTAAAAGGGATAAGGACCCCACCCTACCATTGGCGGCAGGATCCAAGCCATGCCACTGCCCCACTTCTGAAGCACACAGCTGGTTCCCACCATTAGTTGAACAGCTGTTTTCCAATAAATAGATCAACTCTTGCTCACCACTTCAAGGAAAACATTTTTGGGGAGCCATAAAAAAAAGAAAAGAAAATCACTTCTATGCACCCAGCTTCATAAACTGTAGCTATATATTTTCTTCAGGTTTTAGAGAGTGGAATGACCTTGCTCCTTGGCAGATTTTTGGCAAGAAAACCCAAGACAGAAATGCAATAATGTGCTCCAAAATGTTGACCTGATCTCTATTTAGCACATTTCTGACACCTATCAAAAGGGAAAAGTCACACATTACCTTTTTAGTGCAACAATTAACAGCAAGACAAAAGCAGAAGCAGCTAAACTCAGATATTTCAAATAAAGAGATGGCAAAATAAGTACAGAATTGCTGATCTACATAGCTTGGGTTTGCTGTGATATGGGTGCCTAGCTGCACTCAGAGAATTTCAAGCACTTTTGAAGTATGAAGCATTGCCAAGTATTAACTCAGATGTGTTAAATACATTGTCAGGTGGCTGCACCCTGGTGAAATATAATAGAAAGTGACCACACGTTTCCTACAGTTTAGAGCTTTACAGCAAGAATGCAGAATGAATGAACTTTACACTATGCAACTGACGGAGAAGGACAGCAACTGTTCCACTTAGAAAGTGTAACTGAGAGAGCAGAACCTAATATCTGATCCCTTTAGGCCCTGTAATAGCATTAAAAGCTACTGTAAGTAATGTAGAAACATATTCTGCTACACACAAGGACAATTCTCTAAACTGCTTAGCCCATGTTTTAGTTTATATCTTCACCCCACCCGTCATTTTCACTTGTGTAACTTCTCCCTCTCAGGGCAGCTGACA
Organism: Melozone crissalis; assembly: GCF_028551555.1. Taxonomy (NCBI): domain Eukaryota; kingdom Metazoa; phylum Chordata; class Aves; order Passeriformes; family Passerellidae; genus Melozone; species Melozone crissalis. Next base: position 11,725,830 of record NW_026535786.1, on the reverse strand, counting down.
CCCTTCCATTCCCAATGTGGCTGTTTAGAATATTCAGGGAATCAAATTAAAATAGATACTCACATCAATAGTTTGGATTTTCTGGCCCTAAATGCTAGCCTCTGCCTAGAGGTGCTAAGATTGGTACAAGATTTGAGAGGACCTTATTTGCAGTTTCCTAATTTTAGATCTTCCCTGTGGACTGTACAAGCAGCCAAGACAGAAGTAGAAGGTCTTTGACCATGCCCTAGGTGACCATGCCCCAATCCATGGCTCTTTCAATGGGCAAAGATGTGCAAAAGAGCCCCAGAAACACCTTATAAACATATTAACTTTTTTTTTTCCTGCCAGCAAGATAGAAGAATGAAGATATTCTACACAGCTATTCACAAAATCCTCCCGATTTTTTTCTAGTCCCAAGTTAATATCTAGTAACAACCTGACATCTACATGAAGAATCAGCCAATGAAGGGAAATCAGAAAAAGCAAGTCTCTTGTTCCCTGACAAGCATTAGAGATTGCTTTCAGACAAATTGCACTAAATTTTTTCTCACTTAGTGAATGACTTAAAAGTACAACAAGAAGACAGAGGGAGTACATCAGCTGAGCTTTTCATGTTATTAGCACCTATAAATCTCAAGTTATGCACAATGTTTCTATTAAAATATTCAATTTCACAGTATAGATTTGATGAGAAGTATTACCTCGCTGCTGGACAAGGGATGAGGAATCTTCACTGCTTCACACAATGCCTTTCTACCCCTTACAATAGGAATTACAGCACATGCACATAAATGCCATCCATCTCTGGTATGGACAGTTTCAATATTCACTCATTTACACAAAAAAATAAAAAACAACCAATTGCTTTTAAAGGGAACACAGCCTTCCATGTCAAAATACTGGTAGCTTTGGGCATTCTGAACTTTGTATGAAATCAAAATAAACTCAAGGCAATCAGGTCCTTGGTAAATCAGTCCTCATGTGTTAGTGGAGGCAGGAACAAGAGAACAGTGTGACCTTTAAGACCTAGATTCTCTCCTCAGTGTGATGCTGGTTTACTGGAGGGCTTGCAAGGAGTGATTCATTGCTTGAAATTTGGTTTCTCCATTAATAGAATTGGTCTACATGCATTTAGCATTTTTTGAAAGCACTTTTCAAAATCAGTCTTGCTAATTTCGTGATTCTGTATTTGTACAGTAAGGACCTACCTGGGACTCAATGGTTCTACACCAATGAAAATCAAAGTAAGTATGATGATAGTAATCACTAGGAAAAGACTTAATCAGGACAGTCATTGCTACTTGACTGTCAAAAACCAAATGCCAAACACCTGAAATCTAGTAGTCCCTGCATATGTTTACCTTATGTTGCAGTATTAAAAATGAAAAAGAATCAATTCATTCACTTCTAATCAGCAGCAAAGCTCTTCAAGAAGATCTATCATCCACACAGCCACTAGGTCCAAACTTGCTTAGTAGCTCCATACAGTAAAAGTGAAGTTGTCCATATCCTGGTTTTCATTGGGAATTGGGCTGACCCCTCACCAAGGCTTTATACACAGAGGAAGATATAAATTAGATGGCAACAGATTTGTTGCTAACAACCTGGGTTAGATTTAAAACTATGACCTGCTGCACAATGCTTTATGTATTATATATTTATATTTCCTGTGTCTCGAGTGTAAAAGGAAGTGTAATGGTGGTATTTCTTCACTATAATATTCTTTTCTCAAATTGTACATCATTACCGAGGCACACATTGCCCTTCACCACCATATCCTCAGCCAGATGTCTGGCCCTATAAAAATGCTCTGAAACAGCAAACACATATTGATAATGAACAATTTGTGTGTATGTAACCAGACTGTATTAAAAGAAAAAAACAAACCTGCACACCTCTAAGTAGCTTGTGGATATTTTCAAGTCTCCAAGGCTTAGTAGAGGACCAACAAATCACTCAGTTGGCTTATTACTGGTCTTCATTCTGCATTACTGGATGAAAAACCCTTATGATGGTTGAAGTGTACACCTGCAATCTTTTCCATAACATTTAAGACACTGCAGAAATGTCTGCAGATTAAAACTGAAACATTATTACAATAGGATAGTCCAAATACAAGTCAAGGAAACCCAACCAGCTGGTGTCCTTTTTCCGCTTCCTCTTTCACCCCTCTGTCCACACAGGCTTATACATACGTAATGAGTAAGCCATATGCTTTGTCAAGAAAGACAAACAACAAAAAATTAATCCATCCCTGCATCTGCTTCATACATGCACGAGCAATGTGTGTGCACATAATTAAAAACCGAGATTACACTTTCCATTTCAGTAGATTCACACGGATGACAGGAGATTGCCATTTCAAAGGTCAACGAAATTCTTAACCATAGAGCTAAGAACATTTCAATGTTTAACCATTAATTCCTTTTGTTAACATCTGCTTAAACAATTCATTGCAAATGTGCTGAGGAAAGTTCCCCTTTCTAACAGCTCCATATTTTCTCCTCAGCCAAGGAGAAAGTCAGAAGATTCCAGCATCTTCCAAGGCATTCAACAATTGCAAGCAACAAAAGAGTCATTAGAGTCTTAGTCTGTCAAAGGTTAATGTCTTGTCAAAAGTTCCATCATGACATTTGGTTTTAAGAAGGAAAAGTAATCTCAATTTTTCACCCTCTGCCTATATAATAAAGAATGGAAGACAAGAGCAAAGAAGATTTTTATCATCTTTGCCAGTCTCCCTGAATTCTTGCAGCTAAAGCTGCTTTTACAATAGTCCATTTTTACACTAATTGATTAGAAGTTATGTGATGGAAGCAATACACACCAGCTTTTGAAGAGCCTACAAAACTGAAGGCTCCAGTACAAGAATACTAGAATATTTTTTCTTAGTCACTTTATTGTCATTCTTCTTTTTATGAAATGATCAATTGGTGGCTCTTCTGTGAAGATACAATTCTTGCAATCCCAGCTGAGTTCACCATGTTTCAATACCTGCAGGTACAGCTCACTTGACACCTTGCTAGTACATCCTTAGTTCTGTCTCTCAAACATCTAGTTCACACTAATCCAGCCACCAAAATTAAAGCTCCTCACTCACCTCCCCTTGTGGAGCAACCCATTGTTACTATATTATATTAAAAAAGAAATAAATGAAAAGCAAGAACAAAAATAGATCATTAAACCTGTACTGTTTGCATTTCGACAGGGAGAAGAGCAAGAGAGACCTTCAAAATTACTATACTTTGTTCCGTATTCTTTTCCATTAAACTTTAGTAGCAAAGTCTCTGGGCCATGCTTTCTCACAAAGGTATTCGGAGGATATTTATTCTCTCTTGTTCCATTAAGATCCCTCTTAATTAGTGTTATTTTAAAATATACACACAGGACCATTTTTATAAATTCAAGAGGACATCATGAGGCAAGTGCATGATACAGTGAAGGCATTATTTCATAGCCAGCATGAGAATTGTGCTAGAAATGTCACCTTCATTTGTCCCTTGGTTAAAGAACAGTGGTGCTGTAGGCTGACAGTGCCTCGGTGGGCCACAGCATCTTCCTGTGTCAGGTAACTCTGTGCCACAGAAGCTGCACCACCACTGCTCCTAAGAAGGATCATGGAAACAGCTGTGGTCAAGTTTGCCCCTAACAGCAATTACTGGTGCCCAAGACAACAAGAGGCTTTCCCTTATTACTGTCAGCAGCACAGGACTTAGCCAAGATCAGTGACTGGAGTTGTCTGACATTACCCCCCACAGAGGACGGGCAAATCCAAGTAGGATCAGAAGCCACCAGGCCATGGAAGTGAGGCCATATGGCAGCGTGACAGCATGGGGTAAACTGCCAATCGTATTCCTTATTCCAAGTTCAGCACCATCATTTCTAGGATTCTCTTACAGAAGAGCTGCCATACTAGATTGAATGTTAAGTGCCCACCACATCAGTAGCTTGCCTTTGACAATCTGGGAAAACTAGACACATTCAAAGGAAGCCCAATAAGCAAAACACACCCATGAAAGTCAATTTAAGAATGTCAGCTGATGCCCTAGAGACAACGGTCAGATTAAATCACAATAAGTGAGATCTTTTTATGGCTTTGATATCATCCTATAGCAGTCAATTCCACAACCAAAGTATCATAGGAATTTTCAGCATCTTGGAATTTTTTGGGTTTCAATTTTGATTCTCTACATTTTATAGAACAAGATGAAGAGAAACTACAGATTCCCTTCTCTACCGAATTTCATTATTTTGCATTCTTTTACAGTGTTATTTATTCAACTCCTGTCATTTCCTTATTCAACTTATTTCTATGGCAAACTTAGTCTCTGAGAAGTCTTCTCTGGCTCCTCATACTTCTTGTACCTCTTTGAAGCAAAGAACATCACAGCAAATTCTCCCTTCAATGCCAGAAGTCTGGGAAGTGAGAGTTTTTCACCCATCATGTCCCCAGCACAGCACAAAGACCAGCACATCACCTCGCTGTGACACATTCTCGATCAACCATGAGGAGTTATGACTGCAATTCAAATAACCTCTGCAATTCACCACTCAAAAAGAGTCAGAGAAAAACAACACATTTGCTTTGAGCATAGACAAGTGATCTCTAGCAGTTTTAAAAGTCCAGCAGTTTAAAAAATATCCCAAACAATTATGAGGCTAATCCACACCAAAATGGTATCTGCTCTTTTCATGAAGTAAAGCTGCTTGGCTTCATTTGCTGACATCCACTGAAATACAGAGAACTTTTTCAAGGAATTGGACATTTTTATATCAAGGTCATGTGACTGCCTCCCTGCTGAAGGCCCATATATCAAAGCAGGCAGCTGCTAGCCTGAAAGCACAGCACAGCATCTATTTTCACACAGGAATTACTGTGTCGCTTGCCAGAATTCTGTTCTATATTCAGGGGGTGACATAAACCCACAGCAATGAACCCTGGAAGCTGAGTCTCCCTCTCTCTCTCCTCTGCACTGCACTCAGAGGTGAAATACCAGCAAAACGAAACCTGTCCTGTGCCAGGGAACTGTATGCTGATCAAGCATTCTCTCAGTCCTCCTTGGTCCTTTACTCCAATAAGGAAAGCCTGGGCTCAGCTTCATTAATAATTCAAACTAGAGATGCATAAATTATGTTCATGGAAATTATGGAGAGGTTAAGCTGAACAAATTGAGAAATAATCCTCTAGCAATAGATATTTCAAAATGCCATACTCTAAAATACTACTCTGTGCTAACATACCGTATGTTACTGTTTAATGATTCTATCTGAGCTACAAACTTTTAAAAGGATTAAACCAAATTTATTTCTCAATTCTAAACTGTCATGAGTCACAGAGATAAAGAAAAAAAATCAGATCTTTTTTTCAAAGAAAAAAGAGTTTTTGGCTTTTCTCATAATTTATTTTAAAATTACACCCATCTCATAAAAATGTACCTTTAAAATTGGGATATTGCCAAGAAGCTTAGGCTTAACATTCAATCTAGTAATAAAACTGACAGATTGAAGGAGAGGACAGAAATGAATTAAAGTGAACTACAATAAAGACAAATGGGAAGCAATTCACAGTGATTATGCCCTTTTAATGCACAAAACCAGAAGAAGGGTTAACTGGCTTGGCAGATGTTCCATACAGACAGATCTCATTGGCCAGACTGGGACTAAATTGAATACTGAATTTGAATGCCGAGATGATAATCTTCCCAAAATGGAATATGGCAGTGTGGCATAGCAATCTCAGCTGATGACACATGTATAGAGTTTATTCATTTATTCAAACATAAATCAATGTATCAGGCCAGACTATTTTTTTAAAGTTTAAGGGAAATGTGTGACAAATTGTTTTTCATTTCCTCTTTAGCAACCAAAAGCTAGAGGGCTTCTTGCTCTGACAGCCTGTTCACTAGCCAGCATAAACTGTGGCTGCAGACTGATAGCCCAGCTTCCCAAATCCTGGAGCCAAAGTGCCTCCCTAGGCACTCACGCCTGGAAATCTCAGTAAATATTTTACTTAAAAATCCATACATGTGAAAATCAATTCAGCAGTGCAACTAAGCTTACACTTATTTATTGTATGAGTCTCTGTATATTGCTTTTGCCCTGACCTTTCATAACTAATTTATGTATTATTCACTTTCTAGTCTTCATGTTTTGCCTTTCTTAATGAAATGTGGCAAAAGACCTGCATTTAGAAATTCATATTTTCATTTCTTTTTCCTTAAGGAAGTTTTTCTCTCTTTAAATTAACTCCATGCTGAGTAATGCCAGTGAATGTGGGGCTACAATAACACAACAAATTTAGAAAGGAGAGATGATATATGCACAGCTGAGAGGTCTATTCAGAACATGGAAGGCTTACTAAAAAAGAGAAGGAAAAATCTCATTTACCCATTAGTCAATAGAAACAAAATTAGGAACCCAGTTTGATCAGGCTGCAGCAGAGGAATTAAATTTAAGCTTTATTTTGTCCAATGGAGGTGAAGAAAAAGGTAATAATAGCATGTTCTATGAAATAAGTGGTAGACAATGAGTGCTAGAAAACTTCTGAGCCATGATGACCTTGGTAACCTCAGAATGAAAGAATTCTGACATTCTGCAAAATGTGGGGGGAAATTGAGTATCAGTGGTTAATAATTCAGTTTGAATGTCGGGCACTTTCTAAGACAGCTGTTTTTCGTTAGTGGTATTTTTTGACACACAAAAAAAAATCCCAACCAACCAAACCCTAAGCTAAGAATCCAGGATGCAAAAAACTCCAAAGTGTTAGAAGGATGGGAGTGTGTGGTCTCTTGCTTATATCCTTGGATATCCTGTTCTTTACAGCACACAGTTAACTTTCAGCCAAAATTCAAGTGCTCACCCAAAATATTTTCCCAAGCTTTTAACTAATTCCATTGCCTGCTCTGGTCACCAGGGAGGAGAATGAGGGAGAAAGACACAATGGCAGAGGACTCTGTACCAGACTGTGTCCTATCTCCTCACCCCATGGATGTCTCACCCTTATCTCAGCATGGTACACACTGTTCACTAAAGGAGGGGAGTGGGGCAAAAGAAAAAAGCATCTTTCAGCTTTTCTGCCAGCAGCCTGTACAAGCCATCCATTTCAGTTTTGCCTAGGATTGTCTTTCACATCCCAAAGCCCACTTCTGATGGTCTTCAGGTTAGTGCTGATGGTTTACTCAACTTGTGGCTGCAGTAGCACATGTGAAAAGCCACCAGCAGACTCTGACATTTCAGCTTCTCCAGCTTCTCCTCTGTCTTCACTATTGGAATATGGTCACCTGCACAGCTGCCCCACTTAATAGTGACTGTGGAAAGCACTCTGCTGAAGCACTCCTTCACCTAAGTTTTCTGTCTTTCCAGAGTTGTAATCAGACAGACACCACACTCCATGTTTTGCTGGGACTCTGTTTGTTCACCGGCAAGCAGTGTAGGTACACACAGCAATGACTGCAGTTAAACCTTTTCAGCAGCTGTAGAGGGCACAACATTATCATCCACTCTGTTAATACTCAATCCCATTTCTTACTTTGCACACCAGCAAAGAGCTACCTTTCAGATAGAAGCTTCAGAAGTTCTTTATCATAGGGTTTAAATTACATGTGAATATATTTATTCCCAATGAGCAGCAATGACAAGAAAAGAGCCAAGTCCCTTGCAGACTCTTTTCCTCCCATTAAGAGCGTCAAAAGGACATGCTTTAATAAAGAGAGCTTTCCCAGGTAAATTCCTGTGAATTATTTATGCTCATCTCAGATGTTTAGGTGAACACCCAGCCCTTAGATTGCACATGTGCATTATCAGCAAGAAATGGAGAATCATTCCTGTAGGGAACTGGAATTACAGCAGTCTAGTCAAGAAGAAAATGTAGAGCTAGACAACTACTGCTCTCCCCCCCGGAGTGTTAACATTTGGTGTTTCCCTGCGATACAGAATACAGTTTGTCCATAAACCAGAATTTATGCACACAATTGTCATCATAATTCTACACCTAAAGTCATACTAGACATATGAACACAGACTCTCTAGGCACAAAGTTCTCTCTTTCACATCAATGACCTTGCTTTCCTATAAAAACATAAGGAATTCTACATTTGATTTTCTACCTGGTCATTTTTCCATTCATCTTGAATAAGAAGGTACTAATGATGTTCTAAGCAATAAATTTATGTGTCCTTTGAAAGAAAAGTAATTCTAGGTATACTGTCTTATTCTGTATTTCTCTCTGTGCCTCTGACTTGTGAAGTGCTGTCTTCCTCTAGATATACATCAACAACACTGGCACAGTAAGGATAGAGTTCAGCAATTTTACCAAAATACCACACCTTTTGTATCAAACCAACAGTGAAAACTGCTGGTAGGACTGTAAAAGGAAACAACATGTGCAGAGAATTACAAATTGAAGAAGGAAAGAGGGAGAGAGCAGCTAAAGGAAACACTGGGAATAGGCTAAGCTCTCTCAGGCTGCAGCGGGCTTGACACAAGGAAAGAACAACCAAATCTGGCCCCGTCATGCCAGTAAGCATCCTGAGCTGTGAACAAATCAGCCAGCTACAGATGACAGCACACAGATAGGGGTACAGAGAAACAGATTACTAAAAACATGGCTTTTACAAGTACCTGAGCCAAATGACAAAATCGTGAAGGAGTCTGGAGGCTTGAAGCAGAGCTGTGAGACACCTGAACTGTGAAGCTAACATGAGTCACAACCCAGCAATCACTCATCCCTTCCCAGCTTTTCAGTTCAAAAGCCAACTACAGGCTGAAATGAAAAGTCATAGTATTCAAGCCATCAAAGCAATGATCAAGTAATGAGGATGATTGTGCACCCATAGTCCATGGCAGGGGTTTCTTTCTCATTAAGCTTTATGACGGCAGAAGAAAGAGATGTTTTTGATGTTTCCAGTAAGAAAATGTAACCTAAAGGAATGCCAGCCTGTCCAAATTATTTCCTGGAGGAGCAACCTCAAGAAAATGCGTGAAAAGGATTGTGTTGACCCCTTCACTTCTTCCATATTCTCAGCCTCTTCCCAACCCCTTCCTCTTCTTCTTCCTATTTTCCCTCCTCTTTTTTTTAAAACCACCCAAACCTGCTACTGCAGTCCTCCTACCACCTTTTTATGTTTTTTACTGCTCTGTGGCACTCAACTTTTTCCATTTCCCTTTCTGAATGCTTCACTACAAGCATGTTGCCTCACTGCTCTGTCCCCTCATCACATGTTACATGACTGCTTTGCACAAGAGAAAATGAAACTGCCTGTCCTATTACTGAGATAACTGGCAAATACACAGGGGTACATGGGCTCTTAACAATTCTCAGACAGGGCAGAGGAGATCCCAAGTGCCAGGTCAAGGAAAGGGAAGGGAATTGCCACCAGGGAGATAACTGTAGCCTGGACAGAAAGGTTCTCTTCTGTCCCTCACCACAGAGCTGGAGTTCCTTCTGTGAGCTACTGAACACATCTGCGCTCTTCCCATAGCTACAGTGAGTGTTCTTCAGCTGCTTTTATTCACCAGAGTTAGGAAAACGTGTTGCAACAGCTGCACTGGTAGAATAACCAGAACATAAATATTGTCAGTGTTTAGCAAGGCTGAAATTGAACCACCTCGGACTAACAGAGCTGAAGCAGAGTTCTACATGAACACTGAATCATGAGAACTATTTAATTCTGAAGTGTGACATACCACAGAGGGATTATTTTCTCTTCACCCACAAAGAAATAGTCTGAAACCTTATCTCCAAGAACAGTCTTTTACATGCAGATGATGTTAAATGAGAACTTCCCATACCGGTAGCAGGAAAGGGGCAAAACACCTGGAAAGCTGCTGCATACTGCCATGAATTAAAAAATATCTGCCACAAATACTAAAAATAAAAATACTTCTTTTATGATGCTAATACATTTTATATGTATCTCTCTCCCCAGTCTTTGATATGCTATCAACACATAATAGTACCAAAAGCTAAAAAAAAAAAAAAAGTAACTGGAAAAAAAGCCCAATACAACAACCAAGAGAGAGCTATTAAAAAGGAGTAAGAGGTTCATATGGAACCTGTAATTTTAATAGCTAATTATTTTCTCAGTTTTCAAACTCCAACATGCATAGAACACATTTACAGTTCATAAACACGATTAAAGAGATTGTCTCAAAATTCATAGCTGTCACAGATGGCAACAGTTATACCTTTCAGCCCAACTGCAACAGCTGGCTGTGTGAACTACAAACAGCTGGATGGAATCCACTTTCAAGGCAAGCAGTAAAAACTATGGACAACCATACTACAAGTTTCTGACAATCAAAAAGAATGCCAAGGAAAACATAAATCAGAACAAAGCATAACTGAACTATTTCAAAATCTACCTTCTGAAGAGCTTCAGTCTATCCTCTCAAAAAGCAGCCATAAAATAGTATTTATAGAGTAGACAGAAACACACTTGTGCAGGACATACAGCACTAGTGCATTCAGTTATGTTATCTGGGAGGAAGATTACTCAGAATAAACGGCATCTGGCTCCATCACACCCAGCAAGAATTATAGAGCTCTACAAGATTTAATCTTATTATAAGAAGGTATCTTTGCAATAATTAATGATGTTATTTTAATGTATTTGACTTCTGTCCTAACATCAGCAAATTAGATTTGAGGATAAAATAAGTTCTAACATCGATTCAACTTGAGTACTAATATTACTTTAGTCATTAGAGATAATAACTCATTACACCAGACAACAGAAACATGTTCATCAGGTTATTAAAAAATCAATTTGTAATACATCTCATATGACCACATCCTACGTAAGTTAAGTACTACAATCACAAGGTAAGAAGAGAGATAAAATGAAATTCATCAAATGCTCTACTTTGTGCTGGCACAGTTTCGGGTGCCTCAATACATGAAAGATGTAAAATGTCCAAACGGGAGCCATCCTCAGATGGAGAAGGCTCTGGAGGTGAAACCACGTGAGGAGAGGCTGAGGTCACTTTGCCTGTCCAGCCTGGAGAGGAGGAGACTCAGGGGAGACCTCAGTGCAGTCTGCAACTGTCTCGGGCTGAGGGGAAGCAGAGCCGCAGGCACCGATCTCTTCTCTGTGCTGACCCGTGACAGGACACGAGGGAGTGGCCTGAAGTTGTATCAGGGGAGGTTTAGGTTGGGCATTAGAAGAAGGTTTTTCACACAGAGGGTGGTTGGGCACTGGAACAGCTCCCCAGGGAAGTGGTCACAGCACCAAGCCTGACAGAGTTCAAAAAGCCTTTGAACCACACTCCTGGGCACATGGTGTGACTCTTGGGGTGTCCTGTGCAGGGCCAGGAGCTGGACTTGATTATCCTTTTGGGTCCCTTGCAGCTCAATACTCTGTGGTTCTAAGTACCATCTCTGACACTCACCCGTTCTCCATTATGTCCTAAACGCTACATTTAAATACATAAATAAATAACTAACCACTGAAAATGCCATGTGCACTAGACTTTCATACACTGGAGTAAGGCTGCATTTCTCACGCTACTCTGCTCCCATTATAAGCAGGATTTGTCTAAGTTATCAGATAATTATTCAGCCAGCAAATTCTACTGCCTCTGGCAATGGCCAATCATATCCAGTTGAATATGAGCATATCCCTTACTGTGCAAAATTATCCCCAGATGAAAAGTAGAGTAGTTAGAAAACATGCATTTGACAAGAATACTCCAAACTTTATCTTTGAAAGATGTTCATTAATAAATTCCAGAAGAAGATTTCTCTTATCAAAGAAAGATTGTGTATGACATATCTGAGCATAAAAGAAGGAATCTTATCCTGTACATCCTTAATTAGGATAATGAAGCCTTTGGGTTCTGTGGGACCGCCTCTGCAAATAAAGACTCCTCAGGCAAAATGCAGGAATAAGTCCCACTCTCAGAAGTCAACTGTTTTCTTACATAACTCATATTGGTGAACTTCACAGGAAGGTCATAAAAAATCCTCAGTAACTCTACAGGCAGCTGAATTTCCAGAATGCTGGGGGCCAGACCAGCTATTAACTCAGGACAACATTACTGCAATGCCACCTGTTAAGTGAATGCCTGCTTCCTGTGAAAAAGAGACACTATTTTACTTTAATTGTCTACCTTACAATGCAGACTGCTTTCACAACAGTTAGAACCACAGAATTCTTCATCCAAGAAGGATTTCTAGGGTACAAGGCTATCCCCATATGTTGAATCACTGCAGAATAGACTGCATTGTAACTAAAAAATGCATTGTGCTTCCTACTGGACATTGAAAAGGGATATTTACAGTGATAGGATGTGTGGGAATTGTTCAAAGCTGGCTATTGGACATTAGGAAGCATGATTTTACTGAGAGGGTGGACAGACACTGGAACAGCCTTCCTGCAGAAGGTGGCCAATGCCTCAAGCCTGTCAGTGTTTAGGAGGCAATTTGGGCAATGTCCTCAACAACCTGCTCTAACTTCAGGTCAGTCCTGCAATGGTCAGGCAGTCAGAATAGGTTGCTATAAGTCCATTCCAACTGGAACACGGGCTGGAGTCCTATGTCTGCTTTTTTCCCCATGTGCCCCATTTCTCATTCTGGAGTTACCCCTGACACGCAGAAAAAGCAATACATTTGAAAGAGCTGTAGTGGAAGATGCAGTGCACCTCCCAATGGCTGCCAACACTGTCCCTGCTCCAGGCCACTGTGCACTTTGCCTCAGATCCACACAGCTCCACGTCTCCTGAGTGCACTTGCAGTGTGCAATAACCTGAAACATGACAAGTCTCCAAATACAGAAGAGCACTTAGAGGACTCATAACTCCAAAACAATTCAGTTCAGGCCTAAGACCATACACCTTTATAGTGTTACTTTCTATTTCATAACACAAACTTTAACTGCACATTCTACAAATTTCTCCAGAATGGGATTAAAACTTCCTTTTCCCAGATGATCCCTCTGCACAGTAAAGCCAGGCTACATACTAAATATGTAAGTTAGAGGTAATGTATGGTATGAAAGTTGTGAAATAGATTTGCCATTCCAAATAGATAATTTCAGGCACAACATGTAAGGTAACCTGCTGAATAAAACAAGTCTGACTGAATAACTGAACAAAACAAGTCTGACTGAGCCCAAATAATGCCGTGCTGTTATTATCCAAATCGGAAGCACTACAAATTAAGCCATTTATTGTCAGCCCATTAGCTTGAATTTAACTGATATGGGCATGCTCATCATTTTGCAAGTGACTATTTTACATTGATTATGCAATCAATGCAAGTTTTCTTGTGATTCAGAGGAATAAAAACCCCCATAATCTATAGTCTATACACTGAAGAAAAACCAGAAACTCAGAGGCGATCAATGCCCAGATAAAAGGATTATATTTAGCTAAAGATGTACCTACACCTCAGTGTACCTGACACACAGAAAAACTAATCATGCTCATGTCTGATGAACAGAAATACTGAAACTGATTTTATGTGCAGAAGTAACAAGCAGGTCTTGGAATGCACAGATGCTTGCTATGGCTCTCTGAAAGACTAGTTAAGACTAAACTACCCAAGGAATATTTGCATGTCATTACAATCACTGTATCTTAGGAAGAGGACTGCCTCAGATGCAAGGAATTGAGATTTACTTAATTTTGTGAATCTGTGCTGATAAAGCTGATTATTCAGATGCGGCATTTACAGGTCTGACAAACAAAAAGCAGCAAAATGTTGGAGATGAAAGAGACTGAACAGAATGTAACAGACTGACATCAATAATCAATTTCAGATGGTACCTAGTTTAATCATAAGTTGAAATACAGACAATATTTCTATATTCCATAAATAAATGCACCTTAAACAAGGTTGAGTAAATTCACTTGCTTTGGACCAAGATTCTTTCTCTTCTCTGTCACCAAAAAAATGTTTCCTTTTTAATAATGTTGCATTTTCTAAAACTAAATTGCTTCTCATCCTCTAGTGCAGAGCAGGATAGAAGCAAGATAGAAGGAATGAGGACCAAATGATGGACTTGTAAGCATGGAGATGGTATCAGCACTGGCAAAAGACACACCTGAGGAACAGATGGGTCTTTCAAGCCACTGGTGACAGATGGAAGTAACCAAGAACATCAGACAAGCCTGATGGCATCTTTCAAACAGAGTAAATGAAAAAGTTTCTGATAAAGTTTCCTACTTGTACTTCTCCTTTTTTTAAAACTTTTTAAATAATAAAAACTATCATTAAAAACTAGGAATCCTTTTATTGGTTTACTGATCTTTCAAACATTCCTTCAGAGCTGTCTGAAGTATAGCAGGAAGGAATGAAGCCACAATCCATTCAGAACACCTGCATTCACAGAGAATGTTTTCACACAATTCTTATCTTGCTTTCGGGGGTTTTTTTAATGTCCCTGCACAACCTGCCAATTTTAAGTGTGTTTACTGTTTGTCACTTTTTATTCTCAGTTCAAAATTTTTGCTGGGGCGATGTTTCAGTTGATAATTACACACTAAAACAAAATCCCTGGGCCAACAGCATGCCATTATTTACACAGAAAAATGCACACTCCTCTCAAAAATATTATAATTTTCCACAGCAAATCAACCTCCCCTTTCTCCCATACCCAGCAAAAGTACCACTGACTTATTTCTAGACATTTTAACTTTATTAACCAATAAAATCCCTCCTTACTTTGCTCTCCCTCCTCTGAAGTAACACAGGGGCACAAAATGGGGATTGCATTGAAAGGAAAAGCAATCATTATTGACTGTCATGCTTTGCATTCTGCTCTGTGTTTTCCCTGCACATTATTAGAGATGGGAAGCTGGCAGGCCAAGTGGAATGGTTCTCTAGGCGAGATCCAACCCTGAAAGCTGAAATAAAACTGGACACTAGATAAAGAGACTGCACATCAACTGTGAAAATCATGTTTGAATTTTCAGTTTATTTGGGTAATGAGAGGCAACTCATTTCACGGCAGAAGTTGCACACTTAGCAAGTAATTTAATATTATTTTTTATCTCTATGTTTGGGACACTATCCAAAACCTCCCAAACTTCACAGCTTCTACAAAACATGATGTGGGAAATGACAGATGTATCAGATGATGTTCTAGAAGCAAAAGCAGATGGAACAACAAGGCAATAAATGTTTTTTCATGGATATAGTTCACACAGTCAGAAGGGGGGGTGAGAACTGTATTGATATTGAGACTATATAACCAGTTAATGGGAAGCATTTTCTCTAAATAGGATGTTTTCCAAAATCTTCCCCAGATACAGGTATCCTCACTGAGAGTCACTGAGTGGGCTGTCACTGCAACAATGCCATTAACAAGCATGTAAAACATAAAAAGAGCGTGTCATCATTTATAGCATAAGAGCAATATTGCTACTGCTGATCTGGGATGCAAAGCCTGCTTCCTATAACCTTCAGTACCATTGTATCCAGCTCCATCCTTAGAGAGATAAACTAGCAATGGGTGTAGGACACATTTAGCACTTTAAAATAATCTTATTCTTTCAATTTTACAGTCCCATTTGCCTGGCAGAATGCCACCAGAGTATGCAATTTAATACAGTCATTGCTGTCACAAGACGTACGAGATTGCTCTATCCATGGACTGTCTTCTATATATAACTGATAAGAGCTTGCATAATTAAGGTTGCATTTAGAAGTCTCAGCTATGTAACTAACAGCTCTTTGCAGTGTGCTTTCATTACACATGAAACTCAAGCTTCCCTCACAACAGTAGTTTTTCTTCTCCAAGAATATTTTGTTGTTGTATTTACAATGATCTTCAATGTTAACAAGGCCTCTAGATTGAAAACCTGGTATAATTTCTTCGAACTTTTAATATTAAACTGCAGATGTTTTCTTCATATAGAAGAGAAACAGAATTTTATATGAGTGTTGAACAAGGAAAAGTCTGGGTATTATTGTTATTACAGCCTGGATTGTGAATTGGAGGCTCCTTTGCCTGAGACTCGTCGAGGAATCCATCTCACTTCCTACACAGTGCAAAAAGAAACTGTCAAAAGGAGGAACACCTGGAAAGCTACCAGTAAAAAGTGGATTTTGTGCACAGTTGTGGTACCTTTACTCTCAGAGGAAACCAAATGCATCTAAATGTGACAGAAGACTTCCTCTTCCCAGACAGTAAGAAAGTACTCATAAGAACAAATTTTGAGATGACAAATATAGGAGGTATGACTGCAACTTCTGCCTATAATTCAGAGAGCTTTCTCCATCAAAGGAACTCTTGTTTGTCTGCTTCAGTTGTGCACTTGGGCAGTAATACACAAAATGACACAAAGCTGTTTCGAACCATGAAAGCTAAACAGACTCAATTAACTTATAACCTCAACTTTAGAAGAGTCCAATTTTCTTCTTCCTTGGCACAGGACAATGAAAACAAGTTAGGTATTAAACACTCAGTACATGTCTTACAATCAGTGTTGTACAATCAGTTTCCAATCACAGTACCTTTGCAGGAGAAATAGGCCACTTATCAGGTGATTAAGTGATTCACTAAAGGTACCCGTTTAATTAGAAATAACAGTTGTAGGATCTGAGGCATGCCACAGCTTTACCATTACCCAAGATTCTCTTGAACTTCTATTCAGCAGTATTTATTCTTCTGCTGTTTCTAAGAAGTTGGCTAAGCACAAAAAATACCCTGAAAATGAGCACTGGGTCTTCTAGCAAACTTCTGCAGCTACTGGAACAGAATTCAGTTCACTGGTTCTGCTTGATGAGCATTAGAGTTATGCAAGGGCTTCACTTGCAGAGGCTTTCAGGACAAATTTTGGACAGGTTCTACATTGCTCGTTTTAAAATAATGTTAATATTCTATTAACCTCAGACAAGTGTGGTTATTTTTGACCCTATATATATTCAAAGCACTTGGAATTCAAGTGAATTGAATTCTCCATTCTGCAACTCCACTTATTGTCCAATAAAGCCAATAAATAAGAGCCAATAAGACAGAGTTCTTCTTTTGCTTCCTTCCCCTGTTCCCAGGGGTAAATATGCAGTTTGAGTGTACAGTAATAACCCCTGTAAGAAATTTGTGACTGTTGTCCAACCCCTTTGCTTTCCCTCCCTATGGCATAAATTCCTACCATCACAGAAATTAAAATACTCGATACTTAGACTAATATTAGAAGAGCACACAACACACTGTACCTTACAGCTGACTTACCACTGACACGAGTGCGTACTGAGACTTTAAGAAGATGTTACAATGAGACATCTGTTGTGAGTACCCAGGTAACCTCATCTGTAGGTAGTGTAATTTGCATTTATTTATCAATCTAGATACTTATATGGCTTCCTCACTGTGTTACTAAGGCATTTCACAGGTAGCAGTGAATTTTCCCAGGAAATACCCTTGCAAAAGAAGCACGATTATCTCCAGTGAGAGATGAAGGACAGATATACAAAAGAACAGAGTGCACTGCTGAAGGTCAGTCTGCAACAACCATTGAAAGCCTATGAAACAACAACAATCAGACCAGAAGTCTCCCAAAATCACAGACTGGCTGTGACTCCTCTCATGCTTGTCCTTCCTCTCATGGTGTTTTGGCTGAGCAAAAGTCAAAAAGAAACAGTAACATGGCCTTTTGTGTCTCAAGCTTGAGACAAAATTATTCCCTCTGACTGAAATAAAAATAAAATGTTAAGAACGCTGAGATTTTCTGTGTCATGCAGCTGCAAATACCTTAGTGTGCATTTATCCCCAATATTCACAGCAAAATGCTTATATGATAATTATCCTACCAATCCCTACTGCTACTAGTGGTAGCTGTGAGAGATGAGTAACAGAGGCTATTTTCATCACACAGAAATAATTCTGCAGCAGCTCATACTGAGTTTATAGCATTTAGGAGCAAAGACGACACCAGTCTACAATTCAGGAGTTTGTTAAGAGTCCTTGCTCTGAATGATCAATTTTCATCAGCTTCAAATCCAGGCTGGGTGTATGCCAAACCTAGCTGCTTCCTAGCAAAATCTATGCAGATGATTTGAAGAAACATAGGGATGAGAGGAATTCAAAGCTAACAAAGCAGTTGTACATCTAAAATCATTCTTCTTTTTTTTTTTTTTTTTTTTTTGAGAGGGTGGGAAATCAATTAAAATAAAAGGAGTATGTTTTCCTACAAAGCATGACTTGCTTTTACCCTCTGACCTTCACAGTAGCACAATGCTAATCCTTCCTGGTTTTCATCCGAGACCACTAGGAAAATACCCAATGCTCATGTTAGAAATTCCCGCACCAAAACCAGCCTGATAACCCTAGGAATGACATTGGTAAATTAGAGTATTTATAGCTTGGTTTTGATGGGTGTCTCTGTGGGAGCATAAAACACAGACTTCATGGGTTTGTAGTGCTCCTAGTGCTGCAAAACTACCAGAGGTGTGAATTGACTACAAAAGCAAAGCAGATAGAAGCATAGATTTAGGCTCAGAAAGGAGCTTGCTCAAAGCAGGAATTCCAGGACCTATGGGAGTAATTTGCTTATTCTGTAATGCTGTCCACTCACAAGCACAGAGCACATGGTCATTTCTGAATAACAATGTCCATACGTCTGTACAGTCCTAGATGCCTAACATTTTTCTGGAGAGTATGAGAGCTTTTTTATATTTTTAATGCTTAGGACAAAAGACACTTAGTTTGATCCAATCTAACAGTGTTTTATGGCTTACACATGTGGAGGGCAGGTCTACAAACGTGTGCTGAACACGCCTTTCTGCACTGTAACATATCCCATGTTGCCTGCCTGAACAAGTCTAATGGACTTCTTCTGTCCTGAGTTCTTACCCCATCATCAAGCCTGAGAAAAAAGTGGGCTCACACTGTCCATACCAAATCTGTCATCAGAAGGACTGTAGAAACAGCACAGATGTCCCTACAACTTGGAGGATGAAGAAATAAGAATGCCATTTAATAATCTGTGAGCTCCCAGCAACACACACGACAGCTAGCTGCAAGCAGCACCTCTTAGGTGCACTGCTTCCCTTGAAGCAGCTCATTAATGATCAGAGGCACACTTAATGGGTTTGAAGCAGCACAGGTTGGGGATGACATAGCTCAGGCTGTCCTGAGGAAGACACAGATTTGAGCAGTAGCGTTTAGCCTTCCTTTTTCCCCATCAGACAGAACATCTTGAAAAAAGTTCTAATTCATAATGGCAAAAAATCATCAGGACATCTCCATTTCACACCTAGGAGAAATCAGCTTATGCAGGAGCTGCACCATAGCACTGTCAGTGTTATCCTCTCATACCCTTGACAGTATTGTAACCAGCCATTAAAGCCACCCAGCCAACCCTTCCTAATAGGTCATAAATCAGCATCATAATTCCAACATCTGTCGTTGAGACAGCACGTGAAACTAATGGGAGCACTGAGATTAGAACATGGTACTTCTCTGTGTCTTTCCTGTGCCAGAGAAGGCTTAAAAGGACATACATAAACCCCCTAAATGAAAACTAGACAGGTCAAAAAAGGACTTTATCTTACACAGATGACAAAAATAATTCAGCTTGAAAATATGGCAGCTGTAAGGAAAACCAATACATCATCCCAGCAATTTTCCCATCAGGATATTGTGCCTCACCAAAGTACAGCAAATTTGACTGTATTTGACTAAAATTGCTGTATGGGAACAGAGCAGCATCTGCTGATTCCCAGCATCAAATCCTGCAGCAAACAGGATTTTGTCAGTCACCCTCAACTGGGTGACTCCCTTTAGGATCAGCCAGTTCAGACTCCACCATGCCCAACTCCAACAGAGATGGCCAGACCAGCTCAGCCAACCAAGGTGTGATATAAGATTGCACAATTTGGTGTGACAAGAAGCTGTTTTTCATTAAAATTCTATAAATTTGCTTCAGTACGTATTTTCCCACAAAAGGTCTCTGGATGATTTAAGAACTCCAAAAGTCCGTACATCACTTATTCCAACCAACTACTTCCTCCAGCAACTCTTCACCCTGATCTTCTCCACTGGTAAGCATCTAGAACAGACGGCAGACAAAAAGGATCATCTTTTCTCATCCTCTGACACTTTTCTATGTGGTTAGGATAAGAGTTTTCACCCTTATTTATCAATGCAATGTCACCTTCAGCCCCTTTCCTTCCAACAGATGAACCACTTACTGCATCCCTCTGGAGAACTGAGCACCCTGGACCCATTCCTCTCTTTCCATCATCAGCTGTGGAGAAACATTCACAAGCCGTAAACATTTTAGGTTTTTTAAATGTTCAGGAATTTACTACAAGAGTGCTGGCACCAGGGAGAGACCCTGTCTCTCTCCCTTTTTTTACCTCCTTTCTCACATACATGAACTCACATACAAGATAAAAGTGCTTTCTTTCCCCTACATGCACCCTTTAATTAAGGAATGTTCCTTTAATTTCTTGTAGAACACCACACATCTTTTTGATGCACTAGTGGAACACTACTACAATTTTATCAGTACTCCCCAGCAAGTCTTACAAGGTTCAACACAGAATGATGCCATACTTTTGATGTAGATATTGAGTGTTACAGTCCCTTCCTGCACAAAGGTGGCTGCCTGCACACAATACATACTCCCATGAACTTGTTTATATCCTTTATCTTTCTCTTCCACAACGACCGGCTCATTGCATTCCTTTATTAAAACCCTTCAGGTGTCCCAAGTGTAAAATAAATTAAGTGTAAAACTTCATCAGGATAATAAACTAAGTTAGCTTCAAGTCAATACTTCCACCCCCAGCTTCTGGTTTTAATTCTCACGTCTACCACTGAGTGTCAACACTTGTACCCAGCTCTGGTGCTGATATTCAATGGCCAGCAACTTCACCCTGGCCACATCATTTCAATTGTGCTTCCCATCTTTCTTACTTGTACAGTGCTTGTAATTCTCTGCCAGGGGAAGCCATTCATTCCAAATGTTCTTACAGTAAACATGTCACAGTACCATGACGAAAGGCACTATGGAGTGTAAAGTGATAGTAAAATGTTATTAATGTGTGTATGAAGATGCCATCACCTGAACTTGCAAGCACATTTTCAGCCCTGGAGAAGATGTAAGAACCAAGAAACAGTGCTGCAAGAAAACTAGCAAGGGTATAATTAAGTGTACAATAACAATAATAATTTTTTCTAAGATCAAGACAGAAACCTCTTATTTTTTCCTCAAGTGCTAATGCAAAACATTACTGGCATTTTTACAGTTCTTGACATTCATCAATACTAAGAGTAGTAATCAAAGTGTTTTCCCTCCAACTGAATGAGACCAAAGAGAGAAATAAATTCTCGCATTGAAAAAAAAATAGCAAAATCCTGACATATTCACTTAGCTCTAAGTTTATGCTTGACACTCATATTATTAACTTCCTATACATCTAGAAAGAAAATTCCTTTATAACAAAATAATTTAAGTTCTGTGCAGCAGCAAAACTTGAATCTAACATTGAAGTCGTAACACACAAACATGCCTGCACATCTGTACAGCCAAACTGAGCAATCACCTCTTGCAGGTATAAAGTAACCTCCATCTTTTACATTTTTGCACAGTGAAGGTGTGTATAGAAACATAGCTGGGACAATTGATTTTGGAATCAGGCCAAACCTGAAATTAAATGCTTTGTGACAGCTGTCACTATTAGTCTGTCATGCATCAGAGAACATCAGGCCATACTATGTCTTCAGCTGAAGAACATACATCCTTTTGTCTAAACTACTGGCTAGTTCAGTGCTTTCATGACAACTCTTGTGCACATTTCTTATACCTTTAATTGATATCCAGCAGGACATTACACATGAAATTCCACTTGATTCTTTCCTATCAGGAATATAAGTACCCAGAGGGTCTCAGCCAACTTTAAGCCTTGCCAGGTAAAATGCAACAGGACAACTCAGAAGCAATCTCCAGACTCCCAGCAGCCACTCCAGAAGCCTTCCACTACTTCTTTGGATTTGCAATTACCACTGTTTGCTAGTCTACCAAAAGAAAATCCACAAACACCCTTGGAGAAAATTATGCATGACTGCACATTCCCATTGCTCGTACCACAAACTTCTCCCAATTTGCAAACTAGGCAAATAAAAAACCCTTTAGTCAAAAACTCTCCATTAGACTGAGCAACTTGCTTTGCTAGCAGCCAATGTGCCAGTTGTAGGGAGAGCTTGGGAATATGTTGATGTACATATACCAAATACAACTGATCATATTTCTCCACAGTATAGTTGCTAAAATGGCAAATTCAAGGAAGATGGGACCAAATGTTAAAGTTATCACAAATCTGTGATAACATTACATACTAAGGATTCTCAACATGACCCAGTACTTCATTCTTTAAAACAAAAGAGGCAGCAGATCCTTGGAGACAGACATCTGAAGAACTGCATATGGAGGACAGATAAACAGCATATGGGTCATAAGCAGAATGCTGTTGCAATATTGTTCATCAAGATAGCTCAGCCTGATGTTTTTCATCCCTTTTTCCACAGGAACCAACTACAAACTATACTGTAAAATTTTGTTCAAATTAGCTTGGAAATGGACATGGAATTTAGCTGTAATAGCTCGTGTTTGTGCCAAGTATTGCTGCTGTAGCACATTTCTCTTGTTAATGTCTTTAAACTATGAGAATGCTGCAATTACTCTGCATTGATTTTAAAAGCAGACTTAGCGCAGTAACGTCTCCAATTTGTAAGCAAAACATCAGCACCATAAATCAAACTGTTAAAGTCACTGTTTGAGCCAAACATGAGCAAATTAATAGAGAACAAGTATGGAGATCTGTCTTTAGATTTCTATACATTAAATCTGTGGACTTTGGCACCCACTGCTTTGTGCTTTATGTCATCCACACGGCAGAGGAGGAGAACTGCTGAATGACAGTGACTTTATTGCTGTGTCCCTCACTGTTAGTCCATACACACAGAGCTGAAGATGACTTGCAGGTTCTTCCTTCTGCAAGGTTAAGAAGTGCAGTCACAGGAAAGCCATTTGTTTGACATTACAAGCCTTTCACATGCAGCCTTACAGTGGAAATGGTGTCAGAATCTCTAAACACTCTGCCATGAAAGAATGCCAGAAGAGCAGAATGTTGAATGAGCAAGTGATAATTACTTTATATAAGACTTGATTAGATCAATATCTCTGTGTAATGTAATAAAACACTTCATAACAGCACAGATGAAGCCTCCAGTGCACCGTCAGGGCAATGAAACTAGAGACATTCATAATATATACAAGTTTCTTGCTCAGAAGACTAGAGATATTTTAAGGTTAAACTTATGATGCATACAATAGCAACACCTAAGAAACAGGCAATGAAGTCAGAAAAAGATCTCAATTAAAATTAGGTTCTGACAACTTGCCATCCACCCCTGAACAAATGTGTCCAACAAAAAAATGAAAGGCTTATTTTAAAATCTGCCAGCTTTCAAAATGACACTATGGTTCCAAGAGATGTGCTAGCTTCCTGATTTTTGCCTTATCCATAACAGAGGTGTCAAAAATTCTCTTGTCTGTGATGGACACAGCTGAAGAGAGCCCCAGCACTGCACTGGATCTGCCTGGACACTCCATGGACACTGGAACATCTCAAAGGTGCCTCTGGTGCTCTCAAGTGTGTGGCTAACATAGAGCCATGGCTGGGGGCAAATGCAGCCACTCAGACAAACACCTGCTCACAGGGAAAAAGAGAAGAAGATAAAAAAAGGAAAGAAGGGAGGGGGGGAAAATGCATTTCTTCTGAGTGGCAGTACCAGAGAAAGAAGCTGTTGTTGCTGCACTCTAACCAGGCAATGACTGCAAGGCACTTAATTTTCCAATTAATTAGATCCTAACTCTAAATGTAGAAGTAATTGATGTGTCAACACAGACAAATGAAACAACTCTCGACATAAAAGCAAGGACGTTGCTCTACCCCTCAGTACAGGATGACGGATTCTATGATTTTTTGTAAAGAATTGCAGCAGTGAGAGGCAATGCCACTGCAGCTCAGCAGCCATGTAAGTGGCATATTTATTATATAAGGTGCCTCCACATCCTTCCACACTTTTAGCAGGCAACATATCCCTACAAAACTCACCACCTCTTTTCTTCAACTGTAAAAAGGCCTTTATTGTGTTTTCAATGTGTGGTTCACCTAAGTATTCACTGACACCATAATCTTCCAAACACTATTTGCTTTCTTCGGTCAAACATGCTGTGTGACATCAATTCAACATTTAAAATTGCAAAGAAATTTTTGCATAGAAACCTTTTAAAAGCTCTCTGAAAAATAGCTGCCAATTGCCCCCAGTTAGCTTGACTGTCACCAATCAAGATGTAAAGCACTATGAACTTAACACACACCAGTGCACCTGTTATTTTCCCTTAATTTCCCTTTTGCCTGGGCATCATGCATTGCCATTTAATCAATTTTTTTAACCACAGTCTTTATGGGGCAAGGGATGTTTTCTTAGCCGTCATCTATAATGATCACTAGAACAGGGAGTTTTCCTGGGTCCTACAACCCTTACTGAAGTAATAAAGCTGGCAGAAAGAGGCACAGGGAAGCCAACACAGGAGTTAGTTGGGAAGCTTGCATAACATCAGAGCAATTCCTCCCTATCTTTTTTTTTTTGTTCTATAAACACACACCCACATGTGTGCATACACAAACACAGAGTTAGCAAGCACTATCGAGAATTGTTGTATGCCTTTTTGTAATGCTAGTCTCTATTTTTTTTTTTCAACCTAATTAAATTACCAGCTCCAGGCAGGAAGCTTTTTACTGGCTTCTAAAATGCTTGATGCAAAGTTGCAAACTCACTGGCAACCAAGGCATTAAAAACAAAAATACTCCCAAACCCCTCACTAAGCCATGCAGCTGTTACAGGTCACTGGCAACGTGCTGTACAATACTTCAGTTCAGAATACCTGAGTTCCTACCATTCCACTACCTTGCTCATATATCACTACTAATCTCTCCTTGAAAGAAAAATGTATTAACAGGATACCAGAAATTCAGCAATAACTTGGGGAGGCATGTTTCATCTAAGTTTAAATGAGGGTTTTAGGAAAGTCAATTAATAAATGCTTTTTGTTTTACCCATTTAGTGTGTGTTGACATTAAAGCAAGGCGTCATCCAGTCCTTCAGCATCTGAACTATCAAAGTTAGCATGTAGGAATGGGAAGGAGCCAGATGGCTCCAGGGATGACAGGCTGGTCAAGAGATATCCCATTTTTCACCTTATCTAGGTCAACCGTTTGAAACACACTGAAAAAATTCCCAGTTGACAGGAAAGGACCTCTTGGCCCATCTCAGTCCCCATGTTGCTCATAGTAACTGGCAGCTTTTCTAACATCTAATCAGCAACATTAGGGGATGAACAAGGAGAAATATAACCTCAACCAGTTCTCTCTGGAACACCACCAAGATGAGATGTACAGGTATAGAAAGCTTGCTTAAGAGAACCCAAATTCCTCTGTTCTGCAGCCAAAGGATACCTGCTTACACTAAGGATAGGAGACAGTTAACTTTTCACTAATTATGAAGACTTCAGCACAGAGGGAATAGAAATGAACTGCCATTTCAAGGAGGTAAAAAAATGAGCTCAGCCCATTCCCCCGGCAACACCGTCTTACTCAAATGTTTTCCGAACTCTTAACACACAGCACTCGAGACAGATGAAAGGCTGATTCAAGTCAGTTCTTACTTCAGCTCTTTCTGAAATTGTATAAAAGCTCATCCTCCTCTCAAGTTGTTTAAATACCAGGAAACATTACTTTAGCTCTGTGAAATGCTGGCTGAGGGAACACCACGCTCCCAGCTTCCATGACTTTGACTCCCCTTCACGCACACATCACGCACAGGAGGGGTTACACAGTGGTTATTATGAACCCTCTGATTAGAACCCCCTTCACTGGGCATACATCACAGCAGGCCTAAATGAGTGTGAATGAGAGCAAATTCCATAAGAATCCATTTCTACAACACCTAGGGGAAAAGTTCATTTCTTATCTGCTTCACTACCAGCTTTGAAACATCCCTTGCTACAGAACCACCAGTCACATGCGTCACAACCCTACAAGCAGCAAAACTGTGGTTTCTGATTTTATCAGAGCACTACAGACAGAGCAGAAAACAAGAAAACAACAGCAGCATTCCAGAGCCCACTTCTCTAGCACACAGTGGGCTTGGCTTTGCCTATTTATGGACCTTCTAACTTCCAGATGTCAGATTCAACAGCACCCCAAATATGCTAGCTTGCTCCCTTCTGCAGGCATGGACTAGATCAGCTTCAGGCTGCATGATTAAATCCAGGCAATGGCTGATCTCAAAGTATTTCAGAGCTACAGAGTAGCTGTCCTAAAGCATATGCTTTAGATACTGGGCAACTGAGTTCTTTCCTAATAATAGAAAGTCTTCCAAAGAGAGCAGTAACACATCTTACTTAGCAAAGTATACAGTGAACAGCTCTGACTTGCAATAAATTTTATCTCCCTGTTAATTTGGGTATAGTCAAAGGTGCACACAATCTGAGACAGCAGCTGAAGGAGCTTATGATACAGCTGAGCATATTCAGAAACGTATTTAAAATTTTACCTCTGTTTAGAGATTTTCACTTCAAGATGCTGCTAACGTGTACAAGGGACAAGCACTGCACCTGGCATTCTCCATTTTATACATCTCTAATCTCTATATATCTATCTCTACACATTATCCACTCTATACATCTCTGGTATTCTCTGTACATCTCTATTCCCTGGCATTCTTCTAGTCAGCATGAAAGGTGCTGACTAAGCATTTGCTCCTTTTGGGAAACAGCTTTCAAAAGTAACACAGCACAGGTGATGGTCTGTTTAAAAATCAACTCCAGACTCTTGTAGGCTTGTGTAAGAAATTTTGCTGCCTGGGAAAAAGGAAAGAACAGGTTCTACTTTGCTGGCATTACTGTTTGTTTGCATGCAACGCACCCATGATGGGCAAAGCACTGCTCTAATTCATGAGGAAGCAGAACTCTTGTCCCCAAAACCTCCACATGAAACAGGATCTCATTTCACAGAACAACTAATAAGAATTGGGAAGCATTTCAAGAGAGTGCTGCAGTTCCTCAATAAAATCTGCTTCCAAGTACATTGTTGTGCTCTCTCCTCCACAGTTAAAACTTGCTCCTTGCCACTACAAGCAGGAACAATGTTACTGACCCCTAGGGTTCTTAACCCTCTTTTTTGTACACTTCCCTCACTGTAACTGCCCCTTTCAGCTCTCTCAATAAATGGAACAATTGGAATAGAAGACAGCAAAGTGCTGGGTCATCATTCATCTCCCACTGAACATATAAGGAGCTAAGCACAATCACTCAAAGGAGGGACTGATTCTTAGAAGTCTTCCAGTTGAGAAGTCTCTTTCACTTCCAAGCTGTTATTAAAATGGCCCAACCACTTGTTTTCCAAATGGACTCAGCCTTTTACTCTTTACACCTTTGTTTATAGTAAAAATTAACAGTCAGGTGCGTCTAAAACTCGTATTTAAGAATGCAAAAATCAACCAAGCGCACTAAAAAAAACCCCTAAACAAATAAACAAAAAACTCCACAAGCAGAAAACCCACCATGATATTTTGTATTAACTAATATATTCTGGATTCTTTTTTTGTCTTCAGTTCTTACATTTTTTACTCCTGTCCTCAAGCTTTTCTGCCAGGGCTAATGCTCTGCCTAGCTTTTTGGTTTGCTTTCTTTTCAGCTAGTATTTTAATAATCACATTACTCCCCAGACCTTAGGGTAACTGAAGAATTAAGGTCATGACATTTGGCAATATTGAAATCTTTCCATTTTTACTTCTACATTGATGTCTTATTGTTTGCTGGTAAATTCATCCCATTACCAGTTTCAAATGGAGGTTAAATCTAGTCAAGGAAGATACCATCAAGAGATGTCTCTTATCTACCCATACAGTGCTAGCATACACTTAAAAGAAGAGGTACTACACAAAGAGAAGGAATTCATTTCAGACCGAGAAAGCACAACACTAAAACCCTAATATTGTTGAAACAAACAGCACAAAATGGCAATTCATTATTTCAAGGGTTTAATAGAAATTGATTTTTTTCATAACTTTGAGAGACTCCATTGTTTAATTTAGTCAGAAGACTACAAGCAGGGTCAAGCACCAACCAACCAAACTCCTTTGCTCAGAAGGACTCATCTCTTCTCCTCTTTTTCCCTTCCCTGCATCTCTGCTCACTGAGCATTGTAAGCATTACAACACAAGACATTCTTCTAAAAGTTTAAAACCTAACATTTCCAAAACACAAAAAAGTGGAGAGTTGCTCTCTTGGGTGGTCATGTTCAGCTGCTCAGTAATGGGATAACTAAGGACTCAGAACTGAGGACAAGAATCATAAAAAAAAATAAAAATCAGAGCCTGGGTAGTTGAAGCAGTGAAAATATGCTGGTTTGCCTCTTACACAAAGGAAATAAACCCATCATCTGCTAGGATGGTTCATCTCTGCAAGAACATAGTTAAATAAAACATAAAACTTACTTCCACTCAGCAGTCAAAAAGCAAAGGTAGATCCGTGCATTTTGTCAGCAGTCTGGGTTTTGACAAGAATAAAAAAAAAACACCAAGAAAATTGTGCTGAGCTCTCCTAACTCAGAACAAGTACTGCAATGAGTAAAGAATTATTCTGTTCCTGAGGCTAGGCTGTTTTAAATGCCACTTATACTCACATTAGGTATGGGGGCCATGAGAAGCCAGTGGGGAAGAGATCTTGCACATCCCTCACTGCTGGGCCATGTGCAGGCCAGTTTCTGTAGTTTGCACCAAATGACAAAACATTGTCATTTGTATTTTGTATTTTGCTGCTCAAAGACAAGCAATCATCAAGTTATGCAGGGAAGGACTGAATGAAAAATCCACTTTTGCAGGGATAGTTTACATAAACTAGTATAGTAAAAGTAACTATACTCTAGGACACTAACATAAACAGCAGGTGTGTTTATGGCAAGTGTTCCCCAACATCACAAACAAATAGTGAGATCTCCACAGTAGCTGGAAGAGAGCCATTTGAGAGGCAGGTGGTTTAAAGAACAGTCCAGAGTTCTCTTCTTGGGACTTTTTCAATCAGATGACATTCTTCTAAACACTAATCCAAAACTAGCAGCCCTCTTTTCTTTGCTTTCAGATACAGAGGAAAAGCTGTCCCACCTAAGCTGCCTAAAAAGCTCTGCAGCACTTTCAGTAGAGCAGGGTAGATGAACTGAGCACAGCAATCACCAGTGATGTAATCCACCCCATGGATTCACATAGTGTCCAGCGGGAAATGAAAGAAGAGGTCAAGATGAGGGACTACCTGTACTCATCAAAGCATCTTAAACTCTCAAACAAAGTACTATTCTCCCTTCTGTAACCATAGACACTGTTCCACACTCAGCCCAAGCCATGCAGAACTGGGCACCAGGAACTCAGACCCAAAGAACAAGCAAAGATCATGAATCCCAGTTTGTTCCACAGTAGGCAAAATGGTGGTGATGATCACAGAGTTTTGTCTATGTCCATTGTTTCAGTCAGCCACATACTCCAACACCAGCTTGGCCAACCTACCAACCTCAGCTTTGCTCTACCAGCATCCCCATCCTCTTTGGCCTAGAAGCCCATGAGGTCCCACTTTTTCTGCATTTCTTTTCCTTTCCTATACCTTGTGAATTAACTCAGCACCTCCAGAATGAATTCCACTCATGTTCTACCAGCAAATGTCGCCTCATCAATCACTCTGCTTGCATGTTTTTATCCCTTTACCTGCCTCATCCTCCATGCGTATAAACTCCCAAAACAGACTCTGCCTTTACCTCTGCATCTACACAAAACCATGAACAACCAGGCCCAGACCTCTAGGATCTCTAGACATTCTACTGACACCTACATAAAGGCTTTTTTTTTTCTCTAGCAGTGTTACTTGGTCAGGTAAAGGTATCATCTCTTCCTACAAACCTCAGCACTATAGTAAGTAACAATGGTAGCAAAAGCAAGAGCTGCAGCACTGTGTGAGATGGACAATATCAGCACAAGTTACAGCAGGGAAAACACCTAACTGTGACACCATGTTTGAAACATGGATTGGAGAACAGTCTGCCCACTCGGACATGCTGTGGAATTTAAGAAGGCACAACATAATTACCAGAGCTGGTCTTGGCTAGGAGGCCAGGATTAGCACTCCAACACTTCTGAAAAGTGGCCAGGAAGGCTGTTTCGCCTCTCGTCCAAAGGAAATAAAACCATCTCCTGCTAGATGGCCCCCAAACACTATTTGAGGCATTATTTTTACACAGATTTGAGAAAACTGTCTTTACTGATACACCTGAGTGATTTGCAGCATCAGTGCATCCCTTAGCAGTGCACTGGACCAGCATCAATCCAGAAAACCAAGTGCTCTTCCCTGTCTCATAAATAACACACCCTTAGCTATCTTAGATTTTCTGTAGATTTTTCAGCCAGTTACAGAGAGACATTAAAGGAAATAGTGACCTAATTCTGACACTGTGGTTTCATAATGTAAAGATAACCTAATTCTTCAGTAGTCCCAAAACTCTTCTTCCTGATAAATGACCTTCTCCCTGGAGTATTTAATATTACTTTCAGCAATTAGAGGACTGAACAGAATATGCAAACTGGAAATTAAAAAGCCTTGCTTTTCCTTTAGATCAGTTAGAATGATGTGCACAAACACAGAAAAACAGTGTGAATTTTACTGATGTGCTGCTCTGCATCCTAAGATATGGGCAATCAAATCTCTTGTTTAAGTGAGTACTGAGATCAGGGGAAAGAAAGTTGTTTTCCCCCACAGTACAACACTATTGCTTCAGTGCATAGAAATTCCTTTCCATTTTCTTAAGCGTCAACAGGTATGGGCTCTAAACAGATTAAGAAAGGTGTTGGTACAACAGTTCCAATTAGAACTGTCGGTACAACAGTTCCACTTTCCATTAGCAAAGACTGTGGCCAAAGACATTCAGTAAAGAGCAATATGACAGATTCCTACTGTATCATTAATCTGATCAAAAACAGTTTACATAATTAATTTAAAATACCTTAGCTCCCAATTCAACAGAAGACTGCACTGAAAAGCAAAAAATAGACAAATCAACCAGGATACAGATCAGATGAGCACCACTTACTCCTACACGTGGCTTGAAAAAGTGAAGGAGGAAAAGATAGGGAATGGTCATGGACTTTTCAGGCTAACTGGATGGGGCCATTAACAACAGTTAGTGAAGCAAGGAGCTTCTCTGCAGCATCATGCCAGGCATGGAGAATCAATGCTCTCAGAGAAAGGCCTTTACTTCAGTGAGGAAGTGCAACAGATGAAGCAAAGTTTTATGCTCCATTACTCCTGTATTACTGTCGGTGCAAGAAGGAAAGGTCTAACTTCTCTTAGAGCAACATCTCATGCTGAGTACACCACAGCAGACGGAACTTCACACAGACACACAACCATGTTGCTATTTGCAAGCATCATTAAAATAATCCAGTAATTTAATTTTCTCAAAAACACTAATGATAATGCTAACAAGTATTTTATTAAAATTATGGCAATCTGCCTTTTTGGATTGCTTTCCAGACGAAATGCTTGCTGAGCATTAATCTTTACTTCTGCAGACTTCATCCCTTTTGAAGGCCACATGTGTGCACAACAGCCTCATGCTACATCATCTGTGAAATTCACTGCACAAAACTCAGTGCATGTGCTTTGAAATTTGTGGCTTCTCAAGACTTCCTTCCAATTACATCAATTGCATAAACACCCATGGAGCATAAAAGCAGAAGGTAAGTCCTCCACCCTGGCCTAAGAACCTCTAACAAAATGGCCATTAAAGCAACAAAACTGCATGAACTAAACAAAGTGGCAGGCTTCAGCATGAGGACTTGGGTCAGCTTGGACAGCATCCATTATTGGGAAGAATGCAGAGGGAAACTTTGTTTCATAAGGACAACTCAGTTACTAAGAGCAACAGGATGAAACTTCCAAAGCCCTCCTGGCTACCATCTATTAATATTTTATCAGAGAGCAGCATCCCCACTGAAAGGTACACACGATGTCCTTTTTCTATCCTTCACAAGTACTCTCCTCTAACAGATGGTCAGTTTACATGTGGTAATGATCCACTGTAATTAAAAACTCTATTCTCATTAGCAATCCTCCAAGAATACGACAGCTCTGGCTCACTTTTTCTGATGAGTATGTGTTTTGTTTAATGATAAACAGCAGCCAGGAGAATAAAAAATACAGTAAATTTCTACTCTGGGGCTGAGCGGAGAGGTTGGATTACAGATTCCTGAAAGACAGTCAAAGACATCATTCACCAAGGTTGAGAACACCAAGTTTGAGGGTCAAGACAGACCCTAGTAATCAGCATGTGCAGTTCAGCAGTCTTCTGGAAGGATTCACTAAGTGTAATTCATATTCCCTTCACCTTTCAAGTCCTTTTCTCATTTCAAGTGAAATCAACATTTACAATCAACTGTTATACCCTAATAACAAACCACAATAATCACAAACTCTGTTTTCTATAAAGACATAGATTTGCTGCTTCGCCCTTCCTGCAATTCCTCTCCAGTTGGAAAAGCTAGAGGGCCAACACAGACATATATTTTTCAGGAGTCATTACCTTCCCACTGACTCTACAGATCATTTTGGATTCAGTGTCACTCAGAAAGGAGACCTTGTGGACTATTGACAGTGTCTGCAGAATTACTGACTCGAAAAATCTCTAACACCTGAGAAAGACCATCATCATCTAGAGGTCCTAAGGGGAAGAAGAACAGACTTGCAGACAGGAACTTTAATCAAACCTCTGCAGATTCCGGTTCAATTCTTAGTTCTTCCATAAATCACTCCCCAACACTCACCATCTGTAAATATATCTGGAGAAGCATTTCCCACTTCAGATTACAAAGACTCAGCTGCTGGGAGCATCTTTTACTGTTTTTTAATTCAGAATCTCATCAAGCAGAACCTAAGTTACTGAGTGGTGTCCCTGAGATGATACTTCTGCATATAACAGCACAGGCAGAGCCCCACTGTACTCCATGCTAGGTTACCTGCAGGGTCCCAGGAGGAATAGCAGAGTCACAGAGACACACAGAGTAATACAAGTCAAAGCATCCTCCCAGGGCTAATTTCTTGGCTGGCAGGTACATGCTATGTACCAGGATTTAAGATAGGATTTTTTAGTCTCTGCAGCTCCTCTATCAATTTTTCACTTAGTTCAAACTTCCCATGAGTCTAACAAAAAACTGACTGCAAGTAAGTAAAAAGCAGGTATTTTTTAGTGCTAGATCTGACTACTAGATAGAAAATTATAATTATCAAGGCAAAATTATTTCACATGCCAATGATGACATACAATCCCTCTTACAGGGAGTTCTATTTTCCATTTCAAGCAAATAGATTTTCTGTCCTCAGCATCAAAAATTTAAACCACTCATACTCCCCAGTGTTTTGCATTAAGCATGGCTCGTTTCCAAAAGTCAATGTCAAAAAGCAGTAGGGAGGTCCAGTGTTACATTATATCTCAATTTTTTCTGCATCAGTCATGTTTGGTTTGCAGTTTTCAAACACAGTTTTATGTGGTGCATTTTCTGCTGACTCTGAATCCTGAAGTATCAGCCCTGGGTTTTAGAGACACACTGAGCTATTTTCTTCAGTCACACTTTCTCTAATAGCAGCTTTTTCACAGGCAAGTTCTGCTCTGCTGTGCGGGGTCTCATTGACTTAACAAAGCCACTGTTTCTGTGAAACATGCAGATCTGCTTCTGAGCTAGAAATGCGCTAAAAGGACATAAAGTTAAAAGCTCTCCAAGCTACCTCAGTCAATAAAATCAATAGATGTGACTATGTGCATCACAGGTGGCCAACACAGAACTTTTGACCCAAACAGGGACTGCAGGTAACACTCATGGTTCAGCCCTATCTGACTACATTCCCAGGCTAGCCTCATGCAGCAACCAAGTACAGGGAGCTGTAAGAAGCTGTCACCTCACTCTCCTGAATTACTCATAGAAATCCCCTTCCCCAGAGCTCTCCTAAATATGAGGTATGTAGCCTGTGGCATTCCACTGCTGAGAAATTTAATGCATGTCTCATAGGGCTGGGAGAGCTGGATCCCTACAAGATACAAATGGCTTCATTAAGAGTCACTTTTATACAGCTCTTAGACCACATACAGCATGGCTAATAAAATGTCATCTCATCTGCTTGCCCCTTCTAAGGTCATTACACCTACATGAAATAATAAAAAAGGGCAAAAGAGCAGAGAGATGATCTAGAGCAGACAGGGGGCCTGACTAGAAGAGAAGTACACAGTGCTGATCTCAGGTCTGACATGTCCTCCTGCATGGCCCTGTTAAGACAGTCAAACCCTCAGGTGCCTCAGGTGCCTTGTAATCCTTAAAAAAGGACTTAGAAATTTGAAGAAGTAAGGTTAGTCTTAATTCCCCTTGTCTGTCTTCGTCTTGATTTTTTTTTTTTTTAGTTTCCCTGTCAGGAGCACAGAGAAGTATTAGGTTTCTCACTGTAGCATCATTTTCTGCCTAGAGTGGGGGAAAACCAGCTTGAACTTTTTTTTATTTGCAAAGCTATCAGTGTCGAGGAGAAAGGGATGCCATGCTGGTTTTGGTGTTCAAGCGTGCTGAAATCAGCTAGACTCATCAACCCCAAAGTTAAACATTCTGAGGAAGAAAAAAGTATCTGATAAAGTACCTGATAAAGGACCCAAGAACTGATACTACTTACAACTTAAATAAAGATGCTGAGCTGGCACAGCCGGCCTGGAGACATAGCACAGACAGTGAATCACTTTATACTATAAAAATCCATTCCCACTTTTTAACTGTAAAGTGTTCTAAAATGCTCCTTCTCCAAGTGTGTGGAAATTCCTCCCTAGAATGGGGATTCTCCTCAAGGTTACTCCTCAAGGCTGAGCAAAAGAGATTTCCCCACAGTCATCAGCACAGATGAGTAACATCAATCTCGACTTAATAATTGGTTTTGCTAGCTTTAATATAGTTGCTTGAATATTGCTCCAAAAATAGTACACTATACTAGTGGTTATAGCTAGCTATCCCGATGAAGATCTTTTAGCCTGATCATTATAATTATCATAATAAGTTTAAATAAATAATTTATTTTATATCTAGATAGAGAGAGAGAGAGAGAGAGAGAGAGAGAGAGAGAAAGAGATTAGGGTTTACATCCTTAATGCTACAGGACAAAGTTCTATAAAGGTTCAATTACACCTATATAATCCTTTAGAGATAAACTGCTGGCAGAGTCTGGGGCCAAGACTGATTCCAGCTGCACTAAGACTCCTCTTTGAGAAGGAGTTTAGAAATAGAAAGCAGAAGGATGCTTTCTGCACCTTGTGACTTAACAGGAGGGCTTCTTTAATACATTTTGTCTGAAGCGCCCATTCTGCCTGCAACACTCGTGAGTCTTGATTTGATTTATTTATTGAGCTGTGCTTATGAAAGGCAGCAGTAAAAAGTGAATCATACATAGCCTAAAAGTAAACACGGTATCTGCCAAGTCCTTGGGTTCTTCTCACTTTTGCTCTCCAGTTTTTTTTCTTAGGAAAACAAAAAAAAAAACACAAGGTTTTTTATCTGCAGCAGAGATAAGACGCTTTCATGCTCTGCCAGCGTATGCCAAACCTATTTGGAAGGCAGCATCACCAGGCATCTTTTTGTGAGTCAATATATTAAAAGAAGGCTCTGTAAAGAAATTGCCATAAGGCTCCAGTTCAGTGGTAGCTGTGGCAGTGTTCCTGTGCTGTTGGCTTGCACTCACTGTGGAAAGTCCCCACAAAGTCATGAATAAACGGAGCTCTTTATGCTTTTGCCATGGGATCACATGGGCATATCAGTCCAAAATGAGCAGGAATCTTTTTTACAAAACCACACTATTCTGAAGGTAGAAGAATGGGTTCATTTAAGCAGGTCTTCCCAATTCAGTACTTTTGAATAAGAACTGTTAACTAAAATCTCATGTCATTTGTCAGCTGAAATGTATTTTCTATCTCTATTGCCACATTTGAGTGACTAGGCCTTGAAAACAACTTCTAAAACTCTCTTCTTAATTAATACCTTAAACAGAATAACTTGGAGTCATGTGACTTAACAGCAACTACATCAAGGTAACAGTTTTTGTTCAATGCAAAGGACATTTTAAATTCAGCGTCCCGTTGCATGACAGACAACTCTTTTCACAGAAACAAGAAACAACAGAAAAACCCCCCTAAAACAGTAAAAAATGCTAAAACAAATTCATGTGCCTTATGAGTCTGCAAATGGAAACATCATTGTCCTTACTCAGGCACAGCAATGCTAAACTGAAAATCAAGATGAGATCCATCACACTTTGGTTAAGCCATCTACAAAGAAGCAATTTAGAAGCTCTTGTAATCACATTTACCTGTCTGATCTGCAGCACCACCCTCAGAACAAGCTTAGCTGTAATCTATCACCTCCAAAGGGAGCTTTTGGGGAATCTCTCAGGTACAGCATACGTAACACACACCTCCACAGCACACATCTCTAAGCATAGATACACAGATAGGTAGGTAGGTAGGTAGGTAGATAGATAGATAGATAGATAGATAGATAGATAATTAAGCAAGATGACTCCTGTCCATGGAGCTGGAAAGACAACGGAGTTTTCCTGACACAAAGAATTCTGTCACAAGCGGTTGAGAGCAAGCTAAACAAATCCTCAGGCAGTAGCATCTGGCCAGTCACTGAACAGAGTACCAAGCACTTTAGAGTTTGAAAACTGGCCATCAACATTCTTCTCTCCGAGAGCTGACTTCATCAGCAGCAAAGACCAGCCAGTGATGACACCTTTCAAAAATCCTACTTTTGATTATGATGTTCAAGTTCAGGACTTCACTTGAAATTGTTAGGTTTTTTGGTTGCCAGTTTTGTTGTTGGTTTTTTGCAACGGATGGCTAAGGTATAATTTTCTAAAAATTTATTTCACATAGGACTGTAGATCAAGGTTTGATTTTCCAAGAGCTTGAAGAAGTGTTACAAAATGAAAACTTTACTGAAAACAATAGTCTATTAAAAAGGCATTTTTAATGGGCTCAACTATTGTCAAGAACTCAAAACCAATTTCAGTTCATGACCAAGAGTACTCAGTCTTTCTCCAGTGCCCACTGTTTCACTCTGGAGAACCCAAAGTATTTGTAACCTCTTCTTCCTCCTCCTTCCTGCGGTGCCAGGCAGAAGGCTGCCTCTGCTCCATCTCAAGGAGCTGAGCTGTGACTTATCATTACAACAACCTCAAACTCAATCCCATGTAACATCATGCTCACTATCAGGGTTTCTTAACCACTTCTACATTAACATTACTTCACAGAGAAAATAATTTAGGATCCATCTAGCATAGTGATGACGCTTTCACGTCTCTGTGGCAAACTCTTGTGCTCCCAAGGCTTTTCCTTTCAAGCATATGCTCCTGAATCTTTACACTGCCTTTTGTTTCAGCATGGCAGTGCTCATTTCAGCCCTAAGACAGATCTTAAATCTATACACTCTATATAATCCTAGGCAGACATGATTCAATAAGCCTGTTTTTCCTTTTCATGCTATTGGGTTTGAACATTTTCTTTGCTAAACCTGCCCACAACACATCCTATAACACAGAAAACCTTGAGCTGACTACCCATAAAATATATTGCGTCAATGGCCAGACATAAATCTGTGCTGATGCTGCAGCAAAAAGAACCACTGCTGAAATGAATGTCACATCAGGCTGCAGTCTTGGAAGAACAGACAGAAGCAGGAGACACTACAGGGCAGAAACAATAAAGGAAGAAGCCTCCCTCTCTCCACCAAGCTGCTATGAAGCAAAAAATTAGGCCAGAGACTGTCATTAAAGCAGTATTGTAATTACAGCTCCTAGAACCTTTTAGCAGTAAGTTGAGGACAGAAAAGAGTTTCTTTAGAAGGTGCCAAGCTTCTTTCAACAGAAAACAGAAAAACATCTCTCAATCATCCACTCAAAAATGTGAAGTCACGTCAGAAAACTGTGTGCATGCAGGCACATTGCTATCAGATTTATAAAAGCGGTGCCTCACACAAGTGCAAATGAACCCTCTCAGCTTTCTCTGGTGGAGGCTGGGAAAGAAAGCAAGTAAGGCAGCAGCTGTTATTCCTCAGAAACCTGATCATAACCTCATCAGGATCTTCGCTTCCCCACTCAGTTACTCAAATTCTGAACCACAAAAGAGCAGGTATGATATTAGTACCAGCAAGGCTGGGCATGGACAACAGATCAGTAGGTGTACAGCTGAATGTTGGGCAGAAACAAATTGTGTGCCATGGATCCTAGCAAAAGAAGAAATGAGGAAAGAGACTGTGGGAATACAGGGGAAGAGATTAAGGATGCTTTCATCCTCCCATTTCTCCCTCATACTTCTTTATGAAGCACACAGCAAAGCTTTAGAAGACAAAAATACTTCTATGTTTATATTTCCACAAATGAGCAAATTACAGTAGTGTTGTTTCCCTCCTTTCACATTAATTTATGCACATCTCTCTTGAATATGTTTGTTGGAGAACTCTTTGTAGATCCAGAGTCAGGATCTCCTAATTGCAGTAGTAGGAGTTCCTGAATAATAAGGAAACAGAAACCATCCAGACCCAAACAAGAAATTCTTCCTTCTTTCCACTGCTCTGGCTCCACTCCCCTGCCCTCCTGAAGTGCTGTAATGCTATCTGTTTCTTTGTGTTCCCAACAGTTTCCCGATATACAGGAACTGGGAGAGCCAATTCCTACAAAGAGCTGTGCACAGAACCACAGAATGAGATGGGACATCACCATCAGGGATGCAGGGAATAAAGACAGCCTTGAGGAAGAACAAATTTTATCCTACTTCTTGCATGTCACCTTCTGAGATTAAAAAAAAGGGGGGGAATGCTGCAAAGAAACAGTAGTTTCATGAGAAACACATTTCATGGTAGGAAGGACACAGCAAAAAAGAATCACTGGTTAAGAACCAGAAAAATTAAAAGGAAGTAACAATTTAAATACCAGTGACATTTCTGATAATGTGTCTAATGGCACAGCACAGAAGAAAATTAATCCTTAACTTTCTAATTTGGATTTATGGGAGAAGTATATAATTCAGTGGATCTTCAGTTTGTAACACACAGGGAGTATTTCAGCTTTCCAAAAGCATGTGCTGCTTCAATCAGGATATGTCAGTGGAATAGGTTGGGGAGTACTCATTAAATCACTTGTTTATTATTCACACTACAGGAATGTGAGTTCTATTGGTAAAATGAATCAATCAGAGAGCAAAGAGCTATTCTCTGGAGTCTGCATTAATCAGCCCGACAAGCTGTCACTAAGGATTGGGTCAGGCTCATAGCAGAGCATCCAACCAGTGGGGGAAAAAATCCCTGAGACGGCTGGAACAGGGAACAGTTCACCCATTTAAAGCTGTCCCCAGAGGCTTGTGTCAACCATTTATTACTGCTCACACACAGCTGCAGAAGCTTTTAAGTGAGAAACCTGCATTCTCGGACGTTCCAGAACTGTGTGGAAACATGCTTGATCCCAGCTTGTTCTGGGAGGACAAGCAAGATGAAGTATCCTGAAAGAAATACTGCTGGGCTTTAATACAGCCCTCTGAAGAAAATGCATTCATGAACTTGGAAAAGGTCTAAAACTAGGACACATGTCAGAACAGATACACTGTTGGGAAACACTCAGAGCTGTCATGCAGTCTGCACTTCAATAAAACGTTTTTAAAAGAACAACACTATTTTTACAGACTATTTTTCATACAAGCATATTGCTTTCAAGGTTTAGCTGTTGCCCAGACTCCCTCAATGTAAGTCTAAAATATAAAATATCATTTTAAGAAATGTCACTCATGAGAACGCACCAAAAAAATATCTTTTTCATTTTTTAAAGAAACCCAAACAAAACAAAACCCCACAATCATTAACCTGCCCCATTCCCAACCCTGCTGGTAAAGATCATGAACTCCTAAAATCTCATTATTCTGAGATATACACTCTGTTAATGAGAATGAACATAACAGAGAACACAAACAGTAGCTGGGCTGCAGGAGCTCTAAACAGACCAGAAACATGGAACAAAAAAAAAGCAGTCAGCAGTTCTGATAATACTGTGAAGCCGTGTAATACATATAGCAACGCATAAAATCAATACTCTGTACCAGAGAACACAATCACACACTACAGCCACTTGGACGGTGGAGTGATAAGATCAATGTTTCTGTTCTTGTCAGCACTTGTGCCAACTGCACCTTCAAGCTAGATGGAGTTTAAAACTGAGCATGACCTACAGGGACAGAGTTGCAGGATGGGCTACAAAAATTGCTGAATAGCTTGAAGAAAGAGAAGTGGTTTAGCTGAAGTGTACTTCAGGGGAGGCTTGCCAGGGAAGGCAGTCCAGAGGGAAAAACAATTAAAGGATGAGTGTCTAATTGCAGCAATGTAGTGCGAGTGCAAATGCTCAGAAGTGAGGAAGAAAATCTGTCCTCACAACAGAGCTTCTCCATCTCACAGAACTCTATACAGAGCTCTGCGCATGCTGCCACTCTAAACTTGATATTAAAAGCTGCGCCACAGAACTACAGAAATATTAGTGCAAAGCATTTAAATACAGCCTAGGGCAGCATTGGCAAGACTGTGTCCTGCAGATCAAGAGATGGGATTATTCCACTCTAGGCAGCGCTTGTCAGATCACACTTGGACTATCCAGGCTTGGTCACCCCAGCGCAAGAAATTGAACACCATCCTGCATTGTTCCACCAAGACAAATAATGAATGCAGATTACTTCACAGAAAAATTTGGCATAGATATAAGAAAAACTGAAAACAAACTAAACTAATTGAAAACAAACATTGGAATAGATTACCAAGAGAAATGCTGGCATTTCTCTTGCTATGAATACTCAGTGCTGAGTTTGACAGGGCCCTGGGTAACACAAACTAAGGATTTCCCTTCAACAGAAGGTTGGACCAGATGTTCTCTAGAGGTTCCTACCAACCTAGAGGTTTTCCTATGACTCCATGATCTAAACATATGTTATGCTGTATGCATTGCTAAACACTACTTTTGCCGTAAGCTCATTTCAAATTTGATTTTTTCTCATTTTTCTTTCCATTCCAGTAATAAAATAAAAAATTTTAAAAAATAGTAATGACAAGGCAATGGAGGATGGTTTACTGTTTTCCAGAATAAGTGTCAGCCTCTAGTGAAATTAACAAGCACAAGACATTAAAGAAAATGCCCTTTCACAGAATATTTAATTATACAAGTAGACTTTCTGCCAGAGAATTTTGGATAAATGGCTGTAAGGAGTTCCATGAATTCATTCAATTCCTTTAGTCTCTATTAAGCATTTTTACCATATACTTTGAAAGGCAAGATACACAAACTTTTGGTGTGATCCAGTATATCCAATTTTGCATTTGAGCTTCATGAATGCGAGATAAATCAATATACCAGAAGTCAAACATTGAAGTATTAAATTGTAACTCCACTATGGTTTATTTGGATCATGAATTTAAATACTCAAAACAAAACCATGAAAATCACTAATAAGGTGAACCTTACCACTAATACCTACTAAATCATGAAGCACAACAATTATTTATTTCAATTAAGCTGTAAATGGACGAACAGACTAGGAGACAAAACAAGAACAAAATCCAGCAACAGTGTCAGGTTCCACTTCTACCTAAGAGCAGAAGGACAAACTCAAATTTCCAAAGAAAATGGGATTCCAACCTGTCAAAGTAACAGACAGCTCTATCACACCAACATCGTACATCATAGCCACCTCCACAGGCATATTCTATTAAGAGAGTAGCTAACACCTAAAAAAAGCCTAAACAAACACAAAAATATCAAACCAGGAGCAAATCTAACTCCAGCAATCTGCATTTTAGACTGCACCCTGTAAGACACAAAACCAAGGTTGCACTGAAAGACATCCCAACATCCTCCCAGATGCTGAGAGTACAAAGAGAGATCCCACCTGAGAGTCCTCTCTACATTCCACATGCTGAAAAAGCTGTCAGCACAAACATTGCTCAGGCACTAAAAGAATAACATATCGCTCGAGGGGCTAGGGAAAGTAGGAAGAAATCCTACTGCCAGCCATGCAACAACTCTACCTTCTGTGAGTGTTAAATCCAGTGTTGGGTTATTTGTTCATTAGTTATGAAATAGACTTTATTTGCTGGTTTGGAGTAATGAAAAAATATTACAATGAAATCAGTAGAGATATCCCACAGCCAAGTCTTCACCTTGACTGTCATCTGTTGGATGACAATCCTAAGAAGAGACCTCCAGTTTACCCCGTGACACTTTGCAGGGGGTGGGGAGGTTTAGGGTTTATGTTGTGACATGAGAAAACTTCCACTCCTCTAGGTGCCTCTGGACGTGAGTGGCATGATGCCAGACCTCTGGAGTACACAGCCAAATAAAAGGATGCTGCACCAGTCCTAAACCTGTCAGTTCTGTGCCTGCAGACAACGCTGCACAAGCATGTGGAGTTCTGGGGTGGCTTGGCTCTGAAGTCTCTCAGAAGGCAAATGGCACATAACAGATGGTCGGTTGCTTAAGACACTTAGCAGGGACTTCAGGGATCCAGATTCAATTTCAGTTTAACTTTGTACAAGTCTCTTAGAAGGACACATCTACACCATGGATATAGACAGATTTAAGCTGTCTCTGCTCAAGCTAATCTGGCAATGAAAGTGCAGGAGGACTGCTGCAGACACCCAAGCTAGAGGGAAGTGATCTGCAGGATTTTTGAGTTTGTGGGCACTGCCATACAGATCTCAACACAAGCCTCTCCATGCTGAAGTCTTCTGCATGTGGACTGGACTTCTGTCCTGGTTTTGGCTGGGATAGAGTTAGTTTCTTCCTAGCAGCTGGTACAGTGCTGTGTTTTGGATTTGGCATAAGAATAACATTGGTAACACAGAATTACAGAATACCTTGGGTTGGAAGGGACCTTAAAGATCATCCAACTCCATACACACTGCCATGGGCAGGGAAACTTCCACTAGACCAGGCTGCTCAAAGCCCCAACCTGGCCTTGAACATCTCCAAGGATGGGGAATCCACCTGGGCAATCTATGCCAGTGCCTCACACCTGTTGCTGAGCTCTGCCTACCTTGAGTCAAGGACACTTCA
The DNA here is from genome assembly GCF_028551555.1 of Melozone crissalis. Lineage (NCBI taxonomy): Eukaryota > Metazoa > Chordata > Aves > Passeriformes > Passerellidae > Melozone > Melozone crissalis. Next base: position 11,682,636 of record NW_026535786.1, on the reverse strand, counting down.
AGGTCTCATGTTCTGCCACCTAGGAGGTACAGAAGAAGCTGGGAGGGAACGTGGGCAGGACTGGCCAAAGGGATGTTCCATAGCATAGAATGTCATGCTCAGTACATAAACTGCAGGGAGTCAGCTAGGAGCCATCAATCACTGCTCAGGGATAGGGTGGGCATCAGTCAGTGGATGCATTGCACATCACTTGGGGGTTTGGGAATTTAATTTATATCTCTCTCTTTGTTATTTCCCTTTTGATTACAATTATCATTATATAGTTATTGTTGTTATTATATTTTATTTCTATTATTAAACTGATTTTACCTTAACCCACTTACCTTTCTCATGGTTCTCCTCCCCATCCCACTGGGGTAGAGGGGGGGGAAATGAGCAAGCAGCTGTGTGGTACTGAGTTGCTGGCTGGGGTTAAACCATGACAACTTGCTAGTTCTGGTCTCTAAAGGCTCTCAGCTCTCTACCCTGTGCTCTAATGCACACATTCTCTTTGTTTTGGTGTCTCAGCTTTCCATCTGTATCAGGAGGATAAAAGCACAGCCCATACTTACAGGGTGTCAAGAGGATAAATACATTAAGTGGTCCTAAGGCACTCTGGGATTACAACAACAGACGTAATATCAATTCCTTAAAGCAGTGAAAATGGAGAAGAGGGGGCAATTGAAACTCTAAGGAAAGAGCAATTGAGAGCATGAAGTTTATTTTTTTCTAATTTAACTGTGTCTCTGCTTCCAGAGGACACTGCAAAAGAAAAAGGGAAACTTTGGAACACAGCAAAAACTTGATGAAAAGTAAAAAGTGGGGGATGGGCACAGAAGTAAAGGATAATAAGATTCTTAACTGTCTATTCAGTTTAAAACTGCTATGAAATGGGACAAAAATAGATGTTTACATTTCTGAATTACAATCTATTCATAGACACCTCTCTTACCTGCTTATGAGCATAACTAGTTGGAAACTCTCCAAGACAATACAGAAGAAGAAAGGAGTCTTGTGAAGAATCCACGCTTCTCAGCAGTGACACAGCTACTAACAAAATGTAAGTATTCAGAAGCACCATTTAAAACAAAGTGTGCTTAATACATCAATTAAAGAAGCCTAAAAGAACAAACCTCTAATTCAGAAGCAGCCCTCCTAGTAAATTCCAATTCTCTAAGACAGCAAATTGAGGAAATTTGATTGACTAGTACAATGCAAATTCTTTACTCTCTGTTTTATTTTCGCCTCAGTGATTGTATGTTGTGGTATAGAGACACAACAATATATGATGGAATTATTCCCAGTTAACTGCTTCCACTGTTAACCACTCCATACATTATTTGCAGAGTAAACTGCATGGTTTACATTAACATGGTTTGCAGTACATCCACAACATGGTAGAAATGTGCACACAAGCAACTAATGCATCTCTGTTAATGACTGGTAATTTGTTAAGCTGATAAAACCTACAGCTTATAGTCATAATCTTATTGTTCATAATCTTATCTTCATCCATAGCCCATTATTGTCTTGCTTCAGTCTTCTTCATCATTAAAAAATTAAAAACATTAAACCCTGCTTATTTTAGTAAAAAGAAAGTACTTATCAGTCACAACTCAATACAGTGTTAGAAATTAATAATTCTGTAACAGATGATTAGCATAACAGTTTCTGCTGTTTTTTATTTCTTGCAGCAACTCTCAATACATGTCATACACTTTTAAGAATCAACTATAATGCGATCACTTTCTACTGCACACCTATAATTTGTACCTACAGCAGTACAAATTGTACCAGAATGCACATAAAACAGAAGTATGGGGAAATCCACAAAAGAAATAAAAGAGATACAAATTCAATCTCTGATGCTTCATGACTTGCCAATGTTATATGGGAAGAAAGACAGTAGAGACTAGTTTAATGTATCTTCAAAACTATCCCTGCAGCATTGATTAGAAACAGCAACAAGGGGTTTTCATCCAGCAGTCAGAAGACAGGATTAGCAAAAGGAGCTTGAAATGAGGACCAAATAGATTCAACAGAATCCATGGGTACAGAGTTTTTCCCTACTAAAGCAACATTTTCAAACATTACTAATTATTTTGATTCTGAAAAGTTAATTCTCATCTCCTACACTTAACAACAAAAACATAGCAAACACAAGGAAGCAAAGAAAGAAATAAAAGAACTGGCAAACTAGTCTTCCTGTGCTCACTAAGACTGTAGGGACTTGTCTGTGGCTTGATTAGGGATGATGACAAACAGCGGCTGGTTGTTCTGTAACCCTGTGGAGAGCCCAGCCCTGGCTGCATTACCTGCAGTGACAAAGCCACTGGCCAGGGTGCCAAGTTTTGGGAGACAGTATTGAAGATGAGCTGTAGATGACTTCTAAAATTCAGACTGGCAGCAAGTCCCATGAATGTTCACCATCCTTGCCATACTGGATGCAGTAGTTAAATGAAGAAGGTTCGGACAGCCATGTGAACTTTGGCCCAGCTCATTAAAGGCAGCAGGAAAGAACAATCATTCCAGTCAAATTTCCAAACAACTGGAAGTTCAATTATCTATGCTGAATAAATTAAGCAATTTAAGTTGCTCCTAAGCAGCAAGGGACTGAGCTAAATGGAGATCTGAGTTGATTTAAAGGTAATTTGTGTCAGAAAGTTCTGAAATGGTTTTCAGTTCAGTGTCTGCAGTAATTTCTATAAAGTGGTATTAAAACTCTTAAGTTTCATGTGAGAAGTCCCCAATAGATTCAACAAACATTTACTGTCTAATAACACACCTTCAGCCATACGAGGTCCCTTCCATTTGTTTGGGAAGTGTGGTTTATTTAATTCTGCAAGATATTTAAAGCAAAGCCCAACATAAACAGCAGAATTCTTCCTTTTGTTCACAGTTTTCATAAGTTGCTGAAAAGCTGGATAATTTTACATATTACAAAACAGAGGGCGTATAGTATTCCATAATACCTGTGGTGACTTGGCTACCCATTAGAAACATCCCAACTGTGTGTACAGCAAAACCCTAACAAATCACACTTTAATTTCCAAAAACTAGAATACATTCTCCCATCTTTTCTACCCAGGTCTTGCCCTGTGTCAGCAGTGTTTAAATAAACAAATTAGATGCCTCCTTGAACAGCCAGATAATGGAGTTACAAGCTCATCCTCTACTCACATAAGAAAGATTATACCCCTTTGGATGGGCCTCTTGGAAAACCTACTTACCTGGGGGTAGCAGGAGCAGACAAAAAGGGACCCTGCTAACCAAGGCCCTTCCAAGTGGCTTACTTAAATGGGTCTAGGGATGCAGAATTAAGTAGGAAATATCACTTTTATTACCCTTATTCAAAACTGACAATAAGTCATTGCTTTATGGAAAATTGATACATTCTTGTTTTTAAAGTTAGGGGAGTTGAGACATAGAAGGCTGAGGAAATTTGTTTAATGTCATCCTCACATCCTCAAAGGATATGAGGAACAGAACCTGAGTCATATGTTTTAAAGAAAGATTTAACTCTGGGAGTACAAGGGTGCAGGGAGAACTGGAGGGGAGGAATTTGTTTTCCAACTTGAAATTCTTACTGTGCTTCTCCCCTTCAATGACCATAAACCTCCTCATGTACAAATGAACAAATGTCCAACAGGCCACATTACAACAGTTGTGTACAAGTCTGCCTGAGTGATGAATCAACTCGTTGTTTATCCAAAATAACAGACACAAATGGCTCTCACACCTACCTACAGCTAGAATTAAAACACTTCCACACTGAAGGAAAACCAAAATAATTTAAAAATCCCCCGCATCTAAAAAAATAAAACCAAAACAACCTAAATAAAATATAGTGTTAGCAAAGAGTAGTTAGTGAGAGGAACACTGCAAAAAATGCTGAATCTCATGTCTTGTCTTTCAAGCTGCAATAGCTTAGACCCTAAAACGAGGTTTGAGGCCCTTATCACCCGGATTAATCAGTGTTAACTCAGCTCTCAAACAAACCTCAATATTTTAAATTAAAACTAGTCTCAGGTCTCCAATAACGTATTAATATTACTCTGTAATGTCACATGCTGGTTACAAATGGACTTAATTTACCCCACATTCATTAGGACACCACACTGTTTGAACTCAATATTACCTTTCCTTCTCCTCCCAGCCAAAACATTGTCATACTAAAATGTTTTTCTAATAGTTCTCCCCCACCGAGGTGCATGTTTCCATAGGGACACCAACAGTGCTATACCACTTGGATAGGAAACTAAAACTAATAGCTGGGATCTTTTCACAGCTTCTCAAATCCCTATCAGAAAAAACAAGAATTCTCCAGCTAATGTCACTGAAAACACTAGCTTTTCCAGAATTCACTATCTTACTGGTTTCTCTTCAGTTTTTGATGTGGTTTTTTTTTTTTTGGTTGGGGGGAGGGGTTGTTTGTTTGGGATTTTTCTGTTTGGTTTTGGTTGGTTGGGTGTTTTTGGATAGTCTTATTTTCACAGGATTGTACCACAACTAGTCACCACACTTATGTCATTAGAGTGAAAATACAACAGAAGTAAATATCACTATTATGTCAAGAGACAAGCATCCCAGGGTCACTGACTGTCTCTCTTTGTCATTATCCCCTGTGTGAGAAAATGGAGACTATCAGATAATGCAGCCAGCGGGAGGGCAACAAAAGAGAGAGAAATTTAATGTGTGTCCTTTCCAAAGCTGTTTGTCGTTAGCAATTTTGTTCTGATTTAGAGGACAAACTGTCCACCCCTTTTAAACCTCAGAGATTAATTTTCAGTTATTTGTAGGGACAAAGTCTCTTTCACATGATTTAACTGTCTGTCCAACAGGTTCAGTTAGGCATTCAAGCTTTGTACTTCAAACTAAACAGTGCATTATATTATTTATTCCAGTTTGGCATAAATAAGTATGGATTACCTTATGCAAACCATTCTAAAGCTGTTAGCTGCTTTACAGTACCAAGAGCTTTGATAGCAGCCAGACCCAGAGAATGGACATGCTCCCTCTCTTTTAGTATGATCTGAGACTTGAGTATAAGTGGCCTGCATGGCTGCTCTACTACTGTCTTTATGCTCATTGATAAATGCACAATATTGGTTTGAATCTACAGAAAGAAGTATTAATTACTCCTACCCTAAGATTAAATTGCACCAATAATTAATGCAGAAAAATATTATCCAGGAGCAACAGTCTTTATCCATTATTGTAATTAGAGAGCATTAGGGAAAAATTTGCTGTATTTGATTTTGCTGCTCCTGCTGGACCAGCATGTTTCCAGACCATGTTTTTCTCTTCTAAACTTATGTTTCAGTAAAAGGAAAATGCTAGTAGAAAATTTACTTTGAAAGTAAATATTAAATAACTGTATTTGTATATTTGACTCCACTTTGAATAAATTGTAACTTCTGCTTATAACTTCTGCTTTTAATTGTAACATTAATACACAGGGATTATTCTTATCAGATTTCTTTAGTTGTTTAAAATTAGAAACTTTTAAAAAATAAACTTCATGAAGGATTTTCTTGACTATGCTTAGCTTTTCCTCAGCTCTTCTTGAAACACATAAGATCAGACTTAATAATCTTGCTATACAGCTCCTAGTAAAATGCATTTTATATTAAAATTAAGCAATAGTAAAAACCATCAAGATGTCTACTATGAATGCTTCTGTATGCAGACTCATTAACCTAAGTTAAATTAATAGAACAAGACAAAATGTAACCATGATCATTGACTGCTTGCAAAGTTCCCCAGTGACTTTTTGGTATCTTATGCCAGTCATTTCAAAAATTCCATTTTAAGACCACACAAAAGGCTCATTTCATGAGTGATTTTTTTTTTTAATCATGTCTCACAGAACTTCTTTTTCTAACCAGTAATATTTTCTGATACATTTTGTGAAAATAATTATTGTAATCCTTTCCTCTAATAACAATGAAGTGAAATCTCCTATAGAAAGACATACACTCTAATGTTTATATTTAGTAATTACCTTCTTTGACAATTTAGCTGCTATCTGTAGGAGCAGAAATCAATACTTTATTTCTTCTGCAGAGCAATATCGGCTACTTTGCAATCTCCGCATGTTTGCACATAAATATTCTTGAAGGCAAACTAAATCAATTAACATTTGTAGCTGTCCATCCAGTCCCTTCGCAAAACATATTATGCACTTAGGATGAATTCAGTGTAAATCATCATCCTAGCCACACAATTAAATACTATAAGCTTCCTTAACCCTCAGCTCAGACTTTCCTAATCTCTGAAAGAAAGCAATGCCAGATGGCCATGAACAACTGTTAAGAATCAGAGGGACACAGAGAAATACCTGAAGCTCTCAGTAATTTAGTGGAGAAACACCTTCTGTTCCAACTTACTGTTAGGCCCCACTTACACAAATTTGCTTTGTACAAATGGTAGGTGATCCTTCCAGGTTAACTGATACACATGCTAGTAATTTTCAAAAGCTGTATTTTCTTGCCCTGAACCAAATTCACAGTGAATTTTTGCTACAACTCTTGGTTGCAGTTATCACAGCAACAGCAAGTACAAAGTGCAGAGAGAATCCACTGACTAGTGCACTTCTCCATCACTTGAAACACACAATTGTATGTAAGTATCTGTGGGTATACATTAAAATAAGTAAAATACATTGTATGTAAAAATAATGTGTGTAATATATAATATTCACATATAATTAGTTGTCAAATCTCTATGAGTTAGCTGCAAGGCTGAAAGAGGAGTTGAGCTCATTGGCCCATGAGGCAGAGATTAGACTCCATTTCTCTGCCTCAAAAAGAAATGATGGAAAAAGGTTCCTCTTTTCCTACATAAGAACATCCTCCTGTGAGCCAACACAAAGAATCAGTCCAAACAATCATGCCCAGCGTGCTGGGATGCCAAAGGGCGCCTCCTGTGTTCATATTCAGAGGAAGCATCTCACAAGCACCATTTTACATGGTAACAGTGTTGATGCGTCTCCCCATCTCTGAAGACCAGGAGCCTCATTCTGCTTTAAATTACAGTTCAGGAGAATTCCTGTTTAAAAGTGAAGCTTCTCTTTTCAAAAATAAATCACCTTGCATTGTAAAAGATGATAGTCACTGCTCAAGAGCAGGCCACAGCTTCATGTTTTTGGACTTGGGTTTCTTAACAGAAATTCAGAAGGAAGCAGTGAGAACAGGCAAACCTGGGAATGGAAAAAGTAGGTTAAGAAGAAAGACAGGACTGAAAGAGCAGGGAGTGCTTCAGGGCAGGGCAGGAGCGAAGTGCACTGGCAGAGCTGTGTGGGGACTCCAGTGCTGGGCTGGCAGGAGGGTTCAGGGCAGGAGTGAGAGTTGTTGCAGATGCATAGCATCAGCTAGGAGCACAGAGTCAAACATTCACAGCCTCTCGGATATATTCATGATGGAACCAGTGGAGGTTCTAAGTATGAAGCCAGATGTGACAAACTACAGAAAACATATAGTGTAGTGTGCTTCATTCTAGTTGCATTCCCAGGAATCAAAGGATGATGTTGTTCATTTGAATGTCTCAAACAATAAAGCAGCACAGTCAAAAAAAGAAAAAAAAGAATACAGCAAAACTGGAAGAATGCACAGGAACATCATTCTGGCTTGCAAAATTGAGTATAAGACAGCTACAGTTAAGAAGGGAGGACTTCTGAGCAATTTAAACCAGGCTGAAGGATCACATGTCTGTTGTAAACTATTTTGAAAAGAACCTGACATCTTGCATTTAGCATTTTTTAATAATCTCTCAGATTCACCAGGCCAGAGCATTACTTTCATTCTGAATAGCATAGTTCACATTTTAAAAAAAGGCATTTTTAGAATATTGGCTAGAAATGTGGTGATAAAGTTTAGTAACAGAAACAAAAGTGATATAAGCCTTACCACAAAAGACATGGTAAGGAGAGTGTGAAGGGGATTAGGAGAAATGGGTAAGAACTGAAGAAGCACAGGACACTAGAGAACTGTTCCAGATGGTAGGCTAGTTTTAACCAAAGCAGCAATGTGTTTGTACAAAAGTCCAGTGGGAGCTGAGCAGACAGAGATGAGCACACAGATGAAGTCTGAAATGTTCTTGTGAGTTCAAGGAATGGGAAAAAAAGGACTCTGAAGGTCTGATGCAGAGTCAAGAAAATTGCTGCTTGGGAAGACAAAAAAAACAAAGAAAGATGTTGCATCTAAGGAGGTAAGGAGTAAGAGACACCTACATAACAGATCACAGAGGACATGAGTAATGAGACCAGATAAAAGCTTTTCTAAAACTAGTCGCCACATAAATATAAGAAAAAAAATAGTTCAAGGTGTCAAAATAATGCATCACTGAGTCAAATAGCCAGTTTGATATTCATATGGTGTGTTTAAAATTATTTATTCCAAAAATACATATGGCAACTGTCTAGTAGGGTATGTGTACAGAAAAAGAAAAAAAAATTAAAATCATAAGTGAACTTTGATCAGATGTTCTTCAGTGATCAGTTCTATCTTTCTATTTCAGTAAGATGCCCACAAGTTGAGTAATTTCAGTCTAGCATTTCAGTCTATTACCGATAAAAGCTCACTGTTGCGTGAGCGGTTCAACACTGTACCAAATCTCCCATTAACTCTTGCTCTTAGAGGTTATTTCAGTAAGTGGGTCAAGATAAACAGACAACCAGCTAGTAAGGCTTCTAATTTGAACATTGATATCTGTACACCAGAGGTAGCTATTTGAACTAGACTGCTAATGCCCCTTTTTCAAAAATAAATCCCAGGATGGTGTTTTCATTTATTTATGAAGCTTACTGTATGTTTCTGGATCACAACCATGAATGGTTTTGTTCACATGCCCAAGCTTTGTAACCACCAGGAAAAAACTGACCTTTGCTTTCAAACTAAGCAAACCCTTTCATATTGGGTTATATTCATGAATACTCAGTACTTCAATGAGCCTGTGATTTCCTTAAAAATACGGTACTGAAGGATGCTTAGCTGGCAGAAGAATTAACTTTTCTCCCTTCCCTGTTGTGACAATACTTTGCTCTAAGTAGCCATTATGCTTTCAACTTGCTGGCTGAAACATTCATTGTTGCAACTCCTCACGCCTCTTGGCTGATGGAGGAAAATCAATTTTGATCCCTGAGAAGCAAGTGCAAGTCTCCAACTTCACACACCAATGTGTACAATTGCAGCTGAAACTGAACCCAATTAAATCACCATTCCAGACATTTTACATTTATGCTGAGACCTTAAGAGGTTAGAACATACATGATTTACTGTTTTTAATTGGAGAAATGGGGCAGAACTTCCTTCAAATGAAAAAAGCACTTTGTCAAATGAAGTTTACACAAAGCAAATGAGATTTATAGTGACAATGAAAATATACTTTAAAAATTAACCTTAAGCTTTTTTCAAAACAAGTATTAGAACAGAATGCAACAATCCAGCCACTGCAGGATTTTAATGCTACAATAATTCTGGTCTTCCTTAAAGGGCAACAATTCTGCCCTTTCTTAGATAACCCGGTTGAAATCACATTAGAATAGCAAGTCTGAGCAATCAGAAGCCAAACTACAGCAATCAGATAGCAATAAAGATATAGAAAGCATGTGTATTTCCCAATAGACACAAGTTTAACAATGAAAATATTTCAAGCAGGTATGAGAGAGAGGGAGGGGAGGAGAGAACTTACAGTACTGCTTCAGAGATGCACTATACACATAATGCAGCAGTACAGGATACACTAACAGATGAAGGCAACTGAAAAGGCAGTACTCACCCAAAATATTAAATTGAAAAGGAACATCATGTATTTCAAACAACACAGGCAGCCTCTTGCCATGTTGCACTTCTTAAATTCTAAAAGGAAAACAAAGGATAGATCCAGGTAAAAGACCACGTATTTGCTGCCTTTGGGTGCACTGTATTTTTCACTTTTTACGCCAGTTCCAGTCCCAGCGCCGGTCCCGGTTCCGACCCCAGTGTGGCTCTGTGTGCGTGATCCAGTTGTACCATAGAAAGCTCCTGCAGTAAAACCTCGACCAAATTGCCTCCCTGAGGTAGAAGGTTTAGCAAAATCTGAGTCTTTGCTATCCAAAGATGGACTCCGGTGAATTGAAGAATCCTCACTACTTGACTTCTCCATGATCTCTCTTTTCACAGTTGTCAGATTTAATGTATAGCATCTCTCAGCATTAAATGCAGTGCCTTGCAAATGCCACAGTGCGCTAAGAGCTGTCTGTGCTTTGCTTCTCTTTTTCTTCGTACATAAATCAGATAATCACTGCAGAATTTATTCACTGCATTGTTGCTGGGTTTATTTTTTATAGCAATGAAAGCTGAACTCTGTCTGTCTGAAGCATGGATTTATACATTAATATCCCATGCAAGAGCATACTCATGATTTATCTTGATGAATCAGTTATGCAGAACTTTGATTTTTATTTAAAAGAGCCATAAGCTCTTTCTCTGCACTCCTAGTCTACAGTCCTCTAATCTATAGGCAGCAGATGGTCCTTGCATCCATTTCCAAAAAGCTTCTGCAGTACACCTGGGAGACTCTCCTCGAGCCGGAGCACTTTCCTTGCTCTCAGCTTCCCTCTCTGTGTCTCTCTGACTCTCTCTCACACGCTGTCTTTTTTCTTTCCACCCATTTGCAGTGTCTCATTCAGTAACCCGCTACCGGAGCGCACTCTGTGTTTCACTGCTGTTGCCGTGAAATCATCAGCAACTGCAACCACTGGGCATTTCCCACAGAAATCCCTGACCTAACTATCGAGTAATAAATCCGCCCTCCTGCTCGCCCCTCCCTTCTGCTTTCCATCGGGCCAGTTAGCAGAAGCCTTCTCCTCCAGGACACGCCTCCATGACATAATATCTTTAATAGGATTAGAATTACTCTTGACTATACAAGTGCACAACAGAAAATCTCTTTAAATGTCAAGTACTGTTTAGCTGTTTATGCGCTAGAACCGTTAGGCAGTGATATTCCTTCGATGCAATAAAATACAGAAAAAGTATGGATTAGATAGACAGGTGCTAACCTCTCTCTGCTCATTAACAGTCACTTACATTTTTTTCTGGCTTAAACAAATCCCACGGGACAAGCAATGAGAATAGGCTAGCACCCAGCATACACTGCTTAGGCACACATCGCAGCTGTACGTGCACATAACGCAGCACCATCACCTGTGATATAATTAACCAGACAGAGCTGCTGCCTCTCACGAGGTCATAATTCAATTCTTAAAACTCCCAAAATGTGAGGGGATCTGAGCCTGCAGCTCTTTACACGCTATTTAACAAGTACATCAGAGATCCTTGTTGTGCACAGCAATAAGCCATCTTACATCACAGGTTGTATGTGAACTAGAAACACTGACCCAAATGCCACATTTCTTTTTCACAGAGGAGTGCAACATGCCTGCTAGGACTCTGAAACAGGGAGGGCACGACTGTGCACGTGTGCCTGCGCATATGCATGCAAGTGCCTGGAGGGGAGGAAGAGAAGCACTTCAGGTCACTACTCCCCGTACTCCCAAATTTGTCATTTTGTCATAAGCACAAAAGCAGCACACTAATGGTGCAAAGTGCTATAGCAGACTTAAAATGCAGGTTATTCTTTTCTTTCTGTAAAGAAAGAAACCACAGTAGGAGGCCCCTGTGAAGGAAATACGGCTACCAGGAAAAGCAAAATTCCATGTAATTTTCAACTGACCCTCCACATGCTCATTAAAATGCACTGTTCATGGTTATCTCTAGTATCTTGAAAAAAAACAATGTAACATTCATTCAATCTTGCATATCTATGGCCAAAAGCCTCTAAGGATTCTGTAACTTTAATGTAACAACATCAGAATCAACACCCTAAAGCAGTGCGGTACCTTTCTTGACAGCCTTTTTCTGCTAAAACATCCCTCCATCAATAAAGGATATTAAATACCCCGTATTTGAATGTGTAATATCTCTCTCACCTTTTCTGCTCTGAAGTAAGATTTTAACAACAGGCAGGTCCAAGCCCATATCAACAATGTTTGTTCACTTTGCTTTCCAAAAGTAATTTCAAAGCTCCCTGCATCAGATGTGTCCATCAGAAAGAGGACAGCAGGATGACTGCTCAGCACTGTGCATGACAACAGAATAAGCTACACACAAAACTCCCAAGTAAAAAAAGATAACTTAGCCTTGACCAAAGTAGAAGGGGCATTTCTACACATGTCTACAGTGCACGCACAAACTTCACCATAAGCAGCAACCTTCTCAGCAAAACACAGGGAAGCAAGCTTCAGGTCACAGCTAGGTACCTGCCTCAGACACCAGATCCTGCAGGATAACTCACACTGGAACACAAGCCAAATGTCTGAGTATGAATTTAGAAGACTCTTCTTCTGTTTGAAATTCACTTACTGGAAGTGTAAAGTTGTACCACTGCAAACCAATGCTGCAGCTAGATATTTTCAGCGGTTTTCACTTGTCATACAAAACTGAGCTCTCAGCCAAAAAATTGTGAGAACACACAAGTACTTTAAAGCATTTTTAGCATTTTAGTTTTTCCACCCTTTGGTTTGCCATAAAATTTACACTGACTTAGACTAGCTACAGAAAAAAATTAATTGCTGTGCACTTGTGAAAATTAGCGCAATATAAATATTTGCCTTCCCATTGAAAGTACATGACAAAAATAATGAATCCACTCTCCTCAAGGTTAAAAAAATTCAAAGAATATTCTGTAATAAGCAAAAAATTTTCACAAATACTCTCATAGTTTGTAAACAGTGGAAACTTTCTACTGGTGGTTAGGAAAAATAAAGCAAACCAACTATACCTCCAACCTTTTTTTTTCAAGTTTCATTAGAACTTAATGAAGTTTTCCAGTTTTCTATTTTTACCTCCAAATACTGCAAAATACTGGTTTACTGCACCATTACCTCTGATGTACTTTCCATTAAGAGATCTCCATCATTGGTCTACAGCACAGTTTGTACTTCAGAAGAGTCCCAAGCAAAGACACGCATAAAGTCAACAGACAGCTTAAAAATCCAGACCTGAGCAACGAGCAGTGGGGAAAACACGGCTCCAGATCAGCCTCTCCTCCTGCTGTGCAGCAAGAAAACATATGACTCTCTTATGGTTATGCTGTGGCCACCAGGGAGACTTTACAAGCCTGAGTAACCTTCAGCCACTCGAATTTGCAGCCACGGTGTGTCTTTACAGATTAGAAGCCACTTCCTGCTGCTGCAACTCCAACTCAGTGCTCAGGTACTCAGTTAATAAACCACACTGCTTGCTTGCTGAAAAAGTAAATGGTGAAAAAGCTGTAAGCAGTCCATCCAGCTGTGTTTTGACCAGCCATTGCACTCAACTCTGCCTCTGACTGGGACTTCAGCAGAAGGTGTTGCTGCGTGGCAACAGCACCTTTCAGGGTCCCATGCAACAGCACAACCTCAGCGTGAGGACAAACACATTTTCCTTCACTACAGATCTTACCTCTGTTTAGTAATCAGGGCATGAAAACATTCAAAAGCTCACTCTGTACTTCATTAATGTTTGATTACTGAATCACAGAATTTTGTTGCTGAGTGATGCCTTCACATCAAGAAAATAATTTCAGTCCCACGTGTATATGCCTGGGACAAGGCAATAAACAATCCTTTGCATTTAAATGGCTCTTCCAAATATTAAGGGTAAAAATTTAGGCCACTTTTAGATAGCAGGTATGAAAATCAATGTCATGATTCAATTAATGGGTGTAGTCAAAAAATGGAAAGGAAGAGTACTATTAATATGGTCAAAAAGCATAGGCTGGCTCTCCTACTGAAACTGTTTTATTTGGTTCCCTCCTGGGAACAGTCCACCACAGTCCCCAAAGCACACATCCCAGCATCTTCATTTCTTTCTGATTTTCACAAATTATCTAATCTCTTTTTTCATTCTGTAGTTTAATCACCAGAACCTCAGTGCCAATTACACCCAGCTACAGTGCTCCTGACCCCCTCTGTTTGTTTCTGCCCTCCTCAGCTGTTCTTGCACAACTGGCTCGAGGAATCGTGCTGCAAAACAGCAAAAGCTGACCAATTTATAAACACAGATTTTAAAATACCTAATACAGTTATAAAAGGTACCCCAGCAATACAGAAAAAAATGAACTTTTTTCCCCCGTTTAAAAGTCTCAAGTCAATTTCACTTGACATTCCCCTTCAGTGAGATTGCTGACCCAGTGAGAGGGAGAGGGATTACAACAGGAAAGAACAGGAAAAAATACTGAAGGCTGAGTGAAAATATCTTAGGCTTTTTTACGTCTCCCATGACTCCTGAAAATGAAATATGAAACTCTATGGGTTTTTAAAAAAGGAAAAACTCCAGTCACCATGGTACACAAGCCATTTTAGACCTTATTATATATTTTATCTTGCAATTTCTATTAGGTAGGATAATGCTACTGTCACTATTTTAAATATGGAGAACTCGAGGACCAAGATGTTTGCTGAGGATGAATAGGGAACTGCTGGCAGAGAAGCAAACCAAATCTGTCTCACATGTCCTCAGCTAGCTCACTAACCACTGCACCATTCTCAAATTAATTATTTTTCAAATCACAAGTTTTAGTAACGCTGCCACATGACTTCAGAACAATACTGAGCCCTGCAGAGAGATGTACAAATGCATATGCTACCAAGTGTTGAAAGGATATGGTTCTTAAATTCAGTCTTTTCTTTCGAATTATATTGACCAGGAACTCAATTTTACAAGCCATCCTCGAGGTACATTAGATAGGCAAAGAACAGAGATTGTTGAGTATAAACCCAGTAACTACATCTTTCCAGTCACTGCTCTGTATCCTGGAAGTCCATGAGAAGGAGATAAGGAACAAAAGCTGAAAATAATAGCTTACAACTGACATAAAGTTGCATACAGCTGAAAGCTCAAATTAAAATAAACACCAAACCAACACTGACGATGGAATAAGCTTAAAGGGAAAAAGATGTCCAAAGAATAGAACTGAAATTAGGATCACATGAGAGGCAAAACCACAGGGTTCTCAAGTCTTCCATGCTCTTGGTTTCATGCCAAAAAGTTTACAGACACCAGCAAGTTAAAATGCCTGGCGTTCTGAGTTCTTCCAGTGCTGCAGAATTTATAACCAAAAGCCTGGATGCTTTGACAGTTGTAATGCACATTCTGGGGCCTGTCAAGCTCCAGCTTGGATGTTGTAAATCCAAAGTATTCTGCCGACCATGGGATTGGACAAAAACAAGGTAGATTTCAAGGGCAACTTTGTGTGGTAGACAAGTTCTGAAATCTGCCTATGTTTCTTAGAATCAAATAGCCCAAACCATATTTAACCTTTGACACACTTTCATTTTCCACTAAGAGAAGTATTCCATTAGAAAAAGAACTACTGTAACTTCAGCTTTGGAGTCTCCAATCACTGATCATAGCTTCACACATTATTTAGAGCCCATATGAACAGCTTGTTTGATACAAATGCTAAAAAAGAATCACTACCAAGTGTTCAGAGAAGAGTGGAATGCAGACTTAGTTTCCCTACTAGCATGAGGAGCAGCCATTTCTCTTATGGTCAGAAAACCACCATTTCCTTTGGCACTTAGTGGACAGACAGCTGATGGAGGGGGAGATTGGATTCATTGAGAAACTGGCTTACCCACAGCTGGTGCCTGTGACCTGATCAGCAAAGAATCCCAATGTTTTGTGAGAGGCAACAACCTCATGCCCCTCTCTCTTCACACTCTAGCACAACCAAAAGCATCCAAAAGGCATCACCTGATCCTCAATTCCTCCTGCAGAAGAAAGCCAGTTCCAGAGGCCAGGTAAAAGGATCTGGGATAGGTAGATATGCATACAACATAAACTGGAAGGAAAACCAGGATGATCAGATGGATTTTTGGAGGCTGAACTCCATGTTCTGAGACTCCACCTAGTTTTAGCATGGCTGAAGAAAAAGAGGCCTTGCAGAGAGAGAGGAGTGAGACAGCACTCCTGGATGGAGGAACTGTGTGAAGGAGCACCACTGAGGAGGCACTGAGTTTGAGATCTGTGGGTAAAGAATCTTTTCTTACAGATACAGGAATTGAGTGTCTAGGCACCTCAATCCAACACCCACCTCCATTAGTCCTGCATTCAGCAAGAGAAATTATACTTCTTGACATTGTTACTGGAAAGGAAACGAATTAATCTGTTTCTATGACAAAAACAAGAGCACAGCAGCTCCTGGCTGCCTCTGATGAGTAATACTCCTTGCCTCCCCAGGGTAAAGAGGTAAAAAAAGGTAAAATCTCTTTGAATGGCCTAAATTAATACTTACTAGTTTATATTAATTTATCCCAGTGAGACGAGTTTATCCTTCTAATATGGGGCCCTCACTGCCTGGATGACCAAGAAAACAAGAGCCTGCTGTAAGACTTTCCACTGTGCCAAACACTCGGTGTCATTTGGTCCCTGGGATTTCCACTAAAAATCATTTACTGGTAATAATGTGCATGTGGCTGAGACTTCTCATTTAGGATTTCACACCAGGGACAGAATGAGATTCTGTCTCCAAATTGTATAGAGGAATTAGCTGTAAATCATGTCAGGAACCTTAACCCACTGTGGTCCATTACAGATGATGAGGTGATATGCTAATGCACAGGAGATGTGGGGCACGCAGATTAAAATGCAATATGAGGTCCAAAATCTAAGAAATTTTGATTATGTCACACCTTCAGTGTGTTGTCCCAGTTGTTCCTCAGGGGCCCTCAGACTGAGCAAAAAGAATGTCTGAGTTTCCAAAACAACAGAAAAACAGAAGAGAAAATAGAAATCCTGCTACCAATGTTTAAGCTTTTAAATCAAAACATTTGCAATATATACAGGGATCTTTTGGGGTTTGGTTTTCACTTCACAAACATAATGAAATATGTTAGATCTGAAAGAAGCACTGTAAATATTATGTTAGAATACAATTCACCATTGTAAGTTTCACCTTTAAGAACTAAAATCCAGAGAGTCTATTTATTGTTTGTTTCTAAGAAATCTGGAAATCAGAGTCTCCTTGGGCTTGGCAGTGTACATACGTAGAGAAAGTCAACCCGTACACAGTCTAATCTCCAAACAGAAAAATAGACATTAACAGCTGGTTCTGGGGGGAAAAAACCCCACTGGGTTTTTTTTTCTGAACTCCCAAAACTACCTTACCAATTCTCCCTCTAACAGGTGAGAGAAAATAGGAAATATGAGGGCAAAAAGAACAGCATGTGCCCAAGCAGATAGGCCTATCCTACCAGGCAGCAGAGCTTAACAGATGCTTTGGATCTGTTTGTGACTTTAAGCTTAAGAATCTGTATCCCTTTTAATTACAGGGTGTGTATCTCATCTTCCATAACAATCAATACATTTTTTCATTTCCATCAAGAGTTAATCCTTAATTCTGCCAAGAACTTAACCTCAATATTTTAGGGCAGTGAGTTCCACAGATATGCATCATGTTTAAAAAACCCAGCATCTTCCTCTTATTCACTATCATAATTAAGCTTTCCAGCTCTATCCTCTGTCTGGATATTCATCCTCATCCCATAATTCATTAGTTTGTAATCCTCTATTACATCCTATGTTATTGTCCTTCATTAAACTAAGCACTTTCCAGCATGTCATGTTATTGAAAATTCTCTGACTCCCTAATAATTTCAGTTAACCATCTTAGGGCTTCTTTCTAATTGAGCTATGTTTCTACCATAATCTTTCCCAATCTGCTGATGAAAAGATCACCTTTTTAAAGGACAAGAGTCAATGTTCAGATTCAAAATAAATTTAATCAATTCTGTTTCTATCAACATGTTTTCTTTATGAAAGTGAAGTTACTCAGATTCAATAGACATTCTTCCATTATCCCCATTCTGCTTTTCTA
Organism: Melozone crissalis; assembly: GCF_028551555.1. NCBI lineage: Eukaryota > Metazoa > Chordata > Aves > Passeriformes > Passerellidae > Melozone > Melozone crissalis. Next base: position 11,664,756 of record NW_026535786.1, on the reverse strand, counting down.
TTTCAGATTCAAAATTTGGCTCTGAAAATTCAAAATTTGGCTCTGAAAATGTTGAACATTTTCAAGCTTAACAGGAAAACCCTTGTAGTTTAAATTTGTATCTTACCTGTAGAAGAAAGGGAGTTTTCTCACTACAGTGATATGAGTCTAATACCGATTCATTGTAAAGTCACCAGGAAGATCACCCTCAAGAGAGGGAGTCCTTGTAAAGATGCTGACATAATCCAAAACAACTCTAGGCCATCCATTAATGTGTGGTACAAGCTGCTGCCTCCATCCAGTACACACATTAAAAAAAACAAAGTGCACGCAGGGAAATGTTCTTTACTTTGCATACAGAGAAAATAAGATCGAGGGACCAGAAAGCTGCCAGCCAGAGGCAGGAAGGCAGCAGCATCACATCCCCCACACTACTGTGTGAGGAAACATCACAAAACAGATCTCCAAAACCATGCTTTAAAAATTAAAGAACAAAAAAAGAAAGCAGGGGCGAGGAACTGAAAAGGATTCTTTTTATTTAATACCTATTTCTGCAGAGGTAGAGTACATGATCTGAGTGCTTCTCTTCCACTCCCACTTTAAATGACAGTTTAAGTTTTTACATCTCCTATATTGACTAAAGATTAAAGAAAGCTAGCTAGATAGGGTTTTGCCTATCATGAGAGATGATATCCCTTATTTCTCTTGGATGGTGCAGCAGGATTTCATTAATACAGTAACTCCTGTAACTGCGTCCAACATGTACAAGTCTCTTGAACAAAATCAGGTGGATTTTCTCTAACATCTGTTCCAAAGAGGCAATCTTTCACTAGCAGTCCGCTGTTTTGAATTAACTGACAGCTGGTGTCTATGTATTAGCAGAACTATTAAACTTAAAAACCAACAAATTGAAAAAACCCTCATACAAATGGCTCCATGTGAAGAAAGAACCAAGAGAATGATGTAAGCATTCCTTTTTGAAAGGCAGCACACATCTCTGAAACCTGCTCAGTTATGCCATGAAGGAACATTTCTAAGCACATTCTTTTCACAATTGAATGAATTCCTTCATTGCTAAAATATTCATTTTTTGGCACTTAAACACAAACAGGTGTCATTCCATGAATGGGGACATTTAAAACCACTGTGTCAGGGCTGGCAGAGACCCAGATGCCTTCAATGGGCAGCTACTCATCACCAGCCCCAGCCTCCAACCTCAGACTCACTGGAAGTGGCAGACTGAATGCCTTACTGCAGCATCATCACCTCATGTCTATGAGTTATCAAAAGCCTGTCTTCCAGCAGCATTTCCAACCCAAACCTAACCCCAAGTCCCACCTTTAGGTCAAAGAGGGTCAGCTTTCAGAGAGGAGTCACACCACCAAATGAATTAATTAAGCACCGGCCCAGAGCCAGTGGCCTCACAGATGAAGCTGGCATCGGAGAGGGCTGACTTCATGTCACAGCACCAGGTTCCCCTGTGCTGGGCCCCCAGTGTGACTCTGGGCAGAAATGTCTGGAAACAAGGGTGGGGTCTAGTCTCTATAGCCATTCAGTCCTCAGTCTACTCCTGGCCCTCCCTGACCACAGTCTATCAACTGTGACACCAAGCTACATAGCCTAACAACTCCTATCACATAGCTCCTTTTTTCTTTAAAGGCAGATGTTTCTGAATTCATAAGAAACAGATTTTGAGTAATTCGAGGTAACTGGATCATACCTTCACTGCCATTAACAGCACTTCTCAAGTTCTGATCAAAGCACTGCAGAACAGCCACATTCCATCCTGCTGATTTGGGCTGGGTTCATTTCTATGCCTTTCAACAAACTTCTGAAACACCTAGGCTGAGCAAAGTTCACAGTCTCCTTCCTGTCTCAAAGCTCTTTAAATTTATAAAAATAGTTGCATTTAACCACCTGCATCTGCCCTTGCAGTAAAGTTTATTTATCTTCACAATGAAGTTTCTAGCACATTGTATGGCAACCCTGTAGGATGTGGTCAACTTCAACATTTAAAATAGGATGTGCCTGTAACGTAGCAGTCATGCAATTAATGCTTTTTGCTTTGCCAACAACAGAGTCAGATTTAAATCCCAAGAGGAGGCGGATATTTTAGCCACCCTACTCATCTCACAAGAACGAGGCTAAATGGTTCTCATCTATTCTGCATGAGATACAAGAAAGGGTGTAATACTGAAAACAAGGTAACCCTCTTACTATAATCCAGCAGGTTTATGTAACGCTGCTGCTGCTCATGAGCTTTGTGATTGGTGTCAGCTCTTGTTATAAGGGTGTGAGAGATTTAAAATGACAAAGGAGGAAAAGAAAGAAAAGGGGGGGAAAACCAGTTTGACATGACCCTGCCTGTCAAGTCACAAAAAGCTATCCAGCAGTTCAATTCCCTGACTTACAGTAGGAGCTACTTAACTTTTTTACAGTATTTTCATTAACAAGCTTTTGTAAATGCAGACATATAATGGGAAAACATCATTTTTATGACCTTATCTGCATTATGGAGGACTCATTTACACTTGGAGAGAATGCTGTGTGCTAGCTGCAATACCAGGCATTCAGAGCCTAATATGGGGTGTAAAGAATGGATGCAAGCATGTTTGACTCTTTCCCAAAAGCCAAGCCCACATTCACTTCATTTTGATAAAGTTAATTGTACCATCAGTGTCTCTCAGAGATGAGAAAACCAAGATAGATACCCTTGACCAGCAGTCAGAAACTAAGAATGTTCCAAAAATTCCTCATAGAGGCATCTGAAAGGCAAAAAAAAAAAAAAAAAGCCTTTTGTAGGCTGAAAACTATTTGTGTCATTCAGTCTGCTCTGATCTACTTAGGTGTGCCACAAGTATGCAGTAGCTATTGTATGAAATATCAATTGGCCTTTAGAATCTGCACTTCATAAATTCATCACAGGCAGATATTTTCCATTTACAAATTAATGGGGATGCTGGCATTTTATTTCAGAAGCAACCAACATGATGTTTCACGCTCTGCTCTGCAGACTGGTTCAGGGGAATCTATCAAAAATACACGGCCATAAACGCTTAGCAAATGGTGTGCAGCCAGATGGGGTTTTAAACAACATGAATGAAACTAAAGGCTTGCAGTATCATGTTAGGGGAGACAGCTTTAGTTTGGGTCCAAATATGCTTTGCAGGAGTCAACTTTGACGCCCACAGCAACAATATGTGTTTGAACTTTCTCTCTTCTCTCCTGAATGTCCAAGTCTAGAGTAATCTAAAATCTAAACTAATTTACTGAAAAGACTTTCCAGACTTCTTCGCTTTAGGAGAGCAAGCTAAAAGTAAGTCTGCAATAATATAATCCATTGGTGATGTTTTGTTTACTTTTGTTGTTGCTTTAACTCTACAATCACCATGTCTATAAAACAGATACATGCAGGTGTGGGCATGAGTGCCCCCAAACTGAAAAATTCCCTGGATTTTATCCAGCTGATGGGTTCTTCTCCTGTATTATTTTTCTCATATACTCATTTCTTATGTTGCACTTGTCCCTTTCCAGCCAAACATTTGCTCAGAAGTAACAGAAATTCTCTCAAGCCGCCCAGACACTTTTCAGAAGAGCTTTATGAACTCAATCTCATCCCATACCTAAAACACAACTTTTCTAAATTGAGCATATCTCACTCCTCTCCTCCCCCACTTCTGTGCAAATGGTTTTATTACAGGCCTGTCGGGTACAATACTTTGTGTTTCTATTCCAACAGCATGGAAGCTGTTATATTAAACGTTTATCAGTAATAGGGTTCCTCCCTTCTACAAGCTGAAGCAAAGAAATTTGGTAGATACAATCATGAAAAGATTCTGTAGGTTTGTGACTTCCAGAAGAAACACAGTACTTGAAACACACAAGATTCCAACCCAACCTGACTGCATGAACTGCACTCTGAAATCCCATGTTTCTAGTATTCCAAGGATTGCTAAATTAAGTCATCTCAGTTCCCTGTGTTTTTTACTTTTAAATCAACTTGAATGCTTTCTGCCCTGTACACTGAAAAGTTCTGGAAACTGTAATACGGTAAGTTAAAAGAAAAGAGAAGAAAAAAACTTCCTCTCACTCCCTGAGAGGTACACCACTGGAAATGAGGTTGAAAGGAAACAAAAAGCAACGAAGCCTTAATCAACAGAATCAAGACTTATGGATCTCTGAACATACAAAGGGAACAGAGCTGATTAGTTGAAAGGTGCAGTTTCTCTTTACAGGTAATATTTTTCCAAGCAGAATGATGCTTTGCACCTGTCCTGTAATTAGATGCCAGGCTTATGTATTATGCTGAAAGAAAAAAAAGACTAAGAAAGTGTCTTGATCTTTTCAAAGTTCAGTGCCCCCCAAAGAGTGCCTATAGCTGTTCTATAGCACTTTTAGCTCCATTTATACAAAAGGTATCTCACTTTTGTCCCTACCTACTCCATCTGCTGTGTTTGTCTCTATCAAATATCAATGATATCTGAATCTGAAAGACTGCATCAATACCAAGTTGTAGGCAGGAAGCAGGGAGTGGGGAATAATGAATTCTTCCCTAAAAAGTGTTCCCTAACAAATTGTTCCCAGGCACCAGAGCCTTCAAAGTGTCTATCACAGAGCTATCTTCATGCATTTTAAGCATCAGTCATATTAAGGATCCAGTTATTTTTATTTTAATATAAAGACCAAATGCTCAGAAGCCAAATATTCTGAAACATATTTCTACAGTGTCCTGCACGCTCAAGCACTGAAAAGAAAACCCTCAAACTACTGAAGGCCTGACACGGCAGACTGCTACAAAGTTCTGTCAACCAGATTCCCTCTCAGATTTCACAGGCTGGTCACCAGTAGCTCTTATGCATAATCTCTAAACCACATTTTTAAAGCAACTGGGGACCCTTCAAAATGAAAAAAACAGATACACATTTTTGACACACATCTCTCAATACTGTGAAAACTTAAAACATTGACTTCTATTATAGAAGAGAAAAAGTACGTGCTTAGGGACAGAATTCCAAATTAAGATACCCTCAAGAGATGCTATATGCTGTTCTGAAGTAAAACTTCCACCTCATAAAATGTTAATATTAGGGCTTTAGGCAGACATTAAGGTCAGGATAGATGTGCTGCCTAACATGTACAACACTCTCACTTTCCAGAAGGCCAATAAATGCCTTTCAGTAACTAAAAAGCAGTTACAGAAGATGGTGGTACTTTGTTCACAAGTATGCACGTTGGCAAGTCAAGCAATAGAAAGAGGTTGCTCAGGAGAGAAGTTGACCTGGATATAAGTGAAAAAAAAATTCAGTGGGAGAGCAATTAAACACTGGAACAGACTGCTTAGAGAGATGTTAGAATCTCCCTTACTGGAAATATTCAAGACTCAGCTTTACAGGGCCTACATAACCTGAACTGGGGCCCTGCTTTCAATAGAAGGTTGCACCACGTGCTCTCCAGCATCTCCTTTCATCCTAGACTTTGCTGAGATTCTAACATTTTGTTCTAAGATCCAAAACTCAGACTGTGAAAGACTGACACTGAACTTCTTGGAGTAGCAGTGACTTGAACTACAGTTCCACACTGCGAAAAACTGGCAAATTGAAACTGCAATCCCACTGATGAGGTGGGGGAAAAAGAGATGCTTCTTCTCAGTAGCTAGATTTCACAAAACTAGGAACATCCTCATCCTATCAATTGGGTATCTGCAGATCATAAAGCCTGTCTGAACTGTGTGACTTAATTTGGCAGTTATCCCTTCAAATCTGTTAACTACTGTCTTCTTTTAACAACAAAAATTCCTTCTTTAGCAGAAGAAATGACACAACAAATTCCAGTCTTTCCCATTACCATGCCCTGGTTTTTTTTTCCTACTGGAGTGTGAATTCCATACAAGAGTGCATTTATCAGAATGAAGGACTTTCCCCAAGGAAAGGAATGTAATTCATTTCCAAAAAGCAGGGATTAGTAATTATTTAAAGGCAATCCATCTGCCCCTAGAGATATACCGGCCACACAGATGAAGGGCTGGTTTAAGCTCTTCAAGAGTAAATTTCTGTAAGATCCCAAATTAAACTATTTACATGGGAGAAGAAAGCTTGATCCTTGAGCACAGAGATGGTGGAGTTTCTTTTGGTGTTGCCACTATGTCATGGTAGTGGAAAGGTATTTAAAGACACTGACCTGACAAGGTGGTAAAGTTTTAGATGCATCCATTTAAACTTTAAAACAAAAAACAAAAAACAAAAAACCAACCAAACAAACAAAAAAAAAATGGTGCTACATCTGGCCATATTCCCCAATAACTACTTTATTGTTAGAGCTTTTAACAGTTGTGGACAGTCTTGCCATGGAGGTGATCCCCCCTAGATGTTTCATTCTACATCAGACATACATGGTACATTATTTTCCTTGGGATTTTAAAGGATTATTAGTCATATTGTCTCTAACCTTTTTGACATGAACTGTTCTAAGGGCAAACATTAGCATATGAAAACATTTCCTCACAGTGTTTTGCTTCATTTGCTGCGCTATATCACAAGGCACATAATATATGAAGAAGGCAGACAAATATGGTTTTGATCCTCAGGTGCTAATAATGCTAAAGAGCTATTTTGATGGAACTGCTGAAAGAGCTAAAATATTTTTAACTTCCCTACTTCCAGTACTCATGTAACTATAAAACACAATTAATTTTGATGATGAAGTTAGAGAATCCTAGGCACATACTTCCAAAGTGTTGTACATTCCTTTCATTCTTACAGAATCTAAAGGATTTTTATACCCTGACATGATTTATCTTTTTGAGGCTCATCTGGGTAGCCATGCAGGTTGTCAACAGGATTTCTTCCCATATCAAGTGACCATATTCTATGTTAAAGCAGCATTGTCTGCTGTAACTCCAAGGAAAAAACTTGCTACATCTGAAATACCCAGGATACCATTCCTACAGATTTAAAAAGTAATAAGCAATTCTACTGCTCCTAATAGGATCAGATATACTTGAGATTTTCAGAAGTGTTATTTCAACGTGTCAGTACAGTTAAGTAGACACATAAGACTACTACAAGAGTTAAAGGGGATGAACATACAGCAGATTAGATTAAACTTTTTTTAAACTCCAAAAGAAATAGGGACACTGATAAGCCATTTAGTGGTCAATTCTAGTTTATCCTGGCAGCCTTTGTCTCCACACTTAATAAAAAAATTTCCCTCTTGGCAATAAATGAAGTTGCAACATGGCAACAGTAACAGATGCTGGCCCAAATCATGTAACTTATTCTCACTCTGGATTTCTAAGGAAGCAAGATTTATGCATCCAGTCTGTCTCCAGTGAAACCTGAGGGAAGGGAGCAGGCAGGGTGCTGTGCAAGGCCTGGAAACCCAAGCCAACGCTCAGCAGCATGTGTTTGGAGTATCAATAGCAGCAAGGCAGAGCAGTGTGCGAGCCTGACCTGGAGCTTGCATGAAGGATGGGCACACACACATTCTGGGTTCACATTCTGCACAGCCTCTCACCCTGCACAGCCCTGTCACTGGGGCACAGGGGAGATCCTGCAGTCTGGGCAGGGCACACGGGGAGGAAGGGAAAGGTCTGTAATGAGCTCAACCATCCAAAAGAAAATCAGAACTCATTCATTCTGCTCTTGGCAGAATTTTAAACAGTAACAGACAGAACTGGAGCTGGGCAGTCACACCTTCAGTGTGTGGAGTAGCCTCAAGCACACATCACAACAGCAGCAGAAAGTGAATTTCTGCTCAGTGTACTCTGCCCTTCAAGCCCCATGACCCGGACAAGGGTTTTAAAGTGGCCCAATACAGAGGAAGGAGCAAGGCTGAGTGCCCTGCTCAAAAGGGGTTCTAGGACCACAGCTGCCATTTTCAGCATCACAGACTGGCCTCTCTTTTCAATACTTCTCTCCCCACTTTGGTTTAGGATATGTGCTCCACATATTCTCCCGATTTAACAGTTCTCCAAGTTTAATATAATTTTATTTTCTCTTTATGTGTCTAAACCCATGGCCCCCTTATTTTTCTGCTCTGAGGCTCACAATTCCCAGTTTGTTTTCAAAGCTCATTAAGAGAATTTTCTCTCTCCCTCTGTCATATCATTAACAGAAATGTTACAAAACTCCAGTCTAACTCCCAACCTACATAACCATTGCACTACTGCTGATTATCAGCTCCTGTTTATATTTCACCCAACTTTTTTCTTTCTACCCAAGCGAATTTCAATTAATCTTCATGTTAGAAAGTAAACATATACCTACTTCCCTCTTGATTCCCTAAAATCATTAATTTTGCAATTCTATCAAAAAAAGCAATTACATTGTCTGGCAAGATTTATTCTTTATGAACTCATGTTGTTATTGCTTACAATTCTGTCACCCTGCAGACTCTGAGTTTGCATCCTCTTTTAATATCAGGCCCATTATTTTACCAGTGGTTATACTTTCAGGACAGTAATTGCTAAGAAAAACCTTGGCTTTCTTTTGAAGGTCAACATTATAGTTTCCAGTCCTCACTCATACTGACATTTCATTTTAGCTACCATCTCACAAAAACAGTAATCACACAATAGTGGCACAGCAAGAAAGCTCACCAAACACAAACTATTTAAACTGAGGAGTAAGAAAGAGGAAAAATTCAACCTTTTTTTTCACATATTCCCTTCATCACTCTTTAACATGAAATGAAATTTTAACAATAAAATTCTGCTACAATTTAGCATTGAGGGATACTGTTTGGACTTGCAGAATGATGCAGGGTAAAAGGGACCCCTTGAGATCACCTAGTCCAACCCCATGGTCAAAGCAGAGCAAGCTTCAAAGCTGTATCATATTACTTAAGACCTTGTCCAGCAGAATTTGGAGAACTTCCAAGGTTGGTGATTCCACAGCTTCCTAGAGCAACCTCTTCCCACAGCAGCACCTCCAGGAAAAACTTTTTTCCTCATCTTCATTTGGGACTTACAGAGGCACCAATCATGACCACTGGCTCTTGCCCTCCCTGAGGATTTCTCAGAACCTGTCTTCTCTACTACCTAAGTAAAGTAAGATAATGAAAATCAGCCTGTTCTTCCAGCTAAATCAGACCAGCTACCTACATCTTCTCAACAGCATGTGCTCCAGACCCTTCGGAATCTCCTTGCGGCGCTTCATTGCATTTGCTTGTCAGCATCAAGCTGGTACTGGGAAGATCAACCCTGGGTACAGCCTGGTGTGGCCTCATGAGCAGTGAGCATCAGGAAACAGAGATGTTCTCCTCCCCATTGCTAGTGTAAGGCATCTGACTGCATTTTCTCAATATCAGTCTTCCAGGTTTTCTCACAGTGGTAACTTTTAATATTGACTGTCCTTGCACTCTATGCAGAGGATTTCTAATCACACTGAAAATCCAACCTTTGAATTGATGCATTCAGTGAAGCTGGTCTTTAATACACCAAATTACAAAATTTGCACTTGATCTCTACATGCCCGTGTATGCTTTTAACCAGTTTTCTACAATCAACCAAGCAACAACTGAGCAGAGTGAAAAGCAGCTTGATAAAGTGGATAATACATGGAGGGGAAGACATTTGACCAAAGCCTTGTATTTGTACCCCAGTGCTAGAGAAGCAAAGACAGGGCAGTTGCAGACAGGACCACCAGCACCCAGTGAGGATAAGCTGACTTGCAAGTCTCAAAGGTGGAAACAGCTGCCAAGGACAGTGACAGAGAGAAGGGGTGCAACAAACAGGCCAGGTAAGGCAAGATAGATAGGAATTCAGACCTGGAATTTCCTAGGAATGCAAATACCTGCAACAGGACAAAAACCAAGTGTAAGTGTACCAAGTGTAAGGTGCAAACAGGGTTGTTATGCCTCAGGGAAAGCAGCACAAGAGGGAGAAAAGGGCAGGGCAGACAGCAGCACGCAGCTGTAGCAGTTCAGAAGGTTCACATTTTACTAAGCCAGGAAGTGGTAAAAACACACAAAACTGGAAGATCTTCCCATATGTATCCTTAAAGCCCAGCAAGATCAAGCTTTACCTTGGCTGAACTTTTAAACATTTTCTGTGCTGCTGTTCATATTAGATTGGGAAAGAGATTTCTCAATACTGGCCATAACACAAGGACCAGGGAAGGGAGCGAAGACAAATGAGTGAAGATGGTCTGTGTTTTCACGCTCTTTCACAAACCAAGAGAAAACAAAGTTAGTGGTCTCCTGGTACACAGCACAGACCAACGGCTCCAGTGGCAACGAAAAACAATAAATAAAGGGGCAGTGCTGGACAGGAGATCAAAAAGGGACATATGCATTGTACAGATCTTTTGCTTTACAATTTCAGTTCAAGGATTTGCCTTAAGACATATATGGCAGCCTCTGCTTTTCATTCTGCTTTAATAGTGATGTCCTGATGAACACAGAATAGTTCTGCTATAGTTTAGGAGTAACACGGACCAATTTTACTCCGAGGATATTGATTGCATTCATCTAGTGGCTTAATAGAGAGGCTGAAAAAACAAACAGTAAGAAAATAGGATGGCTTAAAACAATGTCTCTTTGCAAACATCTGAGAGCTATTATGAAACAAAGGTCTATATGCTACACACATTACAAGTTAAAGAAGTTCCTCTCTTGCAAGAGGCCAGCTGGTTGGAGCAGTGTCTTGGGAAGCTGAGCAGAATACTGGTTCTGGCTCCAGGAGAAACAGAAATACAGAGTCTGACAGATGAGAGAGGAGTTGTTTGAGACCAAGAACCAAAGAAGGTGGTATCTAGCCCTGTGACTATTTCATAAAAAAAAGTATAACCTAGTGTAGTTTTGATTTTCTTCACTTCCAGAACTATCAAAGCTCTTGGAAAAGGAAAACGGCTCAGGCGCTACGGGACATCTGCAAATACTTCAAAAACATTTCCAGCACGGTTACACAATACAAGAAGTGCACTTCTATGGTCAGCGACACACTGAGTCTTTATTTTGGAAAACCTGTGCAAGGAGGGTTTCTGTGCCAAACTTCACGGTGTGCCACCCATTGTTTTACATTCCAGCTTCACAGTTCAGGATCACCAGGTGAGTCACAATGTAAGTGGATGATACAAAATCACTAGAAGCTATTTTTAGATAAAGACACTTTTATCACTTTTCAGCATTTTTAACGGCATTCTGCATGCTCAGCAGAACCAGCTGTGTACTTCTCTGCAGCCTGCATTCATAATTAGATTAGCCAAGCCATTTTATAAGGATGGAGTTCAGGCATCCACCCTAGAATTCAGGCATCCTGTGTCCTGGAAAAGTTTAGTGGAGACAGACCAAAGCTCTTATTCAACAGCAAGATGGAGAAAGGCCAATGAGAAGTGCCAAAAGAAGACTAAGACATGTAAGTGCAAGCCTAGTCCCAGTTGCTAGCACTGGCAAACCTCTAAGAATATTGTGTTAGTACTCATTTGTGTAAAAGATACCAAATTATTTGTGAACTTCTTTGCTCTCAAATGTCCACCAAAAAACCCCATATACACCAAATCAACCCCATTTTTACCCCTCCTCCTATCAACAATATTTAAATTTCAAATTTCCAGCTGTAAAGCTAGAAAGAGTAACAAGAACTTGCTAAGACTACCAAATCTGATAGCCCCACTACGCAAGGCAATACAGGTTCATGTCCCCATATCCAGCCAGTAGCAAGGCCATGCACATGTTTCAAATGCACACACACACTTATACAGAATATCATGGAATCACAGAAATGTTGAGGTTGAAAATGACCCTGAAGATGATTGAGTCCAACCATTAACCTGCTACTGCCAAGTCCACCACTAAACCATGTTCCTAAGTGCCACATCTACATAACTTTTAATTACCTCCAGGGATGGTGACTCAGCCACTTTCCTGGGCAGCCTGTTCCCATGCTGGACAACCCTTTCAGTGAAGAAATTTTTCCTAAAATTCAACCAATGTAAACCCCCCACAGGCACAACTTAACATAGATATAGACAGTAGGCTTGATCCTGTACTACTCATTGGCTGCTCAGGAAGAAAGCTCATCAGAGTGAAATCTGTACTGTTTGCACACATACACAACATGAATCCTTCCAATTGCTGGCCTCAGATGCTTGGTCAGTCCAGTACCAATGCCCTGGTCTCCAGTGTTGCTGACACAGGTGATACTCACGAGGCCTGCAAAATCCCTCCTGTGGTTTGTGCTGCGATCCCAGGCCCTGGCTCTACTTGCTGGCACTTAGCCTAAATCCACAGGGAAAAGGAAGCACCTCACCCAAATAGAATAAGAATATAAGATGAACTGCAGTGATTAGACACAGGGCGTGGCCAGGGAATTGAGTGGAGTGACATGTAGTGGAGAAGAATAGAACAGAACAGAACAGAATAGAATAGAATAGAATATTTCAGTCAGAAGGGACTTTTGGCAATCACCTAAGCCAACTGCCTTTCCTCATCAGGGGTGACCAAAAGTTAAAGTATGTTATTAAGCTCATGATCCAAATGCCCTTTAAATACTGAGAGATTTGGGACATCAACCCCCTCTATAGGAAGCCTGTTCCAGTGTCTGACCACCCTCTTGGGGAAGAAATGCTTCCTGATGTCAAGTCTAATGTTCCCCTAAAGCAGCTTTGAAACATTCCTCCTTGTACTATCACAGGATGCCAGGGAGAAGGGATCAGCACTTCCCTCTCCAGTTCCCCTCCTCAGGGAGCTGCAGAGCAAGGCAGTCACCCCTCAGCCTCTCTTTTTCTCCACGTTGGACAAACCCAGAGCCTTCAGCCACTCCTCCCAGGACACACCCTCCAGCCCCTTCTCCAGCTTTGTTTCCCCCCTCTGCACACATTCAGAGACTCTCCCACCCCTCTGGAGTCGTTGTGCCCAGAGCAGCTCCCAGCACTGTGGGTGAGGCCGCAGCAGTGCTGAGCACAGCGGGTGATGGATGATCCCCCCTGTGCCCGGCTGTGCTCTGGGTTTGATGCCCCCAGGACACGGTTCCTGCCCTCTGGGCTATGCCCTGCTGCCTCTCACTGAGCTGCTGCTGCCCCCAGCACCCCCAGGGCCCTCCCTGCCAGACACTCCTGTCACAGTTTGTACTTGTGCCTGCACTTACTCCATCCCAGGTGCAGGATCTGGCACTTGTTAAATTTCATGCCAGGCATGATTGCAAATGAACTGATCAGCCTCTCATGTTGACTCATCTTGACAGGTTTTACACCCACACCATTGGCTGACCCCTCTCCTGTGACAGTCCGGGGAGAAGTCAGGTCAGGGTGTTCCCTTTGCAGTACTTTGGGTTGGCTGGGTTCTCTCACCTTCTGCACCTTTATGTTTATGACCCTTTTATCACATAACTTCACAGTATCCTCTGAAATTTGGCATGAATAAATCCAAGGCTGCACTGTGCATAACTACTGCCCTTATTTCTCCCACAGAATCAATAAAGGGAAACAGGGGTAGGGTATACAGGTTATTATGAACACCTTGCAACTTAATAAAAACAACCTAAGTCTTTTGTTAAACACAGACTTTAAAATTTAGAACTTGCTTGTAAAAATTCATATCCCGTCCTACACTGAAATTATGGTGTGTGTGTATATATACACACATATATTATATATAAATGAATAACGTTAGATATGAATGAAAGTATTTTGCTGTCTGCTGCCGGCAGGGACACTAAAGAAATAAATGTACAACCCCAGAGTTATTTTTTCCAGTGATTTGTTCCTTATGAGATATATTTCGGAACTATGTACTCTTCAGTGAGGCACTGCCTTATCAACACACTTTTTCCTATGCTTTTAGAAGGACTTGCTACAAAGTTTCAAAGACCAAGTCAAATGAAGTATTTTCAATTCCTCCCTTACTGTTGGGTTTTTTTGTTTGGTGATGGGGGTTGCACTTCATATTATCACAAAATGGTTTGGGTTGGAAGGGACATTAAAGACCATCTAGCTTCTCCCCCATGTCATGGGCAGGGACACCTTGCACTAGACCAGGTTGCTCAGAGGCCCATCCAACCTGGCCTTGAACAATTCCAGGGATGGGGCATCCATGGCTTCTCTGGGCAACCTGCTCCAGTGCCTCATCATCCTCACAGTAAAGAATATCTAATCCAAACCCACCCCCCTGTAGCACCTTGGAAAAGAAAGAGAGAGGGGGAACTGATCTCCTACATATTAAGAACAACATGAAAGAGAATTGGATTTGCCCTGCAAGAGAAAAGGCCTAAGGCAAAGAAGAACCACTCTGAAGATCAGCAACAAACACTATGAACTGCAGAGCAGAGCAACTGGGGGAGACTTAGCACAGGGAGGTACATTCAAGAGCAAGAAACACTGGGACTGAGTGAAGTAGATTGTGGGTGGAGGATGAGCATTTCTCAACATAATCAGGGTAGACTGGAGAAAACTCTAGAATCTTATTTTAAGATAGCACTCTGTACCAGCTTTCAAGCAAAGAGGACCCACACACCAAGCCTGTGGAGAACAAGGTGTCTCTGTGCTGTCCTGTACATAGCTATTTATTCAACATCTTATGTCTGCAGTCTTTTTCTAGTTTGCAATGTTTTGGCAACTTTAGGCCATTGTAAATCCAAAGTCCTGAGTTCCTCTGGTCTCCTCATTCTCTGCAGCATCCTATCCTTCCCAGGTGTTGGTATTCATATTTATTCAATGAGACTCTTCAAGAAACTGAGCTGACCACAAACTATCCCTGTGAAAAAAAAGCACCAGGGCAGCTCCAGAAGGTACTAGCACATAGAGGAAAGCATGCTCAGGGAAAAAGGGCTGGATCACAGCAATCCCAATTTGAGGTCAGTTTCAAAAACTGTGGAACCACAACCTAAACATGTCCATTCTGGAATATGCATCTTCTGGATATTTTTGTGCAGCACAGCACTACCTATTAAGTCTCCCATTTCATGGGTAGGAGAGATGTCAAGTAAATTGCCAGAGCTCTCACAGGAAACTTTGGCAGGAGCCAGAAGCTGAATTTAGGTTTGTCATGATTCAAGGAAAGCCTTATCCAACGACTGGACCTTGTCACTTGAAGCTGTCCCTGCAGCAAAAAGCTGGAATGTTAAGAGACAAAGGAAGTGCTATTTTAAAAATTGGAATAAGATACCCATATGAGATAAGTGACTTTCCTAAAGTCACTGACAGAACCAAAGGCAAAAATTAATTCAGAACTACAGAAATTTGTGTTTACAAGGTAGTCCTTGCCTAATATATAGACTCCTGAAATTAAGAGCAATCTTTTAACCAAAAAAAATTAACCCTTTAAGTTTCTTTTATTTTTTTTTATGAGAAAGAAAATAATAGTTCAACAGTCAACTGATGATTATTAGAACATATTCAGAGCAATATTTCAGTTTTGCTGCTCAGGCCTTGAGAAGACATCTTTTGGCAAAATCAGAAGCAGAACTTGCTGAAAAATTTCCTATTAAGGGCACAGAGGAGAATAAAGTGACTCTAAGTGCTTGTGCATTAAGTCACTCTCATAAGGTATCTGGGGTTTTTCTATATCTGTATATCTTTTCTAACAAGAAAAAGATGAGTTCTGTTATTTAGTTTAAATAATAAAAAAAATAATACAGTGAACTTAACTCACAGCCAACAGACTCTGTGAACTTCTACCTCTTAGAACTCTAACAGCTTTTCCATTCTCCCCGTCACCTTTCTGAGCTTCTAATGATTCCCGTGCTGCTCCATCTATGGTAGTGGAGACAGTGCTTCACCAGAGGCCTTAGATGCTAAAGGGTATAAGGAAGCAGGTTATGCAAAAAGTATCTATTTCCAGCACAGGAATGCTGCCTGTAACTATCCCATGACAGGGAGCTCAGCTCAAATAGAAAGTGTAAGCCCAAGCATATCAAAGCACCAGGAGCACTGCATCCTGAGATAGCAGTGGGAAACCGGGGCAGTGGGGGCGGGGAGGAAGGGGACAGAATGAACAAGCACTTTAGTCTAAAAGAGGAAAGGAAACACTAAGTCAGGTCCTGAAATTTTATAAGGGAATCGTGAAGGCACCTCACAGCCTTACACTGAAAGACACAGCATATAAAATATCAGAAAAAAAGGTCACAGAGAAAACTAATTAAAAAAATAGCTAGAGTGAATGTCCATTAATTCTTCAAGATAGAAGAGCAAATAGCACTAAAGCTCCTGGTTTAGCCTCAGATTTTTAAGAGATCTCAGAGCAGAACAGCCTTCCTTTCAGCATGCAAAGGCAATCAGCACTCTACAGCTCTTCCACAAAGAGAACTTCTCTCAATACAAATTGACAGGAATTAGAGATTTTGAGGTGATCACATTTTTAAAAACCTATTCCTATATGTAGCCCTCCTGCAAAACTAAAATGAAGCAAACCAAAACTTGCATAGTCAAGTGCAAAAGTGTTTTGAAGGTCACATCCTTGAATGAGTTATGCACATTCAGGCTGTACATCCTCATAGGAACAATGATCTATCTTCAGCCCAGTTCTCCCACTCTACAGAAAACAGAATTGCAGCTTTCCATTTCCATGTGCAGAAAATGGGAATCATGCTGCCCATGCAAGGACCTGTTGTTCTCATTGTTTTATATGATCTTTCACATTTGAAGCCTAGAGAGCTCAGCTCTGATCCGAGCAGGATGTTAGAACACTAATTAATAACTTTCACTTTCTTCATATACTCTTGCTCATGTGTGTTTGCAAGAACACCATGAAAACACCCCCATGAAAAATGGGAAATATTTAAGGAAACAGTTAGAGGTTGCTTCCTTTATGGAAGGACCTAATCATGTAACACTTGAGGATACAGGTCCTGCAAGGGAGAAGGAACAATACTCCGAATGTCAAACCAGTCAACTCCTGTCTCCTTGAAATCCAACATGATCCTTGCATTTACCACAGAGGTTTTTTGCAATGCCTAGCAAAATTCTTCACATAGTCATGTTCCTACTAATCACATTCCTTGGATTTTAGTTGTTTTTCTTCAGACCAAGGTTGCTCTGCAGGCAGAATGGCCATGCACTTAAAATTACAGTGGGACCTGCACCATGAACACAGGCTATTATTTAACACAAAGTGTCCTGAAAAAACATAGAGTCTAAAACTGGGCAGCCAGAAATGAAAAGCTTTCTGAACTTCACTGTGTCCAGTTCCCATGCATTATAATTGAGAAACTGCGACCCTTCACTTTCCTGTAACCAGGTGGTCTGAAAAATTAAGTAGTAAAATTCTATTAAGCACTCCAGTATTATCACAGTAATGTCATTGCAGGCTGCCTTCAGAGCAGTGTTTGAACAGAATGTATTAATTACAATTGAACAATGAGGAAAAAGCAAAATAGGTGCTCCTTGGCTGTACAGTGTAGCACACTACACTTGAGGACAATGGGATGGCATGTTAGGAAACTGGAAAAGTGGCTTCACACCAAATACACATAAGGCAATCCCACCAATGGGATTAAAGTACATGACAAACCAGTCATGTACCCTAATCCCATCGTTCCCTTAACTTTCAAGGAATCAGACTCACAGCTAAGCAAAGCCCAACCACTCATTTAGTACACCCATCCCTCCAAAAGCAGTATCAACATATACAGACATCTGCTCAGCAGGAAGCTGTATCCCAGTTCCAGCTCTGCCAGATGCTTCATGCCACAGCCACAGCTGGGAAACAGAAGAGATGGCCTGCAACTGCTTCCCAAGAGACCAGCAGAGGCAAAAAGAGAAAAGTAACTCTCACAGTTCTGTGGGAAACATTTCATGTCTGCCAGACCTCACAATAATTGCAGAAATACCTACTCACTGTGCAGGGCTGTGCTCTCTCTCTAAAAGGAGTTTGCACAATACATGTGTGGAGGCTCCATGGCTGGAGGCTCTGCACCTTTCTCAGGCAGCCTGTGCCAAGGCTGTCTAATCCCTGGTGTCACAGCAGCCATGGCAAGCTCCCTTTGCTTTTAGCTTCTTGTCAGTGCTAAAATGTGGCAGCCTCAGCATTACTCTTTCTTTCCTACTTAGTATGTAAACCCAGTATAGTTTATTCTTACTACTGTATTTGCTTTGAACACCTTGTTATGTGAAAATAAAATTGTAGTGTTTGTACAAAGTCTATTTGTAATCCATTACAGTCCTCTCTGAAACACACAGAGTTATTTTTGGGCCACATAAGTCCAAAGCAATTCAGTCTCCTGGGTCTCTTTTTGCATCAGCACCTCTGCTGATACTGCAAATAGGTACCAGGCAGCAAAACTGCATTTCTCCTCCACAGAGAGTCTCTACTCTCTAAGTCCTGGTTGGGAGCTCATTTCTCACCGCCCACCAAAAAGTTATCAGTTGGCAACAGCTTTCAGACCTTACCACCTGGGCTGGGTGCAAACAATGATATGGACATGGAGAAATTGTTATAGATTATTACGTCCATGTCATCTGTCCTCCTGGAGTTTTTCCCTTGAATACTGTGGAAGTATGGGTTTAAGGCGAAGGTCAAAAGGCAAGCTGAACAGCTCTACAACTTGAAGGGTCTAAGAGCAATTCAGAGCACTGTCTGTAAGGTTCTGTGTGCGCAGTCTTCCCTTGGGCAGGGATGACTCAAAGAGGCTCTTTCAACCACCATTAATTTAGCATTGCTCATAATCAGCATTACTTCCACATCTATTTTATCACAGCAGTCTCCTACTTCAGGACACGGCCAACAAGATCACATGGGATACAGCTGAAGCAAGCTTTAAACACAACAATCTTACCACAAAATATATTAAAATAGAAAGTTAGTGTATCCCGTAGGACCTCATCTAAATGCTCACCAGACTGCTTGCATGAGCAAGGGGTGGGGAGAGACTGAGATATTCCTTGATGGAGAGACCACCCATTCACTATTCCCTTTCACAGCTGCTCTCGTGCAGAGGTTCCTTAGGTTTATTTCACGATGACAAAGTTTTGGGTTTACTTCAATTTTTTTTTTTACAGAAGACAGATGGATGATATTGGTGTTTTGAGCTACAGCTTCTTACAAAATGATGTAATAAAAATCTCCCCAACCATCATTTATATCATGTAACAATGAAAACTAAGTTCCACATACAGAAACTGCTCCAACTGAAAAAAAAAACCCCACATTGACTCCAAGGATGGGATATCACGGCAATTGTAACTGAGATGGATCAAAGCTGCTTGTCTTTTATGGTCTTCATTCGCAAAGGACCGATCATAACCAGATTACTGGGATTGTAGTACAGCTCAGCGTAGAAGGACATTAATTTTCTTTGCCTGGAAAAGGCTCTTAGCATTTTTCATGTAATTACACCAAAGAGCAAGTCAACTCTAGGGCTAAAAGGGAGAAAACATGAGGAGAGAAACAGGAATAAACCTTCAGTGGGACTTGAACTTGGGAAAACAATCCCAGCATGTTCAGAATGAGTAACACCACTTTCACCTCCTCTGATGAAAGTTCACACTGCTCAGCTCTATGAAAGCATTTGAAACAGAAGGGAGGAAGGGAATCACAGCAGGATTGAGAGGGAATGTGTATTGCCTCTGATGAATGGCACAATGCCCAGGCAGCTGCTGCACAAATGCCAAAAGTAGGACCTTTGTTGCTTCAGCTGGATCCCTCTTGAAGTTTTGAATTACAGGCAGATACCTCATGTTATGGGATTCTGCTGCAGCACAGCAATGCAGAGACTGCTTGCTACACGTGTCTTTTCCATTCTGAAACTGAAACCCTAATGGGAAACCAGCCTCTCCAAAAGACTCATAGAGCAGCTAAAAAGTATATTTCAGCACTTTTACACCAGACCTTGCAGGAATTAACATTATCCTGAATCTTTGTTCATCTTTCAAATGCAAAAGCTGAATGCAGACAGCCACATTTTAAAATCAAAACCTGAAAAAAGCAAAAGTGTGCACAGTAATGAAAGGCAAATGAATTCTTTAAAATTCTGTGAACAACTTGGCAGGTGGTTGCTGCATTTTAAATAACAGCCATGTAATTTTCCACATAGTAGGTAAAAAAATGAATCATAGAATCACAGAATATCGCAAGATGGGAGGGATCCATAAGGATCAGCAAGTCCAACACACTGCTCCTCACAGGACTGCATAAAACTAGACCCTATGACTAAGAGCTTTGGGCAGATGCTCCTTAATTCTGACAGGTCTGAGGCTGTGACCATTTCCCTGGGGAGCCTGTTCCTGTGACTGACCACCTTCTCAGTGAAGAACATGGTCCTAACATCAAAGGTGAACTTCCCCTGATGTAGCTTAATTTAATCTAATTTCATTTCATTGCACCGCATTTCATTTTATAGTGTCCTGTCACTGATGACCAGAAACACAACCAGGATTGTCCCATCCCAGGTGGACAATGTGGCACTTTCCCTTGCTAAATTTCATATGGTCGCTGACTGTCCAGGTCTCCAGATGTCTCTGTAGGCTTCTCTGCCCTTGAACGTGCCCACAGGTCCTTCTTGCCCGCAAACTTTCTCAAGGTACATTTGATTCCAGTGTCCAGATAATTTATGAAGACATTAAAGAGCACGGGCCCTAAAACTGAGTCATGGGGAACTGTACTGGTGACTGCCTGCCAGGCTGATGTTGCCCCATTTACTATACCCCCTTGAGCCCCACCCGACAGCCCTTTGCTCACTCCATGTCCTGCAAACTTGTCTAGACGTGTGATGAACAGTTTATGCAGAAAGACACTGTGAGAGACAGAACCTAAAGCTTTGATAAAACTACAAAAAAAAAGCTTCCTTTGGTCAACTAGGTGAGTGACCTTGTCATAAAAGGAAGTTAAGTTGGTTAAGCAGGACTTTCCCCATGTGAACCCATGCTGGTTAGGAACAATGACTGCCTTTTTTCTCAATGCTTTAAGAAAATCAGACAACCAGATATATCTGCAAGTTCAAGGTATATTTTCACCTCAAATGAAATTACTAAAAATTCCAAGGTACGACAACTTCTAAGATCTAAAAACTGACATGCTATTAAAATATTTTTAATTAGATAGACATATTCAAGTATTCCAGGCTTGCTGTTAAATAAAGTGTAGAATAGAACTGGGTGATATCACCTTTGACAGCAGCAGGATTTTCTGAGAAGCTACTGTTCTCACTGCAGCTTAAACAACTAGTTCAGTTTCATCACCACCTGCGCTAGTTTTGGCTGGGGTACAGTTAATTTTCTTCACAGTAGCTGGTGTGGGGCTGGTATGGGATTTGTGCTGGAAACAGGGCTGATAACACAGAGTTTTTTGTTTGGTGTTTTTTTTTTTTTTTTTTTGATTGCTAAGCAGTGCTTGCACAGCATTAAAGCTCCCTCTGCTCCTCATCCCATTCCACCAGAAAGGAGGCTCTGGGAGCACAAGAAGTTGGGGGGGTCACAGCCAGGAGAGCTGACCCCAACTGACCCAAGGAATCTCCCAGACCATATGGTGTCCTGCTTAGCATGAAGAGCTTGGGGAAGAAGAAAGAAGAGGGGAACATTCAGAGTGATGGCATTTGTCTTCCCAGGTCACTGTTACCTGCGATGGGGCCTCCCTATCCTGGGAATGGCTGAAGACCTGCCTGCCCATGGGAGTGCTGAGTGATTCCTTGTTTTGCTTTGCTTGAGTGCTCACATTTTGCTTTCCCTATTAAAGTGTCTCTAACTCAACCCATGATTTTCTGTCTTTTACACTTCCCATTCGCTTCACCATCCCACGGGGAGGAAGCTGCTGCGTGGGACTTAGTTGATGGTTGGGGCTAAACCCCAACACAACCTCACATGAAGTTGTAGACTAACAAAAAATAAAACAAGAAAAAAAAAAAGAAAAAAAAGAAAAACTAGCTTGGTTTCTTCCTAACTATAAATACCCCAAACCTTGAAACACAGTGATAAGTTCCATTTTTATACTTCAACATAGCAACTAACAAATAAACTTCAATATATAATAGATTCTTTGCCTAATGTTAATTTTAAATGCAAAGCATGTTTTTAGAAACATTATTCTTTAAGCCTCCAGCACAATTAATGTAGCCTTATATAACCATATAACAAATTTTTACAGTTTTAACTCATTTCCAGATTTCAAACCACGTCTGATTTTACATAATCCTAAATTAAATATTACACCAGCTAATAAGTAGTTTTTGAGGTTTTAACATAATGCAAAACACATGGAAATTGAAATTCTTAATCAGTGGACCATTCATTATAAGATGACAAGCAGTAAAACCATTTTCCTATTTCCCACTCTCCCATCCAAAACTAACACCAAAGCTAACACCAAATCTATTTTTCCTCAGAGAATAACAACTAAATTAATGATGGGGGGAAAAAGATTAATCCGGATAAGTTCCACGTTATTTAACTTATCATAAAATTGGGAATTTAAAACCACGCTACAAAAAAAAAAAGAGGCATTTTTCTCAACAGGTTTTAGACTTCTAGATATGCTTAATATAGCGGAATGATAAAGTTTGCTTTTCAGTGTATTCTGAAAATCAGCAATTCTACTGTGGACTTGTGGTTCTTCCATCCTTAAAAATTCTCAATGAATTCAGAAAGTGCTTGAATTACATTTTTAAAAAAATCTATGGATCTTCAAGTAATAATTTATTTCAAAATTAATCTGAAAGCTGTGCTGTCCACTGCTCTCCCATTACTGAAAACATATTTTGATGCTTAGCCAGATCTGAGTTTTTTATTGTTATAAGTGGTAAAAACATGGATGTAATCTTCCAAGCTTTCTTTAAGCAGCACAAATGAGAGAAAAAAAAGTGAAGCTGCTCATTCTTCCTTCTTTAGAGATCACTCTACTACAGGTCACTCTCTTACAACTGCCAAGCTTTTTGCAGATCTTTCCCTTGTTTTATCAGAGTTGCAATTAAATTGATCTTAGAAAAATCCAGCACAGTTCCACAAAAGCCTGTAAGTCCACACACCTCACTTATATTACCTAAAGACTATGTATTTCATGGTAGGTATCGGTGACCAGCACTTTTCTGGAAGGCTGGGAAAACAGAGCATCAGTGTATCAGTTTATATCAACACCCCTCTGTTCTGGTAGATAAATACTTTAGGTTTACTTAAAAAAAATTAAAAGAAGAAAATACAGAGTGCTTAGAATTGGAAATACGATAAATAAAACCAGAGGATTGATGTGAAGCAAAAAAAAATTGTTAAGATACACCTATCACAACTTACTACAAAGGTGACCTCAAATATTAAATGTCTGAGCTCTTATCAAAAATTTTTAGCACAACTGGGATATGGATTGTCAGTGTCATGCTGACCTGGAAAGATCAGCTAGCAAATAGCATCAGCTATTTATCTATAATTCCTCTCCCACTGCACTTTTACCGATTTCCCATTTCACTGTTGATGGTGATTGAGATGCAGTTGAAGGGGCAACTGTTTGCGACTTGTCAACACTGAATCTGCGCTCAGGGTCCTTATGTAAGGAAGTTATACAGGGGGTCAAGAAATGGTACAAC
Organism: Melozone crissalis; assembly: GCF_028551555.1. Lineage (NCBI taxonomy): Eukaryota > Metazoa > Chordata > Aves > Passeriformes > Passerellidae > Melozone > Melozone crissalis. The sequence continues at coordinate 11,641,340 of NW_026535786.1, read as the reverse complement.
AAAACATCTGTACTATCCATCCTTCCCTACTCTTCCTCTTCTCCAGCTCCATTGCTTCCACGTGGGACACCAAACCCAGCCTCATATCAAAGTGCCACACAGCTGTAGGCTACTAATAGGTAACTAATGAGGATTAGGACCTAACGAGCCACAGCACTGCACAGGGAAGAACTGCTGAGTGATGGCTGCTACTTCTCAGTTTGTCCCATTTGGGCTTGACATGGGCCACCTCTCAGCATCATTTCTTTGTCCTGTAACTGCCTGTGCAAGCTCTTTGGTTCAGTTACCTCTTCAGCCTGTTCTTAACAGCAGATGTAACTTGGTGGGGAATTTTTTATCTTTTTTTTTTTAAGTCTTTTCCATAGTTTACTCCTATTTTTCATCTGGACTGTCACACAAGGAAAGCCAAGTACTCTTCTGGAAAAGCCAACCTGTTTGTAAGGGTGAGGACAAGAGAAGTGACTGTTTCTGTGCTAACAGCCCGTCAAGTTCTTTCCCTCCCTGCAGGCCTCACAAACCCCATGCCTCAGTGGACAGACAAGCTCTCCTACATCAACCAGAAGAGAGTCTGGATTCCTACAGCACAAACGATGCCCACACACACACAGGAACCTGGTTTCCAAATAGGACATGGTCAAGCAGACAGCCTTGGGTTCAGCCTGATGCCGTAGGCGCTCACACCCAAGTGCCAACCATCAGGTGGTACCACTGTGGTACTACGTGTACACACAAGACCTAGTAATTTTCTACTTCTGAGTATCTTTGTGCCAGAAATAATGATATCCCCACCCCCACTCATAGACAATGATTATAAATAATTATAGCAGGTTTAGCAGTGAGTCAGTTCAGATCCAACTGCTGTCCATGCTCTTAGACAGTCAATATGAAAGGTTAACAGCAACAGAGGTCTCACCAAATTTTAACATTTGTTTGATTTTAACAGACTGTTTGATCATGTAAGGACACTTTAAAATAAAGGATGTAAAACCAATACAATTCCTCCACAGAGAGCTACTCCCAGTTGCAGTGTTATGATCTATGACTTGACAGCACTTCATCATCTTGTACAAGGTTTTTCTTTTCTTTTCTAACACAGTTGCATAGTTTTATCTTTAACAATAGACTTAAGTAAAATTAAGTCATTCATTTTCTTAAATGGTGCTGCATCGTCAGCACCCTATAATTATTTTAGTGTATGAATGCAATAGTTGAGAATAAAAGTCTTAAATTTATGCAATCTTACAGCACCTTTGGCATAAATCATATGGTCTCAGACATTTTGCATGACAATTTGGCCTGTACAAAGCCTGCCAGCTCTTGAAAATGCCTTGTACTATAGACTACTCAGGAGAAGATTTGCTACATTTAATATACTCCTATCAGCCAGCACAATGCCTTTAAATTCAATATAAATTATCAGAATAATAAAATAAGTTCCAATTAAGTCCAAACTGCCAGCCAACCAGAGCAAAAAGATCCTACCTTAAAACAGTTCGTGCTTGTAGTTCTTATTACTGTGTCATTCTTGCACATAATTGCCTACCAGCTACAGGAGAGTGCACAATTACAACACATTCCCCCCCAGACAGAGCTGACTAACCTTCAGGCTTGTCTACTGAGAGCAGAAAACCCAAAGAGCCTGCAATTCCCGAGGTGGTGTTTGCAAGGAGACCATGGCTTTCCATGCTTGGGGCTTCTATCAGCTACAGGTGCCCCACACTTCCAACGCAGAAAGTTCCACTTGTAAGAGCTGAGGAATGGGGAAAAGCTTTCATCCAGCTCAGGCACCCAGCTGTGGGCAAAGAGGAAACTCCTCACATGCTCCGAGCATGGATAATGCACAGCTTCCTACACACAGATAATGCACAGCTTCCCACACACAGATAATGCACAGCTTCCTACACACAGATAATGCACAGCTTCCTACACTCCTGCTCCAACCACACTCCTGACACAAGCCACAACCCTGCCACACTGCAGCTAAAACCTGGAGCATCAGAACACACTCAAACCAAGGCATTGTTTAACCCTGTTTAAGTCATTTTGTCCTCACCCCAGCACAGTGCTGTGGAAGGTCCTCACCAGTTTGCTGACTCCCACAACAGTCCTTAGAAGGATTGAGAAGTCACACAAAAGACAGCAGGTATTCAAAATAATGACCCTCAAGAACGTGAACTACCTAGCACTTCTCAGATGGTCTATCAAGTTCTTGAAACTGGGTAACAAATAGATGATTTGGGGCTTTTTGAGAGAAAGTGTCAAAAGAACGCTTCAGAAAAACATAGCAACCTCACCTCCCAAGTGCAACAAGGATTGGCAGTGGTCCAAACAGAGGATACTGACTAACTTTAGAAATTCGACTGCTTTAAAGTTCTGAAATTCACACTTAGGGTTGATTTGTAAAACTGTCAACTATCCACAATCTCATTACAAAATCTTTTAATGTAAAAAAGGGAAATATATTCAAGTCTTTACTTTGCGACTGCTAAAGCTCAAAAATGTTGCCCTAAACATAGCTCTATTGATAGAGTTCATTAGTGCAACTATGCTGAATCCAAAGAAACTACAAAGAGTGGTTTGGGGGATGAGAGAAAAGACTAGAAATGAGACTAAATAAATTTGTGCAATTGTCTTGAAGGGGAAGAAAACTTTAAATTCAATTTCAAGGTTACAACCAGCTTTTATACTCAGCAACAGCTCTGCAATTTTTTTCCTAGTTAAACTGCACTCCTTGTTCTTGATACAATAAATGTAATTTTTGATACTGACTTTTGAGATTGAAAACTTTAGAACAGAGGAGGAAAGGGAAGGCTTTTGGGTGAGATTCAATCACTAAACCTTAATAGAACCAATGACTCATACAAGAAACAGAGGAAGAAACTAGTGTTACAATAATCCTACTTTGAGATTGAAACCGAGAAATAAAAATCTCCCTTAATACATGCAAGGATAAAGTGATACTATGTACCTTTAAAACAAGGTAGGAAAAGCACATTTCACCATATGCTTCTTTACCCAAATGGCACTGATCCATCATCATACTCTCAGTTGGTTATTCCTGGAGATATACTAACACTCAAAATAAAGAAGGCACTAAAGTTCCTGAGAGTGACAGGAAACCCAGCAGAGTAAGAAATTTTAGACAGAGTTATTTACAGATATTTTCCTGTGAGAAAAGAATGGTAAGAATGTAGCTTGAGCATTAACAAATCCACTAAAACATCAGTCTGCCTGGTGGAGTCAGCAGATTTGGAGGGGGATTCAGTGGGGCTGGAAATTCAAACTTTAGCTTGTAATCAGAAAAATCCTACTTTAGAAATTTGAACCAGCAGCTAGAAACATGTAATATAATATAGAGCTCTCCTAAAATGGTACCCAGCTAGAGGGACCTTAGACTATGTGAAGCCTGTGACTATTTAGTTAAAAAAAAAAAAAAAAAAGTCAATGATACTGAAGCTCTTTATTATTCTGCAGGGACCTATTTGTAAGTGAGTGACATGGACAAAATCTGCTAATCTTCACTTCCTTCCTTTGCTTTCCTTGGGAAAGGTGCTGCAGATTGTGTGTGCAATTCCTCCATTAGGGCGCTGACAGAGCAGAAGTTCATCTGAAATAAATTTCCAACTGAAATAATCTATTCTATTCTAAAGATACTCTCATGGAAAATAAATTGGATCAACTGAATTTTAAAGCATCACTCAAAATGCTTATTCAAATTGTTTATGAAGAAATTACACACCATACTTAGGTAACAGTTTAAATGAAATCAGTTATTAGTTCCTAATGTCTTACTCTCAAGCAGGAAGGCACTTGCAGTGTGGGGTTCTACAGGAGATCCAGCCCATTGTCCTGCAAATACTCAAGAAGATCCCTATCTTTGTGGTTTTTCTTAATGTGATTCAAGCATTTTCTGAATTCATTGAGAACGTTTAAGGATGGAAGAAGAGAAGCTCAGTACAACACAGGAAACCCAGAACTAATAGCTTCCCGGTTGCTTTGGAGCAGCAGAGAAATGAAAGACCTGTTTCATTATTATTATTCTTCCAAAGCACTTCCACATGCCTCAGGAACATCTCTGCGTAGCCCTGATTTTCTGGAGTACCAGCAGTTTTTCAGAGAACACTGATAAACACAGCACACCATACAGCCACTGCTGTGTGGTTCAGCCAAGGAGCAGCTCACATGTAAGTCAGTTTAGGCTTCTGGGAGAAAAAAAATATTTATTAAACAAGCAAATAAATAATGAAGATGAAGGAAGAGATTTGGGGATTATAAGGGAATATTTATTTGGCAGGAGAAAGCAAAGAGGACTTGATGAGACTTGTAAGAGATAAGTCTATTAAAAACACTGTTCGCAGAATGAACCAATTAAGTCCACATCCCCAAAGCAAGTTGGCAATCAGTTTCCAACACCTGTTTTCAGACCAGGGCTTGCAGAGTTTAAACACGTTGTTTAAAGTGATCTCCCCAGAACTTCTAGGTCAATAAACACAAGGTAGAAATGCACTTTCAGGACTGCTTACTGTGAGCATTAGCCATAGCAGATGCGAGTTTCAACCAGCAGCATTCAGCAGCAGGTGGAGGAGAGCTGGGCATTCTGTCCTGCATGGAGCATATCAAAGCCACGCGGCCAACAAGTCGCAGACTGCTGAAGAGAGCAGGTCCCTCCTGACTAGTAAAAGTAAGAAACAGAAAGGTCCATCCAAGATAGTCATGAATCTGTATTTATTTACCAAAAAAAATCACATTTCCTTTAACTCAAAATGCGCTGAGCATTACTTAAGTACTGGGACATAACACCTGCAGCCCCTCAGGGCTTCTGAAGTTTCATAAGGATTTCCAGCCGGGATCTCCTTGACTTACAAGATCTAAAGAATGCATCAAAAGTAGTCATTTGAAGCATTTGTTTCAGAGTTTTTATTAGCAGGCACTCTTTAGCATAGGACATCCTTCCTGAATAATTAAAACATAGAAAGGTCACACACAGTCCCCATCAGCAGAGAAATCCAAGAGCCCCAAGGTGGAGGAAAACTTTTTTGAGCTTTACACCATGGAGTTAAACTGCATCCAGCAAACACTCTTTCTCCCTAGGCCACTTGGCAAGATCCTGCTTTCACCCTGAGCTACCAAAGTAAATGAGAATTTTGTGAAGCTGTATTTGCCACTGCCACTCTTTCTCTTGACAAATTTGCAGATGATACAAAACCAAGAAGATTGGCTGATATACCAGATGATTATGCCACCATTCACAGGGACCTGAACAGGCTGGAGATATGGGCTCACAGGAACCTCATGAAAAGTGACAAAAGGAAATGCAAAGTCTTGCACGTGAAGAGGAATAACCCCACGCACCAGGATATGCTGGGGGCAGACAAACTAGGAGGTGTCCTAAGCCCATGCAATATACAGAGAACTGACTCTGCAAAAGGAGTTGCATCCACTAACTCTTTACAAAGGATTTAATGAAACAAGCAGGACAGAAAAATACCAAAAATATCTAGAATTGTCAAAGTGTTGTGCAAATGCCCTTGACATTTTTTGAGAGGGAAGAATAGGAGATGACAAGTCCAGTCAGAAGTACTTTGTTTTAAACTGTCTTAGACTGCACAAAATAAGGTTGTATTTGCACAACAGAATTCACAATATGCATCCAATGTAGAAATGAGGCAATACACAATGGCATGATGCTTTCAGTGCTGTTGTGCAAACAGAAGCTTTGCATCAGTGAGCACAGATGTCCCTCCCATGACTTCATCCTATACATCCAAGGTCACATGGTTTATTTTGGCACATAGATACACACATGAGGACTACATGTGCAGGAACAAACCAGTTTGGACTTGAAGGCCTGTTCTGCTCCCTGGAATAAATTTCTCCTCCCAGTGGTCCAGTAAATTGAATCTGCAGGCATTGTAGCCTGAGGAGAGTTAAAATCTCTATTAAAGATAACCAGAGGGTAGCAAAGAAAACTGTAATTAACATCTATTTTAGGCCATTTTGTGGGAGCAAAATAGAACTATGCTATGAGTCACTTAGAACTCCATGCTGACCCCCAAATCCAAATTAAGATGTCCTGCCATGCTCTGCAGGAGTCCATCAGAGACTCTAATCATGGAGAACTGTAATGAAAGAGCAAGGGCACTACCAGATTTTTTTTGCAAAGCCAAAGTAAATGCAAAATGGGTATCAGGCTGAAATTAAGACAGTGAGCAGAAAAAAATTCACAAAAGCCATTGATTCAAAATGCACATAAACCTAAAAATCAGCTGAAATTCCCCCGCCCCCCAAAAGATATACAGATAAAGTATATTAGAATGAGCAGTGGTTTCATACCTGAAATAGTTTTTTAGGATAAGCCATCTAATATATGATACAACTGTGACAGTCAGTGAGTGACGTGGCACTAAAACTGCCAAAAGGAATAAATACTCCAGCATCCAGTGTTAAATCAAATGCTGATAAGGTTAACTACAGTGCAACAGCAGCTGAAAAGCAAAGCATGAGAACAAAAAGGCTTAACCACTTTCTGCCAGCAAGTCTGCAAACCTCATCCTTCAATATTTATGCATCTTATGTGTGCCTCTTAGCGAGGAACTGACCCTTGCTGCAATCAAAGGTGTAAGTGCTGCTCTGGCTGCAGATTATCTAACAATAATACACATGCAAAGCACACAAATGACATTCCCCTTAGCACAGAAGGGGCTGTGCTGCTAATGGGAAACGTGGTATTTGGAGACAATGATGAAATTCTAACAGCTGCAGCAGACTGAAGGGTGGAGGGGGGGAAAGAAAAAAGAAAGCAAGCAGATAGAGATGGGGGAAACTGAAGGACTGGAGTCAAACTAACAGCTGGGTAAAAACAGCCTAAGAGAGAGGTATTTTTGGAGTTCCCACATCCTTTTCATCCCTCTTATATTTTACCAGTTACAGCAAAAAAAGTAGTAGCTCATAAATAAACTAATCAGAATTGTTATCATCAACTCTGTGAGGTCATCATTCATCACATCACGGATCTTCCTTATATAAGCACACAAAAATGCTGATGATAAGCACTACAGAAAGCACCTTAACAGAAAAATAAATGCAAAGATGACCAGAAAGCCAATCATCCACCACTGTCATAACCTACACAAAGAGATTTTGCAGCCAACTAACAGTTTAAAATTCTTGAATAAGAATCATTAAAAGAAGATAAATGAGGGGGGGGAAAAATCCACTCTGTGTAGGAATGATTGGTATCCAAAGGTCGTTGAGCCTACTTATGCACCTTTCTGTAGAAGGTGATGATTTTGGAGTGGGATTACAGGTTTTAAAGTCCATGTATGTGTGGTGTCAGCAACTGCAGTGGGTGTGCAATTGCTAGGAACTATAAAGACAGCAGCTACTTGCTTGCTGAACAGGTAGCTACGCTAGGTGGCTTGGCAGACAGGCATGCATGTGCCTCTGGGAGTCAGGCTACTAGTGGAATTGGATTCTGGAGATGGCAGGGTGGCCCTGGCCACCCTTTGGAGAGACTCAAATCTGGAAGTCACCTGAAGACCTGCTAATGGATGAGTCCAAGGCTAACAACTGGAAGATTCACAATGCAGGGGATGCAGGAGTGGGGGGTTTCCATGCTTGTCTGCGAGTGATGGGGTCTCCACCAGAAACAGGAGGGGGGCTGCAGCCCTGGGCATTTGTACATTCAGGTCATTGAGAAATCCCAGGCAAATGGCAATTTTCTCTTTTTCTGCCTCAGGAAAATGAAAACAAAAAACCAGCTTTCACCTTGACAAGGAGACAATTTAAATGCTCATGTCACCTAAAAATTCCAGCATGCTCCTACTATGTCAGTTTGACAACCTATTTAAGTACGAACAGAGGAAACCATCATCTACTGATGGGAGGGTAGAAATGGGTAGAAGATGGAGGAGTTAACTCGAGGAGTTAACTCCATGGCTACTTCCATACAATCAAGTATTCAGTACTAGGTAGCATCAGTGAAATGACCTTTATTCCTTAGATGCACCAGTACACATACTCAGTGTTGGCAACTTCAGTTTGGCTGTACATTCTGAAATTGCAGGGTTGTGGGGGTTTTTAATTCTAGTTTGTACTGGTAAACTTAAGAGGGGTGGGAAGGGAGTGGAGATTCTGATTCTGGCTATGGAAAATAAGCTTGAAAGAGTGAGCTTTAATGGGAAATAAAACAAAGGGAAAATAGCTTTAAAATCAAAAAGGGTGAGTGGCAGAGAGAAAGGACAAAGCTTTACCCTTTATCCCCCTATTTCCTATCTCTCTTTCCCTCATTTCCTACAAACATCAATCTTTCTTCCACCATACTGCTGGTGCATCTAAATTTCTAGCACAGAGGAACAAATAATCTAAGTAAACAACATATTTATATTTTTAAAAAATCCTCTGAAGGCATTCTTCACATGGCTCAAAAGCAAAAAAGAGACTGGCTTGGGTTTTTTCCTCTATCCCTTATTTTCACATACACTTTTTACGTAAGCTGTGGAGCGGACAAAGAGCGAGCAAAAAAAGCAAGCTCAGAGGAGGCCATCCTTAAACACATTACTGGTAATTATTTTGTGATTTTACGTTTACTTTCTATTGAATTGATTCTTCTCATGCATGCAGATAGGCTAAGAAGAACAGGCTGCAACTAGAGTAGCAGCAGCCACATTTGTTCTTTGTTCTGAAGGGAGCAGGATTAGAATAATGCATGCATGTTATTCACCGCCACTCTTTTTTTTTTTGTTACCTTTAATTACATTTTCAGACTATGCTGCCCTGTCCTATATATATATACTTATGCTACATGAACAGACACAACAACTCTTTGTGTTGCCCTACATCTTGGGCACTTGCAGGCTCCTGATCAAACAATGAGCTGGCGGGAAAGGGAGCTGATCTTAACTCACGGAAGAAAGAGTTCAGTGAGACATGAAGATGCACAGTAGGATTTTTTCCCCCATCTAAGGTTATGAAAACAAGGCTCCAAAGGAGCCACTGTCTCCCACAACACAGTTTTCTTCAGTGCTTGCTCGTGTTTTTGTGGAGCAATTTTTGTTTTCATCTTATTAATGCAAATTGTACTCCAAAATGCTTTATGTCATTAGTTAGGAGGAGACAAAAGCAGGAGGCACAGGCGGAGGATACCTCTCAGCTGAGCCTGGAAATGAGAAGGAAACTTGCTGGAATGAACAGACACAGATTTCAGCAAGGCAGAGGCAGCAGCTGTTGCACTGACAGTAATTAGATTGAGGACCTGAGGAAGGGAAAGGATAGAGCCATGAAGGAACACGATGCCAAGGGACACACTCATTTCTGAATCAGCAGGTTGTTACACATTTTAAAGGTGGGAGAAATAGAGTAATTCCCACAAGAATGACTGCATCTTACTTGTAGAAACAAAAACTTGTTCAAAAGCTTTTAAACAAGTAGTGGTGATAATGTATTATGTGAAACAAAAGCACAAAAAGTTGATGTCACTATATTTTACTCCTTTTTTCATGCCAACACCCTTTTTTTGCATACAGGCTACACAAAGTTATAATAAAAAAATACAATCCCTAGTAGCTGACTGGATGAGAGGAACTTCATTTTGTCAAGCTACGTCTCACAAGCAGCATCCCATCTAGCAGATGGAAATACTAAAGCAGTGGCTGACATAACTACTGTACCATTATCACCAAGCAGTTCCAAGAACTAGGAGCAGACTTCCCCATCCCTGAATATAACCTTTTCTATTAACTGCTGCCTTACACCGCCAGCACCTCATGGTAAAATTCTCTTTGAAGACTGCTGACTATTGCTCTCCCTCTTTCTTCATTCCCAGTTCCTGAATTTTCCTGCTGTAACAGACACTTCTCAAGACACCCAAGCAAGACTCAGTTGACCACCATCTGGAAGGCAATCAGAAGCTCCCTCTAGCAAATGAATATGAATCAGAATATGAATCCCACTCCTGTTCTGCAGCGGGATAGGAATGCACAGCTGTTACTACATCTCATTTCAGAGAGGCATCAGAAACTTGACATTCATGACCACCCCAAGCACATTCTGAAACTCTGCCCTGCTCAGGTCCTCACTGGCAAGCAGCCAGGCCTTAGTGGTTGGGACCACTGTGCATGAAATGTATCAGATGGCATATTTCCTTTTGTCATTTCTGGGAACTGGATTAAGCATGAGGACTGCTGCGACACTTCATCTTGCTCCCGCTGCCCTCCTACCTCAAATGGAGATGGAGCATTAGTCTGTAGTCTTACAGAGATGTAGCCAACAGACAGAACACAACCCAGCCTGCACTTGTAGCTCTCTGACACTGAGTTATGGAATATGTGATGACATTCCACAGCAGGCATATAAATGTAGTGCAGCATGTTCACTATAAAGAAACACCCCTAAACTATAATTCCTTGCTGCCTCATCATTCAAATCAAGGAGGTGTTTAGCATTTACCTGTTAGTAAAAGTCTTGTGAGAAGCTGCAACAAGCCAGGTAATTAAAAACAAGACTACAAAAAACTCCAGGAAGACAAGAGTAGCAGGGTGAATAGCAAATAAGTTTTTAATTAGAAGTTACACCTTCAAATGAAGGTTTGTGGTTTCACAGGTCAAGTCCAAAATCATAGCATGTTGGCTGCAGAAAATTTTTGGCTTCTCTACTGCATCAGGGACTTCAGAGATACCTACATCAGGTCACCCAGGGCTACTAATGCTTTGTGATCCCATATCTAGGCAGGGAATGGTAATAAACACCTTTCTTTATGACACACTTCAGCTCTACACACCAGTAAAACTTCTATTCTTGCAGCATCTATGAATTAAAGCTCAGGTAGTCTACAGGAAAAAGTGAGAAAACAAAGAAGAAAATGGGGTGTGAAGAGGAAATAAAGGTTTAGGTGTTTTTTTCATTCTTAGTTGTTTGACCACCACATTTGCACTGGCCTTTTGGTTTTTATTTGCAATAATGTTTTGGCAGTTCCCTGCTCAGCTGTAGTGAGCAAGAAGCTGATGTAGCATCTTTGTTGTGGACAAACATTGGGAAGCTTTGAGCTGATGAAAACAGTAATGCCCATATACCCTGCATGTTGGAGAAAAAGCCACACACTATGGAAATGATCCCTTTGGCCAGAGGCAGGATTTACATAAGGAAGAGAAACACTACAGTTTCAATCAAAAGCTCAACAGCTTCCCCAGTTGAATGCTGGAGACTCTTCTAATTAAAGACTTTTTCCATTTCTGCAGCTACCCCTTAAGTTATTTCATCTCAAATGAGCCTGAGTTCAGTTCTGGTTACAATACAAAAGAAAATTCATTTATGATATGCATCTTGAAGACCTTAGTGTCAACAATTTAATTTTTTTTTTTGCTTTTTTTTAATGATTAAAGTCTCACAAGGGTGTAAGGATATCTCCTGAAGCTCTGCATTTTGACAGGACTGGAATGCTGGACTGTAGCTGACACACATCAGAGCAACTGACTGCACTGAGCCACATCACATATTCTGAAGCTGCAGTCTCTATTACTGCCTCAAGGATCTCCACTTAGAGCTGTATTCTGCAGCACAGATCCAGTCTCACACGTACCGACAGTTTCCAAGCCACAGCCTTTGCCTGCAATGCCCTTCAACAATGCTTACAGAAAGAAATCCAAGAAGCTAAAAGCAAGGCTGGAGCTCTAATGAGCACTAGTGACTGCATGGGCAGAGCACACTGACCACAAAGCACTACTTAGGCAAGTACTGCCATCAGTAGGCCAGTGAAGATTTGGGATCATTTGTCTACACCTCGGTTTTGCCTATGTAGACATGCTGTCTGCCTCAATCCCACACTTAAATTGGCACAGATTGGAAATTCATGCTGTATCATCACATCAGCAAAATTCAGCTTGGCACTGTATATCTTTCCATTTCAAGAACTGATTTAAACTACAGCTCCAACAGCAAACTTACTGATATACCTCTACAAATAAAAAGGCTTACAGTATAATAAATAAGCTGCAATACTGAGCTTCTGTATGGCTATTACTGCATATCCACAGTGCACTTACAACATTATGCTTTTTTTCCCCCCAACTCTTACAGTTCCAATTTGTTTTCCACAATACTGAATCGCTCCTATTCCCGAGCTTGCTTTTTGCAAAGCAGTTCCTGAAATGTAATTCACTTGGTTGACACAGTTACACTGAAGTAGCTTAGTGACATTCAACAAATTACTTGTTTGACAGTCTGCACAAGCCTCCTGTTTTTCATGTTTACCTGTGGAAATATCAAGTTGTTCTACCACAAAGAAATTTTTTTTTTTATAATCTCATCTCTCCTGAGAAGATCCAACTTTGAATTTTCTCCCAGACTGCCTTACAGAGTTGAACCATCAGCATCCCCCATCTTCTTTTGTCATCTGCATAACTTTGAGTGTTACCTATCTGCTTTAAAGTTACTTTATCTACCCTGTGAACTTTAAAAACATGAACTTTGAACATTCAAGAAAGCAAATGGTAAAGAATGCCAAGACTGCAATGCAATTGTGAAGAAAATCCAAGGAAAGTACTGTTAGTGACATGTAACATCCATAACAAGATCTGAGCCATCCACAAAATATCTTACACTCAGCCTCTCCTTTTCTCTACCTAGACATGGCAGTATTAAGAAGCTTAGTTAATGGCTTTCAATTTGATACTAAAAGAGCTGATGTTCAGTCAGTGCAGAGCCACTCTAAATAAAACCACTTGCAAAACAAACCAGCACTCAGCATGACAGCTTGCCCTTAGCAGGGCCAGTGGGCTTCAAAATCAAACCTTTCCAGCAGAAGGGAGGACTTTACATGTCCCTGTTAAATGGGTTAAACATGTCTCCAGGCATTCTGCTTTTCCAATGTGTCTGATGGAATTTAGAAGCATCAGCTGCAGCTCACTGGTCCACCTTCAAATCCACCTGGTTGTTCATGGGGTAACTTTATTTGTTTTATATTAATAGCACTAATTGTTTTTTCCTGAGGTCTCTTCTTCCCACAAACTGGTTCTGGTTCTTGTGCTTGCTCTCAAAACCAACTGAGCTTGTATTCTGTGACTCAGAGGTGCTTCTATCTGTTGAGCACTTCCTTCACTCTTCTGTTACACCTAAAAGCCTGCAAGCTTTCACAGCCTTCCTATCTTAGACAAGCTACTACAGCCCTAACTATTGACAAATAAACCCTTTCCTTGCATACTGCACTATGGTGCAATTAGAAAGGATCCTGATAGATCAACAGGTAGGAAATAAAAGGACACAAATCAATTTATGGGCTTGCTCCAGGAAATGTCAAGACATCAATCAAATATGAGTAGTAAAGGCAGGCAACTTCTTATCATTTGAGCAGCTCACAAAATACAGTGGCTGCAGGTTTAACATTTCTCATGCAGATGCCTGTGTTACTGTTGGCCCTGAGTCACTAAATGCAGGGCTTTAAAACAGGGAACACATCCATCTTAAACCTCTAACAAAGGAAAACAAATAACAGAATTTTCCTTAAGCTGCTATCACGAGCTTTTCACCCTGAAACTCAAGACTTCCACAAAGCTGTGGCACTTTATCTTGAAGCTTATCTTCTCTCTATAATTGTTCTCAAGCAATTGTTGCCTAACTGGGTACAAGAATTCCCAATGAGCTACCAATCTGATTTGAAGCACAAGACTTCTGGACACTCGTTCTGGTTTTGGGGTGGAAAAGGGTTTAAATCTATACAAATCAGGGTGCCACATTGTCGCAGACATCCTTTTGTGAAACTCCTTTTCTTTAGGATTTTCCCTTCTGAGAAGCTGAGGCCTCAGAAACAAAATGTAAACAATGGTTATCTGCTGCTGTGGAATGCATCAGGTGTGTCTGTGATTGGGCCATCTTGAATGTTTACAATTAATGGCCAAGCACAGACCAGATAGCTTGGACTCTCTGTCTGAGCCACAGATCTTTGTTATTCATTCTTTTCTATTCTTAGCTAGTCTTCTGAAAAAACCTTTCCTTCTATTCTTTTTAGTATAGTTATAATGTAATATATATATCATAAAATAATAAATCAAGCCTTCTGATCATGGAGTCAAATTTCTCATCTCTCCCTTCACCTGAAAACCCCTGTGACCACTGTCACACCACATACTGTGCATATGTACACAGTTTAAGAAAAAGATTCCCAGCAGTCAGAGAGAGGGGAGAAGAGGGACAAAGCAAGGTATGCTTCAGGTTCAGTTTGCATCCACTCAAGGTGAATAATGTTGAGATCACTGGAAAGGAGACGGGAAAGTGTCTACACTGAATCACCTATTCCTCTGCATGCTTTTCATTCTGGATAATCAGTCACAAAAAAATTGTGCAAAATCCCACTTGGATAATCAGTCTCTTTCTCATCAAAAGTCAAAATCATCCTGCTGCCAAGAACACACCTTTTTGTTAAGACACAAGTTTAGTTTTCAATAAATTTATCTGTGAATAGAGAGTAACTGTTTGGAATTTGAGAAATTTCTATACTTCCAGTCTTCATGACGGCACTGAAATACCAAAATTTCTCCTCAAGGCTCAGCTCAGGCAGTCCTGCAGTGGCAGAGGTTCAGATATGTTTTTTCAAGTGTTTCAGAATCAAGACATTATTGTTTCAAAGCCCTCTCTGTGAGCTCAAACTTCAACAGAAAATAACCCCCAGTGATTTCACCACAGAAACAAAAAGAAACACTAATTTTAAGTTGTTCCATCACATCAGGGAGGGATGACTTATGCTTAAAAAAAAAAAGTAGCAGAGAGTAATAAAAAATAGTTTTATCTTCCAAGCAAAGACATGTTTTACGTGAGAAAATCTATTCTCTAGATGATAAGTAATATAAAGTGAGTCTGAACTGTTATCCAGACAAAACCTATTTTCTGACCAACTCTTCCAACCTATATCTCAAGTACATGCATCCTCATAGAATGTTCAGGGAGCACACTGATGAGACTGTATGTCCCAGGACATCACAATTACTGTAGCTGGAAGGGTGCACTGGATTTCTTAATGAGCTGAAATCAGACTGTTTACAAATTATGTCTGAAGCTGGGGATGCTCTATTATGTTCTGACTGCCAGTACACACTTTCTCTCGGTAGGGACTATAAAAAAATGGGAACTGGGTGGAAATTTCTTCTGCTAGCTCCAGTATCTCTGTTCTACCTGCCTCCAAATCTGCTGTGAAGCTTCAAACTACTGGAATTATAGATACCACCAATTACTGCTACTTGTCTTGACCCAGTAAAAAGGCAGATGGAGGTCTAAGCAAGAAACAAACAAAAGATAAGAGCAGCTGAGAGTGAGATTATTCCCAGCAATGTGCAATTTAGGTGAAGCCTATGAGTTCCTGGCAAACTGCCCATGAGAATGCTGCTTAAGCCAAATTGAATACCTCTGACCTATGGATGTTTACAGAAAGGCAGCAGTCACAGAGCGCTGCAGGGATAAATGAATGGGACTAAAAAAATTAAACAAGAGAAGAAAAAGGCAGGATCAGTCTTAAAATTTTACAAATTCTGTGAGTTTTCCTAGCTATGGCTGAGATATACATGACCCTGAAGACAGTTTGAATACTTAAGTATTTACTGATTGTTGAGTCAAGCATTCATTCAGCCTAATTTCTGGTTAAAATAAATTTAAAAAACAGAAATGTGAAAATTGTTGAAATTAAGCTGTTTTGATTTCTTTATGATAGCCTCAGATATATAGACTAATACGAGATTATATCAATTTGATTAAATGCCTATCAATCTGGCATGACCTACATCTTAATTTTTAAGTAGGTGGTCAATTTTACAGAAAGTGAGGAGGGAAAATCCACACAAAATAGCATCTATTATACTTTAAAAGCCAACTGTACTTATAAAAAGCTAACTTCTTCTTTTGTGTTTTTTCTTTTTTTTTTTCCACTCTCATTTATTTTCCCTTCCTATCCAATGGCCACACAGCTGAGAGGCTCAGAGAATCTATGATCTGCCCGCAAAGACAGAAAAAAAAAATTATGGACTGCTTGTGAGAGACTCTGTCTAGATTTCAGCACAGTTTAGTTTCAATAGCTTCTAGATGAGCACTGTAGGGCGTTAATCCAATTTTTAGTGTGTTAGGTTTTTCAGGACTTTAATAAGGCTTTGGATACTGTCCCACACAGCATCCTCCGGGACAAGTTGTCCCAGCTGTGACTTGAGCAGGGTCAGACTGTGCTGGGTGAAGAACTGGCTGAAGGGCAGGGCTGCAAGAGGTGCAGTGAATCAAGGGGGGTACATCTGGCTGGTCACCAGTGGTGTTTTGCAGGGCTCGATTCTAGGGACAGTTCTGTGCAATGTGTTTATTGGTGATCTGGATGCAGGAGCTGAATGCACCATCAGCAAGTTTGCTGTTGATGCTAAACCAGGAGGTGCTGTTGATTCTCTGGAGGGACAGAGGCCTTGAAGAGGAATCTGCATAGAGCACTGGGCAATCATGCCTGGCATGAAATTTAACAAGTGCCAGATCCTGCACCTGGGATGGAGTAAGTGCAGGCACAAGTACAAACTGTGACAGGAGTGTCTGGCAGGGAGGGCCCTGGGGGTGCTGGGGGCAGCAGCAGCTCAGTGAGAGTCAGCAGGGCATAGCCCAGAGGGCAGGAACCGTGTCCTGGGGGCATCAAACCCAGAGCACAGCCGGGCACAGGGGGGATCATCCATCACCCGCTGTGCTCAGCGCTGCTGCGGCCTCACCCACAGTGCTGGGAGCTGCTCTGGGCACCACAATGAAAGTGGGATGGGAAGGAGGGAGAATGTAATCCAGAGCAGGGCAACAAAACTGGGAATGGTTCAAAGCTGCACAGGGGAAGGCTCGGACTTGACAATGGGAAGCACATCTTTACTGTGCTTCTGACATTGGAGCAGCCAGATTTCCGGGGTAAGTGATCGACGTTCCATCCCTGTTTGTTTTAAGAAGCATTTGGGAAATGCCCTTATTAACATGCTTTAACTTTTGGTCAGCCCTCAAGCTGCTAGACTGGGACCTAGTTAGGCTAGGTCATAGTTTTAGGTCCTTTCCAACTGAAATACTCTCTTCTATTCTGTTTCTTTTTTAATTTTGTCTTGTAAGTTTCTTCCAAGGCTCCTGAAACCCTACATCCCAGTCCAGTTATAATTAATATAGCATAAATCTGTACTATCCCCATTTTAGATTCTTGCCACACCATTAGCTAGAACTCCTTATAAGCTGTTAGCTCCAGAGTAATTTTCAGATCAACCAGTTCTGTAAGAATGCTATTAGAACAATATATTAGGTACTTAAGCAAAACCAAAGTACAAATTTGTCAGGAACATGTGTCAACTAGAGGCTATAGCGAGCAGAACTATTTTTCATTTTCATCTCATTGTACTGCACTGCCTGTCATTGCTGGCCCCAGTCACATCTTGGCACAGTGATGCATGAACTTGTCACCTCAAAACTGGAACTGCTGCGACCTACATGGAGTGATGCTGTGCAGGGCCTGCAGCTGGCACAGAATGCTGAGGCTCGTTTATGAGGAGACACGGCGCCACTCCAGCAAATTGGGCTCATGTTTCAGTGCTCTGTACTTGTAAAGTTTAAAAATTCAAGGTTCTGATTTTAATAACTACAGCCAAACTACATGAGAATTATCGAAGACACTGAGCCCTGCTGGCAACTGCTGCTGTAACAATCTGGCATTGGAGATAAACTAAAGCACCAAAGAGGGGAGTCTCAAAGAGACGTTCTAGATTTGGTTTGTCCATGTCCACTAAGAGTCCAGCATAGTTCAAATTCATTTTGGCATGCTTTCTTATTCATTCCAACCTTTCCCAAACTCTATCAAAAAGGAGGGTTGGAGATAAGGGTTGACTGACTTATAAACAGTCTTTTTATCTGCATTTCATTTGCAGATAAAGAACTATACCATAAAAGATGCTCTTGCAGGCTTTCGGTAAACACATTGGTGTTAATAACAAAATCAACCAACCAACCAACCAAAAGAACTCCAAAAACCCAAAAAATAAAAAATGCCTATCAAGCAAAACTTTTTTAATAAATCCTTTACTGTGCAGATATTTTGGACATCTCACTTGACCACTGAAGTAACTGAGAGCACAGGATTTCACTTAGTTTCTCTCTGACATCATTGTCAGAGAGAGAGAGTCATCATTTGTAGTTCCTTTTTCTTGGAGATGTGCTTTGCAAAGTCTTGCCAATTTTGCTTTAATTACTTCCAGTTAAGAATGTTCAAATTCATTTTGAACCAATGCAGTCACCAGAAATTCACGAAATCACTGAAGGAATCATTCGGACATGAATCACACACTGCCCATCCTTGTCACATATGTCTCTTGGTTTATATATAAGAACACTGTGGCCTCTTTCAACACAAAATATAATTTACATATCCAGAAAAAAACAGAAGTGCCACTGCCAATCCTGTTCTGTTCCTCTAAAAACATGCATTTTATGTGTATTGCCAAAATGCAATAACCTACCTCTTGATAAATCTTCAAATGTTTCTATACTCAAAACTTCTAGTACTATCTCTTTAGGAACCACTCAAAACAATTTCCATTATTAAAAAAACTGAATTAAAAACTATCCCAGATATTTCTTGGAGTCTAAGGTACCTCCTACAACTAAGAAGACATGTGAGTCAGAATTTAAGCAACTGAAAAACTACATTTCAAGCAGGTTTAGCTTCAAATAGATGGAAGAAGCTAGAGGATTACTTTAGGAACACAGCTGCATAGTGCAGATGTGCTGATCCACAGCACCCTATGTCACTGAGAAGCAGGTAATATCTGAGTGACTTCGATACCAGGATTTCTACTAAAGATTTCCCTTATGATTATGATGAGCTCATCTGTGAGAAGTTCATGAACTGTATGACTCATGTCAGAAATAAATCTTGCTAACATATTCCTTCTTAGATTTTTTTGGTTGTTGTTTTTATTTTTATGGTTTACAATCACTGTTTATGACCCAGAATAAAAACTGCTATGACAGCATTGGTTGTGGGAAGCTGTAACTAATCACAAGTCAAAGCTGATCAAAAATAAAACACTTGTAGTTTTGCCTCATTCTTAAAGAATGACCTTATCCTGCAACAAATAAACTTTTTGTGCACTGTTCCCTCTGCCCTGCAAAATCCTCTATAAAACTGAAACATAATATTATGCCACTTGGCAATGTATCAGGACTTATGGCCTATAAAGGGACAGCTAAAGGCCGTACCAGATGCTTCTTCATCAGCAAACTAAAGAGAAACTGAAGCAAGACAGAAGAGGCTTTGTTATTGCAAATGCTTCCATGTTTGTTCTCAGGAGCTTTCCACCCTCAGGGAGGAAGAGACCATTACATTAGTGCCTCACAGACTTAACTAACTTACAAGGAGAATTTAAGCTATTTAGACCACCAGCCAAACCAATGCAGTGATGCTGTTGCAGAGAGCAGTCCAATTAATTTCATACTGAAAGAAGCCCAGGAAAATAAGCAATACCTACTGTCTGCTGCAGCTCTTCCACTGGGAGAATATTTCTCAACGAATCTTTCAAAGGCAGTGGGATTATGCGGGAAAGTAGTTCTGCTTTCTTCCTATGACTTCCTCATACACAGCAACACCACAT
Organism: Melozone crissalis; assembly: GCF_028551555.1. Classification (NCBI taxonomy): domain Eukaryota; kingdom Metazoa; phylum Chordata; class Aves; order Passeriformes; family Passerellidae; genus Melozone; species Melozone crissalis. Next base: position 11,621,727 of record NW_026535786.1, on the reverse strand, counting down.
TGCATAAAACAGGAAAAATCACTCCACTGTCCTCATCCCACCCAGACAGATTGCAGTGGAGAATAGGAAGATACCCAACATCCTCCCCACACTGCACAGAGAAGAGATTTGAGGGGGAAGAGAACAAGGCTTATGTCCTACCACATGATTTTTTCACCACCTTGATTTGTTTTACTCCGTCTGCAGTGGGCTGGTCAGCACAGACAGGCTGATCAGCTCAGACAACATCAAAATGAAAGCTGATGGTGTAGGAGAGGTAAATGGCAATGAGTGGTAGCATAATTTTATCTCAAAAACACCAAAGCTTTATATTTTTGTAAAAGGACTGTTTCCTTTAAATTCTCACACACTAGAGGAAGCTGTAATGGACTAGCAAAATCTAAACTTCTGTAAGAAATTTCCTCCTGAGAGCATAAAGTAACTGCTGCCAGGACATTGCATAACCAGGCATAAAATGAAGCAAGCAACTGAAAAAGGCTAGTCTCCCAATCATTCATATCTAAACCAGGAAAGCAGAAAGGGGAAAATACCAAAGCAAAGCTTAGTTATCTAGTAGGACCTTTAAATATGAAACCTTAATATTAAAATATAGAGTGCCTACTACAAAGCAATTTCTTTTATGAGAGCCTCATCCAAAGAAGGATGGCCTATTTAGCAGTCAAGCTCAAACAGAATCTGCTCTCAAATGTCATCAGAAGAGCAGCATCTTTCTACCAGGTCTATTCCCTAAAATGCAGCCACAGTTTCATCTATTAAACATAATGATAAAAATAGCCCATGAAGGTTTATTCATCCTTTTTGCCTTGTGAAGGCAATGCAGTTCAGAGAGAGGGAGCAAACATTTACCCTTGATTGTAAATCACCAAAACAATTTACAGCTGGCTTAATTTCTCCACACCTCCAACAATGAGATTGCACAGTGACAGATTAGGGCATAACCACACACAACCCCACAACTAAGCCTCACAGAGAGAAAATTTGGCCCTTAGCAACTTCCCTTCCGTTTTTTTTATAAGTGAAGCCTACTTATAATCTCTCAACTTGCAGGAGTGGCAGCTAGGGACAAAATAAAAATGCTACAGTTTGACTCCTTCTTGTGATCCAGAAGCAATAACAGAAAGAAAAATGTTTTACTACTGCATTTGTTTTAATCCCTTCTACGGAAATCCAGCTTTTACTACAGCAGTTGTCTGGCACTGTCCATAAGCCAAGCAGCCCTGCACTTTGCAGAACTTTGTATGAAAAACCTAAGCAAGCATCAATCATTTTCAAAATCTGCCCTACCAGTCAGCACAGGTGAGAATGCTTGTGTTATGTCCAAAATTGCCAAAGAAGTGTCAAAGATAACAGATACACTCTGCAACATAAGAAAGAAATCATGGCAGAAACCAAGTGAAGTCACAAAACCTGCAGCACTTTCAGGATATCACAAGAAAAAGAGATAAAGCCACTCTGTTCCCAGCTCAAGCCTTGGAAAAGTGCAATCCATAATTTGGCACCAGAGTTAGCATCACAAGCCAAACCACACAGCCCACTGTCTGAAATCAATCTTTTTTTTTTCTTCAAAATAATAAATTATACCTTTTTTAAATCTTATTGCTTGAGCCTACTGCTTTGGTATTTTATCTCTCCACCTCTGAAGCTAAAGAAAAGCTTTTGACAAAAACAGACATGATTTCCTTATAACTACACAGTTCCAGAAGCTTAGCTTGGAAGAGAAAACACTGTGTCCTTACAGTCATTGCAAAGTTGCAAAAGTGCAAAATTTCCTTAAGAGAGGCACAGGTGAATTTTCAGATCACATCATCTGTAAAAATGGAAAAAAATATCTGATCCCAAGTCAGAAAAGTCAGCTTTAATCTCTAACACTCTTAAGTGTAAGAGATTAAACTCTTAAGAGACAGAGTTCCTTTCTTGAAAGCTTAATGATACTATTTTATTACTGTTCCAGATACCATTCAAAGTTTTAGGGCAAATAAACATTTGATCACTCAGCTGTTGAAAAATGTTGTTCAGCACTTGCAGTAAGCAGTAAGATTCAAAACAAGAAGAGAGGAAATTAAACCCAATAAGAGACAAAAACAATCAACTCACAAGACAGAATATATTCTTACTTCAGAGCCAGAACAGATCCGATCTCTGACAACACACCCTTAAAACAACTTACATGTTTCACCATGTATTTCACCCTACTTTTTTAATAAAAATGTTTCAAATTTCAGGTTTAAGTCAAGAACTTCTTAGGCAATTTTCACATGAGCTGTGAAAATAGTAATTTTTAATTGGTTTGACCTTTCCTTTCTAAAGCCTCCATATTGGACTGTTTCCTGATTGCTGAGAGGATAGAATAACATCTGGAGGGACAGAAGTTGCCATTTTGAAGCTCTGCTACAATAAAAAAGATGGCTTTAAAGCAAAGCAGAGAATAAGAAAAGATCAACTCAAGTATTTTGGAAACAAATTTAAAATTATATACCAACAAAAAGTATGAAATAAACTGTAACTGCTATAAATCAAACATCTACTTTCTTGAGAAAATTTAAGAGAAGGTATCTTTAACACTTTCCCATCTCTGGCATCTCTCTTTGTTTCTGAAGCAAGGTGGTTAAAAATACCCATCACACAGGAAGAACAAGCAATATGTCTTCACAGCCACTAAAATGTGAAATTATTCTCCCTCTTCAACTGCTGATCAATTTTAACTGCATGATACAGCTACAGAGGCACAAAGAAAGCTAGAAAGCTAAAAGCTCGATTTTAAAGTTTAAAAAAAAAAACAGAAAGAATCAAAGCAAATTAATTGCTAAAATAAACGTCATATGATAGGCAGCTAACAAAACTCCTTTCTTTGGGTAAGGAAGAATGCAAACTGTTCTCCTAAAGCTGGTTTTCTGAGAGAACTGAAGTGTTTCAGCTGCCCTCTAGTGTTAAAATGAATGCATGGGTAAGTCAAGAGCGAGGCTAAAAAGATGCTTGAGTTAAGAAATTATTCACTATGGTTTATTTTTAACCACACTGAAACTAAAAATTAAAAAGTAAATTTTAAAATACCACAGGGCCAATTTTTCCTTTAAAATTAAGGTATTCAAACCTTTCCTGTAACATGCAATTCTGCCCCACAGCAACTAACTATATGAAATTATGGGAGATCTTTTACTCAGCTTCAGCCCTTTATTTCAGCCTAAGGAAAAGTTCTGCTTGATGCTAAAAAACCTAAATTATTAGAATTTAAAAAAAGAAAAGAATCATCTATTTTCATAACCCAAGTTGTAAGATAAGCAAATATTAAAATTAAAGGAATAATGGGTTTTATAATTCACTCTACTTAAAACAAACTGTTTATATATAAGCACGGCTGAAAAATTTTCCTTTTCCTCCTCAGGCTCCACATATAAATTTCAACTTGAGTTTAATTAGCATGCAAAAAAAGGAAAGCTCAGAGGGAAACCTTCTCTGGAGGGTTCTTTATCAGCAAATTCAATAAAATCTTGAGCACCAATGACAAAACGAAGTTCATATAACAAAAAGTTAAACTCTTAAAAATATTAAGTACTGATAGAAGGATAAATGTTCTAATAGACAAACTAAGTTTTAAGTTGTGTGTACTGCTGGCTCACGGTCAGCTTGGCATCAACCAGACAGAGCTGTTTTGCAGAGGGTAAGCATGAACTGGAGTATGAACCAGGTATTCTTGGAACACATTCCTGTGCATATGCACATGCTGTGGATGAATGGGACCAGTCAAGACAGGTCAGCCAGTGACAAATAACGCCTGACCAACTGGATTTGTGGACAATGAATAGTGGATGTGATTTACCTCAGCAAGCCTTTTGACAGTCTGGATTGGTGGGTAACTAGGGAGGTAAAAATCTGCTTGGAAGGTTGGGCTGGAAGAACAGTGGTTGAAGTGTCATGATGTATGCCGGGGCCAGCAATGAGGAGAGTACAGCATGGGTCTGTCTGGAGGCTTGTCCTGTTTCACACCTTTACCAGTGACCTGGAGAAGGAGACACAGCCCACTCTCATCAGGCTTGCAGATGATAGCAAACTAGGGGATGCAGGCAAGAAGCTCCAGGGCTGAGCTACCATTTTGAGGAACCCAGACAGCCCAGAGAAACAGGCCGCCAGGAAAGGACCTGCACTAAAAAGGATTTGTGGGTACCAGTGGAGACAGAGCTAAATGGGACTCAGAATTGCAATGAAGGCTAAAGGCTTACTGTACTGTATCCACAAGACAATGCACAGTAGATAACAAAAGTGATTGTTTTCCTTTACTCAACACTGTACTAAATCCAGTTCTGAGCCTCCAGTAAAAGCAAGTGTTGATCAAGGCTGTGGAACTGTTGGGGCGGTTCTGCCTGGAAAAGGCTCCAGGGAGACCTTAGAGCACATTCCAATACCTAAAGGGGGCCTGAAATCTGGAGAGAGACATTTTACAAGGCCATGCACTGACAGGACAAAGAGGGAAGGTTTCAAACTGAAGGAGAACTGGCTGAGATTACAATGATGGTGACGTAGATTTACAATGAGGGTGATAAAACACTGGCACAGGTTGCCCAGAGAAGTGATAGATGCCCCATGCGTGGAAACATTCAAGCCATGTTAGGTGGGGTTCTGAGGAACCTGGTCTGGTTGAAGATGTCCCTGCTCATTGCAGGGGGCTGGATTAGACACCCTTTAAAAGGTCCCTTCCAACCCAAACTATTCTGTAAGAAACCTGAGCAAGTCCTGCCAAAGATCACCAAGTTTCTCACGGAAATTGGAGCTCTGGGCCTGGGAGAAAAGGCTGATAAAAACGGGCTTGCTTCACTTATGACGGCTTTGGAGGAACACAGTAGCAGACTTTCAATTCCCAAGAGAAAGTCACCAAGAACATGGGCCAGGCTTTTTATGAAAGTATGTGGTAGGAGAAAATAGGCAATTGAAGTTGCCACAGGACATTAAAAAAAAATCACTGCTCTGAAGTATTGAAACAAGTATCTGAGAGACTGTGGAATCTATGTCCATGTAGATTTTCAAGAGCCATCTGAACAACATCCATGCAACTTAGTCTGAAGGCAGCATTTGATCTTGCTTTGAGTAGGAGCTGGGCTGGATGACCCCTGGAGGTCCCTTCCAACCTGAGTCTGCAAGTAACATCATCTTACAAACCATTATAAAATGGCCTTTGAAATGGCTTTAATATCTGACACATGCCTATCCCAAGGCTTCCTGCACCATACAAGGCACAAGGAGTGCTGGCATATGTTTGCAGCATAGACGAATGCTTGAGCTGCTCCACCCAGAGCTTATCTCCTTAGTTAGCAGCATTTGTTTCAAGAAAATTTAAAATAGTGTCCCCACTCCCTCAGTACAAACATATTGATATGGGCACCAAGATGCACAAGGTCATATAGACACAGGCTTTTAATCAGGCTGGAAGCCCTTGGAAAGCTTCCATGACACAGATGGTGACCCTGGCCTGGGTATCACATCTGTAGCGGCATTGTCCCTACCATGTCTGCTCCACAAGAAGCACCACTGGCACGAAGGCTGCCAGTTGTGGAGTAGTGTCAAGTATCTGATCACGACAGTCAACAATGGGGCCTACACTTAATTCCATTAATCGGGACTAAAAATCCATGTCAATCATGAGTAAACTTGCTGACACAAACTCTGAGAGCAGCAATAATCCAGCAGGGCCAAACCAAATCACTGCCTGGAATGTAGAGTCTGATGTAATACTTGGCTTCAAGTTGCTCCCATGACTCTCAGTTACACATACAGATACAGTCACCCACACTACACAGCTACTTTTGTTGAGCAGTTTTGTGAAATCTGTCAAAAAATTCAATGCTGTTCACACCAGTATCAGCCGAAGGCATTACATCACAGTAAGCACACTGAATCTCTGAAGCCCAGTGAGATATTTAGGAAGACAAAGACAAATACAGTTTTAAAACACAGAATGATGTTTATAAATATTTGATAGGAATGTCAAGGTCTCTAAAGCTGACCAGAGCTCATCAAGGACAGAAGTTTGAAAAACGCTTTGGTCAGCTACATACTTTGATGGCAGTGCTGTTGTTCTATGAACTTCTCAGCATGGTAATACAATTCTGCTGCCTGGGCATGCTCAGATACCACAACTAACACATGTGCCATCCTTTGGGATTCTCTGAGTTAATACAGCATCTAGTCTGGCATCCATCCACTTTCACAAAACAACTCATCTAACCCAATTTCCCATCATCTTTGTTAACTGTCCTACAGCTGTGGGCAGAAAAATTCCCCAGGGGCCTACAGCCTGTTTCTTTTCTCTCTCTTTCCTGGCACTCACATAAAATACACTGGTTTCACGACAGAAGGCACTGAAACAGGAGGAAAATGCCCCCATTCTTGCTGACTAATAAGCATGCCTCTGATCAGATGTGACCACCTTCCCATGACATGGTGACGCAGCCATGAGCTGTGCTCCTACAGCACCACAAGTTCACCGGTGCCCACAAATTTCCTGTTCGTGGGCGCCGTGGTCAGATCAGAGCAGATGCACCACAACACACAGTCTGAGGGTGCTGCACTGAAGAAAAGATTACAACATGTGCAGCCTTGAAACACCCAGTGCTGACCTCAAACAGGACAAGAACCTCACAGCAGTCGGTAAAAAGAAAAATGGTTCATGCTTGAAAATCCCTAATTGAACTTAATAGGTGGAAAATAGACTTAAGAGCTGAAACTAAGTCTTAATATCCCACACCAATTACAAATTCTTGGGTGTTATATTTTGTATTCACTACCTAACTATAACCTCAAACTGTTTTAAACTCACAGCCCCACCATCAACCCTGATGATGACTTCTACAACCTATAATAAGGATATATGAAAAGAACCACCCTGTTTTCTTGTTTCACCATCTTTGCATTTCAGTGAACCTCCCCTTCTTTCTTTTAAGAATCTTGGGAGACCACTAAATTAAAAGATACAATGGCATGAATAATAATACCATATATTTTCAATTTAAAGTATTTCATGTATTTGTTTCAGTTAGGTATCCATGAAATTATGATAATGTAAATAGAAGAGCCTAAGGTGAATTAGCAGATGTTATTTTGAAACAAGGGTACACAAACAGATCTGTAGCTTCATTTAATCTGAGTGCAAAGAACAAAAAGCAGACAAAGTCACTACATTATTTTAACCTATATAAATGTGGAAGATTAGTCTTTTTCTCTCTTTTTACACTCCTTCCCTTAAAAGAGAAAATTTCCATGCCCAAACTACTTTATTTCTTTCCACATTCTGCTACATCTTCTCATTCATCAAAGGCTCATCAGCCTCATCTAATACATTTCAAGTTGGGTAGCTCAGGATGCTTTAACAAACAGGAATTTGTCTGAGCTTGGCTGGATTCCCTCAACTGCACCCTCACCCACCAGTTGTGGATGACTGGTACTAGCCAACTGTAAAGCACTGTTCCTGAACAAGTAACAATTGTTAAAATAAAAAAATTAGAGTTTAGGCTATGTATTGTTCTGGGCTACTATCAAAGGAAGCACTCGCATGAAAATACAAAAGCAGGAAACAGTAAAAAAGTGCATTTCATGGCACCAGCTCCTTGCCAGCTTCAGTCTTCACTGTGTACTGTACCACATCAATCCATAAAAGGTGCACTGTGAGCAGCTTTAAAGCAAAAACAAATGACAAAAACCCAAAACCAAACCCAAACCAAACAAACAGCCACCCCACTACTCCAGGAAAAAAAAAAGAAAAACACCCGAGCAGACTGAAGACCAAAGCACTAAACAATTGTGACAAGAATAAAACCTTAACAAAGGTCAATGCTGTCCTGGAGACAACACTTTTATTTCAGCTGTCAGCTTTGAAAGCCAGATATATATACAAATGTCAGTAAATGCAAAAGGTAAAAATTAGTACTGTTATACAGACATACTCACTGGCTTTCCAGAGAGTCTCTCTCTTTTTTTTTTGTTTAATTATGTACCAAGGTAATAATAATAAATCACAAGGTAGAATACCAGTTTTAATAGTATGCTGATTTACTTATACAAAACTGCAAATCATTTATTGTCAGTTCACTCCTGGAGTCCCTCCTCCCATCTTGCATGCCTCTGGAATGACCCAAACAGCACCAAGGTGTGGCTGGACAAAGACCACACCTGACACTTCTGTGTGAAGTTCCCAGACAAAAATCAGCTCTTGGCAAATTCCTACTTTCCAGTAGATGAACAGAACTTAAAATCACAAGGCGCAACAGAAAAACAAATAGGCTTAAAGATCCATATTTCAAGTAACACTGTTCACAAGGCCTTAAGCTGAAATTGCATAGCAATTTGCAACCATTACAAATTTTAACACCAAAACAGTCAAAGGAAAGCTCATGTCTTTACAAAGAGTTTGATGGGTGAAGGTGTGGATGTTAACATCTTTGCAATGGGAGTTAATGTCTCTACAGACTTAGGCCGCAGGTTTGTTGCAGAGCCCTGACACCTTGGCCCCTGAAGCAGACAAGGGCTGCACAAGCCTGAATTTCTGAGCTTTGGGGTAGCACAGCAGGTTCAAGGGGGCAATGTGAGGTAGGCAGTTCGGGAAGGCTGTACCTTCCCAATGCCTCAGCAATGGGGAAAGGAAGAGGGAAATGTGCGGCCTGGAGTTTAGGATCAAGGGAGGTTGCGCTCTCCGAAACCCTGAGAGAGAAAACCCTGCGGGTGTGCGCCCCAGCAGACTCCCCCCTTAATTCAAACAAAGCTGAGGAACTCCCCTGTCTCCTTGTTGGGCATACACCTCTGGCGTTTGTGGATTTTCCTGACATAGTGAACAAAACAGACACGTCACAACACGCAGCTTTCACTAAGCTCTTCCTGACTATTTTCCTATATTCTTTTTGATATGCACAAAGCATGTAAGAAACAAGCAGGCAATGCTGTCAAAGCAGCATACAACACTTAAACATAAATTAGACACATAAACACTATTTATGCTAAAAGTAAATCCCTCAAGACAAGATAAACTAACTGTAGTCATTAGCTTTTTAAAATATGCTTTTAAAAAAGAAAACACATTTTAAAATCAAACCATGACATCTAAAACTATCTAGCTTTCTGTTTTCACCTTAAATTGCATCAATGCTTTCAAAAGGTCACAAAAATCATACTCATCATGATATGAGTTCTGCTGAATAATTGGTATTAACATACCCATTTTCATCAGTTTTATGTGACAAAATCATCACCTTTCAGGTTTTTTAGGTTGAGAACAATACAAAATAACTACAGTATCAACACTCTGTGGATGAACATTCATTTCATAGACAAGAGCCCTTTGCAAAGCCTGATTGTGCTTTAAGCTTACTTTCTTCCTAAATTCAAACTAATTTTTCTAATAATTTTTCAGTAAGGAAGAGTCTGTGCATTTGCAACTGTTCCACACATATCTGTGTTATCTGTCCTGCTCAGAGTCACAGGCACTGAATTCCATTTCTGTTCTTAGTCATGCATGGCTCACTCTCCATGCCTACAGCATCTCCCGTCACTCTCAGCACTGCTAGCAATGTACAGTCAAGCCTGACCTAATGTGCTCCCCTGGAACAGAAGGCAAAAATAAACACACAAAGATGGGACAAATGCTAGCAACCCTGAGTTCAAATTTTACCCATCTTGCAGAGCATCAAATAGGCCGCTTCAAAATGTTTGCTGCTTCACCTCCTCCCGGTCCATGTGACAGGATCTTGTCGGTTTGTGTATCTTTCAATTTCCATCTGACTTTGTTGCCTGGCTTTGTTACTGAATACCTTATGAAGTCCCAAATAGGTTTTATCCACTCCCAATTCAATCAAATAATCGAATCAGGTAAGGTTCTGCAATTTGCTTGATGCAGAACATTTAGAAGAAGAAGTTTCCTGATGAGTTATTTCAGGATGTGAAAAACACGGTTCGCTCTCCTGGTAAAATTTAAAAGTTTAATAAATGGCAACAGGATACAAAAATAAAGCAAAGTTAACGGCCGGGTGCTTGGCATTCAGCCAGGAGCACACCTGCTATTTCAGAGACACCCTTTACACACCTTTTCAATTGCATCAGCCTATTGCATATTCATAAACAATTGTGCATATTTAAACTTTTCCCCGAACTAGTTTACGTGTTCCAAGAACCGTTTAGCATGGCTCCTCCTCAGGTCTGCCTTTTTAGAACATGCACATCCCTTGGCTGTGGTTTTATTCCGTTTTTATTATCACCTCCAGCTTGGGCTTTGGTCCATACTTTCTACAGAGGGTAGGTGCTGATAGTTGGCATATCAGTAGCAGGGGTTTCCATCATACGTTCATTGGGTATTATCCAACCAAGCAGGCAGCTCAATTAGCACAAGTGCAACTGTATCAGCTATTTCACTACTATGTCTAAGTTTAGTTAATAGCAGAAATAAAACACTGTATCTTTATAGCAGTTACCTTAACATTATACATATAGCATCCATTTTCACATTTGCAAAAAGCTGATATTATAATATGTATTTAAAACAATAAGATCTGTGCATGACAGTCTGAAATCCACTACTGAGGGCAAACTGAGGAAATACAATAGGCTTTCCATCTCTATAGCAATAGTGCATTTATGCCATAGTTTTTCTATTAATAATGCTGCTTTTTGTTAGCTGTCCTCAGATGTTGCACACCACATCCTAGCTAGCTGACTAGTTGTTTTCAAACTCTCCCTTTTTCCTTCTTAAATATTGCTGGAGAGAGGACTTCAAAAGAGGAAACATCCTGTGATACTAGGTCAATTAATCTCCATGTCAGCCTGAGGGCAATGCAGAGGCAGGCAGGGAAGGAACTGGCAGGATGGCAAACACAGAGCAGTGAGTAGCACAGTTCAGCCAGGAACAGCACAGGGCTGAGCACGAGCTGACAGCCCCCCAGTACCGCCACGGCAGAACACAAGGCAGGACAGTGATCAATTAGCTTGACAAAAGGGAATAAAAACAGGATTAACAGCTACTGTTGACACCTACATGGATCCTCAACTTTTTTTTCAAAAACACTGAACTTGGCTTGGAAAACGGGCCTGGAAAAAAACTGGGCAATGACTTCTACAATCGATAATGATACAGTGCAAAAAAAATATCAAGTGTACTAGGAATATACTTCTGTGCCTCTGCTGGGGGAAACCTACCTGCCTAAGGAGCACTCAGCTGCTGGAAAATCTACAGCAACTGAACCAAAGTGCCAAGAAACACATTAGTAGGGAGAAATTTGATACTGGCTCTGCAGAGGGCTGGCTGAAAAGTGCAGTGTTTTTTCCTTACTGGCATCTCTAACCTGTGTGATACTACAAAAGTGACAGCAGTACCCCTTTTTAAATGATGGGGAGGATTCCAGTGCTACTAGCAAGGAAAGTAATGCAGCTCCTGAAATTCCCACCTGTGCCCACATGAAGACACAGATTTCTCTCCTACACTGAAATAAATTGCACAGGGATTGCAAGAGCAATAATTTTATGGAAGAGAAGACAAAGCAAGAAAGAATCCACTGACAATCAAAGCTTTGGTACTCTGGTAAGATCAGTTCCTTGAGCTTTCTAAAGACAAAAAAACCTAACCATTCACAGCCTCTCTGAAGCTCAGCTGCATGAGTGTGATATACACTCAAGCAGAAATGAATAGTTGGGTCAACAATTTAAATACAGCAGACAATAAATCAGAAATCAAAGTAGATTAGAATTGAATATACAGAGACTCTCCAGAAAATCCTTAAGGATTGATAACAGTAAAAATGAAAACTACTGCTTTAAGAAATTTAGTTTAGTTCACAGCTGTCCAATAGGCTACCATAGGAATATGTACATAGCACTATTTATAATGAGGCTTTTTTATTCCATCACAGAGAGGCAGACAACACACTGCATGCAACAAAACAGGTATCACAAACCGGCTCAGCCCAGAGAGATGGACCCTGCAGTTTCTTTTGGGGGCTGCCATGCCCAAGATCTGCTCTGTGGGAGCCTGGTGACAGGCAATAAGGACAACAAGCTAAGTAAGAGCAGAAAATTGTGCTCCAACACATTCCTCCATGCCTTCTCTCACATGACAAACAAGAGACAGCCTCACCCTATCATTCATAAGGAGATTTGGTTGTATGTGTGACTAAATACTCAAGTGAAAATCTTTCTCCATATTAAAAAACTTAAGTAAAAATCCACCCATGGGAAAGTGCCACAAATCTGATATTCCAAGGGAGTAGAAGTAATAATAAAACATGTTAATTAATGATGGGGACAAATATTCCAGGTTCAAGCAACCTGAGAAGAACCAGCGATTAACTAACTGTATCTCTGGGACAAATAATTTTCCTTTCCCCATAACTAATTTATCTTTTGCCAGTGGGGTGCTCCATACATGGAGATTTAACTTTATGGCACATTAAAGTTTAGCTGTATCATATTACTTAGTAACTTACAGGACAGGATCATTTACAATTTTGCCTCAAGGCCTCAGAATCCAGCTTAAAACTGAGACTCTGAAAATTAAATCACCCTGACCTGGCCCAATGCCAATCCCAAGGCCACTGCCCACAGCAACTTTCTTTTCCTCAGGCTACCCTAGCAGAACTTCTAATAATGCTCCTGAAGATGTGGTCTAACATTATCCATGTAATTAGACAAGCTCTTCTTGTGAACAGAGACTGATGCCAAGTACTCATTCAAATCAGACATAAACAATGTGTTAGCCCAACTGTGGAACATCTGAGCACGTTTCACACATTTTACAAATATGTGCCTTTGGCACAACAGGGTCACCAAGTTATTGCTATGACTGTAAGACAGCCAATATAAGTTAACAAAACCTCTTCTCATACTTCTCTTTCTCGCCTTGCTTGCCTGATCTCATTTTCGATTAAATTTTACAGCCTGTATTTGTTCAGTAAGTCCCAGGTCCTCCCCTCTGTGCCTCACTCTGCTGGGCACAGTATGAAGACCTTGAGCAATGACCCTGCTCACAGTCCAAAACAAACCACACAAACGAAGAACAACCCTGCCCCAGTGAGGTACCCAGGATCACCCTAGGAGGCCTCACAGTCCAGCACATGGGTAAGGCACAGTGACAACTTGTTCCCATACAATAGCACCTTAAACACTTAAAACCCATAGTTCAATACATCCTATATGTTAAAATGTCCATCTCAGCTAGAATGGCTGCCTGCCAAAAGCAAGTCATCACAAAGCATCTCACACACCATTTTTAATTTCATTACACAACAGTGTTTTCCAGACATCCCCATAGTATGTGCTGGTTTTAAGATATAGCTGAGGATTGTCTTCACTATTCAGTCTGGATCCGAGCTCTCTACTGAGCCCTTTCCTACAACAGTTTTAGTAATACACTCTATTTAATTTTGAGTGATGAGTAGCACCATTTCATTCAGCTTCAATACCACACATCAGCAAGGCATTCAATCGCTTTATTTTAACAACAATTTGTTGTTCATTTTAGAAATTCAGGTCTGGCAAACTTTTTAATATGCATGAGTACATTTCATAGAAAGCAAAAAGCATGTTTCCCATTCTGCTCAGCATGTTCAAGTCCTATCTTCTTCACAGAAATAGACCACTTTGAAAGGAAAATGCTTGAATTAATACAAAAGAGTATCTGAAGTCCAGTAGCTAACACTGATAAGCAAGGTAAAGAAAGTAGGGTAATTTCTAAGCCTCCATTAGAGATGGGATACTAATTTTTCAATTTGTTGTGAAATAGATTTCAGAAACATAATGGAAAGGGAGAAAATTGCATATTACCATGCATGCAAGAAAAATGTTTGAAATATCCTATTTATCTTCCCTCTCTAAGGGATGTGGATTCTTTTGTACTCCTTGATGATGTGAATCACAGATCAGCATTCTGGGAATCAATCCTATTCCCATTTACCAGTGTAATATGATCATTTAGCATAATTAACACATGATATTTCATTACTGCCATGGACTTGGACCAGTTCTGAAATGTAAATATTTGCCAAAACGTACATCCTAGTGCCCAGTGATACACAATGGTGTAACTTAAGACACTAACTTGATTTGCTTTCTCTTCTGGGGGCAGAGTTAAGGCTGCTGTGGGAATTCTCACTTTCATAACATGAGGCAGCTTTAACATTACAGATGATGTTACATTAATTTCTGCAGTATCAAATTTTAAAGGTGTGGAAACAAGATGAAAGAGCTCACAATACAGCCATCATTTCAAGTGGCACTGGAATGAACAGAAAGAAAACTCCTGGAACAAATAACAACCATTTCAATCTTCCCCAACTATCTTTTCACTAGTGCACTCAATCACCCAGCTCTCCTAGGACACAGTAATCAACAAACCACCATTCTGTGTGATTCAGAGCGTGGCACACATGCAAAAGGTAATAGAAAAATCACTGCAAGATGCAAACACACAGCAGCCCTACAGAGAGACATTTTATGACCAAGCCAAGACTCTTTATAACAATCTTAAATTCTACAGCATGAAATTTCATAGGTTCTTTATCTTACATACTGTAACATTGTGTCTCATCTGCTACAAATATAGATGTTACCTGTGTTGATGCCTAACATCCCTCATCTATCTTTTCATTCTTCATCTTGCAACAGAAAAATCAGGAAGCTATTTACATCTGTGCTGGTTTTGGATTAGTTTTCTTCACAGTGGCTGGTATGGGGCTGTTGTTTAGATTTGTACTGAACACAAATTTAGGGTTGATAATAGAGAGATGGTTTTTGGTGGTGGTAGTGAGCAGGGCTTACACAGAACCAAGGCCTTTTCTGCTTCTTGTATTGCCACGGTGAGGAAATTGGAAGTATGTGGGAAATTGGGAAGAGACACAGCTGGGACAGCTGACTCCAACTGACCAAAGGAAATATTAAAGGATATTTCATATCCTATAACATCATGCTCAGCATATCAAGTGAAGGAAGAAGGAGGAAGGGAGGAAGATTGGAGAGATGGCTTTTGTCTTCCCAAGTCACCATTATAGGTGATGGGCCCTGGTCTCCTGGAGATGGCTGAACACCTGCCTGCCCATGGGAAGCAGTGATTTAATTCCTTGCTTTGCTTGTGCTTGTGGCTTAACCCATGAGTTTTGCAGCTTTTACCCTTCCAGTTCTCTCCCCAATCCCATTGGTGGGGGAGTGAGTGAGCAGCTGTGTGGGGCCTGGCTGTTGGCTGGGGTTAAACCACAACCATGTCCAACATCAAATGTACAGATTTTAAGCTAGTTGTACACCTCCTATTACTGATTTTTCTCTTGGAAACACGTAAGTCCTACAAGTGAAATTTTCCAAAGCAGTTGACAACAGAACTATTGCCTTGACATTGAAAACCCTCTCAGGATATTTCCCAGTTCTCTCTTAAATAAACAGTATCCCTAAGTCAATGCATCTTTGCAGTATCCCCAAGACTGAGCCATTGAGCAGCACCACCTCTAATGATGATTCACACAAGAGCAAAGGAAAGCTCCAGCATTCCTTTTTCATAGCCTCACCTAACATGTTCTTAGCTTTTCCCAGTTGCAAGGGGATTCTTTCCCTTCACAGACCATAATCTCTCATCACTCATCCCAAAATGTACAACAGTAGATGTTCTTTGCCTGCAGCTGTCATGACAAGTTTTACACAGCAGCACAGAAGTATGAAACAGTTCTTGGCAAGCCAAGTGCAAGCGTGGACTATTAGCTCTCTGTTGCTCTCACTGCTTGGATTTACCAAACTGCACTCCTTGCAGCCTTTAGCAGAACACATGGCATTCAGCAGAAAGGTGGATCACCTTGCTTTCCCTAAAGGAGCAGAAGTTGTTTCTTCTCCTGTGTCAGAAACTTAATGAAAGGTAAGCAGTGGCACATCTGCCACTTGCTCCTAGCCAAGGCTAAATCCCTGAAGAACACAGGGAATGTAAAAATACAAAGCAACAGGCTTGCAGCTGTAGAAAGACACCTAACCCCAGGGTAGCCCTGGGTTCCTCTAAACTAAGTCTGTTTTTCTAAGCCTGTTTATAGATCCATCCTTTCACAAAATTATATAACTTATGTGGACTAATGAAAATGCTCTCAAGTGGAACCTTGTTTCATTCTTCTCTGCTTCCTTTCCCTACAAATGTCACAGGTAAGAAAACAGAGGAAGAGGAATCTTTGCATGTAAGGAAGAGGATTATTTCCTTCCTCTGTTACATTTCCTTCAGTACTTATGGCAGTACTTGGAGACAATCCCAACAACAACCATGTTACTCTGGACTCTCTCAGCATTTGTGGCAAAAAAATAACAGATTACAAAAAGGTTTTCTAAGGGCTCAGTGTTGGACCAACTTGTCTTCCCTTAATGTCAATGTGAGGAATATTAATGACAAAGCTTAATGACTCCAAGAATCCTTCACAGAGATCTTACTTACTGGGGTAACTGGATGTACACCAAGCAAAAAGCCACAGATCAAACCTGGAAAGAAGAAGAACAACAAAATTAATTTTTTTGTCTTTTGGACCCACTTCCCACCACAAACATAATTAGCTTAGGAGGACAGAAAGAAGAAATTTAGGGAGATTTAAAAAACAAACAGGAAAGGTATATAAAATTCTACCTGCTCCTGAACAAAAGGAGTAAGTCTTAACACTGGTTTCCAGGGCACAATATACTGATTTGATCTGGACTCAAGTTTAAGTAATGGCAATAGGCAAAATATTAGAACAGAAACTGAAGGGAAAACAGAGATCATGAGGAAAAGCAAAAGCTGTGTGTCTATTTGTGCTGGTTTGACCAGAATTTAAATCTGAAATACTAGTAAAAAAAATCCAGTGCTTCTACCCCTTGGCATTTAGGTCCCCCATTATCACCATGACTCCTGATGACCTGCTTACAGCAGCCAAAGTAGAAATTAAGCAAGACCCTTCATGATAAACTCTCCTCCAGTAGCCTTGCTTTCTGACAGATGTCACCTTTGCTTCTAGTACAACACAGAGTCCTTTACTTCTAGGACAACTGCCGAAGTCAAAACCACACAAAACCACACAACAGAAAGCACTCCACCTTATCCAATTCACACTGGAGCTTTCAAGCCTGTAACACCACCACTCCACTGTTAGAAGAGTGCTACAGCTAGCAAAGTGAGACCAGGATTTCCTTCAACCACATGGAGGAAAGACGTGGAGCAGTACTATCTCCACTGTTTAAAAGACCATCAACATTATTGCAGCTGTAAACAAACCAACAAAAAAAAAAGAATTACAGACTAAGTATTTTTTAAAAATTGTGATCATTCACCAAACTTGGTCAATGGAAATGTTTCCATATTTCCATTGTTGCTGATTTCTAAAATAATGTTTTTCTTCTTCTAGGTTTTGTTAGGCCTCAGAAGCTATAGGACTTCTGCTTTGGAAGATGGACTTGTCTCCTTACTTTCTTCTGCTGTGAACTGTGGATTGAACAGGTTCAATCTTCACTGTATCAAGACAATGAAACACTGATAGTGATTTCACAGTCTGTTTACTGACGTGCTTCAGCACATGGACACTTCAAGAGATCATACACACTGCTTCTATACATCTTCCCTAAAGTGAACTAAACACTATGTGAACTCATCACTGATGTCATGCTCCATGGCAAGCACTTTCAGGCATCCACACAACCCAACCAGCTCCCCAGTGACACAGGTGACAACAATTTCCGCCACTGAAGTACCCATATTGAAGTCAAGGGTAGCTAAGCAGTAACTAATATATAATAATTTTTTTTTTTACCAAGAATTAAATTAGCCAAGATTCCCCACATTTCCATTGTGTAGATGTGAACAAGTTAGTCAAACTGCTGTCACACGCAATATACTGGCAGCTACACTCATAGATGAACTTTCTTTACCACTGATATAAACCAGTTTTGAGCACAGCACAATCTGTAGCAAAGGCAGAAATGGTCTGAGAGGAGCCCTTAAAGTCATGTAAGCCTGTAAAACAGGTAAGTCCTAGCCATGTCAGTGGTACACTGACTGGCTTGACAAAAGCCAGCTCTACACGATAAAATTAAAATGGAAAATGAAATGCCTGCAAGAAAACTGTTAAAGAGATCTTGTTGTTGGCAAAGGTAAACATTAATAATAAACTCAAAGAAACAAGACTCATCTGACAGACCAGAACTGGTGAGATAAAAACTCATGGGCAGATGCAACCAAAGCGCTCAGTTCATACCCCCAAAGATTCAATACATGGCTTGGGTTGGTACAAGATTGTTGCAAAAACTATGATGGCAAGGAACAGCCACTCTGCAAGTCCTTCAAAACCTCAAATCTTTCACTGTGTTTTCTACAAGAGTAGGGAACTGTACTGAGCAGCCAGGCAACCTGTTCAATCCACAGTTCACAGCAGAAGAAAGTAAGGAGACAAGTCCATCCTCCAAAGCAGAAGTCCTGTAACTTCTGAGGCCTAACAAAACCTAGAAGAAGAAAATGCTGTACTTTTCTCTTCTAGAAATCTCAGTGACCGGTAGGCATTATCTCCTGATAGCCTTTAGGTATATCACCAGACCTCAACCTCTAAACTAAAGCATTCTTGTCTTCCAGTTCCTCAAACCATGGCCCAAGGGCAAGCAGCCTGTTTGCTTTTATAAACAGGTGCTTTGGACCAATGTCATCGTCACAGGTAAGTACCAACTTTGGTTGTCCTTGACAGTTTCGAGCTTGCCATGGGGATATTTTGTACCTGAAGTATGAGTGCATTTTATTAATAAAATTAAAACCTACAGCTCTAACCACTTAGAGATCTTTGAAACAGAAACTGAGTTGTCCAGTGATACAAGCAGAAACAGTCTGGTAGTGATCTTCTAATAAAGACTTAAGAAGAATATGAAGCAATGAACATCACCTCTTAGTATCTCTTAGAAGTAAAGGAGGGGGATGATTTAGCACCTTCAAAACAAACAAGGGTCTTAAGAAGACTTTGATAAATTATTTTCAAATTTTAGAAACAGAGGAACTAAATAGTACTTGCTAAAGCAGAAAGAAAGAAATTCCTAAATGAAGCAGCGTTTCTCCTTAAAGAGCTCTTTAAAATGCAGTTCAGAAAGAAACAGCAACATATCTAAATTACTTGAATCAGCTTTGTTTCTTTTGTGTGGTTTAATGTAGAAACAGCAAGGAAGAAATGGACTAAAGATAGCAAAACTGTTCTGTTCTTACCACAGAATGAACTTCCTCAGCTCTTCAAAGAGGAACTGATGGAGAACAGAATAAGAAGGAAGAACTGAAGACAGAGACTAAATAGCTGTGAAAACCAAGCTATGATGAAAAACAAGCAGGATTTTTGGTTTTCATAAAGTAAAGCAAGATGCAATAGAGATTGTTTGGGTGTCCCTGGAGAGTAGGCAGCTGAAGATGGATTTTTCAGGGCAAACTGACTGCTTTAAGAAAGATGTCTTCAGAAATTATTTTAAGAAAAACACAATGAAAGTAAGAGTTTATTGTGTAAATCTTGAGAGGTACTTTGTGGTGACCATTCACCAGGAAAATGGTGCATCAACATGGAACTTGGAAAACTCAAAGCTATCCAGATGAATTTGCATTGGTGTGGGAACCTAAGACTGTTCTCATTTCCTCCTCCTGGTTCTCCTGAGAAAATCCCTTTTCTACTTCATGGTCCTTTTTACTTTGCCTTCTATATAACTAGAATGAGCACACATCCAAGAAGCTCCTGTTCTCAATGAAGTCTCTTCCTCTACAGATAGTCAAATCACTCTATGGATCACTGGTCCCAGCAATTACTTTTACCACGGCCTTCATACCACAATCTCTGACCACATTCACCTGAAATACCATCCTCAGTCCTCCCACATGAAACAGCAGCAGTCTCAGTGTGTGGGATTTCGCTGATCTTCCATCCTGAGTAGGTGTGAGGGGAATATATTGGGAATTTTCCCAGAGTTGCAGTTCTTCCCCCTTGCTCTTCATCCTTGATGGCACCCAATAGCTCAGTATTAGGTGTCTGTGCTGTTTATATCCTCCCTAGAGATGCCTCTGCTGCTGTCCACAGTGTCCCAGGTTCTATGAATGTAAAGTCTTGCCAGTCCTGCTGCTTTCTCCACTGCTGGGAAACAGATCAGCAAGAGCTTTTCTAACACTCAGAGCCACTGTTACTTGGCAAAACTTTGTGAGACAGCACAGCAGCACTGGAGAGATCCAAAAGCTCTGATGTATGAAAGAAATTTATACTTGGAAGGTTTCCTTTACAGGCTTTTAGGCCAGCCATTTAGGTTTTTAATTTTACAAGGAGACATGCTCCCATCTGCATGTTAGCACAGGTCTCTTATACTGCCAGAACCATTATCCCATTCCCCTAATGGTATTTTGTCCACATGTATATAAATACATATAAACAATACTGTGCAGACTGTCCTCCAGTGGAAACAACATACTAGACATTCTCAGAACATTGCTTTCAATCCTTCACAACTTCAGCTGCACCTTTTTCAAACAAAGCCAGGTAACAACCTTCATTCACATATGGCTAGGCTACACTCTTAAAATTGAATGAAAAGCTGATTTTGGGATAAGTACGTATTTACAAAATCAAGGAACAGTTTAAAACAAAGCTGGATGAACATCCTGGCAGAACCACCTTACACTGAACTGTATGCAGAGTTGTAGGTAAAAAACACCAGTAGAGAAACAGAAAACAAAGTAAGCTTTTGAAAGCATTCTTGAATTATTTAACCTTTAGAAATGTGCAACTACAAACAGAAAGTCTCCTGCCTGTGCTCAACATGAGTCTGGAGTACAGCTGCAATCACCATAAATGTGATTGTCAGCATACTGCCACAAGGCACTTGAGGAGACAGCACTGACCACCCAATTGCACAAGAGAAGTCACTTGGGTTCTTCCCACCAGCAACCTAAACCCAGGATTCTTCCAACTTCAAGCTTTGCCTCCCTCAATCTTTCAGGTCAAATGAATTTAAGAGTGAAATTAAAGAACACCAAATACAGGAGAGTTCACAGAGCCCTATGCTCTCTAAGATTTGTATGGATCCCTGCTCCCTAGAACAGAGTCTCAAAATTTTGAGCTAAGTCTCCTTCAAACCTGCTGACAGGGTGTGACATTTCAGCTCTCTGTTCAACGTACCACCTCATCCTTCCTTTCCAGCCCTTCCTCCCAGGGGAGGGCTGCAGACTTCCTTTCCCTTAGCCTAGTGCCTCCTCAAGGCTCCTGCCTTCCCACCCAGTCCCCCCTGAGCTCCTTCCCCAGTGCAGCCCTGCCTCCTGCCCAGACACACCACGCGTGGATAACGCAGCTCCTGTGGTCCTGTGCCAGTCCTGTGCTGATATATTCCATCCCACCCTCACTGTGAGCTTACACAGACCAATCCAAGCACTTGTAAATCAGTGAGGACAGCCCTGGGCGAAGGCAGCTCTGCTTGAGCAATATCAGAGTAGAAACTAAAGCCCAGCTAACACAGTTCAGCTGATTCTAGACTGAATCAGCCCCAAAAATACCATCAGCATTTTACTAGTTAATGCAGCTTGTTTCCCCTTTTGCACTCATAACAGGCATCATGGAAATAAACACCCAGCTACTAGTCACTTCCACCTTCAGAAATATCAGGAATTAGACCAGCATGTCAGCATTTGCATTAGAAAGGAGAACTCTTACAGCAAAAGGGAAAAGTGCTTTCAAAAAAACTTTAATAAGTTTTCCTGTTATACATTTTGAAACAAAGATTAATGCAAACTTCAAGTCTTTTAAATGTATGTTACTACTTCATGGTTATCATACTATTACAACATCATATTCACATCACTGTAAAGAAATGCTAAGCTTAATTAATACCTTTGTCCACTTAAAGGCTTATTGGAGCATGTTTATGATTTAATCTGCCCCATCTGCCTGGAGCTATCTCTACAACATGTCTGTCTGTTTTATACTCTTGATTTTAAAAGCTTTTCAACAACAGAATATTTTGACCCTTCCTCAATAGGCAGTTTAACAGACTAATACATCCCACTGGCATCAAAACACAGCTCATTACTTACTCAGGATCCCACATTTCCTATCTGTTCTTTCTTTCTTCCATGTGAAGCACAGTCAGATGCCTCCTTTCTTACTGGACTTGCAGACAGTGACACCTTGCAGCAGCTGGGCTTTGCCCAAGGATCACGCCTCATTCTACAAACTCTAGCCCTCAAGGTTTATTTTTTGACAGCAATAAATGCAAGTGTTTGGAATATCATCAGAAAACAGAGGGAAAGGTGAGGTTGGGCTTAAAAGACATTTAAGCAACAGTGCTGTCCAGCTGTATTAACACTTAAATCACAGAGACATCACCTTCCCAGAAAGACCTGTGCAAGCAGCATGAGGAAAGCATCCAACATCTCTCACTGGAGATCAGAGTCCAGCCTCATGACCACCACACCACAGAAAACACGGCACTGAAACACAGGAAGTAACCCATAGGACAGATTTGATGGGTTTTTTCCCAGGAAACTCAGCACTGACATTCAGCAATGCATGTTTCATTTAGAGAGGCTACAAGGAGCAGCAGAAACAGCCTCTGGAAGTCAGCTTTAGGAGATCGGGAAAGATGAAGAAGAAGGGCATTGGTGATACCTGTCATCTCCAATAAAGTATCTTGTTAACAGCTAAGTAAAATATATAAAATTTTTATCTTCCCAACAAGTACTTCTCAAAATTAAATTACAACATGCATTGCACGAAGCAAAGAGATGGCACTTCCTGAGGACATGCCCACTTTTCCACAATTTCACTGCCATGTAGAGAGGAAAGACAAATATCTATTTTTTGGTCCACTCACATTCTCTGGGTATTGCTAAGATGGCCTCACCAAGACTGACTCAGTCCTAAGGTCTGTTAACAACCACAGCACAAATGGGGAAATGATCTGCTGGTCCTTGCATATTTATTCTATTTTCTATAGAGTCAAAGAAGACAACCCTCAGATAAGAGCTATTCCCTTGTCATACCGTGTCTTTCCCCAGGCTCAGCACCATGCTTTATTGTCATCACACTTCCTACATGAAATTTGAAAGAGCATGGTTTGATCCATTCCAGAATGCATCTTGAAGTGCTGTTACACCAAAAAGGCACTTTGTGATTTGAGAATTACTAAAGGAAAGTGAGTTTATAAATACAAATCATTCCCCTACCCACACACATACCTCTCCAGCATAAGCTGTGAGCATACTGAGAAAAGTTTTTAATTTAATTTCTTTTAGCATCTTAGCAACACTTCAGCATCCTAAAACCTTCCTTCATTTCTTCATCTGGGGTATTTACAAGTATTGCCATTGTTTCACACACCTCCTTCTTTCTCAGATCAAATGGCTGCTTGATTTCAGGATCAGAGAATTCATGTTGGAGCAGGCCTGTGGGGGTTCCATCATGCTCTACCTTACACAGGACCAGCTATGAGGTCCCAACAGGACTTCATCCACTTTGGCCTTGAAAACCTGTGAGGACAGGCATTGCACAACCCCTCTGGGCAACTTGTTCCAGCATCTGACTGTCCTCCTTGTTGGAAATTACATCTATCTTGAACCTCATTTCAACTTCCCTTTGTTGTCCCTCATACAGTCACCATACAAAAAAGCGAAGAAGCTCTGTCTTCTTGAGAACCTCCTCTAAAGTACCAGGAGGTCTCTAAAGGTCCCATCAAATTTTCTCTTCTCCAGGCTGAGCAAGCCTAGCTCCCTCAGCATATGATCCTCATGCTGTACCAGGGCTCTGAGAGCACTGAAAGGCCTCCAAATGCTCTCTTTAAAAGCCTCACATCCACCCCTGCTCTCTGCTCGTGGCACCAGGGACCCCATTTTAGCTCTACCTGTGGCATTCAGTGCCTGCCCAACCTGTGCAGCAGCTGTGCCCTGCCTCCAGCCAGGTGTGCGAACCTGGTCCTGGACCCTGTTGATGCAGACCCTGACCTGAGATAATCCCTTCCTTGGGTACTGGCTGCAATCTTATTAAAATAGTCCTGAGTATTGTCAGCTGCCTTCGCTTCCAGGGCACAGCACTGGCTCCTGCTCAGCCTCTTTAAAGCATTCTCATCTCTTTTTGTCATGCATCAGTAAATCTAATGACATTCAACACAGAAAACTAACAGGGCATCAGTCACTTGCAAACAGCGCAATCCTGAAACATGATAAAAGGGAAAAGCTGAGGAGGGCAAGAAATTGCAATTGTAAAACACAAGTATCTGGGGAATATTAACATGCTACTTTTAAGATAAGCAGCCACTTCTGCTCCAGCTTTCTCGGAGTAACATCAAGACAAAGTCTTGGATTCTCTAGTGAAAACTCGCTAGTTTCACTTGTGAAACAAATGTGAAAGTAACTCCTTCAGTCAGTGCTGCCACCTCAGTGCTGGTTTGCTATTTTAATCTGTGCTCTTCCTGTGTTTCACTTTTCTATTGCAGTTTTTTAGTTTGTGTCTTTGGGGAGACAGGGGTTAAACACTAAAAATACACAGTTGTGATGGAAATACCCTCATGGACAGGCTGAGGTTTGGCATGCTTTGGAAGAAAATAACTTAAAATAGCACAGAAAGCAAAGACTGTGGGATATGCATCTCTGATAGCTACTTTCTGCTAAAATAACCAAAATAGCTAAGATAACACTGACACTCAGTTAACCCTCTATCCTGCTCAACAGAGATGAACAGGGCCTTTCTAACCTCAGAACTTTGCCTGACTAATACTAATGACACTGCATTTGTTATATTCTGACCCCAAGGTCTTTTTATGCAGCTTTATTAAAGAGAATTAGGTTTAAAGAAAGTGCAGGTACCAAAACCAAGCGTGCCACAAGTCTTATAGCCCTGTTATAGAAGAGGCTTTTTCTGTAGGATATGCAATTTGATCATCACAGGTCTAAAAATATGAAAGGGAAAGATCTGGAGGCAGAAGCTATATTAGCTCCATCAGTTTTCATACTTGGAGCTCAGGAAAAATGTAAAATGGAAGCAATGGACATAAAACTGCAAGGACAGATTTTTTTTTCCCTGGCGTTCCCTACATCACATTGATAATTTATCTTTAGACATTCTAAAAGTTATGGAGTGCTAACTCTGTCCCCACATTCTATGCCAACACAACTCACATGAATGCACACTTCAGTGGCTGCTATCCTTTGCAGTTATACACCCTGGCTACAAAGCTTAACAAACAAACCATTAAAACAATTTGTGGCACCTGTTACTAACAACTCTGCCACAGGAACACGTTAAGTTTTGGCTTCCATAGGCAACATTTAGGCTCATCTAGGAATGGGCCAAGAGCCCAAACAAACTCTTTGATTTGACTCTCATGGCTGTTCTAGAGAATATTTAACTTCTACCCAGACATATCCCAGGTGACTTATGCCCAAGTCTTAAAGTAAGTTCAGTGTGGTCAGGTAGGAAAATCAGGCACTCCATTCCCATGGTTCAAACCACAGAACTATACAGTGTAAAAGCACAGAACAAAAGAGTTGATAGAAGGATTCAGTGAGAAATGCAGTTCTTGCAGTCTGACTTTTCCTTAACACAGCATCCCCACACCTCAGGTCCTCCCCTGCCCATCAGAAATCCCTGGAGCTGAAGGCCCTCCCGAGAGGCAAACCTCACAGAGCTCCCACCTCCCACCAGGAGCACGGTGACAGGCGGATATCCCAAGATACAGCAAGAAAAGTTTCCAAAAGCTCCAACAGGAAAAGGCCACGCTGGAGTCAAGTTTTACATAAGAAGGGGGAAGGCAGGAACCGCTGGCACCACGTCCGCGGAGCTGTCAGCCCCGGGCGGGCTCGCTCCCATCGCGGCCGGGCGCAGCCTCCCTCCCCTCACGGGTGCCCTGCGCGCTCCCAGCCCCTCATCACGGGTGCCCGCCGCACCTCGGGGATGCGCAAGGCCACGGCAGAGGCAGCCCCCGCCGGCCAGCAGCGCTGTCCCAGGGTGCTCTCCATCCCCAGCCGGAGCCATCCGCTGCCGTGCGGGATGGGCACCGCGGGCTCCCCGGCCGAGAGCAGGACCGCGCACGCAGACGCCGCTGGGCTCGACTCATCCCTCCGAACTAACTTTCCTGTTTCCGCAAAAATCACACAGGCACCGGAGGAGGGGGTGGGGGGTTATTGTTCCCAGCAAACACTCCTCGCCCCCATGAGCCACCCGCAGCCCCATCCCGCCGGGACCCCGCCGCTCCCCAGCACCTCCAGCGGCCGGGCCGGCATCCCACGACCCCCGTAAGGGGCAGTCCCGGCACCCCCGCCCCGGGCCGACCCGCTCCCGCCACCTCCCCTCTCCCAGGGCCGGGAATGGCCCGCAGGTCCCCGCCGCCCCTCGCCCCCCGCGGCGCCGGGTCTCACCCGCGCGTCCCTGGGCCGGGCCGGATGGGGCCGAGTGCTGGGGGAGCGGCGGAGGTAGGGCAGGACACGGCCCCGGCTCCTGCCAGCGGAAACGGGAGGAGGGGCTCGGACCGGCGTTACCGAGCGGGGAGGAGCTGGGGGCGCTGCCCAGGGGAGGCTCCAGCCCCGCGGAGGAGGGAAGGGAGGGATGGAGGGTGGGAGGGAGCGCTGCCGGCCCGCTCCTCCAGCGCACCCCACCCGCTCCGTCCTGCGCCCGCCGGAGCCCCTTTGGCAGAGCTCTGCCTGGAGCCCGCCCCGCTCCCTCTGCCGCCCGCGGTGCGCTCCGGGAAACCCCTGGGGTGGGCGCCAGGAGCATCCCCCGGCGCACCCTCCTGCCGGGGCGGGGCGCCCCGACCGCCCCCCTCAGCTGCCCCTGCCCCGAGGGACCCGCGGCTGGACGGGAGCCCCCTCCGAGCTCAGGCAGGCAGGGCTGGTGCCCGGGCCCGGAGTGCAGCCCCGACCGCCGCTGCGAGCGGCAACCCCGGGCGGAGACGCTCGCTGGTCCGAAGCCCACCATGACTGTCTGTGTGTTGCTTTGGCTTCTAGCACAGAAGGAGACCGTGTCTGAATGTTCCCCTGTCGCAACAGGAGTTGTAGACAGGTGTGGGTCGGTCTCTTCTCCCACGTAACAAGCGATAGGACGAGAGGACACAGCATCAAACTGTGCCAGGTGAGGTTTAGATTGGATATTAGAAAATATTTATTTGCTGAAAGTGTGTTCAAACATTGGAACAGGTTGCTCAGGGAAGCGATGGAGTCACCATTTATGGAAGTATTCAAAAATGAGTATATATGGTGCTCAGAGACTTGTTTTAGTGGTGGACACAGTAGTCCTGGGTTTATGGCTGGACTCTTGGACATCTTTTCCAATCTTAATGATTCTTATCTGGAGTGCTATGAGACAGGGCCATAAGGGAGATGATCTGACATCATATAGAAAGTCCCCACCTGCCTTCCTCTGGGTGTCAGTGGAAGTGCAACAAAAACTGAATAAAGTCAATTTCAAACACTCTCTCCAGCAGAAGACTTTCGAGTTGCCTTAACAGAGCTGGGGAAAGTTTTGGTATGGACCCCTAAGCGAAGTGTTATGTGCTGAGGAAACAACCTAGAACTGGGGCAGAGATGCCTACAGAAGGAGAGCAGTGCAGTTATGGACATGGGCCTCCTGAGAGGAACTGTATTTTAGTGTGTGAAGAGTAACTCAAGGCTTTACCATAAATGTTTTTGGAGAAGGAAGATCTGTTTCGCATTCCGAGGTCCCCTGTGTATTCTCATTTCCTTCTCTGGTACTGCTGCTGCTGTCACACTTCTCAGTTCAAGGAGATGTCCACATCAAATATATTCTCTTGTACTTTCCATCATGTCCTAAGTGGATTTTTATAAACTGCTTGGTTCAACAGACTCAAAGCATCCTGGTGGCAGTGCTGCCAGCAACAAAACTGTCATTTGCTGCATGTTTGTTTCTCTCCCTCCCCAAGAGAAGCACAAGCTACAGCTCTCTGTGATTTATTTACATGCAGAAGTAGACAAACTTTGCTGTGTGTTTACCTTAAAGCAAGCAATGAAGAAAATATATCTTGCAATGCACCAAGAGATAGAGATCTGTGGAGAGCACTTCTTTTGGTTCTTTGGTTCCAGGCTCCAAGAAGAGTCCATCTCCTGGATGCTGTAGCTCTAATGCAGCAAATCCCATTAGACCTGAGGACTGAAGGATCTTCATTCCAGAACTGATGCAAATCTTTAGTAAGTTAAACTTTGGAAATAAACAACAACTTCCTGAAAGAGAAGCAGCACAGGAAGTCAGCAGACAATGAGAACACATTTGACACTTTTGTTGGTGGTGTTATTGTTGGTTGGTTGTTCACTCTAAAAGAGACAGCATGATGTTGTGTTCTTTACCTGTTGCATAAGCAAAGCAGCTTTATACCCAGGTATATGAGATTTCTATAGTTGAAGTCTAAGTAAAAAATCAATATGTGAAATCAAGTCATCATTTTGTGTCTGCTTTGGAAAAAATGTAAAACATGTGCAGGAAAAGAAACCCAAACATATATGGGAGCTTAGTATGAACCTGATGATTTAGGGGAGAGCTTGAGGATCACTGTGAAACTGAGGACTGGAGTTGCTGATACTGTAGATACACTTTGTACCAAGGAAACTGCATTTATCTGCAGGTCTCTTCTCAATTTTGCCATTAAGTTTAGGAAAGTAGTCTGTTGGACCTGTGTTCCAGCTTCAACTAGCCATCTTCCACATGCAACCAAATCTAACATGGGGGTGCTCTAATGTTGTCCATACAGTGAGGAACAGGAGTTGCACCTCATGAGCATCTTCTCTCAGGCAACCAGCAACAGGACAAGAGGCCACAGTCTTAAGCTGCACCAGGGGAAGTTTAGGCTAGGCATTAGAAAAATGTTTTTCACAGAAAGAGTGGTTCAGCATTGCAATGGGCTGCCCAGAGAGGTGGTGGAGTCACTGTCCCTGAAGGTGTTTAAAAATAAATGGATGTGGCACTTAGTGCCATGCTTTAGTTGATAAGGTGGTGTTAGGTCATAGGTTGAACTTGACAGTCTCAAAGGTCTTTTTCAACCTTAATTTTGTGATTTTGTGTACCTGAATCCATGGCATATGACCAGCAAACCTGAAGGCTACATGCAGCTTCTAAGAATATCTTTGAGTAGCTGCATTTGAGGCATCTAGAAAAGGATGCTCTCCACTGTAATTCACAGGATGTACCCCCTCTTCTGTAATAGCAAGTCTGTGGCTTTGGTCCCAGCCACCAATTTCAGATGAAATCATAATATGGCAACAGAGCTGAGTGCTGTGGGGAAATTAAGGAGGTTGAAAATCAAAGTCTTTGCTTCTCTTTTTGACAGAAAGAAATCATCCATCTAGACTTTCTAACTTTGCTTATATTGATGTTCTTTCCATCACAATTGCTGTATTTTGCACCTCAAGGAAATGAGGGGGGTGCCTTTCTCTAAAGATGCTGTATTAGTTTTCCTCAGAATGAGCACCAGTACTTTCATGGCTCATGTAAGAGGCCAAAATTGTATGGCCTCTTAAATGAGAGGAGTCAAGATTTGGAGTCTTGACTAATTGCTGAACCAGCAGGCAAATATGGTACTAGATCTGGAACTGGTGTCCAAGAGGATTGGGACTGCACCACAGTCTGTGAGGTTATGGACAGAGCTGTGGTCAACCTAAGCTTCAGGCTAGCCTTCCCTCATAGAGAGAGCCCTGATCTTGCCATTTCAGTACAAGCATGCAAGTTTTCTGCTGCCTTCCTGCTTGGTTTTGATGCAGACTCTGCTTGCAGGATTGGTGAAACAGCATGATCCCCTGGCAGCTGCTTGAAGGCTCAGCATGTGTTCCTCCTGCCCCTTCCACAGCTCTACAGCAAGTTTGAGGGTGTTCTCACCTGTCTGAATTAGTTCTTGTTCTTTGCTGTAACCACACAAGATCATCAACTCCTTCATCTGGTCCAAGATGTCAAAGAAGCAAGACAAAAATGAGCTGGGTAATAGGGAAGAAAATGCCACTTGGAAACCATTGCACCAAAGGCTAAAGTGTGTGTGTTATACTCAAGGAAATAATGATCCTTGGATCTAGATATTGAAGTAGGAGATTTAAATTCAATCCCTACCTTTGTCTCTAGGCCCACCTACATGTTGTCTTTGTTGGCAATGTCAGCTTAAGAAATTCCCACCCCCTCACCACAAACACATGAATGAATTAAAATGAACTTGTCTTACCTGAAGTGTTCCTTTTGGCTTTGAAGTGCAGATGAAGGGAGGGCTCCTGACTTGCCTAGTTCTGTGTTGCTCAGACCCATGGTCTGTCTTATCTCAGAAGACTATCAGTAAGTGGAATCATTTTAGTAATTCAGTTTGACATGATTCCACAAGCAGATGTAGCTGCACAAATTAGGGCTGATAAACTGAAGCATGTACATTAGGAAAAAAAAAGGGAATCAGTTAAATGGAAAGCTTTTAAGTGCTTTGTTATAAAAAAAACATGGATATTTAGATCTGTTTTGTCAATTTACCTTCTAAGGTCTCAGTGTTGTGGCTGTAAAGTGACCAGGGGAATCAGCTTTTAAAGTTTCGTCCTTTGATTTTACAGCAAGTTCTTACAGGTTAAGTTAATAATTCTGGTATTTCTGCCCTAACAGAAATTAAACTTGTAAGACACTCTGATATCCTCATTTGTTGTCAGTTCTTTAGAGTTCAGTTAGCCTTTCCTCTTGAATCTGTCTTTTTTTACATATGCTGCTATTTTGTGTTTGCTTTGCTTTATTTTTAGCAAAATTGCAGCTGGCTCTTAGTTTGATGCACTGTTTGGGTTTCTTCTGGTGAAATTCCAAGAAAGGAAGTCTTGGGGACAGAGAGCTACAGTCCTTCCAGTCTTTGAAGTATTTTTGCATGGATCTCACCCATTCTGCAAGGAGACAGAAGCTTTTTAGTCCAGATCAAAATTACCAGTACTTCTTTTGCCTCTTAGCTTTACTAAATCTTCTTCATCTCTTGGCCTACATAAAAGTGAGCTCTCCAAGACACACAAATTTTCTTTTCCTTTCTCCACTGAATTTCAAAGGCAGGTAGATGTCTCTTGCTAACCCTGGTTATTGACACCAGGGTGCTGTTAACTCCAAGAGCAAGCATAGAAAGAAATACTGCCAGAGGAAAATCTCCCACTGGTATTAAGTTGAAAATAAACACTGCAGAAGTGTCCCAAAATGAACTGTGCGAAGATTTCCTCTGTCCCTCAGCCTGTTGGTTCATGTTTGCTGCCTTGATAACATCTATAACTTCGCTTAATGTGGTTTTACTAATGATCAACTAATGGAGTAAGTGAACTTCTAGGGCTCATCTTCTTCAGGGACTGACTTCCACAGGGTCTGCTGTTGTGGTGTAACCCAGCAGTGAAAGCATGCAAGGCACCAAGCTCATGTTTGCAGGAGAGTACTAATACACATCATAAGGAATTTTCCATTGCTGGGGACTTTCTCTGCCCTTTCTCTGCACTGGCTTCATTTCAAAACATTTTTGTCGGCATTGGCCAAGAATACTTTTCCCAAGGGTCAGTCTTTTTTCTTATTAGCAAGGTTTTATTTGATTTGTTGCCTGCTCCACACATGGTTCAGAGATCAGGAAGGAGATTGCACAGGGCTGAAGCAGGCAGGTGCATGCATCACCAATGGACTGTAGACAGTTGGTGCCATTCATACCCATGTGGTCAGCTGGAGAGGATGCTTGGTTTGCAGAGATTTAGTTAATTCAGTCCTGGGTGGCTTGGTTACCTGGCTGAGACTAGCAATAACACCCAATGGATGGGCAAGGGCAGCCTGTGCTTGTATGGATTTTTCATGTGTAGCACAGAACAGCAGGTATTTCAAGATGCTTTGTCTTCTCGGTGTTTAAAGTACTTGGCTCGTCTTCCTCCAAGCTTGACTGATTCTTGGTTACCAGCCATGCAGATCTTAAGGAAAGCTGTTGGCATCTGTGTGTTTGTATTACTGTTTGGAAGTCCGTTCTTGAAGGTATTTCTTTGTCTTGGAGAGAGCAGGCACAGCAGGAACTTGGTGAAGATTTTGCTTAATAGGTGCAAGCAAATTTTCTGTTCTTGACCATCCACTTTTGGCTCCAGCACAGAGAAGGTTAACAGCTCTAGCCCTGCAAGGTCCTTAAAAGTAGCCTCTGAGAATGCAGTGTCTACAAGATTGGGGGGGGGAAAATATCACTTTTCCCATAACAGGAAACAAACCATCCTTCTCCATCTCTGACTTCATGGCATTATCTTTGCTATCCTCCTTACCCTTATCCTTTCCTTCCCATGCTTCAAAGCACAGGATCTGCCTGGTGAAGACTCATGCCTGTCAGGGACCTCCCACGTGCAAATGGAAACCCACACTTTCACAGTTAAAACAGATCAACTGGCATGCAGTTGCCTAATGAGGAAGTAAGTCAATTAGTCCCCCTTCCACATGAAACTGATCATCCAGGCCACACGACTCTGCCTGGCCACCCAATAAATTTCCTGTTCACCCTTTGCCAGAGCATCATGCAAACCACCTCTTCCCTCAGAGCAACATGAATAGCTGCATCTTTCCCCCACGTCAGCAGCATTGTAGAGACCAAGATTATTGCCTAGCAGTGACTCCTCTCTGAATAGACAACCTCAGTTTACAAGTAGAGCAGAGAGGCTGTGCTTGATTGCCTTGGAAACACAGAAAGCTAAGCTGTTTTCATTCTTCCCTCCCATTCTTTTCCTCCAGTTTGCTCACCAAATGACATCTTGTGGAATACTTGTGCATCTCATTGTCTGCAACTAACAGGTGGAATAATTTGACCTCTGTAAACAATTATTTTGCTGGTGCACAAGAGCACAGACTGGCTCACTGAGCATTGGTAGTTGTGCAGGGAGAACAGAAGCAAAAGCAGCAAGAATTATTTTAGTCTGTCAAGTTATCAGACTTGATACATAGAGGAAATCTACTGGGCAAGACAACATGATTTAACATACCCAATTTTCTAAGCATAATTTTATTTAAAACGCACAAGAAAGATTGGTCTCTCACTGTCATGCATGGAAGAGAGGGAAGAAGAAACAAGCCTCTAACAGAGCAAGGCTGAATGAGCCTGTGACTGCACAACTGCTGATGTGGCCAGGCAGCTGTGCAGGACATATGTGCAACCTCTACACACAGGCACATGACTGTGTATGTCTAACTGACACCTATATAAATGTATGGTAACCATGTCTGGGCATGTGTTGGCTTTCAAATGAATGTAAATGAGTGCACACACTCAGACCAGGTGTAGCATGAACATTTTCAATCTGTTCATATGTGATCAGAGTTGTGGAAGCTGCTGCCATTGCCACTGCCCCACCTGTATGCTCAGGTGCACACACTCCTTTTATGTGTGTAATCACACCCTGGGTGTGCACTGTGGGGAATGCTTTTCACAGGGTGCTGATTGTGGTGAGACCCTAAAGCAGTCATTTGCCTGCTTCCTTGACTCCAAATCTTTTGCCCATTTGCACAAACCTGGAGATGGAAACTTCATTCTATCAATCACAAACCAGCTCAGAGGTACTTTTCTGAAAATACACAATATCTGCAGTTTATTTTTCAGTTTGGTTTGGGGGGGCAGGGGTTGTTCAAGCACAGACTTTTTTCTTAGACATGCATTCCATGGACAACTCAGGGCAGAGAGTCTCTAGTCCTTCACCAGCCGGTAGATGTGATGTTGGGCACCGTGGTCACTAGTTGATACTTCAAAAACATATGCTATGCACAGCAAGGTCTCCTGTGTGTCCCTGTTTGTCACAACCTAGACAGAAAAGGAGAAAAAGCTGAAATGGCAACTGCTATTTCTCTGCTTATGTATTCCAACACATTTAACACAAAGCAGAAAGTCAGTAATGGACAAAGAACAGAGAAGTGCAGGATCGATACACAGCTTGGCCCACAAACCACAGCACTTTTGCATCCTCAGAAATACAACGCAGTGAAGAGACAGGGAGATGACAAAAAGTTCACTGTGACCAAGCAGTGATCACATCAGTGGAAGCAGGTTGTCTACTTCCCACCCCTGATGTTGCAGATTTCAGCAGAGTGGAAGTGTTTCACTCTGGAAAAAAAAGCTCTTCTTGCTCTTTTTGTTGCATATAGAGGGGCCCCCTCCTGTGGCACACCCACTTCTGTTCACACAAATATTGACAGATCACAACCATAGACGTTGTTTTCCTTCATCTGTTCCTGCTTGTCAATGGTAGACACAGAACACGAGTATTAAAGAATAGAACTCCTATTACAGGAGACTTACAGATTTGACTCCATTACACCTCCCATTCCATACACTGTAGATGTTGGGAGAAGGATGGCTGCTACACTCATGCATTCTTACAGAAGCTCCTTTTTTCCCATTTTTTTTCTATGGCCCCTCAGGACCCTTTAGCGTCTCTACAACGTGACTCTGTCAGCGGCATGGTGAAGGAGCAGTGTTGTCCTAGTTTCTGCAGCATGCACTAGGTGGCAGAGACAAGAGAAATATTGCTCTCACAACTCCTAGCTCAGCTTCCCTCTCTCTGTCACTGCACAGCTTTGCACATTCTTGTCACCTGAGTTTGTGCCATAGCTAAAGTTCTCTCCTGCTGGAGAACACAGATTTTTAGGAGCAGCAGCACAAGCTCAACTCCAGAAAAAAACCATTCCAGCTGGAGGCTTGAACTGTACCAAAGCCCAACTGTTCTTGTGAAAACAGGAAGAAAATAGCTGTTTTCAAACTTTCCTATTAATTTTAGCAGTATGATTTTGGTCTGTTTTCTTTTCTTACTTCATGATTGGATTTGCAGTTGAAGTCCTTTCTTCTGCAAGATGTGGTGAGTTATATACATCCAGGTGTGCTAAGGCACCAGGCCCTTTTCTGAAAAACGGGCTCTGAAATCTTGGGGAGTTCTAGATCCAGAGAAAAGTGCCAAGCAAGATAAATGATGCTTATGGGATTAGGGGTATTCTAAGCTCATAAAAGGGTTCATAAAAAATTTTATTAGACTTGGCTCAAAGGTGGTAGTGGGGACTGAGGGCTACCAACATGCCTTACATAATGCGTTTTTCATCTCCGCAGTGGGGAGTGGGAAATGCCCATGCTGCTGCTCAGGGAGCAGCACTTTCATCTTGCACAGCACTGCAAGGTAGCGTGTGCCAGCCCCCACTTGGGACATGCCTTCCCATGGGAAGGGAAGATAAGGGAAGGACATGAGATAGGGAAAGACATGAGATTTCTCAAAACATAAAGCCCCTGAGGAAGTATAACCATGTGACAGGTTTTTTCTTAGAATTTATAGGAAATGCTGCCCTGACTGGGGAATGAAACATGCAGAAGGCAGCTACAATGTTCCCCTGTATGAATTACAGCACACACGTCTTCCATCTCTCTGTCTCTGCCCCTCTCATGCTTTTGCTAATCTAAAAGAACTCTCAGCATTATTACTCCTCATTTCCTCCAGATGTTTAAGATCTTAATACAAGCATGAAAGAGTAAACTTAATGCCCTATGATGTCTATTAACCTTGAATTCTATAGCTGATGTGTCTGAGCCACAGAGCAGTGAAACGAGTTGCCTGCAGTTATCAAAGATCTTCAGAGAATGGAATAAAAACCACTTTGATTTCCAGTCTTTCATACAGCCACCAGCACCTCTTCTACTTACCCAGCCTCACGTTCTCTGGGCAAAGATCAGTGATGCCTCTTACAGAGGTGAACACAGAATTTGGTCCATTAGAAAAATCCACTTTTTAAGCTGTCTGCCCTCTTCCCAAATTTAGGCTGCTGCATCTGAGCCTGGAAAGGCTCCCAGTATAACAAAACACTAATGGAAATCTAATTGCTGTAGCCTTATGATCCTGACCTAGCTAGAGGTTGCAGTGATTCAGAAGGTGTCACAGAGTTTCCCCACAACTCCTTTGCATGTCTCCATATTCTGTACAGGTCCCGGGTGGTCCTGAGGAACCAATTTTATTTCCCCCCTAATATGGTCAGTGAAGAACTCTTCCCACAGAAAAATTTTATAGCCACTCAACAATGTCCTTATGAGTTTTTTTACCTTGCAAAAAGGGCCAGGGCACAGAAAGGACCTCAATATTTGTGAAATAGTGGAATGAGCATTTCCTTCACTGACTTTTTCATTATTCCCCTTCCTTTGTCTCTCTGCCTCATGAGCTCTCCCTTTATTTTTCTTTTTATCTCTCTCTTACCCAGGTCTCTCAAATTCTTTTGCTGCTCCTCTGCATGAGTTACCATCTCTAGAGCTCCATAAATGGTCTTGAAGTGCAATACACATGAAAGAAATTAAGTTCAATTAGATGCTGAGCTATAAAAGGAAATCTGCTTCGACTCTCAACAGTGAACTCCTGCATGGTGCTTACATGTTGCCAAGTTGCTATGAAAACAGCTGAAATCCCTACCTGTAAGATAGTGAAGTTCTCCAGCACACTGTTCATCATGTACTTCTCAGGAAGGTGCTTGAGTTTGTGGATGAAGTTGATCATGTACTCGCAGAGAGGGGAGCGGTGGATGCGGTAGGAGTAGTGTCCGTTCTCGTAGCGTGCATACTCTGTCTGCAGGGAAAAACAGAGAGGGGCACGTGGGGCTGTGCTGGCACACCGGTGGCACTGTCACAAAAGGCACTCAGAACAGAAAAATTACAGTGGCACTTTTAAATAATTTTATGAACAGTGACCACAGTACTTTGCACCAAGGTCAGTCCCCTTGAATCCTCCAAGTTCTTTAGCTTGATTTCTTGTTTTCTTGAGAATGGTGGGTTCCAGCTTCTGAGCAGCAAACCCTCAAGGCACTGTGAAAGGTAACTAAGAGGAACAGACCAATTGACACCTACACTCCCATCTGCATCTCTACTGGAAAAGTACTAAGAGTGAATAAACTGAAAAAGTTAATAACTATTGCTTTAGCAAGACCAGGAAGTAATGATAGTAATATACTATGCTCAGGATGCTTTATAGTTAAAAAGACTAAAGCCTTCTGGGATCTGTGTGAGAGAACATAGAATTTATGCCCCCCACTTAAAAAAGGCTCTGGCCAATGATACCCAGAGGGATTTTTTTACTCACATTCCCACCTTGGTTCCTGTATATTTTATCTGCCTTTGAAGAGAAACTGAAGCCATATTCTATGATTTCACAGCAGACCCTTAAATGCCTGTAACCTTCTTTCACCCCAGAGGCTTGGTCGTCTTTCATGTGCACCATGACACCTCCCTTTAGCCCCTCTATCCCTTTGCAAATACTTAACTTCGGGCATGCCTAGCATGTGGCTGGAGATGGGTTTTGGAGAAGGATGCACCTTGAACTGACTGCTGACATGAGAACAGCTGGTGTTCTGCACATAGATGCTTCTGCACCCTGAGGTTCCTTGAGAAACAGGGCAGCAGGGGGCATGTCAAAGCAGCTTTCTTAGCAGCGGAATGTGGCATCAAAAAGAATTTCTTCAATGCCAGTTCTATGCATAACCCAGTTATTTGCAGTTGCTCAAGCTGTAAGTGTATAAGCTCTAGATCTAATAAAGCTGTAAGGCTATAGTCTGTAAATTATTGCAGTCAAATGAATAGCTATGGTTTATAAATGATCTGTTTAAAAACACTGGTGAGAGTGAGGTGTTGCTTATATGTTTTCACATTTCTGGACTACAAAACACATCTATGTTCCTTAGCTTTCTTTTGCTTCCCAAAAAGCCCCAGAGCATCGGCAGAGCTAAGAGTCATATGTATTTACATCTCCTCAGAAGCTGAGATTTAAGGGGAAAGTAGCGAACACTAGCAGATCTTCAGTGAAATCCTAAGACAAGCATTTTGCAGGCTGAGTGATCTTACATCTATGGCATCCATCTCCCTGACCAGAAGCATGAGATATATTTTGCCTTGAGATACAAAGGCAGGATGCAAATACTCGAAGTGACAAAACGGCAGCCAGAGGGAATCTTGCATCCAAGTGTCTACTCCTTACCTCTACTTTCTCTACCACCTGCTTTCCAAAGGAACACACTTTGGTGGAACAGGTAATGACCATGTTTTCTGGGCTCTCATACTGGCTGGAAACACCATAGAAAGATCTGGATTCATCTTCAATATTGGTATTCAAATCAGCCTGCCAAAAAGAAGAACAAAAGAAATTCAGATGGTTATCAATAGATGGTTGTGGCATTTTCTCACCATTACCTTACACAGCCAGGATAGTGAAGTATTGGGATTGTCCCCAGCTCCTTAAGCAGACCAATGTGCATTGAGCAAGCGGGAGAAATCTGAAGAGTACTGAACAAAATCCTATTTCCACTTCAAAAAATGGTGTGGGTTTGCATACACATTGGGGAAATCTGGTGGAATATCCTCCTAACATGAAAAACATATGACATGGCTTGGAGGTACTCAAAAAGCATGTGGAGAGCAGACTGCAGAGTCAGAGCAGTGCAACAGACAGGCTAGACTGGCCTGACTCACCAGGAAGGAAAAAAATAGTAAAGCGACAGCAATAAAGTTTTTCCACCCTAAGAACATAGTAAGGGAAAAGAGACAGCAGGGAAAAGGAATGTGTGAGTACACACACACATCAAGCTCAGGTACTACAAATGTAAATAGACAGGATGCAACATAAGGAATGTAGGTTACTGATGGATCCAGCCCAGCTACACCTGAATTCAAACCCATCTCCAGTAGCAGCCACGGTTTTCAAATGTGGGTGCCTAAGGCTGGCCAACCAAAGCCTCCTGTTGGGACAGAACTCCTAAAAATCCTGGGTGTCTGAAGCTTCCACCAGGGGTCATTCCAACCGCAGTTATGAAACAAGTGGCGGATCCCTTAAGCTCTAGAAACACTAGGGGTGTGTGGGAATGCCCAGCTCAGCTCCCTCCCCTTCAAAACTGAAAGGGCACAGCTCCTCTGTGCTCCACAAGCCCATGTGCTAATTCACATCAGCCTAAAAGCAAGGATCACTTCCCATAGGCTACTCCAAAGCATATTATTCCTACAGCTGAGCTAAGGGAAGAGGAAACTGAAGAAAGTGTGTTCCTGCTACAGTGTGACTAAGACAGCATTAGATACCATTCTAGCAGGGTTTTCTTAACAAATGTCAGTGAAGAGATTTTTATTTGAGATCAAGAGCTGCACTAAGGACAAGCAATGTGGTAGAACTTCACCACCACAATAATGAATGCCCCTCTTTCTTTGCCATGCAAAATACCTGTCTCTTAAGTGCCATGAGATAATAAATACTGTTAGCTTAGTTGTCTTAAGGAGCAACTTCACAAAAGGTTTAGGTCAGTCTAGAAAGTGACAGTCAAGTTTTCTCCCCTTCTGTAGACACCTGAGCTTGCTGCTGCCTTTGTGGCA
This sequence comes from Melozone crissalis, assembly GCF_028551555.1. Lineage (NCBI taxonomy): Eukaryota > Metazoa > Chordata > Aves > Passeriformes > Passerellidae > Melozone > Melozone crissalis. The sequence goes on along the minus strand of NW_026535786.1, from coordinate 11,582,433 downwards.
TCACAAAAGAGAAGGGCAAAAAGAATGCCTATTTTCCTATATATGCCTATAGCAACACATACTTGGGTTGGCTTGAGACGCTTGAGAAACTGCACCTCAGAATTGTAGTTTGATGATGCCAGGCTGGTCCTGACCCCAAGAGAGAGCAGCGTCAGTCTTCAAGAGCAGTTTGTGCTTCCCCATTCCTGCTGTACTAACACACATCTCTGTAGCTGTACTATAAGGCTCACTGAGGAATTGCTCAGTTAGTTCTCAGTGGGATCAGTTCCCTGGCCTGATTCAGAAACACCTGTGTGTGTTCAAACAAAGAATGTATTGGGAGGACAGGCGGCAACAGGGATAGCAGAAGGCAGGACAGCTTATTCCAGTGAATTGTTAAGGCCACGCTGAAGACCTTGGTATTAAATAACTGTAGTTATGCAGCTACTTTCTTTGTACCACAAATGCACCTGTATTAGAGAATAGCAGTATTGCTCCATTCTGGTTTAGGTTTTTATTAAGTTACTGTAACACTGTACTTTAATACTGTAATATTCACTTCCATGTCAATGCAATCAACTGTATTGTTTATTTCTCCCACACTCCAGCTCTCTGAATAAAGATTAACTTCTTCCCTTGTCCAGAGAAGAACTAGACTAGGAGTCCTTCACAATATTTTTCTGCTATTTCCCTTGGGAGTCATAACCACAATGTATGGGCTTGATTTCACTCTTCCAAAGAAATTCTCCCACTGAGTCAAAAAGAACAAAGGGTCAAGGCTACAGAGGCTCGGTCAGGCCACTGCTACTTAAACACTTGCAGCACCAGACAAACATTTTCAGCGTCTCACTAGTAAAGTTAAGGTTACATTCTCCAAAAGACTCACAGGTAAAATTGAAAAATAAATACACTCAATACGAGGCAAAGCAGAAAAGTGCTAGTTGCACTTCATGAGAAAAGCTTCACTAGCCCTAAGAAGCCACTCTAGATGCTCCCACAGTTTGACAAGCCTCCCATCACAAGGCCAGACTAGAATTTCACAGCCAATTAACATCTAATTAATCAACATTAATGGCAAAACTACGGTAATACTGTTTGAACTAAGGAGTTGTCACCATTCACTGACATTGTGTACAATCAGGTACCTGGAAGCCGTGTTGCAGTGGAGCAGTGGGATCATGTTGGAACTCCCTCACATTTACACTGCACATTCTGTTCTAAAGCTTGTCCCATGTTATGGGCTAGGACAGTCAGACATGGAGTGATCAGTCACCAGGAGCTGTGTACGCACCTCCTGTCGCCTTTACAGATCGCATAAACATACATACAGGGAATTTCAGCAACTCCAGGGAATGACAGTAGCAGTTTGCTGAGAGCTTCAGCTCATGTTTGCAGGAGAATGCAGGTGGAGCACCCCAGACACTGCTAGCCCTACAATTACAGCTTTTTCACCTATTTATAGCTGCTGGTTCCCATCCTCTTAAGGAAGGCTGCTGCATTTAGCTTAACATCTAAAAACACTATGGCCTTCATGCCTAGATTCCTATGACTTCCTCACAACACCTAGACCATCAGGACTACATTACTTCTCTAAAGAAAACCTTGTGTGAAAGCAGATCCAGTGCTGGAGCGAGCACCCGAAGTGAGCAGAGACAGGTCTGACTTACTGTGTCCAGTACATTCCACCCTGAAAAGATGCAAGAGAATAATAGTGACTGTGATTCAAAGGAAATTCATCTTCCCAGAACTCCATCAAGCAGGAGAGGTAATCTTCACTTTATGGTCTGAGAATGCGTAGAATTTTTTTATATGTAACTGGATGTGACTAGAACCCAGGTGCCTCAACTCCTCTCTGGCAAATGCCCTGGTATGTCCAACAACAAATGAGATGGTCTTAAATAAATTCCTTAGCCCAGCCTAGGCAGCCAAAGGAGACATAGGCAGGATTTAGGAAAGTCTCACTGAAAGGGCTGAGCTGCCTGGCCCCTCCAGGCTCCTACTTGCCACTGCTAGAACAGGGTGGGACTGCGGGGGCAGCAGCAGCAGGATTCAGGCTGTTGGGTGGTGTCCAGCATTCAAACAGCTGTTCTCAGTCTCTTTTACAGGCAAAGGTAAAGATCAAATAAATGAGACATATTACAAGCTAAATCTGAGTTAGGAGCAACCAGCTGGACCAAACTACTTTATCTGACAAAGTCAGGGTTCTTGCTTTCTGTCCCAGAAGTTCCAGATGCAAAAACCTGAGCAACTCTGACATAGCAAAAATCTGATGGGTCTGGGATGTGTTTAACTTGCTTTGTAAGCTCAGCACAGATGACACACTTATCCACAGCTTGCCTGATGACTTCCAAACATGCTGAAACTACAGTCACTGAGATATCTGTGATATAGTACATCCCAGATATTCACATACTGCATGCAAGAGTGAAATCTGCCTGCTTGGAGGGGTAACATCTGGGATTCTCTCCTTTCCAGAGAAGTAAGCATAATGTTTAATTACCTACAAGACAGGATTTCTAGAGGGAAGAGAAGGGATTTGTTCTGGGAAGAGCGTAGTAGCCCTACACAAGTTAATATGCTCCTTTTTCCCCTCCATCTCTGGAAAAGATTCTTTGAAAATTCCTCAGCAATTTAATCTTTCAATCAGCCTTTTGCTGCTAATAAGCTGTTGAACACTGTGGGGGACAACTTTGGTGAAAGTGCCATTGGCAGAGTCCCCTTACATAAGGGTGGTGGTGCTGGTGATGGCAGGTGAAATTAATGTGTGTAAAAATCATAAAATTCTCTGTTTCTAGCTGCTGTCTTGTTTGCTGCCTGAGGAGCACCAAGAACAGAGTGAACGTGAAGACGAAATTGCCATTCCTTGCTCTCCAGGCAGTTCCAGGATTGAAAGCACCCAGTGGGCAAGGCAGGGTGCTGAGGGCAGTTTGCACTGCTGCTGTTTTGACTGGATTTGCTTGTGACAGGAGAGAAGCCAGGTGCAAGACAGCAGTTTCCAGCCCACCCCTTCAGCACTTTCCCACAGAAGTAAATTCCATTTAGCTGAAAGGAGCGCTCAGACGCTCAGAAGATTGCTTGCCTATCAACGAGAAGAAATTGCTACATACATTCTTCACAGGCAGGACAAAAATTCCCCTGATTCATGTCTCTGCAGATGACTGCTCTGTGCAAAGTACTACCTGTCCTGAATTACTGATTTGTCATTTTTCCTTCTGTCTTCCATGCAGAGTCTCACAACTTCTGAAAGCCCCAAGATGCAAGTGCACCATTCTACTAACGTGCGAAGCCCTGAGAACGCCTCTTCCCCAAACTATTAATAACGATCCACAGAGGAGGAGTTCACAGGGAGAAGCAAGGAACAGGTGGCAGAGATAATATTAGCCTGGAAAAGAGCAGGGCTGCCACTGTCCATGTGTTGGGAGGCTGATGTCTCACATTCATTGTCATATGTGCTAGAATGCACTTGGAGCACAGAGAAATGTCACACAGATGTCATACACAACTTGCCAACCCAAGTCCAAAAATCAGTTCATTGTACCAAATTCCCAATGCCAAAATCAAGGAAGAATTGCTAACACTGCATCACTCCTTATGTTTCAAACTCATCAACTTTCAACTTTTAGCTATTGTATAGATGATTTAAAGCACCTTTAAACAAAGGTGAACATCTCTTTCTCAGTCATACTAGATCCTCAGTGCTACAACAGAGGTCAAAAAACCTCAACCCTGGTGTTTAGAATCAGGCCTCCAGTACACAACAGATCATCTGGTATATTAAATGGTTACTGTAGCAATGTTAGGTTCATGCCTTGGGTTCTTCGAACCTAAAACTACAGATATACAACCCCAACTTACTCATTCCTTGATTTGTTTAAAGTCTTTGTCACCTGCAACCACAACTTCAACTCAGAACCTCTGAAAAATCAATCATGTCTTCATGTCTCAAAGCATCCTTTCAAGTATTAAATTCTACTCACCATTTTATCCTAAAATGATGCTATAAATTCAATGGTGTAGTAACTGCTTTATCCAATGCAACTTTGAACATCAACAGCATATTTGTATAGTTGTCCAGAGCTATGAGGCAGCAAAATGAAAAAGCACCCTAGCACATACTGGTACAAAAGTATGAAAATGCAGACAGATATAAAAATTTCTGCTGAAATCTGATTTTCTTCCTTTTTTCTTTTCAATCATATTGTCTTATTTGTGAAAAGTGTGGTTTTTTATTTGTTTCTTAAAAGTCTTAGAAACTTACATTTAACTAATGACTCGACTTGTAAACTTTGCCTATTTCTAAGTGATAAGCTGTAATGGGTGCCACCAATAAAACCTGATGTTAACTCCAGATGGGATTCAACAATTCAAGGGTACCAAAAAAAAGTATCAGACAGTCAAAATATTAAACCAAGCCCAGAAATATTTCTGTCCTTTTAAGTATAGAGTTGCAGAGCCCCACAGCCTTGTGCACACATTGGAGTACAGCTGTTTCAAATCCTATGTCACATCTCTTTAATCAAGCCAAATTCCAGTGAGCTGATACCCTCTGAACACCTCACGTGGGAGCAGAAAAAACCCAGCTTGATGGCATGCCACCATCTAAATCTTTCCAAACCCTGACAGAGGTTGGTCTGACATGGTGCATAGGGCACATTTATACTTCTGATATTAAAAACCAAGTCATCACAATCCCCAAACTGAACCACAAAAGCAGAAAGGCAAACTGTCAATTTTGATAAATAAATCACAGTTGCAGCAGATCACAATTTCATGATTTCTCTCTCTTCACGTCAGGGAGTTCAAAGTGTTTAATTCTCTTTGTGTAACATCTCCCTCTAAGCTCTTCCTTTTGGTTCTTGAAACATCCAAAGCACAAAAGGCAATCAATACCTTTCAAAATACCCTGTCAAAAGATAAGCTTCTCAGCAAGGTGCTGTTTTCTCTCCCAGCCAGAACAGAGCTGATCTTACACCTTTTGTTTTGAGCACCCCAGGCAGGCTTTGTTGTACTTCGCCAGGAGCTAATCCCACAAAGGGCTCAGCTCAGTAGCAGAGGCTGCAGGTAATAAAATTATGTGTCCTCAAAAATCATCAGCAACCAACACTCTAGGCACAGGCACTTGAGAAGAAGACTCCCAGCCAACATTCTCCAACTCATTTCTGGAAAGGCTAGGCTTGGGACAGCTGGGAAGTTGCATCTCAAGGCACTTAACTCTTCCTTCTGAAAGCACCAGACAGGAGGCTTTCCAGTGCCACTTTGTATGAAGGGAATGAGATATAAAAGCTCATTTTTCATCATCTCACTCTGACTTGAGGTTGAATGATGTGGTAAACTCAAGGTGAAAGGCTCCAAATCCCATTACACATTCCCTCAGCCATCTACTGTACAACTGCCCTGAGCTACTATTATTTTTAATTTCATAATTCCTATGATAATATCAATCACCAAAGCTATTTTGTTTGTACCTTGAAGCACAATGGCACAGTTTTTCAAATTTCAGTTAAATCACAAAAATCCAAATTGAGTGAGTAAGCTTTTGCCAGGCTGATTTCTACCAATTTACCAGAAGTCATTTCAGTAATATATTATCAGCATAATCCAATTTCATTATATTTTTCTCTTATCTCTTGCTTTTCCAGCAGTAAGTATGCATCTGTAAATTATTAGTATTGAATAACACAAAATGCAGCTACAGAGACAGGAGAAGAGATGGAAAAGTTTTGCTTCTGGCTGAGGAGTTACACAACACTGAGAGAAGTGAAGGCCTAAGAGTATGCAGAGAATAATTTCCTCTGAATTCTTTACTTATACATGAATAAAAATTCTAGAGGGTCCAAGTCACCATTAGCAAATCTGCAGACAGTAGTCAAGAACAACTCTACAGATGGACAAGGTGAAAGATACATCTGCTGCAGACCAGAAAGTGTGCCTTGTGGGGTCAAGGAAAGATCTTGTGGGCTCAAGAAAAGTGACAGTGACAGAAATGTGTCTGTTTTATTTAAGTTGCCTACATGGGGAAAAATTTGTTGGGAGGCAGCAATTTTCTAACAGCCAGGGAGGTCACAGCTTTGAAAGTGACAAGCTTCACAGCAAATGGGTACCCTACAGAGGGCCCTTCTCTTACCCAGAATTTGACAAGGAAGAAGGCATTGGCTGGCCCCCTTTCAAAGAGCTCCTTCAGGCCCCCTTTCTTCTCAGGGAACTTGTCATAGATCTGCCGGATATCCACTGCCTCGAGGTAGGGGTCATTGTAGCTGGGGCTTGACTGCCCAATGTGCACAAACAGGTGCTTGTTATACTGAAAAAAGAGGAAAAACATGGAATTAGAAAATGGCTCAGTACCATTCAGTACCTACTGAACATCCACTGTCCTTCACAGAAGACTGCTGGAAGTCAATGAAGATTTGATAGAGTTTTCTAAAAGAGCAGAAGAAATCAATAGAAATATCTTTACTAATACCAGCTCATGCTGTTCTTTCCTTCCTATCAATACATTCACACTTTTTCCTTCTCTGAAACACCATTGTTGGGTTTTTTCTTCCTATTTTCACTCCTAAGTCATTGCCTTGTGCTGCTGCCATATAGTCTGCAAAACCCTGAGACACAGAGTGTTACCCATCACAGGTCACTCAGTCAAACATCGATGCTCCTGTCCTATGAAAAGTCTGAAATCCCAGAACAGATAAATCCCAGGCAAGTAACACTATCTTTTCTGAACTCTCCTATCTCAGCCCATCACCAGAGCACATCTCAGGATTCAGAATCAAAAAGTTTAGTAAAAGAGGCAAATCTTATTACTTCCATTTCACTGTGGAAACACATTGACACAAATTCATCATGGTTCCACCAATTTTAAGTTCTTAGCACACCAGAGAAACACATGGCTTTATGTGATCCTAGCAACTTCTGATTTTGGTTCCATATTGGAACCCAAAGATATTCCATATCTTATAAGACTGGACAGGACAGCCAGAATAGCCTGGCAGAGGTTTATGACCTCAGTGCCTGGGGCTCTGGTGTATGAATATCCATGACCCTGGACAGGGAAGCCAGAAGCACAGTGCACAGACCTGGTTCTATCACTACTTATCCTCTAAGAGGAGGATATCTGGTGTTTCCCAAAGATGACTTTCTATTCTCTGAGGAGAAACAAAGCAAGTATTTCCATACACATAGAGTAGTATAACACATCCATGATGAACAAGCTGTCCAAAGATGCAAAATTAATGAGAGGTGGAAGCAAGGTGTGTTTCTTACTGTGTCTTGGTCTTGTTGTTGTTCCAAGAATGCAGAGAACTCTAACATCCAAAGTTTGGAGCTAGCAACCCTTCGTCCTTGCCAAGCTGGTGCTGACGGGGAAGGTGAGAGGCCAGCAGGAGATTCAAACCCTAAGCACACAGGATTTATATAACAATAATTTAGAAAAAAATGGCAATGGCTTTCCAGTAGAACACCTACTGTCAAAGCTGACTCATAGTTTCCTTATGGCTTTATTCAACATGCAAAAATATCATCCACAAGGCCCTCAGTCTACCTGTGCTCTAAATGGCTTGCCAGTCACCCTCTGCTAAGACAGCACTGCCAGGGGTCATGGTGTAAAGGACAAACCACCCAGGTTGGACACCAGAGAAAACATGTTCAGCAACTTTAAGAGGATTTAGACAGAGCCCTAAAGGAGCAGTGAAATAAACTGTTTAGTATCAGAATGAGGTGTCACCACTATCTCTCAAAATGGGGAAGCTGAGAAGGAAAAGACCTTTGTTATTCTACTTAATGAGAAATTCGGAACACAATCATGTTATGACAAAGAACAGTGTTCTAGAGCATGAAGCATGGTGGAAGACCAGTAGAGATATGTAAACTTTTATTCTCTGCTGAGCCAAGAAGAAAAAAACCCAACACAACCAATATAAAACAAGAAGAAAACAAAATTTACAAGCTTCAGCTCTCTCAGTAAAAGGATGAGAACAGGTAATAAGAGGAAATAATATAAAAATTGGTTTTGGCTCTTTGAAATGCTTCAATAGGTTTTGTTTTTTTAAATTAACTTTCAAGATTTTTAGAGTGCTGGCTGTTTTTGAAGTTGGAATACAATTTCCAAAGAAGGAAGTACATTTCCTTACCTACCTGGTATTGGAAGTGGAGGCTGTACAGCATAAGGTTGTTGAGAAAAAGGTTTCACACTAGAGAAGTACACAAAGAGAGGTGGTTAATAAAAACACAACCAAACAAAAAAATATTCTTCACTGACTGTTTGGACAGATTAGATAAATTATTTCTCCTCAGGAAGAAAGTAGTTTAAGTGTCTTTCAGAAATTATCTTTCTGTGTGGGCAAGAGAAGGGTCATGGGCAAACACTCAGAAAGCAGTAAGGGGCCAGGACTGGATAGATAAAAATTTCCCTGCAGGTGTTCAGCAGGCCCCCCCTCCAGATTTGTTTTTCTGAGATCCCTATCAGCCTCTTAATACACTGGTGCCCATCTATTTATCCTTTCCTTTCAACTACGAGTAGTTTTATATCTTTGCAAGTGGATATAGGTCTGGATGCCTCTCAGACTTTCAGGCCCAAATTCAGAGACATTCAACACCCACAGGTAAACAGAGTTTTCAGGAGAGCTCAGCTCCATTTTAACACTACTGTAAGAAAAATGAAGGCCTTAGCATTTCACAGATCTTGTAATAGCTAATGGTGTTCCTCAGGCAGCAGAGAAAGCAGCAGAAGCACCTGCTTTGGGTGCTCCATGAAGAAATACTTACTCCTGGGAAGATCCTGCTTGGCCTGGCAATGGTCCTTGCCAAAACTGCAAGAGAACAACACATAGGCAGAAGTCACCACTCTTACGACAGAGATGAAAAGGAAGGCTTGCTCTTTTCTGAGGAAACAAGCTGCAAGCTCACAGACCTTTAAAGATGTGAATGAGTTCTCTCTTCTTTTTACATTCCTGGATTCATTCTTGTGGAGATGCTGACTGCTCTTTTTTTTTCATTCTACACACTACTACTCATGATATGCAAAAGACTGACCCGAAAGTGATCTTTAATGTTAAATATTATGCATCAACTTGTGCCTCTGTCTCCAAAGCTTTTATGATGCTCACTCTCTTGGAAGGACCATTTTCCCCAGGAAAGTTCCATGGGAGTTATTTTGGCAGAAATCAATGCTCAGCAAATGCTCACTAGGCCCAACTCATGGGTACAGAGATGCTGACACACCTTTCTCTATTATGGATTTTGTGTAAGGGCCATCTGATCAAAGTGCTGAGAAAAAGATTGGGAAATATAAACTTGAGAAAGGGTCAGGATGGCCCAAACAGATTTATTCCAAAAAGATGCTGGACTAAGAAAGTGATATGAAAATCCAAAGGAACTGATTGTTCTCTCCCTTGTATCATTAAAAAAATATACACAGTGAAACTCTATTGTTTTACATCAGTGTGAGCAAAGAATTGGACAAAACTGTTGAAGCCACATGACAGATTTATTCTACAGAGACAATGCCTTTTGGCCCATTTTGTCTTAGTTCTCAGGATTTTCCTGAGCAAGTCCTAACATCCTTTCAAACAGTCAAGTGTCTTCTCAAAACTCCACCAAGTCACTGATCCACTCACCCCAGAAACAGCAGGGTAGGCTGGTCGTGGGAGACCAGGCAAGCCCATTTTACTATGGAAGGAAGTTGCAGAGATAATCTGGGCAGATGACATTGTAGCCATACTCTGCATGGCTTTATCTTTAGCTGCCTGATCCTATGAGCAAGAACAGAAACAGAAAAAACAGGATTATTATAATGATTAACTAGTTGCCAGCTCTAATGGTCTATAAACAGAATTCTCATCAGCTTCTCTGTCAGGAACAGGCATCTCTGAAATTCTGGGCAGTTAACTCACCAATAACTGTCCTAAGAACTCTTTAAAGCTGTAAGGCTGTGACTCATTACTACAGCTTCAGATGTGAATAATCAGGCTTTCTGAAATGCTGGTTTAAAGACTGAGAAGCATTTATCCTTTCTGTCTGAGAGCTTTCAACCATACAGCTGAAAAGTTTTGTTGTGGAAAGTACATCCCTAGCTGACTCTTGTGTTTTAATAATTGGTAACAATATTCAATGGGAAAGATTCTTGATTACAAAAAAAAAAAAACAAAAAAAACAAAACAAAAAAAAAAACCAAAAAAACCACCTGTGAGGCAAAGGTCACAAAAAGAGATCATCATCATCATCATCACTGCAGAAAGGACTACCTCAATTAGGGACTGCATTAGTCTCAGACAGAGTTGATCATTTTATCCCTGTCTTTCAAGTTTCAATGAAACTTGAAACCTTCATCATCTCCAGGGCACATATGCAGGGACATTCCTTTTTGTATTTTAACAGGACTGTAGATTTACACACATTCTTACAGGCAATGACAGTGCCACAATTAGTGGGTCTGAGTTATGTATAAAACAAACAGCATTCTTAATTTTTTCTTTTCTTCAAGGTATAAATAGGCAAACAGAAGCTCTTATATTCTGCCTTCCCTCCTACATCCCCTACAATTAATCTTCATCCTTTCAACATTCCACATTTATCTGTGGTATTATAATTACCACAGAAAACTCACAGATTAATTCATAGCTTGAAGAAACTGCTGAAAGAGGTACAACAGCCCTTGCTGTCTTCTTCAGGAATTCTCACTTCCCACATGCATTCACTGAACTGCAGTAAGTTCTCACCCTTGGGCCTCCATTCTTTCTAACCCCTCCAACCTATCTAAGGTTCTCTAAATTTCACAGCACAACTATCTTAATGTGTCTAACAAAAAAAAAAAAACAAGTGGAGAAGCCATCTGAAAAAATCTCATTAATAAATGTTAATGTTCAAGCGGAATGATCACTAGAAATGGGCAAAACTTAACCTCTTCTTTTTTAGAGCATTTGTGACTTCAGTTAGTACCATTCAAGTGAATGGAAGGGAAGCATTTTAAATGCTGAGAAAGTTCCTAATATTCTCTAAAGCTATGGGAAACGTTTTCAGAATCCAGTCTAAATTATGCCTTAGGGAATAATTGAAGGACTACCTACATTTTTTAAGGAAAATTATTATTTTCTGTTTTTTTCTTAATATATATAAGGACTATTTCCCATGTGATGTTGCAGAGAAGGATTTATTTCCTTCCCTTATTTTGTCATTTGAAAAATTGTATTTGTCTACCTCAGTTTATGGGGAAGATGCATTTACTTGTGGAGGTATTAAAAGTTAAAAGAAAATGTAAAATAATTAGGGAAGGAGAGTATTTTGCCTATTAACTTCTGCTGTGTTTTTGTTTTGTTTAAATGTTTGACAGACTGCTGGAAGGAGCATGTTTTTAGAAAACACACCTTTCTGTTTCAGTTCTATACTCATTTCAAGTGTTTTCCAATATAAAAAAAAAAAAAGGAAAAAAGGTAAAAAACTTTGATAAACATGATAAAAACAACAAAAACTTTGACCAAACATTTGCAAGGTTTGTATTTTCATTCATTATTCTTAAAACACATAATAATGATGATGGTGATTATGATGATGATGATAATACCATCACATCACCATGATTTCCCAATTTTTTCCTTAGTGCAGATGATATCAATTAGCCACCCAGGGCATGGAAAAACTACTAACTTTTGGGAACAGAGTTTTCTTCACGTTCTACCCTATTTCCCCGCTGAATCATTTACAGACACAGTGGACATTTAAAAAACACTCCAGTTTGTGTGGAGGTGGAATTATTGCAGTCACTACTCTGAAAAATCATCATGTAGCTGCCCTGATCACTAGGATATAAACACAAAATCAAGCACTTGCAATGGAAAATGAGCAGTGACAGGAGAGCACACAGCTGTCAGCAGGACCTGGGAGGAAGGGCAGCAGTTTCTGTGGTTTCATTTCCCTGCTCTATGGAAATGGCCAGAGAAATCAACGAAGTAAATGAGTTGAATCAGTGCTCCCAACCTGCCACTGCAGGCGGAAAGGAACAGCCTGGTCCTGGGGAAGGGTTCTCTGCGGGCAGCTGGGCAGAGCTCACAGCATGGCCTGGGTGTGTGAAGGGACAGCAGCCAATGGCTCCGTGGAGCTCCCCGAGACACCTTCGCTCCCTGAGAACAAAACCGGCCAGCGCCTGTGAGCTAAGTGGGAACAGGCTCGGCTGGCTGGCTTTCCAATCATGCCCAGCCCCAGAGCTGTGCCACACAAGGAACAGAATCAAGGTTACAGACGTAAGCAGCAGAGAGGCTTTTAACACCCTGGGCAGTTGTTGTTTCCTGCTCACTCTGACTTGCCTCTCCAGCAGGCCTGCACCTGAACTCACCACTTAACAGCACCACAGGTTTCAAGCTGAGGCAGCCCTACCTGGGTGCACTGAATTAGATAGTTGTAATTTGTGCCTCCTTCTCTTTATCAGAGCAGCTGGTAACACAACAGGATAATAAAAGACACAGCACAGCTTTCTAAAATGGGGCTGGGATATGGGGGGGTGCTGTCATGGCTTAGAGACAATCACTGATTGCAACAGAGCTGCATGCATGTCAGTCCTGGGCAGCTGAGTGCCAGCAGCTCACACACAGGACACTCCATTTGCCCTGGTGCCCAGTGAGGAGCTGCCCAGGCAGCCAAGAGGAAGCATATGCTAACATCCATCCCTCAGCAGCCAGGGCTGGGCTGTCACGGATATTGTCACCTGAAGCATGGAAAACAAGGAAAGCAAACTCTCTTCCTTCCACATTACTTAGGGCCATACCAAACAGAAAGGTCAGCATTCACCTTCCTTCTCTGGCTGTCTCAGTGAAACATAACAAGGCTCAGACCTCACATCCTGCTCAGCAAGCCCTTTCTGGATAGCTCACATTTTAACAGGGGACAGACACTCTCTTCTGCAATTGTCACATACAAACTTGACCTTCTCAACATTTCTGGCAATTCAGTCTGAGCACATAAACCATTTCCCCACATCAAATCCAAGTGGAAATAAATGTCAAGAGGTTCATTAGGTGATCTTGGAGCTTTTCCTATGGAAAGGAAAACACAGCTTTTCTCAAACAAGTATTCAACCATTTTCTCTTTCTCGTTAGCACCGGCCTCTTCACATCAGGTCTGAATTAATCAAGGAGCAAAGTCTATTCAGCTGGCACCATTTTACCTGAGAAGATGCCAGCTGGCTTTATTGCCTCCTCTCAGTGGACAACTCTACATCACTACCTCTAGTGGAAGTGTAGCTGGTGCTCTGATAACTCTAAGGCCACCTTTCCCCAAGGCCGCCACAACACCAGCAACTGCTTACTGGTCAGCATTTGTAACCATAAACAATTCCTCCTCAGGTAAACGCTCTCTGCACACTCCTAAGTCTAAGGGTCTTTCAGATTTGAATGACAAGAGCATAAACTGGAGGTAAGAAATAAGACACATGAAATTAAAAAAGTTATTGTTTCTTTATTCTTTAAATAGAATTGCTCCAGACGTCACAGAGCTTCAACAATAATGAATGTTTGCACTACATTTCCTGGGAAGAACCTTTTCCTCTCCAGCCTACTACAGGTCAGTGATTAATCTCTCAGGCTTTTTTAAGGCTATTCAAAAGAGGGAGTAGCTGACTTGGGGGAGTTTGTGTGACATGCTAAAGGATATCCATCATACCTTGAGCTTGGCTTGGATCTCTCTAGCTTTCCGCCTTGCCAGCACCTGGATGTGACTAGATACCTGCATTGAAAGACAAAACTCCATGTTCATTCCAGAGGAATACTTGGCAGCCTCTTGTGAAATTAGGCAGTTATTTAGGGTTGGGGGTAGGAGGGACTGGGGGTAACAAGGAGCTGCTTTTCTGAACATAACTCCAGTGCCATGAAATGGGGTGGAGGGCCTGCAAAGATGGGCAATATCTAAGGCAGGTCCAGGCTGCTTAGTGCTTTGTCCAGCATAGCCTGGATATTCATGCCCAAATTACAAAGATTCCTTTTCCATCTCATGTGCCAGGTATTTTCAAAATCATCATTGCTGACTGGTCTGCTTGGGCTAAACAAGAAATCTTCATGCAGAGAACAACTGGTGCTCCCTGAAACACTCTTTAGTAGGCCAAGCAAATAACATCACGCTATTTAACAGCAGAAAAAATTGTGGGTCACAGTATGATTGGCAGACATGAGCATTACAAACTTCCTGTAAAATGCCTGAGCTCTCTCTTCCTGCCATTCTTATTAACCAGCTCAGCACAACAACCCCCTTCCAGCAGAGTCAGAAACTACCAACAAGCAAACAGCAAGAAATTTGTTCTCATTAGCCCTCATAATCTCTAAAGGTCCAAAGAAGCTAATCCTTCCAGAGAAAAAGGGAAAACTGTACCTTACCTGTTTCCTTGTGCGTGTTTTCCCTGTTCTCAGCTTAATATAGCGGGCAATCAACTCATTTCGGCCTGGAACACAGAAATAGTGTAAATCCAAGTTTAGAAAGCAGTGACCCCAACAAAATACATAATTCCATTTTGTATCTAAAGAGATCAGCAGCAGGATGACTCTGTCACACTCTTTTCTTTCTTAGATTAGGAACTTATTAGTGCACAAGGTAGAAGTCTGACTTTTAGGAGCAGTCTCCTATAACATCCCCATAGACAAACTGACAAAGTTTGGGCCAGATAGCTGGACAAGGTGGCTTGGTGAAAACTGGCTGAACAAGTGGATGGGGTCCCAGCTGACAATGAGCTGACAGTGAGGCTGCAATGCACCCTTTATGGCAAATCCCAGTTGCCAACAGGTCGAGGGAAGTGATTCTTCAGCTCCACTCAGTACAGCTGAGGCAACATGTGGAGTACTGAGTCCAGATCAAGTCTCCTCAGCATGAGAAAGGTGTAAACACTCAGGAGCAACTCCAGCAAGAAGTCAGCAAAAATTATTAAGAGACTGGAGCATCTGTCCTATGAAGAGAGGCTGAGAGAACTGGGTCTGTTCAGCCCGGAGAGGACCTAGGGGCAGTTTTTCATCAATAATAATAATAATAATAAAATAAATACCTGATGGGAGGCAAAAAAGGAGAAAAGGGAGCCACCCTCCTCTCAAGAGTGCCCAGAGATAGAACAAGAAACAACTGATACAAATTAACACATGAAATTCTGTCTAAATCAATAAAAAAAAAAAAAAAAAGAAGAAGAAGAAAAACCTTTTACTCTAAAGGTGAGTAAACATTGGCACAGGCTGCCCAGAGAGGCTGTAGTCTCCATCCCTGGAGGACAGTAACAACCTACTGGACACTGCTTGAGCAGCAGGGCCAGACTAGCAGTCTGAAGATCCCTTCCAACCAAAAGGAGCCTATAATTCTGTGTAACCAAGTCCAAGAAAATAAACAACAAGGGGGAAGCACATGGAAACAGCTACACAGAATTTATCAGTGTGATATGATACACTGAATTACAAGTGCTTTCAGGCTCCTGCAGGCAGACTATCCAGCTTTATTACACTGGCTCCCAGTGTATCACATCTAAGCAGTCACACAGACTTTATTGTCTTTCTGGAGATGGAGGAATCAAGAGAAGAAACAGAAAGGCAGAAGTTACACGTCTGAACTCAAGGCTGGTTCAAAGCAAAAAACACGACAGCGAAAGAGCAGGCTCTGCAAAATAAAACATTTGTGGTGACCACAGTAGTATCAAGATAGTACTGCAATAAAAAGTTGGGAGTAGGAGCTGCAAGGCTGTGAGACATTTTGATATGGCTGTAGTGTTTGCAGAATGGAGCAGGAATGAACCAGGAAACCAAGCCACAGCTCTTGTGAAGCATTTTAATAACAAAATTATAAAATCACAGTATTGTCTGTGGAAAGCTTGTGGGCAAAGAACTTGTATATTAGGACATCACAGACATGAAAAAGCAAGCGGTGAAATCAGTACTACATTATCAGTATTAACTATTCCCGTAGTTAAATAGTCCATGAAAAAGCAGTAACTTTTTTCTATTTTAAACTCTTATTTCTCTCAACCCTGAAATAAAGCGTATGCAAGGAAAGACTGATGAAATTGACCACTTAAGCTTTTAGGGAAGGGCTGGCAAAGCCCCTAATTCCATCTGTTTCTGAAACAGAACAATGCAAATGTCCATGACTGCAGTTAGGCCAGATTCATGAAACGCAACCAATACACATATAGGAATGGGAAAGCATTTTACATACACAGATCCTAATCTTTCCCTAATAGTGTCATTGTAGCAGCTCCCCTTATTCCCCTGGGAGAGGGAACAGGTCTGTAGCTGAGAAATCCACCCCAGCTCCTGTAAACACAAATTAGGAACTGTGTCTGTGCCAGAAACACAATGCCCTGCCATGTAAGCACTGACCTCTCCAGTTCCCACAGTTTCTGCCTGAGCACAGTGACATGCCCAGGAGAGTTTGGTGGGAGCAGATGCTGCTCTCCCACCTTCCACCTGGCTGCTCTTCCAACCCACATAAACCATTTTCACAAAGCTGAGACCAATTATAGCAACACACATCCACACCACCTTCCTCCTGTGCCAACAATAACATTTATGGCTTCTCAAATCTTCCATCTGTTTAGACATGGATCCAAGCTGAAAGGTAAGGAACAACTGAAGTGATTCTTCTCAGACAGATGCCAGCATAAGCAATATCAGAAGGACTGTTTGACACACATCAGAAATGGGAAATGTGCTGAACAAAACAAGGCACTCAAAACTTATTATCTATAAAGAAAGAAGAAGGGAATTTTTGTTTCAACAAGAGGATCCTTTGAGAGGCAAGGCGAATGAGTTAATGGAAAAGAGAGGAAAAACTAGCCTTGAGAAGAAGTGGATGGGGAGAATTTGAGGCAAACTTCTAAAGGGCATGTATCAGCATACACTGAAAATTTAAACACATGGGAACTCTCCAGACACTGGCTCAGTTATGGGTGATCCTTGCAAAACTAATTTCAATGGATTCTCAACCAGATACAATAAATCTTATTGAGCAAATTCATGTGTATAGTGGGTCAAGTAAAGAAATTATAGAGGCTGAACAGTCAGACAGAACATTATTCTGCTGTAATAATAAGGGGCTGCAGGGTAATTGGTATGAGAGGATGCCATGAACAGCTCTGTGCCAGTCATAGTGAATTCCAGCCACCACCAAACTGGATGAAAATAACAATCAATCCATCAAATCCTCAACCAGAGGAGCACAAACTACCTTTGCTCAAATGTATTTTGGAAAGGGCAAGAGCCAGTAGGGACAGGAGACGCATGAGGAGACACAAGAGGAACCACAAAAGGAGACATGAGAATGCACAGGAGAAATACAAGATACATAAAAAGATGAATATAGAGAAAAGGAGACATGGTAGGGGACATTCCTGGGGATGTGGCTGGAAAACTCATCTTGGAAAAAGTTGCTCCATGACAGAAGAACACTTTGAGGCAACTGCAGCACCCACACCAGAGCAGAGACAGCCCTGAAAGGACTGCAGCCCACTGAAAACCCATGCAGAGATGACAAGCAGCTAGAAACAAGGAGCACCAGAAGGGAAACAAAACAAAACCAAAAAAAAGCAGGAATTGGCAGAGAGAGACCTTTACAGAGTGATGCCAATCTCCTGCGTCACCCAGCACCTCATCAAAGGAATTAAGAGGGACTGAGTGTTAGAGAGAACAAAAGAAGGGAAACAGAGTAGGAAGCAGGGAGGAGAGACAACAAACTGTAGTCAGGCCTGGGAAACTGGGAGGTATTTCCATAATTGTGCATTTAACTGTTTGTCTTTGACAACAGCAGCAGCAAAAATTGCAAAGTCCTCTCAGGCCATATACTTCACCAAAAAGACTAGTGAGAGGGGAAATTGTTGTACAAATGGCAGATATTAGATACCAGTACAGAAATTCTCTAGAAAGAAACTCTACACAGAGAGCATTTAACTGTGGATCATCAAAATTTCCGGTTTTAGAATTCACTTTCCACTTGCTAATATCTCTCATACAGTCTTTGTATTCCAGAATTGTGTCCTCACAGTCAGGTTAAAACAGAAAAGTGGCAGGTTATTTTAAGGTAATAAAGATACTGGTAGCACAAAAAAAGAAAAAAAAAAGAAAAAAGAAAGCCCAAACAAAAAACCACCACCAAACAAACAGATTACTCTACAAAGACATTCATCACAGGGATTACTAAATATAGAACTATGTAAATTGCCGAGCCCAGTAAACTTCAGCAAGGCAGTATTAAATTACCGTGAATCAAAACTACAAGAGAAGCAAGTCCTAAATGTCTTTTGTGTTTCTTATCAGTAGTTAGATGTAAGCAGGTGTTATGTGGCTGGAAGCCTGTATGCTCACAGGCTTTGGAAGGCACCTTCTTTGTTTCACAACCTTGGCTGCAGGGTCAGCAAAGACCAGCACTCCTCACTTGGCTGGAACAGGCAGAGCTGTCATAAACTGTCAGATGGTTCATTTTTTAGAGCCACGTAAAGTGCCCCTCAGTAATCTGATCATATGTTGTGTTCTTAGAATAACTCCCGCTGAGGTCTGCCATGGTCACCAGAACCTGCCAACAGTTGTGACTCCTCTGTCGAAACCGCGCATTGGGTTTCACGGAGCTCCAGCCAACATTCCAGCCGTGGCACAGCACCCCTATCCTCCACAGAGCCTTCCCCTGGGAAGCATGGCACCAAAAAAAAAGCAGTCAAGAGATACTGCCTTACAGAACATTCTTTACCTCTCATTCTTAACAGATGAATTTCCAAGGGCAGCAATTTGGCTCCCATTCCGTCTTATGCTAAATTGCAAAATTCTGCATTGAATAGTTATGCAGGAATTGCTAAGAGCATTGAATAAGGAGGCTTTTGGATTCTCCATTTTACACCTGTGCACCTTTGAATATAACTGCAGAGAAGTGTCTTCCTGTAAGGAAGAGGGATAATCCAAGGGAATTCCCATCACCATAGAAAGCATTTTCCAGTCCTACCTCAAAGCTTCATGCTGACTTTCTGTTAGTAAAGGTATATTAATTTTTCTGCCTCTTGTAAGCAGTATCTCTTTAGGACTTACACTTCCTCACATACCTGTTGCCAAAGAAAGTGAGATCAAAGAATTTAGTGATCAAAATCCTTTCAGTGGGAAATGGCATGGAAGTGTCATGTTTCATGGAAATTGCATGTTTCTTGGCAGATTCAGTATCTTTCTGTACCCAAAGCAAACACTAACAACTACCTATAAGTAGTTCTAGAGGAGAAGCAACTATCCAGCTGTATCCAGTGAAAGGTTTATCAAACCAAGATCAAGAAAGCCATCTCAATTCTCATTTCAATCTCTTTGTGTCACTTAGTGATATATCGTGGGACATGACTATCTCCTTGAACTTATTTAATTAACTGTTGGTTGCAATCAGCATAAACATAATGAACTGTGTGCATCAGACAAATAAATCTAGACAAAAGAGGGAAGGTAAGGACACCTCATCTGTCCACCAAATGTCAGTGTTTCTCTGTGCATACAAAGCAAAACTGACTGCCAACCAACTGTCCTACCAGACAGACACTTTAGACAAAGCAGTGTGGTTGCATGACCACACAGGACTAACTGCCACTGGGGTCTGCCCCATCCATAGCTCCCTCCACATCCTTACTTCCCATCTCTCGTTCCACTGTTTCCTCCTCCCAGCTATGCCAAATGTCTTCCTGGACATCAGCTGCGCCAGAAATGTGTCAGAAACCACATTTTTGTCTTTTTGATGGTTATCAAGTTGCACAGACATCCAACTTCTACTAATATAATAAAGTTTTAATGCTACCATTGTTAAGACGTACTTTTCATCATAAACCATGTTTTTTCACCAGAGCCTTGGTGAGAAGATTTTGTTTGGTTCCTCTACTCAGCAGGCAATATTGGAACTTAATACACCACTATGACCATCACACAGTGATCATTTCCCATGACCATGGAAAACCATATTGCATTTTATGGCACTGACCCATCCTATGAAGACATCTTTGACCCCACCAGAGCAGAACTTCAGTGATCAATAGTCAGGTTTGAGTTTCCATAGCAGAGTCGCACACACCAATGAGTTTTATGTTCAGCTGGAAGAAGAAAATTTCCTCACTCTGATAATTTATTCCCTGCTTGAATTTTCTCAGGGTGAAACTTCCACACAAAGATTCTCTGAGCTCATGCACTCCCTACAGTAAGGGGATTTTGAGATAAAGAATCCAAGAAGGATAGGCCAGTATTTCTGAAAAACATCAAAACAGCCAAAGCCTGAAAACACAACGTTGAAGTGATTAGCACCATCACAGTCAGCTCTGCCCCAAAATATCAGTTTTCATCATTTGACTGTGCAAGTTCTGAGCTTCTTCCTCTTCTGAAATGAGAAATTCAAAGCTTTATTTGCTGGGCAGAATGTACCACTCAAGCCGTTCACATGGCAGTCAGGTGATTTTGAGGTCATAAAACTCAGTTGTCTTATTTACTAACTGGTCTAAACACTGAAACCCTCTCTTGTGTAAAAGGCCTTCTGCTGGAAAGGTGTTTACCCCTCTCCTTTGCCAGTGCACAGCCTAAATTCACAGCCAGAAACACAAACAATGCTACTACCATTTAGAAACTGCTGTTTCTTGATGGTCAGTTTAAGATGCTTCACACAAGGTATATGGATGGGGGATAATAATTATAGACCCTGCAGTTTTTGGGAAGCCTCTTACTGGTCCCAAACAAGTACTGGAGATAAATGAAAAGTCAGTCACCATGGGTGTAGTTAGAACAAAGTTAAGGTTTCCCTCTCCTTAGCTGTCAATCCTCCTCCTGCAACATTCCATTAACTCCTGTGTGCAGCTGTACCAACTAAATTGATGGGAAAAGGGGAGGGGGAGCAGGGGAGGAAAGACTGACATGCACCACTCTAATTACCAAAACCGAAAAAAAATACAACTCCCCATCCTCACATGGATTTTGTTGGTTTTGATTTGTTTTTCCCCCCATCAGCCTGTTTTTAAATGGATTGTTGAACTAGTTCATTTTGTGGTCACATTAACCATGGCAGTGGCACAGCAAAGAGAACGCAGTGGCAGAGCAAAGAGAACGGAGGAAGAACTGGTGCAGAACCTCTTAAACCAGTTTTGCCACCAGAGAAACTGTAGCCTGGAACTGTACTCCACCTAACCCTCACACACAAACAGGCTGGTAAGAAAATGGGCACGGCACTTCCTGTGCTTGCATCATTTGTCTAAAGGCTAAACAGCGTTAAACTGCCTTCTAATTACTGCCCCAAGGGCATGTGGAATTATTCCTTGTAAAGGTGAGCATTTTCTAGGGTACAACAATGTACACAGGCAGAAGTCCCTCCCCATCAGCCTAATGGGAAGCTCCAGGCAATGCAGCTCTTCACCACACCTCAGTCTTTAATAGCGCTTTTCAGGGCATAAATTGAATGTCCTCATCAGCTGTGTTTTCCCACATTATCGCCTCAGGCCACAGAAATGTAAGTTAATCCATCCAATAAGTGCTCTTCCATATATGCGTTAAGGGCTGCAAAAGGAGCAGAGCTGGGACTTGTTCTGGTACTTCCCAGGGTTAAGACTGATAAGAACCCTACAGAAAGTGTTTAGATTCAGTTTGGCTGGGAAATCCCACAATTACACCAAAGCAGCTGCATATAGTAACATGAGTCCTTCATATGCCAGGGAGTGTATCAGGTAACACCTGTAAGAGCCAGCAACAATCCTACACGGAAAGGCATGTCAAACCTACAGATTTCAGTCTCTTGGGACACCTGAGAATGACCTTATGGAGGCACTAAGACACTTTACTCACCAAGGCCCCGGTTCAGAGAAACTTAACTATTGAAGGTAGCACTGAAACACATCCTTAACTGTAACAGCGTTTTCCAATTAACATCAGTCCAAGTTCTACATTACAGACGGGGACATCTGCTAAATTCTTCTTTAGATCAATAAGCGTCTGCTCATTATAACTGTGGGGCATCTGAAAGCAATTCTCAGTGATGTTGCCTTAAGGGATAGCAAAAACTCAAGCCTTTCTACTGATTTTGTGGTCAGCTGCCCCTGCCAGCAGCAAGAGTACAGAGTTTCTGGCAGATTTCTGCCCCACGTGCTCATCTTGTGCATGTTTCCAGACGACAGGCTGGTCAAGCCTGGTCAAGCCCAGATGAATGCTGATCAAGCTTCAGCTACAACAGAAACTAGAGCTAAAAGGAGTCTGTGAGATGTGTGCAGCCACTTGCTGCATGACCATGCAGTTCTCAGGGCAGCTGCTCTGGTCTGGCTCAGTCCTGTGAGGAACCATGACTGCTTTACTTGGCAAGCAGAGCAAAAGAACACAGAGACTGTTCTTGCATTATATAAATAAATGAATACTGATTTTTTAAGTGGAATGGCTGCCACCACTCAACTTCTGTTCATGGCATCTTGATTTACAGTGCATCCATTGCTTGTGATCAGTTTAAGCCATTAACTTATAGAATCAGCAGAAACAAATGCCTGGACACTCCTGAAAAATGTGGTTGTGTTTCCCCTTCCCTCCCTCTCACCAGGACTGTTCCATGGGTGAGTTCAACTCTACTCTGGCAGAAATCTGTCCAGCTCATTTTGCCAACCTAGTTTGCTATCAGTTTCGCAATCTAACATGCATCCACAAGGAGTCTACTAGAAACTGGTGTTTGCCTAAAGAACAGGAGCACAAAACTGGAAGCAGAACAGGGGAGCAAGGAAGCAAGACTAGCAACTCCCTCTTTCCTTCTGCTGTGAACTGTAAGATCATCTCACCATTTCTGAAGGAAATATACTCTTGGTCTCAACACAACAGTTCTGCACCATCACAACATTATCAAGAATAGTTGTTAAAGATGTCACACTCTGTAACAGATGAAAAGAGAATGTGAACAGAAAAATCTACAGAAAAACATTAAATAATTGCATAGTCACCCAGGGACTGGTCTGGATAATAGCTGAATTCTGCCAAGATCATGAAAATTCCTTACAATGGCTTGTGATATTCCCTGTTCCTTCCCACCCTGCTCGCTTTCTTCTAATACCAGCACAATTCTGTTCCAGATTCTTTAAGTACCTGTTCCCTGACTGAGTTTACAGTGTAAGTCTGATAGATAACTGGCAACCATGATTCAGGCAGGAGAGCAGAAACATGAGGACGACAAAACTATTTAAGCTGCAGAAATACCTAAAAATGCACATGGATCCAGAAGGGAATTTGCACAAATCTAGGTGCTTCAGCTACCTTATATATGAAAACTTCTATATCTAGATTTGTCAAATCACTTTCCCACAACTTTAGCCATAAAGGATGAGACTAAAAATGAACATCACAAGTACAGCTGGCTTTGCCTCTGGACCCAGGAGCAGATGAAATGACTTTTGAAGGTCTTTTCCAGCACCGTTTTCTATCATTCTATAACCAAAGCTGATGATGCCATGTTTATATGCAGGAAGGCTCCTAATCCCCAGCCAGGGTTGAAAGCAGCACTGAACTGAGTGCCACACGTGCTGTGTATGTTTCCCTGCAACACTGCCATGCTTAGAAACCTGCCTGAGTCTGCAGCACTTGCAGTCAGCAGCTTGGGCACTGCTATTGGGTTACCCCAGCAAGCATTGGTTACACTCCTGCCCACAGACTCCTGGAAAAGCGTTTGCAACTATTGTACAAATCAAACCCAAGAGGAAAGAGGAGTGATTCTAAAGGCATTTTACATGAAAAGTGTCATTTCCTGTTCAAGAAGCAGAGACAGAGCAAGACTCTGGCTGTTTATGTGCATGGAGTGAGACTGAGAACGTGAAGGAGTACCCAGAAGAAGAAGGGTCACAAGTTCAAGGTGACAGCAATGAGCAGCAGCTGCTGGCTGTGCACCCTTCAGCAGCAGGTGTACCCAGGCCCCAGAGGTTTCAGTCAGCCCTGCCAGTGACCAACAGATTTACAGGACCATCTGTCTGGGCACAAACTGCACACAGCCTTCCCAGCTTTGCTGCCCAGATCTTCACCACACACAGACAATACAGGGCTTGTTATGGATTAGCTAATGAGCAACTGTTTAGACCAATAGA
Source organism: Melozone crissalis (assembly GCF_028551555.1). Classification (NCBI taxonomy): domain Eukaryota; kingdom Metazoa; phylum Chordata; class Aves; order Passeriformes; family Passerellidae; genus Melozone; species Melozone crissalis. Next base: position 11,558,420 of record NW_026535786.1, on the reverse strand, counting down.
CAGCCCTAGTTCTCCTGTGCTCATTATTTGGATCCTACATGAATGGGAACACTGCTTGTTCTTTTGGCTGTAAAACTGGCTTTTTCTGAACAAGCAGCTTCCCTTCACTTGGGGTGCTAGAAAATGGAAAGGTAATGTTGTCTCACACTGGTTTTGTTTGAGGAATGCCTCTGAAAGAGACTTTAAAAGAAAGCTCACTTGATAGGTTTTTCATACTTGCACTGAAGAGTTCCTTCTTTCCTAGGCCAGGTGTCCACACAATCTGCATATTGACATTATCAGCCCCGTCCATGTATATGCACACCCTTTCTTGAGAAATGCTGTCATCCTTCTCTACTCAATGTGTGGCTAATTGACAGAAGACAAACTCTGAGAAAGCACGCCTGGAATTTACCTAGAAGTCTGCTCTTTTTGTTTCAGACCTAAGGAAGGGCTCCTGCGTCAATCACTTAAATAAACATGCTCATGTCACAAAACCACAGGTAGTATGAATCACAATACTAACAATTGACAAAAAAATGCAGACATTTGCAGGGTAAAGCCACCTAATGCCCACTGTTCTCTTGTTTCCTGTGTAAAACCACAGCACTTCCCATCTGGAATCCTCCTCTCATTCACAGATACACATGTGCACATGCAGACACACCATTCTCTGGGACTGGTTCTACAAATACAATCCTTAGTTTTGTCTGATACAATTTTAAAAGCCCTCAACAACAGCACTTCCATTGTAGCCTTTCACAGGAGAGAGATCCCTCAGCACTGAACACCATGCTGTCCTGAAGCCTCTGCTGATATCCATCCTATATTCCTCTTTCTCCCCCATTAATCCTAGTCATGCTCACATGTTCCACATAAAATCCCTCTCCCTCCTAAACGTTAACACCCTTCAAATATTTTTAGACTGTTATTATGTGTCCCCCCACCCTCCACCTTTCAGTCATCACTTAGCCAAGCTATGTATATTTAGCTACTTTAATCTTTCCTCCTAAATCAGTCCCTTCAACCCCCAGAGCTCAATGTTAAGTCTGGTATGCCTGCTCTTCTCAGAACTCACTCCATGTTTTTGAGATCTTTCTGGTAACGTGTTTGCAGAATCCTGTGCAGAAGATAGCTTTACATGCACTTGTTTTAAAGAGAGAAGACACCCAAGTCACTGGGCACTATTAACTTTCATTTTACATGTTGGGTTTTTGTTCCCAGATTTTAAATTCTATCTGAATTTTCAAAGTATTAATGAATATTTGGTTCATTGAAAAGAGTAAGAGCAATAATTGGTTAATTAATAAAAGTAATAGCAATAATTAATTATTTGGTTAAGACCAAAGTAAGTAAAACCAAAGTAGAAGCAATAATTAATAATTTGGTTAATTAATAAGAGTAAGTAAGAGCAAATTAGCAATTGATAGTATTGAAGCCAATTGTGAAAAAAGGAAGTGGGTTTTAAAATGTAAAAGAACACTAAGGTTTTTTAAAACTAAACTTTTCAGAAGATCACCGGAAATGTGTAAAGTTATCCAAAAGAAGAGCAGAAGCAAAACAATAACATGCAATGAGGGAAAAGGATGAAAAACGAAATATAAACAGTCTCTAAGTTAAAAGGAAAGGGGGGTGGATATACCTACAAAACAAAAATCTGGCCTACTAAATTATAAATCAGTTAAACTCTATGTGTTATCTACAATGCAAAAAAAAAAAAAAAGCAACCAACAAACAAACAAACGCCTTTCTGACAATATACCACTACAAATCAACTCTTAGAGAATTAGAGAAAAATCTTTTTAGATTTTTCTAAATTAGAGAAGAATCTTAAAGAATTTTAGACTTTTCTAAATTAGAGAAGAATCTTAGAGAATTACAAAAAATTTGAAATTTAAAAATTAAAAAGTCAGAGGAAGAGCCAAAAGGGTTAATGCAATGTTGCCAATGAAGTCACTTAAATGTGATTAAAACTCTGTGGCTGCAGACATATGCAATGGGGAAAATGTAGTACTACACAGCTCACTTGGTTTTTAAGCCTGACAGATAAATATGGGACTACAAAGCTGCTAAAAAAATCAAAAGGGACAGGAAAAATTTGTGCCCTTTATTAAACCAACAAAATGAAGCCCTCACAAAAGGAGTCATGATAATTTTGATAACATGTAGTACTCAATAAGATTGCTACTATATTTATATTCAGTACTAAGCATGTTAAGGAAAGATGCCACAGCCAGTACTATTAACTGCAAGAATATTCCTGGTGGGTTGGTATTTCAAAAGTGGCAAATTTCTCAATACTTAAGAAATGCTTGGAATTAATGCAAAAATACTTCTTTTCATGTTTGCATGGAGAAAACACCAATTAAACTGACATATAGCTTAACACAAAGCACCATAAACCTGGCTTACAAAGGAGGTGGAAGGAAAAGCATGAGAAACTCCAGCAGAAGTTTAACCCACTGCCAACGTCTCCAGAAGTCTGGCTTCCTCTAGCTGACAACAAAGAACCAGAGCCACACAAAAGCCAAGTTGAAAGACGACTGAGTGAAACAAAACCTCATTATTAAGCAACTCCAGAAACATTACACCTACCACCAGAGGGGAGGGCAAAGTCTGCATCCTGACCAATTGTCCACTAATCCAAGTTTTGTCTGTCTTCTAGTGTTTAAAATACGAGATTCCTTTTTTCTTCCAAAATCATGGGATAAAGGGCTGTTCTGGAGTTCACTAGGTCATAATAATGGAAGGGATAGGAGCTTCAGAAGTACCTCTCTGAGGAATATCACAGCTGAAATAGAAATTTAGCAATTACCTGGAACATTCAGTTCAGTGTCAACTGAGCACATTCTCAGCATGTTTTAATAGATTTGACTGAAACATCACCAGGTAAGATGCTAAACTATAATACAGGAGGAAAGCATTTGAAGACTCTTACCTTGTAGGTTTCCATATTTTAAATAACAACCATGCTCCTCCCTCTCCTGAAGAAGTGTTTATGAGCCAGGACAGGCAGTGTATGTTTTATGCTTCTTTGGATTTATGCGTTTGCTTGTCAGTTCTACTTTTAGTGACTCTTTGAGGTTGGAGAGAACATTAAATGATAACTTATCCCTTTGAGATAAAGGCATTGTCCTGCAAATTTACCTAATCATTGCAGAATAGGGGTGGGAGGGACATCTGTGACCTGGCAGCTTTTAGCATCAGACTGACCTTTCATCCCATCTTAAGTCATGTTGTAAGAGCAAGACTTTGTGGTCCACTGCCTGCTCCAAGTTTTAACTAGTAACACGGTTGACTGTCCTGCTTCTATCTCTCAGCCTCTAAGCTTTGGACATCTCTAAGTATTTCCTATCAGCAGTTCACAAACAGATGGCACCAGCCTGGGAGATGGATGACTGCCCCCAGCTGTCTGCCCCTCCCTGCTCAGCACAGAAATGGCTGAGCTGTTTGAAAAGCAGCTGCCAAGCTACTGACTCCTTCAGAACAGCCATCCAACAAACTGCCACCAATTCTAGACCCTCTTGCAAAAAAGTGCTCCAAGCCAGGTGCTCCTGCAGTGCAAGGGAGCACTGGACAGCTAAGATAATAATCATTAGGTTTTTTCCAAGATCTTATTGTCTCTCTTGTAATGTCAAAAAAAGGTTTGCAAGTTACCATTTCTTATTTCTCTGCTCTCAGTAATGCTGGGAGACCTGGTCTCTTTAACATCCCCATGAACATCCCACAAAGTCACTAAGCTTTTTCACTCTACTCTCTCTACATCATACTGAAGATGCCAGGAGACACCCAACACCTTTTTTAGTACAAATGCTACAGGTATGATTTCTCCCATGGAAAAACATTACTGGAAAACATAAATGACATATTTGTAATGCTGTACCCCCACGGTGTTCTAGCAGGCAGGACTCATAAAATTATTCTGCAAGACCTTAGCGGTACCAGAAGTCACCAGAGCAGAAAGTGCCCCACACTCAACACAACGACTTGGAGAAAGGACAGCATTCCATATCACAGGAGACAGCTGCTTGTGCCTTAAGCAGGTGGCCAGCAAAGCCTGCTGGAAAGGGCTGGCACCCAGAGAGGGCTGTGCCATGAGCTTACTCAGTCAGGATGCTGCCTCCATGCAGGAGTGGAACATGTCTAGTATGAAAAAAGATAACAAAAGGAAAGGCAGCAAAGGAATCAGGACACAGATTATCAGTGTACAGAGAAGAGCTTGGCTGACTTTGGAGTGAAGAGAGGATGGTGCTCACTCTGCAATCAGCAGTGCTGCCTAGAGAGCTGTAAACAAGCCAACTTTGAAGAGGAATGGCAACATGAGCGTGAGGTCTGTTTAGAGGCTGAAACACAACTTTCTGTACAAATTTAAATGCATTTAAGCAAAACAGCACAAATTCTTCATATTGCCTGAGTACACTTCAGCTAAAAGCCGCCAGTTTTGAACTGACAACAGGCTGCTTCACAAAAGATGAGAAGCACATAAATTGCACATCGAAGAAATTCTGAGACCTGGAACATCTTGCCCATAACCACACGAGCCACTCCTCAGTGAGAAACAGTGAAATAGTTCCAGTTTTGTCAGGGGAAAGGGGCATAAAGAGCTCTCTGTAACAGCTCACCCCTTGGTTCAGAGGGCTCTGTGCAAGTCAGTCACAGGGTGGATAAATAACCATCCCTTCAGAGGCAGGGCCAGCTCCACAGCGAGCCTGCCCTGTTCCACAAGCTGGCTTGTGAGCACTGGAGATGAAATCAGGGACTATATTTATTCTCCCTGCCCGGTCATATCTTTCTATAGATCCCAGACAGGGCCCCACTTCCTTGGCCTGGATCCTGGAGACGAGTAAGCAAAGGAGGGCATAAATCAGTGCCTGGGTTCTGTCAGGAGCACACTGAACCAACCATCCACACCAGGAACAGGTGCACTGAAGGCAAGCAGGGACACTGTCCCATTTGGAATAGGGGGGAGGGCTTGCAGAAAAGCTCTTCATTTCTTCTCCCTGAGCCTACCCTAAACCTTTCACCCTGCAAGAAGGTTATTTACCTTCTGCAGTTCACCAGTCCAGTCAACTAGGTGTGTTCCACTTAACACCAATCCATGCTAAGTCAGGATCAGCCAAGTGTCACTGGTTTCTGTATCCCTTTGTGCTTCACTTTTGCTCTCATTTCTTTTTTGTCTTTCACTCTCTGCTCTGACACATTCACTCCAAAGCTGAAATACTTCAGGGGCAAAATGTTTAGTAAATGAATACACTCTTAAAACACAACTGTAATTTTTCACCAGTAATTTTAAAAGTCACCCATCATGAAAAGCAGTGCAGACATACAGCAACAAGAGCCATGTCACTAGTTCATGCTTAATAACCATGGGGTGGATTCTCAGGTAATATTTTAGTCTGAGTAACATTTTAAGCAAGCATCAGTCCCTAAAGAAGCAGTCTTACTTTGATCTCAGTCATGGTTGCTCATTCCCAATCTCACCATCCTTTCTCTAAATACCAGCACAAGATGCTGGGCAGTATCGAAATTAAAGTTCACATATTTTGTCCTTTCTGGCCGTGTTAGTTTTAAACTGGATTAGTTCCCCAGCTGCTTCCATAGCACAACCATAAAACGCCTGCACCAGCTCAAAGCAGGAATTGATGTCTGCCTAATCTGGCCCCAGATTAGCCTCAGGGTGACCAGCCTTACTCAACCCCGATTGCTCTTCCCAGGTACAATGATGTGTGTACCCAGTAAAACCATCCACTGCAGATAAGGCCATGTAAACAAGACCCCACCCACGCTCCCGCAGTCAGAGCAATCCATTCCCTTGCTCGGGGAACAATGGCCTGATGGGTGGACAGAAACCTGCAGAATTACTTGTGAAGTGCCCCGTAGGAAGCTCCAGGGCATGCACGGAGCATCCCGTGACGGGGCCTGTGAAGACGGCAGATTCCAATGTATGGGGGGGAAAAAAAAAGCAAGCACCAACTGGGTAGAAAGAGAGCTGTCTTTCATAAGATCCTTGCTAGTGTTTGGAGAAACTGTCCACCTTGAGACTGAAAACCAAATACTGAGTATTTAACCTTTGCTTTACATTTTAGTCACAGAATTACCAGGGAGATTCTTGCAATTCTCTGCTAGAGAATCCAGGCCAAACCAGCTTTTGGTTAACAAAAATCAAAAGAAATTTTAACTGTGGAAAAGGTGAAAAAACTCCAATTCATGTAAAAAATTGACTAGTATAAAATTGACTTCTGCTGCAGCTGCATGCCAGAGCCTCTCTGTACTCAGGGCAGGGTATCTAGTCAGCTAGATGAGAAGAATCCACAGGTGAAAGATACTTGTGCCAGGGCTGTGAGAATGCAAACTGCAATGAAAAGCAGTACACAGAACCTTCTGCCTTTAACATCTGAAAAGTGTAGGTAGTTAAAGTAGGTAGGTGTTTGCACAGCAGCAGAGCCCTTCAGGGCTCCAGGAGCTGAGCTTCTTTCCTGTAGCACCAGATATGCAGATCATTAGCTGTTCTTACCTCCAACAAGAGCAGTGAAGAAGAGATACCATAAAAGATAGGCTTTGTCACACCATGAAGCCGTATATTTATATATTAAGATTAGTTCAGTAGCACATGCTCAGCTCTGAGATCTATATTATGGATAATCCCCTGAAAAAGATACCTATAACGCTTTCTGCTTCATCAATGTCACACCCATTTTCCTAAATAAGACTCCAGGCAACCAACAGCACCAGCCTGGGAACAGGTGAGAGAAGGGAATTCTCAGAGCATCATTTGGAGCAGGGGCAGGCTGTGTGGAGCATTGTGCTGTGACCTCTCTCTCTGTCTCTCTCTCTCCTTACCATACATCTTGCCTTCGTCGGACAGGATGATCTTGCGGCGGCCGCATGGCGGGTAGATGGCTAGCGCTTCCTGGAAGCTCTGCTCGATGTCCGGGCTCCACACGCCCTCGGCGTCATTGTCGATGGGTTTGTCCAAGGCCTCGCTGCCCCCCGAGTCGTTGCTCCCCTCAGGGGAGGTGGGAGAACTCCACTCGTTGGAGGTAATGGTGCCAGCTAGAAACTCCAAGGTGCCACGCGGAGGAGCAGACTCAGAACCTGCAAGGGCAAGCACATCCCACCGGGCAGTTAGAAACCCTCCAAGGAGATTCTAAAGCAAAAAAGCTGAAAAAAATCCCAATTAGGAGGGGTTTACTTCAAGTTTATCTAAAACGATAACTCAACCACATGTTGGGTTTTTATTTGTGTTGAGATGAAAACATTTTCTACAAATCCTTCTGAAAAACAGCCTGCTCCAATTTCTCTTTGGTTCATTAACTCTGTCACTTCCCAGCTCTCCTCAGGAGTCATCTCGTGTCTTTCTCTCCTTTATCTTTCTCCCTGCACTGCCATTGTCCATGTCACTGTTATTTAACTTTCCAAAGCACACATAGAGGGATTCAGCCTGTGTGAAAGACTACAGCAGTGATGAATTATCCAGTCATCACTGAGCACTGGGATTGAAATTTTCTTAGATACTGTTTCACTGGATCAGAGTTAGTAGTTGGTGTCACTTCTAACGCTGACATTTCTTCTCAAGGATCAGCTGTGCTATTAAAAAAGCCATTCCTGGACAGTTTAATGCCGTGCCTTCCAAACCCCATATCCTGGCAGGAGCAGAAGGCACCATGAGTACAGGGATGACAGCACCAGTTGCAGGTCAAGAACCAAGGTGCTTAGCCTGTTGTTACTGCTCATCCTCAGAACGACTTTGGGGAAAATTCCTTCAAGTTTCCCCTGCCTCTCTGCTCCCTCATCACTTTCTAGTCTCAAGCTATTAGATTTGCCACTGGGCAGGAGCAGAATTTGGTTTCTCATTGAACCTAAGCAGGCAGCTGCTAGCTCTTGAAAACTACAATAAATTATAGTCTACTTATAAATGCTTACAGGAGAGGCTGAAGCCTTTGAGTGGAGCTGCTGAAACACTCATTGAGAAATTGACTTCAGACCACACAGACACTTCCAGTCAACCAGGCAGGAGATAAATGGCTTCTAAAGACACAGATAATTCTTCTGCCTTAATCCCAAAGCTGTTTGTTTATCATTTTAATAGCTTTGTTATCTGGGCTAGAAAGAATGTTCACAAGCCAGCATTTGAGAATCCAGCCAGAATTCAAAACTTCCCTCCCTCTTCCCTCTCTCTCATTGAGCTGGGTAGCAAGAAAATCAGAATAAGGACTGCTTTTCCAAAAGCAGCAGAATCATCAAACCTGCACTGAACATGAGTAAGAAGAGAAGTCTGACATGGCAACTCTCTAGCTCAGAAATATCACAGTGAAAATGTAAAGGGGAACACAGGAGAAATTTGGGTGTGGTATTTGTCAAAAACTAGTCATTAAAAAAAAAATGCATGCAGTTATGCCATGTCATAGTTGATATAGGGAGAAAACAGTCCATTCATTCAAGCTCAGAACTTCAAAAATTCAGGGCTCATAGCTCCAGAAACTTTTCTGACAAACATTTTTCAAGTCTTTCTTTAGTTTCTTACCTCTTTGGATTTTGTGTTTTTTAAATCTTCTCCAAGACCATAATCACCAGATTTTTTTTTTTAATAAAAGCTGAAATTCTTGCAGCACTTTAACATTTCAAAACCTGAAATTGTAAAGATTTGGCAACACTGGCTCTCAGAAAGTTTTGCTGCTCCTTAATGACTTTAGACAGCAGCAAATACATATTTTGCATCTCCAAAAGCTAAGGAAATAAGACAATACTGTGCCTTTGACTAATTTCAATACAGACAATATAAATTAGACAAATAATTAGACACAGCATTTTAACTATGCAGCATTTTAATAAATGGTGCACAAAGACATTTTAAAAACCCAGTATTTGACTTATTTCCTGTGAGAGTATTTGAAACACACAAATCACTGGAATGGTCTACCACAGCCCATCCATTCATTTCAGCACCTACATGAGATTATTTCAACCCTCTTGATCCATTTAATGAACATGGAAAGAAATAATACAATGGGAGATGAGAGGGGCAGAGAGGGGAACACACACTTGGCTTTTTACCACTGGGACAGACATCCCAGCACACTGTGAATGGCACCAAGGTCAGCTGTGTGACTTTAAGAGACCCTGAAATGAAGGGTAACAGTTGCTTCCCTCACCAAACATTCCCCCTTTCACTGACAGATGCTAATCAAAAATTACACGGGTATTTAAGAGATTGTCCTGCTGGGGAATCCATGTAGAGGAGTAAGCTTTCCACAGCGAGACACTGACAGGATAAGAGAAGTTACCTGCTCCAAATCTTCCTTCCCCAAGCACCCCCAGTCCCTGGAGGCTCTGCAGACCCTCCACAGTAAACACACATCAAAATATCCACAAACACAAGGCCCAGGCTGGTTGTAACTTGTGATGACAGGCTGAAAAGCAGAGAGTTCAGAACGAAACCCAAGGTGTGACAGCAAGTGCATTCATCATATCACCTGCACTGGGAGCTGCAAATCTCACAGGAGCCAGCAGGTTTCACACCAAGTGCAAACATCTCCAGCTGCTCAACTACAAGACTCCCAAAGCCACAGTCACTGGAAGGTGCAGGTCTGCTCTCAGGCCAAATCCCCAGCAATGCACACAGGCAAAGTCATCTAGGGGATGAAGGACCATCATGACCATAAAAAGCATCTGCTTTGAATCTAGTTATTTTCATCTCCTTAGTGTCCATGCTGACACAGGGGAATACCTAGCAGATGATTTCATCATGGCACACTCTTAAGTTGAAACTCAATAAATATCTGAAGCATATCTCTGAAGCATAACTCTCCTCCCCCCATCACACACCCTGATCATTTCATATTTTACAAGGCTTGGCATCTGCACTAAGTGCTTTTGGTGACACAGGAAACTTTGGGTCCATTCTAATCCAAGCTTCAGAATAACTGGAGGAGAAAACATGTCCTATTCAGTGCAATGTCAACTCTCCAGACTCTGTTCTCCAAACCTTAAAGAAAAGTTGCACTGACTTGACTTGAGCACATGTCATTCATACCTTAAGAGAAATCCACAAAGCCAGAGACAGAATATGTGAAATTTCTCTCACAGTGGTGTAAATCAAGGGAGACGTGGAACATAATAGCAGTGACAGAAGAAATTGTATAAGTTTTGAAGTGACCAGACACATTTTTTTAATGCTTCTTATTTTTCATTCCTTGCCCTGCAGTTAATTTAATTTCAAGTTACAGCAGGTCAGCAAGGACCGAAGTGTGGTATTGTGGTTAATCCCAACTTTTCTACACTCTGGGTCCTGATTCTGCTTTCCTTTCTTGGTACTAAAGCTATCCCTAATAGATGATGAAAAATGGGGAACCCTACAGATTCTAAAATCAAGGATGTTTGGCCATCTCCAGCTAAAACCTCTGTAATTACTCAGATTACAAAGCACACTAGCAAAACTTTTACTTTTATTTGATAACTTCTGAAGAAATTCCATAGACTGAAATGGCCATGGAAATCCTTATAACTCTGTGCCTCTGGATCACTAAGATGCCAAAGGCTTAAAAGGCCGGCAAAGTTGTCTTAAATAATGTTGCTTAACTAGTAAGCTCCATGTGCAGTCCCAGGCAATGCTCTGTGCCAGCAGCAATAGCAGTAATTCAGGGAGCTCTGGTTGAGTGCTATCTGATCTCTTGGTCTCTGCTTTGGCTCAACACTTTCAAGCCTTCTGTTTCCTGCACTGTTGATCTGAACTCGGTGGCCAAGATGACCACTCATTAAAGTAAGCAAAGCAAACTAAAAAAGAAGCTGGGGGTTAAACCCTGTGCTAAATTACTTTATTAGGATGGCAAACTGGAAAACTGGCAGTGGAATCGCTTCCCACTGAATGAGCAATCAGGTAAAAACCAGAGGATTTTTCAGAAGCATGAGAATGCTGAATATCTTATTTATAAGAAAAGTTTCTATAATATTCATTAGTAACATCTTTAACCAAATACAAATGTTTCAGTTAGCATCTACTTTCTATTTGCTTCTGTCTTCTATTTAATAGTAACTACATGCATACAGCCTGGGAACTTTAATGGTGATTTGTATTACCAAATGTTATAATATTACTAAATATTTTAGTACTTGTTAAATTTTTTTTTAGGTTCTGCCTGTGCAAGAGTTTGTAATCACAAAGCTCTCTTCTGATGTGGAGGGAATTTGATTCTGAAAGCACTAAACAGACATCCTAAACATGCTCAGACAATTCCTTTCCCATCTGAATTCCCTCACCAGGCACAGTTCTGAGGAACAGAGTAGTCAGAGGATGTTGTCCCATATTCATAAGTGCAAGTTTTGCTAGAGGTCACAGAGCTTGGTGTTTTTTCTCTTGGGATTCCTTTCACCTGAACTTATGCCCCACTCCTTGCCTTTTGTACTTCTGCGATTGTACCTCACAGTTTTCTTTATCCTGATCTCACTCTTATTTCACCCAGAGATGATTACGTATCTTTCTTTGTGGGGTACAGTCATGGGTTCTCCCCCAGGTTCAAAGACACAAGGCCCCTCAGAGCACATCCACCTCCTCACCACAGTATCTCTATCTTCCTTCCTAATGTTTCCCTCTGTCCAAATACTGTTTCTTACTCACTCTTGCTCCCTGTTTTTCTTTCTGCCATGGTCATTTCTTAATGAGTCGCTCACAAAGCAAAACCATGGAGAAAACACAAAAATCTTTCATCTCCAGCAGCTTTGGTTGAAGTGTTCCAATTCTGATAATTTCAACACTAACCCTCTTTCCTTTCACACGTGGTATCTCATTGAGATTCAGAGATCCTGCAGGGCTAGACAGCTGCCAAGAGCCCTTCAGCAAGGTCTTATTGACAGGGAGCACATCTTTAAACAGACTCCACAGTCTGACACATCTGCTTTCTCATATTAATCCCTCAGTCATTACTGTTGGTAACAGCTCCCTCTTAAGTGTTTGTGGCAGCTGCTCAACACAAAATCATACTTTCCTGTGGATCTGAAAAATTGCAGCCAGCTGCCTCCAGTTGTTCAGTTTTCTTAGAGCTGCTCTGTCCAAGAGGTTCCCCCCAGCCCACGGCCACCCCCTGTCCTGCTGGAATGGAGCACAGCACAGCAGGCAGAGGGTCCCCATTGAGTCACTCACCCCTCCCAGGCAGGGGCCCCTGCCAGCACAGCCCTGTGCAGTCCCACAGGCGGTTCCACTCCTGCTGCGGAGCTGGCTGCTGCTGCTGCTTCACCCAGAGCATCCCTGCACCCTCGGCCTCATCCACTGGACTGCGGGCTGTGCAGCCAGGGATTGCTTCACCTTACAGGTGCTCCTGGGTGCCATTGAAATGCAAACAAACCCCAACAATTCCCGTATTCGGTGTAACGTGAGCCAAACACTCCTGCTATAGAGGATTCCAACCACATTTTCAGATCTGATCAGCAGTCCGAAATTTTGCAAAAAAAAAAAAAAAAAAAAAAATCAGTTCAGCCATAACAGATGGTATCCTGCTTCTCAAACTATAAAGTATATTTTATATATATATATATATAAATAAATAAGAAAACCTGGAAACAGGAGCAACCAGCCACTTACTCCCATCCAGAACACCTAGCAAAAGAACTTACACAATGCAGTGCTACAAGGAGATTCGGGTTTAGGGAAGCAACAGTCCGAAATACTAAGAAACCTATTACTCGAGGTACAAGGTGGAAGATAGCAGTCAAACTTACCAGAGGAAGAAGACTGGGAAATTCTATGGGACACTACAAGAATAGCTTAGTTCCTCTGAAAGAGAAAAATTAGTGCAATCAGTAGATGAGTAGCTCCCAGATGGTGCAACTCAAGGACTGCAGGAAAAACACACTGGAAAGGGAAAAGGTGGGCAAAGCAAGTATTCAACGATAAATAAGAGTGGTGAAGGTTTGCAGACAAAAGAGGAAAAAAATAATGGATATTTTTATAGGGTCTCTACAGAAAAAAATTAAGAATGCAACTGAAGCAAGACCACTGAACCGTTCCTAGGAAGGTTACAGTACTTTTGCAGCACCAGACAGCAACCAGTTCCTCAGGCTTCTTAGGAGCTGCACTTCCATCATTAAAGCAGCCTGGAGACAGTGCAGATGGGTGGGTGCAGTTCACTGGGCCTCCTGCGGGCTTCACTCAAACACTCCAGAACACCTTAGCCAGGGGCTGAGCCTGGCTGTCATCTCACTTTTTGCCTCAGGCCTCCTGCAATCCTGAGTAATGCCGGCTATTCCCTGTGAATAGCCCTATCCACCCAGGACAGCAGAGTAGTGCTGCATAATCCCATGAATAAAACCAGTTAAGGTGAGTGTTACCGCCTGCAGAGGAGGTAAAAGCTCTTAGCAAGCAGCAGTGCCAGGCAAGGAGGAAAGAACTGAGATTTGCCTCTCTATATTGGGCAAGGTAATAAACTCATTCTGTCCACAGGCTGCACGGTGAGATTTTTGTCTCTGTCTCAACACTGAGTAAGACTGGTTTGCAAAGGAACAAGCGCTACTCGCCTCAGATCATATCCAACAGGAGGCTGGGCTCCAGCTGAATGCTTGTCACACTGCCTAACACAAAATCATGCTCGGTTTGTTTGCTGCACCGAAACTGCCTGCAGCAGCTGCTGTTCAAAAGGCACCTGACTTCCCGAGCAAAGCAAAACAACTCTGAAATTATTGCAGCAGCTAGCTCTGGCTGAAACAGAGAGAGGATGTAGTGTCCAGCAGAGTGATATAAATCAAAGCAAGGAGAGAGGAGGACTTCCATCAGTGCAGCCCTGGATAATGCAGTCAAACAGGATGTGATGAGATAAGGCTGTGTGTGGCCTTGCACACCATCCAATCAGTTACATTTGAGATAAAAGAAACAGCACAGAGCCTTGCTGCCCTAAGGAGGGGAGGAAAAACCCCACAACCCAACAGCAAAACCCAAAGGCCAGCTCTGATCCCACAGTCTGGATGTGGGCAGCTTGGGGGCCTGTCCTGAGCAATGGGCAGCTCCTGCCCAGCTCCCACGTACAGGCCGCATCACAAGGCCACCAGCCTGGGACTGTCAGAGCGACTACTGGTGATTCATGCCTCAGCTGGGAGAGAAAAACCAGCCAGCAAGGGCAGCCGAGAGAGATTGACACTGCCAGGTTGTGCTGGGACAGAGCCACGCGCTGGGCTGGCCCCAGCTCCCAAAGGAACAGAGGAATTCCTGGGGAGTCACTGTTATCTCCCATGTGGGAACCGTTCCCAGAGCTCCCATTCTCCCTGACTTTCCAAGACATGTGGCATGTGTTTCACAGCTTCCCAAGGAGATGAAGGTTGCGGCAGGGTGAAAATGGCTAGCCACCCTGGTGCTAGCAGCAGCAGGCCCAGGAGTCATTCTCCCTGGAGCTGGTTAGAAAGCAAGGGAACCAGGAGGGAGTCAAATGATCAACATCCCTTCACAGAAGCATTGGTAGTGTCAGCTAACACAGGAAAATTGGAACTGTCCCTTTAGGTACAGGCAAGTGTAGATATTGACTGACTAAAATGACTTGAGAATGACCAAGCCAAGCTAGAGACAAAAAGAAGTCAAGCTGAGAATCTTCCCAAAGAGTATTATTCACTTAATTATTAAAGGATAGGGAACTTTCAATAGCAACTTAAAAAAACCTTGCTCCTAAACTTGCAGAAGCTCAGTTCTTCTGAAAATCTCACCAATAGGCTCAAAAGCCATCATTTTACCTATAGAAAAAAATAGAGGATGAAGATGTAAGTGAACCACCCAATAGAAAAATCAGAATAAGGGTAAAATCTAGACAAGAACTTCAAGGCAAGAAAATGTTAACTTTAAAAGTGATTTGCAATTGCAAGTGGTAATTTCAGAGGGGCTCATGTCTAGAAATAGAGCACGTTTTAAGGGTTTGCTGACAGGTAACACTAAGCTGAAACTCATAATGCCCACTTCATGATATCAAAACCAAATTCTGATTTCCTAATCCTGCCTCCTGTTCATGACATTTTTCAATCTCTTCTCTAGGGCTCAAAGATAGATGCTCCAGCAAAGCCTCACAACTGTGACACGCCTGGCTTCCAATGACACTAATGGCAGAACTGAACATGAGCTCAGACAAGAGACAGATATTTGCAAATTTCATTGAATGCAGAGAAAATGTTTAGCTCCAAAACCCTAGTCAGACTCCAAGAAAAGAAATAGTTGAACCTGGGCTATGAGACTTCCAAGAGAATAGGCAGACAGTGATGACACAACCCATGAACGCAGTCAAATTTCCCTTTCTGTGGTGCTTGCAGGTGGTCTGTGTTGTGGGCATGGCCTGTCTGGTCAGGACTAAGCCCTCTACTAAAGGCTCAAGACAAATGCAAATCACTAACAGGCAGAACAGGTATATAAAGAGGGACCAAGGCTCAGTGCTCTTTCGAGTTTCCCTCCTTCAGTCAATCAATTACACGTGTGCTTTGATTTTAGTAGAAGTCAGGCATGAGCTCAAAGGGGTTTGATGCTTGTTGTAAGGCAATGCCTAAGCAAAGAGCAGCCACAATGAAACACCTCCATCAAATGAATGAAGCCTACCCATGGGGTATCCAGACACCACCCCAGCTCAGTTTTGGGGTACACACCCCATCTGCATCATGCAGCAGATCAGCATTTACTGCTTACACATTCAGTTCTCAAGGCTGACACTGTGAAAGCCAATGTTTCTGTAAAACAGTGTGAAATTTCCTAGCTAACACACACCAGACACTTCTGCCAGATTCCACTGCTCCTACCAGTTTGATACATGACACAGTAAAGCCATCCTCAACTCAGACCAGTGTAATTTTGAGTTCAGAACTCTTTCCTCTCTCTAAATGTGGCATAAACCTGCAATCATCTCCAACTTGCTGAACACAGAACGATTTCACAGAAAGCAAATTAAAATCATGAGAATCTATAATTACAACCCCAAACCTCAAGCAGGAATCAGTTAAAAAATAATAAAATAAAAAAAGAAATGTCAAAAACTGAAAAACAAACCTGTCCCCAGATATTATAGGAAAGTATGAACCTTCTGATTTATCTCTTTGCCCTTCCAGACCCTTCTTGCCAGGAAGGTCAACAGGTTATATACCTTCTGCTGGATTAATCTACAGGAGAACAAGGGCAGCTAGCCAAGCAAAACTAGATTCTTAAAGGGACACAGCCAACCACAGACTCTGCTCCAGTTTTTAAAGCATGTCCTTACAAATAAAACCTGTGACCAAAAGCAGTGGAAAAAGATGCTGATACTCTGTTTTTCAGTTTGCATACTGGATGGATAGAAGCAGAGATTTACATGTTCTACCTGCAGTTATTCTCTTCTGATTACATAAATCCTTCGCAAACTAGTGGAGGCAGAGAAATAAATATATTTTTATTAATTTCATAAAGATAATTCAAAGAGCAGTGAGTGTGCTTGGACATAATCTCCTTACACAAACCTCTCTTTTACTCCTTTTTTTTCACCTTAAGCTGACAAGATTTTCAAACCAAAAGATCTGCCTAAGTCCTGCTAGTCTGGTACAAATGAGCTTTATTTCAATGAGCTTACAGAGATGTATGATCAGGTAAAATGAACTTAGGACACATTAATAAATCCTCCCTTTCCATTTCAGTATACACCTGCTCCACATTCTCTTGATATTTCCTCTTTAGTTCAAGCAGTCCAGGTTACAAGAGATTACACTCTGCCTGGACATCTATCATTAATGGTTACCATACTGCTGGAAGGGAGGCACTCTGAGGGCTACACTGATTTGTTTTTTCTTTGGCAATAGCAGAGCAGATGTTCTGAAGGCTTGCACCCAGGCTCTGAAAGCCACTGGCACTCATGTCTCAGAAATACAGGAGGGTAAAACACCTACCCTTTGGCAATCACATTCTAATGAAGGTAAGAACAAGGTAATTATAAACCTACAAGAGAACAGAAAAACAGAGCCAGTGACTCAGCCAGTAGCACCAGGAACTGGAAAACCTGCCCCTCCCTAGCAGGAAAACGTCTAATTCATATGGTGTTAAAAACAAAGGGGAGTGACTGCATCATCTCCAGAAAAAGGAGGACCCAAGAGGCAGGAACAATAAAACAAAAAACCTACCAAACACTCCCCCCATCCCCAAAAAACCCCAAGAACTCAAAACACCACCACCTACCCCTAAAAAACTCTTTCTAATAATCTAGTCTCAGATCTTGTAATGAGCTCCATGCATGCCAACTCATGGCTTTTTTACAAGGCTGTACAAAGGAACATGCTGGGCATTTACTTAGTTGGCAGAAGTTGCAAATATATGAACATCCGTTACTGTAAATACTAATAAACCTGATTGCTCCTCAAAGGAAGATAGAAATGCTGTGAAGGTAAAGAACGAAAAGAACACAGTGACCAACAAAATAAGTTTTGATTTAAAATAGCATTTGTTACTCTCCACGGAAATCACAGCAAATTACTTCAGATTGGCTTGGAGAGCACTGATCATATTGCTAGAAAATTGAATAATGGCTTCAAAACTATGCATAATTATATATATGATATATGAGAGACAAACAGAACCAACAGATACAGAGGGCATCTACTGGGATGCTGCAGGCATCTTTGCTAGTCCAGTTGTCTTTGACATCTTAATTAAAGATCTAAGGTTGACTCAAAGTAATGTTAAAGAAACTTGCGAGTGATACAGAATGAAGTTTACAAGCACGAGTGGGTAGAAACAATTCAAAGAGTGTTAGTGTAAAAAAGAAAACAAAAGAAGCAAGGGAGACAAATAGGACTATGTTGGAAAAGTAGTGCAAAGAAAACCCAGAGATAAAATCAAGGAAAAAGCCGGGCCAGAAGCAGGAGCTAAAGACAAGCAAGAGAGAGAATGCTGAACAAATGAGAGAATTGTCTGCAAAGCAAATGCTTCTGCAAAATGACCGATGTGACTTTAATCTGCCTGGGCTCAGATATCACTTCAGGCAAGGAAAAGAGATGAATCACTCCAACTCGTGGAATATTGGATCTCATTCTGACAAAGAAACACAGATAAACTGAAGAAAGTGTAGAGTATAAAACACCCCCGATAATTAGACCTAGAAAATGTAAAAATATTATTATTATACCCTCATTAGTAGCTTTTAAGAACTTAGGAGATGTAAATGCAGAGAGAAATAATAACCAATCATTTCAGAGAAATACACACCAAGGCAAAAACTGCTGCAGTAGAGTAAGAAAACTTTTCTGATGTACACGGGGTGATAAAAAACTTGCCCCAGAAAACTTTTACATGCCATGGGGGAGAGGGAGGGAAGAACCAAACTAAACCCCAAATCTAACAAATGAACAAAAGACAAACATGAGCTATGGACAAAGTATAAGAGATCTTTAAAAAGACATAATACTAAATTTTACATTTTTAAGATAAGTCATGGTCAGATAAAACAGAAAACTGTATTGCTCTCACAGGAGCTACTGCAAACATGGTCCAAAGAACTACTTATGGTAGGGAAAAATGGCAATGTTGTTAAGAAAATGTCCCCATTCTTCTCCCACCCTTCCCCTCCGAGTCACAGCACCCCCTTCTCCAGACACACGACCATATCATTAACTTGACTGGAGAACGGACAGATGGGGCTGAAAACCAACTTGTAAAAGTGATAAAACTTGTTAAGAGCATTACTTTTCCTCTGGATCAGTCCCGGGGCAGTGAACAGCAGTGCCGATGTCCCTGCCAGTGACAAAGCACAGAGATGTGACAAGTAAGGAAATGGGCACTTTGAGGCTCTGGGGACAGATCCACAGCAGAAACCTTTGTGGATCCACCCCTTGGCTTCCACTGGGATGGAACCAAGAGCTGAAAGATACAGAAAAGGACATGTAATACCAAGGAAGGAAAGCTGTGAATGAGCATGCAAACAGAGTTGAAAGCTGTAACTCTTGGAAACAGTACTTTTCAGCAACCCTCTCAAAACTCTACTTACTCTGCTTGAATTCTGTGAAACTAGTACCTGAGTAAGAAAACCAACAGCAACTGTGATTTCATGTAAGCCACAGACAAGATACTGTGACACAAAGACTTTTTTTCTCTTTAAAGCTTGGCAGAACTATTTTCATACCGTTTTCCCACAGATGTTCTTCAATACAGCAACACTGAAATGCTTATCACAATAATAGCCTAAAATACTCCAAAACCATCGGTAGCATTAATTTAAAAATCAAAAATAGTGGCAGGATCCAAGACAGCGGAGAAATTCCTAGTAACCATTCTCACGAACGTTTATTTGCTTACAGGATCCACCTCCGAGAGGACACAAACAATGAGCTGATAGCCCGGTTTAGAGATTGATAAGACGGTTGAATGCTCAAGTTTGAGGGAGCCATTCCCACTGGGATTTAGGAAAACCTGAAAAGGTGACTGCACCCACTGCAAAACAACCTGAAAAGGTGATTGGCTGTCCTTCACTCTGCCAACCCGAATTCCAGAGAAAACCAGAGTCCCTTAGCATCCAGCAGCCCTAATAAATAAATCCCTCTGTATTCACTACAGGACGGTCCCAGGCTCTTCTCTGTCATGAGAACAAGCTATCGAAACCAAAAGGCTTTAATTGCACAGCTGAGTGTAGAGCAGCATCAGCCCAGCCCCAGCACTTGCTGCGTCCCCACCGCGCTCTCCCCTCGTTCTGCTCCTCTCGCTCCTCCCCGTTACTCTCTGCCCCGTCCTGCTGCCCACTTCCTTCTGCGGGAGAACAATAAAACCTCTCACATCCACCCAGACAGATGGACAGACAGGTGAGCCAATGCTCTGCTCACCCTGCACACAGACGCCGCCATCAGGTCCTGGCAAAGCCGACCTGTCCCCAGCAACAGGAAAAGTGAAAAATAAATCCAATCCCTAAATCTCCTTTCCTCCTGTTCAGCCCCCTGCGCTTCACAAGTATTTTGCATCGCTTATTTGTAGAGGAGTCGCAGAACCCAACTCTTAAGGTTAGAAAGTAACATGAGTGTAACTCCAGGTTAAACAAAAACCAAGTTGTAATTACTTGTGGTTAGTTCTGAGTTTTTCTTTGTTTTTGTTAGAGTTTTTATTTAACATATGTGATCGTTCATTATAAAATACTTAACAGAAGTCCGTAAAACATGTAGAGTTACACTTCTTCCCTCTTCTGCAAAAAAAGCTCCATCTTTAGCATCTCATGCAAGAAACTGTATAAACGGAATTATCTGCACAAGATAAAAGATTACTCCGGAAAGGTTTTTGTTTGGGGTTTTTTGTGTGCGCTCGGTTTGTTTGGGGTTTCTTTAATCCTTTCCTGTGGCATGCCACCAAAACTCAACTCTAACTTCAGAATAAATGAACTGGAAAAACATCCCCCCATCTTTTGGTAAATGCCCTACAACAACCTACGTACTTCACACAGAAAGCTTCATTATGATTTTTTTTGTTCTATTTTCCCCCCCGAAATCATCGTCCGTAATTTACATTAAAATTTACTACATTAAGTACTGCTCCTCCTTTCCACCCTCCCCAAGCGCATTTCTACGAACCATACAGAAACCGCTATTTCTTCCCCCCTTCCCATCAGCGTTGCAGTTTCCAGCGACCGAGTTCCCGAAGTGGCAGCGCCGGCAGCCCCTTCCCGGCGGGGGAAGCCGCGAGGCTCCATTGAGGATGTTCCCATCGCTTCCTTTGTACGCCTGTGCCTCGCCTGTCGCACACGAGCGGCTCCGCACCCTCCCTTCCAGCCCAAAGCCATCGTGGAACGGCGTGTCCCGACCTGAGCGAGGCAAGAGCGGCTGCTGCTCCGCAGGGCCAGCGGGGACCGGCTTCAAATCCTCCTTCAGCTCCAGGACTTTCTGCCGAGAGAGCGCCGAGCGCTGTTAGTGCGCGCCTGCCCCTCGCTCCCGCCCGCTCCCCACCTCCGAGCCCGCAGGGGTGGGAGCGGGGGCTGGGACGGGGGAGCGGGCGGGTCACCCTCCCGCTCGGCATCGCCGCCGCCACCAAGGCGCGCAGAAAAAAAGTTGGCGAGGAGCGGCTCCGGGGTGGGCCCGCGGGGCTCCCCCTCGCCGGTCCCGCGGCGGCGGGGAGAGGCGAACAATGCCGGGCCGGGCGGGTGGCCGGGAGGGGATGGGATGGAATGGGATGGGAGCGGGGGGGCAGCCGGGCCGGCGGGAGCGGAGGCACAAAGCGCACACTCACCTGAGGAGCGCGGCGCGGCCGGCGGGACGGCGAGCCCGGGCGGCGGCGGGCGGGGGGGCGGCCGGGCAGGAGTTTGGGAGGAAAAGGGAGGGTTTTTATTTCCCCTGGAGTTTGAAAGGAGGAAGTGAGGAATGCGAGGAATGAGAGTTGGTATGAAATGAAGGCGGCCGAGGGAGGGAGGGACTGCCGGCTAAGGCAGGGGCTGGGACGGGGCTGGGAGGGGACTGGCGGGGGGCGGGGGGCAGCGGGAGAAGGGCCGAGGCGGAGTTGGGAACAAAACCCGGCGGGGCCGGGCGCTCCTCGGCCGGGGGCCGTGTGTGACCGGGGCGGAGGGAACGCGGGCAATGGCCGGAAGAGGGGCCCGCGGGGGCGGGGGAAGGAAACTCCGGGCGGGCGGCCGGGAGCGGGGGAAGGGGGCGGCTCGGCAGCGCCGGGAGCGGGCGGGACGCCGCCGCCGCCTCCAGGAATCGAGAGCAGGCACGGCGCCCGGCCCGGGAGAACTTGGAGTGCGCGGCCCGGACGGGCCGGCCTCGGAGCCTCGGGAACGCCGCCGCTTGCCTGGTGCTTTCCCTGGGGCCATGGGCCAAGCCCCTTGAGGGCGCTCCGGCCCCGGGGACAGCCCCGCGCTGCCCGGGCAGGGACGCGGCTCCCGGGCTCCCCCCTGCGCGCCAGGCGCGGCCCGGCGGCTGCGGAGCCCCTCAGAGAGCGGCCGTGATTCCCAGCCAGCACCGCGGAGCCGCTGCGGAACAAGCAGCCCCAGCCCGACAAAGTACTCGCCCACCCACCCGCAAAGCGGTATCTCCCCGTGGCTTTTCTCAGTCTCAGGTCGGAACTGCTCCTTTCCTACCTGTTCATACAGCAATGCTGCGCTAGAAAATGCCGATATGAGACTGAGGATCGCACGAGGGTTGAAAAGCCACAGCCCCAAAACAAAAGCAGAGGAAACCAGCAAGTTTAGGAAATGTAGCTACGTCCTAGCAGCAGTGCGGGGAATGCAGCTGCATCAGCAAACCAAACTTTTCCACGGCTCCGGCAAGTGATTTTGCCACAGGTGACTGGAACTACCTGTGAAGAGTTATAACCTGGTTGGCTTTCTTCCAAACTTCAAAGAAACTGAGTTTCTCAAACTCAAAGCTAAAGAAGTTCCCACCTCTTTCAAATTGCAGAGACCTGGAAACAGGTCCAAAATGTGTCCTAAGGCCCCAGAAACAAGATGGCAAAACCCATCAATTTCATAAAAATAAGATTTTTCTGATACAACTGTAGAAATGAAGAGTATATACAATATAAATAAGATTATGTCACAACATTCAGCGAAACGATTTTCAGGGTGTGTGTTTTGTTGTTTTTTATATAAAGCACTTTAGTCAGTGTTTCTATTAAGACATATTTAAAAAGCTATAATGTATTTTCTATTAAGCGGTTTTAAAAAAAAAACCACTATGAATATGAAAGGTAATTCACTTCTCATCTTATATATTCAGTGGGAATTCTAGGCCAGGTCTCATAATTGTGACTAACATTGTTTTGCTCCTATTTCCTTGCCAAACCAACACAGCTCAAAGAGAAGGAATTGAAACATATTCCTTCCTGTGAATCATCACACAAATTGTTTGCAGGACTTCAGTCAGTTGCAGATGGAAATTCACTCAGGAGAATACAGGTTTTTTTAGTGGTGGGTTGTTTGGGTTTTTTTACTGAACATAATGCAGAGCTAAACGATTCTGATTATAACAGAAAGCTGAGAGAGTTGGGCAAACTTATCAGATTAATTCCCCAACCCTATTTTTACTCTATCAGCATGATTATCTTATGCAGTTTTTAAAACAAAACCCTTTTTTTCCTCCCATAGTAAATTACTATTACTTTTCCTACAATAAAGGGCCCAATTCAATTAAGCTTTAAAAAAAATCCTTTGTTTTCACCAAAATTTTCAGCTGTTTTGTTGTGGGTAGTGCAATGGGTTGCCTTGTATGGAGATGTTAATTGAATCAAATTAAATGATCAAAAATTCCAGCCTCTGGAATATATTCACCCATTTATGAATGCATATATTGAACATTAAATTGAACATTCTAAATTGAACATTAAATTGAACGTTCTAAATTGAATGTTAAATTACCGTAAGTTATGGTTACCATAGCCTTTACCTTAAAGCATGTTGGTGAAGTTAGTTTGCTTCTGGATCTTTCTCCCATTTTGAAACAGAAGAAGTGACCTCCAGCTTCCAGGGAGGAAATAATAATTCTATATAGAACACCTTGAGGGATGCAATGAGAAACCAGAAACTATAGAGTGTACAGTTCAAAAGATACAAGAGTTAACACTGGTACAGGATCTCTGCCTTCTTTCCTGGCAGGGGTTTCAGTCATTGCCACCTCACAGTGGGAGCTGGTTGTTTTCCCTGTTAGTAAGGGAGCCCTTACACACCAGTGTTGCTTTTCTACTCTTTTTCATAACTGTATGCTGGGCCAAATCTCTTGGCCCTAGGATTACTTAGTT
This sequence comes from Melozone crissalis, assembly GCF_028551555.1. Lineage (NCBI taxonomy): Eukaryota > Metazoa > Chordata > Aves > Passeriformes > Passerellidae > Melozone > Melozone crissalis. The sequence continues at coordinate 11,534,770 of NW_026535786.1, read as the reverse complement.
CCAAACTGCAGTTAGGTACAACAGTTTGATCCTGTGGCAAAGATGAGATTCCTGACTCTGCAAAAGAAGGAATCTGTCCATGTCTCTGTTTCACAGGACTATACACAAACTCTTAACTCAACTTGTAAATCACAGGGAAGGGTTTTGCTTGTCTTCTGTATCAGGAACAGGAAACCTAATTCAATGTCATCCAAGAGATTTACAGAGCTGTTAATCCCAGCAAGTAGAGGAGCACATTAATTAATTATTAGTATAGGTGTAACAATTATACTAACAGCAGCAAAACCTCCTGTCCTACTGCTACCAATTTCAGCAGCAAAACTTCAATGAGAGTGAGACAGCCCTAAAAGCACAAGAAATAATTCACTATCTTTTATGTTTGTAAGTCCAAGAGCCTATAACAGCCTAAGAGCCATTTCCATCTGCTAGGCTTGCCTTTAGGACTCCAGTTTAACCATTTAATATGCTTCTTTAAGATTTTGCTGGGATTTCTAACATGCTACATTTGCACGTATTCAGCTAATATTAGTGTGTTAAGAACAAGTGCATACTCATGTTTCCCACTTAATTTTCTCTCTAAGACTAATTTGGCTCAGATGGAAATAGTGGAAAAAATAGAGGTGCTTGAAGAATAGGGCTTGCATGTTGAGAGCTGTGCCAGTTTCTGATTACCAGATCCATCATGTCTCCTCTTATTGAGGTTCATACAGCTCTCAGTGGAAATAGGAAAATATAACCACTTCAACTTGAGGTTCTTCCTATCCTTGTATGACTTCAGTACCTGATTCAGAAAACATTAACTTATGTGCTTCAACAGTTGAATGGGTTCAGATGGAAGGTGGGAAAATGCAGTAAGGACCATCTCAAATGCCCTAGCTGGATGCTGGGAAAAACATTAGAAACATGGGGCAGAGAAATTGAACTAGCTTAAACAATCAAATAGAAACCAAGAACTACAGCAATACCTGATAATATTGGGGGAGGGAGGGGGTAAAAGTATTAGAGAGACTACCCTTACATTTATTCCCAGATTTCCAAGTGTATGGGAAAAATATCCAACACCACAAAGAATGGGAACTGAGAATTACAAAGGAAAAGAGTAAGAAGAAAATAATGATATTCAAGAAATTGAAAGAAACTGAGGTAATAAGTCACAGAGAAGGAACAAAGTACACCCACAAGTAACAGCAAAATAAAAACAATCATTTAGAATTAAAGACTTTTCCATATATAAATTAGTTTATTTTCATTTAGATATAAAAGTTATAAATACAATTAATGTAAAACAGTATCTGATAAAGATGACTGAATCAGTTCATCTGTCTGCATAATTTGACTGAGGGGCTGTGACATGATTGTTTGATGTCAAGAAATAGCTTGAAGAGTCACTGCTGACAAGGCTAATTAAGTAAAAGGATGCTTTCTGGGCACACAGAAAATCATCTTGAATCAGAAATTAGCATCCTACCTTCAGGTCACCCCAAAATAACATAAGGCAATTTCTTTCACACATTCCTAGTCAGAAAAGTAATCAGACAGGTACACAAGCTGACTTCCTTTCCTGGATGGGCAGAGGGAATGCAGACCCATCAGCCAAGACTTCAGAAGAGCACAGCTGGAAAGCACTGCCAGGTCTCATCCTCAGCCTGATGAGCAGGAAGGCACAAAACAGATCCATCAGCATTCAAGTTCTCTTCACAGACTGCTTTTCTGATAAGATCATCTCAAGGAAATATCTCAGCAGCTACTGAAAAATGCTCATCTGAAAGATACAAGAGCTGGACTTCTCAGCCTCAATTCATTATTTTACAGTTAAATACAGCATTTACTTTGTGCTATGATCATTATTCTTTCTGGCAATATCAGAAAACGTCTTCACAAAGTTTTGTTAGTTTGAAAGCACAAGTGATATCTACCATTGCAAATACTCCAGAGACCAAAAGCAAAATATCTGCTCTTTGCAGCTTGAAACAGAGTTAGTCTGCTGACAAGGACAATATCCAAAGCTGGAGAAGACCTAACTCTTGTCTCAGTAGAGGGACAGACCTCTCCAAACTATTGTGAATATGGGTAATAGGCAAGAAGCAGGCAAGACAGTAATATTCTGTGCTTCAGTACACAGAAGATGTGTGCACTGAGGCCTCCAGGCCACACCGTGCTGCAATCCACCCTGGTGAGTTAAGGCCACATGAATCAAGTGTTCCATGCTGTGACACAGTCTCCATACTGTACATCCAGTATTAGAAATGGAACATTGGAAGGACACATTGCAGAGCCTTGTGGTACAATTACAATAAACTTACCAATGCCTTTGAAAATACCTGTAATTTCTTTTTGAGGTAACTCCTTCTTATAGGCAGGTTAAAATTATTTATACAAAATCTACTTTAATATGTCATGCCTTGAGATAATCTCACATTAAAAAAAAATAAAGTTGGTCACAAACATATACCTAAAAATGTAGCAAATTTCATGAACAATGGCATAATTAAAAATATTTTTCATCAGTTTACTGTCTAGATTCAACCAATCAGAACACTGCTTTTCAGAAGTGGTACTGTATATTGTTACAATACTATCTTCTGCCAAATTCAGCCAGACTCTATCATCTATTCAGTCTCATTTTTCACATGGTTAGAAGTAACAGAAGTAGCAATGAATAAAATATCAGCCACCGCAAAAGGGAGTGTTTCAGATTTGATTGTTCTTAGTTTGGTAAAAAGACTGTCAATGGATGGAGAGAAATTAGAACACTGAGAGGGAAATGGAGTATCAGTCTTAGCAGACAATCATTCCACAGAGTAAAAGTGTTGTATTAGAGACAATTCCACCCGTTCTCTTTTTTTCTGAGTTCATCTGATTAGGAACTCTTGAGTAGCATCATGTCCCAGGCTTTGTGGAAGCTTCAAGGTAAATGAACATTTAGCCATTATTTTTCTAATTCTAGCTGCAGAAGTTCCAACAAGTGGGCTTAGCCCACTCTCATGCAGCATCTGTAAATAAGGATTCTAAAAGCAGAATCAACACCAATGACAGAAACATCACCTAGATTTCTTGCTTTTCCGCAGGCCATACAGAGGTTGCTCCCAAGGTGGTCTGCTGTCAACTCCCACAATGCTCTGAAGACTGGAACTGGTTTTCTAATAAGCCTGCAGAAGTCTGTCCTCCATTTCCCTTCCAATATGCTCTTCATTGCTACACCTGCAACTCTTACAAGATGTAGGGGAGGGAGTGAGTTCCATGTCTGTTGTCCCTCACTCACAGACCAATTTGCTGTCAAAGCTGGAGAGTCCAATAGCAAAAGCCTGAAGAGCACAGAGAGGGTAATTATAGTCCAGAGTGAACACATCTTCTGCTACACGACCAAACTGCATCACGATGTAGTCAGCTGGGGAGAAAAGACATTCAGAGATGAACAATTTCACAGTGAAGCAAAAGAAAAAAATAAACCACAAAAAAACAAAAAAAAAAAAAAAAGGCAAAACAAAACCCAACCACAAACTCTCCCCACATCTGCCAGTCCCAAATATATGCGGTTGGTGTATCCATCCTTTCTCACCAGAGTGGCCTTGAAATCTGTCCTGTAGAGTGACTGTGCTATTCTAGAGATTTTTCTTCTCAGAACCACAGCTCAAACCATTCTTTTGCTGGCCTGAAGGTGCTGTATTAGACCTTGTCTTTCACTTCAGGAAGCTTTCATTTGCCCCCTCTTTTGCTGCAGTTATGGACAGCAGAGTCTGCATCCACCCCAGAAAAAAGGAGGCCTTATATAATTTTCCTGGCAGCTCAGAAGTCCTCAGTAATCAGGAACTAGCTTCCTTTACCCAGCTTCCCTCCTCTAGGAAGGGTGTCCTATTCCTCCCAACCCTCATGAAATAAATTAGGTTCTCCCTGTTTAAGTAAGTCCCACACACTCTCCACCAGACTCTTACGGTCATTGTCATGGACAATCTGGAAGTTCTTCACTGAGGCCTGAGTGACCCTCCCATGGAAGTTCAAAACATAGGATTGAGTGTCATCATTCCAGACTGGAGCCTTGTTGTGCAATTCAATGAGGTTCTCTAAATTTTTGTTTTGCCATTTTGACAGCAGACCCTCATGCTCCTGTTCAGAAGAAAGAAATATGTTTATCAGATTTGGAATGTCTCTGCCTCTAAGTACCACCTCTCTTGTGTGTGCACTCTGTCACTTCATTCCCTGTTTAATGAAACACACTTAACGTTTAATGATAACACTTAAACTCAGTCCTACTGAATACTTTCTGCAAGTACCAGGAAGATACTTTCATAGATCCCCAGTCCAAGCATTCTTTTCACTCAATAAAGTAAAAAGAGTGATAGGGAAGGAAGTGTGTGTTCAGGAAAGGGAGAAATTCAGAGTCCACAGATAATTGCCATCCTGCTGGCATGAATTACTTCTGAGTCTCATAATCTTTCTCTGATCCTGTTGCATCCAGTTTCCATTTCTAACACTGTAAACTTTGAAATAAAAGAAAATAATCCACAATTAACTGCATAGTGCCAGGCCCTGAGGTGCCTCAGTAGAAAGTCCAAAGGCTGGAGTAGAATGTAAGGTTAAATGTCATTTTATTGGGTCTAATGAGTGATGCCCAGTATGAAAATCAGAGAGAAATAAAACCAAAAAGATACAAAAAGGAAGTAAACGAGCATATTAAATTTGACAAACAATGAATTACAAGGAGATTCAGGTTGTAGTGAAACATGACATATGATTTCATTTTAAAAGTTCTGCAAGAAATAAAATCAAAACTATAGATGTTAAAACTCCGAAGAAAAAGAGTCCAAGCTTAAGGTACTAATAGGAAAAAATGCTCAGAAAACAACCTGTTGTGGAGGTCTGACTGATGTGGCTATAGTATGTGCTTCAGTGTTATACAAAGATACCACAGTAGATTTTTGAGGATAACCTAAATAAAACTTCCTGTTCAGTTTAGTTACTTTTTAGTTTTACCTTTATTTACTTTTTAAAATATGCAAAACAAACCCCTAAGAACTGGCACCAACTGCACCATGTGCATTTAGATTTAGGGGAGAAAATTTAAGGCAGGGCCATGGAACCATTACTGTACTAATAGGAGAGATAGCAACACCAACTCAAAGACAATGAATAAATGAGCACTTCCAGATACAATTTTTCTGACCATGAGGCTGTCATGACTCTCTATTTCCATTCTTTAAGATTTTTTTTCTCTGACCTCAGGAAACACGTTCTTGTCCTACTCATATCTACTCTCAACATGGCTGCAAATACCACTTTCTAGCTTAAAACATTGACCACACCTTTCAGTTGGTACCTTTTCTTTCTGCCTTTTGGTCTTCTCTCACCAAACATAAAACCCACATTAAGGGAACCTAACAATTTTCATCACACACCTTAACATACCTTCAGATACTGTTCTGTAAGCTTTTAGCTCTAACGCCTCTCATATCTATGAAAAATCCTCACTAAATAGTCACAACAAAACTCCATCTTCTCCTCATCCCTCCTTCTTCAAGAATCCTCCTTTTCTGCTGCTTCTACAAAAAAAGCTAACAGCATTCTGATCAAAAATGTATTTATTCCCTTGTTATTGCACCAGCAGTACCTAATCTGTCTATTGCCTATCTGTCACAATCCACATCCTGGCTCAGACTGCGAGCAGCAAGTGTGCCCAGTGTTCATCCAGCCCTCAGCACAACAGGGTCTCACCATGGGGGCGCCTTGTAGATGCAACAGCAACAAGGAGAGAGAAGTAAATCATATTTAGGCTGCCCAAAGGACCCGGAAGGATACAAATACTATTCAGAAAGCTACAGATTAGGCAGAAGGCAAGAACAAATTAATCAACACATTTAGGCGACATTGTATTTATTCTCCAGGAGACTTGCTAAAGCCCTGGCCCCTAAAAGCCCTGACTGTCAGCCACACCCAGGCCTCTACAGGGAAGTTTTAACCTCTTCCTTCCATCTGAAACATGACCAAACTTCATAACTCACATTTCGTGGACGGATTGGAATTCGCTTATGATTCATGTTCATTCCTGGAATGATCACAGACATTTTTCTGGGACCCTTAAATCCTAAGATATTAGTTTCCTGAAAGACAAGGAAAGCCATTTTTTTCAGTAAATGAGATACTTCACCTCAGACAAGGAAAGACAACAAAACTGAACTTGTATCACCATTTGTACTAGTTATTAGAATTTCACTGGCTACAACTGTAGCAGCAGTTATGTATTTGCAACTTTGTTTAATCACTTTCTCTCCCTTTCTCATTTAGAGAACAGTGTTAGAAGATATGCACGGTATTAACTAATTTGGAGTGCGTTTCTTACCTACTAAAACATTTAGAACAAAATTATACAAGTGCAATTTCCAGGCATAAGTTTTTTGCACCTGCGGCAGTAATGTGTTGAAATATTGCTAGTGAACAAGCCTTAACTATGACAGAAAGCAAAATATCTTTGACTTGACTCTGTGTTGTCTGTTTATCACCAGTTAGTCTAAAATGTTTCTGAACAATGAATGACATTTTTCTTCAGGTGCTGTCATTTGTGTTTAAGAACACACCTACAATTTTCTCTCAAATCATACTGTATTATAAATGTTTAAAAACAAACCCTGGAAGGGAAGTATTCAGCAACTATCCCAGCCTCAATCTTGAGCAGATTTTTCCAGAGTACTGAAGGAGACTGCTCCAAATGGATTGAGCACAAAAAGCAAAGTCCTGGTGTTCTCAAACAATTCATTTACCAGTATCAGCCAAAATCCAAGGGTCGATTTAAACTGTTCTGTAACAATATCCATTATAACCTTTAAAATTCTCAAAGACCAATTAAAAAAACAGAATCTTTTAGAAGTACTAAATTGATTGACAGAAGTGATACAGCTTCTCCTAACACATTAATGCATTTTGCAGACACAGACAAAGGTCTTTGAAGCTGCAACCTCTATTATGTCACTTCAAAAAATCTAGGGGCATGTATAAGAATGAGGGTACTGATTTTATTCATATTTAAACTTTACAAACTCCTTACAGATAAAAGTTCAGAATTCTGAAAAGCTGACTTTATATTAACTGTCTGTGCTCATTCTAACACCTTGCTGTGTCCAGCTAGGTAGGAAACTGAAGAATACTATATACAAAGAAAATATCTAGTGATATTTCTGTAAACAGGCTAGTTGTGGAATTATCACATCAATTTTCTCCCAAGTGCCATTAAGATGAAGAGCAAAAGCAAAAAATCAAGATGCTGCTCCAGTAGGCTAATGCATCTTTAAGCTTCTGTAAGAAAAGTACCTGTGAGAAAAATAAAAATACTTTCACTCGACAGCAACTGTTTTGTAGAGAACCTCAACTTTTACTCAAACTGTAGGACTGGAGTACAAAACAATGTGACTTGAGAACGCTCATGTAGTTCTGTAGTCTCCACAAGTGCCTCCTTAGTCTGAATCCTACACTGAGGTGATTTACAAGAGCAGAAGAACATCTCTAAAACAGAGCTATTGAGTCACAATTTACCCTGAAACCACATCCTTACCACCAAGGTGCTACTGAAATACCAGCTCCCTCCTATGCCTCAAAATGCCTTTGGTGCTGCACAAACTAATTCCGTTTCACAGGGTACTCCCAGTTCCTTCTCAGGGTCTACCAGATACCAGCTGGGCCAGAGGCAGCTGTGTCTGGCTCAATGTAAAGCATGTGTGACTGGCCACACACTGAACTGGCCAGATAAGAAGGCCATAAGGATGGTCGTTTAGGTGTTTCTCCTGCTCCTGACATTGGGGTTTTTTTCATTAAACTCGTAAGAATTTATCTGTGAGGTCTCTGTCTCTTGTTGTATCTGGTTGAAATTGGTCACTTGGCTCCAAAGTTAAGTGGAGGAGGCTGGCAGCAGCACAATTTTGCAAGCTGTGTTTCCTCGGTAACCAGGCACAAAGAACGGGGCAAAAGGGAGAGGCAGTACTTACATAACAAATAGCTGCGAGCTCCTGTCTTGTATGAGCCTTTTCCACTAGACTTTGTGCCTTGACTGGGTTAACACCATGGTCATAAACTGTAAATTTGGTTCCCATAAGGTTTGACCTAATGTCAGGTTATGGAAAAACACAGAAAGAGAGGCATCAGTAGAAACTTTTGTCCAAAGTATTTGTACAACACAGCAAAAACACACATCTGCCATCTGAATCTTCCTGCTACCAGCTCAGTAAGGAGCTTCTGTGACATGCCCATGTGAGCCTGTAACCTATCCTGGAGAAACATCTAGACAATTCCTTCTCTGAGTTGCCAGAGTGAATGGCAATGCTGAAGAAGGCTGCCAACCCATGTGAATACAGATTACATGAAGCAGAACAATGCAGGTTCATGCTCTTTAAATATAAACCAGATTGCCAGTCATAACCACAACCGAATTAAAATCCTATCTCAACTGTCTGTAGTTTTCATCTGTGATGCTCACCTGAGTTTTCCAATGAAACTTTCCCCTTTCCGAGATAAATCAGTTGGATCAACTGATATGAGGTAATTGGATGTTTTACTCTTCTTTCTTTTTCTCCCTGCAAGAAGGAATGTCTGGAAAAACAAAACTTTGATCAAGACTGGTGCTTTGTAAGAACACAGAGGCATTGCTATCCAAATTGTTATCTCTCCATTTCCTGTATGCACTCCCTTTTCTGTTCTGTTTTAGTATTACTGTCTTCACAATTTTGTTCTCTTCCAAAGTGCTCAGCCTAAAATCCTCTCTCTCCATCAACTCACTCGGCAGTCCAGATTTAATGCACCTGTCCTTTCTAGTCTTCCCTCCTTTTCTTCTGGAGCAGCTCAGTCTCCCTGCTCTTTTTTAACACTGAACACTTTTATTCTTTTTCAAATTCATCTTTCACTGTATTATGGCTTTTAAACCACAATACAATGCTAATTACATGCTAATTCTGTCCTTAGTGCCTTGGCCAAACATATGCTGTTCTCATCTGCATGATGGCTGTCCTCTGCTACAGGTTTCTTATCAAAGGCTCTCCCTTGCACCAAACACATTTTTTGGTAGGAGTACAATAGCCAAGATAATGTGTGCTGCTTCCAATACCTTTTTGTTGTCATCCCTTTCCAGGTGCATGTAGTAAGTAGGGAAGAGCCCCCGGTCCATTCCCTTTTTATCTCTAGTGATTCGACACTTGACACTAATTCCACGGGGTGCAGGGCGCAATGCAAAATCCTCCAAGTTCTCTACTTCTCCCAGCTGTGCATCTGCCTGAGGGGATGGACTACAGGAAGCACCTGTTTCCTATGGGAAGAAGCATCATATTAGCAAATTAATATCAGATCACAGACTCTGGTATTCCACAAGAAAATTGTGCTTTTTTGAAACATAAGACATCATGTCTCCAGAAGATACTGAGGAAAGGAAGGTTAAACAAGATACCACCTGTATTTCCTCAGAAGAAAGCAGCTGAAGATTTTACTCTGAGGAAAGACTAGGTCTCCAAGGAGAAAAGAGAAAAAGTACCCATTAAGCAGACATGAGTGATTTGCTAGAAAGAGAGAAATAGGATGAGATGCTGTAAATATTCTACGCAAAGAACCTCTTTGCTTTTAGAACTTCAAATGCTGTGGAAAATAAAAGAGTAGGATAAAGCAGGACTGATGGATGCTGCAGTAAGACAGGCTGGGATTTTGTGACTGAAATGAGTGCTGAGATTATGTTCATTCAGAACAGTAGCAGAAAGCGAGTCAGCTGCTGGTGGAACCATATCAACTAAATGTTGGAAGAGCCTTAGAACAACGTGTATAGTCAGGACGCACAGAATAATCAAAGGAATTTAAATTCTAATGGAAATCTGGTACAGGTCATAAAAGTAATTTTCTCTTAGAGGTAGCTGAATCCTATGAACTGCAGCACCCAAGAGATTTCTCTTTTATCTGGGCCTTCAAGATGAAGTTGCAGTTTTATCCCCATTTCCAGCTACAGCCAGTAAGAAACCTGAGTGAATAGCATGGATACACATGCATAGATTTGAAATGCACTGGAGGGTCGTCACCCCTTTCCCCACTCCAGCACCTGTATCTCCAGCATTTTGCACCCACAGCCCAATCTCCCAAGAAGCTGATACTCAGACCTCCTGCACTACTAGTGCAGGGCATCATATACACAGTCACCTCACAAATACACTCAGGTGCATTTCCCACACCACGGGCTTTGAAGAGTGTCCAGCATCCATGCTCAAACGCCGTGGTCTTTATCTGATCTGAGCTATCTCAGACCCTGTGTCTTCCTGATGCTGGTCTCTTCCAACTCACTGGCTGGTCCAGCACATAATTTGTCAACATATGTATGCATGCATGTGTCCATATCACACACACACACACGTACAAACACATTCACACAAGAAATAGTTAGAAGTAGAGTTACAGAAAAGAGTGGGACATGCTGAAGTAATCAAGGCACAAGACTTGAGCAGACAATCATACTGTTCTGCAGTTGTTTACACATATCTGATGCTTTTTACCCCCTTTAATCCCTGTCTTCCCATGTTTATTACTCCCTGATCCACCTTGATACCCTTCTTTTCCCTCTTAAGTTTCTTCCCCCAAACATCCTATATGATGTTTGTCCAATCCCAGTATTCTCTGTTCCATTCCAAAATTCTGTTTCTCTTTGCATCCCACAACAAATGCCACAAACCCTCAGGAAGAAATCCCTCCTATGTTTGCATGGCATTTCAGAGCTTCTGAGTCACTTTGGTGAATTTTGCAGAGACAATGGCCCAGTCTGTCTCCTTTAGGGGTGATAGTGCTGACTCACTGTGTTCCCATATTCTCCGATTAGGCTCCCTAGGATCCTCCACCCACAATTGTTCCTCTGATGATTGCTAAGTCTTTATGTTTAACTCAGTGTCCCTTCAGTCAGAGTCAACAATCTTGACCTTACTCTGCTTTCAGGGAATAATATTGCTGGCTACTGTACTTGCAGCTACTGTATTTTAACGCAGTGCTCCAGGGGTTATCACTAAAATCAGGAACATGTCTAGTGCTTATCAGAAATCGATTTCAAGACACTTACTGCAAAAGACTTCTCACTGGATGCAGAACTAGGCCTCTCAGATTCAGGGTTGGATGAATGAGATACTGGTCTCTTACTAGCTTCTTCCTCTTCTGTGTCCTCCTCATCAAAATTCAAACTGCCTGAAATTCCTGTCAGAATACAGCATGGATTTAAGCATGTAATCTCTGAAAGTAGGTGTCACGAGTTCATGGCATCACTAATTCATATATGACTCTTGAATACCTGTTCACAGTCTTAATTTCTGCTTTTTCAACTGATTATTCCTAATTGCTGTTTCAACTGCTGATTTTCTTCATGTGCTGTATCTCTTCCTAAGCCTTGCAATTAAATTCCTACTGATATTTTGCAGCAGTCACTGTGCAGATGATTAAGCAGCTGTCAGGCCTTTATTAATATGGATTTTACTTGATATTCCATGACATAACATATTGCTTAGTTTATGTTGTCATTGAACTTACTTTGCATATGTTCATGCAGAAAAGTCCTCCATGTCTTAAGAGCAACAACAATAAAAGGAAATCCAGATCAATATGCTGACACCTGTCCCATAAATTGGACTCTCTACAGTTTACATCCTTTACCACTTTCCTTCAGTCCTGTCCCTGAAACAGGGTATGTCAATTTTTCAGTAAGAGCCCCTCCTGTTCTTACATTGATCAGATTCATAAATACTAATAATTACTTGATTTCTGAAACTGAAGCGCAAACTGAGAAGTTTCAGGACTTATTTAATCTTAACCTAAGCACAGTCCTGTAGAGATGACTGTGGGTATATTACTAAAATAACTTTTCATAAAGACATTTATGAAGAGGTTCTGTACACATCACTATTTGTTGTGTCCTTCCACTTGGAACTGCAACATCAATTGGTCAATAGGAAGAAGTTCTTCACTGAAAGGGTGACTGGGAGTTGGAAAGAGCTGCCAAGGGAGGTGGTGGAGTCACTGTCCCTGGAGGTGTTTAAGGAGAGACTGGATGTGGCACTTAGTGCCACTGTCTAGGTGACAAAGTGGTGTTAAGTCATAGGTTGGACTCAATGACCTCAAAAGTCTTTTCCAACCAAACTGATTGTGTGCATCCAAGATTTTGTTCTGTGATTCTTTTCTTTAATTTGGCTGTAGAAAGGAAATGTATCTAAAGCATTACAGACAGACAACCTGCTTAACTGAATCGTTTTCTGAGAACATATATTGTAACAATGCTCTGCAAAGGGGCATTGCTGGAAGTCTCAGATAAAAGAGAAAAATCCAGTCTTAACAACCTGTCAGTAAATTTCCCAAGGGACGTTTGGGAAGAGGAAAGGCGTTGACCCTGGTACTCCAGCCAATTTCAAAATTCACTGTTTATATTCTACCTCCACTAATTTCCCCTGAAGTTACTGGATATTCTCTCCTCTTTCCTTTTCCAACTCTTGTGTAATGTTGCTATCTGTAAGTAAGCAGCTGTGCCATCTGAAAACTGGATGACAATATCTCTGAATGTGACAGCACCTCAATACCTGCAGTGTATGGGAAACATTCTGGGAGACAAGCTCTGCAAAATAAAAACAAGCTGTATACTAAATTAAACACTAGCCATTATTTTACTGCAAAGTGCTTAGACTGCATGCAACAAAAAAAAGGTTTCCTGTAGTACTGGCAGCAACTTAAGATACTTGGCAAACAGAGCTTGACACTCCACTAGGAAATTACTCAATGGGATATCATTACTGAATATATAACTCAAAAACTACTGACTGTGACAGCCTGTGACTCAGAAAAAAACACCTTTTCTGTTAGTCTCCTAAAGAGTTAAATCATGGCATTTACTGAAGGGTCCTGCTGTTGTGAAAATATTCAAGCACCTTATCATGATATAACATATCTGCAATAAAAACACCCCAAACTTTAGCAAAATGTGGTATAGCATTTTGTCAGCAATTTCCTTGGAAAGACCAGAATACAGTACATTAAGAAACCCTTAAAATAAAATTATTGGTATGGTTAAAATAATATCAGGAAAAGGAAGTGCAGCACTGCACTTCCACATGCTATACAATCTAGTAGCTCTTTTAAAAGTGATATCCTACAAACATTTGTTTCATGATTCCTCATTTTTTAATGCCACTGAAATAAAGTTATAGAAAAGCCCCAAAAAAGACATTTACCCATTATTAACTCTTACCTCTCTTCTGTAATATTTCTTGCAGATCTGGCTTGCTTGCTGTGTCTGTTACAGCCTCTCCATCATTTTCCTTATCTGCATTGTCTTCTGGTTTGGTAGATCCAACAGACAGAGTTTGGAGATTGGTCCCCAAATCCTGAACTTCTGATTTCAGGAAAGCAGCTGGTCCATCAATGCCTGCAGGACCAAATGAAACAAAAATTCCAAAGTCTATTTTTTTTATGGCCAAAGATGCACCCCAGGATGGTGGCTCTTTTCATCTTCCCTTCCTCTAGCATCTCTTTAAAGTATTAAATATACTTGTTCATTTTTTTTCAGAAAGGAGGAGTCAGGCCTGACTCTGGTACAGACTGCCTATTACTTTAAACATATCAGTTTCTCCCTATTTAAATATAGTGATTTTATTTACCTTTTTACAAAGGCTTAAGCAATTAAAACAAGTTGTACTTGTCATGCATATTGACAGTTTTCAATTTATTTACAGATATCTCCCTTATTTTCTTTTTCTTCACGTTGTTTGTTTGCTCTTATGCCAGTGAGTACTCTACAGTGAATACCACAAATCAATTTGATAAAAGTATCTACAGCCACAGACATAAAAAAACCCTCTATCTTTTTGTTAGAATAAAATTTTCATGTTTAAATCATTCAACACAGCTGTGCACCACACTTGGTGGCAGCATCTTGATGTCAGGGTCTGGCATAACACTGAATATATAGCACATAATACCTAAGTAGAGCTCCAGCTTTGGAATTCTTGTTTTCCCACTGTCTTCCTTCTTAAAACTCTTCTGCTTTATCTAGGCATTGTATTTCTGACATGCTTACTGCTGTTATCACATCTTACCAGGACTTGCTTGCACTGAGGAAGCCTCAGAACTATGAAAGGTAGTGAATGAGCAGTTAAGTTTTCATTTGAGTCTTACTAAAGACTTCTACCATAAAAGTTATATCTATCTTATCTCTCATTCTCTTCTTGACTTGAAAGTGTCTTTTAACAGAAGCTTTCTTACACATGATTTTACTGATTTTAGACATATAAATGCTACCACAAATACCACCACTTTCCTTCCCATCCTATGATCCTGAAAGGCATCTGGAGAACAAGAAAAATATTCAAAGAATATTTTGAACAAGAACAAGAAAAATATACAAGAGAGAAGGGATAACATAGTTGCAACTGTGATCTTCAAACCAGGTAACACCCCTTGTTTGGAGGTTTAAAATTCTACTGTGCATATTAATTTGCTATCAATACAAGGCTTGTATTATAACACAACTGCAATAGCACACATCTCAAAGCCTTAGAATGTTTCCCATAACTTTCTTGATAGGCTGATGGGACCCTGGCTCTCATAAGCAGCTTCCTGACACTTCCACTGGATTCTAAGGATTTCATTGCTGCTCTTTTCATCTCCTTGTGACATAGGAGTCCTCAAGCTCTCACTACTGTGTTTCTTTTCACTCCTAAAATAATGGTCACTACTCTACTGCAATGTTTTGAGACCACCAAGTCATTGCCTTTGGCCCTGAGAGCATTTTGTGCTTGTGACTGTGGACCACTATCACCTGTTATGTTTCAGTTGTCTCAACGAAGCCCACAAAAAACAACAGATGAGGTAAAAACCATCAAGAGCCTAACACAGTGTTCACAACACTTTTTGTTTGCTTTCTCCACTTTATCATTCAGTCATCCTGAGGTGAAGTATCCATGACACCACAAGGAAACACCGTACAAGCAGTCACTACTGAATTATTTTCTTTACCTTACAGCTTTAGAAGATTTTTTTACTTTTGATTTCTATGCCCACCTTTATAGAAGTTGCCAGCCCATTTCTACAGTTCTAGCCTAAAACAAGGGGGAGATTACTCAAGGATACATGAAGATTTACAGCTGTCACAAAAATCAAGGTGAGGTTTTTGCTTGCTTTCACAGTTTAGTATTGCTCAACCATACTGTACTACAATTCAACTTTTGTATATAGAAAAGTATGTAATCAATCTTATCACTTGACCCCTACCACAGCAATGTAAGCACCCATCTGTGACATAAGGCATGCACTGGGATTTTTGAGAAGCCTGTTGCAATCAGGTTGATTATTTACCATGTAAAACAACATCACTGTGGACAGGGGTAGGAGTTTCTACTAAAGGAGTCTGCTCCTCACACCCTTTGGGCTTTGACCTGCGTGGCTTGGCCTCAGGATTTGGCTGCACCATCAACGGATCGAGACGTTTCTTCCTCTGCTTCTTCTCTAGAAGGGCTCTCTGTGGGATAAAGAAAAGCAGGAAACAGATGAGTAACCACATCTAGAGAGGCAGAATCCATGCCTCAGCCACTGCCAAGGACATGTCCCTGATCAGAATGTCAAATAAACCTGAAGTATTCTTGTGAGCGCTTATAAAAATCTAACGCACAGATATCACCATGGTTTTGGAGTGAGATACTGACTTTGATTCTCCATAAGAGGTTGACATGGACACCTCCTTATTTTCTGACCTGTCTTGAGACTACCAGTTAAATCCTTTCACTCAGTCTCAATTGCAGCAATCCTTAACAAAAATAGACAATTTCAGCAGTCATCCATAATCCAGTATGAAACAGTCAGGACTTGCAAAGGAAAAGGTTTTTATCTCAAAAGATATCACCTTACAGGGAAAACTTAAAGTAAATAGTTCCCAGAAACCAATGCTGAGAGATAAGACTTAAAGTGGGGAGACAAGTAACAGTAATTAAAATAGGAATGACCCACTAAAAAGAAATTTTATCTACCTTGCAAAATTTTTCCATATAATTCAGGACTGAAAGGAAAGACTGGTAAGTCCAAATGCTAAAAATGAAAACATTATTTCTCTAAGATACATATATATTTGATACTTAAGATTTCCTATTCAACAAGAACAGAAACAACTTTTAGTCTTAAATCAAGGCAAAAAGGGACATGGTGCCATTTTAGACAGACCTGTTTAGTCCTTAAATCAAAGGTGATGCATGAAGAAGGAAAAATCATATTCTAATATCCTGCACCATTATGCAAACAATGTGCAAGCTCCTTATACTAGATGCAGTTTCTCCATAGCTATCTCTTAGGTACCTGAACACCCCTGGAAATTGTTTTTGATGACAGAAACCATTTCTCCATCAAATTATTTTTAGTTTTGATGCAGTACCAGATAAACAATTCATCAGTACCAACAATACAATCCACTTGAGACGCAGATGTTTTTGGAGCCCTTTTCTCTCCCATTATTCTTTTTCTCTTGTTGGTTTTTCCCTCTACTATTAGTCTTTTTATCTCAAGTGAGTTTTCTTCCTCAGGCAACCTCTCCCTGAGGAATTCCAATATAACTCAGCCCTTGATTCTTTATTTTGTCTGTTTTTTTCACTTATCTAAAAGAAAAAAAACCCAAAACCCAAAAACCCAACCACCCACAACCAAACATACAAAACCTCAAATACAACAAACAAACAAACAAACAAAAACAAATACCTTGAAACAAAATTACTTTTTCTTATTTAAACTCAGAACTACCCTTTGAAGACTGGACTGCAGTACAGGTAGTGTTTGCTACTGCAGAATTATTTGCAAAGATTATCCTGCAGAGCAAAAATTACACAGAATTCCAAAGAGATTTTAACATTTGTCTAGAATAAGAAAAGAAAAATAAGCAGAAAAGTAAAATTCTTAGAAATTGTTAAATACAGATGTGTTTTCTAGGAAGATAGACTTTTCAGAAGAATTTACATTGGTTTGTGTTGCTTGTTCCTTTTTTAAATTAAAGCTGATGAAAGGTAAAAAAAGTCATGATAGTTTATAATTCTCTAAAGGAGAGAGGAAAAACAACAATCAAAACATTATACTCAGAATAAGGATTTGAGAAAAATTGTTGTCAAGGCTTCTCTACCTGACAAACAGATAGGCAAGGAAAAAAACCAAAACCCCTAAAAACCAGCTAAACAAAAAACAGTCACAACCTCAAGCCAGTAAGAAAATAAGAAAATACACAGCCACTGTTAGAATGTAAAATTGAATTTGGGATCAACACCAGATATAGTAGTTTCAAGAGTTATTTAGTGGATTACTCTATTAGATAAGCTTTTTTTAAAACATTTCACTGCTCACCAGTCTAAATTTTAATTATTATTCTTATACACTGTGTTACATCAAAGGGTTTCTTGAACTCACCAATCCAATACGATCAGCTCATATTAAAACAGTTTACTGCTGGTATATGTGACTGATCTTCCTTTCTTGCAAGAACTACAGGACAACCAAAGTGACAAAACTTGATAGTAACTTAATTTTTTTAAAGGCTTCTCTTTACCACTTTGCATACTGAGATGGAAAAAATATGTGCAAGTCCACTGTCAGGACAGCAAACAGTAGTTCATTTTCTCTCCATACGGTGGCAGAGCAGCCTGCCCTTCAGTACGATGTATTCCCGGCTGTATTCCACTCAGGAAGTAGAAAAAGGAAATGGGTATTTTGTTTCATTTTGTCTACTAATTAGCCTTTTCCTCCAGCTCTGTGTTACAGTAAAAATCCATTTACTATCACTACATAAAATGTAGATAGTTCATGAACAGGACAGCAGAACACAAAACCCATCAAATAAATAACAAACACTAATTATCATTATTTGGTTTTGATTTTGTGTGCTCCATGCATTAAATACTTGCAGAAAACCATAACATCAGAGTGTAGGATGACTAGAGGATCACAAACCACCAGCTCCTGTTCAAATGAACTTCCAAGAAGTTACATGAGAATATCTAGTGTACTATTAAGACAACTAGTTTAGTATTCTCTTTCTCCAGCTGAGATGGCACGAAGCTGATCTACAGGAAAGTCCCAACCACTCCAGCCTTGAAGGTGCAATCCTGTGCTGCTTATTAGTTGGTAGAATCCTAACCCTAGCAGGCCATGCAGGATGGATCCTGGCTAGGGAACATCCTCTCCTCCTCCAGCTGCCCCTTAGCTCATGCTGGGGCAGCAGTGACACTGGCAGTGATGGTGGCACCAGTGAAACTCCATGTCAAGAGCAGTGCACCACACCAGGTGCACTCAGAAACACGCCAGGCTTCGCGCTCCCGCTGCACAGGGAGATTGCAGCATTGCACTCGGAGCTGAGGCGCCTGAGAAAACGCAAATCTTCTGCTAATGAGGAAATGAGCACTGCCTGAGCAGCCACACGCTCTTGCCTCAAGGAAAAGGCAGTAGTCCAGGAGAAAAAAGCATCCTGGCAGGCAGAGCTGGCCCACAGATGGAACTTGATGTCATGCACTATTATAAATAATATTTTATTGCAATTACAGGGTTTCCAAACCCATCATAAAGATGGATGGACAGGCATGTCTCTGCTATGGCTTATTCCAGATTCTCTGTATGACCAGAGATTCTATATATGATCCTGCTGGGTTAAAACATTTTGCATTTTTTAAATTTCAATTCCTATAATTGTTTATGACAAATTAAGCAAGGCATCAGCTACAACCAGCAGCGAGTCCATCATATTTGGTAGTGATCTCCTATTGACTTTTGTTTCTTCAGAAGGCACAGTACTATTCATGTCAAAGTAAACTTTAAAATTAATATCCAAAACCTAATTCTAAACTCCTAAATTAGAGATTGTCAGCACTTCTCAACAAATCTCATTTGCAAAGGGCAAGCAGTTAAAATATATTTAGTGACATTTTCTAGATGTTTCTTTTGCAGATGATTGCAATCTCAACCAAATCCAAGAAAGATGGAAACAAATTGAGAAAGGAAACAAACTTTAAACTGACTTCTTCATGGTGCAACTGACAGCTGCTCTGAGGGAATTCCACCCAGCCCAGCTGGCTTTTTTTGAGGAATAGCCATGCATCCCCATGGCAAGGCCTGACACTAAGCAAATCACAGTACCCAGCACTAGGAGACAGTGATTATTACCAGCTTATGACCCAAGACCAGTACTAAACCAGACCCTGAGGTTCATCACCAAGCAGTCAGACCACCCTTAGTTTTAGAATTTCTTACCAAATGGCACTTGACACTAAATGCTCTTTTATAATTTATTTTAATTAATTCTATTTTTAATAAATTGTTTGTTTCTAAACAAGTGTCATTTGATAGTCTACAGATAAAGGACTACTCTAGCTTCCATAAATATGACCAAAGATAAATTATACCTCTTAAGTGTTTTA
The DNA here is from genome assembly GCF_028551555.1 of Melozone crissalis. NCBI lineage: Eukaryota > Metazoa > Chordata > Aves > Passeriformes > Passerellidae > Melozone > Melozone crissalis. The sequence continues at coordinate 11,515,361 of NW_026535786.1, read as the reverse complement.
GATAAATGCCTATTTAGACCCAATAATGTTGATAATAAATTCAGTGCCTGAAGTCAAAGCCCAGCAAACTCAGACTACAGAAAATGACGAGGTTCTGGTAAAGAGGATTATTACCCACTGCAACAGTTCCCTGAAGACTGTTGTGTCTGAACTTAAAGATGCTAGCTGAGAAAGTGCCTTCCTAAAAACCATACTTTAATTTAAACAACATGAGTTTAATGCAAGACTGTGATCTGTGGCCCATGTGAAATGGCCAGCTAGAGAATCATGAGTCTCACATTGTCTAATCTATTTACAAGCATTTGAAGTTTCACAGAGAAAGAATATTAAGGATGGATACTTCATTGCTTTGAAGAATATGGTACTTCAGAAACTGAGACCAGTATCCTGATAATTGACCCATGCTTGGCTGTAAATATTTTCATTGTAGGAAACAAAAAAAGGTCAAAAGAGACTGGAAATCCTTTTCAACAGCAGTGTTGAAGAGATTGTTCTATAGGTCAGTGAAACCATTCCTTTGATGCCTAAAATGGATAATTCCCTGCAGTCTTCCCATCTTTTGATTTATTCCTGCTCTCTAGTGACTCAGTCCCGATTAAATAAGAGAACACATGAAAAATAAATTAATAAAACACACCAAATCTACAAGCCATGGCAAGGTTGACTTGAACTAACGAAAACCATGAAAATCTTTGAAGTTCATTAGACCAAGCACTTTTAGCACTTCACCCCCATTTCTCAAGTCTTTAGAGGGCTGTTTGATTTTCTATATTTATCTTTACCAGCTTCAGCACTATCATTTACCTGATTCTGCAGTTTCAGCTGTCGTAGTTTCATGCTTTCATCCTCAAAGATGCTGGAAAAGCAAAATAAACAAATCAATTAATTATTGCTATTAAACAGTTCACATTACAAGAACATAGGATATTTTCAGACAACAACATCATCAAGACTTCAAATTGACTGTTAGACATTACTTCCATCTCACATGAAGACCAAGTCACAAGGTATTAAAAACAAAACAAATTCTGCCATAAATAAGACTGAACTCTGTTTTAGTCCCCTTACTAACCTTTCTGGAAAGATTTTGAAAGCACCAAAGGCTTCATTCCTGGTAGATGGATTACAAACCTCTGTTGAGGTGGGGCTAGGAGACAGTTTACACCTGAAGGCTTAACACAGTTCAGATCAATTCAGTAAAGTCCCTGCTCCTTCACTGGATACCCAATTCCAAATGAATTCAGTTTTGTCTTGGAGTCAAGCCTACATCATTTTCTCTTCCTGCCAGATGTTCAGTTAACTACAGTTAATACCTGAGAGAATCTGTGTTTACAACATCCGACATTAATTCCTAAAGGTAAAAAATAATTATTTCCCTATTTCAGTATTTTATAGATAACTCTGATTTTTTTGTTCCAAGTTGTGTTCCATATAGACTTCCTACTTCCTTTTGTATGATAGTGAATTATTCCATAAAATGCAATTTAAAGCACTTAACCCCACAAAGGGGAAATGTTAATTGACTATTAAGCACATACTCTGCTGACCACAGTTGTGCTCTTTCCTTCAAAACAGTTTTGACAAAGACCTCTCTGGAAGTAAGAAAGCATCAGGAAGAAGGTGCTTAATGTGGGAAACAGACAAACATTATATATTTTATTATTAGCATGCAGAGAACCATGGCAAGCCACAATTTCAATTTAAACAGGAAATTCTCTGTCTCGTCTAGGTATCCATAAATGTCCAACGATGTGAAGTCACAAGCTGGCAGCCAGCGCTGAATATAACCCTAACAACAAGGAAAATCAGAGATACACAGAGAGAGCAGAGCTGGGGTTTCTGCAAAACACATGCCATGGAAATTGGATTACAGCACACAGAGCTAAGGAGAGAAGAAAAGCCTGAGTCCCCTTAACCCCTAACAAACCCACATTTGACTCAACTTCAGGCAAGCAGATGACAAATCAAAGGTCCTTAAAGACAAACTACCCCAGTAAACACAGACCCTGCTCTGGAAGATTGAAAGATGCAGAAAAAGACTTCTGTACACACATATCATATATAACAAATTGTATACTCTAAAGTTGATACTGAGTTTCCAACCAGTAGTATTTTAAAGCAAGTTAAGACTGCCATTGCTTTTTTATTCCACAGTTTTCCTTATTTCTATACTTTTTTTCCCCTATGAATTTGAAGTATCACACAACAGGTCTAAGTCCTTGAAAACATTTTGTTTCTAAAAACTGATGTTACTCCTCACATGGACCTGTAATACACAGTGTCTTGGATTCTAAGGGAATGGAGGGCCTGGAAAAATTAACGTCCTTCTTGAATAGGGATGGAGAGCTGTGTATCCCCAAAGCAACACAGTAGTACAGTCATCTTCACTTGAAAATAGCCACAACTTAAGAAAGAAACAAGCAGAAGCACATCTACTCAGTGCAGCACAATATACAACAGTTGTCACATGAAACTTCAGCATGAAAGGTGACATGCTTATTATTTATAGCATAGATGATGGAACAGGCCATCTTTGGCAAAGTCTGAAAAACAACTGAAAGTTCTACTTAAAATATTCATGACAAAAAAAACCAAAAACAAAAGGGAGAGGGAAGAGTCCTTTTCTTCTCATACACCTCCTGATTTCAGAACTTGGTGACATTTGCTAACTGCAGTTGAGAGTTTGTTATAAAGCAAACTACTACCTGTGATCAAGAGCAGACTTACAGACACCTTCTGATGGACACAGAGGTGTCCTGGGTAGGTACAAGCTGCTATCTGTGGTTTTGTTTCTTTGCCTAGCAGAAGATGTATCCCCAAGCAATTTGAGTCTCTTTTTTTAAAAATCAGAAGAAATAAACACTACCACTTTAGGAAATAAGTTTACAAGGTTTCCTTTCTACCTGGAAAATGACAAAGTTCTGAAATAGCAGGACTCACATGCCCTGTGAAATCTTCAGTGCAAATTATTTACTTTGTATGTTAAATTATTTTCTACCTAGACTGAAATGAAGTTACATTATGTAACAGGAGCACAACACAGACTACACAGTGCCTCAACTCTGGCTACTTAACTGTTGCTTGAACATAAAGACTCTAACAGGTCACAGAGCTTGATAAAGGAAAAAAATAGCACAGTGTTTTCTTACAATTTACTTTAAAACACAGACCAAGACTGCTGATTTGCAGGCAAAACAAAATGAAAGCAACCAGCAATGCTTGCCATTTTTAAGTGCAAGGTTTCACACAAGCAGTAAAATAAAGTCATGAGCAATGTAGCACTATAAATACTAGCTTAAAAACATCCCTTTCACGCTATTTTTTTATACTGCTCCTGCAACTTTTCTTCTAGAACTCATCATTATGAAAAGACAATAACCAGTCAAAATAGAAATTCCCACACTTTAAACCTTTTTCTATCGCCCCACAGCAGTTGGTGTTATTACAAACTTTAACAGGAAAACGCAGTGCCAGAGTCACTCCCACAGCTCACCACTAAGGAATGTAAGTGGTGTGCTAATCCAGCTGCAAGGCTTCAAGCAGGAATCCTTCTTCAGCTGAGCTGACAACACAGATCAGTGCTCTGTCAGACATACTCACACCAAAGCACTGTGCCCTTTGCTTTGCTTTTCTGTTTGAAGGGTTTATGTGCCAGATGAAAAATTAAATATCCATCAGGTAAAGGAAAAATAAGCAGCATTTCCATAGCTACAACACCACGGTTAGAAACAGGGGAAAAATCCTGACCACCAAACCAGTTGCCCATTTACCCTTGATAAATAAGAACTGAAAATTTTCAAGTGGCCTGTATCAATGTCCTGTCCTCAACCACTGCAGCACAGCAGCCTACATGAGATCCTGCCACAGACACCACTGCTACATTTACCAGAATCCTCCTGCAATCCTACTGAAGCTGCATGACAGGTAACAGACATGTGCCACAGAGAAAGGAAAGATTACACAGAACAGAACATACAAGGAAACATTAATGATAGTGCAGGATACAGAATAAAAATGAGTGGGAAAGCACCTTAAATAATATTTAATAAAACATGGAAGAAGATGGCAAGATGCAAAGGGCTTCACAGATTTCACACAGATTAACATGGAGCAAAAAGTTTTATTTTAACTGGTAGCATCTCAAATTCCTACAGAAATGAGAATCAGCCTGGTTTTCATTTCATAATCAGAAATTAAAGTGTTGCAATAGGAATATGCAACAAATTTATTATAAATTGATTTGGTCTTTCCTAACTATTTCCAGAATAGCAAACAACCAGAATGAAGATGTAACTCACAAATTATTTAACTGATATTCATGTATGCAACTGAAGCTTCCTTTTTGTGCGATTTATTTTCCTTTCTGTAAAAAAGGAACACTACATCTATTGACAGTTCTTTCAGAATGGACATATTTTTCAATAACACTGAAATTCTGGCATTACAAACTGTGGATAAGCAGAGGTAACACTCTTGCTTTCATTGCAGCTTGTCTGTGTTCCTGAGTATGCTGTACTTGAAAAAAGAACATAAGTATTTTGGTTGTGGATTCTTTTTTAAGCACTTGGCAATAATTACCATTGAATCAGCCAAACACAAACATACAGTATAATCCAGCTCTGAGAGCAATGAAGAATCCTGATATTAAAGCAGAATGTAGAAAGTAAAAGCAATCCACCAGCCTGAAAATGTTCTTCCATTCTGTCCAAGGTCCACATGAGAGAAAGGACTGAAGAATTGAAGCGAGTTCAGCAGAAAGCTGAGCAAATTGACCAAGGACTGGAAAGTGCACCTCTTAGTAAGATTTCAATGCATCCTACAGTTTATTCAAAGAAATTCAATATACTCCACTGTATTCCATGGATTTGAGGGTACACATGACATTGATGAGAAAAAAGACAATAAAATCCAGACATAAATAACTGAAGCTAAACAAATTCAGGTTGCAAATAAGTTTTTTATTTAACACTGTGACTAATTAACCATTAGGATAACTCATGGAGCTGTGGAAACAAACAATAGAAAACAACAGGTTCTATCAAGCTTGAATATTGTTATGTTAGAAGTTGCTGTTGACTAAGGCTATGGTTTACCTCCTATTTCAGGTGTGGTTATCCCAGATGGGAGAGCCAAGCATTCTTCTTTCAGGTTATTTCAATTAAATCCCCTTTTATATACTGACTGTTGAAGTTAAAAAGAGGCACAAAAAAAAAAAAAAAGGTTGTCTTTGTCATGGATAATGGTCTAGTTTTGAAAGGAATTGACTGGCTGCAGTTGTGAATGAGAGGCAATGAGCAGAGAAAAGCAACAGGAAAGAGCACCCTGTAGAGACAAAATGTTCTACTGGAAAGATTTGAAATATATTAAACAAAGGAAAACGCCATTATAGCTTTCCCTGCATTCAACAAAATGTACACTTCTCATATTCCACTAAAGAAATACTGTACTCAGTTTCTCCTTCTAAACAAATAATGCAGCAAAGACTTGCAGATTTAAGGGCTTCCCAGTGAGCTAAATCTATCCTGCAGTTCAAGTAGTTAAAGGTTTAGTAAAGAAAAAAGTAACACTGGCTGCCTCTTTTAGAAGGAAGGTCAGACTAGCTGATAGAAGCAAACCCCACTCCAACCTTAAATGAAAATCTGACCCAAGAGAAGGAAACACAGCTTGTTTTGTCCTAAGTATTTGTACAGCACCTATCAGCAATGTACCTGCACTCAATCCTTGGTGAGAAAAACTGAGGAATTATTACCTATTTGTGCACAGCTCTAGGGAAGGTATTAAACTTTCAGATAGTCCATAGTTTGGCAGAGAGATTCAGGGAAAGTGTCCAGCAGAAACTTCCAGATCATTTTGGAGTGAGCTGGATCTTGAGTTTACTGGGCCTTGCTGCAAACAAGCTTGACATTTTTGTATCAGTCTGACATAGAAATCCTTTCAATAAACACAATCTTTAGATACCAGTGGGAATATAAACCTATACATTAATAATCAAGATCCTTAAATTTTCTGTTGTTTCCATTGCTCCTTTTAAAGGAGCTCCAAGGCACAATAACACCATTTTAATCCACAAATCTTCCCACTTTCCCAATATCTTATGTTCCATTTCTCACTCTACACAGGACTGCTTCCATCAAAAGTCTTACAAAGCTCATGTAATTTCTCTTTCCTTTGCAGGACAGTTTATTAACGTGGCAACAGCAGTTATGTCTCTGAGCAATACTCCCAAGAGCTTAAAAATCAGGGGATGAGAAGAATGTGGCTTGTGGCCCACATCTTCAACCACTGGATTTTATTTTTAGCTGTAGAAGTGCAAGTAAAAGCAACTTCAGTTAAGAAATGTTGAGTCAGCTGGTGTGAAAATATTTTGACTCTTAACCCTCCAATAAACTTTCCTGGGGATCATTCTCATCTGAACTACAGCTATGAAAGAAAACAGAAGCTGTAGAAAAAAACATTAGTTGAAGAAGGATTCTTATCTTTCAAAAGATAGCTTCCAAACAAAAATTGCAATATTGTCTCTAGAAAATGTTTGAGGAACAAAATTTATCTGTAGTGCACCTTCCAATCCACAAAGGGGTGGAGTTCTGACACAGCTGTAACGGCACATTTTTGGGAAAATGCATAGCATACCACCCACAAGAGTGAAGGTTACCAAATTTTTCTGCCTTCCCCAAGGCAAGAGAGTGGGATTTTTGGCAAGCACAGGATATTCTTTCCTTCATAATTAATAAGCAGTAAGTCTTCCAAAGTAAACTGATCTGCTGCAAATCAGCCATAAAATGCCACACTTCTTTCTAAGTGACACTACTGAAGTTGCATCAACATTTCATTAAATTATTTTTAAGCAGGTGATATTTCAATAAAAGCAAGTTTTAGTGCATCTGCCCTTTTTAAAGAAATCAGTAAAATCAGTTTGACCTTCGATCCCTCTGATCCCTCAAAAACACTAATATAAATAGAATACTGTTTTGAGAAAGGGTTCACAAAATTTGTTTGAGAAGTTTTTCACCTACTGAATATATTATGAGAACAATGACATGGAAAGAGTGAACACCTAGTTTTGGAAGCAATTCTGAATGAGTAAATAAATGACTGTCTTGGATTTGCTTTAGTACAGAAATTATGTCCCACATAATACAGATTGAGTAAGATTTATGTCTGAATATTTGAAAATAAGTATAAAATAAACTAATAAGAGCAATAAACTCAACTGCCAGATCAGTGTGGATTAAGGGAGCAACTAGAGACAAGCACTGAGATCTGCATGTTCTACTTCATTTCAAAATATACCTGAATCCACTACATAATCCTTCCAATAACTTTTACCAACTATCTGAACAATTTATAACTTAAAGAACAATTTACATCCTAAAACATCCTAAAAACATCCTAAAGAAATAAAATAGCTAGCTAATCCTTTAAAACTTCTGCCCCTACCTACCTGCAGGCTTAAAAATAGAATTTTAATGTGAAATTATCAGGTGTTTTTCTTTAAAGCCACACAGATCAGAAGCATGTCAAACACACCCAAATCAAAACACCCACCATCTGCCCTTCCCCACTAAACACCTCCTTCAAAAAAAAACAAAACAAAACAAAAAAAACCCCAAACCAACAAAAACAAGAAAAAAACCAAAAACAAACAAACCCCAAAACAAACCAAACCTGAAAAGGCTGGTGCTCTGAAGAAAAATATGAAAATATGTATATTCTTTGCATGTATCTATATGAATATGGATACGTTTCACCTATATTGTGGCAAAACAGCTGCCCTGACAACTCCTAGCAACAGGAATACTGTGCTGAAGAAAGGAATTCAAGCACAAATTAATCTGAGGAGTACATGCTACAAACATTATTTGCTATAAAATATTAACAGGTTAATAATCATTTTTGTTGGCTAAACCCACTAAAGCAGTGAATTTAATGCAAGCTTATCCTTGCAGCACTAAATTTTCCATACTTGCATCCATTTTGGGGTGACTGTTCACATGCCAAATGTAACTAGGTAAATAATGATGCAGTTTAGGACTGACTGACCACAGCCAGGTCAATGGAGAAAAAGGATTTATCAGTACAGGAGACACAAGCTTCTGTTTTCTTTACAGTACTTGTTCCAGTGATCTTGTAAGGTAAAATGAAACTGTGCAGGCAAAGTAAAATGACCACTCAAAGATCACCCCTGCCTTCAGTTTCAAAATGGTATCTGTGGAAGCACAAAGCCCCAGTATAAAATTATCGTGTGAGAAGTGCAGTGGAATATTCTCTGCACTATTACACACCAACACAAACACACCCCCACTAAGGTAAAGTAACAGAATATTGAGAAATGAAAGTACCATAGGAGAAAAGCTGAATTATGGTTAAACAAAGAATGAAGCTTATGCTGTTTGTTGAGATTAATTTTTCAGAAATTGATGAATATTGTTTAGGTGGACAACAAGTTTATCACAAGCCAGCAATTCACTCTCTCAAGGCAAAGTATCCTGGGCTGCATTAGGGAAAGCACTGCCAGCAGGCTGAGGGAGTGACACTGCCCCTCTACTGGTGAAGCCACACACGAGATGCTGCATCCAGTTCTGGGCTCCTGGGAACAAGAAAGAGATGGACATAACCAGCAAAGGGCCACAAAGGTGCTTAAGGGACCAGAGTGTGTTTTACATGAGATGAGGCTGAGAGAACTGGGCCTGGAGAAGTGAAGACTCAGGAGGTAACTTCCACGTGTAGAAATACCTGATGGAAGGGTGTAAAGCAAATAAAGCCAGCAGTGCCTACTGACAGGACAAGAGGTGATGGACACAAACTAAGGCACATGAAATTCTACCCAGTATCAAGAAAAAATTTTCCAGACAAACTGGTCAAATGTTGGAACAGGCTGCTCAGGAAGATTTAGTCTCCATTTTTGGAAATATTCAAAACCCAACTGGACATCATTCTGTGCAATCTGCTCCAGCTAACCCTGCTTAAGCAGCAGGGTTGCCCCAGATCACCTTCCATCCTCTGTGATTGTCTGGTTGGGTTCTAGAGGTTACAAGTTTAGATCCCAAATGTGAGAGCACAAACTAGATGACAATAAAAAATACAGGTTGTTGCAAGAAAATGCAACAGGAATAAAAGCATGATGAAAAGGTTACATATTGAGCACAGAACTATTCTGATTACTGTTTTGCTTAGTGTTTTACACACCATTCAAAAAGTGACTTATCAAGTACCAAAGATTAGCTCCTCTTACTTGGAACAAAGGAGCAGAGCAAGGAAAATGAATCAGCACTCTCTGGACAGAAGCTAGTATGACTTCTATTTGGACTATAAAGAAGAGTGCAAACAAAAGCCTGTGTCATTCTCTGCTATACTACATTGGGGGAACAGAAAAGAGATTCTTGTTTTCCTTAGCCACAAGTCCCAAATAAATTCATTTCTGCAAACCTAAAGCAGAGGAAGTACTCTTCTCCTGGAAGGAAGGCCAAGAGAAGCCAGAAATCCACACAAGCCATTAACCATCAAAGCCAGCATAATGCTGGGAGGGTGGCACAAAAAACACAATCATAAGAATATGCACATAAACTTATATTTTAAGTGTGTAGCCAAACAGGGGGTTTCAACTGGATTTTTATTATAATTCTAACAAGAAAAGGGAAACAAGGAACCTCCTGTCAGGCATATTCCTCCAAGAGTTCACAGCTGGTGACTCCATGACTCAGGACTTTTCAGCTCCTAACCACCACTACAAATGCAGAGCACTATGCTTCAGGTTAATTCAGTTGAACCTAATGAAACTTAGGTTTCTGCTAAGGAAAAAAAAAAAAAAAGAGAAATTTTTTCCACAAGCAGAACTTCACCTTTCTATTTAATGTCCTCTCACCTACATGCTTCAAATCCCCATGGTCATTTCACTTATAGAAACACATCTCCTAAGGAAAGAGGAAAGCAAGATCCCCAGGGGGCTGGAATTCTGTCTCTTGTGATCTTCTGTTTGTGAATTATTAAACCTTGCCTGTCACTTTTGATGACGTCCTAGCTCATTACAAGAGGAAGCCAGTGAAATGTAGAGCAGCCATTATTCTCTCCTAGCAACAAAGGCAGCATAAATAGCACGTGCTGTGCTTAACCCAGACCAGGTAACAAAACTCAAAGTTCCCTAAAAACAAGTGCATCACACTTGACAAGATGAATTGTACTTGTGTAATAGTATTTCAAACCAAAAATAGGGAAAGGAACATGAAATTTTCTGAACTGACACTCTAGAACTGACTATAGACTTTTATTCCCAGTCCAGATTTTTTTTTATTTTAGAAAAATTGAAAAGGAAAGCCATTAAAGAGACAGAAACAGTTAAATGTCATTTTGATCTCAAACTAGGTGACTTGGCAAGATATCACTGCTAGATTTTAGTTCTTGCTCTTTTTGCCTCAGATATCACATAAGAATGCAAAGTCAGAAAGGAATGTAGAAGCACCCAGACTCCTATAGCAAGAACAGTTTAAGAGTTCAAACATCCCACAGAGTGTGTTCTAAAGAGCACTAAGAGTTGGCGTAAATGTTCTTGCAGTGGTCCAAGGCACAATCTCCAGGCATATCAGCAAATCCACTTAGAAGAGAATTCATCCCATGACCCAATTACAACACAGTTTTATTTTGGAGATCACTCAGCTGTGCCTCAGCAACAAAACAAGAGTCTGGAGCCATCCCAGTGCAAGTCTGGTTGCAGAAAGTTTTCACACATACAAAGCCATAATTATGTTAAGTCAGCGCATTTTTCCCTCCTATAAACGCCACACCATGATTAAAAAAAAAAAAGCAGAAGAGAAAAGTAATGGCTCTCTATAAAAAAAATGGGTCACCAGTAACCTAAATTCTAGCTGGTAAGAGATGGGGAAAGAGCTAACTAGAAATTAAAGAGATAATTCAACCAAGGTTCAACTTCAGGATACATCTTTGCAATTGCTGTTACTAAGTGAGTCTCAAATTGTATTCTGAAATTTTGTCACACATTGTTGCCTTTCCTCACTTGCCACTGCTGTCCACATCATAAGAAGTGAGGTGACTCCATTCACATTAACAGCAGCAGCCTCAAATTGCAAAAGGTTTTCAGTACATATGAACCACACTCATAAAATATTTACAAGTTTGTCTCACTTCAGACAGATTTCTTCATTATAATGTTTAGAGCTGAAAAAGGTGAAGCAAACAGAACATTAAGCCAATTCTCATTCATCTAAGGATAAGAGTCACAGAATTCCAAGTCCTGAAATTTAACAAGTGTTGCTTGTTAACTTTAAGATCATTGGTGACTAAATAAAAATACCTAAAGACTAAGAGATGCTGAGAGGCTTTTAAAAGGAATTTTAAACTTACCTGTCTTCTCTGGTTTACAAGTATGGCAAAAATAATTAGCAAAGTATTTTGCCTTTTTTCTCCTCAAAATTATGGTGCATTTACACAAAATACTCAAGTCCAGCAGGCACAGAGATTCCTGACAACCTCAACTACACCCAAGTTTTAAAATGTGGAAAGGGCTTTTGGCCAGACAACAATATAACTTTTAAGAGATGTCTTCAACTTCTCTTAATCTGTGAGCTCCTAATGTTCTGAAAATTGAGATTATTGGCAACAGGCTGTTTTTCTTCATTAACTTCGGGAGACACTGAGGAAATATCCCAGAGTTCACAAACTGAAAGCCACTAACTGATGCATGGCTGGACCCAAGGAAGCATCCAAATGAGGGCAGGACTGCTGTAGCTGACATCCAGCTTTTTAGTCTCTGCAGACTCAGTCAAGATTTTTGCCCCTTGAAAATTCTGTTCCTCTTACATGACATCTGCAAGTCAGAAGCTGAAGGATATTTGGAATGCAGCATGTGGGAAGCTCTAAGCATTCCTGTACACTGTGTGATCAGTGTGCAAAAGGGCCAAGTCCATTGGTCTGCAAGATTCTAAAACACATACTACCATAAGAAACAAATTTCCTTCACAATATTTTAAAAGCTTACAATAAATTAGAATTACTTTTACCTGAATGTTTTTACACTAATAATTTCATGGTAAGTCTCCAAAAGGACTTTCCCAAGTAAGAGAGGTCAGCACTTACCAAGAGCACGAAACAGCAATATCAAGCTTATAATTTTCTAAAGCATTAAGACAGTTGTGCCATGTTTACCTGAAAGCCAAACTGCAAAATCAAGTTGAGAAATTCCAGTTGCAGCCAGTTCCAGTGGAAGAAAGTCTAACACAACACAGTATTTGCAAGTGACAGCATGTAAATGGCCTAAATCCAAGATCTCTGCTGTCTATCCATCATCATGTATCCCACAGCACACTTACAAAACCATATGCATTAATTTTTGACTGGCAATGCTCTACTCTGTCCATCAGATAAAATACTTCCCATATCTTCATGTGTATTTTTTACATTGCTCAACAGTAAAGGCATTCCACCCCTGGGGGAAAAAATGGCAAAAAAAAAATGCTGCCAGCAGTTCTCAGGTACGGCTTTGTTCAACTTTACCTGTAGTCTCTTCATTGCCATGAAGTGCCAGTTATTATGTATCACATCTACCTTTTCTATAAAATCCACTGTTTGGACAACTGACAATTACTTTACCAAACAAGAATTCTAGTAACCAGATTAACAACTTCTGGATAATTTTACTATTTTTTTCTCAGAAAAAGAAGAGCTTTCCTAACAATACAGACATTTGTCTTCCTCAAATTTATTCCAATGCTGATGAACGCTCCAGAAAAATAAACACCTCTAAAAATAACAAGCCTTACATATCTACTTTAAAACTATGTACTTTACTTTAGGTTCATGTATTCTACTTTTCTTACCTTGACCATGGAGACTAAGAAAGCTAAAGAAATGGATGTTTCTTTAATAAACTGGGATGGAAGCAGCTATCCCATGAACTGCCATTATTGTTAGCCTGTTTCTGGGGAGCACCCACAAAAGCACATGAGACAAGTTCCTCAGCAGAAAGAAATCATGCCAATACAACTGTTATCAGAAGAGCAGAATTATTTCCTCTAGCGTCAACTCTGTCAAACCTAAACATCTACTGGGCAGGGAAATTTACATGTATCTGGACACCATTTCCTAAAAAAATTGTTTCCAGAACTGCTACACAACACAAGGCCTTTCAAGCCTGCATAAAAAAGTAATCTAATGTTCCATAGCATATTTGGTGGATCTAAGCAGTTACAGGAGCCTTTCTAATTCCACAGTTGCTTTTCATTCTCCTTAAATTACCAAATGTAACAATGTAATTTAAAAAAATGGTTTTTTAATGTAATTTAAAAAAATACTGTTTCTCTTCTACACTGTGTTCATTATCATTTCACCACCCAAAGTTTAGGTTTCTCTCTTTACTTGCTTTACTTTTTCCTATCCAAACAGAGGCACAAAGATAGATTTTCCTGTTTTTTTAGCAATGACACCAATTCTGCCAAAACCTGTTTTCTCTGCTTGCCAGTACACTCACATTTAATTTCAAAAAATTTCGATTTTAAGTGTCACAATCATAAAGTCTTTCCAAAACCGCTCCTCCATAGTTCGCAGCTGTTGTTCCTATTACATCAGTTGAGTTCTTTTCAGTTATCCCTCCTTTTTTCCTTGCAAAGGCACAACGATACTAAAGAGTGATACTAAATACCCAGAGAGCTTATTTAGGAGGAGCAGAGGGGTGAAGAACACCGCGAAAACGCTTCACAGCAGCGCCCAGAAACCACGAGTGCACCGAGACACCACGAAACCGGTTTAATCTACAAGTTTTCAGACGATGCACACCAAAGTTTTAGAGCGAAGCACATAAAACACACCCGCACATAAAACAGCGGCACGGCTGCCGCCCGCCAGCGGGACGCGGGTGTTACCGGGGCAGCGCCGGCCCGCGTGGCCGCTGCCCTGCGGCTCCGCCCGCCCGGGCCCCGCTGCGGCCGCTCATCCCGGCCCCGGGCGCTGCTGCCATGCGAGGCAGCCCCCGCCCAGGCCTGTTGAGCCCCGGGGCCGCCGCCGCCCCAGCCCCGCTCACCTGTGGGCGGCGGGCCCGCCGGCTCCCCCCGCTCCGTCCATCGCGGCCCCGCCGTTGCTATGGGCCCCCGCCGGCCGCTGCCCTTAGCAACGGCGCGCGGCACTGAGGCGCGCCGCCATTGGCCGGGGCCGCGAGCACGCCGCCCGCCGATTGGCCGCGGCAGCGCGCACGCGCGGCAGAACGCAAAGGCCGCCCCCGTGGCTCCGTGCGGGAGGCGCCCGCCGCCTCCGCCGGGAGCGGGGAACATTCCCGGCGGGAACCGCGTGCGGCACCGAGCCCTTGCCGGACACACGTCCCCAGGGAAGACCGCACCAAATGACCCCCCCACCCCCCCTTCCGTCGACCAAGATCCTCCCCCCGCCCGCTCCGGCGTTTGTCGGAGGCGCTGCCAGGCGCAGTAGAGGGCCGGGCTGAAATCAGGTCCCCTCTTAGCCCCCTGAGGGCCATCATCTGTCCGGGCGTGTCCTCGCACGCAGCGAGTCGCTGCTCCCGCCAGGTCAGGTGTGGGGCTGTCCCCTCGGGAGCTCCATGTTTGCCTTGACCAGGATGTCCGCAGCGCTCAGCTTCCCCTGCTCCCGCAGGTACTTCATTATGTGCGGCCGCCGCCGCCAGGTGACCTTCATTCCATACTCGTGCTCGGGAGTATCTGTAACCAGAACTGCCGCCTCCCCTCTCCCACAGGGATCAGTACCAAGTGGCAACGCTTCTTCTGGGTGCCAGGCGTGACTACTCGGTGATAGAGTGTTGCTGCATCTCCCGTTCCTTGGGGAAGGAACCTGTGCAGCCTCTGCATCTGATGGACTAGGGACTTCTTGCTCCACAGGCTGGGGAGCAGGCTCTCCACAGTCCTCTGGACTCTTCACCTGGATGTTGGCATTTGCTGCTGTCCCTTTCTTAGGCTGGTTGGGAGAGCACTGTGCATTCTTTCTCAAGCAATTTGGATCATCCGACGGAGGGACCGCATGTCCTTTTGGATTCTCAAAAGTTAAAGGAGGAAATCTGCAGGCTGCAGCTCCTCGTGCATGAAATGAGCTGTGGTTGGCATCCTGATTATAGGACTTCTGAGGACCACGATGCTTCTTCTGGCGTGCTTTCAACACCAGTGGCTTAGTTGTGTCAAATTGTGGGCACACCTGAAGGGAAAGACATAATAATAAGATAAAACCCCAACCCTTTCCTACAGACAATTCTACTTCCCCACCTTTTCCCAGTGTGTTCATTGAATAATCTGTTCTGCAGCAAAGCAAATGAGTCACTAACAAAGCTGCTATGCATGAGATGCCTCTGAACTTCAACAATATGTTCTGCCACTGTTCTGTGGAAAGTCATTGGGGTGCAAGTGAGCTGATCACTGTCAGCTCACAAAGAACTCAAGATTTGGGTTTTAAAGGAAGTCTAACTGGTGTCTTCTCCTGTAAACCCTGCAGATTTAAGAAAGTTCAGAATGGATCCTTTTTGTTTCTGTGTCTTAGCATAACTCAAATAGATTTAAAGAACTAAATCCTCAGCCATCCCAGAGAAGTAGAGGCTGAACAGGGAGAGCAACACAAAATGACTGAAGAATGCCCACTTAGCTCAATCCCCTTAGATTATGTTAATAGGGTGTTCAAAATCTTCCCCCCAAACATCTCTGTTTCAAAATAGAGTTAATTTGTGTATTGTGGAGGACAAGATCACCCAAAATCCACTTCTACAATCAGCTTCCTATAGAAAAGATGGTCCAAGCTCAACAGTCTATATTTCTTTGAATGATTCTGGACTCATACTCAAACCCTGGAAATCCTTTTATTACAGTGTTCTTTGAATCCTGGTTGTTAACAAAAAAGTCAGACTCTGTTTCAGATTCCAGTTTGCTTTTTCCAAGAGCACACCAAACTGAGTTCTTGCTACAGTAACTACACATCTCCTTCAGCATTCCTGAGTCACTGTATAGTTCCTAAAAACACTGAGTGCAATTTAACCAAGGATGGTGATTGTCTGATGTACAGCTGAACTGTTTGAATCCAAAGCCATTGTGCAGGAAAAGAGAAATGATTCTGTAGTAATTGTATACTGACACATACTTAAAATAGTCCCTGATTTTAAGTATATGCCTTCCTGGCTTCAGAGAACATGTAGGGAAGGTTTTACCTATGCAGGAACCTAGAAGTGGAAAAGGTGTGAAAAACTTAGATAATGCCAGAAAGAGAGGAGCAGAAAATCAGTTTCCATTGAAACAATTTGACAGACACTCTGCAGTGTCTGTCAAATTGTCAGAAGTTACAAACCTACCACATTTTCCAAACTGAAAAATATTTAACAGTTTCAGTACCAATAGCTTCAAACAAATTTTAGAATACTTGTGTTTTAGGAATCAAAGAGCAACCAGAGTGGATGTTTCCACCTCTTCCAAACAAAATGAGTGCTTATTCACAACAGTTATTTTACTTAGTGATTCACAAACTGAAGAGCTAACTGCCTCAAGCAGATAGAAAAAAAAATTTAAAGAGGAAAAAATTGAAGATGTCCTACTTCAAGGTTAAGGCATCACAAAAATACAGAGGAATGTTTCATGCAGGTCTGAAACCACACTTCCTGAGCTTGCTTTGTGAAGAGCAGAGCCAAGCAGCAGTAATGTTTAAACAGAGCTCCCCTAAGTGATGACTACTGTTGCATAGGAACAGTCTGTCTTTGCTGCAGCTGTTTGCTTTAAAAAAAATAAATCTTTACATTACATGACACAAGGAGTATTTTAGGACATGGCAAACAGTCCCAAGATAATGAACCTATCAGAAGATTGGTATGGAGAGAAACTACTCAAAACACAGAAATGGAAAGAGGGCAGGTTCTGAAGTGAAAACCTATGTTCTCTAAATTTAGCAGTGTCAGATTTAAACAATACACCCAATACTTTAACGTGTAGCGTTTAGAGTTCAGCAGTTATTTCAAACAGCAAGCCAATAAGAAAAATCTCCCCTAATGTTCATTTTGTGCAGGGTTTTTGGTTGCCAAGGAAAACAGTGTTTTCCTGATAGGAATAATTTTTCTAGAAGACAAATACTCATTAATCAGTAAACACTGCACACAGTTTATGTCTTCAACTAACCAAGACCTTAGTGCTTATTCTTGGAATGTAAAGCAACTCAAGCACTTATTTATGCTTTAGACTGATAGAGGGAATTCAGGTCTGGGCTAATAATTTTCCAGATCCAAAACAGATAACTTTCTGTTAAGACACACAGGAGCAACTGGAAAACTGTTGCTGTGGGACACAGGAGGAAAGATAATTTATACCAACCCAGGCAGCAGAGGTGTTCAGGTCCACACGTTTTGTAGGCACGCGTCTGGGATTCTCAGCCAAATGCAGTGGAGCTTCATAGCAATGGATGGGCCCTGCCCATGGCTGCTCAAGGAAAACCAGCTCTGCCTTCCTGGCCTTGTGGGTACACTTCTTCTTTGGAGGCATCAAAAGGTGTGGTAAAACTGCTTAGAAACCTCATGATGCTTGTTGGAGCCAATTGAAGAAAGAAGGAAGCACCCCGAGGAGATGCTAAAGTGCTCTTGAATCTGTAGAAGGCAAATAAATGGATTTGAAGAAAGACTTGTTTGGAAACCTCAGATGCAGTTTTTAACAAAAGCAAAACATTTATGCAACAGCACAGCGTACACATCTCAAGGCAGACTTGTTCCCAACAGTAGTTCTTGAACCTTTTGTCAGTTTTCAGGTGGATTTAGAAATGCACTGCAGGAATGGGAGCAGATGACCTACTGATCCAGCCATGTCAAATCAGCTATGAAAAGAAAAACCCAAAAACCTTATTTTCATTTTTTCAATTCAATCTTGCTTGTAATGCTAAGGGCTAAGATAATCATAACTCTTTCCCTTTCTGGTTGCCAACTATCTGTACATTTTAACTTCAAGAGACTAAGTTTGTTGTTTTTCTTTTTTACAAAACACAGTTGACATCTCCCTCCTGTATTCTACACATCTTGCATGATTTGTTTGCTTTGCCTAATGAATGAGTTTGAACTGAAGTAACATTGTATTTCATTTTCTGTTGGAAAACACATCACAGAATCAATTAGGTTGAAAGACCTCTCAGATCATCAAATCCACCTTTAGCTGGACACCACCATGACAACTAGACCATGGCACTAAGTGCTACACTTTAGGGACAGTGACTCCACCTCCCTGGGGAGCCCATTCCAATGTCTAATCACCTTTCCTGTGAAGAACTTCTTCCTAATGCCCAACTTAAGCTTCCCCTGGTGCAGCTTAGGATGATTTTCTCTTGTTCCATCACGGGTGTCTGGGAGGAAAGGCCAATCCCCATCTGGCCACAGCCTCCTCTCAGGCAGCTGTAGAGAGCAATAAGGTGCCCCTGAGCCTCCTTTTCTCCAGGCCGAACACCCCCAGCTGCTCCTCATGGGACTTGTGCTCCAGACCAGCTCTGCTGTCCTTCTCAGGACCCACTCCAGCACCTGACTGTCGTTCCTGATGTGAGGGGCCCGGAACAGGACACGGCACGGTGAGTGCCCCAGCAGTGCGGAGGAGAGAGGAACAATCCCTGTCCGGTCCCGCTGCCACGCTATTGCTGATACAGGCCATGTGCCCCCGGCCTTCTTGGCCACAGCTGGCTCGTACTCGCCCAGCCTGACTTACCGTAGATCAGCACGCACAAGGAAACTTGATAACATTTCCTGAGCAATGTATGAGATTGCAACAGCCTGACCGCTTACCGAAGTGCGGCGTGCTCAGGGGGTGCTGCGGGCCCCGCCAGCCCGCTGCAGCCGTGACACACTCGTTAAACAGTAATACCCCGCAGCTCTTCACCGGGAGTCAGCGCGCTGCCGGCGGCCCGGCGGGGCTCCCAGCCGAGGGCAGCATGGTTGAAGGAAGCTGCCGGCACTACCCCAGCCGGGTCCGCAGCGGCCGGCCGGGGACAGGGCCGAGCTGGACAACGCGATCGATGCGGCAGCGGCGGCGGCCCGGGCTCTGTCCCGCCCGCACATCCGTATCCCCCGCCGCCGCCGCCGATTGGCCCGGCCCGCCGCGGCCACGCCCCCTGCGCGCCGATTGGCCCGGCCCGGCCGGCCCCGCCCCCGCCGCCGCTCACTGGCGCAGGCCGGCACGTGACAGGGCCAGCGCCGCGCCGGGCGCCAAATTCAAACCGAGGCCGCGCCGGGAGCGCCGGGGCCGCCGCCACAGCCCTGCATCGGCCCTGCCCCGGCCCGGCAGCTGGTGAGTCCCGACCGCAGCCCGCCGCCATCCTCCGGGGACCCTGGCAAGGGTCGGCACCCCTCGGCGGGCCGCGCTAAGGCCACCGCGCGGGCGGGAGAGGGCAGCCTGGGCCCGGCCGGGGCGGCAGGCCCCGCGGGAGCAGGTAAACCCGCTGGCCGGGGCGGCAGCGCAGGGGCTGCAGCGGGGGAAGCAGGAGCTGGGAGCGCTTTGGCGCTGCCCTCCGTCCGCCCTCGGGCAGCGCGCACACAGCGGTGCCCCGGGCCCCTGCGGGGGTAGCAGATCGGGGCCTCCCTGGGAAGTGACGCGCTCCTGTTCCTGCTCGCGGGAACGCAGCCTGCGGGAGGCTGGCGCAGGGCTCTTCCTTCGGCGCTGCCTCTCCTTAAGGGGGTGGAGCAGATCGCAGAGGGCCATGCTTGTGCCGGCTGCCAGAACCCGCGTGGAATGATCGCCGGGCTGGCTGCTCCCTGTGCGCAGGGCATCAGCTCAGCTTAGCTTCTTATCTGCTGGACTCTGCTTTGTATCAATGTGGGGGATTCGTACTGAGAATTTGCTCGTTTACCTGCTGACCCCGTCGAATCTACCAATGCAAAAGGCCTCTTTTTTCTTGTCATTTGTTTCTATTCTGCTTGCCATCTCTAATGATAAACAATAAGTACCATTTATATGTTGTTCAGGTATAGTTTGCAGAAAAGCACAGACTGTACCGAATTCCTGATGGCATTATTAGCAGTATTCTCACAGCAACTTACCCTGGAAGCAGTATCTCTGAATTTTATTTCCTCTGCTTCCAGCTTTATAGTCTAAACCACCTCTTATCCAAAAGTTTGGCATCTAAATTGTGATCAATCTAAATTGCTGATCAATGATGAATTTACGTGGTTCTGAATAAATCTATGAAATTAATTAGCAGCACATTTACTTGGTGTCTATCTTTAAGCATCTTACTTTTGCTGCATTTATTGTGTGCATACCTTACACATTTATTCTGTGCCTTTGTAGTGTTCAGGGTAATCTCTGCTTCCCAGGTCTTAAACTATCTGCAAGTTCCCTTTTCATGCAGGTTGTGTAATCTGCTGCTCAGAGCAATCAACTGTAAGGATCAACACTGCTATTTCTATATTCTACCTCCCCTCCAGCTTGCTGGCTGACGCTGGTCACATTATAGCTAAGTCTTTCTGTAAAGCACATACACACTTTGCTCATTATAATGTACTTTGTG
Source organism: Melozone crissalis (assembly GCF_028551555.1). NCBI lineage: Eukaryota > Metazoa > Chordata > Aves > Passeriformes > Passerellidae > Melozone > Melozone crissalis. The sequence goes on along the minus strand of NW_026535786.1, from coordinate 11,494,895 downwards.
ATGCAAGTTATCTACTCTGCACATCTCTCTCCCATCCTGCTTACACAACGTGTGGGTTAGGGAGGTACAGAATGATTTTTTTAATAGCCTTATCAGCCTTACTAAATGCTTTCAATTTTAATTTCCCTTTTGTGTTTCTAGCTTTGTAGCAACTGCTGAGAATGTGTGCTCTGTGGGAGGTCTTGAGATGATTTGCTGCAGCCTTTATGTTGTACCTTTTGTTTTGCAGGATTTGTTCCTCTCCCTTTCAATGGAGAGTGACAGTATAGACCAATAATGAGGACCAGCCCTCGCAGGCCCTTAATTCTCAAAAGACGAAAACTGACCCTCCCACAGAACGATGAATCCAGTACTTCAGCGAGAGATGAGAACAGAGGTCAGGAGCCAGAAAAGGCTCCTAAGCAGGAGCACAGACAGGAAGACCAGCACAGCAGACAACCCAGAGACAAAAGGGACTGTGGCCTGCAGAAATTCCCAGCAGGAATAAAGATAATTGACCACCCTACAATGCCCAACACCCAGGTGGTGGCCATTCCTACAAATGCTGATATCCAGAGCATCATAGAGGCATTGACAGCAAAAGGAAAAGAGTGTGGCAACAATGGACCCAACAAGTTCATTCTCATTAGCAGTGGGGGCACATCCCGCTCAGCTGGTCCAGCACCATCGCAGCACCTCCCCTCAGAGAAGAAAGCCAGTGCAGCCATCAAGGCTGCAGTTAGCCAAGAAAGAGAGAAGAATGTTGCACAGACACCTGGTCTTGCAGGCAGTACAGCGCTCTGGCATTCAGGAGTTGATCCTGTGGTTGGACAGGAGCAGGAGACCAACAGTATGTAGCCTTTACCTGTTTTTTTTGCCTTGGCAGACGAAGAGATGTGAAATGGGCCAAGGAGTGCAGCACTTCCATCTTGGTTTGCAGTAATTATTATTTTGTTAATTACAAAATACCTGTGGATTGGATTCTAATAATCTACATAGCTTTGCATATGTAGTGAAATCTGAAGGATTACAGTGGACATTTTTTGGGTGGAAGACATCTGAGCTTCTGACTTAAGTTTTGTGCTTTCTATTTCTTGAAGTACTAGATCAACATTGTCCTGTTTCGGTTGACAGTAGTCTGGTTTAAGTGTTCTTTAGGCTGTAGCTCTTTTCAGAAATTGGTCAACTACACATGAAATCAGGAATTCGAGGTGAATTCCTTCCACAATATTAGAGTTGCAATACCATCTTTTACAGTGTGACTGGTGCCTTCCTTTTGACAGCTGAGATGAGGGCGTAGCTGGGTTACTTGTGGGAAAGCAGGGTTATGACGAGGGGAAGGCTGTAGCCTACCTGGGCTTGAGTAAAGCCTTTGGCACTGTCTCCCACAGCATAATTCTGGAAAAGCTGGCAGCCCCTGGCTTGGTCAGGTTCACTCTTCACTGGGTTAAAACTGGCTGGATGTCTGGGCCCAGAGAGTGGTGCTCAACAGTGCTGCATTTGACTGGTGACCAGTCTCTGGTGGGGTTCCCCAGGGCTGGGGCCAGTCCTGTTCCCTCTGGATATCAGTGATCTGGATCAGGGGGTCGAGGGCATCCTCAGTAAATTCACAGATGACACTGAGCTGGGTGGGAGTGTGGATCTGCTGGAGGGCAGGAGGGCTCTGCAGAGGGACCTGGACCGGCTGGATCCATGGGTCAAGGCCAATTGCGTGACGTTCAATAAGACCAGGTACCAGGTCCTGCAGTTGCATTGCAACAACCCCAGGCAGTGTTACAAGCTGGGGGAAGAGTGTCTGGAAAACTGCCCAGCAGGAAAAGACCTGGGGGTACTGGTCGACAGCAGCTGAACATGAGCCAGCTGTGCACAGGTGGCCAAGAAGGCCAATGGCACCTGGCCTGTACCAGCAATAGTGTGTCCAGCAGGACCAGGGCAGAGATTGTCCCCCTGTACTTGGCACTGGTGAGGCCACACCTTGAGTTCTGTTTTCAGTTTTGGGTCACTCATGTCAGGAAAGACATGGAGGTGCTGGAGCAAGTCCAGAGAAGGACAACAGAGCTGGTGAAAGGTCTGGAGCACAGGTCTGATGAGGAAGAGCTGAGGGTGCTGGGGGTGTTCAGCCTGGAGAAAAGGAGGCTCAGGGGGACCTTATCATCCTCTACCACTGCCTGAAAGGAGGCTGTAGAGCAGTGGGGGTTGCCTTCTTCTCCTAGACCACAAATGACAGGACAAAAGGGCAAAGCCTTAAGCTGTGCCAAGGAAAGTTCAGATTGGACATCCTGAAGAATTTCTTCCCTGAAAGGGTTGTCAAGCATTGGAACAGACTGTGCAGGGAGGTTTGGAGTCACCATCCCTAGAGGTGTTCAAGAAACAACTGGATGCTGCAGTCAGTGCCATGGTCTTGTTGATAAGGTGGTGTTTGGTCACAGGTTGGACTTGATGGTCTTGGAGGACTCTTTCAACCTAAATTATTGTGTGATTGTTACGTGGGCTTGTTATCCCAACAGGCAGTGGCGAGACAATGAGCTCTGTGTTGGACAACAGCCTCACCAACATCCAGTGGCTGGGGAAGATGAGATCCGATGGGCTAAATCCCTCTTCTGTGAAGGAGGACACAGAGAAAGAGAATCAGGTGCCTCTGCGGGAAAGAGTCAAGGTAAGTAGGAGAATACAAGAGCATGTGCTAAAGCTTTTGGTAAGGCAGTAATCTACATGGATCAGAATACTTGCAGGAATTAAGCATTGCTATCTCTAAGTAACCTGAGTTTGACCTTTACTGACATGAATAGCAGAACCCAGAGGATCCAGGGCTGTTCCACGGGCCTTCTTGTCAGCTTCATGAACATTCATGTATCACCCCTTCTGTCTTTCAGACCGAAGAGGAAGCTGCTGCTGCTGTTCCTACTGCTGCTGAGTCCTCCTCATGGCAGGATTCGGTGTCAGAACGACCTCCTTACTCCTACATGGCCATGATCCAGTTTGCCATCAACAGCACGGAGAAGAAGCGCATGACCCTGAAGGACATCTATACCTGGATTGAGGATCATTTCCCTTATTTTAAACATGTAGCTAAGCCAGGTTGGAAGGTAACAAGCAGGCCCTCAAGTTGCTGTGGGTGATGTTACATGCCTTCTGGATCAAAATGAAAAGTTGTCCCCCAGCCTGCAAAGCAAGATGGAAGCTCATTTAAACATTCCACCCCAAATACACTCTCACTCCAGATGTTCACTGTACCACTTCTTGTATCTCTTGCCTCATGCTACTTAAACAAGATGATGGGATGTTTGATCACTGGAGTGAGAATAGGGATCTCAAGAGTAGATAGAATAAGAGACTGAAGACAGGGTTGGCTGGGTATGCTGTGAACATGAAAGTTTGGTGTTGTCTGCACTTTGGAATGTAATCCCTCTGCTGGGGGGTTTGAGGTAGGCCTTGCTGTGCTGATAACAAAACTACTGCTTTTCAACCTCCCCCTCTCTCCTTTCTCCACAGAACTCCATCCGGCACAACCTGTCCCTTCATGATATGTTTGTCCGTGAGACATCTGCTAATGGTAAAATCTCCTTCTGGACTATTCACCCTGATGCAAACCGCTGCCTAACATTGGACCAGGTATTTAAGGTGAGTTGCCTCATGCAAAGAAAATAGGACAGGCTATCCAGTTTCTAAATGCCACAATAGCCTGATGCACGTTATTTTAATTGTAAGGTCAAGCTGCTTTGACATCAGCCTCTTTGTAGAAGCTGGATTCAGTCACTTGACTTAACAAATAGACAAGCTCTGCATTTGAAAGAAAAGGTGCTGTGGCTGTGCTTTTGATCTGGAGCTTCTGTGGGATGTGTTTATTCTTCATGTGCTGTGCCAAATATAATAGTCAGGTCGTTCAACTTCTTACCATGGGCCTGATTTAAATTGCTAATGAGAAGATTTCCGCTGAGGCCAACCAGGTGTTCCTATGCTGTTTGATAAGTCAGTCACAGGATGGAAGTGTCCTAGCCCGAATAGATATTTTAGGAGGATTTTGTTAGGGGAATAGAGCTTTGGAGACTAGTATAGGTGTGTTACACTCTTGTATTTTCTGCAGTGGGTGGGTAGAATTAACTTTTGTTTGATCAGATTGTACCGGTTTAAAATGTCCCATTTGTCTCCCTCGTTGGTTGATAACTTCATCTTAAATTTTTTTCCTGCTCAATACCTTCTGCCACCAGCCGCTGGACTTGGGGTCGCCAACATCGCCTGAGTACTCTGAATCAGTAAGAATTACCATCTGGCTTGGGGCTTGATCTTCCATTCTCTTCTTGCCAGTCACTGAAGGAAGGGACAACAGGCTTGGGGAGGGGACTGGGTCACTGCTGCATCCACTCATACAGCTCCATGCTTACCCTTTGTGGGGAGAGGAGTCTAGCCAATGTTTGACTGCCTTCAGGTGGTACAGTCTCTCGAGCTGGTAAAGCTGGACAGCTTTGAGCAACTTGGAAGTCTACTGCTGCAGTAGGCTGCAATGGACACCAGTAGGCTTCAGTGAACAAACCCAAATAGATTTCTGGTAAAATCATCTCCATGGCAACAGTTCCAATATGTTCTGGAGCTCAAATCCAGAGAGAATAGGATCTCTCTGTGTTCTTTTTTCATTTTGGAATCCACTGCATTGTGAGTGACTCTTGGAAGGAGGAATCTGCTTGCTGTTGCTCTCTCATTCACCTGTTTTAACAGTGAAGAATTTGTAAACATCCAGTCAAACACTTTTCTGTCACGGCTACAACCTTGGCCTTCTTTCCATCTGCTCAGAATTCTGATCCCATTGTTGCCTCTGCTATTCCATTTGAGCACCTATCTGGTCTATGGTTTGTATGGACATCCAATATACAATAAAGCCATCCTATTAATTGTTCCTCGGGCTCTGAGGGTGCCGAAACCAGCTCACTTCTGCAGTAGAGGGTGCAGCTGGAGCAGCTCTGTCATGTTGTCTCTTTTCCTGCACAGCTTTTGGTGGGCAGCTGGCTTTGGGAGGGCATGGCTGCAAAGCAGCAAGTGGCACAGACCTAGAGCCAGCCTGAGTGCTGGGTGCTAACAGCTGCTCTCTTTGCATTAGTCTAGCACAGAGCTCTGGTTTCACAGTTCTCAGTGAGGCAGCAGAATAAATGTGGATTCTTTTCTTTTAATCTCTCTCTTTTCTCCTTCTCCTCTTACTTATCTCACAATGACTGCAGCAACAAAAGAATCGTCTTCCAGATCCTCTGAAGAACATGGGAAGCAAAACTGAACCCCAGAATTCACGTAAGTGTCCCCAGCAGTCTAGGCCAAAGAGAATCAATCCAATAAATCTGGGGCATTCCCCCAGATTTCTTTAGGAATACAAGTGGAGTGTGTTATCCCTGTTTGCCAGCTTTTATGCTCCTTACTGCCAGGTTTGAAATAGAAAGCAGTGGTGTTGTGTCTGAAGGGATGTGATGGTGAGATGGTGGGCATTGGGCACTCAAATGGGATGAGAGCCCAAACTTGAGGGGTAGGATCTGCATGAAAGGTTATTTTCTTGTCCATGAGGCTTCTGGCTTAGTATTTGTATCTTTAAAATTAGCAGAGAAGGCAAGTGATCTGATCAAATGTTTCTTTTGGGATGTCTAGAAGGACTCTCTGTAAGGTGCCTGGGTTTCAAGAGGTAGCAGTGGAGAGCAGGCAAAAGTGAGTCCCTTCTTTTCCCTTCCAGGCCGAAAGATGAAGCCTTTGCTTCCTCGTGTCAACTCATACCTGGTTCCAATCCAGTTTCCTTTGAGTCAGCCTCTTGTCTTGCAGCCTTCTGTGAAGGTTCCTCTGTCCATGGCACAGGGAGCATCCCTTAACAGCTCGGAGACTTTGCAGAGCAATAAGCGTGTGTGCATTACTCCAAAGGTTGGTCTCTTGCTTTTCAAGGAGTTTTCAGGGGGGTTAGTGTGGGGGTTTTTTTTTTCCTGTTTTTTTTTCTTTTTTTTTTAAGGGGTGCCAGCAGGGGGCTAAGGAAGGTGTGGGGATTATTTTTTTAATAAGGGGTGAGTTTGTTTGGATTTTTTGCTTATTTTTTTTTTATATCTCTTGCCTTCAATGAACCTTTTCTTCATATGGTTCCTTTGTGCATCTTTACTTAGGTGCTCTAAAACTCCAAGCTCCTATCAAGGAACTAACTAGTGATAATACTTGCTATCCTTTACTGTCTCTAGGCTGACTACTACCTGCTAGTTTATTTGCTCCAAGGATGTTTCTCTAATTCACTAGAGGAAGGGGCTCTATGGCTTGGTCAAGACAATTTTTCTTTACTGCCGGGATGTGAAGAAAGAAGAATGGGAGGAATGGCTTTGTTCTGATCCTAAAACATTCATATTTTTGATAGCTCTATAGACAAGTAACAATGAGGAGCTTCTGAATGGGTATTTATTTCATGGAGTCTCTTCCCAGAGGATTTCCGTATCTGCTGTTTGCTAATTCTGTGGAGTTGACAGTTATTCTGGGCTCAAAAAAACCAGCTATTAAACAGATCTTTTTCTTGGCATTCACTGACTGCTCTTGAATAATTAGACATTGTAAAGCTTTAGCTTCTTCCATCCTGTCTAACCATAATCCTATTTTCCTTTGTATGCCTGCTGCTTTATGTTCTCTCCAGCTATGATTTATCTTTCTCCTGTGCTCTTTTTCTTTTGATAACCTCATTTTTTTTCTTCCTTTTCCTTGGTTTCTGGGAAGGCTGTCCTCATTCATTTTGTTATTCCCATTTAGATAATGTAAGAAAAAATCAAAGGGGTTATATTTTTTCCAGAAATATTCAGCTCTCCTTCTGCCTGTACTCTCAGAAGTTCCTCAGAGCAGGAGTGCTCTGAAGGGTATGATTTTGTCACTTAGCTAGAATCCTTCCCATGTGATCCTTAGGCTTCTTTCTATCAACTTCACAGAGATCAATCTCAGCCTGTTATAATTACTGCTTTCTGAATATCTTTCTCTTACCTTCTCTGCTGACCTTAAATGCCAGTCTTTTTCTTTTCTTTCCCCTGTTATTTGGATTTTTGGGTAGCTGAGATCCTTGCTCACTGACTGCATGTCACCTGTGTTTCACTGTAGATGTCACTGTCTGCAGAAGAGTCTCCCTGTTTACCCCCAGCTGCTGTCAAGGAGGAAGCTCAATGTGATGCAGGTTTATTCTCCCCAACCCACTCCATACAGGAGAACACCTCCCAGCCTGGTGAGGAGTTGTCTTCTTTCCCAGAAGGTGCCTGTGTGAAGGAGGAAGAAGGCTCTCAGCTGGATCCCTGGCTGTCCCCATTTGCCTCAAGTGTAACAGTCAAGGAAGAGCCAAGCTTGTTCTTCCCAGACTCATCCACAAAGGAGAGGAAACAGTTCACCGCGCTCAAGTCCCCACCTAAGGCAGTTTCTGACTCTTTGGTTATAAAGAGGAGGGAAAGGCGGGAAGCGGGCAGGTCCAGAAGGAAGCAACGCCTAGCACTGCCTTGTTCAGAAGAGCCTGTCCTTGTTCTGCCAGAAAGCAGCGGCTTGGACCCTTTCCGGTTAGGGGCAGAGTGTCCCTTCCCCCAGGAAAACCAGCCCCTTGAGAGCATATCACAGCTCAGCTGCTCACAGGGAGAAGAGGGGGCCTTTAAAACGCCAGTCAAAGACGCCTTCGTCAAATTGCCCGTTTCTTCCACTCCCAGCAAAGTCTCAGCCACTACCACCCCTTCACTAGAGGCCCTTGATCCCTGGAAGTCTGCTTCCTTAGCCAAAGGAAGTCATGAGCTGGACTTCAGTCCAGTGAAAACCCTTCAGTTGCCATTCACACCCCTCCAGGACAACCAGGACTTGCTGGGTTTTAATAGCACACCCCTTAAAAACCCTCTCTTTGATTCTCCTCGAGAACTGCTCAATACAGAATCCAGTGACATGGTCCTCGTGCCCCTCACGAGCTCTCCAGCGTTTATTCGTGACACTTCCAAGCAATCCTCTGTTGAACTGACAGCCTCTGGCTTCACTGAAAACAGGTCACTCATGGAGGGCCTTATCCTGGACACCATGAATGACAGCCTCAGCAAAATCCTTCTGGATATCAGCTTTCCTGGTCTTGAGGATGAAAATTTAGGAACAGATATTAGTTGGTCTCAGCTCATACCTGAACTGAAGTGAACTGGCCTGAGGATTTGACTTGTTCTGATGTTAGAGAAAGAACTCCACTCTTCTGAGATTCATTCATGTAATCCAAGACAACTGCTTTTGACTAGTTCCCACATCCATGGGAGCAGAGAGCATTGGCTCCTGCTAAGCTGGGAAACAGTCCCATCAGCTGCTATGGGCTTGCTTTCAAGATGCTGTAGACTTTGAGTGGAATAAGATGATAGAATTTCTCTGGCTTGTGCTAGAGATAGCCTCTCTCCAGGAATTCTTATCATGAGAACATCTAGGTAGGCCCTGAATGGCGTTTGCTATTCAAGGTATCAGAGGAAACAATAGTACAATAGGAAAGAGCCCGGGAACCTCCTCCTAGCTCTGTCCTAATATCCCTTTACTTTGTATCCCCTATTACTTAGTATCTTCTGTCTAGTTTTAATGGCTGTAAATACTGTACATTCCTTTAATTAGCCCTTAATTATAATAATAATAATAATAATTTTATTATTGTAGGGTTATGGGAATATTTGGCCTGGTAAGGGTTTGACCTAGAGTGTGTTGTCCATATGTTCATATCTCTTATATTCTTCTACCCTAGCTGAAAGCCCAATTATTTTATTTTTTTTTTAACTTCAAAAATACATTGGTCTAGGTTGTCCTAAAGGTGGCTGGGACAAAGATCTGAAAAATTGTTTATATGTGACCCAAGTCAAACTGAAACAGGTTATCTGGATTGCAGCATAAAATCTTGGTTTGGATTCCTTTTCCCAGGCTGGAATGGAGAAGGGCATGGATCAAGCCATATAGCTCTTCTGATTCCAGAGGTCTATTACATACCTAGAGGACTAGGTAGAGACACTTGCAGTCAGATGGACCTCTATTGAATGGTTAAAGCTGCCCTCATTACAGTCAGCAGTTCAAAATATAAAAGGGAATATAAAATTTATTATATTCCCTTTAAATATCATCAAGGGAATGCTGATATTTCCACTAAAAATTCACTTCTAGAAACACAAGGTATGTATTGCTTGGTGCAATAGAACAACTCCTCGTTCTCTAGAACTTAAGTCATGGAAGAAATTGCCATGGCAAAGATCTGATCCTTCTGCTTGCAGACAAATGACGACTCCTGTATCCAAATACTCAATAAAGCTTCTGTGGGAACACAGCTGAGTGTTATCTGTACCACCCCTAGCAGCCTGCTGAGATTGGCCAATGGCACGAGCAATCCCTTCTTCTTATCTCACGTCTGTGTGTTTTGTGATCACTGAGTGAGTGACCATTTGGATGTTTTCAGGCCTTTTTGGCCAAACCACATTGGGTTTAGTTAACCCACTGCTTCATAAAACACACTTTTTCCTGCTGCTTATGGGTAAATCCTGACTGAGTCAGAAGCATACAAACATCACAACAGCACCAGCAGACTAATCTCTTTATCTTCTAAATGCAAAACAAATATTTCTTGAAAGTATTTCTACCTTCCCCTATAAACATAAAGCCAGTTTTAGATGTGTGTGGTTTTCAGAACCATAGTGCTCCTGTGTACTTGTTAGAGGTTATTTGCCCTCATAAAATGTTTCCAAACTTTGGTTTAATGGCTATAATTTCAGTTCTTCTGGGGTTACAAGGCTGCAGAAAGGGCCTGGTTTCGCACACTTTCTACTAGTACATGTTACACAGCTGTTAACACTCTGCTTGGCTCTCTCAAGGCATCCTCTCTCCCTTTCATCTCACTTCTTGCTCCTGAGAGGATGTGTGCACATAACTGACAGCTGAGAGCCAGCTAACTAAGATCATGGCTCCAGCAAATACTGAAATTTTCTTGTCCATGGTGTCAATTCCAGGCAGGTGCTCCCCTGCTGTCCCTGTCAGCTGAGGTGCTCTGATGGCCACCTCACATTTTATTTTGAACATAATAGTACCAAAGTTTTGTTTCCCTTCTTGTTATGTGTTGCAGTGAGAGCACTGCTCAATGCCAATTACATAAAAGATGATCGAGGGAACAATGGAAAAAATTACAATAAGCAATTCTGCCTCTTGCTCCCAGAAGAGATGTCCCAGTGTTTTGGCCAAAGTAGTTCAAAGCACCAGTTGGTGAGGACTTGATCACAAAATATGACTATTTCTCTCCATTTATGTTTGCCTGATACTCTGCCTGGATGCTCTCCTTGAGGAAAGACAGTTATCACCTGTCCCTCTGCAGGCTCAGAATTAGGGTTATAGGTTATAGTGTAGAGGTGTGATCTTGTCAGACCCAGATGCCTCTGTCTCCCCTCCTGCAGTAAGAGCAGAGCCATACTTCATGTCTTCTCACCAGCCCAAGAGCTGGTGGAGGAGGGCACAGCTCTTCACATCCTTTGCACAGCATTCCCAGGCCTTCTCTGGGTACATGTAGGAGCATCCCAGCACTGTCCTTGCATTCTGATAAGAGAAAAAGCTGTTTAACACCTTCCAGCCTGTAAAAGCAAACATTAATTTAGGATAAAAATGTTAAGGGATCTGAGACACACAAATCTACAGGGAGCCAGCAAGTGCTATGGATGCTCTGCTCCTCTGACAACTCTGGTTGATACCTGGAGTGTGACAGACCCAAAGGAGAAGGTAATTCCCTTTCACTGGTTGAGTGGGGTTCCTCCCATTATATTTTGTCAGCTGCAAAGGACTGGATGCCCCCTAAGATGAGGTAAGCAAGGACAATTGCCACCCTTTTACTTTTGCAGCTTGGCTGGTAGCAGAAAAACTTGATCACTTCCCCATATGGAAGAAAAGAGACCCTATTTTACATTGCAGAAATCTTTTTATGAGGGTGCCAGGCCTTCATTTCTCCCAGAAGGCAGTCTAGCTCTTAACAAAGGTGAAATTATTTTTTTTAGTAAAGCACCTGGCTTCCTCTTTAAGATGCACAATAGACTCAGAGAGAAAAACTACAGGCTTGAAAAATGTGAGCTGGTTCCTGAACAGAAATAGTTTCTCTCCCCACTCCCCTTTTTCCAGAAGAGGTGAGAGCTACAACTGGATAAAAAGATATTCAGGGCATAACAAAGTATTAGCTGCCCGAGATTAAGAAGAAAATGTCCTGCTTCACTACTCATCCCAGACTGGCTTCTTGCTTTGAAACAAGCAGAGTTTCAGAACGTCAAGACCATGAATCTGAGCTGCTGATGCAGGTCAAATGACACATTTGTCCTTGTGTTTCGGTTGCAAACTTCTTGGAAAAATAAGCATAATAAATACCCAGTTACAGTTTACAGGCAAAAGATTATGCAAAGCAGATTCTCTTCCACATCTCAAAATCTGTGGGAAGTCATTATATAGAGCACACTGATGAGCTGTTTGCATACAAATATATAATCAGAATTATTTATCCTCCACATCTGCTTTTTTTTTGATGCACCAAATTTAAAACCAGAAACATCTAATGATGTTATTTAATAAAGTCAAGGAAAACAGCCAGCACAAATTATTATTGAACTGCAGTCAGACATGGATTTATGCTCCAGTGCCTACTGTGGGTCTCTATTACCTTCTCATGCACGTAAAGGAGGCTGCTGCCAACAGGGTCTCTGCTGTGCAATTTGTAAAAGGTAGGTTTACTGTACTCATCTGTGGTTACAAATATGAGATTGGCTCATTAGAACCCTGACTGTTTAATGGATGGAAAAATTTTCCAACAGGACAAAAAAACCTCATCTTCACTGGTCTTGGGAAGAATCTCTTAATATTGTTGATATTTTCTATAGAACACTGTTTATCACTACCAGTAGGGTATCTTTTCTTGTGCATTGTATTCTTTCACATTTTATGTATTTTTCTGTAAATTTTAATAACGACAAAGTTTTGGATAATATCATTATGCAACAGGCCAGACCATTCCATCTCAACTTTATACTTTCTCATGAAGCAACGTGTTTAGATTGCTTACATGTTTTAGGGGTTTTTCACTCTGAATTCTGAGACTGCATGTTTATCTATGCCCAAAGCTATTTTGCATGCTGGAATTGTGTTTCAGCTGGAATTTCTATTGTGGATAATGCATGTATATTGCAAAGCCCTGAAACACTTGATTTAGGAGAATTTATATCAGTCTGCTAGTCTAATCTGTCCTGAGTTATCAACACATATTTTCCACTTCAAGCTTCACTTTAGGAAGGCTTCTGTTTGAAGCAGTTTTGCCTGCTTTCATGGTAGCCTTAAAGTTTTGGACAATTTGATATATTTAGTATCCAATCCAACTCCTCCATGAGGGGAAGAAAGGTCAGGAATGCAGCAGAACTGACACCATAAAGCACATCCCTTGGAACTTGCAGGATCACCAGAGATGCCTTCAGCATCAGTATTGTTTTCCAAGTAATGACACAGAATGGTCTGATTCCACATTTCTGAGGAGCTCCATGCTGTAGCTAATTAGTTCCTGACAGTCTGCACTCTGCTATGCATACCCAAGGGACTGGCATGCTGCAGTGATAAGAGCTGTTTTGCTCTTTCCCATGGCTGACTCTCAGGTTTTATTTATTTGCTGTTTTATTAAAATCTTGAAGTCAGGAGACCATGAGATAATCTCAGCTGCCATTTAAATCATGCCAAGGCCTAGCCACAAAGAACGTAACAAACAGCTGGTGCACATAACAAATGCAGCCCAAAGGCTAGGAAACCAAAGGAGTCCAGTACTTAAAATCAAAAATAAAATTACATTCTTACAGCAGCATTGTTATCCATCAAATCCCTGGGGTGATAACACATCCCTCTGCCACTGCATGTGCATTGTGTACACAAAGCTGCTTCTGCACTACAAGTACTACTGTGCTGGTGATTCCATCATAAAATCCTGAATTGTCTGAGCAGAAAATAGCCAAAATGAATATCAGCCTCAGGTAGAGTTATTCTAGTGGGGAGAGAAGGGGCAGAGAACACAGGGAATGCAGCTCAAGCAGCCCAATTGCTTCTACAAATAAGAGCACAAGAATATTTTGCTCAGGTTAAAACAACACTTTTGTAGCAAACCTTTTCTTGAAAAGACCTAACACCTCCTCGCTTTGTAAGGATTTTTTGTCCTTCTTGGCTTTGATGTTTCCCTTTTTAAGAGCTGAGTGAAAATTTTCCAGTTTTTGGCTGTTACAAAGATTCTTTTAAAAAATCTATTTCACATCCTTAGCAGAGTCAGCTGGCAACTAAAATCTGAGAAGAGATTTATTCAGTACAGAGTGTGCCCCAGCACAGACTTGCAGGAGTGTATGGAGATTTCTTCCTGAACTTGTTCTTTGTGACTTCCAGCAGCTGAGCATGGCAACATGAGCTCTCTTGTGTCCAAGGGACTTCTGCTGGCCACAGGGAGTGGGTCACACAAAGAAAGATCTTGGTCAGATGAAAATGTCTCAAAGAGTCAAAAAGAGACAGGATTCAGGAGACAAAGAATCATGGAATCATCTAGGTTGGAAAATACCCTTAAGACCATCAGGCCCACAACTAAACCATGGCCCTAAGTGTCACAATATACACATTTCAAATACCTCCAGGGATGGTGGCTCAGCCACTTCCCCAGGAAGCCTTCTTCCAATGCTTGATAAACCTTTGAATGAAGAAATTTTTCCAAAAATTCGTTTCAAACCTCCACTGGCACAACTAGAGGTTGCTTGAGAGCATAAAGAGTCAAAGGTTGGATAAGCACCACAGATCCAACAGTCCTCAGGTTTAAGACTGGGGCAAAATGATCGGCTACCACAGAAAAGCATTAGGGATGTGGAATACTTATTTCTGGTCTTGGGTATGACTCTTTTACGAGGGCTGGGCCTAGTGCCTTGCATGTAGCAGCAAGGAGAGAATATACTGTGGAAAAGGTGCCAATTCACTGAGCAGGACTGAGGTATTGTCCCTGAAAAGCCATCCACAATAGGAGCATGACTTTAAAGATATACTCTGTGAATACTGATGCTTGAATTATTGCATTTCTAAATACAAGTCTGCCTGAACAAGAGAACAGGAGGTGGGCTGCAACACCCTTTGGAATGGCTGACTCCCCCACTGCTGAAGTTAATTTCAGCAAGTTATGCTGCTGATGAAGAACTTGATAGATCTCAACTGCTTTAAGGTGCAAAAGAAGCCGTTTGCAAACAAATAAAACAACAAACATCACAGTACACCTGGCAACTGCTGACAGGGAAGGTTTCCACAGTATTTGATGGGGGACTGTGAAAGTAAAACCGGTCCCCAAAGGAAATGACACTGGGGCAAAAACAGCCATCAGAGAGATTGTTACCTTCCAAGGACTATATCTGGACTTCATTTTCAGCAAGATGAGATCTGCTCTGATTTTATGTTTGGCTGAGCACAGGCAAAAAGTGAACAGGTCATTGTCTTTTTTCTTTCTTCTTGCTGTTTCACATGGGAAAAAAAAAGTTATTATAGAAGCCCATAAACAGCCACTCAAAGCACCTTGCCAAGACTCTGTAGGTGGTTTTAGTAATAAGCCCACACATATGCATACCAAATTAAGCTTTACCAGGCAACTCTAACTGTGCTGGCTTTTACTGCTCAAGTATTCAGCTCTAGGGACATCCGCTGGAAGGAGCCTTAATGGTGTAAAGTTTTCATCATTATTTTTATGGCATTATGTAGAGACTTGGAAAAAATTGCCTGCTAAGTGCATTCTTAGCCTCAAGCTAAGTGGATAATGGAAATATTGTTGTCCGTATGGGTGGGAAGTGGAGGGACAGCAAAATGAAACAACTACAGAGAGACACATAGAGGAGAGACACCTTTGAGACTACACATTTCCAAACACTGTGCTATCGACATTAAATGAGTAACTATCCTTCATCTCAGGCTCTTGCACACTTTTATGGGTAAGGAACTTCCTACCAGGAATTATTCTCTACTTTAAGCCTCATGCTGACCACAGAGAAGTTCTAGCATGGGTAAGACAGTTGCCATTGCTATGTGCATCAGTGGAGATGCACACCAGTGGAGATTCTTTCCCCTCCTGAAAGCAAAGGCAAAGTCTTCCAGTGTGATCTGTGTAATGGAAGAGGAAATTTTGTATTGCCTGCTGCACAATCAGCTGTCAGTTCTGTGGCAATGATAATTCCAACCAAACAGAAAAGGCCCTTTTTAAACACAGTTTAACCCAAAGAAGAAAATCAATACAGAGAGGACACAAATAATTATATTTATAATGATATTATATTCATAACTGTATTTATAATGATCAAGAAATATTTATACAGCAGAAGAATTTCATATTAGACAACATTATTCCAAGTTTGCCATGGTGCAACCATAAATCTATCCCATAGGGCAGACAACTACAGAGACTTGACCCTAAATTACCTAACTAAGCAAACTATTCTACTTTCTGACTGACCTTGCTGGCAGGACACACTTTACTGTCCAGCAGCTGACCTAAACATTATGTACATCTGAGATGACATTTACCTCAAGGAAACTTGCCAGACATACTCACAGATATAAATACTGCAACCTTTTCCTTATTATTTCAAGAATACAAAGGTATTTTATTATACAAATAGACAAACTGGAGGGAATTCAAGGCAGAGGAGCCTTTTCTTTTTCAAAGAATCTTTTTCAGAGATGGAAGGGAGAGAAAAGCATGCATGGTTTGCCTGAGTAAGGTTTGTCCTCTCATTCCTCCTCTGCACCATCTGTGCATGCACAGACTGCACAGGCTGTGAGAATGCAGGAGAATGAGCAGAAAGTTGCCTCATTGTTGCCCTGCAGTATCCACCACAAGGAATCTCCTGGCTCTGACACAGTTGCTATACCCAGGGTCACTTTTACACCCACGTGAACCTTACACTACTACTGAGATGGTGCACTGGAAACTGGTGTAGTGTAAAAACCACCTCTGTGCTGGTTACATTATGTGGGAGCTATTGCTGAGCTCTGTAAGCACCCAGATTGTCACAACAGAAATATGAAGTTCTCCATCTACAATCCACCCTCCCACCTGCACTGTGTCAAATCTCAGAGGGACAAAATAATAGTTTCCAAACTGTTGAAAGACATAAATTCAAAGCTGAAAAGAAATCTCTAAGAAAGAGAGGCAACCATTAGAAGTTGCGAAAGCAGCAGGAGAATATTTATAACAGGAATTATTAGGCTAGGTAAAGTGAGATACAGGGAAAATCTGGGGCAGAAGGACCTCAGCCAGTGAAATTTAAAGCCAAGCCAGTGAAAGCCCTCAACAGAGCAGCTTCTCAAACAGCTGGGATACTCTCTACTGCTCCTGACAGAGGAAAGTAAAACCTTTGTCTCACATTCTTTAATCTGCCAGTTGCTTCCTTCAACTCCCCTGTACTACTTCAGGTGCTATTAATGAATTTCTTCCAACAGATGAGTAGCTGACAGGAGTACATTGTTCCTCTCTTGATTCTTGGCTGGGCAAACTGGCTTCTGGGAAATGCTGCTCTTCAGGGCCTTTCCTTAGAAGTATGAGCACTACTACTGATTTCCTCAGGGCTTCTCAGGCACAGAGGTGATCATGTCCAGGGACCAACACCCATGAACACAGCTAAAGTGCTTAGAACCTGGAACCTTTTGCCCCAGAGCTCCCACTGGCCTGTAAGTGCTTGAGCTGGAAGGCCAAGCTGGCAGCTGGAGCAGGGAGAAGGGCTCTTATATTCTGTGGAGGCAGAGTGTTTCTTCTATTGTCTAAATAGCACTCTTACACACCCTGTAGAGATTTCTGTATGAAGGGTGCAGAATATCGAGCTATAATGGGTTATGATTATTTGATGTGACTGCATCAGAAAATAGTTTATTGGTGTGTATGGGATTGTGTATGAATATTTGCATCAAAATCAGTTTTATTTTTCTAATACAGGTTACTGGTGAGTCATACATTATTTTTCAGGGCCTGCAAAAGATGACTGGGAAAGGTATAACTGCTGCAAATTCCCCTTAAATTTACTGAACTGTGGTCTGATTTCTTATTAGAAAACCCATAGAAGTGTCCATTCTGAAAAAAAAAATTAAAAACCACAAAGCCAGAAATCACCTAACCTACTTAGTAAATGGGGTCTGTTTAAGAAGAACAGGATGGAAAAAGTAATAGCTGAATAGAAAATAAGCAGTGACCTAGAACCTATCATGTCTTTGATGGGAGAATGTAGTACCTTAGCTGATTTCACCCCCATAAAAATGCTGGGATTTTTTGCCAGATCTAGAAACTAACACATCACAGCATATAAAGAGTTAAGTGACCTAAATGTAGAAGCAGAAGTGATGAAGGAAGAGAGAAAGCTTCAAACAAGACTTGAAGATTCCTCCCCTTTGAGGCACGAAGAGAGAAATGCTTGATGAGTTAGGGACCAGGACTAACTGGTGAGACCCAAAAGCAGAGCTGCTCAAGCAATGGCTCCAGCCCAGCTGCAAGGGAAACCAATTCTGATCAGGCTTTGCCAAAATGCTGTGCAAAATAAACTAATAAAGGGTGGCTAGCTGCAAGGAGGTGCTGGGACTGGGAACTAGGAGAGCTCCCTCCTCTTCATTCCCACATACACATCCAGGGTGGGAGGGGATCTCATCAGAAATTGTGTAACTCTGCCCATAGACTTCAAGGCAGGGACTGTAGGTGATCTGCTCCTAGGATGTTCTGTAGCACTTTACAGTCTTAGGGTGCATTCTGAGGCCTTAAGAAAATTGGCAGTGCCCCTTGCTACCATCATTGGTCTTGTTGTGGCTGAGGCATTCACAGTCAGTAGGAGGGAAGCACCTCCTGGCCCTGTGTGAGAGTAGAGATGCATGATTCTGTACTGGTTTACATGGATGGTTAAAGGGCCTCATGGCAAGACTCAGAGGATACTCAGTGGAGCCACAGGAGGTAAGAGTGTGTGTAAATCAGGAATCAGAGCAACCCACAGGCAAGAAAACAAGACTGTGGGAACACAGGTTCCCTGGAAATATTCATTACTTAAATTCGCTTCTTAATTTGACTCATAGATAAGGACAGCTCAAAACACCTCTGAGCTGTTGTGGAGACTCTGCCTGCATTATGGTATTGAAGTTTGGCCTTGGAGTATAAAGCAGTTAGAATGTATTTCCACTCCTACTCCTGAAAAATCTAGTGCTGTGATTTGGTGGAAACCGTAATACCTTGCATTGGATTTGCTTCTTAATATTTAATACTCACTTTTTTATACACAGTCTAGAACACAGAAATAATTGGTATCAGTAATACTGGAATGTTCCATACTACTGAGATAGAAAACAAACAAAAGGAGCAACAGAAAGTGTCCTTTTGCTGTAAGTTTTGTAGTCAGTTGCTGCTATTCCTTCTGTGATGCACATGAAAGCTGTTTCACCCCTTGCTGGCTTTCCTGGAAATGTAATGCCGTCCTTAGCTTCACAGCTGAGTAAAGTTTTGGTTCCTCCCCTGCACCTGATATCAGAGCTGGTGCTTAGCAGGGCAGGGCATTAACCAGAGAAAAGGGATCAAAACGAGACAGCATCAGTTCAAGTTAAAATTCATAGTTTCAAGCAGGACAATATGGAGACAGAAAGTTGAAAACCAGAGCTCTACCATGTCCTGTCTCCCCTGAGGGAAGGGATGTCTGCTCTGGTCCAGGCATCCCACACTGCAGCAGTGTCAGCACTCTTTTGGTATAAACAGAGAGCCAAGTCTGCTGGTATCAACAAGCCAGTGATTTTAGGCTCCTGCAACATCAGAGGGGATTGCCTTTGGTAGAGTGGGGTGGAAATGAGGGCAGAGTCGGGCACAATACAGAGCCTGCCTTGGCTGGAAGCAGAAAGCAGACCTTCAGCATTTCATTCAAGCTGCACAGAACAACCCTTCAGCGCAGCCCATTGCAAAGGCACGGCACTCCCTGCAGAAATGAGACTGGGCATGCCTGCCAGCAGCCTTGAGGAGGATACTCTCCCATTTACCAAGGCACTGCATCATCTTCCAGGCTGACCCGAGCCGCTGCCAGGATTTACAGAGACACGGGGAAGCATCAAATCCCCCGGGCAGAGGCAGCGGAGCGCGCAGGCTGCAGCCGGCTGCTGTAGCGTGTCCCCGGGAGCCGGGGACAGGCGGGCACGCACACGGACACGGACACGGACACACGGACACGGATACGGACACACACACGGACACGCACACACGGACACGCACACGGACACACACACGGACACGGATACGGACACACACACGGACACGCACACACGGACACGCACACGGACACAGATACGGACACACACACGGACACGGACACGGAGACGCGCCGTGCGTGCGCGCAGCCCGCCGAGGTAAGTCCAGCCCCCAGCATCCAGCGGGGCCATCCTTCTGCTGCTGGATTTTTCCAGCCGGAGCATCCTGCCGGCTCTGCCGTGATTTATGGAAAGCGGTTTCTGACGCGGGGCTTTTTCTATTACGACACTGACCCACGGACTGGAGGAGGCAAAGCTGCAGTCAGGGCAGGAGAAGTGAGGGAGGGGAAGAGGCGGGAGCACAGGGACACGGAGGAGTGGAGAGGACAGAGGGAGAAGCAGGCACCGAGACACTTCAGAGATGGGTGAGTTATAACTGAGAGAGCAGGAGGAAAGGCAGAGAAAGGAAGAGAAGGAGAGCCGTGAGGAAGAGAAAGGGAAAGGAGATCAGAGACTGAGTCAGCCTCCAGAGGGCAAACACCAGGAGACGAGTTCGGGGAACACCCCAGCACACCAAGAAGGACCTGTTCCGTCTGAATCTTCCCCATGAGCACAAGGAAGAGCTGCCCCCCGGCACTGGGGCAAGGAGACCAGGAGGAGAAGCAGAGCGAGGGCGCTCCCGACCTGGAGCGACAGGAGTGTGAGATGGAGCTGAGGAACAAAGCTATTCTGCAACAGAAGAGGCGCCTCAAACAGGCCACCCAGTTCGTGCACAAGGACTCTGCTGATCTGCTGCCCCTGGATGGCTTGACAAGGCTTGGCACCTCCAAGGATCTGGTGAGTCCAGTGGGATCCCGTTTGGGAGGGGGTTCTCCTGATAGCCTTCATTCCAGCTGGGAGCTTCTGTCAGGTTTTGTGAAAGGATCATAGGTTCAGCAAAAATGAAACTTCCCTTTAGCATCATCTAGAAGCAGGTCAGGGTGAGGGGAAAGAATTAATCACTCATTTGTTTGCATCCATCTTCTTGTGCCTCCGCATAGGAACCAAACTCCTCAGGCAGACATGGACTGGAAGGACTCTCCAGAATCCAAATTTCCATTCACCCAATACCTATGTATGTTCATGTGACACGTATATTTCTATGTGGGACATCTCTGAAAGCCCCCGTGTATCCCTGCATGATCCAGCTCAAAAGCAGAATGCTTTCTGGACTCAGAAGGGAGGGAAGTACAATTAATGAAATTCTGAGAGACTTATGTTTGACCTTGTCACCTTTTCGCATTTTTCTCTTTTCCTCCATTCTCTGGATTTATGGAGGGGCAAGCAAAGGGCAGGACTGCAAACCAGGCAGGCAGGCAGATGCAGCACCTGGCACTCTGGATGACTCCTTTGGGGAGGAGGCACCGGAGCGAGGCCTGTGGGCATCTCCTTGTGGTGACGTGGATCAGGGAGCATCGGGGAGGGAGGTCTGTTCCAGCAGCCTTGGCAGTCTGTGCTCTGGAAGGGTTTCCCCGAGGCTGGAAGCAGATTCCCACAGGATCTATTACTGGCTCAACTGCACACATACTCTCCTTGCTCAGGCAGTTTTGCTGTCCAACTTCTCTCCACTGTAGAGTTAAACTGCTCAAGGATGTGGAGGTCTAAACCATTTTCCCAAAAGAGGGCTCATGTCTGGTTGTGATGGGGGCACAATCACTTGTTCCATCTGTGGCAGTGGGTGTCATAAAAGATCTTGTCCCTGCCTGCAGTCTGTGCTCCCCTCTGTATCCTCAGACAATGGCAGCAGCACCACAGATGCTCTGGTGTGTGTGCCTCCAGTCATTTCCCAGCTCCCGAGGCACGCAGTGGCACAGGGCCGCACACGTGTGGGACCTGGCACTAGCGGGAGCTGATCCTCCCTGCAGAAACCTCGGGGTGCAGTGGCTTGCAGACGAGGGGTCAGTGCCACATTCGTGTCCTGGCACGTCCTGCCGCTCCCACCACCCCCCCTGCAGCTGCTGGGAGTCCCTGGCATGGCAGGGACTGGCTGGCTCCTCCAAGTCCCCCTGAGCAGTCGCTCCCGTTCTGCAGCCGCGCTCATGGCTGTCAGCAGGGACGGTGTGGAGTGTCCCTCCAGCCCTGAGCGTGGTCACGGCTGGAGGGTGAGAGCTGTGTCACATCTGTGCTGTCCTAGTGAGGAGCAGGGACTCTCCTCCCCGTGGGGAAGGAGCTCTGGCCACGCTGGAGCCCGGAGAGCCAGTGCTGGCCCTTGGGGCCCTGCAGAGCTGCAGCTCCAATATCCCCTCCGGAGCACAGCCGGGCCTGACCCTGGCCTGTCCCTGGGCAGGGTGTGGGGATGAGCCACTTGTGACACTTCTGGTGCGTGTTTGCTGGCCCCAGCCACAAAGGCAGGCAGAAACACATCTGCCAGCTTTGCTTTGGGATTGACTCCTGTCACACCATGCCTCAAAGTGACAACTGGCACCCTGAAGCCCTAAGGGGTTCCTTGAGCGAGACAATTCTTGTCTAAATCACTTGCCACAAGCAGCCCTCCTGCTGGAAATAACCATTCCAGGCAGGAGAACTCGCTGTATGCTGACAATGTTCAGTCACTGCAACCCACTGCAACTTCATGTTTGGTCCATAACAGAACAGCTGAAACATTTTTACCATGGACCTAAGGAGCAGTGAATAAAGCATGACATGGGTTTTTCTCACATGGACATTTTGCTCTGATGCTAGAGGGCACAAAACAAAGTGTGACCACTGTGCCAAGTTCACACACACAGTGCCATTACCTGGGGTCAATGTGGTACCTCCATTTCTGCTTTAACTTGGAGCAAAAGAAGAACCAGGTCTTAAATTTCCAAGTGGGATTCAGAGGTTCCTGCAACTCAGCGGGACACTGTGATATTGCTGTGATGTTTTGGGCACTGCAAATCAGAGTCCCAAATATGCTTTTGGCTTATTTTTCTAGACATTTCTCTAGCACTATGAAAACCCCATCTCTTTTTCCTGAATTGATCTGGCTCCCTCCTGGACGACAGGAATACAAAAAAGGAATGTACTGAAAATGAAGCAGCGGTAGGATGTGCTGGAGAGTTTGACTTGGATAGAGAGAGAAAAACACCCCTGACTCCTACAGCACTGACACTGGGAGGAAAGTTTAATTAATTCCCCAAAACAGGTCTCCATTGACAGTGCCAGAGACTCCAGCTGTGGCAGCTCCATGTGCTAAAACTAGAGCAAGGCCTCATGTAATTTAAAATAAAATACCTACTTTCTTTTGCAGCCACAAGCTGTTACTTTTTGCCACTGTTCTCTGTGTATTCTGGGTGGGCACTGAGCTTAAGCAATGCATCCAGAAGTGCCTGTATTTTGATGGGCCCATCATGTCTCCAATAATGAGTATTTACATATTGCCGTGGAGATCTCATGTTTCCACCTTTGCAACAAAAAGCATGATCAATTTTGGGTTTTTTTTAATGGAAAAATTAAAAAAAAAAAAAAGTAGCTACATGAGCTAAAATATTCTGGAAGTACCAAGAAGGCCTGAAGATCTGGCTTCTCACCTCCCAAAAATCAAGATCCCCAGCTCATACAATGTCACTAATCATAGCAAGGCCTGGAGGTTTCACACTGGAGGACCTGAACCTTCCCTAAGTTGCACTGGGAATCTTCTCTGGTCCCTCTAAGTGCCTCAGAGGGCATGCTTTCCAGCTCCTGGCCACAACACTCGCAACATCCTCCCTTACCATCCTCTAAATCTAATTGTTTCTGACCAGTCCAGGAGCTGCACTGCTCTCCCCACTTCTCCATCCATGTCACTGATGAGAGAGAAGATAGGCAGGGCCCTGGGAGTCTGCTCTTGAACCAGCTGCCTCCAAAATCCCAAAGCTCAGCTAATCCCCACCAGCACTTGGTCCCTTCCCAGCCTGAGTGACAAGAAGGGGACAGAGGTGGCAGCTGCAAAGAGCTTGCTCATTCTGTGGGAAAGGTTGCAGGAAGGGGGAAAGGTCCTTTGCATGGCAGATTGTGAGAGGCAGGAGGGAGGATGGGAATTTGGGGACCTGCTGTTTGTTCCCTGCCCTTTTCCCATGGCCCAGATGTTAGCAGGCAGCCAAACTGGCACTGTGCTCAGAGTATTTAGGGAGCTAAGCACAAGGGCCAGCTGTGCTGTGGGCTGGCACAGTAGGCTGGGAAAAGACCAGGAACAGAGGGATATTTTTGCCCCAGTTTTTCAACTGCTGCAGTGTTTCTCATGCAGCAAGTGAATGATCTGACTGTCACCCCTTGAGTGGCAGGGAGGCAGAGGTAAGAGGGACTTGGCATCTTGCAAAGAGGAATGCTGAGTGTGACCAAAGAGCCAGTGGCAGCCATCCTGCACCAACCACTGGGCAAATCTGACAAATTAGGGTGCTTCATATTGCAGCTTGCACACCTCTCTGGCCCTGCATGAGGCTAGTCTGAAACACAAGGAAACTGTGGGGTTAATGCAGCCCAGCTCATTGGCAGATCTGGTCTAGTTCAGGTCTTTGGCCTGCCCATTGACAAGATCCTGCATCAAACTGCTGTACCACCTGGGAGATGATTCATTTTTTTCTTTTTCTTTAGAGAGATAAAAACAACAATTTAAGCTGTAACACATTAACCCCTTTAGATTGTTGGCCTTTCTTCTAACAGGCTGTTGTTACTGGGAATGCCATGGCCAGCCCAGAGCAGCTGCACTCCTGCAGAATGGCCGTGGGGCTGAGTACATGGATAAAGGACAAAGCTACCTGCAACAGGCACCTGTTCCGTTGGTGTTGCCCATTGTTGATTCAGTAGCTGTGCAGGGACTGGATGGATCAATGCTGGGCAAAATCTAGAGCATCTGATGGTGGGGAGCAGAGTCAGACTCCAGGGAACATTAGAAGTTCGTTTTAGTTTCCTCCTAGGGGAGCTTCCTGCTTCACTACAAATAATAGCTGGTACACCTAAAATATCCGCAGTCCTGCCTTCTTGCCCACATGTGCACCACACACATGCTGTGCTCCTCGTGCCCTCCCACACTGGAAGGTGTGAATGTGCCTGGTGGGATGTCAGCATACACCCAGCAGGCAGTGCACTAATTTGAAATTAGAATTGTGCAGTGCGCTAATTCAAAATTTCTAATTAGAAATTAGACTCTCCAGTGCATGTTTAGCTGAAGGAACAGATATGTGTGGGGAGAGAATTCATCAGGCATATTCTTCTCCTCCAATAATTGCATCCCAGAGACCTGCCTGTTGCAGACATTCCAAACTTTAACACCAAATTAGCAGCTACCAAAAAAACCCTTGGGATTTAAAGAAAGTTTTTTTGGATAAGCATGTTTTTCACCAGGATGACCATTTGGGTTAATGGCATTTCCAACCTGCATGCCTGGGCTAGCAAATATCTTGTCTTTAGCTCCATACTTAGCTGGGATTTCTCTTTCTTTGTGATGGAGACAGCAGCCTCACAGCGTGGTCCAGCGGCGCCTCTTGGAAGGCAACCTGAACAAGCTGCGGGGCGAGGCCAGGGGTCTGTCTGCACGGGTTCAGTCTCCGCTGGCCAAGGACCAGGATGAAAAGATGGAAAAGGGAGAGGACAGGAGAAAAGAGGCTTCACCCCTGCTAATACAGTGCCAGGTAAGGCAACAACACTGAGCATTTGCCATCACTGTGAAATCAGCATCACTGAGTTCCAGCTGCCCCCCTCCCAGGGGCCATGCTGAGTTATAAATTGCAAAGCCAGCTGCAGCCAAAAAGAAGAGAATTCATGCATGGCCTCTCCTAGAATCTGGATGCAGGTTTTCCAAAAGCCAGAGGAAAGCCTTTCTGCTACATGCCTTCTTCTAGTTGCCCATATTTGAACATAAATTACCATAATCACATCTCCTTGCTTTGAAGGCCAGCTTTCCCATGATATGAGGTATTTTATAACTGCGTGTAGAAGCAAGGAATGTCTCCTTATCACTTGAAGACAGGTGCCTCTAGCTGATTTACATTTAACTAATTCCAGTCTAGTCTGATTCTCTCAGGTGTCAAAGGAGCTCCTCAGAAGGTGGCTGGCTAACTGTGCTCCAAATTAGCACAGTTGCATCTCTTGATGGGAGCAGTATTTTTAGCTTCCTTTTCTTCTTATATCCTCCTATACCGCAGAGCACACTACACCCTGGCCCCTGCAGTTAGAGAAAGCACATCCAAAAGCGGCGGCCCATGGAAGAGGGCTGGATGATTAGAGCTGCACAGTAACATGCAGTTATGAGACTCACCAAGATACAGACCTGTTGCACAAAACCCATTTTAAAGCTGGTTTTAGTTCAGTTACCTGTCCTAAAGAACGTCTCCCATATGCGAGTGTAAAGGCTACACTTCCAAGAAAAACATATATACCTTTGAAAATTCATGTAGCACAATAAATCATAATAGAAACACAGCCTGGTAGGAAGTTTCTGAAAGGCTTAGATCAGACATCTCAGTACCAAGCAAAGCCACTGTCTGGTTTGTTTTGCAGCCTTCACTGCTGCAATTAGGCATTGCTTATCCTGCATTTTAGACTTTAATATAGCTGGGTTAACATAACCACACCTGGGGACAGAATACTAGGATGAATGGCTCTCAGGGTAATTTCTCCAAATACTTGGAGCCGGGTTTTGAGCAAATAAAGGTGTTTCTTTTTCTTTAATAGCCTGTCCTTATTGTTCTGCAGGAGGAAGTTTAGTAATAAAGGGTGGGGTTTTTGCCAGGCATGTACACTGAACAAGGACAGGCATGTACAGGAGTTGTATCCCAGGGGCAGTAGCTAAGTCAGAGCTACAGTCCACCAGGCATTTCCTTTTGTGTTTCTAATGCACTGAACCCCAGCTGTCACCCACATGATATTTTCCCTCACAGAGGAAGGTTAATGAGCATCACATGCAAGGAAATAGACCTAACACTGCATGTAACGCTCCCTGAATTCTGCACAGGCATCTCTCTCGTTTTCTGCCCTTCTTAGGAGCCAGTCACTGTTTGTCACCCTTGATCTTACACTGAAGGAAGGGAAGCTTTCCTCCCCTTCTTTTTGTCTTGCTGCTTTTGATGTTCACATTTGTGAACTTCAAAAAGCCTCTGCTGTCAGTAACAGAGCTGTGGCAGGAAATAGGATTCAGACTGCCAGTTCATTTGAACCAGAGAGGTGAGCTGGTACCTTTTGGAGATCTGCTTGATTATAGTGCAGTTTTTATTAGAAATGGAGCACAGGCCCAGAGAAGTCTTTTTTTCTCCTGACTCCTGAGAAAAGGTTATTTACCATTTACACACAGGCACGTATGCTGAAAATCCCAAAGGGGTAACAAATGCATCACCTGACTTGTGAATGTGACTAGGGAATAAACCCAAATATATGTAGACTTCAGTGGTACATGGAGTTTCAGGCAGTAAGTGGTTTTACTCTTAACAGGCTTTAGTTGCCCTATGTCTAAGGCCTTTTAAGTCCCAGAGATCACAGACAGACCTAGTCTATAATAGTTGTACTACAGTCACTCACCCTCCTATTTGCTTAGGTGGGTTGCCCAGGCGGTACTTTAGCAGAATTGGCCATTTTTGTGACAGTTTTTGAGAAGTACTTTGGAAAACTAGTCATGACTGGCCTCTGCAACATAAAATCAAGCTGTTATTTTTTGTGGTGGGGCTTGTCTCTTGTTGACTTGGAAATAGATGCTGAAAAATATCACTGCTGTGGAAGGCCAGTTTTCCTCTATGCCAAAGCAACCTGTGATTGATCAGCCTTTTGTTTGCTAAAGCAGCTTCTTGACTTTAGAACTCACATCATTTCAGAAAACACAGCTCATTATAGTGATCCTTACTGATTCCCCTTCCCCTCTTTCTTGGAAATTCCCATAATTGACATTTAGATAACAAATAAACGTGACTGGTAATAACAGACTGAAAATTCTGGAGTAGACATGAGAGTGGGTAAAGTGATGAAAAGTCCTTCTATTCCAAGAAGCCTTGCAGTGCTTATGAGCTGCCTGCATTGTAGTTTTGGTACACTGGACCAAGGACTCCTGGTGAGTTCTCTAGGGAAATGGTTAGTGGTGAAGAGCTGTTTACACTCAATGAGATTAAATGTTGTTTTCTACAGAATAATCACTGTCCTATTATATCCTGTCAAGTCTCTAACTTGCAGATTTCCCAGCCTGCTCTGAAAAAAACCTCAGTAATCTGCCTAGTGATACAGCTTAGGCTTATTATAACAGCAGCAGCTCATGCATCTCAAGTCTGCTGCTCCCAAGTGATTCCTCAGCAATTGCTATCCATGCTCCAGGTCTTGTTTCTGAGTATAGAGGATGTGGAGGCAGATGTTTGGCATGCACCTGCACTCTGTGCATTATCTTGCCTCTCTGCTTAGTCTGGCCACAGCCTTTACAGGCAGTGCTGATGTGTTAGGGAGGACCAGGCAGCAACGATATTGCAGAGCTCTAAAATCAGAAGGGAGATTTGCCATAGAATCACACAATGGTTTGGGCTGAAAGGGACCCTGTTGGTATTGTCTGTTTGCAGCATTCCAGTATTTCTCACAGGAGTTGTTTTCTTCTTTTTCTTTATAACTACTAACAGATAACACATTTTGGAAAATGAAATCTTGAAAATACTGGATGCAGCTCTCAGTGATGATTAATAATCATACACAGGCTTAGATAAGAAATCAGCAAATTGAGACATTTTCCTTGACCCTGCTGGTGCTGCACAGAGTCCCTCATAGGCACGCTGGTCTGCTTAAGGTGTTCAAGCATTTAAACTTGTTGGGACTGAGCATAAGAGTAGAGAAGAAGTGGCAGGTTTGTTGCTGAATCTTCTGAGTGGTTTGTGTCACAGAGTGCCATAGTGGATGGAAGAGAAGGAATCATAGGAAAAACACACATGATAGTAGGAGTACAATGAGCCCCTGAAAAGGAAAATTTTGTGGAAGTGGGTTTTTTTGGAGGGTTTTTTGTTGTTTTTTTTTTTTTGGACAGTGGTGTAAGACAGAGCCTTGAAGAAGAGGCCATCAAGAATAGGTATGATTAGGCACCATAGGTAAAGATACATTTTGTAGATGACAGTCCATCTTTTCCAGTTCCTTACTAAGTCCTGTTCCTCTTTTTTTTTTTCCTCAACCTAATTCTTATTGATATTCTTGATAATCTGTGTTTTCACACCCCTAAAATAAATGTGACCTGCTGTTACTTCATCACCTCAGGCCTGCCATTAAGGACCTCTCTGCAGAGGGGACAGAAAACAGATGGCAACCTTATCTTCATTTCCCTTTCATGTTCAAAGGGGTAAAGAAATGAAATGAGCAAAGCACTGGGAATTATTCCAGTAAAATCATGCACAGGTTATTTGGGTGCAGGGCAGAGTGCAGGCCCCTTTGCTAAATGACACCAGTTGTGACTATTGTAATATCAAGTCTTATAAACTTAAGGAGCTATATAGGAATATGATGTAAGCCCTACACAAAATAGTAATCTCTTGATTAGATTGTATCTTGGATTCAGGAGTCTCATGGATTTGCCAGTTATCTTGGGAACTGCCTTAAATTCAAGCTCATTTCAGATGTGTTTGTCCTGGATGCTCCTGCTTCTCCTTCAGACTTCTCCCTCTGGCAGTTTTTCTACTGAGAATAAACGTTTATCTCTGGGACATTGTTCCCTGCAATACCAGAAAAAATGGAGAGATGAAACCCAGAAAAACTAGCACGTGCTTGTATTCCTTCAGAAACTTTTGCATATTACTTACTGCTCTGCTAACAAAGTCCGTGTTGGTTTTATGAACAAACTCTCTAACTGTGCATCTCTTGACTGGAACACTGTTAAGTTTAAGTCACACTAAGGTAAGTGTCTGGGCAATCAAATACAAATGAAGGAAGACAAATTCAAAGAGAAGTGTTTGAGAGTGATTTGCAGAGCACTGGGGAAAGCACATTGTCTTGGATGAAACTCTTGCCTTCTGACTACTGCCTGAAACACCATAACTTGGCTATGTTGCTCAGAAAATCCAAGTCACACTGTTGGAGGAGTGAATATGCCAATTTTGAGCCTACAGTAATTATCTGTTGTTGTTTTTTCTAGTGCCAAGGTCAGGTATTGAAAGCAACTGTTAACACTGGGTGTCTACCAAACCTCATCTCCAAGAGGTGTTTAAACCAGCTGGGGTAAGTCTTTGCATACTATAAAAGGAGGGATGGCTAAAGGAAAAACCATGGCAAGAACTCAGGCACTCTGGATTCCCATCCCCAGGGATAATGGCTGGCACGGCTGTTGAGGAGAAGATGCAGAGGGTGGGCTACAGGGAAAGGCATTAGAGCACTGGCAAAGGTGTGTGCAGACCCCAGGCTCTGAGGCAGAGCTGTGCAATTCTGCCTGCATGTGCTGCAAGGCAAAGTTGCCCAGCTGGTGGCTGGTGCTGAGGTTTTGCTGGTTGAATCTGCCTCCAGGCATACGGTATGAAAGAGATTCCCCCTCCTGTGGGCCTGTTCCCAGTGAGACCCAGAACTGCCATCAGTGAGAACTCCTGGTTTTCCCCCTCTTCCTCTGCTTGAGGCAATAACACCTCTTGTGTCCCACAGGCTGGAAGAAGTGTCTGCCATGGACTGTGGAGACCTCTCTCCTCCCATCCCCAGCGTTGTTGGCCGAGTAGAACATTTGGAGTTGCAATTTGGCCAGGAGACAGTGCTGTGTTCAGCGCTGGTTGTAGGTGAGAGTGCCAGTCCCTCCTCTTCCTTGTTTCTCCTGTGTCCCTCTTGCCCTGCCAAGGGCATTTAAAGGACCTTTGGAAAAAGCATGACATGGTGGAAGGTTGGTGATGTGGCCACCTCCACTGCAGGCCAACATACAAGTGAATACCCTCAATGTAACCAAAGGGAAAGGGCATAGGAAGAGTACAGAGAAGACATTGAAAGTGGGGAGAAAATAGGTCCTTTTTCAGTCTTAACTAAGGATGTGAAAAATTCTCATTTCAATTCTAAAATGGACCTTTCATAAAATTCTGCAGATGCTTTGATTAATCCTCTGGTACCTTATGTTCTGCTATGGAATGGGAACTTGTATCTCTGGCTGTCTGGAAGTCATCAGAGAAAGTAACAGAGGGTACAGCTTATTTCCTAGAGTGCTTCTCTGTGTGCTCCTGTGCCTCTGCTGCAGGAGCACCCTGAAAGAACCTGGAAGTCCCAGAGTGCTGAGTCTCCTTCAGTGTCCTGCAGCAGGACCCTGTGAAGGAAGGAGCCATAGGAGACAAGGTCAGGCCAGGGGCACTGAGGAAGGCCCAGAAACAGCAGAAAGGCTGCATGTTTGCTTTTTCATCAAGCTGTGCATATGCTGAAAATAACGGGATTGTCTTCTTTCCCCCCCGATTTTTCTCCCTATTAGTCTTCCAGCTTTACCTTCTTGCTTTAATCTGTTTCCCCATCTTCAATGATCCTGTTAACCTTCCAAGGCCTGCCTTGCTCTCTCTTTTCATTCTTCCCACATTCCTAAGTTATCCATAAAAAGCTTCCTCCTCTTACACACTCCAGCTTGCTATTCTTTCCTGGTTTCCACTCTGCTTGTTCTTGCCCTTCATGGGGAATCTGTATTAGCACCATAACAGGTGAATTTACCCCAGAGTTGCTACCTACTACCCATTTTGTTGGAACATGGAAATGGCTGTCTGGAAGGAACAGAATTGCCACACCTGTGTCTTACATCTCCCTGTGCTCTCACTTAAGTGGTTAGAAATAAATTATAAATTACAGCCACGGGTTACAGGGCAAGCAGTTCTCCAGGAGATGTGTGAAGTGCTAATGAAATTACAAGTGGCTGCTAATTACTGCAGACTCCAGGACCTGGGAATTCCCCTTAGCTACCACTTTAACCCCTGGCATCTTCTGTGTTTGCTGACACTGAAGACTTGCAGCAGTTACAAGTAGGACAGACAAGTCACATTTGTAAAATGTAACTTGAAAAAAAAACCTTAATAAAAATTATTTAATAAGATTGGATAGATTGCAGCCATTAAGTGCAGGCTTTGGTCAGAAAACTGAACCAAGGGCCTGCTTGCATGTGACCCTTATCCCCTCTCCTTTCCATTTCCCCATGCTTGTTCTCCCCTGATTCACCCTGCTGCTTGCCTTCTGCCTTTTGTCCTTCCCTTACACAGCTCACAGTAAGTTTCATGGGATCTCACAAGCCCCTTCTGATATATTAAGTTTCAATCACACAAACACTTTCAAATTTACCTCACAGTAGTCATGATAATCATGGTTTCCTTCTCTTATCAGCTGCAAAGTTCACTTTGACCATCTACAGGACTGTGCTTAAATAGCTCCTTTAAAGGCTCATCAGTGAGTGACAGAAGAGAGAGATTTATTATTTTCACTGCTACCACCTGCTTGTTAATGTTGGTGTGTTTAACTCATCCTTTTCTTTGTTATTTTTTATCTGCTTTACATTGATTCATAAAAATTCATGAATCAGATGTTCTTGTATTTCATATCCTTTTACAGGAGAGACACACTTTCTTTAATGAGGCAGTATTACATAACCTATAGCCTGATCAGTCTCTTCTCTCTTCTCAGATGATGAAATGCTGGAGTTTTGCATTGGCCTCCAGACTCTGTTGTCTCTTAAGGTAAGGAACAGCTCCTTGCTTATTGCAGAGCTCCCCTCAGGAAACTCCCCAAGATCTGGTTGTTGTGAGCATCAAAATTACTTAATGTCCAGGTCTCTCAGGGCAATGCTTGTCACACAGCTGCCTGACTGGGCGCAGTATGCTCTGAGTCACTGACTCATTCCCAGCCCTTCTTAAAGGTTTTAAGAAAGAAAACACTCAGTAGGATACAATCACATCTCCCATTCTCTGCATTCCTGACCATACAACGTGCAAGCAGCAAGAGGAAACTGAAGAGGAGACAAGAAAAGGCACGAATCATATCCGTGTTGCCCTTGGAAGGCAGATGAGAACAAGCTGTGCCCTTGCTTTGAGCCAAGTGCAGCTGTGTGATCACATTCAGTGTCCAACACTTGCTGGCCATCAGTGGGAAGAGTCCTTTTGTCAGCTTGGCTCAGGGTCAGTGCTCTGCTGAGCCTGGCTCCTGGGTGGCTCAGGGTATGGCTGCAGCAAGCTGGCTCCTGCCTGTCACACACTTGTGGCCACGTGCCAGGCTCATAAAACAGGAAAAACAATGGGTTGAATGGCTGAGGGATGTGAGGACATCAACTCAGAGAGGGTTATAGGAAGAAGGGAGGGAAATGGCCCTGTGAAGGGATTGGAGATGAACCCCACTACAGGGAGCTGGAGCAAGGAGGTAGCACGTGGGGCAGGGAAGGAAAACTGTAAGGTCTCTACAAACCCAGAGAGGTGTTACAGGTTCTCCTCAGTCATAGATATCATGAGATTTGCTATCTGAAATGTCCAGAAAATAACTGCCTCTCTCCTTCTTTAGTGTTGCATCGACTTGGAGGAAGGAGTGCTGAGATTTAAAGCACTGAGTGAGGAGCTGCCTTTTCTACATGCCTCTGAAGAGCCTGGTCAGTGACTGGCTGCATTCCCCATGTCTGGAGACTTGCTGACATGAGAGAGAGATGAGGGTGAGGCTCCCATGCCCCAAACCTTGCTGAGTTCTAGGCTGAGGCATTCAATGGGGAGTGAGAAAAAGGCAAGTGGGTGCTGGAAGCTGTCACTGGGAGTGCCTCAACTTGAGATATCCCTCCTTTCAGTGGACCCTCTTGCTTGTCCTGATGTGCCAAGTGGGCATTTTGTTCTTGTTCTGCTATTTGGCACTAGTCACTCCAATTTCTGGTTCTGTAATAAATTTATGCTACCCCTTTAATGACTTTACAACACACTCTGTTCACAAGAGAGTCTCTGTGAACAATCTATCTCCAGTTGTTCTGTTGACAGGAGAACAGCGTTTTCTTCAAAGACCTCCAAAGATTACCACAAATGTTTTCCTTCTCATTGCCTCAATGCCAGTGTACACCAGTCCTGTTTCTTTGTCAGAAGGGCTCTGTTCCCTTTGTCTGTACTCTGGGAAGCTGGATTTTGCTGCTTTTTGCTGGCTCAGAGCAGAACAGAAGTATTTTCTTGGGAAAACTGTGGCAAAAAGTTATAGTTCTCAGTTCTAAGAAACCTTCACAGAAATGTTGAGTGCAGACACCTAAAACACTGACAGGGGCTTGGGCTTTGCCATTGCATCTCTGGGCACTGAGCTATATTATATGAATGGCAATGCTTATCATCTCTTGGTGTACACTCTGTAACCAGACCTGCACACCCTGCTCTTCTGGCCAGGCCACTCCTCTCTGCACTCCAGCTGCTAGAGCTGCATCCCTGTTCCCTCTGCTGCTTCATCAGAGATCCTGCCACTCAGTTTAAATGCTGAGATGAATTACAGCACCAAGTCTTCTGCTCTGTCAGCTCCTTTCTTCCAACTTGAAATCCAGTGATTAAACACAGACACATCATCAGCCTTGAGTCCTGGCATCACACAGTCCATCAACTTTGCTTCTCTTGCACCAAATGAGAATTTGTAGCATCAGCTCTGGTTAGAGAGCTGTGAATTCATCTGGAATAGAGAGCTGTGAATTCATCTGGAATGTTAAAGGTGATTATTAAGTCACTTAACAATTGGGTCTATTTGATTTCTTTAATTTCTTTTTCATTTCCAAACTAAAGCATAGCTATATTAAAAACACATATTCTATTCTTAACTAGTTCTAGGAAAAATGCACCAGATCAGGGCTTGTTCCATGCCTCATGGCTACTGATTCACTGTCCAAACTGCAAACTATACCTTTATCCACCTTTAAAAGGCAATGACAACCCCATTTGGCTTATTTTCCTGGATTAAACACTGCTGACTCTCTTCCTTTTTTATCAAACTGGTCATTGTCCCTGTTGTGCTTCTCAAAAAATATCTGTATGCATTTTTGCTTTTTTTTTGTGTTAGTTCTTTTCTCTACTAGTTTAACACATGCTAAGGACATCAGAGTAAAGCCTGGCTGATATGATTTGGGATTCAGTTACCAGTGATGGTTGGCATGACTGGCATCTGCTGCTCCCACAAGGAGCAGCAGACTTTTACTGTTAGTCATCATATCTTGCAGCTTCTGATACATTCCTTGACATCTCTGCCACTCTTCTACTTGTGCATCTGACTATTTCTGGCTGCATGAACTTCTTTCCATGAATCTCTCGAGTGACACCAATGGTTCTTTCATTTAGTCAGGAAAGCATGCCTGCTCCATGAGCCTGTCTTCCAAAGCAGCAGTAATTCCGCCTGGATTTGTATCACTTGCATGCCTGACTGGCTTCTAAAATCCCTATCAAGGGGTCTAGATAGCTCACACTTGTACTAAACCATCTTGTATTCTAGCTGCAGTCTCTGTGGTGCCTGGGCCAATTCTGCTGACAAAATCTTGCTTGTGATAGGCAAAACACCTGTTGCTATATGCATCAACTCACCCAGTTTCCAAATCCCACTGCCCTCTAAAAACAGCATGTAGAACAAGGGCAAATAGTCTACACATACAGATACCATGTCCATTACAAATCTTGTTAATTTCTATGATCTATTAAAAAAAACTCTCAACCCAAAAGCTGACTTTAGCCCTAACCCAAACAATAAACCCTAACAATGACACAAAATCTAAGATTTAAGGCACTAAATCCTAATCCTAAATTTAACTCCTAAAACAAACTCTAAAACTCAATGCTAATTTTAACACTCAAATCAAATCTCCACCTCCTAACTATAAAATAAAACATTAAAAATAACACCCTAAATTTAACACTGTAACCCCAACATTTACCATGTGACTTTAAACCCAAGACAGAAACCTAATCATAAAGACATTAACTATAAACCCTAAGCCCAAAACCTAACCATAATCCCCAACCATAATGCTAACCATGAAGCTAACCCCAACCCCTAAACCTTAACTCCAAGGCCTAAAGCTCACCCCTACCTCTAAACCGCAAACCATGTAACAAAATATAACCCCTAACCCCAACTCTATCCCTACACCTAACCACAACCACCTAACCCATATCCCTAACCCTACACCTAACCACAACCACCTAACCCATTTCCCTAACCCTGCACCTAACCACAACCACCTAACCCATTTCCCTAATCCTGCACCTAACCACAACCACCTAGCCCTATCTGATGGCTTTTGTCATTCCCACAAGGGGCTCTGCTTCCCTCCAGAGCACCCTGGGGCTTCTGCTAAGTTTTGCTTTGCCCTGCAAGGGGCCCTGCTGCCTTTCAGAGTGTCCCAGGGCTTTAGCCAAGCTTTGCCAGGCCCATAAGGGGCCCAGCTTCCCTGTGGAGGAGCACAGGGCTTTTGTTGGGCTTTGCTGATGCCCAGGCAGGTCTCTGCTGCCTTCCAGAGTGTCTGACAGCTTTTGCTGGGCATTGCTGGTGCCCACAAGTGCATGGGAAGGGGAGGGTCACCAACAGCTCTAAGTGCTGGCCACTTCCTCACGAGAGCAGTGCCTGGTGTCAGTTTGGCAGCTGGGTCCTGGCTAGGGCAGGGTGTAGGTGAGCAGGAGCCTTCAAACTGAAGCCAACAGGAATCCTTCCAATGATTTAAAAGGAGTGTTGGATGGGATCCTACAGAAAACTGCCACAACTTTGAGTTGACAATTCTGTTTTGACTACTGCCTGTCACTTGCAGCCCTGCAGATACTGCACTCCAGCTGCTGCTGGAATTCACCAAGTGCTGTTCCTACATGTCTGTCTTGGAATAACTGCTTTTGCTCACATCCAGAACATCCTCCAGCCTTTTTGAAGCCTTTCTGTGGATCATATGCCTCATATCCTAAACCATTAACAAACAGTTCAGGCTCATCTTTGAATTGATGTGCTACAGTAGGTGAAAATCTCCAGCCCTATCTATTCCTCTCTTCTCTGCTTAGTGACTCCTTTGGATCCTCCTTTCCTTCTTTTCACACTGGTAAGTGGCAAATTTTCTTCAAAAAGGAATTCTTTCCTTTTTAGAGAATCCTTTTAACACTTGCCTTGTACCCTGGCTGCTAATACACTCCCACATTGTGCCACAATCTTGCCAGCCTTTCTCCTCTTTGTTAACAACTGCATGTATAAATTCCCAGTCACAGAGAGGATGTTTCCAAGAAAGCAATAAATTAATACATTTCTCTGCTCTGAAATCAGCTCCAGGGCAGAAGACATACTCTTCACCTTCCTCCTGTCCATGTCAGTTGAACAGAGATCCACTCAGCAGAAGTCTCTTTTGTCCAGACATTGCGGAATCTGTTGCCAACAGTTATCTTGGAACCTCCCCATCAAGCTTTGCTGTGGGCAGAACTTCCAGAAAAAAATATTTATATGACTAAATGAGAATTGCAGGTCATGATGTCATGGCAGACACCTCACTTCAACCCATTCACTAAATCACAGTCTAACCTTACAGGGTCAGTACCTGCTTTCCTCACGCACACAGCTCCTGGTGGGTTTTCATCTCCCCAAGTTACTTGGCACAAAATGACACACAGTTACTGCATTTGACATCTGTATTCTGAATTCTAGCCCACAGATATTTTTCTTTCTCCAAAGCATTTTTGTGTCTTTACATCTGAAGCATAACCTCCACTGTGAAAGAAGGAAGTCTTGGCTTTAAAATGTGATTGTAAAATAGGACTTACAACATTTCAAAGAAGCCAACTCAACTCCCATCTACAAACATGGTCATTTTTAAGTCTTCCAACACTGGGAAGCACAGTAAGTAATTTTTGAGTGGGCTGGCAAGGCTGAAGACTGTCTTAATTGTAGTTTCTCTTGGAAAAGTCTATTATACATATATACTTCCCTACTCTCAATTCCAGTCATCTCTATTGCTTTTGGGAGATAAAGGGAACAATGGAATAATCTAAAGGTCTTTTTCACTGAAAATCAAAAATGCCAACACTTTCATACAGAAAGCAGAAGATCAGTACAAAGTGCCAGCTCAGAGCAGGACACAGGCACATCCTGTTTGTGTCCAACACTGGCTTCCTAGTGATGAGACCTGTCCCTCCAATATAAAAAATGGAATGTTATTATTTTAGGGATAATCTCTTTGAAGCACCTTGGTGGTCAGCTCCTATCAGGGCTGCTTTCTAATAGAGTGGGCATGGCAGCTGTGGAACAGTCTGCAGGGAAAGATCTGCCATGGCAAATCTCTGGAACAGTGTGCAATACACCTGGGGTGGGGAGAAGGACTTGTGTCCTTCCTGAGAACAGGCATTCTGCCAAAGCCATAATCAGGACCACTTCCAGGAGCTTGGGGTCACTTGCTTTTGAACAGAATGGGAGCTGCAGGCATCCATATTCCCAGAGGCTTGATCCTTCTTTCACTAGCAGGTAAGCTCTGGCATTGAAGACCATTGAGCCACATACCTACATTTGCATTCAATCCTCCTTTCAAGAGACTCCACTGGCACATGCCAGGATACACCTAAAGAGTTATAGAAATAACTAAATTATAGCAGAAAGATAATAAAAACAAAGGCAGGGATGGAGAGCAGGTTTATTATGTCTCAGGAAAATAAGGCAACCCCCTCCCTTTATTTTTTTGCTAGTAAATTGAGCATCAGAACCAAAGCCATGAATCATTTATCTGCAAATACCCCCAGTGCCTGAGAATACTGTCAGACTCCTCACTTGCTGTGTGCTGGCACTGGGACATACAAAGCTGTCCTGCAAATGCTGCCCTGTTGAAAAGTTTCCCAGCACCAGCAGGTTATGCCAATCTGCTAGAGAAGGATACAGCAAACATTTCCTGCTGTGTGGGAAGGAACCACTTCTAATTCCAACTCTGCGGCTTGTGTCGGCTGGCAAGGACAAAGAGACAATTAGTTACAAAGAAAGTATAATGTAACTCCATCACTCCAGAGACAGGGCCTTAAGGGGCTCCTTCCCTGAGAAGATGGACACTTCACTTCAGAAAAATTGTTGCCAGTGGAAGTAGCCTGAATAACAGACTTCAGGAAGTATTTGGCACTTAGGAGTTCGAGGCAGGAAAAAATAAGGAAAGCCATCTTTTGGCCAAGGAACGGTACAGATGTTCAGTTTATTCTTCTGTAGACACTTCATTTTCTCTTGTGCACAAGGGGCACAGGAGCAAAATGCATCTGCAAGTTATTATGTGCTGCATGCAATACAAAACTGTCAGGGGAAGCCCTCAAATGTTAGTATTTTTCCTCTCCAATGGTTTTTAAGAGCTGAAAAGTTTTGGGGAACAGATGTTTTTGTAGTGTCTGTATT
The DNA here is from genome assembly GCF_028551555.1 of Melozone crissalis. Classification (NCBI taxonomy): domain Eukaryota; kingdom Metazoa; phylum Chordata; class Aves; order Passeriformes; family Passerellidae; genus Melozone; species Melozone crissalis. The sequence goes on along the minus strand of NW_026535786.1, from coordinate 11,456,438 downwards.
TTCTCACCTCTGCTTTTGATAGTGTGCATTGCCTGGGCTTGCACAGCAATTTTATCCTCAGGCCAGCAAAAGAGGGTTAGGGTGCACAATATTTGCAAGGCTTTTGCCCCATTTTCTTTTAAAGATGTTTCTTAGAAAAATGTCATCTCTTCTTCAGCAACCATTTCTCATTCTTTCTCAACAATGAATAGTCCAACAGTGGATCAGTTTGACCTTCCTTTCTTGGAGATCATTCAACCTGTACAGCAAAGTTTGTTTTGCATAAAGCAGTTCCAGCCATGTGCACCCATTTGTACACCCCTTGCGCTTGTGTTGCTAATAAAGGTTTATATTTGGTGTTGCTAATAAAGGTTTATATTTGGCATGGACAGACAGCACTCAGTTGTTCTGTTATGAGTGTAAGCCACGCTGTTTCCCTGCCAGGCCCTATTTGCCAGAAGCAATGGTGATGATTCCTGCTGGGATGGGTGGCTGCACATCTCAGTGTCACAAGAGCTGACAATTTGTTGAGGTTACAGTCTAGGTCTGACAAGCTTCACGACAAACTCCTCGCTTTAGCCCATGAGTAGATGGTCCCTGTGGTATCAGCTCTCCACAGCTCACAGACTCCAGCCTTGCTGCTCTAAACACCACTGTTAATAAGCTTTATTATTACTTGAAAGGTCCTGCCTGAAGAGCTCCGTTTTACACAAGCACTTAGTAGGACAGGGAAACATTTAAAAATGCTTCTCAGCAAGGCTATTAAAATGGAGAGAAACTTGCAGTGCAGTTAGAGAGTCAGAAGATACAGTGGCCTGAAAAGCAAGCTGGCAGGTACAGAGCAGGTCACACCATTTCACTGCTCCATGCCCCAACTTCCACTGCCACCAAATGCAGAGGACAGCACTGTCCTCTGAAAAGCTTATATAAATCTACAGAGGGAAACTGCAAAGAACAGCTAGGGCTTATTATGTAAAGATCCTGCCTTCTACCACACAGGGCTGCTTCAGCAATAGTCACTTTCACCCAAGGGCAAGATACTCCTTTTCTCTATACAAAGCACTTTCTCCCAATTAGGGCTGCCCTTGGATATTTTGCAGAATAAAGCACAGCAGGTTTTCAACTGCCTGCAGGATCTTTAAATGCTGCCACTTGCTCCAGATCACTGGATTGTATTTGCTGTGACTCAGGCTGCTGTAAGGGCGAAGGGACAGCTCCATCCATCACACATGTCCAATAAAACATCACACAAGTGAGAGGGGGTAATCGATGCAAGCCAGCAGGTAGGCCTGCTGCCCCTTTCCTAACAAGCTGAGTTAGGCAAGAGACAAGCTAAGAGAGGCAAAAGCACAGCAACAACAGTATGTGGAAAGGCTCATGCTTGGGCTTTTGCAAATGAGCTCCCCTTTACCAGACTCCTCATGCCAGCCAGTGGGACATCACCTCCAGCCCACCTCTTTCAGCTCTGTGCAGGATTTGTGCAGGACTCAAAGCATGATGCTCTCCACAACAAGAGGCAGGAGTGGCATTTCCACTTTCCCTGCTTATTGTGGATGGCCAAGCTCTCATAGCACCACAGATCCACACTTCAGTCAGACTGGTCTTGCTGACCGCTTCACAGCTGCTTTAAGTCACAGCCCTCTCTGGGATCACCCTGCCCAAGAAGATGGAGACAAGCAATGACTCTTGACCAGAGCTGGGTTTGCTGGAGCTGCTCTCTCTCCACACCTCATTTGTGCAAGTTGTGCACGTCTCCAGCTACTCAGAACACGTGATTTGCGAGAAACTGCTTCTTGCTTGGCAGAAGAGCAGCAGCAAAGCAAAGACAAACAATGCATGGCTCTACTTTAAATACACCTTTGTGGGAGAGAAGGCCCATGCCTGCACCCTAACTCAGTCCCTCCATCTCCACTTCCTGCACTGTGATCCTGCTAAGAACTCAGAAGTATTCACTGAAGTACTTCCAAGAATAGGTCAAAATGGGGACTTGGCTCAGCTGTTCTCTCCATCTGTGACCTCCCTGCTCCTTCACAGTGACCAGTGGTGCACTCTAGTCAGTGAGGATTATGGAAACTGGCAACAGAAGGCCTACATGCAAGATCCTTGGCCCTTTCTGTTCCTGTAGCTGCCTCATCTGAAGGCAAACCAACCCACCACATACAGGCAAGCCTACAGCCAAGAACATCCCTTCACAGCCTGTAGACCCTTTCCTGTTTGGAAGTTTTCACAAGATAGGGAAGGAACAGTCATCTTCATCAGATGCCCAACTCCAGCTGCAGACGAGCTTGTGCTGGCATTAAAGATGTCAGCCTTCTTGTTATAAGGGGTCCTGGATGCCACTGCAGTGGGCAGAAGAATCTGTTCCAGCAGGATCCTGCGAGGGGCTGCTGAGATGGTATTTCTCAGGAAAATAGAGTGTTTTGTGAATCAGGTTTCTGACAGCATCAACATCGTTTTTGTCTAAGGAGAAGAGAGAAAAGCAGTTGTCAGGCATTCTCACCAGGCAGTGTGAAAGCCTCTTCCTCAAGAAATACTCTGGTTTCCCGCACATCATCTGCCATCTCATCCTCTTTCTTTCTGTACGCCCTCTGCTCTTTCTGCACTCACCTACATCCAGCTGCTGCAGGAGACTTTCAAACTCTGGGTCACCATCCAGGATTTTCAACAGGTTGGTGGACTCCATTCTCTCCAGCTGCACATCCCAGTAGATGTAGATCTTCTGGCTGAAGCTGACATAAACAAGGCAGGGACTGTTGCTCCCTTCTTTGCATGCATAGAGGCCTGCAGAAAGCAGAAGTGTGGAGATCTGACTACTTCCAGAAGGAAAGAGAAAGCAAATAATTGACATTTCATGATGAGGTACCAAAGCTGTTACCAGAAAACAGCAAGCACCTGGGCAGAGATATGGGCCTGGGTATACAAAGTCCCTTTGAGACAATCCAAGAAGCCGCCTCTGAACTGCATGAAGCTTGGGAATGTGCAAGCTGCTTCTTGAAGGTCTGAGAGACAGGATTGAGCAGAGCTAAAACTCAGGCTGATTTCATGGGCTCCTTATCTCCACTTAAGAACAGCTTAGAAGTCTGCAAATTAAAAAAGCAGTGTGGAGGACAAGAGACCACTGTAGCACCTCCAAAAAGGACAAGGAAAAAACCCCAAGCCACCATAGACAAGTCTCAGCATCACTTTCTCTCACGGTTACTTTTCCCAGATGCCACCAGAGGAAAGACTAGCTGGGCCTCCTGCAACATGCACACAGGGAAATTATCCCCCACTGCAGGCAGACAAAGGATTCTGGGTCTCCTAGATGGGAGCAGTAGCTTTGAGGGGAAAACACTGTGAGGGCTGGCTTTGCAGTCAGGCTTCCCACCTGCACAGAAGGCACTGACATTCTCATCTGCTTGGAATCTGGCCACCGTGCGGTTGTGGTCGATGATGTACGTCTGCCCGTCCCACGCACACGCCACCACCTCCTCGTGCCCATTGCCCTGCAGGAACCACAGCACTGAGCATTACACAGGTGCCACCTACTCCCAGGGACAGCCAAGAATCTTTCTGGCTGGTTCAGAGACACAACACTAATGTCCAGATGTCACTTCTGGACATCTCATCCAGATATTTTGCACTTGGACCTCATCTCTATTCTACATGGCAATCCTTACGTACTGTAAGAGATTTTAGACAATCAGGGTATTAGCAGTAAGCAAAACCATTCAGCTTTGCAGTAAGACTGAAAAACAGCTGGGAGACAAAAGTTTATGAATGGATAAATGCATGCTGGGTCTAACAGGCAGACACAGCTCAACCTCTTGCAGCTGGGCAGATTGACCTGAGCGCAGAATGTACTGCTACAGCCAGAACACTCTGTGTCATCCTGAGATAATCCCAGCCTTTTCCAACTGAGTCATACTCCTCCTGCCCTTTCTAAGTTCATATGCACAAAGCCATGCTGAGTTTTTTGTCTGCATCTCTCCCAGCCTTACTCAGATACTCACTGTAACATCCAGCTTTTCCAGAGCAAAGAGCTGGTGATCAACCTGAACAGACCAGAGCAGCTTGTCTGCTCCCTCCATCAGTTTCAGCGTTCCTGAAGAAAGAAAAAAACAACTGTCTTGAAAACAATAAAAGAGAGCAAGATGCTTGCTAATGCTAGGCCCTACTCTTTCAACACTCAGGGTTGCAGAGAGTTAGCTGCTAATAGCACGGGGATGGACTTGGCTGCTAAATCCACAGGGGACACTTGACCCCCCTACCAGGCTCCCATCATGCAGATACACTGCATCAGTACTGGGCAGGGGGCACTGACCATAACAGAGTGGAACTTAAACAAGCATCTATCCTCCCAGTGCCCTCTGTGCCTTCATATAAAATATGTCAGCAGAAGGGGTCTTGGAATCAAATTCTCTTGCCTGACCCTTGAAGGGTTTCTGAAGCCCAGCTTCCCATTCTTTTAAAAATCAAAAGCACTGAGCCCCTGGATCCCTGCTTTCAATTAGTGACAGGCCTTAGCTGCCCCCCAGGTCTTCTTCCAGGACACTGGCAGGACTTACCATCCAGAGTGCAGAGGGCAAAGAGACCTGAGCCACTATTCTCACTGGAGCCTGTAAGTGCAAAAGAAAATTACTGCCATTGATGCCATTTTGTAAACATCGTCCCCTCCCTCTCCTGAAAACAATAAAAAAGATCCAAACCAAGCTGATCCATGCTGCCTCCCATCCTTGCCCAGTTGTGTGCAGGACAGCAGTGACAAATGTCACTAATTAAATCTGAAGAGGAGAGCTCCCTGACCACTGGGCTGTTTCAGCCCTTCAGTCAACTCTCTACCTAGCTACTAAAAAAAGAAAAGACATGCAAGGTCAAGTTTTAAAAATACGACACTCTCAGAGAGAGGACTGGAGCAGTACTCAATGGAAGCTGCATTTAACCCTTTCACTGACAATGCAGGAGAGGCACTGGCTCCCTGAGGAGGAACCCAGGAAACCTGGCAGTCAGGAGCAAGCCAGCAGAGGTGAAAGCAAGCAGGCAGTTTCCCCAGAGTAGGTTAACAACACGAGCCTACCTCCAGTGCCCACAGACAGCTCCGAACTGCAGCCCCCCTCCACACTCCCAGGCTGCAAACCATCCCCTTTCTGCAGATCTGCCTAAAGCAAAAGCAGCTGGTTGGGTACTTAGCTGCCCCTAGTGATAAGCACCCAGACAGGCTCTGATCCAAGAGATGTGCTGTGTCCCCCTTGGAAACTGGTCAGCATGGCACTCTTCAGCTGTTCCTTTATTGATGGTCCAGCATCAGTGGGCTTTTTCACAGCCTGCCCTTCATCCCTTATTCTGTGTGCCTTCGTTTTTCACAGACATCTCTCAATAGATGCAAGGCTTCATATGCAGTGAAATAATTGATTTCATGCTCTGTTGACCATGCTGCTCACAGCAGCATCAGAGATGCTGAAAACATGACAGGCTTAGGAACTGGGCAGGAAAGGTCCTCTGAGGAACGTCAAGAGGGCGGGTCCAGTGCATTGCTCTTGTCCACAACCTCTAATTACACTGGACAGGCTGAATCATTTTCAGACAGCACTGCAGGAGGCAATACTTGGGCAGAGCAACACAAGAGCAAGTGATCTCTGCTGGGAGTTTTCTGCCTTCTATTATGCCCAAGGGGCAGTGAAAGCTTATTCTCCATAGGTACCAAAGGAGGGTTCAGGAGTTACAGGAGGGAAGCAGTGGCAGCATGCAGGAAAAGTCTGGACACAAGAGCAGTGTGTCAGGGCTGAGAGAAGCTGGCAGCTGTGCAGATCTTAGATACAAGACCTGAACACAACACAGTGGAAAAAAACAGAGGACAATGACATAGATGAAATATGAAAGCAGCTATGGAGAGGTTGGAGCTGCACAGGAGAAGGAGGAGCAGCAAAGAGCCACCAGGAATTGAGATTCAAATGCTGAAAAGCAAGAATGAAGATGAGGCTGTGGGAAGGAAGAGATGCATCCAGGGCATAAGGAGTCATAAGCTGCAGCCATGCAGAAGCAAGGATCAAGGACATCTGTAGGAGCATGGCATGGCAGCCATTCAAACTGACTAAATGCAGGTCAGCAGAGGCTGCAGAAAAAAACTCTTGTGCTGAGTGAAGGATAAAGGGCTACCTAGGGAAGGACAAAGGCTATAAAAAGCTCACATGCAAATATCCAACTGTCTTTCTTTGGGAGCTGGCTAAGAGAGGCTGAGATCCCTGTGTTCTTGCAGCACCCTCTAACAGTTTGTTTCCCTACCACACAAAATTTATTTCATTCTGTACTGAAAAACCATCAGGGGCAACTGCTGGGCTGGAGACCCCAAGCTGCTGATCTCTCACCTCGGGCAATGCTGCCAATGAGATGAGTGGAGACATTCTTGTTGTGAATCCGCCCAGATGTTTGGTGTAGAATCACATCTCGAACAGGGGCCTCACTGGGAAAAAGAGAAAGACAACAGGGAAAAGTTACAGAACCACACCTGGGACTGTCTCAGAACAACTTCAGGAGCACTTCTACAAACACAGACAGTGCCACAGTTTGTGAACAGGTTGAGCCCTTTAATGGTAAAGGAAGAAAATGCATACCACCCCAGGTATTAAAGAAATATACCAATTTTTTAAAACACAAACCCAGAATGATTTCATGCATTAAAAAAAAAAAAAAAAAAAAAAAAAGGAACCCCCCCAAAAAAGGACAGTTTTTGTCATTACTATTATAAAAGCCTGGCTGCTTTTCTCTCACAAAGTATCTGCCCAGACTGAACAGTTTGGTGACAGACTACATCTGGGCCTGGCTTCTGGCTAACAGGTACCATTTCACTGAGTTCTCTAAGACATCAAGGAGAATTGCCTAGGTCCCCTCCTGCTGCATTTTTTGTGTCTGCCTTGAAGTCTCACAGAACAGCACAGAAGCACCCAAATTCCCCACCAGGGTCCTTCCAGCACCAAGAGAGTAGCAAGCACCTCACTGCACATCCTGGTTGCTGTGGTTGTGATTTACAGCACTGGCTGCCAGGGGTCTCATTAGGAAAACTTCCAATTGTCTCATCTGCAGGAAACAAGAGAATGAGCCCAGTTTTATCCTGGGCTTCAGGTATTGTATTTGGTTTGGCCCAGTCTCTCAGCTGTTATCCTGTAATCTGGTGACCTTCTCTGGAAATCTAGGTCACTCACTTCCCTACCTTAGCTCCCAGTAGTGAGAAACCCTCAGGGAGCTGGTTTTGCCACTCTCCTTGCCCAATTCAAGAAGAGAGTGGGATAAAGGAAAGCAGCAGTATTCATCTTTGTGAGAGAGATGTGAAGAGTGTTCATGGAAGCTTGGGTGTAGGTGGGTTTAAGTGATGAGGTGTCAGCAGCACAGCAGGCCACTGAAGCAAGGACAGTGACAGCACCCCCTGCTTTGCAACAGTGATGTGGTGGCACCCCCTTGTCACAGGCATCCACAGGGGCATGTGCCCATGCACCCCTGCAGGAACACCCTCACCTGCTCGGGGCAGACCCGTCCCTTCCCGCGGCTGCGTCGCGCTGCTCCGTGTCCCAGGTGCACAGCAGGACGGCATAGCCACAGCCTGGCTGGGACACCATCAGCTCTGGTGAGCCACCAGGGCCTGGGTTCACTGACAGGCTGTCCACCTACAGCAGCAGAGGGAAAACACGGAGAGAGTCAAGAACTCCAAAAGGTTTACAGTGCTCCCTGCAACTAAATTTGAATGTGGCAAATCTTCTGATAGAGCTGAGCAGCAGCTGAACAAATTCAGCTGGAAGCAAAACATCCAAGTTCAGTAAAAGGTTGGTTCCCTACCTAAAGCCACTTTAAAGCAACACAAGTACTTTCCAATAATGCTCTCCCATCAGGAAAAAGCAACTGCTTCTCAGACCAACTCCCAGCTGTACAAAAAAATCACTGGGCAAATCTCCTCTCAAGCCACTGACATGACAATTGTTTTGTTCATAGGACTGAGATTCTGTGCTTCTTCTCTTGAAAGTACCACCTCTTGAAGACTGTATGACAAGTACTGCTCTGAACATCCTTTTTCCTTACCTGACCTTCTAGAAGCCATTTCTTCAACAGGATCAGCTGCCCAGAAACATGGTCTGGGTTCTCTGATGAGTCCTCCCAGCGGAAGGCACGGACCACCCTGTCAGTGTAACCCACAACCAACTCACACTTCCCATCTCCATCTGCAGGGAAAAGCAAAAGACAGCCGGACTCTCTTGAGCCCTAAGAGCGCAAAAATGCAGAAACCACTCTGCTGGTTTCTATAGTTAGCATCCCTGAGGACCCCAACCATGTCATGAAAGCTTGCACCTCAGAAAAATTCTGAAGTTCTTGTTTCTCCCTTCCATGGCTTGGCTGTGGTTTGTTGGAGTGTCAGTTTCAGCAAGACAGTAATTTCCTTCTGCAAGTCCCCCCCACCTTCTCTCCCCACTGCCTCACACACAAACCCCTTCACCCTGCATTCCCACCCCAGCTCTGTGGCTCACCAATGTCATTGATGAGCATGACCTTGGTGTTGGCAGGAATGTGCTGCTTGAACACTGGCTTCTGCTCTTCTGCCCCTGCCAGCTCATGGTGGCCTGAAGCATCTGGGTGTTTTGAATTCAGAGAAGTCAGGTCAAAAAGATGAAACCAGCCTTCTGCACTCACTGCCACCACGAAATTCTGTGAGGGAAAAGAAAAACCTTTTAATTCTTCCTCTTTTAGAAGTTGCAGAAGCTGTCCCACAGCAGGGCAAAGGAAGACACAAGAATAGATCGATCAAGATCAATGACTGCTACAGAACAGGAGGTTTTTGGCCAGCACATGAACTTCTCTGCTACTGGCAGGGTCCAAACTTCCTGCTCATCTTTGTCAGACTACAGTATCAAGTGGATATGTGTGCAATCCTCAAACAATGTGTGGCTTTCTCAGTGCCCACGTCAGCTCTGCTCCCCACTAGAGGAAACACAGCTACAGTATTTCGGGCAGGGTGCCTGAACTGGGACCTTTGGACTCACTGGTCCTGGCTTAACCCCCAGAAACAGCAATCCAACAAAAGGAGTCATAGTAGACCCAGTGGAATTTGCCTGGGAGTCCAGACTCTTCCATGTCTCAGTCTTGTTTAGATGACCTTAAATGCACACAGCCAAGCGGCAGAAGGACCACGGCCCACAGCATACAGCCCAAGAAAGGCAAAAGCCACTGAGCAAAAGGAGCAATCCTCAAACAGAAATCAAATGTGCTCTCTGAAGACAGGATGGATTTCCTTGCTCTCTAAAACCCACACAAGGCTCACAGAAAAATACCAGTAACATATAAACAGAGGAACAGTTTAAAAACAGTGGTGCTAAAACTCTGTGAGCAAAGGCAGACCCTGGAGAGACAGCATGTGCAATCTGTCCTCCTCTGTCACACTCAGCACATGACATGACCCTAATCTCCTGAACACTTCCCACATGCCCTACAGACACAGCTGGGAAGAGTTTGGCTCCTCTCACCTTTCCTTTATTGCACACATCTCCCACACGGACACATGTGAGCTGCAAAAGAAAACAAGGCCATCCATGAGAAAAGGCAACCCAAACCAGCACCCTGGGATACCCCTCTGCCCTACCCTCCTCTCCCATAAAGAATCTCCTGAACTCCTAACAGGCTTCTGAAGGACAAGGACAGCAGAGTCAAGGGACAGAAAGAAACACAACTGGCCAGAGTGCACAGGGCAGGGTAAAGGTGGGACAGAAGCCCAGTTTATATGTTTGTCCATTAATTTGACCATCACTTCCAGCCCAAGGGGCTGTAGGCAAAAGTGGGGTCTTGAATAATTACATGGAAGACATCAGAATCAGTTCTGGCTACCATTCCTCTCCCAGCCTACTTATTCCTAGGCAAAGGACAATTATAGTTGGCTGCACATACACCAAAAGGCCCAACCATTTAGAAAATTTGTCAAGAACTGACCATTCCTTGGCAAGACCGCACAGCCCAGGGCTTGCTGTTGTCATTCTTGTAAACATAGAGCTTTCCATTGGTGTCTCCCACCACGAGTTCATTCAGCTGTACAAGAAAATTGGGTTAGTAGGGAGAAATCCACACTTACATTAACAATAAAAATTTCAGAATTCATATCTAAAAATCACTCTGTGGGAAGAAGCAGCAAAACAAAATGAGTTAGAGACAATCTTGAATCAAAATGGAAAGTCTGGGAAAATATAAAAGCCCTAATTTTATTCTTGCAGATAAAAGAGATGGAGAATGGCTCCTTAGAGCAACATCCAATTACCCACTGGTTCTCCACTCATTGTTTCAGAGCTGTGTCACTGACTGTTTCAACATCATGCTTGGATGTTAAAACAATCATCATTACTCCATCTTCCATCCTTCAATCTAGATTGACTTGAATCACCTAAGGAAGATGATGGCAATGACAAAAACACAACCATCCAGGAAGGGAGTGCAAGAACACAACAGATTTACACAGGATGTTCAATCTCACTGCTCAAGGGGTAAAGGAAATTCAGAATGGTGATTATTTCTTTAAAGAAGATTTCTAAAATCACCAACCATCCATACTGATGAGCCTACTCCCATTATCTCATCTCCTGCATCATGCTTCTTTGTATTTAAATGGTGTGCATTTCATAATCCCCTGCACACCTACAGAACCCTACAGAACAACATTTTATGGGGAAATCTCTTTAATCATCCACTGCATTGCTAACCATGACACTTTCCAGGGTAAGGCTGTAAAACACCTTCACTGTTGAAGAGAAACAGCAGTCATGTAGCTGGCTAAGCTAACCTCTTCCTGGCTACAGACAAATCAAAACCATTTCAGGGGCTGACAGCAATATCCCAATGCCCACTCCAAATGCACACCAACCATTTCAGGGGCTGACAGCAACACTCCCAATGCACACGGGTGTACACCAACACTCCCAATGCCCACTCCAAATGCACACCAATCATTTCAGGAGCTGACAGCAACACTCCCAATGCACACTCTAAACGCACACCAATCATTTCAGGGGCCGGCAGCAACATTCCCAATCCCTCCATCACACGGATCAAGAGACACCGAGACTTGGCTCTGCCCTGTTTGTGACCAGCTGTGCCCAGCAGAGCACACCGCATCCCCACCGCTGTGACAGGGGAGTGTCTATGAAGCACAAGCGAAGCTCGCTCAGGCTGTGCACCACCCAGGGCACGGGAAATGGCGAGGGAAACCCTGACCCGCTGCAGCCTTTGCAAACATCCCCTTTGCAGAGGCACTCCTGCGGGCTCTGACCGGGCGCCCGCCAAGGCCCGTGTGTGTCCCCGGGGCTGGGAGCTCCTCCCGGCACCCGCCCCGGGGCCGCACAGGCCGCTCGGTGCTTCCCCCAGCCCTGGGCTGTCCCCATCACCGAGGCGGCCCCGCGGGCACCCCCAGCCGGCCCCATCCCGGTCTCCGGGCTCGGACCGTGTCGTTGTCGGCGTCCCCCAGGCAGATGGCGTGCGGGAAGAGGCTGCCGGCGAAGTCCAGCGCCACGCACTGCACGTAGCTGACGGAGCGCATGGCGGCAGGGCCGGGCCGGGCCGAGCCGAGGCTGCGCGGGCCCGGGCACGGCGGGAGCGCGGGGCGGGGCGGCCGCAGGGCCCGCCCGCCGCCCACAGCACCGCGCTCCGGAAAGGATTTACACACGCAGACACACACGGGTGTGGGTTACAAAGTCAGGACTGCAACTGTTTATTTTAAGCATTGTTTTCTTTTTTTTTTTCCTCTATAAGGACATACATAACGAAGTTTATAGTTGAAGTTTACATGCATGACCTCACTCACAAATACCAGTATTGCCACCTTCTGCCGGCAACCAGACCCACTTTTAAGACAGCACGGAACATCCGTTCAGCCGCCTGAACAGGGCATGTTTAGTGTCCTTAACAGATTTACATTCTCAAACATTTCATAGTTTATGTAGTAACAACAAGGGCACAGTGGTACTTTCAAGACTGCTCACACTTAACAACAGATGCACCATTGACTAGATTTTTTATAGATGTGCCACAGAAATCACTTTTTGCTTTCAGAAACATGTACAACTATCATGCCTGTAGATTTTTGAAAACTGCTGTTCAACAATTACAAAGTTCTCATTAGGACTTGGCTCTATGCTTTAGCAGCAAAACCAGTTTAAGCCACAGAGGCCTGTATTTCCAGGAATAATTAGCAACAAATCAAGGTATTTACGTGATTAATAAGTACTCTGGCTTGGCATTCCTGTCCCCTTGAACTGTTTTACTAGTTCTATAAATCCCTTCTTCTAACCCCAGCTGACATTCACAGTGTTGTTTCCCACAAGAGGGGGTACTGCTTTGGTATAAATTTTTATACATACAAGAGGCTGTTACTACAGTCAGAGCTCATGAAAATCACCCCCATTACCTGGCAACCCCAAGGCTTTATCAGGCAAATGAAATCAGCATTTCCTTAAGGGAAGTGACCTCCCAAGCATCTCTCTTGCCTCTGTCCTATCCCACCCACCCCATGAGATTCAGAGCACTGCAGCTCCCAGCTCTCTAACCACGCTCCAACCCAGCAGCAGGTGCTGTATTTGGTGTCTGGGGCAGGGCAGCACTCCAAGCAGCCCTTGCTTGGTGACAGTTCCAGGGCCCAAGCTGGGCTGGCACTGCTGCAGGACAGGTAGTGGCACTCCCCCAGGCCCCACGAGTTCAAGTGCTTACACAGTACTTCTCTTTCAGCAAAGGAGACCAGGAATTCACATTCTATTACATGTTAGAACAGGGATACTCTCTGCAATATACACACAAATTCCAGCCCATGGCATGCCATGCAAAGACATCTTTCTCACCATTAAAAAGTCCATTTATGTTAATCTGAGAGAAACAGATTTTCTACCTTTCTTCTGCAGAGCAGGCAAAAAAAAAATGCCCCTTCTGCCCCTGTCTCTAAACAGGACACTGGAGATGCTGAATTTAACACCACGTGATAGGATAAACAACAGCTGAGTTTGAGTACTATGTTCCATGCCTTCAGACAAAAAAAGCCCACCCCAACCAGAAGCCCCCACAAAATTCAAAAGCACACCCACCCCCAAACAAGACACACAAACTGCAGAAAGAAGCAGAATACTGAGTAATAGCTTTCTTGTGAGATCTGGGCAAGCAGACATTAGAATCACTCAGGAGTTTGTAGTTCATTAGAAGTATTTGTAATATGTAAGCCATTATCCCTTACTTTCACTTCAAAGCCAGTCACTTTTAGATGTATTGGTTTGTTGTTTTTTTTTCCCTCTGGTCCAGTTTTACAATGTGGTGGGGTGAAGAGGAAAGTAGCAATATGACCATAGAAAATCTTTATGCACAGGTTACAGACTTGCTTTATGCAGAGTTTCCAGCAACATAATTTTTCCCTTTTGCAAATATATGGGTAAATACTGTATCAAATATCATGGGACTATTTTATGGTAATGCACAAACAACAGAAAAAAATAATCAGGACACTGGCTATGCAGACAAGAAAACACTGACCAAAGGACAGTATATTCTCTCAATTCTGTGCAAATTCCAATAAAAACCCACGAAAAGTTCCGTTTTCTTGAGTTTAATTGGAGCTTTATTACTTAAGCTGTGACTTCACAGTCTTCACCTTCAGCAATTTGCAAAGAGGAGGCATACAAGAAAGGCTACAAAACTTAATGGAAGGGACTCCCTACTGAACAAGGGGAAAGAGGGCAATCCCAAGGCAGAAGAATTGGGAGCGCCAATTTGTTCTTAAGTCTCGCATGAGGACTCCTGAAAAAAGCTGATTACTTGAAGCAAATCAAGGAAATAAATTTAGAAAGCAGAACCTGGGATTAAAGTAAGCTGGAACCAGAAAGAAAAACACCGATGACAAATCGGGAACTACCGACCTGTCAGCCTCAGCTCTGTGCCTGGGAAGATCAGGGAACAGATCCTCCTGGATGCTATGCTAAGGCACATGGAGGACAGGGAGGTGACCAGGGACAGCCAGCACAGCTTCACCAAGGGCAAGGACCATCTGAGCAGCCTAGTGGCCTTCAATGATGTAGTGACTCCATGAGTGGGCAAGGGAAGGGCTACAGGTGCCATTTACCCTTATTTCTGTAATTTTCCTTCTCTCTAAATTGGACAGAGGTGGATGCAGTGGGGGGACTGTTTGATGGGTAAGAAACTGCTTGCACGGTCAAATCTACAGGCTAGTGGTCAAGGGCTCAGCGTCCCAATGGACACCAGTGACAAGTGGTGTCCCTCAGGGGCCCATACTGGGACCAGTGTTACTATCACCTTCGCTAATGACATGGATGAAGGAGTAGAGTGCACCCTCAGCAAATGTGCAGGTGACACCCAGCTGAGCAGTCCCCTTGACACACCTGGAGGACAGGATGCCACCCAGAGCGACCTGGACAAGCCTGAGAAGTGGGCCCATGTGAAACTCATGAGGCTCCAAGGAGGCCAAGTGCAAGGTGTTGCACCTGGGCTGGGGCAACCCCTGGTATCAATAAAGGCTGGGGGATGAACAGATCCAGAGCAGCTCTGCCAAGGAAGATCTGGGGGTGCTGTTGGATGAGAGGCTGGACATGAGCTGGCAATGTGCACTCACAGCCCAGAAGCCAATTGTAACCTGGGCTGCATCCAAAGCAGTGTGGGCAGCAGGGGAGGGAGGGGACTTTCACCCTGTACTCTGGTGAGACCCCAGCTGGAACAATGCATCCACCCCTGGGGTCCCCAGCATAGGAAGGACATGGACCTTTTGGAGCAAGTCCAGAGGAGGCCCACCAAGATGATCAGAGGGAAGAAGCACCTCTCCTTATGAGACAAGGCTGAGAGAACTGGAATTTTTCAGCCTGGAAAAAAGAAGGTTTTGGGGTGACCAAACTGTGGGGTTCCAGTACCTTAAAGGGAGCCTACAAGAAACATGGAGAGAGACTATTTACAAGGGCAAGTAGTGACAGCACAAAGGGGAATGGCTTCAAACTGAAAGAGGGCATGTTAAGATTAGGTATCAGGATGAAATTCTTTACTCTGAGGGTGGTGAGGCACTGGAACAGGCTGCCCAGAGAAGCTGTAGATGCTCCATCCCTGGAAGTATCCAAGACCAGGCTGGATGGAGCTCTGAGCAACCTGGTTAGTGAAGGGTGTCCCTGTCCATGGCAGGGGGAGTTAGTACTAGATCTTTGAGGTCCCTTCCAACTCAAGCCATTCTATGATTCTATGAAAATGCAAATAAACCAAGCAGAGTAAATCCAGACAGAACCCAAACAGTAACAGAGGCTGAATGAATAAATAAAGTCACTAGGATTAAGCCAGATTTATGCTGCCACTCAGCTTCTTGAACAGCCACATAAAGCTGTAACTGACTGTGGCATGGTGGCTTCAGCCTCTGCTCCCTTGAAGCCACTATCCAACCAGGTAGAAAAATAAAGGTCTAATTCACTGGAAATTCTTTCATTTACAAAACTAATGGAATAGGGGTTTTCTTATGCTTCTGCTTCAACTTCTGATTTATCTTCAACTCCATTCTGCGCATCTTTCATTTCTGCATCTTCAGTGTGGCTTGTCTGAAGAGTAGCAGATGACTAAACAGAGAGACAAAGAAAATATATTAATATATTATACAAAATTTACAAAAATTATTATTATACAAAAATATGTAGCAAAAACATTGTTTGATTCTTATTCCTTGGAAAGCTCATCTACCCTGCCAGACTGAATTAAGATATTATTATCTTCAGCCAAAAGAAACCAAAAATGTTCATGCATCTAAGAAACCAGAAGCAGTGCAGAGGAGGCCAAAATATAATACTGGTGTTAGGTGGTTATGATTCTTAATGTGGCCTGCACCCACTTGCCACACAACACTTTCTTAGAAGTCCTTTAAATGAAATTAATTTATGAAGCTTCTGCAGGAACTGCTTTTGCCCTGCTTCAATATTAATGTCATTAATTTTCAGCCATTGCCATGGCCTACCCTGACCCAACTTGTATGAGGCACACTAGCACTCAGCATAAGAATTATCTTTGTTGGACAACTAGTTTTGTGAAGAGACACTTCAAACTCAACAACAGTGATTTGGATGTCCTGTGCAAGAGCTAAACTGGAAGAAGATATGATCTGGCAGTGTGGCTGCTCTAAAGCCCTCTCCTTGTGCATCTTCCTCATAAAAAGGTGTGGAAGGCAGAACCATAAGGTCAGAGCTCCATGGCCAGCTTTTACAATAGGACATAACCAGCACATCCTGACCTTACAATAATTTTCAAGCACAGTAAGGGGAAGTAAAAATGTCTTGGCTTGCTCATCTCAAAACCTAGTGCAATGGAATTGCTATTTCATCTGTCAGCCCAGCATCTTGGGCCATCTGTTTTATGATAATCTTAGATGAGAACCAAACAAAACCAAGCAAACTCTTAAGCATACAATGCTGGGAGAGCAGAATGGGGAGAAGGGGAAATGGGCAGAATCCTTAAAATCTTACATCAATTTGGCTGCAACATAAAACCACATTTAAAAGAACATTCATGCATCAAAGGTCAGTTTTTCATCCTTAGAAGCATTCCACAAAGCACACAAGAGTTAAGTCTTCTCTCCACAGAAAATCTGTCAGCTACCAATCCTAGGCTTAAGATCAGGTGATAAACACCATGACCTTCAAAAATTCACACTTTACATATGTGAACTTTTTTCAAATTAATGAAAGGAACTACTGATGCAAGAGTGGCTGTTGAATTTAACAGACTGTGTCAGGAGCATCAGGACTGCAGTCCAAGCGATCTTCTAAGCAATCAGAAGACATTTAGTAAACAAACTCTCTTCTCCAGAGCTTTGAACTTCTACTACACCACCACTAACAGACACTGCTGGAGCTAGAGTAAAGCAACACTATAAATCCAGTAACAGGAAAACAAGTTTTTCTTGCAAGGAAACTACCTCAAGACTGGCACAGGGAGTAAGCATCCTTTACAGTTTACAGTTCCATCACTCCCATTTTATATAAAACCATATCCATTTAAAGCAAGCCAGATGGCTCAGAGGAAAAAAACCCCAAAAAAACCAGCACATTGCACATTCCCAAGATCATCTAACTGGTTGGGAAGAATTCACCAGGCCAGTGGCATCCAGGCCTGTATTAGCAATACTGTGTCCAGCAGGATCAGGACAGGGATTGTCCTCCTGTACTTGGCACTGGTGGGGCCACACCTCAAATCCTGTGTCCTGCGTTAGATGCCAAACAATAACATTCCATTTACATTTGGTTGGAGTCCAACCTAAGGCATTCTACAACTTCAAACTGATGCTATCCCAAGCAGATAGGGAAATTGGAACTAAGTGCAATGTTTTTCCCATATCCCAGTCTGCAGCGCAAAGACTATGAGTCTGCCTTTTGCCAAGAATGTTACAATATTACTCCAATTATCTGTCTAAGAAGTTGAAGAAAGCTCAAAGCTTTTGAAGTTGTAGTCAGTATAGCTTGCTTCAGCAATCCACTCTTCCTATTTCAACAGATCCTGCTGTATCCCACACCTAGTGGAGGAAGCTAAATTCCCAGCAGCTGTGCTAACCTAAAGGATCCTTCACAACAGAACCTGACAGCTGGCAATTAAATCCTGCAATTTCAGAAGTGAAGATGTCCAACAGTGAAACAATTCTACTTTGGTTGCAGTATCTTTATATTTCTGAGATTTTTTATTAAAAATTAAGATACTGTGTGACTTTACATCACTGTGTCTAGAAGGACAGACAGAATACTTTCTTTTATGCTTCAATACACAAAGACTGTTGACATCAGGCTGCTTTAACCCAAAAGAGAAGAGAGTGAAGCATTTCATGTAGGAAATTGTCAGCTGACAGTCCGAAATGGCTGAACTGTCAGGATACACTCATCTGAGGATATCATGCCTCTGGAAAGACTCAATGACACAGTTAACCAAAGGAAATTAATGTACCAGAATCTGGCAATTTTGTATGTTCTCCATGTATATTCTGGAAAGGTGAAAATAACCTCATAAAATACAAACTTCTCTACTCCCCACTGTTACTGAGGAAATTAGAGTCTGACATAAACCCCAGATTTGTCAGAGAAGTTACAGGTTCATCTTGTCCTTCTAGACCATCAGATTTAAGTAAAAGAACTAGGTTTTCTTAGGATATGTGATTCTCACCAGTAACCTGAAATGTTTCTTGGTAGCTAATACAATCTTGTTAGAACCTGTACTCACATACTGCCATTATTAACTGAACTAGCATTTACTAAAATTCTAGTGAAAGCTTATTAAGAAAACCATCCACATAGCAGAATAATCAATCTTCTGACAATCCATAATCTGTGACATTTGTAATGGAGACCATCAACCACATCCTAATGTCTCCATGAGAAGAGTAAGATGGTGCTCAGCAGCCTGAGTGTGCTCTGTAAGACAGACACAAGTTGTCACTAGATGGGCACCCCAGGCACCAGAACAGCCCATTCTTTGCAACAGATTCTCGAGGAACGGGTGCTTTTTCCACTTATAGAGCATTGTCATGTTTGCACCTCATCAGTTCAACTGCCTTCTGATTAACACTTGTCTGTGGCAAATTCAGTTGAAATAGATAAAAGCTTTCTGTGCAATGGTTGGTACTGCTGGTTTTCCTGTTCAAACAAGATGGCCTAATAATTTTGACTGTTGGCATTCTGAGTTCCATCCCTGCTCCCCAAAGCAGTGTTCTACTTGAGTGTTCTGCTATAATTATCTGTAATAAGAAGCAAGGTGAGTACCTAAACCGCTGTTCCTTGTCTAACACAGGACACCACCTCCTGTCATGTTCACAGTAGTGTTACTTACCTTTATGTCTTTGTCTGCGAGCCTTTGGAACATGTTGGCGTACATCTTCTTCTCCTTCTCATGCTGCTCCCGGATTTTCTGCTGACAAGTCACCAGCTGCACTTTGGCAGCTTTGTTACTTGGATAAAGTTGTATCACCTTCTGGAAATCTGCTCGGGCCAACTCAAAGTCATTGACAGCCAAGTGAGCTTCTCCCCGCCGGAAAAGGCCTTTTTCATTGTTGCTATCCAGTTCTAGTGCCTGCATTCACAAAAACCAAAGTCATGTTCAGTAATTATTATTCTTTTATAAAAATTATATGCAGTCAGAACATCAGTGACTGCTAGGAACTGTACCTTCTGATGTAGGCTTATGAGTCTTGTCAGGGCTTACTGATAAAGTCAGTGGAGTACAGCAGAAGTAAGTACAAAGAGGAATGAATATCGTAGGCTATTTGACAAGAGAACCAGCAAGTCTAAGATTTAGTCAAGGAGCAATCCTGTTATTTGAAAGGCCTTTGCCAACATGACTACCTTCACCACATCTCAAGTGTTCCTTATTTCTAAATACTTGAATATTCTCAATTTAGCAGCAAGTTAGTGAAAGATGTTCAAAGGGCACTAATTATGAAAAAATCTGTTAGATATTTATCGCACTAAATTCCATAAAAAATTCCATACTACCCAAACGATAGCTGGTAAGAAAGACCAAACACTACATTGGCCTGTTGTCCCTAAAATGTTTAAAGCAAGACAAACTGTCAGACTGCTTGTGCAGTTTAAGAATAAATCAACTCCTACTACCTTGTTGCAGTTCTCCAAAGCCTGGGAGTATTCCTTTAGCTTGAGATGGCACATAGCTAAGTTAAGGTGGGCAGCAAGCCTCAGGCTTTTGGCTTTTGATTCCTCCTCCTCAGAGAGTCCCGACTCGTGCTCCAGCCACGACACAATCTTCTTGTACTGTAATGCTGCCCGCTTGTATTTCCCCTCCTGTAAACAAGGCAGCTCAATTATCACAAAGCTCATCATAGAACTTTTATCTCCCTCTTGACCCTTTTGCCTGCCTTGAGCAATACATCTAAAAAACCCCATTTGATCAAAAAGTAACATCTATCATCAAAAATACACTACTTCTGAGAGCCATTCCTGCACAGGATCAGAAAATCTTTAGGAATACTTAACGGGTTCCCCACTAGAGCTAGGGATATATGCCAGCATTGATACTTCACTGAACTCCTACCTTTATATTCAACTTTTGATGCAAAAGTAAGGGAAGATGGGGAATTCTCAACATGCAATACAAAGATAATAGCAAACTCTTCCTTTAGCTACTGAAATTGTTTTCAACAGCTTCTCCACACATCTCTACCCAAATGAATGCTGTTCACTCATAGCACTGTCCCACAGCAGGAACTGAAATACTGCACACCCTACAGCGTTATGTGTAGACAGAGCAAACAGTTCTAACAGACAGCTCCCTGCAGTTAGTTCTCTGGATAATCCAACCGAGTTTCTTTTTTTTAAGACACATTCCCCTCCAGCTCTCCCTGTAAAATCTCACAGAATACAATGAACACCACACAGAAATTACAGAAGCTGTAAACATCATCATCAACTCATGACACGGACCAAGAAATGCTATTATTACTTGGGTACTGTAACTTACCTTGAAGTACTGAGTGCCTCTCTCCTTCACGATAGAGCTCTGTTCCAACTTCTCATCCGTGTTCATTTCCCAGGACTCCTTAGCCTACCCAAACAAGAACAGTTCCAGTCAACTTCAATACAACTTCTAGGGAAATCAAGTAGCTATGTTGTTTCCCACTAAGAGTATGGTTGAGATAAGCCTGGCAAAGCAGAGCTTTGCACTGCTCATGGAAACCAGCCCAGAGCATGAGAGATGGCAACAGACAGGGATACAGAAAGAATAAGGACCATTCCAGCCAAGAGCTCCCAGCATGTCAGCATCATCTCTGGCAACAGTGGCCTCCTTGTTTCACATCACCATTCAAGGATTCCATTGTCATCGTTTAAGCTGCACTCCCACTTCTTCCCCCAGCCCCGGATCTCTTTGGGATTTCATCTCTTGCTCTCACCTTTTCAAAGCTTTTGAGTTTCACTTCATACTGCAGCTCTGCATCTGGAGGGATCTTAAATTTCTCATTCCCAGCACTTCCAAAACCATAGCTGTAAAATGGGGGTAGGGAGGGAGAAGCAAAAATTATGAAGAAGAGTTCAAAACTATCCATTGAGCTATATTTGCTACATAGGAAGAGGGAGACAAAAACCCCATGCAAATTTGGGATGCGTATAAATTATTACAAGACAAAGGCTTGAAGAATTCTAGATACAATTCCAAAATTGGCAAGGACAAGGTAAAAGAAAGTAAGAGAAAGCTAGTATTGACTTCATTAATCTTTTAGCAACTTGTATTATTTTATTAGTTTTTTAGTTAACTTTAAGGAAAAGCAAGTAATCCCTTTATCAAAAACCAGCCAAACCAAAACAACCAACTTTCAAATTGCCACTACCATATTTAATATTTATGGTCTGAAACTGAGTGTTGCATTCAGAGCACCTGTATTTTAGTTCTATTCTTAGAAAAGCAAAGAGAATAAAGACCAAGATTAGGTGAGCAGCTGTACACTTAAGACACTGCTAACCAGCTGGTAAACAGGAAATGCTTACAGAAAGGTACTGCTATGCAATTCTAGAAAGAGCAGCATATTAGCAGGAAAACCCTCTAGATCAGATTGCTTTCCTTTTCTGCTCCCATCAGGCTTAGTTACAGTTTAAAAAAAATTAAATAAAAACTGAAATAAATTAAAGTTTAATGAAAACAATCTGTGCAACTCCACTTGTTTCAGATGTGTTCTCATTGTAAAGAGAAAATTCTGCCTATATCCAAGTCTACACATGGACTGTTTTATAGTAATCAGTCATGAAAAGGGATCACAAAAATCCAAGTTTGAGAGCAATGTTTTTCAAAAATATTTAGAGGTCAACGTTACAGAGACTTTAGTTAATTTTTTCTGGACTGCTACTGCTTCACTATGAAGTGGCAAAGCATGACAGTTCTCATACATCAAATTTTGGGGCTGATCCAGGTTTCTACCACAGCGCTGAAAAAAAGCTTAAAGGCATTATAATAAAATAGTTCCTTCTTGCCAGATGATTAGTATGAGCCCTTCCTGTATCAAACACCAGAAACAGCATACCTGGGCTTGAGATAGAACACAGATTCCTCTGATTTCTCCATTTTTTGAATTGCTTTCTCCAGCCCATGAGGAATATCGAAGTTTTCACCTTCTCCAATCTCAAACCGCAATTCCCGCTTGTCAAAAACACGATCTCCGTGTCGGCCTTCAAACTGGACTGGTAACAAAAACCAGAACAGCAGAGAGAAATCAGAAGGCATCTATGAATGGCAGTGGGCAGTACCCAGGAGTGCACAGGGAGTTCCATACAGGCAGGCAGCACACACACAGGCGCCAAAGCCTCCTCCTGAACAGTCTTTTCTCTTCTAGCAGCTACTTATGGCGTGGCAGCTACTGGCAGCAAACAGAATTTCTGCTGTTCAATTTAACAACCCCTCTTTTTTTGTTGTTCATTTAAGTGTTTGTTTTTTCCACTCTGACATTAACTGCCAGAATGACTTCCCCTTTTGTTCCTTAGCACATGGAAATACTTTATGAGACTCAATCACCTTTTGTCATCAGATAAGCACTTCAACAGATTCAGTATCACCAGAAAACACAGTTGCTGTTGGAAAATGTAAACCTTGCTAGAAACAGGAGAAGGAAAGCTTACTCTAGGTTGTTAAGTTACTTGGTACAGAAAAGAGAAGCCATGTATTCCTGTCCCTCAGGACATGCAGTTGTAGGCTGTGAAAAGGTTCTGTCACCCCTCACTGCAAATCCATTCACTATTTATGTAACAACACACTTACTCTCTACAAGTGCATCCTCATTGGGCCTGGAGTAGCCCTCTCCTTTTTTACGGATTCTTCGGATGATGCCACCATCTTCTTCATCAGTGAGGTCCTCCCCCTTGAACTCAAAAAGTTCTATCTGTTGAAGGAAGAAAAGCCTTGCATTTATTCTTATTACACCAATTTAGTAACTCACAGGATTTATTCTCCAGAGATCTTTGAAACTTCTAACCCTCTGCTGCAACAAATTGTTTTAGATTTTTAAGAACTAGTGCTCAAGTAGGAGACAAGTATCCAGTCTGAATCTTCACATGCCTTCCCAAGTAAATGTAAACCATAGTTTCAAGTGGGAGTACACAACAACACAGAAAAACAGTCTAGTTACAAAAGGTATTTTCCTTGCTGCTATGAAGCGAAGGAAAAAAAAATCATATCCTATTTTTGAGTAAAACAATAGTGAAAACTACTCCCAAGCACAAAAAAGCAAGTCATTATAATCAGCATTGTTTAGACTACCTCATTAAAAAAAAAAAGTTCAGAGCTAATGCTGTGGAGGTTTCTGACACTGGACTTGAGATAACTGGAATGCAAAAGGAATTGAATATCCACCAGTACTTCCACTTTTTATTTTAATTGATACCTAGTAACAAACAATATTCTGGTCTTTCTTTTCAGTCAGTCTTAAAAAAGTAATTCCTCAACATCCTACTGATGACCATACAGGTATGTGTACCTCCCCCTCTTTTTTTTTCCCAGCCTGAACAATACTATTCTATGGAATAATCTAGCAATCTAATAATATCGCTCAGCAAAAGTAATCATGAGAAAGAAAAAACAAAACCACTACCAGATCAAAAAAGAAAAAAACTTCCAAATCAGAGGACATGCATTACTTCTTATCATATAAAATGCTGGTGTGACAACACAGGTACAAAAAATCTCTTATGATTTAAGAGATGTAAGTTCTAGAGGGTCTTTTGTAATGCGACTTGTATGAAAATTTGGTATGGGGATAGGCACTTGCAAAAGAACCCTGCTGATACTGTGTGAAGTAATAAAAAGTACACCTCGGTAAAAATAAAAGAGTGGAAACTTAAAGAGACTTTAGCTGCTTGAGAGTCATACTAGCCAGAAACTACTGCAACCTAGTAGAACTTGGGAAAATTTCCTGGATCTAATTTCCAACCCACACCCCCAGTCAGGACACACCCAGCACCACTTACTTGTTGCAGCCAGTGAGCCTCAGGCTATTTTGTTAGGAAAGTACAAAACCATCATAGGCAGCTTTGGTCCTTTCCTTCCTCCCCTATTCCCTTCAACCTAACTGCCCAGGCAGGCATGAGGGGATATCAAGACTCATGAGTGAAACAATACTTTTACCTAAAAGCATACCCAGAAAATGGAGGGGCCAGACTGGCAGCACCAAGAAAAGCCCAGTGGGAAGTGAATAACCTGGGCGACTGTGGGGGACAGACTCAGGAGCAGCCTGATGGACCAAAGCCCATCTTGCAGATAAATAAAACACTTTTATTTATCCCAATGTCAGGTATTATCTCTTGTTGAAGAACAATAAAAGTTTCTCTGCTTTCTGCTGTCCACATGCATCCTGTGTAGCAGTGCTAAGCCCTTAAGAATGCCCCAGTGTGCTGCCTAGGTAGAAGGCCTTGAGCTTTTAGCTTGCATTTCAATCATCAGCTCAGCCCTGATTACAGCTGGTATCACTTGCATAGAAGCACACAGCACTCCACCATGGGTAGTTTGATCCAATACAACTGAGCCATGAATAACATCAGATTTCTAGGTAAGAAAATGCTCTTTACGAACAGCTCTACATGACACTACTTTTTAGAAATAGTGGTCTCAATTTTGATGCACTCAAAGTGAGTAAATGTCATCCCTTAGTGGACACTACCTGCTAGCAATATTTTTTTAATCCTTCACACAGAATATATCTTTAATCCTATTACTCACAGGTCCATGAAAAAAAAAAATGCAAATACACTACCCAAATGCAAAGTAAACTCAATATCCAATTATATGAAGGCCCGTGGCACCTGGCCTGTATCAGCAATGGTGTGGCCAGCAGGACCAGGGCAGTGATTGTCACCCTGTACTAGGCACTGGTGAGGCCACACCTCAAATCCTGTGTTCAGTTTTGGGCCTTTTAGTTCAGGAAGAACATTGAGGTGCTGGAGTGTGTCCAGAGAAGGGCAACAGAGTTGGTGAAGGGTCTGTAGCCCAAGTCCCACAAGGAGCTGCTTGAGAGAGCTGGGGGTGTTCAGCCTGGAGAGAAAGAGGGGTCTTGGGGGGAACCTTCTCACTTTCTACAACTCCCTGAATGGAGGCTGTTGCCAGATGGGGTCAGTCCCTTCTTCCAAGTAACAAGTCACAGAACAAGAAGAAATGGCCTCAAGGTGCACCAGGGGAGGTTTAGAATGGATATTAGCATTAGAACAGGCTGCCCAGGGAAGTGGGTGAGTCACTCTCCCCGGAGGTATTTAGGTGTAGATGCAGCACTGGGTCGGGTTAATGGTTTAGTGATGGACTTGGCAGTGTCAGATCTATGATTGGACTCAATGGTCTTGAAGGTTTTTTCCAACCTAAATGACTCTATGTATAATTTACCCTTCTTAACAGATGCTCATTGCTTCCTATAAAATCTAAACAGACTTTCAGTCTTTGAGTGAGCTATTTTCACCTTTCTCAGATATTAGATAAAACATTCAATCTCAGAGCAATCATCAATTTTAAAGCTTTTCTTATGCCCCCAATTGTAGGATTCCATTCCATTGATTAAGTGCTTTAGAGCAAAGTAATTTTAAAAATTACACTTAAGAGTCTGCCTTCTCTCAGGCAGAATTTATTTTGAAACAATTGTTGGCAAATTGAACTGTTTCAACAGTAAGAAAAATCCATCCTCTTCAAACCCTGTTGAGACCGTCAAGGTATGCTCCAGAAACAGCTTTCATGTCATCCTACATGGAAAAATCAAATACAAGTCTCAGCATTCTGAGCAACCATTCTCACTTCTGAAATAACACACAAGAGACAGCTGCTGTTTCCACCCCCCTTTGGGGAAGGAGGGGGAAGATGCGGGGGAAAATTGCTTTTAAGGTCAGTAGGAAATAAAACCTCTCCTCTCCTGGTGAGGCTGAGAGACACCAAGGATAAGTGGCTCCATGCTCACCAAGAGATGCAGCTCTGCTGCAGGAGAGCAGATGGCCATGTGAGTTGTCAAACTGGGTTACCCAGCTGCCAAACTCAAGACTGCCAAGTCTGTCACAGGCACTGAGTGAGTGCACAGGACTTCATCTATGGGGGCAAGACTGATCAGTGTAGCCTGGATGCACAGAGAGACTTTGGCAATGAACCAGCAACCTAAATACAAACTGGTTTTATGGTCCTTTAAGGCAGACTGAAATGCTCAGTTCTACAGAAAGAGTTCATAATTGCAGGGCTGTTCAAATATTGTATTCCAGCAGTTTACATGGGGCAATTACCTCTTTTCTCCCTGAAATAGCTCATAAGAGGTAATGTTAATGTAAAGAAAACACAAGTTAGTATAAAAATATATTATTGAGGGCATTAATTGCTCTTCCTGCAGTTGAAAACATTTAATATATCATTACTCTGAGTGTTATGAAGTGATTAAAGATTTTAACCATTCAGTCTATCACTGAAATAGTCTGCCCTCCCAGCCTGCACTTTACTGCTGCAAATCACCCAGTAACTGCAAAATCACAACTCACCACTGAAGATCATTCAAGTGTTTTAAAAAGAGAAGGGAAACCAAGCCATTACAGAGCAGTGGCAGCCAGACTAAAATTTTGTCCATGCTACCCAAAATGGACCATGTTATTTTCCTTGGAAAATATAACAATCCTGTTTTGAAAAGGTATTGCCTCACACATATTTTCAAGCATACAGCTCTAGTGACCATCTCTCACTTACCTCAAAAATCAGTGTAGCATTGGGAGGTATCTTTGGAGGGCTCCCAGCTGAGCCATAGGCATATTCTGGTTTACACGTAATCCGACAGATTTCACCAATCTTCATAGTGGCCACAGCAATGTCCCATGCTTTGATCACCTCACCTGTACAAGTCAAATGCCAATCACATATGAAAGGCATGATCAGGTGAAACTGAGCATTATCAGTTTTAGTATACAAACGCTGAGACAGCAGAAATACTGAAGAACTTGTGCTCACACTGATTTATGTACATCAGTTTTAAGCCTAACCAAATTCTAAAGTTTCCCAGGGACCCAAATTTGGCCTAAACATTTTTTCATTCCAGGTGTAACAACTCTTTTCACAGAATAACAGAACAGAGACACCAGCTGAAGTGCTTGGCACAGTCCCAAGTGTGAGGAAGTAACAATAAACTCTTCCGAGAGGAAGGCCTTAGGGTGAGAGATTGCCTGCTCCTGTTTTGAAAACAATCCAAACCAACAGCCTTTTCTGTTCATACTTTTATCAGCTGGCAAAGAACAGCACCAGTGGTAACTAAAAGTTACACACATTTGTAACAGAAAGGGGGAAGAAAGTAGTAGCATTCCTTTGAAAGGGAAGAAAAGTTGTAACAAACTCCCCTCTCTTACTCAAGCTGTCCTAATTGCTGCTCCTCTTGACTCATCAAGCAGACTTTCTATTAGTCTTGTGTTAATAGGCACACTTAATATCATCTCAAATTGAAGTACAATTAATTTACCTCTTTTTAAAAAGGAGGTATTATCTATTTTTTAAAAAGAAGAAGGTAAGAAACTTCCAGGGAAGAATACAAGATTGAGAAATAAGATTTGCAGAAATAACGATGCTCAGATTTTCAAAAAAATGAAATATTTTGATAATGAAGAGATGCTCTGCTCAAAGACTCATATTTGGGTTAACTTGAGAATTTTGTGGAAAAGAGAGTGTGTTTCATCATAAGACAGCTGCCTCTGTGTATCCTGTCCCAGTACCTGGTCACAATTAAACACTCCTGAACTGAGGTCTGCCCCCCAAAAAAACCCAACCAAAAAAATGCATATTCTGGCTATTTAACTGCCCCTTATATCTACATTCAGGACAGATTTGTTCTCCTGGAGTACTTTGTCTGAGGCCTGTGAATTCTTCAGCAGGCCTTTTAAGGGGCTACACAGTTCTCTCATTCACAAAAATCTCACATTCTGATGGGGCCATTCTAAGAGAATACAAGTTTAAGAGAAAACAAGTTTAAGTGGCAGTTTTGAAAAGCAAAGGAGCCACACAAGGAAACCCCAAAACTGATCAGTACCAAACACAAAATATTACCTTTCCCCAAGTCAAATGAGAATTTGTCTTTTCTGTCCAGACTGGAGTCAAATTTTGTGCCATCGAGAAGCCACCCCGTGTAATGGACGGTCACCTTATCACCTATCATCGGAGACTCTGTCCCACTGCCTTCTCTCTTGACAACCTGAGGAAAACAGCAACCAGCATAAACATCACAGAAATCAAGCCTGCTTGCCCACTGGACATGAATCACAAATACCTAGATATGTGTGTTACCATCCTTGGCAGACAAACGATTTGCAGGTTTCTTTCAGTCACCTGGAAATGGACTGGCTGTTCTTTCTGCAGATTAGCAGCGCTGCAAATGCAGAACCTCAAGATGGCTGTGCTGTGATACAAGAATTTAACAGGCAACAGTTGTGAGCAGCTTACAGATCTCTGCATTAGGCAGGGTTTTTTCTTCTTTACTCAAGCATTTGCCTCATCACCTCTGTATCATTACACCCCAGTTCAGTGTTCTAGGCAAAGCACTTAAACAAGAGAACAAGGCCCTGCAAAGTCTTTTCCAACATGTAATCTGAAATTATTCAAGTTCAACCAGGCAGTTTAACAAAGGTTAGCAGTGTCTCTTAGTTCTATCAGCCTACAGAGTAACACTTAAAAATTATTTATTGCAAGAATTTTGTCTCCCCACAACTCTGACACGGATCGTCAGCACCCTCGTCTCACATACAGCTACAAGGGTTTGCTTTTCTTTTTAGGGAGAAGAAAATCCCCAGCCTGCCCAGCAAGACAAGTATTAAAGGAATCTATACTATCCAGAAAGTGGGGACAATCTCTCTGGTGTTCATTAGAAGCATATAAAAAAATCAGAGAATAATAGTGACATATCTCATATGCAAGGATATGAGGACTTGCCTATAACAGGATTCCCGAAGTTCAGATTTGAATTTTGAATTTTTCCCAATATAGATTGAAGCCAGCTAGCCCGAAGCCTAAGTTCTGCATTATCTTAGCCAGGCAAAAGGGGACCAATGGAGGACTGTATTTGCTTGTATCATGGAGACCTGGAAAACATTCTGTTATAGAAGATAAATATCTATCCAAGGGTGGTTACAGGGCATCCCTCCTTTAAATGTCATGCTTCTATATCAATCATGTTTTTCACTGAATGAGGCAGACCTTTGGGAGTCTCCTCACAAATTTCAGCTTCCTGCAACCCACCACTGTCAATCTCCCACCTGGCCTCCCACCATCCCTGCGACTGACTATCCAGCTGAAATGCCAGGGCCCTCCATCCAAAACCAAAGCTTCACCACCGACAGCTTCTGTCAGACTAACAAGCTGAGAGCACCTCACTGAAAGCCTAAAACAAAAAATACCCCCACAAACAAACAAAACCTAGAAAAAATCCTGGCTGCCTGTTTTTTTTTTTTTAAGGAAAAGATGCTCTACCTGAAAAGGGATGCCTGACCTCATACAGCACACCATCCCTTTAACCCTGCACCAGCACCACGGCCTTTATTAGCATTACAAAACCAATCTGTGATGTCTCCCCAAGGAAGGCAAAAGTTCAAGCAACCACTCTCACAGAGATAAGGAAACAGAGAAGTATGAGAAAAGCACATGAATCAGGTAAGCAACCTGACCTACATCATGCTTAGCAGATGCAATTTGCAAATCTGCATAAAGTAGATGCAAACTAGCACTTGAAAGCAGCCAGTCTGATGTAATTTTGAAAAACTGTGTTTTAATGGAAATTTACTAAACTTCACCAAATGCTATATTCTTGTAGTGCCATATAAAGGTACTCTACAGTAACAAATATCTCATTTTCATTATTGATACAATTTATTCTTTTGCATTTGTTCCATTTTGAAGAGACTGAAGTTTTACTTGTGAATATGGAAATACTATTTTCTGTAAGTTTGTATTTCCTTTTCAGATGAAGAAACGGGATTTTTCAGCTCATATGGCATTTCAAATGGTTTATTTCCAAACTTAATTACTTATTCTAGGAATTGTGCAAGTATATTCAGCAATATCAGGTAAAAACTGTGGATTCTATTCTGATATACAGCTAATGAGCAAATAAACACACTCCTGCAATTGCTGCAATAATACCAGTACAAAATTGTTGTAGGTTAGTTCAGAGCTAGACGCCTGATTTCAGCACATGCATTCTGCACTCCAGCAATTATGTAATAATAAAATCTATGAAGGCTGGACTTTGTGACCTTTACAGTATTTTACTTACCATGTCACAATCTCAATTTTTGTGATTTTCACAACCTCACTTCGTTTGCTAGTGTTTTCTACTCCCCTCCTCAAAACAAACAAACAAACAAAAAACGACAGAAAAACCCACCCAAAAAACACCTGCTGCTTCTCCATCATCAAAAAGCAGGTACTGCATGAATCGGGCAGATCCCACTGCCCTTCTGCCATGCTCAAGGCATCTGGGCTGCGGGAGACCCGGGCAGCCATGCAGATGAGAACTCTGACCTGATACTGTACTATGTGCAAAACCCAAAAATTCTCACCTAAACATGCTAGCAGGAAACATGGAAAAGCAGAAATATAGCAGCCAACATCTTCAATCTGTTCCCTTAATACTCTCCTGAACGGGAGACAGTGCCTCCGTAATGAACCCAGAATTCAGAAGGCTCTAAAGGTTAAACCCAGAATTTTGCCTTTGCTGTGGCGCCCCTTTCTCCTCCTGAACAGCGTAACTTCGAAATTTTACTGCGGCTGAATAACGCTTCTAAATAATCGCTGAAGTTTTTAGCAGAGCCTAAGGAAGTTTCTAGAGATATGGAAATAGGCAACGTCTGACAGAGGAAGTTCGCACAACTCCCCCTCACGGTATAAATCCCGCTGCCCTTATCGCCTGCCTTCCCAGTACAAAGGAGAGCAGCCGCTCCGCCTCGGCCGCGCCGGGGACCTGCTGGGGACCTGCCCGGCCACCCGGGGCCCTGCCCGGCCGCCGGCCCAGCAGCACCGAGGGGCGGCCAGGCCGCTCCGAGCACCGGACCGCGCACCGCGGGCCTGGGGGCGGCCCGGAGCCCGCGGCCTGAGGGGAGCCGGGCCGGGCATGGCGGGGACGGGCACCGAGCGCACGTGCCCTGCCGGGGCTCCATCTTTAATTCCCGGCCCCGGACACGTGCTGGGGGGGCGGGGATGGACCCAGACCCCCACAAGCCACGCTGTGAGCCGGACAGAGAGCCCGGCCCGCCGCCCCTCCCGCATCTCCCCCTAAACGGCGGAGGAAAGCCCAAAGGCAAGGGAAGCGCCTTTTCGCTGCACAGCCCCCCCGTGACCCCGAGCTCTCCCGGCGGGCAGCCCGGGCTCCGACTGGCCCCGGGAGGAGCGGGGAGCCGCCAGGAGGAGCGGGGAACCCCGCAGCCAGCCGGGCGGCGCTTGCGCAGCCGGGGCGCGCTCCCGCCCTCCGCCGCTGTTGTTTAATCGCCCGCGCTGCGCCAGCCCTGCCTGGATACCCGGGGACCGCCTCGGCCCCTTCCCCGCGGGGCACACAATGGGCCCGCTAGGGCCAGGGCGCCCGGGAAGCACCCGCTCGCAGGCTAAGAGGAATGCCCCCGCTCCCCGCCAGCACAGGGTCCCCTCCGAGCTCGTGCGGAGGGTGGGGATGGGGAACAGCCGCCCCGTACCTTGAGGACGCCCTCATCCTGCTTGGGAGTGATGTCCACCCCTTCCAGGGGAGCCCCGTCCGCTTTCATCTCCTCCGCCGTCATGCTGCCTGCCGCTGCCACCTCTGCGCAGGGAAGGGCCGCCTGGCGGGCTCGGTGCTGCGCTGAGCGCCGGGATGAGGCTGCGATAGCGCCTGGCTGCGCCTCCGGCTCCGGGCAGCGCGGGTGGGGGCGGGCGCCGCACGCCTCCTTCCCTGCTGCTCTCGCCGCAGCGCCGGCCCCTGCTCGGCGAGGAGGAGGAAGGGGAGGGGAGAGGGAGGGACCGAGAAGTTTCTAGAGCTGCTGCCGCAAAGCGCCCGGCCGTGCCAGGGGCCGGGGTAAAAGTCTGCGTCGCCCCCGGGGGCGGAGAGGACGGCGGGGGTAAGGCAGCCGCCTGGCCGCGTTATACTCCGGGGTGGCGGGGGCGAAGGAGAAGAAGAGGAGGAGGAGGACGAAGAAGAGCAGCTTATTGATGAGAGGAGGGAGGGCGCGCTTTTACAGCGCCGGGCTTGCAGGGCAGGTGCGCCCGCCTCTCGCTGGTGATGCAGGGGAGCCCGCCCGGCAGCGAGGAGGAGTTGCTGCATCCTGCCCTGGGGAAGCTTTACTGTAAGCTGCACTTACAATAAAAGTAACCCGTCTGACCCCTCAGTTTTGGCAACCCTGTGTAGATGCATGGCTTATATTCTTTTTGCCCACCACGCAGTACTAGGTGGTCCCGGGAAAGGTAGTACCTTTGGGCACAGAAGCACCCAGCCGACAGCGAGCGTGCATCCCGGGGAGCTCGGGCATCCCTTGATTGGGGTCCCATTAGGAGCCGTGTGTTTGAAAGCCATTTGTTACCCAGGACCAGGAAAGGTAAGGACATGCTTAGGACACAGAGTGTAAGCTCTGTGGCTTGCCTGTCTGTATCTATCCAGATAAAATAGCACCGATTTGCGCGTCAGCCTGCTGTTGGAGTATTTAGGGATGCATAAATAGAAATAGGTGCTCCCTCTTAATATGAAGAACATTAGTACGAATATGCAGGAATTAGCAGACCAGTCTAATTCTGGGTTACTCAGCATCTGTACATCTCTCCCGGATGGTATGGTACATTCGGCCAAATCATTTGCAAAATCCAATTTTCAAAATCGGACTAGAATCGTATCCATCACCTTCGCCATAAATAAGGAAAGCAAAAGTGTTAAATTGGCTCAGCCTTCCACTGCAAGCCTTGAACATCCGCCCCCCGGCCGCACAGCTGCAGCATTGCCCACTCCCCGCATAGGGCGGCACCTTTCCCGGCTGTTCTTGAACTTTCCTTCCCGCCCGCTCCCTCGGCTTTCCCGGTGGGTGCTGGGCGCGGGGTCGGGGCGGCTCAGCTCAGCTCAGCGCAGCTCCGCCCGCCGCTCCCGGGCAGCGGGAGACGCGCGGAGCCGCCGCCTCTGCTGCGCCCGCCGCGCTTGGTGCTCGCTGTGCAGCGTGATGCTTGAGCCTCCTTGAGCTTTTGTTAAAGCGGTGACTGAAGGGGAAAGGAGGCTCGCAGGCGGGCGCGCAGTGTCCCCGAGCTGCCTTTCCAAGCCGCAGTGCCGTCCCCGGGCGCTTCCAGTACAAGTCCCTGGAGTCGGAGCTTGCTCTGTGAGGAGGGTACACCCTGCGTCTGACCTGTGCGGGGCTGCTCTGTGCCTGGTACACGGCAACTCCAGCAGCCTGAGGTGGGCTCTGCCGGTTCCAAAGAAAAGGAGTAGCAAAAGAGACTAAAAGAACCTGTGGTTACTCTGGCGGCTGGGTGTAAACTGCAAAATCTACAGGTTTCCCCTGAGAAAGAGCATGCTTTTCAACCCCGGGCAAACGTACACTTTAGTTGACTTTCAATCTGAGTAAGAAGGGAGAAGGCAGAGGAGGAGAGGATTGTGGTTTCTGCGTGAATTTGGTCTGGAAATTTCTAGCTGTTCGCAATTTGCAATTTAACATGGATGAGTTATTTGATTGCAGATTAGATCTGTAGGAGGTACAAAGCTGGTTCTGTGCATAGACTCTGGACCTTGATACACTGAGGAACACGGAGAGAAGCATCTAAGTTGGTTCTAGTCCAGCAGGTCTAGCAGGTCTTGTTGCAGGAGGCACAGCAAAAACACAGGAGATAATTCTTCCTCTAATGAGTCTGTAGGGTGCTAAATTTACAATCTCCAGTCAGCATTAGCACACAAGTTCTCCTACGCTCTCAATCCATCTGACATCTTTTTTTCATCTACTTCTAATAATAAACCAGCTATGTGTTGGTTTAAAATAAATCTTTGCAGGTCATTCTGTCTTACGCTTGGCAATGAAGTTTCTGCTTGGTACTGGTACTCTTTCAGCTGCATGTTTTCTACTTCATAATCCAGCATTTGGAAATTGCAGTATGTGTAATTGGTGCCAAATTATCTACAACTGCCAAACATGCTAGAACCAAGTTTGATAAAGTGATAAGTAGTAGAAAGGAAAGGAGATCTTTTAGTGGAGATCATTTACAGATGTTACACAGCTCATATTTCCAGCCATCCCCTAGTTTTCAACATAGCAGTGCAAGCCCTTACATAAGTAATTTAAACCAAGTACTGCAAGTTATGTTCCTTAGTAACTTTCCAAAGACTGTTTTAGATACTGTTTGAGGGTCTCCCTGACAGGCTGTGTGTGGAGGGCTTTATGGAAAAGGGGACAAAGACAGCAGCAAAAGAACAGTGGGATGATGTCAATGCCATAATGCTTCCAGTAGGGTGTGCATGGAGGGAAGGCACGTCAGAACAGTCTCTTGTCAAGCTTCTTCTAATTGCTTGCTTATAGTACCACAGCATTGTAAAGGCACCTCATGTCAGGCCTGTACTCAGAAGATACATTGCAGACACAAGGGAAAGATTTCAGAACTCGATAGGTACGCTTAGATGAAGGGAAAATGAAAATTTTGGCTATAGCTTTCAGGCAGAGCGGAAGACAAGTGAGATGATTGCCTAAGGCATCCGAGAACATTCCAAGCAGTAAAATGTCCTGAAAAAACAACGAATTCCAACAAGAGTCTGGAACAACCTCCCAGGACATGAAGCCAACCTAAAGCTGGTCAGCAATATGCTAGATTTAGGAATAGGTTTATGTAAAGACTTGCTGAAGGTAACAAGGCTTGGACTTAAAACATAGAAGATGCCATAGGGCACCACAGCTCAGACATAGCTTTATCAGCAGGTCCTGCACAGGCAAGGGTGGGACTCAAGGTGGCCTAAAGCCCATCGGGAAGGGAGGACCTGTCACAGGGTTGGCTTCCCAGGCGTGCCATGGCTGGAATCACTGCGCTGTGTGGGTTG
Source organism: Melozone crissalis (assembly GCF_028551555.1). Lineage (NCBI taxonomy): Eukaryota > Metazoa > Chordata > Aves > Passeriformes > Passerellidae > Melozone > Melozone crissalis. The sequence continues at coordinate 11,421,472 of NW_026535786.1, read as the reverse complement.
ACCAAAGCCCCACTGGGACACGCTGTGGCCTGTAAGTTCACTTGCCCAACTGTGTTGATGATGCTGGCATGGCAGACTCCCGGAACCGGGAAAAGAAGTGAGGAATGCGTGTCTGTTCAAGCTCCAAGATGACATTTTGAGATAACGGCAAACACAGTAACCAAAAAAGGAATGACCCAATTATTTTGTGATTGGAACAGGAACTGAAACCACACTCATCAAGAGTGCTGGGTTCATGCTTGATTGGCTTGAAAGGGCTGAGCACAGGGTGTAAGAAGGGAATAAAGGCAGAAGCCACACACTCTGTGTTGACTGGCACTGGCCACCAGCTGGCAGGTGGACAGACAGCCAGACATCAGCAGGGACACCCTGATGCCACCTGCCAGGGAACACAAAATCCAGCCCAGCATGGCTTGAGTGTGGTGAAGAACTTCCTGGAGAAGCTAGTACAAATAAGATAGCTCATACACCATGGGCAACAGCAGTAATTTGTACACCTATGTTATTTGAAGTAAGGCTTTAAAACATTGATTGATTTTTACAAAGGATTAAGTAAACTTGTTCATTTTTTTTTACTTGGCATACATTTCTTCAGAGGGATTGTTTGGTTGCTGTCGAAATCCAAGGAAACCCCAGATGCTCATCTGTTGGTGTGTCACACTTATACTGAGCTGGAAAAGAATGTGACTTAATAGATCAGGGACAGCTTTAATTATTTCTGCTTGCTGCATTATAAAAAATAGTGGTGATAAGGAGGAAGCAATGCTCAGTTTATGGAATTGCACATTTTTTTGTTGCAATAAGCAGTGCTGCCATTGAAGTCCACAATAGAGCACAAATCTTCATCAGTCTGACCCTACACTTGAATTTTGTGTGACATGTCAGTGATAGATTATTAAGCTGCCCATCACCTGAGTTATGCCCTGCCTGTTCCTCAGTCTCAGCTTCACTGAGCTGTCCCAGCATCCCTGCTTTCCCTTGCTCTCCAACAGGATAAAGCACATAAGTTCCGTGCCATCCTTTTGGTTTGGGAGGGCTGAAGTTGTTGTTTTTCCATATTCATGACCACGTCACTGCAGACTGCAGTGGATTGACACGGCCTGCACACAAAGACCATCAGACCTCTCTCTTTTCTGCTCCTTCTCAACTGAAAGGGGTGGTGTTCACTCATCCCCTGCTTTACAACCGAGCTACAATTACAGGGGAGGGATCTGAGCTGTAACACAGCAGGCATGCAAATGAGACTCAACCCTTCCAGCGCCAGGCTGGAAAGGGCTCTGTGTCTGCATTTCCCCGGAATTTCTGCACTGCTCAGCTCCCTGTTCACAAACAGATGTCAATGCTTTTCTAAAATTACAGACTGTAGGACTTACAACTAGGCAAGGTCTCATTTTTAAAAAATTGTTCTCTAGTAAGGTTATTTCTTCTGTGCTTCTATACCTTGATTTCTATTATTTGGTGATTTCATGTATGTGATATATGCTGTCCTTTTTAGATCCCAGGTAAATATTTTCAAAAATACTAAACAGCACTTGTTTCTATAGGCATTTCTTCTGATTCAGTGTATTCCTGTCTTCACCAATTATAGCTCATTAGCTAACTTCCAACTCACAGAAATTTAGTCGAATGAATTATAGTTAAGATGTTATATACCTTTCCAAATGCACTGATCATGTTTAATCAGTTGGTTTCCTTTTGTTCTTTCCTTGCCTTGAAAGTACTTAAGATTACTGGACAAATGTATGTTTAGACATTCAGATTTTCTATTTCTTTGCATCTCATTAGCCAGTGAGTGTACCCTAACACTGGTGTGCATAGTAACACCACCAGAAAGGATGGGCAATTCATGTTGTTTTTTTCCTCAAACCAGTGCAACATTTTACTAGGCTTGGAAATTGTAATGTTTTATAATCTATTGCTCTGAAGTGCCACATGAAAATAATACCAATAACACATGGTAATTGCCTAATTGATTCTGCAGCACTTTTACTAAAAAAATATATTTTTTTAGACTTCATCAATTTTCAGTATGTTTCCTAATAATTCTTAGGCCTGTCATTGTTAAAAATAAATACCTGCAGTAGCTTCCTTTGGTGATTGCTATCTTGATCTAATTTTAGAGTTCTCCTTAATTTGCAACCTAATGTACTTTTTCTTCGTCTCTCCTTCCTTTAGACATATTTAATTTTGTTTTTTCTACTTTTATTATGTAACTCTAGAAAGGTTTTCTTAATGTATTTTTTCTTAATTTTGTGTTTCCCATGCAAGTTTTCTTGCTTGGCTTCCTCCCACTTCCCCATCCCTTTTCTCTGGCTGTGTCAGAAGAAGGTCAGATTGGATGTTTGGACTGTTACAGTGTTTCATTACTGTTACCATAAAAAATTTCTTCCTTATAGCCAAATCTGGGAAATCCAAATCTTCCCTCTTTCAGTTTAAAACCTTGTTGCTGATGAACAGATAATGAAAATAAGTATTTTTGTGTCTTCAGCAAATGCTGAACATCATAATTCCTCTCCTTGATCAATTTGTTGATAAAGATGAGAAGAAGCAAGAGTCCACCAATTCCTTACTGCTTACAGACTTTGCAGTATTGCTGATTCTTAGTTACTGTGCAGACAGCTAGATTGCAAATCTGAAAGAGAGGAAAGACTGGAAAACCCATGGGCTCACCCTAATGAGGAAGAACAGCCAAATCCCTAGAAATGGAGTGTCCCACTCGCTTAGGCTTACCTGTGTTGATAACAGGAGAGACATGTCAGTGCCTGTCTTGCCTCTTTTGTCCTGTACTTCACAGATACTGCGCAATCCCATAATTTTTACTCATGGAGGTCCTCCCATGTTTTGTAGGGACCTTGAAGACTTGCCCAAAAGTGACTGACCACTTAACACACAAAATTTATTCCCATATTCACCCTCAGAACTTGCTCAGGTCCTCTGTCTCACAGGTACTCTTCCTGAGTGGATCAAGGGGTATTCCTTCCTTTGAATCATATCTCTTTTGCCTGTATGTGATGGCTTTTGGACAGCAGATGATGGAATCTTAAGTTTGCATTTAATGAAACCCCATTACCTTCCCACCACATTTTTTGTCCCTTTTCCAGAGACAGAAGAAAGACTGGGAATGATTTAGTCCTCTGGCAGGGTTTATAAATGTTTGCTCCAATACCTACTCTCACAGTATTCTCAGCTTTGTAGGGAGTAGGAACTCTCTGGAGGTGAGAGGTGGAAAGTGCATTAGGGAAGACAAGGAATTCAGAATCTTTGTCTTGGGACATTGTCATGGAGAATTTTTGCTTCCCCATTAAGAGAGGATGCAGCTAGGAGCCAAGATCTTCCTTCGATATGGGCTCAGGTCTAGTGGTTTTTTCCTCCTAATTGATGTGAGACAGCCAGCTCAGTCTTCTGCACCTTCCTTCAATACTTGTTAGACATGTATGTTCTCTGTTCCTGCTGAGTTTTCTCCCTTCTGTGTCTAGATAGAGGAGATCATCTGTAGTTGTGTCTGCTCGGGGTCTAATATGTGCGCTTCTTCCCTCCACTCTGAAATGCTTCACACAATTTAAATGGAAAAATTGTGATTACATAGGAATTGGGAATTCTGTTATATGGTCTCAATTGCTTTCAGTCAAGAGAATTAACATCCTTTCCAAAACAGCCACTCCTTGTTCTGGATAAATGCCAGGGAGCAGGAGTGTTCCTAGGCTGAGAGCGTAGGATGTTAGCTTTCAGATCCTGTGATAAGAAAGGTGGGGACTAAGAAGTTTGCTGATCTTATATCAAACCTAGTCCGGTGATTTGTCCCCATGTAGAATAACTGAGGGACAATCCCAAGCACAAATACAGCCTGGATGGAGAATTAATTGAGAGCAGCCCTGCCAAGGAGGACTTGAGAGTGTTGGTTTGACCAGGAGTCCATGACCTAGCAATGTACATTCACGGCCTAGAAAACCAACTGTGCCTTGGGCTGCATCCAGAGCAGCATGAACAGCAGGGCAAGGGAGGGGATTCTGCTCCTCTGCTCTTGCGAGATCCTACCTGGGGTGATGCATCCAGCTCTGGGGTTCCTAGTAGAAGGAAAACACAGGGCTCTTGGAACAAGTCCAGAGATGATCAGAGGGCTGGAGCACCGCTCCTATGGGGACAGGCTGAGAGAGTTGGGGTTGTTCAGACTGGAGAAGGCTCCAGGAGCACCTTAGAGCCCCTTCCAGCACCTAAAAGGGGCTACAAGAGAGCTAGAGAGGGACTTTTTACAAGGGCATGCAGTGACAGGACAAGGGGGAAGGCCTTGAAAAAGGGCAGGTTTAGATTAGACATTAGGAAGAAATTCTCTACCGAGGATGGTAGGACACTGGCACAGGTTGCCCACAGAAGCTGTGGATGCCCCACGCCTGGAAGAGTTCAATGCCAGGTTGAATGGGGCTTTGAGCATCTGGTCTAGTGAAAAGTGTCCCTGCCCATGGCAAAAGGTTTGAAACTAGATGTTCTTTTAAGTCCTTTTCCAACCCAAACCATTCAGTAGTTGTGATTCTATAGCTTCATATGAGTTGCTGAAACTATCCAACCACTTTTCCTCTCCCTTGCACCATGGTCAATGTGTCAGTATAGGTACTTTAGTATCAAATCCACAGAAATCACCAAAACACCCCTCAGTATTTTGCAAGGCTGCGTTACTGCTTTGCTGCATGCTTTGTAGTAAAACACCCTAAAGCACTTAGACCTTTTATGTGCCTTTACATGTAGGGCTTCTTCAAACCCAGCAACAAAGAGCTGAGATTCAGAGTAAGGCAGCAATCAAGCTCTTTGTTACTGGGCATTGTGGTTTTTATCCCCATGTTAATCCCATGTTAAATTGACTCATGAATCAGCTTTGACTCATGAATCATATGCAAGACAATAGAGGAGTCCTATGATAGTTTTGGTGAAAAACAGCACTTCCAGGCATGACCACAGAGGATAAGTGATACTGTCATTCTAGATCAGGTTGCTGTTTCTAAGCACCCTGGGGCTTCTGACAAATCCAGATCAAGGATGCAGCTTCTCCAGGACTTGCCATTTTCCTGTGTTTGGATGACAAGGGTTTGCTTTCAGGGTAGCCAGTTGTGAAGTGTGTGTGAAGCCTGGTGTTGGCAAGGGATGCTGCCAGGGAAAGGTCCACGCCCCTTCAGAGCAGCTCCTTCCCTTGCTGTAGGTGTTGTGCTCAGTCACTCTTCTGAATCCTGAATGACACAAGCTGGGTGGGACTGGGTCAGAGTCTCATACCTCAAAGCCTTCCTGTTTGCACAGCCACAGCTGCTCCAGATCAGCAGAAGACAACTTCAGGACAAAGCTGAGCCAAACTTTGAAACCAGGGGAGCCTTAACAGAGCAGTGTCACTCAGAGACCTCAAAGGGCTTGGCATCGAGGTCAGTACACTCTCCTTACTTCACAGGTGGGAGAACAGATGAAACAAAGCTATGGGAAAGAGAAATTATTTTATTGAGATTTAAAACTGTTTGGATCAGGGAACTAGGTCATTAATCTCCTGTGCCCAGACATGCTCTCATGGGTACTATGTGCTTTAAACTCACAGTTATTGCAGGAAAGCTGGTCATCTCCAGCATTTTTGCTGACTTTCCTCTCCCTCACAGCACCTCCTAATACTAAGCACAGGCTTATAGTGCTAAAATGGAAGTAGAAAAGTACATGTTGCAGCAGCAGCATGTAGCTCTGTACCTATCCAAGTAGGAGCTAAAATGTGAACGACATATTTGAATTATATTGTGCATTGTGTTGATACAGCCTTTTCATTTTCTGGCTGTTCCTGTGTAAACCACCTCTACCATACAAGTTCCTAGTAGACTTCCTGGACCTTCTGGCACTCTCCCTCTTCAAATAAATTGTTAATGGGACAGTGAATACCTTTATTTCCCTGTTTTCCTCCCTAGTGCATAGTAGAATGTGTTGAAACAGACATTTTGTCTCCCTAATCATGGTATACTTGTCACTTCTATTTAAGTATGTAAATGGTGTGGTAACAAAGCTAAAACAAGTGAACAAACAAACAAAATGGCAAACAAACCGAATCTCCAAAAAAGTATCCGCAAATCTGACTCCTCTTTGTTTGGAGTTCCTACTAGCTGACAAAAAAATTGCTCCAGGGGGTTGTTACAGCTGTTCCTTATTGCTGAACTTCACTGTAATAGAGGTTGTTCTTCTCTCCACCAGACAGGAGTGTCCTGGAGATGAAACCCTGTGCTACCTACGAGCGGTTAGTGGATGGTGTCGGGCCGTGGGACTTCACGGGAGGCTTTGTTCCCTGTGAGCTGCTCCTTGTTGGAGAGGACGCCTTCCCTGTGCTCCTGAGCGCCAAGAAGCAGGTCCTGATTGCGGTCTCACAGTATGGCAAGGGCCGGATGGTGGTCGTTTCCCATGAAGGAATCCTGAAGAGCCCCAAGTTCTCCCAGTTCCTCAGGAATGCCATGGTGTGGCTCAAGCCTTGCCCGGAGGCCGTGGTTGGGGTTCATCCTCGGTTGGATTCCCTGTCCCAGGTGCTGCTCGAGGCTGGCACCCGAGTGCAGGTGGAGGCAAAGCCGAGCCCGTCCATGGGGGTGTTCTGTATGGATGCCTATGACAGCTCCCAGGCCAGAGGCATCATGGACTTTGTCAAAGGGGGTGGAGGGCTGCTTGTTGGAGGCCAAGCCTGGTACTGGGCGAGTCAACACGGCAAGGAGAAGGTGCTGTTCGAATTCCCTGGGAACCAGGTGACCAGCATGGCTGGCGTGTACTTCACAGGAAACACTGTGGAAAAAGGCGTCTTCAAAGTGGCCAAGAAGATTCCCAAGATCCCATTAGTTGTCCCGTGAGTACCTGAGTTGCCCTCTCTTTAAAGCAGCAGTTAGGTTATGTGGGTGAGTTGTTTGTAGAAGATTTGGGAGGTGAGAGGTGAGGGTGATGGTAAATGCTGGTTCTTTAATAACCAGCATGGAATTGTTGCCTTCCAATTTAAAGAGGACCATTCTTTGCAATTGGAAAGAATGCTGTCTTCAACTGCTTCCTGGGCAGCAGGACCAGGCCCAGGGAATCCATGCTCAGAGAAGGAAATGAGAGGAGGCATCTTTTAGAACAGCCTGCTTGATCAAGTGTACCCGAGTGAAATGCAGCAAAACAGGGATAGGAGGAGGAACTCCTTCTCCCCACACATCCCTACATTCAGGGCAACTTCCCCACAGCTGTAAACCATGCTGGAGATGAAGCAGCAGGACAGCTCTCTGGGCCAGGCTCTGGCTGACATCTGCCAAACCTGTTTAGCCTGTTCCTTGCAGGAATTTGCTTCTGCAGGTAAGCCCCTGGAGCTGGCCAGAGCTGAGGCTGGGTGCCGCCTCCCTTCTCAGCTTCTGAAACAGGCTGTGGGCAAGAAATCTCAGTTTGTTTGGGATTCCAGCCTGGCTCTTTGGGTTCTGGATTATCAGGTGTAAAACTCAGGGCTCGTATTGCACAACTGACCAGGCATTGGAGACCTGGATGTTGCCCTGCTCTCTTCCTCCCCTTGCCAGTGGCTGTGCCAGGCTCTTTCTCATGCCACTTTCTGCTAAGTTACATAAGGCACAGCAGATTCTCCAAGGAGCATTAGTGCTGCTGCACTTCCTCTGTGTGGCAGCTTCATTTCACTGTAGTGACAGCCACAGCAATTACAGTAAAACTCCCTGCAAGTCTTTCCTTCACAGCCTTTTCCTTGTGGATGTAGAATGCTAAATGTCTAATATTTTCAAACAATTAATGGGATCTGATACTTTCTGTTGTTTTCTGGTAAAGGTAGTAGAGAGCTCTGCTGTTTAATTCAGTGAAATGCTTAGGGCGCAGCTAATAAATCAGGTTTCTTAATTAAAATTTGTTGCTTGCTTCATGTTACCACCTGCACTGCAAAAGCACATTCCCACTGCTTCATGCACAAGGCATGGAAGAGGGAAAGGGGTGGGGAATTCAGGAGAAAAATTACATCACAATTAACAAGACTTCAAATGGTAACTAAGGGTGAATTACACCTTGTTGAGGTTTTTTTGTGGGGGTTTTGTTTGAATCCAGAGGCACAGAGAAATTTAGATCTCCAATTTCTGTGTAACACAACAACTCTGTACATCTGGGTCTTGCCAGATTTGTGTGCAGAGAATCAGGCTTCAGTCTGAGACAAGAGCTGTGCCATATGTCTGGACACATGCTCTGTGTGACAAAGGGTCTCAGTAAAGTAATAACCAAAGAAGAGCTGCAGATTTAATTCCTGTCCTACGGGCATGAGGAAGGGCAGCATCATTTATTCTCACTGAGTTGGCAGCAATGGCCTTGTAGCAACAGATCCTTCACAGGTGTTGGGGGAAAACTGTTTGGCAGAACCAGGGGAAAGTGTACACAAAGCAAATGAGAGTAATTCAGCGTGTCTTTCCACACAGTGACACATAGGAGTTATATGAAAATAGCAGAGATAAGAGAGCCTTGCACAGCCTAATCTCTTTTTATTGTGGACACTGACAATGTGAGGTAATGTGAGGTATATGTGTTAAGGCTCTAATTCAATTTCCAGTCATTCATGATTTGTCTAGCTGTGTGTCTGCCTGTCTATGTAGCCCATCTGTCCCAGCACCCCTTTCTTCAGTTCTCAGCAGTGACAGAGCTTGGGAAAAGCACAGAAATCTTTTGGGCTCGCCTAGTTCATTAAGCCTAGGGTGGGGCAAATAGAGGAAGTTTCTCTTAGAGGAGATATGCTGATTCCCACATTATGTGCAGTTTAAATCTGTAGTTTAAAAAACTATGAAGGGTCTGATTTTTTAATTTCTGCAATGTATTTAGATTTTCAAGTGGCTCTTCAAAGACAGAGGTCTAGAAGCTTCCTTTTGACTTATTTATTCCAATTTTTAAATGAGGGCTGAGATTCCTACAGATTTGCTTGGCTGTAACAACTGAGGCTTTAAAAGGAGGAAAATGAGGCATTGACGGATTTTTTTTTTAACAAAAGAGCTGACAGCATGATGTCCTGCGATGAAGGAGAAAGAAGAGGCAAGGATGGCCACTGAGAATAGTTCAGTTGGTTAGAACGTGGTGCTACTAATAGTGTCAAGGAGGGGAGTTTGATCCCTGTATGGACCACTCACTTAAGAGTTGGACTCAGTGATCCTTCCAACTCAGAATATTCTCTGTGTCCTGGTTCAGGGCAAATATTGAAGAGAACCCCCAGAGGGGCTCCTCTAGGACAGCAGATTCAATTGGTCCCTCGCCCCAACCGGTTTGGGAGGAAATACCTCCTTGGAGAAAAGTGGAAAAAAACTGTTTAATAAACAATGAAACCTAAATAATATTAAACAGTAAAACCCCTTGCTGCTCCAAAAGAGATGACAAACTGAGAAAACCCCCTCCCTGGGTTGCAGCTCAGCTCACTCAGTCTCTGATCAGTCCCTCAGGCGCTGGAAATGCCGCGGCCCAGGCCCGGCCCGGTGGGCCCCAGGTGTGAGCTGCCGGTGCCCAGCTGGTGTTCAGGCCAGAGCAGCTTTGAACAGCTCCAGAGAAAGGGAAAAAACCCACAGGCCAGGGAACTGCTTTGCCTCAGCTAGCTAAAACTAACTAAAACAAAGGAGAGCTCTGTCCCGCTGTCTGTCCATCCGCAGACAACACAGTCCAGGAGCAGGAATGTGGAGGAGTGAGTGCAGTGTCTGAGGACAAATTGCTGCTTCTTCTCTGCCCCTTCACTCTCTGCAACAAGTCCTAAAGGTGCAAAATTTATTATTCAGCATAAACAGAACAAGACTACTAGGGATAAAAGCATATAGTCAACCTAGGACACTGTGAAATCAAGAAGATAACTCCTTAAGTTTCAGCTATGGCTCCAGTCATTTTGTGCCAAGGGTTCTGGGCTGGGGGCTAACCTGGACCTCTCTTGGTTCTGCAGGCACCAGGCCAACCTGAGCCATGACGCCGAGTTTCTCCTGCGCGGTGTGCCGGAGCTGGATTTGGTGACGGGGGGCATCCCCTCCACCTTGCTGGTGCACGGAGCCTTGGCCTTCCCGCTGTGCCTGGACAGCTCCCAGCGCTGCCTCTTGGCTGCCGCACGCTATGGCCGCGGCCGCGTGGTGGTGGCCACCCATGAGGGCCAACTGTTCTCCCCAAAGTTGGCCAGATTCCTGCTCAATGCTGTCTCCTGGCTGGATGCCGGCAGGAAGGGGCTGGTGGGGGTGGATCCCAGCCTGGAGAAGCTGTGTAGCCTGCTGTCTCAGGCAGAGGTGAAGTCGCAGGTGTCACAGCTGGCAGGTGACATCAGCGTGTACTGCTGCACTTCTTACGGTGACAAAGAAGCCGAGAGGATCCACGCTTTCGTGGCAGAGGGAGGTGGCCTGCTGGTGGGGGGCCAGGCCTGGTACTGGGCTTCTCAGAACTCTGGCAAAGCTGCTGTGGCAAAATATCCTGGCAACAGGATCCTGAACCGCTTTGGGCTGAGCATCCTGGGGCAGTGCGGCCAGGCAGCCAAGTACCCAGCCCTGGGGCCGGGGGAGCACTACCACTTCCGCAGGGCGCTCCTGCTCTTCAGCACGCAGCTGCAGGGACATCAGGAGCTCACAGAGCCCCTGAAGGGCTGGCTGCACCCCCTGGCAAAGGATTGCGCTGCCTTCCTGCACATCCCAGCCCGCGACTGCCCGGCGTACGCCTCGCTGCACCGCATCCTGACCAAAGTGCTCAAGAGGACTGGGATCCCGCAGGTCGGCAGGCACTGCCCCGTCAAGAGCAACTCCAAAGAGGCAGTGCTTCTGTGCATGGCGACTGAGCTGTCCCTCACCATGACAGACAGCGCTGCCCTGGTGCAGAAATCTGCTGCTGGGGTCTGTGCCTGCCCTGTCACTGTGGAAATCGATGGCACAAACCCAGGTGAGGAGTTATCTCTCTTCCTCTCAAGGCATCCTGTTGCTGGGATCACTGGGGTGCCTGCCCTCAGTGTGCCTGTGTCAGTGTATGCCTGAGCATGGGCACAGATGTGCAATTTCACCTTGGCCTTCGGAGGAGACTGAGCTCAGTGCAGTGGCAGACAGGCTCCTTTTGTGGCCAGCCCTGATTTTAGCACCTGAAACACCCCATGGAAGTCCTGCTTCCTCCCGGTTGGTGCACAGGCACTGACAGGAGAAGAACTCCCAACAAGTGGTACTGCAGGGCAGTTGCATGGCACAATGGTTTTGGCAAGAAAGCTTCTCTGAGAAGCCCTGGACTCCACACTGCAGGTTGCTGTTCCCATAGTTGTGCTGATATAGCCATCTATGGATCCATCCTACGCAGAGGTGGGAGTTAGAAACAAAAAGTTTATTTGTTATCTAGGTAATTTCAGCCTGAGTTATAGCACAGTCCCACAGCTTGGTGTATCAGCACAATGGAGAAAAGATCTGGTTTTTGGGGGTGGAACAGGCTGGAAATATGCTACGAACTTCTTGGGCTGACACCACATTGAAGCCAAAGTATTGAGTAAATACACCATAAATGATTTGTCTAAGCTTAGACCTTGTATCTGTACCAGCCTTTGTCCCGTCCCTCGGCTGTTCTAATGGCCTGGAAAGGCTCTGGATGGCCTTGGGGCAGCCCACGCTCCAAAGGACGAAAGGAGTCTTCAGGTTTTTCAGTTCTTCAGTGTTGTTTATTAATTCTTATCTACAATATTTTCTCCCGGCCCGACAGAGGTCCGCACAGCAAGCCAGCCATGAGCACACTGACTGCCCTCGGGGCGGTCACTTATCTTTATACCAAAAACTACGTGTAAGATATTTACCTTTTCTCCCCAATACCTTTCACCCTTATTGACAAGTGCACATTCGGTAAGAACCAATCTCAAAGTGCCACCATCACCATCAAAGATGGATGACAAGAAGAAGAAGAAGAAGGACAGGACATGCCCTAATTCCTCCATCTTGTCCCCTAGAACCCCCCTGTACCGAGATTCTAAAACCTGTGTTTTCACTCTATAATTAATCTATCCCTTCACCATTTATCCCCGTGTGATCCTCCCATCCTCATACAGGTGTTGCTTCCTGTGCAGGATCAAAGTCTAGCCACCAAACACTTCTGGCAACGTTCCAGGACTTCCAAGCCCCCCAAGAGTGGTCTCGGTGACTCTGCACATCAGGAATGATGTGCTGAGTTCCCACAAGCTTGCTGAGATTCCTGCTTACAACTGATATGTTGAAACTCTGGGTTAAATTCCACTAGTAACTTTTGTCCCCTAGACAGAGTTTTTAAATTAGAATATGATTTAGAGGAGTTGTTTCCAAATCATTACAATGAGATAAAAGAGGCTGTTCTGGAACGGCAATGTCTGAGTGCAGTGGCTGTGCAGAGAGAAAAGTTGTAGAATAACTTCTCACTGGTTTTAATAATGAGTCAGGACAGAAGCAGGAAATACTCAGAATTTGTGACATTTCACATAAATGAAAAAGAAAGAAAAGCTAGGAAACCCTGAGCACCATTTCAATACTGCCTTTGGTACAAATTCAGCAAAACCGAGATAAACTGGTAACACACTGTGATATAGTCTAATTTGCATTTTTCATTGGATTAGGTTTTGCTTGACAAAACTGGTTCTGCTTTCATGGATGATGGGAAAGGTTGTAAGTTGGGTGCTTAATGACAGTTCAACTGTTTTTAGGACTTCTGGTATTTGGATTGAAATATACCTAAGTAAACTTTATGTCAGAACTAGGGAGTGGAATCTGCCTGATCAGTACAGTAGAGATGGATCAGTTTTGCACTGTAAATTCTGTAAATTGCAAGATTTATGCTGAGGAGACTTGCATTTCCATGGGAAGACTGTCTAGAAACATGCTGAATTGTGGTGGTACCCTTCTTACAGGTACACCTAGCACAGAGAAATGACAATTCCTGTGGCTCCAGTTTGTGCTGGACCAGTCACTAAGGAAAAATGCGATGCCACCGTCAGTCTGTTATTTGGGAAATGTTTTATGATCATTACAACTTCAATTGTGTAATCCCACCATAGCTGGCACCTCTTATGAGGTCTTGAGGATAAGAGGGTCTGGGTGTAGGAAGTGTTGGGGTTTTGGCTTACTTTCTCTTTTTTTTTTCCCTTCTCATTTTTAGAAGATACTACTAAGCACACTTAAACTTGGCATTTCCAGAAGTGTAAATCCGGATGGGCTTGCTTGCTAATGGTGTGATGATTTTGTTCATTTCTTTGAAACTGTATTTCTGACGAGATGGGTAAATGCGAGATGGTTCTGTGAGAGTAGAGCAAGGGAAAAGGAAAGGACAGAAGATTATTCTCCTGTTGCAACTTGAAATCTCCAGGATCTGCAATGGTCCAGACAAAGAAGGGCTTGACTGTTCAGGACTGTGTTCTGTTATCTTTTAGGAAAGACAGCCTGGAGGAGCACAGGACTCTACCTCCCCGAAGGGCACACAGCAGTGATAACGTGCCCTTGCCTGGTGGTCGGTGCGGGCCTGAAGGTGAACTCTCTCTGCTTGGCGTTGGTTTACACCGGTGTAATTGTCGGGTTAGAACTCAAAAATAGCACGGGGAGGGGTTTTCTCCTAATGGCTTTTTCTAACCTTCCCCGCCCTTTCCTACTGCTGCCACCCTGTGGCACTTAAAATGCTTTGTCATAATTTCTTCACCTTGTGTCCTTTCTCTTTTCTTTTGCCTTCCTCCCTCCCTGTGTGCTGGCGGGATAACTGAGTGTGGCTGCTGCTTGAGGGCTGTTGGTTTTTGTTCTGTTATGGTGCAAAAAAGCCTGATCAAGATTATTTCTAGGTCCAGGATAAGTACTTGGGCCCTTCTATGAACCAAACTTTATTCCATCTCTCCAGATCTCTCATAAATTCCTTTGACAGTGCTGTCACTGCTGCTCATGTAGATGTATCCAGATGAGACAGGCACTGTTACTTGGGATCCTGTTCTCTGCAAAATACAACAGAAGCAAATGCTTACCTTCTTGGATATTTTTTGCAGTGACCTCCCTTAAGCAGCTGAAATGCAAAGTTAACTCAGGTGCTTCTGTCTGATCCTGCAGCCACGTGCTGTCTGTTTTATTATAAGAGCTCTAAGGAGGAGGCGCAGTAAAAGAAGCCAGTCATGACCACATCTCTCCAAATGATGTTATAGGAAGTGCCTCTGACGCTGGGGAAGGGTGGAGGAATCATAAATGCAAGTGCAGTGCAGTGGAAGAAGTCACTGCAGGACTCTGACCTGCTGGTGAAGGATGCAATTGGGCCAGGAATACTGGGAGAAGAGCTGTAAGACTGAGCTAGGGACTAGGCTGGAGTCAGAAGGCTGCTTCTGTGTGCGTGCTCTGCAGGGACAGTGCTCAGTGGGTGCTGAGGTCAGTCTGCCAGCTCACACTGGCGCACCTTTGACCAGCTGTTCCTACTCTTCTGCTTGCCAGGTGCAGGTTGGGTGTCACACGGATGACCTCTCTGGAGCCAAGGAGCTGAAACGGGCCCCAGTGGTAATCCGCACCTGTGATGTTTCCTGCCAGAAACAATCCGTTTCCTGCCTCTGGGGTGGCCTCATTTACATCATAGTACCAGCAAAGAGTGCACTGGGGAGCGTGCCCATCACGGTGGAAGGGGCAGTCAGAGCTCCTTTCTTCAAGCTGGGTAGGTTTGTTTACCTTGGTGCTTTTTGCCTGAGGGCTGCTCACAGATGTCGTTGTCCCAGTGACTGAAAGGAAAGATGATCCTGTGCTTAGGAAGGCCTTAGAAATGCTTGGATTTAGGAAAACCCAGATTTATTTTCCTTACGATGCTGTCCTCTGTGATTCCCATTTTTCTAATAATTTTTAAGAATGGTGGGAGGGAAGTCCCCAGGAATCACCAACCTGTCAGCCTCAGCTCTGTGCCTGGAAAGTTCATGGAACAAACCCTCCTAGATGCTATGCTAAGGCACCTGGAGGACAGGGAGCTGATTTGGAACAGCCAGCACAGCTTCACCAAGGGCAAGTCCAAGAGAGATGGGGACAGACCCTTTAGCAGGACCTGTTGCAGTTGGACAAGGGGCAATGGTTTTTAACTAAAAGAAGCTCGATTCAGATTATGTATAAGGAAGAAAATTTTTTACTATGAGGATGGTGGAATATTGAAACTACTTGCTCAAAGAAGTGATGATGGATGCTTTCCTTGAAACATTCAATGTCAAATTGGGCAAGGCTCTGAGCAACCTGATCTAGTTGAAGATGTCTCCCCTGGTCATAGCGAGAGGGTTGAAACAGATGACCTTTAAGGTCCCTTCCATCCAAACTATTCTACAATTTGTGAATCTCTGCTTCTGGGTTAGTCACTCTGAGCCTGCTAAGTGGCTGGGAGTAGGTGAAAGAGCTTTCACAAAATGGGCAGGGTTTGTCCACACCCACATTTCTTGGAGCTGGAGTTGTTATTTCTGATGGAAACCGTTGTGCTGGGGAGAGGCAGCACGGCAAAGCATGCTTTGTGCTCTGCCTGCTTTACTGTGCCCTCATATGGCCATCTCTAGATCCTACAAGATATCTCTGATGAATTCCCCATGTTCCCAGCAGTCTTCTCTCTTCTCTTCTCTTCTCTTCTCTTCTCTTCTCTTCTCTTCTCTTCTCTTCTCTTCTCTTCTCTTCTCCAAACTGAACAGAGCCAGCATTGTTATGTGAAACAGCAACTCTGCTGGACAAAAAGAAATGAGACACTGGAGAAACTTGATGTCTCTTGTTTTCTGATACAAAACAGGGATCTGTTCTTGCTATGCTACTCTCTTATATGCCAGTCCTTTTCTGTTCCCTACCTATTAAAGAGCCTGAGGAGGCTTCCCAAGAACAGATTGAGGACTGGCTATGTAACAGCCACCACCCACAGTCATGCAACTACCACATACTGTTTTCCAAGAAATTTTCACGACCTGCTGTCTTTCTCTGAGCTTGACCTCTGTGAGCATGCTCAAAAGTCAGACTTGTGCTCAACTGATTTTCTGTGTTGTTTCTTTAGGGGAGACCTGTGAAAGGCAGTGGGAGGCCTGTATCCGGCACTACCCTGCTCCCTGGGCAGAGCTGGCTGTTGAGAATCTCATCCTGACGGTGCCTTCCGACAGCGTCCGCCACATGGAGAGCCCACGGCCGCTGCTGACCCTGTGGGACAAGATCATGGTGGCCATAAGCACATTGGCAGCCGTGCCAGCAAAGTTCCCAAGGCCAGAGAGGATTGTAACAGATGTGCAGATCTCATGTGGTGGGTACAATGCCATATGGCCTTCTCCAGGGCTAAGAGGCAAGTGGCCTCTAGCAGCAGTGTCTGTTCCTTCAAGGTTTATATTGCTAAAACCAGACTGGGAACATATGTGAGGTGTTAAATGACTGTGACCCTTGCATAATTGTGAGCTGCTCCATCAGGGTGGAAATGTGGTAAGGCAGGGCTTGGAAAACATACTGACCTTTGCAGATGCCTCCCTGCTCTCAAAACTGGTGGTGTCTCCTTAGCTGTTCTCCTGTTGGGGTGTGTTACGATGCAGAGCTGCTGACTGCAGTGGCTTTAGCTCACATGCAGCTATCCATTCTCCCTCCTGAATGCACTGCAGAGCCAGTACAGCTGGGAAGCAGTGACCTGATTTCTATTTTCTCTCTGGCTCAGCCACAGGAGTGTTCTCATGTGTTCAGTGACAATTTTAAACCTCTGTGTGCCTACTTGCTGGAGGTGGGCTCCACAAAGGTTATTGTGGGCAAAGCTTAGCCTGAAAAGATGTGTGCCTGAGATGATGGCACACATCTGGAAGCAGATCCAGTGTTGCTGTCAAAGCCCAGGAGTGTGTATTTTTGCAGCTGATGTTACCCCACTCCAGCTTTTCCAGTTATGAACTGTGTGCCTTCAATCAAGAATCAAATGATATAGTAAACATGGAACTTTGCAATAAAAATTTTACTCAGTTGTTTTTTTAAAAAAAAACTTTAATTCATCACGGTTAAATTCATCATCCCACAATGAGACAACAGCTTGGCATGAACCCTGATGCCCTAAACTTTTGCTAAGCTACAATGGAAAGAATTTGTGGCACATCTTGGGAGTGTTAGGTTTTGCTATGCTGAGCAAATGCCAGTCTACACACATAAAATTTCTTTTGGCTTGGGTGGACGAAATGGTTTCACTCACATTTCTGGATCTGAACTTTTTGGGTGCTGGTGATGGCTAATTGCATATATCCCTCTTATTAAAAAAGAGAAAGCTCAAGATCTTCACTAGTTCCTGCAGAAACTAGTTCCAGACCATTCACATTCTATGATCCCTAGTTCCTGCAGGAGGGGGATTGCCATTCCTGTTCATTCACCAGGCTCCCTCTGTGTAAAGGGCTGCTTATACCCTGGCACAACAGGTATTTGAATGTGGGGGCATTGCTCTTGCATGAAGTTTTGGGAATCTTCCAGGAGGGCCAATTAGGGAAGAAGACACCAAAGAGGCAGAAGTAAAATCCCTTGCAGTGCATGTTTCTTGCCTAGGAACCTGCTGGGAGGTTGTTTATGGAATAGCTATCCTGCAGGGCTAAGAACAGCCTTAAGTATGACAGGCTGTGTAGTCCTTAAGCATGACAGACTCACATGTGTTTTCCATGTGTCTCATCCTCACCAGTGACCACTGAAGTGCAGGCCTGCAGTATCCACTCTACATAGGAACACCCAAGGAGTGCCATGGTGCTCAGTCACATCATTGCATGGTTACATTGGTGTCGACTGTGCTCAGCCTGTGGGAGTTCAGGGGTGTTCTGGGCAATAGTCAGGCTTTTCTCCTCACCCTCAACCTCATGAGTCCAACCATGAGTGTACATTTATATATAAAAAGGAAAAGCAGGCAGAACTGCACTTAACTGATGGTTCAGTCCTGCCTTTGCTTGTTAGACTGTTTAACGGTCACTATCTGTTGTTAGGGTGAAATGTGATGTATTTCCTTACGTCACACTGGGAAAAGTTGGTCATTTATGGTAATAAAAAAGTGTTATTTGTGAGATGGAGGAAAAGCTCTAGAGAAATGAAAAAAATACAATAATCATTTACATCTGAGAAGCACTGAGGTGAGCACAAAATGACATTTTGCTCCCTGTCTGTCCTGCAGGCTGGATGCATGCTGGCTACCCCATCATGGGCCACCTGGATTCAGTGAAGGAGATGTTAGACGTGGAGCACATGCAAACTACTGGTCTTTGGGGTCCCATCCATGAGCTGGGACACAATCAACAGCAGCAGGCATGGGAGTTCCCCCCTCATACCACAGAGGCCACATGCAACCTCTGGTCTGTCTATGTTCATGAGGAGGTGCTGGGCATTCCCAGGCATGAGGCCCATCAGGCACTCAGGCCACAGTGCCGCAAGGAAAGGATAAAAGACTATCTGAAGAAAGGTGCTCAGCTAAAGGACTGGAACGTGTGGACTGCTCTGGAGACATACCTGCAGGTAACAGGGAAAATGTGTGTGTGTTCTTAGTGCAGTCACCCTGTCAGAGGGATGTCTGCTGCCTGCTGACTGTAGCTGTGAAGCCTTGTAAGTGTTTGATTACTGTCAGAGGGTTTATCTTGGGCCCAGAACGCACCTGAGAGGTAAAGAGGCAGAGTGCCTAAAGTTGAGGTCTCCTGAAAACCTTCCTTTGTCAGATTTGGGCTTAGCCACTCAGGGAGATAGCTCAGTGCAATGTACTAATCTTTCTCCCTGGAAGAGAAACAGGAACTGCTGCTTGTTATACAACATGGGCAAAGGAGGGTCAATCTTGGGCCCAGCTCTTTAATCCACCGCAGATTTCCTGTGGGATGGTGGGCTAGTTGTCAAAAAACCTTGGCACTGTAAAGTGTCTAGAAGAGCCAGGCTTTGAACAATCTCCTGGTGAGTTACATGGCCTTTTAGAAAACTTACAGATAGGAGGGTGTTCATATCATCCAGTGCACTGAGTGGAGCCAGTGTAGTCCAGCAAGTGGCAAGAGGATGGGCTCAGCCTGTCCTCCTGCACACAGAACTGGATCCCTCACTGTGGTCGAGACTCTAAAACATGAACCCTATCCTAGATTAAAGTGCATTCTCTTGGGAAGCATGCAAGAGAAATTCCCCCTATCCCTTAATCCTCCTAGAAACTATTAGCCTAATGGAGAGAGCACTCAGCTGATTTTAACTGGGAACTGCAAAGCAGATGTCCATTATGATGCTTAAGGTACTGACTGTTGTGAGATGAGTGTTCCTCAGCTCCCTTGTCTGAGAGCTCTCACACTTCACGTGAGGAGAAGTGCATTTACTGGAGGGGTATTGATCCTGACTTCTCCACATCCCAAATAAGCATCTGCATGGTCAAGCTGAAGAGTCATCCTCTGAGGATTTTTGGTGCAAACAATAACAAAATATTTATACAGAGGGGAACAGTTTTAAGGGGAGAAATTTTCCCACAATACCTTACCAGTTTGGCCACTGCCTTGCTGCCTCACCCACGCTTGTAGGCTGGGATGTCTCATCTCCTGCCTGATTACTAACAGGACTGCTGGAATAAATGAGGCATGGAAGAACAGTTCTAATTCTGCAGCAGCAGTTTTTCTGTATGAACTCCTTTTGTTCTTACTCTTAGGCAAAGCATGCCCTGTTCATAATCTCTCCCTCCCTCTTTCTCAATACTCCTTGTTCTCCTATGCCCCTTCTTTCCAGCTATTCTGTCAGTGTCCCCTCTGATACTGTTTTCACAAAGCAGCAGTTTATATAATAAATTACTGACACTTCTAGCTACTCCCAGTATATCTTTGATCTCTGTTTGTTTTGGGAGATCACTGTAATGGGGAGGTATTTTTCTGTACTTTAGTGCTGTTAGTTATGCTCTGAAGCCTGAAAAGCCTAGATGCTTTCATCTAAATTTGCATTCATTTTAAAAGATACTGCAGAAACCCCGTGGAATTTTCTACTGTGTGTAACACAGGAATAATGCCAGTGAAATGATAACTCTTTGTACACTGTATTGTTTTTCATCAGCTGCAGGAAGGGTTTGGTTGGGACCCCTTCACCCACCTCTTCTCTGACTACCAGAAAATCTCCAAGATCCCAAAAGACAACACTTCTAAGATGAACTTGTGGGCACAGAAGTTTTCTCAGCAGGTGAATAAGAATTTGGCTCCATTCTTTACAGCCTGGGGATGGCCTATCAAGAAAGAACTGTCTGTGGAACTGTCCTCTCTACCCAGCTGGGAACAGGATCCAATGAGATCCTATAGACCATAAAGGAAAACTACCTAAATCTTGGTTCTTATACTAGCTATGGCCTATCTTTATCTCCATGTGTATCTACATGATAGATCACTGTGTGCTTGGATTTATGCTGGATTCTTCAGCTTCTTGCTGCCAGTGGAGGCCAGGCCCAACAGAAATTCAACAAGGATCAGCAGATCAGCAACCACCTAAGCTATCTTCTGAAGGGTTAAATAATCAGTGAGCTTTGTTCCAGGTGCTTCACCTCAGGAAGAATGTAGTTCTGAGTTGATTTAGTTCCTACAGAACCTTTCTCTGATGAAGTGGAAGTTTTCTGGGTGGAGCAGTCCCTGGACCATGGGAATAGATATCTTTAAAGCAAATATTAGCCTCCACAACATTGTATTCTTAATATAATCTCAGTAACATGAGATTTTCACAATTATTTTTGTTACTCTAAAATCCCTAATTTTTAATTCCTCTTATTATGCAGAATTTCACAGCAGCTGTTGTGAAAGCGGCCTTATAATGCATATATACAGGCTATATAATGCATAATTGATACTGAAATGCTGTAGATTCTTTCCTACATTCTATGACTGTGTGACCCAGCATTCATCTTTATGTGAACAAGTCAATTATAAGTTTTAGCTGTCCTTCAACCATAGCCTGACAGCAAGATGCATGCCAATGAAGAGGAGAGAGTGGAAGCAGGGAGGTGACTTGATTGTAGTCAGTAAAGGTTTAGCTCGTGGACTCATCCAAGGTTAAAATCCAGGCACTCACCTGACAGCCTGAGGGAGCAGGGAGAAGGAAGACAACAGTTCATCAAGACAGAGGACCAGCCTTTTCAAGGTGCAACAAAAGCTCATGTTACTCCCAGCTCTTTCATAATTGCTCAGCTATTCTGGGTTTTGGCAAGCATGTTAATGCTTAGCCTAAAAGCTCGCTAGTCCCAGCCTATTCCTTATGTATCAGTAAAAAATAAAAAATATCACCGTACACTCGTACATTTTGTATGTGATCCTATTTTCATGTCTCCATGCCCAACAAAAAAAAGGCCTAAATAGAAATGACCTAAACAGAAGTGGCCTTGGTGGTAAAGTTGTTCAAAGTTGAAAAAAACCACCATGGAAGTCTCTATTCTGTGATGTGGCCTCATATATATCATGGTGCCAAAGGAGGGCACATTAGGTCAAATACCAATCACAATTAAAGAGACTGTGCAGCCTCCTTTCTTCAGGCTTGGTAAGTGGTCCCAAAACCTAACTGTAGCAGGGGAGTAAAGAGGCATTTCTACATTTATGGCTTACCCATATTTTCCTGATTTTCTGGGGGTTTTCTTTTTGTGGTCATGTGTGTAGAAAATGTCAAAATTATGTAATGTCCTAGCAAAGTCTTTGCATTAAGCTTCCCATTTCTTATCCCAGAAAGTATATTGATAAGACTTTCAATTAGGGATTAATCTCTTTCCATGTTCCCAGTATAAGCATGTCTGAGACACCTCTAAAGTGGCTTGATATTAAAAACTGAATATCAGCTTGCAGCAGCAGCAGACCTGGGGTCAGCAAACATGACTGAAGCCCTTGCCAGCATCCCAGGGTCTCCCTGTGATTCAGTAAAACACAGTTACATCCAGATTAATTTATTGTTTCTGAGGCCATGCAAAGAAGTTTGTTTACCTGTGGTGATTGTCCTCCTTCTTCACATTTAAAAGTTCTTTTTAAATTGGCTTCCTTTTTGTGGGATCTCAGTCTCTCAGAACTGGGGTGCAGGGTGAACAAGACTGCCCCTGGGGGGCTCGGGAGTCCTGGAATGTTGCCAGAAATGTCTGGTGGCTGGACTTTGATCCCACATGGGAGATGACATCAGTATGAGGACGGGAGGATTTCACTGGGGTGAATGGTGAAGGGATAAGTTAATTGGAGTGTGAGATACAGGGTTTAAGATCCCTGTACAGGGGGGTCTAGAGAGGTAAGATGGAGGAATTGGGGCGTGCCCTTCTCCTTCTTCTTCTTCCTCTAGGCCTCCATCTTCTGTGGTGATGTTGGCACTCCAGGATTGGACCTTACTAGGGGAACACTGGTTAATAAGGGTAGAGGGTATTGGAGAAAAATGATAAATATTGTATACGTAACTCCGGGTATAAAGATAGACGACCGCCCCAGGGGCTCTCAGTGTATGCCCATGGCTGACTGCTGAGCAGAACTCTGTCAGGCCAAGAGAAAATCTTTTAGATAAGCAATTAATAAACACCGAGACCGAGAACAAATCTGAAGCTTCCTCTCGTCCTTTCGAACCCGGGGGCCCAAGGCCATCTTTGGGCTTTTCCCAGACCATCTAGACAGCACCAAAATCCGACACCTTTTTTCACCTGAATGCTGGATTAGGGGGAGCTGACATCTCTGCCTGGTTGTGAACCATCTGTCAGTAGCAGCCCCCTGGGCTGAGCTGGCCACTAGAACGTCATCCTGACAGTACCAGCTGCTGGTGTACACCACATGGGCAGCCCAGGGAGGCTGCTTCCCATCTGCATCAAGATGATGGATGCAATTGCCAGGCCAGCAGCTATCCCAGCAACTTTTCCAAGGCCAGAAACGATGGTGGCAGATGTCCAGATATCTCATGGCCAGTATAATAACCAGGACATTTTGTCTGTATGTGTGATGGATATTTGTAAGGGAAGTATGCAAGGCAGTAACGCTATCACGAGGCCATGCAGATCCTCAAATCAGCAGATCAATTCCACCACATCCAAGAAGAGATTACTGGAGAGAGTAACAATCTTCTGTGAAAATCAAGAGCTTGTATGCAAAAGTAGCATATTCTGCTGCTGAATTTGACATGTAAAACCCAGTGAAGGGAGGCTGGCCACCAAATGATGTGTACCGTGTCACATTGATCTTGTTGCTGTGGGAGTGAATTTATGCTAATTGCAGCAGACAGAAGGGAAGCACGGGTAGCTGGTTTAGGCAGGACAAAGGAGATTTTACACATAGGCAGCCTACTGTGTAATGAGACCCTGGTGTTAGCAGGGATAGGATTGCTTCCATTAGTGGGGAAGTGAGGGCAGTAGTAAGGGGAAAGAGTTGGTTATAAGCAACATTTTGCTGCCTGTCATTGAAGAAATCTGCTGTTTAAAGACAATTCACAAGGCCAGTGAAACTGAAGTTTGTTATGGGTGATGAGGAGGCTCCTAAAGGCCAAATCTCAGCATTATTTCCAATTAATCTTTGTTCAAGTACTGCACTTTTCTCGGTAGGATTGGCAGGTTCTTTCAGCTCTACTTGAATGCAGCACTAGAGGTGTTTTCTGCCACTTGAATTGAAAAATTCGTTAGCTGCCCAGGCCACTACTCAATAATTCACAGCAGCTTGACTCGTGTGGTATATCGGCTGTCAGCCAAGTAGAACTGATTCAGGAGAGGCTGGCCCAAGTGTAAACACTGGCACACCAGCCAGAGCTGGTTGATGCCCCATCCCTGGCAGTATTCAAGATCAGCTTGGATGGGACTCTGAGCAAGCAATCTGATGCGATGAAGATGTTCCTGTTCAGTGCAGGGGGGTTGGACTAGATGACACTGAAGGTCCCTTTCAACCCAAACCATTCCATGAAAAGTGGGTGCTGTGTTTCCATACTGCATTTACTTCTCCAAGCATGTCTTCCTGTCAGAAGGATTTTATTAATCATTACATCTGGCCTCATATGGCTCTGAATCCAACAGTAAAGTTGTAATCCGCCAGTGGCTCTGCAACAATTGTGTTGAGATTACATATCAGATGCCTCTGGATTGATTTATGTGGCTCTTTCTCATAAGATAACCTATATAACCTATAACCTATAAGATAACCTATAATCTCATAAGATAAAAAGATTTGCACAGACACTGCAGATCCTGTGCACAGATCCTGGCATCACTACTTGGCCTCTGGTGGAACCCAACATATAAAACTCTTCCTGCTTCTCTCAGACCTGCTAAAACAAGGGGAGTGTAGCATCACTTCAAAGATGTGAATTGCTCTGTATCCCTCCTGCACTACTTTGGAGCTGTGAGGAACCAGTTCAGCCTGCTGAATTGTCCTTGAAGGATAAAGAACCAAAGATATCGAAATCCTATGGAGAGCTACTGGAACATGACTTTTAAAGCTGGTTGTGGTTGTCAGCAATACTGAGGAGTTCATGGAAGATGTTAAGGAGTACAGTAAGCTTGTCTTTTCTGAAAAATAGAGGCTTTTTACAAACA
Source organism: Melozone crissalis (assembly GCF_028551555.1). Taxonomy (NCBI): domain Eukaryota; kingdom Metazoa; phylum Chordata; class Aves; order Passeriformes; family Passerellidae; genus Melozone; species Melozone crissalis. The sequence goes on along the minus strand of NW_026535786.1, from coordinate 11,397,064 downwards.
GCATGAAAACCAGCAAAATTGGAACCAAAGTGATGACAAATACAGTGAAGAAGTAAAGGTGGCCATCAGCAGCAAATTCTACCCAAAGCTCAAGTGAGCTGTGGAATAATATTCCATATTTCCATAATATTCAATAGTAAAGAGCTACTTTACTAAAACAAACTGACAAGAATCTGTGTTTCCCCCAAAAAACAACAAAATAAACTGAATCCCAGTTCCCAGTTTGCTTTGTGGTACAACAGACACTGTGAGGACACAGTGGAGGTGGCAGCTCCCTGAGGGTTGGTGGCCAGGAGCCAGCTGCAGTAACACAGCCAGCAGGACAGCTGGGGACCAGCCACAACACCTGAGTGAGGCAAGCAGGGCACACCTGGCACAGTATCCATGGTCTAGATGGCTAGGCAAGTGTCCAGGGATGAGGAAGGTCTGAGGTCAAGCATGGAAATCAGTCCTCAGGTCAGTGTTGGGTCCAGTGATGGTGACCGAGGTCAGACATATTCCAGTTGTTGCCAGGCAGGCCCATTGTGATGAGGCACGTCTGAAATCAAGTGAGGAAGTCAGACCATGGATCTGCAGGTAAATTAAGCTTGTGACACATTTACAAATTTATTCTTTTAATCCAGGGAAGCTTCTTTCCTTTCCTCACTTCCTGCAAGCATTTGATTCCTACCCCAGATCATCTTGTCTGTTGACTCAGTCTGCAGCACTGGGTACCTGTGCCAGCTCACAGGATTCCACAAATCAACATGAGTCAGTCCCGATCTGTCTCCGAGTAGCAAACTCCAGCAGGAGAACCAGAGCTTCAGGGAAAAGTTTTTGAAGCAGTCCTCAGAAAATGTGCTTGTTTTGAGTCATTTGTGACCACAGCACAGTGCAAGGCTCATTGGTCTGTGGAATACATTGGTTTGAGATATAATAGTGAACCACAGTCTTTGGGCAGTAGCAAAGATGACTTCTGATCACTGGAAATTGTTATTTTTCTTTCTCTTTTTCTTTTTTCCCTAATACTACAACTCAGCTGGTCTTTCAGTGTTGTGATGCAATACTCAGTAGCAACTAAGATTAGTTGACAGTACAAACATCACCTATGCAGAGTCTCTAGGCAGGGAGCCTGCATTTTGTGCTCTGGAAGAGTCTTATGTATTGTAAGTATGAAGAGGCATTTAAAATATGCATACTTATAAGCATGGAGAGGTGGGTTGATATTGTTTATCAGTCTTGTTTTGAACACTTGTAACAGTTGGGAAAAACAAAGTAGGGATCAAGCCTGTGAGCACAGTCCTGCCCTTCAGGATGAAGAGCACTTACATAAGTACTTGATTTTTGGTTTTGTGTGAATAGTAGACAGATGAGTTTGTTGAATAATCTCATGTTGTTTAAGGGCTGCTTTGGTTCTTCAGTAGGCATTTAAAATTTTAAAATGTCCTGTGAAAAGACCAATAACTGAATGTAATACAAGATTTTGTTAAGAATGCAGGAAGAATAATTCTGAACTCCCATGCATGTATTTTTTACTATGTCACTTGTGATTCAGAGTTGCAAGAGGCCTTTGGATGGGAAGCCTTCACCAAGATATTTTCTGAACACCAAAATATGACTGAGCTCCCAGATGGTGATGACTCAAAAATGAATCTGCAGGCAGGAACCTTTTCATGTCTGGTCAGGAGGACTTTGACTCGTTTCTTTAAGGCCTGGGGATATCCAGTCTGGGTGAGCCCTTCCCAGCAGCTGGCTGTTTCTTTCCCCATCTGGTCAGATGATCCCATGAAGCAATATATCTGCTAAGCAGGTTTTGACTCATGAAAATGTGACTCTCTGTTCTAAAGCCAGTGCTCTGCAGTAGTTTTAACGGGTGTCTGAATGGGGTGGTGCTCTAATGAATCTGAGAAGTGTCTCTGCATTGTATATGTGATAGAAGAGTTTGTTCTTGGCTTCCTCCCAAATCTGCCTTTTTCTGTGTGGGTCCCACTACTTCCTTCCCCAACAGAAGTAATTTTAACCACAGAAGGGGAAGCATTGGCTCTCTTATTACCAATGAAACCAATCAACACCTTTCTATTTTTTACTTTCTCTGTTTCCTTATACCCAAAATGTTCTCTGTTCCAGACTTATTCTTATTTCAGGTATACAAAGTTTGTTAATTATAATCATTACAGGAAGAGTTGGAATGGGGGAAAATGTCACTTTAAAAGCAGAGGCATGCTAGGAGATGATAAAGCTGGAAATAAATGGGAGAACTCAGGTGAAATCATGGCTATAGCCATGAAAAATGAGGATGATCTTTTAGAAGAAAACCTTTATGAACCTCACAGGAGAGGCCCTGATGTTTATTTAATTGTTCTGAAAGAGGTTGCCTTCATGCTCTGCTTTCAGAGTTGGCTACTATGTAGTGAGAAACAGCTGCTTTAGCTCATGTCAGAAGCAAAAGAGTGTTCAGGCAGTGAAGTTACCTCCTTGATCCTTAGCTAGAGTAAATTTGCAGACATCTAATGCATGTAAAATTGTGGCAACTCAGTCTGCGTGAGAATCTAAGACAGCAGGTGCCTCACCTAGCAGGATTGAATGTCATGGGAGGAACACACCACTGGAGTGTGTTTACAGTGTTCTGTTTTGATCTCCAGTCTAAACAACCGGATCCATGTCCTGTTCTTAAATGCTACATTGAGTTTCCCCTATGTTAAAACATGGACTATAGCACAAGCCAATTTTTTGGTGCATTTTGAGATCCTGAGCGAAGCAATTCCTTGTCTTACAGCTATGTTTTCTCTTTCTAGTGAATGTTACAGAATTCTTACCTTGCTGTAGAGGCATTGATGCATCACAAGAGGCTGCAGTGACAGAGTCAGAGGCACTGTTCATCTCCTCCTGATCTCATGAAGGTAGATCACAGCGACACCAAGAGAATGCAGGTGATTTCCTGTGAGCAGGAGATGGTGCTGGAGTGTTGGACCTCATGATCAGCTGAGGCATTTCCAGGAAACCAGCAGATTGTCCAAAAGCCTGCCAAGATAAATGATTTATAAATAAGCAGCAGGATGTGAAAATGCTTGCTCAGGTGTATAAACTGATTCCATATAAAATAAAAAAGTGGTTTTATTCCCTTGTGACCAGGTAGAGACATAAAGGCTAAAATAATAGGATTTGTCTTAGACAACTTGAGATAAACAAAGGATAACCACCATGAACTGCACAAGTGAAGAACTGGGGGTTGTGGATCTCTTGGATAACATGAACTCGGCAAGGCCAGCAGTACCTGAATTAGCACTAATACTTTACACAAGACTGCTTAGGAAATAATTTCAGAAACAGTAAATTTTAAAGGACAGAACAGACATGTGTCCAGTACCAGAGCTTCTTTAAATGCCATTTCTCTATTTTATTTCTCCCAAACAACAATGTATGCTCTTCATCTGCAGTCTTAGCAAGAAAAGGTAAAAGGAAACAATAAACAATATTTAAAAGGAAAAAAAAAAGGAATAAAAGGGGAAAAATGAGAGACAGCAGGAGTGCAAAGAAAATAAAGAAGTGGAGAAATAAATGTAAGGGAACATGAAATCATCTGAGGTAGGATAAAACGGAAAAAGAGAAGGAGTAGAGGTGTAATTCTCTGCTTTGTCTAAAAAAAGAACAGACACCCTTGAAGGAAAATTTAAATCCTTATAAAAGATAGTGTCTGCCAAGAAAAACACATATATTTCACTTTATTTCATCACTTGGCTTGGCAAGGATAATGATTTATTAAAGTCAGGTGTATCCTATCCTTAGCTGTCAGAGCTAAACATAAAGCATGCTCAGTGTACAGATGTAATTAATAAGTCTGACCATAAGAATCAACACTGGATGTACTTCTAACATGGCTCTAATTATGTTTTTCCAGCTGAAGACAGCATCTCAAAGACTGGGCTTGATGAGCTTTCTGGAGGGAAACCAGAAGCTAGCTCAGGTTTGAATCACAAGAGAATTTCGCTGCAGCAGTCAGAGTACCTGCACTCGATGGTGTGTGTATTCTCAGAAGTGAATGTCACTGTGGCTCCTTTCCTCAGACCCAAGCTCCTTTCCAAAGTAAAAGTTAATGTGCCAAGGAGTGGTAAGCATCCAGGTCTTGTTCTGAGAGGCAGCTGGGATGTGGCCAAGATGTCCACGTGAAAGCAAGGTCTGCAGGTGTCATCATGAAGAATGCTATCCTGATAAACTTTTTGTCTTTCCCACCCAAGCCCTGGGTTCAGTATGCAGGAATGTCCTTCTGAAGCTTTCTGAAAGTGCTGTACCTAACTATCTGTTGTCATCTCTACCTCTTCCTGTGCCATCTGCTGCCTCCTGAATCAAGACAGACTTGAGGGGTAAAGACTGATTTTTATCTGTTGGAGATAGGCACCTCCATCAGCCAAATCCATATTGACGAGGGGATCGGGAAGATCCCTTCAACAATTCTGTATGTAAACCCAGCATCATCTCTCTCCCAAGATCCCTCTTTTGTCATGACATCTTAAGAAAAACTTTGTTTTCCAAATTTGGGGCAGGGAGACTGTTTCTAGCAAGGTACGTGCATTTTCTTGCAAACTGATCTCCTGGTGTGGGTTTTGCTCTGCCCCATCAACCTCCCAGGAACCAGAACTGCAGCGCCCCTAAAACCGCTTGTAAAACATTGGTCACGCTCTGCGTGTCTCATCTGCCTCTTTTTCTTCCTCAAAACCCTGTTGCTGCATAAGTTGCAGAACTGAGCTGGGGGAAATCGAGAAGTCCATTGCAGTGTTTGGGTTTGTGGTCATGTTGGACAAAAAAAAAAGTTTTCTCCATTGTGAAAGTATCCAGCAACTTTAGAAACTAGGAGGCAAACACTTTGCAACAGCCAAGCTTTTGGTCCAGTGGCTAAACCAGAAACCTGGAAAATACACTTCTTCAGGCAGAAATGACAAAAATTTGTGCTCACATTTCTGATGGGGAAAAAAAATCACCCAGAACTGATTTTTCAGGTTGTATTTTTAATCCCAAACTAGAAACTCCCAGCTTCTCAAAGAATATAGATATCATTGATGAAAGGGAGGAACATACAGACTGGAGTTTGGGAAATTTTAGGGAAGCAGAACATTGCTCAAGACTTCTATGTATCTGATTTGCAGTGATGCCTCTGATAGAGGTCTTCCACCCTTCTCTCTGATTAGAAATTTCTCCTTAGGGGACTCTGGCTTTTTTCCTTCTTGTAACATTTAATTGCTTTCTCTCCCCTTTATTGCTACGCCTTGTCCTGCCACATCTCGGCAGAATCTCCTACATCCTTCGTTGTTTCTGCTACATCCTGGGCAAACTGCCTGACACTGAATAATACACAGCCTGCTCTGTTTCTGTCTTCACAAATGATTCTCCAAAGTGCTCAGGACCTTCCTCACATGCTCTACAGATGAACATTACATTGTTCCTGCTCCCAGCCAGTCCAGCACACTCAGCAATATTCTCATCTACAGGTGCTGAACACACTGAAAAGTTAAAACCTCTGTGTTGGGAGGCTGGACTGTGGGAATCATGTCACACATCCTCATGCAAAGAGCAGAATTAACATTTAATAAATTAACATTTATTAATTTTTTTTAAACTAATCAACACACAATGTGCTGACAGGGAAGGAAACACTACAGCCATGAAAAATTTTCCCCATCAGAGGAGGGACAAGGATACTCCACTGAATGCTCTTCTTTCAAATTCTGCTCCAGTGATTTGAAGGACAAGTATCCTGTCATGAAACAGTGATGGCCTTTTCCACATCATTGAGATATTGTCTGGACCAGGAGTCAAGGAAAGTGATAGAGAATTAGGACCCTTGTTTCTGAAGGAGGAGAGTAGAAAGGTTCACAGTAGGTCCTTGATATCAGCCTGAGCTATTTCATCCAGAACTGATCTCCAGCTTGTAGAGGGATGAAGGGGCACAGGCTGGGAACTGAGGTACTTTGGAGATTGGATTTTATGTCCTTTCTCAGAGAAGTTTGACTGCCTGTTCACAAATTCGATAGCAACTTGTGATGCAAAGGACATTATTCCAGTTACTGTAAGTGTTGGGGTCTGTCTTTCCCTTGACATGAATTGCAGCACATTTTTCTGCAAAGAGTAAATTGGGCTCCCCAGGCTTCCAGAACCTGTAAAAGAAAGTTCCTTTATTGGAAATGCACTAGCATGACAGTGGATGTGGAGTCACCTCAAACACTTGTGGAAGAGAAAGGAAAGTCACTGTGACAGAAATCAGGATCCATAATTTGGAATAGAAATTTATGCAAGTTTTCTGACTTGCAGAGCAGCTGAAGACAGAAATCCCACCCTGACAAATACCTGCCTTACACAATATATTGGTCACTTGGACTGAGGGCATGAATATTAGGGCTCTCCTCACTCCACCAGGATACTCACGTCGCTGTACTCTCATATGGAGTCTGATCCACCCACTGCCACTTCCCATTTTTGTAAGAAGCTAAGCCTATGTAGTATTTTGTTTCATAGAGGCTAGTAGCTTTTTCTTTTGTCAAGTTGAAGAGAAATTCCTGGAAAAAAAAGCACAATGTCCATGAGTGGCATGACGTAGCAGAGAGAGGCATCAGGAATCCCCATGATGTGGGGCTGGTGCTGCAGAGGGGGCTGGTGCTGCAGAGGTGCAGACAGGTCCTTGCCCCTCCCCTGCAGGACAAGGAGGGGCTCTGAGTCCCTTCCAGGGCCCTGCACTGTGGCTCTGCCTGCTGGGTCCCTCTCTCTGGGGCCCTGTGCACTCACCTGCTCTGCCTGGCTGGTGATCACCACCAGCTGGGAGCCCATCCCAGTGCAGTTCCGTGCACTCTCATCCCATGACATCGTGTCAGGGGACAGGAAATAGCAGCTTCCTTGAAACCTTCTCCAGCCCTTTGGGCAGCACATCCAGCCATCCACTATGGGGAAAAAAAATTCCTGCTTTTGAACAAGAAGTGCTGTCCTTCATGGCTGTGAGTTCAATGTAGGGTCCCAGGTGTTAGGAATGTGGTTTGATCCCAAAGCCTGGACAGAGATAAATGCTCTTTTCTGCTCTCCACAAGTAAAGCTGTCAGCAGCCTGTCACAAGACTCCTGCCTGAAGGGGTCTCTTCCCTTTCTCTCTCTGTCCTGCCATGTCCATGCAACCTCTCTTTGGTGAGAGACATGGTTCTGCCTTACCCTTCCTGAGGAAGCAAGATGAGAAGTAGCTGGTTTGTGCTTTTCTAGAAACAATTCCATCAGAGAAGAGCTGTCCAAGCTCTCAGCTCATGCAGATTCAGAGCCTGCTCCAACAGCCTTGCTGCCACCACAGGCAGTTCCTTACACAGCCAGCTTATCCAAGAGACCTGCCTTATGCCCAGAGATTCAAATGGTGGATTAAAAGCTACAGATATGTTCCCACAAAGGGAATGGCTGCATGAGAAGGGATCTCTGACCTGAGGTTGAGAACTTGCACTACCAGCATTCCAGTGCTCCATATTACCATCACTTCATGTGGGACTGCAGCTCAGCTCCCCAGCTATTCTGAGCTAAACATCATCCTCCCTCCTCTGTCCCCCACACTGACCATCATGCTTGTGTGAACAGGCAGTGAGCCAGCAAAGGAAGTGAAGCTGGATTGAAGCAGCCAGTATAAAAGCACTTCCCTCTAGATCAGTCAATTAGACTTGCAATTGAGGGCTTGTGTGAGGGGAAGAGTAGGGAGGTTGGTCAAATGCAGGTATGGAATGACCCACCCTCTTTCACTGACCTGGAGCATGTTTTCATAGCATTCTTACTAAAGATGTACAATAGAGTGTCTTACCTCAATTCCACAGATTCCTTCCTTCAAACAATCCACTTGTGACTGGCAGTAATATTCCCCACCTCGAAGGTTGAGGGGAAACCAAACAAAATGTTGGTGAAGTCCTTTTGTTACTTATGAGGCTCTCAGCATCACTCACCTTTCTCTGCAGAACTGCTGGGGACACAGAACCACTCAGTAGAATTCTGGAGGAGAATCTTGTAATGGCCAGAGCTTCCATCAAGTAACGCCACTGAGAAGTGAGGGAAGCAAAGCAAAGTGCTATTGTCATCCTTTTCATCTCGTGCATGAGCAACCTGTGCTATCCTCTAACTTCTGCTTTGGAGCCCCAACACAGACTGTTTAGTAACAAGCCATGAAATCTGGATTGAGCAGGCCACTTCTCCCACTGCCAGTCATTCCTTCTCTCAGAAGAGCTTCTCTCATCTCAGTTGTCTGAGAGACACACTAGCCCAGATGACAAACCCAGATTAGAAATCTTCTAAGGAAGGGATGAGGAAAGGGACACAGAAGTCATGGGATAAGCCAATAAGACTAGACAGGCCTGTTTTGGTGAAAGGCATTTGCCTGCCTGGAAGAGGGACTAGGATATGGGCTTTCACCTGAAAAAAAGCAGTCACTTGAGCCCTTAATGTTGAGGAAATTAAGACACCCTGGAACTCACAAAGACAGATGGTCACAAAGGCAGCTTTGATTGCAAGGGCAAAAATAAGGAAGACCCAGATGTTCAGCCAGGAGCAGCCTCTCTCTTCTGCTGGGGCTGGAAAACACAAAGCAAGAGTGAGCGTGTCCCAGCCCAGAGTTAGGAGCAGGATAACCCAGGGGGCTCTGTTCCCCAGCACCCTGCTGCTCCCTTCTTCCAAGCACTGGGGAGCCCCTCAGGTGCTGCAAGCAGGTCCTGCTGCCTGTCCCTAGCAGTGGCTCAGAGCCACAGAGTACAGGAGCACAGGGGCTGCCCTGAGGCTCTAGGAAAAGCTCATTCTGCCAGCGTGCCCACTGCCCACTGCCCTCATCTCTTGCTTTGCTCTTGCCCTGAGCCCCATCTCCTGCTGCCCACTGCACCATGCCCAGGATCCATCCCAGCCCTGCCTTCCCCCCAACCCCTGTGGCAGGAGGACAGAAAGGAAAGAAGGTTTGGGGCTTACCTGCACTTCCAGAACTGACTCTCCCTTGGCCATTCATCATCTCTGCAAGAGGATCACTCTTCTCCAAGGGTCCCTGTTACCAGTGTGGGCACAAACAGCCTTCCTCCTGCACAGGGCACCTCCCACTCTGGTGTACCCCACAGCACATGGACATTGGGAAATTTTCATAATTTCCCTGCCTGGACATTTCACAAGATGATCATTGCAAAACACCAAGTCACCAAGACAAAGGAAAGCAGATGAAGGACAGCATCACTGCAGCTCACACAATCTCCCTTTGCCCAGCCTCAGGCACTTGCACAGGTCATCCATGGCCTTCCCTCTCTGCTGCCTGCTCTCTCCTGCTGAGGCTCCATGTGTGTGACAATACATACACGGGCAGGTGTGTTTGGCATTGGCTAGCAAAGGGTTAAACCCACTGAGCACAGCCTGCAAAAGGGAACCAAAAATGAGAGGCAAGAAGATCTGTGACTGAGTCTGGGCAGTGACCATTGGCATCCTGAGCCCAGAAAACCTGAGCACAACAGAGAACTTGTGACACTGTTTTGGTCTCATTGCATTGGAAGGGAGCTGGGCTTTGAGCAAAGGGGTTCAGGATGACCTGGCACTGTGGGGCAGAAGGATCACTTGGCAGTGCCAGAGTCCATGTGCATGACAGATCACGAAGTCTCACTTGGTTGTGACTGCAAATGCTGCAGACATACGTGGAACAGGCTGAGATGTTCCATCAGCTGGTTTCTCCCTGTGGAGAGGAATGCATGGGGGCAGAGACACAGGAATAGGAGAGCTCACAGCAGCAGCACAGGCATTTCAGCTGAGGCATCACAAGATCAGGGTACAGAACTGCTTACAAGGGAGGACAAGCCTGAGCTCTCTGTAGAAGACATCCCCTGATTCTGTTATTTTGTGCACAACAGGCTGCAGGCAGGGTCACAGCCTACATTTCTAAACATCTCTATGTAAGCAGTGTTCACAAGCTCTCACCCCACAGAAAAACACATTCCCAAGACCTGTGGAACCTCCAGCCTCCCACCAGCCATGCAGGAAATGCAGTTGCAAGCACACATCCCCTTTGTGGGAGCAGGGCTTCCCCTGGTCCCACACACTTCCTGCTGGAAATGTGGGGTTCCTGAGAATCCACAGCTCTCCCAGCAGCCTGTGAAGCACAGGTGAAAGCACAGGGTCACACTGTCACACTGCAGAACTGTGGGTGTGTGCCTGCTGCTGCCCTCAGTGCCATCAGTGAGGTCACCCACAGCACTGAGCTGCCAGGGACCTTCTTGCACACAGAGGTGGCCAAGCTGCAGAGCTATGGGGGAAAGTGAAACTCTCATAGTTGCAGCTATGGGCACTGGTGAGGCCACACCTTGAGTATTGCGTCCAGTTCTGGGCCCCTCAATTTAGGAGGGATGTTAAGCTATGAGCTCTCCTATTCCTGTGTCTCTGCCCCCATGCATTCCTCTCCACAGGGAGAAACCATCTGATGGAACAAGAGCAAAAGCTGTGTTTCCATCTCAGTCCATTCAGAGGACATTGGGATCCAGTAGGGATCCTTTTTCCTTAGAGATGTCGTTAGGAATATGAGGCTGCTGGACTTGAATCCAGATCTCCTTGAGAACTGCTAGAAACACCATGTAGGGCGTCAGCTTTTGTAGTCATAACCAAGGCAAAATTCCTGATCTGGCATGCAAAGGGACTCCAGCACCATCCAATCATCCTTTCTGCCCTCCAGCCCCACAAAGAAGGCATATTGAACACCACTGCCCAAAGCTCCATCCATATTTCTAAAGGATATAGTTAAAAAGTGTATTGGCAAATTCTCTTCTGTTCTCAGGATGCACCTGGGCACAGCCCAGACTCAGTCACAAATCTGCTTTCCTCTCGTTTTTGGTTCCCTTTTGGAGGCTGTGCTCAGTGGGTTTAACCCTTTGCTAGCCAATGCCAAATATACCTGCCCATGTGTGTACTGTCACACACATGGACTCTGAGCAGGAGAGAGCAGGCAGCAGAGAGGGAAGGCCATGGATGACCTGTGCAAGTGCCTGAGGCTGGGCAAAGGGAGATTGTGTGAGCTGCAGTGATGCTGTCCTTCATCTGCTTTCCCTTGCCTTCATGAGATTGTGTGTTGCAATGATTCTTGTGTGAAATGCCCTGTCAGGGAAATGATGGAAGTTCCTCAATCTCCTGTGCTGTGGGTACACCCAGGATATGGCTTTTTTAGGCCACCAGATTAAGGCCTGTGCAGGCCCCTCACCAGAGTGGGAGGTGCCCTGTGCAGGAGGAAGGCTGTTTGTGCCCACACTGGTAACAGGGACCCTTGGAGAAGAGTGATCCTCCTGCAGAGATGATGAATGGCCAAGGGAGAGTCAGTCCTGGAAATGCAGGTAACCCCAAAACCTTCCTTGCTTTCTGTCCTCCTGCCACAGGGGTTGGGGAAAGGCAGGGCTGGGATGGATCCTGGGCATGGTGCAGTGGGCAGTAGGAGATGGGGCTCAGGGCAAGAGCAAAGCAAGAGATGAGGGCAGTGGGCAGTGGGCACGCTGGCAGAATGAGCTTTTCCTAGAGCCAGGGGGAATGGAAGTGCAGGCAGAGCGTGCCCTGCTCTTCCCTCAGTGCTGTGTCTGTAAACAATGGGGCTGAAGGGGGCTGTCCTTCTGTCATTGCCCTGCTAAAGCTCTCTGCATCTCTCTGAGCACAAGTCCCTGCTCCCATCTCTGCTGTCTCCAAGGACACCCCAGCCAGGGCTCCCCAAGAGCTCCCAAGTGCCTTTTCCCCCTGTGGAAACAATCCCTCTGTGGGTCTGGCTGTGCACACCCTGAGCTGGGCACTCACTGCTTTGGGCGACTGTGCCACTGCAGAAAGGGGCTCATGGGACAGATGCACAATGCAGGGAGTGAGGGAAAGAAGCTCTAAAGAGAGAGGAAGAGGAGGGAGCTCCACAAAGAGCATTCAGGGACAGACAGGGTAATGGAAGGCAACATGGAAGATGTGTTGAGGAGAAAGGTGGTCTGAGAGGACAAAGGGGGAGTGAGGGTTGGGCAGAATCCAGGCAGGTCTTGTGATAAACAGGGAAATAGAAAAGCAGCCTCAGGGCAGCCCCTGTGCTCCTGTACTCTGTGGCTCTGAGCCACTGCTAGGGACAGGCAGCAGGACCTGCTTGCAGCACCTGAGGGGCTCCCCAGTGCTTGGAAGAAGGGAGCAGCAGGGTGCTGGGGAACAGAGCCCCCTGGGTTATCCTGCTCCTAACTCTGGGCTGGGACACGCTCACTCTTGCTTTGTGTTTTCCAGCCCCAGCAGAAGAGAGAGGCTGCTCCTGGCTGAACATCTGGGTCTTCCTTATTTTTGCCCTTGCAATCAAAGCTGCCATTGGGACCTTGTGCCTCTGGCTTGGTGAGTTCCAGGGTGTCTTAATTCCCTTGGGATGAAGGGCTCAGGTGGCTGCCCTTGGTCAGGTGGGAAACCCACATCCGAGTGCCTCTGCCAGCAGGTAAAGTGCCTGTGGCATAAGGTAGAAAACAGCTCTGCCAGACATGACCATTTTTGATCCCTGCAGGGATGAACCGCTCCACAGCAGGTCAGATCCCTCAGCTGAACTAAACCACAAGTAATCTCTCTTCTCATCCTTTATCATTGGGTACGGACAAGGTCACCTTTATTGGCAATGGAGGTGCTCAACCAGGCATTGCCCATCTCCTCTGAGCCTTCCTCCATTACAGCCATTCACTCATCAGGCACTGGAGCCACTGGGATTCTTCTGCTCATCAGTGACAATAGTTCTAAATTGAACGATCAATGAAAATAGGCATCTGGATTGTTGGGCACACCCTGATCAGCTCCTAATCCATACTCCTGATGAGTGTCTGAGTTCCTAGGAAGTCCTTGGGATTGTGGCTGTGTCCTGTCACCAAGAGTGCATTATTCCCCACAAAGTGGAGCCAGTAAGTCCTCGGGGTTTATGGTGCTGCACCCTGGTTTCAGGAGCTGCAGCTGTAAGTGATTCCCTTCACCTGCACTGGGTGTTGCTGATGGAACAGGCCCAGCTGAGGGTGGCTCCCCCAGGGGCCTGTTGCTGTGTAGCTAAGGAAGAGACAGAGGGTGACAAGGAGAGGCTGCTTTGTAGACTGGCAGCTGGGCTGGGGGTGTGTGCATGGCACAGTGGCTGTGGCTGGGAGGGCTCCCTCCTGCCGTGTGTGTGGCATGTCCCCAGAGGGATGTGCTTCCAGGGGTCCCTCTGCTGTCTCACTTGGAAGGCACAGGGCTCTTTCTGGCTGGGAAGGAGCTGTGCCACTGGGGGGGCCAGGAGAGGTGACAGCTGGGAGCATGCTTGCTGGGGAAATGGTGGAAGGAGAGTGCAGGGCTAATCCTGCTGCCTTTCCTGTCCCTTTGCAGTGGTTCCCTTCTGCCACAGCAGTGACCAGCCCTCAGCCCTGCAGCAGCAATTCTCGGAGTGGGAGTGCGGCTCAGCGGTGCCACAAGGCCCAGGTCAGTATCCCAATGTCCCCTCTTCCTTGGGGCCAAGGGCCTCAAGGGGCTGTGCCAGGGCAGGCCAAAGCACATCCCCAAAGGAACTTTGGAGAGCCCTGAGATGCTCTTACAAGGATTACCCTGGCTTTGGGTACACAAGGCCCACTGCTCATACCCCAAAGCATTGGGAAGGAATGTCTGTACTATCCCTGTTTCTTCAAGCACTTTCTGTCAGGAAAAGTCACTGAGCAGGACATGGGCACTGTCCCTGGAAAACCTGGATATCTGCAATCACCATCTCTTGTTAGTAGCCTGCATCTGTCTGTCCTCTCCCTGCACAGACCGAGGCTGGATGTGCTGCCCAAAGGGCTGGAGAAGGTTTCAAGGAAGCTGCTATTTCCTGTCCACTGACACCATGAACTGTGCTGAGAGTGCAGAGAACTGCATTGGGATGGGCTCCCAGCTGGTGGTGATCACCAGCCAGGCAGAGCAGATGAGTGCACAGGGCCCCAGAGAGAGGGACCCAGCAGGCAGAGCCACAGTGCAGGGCCCTGGAAGGGACTCAGAGCCCCTCCTTGTCCTGCAGGGGAGGGGCAAGGACCTGTCTGCACCTCTGCAGCACGAGCCCCCTCTGCAGCACCAGCCCCACATCATGGGGATTCCTGATGCCTCTCTGTGCTCAGTCCTGCAACACATGGACATTGGTCTCTCTCTCTCTGATTGCCAGGAATTCCTCTCTGAGCAGATAAGGCAATCTAAAGATCCGAAACGAGACAATTCATACATTGGACTGTTTGCAGAGCAGGAGGGCCAGTGGCAGTGGGTGGACAAGACTCCCTACAATGTGACAGCAGCGTGAGTATTTCTGCATGAAGAGTGTTTGGTGTGACTCCTGGTAGGGAAAGAAAGTAGAGTAGACATGAAGGTGCCTGTGGGTGAAACAGAAGGAGATGTCACAAACTTTCCCTGGAGTCCAGCACGGGCCTCTGTTGTGTGTGAGGTGCATGGGGTGAGTGGTGGTGAGCAGTTGCCCCCAGCAGGATGGAGCAGGGAAGCTCTGTTGTGCTGGAAGGCTGTAGGAAGGAGGCAAGTTTCCATGTGCCACTGGAGCCCATGGGATATGGAGTGGGAGGAAGGGCACTGCTTCAGTCCATGAATCAGCATTGGGAATTTGTGTCTGTTCCGTTCAAGTCTGGTATCCCACTGAGGCCTTTTCCTGCAGTGCTTTACAGTGGGCACTGGGGAGTAACAAGCCTGTCTCTGTGTCCCAGGTTCTGGCCAAAAGGAGAACCAAGTGAAGGCTATGATGAGAATTGCGTTATAATCTACAGGGATACTGAACTACCCAACAACTGGAATAGTGTCAGATGTTTGAACTATCATCGAATTTGTGAAGCTGCAGCAGTAACTGTGTGATGGAAATGCCCCTGACCTGAGTAAAGCTGGGAGCTCAGCAGGGAGCTGGGAACAGCTCTGGCTGTGCTGGCAAGGGTGGGGAGCTCTGGCACATCTTCACTGTGTGGGGTGGGACCATGTGTGTGGAAATGAAATGAGCTTTGTCCAGCATCCCCAGTGCCTGTGCTGGCTCAGGGAACACAGGGAGGCTCAGACACTTTGGAGCAGCTCCTGTGTTCTTGTGTCCTCTTCTCTCTATGTGGTTCCAGCAGCCTCTGGCTGATAAGAGATGGACTTCTCCAGAAGGAAGGCAGATATCCCGAGATTCAATGTCCTCTGTCTCCTTGAGCAGAGCTGTTTGCTTTTTGTTGAATCACACACAAAATGTCCTCTAGCTGTACTGGTTGTGCTGAACAAATTCTGAAATCTTAAACAAGAGAAAATACAGTATCAGACCAATGAAGAAAGGCCCTCTGCTCTGTGTGCATATCTGTCTGTCCTTTTCCATTTCTAGACTGTGGGGAAATAATCCACAAACCATGGAATGGTTTGGGGTGGAAGAGACTTTTAAGGATAGTCTAGTTTCAAGCCCCCTGGATCATGGGCAGGGACCCCTTCCTCTAGACCAGATTGCTCATATCCCCTCCAGGCTGGCCTTGAACATATTACAGTTGGGATACATCTCCTATGGGAAACTGGTTCCGGTGCCTCACCAACTCACTTTCCTAAATATTACGAAGGAACCACTACTCCTCCATAATATTTAATCAAAACCTGCTCTCTGTCAGTTTAAAGCCATTCCCCTTTGTGCTATAACAATGTTCTTGTGTACAAATTCCCTGTCAGCAAGGCCATTTCCTTTGCCGTAGTATGGACACTGGCAAGGATTGGACTTCATTCCACAGGATACAGTCAATAACACAAGCAAATGTGGAGAAGTGTCACAGGCAGCTGTGAGAAAGCAGTTGTCAGCAGAGACTTGTGGTGGTACCAGAGAACCGAAGAAGCACCGTGCTGCAAATATCCTCCCTTCCCTTTCCTGGTGTCCTGGTCCTCTCCAGGTTCCCAGTGCAGATGTGTATCTCATGCAGAACTAACTCCTTTTCTGATGCCACTTGAGTTGATGTCCCTTGGTGTCCTGTGGTGGGAACATGATCAGCAATGTCTTCAGGGCCTCTTTGGGCCTGAGATGCTTCTCCCCTGCTCCCATTGCTTTCTTCCCAGTTCCAAGCCTTACCTTTCCTCACAACTCCTACTTCAGCTATTTCTTGACACCATTTCTCTCTCTTTGCCTCAGCCTACTCTCATTCCCTGCTGGCTCTGCCTAAGCCCAGTTCTCTGGCTGAGAGCACAGTACAACTCCCTTCAGCCCCCGTAGGTCACACATCTAGACCCAGAGTCAGTGTGCCTCCCCTGGGGACCCACTGCCAGACAGCCCCTCTGGTTTTGGGACTCTTATGGGGGTCAAGCTCGTCCCTGCAAAGCAGCATTTTATCCACTTGCCTCAGAGTTTATTTGCATGTTGACTTTCTTCTCCACTGTGTATTTGCATGCATCTGTCTTGCAGGCATGTGTTCTTCTCTGGTTTGAGTTCATTTCTCTACTTCCCACATCACTTGTCCTCCCAGGCTTGCCCCTTCTCACGTGTTCAGGGCAATTTCTGCTCTTTGACTTGTTGTTACCTTTTCTTCCCCATGGGCTCTGTCTTTTCATTACTGGAATGAAATAGTCCCTGCTTTGCCTCCTTCTCAACCCAGCCTGAATAACAGGATAGGGAGCAAAAGAAACGCAGTGGGGCTCCACTTTGGTGATCCGACTGTGTCCTCTCACTTCATGGAATGGCTCTCCATCTTCCTTGTGAGTTCTTCCTGCACAGGAGTCCTGGGCTGAGACTTTCTTCCAGACACATGCAGGAGATGAGCCCCAATGGAGCCAGCTCTGGCCTGGCCTACCAGGCTGTCATTTCAACAATGGGTAGTGGTGACAGCACATCCTCGTGGCCCTGCAGGGGAGGGCCTCTCCCTGTGCAGCCTAGAAACCATGCCCTGCCATGCACAGCTTCTCCCAACACCTGCCTGGGCTGCTGGGCTTGGGTCTGCCCAGAGGGGGCCTCCTTATCCAGGTCTTGAGCACCATTCCCACACTTTTCTGGCTTTTGCCATGCAGGATCCCCTTTAGGCCTCCCCTCTGCCATAACTCTTAGCACACAAGCAGGACAAGGAGCACATTTCCTGTCTGCCCTCCTCCACACAAGAGCCAGCCCTGCACAGGAGGCTTAGGCCTGCTGTGGTGCAGCCAGTGAAGGTGCACAGGCCCTGAAGGACAGAGCTGACCAGCAGGTTCCTCTGCTGGCTGTCCACTCCTGGGCTCAGCCTGTGGTGAGCAGCAGCCCCTGCTGGGTCTGGACACGGCCCCCACCCCTTGGCTGTAGGAAGAAGGCAGGATTCCATTCATCATGGACATCTTCCCCTATGAACAGGGCAGGAGGAGAACAAGGGTGATTCATCCTGGGAGTTTGGGATGAATCAGGATCTGGAAGAGTCTGTCTCCATGTCCCTCTGAGCCCTGAGACCCCAGGTCCTGGAGCTCATCCTTCTCTGCAAGACATGACAAGGCCATGGTGCAGGGTGACACCTCTCCACTTGTGGAGCCCTGGGGAACTGACTAATGTGAAAGGTGCAGCCTGTGCTGTAATCCTCCAGAAGGCAGCAGGACAGCAGGGCTGGAACAATCTCCCACAGCAGTGACAGCCTTTGTCTGCAAATATCTGAAGCTGAAGCATAAAATGCCTGATGGAGGAAACCTCATCCCGAGGATAATGTGAGGCCAGCAGTTACACACAGAGGGTCTTTGAGCTGGGTGTGAATGCTGCAGCCTGCATTCCCACTTGGCTGAGAGGGAATATTGTGTGGAAGACTGATGGCCTGGATGACAACCAGGGGCTTCAGGAGGGCAAACAGTGGCCAGTTCGAGCATTTATTTGCAAGACTCCCTTGGTAGACTCCCACTCTGCTGATGTGCTTCTGCATTGATGCCCACCCAGTGGAAGCCTGTGTCCTTGCTTTCCAAGACATCTGTTCAGCCAATATGTGCGAGCACCAACTTAAGAAACCTCTCCAGCCCATTGTGCAGCACCTCCAGTCTCACCTGGGCACCAAGAGCAGGACACAGAGTGAATGTGCCCAAGACAGAGAGGAAATGTGGCCTTTTTTCTGGAGACTCCCCAGAGGCCTGGGGACAAGGCTGCACTGTTCTCTGCAGGCTGTTCCTCAGGCAGCTGACCACAGCACTGGCCATGTGTCCTAGTGACTGACAGCAAATTGCCAATCTCCTTGCAAAGCCAGTCTTTGCCAGGCAGGAGTAACTGACAGCAGCTTCCTAGGCCTTGACAGGGCAAATGGAGCATCTTTGGGATGGACCTCGTGCACATGAAGAGAGGCTGAGTTAGAAGTGTTCAGAGCAGAGGAGGGAGGAATGCTATCCACTGCCTGACCATCAGTCTTCCACACAATATTTCTTCTCAGCAAAGTGGGGATGCAGGCTGCAGCATTCACACCCACCTCAAAGACCCTCTGTGTGTAACTGCTGGCCTCCCATTATCCTCAGGATGAGGTATCCTCCCTCAGGCATTTTATGCTTCAGCTTCAGATATTTGGATATGTCACGGTCATTTGCCATCCTGACATCTTCCTTCCATGCCCAGTGTTCTCACCACTGCACATGGACCAGAGCTGCTTCTAGGGCTCCCCTTTTAAGGATGCTTCGCCCAGTTCCAGAAAAAAACACAGTCTCTCACTTTCGGGACACCAGTCTCCCCCAAATGCACCCCCTGGGGCCGAGGGGTCTCGAGAACAGAGATCATCTCCTTCACTGAAGACAGAGGGCACCAACCACCCTCCTCACCCGTTGTCTCTTTTCACGCACTCCTTCACATAACATCACTGCACTATCGTGGCTCCAAGCCATTGCCTCCCCCTAAATGCAGTCTCTGTGTCACAGGAAAAATGGTTCTGTCCATAGCTATAGAAGAAAAGTCCAGCCAAAGGCCGCCCCATCACCTACTCCCACCTAAGATTCTTCTCAACTTCTCTCGTGGCCCATTTCCTCTTATCTCTATCTCTCTTCTCATTCACCTCCAGGAGGATCAGCATTTGTAAGGTTTCCATCATCCAAGAAAAGGATTAAAAATTTCAGGCTCTGCCTCCTCAGAACTCCCACGGCTGCCCTGCCGGGCACCTTCTCGGTGCAACCCCTCCTTCTCCTTCTCAGCTGGCCGTGCTATCAAATTTCAAGATGGCACAAGCCCAGGCACCAGCTCACTCCCTCTCTGGGGGGTGGCTGCCCGATGCCTCTCGGTGTTCCTCCACCCTTCTGTGAAAAATGCATGTATTTTATGATTGGCTTTTCGCAAATATTAAAATGAATATTATATGTGTTGTGTTAGAAAATAATGCTGTATTAATTTTCTTAAGTACTGTGTTAAATATAGTTTTAGGTTATAAAAATTGTTAAAATAGAAACTATGCTATGTAAGATGCTTTGTTTAACAGAAAGGGCTTGCAGCGAGATAGCAGCCACAGGACACCTAAATCTTTCAGAGAAAGGGAATTTATTGCCTTCTTATCAGAAGAAACAAACTTCTTCCTGCCTTGGAGGCACTGTTAGGATTAGAAGGAAGAAGTTGACACTGACCAGACAGAATCCTGTATTTGAGTGGAATTTATTCATCATGTATGAAGTGTATGAATATGCAACGGGCTATTGTTCTTAAGGGTTAATCCTTTGTTAACGGGTGTCCTTTTTCGGGCTCGTGATGCCCAGAAAAAGGTACCCAGACGTCCGTAACTCTTTGTTTTTATTGTCTCATATTGTCCTAATTCAATTTGTCCAAATTGTCATTACTCTAATTGTGTTACTATTCTTTTTAACTATTTTATTACTAGTAAACTTTTAAAAATTTTAAAAACAAGTGATTGGCGTTTTTCACACTTCCATCCTCAGGGGCCTCTTCACCTCCCTTCTCTGTCCAAGGCCCCACCTCACCTCACCGGGCTGGGCCGCATGGCTTCCCCTCCCTCGCCCAGCCTGCAGCAGCAGGGCAGGGAAGCTCTGACCTCCTTCACGCCAGAACCCAAGAGAGCTTCCCCACTGGGAGTTCCCTGCTTTTAACCCCCGTATTGTCAGAGGCGAATCCATGTCCTCAGAGGCCACATCAGGTGCCAATATTCAAAGCTGAGCACATATTGGTTTGACCAAAGCATCCCAAAAAACTCACTTCCTTTTCAACCCAGGACAGGAGACAATGGCTCTCATTGCTGTGGGAGATTGTTCCAGCCCTGCTGTCCTGCTGCCTTCTGGAGGATTACAGCACAGGCTGCACCTTTCACATTAGTCAGTTCCCCAGGGCTCCACAAGTGGAGAGGTGTCACCCTGCACCATGGCCTTGTCATGTCTTGCAGAGAAGGATGAGCTCCAGGACCTGGGGTCTCAGGGCTCAGAGGGACATGGAGACAGACTCTTCCAGATCCTGATTCATCCCAAACTCCCAGGATGAATCACCCATGTTCTCTTCCTGCCCTGTTCCCATGGGCACCAGTCCATGATGAATGGAATCCACAGCCAAGGGGAGGGGGCCGTGTCCAGACCCAGCAGGGGCTGCTGCTCACCACAGGCTGAGCCCAGGAGTGGACAGCCAGCAGAGGAACCTGCTGGTCAGCTCTGTCCTTCAGGGCCTGTGCACCTTCACTGGCTGCACCACAGCAGGCCTAAGCCTCCTGTGCAGGGCTGGCTCTTGTGTGGAGGAGGGCAGACAGGAAATGTGCTCCTTGTCCTGCTTGTGTGCTAAGAGTTATGGCAGAGGGGAGGCCTAAAGGGGATCCTGCATGGCAAAAGCCAGAAAAGTGTGGGAATGGTGCTCAAGACCTGGATAAGGAGGCCCCCTCTGGGCAGACCCAAGCCCAGCAGCCCAGGCAGGTGTTGGGAGAAGCTGTGCATGGCAGGGCATGGTTTCTAGGCTGCACAGGGAGAGGCCCTCCCCTGCAGGGCCACGAGGATGTGCTGTCACCACTACCCATTGTTGAAATGACAGCCTGGTAGGCCAGGCCAGAGCTGGCTCCATGAGAGCTCATCTCCTGCATGTGTCTGGAAGAAAGTCTCAGCCCAGGACTCCTGTGCAGGAAGAACTCACAAGGAAGATGGAGAGCCATTCCATGAAGTGAGAGGACACAGTCGGATCACCAAAGTGGAGCCCCGCTGTGTTTCTTTTGCTCCCTATCCTGTTATTCAGGCTGGGTTGAGAAGGAGGCAAAGCAGGGACTATTTCATTCCAGTAATGCAAAGACAGAGCCCATGGGGAGGAAAAGGTAACAACAAGTCAAAGAGCAGAAATTGCCCTGAACACGTGAGAAGGGACAAGCCAGGAGACAAGCTGGGAGGACAAGTGATGTGGGAAGTAGAGAAATGAACTCAAACCAGAGAAGAACACATGCCTGCAAGACAGATGCATGCAAATACACAGTGGAGAAGAAAGTCAACATGCAAATAAACTCTGAGGCAAGTGGATAAAATGCTGCTTTGCAGGGACGAGCTTGACCCCCATAAGAGTCCCAAAACCAGAGGGGCTGTCTGGCAGTGGGTCCCCAGGGGAGGCACACTGACTCTGGGTCTAGATGTGTGACCTACGGGGGCTGAAGGGAGTTGTACTGTGCTCTCAGCCAGAGAACTGGGCTTAGGCAGAGCCAGCAGGGAATGAGAGTAGGCTGAGGCAAAGAGAGAGAAATGGTGTCAAGAAATAGCTGAAGTAGGAGTTGTGAGGAAAGGTAAGGCTTGGAACTGGGAAGAAAGCAATGGGAGCAGGGGAGAAGCATCTCAGGCCCAAAGAGGCCCTGAAGACATTGCTGATCATGTTCCCACCACAGGACACCAAGGGACATCAACTCAAGTGGCATCAGAAAAGGAGTTAGTTCTGCATGAGATACACATCTGCACTGGGAACCTGGAGAGGACCAGGACACCAGGAAAGGGAAGGGAGGATATTTGCAGCACGGCGCTTCTTCGGTTCTCTGGTACCACCACAAGTCTCTGCTGACAACTGCTTTCTCACAGCTGCCTGTGACACTTCTCCACATTTGCTTGTGTTATTGACTGTACCCTGTGGAATGAAGTCCAATCCTTGCCAGTGTCAGTATTACAGCAGGGGAAATGGCCTTGCTGAGAGGGAATTTGTACACAAGAAGGTCATGATAGGAAAAAAGGGAATGACAGGATACAGGTTTTGATTAAATATTAGGAAGGAATACATTACTGTGAGGTGGTGAGGCACGGGATCCAGTTGCCCATAGGAGATGTGGCTGTCACATCCCTGAAGTGTTCACAGCCAGGCTGGATGGGGATATGAGCAATCTGGTCTAGAAGAAGGGGTCCCTGCCCATGATCCAGGGGGCACAAAACTAGATTATCCGTAAAAGTCCCTTCCAACCCAAACCATTCCACAGTTTGTGGATTATTTCCCCACAGCCTAGAGATGGAAAAGGACAGACAGATATGCACACAGAGCAGAGGGCCTTTCTTCATTGGTCTGATACTGTATTTTCTCTTGTCTAAAATTTCAGAATTTGTTCAGCACAACCAGTACAGCTAGAGGACATTTTGTGTGTGATTCAACAAAAAGCAAACAGCTCTGCTCAAGGAGACAGAGGACATTGAATCTCAGGATATCTGCCTTCCATTCCAGGGCCTTCCTCCTGGAGAAGTCCATCTCTTATCAGCCAGAGGCTGCTGGAACCACATAGAGAGAAGAGGACACAAGAACACAGGAGATGCTCCAAAGTGTCTGAGCCTCCCTGTGTTCCCTGAGCCAGCACAGGCACTGGGGATGCTGGACAAAGCTCATTTCATTTCCATACACGTGGTCCCACCCCACACAGTGAAGATGTGCCAGAGCTCCCCACCCTTCCCAGCACAGCCAGAGCTGTTCCCAGCTCCCTGCTGAGCTCCCAGCTTTACTCAGGACCGGGGCATTTCCATCACACAAATATTGCTGCAGCTTCACAAATTCGATGATGCTTCGTAGTTGGTAGGACATCATTCCAGTTGTTGTGAGTCCATGCAGGCAAATGCATTATTGTGCAGTTCTCAGTATGGCCTGGACTTGGTTCTCCTTCTCGCCAGAACCTGGGACACAGACAGGCCTGTTACTCCCCAGTGCCCACTGTAAAGCCCTGCAGGAAAAGACCACAATGGGATACCAGACTTGAAGGCCAGAGACACAAATTCCCAATGCTGATCCATGGACTGAAGCAGTGCCCTTCCTCCCACTCCATATCCCACTGGCTCCAGTGGCACATGGAAACCTGCCTCCTTCCTACAGCCTTCCAGCACAACAGAGCCCTGCTCCATCCTGCTGGAGGCAACTGCTCACCACCACTCACCCCATGCACCTCACACACAGCAGAGGCCCGTGCTGGCCTCCAGGGCAAGTTTGTTCTCCAGAAGAAGGCACAGCAAGGACAGTCCTGGTGCTCTCTCCCTGTGCCCCATTCTCTTTCCTTGAATTTCAGCACAGCCATTTTGCTCATATAAGTGCTGTGTAGGCCAGCCAAGGCCTGTCAAGTCTTAAGGGCTCTTGCTGATGGCAAAATGCAGCTTTTTCTAGGCTGACAGCAATGATTTCCAGATCACAGGTAGTTAATTCATAACCAATACCCAGCACAGATGGGGCCATGTGAACTGAGTGTACTACAAAGCTCTCTCCTTCTGCATCTTTACTCTCTGCCAAGACAGTGGGGTGACAACTCCCTCTCATGCAGCACCTGAAGCTCTCACATCTCTCCTACTTTCTTTCCCTACCAGGAGTCACACCAAACACTCTTCATCTAGAGATACTCACGCTGCTGTCTCATTGTAGGGAGTCTTGTCCACCCACTGCCACTGGCCCATATCATCCTCAAACAGACCAATGTAGAAAAGATCTCTGCTCGGACGCTGAGTTCCCTGCTCAATGAGGAATACCTGGCAATCAGAAAGAGAGAGCACAATGTCCATGAGGACTGAGCACAGAGAGGCATCAGGAATCCCCATGATGTGGGGCTGGTGCTGCAGAGGGGGCTGGTGCTGCAGAGGTGCAGACAGGTCCTTGCCCCTCCCCTGCAGGACAAGGAGGGGCTCTGAGTCCCCTCCAGGGCCCTGCACTGTGGCTCTGCCTGCTGGGTCCCTCTCTCTGGGGCCCTGTGCACTCACCTGCTCTGCCTGGCTGGTGATCACCACCAGCTGGGAGCCCATCCCAGTGCAGTTCTCTGCACTCTCAGCACAGTTCATGGTGTCAGTGGACAGGAAATAGCAGCTTCCTTGAAACCTTCTCCAGCCCTTTGGGCAGCACATCCAGCCTCGGTCTGTGCAGGGAGAGGACAGACAGATGCAGGCTACTAACAAGAGATGGTGATTGCAGATATCCAGGTTTTCCAGGGACAGTGCCCATGTCCTGCTCAGTGACTTTTCCTGACAGAAAGTGCTTGAAGAAACAGGGATAGTTCAGACATTCCTTCCCATTGCTTTGGGGTATGAGCAGTGAGCCTTGTGTACCCAAAGCCGGGGCAATCCTTGTAAGGGCATCTCAAGGCTCTCCAAAGTTCCTTTGGGGATGTGCTTTGACCTGACCTGGCACAGCCCCTTGAGGCCCTTGGCCCCAAGGAAGAGGGGACATTGGGATACTGACCTGGGCCTTGTGGCACCGCTGAGCCGCACTCCCACTCCGAGAATTGCTGCTGCAGGGCTGAGGGCTGGTCACTGCTGTGGCAGAAGGGAACCACTGCAAAGGGACAGGAAAGGCAGCAGGATTAGCCCTGCACTCTCCTTCCACCATTTCCCCAGCAAGCATGCTCCCAGCTGTCACCTCTCCTGGCCCCCCCAGTGGCACAGCTCCTTCCCAGCCAGAAAGAGCCCTGTGCCTTCCAAGTGAGACAGCAGAGGGACCCCTGGAAGCACATCCCTCTGGGGACATGCCACACACACGGCAGGAGGGAGCCCTCCCAGCCACAGCCACTGTGCCATGCACACACCCCCAGCCCAGCTGCCAGTCTACAAAGCAGCCTCTCCTTGTCACCCTCTGTCTCTTCCTTAGCTACACAGCAACAGGCCCCTGGGGGAGCCACCCTCAGCTGGGCCTGTTCCATCAGCAACACCCAGTGCAGGTGAAGGGAATCACTTACAGCTGCAGCTCCTGAAACCAGGGTGCAGCACCATAAACCCCGAGGACTTACTGGCTCCACTTTGTGGGGAATAATGCACTCTTGGTGACAGGCCACAGCCACAATCCCAAGGACTTCCTAGGAACTCAGACACTCATCAGGAGTATGGATTAGGAGCTGATCAGTGTGTGCTCAACAATCCAGATGCCTATTTTCATTGATCTTTCAATTTAGAACTATTGTCACTGATGAGCAGAAGAATCCCAGTGGCTCCAGTGCCTGATGAGTGAATGGCTGTAATGGAGGAAGGCTCAGAGGAGATGGGCAATGCCTGGCTGAGCGGCCCAATTGCCAATAAAGGTGACCTTGTCCGTACCCAATGATAAAGGATGAGAAGAGAAATGACTTGTGGTTTAGTTCAGCTGAGGGATCTGACCTGCTGTGGAGCGGTTCATCCCTGCAGGGATCAAAAAGGATCAGTGTCTTCCTCAGACAGCCATGAAACCTCTGCTGGCTGGGAGACACTGCTACTGCCTTAGCATTCCTGGGGAAGCAGGATGGGAACTCATTGGCTCTGGAAACTCTCCCTTCAGAGAAGAGCTGACCAAGCTCTCAGCTCATGCAGACTGAGAGAGACTGAGAGGAACCTGCTCTGACGGCCTTGCTGCCACCACAGGCAGTTCCTTACACAGCCAGCTTATCCAAGAGATCTTACTTATTCCTTGAGATTCAAAGGGTGGATTAAGAGCTACAGATGTGTTCCCACAAATGTTGATTCTGCATGAGAAGGGGTCTCTTACCTGTGTTTTGGTGAATGGTGTTGCCCTGCTGGCAGAGGCACTAGGATGTGGGTTTCCCACCTGACCAAGGGCAGCCACCTGAGCCCTTCATCCCAAGGGAATTAAGACACCCTGGAACTCACCAAGCCAGAGGCACAAGGTCCCAATGGCAGCTTTGATTGCAAGGGCAAAAATAAGGAAGACCCAGATGTTCAGCCAGGAGCAGCCTCTCTCTTCTGCTGGGGCTGGAAAACACAAAGCAAGAGTGAGCGTGTCCCAGCCCAGAGTTAGGAGCAGGATAACCCAGGGGGCTCTGTTCCCCAGCACCCTGCTGCTCCCTTCTTCCAAGCACTGGGGAGCCCCTCAGGTGCTGCAAGCAGGTCCTGCTGCCTGTCCCTAGCAGTGGCTCAGAGCCACAGAGTACAGGAGCACAGGAGCTGCCCTGAGGCTGCTTTTCTATTTCCCTGTTTATCACAAGACCTGCCTGGATTCTGCCCAACCCTCACTCCCCCTTTGTCCTCTCAGACCACCTTTCTCCTCAACACATCTTCCA
Source organism: Melozone crissalis (assembly GCF_028551555.1). Lineage (NCBI taxonomy): Eukaryota > Metazoa > Chordata > Aves > Passeriformes > Passerellidae > Melozone > Melozone crissalis. The sequence goes on along the minus strand of NW_026535786.1, from coordinate 11,370,753 downwards.
TGTTGTCTTCCATTACCCTGTTGTCCCTGAATGCTCTTTGTGGATCTCCCTCCTCTTCCTCTCTCTTTAGAGCTTCTTTCCCTCACTCCCTGCATTGTGCCTCTGTCCCATGAGCCCCTTTCTGCAGTGGCACAGTCGCCCAAAGCAGTGAGTGCCCAGCTTAGGGTGTGCACAGCCAGACCCACAGAGCGATTGTTTCCAGGGAAAAGGCACTTGGGAGCTCTTGGGGAGCCCTGGCTGGGGTGTCCTTGGAGACAGCAGAGATGGGAGCAGGGACTTGTGCTCAGAGAGATGCAGAGAGCTTTAGCAGGGCAATGACAGAAGGACAGCCCCCTTCAGCCCCATTGTTTACAGACACAGCACTGAAGGGAATAGCAGGGCACGCTCTGCCTGCACTTCCATTCCCCCTGGCTCTAGGAAAAGCTCATTCTGCCAGCGTGCCCACTGCCCACTGCCCTCATCTCTTGCTTTGCTCTTGCCCTGAGCCCCATCTCCTGCTGCCCACTGCACCATGCCCAGGATCCATCCCAGCCCTGCCTTTCCCCAACCCCTGTGGCAGGAGGACAAAAAGCAAGGAAGGTTTTGGGGTTACCTGCATTTCCAAGACTGACTCTCCCTTGGCCATTCATCATCTCTGCAGGAGGATCACTCTTCTCCAAGGGTCCCTGTTACCAGTGTGGGCACAAACAGCCTTCCTCCTGCACAGGGCACCTCCCACTCTGGTGAGGGGCCTGCACAGGCTCTAATCTGATGTGCTGAAAAAGCCATATCCTGGGTGTACCCACAGCACAGGAGATGAGGGAACTTTCATCATTACCCTGCCAGGACATTTCACAAGATGGTCATTGCAAAACACCAAGTCACCAAGACAAAGGAAAGCAGATGAAGGACAGCATCACTGCAGCTCACACAATCTCCCTTTGCCCAGCCTCAGGCACTTGCACAGATCATCCATGGCCTTCCCTCTCTGCTGCCTGCTCTCTCCTGCTGAGGCTCCATGTGTGTGACAGTACATACATGGGCAGGTGTGTTTGGCATTGGCTAGCAAAGGGTTAAACCCACTGAGCACAGCCTCCAAAAGGGAACCAAAAATAAGAGGAAAGGAGATCTGTGACTGAATCTGGGCAGTGACCATTGGCATCCTGAGCCCAGAAAACCTGAGCACAACAGAGAACTTGTGACACTGTTTTGGTCTCATTGCATTGGAAGGGAGCTGGGCTTTGAGCAAAGGGGTTCAGCATGACCTGGCACTGTGGGGCAGAAGGATCACTTGGCAGTGCCAGAGTCCATGTGCATGACAGATCATGAAGTCTCACTTGGTTGTGACTGCAAATGCTGCAGACATACGTGGAACAGGCTGAGATGTTCCATCAGCTGGTTTCTCCCTGTGGAGAGGAATGCATGGGGGCAGAGACACAGGAATAGGAGAGCTCACAGCAGCAGCACAGGCATTTCAGCTGAGGCATCACAAGATCAGGGTACAGAACTGCTTACAAGGGAGGACAAGCCTGAGCTCTCTGTAGAAGACATCCCCTGATTCTGTTATTTTGTGCACAACAGGCTGCAGGCAGGGTCACAGCCTACATTTCTAAACATCTCTATGTAAGCAGTGTGCACAAGCTCTCACCCCACAGAAAAACACATTCACAAGACTTGTGGAACCTCCAGCCTCCCACCAGCCATGCAGGAAGGGCAGCTGCAAGCACACATCCCCTTTGTGGGAGCAGGGCTTCCCCTGGTCCCACACACTTCCTGCTGGAAATGTGGGGTTCCTGAGTATCCACAGCTCTCCCAGCAGCCTGTGAAGCACAGGTGAAAGCACAGGGTCACACTGTCACACTGCAGAACTGTGGGTGTGTGCCTGCTGCTGCCCTCAGTGCCATCAGTGAGGTCACCCACAGCACTGAGCTGCCAGGGAGCTTCTTGCACACAGAGGTGGCCAAGCTGCAGAGCACCCTGGGCTCCATTGCCACTTCCTTCCCACTTCTCCCTTTTCTTTCTCTTACCATGTTCTTGCTTCATCTAAACTTTATTTTCAGACTGTTTCTTCTGTGTCTCAGATGCCTTTCCCTAATGCCCTGGTTACTGTTAAGCTGGTGGTCATGTTCTCCTGTAATAGCTGTGGTTCGGTCAAAAGCCCCCTCACATAGGTGCAGCTATTGACCTCCCACAGGTGTCTGCATTCACACTCACATTTCTGTCACTTGCTGCTGTCCCAGGCCACTGGAAGAGGGCAGAAGCTTCTCAGACCCAAAGAGGCCCTGAAGAGCACAATGGTCGTGTTCCCACCACAGGACACCAAGGGACACAAATTCAAGTGGCATCAGAGAAGGAGATAGCTCTGCATGAGATACTCATTTGCACTGAGAAGCTGGAGAGGACCGGGAAACCAGGAAAGGTAAGGGAGGATATTTGCAGCACAGCACTTCTCCAGTTCCCTGGTACCACCAGAAGTCTCTGCTGATGACTGATTTTTACCATTAAGCTGGTAGTCATGTTCTCCTGTAACAGCAGTGGTTTGGGTCAAAAGCCCCTGACATAGCTGCAGCTTTTGAACTCCCACAGCTGTCTGCATTCACACTCCCATTTCTGTCACTTGCTGCTGTCCAGGCCATCTGACCAACAGGAAGTGGGATGGGTAAGGCTGGAGAGGGTTCCAAGTCCAAAGAACACCAAGTGTGCTCCTGTTCAGAAATGAACTGGGTGGAGGACATTCTCTCTTTCTCAGTGGTTGATTGCCATTTCTCCATCAACCTGAATCCCCTGAGCACTCCTGCTATCCACTTATCTGGAATTCCAAATAATTTGAAGGCAAAGATTTATCTGCAACAATGACATAAGGGCAAGGAACCTGGAAGGAAATACTAACAAAGAGAAAGGCAGAAAGCACAGGGCAAGTGCTAGCAGCACAGACAGGAAGAGAGAATCAATCCCAGAGAAAGTTGCTCCCACTGTGCCTGGTTGCTTTCCCCTCTCAAAGCCTGAAATCCAGCCCTACAGCCCTGAGCCCCAGCAGTGGGTGAGGGCAGCTCACAGAGGCAGCTGTCAGGCTCTGCAACTTGTGCTGAAGTTTCTGAGCTTTGTTTGCAGCAGGAAAGATGAATTCAATCCAGGAGGAAACTGGAGGATCATTACCATGGATTTTTCTGAGACAGGAGACAGGTTATGGAGGACCCAAAAACAAGATGGACTCTGTTGGACCTCTCTCTCACCAATGAGGCTGAGCTGTTGGGCAAGTAGAGGCTGAGGTCCACTTTGTCTGCAGTGATTCTGACACATTGGGATTCAGGATGTTGTCAGTCCTTGCATGGAAGGATGAGCTCCAGGACCTGGGCTCTCAGGGCTCAGAGGGACATGGAGACAGACTCTTCCAGATCCTGATTCATCCCAAACTCCCAGGATGAATCACCCTTGTTCTCCTCCTGCCCTTCTCCTATGGGAAGCAGTCCTGCATGGAATCCTGCCTTCTTCCTACAGCCAAGGGGAGGGGGCCGTGTCCAGACCCAGCAGGGGCTGCTGCTCACCACAGGCTGAGCCCAGGAGTGGACAGCCAGCAGAGGAACCTGCTGGTCAGCTCTGTCCTTCAGGGCCTGTGCACCTTCACTGGCTGCACCACAGCAGGCCTAAGCCTTCTGTGCAGGGCTGGCTCTTGTGTGGAGGAGGGCAGACAGGAAATGTGCTCCTTGTCCTGCTTGTGCGCTAAGAGTTATGGCAGAGGGGAGGCCTAAAGGGGATCCTGCATGGCAAAAGCCAGAAACGTGTGGGAATGGTGCTCAAGACTCCAGACAAAGCAGCCCTTTCCAGCCAGTGGCAAGCCCAGCAGCCCAGGCAGGTGCTGGGAGAAGCTGTGCCACTGCAGGCTGTGCTTTCCAGGTGTAGAAGGAGTGGCCCTCACCAGCAGGGCCTCATTGTACAGCTGTAAACAGACATTTTCTCTGAAGGATTTCATCCTGCTGCAGTCAGGGAGAGGAACAGGAACAGGCAGCTCTTTGAGTTGGGATCAGTGCTTACTGCCTGTGCTGATTTGTGCGGTATTTTGCATGTATATGTCCTCTTTCTTCCACATGCCCCTAGATATGTAGGACCTACTGTCCCTCCACACTGTGTCTCACTGCTGCCTCGAGCTGTACATGTGGACCTGCAGCCACCTGCAGCACCTGCACTGCTGTTCATACAACTGCTCCCACTGGATTAGGAAGCCAAATCTCCTGGGCACCTTGCCTCCAGAACAAATTTACCTCTCTCCCTGGGACACAGAGGGGGGATTCACATCCATAGGTAGGACAGAGGCACACAGACAGGAGCTGAACACCCCATTGCATTCCCTGTTCCCTCAGGGCAGTTTGGGCCCTTGGGGCTTCCTGAGGAAAGAGAAGTGAGGACACAGGAGGCAGGAAGTGGGAAGAGACGGAGCAAAGGAAGATCCATGGTGTCCAAAGGTTGACAGCAGGACATGAAGGCAATGCAACAGGCACTGATGTTCTGGATGGGATGTCATGTGCAGCAGGAGCCCTGTCCCGTCAGCCTCCTCTGCAGCATGGACTGGCCTGGGCAGGCATGCCATTCCTGGCACCACTGAGGATTTGGCTTTCCAGGACTGCTGCTGCCTCAGGTGAGCCTGGGATCAGCCCTGAGTCAGGCAGAGGACTTTTTCCTCCAGGTGGATCTGAAGGCACAGGGTGAATTGTTTCTCCCATGGCAACAAGTCCAAAGGCAATGACGTCAGAGACAGAGGGTTGGGGCACAAGCTAAAAGAATAGGGATTGTTCAGCATGGCAAAGAGGAGATTCCATGATGGTCTTATAGCAGTCTTCCAGAAGGATTCTAGGAGGGCTGGAGAGAGACTTGTGACAAGGGCAAGATAAGGCAAAGGGAAATGGCTTTAAAGTGAAAGAGGGCAGGTTTGGAGTAGGTATTAGGAAGAAATTCTTTTCTGTATGGGTTCTGTATGGGACTGGCACATTTTTCCCAGAGAAGCTGTGCATAGCCCAGCTCTGGAAGTGTTCAAGGCCAGGCTGCATGGGGCTTTGAGAAACTTGGTCTAGTGGAAGGAGTCCCTGCTCAAGACTCAGAGGTTTAAAACTTGATCCCTAAATGTTCCATACAACCCAAACCATTCCGTGATTCTAGGACTTTACCTCTCCCGCTTAGATATGGAGGAAAAAACAGATACAGAGACAGGGTACAGAGAATTTCTTCATTGGTGTGATGTTCTATTTTCTCTTTCTAAGATTTCAGAATTTGTTCAGGAAACCAGTACAGCTAGAGGACATTTTGTGTGGGACTCAACAAAAAGCAAACAGCTCTGCTCAAGGAGACAGAGGACATGGAATCTCGGGATATCTCTCTTCCATTCCTGTGCTTTCCTCCTGGAGAACTCCATCTCTTTTCACTCAGACAGAAGAGGACACAAGAACACAGGAGATGCTGCAAAGAGCCTGAGCATCCCTGTGTTCCCTGAGCCACCACAGGCACTGGGGATGCTGGACAAAGCTCATTTCACTTCCACACACGTGGTCCCACCCCACACAGTGAAGATGTGTCAGAGCTCCCCACCCTTGCCAGCACAGCCAGAGCTGTTCCAGCTCCCTGCTGAGCTCCCAGCTTTACTCAGGACAGGGGGATTTCCATCACACAATTACTGCTGCAGCTTCACAAATTCGATGATGCTTCGTAGTTGGTAGGACATCATTCCAGTTGTTGAGGGTCTGTTCAGGCACATGCATTACAGTGCAGTTCTCAGTATGGCCGTTACTTGGTTCGTTGCTTTTCCAGAACCTGGGACACAGACAGGCTTGTTACTCCCCAGTGCCCACTGTAAAGCCCTGCAGGAAAAGGCCCCAGTGGGAGAGATACAGGCAAGAGATACAAATTCCCAATGCTGATCCATGGACTGAAGCAGTGCCCTTCCTCCCACTCCATATCCCATGGGCTCCAGTGGCACATGGAAACCTGCCTCCTTCCTACAGCCTTCCAGCACAACAGAGCCTCCCTGCTCCACCCTGCTGGGGGCAACTGCTCACCACCACTCACCCCATGCACCCCACACACAGCAGAGGCCCGTGCTGGACTCCAGGGAAAGTTTGTTCTCCAGAAGAAGGCACAGCAAGGACAGTCCTGGTGCTCTCTCCCTTTGTCCCATCTCTTTCCTTGAATTTCAGCACAGCCATTTTGCTCACATAAGTGCTGTGTAGGCCAGCCAAAACCTGTCAGCTCTTCAGGGTTCTTGCTGATGGCAAGATGCAGCTTTTTCTAGGCTGACAGCAATGATTTCCATGTCATAGGTAGTTAATTCATAACCAATACCCAGCACAGATGGGGACGTGTGAACCAGCTGTACTACAAAGTTCTGTCCTTCTGCATCTTTACTCTCTGGCAAGACAGTGGGGTGACAACTCCCTCTCATGCAGTACCTGAACCTCTCAGATGTCTCCTACTTTCTTTCCCTACCAGGAGTCACACCAAACACTCTTCATCCAGAGATACTCACGTTGCGTTCACATTGTAGGGAGTCTTGTCCACCCACTGCCACTGGTCGACATCAACCTCAAACAGACCAATGTATAAATTCATTCTTTGCACATCTTGATTTTTCTGCTCAGTGAGGAATTCCTGGAAATCAGAGACAGTGCAATGTCCATGTGTTGCAGGACTGAGCACAGAGAGGCATCAGGAATCCCCATGATGTGGGGCTGGTGCTGCAGAGGGGGCTGGTGCTGCAGAGGTGCAGACAGGACCTTGCCCCTCCCCAGCAGGACAAGGAGGGGCTCTGAGTCCCCTCCAGGGCCCAGCACTGTGGCTCTGCCTGCTGGGTCCCTCTCTCTGGGGCCCTGTGCACTCACCTGCTCTGCCTGGCTGGTGATCACCACCAGCTGGGAGCCCATCCCAGTGCAGTTCTCTGCACTCTCAGCACAGTCCATCGTATCAGTGGACAGGAAATAGCAGCTTCCTTGAAACCTTCTCCAGCCCTTTGGGCAGCACATCCAGCCTCGGTCTGTGCAGGGAGAGGACAGACAGATGCAGGCTACTAACAAGAGATGGTGATTGCAGACATCCAGGTTTTCCAGGGACAGTGCTCATGTCCTGCTCAGTGACTTTTCCTGACAGAAAGTGCTTGAAAAAACAGGGATAGTACAGACATTCCTTCCCATTGCTTTGGGGTATGAGCAGTGAGCCTTGTGTACCCAAAGCCGGGGCAATCCTTGTAAGGGCATCTCAAGGCTCTCCAAAGTTCCTTTGGGGATGTGCTTTGGCCTGCCCTGGCACAGCCCCTTGAGGCCCTTGGCCCCAAGGAAGAGGGGACATTGGGATACTGACCTGGGCCTTGTGGCACCGCTGAGCCGCACTCCCACTCCGAGAATTGCTGCTGCAGGGCTGAGGGCTGGTCACTGCTGTGGCAGAAGGGAACCACTGCAAAGGGACAGGAAAGGCAGCAGGATTAGCCCTGCACTCTCCTTCCACCATTTCCCCAGCAAGCATGCTCCCAGCTGTCACCTCTCCTGGCCCCACCAGTGGCACAGCTCCTTCCCAGCCAGAAAGAGCCCTGTGCCTTCCAAGTGAGACAGCAGAGGGACCCCTGGAAGCACATCCCTCTGGGGACATGCCACACACACGGCAGGAGGGAGCCCTCCCAGCCACAGCCACTGTGCCATGCACACACCCCCAGCCCAGCTGCCAGTCTACAAAGCAGCCTCTCCTTGTCACCCTCTGTCTCTTCCTTAGCTACACAGCAACAGGCCCCTGGGGGAGCCACCCTCAGCTGGGCCTGTTCCATCAGCAACACCCAGTGCAGGTGAAGGGAATCACTTACAGCTGCAGCTCCTGAAACCAGGGTGCAGCACCATAAACCCCGAGGACTTACTGGCTCCACTTTGTGGGGAATAATGCACTCTTGGTGACAGGCCACAGCCACAATCCCAAGGACTTCCTAGGAACTCAGACACTCATCAGGAGTATGGATTAGGAGCTGATCAGTGTGTGCTCAACAATCCAGATGCCTATTTTCATTGATCTTTCAATTTAGAACTATTGTCACTGATGAGCAGAAGAATCCTGGTGGCTCCAGTGCCTGATGAGCGAATTGCTGTAATGGAGGAAGGCTCAGAGGAGATGGGCAATGCCTGGTTGAGCACCTCCATTGCCAGTAAGGGTGACCTTATCCCTACACAAATATAAAGGATAATAAGAAATTTGGCTTTTAGTTTTGTTCAGCTGTGGGAATTTAGCAGCTGTGAAAGTATTCATTTCCTCAGAGATCAAAAGAAGGCAGTGTCTTCCTCAGTTAGCCAAGCCAGCACAGGACGAGTGGGTACCTTAGTCCAAATGGCATAAGAAATTGAATGACTAACAAAAACATACCTGAAGAAAGTAATGGGTCTGAGCTGACTTTAACTCCCCTATTTTGTCTTGGCATTTGAGGCCATTCAATGTCTTGATGTGGAACATACTGCAGAAATATATCCTGTTTGGGTCCCTCATAACGAGAAATATATTCAAGAGTTGGAGCATCTCTAGAGAAGAGCAGTGGAGCTCAGGATGAGTCTGAAGCACAAGTCCTATGAAGAGCAGCTAAAGGAGCTGATGGTGTTTTTCCCTAAGAGAAGGTTGCTCACAGGTGACCTTATCGCTCTCAACAATTCCCTGAAAGGAGTTTGTAGCCAGGTGGGGGTCAGCCTCTTCTCCCAGGTAACAACCAACAGGACAAGAGGAAATGGTCTGAAGTTGTGCCAGGAAAGATTTAGATTGGATATTAGTAAAAGCTTCTTCACCGAAAGGTGGCCAAGCATTGGAGCAGGCTGCCCAGAGAAGCATTGGAGTCACCATTCCCAGTAGTGCTCAAAAGAAAAGTAGATGTGACCCTTGGAGACATGGATTAGTGGTGGGCTTGGAAGGGGTTGGTTAGCAGTTTAACTACATGACCTGAGCTGTCTTTTCCAACATTAATGATTCTATGATTCCATGCTTGTATGACCAGCAATTAAAATCCTGTTTGTATTGTGATCCACCTGTACATTGCAGTGGCCACTCTGCTACATGTAATTTGTACTGGTTTTTCATTTAAATGCTGTATCACTATGCTAAACCAAAATCCTGTGTAGCATCAATTAACTTGCATAAGTAAAATTTCACTAAAAATTAAACCTTCCATGTGTATCAGAAGGTATCAGATGCTAACATCCCAGGCTAAAACTCCCCAACCTTTTGGCTGAGTACCATGAAAGGTTATACATTTGGGAACAAAGCAATACAAACATCTGGGACTCAGATGCTAAGGGCAGTACAAGGAAAGGCAGTGATTTATCGTAATAAGATGCCTCTTCCAGAATCCATCGCGGGTATTAAGAACTTGTGCAAGCATGCCATGAAATATCTTTAATAGAAAGTGAGAATGAAACAGTGATGACAATCTTTACAAACAGCATGTCCAGGAATAACCTCTAATGAACTACTCTGCAATCAACCCTTAAAAGTTGTGAAAGTTAATTAACTGCACTATGCAGTTAATCCTGGAGATGCCAGGACTGTGAGAAGCCATTTTTTCCACTAGGACACAAAGCATATCCAAATATGTTAGAGAGCCTAAGTACAGATTCAGCTGCCTGTATAGACACTTGTGCTTCTGTCTCCACTTTTTCCCATCTGTCAAACATAACTGAGTTATTTTTGTGGGGAATGAAGGTAGAGAATTGCTCCACAGTTCCAAAAAGGCCATGCAAGATTGGAATGTGCAATCTGGGGTAAACAGTGGAGGATTTGGACGATGTATGCAGACATAAACAAAGTGAGGGCAGGAAAACTTGAGACCTTACACAAAGCCCAGACAACCATGAAGCATGGTTTCTCTAACTTTTCTCCCAGCACTCCCCCCAGACTTGTCCCTTGTAATCTCCTTGCACATACTTACCAAGGAGGACAACAACAAGGGCAATGCACACCAAGAGAAGCAGCAGTGAGATCAACCATGGCAGCCACAGTGGGTATTTCTGGGGATGTTGCTCCGGCTTCTTTGTCTCAGGAGGTCCTAAAAGTGACAGAAACACACCAAACAAAACACTACAGTCAACTGTGGGTCTGTCAGTCCACAGTCCACATACCAAGGATGTACTACTCAAGGGACAGCTCCTCAAAAGAAAAAAAGATTTCTGATGTGGAAAATACAAGGTTTAGGAGAATGACAGACTGGGACAGAGCAGGGAATGTCTGTGGGTTTTGGAGAAAAGTCCAATTCAGTGAGTGTGTTCCCAGCCCAGCCAGTCAGCCAACAATGATAATTGTTGGTGTTTGGGGGTGAGTGCCTCAAAAATTACAGTGAAACAATGTATTTCTAGATTGAGTCCAAAGCTGCTAAATGCAATATTGCTCAAACCATGATACTTAAGACATAAGGGAAGATTTCATGTTGACTTCTTCCCAGAAAATTTTTTCTGCCTCCTTCAGTTTCATTAGCTTTTTGAACTCTCTGTGCAGAAGTAATCTGAAAGAGGATGGGAGACAAAAAATGTGCAAGGCTATGATGGCACATCATCATTGGAAGACTGAAAGATATACTTTTCCTTCCATCCCTGCTTTCCAAGGCAGGATTCAAAGATTTGCTGTAATAAAACTAGGTCGTGCTAGGCTGGATGTTTGGGGAGAACAGAGGGCTGTGCCCAGCAGCCTGAGTAAAGTACTCAGATTAAGATTTGCCAGGACCTCACTTTTATCTAGAGGGATATTGCCAGTACTGAGGAGGTTGGGGAGCAGGCAGGAGAGTGGGTCACAGGGAAGGAGAAGCAAACACACAGTAGGGGATTGTTCTAGCTTGTGGCAGGTACACAAGCCAGGATAAATAGGAGGGGAAAGAGACAGCAGGACGGGAGTAAAGAAGCTTTGGGAGAGACTACTATTAAAGAGAAGATTTAGAGAGCCTTCATTCATTGTTGTCGTGGTTTGAGCATGAAGCTCCCAGGTCGGTCAAGTGTGCCTGCCAGACATGCCTAGTAAGCAAGACTGTAAGAAACCTGCTCTTTGTGGATGCCTTCTGACTACTTCCCAAAGGCTTGGGAGAGACTGCTACAGCAGGGAAAAAAGCATAATTTTTCATTATCTGGAGAGAAAACATGTGGACAGACCAGGTCCAGGTTTTCCTGGTCAAATAATGTTTTTCTAATAACATTTTTCTTTCTTTTGCCTTAGTGAAAACAAGGAGCCCCCTCAAGATCTAAAGTCAAAGCACTCACTTCAGAAATAGCTCTAACCAGTCCAACTGATTTTTTTTATATGCAGCACATCCAGACATTGTTCAACCTGTGCCCAGTCAGACCTGAGCATCCCACACTCACACCCAGGTGGCACAGGCAGCACTGCATGCTGTGCACCTCAGCAACACAAGTGAAGTGCAGTAATCTTGTGCACACTCGGGGGGTTGAACTCCCTGCAAAATGCTTTCCACAGCTGGTCTGTGCTCTGTAACATGTCTAGCATGATCACATACAACAGACTTGATGTCTTTGGAATAATAATTTGGAACACCATGGGGAACTTCCACCACCCCCACCTCACCACAGTGGAAATGCTAACTACATCCAGAAACAACTAATCTTGGTGCATTGAAAACAGTGAGCTTTCAAGACAGACAGGACTATGTACACTATTTATTTCCATGACTCATGTCTCAGAGCAAGCAAGGAATAACCTGGAGCTGATGCCTGCTCTGTCTGGGATTGTAAAACGGAGATAAAGCTGTAAATAGGCAAGCTATTATATATCCTTAGGCAGCAGTAATTATTTATTTAATTTTTAAAAAATATTGTTCATTGATTTATGCACACATACATTTTCTGCCCTAGGACCTGCTGTTGTGTAGAGTCCTACATGTCAGACAGAAGCAGTGAGACTTATACAGAACATCTCTATGGGTTTCTACTTGTGGAACAATGACTACAGAGTAGATATTAACCAGAATATGCCTTAAATTTGCATGAAGTCTAGTAAAATAACAATTTTACCACTGTAGCTTTTAATAGGAAAAAAAAAATTTTGTTTGGTGTGTGAAATGTTTTTCAGGAGTGGCAGACATCAATAACAGATTTGGATCTCCCTCCAGATTTTAAATAATTCTTCTTCTGTATATTTCAGAGCGTTTAAGTTTTGGGTCTCTTCTCCAAGGACCATTTCTCAATCAGCCATGGACAATGGGGCTATGTTTCTGCAGCAGTACCACTTCTCATGAAGCTGCAGAGTACAACTGACTGCTCTACTATAAGCAGGCATGTTGACTCTCCTACCCTCTCCACAAGCAGCAATCTGTAGTCTCACTCACAGGCAAGAGCAGCCAGGACTTGGGCTTATTTGCTGCTTTGGGAGCCCCTCCACCTTTGTGACAGATCTGATTGTTTGTCATAAACCACAGTCTCTACTGTTGGCACTCAGCATGGTCCAAATTTGACTCTTTCAAGACTACATAACATGTAGGGTACTGAGGGAGCACAAACAGGTTCCTTAATGAACGCTCATTTGAAACCTACTGTTTGTGCTCCCAGTAGTCATTTTTGTTCATGTTGCAACTCCCATTTGCCTTTTCTCTTAGAGACGTTCCTCAAGACTCTTATTTCAAAACTTCTCCAGTCTCCTGATCATTTAGCTCCTTTTTCTCACCAATCCATCAAGATCAGGTAGGAACCAAAGTCACAGAAGGAAAAATCTTCATTCCCTCTTCTTCACCCTGCTCCCTTTCTCCCAAATAACCCATTCATTCCTTACCTTTGACCACTGGAGCTGGCGATTCATTTTTGAACTTCACCTCAGCATAGGTGATTTCTGATGCCATTTAATCACAGTGTGACCCTGTCCTTAGTGTTGCCACGTAAAAGGTGGGTCTTTTAGCTCCTTGTTTCCAGAGGGTGACAGGAATAGGTTACTGAGCCTTCCCCATACATTCATTCACCCTCTACCCATCAAAGAAGGCTGTGCTGAACACTGGAAGCACTGGTGATAACCTGAGAATTCCTGGGAGCTCAGAAATGTTCCAAAGAGATCTTCAGTTTCTTGGCCCAGGAAATCAGCCCTGGCACCATGGAAGATTTTGAGACATAAAAGAAAAATGAGAACCTAACAACTGAAAAGGAAGTTGCACTCCTTCCCCATATCAGATTCTCAGCTGATTGGCTTCCTTTTCAAGACATTTATAGGTTTTTTTCCTCTTTTTAATTTTCTTACTTAACTATTACCCCATATTTTCAAGCGTTTCTTTGTCTGTTAGTAATTCTAACATTGCTCTCACATTTGCAGCTATCACAGGTCCTAGCCCAGTTTAACCTGCAGTCCAGAACAAAATGCATTCTGCCCAATTTGCCCCTTGTGGTTAAGCTGTGTTTGCTACATCAAACGTCACAGCTATGTCTCACTCTTCAAAGTCAGCCCCAGCTGGAAGTTAGCACTAGAACAAATCTCAGACTAGGAAATGTTCCTGTAGAAGTGAGACTGGGGAGCTGCAGCCTTAGAGCAATAAAAATAATCAGAAGGTTGATATATCCATGAAGAAACAGAAGGATCAGGCTGGAGTCAGAGAGGAGAACAAGCAAAGTGGAATTTTAAAAAGCATATGTTGATGGTGTGAGAGATTATTGACAAGAGTACACACAAAAACTTTTCTATTAAAACCAGATTCATAGCCTGTGGAAGTTCAGAGCAGTGCTTGCTTCAGGCTCCATTTCAGAGGCTGAAAAGGGATGGCTTACATTTTTCTGCCACTTTTCCAACACTGTCATTTATCTCCTTTAACTGCTTTCTGGTGAAAACCTCTGATACTATCTTGAGCAAAATGTCAGTGTTTAGTCTGATTTGAAGCTGGAGCAGATCTTGAAAGGAGACAAGGGAAATGGCAGCTGAGATACATTCTAAATCAGAAAGACTTCTGGGAACAGATGCTAATAAGTCAGGCAGGGTGAGGAGGGTTCAGTCAGCAGACAGGACTAAGGTCTGTGTTGTAAGGGACCTTCAAAGACTATTTGTCTTCTGCAGCCCACCTGCCATGGGCAAGGACATCTTTCACTACATCAGGCTGCTCAAAGCCCCTTCCAACCTGGCCCTAAACATTTTCAATTAAGGGGAATCTGCAACTTCTCTGGGCAATCTGTTCCAGCATCTCAGCACCCTCATTGTAAAGAATTTCTTCCTTATATCTAATCTAGATCTGGCTTTTTCAGTTTAAATCTATGACCCCTTATCCTACCATTACCAGTTCCATTAAAAGGTTTCTCTCCATCTTTCCTATAAGCCCCCTGTAAAAGCCTGAAAAAAGCCACAACAAGGTCTCCAAAACAACCAGAAGGAAGAAGCTGGTTAGTTTGGCTAGCCTTAAGGCAGAGCAGAATGAGATGCTCACAGCACATCCAGAGAGCACAGAGGGTAACCAGAGCAGAGCTGGAGATGAGATAGGGCAGTAGAAGAAAGAACATGCACCAGACAACAGAGAAGAACAATGTGGCAGAAGGTAAAGGGAATCTGAACACAGTTTAGGGAGAACTGCCCCTAAGAAGAGTGAGGCAGTAACTGGATGTCTTTACCAAGGATTCTTTTTGTGTCTTGTGTCCTGAGCTAACTTTATTTCACCTTTAGGTATTGTGTGCAAAGAGGGTGACTTTCACACAAGAATAAGAACAGCTACAGGAGAGAAACCTGGTCCCTCAAGCAAGCATGCTGCCTGCTTCTCTTTCCAACATCCTTCCAGCACTATCCTCTGTCTTCAGTCTTGGCCCTCTCACTGGAATTAAGCCTCCCTAAGTCTCTGCTGAAATCTACTTCAGCCCTCAAAATTCTTGTTGAGAATTCAGAGCAATCCTCTACATACTTCCCCCTGTCCCCACCCAACCAAGCCTCAGCAGACTCAGTCTCATGGGAAAAAGGCTTACTTCCTTGCAGAGTTTCAAGATTTCCACTGTGAAGAAACAGGAAACCCAACCAGCAGACAGAGAAGGAAGTTACAGAGCAGCTTCATGCACTTTTTCCGCTGAAACACGTCTCCAAACACAGCCAATGAATTTCAAATGCAAATTCAGGCTCTAGCTGCTCTTTTTATTAGATTGCATTAGACTGCACTTAAGCATCAGTAGACAGCTCAATTCTTCTTTGTCAGCCATCAGAGTTGTTGCTTGTTATCAAAATTCAACCCTGAATCATACTTCCACGGGACGCAGTGCTGAGCCAAGGTGTAACAACAATCACATGATATTCCTGAAAAATTTGTCCTTTGAATTTCATACACACTGATGGCATGTAAATGAGTGGGAGATAGAAACAACTGGACCCTGCAGTTAGTTGTGGTGCTGAAAAAATAATTTAAAAAAAAAATCTTGCTTAAAAACCCCCAAAACTCGTGCTTTGCTTCCTTGCATTCTCACTGCTCTTCCTCAGTAACTCCATTCCCCCTCTTCCTGTGCTCTGCTCACTCCCTTGTCCTCCCACAATACTTGTGTTTCCCTACAGATCTTTCAGCTCAGCCCTACCCCACACTGCCGAGTGTCTCCCATGCTCTCAGGCCCCAAGTGCCTCACAAGCCCCAGCTCCTTTCTGGGACTCTCCCAGTTCTGCTTTCCCTCCTCACTCGTGCTCCAGCTCCTGGTTGCTCTGCAAGCTCCGTGGCCACCCTTTGTCCCTGACCCAAAGAGAAGGCAGCAGAGGCGCTAAAGCTCTTTCTCCCCAGCCTGTCAGTGAAGCTGAATAAGGTGGTACCTGCAAGCCTTCCACCCCACAGGCAGCAGCATCCAATTTAGCAAGCAGGTCCATGTGAGCAGAGGAAACTGTGCCATTGCACATGCCTTACACTTATTTTGAAAATCCAGCTGAACCTGAGGAGTTAAATTCAAATTTATAGGCAAAGAGTAGGACCGGCATCCTAAAGCTGTGACCCCACACATTCCAAAAGAAATCCCATTTTTTAATTTGCCACAGCTGTGGTGGATGCTGCAGGGAAGTGACACACTTCTTACAAGCCAGTTTGAACACAGAGGGGCAGCTGAGAGAATTGAGCTGAAGGCTGTGAATCATCACAAGTGACATGAAGGTTACACAGGGAAATCACATTGGCCACCCAAATACCTAGACCCTCTTCAGAAGATTCGACAACAGACAAAATGAAGCTGACATGACTAAAATGATTTCCCAAAGGGATTATCAATATGTATTTTTCAACAAGCTGACCTTGCAGCCAAATGAGGAAAATTTAAATGAGTGTGACCTCCAGTAAGTGCAAAACCATAACAAAGCAGAAGTGTCAGAGCTTCCTCAAACCCTTTATATTTGATATACTGCTGTGAGGGCAGGTGAAGAGCAGGGTATAAAATAAGCAGTCAGAGGGAAGAAGCACATCAAAGCAAAGCTAAAATAATTATTTGTCACAATGGAACAAACTGGTGACATTCACACACCAGAACCCTGCTTTGTGGAGGACTAAACCAAAGGATCTGTCCAAAATAAAATACTGATTGTGCAAAATGTATGGAATTAGCAGGCCTGGGCAGGAGATGGTCCCATTGATTCTCAGGAAATTCAAAGTGAAACAGTTGCTAATATCAGGGGGTCACCTTTTGCCTTAAACTATCTTTTTATCAGCAAATCTCAGACTGAGGGGGAACATATCAAAGAAGGAGAAGGGGAGAAGTCTCAGGGAGATTTAGAAAGTTAAAGGTTTGACATCTCTAGTGGTCAGGTTAATATAACAAAAGAATTAATGGATAGACACGTGTGTAAGTATGATGGACTTTGGGGAAAGTCAATATAACCCTTGTAAAGAAATCCTGCCTGTTGTGGGTCTTTGCCTACAGTCCTGGCATCACCTACTCTTATGGCACTTGTAGCTAGCACAGACTTCCAAGTCACTTAGATAAAAGCCTAAACCAAATCCAGGCTTTACATCCCTGCACCTGGGTGAGAAGAGCACCAGAAGTGAATATATGCCACCTTCTTGGTCCTCCCTCCCCACATCACCTTGCTCCTTTTCAGGGATTAAGGCTATGGAGCAGAGCAGCCAAGGGAAGAGCATAAAAATGCACTGGAACATGGAGAATGAGGACCCAAGGCCTGACACTGAGCAGTAATAAGGGATGTCAAATAACAAATCAAAGGAATTCAGGCAGCCAGAGCTCCTTGAGAGCTCCTGAGGGATTTGGCTGTTTAGAGAGAGTCTAGCAATAGGTGATCTCATTGTGTACCCTGCTGCATGGAACTGGTAAGGGAGGGAGGGGAGGGGTAGGACGCTGCAGTTCATACTGCTCCAGGGGACAGTGTGGGAGCACAGCAGACTCCTGGGATCTGAGAGAAAGGTACCCTAGGCCCTTCTCTGCCAAGGCTGACACAGGCCAGAGCTGCAGGGAGAAGAGACCTCTTCTGGAAGACAGTCAAACCCTCTAATGACACAAGGTTAATCAGGTTTCCATACAGGTTGCTAAGAGACCAAGGAAAAAAATGGCTTCTATGGGGCTGTGAAAGCACAGGAAAAAGACATTGGAGCATTTGAAGAGGAAACAGGGAAGTACTGAATGGACAGTGGGAAAGGGGAGTGAGAGCAATGAGTGGGATGGATGAAACAGAAGGTAGCACTGTAAAGCCACACAAGTTTCTGGCAGGGGGCAGCACCTCACCGCAGGCAGGCCTGAGTCGGCAGAAAGACAACGCTACGGTTACAGTACTGTGCATAACACAGGGGAACAAAAGAAAAGTAGGAGTGATGAAAAGAAATGTTCCTCCCCAGAACAGCTTGTGCATTTCTCCCCTGGCCATATCTCTGCCAAATTTTAGTAAGTGCTGAGGATTTCAAGCAGAAGAGATCATGTCCCAAAGTTACCTGAGCTGAGGGAGCTCAAACTCAGTGCAAATTGCAAAGGGAAAATCATGTGCCCACTCTAGTGTGATGATAGGTTACCAAAATCCATCAGGTGTAAGAGAAGGAATAAGAGAAGGAAGAACATGATCCAGAGAATCTTCAAAGAGACAAGAAGCCCCAGTATGCCCCTTTACATGTAGCATTAACAGAGAATTTTCTTCAGAAGAGCAAAACTATGTTTTATTTCTTTATTTCCCCCAATTTACAGATTACCAAGTCAAAGCCAACAGAGGGCACATTCAGATGCAGTTACCTCAGAGCTTTGTTTTATGCCATTACTGCAACATTGCACTTTTGTCTCCTTCCTCTTTTGGATCTGAGTCATAAGTCTCAAGGCTATGTTGGAGATCAGAACCAGATACTGCAATTGCTTGCCACAGTATCATATCTGACTTCAAACCTGGGCCAGATCCAAGTCCTGCTCAGACCCCAGTGGCTGTTTTCAGAGGTGGGACTGTGGCATTTATCTCCTTAGAGTGGGCATTTGGAATTCACATGCACAAGTTGTGGCCACATAACACCTCTCCACAGAAGCAATTCTTCATGCTTCATTTCCAGTTCTAAGGATTGCACAGATCTCCACAGCCTTGAATTCTGCTTGGCTACTCTCTGCCCAGTGAGGTGAATGCCTGTGATCTCCCTCTCTTGAAGGGGGAATGGGGGGAGTGGAAAGAAAAGCAAAAAACTGGAAAATAACCACAGTCACCAAGCAGGTATGGAGCTGTCACATAAGTTTACCCAGACTCATGCTATGAGTTCCACCTTAGGGTCACTCTTATTGGAACTTAAACTGCTTCCCTCCACATCCTCTGCATGCATGTATGTGGAAGGCAGTAAGAAACATTCTCATAGGGAGGTTCTGGGGTGAGCTGTACTGGTTAGGCTGTCCCAGCAGGTGCTACTGGAATGGCAGCACAAACCTCCCTGGCCCTGCAGAACTCCCTCACCCCCTCCTATCCTCAAGGGTGGATTTATCAGGAAGATTGCAAGCCTGTGCTGCCCCTTACCCTGTAGCCAAGATGGCCCTGCAGGCCATTTGCAGCCTCCCAGCCCAACCTGTGACAGCCAGCAGCGAGGTGATGGGACATCACCTGCCTGCAGGTGTCCAGTCAGGATGGGACAAACAAAAGCCATCTAGTAACAGCCATAGAGAGCTGAACTAAATCCAGGGAGTACAGTCAGCTCAACCAAACAGTCCTTGGCACCTCATCAATGAAACGTGATGGGAAAGTTTTAATGCCAGGCAGGAAGGCCCCAAGCTTTGGGGCTTAACCATATGCAGGAACCTCCTCATGACACAGATGTCAACACTGTCAGAGGTGGAAAGGCAAATTTATTTTTTTTTGGAAGAGCACACGCTTCAGGTGCCTGTGTCAGCCACTTTTACTATGCCAGGACACTGAAGTCAGCACAGGGAAGCAAAGGGTGGCCAAATGGCACTCTAGGGTGCCAGCCTCCAGCACAGGGCTGGCACTGACCCAGAGGCCAAAGGGCCCCTGCTGCTGACTCCCTGCTGGCTGGGACTGACAAAGAGGACAAAGTGCTCCTCGAGGTGTCTTAGACTCTGCCTCCAGATCACAGTTATTTGCCTATTTAGCATTTTAAGACTGGACAGGACAGGCTCAGCACATCATCCTGCTCTTCACAGAGCCTCTGAGGTGCAGGATGACTGTCAGATCAGTGTTCCTTTTCACTGACCAACAGCCCATGTCAGACATCTCACACACTGCTGGCCCAGCGTGGGTCCCTCCACAGCACAGCTGAGCACAAAAGTTGTGCTAGGAAATATTTCAGACTGGAGGTATCTTGTTCAAACCCTGCTCAAATCAGGACTACTTTTGGAGCTAGACCAGGGTACCCAGGACAGGTTATCTGCCTACAGTAACCCTGTTTCTGTATGAAATGTATCACTTAAGGGCTTTTCCTGCTTTTCTACCCAAAAAAGAGTGATTTTCAAGCACATTTTGTACATGTACCCATGGTATTGACTTCAGCTTTAGATACTGGTCACAGCAGCCCCTAAGTCTGGGCCAGACATACAGCTGTGTCTATACTCTCTTAGCATATATTCTCCAAAGAAAATGCTCTCCTATCCCTTCTCTCTCACTTGAATTCAGCTCTTTGTCCCTGCCAGCTAATCAAAAGAATGGTTTGTGTAGCACTACCAGCATAGCATCTCACACCTCTTTGAACAGTTTGCTTAACACCATAAACAGGGACTCATGAACAAGTGCTTAGCCACCCCTTTTTAAGTTAGGCCCAAAGGAATGGAACTTCTCCTAGTTTTTTTAAAGACAACAGACATCCATACCTGTATGCACACTGACCACAAGAGGGGATGCATGCCTGCCCTGGCACAGCTCAGCTCCAAGCCCTACATTACTGTGTTTGTGCAGGAGGGCACCGAAGCACAGAGGGCAGTAGAATAGCAGGACACAGCTACATTTGGAAGCACCAGCTCCACCACTAAACTATCAAACTACAAATCACCAGCTGCGATTTCTTTTCAGAGAGCACCCCACCGGTGCTAGCCAGATCTCAGGTGATGTCTGCTTGCATCCCACCTGCCACCCTCTCGACTGCTGGGCGCCCAGCCAGCCCCTGGAGACGGAGCCCAGGGATTGCGGGAAAGCCCGCAACAAAGGGATCGGGCAGCAGATGGCAGCACACGGCCACGGCTGAGGCTGAGCTCGGCGCCTGCTCGCGGCGGGCACCAGCCCAGCCTCGGCAGGGCAGGGAGCGCCGCGCCTCTGTGCATGCCGAACGCACAAGGCTCCACACAAAGGCTGCAAGTTACAGGCGGCTCCCTCCTTCAGGGAATGTCTCTCCAAACTGCTTCAAGGCTTGAAAGCTGCCCCTACCTCTACCTCAACATGCAGGAGCTGCCATCCTACAATGCCTGGGAAAGAAAAGGGACAGCAGGCCATTCGTTGCAAGTCACCTGCCTGGCCTGCCCCAAACACAAGTGATGCAAGAAGCGCACCCCAGGATCCCAGCAGTGACTGGAAATCATAGCTCTGGTCAGGAGTCACTACACAACCCAGCTGTTGCTGGCTGATCTTCCTAGGCTCAGCTTCAAGGAATGTCCATCATAGCCCCAGCTCTGGATACAGCTATAGGAAATGGCAGGTGGCAAAATTAAGCTGTCATCCTGCAATGTGCTTTCCCTGACTGTTAGCATGGACAGAACTATTGTCAGTAACAGTCTGCAGAGTGAGAGTCTATTGTTCACATAATGTAATGAGCACTCATCAGATTACCTGGACCTGGAGGCATTACAATGGGTGTTAACCACTTGTGTTCAGAGTGCTCTGCTTATTGTATACATTAACAGCCCTGTTATTCCTCCTCCTAGAACCTTGTAGGTTTATGCTGATTTAGCAGGAGGAGGTCAGACTCAGATCCTTTTACCTCATTATCAAAGCTCAGGAAGACTTTGGGGGTTTTGGTTTCCTGTTTGGTTTTTGTTTGATTTCCTACAATGTACAGCCCTTCTCCATTTCTTCAGGAGTCCAAACACAGCATGAAGGCTTTGTGAAATCTGGCAGGTTTGTGTCTGCAATCCATATTGTGTGGCTGTGGTAAGAACAGTTGCTGCACGGCTCTGAGACACAAAGTCACAGAACACAGAACATAATTAAAGGGAGAAGGGCCAGGGAAATACACTCATCACACCTCAACTATAGCTCCCTCAGAAGTATTGACAACCAAAAACCAGACAAAACTGGGATCTTCCCTTTGACACTTGTTTCCTATTTCTTTCTATGTGCTACAGTCTGTCTCCCAACTGGAAGAAAGGGAAAACTTGCAGAGGACTCGGCAAGCTGTGCATTCTAGCAGGTCTTGCTGTGAAGAAAGGCATGGGGCCTGGGAAGATCTCCACACATGACTAAGCTCTCCTCCATGAACTGTTTCCCAGTCTTCTGTGCTTCTTTATGCACAAACAGGAAAATATCCCAGCACTTCCCTTAGGTGAATTTCATCTGAAAATTCTCCTGCTCTGGAGAAAGACCCTTTTAGGCTTCTCAACTCTTTCTGCTGCAATTACCTACTGAAAGGTCTGAGAAGCTCTACCCTAGCTTATGGGTAAAATGCTACATCTTGTCCCTGCCAGGACCTATACAACATACTAATCCTATTTATGAAAATAAGGTAAAAGTTTTGGTCCTAGAGCTGAAAAAATGTCTTTTTTCCCCAGCCACTACAGATACTAGAATGCTTGACAATTCAAACAGCTGACTTAATAGGTTAAGATTTCTTATCTTTACCCAGGCCACAAGACTTGTGTTGTACTTCCAACACAGCCATATACACAGCTTTGCTCTCTGCCAGAGGAACATGGAGCAAGCATGCTGTGCAAGATGGCTGCAAGCAGGCTTGACAGAACAATGTCAGGGCCCTGAACATATTCACCTCCTGGGGGATTGGCTGGACTCAGGTCCAGCTTAAGTAATAGAGGTGTTTGGCTTTGAGAAACCTCAGCAACATGGGCCTTATCACAGCTAAGTGGACCCTTGGACCCTGCCTGAGCTAGCACAGCCATGCCTGGCCATGTCCCCTGCTATCTAAATCCTCATTCTGACCTGCTCTGATCTTTGTGCTTAGGTACTTCGGGACTGCTCCTCTGCTGGTGAGGCCACTGCCCCTTCCTGCCCTGCTGTGACCCATCTTCCTGCTTCCTCTCTTTCCAGACAGCCTGTCCTTGCTGCCCCTAACAAAGGGCCCACTTGGCTCACCTTGATCATCTGTAATAGGCACAGACCATTTTCCATCTACCAGCACAGAAAGAATAATTTCTGAAAATATCTGCAGGCTGTAGAAGCCTTTAATGTCTGAGATGCTAAATATCAGGACCACTAAGTCTTCTCACTTGCATGCTTTATCCACACTCTTACCAAGTCCCACAGGAACCTACACTCAGGCCTGTTTCCACGCTGTTGATTTGAGTTTGGTATTGTGGGAGTCTTTTGCCATATGTGGAACAGCTGTACCATTTTTGTGTCCTTTTTCCACACTCCTACCTCTTTGCCCAGACAGAGCCTGAACCCATCACTCCTGAAGTTGCTCTTGTTCAGTCTGCAGGCCACAACAGATATGCAGAAGGATAAGTAGGCTGTGAGGATCTTGCTGGAGACATGAAGACCTTCAACCGAGAGGCTTCCAATGGAAAAACAATTTGACAACTTAGAAGACTCATGACATTTTTCACCCCAGTGTTACTTGTTTAATTACCATTTGCACCAGTACATCGTATGCTTTATATACATATATCTTTAATTTTTGCTTCTTCAGCTTTTCAAATACATAATATATTATCTCCAGAATACTAAGACAATACAGAAGAGGCTCCTAGTTCATTGTTAATTGGTGCCACCAACTTCCTTGGTTGGGGAACTGATACATAGTTGAAATGACAGGACCTCACAAGGATGTGAGCAAACAAAGAGGAGACAAAGAAAACAAAATGCCAACCCAGGAGTCTGTGATGTTGCTTGTAGACTACAGCCATCCACAAGTTCAGGAGGCAAGGAGCTGAAGTACAGTGAGACTGCAGGAGTGACTATGAAGGCAGGGGAGGGCTGGCAGGGGGAAACACCAAGAGAACCAGGGAATCGGGGTTAAATGACTACTTAAAATACATCCAAGAGCAGTCTGGTCCCCACTTCCACAAGTGGAACTGCAGCAGCTTTAGAGCTATTTCAAGAATGTTGCTTCCCAGAGGGATGGTCTAAGTGGAACTGTCTCCAAAATGCCCTCACTGTAGCCAGACAAAAATGACAAAAGACCTTTGCCAATACAAGGTGCAAAACTACTCTTTTAAAAGCCTCACCAGAAAATTTTTGCCCAAAGGGAAACATTTCCTTGTGAAGGTGTGCCAGAGACACAAAAGTGTTGCTGTGTTGAGTGTTCAAAACAGGAAGAAGCCTTCCAGCAAAGCACCAATGCCCTAGTGTTCCAGGAACTGGGTACAACCAAGAGTTACTGAGACCAACTTCCCAGCCAGTTGGGAGGTTTTGGCTTCTGTGCCAGCATGAAGGGTAGCAGTTCAGCAGTGTGAGCTTTCCAGCCTGCCCTGTGAGTTTGCCCACAGTAATCAACAGACTTACAGCCCAGATCACACCCACAGCTGCTGAAGACAAAGTAGTGTCCACACTGCCTCAGGAAACTCTCCCAAAGAAAAAAGTAGGAAGTCGTGGCTTTTTACTTCTTTCTAACTCCCTTAACCACACAGGAAATAGAGGGGGCCTGGACACATTAAAAATAAAAATATAAGTTCCAATAATGAGCTCACATCCCTTTTCTTCTGGATTCAGAAGTAAAATCATAATAAGGAACAGAGGTGGGAGAATTTTGCTCGCACAGATCTCAGGACCAATGAGTGAGTTAAAAAGGGGAAGGGGACTGTCCCTTCATCAGAGAATAATCTATTGTCCCACCATAATTCTTATTGTAGATATGCAATACTTGAAACACAGTGCCAAGTCACAACACAAGGCCAGGGCTCAGGATAGTGATGCAGGAACATGAAATGCTGAGTGGTGGGAATCACCTGGTTGTCATCTAGTGCAAGTAACTACCAAATTGTAAAAACAGGCTTATTTTTTTTTCCTTAAAGCTATTTCCAGTTAAAATATCTCAGTGACAGTGAGGCCTTTGCCAGGGGAGAAAGGAGTTAAAATGAGAGAAGTTCCTCCAGTGAACCTTCAATCCAAAGCAGGAGCCTCAAGGGGACAGGGTGCCCACCTGGAACTACAGCGCAACAGCAGCAGCCTACTCAAGGACTTGCATGGCTCCTCCCACAGGAGCAAAGGGACATGCAGCACTACCAAGAATTGCACCAAAGATGGAAGAGCAGTGTGTGCATGGGGAGAGTCACTCCTCACCACAGATGTCATTCATCCAAGAGGGTTTTGTGTTGAGAAAAGACCTATCTCCTCAGAGGTTCCTTTTAGCAAGTGCAGCCAAATGCAGCTGTCCTCAGCACCGCACGCTGCAGTCACTACTGAAAGCAGCCACAAAAAGCAACAGCCTGGCCAGAGAAAATGTGAAGGACAAGGAACCCAGAGGCATCTACCCAGCCTCCCCCTGTATCCACTTTCTTCAAGATTCTTGCTTTCCTTGTATGGAAAGACAGGGAAAAAGAGCTAGGATGTACCATGTAATGGCCAAGTAGATGGAGGCGATAAGGCTACCTCTCTTCTCCTTGCCCATCTTGGGAGGAGTCTCTATGCTCTCTTTAGGTTCAGTGGGATCAAAAATACTAAGTTTAAGTGAAGGTCTGATCTAAAAATGAAGGATTGTCCCAATTTGATTGAAGACTAGAGAGGTTTGTGCCCTCTCTGATCCCATTTGGTGCCTCTAGGTCATCAATTTGTCCCATTCCACTGCTTTGATCATTCAGAACTGGACCCAGTTGGACTGCTGAGGAGCCTGATTGGGAACAGCACTGAAACAAAAAAAGGAAAATCAAATGAGCAGATGCAGTAAGACTTCTTAATTCTGGTTCTTCCCACACCCATCAGGACACTACCCTTCTTGTGTTCCATTCATCACAGTTTACCTGGATGCAGTGCTGAAGTCTCCCCAGAGGTCTGTGGTAGCTGATACTGGTGCCTTGGATGCAGCTGCAGGAGCATCTAAATCTAAAAGAATATCTAAGGCAAAAGAGAAAGAGAGAAAAAATACATCAGCTTATCCAGAAAATCCTGCAGGCATTTCAACTGTCTCGTTAAACAAACTCCTGGATGCAGGGCAGAAAATCTTTGAAGGGACTCCAGCTTTCCCTGCAGAAGTCAGACTTTTTGAGGGGCTTGTTATAACAGCATCTCCTTTTGCTGAATGTGCACACCTTCAGCTGACATTGACCTCCAGCAAGGGTACATTGTCTTCAGGAACTATTCAGTCTCCACTCTGCACACCACCTGACACATTTGTCACTTATTACCTCTCCCAGCAGACATAAGGCTCACTCAACCCAAGCTCAGCAATCACAACAGCTGCCAAACAGGCACCACCTTAACAGCACAAACCACACACTGGGACCACATGAGCCCTACTCAGAAGTTAATGTTTATTCTCACTCAAACCCGTGGACAGCACTGCTGAAGTCTCTGCCTTCACAAAGGGATCATCAGCTCTCCAGACACCTCAGCATGGTCACACTTTAAACACAGCCTCCAGAAGACCGCAGCAACCTCTTTGTTACAGTAACACAGGATGATTTAAGTTGGAATGGACCTCCAAAGATCATCTCATCTAGTCCCACTGCCATGCCATAAGCAGGGACAGCTTGCGCTAAATCAGGTTACTCAAAGTCCTGTTCAATCTGGTCTTGAACACTTCAAATGAAGGAGTATCCATTCCTTCTCTGGGCAACCTGTTCCAGGGCTTCACCATTCTCATGGTAAAAATTTCTTCTTTATATCCAATCTAAATCTACCCTCTTTCAGTTTAAGCCTCTACCCTTTGCCCTGTCACTCCAAGCCATGGTAAGAAGTCTTTCTCCATCTTTCTTACAAGCTCTCTTTACATAGTGAAACATCTCCCCAGAGCCTTGTCCTCTCCAGGCTAAACAATCCCAACTCTCAGTCTTTCTTCACAGGAGAGTTGGTCCAGCCTTCTGACCATTCCCATGGCCTTCCTCTGGACCCAGTACAGGTCCACATCCTTCTAGCACTGGGGACACTGGAGCTGACAGGGAGACCAAAATCCTTGGGACACACCATGTCTCAGAGGGCACAGCTGGCACTAGGTTGAACACAGTTTACTGAAGCAGCACCTGCTGGTGTGTTACATCAGCAGGCTCAGTGCTAAGGTTTACCTGCACTGCTCGCATTACTGGATTTCTGCACAGGTGGTGGTGTGACATGGTTGGCAATGGCTGTGGAGGAAGGGGGAGGTATAGGAGGGACTGCAATTTTGCCTCCTGGTGGGGGTGGCAGCAGGCTTAGGCCCCCTGATCCAGACACACGGGGCTTGGCTGCTCCTCCTTTCTTTGAGGTCATGTTCTGCATTGGAAAAAAAAAAAAAAAAAAGAAAGTGTAAAGAAGCGTCTCAATTGGCACATCCACACAAAGAAGCAGGGGTAACTGGTCTGCTTACCCCAATATTTAGTTTGATGGTCTGCCCTTCCTTAAACCCTAAGTCTAATTTGGGACGTGTGTCAGCTTCCTGGGACTCCTTGGAGATTTCAGTCTCCTGCTTCACCCACCTAAAAAGAAGAGAGTAAAACATGAGACCCTGTGGCAAAAAGGTTTTAGAAAAATGTGTGGTTTCTCTCTCCATCCCACCAAACCACTGTGCCTTGTCAAACCACCTACCTCCCTACTCCTGGTGTCACACAGCACAAAGCTGGGACCACCACAAACCCATGAAGCTGTTTAACACTGCACCTGGAGCATCACAGGACCTAAGCTTAAGACTTACAGATCTGACCTGCAAGGGCTGTCAGCTTGCATGACCACCTGCAGCACACACAAGTGTCCCTTGCCAGAGCAGGGCTTCAGGGCCACCCCAAGGAAACCTGTGCTAAATGAACATGCACCACCACCCACCATGTTCTACAGGCCAGAGGAAAAAGAGCATTCCAGAAAAGCAAAACTCACTTGAAGTGATCCTGCAAAGAGACGTTGAAGTCAAAAGCATCACCCCGATCTGTGAAGCCAATGCCTATAAAAGCACTTCGTCCTAGCAAGGAGACAGGAGTCGTCACTGGAGGTGCCCTGCAACTGGGCCACAAATCCCTCTGCTTGTCCTAAACCCCTCTGTGCTAACTCTCACTGACACACCTGCAGATGGAAGTCAGCAGCTCACAGAAGTTCATTGTCCCAGCCTTCAGGATGCACCCTTCTTCCTACAGAGTGTGCTTGGAAACCAAATGTTCCTTCCCAGCCCAGCCCCTGGGCTCTGTGCAATGTAGAGAACCTCCTCTGCTTACCCTGTCCTCAGACCCCTCCAGGCACACCACCTGGCCTTTCCAGCATTCCCAACACCATTTTCATCCTCCTGGCACACTCCCAGCTCCACCTGGGTCTCCTCCACCCCTAGCACTTGGCACTTACATTGGCCCCCAACTCACCAGTCCCATCCTGAATTCGAATGACAAAGTAGCGGCTGGAATCTGCCACAGTCTCCACTGCAATGCCAGGGTATTGATCTATAGGAGCCTGGGCAAAAAGTTCTCCTGCAGACAAAGAATCAGGTGTTAAGAAGAGAAACCCTTTCCTAAAGTGTGGCCAGGGCCACCATGCACAGCTCTGGGCAGGCTTAGGGGCAACAATCTCAGTCACAGCCTTGGGGGGCACAGCTTTTCCCTTACCTGAAACCTTATCCTCCAGTTTTATGTAAGCGGTTTTGCCTTTGGAGGTGACACGAAGCCGCCCTGTCCAGTCTGGATGGTCCAGTTTCCAGTCAGACGCCCTGAAAGGAAGAGCAGCTGAACACTGACCACAGACAACCTCCTCAGTTCTGCCCAGCCACCTCAGCAGAAGTCTCTGCCCCCAGTCCCTCAAGCCCTGCAGCTGCCTCATGCCACCTTCCTCCCCAAAAAACACATGGGGTCTCAGCTCCTCTCTTGCTGCTGCCAGCTGACACACGGCTCTGACATCTCTGGGCAAAGGGAAAGAGTCACAGTCCAGAGAGCATCAACTCCTCACCCTTATAAGTTTGCAAAAAAGGGGAGAGAGAAGCACAGAAACTCACTTGAACAGGAAATCCCCAAAAGCAACTTGTGAGCATTGGGAAGACCCCAAAAATTAATTCATAACGTGCTGAAAAGACACTCCATTATTCTACCCTGTGGTTGTAAAATAACACTGAGTACTTCATAGCCTAGAGGCAGCTGACTTACACTAGGCAAAACACACACACATTTTGACTGACCCATCATACTCTGCCACAGGCTCTTGTGAAGGAAAAAAAAAAAAAAAAAATGGAAAGTGAGAAAAAACCCAACCTACAGCATCACAGAATATTGTGAGTTGGAAGGGACCCATGAGGATCACTGAATCCAGCTCCTGGCTCTGCACAGGACACCCGAAAAATGACACCATGTGCCTGAGAGCATTGTCCAAACGCTTCCTGAACTCTAGCAGGCTTGGTGCTGTAAAATCTACCGGATTTTATAACTGGAAACAAACATCCTTGGCCAGGCACAACATCTGCCTACAGTCTGTCAGGTTCAGGGAGTTCACAAACCCGCTCCTCCAGCAGGTCTGTGGGCACATCTTACAAACGCACACTCTGCTGCTTCTGCCTGACCAGAGAAGGCATTTCTAACTGCTGGTTCTGCAGCCTCTTCTTAAAAATCACCCCGAATTCCTCCTGCTTTCCTCCCAGCCACTGCTAGAGCTACCAGGCCAAATCCAACGTGCCGTTACAGCACATCAGTCCCATCCCAGGATCCCGGGAGCAGCCGTGAGCTCTGCCGGGAACAACAGGCTGCCCCTCGCCTCCTGCCGCTGATGAACAGAGCAGCCCCTGCTCCCGCACAGCGCGGAGCGGAGGCTCCCCTGCCTTCAGGCGCTCACCACCTGCCACAAGAGGCAATTCCAGCCGGCGGCTCCTCCGGAGCTCGGCAGGAGGGGGCTCAGGGCATGGCCAGACCCACTCGCGGCCACAGGACACGGCTTTCCCAAGGGACGAAGCCGGGCCACGGGCACAGTCCAGCCCCGGCCGCCCTGCGGGCAGGGCCCGAGGCAAGCCGGGCCGCGCCGGAGCGATCGCGGGCGCCGCACGCTCCCTCACCTGTAGCCGCGGTTGGAGGTGCGCGGCGGGATGCGGTAGACGTTGACATCGGGCTTCACGCAGAGAACGGACTCGTACTCCAGCTCGGCCGCCGCCATGTCGGCCGCGGAGCCCGGCGAGGAGCGAGCGGCGGGAGCCTAGTGACCAGCGGCGCTGCCCACCGCCATCTTTGGTGAGGGCAGACACCGCCTGGGGGCGCCGGCGCGGCCGCGCCAGACGCGGGCCACGTCGGTGAAGCGGATGGAGCCATCTTGGGTGCTGGCAGCGGGGGCGAGAGGGCGCCATCTTGGAGCCGCCCCTGACACAGCAGCGGCGGCCGGCGCCATCTTGGGGCCTGGCAAGTGCCGCGGCGGGGCTGGCGCGGCCATGTTTGTTAGGGGCGCCATGCCCTGGAGTGTCGGGCAGCGGGATGGCGGGGGTAGCGCGGCTGGTTGTGCCGCCACACGGTATCGACCTGCTCGTCTGCATCCCCCGGGGCTGCTCCCTGCCGCCCTGGGGGGTTCAGTGCCAGTGTTCTTTCTGTGGTGCGGGGATTAGGTGGCTTTTTGGTAAAAGAGCAAGCCAAAATGGAAATGCGGCGCAGAGCACGACAGGGTTTGCCGCTGGAAGTGATGGAAATGGCAGCTGTGCAAAGCTTAGTTTCAGGAGTGGGTCTTCCCCCAAACAGGGTGTAGATAGTAGTTTATTTGTCAAAATGATAAGGCTGGCAGCATTTAAACCACTCTTTTAATGGTGGCTTCTCAGAGGAGACTGGTGTTGAAATTTAGCGCTGTGCAGCGTCCTGTGACTGAGTCTCAGAAAGTACCAGTGTTTACTCTGAAAAGTGGAAGAAAAGGCATAAGAGAAGTTTAAAAATTACATAGAGCCATGTCTGAGCATTCCATGTCAAGCACTGGAACGGGCTGCCAGGGGGATGGTGGAGTCATCATCCCTGGAGGTGTTGAGGCAAAAATAACCACTGAAACATCACTAGGTTTGAGGTTTTGGTTTGATTTTTTGTTTGTTTTGGTTCGCTTTTTTGGGGTTTTGTGCTTTTGGGGGCTTTTTGTTGGTTTTGTTGGTTTTTTCTTTTTGTTTTGGGTTTTTTGTTTGGGGTTTTGGGGTTTTTTGTTTGGTTTTTGGGGTGTGTGTTTGTTTTTGTTTTGGAGGGTTGTTTTGTTTGTTTATTTGCTTATTTTCCCGGTAGGGAAATAGCATTAGTTAATGCAGACAGAGCCATTCCCAGTCATGGCTGTCTAGTCACCATTCTTTGTTTTTTCTTGTTCTAGAACTTCTTAAGATCAAGGACCAGTACAGCATTCAGAATTCAAGAAGAAACTTACATTTACCTTTTGGATAGAGTTGCTCATTGACTTAATTTTTCATTAGAAATTCCTGCAGTGACTGCTAAATTTTTTCATTGAGCACTAATAATTTACTGGGAGTACACATCTCCGTGTACATAGTTAGGGCTGCTTTCCCAAGATCAGTGATTCACAATTAGCAGCATTAAGTTTCACCTCCCTCTTCACAGTGCTGTCATTCAGCGTGCCACAGCCCTCCTACGGTCCCTCCAGGAGGAGAGCATCTCGGATGAGGGAGTGGCAAAGGGCCAACTATTATAAGGCATGTGAGCAAAGACTCACAAGCAGCACCAGAACGCCAGGAATACATCTCCCATTCAATTCCATTGAGCAGAGAACATAACATTCTTCAGCTTGGTTCAAACAAGCATCTCTGGAGCAAAAAATATACAAAGCATTGCCAATAACCACCGAAGTTTAAATTTTTATTTATTTATTACTTTTCTTTTTTAAGGATTCATCAGAGAGGTTGAAATCTTGAAACAGAACATTTAACCTGGAGGATAGAACTGGTTAAGGACCTTCCAGCAAGGCAGGGCTTGACTGGTAGGTCCCGTGGTGGTGACCCAGCTCTGTGTCCCTCAGCCAAGAGGAGCCCATAGGAGTAAGCTCCCATCAGCACTGCCTGTCTGCGCCCGAGGAGTCCCCCTGGCAGAACGGCAGCTGAGAATGAGATGAAGCTACAGGAATTTTCCTGGCAGGCTGCTGACAGCCTGTCTGTCTATCTTTGTGGGTACAGCTCAGCTTTGGCCTGTCTTCCTTTCTCTGATTTTGTGTTGGAGGCAGCATCTGTGTCTTTCACAGACACGCTCAGGAGCAGAAGTCTGCTCTGTCACAGTTCATTTTCCAGACCAAAACCAAAATACTGGGGCTGATTCTTGTATGTCTGGGCTTTCTAATTTCTGTTAAGCAGTCTTGATTTCCCAAATTGTGAAGAGCGAGGGGGAACCCCCTTGTTAAACATTTAGAAATGCCTTGCCCTGGAAGTCTTCCTTTTTTATTGTCTTGCCACATTTTGTGCAAATCACCATTTCAGTTAACCACTTCTAACTTTTTGTCAGTCAAGTTCCTTTTTAAAAAATAGACTTTTAATACCCTAAAAAGTAAAAGGCAGATTAAAATCCTTTTGTCATGACTAGTCATGGTTTGATGAGTACAGTGCTCTGTATTTGATGAAGCAAACTGTCTCAAGCTGGGACAGAGGCTGATCTGGATTGGTAAGAATCCTAGAAATGAGATTAGCTAGGTGAACGTGCTGACCTGTAAGATATAGAAGTGGCTACAAGAGAATAACAGATCAGACATTTCACAGCAACATGGCAGGGTTTGGACTTAGAATTACTTCCAGCAAAGGTCACACTGTGTCAACAGGCAAGATGTCATTCACTTGTCTTACTGAATATAGTAAAGTATGTGTTTGTGATTATAAATCTATTAATATTTATTTTGAGCACTATTTATTTTGACAGTTTTGAGAAACTTCCTGTGGTTTGACTGTTTATTTTATGAGCAGATGATATCCAGATCTCAAAATTACATTCAAATGAGTCATTTTATCAGGGTGAAAGAACACACTTGGCACATACAGGATGCATGCAGGAAAAAAAAAATGCAGTTCCTAAAATGTCATGTGAGAGTTTTTTCAGTCACTTCAGAGACAGGACTGATGGTACTTGCTCCAACACACTGAAATAACTGCTTCACTCAGGTAGGTATCATAAACTTTTTGCTTTCCTCATCTACTTGCCATTTATTATTCTTTACTCCTGAAAACCGCTCTCCCTCCTCCAGTCCCCTTTCCATTTTCAAACCACATTGCAGCCCTTTTAGCACTCTGCAAAATATAGTGTGGGCAGTATCTTCTAATTGATTCATCAGTTTACTTTGGAGTAGGACTTGCATTACTATTTTCAGCATTCCTTGTTTCCTTGTCTTCTTCATACCATTTTCTGTAGCTGTCTGGGGAGGCAGCAGGGTTCAACTCTTGCGGCACTGTTCGCCAGTTGTCCCTCTAAAAGTTGCTTCTACATGGACCAGCGAGACCACAGGAAATGAAACAAACTTGGGAGAATTTTGAATTAAGCCTCCAGCTTTAAGTCAAGCCTTCCAGTAATATTTTTCATAGCTTTCCTTGCAGATCACCCTCACTTACAAATCTCTTAGCCGATATTACCAAAACCTGATACCAAAACCTGATCAATGACGATATTTGTTACAATTGTTTATCTCATTTTCTTCTTAGTGAAGCAGTTTGAACACTTATGCATCACTCCACTTTCAGATTGCATGTTGTGCAAGAGTGAGATTGATGATTTGAATTTTTTTAAAATAATATTTATATTTAGTCCTGCATACAACTATCTCTGGCTGGTATTTAAGTACTGGCATAACAGGTTAAAAAAGGGCCAGTTGTCTTATTTATGTCTTCTCAGTTGCTTCTGCAGGCGGTATTCACCTCTTCCCTATTCAGTTTCCTTGCATTTTGGTAACACTTTTTGGGACCTTTCAGTAATATAACTGCCTTCATCAATTCAGCAAGGGTTTAGTTAACAGGAATTTTATAGACAATTCTATTAATGCCTAAAGGATGAAGATCGAGGTGTTTTTTTTCCTCAATTCTATCTTAGCTTTGCTGGTTTTCTTCTCCTCTCTAAATTTACTAAGTCCAGGATAACTGAGCAATTAACATTTTTCCTCTACTATGGTCATAGTTTAAAATGTCACTTAAGTATGCTGTAGGTCAGCCTCATTGTCTAGCAGTAAGACAGCTCATATCTAAAATGCCTGAAGAACATTACTCTGTATTTTTATTTCTACAAGTAAATATCTGTCCTTCTTAAAGATTCATTTCTTATCTTTCATAGAATCTTAAACCATTAATGTCTTGCCTTTCTCCTGGTCAAGATAAGCTTTCCAAGGAACCAGCAGACAGCTCGGAACACATGTAAGAAAAGGAAGTGGTCACTGGCACTTCCCTAAAATACCACTTAGCCAACAGAATTTATGTCATGTCTGTTCTATTTGTAATGTTCAGAAAGTGAAGCAGGGTTATTTCAGAAACATAGACATTGTTTTCTTAACTGAAATGTACTTCACCAGTTATGCCAGAAGAAATTGCTCATTTTAAAGGAAAGAGGAACTAAAAGTGCTGATTTGCCTTTCTGAAGCAGGAAGTCAACCAGGAAACATATCTGGGGACAGCATGGCCATCTGAATATAGAGCTCCGCTTTGGAGACTAAGGAGAACCAGATGGAAATCAAAGGGATGATAGAGACAGGAGAACATAACTGTATAGAGCCCCCTGTTTAAATAGCAAGCTTACTTACAGGTTTAGCCACTATGAAAATGATGACAGTGTACAACAGGTACACTAGTAACAAATTTGTGTAGGCCAATGCCTTTGTATCCTGACAGCTCTGTACTGTCACCTGACTCAGGGATGCTACAGTAAAGGTTAGGAGAAGAATTTGGGGAGGATGATCACAGAATCACTAGGTTGGAAGAGATCTTCAAGATCAAGTCCAACCCATGCCCTAACACCTCAATTCAACCATGGCATCAAGTGCCATATACAGTCTTTTTTAAACACATCCAGGGATGGTGACTCCACCACCTCCCTGGGCAGACCATTCCAGAACTTTATCACTCTTTCCATAAAAAAAACTTTTCCTAATATCCAACCTATATTTCCCTTGGCACTGCTTAAGCCTGTGTCCTCTCGTTCGGTCAGCTGCTGCCTGGTGAAAGAGACCAACCCCACCTGACTACAGCCACCTTTCAGAAGTTGTAGGGAGTGATAAGGTCACCTCTGAGCCTCCTTTTCTCCAGGCTAAACAGCTCCATCTCCCTCAGTTGTTCCTCACAGGACTTGTATTCCAAACCCCTCACCAGCCTTGTTGCCCTCCTCTGGACACACTCAAGCATCTCAACATCCTTCCCAAACTGAGAGGCCCAGAACTGGACACAGCACCCAAGGGGTGGCCTCACCAGTGCCAAGTACAGGGGAAGAATGACCTTCCTTTTTATTCCTAAGTTCCTTTAAAACCTCATTGCCCATCCAGGCTGGACATTTGCCTTGTTGACTCATCTTTCGCCACACAGGGGCAAAAAGATGTCTCTTGCTGTGCCCTCAAGATCTCTGTTTTGAAGCAGGCCCACCTTTCCAGAACTCCTTTGTTTTTAAGGGCTGCTTCCCAAGGAACTCTTAATAAATCTCCTAAATAGGCCAAAGTCTGCCCTCTGGAAGTCCAATGTAAGAGTCTTATTGATGTTCCTCCTCATTTCACCAAATATCAAGAGCTCTATAATTTCATGATCACTATCCCCCAAGCAGCCTCCAACCACCACGTCTCCCACCAGCCCATCTCTATTTGCAAACAACAGGTCTAACATAGCCCCTCTCCTGGTGGGCTCACTCAGCAGCTGCCACACAAAGTTTTCCTCCACACACTCTAAGAATTCCCTGAACTGCCTCCTTTCTGCTGTGTTAAATTCCCAGCAGATGTCTGGTAGGTTAAAGTCACCTTACAAGAACAAGGGCTGGTGATTCTGAAACATTCTCCAGCCGCTTATAGAATAAATTGTCCACTTCCTCCTGGCTGGATGGACAATAACAGACCCCAGTAGGATGCCAGCCTTGGCCTTCCCCCTAATTCTCACCCATAGGGACTCAACTTCATTGTCACTAGTTTCAATACCCATGGCATCAAAAGCCTCGCTAAGATAAAGGGCTGGCCCTCCACCTCTTCTCCCTTTCCCATCTCTCCTGAAGAGCTTGTAGCCATCCAGTGCAGTGCCCTAGCCATGTGAGTCATCCCACCATGTTTCTATGATGGCAATTACATCATAGCTTTGCTGCTGCACCATGGCCTCCAGCTCTCCTGGTTTGTTACCCATGCTATGTGCACCTCAGCTGGGCTGCTGATTTTGCTCCTAACTCAGGCGTACCACCCTTGGGCCTGCTTCCAGAGAGCCCAGCAGCATCCCCTTCCCCCTTCAAACATATTTTAAAGCCCTTGCAATGAGTTCTAGCAATTCATGAGCTAAAATCCTTCTGCCCATAGCAGAGAGATGGAGCCCATCCAGTTCCAGCAGGCCAGGTGCCATAAAAGTTGCCCCATGATCAAAGAACCCAAAATTCTGCTGATGACACCAACCCTTGAACCACTTCTTGATAGTGTGAGCTCTCCTATTCATTCCTTTCATGGTTTTTCTCTGCCACCAAAAGGACCTGTGCTCCTGCCCTATCAACCACTTGACCCAGTGCCCTAAAGTCTCTTTTAATTGCTCTGACATTTGTCTTTTCAATCTCATCACTGCCAGCTTGGAGTATCAGCAGTGGGTAATAATGAGAGGGCCAACTCAGCCCAGGAAGTCTCTCAGTAATATGCTATAACCATGCCCTAGGAAGGCAGCAGATCTCCCTGAGGGATGGGTCTGGCCAGCATAGGGGGCCCTCTGTTCCCCTCAGAAGGGAGTCACCCACTACAACTACCCTTCTTTGCTTTTTGATGTTAGAGGTGGTGATCACTCACAGATGACGTGCAATTGGAAGGCTCACTGGGCAGATCATTTTCTTCTACATCCTCTGGCTGACCCTCTAGATCGAGGGCCTCATATCGATTCTGAAGTGGCACCTGGCTAAGGGATAGGGGTTGGGAGGAATTTTTATTATTACCTCTCCGAGTAGGAACCCATTTCCACTCCTCTTCATCCACCAGGTGTCCTCCTATCACCTGACAGTGGGAGGCATGGGAGTCCTCTGACTCCCGGTGGGCCTCCCTCGAGGATGGAACGCCGGAACTCCTCCAATCCATTTCCCTTTCACTTTCCCTAATACTCCTTATCCTTTCTACTTCCTCCCTAAGCTCGGCCACCAGCGAAGGAGGTCGTTCACCTATTCACACTGCAGGCAGGCTTCTTTTGCAGCGGCCTCTGGAGCCACTGATAGGCTCAAACACTCCATAAAAAACAAAACAAAACCAAACCAACCAACCAACAAAAACACAACAAGCAACAAACTAAAAACCGCACTAGCAGGAGGAAGCCTGCGACCCTGCCTGCACGAACGGCCGTGCCATGCCCCCGTTGGCCCGCTCCCGTTCTCCGCGCTCCCCAGAGCCCTCTTCTAATCTCCCCGCCGCTCGCCGGAGCAAAGCCCCGCCCTGCGCTGGCGTGGCTAACGAGAACCAAGGATGTGAATTGCTACTAATTTCCTTTCTGTTTTACAGCTGCAGAATGCCTCAAGCCCTGGGCAATAGCAGTTCACAGGAACAGGCTGCTGTGTATTATGCATCAGAATCAATTGTCTGCATTGCTATCTTCACCATCGTTTTCATCATAGGTATCCCAGGCAATGGGGTGGTGATCTGGGTAGCTGGTCTGAAAATGAAAAGGTCTGTGAACACTGTCTGGTTCCTAAACCTGGCTGTGGCTGACATCATGTGCTGCTTGTCCTTGCCATTTTTCATTGTTCACCTGGCCCTTCATGAACACTGGCCTTATGGCCGGTTCCTCTGCAAAGTCATTCCATCAGTCATAATCTTCACCATGTTTGCTAGTGTCTTCCTACTCGTGGCCATCAGCATTGATCGGTGCCTCCTGGTGATGAAACCTGTCTGGTGTCAGAACCACCGAACAGTGAAATTTATATCGCTCATATGCAGTGGCATTTGGATGCTGGCCTTTATTTTCTGCTGCCCTGTCTTCTACTACCGTGAGACAAGCACTTACGAAGGCAAAACAGAGTGTGGGTACAATTCTGGAGTTGATGATTACATAGATGATCCTGTAAATGTATCTGTAAATGTGTCTGTAAATGAGTTATGGGACTACTCAACCTACAATGGTAGTGACTTGTGGGCAGACATCAACGAAGGTAATGATTCTGTACCCCTTGCCTCAGCAGTAATAAACATCACTAGGGCTGTCTTTGGCTTTTTGCTGCCCTTTGGCATAATGGCAGTTTGCTACGCCCTCATTGTTTTCAGAACACATGCAAACCAGTTTCACAAGTCACGCAACAGGACACTGCGAACAATTGTGTGCGTGGTAGCAGCATTCTTCATCTGCTGGGCTCCATACCATGTAGTTGGGATGCTCTTCGTTGTACCTAGCCTTCGAACAAGGCTGATGGAGTCACTGATCCTGTGGGACCACCTCTCTACAGCACTTGCATACACCAACAGCTGCATCAACCCCCTGCTTTATGTTTTTGTGGGACGGGACTTCAGGGCAAAGGTGCGGCAATCGATGCAAAGAATCTTGGAAAGTGCCTTTAGTGAGGAACTCACATCTTCAACTCTTCACAAAAGCCAGACTTCAGCAGACAAGAACCTGAGCAGCACCTTGTAATGCAGGACTTCCTATCACCACTGTAGAAGGAACAAGCTATAGCGCTGCACATCAATCACTCTCTGCTTAGCAGGTGGTTTTGTTCCAATATGTTTGATTAATCTGCAGCTCCAACCTAGGACCCTGCAAGCATTCAGCTCATGACAGATATATCCTACACTAGAGAGATGGGAAGTTGGAAGCACCAAGAGCAATAATCTGAGGGATGACTGGTGAAGCAGAAGACACAGTATTTTAACCTACACAGACTATTTTAAGAAAGCAGGGCTGGCTACAGATTTGTGGTGGGAATCATGTAGTTGAACCTCTCAGTTGAGATAAGAATGTTATTTTATTTGCATATATTCGTCTGTGTTCTACATCTCCTGTGTCTGATAAAAGTGCAGATAAAACTAACTGGGATATTGGTCCTCAGAAGGTAATCACGTCACTCCTCTGACTCTACTAGGGGTCTGAGGTGTGTAGGAATATCTGGAGATTCCCTAGAGTACTACTGCATTTCCTTACAGCCAGGCACTAGAACAGCACTTGCCCCAGTCAGCTGCATTGAACTGACTTTTGTGCCCTGGCAGATACCCGATCTATTTGTTTGTCCTGGCACATACATCACTGTATGGCAGTAACTCGTCAATGCACATGCTGTACCTATGTTCAGTAGCATGTGCACACTCGCTGTCTCCCCAACACTCCCTCCACCACCAGTGTCCCAAATCTTCCTTTTAGGAAGCAGTTTGAGATTATCCAAATGTACCTACCGTATTTTGAGATGGTACATTAATAGAATTTGAGCAGATGCAGTCACTGATGACCCAGATTAGGGGACTGCTGGACTGTCAGCCATTTGGCAAAACCCTGAAACTGAGAAGTGATAACCTCCAATCTGACCCCAAGAAGGTAGAGAATGACCATGTTGTGGCTCAGTCATGTCAAGCTCTCCTTACAAGAGACATGTGTTTCTTATGTCCTTCCAGCAGAGAAAAAGTTTCATCCAGTCAGGCTATTTGGGGTGTTCCCAAGGTTCAATGTTCCCTGCTCCTAAAAAGCAGAAATAGATTTACTAGGTACTCTACAGAAGCAGTTTAAAAATCTGCTTTTCTGTGTCAGTTCTTCCTTAAAAGAGAAAGGCCAACAAACAGTAAGACAGATAGACACTAAGCATTGGTAGAGTTTTCACTCTGCCTTTCTGGTGAGCATGAATGGAAAGATTTCCAGATCTCACCGCCCTGAGAATAGCCAGCTGGGAGAACCTTCAGCTCTTAAAATCCTAAAAAGTCTCCATCTCAAGAACATCCATTTAGCCACGTCCACACCCAAATTCTAAGGTGGGAACCAAGCCATCCTGACAGGCGCCGCTGAAAGAAAAAAATCAATACTGGCACCAAAGCAGTTAAACCATAAACATTCACTTTTTCTTTTTATTAAGAAAGCATGCACAAAAATAAACTCGTGAGACCACGCCCCTCTCTCCCTGACCACTGACACAAAGCACTGGGGGCCACATTAGGCTGGAGGGGCCTGCAAGACCCCTCTGTGGGCCAGGCTGGCCCCCCTGCCCTGCCTGCAGGCCGGTGCCAGCGCACCCGCAGAGCTCCACACCCACCCATCGATGTCTTACCACGCACTAACAACACACATTGATTTCAGGGGCAGAGGAACGAGGCTAATTTGCACACTGACCGGCATGTATTTACATATGCAAATGAGGCACAACTTAATACGCAAATGAGGCAAATATGCAAATGAGGAGCACTTGGATACGCAGAAGGAGCCATCTTGGTTTGGTTTGCTTCCGGTGGTGTTTTCAGACTTCCACAGGGCCGGCTCTCAGAAATGTCCACTGCAAAACACTAACTGGCACCTGCCATAAGTTGTCTCTCGTTGTCACCGGTGCCACTTTCCACAGAAACCTATCACACTTGCTTCCAAAGCTGTATCATTCCCATCCTGAGGCAGCAGAGATAACAGCTGACTCCATGTTGAAGCTGTCTGGGATTCCTCATTTCTCTTGGAAATGCTCAACGACGAACTCCCCCCCAAACTCACACTTAAACAAAACAAAAAAAAATCCAAAACAAAAAAAAAAAAAAAAACCAACAAAAAATCCCAAAAAAAAAGGAAAAAAAAAAAAAGTGCTGTTCCCCCCTTCCAATGTAATGAGACCCTGCTTCCCTGACAACAATCCAATTTCCAATTGGTTTATCCCTACAGCAAATTTAAAAAGCAGTGCTAGTTCCCCACCTTCCTGCAGTCAGAAGAGAGGTTATTACTTTACTCCTGTGCTCCAGGTCTGTCAAGAAGCCATGATAGTCTATTTCCACATTTGTTCCCTTCACTGGTAAATAGGGAATAAGGGCTGGGGGGAGGCTTTATAAAATATTAAGAAGAAACAAGAGATTTGACAGAACGGAGCCATACGAGAAAAGAAGGGGAACACAGGACACAACTTTGGGGAGGAAGCACCTAAATGCTCACTCCCATTCCTGCATCTTTCCCACCTTCCTGATTTGCACATGCTGACAAAGCTCATCCTTCAGGATTTACACTAGGTTACATCATCTCCCCAGCTGAACTGCAAGGGGTCCAAGACACCTTCCTCCCTTTCATACTACACTCTTTGGTTGGTCAGTTCAAAACCCTGCCCTGCTTCACCCTCTCCCCTAATGCCCCTCTTACAAAAACTGCTTGCAGGGGCCTCTCAGTCCCTGATCACAGGGTTCAGCCCTTGGCCAGCAGCCCCCTAGTTCAGCCCCACTCTGCCCACCACAAGCCCATTCACCAAGTGGGAACCACTGACGGAGGATGTGCACCTACAAAGCCAGACTCCTGTTGCTGGCACTCTCAGCCACAGGCAAGGACAGCCTCCAAAGAAATAGGAGGGGTGGAGGATCAAACAACAATTGGACAAATACTGATGAGAGAAAACTTCCAAATTTGCATATAAAAGGGAGAGCCTCACTACATATTTTGAAAAAAGGCTTGAAAGGGTGTGGGGTGAAATGAAAAGCTCTGGGGAACAGAATTTGCTGAATCACATGTGACACCCCTGACTGCTTCTTTTACCTGATGGGTATGTAGGCTTCACCTAGAGACTGCAAAAGGCAGTGTAGGAAATGGGTCAGGATTCCCTCAAAATCTCTGTCTTCACAGATGGGACCACATTCTGAAACCCAACTTCTCTGCTGAAACACCGTATCTGCTACATTCTCCTTTCTCCAAACTCAGGTCTGCCCTCCCAGCTCAGCTCAGCTCTCCCTACCTCAGGGATTACCCTCTCTTTGTACTTGGGAACACCACTTATTTTCTTGCTGTTCCTGCTGGTGCAACAAAGTTCACAGAGCTAAGATCACCCCTCCAGTGTCCCTTCAGCCCCCTGACCTTTACAACATTTACGAAACAACATAACTACAGGCTCCCAGGGTCCACTAGGCTCTCTCACTCCAGTAGCCAATACGACAGATTCACCGGCCACCTTGAAGGGAAAGAGGGATTGTTAAACGCAAAATA
The DNA here is from genome assembly GCF_028551555.1 of Melozone crissalis. Lineage (NCBI taxonomy): Eukaryota > Metazoa > Chordata > Aves > Passeriformes > Passerellidae > Melozone > Melozone crissalis. The sequence goes on along the minus strand of NW_026535786.1, from coordinate 11,328,947 downwards.
ACGGAGGCAGAGAAAGATGCACTCGAGGATTCAGCCTTCCAAGGTCTTTTCATGGCACCAAGGACCCATCTTCCCACCCTCCACAGGGCACTGCGCAACATGAAAGAGCCGATCCGATGCGTCTGAGGCCACCGGAGGAGGGGGAGGGCTGTGCTCAATTATTGGTAATAATAATAATAACAATAATAATAATAAACAAAAGAAGAAAAGAAGATAAAACAGGACGCAAGGAAGGATTATCTTCGGCAGCATCTTGCGGTGGCTTCTCTGGCGGAGATAGAGAATATATATCTATATACAGGCAAGGCAGGGAGGCTGGGGAGGGTGGTGCTGACACCATTGACCCCATGTCCCCCTCCCCTCCCACGTCCTTCGAAAAGGACGGGCTATCAAGTCTGTAACTCGCTAGGTGATTAAGTCCCAGTCGAAATCATCGGGGATTTCCTCATTGGCGCCTGGAGGAGGCCCTGGAGGCCGAGGGACCAGATGATGAGCTGAGCCAAAAACAAGAAAAAAGAAGAAAAAGGAAAGAGGAGAGTTAAATTCTAAAACAACATGTTTCTTCACAGTGGGTCCTTGGGCAAAAGAAATCAAAAGTGATTTGGGCCTTCTCCTTTCCAACAGTCTAACAAGCAAGAACACTACAGGCATTAATCTCTGTCAGCATCTACCAGTGTGTGGGAATGTTCTGCTGTGAAATTCTCCACAGCAGCTTCTACAGAAGTTACGTTTCAGCCTCCTTTACTTACCTCATAGCTGACTGCTGATAGAGCACCAATGACTTCATCAACAGAAGCTTCTCATGTACAGCTAGCTGTCTTTGAACAACTAACTGAGGGTAAGGCTAAGCTAGAAGACTGCTTATGTGAAGTGAAAGAAATCCGGCCTTTGAAATCCTAAACCTTCCCAGAGCTATAACACAGCCCTGAATGGAGGGTCCCTTGCAGTCCATGCTCCCTCTCTACCCACAGTGCTCCATTTGATTACTAAGTGCTTTGGGAGAAATGCACCAAGGGGTTGGGAATCAGTTCTTCAATATTCATTGGTGTAATATGCCTTAACATCACCCCTTACCTGGGCGATTATATCCCGGAGAGTCCTGGGTAGAAATCTGGTACATAGGAGATGGCCCGGAGAAGAGATGGGGAGGCTGGGGCTGACCATAGGAGTTCACTGTGAAAGGAAATGAATTAAGAAAACAAAAAACCAAGTGTTAATGTTCAGGTCAGAAGTCTTGGCCCTGACTGGGGGGCAGCTCAGCCACAGAGCAACTCACTCAGACCCACAGGATACTGAGGAGAGGTTCAGCTGTTGAGTCCTAACTCCAAGCTATAGCTTGGTCAGGGATCTTGTTCTTGAAACCAGCAGGAGTTTCTATATTATTGTAAGAGAAGAAAATTTTCATCCAGAAACACCACAAGCTGGCTCAATATCATCCACTTAGTTCAGTACTAGATTACACACACCATTACAGTTCTATCAGGACCACCATATCCCCTCCTCAGAATGTATCCCCTTCTCCTCTGTACAGTATTTCTCCAACAAGGGTGCAAGAGCTTTTTCTTTTACTGTTCCTGCCATCTGGAATAGCAAACTCTCTATCTTGCCATTCCTCTTTGTTTGTCACCTAAAAAAACACCTCTTCTCCTCTTCCAGGTTTGCCTTTTAAATATATTCCTGCCTGGAGGTTGCCTGTCAATAGCATGCATCACGTAACAGCAGTCTGTCCAGACCACGGGCATCAGACATCCCAGTTCTTTAAAGCCAGAGAAGGCTAAGTTCCTATGAACAGCTCTGAGCTGCTCAGTGCTGCATTGCCTGGTAAGGCTGCAAGTAATTTAGGATACTCACAGAATTGGGCCTTCATTTGCATGTCATTTTAGTCTCCTCCTAATTACCTTGGTTCATGGATTGCTCCTGTTTGCCACTGTTCAGGGCACAAGAATCAGAGATTCGAGGGGGCTGCTGTGGGCCAACCAGATGAGGGAGCTGACCAGTCTGGGTAAGGAAGTGATTGAGGGAGTCACAGAGGTTGGCAATATGGTGTTGATCCAGCGTCCAGTTCTTCCGCTCAGCCTGGCGCAAACTCTCCATGAGCTCTGCAGGGGACAGAGGAGAGTGTCAAAGACAGCAGTCACACTGTGATCTTCCCTGCAAAGAATTTGTCTTCTGTCCCTAAATCCTACCTCCTCCTCACAAACCAAACTTCATTGTTTCAAATCTGTCACCACACTCCTGAAGAGCTCCACATCTAAGATACTGTCACACTGACTCAGGTAGGGCAAGGAAGAGTTGGAAGGAAAAAGCTCAGTTAGCTTTCTGACATCCTTTCATGACTTAATTCTCCCTGCTCCAAATCCTGCAGTGTTCATTCAAGCACTTCAGGATCTTTAACAGAACCCACGAAATAGGACACCTCTTTTTAAAAATTAGGTGAATCACTGAGAAATCCAGGCACTTGCCACAGTTACACTGAAAAATAGATCCCTGCACAGCACTTGCATGTTCTAGACTACAGCCCTAGTCACTGAGTCACTAGCCTTAGTCACTAGGCCAACACTGACCTGAGAATTGGGAGTGCTCAATGCTAGACCAGTTCAGCCGGTTTACCATCTTGAAGCTTTCCTTCAGGGAATCAATGTTGGAGCACCAATCAGGGGGAAACGCTGGAATGAAACAGGGACAAGATTAATACAACACAGATCACCCTTCCTCTCCACCCCTATAAAGATTGGCCCCTCTTCACCAAAGAGCCAGATGCTACAGCAGCTAGAAATCCTTTCTCCCTTGAAAACCAGGGGCGGTATCTTCTTTTTCACTAAGGCCCTGATTTTATGCTACATCCCTTAACAGAATCCCAAACCCAGGATGATATATCCTCCATTCTCCAGGTAAGAAGGCAATTTCCTTCTCAGATTTCAAGCCTATCTGACTTTCCCCCATTTTCTACACACAAGTAGGCACTACTTAGGGAACGCTCACTTGTGGAATTTCTGTCTGGGGGCTCCTCACTGCTCCCTCTTCCCCACCCGTGCTTTCCATCACCCCTGACTCACCAAAGCCAGCGTTGTTGATTGAAGCCTGTGACTGCTGCTGCTGCTGGTGTGGCTGCTGCTGTGGGTGGGAGTGTGGGTGATGCTGTTGATGCTGGTGGTAACCTCCATGCTGCATCGGGGGCGGGTGCATGGACATCACTGGCGGAGGGCCATAACCTTCACCACCCTGCTGCTTCCCTCCTTGGGATGGGCAACCCTCTGGGGTTGGAGTGTGGAGTGGGGGAGCAGCACCCACTGAGGAGGGGCCTTGCTGCTGCTGCTGCTGGTACATGTAGTAATTGTGGTTGGAGGGCTGCATGTCACCAAGGAGTGAAGAGAAACCTGCCGAGTAAATGAAAGAGGAAGGAGCTTTAAGAGGGCCTGGATCAGACCTTTGCTTACATTATCCAGCTCCAATTTCACACTGCTCATCCCGCTATTCATGAAGCTTTAGGAGTGCCCTCTACAGGCTGCCAGCAACCATCACCTGTGCAGTTACGCCCTTACCGTGCTCCAGACACAAAACATAACGCTCTACAACAAAGACCCACAAGGATTTTAGTACAGCGTTAGGCACTTAGGTTCCTCCCTCGATTTTTTCCTAGACTTACCAAAGTAACCCAACCTCTCCTGAAATGTCAAGCACATGTTGTATTCCTATAAATGACCATTAAGCATACTTAAACAGTACAACATTTACGAAATTGATAGTTTAATGCATCTGACTTGGTTGAGACACCTTTCAAAAACATTTATTCAGCGCTTGTTTCCAAAGACTCCCTTCAGTTCCCTTCTTACAAGCAGCTTGGTCAGGAATCTTCACAATTTTTCTCACATTGATCATAAGAGGTCATAAAAGACTCTGCTTTTGTACAAAGAGCACAATGCACATACCAGGGCTCCTTTATTACTTTCATTCCTCCTGACTCACTGGGTGTGTCATTTCTATCCTGTATTTCAGGCAACCTCTACACGTGAGAGCATCAGGTATTTTCCACCCTTCCCCAACACCAGGAGCTCAGCATATCTCTTAAATCCGCTTCCCCTGTCCATTCTCCCCATACACTGGGGAACCTCTGTGGAAAACCAGTCAGGGGCACTGCATGCCATTAACCTGAGCTACTCGCTTCTTCCTTTGAGTACCTTTACTTGACCATCTGCAAGCAAGCCTCACATTTTCACGAGATTCAACATCAACCCTTTGAGTATCCTACTACTGTCCTAGGGCAAAAGGGTGAATACTGCCATCCTGACTCAAAAGTTGCCAACAAATTTTTTTCAAAAACTGCAAGTTTTCCTACACTGTCATGCAGCCTACAACTTGGAGGGAAAAAACCAGCAGCTGCTAAGTTTGTAAAATCAGAGGAACACACCAAGCCAAGGTTCTTCTCTACATTTTTCTAGCTTGCTCATACTACAACACCTCACACAACAGTCTCCTACTAGGAGTGCCAGCATCATGAAAGCAGTGAAAGTATATACATTTTTATTTCACTGAAGCTTCAAGTTCAGGAGGCCCTTTTTGGAGTGACAAACTTTGCCTGCACTGTGTGATGGCTGATAGCACAGGCAAAAAGCTCATGTAACAACATAACCCTTTTTACACCAGATTAATATTTAGAATAGTGTTTAAAGGCAGAAAGAGCTTTAAGTTTTTCTGAAGTATTTTCCATGGACATCTCATCCCTGAAGTGATTCTGCCCTCTTCTGGCTGCTTATTCACTCCCAGAAATGCAAGATATGAATGCAGTTGGAGGCCCTCTCTTCTCTGCTCTAAATCCACAAAGCTCAATTCTCCAAGGCCTTGTACAATCCTACTTTTCACAGATCTGAGCAATGATGATTTTCCACTCTCCTTCTGAGAAACTCCAGATGCAACAATCCCCTCCCTCTTACGGTTTCTGGCCTGACAGACTGTGAATATTTCTCTGACATGCTTTTCTTCAGGACTTCATTTTTCCCAGCTTCTGCCATTTTAGTATTTGCATTTGTATCAACACAAGGCATTTTTAAATCATTGTGCTTTTTTATTCTGAGAGAACTAGGGGGAGCAATGCATAAAAGGACGTGCAGATTTCTTATCAGCTCCTGGCAGAAGTAATTACAGCATGCCAAAGAAGGAAAGTCTGTTTGCACAGGCTCCTAAACGAGGAAAGATCTGAGAGATGCCAAATGGACAAGACTGTGTGGGCAGATACCTGCCCACCCCACATGACGCATGTAGTTACTCACCGTGCTGAGAGGAAGATGATTTCTCCAGCATGGATTTGTAGAGATTTCGGAAGGACCAGCTAAGGTCCTGGAAGTTGATCTCGGAGTAGGAGAACTTGAAGTCATGGTTGGCACTGTACAGCGGAGGTGGCACATCGGCCCCTTCACGGCCCTGCCCCCCTGCTACAGTAGAGGCAACATCCACAGGCCCTGCACCCTGCTAAGGGAGGCAGAAAAAAGGCCTTCAGTCTGTACTAGGATTGGCAGCTTGAGGCAGAGATCAGACTAGATACACATAGAATATGCACTGATATTCCATATCACTTAGCTCATCTTCCAACAAATCTTCCCAAGCGCCATTTTCTTGAGGAACACCAACCACAGCACAATGGCTCCAGCCTTTTCTTCAGTTAATACCATTCTACCTTTACCCTTATCCCCATTCAACCCTTTGCTGAAATTCACTTCCTCTTTATTTTCTATCTCTGCAATTTCAGCTCCTTCCCTTCTTTTTATTTTTGCCTCCATATCACAATTTTCACAATTCCCTCTCCTCACCACTTCACTTTTCCATTCATGCACCCCTCCTACTCTCCTTTTCCTCCCACTTCTATCCTTTTCCCCACAGCTCACCTGACTGTAGTTAGCAATGGGGGTGGTACTCTGGATCGACATCTGAGGGGTGGCCTCAGGTGGCAAAGAGGCTTCTGTGCTGACTGGAACAGCCCCTCGGGGGCTTTTACTTGCCTCTTGCTCTGGGGAGTCTTGTGGTATCTGTGGATGGGGAAGAGAGAGAGAAGGAAAGGAGCAGAAATCAAAAACAGATGGAGAAGTGAAACTGCAGATGGGAAGCCAGCTCCCCCGCTGTAGAAGTTCATGGCTTAAAAAAGAGGAGGACTGGGCCTTAGTCACTGAAAAGTCAGGATAAAGGACTTCAGACAAGATTAACTTTGCTACTGAATAGCTGTAACAACAGGCAATCAACAGGACATACATACTAGTTCAGTCCTGGCCTTTGTCTGCCCATCTATACACCCTGACCCCAAAACATTATCATGGTCTGGTGCTAGAAGGGAATTCCCAGCCCACGCCATGCTGTGTGGAAAGAAAAACACTCACGTCATCATCTGGAGGATGCCGCCTCTTGCGAGATATATCTGGACATGTATCTATTGTCCAGTAAGAGCCCTGGAAAGAAAACCCATGGGTGAATGAATGATGAAATCACAGAGCTTCCTGAAGTAGGGGGCTGCTGACTCAAGAAATGTAGCACCAACTAAACATTAGGACCACAAGGACCATCCTCTAGAACCTCACACAACCGAGACTCGGGTGTTGCCATGAGATTCCTTTCTTGCACTGGGTTGCATTGAACTATGAGGAACAATGCTACTGGTGGAAGGCAGAATCCTCTACTTTCCATCACTCTTGAGACAGGACACAAAAGGATGGTTTGATCCAAGCTGAGTGAACTCTTTTGGGCCTGCACACTCCTTTCAGTGGCTTCCTCACAATCTGAATTTATGATTAACTCATGAGAACCAACTCAACGCTGGTATTTGGCAGAGACAGCCAGAAGGATTGTTCTTTTTTCATGATTGTGAGACTACACTTCAAGCATCCACAGAGGACCCGTGATGGCTAAGAAATAAATCACTGTTAAGAACTAAAACAAATTATGTACAGAGAGGTCTGTTTAGCTTGGACAAGAAAAAGCTAAGGGGATCAAACCACTGCCTTCAACTGTGGAAGCACATTATAAAAGATAAAATCAAATTCTTCTCAAAAATGTACAGCACAAGAAGAGACAAAAAATACAAGTTACAGCAAGGGAAAGTACAGTCAGATATAAACAAAACTTTCTTCACAATCATGGTGGTGCAGAAATAGAACAAATGCCCAGTTTTGCTATCTCTATCCCTGGAGATATTAAAAATTTGACAGATCTCATCAGCTTAATGTTATTGTTCCTGTCTGGGAGAGGACAGAGGTACATGTCAACCCCTAGACCTCCCTTTCAATATAAAACAGCGTATAATTATGAGTGTTGTCTTCTGACTAAGTATAAAAAGAACTCTAAAGTGGATTGAGCTTGTTTTAACCTCCCATCAAGATCTGAATAATCTGAATAAGCATCAAGCACAAGTTTTCATTATAAACCCAGCCCAACATGCCAATGAACACCTGCAAACATATACCCTTAAGTCACTCAGGATTTCCTGGAATAAGGTACATAATTAATGGTATTTTTGAGCTGTGATCCTCAAAGATCTACTATTTCCACTTATAGGTGCCAACTGAGCACCACACAGTCCTTTAAATATAACCTGAAATAAAGGCCTGAGCAAATTGCCCTTTCTTGCAACTTTAGGATGAGGGGGAAGAGACAATCCTTGTGTCTAAATACACGGCTTTGTACCCCTACCATCTCCTCCTGCTTGTTTGGTTGTGGGTTTTTTCAGACAATAATATCTGCATGCCAAGATGCCAAGTCTTGGTTTTGCTAGCAATTCCCCTTTACAATCTATGTGTACTATCACAGCTTTCCTTAGTTAGCCAACATATTCCTGAATTCTTGAGTTTTACTCGTAAATAATTTCTACAGATTTAAACTATGTGATGATGACACATTTTTCCAATACCAAATACTTTGCAATCTATATAGGCAGCAATTCTGCTCTCATTTCCGTGGATCCTGCCTCCATGAAATCCATGATGTCACATCACAGTCCTACTGTTCACCAGCAGCCGCTATGCTCTCTCATAGCAGAACAAGTTGGACTATGCTCACATTTTGCACACAAAGATAAAGAAGAAAAAGAAACAAAATTAATAAAGTACATTCAATAACACTTTTGACTTCTGCCAGTATCTTTAAAGTCAACTGAAGACCACAGATAAGAAAAATAATTACTAAAACCCTTAAAGTTCCTTTACAGGTTCCCTTTAAGTAAATGCTTCTGTAGCCAAAGGACTGCAGTAAATCTTACTACTGCTTCCATTTTTGCCTACACTTAGGGTTTCAAATTCCAACCATGAGTTAGAAAGGGCAACCCCAGCTTATTTCCCTGCAGTTTTAAATTGCTTGCCCAGGAGCATGCAGATTTCTTACCTTCCCAGGATCATCTCTTGGTCGAGGCACCTTTCGAAAACATTTATTCAGAGAGAGGTTATGACGAATAGAGTTCTGATGAGAGAGTAAGAGATACAGGTAAGTGCTACAACAAAAACATACAGTCTTCTGAGTATGTGCTGGAGCAGAGAAAATAGGATGGTACCTACAAGCCAAAGCTCACTACATATCGCTGGAATGGGGCAGAACAGAAGCTGTGGAAAGGGACGGATTAAGACAGTTAATATGGGGCTGAACCACCTCTACACCTATGGAAGGTGCAATGAAAATAGCATCAGTGTGATGCAGAGGATGGTAGTGATGCGTGCTTTGTGGGGGATTTTTTTTTGTTTTCCTTGGTTGGTGGTGGTGGGTTTTGTGTGCACTCCTTCTTAGAGGACCACCACATATGTTCAACAAAATTCTCAGAGAAAATGGGACTGCTGACTCTGCATTTTCTCCAGTTGGTCAACTTAGTTTTACATCAGTCTTATTTTAATCAGTGAAGCTATTCTGCATAGAATTAAGAAAGTAAGCCTTATAATTAGGTAAAAAAGGGTACTTCAGTGATGCAAGGCCTCACCTTCCAACCAATACCAGCATTTTTGTAGTAGGGAAAGTTGTCGCAGATCCAACGGTAGATCTCACTAAGCGTCATCTTCTTGGCAGGTGATGAGTTGATGGCATATGTGATCAAAGTGGCATAGCTGTAACGTGGCTTCCCATCTTGGTGCACTGCTGCCTCATCCTTACTCAGTGTGGCATTGGGATCTGTTGGTGAGCCTGGGGGACACTTTCGGGCAGACCCTGGAGGTCCTGCTTGTGAGGAACCCCCTAATTTTTCAATAGTAGCCCTTAAAGTAAGCTGTGGGAGCCAGTCTATGGAAGTGAGGCTGCTTTCCAGATCAGAGGCCATGCTGCTCGAAGCAGGAATATCTGTGACGAGAAAGGAGAGGAAAGGAAACCCTTGAGACACAAACAAGGGGAAGCCTAAGAACAGAAACATCCATTTGCCTTCTTCTCCTGCTATCAGAAATACCTGTATGAAGATCATCCTACTTTATTTATCTTACTCACAGCTAGCCAGCACCACTCCAAGAGGCCCATGACTGTGCCTCAGGGAGGACCATCCGTACTGAGGGCAGCTGGGACAGTGCTTTTCCACACTGATGGTAGCATTGCTAGGGCAGGCTTACCCCAGGGCACTGCTCCCAGGTAAAAAGCCAAGCTCTGTTTAAGGGAAGCAGAGCCCTTTCAGCAGGTATATCACATTCACTCCTTTACTACATAATCCATATAACCTTGGTACTCTTCACCAAGATTACGTGTGATCCAGTAGGTATACGGTGTCAGGTAAGAGGAAAATCATAGCTAAAAGGGAATATTCATTCATGCCATACACAAACCACAATTTAATTAGATCATCTGCAAAGTCAGGACTATCTTAATTTGAGGCGAAATTAATTTCTCTCTGAGGCCTAGCCTTGCATTAGGTGACATTATAATGAATCCTATTCCTTAGAGCTAGGATTACATATCTCATTTTAAAACACCAAGATCATGCATAATACTATATATAGATAATTACATCTACCATGTCAAGTTGGAACAGACTATATTAAGCTCATAATAGTTAAAGCTTTGCCTGCCATAACCAGTTTTTCCTAAAAAAATATATAGATATATATTTAAATCCTGCTTAATTCACACTATAGCAGGCAAGTGTTTTCTCCAATTCTGAGACACAGAAAAAACTTACTTGTCTGAAATCACACAAGTTTGCTGCAGGAAGAGACTCAGAATGTTTTCTCCCATAAACATTATATACTTCCCCTCAGAAAAATAAACCACACCTGGCTAGCAGTTGTACACAAATTATTTCATAAGAAGAAAACATTTTGCAGCATGAACTTGTATGAACTTGCACTTAGCACACTAAGTTTTCCGTAGTCTGTTGCAGTAGACAGGCAGCAGAAAGTCTGTCATTCCTACTCACAACTGGCTGCATTACTATACTGGGAGCAATCCCCTGAAGTCTGAATTGACGGAGCTAAGTTTCCAAGGCCATAACTTGCACTGCTCTTTGCATAAAGAGAAGAAACATGTCTTGAAGGCATGCAAATTCTATACCTTTCATTTCTGAAATTAGTCATTCCAGAAGATTAAATGGTACTTTCTTTGAGCATGCTGGAGCATAGACAAGGCAAACACACAAACACACTTATGTCTGTATAGCAAATTAAACACTTGCATACATGTAAGAGAGAAGAGACTGACACGAACACACTCTGCTTAGGGAAGATTCGTCAGCAGACACCTCCCACTGAGTGCATCACTCAGATGAGTGGATCAGATGAGACAGGGAGACACCCATCTGCATGAATACCAATTAGATACTCATTCTAAAAATAGGCATTTGACAATAACACAGTGTGGATGCACAGATCCAGAGACAGATGCACCCAGCATTTTGACACTGAAGCTACCCGTTCTTCCCCCACACCCATATGCATTCTACCTTTCACTTCTGCACTCCAGAGCTCTCACAGCACCAAAGCAATGAAGTCCACACTCCAACGCATTCATATGCGCTCAACCTTTCATTTCCATGCATGTGCTCACCACACCTCTTAGGGCTCAAACACCTACACAATACACCAGCAAAATCCATCCCTCAGCCCCCACAGGCAGTGGCTTCAGAGCCCTGGCCTCAGGAAACACGTCCTAATTGCACAGCTAACACCATCACTCACTCTTAGGCACCCAGACTGAGAAGCACAATTGCAGCACCACAGCCTCTATGGCGAGTGGAAACATTTTTATGTCTGGGGAGGAAAGGAAAAGCCCACCAGCTACCAACTTACCCATCCACTCATCTGCCACACTCTCACTTGGGACAGGCATTACTACCTGCTGCACAGCTAATTGACCCAAGCTGCAAAAGGCTTTCCACTATCCAGCCCCTCAAGTTGAGTGTTATTGAATAACTCGTTTTGACCGATTTAATCTAGTATCAAACATTTGAAATTTACATAAATTTAAAAAAAATAGCAGGACTATTCTTTTGTGAATAATACAAGGGAAAAGCAACAATATATTTTTATGCAGTTGGGACAGACAGACCAATCAAAACACAGCTACATTTACATGGTAACTTCACAGGTAAAGCCCTCATTAAAAGTAGTACCCCACCTGGAAGAAAACAAACATGAACTAAATGTTATGTTGAATGCTTCATTTTGTAAGTGTCTCATATAAATTTTAAGTTCTATGGTGCAAGCAGAAAAAAAATAACTGCTTCTTGTTAAATCATTATGAAATATTAGTTGCATTAACAATACAACTCCAAAGTAAAATAAACACAAATTTATCAGTTCCACCTCCTCCCCCCTTTTTGCTTTTTAAAGACAAGCAGAGAAATCAAGAAAATTAGGTTATTAAAGCATACGGCAGATTAAGATACCAATTTGAAACACCAGAAATTCAAGAAACAGAAGAAAGCACTGTTGTTTTCACAGAGCTTCAGGTTTGCCCAGGTTATGTCAGTAGAGCATCTGGGATGATTGGCTATGCAGTAAAATGTAAGGCTGATATGCAACATCCCCATCATCAAATACACAAGCTTTTGTGCATTTGTATAAAATACACTCGTCAGGGAGACAAGCAAAATTAGAATTGGGTCAGATTACACCCACACTAAGAAATTTAGTATTTTCATTCCTTAGTTTATAAAAATCTTTGACAGGAAAACAAAATCCAAAAATCTTAAAAAAAAAAAAAAACCCACAAAAAAACCCCAAAACCACAAAAACCCCCCAAAAAACCCCAAATAACACACTTTTCAGTAAAACACAGCAGCTTTTTCAGAAGATAAGAAGATATACACTAGACAGTAATTTAGGGCAGAAAGCAAAGAGTCAGACCAAACAGCAATCACATGGGAAATTTCAAAGCCGTGGAATAAGACCTTTTTTTCCAAGTTTGCACTTGATCATGTTACTGGATTTGCTGACAATATGGGATCTGTAATAATTGAGCATAGTCAAACACTACGTAAGGTGGCAATTCCAGAACACTTTCAGGGCAACAATAATTTAGTGTAATTGGCTACTAAATTATTTAAAAGAATATTTGCTATGCAGTAAGCATTACTGTTAATTTATGTTGCATTTCTCATTCACCTGACCCAAGTATTTGGTGCATCAGCTTGACACTACTAAATGGCATGATAAAACAAGACTGCAGCCAAACCAGAGCAGCTGATCATTCTTCCAATTTACTTTCCCAGCTTATTGCCTGGCAAATCTTTTGAACTCTTCTCTTATGATCCCACTCAAACAAAGAAAAAACCAGTAATAACTAATAAGCACATGGAACTGAAATCAAGGGTTCTTTAAAAATCCTACCACATTAGCAAGTCAGAATTAATTTTCAAGAAGTAAAAAGAAAGTCGAAGACCAGAATTCACAATGTCCCACTTTACTAAGGTAAATGCTATCTGTTTATGTATTTGGCTGAATTTAAAAAGCAAGGTTAGAGCAGCCAAGGTCATAACCACCATCAACAGCTGGAAGGCGACAGCAGAGTCTTCATTTCTCAAGCACTAAACAGTTACAGTACAATCCCAAGTCAGGTCAGAGAGATGCAAAAAGTCGAGCCAAGCATGGATCCTGAACTACAGTTAAACAGAAAAGAATCCGGCCAACGCGTAAGAAAAATGTGTTAAAGAAAATTCCTGCATTGAATACCTTTTAATAACCACTAATTCACTTCAGACTAGACCTACAGCTTTCTGGGAAAACTGCTGCCTTACTTTGAATCTTTGCAAGTAGCAAGTGGAAGCTCCTGCTGCAAATGCAAGCCAGGCTCCTGTTGATGGGACAGTAAGGGCCATCCCTTAGCAGTGCTGAAGAAATCTGTACTTTGCTACTCTGCAAATGCTCACTCTAAGCCAGTCAGATCTTATCCAGGATCACTGCTACTTGCCCATCAGGACAGAAAAACACATGAAATGTGGGGAACAACACACTAAGGGTCCCACTGAGCACAGACATTAGACATTTATAGCCTGAAGCATTCTCTAAGGCTGGATTCAAGGGCTGGTCAGGCAGAATCAGTTGGGACTCAAATGGGGAGCCATACAATGCAGTGCACTGCCTACAGAAGATGCCTATTCTAGAATAAATCTGTACATTTACATTTTTCTGTGTTTACTTTCACTGTTGCTTTATTTGCTAGTATTTTGATCCAACAAAACACTATGACAAAAAGATTTAAAGGAGACTCAAGTTTCTCAACGTGAATTTTGAGAGAAAAAACTCAGACAGACTACCAAGCAATGACAGACATTGCTGCAGAGCACCTATGAATAGGTGACCACTGGAATTTCAGTGCCTGAAACACAGATCCAGTGATCTAACTAACAATATCCATCTAATATACTCAGAGATACCCCTGGTTTCTAAGGTATTTAGCAGATTTAAAAACTGTCAAAAAAAGGACTATTTGACTACAACCTTTCTGAAATAATGTCACATTGTGAGGAGTAAAAGTAAAACATGCATGAAGAAATTAAGATCCTCTACTTTGGTGAAGAAAAGGCAGTTCTAATGGACTTGTGTAAATTACACACTCAAAAAACTCTGTGTCCTCATCCAGTACAAGAAGGGGAAAATAATCAATTTAGCTGAATCTAGAAGGAAGAGAAATTTGCCGTTTTAAGATATGTGCTTTCCCTCATAAAGAAGGTGGTGTGAACTAAGATGGCGGGAATACAACACTTAAAAATCCGATATTCTCTAAGCAAACATTCTCACAGAAATACTTGTTTCATGTAAGAAATAAGAAAAGAGGATACTGATTATCTGCCCAGACTGAAATTGCTATCCATCGTTTTGGTAACTCCTTGTGAGAAGCCTTCAGGAAATGTTTATATTTCTGGAATCAAGTGAAGGAAGAGAGGCTGGTGGGTATTGTTCATAAAATGAAACTTAACCTGGAAGGAATGACAGGTGTCATGTTACTGACAAAAGAAAGGCATTGCAGTTTGACAGAAGCCTTCTGCCTTCAGTGCCCTATGAAAGGAGGAAAATCCATCCCTGGGGGCAAGGAGGTAAGAGAAATTCTCATACCCTAGAACCACGCTTCCCTTTTAGGGGAGCAGTAGAACAAGCCAAAAAATGTTTTCCCAATTACAGGCTTGCAGATATGGTAACAGGAGGCACATGGTTCTCACTAGTCACGAGCCACAAAAGGAAAAGGGATCCAACCAAAGGAAGCCACTGTCACCTAGGAGCACACGGCGTGCCTGTGAGTGTCACAGCGTGCACCTGTCCACGCGTCGGGTTCTGACTGCACAGCCCTGCTCAGAACTACTGCGGGTGCAAGACTGCACAGCTCTGAATGCTCAGGGTGCTGCTTCATGGAACACAGGCAGTACTGGGACAGTGGAATCCTGAATGGAAAATCTGCTCCAAGTCACACAAAACACTCAGATGGTACTGAAAATTACCAGTTCGAGGAAGATGAAAACTTTTAGGCCATGTATAGCTTAATATAAATTGCTCGACTAATTGTTTTGTTGTAATTAAACTGTTATACAGACATGATTTTTCTTTAATGAATAGAAATCTCAACAAAATAAGGTTCATATTAAGTCTCAAAAATAAAAAGAAAAATTTGTTTTCACTGTCATTACAGATTAGATAAGTATCATGATAGCACATTTATCATAGGACCTTTCAATTCCCTCCATTTTGTGAAAGGTACACAAGCAGGCTATAAATTTGTATTTTGAATTTAGTAAATGAACAGCACTGACTCTGCAGGCATTTTTGGTACTAATGAAACATGAAGTCTTGTGAGAACTATAAAGTCATCCAAACCCTCATGTTGGAAGTGCATCAGGATTCAATTCCAAAGGCAATTATGTCCTAGTTTTGTTTGAAACTGACAAATGGTATAGTTTACAAAACCTGACCTGCTTATTTAAACTTATCAACAGATGGCATTATAGCCAAAGCCTGAAATATGCTCATGTCAAGAGAAGCAGTATCTTTATGGGCATAACAGGCTAAGATTGAGCATAGCTAGGGCCTTGCCAGATTTTAATAAGACAAACTAATCAAATGTTTTGGTTGTCTGCTATATAAACATACAGGGAAAAAAAGCATTGAGAAATACTACACAAACATTGCAGACACTCCTAAGACAGTCTAAAAATATGTGCTCAAAGTTAGGACCAGTTTGTTTATTTATGATGCTGTGTCAGGTAAAGTGGGGAATGCGTAACACCTGTCAAAAGAAACAGTAAATGATACTGAGAATACTGGTGTACATAAAATACTTTTGAGCTGGAAATTATTTCCTTTGTAATAAGACTACTAGAAAAGATTTATTCTAATAATAAGCCAAATGTCCCATGACAACCCTCCCAATAACAGATTTGAAGTAAAAAGTAAACCAAGCACTTTGAAGAAGTGCAATGAAAATACATCACCCCAGCAGAAGTGTCTCTGCAGCATCCCTCCACCCTCGGTACCATACGCAATATTTCACCGATGGAAGTAGCAGCTGTAATTCCAAGCATATGCCAAGGCAGGAGAGAAATCTCTGACATTTGCTTTAAGAGTATTAACAGAACAATTACTCTTACACTGAGAAAAGTAGAGGGAACTGGTTTTGGAATAAGTCAAGTTTATGAGCACATATCTGAAATGAAATTTTCCCTGGGAAACTGGGAAGTCTGCGGTAGAGAAATGATAGGTAAGAGCAGGTATTTCCCCCAGCCTTTTGAGAGGCCCCAAGCTGAAAGATTTCAATTTTACCTGCCTATCAGAATCACATCCAGTAACAAACCTGCAGCAGAGGATATGTAAACACTGATTTAATACCAGATGGTTTTTGAAATTAGAGACAACATCAGAAGTAGATCAGCATGTGCACTATCTTGCTCAGAAGATCTGCACAGCATTGCAGACATATACAGAGACACAGGTTAAAAGAATGTAACATGCTTATAAATGAAAACTGTATTCTTATTCACATTAAAAAATGGGTCTCTCAGTGAAAAATTACTCTTAGCCTTGCATTTTAATGACAGCAATAGTGAAAGGCTTCTATGGTAGAGAAAGGAACATCAGCCACACACAGGGAAAATGAAAATCTGACTGCAAGTGGTCAGAACTTGTTCACCAAAGGCTGAACCACTGAAAACAAAATAGTCAATATGAACTCTGCAACAGTTGCTGAAACAAACCACAACCTACTCGTGGAAACGGGTATCAAGCAGTTGCAAGAACTCTGTACTGAATTCATAGGAAAAAAGGAAATCGGTATCAAGTGCAGATTAGTTGAACACCACGTGCCCAAAATGTACACAGAGCACATGCTCCCAGGGTTGAGATTACCAAAGCACTGCAGAGAAGCCTGTTAAAAAGGAATCTGAGAGCAAAGCACAGCTGAAATTGAAGTTGGAGAATGATCAGAAGAATCAAATAATCCTGTGTGAGGCTCATAAATTAAGTCTCAACCACTGTTTTAACATAATTCCTTTTTACTATTCTGTTAGCTGTTATTCTCAAACTGACAGAACTCTCTTCCAGTAGACAAAACACCTGACAATCCCTGCCTGGCTCACAACTCGAAAAGATTTGTACCACTCTTGAAATTCAAGAGGATTCAGAACCACACTACCACAGAAGACACACAATTAATGGTTTCTTTTTACTTAAAACACTAGTACTGCTGCTTGGCATCCTACTCACTAAATGCTCCATTTTGTGTATCATCCAGAAACTAAATCTTATGTTCATCTCCTTACAGACACTGAAAGAAGTCCCTTTCTTCCACACACATGCTTGCCACAGTTGTCACCTTGCAGCTGCAAGTAAATATTATTCTGCTCTAACCTTGAACATTCCAGTCTTCAAGATGTTGTGTCTCTTTGTTTATAACAGTCTTTATTTTTTTGCTCTTTATTGCTTTTGCAATCATGCTTCTTTACAAAAGAAGCCAGGGAGAGTGGGGTACATACAGTAAGACGAGTACATTTGAGTATCAGTTAGACCTTTGAATAATTTTCAAAAATGCAAATAATGGCTATTTGCATATCTGCAAATTGCTAATTGCAAATATGCAATTAACAGTGGGACCCAATGATCTTAGAGGCCTTTTCCAACCTTAATGATTCTAGGGTTCTATGAAATAAGTACTTTCCAGTATGTCTGGCCTCTATTGGCTGGCAATATTCCTGTGTGTATCGAGGTATGAGTCAGCTGAGGAAGAATGCAAAGAGATGTTCATGCAAAAAATGGAAAAGCACAATGTCATGCTTGTGTTGCTGGGACAGCAAAGGACAATGCAGTAAGGGACAGCGACAGATAGGGGAGAAACAGAAATGTGAAGGCCCCTTAGAGTGAGCACAACAAGCTGGAACCTTATGTGGTGGATGATAGCCAAAGCACAGGCTTGTCAAGGAGGAGATGGCAACGTGTTGAGAAAACATGCCAGGAGGACAGCCTCAGCAACTGTGATGCTAACAAGACGAGAAGGTAACTCGGTTCTCAGAGGCCAGCAAGAACAGCTCACACTAACAGAGATGGGAAATGAAGGAGGAAGCACAAGGGTTCCCAAAGAGACCCAAAGAAGCAGCAAAAGATTCAGGCCATGAACAGGAATATGAGTCCTACACTGTATGTTCAAAGCAAGAACATGTTATAGGCCCAACTGCGGAATCTTGCAGCAGAGGAAGGCAGGAAACAAAGGCAAATCTCAAAGGAGCTTTCTCAAGTTCCACACTGGCCTCAGGGGT
Organism: Melozone crissalis; assembly: GCF_028551555.1. Classification (NCBI taxonomy): domain Eukaryota; kingdom Metazoa; phylum Chordata; class Aves; order Passeriformes; family Passerellidae; genus Melozone; species Melozone crissalis. Next base: position 11,310,778 of record NW_026535786.1, on the reverse strand, counting down.
CTTAAACTTGCAGCAATTAATTAAAAAATATGTTAAGGTAGTATGCAAGGCTGCATCATTCAATATCCCTGGCATGAAGGAGGTAAAGAAAAGCAAAGAGAGGATACTAGAAGTGGGTCATTGTGTCTAAGTTGTGAAAAAAAAAATATGGAGGGAAGTAAACAGCTTAGTGCAGAGGCTACTGAATGAATGACTGGAATAGTCAGGAGGGAAACCAGGAAAATACTGTCACAAAAGTCAGGGGAGGACAAGATTTCAAGATTGGGCATGATCAAGTGTCAAAAACAGCAGGGAAGCCAAGAAGGATGAAGATGGAATAGAGGCCCTGAGACTTGGCCAAGAAAAGGTCATTAGAGATCTCAGGAGAAGCTTCAAGGGAGTGTGAATATCTACACTGAAGTCACCTTATAAAACAGTTCTAGAATGCACAAAATCATACAGAATCTTTCAATTTTGGAGTGACTGGTCCTTCAATGAAACAAAAACGCATTGGGGCTTCTACTGTTTCCCAATGCCAAAAAAAGGGCATATAGAGGTTTTAAGTTCAATATCACATTGTAATTAAGGCAATCAGCAGCAAGAGCAGAAAGCCATTAGAAAGTGGTTTTCATCCTTATACTTTGGAACCCTTATAAAGGATCAATAACCTATTCCAGGATAAATGGGAAGCCATGCATGGAGAAGCATGCAGCCCAAGGTCAGCCAGCAAAGGAACAGCAGAACTTTGCAGAGAACGTTGCTCTCCCAAAACCCAGACCAGTTCTCTACAGTCAAACCTTGTCTGCTTTGTTCAGGTAGAGATAAAAAGAATTTCAGATATAACTATTTTACCAGCTTGTTTATTTTTCTCTGCAAGTTCCTGATGGGGAGGGAGAATTTGTCTTGGTTTTACTTAACAATAGTTTTTTTAGGGGAAACTGAGAATTCAGGAACTTTGGTCTTTTAATTTGTGACCACAAAGTGTTCAGATTCTTTCTCAATTATTCAGATTTGAACTTTTAACAGTAATTACAGATTTCTGCTATAATCAGCCACAGTCTTCACAGAGCAGAGAGCATAAACAAAATTTGAATTGCTAATGGTAAAAAGCAAAAAAGCAAATATTTTTTTCCTCGAGGTATAAAAGCTCTCACTCATCATCGCACCCTGTCCCTCATTACTCAGTCTCTCTTATACATAAAAAAGGCCAAAAAAAGAACACACATTCCCTTAGTTCTTGATTTCACATCAAATAAACTGACCAGCTCCAGAAAGATGAGGAATGAGGTACTGGGCCTTGCACAAAATGCTCAGCCCAGCTCTGAAAACCAAGATCCTCAACTGCTAGAGGAAACCAGAGAATGTAACAGAAGGAGCTTTTATTCTAACTAACCAAAATATAGCTATTCCTGAGGAAGGAGAGGGGCCAGAAGAGAAGGGAGGGTGGGAGAATGAAATTGAGTCGGACTATGGAGACCAAGTGCCATTCCCCAGGCAAGCAGAACTGCTTATTTTCAGCGAATAAAAAAAGAAGTTTCTTGAGATAACCTCAGACAAAAAATCCTACATGTCCACAGGCATATAATCTAACAAAAGGCAACCAGGAACAAGTAAAAAAGCTAGTGTAGAAGCAAGACCAGAGCCTGTGAGATGCAGTAAAAGACTCCTGCCAGTGAAGAATCTTAGTGAGAAGATGAGGGATGCTTCCTTGATGAAGAGAAAAGCAGCGTTTAGGCTTCTAGGACCATAGGACAGAATGCCAAAGGGACCAAAAGAGAGAAGAGATGCAAGGAGCAGGAACAACTGAGAGGAGGAGTGGGTGTAGGAGGAAATGAGAATCAAGAAGTAGGCAGGCTGGAAACATGCTGGGCCTTAAAGGTGCAGGAGAGGAACAGGAGTGCCACATGATGCTATGGAGCCCAGGTATTCAGGAAAGGTCAGGCACTACCAAAACCTCTGCTGGCTACCTTTAAATCTGTGCTGCCTACCTAGGGAAGTATCAGGTTCATAGTAGGGAGCCTGGTCAGGTCAAAACAGATGGATAAAACAACAATCTAGTCCAAATCTTGGCAAAGCATCACATGATATAGCATTAAATTGGTCTTAAAGTTGGCTGTGAGATCTCCAAATTTTGAAACATTCACAGTATTCTGCATTTGCACTTCAAACTTAAGATGAAAATTTGCAATTAATTAATTGCGAAAACATACTGCTGCATGCTTGCTCTCTCACAGTAATACACATACACAGACAGCCTTTAAAAAGTGAAAAACGTGAGTTCAGGGCAGAAGTATGTTACAGATTTTGATGTTCATCATATATCCCTTAGGAGGAAGAAGGAAACAAAACCAGCAAAACAGATAACAAGTAGCAATACTGCCTCCTATAAAGGCAATAAGCATTTGGAGGTTGAACACATCAACTGGATATTCTTGCTAAAATAACATGTGCAACTGCCAACAATACAGCAAATTAAAGGCTTTTCTTTAGGCTTCAGAGTTAACACAACTGGAGAGTTCAAACATGCCAGCTATCACATTAGGCTGCCCATCAATCAAGGGGCCACTCATCTTCTCTAATACACCTCCCAGACCAAAAACAGTATCCTTCAAAGTTTCAGTTCTGAAGCACTGCTCAGAAACAGATTCTGCAAATGGAGTGTTACAAAAACATAGAAGGTTCTGCATTAAAATCACTGGTTACTCTTCTACCCAAGCTTGGGAGAAGCAAATGGAAAAATGAGTCCAGAAGCATTTTTCATTTTTTGGTTGCTAATAACTGAGATGCAATTCCTGTCTGACAGCTGTGTAAAATGAGATAATCAGCTCAGTCCTGCTCTTGAGGGACAGCTGTCCATATCACAGTTGCCATTAACCACTCCTCCCTTCTGACATTTGAAGGAAAGGGCCAAAGATCCAAACTGGGATGAAGATGGAATCTCCCACTACATGAAGGTCAGCTGAAGTTTAGGGAAAGAGGTGGTAACCTGTAACCTGTACCTCTGTGGTAAGAATAAATTTCTTCAGAGACACCAACATTCTGCTGTATTTTTAGAGGGGGGAAAAAAACTCCGCAAAAAAACCCAAACCAGAAGGACTACAGTAGTCACAACCCTCTCTTGGACTGAAAGCTTATATACCAACTCCTCAAACTGCTTTCTTCTTTTATTCCCACTTTTTGGACTCCTTATTCTATCCTAGAAACTTGCCTACAAAGCCACACTTCAAGATAAAACCCAAAAAGTTATAGAACACAGACTAAAACAGTATTATAACCTCATGATCTTTCAGTAACATAATCCTTTTCCCATAACTCTTTAGACCGTCTCGTTTCATTTTGCTTAAGGGCTTGACCTGAGAAATGCCACTGTCAGTTCTCAGAGGGGAGCTGAGTGCCCACAGGACACTCGGACTGCTTCAACTTATAAAGTCAACTTTTGGAAGCATGAAAGTCCAGATTTAAATTTACAAACCCATATACACACAACTAAGTGTCTTTTTCCCCAAATGTAGAAGACTTCATTGCTTATGCTGAAGCCAACTCTACGTTCCTAGGCATCTACAAGAATTAGGTTACTTATGAAGGTACATTAATGTGGTTTTTAAAGTCTAATTTTAGGTGGTCAGGTTTAACATTCTTAATGTAAACTCTTATAGACATAACACTTCCATTTAAGCGTGTCTATAAAGTACCCTGCACTTTCATGAAGACAAATAACACTCTCCCTTTTTCTTGCATAGATACTTTTGTATAAAATAAATGGTGCAGAGCAGCTGCAGTATTCCATCTCAGAGGAAGCTGCATTTTCACCTGTGATAAACATTTGATGTGAATACCATGATCATTTTGAAAAGCTGTGCTCACAAAAAATTATTCCCTAAAATTTATGAGTATGTCTCAGCTTTTGTATAGCTGTGTTTTAGATTATGAGATCTTTTGAGCAGAGATTGTCTTAATTTGGTGTCCAAGTCAGTACTGAATGCCTTGTCAGCAATTAACAAATAAATAACCATTAGTCTATAGCATACTACTTCCAGTCTTTTGTGTCTGTAAAGAACATTTAAAGCTCAGGCAGCAAATACAGAATCTTTATCATTAATGGAAGAAAAAAGATGTTTCATATGCAGAAAGGTAATTGTTGTGGAAGAGCAGAATTTTGTTAAGTGTGGTGTATATATTCTGTAAAGTGCCCTGGCATCCATCAGAGGCAAAAGCACTTGAAAAATGTCAAGTCATGACTGTGAGGAAGGGGGCAGCGTGAGGTAAATTAACCTCATGAGCACGAAAAGTCAGTTTATCCCCTTGAATGTACAAAGGCCAAAATGCCTCAGTTATCTCTTCCCTTGTGCTAGATAACACAGCTCTACTCAAAACAGGCTGATTGCATAACTATAGGGCAACAGGTAGGAGGGCATCTAACAGTACCCCCAGAACATATGTAGGCTTGGTGGTTCAGCCCTCCCTTAGAAAGAGTCACCTTCTGAAGCCACGGATAACTGACAAAATTCTCTGCCAAAATGGGGAATCACTTTGGCATCTTTTGTCTGATCTTGCAAGCACATTACACCAAGGAGTTCCTTCTTCAGGGACTCCCTGTTTAACCATTGCTGTCCAAAAGGGCTCCCTGTCCTGGCCCTTTGATCTTGGATTTCCTCACTGCTATCTCACTAGAAACAGTAATACCTCACGTGAGACATCTGAGATTCTTCTGCTCCTGGAGTCTGCTTTGGCTTTATTTGAGACGACATCTCCCTCAGACTTGATTTCTCAGGAAATCACTACGCTGGTGTCAGAATACTCATTTGTGGCTGGGAATTAACTGCCTCATTTACAAAAAGCAGCAGCTTGGCTCATGCAGCACCAGCACTAGGATTCACATTCCTAGCCCCTGAATGCAGCATAAAACACAGATGAAGACTGGTGGCAACCGAACGGCTTCTTTTGGCTTTCAGAGCAGGTTCCACCAGCACTGTCACAGCTTTCATTCCCAGGCCCCTGAGCACCACAGGACCCACTCCCAAGGGCACTCTTTCCAGAATTCACCCCCCAGTCCCTCAGGTACATTAGGACACACATCTCAGGGTATTTGCATGGGGATCTGTAGGTTCAGACCCCAAGCACAGCGAGGTCTGCACCGCACAGTGATTTTATTCCCACAGTTACAAGCATAGTAGGACCCACATGGAGAACTGACACTCCACCCCATGGCTGCATCCTTGGACCCTGGCACTACAAATCACTGCTCCAGTCTCCTCCAAGCTCTTTTTGGCCACTATTATCATTCTCAATGACCCCTAAATGACAGAAATTAATTCACACCAGTGATAATTAAGGCTGAGTCTAGGATGAATAAACCAGGGAAAGAAAGTAGAAGGGAAAGGGCAGAGAGGCTTCTTACAATTATATCGGGCTAAGGTCTCCCATAAGCTAAATAGTGAGGGAAAGAATCAGGTCAATTCATTTAGCTCCATAAGGCAGCTAAATGAATGAGACTGAGAAAGACACACAGAAAAAGAAGGTGGGGAGAGGTCCAGAAACAGAAAGAGCCAAAAGATTAAAAGCATGCAGATACCGTGAGAGAAGAAAAGACACAGAAAACAAGGACAGAAGGCAAGAGAAGACAGCTAGGAATAGAGAGGTGATATAATGTGGTCACTCACTCTGTCTGGAAGATTTTCTGGAGGGAGGTGGTTTATCTTCAGTGCTGGTTGTTGGGGTGCTGCCCTTCACACTCCTTCTCTGACACCCATACTCAGACCGTTGCTGTCAGCTATTCCAAGGGCTTCTTCAAAAAATATTTCGAGGGCGAAAGGATTGTGGATGAAATCAGGATCTTGAGTATTAAAACAATCTGCTAGGGGATTGTCAGTCCCCTAAAACTGCTGGTTTTAACCCGGGATGGAGATCCTCTCTCCCTTTTGGCAGCTAACTACTAAAGGGGTGTTCCCCGGGAAACAGCCTTTTCACTGATGGTCAGATTATTTCAGAAATCAATTTCCCCAATCTGCCTACCTAGAAATCTCTTTTCTCTAGGTACACCTTGCCCGTAAGGAAAAAAAAAATCTCTTTCTCTAAAACAATTCTTGCTATCTCAGTGGATATTATCAGTGAAATCTGCCTTTTCCTCTCCCTGTAACTAGGAGGTGTGTCCTCTCTCCTTGCACGGGGTATTTGAAGAAAACCCTCTTGGGATTAGGGGATGAGGGATCTTCCTTGGGATGAAGGAAAATGAGATCAGTATTGGAAATTACCTTTATCTCCAGTTAACAGCAACTGGAAAAGGAAAGACTAGCTAAATCTCTCTCTGCTTTCTCTCCCTTGTTTTGCTCTATCACCTGCCGAGCAGATGTAAATAATTAAAATTACTAGGTAAGTATCTGGAGCTCCTACTTATTTCTGTCTTGGCAACTGCCTCTCCTGGGCATACAGGATTTCCTCTGTAAAAACACTCACTACTACCTGATCTGGGGAAGGGCTATCTGCTCCGCTTGAAGACTTTCCTCAGCAGCAGGAGGGAGTCGGCAGTAAAGGTTATTCTCACAATCCTCAGGAACTGGGGTCTGAGGACACCTCTCCCTGTAACAAGTATCGAAGGAGCTCCAGAAGGCTCTGTTCCACAGCGAGAAAGAGCAGACCTGCTTCTAGATAGTTACTAGGGCTGGCTGCCGGGGGCCTGCGCACACCCTTGGCTGGTTAGTGGGGAAGGGGGCAAGTGTTAAGCTCTCTCACCAGCTGCGGGGAAGGGGCCTGGCAGGGGGGGGCGTCGGGGTGTCCCCACACCGGGCGCGGGGCTGCCTAACGGGGCTGCGGACGGGGCGGGGGGCGGCGGGCAGGCTCTCTCCCCGACCCCGGCAGGCTACGGGGGTGTCCCCCCACCCCGGCCGCTGTCCCTGGCTTCCCCCCAGGCCCCAGCTCCTCCTGCCCGGGCTCGGCTACCACGGGAGGCCGCGGCGGCTCACGGGCCTGCGCGGGGCTGCGCGGCGCCTCCGCCGCCTTCCGCCGGGCCGCGGCTTCGTCCCCGGGGTCTCCCCGGGCTCCGGTGCGTGGGGCCCGGCCCGGGCGGCGCTGACTCTCTCCAGGCCCCGCCGCTCCCGCGGCTGCTGCTCCGGGCTGCGGCTCCACTGCAGGCCCCGGCTCCTCCCCGGCCGCCGCTCCGCCTCCCCCGGCTCCCCCGGCCGCGGCCGCCCCCGCCTCCCCGGGTTAAGGAGGCGCCGGGCCGGGGGAGCAGGGGCTGCCCGCCCGCTCTGCCAGGCGGAGGGGAGGAGCTGCCCGCCCCCCGGGACCGGCCGCGGCCGTCCCCCGCACGGGGCTCGATTCACCGCGGAGATGGCCGTGGGGCCCTCGCCCCCAGGCCGCGGCCAGCAGCCGCCTGTCGCCGCTGTAAGAAGGGGCAGCGGCTGCGGGGCCACCCCTGCGACAGCCGGTAACAGCCCCGGCAGGGGGGCTCACAAATGGCCACCCCGGGCCGGGGTCCGCCCACCCGCGTTGCTCACACCGCCCGTGCAGCAGTGGTGCCCTGCTTCAGCCCTGAGTGCTCCGAGTCAACTCCCACCCCGAAACAATGCAGCCCTCCGTCTCTAGTAGTCTTCCCTCAAACATTGTGTGTGTCCCCACAAGCTATTGCAGAGACATCACCAGATCTTAAAAGGTGTTTCTACCACAATCCTGTTAAAAGCCTCATTGCTATCTCTCCTGTGTGTTAACGCCAGCTAGAACCATATAGGAAACCCCATTAATTGACCTCATTAATGTGTATAAATATGTAAAGTGGGGGTCCAAGAAGATGCAAGAAGGCTTTTCTCAGTGGTGCCAACCACTAAGATGAAGAGGCAGAAGCTGACGTATGGGAAGTTCCACCTGAAGATGGGGAAGAACTTGTTCACTGTGCAGGTAAACTGCACTGTACAGACTGTCCAATGGAAAAAGCCCCCCAGAGAGGCTGTGGAGTCTCCCTCATTGGAGAGACTCAAGAACCATCTGAATGCACAATGGGCTCTGGGAAGACCCTGTTAAAACGAGGAGGATGGACCAGATGACCCACTGTGGTCACTTCCAACCTAACTCATTCTGTGACTGTGAATTACACTCAGTGCTGTCCCACTCTGACCCAGCAGGCCAAAAACTAGGAGTCTCCTGTTGATGTGTCTCATGAATGCAGATCAAGGCAGTAGTTCATTATAACATTAAAGGGGACTGTGCAGTAAAGCAGCCAAATAAAGCCAATACTCTAAAATGTGTGTCTGAGGAGGAGCAGGTGCTGACTGGTGTCCCATGCACCTGCAGTGTCATAGGCAGATCATTTTGATGTGTCAATCTGAAAAGCATGACTGAAACAGCCCCCCCTGGGGCCCCTATCCCAGTTATCTGAAAGTCACCCCGTATTTCATCATCTCATCTTTTTGTGTGTGGTTTCACATCTGAATCCTTCCAAATGGTAGCACTGCTGTAAGTCTTGAAGTAGAGGACAGCACATATACTGGGAGGAAATGGCACTTTCTGAGAAAATATTTTTTTTTACTTCTGGAAACAGTAATATGGAAATTGAGATAGTAGAAGGGGTGTTTTAAGACTTGCTGCTTTTGCAGAGCTGAATTTGCCATTGCACCTGCAATGACTCCTTGCACTCCTTCGACAGGTCAAAACCTGTGCCATAGTTCCACGCCTTCATTTCAGGAAGTCATCATCCTCCATCCTCTCAGGATTCTCTGTGTCCTCCTTCTCCCATACTATCCCCTTCTTCTGCACTTATGCCAGCAGCTCTAGTCACAACTTCCCTCCCTATGCTACTACCTGTTCTGTCAAGAAGGGTTTCCTGCCTTTTTCCCCATACTATTTGCATTATCTCACTACAGATTCCAATTATGGTGTTCTTGATCATTACCAAGGGCCAACAACCATCTCTTTCCCTCCCAGTGCCACAGCAGAGCTCTGTCCTATTGTCATTTCTCCCAGCCTCACTCAAGTCCTGTGAGAACAGCCTAGCTTCAGCTCCCCTCTTCTGCCTCTGACTTCTCTTTGGGCTAGGTGGTCTTTGGGTGTGTCTGCTACTCCTAGTCCATGTTCCCCAGTTCCCCTCTAGCTAGGATTTGTGTCCACACAGTGCTCAGACTACTCTTTACTGAGAGACAAGGCAGGAGCATCCTTGTGCTGCGAGGCAGACGGGTGGTATCTGCAAGTTGTTTGATCTGTAGCCAAATGCAGAGGTGTTAAAAAGCTGTGGTTGGACTCGACGTGTGCCAGGCATCCGATGTGTGTTCCCTACTTATTTTTCCTTTTGGTTTTCAGGATCCTCTCCTCGAATGAATATGTGAAGTACTGCCTGCTTTTTATAGACAATTAAAAGGTATGATGTAACTAACTTGTTCCACTGCTTGTAAGAATGTAAATGTAAAAATTACCATCCAACACAAAAAGTGCCCTAGGGAGGCAGGGCAAAGGATCAGTGTGGCAGAAATGCACAGAGATAAATGTATTGTGATCCATCATCATATTCAGCATTCAGAGAACAAAGACACATCCCAAAGCCTTTCACAGCTAAATAGAAGGCAGAGGAGAGCAGATGGAGACACAGGGAAAAAGAGTAAACCAGTCACCACGTAGTTTATTTTTACATTACATTCACTGTATTTTATCCTTCTCCCAATTCTTCAATATGCCACAGGCTTTGCGCATGACTGAATTGTTAATATTTGTCTAAGGAGATCTATAAATTTTGACAGATGGATAGCGGGCAGTTGGGGCTTCTCGCATCCAGGAAGGTGTAGGAGGTGGCTTTGGTTTTTGGCAGTTGGGACACTGAAAGTCTCAGTATTTGGGAAGGAATTCTCTTCTACATCCTGGCTGAAGAACTGTTCCTTCCATTTGCAACTAGTAATAAACAGGCATCTCAGCAATCCTATGTAACGTGCAGGTATCCTAACATGTTTTTCTCCCCGGGCAGGGTTAGGTGTTTGGCTTGGGTTTTTTTAAAAAGCCCTTCTTAACCAGGAAAACCTTTGTTTATGTACTTGCACACAAGTACAAGAATGACTGAAGGAATGGGGTTGTTTAGCCTGTAGAAGAGGCTCAGAGGTAACCCTCTCACTCTACAACCACCTGAAAGGAGAGGGCAGCCAGGTGGGGGTCAGCCTCTTCTCCCAGCTATCAAGAGACAGGATAGGAGGACATAGCCACAGGCTGTGTCAGGGGCGGTTTAGGTTGGACTTAACGAGGAATTTCTTCACAGAAAATGGTGATTAGACATTGGAATGGGCTGCCAGGGAGGTGGTGCAACCTATGTCCTTGGAAGTCTTTAAGTAAAGACTGGATGTGGCACTCAGTGCCATGGTCTAGTTGCTATGGTGGTGTTCAGTCAAAGGTTCGATTTGATTTTCTCAGAGGTCTTTTGCCACGTCACAGATTCTGTGATTCTGTAGATACACATGTATACATTTATTGGTTACTCACCTTGTGTATCTCGAATAATTTCTTGGTGTGCTCTATGTAAATGACATACCTATGCGTGTAATGATGCACCTTGCAAAATCAAGAAGCCAAAACTGGTGGTTTAAAACTCAGCCCTTCAATTACACGTTTAGGATTCTAACTACAAGAAAGCCAGTGTACCTGATATCTCCACCAGAGCCAACCGCACCTGCCGGGAGCTCCAAAGTTTCAAAGGTTGGACAATCGTCGAAGGACGTGTTTGCTGGCCCAGCCTCGGACACACAGGAAGGCACAGAGTGTCTCCAGCCATCGCTCCCCGTCTCTGCAGCGGGAATCCTCATGTGACAGGCCCTTATCTCCCGGTACAAACCTCCACCCGCTTCCCTCACCCTGACGGCCGAGAGGGCATTCCCCAGCAGCCGCCCTCACACCAGGCAGCTCCCGCCTCCGCGCCCTCCTCCGCCCCACCGGGGACACCCCCGGCTATCCCGGTCCCGCTCCCACTGGGCTCTCGGGCCACCTTAAGAGCGCGCAGAGCCCCCGCACGCAGCGGCCGGGCGGCTCCTCCCCGCCCCGTGTCGCATCCAGCCAGGGAACGTGTGGCGGGCGGCGGGGCTGCCCGGGGCTGGGGGCGGCCGGAGCCCCTCACGGAGGCGGGGGCAGGGCGGGGCGGCTGCCCCCGGCGCAGGAGCGCGGCCGGCGGCGCCGGCGGCGCCCGCGGCGACTCCGCCGGGCGGGGGCGTCCGGCCGGGCCCTCCCCGGCTGCCCCTGGCCCGCGAGCGCCGCATTGCGCGGCGCCCATTGGCGGGGGGCGGGGGCGGGGCTAGCGATCTCATTGGGTTTCGCACCCATCCATCAGGGAGGAGATGGCGACGGAGGCGAACTCGCCCTCGTGATTGGCCGTGATACCGGGTGGAGGCGGGGCCAGGTGTGCAAGGGAGGAGCCGCTGCCATTGGTCAGCGCCGCGCGCGTCAGTCACATGAGTCACAAAGGGCCGCGCGGGCGGCCGCAGCCGGGGGCCGCTGGTCGCGGCGTGCGCGCGGGGCCACTTCCTGCGCGGGGCTCGGCGGCTTCCGGCTGACCCGCCCCGCGGCCTGGGGCGGTGGCGCCCCCCTCCCGCCTCCAGTCGGCGCATGCGCTTTGCGTGACGTCAGGGCGCAGGCGGGGCCGTCCCCCGTGTCCGGGGCACGTGGGGAGCGGCGGGCGCAAAATGGCAGCGGGGGTTCCATGTTGTGCGTGAGGGCCGCGCCCGTGTGCGCCCCTCCGGCTGCGGGTGGAGACACGGAGTCAGTCGTGTTGGGAAAGACCTCCGAGTCCATCCTGTGACTGAACACCACCATGGCAATAGACCATGGCACTGTATGCCACATCCAGTGTTCTTTAAACGCCTCCAGGGATGGTGGCTCCACCACCTCCCTGTGCACGCTATTCCAATGTCTAAACACCCTTTTGGTGAAGTAATTTATCCAACCTAAAGTCTCCCAACCTAAACTTCCCCTGGCACATCTTGAGATATGTCCTTTCATCCTAGAAGCCTTTAAAGTTAATTCATTTACTCGCACAGCGGGTAGGATGGAATTCTCGGGGTGAAGTATGTCTGCTTCCCACTCACAGCACTGGGGCTCCCAGCAGTGGGGTGTGTTTTGTCTTTCAGCCATTCCCTGCCTGAGAAATGCCAGCCAAACCCAAACCAGTTGTGGTCCAGAGGTTTAGTCACTGGGAAAGGCAGTGGAATATTTTGGGTGGACAGAAGCCCCTCTGTCTCTCGCAACACACAAAAATGGTTTCCACATGGACTGTCCTGTCTCTTCCAGGCCCACCTCTGCTTTCAAATAGGACCTGAAACAGTACAGGCTCTCCCTGAAGTCCTCAGAGGTCCAAGACAGGGCCACTGGCTGTACTTCCAATACAGGGAGGCTTTGTTGAAACGAGGAAAGTCCCTGTGTTCATTCCTTAGGGACTGAAGGTTGGGTCTTTGTTTCCTCCAAGGCTCGGTGCAGGCTCCATGCCATCCCACGTAGCTGTGACAGTCACTTTTCAGGCTGCAGCTGCACTTTAATGTGCTTTGAAGCAGGTAGTTCTGTGAATTGCAGTACTAACAAAGCCTGGTTTTGGTCTCATAATTGGATCCTTTGATGAGTGACAAGGCACAAGTTCTAACTGAAGCTTTTCCCCTAATTGGTGCATTTGTAATGTCTCTTTTCATTCTGGTTCTCTTAAGCCTTTTAAATCTTTAGTTTGTACTGTGACCTTTCCCTCTGCAAGGACAAAAATAAAGTCTGTCTCCTGTATTTGGTCTCTTATTTTCATGAACCCTACATGAGTTCTTGGTTTTTTAGATCTCTGCAAGGGACCTTCATTCTTTTCATGGCTTTTTAGCAGAGGTTTAAACCTGGCTCACCCGTTTTTCCCTTGATCTTTCAGACAGGCACAGTGGCTGTAGGTAGGCACGGGAACAGACTAGGGCTCGTTCCCAAGGATTGTGAGCAGAGGGAGACTGCTCTTTCTGTGTCCCGAGGTCAAATGCTCTGTTTGAAAGAGAGATGTGCTAGCATATCCTAGGCAAATGCTTTTGTTATTCAGCTTTGGATAATTGGAGGTAATTGTTTTTTAATGACTTTTTTTTCCCTTGAAGCTTATCCTTTTGTGTGAATGATTGATTAAATATTCACAGAGACAAAAATAGGTGGATTACAAACCCCAGTCATTAGGATATTCAGGCAGTACATGGGAGATACCAGGGAGATACAAAATGACAAATAGTTGCTGCACAATGCTTAACTGTGTTTCAGATTGTGGTATCTCTGACAGAAAGCAGTGTAGCGAGTCAGGAGTCAGGATACAGATCTAACACAAACTGGGGAAAATATTTTACCCATGATGTTTTTGGTCTTCCCCAGCCCTTCCTATGTGTTCCCTGTGGTTGAGTTGTGTTGTGAATGGGCTCTGGGAACAATGTCATCTGGAAAGGTTGGTGGAGGAAGATCATACGCAGGAGCCTTGTTCTGGAGCTTGTGTTCAAACTGAAAAACCTGGAGGATAAAGTTGAAGCTGTCAGAGTCTGCAGGAGCCTGCACAATTCTAAGCAGGATTGAAATGCAAACTCCTGTGTGATCTCAGTGCTTGTAAGGACAGAGGGCAGGGGAGCCCTGGGGAGGGGACTCCTGGCCATCGTGGTCTGGCAGACCAGGGTGTCGAGGTCTTCACAAGTGTTTCTGGTGGCTTAGGGTCTGCTGTGCTCTGGTCTAGAAGACTTGGGTGAGACAAAGGTGCTTTTCTAGGAAGAGAAAGGAGTGTCAGTGAATGAAAATTTTTTCCATACATTTCCAAGTCATGCTGTTTTTCCCTTCAGTGTAGAACATCTAAAGAGTTTTCCATAAAAAAAAAATTATTTCCATTACAATTGCACTTTCCTGACTCAAAAGATTTGCTTAATGTTACTATGATAAGGACTGTGAAGTACTCACAAGGGAAACATTTCAGTCATTGGACAGACAGACAAATTGATATCGAAGGTCAGATTTTAGGGCCCCAAAGCTCACAGAGGTACTGTCACATGTATTACCACTGGCTCAATGAATACAAAGTACAGCAAAGTTACAAAGTGATTCTCCTCTGAAATGACTACATGAAAGGTACCTTCTTACATAGCAGTTAAGATGCTTAGGTTCATTTTGGCTAATTTCACTTGATAAGCTGAAGTAATTTTTACTGGTTTTCTTGCTTGTTAGCCCTGCAGAATAAAAATAGCTCTGAAAGAGGAAGCTGGATACTGCTCCTCCCTTTGGAATTGACAAAATTGCATTCTAAGTTTTATGTGCTTATAGTGAACAAACCAAAAGATCAATTGGTAGCTGTCCTTAAAGGAGAACCCTGTTTTGTGTATCAAAATTTGGGTTTTCATATTGGGCATCGGCGCCCGGAAAGGAAAGCTGTGGACACATTCCCAGGACTGGCAGCTAGGAAAGCTCTGTCTGCCTGTAAGTGTGGACAGCAGTTGCTTGAAACAGTAAATGAAGAACCACCTGAAGTCACTTTTCAAAGAGCCAGTACACTTCACAGGCACTGAAGCACGGTGGGTCTGATTAGCAGCCTATCTGCCACTTCAAAAGCAGATGGTGAGAAAATGCAGACAGGATATAAAGTTTGATCGCAATAACTCAAACTAATGAGCAGTTCATGCCGTTGCGTCCTGACTGAGAAGCAGACATCAGAGTTAATAGTAAAAGATTAAAATCCTTAGAAGTGCTGGCGGATACCTATGATATCAGCAATAATAATAGTCTTGGATGACAAGCATTCCTGTGGATCAAAAGGAAAATAGGATACCTGTGTGACTTAACTTATAATTTCAGAGTCAAGCAAGAGGTTCTTCAAAATTTACAGTAGGGAGAAGCTTGAATTTGCAGCATTTAATAATTAGGAGGGAAGACAGAACAGGGAGTTGCAGAGCAAACAACGAAATGAATGAAAAGGATAAATGAGAATCTTCCTGGGTGTAAGAACTGGGAAGCCTGTGAAACAATTAGTGGATGTGTTGGATCAAGGGTGGTTAAAGAGAACAATCGAGAAAAACCTTGTTTTTTCTCAATACACTTTCAGTTTTGAGACTTTTCTATTCCTGTCCTGCATGCACTCTGTTTTTAACAATGAAGCAGCTTTCAAAAACTCAGAGTTGATAATGAGAAATGTTGGACCAAACTGATAATTTTAAAATATAATATGGTATACCTCCAAGAATTCCAGGGAATTTCAAGTGTGTAGTAGTGGGGCTTCTTGGATTCTTGGGTTAGGAAAATATATGGTCTGTCACGGAAAGCTGCCATGGTACCAGAGCTTCAGGGAACACAGACTTTACCCACAATTTTGAAAAAGGTGCTAGGGATGAATCAGGGAAGTAGAATAGTGAAGCTTTTATCTGTTTCTTGAAAGCTGGTCAGAATGGTAATTAAAAATATGTCAAAACACCTGGAAGAGCCTGATAACTGAGATTAATTCTTTAAGCAAAGAATATCTCATAAATCCTCTCCTCAGTTTTCGGGATGCATCAACAAAGAACTTAATAAAAGAGAAACGTTTAATCTGATATGTTTAGATTTTTAAAAGGCCTTTGAGACTGCTCCACAAAGGCAAAATCTTGATAGGGAAAAGGGATTACTAATAGAGGTCACTGTGGGGGCCTTATCTTGTTTCATATTTGAATTCATGGCCTTGGCATAAATAAAAAGAGCATTTGGATGAAATTTGCTGATGGCACAAGGACAGAATGATCAGGATGTTATAAATGAATACTGAAAGATGGATGAAATGAAATCTTGGATGAGATTTGAGTATGCAAAATTTACTACCATGGATATAGGGACTAATAACTTTTGTTCCTGGGAACTCACCAACTGGAAATGAGAGAGAAGGAGAAAAAAGGATCTTTGAGTATTAGGTGGTCACACATCATGAACTGCTAAAAGGTAAATGGTATACAGAAAAGTATCAAGAGAATATTTTATGTAAAAAGTCTCATAGAGAATATTGTGAATAATTCTGATCATTAATTCTCAATAAAGATTCACGCAAATGAAAACAGGTCCTTTCATTTAGGATCTTCTGGAGAATGAAGATCCTATCCTGAGAACTTTGGCTTAAAAACTTTGCCTAGTAAAATTAGGGATGGGAAAGGATCTGATGGTTTTCCAGAGACACACTTGATGGTAATCAACAGATAAGGAAAGGAGCTTTCAATCAGGAGGATGCTACAAATTTAAGAACTTATATGTCCCAAAGTGAGGGTGAACAGTAAAAAACCAAAATTCCAGAGTTAATTAAGGACTTTCTGCAATGTCTTTCCCTAAAATGACCTGTACAGGGAAGGTTCCTGGACAACACAACATTATTTGAAATTCAGTCCCAACAGTACAATTGCAAGGGCTGATGTTACCCTTGTGGGGTTTAAATTAACTCTGTAATAATTATAGGCATGAGATTTCATCACCATTGAGGACATGTTGTATGAATGCTCCGGAGACAGCACAGGAGTCTGCCCTCAAATAGGAGACTTCAGGAAATGGTGACATGAGAAACTACAGCATGCAAAAACTCTGAGACATGGGAAAAACTGAGATTGCTGTTTTGAAAAGGAGAGATATAAAACTGGACAGGTAGTTTATAAAATAATTGCTAGAGTAGGAAAAGTAGACTTAGCTTCTGTTCTGCCTGTATCATATACATGAGAACAAAAGGACCATTCAATGAAACTGGGAAGTGAAAATTGGGGATCACTTTTCCATATGATGAGATTGCACTGGAGAATTCATCGCTGAAGGAAGTGATTGACCCAAATGCTTCACTAGCTTTCAGAAAGGACTGGAAATTTATACAGCTCTCATCAGTGTCTCATGCTGTCATCAGTGACAATAGAACTGGGGCAGGACTATTTGTTAGGGTTGTGTCCCCACAAACTGTTGAGAGGTTCTGAGGGGGGACATCCTGGCTACAGATGCCAAATTATTTGGTGGGTTACTGATGCCCAGGAGAGATGATAGCAAAGAATGTCCCAAGGGCGTGTGAGTCACACTGAAACATAGCTGAATTTAAAGTGAAGATACAGAGCTCCAGAAGGGGACTGACTAATGTTTCCTTTCATGGACAGTCATCTGCTGTCCTACTCTTTCACTCAGCTTGAGGTGGAAACAGGTATTTATCTCTAACTTAATTCGGTTTCTTGTCTGAACTATTCAAGTTTTCTGATCAGTCCACATTTTAAAGCACAACATATTCCTTCAAGTGGAGTTTACCATTGACCAGATGTGATCCTAATTAGTTGCAGGGTTTTTTGACAACATTGCTAATTATGTTCTAAAGTGTTGGTTTATAGAAGTAGCCAGAATCAGATGGCTTTCTGTCTAAGAAATGAGGAGCTGGGACAACTGTGTTCCTGTGCATAATCAGAAGATTTTTGTCTCAAGTATTTGAGGAAACAGGATTAATAGGAGAGGGGGTAAGTATTTATAAAGGCTTTTGTAAAGTTTTCAGTGCATTTCTGAATGGCTGCTGTCCCAAAAATACTGTCCCCTTCTTAAGGAGTCTGTGTCAGGAAGAGAGATTATTTGTTACCTGGTAAGAAATTGGTAAGAAGCATTTGCAGAGTCCCTAAACAGCAGTAGCCTTGGTTCAGTCTGTGAGCTTTGAAATGTTAATGTGAGTCATTCTTAGTCCTTCTTAAAAATTGGTATGAGCCAATAGTTCTGCTCTGGGTTGCTTAAAAGGGCATTGCTGAGGTTGTGGCATACAGTCGGGGATGATGCAAAATAGTTTGCAACTTCTCAAGAAGTTACTGTTAACAAGATGAGTAGCCATATACCCCAAATGACCAGTTCTGGCCCGGAAGACTTGTTTACTATTTGTATCCTATTGGATTTAGAACAACTATGCTTTTCTGACTCCTTGTACCTTGTAGTGATTTTTGCCATATGCAAGCCAATAGGTCAGGGAAGCAATGCAAGAGGTATTTCCCAGTATTTCCTCTTCAGTTTTTGGTAGGCAGCACAAGATTTAAGCAAGCTGTCCTTTCCAACTGTGAAAGAATGTGGATATCTGTAGATGAAGCTCTGGGAACAAGGAACCCTATGTTAAGCATTCAGAATAACCTGGCTTTGTTTCAAATCCACATTGGCTTTGGTTCTTTTAGGGAGATTTCATGTCTGGGATCAAATCAATGGGAGTTGTGGGGAAGAGCACAAATGTGGTGGAGCAATACACCTGACCTATTGACCAGCGTTTCCAGTAACTTGGATCCTCAAAACCAGCAACAAGCTCTACTTTTCTAAAGGGAAAAAAAAATAATAAACTTGACTCTGTCATCAGAGTGAATCAAACATTACATGTAGAGACACGTTAGTGAAAGATGACTTTGAACCTAAACTGCATTAGGCTCTTGACCCAAATTATTTTGGTACCATGCAGAGAGCTTAAAGTAATTGGGCCTCATGAAATGTGGACAAAGTGTTGAGAAATTGATTCAATGCCCATTTAGAGAGTAAGGCTCACTCTGGCAGTAGATTAAACTCCTTTGGTTTTGAGGCTACTGGGCATGGAGTGGCCATAGTGTTAAAATCTTACCCTCTATAACAGACTGGCTGCAGGATACTTCCTTCTGGAACATTCCTTCCAATATGCTGACTTACAAACTGTGTACAGAACTGTAAGGACTACTGGGCTACTAACTTTAACCATCAATTTTTAGTGGGTAACACTCCCAGCCACCATTTCATTTACTAGTGCTGTTGTGTAACAAACTAATCTCTTTCACAAAACAGCGTAGAGTTTTGTGAAGATCTGAAACTGAAGATCTGCTCCTGGTCTAAATTGTAAAAAAACCATTCACATTCTCAATAAAATCCTGTGTCTGTGGAGTTTGTGGAGGCTCCTGTGTCTTTCAGACCCATGTGATTCACTGCCACCATACGGTGGTGGGATGAGGTTTCCTCGTTTTGGAGCAGGTCAGTCGGGCTGCCTGCATTTGTGGTGTGACTCTCTAGTGCCTCTGTCTGCTCTGTGGCCTGAGGTAACAGTTCTGAATGCACTCAACATGAAGATGAAACATGAAGCTGTAGAGAACTGGATGAGAAAATCACCTCAAGTTACAAGCCTTTCAAACACTCAGCCTTCCTCTCTTGAAAGTGGATGTCAGAACAGATGTAGAGAATAAAAAAATAAATTAACAAAAGTGAAGGATGTTTACAGCTGCACCAGGGCTTTTCCAATTGGCTCCTGTTGGAAGTGGGGTGGCTGCATTGCATAACTTCTTTCTGGGACCATGCTGAGGATCACCGTACTGCCAGATATCCACAGAGTCCTTCTGCTTTTGGTTTAATGTTGTGAGTGCTGCTTCTGCTCACTGCTCTCTCCTGGGATCTAAACAAAGGATTAAAAGCAATGCCTCACCTTCTGCGGGGGAGGGCTTGTTTGGGCCCTCACTCACATCCTGTGTCGGGCAAGCAAGAGCACACACAGGAGACTGGGCCAAAACCAACCTGTGAGAAAGATGAACAGCACCAAAACGACATCAGTGGCCATTGTAAGTTCTGTGTGGCAAGGGAAGGTTCAGCTCTGAAATGGGGCTAGTGAAGGAGCTACTGCACTTCCTCGGATTATTTCACATGGAGCAGAAGCTGGTGCTGGAGCACCAACGTGGAGCTGGAGTGTGGCTGGCTGCTCCTGGGATTTCATCAGCTGAGTTACTTGGGAGTGACAAAATGTCATGAGTCACCCCTGCCTGTGGGAACAACAGAGTGGGAAACTCTCTGTGGGCTCTCTGCCTGACTGGTAAAGGCAGTTTGTTGGAGTTGAGGCAACATGACCATGAAGGAGGTTGGGTGGTTCCAGCAGGCAGATGTGGCTGGGCTGGAGTGGGAAACGGGCAGGAGCAAGATTGGCATGAGGGAAGGCACAAAGGCAGGGCTAAGCATAAGTGGGAACAAAAACCAAAGGAGGACTACGCAATCAAATGCCATTAGGATGCCCTGCTTCTGCATTGTCCATGCACTCCAATGGTTTGGTGCCCTCCTTAAACAGGAAGGGAATTATTCTCTACAAGAGAGCAGCGAATTGACAAGCGGGTCAATCTGTGGCTGCCTTTAGAAATGCTGGTGCTGCAGTGTAAGCCAGGCTCCAGCAGAAACTGCAATAGCGCCCACAAGAGGAACGTGTCAGGGCAGACCATCTGATGAGAGAGGTCTGCCCTTCATGAGGCATCTGCCCTTAAGCCAGAGATAGGATGGGGCCCTGAGCTAGACAGAGAGGGAGTCTGAGGCTGGCTTCTGGTTCATATGTTTCTCAATAAGCAGGGGTGCAGTCCTTTAGGGAGATTTCTGCAATAGCCAGATGGGGTTGGTAATTGTACATTCATGAACTGACCAACTGTGGATGATTCATTCAACAATTCTCAGAGGCAGAGGGAAGAGTTCTAATTTATGGTGAGCTAAACAGCAGGGTTTAGGGGATAATAGGAGAGAGTCTTGATTACAGCACGTAGAGTAGTTAACAAAATTGTCAGTGTTTAATTAAAAACTGTGGAGAACACTTGCAATGGCAGGTATAATCTGGAATCTAGATATCAAATCAAATCTAATAGTGTTAGCATTCTCCCCTGTTCTCTTTTAAAGTGAGGAAATTTTGATGTGGTGCGAGTAAAGACTTGTGGAATAAACAGAATCACAGGCTGGAAAGGATCTCCAAAACCATCTGGTCCAACCTTTGACTGATCACCACTTTGTCAACTAGACCATGGCACTAAGTGCCCAGTCCAGCCGTTCCTTGAACACCTTCAGGAATGGTGACTCCCTGGGCACCTCCCTCCAATCCAGTGGAGAGAGCAAGCCCCTCTCAGGGAACAGTGGGGCGTGGAGCTTGGTAATTTGTCTGTACTTCCAAGTACTGTTCAGTAGCCACCAGATGGCAACAGAAATCCGTTTCAGCGCGGCAGCATCCTGCGGAGACGGCTGCTCAGTTCCAGCTGCTTTCCAAAAAAGATGAGAGCTGACGTGGTTTTTGTCGTCACCAGGCGCGTACGCGATGGCTTTCGATGAGGTGGGACCCTTGAGGACAGCGAGGGGTGGTGACTGGCGAGCCGAGGCTCTGCTGGCCGGTGGCGCGCTGGTGGCCTGAGCCTGGCAGCTGTGGGCAGCCCCTGCTCACGGTGCCAGCCCACACTGCAGTCAGCCTCTGGTGGCTGTGCAGATGTGGTCTCGGTGACCCAGAAACAGAAATAGCTGGGGGTGGATTCAGGGCAGGCACTGAGAGAGATGATCAGGCTTTGAGAGGGCCCCCAGAAGCATCATAGTGGGGAGCAGTGCAGTCCAGTTTGGGGGGAATGGCGGACAAAGAGGGGTGCGGGGCTGCTCGGGCACCCGGAGCTGGCAGACTGAGTCGCGCGGTCACTGATGTGGGATTTATCCTCTCATCAAAATTCGTTTTCTCCGGCGGCCTCGGTCATCATTTTGACCTTAGATGACTTGAGCACGGTTGCCATGGGAACTGGATTGCTGCCCCCTCCTGTCATTGTCTCTACGAAGCAGCTAGATGCTCGTCAAACCCTACAATAAATCCGCCGTGTCCCCCGTGCCCCTGCCGCTGAGCGGGGGTGGTCCTGCCTGTCTCCGCAACAGGTGCGGGAAGCGCTGCCAGATCCCAGCTCTGCCTCCCCCTACCCCCAAGCATGAGCACGCACCGCTTAGCAAACCCTGCCTGCCTGAGCTGTTTCCTGGGGCAGCAGGCCCATTTTTTTACCCTATAAATAGCTGTCAGGGTACATCACTGCACACCTCAGAGCCTCAGAAGCAAACAGCGTCAGACAGTAAGTGCTCGCAGGAAAGCGAATCCCTAAGAACGGCCCTCTCGTGTCCAGGATGGGCAGGGCTGAGCTTGCGAAAGAAAGAGGGGTTTCCCTGTCACACACGCAGCTGATGGAGCTAATTTAGCTAATTCTAAGACAAGGGCTGGCTCATCTGCCAAGTCCTGGCAGCGTTACAGTCATTCAGAGAAAGAGAAAAGGAAGAGAAAGGGAAGAAGGAACAAGGAGGGGGAAGGAGGGGAGACTGGTGAGAGAAACGGGAAAAGGAGGTGGCTGGAAGAACTGTGGCTAGGAGAGGCAGCAGGATAGATGGACTGCGAGGGCAGCTGGAAAGCTTTGTGATGGGCACCAGCAAGGAGGGTGGAGCACAGCCAGAGGTGCGAGGTTTGGGGAATGAACATGTTGAAATGAATGCTTATTAAGATATACATACCCCAGAAAAATCATCTGAAACTTGTAGCTAAAAACAAGATAAAGGAAATTTGAAGTTGCAAAAGGATCTAGAGATGGGAACCTTAGAAAAAAATATGACTTAGCTGTAAGCCTGCAGTCTTGCAGCATAGGAAGGAAATCTAGAAACTCTTCAATACACATACAATAGACATGACGTACACTGCAGAACCCCTGCAACAAAACAGCAAGAGCTCTGCTGTTGCCAAATAGTGCCTCCTATATTGCACTGTCAACAGAAAAGCTTTAGGAAATTTTACAGATCTGTGCACATCTGGGGAGCAGGCCAAGAAGCTCGTGCTGCCTGCTAAACCAAGATCATACGTCAGTATTTAAGTACAAAAGGATACAGCAAAACAAATAACTCTTTTCCATGCTGTTGAGTATTATCCACAATACATTATGGATACATGTGTCTATGTGTTGTTTTGTAAATGATCTGGCCTTTTGGGACTTCCTGTTCAGCATTTCCTTGTAGCTTCTGCCCTCTTTCAACAGCACTGAGGTAAGAAAATTGAAGCCACTGGAGGAAATGGTTAGGTGCCACAAGGAAGCTGGAGTATTGCAGTAGATTTGTGTGCATTTCAAAACATAAAAGGCCTACTAATTGACCTTAAAGTTGAATGAGAATACAATATAGATACCTAGAATTGACCTAAAGTTCCCCCAATAATTCAGCCATCTTCAGTCTTGGAAGAACGCTGTGGTTCAGCAAACAGAGGTGGTTCGGGTGCTCCCTTGGGTCCCACAAATGGCTTGTGTCCCAGGACAAAGTGGGGCAATCCAGAGCCCTCCTTCCCCTGCTCTGGGTGCCCTGCCTGGGGCTCTGCACATCGGCCAGCAGAGGGAAGTGCTGGAGTCAGCTGGATCCTGTGGCACAGTCCGGTTTCTGCCAGCACCTTCCCGTTCCCGGGTACCTAAGACACCTGTGGGAAGGTGGATTTGGGCCTCCTCTTTGTTCTTGATATTAGCTCTTACTCAGCCCTATCTGTAACCTTTTGCCTTCATGCTTTCACTTCAGCCTTGTTTTCTAGTATCAGTTTTGTTCTCTCTTTGCCTCCCTTTATGATTAGCCACAGCCTTCCTGGATCATGACCTCGCCTTATCCATATCTAAGATGGAAAATAAGTTCTTTATTCTTCTTAAAAAAAAATCATTTTTGACTTTGAAGCAGGAGCTCTACACTTGGAATAGGAAGCAAGCACATTAACATAAACACATGTGAAGGGGAAGCAGCTTGTATCTCGCTTAGGGTGATGATCAAGTTGTGAAATGCAGCCTTTTCTTGGTCAGAAAGGGAGGAAAAAGAAGTAAGTTTCAAAAGATAATGACCAGAACAAAAACGAGGAGGGACTCTTGGAAAGCATATCAGAAACTGATAAAACCTAATAAATATGCAAAGTGGTAAATCAGTGTTTCACTGTTTTCTTGCCTCAATTAGGATTGTTAACAACACTTAAAGCCAGTCTGCTGAGTCAATATCAGGCTGGTTAAATGACCACAATATCCTTTGTGGCTAACATCACACCTTAAGCTCAGACTAGATTAGCTCAGAGAGAGAGGAGGAGGTTGGTATTGGAAGAAATGCGGCTGGAGAGAAGAAGGATGATGGAGAAGAGATGATGCATAAAATCACTGTTGCAAAGGCAAGGGAGATGTGTAATGTGCATGCTGGGTATGGAGCAGAGCACAAAAGTTTGGCTGAAAATGGACAGGAGAGCAAGTACACGGCAGAGGTGAGAGCATGAGGTAAGAAGGGGAGGGTGGAGGATCCAGCTGCACATTTCCATCACCTTACCTGCCTGAGAGCTTTCACTGCAAAGATGCTAAGGTGCAAGAGAACAGAAGAAGTGCCAGGAGGTGGGGAGCAGAGGATAATGGGATTATAAAATTAGAAGGCTTGAAGTCTATTTCCAGGTCGGGCATGACTGAGCCATGTCATATGGCAGAGGCATTAAATAACTCTGACCTTTGTTGGGAATATTTGTTACTGTGCCGTGGAAGTTTCTCTGTGCAGTCCTTAACACACTGTTCTTAGTAAGGGACTTAATGACAAATCAAGGCTGACTTTATCTGGAGTGATATTAACATGCCCAGGAAGATCCCTTCGTTCTAAGGCCTTGCTGGCTACAACGGCTCGCGCTGTCATTGAACCTAGCTGTACCTAACTTGGGAGGGGAAACAAACTGGTGTGTATCTCAGTGGCATAATCATTCTGCTATGATTATCCTTACATCTGTTTCTGTACAAAATAAAAACTACCTCAATCAGTGGTAAGTACAAACTTTCAAAACCGTTTTTAGTCTGGGAAAAAATTTTGGAACTTTGAAACAACATGCACACCAAAACCAGATCATATAACTATCAAAATAACCACTCACTGTGAAACAGGCTGATAAGAGATTTTTATAGCAGATCTGAGACAATGTGACTCACGTGAAAAACTACAAGAGGAATTTGTTTACTTTTCTCAAAAGCTGCCCATTTGTGACCTATACTTCAACAAATACAGATAAAAAGCCTAAAATTATCCTATGCACAACAGAAGAGTCACATTTTCTGTGCTTGTTTGTCCCATATGGGGTGGAAAGAAGTGTTGTCAGAAGAACTCATTGTGCTTTATCATGCTTGCAGATACCAAGACTCCTTGTCCAAAAGAAGGAAAACAGTCAGTCTTTTACAGAGGTCATGAGCCAGAGTAATTCCAAAGTAGTCACATTTGTTGCATATACATAGAGGCAGAGTCCTTGTCCCAGGTGGAGCAAGTCAGGACAACTGGGTTGCTTCAGCTGTGAACAGAAGACAACTGGAAAGCTTTAACGAAGAGGAAGTACCCTGTCTTGCTTTTAGGTTTTCCTAGATGCATTTCACCATGCCCTTTGGCAATTCCAAAGGCACTGGGGAACCACTGCAACCCACTTGGGTTTAACGAGGCAGCCTAACCCTGTGGGGTCATTCTTTTTTGTCCTTCCAGCTCCTCTGGGGAACAGGGAAAAGACAGCAAACCAAGGAACCTTGCAGACACTGCATCTGTCCAGGATTGCTAGTCTCAGGTTAGTGGTGGCATGTTGGCTCTGTCCCTGTGACAGTGAGATCCCCTTGGAAGGACCTCAGCCCCAGCCTCTCAGGGGTGAGAGGGGGAGAGGGAGAGCATAGGAGAGGGAAAATGAGAGGAGGTCCTGATGGTCTGATCTTGGATTGGATGTGAGACCCAGCAGTGTAGCCTCATTCCAGCTTCCTTGGCCTTCGTTTCACCAGGATGAGCAGTCCTGTTTGGTCAGTGCTTGTGGAAGGGCAGCAAACAGAAGCTTTCTCAGGGGACAGGTATAAAGAAATCAGCCCCTCTGTTCCTTACAATGGGGGAAGTTCTGGAAACAGGGTGAGATGGCACAGCTGGTGTGTTGATCCAGATGTAGCTTCCCTTTTGCTGTGCTGCCTTTCACCTTTTCCTCAGTGAGGTGAAGCTGGCAGGCTGTGTGGAGGTGGGAGATCAAGCCAGGTCAGCTGAGACTGGAAGCCTGGGAGATATCAGTCTCCAGAGCAGAGAGGTGCTGCCCTGAGGGAAGTGCTTAGAAAATGAGAGGGTAGTTGCATGTGACAGAGTTAGGAAGGCAGAGGAAGAAAATATCATCGGGTAAGTGGTGAGGGCAAAGATTTCAAATGGTACCAGAGCTCCTCCATCAGGATTACCTGAGTGAATAATAGAGGGATGCTGTAGGCAGAGGGGGCCCCAAGGGAAAGAGGCTTGTGGGAGATGTGTTGTAAGGGAGGAATGACAAAAGGGATACCTGGAGTAAGTAGATGCAGACTTGTCTGTGTTGGATTGCTGTGTTTAGTCTCCAGCCAATTTTTCAGGTTGTGATAACTTGTGTTTGCAGGATTTGTGCACTGGGTGGGATAGCTGACATCTCTTCTTGTTGAAAGGGAGTTTAATTTATTGTTCACTTAAACTGCTGTGGGTCTGCCGTAATTTCACATTGGTGGAAGGTGGCAGATTCCCATTGTTGGGTCACAAAGTGGGGCAGCTCTAGCAGGGCTCCTGCACGCAAAATGGGGATACAGAGAACATAGAATGAGTGGAACACAGTACCTGGATGCCTTTCATTGCTGCCAGATGTGGCAGCTCCTTTCCATCTGGGGAAGAGCCAGAGTGAATTCAGGGCTATTGCAAGATTTTCCCAATGTGGATCAAATCCACATCTGCTCCATGTGTCCTACCCCCACTGCTTAACTTGCCCCCCACATCTGGTGCACATATGCACTTGCTCCTAGTCTGGTTGTGCCTTCCTGCTTGAAGAAAGGGGTGCAGAGGCAACATAAGAGGAGGATAGGCTTTTTCATAATGTAAAGCAGAGGGAATAAGTTATCTACCTTACATAATGGAAATGAGCCCCATATTCCCCATCAGAGATTCTGCCTGTAGAGTTACCCCACTTAGGTATCTCACACACCTTCATTGGTTTGGGGAAGTTGAAACATAATTGCCCAGCAGCTGAGCCTGTGATGGGAGGGAAAACGGAGTGGAACTGGAAAAGTTGGTACCTGTTGTGGATAGTGGGCACCGGTTATTGCCTGAGAGCCACTTGAGTCTCTGGATCTTTGTAGCCTTTTTGTCAGAAAACAGAAGACCCAAAATTACCTCCTTGCTGTCTTTTGGGCACCTTGAAAACTGATGGATGGAAAGGGCAGGGCAGGTTTAATGTGCACACCTGCTGCCTGGCAGGAGGAGACAATTGATCTCTACAGAGCACACTGAACTCGTATAAACCTGCTTCGCCACAGCAGTTTACATCAAGTCCAGATATTAGGTGATTAGGGAGCCAAAATTAGAGACTGAAAAGGTTGTACAGTATTCAAGCATGTCATGTTGTGTGTGTCTCTGTGACTGGCAAGCCTTTTACTGCTCTTCAGGCCACTGAGGTTTGGTTTAGCCTTTTGAAAATCCCAGGAGGGAGAAATGGCCATAGGGCTGCAGGAGTAGATTTCTTCAGTGTTAGCTTGGTCCTCTCTCAGCTGTTGGGAGGAGGCAGTCTGTCTGTTTAGGAACAATGTCACAGTACTCAGCAGCTCTTATTCCTCTCAATAAAAAGTAAGAATATGCTTAGGCTCACGTAGGCTGTCTCAACAATACTTCCATGCTGTGTGCAGCAATTTTCCAAGGCCGTATCCTAACTTTTGGTGTGTAACACCAGCCAGTGAGTGGCTTTGTTTTTCTTCCTAGTTTAGGAAGAGTGTCCTGCTGCAACATCAGCTTCTCAGTCATCTAACCACAAAAATTTGACACGTGACTCTGAAGGTCATTTTCTTGTTTCTGGTCTGGGCTAGATGGACAGAATCTGACATGTGTATGTTCCCCCGATAGCATCAGCTATGCACATTCCCAGCAGGCAAGTGAGGGTTTATGATCCATAACTATACTTTCTTGCATCCCAGAAAATTGTTTGTTGGTGCCAGAGGCTTCAACTAAGTAAAGGAGCATGAAATCAAGAATGAAAACAAACAACACTGAACATGCAGCACTTGTGGCTCTGTTTAGCAGACCGGGCAGCTGCCTGTGTCACGGTCTCTGCTTTTAGTCCAGAGGGAGACTGTGGACTGCCTAGCTGGTGAAACACTGGTCTGGGTCTCTGGATATTGGGATTTGATTTATGGCTCCATCACACATCTTCTCTTGGGCCAAACAATGTATTCACTACATGCTGGGTTTCCATACCAGCAAAACAGAATTAATACTTCTTCCTTTGCCTTATGTCTGTAGACCTTGAGATAAGTCTTCAGGATACAGTCTCTCTTTCTCTCTTTTTATACATACAGTGCTTTCTACAGTGTCATCCTGATTTAAGTTGGACCCTGTAGGAGGACTAATTAATCCTATTAATAATGCATCTCTAGCTGGCTCCAAGCTCTGAAGATCATGTCATCAGTAGTTTCATTTGTTGGTTTCTGCAATATCCTAAGCTCTGTGGGGTGAACTCTGGAAGAATCAGAGGAGTGGCTGCCATGGGAAAATAATTCCAGATCTTTCACTGAGCCTGGCACAGAATGGGATGGAATTTGGGGAGGCTTGGATCTGCTGTATGAACATCAGATAATGGCAGCAGTGGTCAGATGTTTATTTTACTACTACATTTCACTTTGCAGTTTAAGGTGTTCCCAGAAATCTTGCATCAATGCTTGATCAGGAATCAGTTGCAGATAAATATGTTATTCAGAGAGTTTTGAGCTTCACTGCATTTTTAGGTCAGTTCAGGATTTAGGGTCTCATGTGACTGGCACATTGTCTTCTCTGTCTGATCCAGTGATTCTTCTGAAAGGCTAAAGAATGTGTTATCTGATAAGTCTTTGGACCTGTTAAAGGTGGTTTGGCTCAGGGTCCCAAATTCCCAGGGAAACCTGAACTCTTGGCATAGGGTAGCTGAGTGTGCCCTGTGCCTTTGTGACAGGAAGAGCTGCACAGTCTGCACTTAACATCAGGGATAGTGCAGGAGATACTTAACCAAGGGACTCTTTGAAGACCTGAACATTACTGACTTGCTGACATCATGGTCTTTCACCCAGCAAGAAAATCCTTCTGTGGGCACGGGAGGAATCCTGCACACATTCTGTCCCTGTCACCCAGTGCTGCACTAATTGCTTCACTGGACACAAAAATGCTGCAAGAACATACTTCCCTTATACTGTCATGCAACTTTCTGAGAATTAGAAGACTATCTATTGCCTACTAGAGATGTCTTTCTATATCAGCCATTTTCTTCTATTTCTCTTTTTCTTAATTTTTATTATGTCCTTGTACTTTCTTTCACATATATATTTATTTTGCCCAGCTGTTTATTTGTCACATTGTCTTAACCTGCGCCTTGGTTTTCTCTTTCTTTTTCTGTCCATTTTGTGTAAGAGAGATAGTTCCTTCCTCTTTTTTTTTTTTTTGCTTCAATTCTTCTTAATCTCTTTTTCTGTTTTATTGTCTCAGTCACTGTGCTGCCACAAGGTCTAGAAAAACAGATGAGTTAAAGTTGCAGAAAAGAAGTGTAACAGTGGCTGTAGTGCCAGGGAATTGGAGCTGGAGCTAAGAATTTGGTGTAAACAGGTTGCACTCCACCACTGCTTGTTCTTGGGACAGGTACTGCAGTGCTTGTTAGTTAAGGCAGACTTCAATACAGTGGCTTATGGATCTGAAGAGGGATAGAGGCAGCTTTTAGGCAACTACACCTAAAACAACACGTTCCAAAAAAAAGCTACACTCAGTGACTCTCATGTGCTGGAGGCAATTTTTTGTCACTGCTTTATTTCTGAAAATACTGTTTAAATCCCTACTAGAGATCAGACATGACATGAAACACAGTGGTGATTAGTGTGTTTTCATTTAAAAAGCCTCCATAGGAAGCCTGTCTCACCACTGGAGGCAGCTGGAATGGTGGAGACCCTAAGAAGTCAGTGATTGCAAATTCTGGGTCAGACAGTGGGACACATCCCCATACAAAGGATAATTAAGGATGCATTGGGTATGAGGCAGCCTGATTCCTGCCTTACCTGGCACAGGTACAGAAAGCAGTGATCTTGGCTCCTAGTCTTTTTTCACCATGAGCATGTTCAAATTCATTAGGCAGAGCACATGTATATTCTGAGGACTACAGCAGGTGGTTTTGAGATGTAATCAGGCATTCAGAGCAGCATGGGTTTATCCTTCCATAGCAACTTGTGGATCCATGAACACCATGTCTAGTGTCTAGGAATGTAGAAAATGGTTCCCTTAATGGAGAAGCTGAACACTGGTCTCTTGTTCTGTGGTATTGCACCAACCATAGAGCTACCCTGTCAGTGGAGAAAAAGCAGCAACTAAAGAATCTGCTCTTTTTTTAGAAGTACAGAGAGGGGTGAGTGCAGGTTCGGGAAAGCAGAGGGTGCAGGCTGCCCCTCTGAAGGAAGGCACCTCTCAGCAGTTCTGACTTCTGCAGTGTAACCTGAAGAGTGCTGGGGTTTACTATTTTCTTCTGTGTCATTTTGTATTATGGCTCCCCAGGGTTTTGTTTTTTTTCTTCTTCTGGGCTCTTGGTTTCCATTTAAGGGACTGAGAAAGTCCCAGTGCTGCAGTGCTCAGCATTGTGGCATCTCAGACTGGGATCTGCTTTTTGTTTCTCTTTGTCTCAGTTCTACATCTGATAAAGGCTCTTTACTCCTTTCAGCGGGGTGCTGTGAAAAATCAAGACTGTCAGATGCCCAGATCTCTCAGTGCTCCGGGAGTGGTGTAATGAGTATATGCATTGTGGATGGGAGAGGGTGTACAATTAGTGACATATTTTGAAGCACTTAACATATTGTTCTGTGATGCCCTGAAGACTGGGAATCTGGCAAGATGCTGCCCTACCCCATATCAGGTTCCAAATGGCTGTACCAGAAGTAGAAGTAACACAGCAGTCCTTCAGCTGGGAGACTTTAGCTCAAAGGCATAATCTCTGGTATCACACCTAAATTTCAATGCTTAGTCTCTCTCAGCCAGGTCCCCTTTGTTTTTGGCATGTTTTATTTCTACCCCCTAAATTCTCCTGCTGTGTTTCTGAGTGGAGGGTATGTGGATGTCTCAACAGGAGATGCCTGCTCCTTGCTCTTACTTCTGAAAAATCTAATTCTGTTTTGTCTGTCTCCTCACAGTCCCATTGCCAGGGAGGTTGGGTTTTCCCGGGCGGATGTCTGTCAGACTGACTGCTGTGAGATGTTCCCTTCTTTAGAAATTCAGCTGCTTGGGGATCTCAGATATGCACATATGAATGTGTGAATAGTGGGTCAGAATAAGGATTACTAGGAGGGACTCCTGGTATAATGTGGGAAGGCTTTGAGGAGCCTCATTGCACCCCAGAGGAATACAGGAGCAGCATGGCGGACCAAGGGGCCTCTGCAGAGCAGCTGAGTACAAGGAAAATGACACTTAACATCCTCTGGCTGCATAAAGTACAGTCACTCACCATATAAATCCTCTTCAGTCCTCGTGTGTTTGAGGTTTCCACATGTGGTACGGGCTGTGTCTGCCAAAAAGTCTGCTTTACATGGCCTCCCTCCTTCCCTGCAGCCTGGCACTGGCCCAGCTGATAGCAGGGCTGCTGCACTCCCCTAAGTGCTGAGGACGTGAGAGCCTGCATGAGGATGCAGCTTAGCTCCCTCGGGGCACCTGCTGCCTCCCAAAAGGCTGATGGCACTAATCAAGGACAGAGAAGGGCAGCTCCCCACCCCCACTTGTGCTTTTAACCCTGTGGGGACCATGATGTCTTTTCACCTTGCCATGCAAGTGAGGGATCACAGCAGCAGAGGCTGGAGGAGGAACAGGGATGCACAGACAATGAAAAATGATGGGGGGAATGATGAGAGGGAGTGTGGCTGGGGAAAGGAGGAGCCACTGATGTGAAGGGTAAAAAGGAAATACATCTTGAGGGAGAGCGTATAGAAAGATGTACCCTGCTTGGAAACAGACACAGCAGTAGGGAAAAGGGCAGAAAGAGCAGATGGAGAATCCACCAGGAGATGGAAGCAGACTTGAGGAAAGAGAAAGAAGGGGAAGACAGTGAGTCTGAAGAGGAAGAAGGCACAAATGCAGGAGGTGCCAAGAGCTAGCTAGAGGAACGTTATGTGACATACTGAAACCAAGGCACTTGGACAGTGGCTACAAACACCTGGGCCTGCCTGAGGCAAAGTTTTGTAGAAGGGAAACTACTGATGTTTAAAATTGGTGGGGAGAAGACCACTAGCTGAAGATACAAAGTTCAAAGGCTGTGTGGGTTCCTCAGTCTTTCCATGTGGGTGGTTTCCCCCATACGTTCCCTGATTACCGTTCTTATAGCTCTTGTCAGTTGCCAGGGATTTTGGACTGGCCACTGTGTACTCCCTGCCTTGTGGCTCCTTGCTATCCGAGATCTGCCATCTCATTTCTTTAGTTCAATAGTTCAATTTAGTTCAATGGCCAGTTCTACTTATCTGTGTCATCAACAGAGGAATCTACACTCTTCCTCATGCATCTAGTCTCTGCTTTCCCAGGTGCATTTCCCCATACTCACATTGTTTGTAGAGCGATAATGCACTTGGCAGGAGAGCTAATTCAGCAGTATAATGTCTTTCAAGCAAAGTGCACCCTGTTCCCACCTGGTCAATTAAACCGGAACAAATCTGTGCAGAAGCACTGACCTGAGGCCAAGCACTTTGCCTCCTGGAAAGATGTGTGGTGACTTCCCCTGTGAACACCACCTCAGCCCTACCTGGGGCTCTGGGGTGGGCAGCTCATCCCTGCTGTCCTGCTCAGGCAGACTGCAGTGGGGTCAGAAGCACCTGTGATGGTGTTTTCCCTGCAGTACATCCCTGTGCAGCCTGCCTGAGCGAAGCCCCTACTGGAACAAGTGGTATCCATGCTCACAGAGCAAAAGCCATGGAGTGGTGCTGAGCCTGTTTCCTGCAAGCTGTCTTGTCTCTGAGGAACATGAATCCAAAGCTTCCCAGTACTGGAGATGTTTGTCAAAGCTTATTCTTGGTCCCTGACCTCTGAGCAGGTGGCCTGTTCCTTGCTGAGAAACAGGGCCACTGCAAGAGCTGTTTCAGAGCAAACAAAACTGTGATGGGAAGAGGACTCACTGCAGTTACTTGGATTGGAAGGAGGAGGCCATGCATCCAGGTCTGTGACCTCTCCAAGTTTCCAGAGCTTTCTCTGGAGAGGTCTGGGCCAGAGAAGCCACAGCTCCTGTGTGAGTCCCCCAGGAACCTCTGCAGGGAGTTGCCACTGGAGAGTATAAAGGAGCTCTCTTTCCACTTCACTGTAAAGCTGTGCAGAGCAGCACTTGTGACCTACCCTTTGCAAATGGTCATGTAAAATATTAAAAGTATTGACCTTCACATCTGGTTGGAAAGGTACAGATTTCTTTTCAGGATTTGTTCAATAGCATTAACTTTCTTAATGCTTTCAGCAAAATCTTATCTTTACTGTTCAAGCTCTCCCTTTTTCCGGGTTTGAGACCTTATCGCTGTAAGGAGTGATATTTTCTGCAAAACAAAATATCAAGGAAAAAAACCCCCTTCTTCATTACCTACAGAAGTTCCCCTGTAGGATTTTGCCTTTATTTCTATAAATGTGAAAGTTGGAGTTTGGGTAAACTTTGCCCAGTAGAAATAAACAATAAAAATAAAGGCTTTCAGAGAGGGAACAGGTTGATTACCAGTTCACAGGGACGCATATATAAAAACAAATATATATATATATATATATATATATATATATGAATGCAAGCAGAGATATGCAAACAGAAACAAAAATACAGTTATATATAATGTATACACTCCTGATCATGTGTTTATCTACATACCTTTGGATGTACAAAGTAGCATGTATGCAAATATCTTCAGGTATTTAAGTGTAAGCTCAGAAATAAAAGCATGTGCATAAATATGGACATAAAGCAATATGTACAAATTTTAATATGGTGATATTATTAATATTATGAATTCATGCACTGGTAATCTCAGGCATGCTAATGTTTGTACACATTTGCAATGTCCCACATTATGTGTCTGTTTATGTATCAGAACATAAAGTTACTCAGATATTGTCGTAGGAAGGAGACCAGGACACCAGCTGGTTCATCACAGGTCCAGTTTATTGAAGAAAGCATCACACACTTATACAGCAAATAATAAGCTTATGAATATTCTGTAAGCTAAGCAATCTATTGGTTAAACTATACCATTAACTCTTCTTCATTCTTTAGGGGTTACATCTCTCTTTTCTCATGTCTCTTTCACTATTTGTTATCGTACTACAGCTAGGCCCAAAGACACACTATCTAGCAGGTGCAAAACTTGGAATTAGCCACGGCTTTGTATTTTTCCAGTCTCTAGTCACCTAAATTTCCCAACAAGATATGAACATTTTATATAGAAATGCAACTGTAATGCAGCAGGCCCCAAGAATCCTCCACCTGCCCACCAAAACACACCTGGGCAGCTGTGCACAGCATCCTTGCCCAGCTAGGCTGGCTGAATGCAACCACTCTGGTTTTCAAAGGGGTGAGGAGGGCCACGGGCAAGCAGGTACACGCGAGAGTGTGGGAGTGCAGGTGAGCCATGAAAGGGTGAAGGAATGATCCTGGGGGAGGACAAAGGGCGTGTGGAGCACCCAGAGGGAGCAATACAAGAGCCAGATGGGTTTACATGAGCAGGGCAGCATCACTGGAGGGTGAGAAAGGAGGCTGGGGAAGAGACAAAGGAGCATGGATCAGGAAACGTGGTATTGCCCTGAAAAGGAAGAAGTATGAGGGGCAGTTTAGGGGAGATACCCACCCTGGTCTGCTGGCACCCATTACTGAGGGGGAGTGGGCAGAACTGCTGGGATGGGATGGGATGGGATGGGATGGGATGGGATGATGAGGCTGCATGCTGGAATCCCTTCTCCTCCCTTTCTGGTGGTTGACCCTGATGGCAATAGAGAGCAGGACTGTCTGCACAAGGCAGCTCTTCCTGGAGACCCATTTAATCTCGTTTTTCCTCATCTGCTCTGCCTGGATCTCAGCACAGGAGCAGTGTGCAGGGTTTTGGGACACTCTTCCCGTCACCCTCTTTTTTGACCTGCATGGGCTGCTCCTGGTGACTGAGCAGCAAGCAAGGGGTGGTGTGCTTGGGGGAGAGGGGAGCAGTGCCCCGGGGCAGCTCAGAGCATCTCCTGCTGGGACAGGAATGATAAACCCGGGTGCGCTGGTCTGGTTTAGCCTTTGTTAGCCCGCAGAGGGATAAGGGTGAGGCTCAGGTCCCGCTGGGTGTTTACAGCTACCTTTAGATTACAATAGTGAGGGCAGTAGAGAAGGGTTGGCCAGGGGCTTTGTTCTTTGCCTGGGAATCCTGCTGCTGTAATTACTTGTGATCCCAGCCATTTTCACGGTCTCTGCTCCCCTCAGCCCCAGGCTACCATCCTTCACTGTGTTGCTGGAAAATGCGGTGTGATGCGGGTCAGCTACCTGGGAGCAGAGCAGGGCTTGCTGAGAAATGCCTCCGTTTGTGGCTGTGCCGTGCCCAGTGTGTGTCTGTGTGCTATGTCTGAGCTGCCCTGTCAAGATCCGCGTGTTAATGTGTGTGTTTGCTGGGGCGTGTGTGGGTCTAGTGGGTGGTTTCAGCTCTGCCCACTCCGTGTGTGTGTATGTGCTGCTCTTACGAATGTTGGGGTGTGAGAAATGCGCCAAAAGGGGACGTGAGATAAGGCCGCTCGCTCGCCCTGACGGAACGCCTCCTCTCCGTGCCACGGGTGCAGGCCCAGACTGGCTCTGCGTGCCAGCAGGCAGCATTCCCCAGCACCCATTCCACTGCTGCTGGACTCACCAGGCCGGGCAAAAGCTGTGAGGAAGCCTGTGCCTTCTGATCGCTATCTGTGTGACTGAAACCCTGCAGCTGGTTAGGCAGCTAGAGCACATTGTCGAGCTGCACTCGTCAAACTTCCCATCGTCCTTCCCTCAGGCTGGCACAGTGCCCCGCACGTACCAAAGAGAGTTTCTTCTTATGTCTCCGGAGAAGAATGTTTCCCACCCTCAACACATAACATTTGACCATCTGAATATAGTCACTTCTTGACCAATATGAAATAAAGATTAGTTTTGTGAAGACTTAGCAAAAACAACCCAGTCTTTATGCATATATTGTTCAGCCTTTGGGAGAAGGGAGGAAGCAAGGGTGGCTAAGATAACTGGCAACCCTGATTTCCTCTATCCCAGACCTCTCCTGAGCTGGGTTTATCTTTCTACAGTTTGCTAGGAAACTTTGCTAGGAAATTCCCCTTGTAATTTCACATCTTGGTACAATTTTTTCCCCTCTCTACTTATGCTGATGGGCTTTAATTTAACTTGATTAGCCAGGCTGGTTTCTTACATTGCCCTTCAAATTTAGTTTCTTGCTCAGGGTGGGCAAAAACACAGTGTGATGCAGTGACTGATACCAAAAAAACCCCACACCACGAATGTTTTGGCCAAAGCCTCTTGCTCTTGCCCTGCAGCCTCCTGATAGCTCACCCCTGAGCTCCCATCACAGCTCTGCTGCTGTCTCCACCACCCCAGAAGCTGCAGCATCCCAGTTCACGACTGGGACATGGGCTTTGGGGCAGTTTCAGTTGTAGTTCACCTCTACATTCCAGATGAAAGGAGGCAAAAAAGGAGAGAGATCATAAGAAGGGCATTTGCTTGTGGTAAAAAAACCTGTATACTTATAACATTCTCTGTGAGTCACATGCACATACTTAATTATTGCTATTCTGAGATACGAACCAGCGTTAGAATAAAATCAGATCAATAAATAGCACAAGGAAAGGCAAATGTACAGGTACCTAGCTCCTCTCTTTGCTAGAAAGCCTGGTTTCACAAGGCAAAATCAACCAGGAAAAAAAGCAGGCTTGTGGCCTAGATGCAGGCCAGGAGTCTTTTTCCAGTCAGAACAAAAGAAGAGGACAAGGCCTGAAGCATTATAGGAAATGGGACTAGGAAACCTTAGAGGACTTCCAGGGGCTTGTCACGTCTTTCACATACACCAGGACAGAATTTGCAAGGGGATGCTGGTTTCCTCTCCAGCATGTAGGTTTCTGCAGAACTATTCATTCTTGTAATAAAGTTAGTTCCTCTTTGTGAATCATTGTTAAAGCAATAAAAATTGGTTTCCGCTGATTTTTTTTTTTTTTTTTTTTACAACAGATACTTCCCCTTTTGAAGGCAACGGGGAAAGTATTAAAACTTTTAACTTTGGTTTCCTTCAGACTAACCAGTCAGCTTAATGACCAAAGTTTTCAGACAGTAGCTTCAGCCTATACTGCACCGTGGTTGAGGGCAGAATTTAAAGGTGCCTTGGGTTACTGCTGTGATCTCTCCAGTGCTATGTCTGTGCTTTTTTAGCTGGGCAATTTGGTAGCTTCCTCCTCTACCTCTCTGTTCATCTTTTCTGACTATTCACAAGTTATCCTTCTTCCTCTGATATTTTTTCTCTTCTATTCTTCTGCCTTGCCCTTCTAATCTGCTTTAGTATTTTCTTTCTTCACCTCATTATGTCCTTTTGTTTTTGGCTTCTGTCTCTCCATTGGTTCTTTTCTCACTCGTTTAACCTCCTGTTGTTTACAGGCCAACCTACATCCCACCCATCATCTTGTTTCTCTCTTTTATCTTTCCTCCCCTTCTTCCCCCCCCCTCCTCCTAACCTCCTCTCAACAATAAAAGTTACTCATGGCTTGAGGGGGAAGCATCTGGCCCATGCTGGCTCTCATTCTCTCTCCTTTGTTCTGAATGCTCTTTTGTTATAAACACAACAAACAGTAAAGCACAAAATCAGCTCTCAAGGCAAACACTGCATAATAATCTTCCTTGTCCCTGCTCCTCTTATCTCTGAAGAATTTGTTCTCCAGGCAAAATAAGAAGAAACACGAGATAGGATTTGCCAAATTTGGAGGTGAGAGAGACTGGAAAGAGCTTCATCATATGGGGCAGCACCACTGAACTGCAACTTGGGCAGATTCATTAAAGTAGGTGAAATATAGCTTACCAGGAGTTTAGACAGCAATGTGGTTGATCAATCCCTGTTGATCAGTCTGTGCTCACATTAGGTTGTAGAGGCATGGACAGGACCAAAAATGTTAGTTGTAAAATTTTTTTAGCACCTAATTTTTGGCACCTTCTCCTCATTTGTGCCTTGAGCCAAGGCCTTGTGTATATGGAATGTGTTTGCCAGAGAACTGTACCTGCTGGATCTCCACTGACATTCTCAAAAAGCCACAGCAGAGTGCTTCTGTGGGGTGACATGCCAGCTCCAGTCCCTGAGATAAATTAAAATAAGAACAGGCTTGCTCATCGTTGGAGCTCTTGCTTAATGTTAGATAGGGGCTCTCTGATTAAACCAGCCTTTCTCAGAAAATGTAAGCTCCCTGGAAGTGAAATGCTAGTTGGCATGCACTAGTTTAGACATGCAAGCGTTCTCAAAGCTAAAAAGAAAAAAGCTTGTTAAGCAAAAGACAGGCCTTTCCCAATCCCCACAGCTCTGTGGTTAGGATACCGGTGTTTAATGTGGGGCAGCCAGCATCAGGTTCTGCTTGGGACCGGTTCTGCCTGGCCCTTCCCCTAGCAACCCTAGGTCTGGCTGCCCACATGCCATGGGCCTCCATCCCAGCACAGTTACTGCACTTTGCACAGTACACGAGTATTACATTCCCCAAAAGATGGATGGTTTTGGTGCGGTATCAGATAGCCCTGCTAAGGAGGTGTTAAGGTACTTCCCCCAGCAGCCGATCTTCAGAAGAATTAGCAGTAATGTGGGAGGTAGGCGTGTGTCCTGGGACAGAAACAAAACTGGTATTTAGGAGGAACAGGCTGTGATGCAAACTTCAAATCTAAATATTTGAGCATCAGCACACAGGGGCAAAGCTCACTGAAATGGGTATTTTCCCGCACATTCCTTAGGGAAATTGGGGTTTCAGTGATGCATTTTGAGCTTGAGAAAGAAACCGTCTTTCTTATTGCTGTTAACTTTTCCAGCTCTATTAAATAAAGACCTGCTACCCATGATGTTCTCCATTGTGTGTTAGAGACTTAATTTTCAGCTACACTTTTATTACTTCTAAATTGGACCAGTAGCTATGTATGTATTTAATCTAATCTTGAAGTTCGGGTTGCTCAGCATTTGCAACAGACTTATGTGTGTTAAGAATAAACAACGAATGAGGACATTTCAGAAGAATGCAGTCCAAAGATTGTCTCTCTGAAATGTGAATATGCTTAAAGCCTCCACAAATATGCCAACTTCTCACACTAACAAGTAAATTAATATTTCCAGAGCTAATGCCAATTTGGGACAGATGGGTGATCAGATTGAACGTGGAGCTTCCTGTGCTTGCAAACAAATGGGAAATAAGCTAGGAAAAAGGAAAATGTACTCAAACTGGACAGAGGTGAGGTTGACATAGCTCTTTGCTCCCAGGAGCAAGGATGACCCTGTATTTCCTGGAGGCACGTGCATAAACTCACACGGTGCAGTTACACAAACAGCACCAGCGCAGTTACACAAACAGCATCAGTGACCTCAGAGGAGGAGCAGGAGGGAGCTCCAGCAGTGGGGAAAATACATGTAAATATGATAAGGTGGATCCTTCCAAGGAGCTGGGCTCAGACAGTCTGACCACAGACACCAGTCTCTCTGGTGCTGGCACAAGGCTGCAGCCCCGCTCCTGTTGCTGGTACACACACACAGAGGTGTGTGCACGGATGCCCAGGACACTCCTGTGCCCCCAGGAGCCAAACTGGCATGGACTCACCCTCAGAGACAAGAAGACACCAGTGGTACTCACCCCTACAGAGGGCACCTCACCCCTAAAAATAGGATTTAATAACGAGGTAGGGCAAACCGTGCTAACCAAGTGCAGGTTAGCCAAGAATTTTCATGCAAGTGTACCTTCTTCCTCCATACCTCTCCCTTTCCCCTCTTTGTTTCCTCCCCTAAACATCCCACAGTATGTCTCCTACAATCCCAAAATGCTCTTCCCCTACATCCTGTAAGGTGTCTGTGCCCCTGTACACAGCATCTCCTCTTTCGCAGTTTGAAAGGTGCTCCAGCTTTGGCTTTGTGATGAATTTCACACCTGGGCTGCTGGCCCAGGCAGGGTGTCCTTAATCCGGGTCCTCACCTGGCATTGTGTCCCTGTTTTCCTCTTGGTGTATGAAAATGGAACCTTTGAAGTGCTAATGGCTGCTGTGAGGGGCCGGGGAGTAGCTGGGACGGAGTGTTAGATGGGGCCCTCCTTCTGCCATTGTCCCTCGGTGCTCCCCTGTGGGTGTGAACAGGCGCTCTTGTCACACAGCTGCGGAAGGAGGACTGTGCAGGCATCCCGTGCCCTTACACACTTCTTCTGCTAGCAAATAATATTTTAACAACAACACACAGAATACCCATGAGATATTTATCAAATAAATGCAACACATAAACATCCCATGAGGGTGTTTTATCCATCACCCTCATAAATGCCATGAAATAAATGGGTATTTGTGAGGGTGAGTGAAGGAAAGCCTTGACCTGTAAATTTAGTTACGTGTGGCCAGGTGGTGACACCAAATAAACAGCACAATCAAATTTAAAAGGTGATTGTTCCAGTTCCCCAGAATTTGATGGCAAGAGTGGTGTCTGGTCTCAAGGTATTTTTCCTAACAATAAAAACCAGGGTAAGTCAGCTTTTTTTCCATTGTCCTTGCCCCCAGCCCTCAGCTGCTGCTTTTTCTGAAGTCAAAGTCCTTGACAGATTCTTAATTCAGTGAAGACTTTTACTGTTTGGCACCACTTTTGCTTGATTCAAAGCACAGCTCTTCATTATTCTTCTGGAAGAGTTTGGCAATTGTTTGACCTGAAGGATGGACAGTAAATGTGGAGCACAGTAGCGTTTGATTGAATTATAGACTCATTGAATGGTTTGAGTTGGAGAGGACCTTTAAAATGGTAGTGACACTTTCTACTTTTTTCTCAAAGCCACATCCAACCTGGCCTTATGAACTTCCATGGATGGGGCATCCCCAATTTCTCTGGGAAATCTCTGCCAATACTCTACCACCTTCACAGTAAAGAGTTTCTTCCTGTTTTCTAATCTAAACCTGCCCTCTGTCATTTTGAAACCATTCCCCCATATCCTGTCACTACATGCCCTTGTAAGGAAGGGGTAAGTCTGGGACCAGATCCAGCTTCAACTTTGCCTCTGTAGATTCCAGCATCGTATGAAAAGTGTATTTTTGGCAACCAGACAAACAAAAAAATCCCCGAAACGCAGCTACCCAGAAGTGTACTTCATCCACAGCTATGCGAGGTGGTGGCAGCACCCGCAGACTTAATGCTACTGCCGGTGCTGTTTGCGTGCCTGCCTCTGCACCGTCACTGCCCGCCTTGCTGCTTTATCTTACAGACCGAATAATAAATACATTTATTTTTACATACAACAAATAATAAATAAAGACGTCGCTTTACGTCACGCAGCCGCCATCCGTGCAAGCCGCCCAAAAAAACTGATTTGTGCCATTCGCGAAAGCTTCGCGCGTAGCATCCGAGGTGTGGCGGCTCCTTGCGCGGTCCCTGCGGGGCGCGGGTAGCGCGGGGCCATCGCCCCCCCACGGCCGCCGGGCCCGCTCCATCACCGCCCGGCCGCCCCGCACGCAGGTTCCCGTCACGGAGGGGCGTGAGCTCGGGGGGTGCTCTGTGATTGCTGTGTTTTGGCGTGGGGCAGCCGCCCCGCCCCTCCGTGTCCCCTCCCACGGCCGGGCCCATAAAGCGGCGGCGGGCGCGGGCGGCGGCGTGCGCGGGGCGGTTCGGGCAGGCTCGGGTGTGGGCGGGCGCAGCCGCCGCCGCCTCTCGCGGGTTCCGTTAGGAGCGGCGGGCGGCCGTTCGCTGGCAGTCGGGCACCGGGAGCCGCCGACGATGGACACCAAGAAGGTAGGCGAGCCATCGCGCATCCCTCTCGCCCTCTTTCTCCCCGCTGCTGCCGCCGCCGCTCGGCTCCCCGGGCTGCTGGGCGGAGGGATGCGGTCGCGGCCGGCGTTCGCCTGCGGCTCGGCGTGGGCAGGGATGCGGCGGTGGGCTCGGCGGGGCCGCTGCTCGGTCCTTTGGCGGCTCTGTCTCCGGGAGGGATGGGGGATGGAGGATGGGGACCGCATGGTTCGGGAGAGGTTGGCGCAGGTCGCGCGATCGATTTTTGGTTCCGTGCGCGTGGCCTGATGATGCACGCGATGCTGTCCGCGTTGTAGGATATTGGTCACGAGGTTTGCTTCGCTGGCGGCGCCGCACTCGGTTGGTCCCTGGGTTTAGGATGCTAAGCGGGAGATTGATGCTAAAGATTTTTTTTTTTGAGTGGTGGCAGTATGACTTATAAAGGCATTTTAAAATTTCAAGAAGGTGGCAGAGCGTGTCCTTCCCCTTCTTCTCATATGGAGAGCAGGGGATATTTGTCGACATCTCCTCGTCTGCAGCGGCAGTGAGCTCATGACTGCGTGTATTTGAACGTACTAAAGGAGACAGCACATACCCGCCTGAACCTGGGGCAGGATGCCGGGGAATTACACGGGAACAGCCAGAATTGGAGAGGGCCGGCGCTCTCATCGCCATATTGATGGGAGATGAGGGCAGTGTGAGAGGATGGGGCAAAGAGAGCGTCTGGTCAAGGTCGTTCAGAGCAGCGGGGAGAGGCCACTCCTGCCGGGCTCAACAAGTTGTGCAGCTCTGGGGTTGGAGGCAGCGAGGGAGGGGAGCTGGTGAGGAGCATCTCCTGCGAACGAATGCTGCCGACGCCTGTGGTCGGAGGGAGGGGTGGTGGTTTGAATTCCGTGCTGGTGCTCAAGACCTCAGCCTTGAGCCTTCGGATAGAGTGGGTGTAGCTGTACTATTTCTGAGCTCCCTGTTTGCCTTTTGGGAAGCGAGGCACTTACAGCACGAACAAATGATCCATACATTAGATCACGGTCTGGCTCGCTGGAGGGGATGGGTCATGCCGTGTGATGTCTAGGTGGTGGGAGGCTGGGCAGAAGATGAATAGCAGGCAGCAGCCAGGAGGAGGAAGCGTGAAAGAGGGCAGAACAACTAACCCTGCAGCTCATTTATATGTCCTGTAAGTGAGGGGTGCCCACAAAGCAGGCACCCTGTGGTCCCTGCAGCACCCAGAAGGAGACGGCCAGCTGTGGTCACTGCTAGCCATGACAAAGCAGAGTCCTGGAGGGAAGGTGCTCCTGTGTGAGCCATGTGGAGAGCTGGGGTTTGTCTGCAGCTTTGCCATACCTGCTGGATAGAGATGACCTGGCCTGGAGTCCCAAAACTGTTTAGATATTATAATGCGTTTTTTGCAGGCATTGAGTTGCTTTGGAAGAGCTGTGTCCTTGTGGTTCTGTGCCAAATTTCCTTGAGATAAAAATGAGGGGAGCAGTCACAGGGTGCCAGGGAAAATGCCTGGCCTGCCTAGGGTTTGTTCAGGTTTGAATGCACCTCCGTGCTCATCTGCCCCGTGTCCATTTTGTCGCCACCACTGACCTGGGCAGGAGGACATTTACGTGATGTAGGTCGGTGGAGGAAGTTGTGCCTGAGAGTCCTTTCCCCAAATGTTGTTTAT
Organism: Melozone crissalis; assembly: GCF_028551555.1. Classification (NCBI taxonomy): domain Eukaryota; kingdom Metazoa; phylum Chordata; class Aves; order Passeriformes; family Passerellidae; genus Melozone; species Melozone crissalis. The sequence goes on along the minus strand of NW_026535786.1, from coordinate 11,267,470 downwards.
TGAGGCAGAACTGGTTGTGTCTGAGGGTTGTGCAGGCCAGAAGCACATACACACTTGGCTTGAAAGATTGGTGGAGGTGGCACAAGCACTGTATAACAGAAGGTTATTGTCCAAAACTTTGGGCAGTTTTGAGAGCTGCTACTCCTGGAGCCGAGCTAGAAAGTGAGAGACTGGAGGAGATGTGACAGTGGGCCCCACCTAGTAGTTTACTCTGCCAGGCTTAAGTACAATAATTGGAAAGTCTTGGAAAAGGAGCTGTTAATATTTTTGGAAAAGCTTCCAAACCTACTGAGATGGGAAGGAACACAATCTTTCTGAATTGTGCCAACTCAGGCAGTGGCTGCCTAAGTGCCAACTCCTGAGTCACCTGCACCCCCACACCTTCCTCACTCGGAGCTGGCTTAAATGCCACAAGCTTTAAAAATGAATAAAATGTCAGATGCTTTTTGCTGACACTTCAGTTTCTCTGTGGGACTTCTGAGGTTGGTCCCTAAACTTTCCCTATGGGTCTAAGGGCTCAGCAGTTTTTATTTTAATTTACTAGAGATTCAGGGTACACTGAAACTTCAGGGAGCGTGCTTCATGTAAGATACCAACTATTGCCACAGCTTAAAGAAAAATAGACGGAGAGCTCGGTAGCAACTGCTGCCACCTCTTGATGCAGCCGCTGTGCCAGTGCCCTGGGGCAGGGATGGGAAGCCCTAGCCTGGGAAAAACAAGCCTGTTGCCGATCTTCGTGTTGTAACTGTTGTGAGTGACTGCCAGTGTAGCTCATGGCCAGATCTGAGACTCAATTTATGGGAACTTGTCAGCTGGCTCAGGGAAGAGTTAGACCTTTCTTTCATGACATGCCAGAGATCAGCAAAAGCTGCTGCAAAGCAGATCAACCCAAAATAACAGCCACTAATGCAGGCAGTGTATTTGTTACTGATGAGCTGAGAATAGTTGCTGAAGGTCAGGAGATAACAAAGGGGAGGCCCTGACAAACCCTCCCACTTGTAGCCGCGGAACTTTTCATGCTGTACAGTTGCATCTTCCTTTCTAGGGAGGGGGATCCGAGGGATGCAACTGGTACTCACCCTCGCTGGATAAAAGCCCATTCCCTGCCCTCAGAGCACTTGCATGGAGCACCTCTGAGCTGCAGCTGCTCTTTATGCTGAAGAGAAGCTCAAGTTGTGTAGAAAGCCAAATTAACTAAATAATTGTTCCCTCTCTTGCCACAGAAACTCACAGCCCCTCTCATCTATGCGGTTTCCATTGCTGCCATCGGATCCCTCCAATTTGGATACAACACCGGTGTCATCAATGCCCCTGAGAAGGTGAGAGGAAGGGGGAGGTGGGATGGGTGAGTTGCTGATGGGACCACAGTGGTGTAGAAAGGAGAGGGACTGTCTCCCAAGTAATTTGGTTTTGGTTTATGAAGTCAGTAAGGTATTAAAACCCCCGTTCAAATACAATATTGAACAGGAAGAACAAAGTTTTGGGGAGGGGGGAGAGCAAACAGAGGGGTTAATTCTCTTAATTAGAGGCACAGGAAGGGCAGGAGGGTTCCATCTGCCATACATGGTGTGTGGAGGAATGTGAGTTGCCTCAGTTTTGAGTCAGAATAAACCAACCACGGCAGAAGGAATGTAGAGAGCAGTGTGCAGAAAACAGTTAAAGGTTGGTAGGAATTACAGCTGCCCTAATTTAGTTTATTTCAAGTTTTTTTTACTTGTTTATTCATTCCTTGTGTTAAGTATAGATTCAGTGCTTGTAAAAGGGTTGTGACTTGGACATTTGACCAAATCATCCCATGACTGTAGCCTAAGAGGTGAAGAAAATGAGAGATGTGCTTTTCGTGTAACTTTAAGATGGTTCCTCTCTCAAGAACTGAGTCACGAATACCACATCCACCCTCTCTCCGGGAAGAGATGTTCACCACGGGATGGGGGATGGGGTCAGTCTTCCCTAGTTAATGTCCTGCTGCCATCTGCTGGGGGCACACACTCCATCCCCCCCGCCCATGCCAGAATTTACCTTACCAGCTAGGAGGATGCCTGGGAAATCAGCAACGTGGCCCTGTCACATCCCCTCTGAGACAGCATTATGTAAGAAATAAACAATTTTTCAGGCTTACTTCAGTGAAGCCTTGTGTGTCTCCAGCTATTTCTATACCAGAAATCCCATCCCTGCTGTCGATGTTTTGGTATTGCCAGAAATGTTCCCATCCACTCACTGGTCATGTTTTCTTGTTACCTTTCATTCCCAACTCCCAGGAACCAGCAGTGACTCATCTGAAATATTCAGAAGATAAGCCTGTTCTCATTCATGAACACTGCTGTCCTGCGGCTACCCTGCCTGCCCCTCCACTCAGTGAAGCACTGTCCCTCATCATACTGAGCTACTTCTGTGCCCTTGTCTTCCCCTTGTATAACTTGTTGCTGCCTTTCTGGGTCTCTCTCATGGCAGCAGGAAGCAGAAGGAAGGCAGTCTCCTCCCTCCCACCTGTAAAATGCCCCCCTCTGGATTGTAATTCTTGCTACCTGACTCCTCTTGCAGATCATCCGGGGCTTTTTCAACAGAACCCTGTCAGAAAGGAGCGGGTCGGCGGCCTCCCAAGAACTACTCACCTCCCTGTGGTCACTTTCTGTGGCCATCTTCTCAGTAGGAGGAATGATTGGCTCATTCTCAGTCAGTCTCTTTGTAAACAGATTTGGCAGGTAAGCTGGGAAGCGGGGGATGCAAGCGTTTGGAGAACTTTTCCCTTTACAAAGGAGTGGTGGGAGGATGAGGGCCGAGGTGGAGAGAGACGTGTGGGGAGAAGGCAAGATTGTGTGGGCTGCAAAAAGGATTGCAGGCCAAGGCAGGATCTGAATGAGAATTATTCCATTCTGTTCCCACCCTTGAGATGGGCAATCATGGGCAGGTTTACATTTACCCCTCTCCTGATGATTTTCCTGCTGTATTGCCAGTTTAAGTTCAATCTTGACATCTTTACCCTGGCAGGAGGAACTCCATGCTGCTTGTGAATGTCTTGGCCTTTGCTGGTGGCCTTCTCATGGCCTTCTCTAAGGCAGCAGGATCGGTGGAGATGTTCATCATTGGCCGCTTTGTCATCGGCACCTTCTGTGGCCTGTGCACCGGCTTTGTGCCCATGTACATCAGCGAGGTGTCGCCCACCAGTCTCCGTGGCGCCTTCGGTACCCTCAACCAGCTGGGCATTGTTGTGGGCATCCTGGTGGCTCAGGTAGGCCTGGCACAACCTGATCCTGCCCTCACGTGGGGTGAGGAGGGCTTTACTTGCCAGCAGGGGCAGAGTGTGGATCCTGTCCTACTGGGGTGGGGATGAGGAATTGAAGTGTTTGAAGTCACTCTTATTTCTCTTCTGTCCTTGGTGTAGATCTTTGGACTAGAGGCGATCATGGGCACTGAAGGACTTTGGCCAATGCTTTTGGGGTTCACAATCCTCCCAGCAATCATTCAGTGTATTGGTCTTCTGTTCTGCCCTGAAAGCCCCCGCTTCCTGTTGATCAACAAGATGGAGGAGGAGAAAGCCCAAGCAGGTAAGAACTCATCTCAAAGGGGCAGGGCAGTGTTCTGGCTCCCAGCCTGCACTGAGCTTGAGTGGGAAGCCAGGACTGATCCTGGTGCCTGTGGTGAATTAGGGTGTGACTCCCGGAGGGCATCAGGCCTGGCCTACCTTCCCATCCTTTAGGCTGCACCAGTGCCAGGAAGCATGAAAAACCTGGCATCCCAACAGAGGCTGCAGGTGGGATCAAGATGTGAGGAGTGGCACCTAGCCTGGTGGGATGTAGCAGGGCCAGCTGCTGCTGCCACTCTCCCAGCTCCTGCTGAAAGGCAGGAAGTAGGTTGGCATTTAACAGGAGCTTGGAGGGCTGGGGTCAGCTCTGGCAAGAGTATGAACAGAAATTCAGGATCAAACATAACCTTGGAGATCAATAAACATGAGCAGGACCTGGGCCTAGTTTCTGTGCTGTTCACAGCACCCTGACCTCTGGGTTGAGAAGAAGAGCAAGGCTGGCAGCAGAGGCTTGGCCTTTCCCATGCAGCAGGCCTCAACACCAGCTGGGGGTGTTGAGTCTTCCTCCCGTGCCCTCCCTGCAGCAGCAGGATGGGACACACACCTGCCCTGGCCGGTAGGTGTGTATCTCATGCCTGGTGTCTTTGGATTCTTCCCTCCAGTTCTCCAGAAGCTCCGTGGCGATCGAGATGTATCTCAAGACATCGAGGAGATGAAAGAAGAAAGTGCTAAAATGTCCCAGGAAAAGAAAGTAACTGTGCCTGAGCTCTTCCGTTCCCCAAACTACCGTCAAGCCATTATCATTGCCATCATGCTGCAGCTCTCCCAGCAGCTCTCAGGCATCAATGCTGTGAGTTATCTTGCTGTCCCATCTTCTGGGCCTCCCTTATCTCTGGCTAAACTTGCACTTGCTACTGGTGTGGAGAGAACTCCAAGTCCCAAAACATCTTTTTGCCTTGAATGGAGGTCACTGTTTTGTCATTTGGCAAAGATGCTGAGGTGGAAAGTGGATATTGTGGCTTTCACTTTGCCCACGTGCACCCTGGTGAGGCACTGCAGCCTTGCACCACATGAATGAACCTTGACTGGAAGCATGCTGTTTTATAGTGTGGAGTGCTGCTTAGAAACTCCCTGATGGGAGTGCAAGCTGGTAGGCAGAGGATGAGGGACATGCTCTCAAACATGGAATCGTGACTCTGTCCAACTTTCTCTTCCCTTGCCAGGTGTTCTACTATTCCACAGGGATTTTTGAACGAGCTGGTATCACACAGCCTGTCTATGCCACCATTGGAGCCGGTGTGGTGAACACAGTCTTCACTGTGGTGTCGGTGAGTGGGACAGGGCTGTGTCTGCCTGGGTGTGTCCCTGGCTGGTGGCACTACAGACAAGGAGCCAGGTGGTGGCAAAGCACTGGGCTATGCACTGACCTGTGGGAGCAAAGACCAGCACGCATCAAAGGCATGGTGGGAGGAGACATGGGCAGAAAGAGATGTTGTTATCTTAGATGAAAGAGAATGTAGAAAAGGAGTGCATGTGGGGAAAAGAGTGATGAGAGGGAGCAGCAGTAAGAACCAGAGTGGAAGAACTTGTGCTGACAATGGAGCAGCCTGGTGACCTGCACTGAGATCATCGTGGTCTCTGAGGTTTATGGGCAGATAAGGAGAAGATGCAGGAGATACTGAGCAAGGAGGTCTGTCCTGCTTTTGCTGCCAAAGTAATGGACATTTTTTTCCTTCTGCCTTCTCCTTTCCAGCTGTTCCTGGTGGAGCGTGCTGGCCGCCGGACCCTCCATTTAGCTGGTTTGGGTGGCATGGCTGTGTGTGCTGCTATTATGACTGTGGCTTTGGCTCTGAAGGTGAGTGATGGGTGTTATTGTCCAGGCTGACCCCAGCAGGAAACTATAAGAAAACACATCTGCTTTTCCCTGCAATGCTGCCCTGTAGGCAGGTAGGGCCAAGTGTGCAATGGAAAGAGCAATTTTATAACTCAGGAAACTGCTACAGTGTTTGCAGTGCAGCTGAGAAAGTTGTGATGCTAGAGATGGCGTTGTGCTGATCATTCTTTGTTCTCTTGCAGGATGTCGTGGACTGGATCAGATACATCAGCATTGTTGCCACTTTTGGCTTTGTGGCTCTTTTTGAGATTGGCCCTGGCCCTATCCCGTGGTTCATTGTGGCAGAACTCTTCAGCCAGGGCCCACGACCTGCAGCTGTGGCAGTGGCTGGTTGTTCCAACTGGACCTCCAATTTCTTGGTGGGAATGCTCTTCCCCTATGCCGAGGTAAGTCCTGGTTTATGAAGCAGTGTGAAAACACTGCACCATTGGAAGAGGTGTCCAGAAAAGCAGTAGAATCTGCGTCATTGAAGACTTTGGCACGTGGCTATATATGACCTTTAATAGCTTAGCCTCTCCTGGAAATTGTCCCTGCTTTGGGAAGAGGGCTGGTGAGTCTTCCAGAGGTCTCTGAGTCAGTGTTATGATTGTTACTGGAGGCTGTTGCTCACCTTATATTCTGCCGTTTTAACTGGTTGCAACTTACAAATATTTGCAAGAGCCATCTTAGCACATCATTGCTTTTGCTTTAAAAGCATCAATTTTGGTCACCCTCAGGAAGAGTAAAGACTTCTAGAAGCCCATAGGAATGTGATTTCAATTTTTAAAATGCTGTGGTGAGAAAAAAGTCAGTAAGGGCACTGTTGGAGAAAGGTGTTGGAATTTTAACCTCTCAACAGCAAATGACCTTACATGTAATATGAAAAAAAATTGTGTGTGTGTTTTCTCTGCAGAAACTATGTGGCTCCTATGTCTTCCTCATCTTCCTTGTTTTCCTGGTCATCTTCTTTGTCTTCACCTTCTTCAAAGTGCCAGAGACCAAGGGCAGGACTTTTGAAGAGATCTCCAGAGTCTTTGAAGGACGAGGAACCGGCTCACCCCAGAAGATGGAGATGAACAAAGCTGCCTAAGAGCCACGATGATGCACCCATTCTTTAACTCTTTCATGCTTAAAGAGTCATTAAAGGAATGAGCAAAGAAAACCATGAGAACTGGGACGTTTTTCCCCTCCTCAATTGCTGCTATATTCTTCTTTTCACCCACATGCTCGCCCATTCTGCCAGGCTTGCCAGCATTAAGCAATTCTGATATGGGTGATCTGCCATACTGGAAAGCACCTGGCACTTGCAAAAATAATCTCATCTTTCCTGCCACAAACATCAGGAGAACAGAGAAGAGCTGGCAATATTTTTACTTTTCTCACATAAGATTGCCATTTGGGGTTAACATACTTATGCACACAGTGACCTTTATGTATTTGACCCTAATTACTATTTTTGTAGTGAGTTGAAGTGACCCGCTAAACAAGTCCCCAGCCCTTTGAGTCTACTCTGTGTGTGTGTGTATGGTGTTACACTGGAATTTAGCAAGCTTACCAAAAAGCCATCGTGCTTTTTCCTATCCAGTGTGCACTCTTTTTAGCCTCAGGAAAAAGGGGACCAAGTCACATGCATATTTTTTCCTGCTCTTTTATTTTTTGTATAGACAGACTGAAAGCATACTTTACTTCAGTTTATTTATTTGTATGTCACTTTGTAAATATTTATTTTTTTAATGGTGTACAAAAATGTACAGATAAAGAAATTGGAGAGGTTTAAGAGAAATAGCTATTCTAACAAAAGATGCTGTAGACTTGAGGTGCAATAAGACTGTAAAGGGGAAATGTACTAAAAGGAGATTGAGCATTTTAGGTGGTATGTACAGCAGAGCCAATTATGCACATCACCTTGAAGTTATTTGTGCCCTCTGGAAAGAAATTCGAGGAGCTCTGTACTTGTGAGAAGAGGTATGTTTCTGCACTAAAATCTGTTATTAGGGATTTTTGGTGGCTATTTTAAATAATTGTTCTCAAGTGTTGATAAGAGTGCGATATTGCATCTTAAAATGGATTTTGTTGGATTATGTTTTCAGACATGGTTTTAAGCATTCTATGGATGACTGAGGGTGGTGATTGCAAACCAGAAGGTAATTTTTCCTGCCTTCTCTTAATTTTATTTCTTTTTGGCTTCTCTGTTATAGTCTAGTACATCATAAGTTCTGAAACTAGCAGATTTTTAGCAGATTGTCATTTAAAGGAGCGCAAGGGTAAAGATTATTTTTCAAAGCTGTATTTTCTTAGCAGTTGTTCCTATAAATATTACAGAGGGTCATGTAGCATGACCCTCCTGGACACAGGCATGGTCAGTTGTGGTACATGTTAGTTCATGAGAGTAGAGATGCAGGACTAGACACCAGAGCTACTGGAATTTGCTGGTTTAGCAGTGCGAAAGGTTTGTAGTGCTCAGTCCCCTGCTTGGTTGAAGGCCAGGTGTTTTTTGCCCCATATATCCTCTCTGGAAGGTCTGCATGATGTTGTGGTGCTCACCAGTGTGCTTTGTAGATGTGTACAGCTCTGTTATAGTGCCTCTGTTCTAAGAGATGTGGCAGGCAGTAATTGTTCATCAGTAAACGTTGGTCTCCTTGCTTGTCATTCCATGGGCAATTGAGTTTGTGTCCCCCACCCTTGCTGCCAAGCTAGCTCAGGCAGGCAAAAAGTAGTGCCTAGGGTACACTTGCAGTCAAGGAGGGGCAGCTTTAATCCCTGCAGCGTTCTGTGACAGGCTCCAGGCCCGTGCCTGTCCAGACCTGCACAAAATATCTAAAGGTAGCACAGAGGTAGGTCCAGTTCACACTCCTGCTCTTTTGAGATCAAGCTGCAGTTTTTGAATGTGGTCAGACTTGGGTCAACCTGCAGGAATTCATCACTGGATATCCTAGAAAAGAGGTAGGCCCACAGGTTCTGAGGTGGTAAAAGGAAGAAAGGTTGGAATGACAGCAAGACTTCTGCAGCATGGATAGCCCAAGCTTTCTTGCCAACATAGTGCTTCAGAGCAGGCTAGAGAAATTCCCACTGATGTATATTCTGGGGGGTCTGTCTGACATTTTTAGCAACTAGTGATGACATTTCTACCTTCCCTAATGAGAAACAGTTGCAAAGATCAGTTAAATTTGCTGCTGTTAAATGCTTCCTGTGAATTAATTTGAAATGCCCCAGCTTTGCACAATGTAATCATATTACATTCAGTTTTCCCAAGCTTTTTATTGAGGCTTACATTCCAGATATTTATTCACAGAAGTATTACATAAGATGTCTCTCCCAATTTTGATATTTGGCTCAGTTACATAGATTTCTGTGCCCTTCCTTTGGCCCTCCAGCACATCCAGACATGATATTTCTGTATGGGTCTCTGTATGTTAGGAAATTCCTCTCACAGCTGTGCATAAGAGCATTCCATACTTTGCATCAGATGTGTGTTGGCTTGGACTGAAATGTGTAGGCCTATTTTTCTTAATTTCTTTTTCTGTAACGGCATTGTGAATATTTCTGATGGATTTTATATGCTTATTAATGTGGTTGTTTCCTGGTTTTGAAATAAAAAATATGAAATAAATACCTGATTTGGATTTTACCTTTATCCTGTAGGTCTTCTCTTATTCTTTTATCAAAGCCTGGGACTGCATCCTGAAATATCACCAGCATCTACGCTGCAACCTTTCTGGGTCGCTAGGCACTCTGGAGTTACTGTTTTATCACTGGAAGTGATAATTTCTCTCAGCTTCTATGCAAATCACCTATAATTCCCTTACTACCATTTCTTAGCAATTTCTAAACTAAAGATGTGCTTCTCTGCTTCTTCTTTGCCCAAATCCTTTTTGTTTATGTGCAAATACTTTTCCAATGTAACAGGAAGGGGGAGGAGAAGTGGCTGGAGGGATATGAATCTTGCCCAGAGCTAAAGAAGGTGAGGCTTCTGCCCCTGCTCTGTTCCCACTGCACTCCTCACCTTCTCTGCCAGGAGGGAGAGGAAGGACCCCTTTCCCCTGTAGCTGCTTTCCTCCCTCTGTTTGGGATGTGACCTTCATGTCCTCCTGTGAGATTGTGCCCCTGTACACTCCACAGTGAATATTGGAAAGGAGCAGAGGGATGGAGGAAAAAACCCACTGCCTCAGGAGCTGATCCTGTAGCTCAGGGCCTGCAGCATTCCTTGGACTACTCTCAGGTCTTTGGGCTGCTCTCAAAAATTATGTGAACAGAATATCCTTCAGCAGAAGAGGATGGGATTAAGTGAAAGGAAGGAAAAGATGGCAGACACCAGAGTACCTTAGAGCAGGAATATGGCTAATATAACTCCAGAGTCAGCAGGCTGCTCAAAGCCTAAAACAAGGAGAAGGTAGGGAGCAATGTAAAGTCTGGAAAAGCTCAGCAGAGCAGGGATCCCATGAAGCCTTTCTGAAAGCTGCTGCTGCTGGCTGCTGCGTGCTCCCAGCTCGCGCCTGTGTTTTGCTAAGCTTGGTATGCAACCAGCCTTGGAGCTGGGGAGTGCCCTGGGCTAATCTGTCTAGGATTGTTTTTCAATTCTAGCTCAACTACAAAAATAAAGCCCAGCCATCCAAACTCATAAGCATATCCAGCTCAAACTTAACTCTTAACATTTCAGTCTTCTTTGTCAAAGTGGATGCAGAGAACAAAATCACTTGTGGCCAAAGCATGTGATTCACTGAGCACTAAATTAATCTTTTGTGTAGCGTTTGTGATGAAATTTGGGTTAGGGAACAAGGCTTTGGTTTAGATCTGGTTCTTAAAATTGTAAGGAAGCTTCAAATGGAAAACCTGTTTCCAATTAAATGCTTTGAATGCAATTTAATGGTTTGAGGATGGGCTGTTTTCAGCAGGAAGTGTTCATCCCATCCAAGTGAGCATGTAGGCAGTACTTGTGGCCCCCACAATACCCCACAGAAATTAATCACGGGCAAGTTCTTGGAATGAAACTGATGCTGAATGGATAGAAGAACCCCCAGGGTCTCAAGTGACATCAGCCATGTCAAAGGTTTCAGTGCTGTTTTACAGGCTGGAGCACAATAAAGTGTCACAGCATTGCTGCCAACATCTGTTGCTTTCTGCCTGTGTTATTTCTGATTAATGTCTTTGCATACCAGCCAAGAACAGCAGTTTATTTCTGTGAGAAGAAATGTGGGAAAAAAGCCTCCAGCAAATAACATTTTATTGGAGGTACATTTCCCTGCTCCATGTCCAGTGCAAAAATCTTTTAATTTGATTTTCTGTTCTGAAAAGAGGACACATTTTAGACACCTTAGTGGCTGGGGAGATATGGGGCAGCTTGTCCCTTGGGAAGGTGTCTGGGTGAGAGCACAGGCAGGAGACTGCAGTCTTACCTCCGAGCAAAGTCACCAACCCCTTCTTTGAGGGTTACTTCAAGAAGGAACATTTGCCAGTTTGGTGGGGGACTGTGCCATCACTGCTTTCATTTGAGAGGAAAGAAGGTGTGGACACACTGCCAATGTCATGGTGATGGGCCACAGTGGAGCAGCATCAAGAAGTGACTCACCACAACATTTTCTCCCACTGCACACATTGTGAGTAAGGTCCTGCCAGCAGGTAAATCAAATGCACTTTTGGTTGCACAGAAAATTTATGTCTCTCTGGCTTTTTTTTGCCAGACTTCCTGCAGATCAGACCAAGGACACAATTCTAACATTTTCTTCACTTTCAGAAGGACTCTTTGAAGACATGTGGGATGCTTGCTGGAAAACCTGGGGTCTGGTCTGTTACTTAGCCTGGCTCTGTCTTTACAATGTGAGTTACCAGACAAGAGAGACAGTTGTCTTCATAATATGCTGCTGGGAAAAGGCAGCACTCAGGCTGTCAGACAAGAAGAGAATATGATTTTGCCTCCTAAAATTTATATTGCTATGACAATTTACTTGGTGTTACTTGAACGTATTCCATTTCTGGTGGAGGCAGGCTGTAACTTTTAAAAACAATTCACTTGCTGTGATATATCTTGTTTCAATTCTATGCATCACTAAATTACACAGTGTTTACAAGAACTGTCTCTTCCTTTTCCATAAGTGTCAGCAGGCCTGACAGACACATGACTGACCTGCTAAGTCTGTTTTCTGCTTATGTTGCACAACGATTTTCTGTTTAGCAAGAGGTCACATGGATTTGTGTAAGGCAGTCATACTGGTGTACCAGTCACTGTGACATGCATTGTGGGACCACTGCAGATCCTGTTCTGAACCAGCAACTGGTCATCCATGTTAAAACTAAGCTATCACTAGATCAACCTGATCGAACAGCATCCTGCTTTTCCATCTCTGGTCTCTGTTTCATCCTGTTTTTTAGTCTTTTCCATCATGAACGAATTTGCCTTCCATTAACAAATTTGATTCTCCAACACAAACAAACTCAGATGTTTATTGCTTCCTTTATATTCCCACCACAAAGTGCTATTGTCACTCACACTGCATATTATCTTGTTACATTAAATTCTTTGAGGTCTGGACTAGCTTTTTCTCCCCTTTGCTCTGCTTATTTCTTGCAAAGTGCTCTCCTCTCTGGTATGGATCAAAACCCACAGTGAAAGTCTTAAGGTAATAACTCTGCTTTGAGTCCAGTGTATGACCTAAAGAGTCCTCAAGGTTTAGAGGAAAGCCACCAGAATAATTTTCCACTGAGGAAGGCATAAGGATGCAGAACCAGGAGAGGATGAAACCTAGGAGCAGTGGTGAAGGTGTGAAGGGACATGGACACAGCCATGTAGCAGGAGAATGAGGGAAAAGAAAAAAAATCATAAAATTACCCAAGATCTGGAAGGAAGATAAGATGTTTATAAGTATGAAAAGGTGGAACAGGATCCAAAAGAGAGGAATATGAACTTTAAAAGAAGCAGGTGAGATACTGAGGAAGTGAAAGACTGAAGACAACCAAGGTATGGGCCCTTGACCTGCACGCAAAATAAAATGAAGCCAAATAGTACTCCAGAAGCTTGTGAATCACAGGGAAGAGGTCATGGGTTCTTCAGGGAAAGAGAAATAGAGGTATCACCTCCACCATGTGTACAGAAGTATCTTTGCAGCTGAAACAAACAGCTATGTCAGAGTCACAGTGTTCTTTGCAGTACGACCTCACCTCTTGGTCCACAATGATTGGGTTCTGCTAGCTTGAAAGATGGCTCTAAAAATGCCTCTTGAGAGCCACAGGCAGGTAAACCTGATGGGCATGCAAGATACAGCTGGCTCAGCTGGACTGAAGGCTCCCAGTGGCAAGCCAGAAGCAGCCTGGCCATAAGCACAAAGCAGAGGTATCTTCCTACCTGTGGTAGGTAGTGCAAGATGAGATCCCAACAGAACTGGCCAAGGCCAATGTCAGCAAAGCCCAGTGTGGGCAAACACCATCACTGCTGAAACCTGCAGCAGGGGCTTTGCATCTCAGAAAAACTTATCCATGCAGAAATGTTGAGAGGAATACTTTTCAGCTTCCTTATTTTGTGCCAGAGACCAAATTTTTATGGAGTGATGGAGCAGCACTCAACCACCTTTGTGCTCCTCCTTTTTCTCATTCTGATGCAAGAGTTACATTCACACAGACCATATGTAGTTCATAGGTAATGGTGTGTGCTGGCATGCTCTGGTCATGCACATGTACACAAAAAAGTTAAAAGCGTTGTATTAGTGTAAGGTTTTGGTGTTTCCAAACATACACAAAAAAGAAAACAAAGCAAAACCAAAAAAAAAAAAGGGGGAAAAAATAGAAGTTAAGGGAGAGAAACATTTTTCTTTGTGACTGGAAAGTCCGCTTCCTGACTGGCTGTGTGAGAACAGAGCAGCCAAAGGAACAAACACAAGGGCTGACTAGAAATAAAGCTTTAACAAAGATTTTGTGCACAGTGTTGGCTCTTGAAAAGACAGTTTCATATTTTTTCCTTGACTGCTACTTAATTTTTATTAACAGGTTTTGTTCTGCTGAAGGCAGGTTCAAAACAAATTAGTGATACTTTAAAAATAGAGTCTGAGGAAATCTAAAGCTCAATGGGAAGACTTAAAGGAGTGAATTTTGCAGAGTGAGTTGACAGGGAGGGAAGGATGGGACTCATGCCTGGAAATGCTGACAGCTCTTAGGAGCCAGAATGAGCCACTGCAACTTGAACTGGGCAGGCTGGACACACCTCAGTTCCCTGGCAGCCCTCTCTGGACTGGAGGCCAAAAGGGACATGGGGATGGTCCCAAACGCACTCACCTGGCACCCGATGTGCCGTCATGGGGTGCATTTGCTGGTGCTGGCCTCTGAGGTGAGGGAGACTGCCGAGGCCTGGCATGGCTCCTCATCTCCTTATCTTGCTTGGCTTGGAGGGACAAGGTGAGGAAAGAGGAGTACAAAGGAAAGGGATGATCTCCTGATATAAATGCAATGGACTGCAGGACTGGAAGATCAGGTAACTGGAAGATCTGGATGGATCCAAAGGGTTCACGCTGCTCCTGCTCCTGGACTCTCTGAACTGGGTGCTCCTGGGAAGGTTTTTGGAGCACAGCCATAAAAACCATGTTTGAAGTGGCTTCCCACTCATGCTGCAAACGCCAGCTGAGATTCATATTAGAGTCCACGTCTTTCTTATGAAATAAAAACTCATCTGATGTGTGGTTTGTGGGTGCGAACACTTTGGTTGCACAGATATCATTGCTTGCTCAAGGTAGTACAGTGTTAAAGTGCAGCTGGGATAGAAGATATTTCTGTGATTAAGCCAGACTTCCTATCACTCCCATTTTTTAAAACAACATAATCTGAAATTATGTCCCCCGTGTCTGCCTCCTTGATTCACACTGAAACCTTGACGGACAGATATGAAACCCTCAGAACAGTTTTTATTGCCTTTCTTACGGAACTCTGGAGTCTGAGTGGTGATGAGGGATTGAACATGAGGGCTTAGCAGCTAGGCCTGTGCTCACAGTGAAGAGAAGCAGTGTCTTTGTAAGGGAAGTTTAGAATGGGCAGGTGGTGGGTTTTTATGAATGAATTGTGAGAAGGTGTCAACACTTGAGAAGAATTTCTCAAGGCTCTACCTCATCTCCTTCTCTCTATTTACCCATTAAAATCAACTGTTCCTCCAAAATAGTCCTGCTACCTGGGATTTCCCATTCCAGCTTGATCACCTGAGAACTGGAAGCCATAAGGTCCCTCCTTTCCACGTTTCCTGTCTGTGCCTGTAATGCCAACCCCTCATTCCCAGTGGACTGGGACAGAAATCTGCATGTGGCACTTCTTTGCAGTAAGGAAACACCAATGCCTTCTCGGAAGCACCCTGTCACATGGGGCAGAAAATGGGTGAGTAGCTACTGTGGGATCTCATCTCCAGCCACTCCAGATCCATGTTACCCTGCAGATTTTGGCATGCTGCACTTTGCCATTCTACCTCCCAGTGCCTGACCCAGCTCTCCCACTATAGCTCCAGCCAGTTCCACGCCTCAGTGCACAGAAAAATGCAGGCAACCCGTAGGGCCTGCTCTCTTAGCTCCTGCCCTCAGCACTGAAGCATCCTGTTGGCTGTCCCAGCATGGCCAGAGCAGTGGCCATGTGGGCCCAGCAGCTTCTGCCTACATAGATGCACTGTTGGATAGCTTGTAAGGAATAGACCATAACCATTATGCATAAGCTGAAACTAGTGTGAAAACTTTCTTCCTCACTCTGTCTCCCTGGTTATGAATTTTCCATTGACATCTTCTCTGGCCTCTTGAAGGTGCCAACTATTTCATGGGCAAATGCATCTCTACAAATTACATGCTTGAGTAAAGCAACATTCAGTGGATGTAGAACATCAGCAGAACATCAGAAGTATGTGGTTGTAATAGATGGGGGATGCCTCTTTTGTTTCCAAATACTGCTCATGAAAAGGTTGGGGAAATATGCTAAAATTCGGTCAATTAACTATGATCAAGTTTTTTCTCTGTCTCCAGAGCAACGTTCAGTGGTACAGAATATTTTGTCGCACAACCAGTCTGTGTAGGTGCAATATTTACTCTTTCTGATGTGTTCTACCATGTGTCAGGATGTGAAGAGCATGAGAGATTGCTCAGGGCAGTCTTTGGGCAATGTCACAGGACGCCAGCCTGGAGTTTAGAGAAGCTGCTGGTGGCATCATTCACAATCACTGGGATATTTTGCATCTTCCCAGTTCCCAGTATGCTGAGTTGTGGTTTGCTGCCATACCTCCCCCTCCTTCCAAAGGAGGATGCAGTGCCTACAGTCCTGTCAAAGTGCGTCACATCAGCCACTCTCCCCTAATCCATATAGCCAGTCCTTTCATTTCCAAAGGCAGTCAGTTTGCCCTTGGTAAACCAGCACCACCCTTTCCTGACCACATCCTTGTCTTTGCTGCATGTGGCACTGGGTGACAAGAGGACACAGCACTTTGGTAGGGATGGCTGGTCTGGGGTTCACTGACTCATCCTGCTTGGTCTGTACAGCTGCGTGCAACATTAGCATTTTTTCCAGCTGCCAGGGATGACAGATGAAAGACTCTGGCCTCACAATCACATCAGGCAATTTTTCCAGCAGCTTCAGAAATGTCCTAGCACCCTTAGAGTGTATTCTATTCAATCTCATGCACTGTAATATATTCAACCTCCCTAAGTAGTATCAAGCATGGTGCAGCCCCCCTCCTTGCTGTCCCTCAGTTTTACAAACCATTACGGTATGTTTGGAAATCTGGGAGCAGGCTTTGCTTCTACAGACTATAGCAAGGAAGGCTTTGAGTACTTCATCCTCATCTAAGGCTGAGCGATTAGTCACTGTTTTGTCACCCCATTCCTCAGCAGACCTGTATTTTCCCTGGACTAGTTACTAGGATAGTTGCACAATCCCTTTGTCACCCATCCTGTTCCATGTAAGTTTCTCCTCTAGCTAGGCTCTAAGGCCTTTCTGATTTCATCATTCTGTACCCAAGCAATGCTTCCATCCACCTTCTCCATACCCTATCTTTTTTCCCAGCTCTTGCATGCATGCATGCTTTTTGCACTTGAATCCATTGTGAAGCTCCTTCCTTAGTTAGGATGAGTTTCATTCAAAATTACCAGACCTGCTGCACAAAAAAAAACCCAAAAAAAAAAAAAAAAAAAAAAAAAAAAAAGTTTGAAGGTGCTGTCTTGCACAGTGTTGGCCAGGGCAAACAGCTGTGTTGTGTCACTGTCTTTTTACAATGCTCTGATGCTCAAATAGTTGCCTACCTTCCTTCTCTGGTGTTACATGAATGTGGGCACAAGGGAGGCTGTCCATGCAGAAGGCCATTGCACTCCCAAAGCCCAGCAAACATTTTCTGCCCTCCCAGAGCAGTCAGCATGGCACTGGTGGATCAATTTGATGGTGGTCGATTTGATACTGAAGATGACGTTTAGGGAACAGAGTGAGAGGAAGCCAAGGAAGGATGGAATGGAGTGAAGCACTGAGTGATGAACACAGCAGGAGATGTGGCAAAGACAGTGAGTGACTCTGGAAGGGAATCCTAGGGCTGGACTGGAAATGGTCCCTGTAGTGAGGTAGCCAGAAGGATTATCATATACCCAGAGCATTGGGAAACTTGCTGGCTGTGTGTCTGGCATTACAGCAGGAGACAGGAGGGAGCTGTGTGTAATAAGGAGAGAGAAGTATGCAGAGAAGAGTGGTCAGATCTCAGAAGGCAATAGTGGTTGAAAAGGAGAGTCCTTGAAAGTGGTGTGGCTATGAGTGGAGCTGTTTGAAGTGAGGTGGAATGGCCATCAAGTAGTTTTAGCTATTTAGGTGTCTTGGTGTGAGACCCCATGTGGTATTGTGAGGTCTCCAGGATGAGGTGAGAGATGAGAATTTGACTCCATGTTCTCAGAAGGCTAATTTATTATTCTATTATATTAAAAGAAATTATATACTTAAACTGTACTAAAGAAAGAGAAAAGATACATCAGAAGGCTAGAAAAGAATGAATAACAAAAAACAATGACTGACCAGAGTCCCAACAGCTGGACTGGGATTGGTCATTAAATTAAAACAATTCACATGCTGGGTCAACAATTCTCCAAATCACATTCCAAAGCAGCAAAACAGGGAGAAGCTGAAGCTTCCCAGCTTCCCAGGAGAAGAAATCCTGGCAAAGGGATTTTTCAGAAAATATCACGGTGACAACCCCACTTTGTAGTCACGGCATTATGACTGCAAGGTGGGCAGGGAACAGGCAGCCATGAGGCAGAGGAGGTAAATAAACTCTAGCCTATATCCACCAAGAATGTGCAGCTCAGCACTTGCTGTCACCCAGCAGCCTTTGTCTTTTTGTCACCATGCTCCCTCCAAAAGAATTCTTTCATGTCCATCCAAGAGCGTTCTGTGGGTACAGAGATGGCTGCTAAGCACACTGAGGTGGTGGGAATGAACAATAAATGCTGACAGCTTTGGAATACGTGGCATGCTGAAGGCTAATCTTGTTTCAGCACCTAGAAACAGGACTTGGTGTGCTCTGGGCCTCTCTGTCCTGTGGATAAAGCAGAGCTTGATAGCCATTGATGAGAAGGCTGGGAAAACACCAGTGCACTTGCAAAAATTTTGGATATACAAGTTAAAAAGAGACAGCAATACTGCAAAACACAGCACATGTCTGGAGCATCTACTCACTGCTGACAGATCAGAGCTGAGAGGTAGGGAAAGACAGGAAAGGGAGGGGGATGGCAAGAAAAGGAGAGGAAAGGTGGCTGGGCGTTTTGGGTGCAGCAAGAAATTGTGCCAGTGTGCAATGTCTTGTCTGGGCTTTTGACCTGAGCAATCTCGCTGGAAGAAGGGACAGTCAGGGTGAAAGCCGAGCAAACAGAACAGGGTAGATGACTTAGGCTTTATCACAGGTGGTGCTCGGCAGGCGGGGTTCGAACAGGAACTCACGGCCGCGCTGTGTTTGCGCAAGAAGCGCCAGGTCCGGGCAGCCAAGCTGGCAGTGCCACCTCCTGGGCAAAGCAGCGCTTGGAGCAGCTCGCATCCCACTCTCCTGCTGACCGCCTGGGTGATCCTGGGCTAAACACTGCCTCTCCTTGCACCTGGGTATTTTCATTAGCAAAGGGACGGCCCGAAGGAAGTCGGTGAGCAAAGTTCATGCCCGTCTGCGTGAGATCTTCACACTGCCAAATAAAAGTGCAGAGCTGCACTCGGCCTGACAGTCGCTGCTGGAGGAGAGCAGGAAGGACAAATGTTGCCTCAGTATTTCCTACCGAGTTTCTACACCCACGTGTAGTACTTATTAACTGTGGGGGTTTTTTTTAGTAGGGACCTGTCTTGCTGCTACCTCCAGCTGCATCACAGCAGTTTTTCAGCCATGTAGCTGCATTGTATTGGCACAGAGATTGCACTTGATCTGGTAAATTCAGCACTGTCAAGTTGTAACCACCACCACAGTGAGGGAGCTGGGGGTGGCGAGAGATGACAGGTGGCCTTTGAAAATTTCAATTAAGCACACCGTAGGTATATTTTCTCTGGGTTATGAAAGTGGCACGTTTAAGTCTGTGTCTTAGATCCATGTAAGACCAGATTGCAACTGCCCCACAGGATGTGAGCAATCAACATCTTCAGAAAGTTACTCACATCCTGAAAAACAGAAAGTAGTACACACAATTGTCGGCAGAATGAGATTTTTCACAGGAACCCAAAGAGAAACATGACGAAAACACGCATTTTACACACACCATCAGCCATTGGAATTTATTGTCAGCTGCCACTCGGAGCAACCTGCATAAAGGGCTCAGTGGAAACTGATAATATGCACAGGACCTTTTAAGTGCCACAGGCAGGTAAACCTGATGGGCATGCAAGATACAGCTGGCTCAGCTGGACTGAAGGTCTCTCAGTGGCAAATCAGAAGCAGCCTGGCCATAAGCACAAAGCAGAGGTATTTTCCTACCTGTGGTAGGTAGTGCAAGATGAGATCCCAACAGAACTGGCCAAGGCCAATGTCAGCAAAGCCCAGTGTGGGCAGACACCACCACTGCTGAAACCTGCAGGGCCTTGTCCACCTCAGAATAACTTATCCATGCAGAAATGTTGAGAGAAATACTTGCTGGTATATTTCCTTATTTTGTGAAAGAGACAAAGCTTTTGTGGAGCAGCACCCTGTGGGATCTCAGTCTCTCAGAACTGGGGTGCAGGGTGAACAAGACCCCCCCTGGGGGGCTCGGGAGTCCTGGAATGCTGCCAGAAATGTCTGGTGGCTGGACTTTGATCCCACATGGGAGATGACATCAGTATGAGGACGGGAGGATTTCACTGGGGTGAATGGTGAAGGGATAAGTTAATTGGAGTGTGAGATACAGGGTTTAAGATCCCTGTACAGGGGGGTCTAGAGAGGCAAGATGGAGGGATTGGGGCGTGCCCTTCTCCTTCTTCTTCTTCCTCTAGGCCTCCATCTTCTGTGGTGGAGTTGGCACTCCAGGATTGGACCTTACTAGGGGAACACTGGTTAATAAGGATAGAGGGTATTGGAGAAAAATGATAAATATTGTATACGTAACTCCGGGTATAAAGATAGGTGACCGCCCCAGGGGCTTTCAGTGTGTGCCCATGGCTGACTGCTGAGCAGAACTCTGTCAGGCCAAGAGAAAATCTTTTAGATAAGCAATTAATAAACACCAAGACCAAGAACAAATCTGAAGCTTCCTCTCGTCCTTTCGAACCCGGGGGCCCAAGGCCATCTTTGGGCTTTTCCCCAGACCATCTAAACAGCCCAGAAATCCAACAGCACCCCACCACCTTTGTGCTCCTCCTTTTTCTCATTCTGACCCAAGGGTGACATTCACACAGATCATATGTAGTTCATAGGTAATGGTGTGTGCTGGCATGCTCTGGTCACACACACAAAGAATAGTTAAAAGCGTCATATTAGTGTACGGTTTTGGTGTTTCCAAAAAGACTGTTTAGAGCCATCTTTTTCTGTGAGCAAGTCTGATTTCTTTTTCCAAATGTAATTGGGAAAAAAAGGAAATAAATAAGAAGATAAAAATGGGGGGAAAAAGTAGAAGTAAAGGAAGAGAAACGTTTTTCCTTGTGACTGGACAGTCCACTTCCTGACTGACTCTGTGTGTGAGGACAGAGTAGCCAAAGCACAAACACCAGGGCTGACTAGAAATGAGGCTTTAGCAAAGATGTAGTGCCCAGTGTTGGTTCTTGAAAAGACATTTTCAGTTTTTTTCCTTGACTAGGACTTAACGTTTTATTAACTAAACTGAGCTGATAGAGCATGCTTTATCCTGCTGAAGGCAGGGTCAGGACCACATTAGTGACACTTTAAAAATAGAGACCATGGAAATGCAAAGCTCCTGGGAAGCTGTGATGCACCCTGGATGTGCAGAGTACTGGGTGCCTTTGCTTGTGCAGTGCCCTGCCATGAAGGACACTGCAGAGGCATAACACAGACTGCGGTTCCTCATCTCCTTACCGTGCCTGACATGAAAGGGAAAGAAGGTGAAGGAGGGACACAAGGGAGAGGGGTTATAGTCTCCCTGCAGAGTGCAAAGCACTGCAGGACTGGGAGTGCTGGGCAGCTGCAGGGCCAGCTGGCTGGAAGGTGTGGGAGGCACAGCAATTGTACTGCCCCTGCTCCCAGTCTCTCCAAACCAGGGGCTGCCAGGAAGGTTTTGGAGCGCAGCCATGCTGAGCACACGAGTGATGTGTGAGCTGGGGGTGTGAGCACTCTGGTTGCACAGACACTGCTTGATTCTTGCCAGCAGTGTTATGAAAAGGTACAGAGTGTCCACACACCTAGCCTCATCTAGGGAGGCCTTCTAACAGCCTTGATCACAGCTTGCAGATCTGCAAATTCCTTCCTTCTGCAGGGAAGCTAAGGGCAAAAGCTGAATTACTCTTATCATACAGCCATGCACACAAGACCAGCCTTGCAACAGACAGAGTCAAGGTTTTCACCCAGATCCCCTGAATGACCTAGTCCCCACACAAAACTCCCAGTGGTCTCTGTAGCAAAGGAGACACAAAATTCCTGCTGAGCCTGTGGTTCGTACTTGGTGCCTTGCAGGAAGAGTGCAATGCAGCACCAAGGTCTCTTCCAGCAGCAGCCAGAGACCTGAGACTGTATTTGTACATGGAAGCCTCTATTACTAGAGCTGAAAAGACTGAATGCTCCTTGCTAGCACTGTCTTTGGGTGATTGGTCAACATCAGTGGCGCAGCTATCGCAAAAAAGGGGCCAAAACAGCACAGAAATGGGTAAACTGGAAGTATGGATGAAGGTGGGTTCGCATTACCTGGCCATCTCTGGGTCCTCTCTCGTACTTCAACAATTTTCTTCTGCCCCTGAACACACTTGGTCCTTCCTTCTACTATGTGGTACTTCCCCTAAAGAATACCATAATTTCATAAAAAAATGTTTCCTGCCTTTTTTCATGCTGAGATTTTCACAGACCCCCAACCCCCTTCTCCTCTCATCTTGCCTTCCCAATGAGTTTAACATTGCATCCCCACAAGCTGATTACCTTTGAGCCATGAATTTCTTCCTTGCTCCTGAGGTGCCTCATTCCTGCTACAGCACAGTGCCCTGGGGGAAACACAAGCTGCAGAGTGCAGCCTCGCTGGAGTGTGCTGACTCTGTGTTACCCTGTTTTCCAGGCATGGAAACATGGAAACATGCCTGGTTATGTGGCAACATGCTGGCAGCATGTGTTTCCCAGATGCCTCACAGCTGAAAGAGGCCATGTGTGTGTGTGTGTGTGTGTGTGTGTATGTGTATATATATATGTATGTATATGTATATATATATGTGTATTTATGTATGTATATGTACGTATGGCTGATATTCACTCCCACAACCACAATTCCTGCAAAGCTTAGATTCAGCTGCAATGCTTAATTTCAGTAAACATTTTTTAGGGCAGCTGACAACTCACAGGGGTAAATTGTGCCATGCCAAAGCACAGGACACTCTGAAATATGAGTGCCATGCCACAAACCTGCAAAACAAGCAATTTCTTCCCTCCCACCCAATTCCCCATGCACCAAACCACAGTCCAAGGCAGACTACAGCTCAGCAGCAGTTCTGTCTCCCGGCATGCACCTGAGCTACAGGTTTCAGAGATAAATGATCTTTCTGCAGAGTCAATGGTCTTGCTCCTGTTTTCTCTGCAGAGCTAATTCAGCTTCATGAGGGAACCAGACCCACTGACAGCATAGTTTATTAAGATCCAGCAATGATGTGACTGATGTCCCAGGAAAGCCTGTTGAATGATCAGCTGACATAACCAACACTGATGAGGCAGAGGACCAGACCTAGCTTGGCCCTCCAGCTCATCTCTGTACAGGTGAGATGACTGTGAATAACTGGTGGAGCTGAAGTGACACACAACCTCATCTACTGTCATCAGAGTTCCCAGAATTTTGCCTTCCAGTTCAGCCCTTTCCACCTGTCCTCACCTGCGTCGTACGAGGTAGGACAATTTGAGTGGAACAGGCACTGGGAATGCCTTCAGACAAGACAGATCTCCCCCTGTCTGTAACAGAATTAGATCCACATATTGCTGAAAAGCAGAGAGACTGAGGTGCTGCAGTTCTGGTTTGATATTGACTTGGCAGAGAGAAGCTGGTTTATAACACTCCTGTGCTTGCTACTCTTCTCCGTGGCTTCTCTTTCCTCCTCATCCCCACATTTTGCAGGGCATACAAAACAGAATGTGACCTTCTTTGTGTAACCTCACCATAACTGTGGGCAGTATTAGTAGTGCCTTTTAGCTTTAAGCACAGGCTTTTTGCAATGACAAGCTGTTTCTGCTTAGCCAAGGAGTGGCCCGTGCTTACAATTACAGGCCCTTTCCTGGGCCCACATGCAGCCTCAGTCTGCTCACTCAGGAAAATAAGATTACAAGGATTTTTGTCAACTGCTTGAATGTCTGCAAAATAATATTGCTGTTGTTTGAATTTGGTGTATCTCAGCTGGCAAACGTGCATTTTTTTTGCCTACCTTTTTTTTTAAATTTTCCTCCCATGCTGTGCTTTCTAGACATCTCCCTTTGAATACTTAACTTCGGAGATCCTTTCTCCTCAGGTGCATGACCAGCCCCCATCTTTTCTTCTTCCTCCCTGCCCAAGCAAGATAGGATCCTTTTACATCACTTCTTTGTTCTCTGTGGTATTTGCAACACACTCCCAGTCTTGTATCACCTGTGAATTCCATTCCTCCTGGTTGTGTTTTCCCTGCCTTTTCAGCGCCTAGAATGACGAAGCCTTTTGTGCTGCCGTTGCTGTAATTGAACCTGATACTTGAAAGGAGGAGAAAAGGTTGGAATAAACTGCTCTGATGATTCATCCCCGGGGCTGAAAGATTTGCTCCTTTGATATCACTCCCTTGATCAGAGCTCTGCTATGTTATCTCTGTCTGGGGAGACTTAATTCCTGGCACATTTGGGCTGGTGGAATCCCAGATACCAGAGCCGGTGACTGGAAAAGGAGACCACTACATTCTTCTTCCAGCATTAGACATGTCAAAGAGTCTTCAAGGTTTGATATTCCAGGGCCTATAACCCCCTTAAGGCAGCCTTTGTCTGCATTTAATGCAACTGGGAAGCCTCTAACTTTCTTCCCCTCTGCCAAAATCCATCACCTGCTCTCTTTGTAACTTATACCCTTGCAGAGGTGTCCCAACAGCTTCTTTGTGCCTTGTTCTGTGGGCAGCTTTCCCTGCCAGCTCACCCTCTACTCCTCTGCCACATCCTCACAAGGTATTGAAGACCCTTTCACCATTCCCCTATGAGACTGTGCACTGATCCACTGGTTGTGGAGCAAGATGAGTGAAAACCATGGAAGGAACATGGAAAACATATCTTGAGCCTAGTCCAATTCAAATGTTATGGAAAAAACTTCATATCAAAGTGCTGGATAAGTGGCATGCATTCCCAGGTACTGACAACTGAACTGGTAGAGGAGCCATGGGGACCTGCGGTTTTCTAAATTACACTTAACTGGGAATTCTTTGGAAAATTCCCAGGAGCAAGTTTGGGGAATGTCACACAGGGACCACATCTCTGTAGGACCAGATGAGTTTTCCAGTGGTGGGGAATGTTTTCTCCATATGCACATTTAGATTAAAATGCTATGCATGACCCAAACTGGTTAAACATGATTTGAGATTTCAAGACTTCAGACAGCTCGGTGCTGTGGCAACAACCACCATAAAAAATCCTCATAGCTTTTGTTAAAGAGATGGGGAAACAGTTCAAGTACCAAAAAAGAAACAAGCATTATAAAACCCCTCCCCTCTCCCTTTCTGGGAGAAAATATCCCACAGATGACATCAACAGCAGTTAAGACCCTTTATTGCAGGGGACTTAGACATGGTGGATCTGGAGTGCAGCCTTGCTGTAATTTTATATGCAAACTTATTTCTTCAAAGTGAAAACTCGTATTGAATAGGGAGAAAACTCCACTTTCCATTTCTGATGCTGGACTCTCACATCTCTTTCAGTTGGTAGCACATGCCTGGCAAAAACAGACACTTTGGGGTGGGAAATGCACAGCACCATCAGGCTGGACAAGAATTAGCTGTATTTGCCATAACTTGTAGCCATACAGCCAGGGAAATTGTTTTGGCTAGCAACCACAGGTGCCTTTTAAACCTGAAGACAAGAGACAGAAGCTAGACTGCGCTTTGTGAAGGATGTGTGAGAGCAGAGGAGTCTACTACATTCCAAGAGATGTATGTTGGAATGAGACTAAAAGTGTAGATGTGGTAAGATTGTCCAGCCCTTCTCTTCTGCCTACACTGATCACACCTTTTTCTGCCAAAATGGGAAGTAAAATCCTACAAGTGAAACCCAGGAGACTGTGGGAGTGCTGGCAACACTGACAGATCATTTTTTCCAGTTTGATCTTCCTCTTGGCGTAAGTGTCAAACTATACTTCTCTTTGAGGGCCTGACTGTGTGAAGGACTCCAGGAAGGATGTGTGAGCAGAAAAATCCATCTCACAATAATGATCAACAGCTTGTCCTAAACTGCTTTGTTGGAAACTAAGCCCATTCATTTATTGACCCTTACTCTTTTTTTTTTTTACTACACAGAAATAAAAAAAATAGAAAAAAAAAAAAAGAAAAAAGGAGGGGAAAAAGGAATTTATGGCTGTGGCACAGATTTTAATTTTTACCTTTCACTGATCTTACTGAAAAATTTTGCACAGTAAAATAAGTTGAGCTTTTATTACTCTGAGTAATTTAAGAGAAGAGGCCCTCTGTTCCCTTCCTTTATGAAGCAAAATCACTTAACATGTGAAGTTGTGTCCTAAACTACATTTACAGAAGGAAAATTTGAAGGCAGCTAGGAAACATTTACGAATGTTATTTAAGGTTTGCAAGCTTTCTAGACCCTCCCCCAGCCTTTTTAGGTAGGTGTTACACCATACCCTTACAACTTTCGGCCCTGAGGGGTCTTAACTTACTTTTTTGTGGCTGTGGATGGCTGCTATGTACAGCAGAGTACCAGTTCTGACCAGCCTTAGGCTGAGAACAGTGGAAAAACAGAAAATGAATACTTTTCCTTTTTTTTCTTTTTATGATCACCCAAATGAAGTTTGGCTATACTCCCTCAATGGGAAGTTATTTTACCCCTTTCAGAATTTTTCAGCCCAGTATGACACACATAAAACCTCCAGAAAGTGGCAGCACATTTATGATTTTTCAGAATAAATTCTCCTCTCCCCTGCCTACTCTCAGTTCAGCAAAGCCATGTGTGTTAGCAGGGAAAAAAAGAACCAACCTTTTCTTTTGCAGACTCATTAACAATATTTATAAAGAGTACAAGGTCATTGTGACGCCAGGCAAGCAGAGGGATCTAACAGTATCACAGAAAGCAAAGAAAAAATGTAAAAAAATCACCAAAAGAAGTCACCAAAAGGAAAGTCTAAGAAAAGTATGGTGCTTTAAGAGAGGCAAATTCAAGTTATGATTAAAGAATTAACATGCTGGACAAAGTGGTTAAAAGGGGGAACAGAGCGGTAATGTTGCAATGTGGGAATGTTTTAGCTACTTTGCTTCTTATCCTTCAAAGTGCATTATTTTTCCAGTTTTTTGCTCTTAAAATGCTTTTGATTAAGCCATTAGTATCAATAGTAGTGGTCACAACAGCAACAGCCCTACAATTGTTTAAACAAAGCAGGGCATTTGTTTGAAGTTTCAAAAAAAAAAAAAAAGCAGAAATATTATAAAACAGTGCTATCAAAGCCTTTTTCTTAAAACAACTGCATTAACAATCTTTGAGTAACTAACCAAAACCATACTCAACATTGTCAGATAGCAGTGATTGCTTGGGCCCAGTCTGGAACAAAACAGTCCCAAACCAGCCAGGCTTGGTGTGATGCCAAGCCACATCTGTGCCATATGTTTTGTGGGGCACACAAGCTGCTCCCTCAGAGGTGCTGCTGCTCTGAAGCCACAGGGAGTGAGGCCCTGAGGTTCCCTCAGCTCCTCTGCCCCTGGGTGCCCCTCCTGCCCGCAGGGAGGTGACTCCCTTGTGCTGCCCCACTCAGGGCTCCAGCCGGGGGATGGGGTGGCTCTGCTCCCAGCAGTGACACCACCCTCCTCCCCAGCTGCTGCCTAGAGGGACTTTGTAGTGCAAGTGACTGCACTGGTTTATTATGGCCTCTGGGCACCTTGTAGGAAAGATCCCAGACACCTTCAGAAGCAGCTGAAATCAATGAGATCAAGTGTGAAGTGCTCAGCCAGTGAAACTCCCAACCGCTACACAGACCCCCACTGCCACACACACCAGCACCCACACCGTGTTTTCTGCCAGGTCTTCAGGTTCAACAATCCTAAGAGAGATGTTGATACCCCCCCAGGTCTGCTGCCTTGGTTTCATATCCTAACTGCACCTAAGGCCATGAAAATTTGAACACCAATACACGGTAAGAGGCCAGGCATGAGTAAGAAGGAGAACATAACATCCTCCTTGACTGGTGGCACTGGAGCTGCCCAGTGGCATCCCAAGCTCTGAGCAGCTCATGTCACTGGTGCCTAATCAGCTAGGGCTTGAGGGCAGGTGTGAGGGACAGTGATAGCTCTTGTGGCACTGCAGCTCTGAAATGTAGAATGATTCAGAAGTGAGACATGAGCCAAAGCAAATTTAGAGGCTGTAGCAACATAATTGACATATTCAGAATGCTCTTGTGTTTTTATTGAGTCAGATGTGCTCAAAAGCCCTCTTTTTGCTTTTTCAAGTAAATTTAACATTAAAAAGTGCTGTTCTTGTGCAGAGGTATGTCAATCCCTGCAGTTTGTAAAGTAAAAAAGTGTTTCATGCAAGCAGAAAACATAAATCTCAGTGCCAAGTTAAAGAGACTTTAGCCAGATCCCTGGCTCCCTCCAGTCTGCACCTCATGGGAGAGTGTCTCTGCAGACAGGGAAGCCAGGACTAGTGATCTGCCATGGGGCACAGAGCAGCAGCACAAATCCTGGTAAAAGTGGTGCTCCATGTCCTTTTAAACTGATCTAAATTCTACTTCCTAGTTTTGTTGCTTTCCTCCATGTGTCTGCATCTTCTCCCTGCTGGTACTTGAGCACTGACAGCAAGCAGGTGCCCCTCCTGGCACCTCTCCTGGCAGGTACTGGAATGCTAGCACAGGCTTCGGATGAAAGCAGCAACAAGCATTGGTGAAGTAATGAGGTTCAGAGGAGTGAAAGGATTGACCATTTGAAATAATTTGACATTTCTGCAGATCAGCACCTTCAGCTCTGAGCTTCTGACAGGAGGCAGGCACGTGTCCTGGTGCCAAAGCAGGGCTGGTTCTAGCAAGAAGTATTTTAATTAACTCTGGGACTTCTAGATCTCTATTGAGAAATGGACATTTGTGAGATGTCTTTTGAAATTAAACCAATAAAATTTACCTAAATACAGATTGAGCAAAACCTTCTGAAGAGAGGGGACCAAAACAAGCCCAATCTGCAGGCCCAGAGATGAATTCTGTATCTCACTCACTTACCTCTAGTTATTTAATGAACAGCTCTGCAGATGTCTGTCTCCCTTGGGTAGGCCATATGTCAGGAAACATCAGCTAACCCTGTCCTAAAGGAAACTTCATCTCCTTTATTCCAAACATTCCAAACAACCTGCAGCAGCCTGACAAAGGCCACAGCCAAGGCTACACAAATAAAAGCATGTGTTTTGAAAGGCCATGGGCAAGCAAATCTGTTAGCTGTGGACCTTATACACTAGATCTTTTCCTAGCTCCACAATGAAAATGCCTCTGCTGGTTGTCCCCCTGGAGACCAGCCAGCTGAGATTTCTGAGCCTGCTCTGCAAAGTGAGATCTGCTGTTGGATGTGACTTGCCCAGTGTTTCTGAGTTTGCTCTGGCACAGCCTTGTTGAAGATGGGCCAAACACATTTTCATCTGGCTCCCTCGAAGGCCTATATGAAGGAATTTCCTTCTCAGTAAAAAAAAAAAAAAAAAAAAAGAAAAAAAAAAAAAAAAGAAAAAAGTCCTAGTCCCCAGTTCTAATTCCCCCCTCTCCCATCTCTGACATCTGCAGCAAGAGTATGGGAGGTGCTGCCAGGTCAGTAGGGGGTGTCTGTGGGTCCTGGGGAGGTGTCAGTGTCACCCAAGCCACAAATCAAAGCTCTCAGAACCCTCCCCACCAGCCCAGAGCAGGGTGTGGGTTTGGCCGGCACGGTCCGGAGCAGCTCAGCACCAGATTCAGCCGCTGTGCCCTCGCCGTGGTGGAGACGGGCCGGGATGTGCTATCCCAATGCAGGGAACAGCTGTCTTGTGCGGGACACCCGCACTCATGGGGTTCTGAGCCGCGACAAGCCCACAGAGGCAGGGGGAGGAGTTGTCCTGGGGCTCTGGGTCAGACCCTGCTCAGGTGTGACTGAGGAACCTGCAGAATGGGAAGAATTCAGAAGGGACATATTTGAGCCCTGATGCCATTCCGAGCGCTGCTTTCCCTCCCCCCTGCCCCGTCCCCACCCCACCGATCGGCCTCTTTACCATGACAAAGAGCCCGGAGGAGCGGGCCGCGGTGGATATTGCGGTCCGGGGCAGGCAATGGCCGGCTATAAAGGCCTGTCTGCGCTCCGGGGCTGCCTCAGCTCGGTGGTGGGACCTGCCCCCAGGTGGAGGTGACAGCTGGCGTGAGGGGACCCGCCCCTGCGGCCGTGCCCATGTGCGCGCACTTGGCGCTGCCGCCGTGCCCCGCGTACCCCGGCGGGGCCGCCCGGGGCCGCCTGGAGCTCGGCTGGAGCGCGGCCGGGGCCGCAGCACAGGCCCCCACAGCGGCCGGGCACTCTCCGCAGGCTGCGAGCAGCAGGCACACGGCAGGTAAGGCCTTCAGCTACACCCTGGAGCTCACCCCCAGGATAACCCTGCTACCAGGTCAGGCTCAAACGACTTTGAGCGGATTTTTCTCTTTCCCTGCCTTGGTTTCCTAGTGCGTGACCCGGGCAGAGTGCGCTGGGGTGGGCAAGGAGGAGGGGTGACCTTGGCCAGTCACACCACTCTTCCATGCTACTTTTCTTGGGTGGCTGCCAACCGGTTTCCTAAACCTCAAAAGAGCCTGAAAGAGTCGAGGCACTGTCAGGTCTGTGCTCCAGGCTGAAGGGCAGAGTGACAGTTTGGTCTTATGGAAGTTCATGGTTCTTGGTGCTGGGATGTCTGGGCCGCCTGTTAGTTAAATGCTGTCATTTGTGCCATCGAGAGAAACAGATCCTGGAGATACTTCTTGTGGCATCCCCCGTCCTCTTACAAATTCCTTGCATCCTTTATGCACTTATTAATCAGGAGCCAAGGCCTGCTCTGAATCACTGGGTGCTGGAAGATCTACTCCTTTAAATCTCGCATTGTTACTCACACTGCTTCTTTCATTTTGCCATTTCCGTCTATTTCCCTCTTATTTCTGTGCTCTGGTCCCTTTGCCTTTCCCTTTTGAACCAAAAAGTCCCAGGTGTCACCAGAGTGACATTTTCTGTTCCTGCCATTCCTCTCCCAGTCCAGTGAGGGGCAATAGAAGAGCTGATAAGAGCAGGTTTTCGCCCAGCCCCACATTATGGTCAGCGGGGCAACACCCTAGCAAGGTAAATGGGCGGGAGGAGAGGCAGGTTTTGGGGTGCCACTTTCAAGCTGTCAGTTGCTGTGGAAAGCTCCAGGTTCAGGCAGAGTGCCTATGGCTACTCGCATGTGGCTGCCTGCCGTGTAGCCTCTCTGTATGCTGCCTGCCCAACAAAGGCAGCAGGCAGTTGGACTCTGTGTGCCCCTGTTGGGTTTGGTACATAGCCTTTAACCCCATCTTCAAACACCCTCGTGCCTCTCTCAGAGAGAACCCCTGTAGTGGAAGTCGAGGCTTACAGATGTCAAGGCCTTGAGTGAGTGGGTATGTCCCTGGCTTTCATATTCATGTCTGTTGCACTCTCATGTTCGCATCTTGTTTGTGTTTCTTGCTTCCTCTCTCCTTTCCTCTCTTCTCATGAGAGAAGGAGCACTTTTGTCCTGAGCTCAAGCTGCACACGATACATTTTATGGGGCTTTGGGATGACAGGTCAGCTTTAGTTCTACAGTGTCTCGCTGTGGTTCCTAACAGGAGACTTCCCTGTTTTCCAGGCCCATGTTCCCAGCATACTCATTTCTTCCCTATGAGGTTTTTACTGCACAGCCTGCAGGAGCCAAGCATCCTGTGATACCACATGAAGTTTTAGCTTGCCATGCAGCCAGGTCACTGATGTTTGGTTTCCTCAAGGCTCTGCAGTCTAGCTCCATGCACATAACACTGCAGGCCCTTGCACCTCTTCTGCTGACAGCCTCTTCCTGCTTGCAGACAGAATCCCTTTGCAATCCTCATGGCCCCACTCCCCAGTGCTGGAAACCTGCCCCACTACACCCCTGGCTGTTCACCAGCCCCTGCTCTGGGTGCTGTCATCTCCTAGGGATAGCAAATGGCCCAGAGCAGGCAAACCCTGAGGGGCAGGCACCACAGAGACAGGCATGCCTCTGTCAGGAGAGTTACAAGGGGCACACTACCACAGACGTGGCCACCTTTCTGAGGTCCAACAGGACTCCAAGCCTTTTCAGTGATTGCTTAGTAGACTCTCAGCTTAGGACAGAAGAGGGAAAGGTTTTGTAGGATGGGTGGGAAGCCCATTCCTCTGGGGCACATCAGTGCTTTTGCTCTGGACATGTGTTCTGATGATTGAGGAGGGTGTCTCAGTGTCACAGCTCTCAGGGTGGCTGGTAAGGAGGTTGGGAGACATTGGTTGGGCTCAGTAGTCAGAAGGTGTGCGCTGAAATGGCACTGCCCCATTCACTGCACTCCCAGTAGGAGGAGAGGGGATGGACCATGCAGGACAGTTTGCAGAGGAGTAGCTGGAGGAGGGAGGGGTGGGCAGATTCATCACTGTAGTTGGGGAAAGAGGAGTGACTGCTATCACAGCCCTTCAGTCAGGTTGGCCTGAGAAGGTCTCAGCCTCTCTCAGACCCCAGTAATCTAGCATGTGACACATTTTCTTATTCCTGCAGCCTGAATGACTTTGCATCTTGGCAGGTTTTGTCTTCACTAGGAGCCCAGATTGTTCAGGAAACTTTTCCCTTAGCTCTTTACTTCAACTTTGCCATCAACAGAGATCCCTTAAGACATGTACCAGGACAAATTAGAAGGGGCTTGAATGCCTTCCTCTGCGCTCTTGAATTTTGTCCCCTATGTCCCTGGTACAGGATTGCTGCCTTCTTTCACCTGTTTCACATACTCACCTTTCCTCTCCCTCTCCTTTTCCGTGTGACATTTCTCTCCTTCATTCTTCTCTTGCCAAAAGCCCCTCTCAGACAAATTGCTCCTTCCACCTACGGTGTCTCCAGCAGTGGCATGGTCTGTGGTGGGAGACAAGGGCAAACAGGACTGAGCCAATATCCAATGCCTGATGTTCTCCACCTGCTGCCCTCACTGTGAGCACTGGCTGCTCTGCCCCACTGTACACCCTGGGCAGAGGCTGTTTTGTCTCTATTGAGTACCTTGGTATTGCTGGGCAGGCAGTTCTGGGGAGCCCAGCCAGCAACCCAGAGCTATGCTTGCAGTCATGACAAGGCCTTTTTACACCATAATCAGACTGAAATATTATTGAGGCCATCTGGAGGAGGAGAATTCACTGTGAACCAGTGTGCACCACGTTTTTGCACTGTTCCCTGCCCTGACTTTTCTGCCTGGCAGAAGGGAGTCATGAACATCTCAGAGGGGACTGAGCTGGGAAGCTGCTTGCTCTCAGTGTGCTTGTCTGTGCTCACAGCTCTGTGAAGAAAGGAGGGTCACACAAGCCTTTGCTTCTAAAAAGCTCCTGTCTGGTAGCCAAAGAGCTCTACAGCAGGCAGGGAGCATGCTCATACTCTTACAGCTAAACATTTTGTCTCTTAGACCTTTTCTCATTTTCTTTTTATTTATAGAAGTGTCCCCAGCTTCATCCAGTTCTGGGAATTTCAGCCAATTCACACCAGATTCAGCCACCAGTCCACATTCCTCATCCTCATCCCCACAGCCTTCAGCTAAGTCTCAGAAGGGCAGAGAATATGGCGTGGAGGGCATCAGGAAGACCAAGAGCCGCACAGCTTTCTCCAAGGAGCAGCTGCTGACCCTGCACCAGCGCTTCCAGAGCCAGAAGTACCTCAGCCCCCAGCAGATCCGGGAGCTGGCTGTTGCCCTGGGGCTCACCTACAAGCAGGTGAGCACAGAGACTTTGACCCACAGTGGCTGAGTGGTCACTTCAGGGAGTGACAGGATGGAAAGATGAGTCCCCAGCAGGGACTGAGGCCAAGGTGCCAGCTGACAGTTGCTCCCCTGCTTATTCATGCCCAGACATCAGAAGCAGTTATGCAGATAGAGGGGCCAGTGGCACCTCATTTGGGCCTCCCAAGTCGAGGGTCAGTCAAGGGTTCTGTTGCCAACAACCGTAGTAGAATTGCAAACCCAGTGATGAATATGTTGTTCACCACAAACAGTCTCTACCCTGGGCTTTGCAGCGCTTCACAGATTTTTTTCATGCGCTGTGAACTTCTCAGAAACCCTGGCATGCATCTGTTCTCTGAATCACAGGGCTGCTGCAACATGCTGAAAGCTCTTGCTAGTGTCTCCTGGGTCTTATCTTGTCCAGTATCTAATAGTGCTCCACACTCAGCACTGCCTGGCTGCTTGACATGTGCTCCCTCCTCCCCATGGGTTCTGCTAGGTTCACACATCACTGCCCTTTAGGGTCTCTGCTGATCTCCAGGTAGGTTGTGTGTGGTGAAATGATGCTGCCTCCAATGATGCCTTCCTAAAGCAGGGGGGGCTGGGCAACGGGGCACAAGAGCTCGCAGTTACAAGTTCAAAATCTTCCTGAAATTTGAATCTCAGAGCTGGGCAGGATGGCCGGGATGCCCTGGGACTAAAAGAGTTATATGTGCATTGTAAGTGCACGCAGTGAACTGGTTCTGTCAGGAACAAGGCAGGTGGGACAGTCTGCTCTTTCCTTCAATCCACATCCCTGCAAAGGCTGCTTTCACAGTGCAGACACAGCCCGGGGGGTAATTGGCCCTGGAATTTGCCTCAGCTAGCAGCTTTGAATTTGGAAACTGCTGGGGACAAGGAGCAGGTCTGTCCCTTCTCTGTTCCCAAACACGCAGAAACAGCGTCTTAGAAGTTTGCCTGTAGTGCAGGGGGCTTGTAGAAGTGTCAGTGGGTCTGATTTACACCAGTCATGCACGTCCATGTTCAGAATGAGTCCATTTATCCCAGCTATCCCTGTCTCCTGACACCGAGCCACCCCCTCCCCCATCACACAGTTGCAGTAGCCACCTGCTGAGGCTGCTAGACAGACTCTCCCCGTGGCAACACCCCCCAGGAGTTCCTAAAGGCTTTTATCTGCTGCTGCCCATGTATCTCTGCCATCTGGTCACTCCCTCTGGTTCTTCCTGCTTGTGAATTTGGTTACATTTGTTCTTCTCTCTCCTTTGCTGACATTTTCTTTGCTTTCCCTTCCCCTCCCAG
Organism: Melozone crissalis; assembly: GCF_028551555.1. NCBI lineage: Eukaryota > Metazoa > Chordata > Aves > Passeriformes > Passerellidae > Melozone > Melozone crissalis. The sequence goes on along the minus strand of NW_026535786.1, from coordinate 11,233,071 downwards.
GTGAAGACTTGGTTCCAGAACCGGAGGATGAAGCTGAAAAGGTGCCAGAAGCAGAGCCTGTGGAGCGAACGGGCTCAGTGTCTCACGCAAGTAAGAACACAGCACGTGGCTCATCATGGCTCTTCTGTCTGGGCAGATCAGTCCCCTGTTTCCTCCATGGGGGCAACTGAAGCATAGGAGTGTGAGCGTACCCGGCCTTCTGGTTAGCTCAGTGCAGAGGCACAAACTGGGCACCACACCAAGTGTACTGGTGGTAGCCCAGCAGTGGGCTGGCTGTACCACAGAAACGTTTCCAGGCAAAAGCTGTTTTCCTCTTACGTGTACATGATTGTGTATCCACCCCTGAACTATGGGAATGGGCATAGTTCTTCTTGCCCTCCATGCCATGAAATGTGTAGGGACAGAGCCCCAGTACGCGTCAGGCCTGTGGACGCCAGTGGAGAAGCTCTGTGTTCTGACTCTCTGCCTTTCCCTTTCAGAGTGGCTTCCAGAGCGGAACTTACCTGGATGTGCACCCCAAATTCCACCAGGGCTACCCCATCACCACAGCTGGCAACATGCAAGCCATGCCTGCCCCCTGTCAGCACTATGGAGCAGGGCAGAACGCTTACACAATCCTGACCAGCGAGGATGGAGGAGTCTTTGGCAAAGGCGGGGGCACCTGCAGTGTCCAGCAGACAGTGGGCTTCATTGCTCAGCACAAAGTAGACTTTTACCACAGCTATCCTGGCAGTGTGGAATATCCAGGCTCCAAGACAGGTGATGGCTGTAATTTTCACCACTCAGCCACCATGGGGGCTCCTTTCCCAACTGCTGCCAGCCATCATCTTTATCATTCCTAAGCACTGTGGATGTGGGGTACTTGGGCAGCCAGGAATCAAATCTTTTTCTCATCTCTCCCGTTGTTATTCGTGTGCTGGCCACCTCAGGGACACCTTGTAGCTAAAACCTGTTTTGGCATCCAGATGTGTGCCTGCAGACATGCAGCTGTGCAGAGACTCAGACCCATTTGCCCAGGTACATGTACACAGAACCCTTAATTTCTATGCTCTTACATGTGCACACACATATTACTTTCTTGATTGGCACAGACAACCAAGCTCTCTTATGGCAAATTCCAAGATCTGCCTACACAGCTTATGCCCTGAATCTTCTTAATTATGGATTGTGTAACTTGTCTAAGGGGAAGCACAGATTCCTTTGGGAATCTCATTTCTATGTATCACTGTACAGTTGTGTGTACATAGCGCATGATGCCAGGGTCTGTATGGAGAGGTGCTGGTCACTTACCTTTAATTTAAGTTGGAGAAGTTATTGCCACGTGCCAGTTATCCATTTGAAGTGTAATCCATCAGTTCTGTATATCAGGCATGAGGTGAAGTGTTGAAGTGTCTAATGAAGGGAGTTGTAACAAAGTAGCTTGCAGAAAGGCTGGTAAGATGATTTTATAAGCCCTTCCTTCTAGTCTGTATCTTTCTGTGCCTCCCCCTGAGAAAACCTAACAGTGCATTCAATTTGGCAAATAAAAAAGAGTACTTTTAAAGCTGCATTATGTATTTTTATATATCTCTTTTTTTTCCCACTGCAATAGAGCATTGCAATATAAAAACCAGATGGAGCATAAATAGCCATAGCAACTGTATGCCATTGTTATTTGATGCTGAAACTATAAACAGAAATTATTCTGTGTTATTAGTGGATCAGCTTCATGTCTCTTGGCAATGCCAGATATCTCGAGTCAAAGGAACAGGTGAGTAACTCACTCATCTTAAGAATTTTCCATATCCAGCAGTAGTAAATAGGGGGACTGTTATGGAGGTACTATAATTTCTAAACTTGTCCGTGGAAGTGTCTAAGTACCTAAAACCAGATGTGTGCAGCAAAGTATATGCAATAACAGGCCTCCAGTTCCCTGAGTCACACACTTTCTATCACTTTGATGATGACAACAAATTTCTCTTAATGCAATGAAGTAGCTGCCATGGTTAAAGAAAAGAGCATGAAATGAAGGCAGTGATTTCAATGACTGGAGTAATAAGAGGCATGGAATTCTATTGGCAAAGCTGATTTATGTCCCTGTGCCTCACAGCTGTTTGTTCCCTCTCTCACTCCCTCATGCAGACACTGACTCTACTGTAAACTGTATGGTGTGCTGACTTTGGCTGTGTTCGTTAATTTTCTTCACAGTATCTGGCATGGGGCTCTGTTTTGGATTTGTGCTGAGAATGGAGTTGATAATACAGAGATGTTTTCATTATTGCTGAGCAGGGCTTGCACAGTGTCAAGGCCTTTTCTGCTTCTCATTATCTCCCTGAGAGTGAGAAGGCCGGGGGTGCACAAGGAGTTAGGAGGAGACACAGCTGGGAAGACTGACCCCAACTGACCAAATGGATATTCCATACCATATGGCATTGGGGTCAGTGTAGAAAACTGGGGGGAGGAAGAGGGGACATGCAGAACGATGGTGTTTGTCTTCCTAAGGAATCATTACACAGGATGGGGCTTTGTTGTCCTGGAGGTGGCCTGCCTATGGGAAGGGGTGAATTAATTCCTTGTTTTGCTTTGTTTGTGTGTGCGGCTTTTGCTTTACCTATTAAATTGTTTTTATCTCAATCCACGAGTTTTCCCGCTTTTAGTCTTCTGATTCTCTCTCCCATCCCAGTGATGGGGTGTGATCAAGTTGAGTGGCTGCACGGTGCTCATTTACTGCCTGGCATTGAACCACAACACGTGGCCGGCATGATTTGGGAAAAGATAAAGCCTTTTGGATGGTGAGTCACATAGTCTTGGCACAACCCCCGCCCTTCTCCTCTTGCAACCATCAAGCGGCTAAGGATGGGCAAGACTGTTCTTGAAACCAAGGGTGGGGAACAATTAAGTCGACTGAAAAGGTGCTGGCTAGCATGGGAGGGTGGACAATAGCGGCAATTATCAAGGCTCTCATACCAGAATGAAGATATTTTTCAGTTCTTCTCAAGCCGACAGTTCTGTTTACTTACCTGAATATAACCCAAAACCTTTCCATGCCAACCCATCAAAGGCCGCTGTAAGTGAAAAAAGTTGAGCTTGCAGCACGTCCTCACTAATAATTCTCTGGCAAAGGAGCCACATGTCATGCCCTGCTCCTTCAGAGATGCTTTAGGACAGGCAGGATTTTGCTGTGGAGGCTCTGGGACTGGCTTGCAGAAAGCTGTTGTCTGTAAGAGCAACAGCTGCGATCTCCCTGCTATTGACCTTCAGCAAAGTAGTGCTAACAAACAGTGCCTAATCTTGCGGTTTCCTCAGAGACACAATTTTTCAGAGGTAACATCCACAGATAGACCTTATTGCCACAGGTGGTTAAGGAGTCCAAAAGCCTGCAGCAATTCCAAAAGGGCAAGTAAGCAGCTCCCAGGAAGGGAGATCACTGATGTCTGTATCGGGAGCTGCATTCCCAATGTTCTGTGTAAAAACAGCAGGAATGTAGCTACTGTTAGAGGGAGGCCTTCAGCCCCAGCCAGCCAGAGGGACACTGGGGACTTAATTCCTTTTCTGGTCTTTCTCTAGTATCTAAGCAATGACTTTGCTGGATCTTGGGGCTCCCCCAAAGCAGAAGTCCCAGTGTTGTAATTTGTAAAAGGTTTAATGGCCTGGACACTCTCCAGCTGCTAGACAGCAGATGGACTTTTGTCAAGTATGAGAAATTAATTCTAGCCTGGTTATGAAAGAGATTCTCAGATATGACCTGAGGGAACTCTTCAAAACTTTGGACAGCAGGAAGACTGTATGACCCTCACAGGTTGGAAAATACTTGGGATTGTGGTTTCTTGGGTTTTTTGTTTTGGTGATTTGATATTGGGGTTTTTTTTTAGTTTTTTTTTCCTTTTATTTTAATATCCAAGTGCAATGATTTAGAATAATTCATACCTCATGACTATTCAGTATCAGCCAATATGCTGCTGCCCTCTGATGACAGGCCAGGCAAGAGACATGTGGCAATGCCTGACTGAAAATTTCCAAAACCCTGCTAGCTCAGCCTTCAGGTCATGTGGTGTAGTTAGATAGCTAAATATGCTTACATATGCCTCTAGGGAAGAGCCTATTAAAGCAAAGATCATTACTTTTATCTGCACTGGAGAGACAACTGGAGCTGTGAGCCCTTGCTCCTGGATCACTCAGAAGAAACATGTAGCTTGTGAAACCCCTGCAGGCCACACGGACTTGGAGAGCAAGGAATGAGGTTGTTTCCACTGCTCTTGGTATTTCCCTGTGGGATAGCTGGAACCCAATGAAATACAGAATAAAATCCTGGTCTGCAACATCTATACCAGACCAAATTTCTTCTATTTAGGTGGAGTTCTCTGCATCACTGGAACTACATCTGCAGCTTTTTTGTCACTGCAGATATTGTAAATGAGGAGTGCATTCCCACAAGCTGTAACATGTATGAAGAGTTCCAAATCATCTTACAGCTTAATCCTAAAAAGATTTGCTAGCAAGCAAATCATGTTTGCAGTGTGCAGAAGTCACTGTTACACAGCAGAGTCATGAGAAGCAGCAGTCCTAACAGAAGTGTAATGCATCCTAGCAGAACGCTTTTGCTGGCATGCACTTTCTTCCTCTAAGGAACTAATACCAACACTTCTGCAAGGATGAGGCTGGAGGTACCTGCATCTCCACCAGTTTTGGTAGTAGTGCCCAATTACCTGTGCAGTTGTTTCACATGGTGATGTGATTCAGGCATGAGAAGGTAACAGAAGAGATCACCAACTCTGTGGAAAGACAGAGTCCTGTTTTTTTAATTCCACAGGCTCTAGAAACACTTCCTGGGCAGCTGTGAGTCCTCTCCAGCCCACCTTCCAAAACTCGAAGAACAGCTGCTCCGCATGCTCCCTCCAGCTACGTGTGCTTGCCAAACCTGCACACAACCCAGGCTGAGCAATCAGGGGAATAACACAGCCACGAGGGAACACTCAATTTCCACAGAACACTCCCACAGTACATGGAGTAACAAACCACAACATGCAGAGCAATCATTTTCAGCCCCAGGGTTGTTTTAGCAAGAATATCTGTTTTTGCAGAAAGACATCTGCCAGCAGAGTTCTGCCTATCTCTTTACCTTTGCAGCAGACACGTGGAAACAAAACATACAGAGCAGCACAGGTAAACTGCAGCAGGCATCCTCTGCAACTGTTTTGCAAAGATCTGTATATTACTTCTTTAAAGACTGCATCTTAGAAGAACCCCAAAATCATAAGCTGCTAATTCTAAAGCTGAAAGACAAGGCATAGTATGTATGACTTGTATAGGTGATTTTTATGGTTCACCTCTATTTTTTTCAAGTCAATTGTTTAAATTAATACTATTGCTAGAAAATTACCCAAATTCATTCAATGCTACTGGGATATGAATCTCCCATCCAGATGAGAGAGGAGCTCTTGCTCTGTAATACAAAAAACCAGGTGAACCCGGCATTTCCCCCTCTTCCAGGCCAGATTAACCTTTTTCTCCTGTTTTAAGCTTGGCAGCCCAAACATACCAGTGACTCATTCTTTTGTCCTCTATACAGGCTCAAGCCTCTGCTCCTCTCTCCTTCCTGTACCTACTGTACCTTGCCTCGGGAGCAGAGGATTGCAGCGTTGCAACAGGAAAAGAGGGGATGTGCTTTTGCACCCACACAAGCAGGGTCTGTTCAGCAAAGGACCTGCAGCAGTCTGAGCCTGAGCAGAGAGCTGCCAGTTCAGCTAATTGTGCTCGGTGAGGTATCCATTGAATTACCCCTTTTGGACAGGTGAAGGGCTTCAGTGGTGTAGGGTACTTTGAAGAACAAGGCATTAAACCTAAAGACAATTTCTGTTAGTTAGGAGTATGACTAAACAGCAACTTGGTTCTGGTTTTGTTGCAGTGCTGGAGGCAGGAGATTTAGTTACTTAGTCGCAGACTTCTGTTGCCATTTGAGGTCAGCGCAAGAACCCCAACAAAACTGCATGTTTAATTAAGCCGGATTCCAGACCTCCAGTTGCGACCTTCTGGAGCACCAGCAGGAGGCCGCACAATCTCCCGGACACTTTCTTTTGCTCCATCCTTCCTCAATACTTTTTTTTGAAGCACTACTGCTGTTTAAGGGCTAATAGAAGCACGTTTCAGGGCTGCACATCACTTCAAGCCAGCAGCTTGCCCAGTCGCCTGGCCCTGGGGCCTCCCCCGCCCTCCTTGCAGTGGGTTACACACCTGCATATTAAAAACAGGCTGATAGACTTTTGTGACTTGCTCCTTTTAAGCAATTGCCTGATCCCACCTCTGGGAGAAACACGGTAGGGTTATTTTCCCCCTCCCTTTCCTCAGTACTGTAGCACAACCACTCTCGTAGCAATGCAAGCTTGGTGACAGCATCACAATATTAAAATAAAGTAATTTATTTTCAAGTCAAACAACTTTGTAAGAACATTAAGAACAGCGAACATTAACCAGAAACACCAACAAAACACAACATGAATATAACATAAAACATGCTTGGTAACACTGCAAAAAACAAACTTTATGGAAAATTATTCAGCAACAAACATTCACCTCCTTTGCAGTAGAAGCTCTGCTGCAAGACACACGGGGCAAGGATCAGAGATCACCTGCTAGAGAGGCAGCAAAGAAGGTGAGACTAGAACAACGAACAGACCTCAACAACCTCTGCTGTTCACAGCTGCAACATTGCACACTGGCCTCAATGAATGAGGTTAAAACTCATCAATACCCAAAGCGTCTTTGCCAAGGGTTAGCTGTGAACAGACAGGCACACTTAAATAGGAAACTAGCTCCAGGCAGCAGGGTGCTGAGCCCCCCCATTAGATAAAACACCACTAGTGGAGGGGCAAGAACAACAAATCGAACATGACTTCAAAACCCTGGAAATCCCATGGGTGAACACAAGAGATGGGAGAAAAAAATACTCAAACCTGAGACTCATACCCACTCTGGGCCCCCATGGGATGCCAAGGTAATTGGCATTGATTCTGTATAGGAGAGCTCGAAAATGGTGTGACAGTGTCGGAGGAGCTCTGGAAGTTGAAGGTGTCTTCAACCTCCACGCTGACATAATCTATATTGTCAAAGTAGCTGTGATAGAAGTTCATTTGCTGGCTTAATAAACCCATGGTTTGCTGGGTATTGCAGCTCGTCCCACCTTTTCCAAAGAGCCCCTCATCCTCCACAGAGGGGAACGAGTACAGGTTCTGCCCATTTCCGTACGTCTGTCCGCTGCTGTAAGCCTGGTGCACGTTGGACACGGCCTGGAAATTCCTGCTGGAACCGGCAGGGAAGACCTGGTGGAATGGGGGTGCGATATCCAGGTATGCAGCCTGATGAACCCCATTCTAGGAGACAAAGAAAGTCGTTCAGCAGTGCAGAACCACAGTAACGGCCCATTCTTTCGGATGGGTCCTCATTTCTCCCCCAGCCCCCCCTCCAAGCCGAACAATAGCGCCTTTTTCAGGCCCATTGTCCTCCCAAGAGACCACTAATAGCAGAGATGACCGGTTAGTAATCTCCATCTCAACATGTCCAGGAACAACCACACTCGGGGGAAAACCAGCTTGAAAGAGATGCCATTGTAAGCCCTGTTACGAGGAATACAACTGGCTCGGTAATATTGAGTCCTGTGGCTCGTTTGAATTACCAGGGTGGGCATTCTCCCCACAGACTGGATGAGCCGTGACTGGTGGTGATGGGGGAGTTTACTCACCTGTGGTAAATACATCCCTTTATCCATCCACTGGCTCTCCTTTTGGCAACGCTTAAATTTCATCCGTTGATTCTGGAACCATGTTTTCACCTAAAAGTGATGCAGAAAGGACATAAATGACAAATTGATTTTAAAAAGCTTGCTACACATCCTTACTTCTGCTACAATCCCGTTTCTGACTTCTAATACTGTAAATGATTTCAGCAGATAACAACGTGCAGCAGATGCAGGTGGCTGTAAAATCACAGAGCTGAGACATGAAAACTAACATTCCTATTCCTTAGATCACCACTGGATCTTTCCCGACTTCAAAACCCCTGCCTAAAACACCGGCTAAGGCAACTGCTGGAATCAGGTTGTAGGGCACCGTCTCACTGCTGTGAGGGCCTGGTCAGGGCTCAGCAGCAGGTCGCTCCTTTAGTCACACACAGGCAGCTGCTGAGGCAAGGACCCTTCCTTCCTCTAGGGAGAGCCCACGGTGCCACTCCGGCTAGGAAAAGCCACTTGCATAGCAGCGCAGGTCTTTCTACACTCAGAGACAACACAGGTCCGTGCAGAACACGAACCTGACTCTGCACAGCCCTGCTCTGCAGGGCATTTCAAACACCTGCACGCAGTGGGCGGATAGTGCTGGAACCAAACGTAACACTGAGTCATAGATTTTCACACCCTCTGCTCTCTCACGTAAGAGGTAACACTTGCAAGATAATGAAAGTAACTTCCGTCTGGGGTCCGAGAAAAACGAAAACCACGCACCAAAAAAAAAAAAAAAAAAAAGACCCCATATCAGGTGCTGCTCAAAGCAAGATGTTCACCTGCTTGTAGGTGAGCTGAAGGGCAGCAGCCAACTCCCGGATCTGCTGGGGGCTGAGGTACTTCTGGCTCTGGAAGCGCTGGTGCAGGGCTTTCAGCTGCTCCTGCGAGAAGGCTGTGCGGCTCTTGCCCGTCTTCACCACACCCTTGCCTTGCGCCTTGGCTTTCTGCAGGGAGGAGTGGGGAGAGGGGCTCCCCGCTGCCGTGGGGCTGGTGGCGGAGTCGGGGGTGTGGTACTGCGTGAGCGTCCCGGAGCTGGAGGAAGCTGGAGAGTCAACTGATGAGAAAAGACAACTGCGGTGAACAAAATAACTCAGACAAGACTCACAACACCTTGCAAGTCCAGTTTATCGGGAGAATTCGAGATTGCGGGTGCCCTGGGGACCCGCCGGGGCCCGCAGCCGTGGGCAGCAGGGCACAGGTCGCCTCATGGCAGCGGAACCGCTGCGCCCCTGTGGCCCGTCCCGTGTGGGCAGAGGGCCCCGCTGGCACCCGGCTCCCGCCCGCAGCACCGGCATCGCCTCCCAGCCCCGGGGCCCACGGCCAGGCCAGGCCAGGGCAGCCCGACGGCTCGGCCCTCCACGTACCTGAGGGACTGGGCGTCTTGGCCGCGGGCAGCGGGAGCGCGTCCGGCGCCGGAGCCTCCTCGGTGGGCACGCTGTCCATGCTGCCTGCGGAGAACCAGTAATAGTCGCCGTACCTGGCGGCGCCCGGGTACAGCACATACTGCGGCGGGGCGAGGTGGGCGCTCATGGCCGGGCCGGGTGCCCCTGCCCCAAGCATGAGTGGAGGTGACCGCCGAGAGTGCCGGCAGCCCAAGGACAGGCGCTCCTTTGGGGGGAGATGGGGGGGACGCTTTAAATCCGCCCCAGCCTGGCCTTGGCTGGAGGGTATTGTCATGGCCATTGTCATGTTAAAAGTTGGTTGATTAGGGGGAAGGGACTTCGAGGGACCCGGGGAGGGCTGAGACACCGGGCTGCGCTTGCCGGCTTGGCGGGGATGAGTACATCGCTCCCTGCTGGGGCGTGCCAAGGAGGTCCCTGCTCCCCCCTCGGGGCAGCAGGCCCGAGCGGAGCCGCCCGGTGAGCTGCCCGGAGCTGGGCAGACATCCCCCACATTTCACAGCTCTCCACCCAAACAGAGGGAATGGCCCCGGAACCCGCCGCGGGGCACGAGGAGACTTTGTGCGTCTGCATTGCAGATCGCAGCCATCATTGCAAAGAGATAAGCCCTGCACCTCGCCGCGAGTGAATCCGGACGGGGGCAGGGGGACGGCCCCTCAGAGCCGTGTCTGTGTGTGGGGAACAGGGCTCAAGGAAAAGCCTGGCTGCTTCTCCCGGCGGCTCGCCCAAGGCTGAGCCAGGCACTCCTGTTCCGCACATTTCCCAAGCTTCTTTCCCCCGCCATTTAAGACTTTCTAAAAAGTACTATCTTAAAACAAAAAATTATTAAAAAAAAAATTTGTTACTCAGCAGGGAGGGATGGGAATCACCGGGTCACATTCAAAAGGAGACAAGAGCACTGCAGCTGTAAAAGAGCTCTACAAATCTTGAGGATTTGAAGTCAGGGCCTGCGGCCTTCTTGGGGAGAATAAACTGTTTCCCTTGCCACCCTCCTCCCCCAGCTATTACTGCTTACTTTAAGGAAATTAAAAACTTATCGGTAGGATCTCACACCCCGGGAGTTACAAAACCTGGAAAACCACCTGGAAAAAGTACGAGTGAAGGCACGTGACGCACCAAGCAAATCCCCCACCTCCTCCAGCGCACGGAAAGCGGGCACAGGCAGGGGTGTAGCTACTAACCTGCCGCACTGCTAAACGTCTCTAGGGCCTGACAGAGAAAAGCCTCCCTTGATTTCAATTTATCTCCGCCTCCTATCTTGACTCCTAATGAGCCCCAGCTGGTCCCTGAGCCAGCAAGGAAGGGTCCTTGCCGCATTTACTTTTGATCACCCCCTAATGAATGATTTAGTTTCTCAGAATCCGGACAAGAGCCAGTCAGGACTGTTAGGAGTGTGGGAGAAAGAGGTTGTAATCTCTTATAATGAAAATACCGAGGTGTGAGGGATGAGAATACCGAGGCAGAGCGTGGTTCTGGCCCCGAAGCAAGCCGAGGCAGCCGGGCTGTGGGTTGGCCAGGTCCCTGGCTCGCAGAGCAGATGCACGATCGCAAAGGGATTTGCGAAGCCGTCCCGGTGCCCTCGGCGGGGCCGGGAGCCGCCGGTGCCCGTGTGCCCTGTCCCCCGGACACGCGTGGCGTCTCCCCGAGCTGGCCGGAGGCAGTCCCTGGCAAGGACGGGAAATCCCGCGGGGTTTATGGCCCAGCCCTGGCGTTCGGCGGCCCCGGAGAGCCCCGAGCCGTGCGAGCACACACGGCTGGCAGGGGAACCCGGGGAATTCGGGTTTTACAGACGGAGTAACGCCGCCTCTGCCAGCGAATCCTCCTCCCTCGTGTGTGCTTGGAAAGGCAGCAGGACTGCTCGCAGTCGGCAATTTTCATACATAGATCAGTTTTTTTGTATATATCCGCTTCTGTGCCAGGGTCAGACCTGCTTTGTAGTGAGCATGCAGCTGATTTAATTCTCCCCCTCCTCCCTTTTTTTAAAAGTCTTTGTCATATTTTCATTTTCTCATCCAATTTGTCCTCCATTCCCTTTGTTTTATGCTTTTACCACCAAATCGCTTTTCCACATATCCCCTTCCAGTGAGAGTAAATTGCTCCCTCACCCTAACAATGCCTCTAATCAGCTTACCAAACATATATTTTTAAATGCAATTGTGAGAGAAATAAGACTTGTGCAAGTGTATAAAACCATACCATCTAAAGTCAGAATTTATTAAGGAAAAGAAATTAATTTATTTTCCCCCAAATAAATGATACACATGAAAACATATTGCAGAGGTAAATCCAGAAGTCATACAGACACAGAGGATGCTACGGGAAACATGATGTGGACATTTGGGAAGCTCATGGGGTCATCAGGTTTGGAACATCTGCCTGTGGCACCATCAGCCTTCAGACTGAATATCCTGCCCATGAATCTCTAGAGCTGATGTGCTTTTAAAAATGTTGGGAAAATTTTTAAAATTTTAAAAATTTTAAAAATTTTAAAATCTCTAGCGATTATATGCTTTTAAAAAGTGTTGGGAATGACTCACAGAGCAGATGCAAGTATCCACTTGTGTTTCTTTCGGAACTGTTTTCAGCTGAAACTGCAACACAGGTCAGATCCAGTCTAATCCTGTTTTTCCCAATAGGGCCAAATAGCAGGAACGATTTGGGTTTTGACCCTGGATTGTGTCCCCCTCTCCCTTCATTCTGTGGCTACCCCCTTATTTTTCAGTTCTCAGCTCATTATGCACTCATTATGTACTGAGGAGCATTATTTAGGTGAGTAATAAGTTGGCTTATTCTGGACACCCATACCCTCACCCATGGGATTGCTTGTAAGGACATCAGCACACATCTTTCCTATCAAGTGTGTGGGGCTGAATGCAGCTACTCACTGGGCTTAGCATGCTCCAACAAACCCTTTCTGTAGTGTTGCAGCAGCAGAGACAGAAGCTCAGCTCCAAAAGCAGTCTTGGCCTCTTTGTCTAAGCACAGTGAGATGGGACAGTTGGCTGGAAGGTGTTTCATCCAGGAAGTTCCCCCTACAAGGATCTCCCATTATTCTCAGTAGGGTCCCTACCTGCAGAGGGCTGGAGCTCAAGCTTGCCCTGAAGTGATGCAAAACCTCCAGTTTACATAGATGGAGGCTGGGGAAGCACCAGCTGGCTAATGCTATAAATCCAGCTCTGGAGCTCACACCACTGGGTCAGAAATGCTGGGCTATTCCTACCTCAGAGCCTCTCTAAACTCAGTTTGATCAACAGGATAATGCTGTAGCGGTAGAGATTGCCTCGAATTTTACACAGATCAGGTGCTCTCCCGCCTCCTGCAGCTGGCTGTGATGTGGGTCGCCTGTGTTTTGGTAGAGGCTGTGAAGTGCCACTGCGTGTCGCTGTGCCACTCTGCCCGTGCGGGGGACGCTCAGCGGGGCAGCCGGGCGCTGGCTCGCTATTGCTGAACGGGGAGCCACGGCCAGAGCCCCACTGCCCCTCGAAGCTTTTCCTGGGAACCACCGTCCCCTGACAGCGATGTGTGTGCTTGGGGAAGGCAACTGGAAATCCTTGCCTTGTGTTCTGTTGAGCTTGTCTGAGCTTTCATCCCAAGCAGGCACCTTTACGTTCATTATTTTATTTCTGTGAAATTTTATTATTTTATTTTAAAATTTTCATTATTTTTATTTATTTTATTTAATGTTATTTTATTTTTTATTCTGTATTTTAATTTTTATTTATTTTTTTAAAATTAAAAATTTATTTTATTTTAATGTAAAATTTATTTTAATATTATTAATTTTTAAAATTTTATTCTATTTTTTGTATTTTAATTTTTTATTTATTTTATTTTATTTTTATTATTTTGTTTTATTAATTTTATTTTTATTTTATTTTTAAATTTCATTATATTTTGTTTTTTAATTTTAATTTTTAAATTTTATTTTATTCTATTTTATTTTATTTTTATTATTTTGTTTTATTAATTTTATTTTTATTTTATTTTTAAAATTTAATTTAATGTTATTTTATTTTATTTTATTTTATTTTATTTTATTTTATTTTATTTTATTTTATTTTAAAACGAACACTCCCCAGGTGAGGTGTATGAAAACACTCCTGCCCTGCAGACCTCAGTGTTTGCCCAGCCCTTGGCTCTGGGCAGCCTGTCCCCTGTGGCATGGTCATAGCCTGCAGTCTGGACCCAAGATGACAGACTGTAGAAGGAAGGGAATCAAGAAAGAATAACAAAAATTAGGCCCTCATTCATATTAAAATACAGTTTTCCTTTCTCCCGACTCTTTAGGTAGGTAGAGAAAGGTAGAGAAAAGGACAAATCTCCTCCCTCCCCCTGGCAGCCCAGTCTCTCGGTGCCCTGAGAATTGCTGGGTGATGTGGCCTTTTGTCAGCAGCACCACAGACTGGCACGGGGCATCCATGGCACATCCATGCTTCCCTGAAAAGGCAAGAAAGCTGCGTGTCATAGAGCAGGTGGCAAGCAGTGAGAGCATGAATTTCTAGGGTTTGATAGGTCTGTTCTTACTTTACCATCCTTCATCCATGTCGGCCATGCACTTGTGCCAGAGTGCTGTAGCTGTGAGCACTCATCTCAAGAAACATCCCCTACCAGTGCCCATCAGCTGGAATACGGAGCAGTCTTGCAAGCAGCTTGAAGCCAGGGTTATGTGAAATCCTGGGGAACATGGATTGGAGATGTGCATATCAGGCAAAAACCTTCCAAGCATCCTCTCTGCTGGAATCCTCCCCCCTCCCTGTCCTTCCTGGTGTGGTTGTTCCCATAGGCTCTGTTAGTAAAAGCAAACAGCACAGACAGAGCTGTCTTCAAATGCTTTCCACCCTAAGGGGGGAATGACAAATCCCGTGTTCCAAGGCCCCGTGCTTGGCATGAGCCACCTCCCCCACTCTCCTCGAAAAGCTGCTCTACATCCAGCGCTTGGTCTTTTGTTCTCCAAACACACACCACTCATGAACTTTGAAATTACACAGAAGGTTTTTCCCCCCCTCCCCTGAGCCTTCTTTGTCTTCCTCATTCTCTAGGGATAGCTTCCTACAAAATGCAGTGCTGCCAGAGCCTTCAGCTCAAGCGGGACGCTGAAGTGGTGGCTGAATCTCTGCTCTCTGGAGTTCACCACGTATTATGGCACCTGCTTTCTCCCACATCTCCCACCTGAGGATGATCCCATGTATGTGCCCATAGTAAATTAATATCAGGACAGAGCTAATGAGGATTATGTGTCAAGTGGGTGGCTGTAATCACACGCGTGCAGGCCATAAGTGGGCACACAGTGTGGAAGTGCTTCTAACACATCCCACAACCAAATTCTTCCAAGTTAGCACATACTTTTCAGGCAGCTCGCTGTGCCAAATCTGGGCTGTGTTTTTTTAAGTCCCAGAAAGTCTCCAAAGGAGCAGATCACCTGTGATGCGAGTCTCTAATTACAGCGAATGCTAGTATTAGGAAAAATGGTGCTCAGTTTTCAAATCTGTCAGGGCTTGAGACAGGGATCCCCCCTATTGCCCCCACCTATACACCGTCTGCTTTTCTCCAAGACCGGCTCTTGCACATGCATTCTGAGCGATTAGCAAGTGTTAGAGCCTGAGGCTCCCTGGCTGGCACCCGCTCTACATCTGAATGGCAGAGCCGCTAAGCCCAGGGCTGTGGAATGGGATCTGCAAGTGGATGTTGTCTGCGCCGCCTGACGGAAGAAAAAGATTTACCTGCCTTTGTCTGACAATATTTAGATGGCCGGCTTGGCTGAGATGGAAAGAGAGAGAGAGACAAAGAAGAGACGAACAGTGAGAGGCTGGAGCTTTCTTAGCTGGGTGTCATTTGTCTAGGAATTAAATCCAGTGAAGGCTGGAAAGTGGGCAGGGGAACACTGCCGTCATTATTGGTAAAAATGTTAAAATTACCTGTACTTCATCTTTTTAAAATTCCATAGAGCTCAAATTAGGCTGTGAAAGCACATCTTGTGGGCGCAGCAACAAAACACCAAAGAGACCGTGGTATGGACTGCATCTCTCCTCAGGTGCAAGGTCAGAAGCCACAAAATCATACAGTGAAAGAGCTCCAGACTCCCAGACTACTGTGACAAAAGACAAATGCTTCTCCAGCAGAGCTTAGTCATGATGGAGCCATGACTCTGTGTTGAGAAAAACATTTTGCTAAAAATTCCTTGTTTAACCCCAGTTGTGTTTTTCATGCAAACTCTGGGGTTAAGACAAGCCTGAGAACAACTTCTCTTAACCCCACTCACGACTATATTATTTTGCTGTAATTATAAACAGCCTAATAATAGCGTCAAAAGTGCTTGCATATGCAAAGTAACCTTGCAGACTATTTAATGGCTTTGGTGCAGAGATGCAGGTGTCAGTTGTGATCCAGCAGGGCCCTCTGACCTGATAGCGCCTCAGATGTCTCTCTTCACTCACTGCATCCATGAAACTTCACCAATTCTCCAGCAGAAATGGTCAAGTCAGGTGTAATTCACCTCTCCTCAGCCACTGCATTTCACAGACATTGACACAAACCACCAAAGATTTCAGTTTCTATCAGTAACCACTTGCTCTGTGGACCAATGTGCTGGCACTCTTTCCCGGTGATTTGATCCCCAGAGAATACATGTGCACTGGTCATAGGATTCAACATTGTCTTTTTCATGTGCTGACCTTCTTGTGTCTTGAGAGAGCTGCTTGGAGCACCTGGAGCTGTCCTCGAAGGATGCACTCATGGAAGTGCCAAGGGCTGCTGGCAGCCTGCTTAGCCGCAATCTGCTATGGCACCAGGGAACAGGAGGAGAAGCAAATTCTCAAAATCAGGCTGTTCTATGTAACATCCTCTTTGTAGCCTTAAAACTTCCCTTATGGTGAAAGACATGAACATCTTGTTTCAGTCTTTCCTGAAGTCAAGGCCCAAAGGGAGGGAGTTAGTCCAGTGGGACAGGTGCTGATTTCTGTTCCCTCTGTGTAATCAGGAGCACAGGGAGGGATTCTTTTCCCATGACAATCAAAGACACACATAGAGCTGGGTAGCACTGAAGTTTGAGATTTGTTCTGTTCTTGAAATAGCACACCTGAGGGCACACTGGCCCTTTATTTACATGTGGCAATGCATGCATTCCAGGACAGAGAAATAAAGCTAGACACAGTGAGAAAAAGCTGGGCCACAATAAGTAGAGGGGAGGTAAGAGAAAAAGAGAACAGAAAACCATTTTATTAGGTCCAGGTTCCTAGATTGCCTTCATCGTTATGGTGTCTGAGCATTTTCCGGTGGAGTATTTGGTGGCCTGACTCAGATCTGCCACATGTGGTTCTCTGTCTCTTTCTCATCCTCTCCTCAGGGAGACAGCTGCACTTGTTGTGGAAGAGTTGACTTAGGCTCGGCAGGCCTGGGTTTGGGGCTTGTTCATAACATGCTTGCAGCTGTCTGTATTTGAGGAGTGTGTTGGAAACGAGCACCTTTTACTTGGAAGTAAAGCAGTGAGACCAGGGCATGCTGTAGCACGGGCTTATTATGACCCCTGAGACACCTCTGCTTCCTGCTCAGACTAGATTTTCACAGGGTTAGGGAGCTCCCTGCTATCAGTACAGTGGAACTGCTGAGACCAGTAGATGTCAGCTGTCACCTTTAGAGAGGTAAAGGAACCTCCGCGTAATGGCCTGAGGCCACTGGGTGCATCAAGATGTTGAGCTGGGCAGTGTGGCAAGTAGGGGCCAGCCTCAGTTAGAAAACACAGCTCAAATACAAGGAAAAGCAGGTCAGCAGGGATGGGTGAAACACTCCCAGCCCTGCCCTTGTGCTCTCTGAAGTCTACTGACTTAGGAGGCTGCCTATGCTGTTTGCCAGCTGATGTTGGAGGGGAGGAGAGTTCAGCTTTATATGAGTTGTCAGCAGATGTATCCAGTTGTCCAGCTGGTCTGATCCACTATTTTGGGATGTAGAGTACTTAGAATACAGTAAATGTCCAAGATAACTGAGGGATGTCTGCTGTTCCACTGTGCTGGGTCCATCACAAACCCATGTTCACCAGGCAACTTTCCATGTTAGAGAAAGACCTTACCTTATCAGGAACTGCTATTCTAGGGTACATCTCCAAGCCAGCTCTTAACTCTGTGGTTTGGTTATGGATAATGATGGAGTTTGTACAGTTTGAAGCTAAAATATACCAGCTGAAATGCTGGTTAAACATTCTGGCAGTGATCTGAAAGAGTGGTGTCAAAACTGCAAGAAAATGCCCTGGGCTGACATTGGGTAGTTCTGTGGTGGAATAATTTGCCCTTGGCCTGGTCTGGTGTGAGCTAAATGGTCAAATTATCAGGTATGGGGAAGGACTGAAAATAACACATAAACTCTTCAGTATAACTGACAAAAAGAAAATACAGCATCAATTAATTACTCACAGAAACAGGTCCTTGCCTACCTCCCCACCCTCAGCAGGGCACATAGCAGTGTGTAATTGCAATTGCTTTGTTCGTTGTCTCCCCCACCCACATGCCAGGAAACTGAGGCACGAGGCTGTGTGGTGGCCCAGCCCTCCTGCCAGGCCTGGAGCAAGCATCAGGCAGTTCACAAATCTTTGGCAGCTTGCATCCTTAGGCTGAGCAGAAGTGAAGATGCCTGTTCTAGTAACGTGAGGGTTTGCCATGGCATCACTTCTGGCCAGGCTGCTGTTTGTATTTGGGGAAGGAGTATACAGGCTTGTGACACTGCTGCTGTCTGTGCCCCAGCCCTGGGCACTGCACAGAGGAGTTTGCCCTGGCTGGGTTTGTCACACACATGCCATGACAGCATCTCCCACAGAGCCTTGCTGGGACAGATATGCCCTGCCAGGAGGGCAGGGTGGCAGCTGGCTGGTTCGTATCCCAAACCACAGCCGCAGGGAGCCGTGGAGCTTCCATGGTGTGCTCCTGCCGTGTGCTGCTGCTGCCCAGGGACAGGGGCCATCCTGGCGTCACCCTCAGACCCCTCCAAGCCTCCGAGGGAACGCCACTGCAGGCAGAGAATGAGTCACTTCACATCAGTCCGAGCAAGCGCGGTGACCCGAGTACTCGGCTCCTCGGGGGGTTCTGCATTATGCAATCAGCTCCATTCCACACACGACAAGAAGAAAAAGGGGTAACCCTGTGTGCATCCCAGCCCCGCAGTGGGGAGCCCACCCAGGTTCGGCGGCAGTGACCCTGGCGTGAGGGACACAGCAACAGGTGGAGAGGGACCCCTGGAGGAGGTCAGCCTTTCACGGGCGGGTCGCTTCTGGGAAACCCGAGCCTCCTCCGGCACGGCACGGCACGGCACGGCACGGCTCGGCACGGCACGGCACGGCACGGCACGGCACGGCACGGCACGGCACGGCTCGGCCGCTTTCTGGGACAGGCGGCGGGAAGGCTGAGCAGCAGGGCCGGGGATCATCCCCTCACCGCGGCCCTGCTGCGCTGCACCGTGCGGCGGCCACCGAGCGGCAGCAGACAGCCGCGCCCGCAGCGCAGGGAGGCTCCCGCATCCCGCATTCCTGCATCCCAGCTCCCGCATCCCGCATCCTGCATCTCACATCCCGACTCGCGCATCCCAGCTCCCGCCCCTCCCCATCCCGCGGGTCCCGAGCGGCTTCGGCGCCATCCTCATCGTTGTCGAGGACGTGTCACAACAACATGCAGGGAGCGTGGTGAACCCCACCGTGATGTGCAGTGATATCGGCCACAACAGCACCTAAATCCAGGGAGTTGTGTTTACACAGTTTTGCACCCAAAATAAGAGCTTCACACCACAGTTTCTGGCCCAGCACGACGTTTCTTGTGCTTCTCAAAGCCCTTGCCCTTGACTTCCCTTCTCTAGGCTCGCAGCTCGCCCCTGTGCTTGGGACACGATTTCCTGCTGCTGGTAGCCAACCCCAGGCGCAGCCTCTGTAAATGAAGCGGCTGCAAGCTGGCCCAGCTTAATCGCTGCAAAATGCACATCTTCGCCCGCTTGCACAGAGGGAGGGACTGGCATCCTTCAGAGCATGACAAGCCAGACTCCAGCTGTCTCTTCGCAAAGGAAAGACTGAATATGACTCTAGGAATCTTGTGCAGGTGTTGTCTTGGCTGTTCCGTTCTGCTGGCAGCTGAGACTCGCTCCTTTTGTGTTTCTGTCGGTATGACACCATTACCAGCTCCTGGCTCTGCCGCAGGCCGTTCAGAGTCTCAATGGGTGCGTCTTTTTGCTCCCTGTGCTGCAGGCAAGTGACTCATGCCCATACAATAAGAGCCCCAACCGGGAGAAG
Source organism: Melozone crissalis (assembly GCF_028551555.1). Taxonomy (NCBI): domain Eukaryota; kingdom Metazoa; phylum Chordata; class Aves; order Passeriformes; family Passerellidae; genus Melozone; species Melozone crissalis. The sequence continues at coordinate 11,213,663 of NW_026535786.1, read as the reverse complement.
TTTCCTGTGCAAATAAGCACTTCAGCCAGAACAGTTTCAGAAGATGTTTAATCTGTAGGGTGTAAACCCTGGGGGGTATGTGGCCTCAGGTCCTGGAGGGCTCATTAGTTTGAGAATCAAGCAGGCTAAATGAAAGCAGGCTGAACTTCCCCTCCTTTAGGATGGTGCTGCTAACATTTCCCAGCAGGACTGCAGCCCATGCCAGAATCCAGTCTGGCAAAGATTAAGGGCTTCGGTCGCAGTAGGAGAAGGATTTATTTTTCTTCCACCAGCAGTCAAGATCTTCTGGTCTGTCCCTCCTGTGCATGGACTGAATAAACTTTGTAGTGTTGTAGATTATCTTTTTTTCTTCCCCTTGCACAGTCAAGATGGAAGTGTGGCTACCTCTGGCCCATCACTGATCTCCCCTCATGATTTCCCACTTATTTTTGTTCTCTTTCTCATTTGCTTTCCCTTCTCCCCTGCATTTTTCCCGTTGATTTTCTTCTCCAGATGGTCTGTCACTTTAAATTCTCATCTCCCTGTATTTTTTTCCTTCCTGACTGTATCTCCTTGTTACATTTCCTTGATTCTCTGTGAGGTGCAGGAGTCTGTGGCCAGTAACCAAAGCGATCTTCATTTGAAGACAAACATAATCTCTGAGACAGCTGATTTTGAAGCACCAGTTGCTTGCAGCTGCAACTGTAGTTGCCATCACCTGCAAGGATGCAGGCACCATTTATTTTTTCATGGAGAAAGACAGTTCTCATGGTTTTATGCTCCTCCTTCACTGTTGTCCATTTATGTTGTGGGGATGGTTAGATGCTCTCAGCATGCATGTGGCTGGCACCATTAAGGACATCAGTGCTGAGAACTTTCCGCCATGTGACAGCCTCTCTGGCATGGTGACAACCTGCCCAATCAAACCAGGCAATGCTATCAGCCTGGCAGCTTCATCTGCTTTCCAGCTCTGCTTCCCAGATCACAGTCAGATTGCATCAGGTTTCTTTGTGTGCTCAGAGGAGCCAAAGTAACAATATTTTTTAATCTCTGACTTTCAGCCGTTTCTATGCTCTCCTGTGTGCTGATCCTCTTTTTCTTTTTTTTTTCTTTTTTTTTTTCCTTTTTTTCTTTTTCTTCTTTTTTTTTTTTTTGTGTCAAAATATGTTGTGTCTTGGAAAGTCTCACAGGTAGTCCTTTGCTGCCTAACAGTAAGGATGACAGGATTCCAGAAAGTTTCTGCGGCTGTAGCACAGTGAGATTTATGATTTCATAGCCAGGGGGGCAGGAGGACTTTCCCACCCTAATGTTTGATATCCAAACTATTCTCAGTGTGTTGTGCACACTGACTGCTCAGCAGTCCCTTCAGCTATGTCAGTACTCATTTCTTACTTAAAACTCAGAGACTTCCCTTGGGGGACTCTCCTGCCCCAGTGGCAGTAACAGACAGGTGTGGGAGACAGCAGAAGGAAAGATGTGAGCTGTACTTGCTCCACCAATTGTCTGTATGTTCCACTTGCTCCACTTGTCTGTATGTTTTTGATAAGCCTCAGCCCTCTGACGCAGCTGTCAAAAGCTAAATTCCACCCAGGTGTGCTTAGTCCCAGCTTCTGTTCCCCTCAGATAGAGACACCCTCTGCAGCCCTTTGAGTTGGTTTCTATCCTGAGGACACAGCACTGTGTGTGGGAATGACAGCTGAGCTGGCCAGGGTGGTTTGGTTTTCATAGGGAAAAGTTGCTTGGACAGAACCAAAAGGTTTCTATGGAGAGGAGGAGATGAGACTTGGGTTCATATCTCCTTTTAAACCTGGCTCTGTGGCACCCCTGCTGCATGCCACAGGCCACCACCAGCTGTTTTATAGGACAACATAGGATGTGGGGTAGAAGCCAGTGAGAGTGAGAGGGAAGGAGGGACCCTGTTTGTGCTGTGAGTCAGAATAAAAGCATCTCGTTAGAGTGAGGCTTTTCAGGAAACAGAGCTGCTGATTTATGGCCAACTGTATTTGAGCTCGGCTGAAGTCAGTCAGAGAAGGTATTTCTGGGAAAATGGAACTTCCCAGATGTGTGGTACCTTGTTTCATATCACATTTTGGTTTGTTCACATGCCCGGTTGTTTTTTGCCAAAATCCATCTGTTACTTTGCAGAGCTGCTCTCCAAACTATTTTACTACCTTCTGCAGAACTGACTGGAATAGAATTAAATGTTATAAAAACCTGTGGAGGAGGCCATTTACCCTGTCCCTCCTGATAACAGAGCTGCAAGGGTGGCACCTGGCAGCTGAGCAGCAACAACAAATTGCCTGGGATAGTCCTGCTGCAGTCCTATGAATAATTTGTGCAATGATAAGTGGAGCTATCCTGCTTCAAAACATCTGCAAAGCTATGATGCAAACCCAATAACTTGGACTGTTTTTTTGGGATTTGGACTTGAGCCCATTTCACAGCTCACCCTGTTCCCTCTTCTTTAGGTGTTGCTACAGAATCCCTGTACAGACAGACTGTTGCTTGAAGTCAAGATAAAACTGTCCTGGCTCATGTATCTTTCCAAGGCTAAAGACCAGGACAAACTGGGGCCAGAGATAAGAAAATCTCCTCAGTAGTTTCCTCAGTCCTTGTCTTACAGAAGACTTCACTTGTGATTTTTTTCCTTGTGTTGTACTTTTACCCAAACCCTTTTCCCTACCATCCCCTGCACATTCCTTATGCCCTTAGAGAAAGTCTTCATCCCTGTGTCTCCTTTCACTCACTACTACCCACTGCTGCAGCCTGGATTTTCCTTTTGGACATGCACAGATTCAAGAGAGGAGATGGCACAGGGTGACTTGGGGACAGAGATCAGAGACAAATACATTGCCTCTGCATTTGTGCTTACGCATTTGTGTCTGAAAAGAAGCCTGCCCTCTCTAGGGTCTAACCACAGGCAGGCAGAGGTTCCCCAGAGCTGCTGGTGCTGCAGACAGCAGCAAAGGGCTGTCTGTGGGCTGCAGGAGACGGGGCATTCTCAGGCTGGGGACAGGAGCAGCGGTGCCCTCAGCCCCCCGAGACAGGCACCCCAGTGCCTGTGCCTGCTGTGGCTGTGCCAAGGCACCTGCAGGGGCCAAACCTGCCCAGGGCTCCCCAGCTCTGAGGCTCCTTCCTCCCACTGCCGTGCTGAGGATGTATAGGCAGCTGTATTCCTCTAGGAATGGAGGGGCCCTGCAAATGGACGAGTAGAGCTGCATGGAGGTGTGTTGTATCCCAGTCTGGCTTTCTTTGCCTGTCTGACTTATGTTCCCTCTCTATGGGAAGAGCTTCCTTGATGAGCTGGAGTAACCAAGGGAAAGTGTCACTATTTAGGGCGGTCTCTTGGCACTGAGAAGTGTCTGGGTAGCAGAGGGATGATGCAGAAAAGGGAGACCTCCCTTAAAGAGTGAGGGGAAATACTTTATAGTGTTGAACTGCTCAGGTGGACTTTACCCATCTTTCTTTTTTTCAAACACCAGCTTTCAAAGCAGAAGCTATTTCACTGTCTTTCCCCATCATCAAAACCCTTTGAAAATCATTAGGGAAGTATATTCTTCATAAAAAGATAAAACAAGGTTAAAAAACAGGGATCAGTAATTTTTTTCTGAGGTATTTATTTGCCCTTTGTTTTTTGAGCTCTGAACTGTCCTTCTTGTTCTTTGTCTCACGGGCCTGAGCAAATATTTAATGTCAGATGAGTGCTGTGACGCAGGTCTGAAGCTAGAGGGGCTGAGATGTAGGAAAAACCTTCAGAATCTGACAGCAAAGGTCAACAACATCCAAAAGGCCACAGAGAGATGTGCTGGAGACTGCTCTAGTTTTTTGATATGCTGATTTTGGTGACAATTGTCTTCCATAAAGCTCCTGGCTTGTAGAGATTACCCCATCCTGTCCTATCCGACTCTGTGAGGTGATAAAGCCTCCTTAACAGGATTCACAATAGATATGGGGTCAGAAAGGCCCAGCTGTTGGGGGACCAACATCTAATATGTGCATAGGAAACACATCCTGATACTCTGCAAATTTTCAAAAGAGGAAAATAAATTACAAAAATGCAGCTATGTTTTGATTTCTATTTCACCATGTAATAAAGAGCAGCATATTGAATGTTATAAATTGAACTAAAACATTACGACTCATATGTCCCGTGACTGAACTGTCAGAACAAGATGTTTTGTACTTCTGGTTGAGTTACCTACATGCTGATGATCTCACATCGTGTTTTTCATTGTCATATTCAAGTCTTCACTGAAATAACAAATACGACCAGAGTGCCTAAGAGGCAAAATGACTGAGGGCGCATTGATCACTCATCAGTTTTCATATTTTCTTTGTTGGCTGTCTACAAATCTAATTACCTGATCTGCTTTATTTATAGCCCCATCAGACCCCTGTAACTAATAATGCTTATTATTTGCCCAGCAGACTTCTGAGCCAGACCTCCTTGATGCCAGACCCTTGCAGTGCCGTCAGTCCCTGGTGGGTGCTGTGGGTTTGTTCTGGTTCAGGTCACGTTCTGACAGGGCTCTGCTGACTATTCCCAGCTGAGGTTTTGTGCCAGCACATTTGTGTGCCATGCCTCGCCTGTCAGGAGCTGGTGCTCCAGGTGGTCCTGGGCATGGCTCGAGCTGCACCTTGCAATGATTCACTCCTGTTGCACAGAGCAGATGTCTGGGCAGCTTCCCAGCAAGGGACTGGCTCTTTCTGAGGGCAGCCACCATTCCGTGAGGGAGGGTTAAATGCTATCTCAGCAGTCCAGCGTGTCATTTTCATCCAGTCCTAGAACACTGCAGCAGCAGGTGTTGGGAAACTGAGAGCCCTCAGCATGCAGCTCTTTGTTGCCAGCTCACTTGGAGAATCCTCACCTGTGGCTTGACAATGTGACATGAAGCTGTCACAGCACAGTGCAGGCAGCCCTTTCCCTAAATGTGGGAAATCCAGGTCAGCATGTCATGCTGCTGTTACAGTTCACAGGAGATGATGATGAAGTCTGAAAAAGAACCTGGCCTGGGACATGCTATGTTCTTGCATTCAGGCTGTGTTAATTTTGCACCCTTGTGTCATTCACTAATGTTGTTTGCATGATGGAGAGCATGTGAGTGAGAATCAATTTAAGAAATTATAGCTGTTGCATGTTATATTGTCACCAATATATAATATAATATATTGTCATAATATATTGTCATATATTGTCACATAATATATTGTCACGAGATGAAAGAAACATATCCAACACAGTTTGACGTGGATAAGCAGACACTGCTTTATTCAGGCACCAGGAACATGGGGAACAGCTCCTCTGAAAACATGTTCCACTTCACCAACCAAACCCATCCATTTTATATACTTCTTCTGCTGAATCATTGGTGCATAAGTTCATTTGCACACTATGCAGGTTCTTAAATAATAACCTTTGCATTGGTTGGTTCCAGTTGTTAATAACTTCATCAATATACTTAGCCTAAAACAATCATTGGTCATCTCTCCTGAGGTCTACTGATTTGAATCCTTAATTCTAAAATCAAGATGGGAAGTGGAGTGGGTTTCCAAGCACACAACTGGTGAGTATGATGGTCTCTATAGCTTCTTGACTGAAACATAAGGGTCCAGTAATTCCTTGGTGAGGTTTGTAAGGTGACATATTCCAAACACAAGACTCCTGATATTTCTGTACCTTATACTTTGCAATTTTCTACTTATAATCATAGCTAGCCCTTTAATATTATTTAATCAATTATTTGATCAAAATACTAATAACATTTCCAAAATACTAATAACATTTATCTCCTTTTAAATTTTTCAAAATTTTTTCAATGTTTTAATCTGAATCTTATTCACTACATGCTGATGGGAGACTTGGAAGTAATTCCTTTGCATCTGGTTGTCTAGCTACTGCTAGGATAACCATCCAATTCCCTAAAGTCTTGTTAATTTGCTTCTTTAAACAATAGTAGATCAACATAATTGCTAGGAAGACTATTAACAAAATTTTATTAATCAGCGATTTTACCCATGAACTCAGATTCCATCCCAATCCACTAAAAATTTTATCTATCCTGTTTTCTTACATATTTTGTTGAAGCTCATGAATATTTTCTTCTATATTTTCTACAAAGTCCAGCTCATGCTCTAAATCTTGTGTCACATTTGGAATGTGTATGCAGCAATGATAAATTCTGTCTTTTAAGCATCCACAAATCCCATGCTCTTTGAACAGGAGTGTATCCAAAGCCATTCTATTTTATAATGTTATCCTGGAGGTTGCTTGTCGCTGCATGTTTAAATCCATACATCCTTTCCTGGTCACGTTTGCCAGCCTTTCTGTGTGTCCTGTGAGTTGATATCCATTATTTATTCCTGTGTATTACTAAAGGAGTCAATAAACACTCTAAGGCCCAACTAACTTTCACTCCAGATGAAGGCTCATTCCATCCCTCCTCCATGTTTGACCTTCTCACACGTTCCAACTGCAGGTTTTCTACTGTTCCCCTAAAACGAGCTTTCTTCCTAATTGGACATAAAGCTGGCATACTCAATGTAATTTGCTTTTCTTTACCATCTAAAGGTAGAGGAGTTGTCCAAGTCCTATCACTAATTGCCCATACAAAATGTCCAAGGCTCCTAACAGTAGCTCTACTGCAACTAAAAAGAAATAGGTTCCCCTCCTATCAGTCAATTGGAGGTTGTTTCTGAGGCCTCAGAACATCCATGCTTTAAATTAGTAGTTAAAGAAGGAATAGCCTGTATTACCTATCAACAGGACTACAATTATATATGCTCTCACATTTCCACCACGACACTGGCTTTTCCTTTACTTGATATCAGGTTCTCCTTTCTTGCACAAATGGCCAATTTGCAAAAACTAAGCCCTCCCAAGAAGAACACCAAGGGGCCTTTGCCATATACTGAAATTGATAAAATATTGTCATAGAGCAAATGGAGTCACAGTATGCCTCCTTTTCTTTTGTCTGATTAGTTTTGCCACATGCCCATTCCATAAAGATTTGGCTCACATTTTTCTTTATTTGTTCATGATAAGAACACAATTCTACTGTCTGAAATCTACCTATTTTGGTGAAAATATAATTTGGAAATTTCTCACAATCAGCTCTTCCATTGTTTCCTAATTTTCGCTACCTGCTCCTTCTATCCAATGACAGGTTACTGTTCACAATGTGTGGTTTCATTTTTAGTCAAGTGCATGGTTAAAATTCCCATGGAATGGACTCACCTCCTGCTCTTGGTGTTGGTAAACAAGCGGTAAGCCGTGATACGTTCTGCAAATTGGCAAACTCCTTGATTAATCCTAACATCAAATTCTCCTCTGGAGTTTTTCTTAGGAAGAGGATTAATTGCTTTATTTCCGTTTGACTTTTAATTCTATTTGACCTTTCTTCTTGATCTGGGTGGGTGCACTTCTTTCCAAATGACTGAGTTGGCAAATCAAATTCTTTGGTCTCTTTCCAATTCTCAACAACATCCCTGCTTTGAAGTTTGGTATTTCCTACTAACCAGTTCTTGTTTTGGACTTTGTAACACTAGGTCATTTGTTCTTTATTTTCAATGGGCTGGCAACAAAAATCACCTTCACTCAACAAACAATGTTACCGACTGCCATCCTTCAGAATAATAAGGTGTGTCACAGTACCGTTTACCTATGGATTTAACTTTAAAAACAATTGTTTTCTAACTCTTTTTCCCAGCTCCCTTTAAATTTACCAGGATTGAAGTTTGGAATCTGAGTAAAATGGCACTTCAGTTTCAGTGGCTCTCCATCTCTTATTAACACTTCTTGTTGTTAAGTTTTTACCTTGCCCCAGGCTTCCACTAACTTTAGTTTCCAAATTTTTGTCAAATTGATGACTAAAGCCCCACAGAACTTGATTTTCTGCAGAGATTTGTGTTGGCAATGTATTATAGAAGTTACATTTTATAATCTGCCAAAATTTTGCACTAACTTTAAAACCACATTCTCCTTCCCAAAAGTTAAAAACGTAGTTTCTATTGTTATAAATATGCAATTATTTATCATCTTCACCTAAATCCAGTAAATATCCCTCTAGAAAATAATATTTCGTACCTAAACCAGTAAGTTTTTTTTTTATATAAACCCTGTGGTGTTAGTCATTCTTGTCTGACCATTTTTTTTTTTTAATATAGAAACCCCATGGTGTTAGTCAGTCTTGTCTGCCGAATTTAATGTGTGATTTCTGGTTTTACCTGTGTGTAATGAACCCACTGTGCAATTCCTTCCACCTTGAGTGCAGTGTAGGTTACCAGGAGAACTTGATCTGGTCCCTTCCACTTCTGCTGGATTGGCCCACAATTCCAGATTCTGATGCACACCATATCTCCTGGTCAGAAAGGATGTACAGGCAGCTCTAGTCCTACTGATCTGTTGATAGTGATGTATTTTTTAAAACTTTAGAGAGTTCGTTTCAGTGCTATTAAATATTAATTTCAGCAAAATCTTTGAGACTTGTCTTGTCTTGTTAGTGCGACATGGGAAAGTTTTGGGCCATCCCAAAAAAGTTCCAATACCAAAATATACCAGTCCCCATTTTGCCTGGGCAATTCTGCAAAATGAATTTGCCAATACTCTGCATGCAAATTTCTGTGTTTTAGTGGCCTTGGATGTGGCCTTTCTCCTTCCTCAGGATTATTTTATGAAACAAATCACATCTTTTTCAACAACTGATCTAATAATTTCTGTCATCTTTGTGCTTCCTATATTCCTTTATAAAGTAATTTCCATATTCTCTCTTTCCTAATATGTTTCCTGATGTTTTAGTTCTGTTATCTTAGCTATCTAATACATTAATTACCTGCCCCCACAACTTTACCAGTCACTTGCTGGTATTTTCTGTAGCTTCTTAAGATAGGGCTAATTGGCTGTCCTGATTGCTATAACTTGGTTTTTGTTCCCAGACACCCAACTTTTTGCTAGGTATTAGTGCAAGGATATATTTTTCAGCAACTCCTTTAGCTGTTTTGTTGGCGAATTGATTCCCTGTATTAAATGGGGAGTCTCAACACTGAAGAGCTTTACAAAGGCATCATCGGCACTTCTTTCAGCTTTTGCACACTCTGTAGTAGTTAACAAATTTCTTCTTTGTATTTGCTAGGGGCCCCCTATGCTGGTAACAGTTCCCTTTTTTCCCATGTGGTTTCATGGTGTATTATTCCAAACCCATATTTTAAATCAGTCCATATGTTTATCCTTTTACCTTCAGTGATTTCTAGCACTCAGTGTAAGGTCACTAATTCTGCTTTTTGTGCTGCTGTGTTAAAAGGTAAATCCTGGCCTTCTATTACCTGAGTCAAGGTTCCTACTGCATAACCAGCTGCCTGTTTTCTGTTTTGTACCATGCTGCTCCTGCTGGAGTGCAGGTCCAGTTCTGGGTCTGGGATGGGATCGCTCTTGAGATCAGGTCTGCCAAAACACACTCGTTCAATGGTTACCAGTGTTGGGAAAATTAATTCAAGATGCCAGAGGTTTATGTCCAAAAAGGAGACAGAGGAGTCCTGTAACTTTATTCAAATAATGATAGAGACCAGGGAACATTTCCCATGGGGTCTCTCAAATTGCTAGAGGGTGCAGCCTCATTTTTATCCTGATTTCCCAGACTCATTTCCCTCTTTCTTTCTGCTTTGGCTGAGGTATTTCAGAGGTGCAGATTTCCCGAATTGCCTAATACAGACCCCCTTCTATTGTGCACCCCTCCCTCCCTTCTTTGTATCTCTGTTCTTTTTTTCTCAGTCCAGGAATTTAGTGCGACCTTGAGTGAGCAGCAGTCTGTGTCAATTAGTGGAATTCCTCTGGAATTTATGGTTTCTCCCTTTGCTTCTTTCACCTATCAGTATCTGGCTTTATCTACAAGCAGGCACACAGTTTGTTTGTAAAAACACCTCCCTCTCATTCCTTTCACGAGGCAGTCATGAGAAAAGGTCTCTGGGCTTCTTCTGAAGCCTGAAGAAACATGGCTGGGTTTGAAGCAGTGGTTACCTTAATCTCAACATTGTCCTGCTCCAGTAGAGCAGCCTGGTGTTGCAGCATCCTGCTGACAATATCCAACGTCCTCCTTTCTGCTCCAAACCAGCTGTGCCCATGTGGGGTACAAGGCAGCTTTTGTGCCTCTCTGCAGCTACCACCTCTCTCAGGTATCCACCTTTACTTTCATTGTCCAGTTGTTTGGACAGGATACTTTCATGACCCAAAGGCTGCCCCAGTACCCCTAGTGCCAGGTGCATCCTTTCCTGCACAAATAACTCAAATGGTCTGGTTTACGTGTGAGAGTCCCAATGCAGGGGTTGGCATTAAGGTTCCTTTAGGGCTTCAAAGACCCCCCTGACTCAAGGAGTTTATGACAAGTATTTTTGCTGGAGAACCATGCAAGGGTTTTGTCAGTACCTCATAACTGGCTATCCATAACTGACAGCATCTGACTGTACCTAAGAAAGTTTGTATTCCTTGGCTCTGGAGTCTGGCAAGTGGCTTCTTTTCAGCTGCTTTCCAAGCTTTTTTTTCTTGCAAGATCTCAAAATTATTGCTTCTTTGTGTATTTGTGCCATTTTCTTTGACACACTCTATCCAAATAGTCCCAAGAAATTTAATAGACTTACAGCAGGACCGAGGCATTGATTGCTTGTAAAAGTCTTGATTGCTGGTAAAATATCATCCACGCATTGTAGTAAAGTTCTGCCCAGATTTTCTTTTTGCAGCTTTCCAATTTCTTTTTTCTTTTTTTGTTTTTTTTTTTTTATTGTGAGCACAATCCACGTCAGCTGCACCTTCCACCTCGTGTTTGGACTCCCCCACTCAAAAGCAAACAATTTCTATCTGTGCCAGGAGATATTGCAGAAAAAGCCTCCTTAAGATCAAGCATCATAAACCATTTATATTCCCCTTGTCAGTGTTGTCAAGAGTGTGTACGGACCAGCTACTGCTAGATAAATATCAGGGGCTTATTATTAATGGCCCTTAAACCTTGCACTAATCTATAACTGGTAATATCACTATGTTATATTCTAATTCACACTCTTTCAATAACCCATATTCTAAAAATTTTTCAACAAGCTTCTCCAACTTTTTACTTGCCTCCCACTTAAGAGGATATAATTTTTGCTTTACCAGTTTGACTTCAGGTTTGAAAGTAATCCTTGCTGGTTTGGCCACTTTTGATCATCCAGGCATCTCAGTCGTCTATACCAGTGGGGTTAATTCTCTGCCTCCTCTGGGATTTCTTTCAGCTCTTTTTTTATTCCTGTAACATAAAAATCTTTGTCTCAACAGCTTTTGATTCTGGTATTTTAATTTATATTTCTTCACCATGGAAAGTTATTTAAGCACCCAGTTTTCCCAATAAATCTCTTTCCAGTAAGGGCATTGTTGATTCAGGCACATACACAATGGTGTGTCTCCCACTGTTTTCCTAACTTAAATAGTAATGTTTGTAAAAGAAAAGACTGTTTTCTTTCCTCCCTATTGCACCCACAATGCTTACAGGTTTCAAACTAAGTTTTTCTCTACACATAATTAATACCAAATAAGTTGCTCCTATATGATTAAAATTAACTTTTTCATTCCCCAACAGGGAGCATAACTGGTGAGCATGATGGTCTCCATATCTTCTTGACTGAAACATGTGATAAGGGTCCAGTAACTTCTTGGTGAGGTTTGATAGGTTACACATTCCAAACACAGACTAGTGATATTTCTATACTTTACACTTGGCAATTTTCTAATTATAATCATAGCTAACCCTTTAATATTACTTAATTGATTATTTGATCAAAATATTCATAACAATGTGAATGTGTGTCTGTCCACTAAGAACTTGCAGGGGTCACAGATAACAGCCATATGGTTTGTGGAGCTAGAGGTGATGAATGGGAAATGCCTCTGGAGGAGAGATACAGGCATGGCTTAGTGTCAGCCCCTCAAACACTGTGCAGATCTTTGGAGAAAGCTGTTGACAGGCACATTGTAGGCAACAGAGATTTTGCAGTTCAGGAAAGTGCTTATTCCATGTCTTGACTTCATCCCGTGTCATGAACTTCATGTCTATTGCTGTCAGAGCAGAGTCACTGGAATGGGTCGTGTAAACAAACTCATTTTGCACATTAGCCTGCAGGAAGATTTCCCATCAAATCTCTGCTGAGCCCTTTCAGGCTGAGTGTCACCACCTTCTCTTAAATGTGTGAGACACCTCGATCTGCAAGCTGCAAAGAAGTCCATTCCTTACTTATGTGAGTTTTTCATTCCAAGTTAGGTGAGTTTATCACAACCTTGAAATTCATTAATTTCCACCATGAACTTCCATTTGTGTTCTGCTTGTTATGATAGAAGTGCATTCCTAGCAGACCTTATCTGGGGGTATTTGTGATCCTTTCCAGCTTTCAGAAGGTCGCCACAGATACTTACAATGCATTTACAAACAGACATGTCAAAATGAAGACACTGGCTTTACTGTGCATGTCTTTACTTCCTCTTCCAGGCCACACGAGGTTTCCCATTGGGTTAGGGTGGCATACACTGCTTAGCCAACAGCCCACAGTGCTCCCTTTGTCCTTCCCAACCGGAGACAGGCGCCTGCTGAGGCAGCCAGCACCCAATCCAAGAGAGTCAGACAGGCTGATGTCAACATCTGGCAGCAGCTTCAGCATCAGTCCTGTAATCACTGGAGCTCCTTGTCCCTCAGAAGAGACAGGGCTCAGCAATTTTCTTCAGGTATTCCATAAAAAGAGAAATGGAAGCTGTAATCCTCATACTGTCAACTCGTGCCTTTTTGGGATATCCCAGGTAATGGGAAAAAGCCCCAAGACCAGTTCCTGGAGGGACAAATGGCTCTGTAGCTGTTGTAGTGAGGGCTGGCTCTGTGCATCCCGGCAGTGCTGAGTCTGAGGTGGCCTGCTGTCCTGGAGTGCTGGTGGCACGCAGAGTGCGCCATCGCTCGCCCTGGCACAGAGCTGCCTCCTCCATGGGTCCTGCTGCCACCTGCTCCCCTGGGCTCCTTATCTGGGGAACATACCTGCAGAGCCTCTGCAGCACTCTCCAGGCTTATCTAGTCCTTCTTGGATTAGGCTTGGTGTCCCATGAAAGTATTTGTAATGTTTCCAGACCTGATCAGGCAGCGCTGTGCCCAGCCAGGCTCAGCACGGAGCCAGCTGAGCTCCCTGCACCCACAGTGCAGTTAATCCACGAGCAGAACACTGCTGAGTGGCTGGGAACTGCAGCCACTCCTTGGTGTCTTCCTAGGATTGCGAGGTTTGCCTTGGAAGTGTTTTTGCAAGGGGGCTGGCACTGTTGCTGAGCTGCACTGTGCTCCTCCAGCATAGTGGTTAGGTGAACAGCACCTAACCACCAAGTCCCTGTGTGGGACTTGGGAGCTACGATCTTTCCTAAATATTTCCACAGAAAATTCCTATAACAACATTCAAAAAGACCATAAAGAAAGGCAGTGGGAGGGGGTTTTTTTACAAATCTCAAAATAAATGGATTTTGCCCCTTTGCACTCTTATCCATATACTCATCAGTATCATAGAATACTCTGGATATTGGAGGGGGCCCACAAGGATCAAATCTAAGTCCAATTCCAAGATGTGTGCATCTTAGTGGCCTGGCCACGATCACTTATGTGCAAGAGAGTGCAGGGTACATACTGGTTCTCAGTGTTAGGAAAATTAATCCACAAGCATCAGAGGTTTATGTCCAAAAATGAGACAGAGGAGTCCTTTTGCTTTATTTGAATAGAGGGAGAGGCCATGGGGCCTTTCTCTGGGGTCTCTTAAATTTCTGGAGGACATAGCTTCCCTTTTTATCCTAATTTCCTGGGCACATTTCCCTTCTCTCTTTCCCCATTGTCTGAGGTACTGAAGATTTCTCTCTAATGTATAACCCTCCTGTTATAACTAATAAATGATAAAGCCAAATCAATAATCAATAAAAAGGTTTTTATTTCGCGACCGAGATTCAGTCTCCGATAGCCCAAATCAAAGGGGCAGCGTCGAGCCCGGGATCGGCGCTGGGTGAACACAGATCCGACCTCTACTGCTTCGGATCCCCTCTGTTCACCAGTGCAGTCTCTGCCGGGCTGCTTTTATACGGTTTTTTCCGCCTGGGGCAGAGTTTCTCCCATTCTTCTCCTGCTTCACATATTCATGTTGTTTCCTTTTCTCTGTGCTGGGCTGGGCTAAACCATTTCTGGGAAGCGATGAATGTTGATTTTCGAGTTAGGGGAACCTGGCATTGGGATGCACAACCTTGATGAATCTGACTATCCTGATCATAGATACTTATCGAGTATTCATCGCTTGGGTATCTCTGGACTGTCCCGGGAAAGGGCCCATCTTCACGAAGCCAGGTCTTTGCATTTGCTAATTAGGTTTTTTCCTCTTCCCTACATCTGTGATTTCACAATTTGTGAAGAAATTCCCTTCCCCTCGTCGTTTTAAATCTTTAAGAATTTTTCGTACAAGCACAACTTAGTTCATGTATATTTTACACAGGCACGGATTATTCCATAACATATATATCACACTCCCTTTTAAATTTTAATTGATATGGAATTTAGGGGTTTTCCTTCCCCATTGTTTCTTTCATGTTTCAATGTCTAATTTTATTTATCAGCCAACCTAAAGTTTATTTGTAAAAGCAAATACATTTTCCCATTCATCAATCAGTGGAATCTTTCCCATTGTTTCTTTTATCTCCCAGTGCTAGTTTTATCTACCAGCAGACTCACAGCTTTGTAAAGAATCCGCTATTTCTCTTATCAGTAAGCAAAGTCTGACAAGACATGAGTTAACCAACAGCTGTTTTAATAAAATATTAATAGAAATAGCAGTGTAGACAACAAGTAAGTCTAAGACCCCTTCAGATGCTGGGCACGCAGTGTTCAGGCAGCATTGTTCAAAACCCTGTTGGTTTGGTAGGGAGGGTGACGAAGCTTTGCTGACACTTTGTGAGCGAAGTGTCTCATGAGTGGTATTGGTGAGCACAAAGTTGTGGCAGCAAGATCTGGCAGCACACAAGGCAGGAGCACCGTGCTTTCCACTGAGCTGAGCTACAGGCGTTTCAGGGAAGGTCTGTGCGCCACACAGAACAGCTGCGACCCTGCAAGGAGTGTCCTACACAGGAGAATAAATCACGTTTTCCTGCCAGGGAATCATTATCATGCATTTGAAACTCAGAATCAGGCTTCAAAGAGATGGTTGAATTATTACATTTTGTAACTGGAAGCTCCTCAGGCCCCCACAGCCCAGCCGAGGCGGGAGGAAAGGAGGCGGGAGCCCTGCTGGGGGCAGGCGTGTTTGGGTACGTCATTCCCAGGCACCAGCTGAGGTCCGGCAAAGTTCTCCGGTCTCGTTTTCCCCCCTCACGTGTGCCAGCAGAGCCGGGGTGTGCCTTGTGCTGGGGCAGGGACAGCAGGGAGGACAGCGCCGCCAGAGCCCGCCGCGAAGGAGAAGCCATGTACCCCAGAAGGATGAGAGGGTAAAAGAAATTAAAACAAAAAAAAAAAAAAAAAAAAGAAAGAAAGAAAGCAGTCCTGCTTCAGCTCTGTGTTGTTGCTGCTGCTGCGACCCGAGGGCGTCCCTGGCCGTGCAGCCCCGGGAGGGGAAGGGAGGGAGGGAGGGAACGAGGGCTTTGTGTCCCGGCGGGCTCGGGGTCGGGCCGTGCTGGGGGCGCTGGGAAAGGGCGAGGGCAGCGCTGGTCCCTGAGCGGGACCTTGGTCCCCTGTGTCACTGCGGTGCACCAGGGGCTGCACTGGGCTCCCAGCCTGCTGGGGAAGCTCCCGGTGGCTTGGAAGCTGTCCCGGGAGCCATAAAGCAGTGAGGAGCAGCGGGCACTGCGGAAAGCCCCGGGAAGTGTTGGGGTGTTGGGGCAGGGCTGGGCGGGAACTGGCTGGCCCCGACGCCGGGCTGCCAGAGGGGCTGGAAGTGTCTCAGACCATTTTCTGTTCCAGGGAGGGGGAAGTTTTAATGCAAGTAAGAAAAGAAGTGTAAAGAATTGTTATAAATGAGAAGCGTGACTAGGCCGATATTCAAGCAGCAATCAATTTATTAATTAATATGGTAAAGTATGAGCAATACAGTGCTGGGTACAGCCGGAGAAGTTTTCCCTCCAACTGCACATCGATAGTTGAGGCTTACAGGTATTTATAGGGGTACTCATAACCTTTCTCAGCAGTTTCTATTCCGTATTTTCACATCACAGTTCTATACACTATTGTGATTTCGTTTTTCTCAGGATGTATCCCAGAAAGGAGTATCCCCAGATGGTGGGGGTCCAATTTCCGAAAGAAGAAAGACAAATCCCATCTGGTGAAGTCCAGCTCCCCAGATGTGGGTCCACCTTTTAATTGCAAGGACTGTTGTTGGGGAGGCTGGAACAGGAAAGCCTTATAAATATGATTGCCTGGCAAAAGATTTTGAGAATATAGAAACTATAAGTGAGATTGAAATGAAAGCAAGTTTTGAGATCCCTTAGTTATTGAACAACTGGAAAACAATAGTGTGGCCAGCCGAAGGTAATCCCCTCTTGATGAAACAATGTCCTCTGCAAGCAGGCAGGTCCAAGGGTCAGAGCAGACTCTGCAGCTTGGCAGATAGGGCCCAAAGAGTAAGATTTAGGGTTTAAAATGTAACACAGTATGGTAATGTAGTGATTCTTATCGGTTGTATGGAAATGTTATAGGATATGCATGCTGTAGTAGATTGGTTGATAAGAATCTGAATATTCAACACTAAAGATGATTTATTGTATTGTAACGGGAACTTCGCTCTCTTCTGCACTTCTTTTTCTTCCTCTCTTCTTCTTCCTCTCTTTCCTCGCTCTCTTCCTCCTCTCTTCCTCTTCTCTTTTTGCGCTCACCTCTGCACTTCTTCACCCCCTCCTTTCTACATGCTCTCCACTCTTAAACCTTTGCCGTTTACTCTTTTACACTTTAAGCCTCTCTTCTCTCAGGCCTGCTCCGAGCTGCGGCTGGCAGCTCCCAGCGGGCCCTTCACCCACGCCCTTTGCAATAAACTACAAGTTATACCACTTGGCTTCAAAGAGATCTCGTCTCCGTCCGTCCCTACCGTGCGTGACCCCCGTTGCTCCTACAGACTCTCCCACAGGCTGTCTTACAGACTTTCTTACAGACTATAAATCCCATAACAGTGATGTCCAGCTTCCCTTGGTCGAAACTATTAATCCTTGAGTTGATGTTCATCTTCCTTTCTCAAGCTGCTTCTCACTGTTTTGTTAAGGTGTGAGATAAGCATGTTTCCTTTTAATATATTCTAAAGCTATAGTTTCAAAGATCCTTACTACAAGCAATATTCTAAAATTATTCTTCAAAAGGTTATTATCGGAAAACTCTTTAAGGCTTAGCTACAAGCAAAGAGCAACATCCTTAATGCTTTAATTCAAATGCTCCTAAATCAACTAAGGTTAATTGAGAACAAAGGATAGGTTCAAAGGCCTTCTTCCATGCTTTACTTTCCTCAGTTATTATTACAATTCGTCTTTTTAACTGTCCCATGGTCGGTTTCCACACATATTACAATCAGAAATACACACATTGCCTGTAGGTACCTGACACGAAACACAGCTGTGTATTTCACAGAATGCACTTGGTAAAGAAGTGCCTCGGTTGTGCAAAGCATTAGCAAGGGACAAAAAAACGTGGATTGGAGAAGTTTTGACAAATTTATGCTCATGTATTTTAGACATTGTCATTATTACTGTTATTATCGTGCAATGAGCAGAGTTTTAAATCATTTCTAATAGAAAGTGTTAGAGGAAGGAAGGAAAATTATTAAATGTCTATGATGATGTGGCTTATCACACAGTTTTTGTAAGACATTCGTATTAGGAGCTGTTTTGTGAATTTTAAAATAACCTCATCGCATTCCTGTTCAAGTTATGGATGGTAGGACCATACAATAGGAAATATAGAATTACCACATTTTAAAATGTATTTTGTAATCAGTCAATAAATCTTCAAGGTTTAATGTATGTTTACATAGCAGCTGCATATTAGTGAAAAAGAAAATAAAGCCTAGGAGATAGTTATGTTGCTGTCATCCCTCTGTCATTTTCTGCCCTAATTCCTCTAAACATTTTGGGGTACAGTCCATTTTTCATATTATTAGTCATACTTTACAGTGCATTTCTCTGCAGCTCTCAAATTCTGAAAGGATTACAAGTTCACCTCTATGAGATTGATGGACGTGATTTAGAAAGAAAAATTATAATGTTTTCTTCTTTATAGCTTTAATTATTTGCTAACTATTAATTTTATCTCATATTTGTATCAATAGCTGTTATGTGACTGATTTTTTTTGAGTTAGACTCTATGTGTATGCGTGTACCATGCATGACAATGCTGAACACTTGGTGACAACTACAGGCACTTTAAAAAAGAGTCGAGGTGATTGCATGAATTGGGGCAGTGTATCTGTAAACTCACAATGTAAGTATTCTCTTATCTGACTTGGGGAGAAAAATGAATGCTGCCTTTCTGTATATATTCTGTAGTGTGTGAGTGCTTTATCACAGTTTTAAAATTTCTCATTTGTCCTTCTGGTAGTGTTGTTTAAATTTTCATTAATCTACTATTTAAAAATAGCAAGTAATAGCTGTAGCAAATATTAATAAGAATGCAGACTTTTGGTCATATTTTACTAAGCCGATTACACCATAAATTTCACTCGGCTCAACACATCCCTAAGGTGTCTGTATCTTGAAGATTAGTGTATTTCAAGATTGTTCTAAAGAAATAGCTCTATGTCCCTGAACACAGGACACCCGTTGCAATAGCTTGTTCAGAGTGTGCAGTGTTTTATGGTCAAAACACAGGCAGGAGGGTGCTTAAAACCTATTTAAGTAAGACTTGGAAGTTTTAACTTGTGTGTTATAATCAATGGGAACATCTACAGGTACCTTTGAATTAATTAAATCTCTATAATCTGTTGTGACATTGCTTTCCAAAACCTTAAAGTTATCTTCTGTAAAAATTAGATTAACTGAACTTGGCTTGAATATTGGGAGTTTAATGAATTTTCTTTGGTGAATTTCAACCGGTCACATATTTTATATATTTATTGTGAACATATGATATAATTATATTATGTATATGTTCCCTAAAAATTGAGTTTTACAGAAATTTAAGCTAAAAGACGTTAACTTCCAAATAACATAATATAAATAGAAAAAAGGCATCTCTTTAAACACCTTAAACGAAAAAGCATAAAAATTGAGTCTGTGCTTCAGTTTGTCCCTCTTAGTGTTTTTTTTCAACAAGCTACTAAAGGAATTAGGTATAATAAAATAGCTACTCCTGTACCACAATTAAACATTTAGTTACATTTACATTTACTTTTACATTTACATTTGCATTAACATTTACATAAATTCAATAGAAAGTCTGATAAATAAATCTGCATGTGTGGTTTCTTTGGTTGAAATAAATGGAGTTTACGCGGAGAAGATCGAGAGAGACACACCCCGTGGTTTATAAACTGGTTTGTGTGCGTATGTATTTTAGTGTGCAGGAGGCTGGGATGAGGAAGGAGACGGGGTAAGGAGACAAAGGCTTCTGACAGACTCAGATAAATGAGATACTTTTTTGCATAGGTGATAAGTCCTGCAGATAGAGAATATGTGACAGTTACTTTTTCTGCAAGATTTCATTTGTCCGTGGCTCAGACTGGGGAGTTTTGCAACTTTTTTTGTTGTGCTTTGTGTTTGTTGGTTTGGTTTGGGTTTTGGTTTGTTTGTGGGTTTTTGTTACTAATGAGTACTAATCTATAAATCAATTTACAGGCTTGTTGCTTCTCTCTTTGGAATCTGATCAGTTGTCTACTGTATTTACTCTGAATTATTCTAGTGTGGAAAAACATATATCTGAGGTGCATTCTCATAAATGTCTATATTAGGCAATTGTACAAAGGCTACATAGTGCCTCTGGAGGCTTCATAGTTTATGCATTATGGATAATTACTATGCATAAAAGGTATATTGAAGACTACTGGCAGTTTTTGCATAGGTCCTTAACTAGCAGTATTTAGAAGTCCTTTCTGAACTCAGAAAATATCCATCCTGGGAGTTGCATCTTTTTGCATAAAGTACTTATTTCCTCTTCTCTCAAGCAGGACGGTGCTGACTGTGCTAATCCTTATGAAAGTACAAACAGCAAGAGAATCCAGTAAGGAAAAATATTCAGCTTCATAGTGCATTTATTATTTTTTTTTTGTATTAGTTTTTACGAAATTCACAACAGCTCCCTACATTGAAAAGAGCTACATAGGAGCCTTGTAAAAATGTCTGACAAAAAAAATATAGAGAGCTTTTAGAAACACTCCCACTGATAGGGAAGAGGACAGGCATCCGGAGGGGGAAGGCAGTGAAAGTTCTGCATGCAGCTGTGGAGGAGGGGAGGATTAACAGTTCGAGGTTTGGTTCCTTTAGTTCCTTTACCCTGCCTGGTTCTTGCCTCTCCGTTTTCCTTGCTTCTTGTGCTTTGCCCTTCTCAGTTCTCCTCTGATTTCCTCCACCCTCCCCCTTTTTAATGGAGTACTACTGAAAACAAAGCTGTAACCAGTGATTCCTGGAATTTTCTCTTCTGTTTCAGCATGTATATCTCTAAGAGAGCATTAAGAAAACACTTTGATCCCCGGGAGTATCCAAAGGAGACATACCTACTGTGCGAGCTGGAGTGGCGTGGGGGCATCAGATCTTGGCAGCACTGGGTCAGAAATGACGATTACAACAATTGCCATGCAGAACAGTACTTCCTGGAGGAAATCTTTGAGCCAAGATACTACAATATCTGTGACATGACCTGGTACCTGTCCTATAGCCCCTGCTGGGAGTGCTGTGATGTAATTCGGGATTTCCTGGAGGATCAGACCAATGTGAACATCGACATACACGTGGCACGGCTGTACTATGTAAACTATCCAAGAAACTGCGAGGCCCTCAGGGAACTTAACCGCTTGGAGAAAGTGACCATTAAAGCCATGGAAGCCGAAGGCAAGGTTTCCCATGCTTTGTGGGACTGGGGAGGGGTGAGCTGGTGAACTTTGTGCATGGGTGAATTGGGTATGGGCTTGCTTCTATGGTGCCCCGCGTGTACTCAGCTTCTTTGGGGGCACAACCATCACCATGCAATGAATGAGAGTCACATCCCAAAAAAGGGGTTTAAGTAGTGCAGGAGAAGAGGGGCAGGACCCTTAGCAACCAGATATCTATGAAAATTCTCTTTTGTTTGGAGATACCATCCTTATGTCACTCCTGAGGGAATGGGGGATATGGTCCTTCTCCCTTGTCCTAAATGCAGTTGCTGGGACAAGGCTGGCTGAAGAGCTCCTTTGCAGTTAAGGGAGGGAAAAAAATGCCCAGAGTGAATGATATTGGTTCCAAATATGGAGTGGACAGCATCCATGAGCTGACCTATCCATGGCCAAGCTGTCTCTGTGATATGGACACAAGGAAGTGCTTAAGAAGTCTTGCTTCCTGAACTTCTCTGATATCTGAATAAACTCAGGTTAATTATCTTGCTTCTATTTCTCCAGACTATGATTACTGTCGGGAGACCTTCATACAGCGAGGTGTCCACTGTGATTTCTCGCCCAAGAGGTTTCAATCAGAGATACAGAGGAATCGTGGAAAGCTCGAAGACATCCTTCAGGTCAGTACACTCTGAGAGACAGAGGGGATCACATGAAATGATCTGCACTCTGGGGCAACTGAGCTGTAAAGAGCAGGAAGGAAGCCCTTGTTCACATGTAGCTCTAGTTGGACTGTAAAGAGTTCAGCTAGACTCTTGAGGCTTTTGGCTTTTGGGAAAAGGAATGTACTAAAATCATGGGAACTATCTTGTCCCACTGGGAGAGAAGCACTATGGATATTTTTCCATCATATTGATGCCATCTTGGGTTTTGCCTTTTTTTCTTTTATATGTTCTCTGTATTCTTCGCACATAGACTTGGAGCTCTGTGGCCTATTATTGTATTCTAGCTAGTTTTCTCAGTACTTTCTGTGCCCTTTCCCTGGGCAGGGAGACAAAACAAATTCCAGAGCTCCAAGACCCAGGGGTACAAGGCCTGTATCCTATCTTGGTTCTTCCTGGGATCCAAGGTTGAGAACAAAGTCTTTGAGACACATTTTCATAAACAAATACAGCTAGTACCAAGGGAGGGCTCCAGAGAAGGAGCTTGACCCGGGGCAGAGGTGCATTACCACTTGTCCTCCTAACTGGGGCTTTTTATCAATTATGCTGATTTCCTAAAACCAGTCAAAACTATATTCACCCTGTGTGGCAGGGTTTTTGTGGACATTGTCCATAACTGCCCCTGGAGGCCTCCAAATAAAAATCCACTTTTTTATCTTACCTCCTATACTAAAATTATCTCAGATTTCATTTTTAGGTTGGAAAAGGCAACAATATTATGAAGGAAAAGCTATGCAGTTTTTCTCCTTTGGGTTCCAGGGTGGGAAATTCCTTGATTTTTACCTCCAGTTCCAGTCTCACCTTGGAAACCCTCCACCAGATTCCTTTTTAACCTGGATCTGGGCATGGGTTTCAGTTTGCCAAATGGTGCCACTCAGCCCCTTTCTCTCAATGTCTGCAGTGGTCTGACTCCCCCCAGTTACGGGGCCCCTGCATACTTCACTAAAGTCCCTGCCAGATGCCATTCAGTAACTTCTGTGATTGGTTGGAAGGGTACAGTCTCTGTGAGGTGAGAAAAGCCGTTCAAAATACAACGCCTGCACCCTGGGAAAATTCAGCCTTTGCTTGTGTTTTGTGGCTGGCCTCCTGAAGGGCAGGAGAGAGAAAGGTGTGTTCAACAAGAGTGCTGCAGGTTTGTGGCCCTGGAGACAAGACACTTTGCTTGGATGAACAGGTCCACGTCCTTGGCTGCGAAGGACTGTATTTTTAAAAAAATCTAGCAAAACTAATATAAGCGCTTCAGCATTTTGATTTCAATGCATTAGAATTTTCTGACAAATGCTATTTTTAGTGATTGAGAGTGAAAGAAATCTGTGGCTATGTGAGTCATTGTTTGTTTGGGAAATCCATTTTATATGGCATATGTGGAAAAGTAACACTTTGGGCTATTACAACTAATAGCCTGCTTCTGCCATGTCCATTTCAAATCACAGCAGGTTCAAAGTGCAATTGGAGGACATAAATGTCATACTTCTATTTCTATTTCAGAATCTTCATTTGTAGAATCAAAGAATCACAGAATATCTCAAGTTGAAAGGGAGCCAAAAGATCATCAAGTCCTTCTCCTCCCATGACTACCTAAAACTAAACAACGTGACTAAAATCTTCATCCATGTTATAAACATTTATGTAGCAGTTGGTTTTCACTATAATTTGTTTAGTTTAATTATAAAATTGTAATTGTTTTAAGATAATTAGTGTAAGTCTCAAATTGCTTTTAAGTGTGGTAAAATTTGTAAGTGCTTGTGGGAACGTAAAAGGAGAAATAAGGCTTTTAACGTAAAAGGCTTTTAAAAGATGGAAGTGGGCTTGCAAAAGGTGTCTTTTAAGATATGATTATTATTGCAAAATGTATATCTAAGATAGCATAAGTGAAAAGCAGAAGACCATAAAGGAAGAGTTCCAAGCTTAAGATGGCATCAGAAGAGCACCCTAGACTGCAACTATTGAATTGTGCAAACACTACAAAAATCTGAAGCAAGATTGAAGTCATCCAGCCCAAAATAAATCTGCAAAATCTTCTGAGGGGGTAACACCACTGTAACAGTATAGAAGTCTGCAGACAGAAGAGGTGGGTGTGCCTGGCTGTGGCCTGGCTGCGTGCGCTGTAAGTTTTGCTTTGTGATTATCCCCTCTTATCATTTACTAAAACTCTTAAAAATTTAAGACGAGTGGGCCTCGTTTCTGATATCAGTGAAGAATCTTTTCCTAATATCCAGGCTGAACATCCACTAATGCAGCTTCATTCCATTTACACCAGTCCTATCACTGATCCGTGGTCTCAGGATTACATAAATTTCAGGATTACCTGGTCCCAAGTGGAGAATGCAGCACTTGCTCTTGTAATATTTCATACAATTGGTGACTGCTCAGCTCTTCACTATCCAGATCTCTCTGCAGGGCCTCTTTACCCTCAAGGGAATCCACAGATCCTCCTAGTTTAGTATCATCAGCAAGATTACTGAATTTTGGTTCCTACATTTGATTCCTCCATTCAGATGATTTATAAGACCGTTGAAGATCACTGGCTGTAAAAATGAGCCCCAGGGAGCCCCAGTGGTGGCAGGTCACCAGCCTGATGTAAACCCTTTGGCTGTAATTTTTTGAGCCATCAGCCAGCTGCTCACCCAGAGCCCTCTGGACTTATCTCGCTGTGTGCTGGACATTTTACCCTGGAGGTAAGGTGCTGAGGCCTGAACCAGGATCCTTGAGCCTCACTAACAAAGTGCTATTATCAATATGATATCATTTTTTTGGTGAAACATGTATTCACTTTTCTGTATTTAGAATCTGGACAAGGGCAGGTCTGTTTTTCACTACTTCTATTTTTTCTATCTTTCCTTCTTCCTTTCTCCCTCTGTTTAAAAGTTCAAGTCACTGCTGCCACAGGCTGCCCAGAGATGGCTGTTGCCACATGTTGTTCAGAAAGGTTAAATCTGCAGGCTGTTCAGAAAGGTTTGAATTGTTGCTGCTACAGACTGTTAAACCTATCATACAGTTTTAATTGCTGCAGCCTATAAATAAAACTTTCTAATTGATGGCTTGGTGTTGTTTTGCCTTAATTTAGCCCAAGGCTATTCCAAATGTTGGCTGCCTCAGAGGAGGTGGTCCAGACATCCCCCTCAGGACCTGTAATTGTCTTTCAGAATAACCTTCTCCATAACTTTACCAGGCACTGAAGTGAGACTGACAGGATGTAATCACCAGGGTCTTCCTTCTTACCATTCTTGAAACATTGGAACAGCACTGTCATCTTCCACTTGGCCTGGAACCTTTCCCGACTCCCAAGGCTATTGAAAAACAATGCAAGGTCCTGTAATGATATTGGTCAGCTCATTCAGTGCCTTGGGATGAATCCCATATGGATTCAGGCCCCATAGATTTGTGCTCATCCATCTGGGGCAGCCACTCTTGAACCAGTTCAAAGTTGTCTCTGAGTTATCATCCTCTCAGCTGCAGTCTTCTGTGTTGGGGTCCCAGGGCCCATTATCTGGCAAGAGATGGGCAGGATGCCAAAAGGAGTGTCTCTGGAGACCTGCTGTCCTCTCAGATAGCCTTGTTTCCTACCTCATGATTCAAGAGGAACAGAAGTGAACTTAAAACCACAGAAAATGCCTCACTGGGGCAGAAAGCACAGTGCAGACACTGTATCTAGCTTGGCAGAGGGACTGTTTTTCACAGAGAGCAGGCAATCCTGGCCACCAGCTGTGGTTTGTCATTATCTGTCCCACTACCTCAATACCCACAGTGACTGCATTTGGGAACCCTGCATCTCACCTTCAGTGTCCGTATATGGACCTAGTTTCACCCTGTCCTGCCATCAGCATCCACAGTTTACTGGGGCAGAACATTCCAAAATCTTATAGTTAGCCATGTAAATAAGCACTTGTAACTGTTTTAAACTGATCAACTAATCACAGTGTCAGTTCTTGCTGTAATAATGTCTCATCATTAATCACTGAAACATGTCTGCATTTGATAAACTCTGCTAACCTAGAGGATTTCCCACTGTTTCAGTGGGAGCTCTGACATGTAACCAAGAGCAGCACTTGATTTTAAAATGCAGCTTCAAAAATCCACAGGTGCTCTGTTCAACAGAAGCAAATCCCCCATCCACCAAGAGGTGTGACTGTGGAATGATAATTACAGCACCCATGGTCATGGCATTTCAGCATCTCCACTCAGATAGCTGAAAGAAGTAAGTAATTATTTTTATTTGCAAGTCCAACCTGGAACTGGGCCACTAGATACATCCACTGGAAACTCCTTGTGCTTTTAAGATGTTTTTAAAGAGGCAGGGAAAACTGATCACACAAGTTGCTATGGGGGGCTGGGAAAGAGAAACACAGATGATGTGAAACTGCTGAACAAAATGTATAAAGTGCACCAAGTGTTTCCCTTTCAGTCTCCAATCTGCTGGCACAGGCTGCCAAACAAAGGGTATCAGAGTGTAATCTTCCCAGCAGATTTGGGGGTGGTTGTTGATGCCCTGTCTGTGCCAAGGCTCATTTTCCTTAGTCCTTGTTTACACTGTCCTGTTGGCTCAGCCCGTTCACATCACAACCAGCTTTTGTTCAAAGCAAGCTTGTGACATTCCAAGGTCACGAGCAAAGAACCCCAAGTTGTTTTCACAATAAAAAAAGAACAAAACTATTATTATGGTTATCTTGACTGCCCTCACTTGCGGCTTCCACTGACACACTGCCCAGGAACTGATATGGTCCGGAATGAAGAAAATTAACTCCATCCTTGATTGTGCCCAATGGTTGCAATGCCTGGTCCTGGTAGATATTTTCTGCTTTTGATGGAGGTTTTGCCTCCAGTGACAGCTACACTTTCCAGGTGAATTTTGGAGAGAGTTTAACCATATATTGTTGTCATTGAGCTATCCCTGAGTATTTGGAAAAGAAAATCTCAGAGCTGCAAGTTCCTAGAGCTGCTCTGAACACTCTCCTTGGTACAACCCATAGAAAATCATTGCTTTCTCTCAAATGAAGTCCACCTGGTTATGTGATCCCCCCTCATATTTAAAACTCTGGTGGTTGTGTGGTGACTGACTCAGGCTCTCAAGCAGGGCATGGGCACTAATCCCCACAGGGTCTGGGGTACTTGTTCTGCTTCGTGCTTTGACAGAGTGTGTGCCTTGAAACAAAGACACAGAAAGGAAGCAAAATAAAGATAAATATATAGAACTGCTGTGACACAAAGTAGTGTGAGAAGACTGTAGAAGGACTGCTTAGAGTAGAAAAGCTTTCCAAAATAGATAAGTAAAGCAAGATAAGTTTACTTGCAGCTTTTTCTTTTCACACTGACTCCTCATGAAGTATCTGTAATGAGCTGGGAAATTTCTACAACCTCACCAGCTGTGAAAGAATTCCATTACAAGGATATCAGGATGTTTTGTTACCCAAGTAAGCATGCAGATAAGCCCTTCCCACCAGCCAATTATTTTTCACTTTGCCTGCATCAGAGCTCTGCCTGCGCATCCTTGTGGCTGGCTGCCATGCCACCTCACTGATCAGAGTCAGCCTCACAAAGCTCACCCAGCAGTGGCAGGGTGCCACCAGTTATCTTAATCTCTAATGTTTTGGTTTCCGCACATGGAGGCTTGAGCAAGAGTCTCAGCAAAGTGTGGTGACTCTGTGCAGGCTGCAGAAGAAATGAAAGCAAAGGTACTCGGAGAGATAAAAGAGTCATGGGTGGGTGTGCTTATCAGAGTTGCAAAGTAATGTGCTGCCAAGGAGGTGGATTTGTGTATCTACAAGCTTGTTTTTATATGCATTATTGCATTATTGTGCATACACATATCTGTAAATATCTGTAAGCATCTTCATGAGTGTGAGCTTATAGGTTCATACATAAACACATTTTAGCCTTCTTTAAATGTGGAGGTCACAGAATAAATCTCAAAAGGCTCTGTGTGGTTTTTCTTTCCATAAAAAAAATAAAGATACCTACTGAGAAAACTCCATTAAATCCAAGTAAACACACAGTGGATTTTCCTTTTACTGTCAAATGTGTCAGCAGCAGAACACTTGAACAAACACAGGATTTGCCATTTCAAATTAAGTCCAGGAGGCAGCCTGTTAGTGGAGGCTGAGACCTAAGCCTCTGTGGCATAAGCCCCAGGATTTTGTCACATTTAAATTTAACCTTTCTCTTTGCTTCCAGACTTCCACTTGGTGATTCTCACCTCTTTCCAATACATCATCCAGGTAGAGAATAGGCACCTGTAAAATCCTCAGAGATTTGCAAATTAGGATTTTAGCTGACTCAAGCCTTGTCCCTTTTTGTCTTCTTTGATGTCTGATTTAACTTTCCTTCTGTGCTCCTCTTTCTCCTCTAACCTGTCCATCTTCCTAAATTTCTTCCATATGTTTCCATTTCTAGGAGACTGTCTCAGCCCAAATTTGTTATCAGATGCGCATCTTGGGTTTTGAGTGTCAGATTAGCTAAAAGATGCTCGAGAAAAGGGAGTGTAATAGTCATGCTGTAGACTTTTTCTGCTGCAATCTCTTTCCTGGGAGACATCTGAAGGGACCTAGCTCCCTGATGCTCTGTCCTCCTCTCTGTCACCCAGTGTGCATCCTGGAGACCCTTTGTAAAATGTTCTGAACAAACTGTGATGCTTTTAGATTATTTTCCCTGCTGAATCTCATCATAAATATACAGCATGTCTCTACTACCACCAAAGGGAATATTCTCATGAAGGTCTAAGGAACCTGGTGTTTAAAGGAGGCATGAGTAAGTGTCTGTCCACCATTCTATGTACCTTTTGCTGTGTGTGTTCCTCCAAAATGCATTCAGGTTCACAGGGCATACAAATGAGAGTGGTGGTTATTAAAAAAAAAAAATCCTTTTCCTGGAGTGGTTGTGATATATTCAGATGTTACCAATAGCTCAGCATCACAAACCACCTCTGCATTCATCTCTTACATTACCTTAAGCAGTTTCTGTAAGAGGACATAATTGACTGCATGAGAAGTAGAATAAAAATTTTTACCTCAGTTGTTTGAGTAACACAAGACTCCACCTATATAGATAAGCCTTGCTACAGGCATGTAGCAATTTAAACGGATACTGGATTTCTGCTGGTTGCTCATAAAAATCAAAGAACAGGCGTCCCACCTAGTTGTATGATCCTTATGAAGGTCTTCATTCTCCTCTTGACTCACTGAAGCCTAGTCCCCACAAACAGAATGTGCAAGTTCTTCTAGAAGTATGAAAATTCACTCATGTGGCAGCCTCATCTTCCTGATTTTATCTGGGCTACAGCAACTACTAAATTGGGAAGGGATTAGTCTTCTCACATTTGGCTAACAGAGCAATATTTCCAATATTTTTTTCATTTTGGCTTTCCACCATCTCATACAGCACATTCAGCTTCCTGGAAACACCTGAAAGTGTTGCGTTGCTGATTCCTTGCTTGGACATTTTCCTTCTCCACTTTCTGTGGCACATTGCTGGTTTTCTGTCAGGAACTACTGCTGCTAATCAAGACAGTCTTTGCAGACTAATCAGACTAATCATCTCTAAGCCTAATTCACCCCTGCTTATTTGTAAATATGTACAGTAAGGACGGGGCAGTGAAGGGAGTTTTGCAGCACCAAGCTTTCCTCTCTCAACGAAGATCACACCCATGAACTCAAAACCATATTAGCCAATCATGGTTTTGTTTCAACAATCTCTTGAGTGTTTGACTTGCTCCCCTTCACTCTTCTCTGGTAGGAAATAGCGCAACCACCAGGGAATGGTTCTGTGCTGACAAGTGAGGAGTGACCTCGCAGCAGAAGAGGCCCTGAGGGCAGACTCAGTGTTGGCACTGCCTGATGCCTGCCACAACCACTCTTCTCCTTGGCAGAGAGTCCTGCCAGTGCCTGAATCCCCACCCCCTCTGAACTTCACATTCGTGCACGCTTCCAGCTTGTTCTCTGCCCTGGTGGAAAACCGAACACTTTTTAACAACAGAATACTGAGAGCTTGCTGCAGAGAATACAAATAAATCACTCCCTTAGCTTTAAAATCCCACACCCGGCTTGGCACCAAGGAAGGCAATCTCTACATTGTGCATCAGGCCAAAAATAATTTTGTCACAAAACCAGAAAAAAATGTGAGTGACAGAGACTCTGACACTAACTAAGGCATTCTTTTGTAATCCCTTTCCTCTGCAAGCCAGTTTTGGGTGTGTCAGAGGAAAGCTTCTCACTAGAAACCAGCATGGTTTCAGTAATGTTTCAGGTTAAATGGGAAATATTCTTTTGCTGCATCTTGTGAGAGTTACAGAACTGATCACAGTAAGGTGATCACAGTGAGGTGATGCCCAGTGCATAATGCTGAGCAGATTTCTCGGGGCCTGCTCTATTTGCATCAGTGAACTGATATCATGACCAATAGCTTCTGCAGATACTCCGCAGGTGGCTCAGGTCTTGCTCTCATTGTCCGCATGAGTGCAGAGATCTTTTCGGGATATTTCAAAAATATCTGGATGTTCCCTCACAACACAGTGTCCACTTCCAAACTCTCCTGGCTGGTGGGAAGCTTGCTTAGAGTCAGCCTGAGAGTGGCTGCCCAGTCAGTGACCACAGCTCAGAGGTCACACACGTGGAGTGTCTGCTTGATTCTGTGAGGACTCAGGCTCAAGGGGGTGTGAGCAGTGCTTGGAACTCCACGGGAGAAGTCCCACCAAGGGAAATGGCAGTGACCACCATCACCCGCTGCAGTTCCACGGGCTCGAGGGTTCTGCACACGATATCTTCTGTTTACTCTTTCCACTGGCCTCTGCTCAACTTCCTCGTGGCATCTGGGTGTCAGAAAAGTGACGTGCCATGCCACAGCTGTGTGGCTTGATGCCATTTGTGTAGAAGCTTTTCTCTCTCATCACATTGGGGTGACTAGAGAAGATTTGCTCTTCTGTTCTGGAGCCATAGTTTAAAAAGAAATGTAATTTCTGTCTGCACTTCAAAAAGTGGCTCACCTGTTAGGTACCTGGAAGGAAATCTTGTACTCAAGGCCAGATCAGTTTCTGAGTGGGATCACCCCCATTTGCAGTTCTTTGCTGCCAGAGGCTTGCTTTCAGCTTCAGCCAGCTGGATAGTACAAATGTGAAGAAAGTCACCATTAGGAAATGCTCAGCTAATCAGCAGCATTAATAGGGCCCAAAGATCAGTGTTATGATTCAGGAATAGAAACTGAAACTAATGTAAGATTTATAAAGGCACACCAGTCTTCCAGGAAGCAATGCACAAATCCAGAAATACCCAGGGCTGCTGTCAGTGCCAGAGGTAAGTACATTTATGTGAAAGGCAGGCCTATTTCTCAATAATCATGATATTCACTGTAGTTGTATCTAAAGAACTGGAGTGTAGAGACAAATGTGTATTGTTGGCACGAGGATACATAGGAGACAGATGTGGATTTGTGTTTTATATCTTTGAATACATTACTGTATCTTGAGTCTTGGGTCCAGCTTCAAACTATGAACATAACTTTTTAACTTTGGTATGGCAAGAAGAATTCAAAATCCAAAAGAACTTTTACTGTGAAAAGAGATCTCAAAGGCATTTAAGAATGGAGCAATTTAGTTAGCTAATGTATTAATCTATTTTATTTTCATTGTGATAAATAACTAGAATATTCTTCTTAAAGAATCAGGGCAATAAGGCTGTGCGAGTAGTTGATCATGTCTCTGTTGATGTGGAAAACTGTTTTCTTCATGTTAAAACATAATTTTACTCTGTATAATTCAGAATTTCTCATCTTCACAAGCTAAGCTGCAGAAAAATGCCTTTAGTATCTTAATTCTAAGTATATACTAAAAGAAATCTATTATATTATGTGTAATTCATAAAAACAAAAATGAAAAATAAAATTAATTATTTTTATTTAAAAAAATTATTTTATCAAATAAAATTATGGTTCCTAAATCCTTAAGTTTCCTGTTGGTGGATTTTTACAAAATAAATAAGTTGCCTTGATCACCTGCAACTGTTTTCCTCTAGACCCTCAACTGGGAAGGGATAAATAAGTCATGGGGGCCAAAGTTGCTTGCCACTATGGAAGATAAAATGTGTATAATCAGGCAGGGCTGTGTTGCCACCCTGTACGTATTTGTTACCCTCTTTTCTGTACAGATATTTTTTTCCTTGGCACTGATTTTTTTTTTTTTAGCTTTTTAGAAACTTACAGATTAAGTAAAGATGGGAAGTTGGTTGTGGAAATGTTTTTGCCTGGATTGCCAAGATTATGAGTACCAATGAGAAAATGGCTCAAGCTTTGCCTGTTCTCACAGAAGTGGTTTGGAAAATTTAAAGGGATAAGACATTTGATTCTGCTGTTTGATTAGTCAGGGAAAACAGATTCAGTACAGCTGAAATCAGGGAATTTAAACTTGAGTATTTACACAATCAACCATAATGTGCTAAACTGAACAAGGATTTGTGTACAAAATGGTTTAAACAACCATCAAGTTCAACTTCCAGGTAGGAGTCCACACCTCCTGCATCGCAGAGTGCCTATCCTGCTGTGCTGCGATTACTTATTGACCCCTTTTAGAGAAAAGAGATTTGAGAGGGTGTGTATAGAACTGAAAGGTGTCTGGACAGAAAGGGCAGAGGCAATTTTGTTTTCTGACCTGCTCTCCTCAGTGATTCACAAATCTTCTCTACACAGGTCCCTCATCCAGAGAGAAAAACCAAGGGTAAGAGATGTAGCTCTGCCACTCACTGCTGCCTGAGCCACTTGGCAATTTCCAGAGACACCCTTTTGCCTTGTTTTATTCTTACTATCCCTTTCCTCAATCTTACTTTTCCAGTTGCCTTACTGCTTTGACTGGTGCTGATCTCTGAGGGGCGATGAGTTTGCTTACCCACCCAACAGTTCTTGAGGAGGTGCTGGGGGTGTTCTCAAGCTTTCATCAAATTCCAGCTCTAGATCGCTGAATCGCAACATTCCTCAAGCTGCTCATTTCTGATGGGAAAAGCTGGGAGTGGGAGTCCTGGCTGACATTGAGAGTAGGCAATGCACAATGGGACCAAACATCATTGAAGTGCTGGGATCACAGTACTGCTGGTACTCTTCTTCAGGTGGAAGATGCAGCCAGAAGACTTCCAAAGAAATTTTTCACCTAGACAAAATGGAAGGGTGTACCTGCTGTATGAAATCAGGCGGAGAAGACGCGCTATCCAGAGGAACTGGTGCTCAAACAATCCTGGACAGCATGCTGAAATCAACTTCCTGGAAAATCGTTTCAATAACAGTCCACAAACTCCTTGCTCCATCACCTGGTTCATTTCATCTAGTCCCTGTGGAAACTGCTGCAGAAGGATTCTGGAGTTCCTGAGGTCACACCCTAACGTGACCTTGGATATATATGCAGCCAAGCTGTTCAGGCACTTCGATATCCGGAACCGACGAGGTCTCCGCAGCCTGATGATGAATGGAGTGGCTATACATATCATGAACCTTGAAGGTAACCCAGATACTCTGTCTAACTGTGGATTGAAAGTTCTGGGATTATGTGCACTCTTGGTTTGTAACAGAGGTGATGGCTGGCTTTGGGGAGTGCTATAAATGATCAAGGAGAAAGCCAGCATCGGGCCCGGGATCGGCGCTGGGTGAACCAAGATCCGACCTCTATAGCATCAGACCTCCCTCTGTTCACGAATGCAGTTCCCAGCAAGGCTGTTTTATACAGTTTTTAATGCCTTAGGCAGAGGTGCCCCTTTTGTCACCTCGCATGTGTATGAAGTTTCTTTCACTGCAGGATTGGACAATCGCTGTTTCTTGGATGGTGTCAGGTGCTGATCACATCAGGAGAAGTTGGGTATTCAGATGTATGTTTTTGACGATTTAGATTATCTTGATTGATGACACTTATCAAGTACTGATCATCCTTGGGTGTTCCCTGTGGTTCCAGAGGCATCCCATCTCCGCACTAGCCAGGTCTTTTTACTTGTTAACGAGGCATTCTTTCCTGCTGCCACCAGGAGTGTCGCAACTTCCGTGTGGTAATCTGTCTCTGGGCTGTCTGTGGTCAGAGGCTTGTTGGATGATTAATTTATTTTACAATTTTGGTTTTTATACATTTTCCCCCTAAGCATGAGTTATTTTACCTTACATATTACAGGGAGGATTAGTGAGTGCAAAAATGTCACTCTCTTCTGCCTTATTTCTTCCCCAGTCTTCCCCTGCACAGCAGCAGGACCAGCATGGTCATTTCCTCTTGCCAAATCCAAGATGAAGGGCTGGAGGTTTCTCTAGCTATGCACACCTCCTTTATAGGCAGTGTAAAACCCTGTCACTCCTAGAATACACATGCAGATCAGCTTGCCAGCTGCATCAAGTAATTGATTTCCATTGGTAGCGAGAGAAGAGTAGGAAACTTGTCTAAGGGACACTTTCAGATGATGCGCCACAGAAGATGTGTCTTGCCTTTTTGTTGAGTGTATCTTGCTTGCCTGGTAATGTTTGTCTGTAAAAACAGTCCAGACAAGCAGCTCACAAAAAGGAATGTATATTTGAAGGCATGAACCTCACACCTGTGTGGATATTTACCACTGGAGTGTGGAGCTATGAAACCCACTGGATCAAATGTAATCATAAAGGACATTTACTTAATATTGGGGGCGCTGTCCCTGGGATTATAGCACCAGAGCATTGTCAGAAGCTCTGGCCATCCTATCAACACTAAGATCAATATGAAACTGCTAAATGTTAGTGTGTTCACTCCAGCTTTTCCCTTATCATTTGGATAAGTCAGACAGATTCATGATTGAAGCAACTTGTCTTACCAAAGATGTGTTCTCAAGCACAAGGCTGCCAAAAGGAGAGCCTGACCATGCCTGTCCCACTTCCCTTTTCTCTCCTGCCACTTGCTGATTCCTTCTCTCTTGGCTTTATGCCAGAGCATGCTATTTGTGATAAGGGTTACCCAAGCCACCACAATGATCAATTTCTCTCTCTGGCAATTCATTTTTAGACATATTGCTACTCTGTAGAGTTTTGGTTCCCCTTTCCACTAACTTATTTGTGTAGTTATTTGTGCACACCTTGTATGAATATCTTTGTCCTTTACTGTGTTCTTACTGAGAAACAAATGACTCACTGACATGTTAATGAAGAAAGAACTGGGCATCCTTTCATCAGGAGTGACTGGGTATCTCTCTTCTTAGATTACAGGTACTGCTGGAGAAATTTTGTTGCACACCAACCTGGAGAAGATGATTATTGGCCCCAGAATGTCACTTTATACTTCATTTTGAATAGCATAGAACTCTTACATATCTTTTTGGTAAGTAGACACCTGAAAAAAACACCAGGAGCAAAAATAAATGCAAAAAAATCCAAGGAAAAGGAGATTTGGATGATCCCAGCAATGGTGTTAGCAGAAATGATAGCAGGAAAAATAAGCATAGGCTTGAAGCTTCATAAACAGAGAGCCGAGCAGGCAAGAGATTGCCAGAGGACTATGCTGCCACATTGTGCCTTTTTGTCCAGGAGCAGAGAAGAGAAGAGATTTAGCACTACTCTCAGATTTTAACTAAGAAAAGGGTATATTATTTCAACCCTTTGCATGAATCAGCTACCAGTTCATTAGCTTGCAGCTTACCTGAGCTATTTGACCCCAGAAGCTCCTTCAGCTCTGTAATCATTATTCAAGTATTCTCTTTTTGCCTCAGGACAGGACCATGGATTTCAGTTAAGTTCTGATCAAGTTCAAAAGCCCAGATGGGTGGATTTACCTTCAGGATAAGAGTTTACATATTAGAGTACAATAGGACCAAGATCTGCTTTCCATTTTTCTTGCAATCCATACAATTGCAGAAGTTATTTGTACAGCCTGATATCCTACTCAGAAAGAGGAAGTGGTCTACTGAACAGGAGAGCAGACCAGGACTGGAGTAAACTGTGGGGCTCAGCCACCCTTTGTGGGGCAAGCAAGTTCTTGCTTGAACTGGTCCCTCTGTGCAGAATGGATGGCAGGAGGCAGAGGAAGGGATGCACAAAAGTGCTGGCAGGGACTTGGAGTCACAGACACAAACCTAACCCGTTTGTAGGATTGCCTTGTTTTATTTCTGGCTGAGGAAAAGGTGCACCCCAAACATGACACAGGGCTTTCAGTACTTCAAGGCCTGACCTTTCCATTTCTTGCCTGGGTAAGACGTTCAGGTGACAGGATACACAGTCAGTAGCAGTGTCCAGTCAATCAGCTGATCTAACAAAGTGCTTTATGCAATGTAATGGTTTAGGAGACGTTTTCCCCTTGGCTTTCAGCCTTTCTGAGTCTCCTAATGCCTGAGATGATTAAATAATTTAGCAGCTTACGCACGATCCGGGCACGGTGCGATGCCTGCCGGGAGCTGAGCAGAGCTGGCTGCTCAGTGCTCCTCAGTGCTGACAAACTGCTGCTGACTCAGCACGGGCCCCTACAGCGGTACAAGGGCAATCTGCCCTTCAGGCCTTGGTTTAAAGAGCCAGCTAACAAATTGCCTGTCCCAGCAAGGCAGCCTTGGTGATTTCTGCAGAGTCCTGCCGGCTGGGAAGCCTGCTGGAAGTCAGGCACTTGCTGAACTGCCCTGCTGTCTCAGCTAAACACAAGCCGCCCCTCAAATGAATGTGCACAGGGCCCATCACCAGTAGTTCTAACCCCCAACCCTCCACAGAAGGAATGGGAATGTCTGTGTGCTCAGCCCCTTTGAATATCCTGCCCCGTTTTACTAATTATGCAGAGGTGTAATGAGATGAGTGAGTTCCAGGCATGTGCTCCAGAGAAACACACATGGTTGCATCAAGCCCTGGCCTCGCTGGCAGAAGAAAAACACTGAGGAACCAGAGGGGATGTGGTGGAGTCCCACTGCAAAGGGCAGGGGATGGGGGCACTTGCCCTATGAGGAGAGGCTGAGTGAACAGGCTTTCCTTGACCTATAGAGAAGGTGGCTAAGTGGGAGCTTAGTGCAAACCTGCAGTTTTCCACTACATAAAGGCAGTAAAGACATAGCCAAGCTCTCCTCAGTGATGCACAGAGAGAAAACAGGGTGACACACACAAGCTGCAGTGAGGGAAATTCCAGCAGGATGGAGGGAAAACGTCTCTCCTGACAATGGTGCTGTGCTGGAACATGGTGAGGCTGTCACCTCCATCCCTGGAGACACTGAGAACTTCCCTCTAGCTGCCTGGTCCAGCCTTGGAGTTAGCCATGCTGTAAACATGGTGTGCAACTAGAAACCTCTGGGGGGGCCTTTCTAACACCCCAAAAAGTTTGCCTTTCCGCAGGATCCAACTCCACTTCCCCTGCATTCAGTTATGCAAGTTGCTACCTTTTAAATGTTTCTGTTTGTAAATGGTCTGTATTTCTAGGAGTGGCGTACATGGCACAGTAAATTATGAGGTGCTGCCCTGTTGTCTGGAAAAATGTATCTTGAGGGAGATTATTTAACACATTGAAGGAGGATCAGAGTGATATCCTGGAGCAGATGCTTTATTTTCAAATTCTCTGTCATTCTGAAG
Source organism: Melozone crissalis (assembly GCF_028551555.1). Classification (NCBI taxonomy): domain Eukaryota; kingdom Metazoa; phylum Chordata; class Aves; order Passeriformes; family Passerellidae; genus Melozone; species Melozone crissalis. Next base: position 11,176,455 of record NW_026535786.1, on the reverse strand, counting down.
AGACAGCTTAGGCTTTTGGTATCAAAATTTTAATGGTTTTTTTTTCTTCCTCCCTAGGAGCTTCCTCCATTTCTGGCAAACTGAATGCTAACAAGCCTCACCACCATGCTTTCAAGCTCAGTTTGTGCATCAATACAAGAGCAGAAAAGCCAGTAGCTGGCAGTCTTTCCTTCTGCAGCCTTGCTAACTTTCTTGCTGCCCCCAGAGAAGACTCTTATCACTGTCTGGGCATTGATAAGCATTGAACAGAACAGAAGGAGCACATGAGAAGCCATCAGGAAGTGGGGATGGAGACCATGCCCCACAATCAGGCCTTCCAAATCTGCAGATTCTGCAATCAGATTCTGCAAGGGTCCCCTTGAGAGGCCAGCATGTAATATATTTCATGCTCTGATCTGTTCCAAAAAAGTAATCAGCCGTGCGTTCTTGCTTTCAGAATTTCTTATAAAGATCTCTTTTATGGCTATGTGTGTATGCTTCAGAATATATTTCATACTATTAGAGTGTTTATGCAATACTGTAGTAATGCTTCATTTTAAGGTTTTATTTATGAGTGTAAACTTTATTTATGACTGTAAAACCAGTGTAATAAAAGGGAAGATGCCAACATTGTGGAAACTTTGCTTTTCTTGTTCCGCTCCTTGGTAGACATCCTTCCCTTGTAATTCCACACTCTGGAGACATAGGTGTTCATTGCAAACTGGGGAAACAAAGTAAAAAGTCTCTGCTTTTCCAGCTGGAAACACAGAGTGGAATGGTGAAATAGGAGATTTTGAAACCTCTGAGCTCTCTCTACTGGAAGAAAGCAAAAAGAAGCTACAGGTGTGTTGGGTCTTGCAGCAGTTTTGAATTTGAACAGCAAAAAATGTAGATCATCTGAACGAATCATGTGGGGAGCTCCATGTGTCATGATTCCAGCCTCTTCAAGCAGGAGGCCTACTGTGTGATTCCACTGGGGAATGTGCTGATGCTGGGATCTACAACATGCACAAATGATAACTTGAAGAACAAGGCAGGGGCTGATGGGAACTGTGCCCATCTCTTCCAGTTTATTTATGCTTGTAGCGTCCTCTGTCCGTGCAAAAATCTCCAGATGTTTAGCAGATATTGAGACAGCCAGAAAAGCTGCAGGCTGAGGAAGCAGCTCCAGTCCCCACAGTGTGGGAGTGTATCTAAGGCTGAGCACAGCTGGCTGGGGAGCGTCTCCTACGTTAGACAAATAAGACAACTCCAAACAATGTATAGCACAGCTAAACTTTTCTTCCCCCTGTCCAGGGCCTCATATTGGATGTCACATGCTCTCTTTCTGGACATTATTGTGTTTTCTCCTTGTTTACTTAGGGAGCAATCAAATCACTTGATCAACATGCAGCTTAGTACAGCAGGGCCCATAACCATTCATGCCCAGGGCTCAGCCTTTTCCACTGAAGGCAGGACGACAAACTTCCTCTGGTCTGTTTGGAAGCTTGCCACTTCCAAGTCAGCCCAGCGAAGTTTTTCACACTGGTTTTATCTGCCAGAGTGAATTTGCAATCTGCTGTATCTCTGCTGTGCCCCTACTGGCATGTGAAGCCTAGAGGCGGGTCTACCACACTGGTCTCCTTTAAGTGTAACCACAGAAGGCAGCTGGTCTGCTCTCATCTTCTCCTGGCCCTCTGGACTGGTAAAAACATTGTGCCACCTTGTAGAGTGGGATAGTTCTTAAGTGTGAATTAATGACAGGATTATAGTGGGGAGACATCAGCACCCTCCCTGTGCTGGAACTTGGGTGCAACAGCAGCAACAGAAATGGAGTTTTAGCCATATCTGATGTGGGTTTGGAAGCCTGAGGGGAAACCTGCCTAAGACAAAGTGTATGGGAGGTTCAAAAGCCAAAGGCAGCCTCCAGAATCCTTGCCACCTTTTGGTGCCTCCCCATCTGCTATGACCTCTGCCCTTGCAGCAACCCACTTTCTCCTTGCCCAGCAGGGGCTCTGCTCCTTATTGCTAATGTTGTCTGAACCAGGGTCTCTTCTCTGCCAAATCCCTTCATCTTTCCTCTGAGAACCGAATCTGACTTCCATCACTGTGAATATGTAATACATATGTGAAGAAATAATGACATTTCTGCTGCTAGGAATGCTAAAGGGTCAGCACCAGGGAGAGTAGAAAAACGACCTCAAAGACAATGCTGGACACAAATACATGTAGACTGAAAACCCCCTGAAGGGACAAGTAGCAAGGGAGATTCCATGACCCTGAAACCCCTTTCTATCCTGATTTCCAAGTACGAGCATGCAGCAGAGGAGGAGAAAAGGAGGGAGAAGCCATGCTTGTGTTTGCAAGGGTCTGGAGTGTGCCTTTGCATTGTTCAATGGTAATCTGTTTCTCATTACTGCAAAGTCCAAGGACACCGTGTACTGACCTGGAGGAATGCTGTGTGCAGCTGGGGGAATGATGTCAGTGTCCTGCTCTTCTGTGGACATGTTCTGGGGCTGTTCAGAGACAGGCTTTGGGAGCTGTTTGCAGCATGGATCAGCATCCCTTCAAGGCAACACCCTCAGCAGGGTGGCAGACACCCCGAGCACCAGGAGATGGCAGCCATGCCCAGCTGTCCATACCAGCTGCCATCCCATTTTCCTGTTTCCTCTCTTATCAAGGACTCCACAGCTACCTGGACGTGCTTGTGTTCAGAGTTCATTGCTGCAAACCATGCAGTGTTGATCACTGAGACTGGGGTTTTCAGCCAGCACCAAGACCCCTGGTCTGGCTGTTCCCCACAGTTTGGGGAGGAAATGCTCTCCCAGAAATCACAAGCACCCATCTCCCACAGCTCAGGCAGCTGGGACTGCAGGTATATTTGCCACAGTCCCCTTGAGAGCTTAGCTTCTGCCCAGGTGCATATAAAGGACAGAGACACCTAGAATAGCACAGTCTCCATAAGACTGTAAAGGTAAGTGGTTCTCAAAAATATATAATCAGTAGTGAAATGTTCACTATATAAACAGTGTCCAAAGCAAGAAAAATATCTTGGGTTAATAAAGTAATGTTGCTGCATAACAGTCACCCTCCAGGGAGTTATTCTTGGCAGAGACACCTAAAGCATTTGAGGCTGAATTAATTTAGAACGCCAAATTAAAGAATAGCTTGTAACAAACAATATGAATTGGTATTTGTGAACAGAAAAAATGCAGTTAAAACAATCTTGTGTGCAAAAGAGCTAAATTCCTATAGCTGAACCACATGGATTAACTCTAGAGTCCACTCTGAATTTAATCAGATTTATGTTCAAAAGAATCTAAATATAGGATGTATTCCTAATATAGCTCATGATTCTTTGCATTTACTCATTACATTTTTTTCTCCTCCTGTACAATGTCAGCTGTTGTAATGTTTCAACAAGTATTTTCAACTCAGTGTTAGTCAAAATTTAATCAAAAGCTTGTATCTCAACCCCTTTCTAAGAAAATGGTAATTTTTTCTAACAATTCCACTGAGAAGTACAATGATGTTGTACAGGTACAATGTTAAAAGTTCAAAGATGAAGATTCTTTATACATCTTTGCTTCTCTTCTTGTTTTGTGAAGCATATTGTCAGCCCTTTTGTGTCCAGTGTGGTCGATTATGAGTCATGAATGGGCACAATAGGCTGGCCATCAATGAAAGAAGCATCTCAGATAACTTCAGAGGCTTTTGGTAGCATTTCTAAAGTATCCTAACAACTTATCTTCCTTGATCTGCTGGGTGACATTGTCAATAACTTCAAAGCTACAAGTAAAAGCATGAAGACAGTTTAATATTTCTAGGTCGTACCTCCAGAAATCAGAAAGAAAAGGTGACATGTCAATCCTCGGTGTCCAATATACTTCCTTCACCCACATGATACCAAAAAAAAAGACAAAGCCAGATGCTTGTTTGTAAGACCTTTATTTATATAAATAATATGCACCATATGAAACAAATATACAACACCATGCTTGCAAATTAATGCTTTGCAAAGGACTGTCATTGCTATTCCTGGTCAAAATTTCCCAAGCTGAGAGTGCCTTGGGAAGTTGTGGGAAGCTTGTGAGGCCGCTGGTTGTGACCTCTGCCAGCAGGAGCAGGCCCTGTAGGGACAGAGCCCTGCTGTCCTAGCACCAGGGGAGGTGTTCTGAGGAGCCTCCAGCCCTACCCAGAAAGAGGAACAGGATGGAGCACAGAACTTGCAGCCACCATGAAGGAAGTGACAGAGCACACCAGAGTGTGGGACACACTTAGCCTTGTGCAAACCCCAAGAGGTTGGACTGGAGAGGGCGATCCAGCTGTAATTCAGGGGGTAGGAAGGTGGCGATGAGCGGGCATGTGCTGTGAACCTGCATCTTCAGCTTGTAAAGACTGTGTCCACCAGATCAGGAGCTAATGGGGTCCCCTAGTGGAAACAGAGTGATTGCCAGGCAGGAGGATGGTTTGGTTTTGGCCCCTACAGAAGATATCTATTTACAGGTTAAAGAGCTTTGCGTATGCCAGGATTTTCTCTGGCCAGCTCTCAGTAGAGTCACATTGCTGGCCATATTATGGGCAATAAAAAACTTGGAAAAACAGAAGACTGTGGGACTGTAAAGGTGCCTCCAGCAGAGGCAGCTGGCTGGGGAGGGAGCACACTGCATGTCTGGTCTACGGGGAAACGCTCAGAGGATGAAGAGCACTCCACACAGTGAGAGCTGCGGTGCTCTGCACACAATCCTCTTAGAGAGACCTGCTGGCTTCATGTGAGGTTTTCAAGCTGAGCTACTTGGGCTGTCAAGGACTCGCTTCAACACTCTCTGCTGAGCTCTCCAGTAGCTGGCCAACTTTGCTGTTAATACATAGGCTGCACCATCTCAGTTGGGATGGTTTTCCTACCAACATCCAGGAGGACAACTAAACCATTTCACAGGGGAGGACACGGAGCAGCTGAGTGTAGTGCAGCTCTAAGAGCCAAGAAATGTGCTCCCTAAAGCCTTCATGAAGTGTGCAGGTCAGTGCAGTGCCAGTGAGAGCACAGCCACACAAACAGCTTTGCAGGCTGTCTGCTCCCACCTGGGCAAGGCTGAACCCAGAGCTCCATTCAGTGGATCACCTGGATTAGCTCTGCAGGGACTGAGGGGAGGCAAATCACTCTCTGGCAATGTCACTGCAATCCTGGCTGTTCCCAGTCAGCAAAGGATAAGGTGTGAGCCTGGGGAAGGTGTCTTCACAAGATCAGCCTAATTCTCCTTGGAAATGAAAGTAAGGATAGTCTTATCTCTAGACACAGGGCTGGAAGGAAGAGAGACGTAAGGAGGGAAGAGGAGAAAGATCTGTTGTAAGGGAGAGAGTTGGAAATCAAAGAGCAAGTGTTTGTGAAGTCTTCTGATTGCTGATGACTTTCACTTCAAAGTCCCAGAATTTTAAAAGCATCTCGTAAATCATCTACTTCGTACAGCGGCTGCAGGACAAAATAGAAATGGTAGGTCAGTTGTCAAGTGAGCAGGAACCCATGAATATGAGGAAGGAATGGCAGGAGATGGGATGAGAGGGAGAAGAAGGGGAAGTGAACAAGAGGAGAGATGAAGAAAGTTGGAGGAAGAGGCATAAGGGATGTGGAAGACGAAGACACATGAGTGAATGAAATGGCAGATGGCAGGGATGAGCAGCAAGTGCAGAGAGGAATTATAGTGAGGAAGAGAGGAATAAGGTGGGGGAAGATGCATTGGAAAAAGAAGAAGAAGAAGAATTGTCCCTTACCAGGAGGATTCGTCGAAGTTTCCTGGCAAGATGGACAGAGTTTTCATGCAGCCCTTCCCAGCCTTTGAATGCCTGTTCCCTGTTCTCCACAAATGTGTTCCAGCAGTAGAAGTAATCTGTGCAAGACACGGGGGAGTTACAGGTGCTCGACAGGACACTGATCACTAAATCATCACACTCTGCATCATCTTCCCTGGCTCCTTGCCCTTGCCCTTCTCCCCAGCACCCCTTGGCCCTCCATCATCTCTTTCCTGCCTGCACAACTCACCTTTGAAGGTCATGATGGCGATCTGTGCCCCCGCCTTGTGCAGGCGCCGCAGCCCCTCGGGCTCTGCCTTGCGCTCCTCGCAGAAGTAGAGGCGGGCCATGAAGATGCGGAGGCTCAGGTTGGGGTAGGAGCGCAGGAAGCTGGCGATGTGCTGGGCGCAGTCGTAGCAGGGGCTCCAGGAGGTGAACCAGGTGATGCGGTAGCAGCGCCCCGGGTCCAGGTCCCAGGCTGCGATGTAGCGCAGGAAAAGCACCTCCACGTGGCAGCCCATCTTCGGGAAACCGGGAGCGACAGGGGCCAGGAGTCAGCGGGGTGTGACAGGGACAGGGAGGGAGGCTGGCCTGGGTGGGGCGTGAGGGAGGGGAAGCAAGGTGCGGGAATTCTCTTGCGTCGGCACACACGGGGACAAGGCACGGCAGCACTTAAGGGCTAGAGCAGGGCTGGTGGGCACTGGTGAGGAGGGATGTGGGAACGGGGTGGGCGGGAGATAAGCAGGAGGGTAGGGAGACTGGAAAAGCAGCAGGGAGTGTGGGTGTCTCGCTGATACCACACTCGGGGGTAGCACAAAGAACAGCTTTACCCCGAGGCTGCATCCCTCAAACGGTGTGAACCAGCACAGCCCCAGGTGTGCCTGTACCTGCACAGCGCCCAGGTGTGTCTGTACCTGTACAGTGCCCAGGTGTGCCTGTACCTGCACAGCCCCAGGTGTGCCTGTACCTGCACAGCGCCCAGGTGTGCCTGTACCTGCACAGCCCCAGGTGTGCCTGTACTTGCATAGCACCCAGGTGTGCCTGTACCTGCACAGCCCCGGGTGTGTCTGTACCAGCACAGCCCCAGGTGTGCCTGTACTTGCACAGCCCCAGCCGTGCCTGTACCTGCACAGTGCCCAGGTGTGCCTGTACCAGCACAGTCCCAGGTGTGTCTGTATCTGCAGAGTGCCCAGGTGTGTCTGTACCTGCACAGTGCCCAGGTGTGTCTGTACCAGCACAGTCCCAGGTGTGCCTGTACCTGCACAGCCCCAGGTGTGTCTGTACCTGCACAACCCCAGGTGTGTCTGTACCTGCACAGTGCCCAGGTGTGCCTGTACCTGCACAGTCCCAGGTGTGCCTGTACCTGCACAACCCCATGTGTGTCTGTACCTGCACAGTGCCCAGGTGTGCCTGTACCTGCACAACCCCAGGTGTGTCTGTATCTGCACAGCCCCAGGTGTGCCTGTACCTGCACAACCCCAGGTGTGCCTGTACCTGCACAACCCCAGGTGTGTCTGTACCTGCACAGTGCCCAGGTGTGCCTGTACCTGCACAACCCCAGGTGTGCCTGTGCTCCTGTCACAGCCCTCTGCTCCCTGCTGTCCCAGGCAAGCTGGAGCTGCGGGCTCCAGAACGGGCTGGCAAGGTGTTCCCTCCCCCACCTGGTTGCGCAGGTATCCAAAATCCAGGGAGCAGGAGGTGGCGCTGTCCCGGCGCTTCACCACATAGCACAGGTAGGTCTCACGCCGGCCCTTGGCCTTGCGCAGGTTCCTGAAGTTGTAGAGGAAGAGCCTCCTTTGCATGAGGATGCTGCAGGAGAAGACAAGAGAGAATTTACATTTACTCATGCAGCCAGTTGTTTACCCTGTCTCTGTTGAGGGCTCAGCACCAAAAATATCCTCTTCACATCCAAGCCTCTCTGTACGAGAAGAGTGTCGGTAATTTGCATGAAATGTTCTAGGGAAAAGGTGCAGACGTGACTCTGGGGATGAAGCAGGTGACCTTGTGAGTGGAAATGGTGTGTGAATTAATAGTGATTAGTCAAACAGCAACTATGGCTGGGCAGAGTGTGAAAATATCTGAAAATATCCAGAACATGGACACCAGTGAGGGAGGAGGATGAAGGCATTTGAGAAGACCTGTGAAGATGAGAGGGTGTGGAGTTCAGCCATCAAGAGTTGTTATTTTTGCTATGTGAAACCCAGAAAGTCCACTGGGGAAGGGATGGACCAAACTAGAATCTCTCCAGAGAAGACTGGACTGAATGCCTTCCAAGTAGGGCCTAAAAGAAGAGCAGAGTTGAAAGTGTGCAGGGCCAGGGAAAGATGTCATCCTGTAGCTGATGGAATATATAAATGGTAGCCATGCTGACACCTCCCCAGACACCAGTACCATTTCCACAGCATCAAGACTGGCAAGGGCCTGCTCCTGTGCCCAGGGACCATGCTGGGGAGAGGCAGCAGGGGCACAGGGAGGGGGTGAGGCAGTCATGAAGCATTTCTGGCAGCCTCCCTGCCAAGTGGAGGGACACAGGCAGCTGGGTTCATTGAGGTGAGATACTCACCTCCCCCGCAGCAACGCAAAACAGAAGTGAATAGGTTAAAAATAATCACGTCCTTTGTCATCTTTTCCCACTGTTAGGCTGATGTTCAGTTTAAGCTGGGGTAAGTCTAAGAGATACTGAGCTGGGTTTTCCCAAGGATCTCCAGTGAAGTGTAGAAAAGGGGAATTTGGGTTTGTTGGGAATTTAAATCTGAGAGTCTAGGCACTTGTATGCACCCTTCATCTGTTTGCTAGTGTGACCATAAAGCTTGGGCACTGCAGAGCACTTAATGACCAGCTGACAGGCATCCTCTCTGCCCCTCCAGGAGCTTCTGCCCCTTGTGCAGCCTGCCACATGGCCACTGCATCACAGGTACTCATTCACAGAGTCATGCACATCCTCATGCCGCCTAGTGATGTGCTTTGAGGCTGTGTGTCACTCCCTACTGCTCCTCACCTGCATCACAGACATTGTGCCTCAGGGCCTTGCTGCCCTGATTGTCCCACAGACAGGCACACGACTCTTTCCTGCCCTGTCTCCCTCAGCCTGCAGTGCACAAATGCCTGTCCTGTCACACAGAAAGAGGAAGCACACACACACTCTGCTATGCCATGCTTTGTGCTGGCAGGCTCCTGCAGAAGCAGCACATCGGATTCCAGTCTTCTGTTAGAAGAATGTCCACAGAGAAGACTGCACACACTCAGGAGGGTAAAGCGTCCCCATTAAGTATCTCATTAAGCCCAACAACAGTCTGAGGCTGTTCCTGGAGGTCTGTCCCATCAGAACTGTTGCAATCCTGCTCTGGTGTGTTGCAGGTTGTGTCAGGAGCAGAGCACGAGCTGATCCCACTGCATTCCATCACCCCTTTCTCTGCTGTTCATGGTGTGTGCCTGTTTCCCATACCCGCTGTATGTTTTTCATCACCCTTCTCACTCTTGGAGCTGACTCTACCACCTTGGATTCACCCTGTTTCCCTGCCTTTGTGCAAACACTTACAAATGAACACCTGTGTATATTCCTAACACACACATATTGGTCTCCCCAATTTTTTTTTCTCCCCAAAATTATCAACCAGTCGTTCACCACAGGTTTCTAAGCCTTAGATGTGTTATTGCAGGGATATGGAAAAGACTGTGCCCTGTAACAGAGATGCTGGAGTGGGGATCTGTTCTATGGTGACAGATCCTCAGGTTGTCCAGAAAGGATAACCCAGAAAATTGCACAGGTGTGTGGGCCAGAGGTTTGCAAAGCACTTACCTGGGCTGTGCCACAACTGCAGAAAACAGAGCAGAGCCTTGTGCACAAGGCAACTGCTTGCTGAAGAAACACATAAGCCAGGTGAAAAACAATTACAATTATGTTGATGTTTCATTAAAATCCATATGGAAAAATGCTTTTTATCACATCAAAAACATAAGGGAAAACAGACTTTCTCTTTTATATTTTTTTTAAAGTTTTGGGCAAAACCATTTGCTTTCAAAAAGTTTCTGATTCTTCTTATAATTGTCCCTTTTCTCATCTCATTCAATTTTTCTCTATTCAATGTTTTTGACCGTGCAGAGTCGCATGTGGATGCAAATAAGGGAGAAGAACAAGAAATGACCCCAAACCACAGAAAAATAAAATTACTATCACTTAGATTATTTTTCAGTTTCAGAACAAATCGAAGACAATTTGAATCGTGGAGGACACTTGTTCAACTAGAAATGTTCATTAACATCAGCTCTTTTTCTCCCTTTCCTCTGGAGTTCACCATCCCAGGGTTTTTGGGTTTTTTTGGTGGTTTTTTTTTTTTTTCTTTTTCTTTTTTTCCCCAGGGAGGATTTCAGAATATGGCAGGTGCAAACAGAAGAATGAATGAACAGATGTTGTGTGGAGCAACTGAGCAGATGTCTGGCTAGGTGCAAACTGCTGGATACACAAGCAATCCTATGGCTATAGCATAGCTCAAGGGAAAGCAGCAAGGACACAGGAGCTGTGATTACACCTGGGCACTGAAGAAGCAGCCTGAACAGAGATCTTCTCCTCAAATAAAAATTCATGAAATCAGAGTGAAGCCCCCTGAGTGTGTGCATAGGATGCCATTGTGGAGAGTGATTGGCCATAGTAAGCTCACAGACTAATTGCAGTGCAAGTGCAATTGGATTGAGGGGCTTAAGCAGCTGATAGCATCTGACTGTTCATCCTTCTGTTATCATCCTTTGTTTCTAGAAAACAAAAACAATGAAAGGAACAGAGAATAGCCACAAGAAAGAAATGACAGAAAGGGAAAAGAGCACAGGTGGCAGACAGTCAAAGAGAAAGAACAACAGAGACACAGAGATGCAAGTTGCAGGAGCAGGACAGGCAGGGAGTTAGATCAGTGAGATCAGGGGAAAGGGAAAGGGAAAGGGATGGTCAACACCAGAGGGAAAGCAAGTAAATTCTGACAGAAAGACACTCATCTCTCACAGGAGCAAGAAACTAGAGACACTCATTTTACCTGTCCATGACTCCCAGGGTCTCTCTCAGGTGATGGGATCACAGGGAGGGTATCTCGCAGACTCTGTGCAGCCCTCTGACCTGATGTACAGAAATGTGGACTGGCCTGTGTGTCCCCTCCCCATTCACCCCTATCTACTCCCTGCTGGCTTTCATCGGGGTGTGGCTGAGGGAGGAGTTAGAAGGGTCTCTGGAGCTGCAGGAGCTGAAGGAAAAGATGTTGAGATGCAAAGGGGCATCAGTTCTGAAAGATGCTCAGCACCCATTGGTCACCACCAACCCTTGCACTGCCTACCAGCCCACCCCACCTGCAAAATTATTCTGCAAAAATATCAATAGCATAACAAGGCAGGAAACATTGTCTAGTGGTTAGAGGGGGGCCTGAGAGCTTGTGTACCACTAGTGTGAATGTGGGCAAAACCACATCATCCCTCTGGGCTTCGCATCACGCAGCTGTGCAGGGATGGTGGTGACCCTGCCCTGCTCCAGCACAGAGCCTGCAGCTCTGTGCAGCAGCCTGGAGCCACCCTGCTGGAAGGAGCTCAGGAACAGCAGCTTGTGGGCAGACTTTCCCTGCTCCTCTGTGGCCCCCTGAAGGCCTGGCAGCTGCATGGAGCAGCAGTGAACTGAAGATGAGAGTGAGAGGGACTCAGCTCCCAGGGCTCAGTGGGGAGAGGCTGGCCTCAACTTGGCACCTGAACATTGTCACGGGTGTCTGAGCCCTGTCAGCATGCCAGGGGTGGTGGCAGACCTGCACTGCAAAGCTGCACCCAAGGCACCAGTGGGGAGTGACTCTGGGCCTGATCCTGCTGTTCCAGGTGCTGCTGGCTCCAGCACTGAGCTCTGGCAGGGTGACAGTCAGGACGCCCTGGCTGAGTCTGCGCTGTCACAGCCGGGCTGGCACTCAGGACGCACACGCTTTGCTCTGCCAGCACTGCTCTGGGCTGCCCAGGCTCTGCTGCCCTGGCAGGCACCCCCTGTGCAGGGCTGAAGGGCAGCGAGGCTGGGGCAGTGCCTTGGGCTGGCCAGGGCACCCGGAGCCAGCCAGGGCACGTTCTGCTCCGCTTCTGCCCCAAGCGGGCACGGCTGAGCAGCAGGGCTTTTGTTTACCTCATGCTAGGGTAGCTCTTCATTTTTTCTCTGCTTGATTTACTTTCCTTATTAATTTTACTGGTTTTCAGAATGCTGAGGCTTTCTGAAACCAGTATATGCAAAAACAGGCAAAGGAGAGATGAGTTGCCAGAACAGAGCAGACTCTGTAGCCCAGCGCTTGGGGAGGACTCGTTTTTGAGAGCACAGAGCATGGCATACCCCAGGAAAAGGAGAAGCACTCCTGCAAAGCCCAGGCATGGGCTGTCCTACTCCTCAGGGAAATGCCTGGGTAGGATACAAATTCAATGAACACATTTTGGCAGCTGCATTGGTCTCAAGAGCTGTGGCAATTATCCTTCTTGAGGGTCTGGCTCCTAATGCTTGACCAAAGCTAGAAAAGACTGAAATCCTTGAAAATCCCTGTACTACTTAACAGAGCCTAAGAGAAAACTCTGGCTAATAAAACAGCTGTCCCCTTTCAGCCTTTGCTCTAGTAGCACCTTGTGACAAAGCTCCTAGGTCAGAGCAAAAATCACACTTTAATACTAGATTTTCTTTTAATAATTCAAAGGGCACATTTGTTACACAGGACATAAAAAAAAAGAGAAAAGCAAAAACAAAAAGCAAAACACTCTGGGAAATCTGCTTCTTAGAAATCATAACCATTTGTGTTTCATTCAATAAATCAAGGAAATTCACCTTTATTCTTGTGCTAGTTCTCAATTTTCATAGCCAAAAGATTGCACAAAATTTTATATAAATTTTCTACTTTGAAAGGAGTCAAGAAATATCTCCATGGCCAGCCTGGTTCACTCCATAAATTTAATTGGTGCAAAATTATTTTCTCAAAGGTTTTACATGTTAAGCCTCATAAAATGTATAACTAGATCCTTTCTCTGGTCCTGGCTGTAAGTGGAATTCCTCCTTCCATGTTTAAAACATGCTCTTTCCCCTAAATGTTGAGAGTTTCTTTGCTCTCCACAGAGATAAAAAAGAAAGAATGGATGAACAAACAGATGAGCTACAATTAATGGCAAGGCTCTCAAGTCTAAGCACTGCTGGAGGCTTTCTGATGCCCTTCATTTAGACTGGTAACTTCCTTCACATGTGAGGTCCAAGTGCACAAAGTCAGTGGCAGAGATTCTCTTTCTCTATCTCTAATCCACAGAGCAGAAACCTGCTGGTGTGGATGTGCTTTAGGGTCTTGAAGCAAGTCTAGGGGACAGTTCAAGAGGGACCTTCAGTCCCTATGCAGTTCTGCCTAAAACAGGAGCTGCACTCTCTTGCCACAGCAAGATTTTGCTCATTAGCAGATGTCACCCCCCCCCCAAAAAAAGAAGAGTTTAGAAAACCGTGGACAGGTTGCTGATCCCTGATCTCCTTACTTGTCCAGCTTTCTCCCTGGTTGTAAATTTCCAAATCTGTTACATGTGTCAAGCATAGGCTGGGAGCTCATACCCAAGGGGATATGCTGACCACTTCAGTTTTCTGTCCTTTCTGTTCTGTGAAAACCTCTTTGCAAATGGGAGAGGAAAATACTGAAGATGTCTCCATCACGGTTTCTGATCAAAGCCTGGGTCAGTTAAAGCTGCTGGGGAAGACTGGAGAGGGTCCCTGTGCTGCTGTGTTTGCAGTGTTATCTAGCAACAGGCACTGCTCCACCTTTTTGGGATCATGGAAGAATGTTCTGGCATCCCTTCAGGTTTCTTGTACTCTTATTGTCTGTCTTGGAGTGAGAACAGAGAAATAAGTGCTGGCTGAAGAGCAGTGGTCAGGTGTAAGGTGGGGTGAGAAGAGGAATGCCACCATTACTTTTACGAAAGATTCAGAAAGCAAATTACCAAGAAATTAGACAGCAAAAATACAGTGAATAATTTAAATTATCTAGCCCCAAATCAGAGGAGAGGTTGCTTGTTTAGTCAACAGGAAGTCATGTGTTGGTGCATGCCATTATAAATATATATTTATTTTTTCCATTCACCCTTTGCTCAGAAATCGCCTTTTGAAAGTAGCGCCTCTGTCACCAGTTGGTTGGTTTTGCACTGAACACAAGAAACGCAGACACCTGCTCACCCTGGCCTCAAGAGAAAACCTCAAACAGAAAAACTTTCTCTGCTCCACAAGTGCTGATGCACCACAGAGATGGTGACTTGCTCAGAGATGCTGAGCAGGGGAATGGTGGAGCTCCTTGCACTTAGGCACTGGCAGACAAATAAGCTGCTATGCTTATTTATTATAAGCACATGGAACACACTCAATATGAGCATATACTAAGCCTGAGACTATACATCAAAATACTTATTTATTACACACACATTGCATTGTGTTCACTCCACAAAGATTCCTCACCCTCCTTAGAATGACAGACCCATCACAAAAGTAGTGCTCAGACATCTGTGCCGGGAACACTACTCCCATTTTTCCAGTCCTGGGTGGCAAAGACCCCTCCACACCAGATATAGAGCAGCTTGCTGTTAGGACATGGGGCAGAGAGCCTTGTCCCTAGAGCTGCCACCTCTTCCTGTGATGCAGCAGTGGATGCCATGCCTGGGGAGAGGTTTCAGCCATTGCTTTACAAAGCAGTGATTTTTGCGGAATGTGCAGCACCACAGAGATTTATAAAAGCTGTGAGGATGTGTGTATGGTCTGCCTGGGGTGGACTTCACCACAGAGGGATGGTGTGGTGCTGGGGTTTGCAAATGCAAAGCCAAAGCACTGTGGGGTGAGTGTCACAGAGGCTGCATCTGAATTAGATAAGAGCAGGGATTCCAGGTTATGAGAGGGAAGGGGGAAGTAAAAAAGGCAGGAGTTCAGGATGTGTGGGAGGGTGAGTTTACAAAACTTGCATTGCTGCATGCTGCAGGATTGTCAGTGCCGCCACTGATGCAGAATTGAGGGCATCTGGTTGCTGAGTGTGCACTAAGGTTGTATGCTATTGTGTGTTTTACTAGTAATTCAGCTTTCCAGGCTTGCACTGCAAAATCTTTACCTGGAGACTTGACCTGCAGTTTATTTTTGTTTCAGTGTTGAGCTTGTTTTGGTGCTGGGGGACAAGGCAAATGAGGATGAAACTACAGAATTGAGTGTACATTTTTTAACCACAGCCCTGCAAGCGCTTCTCATTCCTGCCCTGCAGCTCTCTGCCAGCCCAGCCCAGCCCAGGCCTTCTTACAGGAACCAATAATCCTTAATTCTGGCCCTGTGACCCCACAATTATTTTGTCTCCCTGCCTCTATTAGTCCCCTCCACCATGTCTCTAGGCCACAGCACTTCCAGCCCTTGCTACCAGCCAGAGACAGACACCTGCTGGGATCACCAGCAGGAAGGCAGGAAAGGGGCTAGATTGTGTTGGGGAGTTTGAGACCTAGTGAATGGCTTCCCCATCATGACTGCAGATAAAAAATGTGACCAAAATCCACATCCTTATGCTAAATGTCCTCTAGTGTGTTCTCTGGCTTGAGGCAGTGACATGGCTGGGTGCTTACCTCATTTATGCTAAGAGAAACAGACTCTCTGATGAAAGCAGAACTGCCCTCCCCATGCTGAGAGATGGGGGGTAGAGTACCTACCAGAGCTGCTGCACCCTGCTGCTTGCCATTACAGTGCCTGCAGCTTCAGCCTCCAGCACGCCCTGCCCATCTCAAGTGGCTCCTGACTCTGTGCTGACCTGGAGAACATCCTCTGCATGCCCAGGGAGCTGCAGCCACTGTTCCAGTGTTACTCCACTCTCCTACAGCTCAGGTCCCTGCTCTGGGCACCTCACACCCTGTTTCAAATCAGATTTTTCTTCTCCGCAGTGGAAGTCACTGGCTCCATATCTCTGCAGTCATCTGCTAGCCACAGGGAGAAACTCGGTTTTGTACTGCTGTTTTTCACAATGAGGCTCACCTCCTAGCTGTGGTTATGGTTTTGCAAACCGGTGTTGCCTGTGATTAGCTCATGTTTTTGCAGCGCTGCAGCTCGTGCTACCCCCTGCAAAAAGAGCTTGCACTGAGGCCTGGGTGGTAAATCCTGATTTTAACTTCCCTGTTGTCTTTGGAGAAGTACTTTGTTGGAGAGACTGAGACAGAAGTCTTGAGAGTTCAATAAGAAATTGTGTGTTGGATGTTCCTTGGCTGTCAGTTGTGTGCTGAGGACCTTGCAGTTGTACAAGGTTTCCTTGGCTGGAAGTCCTCACGAGCATCTCTTGATCTTGCACTCACATACACAGCCAGGTAGTTTCCTTTTGCCCAGTCTGTGCTCAACATGGGGACACCAGATCCACTCCTCTCTTCTATCACTTTTGTGCAGGTACAGGTAAGGCACAGGCAGATTTACTTAAGGCTGGCTAGCTTGGTCCTGTTGCAATTTGGAAAACAGGGAGCAAGGCCAGCAAATATTTTGGATTGGAGAGGCAAAAATCTACCATGAAGCAGTGCCCCTGGGGACTCTCAGGGAACAGAATTGGCAAAGAGGTTTGCAGAGACTACAAAGAGCTCAGACATCTTTCCTAAGCTAAACCAACGAGCAACTACAAAGAGAGCAGCTGATGGACAGTGGAGCCAAAAGGGACAGTGTGTGGTGGCAGTGCTGGGCTCAAGCAGGGCTGATGAGAAAATCACCAGAGCACAGAGAGTCTCAGGAGCAACTACACCCACTGCACCAGGCAGAAAAGAAAGGCTTTTGAAGGTGCCAAGAAGGCAGCAAAGGCCAAGACCCACCTGGCCCTGGACTGGCACTGCCAAGGAGCCCTGATTAGCTCTGGCTGTGAAGAAAGTCCCAAGGAAAGTCAAGATGGCCAAGAAATAGCTACAGGATATGAAAACTGACAGACCAAAAGAGGCAGAGATCCAGCTAAGGGCAAAACCGTGAAACCCAAGGCTACAAACCCAAGGCAGAGAAATTGAAAGTGACCTCAGGGTGAGAAGGTGGTGCACAAGAGGTAGATGCTGTGTGAGCATAGAAAAAGTGGCCTGCTGCAGGGACACAGACTGCAAATCCTTTAATTGAACCTCTGATTTTTGTAATGTTTTGCATTTTTTAGCACAATTTCCCCAAAGGAAGAGAATTTATTTCAACAGTTTTAAAAAATGCCTTGTTTTGCAATTAAACTTGTGCATTGTATTAATTAAAAGTTTCTTCTTGTTATTTTCTTCTGTTTACTGCAGCAATATTGTAGGGGAGGCAATTTGCTCAGAGATCCACAGCTAAAAGAAGAGAGGCAGCAGATAAAAGATGCAATAAAGGAATTTCTGATCTGGCACCAGGAAACTACTCTCCATCTTAAGTGTGGTGCAATATTAGAACAAGTTGTGGATTCTCCATCCCCTGCTGAATTTTTCAGAATTCACTTGGACAAGGCTCTGAGCAATCTGAGCAGCTTTGAAGTTAGTTCTGCACGTTTACTCTCAATGTAAGTTTATCTGTGATCTTAGCTGGAACATATGCTATCTCAATATCCACATTTATTTTAAAAAATGCACAGCTTAACCTGCATTTATTCTTATATTTAAGCAGGTGAGATCTGACATGTCTTATTAGTTAGACACATTGAATTACATATGCTTCTCTATTACACCTTTTTGCTAATTTGTGACCAGCTGTATTTGTATGGAAATTGCAACCTTAGCAAAATGCCCCAACTGCATTCTGATAGATAATTTATTAATTGAATGAATGGAATGTTTTTCACAATTCACTTTTTAAATATACTTCAGCATACTAGCAACAAGCACATGTTGTTTGTATTTTAACTGATACAATTCACATTAGTGAATATGTTTTTATTTGAGAAAATAACTTACACTAATAACAGAAGTAGACAATCAAATACCTTTCTGGTATTTCCCACATATTTTTAAATAACTTTTTTAATGGACTAAAATCCAGCTCTCTATTTTGTGGGAGTTTATTCCAACTTGCTACATTACAGGCTCTAAGGATGGCAGGAACGGAGACAAAATGCAATGTGCTAAAGACCAGAGAGCAGGGGGTGGAGAGATTCAGAACTGGAATTCAGATTTCCTGTGCCTCAGTCAAGCAGCTGCTCACAACTGGACAAATGTGCGCTGTCAAACAATGTCACCATATGGCCTCAGGGGTCAGTGTACTTTAATATCTCCAGAAAAAAATTACCCAAACAATTAAAAAAAAAAGTCTCTTTTGGTTTCAACCCAGCCATTTGCTGAGCAGAGGAGCTCTTTTTGGGTGGGTGGCAAGGACCAGACCCCTCTGTGAAGGACAAGCCCACACGGCAGCCAGCAGTACATCCCTGCGGGATCCTTCCAAGCTGGGATGCCCGATGTCAACGCTCTTTGTTCACACTGTGGGCTCTTGAGGACAGGATTGAGGCAACAAGTTCCAGGAGCCTCTCGGTGACATGTCAGCTGCTCCCAACAGCCCTCCCATGCTTGTTAGCCTCCCATGCCCAGCAGTGAGGCACTGCCTCAAACTGGGGAGCAGACACTGGAACACTGCCTTTAAGCAGCAGCCTTCAAACTGGTCACACAGATCGGTACCAGCGAGCTGCAACAGCAAGAGCAGGAGGAACAGCCATTGTGTGGGAAGTGACCACAGGGCATCTAAATCCTGCTCCAGGTCAGGAGAGGTTGTGAAAATCAGCCACAAATGCAGAATCATGCTTCTAAAAACAGGGCTCTGTCAGCTTTCTTTGTGGCTAGCCCAACTGCACGAGCAGCACACATACCTGGAGGCGTATTTAAAACCACTTCCCTAGCTTGCAAGAGAAAGAGGTGTCCAGATATTGTGGCAATTCAGGTTGGAGTGGCAGGGGTGATAAATCTGGGTATGGGACAAGTGCCAGTGAAGTGTGGGCCGACTCTAGTGTAAGGGAAAAGGAAGAATAAGCTGAATTACAAACAGTTGATGGCATATGTTGTGCTTGGCTCACACAGCCAGGGGAAAGTGCCAATGCAGGAGCACTGCAAAGGCTGAGTTTATGAGACAGAGCAGGCTCTGGCCTGTGTAGGAGGGAGCTGTGTCTCCAGCCACGGGGGCTGGGGCTGTACCCACTACAGCAGTCCGAGATCAGGACACCACAGCTTCAGCCAGGAAGGGGACCAGAGTGTTGTGCAATAATCTGCGTTGTGTGGTTTAGTCCTGAAGATCTATGGGGCACTCTCAGAGGCAGCTTAATGGGCAATTTGGCCCACAGCCACTTTTGTTCTAGAAATACTATCTAAATGCAGACTTGACTGCTTGCACTTGCACTGCTCAGAGTCCCCCACATCTTAGTGCTTCATCTTTTCCACCAAAATATGATGTACAGTCAATGCCTGACGAAACTATGAAAAAGTCAGAAAATCAATGAAAAGGAAAATTTCCTAATCTTTTTGACCTAGATGTGTAATTTTTAATGTGGTCTCTCAGTTATTCCCATTGTTGAGTTAAATGGTTGTAGTGAACAAGTTCTTCACTGCTTATGTGATATTTATTACAGTTTTTCTCTTATTTCAGTCATCTGGCCATTTTATTTGGAGATGTTAATTCTCCACCAGAAAGTCATGGCATGTGCATAGTAAAAAGATGTGTCCTCAGCACAGATTTCACAGGCTGGGAGGAGTTATCCCTGTTCAGCAGCTAACAATTGTCAGGAAAATCTAGCACAGCTATCCATGGTAAAAAAAAAAATGCTGGAGAAAATGTTATATTTCTCTAGAAAAAAAAAGCATTCCCAGGAACTCCCATGAGCTGTGATTCATGAGTGAGAGGAAGGTGACAGCAGAGGACTAGGCTAGTAGGGAGTAAAAGATTCCAAATGATAGATTTTATATGGATTCAAGTCTCCCCACAAATCTGGAGGAAATACAGCAAGAGACAAATAAACCCAAACACATGAGATTTGCCAAGAATAACAAGAAATAAATTTTCTTTTAATATGGATTATATAGACTCTAGCATTAAAACAGTGTTCTCCTGGACAGGAGCACCTCTTCCTGTCCCTGCTGAAAGCAAGCAACAGAAAGGCTTCTAACCACTTCCCAACCTGTATGAAAGTTAAATTTCTATATGCTGTACAGTAGCTATGTTACCCAGTTATGTATCTATAGTGATGAATATTCACCTCTAAATACAGAGAACAGACTTGACCCAGTCCAATTTCCAAGATCCATCTCCATCCTACCTTCCTCCACACAGGCAATTTTCACAGGTATCCCTGTGGCATGGAAGCCAGTGGCTGCCAGTGGCTTGAATGTCTTTGAGATCAAGCTCTCAGTACCCTCCTCTCTACAAAAATGTGCACCCTCTCAGTACAAAGAAATCCCTCCTTCATTCCTAGTCTCATGAGCCTGGAGTACTCGAGAGGAGCATCACCCTCTGAGTAGCAGTGCAGTGTTCCCATATGTAGGATAAAATTCTAGTCACTGTGTGATTTGGAATTCTTTCTCCTGTACACTGGATAAATATAGAGAGATTTAGCCCATGTAAGGCTAATTTTGACCTCACATGGAAACTGTCTGCACAGGGTGTCTTCCCCCATAAAGAGGATGTGACCAGCTTCTTGCTGCATACAGCAGAAATGCAGGTCCTGGCAAGATGGTCCTACACTAATTGTTTTGGCTCTTTTTCTCAGATATCTGCCTCTGTGCAGCAAACGGTCCCCAGTACTGTGTGACCCTGGCTCTGTGCAACAGGGCAGTGCTCCTGCAGGTCTGAAGGGTTCAGCAGATGATGTGAGGGGACTGAATGCCAAATCTAGCAAGCTGGCTTTCAGCTACTTGGAAACAACACAGAGATCCTAGAGACAGGGTCTTGCTGATCCTCTGGTGTCCCACAGAATCATGCCACTAAGAGTCACATGGAGTGATTAGTACAATTCAGACTGCTCTTCCCCGCTTACCCTACCTGGTCTCATCACAAAAACTGCCCATATACCTGGAAATGTTCTCCATATATCTAGAAAACAAAGTCCTCAAGCAGACCAGACATCCAGTGCTGCCACAGTGAATTCTTCTGCCCAGGCTGGCCTGTAAAAGCACTTACACCTGCAGATGTGTTTACCTTCCCCATCAGCACCTGGCCCTGTGCAGGTCAGCACAGTCAGAGATTCGGCAGGAAAATCCCAAGTGCCAGATAAACAGCAATCCCAGATAATGATTCTGCTCCCACACCCAATTCCAACTTGCAACTCCTTCCTGCTTTGCGCAGGAGCTGCCAGGTCAGGAGGTAGGAACTCAACTGGAGATTGAAAGCAGGCACAGCAACTGGAGAGTGTGGAGGTAGCCAGACCAAGACAAGACACCAAGACAAGAAAATTCATTGCAAGGTCTCAGTAATGTCAGGTCACACAGGTTCTTCATGGGCTTTCTTGGGCTTAGGAGTGGAGGCAGCTGTAATTACTGCTCCCTGAAACTTGCCTGGAATGGGCATCAAGAGATGGCTTCAGTGGGAAGGGAGGAGAGGAGAGGAGAGGAGAGGAGAGGAGAGGAGAGGAGAGGAGAGGAGATGCAGCACTCTGATCCAACATAATCTTTCTGAGAAAAACATAATGCCATACTAAATCCAGATTTTTTCCTTTTGGTAGGAGATGTGTGTGAGGGAGGCAATGGGCTTGAGACAAAAACTTCCCAGAGGTAGTTATAAATGATCTGTTGCCACCCAGTGAGGGGTGCCTTGGGTTCAGGACAGCTCATAGCTCATCTCCCAGTTCTGTCACTTCCCTGAGGCCAGCAGACACAAGGAGGAGAATGTGCTAACACACAACAAACTCAGTGGCTTGGGAGAATCTGAGAGGCTCGGGCTGACCAACCACATCTGAGCTCCTGCTGATGCCAGGCAAGAAATTTAGGGTAGGAGTCCTAGGGCATGAAGGTGAGATGAGATGTAGCTTAAGGCATCTGTACCATTGGGAGGACTTCATCCTGTCCCCATTTCTGGGTCTCTCCAGGGGCAAAGCAAGAGAAGGTGCAGCACATTTATAAGGACCTCTGGGAAATGAGCAGCTCACAGCCTGCCAGGCAGAGTGTGAGAGAAAAGAGGGGAGAGTCCCCTGTCCTAGTAATAGATTATAAAGATGACAACAGCTACCATGACAGATTGGCAGAGAGGGTACTCTGTGCCCTGCAGCACCTGAAGGAGAGGGTGTGGAAGAAGGCACAGAAGCAAAGAAATAATGGGGGAATCACAAACAAGAAGCACTTGTCTTGAACTGTAGGTAGTGGATGATGCTTTCTCTTCTCTCTCTTCCTTCTCCTCTCCTACAGTTGGTGCTCACAGAGCATCAGGCCTGTGCTGCTGCTCCAGGAGCTGTCTGCAAGGGAGAGGCAGGGGCTGCCCGGAGCGGCGGAGGCGTCGAGGAGGAAGGCCAGCCAGCTGGCGGCAGATCTCATCTGAAGGCAAGCACACACACACAGGTTGACAGATAATCAAAGCTTCCTTCAAATTCTTCTCCAGCAGAATAGTTAGAGGCACATCCTTCACTGCATCTACAGAGGCTGTTGAAACTGCTCAATTCCCATATACATGAGGCAAGCAAAGCAAGTCCTTAGGCTTTTATGAATTTCCTTCTGGCTTTATGCATATACATTACACGTTAAAACCACTTGTATTTTGCTGCAACAAAGATTGCATAAAAAAATCTAGACTGGATCCTGCTTCTATTCATGAACAGAAATACTGAGATTTATTCTTTAACCTCAAAAGAGTACAACTTTGAGTAAGGGTGTGTCTGGGACTACTAGACCATGATCAAGATCGAGGAATAGAGAGCTATCATATTTTTTAGTACCACAGTATCTACTTCCCAGTTTTTTTATCATGGCATGTGTATTCTGTCCAAGACTGCATTGCATCAGAGCTCTTTCAAAGTCTAGGGAAGATATTGCATGTGGATCAGGGTCTAAGCCAACTAGTTAGCTTGGAGACTCTATCAGATGGCTGCAGGTGTCCTTCTAGCTAGCCTGTGGTCCCACTCACCTTGCATGACCTCGTTCTCCTTGCAGATAATGCGAGTGCACACCTCCTTGTTTATTACGTACATGCGACGCACACTGCGGCATCACCGGGATCAGCAAAGGAAGGCAGAGGGACATAAAGAAACAAAAGAGGGGAACAGGGAATAAACATGTACATTCACTAGTGAGCAGGAAAATCCTAAATTTTTTTTTATTTCTTAGCCAAGAATAAGTTTGCTCAATAGGAAAGTAATCTTTGTAAAGACTTAATGAATCTTTGAATCATAGGAAGGTTTGAGTTGGAAGGGAAGGTTGAAAATCACCTAGTTCCAAACTCACTTCCTTGGGCAGGAATGCCACCCACTGGATCAGGTTGCTGAAGGCCCCACATCAGTCCCTGCCTTGAACACTCCCAAAGATGGGGCATTGACAACTTCCCTGGGTAATCTGTGCCAGTGGTGCCTCACCATCCTCTTAGTAAAGAATTTCTTCCTGACAACAAATCTAAATATCTCTTCTTTCAGTTTAAAAGCATTCCCCCTTGTCTTATCACTATTTGCCCATGTAAAACGTTGCTCTCCCTCTGTTTAATAAGCTCCCTTTAGGTACTGCAGGCTGCAATGGGTTCTCCCTGGAGCCTTCTCTTCTCCAAGCTGAATAATCCCAGGTCTCTCAGCCTGTCTGTAGGAGAGGTGTTCCATACCTCTGATCATTTTCATGGACCTGTAAATGACCAAACACCTTAAATGTGGATTACAATATGGGGCACATTACAGCTCCTTAGTGCTGCACAGACTGTAGCCATTGTGCTGTTTTAAATAATTACCCTAAAAGAAAGCTCTGGGGATAGGCTTTGTCTCACCAATAGGTTCCCAGAGAAAACCTCTTCAAAAGGAACAGTTGCTGAACCAGACCTACCATTTCTGAGCAGTTTTGAGTGCTTTTCTTAGGGACTGCTGGTTTCTTACCTTGTGACACAGAGGTAGCTGATACACTGCTTTACTGGCTTGTGAACAGAGTACAGGCGCGTGCAGGGGAACTTTTCCTCACGGCAGTCTGAGAACACACAAACAAACACGGAGCTGCAACCCAGCATCATGGCCAGGTGCACTCATTCAGGCACAGATATAACTCATCGCTAGGTACAGTCCTCCAGGCTTGTAGGGAAGGACCCCAGTCTCTATTGTCACTCTCCTGTGAGAGATGGGGCTGGTTTAAAGAAGAGGAAAATAGTGCAGCCATTTCTGATCCCCTTGCTCCACAAGACAAAAGGAAGGGAAAGTTGAGTGAAATGCAAACCAAGCCCACTGGACACCCAGAATACAGAAGGCACATGTTGTAAAGGGGACAGACACATATAAACAAAATGTAAATTTTAGTTGCATATTTAAGACATGGGTTTCTAAAAGACGTGCAATTATCACATTTCTGGACATAAATCTAGTTCCTAGTTTTCCAGACAATCAACCCTGTAACTAACAACAATGGATTTTCTACTACTGTTCTTCTACTACTATCCACTACAATGGATTTTCTTGCACGTTATTCTGAAATGCCAGGTCTTGGCCACTGGCACTGACACAATATTGATCCATTTAATCTGGTCTGCTGATCTCCCAGCTCCTCCCTTTCCAGGCACACAATCCAGGAGAAGGCTTCAGCTTCCACTACCATCATTCTCCAGTACCTCTAACTCAAGGAACAATTAAAAGCAATTTTCCAGGAGACAGAGCTGTGTGCCCAGCCAGAACCTCTCTGGAGAGCTAACAGGGTGGGTGAAAGTGGGTCTGGGAGAAGTGCAGGCAGAAAACTTAAAACACACCTGATGAAGCCGTTGCTGTTTCGCTGTCAGACTGAACTGGAAGACAGAGAGTAGCAAAGTTAGTTATTACCATGATTCCTTCCTAGGAAGCAGTTTAATCAAAACATATATCTGGAAAACTCTTTTAAGAGCCTTCTATTTTAACTTATAATGTGGAAAGAGATTTCATTGTTACTAACATGAAACCATAAAGTACAAATCCAATCTGAGTCTAGCGCCAGCTATGCAGTCAACAATGCTAAAAATTTGCTTAATCTTTCCCATAAAGCATTACCACTACTGTTGAAAATTACAGTGTATGGACATTCTGACTTAAAAGGCCAGGTAAATTTCTTTAGCTGCTGTAATTACCGTTTATGGAGTCAAGAGGTGAAGGACTTTGTGACTGCCCCTCATAAGGAACAGTGACACACACCTTTAAGAAACAGCATCCCAACACCACTGGCTCTTTAATGTCCATGACAAGGGGTCAAAAAGAGGCAGGTTTGTTACTCCCTCTGATAAAGTAATCCCTCTGTACCACAGCAAACCAGTACATTTCATAATTTACCCAGTAACAAACTGGAAAGGAATTCAGAGAACTGACTGCCAGGGGCAAGTTCTTATGAGCAATTAGAGAGGACTTCTGCTTCTGCTCAGGTGCCATAGTGTTAGCCAGAAGCATAGCCAAAACATGTGTGTTAAAGAGAAGGAATCTTTTCAGTGTGGGGCTTAGGGGCAGTCAGAGAAGGCAGGATTCCAGGTGTGTAAGGGACTGTGTGAGGAGAGGGAGGAGGGTCCACAACATGGGGCTGCAAACTGAGAATAAACTCACCAGGAGGAAGAGGCACAGGTGGTGTGGCAGCTGCACCTGGAAAAAGAGATGTAGTGGAAGATCTTAATTTGAGCTTACAGTCTCTTGCCTCCTGCCAGTGTTCTGCTGATGTCTTACCAGTCCTGACTAGCAGCCATCTCACATCTGGTTCATGGACAATGCTGACTGTGGTGTTGTTATTATCTGATTTGTCAGAGTACCTGCAGGCTTTCCCTGCAAATATGCTAGGTGTGCTGGAGCTGATAGGATGCTGCAGAGCAAAGATGAGTCCCAATGGCACATGCTTTGTGAAGAGTTTTGGGTAAGCATTTTGAAGCCCAAGTTTGTTGTAAAGGCTTCACTTTTTTAACCTTTAGATGTAGGTCAGTCACCACCAGTTTGGTCTGAACACTAAGTCCTATCTACCTTCCTACAGACTGTCAGGCCTCATATGCTGAACACAGCTGCTTCACCTCCCATCCCAACCACAAAGATCATACATCTTGTAGATACAAAATTGTGCTTCCACTTCCCTCTTCAATGTTGTCTTGAAGCATGGACAAATAATTCTTCAAATAATTAAAGTTGAAAAGAGAGGTATTTATTACATGTGGAATAATTTCTAAAGGCATGTGCAAAGAGGAGTCACAGACTCCTGTTCTCTATTTATCTAAGAAAGGTTTTACATATTCACATGGTTTCTGTGAATGCCTAATACATAATCATTACCTGTCCATTTCATATTATAATTAGCTGAATATCTATCATGGCTGGGCAATTGTAACCTCTTAATTTGGTTGGTTGGATTTTGAAATAAGAGAGTGGGTGTATAGGAGGAAGAAAGCCACCTTCCTCATGGTGAACTCCTCACCTATGTCCCATTGGCAGGACGTTTTCACCTGCTGGTCACGGTCCAAGCCCCTCTTGTTTGATTATTCTTAGAGGCCAGTTATTTTTATGGTTTCTGCTCTTCTACAGTACTCTGTCTATCCCCTCTCACTCCTAGCTTTACTTCTGGATATCTCTGTCACACTTTAACTAGGGTACATGATTCTTGCTAGCCACATTTCTAACTTAACTCTTTAACTTATTTAAGATCTTAACCAAAACATGCAGTCTTTTACTGTCTTAATTATATTCCTAACGGCCCCTTGACTCATCTGCAGTTTTCAATTATCCTAATTACATTTCCAGCTGGCCTCTTGACTCAGTCTCATGGCAGTCTGACACACAACAAATACTGCAGCCAGCTGATGGGCAGAGTCAGGGCAGAGGACAAACTGTGGAGCTGATGCTCTAGAGAACAAGACACCACTCTCAGATGAGTTCCCGTACACTCAGAGCACAGTCCCCAGAAACAGCCATGCATAGCTGCCTCTCTCTGAGCCATAGCATCGACCTCATGTGTTCTCCCTCTCCCTGCCCCGCCTGATCTTCAACCAACTCAGAGGGATTTATTTGAGCAACTGCTCCAGCAGACAGAGAAACCATCCCCAAGGCCAGTGGTGACAGATTTGAACTCAGAATGGGGTTGGAAAAAGTGGGGAGGCTCCTTCTTGAGCCTCTCTTTTCCTCCATTGCCCATTGTTGGAATTGCCTACACTCCCATCAGCTCTGTGTCCTTCTCCCGGGGCCATCTCCACTCTCTAAGGACATGCTCTGCATGCTCTAAGTGCTTATCTTCCAAGTCCTCCATCTACCCTTCCCTTCACAGACATTTTGCTGCCCCCCTGTGACACAGCTGCAGGCACGGTGGGGCAGACAGTACTGAAAGAACAGAATTTCCACTTCCCCACTCCAACAATGCTCAGGGTTTGCTTTACTACTTTCAGGGGATTTTTGGCACCTCTGTCTCCTGAGAACTGAAGCACATCTGCTACCAGTCAGCAGACACACACACACAGCCTGTGTCCCAGTTTGAACCTGTCCAATTTCTCACCCTCATCATTTAGTCTGTTTGTTCCTGCCACCTTCTGTGGAAGCCAAGGATGTGTGAGCTTTAAATTTCATGGCTTCCTGCAGTGGAAACCTCTTCAGGGAGCCCAGGTACATAAAGTGAGATTGGCATTTCCTTGGAGAACAGACCATTAAGTTACCCTAAATTCATCTCCCTGTGTGGAGCACAAAAAGGGCTCCCAGACAGCCATAAGTGCTGGAAGAATGCTGCCACAACTCAGAAGTGGGATGAGGAGTTTCTGGGCATAACGGGTAATTTCTGTGGCTGCCCAGGCAGCAGTGGTGAAAAGGGAAAAAAGAAGCATGAAGATGCCAAGAGATTGGAGCTTACCAGAGCTGTCAGGGGGAACTCCACCTGGAAAAGAGAATGTCCTTGAAAAAGCTTTTCTTTACTTTATGGTCCCTTACACAGCCAGCCAGAGCCAGCTTGAATTACCTCTCCTGCCATCACAGGCTCATGAGACAGTGGGATCCAACCCAGCAAACACATAATCAAACACGGTACCCCCAACCTGCCTGAATCTACTTCCCTTTCTGGTGGCTGACCTGGGACTGGATTTCTTAGTGCACATGTTGTATCAACCCTCAGTGTATTTTGGAGGCATATCTTGACTTCTCAGATATGGCTGCTGTTGGCAACTTGATGGGAAAGAAAGACTTCTGAAATAAAGGTGCTGAGGGGTCTTGCAGCACTAGGGACAGACAGCTGAGGGCACCCATGGCACAGAAGGAGGGAGGCAACCCCAAAACCTAGCCTTGACTGCAGAAATTCATCAGTGGATGAGTTTCTTTGAAAAGCAATTGATGGCAAAGCTGAGGTAGTGGTACAGAGGTAAGGCATGAAGGAAAGGATGCTTGGAGGACATGTTTTGACCTGGGTTCTGAATAGTTTTCTGGGAAACTGCAGATATTACATATCATAGGATCATAGCTGGGAGATGGCTGCAGGCTTAGCCAGAGGCTTCAGGTTTGAAGAAAAGGCAAGTCCTTGTGGTCCTTTTGGGTGCTGAAGCATGATGCAAATGTACATTCATCTTATCTTACCATATGGCAAAAATGGATTAAGGTCCAGAGGGATAAATCAATTCACCCCCAACAACACAGCCAGTAAGAAGATCAGCCAATATCCTTTCCCAATGGCCTCACTACTAGAGCACCATGCCATTTGTGCACCATTCTCCTTAGGATTTTTCTGAGCAGCAGTAGAGTTCCCCAAGCATCTTGTGGTTGAAGATGTCCCAGCTTTTGTGGACCTCCTACAATCCTTGACTGTGAACATAACTTTGTACCCTTCAGCTAAGTGTTCAGAACCCCTGCACTAAAGAATTATTTGTATAGAGCATGTAACACCTAGCAGGTTGCCTTGGGGAACTTGTTTAATCTTCACTGAAAGGTAAGCTCGCAATGTCAGAGGCAAAGAAACAGAGAACAGTATTTTCTAGTAAACAGACTGTAACTCCACAGGACAACTGGGTCACATCAGCAATCTTCAGCACATTAACATGCCTGTAATACTTACCAGTAGCAGCTTCTGGTTCTTGCCCATTGACCATCCATGGAAACCAGTCTGCAAGAGAAGAGAGGGGTGTAACAAAAGACAGATTTTTATAGTCTGCAGGTTTTGTGAAATTTTAATGTTTATCTATCCAGGAGACACCACTGCCCTCTGCTGAAGGGAGCAATGCTCTCTACTCAGCCTCAGCCTCCACTGCTAGCTGTAGTTGCTGTTTAAAGGCTCGTGGATACAGCAGGTCCTGATCCTCTCCCTGCTGCTTCCACCAGGGACAACGGCTAGGCACAGGGACAAGTTAGCAAATACCTCCAGATCTGCTACCAGACTTTGCCCTTCTGAAACCTCATTTGATGCATTTTGAAAAAAAAAAAAAAAAATCAATGTGGCCTCCCTGCTCTGGAGGCTGAGCAAAATCCCTATCTCTATTTTATAAAAGAGGAAACTGAGTCATGGAAATTATTCACTTGGGGGCACGGGTTGAGTCATTGGTACAGTAAAAAGCAGACTGCAGGTTTTGTAGCTCCTTAGGCAAATCATCCAGCCTGGGTATGGAGCACAGAGCAGATAATCTTTCCCCTCTCAGCCTCTGGGTGAACCGGAGAAGAGGAATGAGGAAGGCTTGGCTGTGCATACTACATGGAAGGAACTGAAGCTGGGCTAGACTGTTTGTTTGTTTAAATATAAAGGGTGACAGAGCAGCTTCCTTAGAGCAGCCAGGAATAGGAAAATATTTCCTGCTAGCCACAGACGAGGGAAATGTCTGCATAACTGGGGTGGGATGAAGTTGGCAGGAAAAAGCCAGTGATCTGGGGTACTGCAGGAATGTGTGCATGACCAGCCCAAAAATCAGTACATCCCACTACGTCCTGCAGCCTCAGCCTGCAGCTTTCTGCTCTTAATGGGAGGGAGCACTGTGTGGGTGAAACTATCAGGTCTGGAGTTTTTGTCATAGTTCTTCCACATTCCAAGGGCAGTTACTTGCAGGCCACAGAGGGTCTCTTGGGACCCCTACATAATCCTGCTCTACAGCATTACAGGAGTTGCTGGACCCTGATATTCTGTTCCCCACCCAGCTGCCAGCTGCTGGCGATTAACCCAGGGAGGGCCAGACATGCATAATAACTTCAGAACACAATCTAATACAGCCCAAAAATTCCCCTGTTCTGGATAATCTCTCAATTGTAACAAGTGGGAAAGAAAATGGTGTTGAGCACCTTCTCATTTGTTACTGATGCAAAAGGAAGGATGAAAATCCTGAAACCATTGCGGAAGCCAGCAGTGCTGGATTTGAAGAAATGTGTAGAAAAGACTGGGTGGCTCTTCCCCTTTTCCTAACTTTGAAAAGTCAGCTATTAGAAATCTTGTTTCCCCCTAGGGCTTGAATAGAAAACCGATCCAACTCTAAAACAAAAGGACATAAGTGAAGTGAAATCTCTGCATACCAGGCAAGAACACAAAAAGGTTGATTTTCTTATCCCACCTTCAATCACTTCAATTTATAATTACTATGGTACCCAATAAACAAGCCTTATAAACAACTGGACTTTCTTATCCAAGCTGCAGTAAATTCATCCTTGAGATCTAGAACTAGAACCTTAACCCACCTAATCTGTAGCTTACCCAAAATCAAAAGAAACAATGAGAGACCAGCTGGTGATTCCTGTTATTTTCCAAGTTAAAAGAAACAAACTCAAAGAGAAGTGCTAAAACAAAATACTCAAAAGTAAGAAATGTTCCTTTCAGGCTTCCTTCATGTACCATAAAAATCACAGCCTTTTTTTTCCTGTTTCAAATCGTAGCCCACCTATCAGCTCATCTCTTGGATGCCTCACCTCCCTGCTTCACAGTCATAAACATGACATTGTTTATGGAGCACCTTTAAAGGAAAAAGTGCTATTTGGAGCAGAATCAGGATCAAGGAGGGTATTAGAATAACCTACTTTGAAAGTGATACATACAGTCCTTCCTGGACAAGGCTTTGCCCATTCACTGAAATTAATCTTTCACTATCTGTCGTGAGTCTTCTGACTATAATGTCTGATGCTACCCTCTTGTTTTATTCTTTTTTGTTGTTGTTGTTGTTGTGCTTTTAAAAAAAAAAAAAAACTGATCTGAATTTTTGCCAAAGAATCTCCAAGCAAACAAAGTAATGGAGACACAAAACAGAATAACAACCACCACCACTACCAAAAGCAGAAAACGGTCTGAACTACAGAGGTGAGGTTTCTCAAAACAGCTGTACAAATACTACAAAACCTCCCAGCAGCTGAGTGGCTTGGAATGAGGTCATTCCAGCAGGAACTGCTAGTGACAGCAAACATGTCACAACTGTGACAGAACAAATTTTGCGGAGCACTGGGAAATGCCCTGCAGATCAGGCATACACAGGTGGTAAAGCAGTAAGCACAAAGCACACCTAACTCTCTTTCTCAGTTTGATCTGGATGTTTTGCTTACTGTAACATACCTAGAGTAGAAGCTGTGGACCTTTGTCTCTTGTGACTCCCAGTACTTTCTGGAGAGTGTCACAGATGGGAAACTGTTCCCAGTTCCTATTTTTTCTCCTTAAAATCCCATATTCACCTTGCCTTTCCTGTTCAGTCCTTCCCCCTTCTCTACCCCTCTATATATCTTTGCCTTTGTCCTTAGATCATTGCTCATTATTCTGTGTAGGAAACTCAACGGGGCCCAGATGGGGAAGAAATCTTTCCCCAGGGCATAAGGACTCACCAGCTGGGGACAAGAAGAGTGTTAAGACACAAAACAGTATACGGGTTCCAGAGGTCTTCATCCCTGTGGAGTGCAGGAGAGAACAGAGCAAAGCTAAGAGAGGAACTGGTATACTCTTCCCTACACCTCAGAAACTTTGCTGCTTGTACCCATTTTCTTCTCAAGACCATTTGGTCTTCCCAGCCTCCCTCCCGTCTCCCTCCTCATGTGGCCAGTACCCCAGTTATTTCTGAAACATTCTGGACTGAATTTATAACACCACCTGCTTTGCTTCTCTTTTCCACCTCCTTTTTCCAGTCCCCATCTCTTTTCCCATTTGGATGGCTAAGCCGTGCTCCGCACACACCCTCAGCATGCAACGGAAAGTTTCCCCCACGTTCTCTCCCTCCATTCTCTTCTACCCTTCAGTTATTTCGAGGAGCACTGAAAGAAAAGACAGGGTCCCCATCACTTACTGCAGCCCTCAGCTTCCACTCCCTTCAGCAGCAGACGCTCTGCTTTTCCCCTTCGGCGCCCCCCCACTTTGGCTATTGGGTAAATCACATGCAGCCACACCCAGAACACGTTCTCCTTTTGGTTGTCTTCAAAATACAATTTCTGGGAAAAGAGAAAAAAAGAAAAAAAAACCCCAAGAAGCCAGCGAGATGGAGGGATAGGGTATCATCATGCATGTGGAATGAGGGGGGGAGCGAGGAGCAGCAGCCCACACCCTCATTCCAGAGTTTATTGTCCTCGGAAGGGGCTCCTCCCATTCCCCCAGGATGGCCCAGCACCAGGGATGGATTCCTGGGTCTGCGTTGCGCACTGGTGTCCCGTTTCGCCCTGCCCTTCTGCGCAGCCCGGCTTCTCGGGCCGCTACCTCCAGCCACGTTTCCCGACTCAGCTGCCGCCAGTCCCCACCCCAGCGCTCCGGTCCCCTTCCCCGTTTCCCTGGCTGCCTGTGGCACAGGGACATGCGGAGCCCGCATCCCGTTCTCCCGCAGGACGCGCCCGGGTGCTGCCCGCGCCTCCCCGCGCCGCGGCACCGAGCGGGGCCGGTGGCGGGGCCGGGGCCGGGGCCGGGGCCGGTGGGGGCGGCAGGCGGGCTGGCAGGGGGCATCGGCGGGCAGCGACGGCGGGGACATCGCCCCGCTGCCTCGCTGGCGCTTCCCGGCGGGATGGAGGGACTGGGCTTCCCACTGCGCCAGGCTCGGGGCGGGCAGGGAGCACAAGGAACGAGAGCAGGTACCGGCCACGGGGCCCGTCCTGCAGCGCCGCTGCCGTTCTGGCCCGAGAAGGGCAGGCAAAAAAAAAAAAAAAAAAAAGACACGAACGGAGAAGGAAGACGATGAATGAGACCTGAGCTTCACTGCCATCCTCCTGGCTCCGCTGTGCCTCCAAGCACGGTGCATTTTATGACGGACAGAGGTACAAGTCCCACTGGAATAGCCAGTCTCCCCTAACCCTTCCTCCAACAGCCCCTGGATCTGACCTCCTTCTGTTGTTTTCACTGCCTTCTTTTCCCTTTACTGTTTCTGTAACAACTCTTCTGGGTTTGAGGAGGCACTGGGTGAACTTCAAGACACAATCTCAGTCCTGGAGTCAAGGAGAAGGCTAGGAAATACCCCCAATTCCCTACCTCATACAGCAATGAAAGACAGAAACCTTTAAGGGAGAGCTGTGTCCCCTAAGGCTTATCCTGGTAGCTTGGTATCCCCATTTTTCGCAACTAATTGCAAACTGAAAATAAAACCCTACAATGCCTTATACACAGTTACTAAGGAAATGCTCACTATGTCCTCTGTGCCATGCCAGACCCATGTTGCTCACACCTGACACAACTGAAGCCACCACTTCTTATCTGAGGGTGGCTGAACACTGTTGTTTTGCTCAAGAGGAAAACGACTGTTCCTTCTTATTTGTGGTCCTCCCAAGACTCCTGGAGGATGCACGGATGGTGGACCATACCAGAAGAGGTGCAGAGGGGCTGGGGAAAGCTAAGCATTTCCCTGCTCACCAGTGCAGCCCTCTGAACCCAAACACCATTCCTCTCTTTCACTGGAGCAAGACACCACCATTCCCACTTTCAGGGACCAACTAAAACTGAGTCCATTGGAAATGCTCAAGAGGTTGTTAAACAAACAGAAGGATGTGACAGAAGTTATAACCACACACCAGTTCTGGAAGTCCACATAGCAGTATGTTTGGACAATTTTCCATACACCTTGGTTTGGCTTTTGTTTTTCTCTGTGCCTCTGTGTTGTCATTTGAGCTGTTACTGCTTAAGAGGCTAACTAAAACATCCTGAAGGCCTGGTGAGTTTTCAGCACATTTATTTGGAAATTTTCATTGATGCCAAATGTTTTCATCTACCAATATGTTGATGTGCCACCATCTCCCACAGACCACGGGATCCATGGCCAGTACTGGATCAGGTTTCTGCTGATTGCTTTTGAGCTTTAAATTTTTCTCTGAGAGTGGAAGACATTTTCCCGCAGCTGCTTGGTGGGGGTAGATCCCTTGTGCTGGCAGAACCCCTCCATTTGGAGAGCTTGGTGCGGATGGGGGCGACGCTGCTGCTGCTGCTGGAATTGCTGGCTGGAAGCTGTTCCGTATTTTACATTCCAGACGAGCCGCAGAGAAATAGCTGGAGGTGTCCTGCTGCTCTTGCTCGCGGTGGACACCGGAGGGAGCCGCAGCACACCGGCATTTGAACACCCCTTTTTCTCTTGCAGTCCAAGCCCATTCTCCAAGAGATGTGGCGCTGCATCTGCAGGCCTTCATCCAGCATGAAGCATCTCCTCTTAGCTCTCCTCTTTTTCAGCCTACTGGATTAGTAACTGTTCAACTTGTTTTTTGTGATAGAAAATAATCTTGATTTCCTCCCCTCCATTCCTTGACATTGACAAAGATTGCTGGATGACCTTCATGGCTGGGAGAGACGAATACTTCACATACTTCTACATGTTCCCTTCTCACTAATGTTGCTTGTTCTCTGCTTTGCATGCTGCTGTCCTCCATCACAGGGTATCTTGGGGGACATCTACAGCTGATGAGTCAAGGTAAACACTCTTTTTTCTAAAAGTTTAAAAGGTATCAGTGCCGCAGTATGGTGGGGAGAACTGTTCAAAAAAGAACTGTTTGCCACAGTAAATGGCATGGGTGATTCATAGAGGAAACACTTCCATACATATATTCCCTCAAGTGCTGACCCCAGTGCCTGCAGGTGTTTACCCAAGATCAGATGCAGCAACAGTGATTCAGCAAAAACTTATCTTTCTTTCCAGTTGGTACTGATCCCATTATGTTTATCTGGGATGCTGTAGTAATGGTAGCATATTTTGGATGAGATACAAAATCAGCCTTCCTGGAAATTAAAATCTCCTGGTGCATTTCACCCTGTAGACTACTGCATCTGAACAGACAGTTTAAGTGATCCTGGGGCATGCTATTTGCAAAGGTCTTGGAGACTTTTACCTCTCCTCTTGGTTTCCCTGGCCTTCCTGTATCCTCATGGTAACAGGGCATTAAGTTACATCTGAGTGATAAGAAGTTAATGAACTGCTGTGAGATCTGTGAATGCATCATGTCAATAATGCAGCTCCAGTAGTCATGTGAATTGGGGCTGAAAGGAATTTTCTTGGGACCTCACTGCTGATGGGCTCCTTTAATACCTGGTGTCTGACACCATCCTGCAGTTGTTCCACTGGTGTTGCTGAGGTCATCAGTGGGAAGGGACATGAGTTAAAGGCCAGATCCATCTATCCTCAATTTTGCGAGTTTCACATCCTCATCACATTGTGGAAGAGTGAACACTGCCAAGTACAGGAACCTAGACACACAATTTGTCTCTATTTTACTCATAGTCATGTTTTCCCATCTAGAAAAATAAGGAATTCTTCACCCCTTTATTTCCAAATCAACAAGGCCATGCTTAGAGGGCAGGTAGTCTTGCAGTCACAAAATACACTAAGGTAGTCCATGAAATTCTAATTAATACTTCTCAGCTACTCCAAATCTGTTTGGCATTGTGAAGAACTGAGCACAAGAAGAGGAAATCAGTGAGCTCTTTGCTCTTTGGTTGGTGATTTGGCCCTGTGTTTCAGGCTTCTCATGGCCAAGGTGTTTATAGCGAGTTGTCAGGGCCTTCTTTCTTCACTGGTGGTGCTTTGGGGTTTCCTTCTCTGCTCTTTCTGTAGTTCTTACTATCACAAACATCCTTCCTTTCTGATCCTTTTGTACTGTCTCAGGGTTGATTCTTCCTGGCTGTTTCACCTGTTCCTCCACCCTCTCCTTTCTCCAAGGAGCTGAGCTCAAATACAGCTTTTCTCAGGGAACTTTTTCCAAAACTGTTCTCTCAGGGGATGCATAACATTTTAAGCTTAAAAAACATATAAATCCCTCCTGCAGGCTCAGTTATGTGTGTCCATACAGACTCTGGAGCACACAGAAACACCATATTTAATTCAACTGGTGCGATTTTATACACAGATGAGGCTGCAGACACAAGCAGAACACCAGCAAGGACATGATGGATTCTCCCTTCCCTTCTCCCATCTCTTCTGGACATCACAAACCCTGGAGCAAAGCCAGCAGGATTAATCCTCCTGTTGCAGCACAGCAATCGTGCCCTGGAGCAGTAACCCGAGCTGGCTGAAGAAGTCACTGCTGGGAAGTAGAGCTGTGTCTTACACCGACACAGACAGGTTCACAGAGCTGCTCTGGCACAGATCAACTCACAGCTGAGCTTTCCAAACAATACAGCATCTGTCTTGTACCATTTTATTGTCGTTTAGTAGTCCTGCACGGTGGAAGAGATTTTAGTGGTTTTGTCTACCCTAACAGTCCAAAGCCAGCAAAACTATATTAATTATATTTCAAAATAGCATACCCTCTAAGCTTTTAAACACCATTGGTGAAGGGGGCAAAGTTGTGAACTTTAAAAGCCATTTGCTTTAAATTCTGTAATGTTTATGAAAGATCTGTTGTCAAAGCCTTTTTTAAAACTGGCCACATCCAAAATATTCAAACTGAATATGTTGAAGTTCTCTGCGTCAGCATTGACAGCACTCACCCTGCTTCTGAAAGGATTTAAGAAAGAAGAACAAATTGTACTAAGTCGAAGAAATGCAAATGATGTTATATGTTAGCAGACAGATTGACGAGGGTTTACATTGTGGGGAAATTAGGAAGCACCACTTTCAGGTTTACATCCCTCCATTTCCTATACCTTCACAGGGACTGTAAAGTCTGACTTAAATATTCATTTGTGCTTTATTCTACAGTTGACATTACAGGAATCTGAACAAAGATTTCGGGAATTACTGAAACCACATTGATATAAATCACTGTGTTTCCTGTAGGTACTGCTGACTTCAAACAGGTCACCTGAATTTTCCTGTGACCTTCCCTGGGAGTAGTGACTATTCTATTCAATAGCAGACTGATGTCAAGGCAAACAATGTTAATGAAAATCTGTCCTGATGTGAAATGTGTACATGTAAAAGGCTTGCACTGCTTTAGCTCACCTCAGCTTTAAAGAGATGAAAACAGCAACAAATATAGACTATTCTATATATCAACATCAACAGCACCTTCACAACATGCCTGTAAAAGGGCAACACTGGTAGCTGAAAAATCTACTTTGGTACTATTCTAATGATTTCTTGCCTCTGTCCATCAATGCAGCTGCCCTGATATGTATCTTCTTATGAGAAAACCTTCAACTATTTACTCTTGAGTTTTCTTGCCATGTCTGCCATCTCAGGTTTCTCTCCAATTTCATTCTTGGGGGTTTTTTTTGCTATGTTTTCTCTCTCCTGCATCTAATCTTCCCCCCCGTATTTCTGCATTTATTCCTCTTATTCTGTATATGCCTGCTTTCTTTCTTTCTTTCTTTCTTTCTTTCTTTCTTTCTTTCTTTCTTTCTTTCTTTCTTTCTTTCTTTCTTTCTTTCTTTCTTTTCTTTTCTTTTCTCTTTTCTTTTTTCTTTTCTTTTCTTTTCTTTTCTTTTCTCTTTTCTTTTTTCTTTTCTTTTCTTTTCTTTTCTTTTCTTTTCTTTTCTTTTCTTTTCTTTTCTTTTCTTTTCTTTTCTCTCTCCCTCTTTCTCTCTCTTTCTCTCTTCTTTTTCCCTCCCCACAAGCACTGTCTCCTGGTTTTTCTATCTGAACAAGCTTTTCTGACTCTGGTGTTCCCTCTGTCTCCTTGGTTTCCTTTCAGTCGCCCTCACTGGAATGTTGGCAGAAACATATTTTTCTTTGAAAACAAAGAGACTAAATAAGTAAAGGAATAAATAAAATAGCTGGAAGCAGATGGGAGGTCTCCATTCCAGGAGGGTCTGTATTCTGCGAGCTTTTCTCGCTTCCTAGCAAAGGAGGAGATAGTTGCACTCCCTGCCCACCCACCCTTGCCTCACAGGGAGCCAGCCTTCCCCCTCCCCTGGTGTGAGGACCTTGCTGGGAGTGATGGATTGCACTGCAGCGAGGGCTGGGAAACACTGCAGGGAGAGGAGGGGGAGGGATGAGGAAGGAAGGGGAGAGGGAGGGAAGAAGGGAGGAGACTCGCTGCCAGCGTCAGGCTAGGAAGGGTGTAACGGGGCTGATGAGGAGAGACGAAGGGGGGATTGGAAAACGAGGATGGGGAGGGCATGGCTGGGAGAGCGTGCGTTTCTGCAGGCAGCACGGCTGCGATGAGATTGGTGAACCCAGGAATGATGGAGGCACCAGGCAGTGGGGGCAAGGCTGGCACTGGGCAGCAGGGGAGACGGGCGGGGAAAATGGAAACGACATAGAGAAAGGGAGGAGGAGAGAAAGTCGGAGCTAGAGAAAATAAGGCTTTGGTTGTACAGCAACGACAAAAGGACACAACTCTGGAAATCTGGATTTTTTTGGAGCTGTAACAGAGGAGGCAGTGTTGATGTAGAAACACTCAAAAGGTCAAACAAAGCGTGCTGCAAACTGTACTGAAATGGGCTTTCATTGCACTCCGAAGGGTGGTAACTGGATGACCTCTGGGCAGTAGCGAGGTACATCTGTGCGGCCGAAGCTACTGGTGATGGAGCTTGCAGCGTGTGGCTGCAGCGGCTTCATTGCCCTGTGGATTCTGGCAAGGGGGATGCGTCCTTTTGCCTGGGCACTGCGAGGAATGCAGATGACCTCCTCCCCACTGAACCAATTGCAAGTGCTGCTGAAACATGAGTTGTCATTGTTTGTTGCCTTTCACGCTTCTCTTCTCTCTCTCTCTCTTTTACTATACATTTCTCCATCTGTTCCTCATTCATTGCCCAGATTTTTCCTCCATCTCTCCGTTTCCAGCACTACCTTCATGCCTCCCTTCCTCTCCCTCTCCCCTGCCCACTCGCAGGCGCAGCGCTGGGAAGGGAAGGGGCTCGGCGGGACCCGGGGCCGCGGGGCTGGCGGGGATGGGGAGCGGGGCGGGGGTGCTGGCAGCCATGCGAGCAGCCCGGAGAACGCTGTCCCGCCCTACAACTTCGCGGAGAGACCCTTCCCCCTCCCGCAATCCACTCATGCTGCTCTCGCCATCCCCTCATCCCCCTCTGGCTACAGCTGGCTCTCCGCCCCCCATCGCAGCGCACCAGCTGCGGTTTCTAGCTACACTGACCTAGTTTTGGCCTCCCTGCGAGGCACCTCTGTGCCCCTCCTCCCTCAGCACCTGGCGCAGGAGAAGGGTAGGGGAAGGGTCCCCTGGCACTGCAGGGAGCCTCCTGAGCACTGCTCCCATCATGGCGCCGGACCCTGCGAGGGGAGACCAGAGCGGGAGATGCAGGCGCCCGCCCCCTAATCGGCTCCATCGGCTCCAGGCAGGCGAGCGGAGCGGGGTGTGTAAGCACCTTTGCTAGCGGCGAGAGGGGCATCAGCTAGGTGAAGAAAAATGAAGAAACTGCTCCCCACGAATGAGAGAAGACAACCCTCAGATTGCCAGCTCTCGTCAGCTCCGGTGACAGAACTGCCGGACACAAGAGGAAAACACTAACATGACTGGGATAAACTCGAGGACATTTAACCTGCTGCCTGAAGCTCTTTAGCTCGGAGGGCAGATATTTATCAGACTTAATGCAGCAAAGTGCCTGCGAGATATAGCCATCCTGTGGTTGCATCAGATCCTTCCCAACAGGCACCGAAATCCAAAGTCATCACTGCAACAGCATTCATCAAAAGACAATGGGGAAGGAGACAGAAAAGGGCAAAACAGGAGTCAAAAAGAGGTAAAGGAGCAGGAAACAAAGGCAGGCAGGCAGGAACTTTCTCAAGATGGTAAAGGAAAAATGCAGACTGGGTAAAACAGCTGGAGAAGGGGCCAGGCAGACGACAGGGACTGGAAGAAGAGAGATACAGACAAAATGTTTTCCTTTCAAATGAGTGTGTCCATCGAAAGCGCATTCACCCTTTTGTCCAGTTTCTCAGTACCGTTCTGTTTCCCTGAAGCAGAACTGCAAATCAGTTGGGAGAAATGTGCTCCTGTCTTGTGGAACTGGGAGCTGCTGGTTATATACCAGTCTTTGAAGCTTACCAGCTGCTATTCATCCTTCCCTTTGTTTCTGTGTGCAACTATGCCCGCCTGGGCTTCTTTGTGTCTCTCAGTCCTCAAACTGTGCCCAGAATAAGGATAACAGGAGCCTCTGACCTTCTCCAAAGTTACCTATTCAATGAGATGCATGCACTCCTCCCTTATGTCCCCAAACGGTTGCTGTCTGTCAGAAAAGGTCTTTCAATGCCCCTGCAAGCCCTTTTCTTCTGTTAGGATTGTACCCTGAGCCTGAGACTCGTCTCAGATGCTGGGAAGAAGGGGTTCCCATTCCTTCTATTCCACCACATGCAAACACCACTGTTATTTTATCCCAGTATTTACAGCAAAATAATTATTTCCCCCCGCAGTAGCCTGCTGGCTCCCTTCCCACTGCCTGGCATAGGAAACGAGCAGTCGCGCCCTCCCCTTGCCGGTGCGTTCGGCACCGGCCGGCCCCCCAGCCCACGGCCGCAGTCCATCCCGGCAGGGGTTCAGAGGTCCCCGAAGGGCGCTACCCGGGCAGCATCACCCGCGCTGCCCCGGCCCCTCTGCCCCCACGCCGCTCCGCCGTCCCGGGGCGCTCCGAGGCCGGCCCGCGCTGCCGCTGGCGGCACGGCGGCGCTGGCAGCCAGCCCGGCGGCAGAGACCGCGCCGCCGCCGCCGGCTGCCACGGGCAGGGCCGGGCTCCTCGGCACCGCCGCCACCAGCGCCGCCGCCGCTGCCCGCAGCGCCCCGCCCGCACCCGGCCGAGGAGGATGCGGATGCGCGCTCGGGTGCGGCGGGCAGCGGAGGCGAGCCTGGGGCCGGACTCGCCCGCGCTGGAGCCGCAGCCTCCCCACGCCGACCCCTCTGCTGCCCCTCCGTGTGTCCGTGCCGGCAGCAGCGGTGGGCAGTGCCCACTGGGCTGGTCCCCACCCCAAGGCGGGGGCAGAGGAGCAGCTCGGCACTCGGTGCCACGGGCAGCAGGGCATGGAGCGGTACATGGGGAGCAGGGCCGCCTCTGGCGTGGGAAGCCCGTGTGTGTAGGGCAATGGGCTGTGTTTGTGCTGAGACATGGGTGGGTTCGGTTTGATGAACCACATGGAGTCAGGCACACGGGTGACAGACCCACCTGCAAGCTGGGGGGTCTGCAGGGCATGGTGTGGCACTGAGTCAGTGAAACCTGGAACTTTCTGCAGACCCCCTTTGCTGGGAGTCCTTTGTGTTAGCAGTAGTTTCTCCATTTCTATCTTACATAGTTAATTCAGAACAGGAATTAGTGTAACAGCAGAACCAATGAGAAGCTGGGGTTGTATGAAATTAAAGATGAATTTGCACCACTTGGCATAGTCCTCATTTTACATGGTATGAAACAAGAATGATACGGCCATTTTCCTGTTGAAACACAGGCCAGAAGTTGTTTCCCTTCAATGGACCATCTGTGTTCACATGTGAGCCCAAGCATTCATGTGTGAACACAGGCCTATACCTTGCCTTCTAAATTTTTTTTTTTTTTACTATTCAGTCATCCAAGCGGGAAGCAGAAACATTGCTATGAGACTCAGCTGACCAAATGAGTAGCTACTGAAGACGCAGGGGAGCACACAGCACATGGGAAAATGAGTATAAATAATTAGGCTTAGCAACATTTGCAGGCTGGACTTTCCATCATTGTTACATCACAAGGTCACACACTCAACTAGAGACAGTATATGAAACTTTACAATGTCAATAATGGGATAATATCCTGCAGGCTTTGGCTTCAGGACTAAACAGCTGGTTTGCAGTTGTAGTGAACTCAGTGACAAAAGATGTTTCATGGAATCAACCGTGAAATCAGATTTTGCATACATTAAGGCTTTGGACCAGTCCTTACATTACGCATTACAGAGTGCATGGGAAAAATCTCAAAAGAAAGGTGCCAGGATTTGTTAGTGTTCAGAGGCATCCATTCGTTGTTGATACTACAATTATTCCCTAATCTAAATTATTCCCTAAAAATCTTCCCTAAAGGGTGAAGCTTGGTATTCTTTCTGGACCACTGACACTGGGGGCACTGTCCAATATTGTTCTTGCACAATAAAATAGTAAGAATTTTGTTCTGAGAAGAGATAACAGGAGAGACCTTGTCTTCACTGGCACAAAAAAAAAAAAAAAAAAAAAAAGAAAAAAAAAAGAAAAAAAAAAAGAAAAAAGGAAAAAAGGAAAAAATTAAAAATAATAGAAATAATAAAAAAGATCTTGCCTAATTCTTGGAAACTATAACATCTACATGTAACTCAGTTGCAGTGACAACTCTTTATTAAAAAAAGAGCTCAAAAGCTTCTGCAGCAGTAGGCACATCTTAGGTTGGCACATCCTAAGCAATAAATTGACCCTTTCTTATGCTCTACCTCTCCAGAAAGGGCAAAAGACTCTCATGACTCATTCCAAACTCACTTAGATTTCTAGATGATAGGAAATTGTTCTAGAGATATAGGGTATACAACCTGTGACAAAGCTCAACCAATACAATTACAGCAGGTAAACGAACAACAATAAAAAGGATACTGGGCTACATTTTTGCATAAGAGAGCACTAGGAAGGTAAGTGGTAGTTGGCAGAATAAATTGTTACTGATAATTGTAAGACCCAGCTGAAGTATCCCGAATGGTTTGAGATCAAATATCTTACTGTTACCATGACGAGTGTTTTTCCTGCACTTGTAGAATGACTTCCTCTCAGATGTCTTATAACCAAACATGCATGTGTATGGCCAAAAATCTACATTCCTGAATTCCCCAGCTGTGCAATTCTCCTCTTTCCACAAACTGCTAACTGTGTTTGAGCAGCAGAGGCACCTGCCTTACCACTTGGCTGCTTACTGAAATATATTTAAAAAAAAAATCTGCTATTACTGTGTCACAGTAGTTACATAAATCCTAATGCAGACATTTTTCTTTCCTCTTTGCTTTATGCTGTCTCAAAACCAGCATGCAATTCTTACTCTGAAATACGTGTGCATGCTGGCAATGTGCAGTTGTTGCACAATCTTCAGCAGAGCAGCGATACCACAGTAGCTCTTTGTTAGCAAATTCTCTGTGTAAACAAACCCCGTGCACCTCACAGCCTGAAATTACAACTTTTGAAAGTGCGAACTTCATGCACATGGGAACTCTGTTCTAGAGGCTTCAGAGTGTAGTAATTCTGTCAAAAAAGTAGTATTTTGCTACTGTCAAAACAGCAAAAATGCTGTCTAGCATTTTGGTGTTCTTTATCTATATCTATTATCTATTGCTAGTTTACCCTGCTGGTACTTGCCTGCGATTGCCTCCTGCTCTCAAGTTGTGCTTTCAAGCTGGCTTTGAAGTGGGCGATAGTATCTTTTTCCTTATACTGTTGTACAGAGTCAGAAGAAGGGGAGCCTGAATTTGGAAGTGGTTTCCACCTTGCAGCTGCTAGAAGCCAGAAGTCTTGGCAAGCAGCACAAACAGATGGGAGAGCATTGGATGATGTCTGGGATTTTGGCCTCTGACATCACCTGTGAGGTAGCCTTGCCTCATACTCGTTAAGCAAATAGTTTTCAGAAGAGCTGCCTGAATCACATGTGAGGTTTGGGGAGTAGGATGCAGATGTTTGTAGAACAAAATGAACAAACTGTCGTTCAGGTGAGAGAATTAAGATGGGTAGGACAGCACTGCCACATGCTGAAGAGGTATAAGAAAGTAGGTTGAATGGGAACATTCATGGTAGGATGGGTGTTTGGGAATGACCAGTGGCTGTGTCCCATATTTGCAAAGCTGGGAGTGCAACACAGGTTATTGAGGAACACACGTGTTGCTCCCCTGGTGTGCAGTGTGAGTGTTGTGTCTAGAGGTTCTGAAAGCTAGGTGATGGAGAAGTTCACACAGGAAAATGTGAAATATACAGCTGATACAATATAGTGAATGAAAAGGGTGTGGTACCGAGGAAACTGAGTAGGTGTACCACAGAAACTGATCAACAAGGTGTGTCAGTTGATAAAGGGGATGTGTCATATTTGTTTGCTGCCAGCAGTTATTATTTTAGAGAAGTGACAGCAGCAAGGGATGGTGCAGCCCTGGCTACACGGTGGGTATGTCAGGCACATGATGTTGTATGATGTACGGCATGGGGGACGTGTCACAGGACATAAGGTGAGAGAACATAGGCTTAAGCTGTGCCAGGCAAGGTTTCTGCCGAATATTAGGAAGAATTTCTTCACTTTCACACAAGAAAGTGTGATTAAATATTGGAAAGATCTGCCCAGGGAGGTGGTGGGAGTCATTGCTCCTGGAGGTGTTTAAGGAAAGACTGGATGTGGCACTCAGTGCCATGATCTACTGCCATGGTGGTGTTCGGTCATAGGCTGAACTCGGTGATCTCAGAGGTCTTTTCCAACCAAATTGATTCTGTGGTTCTGTCACACCTTTACCTGTCACACGAAGTACAAGAGTTCTGGTTTGCACACCACATGCCAACAGCAGCAGCAACAAG
This sequence comes from Melozone crissalis, assembly GCF_028551555.1. Taxonomy (NCBI): domain Eukaryota; kingdom Metazoa; phylum Chordata; class Aves; order Passeriformes; family Passerellidae; genus Melozone; species Melozone crissalis. Next base: position 11,131,912 of record NW_026535786.1, on the reverse strand, counting down.
CACAACAGGTGTTGTTATGTTTTGCTGCACTGACAGATGGACCAACTGGGTGGGCATGGCAGGATCTGGGCTGGGGTCTGCCAGGGCAGTCAGAGCTGGACCAAAGCCCAGTCTGGGGTGGGGGAGAAGGGCAGGAGTGGGTGTGAGGAAGAGCATGAGGAAGAGCTTTGTCAGCAGGCCGTGGGATGTGATCCTGCCCCTCTACTTGGCCTTAGTGAGGCTGCATCTGAAGTGCAGCGTCCAGTCTGGGATCCTCAGTAAGGAGAGACATGAAGGTCCTGGAGCAGGTTGGAGGGGGAATGAGGATGGTGAGGGGACTAGAGCAGCTCTCTTGCAAGGAAAGGCTGAGAGAGTGGGGCCTGCTCAGCCTCGAGAAGAGAGGGGACCTTAGCAATGTCTATAAGCAACTAAAGAGGGGATTCCAAGGGGATGGAGCTGGGCTCTGCTTGATGGTGCCAGCCATTAGGTCATGAGGCAACGGGCAGAAACTGATGCTCTGGAAGCTCCACCTGAATATGAGGAAGAACTTCTTTGCTGTGCAGGTGCCAAGCACTGGAACAGATTGCTCAGAAAGGCTGGGAGTCTCCCTCACTGGAGATATTTGAGAACTGTCTGGACACAACCCTGTGCCATGTGCTCTGTCTGGAGTGGGCACATTGGACCAGACGATCACTGCGGTCCTTCCAACCTGACCCATTCTGTGGGAGGCCTCAGCCGTTACACAGGAGTGGCCTCAGCCACCTCAGCCGTGCTGCCGCCGCTCACGAGTTCAGGTCGGTTCGGGTCCACCCGGTTCGGTCCGATCCGGTTCGGTCCGAGCCGGTTCGCGCCGAGCCGGTTCGGGCCCGTCCAGTCCGGTTCGGCTCGGTCCGGTCCGAGGCATCCCGGCGCCGCCGCCCTCGCGCTCCCCCGCGCCCGCCGCGCGCGTGCCAAGCCCGGCCCGGCCGTTACGGCACCGCCGCCGCTTCGCTGTGAGGCGGCGGGAGCGAGCGCGGGCGGCGGCGGCGGGCGGGGGGCTCGGTGCAGGGAACAGCCGCGGCCTCCTCGCCTCAGCCGCGGGGAGGAGGGACACCGAGGAGGGGGAAGGCGGGGTGGTGGTGGGGGGGACGAGGAGAGCGTCGCGTCGCGTCGCTCGCTTCCCTCTAGGACCGCGCCGCCGGCGGGGAGGAAGGGGCGCGTCTCCCCGGAGCCTTCGTCGCCCCGCGCCCTCCTTCCCAGGCCCGGTGCCGGAGGGGGTGGGGGTGGGCGCCCCGCGGGTCCCCTCAGGCTCGGCGGTGCCCGGGGCGGGTGAGATGTCGGGCTGAGCGGGCGCGAGCCCGCGGGGGTGGGGTCCGCCGTGCCCGGGGAGGGGGCGGGCGGGGGGGTGGTTGGGACCGTCCCCTCACAGCCGTCCCGCCCCGCCGCGCTGCGCCCATGGTGATTGTGCTGCATCCCCCGCGCGCGGAGCGGGGCGAGCTGCCCGCGCCTCCCCGCCGCGCCCGCCGGGGCGCCCAGGTGGGTGGCGGAGGGGGAGCGGCGGCGGCGGCCGCTCGTGGTGCGAGGGGAGAGGGGCGGGAGGGGCGGGGGGGCCGCGCCCCCGGCCCGGGACCCGCGTTCCGCGGGCGGGTCGGTCGCGCTGCGAGCGCGGGGTGGGGGCCGCCGCCCCGCGGGCTCGCTCGGCGGCCGCGTCCCCGCACGGGTCCGTGGGGATCGGCGGTGGCTGTGGGGGCTGATCTTCCCGTGATGGAGCCAGGGGGGTGTGTGGCTGGCGTTGGGTCTGGCAACAAGATCTTCCCAACTAGGTTTCCTCTCCCCTTTTGTTTTCCGGTGTTTAAAAAAGAGCTGGTGGCACCTCGGTGCCTTTACTGCCTGAGATCTTACCAGGGGCTCCGTGTTCCAAGCGTGCCACTCTGTTAATCTTGGATTGATTCCATAATTTAAGCAAGCATCCTCTAGACATGTTATTTTGGTTTGGGTTTTTTTTGTTTTTCCTTTTTTTTTGTCACCGTTTATAAACCGCTGTTTATTTTCTGTGGCAGCGTGGGTTTTAATGCATGGGAGTACATGCTCCTTATGCATAGGAATACACGCTTCTGAACTGAAATGTACTTTTCTCCAGTCTCATCTGAATCCTAAGGGTTATTCTGGGGGAGAGGTTTAAAGGTTTAAAGGCTCACAAAGAAATAGGAATTGTTTTTGTAGGTTTAGAAACTTAGTTTCCTCACATGTTCCCCTGTAGGTACGGATTTATCTATCCGTTGAATGTACATTTTTAAGTAAAAGAACAAACTGCTTAGCTTTGTGGGCTTTTTCCCCCTTAGAATTGCTTTCTGTGATAGTATATTTGTGTAAAATACTTAAAGTTGCACATTTCCCCTAATTATGTTCATGTCATCATTTTCTTTTGACTTTGCTTACTGTTTTGAATAGCACCTTTTCTTCCTTTGGGATTTAGTTTATTTCATGCCTTTGTATGTTTATGTCTAATAGGGATGTTTCTTCTTTTTTGTTTTTTCTCCCTAGGTGTTGGTGACTTCAGTCATTTAGGGGTTTAGTTCTGAGGAAGCAGAGACACAAGGATTGAGTTTCTTTTACGTAGAAAGCGACAGCTCTTCACCAGTACTCTTTTTACTCCTTCCCATCCTTCCCTGCTCCGTAGGGGAGACCAATTTGGGAATTATTTTAAACATTCATTTACTCCCGCTTCCCTCCCTCAGAAATCTACCCTGGTCCCAGAGGCATCCGCTAGACAGTGCCTGACAGGACCAGGAGAGCGTTACCATTGCTTGCTTGCTTTGGGAGCGTCAGTAGTACCCTTCCCTCCTTTGGGGTGTAGTGCAGGGAGGCACCCAGAACACTTCCGTGCCACCCTTTTTGGTTAGTCGAGGATCCAGGAAAAGGGGTACCTAGCAAGACACGTGACCTCCTTAAGGGAGCCAGAACTGAAGCGGCACTTGGCACGCCGAAGGAAACACCCATCTTTAGTGTCCTTTTCGTCTTCCACTCCTTCCTCCCCAAATTTCTGGTAAGTCTCTTCAGCCCATTCATTCACGCAGTGCATGTTTCCCTTCCCCCACTCCAGGCGCTGGGAGAGGCATGCACGGAGACTGTGGGGTGGGGGAAGGGAGGAGGGAAAACTGGCTGTGTACACACGGATCGGGGAGGAGAGGGGGTATTACTGTGCCACACTGCGGGGGAACCTGGCACAGGTGGAAAAGCAGCTGATGTGGGAGGAAATGGTTGTTTTATTTCAGCCGGGCGTGCGTGCGCACGCAGGGACAGTGGAGGGGCGTGAAAAAGCTGAGAGCCTGTTGTTGGAAAAAATACCAGGACCAAAGTAGGAGGATGGCTGATACTGACCAGTATTGAGCTCATGTTGCAGGGAGGAAAGAGAATGGATTATTCGGTGGTGATGGGGAAGTGGGGTGTGTGAATGAGAAATCTTGCCTTCTACTTGCAAGCGTGAGCACAGAGGAGGAAAGATGGGGGGTGTGGATGTCCGCCTTTCAGAGGCAGCTGTTCCTGGGAGGATTGCTGCTAGCATCCTGAACATCACTCAGTGCAAAGGTGGAGACAAGGAGATGAAAGCCATCATGGGGAGTGCAGTTGCCCGTCTGCAGGGGTGGGAATGAATGGGAACAATTAATATATTCCCATGTCCTTTGGCTGTTGCAGTCTACAAATCTCAAAGGGAAAAGGAGGCGGATACTGTGATGTGCTTTCAAAGAGGTGTGCTTGGGGTTCACCTGCCTGCAGAGACTTTCAATTCTCTGATGCATGTGTACAGGGTGGATGATAATGCAGCAGCAGTGGACAGATTGTGCTGCAGCTTTTCAATATATTATATAAAACGCATTTAAATAAATACTTTAATTTTTCAGATTCTTCAGCTTTTAAAAATGTGTTCTTTCCAAAGATTCTCAAACAGTTATGTGACAGTCTTAGGAAAACTAGTTTCTGGTACGTAAAAGAGGAATTTTTCTTGATGTTGGCCTTAAGCATCACCATGAAGCAGCATTGTCAGGAGCAAGTTGACTTATCTTGGATTTATTTTTCTAAAGATGTCAGTTCTTTTCTCTATCACCATGTGATATATTCATCATCCATACATATTTCGTAACATTTTCTTAAGATGATCATCATTATGGTATCTTTGTGTGGAAAAAAATTCACTTGTGCTTTATGCTCGAAACAACTGTGAACTGTTTGCAGACCTGCTCTCCCTATGACATATAAAGTCCTATTTTTGGGGTGTTTCAAATGCTGCTCTCTTCTCATTAAGATGAGACAGAGATTTCCATGATAGTGTATGATGGATTACATGCTGGGTCATGTGCTGGACAACTGTTCATTAGCTGTTTAACTGGTCTGCCATCTGAGATTGACTTTGTAATTCAGCTCTGCCTTGAGGTGTCTCCTGAAGGAGATAACTTGCAGGCATCTGCCAACCATTCTTAGGTCTTCACTGTCTTGAAATGCATCCTTCCAGCCGTTCTAGAAAGTGCTGTAATGGTAGAGATGATTGGTTTCTTTGGAAATGTGTACTCAGTTGCAAGCCTTAGCTAATTTATGATGAAAAGGAAGTCAAAATACCTTTTCCAGCTTGAATAGCACTGTTCTGAAAATGAGTATTGAGGGATAAACATTAATGGTGTTGTTAATGTTACTCATAGTCAGGCGGGTGCTTGGAGCAATGTTTTTCCTAGTTCTCCTTTTCCCATGGTGGTTGTGACTGTCAGTCTTTTGCTCATTCCTTCTCAATTCCCTGAGATTTTTATTGTCAGTATCTCAGATGTAAGAATTAAACATGTCTAGAGGTATGCTAAAACTAAGGTTAGGTTTTACCTCTCTTTTAAACACTGAAAACTGTGGAGTTTGTGTTATCTGCACAGTGCTGTAACTGAGGGTCTGAGCCAAGCTCTAAAAAAGGGGTGATTCTGGGAGGGGCTGCTGGTGATAACTGTTCCACTAAAGTGTTTCCCAGATCCCACTGTAGGCAGTGGGTGTGTGCTGCAACATCAGATCACAGCTTGAGCAGGTGGAATAACTAGATCACATTGATCCTTGATGCTATAAACATCTGGGATTCCATTCATTATTCCCATAGGGAAGACACAACCCAGACTTTTTAATTTACAAAAGCATTGAGTAGTTGCATCGTGAACAAAAAGAATATTGAATTTTTTTTGCATACTAGATACCTTTTATCTTAAGCATTTATCAATAATACATGAATTAATCAGTATCTCCTAAAAATGGGTTTCTTGCTTCATCTTAAGGGAAATACATCACGGTGAAAAAGAAAAAGAAATGAGTCTATTTTTCTCCTGCTTTTGGGTTTTGAAGACAGGAGAACGAGTAAATGAGCCATGGAGACCAATCTCCCATTCCTGGAGGGAGAGGGAGGTCTCTAATCTTCTCTGAAGAGAACAGCTCCTTCAAGGCAAAAAGAGTGGTCTTCAGAGAAGATTTCCAGATCTCTCTAGACAGCTGATCTGACTGGCTGAATTCCCTGTTATTTCAATAAAACATATTCATACATGATGTAAAGTAGAAAAGAGCACAGTGAGTGCTTTTGTTAGAGCAGCTGCTAGAGGTGTACTGCAGATTGAAGGAATGTGGGAGGAAATAGGTTTGCATGTGCTGGGGAGGGAAGGAAGCTGCTGTGTGATTGCTGGAGTAAGGCCTGCCTTAAGCAGGATAAGGGGGCTACAGCTGAAAGTTGGGGTGAGCTTTCATTCCCTCTATAAATTGCAAGGAATCTGTTCCACGCAGTGTGTTCCTGAAGCAGTTGTGGCAGCATCTGCTTGGCTGGAGTGACACACAGTTTGATTTTTATCACAGACCTTTTACTTTGATACCACCCTTTTTCCTTCTCCCAGTCTGTTACACACAGTTAATTTTATGATTAATTTTTGCCTTCGAATTTCATAAATCTGTGAAGTAGTTATTGGAAGATTGTACTTACTTTGACTGTAGTAGCTTTGAGTGAAAAGTGCACTTCAAGTGGCCATCTTGAAGTTATTTAAACATCTGCTCTTCCCCTTATATATACCATAGTTACTTTGCAGTAGATGCTCTCATGGATTAGGAAGTATTCTTTGCACACCCAGCATTGTCTGAGGCTGTATCTTTTAGATTGAAATGGGTGGAGCTGATTTTCAGGGAAGAATTCTGGCAGTGATATCCAAATTCAGAGCATAATGCTTTTGTGCATCTGACTGCAGGGCCAGCTTTCCTCCTACAAACCATTTTCTTGAGAATGTGCAAGGGATTTTTAAGATGTTTGGGTTAATAGGGTAAATGCAAGTTTTTTTATGTGAGATTTCTTACACAATCAAAATAGATTAGTCGGTGGGACTGAAACTGATGAATATATTCTGGTTTTAGGAGCAGAATGTTAGAAAAAGAAATTCTTTTGGGTAGAAAAAAATATGCTGTTGGGTTGGAGGTGAAGGTTCAATGATTTAGGACTGCTAGTTTCTGTCTCTGCTGCTGGCTTGTTGCTTGTTCTAAAGTGAGCTTCTCAGTCATTACTTGCAGACTTGAGATGTTTACCTGCCTTTCTTATGATAAGATGGGAGCTTTTGTATATACATTTATAAAACCATTAAGATTTTGAGCAAATGAGATGTAGTATTAGGAGGGAGATGAATAGCCATACCCAAGGCATTTTTATACACCTGCTGGTTTAATATCCTCTTTGATATATGGACGACCCTTCTTGACAATGTTGTAAATTCTTTCAAAAGTAGAAGATGGAGGAAAGAGAAGGATATTAGCTGATTTTTAAGGAATTAAGTGCTGAAATGACAGTCAGGGAAAGGTAGTAGTGTATTTAAGGGGGTGGAGGGGGGGCCACGTAGAGAAGAGATTTGGGACAATTTGAAGCAGATTGGCAAAGAAAGCAAAAATGGGGACAAAGTACTTGATTCTTGTATTAGTGTTAGAACCAGTACTGAGGGGGAAAAAGCCTGAAACCACAAAAAGCCAAACTAAAACCCCAAGCAGGCAGAAATATGTGATGTTATCTGATTTATGTCTTTTTTCCTTGGCGCTGAGGAATCGTGTGCGGTGTTTCCCTGCCCGGGCGTTCTCCCGCGGGTGTGTGGGACGGGCCCGTCCGGGCCGGGGGCAGAGCGGCGCTGCCCGGCAGGGGCGGCAGGTGGCGCTGCTGGGCGCGGCCGGCCCCTGTGCGAATGGCGGCGCTGGGGGCAGTGCCGGGCCCCGGGCCGCGCCTGCGGCGGGGGCATTCCTGCCCAGAAACACTGCCTGTCCCGCCGCCCGGCGCTGGATGTTGCTGCAGGAAGTTCCCTGTAAACTACCGCGTCCAGACATCCATTGTTGAGGGAGATACAAGTGGGGCAGGGTCTGAGAGATGTCAGCCATTGCCAGCCCAAGCCTCATCTTGTCCTTTTCACTTCGAGCTGCTTTGAAGAACAAAGAGGTTCTTGAAGAGATCAAAAGATACTCCTTATAACCTCCCACACCCATTTTTCTGCAGGGAGCAAATGCTCTTTTTCCTGCTTTACCTTGAACATCTTGACTGCATTGAAGGGCTGGTCTGGATCTGTGATCGTGTTTCCATAGCTTCTGCCTTTTTCCAGTCTCTTAGTATGAAGAACTGTAGTTCTTGGCTTTATTGCTGCACCTCATTTACCAAATCAATGAAAAAAAAGTCACAGTCTTTATGTGTTGTTACTATGGTTCTCAGTACCAGGAATAAAAATGTCCATTTAAAATTTTATTTTCTTATTAAGAAAAGCTTGTTGTGGTAGAAAAAAAAAGTTTTTTAATACTAGAAAAACCTAGCTGTTTCTTAAGGTTATAACTAAACAATCCTTTGTCCTAAGACCTGCTGCAGAAACTAAAATTCTTTTTAATATCAAGTGATAGCAATTATATACTAAAGGTGGTTTTATATTTACATTGTGTGCTGGCAGCAGTCATTATGACTACCAGGCAAAATTCCTGTTTCTATCTCAGAATTCAGTTCTGCTAGGAGCTCATGTCAGTTACATTGGTGAAAGTAATGATTTTTTCATCTTTACTTTAATAAGAAAGTTTAAAGGTGGTACAGAAAACTGTTCTGGTTTGCTCCAGAATTCCTGTTCCCTACATCATGCTTGTTTTTCTTGAACACAAAGGAGTAGTCCATTTATGCACCTGTAACTGGTTTACAGCTTTAAAAATAATTCAGTAAAAATATATTCAGTCAAAAATAGTCCAAGTGCTCCAAAGCAAAAGGACCAGTACCTTGCTATTTTCTCTTCTAACCCTATTGAAATTCTTCAATTGGAGCTGTGTTTTCAGTTCTTGGGCTTGAATTCATTAGTGCTGTTTATGTATAAAGGTGATTTAAAAAATGCGATTTGAACCAAGAAAGGGCTACCACTGAAACTCTGGCCTAGATTTTGCTTTATTTTACATGTGTTAATGTTCTGACATTTTTTGGTGCTCCTTGTTCCATTGGTTTTTCCATTATTATGTGTTCTGGATACTACTTCATATAGTTCTAAGTATATCTCACAGCAGATGTGAAATATTTGTGAGAGCAGAACAGTCCTAAATAGTTACCTGGAACATTCTGTGGGAATGAATTTCTGTTCTTCTGGTCTGCTTTTTTAACATAAAGAGTTTATCAACACTCTACTGTTCTATATGTGAGGGAAAGAGACAACTCGAGTCTGTCACTGGGTATTTAGCAGTGCCTAGGAGAAGGGCAGAGTTAATAGAAGGAGTTATCCTAATCATGAAGCTGAAATTCTGGCCTTCAGACGTGACCATTCAAATTGTTTTCAGTTACATCTTTGTGTACTTCTTGAGGAGAAAGCTGGGATGAGGACCAAGACCTAATTTCTAGCATTTAGCGTTCATGGAATGTAAATGGATTTGTTTCTGTTGTTGGTACTTTTGTTTGCAGAGTAGGTGTAGACATTATTTTGCTTCTTGGAGGTTGGAAGTCTGTTGAAATGGACTGACTTGTGCAGAGGAAGTGGGACTTAGTAGAGCAGGGATCATGAAGATAAGAGCCTGTGTACTATAACAGAGTCTCACCTTCTCCTCTGTCTAGCAGTTCCACTGGAAGGAGGCCTTGAAGGTTGCAAGACAAGTCCAAGATGTGCAGTTCAGTTGCTCCCAGGCTGTGGTTCTTAACAGACCGCCGCATCAGAGAAGATTACCCTCAGCAGGAGATCCTGAGAGCCCTGAAGGCCAAGTGCTGTGAAGAGGAGCTGGATTTCCGGGCCTTGGTGATGGATGAGGTGGTGCTGACCATTGAGGATGGAAATCTTGGTGAGAATGAGCTAAGGCTGGGAGTGTGCTGAAAGGGTACTTGGAAAAAGATTGTAAAATGGAGCATCGGTACTATTTAATAACAAATCCCATGTATGCCAGACTGCCTGCCATTCATCATCTAAATCATCATGTAGATGTACATCATACAGGTTTTTTTAGAAAGTATTATGTTAATCAAATATAATTGTTCAGTTTGCTAATTTGCATTAGAACCACTGTTACCTTTCCTCTGCAGAAAAGAGAGGAGGATTGTGTAATTTTGGTGAGTTCAGGGTAAGGACTACAGAACCCCTGAATTAATAAGAAATCATGGAGCTTCAGTACTTGAACTTTGTGGGTCACATTTAAGAGTCTCAGAGGGACTTTTTTCTTCTGTTTGTGTTCTGGCTCCAAAATAGAAAACACTGCAAATAATCTAAAAGGAATTTTCAATGAGCAGTACAAAGTGTCACGGAACTAGGGGTTATAATGTGATGTAACTAAAGCATGCTGCTGTACGGATGTGGAGTTATGTGAATTCCAAAAACAGTGCTGATAAAGTATGTGCATCAAATAATTTGAGCTATTACTACAATTTACAGTGTTAAAAACTAAATGGTAAGATTTCTGTTCTATTTTTCTTCTAGCTTTTTTTTTTCCTGTGATGATTAAAAAGGAAAAGTAAAATGTTAAGTTGCATTAGAAATGTTAAGTAAAAGGATTATTACTATCTTATTACTTACTATCTATTACTGTAGATAGTAAGCTTATGTGATGGGAAGATACTAATACCACCAATGTCAAGCTGTGTAACACTTATAATTTATTTCTGTTTCAACATTTTTTAATTTGGATTTCCTAAAGCAAGGAGATTGCAGTGGGTTTTTTTTACCTTTAACTCTTTCATTCCTCTTCCCCATTTATCAGTCAAAAAACATGTATTGCTGGAGATCCAGGGAAGAATTACATTTCTGAAAGTTGTATTAGAGTAATTTTGTGCGGGAAGAAAACATGAAAGTCTCTCAGCTGTGAAGAAGAGGCTGCCATGTAGACCTTGTTCCTCTTTGGGTAATCATGTGTGGGAAGGGAATCATAAAACTGACTCTGGGGAAGAACTTTGGTCAGAATTTCTACCCTATTTTGGCATGAATCAATCAACTAAAAACACATGCATGGTAAATCCAGTATTTTTATTCTGGTATTTCTAAACTTCTGTTTACCTTTTTTGTCTTTTAATCTGAGGAGTCATATGATTTTTATCACAGATAGAAATTCTGTAGGATGTGTTCAAATCAAGGTAACTTCTTGTCAGAAAGTCTGAGCTCTGAGCGTGCTTTCCTTTGGACAGTGTGTGATGGGAACGTAGGCATTGTGGACTGTAGCTGCAGTCTCTGAGGTGCATAATTAGTCCTTCAGCATTTCAGAACTGTTTTTTATTTCTTGGTGATTTCTTCTTTTCTGTCTTCTGTCTATTTTTGGGGAACTAAATAGGGCAAGTGTGAATTGTGGACCTTTCTGCTCTCTTCTGTCTAATGTCTCCTAGCACTGTGTCTATTGCAAGGAAAACAATAAAAGAAATGAATGTTGGAAAACTAATACTGAAGAATGTGTAGTCCGAGAACAAGAAAAATTAAGAAAATTGCTAGAACAAAATACAAGAAAAGGGAAGTTATTCTCATACAGAGTGTTCATTCAATATGGTGTAAATAACTGACCATTTGAAAAAGAGTGAGATAAAAATGCTGAAAAATTGTGGATAGAATTTTTTTAATAAGTAGTCTGGTCTGTCTAATTGTGTTGTGGTTTTTTTTTTTTGAGGGGTGAGAATTGTCTTGTATCAAACAATTCTTTCTCTTGGAGAGCAATGAAAAATCTTCTCTCTTAATTTTCCAGTTGTGTTTTTTCTAGATCTTTTGCTTTGGTAAAGATTTCTGCTAGAGGACACAAGCAAAAGCTTTGTGTTTAATTTTCCTTTTTAAAAACCTCAGTTGGCCTAGAAAAAGGTGTCCTGTAACAAAATCCAGGAGGTAGTGCATTCTGTACCCTTTTTGTTATCTACTGTTGTGTGAGGGATCCAGGTTGAGTAAAATTTTCTATGAGATAGAGGAGTTGATGAAGAGAATGTACCTTCAGTGGATAATCATGTGCTTTTGCTTCCTTTTCTGTTATTATTTGTCTTGAAAGCTTGGCAATTCAAGGCTCAAACTCTGAAGGTAATGCGTGATATTGGAGGAAATAATAGTTGGGTTTTTTTCCATATATTCACACTTTGGAGCTTTTTTTATCCTTTAAAACCAAGAAAATTTCTTAAGTAAATTGTTAGAAGAATGTTAAATTTACACAGTCAAGTTGGATACTACAGGGTGCTATTTAAAACCTCAAAAATTTGGTATTTCTTTAGATGATAGAGTCGGTAATCCTTCTTGTGGACTTGCTGACTGTCAGGAACATGGCTGGAGACTTGAGAGACCAAAAGTTTAGTATAAGATATTTAAAGGCTTGAATTATTTACTTCACAGGGGTAGAGTGGAAAAGACACTTCTAGAATTAGGAAAATTGAGCAGAACCATGGGATATATACGTGTGAAAATTGTCCCTTCCACAAACCACATGGCTTGTACCTTAACAGTAGAGCACACTGATGCAGATATCACTGATGCTCAGGCCAAAGTCAGAAGCTTTTGTGATGCAGAGATTTACAAAACTTGTGTCTGTCAGACGTGATACTATTTGCTATAGCCAAAGAGAAAGGGGGAGGAGGGGCGTTGTTTCGCTCAGTGGATTCAGCAGCAGCCACTCCTTGGCGCAGGTCTCTGCTCTACTGCAGGGCAGGATGGGAAGTGTGGCTGGATTCCCAAAGCAAACCAACAGCGTAGGCCCAGCAATCCTTGCTAGTTCCTTTTCTTTCACAGCTGAAACTCAGGATGACCCAAAATCCCAAGCACCCCATACAAGCCCCGTATCAGCAGCCACATGGTGAACCTGTATGCAGCTCAAGATCCACATTAGATACCTCAACACTGCATGAGTCCAGAAGTGATTGTAAATCCAAGTTAAAAGATGTAGAATTCGTTTTTCTTTTTTAGTCTAAAAGGAGATTCTTAAACTGATTTATGCTTAAATGCTTTTGGAAATAAGTTCAACAAGTGTTTTTTGAAATTAACAGTGGTTTATGCCTTACTTGAATAGGAGTCTGCTTACCCAAGCCATGCACTCCTTTATCTTTTCCACAGTGGCCGTAGTACTCTGTAGATTTCCAAGGAAAAAGCTGAGAAAAAATAAGTGGAGGAGTAGAGCTGTATAAATTTCTGCTTCTCTGGTGGGTTGAGTGTGCTGAGATGGTTACTGAATCAGACATGCACAACATTGTTGCACAGGAGTGGACAAGAATGCATGTGTGGAAAAAAGTGGAGGGTGATACTGGGCTGGTTTGATTTAAACTTGTGCTGTGTAGCTGTAGCCCAAGTTTCCTAAGAGCTAAATTCTTGAAACTAAACCAGTCTAGGACAATCTAAAGTGGAGCATCTGTGTTCCTCTTGTCCTTTTCCAGCATTGCTGTTGCTGCTTGCCTTGTAAAGGACTTCATGTCTCTCTTGACTTGCTTTCATGTTGTACCTCAGATAATTAAAGAAAAAGCTTCTTCTCTGTCTGCTACTTTGCAAGATCTTGCATTTGTGTGAGTTGAGTTGGCCAATCCAATGGAAGATTACCTCCACCAAATAATTAACAGTTTTCTGTTGGATTAGATTGTTGCACTAACCCATTTTGTGGTCACACAGTTCCTAGTTCTGGTACACAGGCAAGGAAGAATGGGGTTGTTCTTTCAAGGAATGGCTTGTATTTATGTTGATTTAGGTATAGTTCCAGAAATACTTCAAAACAGGAATTTTCTTGTGGTTGAGATGTCTGATTGTGTCAGCTTTAGGATTATTTTGTTTGTGCATGGCATTTGGTATTTACCAGATGTAAGGATTACAAACTGAAATGTCTAGTTTTCTAATCTAGTTTGGCAATTCCTATATTTATTTGGAATACAAATAGCAAGCAATGCAACAAAACTCTGCAGGACATTTTTTAGACATTTATTTGAAGTCTTAGCAGTGAGTCCTGTCAAAATGTGTACTTTTAAACTATATGTCTAAGCTTGCTAATGCAGTGATGTAACAGGCTTGAGGAGTTTGCAGCTAAACAAATCACAGCTTGTGAGCAGGGGTGTGTAGTGTGAGATGAGGTGGAGGTGAGGGAAGCTGGTAGGAAAATCCCACCCTATAAGGGGACTTTGTGGACAAGAGACAAAACATACCCATGGGTCCTCTCTTCGTTCTGAATATTCTTTCTTTTTCCCTGTGTCTAGGATTGAGTAGTACCTTTCCCCATGGACTCCAGACCTTACCTGTAGGACAGCATGGTTAAAGAACTATTCTTCTGTGAAGAAAATGTTAGGGATATTTGGATCCTTCCCTCATTAAAATGATATATAGTAATGTTTTCATTAAATTGTTTTGCTACCAGAACAGCAGAAGTTGGAATTCACTGCGTCAGCAATTTACCAATATCTTTATTGTAGATTTTTGGAATCTCCATATTTTCTGATACTGTCCTGTGAAGGAAAATAGTTTTAAGGAAAGTAGCTTTGATGAACTTTGAACTGTTGAAGATGCTGGAGTGACTTAAGTACAAAACAAAGTATTAACTTTTCCTAAGACTTACTTGGCTTTTCCTTTGGGAATGTGAAACCAGATGGTCAGCTTAGGTGAGGAATAAAAAGGGCGTAAGAGTCGTGTATTCTAAAACAGTAATACATTGTGCACTGTCAGCTGACTTTTCTTCAGTCAGATGGGTAGCATATGGAAACAGATCTCTTACCTTCATTTTTTCTGCAGAGGAAGTATTAGAACATAGATTCTTTTAATTTGGTAAAGGTTGGTGTGCTGGTTTAGGCATGTGATTTAGGGTTTCCAGTGTGGGCCTGAACTTTGCAATAGAAGGCAGTGTCTTGTTTAAGTCTTTCATCTTGCAAGATGTGCTTTTGTTTCGTGTGATCTATCCTTCATTTCTTATTTAGTTTGAACTAGTAATGAGTAGTTGTGATCTCTGATTTTTTTCACACACTGGATTAGATGTAATTTGAAATAAACATGGAGGAATTGGCTTAGTTGAAAGATTTCTGTAAAGTATAGAAAGCTGGGGAGAAAAAGGTAAGGATGGATAACAAATTCTTGTGTTTCCATGTAATGGTAAGAAAAAACAAAAAAGCGCTTTGAATCAGCTAGATCCATGGCAAGAGAGGGCTTTTACGTATATGAAATGGTTTCCACATCAGAATATCAAAACTCTTAATATTTTTGTAAGACAGTCACCTAAAGACTGTCTTCTATCATACAAGAGGGAACATAGTCATGTCCTCTTCCTCTGGCTCTTTCAGTAGTCCCCTGGCACTTGTTAGTCCAGCAGTGCACCTTAATGTAAGAGCTTTTCCTGCAGCATGCAGCAGTGGCTTTGGGAATGATGGAACAGGAGCAGGCAGCCTTGGCAAGGTGCCTTTTTGAGCACTGCAGAGTTGGCCTGTTTCCTGCTATTAACTGCAGCCAGAGCAGCCATTACTTCCTCTGCAGAGTTGGGAAATTGGTTTGTGACTCAAGTGAGAGCAGGAGAAGGAACGGCATTGTGTGCAAAGGACTGCAAGTTGGTTAGACATGAGATGGATTTTGTGCTGTGGAAAGTGCTGGGCTTAGAATCACTTGAAACTTCATTTTTGATGTTCTTTCACTGTGGAAATTGATCACTTCCAGTCTGATTGATGCTAAAACAGTAAGGATTACTGTTAGGCAGCTATGGACTATATAGAGGAGATTTTGGAATGGTAGCTGTGTTTAGAGGTGGGTGTAACCTAGTATGTGACACCCCAGTATTACATACCCAAGACAAACACATCTCTACTAGAAAAAAAGTAACACTTGCTTTATTATCATGTTTTAATAACAGTGCCTTTCAACAGCTGCCATGTATGTTAAGAAGAATTGGTTTGGTTTTTTTCAGAACTCTGACACCAAAGACAACTTTCTTACAATGCATATAGAAAGAAAGGATTTGTACTCTGTAACCATCCTGGGTGTTCTTGCAGTTTTCTTCCTTCCTGTCAGGGATTTCTATTCTTATATGAATGATTGTCATCTTAAACTGATGCTAAAATAACAAAGGCTAACAGTGAATTTGATCTTCTCAAAATTGTTCTGTTTCTTCAGTATGTCACCAGTTGTAGATACAGGCTCAGTCCAAAGCCACCTTGGCAAGGTAGAGGGGTAGGAATGTTTCTGCAGGGAGGTATTTTATTATGTTAATTTCAAAGGGCTGTGTTAAGGTCTGAAGTTTTTCATTTGCATGTGTTCTAGAACAGCCAGCCAGGAAAATGAGACTTGTAGGGCACATCATCTTGAACATACGTGCATGTCATCATATCTGAAAATGCCAGAAAGCATTGCCAGATTTTTAATTGTTGTAAGAATTCTCAGGAGTGACCATCTGGATGATAAACAATGTAAAAAGGGACAAAAGCAAGATGAAAGAAGTGTTTCCATACATCCTAGATGAGAAATGAAAATTAGCCTAGCGTTTCACAAGGCAGTCTAACTGGTTGGGGGTTTCTGTGTCACTTTTCCAACAATCCCTGTTCCAGTGCTGGGTCACCTAAGCAAGTTTTGCTGGCACATTTGTCTGAGCAGTTGTATTGTGAACTGGGTCTGCATACTGATGTGGTTTTAAACCAGTGTGTTCTTGGTGGCAGGTGTTTTTTTTAGACTTCATCAGCTCTCCGAATCAGGGAACAGCGTGGCTGCACAAACAGTTCTTCAGCACGTAAATCAGAAGGGCAAACTGTGTGTTGGAGTGGGAGAGATTAGAAGATAGCCCAAGTATTGATGTGAAAAACTTTTTTTATGGAACTGACGGCTGTGCTTGCTCTCCCAGATTTGTGATCAGAGAAGTACCCTTATCACTTGTTCTTTAAGCAATTGACTTTGTCCACCTTTTCTCAAGTCTGGTAATTGTCCATTTGTGAATGATGGGTAGTTGATTCTCAGTGATTGTGAATGTGAGACAGACTGGTACTGCTGAACCTTGGCCAGTATTGAGATGGTCTTCCAGTGTGAGGCCTGTGTTTGGATTGATAGGGGCTTCTAGGAGTACCAGTGTCCATGGACAAGTCACTTTATTTTCATATTTTTATAAACTCTTATGTGTGAATTTTGGTGAAATACCAGTTTTAGGAATTACAGTTTCCTTTTGCATCTGCCCTTTACTGCATGGAAGGAGGGGAATGAAGAGCAGAACAACAACAAAAAGAATGTCACTACTGAAATGATCAATTATTTTTTATTTCCTTTTAGTATAAATTATTAACATTTACAATGTCATAAAAATCTGTAATGGTGTCCTTATAATGATTATTCTTTGAATGGTAGAGCTTATATGATTTCCATCTCTCTAAAAATCTAGTTCATTTTAGGATTAAAAGTGTGATAAAATGCCTTTTTATTTGTTAAAAGTAAAGCAAGTTGAAGCAGAATGTGTTAGAGCTCTGACAACTTGAGCAGAATACCTGACAGCAAAGATATCCTGCTTATGTTATGAGAGGAACCCTGCTTGAATTGCACTAATTAATTGTGTTAACTTGTAGGAAACCTTTCTTATTACACAGAAAAGTTTACTTGCTCTGTACTTCAACATAGGGCAGGAATTGAGCTGGGGGCTCTTACTGTGTTTGTTACCCATCTCGACACGTCTGTGAGTAAAGCATGGGAGAACAGATATTGGAAGAGACACACTAGTGATTTGATCCTTTTTGTTAAGATGTGAAGTAAAAAAGACTAGGTATGCCAGTGCTCTTGATTTTTCGGTGAGAAGGGGGTTGGACTCCACTGATACAGTTATTAGGGTCAAAGATTTTGTTTATTATAATAGTTGTAATGTAACACCCATGAAATTATATGCTCGAAATCCATGCTATCAAATCCTGTTTCTTGGCAGTTTCTGTCTAAAGAATAATTAGATCTGGTAGGGAAACACAGCAGTCAGAAGATCAATAAATATTTCCCTCGAGTTCTAAGAACTTGATTTGAAAGTATCCTCTAGGTGTCATGTCAGTTGTCTTGTTGTGTTGATACGATGCTGGGGAACTTTGAGGGGGATGATTTCCTTTTAATTGAAGTTTTTTCAAGGACAGAAGAAGAAGTCTTTTGTAAAAAGCTGTGTAAGTGTTCTCCTTAGTTCAAAATATACAGCTATGAATTGTTTGACAAGCAATTTAGAAATAGAGGGTAGACAGAGCTGTTGGAGCACAATGCAAAGGTGATTCTCATTACAGGTCCTTTTGATATGCTCTCTATCAAAACACTGGGCATTCCCCGTCCCTGGGATTTACAGGGGTTTAAGTCAACTTGAGCCCATTGCTCTCTTCAAAACTCTTTTGGCTAATCATTCTGTTTTTATCCTCTAGGTTGGGCTGAGCCCTGGATACACTCCCCCATGCTGGTTTAGTTACCTTGGGGAGACATTCAGGCTCTTGCTGCTCTCCTGGACAAACATTTACACATGCAATTGATTCACTCAACTGAGAGTCAGACAGTCTCCTAAGTGTTACAAACCTTTATCCTAAAAGCCACCTTCTGGTCTCTTTTGTCACAGAATGGTTTGAGTTGGAAGGGACCTTAAAGATCATCTCATTTCACCCTCCCTGCTATGGGCAGGGACACCTTCTGCTAGACCAGGCTTCTCAAAGCCCTGTCCAACCTGCCCTTAAACACTTCCAGGGATGAGGCAGCCACAAATTCTCTAGGCAGCCTGTGCCAGTGCTTCATCACCTCGTAATCAAGAATTGCCCCTAATATTGAAAGCAAACCTCTTTTTCAGTTTAAAGCCATTCGCCCTTATCCTGTCACTACGTGCCCTTGTAAATACTCACCATCTTTCTTGCCGTCAACTTTCAGGTACTGAAAGGCTGGAGTTTGGTCACCTGAAAGTCTTCTCCAGGCTGAACATTCCCAATTCTCTCAGCCTTTCCTTATGGAAGGGGTGCTCCACCCCTCTAGTCATCATATGATAAGGTCAACTTGCTTAGCCACAGCTGTGGTCAGTCGCTTCCCATATTTTCCTAGAGCTTCACAGGCACATCATGTTTGCTCATCTCTGCTGAGCCTTCCCAGGAGTTCACTGATCCATCGTGTGGAGAAAAGAGCTGTGAGTACATAGAATCTGGAGTTTGGGGCATTTGCCTCAATGTTAGACTTGTTTAGCCTCTGTCTTTGATTGAAGTAGTAAGTGCAAGTACATTTCTTCCCAGGTTCATGCCCTGACCTTAGAGATAGAATATTTTCATCTTTGACGTGCTAGCTGTATGCTTTATGTAACACAGAGTGATATGATACAGAGAGAGATCAGCCTAGGAGGGCTCTGTGGTCTGATGGCTGTGTCAGTATTTGGGTCCCATATCCAAGTAGCTGTCCTTGAGTGATGAGGTAAAAGGGTATCTTCACCACCAATTTGGCTTACTGTGAAAAGTGCCAGAATCCCTTTGTGAATCTAGTGTGAAAAGTCAAGCTGCTTCTTCCAAGGTTCTTGTCATGCTCCAGATAGTACTGTGAAGGTCTTGAATTAATGAATAGATTATTTTGGTTTCCCCACCCCCAATAAAAGTTATTTGCTTTGACATCTCAATGGTTGACCTAGCTGCTGAAATTGCTGATGTCCTGACATTATGCTTACTTCCTGGTGAAGTCAGGATTTATTTAAAAGTATAATTTGAGACACTCAAGATGGTAAAAGGATGACAGGTCCTAATTTATAATGCCTTCTTCCTTGCTTTCCAGTAAGAAGAGCATATTGTTTTGCTTTCTGTCTTATATATGAAACAAAATAAAAACATCTGTTGGCCAGACAGGTGACACTGGTACAAAACTGCTACTTCACCTAGTTTGGGCAAGGAAATTTTGAGTTTTAGTACTGATTATGTTTTAAGTGATGCATTTATGTCTGATAAAACATTGAATGAGGATTTTTTTGACATTGCAGATAGGTCTCACATCACCTATCTTAATATAAGAGTGGGCTAAACCTTTGCATCAGATTTTTATTGCTTAGAATTTGTCCTTCCTTATTAATAATATATCTGACTCTTAAATGGCTCTTTGAGGCTGTCTTGTGATTTTTTTTTTGCCAAGTCATGCAGTGGAAGGAGGACTCTTCAAGGAAAAAAGAATGTTTTACCCCAAATCTGTAAGGATCTTTTTGGATGGAAAGGCTTGGAACAGGAACTCAGTTTGGCTGAAGTGGCTTTTGCTAGTGAAAGTAGACATAAATTTGTCCCAAATTGTTACCATTTCAAAAAATAATCTGTTAAGTGTCTTAGAGACTTGTTTAAACTTTACAGCTAAACCATTTGAAACATAGCTGTGTATTATGGAAAAGAAAGATTCTCTGGTGTTGTGGCCTTCTGTCTGCAGTGAGATGGAGGATACAGTTTGGTCTGAGCACACAATTTAAAGTAGGGATCTTCTTTCATATTGGTTATACCTCTTCTCTCTGACACAAAGACCTGAATGGCCCATCCAAATATAATGGGGGCAAGATGATTGAAGTTGGTTTGGGGCTGGGGACTGAGGTGCCAGTGAAGAAAGATGTGGTGTGAAGGCAGTGTGCTTGGCAAACATGCTGGAACAAGAAACAGTAACAGGAAGTGATTGTGGAGAAACTCTTGCTAGATAAGGAGTTGCTTCCCTCATGAAGGAAATTGGAGACTGGAACTGGTGGGAACACAGGTTTTGTGATGAAACTTGCAAAATGAACTAGGAGACTCAAATGGGAAACAAGTTTGAAGGCAAAGCAGGCAAGTGAGTGGTTACAGTGGTGTTCAAAATTGCAGTCAGAGAAACTACGTGACAGTAGGAGAAATCCATGGTTTGGAAACTAACTGGAATGTCTAAGGGGATCAATTCTATGGGGAGGATGAATGGGAAGTGAGAATTTGGGGCAAAGCAAGCTGGTGTCACCCTCACATGCTATTCCACCATGTCAGGTGTTACTTAGGTGTCAAGGGATGAAGTTTGCTTTTGATTATCTGCAACTATGAAGATAAAATTCTCTTATGAGTAGCAGCAGCAAATGACCTAAACTTACAAACTGGCAAAATCGTATTTGGAATTTTGTCTTCTTTGTTGTGTATTTGTTTTCAGCTACTACATTTTAAATTACTTAATTGCTTGCTACTTTTTTGTCAGCCTCCTTAAAGTACATGGTGTTCTGCTCTGGAAATATTACTTGCAGTATGGTGGAGAGGACAATTTGTAGGATGCCTTTTTTGTGATTACAAAAATTTGTGACAATTGAAGCAGAACATTGCTGGAAGAAAAAATGTTAGTCTGGTGATTTAAATTGAACTGCTCAGAAATTGCCTTTAATTGCATGTTTTTGCATTTTCTGAGTGCCCAGACTTTGGATGATAGGATCAGCTTGATGAAAGAGCTGAATACTTAGATCCACAAATGAAGTCAATAAGAACGGCATGAGCAACTGAGAAATCATGATGCCTCAAATGTGGCATCTAGAATTCCTTTGTCAACACTTATCTCTGGGTTTCCCTCCCCCATATGGGGGTCAGTAGAATATTCACTGATTTCTTGTGGTGTTATCAAAATTAATTATGACTGTGAAGGACTTAGATATTACTGTGATAAGCACAATTCATAAAACTCAAGAAGAAACTAACAGTGATGTGTTTTATGCAAGGATTTCAGTATACCAATCCATGGATTATACACTAAACAATGTAAAAGAAAATACAGTCCTCAGTCACTACTTGTTAAATGAGTGCTGTACCTTCTATGCACATTAGGTACCTGCTGTGGGGAAAAATAATGTTTGTTTGTGTAATTGAAGACAGTATGTGTGTGGGGTAGTAGATCAGTGCTACAGACATCCTTAGTTATGGCTTTTTCTAACCTTTGTGGCTGCAATAGTTTTCTCTTAATGTAGCTTTTGAATGTAATATTGAATACCTACATTCTTAGTAAATAAAGTATGTGCACATAGGGACTGTGCTGGATGCATCAACACTATTTACTATCCAAGTTTTGAAAAATGTAGATGTAGGGGAAACCAGGAGTGCTGGAATGATAACTAATTACTTGGGTGACCTAATACTCATGTTTTTGAATAGTAGTCCATGGATAAATTTACCTTGAAGATAATGTGTATTCTGTCAGTGAGACCAAGGAATTTTACCTGAATACCTGGGAGAGTTGCTCTTATACTTTGTTCTCCCTTCTGCTTGTTTCATGAATATGTAAATTGGCATGTCCCCATTGTTATTGTACTCGACTACTCTGGAAATTGGCTTATTCCACTCTTGGAATTCAGTTTGCATTCTCTTGACAGCACTGCTTTCAGTGTTTATATTTCATATTTTATGAGGTGCCTTGCAGGCTTTTTTCATGGTTCAGGATATCTTCATAGATATAAAAAAAGTAATATATTACTTTTGGACATCAACATTAAGTGTTGGGCCTTCTGTTCCTGGATGAGGAACAGACTCACAGGGTGAACTACATTCTTAGTTCTGTGGTCAGGCAGGATGCCCTGCTTTGAGTTGAGATTTTTCTTAATATGTAGGAAGGGACCACTAGTGAGCCTGGCTGAGCCTGCAGTGACAGAGGCAGCTGGTTGTTATGATAATGAAATTATTTTTTGTGAGCTTCAGATTCCTTGCACCAACCACACTGTTCTAGAAAGCAGAGCCATGCAAATCTTGCCTCTCCGTGTTGTGGGGCAGCTTTCTTTCCTATGTCATGCCTTTTTCTTCAATGAATGTTGTTGTTAATAACAGGAGAGGCCATACCAAGTTCTCCTGCTAGTGTTACTATGTGTCCTTGTTCCCCTGACTCAGACAGCATTCAGGAATATCCTGTAGACTCGGAGTAAAAGTTTAACTCTCCTTTGTCTGGCGTGCAGTCTGTTGCTTCTTATTCCCAGTGAGACAAAGTTTTGGTAAGTGTATCTTAAAAATCCTTTTAAGGTTCGAAGTAGCTTTTTTTCCACAAAACTAGACTCAAACTCAACTCAGGTCCTAAAGGGTACTACCCTTTGTTTCCCTGACAGCTTTCTGCACCTGCATCTTTCTGTGAAGGCCTGTCTTGTTGGATGACTACATCCACCAGGAAAATGAAATGATGATGTGTGAGGCCCATTTTCAGTTGTTTCTTTAGAGCTTAAAAAAGAAAGCTTACAACTTCTTTCCCCACTTTGTTACTTTGCTTTCCAGACAGGATTTGCCTTTACCATATATTAAATTTCTTCTTTGATGTCTTTCCAAATTTCCTTGTGGTCAGAGAATCAGGCCTTTGGTCCTGTCTCTCCTCTACAACTGTCAAACCTATAAAAGCACTTTCCACTTCTAGCATGAAGAACTTGATCTTTAATTTTTAATGACTAAAAGAACTTGTCAGATGATCTTGATAATGCAAAAGAAAGGATGCTGCCCAGTGAACCCACATATCTAGTTTGAGATATGAAATAGGGCATTGTGGAGCAAGCATCCTACTGTTACAGCTGGGCATAACAATAAGTAACTTAAGAGCCCAGGCATACTGCAGGAGAAGGCCCCAGAGAGTCAGGGGGATAATTGAGTTTGAAAGGGACTTTTAAAAGACATCTGGACCAACCTTCTAGTTACAGAGGCCAACACGAAAGCTAGAGGCAGCTCTGAAGTTAGATCAGGTTGCTTGGGGTATATGAAGTCAGGTTTTGAATATCTCCAAGGATGAAGCTGCCACAGCCTCTCAGTGTGTCACAAAGTTAGACCACCCTCATGGAGTGGGTGGTCCAAATATATGGTCACAATGTGTTAGCGTGCTGTATCAGTTGCTGGGCTCTTGTCTAGCTCTGTGCACTCCAAAGCAGAGCTGCATGTGTGTGATCTGCTCCTTTGTGTGAGGCACAAACCCTTCTCATATTCACAGCCTGTCCTTCTAAAGGAATCTTTATCCATTCACCACAGTACCTCAGGCATGCAAACTATCCAGCTGCCAATTGAGGAGAGATTATGGGTTGAAGTCATGGTAAGTGCAGGTAGAAATAACTTGGTATTGACTGGCAATTTTTGAAATGTGCATGTTCATATCCTGCTTCCTTTTCTTTTTCTGTCAATCTTCCCAGGATCATTCTGGCCTAAGACTGAAATGGTTCTTTGTGCACTCCTCCTTACATGCTTGGGACTAAAGGTGAGGCAGGATTCTGAAAGTGCATGCCCTTTGTGGATGCTTTGAGTTGAATAAAGTTCAGTGGTTGCAGGCAGAAAGGATTCTGTACATGTAAACTGCATGTCTTGTTGCTTGTAATTGTTAGTCCTGCTCAAACAACTCTGGCCACTGGGTTTTTGTAGCAGTTTTGCTGCAAATTTTTCTTAACCTGAGAGCGTGGAAGCCGCTGGAGAATGTATTACCTGCATAGGACAGGAGTTGGAGAAACAGAAATCAGTCTGATTGGTTTGGTTTTACAAAGCTGGAGGCTGGGCTAGCATAGTGGCAATCGAGTTGTAAATGCAGAAAGAATACCCACCTCACTATAGATAATTCTAGTCTCAAAACAGCACTATCTTGACAATTTAAACTGTTGAGATCTTTGCTGTCCTTGCTGTGATCCAGGTTTCTCTGTTGCAGTTGACACCTGGATTCATCAGATCCTGCAGTGAGCTTGTTCAGCTTGAAACACCTGCAAGAAATTGAATTCCACAGAAGAACAGAAGAATTTCCTGCTGGTGTGGGAAGCTTACAAGCTCACCAGTGGGTCTGTGTATGAGTGATAGGGAGTGGGTGGTACTATATGCCACTCTAGGATTGCATGGAGCTGGAGAGTAAAACTGTTGGCAGCAACAGTATTTAAGTCAAAATTGTCTTAGAACCACAACCTTATGTGAGTGCTTTCTTCAGCACGGGAATTTCTAAAGAGGTGCTCATTTCTTCCCCTTTCTTGCTTAGGTCTTCCAAGGTTCACAGCATGCTGTCAGACCTTTTCCTTTCAGAGTTTTTAATCTTTTTAAGTCGTTAGAGGCAGAGTCTAGGAATGAATGTAAATTGCAATTCAGTAACTAAGAACAGATCAAGAGTGGCATTTGGTAGTGAAATTCCATGATTGTGTTGCTGTAAAATGGAAGAACTTGAAGAAAAATGTAATCTGCAGATATTTAAAGGCAATTCTTTGAGTAATCTGTGGAAGAGCTAAATGAGCTAAGGAGACTTAGCATACCTGAAGTGGTAAAGCTTTTGTTTCTCTTCTCTGCCATTGACTTGTGATGAGAGCTGTAGATCCTTAGTGGTTTTTATTTCTTTGTTAATTGGGCGGGTGATTATTTCAGACAAGAGAGCTTCAGATCTTGTAGTGTAGACGAAATGTTTATAAAGATACTTACCAGCTTGTAGGGATTGGTAAACACAGAATTACCCTTACAATCTAGAGATTAGTGGTAAATTGGCTGATCTCTTAAATGTGTTGCCTTCAAAAGTCAAAACAAGCTGACAGTGGGAGGGCTGTCCCATCTACTTGCTTTAGCATGGTGTCTGTGAGTAAGGTACTACCACAACATGATTTTTGTATTTGACTGGACTGGTTGGAAGGACTGTGTAATAATGAGGAACGTTTTCTTTCAAGAAGAACGTTATAGATTGTATGGAATGTATTAATTAGGGAGCATACTAAGTAAGTATCTTAATTATTAACATGTTTTTGTGACTAGCTGGAAGCTTCTGCATCCAGATCAGGTGCAAAATAATACTGCAGTGTTACATCTGTGTTGTCATTACAGTATGGGCATGGAGCATGTGTACAGCTATTGCAATGTAGTTTTAACCCTGTAAAGTCAGAAAGAGGAGGCAAGCTCAGTGAGTTTGCTTACAGAGGTGTAGGAAAAATGGATTTCTTGATTCTTCATTCATATACCTTTGATTTGTGTATGGTTCTATGTTAATGTCTGTCAAAACTAAGAAATTTTGGGTTATAGCTTTTTTAGAACAACTTTTTAGGGGACTGAAGGTGTTTGTGGAGGAAAATACTGTACTCACAATGACACTTCAACTGTTGTATACTGTATGTCCAAGTACCAGGTTTTCTCTGACACATTATAAAAACCCCACAAAACAACAGACTCTCCTAATTGACAGGAATTGATGTTATCTCTGCAAGCTTTAGAGTCAGTTTCAATGCAATTTTACCCAAAATACCAGAGCGAAATTCCTTCTTTTAAGAAGGATACATTTGTTTCCAAAACAAGTGCTTCCAATTCATAAATTGAATGCAGTTTTGATGAGGAGGGCTTTAGACTACAGTGACAGGTCAAAACAATAAACTGAGGGGATCTGTCCAGTCCCCAGAATTCAGGCTCAGCTAAATATATTTAGGAAAAATTGGAAAGGAGAGGGAGTTGGATAGAATTTATTAAAAGTTTTTGACAGTGTAGACATTGTTTTATAAGTATCTTTTCTGTTATGGGAGACAGATATGAAGGATCTGTGTCTTCATTACAAATTGAATCTCGCATTGCATGCTTCTCCACTTTGCTTCAGCACTTTGCTTAAGTAAATAAACGGCATCTCCTGGTGTCAGAAGGTATTGTTTGGTAGCAGACAGAGATGAGGTGCATTGTGGTAGGCATTTTAAAGGTATTTAGTAGGTTTTGATATTACAGGAGAAAAAATCTGATTAATCTCAGATGGGAGGAGAACCTGTTATGGGTGGCTTGAAATCTTCCTTGGGATTTCTGCTTTTGGAAAGACCTTTTCAATCAGCCTTTTTATTTCAGGTGTATCCTTAACTTTTTTTCTTCACCTGCTATTCAGAATGAGCAGAAACAGCACATGTTTGCTGTTTCTGCTCATTCTGAATAGCAGGGAATGGGAAAGACTGACTGAGTGTTAAGAGTGGAGTTAGTTTACAGTAATTTATGTATATTTAGCAATTCTGTGTTAATTGCTGGACTTGATTTTAGAGATTTTTTACAGCCTTAATGATTTTATGATTCTGTTCTTGTTCGGTAACACTGAATTAGGATGGGATTGTTTAGTGTTTGACTTTCTGCATTTGAGTTGGGGAAGAGATTCCAGAACTTGTTATTTCTAAGGCTCTCAGTATTGGTAGGCTCTGGATAGATGATACAGGACAGATACCTGCCACAAGTGGGTGTTCTTTCAGTTGAAGATGCCTTAGACTTCTAAAACTCTGTCAATAATGCTTATTTGACTCAGGAATGTTCTGAGATCACCTTGTGGAACTATTGTACAAAAGTCCTAATGAGATACAAGAGGCTCACCATGTAGAAACTAAAATATCATGTCTGGCTATTAAACAGATGTCTGCTTTTGAAGTGCAATCTGTGCTGAGCAGTGGGTTTAGGTAAAGGTTTCATCATAAGGGCTTGCTAAATCTACAGCTCCTGATTTCCAGAATACATTTTTTTCAGAATACTGAAAAAAAAGTATAGTACTGTTCTAGTACTGATCAGTTTTGTCTCTGCTCTGTGTGACTTCCTTGGTACTGCTGAGCTGTGGAAGTGTATCCTGGTGGGAAAGCCTTTCTGGCAAAGTTTTTGTGGAGAAGTAGGGTGAGGTCATATTAAATACATAGGGTTGAATGTTAATTTGGTTTGAAAAAACTAGTGAGCAGGATAGGAAAGGAGAGAATTTGGGCTTAAAATACCCAGCAGAGAACTGTTGGAGAAATCTGTTTCTGTGGACACTAGGATAAAAAATAGCTTGGTAATACTAGATACCAAAGAGGGTTTTACATGGCAGTGACATTTTGGAGGAATTGTGACAACTTAATGATCAGACTAATAAACTGTGGCTGTTAGGTGATAAGTGATAGAGGAAAAATTCCTGTGCAACTTCAAAGGGGGAAGTTCAGTTTGGTGTTAATAAATTTGTGGTTCTCTAAAATTTCAGTGCTTAGCTGCCTTTCAGAGGTTAAGTTCTGGTTCAAATAAAATTGCATTTGAAGTGTGATACTTTATCTAGCATACAACTGCCACAAGCAGCCACTTCTCAGAAGAGGAATTTAACTTCAGTGACTGCCTCTGTCTTTGGCAAAACCCCCAGGAATTGCCAATTGCTCCAAAATACTTATATATTTCAGTGAAATTGTGTTTTTCAAAGAAGGTTTGAAAAAAGAAGTTGGAAAAAAAAAGTTTATCACCCAATTTCTGGACATTTTATGTTGTTTATAGTTGGGTTATAAGATAGATACATAAAGTTAAATTAATATAGCAGCAAGCTTTTGAGATATAGAGTGGTATTTAATGGATATTAATTCTGCTTCTGTTAATTATTCCTTAATTCTGACACAGTCTTGGCAGAATGTATATTTGAAGTATGCTGAGTTTTGAAGATTTTAGAGATTTAGTTGTGAGGGAATGTATAACTTGTTATTGCAGTAATCTGGTATTTAGGTTTGGGATATCTCCCTTCTGAGCTTTAAGCTTGCTTTAACATCGCAATTAGGGTGAAACACATTTAATTCCCTGCAAGTAAACTGTAAGTAATTATTAAACACTTTATAATGATTTAATGCAAATATTATGCAGTGTCTTGTGGGTGACAGATATTGGGAGGACAAATAAAATAGGAATGCACTGATTTGAGAGCAGGAGTGAGTCCAGGCTTGTAGAAAAATTCAGTGATGTCTGTGAGAACAACTGATGAATTGTGAAGAGCAAGTAGCAGGACGTAATATCATCAAAATACGAGGAAAGGTTTGTGTGGTAGAAGGCTTGCCTGTTTCTCCCAGCTGACTGAGTTGAATTCATTATAGCCTGCTTGCTGAGTGACTGTTCATTTGGGAAACGTTAGCAGCTCCATGGATGGGTGGATGAATAAATTTGTATAACAAAGTTCTGAGAGCTAGAGAGTTTCAGGGTAGCCTACAGATCTCTGAGGAAAAATCTGGGTAATATATCTGGAAGTTCCCAGACCCTGCTAGCTCCTGTTGGAAATGGGGTTGGGAGCTGATGTACGTTTTATGCTAGTGAAATTTGATTCAGATTTTATTTTTTGTAGTGCTGCATGCATGATGACCAACCACTTATATGCTGTATGTCTGTTAGAAAAAGTATTCCACATACTGGATCTGTCTTAATACTGAAACACTTTTCCTGCTTTGTTTTACTTATGTATTTCCGAGAGCTGGTGTTCATTGGGGGTTTTGCTAAAGACAGAGGTAGGCACAGCTGAGGCCACAGAGTGAGGATTTTTTGCATAGTTATCCATGTTATACATGGAATTACATGTACATTAACTGTGTTGTCATGTTTGGGAACTTCTCATAGCCACACAGTTCTCAGACAAATTCTGTGAAGTACATACAGGAAGTCAAATGAAAGATGCACCTTTTGTGCCTCATTCCTGCTCTTTTGATCTGTTTGATCAGAAATGGATTTGATAGGTCATGAGCTTCTATGGGTAGCAAGGCAGTGTATCAGCTGTTTCCAGGCACAGTGAAAAGCTTAATCTTTTATAAATTTATTTAATATTACTAAGGTTTAATCTTTTGTTAAAAGTGCTTGATGTTTGCTAAATCATCATGAATATATTTTTAAGCATCTGAATATATTTTTGATGTCCTTGCAATCTTTGAGTTTTTAGACTTACATTCTGAAACTACATTCTTTCTGTGAAAGCATTTGCATTGTTTCAGCTAAAAGTACAGTTGTTTGTAGCATGCAAACTGGACATGAGCTATTGCTTTGCAGTAGTTACTAATCTGCTGATGAATGAGTCTTGTAGAGATTGGAAAGGATTTGTGTAGGTTGCAAATGGAATATAATGAGTTTCAAAAATGTAAGCAATTTAAAATACTGCTTGGATGTGAATTAAAATGCTCAGAAGCCACACACAGTTGCTTGAAATCTCAATCCTTTTTAGCCATCCATAATGGCATCATTGTGTGTTTTTTCCCAGAGTATGTTTGTCCACCCTAAAATTGTAATAAATCAGGTTTTTGAGAGACATCTATCATCCTGAGTATCTTACAATATGAATAAGCTCTGCTGTGCTGGAGGTTAGTGTCTCAGGAACTTTCTAAGAATGTAGATGCACATTTTCTGATCTCACAGGTAACATCAGTAGCTATCTCTGCCTCTTTCTTCTGTCTTTAGTACAGTTTAATGCTCTGTTTTCTGTGGTTTTCACAGGTTTATGTGATGGCTTCTACCTTTTGGGTCAAAATAATCCTTTTTAGCAGAGACCAGCTACTTTGCATTTTAAGCTTGCATACTGTTCTTTGGGAGTGAAAAGCAGGAGGAGTGGCTGGGCCAACTGATGAATAATCATGCATTTACCCACTCAGTTCTATCATGTGCTGCTTTGAGCTGTTTTTGAGAGAAACTTGAGGCTCTGACTTTGAGGTGTTGCTGGTGAGGTTTATTCCCAGGTGATTACAGTTCACATTGCAAAAATTCCTTTTGTACTTTGTCTGAATACTGTGATGATTGGTGTCTAATGTTATAGGTGTGCCACGTTCCAATTTGGAGAATTTTGTCTTGCAGAGGAAGAACAAAGATAGCTGGAACTGAGTGAAAGAATAGGTCTCGTTGAAGAGCAGGGTTTACATCTGTTTTTACTATGAGATATTCCAACCCATGAGTCTTTACGTCTTAGAACCAAAGAATACCCAAATATTTTGTGATAACCTAAAAATTGTTCCTCAGGCTCTGGTAAAGTGGTTGTTATATGATGAGTTATATGAAAGTTCACGGTATTGGATAAGCTTGAATTTTCCTTTCCTGGCTTATATTATTGGTGTTTCGAAGGACTGTATAGCTGTCTCTTTGCTGTGTCTGCAATGTCATGGGCAGCCACTGAAAATGTCAACGAATGGATTAACTTATTATTTGTCAAGGTATTTCTGTATGATCTGAGTGTCTGCCTTCTGTGTGTTTGTGAGGTCAGCTCATTGTCCACAGGCAACAGTGAGTGTAACCTGCTTTTCTGTTTTGGGATCAGGATGACCCGATAACTGCAAAGAAAAGAGGGTTCATCTCAGCTGTGTGCAGTTTTGTGTGCCACACCGTGAAAAAGGTCACTTGGTTTGTTCAGCCTGGAGAAGAGGAGGCTGAGGGAAGACCTTGAGTGGTCTGTAGCTTCCTCATGAGGGGAAGCAGAGCCGCAGGCACTGATCTCTTCTCTGTGCTCACCAGTGACAGGACTTGAGGGAGTGGCCTGAAGCTGAGTCAGGGGAGGTTTAGGTTGGGCATTAGAAGCAGGTTTTTCACACAGAGGGTGTTTGGGCACTGGAACAGGCTCCCCAGGAAAGTGGTCACGGCACCAAGCCTGACAGAGTTCAGGAAATATTTGGACGATGCTCTTGGGTACATGGTGTGGTTATTTGGGCTGTTCTGTGCAGTGACAGGAGTTGGACACGATGAGCCTTGTGGGTCCCTTTCAACTTAGTACAATCTATGATTAAAAAAAAAAAATTACCTCTAAACCACTATGTAACATCTCTGTAGTCTTTTTTTTTTGCCTTATTCTTCTTTACATTCATGAATCAGTTCTTTGGAAAAAAATTACCCCTACACATTAGTATCTGTGTTACAGCTTTCAGCACATTATAGTGAATAAATATTATTTTATCAGCCCACTTGGCAATAATGACCATTAACCTGATTCTTAACTTATGGGTCTCAGATGGAATGCTGAATGCATGCTTGTTCCAAAATGGCAGAATCTGCTTCTCCTTTTTACTGTAATACAGCTGCTTCTGTTTGCAGCACTGTGTTGCTGGGAGACTGCAGCTAATTTTTATGGTGCATATCAGTAGTAATGATTCAAATTATACATTTCATGTAGTAGCTCTTCTTTCTGTTTGTAAACTGCCTTCTGTAAGGGGAGAGAAATTTTGTTCTGGGGAGAACAGTATCCAGACCAGAGAATATGACTGAATCTGAAACAAAAGCTCAGACTGTTCTGTTGATAGCATCATTGTACTTCCAAAGTCACTTCAGGGGGGATGGTGACCTGGCTAAATTTACAGCAGTGTGATAGTCAGGTCTAACACAGGTACTCAGAAGAATTCCAGGTGAGACAAACACATCTCCTCAAACTGCTATTTTTCTTTTTCAGAATCCATGGTGCAAAACTTCAGCATGTGGCGTGACTTTAAAGCAAAAGAACAAAATAGACTGAGAGATTATGAATTGGAAAACTGTGTCGTTTTGGTTCACAACACAGATAACGGTGGCAATTTGGGGCTATGTAGAAAATGCAGTCCTTTTTAGAATGATTGTTGCACAGCTTGCATGTGGATCAGGATGTGCATGCAATTACATTGGCAAAAAGTGGATGTAATCGGGCATGCACCTAAATGGAAAAATACACGTGTAAGGTGGAATCTGACTAATAAGTAAAAAAAACCTCTGCTTGCTGAATCTGTACTCCTTTTCTGGCTAAAGGAGATGGTAGTCCATTTTGTGCTGTTCACAGTCTGCTTAGGTTTGTAGCCATGTCTTGTTTTTAATCTTGCTTGAGATGCCTCTCTAAAATGGGGTGTGTGTGTGTCTGGAGCCTGCTTGCTTAAACACGCGAGTCATGTCAGCTGCAATGCGGCAGTGCTTGGTGCTAATGAGGTGAGCAGCCAGAGCACCCGTCTGCTTATGTTTGCTCATCTCTGTGCAATTATGGCTGTGGGGATTGGAAAAAGGGATTTGTATTGGATGTGGCTCTGTTTTGGCCTTTCCAGAGTGTGGTTCTGTGTTCTCCTGAGGACTGGGCAGCACATTTCAACTTCCATTTTGGGAGTTAGGTGGTTGCTTCATTATGTTTAATGCAAGGTCTAAAATACATCCTGGCTGGGAGAAGAAAAGAAAAAAGGGAAGTACAGAGGGGGAAACCCCCCCCTTCTTCTCTCCCCCCTCCCTCCCAATTCTCCCCAATTAATTCTAATGCACCTTGAAATGAAATATATCGCTTGGCAATCAGTGCCTTCATGCAGAGTAGATACAAGTCTGTATTTGTAATGTAGCATCTTTGGAATACAGTAATCAGGTAATAAAATTTGGTTAGATCTCACAAGTTACAGGTGGCCTTTGGCAGGCACAAGATGCAGATGCACTGTGATTTCTCAGCTCATGTTTTTTGGTTGTTTTTTTTTTTAACCCTTAAGGTGCTGGTAGCAGTGTGAGCTGAGGTTTTTTTTGCTGAAGTCATAAATTTTTGCTTTGAACATAAGGCAAATAAATATCAAACCTTGTTTGTCTTTTCCCGTCCTCAGATGCCAGATTGTCTCCATTGAGCTTGATGCCTTCCTGTCCAATCCTGTCGTATGCCTATTCCCACAGCTCGTCTTTCAGTGTTTCTTTTTCAGAGAATTAGCCTGTAAAACTATAGGTCATGATTAAGTAATATATTGATCTTGGTGGCGAAGCTGGCTTTCCTTCTAGTTCCTGCCTTTGTCACAGGGTGCTTCCCTGTTAGCTGATAAAATTATTTCTGACTACTTAATTTAATATTATTCAGATTGTTGAAATGACCTGTTAAAAATACTGCTGGTTTTTTGTGTTTTTTTAAGGATCGTATCTAGTCTCTGTTATTTTGGCAATATGTTGTGTAACGTGGTGCCCCAAACAGAGGGATCAATACAGCTGGGACTGGGAAAGGTATGAACTGCATCCTGTAGGCAAGAACCAGCGGTGGGAGGCAGGAACCTCCTGAGCTGTTGATGCAGTAGTGTGCAGCTTACACCCATAGAAGAGGTGGAGTGTCAACCTGTAAACAAATGTCCATCACCCTGGGAAGGAGCCCAAGACTGTGTGCCCTAATTAAGTCTGGTTTTTGCTTGGTCCTAGTTTTAAGTGAGTTAAGAGTGACATGAGTGAAACAGCACAGCTGACAAGATGCGTGCTAGGGAGAGTTGTGCTGTTTTAACACTTACTGTTGAAGTCTGATATCTCTGATCACAGATAGTGCAGTATCTGTGCCTGTTTACCTTCTCCTGGAGACCTTATGACTTAAGACTGGGATGTTTTTCCTCTTCCTTCTTTAGGTCTCCGGGTGAAAGGGGAGCTCATTACTGCTTACCCACAAGTGGTGGTTGTGCGTGTGCCAACACCTTGGGTCCAGAGTGACAGCGACATCACAGTCCTTCGCCACCTAGAGAAGATGGGCTGTCGATTGATGAATCGTCCTCAAGCCATCCTCAACTGTGTCAACAAGTTCTGGACGTTTCAAGAACTTGCTGGCCATGGTGTGCCTCTTCCAGACACTTTTTCATATGGTAAGGCTGTTGGATCAAAGAGGTAGCATGGCTGCCTAGACAACTTGTGCTTTTGCAGTGCAAAAGATGTAAGTTTTGGAAATCCATAGAAATTTAGCCATGAGGCCAGTTCCACGGCTAAGTGTTGAGTAACCAAAAAGGAAGTTAAAGTCGTGACACCCAGATTCTGGTTTTGTCTTTGTTGATTAGCTTTTGATGCCTTGAAAAGAGTACTGGAACGGTACCTCAGCCTTCCAAGTAACTGACTTTGGCTGTTAGTGCTATAATACTTTCTGTTCTTTTCCAGTTGCCTAAAACAGCAGACAAGAGCTTGGGGTACTAATGTCATAAGTACTACAGAAAACTAGACTTACAACCTGAAAGTAGATTAAACTCCTATATGAATAAAAGTGTCTGCAAATACATTAGTTTTTGGGAAAGGACAAGAGTAGCAAGGAGTACGAGCCCTTGTGTTCACCTTTTAACGATAGTTTAGGCTTTGTTTCCCACCAAAACAGTTAATTATAGTTTATTGTGACTGCCTTTGGAATCTCTGGTATCTCTGGTTCCTGACAGAATGCTAGATTAGAGGAACCATTTGTCTGAGCTACCCTGATGCTGTTTCTGCTTTTAATTGCAATCTGTTAAAGAACTGTAGATACTTCTCAACCTCCTGTTCCTTCTGGGAATACCAGTGCTTTCCTCCCATTTGTGTGGTTGCATCAATAAGTTTTTATAATGGGAGTGTTACAAAATGAGAAAAAAGATTGACAAAACCATGGCTTTCTGTCACTTACTATGAATTACTATTTCCATCAATCACCATGAAAACAATTTGAGAAGAAACATACCCTTTCTTTATACATGTGGCTGCTCTAACTTGTTGAGAAAGGAATGAGTTTTTAATTTTTTTGGGGAAGGGGAGACCATGAATGATGCTTAATAATTGTAGAACATACCAGTTTGATCATAACTCCCTCCCACTTCTGTTGGTGGCTGCCTCTGGAATTTGACAGAAGGATGGCTTTCTTTTCATTTTTGTTTTTTTAAACCACAAGTGTCAAGTTATCAGTGAGAGCTGACTTGGCCAAGTAAAGCAGGGTGTGCTGGATGACATGTTACTACTCCATGACATGCATTAAACTCCATGGCAGGGTTGTGATGGCTGCTGCTGGCTTTGTGACTTTGTGTCTTGACTTGACTTCTGCACTTCACTGCATGATGTGTTAGAGGGGGCTCATACCTTTGTCTGCTGACTTTTCTCTTCTGTATTTCTTGTGCTGTGGTCAGCCTTCTTTGAACTGAACTCAAGTAACCTTGAAGTATCAACCATAATTGTGTGAATGGCCATTAAAAGCTACACTCTAAGGTCCTTAGAGATGCAATGAGATTAAAAGGCTGAAGTACTACTTCAGGATATAGAGAGAATGAGATACAGGAGACTTAAGCCTTCAGAAGGGGGGAGGTGAACTGACCAGGTCTGGGTTGTTGCAGCTCTGTGGATTATGCCTTGTCATCACGTTCTGTGTTGCTTTCCTGGTTAGTAGTTTGGATGGAACTGTTACTAGTGTTATGTGTCTGCTGCTTTCCTGTTAGACATTTGAAAAGATGGAATTTGATAAAGTAAAAGGAATAAAATGGAACAAGATGGTTGAATTGGGGCATTTGGATTTGGAAGATTAGATCGAGCCTTTTGGGATTGTGATCAAGAGGCCTTTGTCAATTTGTGTCTTCAGTTCAAAAGGAAGTAGGTCTTAATATCCCACACATCACAAACACCTTCAAAGTCTGATCGTGCTCCATGACCAAGGTCCTCCTAACTGATGATTTCTCTGCATTATCTAAGCTGTAAGGGTGGGAGGAATGTATGGCAATTACATCCCAAATTTGGCCACAGCAGACCGGTGGCACATAATGTTGTTGGTTTTCTTTTTGCCAGGTGGTCATGAGAATTTTTCCAAAATGATTGATGAGGCGGAAGTGCTGGAGTTCCCTATGGTGGTGAAGAACACGCGGGGTCATCGAGGTGGGTGTGAGGTCAGGGGTAAGGGCAAGGACTATTCTGAGCAGCACTCCAAGATTTTGTCTCATCAAGGAATAACAGTTAAGATCTGTTAGGTGTTGGACTTCTTTCCA
Source organism: Melozone crissalis (assembly GCF_028551555.1). Taxonomy (NCBI): domain Eukaryota; kingdom Metazoa; phylum Chordata; class Aves; order Passeriformes; family Passerellidae; genus Melozone; species Melozone crissalis. The sequence goes on along the minus strand of NW_026535786.1, from coordinate 11,096,242 downwards.
ATACATCTAAATTCTACCACCCATGAATGCTGAATGTTGAATAGGCTGCAGCACTGGGAAACAGTTTTAGTAGAACCCAGCCTTGGAAAGGCAGGGGGCAAAGCGTTCAAAATTATGGTGCATTGGTGACTTCTATGGGGAAAGCTTAGAACTGGAATAATGGGACGTCCGGAGTTTGTGAAGTTGAAAGAAGCCTACATGGATTTTAGGGATGTTTTTAAATAGGCCTAAAAAATGAAATCTCAGTTCATTCAGTGACTTCTTTCCTACTCAACTTCATCTATAATTAGGATTCCAATTTAATTAAAATCTTATGTATTGTTTGTAAAACTGAATCTCTGTTTTTCAGAAAAATACCTCTGACAGTGTCAGTGGTATTACTGCAGGTTCGGATTAAATTGCGCTGTTTTTAGTATTTTGTTTTAACTGTTGAATATAAAACAAACATCAACTTAATTTAGTGTTAAATAGTGGTTACTAAAGGGAAACCATCTTTAAATCAATTCCAGAGGTTATTTGCACAGGAAGTTGCTCTGTTTTTAATATATTTTAAAACAAATTTTATAAATATCAGATCTATAAAGAGACTAAAAATGAAGTTAAGGCACAAAACCAGGAGTTACTTCAAACAAAATCATAACTAGAGGACACCACTTCTTTCTTTCTGTCCGTCAGTTTGCTCTCACTCTCTGCTGCTCCTCTTCTACTGGCATGAGTGCTTCTGTAGCCATGTAGTAAATAGATTTAGGAACTGATGTCAAATGGATCTGGATAGGTTATTTTTACTCCAGTTAGTTTTTTACATGACTTAGCACTTCCTTGCACAAATGCTCGTGTTGACGTAATGGAAGGGAGCAAAATTCTGGGGCTGAGGAACATCAGACCTGCTGCTGATAGCAGCAATACCTGTTAGTGTGGTTTTAAAGTGTGAGTGGAGCTCCAAAGCCAAGGTGGAGAGTTTGATGTTGCAGCAAGGTGATTTTGACAGCTGTGGAATATCTAAGACAGTGGATTTGACTTAACACTGCCTTTAGTGGAGATCTACTAAATAATTTTAGAGTTTCAGCCATTGATTTTCCTCTCCCTTTTTCAGCCAAGATTCCTGTAAATCTGTTTATAAGTTTTGCTTTAGAGCACTTTAAATTCCAGGCATTTTAATGCAAATTTATGGAAAGTACATATCTTTTCACATTAAGAGAGCTGGGGAAACTTTTTCAAATTAATTGAAGAGCAGCCATTTGCAAATTATAAGTAAAATAAATAGGTAAACGTGGTCATAGGTACTGGTTGATGAATAAAGGTCACACTCTTCTAGCCAGTTTTTTGTGCAGCTTGCTGCTGCAGCAGATGGGCCAATCCTGGTTTTACCAAGATGTCATGATGGTGGATGATTTGCAAGAACTAAGTGGCTCCTCTCCAAGGCATCATTCTTCCTTTTCCATTTCAGGAATACAGTAGGATTATTAATTGTCTGTACAAGAGTTAAAGTTTGGAGTGGGAGATAGGACATGGAGGTTTTTACTTTTTGTGAATTTTAAGCTTACATTCTCATGTCTCTGTAGTGAGAAATTCCATGTTCCTCAAGCAGTCTTCTGTGTTATGGAGACCTTAAATCCTATCTAAACAGAGGCTGCTGTAGCAGGGTATAGGAACACTTGGTGGAATTCTTTACACATTATTTATCCTAGTACTGCTACTGCTGCATTTCTGTTCTCTTACTTAAGGAGGGCAGTTTATCAATTGATGTTTGTACTCTGTTAGCACCATAACAGAATTGATTGACAGTTCTGCTTCAAGATAAAGTGGGCACCTTATTGCAAAACATGAATCTAATATGACATAGAACCGTTAAGAAAGGGGAAAAGAAGTTGGGAAATGTAGGTAAAGATGGAAAGGGATGCAGTCTTGTGCGACTGGAAATTGGATAGAAAGCAGTTCAGGGATGACTTTAACCAGTATGAATACAACTGGAGAAGAACAAAGAAGTCTTTGGTGTAGTCTAAAAATAAAAGGGAATGAAATTATTTATTTTACGTTAAAAAATCCAAGTCCTAGAGATGTTTGCTTTCAGAAAACCTAGTGATTTGTCAAGAGGGTTTTTTTTCAGTTGTAGGATAATCCATTCATTTTATGTCTTGTGGAATCTTCTGCTAAATTATCTTGGATACTGTGGAGTGGAACATTTTCCTCTGACTGTAGTTGTTCCACTGCAGACCTCATTCTGGAGTTGTGAGTCCTTTTAAGTATTGGGAAGAGCAGCTCTCAGGAACTTCGTAACAGAGAAGTGGGTGGTTCTGCAGGGACACACTAGAGACTTCAGAGTTCTTAGATGCCCAGTGTTCAACAGTTTCATGTTGTTGGTTCTTGTGTGTCAAAGCTATAGACTGTGGGTCCTGTCCTCTTGGATGAACGAAATTGTTATGAATTACATGTTGGCTGCTCTTTAAGTATTTCTTCCTTTTATTTCCTCTCACTAAGGACTTGTACCAAAAGAAGTTGAAACTGCAAGACCATCTCCTTTATCTAAAGCTTTTTTCTTTTTCCGTGCTTCTTTCTTTCTCTCTCTATTTTTTTAAACTCATGTCTCCTCAGCTGTCAGTACTTGAACACTTAAAAGCACTGAATCAGTGGAACACTGTTGTCCATGGAGGAGTTTGTAAATGGATATAAGCTACAGATGGGGCCTCTGAGAATGGACAGTGTGCCGGTCAGAGGTTTTGCTTTCACGTGCTGAATCATTGATGCTGCTCAGATGGGCAGCTGCTTTCAACACCCTGATGTTCTTTCCTCCATACAGGTAAAGCTGTGTTCCTGGCACGAGACAAGCACCATTTGGCAGACCTAAGCCATTTGATCCGTCACGATGCCCCGTACTTGTTTCAAAAATACGTTAAGGAGTCTCATGGCAAGGATGTGCGCGTCATCGTAGTGGGAGGCCGTGTGGTGGGCACCATGCTCCGCTGCTCGACAGATGGGAGGATGCAGAGTAACTGCTCACTTGGTAGGAAAAGCATTGCTCATAGTTTTGATCAGAATATTTCAACCCAGTTGAAAAATCACAAAGCTGACTGAAGTAAGCTGCAGGTGTTATTTTGTGTTAATTGTGCTTGCTGCTGGGGGTTTAAAGGGGAAACATGAGAGTAAGGATTAAGTAAGAAGCATGTTGAGCAAACAGAGAAGGAGAGATGATCTTTGCTCAAAGTGTTTGATAGATGGGATGATGACAAGCATGGGAAAGTTCTAGAACACAAATGGAGCAACTGATGTGGTAATGGCATTTTGATGCTAATGCTATGTTATCATTTGTTTCATCCTGTTGAGAGCAACAGAAAATGAAGGAAGAGAGAAAGCAACACTTAAGGGAGGTGGAGGAGTCAGTCATTTGGCAAGAGAGTAGAAGAAAATGTTAAGTGAGAAAGCTGTTGAAGGCAATAAGCAACTGGAATGCACTGTTCATTTTCTATGCTGCCTTAAGTCTATCAGATTTCTACCTGCTACCTCTTCCCACAAAGACCATACCTGGGAGAAAGAGGAGGTTACTGCATTGATTGTAGCATGTTCAGAACCGAGATTCTGCATAGGTTTGGATGTTGGACTTGAGAGTTTCTGAGGGTAAAAGGAGGCAGGACGCTTGAGGGTGACTCGCTGAAACTGTACCGAACCTGAGCAGGGATGGGATAAAATGTGTTCATGTATAGTGCAGTTTTGGTTAGTCAAAATGCCTAAGAGATTTTAGTTACTACTTCATGCAGAGGAAATATAGCCTGAAAGATTTTTCTGCTAATTTTTTTTTTGTTTGTTTGTTTATTTGTTTGTTTGTTTCTTATTATTTGGGTTATTTTTCAATTTAACTATTGCGATAGATGAAGCTTGAGCCAGATAATACTTGAGTGATGGACTATGACCCTGACAGCTGAGGTTCAGACATAGATGTTCCCTAATTCTTGCTTTAGAGACAGTAACCTGTGATAGCAAGTAGAGAGGTATGTGAGCAGATGATGATGTCTTAATTCCCATTCCTCTCAATTATATCTACAGTTACAGTTGTAATCTTAACAAGAGCTCTAGATTTAATTTTGCTGAAATATTTCTTCTGATCACGTACAAACATGTAAGGAAAGCCTCTACCTTAGAAGGAACAAGGGTGGTTTGTTAGTTCATTTTTTTAATATCCTGGGGTCATAAAAATGTGTATTTTTTCTTGACTAAAAAGTCATTGCTTAACTGTTTTTAAACAAGTCATAATCTTGACCTGCCAAAGGCAGGTCAGAATCTTTTGAAATCCTGGTGTGGCATCAAGTTCATTAGTAGTCACTGTGGAAAGGAGGTCACTTTCTGAGTCATCAGCAGTGCGTTTGCAGGCTGACTTTGAAGCTTCCCAATCGAAAATCACGGCCGGTTGAGAAGGATGTCAGTCCCTTGTGACCTGAGTGCAGACAGCAAGTTCTTTTCCCTTTTTCCAGGTGGTGTAGGAATGATGTGCTCGCTGAGCGAACAAGGCAAGCAGTTGGCAGTCCAAGTGTCAAACATCCTGGGGATGGATGTGTGCGGCATTGACCTGCTGATGAAGGACGACGGCTCATTCTACGTCTGCGAGGCCAATGCAAATGTAGGTTTCATTGCCTTTGACAAGGCTTGTAATTTAGACGTAGCTGGTATCATAGCGGACTATGCCGCTTCCCTGCTGGCCCCCGGCCGCTTGACGCGGCGCATGTCCTTGCTCTCCGTGGTGTCCACGGCCAGCGAGACTAGCGAGCCAGAGCTGGGCCCTCCAGCTGGGGCCGCTGTCGACAACATGAGTGCTAGCTCCAGCTCTGTCGACAGCGACCCTGAGACCACGGAGAGAGAGTTGCTCACCAAGCTCCCGGGGGCTCTCTTCAACATGAACCAGCTACTAGCCAATGAGATCAAGCTCCTTGTGGAGTGATGCCACGTGTAAATAGGTGACCAACAGAACTCTCTCTTGTAAATTTTTTTTTTAAACCAACTTGCAATGCTGTTTATCAGAGACGCTCAGAGGAATGAGGAAAGGGGGGTGGGTGTGTCAGTTGAGAGAGCAAAAGTAAAAGGCACACGTGCTGTGAATGCTGTCCCTACTCATTTGCAGAACATTAAATTGTCTTCATTCTTAGTCAGTTTTACGGTGGAGATACTCAGTTAGTAACCAAGCAGCAATTTTATTTGGATGCTGCTTTGGTCCCCAGATATATTGCAGTTCATGTGTCTTCACAGGAAAGCATTGAAGCATGATTCACACTTGAAGATTTTCAGAAAGTTGTCTGGCAGCTCTCTAGAAACTTCTGTGAATTGCTGCACCAGTTAAGTCTCTTCTACCTCTGTAAGGCTTGATCCTGTAAATTGTTTAGTGCCTCAAATTCTTTATGTGAGTTGAAGGTGTTAAATACCAAGTATTTCAAAATTCTTTGACACCTACTGTTCCTACTCTTGCAGATGGGAGCTGTAAGTTCAGGATCCTTTTAAAGTCATCACTTTCTGACCTTGCAGGATATGGCCTTTCAAATGATGAGGCTGAGAGAAGTGTCAGTTGACTTAATGTGAACTTTCTGTAAAAATCTGTAAATTGTACCATCTTGATATTAAGTGGCAGCTTTGTGTCTAAATTCCTTTTTAAAGGAGGATACTTCTATTTTTCTCATTTCAAATCCTGATTTTGGAAGGTATATAGGGGAATTGGTCATATTCTATTTGTGGGCAGAAGTGGCACGTTTTTACCTACTTTTTGCATGGTTGGAGGAGATAAACAGCACTGTAATGTTTGGTATACAAAATGATGTTTAATCTGAAAATGTGAAAAAGAATTACACTAGTTTAAAGCAAACGTGCATCGACTTGTATTTGTTAGTGTTTTAGTCTTTCTGAGAGAGATCTGCAATGTTAATGTTCCTTTTTCTTTAATACATGCTAGTCCAACACTCCCTTCTCTATGCCTGCATCTTTAACAGTGGCCAAAGTGAAAACACCGCAGACTGTTTGTTAAGAAAACACTGAGTTATAGCCTGTACATTGGTGGGGGGTTGTTTGTTTGTTTTTGTTTGCTTTTTTTTGGAGGGAGGAATGTGTTAAGGTGTGGAGGAGGGAAGAGCTGGTTAAAAGTGATTAGTCATCCAGAGGAACTTTAGAATAAAGCTGCAGTTCATACAATACTTACCAGGCTTACTTTTTCCCCACTGAACATAAGAACTTGATGTTGGCATAAATCCAAAGAGTATAACTGGGGAGAAATATTCAGTTCTTAGCTTTGGAAAACGTGGCAGATTTGAAAAAGGCAAAAAAAAAAAAAAAATAGAAGGAAAAAGAAAAAAAAAGAGAGCTCAGCCAGAGTTTGAAAAAGAAACAAAAAAACACCCTAGGTCCACAAACAATTAAGGGATTGATCCTAGACCCTTACATGTGTGTGGTGTGAGTGCACACACTCGTGTGTGTTTGTGTGTGCACAATTGTTTTGCTTTATTTTTTTGAGAGTGTTGGCTGTTTAGCTCCTAATTTTTTTTCAGACTTCCTGATTTTCCTTAATCCTTCTGGCTGTGCGTTTTGTCATTGGCCTTGAGCTGGTTTGGAAAACAAATAACCAAAACAGATACTGAGTCCATCTTTCAGTCCCTGTCTTCCTCCTCCTTTTCCTCCTCCTTCTCCCTTTTCATTCCCCTCTTATTCTCGGGGTTCATAAAGCCCTGCAACTATATATATATATATATAAATATATATATAAAGATAAGCCTCTTTTTTAAAAACAAAAAGTAAAACGTTTACAATTGAAAAATCATCTTGTGAAAATAGGTTTGTTTGGAGGGGGGTTGTGTGTGTGCAATGCTGCTGTTTTCTGGATACTTTAATGGAGCATGTCCCATGTACCCTCTGAGGTTCTGCACTGCCCACCTCTGTGGCCCTTCCTCACCTCTCTGCTGCTCTGCTGTTTTACCTTCACTTGGACCTTAAACACAACTCACGGACACTATGCAGAGAGTCTTCAAGAGGCAATAAACAGAACAGTATTAACCTACTTTATGGAGGTTTGATCATGCTTCTTTGTACAGTTTGGTTTTTTTATTTTGAAAGGAATGTAATAAAATGACTTTTTTTTTTTTTTTTGTAGAATTAAATATTATTATTAAAATCAAGTGAAAGGTTGACTGTTGGTGTTAAGCAGGAGGGTGGACCTGCTGGTCCAGCAAAAAAAAGATCATCAGCAGTAAAGGTATTTTCAAATCCTTCTTACTGAGCCTTCAAGTGCACAGGTTATACCTGAAGAATATAAAGGTCTTCAGCTTCTGTGAAGAGTTACAGAATGACAGAACATGAAAGTAACCTAATTCTCTAGTCACTGAGCAGTAAATTGTCTCTTCCACGAGCTCTACTTCCCTTGCTTGTTTATCCAAGGGGAATTTGGGGTGGAGGGTGGCTCTTTTTTGTTGTTGTTATTTTTTCTTTTTTTGTCTCTTCCTTTTTACTGGTAGGTGCCTGCATTCCTTGACAGGCTGATAGGGTCAATCCTTCCCTTTCTAGCTGTGACATACATTGAGCACATGTGGAATAACAGCAGGGAGTAAACAGGTGCTAGTTGGTACACAAAGGGCTTTTCTATCACAGGAAACATCTTTTGGATGAAAGTTAACTGAATATTCTGGATTGTTTTTTTGAATCCCCATAGTATCTTGTAGTTCACAGGAACCTTACATTTCTAGCACCCTTTCAGAATGTCTGGGTTACACCTCACAGTTATAAAATTCGTGAAGTAAATATAAGATTTTTTAAAAAAAGACCAAGCCGGCTTAGAGATTTGCACTTTGACTCCCTTCTGATAAGTTGCTCCTCTGTTGGTGCTTCCATGACTAGTTTGGAGATAAGTCTATGCATAGTGGTCACAGAGGGAGACAGGATTTGAAACATCCTGTGCATGTGTTTATATATCGGGTACTGATGCCGAGTGAAAACCTTGCTTGAGGGTTCATTTGTACAAATGGGCACACTTGTCTCATGTATTACTCCCTGCTTAACCCATTGCTCCTGAAACAGTGAAATGCAAAGAATGGCCTGGAGGTGCAACGGGTGGTGTCTTGTTTTTACTCAAAGGGAAAAACACCAACTAAACTAGTCCATGGTAACCAGGCAGTGTTTCCCATTGAAGGTGAACTCCACAGATATCAGCTTTATACACTTTATTTTCTTCAATTCCATCTGCTGAAAATCACATGCTAAACTTCCATACAGTTGCACTAACACTACCTCCATGTGTGGGTTTGGAAGCATGGGCTGAAAAAATGGTCAACATAGTGGTGGATTACAGTGGTGCCAATACAGCTGATGGTGATACAACTATTTTTGTATATTTTAATGTTTGAAAGAGCCACTTAGAAATTTGTTTGCAGGAAAAAGTTTCTTAAACTACATCTGGTGAAATTTTGTTCTCTGTAACACTGGAGATTTTATTCTGTTCAGCTTACTGTGTTTGTAATTGATGTCTTGCTGTCAATGTATGAATTGTATCCTAATCCTTGTATTTAATGCTTTAATGTGTTTTATAAAATCTTTTCTTGTAATGTTACAACACCTTATCTGTAAAACAGTGTCAATGCTTGATGTTTACATTGACTGTTACATTTTTTGTTCTGAGCTGACGGTCAGTCTTGAAGCCTTTTCTCCCACTTCGTGTGCTATCTTTGCTGTGAGATATTTACTCGGGAAATAACCTCTGGAACATCTGGGTATGTCAGACGCAAAGGAGATACTTCTTCAGATGTTATACCCGACTACAAAATCCAACGAATGAAACCAGTGACGCTGGCCAAATTCCCTCATTGCAAAAATCTGTCAGTTAAATACATAAGGGACCATAAGGGCTTAGAGAGACTTTGAAAACAGATTGTACAGTATCTTTCTCATGGCTCACTCTTTTTGAGAAGGTTTATGGGCTTTATGGCTGGTGTGAGACACACGACCCACTCCTGTTCTCTCTATGGAATAGTAGGTGCTCGGACAGGTAACTTCTGTTGCTACTGTCTTTTTTAATTTTTAATTTTTTCACTGTTTTAGGAATTGTTTTAAACTGAACACTGCAGTATTTATAACCAGGTGTTTGCTGCCTTTTCCTTTGTTTTATTTATTTAAATCTTTCTTAACCTTTGAGGGTGACTTTTGGAGAATTCTGATAGTGGATCTGCTGTTGGAAGTCTCCAAGCCTCCCATGTTTCTAATTTGAGTTGAAAAGCTTTTGTTTTTTTTTTATTTGTTTAAAACAATGACACAAATTAACTGTGCGTATTTCGGGTGGGATTTGCTGTTGTGCTATTTTGGATGACTTATTCTCCCTTTTTTTACAGAAATGTGTTCTAACAGTTCACACTTTGTTACTGTTCTTTGCAAAACTTTTCAGGAGCCAAAAAAGTCAAACAATCCAGAGAAAACCCCTTCTCCCCTTTCCGATGGCAAGAGTGAGAACTTATGAAAAATCCTTGCGAATGTTCCTTCCTAAACTTTTCCCCCCAGTAATGCAAGCGGGTAAAATGGTAAATGCAGCAGTTTGGTGACATCCAAAACCGACCTGTTGTCAGGTAAATTGACACTTTTCTGCTCTTACTCTAACCTTGATAAGTTTGCTAACTTGTCTGCCTTCCTTTCTTCCCATCAGTTCATTTTGGTGATACTTGTTGAATGATTTCTTTAACCGGATTTAGAGAAAACCCTGCTTTACTTCCTTATTTCCCCTCCTTGTACTTGTTGACTTGTAAGAAAACTGTCATTGTGCTTTACTGAGGTGAGACAAAAGTGAGTCCCCCATGCAACTGTATGAGGAATAGTTTTGTAATACATTAATTCTCCTTCCTCTTTATCAATTTTAGGTTGTCTTCAAGTGTACTGTTTTAGCTTAGATTTTTGAAAGATATGTTGCTTTCCATTTGCTAAGTGAACATAAAATATAACTGCAGAAGTAAGTAGCTGATAGGAATGAATGAACTAGTACTAAGAATGTTAATTCTATTAAAATTCAATAGACAGGATCCTGTAAAGAGGACAGATGGACGAATATGTGTGCTGCAGAAAAAGACTGTTGAGCTGATGATTTCTGTTTGTGGAGGATGGGGTGACACATTTTATCTTGCCCTTACTGCTGTATTAAAGCACTTGTACATTTTATCCTTCTCTGGTAACTCTCTCCCTTCATCTCAAACAATGTAAAAGTACTGGGTACTTAATATTTTTTTACTTAATTTAAGGGGGAGAATGTTGTATTTTACTCAGAGGTAAAATGTCAGACAATTGGAATACCCTTCCAAGATGAAGAATATTAGCCTGCAAACAGGCTTCCAAGTTTCCTGATGCAGTATTATATTTCCCAGGACATCTGTAAAGAATTAGCACTTGTTTCAGATTATTTTTCTGTGTACATTAATTACTCCTCTATACCATCATAAAATAGTCAATGTTTCATAGTCTCAGTTTGTATTTTCCTGAAAGAAAGCAAACTTACCAGCAACATAATAAATTGTAGCTTCAAGTTAAGGTGGGAGGGAATAATTTTAGAGCCAAATTTTGCTCTCAATTACACTGAGATAAACCTGGAATCACTCTGTGAAAGTCATTGGAGTGATATCCGATTTCACTGGTATAATTGAGTGTATAATTTGTGTCTTTTAATTTTACTTGCAAGGTAATTTTACAAACCTGTTATACTTATGTTTCCAATGCTTTTTCCTTTCAGACATACCCACTTCTTGCGTCTCAGCATTGGGCAGGCCTATTCCTTTATTTGTGTATATTTTTGTGCATCAGCTGCTATAGGACACGGGTGTTACACTTTCAGGCATGTGGTTGGGTGTCTTTTTGGGGTTTGTAATAATGTCTAAAAATAAAAATTTCTTTTCCTCAGATTTATTCATTAATTCATGTTGGATCACAGTTTTGCATCTCTAACCTGATTTTAGATACATATTATGTGAAGATTTTCTTGAAAGAAATACAGTACTAGTTCTTTGCAGAGTCTGCAATTCATCTTTGGTGGGGAGAGTTTACCAAAGTTTACTACATTCTCTAATATTTCAAGTTTTAATATTTAATGTTGCTTGAAAGGTGGTTTTACAGATCATGCTCCTTCCTCTTTATGGAATGGCTTTCAAAGCCTTGTGTTGATCTTGGTTGTGCCCAGTGCTTTGCCTAGAGTATGGGGAAATGTAGAACTGGAATAGGCCATGACTTTTAGACAAGGGATGATGATTATCTGCATGCTGAACCAGAACTTCTTCTATATGCCCTTCTGCTGCAACAGAATAATAAAACTGGTAGGTGGCAGCAGCAGCAGAAGACACTCATGACTGTGACCTGAGAAACCTCCAGTACTGGGAGAAATGGATTGCAAAGTACTAACTGGAGTAAGGGGAATGGAGAAGAGAGGCAGAGTCCCTGAACTGTCCCTTTGAATGGTGAGTCTGATTTACAGAATTCTGACCATCAAAAAACTGCTTGTAATACAAGAGGCACATTGATCTATCTCAGTTGGTGTTTGTTCACCTGATGTCCTAATTCTCTTCTTTGACTGAACAATCCAGTTTCCCTTCTGCCTTTATAAGGCATAGTACTTGTCTTAAAAATTAAATTTCACCAAAATCATCACATTTATAGAGTACTGGAAAATAAGGCTGAAAAGAATGCATCTAGCCCAGTCATTCTCTGCTCCACAGAAGACTGTTCATATTTGTGCCATTGGTGAAATGTTCATTGTAACCTAGTTTAAAAACCAAGGAATAAATGAGGAAGATTCTGCAAAATACAGAATTTTATTTTATGAAGGTAAAAAACATCCTTACTATCAGCCAATTGTCAGCCTCATAGGCTGACAGTCTGACTGCTTTTTTTGCTACTTAAGATATATGTATGCCTTAGAAATGCCATGATAATAAAGAACAATGTTATTTTTGGAGATTTCCTAAATCTCAAGGTAGCAAAAAAAGATTTGAATCACCAACAGTTAACATTCTTTTTGGAAGTGGGAAATACAAATTATATAATGGTTCTGAGTTTGTGGTTAAGAGTTGGTAGTTTCAGCCATCTCTTCAGTTCTAAATGGCTCTGAAACTTCTTTGATTGCCTTTGATTTCCTATCAGGAAAAACATTTTGAGCATGTGCCCCAATCAGATGTTTTCCCAAGGTACATATGTGTATTACTACATATGTTGTAAAACTTCCATAAACCCAAGAAGTTAAAAAGGATGAGGTAAAGATTAAATAAAGACTATTTTGAAACATTTACTTAACTGTATTCATTAATGGTGAAAAAACCATTTTCACCCTGCAGCCTTACAGATTGTCTTGCAAAGCTTCCTGGGGAGTGTGGGCTCCTCTTTGGAGACCTCTGATGTAGACACCATAAATACTTACTGTTGCAGATGTCATCAGGATGTTCCACTGTTACAAAACCTCCATGCTAAGTAATTATCTTACTAGAGATTAAAATGCTGACTCTCTAGTAGGATGACTGCTCCTTCTGAAAAGAAAATAAGAGGAGAGAGCAGCACAGGAAACACTGATGAACTGCCTGACACAGGAGAAGTTTGTGTCTGGATCAGCTGATAATATGGAGAAACACTTCCAAGTGGATTGGGAAAAAGGAATTGGGTCAGAATATATACTAATACGAAGAATACAGCAGTAGCTTTTATATTTTCATACGTATTTCTACTTCATTTACAGCTAAGTATCAGTAGATAAATTCCAAATTCTGTTTTCTCTTGTTACCTAGAGTAGTCACACTAAAATCAGGAGCAACACTTATATACAGGAGCTAAGCTGGATCTGAATTTTGATATCCAGGCAGCTAAATAGTCTCCAGTGCACATCAGGTACCACTTAGGACCGTGGACAACTGATGTGCTTTTCTCATTAGCTTCTTAGCTGTCATACAGCCTTTGAAGGTATTCTGTGGGCCACAGGCTGGAAATCCCAGAACTGAATTTTTACAGAGTGAGATTGCATGTGCAAAATGGAAAATGTTTTGGATAGAGAATTGATTTGGATCTTGTTAAATATAATAATGAGCGAAGTCTGTATATGAGATGAAGCTCTTAGAGAAAGAGTTTTAAATCCAGTCAGGCTGGAGATGTGATGAAGAGAAATAATTTCTGATAGTAGAGGTAAAGGAATATGAAGCTCATGTCAGTGTGTCATCAGAGATAGAAATGAGGCAGGAAAATAGATTTTGCTGATCTTGAGCATTCCCAGCTGTTGCTGTAAGGAGGAATCTCACCAGACTTGCCATATGTAATATATGCCAGGCATACTGGCCCTTGGGAACTGGATCTTGGGGAGAAGAGCTGAAAGTTCCATTGATGCACAAACGAAATGTAGCACCTGCCTACTTGAATGGGTGTAAAGGTGTAACTGTAATGGGATTTAAGGTGTAACTGCACTGAGTTTACATGACAGTAGCATTTGGGAAGAAGGGTGTTCCTCTGGCCCTGGACATGGGTCTGTAACTGCTGCTTCTCAACTTAGTAGGAGAGAGAGGCACATAAAGATATGTCAGCTTTTTTGATGAGCAGAGACCAAGGTGACTTAGTCACTGGTCAGGAAAGAATTTTTTTTTTTTTTGTTATAAACAGGAAGGCATTTAGAACACTTTCAGATCCTCCACAGTTCTCCATGTGTCTGTCAGTACAAAAGAGTTCTGGTTTTGTTTTTTTTTCTTTTAGATGTGACATACCCCAAAGCATCCTGTTTTCTGCAGCTTTGATGTGGTAGAGATTTGAAGAAGACAGATTATTTTCCATTCTTGTCATAGACTTTCACAGGCAGGCAAGGGGTGATATTTGTGAAAAGAGGAAATAGATAGGTTCCTCATGCTGACTTAATAGTAGGTGATGGATTAGGCTGATAAAAAAGTTAAAATTCACATTGCACCCATGCAAGGCATTTTCAAGGTGTTTCTGCATCCCTCTTTTATTCTCTTTAGAAACAGTACAAGTGTTACTGAAATATACAGTCTGCATAGTAATATGTCTGTATTAAACTCTGCCAAGTCTGTACATGAAGGGCTTACAAAAGATTTATGGGAATTTCTGTGTCTGCTTTTTTATTTGGAGGCAGGTTGCAGCTATGTACATGCATGGTATGCAGCTATGTACAGTATTCTGTCTTAGGGTAATAGATATTTTTTGCTTATTTGGAAGGAGGAAACTGTGTTTGGACAGTTAAATATATAATACTGTTATCCATTTCTATAGGAAGCAGAACAGCTAAGAAAAAGCATTTTTGTGTTAGACAAATTGCAATATAAATGAGGGTTTTTTAATACAGGAACGAAAATTAAATGTTTCATTAAAAGGTCATTGGAATTTTTTTCAATAAAGTGTTCTAATAAGAAGAAACTAATTTCACAGAATCACAGTATTAGTTAGGTTGGAACAGACCTCTGAGACCATCAAGTCCTAGCCTTTGAACAAACACCATCTTGTCAGGTAGACCATGGCACTGAGTGCCACATCCAGTCTTTTCTTAAACACCTCCAGGGATGGTGACTTCATCACCTCCCTGGGCAGCCCATTCCAATGCTTGACAACCCTTCTGTGAACAGATTCCTCCTCATGCTCAATGTGAACCTTATTCACTGTTGTAATATCTAAAATTTAATAATAAATTAATTAATTTATCACAATTGCTAATTTCCAGAATTTATTAGGACAATCCCTCTTGTACAAATTACCATTTGTTGTTGGAGAGGGAGGGAAGATCCATGTTACAAAAGCCAGTAACTCAGTTGTTGCTACCTCTTTGGCCAGTCATGCATTTCTTCTGTGCAGATTTCCTGGAAACAGTGACAGTGCTGAGCTTCCTTGATGCTTAGTTTATCTGTGTTGTAAAACAGTTACATTTTGGGGAGAGAGAAACTGAAGAGGTGAAAACTGTCCATGGTGTTACATGTACTGAACGGGAAGTTGCTCTGAAGCAGAGAAAGAAGCCTAAGCAGTAGCTGTATGCAGTTACCCTTTTGGTTCTGTCATACCAATGTAGTGGGAGGCCAGGAGTCCAGATGAATGTTTCGGTTACACCTTGATGAGGAATGGGAATGTCACACTGACTGTGCAGCTGTATATATTTCATCTGTAAATATTTCATTTGCAAGAAGTGTGGTTTGTCCAAGAGGGTGTGTGCAGTTTCCCCTCCTGGCTGCTACTGTGCAGAGCACTGCCTGGTAGTCTTTATTCTCTGGATTCTTTCTGTTCAGTGGTATTGTGCATTAAACCTGAAACTTGCATTTTGTGAGTGTTAGGAGGAAACTCAGTGTGCTTGTGTATATATTTTCCCATGCATCTAACCAACACAAGGTGACAGAAACAACACCGACCTTTACAACATTGTATGGGAGGGGTAGTGCAGTTGTAGTGTCATGTAGGAATGCTTGTCCATGCCCAAATAGAAATGGATTTTTACTGGATGGCAAGTACTGAAGTTTTATCAGTGGGAGAACTAATGAGGAAAAGTCTGCAGTTTGACTTAGCTAAACTTTTACACAATTTTTCCTCCAAATGAAATATTTCCACAGGAATCTAAGACGTGTGGAAGATGCTGGATCACCAGGTGCAGAGATTGAACTCTACCCACTGGAAAGGTAACAGGAACTAGATTTTATCTTCAGAACACAGTCCACACTGCATCTCACTCCTGTATCTGGAAAGGCCTTTTCCAAGGTTAGAAGAGGAGTTTGGTACCCATGGCGTAGTTCTTGGTGTGTCTGTGTTCCAGCTATCAGGGAAGCCAGATAGGTGCTGGATACAGAGATTTCTGTATGATATCTGCTTGCATTTCTGATGTTCATATTTTGGAGCAAAGACTAACTTTTTCAATAATTTATTTCTTTAGGTTTTTCTACAGCAGCAGCAGGTCTTCTCCTGCCTCTCATGGGGACACATAGCCTTTTGATAATGCCTCCTTCACAGTGAAGGGAAGAAAGGATGGATCAGCAGGGATGTGCAATGGAGTGATGTCCACATGTGGTGTTAACAGTCATGATCCCTGTCCCACTAACTTGGAGAATTGAATAAAAAAGTTGAATTGTAATTAATGAGAGTGTGAGATTCTTTTTTGTACCTTTTCCACCATCTCCCCTTTTTTGAAGGGGTGGTTAACTTGAGAAATCTGTTGAGACTGTATCAAAGCTGCAGCTAAGCCAGAAGAGTAAAACCTATTGGGTATTCTTCACTTTATTAACCATTTTTTCCTTCCAGGAATTTCATTCCTAAGAGAATTTCATTCCAAATACTTTATATTGACATGAATAATCTTCCCAAATGCC
The DNA here is from genome assembly GCF_028551555.1 of Melozone crissalis. Taxonomy (NCBI): domain Eukaryota; kingdom Metazoa; phylum Chordata; class Aves; order Passeriformes; family Passerellidae; genus Melozone; species Melozone crissalis. The sequence continues at coordinate 11,079,941 of NW_026535786.1, read as the reverse complement.
TTAGATATTTTAGTATCAGGCCTTTGGCTTTATCAGTCATGTTATGAGTTCACCTAAGTCACTGAGGGTACAAGTCTCCTGAGTTTCAAAAGTGAAGTCACCATACTGATCATGCTGTACTTCATGGTCACTTTGGTGACTGCTAGAGAAAAAGAGAAGCAACTTGGTTAACCTACAGAGGTAATGTGCCTTTGGGTTTTGAAGCCACAGTGGCAGGGCTTGTTACAGACATGGGCATGGACATTCTTACTATCTGTTGTTTCTGAAGACAGCTAATCTTACCATGGGTTATAGATCTTGCACATGGCTCTCTTGGTTTGTTGTTAGTGAAGCACTGCAAAGGATTAGACACATAGTGATGGCATTTTCATGATGTGCCTACTTGAAATTTGTACAGAATTTACAAAAGTGAAGCAAAAAAAAAGTTATTTTTTCTCAAGATGCTGAGTTGGTACATTATCAGTAAACACCTCTTATCCTTGACATTCTTCCTGTTCCTTTCATTTCATGTATTCAGGATAATTATTTCATGTAAATTTTAATTCCTGCTTTCTGTGTGCTTGTTCTAGTAATTTACACATGAATGTACCTAGAAATGTGGCTGGTAGCCTGTCTGCAGCTATGCCTTTGCTCCAGTAGCTGCAGTTTATGGTTGGATTTTTTGCAAGTCTGTGTGTCACACCATTCCTCTGGCACTTCTGTGAGTGGGTGGAATGGCTGCCCCAACACAGTAATGGACATTTCATCTCTTGTGGTTCAGTGCCTGTTTGTGTGCTGATGCATATGCTGATGCTTCCTTAAGTGCTTTTCTGCCTTAATATTTCATGCCTAAAAAGTAGAACAGCTGAGAACTTTCTAAATTCCTTCTTAGTTTCATATATCCCATCTTGCTAAGCTTCTTCCAGGCCCTGTATGTATTTCAGTTCTCTTATTTTTTTGTGGGTGTTCAGCAGTGTTCTCTGTTCTGTTGCCTCAAGTTTGCTCCTCTTGCCTTTGTAGTCTTTTTTTTTCTTTTTTTTTTTCTTTTTTTTCCTTTTTCCCCCCCCTTGTCTTTTTTCTGCTTTTAACTGGCCCCACATGTTTTTATCCTTGTCCCAAGCACACACACACATATGGTAGCCTAAGAATATTTCTTACTCACTGTCTATCACTGATAACCATTCTTTGTACTACTCTAATAGTGTGTTTTCCTTTTTTCAGAGTGAGAAATGCTCTGTTACTACACATTTCCTTTCAGCATTTCACAACCCTAAATGTGTTAGAAGTAGAATAGAAATTAAAAGAAGTTTATCACTGTGTAATGTCTTAGTAGTGAGTGAAAGTTAGCAAATTGCAATACTGAGGAGAAAGTTCCTGGCTTTTGGACTCATTTATCTGTCTTTGTTGAGAGGGATTGGTCCTGCAATCCACTGGTCCTGCGATCCACTTAAAAGCTCAAATTCTAGATCTGTGGTCAAGAACCTGTTTGGTGTCATGTAGAGTTTTGCTTTCCTTTGTCTTTCTTGTCTTCCTTAGAATTTAAGTACTGGGTGTCAACAATTAAATAGTGATTGGATATTCATGATACAATATTCTGATATTACTTGTACAGCATAGTGAAAACAGAGTAATAACAGTTCAGTAGTGTTAATAGTGACCTGTGCTGAGATGATCAGGGTGTAAACAGTTCCTTTTGCACGTCTGCATTTCCTGTTAATTGGAATTGCACTGTTGTGCCAGCTACAGAAGTGGAGTACTTGTAAAACTCTGCTTTGCTTAGTGTGATGAGATCTTGGGGTGGGGTATATTTGTATTGAGGCCAGACTTGGAGAGAGGTTGTGATTTTGTTTAGCATTAGATCTGGAAAACCTCTGTAACTTGTCTGGACTGCATTCCCAGTTGTGCATGATGTAAACAGACAGCTATGTCTTGACCACTGTCTTTTATTTTTCTGGGTCATTTTCCTTATATTTTGCCTTATCACCTTGGTTGCTTCTCCAATCCACTCTTTCCCTGTCTAGACAACTTGGTTTATCACTGTGCATTTACCTCTAGGTGGTCTGCAAAATCTAGGTTTGGAATCAGACATTGCATCATCATCTCTCTGACCCTGTCATTCCATGCTGTCATCACTTCAGTGTTTTTCCAGACACAGCTTTGGAGGCTGCCCTGCTGCCATGGTAATGTTGAGAAGGGAGAGCGTGCAGTGCAACAACCAGGTCACCTCAAAGGCCCCAAGGGTGGAATCCTTGGGAGAGAGGCTGCCACTGTGTGCTTCTTTCCCCTGCACTGACCCCTTAGTTTAGCTGGTGGTGCACAGGCCAGTCTGATAAGCACAGGCTGATAAGCTCACCCCTACACTGCTTCCTGGCTTGGGCACTTCAGCCTAGACATGGGCTGGCTGTGGAGATCAGCCATCAGTGGGTCACTGCTGCTGTGCTCTTCTGTGCTTTGCACATGTGCCTGGTGCTGAGATGTGGGCAAACTCCTTGGTCTCCTGAATGCTGGCCCTCATCTGCTTTGGATCTACTATCCCAGTTGGTGGAAGGGAGTTGAGCAAGTTGTACTGGGCTCCAAAATCATGTTAAACACATTAGGAAGGGTTTCTGTCAGAGATGGAATACACCTCTATATTTTTATTAGCATTTTAATTCATATTTGTATGTTTTATAACAACAATTTTGAAGATTTCTAATGAAGGCAAAAGTCTTCCTTCTAGTTCTGCTCATCTTTTCCTTCCTGGAGGGCGTATATAGCAGCTGCTGGAGCTGTCTCTAGGGAAGAATCTGCTGCTTCTTCCCTACAGCCCCCAAGAATCAGGAGAAAAAGACAGGGATACAGTGATGTTCTTCCAAGGGAAAAGACTGGGAGGCTGCTCTCTAGCATTCCTGGTAACCATCCATGTTCAGTAGCTTAGCAGTAACAACAGTTGTACCTAGCAGTCTGATATAGGAAGCAGGGAAGGAAGGGACAGTATCCCTTACAGCTGTGATGTCACTAATGCACAAGAAGTCACATTCCTGTAGGGATGAGGGAGGGTGGAGAACTCAGGCTTTTGGAAAAATAAAAAACCAATCTCCACAGTTTTCTAGTGTCTTCTTTCCAGACTTGTGGACAGTGCTGTGTTAGAGGGAAGAATATCTGCCTAATCTTCCCTATAGCATCCCTCTGCGCAGCTTTCTGTGGTCCTATATGCAAGGTAAGACTGAGGGAAGAAGTGCTCTCAGAATCATTCAAAGTGCTCTCTGCAGCCTGAATACTTTTGTGTCTTGGATTGGGGATCTCTGGTCTTAGCCCAGTCTTAGTAACAGCTCATGTATTTTGAAAACAGCTGAATTTGTGAGCAGTGAATGGAAATGAAGAATTGCAGCCCAGTTATGAGACTTCACTCTGGAACAAGCAACCCTTGAAATAGGAGAGGAGGCCCAGTAGAGGGAAGGAAAGTGTTTTCAGTATCTAAATTTCCAGATTTAGTTAGGGGTATGTGTGCAACTTTCTGTTATAACACTGCTGGATCTGATACCATCAGTTGTCACATGGAGTCGCTTCAGGTGGGAGATGTTAAAGGAGTCCAGCCTTGGTTAGATGCAGGGGACTGTTTGGTGTAAGAGCAAAAGGGTAAGATGGGTTCCTAATGATGCTTTCCTGTTTAAACTCTACTCCTCCTATTGCTCCCATTGCTCTACTGAGATACCTTTTTGCATTGTGATTTGGTAGGAGGCTTTTTTGCTATAATTTCCAAGGTTGACAGTTTTTAACTGTTGCAGATTTCTCTCCTGCAACCAAATTAAGGTCTTGAGACTGGCCATTGTTTTAAAGATATTTATGTATCTGTTACCTCACCTGAAAGGATGGGGTTGGGGCACAGAATTACATATTTCTGCTCAGTTTTGTGGGCTGTGGTTAATGTCCCTTTGTGCAAGGCAGTTTTGCATCACTGGTGTGGAGCCCCTTCTGGCTTTTACACCATCTGAGTTAGCTGTGTTTCCTTGGAAGTTTAGTTACTCATTGAGGCGAAGCTGGCATTCAGCATGTGTTACTATAGACTGTACCAAAGATGAGCCTACTCTGGAAGGCAAATAGCCAAAGCAGATGACAAATGTGACAGGACACAGGAAGAGAGCATGTCGGGAGCTATGAGTTGTAACTCATCTGTGGTGCAGTGACAGATATCCATTATGCTGTAGAGCCCTTTGGATGGAAAGTGATGAAAAACAACCAAGATTCTGTCTGTTGGCTGGCCACTATGCTTTGCATGCATCCTGTTTTTCACCTTCCTATAGGGAATTACTGCCAGAGTCACACCACGCTTGCAGGTAGAAATGTTTGTTCTTGAGCAACTGTGCAGCGACAGGAAGGGCAGCAGGGACCCACCTGCCCAGGCTTAGGTGCAGTTTTCTGTCATGAGGGGAGCCCCCAGTGAGCTACCTGCAGCTGAAGATGCCAGCAACAAAAGCAAGGATGCAGCCCCAGGAATTTAGCACTGAGGACACTGCAGACCCATTTTTGAACATGTTTTTAAGGTATCCAAATCTTGCAAAATTACTAGTCACAGCCATCAACTTTTGATTAAACTTCCATCTCTTTCCTCTAGCTCACATGATTGGTGTTTAATGTCACTGCATTCAGTATCCCTTGGAGCAGAACACACTGTGGTGCATTGTTTTGTTTGTGTAGAGCTGGAAAGCAGGTCATAATGTGTTGCTTTCGTTGCCTGGAGGAGTTCAGCATCTTTTAATTATGTGGTTTTGGAAGTTTCCTTTAACAGATGTAACCCTTAGGAGCTGGAACAGTGAGGATGAGAAGCAAGCTGGTTTGGAGGGATTTGGAAGCAGCTGTTGTGAGCCCAGAATGGTGAAGTGCTTTCAGAGAGGTGAAATTCGTGCTCATATGCAATGCTACTCTTGGAAGCTTTTTCTGCAATTCCTGTCTTCCCCATTGGTTCTGGAAACCCTCCCAGAGTTTTGAATACACCTCCTCAGGCAGCAGTGCTCCCCTGTCACTGAACTTCTGATAAAACCTATCCTAACCCTGCACTTGTCTTTTGCATGGAGAGGGTGTGGGCCAGCAGGGTTTGTTTTTCTCACTGGCATGTCAGAAGAGCTGCCAATCGTGTCTGTTTCCAGCTGTGGTTTTGTCACAGGCACCTACCAAGGACTGGTGTTTAAATGGCATCTTCTGCGGTGAAAGAGGTGAATTCCAACATCCCTAAGTCACTTCTAACTGTGCTGGACTTGGATCTTGTTTTGCCAAGTGCACATTGGACCCATTAACTTAATGGAGAGTAGGAAACACAAACATGGAAAAAAAATCAAGCCCAAGATGTCTGAATCACATATTAACAGATACATCTTGAAGCAAAGATCTCTTTTACTTATTTCTGTTGGTGTCCTTAGTAAATACAGGAAACAAGACAGCATATCCTACTGCATCACAACAGGTTTAATTTATCCCTGCTTAATCAGTCCATTTCAGTGGATGTGATGGGTGAAAAACATCTCTCAAGAGGGCAAGTTAGTTTTCTTGAGGCTGTGTTTCCCTCTGCTGGTGTGGAGTTAATACTGCTGATAGTTTTTTTCCTCAAAACCAAGCTTCTGAAGCTACTTCTTTCTCATACTCCCAAGAAACATTTAAATTTGTCCCTCACCATAAAGATTTTATTCCTTATATGAAATAATGTGCAATTTAAATCTACTCTCTTTCAGTTTAAAACTTTGACCCTTGTCCTGTTCCAGTGTCTCACCATCCTCACAGTAAATAATTTCTACCTAATATCTGATCTAAACTGGATCTCTTTCAGTTTAAAACCATTTCCTCTCATGCTATCACTGCATGCTATCACTTGTGAAACGTGTTTCTCCAGACCTTCACCTCTTGTAGCATCACTACGTACTGGAAGGGACTCTAAGGCCTCACTGGAGCCTTCTCTTCTCCAGGTGGAACAATCCAAACCCTCTTGGCCTGTCTTCACAGCAGTGGCTCTCAAGCCTCCTGATCAGCTTTGTGGCATTCTCTGGACTCTGAACAACAGGTCCACATCCATCTTATGCTGGGGGTACCAGAGATGGATGCAGCACTCCAGGCAGGGTTTCATGAGAGTGGAGTAGAGGGGGACAATCTCCTCCTTTGACCTGCTGCCCACACTGCTTTTGGTGCAGCCCAGAATACAGCTGGCTCTCTGAAAAAAAAGAAAAAACACTGTATGTAAGAGCCTGGACTATCTGGCAGCATTAAGCAAGCACACTCTCTATTTAAGTTAGAGAGCTAATGTGTTTTGAGATCTGAATATCATAGATCCAGTAAATTCGCTGGCTATGCATCTCTGCAGGGAGGGCAAGCTGTTGGCAGAGATCATCTAAGCAAGGCAGCCTCTGTGTTCCACACAGGAATGATCTCTGCAGGTGTCTTTTGATCCTGAAGCACCTAGAGTGCCCTGGGTATTCCATAGATACCTACCTCCTCCAAGGTGGGCTTCTGACCTAAGATAATGCAGATTGTCTTCCTTTTGTTCTTAACAGAACAGCTCAATATCAATAGCAGGTAATTCAGAGATTTCCTTGGCTGTTACACAGCACCTCTCAGTGTAAGTGGGTTCAGGGAAGGAGTAGAGAGGACAGTGCTCAGTGGTATCAATGTCAGTTAAAGCCTGAGAGCTCTGGGGTTTGTATTCTCTGACACAATCAGCAGAAGTTATTACTGCCACTCAAAATCATAGTGTGGTGCAGAATTCAGAATTACTGTTCCATAAAGACTGGAATTCCTGAGCTTATAGTGTGGAGTATTTCTGAGGGACATCTGTGAAAACAAAATTGTTTTACAGATACCTAGACAATGCTACAGCAAAGCTCTTCTGTGCCAGAACTAAGTGGAAATATTTTTCAAAGCTGAAAATGAAAATGCTTTAGACAATCTTCACATTCAGTTGCTTCAGAGTGTTTGTCATTGTTAGAACTTATTTTGCTGTAGGAGAGAGTTACATTCAATAGCGATGTCTGCCTGCTACTTACCAGTGCAATAAAAATCCAGTGTCTCAGACCAAGCCGGGAAGATTTCATCCCTGTAGCACTTCAGGTCTTTCAACCCTTCACAAAAACATTGTTTGAACCACTATTTTCTTCTTCAGTTTATTATTTATTAACAAAGGTGACTTTTTAGTGGTTATTATTTCAGCTTGCAAAGACAAACTGTTTGTCAAAATCAAAGTTTCCAAAGTATTCTATTCAGAACCATGAAACATAATCCCATATTTATCTAAAAAAAGGGTGTCAGACTTTCGTAATGATCAAGACTTAGGAATGCCTTCGCTTTCAAGTTTGTTTTGTGTAGTTGAGTTTTTTCCCAGTGAGCCTAATCAATCTGAAATTGAGCAAAACTGTCACACCATTATGGATTGACATTCTAAGCCCTAAGACTCAAACAAAATGAGACCACTTAACAGGTTCTTTGATTGTACCTTCTTTGGACAGCACAGAACATTTGGATCAAAGGCCAGCAGACACATCCAGTTGGAACAGCTTGTTCCATGAACAAGTGGAATCTTCTGCTGCATGGTCTCCTAAGCAGTTTCCAGAGCTGCTGCAAGCGTTACCTGCCAGCTGTAGGGAGGGTAGTGTTCAGGTGAACTCCCAGCTCAGTGCACTGCCAAGACCAGGCTGTAGCTCATTACCATAAGTGGAATCCACAAAAAATTGGTTTGTTGTGAATTCCAAGACTTACTGTTCTATTACTGGTTTTCAGCAAGTGAAAATCCCATGACACATCTTGTACTTGGCCTATGACTTGAACATTCTAGAAAAATAAGAAATTAAGTGAAGACAGAAAGGGTTATTCTACTCCTTGTTGCTTGAGAGTGGGACACAGAAGTATGTTGGGTACACATTATCTTTGATGCAGAAATATTTCTAAGCTGCTGTGTGTGCAGCTCCTGTGTGTCTGCAGATGCTTGAGAAGTTGTAGCTGAACATAGAGGTGGTTCAGCACAATTGTTTCCCTGTTCCCACTGGTTTCTAGCTGAGAGCTCCTTGTTCCCCACCTTTGAACGGTTTTCTCTTTCTTAGCTTCTGGCTGTATACATAAACTTCCCAATAATTTATTTCCCTCTTTCCCTGTAGCCTCAGTCCTGCTGGTCCTGGTTCTTGGAGAGTTCTGTGGCCAAGTCTGGCAATTCACAGTCACTGCTTGCAGGCTGTCCTGCAGCCATCCACCCCTTGTGTGTGCCTCTGGGTGCTGCTTTTGACACTTCTGCAGCTGAGCATCATCTGCCTTTCACTTACTGAGTGGTGATGCAGAGAAGGAGGTGAAGGTTTTGAGCAGACAAAGTCAATACCTGTCTCAACACAAGCATTTGCTTCTTGCTGTTGAAGCAAAAATCTCTCCTCACTTTTGGACTGCTAAAAAGGGATTAGCCAAGTTGCTGTGTGGGGATGGTACATGTGGTGGGTTAGTCAGCACTGCAGGGAGGCTTCATCAACCTCTTAAACTCCAGCACATTCTGGAGAGCCTGTGCTTGTTTCCAAGCTGCAGTTCCAACGAGAGCCAGGTATAAGGAAGGATCTCTGGGAAATTTTGATGTTGAAATTCAGTGTTAGAGCTCAATACCTTCATACTTGGGAAAGCCTGCACTTTGTGGCAGAAGCTTTCAAAGTGTTTGCTGCAAGGAAAATGCAGCCCTGGAGAATGTGACCCAGAGCCAGTAACTGCAGCTGAAACCAGCTGGTTACATTGAGGTGAAGGAACCTTAATGAGGTGCTACAGTTGTGCTTAGAGTTAACCTGGACTCTCAAGTAATTTCTGACCTGTGTGAGAAACAGGTTTTGCATGGTCTACGTGTGTACAAACACACCCTGTGGTTACTGTGCACATGGAATGAACCCCAAATTTGCCCAGAAGTAAAAGTTGCAGCCGCAATCATGGAATCTCCTCAGGTAATCCCTTCTGGAGCAGCAACTGCTCAGCACTTGGGTAAAGAGGGCATGTTTGCCTGCAAGGCACAGCTATATTAGACATTCCTTTACTCTGGAAAGCAGATGTTTCCTGGGGAGCAAGCTGCCCAGCAGTTCCTGATTATCCACATTTCAGTATTTGAGTGGAGCCAGCTCTGGGCAGAAATCCCAAGTGCCAGGTATTTTGCTTATGCCATAGATGAGGAGAAAGAGGATTCTAAAAGCCCAGTAAAGATTTCTGTAGTAAAATGCTCCCTTGGTTTTTATTATCTGATGTTGTTGTCCGACTTCAAAAACATCTTTTGTTCTTGTTAATTGATTCAACATCTCATTATTTGTCTGCAGCTGATCTCATTTTGCTTTGAGGCAGAGAAGTGCTTTGCCTTCAGAGCTGTCTGTCTTCCAAGTCTGTTGTCTGCAATTTCTGAGCATGCCTTTGTAGTTTCTAAGTCCCAACTGAAATGAAACTGTAAAATTATCAATAGTTTGTTCCAGGCAAAGTCTTGAATGAAAAGCAATGGACTTAGGTTCTCTAAATTAAGGAAAACTACTCAAGAAATTCCCTGTCCTTAGGAATGTGCAGCTTTTAGACATCACAAGGGAAGACAGTGATGCCAGCTACAAGTACCATGTCAGCAATGAAACTCTATGTCTTGTACCCATGACTGGTGGCAGCAAAGTGTATATGAATGCTCTCTTAGAGGGGCCTGTGGGTCCTTTTTTCCTCTCCTTTTTGGGTGCCTTACTTTGTGGAGACAAGGTGTTCAGTGCAAACAGCCAATAGTTTAAGCACTTTCCACTCTCCCCTATGGCCATTACAGTGGCTGTGAGCAGTTTCAGAGCAAAGAGCACCTGGAGATGCTGGGGACAGGACATGTAAGACAAGATGGCCACAGTTCCCTGCATGTGGAAATTGATATCAAGTTCCCAGAGCTTATTTGCAGTCATTGTGGGACTCTTGCCTTAAACTATGAGGGTAAGTGCTCAGTGGAGGTTTCTTGGAATCCCAGTTTGTCAGAAACTTTATTCCACCTGCTGCCTGCTAGGTTTGTCTCCTAAGGAGATCTGAAGTGGGGGCAGAGAAGGCAAAGGACAAAACATTAGAGAATGAGGAAAGGCAGCTCAGGGAAAAAGATGTGCAAAGAGACACTGTGAGCAAAACATCCCATCTATTGCTCCAGGATTGTGGTCTTGGGGACCTGCCATAAAACACATGAAGGTCTTTGAGTGGACCACACTTTGACTCAAATGTTTTTAAAAAAACTTCAGGATAGGATCTCCTTCTCAAATAATGAAGGGGCAGTTTTCTTAATGGCTTTTATTGCTCTTACCAGGATTGCTGGGAAATCCTATTGCTAAATAGGATTTCTTGACATTCAGCCTGAATTTGCCATCACCCTTCAGCTTTACCTACTCTGCCTGTTCAGCTTTACTCTAAATATTTTTCTGCTGCCTTGATCTTAACAACTTTAATATAGTTTCTAGGTTGTGATTCTGCTTCCCTGTCTTGAAATTCATGCTCTTTTTATGAAGGTAAAACCAAGGCCAAAAAAAAGTGTTGTAAAAAGGTATAATCTTTATCTGCCCCTCTCTGGCCTTTCTGACTTTTATTGGTGTTTCTCACTGTCCTGCCTCACTTTCAACTGGAAATCCTCAGGGAGTTCTGCCAGAGCTGCTTGCATGCTAAAATAAATAAAATAGTGAAATGTGGCTTCATGGAAACTCTAATGTCCTAAAGCCTGAATGCCAAGTTCCGGTACACAAGTTGAAACAAAAGAGATTATTTAGGCTGGACAGACATTCTTGGTATTTTACAACATGCCTGGGGACACACTGGGAACACAGTATGGAATTAGGGTGCCAGTGAGACGAGTAGAACCATTTTCAGAGCCTCCAGTTTTGTTTAGCTGAGAGAATCAGGCAGAGGTAGTTAAAAAGTTAAGAGAAAGACTCATATATCTATTTGCAAGCTTTTTTTAAAGAAACCCAAAACCAAACAGCATCCAACAGCTGGTGGTAACTGTGTCTGTCAGCCTTGCAATGGGGTTTAAAACTTTCTTGAACTCTTCCCATAGTTCTTGAGATACTTCCAAGAAATCACTCTACCGATATGCAAGGACAGGAAAAATCAGAATATGCTGGTATGGACTTGTCAATACCCAGAAACAGAACTTATTTCTGAAACTTGTGTTCCTTGATTCATTAGCTGTGGCTGAAATGTGTTGAAAGAGGAACTTCCCTGTTATAAACTCCAACAACATCTTGATTTCCAAATATTTGTGACTGGAAAATTGCAGTAGTGGTCGTTCAAGTTACGGTGCTGTGCAAATATGCAAGAACACTTTAAAAAAGCCACAAAGGAAATCATAGGTCTAGGCATATGTGTACATTCAGCATGCAAAAAGAGGGATATAAGCAACTTTTGTTGGAATCCTGGAGCTTCCAGGCTACCATAACACCTACTAGAGGGCAGATGAATAGAAAATAACCTGCATACATCAATAAAACAGACTTTTACTTACACTATGTGAATCTCAGCAAGCAGTAGACCCTCCAAAATTTAAATCTGTAGATAATCTTCAGAAAAGGCTCATGCTGAGCAGTGGATAATTGTTTCCATTGTTCTCTCTCAACTTTTTGCAGCCTCCCCTTTGAACAGCCTCATTCCAGCAACTGCTTTCCTCTGGCTAAACGAGCAGTTCATCCAGCTGCTTAACTGTTTACTCATTTCTTTCCCAGTTATCTTGCTGTCTCTTTGGGAGTTATTAGCATCTGAAAAGGTTTCAGTCTGTCCCACCTGCCCCGTGCAGGGCCTAACAGTGACAAAACCTCAAACTGTGCCCTGGCTTCTCCAGCATCACACTGGCACACTTGAAAAGTCAGAGCTGTGAGGCCAGATGGAATTGATTCCTGGTGACACTCTGATTTCCCTCAAATCAAGGTATCTGTGAGAGATCCCAGGAAATTGTGCTCTGTGTGTCTTGGAATCATGTTTCCTAGGTGAGGCAATCTGTACCTTTGAGCTGTCTGCTAAATCTCACCGAAATGAGCCATCAAACGCCATACCTGTGATCTTCTGCCACTTCAGGCTCACTGGGAATAGCAGCCACAGCACAGAAGTTGTTCCGCTGTGCTGGTGAGTTTTAGACAGAGCTTGGTCTGCTGAGAGCACCTACCCAGTAATATCCAGGAATTTTTCCCACCTCAAGTGCTTTACAGCTTTGGATAAATGTTGGATGAAGGGTCTGATGGCAGAAACATAGTAAAGGCACAGGGAATACCGTGGGAAGAGGAAGGGAAGGAGACTGGCAGCTTGGTTTGAGTGTTCATATATTATTCTTCACTTAGGGGGCTGAGGATAATGGTAGGTGCCCAGTGGGTGTACATAGTTGGATTTAATGTGATATGGGAACCACAAAGAGCAGTTATGGGATTTTTTCCCCCACAGGTAGTGCAGCCAAAGGCCTAAAGGAGGGAGAAGCTGGACATTTTTGTGATTTAGCATAACTTTTTGGGGGGGATTGCAGCAGGGTTTTGAAAAGCGACTAGCAGTCTTGTGCTGAGAAATTTTTCATAGAGCTACTTGAGTAGATACAATTTTCCCTCTCCAGTTTCACCCTCTCTTTCCTGTTCTTTGTATGGTAGAAACAGAGGAGAGGGATAGCGAAAGCTTCCTTCTCTCATTCCACTTGCCATGGGATTTTCCCTACAAGGAATAGGCAGTCACTGCCATGGTGTCACAGAAGGCCTAAAGAATTAATTCAGATGTAGCTGCTTGAAGATGGCCAGGATGAATGTCACGCTCAGCAAGTCATGCTCTCTCTGCATAGCTGCTGTCTGTAGTTATTTCTTTTCCTCCATTTTCTTTTCAAGAGGAGTTTGCACGTTTGTTGCAGAATGAGCCATTTGTCGGGGATGAGCCATTTGTCGGGTGCAGGGAAAACTTGGGACGCTCAATATGAGATCAGCAAGCTCTGTTTATTGAAGAGAGCATCAGACACTTACACAGCAAGTAATAAGCTCATGAATATTCTGTAATTTACACCGTCCATTGGCTACACCACAACATCAGCTCTTCTCCATTCCTTAGGGGTTGCATTTCTCTTTTCTCATGTCTCTTTCACTATTTGTTATCATACTACAGCCAGGCCCAAGGACACGCTATCTTGCAGGTGCAGGACCTGGAATTAGCTATGGCCTTGTACTTTTCCAATTCCTAGCTACTCTCCCAACACACGTAGGAATCATGTGAATGAGCTGGGCACATACTGTCAGAGGGGCTGTTTACCCCTGCAGCCACAGTGCAGCACCCCAGGAGACTCCTCAAAGCCGGGGCGTGCTCTGGGTGCTGGCCTGTGCTGGAGCAGGGGCTCTGCATGATTGTGATCCTGACCCTGTGGATCACTTCTTCTCTGGGAGAGGTGGGAGGGGGACTTGTGCATGAGGCAGTGGTGGCCAAAGCCAAGATGCTGTGGGCAATGGCAAAAGTGGTCTTGACTGCAGCTCTTTGCTCTGTGCTTAGCTCAGACAGCCCTGGAGGGAGGTGGTTGTTGGAAACAGTCAGCTGTCCTATCCCACAGTGCCAACATCACAGCAGAAGATGGAGGCTAAGAAGAAGAAGAAGAAGAAGGAAAAAGGATAAGGCAGGTCCAAATTCCTCCATCTTGGGACCCCGAGCCCCCATTCTAAAAACCTCAAAAATCTATTTTTCACCCCATAAAAAATTCAGTATCATTCTACTTAAACTTTTGTGGCTTGTAATTCTCCATATAAGGTTGGTAATTGTTTTTTCCAAGGGCTAAATCAAAGGCACAGGGGTCTTGGGCTCTGTGCCAAGGTCTCTGATCCCCCTGGGCAGGAGCTCGAGCCCTCCAGGGCAGCCAGAGGAATTTCCTGGGTTCTGACACCACAGCATCTCTCCACCCCTTCGCGCTGTTGGTTCTCCTCTTCTTCCAGGCACAGTAACTAACTGTGACCTCTGCACTCATTGTGCAAAGATAGATAGTTTGGATATCCCCAAATATTCTTTGCAGCTGCACTTCTTGTTGTCTGATCTCGTTGTATTTTTCATGGCATCAATAGAGGATGAAGGAATGGGAAAGATTTTCAGAGAGGGGAGTTTTCAACTGGACATGCACTGCACTTCTTCCCCAGGTAGTGGGAATGACAGGCTTGTTGTGGATCTTCAGAGACTCCTTGACCATGAGAAGGATGTTGGAAGTATGGAAAGTTGCTTCTGAAGCGAAGGGCATCCTTTTGAATGCAGGAACACCTCTGAATTAGATGGCATAACTGAGGAAGGCGTGTCTTGGTGGGCTGGGGAAGGACTCTAGGAGGGGGGAATAGTGTTAGATCTGGCTGATTAGGCTCTGACTTCCACCTGTCTTTGTCCTAGCTCTGAAGTTATTTCTCTCCATCCCTCTTTCCTCCTCTGACTCTGTTCCCAGCCCCTCACCAATAGACAGCAGATTTCAGTGCTGGGAAAAGAGCTGGAGTCACAACTGCAATGTTTCTGAGGTCAACTGATGCCAATTGAAATGCTATAAATTATTTGATTAAATAGATTTCAATGAGCAAATAAGAAGCCTTTATTTAATCAATTTCATCCTCCTTTGAGCTGGTAACCAGTACACACTGAACAAATATTGTCAACGTTGCCTTTTAAACGTATTTTTGCTATCCAAAAGAGTGTGCTGTGGCTGTGCATGTTTGATCAACCCTGCTAAGTTAATGTTTTAGAGCATTCACTTTTGTAGTTTTTCATGGCAAGAATATAATGAGATAAATATAATTTTTTTTTCATTCCACAATTCATTCTGTACAACTTAATGGAATCTAGACTTCAATTACTGCACAAATCCCTCAGCACCTAAAATTCGTCATTAAATAAAGCTGCCTTAGATGTTTTGGATTCACTGAAAGTAAGCTTGTCTAAACATATTTGACATTTACATGGATTCAATTTAAACAAGGCAAGATTTATCTCTCAAAAAATAATTAACTGATTGTTTTTTTTTTTCTGGTCAATGTGTTCCTCAGTGTTTCAGAAATCATAGAGCTGAGCTCCTCACAACTAGTTCCTATTTGCAGATATGGAGGGCAAAAGAAATTTCCATGCTTTTGCAGTCCCCAAAGGCTTTTTCAGTTTGAATAAGCTAGTCAGTACTTTGAACCAGGTGAATAAACAGGGAAAAAAAAGGAAATATTCTGTGGAGGCATGAACAGACCTCTCTTGTTAAAAACTGGCTGAACACTTTTGTGAAGTGTTTTCTGGGCATTCACCACTGACTTTTGCTTACTCAATAGTCTGCCTTTAAGACATTGTAGGAAACGTGTAGAGCTTCATTAACTTTTTTACTGTAATTACTTGATTCTATTCTAAAACAAAACGGTGTCTCAACTGCCTCATGGCAAATAATTTATTCCTTATGTCCAAACTAAATCTGCCTTCTTTCAGTTTAAAATCTTGCCCCCTGTGCTGTCACTCCAGGCCCTGCTAAAAAGTCACTCTCCACCTTTCGTTATAAGCTCCAGTTAGGTGCTGGGAGGCTGCTCTAAGGTCTCTCTGGAGCCTTCCCTTCTCCAGGCTGAATAACCCCAGCTCTCTCAGCCTGTCCCCAGAGGAGAGGAGCTCCAGCCCTCTGATCAGCTTGGTGGCCTCCTCTGGACCTGCACCAGGAGGTGAATGTCATTCTTGTACCAGTGTCCCCAGGACTGGATGGAGCACTCCAGGTGGGGTGTCACTACAGCAGGGTAGTGAATAATGCAGGTGAACATGGAAAACTGGTTCTGAGGTCTGAACCTGAGCCTGTAAAATTGCATGATTTTTTGTTCTTTTAGTCCTGCAGGCCTTTATCCTGGGGTCTGGTTTCTTCTCTGCAATGTCTCAGGTCAGTTTGCTAGAACTATCCCCATAGAAGATGAGTTTTGTTAGGTTTTTCCACTGAGGAGTTCATTGGATGTAATCAAAGTTGCCAGTTAACTGAGAAAGTAAGTGGCCTGGTCAAAATTAAGAATCTAGCCTAAGACCTGACAAATCTTCCCACAAATTCATTACAAGTAGTTAAATCCTCACCACAGTTTTTCAAGGTGGAACTTGCTTTATGTAGGACCCCAAACTTTACCACTAGGGTCCATTTTGGGTTTTGATTCTTTGTTGAGACTAGAGATGATTCCTAAGCCACTGTGTTATGATCTGGAAATTGTTGTGGGCTTGGCTGAGCCAATTTATCAATTTGTAAACAATTTTCAATTTCTATAAGTGCATATCTTCTTGATGGCCAGATTTGAATTAACAAGTCAGGATGTTGTGGTTAAGAGAAGTCACCATGCCCAGAGTGCTGCTGAGATTTCCTCCCTTTGGTGGGGTGAGTGAGAGAGGTGAAGCAAGAGCCAGGGGTTTGGTGTTGGGCCAAGGAGGTTCAGAAGGGAACAGACTCTTTCAGTGGCATGTGTGGATTTTCTGAGTGTTAGCTGGTGCTCTAGTTACTGCTCCTTTTTGTGAGAAGTATGCAAAGTTGCAGGTCTCAGGGTTCACATGTGCTCTTTGGAGAGAGATCCATGCCTTGCCTGTGGTTTGAGCACATCTCATGACAGTTTCCAAAATCCCTTGGGCACAATTTGAAATTGTCCAAATTGAATTCCAACTAAAGAAATTAAAGCCTACAGTCTAAAAGCTGGGGGGAAAAAAAAAAAAAAAAGAAAGAAAAAAAATATTTGCAGCTCTTTGAATGATCTTAGTATAGAGGCCAAGCATTGAGAAAGGCATAGAACAGTTTACACTGTGTTGCCTTCAAGCTTTCTGACCCAGTCAGCTCCTGCTCCTTCTGCTGTGTTTGTCCAGGTGTGTTCTCAGCTCCTTGCTTGGTTTTGGTGCAATGGACAAATCTGCTGCCAAGGCAGCAGAAAGAGGGTGCAGCAGTCTACTTTGCCATTGTGGAGAGATTCTTTAGAGGGATTCCATTATGTCATGGATGCTAGTCAGGTTGCAGAAGCACTAAAGCCTGGCAGATTTTTATGAACCTTACATGAACTATGAAATATCCCTAATGCAAAAGTTTACTTCACTATCAGAACACAAGGATAACAAATCTCATTGTCTTTGCTACACAGCACTGATGGAGTGAGCATGTGTGTGTGTAAGAGGCGAGTTGGAAATGTCAGTCATGAGGAGCATGAAATTTGTGATTGGAAAGAAGGCAACAGCAGAGGAGGCCCAAGGCCTGTATGACATCGATGATAAGTGTCTAGAGGAGGATGTAGAGTGATTCAGTTGCTTTGATGAATTACTCTGCTCTACAGGCTCTCCAACAGATGTGCTTCTTCAAAGAAAGTGAGGACTTCCTCCCCTCTGCACAGTCTCCTATCAAAGTGCTTTGCAGATATGGGTACTTCTTCAGTACTCTCCTCATGCAGTTCATTGAGACCACTGCCTTTTTATTTTCTTCAAAGATATTAGAACACAGGAGTGATTTCCAAGGTCCTTTTCCTCATTCTGAACCATGGACAATGTTATCAATTTATCATATGTATGACCTTTCCTGAGACTTCCCTTCCTTTTCAGTTTTTGATTCAAGTTTTAACTGTAGAGAAGAGTTTATATGTGGTTTTGCATTGCCAGAATGGACTATGTTCTCTGCTCCCGCTGAAGTGTATTTTCAGGAGGAATAGATCCCTTACTCCCCATGGGAATCTTGGCTCAACACTTCTGTCACAAAGGCCTTCTTGGAGCCCATTTAGAGAAAGAAAATGAAGATCTAGAAAGGCCGCACAACCTTGCTTTGCTTTCTCTGTTGCAGAGACTTTGTCTGGGTTTGTGACACCTGTGCAGCTGTCAGTCACTGCCTTTGATGCAGATCCTTCAAATGTATGTTCATGTGACCAAAAGCCAGGTTTGCCAAAGCTAAACAAGGAATAGAGAGCACACCTGGGCAAACACGGTAGGAGGGCATGGTGGGACAGGGTCAGAGAGATCTCCTCAGTGCTGGCCCCAGTGGATGCAGCTCCTGCCAGAAATCTGACAGCATCTGGACCACTCTGGCTGTGATTTGTGATCGATCTGGCTCATGCTTTTTGTGGGAAAATTTGGTTTCAGACAAAAAATTTGTAAGTTTGCCTGGCAGACTGTTTTCAGAAGTGCTAAGCAATAGGAAAAGAGGCAATGGGCAGAAACTGATGCATGGGAAATTTCACACAAATATGAGGAAGAACTTCTTACTGTGCAGGTGACTGAGCACTGGAACAGATTGCCCAGAGAGGTTGTGGAGTCTCCCTCACTGGAGATCTTTGAAAACTGACTAGATGACATCTTGTGCAGTGTGCTCTGGGAGGAATCAGCTTCAGCAGAGGGGTTGAACCTGGTGACCCACTGTGGTGCCTTCCAACCTGACCCATTCTGTGACTGACACCCTCAGTAATGTGACCTCTTTCTTTGAGAAGGACACAAAGAGACAAGAATGGGGAGAATGTGTTCTTCAAAATAAAAAGTGTCCAGTCTCCCTTGCCAAGGAGCCTAACAGTGATTTAGACCAACTCAGAGTTGACTTCTATCAGCCTCTGGCCAGTTATCTCAATCAAGTGAAAGGTGAGATGTTCACTTGAGACAAAGGCAGTATTAGCTGGCACTAACATCCTGTACATAATGTGCAGCCCTCATGATGCATGCCACTCTTTTCAACTCCATCTGGGAAGAGACTGTGGAGAGCCTTGGGAGCAGGGCTCCCGAGTTAGCTGAACACTTCTGTGCATCCTGCTGTTTTTGCCAAGTGAAGAGATCGCAACTGATTGCTTGAATAACATCGTGTTGGGACACAGGTATGGAAAGCTTAGGCTGCATTGGCACTGTTAAACAGCACTGGGAAATATTTCCAGGCTGTCTGTATTATTAGGATAGTCCCTTGTACATCTCAGCTCAGGCTGTCTCACATAAGACTCTGATGTAGTTTGTGGACTGCTCACAGCAGGCATTTTATGTGGTGACTCTGCTTTTCTGGAGCAAAACTGGTTAACCAGGACAAATGACTACCCACTGTACAGGCTGCCATCAGTGCTTACAAGATGTCCCACATATTTAATTTGTGAGTTTTAACCCGACCGGCAGGTTCAAAAGCAGAACCAAAAGGCTGTATCCCTGGATGCCAGACCTTTCAGACCCAGGATAATGAAGAACTGGAAGCTGTTCCTGAGCCACCCCCCTTGCAGATGATGCCATGACTAATGGGTGTTGCAGGGCACTGGTGGAGACCTCTGTGGGCCGGGATTTGTTTCCATTTTCCTCGTGGTGTGCAGGGAAGGAAAAGTCATTAGCTCATTAGCTCATTAGTGGTTGGTGGCTGGTGGCAGTGCTGCTTCCTTATGCACATGGAAGGATGTGATCCATTCTCAAGCCAAAAGGCTGAGGAGATCCACACCCCTAATCTGGTCCAGGGCTCCTGAGCTCTGTCCCCAGTGAGGACACTGCATGTGCAGGGGGCAGCTCTTGCTGCAGGCTGCACAGCAGCAATCCATCTCCAGCTGAAACAAAGGGATGCAAGTGACAAGTGATCAGGACCTGGCCTGGGTCACTGGTCAGCAAAGTTCTCGCTGTTTTTTTGCCTGAGAAGTCCATTTGGTCAGGTGTCTCCACGGCAGCCTTGCAGGAGGGCATGTTCTGAACTGGTGGCTGGCAGCCAGGGTGGCTGCTATTGGCTAAGGGACACTTGGCACAGAGCACTCATCCTTGCAGCTGCTGTGTGGAATCTCAGGAGACAGGGAGAGGTGGGGAGAGGCTGGCTCCTCCCCACATCCCACCTCTTCATTTAGGCTGTGCTAGAAAAAAAATTGCCCCCCCTATAAACAGCCTCAGAGATTTCAGATGAAGAGAGCCACTTGAGACTGGGCAGCAAGAGCCCCCAGGATGAGGATAGCCATCCTCCTGAGCCTTCTGCTCCATGCTGCAGCTGCTTCTCACCAACTGTGAGTGATGCTGAACTCCTCTTTCAGTCTCTTTCATCAGTCTAGCTGGATGCACCACATCCCATGCCATCAGCTCTCATGCTTCCTGCTCTATCAGTCACCCCAAGGAGTAGCTGAGGCATACACCTTGCCTCCCATGCCTTAGTTTGACTCCTGCAGGTCAATACAAGCTTTTTGGGGGTCTTTCAGGTCAGTCCTTAGGCCCAGAGATGTTTGCTCTGCAATTGCAATGCAGATCAAATAACTGATGTCTAGACTGCAAGGTTATGAACCCACCTCTTCTGAAGACAGCATGGGATGTTTTTGGAGAGTTCAGGAGATTACTGGAATAAGGGGTTTGAAAAAGATTAAAGGGCTATACTTAAGCTAATCAAACAGAAACTATTTCTCAAGTTTCAGTGAAACAACTGCTTTGCTGGGCTCACTGTTGCTTTTGAATGTTGAGGGAAGCCATGGCACATTGCTGCAGGATTCTGCAGTAGTGGGCCACAGCAGAGCAGCTTTCTTACACCTCTTGAGACCTCAGACTGATACCACCTCTGCTGTCTGTCCCACCACAGACATTACCTGGTGGTGATCCCTGCAGCTCTCCGGTACCCATCCACCCAGGTTGCCTGCCTCCACATCACCTGCCATGAGGCAAAAATTCAGGTGAATCTGGCCTTGGAGCGCTCTGCAGGACGGGAGCTCTTAATGCAAGAAACCATCCAGAAGAAGAAGACTTTCCTGTGCACTAAGTTCTGGGTGAGCCACCCTAGGCAAATGCCATCACTGATTTTCCTTTCTGGAAATTGCTTGTGTTACTCCCAACCAGGGGTGACATGGCTGGGGTCTACTTTGTCCTAGTGTGAGCCTTTCAGGAAGGGAATGGGTGGTGTCCAGGGATGCACAGCTCAACACAGCCTGTTGGTTAGCACTGAATTTCCTTTCTGAATCGAATTTTGAAATGAAGTTTACATTCGTTAAAATCTGCCAGAGTTCTGGATACCACCTGTGTCCCTCTCCTCCATTACAGACCAGATGAAGCAGCTTTAGCCCGTTCTGAAGGACTTGTGCAGGTTCACAGCTAAAGCTTGGGGAAATGGTGTCTTGCAGGACATACTGCAGTTTCTGTAGCACCTGAAGTCAGGCAGCAACTCAGCTCTTGGGAGCTACTGAAGACTAGTTGGATGGAAATTAATATTCTTGTTTTTCTAAACAGTATCTTAGAGGTTATTTATTGTTGATGAGAACTTAGCAAAGGTCTGGGATAAAGCAGACATGTCTAAGCAATATCCCTTCTATTATACTGTATATTCTGTGCTGAGGCTGCTGGGGTCCTTGGCATCCAGAGTCTTTCTGGTTGTGTTTTCTACTTTGGATTTCTTGCTTGTAAGTGCTGGGTAGCTCTGAAAGCCTAGCATTTGAGGCTGTGCAACTGCTTGATCTCTCTCTTTTGATTATCTGCTACCATCTCTCACCTTTCTGTCATCTGCCCATCTTCCTGAGGAAGTCAAAAGACCGAAAACTGTCAGGTGCTTGCTTGTCACCAGTGGGAAAAAGGAGAGATTCCATGGCATGCAGGGCCTCCTGCTGTTCATGCAGGACTGTGTGAGATCTGGATGTGATCTGGTTTCAGAGGTTGTTGCTGATTGCTCCCTCCTGGCACAGTGGGAGGGAACCAGTGAGTTGTTCCTCTTTACTGTCAGAAGATCACCTGGGGCCTGTGTGCTCTCCTCTCTCTGTCTGTGCAGGTTGCCCCTCCAGCTGATGGCACAGAGGAGGTTGCCACTGTAAAACTGACCATCACAGGAGATGGGGTCAATGTTGAGGAGCAGAAAAAGGTCCTGATCTGCAAGTCCAGGAATGGCACCATCATCCAAACAGACAAGCCCATCTATGAACCAGGGGAGACAGGTGAGATGCAAATGGGAGCAGCTGAGGGTCCCAGGCTCTTTGCTGGTTGCACCATGTGGAAAGACTGTGATGCCCTGCAATGCATGAACTTCCCTAGCAGAAGGCTTTGGGACCACATCTCTTGCTGAATGGTGTTTTCAGTGTTTGTAATGTCTGGTTTGTGATGGCTGTGGAGTTGCAGGAGGCAGTAGATAATGATAACCATGTCCATGGAACCTTCCATGTGGGAATGTTCGTGTCAGACGTTACCACAAGTGTGTCTAGAATGGAGACAGGAGCTGGGGAAGCACAGGGAGCAGGGATCTGTAGGGAAAAACTGAGATCTGATAACATATTCCCTGATTTCCTTCTTCAGTGAAATTTCGCATTGTGACCCTGGATGAGGAATTCCGTGCACTCAACGATTCGGTAAGCGCGTCCTGGGGGCTGCAGGAGAGGCTGCCTTGTACCATGCATGCATCCTACCTCCCTTCCACCCTGCTCAGCTGCCAAAGCTCCAGCTTTTCCACATTCACCCCTGGCAGGCTTTATGAGAATGCAGAGGGCAACAGGAGCTGCCAGGGAGATGGCAGAGGTGTGCATGTCTCTTGCCCATCTTGGTAGAATGGTCAGGCAGCTGCAAGAATGGGACATTGATTCCTGATGTGATGGTGTCACAGGGGGAGTGAGCAGATTGTAAATCAGATTTTCCTTCTTGTGGGGAAGGGCGCTTTTAACCTGCACCCTACAAGATGGAATGTGGGAAGTGCTGCTTAGACATTTTTAGGACAAACTTTTTGATTGCAACAATGTGGAAATATGTCCAGAAAATGAATTTTCATCATTGGAGATGCTCAGAACTCAGCTGGAGAAGGCTATGAGCAATCTGCTCAGGAAGACATGTTTCAGCAGGATGTTGGATTAGGTGGCCTCCAGAGAGTCATTCCAAATTATGTGATCCTATACCTCTGTAATCCTCTTAAGACCACACCTGAACCAAAATTAGGTTTGTTTGGGTAGTGACTTCTGAGTTTTTCTGTCAGGAAGTCATTAGTAAGTACTGTGTGACCTCCAGATTAGTTTTTCCTTTCCCTTTCTTCACACCTTACTGTAATGAACTCACCTGGTATTTCTCCTTTTTTTGTGGCATTTGTTTTACTTTGTATTGTTGCCAATACTCTTGTGTTTCCAAATCACTTTGCACATCCTTCAGAGAGGGTCCTGAGTCTGAAGTACCTTGTGTGTGGTGCTGGCATATGTTTCTCTCTTCTAATGTTTTCGCATTTTTTCCTCCCCAGATTTCCCTGTTTCTCCTGGTAAGTGATGCTGAAATCTCATGTTAGAGTAATGGTGATGGCAGTAGTTTTACTGTGCTGTACACATTCAGTTTCTGGAAGATTTTACAGACCTCTGAGTGGAATAGTAGATCTTCTTTGTTTTTTTGTTGTTGTTGTATGTTAAACTTTTAAACTAACATCCTCCTTTCAGCTTCTTTTTTATGCCCCTCTTTGAGGTTATGCTCCCAGGCACTTCAGGAGAAATCTGTCGTTCTAGACTTGCAAGAGAATAAATAGAAAACTTAGAAGCTTATGAAAGAAAGTTAGAACTGCGAAGAATCTTTGCTTAAAATCAGAGTTTTAACAAGTGCAGAAGGAGGCTCAGATGCTGGGAGCAGAATCTGACCATTATGATGTCTTCAAATTTTCCAGATCAGTCTATACCAAACCTCATTTCCTTAGCTATAGAACCTGGTAGTCCACAACACTGAAATCCTGAAGATCAGTTTCTATGGGATGGGGATCAATGAGATGCTGGAACAACTCCCTCTTTCTTGTGGGTGCAGGACCCTAAGAACAACCAGATAGAGCAGTGGCAGAAGGTGGTCCCTCAGGATGGCATTGCAGACCTGTCTTTCCAGCTGAGTGAGGAGCCCCAGCTGGGAACATACGTCATCAACGTCACCAGCGCCAGCGCCTACGGCAGCTTCTCCGTCAAGGAGCGCGGTACGAGCACACGGGGCTTTGTCTGAGCTCCTGACAGCACCCTGCACTCCTGGCCCAGGAAGCAGGGTGTTTATTCCTCCAAACCATCCCAGGAGCAAAAGTGGTAGTCATAGAAAAGAGTCTGAGCTGAGGCTCAGGGGAGGAGATTGCGTTGGGACCTTGGCTTAGTGTGTGGGAGGAGTGTTGTGCATGGCCCCAGACCTTTGGCAGAGCTGATTCCTATGGATCTTGGAGTCAGATAAAACAAAGCAATTTAGGATGGACATTTCCAGAGCATATGAAGTCCAGTGGCCTTTCACTTCACTTTCATTCCCTAATCAGCTATATTGGGAGGCTAGCCTTCTCTCATTGAAAATATCTGTCAGAAATACCAGGGTCATGGGCGTGTTTGGTTTTAGTTTGGGAAGGAGCAAATCATCCAGGGCCTACACACAAATCTGTTAAAGATACATGGAAAATCTTTCCTTTCTCCTTCTCACCACCTTCCTTCTCCATTTCCTGTCCCTTATTGCGCCATTGTCTGCCTTTATGTTAATTCTTTGTGAAGGCTGTCACTGGCCCATGTTTCCTACAGTTCTCTGTTTTTCCCTTCCAGTGCTGCCAAAATTTGAAGTGATCTTTGAGGCCCCAAATCAGATTTATGCACTAGAGACAACCTTCCCGCTCCGGGTATGTGGCAGGTGAGGATCTGACTGGAGGGATGGCCCTGTGCTCATTTCTGGCCTGATGTGCACAAGCTGGATGGGAAACCATGAGGAGCTAAAGGGCAAGTTTACTACACTTCAGTCACAGGAAGCCAGAACCTTCCATGGCAGCTGTTTGCACCCTGAGGCAACACAAAACATTCCTGTAACTATCATTCTGATACTCTAATGCCTCTTTTCTAAAAACACTCCACAAATCTCCACACACAAAACCTGGGGGAACAGCCTGCCCTTTGATAAGCAACTGTTTGTGGGACAGGACATGACAGACATGTGGAGTTCATCTCCCTGAAGAATAAACTCATGGGAAATGATGGGAAGCTTTTCCAGATTATGCTCAAGTGGAAACTAGAGGGAGGAAAAAAGGAATTGCCCCAGGTATAATCCAAGGACAATGCTACATTTAGCCCCATGTAAAGGTAATTTTTTAATAGAAGACACTTTCTTAATCGCCCATGTTTCTGGCCATAAGATGATGAATAGCTTCAGCACATCCTGGGGTTATTGCAGGTGATGCTGATATATAGTTACAACACTCTAGTTACCCAAAATAATTTAGTTTGGTGCTAATTATATCATAAAGTCCTTGATCTCCTACCACTGCACAGACCTGTCCTGGGCGTGCTGTGTGGCTGCCCCTCTTATGCTAGAGTGTGAGTATCCAGCAGTGAGAGGTCTCTGGGGCTGTGCAAAGCAAGCTGTGTGTTCTCCCACTGTGTGTGACTGTCTCTACCTCTCCCTGCTCCCCCAAACAGATACACTCGTGGGAAAAGCGTCCAGGGGATGGTTCATGTGAGCCTGTGTCAGAAGATAGCCCCGTTCCTGCCCAGTGCTTCCAAACCTGATCTGTGTTACAAATTCAGCAACCAGGTGAGATGCTTAGGAAGAGCTGAGCTGTGTTCAGGGGCATTTGTGCTCAGCCTCAGGATAACACAAGGCTGCTGAGTCTTTTAGCTGAAGTAGCAGCAATGTTAATGCTTTGTTTTGGCTGCTTGTCCACTGCTACTGGTGCTGCCTCTCAGCAGCTGTGCCTGATGATTGTGACTGGGCTCGTTGTGTGCTTGCTCCACATCCTGGGCTGCAATGCCAAAAGGAAAAGCACCCTGAGAGCAGGGGTTCCATGCCACTGCTCCTCTGCCTCTTCCATAACTTCTAATGCAAGTGCCTCTCTCGGAGCTTGTTTCTCCTCCCTGTACCTTCAGACAGATGAGGCAGGCTGCTTCTCCACAAACGTGAGCCTGTCCCCCTTCAGCCGAGACTTCCGCTACTATCGGGACAGCATAGCTGCAGAGGCCTCGCTGGTGGAGGATGCCACAGGTAACTCTGGGATTTCTGCTGCTTGGGAGGAGGCAGGTGAAAATGTGCTAATCTGACCAAAAGCACTGGAGACTTTCAGGCTAGCAAGGGATCTGAGCCTTCTGAGCCCATTGGGGCCTGCTATGTAACCTCACCGATAGAGACAGAGATAGCCGCTCTTGATGGCGTGACACACTCACTCTGAGTGTGGTGTCAGGTGCTGAGGCTCTCTAAAAGCTAGGAATTAAATGGGAGAAAGACCAGATCCCCAGAATCTTGGGCAGATCACCAGCGGGATGTGAAATGTGTGTGCAGCTGAACATGTCCATCCCTATTACCAGTGGGTCACTCTGCAGGGAAATTGCTGAGGAGTGCTTGGCTTTCTTGTTCCCTCTCTCATGTTTCTGTCTTGCTGCTTTCATTCAGAGATACAGGTCAATGCCTCCCACAAATTACTCATCTCCAGGATTGGCGGGATGGCCTTGTTTTATGATGTGAATTCTTACTACCACCCTGGACAGGTGTACAGAGGAAAGGTAATTCCAAGTTTCAGTTCTTTGAAGGGGAAAGCGTGAGCAATATTTCTGTGAATAAACATGGTAGTGCAAGTGGTAATAAGACAGGAACAGTGGCAGTGTTGATGAAATTATTAGCGACTGAAAGAGTGATCTTGCTGTCTTTGGCAACACTGCTTCTGACTTGGGGAAACCAGAGATTCTGTCTGCTAATCAGATTCTTCTGCACTTCTTTTGCTCCCCATGTTATTCTCAGATTAAAGTAATGGATTACCAAGGCAAAGCACTGAAGAACAAAGAAGTTCTCCTTGTAGTAAACTGTGCTGAGCAGCAATTTAGGCAGAAGTACATCACAGGGGACTCTGGAACAGCTTCATTTAGCCTGGATACCTCTGCCTGGAACAGGACCTTGGCCTCCCTGGAGGTAAGTGAGGAAGGGTGGTCTTGTGGCAGGGCTACGTGCGCATGTCAGAGCTGTTTACTGTCCCACAAACATCTTCCTTGCTCCTTCCCAAGGGAGAGTAACTCAAACCTGAAACACCTCAGCATGCTCTAGATCTTGGCTGAGATCTTTGTTGTCCCTCTGAGAGCTTATTCTCCCGGTCCTGGTTGCTTTCATCATGACCTCTCCACAGAGAGACCTGTCATTGGCATTGCTCAGATTGTCTAACAAAGGTGATTTGCAGCCGAATTGTTTAACTAGAGAAACTAACTGGTTTGGGTTTTTGTCTCACCAGGCAAGTGTCCTGCATCAAGATTCAGACAGAGAGCCTGGGACAGCTGACCTGAGTTACCAACGAGCCTCTTATTTCATCCATCCATTCTACAGCACCAGCAGGAGCTTCCTCTCTATCATCCGTGTGCCAGAGACAATGCCCTGTGATAAAACACAGTCTATCCAGGTGGACTTCAAAATTTATGAGGAAGACCTGGAACATGGGCCCAAGCGTGTCATTTTCTCCTACTTTGTGAGTTTCTGGGGAAGCACTAGTGGGTGACAGCTGAAGGCCCAAGATCAGCATCTCTTAGAGGTTCAAGCCTGATATTTTATAGTCTTGGCTCAGGCCAGGACAGGGAGTTCCTCTAGTCATCATGGAACTGGTTCTGATTCTGGTACTGCAGAAACAAATAGCAACAAAGGCAGAACCTTTCTTTTAGGCTCTGCACAGGTGCAGGGCAGGTGTTGGCCTTACCTGTCCTGCCCCACTTCATCTCTGAGCTCTACTTACCAGCTGAGAGCAAATGAAGCTAAAATTCCTCCCCCAGCCCCCATTTAATATCCCAATGTAATTTCAGGATTTCTTAGTGATCTCAAAGGCTATGTGACTATGTGACCATCCCTTTCTGTGTTCTTCTCTAGGTCACAGGGAAAAGAGGCATAGTCCATGCAGGTCAGCAGACTGTTTGGGTTGGGCTGCCAAGAAGTAAGTGCACTCCCCAGTGTCATGACATAGCAAGCACTCAGGGGTCTGTGGCCTCCCCTCTTATCTGGACAAGTGGTGTAAGTCTCCCTGCAATGCAGGGGTGGCTCACCACTTGTGTGCTCTGTCAGAGCCCTGTGCCTTTCCAGATTTCATGTTCCCTTTGCCATCCTGCTTTGTACCAAGAGAATATTCAGCATTTCCCAGCCCATAGGCTCAGTCTCTGTTGTCTTCAAGTCTCCTTTTGCTGCTGCTCCTGCAAGCAGCACGAAACTGCATCTTACTCTCCATGGCAACAGTGTCTCCAAATAATCTGGATGATTAGGATGCCACATTTTAAAATTTTGATGGCTGTTGACCCACTGTTGCCTGTTTCTCCAGCTCTTGTTTTTTGATTCCTGAATTATAAGTATTCTGGGATAAGGTCATCTCTTTGTTGCTGATGGGATGGGAGATGTTGGGTGAGAGGAGGCTTTGAAAGATATCTGAGAATCTCACTCTTTGTGGAGCCAAGCTTGAACTCTAAAGTACTGTTTTGTGTCCCCAAGGCAATAAACAGAAAAGTCTTTTGCTGGTCTTGAATACCAGATCGAGAGATGTGCTGATTGTTTCAGCAGTCTCCAGAAATCTCTTTGGTCTTGAAAGACTTCAGTAAAGGAAGAAAGGGTTTAAACACATGCAGAATGGCAAAGATGATCAGACTCAATTTTCATTATCAATCTTCTCTCTTCTCCATCTAGTGCTGGAAGGCTCCTTCTCCATCCCTCTTACATTCAGCTTGACCTATGCCCCAGCTCCAAGACTTGTTGTTTATGTCATCTTCCCTAATGGAAAAATCATTGCTGATTCTGCCATCTTCAGTGTCTCCACGTGTTTCAGAAACAAGGTAGGGTTTGTGTCTGAGGCTGTGACTAAATGTGTGAGCAGGGATGTGTCTGCTGCCATGAAAGGAGAGCTGTGTTGCTGTGTGTGGCTGACACTGTGTGTGATGCTGTCACAGGAACTGCAGTTTGTGACTGGTGAGGTGTGCTGTGATGTTTGGAGAAAGTGTGTGCTCAGCATTGTAGGGGCTGCTGCAGTGTTTGGGAAAGGCAGAGAGTTGCTGTCTGTCTCCATGGGCAACTGCAGCCTGGCAGGATCATAGATAATCCAGCCCAGCACAGATCATTTGTGTGGATCTCAGGAGAGCTCAGGGCTGCTCTGCTGCTGCAGCAATTAGAATTGCTCATATGTAGTATTGGGATGGCGTCTGAAAGTGGATGATGGAAGAAGTGGATTTCACTGGCCATCCAGAAAGGGCTGAGTGCATCTGGTCATTGTGACATCCTTGGCAATCTGCTTTCTTGGCTGTGTCTTGCACTCCAAAGGTGAATTTCTGAGAGGGCATTTACCCCTGCTGCATAGCTCCACAGCTCCACAGCTGCTTGTCTGCCATAGAAAGTCAGATTCATTCAAGAGCAGGAAGAGTTTCAGGAAACTGAGGCCAATCCTACAAAGAGCCTGGATATAAGGACTAGGCTTATTTTTTATCTGGGGCCCCAGAAGAAGGGGCTTCATAAGACAGCTGTGAGGTGTGTGACCATGGCTGGCTGGTTTGCTGGGTAAAGAAGAGAGAGCTGTGCTCTGACACGGGAATACCTCCATGTGCATGCTGATGGCTCCCCCTCTGGCATCTTTCCTGTTAGAACCTCACTGTTGTCTTTCTAAAATACCTCCTGGGGGTCCCTGGGAGGTTCCTTGGCTGTCTATCCAAGGCAGGTCCTTGGAAACTCTCTTCATGTAGGTCCCTTCCCTGCTTGGGAAGTGGTGGGTGGCCACCCTTAGAAATGTCACTCACGCATTGCCTGCATTCTTCCCGTCCAGGTGGAGCTGAGCTTCTCCGTGCCAGAGACTCTTCCTGGCTCACAGGTTGGCCTCCGCCTGCAGGCAGCTCCTGGCTCCACGTGTGCAGTCTGGGCTGTGGATCCAAGCGCCTTTTGGATGAAGCCAGGAAAAGAACTGAGCAGCCACTCGGTGAGGGAGCCTGCCCTGACGTTTTCCCTTCCCTCCTGATGCCATGTGGGAGGGAGGCCACTGCACCTGTACAGAATTTACCTCCAGGAAACTGAAAGCCCGGCCTGGAGGGATCAGCAGTGCTCCCAGTGTGGATGGGTAGGGATTAGGGATTAAGGAAGATGTTGAGCATCACTCGGTGGTAAAACAGCTTCTGTGCTGGCACTCTCAGAGGAGAGCCCAGGAAGAGTGACAGCGATCCTGGGCTTTCTGGCACATGTTCATGTACAGTAGCCAGAAGCAACTCAAACAGGCCTTGGATGCGGGAGAAGAAGGGAATGCCAGGTTTAATTTGCACTGATTTTTTTCCCCTTGCTTTCTCAGATCTATGGGCTGTTCCCATCTGTTTATACTGCCAGGTATCCTCGCCAAGTGTCTGAAGATGATCGTTCATGTGGGCTCCCAAATTCCAATGAGCCTGATGTGTTTACAGCATTCAGGGTAAAAATGGTTGATTTGGTGGGTTGAGATAATTCATGAACTGAGGGAAATGGGGGCCCTGACTTTACCAATATCCAAGGGATGGTGCTGCAGATAGGACAGTGAACAGGTGCAGTTTAAGGCCTTGTTATTTGAATAGGTGATTTGAAATGCATAAGGAAAAATCATTGCGTGGTTGCCACACTTGGGTTGTGTGACTCAGGATGCCAAGGATTATTCATAACTTTAATTGGATTTCACACAATTTGTTTAATCTTCATAGCATGAGCAATTGCACCCTGCAGGCAGAGAAGGCATGGTACCCAAATGACCATATGTTTGAAAGGAATAAATTTGGCTGACTCAGGCCAGATGAATTTCCTTAGAAGAGCTTGTTTGCCCATTGCGGGGGATCTGAATTATTCCTTCTTAGAATGAAGCAAGAGAATACAGAGGACAGCCAAGCCCCACTGTGTGAGGGGACAGGAAGGCACAAGGGCAGAGGGCAGAGAAGAGAGGACAATCTTCTAAAGATTAATTTTTTCCTACAGGAAATGGGGTTGAAAATTATGTCCAACACCAATATCAAGAAACCCAGAGTATGCCCAACCACTCCATTGACAACTATGCTGCGGGGAAGAGGAATATCTATTTCCAGGCCCATGTTGACATTTGCCCAGCCCCATAAACTGTATAACAGTAAGCATTTGACAGCTTTTTCTTCTTACATGGGAGGCCTAGTCTTTCATGTGAAAGCAGTCCTGGACTTGAGCCAAGAGGCAGCACTTGTTGTAAGTGCAAATGGAGGAGGAAGAGGGTTTCCTGTCCCTAAACCTGTTGTGCTAATGTGAGGACTGTTAGTGGGATGTCTGATCCCAGGTTTTATCTCTGGAATGAGGGAAATGTTGCCTGTCCTATGGTGCCTCCATGTGCAAATAAGCCCTAAAGCACCTCTGACATTTGAAATGAGGCAAGGGATTTTAAAATTTGGGCCAGCACATTCTGTTCTGTTGCCATGCTTCCCAAGAGCTGACTGCAATTGCTGCAGCCTGAGGTGTGCTGGACTCCTCTGCTCTTAACCAGGACCTGAGGACCCTATGGTGACTATAGGTCTTTGTTCTTTCCAACAGAGCATCTGACATCAACCTACCAGCCCACTATGTTTCCACCTTTTTCTGCAGCTGAGGAGAAAGCACACAAGCATTTCCACCAAACCTGGCTGTGGGATTTGTATTCTGTGGGGTGAGTAAACTGAGCAGTGGGGGTTTAGCCTGGGTCATTTTGTGTGGCTGGGAGAGGCAGCAGATGCAGCTGAGTTTAGATCAGAGGCAGCTGTGCAAGACACTTAAGGACATACACCATGGGGCTCATACCTGTAGGCTGCTCATTGCTGGAGTCCGTGTATTCATTAAATGCATTTTCCTCTACTAGGAGTGCTGGTCATCCATGAGAGGTGGCTGGATAGAAAGATAGAAAAGCATGAGGTGCAGCAAACCAGCTTAGTTTACTGCCTATACTCTGCCTTTGGTAGTCCTGTGGGCTTGCATTTCCCAAAATGTGCTCACAGATGTATCCTGGAATCCCGGGGGAGCTGATGTCCATAGAAGTCTTTCACAGGACTGAAAATTGTGTCCTGTGAGAAAGGCTCAGTGTATACACAGGGTCTGCTGAGAGAGCTTTTGGAGATTTTTCATCTGAGACTTGAAGATTTTCTTGTGTGGCCTCTGAAGACTGAAATCCCGAGTATATTTCTTATCAACATCTGCCCTCTCCCACCTCCACTGTCCTTACAGATACATCTACCTCTTCACCCCTAGCAGCAGATATTTCCTCTGTGTCTTGTTCACCAACCTGATCCAAGCCACCAAAAGTTTCTGTGTTGTGTGTGTTGCCTTCCTGTACATGCACAGTGAAATAAGCTGAATAATACCAGTACCTTTAGCTGTATCTGCTTTTTGTGTTGGCTGTGGTGGCAGCTGCAGAACAGTCTGGTCCTCTCAAAAGCTGGGATGTGTGCACAGGACAAGTCTCTGCCCTGCCCTCATACTGGGCTTTAAGCTGTCAGTGTCTCACAGGACAGAGAATGGCTGGATCAACCTTATCTGCTAAGCCCTACTGCTGCTCTGTTGGTTTCTGGTTCTCCACTTCTAGGCCAGAAAAATAAGACTGCTGACATCTGTAAGTCATTTTTAGATGTGCAAAGAGCAAGTGCTGTCTGTGATTGATGGCATCTTGCAGCCATGTAACCTATGTGTTACAGTGCTCTGTCAATATAAGCACCTGAGGTGGGGTCCCCACTTCTACAAGGACTTGTAGCCCTGCAAGGGCTGCAAGTTCAGTAAGGGTTGGACTGAGGGGATGGGGTGCTCTGCAGAGAAGAGCACAGAGCAGGTCACCTGGCATGGCATCATTCAATTAAATGTTTCTTTTGTTGTCCACTTCTCCCCAGCCCCAGTGGGAACAAGAGCATCACTGTCACTGTGCCTGACGCCATCACAGAATGGAAAGCAGGAATGTTCTGCACAGGATGGAATGGCTTTGGGCTTGCTCCAGCCTCCTGGCTGATTGTTTCCAAGCCCTTTCTTGTGGAGCTGCCACTGCCATCTTCTGTGGTCCAGGGTGAGACCTTCAACTTGAAGGCCACAGTCTCCAACAACCTGCAGCAATGCATGAGGGTAGGTGAGCCCTGATAGCCTCTGCAAGGAAATCAGGACATGGCTGACACCTGTGGCCTGTGATCATAGACTCACAGGGGAAGGGACTTCAAAGATCATCCAGTTCCATATCCCCTTTGAGAAATCATGGCAATTCAGTGATGTTCCCTGACTGGAAAAGGCAAAACATTACTCTCACTTTTAAAAAGAGAAATAAGGAAGCATCCTTGACATGCTTGAGAGTTGTGTCTGTGCAAGCCCATGAAGTTCAGCAAGGCCAAGTGCAAGGTCCTGTGGGCTGGGGCAATCCCCAGCACAAACACAGACATTGCCCTTGATAACCCTGGCCAGGTTGCCAGGAATTTAGCTTTTCCAACCTGATCCCTGGCTAGTCAAACAATCTGTGTGTATTCCTCTCAGGCTGTGCCCTGCTTCTACCCTCTGTAGGCTTCCTTTTTGTGTTGTTGATGTTTATTTATTGCCACCTGCCATCCCTTCTGCCCCTTCAGATCCAAGTGACCCTGGAGGAGTCTGCACGCTTCCAGCTGAAGCCATGCAAAGGCTGTGCCTACAGCAGCTGTTTGTGCGCCGGGGAAGCCAAGACCTTTCAGTGGAGTGTCACAGCTGAGCAGCTGGGTGAGAAGCACAGGGAGGTGGGGTAATGGAATTGGGAAGGGATGGGACCAAGGTGGGGGTGTTTTGTAAGAGCTGACATAGAGTGAGGAGCTGTTTGCTCTGCTACCCAGAGTACTTATTTGCACTTATGCTATGGTCGTGGTTACTCACAAGGCTGTGTTAGGAGGTACAAAAACATATAGGACTCTGATCAATTTTTTTGTTGTCAGCAGGTGATGTCTATTGTATTAACAGGAAGTCTTTCCTCAGAAAGTGTCTTATGCACCTAAATGTGTGTTATTTTCAGGGCTTGTGAACATCACCCTCAGCACAGAGGCTGTGGCCTCCAAAGAGCTCTGTGGTGAGGAGATACCATTTGTCCCAAAGCAAGGACAGAAAGACACGATCACCAAGCTCATTCAAGTCCGGGTCAGTCAAGCTGCTCTGTTACCTAAGCCTCAAAGTAGGCTTTGTGCAATTCCCAGACTTTGCGCATGTTAATTTTGGGAGTTACTATTCAAAATGCTATTCAAAATGTGCAATTATCATCTCAGGGCCTGGGCTGGGCTCAGCTGTGAGGGCTGATGGATGTAGAAGGTAAAGGGATGTCCTCCACTTCATACCATGGGAAACTTTAAACACTCTTTTATGTCCTTGCCTCCTGAGTTCTCTGCTGAATCTTATGGCAACATTTTCACAGATATTCAGAATTTAGGATATTGTGAAAATGCAAGCTGGTTTCTGATCTGAAGTGAAAATGGTTGAAAGTAGTTTGTATTTTTGTGTGATAATGATGGTACTCCAGCTGACTGTCCACCCTGAACCAGAATTCTGAACATACCTTCTTCTAATCCACTTGTAATCCCGTTTCTCTCCTGGGTGCTCATTAAAATGCTACTTTTATGTGCTCCAACAGCCAGAGGGAGTGCTGGTAGAAAAGGCTCACAGCTCCATCCTGTGTCCCGAAAAAGGTAGATGGATTGCTTTCTTCTTTCACCCTCTTCATCCCCCTCTTTCTGTCCAACCACCTTCTGGGTATTCAACCCAGAATAGTTCAACAGGCGGAAACTTGTTGAACAATTTCCTCTGTCCGCATGATGAAGTTCCAGAAGCGTACTCTAATTGTGGTGCCAGCTAGGGCTTTCTCCTAGGCAGGGACGTGGGGAGGTCTGCTCTTTAACCATCAACATCCCTGGCACTATTGTGACAGCTTGAGGCCTTTTTCACCTGTGGAAATAAAACCACACGACTGAACATGGCGAGGCTGGAGGTCATGGCTTAGGATTGCTGTTCCTGTCTTGAATTTTATGGTGTATGATGGGGCCATCAGCTGATTTTGAGAGCATGAGGAGCATTGAGGAGACAAACCTGCAGCTGAAATCTTAAATGAGATGGAGTAACTTCTGTAGAGAAAAATAGGTGACTTTGACCCCTGAGGATTTTCAGGAGAAAATCCTCTCAACCTCTTTATAAAGAGGGGTGTTAGGACAGCACAGTTACCATGAGGTGGATGGAGGAAATTAAGGGTGGAATGTGACATATATTTTGGAAGTGATTTACAGCCTCTGTGACAGAAAAATGGGAAATTATCACAAGACAGCCTTGAACAGTTTCTGGGGTTTTGAAGGCTTTTTTTCATCAGAATCTGTTTCTTTTTGCTCTCCCCACAACTTACTGGACTGGTGTCAGGGAATCCAGCAGAGGAGTCTGTGTCCCTGGTGCTGCCTCTAAATGTGGTTGAAGGTTCAGTCAGAGCCACCGTCTCAGTCACTGGTAAGGAGTTAAGCTATGGTGGTACCCTTGCAAATCCCATATCTCTTTCCTTTAGCCCAAGGAAAGCCCAAATTTCCCCACACCCCACTTCTGAGGTTTCCAGGGCTCCACTGCCATGTTCTCACATGTGTGGCTGTGTTTTCTGATCACTGACAACCTAAAACATGCAGCAAGGGAGAGAGTGTTGTGTTGATGAGCTTCCCTGCCAGGGTGGGAATGTGTACAGCTCATATGAGGGGCACAGTGGAATTGATAAGGTGGCTGGACAGAGGTGTCCCCACACTGCTGTGCTGGGCCTGCCTTTCTTGGTGCACTGCTGGGAATGGTCACAGGTGGGAAGAGGTGAATCTTACTGCCTAGGAGGTGGTCAGGGCGCTTATGTTTTGTCTCAGGGGACCTCATGGGGTTGGCACTGCAGAACCTGGACCACCTGGTGCAGCTGCCCCACGGCTGTGGGGAGCAGAACATGGTGCTGTTTGCCCCCGTTGTCTATGTGCTGCAGTACCTGGAGAAGACGAGGCAGCTGAGCCCTGAGATCAAGGCCAGGGCAGCAGGATTCCTGCGCAATGGTGAGTGCAACAGAGCCACCCTGCCCCTCTGCTTTCCCCTGTGTCCAACAGTCCCAGGTTCCCACTCCCCTTCCACCTGGAGCACTCAACCACCCCATTCCTGCACAGTGACTTCATTGCAAATACCACTGTGAGCACTCATGTCCCATCCTGCTTCCCAGGGTACCAGATACAGCTGCAGTATCAGCACCCTGATGGCTCCTACAGTGAATTTGGTACCAAGGATGAGTATGGTAATACTTGGTAAGCCCTGGGCTCTCTCCCTGCTGTCTACCTGCTCTCTGACAGCCAGGAGGTGGGCAGCTTCTCGCTTCCAGCATGAAATCCTTGCTGTCCTATTGGATCCAAAGTGTTCTAGAAGCTTTGTAGACTAGGGCACCCCAGTCCTGGGGATGAACTGATCTTGAACCAGCACATTAGAAATCGCACAATAGGTGAAGAGAGATCCACCAATTTCAAACTCCCACTTTCCCCCCCAACTTCTGCTTAGATTCTTTCTTTCCATTCATTCTTCCTGCTCTTTCATGCACTCCACCTTTCTCTGATTCTCTCTTCCTTCTTTCATGCCTTTTTTTTCTGTTCTCCTCAATCAGGCTGACTGCATTTGTGGTTAAATGCTTTGTCCAAGCCAAGCCATACATTTACCTGGACAACCGGATTATCCAGGCTGCTCTCAGCTGGCTGGAATTCCACCAGCTTCCCAGTGGTTGCTTCAAAAATGTGGGACAACTTTTCCACACATTCATGAAGGTAGGAGCCAGTGTACCTTGAAGGACAGCACCAAGCAGTTCTTGCCATGTGTGCTGGTAATTGTTTAAATTCACTTGCCTGTGTTGTAGTGCTTTCTTGAGAGGGAGCAAGCTAGGGACAGATGAGACTTCTCCTTAAAATCTTCAGTATTTGCCTGTTAATTTTCCCAGCTTTTTGGATGTCTATGCTTTTTTTAGGGAGGTGTAGATGGGGAAGTCCCCTTGGCTGCCTACATCACTGCTGCATACTTGGAGGCAGGAGCAACACCAGAGGTAAATCCTGGGATTCTTTGCCATGCTCTTGTCTTAACATCTGAATCTTAAAGAGCTTAGTGGTAACATTGGGGCAGGCATCAGAGCACCTTGGAGGGACTTGTGGGCAAAGTAATTGAGTGGGTGAGGAGGATTTTACAGCTTCTCAGGAAAAACTCTCCCTTTGAGGATGACATCCTTGGCAGGGAGAACGTGAGGTTAAACTACTGGGAACCACTGGACTTCATGGCTAGATACCGTGTTGGCCATTTCCCAGGAATGAGTTACTAATTCCCACCACTCCTTCCATGCCCTTGCTGTTCCTACCCAGCTGAAGGCTGATCATGAGGTGGGTGGAGCTGCTCCCACAGTCAAGTAAATAGACATAATGTAATTCCTAATAGGGTTTAGCTTCACAAATAAAGCAGAAGTCTGGGAAGGGAGTGCTGTAGGGCAGCTGTAACTGCATGGTTAAGTAATGACAATAAGAGGGAGCTCTTACAAGTGCTAAGGATTGTAGCTAGTCACTAGGCTGTGGCACAGGCAAATAAAAAACCAATTAACTTGATGGAGAAACACAATTGAGAAATGAAGCTCTCTAGAAGTCAGAAAAGTAAATGAAAAAGCAATGCTTTTTAGTGGAACAGAAAGCAGTGGGCTTAGGCAAAAAAAGGGAAGACAGATGGAAATTATTCTTCTTTCTGGCAATAGATATCATTCAGGTCACCCCTTTTTCACCATCAGTACAATTATTCACTGTGAAGGTGAATTAAACACAGTCACCCTGCTCAGCAGGCTGTGTGTACTCATTGGCATATGGGGATGGTTTATCAACCTAGCTGTGGTTTATCAACCTAGTCACAAAACAACTAATAATACCCCTGGACAAAAAAGGACACAAATGAGCCCTAATTTTAACATCCCTCATAATCTTCCTCCTACTCATTAACCTTCTAGGACTGCTACCCTATACATTTACCCCAACCACCCAACTATCTATAAACTTAACCCTAGCCTTCCAACCAGTTCTGTGGTTTTGCTGTTGTTGTGTTTGGCCTGGGAAAGTAAGACATGGTGGTGTTACTCCCTCAAAAAAGGTGCTCATTTCATTGAGAGAGCACTGCTGAAGCCCAAACCAGCTCAGGGGGGAGGTCTGTCGAGCACCTTCCACTAAGGGCTGAAGACGCTGCTGCTGCTGATGGAGAGAGTGCAGGCCCAGGCACAGAGTCACCGCAGTGAATGAATGGGGTGCTTTCTGTGCTGGCACAGGAACGTGTGCATGCTCCTGCTTGTGTCCCAGGGGTTTGTGTGTGACCAGCAGCGTGTCCCTCTCCCCTGCAGAGCTCGGTGGTGCGCAGGGCTCTGGGCTGCATCACTCCTGCCCTGCCCAAGGCTGCCAGCCCTTACACCCAGGCCCTGCTGGCCTACACCTTTGCCCTGGCTAAGGACTCCCAGCGCACACAAGAGCTCCTCAACGTGCTTGACCAAAAGGCAATCAGAGCAGGTATGGGGGTCTCGGAGCCAGGGGAACGCCAGAGAAGGGACAGGTGACATTTCTGAGCCCTTGGTAAGGTGCAGATGGGGGGAGCACGGCCTCACCCTCCAGGCCCTTCACCAAGGAGAGCTTTTAGACATACACTGAATGAGCTCATGGCATGTGCTGCCAACACTGTGGTGTGGGTGCTGATTTCCTTCAGATCTCTTGCCCTTTTCTAAAGTGGAGGTTGGGGTTTGGGAGACTTGGGCATTCTTGTGCAGGACTGCAAAATGCCAGAGAGGAGAGCAAGGTGCCCCATGTCTTGTTAGTCCCTGACCCTCAGGGCTGGCCAGTGGACAGCTGGCCAGTACCAGGTTGTTAGTGGACCTAGCAAACAAGGCAATACAGAATTTGGACAACTGGGAGGTAATGCATATGCAGATTATTGCCATATTAGTTTTTGCATGCCACCTTGGTGTGGGATATGGAGTTTTTGGTATTGCAAAACACATTGATTTTCAGCTGCCCTGGTGATATGATGACCCAGTCTAAAGGTGTTTACCCAGTGGTCTCTGCAGACACAAGCCACTGTGTCTAGGAGGCTAGGCCACAAGAGTTGTTCCCTCATATCCCTTAGGAGTCCCTCTGCTACCTTCCTTTCCCAGATGGGCAGATCCACTGGAGTCAGGCCTCATCCAAGCCCAGAACCGATACCAGCCCTTGGTCACAGCCAGTGCCTGTGGATGTGGAGTTGACAGCCTACGTCCTCCTGGCCCTGCTCTCCAAGCCAAATGTCACAGAGTCCGACCTCACCATGGCCTCTGGCATTGTGGCCTGGCTCACCAGGCAGCAGAATGCCTATGGAGGCTTTGCCTCAACACAGGTAACTGATGGCCAGGAAAGGGGATGTTTCTTGAGAAAGAACTTCTGCAAGATATGTACACAATGTATGGAAGTGTAAATGCTTTGGGCAAAGGAGCCCTTGTATGTGGAGGTCCTCAGGACGCTGGTTTCAAGTGTCTCTGGATGTCAGAGACACAAATGTAATTGTGTTTTCCTTTTCAGGACACAGTGGTGGCCTTGCAGGCACTGGCCAAGTATGCAGCACTGACACACAGCACACAGGGGGATGCAGAGGTGAGGGTGAGGTCCCGTGGAGGCTTTGGGAAGAAGTTCCAAGTCTCCTACCAGAACCGGCTGCTGGTGCAGGAGGCGGCACTGACAGAGGTCCCGGGCAAGTTCTTGGTGCAGGCCCACGGCAGCTGCTGTGTCTTTACTCGGGTAGGTTCCCTCATCCCCTCATCTTGTCAAAACCAAAATCCTGCTGCACCTCTGTGGAAGGAAATGTGCACTGACTGTGCCTTAACCCCAGCCTGGTGCCAATGCAATAAACCTGTGTGTGGAAGGAAACAAAACCTGCCCAAATATGAGGACCATGATGCTTCCATGGCTCTCATGAGTACTGGAAGATGAAAATGCTTTATAGTGATCCCACTGCTGTGTGTCTGACTTGCACAGTCTCAACTTAAAGTTTGAGAAGGAGCCCATGGAAGGTTTCCAATCTGAGTGACCTTTATTTTGGGTACTGGGACAAGTGTGCTTACTGCATATCATTTATCCATTTACTGTCTGGGGTTGAATCTTGAGGAGTTGAGTAGCCAGTGTTAAAAAAAGGTGTCATAGATGACATAAAGATAATTATCAATGTTTTAGTTTGTCTTTTTGTCTCTCCCTGCAGCTGGTGCTGAGGTACAACACACCCTCCCCACAAGACTCCACATCCTTTGCCTTGCAAGTGAAAACCGAGCCTGTCAATTGCACCAAGGACAATACACGCTCTGTTACTGTCCATGTCAATGTCAGGTGACTCTCAACATCTCATCCCACTTGGGAAGGAAAGCTGGGCATGGCTGGAGAGCTGAGGGATGCTTCTTGGCTGCAGTGGAGGCACCAGGCAGTTTCAGCAGGAGGGAGGATGCAGAGCCTTGCCTCTTGCTTAGAGATGTGTGCAGTATCAGCTCAGACTGGGGATGCTCAGAGCAGTGCAGCCCCATCCTCTGCACCCTGTGAGAGGGAGCAGTGACTGCCTGTCCCCAGCCCTGGCTGGGCTGCCTGGCTCAGGGCACTGCACACAGGGTCTGCTGGTAAAGGGAAGGGAAAGCTGGGAGAGATTCTCTTTTTAATGTTCTCCCCCAGAGACACTCTTTTTCATCTTCTCCCCAAGGTACAATGGGAAGAAATCCACTTCAAACATGGTGATTCTGGAGGTGTCCCTACCGACTGGATTTGCCCTGGCCCCAGGATCTGGGATGTCTGTAAGATGTGTGGAATCAGGGTGGGGAAGTGGTGTCAGTGGGACCATCTGTGCCCAAGGAGAGGGGAAGGCTCTATGGGAAGGTTGTATTGGAAGGTGTTGCCTGTCTCTTCCGTGAGCAATCTCACCATCCCTTCCTCTCTGCCACACAATGAACTTGAACACATACTGTTGCCTGTTTCTGTGAGTCTTGAGGATGGTGATACTTCTGACCCAATCAGCTCAGCATTCCCCTGTCAGCTAAGTGCCCTAGGCTCTTGTACTTGGGGTTTGCAGGAGCTGAGTGGCCCTGCAGGGAGATCAGCCTGAAGAGATAAGAGTCCAAAATACATTTGGAAATGAGTGAATGAGAATCTGCCAACTCAGATAAACCTTGTTGGGATGTCTCACACTTTGCTTTCAAAAGATTAAACTTAATTGCTTTCTGCTCTCTCCTGTCCTAGCTGCAGCATGGACACTCAGTGAGAAGAACTGAGAAAACACAAGGAGGTGTTGCCATCTACTTGGACAAGGTAATGTCTGTGCTGCTAGAGAACCTGAAGGAGTGGAGGGCAATGCCAGAATTTTTGGGAGAATCCAGGACTGGGACTAGCAGATCAGTATACTCAAGATTCATCTTGAAGTCCAATGTTTGAGTCTACAGAGTTGTTATTGTCAGTTAGGAGGATCAAATTCAGGTGAGGAATAAAAAGAACAGCTCATAAGTGAACTGTAATTTATTTTCTTCCCCAGCTGAGCCATATCTCTGACACATATATCCTGCATTTGGAGCAGGAGATTGAGGTGATCAACCTGAAGCCAGGCCATGTCAGGGTCTATGACTACTACAGCCCAGGTCAGTGTGCAACCATGGGGTGCCAGGGCTGCCTGGGTGTCTGCACCTGGCTCTGTGCAAGGATAACTTAGGTCTCTTCGGTTGCAGAGGAGCAGGCCCTGGCTGACTACAATGTCTTCTGCATCTGAGGTAGGTGCAAATCCCCTCCTCAGTCCCCTGTGCAGACCTTCCTGTGCACCCCATCCACTTCTCTGTGTCCGGCTGGAGCCCTGTGTATCTCTGGTTCAGCATGTTCCCTTCATCCAGGACTGTATCTGAAACTCCCTAAGCAGAATTTATGGTACTAGTTTCAGCTTATTATATTTGGGTGTGGAGAGTTTGTCTTACTGGGGAGGGGCTGAAGTGACACAAAGATAGTGGATCAAACAGAAAACTCCTTTCCTTTAGAGTCCTTAGTGAGAGTCTGTGCTCCCTAGCTATTACATCCCAAAGTCAATAATCTGGGTCATATTATTTGCTCTCT
This sequence comes from Melozone crissalis, assembly GCF_028551555.1. Lineage (NCBI taxonomy): Eukaryota > Metazoa > Chordata > Aves > Passeriformes > Passerellidae > Melozone > Melozone crissalis. The sequence goes on along the minus strand of NW_026535786.1, from coordinate 11,038,080 downwards.
GGGTTACTCTCTCTTCTGCTCTCATTTCTCCAGGGACTTGGACTGCTTCCTTACTGTCCACTGCTTCAGCTCCCAGGGATCCCACTCGTGCAAGATGACTTAGGAGAGTGGGGCTGCTGCATTATTGCTCCTGGTATAATGAGACACCTGGAAAGTCACATCTCAGGCTTGGGATTTTGGTGCTGGGACACATCTCAGGCTGGATTTCAGGACTAACTCCAGCCTAAGCTATGCTGCTCATCCTGACAGGCATTACCTGGTGCATTTTTTGGGGTGTCTGATTAATTCTGATTGTTTTAATCCAGGGATCTTCTTGCTTGCAAAAAGAATGAAAATAAAATACAAATCACAAATCTGGCTACTGTGGTGTGTGTTTGGACTTCGTGACAGCCTTTACCTGGGAAGAATGAGCAAACTCTGTATCTCAGCTGTGTCACTGGCATTAATTTCCTCCAGCACTGGATTCTCCTCCAGCAGTGTTATGCAGTTATCAGTATGGGGTGAGGACTCCTAGTCTTGCATGGAGACTGATCACACTGGGCATCATCTCCTGCACACATATGTAGCTGAGCCATAAAGTCTAGGCTGCTGGTGCACTTTATGTGGATGTAAACCTACCCTTCTGTGTATGAAAAAAATAGAAAGCAGAGAGGGAGTGATTTTAGTTTCTGCACCTCCTGTGGAGCTGGATCCTGCACAGGACAAGTCAAACATGAATTGTCAGGAAGGAGTGGTGCCCTGGGGCTGAACCCCCTGCTAATGAGGGAGGAAAGTGAGCAGGGTCTTTGCCCCATTACAAGGAGCTGGACAGGCAATTCAACAGGCAAAGAGTAAATGAAAATTCAACATCTATCCCCGCTTTTTAAAATCAAACCTCACTATTTAAGTGCTGGTGATCACAGATCTTTGAGGTTGAAAGTGACAATTCTCTGTATAAACAGGTGAATCTCCACAGACCTTCCCTAGAGCTGGCTGTAAGAGTGTGATGGTTAAGTGCAAAGGCAGGCTTAAGAGTGGAAGGCCTGGAAGACAGGTGAGGGTTGAGGGTCAGGATTTGGTTACAGCCCTGAAAGCTCTCCCTACCATGCAGCAAGGCTGGGATTTGTGGTGCTTTAATGGGAGGGATTTGGAAAGCGTTTTTAAATTTTAACTATGATGCTCCAGAGTAATCCTGAAGATTCAGCAAGTCCTGTCTGTGAGACAAAGACATGAGCATTGCAAGTTTGTTTGTTTGAGAGTGAACACACTGAGGAGATGTGCCAGCAAGGCAGGCTGCTGACAGCCTGCTCTGTGCTTCGTGTGCACTTTAACAGGGCTAGAATGAAAGCAGCAGCAGCTGGATGGTAGCAATACCTTGTGCAGCACCAGAAGTGGCTGAGCTGATGTTGCACCTTTGTTTAAACAGGTGCTTTTCCTCCTCTCTTTATTCAATTTCTTCAGTAGTCCATGAGCAATGCAGATCTCAACTCTGCAGAAGAGATTTTTTACTTACTTTCTTTGAAACTTTTAAAAAACACTTTGCAAATATTTCTGCTTTCTTTGCAAATGTCTTCTCTCTCCTTTGCCTTTACCACTGGCAAACTCTGTCCTTGCTGATACCAAAGAGCAGAACTGGAGCCAGCCAGGCCTACAGCTGTTACTGGTATTTGGAGAGTGCACTGCCTAGAGTTTGGAGTCTTGCAGAGAGGGAGGAACTCCACCTACCACTGCCAATGCCACCACGTCCTTACAATCTGTTTTGCAGAGCTTAGCAAAGCACAGTCTGAGAAAAATCTCTAGTACAGAGGATTATTGGGAAAACAACTCCTGTGGTGGTTATACACACACAGGGATCCAACCTACCCCTTGCTGACACCATGAGGGGTAGCTCATGCAGGAGCCCTTTACTGCATAAGGAGGTCACACACACACAACCCCCAACTCCTATGCCTATGTGTACACACACTCTGGGTAGAAATGACACATACTGTCACTTTTGACTCAATATCCACTGTTATTTTTATTCCACTTTCTTAACAACTCTTCTGTTCCTTTAAAATGTTCTTTATGAGATTTAAACAGTAATACCTGTGATGGTATTACAGACAGTAATACCTGTCTGGCTACTAGAGAGCATTTGGAAGGAGGTGGCTGTCTTCCAAGAGAATTTAGACAGGAAAAAAACCCACTTTTCTACAAAACACATCTATTTATTATTTATCTCTCTGGCTTAAACATCCCCTTCTCTGCTTGGAGCAGCAGATGTCAAAGGTCCCAGTCATTTTTTTTTTTTCTTCACAAAATGGAGGGGTAGTGGTTATTCAGGCTGGAGCTTGGTGGTGTGCATCCTTCCGTTTAGCTTGTGATCAGCTCACTGCTTGAGCACTGAGAACTGCTGGCTTCCAGGGACACAAATCACCTCTGGATGTGCCTCTTGCCTGTCTCTGGGCCAGCTGATGAGTGGATCTGTGGGCTGGGGAAAGATCTCAACACAGGACAGCACCCAGATACTGTGTGCCTTGTCACCAAGTCCTGGGGGCTGCAGAGCCCTGCGAAGAGGTGCTCCCTTCCCCAGTGCCTCCTGCCCACCGGCAGCTGGTCACTGTGCTGGCAGTAGGAGATGGAGATAGGACTGAGGCAGGTGAATCACACACACCAAGCCTGCCACTTTGTTTTTGTGGCTCCTACATTTATTTAATTCTGTTTCACTGGGAGTTAGACTGGATTGGGTGCTCAAGTGTAGCTTTCCAATCAGTGCCAAGCCCAGAACCTCAGAGGTGTTTACATGCCTGCTTTCACAAAACAGCTGCTGGAGGCAGTAGGAGTCAGGACACCCTTTGTCATTGTGAGCCCCTGTGCTGTTCTGAGGGATCTGGCTGTCCCCTGGAACTGCTGTGGATCTGCTGTGAACAAACAAATGTCAGCTGGGATTGTTCAACAGGCACTGCCTGTACTTTTTGAGACCCATGGAAAGAAATGAACGGCAGCTCAGTGCCAGAATGATTCACATTCTTGCTCCAGCTCTTGTTTGCTTGTTTGTCCAGGTGCATTTATGCATTTTTCTCAACTGCTGGCACCAGCAGCTCTGACCTGAACAAAGCCCACAGAGAGGGAAGGGAGAGAGAGGAGTTGTATCTGCCCATTACATGTGTGTGCATGAGAGGGTAAAAGAAAGCCCCAAAACTGTTTCCTTGTCATGGTCAGCCTGTACTAAAGCGAAGGAAGATATTACCAGGCTCTACATGTTTAAGAGCTCAGTTAGGTACTGAAGAATTTTGATATGAAATTACCTTGATACTAAAATTGAAAAACTCCTTATTTTGAGAATGAATAATTTCAAGAACCAAGTTCTCCTTTCAATTATGGTAAGATACTCAGGGAAAAGTTCAGTACAATCAGTGGACTAACATACATAAAAATAGCATGTGGAAAGAAGGCCCCAAACCAGATAGTGTGTGTTCCCATCACCCAGGGCTCGAGCACAGCCTTTTGGTAGCTAGGCAAGACCCTGTAGGACTTCAGCCATGCAGATTTTCACCTGTCTGACCAATACTTAACCCTCATTTCCTCCGCTGGTGAGGGTGTGAGTAGGTTGGCCTTGAACTGTAGCACAGAGCAATGTGATACAGCTGGGGTGAGTTGCAGCTGTTCAATTTTCTCTTCAAACTGAAATGTCTGTAGGGTAGAGGCAAAGTGAGGAGTCCAGCTCTGCCTGCTCCCTGTGCTTTCCTCTTCTGTGAGGGAGCAGTGAGCTATGCAAATATACTGAATTTGTACAAAGCCTGGTCTCCATTTCAGGACTGAGACCTGCCTTGGGTGCTAGAGACTTAGCAAGCCTGGGGACAGTATTACCACAAGGGCTCACAGTGAGCTCCAGCTGGGTGCACATGCCAAGGGGTCATGGGACAATCCAGCTGGGGGCCAAACAATGGGACTTGGGCTGCAACTGGCCCAGGGAGCAGGGGCAGTGCAGTGAGCAGGAAACAAGCTGCTGGTTGGCAAAATAAAAGGCACATTTGTCTGAATGACGCTGCTCCATCCACAGGGGAGTAGGAGAGCAGTGAGGCCAGAGAATCCAGAAGGACTTGGATTGGCTGGGGAGCATCCTGGATGGTACAACCCTGTGCCTGCAGCACTATAAATCCAGGAAAGAGGTGGAGGGAAGGAAACCTTGGGGCTTTGTGTCTGCTTCCTGGGAGAAACAGCAACAACAGCAGGTGTTCTGGAGACTTTGGAAGGAGAGGAGCAGCCCTCCCAAGGAAGCCACTCCTTTGGGGTTCTCCCATGAAAATGTGGACTCCCTTCCTCCTGAGCTGCCTGCTCTACACCCTGGGGATAGTGGCACAACCGTAAGTGCCAGTTAAAAATCTAGTGATTGATAAGAATGCTGAGGGAGGGGCTAAGATAACAGGGAGAGAGTGTGGGACCCTGTGAGCTCCTGGAAGGAGGGTGGGGTGCAGAGCCTTGTTATGAATGCAGGGCCCTCCTGAAGGTGGGAACCTCTCCCATGGACATCTCTGCAGTACAAGAACTAGGTGAGCACTGGTGGTGGGAACAAGAGTGAAGGAGTGCAGGATGAGGTGGGGTGAAGGGAAATATATAGATTAAAGTGAAGGGCAAATGAAATCGGCTGCAAGGCAGGGGATGGATAAGCAGGAACCAATCTGCTGTCAGGGTAGTGGAGGAGCCATGTCAAAGCAATAAGGGCAAATTCTGTTCTGTCACCTGAAAGTATTCATCTTGTGTTTATCTGAAATGAACTCTATACTTTCCATCCCCGTGTGCAAGGTTCTCACTCTGGCAATCTGTCCCAGTCTCCCCAGCAGAGCAGCACCTCCTAGACTCAGAGAGATGGCAAACTCTCCTGTTTCCTCAGGCCAGCCTTGTAGTGCCAAGAGTGGGCGAGAGGGCTCCCGAGATGTGATGATATCTTGTTTCCCCACTGCAGGAGGTACCTGATCATCATTCCAGCTGCCCTGCCCTACCCCTCATTCCAGAGGGCATGCTTGGACCTTCGTGGGGCTGAAAAGCCTATTCGTGTGGCTTTAACCCTTGTGCACCCATCTGGCAACCTCAGCCTCTACCGCAAGGTCGTCCGGAACAACTGGATCTTCGAGTGCACCAGATTCCAGGTCAGAGACATACTTGGCAGGGACCCCTTGCTGGCAGCTCACAGCCTCCTCATTTGCCTCTCACCAAAGAGAGAGAGAATGAGGAAGACAGAAGATAAGGGGACATGGAGAGAAGTGAATGCAAAATCACAGGGAGGGTTTAGTGGCAGCCTGGTGGCTTTGCTCCTTGCCTTTGTCCGTCTGCATGGCACTCTTCCTGTGGGATATCCTGCTGGCACACTGGGGAAAGGCTGCCTGGCCAGGGAGCAAAGGTCTGAGGAGGGTGGATAGCTTAGAAGCACCCAAGTGGCAGTCGTGCAGCTTATTGTCTCCCCTGAGGAGCATGCAATGTCACAGCGTGTTGTTTGTGAATCTGTGATGCAGAAAGAGTCACACCTCTCATCTCAGACAGCTTCCCTCATGTCTGCTTCTTTCCAAGCTTCTCTTTCTGGGCTTGAAAGTGTACTGGAGGATTAGGAAAGACATGGGAGGGTGTACACACAAGTTCAGCATAAATCTTTCTTATTTGCCAAACTCATGATCCTTATTTTCTTAGTTTGCACTGATAATAAGATGGGATTTCAGTCTCTCTGCCCCTCACACTCTAGAAAATGGAATTCTCATCACCATAGATGTTTTCTTCCCTTGAGTTAAATCTTTTCCATCTTGCTCCATGCAGATTCTAACAGTGGTCCCACGAAGGAGTAAACAATTTTCTGTGTCAGAACAGACTCCTTTTTCTCTTGTTCAAGATCCATCCCAGCTGCTAAGCCCTGTTCTCTGTGCTTCCACAGACACAGCCTTTGGCCACTGAGGGGACACCATGTGCTGGCCTCCAGAGTAAGAGGGCAAAGAGTCTGGCCTTGCAGTGCAGCTGAAGCCAGAAGAGCACTGCTCTGATGCCTGCTAACCTCATGGCTCTCCTGTTCTGTGTCCCAGGTGCCTCGACCTGCAGGCAGCCAGGAGGTGGCCACTGTGCACCTGCACATCTCCAATGGCCACTACTTCAGTGCAAGTGAAGAGAAAAGGGTCCTGATCCGCAGGGCTGAACCAGGCACCTTCATTCAGATGGATAAGCCCATCTACAATCCAGGACAGACAGGTGAGCAAAGCACAGAGCACCCTGACAGTGGTCCTGCCTTGACCTCCCAGGCTTGGTTCCCAATTTCCCGTCAGTGGAGTGCTAAGCACTTTGTGCCATGTGGCCTCCATGGGGACAGAGCTGCAGTGAGGGATCCCATGTTTTGGCAGCAGGAGGGGCCTGGGAGGGGAGGCCTGACATGCTCTAGGAGCAGAGCTGGCTTGGAAAAGGGAGCAGACTTGAACATGGTCTCCTTGGCCAGGGCTAGGTGGGACTGGTGTGCCTACACTGCAGACAAGGAAATGTAAGGGTAACTCTGGCTGTAGCCCATGGAAAACCCCTCAATTGTGAAGCAGCTGTGCTGCTGCCACGTGCTTGGGGCAAGCAGAGGTGAGTGGGGCTGAGCAAAGGGTGAGAGGGGCTGCAGGGCAGGCATGGGGCTGCCACTAGGGCTGGGTGTGAGCTGTGGTTCTGGGGTGAGACAAGAGTGGGGCAAGTCCATTCCCATGTACACTCTGTCTGTAATGTGCTTTACTCAATTTTCTCCCTCCAGTGAAATTCAGGATTGTGACACTGACTGAAGATTTTGTTCCTGTTAACAGCAAGGTAAAGCCTGTCTAAGTGGAGGCAAGGAAGTCTCCAGGCTTCAGGTGGTTCTGCTTCCTCTACCAACCCCATGCCAGGGAGAAACAGCAACAACAGCAGGTGTCCTGGAGACTTTGGAAGGCGAGGAGAGGCACCCTACTTTCTGGGACAGTCCCAGCACCCAGGGTGGTCAATGCCAACCCTTGAGTAAACCAAATTTGAACAGCAATTCCTGTTGGCTGATGGCTCTGCTGTTGCTGTTGTAGGATTGCTGCTGGTTGATGGGAGGGTTGGATGGTGTTTGGGGAGTGTGCCAGCATTCCCAGCTAGCTGAGCTACCTGAGTGCACCTGCCCTTGCCAAAAAAGCAGGCAGGGCTTCTGGGGAGCAGTCTGTGGGTTGCTGACTGTGGGCATAATTATCAGACAAAGTTGTGCACAGACATCACAAGACTCAAAGATCCCCTCCCACAGCTCTGGAAAGCTCAGTGATTTGTGCAGTGTGTGGCACCTGAGGGTGGCAGGAGAGCCTGAAGCAAACTGCAACATTTTAAGAAAAACTAATTAATATGGGGAAGGATTCACAGGAAGTGATCATTGAAAAAATGAGAGAAAACAGTATAACCAAATTATACTGACGTGCTGCTGGCAGCAGCTCATTGTCCCCTTGTCAAGGGAGTGAAAGGTTGCCAGAGACTTACATATGTGGTGGCCAGGAAACTGCAAGGCTAGCGCCATTCCTCAGTAAGCAATTATATCTGCAGCCAGCAGCTATAGCCATTTCACTCCTCAGTCCTCAAGCAATTTAGGGAGAGCCAACAGGAATTCATGCCATGACAATTAAAATACTGAAGGGCACACATTAGGGGAGTTGGACCAAATCCTTCTAGACTAAAATAAAGGGAGAGATCCTTCCAGCTTCTTTATTACTGACTTAATTTCCTCTTTCTTGGGCTATTGGTGAGGTTCTAGGATCAAACACTCTTTTCTTCTCCCCAAAGGGAAGGCATATACCTTATATTAATAAGATAATGAAGTATAAACAATACATTTGCTTCCATGCCTACAATTGGCTCATGTACATATTTGACTGTAAAGGCTTGATGTCTGTGTGTGAGTACAAACAAATTAACATTGTAACTGTTAATTATGCTGTGATGGAAATTCAAAGAGATTGTGTTTAGCCAAAGCTATTATAAAGGCTTGAGTGCACTGCAGCACTGAAGCTATAATATCTAGTTTGTAAAATAGATGAGTTGAAGTTAATATGGGTGGTGTTCACCAGAAAGGTAATCTGCACTTTTTTTTTATTTCAGTGAAAACAGAGCTGCCTCTGATAACTTGTATCAGAGTTCTCTGATACGCTTTCTATCAGAGTGGAAAGCTTAGAATGATGAATAATATGAATTACATGTCAATTGCATGTTTACAGTCTGGTTACTCTCCCGAGCCCTGCTCCTCCCTCTTAATGTGTTGTGATCCCAAACTCTTCACCAATACTGCCTCTTGGATAATAGATGCAGTGATATAAGGACAAACAGAGAATTAATGGCCCTAGAAGGGCTGAAGGGTATCCTCTCTTGTCTCTGCCTGTTACTGTCAGCTGCAGTCAGCATTAATTCATAACTTCCAGCTTTACCTCCTATGCCAGGGATTTTAAAGGAAGATTTTCTGAGTATTCTTCCTATAGGTGATGCAGTTTTGCTAATTATTGGGATATATTACAAAACTGGGGCCATTTAATATTTGTGAACTTGGGATGATGATATTTAAAAGTCTTCTAACTCTTCCCCATTTTATTAGAGCAAATTCTAGATTTCATCATTGTCAAATACCTACCAAAATGCATCTTAAATATTCAGGAATCAAAAAGCAAATCTGAAGAATACCATAGATTTTTTACTATTCCTTACTATTGCAAAGTAGCTGCCCTGCTTTCCGTAGGATCAAGCTTCTTGTACCATAATGTTGGTCATAGCACAGGGACTGGGTGGGTAAGAGAAATTTATGTGCAGGTTGCTGTGTCATGACAGTTTTTGATGTGCTGTCTGTTTGCTTTGCAGTACTCCATGGTGGAAATCAAGGTGGGTGTTCCAGACTCCTCGGGTGTTATGAGGGAAGGTATTTCAGTATGGATAGTGGCTAGGATGCTGTCTTACTGGTTCAAGTTGCTTTTCTTAGGCTCTATGCATGCACATTTTCTGTCCAAATGCTTCTTGTTAACAAGACTTGATGATACAAATGGTTTGACGTCATCCATTTCTACATTCAGGAATGTAGGCCAGGCTTTAGCTAAATTTTTATAGTCCATCTTTACTGGAGGCTGGAGGGTCTAAATGTCAGAACCTTCCATACCTTCTTTTTCCATGGCTGTGCAGAGCAGAGCAAACCTGGGTGGGTTGGGTTCACCTCTGTTGGTGCTCCAGCATCACCATCTGGGCTAAAACCAGCAGGAGCCTGTGAAAGCCTCTGAAATGTCTGACATGCCTTTGAATCCAGTGGGCTCTGGGTGGAGAACAGCCAGCATTGCTGATGACTGCCTCTTCTTTCCTTCCCTCGCACTGCAGGACCCGAACCAAAACCGCATCGGCCAGTGGCTGGATGTGAGACCAAAACAGGGCATTGCAGATCTCTCTTTCCAGTTAGCTGATGAACTCTCCCTGGGGACTTACACCATCAGTGCTCAGTCCTTTAAGTCCAGCTCAGTCCAGTCCAGCACCTTTCAGGTGAAGGAACGTGGTAAGGAGAATGAAGAAAGGGATGGAAGAAGTTTGATGCTTGTTTGTTGCTTGTCTGTCTGTATAACAATGTAAAGCCACATGTTGTAAAATGGGATTTACTGACTGAGAGCTATGACTGAACACAAATTTATGGGCAATATAGAAATGAACACAAGGGAGATTGTGCTGGAGATTTCTGGAGAAGGTACCTTCTGGCAGATTGAGAATACACTAAAGACCTCTGCAAGACTGTTGGGGGAAAAAAAAGGATTCTTTCTTTGGTTTCCCTGTTTTTAATTAATACTTGCTTTTACCTCATTAGCATGTTCCTTCATGGGAACATACTCTTCTCTTTTGTGATCCTGTGCCCAGGTAGTCTTCTGCCCTTGTGGAATAACTCTGAGGTTTTTGTTCCAGTGTTGCAAAAGTTCGATGTTTTCTTTGAGGGACCAGCTCAGATTTATGCTTCAGATAAAACCATCCCACTGCAAGTGTGTGGCAGGTAAGGAGAATGTTCAGGGGAAAGATTCCATCAAAACTGTGTCTCTCCTTCCATATGTCTCCTGTCTCTTCAGTCCATCAAAGACAGGCGGCTCAAGAAGGGTCAAACAGAGCCATTCCTTTAGAAGAATCCCAAATAGTTCAAGAGTTAAGCTACACAGGAGAGAGAACATCCAGCTATAGGGAGACTTGCCCTAGGCCACAGATACCCTCCTCTGGAGGATGTGTCTGTCCAGCATTGAAAGATCTCATGTGGGAAAAACACTTACCAGATAAGGGACAGACATGTGGAGGTAAAGGAGCAGGAGCTGGCATTTCTTTAGGAGTTTATGCCTTTCCTTCTCACTTATATGCTAGTGAACTTGTTACCTTAGAAGCAGTAGATAAATTTCCCTAGTTATGTGGTTATCAGCAAAAAGGGAGCAGATGAGGGTGGGAAGGAGGGCAGAACCTCTGACACAAAGTATAAACACAAAGAAGGGAGGACAGTGAGCTCAAAATCTGGTGAGCTCATTTGTATTTGGGGCTGCATTGTCTGGAGACTTTTGGTGTCTCTTTTGCCACTGACTGGTCTGACATAATTTCTCATTAATTGGGACAGTTACAATCAGGTCATATGAGGCTGTAGTAGTAAATAGTGCACACCACTCCACATCACCAGGATGGGTCACAGACATCAAGTTTTTACTGATACTGTTGGGAGCATTGCTCCTAAGGGCAAGTCAGAGAGGAGTCAAAGCAAGAAAAGGCAGCAAAGCAGGCAGAGGAAATACCTAAAAGTCTAAATCAGCAGGGCAGGTCTGACGATGGAAACAAGAGCCCTGATCATGAGATAAACCCATAGTGAGGCTAGTCTGAGGTCACTCTGTGGCTCTATTACTGCAGTTTGCTGTCTGCAGGGACACCCATTTCTGCTGCTTTCCCCTCCAAACTAATATCTTCACTGGGTGGATAAATCAGGTCCACCACTGTGTCTGCCTGCAATTCCAGGACAGCAAGTGCCCGGAAGTGGGAGAGGCTGTGGGTCTGCTCCTGCCTGTTTCTGCATCTATTCCTTTACTCCTGCATCTGTTGGATGACAGACCACACTATTGCACCCCCAAAGTACTCAAAGTGCTTTATTTTAATTTGTGCCTGCCTGCTTGCCAGCTGCAGTAAGACCTTCATCACTAAAGGCACATGTGTGGAGTGATGTGCTGGACAGAGCAGGCAGTGCCTCTGCCCAGAAGCTCCTGTGGCCTTCTCCCTGCAGGTACAGTTTTGGGAAAGCAGTGCGAGGGACCGTGCGCGTGGCTCTGTGCCAGAAAGTGAGGAGGTGGCCCCAGAGTGCCAGCAAGGACATCTGCAGGGAATACCGTGGTGCCGTGAGTAAAACCCTGGAGGCATATGGGCTCTAAAGAAGCACCACAGAGGATGCAGTGCCAAGGGCTGAGTGAACAGAATGAACTGCTCAGAGCAGTCTGACCTTGAATGAGCTGAACTGCTCCAGTCTGACCTTGAATGTTTCTGGGAATGAAGCATCCACCACCTCCCTGGGGAACATGTTCCAGTGTTTCACGAGTTCTGCATTATTATTTGTTGCAGTTGATAGTTATGACAGAATGACTAATCCCTTGTACTTCTGGCCCCTTCTCTTCTCCCCAGCCCCAAATAATAGCTGTCATTCCCTATTGCAGACAGCAAGCAATGGGTGCTTCACCCCTTCTGTCAGCACATCAATCTTCAATCTGACTCCCAGCGAGGAAGACAGCAAACTTTATGCAGAAGCCTCTCTCATGGAGATGGGCACAGGTACCCAGGGGCTCAGCAGGGAAAGAACAGGGGCAAGAGGACCCATTCTGGGGGTTTGAGGATTAGAGAGGGCACACATCCCCCTCTCCTCTTCCCTGCTGTTGGGATCATCATGGGACGTGGAGAGCTACTCTGCCAGCAGCAGGAGGATGAGGAGTGGCTGGGAGCTGGATGAGTGGTGTGGGTCCACGAGGCTTGCAGACAGCGTAACTAAAGAAGGAGCTGCCACAGGAGGAGCCTCCAACCATGAAGTATGCTGGTTTTGGGGAGGAAGTTACAGACACTGCTAAGAAGGTTGGGAATAACAAAGTGAGATTAAACTACAGTGCAGTAGTCACCTCTGGTGCTGATCCTGCTTCCCTTGCACTCTGCATTTCAACAGGGGTGCAGATCAACACCTCCAGGCAAATCCTCATCTCCAGGACAGCTGCCAGGGCAGTATTTGAGACACCCAATGAATATTACATCCCTGGAGTACCGTACAGGGGAAAGGTGATTTTCTTCCCTTGCTTTTTTGCTCCCTTTCATTTGCCAAGGAATATGGCATGTGGTAAATCTAACTGGCCCAAAGCATTTCCTGCTCCTCAGACAGAGTACTTTACCTTGCACTGTGTCTCATTGCTTCACAGTGTAGCTACAGCTGCTGCACTTCAGGTTCCCTGTTGTGTTTGCACCTCCCGTGTCTGCTGAGAGCAATGAGTGGTGTCTCAGCAGGGATGCTGGGATGCAAGGATGTCTCAGCTGTAGGCTAGGAGAGAAACTCCTCATGTTCTAGCCACACACACCTTTTGGAGCAGACAGATGTGAGCCACGCTCAGCTTCATATCAGAGATGAGGGAGTTGTACAATTCTCCTGTCTTGTTGGGGCCAGACCGAAGTCTGTAGGTGACCTACACAGGAAGGTCTATGCTTGTCAGAGATAGGAAGGTTTTGGGTATGACTTTGGAAGAAACATCTGACTTTGGCTTTCCTGCCTCACCCTGTTGTCACCAGATTAAGGTTCAGGATCACTATGGAACTGGTATGAAGAACAGGAAAGTTTTTCTTGTGATAAGGTTCATGAGGCGTCGATTTATCAAAACGTACATCACAGATGACAGTGGAATAGCATCGTTCAACCTTGACACTACTGCCTGGAACAGCTCATCAGTCTCTCTGGAGGTAAACACCACCTCTCCATATGGGACAGTGAGAGTCCCTGAGCTCTCCCTGTGCTCCCCCCTCTGCCCTGCAGCCCCCCTGCCAGCTCAGCCTGGGCTCACCACACAGCTCTGCAGAGAGCCAGCTGGAAGGCACCAAGCCAACAGCGTTTGCAAACCAAGCTGATGGCAGCCTAACAAAGCACTGAAGCATGAACTCCTCATTTCTGTGTGTCTCTGTGCCCTTCCAGGGGAGGTTCACTCTGGAGGAGTTCATGCGCGCTCCTCGAAGGCCTGACTTCCCTTACACGAATGCTTACCATCACCTGCAGCCCTTCCATGTCACAACCAAGAGCTTCCTGGACATACACCCACCCATGGAAACACTGCCCTGTGGGCTGAAGCACAATGTCCAGGTGACCTTCACACTCATCAGGGATGACCTGGGAGAAGACACCAGCCGTATAAGTTTTGCATATTATGTGAGTAAGGGTGGTAGACTACCTGGGGGGAAAGGCGGCACTGACAGGACCGGACCTCAATGGAAAGCTGAGGATGTAATTTAGATCATCCATGGAGGGAGAGGCTAAACCTTGTTCTCAGGGGACTGGGTGAATGCTACCTCTGGTAGGGCTCAGCCTGGTCACACTGTGATCCTGGTGCTGGGGTTCCAGTCACCTCCGTGGATAGGAGGAGGTTTCTGTCTTTGTAACCCATCACCCCCTTAGCCTCTGCCAAGGCTGCAGCTGGAAGTTTATTCTCCCTTTAAAACAGGTGCAGTATCCCTTTTCCACTCTGGTTATCAAACAGCTGCTCAGTGGATTTTGGTGTGTTCCAGAGGCCAGCCTACCAGAGGAGAAGCACTTTAGTTATCACTCACCAATCTGCAGTGAACCCACTACCCATACATTGTCCTCACTGAACAGACTTGACCAGAGACTCCTGTGTTAAAGCCTCTCCTCCCAGCTGTGATGTCTGCAAATCTCCTCAAGTCTGGGATTGGACTGACCCCACAGTTAATTTTGGGGGCTTTATTTTGCTTTTGAGAACCAGAGGCATGTAGGTAAGTGTGGATGCACTCTGGTGGCAAACAGCAATCTGCTCATCCTATGTCCCTCCTCCTGCAGGTCACTGGCAAGTCTGGAATTGTTGTCAGGGGCCAGAGGATTATCCAGATGGGGAAACTGAACAGTAAGTCATGGCAGGGAAGTGGAAATGGTTGCACCCAGTTGGTTTCTAGGTTGGTCATGAGAATTGCTGGAGTTTCTCCCAAATTTCTTCAATCTATAGTTCTGGAGCAGTCAGCAAAGAGGACAGAGGCAGGCTGAAGAAGCAATTGTGTCAAATGTGAAAGAGGGCAAAAAGACAGAATGAAAAAATGATGGGAAGAGAGACTTGGGAGGATGTAGGGGAAGATGGAATACATAGGGTCAGAGAATGGAGGGAGAGGGCAGACAGTGCAGCAGCATGAATTGATTTGACATTTTGAGAGTATATAGCACAAAAAGAAGGGAAGAGAGGTCTCAGTGGGCCTATGGTGAAAATATTCTGCCTTTCCTTCTTCAGTGCTGAAGGGCTCGTTCTCCATCCCTTTGACCTTCACTGCCGATTTGTCCCCGTCACCTTCCTTAGTGGTGTACTCCATCTTCCCCAACGGAGGGGTCACAGCTGACAGCATCCGCTTGGATGTTGCCTTGTGCTTCCAAAACCAGGTGAGACTCACCTCTGTGGCTTGGGGAGAGCTGGTGAACAGAGTCAGGAGGCTTGAGGGAAGGAGACCCTCAGATCCTTCCAAGAGAGAACTGGGCAGAAGAGATGGAAGGGGTATCTGCAGCACAGTGCCCAGAGACCAGGAAAGCTTCAGCAGCGACTTCTGATAGCAGTGGCTGAGCAGGGGAGATGCCAGTCTTCCTCTTTCTGCCTGTGCCATCTGTCTGTCATCCTCCTCACTCCTCTTTCTTTTTCATATTCCTTTCCTGGTGTGTTGCTCCAGGTCAAGGTAGGATTCCCAGGTAAAGAAGCCCAGGCAGGGTCAGCAGTGCAGCTCCAGCTGCAGGCAGCGCCTGGCTCCTTGTGTGCAGTCCAGGCAGTGGATGAAAACATGTTCTCCACCAGACCAGACCATGAGCTGACCAGCCAAATGGTGAGTGTCAGTGCAACCAGGCAAAACCTCAGGAGTGATGGATGAGCTGGGCGAGGCAGGCAGGGGCTGTGGCAAGGGGAGCTGGAGGCCAATGAATGAGGAGGTCTGTGTGTGAAGGAGAAAGCAGGGCCTGCCTGGGAAGAAGGACAGGAACTGATGTGCATGCTAGGGGAGGATGGAGTGAAGCATCTGGAGGTATCTGCTCCTTGCCCAATCCTTCCCTGCCTGTGAGTTTGCCTAGGTCTATAGTTTGTTCCCTGCTGCCTACCGACATGGATACCCTGCCCAAGTAGAAGAGCATCCAGATCGCTGTGCGCAGCCTCAGTCCTTGTCGTCTCTGCTAGGAGGAAGGCCACAGCATTCCTTTCAGCCTGACATCTTCAACCTCTTCCGGGTAATCACCTCATGATGTTTCCCAGAGCTGGTGCAAT
This sequence comes from Melozone crissalis, assembly GCF_028551555.1. Taxonomy (NCBI): domain Eukaryota; kingdom Metazoa; phylum Chordata; class Aves; order Passeriformes; family Passerellidae; genus Melozone; species Melozone crissalis. The sequence goes on along the minus strand of NW_026535786.1, from coordinate 11,022,601 downwards.
TATGAACATCAGAGGTATTTTCTCCCCAAGCAGTCTGAGAGGCTTTTCCTCCTCTAGACTGACCCTGCTGTCTGCCCTGACTGAACTGTGTTGTCTCAAAAGGTGTACAACCCCATTGAGTAGGAATATCCATATTTCCCTCCACATGTGCACAAAGCAAGGTGATGAAATCTTGGACCATCAAACTCCATTTTTTTTTACTTGAATGGGAATGAGGAATGAGTTCCTGGGCTGTGTACTGTTAGTCTACAGTATTAGAAAAAAGAGAGACAGGGACCAATCCCAAGCATTAGACCATGGGTTGTTGCCATGGCTTAGTTGTTAGCGGCTTTTTGCCACTATTTTGGGCAGGTCCCAGGCAGATCTCCTTCATGCTTCCCTCAGCACTGTGTCTGCTTGGGCCAGTGCTGCTCTGGGCTGCCTGGGCACTGCATTGTCTCTGTTTTTCCAGAGTAATTTGAAGAGCAGCAGTCAGTCTTCCCCACTCACAGATGCTTTTTTGCCTCCCCTGCTCTTCCTCTTTTCCTAATAGAACATGGGACTGAAAGTCTTCTCAAACCTTGTAATCAAGAAGCCCTCTCAATGCTCCCGTCGGATGGATAGGAGGCCAATCATAGGTGAGCTGCACTTTGAGCCTACCTGGGACATGAGCTCTTTGGGGTTTGTTGGTAGTGAATATTGTCTCTCTTAGGAGTACTGGGTGCTGCTGCCACAGTCCACCAGACTTAGTAGGAGTGACCCAGTCCCCATAAAAAAGGGCTCTGAAGAACATCACTACCTGGATGATCCCTGACACTAAAGGATGACACTCCTTTTCCTCACAGACAAACCCAAGCAGGGCCCAGGATCTGTTTCCCAGTGTCTATTCCCAATCCTCAGGCTGTACTGAGACCCAGCTTCTGTCCCCATTGGTAGCCACAGAGACAGCCTCATGTTCTTCCTCTGTGTCTTAGTTTGCACTTGATAACTGTACTAAGCTGGCTCATGTGCCTGCCTCTGTTTAAACCATTGCTTGCTTTGCATTGAGCTTTGTGCAGCAAGCAAACAGTTCTAGTACTCACAGAATTATAGAAGTGTTGGTTAAAATGGCTCTCTGGAGGTTCTCAGTCTCTTAAGCAAAATCTCTGGGTCACATCAGGAAAGGACTTTGTCTAACCAAGTCTTGGAAATCTTGCAATCAGCTCACTGCAAGCTGCTTCTCCTGCTATCACTCTTTTCCCTTCATTTCTAATCTCTCCCATGAAGTCAGTCCAGTCCCTTGTGCTTTCCTCTGCCAGACTCTCCCATGTCTCTCTTACTGCTTGCTTTGCCTCCAGCCCCACTGCAAGACTGTCTATGGTTGGCAGGATTCACCTCTCCCACTCTGGTGGGACTCTTTGCTCTTTCCTTCAGGGGTGCCTTCTACAGAAGACCAAAGAATCAATGAGGAACAACCCCAATTTACGGCTCACAGAAGATCTCACCACTATTTTCCTGAAACTTGGATCTGGAATCTGTACTCTGTTGGGTAAGTGATTTCTGACTTTACAAATGGACAGAAGGATGACCCTTTGCTGTGGAGACTTGGTTGCCTTGAGTTTGTGTAAAAGAGGTGCAAAGAGACCTCTGCATGCAAATTATGGGGCTCTTCCCTGCATTTGTAGAGTGTCAAACTAGTAGACTTTGAGGTGCAGAACTGAAGTGTACACAGATTTAAGGAACAGGAGTACACTTCCACACCAAACCACCATGAGTGTACAGAGCTGGAACGCTTGGGCAGTGTCTTGCTCAGAAGAAGGACATAAAGCCTTTACTGATGGCATTTAAAGAGGGTTTATGGCTCTGGGGAAAAAATTGCTGAGAAGTGCCTTGCTGTGAGCCACTGGAGCAAAAGTTATTGGCAATACAGCAGAAGTTGATCCAAGCATGAGGACCTGTGTCACCTCCCTTAGCAGGGCCATGAGCACTCCTCATTGCACCTCCTTCCCTCTCCCATAGCAGATAAATCTCTTCAGGCAAGTTCTCTCTTCCTCCCAGCTCCAATGGCAGCAGGAATGTCTCAGTCACAGCACCTGCTGCTGCTGCAGAGTGGAAAGTCAAGATGTTCTGCTTGGCTGGGAGGGGGTTTGGCCTTGCCCCAGCCATGAGCCTCAGAACAGTTCAGCCCTTCTTTGTGGACATGACGCTGCCATATTCCGTCATCCGTGGAGAGACCTTCCTGATGAAAGCCACTGTCTTCAGCTACCTGCAGCAGTGCATGCAGGTGTGTCACTGTGTGGGACAGGCCTACTCTGCCCTCCAGTTTCAGAACTCATGGTGCCAAGCCATGTCATCTGAGCTGCCCAGTCACTCACCTGCATCTGTCATTCCCGCAGATCCAGGTGGCCCTGGCTAAATCCTCAGACTTCCAGGTGGAGCCATGTCTGACTTGCAGGGACAAGGAGTGTCTGTGTGCAGAGGAGTCCAAGACCTTCACGTGGAATGTGACAGCAGTCCAACTGGGTATAGCAGCAAAAAGGGACTGGTGATGGGGAACCCTAAAACTGAAAGAGTGTGGGAGGCCCAGAGAAGCTGGCAGAGCCAGGTCTCCTCTGGATCCTGAAGTCTGTCCTTAATGGTGCAAACATGCAATCCATTCTGTTTGCTTTCTTTCTCTCTTCTTAGACAGACTCATGAGAGAGGGCAGAAACTCCTGAAGAGAGGGATGTGGGGCCAGCTGGGGAGGAGGAGGCTGTGTGGATGTGGGTGGGGGAATTTTGTATTGCTGGTCCTGTGCTTCATATGCAATGGGAAGGGCATGCTGGGCTCTGAGGGTTGCTGGACCCTCTGTTGTTCAAATCATATTGCAGTGCAGTGAAGTCACTGCTGGGGAGATATTACTGAGTTTCCTCATGCTCAGGGTGTCTAAACAAGCTGTCAGCACTGGCTGGCTCACCTTTACTGGCCAAACCACCGAGGCCATGAAGCCCAACAACCCAAAGCATTTCAGGTCACTATGGGTTAAAGAAAGTTTACTCCATTTGGCCGCAGGTATAAGAAAAGGACTCTGTTGAATTTATTTGCTAGGGACTCTGAACATCTCAGTGAGGACAGAGGTGCTGGACCCCACGTCACGGTGTGGGGGCAGGAAGCCCTTGCCAGCTGCCGTGAGGGGGAGACACACACTGACCAAACACTTGCTGGTCCAGGTCAGTACAAGAATAGCTGCATTTCTGTCTATGATATCCCTGCCCAAGGGGGAAGGCAGCCTGACGTGGGCTAAATAGTTTTATCACCTCAGATTTTGGCCAGCAATAGCATACCAAAGCTGTGTCTTAGTTCACTTTATTTCTCCCAGGACCTAGCCAAGCCTGTTCTTGCAGTACTCTTTCTTGAGCTGCATTCCCATGTCTGTGTTCTCCCTGTACCTTTCCCTGCTTTTCATGCTGTACCTGAGCTTTTGTATGTGCTCACTGGCCAGAGAGCCCTGTCCCTCGGGCTAGCTTTTGATCCTTTGAGCAGTGAAGCAGGCAGACCTGCCAAAAAGGAGGAGGGTGGAGTCCCTGACCTCTGAATTCAGACTTGAACTTTCTCTGAAATGTTGGTGTCATTTGGGAATTTTATGTGTATTTTTGTTTCTCCTGTCCCACATGCATGTTTGTGCCCTGGCAGCCAGAGGGTGTGTTAGTGGAGAAGTCCTACAGCTCCCTTCTGTGCCCAAGAGGAGGTATGTGCCTGAGACGAGGTATGTGCACAGCCTCAATGGCTTCTGCAGCCTGAAATAAATATACCTGAAAGTAGAACTAAACTGTGGGAGGGCTCATGACAGAATGTTTTGAAATTATTTTTCACATAGGAAATTTCACTTCCTATCAGCCACGAATGAATAAGAAATATTACTCCCACATGCACTGTCCTACATGTATTTGCTGCTGAGTATAAGTGGCAAAATCCTGCTCTGTAGTCTCCTTCCCACAGTGCGACTCTGAGATGTTCCTGGGGCTTGAGGAACACCAGTGAGAGGTGCTCCAACCCTCCCAGCCCAGCCCTGCAGCACTGTGCTTCTTGCCAGGATGTCCTCCCTTGAGTGATGTCCAGCTGTGATTTGTCTGAGCCTCCTGAAGTGCAGTGAATTGAGCTGAAGTGAAGCTTGGTGGGCCCTTGGCCCCACCAGCAGCTCTCATGTATGGCCTAATCTGAAAAGATTCCAGGCAATGCACTCGGTGCAAAGACCAGGACAGTCAGTGTGAGCAGGATGTAGGCAGTGTCCCACTTAGTTGGGCAAGTCTTGTCTCTCCAGTTAGGGGCTTTTGGCTTGGTTTTTCATGCTACACCTTTTATCCTGCTCTTCTCAGGAAACGTGGCTGAAGAACCCGTGTCCCTTCGCCTCCCTGACAATGTAGTCAAGGCTTCTGCCAGGGCTTCCATTTCCATCACAGGTGAGTGACTTCTACTGTGGGCTCACAGAGTGCTGGTCTGTGTCAGAGCAAGGCTTAACTTGGTGTCAGAGGATCCACTTGGCATGAAACTGCCCAGAAGAGAGGATGCTGTGTTTCTATTCCCTGTAAACACCAAGCTTTCAGATTTTTGGCTTTAATGGAAGAGTAATCTGCACAGGAGAATAATCCTTCTTTTTCTAGCTAGGATTTTGGAGCAGAGACTTTGGACCTTGGCTATTTCTGTGTAGATACAAACAGTAAAGCTCAAAACCATGCTACAGCAGAAGGTCCTGGAGAGAAGAAATCTTTCTTAGCATTATAAAGCTGCAAATGAGCACTTTGGAGAGGGTACTGGGACTGGCCATACCTACCATTAAATACATCTATTTGTTTTGCAGGCCAGACTGGTATGAAGCCAGGCCTGGCATAAGTAGCCATAAATACTGTGCAACAGAACTCCAACAGAGGAAAACACAAGGCTTTTCTGACTGGCTGGAGGATGTATGGACACCCTCACACTATCTGACTAGCACCCCTGCTGGCTTCTTCACATTTTCATGCTTGACATATGGCCAGGTAGAACAGGCCTGGCTAAAGACCTGGCATTTCAGCCTTTCCCTGAGTGCTGCTACATTTGCTTGTCTATATGACACAGACTGAGCAGGTGCAGCTTGCTGACAGCCCTTTACAAACAGTATTTGTTATAGCTGGAGCTCTTCAGAATGCAAAAGCTGATAAGGGGAACTTATCTCTGGGGACTCCATAGAGTTGTCATGATGCCAAGCTGGAAAGAGGCAAAACAGTCACCACTCTCCATCTTGCACTCAGTTGTTTACTTCTCTTTCCTCCTTTCTCCGGTGCTTTCTCCCTGCTGAGATAAAGCACTGTTACCCCTGGCCTGGCTGAAAAGGCACCTCAAATAATATTTACACTGTCTTTGTTTTTTGCACCCTTGGATAGGTGACCTCATGGGGTTGGCACTGCAGAACCTGGACCACCTGGTGCAGCTGCCCCGCGGCTGTGGGGAGCAGAACATGGTGCTGTTTGCCCCCGTTGTCTATGTGCTGCAGTACCTGGAGAGGACGAGGCAGCTGAGCCCTGAGATCAAGGCCAGGGCAGCAGGATTCCTGCGCAATGGTGAGTGCAACAGAGCCACCCTGCCCCTCTGTCTTCCCCTGTGTCCAGCACACCAGGAACTCTTGCCCTTCGCCCACTCTGTCAGCACTGTCCCCTCTGTGTTACTGTGCCACATTAATCACTGTTCCCATCTCCCCAGGGTATCAGACACAACTTCTGTACAAGCACAGGGATGGCTCCTACAGCTTCTTTGGGCAGAAGGATGGAGAAGGAAACACTTGGTAAGCGCTGCAAACATCCCTCACTTCTGATGGGTTAGAGCACCTCATGGATCTGAGGAAGCTGACAAGATGTTCCTTCTTTGGGATGGAGACAGAAGGAACTCTCTGACAGGGACAGTCTGAGGCACCTGAGCCACTTGAAAAAGCAGTCAGGAAGGGCAGCAGAGTTTTTGGGAAAGTGGAACAGCAAAGATGTGGTCCCAGGGAATGAAAGATCTTTTTCTTTGTCTCTATGCCCCTGCTGTTGGCCCACAGACAACATCAGGTCATGCTGCTGATGACCTGGCAGCCAAGAGGGGTACACATGTCTGGAAAAAAATCAGGTGAGATCTATAAAAAATCCTCTCCTCAGTGAGTGGAGGGGAGCTGCCTTGGCACAACTTACACCTATGGTGCTTAGCTAAGATGAATGGAGAAAAGAAGGGAGGAAGAAAAGGGAGAATTCCAGATTGTCTCAGTGATTTGGAGGACATGAAGTGGAACAGGTAAAAGTAGAAGGAGTGGGAGGGTGAAATTACTGGGTAAAGTACTAAGTAGTATGCAAGTAATATATCTGTGGAGACAGAAGCAGGGAGAGGAGCCATTGGGGTGAGTCCTGTGGACCATTTACACTTTTAGATTGACTTTCTTTTTGAAAATTACTCTTTTTTTGTACCCCCACTATGTCACTAGTTCAGGGGCAAGTGCCAGGAGACCTCTGACTTTCTCTTTGCTTTTTTTTTTTTGTTTGCTTGCCTCTTTTTCTCACAACTCATCCTCTTCCTAGGTTGACAGCTTTTGTACTCAAGAATTTTGGCCAAGCCAGAAAATACATCTACGTAGATGACAAGAACATCCAGGATGCCCTGCGCTGGCTAGAGCAAAACCAGCTCCCCAGTGGCTGCTTTGCCACCAAAGGGAACTTTTTCCACTCCTCCCTAAAGGTAATGGTGGGCCAGGGCAGGTAGCACTGCTGGGAAATGCCTGGAGAGATTTTTGACAGCAGAAGATTGTGGGATCCCAAAGGATCCTAGAAAGTAATTCTGCAACCTGTGCAAGCCCTAAAGAGAGGGGAAACATGAGAGGAATGCTTTTCCTTCTGAGGAGTGGGCCCTCCTAACACCCTGTAAGAGTGAAAGATGTGTTCCCCTCACAGGGCAGCATGGATGATGAAGTCTCTCTGGGGGCCTATGTCGCTGCAGCACTGCTGGAAATGGGTCTGCCCCTGCAGGTGAGCATGCTCTGCTCCCTCCTGCTCCCTCCTGCTCCCTCCTGCTCTCCTGGGCAACACCACGGGGGTGTGCCAGCTGGTGATTCTGGTCTTCTCCAGGCCATGAACTGGGAGGGAGCTTCTGGGAATGAGTCAATGTTTGGTCAAATGAAGTCATTCCTCAAAAGAGCCAGTGAGTGTTGTGAAACTGGCCTGATGCAGTATAGTGCTTGGTGGGAATGGCTCCCAGTGCACATCAGGGCTGCACTGCCTGTTTTCTGAAACAGTCTGTAAATTATTTGTTTTCTTTGGAGCTATGTTGGGAAGACATAGTGTGGCTCCTAGCCCCCTATTTCACCCCTGTCAGAGTTTGGCACGTTGTCTCCTCCCAACACAGGCCAAGCTGATGCAGACTACTCTCCGCTGCCTGCAGAAGGTGGTTCACAACATCACCAACATCTACACAGAAGCCTTGCTGGCCTATGCTTTTGCCCTGGCTGGGGACTATGAGACAACCCAGGAGCTGCTGTACAAACTGGAGGAACAGGCCATCAAATCAGGTGCTGCCTGCTGGGATTCCGGACCAATGTGTGCCCAGCTACAGCAGTTGAAAATTATACATGTATTTATAGATACTCCTTGTATTTGTGCAGTAACTGCATTGTGTTACTGAAAATACAGTAAGGTATTTCACAAACTGTGAGAATGACTTAGAAATAGTTTCCTCAAACTGGAGGATTTCAGGATCCCTTTGAGGGAGGAGGTAGAAGTCTGTCAGCTAAAATGAGGTGAAGCCTTAGAGAATAAATTCAAGAAAGCAATCCTGGCCTGAGTATAGGGAATGTACTGAAGGAGCCCTGAAAGCACTGTGGGGTTTGTTTCCTCCAAAACCCAAATTATGCCCTCCCTCAATAGCCTTCATAATCCTTTTCCTTCTGCAGGAGGACAAATCCACTGGAGCCCCAAGCCAAGCTCTCCAGCCTCCACAGACTTCTGGCCTGGCACGCAGTCAGTGGACATAGAGCTGACAGCCTACGTGCTCCTGGCGTACCTGTCCAAGGCCCGCGTGCACGCCGGTGACATGACAACTGCAGCTGCCATTGTGGCCTGGCTGACCCGGCAGCAAAATGCCCACGGGGGCTTTGCCTCCACCCAGGTAACAGCAGCTCCTGTGGAGCCTTTTATGGCCTAGCCTGGCAGCACAAGTCCTGTCGAGGAATTCCTGTTCCAAGCCGGTGCCATTACGGCTGGTGCCTTCAGAGGAGCCGTCTCTCCCTCTGCAGGACACGGCTGTTGCCTTGCAAGCCTTAGCGAAGTACGCAGCGAGGGCGTTCAGCACCTCGGGGCAGGCCGTGCTGAGGGTGCGGTCCCAGAGGGCCTTTGGGAAGGCGTTCCCGGTGAGCCGGCAGAGGCGGCTGCTGGTGCAGCAGGCGGCCCTGGTGGAGATCCCGGGGCAGCTCCTGCTGCAGGCCCACGGCAGCGGCTGCGTCTTGGCTCAGGTGAGCAGGTGGGATGAGCGTGGGGAAGGGAGGACTCTGCCTCTTTTCTCCTGCATGAGATCATGCCTGGCCTGTGTTTTCTGCTCCTGGCCCTTATCCTGCAGACAGTGCTGAGGTACCACGAGCTTTCCCCACGGACTCCCGTGACCTTCACGCTGCGTGTCAGCACGGAGCTGAACAACTGCAGCCAGGCGAACCCGCGCCTCCTCACCGTCCGCATCCTCACCAGGTGACTCCAAGGGCTGCTTCCTGCTCCGGCAAGATGGAGTGAGCCTGGGGACTGCAGCCAGGAGGGTCTCAGGGCTCTGATGGAGAGACCCGGCCCTTGGGGTGAACAGGATGGAGGGAGAATCGGACAGGTGGAAGGCTTGGAGGGGAAGGTGCTGGCTAACTCCTGTGAGAGGGAGTAGTGGCTGCCATGGCCCCAGTCCCACATGGGACACCTGGCTCAGGGCGTGATACTGGAGGGAAGAGGGGCTGGGAGGGCACTGTCCTCACAGAGTCAGACCCTCTGTCTGCTTTTTCTTCTCCAGCTACATCGGGAGCAGAGTCACATCCAACATGGTGATCATAGAGGTCTCCCTGCTATCCGGATTCATCGTGACTTCCAGATCCAGAATGTTGGTAAGAACTTTGGAATAAAAAAACCCAGCTGTGGTAAATGGATCCTGCCTGCTTGCTGCTGTTGAGAATTGTTCATTTCGGGCCAGGCAGTAGCTAAACTTGTAGCTAATTTTGGTGCAATTGCAACCTTTGCTGTTGCAATTGCACCAAAACTTCCTGTTTTCCTACAGCCCCCACAAGGGAGATCATCGGTGGTTCAGCTTCTCCCACTGGCAGTATTTGGACTTGGGCCAGAAACAAGGTGTACTGCTGGGTGTGCTGACACCAGGATCTGTTTGTCAGAAAGTCTAAGACAGGATTTCTCAGAGATACTCTAGCTCTAGCTAAAAAGATTCTTTTGTTTTCCAATTAAATCATAAATTAAATCACAGCCCTCATGCAGGTCTTTAAAAGCAGTTGAAGACTCAGTGAGATGAAATAAGAACCTCTACTGGTGCCTGCACCCATCTGCTCACCAACCTAACAGTCGTACATACTACTCACACAGCCTTTGGTCTCCAGAGGGGGAGATTTCTCTGCCCTGGGCAGGGTCAATGGGGTTCACACATGAGATGCTCACAAGGGATGTCCAAGAGAGACTAGCAAAGATAAAACCACTGAAAAATGCACAGTTCCACACAGAGTCCAGAGTCTATACCTTCCCTCCGTAAAACACTGGCTCTCTCAGGTCAGGAATGCCTAAGGAAAATGCTCACAAATTTCATTCCTTTGTTGTTTCCTATCCTAGCTGGAGAACAGAACCATTGTTAAGAAAATAGAAGTGAAAGCTAATGTGGTCTACATTTATCTGGAGAAGGTAAGTGAGAACAAAAGCGTTTGGTGAGAGCAAAAGGTCAGAGGACAAGGAGCTGTGTGAGAAGCCTGAGGCTGGTCTAGGTAAGAAAAAGAGCACTGGTAGAATTGGGGGCAGAGGAAGTTGGCCCAATTTCATTGTCATTGGATTAGAATATTCCTACACAATACTGTGAAAACTCCTAGCACAATACTGTGTGCTATCCCTCACACAATACTCCATTTTAAAGTCTAGAGTCTCTAATGGATTGGAGAAATGTGGTGCAGGAAAACATTCAAATCAGGGAAGATGAAGATGCTGTGACTTTTCTCCCCATTCCTTGCTAATTTCCTTCCATCTCCACTAGCTCAATGATGAATCTCAGACTTTCACTCTGCAACTGGAACAAGTAATTCAGGTGAAGAACTTGAAACCAGCCAGCATCAAAATCTATGATTACTACCAGCCAGGTGCGTTGCAGATTTCCTATTATTTGGGGGTGGGGAGGTGGGTTCCTGATTCTCTGGCTGGGAAGAGACATGCAGCCTTCTCTGTGTGCATCCATGTGTAATCACCTTCCTCATTTCCTTTTGCAGAGGAGCGAGCCTTGGCTGAATACAGGGCTGTCTGTAGTTGAGGTAGGCAGCAAGTTCCTGTGTGACACCAACAGTGGCATGAGGAAATGGTGGGTCTTGGGCAGGAAACATGGAATATAAGCAAAGACAGGAAGGGGAATGGTAAGCAGTGGGGAATATGTACCCAGCTAGAAACATGAAGTATCTGTTTCTAGGTCTATGGATCAGGTTATTTTAATGCTCTATCTCCTCCTGTGCATGTCTGCACCTGGAGGGGCAGAGTTTTGTACATGAGCAGAGGTAGAGAATTTATTTTTCCCTGCTGCTCTTAAATGTAATTTTCCTGGCTTGGGAGAAAAACAGTAAACCTGAATAATCATTCAATCAGACAGTTCTAGTCTTCTACTTTTAATAAGATGCCACACACAGTCTGAGCCTTCCAGGAACTAACTGCTCAGCAGGAAATTCCAAGCATTTTCTCTTTTCTTCGTATCTCCATGAGGTGACAGTTGGCAGGGGTGGCAAAGGACTGATGGGAGAGTCTGCAGAGGAGGGATCTATCCTTGTTCCTGTGAAGACAATAGAGGACAAAAAAAAAAAAAGAGTTCATGAAGTATTAAAACTAACTACTGGGAACTTAGGGGCCTTTTTTGTACCTTGTGGCTGAATGGCACTGTCAGGCCAATAAGGACAGAGCTCTTATCACCCAGAGGGTGTTTGGGCACTGGAATAGGTTTCCCTGGGAAGCAGTTACAGCACCAAAACTGATGGAGTTCAAGAAGCATTTGGACAACGCTGTGAGGCACATGGTGTGACTCTTGGGGCTGTCCTGTGCAGAGACAGGAGCTGGGTGATCCTTGTGGGTCCCTTCCACCTCAGAATGTTTTATGACCTAAGATTCTCTCTCACTTTATCTATACAAAGCTTATGTCACAATCTCTGGTAAGGGTGTGAAACCTGTGGCAGACATCCCAGGACAGGGCTGTGTGCCTCCCTACAGGTGATTCATGCAGCAGGTGGTTTTCCCTCTCTTGTGGGCTGTGGGCAGGAAAGCACACAGGTGCAAGTGAAAGTTTAGAGCAGGGGTAGGCATTGGTCAAGCTTATGCTTTGTCTTTGCTCAGCCTGGAAAGAGGATGGGCAGGTGTCCATTCCCTAGTGTGGATCAGAAGCCAGGCTGAGATGGAAAAAGGCTTGGCACTGAAACCTGGCCTGGCCCTGCAGTAAAGATGAGCATGGCACGCTGTGTGCACAGGGCTGGAGGGATGTGAAACTACAGGGAAAGTGCCAGAAAGGGAACAGTGGTGGCTTGAATAAAGTGTATGTGATGCAAAAGGCCAGGACTGGTGACAGTACTTGGTATATGCAGTCCTTGTTTTCTTGAACATATCTCCAGCTTTGTCATGATCTTGTCACATCAAATCATCTACTTCAGTTCTCTTCCCTCAGTTTAACCACTGGGGTACAGGAACTCACCCGTACTTGGCATTGCAAATTGCTTTCTACCCTGGACCTGCAGTCTGGCAAGTTTCTTGAGCAAGGGCCTTTGCCTGCATCTCCCTCCCCCTCCATATTCTTCAGGACCGTGCCTGTGATAACAAAAGAGGTGTTGGGCCCTCACCTCACTTGCATGGAACACTGTAGCTCATCACTGCAGTTTCTTCTGAAAGACAAGAAAGAAAATACTGGTGAGACACACTGTCAAAAACCCACAAAAGGAATCCAGCATTGAGCCACTGTTCCTAGGAGAGGTGTTCCCTCTGTTTACAGGCTACAACTCCCCTCCATGTGATATGTGAAACCACGGGTGTGTGCCCCTGACTCTGCAGCTGGTCAGGATTCACCCAAGGCAGGAGGCTGCAAGTCCCAAAGAGTTCCATCACCGTTATGAATGCTATGCAGTTATGAATGCTTCACTTTCTGGAGGAATAGCAATCCCTGACACATTTCTAGCTTTTCTTCCCACTAGGAACCTCACAGAACAGAGGACAAGCTGGTTTTGGTTTTATTCTCCTAAGGGGGCCCTTACTCTTCTGAGTCATCCCCCCAGTATGGTCCCTCTGCTTTTTCTGTCTCCCACAAAGCAAGTGCTCAAAAGCACAGCTCCTTGCTCCACTCTTGTTGGGAGAGCCAGACCCTCAGTGGTTCTACACACCAGCTTCAGGCTGCAAGTTCTGGAGCCAGAGGGAGGAGGACCTACCGTTTTGAACACCAACAGGTTAAGTTCATGCCTAGAGAGCTTCTAAGGGACAGTCAGATAACAAGGTGAGAGATGGTATTGTCTTAGACTCAACAAAATTCAGAAATTGTCTTTCCCGAAGTACATTTGGGTCGTTTTTGCAGTACAGCATCTGAGCTCACCTGGCATGTAGTAATCATAGATCTTGATATTGGCTGGTTTATGATCCTTCACTTGCATGTCCTGCTCCACCAGGAAAGTGTAGGTTTGAGGCTGTCTAGTCAGCTAAAACCAAAAAATGCAAGGATTAAAAACAGAAAAGGACAGAAAACTCCTGTAGGACAACCCCTTTTACGTACTTGCACTCAGGCTCTGTAGAGACCTCACCACTGTAACACTGTTCTGCTTTCTAATCCATCTCAGAAATATCTTTTACTTCCCATTCTGTGACTTTTGGGTCACCAAATTTAACTCAGCTCATGGGGAACATAAAAAGCCTACAGAGTCAGTGTGCACTACCTATATGGTGTGCTAGTGTTCCCCACCAATCCCACCTTCCCATCCAGCTCTACTCTGAGCTCCTTCATGCACCTGGCCTCAGTGGCTACTTTCTTATTCACAGTGACATCAGCTCTTATTCTCCAGTCTCACATAACCCTCATCATTAAGCAGACAAATACAAGCTGTGTAGGGTAATAGTTACATCTGCTGTAGGGTTGTAGTTACATGATCTGCTGTTGATTGCAGTGCACCTTGTGTTACCTGGCAGCTTGAGCTGAAATATTTCTCTGCATTTTCTGCTCTGTGCTGTAGATGTAACGAAAGCAGCAGCTCTGCAAGCCTAATGCATCCATGTGACACTAACCCACCTCCTATGGGGCCAGCTTAGCTTGTCCTACTCACAGAAACTGAGGATGAAGGATCATAGAAATGCTCCTTAGAAATGCTGGAGTTTTAAATATATGCCAGGTCTCATTTCTGGTGCTGTTTAGGTATTCATGGAGCTAGAAAAAGGCTGGAGTGGCTTTTAATCTGTTGATTCATGAGGCTGTGGAGCGAGCACTTCTGTTCACACAACCATCTGGTTTAGTTTCAAAGGATCTTGGCAAAATCCATGAGCAATCTTGCATGCTCTCTGCTGCATTCAGGTTGCTTAAGAGCTTTCTAAGATTTCAGGCTTGCTTGGATTTGCTAGATGGATCTTACTACTACTCCTCAGTCCTACTCAGGCACCATATATATGGACTATCAATAGTCACTTAACAGTGCCAACAGATGTAGGCTTAACATAAGAGTTTGCTGTGTTTCACTCAAGTTAAGTAGCCCTGTAAGTGGCTCTACAGATGAACAACTGCCAACTAACACTTTTCCAGATCAACAAATGTGGCGGGTATGCAGGAACAACAGCTCTGGACGGTTAAAATAGTAATGAAACCGGTAAACGAGTAAAAGCTGTCAGTCCATAGCCCCTTTAATGATGATGTTAGCCCAAATTACACTCACTTCCTCCAGGTAGAGAACGACTTGGTCAGCTTTGCTTTCAACTTTCTTCACTAAAGGCATTTTCTTTAGCTGAAAATAGGGGGAAAATATCAGAAAGGCTTTAATAAAAAGCAGAAATATTTAGGGGTGTTTGTCCTTGTGATAGTACGGGCAAATATTTACATGGCCAGGGAAGCTGTTCATGTAGGGAAAGGCAAGGTGCAGCTTGGAAGAGACTTTGAGTATAAGGATTTCTTAGGAAGAAAATAACTTGTTTCTCTGCCCACAGGAATGATCACATTTCAGCATACAGTCCTGCATGATGGTCATCCATCACTGTTCCCATCCCAGCTGGACACAAATTCAGTCTCACCTCTTCCAGTGAACCTGCCACGGGGCTGTATCCAGACAGCAGCTCCACTTGGATCAGGACCATGTTGGTGGACACACGGTTCCCTGTGTAGCTGCAGCAGGAACCCAGAGGACAGCACTAATGTTACTTTCTGAGCCATGATCTCCAGATACTCCAGCCCAGCTTTGGTACTCAGGTGGAGGAATGTGCCTTTCTTTCCAGTGTTTCTCCTGGAAGCATACCTGTTTCTACACTGTAATAAATCTTTGTGCTTCCCTTGTTCTTGCTTTTAATTGTGCCAAGGAGAAAAAGTTCCTTGGAAGCCTTATGGTATTACCTTCTTTAGGCATGGCAAGGAATATCACATCCTATGCCTGTTCTCTTGGCAGTTCTGTCCCAAGCCATGTGGGAGTACAGCAGAGGAGAGTGGTGTGACAGCCAGGAGCAGAGGAGGGAACACTTAGGAGTATGTGGCAGTCCCACAGTCCCCCATCATTAGTGTTTTGAGACCTAATCCTCGACAGGGATGAGACCCACAGACCTTGGGAGGATTGTGTGAGGGGCAGGGGACAAGACAGGACTACAGCCTGAGCCACCCCTCTGGGGCCTTGTGCCTCTCATCCAGCTGGGGAGAGCACGGTGGGGTCACCGCAGCACTTGGACCCCAGGAGTGAAGGGGAACCCTGCCAGCAAGAGACTGGTGTGGTGCCAGAAGCCTCTCAGCACGGGGGAGGGAAGGGGCAGCTGAGTGTCTCCTACCGAGCACGGATGGTGACAGGGAAGCGCGTGGCGTCGGGCACGGCGCACTCCGTCTGCACGGACACGGCAAAGGTGGCCTCGCTCCTCCGGAGAGGGATGTGGTACCTCAGGATGGCCTGCCAGGACAGAAAGAAGCTGCATGGCAGAGAACAGCAGGGTTTTCTTTGCTAGAGTGTATTCTTGGCTAGACTCGTATTGGTGTAAGAGAAAACCATGTGGCAGAAGCAGAGGTTCTGCTGGTAGTGCACTGCTCCTGGTGGATTTCTTGGAGGAGAAGAGCTGCTCTGGCTGGATGGAGATGATCCAGATTTCATTTGGGGAGTAGATGTTACCTTCCTGCTGGATCACGGTTACCCCAACCAGCCTTGAAGGCCAGATTCTTTCAAGTTACTACAGCAGTTTGTGTTCATGGTTGGCTAAGTAGCAAAGTAAGATATTCTCTGGCTTTCAAGGCTTTTCACCAGACAGAATTTTTTTTCCTGGCTGGGCTTACCTGCAGGAAAAGACACCCATGGCCCTGCACACGCAAGGTATAATCTTGGGGAATGGCTGGCAGCTCCACTGTCTGTAGCAGGAGGCGATTGCTTTTGTCTACTCGGAAGTTTTGGCTGAACTCCTTGGAAGTGAGAGAAACCTGAAGATCAGGACTATCCTTGCTGAAGACGTTGGTTGCATACAGGGCTAGGGCTTCCAGAGCAGCAACTGTGTCCTGAGGAAAAAGAAAAACATCAGGAAAAGTGGGATTCCTGCTTTCTATGCATGTCCAGACCTTAGCCTTTTCCTCTCTCATACTGCAGCCATAGCACAATAAGGGTTGAGCTTTTCCCTTTGGCTTTTAGCATGGGATTATCCATAACGCCCAGGATCTGTAAAACCATACACCCTTTTGAAATTTATTAATTTTTCTTTTTTTACTATGGGCTGTTAGAACCCATTGCTTTCAAAAAAATTGCATCAAATCTGATGATGATGATGGCTCAAGGGGATTACCTGGGTTGAAGCAAAGCCTCCATATGGGTTTTGCTGCTTGGTGAGCCAAGACACAATCTTGGATGCCTTTTTGATTTCATCTGATGACAAACTTGACTTTGTAAGGTGAGCCATGAGGATACTAGATGTCAATTCCACATCAACAGATGGAGCCCGATACCAAGATAGGGAATCTTCTTCCTGTTTGGACTGTTGACTCCAGAATATTTGGTCATCTAGAGGTGGAATGGGAACATTTATGGAGTGTGTAGATGCATCTAGTGACCCTGGGGTTCTACTTAGCCCCTGTACATAGGTACTAAACAAACACGTACATTGGGCATAATAGAGTTGGACAAGATATATGTGCATAACTCCCTGTTTGCTGCCCACACCCAGTATTTTCCCAGTAACACCTTAGGCCTGCAGGCTGAGGAGGAGCTCCACAATATCCTTGAAGCTCCCCTGGTTTGGGTGACTGGGAGGCCAGGACTGTGAGATGATCCATAGAGACAATGTGTCTCACAGTGTGGATATAACCTGGGACAGCTTGGCAAATTGAGGCTTGGATAGACAAGCCCTGGACTCCCCACAAAGCTCTGGCAGTACCCACCCCCCCTACTCATTCCCTCCATTCCAGTGGTGGTTTAACCCAAGGATTTCCACACAGTTCTGCCAGTGGCCCTCCCTCCTGCCCCAGAGTCCGTGGTACCTGATATTGTGGCAGCCTTATCCAGTCTTTTGAGGATTTTCTGCCTGAGGGCCTTGTCCCCGGCCACTGCGAAGGCGTTTGCAGCCAGTGCCAGGCTGTAGAGGTTGGGACTGCCAGTGTCAGCATGGACCAGGTCCCTTATACACTTCAGAGCTTTCCCCACAACTGGGTCCTAGGATACAATTGAAAGCACTCTCGTTATGGGCAGGGTGTTTGGGAAGGGAATGCAGATTCCAGTGTGCAGAAGAGGGTGGAATCCAAAGGCAGAGCCCAGGCATTGCCTGTGAGAGGCTGCGCACACAGCCCGCTCCTGCTGCGGATACTCACGGAGTGAGGCATCCCCGAGCGGATGAGAGCTATCACAATCACAGAGCTCAGCCCCAGGCCTTCCTCCACCGCACCCTGCAGACACCACAAAACACAGATGAGGGATGCTATGAGAAGGGAGAAGGGAAAGATTTTCAGTGCCTTCTGGCCCCCTAGCAAATGCCAGCACAGGAAACAGTGCTGGCCCTATTCCTTCTCCTATGGAAGAGACATGAATGGTATCCACTTTTAAAGGTCCTGCTTACCAGAGCACTTCTCTGCAAGGGTGCCCCAATCTCCTCTGGGCAGCTGATTCCCTCCCTCTGCTGAGCACACTTCCCTTTCTCCTCCCAAATGTAAGATTTTCAGTAGCAGATTTCAATGCCAGGAGGAAGTGATGTTCCCACAACCCCGCTGCAAGGTGGCGAGTCTTAACCCTTGATATGGAGGCAGGGCAGGGCACTGTTTCAGTTCCCAAGTGCACATCATCAGATGCAAACCTTCATCATTCATAACTTGAAAAAGTGCCACAGTGACTAGGCAACCCTGAGTGCCACCCAAGGGTGACCCTGGTCACTTCAGAGCCTTCCTCCTGCAAGAGTTCATTTGTTCTTGGCACCCAAACTGGACTAGAAAGTGAAGGAGCTCTGAAATACCTAATGAACCACCATTGACACACGTCATACCATCAGACCATTGTTGAAGAGCTTCCCCACACTCTTGAAGCAGCCAGATGGAGTCTGACTTTTAATCAGGGCACTGGCAGCATCCTTTATGTTTTGTTCATCTATGTGGATGAAGTCCCGGGCTTGGCTGAAGGTCTTCAGGACAAGAGCAGTAAGCCTAGAGCCAAGGAAGGAAGGAGGATATCGTCACTTGATGCACGTCTCTAAGAGGAGACAGGAGTCTTTGTGTCTTCTACTACATTCTCCCTGTAGAAATACCAGCAGACCAAAGCCCCTGTGCAGATGGAAAACTGGAAGCAGTGCACATGAGCTCAAGAAGCTTGAGGTCAGAGCCATGTGCAGCAAGAGAGAAAAATTTCAGTTCTTCAGACCTTCAGAGCTTTGCTAATTCCAACAGGGTGCTTTGCTGCCCTGGAGGGCTGACATTTAGTGAGCTCACTCAGACCCATTCCCAATCCTGTTTGGGCACCAAGCATTCTGAAAACCTGTAAAAAAGGTGCCTTTTCTGCCAAGTTTTCAGAATCAGTCTTGTTTGGGGTGCTCAAGAACAAACAATCCAACAGGGGTACTTCAGGTTAGCTCATTGTCACATTTGACAGAGATGTCCCATAGACTAAGAGGAAGATTTTGTATATTTATCAAAACAGATAAATAGGGAAAGTGATGGCATATTGGGGAGTGTGAAACCTGACATGACATAAATGTTATGGAGTAAGAGATGGATATTGTTCTGGTTTCAGCTAGAGTGGAATTGATTTCTTCTCAGTAGCTGTTACAGTGCCATGTTTTGGATTTGGCATGAGGACGGTGTTGAGCGAACAGCTGTGTGGTGCTTAATTTCCATCTGGGCTTAAGACATGACACCTTCCAAAAAGTCTCAGGAGTAATTTCTGTTCACAACTCCACGCCTTCAGACTGCCTCAGTTTCCCCAGACCAAAATCCAAGCCAGCTTGAGCCTTACCAGGTCAAACTGTTGTTCCTCAGTTATGTCTGGATATTGTTGCTTACCAAGTGTTTCCTGGCTCGCTTCCTTCCCCAAAGGCACTGTATGAGCCATCTGTGTGCTTGTACAGGAGCTGCTGCTGATATCCTGCAGGAAGAGGCTGGGGATAGTGAAGATGCTGTGTGCCTGTCCTGTTCTCCAGGAGCCAACCTGCCCCACCAATCCTGCTGATCATTACACAGAGCATTATCTCTGAGAAATTTAGCAGAGGGGTGCTGTGTACTGTGTGTTCCGCTGACATGCAGAACTGACTAGCCTGATTTACACTGCTGCAATTACCATGATGCCAGGCAAGGGATGCTGCACACATCCTGCTCAGCACCAGGCCTCTGCTGAGGCTCCTTCCACACAAGTACTGTGGTGGACACCACCAGCTTAACAAGTAGGAATTCACTCACCGCTTTCCAGGTAGCCAATGGCCTTCTGTTTGATTTCTGGAGTCAGCTGTCCTGTTTCTTCAAGGTATCGTGTGATAAAGACATTTGGGGCAAAATGAACCATGTTCTGCTCACCACAGCCACTGGACATCTGGAGAAGCTCATCTATGTTGTCCAGTGCTGTTCCCATAATGTCACCTGTAGGACAGAACCACAGCTTTGGGAGCCATACGCATTCTTGCACGTAAAACAACTCTGGTCTCACAGATTCTCCAGGGAACCTGCTAGGACTGATCTCAGTTCACCTCTGCCCATGTTATGTTTACAGACTGCAGGAACAGTGATTTGCTACCTGGCTGTCTCTCCCCTGCTTTGGTGAAATCATACATCCATCCAGTGCCACTTGTATAGGAGAGACAGGATACTGCTCTGGAAGACAGCATCACACCTTGCTGTACATATTCCCTTTCATTACTTTATTTGCTAAAGAAGACACAGTGGCACCAGAAGACATGTGCATGGCTAAATATTTCCCAAGACTCTTCTAAAAACTCACCTAAGAAAGAGATGTAGGCTCTCTCTGACCCAAGGACAGTGTTCTCTGGCAGAGTGAAAGAGATTGTCTCTGAAGCTGAAGTTCCTGCAAACAGCAAAAACATCAGAACAACAGGCATGAGGAAGATGGCAGAGTCACAGGTGTCCCCCAGGAGATGGTGTAAACAGGTCTGGGACCACCTCATCAGTTGGTGAAATCAGCATTAAAAAGAGAGGATCAGACAGAGATCCGGCCACCCATGGATGAGGGTCTGTGATGTGGTTAGGCTGTGGCTTGATGTTGCCAGGAGCTTTTAGTACTGGGTAGGGCTGAATGGCTTTGCCTACCCATAAAAGCTCCAAGATCCCTGACTTTCTGCTCCCTACACACCTCCAAAGAGTCCTAGAGTGCTCAAACACCACACTGCTTCCATCTGATCTCTCTGTTCTGTGCGTAAGCACAGCCCCAGTAAGACAGTACTTGGGGCTCTCTGCACCTACCTTCAGGGCACAGGAGTGAGGTGTGGGTCTTTTCCTCCAGCTGCCCCTCTGCCTGGTGGGGAAAAGGCTGGTCAGCTCAGAAGGGAGAGCGGTAAAATCAGAGAGCAGCTGTGCAGCACTCCACCTTTGTGCAAGCACCTTTTCCATCCTCGTGGGCCTTGGCAAAGGGCTTCACACAGACAGCAGAGACATCCATGCCAACAGTGAAGTTGTACTGGGAAGCAGGTTTCTAAGCTGCTGTGTGGCCTTTGAACCCACTGCCCTGCCAGCAAGCAGTTTTGACATTTCTGTCCCTTCCAGGGGAGGAGCTCCAGTCCAATCTACCCTTAGAAGCAATTGCTCCTTGACCAGTCTCCCTGAGAGATGTGCCCACCTCCCCAGCTGACTCTTCCTTCCCAGAGCCACCCACCAGGCTGTCTTGAGCCCAACCAAGCCCCAGCCTCGCCAGAGCCCTGCAGTGCAGCCTGACCTTCACCAGCAGGTGTTTAACCACCGTGTCCTTCCCTCCTGACTCTGGCACAACCGCTGTACGCTCTGTGCAAACATCTTCCTGCTCCACCACCTTGGCAGTGACAGTAAAATTCACCTTCCCTAAAAAGCAAAACATCAGAAGGCTGGCTGGCACATCTTGCAGATGTTTTAGTTTGCTCAGCCTTGGGCTGCTCACTCATGCTTTGCATAGAAGGCCAGTCTCCCTTCCAGCCCAGCTCTGGCTTCCTCAAGCAGCTCTGCCAGTCCTTCCCACCCGTGCCCCTCCCTTGATCCCTTACCTAATTTTGTAGCCTTCACATCCCAGGAAAATGTTTTTGCTGAATCAGGGCACAGGCAAAGAGTGAACCTGACATTTTCATGAAGAAACTCAAAATCCCCAGAGTCCATTAGGCTAAGCTGGAGCTAGAGGTGGAACAAAAGGGAGTTCAGGATACAGAGCTGCTGCTGCTGCTGTGTTTTTCCATTCAGGTCCTTGATTCAAATAACAATCAATCCCACAAATCAGGGGTATTTTGATGGGCTGTTGCAGTATCTGTGGGACACCAGCAGTGTCCCACAGATATGCAATCCACATTTGTAAGGTTTAGCTTCTGGGGAGGAATAAACTGGTCAGTGATGGCTCTGTGTGGAACTAAATTGAACAACTTCTTTGGTGTCTTCTGCAAAGTGCCTAAGCAGGCAGCCCCTTTGGGTCTCTACTAGTAAAGGAGTTCCCACACATTCCTGTGCTCCAAAGCATCCTGGAGGGAGCCACTCACCGCCATGCACTGCTCCAGGTAGCTGAAGACTTTGACCTTCAGGGGAAATGATTCTCCCCGGAAAACAGAATAGGGCAGAGTGGGTTCCACAAAAAAGGGCTTGAAGCTCCGCAGGTTGGTGGTCTCTGAGATTCCCAAGCCATGGCGCTCTGAGGTGCAGAAGGTCATGGCTCTCCAGTCTGTGATACTGTCAGGTACTGTGACAGCTAGCTCAGCAGCCCCTGAATCACTGAGGAGAAAACAGAGTGGAAAAGCTTGTCCCCATCCTGGATAGATTTCTCTTGGGAAGACAAATGCGGAAATTCAGACTATGAAATCGAAGTGCATGTGAAGGCATAAGGATTCCTGGCAAGTAGGACAGAAGTATGGGAAGAAGAGCAAATAGGTGGGCAAGGAATGACTTGAGAGGAAAATGCAACCCAAAATTTGATTCTGAGCAGTGCTGCACCTGAAATTCTTCTTTTGTGTGGGCACAGAGGGCTCACAGGGGTGTGTGTTATACATCCAGTCTGTGCCATGGAGTATAGTGTGACACTTTCTATTGGGAAGGTGTGGAGACACTGGAACATGTCTCTTCTGAGGTGCATATTGACAGGACAAAAGGTAACACACAGCTGGAATGTGGGAGATTCTGACCTGACATGAGGAAATACCATGAGGATGGTCAAACATGGAAACGCAGTTTGAGGAATCTCCATCCTTGGGGACACATAGTACTTTACTACAACTTGATCTAACAGGACCTGCCTCGTGTAGAACGTTGAGCTATGGATCTGTGGAGGCCTCTTACATCCTGCAAGAGTGTGTGATGTTAAATTCCTAGAAGCATTTGGAAAATCTCAAGCAGAGACAGGAACTGAACAAAAACTCCATTGTCCTTATCCACTTCTTCATACCTCCCTCCTTTACTTTGTGCACAGAAGGCAACAATGCCCTGTCTCTGCTCCTGCCCATTCCCTCTACTGTGTCTGGTAGAAAGTCTATGCCTGTGGAGCCACAGCCTGTAGTTACTCACTTGATGGGAACCAGAGTCCAGATGAATGTCTCTGGGAACCAGGTACGTGCTGCTGCTGACTCGCTGCCCAGCTCGGTGTGCTCTGCCTCAGCAGCTTCAACAGCAGCATCTGCTTCTGAGTACAAGCTCTCCAGGTCTGCCAGCTCATCAAAAGCTGTTGGGAATACAAGCATTCATTCAAAGGCAGAGCAACTGTGAAACCAGGATAGAGTCCAGCCAGGAAAAGCTCAGTTCTCCTTCCCTCCCACTCCCAGCCCAAACCCCCTTGTCCTCTCCAAAATGCCCTCAACTTCATCATTGTCTTCCACAAGACAACTCAGGAGGCCAGGGAGATTCCAATATGTGTGTGCTCCCCCATGAGACATTTTACCTGCTCACAGTTTTGCTCACATTCCCTGCAGAAAAGCCTAGATACTCCCCAATGCCAATCTTGGTTCATTCTCTGGTTTCCAAAAAGACCTCTCCTAGTCTCACAAATAGATTTTCTTTCCTGAGACAGATGCCCCATTTCCCTCCTTGACCATATTATCTCCCTGCTCACCAGCTGAAGCTTCCAAACAGGTTCAAACCCTGCAGCCACCTCTCTGCCCCTCCAGGGCTCTGGACACACACTCCTGCCAGGGCTTTTCCCTTCTCCCTGTGGAGCACAGCTCCTGTACAGCCTCCCACTCATGCCTGTAAGCCATCCCAGCACTCTGCATGTTCAGCTGCCCATGTGCAGCCTATATGTTACCCGTGCTCTCCAAAGAAACAGGAAAAATGGAGATGTACACATGTAGTCGTAGTCAAAAGTGGTCTGGGTGCGGCACTCAATTGGAGACTTGATTTTAAGGCTGGTTAAAAATGTTAGACCTGCATTCTGGAGGAAAGAAGGGGACAAAAGAAGGCATATTTCTGTGGAGGGGTTGGTGTGTCCGAGGGTCTGTCTCTTCCCCCTCCTCCCAGCATACCACAGCTACTCTGTGTTGTTTGCAGGTTGTGCACCTCAGCACAACCTGCAAACTTATATCAGGCAAGAAAGCAGAACTGTCCTGCTCCCAGAGCCTGGTCCTCATGCCAAAGGACTGTGGGGATGACCACTTGCATGTGCATGCCTGTGCACAAAGTCATTATTTTGGCACCACAGTTTGCTGCCCACCCTAACCCAGACTTTTCTTTATCCTTCACTGCCATTCCTTTCTACTGTTCTTTCTCTCCTTTCCTTGGGCTCCCCTTTTCTCTCAGGTGCTTTGCTTCTCCAACCTCCAATTTTCTCTGACACAGGCTGACAATTCACACTGCTTCCAATCCATAGAAAGTCTAAAGGGGGCCAGTGGGGAGTTAAGTTCTAGGAATCTGCCTAATCAATGGGAATTTATCATGCTGGGAGGACAGAGTGTCATTGATCTTTTAGTTCAGAAGCTTGGCAAATTCAGATTGTGAAGTCACCAGCATTTACAGGAAAGACAGTCTGTGAAGCTACCCAGTGCTGACCTGGGATACAAAAGGGCTTGGCTCAGCTCTTATATTTCAGCCTTTCTGGAAATTAGATTTACCTTCAGAAGTTCATAAACATCTGGTTGGGACACTGCATAAGAGTATCTGTTGTACATGAACGGTGACATCATTCCTGGTGAAGGGGTGGCCTTAGAGGCACCAGTGATGCCCGGGCTCTTGTGGATGGTGCAGTAGTCACTGTAGATGTCTGTGAGGGTGCTGAGCTGCTCCTGAGCATAGCTGAACATATTATACACCTGTAGAGAGAGAATGAAAACAGTACAGGTCAGTGTGAGAGGTGTGAAGATTTTCATTTCTATCCAGAGATTTCCTGTCACCTCAGAGGCCAAGCTCAGGTCCTGCCTGTCACAAAAACCCAGCCCCAAGGGTTTTGAATTTTATGGAGAGCCTCCACAAATTTTGGATGCATAGCACCAGAGAAGAACACGAGCCCCTCTGGGGTATGGCTGCATAGCTGTGGCCACTTCTAGCTTAATAATTGTACCTGTGAACTGAATGCAAACACTGAGGACACCTTCCCTGCATGGGAGGAACATTGGACAGCTTCTTGTCTGACTGAAGACACATCCTGGATCCACCAAGCCAGTGTAAAGAGGCAATTCAGGTGTCCTTAAACCAAGGTCTAGAGGAGAAAAGGAACACTTCCACTGCCAGTACACCACCTAGAGCCCACTCTGTGAATGGAAGGACTGTCTGGTTCATGTGAGCTGGAACAAAGACATGGAGCCTACCCCATGCTTGGCTTTTTTTTTTTAACATGACTTTTTTCAGACCACTGCCATGTATCAGTTCAAGAGATGGATGTCTCTTGCCTTCTTCTTGCCACTGTGGTAAAGCACTGTAAGTTTAACCAGGATGTGACTTCAGGCTGTAGCTGGGGACGACTATGGGTTATTTTAACAGAATACACCCTCTAGACACTGAAAATTTTGGCTGGTGTTTGATGTTGGCCCTCATTTTTTCTCATTAAGCCATGCCCTGTCCCCATTCAAGCACTTATTGGTATGTCCACCGTGTCTTATTAGCCAGCAAAGGTCAGCACTGGAGTGACTCACACTATCCCTGGACAGCTCAGCCTCTGGCCTCAGGAGAAGGACACTTTTGTCAACTGCACGGATGCTGCACAGGGAGCCTGGTGCAGCCTGCAAATGGACCTGGACAGTCGATCCTGGGAGTGCCACTGCTTCTGAGAAGCCAAGCTTCACCTGAAACAGCAGGAGAAAGGGGGGCTGCAGACACTGAGAGACGAAGGAAAGGTGAAGCTGTGGTTATTGGATTCTGCTGCATATCTACTGCCAGTTTGCAGATCATTATCCCCCCTCCAGCCTATCTGCCCCTCTGTGTTTTGTGCACTGCTTACATGGTTCCTGAAGCAGCTGGAGACTTTCAGACGCAAGGTGTCAGCTGCCACTTGTCCCTCAGGGAAGGCAATGTAAACAAAGAGGGTAGCCATGGATGAAATGAGGTCAATGGGCAGAGTGATGTTGAAAGACCCACTGTACTGACCTGAAGGATGAAGGAAAAATTGAAAAAGTATGGCAAGGTGCAAGGAAGTCTTCAATTCAAGGATGACAGCAGCAATGTGCTCTTCCTCTGTAATACTTCTGTACAGATTCTTGCACAAAAACTATTCTGCCTTGCTTCTGGGGAGGCCACAGCTAGGCCAGGATGGAGGTTTTTATAGCAGTGACCTTGTATCATGACACACCTTGGCAACAGTGATAGTTGGAAGAAAAATGAGTCTTTCCACTTGAGCTCAGAAAGACTCCATAAGTTACTTTGCCATTTTCCTGCTTGGTAGATAAACTCTGACAGTTTCATCATTTGATCAGAAAAAGAAGGAAATTAAAAGACAGAAAAAAGATAGCATATTTCCTACAGGTTTTTTGTGCCACCTCTGTGGTTTCCTGTTAGTGTCAGATCTCTTTTGACTCCTTCTCCATCTAGGCTGGAAAGACTCTCTCGTTGGATTCTTAATCTGTTCCTGGCAGTTAGATGCCCTTACCTGATGGTGGATCAAGAAGCACTGTTGTTTGGCCATGATGCACAAGGGACCCTCTGGCCATAACCTAAAGGGTAATGAACAGAACGAAGGGTTGAGAGTGCCTCTGCTCCACGTTTCTGGGCCAGCAAAGGGCCCTGTGCTGACACAGACCGGGCGCAGAGCTGAGCTCGCTGGCGCTGCCCGCACTCACCAGGTGGTAGAAGTGTGCTCTGGCAGCCCGGTGGCCCAGCTCTGTGCCGAGTATGTGGTAGTGCACAGTGACCTGCTGCACGTCCCCACAGGCTGGCACTGCCTGCAGGGGCTGGATCCTCACTGAGCTGCGGCTGGAGGAGTAGAAGGCCCTGAGTGGGAGCGATGCGGTGCCGTAAGAAACCTTCACGTTCCGGCCGTTCGTGTCCTCCGGCTGGGACTTTGCCTGCGGCACAGAAAAAAGTGTCTGAGGATTTCCTACAGCTCTTCATACACCAAAACCAAGGCTGACTAAACAGTGGGCTCTGAACTATCCCAGCATAGGGTGTCTACTTCCACCTACACCAAGTTCAATCAGTCCTTTTCTGTGGAGCTTGGCATTTGCCTGCTGTCCCACACTCTGGGATAACTAGTGCCTAAACAGGAGCAGGGAGCAGTACACTGCTAGGGCTTTAGCTGAAGTCCGAAATTCTGCCATGCTGCTGTTACCCTGAGAGCAAGCCAGATCATTTGACTATGTAAAGTGGTTTATCAGCCCCTGGATCAAACCACTGAAGCCTTTGCTTCGATCTGGTATATTTGGGTAAAGTATTAGCATGGATCTTCCCTTATAATGCATTTCGATTCTAATGATCTGCTTAGCTCCAGACTGGTTTGCAATAACTGGTTCCCAACCTGTAGTATAACTTTACTGCTGTTGTCCCATGCTGATGTCTCTAAGACGAAGGAGGCCATCCCAGTGTCATCTGTGAGGTAGGTCTTGGTCTGCTTCCTGCTCCCATAGGACACTGTAAGAATCACCTTCTTGTTCTGCAGGGGTGTCCCACTGGCACTTCTGAGTTCCAGCTGTAACAATGCAGAGAACAGTCAGAGAGCTGGAGGCCTCAGGATTGAAAATCCACCTCCCAGTAGAAGTCCCAGTCTCCCTCTCTGTAAAGGGACTCTCAGTGTGAATTTTGACATCTCCAACCCTTCCCCATCTATGCAGCAGCCATCTCATCTGGCAAAGCCACAGATCCTGCAGTCATACCTTTGGATAACCTCTTGGTAGATATGTCAAAGGAGGGATTGGGACAGAGGATTGTGCTGGCAGCTTTGGGCAGCTCAGAACAAGGGGACCCGGGGCACTTCTGTGCCTACCACCTGCTTAGGCCCAGCCACTGGGATTTCCATGTTTCTTCCCTTTTCACTCACATTTCCATAGTAGGGAGCTCCTTGCTGATAGTAGTAGCTCGTCCCCCAGAACTGGAGAGTTGTGATATCAAAAGTGACCTTGCAGTTTTCAGTGGTGTTGAACTCCACCCCTGGGAAAGACAGGAAGCACATGCAGGTGAGCAGAGTGTCTAAGCAGGCATCAAGATTGGATAAACTCAGTGAAGGGGTGGACTATCACTCACAGGGCACTGCAGTTTCTCCATGCAGCTTCAGGAGTCATTCAACACACACGCACTCAGCTAGAGTGCCTCCTACACTCTGACGTGACAGAATGACAGCAGTCTGTCTGGAGGTCTCTGTCAGACACTTCTCAAACACTCTTTCCCACTTTAAGATGGTCCAACTCACAATTGTCCCTTTCAATTCTCCTTCCCTCCTCCCAGCAGTCACTAGAAGGCAGCATTTTACCTTGCCTTTCCCATGTCAGTTCTCAGCCTGATGTCTCCTCCCGTGTGCCCATCTGAAATCACTGCAATTGTTTGCTAAGTGAATGTGTGTCACTGCTTCTGGCAAGGGGCCATGAAACATTTTCTTTGCAGGAAGAAAAGGAAGGCTTTGCAAAATCTTGTGAGAGTGGTAACCTTATAAGAAACCTTCTCTCCCTATCTGGGATGTGGAGATAAATCTAGTGAGGAGCTAATAACAGTACACAGTCAGGGCTTTGGTTATGTCTAGTTGCTCTGAATAACATCTCATTCCAATGGACTGTCCTAAAATGTGGTTTATAAACAAGAGAACCTGTCCTGGCCCACCTCTGTACACATTTTTAATTTGATGAGAGGACAAGAGAAAGCAGCTCTTGCCTATCTCTGTCAAAACAAAATTACTGCCAGAGAAGGCATCAAGACTGGATGAACTCAATTGTCTTATAGATAAAACCCCAAAGACAAGTACATTTTACAAGTGTAAACCAGAAGATTTTCCACAAAGTGTAGAATCAGTTTTTTTCTACCTGTTCCACTTTCTTTCAGAAAAGCCTCAGCCTCCAGATTGAAATCATAATTATCACCATGCTTCCGGTGGAAAATCTTAGTATTCACTTCAGTGGAAAAGCAGCCGTCCTCATTTGTCTGGGAATATGAAATTGTATTTGTTAACCAATTATGAAGGCAAAAAGAGTGTTCTGTCCCTTTGCCCTCTCCCCTCCCTTCTGCAGGAGGGGTGGGTGCTCCCGTGCTCACCTCGCCGCTGTAGTCCTTGCAGATACTGCGCTTGGCTTTGGAGGACCTGCGGTTATAGCGGATGTGTTTGCGGCACACCACGGCCCTCACGCTGCCCTGCACTGCCTTCCCATAGCTGTACCTGGCAAAGGGAGCACAGAGGGCTTACACTCACACAGAAACACTGCCTCAGGTGTGAGGCATGTCAGCTTTACCCTGTGGTTTGCAGCCATACAGCCCAGGAGCCTGCAGGATATTCACGGGTCATCAGCTCAGCAGAGGAGGCCAAGAAGTACAAATGGCCTCATCAGATTGAGGCAGAAAGCACTGCTGGGCAAGTTCTCTCCAAGCCAACACCAGCCCCACCAGGCAGGGCTAGGGGACACTGTGCTGGCCACAAGCTCAGTCATTATTCCTACAACCCTGTCACTAACAAATACAGCAGAGGTGCTCGATTGTAGGGCACAGGCTACATTGAGGGAATGCACTGTCATTTTCAGACTCACAGAGAAAGTAGAGAGAGACAATATGGAGAAAGGTGAGAGTCCAGGAGGATTGCTTGGCAAAGGATGACAGGGTACCAAATCTTGGGGTGAGGGTAGGGTTGGCAGAGACCATTTTGAGCTCAGTTATTGATGGCTGTGCATTTTCCAAACCAGTAAAAATGCACCTTCTGCCACGATAAGTCAGCTCACATGCCACAGACGTGGAGAGGGAAGTTTTCCTCAAGGATGGTGACCACCTGAGGCATCTGGATGGAGACACTGAACTTGGGCAGCACTGTGTGAAAGCAAGAGAAAGATAATTCAGTGAGAATAGAAAGACTTAATTTGCTCCAATCCTTCCAAAGTGGTTGTTTACAGAAAATAAAATCTCTCCTTTCATTCCAGCACATGGCCTGGTAGGAATACATCAACAGCCCAGTTAGGAGAATGGGACAGCAGCAGGCAGCTTGAGTCTCCTCCCCAGAGCACAGCTGTGGGACAGTGTCTCAGTCCCATCCTCAGGACATGGGGGAGGAGGAATCCAGTGGGCCTGGGTGAAGGTCAGTGATTACACCTCTGGGCAGGCAGCTGCACTTCCCAGGAGACAGCACAACCTGCACAGCTGTTCACAGCTGCATGGCCCATCCAGGTCTGTGTGAGGGGGTGGGGCTGGAGGCTGGCAAAACAAAAACACCTTTCTCTGCTGCCACCAGCTTCCTGAGACTCTTACCATACTCTTCCACCCTGAAGGTGCGTGTGAGGCCGGGCACTCTGATGGCGTACTCTCCAAGCGGTGCTCCTGCAGCCAGCGGGAAGGACAGATCCACAATGCCTCCCACAGGTGCAACATCCAGCCACTGCGCAATTCGGTTCCCCTTGGGGTCCTGCACAGGTGGAGCAGAGACTAGTTATTTTCCAGTGCAAAAAGACTCTTTTGCAGGATGTCCAAGATACCAGGGCATGGTCTGACCACATATTCTCTTGTCCTGAGGGCCCAAGTCTATGGCACAGCAGCAGTGCTCAGGTGAGCCCAGGCTCAAAGAGCAAAGGACATTGCTCCCTGTCTCATTGACAAAGTAAATCTATCATATCATTGTTTCCTGGTGGCACTGCCATCTCTGACTGCTGCAAAGCTGTTGTTTACTGCCTGCCTGTCTCACTAAGAGAAAGAAGTGGTCCTTCAGACATCTCTGTGGTCACCTGAGCTGGCACAGCCCACAAGGTCACTGTAGAGACATTCCGCCTAAGGCACAAGTTACTGGGGAGTGATGTCTTGAATCCCCAGGAAGGAATGGGGAAATGAGTCCAGACTCCATGCAGGGGAGCCACTGAGGCCCAGTCATGAAGGACAGTGCTCTCCCAGTGCTGGTTCTGGGAGGGCAGGGTGTAGAACTCCAGGTACAGCCACACTGCCCAGCCAGTAGGAGCTTTGTGATGGGTTGATGGGATTGCTCCCATTCATCCTGAGGTAACTGACTTTCTGCATTGATATTTCCCAACCACCATCTCCAAACCTGTGTCCTCCCCAAGGTGAGAAGAGTTCATCACTTACAATAAAGTAGGAGCTTTACCTTCAGTTCCACCAGGCGCTGCTGTGGGGAGGAAACAACAGTCACTGGTGGGATGCTTTCAGATAAGTTATGTCCACCTCCCTGTATTTTTTATTTCCCCAACCATCCACCAGTCTTCTCTAAGCAATTCCCAGGGACTGCCCATAACCCATGAGCAGCTGCTGTCTTGCAAGTGGTGCCCAACACTGTTTGTAAGCACCAAAAGCAATTTTGAGACCAGCTGTACACACATCTCCGGGCTGGGCCAAGTACTGGGTCAAGTAGAAGACATGCAGGCAGCTCATAATATTTCCAGACTTCAGGCATCTTCCCTCTTGACTTACTGTTTCACTGCTGGCAATGAAGTTCTGATCCAAGGTCACAATCCGCAACTTGACTACAAAGCAAGAGGAAAACAGGACTGGTTGAAATGAAATCAAAGCTTTCAATAGCAAATAACAAGAACACATGGCTAAGAAAGATGTGTGCATGTGCTTCACTGAGAGGGTGTGGGCAGTAGATAGAGCCTTCCACTCCTAGGCCTATGCCCAAAGCCCTGCTAGGAGCTGGCAGCCTGCTAGAAAAGAAGGTGTGAGGAGAGGCAGTGTGGGGCTTTCTGGGAAGGCTGGCTGTGCTGGTGGCAAACAGCATTTTTCTGGACAGTGGGCCTGTGGTGGGCCACTCAGTCTTGCCTGCAGTGAAGGCCATCCCAGTGGAAAGTGTGGAGAGGCATGGGGCCAACAGCTGAACCCTGTGGTGATCCGAGCTGTGCAAGGGCAGTGGTGGGACCTGTAGGACTGCAATCCTCACCTGAGGAAGTCTGTGGGGAAGAGAGGGGTTGAGAGCCCTGACAGACAGACATGCCTTTGACTGGAGCAATCATGAGTACAACACTGTGGCTTCTAAATCTTTTCTAACACATCAAGGAAAACAGACAAGCCCTGTTCACAGTGGCATACAGCACGCTGACACAGGAGAGAGATATTCCCGAACCCCGCAAACCCTAGAAGTGATGTGGCCGTCTCCCTTCCTGAGCAGGTCCTGCTCAGAGGACTAGAGAGTACCCCACATTTTGCGGCCTGAGGACCACTCTGTCTCTCACAAGACATGGCATTCTGTCCATACCAATCTGTCCAGGTTTGTACACAGGTTTGTCTGTCTGGATAAAAGTCTTCTTGTCTGCATGCTTGATTAGGACTTTCTGTTTCTTCTGGAACTCTGAGTTGGCTTCCATGACTG
Source organism: Melozone crissalis (assembly GCF_028551555.1). Taxonomy (NCBI): domain Eukaryota; kingdom Metazoa; phylum Chordata; class Aves; order Passeriformes; family Passerellidae; genus Melozone; species Melozone crissalis. The sequence continues at coordinate 10,990,722 of NW_026535786.1, read as the reverse complement.
TGATAACAACAAAAGCCACTTCCTCAGGGTTTCCAACAGGAGGAGGGACCTGCAGGTATAGTTATAACCATCATTCAGAGTGGATCCCATTCACTGATCCCGAGGTTTTTGGAATAACAATTATGATATAACTTTTGGGTTACTCTAGTTCTTCTTGCCTGAAAAGTGTTCACAGAACATTTCAAAAAGTTTTCTAGAAGGGTAAAATATTAGTGGGGCTACATAGCAGATAGGACAGTGGCAGACCTATCCAGGCTGAAGCAGAAGATTTACTGGCCAATTAAGATGTCCTCATGGGAAGGCACAACTCTTTGCATTCCTGCCCAGCAAGAGCAGAACCCATGCCATATCCACCCTAGTGAAAACCCTGGAAAGTATCTTCCTCACCTGAAAGCTTGTGCAATGGAAGAAGGGGAGCTGAGAGACGGACTGAGAGATCAGAGTCTCATTCCCAGCGCCGCTTTGCAAGGTGACCGACACATGGATTGGGACTGCTTGCTCTCTGCTGAGCTGGAGACACACTGTCTCTGAGAAGGGGTAGTAGAGCTGAGATGGTATTGCCACAGCATAGTTTCTGTTGGGAAAGAAAAAAAGAGAAGAGAGAGAAGAGAGAGAAGAGAGAGAAGAGAGAGAAGAGAGAGAAGAGAGAGAAGAGAGAGAAGAGAGAGAAGAGAGAGAAGAGAGAGAAGAGAGAGAAGAGAGAGAAGAGAGATTAAACTGACCTTCTAAGAAAGCAGGTTTTGACCTGTATTTAGGTACTTCCTAACAGACTTCTGCCTTCTTCACCTCACTGTCATGACACCAGTGGGACATGACACTGTTCTCATCCATGGGTACTGCAGACATTGATACTGAGGCAGTGCTATATGCTGTATGCTGCATGCACATATAAAATTATAAAGTGACTGCCTTACAAACTGAAAGTGAAAATAAGGTGAAGGGACCTCCCCATGTCACCCATGCGATCAGCACCAGCTTGGCTTTCTTACAGGTTTTCCAAGTTTTCAATGTTTTCACGGAACCACACTACATTACCATCATCAGTTTTTTTTGGCTGGTTTTCCCCACTGTTCTTGGGCTCAGAAACAATGCCCTCTGCGAGGGACCCAGTGTCCCAGCTTTATGTCCCAGACACAGAAACTCATGAGCACCTTCACTTCAGCTCCTCTCTCACACTCTTGTCCTCTTTGCACTCTACTTGCTCTCCCATCTCTGCATCTACTCTGAGCTGCATCCATAACACCAGAAAGCTGTTCACACTTTGTTTCCATCTTTTACTGTACTGTATCACCTAGGACCAACAAAAAGCCAACATTCAAGCAGATTTCAAAATTCTTGTCACTGACTCCTCCCACTCACTGCCTCTGGACAGGCTCAGCCAGCAGCATATTTTGCAGGAAGCAGAGGGCAGGGCCTGGAAAGATCAGAAAAGCAGGAGGATGGGAGATGACCTGCTGGCAGTTCTCAGCTGGAGCTCAGCGCCCTGGCGAGACGGAGTCAAAGTCCTGCTGGCCAGGAGCCTTTGACTGCTGTCACACTCGAGCGCTGCCAAGCTGCCTTGAGGATCTCAAAACACATAAAAACAACATTTTGTTTTTCCTATTTGAGCTGACTCATGGCACCTCCCTCCTGCTGATTGTGCCAAAGGATGGGATAAGCACTAAAAATTCACTGCTTGAAACCTCCCATACCCCTCCTTGCTTTTAATGATCTTTTACTCTGGAACATTTTCTTACACCCCTTTAACATTTCATCCTTGCCCTTGCCTTCTGAGCTATAAAAGTAAGAAAGAACATCTCTGGGTCTGTCATCCAAGGGTCCCAAGATCCAAGCTGGATCACAAATCTACGAAAAAAATTGGAATACAGGCAGGACAGCAGACAGCCTATTGAAGGAAGTGGTATTTCCATAAAGCAAAGCTTCATGCTGAGGGTAACAATGGCAAGTAGACAGCAGTAAAGCACATCCTTTGCGTGGGAGCTTGTCAGCCTATGGAACAGGTCCTAGAGGAAGTACTCCCATTGGAGAAGGTTTTTAAAACTAGGCTTGTGCACAGCACAACACATGCAGCAGGACGGAACCCAGCTACAACCCACTGCCGTATTTTTCACTGTAACATCTACTGCTCAAGCACAGTCATGCTACTGTTTGCACTTGTGCCATGGCTGCAAAAGCAAACGCCTACAAAAAAATGCCAGAACGAGTTCACAAGCCAGGACATCATAGCAGTGTCTCCTGGAACAGGAGCTGCATTCCTGACAAAGTATAGGAAGAGAAGCTGTGCTGGGAATTGCCCTTGAGAGAGGTCTGAGGAAAGGCATGGTGGGAGCAGATGGCCAGCCAAGCCTGAACAAATACACTGCTGTACCAAGAGCATCCCTACCAGATACTTGGGCTCATGTTTGCTCACTTTGTAAAGACACTCAGCTTTGCTGGCTAAACTATTAAATGGTGACCTACGTCTCTGGGAAGAAAGGCTTAGCCCAAAGGAAACATGTTCTGGAGCACAGTAGGAGATGTGAGATATTGGAAGGTCAGAATTAAGCACATGCAGAAAGCTGGTACAGTCATTCTGCCTGACTCCTTGCTGAAACACATGGTCTACATCAAAGGCACTAAAGGAAGAGCTAATTAGCAGGGGGAATGTGGGGAAAGGGCACATGGAAATCAAGCAAAACCTTGGGAACGTGAGAAATTATGCCTCTCCAGAAAAACACACCTCACCTTAAGACTTCTGTCCCATTTCTGTCATCTACTGCCACCCCCACCGGGATCCCTCACAGACCAGAGCACATTTGCAAAGCAGTGATGTTCTTACAGCATTGCAGGCATTCCAGCCGTGGTAGGCAGGAGAAGGATGCAGCCCCACAGGAAAATGATCCTCCACATAGCTGAATGCCGGTCGAATTCCTCCGTGGAAAGCTTAGCCACTCCTCAATACCCCCTTCTCCCCTGCTCCTGCTGTCTTCCTTCTCCCCCTCATCCAGAGCCGAAGGAGAACGCAACTCCTGCCCTAACCAGACGCCCGTTCCTCCCTTGGCTTCAAAACCAAGGTGGAGATCAGGCTGCTCGTGGCTGGAATGTGGGCGGGAGAAAGGGGTGGCGACAGCGTTTACTGCCTACAAACCAGAGGCAGCTGCTTCCAGAGTCTGTAAGGCTTGTCGGTGTTTCCCCGGGAGAGGGCTTGTCCGCCTTAGGCAGCACAGCTGCTGGCAGCAGCAGTACTTAGTTACTGTATTTTGGTACAGGGCCCCAATTTAAATAAAATTTTCCCCATTTTTTTACTGGGACGTCATCAGAAACATTTGGATACAAATTAGTTCTTTGTGATGTCCGTGGATTTTTCTCCATGGTTCTTCTGTAGAACTTCTTAGGTATTATTTGCTTCTTATTGAAATTTCACTCCTGCTGGTTGTCTTTCTGTTTTTGTCTCACTAGTTTGGACTTGAACTCAAACCCCATTTTAATTTTGGAGACTGACATGTGCTCCCAGATCAGTGACATACAGTGCTTTAACCCGAGGTTCATCTGCAGTGTCAGTGCTAGGTTAAAGGCTGGTGTGCCCCTGTTACATCAGACTGTGGTCTAAGAGTGTGGGTGCCAAGCAGACGGATGCAGACTGGCCAAAGTAAATCCAAGGATTGCTTCAGCTGGGAGCAAGGCACAGGCAGATGGCAAATTCTCTCTGTGCTTGTGTACCTTTGGTTGTGCTCTGCTAAAACACAGCAGGGGCCAGGACTGAATGAAGATGTGCACCTTCAATTGAGATTGTAACTGGAGGGCAAATTCATCCAAGCCCTGTGCTCCTCACTGCTGCCACTCAGGACATGGAAACACAAGTGTTGTATTGCAGTAAATAGTTATTCAGTTGTTTGCAACACACAAGGGTGCAGTGCCCAGGAAGAGTCTGGAGGAGGGGGCTGGTGGTGTCAGTGTAGAATCACCTTATTGCAGGGGGAATCTGTCGGAAGACTGGGCATCCAGCTTGGGCACATGTAGAGTAGTGATTTGATAAAATATGTGTGGACTTAAAGTGTTCACACATATTTTATTTATTTGGAAAAGCCTAACAGTGGAACTATGAGAGGAGTTGGCATAGGTAGCAGGAACTGCCCTGGAAATGATTCTAGAGTGCCCAGGAGGATCAGACATGGCTGGGATGGATGGGTGGACAGAGGTAGGGATGCATGGGATGGAGGTGATTTGAAAGGATTTTACTCCCAGCTTGGAGTAACGACTGGATGAGGGGAAGATCACTAATGTTACTTTTTACAAACTGAGGTCAATAGCTGATGTGCAGATTTGGCTCTCATCAGATACTACAGCCAAGATCCAGACTAGTCACGGATGAGATGAGACTCTCCCAAGTCCCCTTCAGCTTGAGTTAGAGACACGTATTTCCCTATATCCCTTTCCAGTGTTCTGGCACCCACGGCCTGGAATACCACCTGAATGTAAATGTGGGTGGAGAACTGTGTTATGTGACCTTCACTCTGCTGTTGGTGGGAGCAAGTAAATATTAGCTCATGTCATTAGCCTAGAAAAGATATTATCTCCATATATTAACTCCCCTACTCTTTGAACCTAGGAGCATCTGAGGGGGTATTTAGGATTGCTCCAACCCATCAGTACATGCAGTTCTCTCCTCCAGTGTGGATCTTGTCAGCTTTCTGTCCCAGCCCAAGCAATGGGAGCACCACTGCTCCTCTTAGCCCTGACCCTACTCCCAGTTGCAGCTGCAGCAAGCCTGGAACCGTGAGACTCTCTCCTTTTGATTTTGGGGGGCTTGGGGGAAGGGCCTGTTGTTGAGGGGTGGTGCTGAGGGGCTGCACTCTTTGGCACCCCAGAGCTGGATGGTGGGAGCCTGGATCCCAGGGGGCTGAGCAGAAGCAGCTCCTGCAGAGTCCTGGGCATCGAGCACTGCAGTGTTGGCTTGTACAGGAGCTGCACTACAGAGGCCACAGGAGTTCTGCCTCTGTTTGTGCTGTGCTGCTGGAGTGAAATCTGGTGTGAGGATGGAAGCCTAATGCCTCAGCCACTGCATGTTTGGCTTCTTTGGTTTCCTCACACAGCCTTGCTCTGTGTACTCACAACTGGAGCATCGTGGACGGGGCAGCTGTGTCCTGGCTGGTGGCAGGGTGGTGACACAGAGAAACTGGGAGTTCTCTATACTGGGCATATTCCTCCTTTCTCATTTGAAAAGGAGCTTAAAAGAGCTAAACTTCCTTCAGTGCAGTCCTCCAGACATTTCTCACCCTTGGTCTACCTCTTCATGAAAGCAGCAGAGATGGGTGCTGGCCTGTCCACCTCAGCCTCTGACCTGTTTTTGAACATGTACTGCTCTCTTCTAGTCACTATATGGTGGTGTTCCCTGCTATCCTTCGGCAGTGCCAGGAGGAGAAGCTCTACATTCACTTCAGCTCCCTGACTGAGGCTGTCCACCTAGCTGTCACCTTGCAGACAGAAATCCAGAATCACACACTGGTGGAGCAGGATGTGGAGAAGCCAGGCACTTCTCAGAGCATCACCTTCCAGGTGAGTGTAGCCGTGGATACTGATTTGACAGGGGATGCTTTCACATTCACACAAGAGCACAGCACTTCTCTGGGTACACTGTCCTTTTCCTTGCCATAGCTTCCAAGCAGGCTAAGTACATTTCCCTACCAGTGCTAGGCAAAATACAACAGTGTCCTGAAGTCTAAGATAGTAGGGCATCTTTTCTATGTATAAAAAGATTTTTATAGAAAAGAACAGATTTCTTTTGATCTGTATCAGCATATTTCATCCTACTTAAAGCATGGTGCTAAATATTTATTTTCAATTTAATCAGTGTTTTGCCCCTAAAAGTGCTTGTATATATCACAGCAAAAGTCAATGCATTGCAAATACTTTCTTTTCATCCTTGTTTCCTCAGGAGCCTGCCCCTTCAGCTCCAAGAGGACCATTGTGCTCTAAAGCTGCACCTACATTGGCAGATGTAGTTGCAGCCCGCATAGACATTGAGCTTGCTTTAATTTAGCTGTGATGGCACTGAACCAACAATGAATTGAATTTCACCAAGGATATTTCTGGAGTGGCTTGAGTTCCTGTCATTGCTAACTGCTGTGGTTAGCTTATCTAGACACATTGACTACAGAACCTTCAGCTACGTTTCTGGAGAGCCATGGAGATGTGTGTGGTGCTGAAGCTCTACAAACTGCCCCTGTCTTCCTCAGCACAGCACAAAGTCACTGTGCCTATGCCCTGATTGCCCTGCAGGCTCAGCAGAATTCAAGGAAGGGCTGTAGTCACTTTTGGGCTTTACATCAACATGACGGTGATTAATTAAGAGTTTGGTGCCAACCCTTAGGAGAGAGCAAGTCCTGGTTCTGGAAAGCCAAGGAAGTCTGCTGTTAGCAAAAAATAAAAACCACCAAAAAAAATCATCTTCCTCCTGCTGAGCTTGGTCTCTCTGATGCTGAGATGTCCCGTGTTTGCCTCACCAGTATCTCATCTCACATTACTTAGGATCTGACTTTCCTATGGTTTACTTAGTTCCATAAAACTCTCTCATTTATGTTAAGTGGGAGAAGGACATGTTGGTCCATTCACTATTAGGTTCATGAACAAGGCAGTGACTGCTTCTCCCTCACAAGTGGGTTACAGCATCATATAGAAGAATTTGGACTCTGAAGTTTGGGGATTTCTTAACAGGGAGATGATATCTTATATATGTGATAATATGAAAAGTTTCTGATGAATTTTTTTCCATTTCCTTGTGTCAATCAACCTAGGTGCCAGACTTCATGTTAATTCCTGCAGGAACAGATGATTCCAAAACAGAGGTAGGACATGTCTCTTGTCTGCCTCTCCTCTTATAAATTAGAGAGCTTCAGCCTCTCCTGGGCCTGAGCCATGTTAATGTTGGAGATACAGGGTGGGAAAGATAGTAAAGAGGAAAAATAAATGTGCAAAGAAGCAAACATGACAAGCAGAAGGGCAAAGAAAAGGGAATGAAGAAGCTGGACAAAAAAAAAAAGAAGACTATGACTGGGAAAAGGAGAGACTTTAACCAGAGTAGATGAAAGGAGGAGGGGGACGTTGGAGATTTTGGAAGGACAAGTGCCTCTGATTCACTTTCAAGCTCTTTGTAGTCTGAGGTAATTTTTTTTTTTCTTTAACCTGACAGTCAGAGGAGGTGGCTTCTCTGCATGTCCTGATCCACAGTGGAGACAATGTGCTCCTTGACGGTAACAAAAAAGTTCTGATCAAGCCCCAGAAGAATATAATTCTGATAGAGACAGACAAGGACTTATACAAACCTGGAGAAACAGGTAAGGCAAGAAGGCAGCATATTGAAATGGGGAGGGAAGGGTCAAAGATAGCAGCCACACCTGGAGGGAAGATTTCACCAAGTGCAGCAGGCTAAGGTTGTTGGAGATGAAAGGAAGCAGATCTCTATTATCCAGTGTTTCTAGGAACAGTTTGAGGCAGGATGCTCCCCTTCAAGGTGTGCTACACCAAATTCCCAACCTGCTGTTCCTGGGTGTTGTTTTGGTGCCATATCTCTAGTGAGATCTAAAGGGAAAGCCAGGACTCTCCAGGACACTGGGCAGTCTTGAAGACTCTTGCTCATATTTGAGTAAAACCTAGAGTGTCAGTTCCAAACTGTAGAATTACAGAGTCCCCACATTCTTCACAATATGAACGGACTGCAGACAGACTCCACTATAGACAAGCCCACTGTTTACCCCAATTTGTAATCTCTCTAGGTAAAGGCAGTGGGGTTCTGCAGCACTCAGCTGGTATAAGCCTCCCAGACAAAGCCCTCTGGGGTGGGAGGTTCTGGGGAGGGCTGGTTGGGAAAAGGCCTGAGCATCTCTGAGGTAAACAGAAAGACATGAATACTGGAGCATAGAAAAGGAGAAGCAAGTTTGTGCAAGGACATGGTGCAGCCAGAATACTTTACTATGTTTTTCTTCATTTCTACAGTGAAATTTAGAATTGTGAACCTTGATGAGAACCTTAAGGTCATTAAAAATGAGGTGAGTATCGCTCTGTGCTTTTCTAGAAGTAGGAGCTTCAGCATGAGACGTTGAGAGGCTCATGAACAAGATATCTCCTTTCATGCCTGTTAAGCCATAAGAATAAATTATCTTGGGAGGAAACCACTCATCCACTGGTCCCTTGAAGAAAGACAGGTGTAAGCTGGCACATAAGGAGGAGGAGATGTACTGTGGGGTCTGGATGGGGCAGGAATTTCTGCTCAGGGACCCATGTCAGGCAGAGTTCTTTATACTGGTTCACATGGATGCTGTTTCACAAAACTGAGATTGTGTTTCTCTTGTATTTACAGTATTCCCAGATCTGGCTGCTGGTAAGTGACAAAGAAGTGACCAAAGGGATATACCTGTCTCTTCCACTGTGATCCTTCACTCCCAGAGTTGTGCCACAAATGTAACTTCATGAAGTTATGGTTACAGTTCAGGTTCAGCTGAAGGTTTTTCTGTGTGGTCAGCTTCTATGTGGTCAGCACAGCTGCTTCTCCTTCCCGTAGTGTTATGATGCTGCCACTTCCCAGTAGCTTTACTGTTCTTGGCAGCCTCTGTAATTCCGAAGTTTACTAAAATAATACTGGAGGGAAGCAAAGGTATCTCTCCTGGCAATCTAGAGTCCTCTCTACTGGGTCAAGTTCAAGCCCTTGTAGTGCCTTCTTGTGCCTGAGTGTGGCTGGACCTGCCAGGTACATGTGCCAGTGTGACTTGTGGCTCTGCGTGTCCTTTCCCAAACAGGATCCTGAATACAACCGTATTGCTGAGTGGCTGAATGTAAAGTCAAATCATGGCATTGTGGATCTGTCCTTCCCCCTGGCGTCTGAAGCATCCCTTGGGAATTATACCATCTCAGTGCAGCAGAACATGGCTCACAAAAAATTCAGTGTTGAGGAATATGGTGAGACTCCAACATCAGAGGGGCGGGAAAAGCAGTGTGGGTAGCTGGAGGAGAGAGCAGAATGTCCATCCCACCTTTTGCCTTGAGAGAACAACAGAATGGACACAAGGATGGATGGGTCTGTGGGCGCATCTCACATGGGGCTGGAGGTTCTGCAGCTATGCAGGGTACAAAGGAGAGGCTGTGGGGTGACATCTCACTCTACCTGCATCTGGGCCCTGTAATGAGCACGTTTTGCTGAGCTAGTGTGTCATCCACTCCAGTCAGCTCCTGTAATGGGAAGTGGAATCAGGCCTTGGTCCCATTAATTGGCATTGGTAAAGACAAAACCTTGTGCCCTGTGCCTTGCCTGAGCTGGAGTAGAAAGCAGTTCCATGTGCAATTGCAGCAGCAAGTACAGGGTGGTGTGGCTGCAGGGAGTAACTCGACTGCCCCATGGTGCTGAAGGACTGGGGATGTCACTGTCTTTCCCTCATCTGAACTGCAGCTATAGCTTCTCTCAGTGTCCATACTAATCCACACCATCCATTGGTTTTTTCCTCCATCCTTATCCTACTCTCTTCCATACAGTGCCAAAAAAAATTGAGGTGGAAATTAAGTACCCTCCATATATCACTACATCAGATGAGGAATTTCAGCTGGTTGTCTGTGGCAAGTGAGTACATGATGCCATTGTGATCTCTGCCCTTTGACTCCACTGTCACCTCCAGACTGCTCAAGAAAAAGAAGTGTTCTTCCACTTGTCAGTAGGATCTTTTTGCATTGCCCTGTGTCTTGGGAAGACAGATCACACTCTGGAATGGGCTCCTTGTCACACCTGGTCACTTACTGTGAGGCTGAAGGACACTAAAGTTGCTGGGTGTAGTGGGTGGAGAGGGATGCAAAATGATTTTAAAGAATGAGCTAAAGTTCCTGAGCAAACAAGGTACAAAGCAAAGCTCTCTGGGCTCCACTTCCCCTGAGGAGGATGGGAGGTGTCCTGTACCAATATTTCTGCTGACGGTCAGCAGACTGTCTTTGGTGAATGTTTCTCTCTTTTGACATAGGTATACTTATGGGAAACCTGTTCAAGGGAAAGTAGAAATCACTGTTATGACATGCTCCCAGGAAAGGAAAGGCAATTCTACAAGTTCAGCGATTCAGAAGCAAAACAGCTGGGTAGGTGAACAATTAGGAGATCAAAAAGTGTCTGGAAATGTGTTTCTGCCCCCTTAACCTGCCGCAATGCACCTCAGATGGGCACCAACCTGTTCAGTCTGGTGTCTTCCCAGTTGCTGGACATGATCAGACCACTGATTCCTCTTCCCATAACGCTGTGCTTGAATTACTGCTCTAGCTGTGCATTCCTGACTCCGTGCTTTGGGAGAAAGTGTAAGCCATGGGAAGCAGTGGTGCCTGGGACCTTTTCCAAGGGTCTGTATCACATTGTGTGCAATCAGATCACCCCACCTCGTGGGGCTATTCAGATCCCTGAATAGCCTACCAATAGCCTACCAGGGCCTATTCAGCCCTGTGACCAAGCACACCAATAATCAGGCTATCAGAGCATCACATGGATTGTGGATGCATGCCCTATTTCTTGCTCTACCCCTGCACAATGAGTCATCTAAAGCTTGCTAGTGTCTGGTCTGAAATTATGTCCATTGCTGGTTACATTTTCTTCTCATCTGTGTCCATTATTTTTGTGGTTATACTTTGCATTTGTTTTTTTCCCACGGGTTTCAGATGCACGGGTTTTGGCCTGAAAGTCACAGGAAAATATTTTTAAATGTCAGACCAGCCAGCAATGAGCCAGAATAGAAAAATCTAGCTGGATCTCTGCATTTTTTAAAATGCACTCCAGCTGGAATGCTGTGCAGTCTTAGCTGTGCAAAACATCAGCTGAATGCCAGCTCCACATGACATGTAAGGGGCCCTGAAAGGTTCTGAGGAGCACTTCTCAGGCATGGCTAGAAACACTGGCTATACCCAGGCTCTGCCTCAACGATTGGCAAAGCTCTTGCCATCTGTACCTGGCAGGATGCCTGTGTTTCATATGGCCATGTCACAGGAATGGTCATGTCTGGAAAGCCACACTGTCAGGCTTTATTCATCAGGGCCATCGCATTTCAGGGAGACCTTTAGCTCACATAATGAAATTCATGCTCTCTCAGCTACAGGATTTGGGCTGAATCCAGTCTCCTGAGATTCTCTGTGACATAATTAACCCTTATGTGATTTGCCTTAAGTACTTTTTTTTTGCTACTTTTTTGTGATTGTTTAATCCAAGCATATTGATTTCTTTTCTGCCTAAGGTATCCATGATGGGTTTCTGCAGTTAGGATTTGGGAGCTTTCCTCTGTTCCAAAAATATCTGGAAATACTTCTTTAGGATTGCCTGGCATCTATGGAACAGTTTGTCTTCCTCCGCACCACACTCATTCTCTCTGTTCTCCTCTCTGTGCAGACAAATAAGGATGGCTGCGCTACTTTCACAATAAAGACAGAAGCTCTGGAAATAAATGAAGCTGACAGCTACATAATTGCAAAAGGAAAAGTGGTGGAAAATGGAACAGGTACTGGATAATATGTAGAGCATTCTCTTCTTCACAGGCAACATTTTTGGCTTTGGTCTTTATGTGGCAGTGGAATTTCTTTTGAAAAAGTAACTTGAAGGTTCCCATGTCTTCTGTTATGGCAATAGTCTCTATTCTAGTACCTCTTCCATCTGTTTTTACCAGACTTCCTAATCCTTCCACCGTTCACCTCCCTTCATATGTGTGTAACTTCATAGTGATTGCCTGGACACCAGGGTGTTCCTCAGCCAGTTGCAAAGTCCTAGACTGTTTAAAAAGTCATCTAGTTTCCCTTCATCTTCAAAAAACACAAACAAATAAACATGTAAATAGACACTTATAGCCTATTATGCATCATGTCATGAAGCAGGAAGCCCAGAAAGCTTGATGGAATAATATCCTAGAAGAATATATTTTCTCTCCTAAATTTAGAGCTTGTAGATGTCGTAAGTAGTGTTGAAGTATGTTTTTTACTTCTGCTTCCCTAAGAGCACTGCTTCAGATTCAACAGATTTTTCATTTCCCCACCCAGGAGCCCATTCTGAGGAAACGGCTCAAATTTCTGTTGCATGGATAAAGAAAGCTGTACAGTTTATCAACCTCCATCCATTCTACAAACGAGGGATACCATACACAGGGAAGGTAACATTCATGGATCCCTTCTCTGCTCAGAATGCATCACAGATAAAACCTCTTGTGGGAAGAAAGGAACAGTCTCCAGGAAAGTCAATGCTGCTCTGCTGGCACCCAGAAACTAGGAGTGAAGCTTCGTGTAGAAGAAATTTTTTTCTCCCCATCCTAACATAGTATATTTCCTGGACTGGAATTCTGGGGCCAGCTGCAGTTTCTGGAGGCTTCCCCAGGAGCATCTCCTGAAACCAATCTGTGCATATGGGATGGGGGTGCGTCAGCAGGCACATAACATTCCCTTTGGATAAAAACTCATGGTAACTTGGCAGAAATCTCTAAAGCCTTGCACATCAGTTCACTGGCACTCATTTCTGACTCGGGTCACCTGGGTGATGCTAGGACTGCTGTCCTGGGGCTAGAAACACTTTCACCTGGGCTGGTACTGACCCCAACACAGAGGGCAAGGAACAGCAAGAGTTAAGTTGTTGGGGACAAATCTCTTTCTGATCATCAAAGATCCTCCAGCATTGTCCAAGAAACACCTCAGGGTCTGAAGAGTTCACCTTTTCCCCCAGTAGAGGTGTCTCATTTGCCTGTATTACTGTTTTGTTCCAGTCCTGAACAGCTTCAAATTGTTGGTTTCATGTATTTATTGGACTTTTATTTGGATCCTTCCAACTGGTCTGAAAGCTAGAAGGGCTGAGGGAACCAAGTGATAGAAGCAATTAAAATGAAGCACTGTCAGTGCCTCAGAGTCTGGCACAACAGGGTATTAACTTCCCTCCCTTCCCTCCAGATGATCTTCCGCAGTGAAGAAGAATTCCTCAGTTATGAAACAATCCATCTAATAGTTGATGTCAATGATGAGGAGACACAGCTGTCATTCCTCACAGATGAGATGGGGGAAGCTCACTTCACACTGGATACCACCAGTTGGAACAGCACGATGGTTTCTCTGAGGGTGAGTATCAGCCGCTGAAAATCTTTTGTCTGGTGTGGGGTTTGTCCCATGAAAAGATAAGAGGAAAAATGAGATTGTGGTCAAATCTACTAGGCTTAGATTTTTGCTAAAACTTTATAAGAAGAAATCTTGTAAGAGACTTTAAAATGATGTTTCAACAAATTATTTTAGGCATACAGATGTGCAGTCTGCCATCAGCTCAGGCGATTAAAGCGTTTTGGCAGGTGTACAAGTTCCCTTGCGTCACTTGATACTAACTGTGTTGCCACCTTGTGTTTATGTGCTCGGAAGGGTACCCACCGCCCTCCAAGTGACAACAGTTCATTTTCTGGTGAAATTGAAGAAGAGGACTTCCATTGGCTGAAACCTTTCTACTCTGAGAGCAACAGCTTCCTGGAGATCAAGGCCAAGGATTACATGATGTCCTGTGATCAAGAGCAGGAAGTGCAGGTGGATTATATCCTTTCCCAGAATAAACTCAGCTCTGAAGAAGACCACATTGATTTCTACTACTTGGTGAGCACAGAAGACAGCTGATTCTCAGGGCAAGGTTATGCTTACTGGCATTTTACCCTTTTCTCACAGCAAAGAGATACTCAAAGGAAAGATAAAGCTACTCCTAGACAGTCAGCTTGTGACTTCTGTTCTGCCCAAACCTGTGCCTACTTTCCAGTTCCTGGACTTGCTCCTAGCCCCCAGCTGCATTGCTTTGTTATCCATGTCTTGACTTAAGCTTCGGTGATAGATGCCTGCCATTTGCCCCTCTTTCTCTTATATCCACATGGATGGCATTGGCTGGCTAGCCCAAACTCTGCCCAGAAGGTGAGCCCCAGATGTCTATCTGTGTCTGGGGCAATCTGTCTGAGAACTAAGAGGCAATCTCTGGGGTAGCTGACATTCCCCCGCCTGTATCTTTGCAGGGAAAAGCTTGAGAGCCCTTGCACAGGGCCTTGATGCACAGCAGAGGTATGCAATAGAGTTTTCATTAAGTCCACTTTGAAGAAAGTGAGTCAAAGCAAAGGTGTGACTAAAGCCTAGCTGAGAGGTTATGACTGTCTTGGTTACTGGACTGGACTCACTCGTACAATCAGAAAGTACTGGATACTAGTAATGCAAAGATTAGAGTTCACAGGGTCTTAAGAGCAGAGCTTCATAGCCCATAGCTTCAGAAGTACCTGGCTTTGCAAGTAGCCTCACCTTCTCATGGCCTAACCAACACCTCTCAAGTCCTACCCAGTTATACCATCAGCATCTCTGCTGCAGAGATGGAAATGGAAATCAAGTCCTGCCAGAGGAACTTCTGGGGCAACATTTGTCAGACACCATTCTCTCTTCCTGTGTTCTTTTCACACTCTTCTCATGCTCTTGGGATTCAGACCCTTGAGTGGTGCTTCTCTTTTTCTTCAGGTGATAGCAAAAGGCAAGATCCTTTTCAGCAGAAAGAAGAAGGTGCCAATTACCCAGCATGAGAGTGAGTAAAAACATGAGAAGTGTCTTGTAACACACTCCAGAAAACTGACCACTCTACAGTGACTCTGTCTGCAGGTGTTATTCTTATCCACAGGTGGGAAATATTGAACTGAGTTCTTAGTGGTGATCCTTCCCCTAAGACCAACACAACCTCCTCTCAATTCAGGGTCTTTCTAGGCAACTGCTCCTTCTGTCTTGTCTAATTGATATAACATCCAATCTTATGACTTTGCTGCTAACTTGTACCTTTGAAGAAGACATGAGTCAAAGCAATGGCTGGTATGCTTGGTTTATTGCTAACTTGTGACATTGTCTGTGTGGAGTGTTCTTATCTGCAAGGTAGAAATTATTAAGTCCCCCTTTTGATTCTTAATGTGTGCCCCCTCCAGTGAGTTGATTTGTTTGGATGTTGTCCCTCTCTTCCTCGCTGCTGCCTATAGCAGATCTGCAGGGCTCCTTCTCATTGACTCTGCCTGTTGGCAATGACTTCCTGCCCGACATCAACCTTCTGGTGTATGCGATCTTCTCAGACGGAGAGGTGGTGGCTGATATGGAGCAGTTTGATGTAGAAATGTGCTTTAGCCATCAGGTGAGCAGAAATCACACAAGGAGTGTTTATAGCATTGCTGATGTGCTCTGATCTGCTGTAGTTCCTGGTCCTGTTTTATCCTCATCCAAATGGTGTAAGCTGGATATATGCAAAACCAGATGCCCAAGTGTTTTGGGTGGGAAACAAGACAGGTAACCTCCTTCTCCCTGAATTCCTAGTTCTGCTCTCCACAACACAAACTGGCAAGTTTTGCTCAAGAAGTAAACCAGCTTCCCTTGAACTCTTTTTTCCCCCCATTCCCTGTTAGTGACTTGGGAACACACTGTCCCTCATACGCTCCCTAACACAGAAGAGAAACCTGTCTGCTTAGCTCCCTGCGGTAGTTCTGGATCAGAGGGTGGTGGATGTGTGGTGGTAGAGGAATTCTGGCTAGGGCTGTGTGCACTGCAGCCCCTTTCACCTTCCCAATGGATTTCCAGGATGGCTTGATTCAGCATTTCATCCCCCTTCCCTACCTTATTCAAAGTCCTTCCCTCTGCAACCCAGACATGTAAGAGTCAGAGGGTCCCACTCTCCAAGGCTAAGCCCCCAGACCTTGTCTTCTCTTGCAGGTGGCACTGGAATTCTCACACAAGGAGGAGGTCCCAGGCTCACAAGTCAGGCTGAACCTCATGGCTGCTCCAGGCTCCTTGTGCTCTGTGCGGGCTGTCGACAAGAGCGTCCTCCTGAAGAGGAACCAAATCCTAACAGCAGACAGCGTGAGTGCAGCCTGCCCTGTCCAACCCCCTAATGTCTGCCTGCCTTCTGCCTCCATGCATGGGTGGCAGGAAGCCCACAGGACATCCCAGGACAGCTGCACTGTTAGGTGGCTGCCCTGCCATGCCCCTTCTTTTGCCTCTCCTGAGCAGTGATGGGGAGATTGTGTTTCTTATCCTCAGCTCTGTGCTGTGAGCCTCTGCCTGAAGGGAGGCGGATGCTACATGGCACTGCAGGGGAGGCAGGGAGAGCCACTTCAAGGAGATGCTGGTGCTTTCTGCTTGGAGGGAGAGTTTTTTGCCCTGGCAGAGTCCTCCTATCCCTCTGCCCCTTCCACTGCTGAGTTAAAACCATGCAACAGATCAGTGTTTTGGAGCAGTTCGTTAGAAAACAGTCGCTAGATGGGAGCACCCAGAGCACCCAGTGGCTGGTGAAAAGTGGTCAGTATTTTGCCAACACCCAGGTGGATTCTGAGAATCAGAAGCGTTGGAGGCACCTGCCTTAAAGCAGCTGTGTCTTTCAGACAAATTAATTTAAAACTTGGAGTAAAAATACTGCGAAACCTGAAAATCCTAATATAAATCCACAATGTGTACCAGAGATAAAACAGGTACATGCCTCATGCAAAGTAGTAAGTTAAATTATAGCAGTACAGTGTGTTACAAAGAAGCCTCACCAAATCCAGGGGGATGCACTACACCAGTTTATGGAGCCCACAGTGTGATCTGGTGTCCATTTCATAGGGATGCTGTCCTAGTGCAGAGCACTTGCATCATCTGCTGACATGTATTTAAAGTAATAATCTTTAAATATGTAGATCAGATGTGCCAATGCCTTGTATTTAAACTGAAGCATTTTTATCCTAATTTTGCACCCTAGTGTTGAAAGGCTTGAACTGTCTTGCAGCCTAAAAGCTGCTTGTCTACATCCACTGCTTGGAATGATGTCCTTTAGTATATATTATCCTATATATGTCCTTTATATTATGTCCTTTAGTGTAAGCTGGGTCAGTGCCAACTTCCTCAACTGCAAAGCTCTTCAATGTGGAATAGAAGGCTACAACCCAAAAGTTTGACCCATGCACGTGGTTGTTGGCCAGCTCTGTGTGAAGACCTGTGTTTTTTCCATTGCAGTTGTATGGTAAAATCTTCAATAACAACTTCATGTTAGGAGGACGAGGCTTTCCTTACCGCCTGGAAGACTTTGAGGCATACCCTTGCCTGCCCCAGCAGCCCAGACCCCACAAAAAGGCTAGGATGGGTGCACCATGGTACCAAAGTGAGGCTGATGTCTATAACCTGTTTAAGGTGAGTGCCTGCACCTCCTTTAAACTTTCCCAACTTTGCCCTAGTGAGTTCCAATATGCTGTCCTGAAGTCATCCATTCCATGTTGTCCACCGTAGCCAAACTCATTTGGGGACTATGGGGAAAGCTGAGCAAGCACAGTACAAACCACCTGATAGGAAGAAGATAATGTAAAAAGGAACAAATTTACTTCAGGCTCCCATAACTACAAAGGAGGGGTGGCAAGAATACCTGGGCACCATATTCTGACCAATCACCACTTGGCTATTATTGTATTTACAAACTGCTTTACTCTGTGTTTCATTGAGCATCTCCTTACTTATCCTCAAGCAGTTTAAATAAAAGGAAGTCTTTCACAGTTTGGCTTTATTTTTTTTTTAACTGTCAAGACAAACAACAAAATAAACTGATATGCTAACAAGCATGATAGCCCGAGAAGTGTTAACATGTCTGCTAACTGAAATGCAAGAAGTGCTGAGTGCTGCTTCTGGCAGAATGCTCTTTAATGAAATATATGCAAAATATATGAGTTGAAGCGCCTCAAAAAGGAGAAGAGGGTAACAACACACTGAAAACAACCCAAAATGTCTGAATTGCATGGGTTTCTTAATTTGACAGAACTCTACCACACAAATACAGAACCTGATTCCCTTCAAAAGGCATGTTATGTTGTCTCCTATTCCTTAGACTGTGTGTCATTGCTAGGGTTGGGCATATGAAGTGCACATCTAGTTGAAATCTGCTCGTACGAGAAGAAATAGTTGCTCCCAGTATTCCTCAGACACTGGTTTCCATTCCTCATGCACTGGTCAGAGTCTGAGCCACAAGGTTATGCATATAAAGAAGCAGCATTTAAAAATGTTTCAACACTGGCCACCAGCCCCCATTTGACACCCATGATCACGAGATAATTTCAACATTCCTTGCTCCCTTTGGTTTATCAGTGATTTACTGTCTGTACTATTTTCCCAGAAACTGCGCATGAAAATATTTACCAACACTAGAATCAAGAAACCGGTTTCCTGTGTGCTTCCAGAGTTTCACAAAAAGATATCTCTAAGAAAACACCCTCTTCTTGGTAAGGAACAGACATGTCCAACTTCTTTAGTGAAGGGTCTTCCCTCTCCCAGTTCTGTCCAGCCTGAAGCTGAGACAACTGAGCCCCATCCTGCTGTGTTTCTTGTTTGTGTATAACAGCAACAAAGCTTGTGTCCGTTTCAATGGACCTGATTTACAAATCACAGGGAGAAGCTCAAATCTCCAGCTTTTTTGGTGTCCCTGTGTTCACTGTTTTTCATACAGAATGTAGTGTGCTTTCTACCAGCACTTTCACAGATTATTTAAAGGAGTGTGACTCCATTTCAGTGTGCTGTCTCCTGCTGGATCCAGACCAAATTTGGATCTGTCAGACTGAGCCTTGGGCTAAACTCTATCCAGCTCTGTCTCCCTAAAGCTCTGTTCCCCAAATATACCCACACTGTGTCAGATTCTCATTGAAACACCAGCCCTGTCCACTCACATTCTGTGTCACAAAACATTTGTGTTTTGTGTTAGATTGCCTGTGAATGAAGAGCTAGTTTTACCTGTAGTTATATATGCTGTTTTCTGAGGTATCACTTGCTCCTTACCAGGCAGCCAAGCTACCCATGCTGATTCTAAACCTCACTCTGATGACAAGGAGAAGCCAAAACCACGGACCCTTTTCCCAGAGACCTGGATTTGGGATTTGGTGTCTGTGGGGTAGGTAACAGCCTCTGCCATCCTTCTCCAGGGACACTCCTGGAGTATTCTGACTGCTTCTAAGCATGTCCTCCTCTTCTGCTTCCTGCTGCAGGGATGACGGACGAGCGTCTCTCCAAGTTGCTGTACCTGACACCATCACAGAATGGAATGCCAACACCTTCTGTGTTGCCGATATTGGCTTTGGTTTCTCGCCTCTGACCTCTCTTAGGGTCTTCCAGCCATTCTTTGTGGATGTATCACTGCCATACTCTGTGATCCAAGGGGAGACTTTCAAGCTAAAAGCCACTGTCTTCAACTACCTCAAGGACTGTATCCAGGTGAGTCCCTCCAAGCGAGTTTCCCCAATTACATGGCCTCTGTCAGAACAAAATCTTGAGCCCAAAGACAAACTCTGAACTCCTCAGGAGCCCTTGATGCTGGTATCTGGGCCACAAAGCATAACCTCATACTTTATCACCCAGGTATTTGCTGCTTGGTGCAGTGCCTGTTACTAACACTAACCCAATGTGTGTCTGTACATCCAACCATGCTCAGGTCCACACCACTCTCACAGAGATCCCAGAACTGAAGGTGGATGCCTGTCCAAGCTGCCAGTTCACCAGCTGCCTGTGTGCCAACGAAGCAAAAACCTTTGTGTGGAACGTGAGGGCGACCAAGCTAGGTGAGGCTGGGCAGAGGGAGCGTGGCAGCTCCTGGGAGAAGGGGTGGTTTGCCCACGTCTGCATGTCTGGATCTAATGCTTGTACATACAGCTGTCTGCTGGAAGCGCTCAGCAACGTGTCCCTGTGCTCCCTGCAGGCAGAGTGAACGTCACCGTGAGCAGCGTGGCAGAAGAGTCACACAGTCTGTGTGCTAACAAGATTGCTGTGACACCTTTGCAAGGAGGGAGAGACGCGGTGATAAAATCTCTGCTTGTGAAGGTTGGTCACATCTCAGGGAGGAGAACCCCTGGCAAAAGGGCTTGTCCCCTGGGGCAGTCAGCAAGATGCTAAGAGGAAGTTTAGCACCTTCTTGGACATCAGACCAACTTGCTAAGGCAGGGTGACTTCCTTTCCTGTCCTCCCTATCTGAACTACTCTTTCTCCATCTGCAGCCAGGAGGTGTCCTACAAGAGAAGACCCAAAATGCCTTTCTCTGTCCTGCAGGTAGGGGACAAAAATTCCTGACTGCCATTGATCATGACACCAGGATGGAAGGGACAGGGCTACTGCAAATACCCAGAGGTGGGAGGGAATTAATCAGAGAGCAAGCACTGGTGGCACCATCCTGCCTGAGAGAACAACCACTATAGTTTGTCCTTGTCAATCTTTTACCTGGCAAAATTTCCTGCATTGAGGCATGTGTTTGCAAGTTTTGGCTCCTGTGACTCGATGTCACATTATGCTTCACCTGGGTCTCCTTGGATGTTTCACTTGTATGAATGGCTTCTTCCATGGGATAAATGTCTGGGTTCTGCCTTCCTCAGATAAAACCATCTCTGAAGAGTTCTCCCTGACTCTGCCTGCAGAAGTGCTGGAGGGATCTGCCCGAGTCACGTTCTCTGTGATTGGTGAGAAAGGCTTTTTGTGCTCTTGGGTCTGTCGTGAAAAAAATTTGCATAAAGCTTTGGCCTTATTGATGCATTGACCCAGCTCCTAATGAGATAACTTGTAAGGGGTGTGACATTGGCCTCAGAAATATTGATCAAGTAATCCTTTCCAATATTTAAGTGAACCAAAACAATCCTTGCATATTTCCACCAACTTTGTCTTTGCAATTCCTTTCCCATCTTGATACCCACTCAGGAATGACAGCTCTCTTTACCTTTCTTCAGACCCCCTCAAGCTTCCTTTCCTCCTCCCAGAACCATGATGGCTTTCCTTTCTGTGCTGGCCTAATGTAGGAAGGGTCACCAGAAATCTCAATCATATCTGTTCAGGCAGGGACTGGCTCTTTTCTAGGATCCCAGCAGAGCCTAGGGAAGGCAGCAGTCCGTTTGCTTCACACTGCTCAGTGCCTGTGCTTTTCCTTTCTCACGTCTCTCCTCTCAAATGTAAGGTGACATCATGGGTCCAGCACTCCAAAATTTAGACCAGCTGCTAGACATGCCCTTTGGCTGTGGTGAACAGAACATGGTCAAGTTTGCGCCAAACATCTTTGTTCTCCAGTACCTGAACAAGACTAAACAACTGGACCCAGAAATTAAGGCTATAGCACTGGCATTTCTGACAATGGGTAAGCATTGTCCTTCTTCCTTCTGCTGCAAAACGAAGCTGCTAGAAATCAAGAGTGTGGGGCATAGATGTGGTGGGGAGCTGAAGGGCAGGAGTGGGAGTGACTGCCAGAGCTGTGACAAAGGAAGGCATCACAGAGAAAAGGGAAATGTCTCATGGAAAGAAAAGTTTCTGAAGAAAGCACAACTTGTCTCTGCTGGTAATTGAGGTACTAAGTTCGCTTTTTTGAGAAAGGTGTAGGTAATTAGTGATTTCCATCATTATGTGATGCCTGTTCATTCCCTTATCAGTCCAAGGCTCACAGAAGCACCTTGTGAAAAGACGGCATCAGCTGCTATTACATGGAATAAAGAGTAGCCTTTGGGAGTAAATAGGAGTTCAGTAGCTTAATGTTTCCCTGTGTTTTAGAAAATATATTTTGGAGTCATGTAAATTCTCTCCAGTATAATCTGAATTTAATATAGTGCCTATGTTCATGTCTCATATCGTAATGTGCCTCATATTTCAGCCTGCCAGTCTCCTTGTCTGGACAGGATTTGACTCCTTTTCTTTCCCCCCTTTTCTCTGGTACTGTAAGCACGTACTGAGATCATGTTCTTGTATTTGGGAGAGTGGGGTCTACCCAAGAGAATGGTGGTGGCAGAGAGGAAAGACAAAGGGTAAACACTAAGGCCATGAGGAGGCTGGAGGTAGACCAAACAGATGCAGACAGCATTCTGCCCTCAAGGTTCAAAGGCATGGCTTTGTTGCTTCCTGTACGTCCCATAAAAAAAGTGTTTTATTGAGTCCCAGCAGGGCGAGGAGGAGTGCTGAAAAGTAATTAGTGTTTCATTTGTGTCCCCTCTAGGAAAAGCCTTCTTCCTCACTCCTACCACCCTTTTTGTTCACAGCAAAGCCCCTGAGGGCTCCCTGGCACACGGGGAGCCATGAGGTGGCTGAGCATGCTGCCCTTCTGCCAAACAGTGGGGCAGGAACCCACAGCACTGGCTCCAAACAGCTCCAGTAACGCAGAGCAGCCTCCTGGACACTTCAGCAGCGCTGTGCAGCTGCTTTTGTCACACTGATGCTGTGGGGTGCAGGGGCAGCTGGGGCCGGTGCCCTTGTCTCAGCAGCTCTGACTGTAAGACGGGTGAATCCTCTTGCTGTGGAGCCATCTTCCCATGGCTGGGACACAGTTTGAGGTGTTACAGGTGCTCACAATCAGCCATGTCTTGTTGTCACAGGCTACCAGCGTCAGCTGCTCTACAAACACGACGATGGCTCCTACAGTGCCTTTGGGAAAGGTGATGAGCAGGGCAACACGTGGTGAGTGACCACAACTGCTACTGTCACCCTAAACCCCTTGTCCTTGCTGGTTCATCTCCTGGCTGTGACATGGGATTCCTCCATGCTCTGCTCACAGGCTGACAGCTTTTGTAGCCAGGTCCTTTGGGCAGGCCAGCTCCCACATCTATATCGACAAGGACCACGTGCACAGTGCTCTGCGCTGGCTGCAGAAGCACCAGCTGCCCAGTGGCTGCTTCCAGAGCGTGGGGAAGCTCTTCAACAATGACCTGAAGGTATGGCTGCCAGACATGGGAGTGGGAGCAGGAGGAACTCATGGTGAGGCACAGGGTTGCTTCCTCAGCCTTTTCCACTGTGAGCTGTTTTTGGGATCTTTAGCTTGTCAGAGTGACCCTGAGAAAAGTTAGAAAGTCTCTTTTCCCAGCCTGGCGCTCAAAGGAGGAGTCAGAGCTTTTAATTTCTCACTCTCAAGGTTGTTTATTGTATCTTATCTATAAAATTCTTTCTCCTGTCCAGCTGAAGTCCGCTCAGCAAGACAGTCAGAGGCACTCTGCCTCCCCCGGGGCAGTGTTATGTCTTTCTACTAAAAACTACATATACAATGTTTACAATAACTTTCCAGTACCTATCACCTATGTTAGACAGTGAGCTTCTACTCTAAACCAATCTAAAAGTGCCGACATCACAGCAGAAGTTGGAGGCCAAGAAGAAGAAGGAGAAAGGCTGGACATGCCCAGATTCCTCCATCTTGCCCCCCTGAATCCCCATTCTAAAAACCCCAAAATCTGTTTTTCATCCTGTGATAAATTCCCTGTCATTCTACTTAATTTGTCATGGCTTGCAGATCTTCATCTAAGGTTGGTAACTTGCTCCATGGGTCACAATCAAAACCACAGGCATCTTGGGCTCTGTGCCAGGGTCTCTGAGCCCCCTGGCAGGGGTCTTGGCTGCTCAGGACAGCCAGAGGGAAGTCCTGGGTCCTGACAAGCAGTAGCACAAAGCAATGTCCCCATGGCCTAGCACAGCTGAGGCATCTTCCCAGAGCTGAATGAAAAACGTGGCCTAAACCAGCAGTCATTTCCTCTGTGTGAGGTTTTAGACTCTGCTAGGCTTTCTTAATTTTCACTCTAGCCAAAAGAAAACACAGCTAATTGTGCCAAGGCACTTCAAGGGCGCAGGGAAATGAGAAATATTTTTCTATTTTAGTGCTTGTCTAGAATACCCTGGCTGGATTCTCCCTCTTCTCATACCTTACAGTGCACAATACTCTGTGCTCTAATACAGGATTGTCTGAAGACACAGTTGTCCCTCCACTGCCCCAAAAATATGACTCCTCCTAGAGCTTGTCATCCCCCAAATGATGCCTGCAGTGTAGCTGGAAATGCACCAAACTCTTGGTGAACATGCCCCAGAGCTTAGGTGCTGAGCAGTGCGTGTGCAGTATGGCAATACTTGGGTTCATGGCCTTTGTAAAGGTACAAATAATCCACACTGGTCAGATTACAAAATTGCCCATGTTAAATACAAGCCAAATTTCTGAAAGAAAACAGGCTGCTACATTCATAAAGCAAAGGGTTACACATTTTTTTCCTAAAATTTGAATGCAGTACAAAACAAAACCAGAGTATGCATGTAGCCTGTTCATCCTTGTCTGACTGTCTCTAATTTCCCACCTTGAGCTTTCTATCTGAACAGAACTTTTTGGAATAGCTTTTGCACCTCCACCCGCCTCACACTTACAAAGTTTCTTCTAGTCAGTGTGAACGAAACTTCTTAGCATCTTAGCCCAATTTCCCCCTCTCATTTTAGATGTATTCTTGTCTCATATCTGAGGATGTAAGCAGAACTTCTCCAAGAATGAATGCCCTCTGAGATGAAAAGCAGCTCCTGAAAGCCTGTTAAACACATATCAACCTGTAGTTTCTCAAAGCCAGAGGACTTATATGTAAACTTGCATAAATTCTTCTTTATGATGCAAATCCTGCATCATAAAAACTTTATTCAAGTGTACAGTGGTAACATATTTAATGAGATAAATTACTTTACAGTTTGTTTCACGCCTTTCTATGAGAAGGGATGTCTAGGCTGTTTGAACAACATGGCTGAGACTGCCCTCAACAGCAAACTATTCAGCAAGTGAGCCTGGAGGGCTTTCCTGTCCAGGAATGCCCAGAAGCACATTGCTGTGCTCTCTCAGACGCAGTTTTTGGGGCTATGCAACGACAGGGACACAGTGGTTGGGTTTGTCCTTTCCTGATGACTGACTTGTGCTTGCAGGGTGGTGTGGATGACACAATCTCCCTAACAGCCTATATTGCTGCTGCACTGCTGGAGCTCCATCTGGAGAGGAATGTAAGTCACCCCTGAACTCCTGCAGGGCTTGGGAGCATGCTCCTCCATTCATTCCTCCCCTGGATGGGGGCTTCAGGGGCTACCCAGCGTGAGCTGGTGAAAGGTTCTGTCATTCCCCCCTTGCTACACAATAACAGGAAAATTTTATCTTGGTGAGGAGTTCTTAATATAAATGGCCTGATTTGCAGCAAAGCAGAGCACTTTCTTCTCATCTCATCTCAAGAGAAACAATTGTGTCTGAAAATAACAAAGGGTTTGCAGGGAGAGGCAATGGTTTTCATTAAATTGAGCAACAGGGCTGAAGGAGAAAAAAATACTACTTTTCAGGTATGCACTGTCCCCCCTCCCCCAGATGAAAGCAGTGATCTTCAAGACAAGTGTAGACTGTTCTAGAAAAAAAGAACTGATGTTCCAGACTTAATGGTACAGTTCTAAAAACATCATACCCTTCAGGATCAGACACCCACAGCATGTGTCTCTGACAATTCTGAGCCAGCATGTTACCAGACACTTTACATCTGGATTCTCCAGTGTATTAGCAATCCCCTATCCCAGTGATAAGTCCAGCACACCTTTGCTTTCAACCCACAGTCAGCGATGCTTTGACCCCTCTACCTCACACCTCACAGTCCTGGGAGAGATGCTAGCACTAAAGTACATCAAGGATGTGTCTGGGATAGATGTTCACAACAACCTGGTGTTTGGTCAGAGGAAATTCACTTGGTTTGGATTCCTTTTTCAGGACACCATGTTGGAAAATGCCTTACATTGCCTCAAGAATGTGACACTTGATGAGGCAAGCCTTTACGTCAAGGCTTTGATGGCTTATGTCTTCACACTGAGTAAAGACATGGAGATGAGAAAGCAGCTCCTGGATATGGTACAGAAGGAAACTGGTAGGTTGTTGCTTTGGGGTCCTAGAGATCACAACTGTGTTCAAGGTCTTTTATCTGTAGCATTTAATTGCAGTATTCTGGGAGATTTAGCTATTCACAAATACATTTTTGTGTCAGAAAATCATAATTTATTCAAACTATGACAATCTCTAGTTTTCTCAGACTCAGGAAACAATTTCTAATCAAAAGCAGCAGTAATTATCCATGCTTAATTTGTGCAGTTAAAATGCTTATTTGTGTCACGGTGCTCCTGTCATTCTTCAGCAATTCATATATAGTACAAGAGATCTTGCAGAGCAAACTTGTTTCACCATGTCTGTTCAGCTACTGGTCAGAACATTTACATGAAAAATTCAAACCTTTTGACTGCTTCCCCATTGCTGCTCTAGTCAGCTCAGGGCCCTTGGGTGGGTGGACCTTTACTGCTGTGCTGCTGAGCTTCCTTTTGTCTCCTTAGCTTGGGGAAAAAAATAGACTTCTGTCCTGAGTGAGGATGCTGGGGTAGGCATTCAAAACACCTAAGCCTATGGTTAAATATTTGGTAATATTACCTAAGTTGGTTTAAGTAAGTTCTTCCCCACATTTCCTCGTCTGGCAGTGTGGTGAACTACACTGAGGGCTGAAAAATAACATATTGAAAAAACAAAGGGAGAGAGGATTTTTCAGTCTGACCAGCTACCAGTGCTGAGTGTTGCTCACTGCATAGCCACTCAAGGTGCCAGCTGGAACAGGAAAGAGTAGAATACCATTCTACATTCAGTGCAGTACTTGTTCAGAGCTGCCTCTGTGATAATGCACATGGAAGAAGGAAAATATCTTCCAATGCGATAAACATAATGAAGGTTCTCTGTAGAGGACTTTAGCTAAATTCTGAAGTCTTGAGGCTGGTACTATGCAAACAAGTGAAGGTTTTTTCTGCAAACTGACTTTGAATTTAAAAGCATTTCAGGTTTTCACACTTGTACCATTGCAGAAGATTCCTACACAATTAAGCGTGGCACAATTAAGCTAAATTCTTAGCTGAATTTGGTTAGTCTCCTACTACCACTGCAGGAAAATATTCAACTGGACTCAGATGTATTCTGTGCTTGTGAGCTTGAACCTGAAATGGGAGCCCAGCTGTTGCTTAAATTGCCCTTCACTATGCACTGCATAGTGAGGATGCCAGCAAAGTAAGTTGGGTACTTTCTCGTCCAGTAGCCTGACAGCAATTCTCCCTCAAAGACTGGGCAGGTCTTGTACAACAGGCACAAGCGATTGGAAAGATGAGTCCTAGAGCTTTTCAGCACAGGGGGTCCTGTTATTCTATGCTAGGCAAATGCAGAAACACCAAAAATGCTGGAGCTTGGAGACATAACTTTGAATATACAGGGATCTACAATTCTTCTCTTCCACATATTTCTTCCCCCATCAGCACAGCTACTGACATCTCAATCTGCTGATGAAACATCTTCTTCCATGATTGAGACTGTAGCCTACATCGTCCTGGCCCATGTCTCCAAACCAGACTCGTCATTCAATGAAGCCTCAGTGAGCAAGCTTGTGCACTGGCTCAGTGCACAAAGAAATGCCTTTGGAGGATTTGCTTCCACACAGGTAACAAACCAGGGAAAAATCATGGGGGAAAAAGTTGTTGTGCCTGGAGTGATGTGCACATCTCTCACATGCATGTCACTCTAGACCCATCCTTTGCAGACAAAGGTACATGAGCCCTGTTTGGGAAAGGGAGTGCCATGGGGAAACTCTTGTCTGTGTAGTGTAACTGGGATTACCCAGGATCTCTGGCATTGCTAAGCCCAGAGCTCACAAGCTGCCTGTTCCAGGTAACAGAAATCATCCTGCTGCCTGTGGCCTAGGCCCTACCTATGCACTTAGTGGGATCGAGCCTGCCTGTGTCAGAGTGTGAATCAGGGCCATGAGGACTGTAGTTCTCTCTGCAGTCCCTGAACTGCTGTGCTGGGTCTTGTCCTGCAGCAAAGTGACTCTGACTCTCCCTCCAGGACACGGTTGTCAGCCTGCAGGCCCTCGCTCAGTATGCAGCCCTGATTCCTCAGGAGATGAGAGATGTCAAGGTGGCAGTGAAGGGAAAGGGGGCTTCTCCACTGCAGTTCCATGTGCACAGGAACAACAAGTTGGTCCTGCATCAGGCATCTCTCCCTGCAGACACAGGGAGCTACACAGTGCAAGCGACGGGCAGTGGCTGCGTTTATGTGCAGGTGCGTACGCGTGAGAAACAGAGCTCCCAGGCTTTGCCTCTGACACTGAAGGGAGGTTTGGCTTTAAGCAGCTACTATAGCCTCACGTTCTGAGTAGGATTTTGCCTTCTAGGCAGAATCATGTCAAACTTGAAGGTACTCAGGTGTACTTTGTTGACAGGGTTTCATGTTACCATCTCTGGTGTCTCCTCAGAAATGTCTCAGCTTTGCTGTCCTATCCTACAGAGGCATGTCATCATTAAGAAAACAGTAGATCTGAAGTCAGGAGTAATGAGACACAGAAGAGTACATGCTTTGATTTTGAATGTGTGTTGTTGGTGTCACTGCTTCAGGAGCTGGACACTGCTGACACAAAATTCTTTGGGTATTTATCATATGCAGAGAGGAGGAGTGATGTGGTACCACAGTCCTCTTACTCCAGTACACCAATACAACAGGTCCATCAGGAGGATATATCTTATTTTTCTGGCAGTTTTGACAGCTGTCAAAAGGAAAACTTCAAAAGGTTTTCACTCCCTGTGAAAGCCTTTTCTGCTGGGTCACTTCTGTTCAGATGATGCCCACAGAGAATTTTATGATGTTCACAGAGAATCTGCAAGCAGTGTCTAGTCAAGGGGACACACCAATTATTAATTGTTAATGCATCTAGAACGTAACTAGAACCATACTACAATTGCATACAGTCAATGAGCGTAAGAGACTTGATGAGCACAGGCTGGGGAGGCAGTCAGATCACCAGGCAGGTGGAGGAAGATTGGCCTGTGCTGCTCTTTGGATGACTGTGATCCTCCTGCCTGCTGAGCTGTCTTCTTCCAAGTTTTAGTTCTTCTTTTTTAAGGGATTGTAATTGTTCTACCAGTAGTTTCCCCTTGAGACCTAGAGCTACTGACTATTAGCATGTCAAGTGTTAACAGTTAACACCTCTTTCTCCTTGTGGGGCAGTTTTAGCTAATGTGCTTCCTTGACCCTTAACAGATAGTTATTTTTTTTATGAGACTGAATAAGTTTTTGAATCACAGATATCTCAGTCTCCAAGTTTTGGGTTGCATTTGACAGGTGTATCTGATGCAATGTGCTAAACAGCACATCTCTGAACAGAAAGTGCATTTGAGTCCAACTGTGTTAGCCACTGTCTACCAATCCATTAAAGCTGGATGCACAGGTAGTGCTTTATTCAGGGAAACTCGGGGGCACTTCACAGAGATGCTTTCTCCCCCACCAGACTACTTGGTACTATAACATCCCACCACCAAAAACAGAAGAAGTCTTTCTCCTGGATGTGGAAACAGTACCAAGACAATGTGATGGTGTCAGGAAAGAGTTTGACATACATGTGTCTGTCAGGTATGAGATCCTCTTTCTTCAGTGGAAAAAAGTATGAACCCAGTTGTATGACTAGAACCCCATGAAAGCCTCCTGTCTGTAGAATCACAGACACAGGATTACTTTCTTCTTCTCTATAGATCCCAAGGAGATCGCTAACTAAGAATTAAGGCCAGGAGAAGTGTGGCAGCGCACTGGTAGTGTCTTGCATGACCACAGCAACCAGCTCAGCAGTCCCCAGAGCACCAGCAGCTGAGCTCCCATGTTGGCATCCTGGGCTGAACCAGCCCTGAGATGCATCCCCCTGCAGTGTGAAGCACTGCTGGAACTAGACAGCAGAAACTCCAGTCCCTATCCATATTTCACTTGCCTGCATATGTCTAGAGTGAGAGTCTTGATCCATATCCTCCATGCCTTACTGTCCTTACTGAAAGAGAACATTAGCAACATTTCCACTCTCAGCCTGTAACAGCAAAGGTCATTTCCACCTGTTGGAGAGGGCAACAGGAAGCCATATTATTTCCACAGTAACCATAACACATTTGCTGTACAATCACTGTCCATATTGAGTGAGTAGATGGGGACCAATTTTTGTCTCTTTGTCCCACCAGTTATACATGTGGCTGAGCTTTCATTTCACTGTAGGGCAGAGCAAAGTTTGGAAGTGTCCATTTGTATCTCCTAGAAATGCTGTGCTGCCTTCCACATCTAACCTGCTTCTCTCCTGACCTCCTTCAGATATGTAGGGAACCGTGGGACAAGTAACATGGCCCTGGTGGAGGTGGAGATGCTGTCAGGGTTCATTCCTGTTCAGAGCTCTGTGAAGGAGGTAAGACTTCCTTTGGCTTTCCTTGAGGATATCAAAATCTATTTTCCAGATGTAGCTCAGTCAGAAATATCCAAACATTTAAGAAGTGTCATAGAACGGTAATTACAAGTGCAGATATAACAGGCTATTCCAAAAGGCAACTTTCCGCTTGCACAAGTGGTTGTGCAGTTTTCATGTTCATAGTGAGGATTGCATACACGGGAAGGGGTCAGAGAGAAGATGAAAAAGCACCTAGTTAGAATCATCTGGCGTGCATTGGGCCCCTTTGCGCTTACCAATGCCATTTTTATGGATATTCCATAAAGTGGTGTTGAATCCCATAGTGCTGTTCAATGACATGTTCCAGTGTTCCACACAATAGCTAGAGAGATCTGACATAGCCTCATACTAACCAGTTTTCCCTTTGCTACAAGTGATGACAGTAGGAACATGGTCCAAGGACACTTGTACCAAAACTGAAAACTATTTTCTAAGGTTTGATGTGCTCCCAGCAATATCAATGCCATGGAATGCAAACCTGACTAGTCCTCAGGCTAGGCTAAGTGCTTCTGTCAACAGTGGTGCACTAACAAATTCCAAACCTGCTGTGAAACAGGGAAGGCCAATAAGCTGATGTTAACCAAGCTTATCTCTTGCCTTCCTATACAGCTGGAGAAGGTACCCCTCGTGAAAAAGACAGAGATAAAACCAGACAAAATCACTATCTACTTGGAGGAGGTAAGAGGAAGACCACAGGGAACTGCCCATTCATGTAGTAGCAACAGAAGTACTTTGCATGAGGACTTTTGCAGATTAGAAATACAAATCTCTAGGCTGGTCAAGCAGGCTAAACTTTTCACAGAAGAGGAAGAGGGTGGAAGAGCCTGGAAAGGTAGAAAAAAACCCCTCTGATGCAGAAGAAACAAAGTTAGTATGTAGGTGATTTTGAGATGATCAGTGCATTTCTGCTCACTTCCATTCTTCTCTCCAGCTGGGTGAGAGTTCCCTAAAGCTTAACATCTCAGTGGAACAAGATGTTGAAGTGCAGAATCTGAAAGCTGCAACAGTGCACGTCTATGACTACTACAAGCCAGGTGAGATTTCACTGACATTGGTGTAAAGTAACTATTGTACCCCCCACTCAGACATAATTATGGCTGTGACCCTAATTCCCTTTAACCCCCTTATTCCAGTGCATGTCCTCCTGCAATTTCAAACTTGGGTTTCCTCTGTACAAAACTTCAGTATTCAGGTACCCAGTGGCTAAGAAAAGTTATTGAGACAAGGCTGCCTGGCACTAGGATTATGATGTGGGGTGTTAAGTATGCCATGACTGTTTTTTTTTCATCTAGCTTCAATATAGAAGACTTCTCTCACAATTTGCCATGAGTTCTCCAGCTTTTAAGCTCTCTTGGGAATACTTAGGCACTTACTGAAAATCAGTATTATGTAGTGCTACCCTGATCCACTAGAAGGCAGAATTTAGTTGTATGCATTTTATGGCAAGTGTAATAATCCTACCATCCATTGTGTCCTGTCATGCCTCAGAGAAAAATAGGAAAATAATTTGTTACCCTTTAAAGCTCTAAAAGAATTATTAGCACAGAGAAGAGAGACTTGGATTATATTTTGAGTCTTTCTGATTATTCTGTGCTCAGTATGAGACAAAACAGCAGATGGAACATTAAGAATTATTAAAAAAAAATTGAGAACAAAATGGAAAAACTGCCACTGGAGATTTCAAAAGTAGCACTATGTGTCGTATACTAAATTCTATTCTTGTTCCCCTTTCCACCGTGGCAAGAAAAGGACACTTTTTAATCCAGCTATTACAGAGCTAAATATTGACACCTAATATGCTCTCCCTCTGCTATTTCATCCTGTACAAGAATTTTTGTGCTTAGTACATACAATTTAAAGAGTGTTATCTGACATGAAAATACTAATTATCACTAAATAAGCCAGGCTATCAGGACACACTGTGGGAAGGTTTTTTATTTACAAAAAATGTCCTTGCATTAGAAGGCATCACAGTGCACAAGGTAATCTTTTACAGCTGTGTGGGATACATGTTGTGGGGACAGATTGCTGGCCTGACCCACTAGAGACATTTCTTTGTTCCTGCATTCACGGTGTGAGGAGTGAAAAATTAAGGCAGTGGGTTGGTTGTGCTACTGAGAAAGAAATTTGGCAGTACCCTGCCATGCAGTCCTGCAGCTCACCACCCTGTCCCTCTTGTTTCTACAGATGAACGCTCAGCAAGAGAATATGCTTTCCCCTGCAGTTCAGGTTAGTGCCAACAGGCTTCCAGCTGGGGCAGGGCAGAGGACTGGTGGTAAGCAGGCAAAGCATCCTACCCCTGCTCTGCATTTAATCCTGTCATGTGATGTAGAGCCTTCTTGGACTGCAGGTTGAATTGGGATCTACTTACTGGTTGTGGCACAGTTTCTAGCCCAGGTATTAATCTCATTGTAGACTAAGGTTTGAGCATACCCTGGAAGATTAAAATGATCTCTTTTTATTTCATTTCCATGCAGTCCTCACAGTATTCCAAGTCTAAGTACAAGTCTATGTCAATGATAAAAACATGTCACAACTCATCCCATAAGATCTCTTAGTCTGCAGACATTTTCCTAAAAAGTTATCAGGCACTTTGCATTTTCTTTCCTCTTTCTTTCTACAGATGCCTCAAAGCAGGTTTCCTCCTAGTATGCTCTGACTCTGCAACCTGAGTTTTCTGCCTGCATAGAGAAAACTTCATTGGTCCAGCTCTCCCCTTACCTGCTGTGTTGGAAACACCCTATTTCCTTTGCCGTATGTTTCCACGTGAAAACTGGCTTAATACGCATTATTTTGGAAGCAGGTGAAATAAAGTATGTGGAACCTGGAAAGAAGGCAGTGACTTGACAGTTGATGAAGATTTCAGTGCATGAAAAAGAGGGAAACACTGTGCATGTTGTGGTTACATACTTTGCATTTGGTCACCATAGTGATTTAAATCTCTCTCATCCCCAAGTCCCATCTCTGAGCTCCCTTTTCAATTCAATTAACTCAACAGCTGATCTGCAACCAAATTCCATGCAAAAAAACCCCCTCATTTTTAACCCTGAGCTGGTTTATTACCTGATCTATTTTTCTGTCACAACTCAAGAGTAGGAACAGGCAAGGGAATGCTGAGGAAGAAATACTTTACCAGTTCATTCAGACAGAAAAGAACTGTACAGCAAAGTCTTGTGAAGGGAGAGCATGAAACCAAAATAACACTCACTACACATTCACTGCATATTTAGACTCTGACAACACCTAGTCCCATCCTGTCAAGACATTAACCCAAACGACTAATCCTTACCTGTGGCACTACTTAAAAAAGACAACAATCTGAGGAATTTCAGGATGCAGCACATGCAACAAGACAAGAGAGTGTATGCAGATGGCCCAGAGGGATTTGCAGTGCCATTAGGGAGATAACACTCATAAAAAGGGGCATACTGGATAAGAAAAAATGGGTACTAGTTTCACAGAACTGATTGCCAAAAGATAAATTACCAGGACAGTCATATCAAAAATGTATTAAGGGATGAAGTAAGGTATGAAGTCAACAAGCCCAGGGGCAATGGAAAAGAAGTGAGTGAGATAAGCTGGGAATTTGGGAAGTGATGAGCTTCTAAACAGGAAGAACTTTGGGAGAAAAAAAAGGGAAAAAGGAACATGAAATGAAGCAGGTCGTGTGACAAGGATTGCTTAGGTTATCCCTGTGTAGTAGCCCTTTGCCTGATCAACACAGCTTGCGAAAGGACAGCAAATATTTTTTGTTTTCTCTGACCATTCAGAACAATTGGTCCATAAAGTGAGCAGAACCAGCCATTCCACATGGGGACAAAAGGAAAATAAAAGTCTCACAGCAGTGCTTAACAACCATTTAGAGGAAGTAGAAAACCTGAGGAACCAAGTGATACATTCTGTGGACAGCTGATGCAAAAAGCGGACAAGGTTGAGTTCAAGGAAGCAAAAATATGAAGGGACAAACCTCCAAGGATTGTTCCCCTAGCATTGCCCCTTCCCAAGACATGGTAGGAGTCAACAGAGACTGTTCAATGGCGCTCTGCAAAGGGAGCAAAGTGAGACCTGTCCTGGTTGCCTTCTTGGCAAGTCTCTTCCTCTGGATATTTGGGATGGACTGGAAGAGCTTTGGGGTTAAAGCCTTCTCATGTGTTGAACTTCAAATAAGAACATTGTGAATAAAACTTGAAGTCTGTAACCCAGCATGCTGACTGTATCCATGAGCCAGGCTCTCCCCTCTCTAAATGGACATGTGCCAAGGATCTGCTTTACAGTTCATGGGATCAGATTGCCATGAAATTAGATCCTGATAGAAGCAGCCCACCAAGATTCCTCTGCTTCTGAAGATAGGATGTCTTGGCACCTTGTACCTGCGTGGGGCAGATAAGTGAGAAAAACAAGTGTGTGAAATATGAATACAAACAGGTATTTCCAGGCTGTGGTTTCAAATCAGATAGATGTTATTCAGCTGCAGATGAGGGACTGAGGAAGCTGGCAAAGCAGAGAACTGAAAAAAAAGCTGCTGTGTGGCAAGCTCCCATAAGATAGGAAATGTACAGCAGAAGTCAGTGAGCTCTTTGCCTCTTGAATTAAATATTAGGGAATGCAATAAGTGCCTAATCTGTGCTGGATGGGCAATCTGATGCATGCTCAGTTCTGTGGCTGTTGAAAAGTTCTCTCTGTCCTTGGTGACATCCATAGGAAATACCTTCCAGGGCAAGAAAGGAACCCTTGTAATGTGTAAGCAAAGGTAGGGCAGGTGGCCAGGAGACTTCCTTCCACCACCTCACTAGAAGCAGCTGTGTGGATCTTGGTTGCCCAAATAGCCTGGAGGCAACTGGGAAATTTCCTGCAAAGTTTTGCTGCTTTAATCTGAAAAAAGAAGGTCCAGAAGAGCATAGTGCAGGCAGCAGCTAACAGGCATTCTGGTCACCAGCATCTCAGATAGCAAGGGATTTTTCTGCAAAGAGAAGCTTTTAAAAGGCGTGGGAAGGAGGCTCCTTGAAAGGAGAATGACTGTAAGCACACAAGATGGCCCCAAATGGATTCTGACCTTGTTAGGGCATTATTTTAAAAATAAATGGCATATAAAAAATCTGTACATGAAAAAAGTAGTCTGTAGAATGACCGGTCCACCACAAGAGACAAGGTGCTCCTCCTGAGGTACCTGAATGTGACAGTCTCATTTCCAGGCTGAAGTGAGTATATGGGTGCGGGAAAGGGAAAGAAGACAAATGAAGTTGCATAGACTACATGTCTGTTTGTATGCCTATACTATAAGAATCTGTAGGGCACAGTCTGCAGGCTTACGGGCATGCTACGTGCTGTCTATAAGGTTCATTTACTGCCACTGTGTTCCTGATAAACTGGAAAAAAAACCCTGTGAGCTCGGAAGGTGCACTTTTCCTGCAGGGCCACTGAGTGTCACCATCACTCCGTGGCTTGCTCTGCAACATGCCGTTTCTCCAGGGAATAAATCTCCGTTTCTAAAACGGGCTGGAATGGAGGGGAAAAAATCATTGGAATGAAAATGGGCTGCTTCTTCCTTTTTCCGGAGCTGGGAAGAGCTGCACCTGAACCGTGAGCTATCTAGGCAATGAATTCGCCTTATGTGTAGGCAAAGCATTTGACAGATTTCCAGCCAGACCCTCTAAACCATCCTACAATTTCCAGCATGATCCTCAGTGACAACAATTATGGCACTGAACAAGTGCTTTATCGGGAGACACTAAAAAGGCTGGGATCTCACCATTTGGGAAGCAGCATAGATATTGGCCAGTGCACTTGCTTTCCCTGAAACTATTAAAGGCAGGTGAACCTCGTGGAATAAAAGGTCCAGTGGCTTCCTTTTTCCTGGGTCAGTGGAGGTGAGTGAGAGCTTTCTTGTTTCACACCCCAGCAGTAGCAGAGTGGTGTGCAAGTCCACAAGAGACATGTACACATATGTTAACGCTTCAGAGACACCCACATCAGCACAGTGTCACTGGCCTGATCCTGTTCCTAAGGATCAGCACTCAGACAAATGCATTTTCATAGGTGTCAGGTTTTTGGCCCTATAAACCTTTCATCTTGCTGACTAGTGAGACCACAAAACAAAGAGCACAATAATACAGGAAATAATTAAAATAATTTATTAAAAATGTAATGCAGGCTACTGTGATCAGATACCTTGTGCACACAAACATACTGATTGCATTTGACTGTCTTTGTTTATACCTACCTTTTCTCCATTTGATCCACCTTGATCCCTCCATTTCCCTGCCTGTGATTTTTACCCCAAGCATACCAGTGCAGTTTTGAAAACCCTTAAATTCTCTTTATCTGTTCCAACATCCCCTCACAGCTGCTAACTCAGTAAGTCCTAAAGCCTCTTTATTGCAGTGTTTTCCCCTAGTCGTATTGCAGTAACTGCCCTTCGTTTGCATACATTCCAGAGAGTTTCCTCCTTTGAATCCACTTCAGTGGGTTTTGCAAGTGGGACAAATGGCTTAGTCGTTCATCCAGTTGTTGGGGCTTTTAGGCGGGGTTGATTCCCGGGGATTACTGTTTGCTGGGTTTCCTGCCTTGTCATTGTTTCTTTGTTCACTGTTTGACCTTTTGTTTTGAATAACCTTAAATATCTCCTTGAAAATCAGCCAGACAGTTTTCCATCTGAATTGAAAAAGAACCCTCAGCATTTAGAGAAAGTATGTTTGGTAACAGGCCAAATGCCCTCCTGTACGGTGTGTTTTGCTGATTTTTAGGCAGCAGCAAATATTTTTCTGTGATTCTAAGTCAATGCGAATTGACTGCAATTCATAATGGGAATTTTTTCCTGGGAACTGATAGCCCAGCACTGTCATTACAGAGCCAGATGCAACTTTCTTGCAACATGAAACTCAAAGATGCCTTTTGCAGGAGTATTTATGGTGCTCATAGCCTCAGTGGTGCTTGAGCTTCTGGCCCTTGTACACGTGGATGGAGAGTGATTCATTCCTGTTTGTCTTTTGCTGCATCCCACTTGTCCTTGGTGCTGGCATTCTGAAGGGAAACTCACCAGCTCTCATGAAGATGAGCCACTGGTCTGACCCGGTGGGCATTTATTTTCTTAGAAACAAATATGTTGATCATAAAATCACAGAATGCTTTGGTTTGGAAGGGACATTAAAGATCATCTAGCTCCAAACCAACAGGACATGGACAGGGACACCATCCACTAGACTGGGTTGATCAAAGTTATTTCTCACACATCCAACTTGGACTTGAACACTTCCAGCAGTGGGGCATTCACAGCTTCTCTGGGCAACCTGTGCCAGTGCCTCACCTCCCTACAGGAAAGAATTTCTTCCTAATAATTAATCTGCTAATTAATTTCTTCCTAATTAATAACCTGCTCTTCTTCATTTTGGAGCCACTGCCCCTTGTCCTGTCACTGCATGCATACATTCTTCCTCTCCACTTACCATCTAAAGATGACAACATTACAGTTAAAAATTCGTAAATTTGCCTTAATCAACCACTCATACCCTAAGCCAAGCAACTGACAGGCAATAAACTGATGCTCTTTGAGAGTAATCAAGAGAAGCTAGGTCCAAGTGCCTGCACAGCACAGCTTCTCTTCTAAAAGCTGCCAGTGAGCTCCAGCACTGTGGTTTTTTTTAATGTTCATGCAGGCTTCTATTGTGCACCTCTACGTGTGTACACATGTAGAAGGCAAAAAACTGCCTGCTGTGTCCTGTTTGTTCATCAAACCTTGTTGCAGGTACCAACACAAAGAGTTTACAACCTACATTCTTCTCCCAGGCAGCGACAGGAGGAGAAAACATAGTCTTTAGCTGCTGTGCCAGGGGAGGTGTAGGCTGGACAACAGGAGGAATTTCTTCATAGAAAGGATGAGTCCACATTGGAATGGGCTGCACAGGAAGGTGGTGGAGTCACCATTCCTAGAGATGTCTAAGGAAAGACTGGATGTGGCACTCATGGTCTATTGACATGGTGGTGTTCGGTCACAGGCTGGACTCGATGATCACAGAGGTGTTTTCCAACCGAATTGATTCCGTGCTACCTAAAACGACTAGCACTTAAAAAGGTTGGTCAGTCTCCAGAAGGACGCATGGCGAAGCGAGACCCGGCAGAGGGCACACCCGCTCAGGCTGGCGCAGCACCGGGCTGTGACTCCCCTCAGCGCCGTGACGCCGCGGTGCCAGCCAGCCCCGCGGGCACAGCAAGAGCCGCGGGCGAGGAGCGGGGCCGGGCCGGGCCGGGCGCTGCTCCGCCGTTCCCGCCGCCGGGCTCGCTCCCGTCACCGGGGCAACGGGCAAGCGGCGCCCGGGGAAGGCACCACGTGCCCGGAAGCGCCTCGAGGGAGGAAGTGACGGAGCGCCGGGGGAGCCCCAGAGGCCGAGATTTAAAAAAAAAAAAAAAAAAGGAAAAAAAAAACCCGATAAAACCAACAAAAAAATCGAAACAAGAAAAGCAAAAAAGGAATTAAGAAAGAGGGACACGGGGAGAGGGGCGGGCGGAGCGGGCGCGGGTCCCGCCCCTTCGGGGCCGCCCCGCCAGACCGCGGCCCCGCCGGAGCCGCCGCCAGGTCCCGCCCCCGGCTCCGCCCGCCCCGACACCGGAGCTGCCGCCCCGCCCCGCCCGCTCGGCCGGGCCCGGCTGCCCGCGCGCGGGGGGCGTGTCGGGCGCGGCGGCGGCGGCGGTGGCGGTGGTGGTGGTGCGGGGCTCCGGTGCGGCGGCGGCGCCGGCAGCGCGGGTCCCGCGGGCGGGCGGGGGGCAGCGGAGCGGGGCAGAGCCGCGGCGGCTGCAGGTGAGGCGGGGCCCGGGGCGCGGGCGGCCGCGGCGGGCAGAGTTCCCCGGGGCCGGCGCGGGATGGAAGTTGACAGCGGCGGCGGAGCAGCCATTGTCTGGCCGGCCCGGCCCCAGGCAGCTCCCCCGCGCAGCCCCGCTCGCTCCCCCGGGCAGCCGCCACCCGGCTCCGGGCATCCTGCGGCGCATCCCGCCTCCCGCCGCGGCGGGGCTGCGGGCTCGGCACGGCGGGCAGGGCACCCGCACGCCGTGTCGGATGAACTTTGCTGCCGGAGTTGCCGGCGGCCTGAGTGGCTGCAGCCGCGCCGTCCCCTTCCATCCTGCCCTTCTTCCATTCTTCCTTACCTCGCTCTCTCCCGCCGCCGGCCGGGCGAGGCGCCCGGCGGGGAAGGGCGGGCTGGGCACCGAGGGGTGGGGACCGGGTGATGCCAGGGTCCTGCAGTGCTGGAGCGTCGCACCCACTGCTGCTTCCAGAGCATCCCAGAGCAGGCAGCTTGTCCCGGCAGTTCCACACCTCTGCTTGTGTGGCTTGGAAACTGTTGTAGAGACATACAGTAGCAGCTGCGAGTGTGCTGTAGTACGGGATGCTAGCTTTGCTCCTCCAAACCTGTGGAGTAAACCCGTGTAAATCTTACGTGTTTCCTAACTTAGTTTCTCAAGGATGAAGTGACAAAGCCACTTCGGAAAGTTAGAAAATGTTATGCAGGCAGCAGTCATGTCCCCGGGGAATGGATGGGGTGAGCAAGTGAAACTTTTCAACCTCCTACCTAGTGCTTAGTGATTAGAGTATTGTTTGGCTTGACTTTTGTCTGCCCTTGTGCTTGAGAAGGGTCAGGGACTTGTAGATGGGCCACCTGTGGTGTTCTCGGTGTGTGCTGGGACCAGCAAGTGTGGGTTAGGCTCTGGAGTGGTCCGTGTTCTCATGCTTGTACTGCTGCGTGAGCCAGTTTTCTCCCTTCTCCTTCCCGTCATTTTTGCTGTGTGGTCATTCCTGCCATGGTGCTAAAAAGCTTTTGTGTCCTTCTGTGTCTGGCTTTTAGGGATGCAGTTCTAGCTATTGTTCAAAGGTTAATTTCCAGTAGTGGCCACGTTGTTAACTGTGTGTTGGTTTTCCTTTTTTGGTTTGTTTGTTTGGAAAATCCATGGTTTAATAATTTTTAGTAGGTTATCCATCTCACGGAGCAGGTAGCTGAGTCAAGTGATGTGATAGCCCAGTGATCACTAGGTTTTTGTAAGAGGAAGGTGCTTGGGGATGCAGTTGGAAGAGAGGAGAATGTGTAATTCTCCTGTTTTGTGTGGAAATGGCCTGTGTTTGGATCGGATTACACTAACATGGAGCTGCATCCTTAGATGAACTTGCTTGGGGAAATGCTGTGCCTTTTCACTTTTGTGTTTGGAAAGAGTTTTGCTGGATAACTCTCCTTGCTGTAAGTGACTTAAAATTCTTACTGCCCTTCTGCAAAGCAAAGCGTATGCTTCTTTGTCCACATCTCCAAAAGGCCTTCTGCCTACAGAGAGACCAAAATTTTTCTATGCCTCATGCCAGAGGTGTTTCAGTAAGATTCTGTTTATGCTAGGATTTTAATGAGATCTAGATCAATATGGAACTCTCAAAAATGCTGGAAATCTTAGGAATCGGTGGTGCTGCTTCCTGAGGAAACACAGATTGATTGGTGGAGCAGAGCACCAAGGCAGAAGCCTGGCTTCTCCTGCTGAAGCTGTTGAGCTGTTGAGGACAAGGGTATTTGCTGTAGCTCAGGTGAACACCAGTTACATCC
Organism: Melozone crissalis; assembly: GCF_028551555.1. Classification (NCBI taxonomy): domain Eukaryota; kingdom Metazoa; phylum Chordata; class Aves; order Passeriformes; family Passerellidae; genus Melozone; species Melozone crissalis. Next base: position 10,950,101 of record NW_026535786.1, on the reverse strand, counting down.
TTACCTCTCTCATGGGCACTTGTGGCATCACAAGTAAAGTAGTTCAATTCTGTGATGTGACAGAAAATAGAGTTTTAGGGTATCTTTCCTGCAGCTACCCAAGTTGATCTAATGAGCCCTAGAAGGGAGGTGAAGGAGGAGGATCTGCATTGGGATGTTGAGGTGGGCAAGGGAACATAAATTGACTCCTAATGGCATCTGAGCTACTGGAGAACTTGGTGTAATGTGTTCATGTGCATTTTAACCCCACTCAAAGTACTTTATTTATCCACCACAGTTTCATTCTTTCAAAAAGTCTGTATTCTTTCCCTTCTCAGTGTTTATTTTCAGGCCTCATTTAATTTTTCCTCTCTGGGGAAGATCTTTAAGGCAGTTGCTTCTGCAAGAGCTTTTGTATTCTGGGTAGGTTTATTGACAGGCTGTTTCTAGCTGAAATAGAGTTGTGCCTGAAGACAGTAGTGGCCAGTTAGGAGGAGGTGTGTCTCAGCTGAGAAGGTGGCCACTGCTGAAGCAGTGCAGGAAGCCAGTTTTCATCAGCAGGGAGGTGCCTGGGCAGGGCTTGAGGGCAGAGGTGAAGATGATTTTGGAAGATCAGACTGGAGCAGTTAAAGAATATTTCAGATTTTGAGCAGCAGGTTTGAAGCAGCAGTTCCCTGATTTAGCCATCCATTTTCTGCAGAGTTAATGCTGTTGTCCTACTTTAAAGTCATCTGCTGCTCTTAGCACCATTTCAGAATTTAAAAAGTTGTCTGGCTGAGAGTATTGTTGCATCTCCTTTTCTGCTGCACAGGTCTGTTTGCTTATACACCAGGAAAATGTTTGGTGAAGTTTGTAAAGCTCAGAATCTGGATTTTAAAAGGGCTAGATAAAGGGGCTGTGCTGCTGCTCTGGCTCCTGGAAGCTCATTTACAGGGGTCTCATTTAGAGGTCTCAGATATGCTACAGAGGAATGAGCTGGTACTTTGGAAACAAATAGGCTGTCCTGGTGAAAAGACTTATCAGAAGTTTTTTTTTTTTTTTTTTTAAATATTGCATGGAGTTCTAAAAACTCGGGTTGGTTTTCTTTTTTTCCAATGGAATTCTTTTGTATAATCACTTTTCTCCCCCTTTTCTGACTCTAGCCCCTCCTGCTGCTACTCCCTGTGTAGCTCATGTTTCTTGCTGCAGGAAACTCCCTGATCATCTCAATGTGCTACTCTTCTGCCAAGCACTCTCTTCAGTCTCACTTCTCTTCCTCTTAGCTGATGAAAACCTTCTCCAGTCCTTTCTCAGTCCTGCAGCTCATCTTTCTGCTGCTGGAAGGTCTCCCTGGTTCTGCATGACCTCTTCAGCAGCTTTTGCCTTACAAGTGTTGCCAGTGAACACTTTATCCACTCTGCTTCTGACTCTGTTCCTCCTGAAAGGAACTTGCCACCACAGATACCAGATTCTAATCTAATATTCAAGTTAAGATGTGTTGGGAGCAACAAGTAGCTGGAAAGTTCATGTGATCAGAAGAAGAAGGAGTCAAGGGCTAGGGGCTAAACTGGGAGAAAGAGGGACTCGGTATCAGTAGGGCATTGGAGCTGAGAGACTGGAGGAAGAGAGGATGAGAAATTGCCAAAGTGCATTGCAGGACTGGAAGCACAGTGCAGTTTGCCTCGGTTTGCTAGTCTCTACTGACAGGAGAGGAGGTCAGGTCTGTAACCAGAATTGTTTTAATGAGCTGCAGCTGCTTCTTCATTCCAGTACCTTTTTAAGAGTTCAGGATACTGTAGCTTGCAACTATAGCATGGCAATAAAAGTATGAAAATATGCACATTTTGTTTCTGGTGGTAATAAAAGATTTAAACTGTGAGTAAGATTTCTGGGTGATTTTAGAATCCCAGCTTCCCTGGTCCCTAACATGTAGCTAGGATGGGCAGGGAGACTGGTATTGAGATATTCTAGTACAAAAGCTGTGTAATCTAATGAAGTACAGTTTGGTTCTTTCTGCAGCCTGACTTAGTTTCCAGTTCTTTCAGTGTAGGTCTGGAGTCCATCTCAGCCTGAGCTCCTGGGATCCTGTCGCCATGGAGACCGAAAGTGAGCAGAACTCCAACTCCACCAGCGGGAGCTCCAGTTCTGGAGGAAGCACCCGGCCTCAGATCTCGCAGATGTCTCTCTATGAGCGGCAGGCAGTACAGGTGAGACATCCCAGGCTGTGCTCTGGGATGGCACTCCATCACTGGAAGGTGGTGGTGAGCCCTTTGGTGTTCCTCTGCATTATTGTGTGTCAAGGTGGGACTGTGCTTAGAGGACTGTCATCTTTTCAGATTTAGAAATTCTTATACTAGACGTAATGTTTAGTTCTTGTAGCCTGAGGCTTCATGTTTTATAGGTTACTCCTTTGGTGTCCAGCCTCCTGGATTTAATCTGTACTCTGATTCAATAGATAGGTTTTAGCCTGCTGTTCTAGAGCAAATCAGTTTGCCATCCCAGTTTCTCTATGCTCTCCATACACAAACTACACAGGAACATTTGTCTGCCTGTGTGAGCATGCACATCCTCAGATTCCTAAAGCTTATTAAAGTCTTAAAAAGTGTGATTCCCACTGTCCTGAAATACACCTGTGATTCAGTGTGTCACCAAATCTGTAACTGTACTATGGATTTGGATGTGCTGATCTGGTGCCTGCTTTTTCATGTGCTCTAGGGGTATTCTCATGGCTGGCTTACTTCGTCATTGCTCTCTTCAATCACATTTCAACAGCATGCAGTTTTTGACAATTGTGTTTTCTTCTTTATCTAGGCTCTGCAGGCACTCCAGAGACAGCCCAATGCAGCCCAGTACTTCCATCAGTTTATGCTCCAGCAGCAGTTTAACAGTGCCCAACTTCACAGTCTGGCTGCTGTCCAGCAGGTGAGTTGCCAAGAGGCAGAAGGAGAGGAGTTGGATCATTCTCTGGGGAAGATCCAGAGGTTCTGTTTTTATACAGTGCCTTGTGCACCGAGTCATCCTGATCCCTGATGAGACAATGAGTCCCTAAACACATTGTTTAGAGTTAATACAGACAGCCAGTCAACTGGAAGCCTGAAGCAAAGATTAATTTATTTTTTTGGCTACAGAGCAAGAGAAGATAAAATTTGACATCACCATCAAGGAACTTGCACTTCAGAGGCCTATTACTACCCCCTGCACCTTCTTTAACTAAAAGATGGGTGGTGAAATCAACAGTGGATGCAGTAGTGCTTAAAAAGTGTATTAAAGGGATCAGTGGCTAGTTGCTTCTCTGAGAATAAACATTTGTGTTTGCATGAGGTTTCAGGCAGCATTCTCTGAAATTTCTGTCTTGGAACTTAGTAGCCATGTTTTCTTTACCAGCAGGAGGGTAAGCCAGTCCAACCAGGAGGCTGTCACTAATTGAGACATACACAGATCAATATAAATCAATATATTCTATGATACATAAATGTTGAGTGTTTTTTTTTCCTTTATCAACTTTGCTCACCTACTAGACTTAATCATCAGCTCAAAATGGATTATGTGTGACATGAATACATTCTTTTTGTGTAACAATACCTCAGTAGCTGTACTCCTTGGCAGTTAGTCCAGTACGTCATTGTTCTCAAAATCCCTGACTGCAGTCTTATAGTATAGAAGAAATAGAATCTTCTCGTCAGTTTTGCACAAATCTTAGTTACAAAACTAACTAAACTCAGGCAGGGGAATTCCCCTTGCATCAGAGAGGGGGAAATAAGTCTATCAATATTTATATTCTTCCACAAACCATATGCTCTCTAATCTGAATTTTGTTACTTGGAGTGCTATCATTGCTTTGCTACTAAACTGCCTAATTAGCCCAACAAATTGCTAATATTGCAGGGAATGTCTGGGTGCTAACAGTGGATTCCAGCATCGGGGTGAGGGTTGCAGTGTGTATTATGACAGGCTGGGCAAGAGTAGTGCATGTACCCATGGGTGGAAGGACTGGAGGTCATGCACTCTGAGGGTAAGGGACTGGGTGTTCTGACAGAGCCTAATAATTGGGCTGGATTGAAAGGTTTGTTCAGGCACTCATTTCTCTGCCAATCTCTCCTGCAGGCTACAATTGCAGCCAGTAGACAGGCCAGCTCCCCCAACACTAGCACCTCGCAACAGACCACCACCACCCAGGCTTCTGTAAGTAAAACTGCTCCCTCACACACATATAAGAGCCTCCCTCCCCCTCCCCACCTCCTTCTGTCTCCTCCTTGTCTTTTAGGATGCACACAGCTTCTAAGAACCCTGGGAATCAACAAGATGCAGACAGCTTTGAGGATTTGGGGCGCTGTTGTTATTGGTGGGGCTTGAGAATACCAGATGAGGTTTTTAGGTGGGAGAGGCCTCGTAGCTGAAAAGGTAGACATAGGTCTCTGTTTGCTGAGGCTTTGGGGATACATTGTCATGGATTAGAAAAGGATCAGGACTTGTAAGAAGGAGGAATTGTGAGCAGGTTTTGTCTTAGGCAGAGCAGTAGTTTGTTGAATGAGAGGATGTCTGGTTTTGTAGTGAGTGTTGAGGAGCTTGGATTTGCTCAGAGAGTAGATGAGTTGGTAGAGAAGGTTTTGTGGGTTTTTTACCTTTACTTGGGAGGCTGGAGAAAATGATGTATTTTTTTGGATCTCTTATTGCAGTTGCATGCTAACAGTGATTCTCAAGCTCAGCATACAAATGAGGTCAGTATCCAGGGCTCTGGCTAATATAGATTGTGTAGCCTGTAGGACAAGCCCTCTAAGACAAGAACTTTCTTCTTCTTGGTCCCCTGTGGGATGCAGGAAAAAACTGTAAAATGTCCGTTCTGACTGTACCCCACTGAGCATATTTGTACTTATTTCTTGGCCTCCATCTCTTCATATGTGATTTGAAGCTTTTTTCTCTTCTAAGATCAACCTTGCCACCACATCAGCTGCTCAGCTGATCAGTCGGTCGCAGAGCGTGAGCTCCCCGAGTGCCACCACGCTGACGCAGTCTGTGCTCCTCGGGAACACCACCTCACCTCCTCTCAACCAGTCACAGGCACAGATGTACCTGCGGGTAAGAGATGGGCAGCACGTGTGTCCTGACTGAGCCCCACTTAGCAGCCTCTGCAGAGTTTCACTGCTTGGGATTACCAACACCTACAGACTAACCTTGCTTTGAGGCTGTTGCAGTATATTTTAAAATTGCATGGGGGAGGTCTCATCCCTGAAACCACAAGCTTGATTCTGGGCTCAGCCTTTGAGGTAGATGAGCTATGTATTGTGTGGCTCGGGTGAGAATATTAACAACACTGCGTGCCTCTGCTCTGCAGATGTTAAAGGTTCCATAGCACTTCTCACTAGAGTGTAAATGTGAAATACATGTCCTAGACTTGAATGTAGCTCACAGAAATAAAGCTACTCTTCTGGTTCAATGCTGGAACAGATACACGGTAAATTACTCTTCTACTGCTAACTGAGCTCAGGGATGTAAGTCAGAATTCAAGTAAGCCTAGACAAATAAATCAATGTGAACAAATGTCATCCTTTTAATTGCTTTGAAGTGCAGCTAGGTGGAAAGCATTAGGCTTGACTGTGGAGTCCAGTCTGGGGTTTCGGTACCTACTTTCTGTTTTCCAGTTGACTTCAGATACAGATTGTAATCCCCTACTTTTCAAGCAGCACTAATCTTGGATGCATGTTTTTTATCACTGTTGTTCAACCAGTTCTAGATAACACGGCCTTGGGCAGTCTGTGGGAGTTAGCCCAGGCCTATGTTAGATAGAGGAGTGCTTGTTTCCATAAGGAAACTGTTCCCAGTTTCTTGCTTCGGAGGGTTGTGTTCAGTATTACAGTGCAGGGAGGGCTGGTGGTTTTGCAATGAGTGACATTGCAGCCTAGTGTTCCTTGATGATCTGTTTGCTTGTGGTTTTTTTGTCTTCCTTTCTCTCTTCTACCTCTGTTCCTTGCACTGCACACCACCTGATGCCAACAGCCACAGCTGGGGAACCTGTTGCAGGTGAACCGGACCTTGGGCCGCAATGTGCCTCTCGCCTCCCAGCTCATCCTGATGCCCAATGGGGCTGTGGCTGCTGTCCAGCAGGAGGTACCACCCACTCAGTCTCCTGGGGTGCACGCAGACACAGACCAGGTCAGTGACCGTCCTCCCTTTCCCCTGCTTCTGCCACACCACGCTCTGCTCTTTGTCTCAAGCTGTCCCTGCATAGCACATTAGAGCTATTTTATCCCCAGCCCTTTTGCCTGTGCAGGCAGGAGATTTTGCCACCATGTTTTCATGTTTGCTGTCTGCCTTCAGAGATGAAATTAATTTCTGCTTAAAATTTCTGAGGTGAGCACAGGCTGTATCAATCCCATCTTCACAGTTCCTTGGCTGTGGTTGTGTGAAAAGAACTCTTGAGTTCTATGTACAGTTTTCAGTCACATTCTAATTAAGAGTCTTTGCCAGAGGTAGTATTCCTTCATCCAGTTGGTTCATTGTTGTAAAGATGCCAAAGAGTTGTCTGAAGCAATTTTTTCAAAGAAAAGTCAGCTGTGATCTAATTTTGGAGATAACGTGGCATTTGGAGCAAAAGTAAATACAGAGGATGGCAGCACCAAAATGCAGAGTGAAATTGGAAAGGGTGTGGGCCATGAGTAGATCTGTGGGCCTGCGGCAGACAGGTGGCACAAAAATTGAAAATGAATGACTGGTCTTTAAAGGGGTAACTCAGTGCTTCTAGAGCTGTGCTGAACTACCCATGCCAGGGTATGGCAGGCAGGTCTGAAGTCCCATGCCCTGGAGAAAGACTGTGTCCCCAGACCCTGTTCACTAAGTGCCACGAGATCTGTTACTTCCATCAGAGATTGGGCAGGAGAGAGTTCAGGATAATGGGCTTCCTGGTGAGGGCTGTGCTGAGCTCTGCCCTGCAGTGTTAGCAGCTCCTCGCACGAGACCTGAGGCACCAACTCAGCCTGCATCCCCGCAGAGTGTGTTGCTTCATGTCCTCTGTCACACTCCCGGCAAGCACCGTGTATAAAGCGTGTGGATTCTGTTTGGTGTGTGTGTCTCTAGGTGCAGAACTTGGCTGTGAGGAGCCAGCAGACCTCTGCCACTAATGCCCAGCTCCAAGGCTCTGCTCAGAAGACAGCCCTGCCAGGCAGCTCCCAGGCTTCGGGCTTACCGCAGGCCGCCAGCACGGGCCAGAGCATGGCCGTGGCCCAGGCCTCCTCCAGCGGGGCAGGCCAGTCCCTCAACCTGAGCCAGGCAGCAGCGGGCAGCAATGGTGTCTCCGGGGGCGTGGTGGCCACCGGTGGGAGCCAGCCCTCAATGGCACTGAGCCAGAGCTCCTCAGCAGGTGCCGCTGGCAGTTGCCAGAGGAAGGGCACCGGGGTGGTTCAGCCGCTGCCCGTGGCGGCTGCCCAGGCCGTGACTGTCAGCCAGGGCAGCCAGACAGAGACGGAGAATGCAGCTGCAAAGAAGGGTGACACGGACACTGGTGGACAGCAAACGGTGGGCATGAACCTCACCAGGACAGCTACACCAGCGCCCAGCCAGACGCTGATCAGCTCAGGTAAAAAACTCAGCTGTTTCTTTCTCTTCAAAATCATTGGGCCTTCACAAGAAGGACATTTGGAAGCCTGGTAGTAAAAGGTTTTCCAGCATGTCTCCCAGTTATGGTCCTCCCAGAGACTTGTCTCAAGGGGTTATCCCTTTCTATTAGCACAAGAAGTCAATTTAATCCATCATGTCCTCTGCAAGTAAGCTGTCAGTTATTTTGGAGTTAAATGTCTCAAAGCAGTGCAGTGGCTGCCTTATTTTTGTTGTTGTTGTTCCCAGCTGCACTGTTGCTAACTTCTGTGCTCTGTTTTTTCTTACTGTTTTTGTATAGCCACATATACGCAGATCCAGCCACACTCGCTGATCCAGCAGCAGCAGCAGATCCATCTGCAGAAGCAGGTGGTGATCCAGCAGCAGATAGCCATTCACCAGCAGCAGTTCCAGCACCGCCAGTCCCAGCTCCTCCACACAGCCACCCATCTCCAACTGGCTCAACAGCAGCAACAGCAGCAAGCAGCATCTCTGACCCAGCAGCAGCAGCAAGCTCAGCCTCCACAGCAGCAGGCTCCCCCTCAAACCCAGCAGCAGGCACAGACCCTTGTGGTGCAGCCTATGTTGCAGTCCCAGCCACCGCATTTACAGCTCCAGCAGGACAGTCCGTGCCAGCCAGCCACCAAGTCACCTGTTCCTATCCAGTCAAAATCTCTGGTCACCCCCATCAAACCCCCTCAGCTTGGGCCTGCCAAAATGTCAGCAACACAGCAGCCTCCTCCACACATCCCGGTGCAGGTGGTGGGCACTCGGCAGCAGGGCTCGGGCCAAGCCCAGGCACTGGGCTTGGCTCAGATTGCTGCAGCGGTGCCGACTTCCCGGGGAATGCCAGCTGTAGTCCAGCCTGTTTCTCAAACCCATGCTGCTTCCCCATCATCATCTTCAGCTCCAGTATCCTCACAGGAAGCTCCCCCTCTCACCACAGGGGTGAATTTGGCACAAGTTCAAGGCACGGCCCACATGGTGAAGAGCCCAGCTTCCTCTCCAGTTGTGGCTCAGATGCCAGCAGCATTCTACATGCAGTCTGTCCAGTTGCCAGTAAGTGATACCATTGAGAAGGAGAATAGCATATGGATTCTCTTTGTTCATTCCTAGGACACCAATCGCAGTCCAGGCCCAGGTCAGTGGGATGGGATGGGTAAGGGGTTTGGGGAAAGGGATGTGGAGACTTTTTTACCTCAAAAACATTAATTCCAATCCTACCCCTGGGGTTACTGACTACAAGCATTTCTCTTCCACATTATCATTCAAAGGCTTGCATGAAGTTAATAAGTGAGACTCAGAGCCTGCCCCAGATGGGGTGGGTATCCACATCAAATACTGAGTATCCCATTTAACAATGGGGTTTGGTTCACCTTGGCTGGCTGCTGGATGGCCACCAAATTGCTGCTCCATCACTCTCCTTTCACAGCACAACAGGACGAGAAAAATACAGTGAAAAACTTGTGGGTTGAGATAAGGATGTGGAGATCACTTGCCAATGATCATCATAGGCAAAACAAACTCAGTTTATGGAAATTATTTATTTTACTGCCAGTTTAGTGTAGGATAATTGGAAGTAAGAGCAAATGCAAAAAACACCTCCCTCCTCCACAGGCTCAGCTTCATTCCTGACTCTTCTACCTCCTCCCCCTGAAAGGAGGAGGACAAGAAATGGGATCTGTGGTCAGCTCATAAGGTTTTGTCTCTCCCTCATGCTTTTCCCTTGCTTTAGCATGGGGGAATCCCTCCCATGGGATACAGTCTTTCACAAAGGATATAGTCCTTCATAAAGTCCTTCTCCAGTGCGGGTCTTTCCCAGAGGCTGCAGTTTTTCATTAACTGCTCCAGTGTGGATATTTCTGGGTTACAGATCTCTTGGTGTCTGGTACCATCCACTGACTATGCCTCAGAGGATCCCCTAGCAACAGGCCATGCAGAGGAAAACTCAAATTCCATAGGCCTTGTCCATGCTGTTGTGAATTGTCCAGCTAGGGCCTACCTAAATCCCTGAGACAACAGCACTTCGCCAGCTCAGATCGTGGAATCATAAGTAATTGGAATTAAAAAGAACCCTCAAGATCACATAATTCTAACACCCCTGCCTTGGGCAGGGACACCTTTCAGTGGACTAGGTTGCTCCATCCAACCTGGCCTTGAACACCTTTTTAGCCAGTTCCTGAGACTCCTTCTAAACTCTGTCTGCTTCTTCAGGAAGGTGTCACAGGATTTGTCTTGATTTTTAGAGCAGGGGGTCAGTTCTGCTCCTGGTGAATGTGTGTCCCCTGCTCTTTCAACTCTTCATTGAAATTGATCTGATTTATCCAAAAAATCTGTTTGGAAACTGCTGGGTGAATGCCATTCCATTTCTTCCTGCAGTAATCCTTTGAGGTTCATACAGTGTCTTGGTTTTTGCCAGTGTACCAACATGACTTGGGACATCAGATCCTAGTCTGTGGCAGTGAGTCTCCTGAAGCTTTGTTCCTTGTTAGGCAAATGCTCCCAAGTAGAGGTATGTACTATGGGAGCTAGAGGCATCTCCAGAAGAAACCAGGCTGGAAATCAAGTATGATGGAGCAGGGTGCTTTGTTGTTTTTTCTTTTTGGTTTTTTTTTTTTTGTTGTTTTTTTAATCTGGCTTGTTCTTTGCTTTGGAGCTTTTCTATCTGCTTACGTGTTCCTCTGTATTCATGCAGGGCAAATCTCAGACCTTGGCAGTAAAGCGCAAGGCAGAGTCAGAGGAAGAGAAGGAGGAGCCAGCCAGTGTCACCACACTCGTGCCTGCCAGGTCCTCTCCTGTAACAGACAACCCCAAAAGCATGGAGGAGAAGAGTAGCCTTGGAGGTGAGGCACAAAGGAGAGCTCTGCTTGTCTGTGCTAATGACCTGAAGTAGGTAGAGCAAAGTTAGCTCATGCCTGTGCTGTTAACTTTCCAGATAATTCTGATCCTGCTGCCACTGCAACCCCAAATGCCCCATCAAATGAAGGAGTCTCAGCCACCCCCACCTCTGCTTCCACCCCAAACCTGGCATTGGTGTCACGTCAGATGGGAGACTCCAAACCTCCTCAAGCCATCGTCAAGCCCCAGATCCTCACACACATCATTGAAGGCTTTGTCATCCAGGAGGGAGCAGAGCCCTTTCCAGTAGGGATTTTTTTGTTGTGGGGGAAGGAGGTCTAGCACTTTCTTGGGAGGGTGGTGGGCTTCCATCTTTGCATAGGAGTATCTTTTCCCATATTCCAATTCAGCATTTTTAGCCTGAGACACAGACAGTAAAGAGGAAGGGAAGGGAAGGCAGTGTCGTGAATGAAGCAAGACATTAAGAGGTGTTATTAAAGAGAAGGGGTTTGAAGGAGTAAAACAAGTGTTGCAGCAACTCTTACTCCCGTTGTCACCAAAGCAATAATTAATGCAGCAATTGTAAGGAGGCTCTCCTCTCTGTGAGGGAGAGATGCATTTTGAGTAGGCAGCAAGTGAAGTTGAAGTAAAGAGGGGGAAATGGAGTTACATGGAATTGGACATTATTCAAGGCAGATAGTGCTTGGGGACCTTTAAATGAACAACCAAGCCTGTGAGTCAGGAAGCAGTAATGACTTTTTTTCAGCATCTCTCCTTCCCTGTTAGGCAGAGAGATTCTTCTGAGTTGAATTTTAAGCTGCACATACCTTGGCAGAGGGTGATGGACACAGGGAATCCTTTATTGATGGGTCCAACTCATTCTCCCCCTATCCAGGTGGGTTGTTCTCAGCTGCTGAAAGAATCTGAGAAACCACTGCAGGGAGAGGCTCCTTCTGGTCAGAATGAAAACCTGTCCAGCAATTCTCTGGGAGAGGATAGTGCTTCCATGGGTGAGTTTCAAGACCAGGAGGACTAGCTAGTGTTACGGAAAGTTTCTGCTTTGTATTACTAAATGTATTACGGACTTGTATCTCTTCCTGCTAGCTCCTCAGAGACTTGACCTATGGAACTAGGATCTCGCTTTTTTTGAGTGCCAGAAGACTGACAATGTTGGTTTTTTTTTGTTGTGAATATGATCTACACATCCTGTGTCAGTACTAAGCAGGAGATTCTGAACTGTATCTGTCTTTGATGACTGTAAGCTGTGAAGGATGTGTGGACAGAGCAGAGTGATGGAGATTTCCTCCACAGCCTTGTAGGATGTGGGGAATATGCTATTTTTTGTTTGCTCCATTAAGTGGTACTGACCAGGAGAAAAAAACTGCTCTGTTCCATATACTAATTAGTGGAGCTTGTGCTTCTCTTTTCCCCGTTGCTTCCCAAGCTAACTACTCACTGGATTCAGTAGAAAATAGTGCTTGGCATCTGTCTGCTCAGAAGAAGAGCAGTGGAATGAGGAATCATTGAGTGTGTGATATGCTTCAGTTCAGATCACCAACTGGTGTGTTACTCTGTATCTCACTAGAGCTTGACAAGAAGGCAAACTTGTTGAAGTGTGAATATTGTGGGAAGTATGCCCCAGCAAGCCAGTTCCGTGGCTCCAAGAGGTTTTGTTCCATGACCTGTGCTAAAAGGTAATGACAGCAAGATGTAATATTCCCTATCTGTGACTATATGTTTGCTGGAACTGGGCATGTGTCCCCTTCTCCAAGTAGTGTACCACCTTTCAGTACATCTGATCCTCCTTCTGTGGCATGTACTGGCCACAGAGATCCTTTACCACTCTAAATGATTTGTAAATGCTTCTAGGTCTGAGAGGTGGATGTGATGCTGGGTATAAACAGGATTTCGGGCTTGCTCAGAAAATGAACTGTGAAGGGGGAAATTCTGGGGCTGTAAAGAACCTCTCTTCAGAGGAATGTACATTTGACTGACTACATAAATGCATACTGGTAGCTGTCTCATGCATTGCTACTAGACGAAGACACAAGGGAGCATTGAGGAAAAAAACGTGGAAAAGTTAGACGAGTCATTGCTGCCTCCTCTTGATAGCAGAGTTCTTGTTATGGGTCTTTTTTCCCTTAGGGGAATTACTTAATTGACCCTTCAGATGTTAGATCAAGACTTTGGTGTCCAAATATTGCTTGTGTCAGAAGTCTGGACTGGTTCTTTCCAAGGGGAAGTCTTAGAAGGAGGAGAAACACAACTTGATGGTAAAGAGGAGTCTTATCCCCATCTAGAGCAAGGAGAAGTAGTTGGTTTAGATAGTTGCTGCTTTCTAACTGCTGTTCTGCTTCTGCTTACTTGAGGTACAATGTCAGCTGCAGCCATCAGTTCCGGCTGCAGAGAAAGAAGATGAAGGAATTCCAGGAAGCCAGCTATGCCCGTGTGCGCCGACGGGGATCACGGCGCAGCAGCTCCGAAATCGCTCGAACCAAGATCCAGGGCAAGCGCCACAGGGTAAGGACACACACCTGTCAAGGCAGGTCTCTGTAGGGCTTGTCCCTTCTGGCTGTACCACTTTGTCACAGTGGATGCAGTCATGTAGGATGTGCCGTGGGCATGCTGACAAACTTGTTACACAAGGCACAGGGAGCTGTTCCAATCCCTCATGGACTGCAGGAAGCGTATTCACGTTCGTACTTGTTCTGTGCACTCTGTGTTCGCTCCTGAGTGCATCTTGAAGGTCTCAGTCAGTAAGACTTGCTGACAGCCTTGGCAGAAAACAATCCACTTTTCCCATTTGATTAGCAGTCTTTCACATGAATGACTTGAATTGGGCTATAGATGAATGGAATGAGCCTCAGTTCTGATGTGAGGAAGAGAGGGAGCTCTTGTGTCAGCTGCCTCTGTACCAACAGCCTGGGACAGTTGTTCCAGACTGTTGGGACAAATTCTGCTGCTCCCAGTGTCTTGTTTTGCAGCTTGTAATTGTGAATTTCTTACAAAACAGAATGGAATGAGCCTCAGTTCTGATGTGAGGAGGACAGGGAGCTCTTGTGTCAGCTGCCCCTGTACCAACAGCCTGGGACAGTTGTTCCAGACTGTTGGGACAAAGTCTGCTGCTCCCAATGTCTTGTTTTGCAGCTTGTAATTGTGAATTTCTTACAAAACCCCTTTTATTTTCTTTCTTCCCTCTGGGTTTGTAGGGCCAGGAAGACTCGAGTCGAGGCTCTGATAACTCCAGCTATGATGAAGCTTTGTCCCCTACATCTCCAGGACCCCTGTCAGTAAGGGCCAGTCATGGAGAGAGGGACCTGGCAAACTCTAATATGGCCCCCCCCACCCCAGATCTACATGGCATCAACCCAGTCTTCCTGTCGAGCAACCCTAGTCGTTGGAGTGTGGAGGAAGTGTACGAGTTCATTGCATCATTGCAAGGTGAAGTTAAGATCCTCTCCTGCACTCTTGTGATCCAGTAGCATGGGGAGTTGGGCTCAGTGATGCCTACTGCTTTTGGACATGTTTCTGAATTCGAGTAGATCATAGAGATGGATTCTCAACATTTATTTTTCAAGGAGCCTGTGTGCTCAAGGAGAGTGTGGACTAGAGTGTGGAAAGGGGTTGGTTAGAGTCTTAGCTTGCTTTTCTGTACCTGCCTGAGATGCAGGAGGAATGAGGGGAGTGCCCAATGCACGTGTTTCTCATTGTTTTTTTTTTTTTTTGTGTGCTTCCACAGGGTGCCAAGAAATTGCTGAGGAATTTCGGTCACAGGAAATTGATGGTCAGGCCCTGTTGCTTCTGAAGGAGGAACATCTCATGAGTGCCATGAACATCAAGCTGGGACCAGCTCTCAAGATCTGTGCCAAGATCAATGTCCTCAAGGAGACCTAAGAACTCTGAAGCCAGAGTTCTCACTTTTGCTCTGACCCCAGGGCAGCTGCCAGTTTTGGAGCATCCTGCTGGGGTGGGGAAGAATGGGACAGTCAGTCCCCTGTGGTCTTGCATTCAAGAATGAGAAGGAATTTAACTGATTGAAACTGCCATGCACAAGCCCATCTCTTGGTCTCTTAATGGTGCTACAAGGTTAAGGAAAACTGCCACCTGGGGCCTTTAAACAACTCTCCTTCTTCCTGATTTTGAATATGCCTCCCCTGTATACACCACATAAAGATGTAAAGGGGATCTCTTTCTGTCCTAAAAGACTTGTGAAAGGGAGCTGCCCTCAACCCTTTCTGCCACAGCAGGTCTGCTAGATCTTAGCTTTGAATATCATTGCCAGAACTCAAGGCATAGGAAGAGCTGGCCCCACACGCACAGTGGGAGCACCTGTGCTTGGGGCTTTTGTGAAGGGGAACTAACAAATTGCAAGTGACAGAGGTGAAAAGAATTTGAGCAAAAGGGGCTGCTGCTTTTCCTCTTTTAAAAATACCTAGGCTGCTCATGAACTGGGTTTAATAGCCATTCCAGCATGCATACCAAACTTGAAGGCCTGTGGCAATAGGAGCTGTCTTGTCTTCACTCTGCATGTCTACAGGAGACAGTAAAGCTAAAGTGTTGTGGCAGCTATTCACTCCAGGTGCTCCTCTCAGAACCAGTCAGAGGATTTTTCCTGAGTACTTATGACAAATTGATGGGAAACTCAAAGGGGAGGGGATTGTTTTACACTAGGGAACCTTGCAGCACGAGGTTTGTCTTCCCATGGTGTTAGAGCATAATTTACAGATCCAAAGCAGTCTCCAGAAGCACCAAGGCTCTTCATGAAATGAGCTGGGGTTTTGTTTTGCGTGTTTTCTTACCAGTTTGTATTCTTTCCTTTTTGTGTCTGTCTTTGTTATCCTCAGGAGAGCTTACAGGACAAAATTTAGGCTGACAGGATTGTACTGCTTGCCTCAGGCTTTTTTGTTTTTTGTTTGTTTTTGTTGGGGTTTTTTTGTGTTGTAAAACAAGTATTTCTGTTACAAGAAACCAAACACACACCCTAAAAGAACTGAATACTGATCTTTTAATATGACTTCTCATTTCTGAAGGGTAGAATTCATGTTACAGGCTGATTTTCTCCTACTCAACCCTTCCAGGTTTGCTTAGGGGTTCTTTGGTTGTTTAATTTTTTTAAGGACCAAATGTGGTATTCTGCAGTTTTGTAGCCAAATTGCCAAAGGTGAAAACCTGGGCAGAGTTATTCTCATCCACAAGCACCTCTATTTCAAACAGGCAAAACACCTGAAGGAGTTACACAAACTGTGAAGAGGTAAGTGCTCTCTAGAGCCAAATACCTCAGAGCAAGATGGTGTTATAAACCATGTATCTCAGCTTTTCTGTTTCCAGAAGTTTCACATGAATACCTGAGTGAAACATAAGACTGTTCTCTGTGTTAAGCACCTACTGTTGCAGGAAAGCTGTAGTGGCATGGGAGAAAGCCTTATAGCATAGGTAGGAAAACATTAGAGATCTTTAAAATGGGCTCTTTATTGACCCGTTAGAAAAAGAGGAAGGAAAGTGCTTAGTAGTTGGATAAAATGTGGCAGCAGCTTCCTAGTCTTAACTGTGTTGCTGAATCTCACTTTTGTGACATCCTTTTTTATGTGAGAAGACTTCTGAGGCTTTGTGAATGCAAATAGGCCCAAAGGAAGCTGCCTGTGCTTGCTTGCACCCTGGCACCACAGTCGGTCTGATGTAATCTGGGGACAGGGGAGGGGGAGGTTAGAATCAGCAGTGAGCAGAGGAAGGCTGCCCTTAAACCAATTTATCCTTAGTAGGCTGGCTGTGGCAGGGTAGGCAGACAGGTAGCCTGTCACTGTTACCAGCTACTCCTGAGGACTGGATTTTATTTCAGTCAAATGGGAAGGCTTCACTTCTTCATTTCATGTTCAGTGTTCTTAATAAAAAAATGCTTGATCAGGCTTTGCAGGTCTGGCTGCTTTTTAACCCCCAAGTGTTTGGAAAGTACAAACCTCATCACTAAGTTATTTCTGACTGCCATTTCTGCAGAAAAATACGGAGCATAATCCATCCATCCTGAGCCTCTAAAGTTCCAGTTTTGAAAGATGTGGATAGCCTTCCCTCTTAGGCCTGAGAGGACCTGGAGTGAAGTAAGGTGGCAGCAAAAACAATGAACTAACCAAAACATGTTCGCTACAAGCAAGGGTTCAGGCACAAGGCACCACACACTAAGGACCCTTGACTTTTGGGTGAGAAAAAAGGTGCTCTGGCACCAAAGCAAGCTCTTGCTACATCAGCACAACACTTCACCAGGTTTTTTTGGTCACTTTATTTTTGAAAGTTGTGTTTTGTACAAAAAAAAAAATTACCTTAAGACACCACCATGAAAACAGTAACGGACTTACTGACTTCCTATTTTTCCCATATTATGAGAAAGATTGAGGCTGTAACAAAAGTCAAAGAAAGCAGGAATTGCTTGCCCACTCCAAACCCAGAAAGAAAGCAGGGCTACCCCTTTTCTCTCAGTGTCTTAAAAATACATAAACCTTGTCTGTACTCTGTTATTAACACAGTGGTGGCTTGCTTATTCAGTCTCTGCCCCCCAGATTGAGGGCAGTTGTCAGCCAGTCCACACAGTGGGGTAGAATGGGATTGCTCAGTCTAGCCTCTCAAATAAAAAGCAATTTAGAATCAAGGTGTGAAGTTCCTGAAGGTTCCCATTAGGTCTACAACTCAAGTGTACCTGCTTTTCACCAGGGCCCAAAGAGAGGGTCTTTCTCACTCCCAGCCAGTGGCAGTATGTTAAGTACCATCTGCACAGGGCAAGTGTCGTAAGACTGGCCTGCACCATGCTTGAGGGGACAGTGATTTATGAAAGCTGACCATGTAAGAGTCCCTTATGCAGTTCTCAGTGTGTTAGCATTCTTAGCCAGGACTTCCATGGTTCCTTTGATATAAAAATAAATTCTGACGGCTTCACAGGAAAACCCTCTGCAAAACAAGGAACTTCTGGGGAGCGTGAAATCACAATGCTGACAGTGACTGAGGTGTGTGGGCAGTCACCTCAGGAAGCCTGTGTCAGAACTCAAGTGGCAGCTACCTGTCTCATTTTGTCTTGATGTCATTCTCAGTTTCAGCAATGTTCCTTCTCCTTAGCAGCACCTTTTGCTTCTCACTGATTGAGAAGACTGAGTCAATACTTTGACTGAAGTAAATATTTTGACTCCATTTAACTCCTATGGTTTTTCAGCATTGTCTCTCTCCATTCTGAGAGGATGGCATGCATCCCTGCACAGCTGTTGAAGGAAACTGTTGAGAAGTTCACACCACTGCCATTAGGGAAACAAAAGATTGCAGAGGTGCCAATGCCTCTTCACCCCCAGAGTCTGGCATAGAGCACTCCGTGCCAGTTATGCTGCCAGAAATTGTATAACAGCGCAGAAGCTAGAAAAGCTGAAAATGCATTCAGAGAAAAATAATTCCAGTGTCTTACAGATCCTGTAAATCCTAGGGAAAAAAATAAAAAGACACAGAATATCCCTTTTACAGTGTCAGCCGTTTTAACCCATAGCCTTTTTCCCTTTCTGCACCCATCCATGCCCCTTTTTTTCCTCTTAGTGATTCATCTCCTATTCCTGCTCAGTACTGAATACTCATATTGCTGTTTTCTGCTCAACTGCCAGCACTTCTCCCCTGGGCTCTGCTGCACTTTTAAAACCCAACCCAGCATTATATTTATAAGACATGCCATTAGGAACCAGTGCTGTTCACATCCAGAGGCATCCATGGGACTTGACACTGGAGATAGCGGAAGCAAACAGTGTAAAGAAAATCAGAAGTGAGAGAAGGAGAACTGGCTGGGAGGCACCTGGCTAAACAAGCACTGGGGAGATGGGGAGAAAAGATCTTGGTGTGGAAAGCCTATCACATGGGCAGCAAGTGGTCATCCCGTTCTTCTGACTCCTCTCCCAGCTGGTCATCCCCCACGCCGCGGTACGCGGCTGGCGCGTTCCGAGGCTTGGATCGGCACACAAAGTCACAGCCATCCTACGAGCACAGGACACAGCACCAGCATCAGACTGTTTGCAATTCACTCAGCATCCACACCACACCACAGCAGCTCCTGCCATTTCTCTTTTGCTAAGGGATTATGCCTATCCTTGTGCTACCTGAAACATCTCCCCAAACCTTGGAATTAAAAACATCCTACTCAGTCTTAAAAGCTCTGGACAGTTATGCCGCAACATCAGGCCAAGGCAATTATGGAGAATAAATAGCACTGCCTACAATGACCAAGGAAGGATTTCACAGTCAGAAGTAAGCATTTCACAGTCCCCAGGTGAACATTTCTACCGGGAAAGTGTTAACTCCTGAGGAGCATGTGTTCTAGTTTGTTAAGGAGCAGTTGCAGGAAAAAGGCAGGGAATTGGTCTCAGCATGGATTAAAAAATGGCATAGTCAACAAAAAGGAAACAGACACCCTCTTCTCATGCTTCAAAGTACTCCACCTTGGTGGTAGGTCTACCCAAGCCACAGAGTCAATGCCTTTTTCTCCTAACATGGGCCAGGCTGAGAATACATAAGAATTTTTACTCACTGCCACCAAATTGCCCAGATCTTGCCAGAAGGCAAAGTGAGGAATCTGCTCCATGCCCTTTGCTCCCACAACGAGGCGCTGGTAGAGGAACCCACCAATGATGTAGACTGCAATCAGTGACACAAACCTAAAAGGCAGAATTTTAAAAAAAAAAAGGAAAATCAAAGCTGAGGAAATCCTATAGAAAATCTCTTCCGAGCCAGCTACCTGCGTCACATTATCATTGGAACAATGCTTGCACCACTCAAGAACAGAACTGTAAACAGAAACCAGACCATAAAAGGTCCCCAAGTTATCAATCTGCTTGTATAAATCTTTTAGCAGCATTATGTGAAGTAGTGCCTCTAAGCACAAACACAGAAAATGAGTCAAGACTCCCGGTCTGAGTTCCCAGCTCTGGCAAAGAGCCATCACATAATTTTAGGAAGTCAAATCTCTCATGCTTCAGTGCACTTGTCTGTCAGCTATGAAGGGAAACGTTTACTGGGAACAGACCAGCCAGCATCACGCCTTGAGCAAGAGCTTTTATCCAAAAAAGCTCAGAGGCATAGTAACATCTAATGGTGGCTGTGGGAAGGTACACTGCAGTAATTTAGTCTTACTATAGCATTTGCTACGTTTCTAAATAGCACTGGAGATAATGACTCAGGCACAAACAGCTCTTCAAATGACTCACGTGATCAGCAGAATGGAGCCAACACTGAGGTGGGAATTCTCAGCTGGACAAGCAACACTGCTGTCCATTTCAAAGAGGTAGAAACACTCCTGCTCCTTTTCCCGCTCTTCAGAAATAATGCTGAATGAACTCTGCAATTTGGGAAAAGTGAAGTCATGTGAAAACGTGTCCAAGCACACTGAACTTCACCAGGAGACAGTTTTATCACTGTTGGTGCAGCTGGGCACCAGACACTGGAGGCCAGCTCACTGTCCCCTCTGCTCACAACCAGCCACTGGTCTGGCAGCCCCCTGATGCTCTCCCACCCCAGGTGTCACTCACCGCTGTCACTCCCCGCTTGCAAGAAATCATTATCACAGCTCGCCTCTTCTCACCACTGCAGTGCCTGCCGTATGAATCACCTCCTTTATAAATCAGCATGATCCAGTCACCTGCCAGGAGAGAAACAATACAGGCTGAAGATCCACATCAGGAGGCAAAAGGCAGCTACTGAGTAAGCCAAGTATTGAGTGGAACCGTACTTCCATTGAAGACCTGGGTCTCATTGATTCTTCCTATCACCGTGGTCTTTCCACTCTGTCTATCTGTTTGCACCAGGCCACCAAAGTCGTGTGAGGTGCTGTTAACCTCCCTGCACACCCTGAAATGGTAGATGTAGTCTTCTGTTTTGCCCTTATCCACAGTCACGTTAAACCTGCAGCAGGAAGACAGAAAAGACAGCCCACTGGATTACAAAGAACATGGAGCAGTGGGCACTTAAGAGCAGGAAGCCCACCAGAGTCCATTCTGCAGCCTGACCCAAACCCTCCCTTCCTTGCTGCCCACTGTGCAGCCCCAAGGCCTGCAGGGTGTTGTGCTGTACCTCATGTGGCTCAGGGGCTCCAGTTTCTTCAGCAGGGCTCTCTCCATCTGCGACTCACTGCTCTCATCACCAACCACATCACAGCTCCTCTCTTCTGACTGCTCGGCCCCTGCTACAGCCAGGGCCACAAAGACCAGCAGCAAGGCAGAGGTATGGCAAGGTGGTGACATCCTGGACACATGCCACAGAGAACACAGGATTAACTTCAGAAAGGATCTGTTTCAGCCCCCTGCAAACTAACTTCAGGGTCATGGAGTCAATGATTAGCCACTTCCTCAGTCCTGACTGCAAAAAGGAGAAGCTGAAATCTAGAAACAACTCACAGTTCCCAGGAGACACTAAATCTGAATCTCCTGTGCAGCCAAAGACAATTCACTGGGCCGATTTGGGGCTCTCTTCTGAATTTGCCTTGAGACCACAAAAAGTTGTGCTGCTGAGCATGTTAATTAGCTGCCAGAGCAGAGTCCAGCAGACTGAACACTGGAGTAAATTTCAGGCATAATCCACTGTTTGTTATGGCGTTGCACTGAGAAGCCAGTCAGCAGAAAATTATTTATGAGGCCTCTAATCAATCATCTTCACAGCTCTCGTGTAAAGAGCTCACAGGGAAGAGCCACTGTGATTAGTCAGGCTCTGTTTGTTCAAGTGCCTTAATCTTTATAATGATCTTTTCAGTACTCCTTTAACTGAAAATCTGAAAGACATTAATAATGCTAAACTGCAACTTCACAGAGCAGTTTCTTCCTTCCCAGTTTCCACCAGAAAAGGAGGAAAGCAAGACATCGTATGCAAGATCCAATCAACAAGGCAGTAATGAAGATAATAACAGTAATAATTAATAATAATAACAATAATAATAATAATAATCTATGAGATTTGGCTTTCAGGTTCATGCTAAAATCACAAATGAAACATTCAATATGGCACCAGCCAAACAAAGCAGTGCAACAGATCTCCCTCTGCTTCTTGTGCCGCAGATTTTGGTAAAGCTCCAGTCGCTGGTGGAAGGCAGGCCCTCCATTAAAGAAGCACCTGGCTGCAGGCGGGCACAGAGCCCGTTTGAGAGAAGCGAATGATTTCCCCAGAGCCCCCGGAGTCCACCGCCACAGCTCACGGCTGCTGAGCGGGGGCTCTGCTCGCCATGGGGCACCCAAAGAAGGCTAGGAACGCAGAAATCACGGAATGGGTAAGGCTGGAAGGGACCAAAGTGGGTCACTCGGTCCAACTTCCCTGCTCAAGCAGGGTCGTCCTGGAGCACATGTGCCCAGACGGTTCTGGAATATCTCCAGTGAGGGAGACTCCACAGCCTCCACGGGCAATCTGTTCCAGTGCGCGGTCACCGAAATGAGGAAGCCCGTGACACGAGGGCTCGTGACTGCTCTCTCCTCAGGCCAAGAGCAGGACCTGCCCTCAGCCCCGGGCACGGCTTCCCCCGGGAACGTGCTGGCTTCGCTGGGAGCGGCCCGGCCGGGCTCCTCCAGCCGGGGGCCGCTGCCCAGACCCGCCCGGGACGGAGCGCGGCTTCGCCCCGCGGCCTCGCTGTGCCCGCTCCCCACGTCCCCAGCGCCGCGCACCCACCTGCGGCCGCCCCGGGACCAGGCGCCGCCGCCCACAGGGAAAAGAGACCCGCTGCTCAGGCGCATCCCATGCTGGGCGGCCCGGGGACCACAGGCACAGGCGGCACCGGCCTCCTCCGCGTCCCGACCGGCTCCCTCGCCCGCCCCGCCAGCCGGAAGCCGGGAAGAGCGTGGCGGAACTGGAACCGGGCGCCAATGGGAGCGCGGGAGCGGCCAGGATCGCCCGCCCAGGAGAGCGGCGGAGCGAATGAAGCGCGGCGGGGGAAAGGCGGGCAGGGCCGGGGGCTCACCGGGGCACGCCCACTTCCTCTCCATCAGCCAATGGACGGTGAGCCTCAGCGCGGGGGCCCCGCCCCCGCTCGCCTTTCTGCCAATGAACGACGAGAGCGGGCAGAGAGGAGGAGCCCTCACGGCGCGGAGCGAGCTGCCCTTGCGATGCCGAGGCGGCGGGGAACAGCGGGGAGCAGCTCCCCGGGATGGGGATGGGGATGGGGATGGGGATGGGGACGGGGACGGGGACGGGGACGGGGATGGGGACGGGGACGGGGACGGGGACGGGGATGGGGATGGGGACGGGGACGGGGACGGGGACCGGGATCGGGATCGGGATCGGGATCGGGTACCGGGATCGGGATCGCCGGGCTCATCAACTCATCCAAGTGCTCTGTGACTGTCCCTCGCTGGCGTCGCGCTCTCCCCTCTCCTGTGCCCCGCGCGGGTTCGCAGCAGCCGCAGGCAGGCGGCCGCATCGGCAGGGGTGAAAGGCTTTTGGGCCTCGCCCTTCCCTCGCTCCCGCTGCCGCAGCAGTCCCTCTGTCGCTGGGCTTTGCCATCCCTACCCAGCAGGTGCCTCCAGAGTGACTTGTGTGGCAGGAGCGAGGCGTCTCGACCGCTTTACAAAACTGCTTTGTGGCCTCGATCCTTCTGATTTTGTCCTCGCTTTGCGTCTCTGGTGGATTCTCTCCATGTTTTGTTGTTATTCTTTGGAATAAAGGTGCCTCCCCCAACTCCTGCAGATTTTGCCACTGTAGAGGAATTCCAGGTCTAGCACACAAAGTTAGTGTAATGAGCATCTTGGATGTCATTAATAAAGCTATAAACGTGAGATGCGAGACTGGCCTGTTCAAAGGACATCTCTGTGATATGTTCCCAGAGCACGTCCACTTTCCAGGAGTCTGTTACTGGAGGGGACAGATGTTCTTTGCCAGAGTTCTGAGGCTTTTGCATTCTCTAGTTAAGAAAAAAATGCTGCAGTTAGTGAATGTACCAACATGCTGGAAAAAGTACCTGTCCGAGAGAAATTTGGGAGGTTCCCCCTCCGGTATGCTGCTTCAGCAGTGAAGAACTAGGGAAGAAGTGCTGCTGCCTCCTGGAAAACGGATCAGTTTAGTCCTGCTGTGACCCCATACTGACAGTATGGCACAGCTGCATTAGTCAGATTTATTTATTCACACTTACTTAATAACTGAGAGTTGCCTTCACACCTTCAACAGTGTGTTCCCTCCGACTCTACTTCCTGTCCTGCTGATATTAGAAGAAAAAAAAGGTAAACCACATTAAAACAGAGCTCTTAGTTCTTTCCCACCAGCTCTCACTTCTCCAGTTCTTCACAAAAAGTGCTGTGTTTGTAGTCACTCTGGGCCAGCAGGCAGCCCAGGCACTTAAAAAGTGACAAAACTGGCAGGAACTGGGAGAAACACCTTTATTCCAAAGTATGAGAGAACATGGACATACTGGAGAGAATCTACCAAAGAAACACAAAATTAGATCTGGACACTTCAGCTGTGTCTGAATCCTGTTAGTTACTTTTCAGCTATATGGACTGTATTCCCAGCTAAACTCCCTTGTTAGTATAGCAAATTCTCTGAGCTTGAGAGCTCTCTTTAGACTTCTCTATTATTGATTTGAAGCATTTAGGAGAGATCTGCCTCTCATCTTGCTCTGCTGTCTTATGCCTTCCCCATCCTTTCAAGCGCACACTCCTTGTCTTGCTGTCCACAGGCCCTACCTAGGATTGGAAGGAATCTTTTGGGTCCAATATGCCACCCTTAGAGGCAAGTGAAGAAATTTGCAGAAATATCCAATCCCTTCCCCAGCATGTGCATTGTAATAAATTGGCCACTCAGTGTCAGGTAAGCATCCTCCCGTGCAATCATTTCTTGAATTTAGAACATGTCACCAGAAGGGGGAACAATCATCCCTGTTGGAGGTAGCAGTCATCCCAACTCCTTTGTTGAGCATGCCCAAACAATTATTGGAAATTAACTGTAGGATACTGTGCTGAAGAAGGGCAGCCTGAGCCTGACCAATATCCCCATTCTAAGCATGAAAGGGAAGGGATCAGAATGTGGATTAAAACAAAACCCAGCCAACCATGCAGCTAAGGGATTTCTCAGGGTGCTGGAAACATCTGTACTCCCCACCACAGAGTCACAGAATCTTTTAGGTTGGAAAAGACCGTGGAGATCATTGAGTTCAACCATTAACCTGACCCTGGCAAGCCCAGCACTAAACCATGTCCCTAAGCTCACATCTGCATCTTTTTAAAGTACTTTCAGGGATGGTGACTCAACCACTTCCCTGTACAGCCTGTCCCAGTGCTTGATATGGTGAATAATTTTTTGCCAGTATTCAATCTAAACCTCCTCTGGCACAACTTGAACACTTCTCATCAATGGTCAATGCTTCAAAAGAAAAGTAGCCTTTCTTGTTGTTGCTGACCTCAGAATCACTAAATGGTTCAGTTGGGAAGGGACCTTTCAAGGTCATCTGGTCCCACCCCCTGCTCAAGCCAGGCCGCCTACAACCTGGTCCACCTACAACCCAGGACTGTGTCCAGGCCACTCTCCATTCAGGGACACACCACAACCTCTCTGGCCAACCTATGTCAGTTTTCAGCCACCCTCAGAGTAAAAAAGTGTCTCCTGATGTTCAGAGGCAACACCTTCTGTCTTTCAGTTTGTGCTCATGGCCTCTTGTCCTGCCACTGGGCACCACTGAAGAGTTTCGCTCTTCTTGTAGCCTCCCTTCAGGTATTTACACGCATTAATTGGATCCTAACCAAGAAGTCTTTTCTCCAGGCCAAACAGTACCAGAGCTCTCAGCCTTTCCTCCCAGGACAGAAGGTCTGGTCCCTTTATCCTCTTTGTGCCCCTTTGGTAGATTCTCCTCAGTATGTCCCTGTCCTCCTTGTACTGATGCTGCTGAGATGTTGACTTGGAAGGACTTGAGGAATGCCAGCTCTCAGGGCCTGCCTTGTGTCTCAAGCACAGTCATACCTGTATTGGGTATAGACAGTTCCCAGTTTGAAGTGGAACTGTCCAAAGCTCACAAAGCTTTTCAAACCTGTGCTGTCCACATCTACATCCTGTCTGACAGCAGTTGGGTGGCCAGTTAGCCACAGCCATTGCTTTATCACAATTTTCATCTTGTACTCTCACTATTCACCTTTTTTGCCTTGTGCTGTCACCATCCTGCTGCCTCTGCCCTGAAGGGAGCTCCTCAGAGCAGCACGAATCCTCCCAATTCCTGCATCAGGGGTAACCACACCCTTTTGCATTGGCAACAATTAGAGTATACCCCTGAACTTTGTGATTAATCACCTTTTCCATTAGCAGGTGTTCTTGAGACATTCTCCATCAGGTTAGAAATTGAAAGCTGCTGCAGTTCCGCTGCTCTCCATTCCGTTGTAAATTTGGTTATCTTAGCAGCTGGAGATAGAGGTAGCAGCTTCATATTTCTTGTCTTCTGAATATAGCCTCAGGCTTCCTGTTTCACAGCCCTGTTGTTCAACAGCCTGATCGAAACATCCTTTTGTGCACACTCCTTGCTTTGGCATGGAGGCAAGCAGATCAGAAATTTCTGCAGCTGATGAGAGCGAGGAAGTAACATATACTTCTGTCAGATTCTCTCAGACTCCTCCTCCAAGGCCCAAAACTCCACAGGAGAAAAGAGTGAGGAAAGATGGATCAGGTAGGACAACCAAAAATTTTACTTTGAGTGAAAGCAAGATTTAACAGAAACACTCTGAACTGGCAACTGTTTCTGAGTGCCAGCTTAGAGACCTGTTGCTTTGGTTCTAAAATTACTGTGGATATTTTGATGTGATTAAAGCTGACGAGTGACGAGTTAGAGACCCAGCATTTTTCCCCTCCCTCTCACCGAACTCCTTCAGTGTCTACTCCTGGGCATTCAACCCAGGCATCCTTTTCTTCAAAACTGGTTTTAAGTTGTCTGCTTGTCAGCAGCAAGAGGTTGTGAGCAATAGTTCTTTGAAGGGCAGGCAAGATGCAAATACAGATAAATTAGAGGCACATGCTAATCAGAGATCAGAGACAGAGAAAGCATATGAGATCATCCAGCCTCTCTCCTGTGGGGCTATGCAGAATTCTTTTGTGATTTTTTGCTGTTTTCTGTGTTCTAGTGTTACATACCTCCCAGTGAAAAAATTTTCAGCTTTTGCTGTGAAACAGTTTTTCAGAGCACTTTACTATCAGGAAAATTTTCTTAGTGCTTTCCTTGAACTTTTACTTTTCTTATTTCCTCTCCATTACCCCTGATTAGACTTGCAGATGTCGCACCAAACAATTCCTCTGACAGCTTAGTGTAGAAATACCACCTTCAAAGGGTCAAACTTTGCATTAGTGATCCTTCTTTGTAAGAATTTCTTTCATGCAAAAAGGTGGAGGTGTTGGAACTAGATGAGCTTTAGGGTTCTTTCCAGCTCAGATAATTCTATGATTCTATGAAATGCCAGTGAGCTTTAGATGAGTTCTGTTGTGTTGGCTGCAACACTAATGGTTGACTTCAAATTTACAGACGTGTTACAGCAAAGGTGATTCTCACTGTGGGATACAAGATTTCTATACCCTGATCAGAATAATTTTGTATACCTAAGGTGTTTACTACTGTCTGGTCACTTGTTTCACTAAGGAAACAAAGCCAGCACAGAAACTCCCCAGTTCCTATCTGGTACTCACACTCCATCTGTTTGGAGGGCAGTCTTTCTTTTGCATATGTTTTCACCAGAAATTATGTTTTCTGTTGCATCAGAAAACACAGTAACATCCTTTCATTCCCTGCCATTCCTGTTCACCCCCACCCTGTTGAAAGGGGATTAACCAATGCCCTCTTTAGATGTTTGCATTTTTCTTTTTAACATCTCTCCACATTCTTTTATGGAACCTCATCTTTTTGAGCTATGGTCAGACAACTGAAAATAAGAAAGCTGATACTTGAACACACTTCTTGTGCATATTATTTGATTATTTCTCAGCTTTCTTCAGCATGAAAGAGATCCCTAAGGAACTCACTTTAAGTACCTTTCTTTTGAAGGTCTTTATGTTCAACTCTGTTCCTGCCTCCATCACTTCTGAGAGATGTGCTGTCAGGTATTTTTCCCTTGCTGACTTTGTAGGCACAGTATCACGGGTGTGTAGATCAGTCCTCTGGTCAAACCAACAAATTTTGGTGCTACTCCTCAAAAATGAAAAGTTTCCCTGGTTGTTTCTTCTGTTTGGCTTCCAGAGAGCCTTAGATATGCGGCACTACCAGAATGTCAGTACAGCAGTCACTTAGCCTGTGTAGTGTGCTTGTAGTAACAGCAATAACCAGGTCTGTGCCACAGCCAGGAACAGAATCCTTGTATCTCAATTTCTCCTCCTTGGCTCTGGGTAGTCATGCTGCTCCCATACTGAGGTAGGCAGGAGATGAAGGGAGCTGTTTGGGACAGTGCCATGATATTCTTCAGATTGTCCTAAAGAGTTGAATTGTAAAATGGTAACAGCTTTCAGTTTTTGAACTGAATCTGGACTCACAAACCTAAAAATATTGGGTCATACTGCTTGCAAGTGAATGGAGAGTATCAGAGTCATTTCTCCAGAGCACCGAGAGACTTGGGGTGTTTTGTAAACAGAAAGTGATAACATTGGATATTTACATTAAATGTCCACCAATCCACTTACCCTCTTCAACAGACTCTTCCACAGTTCATCAGACAACTACATGGAAATATTTCTGGATGCTCCATTCAGATTTTCCTCCTGTTTCAAACTCATCTTAGGTACTTCTCCCATCCACTTCTGCAAGAGCTTCACATGTAGTTCGGGGACTGAGGTTCACACAGAAACCACTGAACTTGTTTTAAAAAGTGTGAACTTCAGCGGCTCCTTTTGCAGCTGGTAAAAATCCTGATTTGTGAAATACTTTATTCCACTTATCTGGATTGATCTCTGCAGTTCGAGTGAAGCTTAAATTCACCTCAAACACTTCCTGTTTTCCCACTTCACTTTGTATTTTTTTTTTCATTCCAAAATTATCTAATGCCATATTTTTTTCATTTTTATGAACTTTAGTGACTCTCCCACTGCTGGGCTTGTGGAGGTGCCCTGGGATTTTGTTTTGATGATGAATCATTCCCTTTTTTCTGCAGTTGGTTTGAAACAATAGAGAGTGAACTGCTCTGTTCATTGCCAGGTGATGACATTTAAGGATTAACTGTTTCAAACACTGCCATCCTGGTTGCCTTGTCTTGGCAGTTTTCCCTAAAATCTGAGTGATCAGAAAGATGCAGGAGACAGCTACTTTGGAGAGGCAAGAAAGGACAGAAAAGAAAAGTACAGATGTGATCTCAGAACCAGGAGTTATATTTCATCAGATGTTTATCCACTTTTGCCAAGTTTTCGGTTGTAATCTGCCGAGAAAAATCTCCACCCTACCCCTTAACCTTGGGCTGATTTAATTCTCTTGAGGCCTAATCTGATGACAAAACCCAAGCTGCCAGGGATACAAACAAGAAGAATAGAGAGCAGAGTCAAATTTAAGTTCCAGACCCAGTCCAAGTCCTTCAGTTCTCCTGCTTTCCCTTTGTGTGAAGCTGAGGAGTAGGGTGTAACTGAAAAGCCTTTCTGTATTTTGTCTCTGAAAATGTTATGTAATGATGATTTTAAAAAATAAGAAATGATACTATTTTTAAATTATGTTTGGGAGAGCTAGAAGATCCTACAAGCTTCAGGAAACGTGAGAAAACCTCTATCTTAGAAAAGATCTTTATACCAGAAGAATGATGCTTACAACAATGCTCCCTCATGATCTTCCTTGTTACCTTAGAAACTTCTTCTAGGTAAAACCACAGGCCTAAGTGTGTCTCTACAGATGAGAAACTGGCCTTAACAAGTGAGCCTGCAAACTGCTCAAGATCAAAATAAATTGATTTTTATTTATTTAGTGATCTGGTCTACTTTCTGTATTTGGACAAAGCTTCCAATGTGTAAAGAATGTGTTCTTGTTTTTAAGTGGATTCCCTTAAAACCTTCTGTTTTAGCACTGGCTTTCTTTGTTTTTCTCACAATATTCTTCATATGTGATCTGCATTTGTTTTCAACCTCGCCCAAGAGATCAAATACGTTTCTTTGTGTCTCGTGACATGGTGAAGAGAGAAGCACCTCAAATTTCATAAGATCCATGAGGATTTTGTTGCTAGATTTGGGTAGAAGGCTCTGGAACATCACAAGATCAGGATGTGGTACATAAGTTAGCTGCATATTTACTGCTTCTTAGAAAGTGCTGTTGTCTCAGCAGCTGCTCTACTGAGATTAATAAAAAAAGCAAACCAAACTCCCCTGGAGCTCATCCATACCAGTAAGTGTCATCCTCTCTTCTGTCTGGGAGAGAAGAGATTTTAGTGCTGAAATTTCAAATATTTTATGCAAACTGAATGCCTCTTGGGTCAAACACAGCTCCAGGAGATGGCAGTGGAAAAGCAACATGTAGCCTGGAGGTGAACACGTTGTGCTGTACATAAGCAGACCTCTACAGGCCAGTCCTGACCAGCCCTTTGAAAGCAAGCTGTGCTGGGCTACAGTGGAAGTTGCCCCAAGGACTCACCCTCTGCCACTGGCAGCCAGTGAACAGCAAACAGTGGTGGTGAAAGTGTGAGAGATGTCCCAAGGTCTTCAAGGCTGGCTCACCCATCCTACCGCCCCACCATGGATGATGAAAATGTAGAACTGCCTTGGGAGTATCCTGGGAAGATGTAACATGCCCATGTGTCTAAGCCTGTGAGCAGGATGCTGAGATTAAACCTGTTGTTATTGCTGGGAGAGCTGGGGGAAAGATCTTATGATTTCTTTTTACATGTAAGCTGGAACATGGTGGCTGTAGCTATGCAGCTCTCTGGTTGTCACCCCAAGCTTCAATTCTGAGGCAGGAGTGGATTTGTTGGGAGGCTCCTGCCAGCAGGAGGTGTCACATAGTGCCTCGGTGGCTCCAGCTCACTTGTGGTAGGTGCTTCCTCTGCTGGGCTCAGCCACCACAGAGGCTGGACCAGCAGGCTCTGTGGCCAGGCAGGGGCTGCGCTATGGCTGATGTAGAGAAAGGTACCCCCTGGGAAGCTCAGACAGGAACTGGTGGCCCCAAACCCAGCTGAAATGGGGCCCTGGGTTGATGGGGAGGCCCCAGTTTGGCTGGGCAAGGACAGTGATGTCTACTATGAGCAGAGTGTATACAGGCACGATGCTCTAAATAGTGCAGTTCCTTGTGGAAATGCCCAGGACACAAGCAAACTATGTAAAACCACAGTCAGTTTTCATGTGGCTTCTGTTCACGGTGGTTTCTTTTCTCTTTTACAGCTCCCCGTCTGTGGTCAGCAGTTCTGAAGGGCTTGGCCATAGGTTTTGGCACACTGAGCATCTCCCTGGCAATTGCTTTGATTTGGAAGATGAGTAAGTGCACAAAGGGCTGCTGAACATGAGCAACCAACAGCAAGGGAGCAGCGACACATCTAACCACAGAAACTCCATCGTATGGAGTTAAAACCAGGAGCTCTTCTAGGTTTCTACCAGCCTTATGTACCCACTGCCTGTCCAGAATATTTTGAAGAATAAATTCCTCATGCAGACTCCAGGAAACCATTTCAGATCCTGTGGCAAAGAACAGTTAAATATATTGAAAAGTCTTTGTAGATTTGCCTGGTAAATGTAGTGGCAAACTATAGAACAAATAGGTCTGTAATATATTTGCAGGCATGCAGATGGTGCAAGACTATGTGGAGGAGCTTCCTGTTAGTTGCTTAAAATCCATCCACCCAAGCTGAGAAGTGATCACACCATACCCACAGAGCGTGATCTGTTTTCAGATAGCCAGCTGGGTATCTGAAATGGGTATCTAGATACCCATTATTGGGTTTGTGAGAGGTTTAGTGGAAACCTGGGGGTGAGGTGAGTGTGTGCATGCTTGCCACCAGCATCTGAGAACATGGGACTATTGTAAGATTTTGAAATTACACTATTATTTTCAGAATCTTGTCCTGATTTGAGTTTTCTGCATTTCAGCTATTCAAATGAGTTGTTTCTCAGTAGGTCCTTGCTGACAAGTGTTTCTGTTGGTTAATGGTAGAGAAGAAGATGAGTATTTTGACTTCTTTGCAGGTGACTGCCACCCACACTGCCCCCAAGAGTGGGTGGCCTACAGAGGGAGCTGCTACTCCTTCTCCACGGAGAAGAAGGACTGGAATTCCAGCCAGGAATCCTGCAGGGCACAGGGAGCTCACCTCCTGGTGATCAATGATACCTTGGAGATGGTAATGGTTTTCTTTGGCTTTGAGGATCTCCCATTTCCTTGCAGATACCCAAGTGACTGGCATACAAGCAGTGCTGTCACTGCAGCAATATTTTGGTTTTAAAGGAGAGGAGGGCTTTATGACTGTGGTGTTACACATCACAAAGTTTGCAGGAAGCAGAGAAGCAAAGGGGAGAACGGAGAGATGAGGGTCACTGTCAGGTCACACTCAGAATACCCTGTGAAGGATGGTAGGAGACAGCCTTCTCCACTGTTCCTCTCCACCTCCTCTCCTATTCCCAATAAGACTGATATGAATGATTACAGTGGCACTGAGCAGTCATTGTATTCGTTGCCTACAAACTGATATGTCCCCCCTCTCAAGGAGTGCTTCCTTTGCAAAAGCAACACTTGTCCTCCCTGTGAGCGCTCCGGCTCCTCCTGCTCAGTGACCCATGCCATTCCCTGGGTTCATGCTTAGATATTTCTTTCTCAGTCTCTTTTCAATTCTTACTTCCTCCCTCTGCCGAAATACCTCAGCTGTGCTGGTGGAATAAGGAACCATGTGTTCCACTGCAGGTGCTCCCTGGGGGCAGGGGCACCTATTGTCCCTAGAGAAAGGGGCAGTGCTGATTACTGGGGCGCTGAGGCACATCTGCTTAAGTAGAGCAGAAACCTTGATCCGGTTTTGCTCAAGCCAGGGCTTATTAGCTCAGGTCCAATGAACGTGGACAGCTTCCAGGCCGTGGACAGAAGTTGCATTGTGTGATGTCCTCTGGAGGATTACAAAGCCAGGTCTCTGCTTGACTGGGAGTATGTACCAGGCTCTCAGATTTGCTTAGACAAATCCTGTCTCCTTGAGAAATAGGCATCTTCCCCAGATTACCCATTTCTTCGGCATGAAGAAAAGCTTCCTGCTCCCGCTGCTTTCTTACCACCATCTCAGCTACTAGGTTACCCATTATCCCTGCTCAGGGATAGGGTTAGGGTTGGATTAGGGTTAGGGTTTAGACTCACCCATCTAAACAAGACTTTTCTAGTTATCCATGTCTTGTACTGCAAAGGCTGTGATTGCTCAACCTCCAAGTGCTAGGGAAACATAGTCATCTCCAAACCACCAGCGACACTCCAGTGATTCCTCAAGCTGCTCCTATTCCCACAACTTTACCAAGCCTGCTTTGTTAATGCTTCTCTCTGAAGATGTCTTCTCTGAAGCTTTGTTTATGGCAGCAGGAGATAAGGATGGAGCCCAGCCATACCCCTGAAAGGTTGCTGTTCTTTGGTTGCAAAGGTGGACAAGACAAACTTACGTTTCCTGGCTTTGTCTTTTTTATGGAGAGGAGGGTTGGGGATGGGGAATTTACTTCAGGGCTGAATTTCTGTTGCAGGCTTCACCTTTTAACAATAATCAGAGATTGAAAGTTAGCTAAAAGGAAATGAACATTGAAAACACATAGGGCGAAAATGTGTATGAAATTTAAAAAGCTTTCATACTGGGCTTGTTACACATATCTGTCGGTGCCTGCGCTTCCTGCCCTATCCTGCCCTGATTTTACCTTTAATTGTCAATACTTCTTATTAGCTTGCTAGTTAGCTGTATAGTAGGGTGTTGATATTAATATTAATAACATATCTTCCTACATAAAGCTCTGTGCAGGAAATTCCAGGAGATTGGAGTGCAGTTCATAGAATCATATAATCACAGAATATGCAGAGTAGGAAGGGACCCATCAGGATCATCCAATCTGACTCCTGGCCCTGTCATTAGAAGGTGTGGGGAAGCAGTATTGTTAGTCACTTAAGGAACAGTGAGGTGAGGGGATGTATCTTGCTCTCTGTTCTCTTTACTTATCTCAATTTTCAAGCTGGCTTTCATTAGTCACTTTGTAATTCATCATAATTTCTAGGATCTGTTCAAGCGTATTCAAGCAGAATATTTCTGGATTGGACTGAGGAACAGTACAAGCTCTGGTTGGATTTGGGAGGATGGCTCTGTATTAAGTGATACCAGGTGAGTTTCATTCTGTTTTAAAAACAATAGTGCTTATTCAGATTGCCTGGTGTTCCAGAACAGCCAGAGTGCCTCCTCCAGATGTCAGGAGCTTTCTTCCTGGGCAGATTTTCTTCTTGCTGTCACCGTACTGCACTAAGCTCAATGATGTTTACTTTTCACTGCCCTGTACCTTGTAAAGGCATGTACCTGTCAAAAGCAGGTCAAGTATTAGTATCTCACTCTCTGCTTCCCTCCAGCTGCTCAGACCAAGGACTTTATTTACCTGTACCAGCACACAGATGCTTGGTCAGAAAGACATATGGCTTTACTGGCTTTAGCCACCTTGCACCCATTCTGTAGAATGCTGGTGTCACTGGGTGCAAGAACCCAGCCCTTTCCTGCCCTACTGGTGCCAACCTAAGTCAGAACTTTAATTTTATCTCAGTCTTTATTTGGACAAAAGTCAGTGTTTTCCACCAGGGAAAACATTTTTTTATCTGGTGACTTTGCCTGGCCCTTTCCTTTTTATGGCAGTTAAGGCAATGACTTAGTTTCTAAAGCCTCTCCAGCAAGCAAAACTTGCCCAAGATCTCACTGTCAACAGGTCAGTACTCTGAGCACTTGGCTTAGTTCCCTGAATAAATCCAGCTTTCTGTTCCTACAAACTCTTTGAAGGCAGTGATCATTCCATGAGACTTTCATTCAAATACCACTGCCACTCACATGCTGGTGGCTATCATCTGCCACTGCAGGGAATTTTGTCTGAGTTTGGGTCTGATTTGGGTTCTGTGATGGCAAAATTACTTAGCTCTGGCAGGTAGATAGGTTCTTTTTGTACATTTTATTTTCTAACAGCTGCCTTTTGGAGGTCAGGTTGTTTCTCTTCCTCTGGGCTACACCCTTCAAAAGCAGATGTTTTAAATTTCTTGTCTCCAGGAGACAATCTCAGTATTTTCTTTCATTCTCACTACTGTTCCATGTCTCTTGCAGGGTCCACTCTAACAGCCCTGTGCAAAATTGTGCTGTCCTGACAAAAGATCAGTTTCATGCCTCCAGCTGTGAAGTTTTGTTTCAGTGGATCTGTGAGAAAACATTTAGATAAATCCCATGTGCTTTTTCATCTCACAACGACCTCATCAGCAGTATGAGTTGATCATTGCCCTGCAAACTGAAGCCTCATACAGGACCAAGGACTTACCTTTTCCATACCCTCACTAAAGTGTTTTACAAAGACAGGTTTGTTGTCCAATTGCTCTCAGTATAGATTTATTCTCAGTCCACAAGTGTTGGATTACTGCTCTTTGTGACCAGATGAGACCTGGGACATATTCCCTGGCCTACTCTTTCCCTTATTTATCCAATAAAGGCAAATAAAAGCTTTGTCACAACAGGTGTCTTCAGACCTCTGAGGGGGACCTAGTCATTTTCCCTCACTTCTAGGTATCAGATTTCATTTCCATTCCCTGCAACTCCATTGTCTGATATCAGAAGGACCAGGAAAGGAGGCCTGCTGTTCATTGACAGAAACATATAAACATATTTCTCCTAGTGGCAGCTTCTCCTTTTGCATGCCAGTGGTATGAGTGGGAGAGAAGAGAGTGAAATTTACAGACCTGCAGCTTCTGTAAATCCAGCAGTGAAAATAAATCTCGGACTGCACTGAACCAAAAGTGTGTACCTGTGCCACTTCTTCTCTCTGTTGGAAGGAATTAGGCAGGTTTAAGCAAGCTAGTCGAGAAACTGGACTTCTGGAGTCAAAGGAATACAGCTAATTCTGTGTAATTATATAATCCACCAGGAACCTGTTTTCCTCCCCATCTGTGCATTTTCTTACTGCAGATAGAGGAAGAAGTGGACAAACCCTTAATGCAATGATCTTCCAGTTCAAATAGAGCAGAGACAGGCTCAGAGTTTGAATGCCATAAACCCACAGTGAATATTTGGGAACACTGTCTTCAGTTCTGGGCTGCTCAGTACAAGAGAGACATGGCCATACTGACTGGAGAGTCCAACACAGGGCCACAAATATGACAAAAGGACTGGAGCATCTCCCCTCTGTGGAGAGGCTGAGACAGCTGGGATGGATTATTCTAAAGCAGAGAAAGCAGAGGAGAGATCTTATTCCTACAATCATAGGAGCACAATAACCAGCTTCAACATTTCAATTCAGATTACATATATTTGCTTAATATTTTTCTTATAATTGCAGGAAATCCTTGCCAGTGGCATTATCTTCCACCTGCTTAACAGGATGCTACACGTGAAGGTATCAAGGTGGATAAAGACAAAATTACAGACCTTAGCACACTTAGCTAAGTGGATGTCTACTGAGCCTCATCTAGAGTTCACTGAGATGAGAGTCTCAGGTGAGAATGTGTTACAGCAAGGAGGAGTCTGCTTTTTCCTAACCATGACTGCAACAGCCAGACCTGGGGGAACTGCAGTGTGGTGGGAAGTCAAAACAGAATTTTCGTCTTGGGTTGTTTAAGTTTCTTTGGGTGAGTCATTTTATCTGTGCCGGAGTCCATTCAGATACCAAAAGATAGTTGTTTCTGACCTCTGGAAAGTTGCCAGACACTATGAAATAATGCTGAACACTTTGCTTGCTTTGTCAAAATGGTGGTGGCATCTGTAGAAGGGCACTTACCAGTTACCTTACCAGAGAATACCACTGAAGAAAGAGCTTCTCATATTATCATATGTAGGTGAGATGAGAATGTCTCTGAGCTTGCCTACTTTACCTTGCCTGAATGGATTGAAAACATTTTTCTTCACTTTTTTGCTACAGAGCACATTTTTGACCAAGCTCCTAATGATCACGAGCAGGCTTGGGAGCTGTGAGAGCTGTTTGGCTGTTTGACAAAAAGGGTAGATCTCTGTAGAGATCCTTCTGCCATGTGCAGTTTTGCATCTTGTCCTGTCGGGTTGGTGTTCCATCACTCCAGCTCCTGACCTTTACCACTGTAAATTGTCATCTTCTAAAAGGCTTTGACCAGCCCATATGTATAAATCCTCTCCTCTGTGGGTGAGGCAGAGTTTCCTGGATTATGTTTCTTTTGGGCAAGCAAAGCCATCTTTAGTATCAGATGCTGAAGGAAGAGCACAAATCTGGGCTGTCTTTTGTGCAGTCCCCAAGGAAATTGCACATGCACTACTATCCTCTTTTTTCCTATGCAGGTCACTGCAGGGCAGAATGAGGTCGGTAATGAAGGTTTGTAATTGCACTGCACTTGGATTTCTTAACTCCAGAGTTACTCAGCCTAACAAAATTTTGATGATTATATGAGGAGAAGGGTAGGACAGACAAAAAATGATTTTATCCTGCACACTTTTTAATCTGAAAATTATGCTTTACATCCTCTAACACAGATCTCCATTCTTTGGAGTTTGCATTAGAACTATAAATAAGACAGATATTCTACTGCCACTTGCAAGGGTAATAATTACCAGAGCTATTGATCCTCCTGCTGCAGCCCAAGTAAAGGCAGTGGTCTAAAGACTCCATTTCCCTCTCTGGTACAATATGGCCCATCACAGTGCATTACATGAATATGCACTTAATTAAATCAGGATGATTCCATCAAACAGCAATAATTTGATCAAGATGTATCAATAACTTCATCTGGAACCAGAACCAGTAGAAGGAAAGTAAGACCCAGGCCACATATGTTCTGCTGTGTGAGGGTAGCTGCTGCTCTGGGCACTTGGTTAATGTGTTACATGCTGTTAATGGGTTGAACTTTTGGCAGCTTCCCGTCATGTCACTGTCCCTGTTTCTGTCAGGGTGAAGGCCAGATCATTTCAGTTGACTTGATTTTCCAGGCATTTTGTGGCCTCTTTTCCTGGCATTAGCTTTGATGGGACCAGGAACAGGGAGCAAAAGGGAACAGTGTGGGTGGAAAGGGAAGGTTTTTTTAATTTCCATTCCCTGTTTTCACAACCTGTTAATGGGAGTTAGACACACCAGGTTTCTTTCCCAATTCCTAACTCAATCTCCTGCTCCCAGTTTGAAGGAAATCAAACAGCTCCTGTGCTTCCAGCAATCCCCATGACCAGTGCCATGTCCAGCTCCATGCAGAGAGTCATGTCCAGCTCCATGCAGAGAGCCCTGCCAGAAATGGAAGCCTTCACCTCATGCTCTGCCATTAGCCCTTCTTTCCTTAGCTAGAGCCTTTCCTCTTCCATTGCCTCTGTCCTGCCCCAGCAGAGACAGAGCTCTGGCCTGCCAGGAACCCTCCCCTCCCTCTCCCCCCCAGCCCTGGCCTTCTGCCCAGATTGGAGCTGCTAGTCCCAGCTCCTCCTTGCTGCCTCTCCCTGTTTCCGGATGGGCCCTGGCCCCCAGCCCTTATCTCCTCCAGCCCCTGGGCTGTTTGCAGAGGAGAGTATAAAGGGGCTGACTGGGAGAGCAGAGGGGGAGTAAAAGCAGCACTGGACCACACTGAGTGCCTGCTTGACTCACCACGTACCATGGGGATGAACGGGCTGCTTGTCAAATCGAGCATCTTCCTCCTCCTCTTCTTCCTTCCAGGAGACACCTCACCCATCACAGAGCCGTAAGCTATGCTGGGGGGTCTCTGGGCAGGCAGGAGACCTTGGCTGTATTCCTGTGTCTATTCTCTGTCCCTTGTCTTCTATCTAACTTCTTTTATCCAGGAATAAAGATACCAGGGCTGGGTAAAGTGCCTTCTAAAAATGGGAACTCTAGTGCTTGAGAGAGATGGAAAACAAGCTGTTAAACTGAGATATCAGTAAAACTTCAGGGGATTGACAGGATTTCAACAAAGTTTTATGCACAAAATTAGTCCTTTTGAAAGACAACTTTTCATAAATGTTTGTGCAATGAGGTCTTCTTAAGAGACAAACTGTTTTGAAAGGACAATGAAAGGTTTAATTTTGGGTTGACTGTCCTACTCCCAGTTGAAATGCCCAGGAGCTGGGAGTGGCTTTTTAAAAATGATAATGAGAAGAAAATTAACAAATAGCTCATCTGGCGTGCTTGGAAATTGCTTTATTTTTTAATTCACGTTTTTCAGTTCAGCCAATGGAATGAAAATTCCCTTCTCACGCAGGGTAATGTGACACTGTAAGACTGTGACTGTCCAGGTTTGTGAGGGTATAGTGTCCTGCTTCCCTTCTTCACCCCCTTTTGCCCTGTTGGTATGTGAAGGGCATTTGTGTTGTGTGCATGGGTGTATATGTGTGGTAGGAGCAGCACATGAAGCGTCCTGACGTCCCAAAGACTTTCTCCTTTGGCTTTTTTGCAATGTCTTTTCCTCCCCTGCAAAGCACAGAGCACCTCACCCATCACAGAGCCCATCACAAGGGGCGCAGGGGAATTTCTGAGCAAGGCTGTGCTGTAGTGCTTTCATCAAATGCAGGGGAAACAGACAGTGGGATCTGAGGGGCCAGAGCTTGATCCCTGCAGACCAGCTGTTGGACAAAAAGGTGCCAGAGCTTCTGCCATTGCTGAAGGGAATGCTTTGCCTTAGTGCTGAGGTATTGAGGGCTCCTCTCCCATCTGCTCTTTGCTCTGAGTGTGCCCAGTGGAGGCCAGTCCTGTCCACCAAAATGGGAGCATGGTTAGTGTTAGGTGGATCTGGCTTGATTCCCAGATGCAGTGCTGGGCACCGGGACACCACCGGCAAGTTGCCACCCTGGAAAGGAAGGAGACTGCCCAGGGCTGAGCAGGGATCCCCTGTCGGGCTGAGACAGAGAGCCTTGCTTCCCTGAAAACCTGAAACTTGTTTGTGTTTTTGCTTAAGATCTGGCACCACGCTGTGGCGGTTTTGAATCTCTGCGAGGAGTGAGAGTAACGCAACAGATTCTTCACAGTGTGTAGTCAATGGAATTTTTTCACTGGGTACTGGCATTTGTGTGGCTCCTGAATGCTTCTAACAGTGTCTAGCAAAAGTGACAATTGAGTTCCCCCCCGCCTTTATTCAGGATCCCAGGAAGAAGTGCTGCTGTTGTGTCAGAACTTAGAAAAACATATCCTTTCCAGATGTTTGTGTGTAGGAATTCCACTGGTATTTTACATTTGAGACCTCTGCTTTCCCCTGCTGCTACAGACATGCTGGAAATGTTGTTACACACTTAGAAACTGCACCCTTCTCCCTGTGCAGCCAAAGCTGTAGTCATCCGATTGGTTTCTTTGTTCTTTCTACACAGCTCCTGTTACCTGTTCCTGCTCCTCTGACCTATCATCCTCCCTTGTTCCTAGGCAGTACCTGGTGCTGGTGCCCCATCTGATCCACACGGATTCTCAAGAGAAAGTCTGCATTCAGCTGACCCACCTGAACGAGTCTGTGTCTCTGAGTGCCACAGTCGAGGATCTGTGGGGGAACAGGAGCTTGATTGATGACGTGGTGTCAGAGAAAGACGTGTTCACCTGCATCCCTTTCTCTGTGAGTATCTCATCCTCGTGGGATGATCCTTTGTGCCAGGCATAAAATGTAAAGGCACTGAGAAGTAATGACCAGAGTAACACTATGTAGATATTCACTTACCTCTTGATTAAAGGTGTGTTCATGTCCATCTTCAACACCCTCTCACTGCTGAGATCTCCTTAATAAGCTAAATGACTGTGGGATGCTGAATCCCAGAAAGTCACCCCCTTTCTAGAACAGGAGAAGAAAGTGGGTTTAGTATATTGACACTCCTGATGGCTGTTTGGTGAAATGGCTTTCCACATCATCCTTCAACATCCTCAATTTGTCACTTCAGTGCCTTCAAATTGTGGTAGAGCTTTTGGACCTCAGATACTTTCCACCTGGTGTATACTGAATTAATGTAAGAACATGGAACTGTGATTGCCTGTATCTGAAAAAAACCCAGCAGAGGAGGAAATTTATAATTTAATGTAATTGAAAGCCCCAGGGACTATAATGAGTTGTATGTAACTAGGAAAACCTGATCATTTAGCTCAGAGCCTAGATTATGCTCTGAGCTAAATGATCAGGTTTTCCTAGTTACATACAACCTAGATTATGTCTTTGGCCTGAAGAGTGAGGAATTGGTCTTCAGGACACTGAAAAGGTTGGCATTTTTGTCTTGGTTTGTCAGATGTAGGCTGATGGCTGACTTAGTCACTTGTGAAAGAGAGGTATAGATGTCTTGGCATGTCTGGTTTGGAAAAGGAAATGTTCTGCGAGGACTAGGCACATAACCTGAAGGAGAAGACAGACTATTCCATTCTGCTTGTGAATGTCAAAAGGAAAAGGATGGAAAGGTTTGATCAGGGCAGTAAGAATTTTTTAAAAATTGGGTGCTAGAGCTAGGAGTTCCTTTGCTGCTCAATACTGGCACAATCACTGCACAGCAGGAGGAGTGGGTAGGAATATATGTATGGGACAAATAAAAATCAGTCTCTTGTTCCTGATTATTGTTCCTCTCACCTCTGTGTTGGATCCATCAGGATTATATTAGACCTCTTATTTCAGGAAGGCCATTTCACTTCAGGAAACCTTCAAAGGTGGTCTGTTACACAGTTTCCTTCTTACTTTCCAGCTTCCAAAGCCAAGAGTCCCATTACCCTTCGTGTTTCTCAATGTGACAGTGAGGGGGGCCACGCTGCAGTTCAGCAGCCGCAATGTACTGGCGGTCCAGAACTCCGAGAGCTTGGTCTTCATCCAGACAGACAAACCCATCTACAAGCCCGGACAGACAGGTACCAGGAAAGGGGTGGAGATGTGAAACAAACATTGGAAACAAACTTTGTACTAAAACTGTTGGATCATACTGGACAGATATCAGTTACTTTCACGGGGGGGGGGGGGGAGGGGCAGAACTGCAACCTTGTGGCTGAGACTTATGTTTTATTGCTCCATAAAGGGAAAAATTGGGGAATCTTTAGGTGCATGCACATATCTGGGGCACCTGCACACTCTCCCTCTCTCACTGTGGGCTCTGTTGTTGTGGTCCATGCAGTTAGGAGGTCTGCATTAAAACCAGAGAAAGACTGGGTATTTATTCTATAGAGAGCAGTGCCAAAACTCAGACTTAGTCATGAAATAGCTTCCAAAGCAGCAGCTGATTTTGCTCAATGAAGACAGAAAGAATTATGTAAGCTATTTATTTCTTCTGGGACAGTGATCTCCTAAATTTGGCCTGGATAAAAACAAATGTCCTAAAAGAGGTACTGAGTTCTCTCTCCATCCAGAGCCAACACAAACTTCCAGCCAAGTGCTGAAGTAATTTGCTTGCATTCATCCTTCCCAGGAAGCCAGTCTACTTATAACAAAATTAGAAGACCCATGTGAATTCTGGCATAAAAATGCCTCACTGCAAAGTAGACTAAGGCAACTTAAATTTAACTTTGTCCCTGATCAATGAGATTCTGATGCCCGTGATCAGTAAGATGTTCACACTGCTATGGATTTGCTCTTAACATCCTCTTATTCATGTACCCATAGTAGATGGGTAACCTTCTAGCATGACCTAGCATTCTAGTCAATGGAATTTCCTTAGAAGAGAACAACCCTGTTGTCTGTTATACCATTTGTTTTTGCAACTGATTTTTCTGGTTACCGATTGCACTGTGGAACCTCACTCTCTTTCTCCATCAGTCCTGTTCAGAATTGTCTCTCTGGATGAAGAGTTCCGACCTGTGAATGAAATGGTGAGCATGATACTTGTTTTTCAATTTATTTGGCCTTCAGTCAAATGTGGGAAAAGGGAGGAAAAATAGTCTCTGTTGGGGAGAGCTCTCAGTATACTGAGATAACTGTGAAAATTCTGGGTCACCTCAGATCTTTTTAACAGGATCTGTTGTCAAATTTCTGCACAAAGCTGCCTTCTGCATTCCTGGAAAGGTTTGACAAACTGCAAATGGACAGTGCTGGTATAAACAGTGAGCAATCTGCCATTGCCACAGTGTGCACCTGTTCTTATTAGCACTGCAGATCATCCAGAGTTAGTAATTAGTAATTTTGGCTGACTTTTGTGCCTGAGAATAAGGATTGTCCCCGTCTTCTCACACCCAAAGTGCTCTGATGATCCATACCAGCAACTTTTTTCCTTACCCCACTGGATGATTAGCTTTTACCCTGAAATGTGGTCATAGCCCATGTCATTTGACTGTGTTCCTTGCACTCTGTCTAAACATGCTGCTTCCTTTCTTCTTTTCCTAGATTCCTCTGGTGTATATTGAGGTATGTACAAACATTTAATTCACATTCACATCTATTGCACCTCAGCCTGGGCAGAGTAAACAGTTGCCTCAACATGATTCTTGTTTATTTTTTTATTAAGCTGGTCCCTTATGCTAATTCAACTATACAGAATTTTAACTCATGTGGTGGCTACCAGGTACCTGGGCCCAGGTTACAGCTCCCCTGCCATCCTGCTGTGTACTCCCCCCAAAACTCTGCTAGTGCCCTCCACTCCTGGCCTGCAGCCTCCTGAAACACAGGGGCTGTCCCTCCCTTTACTGCTTTGCTAGACCTCATTGCAGACTCCCATTGTTCTCACAATCTCCTTGTGATCTCATTTCCTGTAGGACCCGAAGAAAAATCGTCTGTACCAGTGGACAAATGCAGAGTTAGAGATGGGATTTATACAGCTGTTCTTCAACCTCACCTCTGAACCTATGCAAGGCACCTACACTGTGGTGGCACAGAAGGCCTCTGGGAAGAAAGTTCAGCATTCTTTCTCTGTGGAGGAGTATGGTAACTGTCACTGCAGTTTCAAGTTCCTAACAGCTAGTCCCATGGAACATGAAATCTTAATTGAACAGTGCAGGAGATCTGACCAGGATGCCCAGCGTTGCTGGAAATTTGTTTCTGTGTTCTTTTCCTCCCAAAAATCTTCTCTTTAGGAGGAGAAGACTGAAGCACTTGAGTGACCTATCTCCACTCCTCCCTAAGCCCCAGACCATGGAGTGCAGCTCTTCAGAACGCCCACCTCAGCAAGGCTCCTATCAGGAGGAGCAAAGTGCTTGGATCAGTCTGTGCTGACAGCCACAAGCCTTACTTCCTTTCTGAGGTGTTTTTAGGCCACAACCTCATGTCCAGTTGGCTACATACCT
This sequence comes from Melozone crissalis, assembly GCF_028551555.1. Lineage (NCBI taxonomy): Eukaryota > Metazoa > Chordata > Aves > Passeriformes > Passerellidae > Melozone > Melozone crissalis. The sequence continues at coordinate 10,906,493 of NW_026535786.1, read as the reverse complement.
ATCAAATGCCACACCATAAGTCTGGGGCTGTCTAGGCTGTCTAGGCTGTAAATTAAATCTTGCATTTTCTGCCCCACAAGCTAAGCCTGTAGCTTGTGTGATGCTGTAGTGCCTTAACCTCCCTTTAATGCTCTCATCACTATGGCACTTTCATCTGCTTAGCTAAAAAAATGGTATCCCAGTACACATCAGCACAGGATAACAACCAGCATATCTTCCCACCCCAGTGAGCCAGCTGCAGCCTTTCTTACATTGTTTGATGTGGCCTGGCTCATGCAGCAGAGAGGTGTCCTGATAGATGAGTCTCAAAGTGCTTTGACCTCTTCCAGTTGCAGACTGTCCTCTGTCCTGTGCCCTGAATCTCTTCTTAGTTCTCCCAAGATGGTCTCCACTTCCCCTCCTGCAACTGGGTGTGGATGAGATATCACCCTGTGATGTATCACTGGAGAAGCCAGGGTGTCTTCCTGTACTGAACATTGATAAGATCTACATGCTCTAAAAATGCAGAGACCAGGCTGCAGTCTGCATATTTGTGGGAAACTGCTACTGATATTTCTCTCTGTTTTAATGTATCCTGCTGCTGTGGGACCGATAACCCATGTGTTACCTATGAAGCTGCTGTATTTTAATAGCTGGTGTAATAGTCTTGTCTTCTTACCTGGCACCATGCTTGACTGAGGGGTTTTCAATTACTTCAGTGGGATGTACAGGTGACAGAAGCCTCTAAAAGCTGACCCTTTAGATGCAAAAGGTTTTTAGGTAATTTGTCAGAACAGCCTCTGAGCACCTTCATGTGACATTCTGATGTTATTCCCTACCACATAGACTGTTTTCTTTTGGTTCTGCTGCAGTGCTGCCAAAATTTGAAGTGACAGTGAAAATGCCCAAGGTGATCAGCATTCTTGATGAGGAGCTGAAGGTGACAGTTTGTGGACTGTGAGTGTCATTCTCTCAATTTCTGCTTGGTTTCAATGTTTTCTTGAGTTGCTGATGAAAGTTCAGTTAGGAGGCTGAGAGATGAGACTTTATTATATTTCTCAATCCTTTTGGGGTCCCAGGATCAAGCAGACTGTATTTACTGTAAGACAAAAGGCAACAGTTTTTGTTTGATGCACCTTGTGTGTAACATATAGAAATGTATTTTTGATCTGTTCTTTTGTGAGAGTGTTTCTTGCATATTTTTTGAGTCATTGAGGATTTCACACCAGGCACAGTGCTAGGGATGAGGGTTTTAGTTCAGTTTACCCAGGAATGATGTTTTAGCTGTATTTTCTGCTTGTTATTGTGGAGAGGAAACCCGAAGGGATGCAGCTGCTCTCTTTCCTTTGGGCCACCTCACTGGATTCTGCCTTGCAGTGTTCCATACACTTTGTAGGGAGAGCCATGGCTTGGGCTGAAGAGTGAGAGTAAAGACCCAGTGCTCATACATACATAAAAGAGTTATGTCACAATTGGGTGCTTGGGTAGATGCTTGCAACATGTTCTCCAGGATGAGGGGGAATCACAACAAAATCAGCATTAGTATGTGGTACCAAACTCCTTTCTGCTTTTTATTTCCTATGATGGCCCTGTGTATCCAGGAGGCAGCTCTAGGGAAGATAGCTGGCATCAATGGGGATGAGCCTGTAATTTTTCTACATCCCTGTTACATTCCTAATGTCTCTGTTTTCCTTTCAATCCTCCCTGCTTGTAGATACACATTTGGGAAGCCTGTTCCCGGCCTCGTGAACTTCCGTGTCTGCCGGAACTATGAGCATGCATCCATGTTCTGTTATGGTGAAGAGTCTAGAGCAGTCTGTGAGGAGTTCTCTGGACAGGTGAGTCAGGATTACTCTGGTGGGAAGAGTGGTTGGAAAAAGTGTTATTGAGCTTGCCTTGTAGGCACAGGCTTGCTCTGAGTACGTACAAACTTAGTGTTAAAGTGTGGTGAGGCACTGGCACAGGTTGCCCAGGGAAGCTGTGGATGCCCCATCCCTGGAAGTGCTCAAGGCCAGGCTGGATGGGGTTTTGAGCAACCTGCTCTATTGGGAGATGGCCCTTCCTATGGCAGGGGAATTGGTGCTTAGATTGCCTTTAAGCCCCATTCCAATCAAAACAGACTCTATGATTCTGTGACAATCCATGTATTTTAAGGAAGGCTGAAGGATGAGAGAAGATTGGGTGCAAGATGAAATGTGAAAGGTAAAAATAAGGGGGAAGGTGTTTAAAGGCTGGAATCTGATGGAGAATTAAGAGATGAAATAACAGAAAAATCAGATGGAGTGTAGAGACTGTAAGAGCAAAGATAGAAAAGCCATGAGCAATGAGAACGGAGTTGGAGTTGGATTACACCGGAGGCAGTGTGTGGGGACAGAAGCTGGTGTTAGAGGAAGGAAAGGAGCAGAAGCCAGGAGAGAGGCTGATGCATTTTGAGCTAGAAGGAAAGTAATATGGGTATAGCAGCCGTAGTAAAGACAGACAGAAAAAAACCTCACTTTTTTCATCTTTTAACTGGCAAGAGTGAAACTGAAAGGTGTTTGGAGCGCAGACAGATGCAACAATACTGGGTTAATTGGCAGAAGTTGGAGTAATAACTTGTGGAAATATGCCAAGAGAAGAAAGCATATGGATGTTCTTGTAGTCCCTGGGCTCTGCTACAGCATGAGCCACATGAGTCTACAGCTACCTCTTCCACTACTCTTGTTACAAATGTCAAAAGAAAATATGAATACTGCGGTGCTAACCTCTGTTCTAGGCACCTCTTCTGTGGAGACTTGCCTTGTACATAAGTTTGCTGAAGAGAGGTGGCAAGCTTTGGAAATACTTTTCCAGCTGTCATCCTCTTTCTACAAATACACAGGCTTTGGTTTATGTATCAGTCATATGGCTTGCACATTTTAAGTAAGCAGCTTTATTTTCCAAAAAACCTGATGCCTGACAAACATTTCTTATGTGGCACATATTGACTAATTCCCTATGCACTCGTACCAAGTGTTGGCAGCTTCAAGTTTCACAAACAAACACAAAAATTGTCTAGTTTGCAAACCCTTTTTCCTCTAATCTTGCTGGAATATGTCAACATGCTTTTTGCCAAGTTATTTATGTCTTTTCTCAGTTTTGATAACAACAACAGAGGTAGGTTGTCTGTGAGGTTGTGGGCTTCTCTTTCAGTTCAGAGCAACACACAGTGATGGATTCATTAAGTTGGAAAAGCGTTGTATAAATGAGAATATAATGGTCTTGTCTGTTTTCCTCCAACAGACAGACATCTACGGCTGCATTTCTGAAGTGGTAAAGACCAAATTATTCCAGCTCAAGAGAAGTGGATATGAGAATAAGCTCCATGTAGTGGCCAAGATTAAAGAGGAGGATACAGGTATGGATCATCTAGGTGAAAGAGCCATGTGATGGGCCCAGGAGAGACCAGCAGAGGGGCCTGCCCAGTAGGAATGAGGCATAAAAGCAGACTCTCTCTCTTCTGGAACCAGCAGAGGGGCCTGCCCAGTAGGAATGAGGCATAAAAGCAGACTCTCTCTCTTCTGGAACCTTAGAGTTTTCCTGCCTCTAGTCCAGGACTATCAAGCAAAGAGTTTGTCCAGCAAAGGAGGGTTGGCCTAGAGTAACAGGAATTCCGGTTAGGCAGAGGCAAATTAGTTCTTCTTGCTTCTTTCTGCAGGAGTGGAGTTGACTGGAACAAGCTTCTCTGAGATCACAACCACCATTAGCAGAGTCACATTTGAGCTTTCAGATACTTACTACAAGCGGGGAGTCCCCTTCTTTGGGCAGGTAGGAAAACCATGAGAATGGAATGCCATGAGTGCCAAGCAATGATGCGACTGAACCTTCTGGTTAGATCTATGCCCCAGCTCTGCAAGGATGCTGGACCTCAGTGCTGCTAATCCCTGTGGGTCTCCTTTCCTTTGAAGGCTCTCAACCTGGGGAACAGCAGCTGAGAGCACAGCCTTCATTCTGTCCTTGTGCTTCTGCCTCTCCAGTCCACTAAAATTCCCCTCCTACAGTCATCTGTTCAATTGGTGGCCCCAGGGGTGTGAGTGCTTGTCATTCTCCACATCCACTCCTCTAATCCAGAGGCAGAGACAAGAAAGAGGCAGAGAAAAAGTATTCAGAAAGTTTGCAGCTGTCTCAGAAAGAGATACATGTAAAGTGCTGCTGAGGCTTCCTTGTCTGACACAGGCTCAATGTCTTTACCTTGGTGTTCTACCAGTCTTGTTCAGGTGGCAGCCATCCCTCTCCTTCTAAACTGAGCTGGTTTTGCTCCTCCAGGTGAAACTAGTGGATGGGTCTAATGCTCCAATTGCCAATGAAACGGTGAGAATTTCTGTTCAAGGAGGACAGGAACAAAACTATACAACAAACGAAGAGGGCATTGCAGAGTTTGCCCTAAACACTTCCTCATTGGCCTTGGAAAATGTTGGAATTAGGGTAAGTCCTTTGGACAGAGAAGATAATGAAGCTCCCCACAGGGCTGGAGGGGAAGCTCTAAAATTTATACTATATATGCAAAAGTACTTAGATTATTTTTCCTGGTTGTTTGTGTGAACTTGGCACCAGTTTGGTGGAAATAGTCATACAGCAGACTGAGGTTGTAGGTCATGATTGCATTTAACTTGTAAATATTTGATTTCTGCTTAGCAATTGCAATACAGGGTTAGAAGGAGCATCAGGAGATCATAATAGTCCATTCTGCTCCAAGAGATCACCAGCCCTATCTTGTCAAGGGTGGATCTGTCTCACATCTGCATATCTCATTTTAATTTAGCATTTCAAGTTGCTAAATACAGCTCCTGTTGGTTTGTGGTTTTTTTTTTTTGTTCATTTGGTTTTGCTTTGTTTTGGTTTGTTGTGGAATTTGTTTGTCTGGGACAAACAGGTGCTGCTGAGCATCTTTTTGTTAGTGGGAAATGCAATTTGTTGTGTAATATGCATATTTTGTAATATCACATCCTGGAGTAGGGGAGAATAATTGTGTCTAGAATTATATTTGCTCTACTCCCTACAAGTCCCTTGTCACACACTAAAACCATTAAGAATTTTCCAGAAGTTACTACTAGATAGTTGAAGTTTTCAGATTTTTGTAGGATAAAGAAAAGTCAAGGGTTCCCAAGTAATGAGAAAGATAAAGAAAAAAGGGCATGTGAGACATATCAAATTCTGAAGTGCCCTTCTAAATGTGAAAGATCTTCCCCTTGCTCTCATTTTTAAGAGGACCTGAACTCTCTCCTCCTAAACTTCTATTCAGTTTAAGTTTTGAATTATTAGTTGGAGATTGCCCTTCTTTTTTATAGCATCTGTAGGTTGATCTTGTCACTGAACTGAGCAGCACTATCCCTTCTTCAGTGCCAATGATAAGGAAAGAAATGAAAATTGTTGTTTTTTCCCTTAAGACTAACTAGAATATTAGAGAGGGCAATTAGTGCAAAAAGCCCTTAAAGTGACACTGATAGTAAGCAAAAATCTGACATGATTCAGCTTGTTTGACACAAACTCCAGCTTCTGTGTGAGTGAGATCATTCCCAATGATTTGCTAAAGATACCACCATCCTGTCTTGCACTTTCCAAACTCATGTGTTGGGGTTTGGTTTTTTTTTTAAATTTTGCTGACTTTTGTATTACTTCAGTACCAAAAAAATACTAAAGCTTTAATATTAGGCCGTGTATTTTTGTCTCCAGTTTGCCCACCTGTGTTTGAGGATCTATGTATGTGTTTTCTCCTTTTCCAGGCAGTTCATAAAAACAACATCTTCTGCTATGATCGTAACTGGGTTGTTCCATCTTACGGAGAGCGTTATCTCCAACTAAAGCGCTTTTACTCTCCCAGTAATAGCTTCCTCAAAATTGAGCCCAAGTCCAAGCCACTAAGCTGTGGCTCCACCACAGACATCTGGGTGCATTATATCCTAACTCCAGCAGCTGTAGGAGAGCAGAAGAAAATCACCTTTTACTACCTGGTAAGTTTGCACCTGCTATACAGTGAGGTTGTCACTGGCAGTTATAGGGGGATTAGAAATAAAAGCTGTGGTTTGTGGCAGCGGTCTTTAAACACTTTCTTGCCATCCTTCACATGTTCTTTAGAAACAAAAAGGAGGGTCTGAGTTGGGAGTAAAAAGTAAGGGTGTCCCTGTACCCTCTGGGTGAGCACAGGGATTCTGCTACAGGGAGGCAGAGAGCTGGGGGTGAGCAGCAGACACAGAGCTCCATTGCTCTCCTTGCAGGGCCCCTCACTTTCAGGTGTGTCTAATGTGAAACCACAATCACAGCAAAGTTTCTCCTTCCATTCAGGTGATGGCCAAGGGAAACATTAAGAAAGGAGGCACTCACATTTTGGATTTGGACCAGGAAAGCGGTGAGTTCCTCTCCCCCACCAAATTTTCACTCTTATGGAGGGCTAGGCAACTGTGGCAGACATACACTCTGCTTCCATGTAAATGCAGGGATTGACATGTGCATGTCCTCTAAGATGTGGGAAAAGTTTGACCTTTATTTTCTCTGCCTTTAGGCTTTTCACAGATTTGCTTTAATCCTCTGTGCCACTATCTTTCTCCTGACACTGCATTTTCTGGGGGTCCAGTGCTTCTCAGAGATACATCTGATAGTCTATTTTTAGAAGCTGAAGCAAAATTTAGCATACTTGTGCACTGGAAAACAGGCCTTTTTAGTCAGACAGGGAGACTTACACATCACTGTGAGCACCAATTTATCCCACTTGGATGCCTGGAATTTCGTAATGGCTAGGATAAAGTTCAGCATAAAGTCAAACATAGAATTCTGCCTGCTCCCAGAGAAAGTTTTTTGCACCTTAACTTTTTGCCATTGTTTTGTTTGCTAGACAATGGTGTCTTCTCACTACAGTTGTCTGTACAAGCTGATATTGCTCCAGTGGCCCAAGTGCTGGTCTACACCACAGTCTCCAGAAAGGAGGTGATTGCTGATTCAGCCAAGTTCTACACAGAATTATGTTTCAACAATAAGGTTAGTGTCCACTTCCTGAGGGAGCAGCCACAAGACTGCAGTGTGTTCAAGCTCACTTATTTGGATTCAGCCTGGTTAAGCTAATTTCTTTAGGTACACTAACACTAACACTGGACAGGCAACATATCAATTGTTGTAGGTAGCTTCACTGCTTACTGGTTTGTGCAAACCTGGAGGAGATCAACTGCTGGAAAAAAAGTGCTAGCAGGGGCTACACTGATAAAACCCCCTTTAGCAACTGGTCAAACTGCTGATTCTGCAGATGGTCCGGGCTAAGAAAAAGACAACAACAGCAAGGTCTTTGCAAGATGATTTTCTCTCCACATACAGTTTCTGGGTGCAGTACAGTGACTGGTCCTAGTTCAAGGACATGCTCCACTGTCTGATCACATCTAGCCCCTATGTGGGATTGCCTCATCACACTCACAATGACCACAAAACCCACAATCACCTTAAAAATTTTATGAGCGATTGTGATGCTTGAAGTTGCTTGGTGCTGATTCCCCTAGCACTGCTGGAAAGGAGCAGTAGCCCAGAGGGAAGTGTGCATGGCTATGGGGACCTTGTGAAGTTAGAACTGAATGCACTCTGCTGGAAGGAGAAGTCCTGTGAGGGTAGGGCATCTGTGACATAGCCTTTCCTGTGCTTGCAGGTGGACTTGAGCTTCTCCCCTTCGGCAGGCTTGCCTGCCTCGGATGCTCACTTGCAGTTCCAAGCCTCACCAAACTCCCTCTGTGCTGTGCGTGCTGTGGACAAGAGTGTGCTCCTCATGAAGCCAGAAGCTGACCTGTCACCCACCTCTGTAAGTTCTTGGTCTGTGGAACAAGTCAGAGCCTGCTCGGAGCAAGAGCTGGAGTGAAAGCAGGGAAAAGTCCCTCTTGTCAGAGCTGACACAGGGAGGCTCCCCTGGGCTGCTTCTCATCTTCCTTCAGTGGGCAAAAAGATGACAACTGGGCAGCAGTTGTTTCTTAGGGGTTTTGTGTGATTTTAGGGGTGGCAGTTAGAAAGCCTTTTTAAGAGGCCTGCTTGTCTTGGCCAGACCCAAATGCTGTTCTGTGTTTGATGATAATTTTTCAGTTATTCTCCTCATGCATGGATTAATTTTCTTGGTGTAGCATCTGGAAGTGTCAAAGAGTTTATTTGCTTTTTGCCAAGCAGAAAATGACAATACCTGAGTAAGGACAAGGTATTGCAGATGGTTTGGCCAATGTAACTTTTTACATATTTGAGCCAGAATAACCAGAGTAACATGCAGAGCATAAAAAAAGAGGCAGTATCTCCAAATTTTGATCCTTTTTTTGATTCCCAAATTCTTATTACTCTCAGCACAGGGGAGGACCATGGCAACGTGGATGTATGAGCTGGTGATGTGATTGTTATGGTGCTTGTATCCAACTCCCTCAGTTGTGTTTCATGACAATGGACACTAAAATGCCAAATACTCTCTCTCTTTCTGCCAAGGTGTATGACTTGCTTCCAGTGAAGGAATTCCATAGCTATGTCTATGATTCAAGAGTACCCTTGGAGGAGTCCCCATGGAGTTGTGTGACTGTGGAGCCAATAGTTCGGGATGGGATCACCTATGTTCCAGAAATGGGGGTGAATGAAGAGGACACTTACAGCATCCTAAAGGTATAGCCCCCCTGGCCTGGTTAGGGAGTGGAGTGGGAGAAGGTTTGAGAATGCTTAAGTCTTCTGTGGCATCATGAAACTTAGCAAGGAAAGGGTTTCTGCATCTGAATGACCTGGCACTTCTTTTTATCCAGAGGCATATTCAGTGAGGATCATAAGCTTTACTTGTCTTGCTAGATATGCTTCACACTTGGTGGAAAAGGGTTCAGTCTCAAAGTTTTCTTGCAAGAAAAGGTTTGAGGTTGACTTGAAGTGAGATTCTAATTGGAGGTAAATGATCCCATGCCATTATAGTTACCTGAGATAAATCAGTATGTCCTTGACCTGCATTGTAGCCACAGATATTTCATTTCAGAGAGAAAACTTTATATCTGCTTCCTGGCTAATCCTGACACCTAGGCTGAAACTGGACTGGAACCAGTGTCCTAGAAAAAGAGGAGATAAATCCTTTGGGCTCTCTGAGCCGCCCAGGCATTCAGACCCAAGGATCAGGGGATCATCTCAAGGTCCAATCCATGCACAGTAACAGCTTCTCCATTTTGAGGTGGTAAAATGCCAATGTCAAGTCTGCTGTGTAAATCTCAACAGGATTCAGTAGTAAAAAAGTATGTTTGGTTTTTCTCCCATAGGAGATGGGTTTAAAGGTTTTCACGAATACCAATGTGAAAAAACCTCGGATTTGCAGCCCGAGTAATCACATCTACGCTGTCCCTGCAGCAGGTCGCCTAGGAGCACCTGCAGCCATGGTTGCAGAACCCATGCTTGCAATGAGGTCAAGCGGTAAGGGAACTCAGTGTTGTTATTGCTTCTGTTCTCAACAGAGATCCTGTTTGTGTTTTGGGGTTAATACTTAAACAGGAGCTGGGGCTGTGAATTGAAACCTTGGAAGCAGTCCTGAGCTGATGGGTTCGCAGATTTCAGCTTCTGAATGGGTTGTGTAGATCTCCAGACAGACTTTGGTAACTCTACATAAGAAATCAGCAGAACCAGACAGCGCGCAAAGCTTGGCAGAGCAGAGGATATTATCCTGCTGATCCTGTTCATTAGGTTTTTACAGTGTACTTCTATTCCTAGATTATCGCTTACAGAGTCTCCAATACCATTTTCAGGCTGTTCTCATTGACTCAGCCAGTCTTATGTATGGTCAAAACTATGAAGTGGGCGGCAGATTTTTCAGTGATAAGTTGGTAGACTTTGGGAGCTTAGCATTGTAAGACATATATGATAGAAGTCCAGTCTGAAATGGATAAATCCTATTACCCTATTTTTAAGAGCTATATTAATTCTTACACTGTAACAGTTAGGGCAACAGAATTGGCCCTATCATCCTTCAGTCTCATATCAAGGAAAATATCTTGGAATTTTTAAGCTTTTCTAGCTGGGTAGCTGATTCAAAGAGTTTTCCTTTGGCACTAGAACCTGTGCTTTTGTATGTGTCCAGTTTGAAAACAATTTCAGCTTCTGACAGAAGTTGCTAAGATGGAGGATAGATGCCTTTCAATTATTTTAAACTGAAATAACCATCACTAAGAAGACTGAAATACTACAATAGAAAAACACAAGTAAGCAGCCTGCCACTTTTACCAGGAGCAATGTAATATAGCTCTGATAGCATCTTTCACCTGTCCCTGAGACCTTCTCAGGCTCTGGAGATGCGTGTTGCACTGTTAGTAAGGAATACTTGTTGGCTACTCAATTGTTATCCAAATGCAGAAATTCAATTAGCCAAAGTAAAGATGACAAAAACTAGAATTTCTTTAAGAACTTTTCTTCTTTTTCTGCTCAGATGCATTTCTCTTTCTGTTTGTGAAAGCCAAGCAAACCAAGTCCCACTCACCCCATCTTTGTTTTCCAGTTATTGAAAAGTAAAGTAAAATGTTTAAACAAATTTCATGTCAAACACATAATATTTTATTTGGAAAAAAATTTTTATGTGAAAACTTTGTTTTAATCAAAATAGCTCTTTTTACCCCTCCTGAATTCCAGCTGCTTGTTTTTATTTTGAGCATTTTCAGCCTAGTTCTTAAGGAGGCCATAGCTTTGACAGGAAGCTGGTACTCTGAGTCACAATGACCCTACAAAAACACTTCAACAAGGGATGTTCCATTGCTGGCTGGACTGATTAGGATGGAGAAGACCACCTCATGAAGGCTGTGCCTGAAAGAGAAAAGGCTGCTTGTATGGAAGGTCCTAAGTAGGCTTTTGCTCTAAATCTTTTTTTTTTTTTTAATTTGTAAAGTGCTGGCTTCCAAACTTTGAGGTCTGCTGGAGACCAGCAGAAAGTAATGGAAGGCTAGCTGTTCTTGCCAATAAGCCTTGGCCCTGAAACTCCACTGCTGTTGGTACCACAGCTCACTACAATCACAAGCATCTGCTTCTGATTGACATTTTCTCAGATTGAAGCTTGATGCTGATATAGGTCTTGCTAAATTGGAATTATCAATAGTTGATTTCTTTTTCATGTCTCCACATTCAGTCATTCCATCAGGGACAGCTTCTAACCAATTAAGCACTCCTGAAGAGGTGACAGAGACAGTCCGAAAGTATTTCCCAGAAACCTGGATTTGGAGTTTAGTACCTATAAGGTGAGTACCTTGGGCTACCTCATTCCTTTTTAATAAAACTGGGTTTATAAGATGAAAACATGAATCCCAAAGTGTTTGTCCTTCACTATTTGCAGAGACTATTTGGCAATCCTTTGAGATGAAATTACTTTTAGCCATTGTTAGGTCTGTTCAAAGAGTGGACTGGAAGATGTAGAGTGGTCCTACAGTAGCAAATGTATTGTGCCCCATCATTCACACGGCAAATACTGTTCAGTGGGCCAAAAGGGGTGCAGGTAGTCACCAAAATGCTGTAACATTGATCCCTCTGTCCTTGCTGTCTGTGCTTTACCAGCTCTGAGGGAAAAGCTGATCTAGAAGTGACCATCCCTGACACCATCACTGAGTGGAAAGCCAATGCATTCTGCACTTCAGCAGACACGGGCTTTGGCCTGTCCCCAACAGTGTCCCTCAGAGCCTTCCAGCCCTTCTTTGTGGAGCTCACCATGCCCTACTCTGTGGTGCGTGGGGAGTCCTTCACGCTGAAAGCCACCGTTTTCAACTACCTGCCTGCCTGCATCAGGGTAAGGGAGGTTTAAATTACTCTCTGCAGCTGGGTACCTTCTTGTGCAACCCTTACCTTCACCTAGCCTTCTTACCTTATCTCTCACTAGCCCTTAGACCCTTTGCCCCAGCTTTTATGTTATTTCTCCCATATAGTCCAAATGCAGAACCCACAACTCCAGTTCCCTTCTCCTTTGCTACTGAAGAAATAGCTGTTTCTATGACTTCCTAGCTCCCTGTTTCTCATGATCACCCTTAATTGCACCTCCCTCTACAACTGGCAGGTCAGTGTGACTCTGGCTCAGTCTACTCATTTCCTGGCTACTCTGGTGGAAAAGGAGGAAGAATCTCATTGTCTCTGTGAGAATGGAAGGAAAACCGTGGCTTGGCTGGTGACTCCCAAATCTCTAGGTAAATGTCTCAGGGTTTCCTGAAAACTGCAGGAAGGGTTTCTTTGTGCTGTTCTCCCTGTTCAGTATTGAATATCAGAGCAACGCATTTTCCTGGGAAGCACTTCAGTGGCGTGTGACTGATCTGGGGGCAAAGACTGATATTTGGGAAGTAAAGACTGGGGGATTCATAGGGTCTAACTGTGTGTCTGGCATCACATGCAGGACCATCAAGCCTTATAGCCCTTGGACAGCATCTCCTGAGGCCAGGGACATTGCTGGCCAGCAGAGATGTTCTGCTAGCTCCATTCCTCCCAGAGATTAGGGAGAACATGGGATCTTCACACTTTGTTTTCACTGTTGGTGTGGCAGCAGCTTTGGCATGCATGCAGGACAGCATGTGCTGAACAGCAGTGGGGCTGGTCACACTCAGCTCTGTGGTGTCCCAGGTTCTGTGAAAGAGCCTCCAAAACAGAGTCACCTTTCAATGACAGCACAGCTTGTGTAGAGAGCTTGGGTTTTGTGGGAATGAAGCAGGGACCAGCTGTGACAGAAATCTCCATCCATGAGCCTACAAGGTGAAACTCCTGAATGTAGCAGTGAATCCCATTGCATGGCTCCGCCTGGCAGGGCTGACTGACCCCTGTTTCCTCCAGGGCAGGTGGAGTTCTCAGTGACCACTGAGGCCCTGCAGAGCCAGCAGCCCTGTGGGAACTACATTGTGGAGACCCCTGAGAAAGGGCGGAAGGACACGGTCATCAGGCAGCTGCTGGTGGAGGTACGGGGGCTGTGGGAAGGGAGGGCTGAGCCTTTACCTCACACTGTGGCACAACTGCATGGGATGCTAGATAATCTCACCTAGCTCCCTTCCTTGTTAGGTTGGACCAGATGATCTTTTGAGATCACTTCTAACCTGGTTTGGTCTATGATTTTATGGCATCACTCTGCATCATGGCAATATGATGGCTTTACATCATCTTTGTACTTTGGCAGGGCTGCATAAAGTCTTCAGCTTAATAATGTGCCTTGTGTCTCCTGCTGCAATTAACGTTTCCTGTAACTTCTACTGTAGAAGTTACAGATGCAATCCATCTTCCCTTTAGCTCCCATCTAAGCAGGTCTCCCATCACCTGCTATTTCAATACACTGTCTTTACAGCCTCTCTCCTTCTTTTGACACACCCCCAGTAAATGTGCCAGTCAGCACATGCTGCCTCTCTGCCTCAGAGTGGCCAAACAAACTGCCTCTTAAGCTGAGTGTTTTGCAATTACACTTTGGTAACAAAGACCAGGACAAAGGTGAGGGATTCACAAGTACCTATGGGAATTTGATGGCTGTAAAGAAATCCCCTTAAAACTACACATGAAAGCATGTTGAAATTTTATAGCTTACCCATTTCCTGTGGCAGGAAGAGTTGCTGATGTGATGTGGAACAGAAGGAAATACTATGTGGCAGTATTGGATAGCCTTTACAGGAAATCATTGGTTTATTATATACTGAGGGTGATAATCTGGCAGTGAGATTCTATGTTCTGAGCTTTCCTCCATATCATAAAACCCCCTAATGTTTGCCCACTATGTGCTAGCAGTAGTGTCAACAGATACTACATTGTACTACATCCTCCATTTCTATTGCTTGCATGCACAATTTTTTTCCCCTAAAGCATCTGCAGCGTTACAATAAATAGCACTGCAGACTTCTCTTCAGCACAGCCCTCTGTAATGCTGCAGTCCCTTTGTCACAAGGATGTTAAGTGTCTCTCACTGTGTGCTATAGTTGCAGGTCATCCATTTGATGGTCCTCCAGTGTTTTCCTCTCTTTTTCCTGTTCTTCCTCCACATACAACACCAGTCATCTAGGATCACATTTCTTTTATTTGCTTAAATTATTTCAGAGCTCTGTATTTCAGGGAATGTTTATGACTGCCTCTCCTTGTTCAGTTCCCTCACTTTTCTTTTTACTTATCCTGCTGTCCTTGTGAGGATTCCTGTCTGTATTTCCTGTCTCACTAATTTCTCACCTCTCTTGTTTTCCTTCATCCCATCCAAGCCTGAAGGAGTTGAGAAGGAAACGACCCAGAATTCTGTGCTCTGTGTAAAAGGTAAAGCCCACTCTGCACACTCTCTATTTGTTCCTGTGTGGTTTGAGGGGTGGGATGTTTTAGGCCTGCCTCTACCATATTTCATGTAGTCTGACATTTTTGGGTAGTCAACACATGCCCCATTGGTATGGAGTTTGAGACATAAGACAGAAGAAAGTCCTAAAGAATTGACCCTCCTGCCTAATCATGGTATGAGCTAGGACAGATTTAGGATGGATGTTTGCATCCCTACTCTCTTTAGTTCTGGCACTGGAGTTACATGTACTCTTGTTTTCTTGCACACTCAGGAGGAAGTTGTAGACACATGATCTGCAGTGCTTAGAAGTGGCTGGGAGTGGTTTCATGCAGAGATTTTGTTCCAGCCAGGGAAATATGAAGTAACTGAAATCAGGGCATTTCTAATAGGAAGAGTTCCTGTTGTTGCACTGAGATCCCCTCCCCTTCCATTAGCCATTTCTTGAAACTGCACTGAAGCTGTTTCTTTCTCAGGAGTGCCTGTGAAAGAGAAGTTTTCCCTATTGCTACCTGAAAATGTGGTACCAGACTCCGGCAGAGCATATTTCTCAGTGCTGGGTGAGTTAACAGCCTCACAGTAGAACCATGTGCTGTTTCTGACTCCTTGTGTTGACCTCCTACCTCACAGCTTTCTCTTGGTTTCTAGCACAGCTCATTCTTGTCTTTAATCTCTTCTGTCCTGAGCACTTGCCCTTCTGTTTGTGCTATTCCTTTTCCTTTTCTGCAAGTCTTTTTCTCTCAGCCTTCCCACATTTCTCTCATCCCCTAACCTTTCTCTCATTTCCCTTTTTTCTTTTTCTCTGATGTTCTGTGTTTTGTTCCAGGATCTTTATCAATCCAGATTATCTTTTGTTCTTCTCTGATATGTCCTGCATCTGTCCTTCAGTAGTTTCCCCTGATTCTGATAGCCAGCCCTAAATATTGTTAACATCCCTCTGGTACCTCCTGCTCCTCAGGTGACATCATGGGCACTGCCATGCAGAACCTGCACCAGCTCCTCCAGATGCCCTTTGGCTGTGGGGAGCAGAACATGGTCCTGTTTGCCCCCAACATCTATGTCCTGGACTATCTGAACAAGACAGGGCAGCTGAGTGAGGAGATCAAATCCAAGGCCACTGGATACTTAGTGAGCGGTGAGCTGGGACATGGGTTTTGCTTCTGCTTTGGCTTTTTTCTAGATCCTGCCTGGGGTAGATCTGCCAAATGCTGGCCAGATGTTGAAAGAGGTCTTCTCTCATACACAGATGGTCTCTGCTGTATGCCTGAGGGGGCCCTTTGCTGCTTTTTTCTTTATTATTTTGTGTTGCTTAAGCATTACTGTACCTGATGATTGCAAGCACTTTTCTCATGGGGTGGCAATGCAGTGCAGAGTTGTCACTGTTACAGTGACTCGCTCATTGTCATTTATAGGTCCTGTCATCCTTCTGAAGAAAGGCAGGTGATGCTTTTCCTCATTCATGGAGATGGGGATGTAACAGCACTGCCTATTGGTTAGGATAGGACTGACCTGTGCCTCTCCCATTTGCTTTTGCTGATGGAGCTATTTTTCTATTTCCCCATCCCTCAGCAGATTCTTTCTTGCATCTGAATCTTGCCTCATCTTTCCATTGCAGGTTATCAGAGGCAGCTGAACTACAAGCACCCAGATGGTTCTTACAGTACCTTTGGACAACGTTATGGCCAGCCAGGGAATACCTGGTGAGATTTCAATGCCACCTATGCATCTCCAATATGCTCCTCTTTCTCACCCACACATTTATAATAAATACAGCCTGACAGTAAATAGGAAAATCTGTTGTAGACCAGCAGGCTTTCCAGGGCTGGTGTGGTCCCTAGGCTGCCTCCTTCTTAATAAATGGGCTACATCAGCCAGCTTATGGGTGAAGTGCTTCCTCCCACCAGTGGCTCCCAGGACCATTACAAACAAAAAGAAAATAGAGATAAACTGGGGAAGAAGGGAGCAGGGATTTAACACCCTGACTGAAGAAGGCTGAAAAGTTGCAGTGGCAGCTCTTCTAGACTAGCATCTGCTGAGAAGTCTGCTGGAAAAGATGGTTCCATATGGAAACATATGAGGAAACACAAGTGGAAAGGTTGATAATCCAAGAACAGTGCTGAATGTTTTTTTTTCTAACTGTATGCTACTAAGCAAAGACAGGCTGGAGGAGCATGTGTGTTACCGTTTTGACTTATTGAAAAGTTTTGACTTGCTCCTATATACCATTGTCATGTGTTTTCAATTTCAAGTAAGGATAATAATGGAAGAACTCATCACCCTCAGTTTGCTTTTAGTTTCTGAAATGGTAATTGGCTTTTGACAGCATGTTGGCTTCTTACCACATGCCTGCTTCTTCTCCATAACTGCTTGCAACAACTCTTAACAAAAACTCTTTTAACATGTTCTACTTTACTTTAAAATTCTAGGAGAGTTCTTAGAAACCCATGAAGCATGGATTTACAGTTTAAGAGTTCTACCAGCAGGCCATGAGCTTGCAGGAATTTAATTATTCTTCCTTGTAATTTTGAGTACTTCTCTTATGCATATTTAAGTAATTGGCATGCAATTATGTATATTTTTCAAAGAGCTTTTTTCAAAGACAGATGAACTATCGTTGTCCTTCAAACTGTAGCCTCAACACAAAGAGATCACAGGGTTTTTTGAGCCAAAACTGAGAGACAAAAATCAAAGTGGAAAGCAATTTTTGGACAGAATTTTTTGAGATGAGGATATAATATACATGCTGTCTGACTAATTGGCCCACAGTTTCCCAGGTCCTCTTGCGCATTTCCAGATAGATGAAGTGTACATGGGCCCTCTCAATTGAAATGGGCAACAGGCCTGCTCAGGCCCTTTCTTTTTCTCACTTTCAGGCTCACAGCCTTTGTCCTCAAGTCCTTTGCCCAGGCCCGGCATCACATCTTCATAGAGGAGAGGCACATCCAGGATGCTTTGCACTGGCTGTCCTACAAACAGAAGGAGAATGGCTGTTTCCAGAGTTCTGGAACACTCCTGAACAATGCCATGAAGGTAAGAAGTCTGCCTGGTTGTTTCTTTGTGAGGCTAGCACTTGGCCGTAAGTCATATGGGGCCAGTTGAGCTTCTTGAGCACATAGGGAGATGGGATATTCCCATGCCAATGGCAAATGTTGGGGAGGGAGCCACACACCGTTCTGTATTTATTGGAGGTACCTTCAGGTCAGCTGCAAAAGGAAGGAAGCAAGCTAAAGGACTGCAATGCAGAATAGTGCATTGCTCCTACTGGAGTGGGAGAAAAGACTGAGGCTATGAAGGTGGGTGGGGTCAGCATCTGCCTTTGTGTTTCCCTGCAGGGTGGAGTGGACAACGAGGCCACGCTGACAGCCTACATCACTATCGCGCTGCTGGAGATTCCCCTGCCTGTGACTGTATGTGTCTGCATCCTAACTTGGGCCACTTGTGCTGCGTCAGTCAACACAGTAGTGACCACAATTTGCTCCAGATTGGAAAAATGACTTGGTTGTTGAGCCCTGTGGTATAACAACTGTTGTATTTGCTATATCTGGGAAACATTGTACCCTACTTCTTTCTAGACCTCCTTCTGTCAGTCCGTTCCTGAAAGTTCAGTAGGATGGTGTGCTTTCAGTAAGGCAAAAGCCTAATTTCTCCCCACCCTCCTAATCACTGTCTTCCTTTCCCCAGCACTCAGTGGTGCGGAATGCTCTGTTCTGCCTGGAAACAGCAGCAAATCAGAAGGAAAACCATGTGTACACCAAGGCACTGCTGGCATACGCCTTTGCCCTGGCAGGGAACAGGGACCAGCGGAAGGCATTGCTTGACTCACTTGAAAAGGAAGCTGTGAGAAAGGGTGAGTGTTCCTGGTGGGACGTGCCTTTCACCAGCCTTACACCTTCCCTTGGTGCAAGATTGGCTTTTGCTGGTGGGGCAGTGGCTGCAGGCACTGGCCTCTGTGGGTAGGGAAAGGTGCAGGGAGAGGAAAGACTCGTGCAAAGGGATTGCTTTTCTGAGAGGTTCCTCTCAGGGCCCAATACTTCTCTGCTTGGAAGGAGCTCACCAGGAAGCCCCAGGCACCATTCCCTTGGTGCTGAGCCCTTGGGGGGCTCTGCTCCCATCTCTCCTCAGCCCCCTCCTATCGCCACACCAGGCGCAGCTTAGCAAAGACTTAGCAATGCCCAGGGACATTCCTTCCTTCCTTCCTTCCTTCCTTCCTTCCAGGGCATGGGCTCAACACAGAACAAAGGTGTTCTTGTAGAGCACAAGGCATGTCAGTCAGAGGAGAGATGGGTGTGCTGAGAGAGAAAATGAGCATCCAGGGCATTTTGGAGGCTGCAGCACAAGTTCTGAGTTGTCAGGGGAAATTCTGTAATTCTTCAGAATTATTCTGGTTAAATCAGGCTAGACAGTGGGTTTAATCAAGCTGTGGGGACTGGAACTGTGAATAGAGTGTCCCCCACACCTATTGCCTTCTCCACCTACAGGTGACTGGTAAGCCCTGATCACATTCTATGGGCCATTTGGCCTCACAGAGTTTGTCACTGCCTAAGCCTGACAACTCTACTCACAGAGGGAAGGAGTGGCATCCTCCTGAGGTCTCTGGTTCCCTGCAGCGCCCAAGGCCATAAATGTCAACATGAATGTGGAGTCTAGGACAAAGTGGTGTCTCGGCCTGAGGCTCAGCAGTCTCATACTCATTGTAAACCTGCAAAATGTGCAAACCGGACCCTTCCCACATCACCTTGCATGACAGACGCATCACGGAGGCTCCGACCTCCCGGCTGGGTCAGGCAGCAGGTCAGGAAGTCCCTTGCAGTATTTACCAGTAACAGCTGCTTGCTGTCTCTCTCCCTGGCTCCTGTGAAGATGGCTCTGTTCACTGGCAGCGGCCTGGCAGGGAGCCCGAGGCTGATCTCCCGTTCCATCGCTACCGAGCTCCCTCTGCGGAAGTGGAGATGACGGCCTACGTGCTCCTGGCCCAGCTCACCTCACAGCCAGCCCCTGCCCAGGAGGAGCTGGCTTCTGCCTCCCTCATTGCAAAGTGGATCAGCAGCCAGCAGAATCCCAATGGAGGCTTCTCCTCCACCCAGGTGAGCTGCTTCCCTCCGGCCACCTCACACACCGAGGTGTCCCAGAAGATGGGACGTGTCAGAGAGCCAGGTGGGAGCACAGGAAGTTTTGTCAGGAAGGTGGGAACTGTAGCCCTGCAATGGATTCATGCACTACCTCCCATGGCTGCCAGGTTCCTTAGAGGCTACAGAAAAAAGATACCAGGCAGTGCCCCTGGGAAGGGAAATATGCTGAAGCTGCTCTTTCCTTCTGTTTTTTCTTCTTAACACTTTTGGAGAAAGTGAGGATGGAGGGGAGTGTGCCAGCTGGCAGAAAGGGCAGGCTGTAGGAGGACAGGCTACAGGAGGAGAGGCTCATTGCATCCCCTGCTGGGACACTGGGACTCTTTCTCTTTCAGGACACAGTGGTGGCTCTCCAAGCCTTGTCCCTGTACGGAGCTGCCACCTATGCCAAGAGCGGGGCAGCTTCCAAAGTGGCCCTGCAATCTGGAGGGGACTTCCAGCAAGACTTCCAAGTGGATCCCAGCAACCGGCTGCTGCTCCAGCGCGTGCCCCTTCCCCAGGTGCCAGGGGAGTACAGCGTGGAGGTGTCTGGTGAAGGATGCGTCTACCTGCAGGTGAGGCTGATGGGCACAGCTGGCATCCTGGAGGGGAGCCCCTGGCCAGCCTGGAGAGGACACAATCATAGGATCATCCAGGCTGGAAAACACCCTGAGATCATCAAATCCTTCCATTGAGGGAGAGGAGAGTAAAGGACAGGAGAGAGGGGAGAAGTGGAAGGCTGTGGGTAAAGGACAGAGGGTAGAAAGAGTAGAGGGATGTGGAAGAGAGAGTGGGACTGAAGGAGAGCAGTGTCTGCAGTGTGGAGAGGCTGTGAGAAGTGGGGAGGCTGGGGGTGAGAGGGTGCCCTCTCTCCCACGTGGAGCACACACACGCCCACAGACACTCACGCAGAGCTGCTGGCTGTCCCCTAGACCAGCCTGAGGTACAACGTGCAGCCCACGCAGGAGGAGGCGCCCTTTACGCTGCATGTGCACACAGTCCCAGAGGCCTGTGGGGACTCCACGGCTCACAAGGTCTTTGACATTGCCGTAAATGTCAGGTGAGTCTGCATTCCGGTCTGAGCTTTCCTCTTGAGCCCTGGCAGCTGGGGGAGGTGTGGTTGTGCCCAGGGTGAGGCAGTCTGAGAGTGCAGCACATTCCTGGGAAGGTGGGCAGGGGGCGGCTGTTCCATGAGGAGAGGCTCTGGAGGAAGGACTTGTCCTGCTGTGTGGGCAGCCCAGGGCTGGGCTACTGGGAGGCTGTGCAGATGAATAGGAGAAGCTGGCACAGCTGGAGAGGAAGGTGCTGGACTGCCAGGTCTCAGTGGGCTGCCAAGTGTTATGGAAAAGCTGGAAGTGCGCCCAGCTCTGAGTTGATGTGCACTGGATCTTTGTTGCTTGGTTCCTCAGTTACACAGGGGAGCGCAATGTCTCCAACATGGTGATTGTTGATGTGAAGATGCTGTCAGGATTTGTCCCCTTGAAGTCCTCAGTGAGGAAGGTAGGAGCTTTTTTGTCATACGAGCAACATTGAATCACAGAGTCATTATGGTTGACAAAGATCTCCATGTGCAACCTTCCACTAAATAGAACCAGACCCACTTATTATCATATCACAAATTGCCCCATCTACTCTTTTTTCAAACTGTTCCAGGAATCATGACTTCACTACTTTCCCACAAAGCCTGTTCCAATGCTTAATCTTTCTTTCAGTGAAGCAATTTGTCCTAATATTCAACATGAATCTCCCCTGTCACAACTTGGGGACATTTCCTCTTGTTCTATTACTATTTGCCTGGGAGGAGAGACTGTCGCTTGCCTCACTGCAACCTCCTTCCAGGCAATTGTAGAGAGCAATAAGGTTCCCTTGAGCCTTCTTTTCTTCAGGCTAAACAATCTCAGTACCCTCAGCCGCTCCTCATAAGACTTACATTCCAGTCCCTTTTCCAGGATTATTGTCTTTCTTTGGAGTTGCTCCAAGATCTGGAGTGAGGGGTCCAAAACTGAGTGTAGAATTCAATGTGCAGCATTACCAGTGCTGAATGCAAAGGGAAAACATCCACTTTGTTATATTTGAGAGACCTTTCAAATGTATGTAGCAAATGACAAAGTTTCTGCTTGATTTTGTCATTGTCATTTGCACATTTGACGTGTACAGTAGTCTCTTTTCATGCATGACTTAAGGCCAGCACAAGGGGAGACGACGTGATCAGTCTAAGAAAAAATAACGTAATTTTTTCTTTAGACTGATGATGGGCACTTACATTTTCATTCTGTCCCAACAGCTCCCCATAAACATTGTTTGTGCATAATACATTCAAAAATAGTGCTGTTTCCTTTTTCCCTTGGCTGATCTAAAACCATCTTATAACATTGTGACTCTTTAGGAGTCGGGTAACTGTTTGAGATGCTCATTAGGTACATGAACTGTATAAAGGCAGTGCACAACTAGCAAGCCAGATGGAATGTATTTTCATTTAATTGTTCCATCACTGTGTTTGGTCCAGTGCTGAGGCTTTTCTGGACCCAGGTTGTGCTTCTTCAGCCAGCCTAGTGAAGGGAGAGCTGGAGACCATGATACTTGTGTGGCCCACCCAGGAGAGAGTTCTGTGCTGCTGGCTGGCTTAGTTCCCCGAGTACTGCAGTATTTCATCCAGACTACATCCCACCCACAGGGCTGTGCAAGGGGCACAGGGAGGCCTCCTTCAATGCAGTAAAATCTTGGTCTTCTTTCTTCAGCTGGAAGCCCACCCTGTTATTGAGCGCACAGAGCTGAGTACCAACCACGTTCTACTATACCTGGAAAAGGTGAGGATGGGGCAGAAACACAGGCATTGGGAAATTTAACTGTGTAGAGCAAAAAATCTGGACTCAAAACTACCATGGCTCTGCTAAGAATGGGACTGAATAATAATTTACTGTCTTTTTCTGACTACAAACTTCAAGTTTTTAGACTTAATGCTACTTCTCTCCCAGCCCACAGTCAGCATTCTGTCCACCCTGTGCACCAGCAGAGCCTCCCCGAGGGTGGGGAATGGTCCCAGGGTGTGCCCCTGCCCCTCAGCCAGCCTTACAGCGCTGTGTCCCCCCGAGCACGGGTGGCCGGGGAGAGTGTGGGAGCCTGGGCTCAGTGCAGCGGCACAGGGGAGCCCCTGCAGTGCAGAGCCCCCCTGAGCCTCTTCTGCTTCCCTTCCCAGCTGGGCAGGGAGAGCCTCAGCTTCTCCTTCACGGTGGAGCGGGACATCCCCGTGCGGGGCCTGAAGCCAGCCCAGGTGAAGGTCTATGACTACTACGAGACAGGTGAGTGCCAGCAGTGCCCGTGGCAGCCAGCCTGGGCAGGGCACACGTGGAGGGGCACGGGAGCTCTG
The DNA here is from genome assembly GCF_028551555.1 of Melozone crissalis. Classification (NCBI taxonomy): domain Eukaryota; kingdom Metazoa; phylum Chordata; class Aves; order Passeriformes; family Passerellidae; genus Melozone; species Melozone crissalis. Next base: position 10,883,809 of record NW_026535786.1, on the reverse strand, counting down.
GGGACCCGCAGCTGCCCCAGCCTGGCACTGCCGCCCCAGCCCTGCCCTGAGCTCTGGGAGGGCAGAGGGACTGGGGCAGAGCCATCCGTGCTGGGGGTGCCGTGTTCATTTCTGGCCCTGCAGGGTGGCCCTGACCGTGCTTGCAGGCAGACCTGCTGCTCCTTGGGCCTCTGCTGTCCTGGCTGCTGTGCCAGGGTGGCAGTGACAGAGCTCTTTGTGCCCACCTCAGCCCAGAGTGCTGGGAGGAGCTGTCTGAGCAGCCCTTGGCTGCACTGGCAAGGAGACCTGCTGGAGCTGCCTGTGTGGGTGGCTCTGCCTTGCTGCCACTGCCCCAGACAGGGCTGGCACTGGGGCTGCCCCACCCCAACTGGCATCTCTGGGGGAAACTGGGGATGCTGCCACCAGCCTGCTCTGGGGGGCTGGGAAAAGCATCTCTGTGGCACCATCCCTCTGCCAGCAGCGCCAGGGGTCATGACAGCTCTCCCTTCTCTTCTGTTTTCCAGATGAGTTTGCCACACAGGAATACAGTGCTCCCTGCGCCACAGGTAGGTGCACTCAAACAACTGAGATGTTCCAGCAGGGACTGTTGCAAGTTGTCTTGACCTAGAGTCTTTGTAGATCTTGTAGATCTTGTGTCTACTCTCAGCATTTTCCTCACTGGGCCTACTGCAGTCCCCAGGTCAGTACAGAGACCAAAAGAAACGCTGCCACCTGACTTCTTCTGTAGGATGAGATACAGCTTTCATTTTCCTTCCCTCCAACCTGGGTATTACTGCCTTTGTTTGTACAGTGGCAATTGTCTTTTCCTCTGTGTTAGTGTCACTTTATGCAAATAAGATTTGGGTCTCCCTTGGGATGAAACATCACACTCAGCCGTTTGTGTCTCTGCCCTTTTTAGGGCCACATCTGCTATGCTGCAGACACTGAAAGGTACTGAGGAATTGTCTCCCAAATACCTTGGTGAAATGTTGGTGTTATTCACATCTCTTTAACGAGGACCTTTCAAACCCTTCCCCGGGCTGATTTTGCTTTCTCATGGGAAATGCAGTTGCTGAGAGATAATGTGTGCTTGGATAGCTCACGTATCTCCAGGACAAATCTGCTTCCCCTCTCTGTAGCATAGATATTTTCAATGTGTCCAGTCATTCCCATTCTGTTATCTGTCTGCAACTGAGCATTTTTAGGTGAAGCACTTTCTCAGAGTTTAACAGTCTTGGACTCACATAGCCACCAGAACACAGAGATATCCAGGGCTCTGGATACCACTTACCAAAATATTTACCTCACTTTGTTCTTTTCCCACCTCCAGTCGAGGCAGAACAAGGAAATTCCTGAAGAATGCATCTTGTCGGAGCCTTGCTGTATCAGCTCATGTGTTTCTGCCCTGGAAGGTCTTGTTAAGGATGGGATATTGAAAAGTTAGAGGAGGACACCTCAAAAGCAAAAACGAAGCAACACTGTAAATAAATTAATTCTTGATTCTCATCAGATGTCTCTGGCCTTGCTTTCAGTTACTGTTATGCTTGTGTCTCTTCCTATCCATGTCATGGCCTGAGATTTCAATCCAGAGCCATCCATGGAAAGGTGGTGTTTGAGAACTCCTCAGGAATACCAGAAGGCAGACTGCTTTTAGTAGTTGGGAGGTTTTTCTCCATACTTGCCAGTTGTTTAAGGGAGACGACATTGTATCTCATCCATTATGTACTGGAAGTTTGTCACTCTGCCTTTACAGGGGGTGTTTTCTGCAAGGTGATCCTTGGACATGAACCTCTGATCACATATTGCCTTTGCACTGTGAAATCGCTGCTGTGGGGTGCCAGGACACTGTGAACCTGTCCAATCTCATCTTTTGCAGCAGCCCAGATAGAAGTGAAGACCTGTGGGCTTTCCCATTCTTTCAGGGTCTGCTTGCTTCTAAACAGCTAAAGTGAAGTCAGAGAGGGACTGGGACCTTCAGAGTGTCATTCATAGAATTTTTTAGGTTGGAGAGGGCTTTAAGGTCAAGTTCTACTATTAACCGAGCATTGCCCAGTCCTCTGCTAAACCATGTAGGGTTGCATGGAGTTGTTGTGACCCAAGTGTAGGACCCAGCACTTTGGCCTCACACCACTGGCCTTGACCCATGGATCCAGCCTGTCCTGATCCCTATGCAGAGCCCTCCTGCCCTCCAGCAGATCCACACTCCTGCCTAGCTTGGTGTTTCCTTCAAAGGGTGCCCTTGATGCCCTCAGGTCGTTGATAAAATAAAGCAGGATTGGCCCAAACACTGAGCCCACTGGTGACCAGCTGGATTCTGTAGCTCCATTCACCACCTCTCTCTGGGCCTGCCTATCCAGACAGCTTTCTACCCAGCAAACAGTGCACCTGTCTGAGCCATGAGCAGCCAATTCTCCAGGAAAATACTGTGGAAAATTGTATCAAAGGCTTTACTGAAGTCTAGGTAACCTACATCCATGACCTTTCCCTTATCCACTGAGTGCGTCACCTTGTCATAGAAGGAGATCAGACTGGTCAAGCCGGACCTGCCTTTCCTAAACCTCTGCTGGCTGGGTCTGATCACCTGGTTCTCCTGTATGTGACACATGATGGCACTCAAGATCATGTTAGGCAAAAATTCAACCAAGAACCACTTGCATTTTTCATAAGGACTTTATCATCTTATTCTCAGTGGAGGTCCATAGATCTCCTCTGGGTTGTCTGAGTAATTTTAATATTATTTTTTTTCTCCCTCACAACTAGGGTTATAGTGCTTCAGCAGATTTCAGTGGGGAGGACCTGGCTTCATGTCTCATAATTTGGGCTAAACATTTTTCATGTACATTTTCCAAATGGTTTCTGGATGTCTCACATGGATGCAGAGGCAGTCAGCTTCAGTTCAAGAGGTCATATGGCACCATATGTGTTTTACTTACATGTTTCTATGTGCAGAGGTGCCTTTCACCCTCCCAATGTGGGCTTAAGCAAATACACTTATAGGAGTCCTCATATAGCTTATTTCACAAATACAGACCCTCCTTTCTCTGGAAAAGCAATTGCCTCATGGTAGAAAAAATAGATGGCTATATTACTTCTAATTCAAAACAAAATGCAATTTAACTGTATATAAATCTTTCTCAGTTGTCACTGAAGCCGGTTCATTCCACAGTCTCCTCTGAATATGAGGTGTCAAAAGGCCTTGAGTGTGTAAACCCCAAACATAACAGAATACAAAGTGACATAATGTTAATATCTAGCAAAATAGATGAAGAATTTTATTTGTTCTCAATGACACTGTTTGTGCAGGTACACTAAACCAAAAATTGGATGAAACAGCCAACTGAGCATACTTTTTGATGCACATGCCATGATACCTAACAGTTAGCATTTCATGAGAATAAACAGGCATATAAGATTTTTGTATTCAGAAGTTAAAACCACAATTTCATGAGACAAAATGAAGAAAGGGGGATCATTCCTGAGGGTGTCTAAGAGGCCTGTAGACAGTTTCACCAAAGCAGCTATGTGATTTAAATGAATGTACCATTTAAACTAGACGTAGGCAGGTAGGTTGGTGGCAAATGCCATTAGCTTCTCCTTGGGAATCTCCCAGAAGCAGCAGACATGAGATAATGGAAACTTCCACAAGAAGGCTCAATCTTCAACTGGAGACCAAGCCATTGTAAGGCAGCAGCTGAAGGCATGATGCTTACACACATCCCTGCTGCCATCCTGGCACTCTCTAATCATTGAAGAGGGCAGACTCTGTCTCCTCCCACTCTTCTACAAACAAGAAACCATGCCAGGAGGGGTGTCTGCAGGGAAGGTCACAGAGGCTGAATTTCATGTGCCATTAGTTGATCTTCCAGGCTGCCTAATGGTGGGAGACATGGACAGGCCTCTGCAGAGACCAATTCAATGGAGGATGTGGTTTGTAAGCCAGGGGAGAGAAGTGGTTCCCAAGAACTACCTATCCTTCCCCATGGATTAGACTCCATCTCAGATGGTAAGTTCAGAAAACATAACACAGAGACAGATACATTAGAAAGGCGCACCCCCACTTAGATCATTCTGTCTTCTTTTTCCCCCCCTCACTTGTTAGCCTTATTTCCCTGCACACAGGCATTGTTAGATGGGTTACTCTTTAACCTAAGAAGCAAGGGAGATTAAAGCTGTGACTGAAAGATGAACAGAAAAAATCAGAACAGGGGACAAATTGTTCAAAAATCATTGGTGAGTACAGTTAATTTATTTGTAAAGTTCACTTCCCATTCCATGCAGGCATTATTAATGTCATGCTGTGGTAGTGGTGAGGCAGGCAGGTTCCAGCATCTGAGAGTGTTCTTCAGTCATTTCTCTGGTCTGCTTCCTCTACAAGGATGAAAGAAGATGGGAGGGAACAGGAGTCAGAGAGATATGTCCATCTGCTTTCTAAGGTTGAGAGACAGAGGGAGCAAGATGTGGATGTGGAAGCCAGGTTGTGTGTGGAGAACAGTACAGGAGAGAGTTGCTGTTTTACCAGGGTGGAGGGTCATCCACAGCACTCACTACTTGTGTCACCTTCAAGGCAGTGTGAGGTTGAGAGAGGGCTGAAGTTCTCCCTGACCCACTGGTAGAGATAAGCAGAGTGGGATTTGTCACAACTGAGATGTGCACAGTGCAAACAGGAAAAGCTGGCTGGTGTACCAGTGAGGTGTGCTCTGTTTATTTCTCTGCAAAGAGTGGAAGAAAACCACTGCACTCTGTTGCTCTACTATACACGGCAATGAAGGAAGCTTGGCAACTGAGATCTGCCTTCTAGTCAGTGCAGGCCACCTCTGTACACTTAGACTAGTGGACAAGCCTCTTAAGTGGCAATTTCCCATCCCCCTTTCCAAGGAAGATAAAATCTCTGCCTTTTATCAGAACTGGGGAAAAGTAGCCTAAAATCTAAGGTCTCCCCATGAGTCTCACACTGGACAACCAGACCACACCAAAACACTCTTTGGAAATGTTTTACTGTCCACTCAATCTTTGGACTTATGCACATTTTTCCATGAAGGGAGGCTGTAGGTCCAGAATCAGCAGAAATCAGCTGTACCTATGGACATGGCCTAGATTAACAAGCACTATGGAATAGAAGTGTGACAGTTCAGACTCTTCTACTTTTCCAGTTAGAAATGCTAAAGGAGATAAATGCCACCATTTACCACCAGCAGAAGGCAAAGCTTTTGCCTTCTCCAAGTCCAAATCACTTTTTCTCTGTTCTCAGGTGTCACAGTCAGGTCCTGTGAAAAACCATTTCCCAGGAACTCTGCTTTCCAGAAGCCTCCATATTCCAAACACCTGAATCTGGGCTATTGACGGAAAATAAGACATGCCATTCTTCATATTGGAAGACTCCATATAGGACAGGAGAAATAACCTTGGTCAGACCATATTACAGAAGCTCCTAACTTACCTGTGCTCCTAAGCCAAACACGCATGGCCTTGCATTGCAGAGAATCCCCCAAAGATGACAGTATTCTGTCCTGACAGCTCAGACTCCAAGTCAATACTGAGGGCTGCCTGCCCAGGTTTATGAGGCACAGCAGTGTCCTGAGAGGCCCTGGGGCAGCAGGAACCTTAGCAGGCGGCAGCTGTTCCTCCAGACAGCAGCAGCCAAAGGCAAACTTGCCATGTCTGTAACACCCATGCTCTTTGTTTTACACACAAAATCTGTGCCTGTTCGTTGGGCCAATGTCATCCAAATTCAAACAGGAAGAGACAAGTGTTGTCTGGAAGACCAAAAATATAATGAAGAAGATGGAGAGAGCAGTGAAGGAAGCAGTACCCTACCTGTGGCGCAGGGAGCACTGTATTCCTGTGTGGCAAACTCATCTGGAAAACAGAAGAGAAGGGAGAGCTGTCATGACCCCTGGCGCTGCTGGCAGAGGGATGGTGCCACAGAGATGCTTTTCCCAGCCCCCCAGAGCAGGCTGGTGGCAGCATCCCCAGTTTCCCCCAGAGATGCCAGTTGGGGTGGGGCAGCCCCAGTGCCAGCCCTGTCTGGGGCAGTGGCAGCAAGGCAGAGCCACCCACACAGGCAGCTCCAGCAGGTCTCCTTGCCAGTGCAGCCAAGGGCTGCTCAGACAGCTCCTCCCAGCACTCTGGGCTGAGGTGGGCACAAAGAGCTCTGTCACTGCCACCCTGGCACAGCAGCCAGGACAGCAGAGGCCCAAGGAGCAGCAGGTCTGCCTGCAAGCACGGTCAGGGCCACCCTGCAGGGCCAGAAATGAACACGGCACACCCAGCACGGATGGCTCTGCCCCAGTCCCTCTGCCCTCCCAGAGCTCAGGGCAGGGCTGGGGCGGCAGTGCCAGGCTGGGGCAGCTGCGGGTCCCCAGAGCTCCCGTGCCCCTCCACGTGTGCCCTGCCCAGGCTGGCTGCCACAGGCACTGCTGGCACTCACCTGTCTCGTAGTAGTCATAGACCTTCACCTGGGCTGGCTTCAGGCCCCGCACGGGGATGTCCCGCTCCACCGTGAAGGAGAAGCTGAGGCTCTCCCTGCCCAGCTGGGAAGGGAAGCAGAAGAGGCTCAGGGGGGCTCTGCACTGCAGGGGCTCCCCTGTGCCGCTGCACTGAGCCCAGGCTCCCACACTCTCCCCGGCCACCCGTGCTCGGGGGGACACCGATGCTGTCCCTGGCCACCCATGCTCTGGAGATGTTAGCAGTGCTCTCCATCTGCATTTTGTGCTACTGCCATTGTGCTACAGAGCTCAGTGCAGCCCTGGGTTGGTCCTCACCTGCTCAATGTACAGCAAAACGTGGTTTGTGTTCACTTCTGTTCGCTGGATCTGGTGAAACCGTGTGCTTGAGAGCTGGGAAAAGGAGATGTGGAGGAGGTTGATGTTCTGAAGGGAAGTTAGTCAATCTTCCTCCCTACCACTAAGTTAGTCAATTTCTCCCCTCACTAAAATCTCACCCTGTAGGTGCTGAGAGGTAAATCACAGGAAGTATGCTTCCCAGGGGACTTGTCAAACACTCTTCTATGAAGCCCCACAAACTAAGACTTCCCCCATCTCCCACCTTCTCAGGATCCTTCACCTTCTTGACACAAAAATTGCATGAGGGACCAGCATTGTCGTGGCTGTCATATTTCTCCCAAGGCTCCTGAGTCCCTGATATTAGACCTGATGTCTCCTTCCATCTTTTGATCTGGGGCTAAACACCATATATAACTGCAAGCTACCACAAGAATTTGAGAAGTGGAAGGGAATGCTGGTATTGGCATCCCTCATGCACCCCTACTCCAGAGTTGAGGGGTGGAAGACCTGGAGGAAAAGATGGACAGGTCTAAGAGTGGAGAAGATTCCAGGAAAATAATAAAATGCTACTTTAAATAAAGAAATGGATGCCCCATATTAAAAACATATATACTCAAAGAAATACTTCACACAACACCATACCTTCCCCACTGAGGACTTCAAGGGGACAAATCCTGACAGCATCTTCACATCAACAATCACCATGTTGGAGACATTGCGCTCCCCTGTGTAACTGAGGAACCAAGCAACAAAGATCCAGTGCACATCAACTCAGAGCTGGGCGCACTTCCAGCTTTTCCATAACACTTGGCAGCCCACTGAGACCTGGCAGTCCAGCACCTTCCTCTCCAGCTGTGCCAGCTTCTCCTATTCATCTGCACAGCCTCCCAGTAGCCCAGCCCTGGGCTGCCCACACAGCAGGACAAGTCCTTCCTCCAGAGCCTCTCCTCATGGAACAGCCGCCCCCTGCCCACCTTCCCAGGAATGTGCTGCACTCTCAGACTGCCTCACCCTGGGCACAACCACACCTCCCCCAGCTGCCAGGGCTCAAGAGGAAAGCTCAGACCGGAATGCAGACTCACCTGACATTTACGGCAATGTCAAAGACCTTGTGAGCCGTGGAGTCCCCGCAGGCCTCTGGGACTGTGTGCACATGCAGCGTGAAGGGCGCCTCCTCCTGCGTGGGCTGCACGTTGTACCTCAGGCTGGTCTAGGGGACAGCCAGCAGCTCTGCGTGAGTGTCTGTGGGCGTGTGTGTGCTCCACGTGGGAGAGAGGGCACCCTCTCACCCCCAGCCTCCCCACTTCTCACAGCCTCTCCACACTGCAGACACTGCTCTCCTTCAGTCCCACTCTCTCTTCCACATCCCTCTACTCTTTCTACCCTCTGTCCTTTACCCACAGCCTTCCACTTCTCCCCTCTCTCCTGTCCTTTACTCTCCTCTCCCTCAATGGAAGGATTTGATGATCTCAGGGTGTTTTCCAGCCTGGATGATCCTATGATTGTGTCCTCTCCAGGCTGGCCAGGGGCTCCCCTCCAGGATGCCAGCTGTGCCCATCAGCCTCACCTGCAGGTAGACGCATCCTTCACCAGACACCTCCACGCTGTACTCCCCTGGCACCTGGGGAAGGGGCACGCGCTGGAGCAGCAGCCGGTTGCTGGGATCCACTTGGAAGTCTTGCTGGAAGTCCCCTCCAGATTGCAGGGCCACTTTGGAAGCTGCCCCGCTCTTGGCATAGGTGGCAGCTCCGTACAGGGACAAGGCTTGGAGAGCCACCACTGTGTCCTGAAAGAGAAAGAGTCCCAGTGTCCAAGCAGGGGATGCAATGAGCCTCTCCTCCTGTAGCCTGTCCTCCTACAGCCTGCCCTTTCTGCCAGCTGGCACACTCCCCTCCATCCTCACTTTCTCCAAAAGTGTTAAGAAGAAAAAACAGAAGGAAAGAGCAGCTTCAGCATATTTCCCTTCCCAGGGGCACTGCCTGGTATCTTTTTTTCTGTAGCCTCTAAGGAACCTGGCAGCCATGGGAGGTAGTGCATGAATCCATTGCAGGGCTACAGTTCCCACCTTCCTGACAAAACTTCCTGTGCTCCCACCTGGCTCTCTGACACGTCCCATCTTCTGGGACACCTCGATGTGTGAGGTGGTCGGAGGGAAGCAGCTCACCTGGGTGGAGGAGAAGCCTCCATTGGGATTCTGCTGGCTGCTGATCCACTTTGCAATGAGGGAGGCAGAAGCCAGCTCCTCCTGGGCAGGGGCTGGCTGTGAGGTGAGCTGGGCCAGGAGCACGTAGGCCGTCATCTCCACTTCCGCAGAGGGAGCTCGGTAGCGATGGAACGGGAGATCAGCCTCGGGCTCCCTGCCAGGCCGCTGCCAGTGAACAGAGCCATCTTCACAGGAGCCAGGGAGAGAGACAGCAAGCAGCTGTTACTGGTAAATACTGCAAGGGACTTCCTGACCTGCTGCCTGACCCAGCCGGGAGGTCGGAGCCTCCGTGATGCGTCTGTCATGCAAGGTGATGTGGGAAGGGTCCGGTTTGCACATTTTGCAGGTTTACAATGAGTATGAGACTGCTGAGCCTCAGGCCGAGACACCACTTTGTCCTAGACTCCACATTCACTTTTATGGGCTACAGTCCACAGCTTGGTTAAACACACAGTCTAACCCGACTTAAACAGAATAATTCTGAAGGATTACAGGATTTCCTCTGAAGACTCAGAACTTGTTCTCCAGCCTCCAAAATGCCCTGTATGTTCATTTTCCCTCTCGGCACACCCAAATCTCCTCTGACTGACATGCCTTGTGCTCGGCAAGGTCACCTTTGTTCTGTGTTGAGCCCATGCCAAGGAAGGAAGGAAGGAAGGAAGGAAGTGGCGGAAGGAAGGAAGTGGTGGAAGGAAGGAAGTGGCGGAAGTGGCAGAAGTGGCGGAAGTGGCGGAAGTGGCGGAAGTGGTGGAAGGAAGGAAGGAAGTGGCGGAAGGAAGGCAGGAAGTGGCGGAAGGAAGGAAGGAAGTGGCGGAAGGAAGGAAGGAAGGAAGTGGCGGAAGGAAGGAAGGAAGTGGCGGAAGGAAGGAAGTGGCGGAAGGAAGGAAGGAAGTGGCGGAAGGAAGGAAGTGGCGGAAGGAAGGAAGGAAGTGGCGGAAGGAAGGAAGTGGCGGAAGGAAGTGGCGGAAGGAAGGAAGGAAGGAAGGAAGTGGCGGAAGGAAGGAAGTGGCGGAAGGAAGGAAGTGGCGGAAGGAAGTGGCGGAAGGAAGTGGCGGAAGGAAGTGGCGGAAGGAAGGAAGGAAGGAAGGAAGGAAGGAAGGAAGGAAGGAAGGAAGGAAGGAATGTCCCTGGGCATTGCTAAGCCTTTGCTAAGCTGCGCCTGGTGTGGCGATAGGAGGGGGCTGAGGAGAGATGGGTGCAGAGCCCCCCAAGGGCTCAGCACCAAGGGAATGGTGCCTGGGGCTTCCTGGTGAACTCCCTCGGAGCACAGAAGGACTGGACCCTGAGAGGAACCTCTCAGAAAAGCAATCCCTTTGCACGAGTCTTTCCTCTCCCTGCACCTTTCCCTACCCACAGAGGCCAGTGCCTGCAGCCACTGCCCCACCAGCAAAAGCCAATCTTGCACCAAGGGAAGGTGTAAGGCTGGTGAAAGGCACGTCCCACCAGGAACACTCACCCTTTCTCACAGCTTCCTTTTCAAGTGAGTCAAGCAATGCCTTCCTCTGGTCCCTGTTCCCTGCCAGGGCAAAGGCGTATGCCAGCAGTGCCTTGGTGTACACATGGTTTTCCTTCTGATTTGCTGCTGTTTCCAGGCAGAACAGAGCATTCCGCACCACTGAGTGCTGGAAGGAGAGACAGACAACCAGAAGTGATCATACTGAGCTCCATCCTGGAACAATACGAATTGGTTGGTACCTGTGGACCCTTAGCATCCCACCTTTTAGCCTGACAAAGATTTTACCCTTGTGTATCCCTTTCCTCTAGGCCTAATGATTCCTGAACAAATGGGCAGCCAAAGGCTGCTCCTTATCTTGAATCTACTTTTCTTTTTAATGGTTTTTCCCTTTTTGATTTAAAGACTGTGAAGCAGTTCTCCAATCCTTCTTCCTTGTGAAGAATTACTGGCCTGATTGTGTTCTGGGGTAAGAGGAGCTCTCTGAAATACTTACTTCCTTGCTTTAGGTTTACTGAATACTTGCTTTCCTCCTCCAGCTATCACCCTGATACTGTTCTGTGCTTTCACCCTCTGCTTTGTCTTTCCTTTTTGTTTGTTTCCTCTTTTCCAGGGCATTTTCAAAAAAATTCACTTTCTGGAAGTAATATAGATTCTAGTTTGCTGGTGAACTCTATCTGCACACAAAAAAAAAAAAAGGTGTGGTTTTTTCTATTTTCTGGAAGTTTTTTTGTGATGTTCACATTAGCAATACATGTATTGGTTTAAGAGTGTAATCACTACAGCAAAGTAAAATACTTTACATGCTGTTATGACTTACACACACTGTTACACCACAAACCCTCAGCAAGACATGACTGCTCCTCATTTGTGATGCAAAAGCTGCTATAAAATTGAAAAAGTAGCTCTGCAGGGAGTGCATGCCATGACCTGAAAGCTAACAGCACATTTACAGCTTAATAAAGGTTCTAGAAGGAAAAGACATACTCTTCTGTTGCTTTGTGCTTTGAATTTCACTGCGTGTGTACTGCAAGATGAAATCTTTTGTGATCCCCTTTGGAGAAAAAGTTCAGCTAGTTTTAAGAAAGCAAAGAATAAAACCAAAATTGGTTGTGTCTATGCCTACTACTGTTTGTAAGGTAAATGTTGGGGAGGAGTGCAGCCTAATGGCAGAATGTGACAGTAGACACACATGCTAAGGACAGTGGTATTAAGGTTTTTATCAGGGTTTAACATGGCTTATTTTACTTACAGAAATACTCTGTATGAGCCTTAATTACTTAAGGACTGTGCTAATCTTAATTCATGCACCTTAACTTGAAATGCCCCCATACCCCACTCAGATTGTGACAAACTCCTTCCTTCACATTCAGTGGCAGTTTTGGACTCAGACAGGGAGCCGGGAAACAATCCTTGTTATCCAATATGGCTCTGTCTGACAGCTTGGCTTCTAAACACAATACATAACAAAGGAAGAATGCTCTTCTGGTGAAGTTAGGGCCATGCATGTCACCTTACTAACACAATAATTCCTTCTGCTTGTCCTTGTTACACAGGAAAAAACTTTGGACACAGAACATACCCTACTACATTTGGAGCAGAGGGATTGCAACAGCCACAACCACAGTGGCTCAGCAGTCCTTCTGCTGTGATTCATACCCCACTTTTACCTGCACAACCACCTTGTCTCAAAGTGAGGGGATCAGAATGACCAAACCCACACTGCTCTGATATAGGCCTTAGGCTTTCCACAGGTGCCATGATGGAATTCCCTAGAGATATACCTTATCCTTCAAGCATTAAGGATGGGGATTTCCCACAAAACCATCTACAAGAAGTAGAGAAAATTACAATGAATGCCTGAGTGTGTCATCCCTTTTTACAGACCTGTGGTGTTGTATCTGCCCAATAGGCCCAAGAGTGGTTCAACAGGATTGTACTATTCTAAGAAAACGAAGGAGATTTCTGTGGGTGTAGAAAACCTATTTGGCATACTTCAGAGAACTAAATATTATTTAACTCACTGTCAATCCAAGCTGTATGGAGCAAATCTGTTATCATCCACAGAAGAACTCAGAAAAATGTTAAATAAAATGTGCATATAAAATGGGAGAGGGGAAAAAAATGGAGGAAGATGTTCCTTCAGTCTAGGCTTGAATGGAAATACTATTCAGACAGGATTTCTTCTTTCCAAAGGCAAAGGAACCTGGTAATCTGGGCATGGGGACACTAGTAGGGCAGGTTAGTACCATCTGTGGCTCAGGTTGCGGTGCAGACACGTACAGTTACAGGCAGAGGAATCTCCAGCAGTGCAATAGTGATGTAGGCTGCCAGTGTGACCTCGTCATTCACTCCACCCTGCAGAGAAACACAGAAGTACTTGTTGATCCCACAGAGTGCCACTGGCTTCTCCCTGTGCTACATATCTACATCCTGCAGGGACAAATTCTCCCTGGCTTCCTTTTCATGCTGAGTCCTTCAGAAGATGGTGCTGACTTCTTCCTGCTTCCTTGCTCCCTCCCACACTCCGAGTGCTGAAATAAAACACTCTGGCATCACTCTGTTGATGCCAGAGTGACTTATGGCCAAGTTCCAGCCTGACCAACACATGTAGAGCCAACCAGGCAGACTTGTTACCTTCATGGCATTGTTCAGGAGCGTCCCAGAGCTGCGGAAACAGCCATTCTCCTTCTGCTTCTGAGTAAGCCAGATCAAAGCATCCTGGATGTGCTTCTCCTCTATGAAGATGTGAGGCCGGGCCTGGGCAAAGGACTTGAGGACAAAGGCTGTGAGCCTGAAAGTGATAGAGGGAGCCAAGACGTTCTGAGTAGGTCCTGTATCCATCAGAGGTTGTAGGGCTCATGTACACTTCATCTCCACCTCCATTCCAAACCCCACAATGGCCAAGTACAAGAGAACACTTAGGAATAAGAGGGCATAAAAACAGAAACAAAAAGCCAGAGATACTGAAGTCTTACCAGGTATTTCCAACTTGCCCATAACGTGGCCCAAAGGTGCTATAAGAACCATCCCGGTGTTTGTACTTCAATTGCCTTTGATACCCTGAAATGAAGAGTGAAAATACATTTCAGCTGCTGCAGTGCTTTTCAAGGAGCCATGCAAGGGAAATGCAGCAGACACGGGACACACTGTCCCCCTTGGCTATGGCAAAAATGTGGCCTGTGCTGCTCAGTATTATAAAAGGAAGTTCAGGGAAACCCTGAACTTTGAATATCTCTATTCTTGTGCTCTTCCTCTCTCCAAAAACACCTGGAACCTGGCTATCTGTAGTCACTGCTGCTCTCTGCCCAAGACTTCAGGATGAGAGGTAAATTCATCCCAAACTTGAGAGAAATGGGAGAATGATTCCCAAATGAGAACTGATTAAAAATGTGAGTCCTACACAGGATAGGAATGCAGAAGACAGGATAATTTTCTTTAGAGGAAATGCAATTTTCCTGCAAAAATAACTGAGTCACAACCACCCCTTGCTAGTCGGCAGATGCCCACTGTGTGCACATGTACTGATGTTGTGTCTGTCATCATGCCCTAGCTGATGTGGTAAAATTCTGCCCTGGTCAAGGGTGAGCAATACTTTCACACCTCAATCCTAAGGAGAATTCAAGTTCTACATAAGAAGCTGCCGTGATTAATGGCTATAGTCTGATTTATGTAGTTCATATAACCATTTCTTATGGAGGGAAATCCTGAGTTATTGCCAGCCCTGGGTTTTTTCTGTGTTCCTGTTTGGATGCTGCTGTCTCTCACCCTGTACCTCCAACTGAGCATGGGATTCCTTCTTACAGATCCTGTATTGAATACCCCTAAGCTGCCAGTACCCTGTTCCTCTCTAGAAACAGCCTCCAACACATCATCCAGGCCAGTGGCCAACAGTGTCCTTACCCAATAGCCAAGGGAAGGGATGAACAAAGGCAAAAGCTCACCGCTCACTAAGTATCCAGTGGCCTTGGATTTGATCTCCTCACTCAGCTGCCCTGTCTTGTTCAGATAGTCCAGGATGTAGATGTTGGGTGCAAACAGGACCATGTTCTGCTCCCCACAGCCAAAGGGCATCTGGAGGAGCTGGTGCAGGTTCTGCATGGCAGTGCCCATGATGTCACCTGGGCAATGGGACAATTCTCAGTGTAAATTGGCCATTAGACTGAGCACAGTCTGAAGTGGCAGTGTTTCAAAATAGCATGTCACACTTTGAGGAGGTTTCACTTACCTAGCACTGAGAAATATGCTCTGGCTGAGCCATCCACCACAGTCTCTGGGAGAGCCAAGGAGACTGTCTGCGACACTGACTCTTCTGGGATAAAAAGCAGATTAATTTGGTCACAATTCCAGATGTATCTACAACGCATGGGTAGCAGATATCCGTGGGTGAGAAAACTGAAGAGAGGTTTCCTGACTTCAACAAATCCATTCATCTGTAATTTTGCTGATGAAGTTTCCCATCCTACAAATTTTGTATTGGGCCTGCAATATCCGCACACACAGGTGGTCATGGACTTCTACACGGCACCATCAACCAGTTTTGACTGACAAATACACCTTTTCCAGCCTATTTTTCTGGCCCTTTATGTTTTGGTGGGCAGACCTGGCTTACCACAGAGTCTGGTTTTTGATTTTACATCTGTTAAATGAAAGGCATTAGAGATAACTGAATCAAATCCCAAACACTCTCTCCTTGCATTGACCTGGCCAGCCTCATTTCCTAAAAGATGTGCTTCTCCCTCTCTAATTGTAGACATTGTGACATCCTCAGCTCTTCTTCCACAGGAAGAATTGTTTTCACTAACAGTTGGACGTACATCTAGTTTGTTCAATTTTATCAGATCCCTATACATTTCTTTGTAGAGTGGAGCACTCACAAATCTTTTTTCCCACCTTTGTCTTTAGTTTCTACCTTAGCAAAGAAAGTTTTGAAAAACAAATGGCTCTTACCAGATGCACAGAGCAGAGAATTGTACGTGGTTTCCACTTCAGTCCCTTCCGGCTTGGGGAAAAGCGCAAGGAAATAAAAGAGCAAAAAATGAGAAACAACAGCAACAAAGAAAAGGAAGAAATATCAAAAGGGAAAGTAAAAAGCACTTTTTGAAAATTGCCTAGAAATATTTCTCCTCCATGTGCTAGACTGAGGACAATTGAGAACTGCAACCTACTGGCTAACAAGTACGAAATGTAATACATTTTCTTTTCTTTCTTTTTACTGAGAGAGGCCCTGCAGCTTCACAGGTTGAGATGGAGATAACATGCAGGGTGATGTTATCAACAGGAACACGGGACCTGGTGATCTGAGTTGCCACTCACTGTGGCCCAATCCAGCAGAACTCTCCAGGCTGTGGTGATGGCTGAGTGCCTGGCACACTGGGAGAATGTGTATGCAAGAACTTTGACTGGTGGCAGCTAGAGCACCCCAATGCACCTACACATGTGACCCATGCACCTACATGTGATCTACAACAACCAAAATATAAATGTGCGCCATGGTCAACCGATTTATAAGTTCTAGTTTAGTCTTTGAAGTAAGAAAAGACTCCCTCTTTTCTGTTAAGATGGGTGAAAATATTTTGGAGAGAACTCAGGAATCAAAAGTTTACTAGAAAACTGGTTTTTGTCAGAATTTATTTTAGTGAGATTCCTGCACCAGTTTTTCAACCTCTAAATAGGAGAGTTCCCATTGTTTCACTACTGGTTTCCAGCGTTTGCCAGCTGATATATTTTTCCCAGCATGTAAACAATGGTGTTATTGTCTTCACTTTCTCACAATCAGAATACATTGTCTCTCATTCTTCAGTATGAAAGGACAGAAAAGTATTAAAAGAGCAGGAAAACACAACAGAAAAAGAGAAAAATTTTTCTGGATAAACTATGAGAGAGCTAAATGCTTTTGTTTGAAAAGGCGCCTTCTTGTTTGTCTCAGTATGTCGTTCTGGTATGCAACTAAATGAGAAATCCATTGTTTTGTTTGATTTCCAACAGGAAATGAAAATGTACAAACTGCAATGGTTTGAAAGATTTTCCTTTCCAGATGAGAAATTCCTGGGTGAAAAAAAAAAATCCCTTTTCCCAAAGAGCCCTCAGTGAGGCTTGGTTTCTCGAGGGGCAGGAAGATGCCCTGGGGCCTCTGGCACCCTCACTTCTCTCTCTCTGGGATGCACTGCCTGCTGCAGGGAATGTTGCATCCGTGTGCTCAAGACAATGCAGCTCACCCCAAGCATGTTACACTGTATCCATCCCTGCTAATTAATTGTTCAGCCTTGGATGCTAATCTCTGATTTCATCCTGTCAGGGCTTGCTGTAGATTAATTGCCACATTACAATAACAGGATAGGATGAGCAATCTCTCAGACACCCTGACAGAAGTAACTCTAATACTTGTTCAGTAATTTACATTCCCTTGCCATCTGTGAGAAAAGATTTTACAGTGCTCTATCTTCCTGTATCTTCAAAGAACTAAACAAACAATCTTTTTCCTGAAGGGGTCTGTGAAATTAGGAAAATTTCCTGAAATATAAACCAGTTGTTCATGTATTATACATTCAAATCCATTTGTAAAAAAACCAGGCAAACAAAAAAAGCCTAGCAGATAGGACTGTTGTTCCATCATTACATTCCAGCTAGCAAAACATTTTCTGAAGCTACATGAATCTTAGCTCTGCCTTACTGAAAACTGGAATGTCTGCAATGTAAGGAGGACTGATTATGATATAAATTTCTCTATATAACAAGCTGGTGCTTTTTTTTGCTAATAGCATCACTGGGAATTTTATACTGAGGATTAATTTTATGACTGGCAACTTACCATGTGAAAAGCTATGATTTTATCACTGCGAAACACGGCTTAAGAAAAGAAGTGTACAAAAGAATGCAAAAATAAAAGGTTAGTTACACTTTTTTGAACATTCTTAGAGGTGTAATAAAAATAATTTGAAACAGAATTCTGTTTAGAAATATTTGTAGATTGCAGTGACTGTTCCATATTCCACAGTACTGGCCATGGGCTGGAGGAGAAGCATAAGCTTTCTGGCTAGTGCTCTGTTCACAGCCTTTTCCTGTGATTTCTACAGGCAAACACAAGGATTTCTCATTTATCTCTGATATGATGTGTCTCGGAAAAACCCCTGTCATTATTGCCTGCCTTATTATTCCTGTCCCTCCACGTAATGTAAGACCCTGCTTTGACTGTGAGATGGCAGCACTATGAGTTATGGCCTCTATTGGCCTGTGTTCAATTTATCAGTGCTTCTTCTGTAAAAGCTTGCAGAATAAGAGTCCCACAAGCCATTATTGCTGCTCTCACGGCTAAACCAGAAAACCTTTATCACAGAGCAGCTCTGGCTGTTGCTATTGCTGCTTTTCTGTGCCACCAGAACGAGCAGCCCACGTACCTCCACCAGCAGCTGCCTGATGACCGTGTCCTTCCTCCCTTTCTCAGGGGTCTCCACAATGTCATTCCCACAGGGCTGCTGGCTCTGTAGGGCCTCAGTGGTCACTGAGAACTCCACCTGCCCTGGAGGAAACAGGGGTCAGTCAGCCCTGCCAGGCAGAGCCAGGGAAATACAGGTTTGTGTTTGTGCTGGGAACTCTGTGATGCATTACGGAGAAGGTTTTCCAAGAGGAGAACTAAATCCGAGACAAGGTTTTATCGTGATCCAGATGCAGCCTTCCAGATCTCCTCTTTTGTGATGGCCACCCAAGCAGGTGTTAGTCTATCAGCATGGAGAGTAGTGATGGGGAAGGTCTCATAAATCAAATGGTCTTTTTCTGGGAGGCTTCAGAGAAAGCAAGTCTTGATTAAAAAATTTTGGACCCAACCAAGTTAAGACAAGACATTCTTAGCTCCACAGCTGGAATGCCTGAGTTCTTTGCATGCCTTAAGGGAACTTGTGATTTCTATTAAAATGCTGGGAAAGCCATGGCCTGTAACACATCACTTGTTTAGGACCTGGAAACACTACACCCAGTGTAGCGTCTCAACCTCAGGGCTGGATTTCTGACTTAGAAAAGATCCTTCCAAACAGGTTTGGAGTCACCTAGCTCCTCACACCAGAGTTCTGCTGCCACACACTGCTATCTGATCCCGCTATCTTCTTGTGGTCTGGTCTCTTACCTAGAGATCTTGGCGTTACTGCCCAAGCAGCAGTTTTTCTTTCATTCACACAGATGCAGTAGGATTCCTCCTGTTTCCTCACTGGTACAGCCAGGAAATCAGTAGATTCAGCCAGAGACACGCTGACCTGCCAGTTGTACAGAGAGGGGTCATGAGGTCTGGACTTGGAGAGAAGCTGGGGTATTGCAGACAATGCAGTACATGGAGCTACCTATTATGGGTATTAACAACTGGTAGTGGAGCTATCTATTATGGGTATTGCAGAGCAAGTGCTGCCTGACAAAGGAGGAAATTGCTGAAATTTATGCAATTGTAGGAGATCAGAAGAGAACAGCATCTTTGGAAAGGAAATCGATTCTAGGAAAACGAATGGCACAGACCGGTCGTGCCATGAATTAAAGACCTCCCTCATGATTAGTTAGGTGAAGAGATAAAACACCAGCAGTGGGAAAGCTAGTAAGGGAACAAAGAAAAGTAGAATAAGGGAGCAAGGAAAAGCGGAATAAAGAGCCTGAAAATAGCAAACAAAATGGGAAATACAGGGACACAAGTGAGAGTGCATTGGAATGACCGGATAAGTGCCCCTCCTTGTTTCAGCTTCATTCCTTTTGGAATAAAAATCTCTATTTATAAAAAAACTAAGCAAAGGCGATTGAGATTATGTACTAATCCCTTCCCAAATTTTCTCTTGTCTTTATATGTTAGAACAAAATGCAAGTAAGAATGGTGAAGCTATATAGCTCTCCTCAGTGTTCTAGGGACAGATGCAACAAATTACAGAAAGTCTGCATATTCCAGCAAATCTTCTGTGGAGTTTTGTGAGGTAAGACTAAAGGCTGAACAGAAATATCCACCCTGGTGAACCTGGAATTTCCATTTGGGCATGTGACGATTCTGAGATCTGTGGAAAACCCAGGTTCTCTATTTCTGTAGAACAGTGACATAAATTTGTGATGACAAGGCTGGGGCTCTCAGTAGCAGCACTTCAGGCTCTGAATCAAATGCAGCTTTCAAAACTTTGACAGGAAAACACATTCCCTCTTCACTGAATACAACAAGGATTTGTAGATCCGTACACCTACATGAAATTACATTTGCAGATCAGTCATCTGGCTTGGAACAGCTGGTTAAAAAGGGCCCACTGCAGTCTCCCCATGGCTGTTAGGCTGAGCAGAGCTGTGAGCATCCCTTACCCTGATGCAGGCAGGCAGGTAGTTGAAAACGGTGGCTTTCAGCGTGAAGGACTCCCCACGCACCACAGAGTAGGGCATGGTGAGCTCCACAAAGAAGGGCTGGAAGGCTCTGAGGGACACTGTTGGGGACAGGCCAAAGCCCGTGTCTGCTGAAGTGCAGAATGCATTGGCTTTCCACTCAGTGATGGTGTCAGGGATGGTCACTTCTAGATCAGCTTTTCCCTCAGAGCTGGTGAGGGACAGAGAACAAGATTTCAGTTGTATTCTGGTGTTCATCCATTCTCCTACTGAGCAACATCTGCTGACAGCAAACCCCTGCCCAGCTGGGATACAGGCACTGGCTTTTGCATGTTCCTCTAAAGCATCCTGTACTTAATGTCCTTAAAAAATGCCTTTGTCTACTAGAAATACTCCTCTCACTGAAATACCGATACATCCACCAAGGCTTTAACCTAGTCCAAGTTTCTGGCCTAGTGACCACCCTCTACACCCTCTTGAACACTTACTTCACTGAAACTATGTCCCAGATCCATGTCTCAGGGAAGTACTTCCGGACAGTCTCCATAGGATTGCCATCAACCATATCTTCCACCATGTCATAACTCATTTCTCCATGCAGATTCATTGCAGAGACTAGCAAATTTATTCAAGGACAGGAAGAAAGGAAAAGATGTGTCAAACTCCATTCTAAACTAGGACAACTACTTTCCCTCCAGGTAGTTGCTATTCTTAGGTCAAATTTTAAAATTGAAAGAACAGCTTTGATATCTTGGCCACTGGAAACATAAATTTCTCTGTTGCCATCACAGTATTTAACTTTTCTTAATGTTGCTACTTTTCTTACAGAGATTGGATGGAGTTGAGCGTTCTTCCCCCACTGCCAGAAAACCTCTCAGTGACAAAAGAACCATTCATGATGATATGAGGGCATATTTCTATAGCAATACAGAGTCAAATCTGAAGCTTACTGTCCCCAGATATTACTGTGGCACACAGTTTAACAATCTGGTTGAAGAACTGATTGCATTTATACATGACCAGAAACAGAAGCCACACTTAGCCCTCCATCTAGGAATTTTTTAAAAATGAACATGGGTCTTAACATCTCTGGCCATCTCACAGTGTTGCATACTGTTGTGCCTTACAAAAGGCTTTTCCAGCAGGCTTAGAAGACTTTATATCTTCTCAAAGCAGACAGCTGTCTTGAGCCATACTCTGATGACAAACCCTCCATTTTAAAACCAAATATCTGATCCTTATGAGTAGGAGGCTAGAAGCTGTCACTGGACCAAAAGCTAAATTGTTTAATTGGAGCTGGGGTACTGCACCATAAAACTCAGTAACTGAAACTTATATAGGTGAGTCTTTTATATAGTCTTTCTAATCTCAGATCTGTTTAAGAAAGCAAGCAAAAAAAAAAAAGCAGCATCATTCTCTCTATCTTCACAGTCATTGAACCTACAGAGAAGTGACATGACCTACCTAGCCCCTTATAGTCATGTAAATGGGAAACTGGCAACAGAGCCAAATTTCTCAGCCCCCAGTGATAAAATATTGAACCACGGGATTGTACCACTTTCTCATTTGTCTTGGCCCACTTTTACCCTAGTTGTTCCTCTAGCTATTCCTAGAACTGGCTGCCTAGAAGCAGATGCTCCTTTTTTAGTTTTTCATAGCTGGACTCAGATCTGATGGGAAAAAAAACTCCATTACTTTGTGCTGAAAGACTCCTTTAGTGCCTACTAGCTCTCTGCTGCTGTAGGGGTGGCATGGGAGTCACCAAGCACACACAGCTCTGGGACAGCACATCTGGCTGCCTGGGAAGATGCAGGCAGAGGTGAATCAGTTCATATTTCAGGACTAGGTCCAGGAGGGAGGGATCATGAATTAGGTCAGCATATCTGAGTGCAATCAGATCTGCCTGTGTAATTAGTATTCAAAGATTCAAAGAGGGAAGGAAAGAGGCAGGGTGGTAAATTTTGGGAGATTGTGTGAGAGGTAAAACCAAAAAGGTACTAGAACCACTGTAACTCCTTTCCATCATGTGTTCTGGGTAATGCTCGCAGAGTTCAGGCTTATGGATCTTGCTGCTAGTGAAGACTTTTAAGCCCAATTCCTAGTAAACAAAGAGAAAGAAGAACAAAAAATATGCAAAAAAATGGTTTGAAAATAAACTTCATTTGATATGTCAAGAATGGATGTACCTAAGTCTGGTATTGATCAGAATAACAAAGGCTTGTATGTAAATTCCAGATAGGCTGGTTTGACACAGATGTGGAGTCTCTATCATGTTATTCTCCTACTAAGGCTAAATCCTGGCATGATCAGATGGAAAGGTACCTTGGGGACAGCTGCCAGCATGAAAATTGCATGTGTGAAATGGAGGGAGGGTACCCAAAAAACTTTGTGTGGGACACTTTGGGTGCATATGCGTGGATTTATGGGTTATCAAATTAACTGATACTTTAACAAAGACATATTTAAACCAGAGAAAGAAAACATGAGTGAAGGAGGAGTTTCTAATATTATGCCACTAGCGGTAATTTTTCAGGTCTGTTGCCTTATCCAAGCCCATTTGCAGCTGTCTGTCCTATGAGGAGACCTTTCAAAGTTTTAATGGTTTTGAAAAGCCCTCAGTTACTGTTCATGGGCTAAGCAGATGTGGGAACTGGGCTTGGTTATTTTCTTGCATACAAACATGAGCAAGTTTACAGCAAATGAGCTCATCTTTTTTATTAAAAAGCCCTTAGGGGCAGGTGAGAAGAAGAGAGGAGACTGAATTCAAAAAGGGAACAAAAGAGAAAAATGAAAGGTTGGTGCTTACTTTGAGAATGTCGTAGGCATCCCCTTCGCCATCAGAAGAAATGGGTACATAGAGAAATCCATTTAATGACAGGTTGTCAAGTGACACACATGGATTGACGTTGTCTTCTTCCAAGTAGTATTCCCTGAAGCTATAACCCTGGCTTTCCTTTAGTGGAAGAAGCTGATACACCTGGAGAAATGCAAATAACAGGGAACAATGCAGCAGATCACCACTTACAGGGACAGACACAACCTAGCATTCCACTGGTAAATGCCAGCTTCTAAAAAGCAAGTGTAAGGAATGCAGCTGTAAAAACACATAGCCCCGTGTCTGTAGTGCTGTTAGTGAGGGCTTGCTTGGTTCTTGTACTTGCTCATTACCAAAAGTAGCCAAGACTCACAGAGCTGGGAGAAAGCTCATTTTCAGGCTTCATAAGGAGAATACTCTTGTCCACTGCACGGAGGGCACACAGGGATCTTGGAGAGGTGTGGAGTTGCAGGTGTGTGTTGGAAGCAGGAAGACCTTCCTTGGGTGCAAAACTCAATCTCACCTGCAAATCCAAAAGGACATTCAAGCAACCCTTTTTCCAGACACTGTTACGTTATGATTCTGACACTTCTAGCTATGTGAACTCTAAGGTCAGCTAGTGTCTAATGGATATTCATCTTTGATCATTGTAATTAATAAAGATGAGTGATTCTCTTTTTGTTTCTGTCTTGCTCCACTTTTTTTATTTTCATAGCTTTGTAGCTTATTCTGGTCACCAATTCTCAGTCAACATCAGGTCAGAACATTTCATGAACCTATTGTGAATTCTGCCTTCATTCTGGAAACCTAAACTAAGCTGGTGTCCATAAGACAAACATGGGTTGCGTAAACCATGGCTTGTACTCACTTTATTGGGGAGGCACATTTCAACCTGGAAATCCTGTGAACTGGCAATGACTTCCCCACTGGGTGAAGTGGTGTACACGAGCATCTGTGCCACAGGAGCAATTGCTGCCTTGACAGGGAAGCTCAACCGGAATGTCCCGGAGGCTGACAGAGAGAGCAAAGGGCTATTCAATATGCAAGGGGTTCCACTATATGCATTTAATAAATAATGCAAATAAAAAAAGTCAAGTTCATTCCTGATTAACATTTTTAGTTATCAGAGGCTGGCAGATTGATACATGACTAAAATTTATGGCTGCTACTGAAGATGCCTGCCTTCAAAGACTGATTGTGAATTGACAAAACTCATGAGTTTGGAGGGCCTCTCCCTGCCTTCTAGATTCTCCCCAGTTAACACGTGGCCTAATTTCTTGATGCTCCCAACCCTTTTTTTCCTCTCAAGCTCCAAGATCTACAAAAAAATAGTTGAGGCAAAAAAAAGTAACATGACTGTTGCAAAGGGTGACAGGAGTCAAGGTTGCAGAGTGACTGAAAGAATAACTTGGCAAGGTTATTGCTGAGAAATCACTTATCTGAACACCAAACTACTGCTCCAAACATGGTAGAAAATGCCCCTCTGTGGTGGAAAATTCTATCAGGGCCTGAGCTTTATGTCATAATCTAGACAAGGTGACAAAATGTCCCTTGGTACCAGCCTGGGTGGGAGTTCAGTCACTGCTCCTAGTGAGGATACAGAACTTTGTACAGCACACAAGACCTTTTACTGCCATAATCTGTTTATATCCACTTCAGTGCAACTCCTTCTCACAGACTTGCAAAATGTTTCCCTCTTCTCATTTTCAAAAGACATTTAAAGTTGCATCACAGTCTCTGGTACTTAAATGCGTAATCTTGGGCATTTATGTGAATAAATTTAAATGTGTTGATTAGAATATAGATATGCATGTGTTTGCATGCTTACAAGGCAGGAATAATAAAAAAAAAAATATGGGAAATGAGAGACACAAAGAAATGGAGGCATGCTCTTCCTGCTTGTTGTACATGTGAGTCTCCCAGCACTGGTAAGCATCCACAATCAGAATAAGGTAGAGTGGCCATCATAAAGTGTTGGTTTTATGAAATGGCGAAAATATTATACTTATTTTTGGTTAAATTTTCTGACATTTTCTCATTAAAAAATTAGCACCTGTTGGAACTCAGAGAAAACAAAACTAACCAAAGCCATGTCATATAAAAAGGCTTAATTTTGAAAATTCAAACCTTACATGCACAGTTTGAACAAAATTCAATGTTTGAATTGAAGCAATTTACCTACATCCCCTCTGCCCCAAATTACCATCAGAAATGCTAAAAAGGCATAGATCTGCTCACCATCACCAGGATTCACAGTCAGATCATGGGTGTCAGCTAATTCGATTTGTCCCTTGGCCATCACCTGTGTAACAGAGAAATCTTCCTGGAATTGTTGTTTCCAGTGTTGAAAGGAGAAGGAATGTTCACTGGGTTAATTGTAAGAGTGTGAGCAACACCAAGAAGATGCTAAAAAAGTGCCAGGCTGGAATTTACTATGCCTTTGGAAATAGAAATATTTGCTCCTAGGAGCACCACATTGATCAAACATATCTTTGCTTTTGTACATAGTACATATATACATCAGGTTCAAATGCATTTTGCCTCTAACCACACATAACTCTGGGAGTCATCTGCACATTTCTAACAATTTGGAACAGACTGGACATCATAAAGTCTCCTCATTCCTCTCTCATTTGGTTTGTGAAACAGTGTGAAGAAAAATTTCACCAGGATTAGTTTTATAACTGCACTAAGTTGGGACAGGAGACCGCAGGCTGCAAAGAATATGAGCTTGAACAAGGTACCTGAAGTCAGACAGCAGGCAATAGCCTAAATGCCTCCTGTAATTCCCTATGTAATTTCTAGAAAAAGATTCCTTTTGCACAGTCAAAAATGCTTTTTATTCAGTTACTTTTGATATGGAATATTTATTCCATAACACCATATTTCAATGTCAAGATGTGGGTTCCACATCTGTAAAAATGGAAGTTTCTCACTGTTTGTTTACCCGCTGTATGCACATACTTAAAATCAATTTTCCCAGGCAAGTGAGTAAACGAGTATATTGTCTTTCCATTAATTGTTAGAAGTCTTGAAAATAAGCACATAGACATCTCTAGCACAAGTTTCTATTTTTTTTTGAATACCAGCCTAAGTCCCCTGATGTTCTGTGCAGTCCACCAGAATTGAAGTGTCTGTTTTATTGATATTTTTATTGTTCTCCAAAGCTACTCTTGTCTTCTCTGCTAGTGTCATTAAATGGGATAACCAGGAAAACAAATTTAGGGAGAAAGACATTCTATTTGGATATTCATTTGAATATTCCTGTTCTCCCAAAAGAGACTGACATGTCATTGTTTTGTCCCAGTTCAATTAGTCTCTCCTCTCTGAACTCCAAAATGAACAAATTCATAGTTCTTAATGCCAATATGCTACAGTCTGTTCCAATTACTGTGGTCTCCCAAAATTCTGCACACAGGAGAGGAAGAAAAGAGAAAGATTAGCAAAGTGTATGTGGATTGCACTGTTGAAGGTTTCCAATGCTCTCCATCATTACTGGCCATCTAGCAGTGCTCTGGTTGCTCATCATGGAACACAGCTAGAGGTTACACACTACTTTCTGTGGCTGTAGATCAAAGTAACCCCAAATTTGTCTTACCAAATAATAAATGACAATTTTCTTCTGCTCCCCTATGGCCTCTGGTGTGAAGATATAGTGCACCTGGACCTCTGCTGAGGAGCCACAGCTTAGTGTCTCGGGCTTTGGCTCAATTTTGAGGAAGCTCTTACTGAGGGAGTAAGAGCGAGTCACTCTGCGCGTGGTATGCTCGTAGGACGGTGTCATCCAGTCACTGTCATAACAGTTCAGTTCAGGTTTATGCTCTGCCTGAGAAGGAAGAATAAAAGGTTCATGGCCAAACAAATACAGGTATAAAGCCACATAAAAATCCACAGAAAAAACTCTGGATGTGTTCTGTATTTTGCATGCTTAGGAGATTGTGGATAACATGCAGAGAAGACATAGAGAAGTGAGGTGACCCACCAAGAAAATTGCCTTACTTTCCAGTTGTCAGAAAAGACTGATAATCCATGGACAGACATTTTCCCTGTTGAAGAGAAAGACAGAGGCTTACCCCTGTCTCTGCCACTCACTCGGATTTCCAGGGAGAGTTCTGTGAAGCTGGTAGTGTCTATGGAAAACCAGGATTGTCCCTGCTCATCTGTAGTGTAATTCCCTTTGTATTTGTTTCCACCCACAGTAATTGTGATGGTTTCATTGGCAAGTGGAGCATCAGTGCCATCGACCAGCTTCACCTAACAAAGCAATAACAAACTTCAGGCTTTAGACTAGCAACAAAAAGCAATAGACAAGTAATACATCCTCTTCCCTCTTTTCCTCCTTTCTTGATACAAGAACAAAGGAAAAGAATGTGGAAATGTGTGAGGCATGCCCTGAGGTGTCTGAGGGTACAATTAAGAAAATTCTCAGCAAAACAACCCAGTCAGCCCAGAGAGAAATTATCTGTTAGGATCCTTAGTTCCTCAGTAGTTTTAACTCCCCCGGCCAGCTTCATTTGGGCCCTCCATCATGTATCACCTGCCTCTTGAACCCTGTAACCCACACACCCCACGACTCCATCTGGGGGGATTGTGCACTTGTGTGTTTGCTGTGCCACTCATTGCCCAGGGTCTCAGAAGTTCCCTACCGTCCCAAAGAGTGGGATTCCTGATTTGTACGCATAGTCCAACAGGTCAAACTGGATTTTGCTCATGGTGGATGTGATACCACAGGAGCCTGTTCCAGTCATCTCAATTCCTGCAACAGAGCACAGTAAAGAGGGATTATGAATGATTTTCTAGTCACGTTACTCCACCTTCCTTGTATTTGCCCGTTGCTCCTGTTATGCCTGCCATCACTTCTTTGTGTCCTACGTACCTGTGCCATCTTCTGTGATTTTGCCTTGTACCTCAATGCTCATCTCATATCCCTTGCGTAGGAGCTGAAACACCTTGGTCCTCACCACACCAGAAACACACCCACGAGCATCTGCCTAAGCGAGGGATTGGAGAGAAAATTGAAATTCTGTGAACAAAGTTTGTGCATTGAGGAATGAGAATAGATGCCCCAAACCCAACATGCTTGACTTCTGTTCATGAAATTCCAGAATATCTTCAAGGGTTGTCTCCAAAAACTTGTGTTCAGCCTCTTTCCTAGTGTTTCATCCACATATTTTCTGTGTTCTGTGAGGTATCTGACACACAGTTTTCTAAGGGCCACACTGGTTTCCTTGTTAATTCCCTCCTGTCTTAGTTCTGTTTTTCTTCCTGTTTCTTCCATTGTCTTCTCTCTTCATCCTGTTGCTCTTTCTCCTGTACTTGACCCATATACAATACCACCTCATCTTTGTTCCTTGTTCTCTATACAGCCTTCTTGTTTTCTCCTCATCTTTGCTCCTTGCTCACAGTCAGTCCCTCTCACAGTTAGAAAATTCCTTCAAAGACTCTTTTCTCAGTTTGTGGAACAATAGCAAAGACCTCATGGCTGGCAGCTAGAGGTTTGCCACTGGTTTCAATGGGGTCAGGTTTTCATCATCAGTTCTGTTTCCAGCTAAATGATCTCTCTGTTAAGAATGCCTTCTTCTGAGATTCTTTGCTTTTCCCTGGAGAGAATGCTATCTCTAATGCCCTACTCTCTCCCAACATATTTGATCTTTCTTGAGACAAGATGGCCCATTAACCTTCAGAAAACCATTACATTTTGATCTTGGGACTCACCCGCCTAGTGAATTCTTCACACACAGATTCTGTTTCTTTTCCGTAACAACTTGAAGCAGACTGAGAAAATTTCCGGCATACTTGGACATTCACCAAACCAGGAACGGGCTTCCCATAGGTGTACCTAATCACAGTGTGTTAAACAATGAATCAGATACGGAGACAATCAGGCACAGTCACACAGACACATCTCCTTAAAGACCTCTGTGGATGATTTCCCAATACTTCTGAAAGGCTGACTAATCTGACATTTTAATGATTTCCATCACTTTCATAGTGGGATTCTTCCATCATCCATGGAAGATACATTCATCTTGTTCTAGGTGGGACATCTCTGCAGAAAAAGGTTGACTTTAGAAAATTATTTCAGTCAGGAGCATTTGTATATTACAAACTGCTCAGGTTTCAATGAAGAAATGGAAAAACAACCAGGTTGTCTCAGAAGGAGCGACTTATGAGTTAGAAATGAGAACACTGGGTTAGCATCACCAATTTAAATGATGTCTGATCTGACATCTTGGAGTATGGAGTATAGACAAGCTCTAACTGAAGAAATGTAAAGACAGAAAGAGAAAATGTGAAATAAACTGGGAAGAGAAAAATGCAGATTTGTTTGACATAATCTTTTAAGGAACACAAGGAAGACCTTTCACTTTGACTGTTCAGGCCACACAGCAGGTTCAGGACTGACAGAATGAAATAAGTGTTCACTACATGTCTTGGAAAAATTTAAAAACCCTCCCTGAGCACTTCTTTTGGTCCTCAGCAAAGAGGCAGAGTGAAGAATAAGCAAGAGAGATTTACTGGAGCTCTGTGACTCACAGACCACAGACAGACACTGGAAGCTCGTTGTCCTTAATAGTGATCATCTTTGGGACCTTCACCAGGACCTCGAATCTGGGCAGCACTAGATGGAAGAGAGAGAGTCTGGTATGAGAAGAGTGAATAAGAGTTGTGTACTACACAGCAACCCAAGCATAGAGCCAGGATCATCTTCATATGACCCTCCCTGTGTTCTCCAGTATACATCTAAATCCCTTCCATAGGTTTTCTCAGCCTTCACCACTGTTTGGGTTCAAAGGCAATTAAGGACGTTTGTAGTCTTTACCTTGCCTTATTGGCAGTATGGGCTTATGTGGCTCCAGACAGCTGAGCAGATCCCCCACCTGAGTCCATTCACAAGGACACACTGGTCCTGTGTGGTGTCTTCACAACCTGCATAATTTGCAGGTGGGACTTGGAGCAGCACATTTGCCACCTTTGTAATTTACCACATTGAAATGCCCCAAATCATTGATCCTCTTGGCTCATTCTTACTGTTCTGGAGATGCAGAGTTGCTCCTAGGCTCACTAAGCTGCACCATGGGATATCGTCCTGCATGCTCACAGAGTTCAAGTGAATCTAGCCAGAGACTCTCAGATCTATATTTTCAAGTGGAAAAGGCAGCACTAAAGCCCAATATAAAGGAGCACAAGTAAAATATATATTTTTTTTACTTTTTTTTTTACATATTAAGTTACGTTCCTCTTCCCACATTGCATCCTGCAACCCTTCACCTCCAACTCCTCATGCCCAGGACTGGACTGCAGCATGTAATGTCCTGCTTCCAGGTGGTGCAGCTGAGGGGTTTTTTCACAGTGCAAGGAAATAGCAGCAGAGTGGGTGCACCTCCAGGAAATGGAAAATAACTCTGGGTTATACAGTTTAGACATAAATTTGCCTCTAAGATAGGAGGCAAGGCTCAATGTTTCAACTCCAGGGTGCATTTCCTCAAAAGACTTTAAGAGAAATAGCAATAGGAGAGATTCATAAGAAAAAGACTAAAGAACAAAGGAAAGAAAAATCAGTTTAGGAGGAGGCTAACAATGGGACTTAACATTTTTGATTTTGTGGGACATTCAGAATGATCTTTGGGAGACAAGGAACAGGCCATCTGTCACCATGGCAGATTGAAGCCTATAGCCTGGTTTGTGGTCAAATTATTTACCATTCCTGACTCAAAGCCAAATAAGCCATCTCTCATGGACTTCAGTGGCAATCTATGGGCTGCATATTCCAGAAACAGCAGGTCCTGATCAATGGATCTGCTGTTTTTGGAATAAACATCTGGTCTTCATGCAGAGTTAATGGAGAGCCTGGGAGTGTGGGCAATCAGCCTCCTCAAATGTGCACTACAGTCAGAATACACATCTATGGTCAGAATACACACCTACGATCACCCAAGAAGCTTTGTTAGAGAGCTGAGGGTTAAAAGACTTCCTGCAAATTTCTCCTCACTCAGTCTCTCCTAGCAGTCTTTTTGTAACATTCATGGGTTGTTCCTCAATCACAAGTTTTCCACCAAACATGTTTTCTAAGCTTTCACAGAAACAAGGAAGAGCAAAAATACAGAGGACTACAAATGGAGAAAGAGACCTTATGCAGATGATGAGAGAGAAGCAAAATAGAGCCACCAAAATATTGTCATCTCTTACATTCATATCTAGTGCTACTTGCAACATGCTGCTGGACCAACTGAGACAAAGCCAGCTGAAAATAGTGCCACAAGCCATACACAGGAATTCTGGCATGTCCTGTGCTCCCCCGAGCAGTTTGAGCAAATACGAGCTTGGGCAGGTCGCAGAGATGCCCTAAAGTCAGCAGTAACTTGTGATACTTAGTGCTTTCTGGCTCAGCCCCTATGAATCCCATTGCCTGTTACATTCGGTCGCTCCCTTCTCCATGCTGTTCCAAGGAAATTCCAAATTGAGCAGTCGCAGTAAAAGGCATTACTGTCAAATTCCTCTCCTTACCAAATTCCTCCACACTGAAGGAGTGCTCCACATGGGATGAGACGCTCTTCTGCACAACTATTTTGTAGAAGCCTTGGATGGGATCCGAGGTGAGGGGGAAGGAGAGCTGTGTAAAGCCTGTTTCTAGCTCCACCCCTTGCCACTGGTACACACGGTTCCTCTGGGGATCCTGCAGGTGAGGGTAACAGTGTCACGCAACAGTACAGGAGAGTGCCAGGGACAGAGCAGTGCAGTGCCCAGTGTATGCACATCCCAGCTGGGAAACACCTATCTGTAATTATTCAACAGTCTGTGAGGTTCTGAAAGTACTTACCTGCCAATAACTTGCATGCAAGAAAGCTTTTAAACACTTTTGTGTTGTCTCCCCCTCAGCTGTACCTGTAAAGGATGGGGCCAGGAAGCTAGGCAAAGCAGACTGGCAGGGTAACAGAAGGGAACAGAACTGGTATCAGAAGTAAGTGAAGCACATGGAGAAAAGGAGGAAGTTTCAGCTTTCTTGACTGGCCATACAGCATGCAAAAGTTTTAGTTTTCTTGTGGCTGGAATGAAGACTGCTGAAGTACCAATAAACAATCAGCTGAGGAATCAGACACCTGACTTACCTATGGGACTGAGAAATGTACATGTATAAGAGTCCTAAGCCTGTGGTTGGGTGGGGGAATGGTGACAGGAACAGAGGAGAGTATACTCCCACACAGAGGCATCCAGCTGAGAGCCCTACCTCGCGTCTCCATGCTCCTAATGCTGGAGCTGAAGTCTCACCACTACTACATTTGTGTATTGCTCATTATTAACTGACCATCAATAATTAATCCCCTCAGCCCCAAATTTCTTGTAGAAGTCACTAAAACAGCACAGTTGTTCTGCCTAGTTTAATGCATCCTTGTACCCTGGCTGTCACAAAAGTTTATTTACTCTAGATAGGTGTGTGACTCAAGGTATGTGACTATGTGCATTAACTTCACTGAGATATTATCTCAGGGCTTAGGAAAAATGGAGATGTGAGCGTCATTCTCCCAGCTGGAGGTCATCAGTCAGGGGGCAGAAGAGGGGGCCATGTTCCCAGAAAGCCAACTGGGAGGGTGGCACAGTCATGGCTCTGACCAAATCCTCTTCATCATCACGTTTCAACCCTGCTGAAAAGTTCACCGCTTATTGTGAGGGACACCACTGGTCTTCCTCAGAAGAGGAATTCAAGAAAATGTTTACCTTTCAAGCTGGGCTGGTGAACTTGTTGCCATTCCTGTGATGTATCTATAGGAAAAGCCTGAAAACCAGTTTGTTTTCTTCCTCAGAAAGGTGCTCTGTTTTTTTTTTTTTTAATTACATAAGCAATAGGTCAGGATAATAGTTCGGAAGTAGCAGACTCGTACTGACTTCTGCCTTTGTGCTTAACTAAGATAAATTAGTGGCATCTAGGGTGTGGATTTTCAGACATTTATTTCCTTAGAAATGCTGTCGCCTTTCTTCACTCCTGCCACTCCTTCCTTTGGTCCAGTCCAAATTTCATGCAATCATGTAGTAAACTGCACTGACAGATCTGATCTGGCTGAAGAAAGTAGTCTAGAGTAATCTGGTGAGTTTTCTGCCCCAGGAGCTCCCCCCCTCTACAAGAGTGTCTTGTAGGCAGCTGTGAAATCCGAACAAAGGGCAGTACTGGGCTGAGAAGGAGCACTGAGCAAGGGAGAGGGGATGGTGAAGATGAAGGACCTACATAAGCTGGTTTAAGCAGCACAGACAAACACCATGCTTTACAGACTAGAGCTGAAAACACAGGTGACCTTCCTAGGGATATAAAAGTGAAGGCTTCCATGGTTTTGACACTTACACACACAAAGGTTATTAAATTATTCAGCTTTTTAGGCAAGGACATATTTCTGGAAGATGTATTTGGTTTTGCTCCTTTCATTAAATTTCTGTACTCAATAAACTATCATCTCACTGAAAGGGAAGGGACCCCATGGGACATCCCTAACAAAAGGTAGCTCTGAGATGCTCCCCTCGGTCTGCTAATCCACACCTCCCACTGTCTTACTCTTCTTTTCCCAATATTCACAGATCATCAGTGGCCCGCCAGCTCTGCAGCTCTTTTTTGGAAGTTTGTTGATGGGAAGAGAGAATGACAGCACTCTGAAAAGAGGGTACAAAAGAGGGGCACAGCCTGGTTTTGGCCTACCTCTGTTGTGATGACTCTCCAGCTCTACACAGAGATGGTGCAGAATGGACACAGCAACCCCACACAGCGAGGAACAGTAAAAGGACTGACTACACAGGACCCATTAATTGTGTAAACCAAAATAAATTTTGTGCACACTAATTTCAGGATCCGTCCATGAGCCCTCATCATAAGTTTTTTCAAAAGAAGATATCCCAAATAATGACTATAAATTTTGGGGTCTCATCTGAAAAAAGTGAGTGCTTGAATCATTGAAACATCCTTCCTATTAACTTTTGCCTGCCACTGAGGTTCAATCATTAAAAAAAAAAAAAGCCAGACAAAAAGAACATGCTTGGGAGGACAAGGGATGTCTATTTATTTAATTTTGTTTCTTTGGTTTTGAAAGCTTATTTAACACTGGTCTCTAATTTCAACCACACTTGGCAGACAGAGACCCAGTTCTGACTGGGAAGACTACACTGCCAAGTGTAGTTCTGTTCACAGCATGGCTTGTAATGGTTAATTAGTTTTCTCCTACAGCTCAAAGAATAATTATTTTGATGCCCAGCAACTCAGCCTTCCTTTAACCAAAGGGAAAAGGTCACAGGCCTGTGATTTTTCCCTTGCCCTTCAGCCTGAAAACACTGTTGGGGACTGGTTGCTCTGTGCCTGCACATTCTTCTGCAAATAATAATGTAGTTATCCACTCACCTGAATGTAGACAAAGGGAAACTGTGGGGAAAGATCAAAAGAAAATCAATGTTAGAAATATTAATCATACTGAATTATTTTGCAGATTTGGACTGAGGGGAAGAAGAACAAAGAACTTCTAAGAAGTCCTTTGGGTTGTTCCCTTTCTGTACTTGCTGTTTTTCCTTGGATCTTGGTGGCTAGGGGAATCTTATGATAATATTTTAGGGCCCTGACCTTTTGTCTTACCACTGTATGAAGATGTGATGAAGCACAAATTTTCAAAGAATTTGTCTGCATAAGGAATTGATTGTCAAATAAAACAAAAGGTGGGCTTGCACCCCTGGCCAGTTCCATAAAACCAAGATCTTGTCATGCTGCTCTCTAAGTGTGGGACTGCACCCACTGCCAGAAACAACTTCACACCTGTCACTACCCATGCAAACTTGTCCCACACATTTTTCCAGTAATGACATCCCTGCCCACATGCTTAGCCACATACATTGATTTGCAAATCTGGTTTTAAACATCTATATGCTTCTGAAAAGGGGGATTTTTTAGAGGCAGAATGTGTCCTAGGAAAGATTATGGAACAGGTAAAGCACGGTGTGAGAGAGTATCATATGCTTTAAAGGCTGTCTTCAGTGGTTCTGGATGATGACAGCAATGGTGTTAATTTAAAAATTAAATCTCCTGGCTAACAACAAGGAATTAAGGCTCTACCTTCTCATTCAGCGGGTAGAAATCTTTGTCCAGAGAGACGATCCGAAACTGAACTGAAGAATGTAACAGAAAAAAAGGAAATTCCACAGTTAAATTTGTAGCCATCACAGGAAATGACAACGTTTCAATAAGTTATTACTCAGATTCATTCCAGGGATCAACAGGCTCTGAATTGAGATCTCTAAGTAATAGAAACAATTACTTCAGGGTCTTTCTCTTGCAGATAGTGAGGGACAGATAAATTTAGAAGGATAATCAGGTCTTGGCTGAATTGAATTATCTCTTGGGAGTGCCTGTCCTGCTTTGTTGATTCTGGTGCAGCCAAGGGAGACTATGCTTTGCAGTCATCCCAGTTTTGTGCCTCTACTTGAGGAGAATGAATCAGAGCCTGTGCCTACACCTGGCTGAGATGCTGTGCCTGGAGAATGGAGATTAGGAATGATGAAAGTGCTGTGAACTAGACTTCAGCTAACAGAAATAAGATTTACTGAGTACCTTAGATCCCCCCATGAAGAAACCATAAAACTTCAATACAAGTATGGCACCTCTGAAGAATGGAGCCCTTAAGATGTTTTGCTGTCAGAGTCAATACCAGCCCAATTCCCAGTACCTGTCTGTCCAGGCTTGTAGATGGGTTTGTCTGTCTGGACGAAGACCAAGCTTTCAGAATTCTTGACCAGCACTGACTTGCGGCTCTTGAAGTGCAGTGTGTCCCCTGCCACCGTCACAGTGAGAAATGCCACTGATGTGCTATTGGATTTTGGGAGCTAAGGAGAATGAAGAGGATGAGTGCTTTACTGATCCAACCCATTGAACTGAGCACTGAAGGAAGAAGCGCTAGCTGGGTCAGAAAGTTTCCTAAAGGGACAAAAATGACTCAGTGCAGGGAGCAAGAAAAAAACTATTGCCTTCCTTCATTTATATACTTTTCTTAGACAAATACTGAACCTGATCTTATTCCCTCACATGATTTATCAAAAAGAAAATTAACCCAGATTCATTAATTAGGGTATGGAACCTGTTGCTTACATTACTCACCAACCAGCCTTCTGCAGTAAAAAATTTGGAATAAACTCCAGAAGCAGTCATATGATTTCATGGACCTCACTGTCTTTAACAATTCCCCAACTTTTACAGTTTTCACTCCACGCTACTATTTTTCGTCTCAGGCTTACTCATGTCAAACAAACATGGGGCACATTCTGTCAGTCAAAGTTCCAAAACACTTCTCTAACACAAGCATGCAGAGAAGTATCATGTGGGACACAGAATTTGATAATGGGGGAAAATTAGTCCTTGTAAAACTACCACAGTCAATCATCCACATTGAGTTAATTCTTTTGTTTGACTTAGCTTAGGGGTCTCTTATTGCAGTGTGTCTTATTTCTCATTTCTGGACTGTTTGGATCTACTGTCCCACATCAATAAACACAAGAGACCATCCCATGAGGATGAGATACTCACAGAGAAAGGGATGCAGGTGAACACATCTTTCTCTGACACCACGTCATCAATCAAGCTCCTGTTCTCCCCTAGGTACTCGAGTGTGGCACTCAGAGTCACAGACTCATTCAGGTAGGTCAGCTGAACACAGATTTTCTCATGAGAATTTGTGTGGATCAGAAAGGGCACCAGCACCATGTACTGCCTGTGAAGAGAGGGAAGCAAGAAAAATCAGAAATGTGAAACAGTTTTAAGGCAACAGTATTAAGTGAAGGGAAATTAACAAATCAGCATGCCTAATCCATTGCCATCCCTGCAAATTGCAGTGCATATAACATGAGCATTCATTTTATTTTTGGTTTATACATATTAAACGGTCTAACTAATTAGCCTAAAAGCAGGAAAATGCTTGCAGTAGAAGGAACAATTTCTATGCTAATGGAGAGTGCTTTACAAAGGATGTTTTGTTTGGCTTCACAGCAGGGAGTAAGGATGGTTTGAAAGGTTTCAGGCTGTTAATTGAATTTTGTATATACCACAATCTCCTTTTGAGACTCAAAGGCATTAGCTAAAAACAGTTCAGGAAAAAACCCACCCACTTGTCTGACTCCTCCAGTGTTTGCCTATCCAGGTTTCCAAATCCTTCACATGCTGAGCAAAGATGTGAATGCCTGCAGGTTGGGACCTTATAAAGATGAGCACACAAAGGATTTTGGGGTGTAGTGTTTTATTGCACCTCAAGTGTACTTGCATCTTCAAAGAGCTTTGAGAAAGGTCCTTCACAGAGGACCCTTAAACTAAGCTGCTATTCAATAAAAGGGATCATTTTACTAATAAATCAAATTATTAATTCAGTCCTGGATTAATTGGTTGAAAGATAGGGCAGAAGGGGTAGGAACCAGTGAAAACCTCCAGAGTTTGTGTTGAGACCCCTCTTTTTCAGTACATACCTAAATGATCTTGGAAGTACAATTCTTTCATAATTGTGCAGGATAAGAAAATTCTAAAAATCGACTTAGATATTTGTGGAAAAGATTTTTTTGTATGATAGAACTGAGTAGCAAAAATAGTAAATGAACGGTTCATAAAGGGAAGATAATAAGCGAGCTCCTACCACTCAGACTTGACCACTGTTGGTCAGCCTTGGAAAATTCTCAATCAGTAATAAGTAACAGATTGTCGGGAAGGGTTCAGAAAGGAATAGAGGACAAGTGCAAATGCATCCATCCAGAGCTACATTTTTGCCTGGGCTCTGAGCTTTCTGGGGAGTCCTAAAGCCATTGTGGAGGCAGTGGGATCCCAGCAGCTCCTGCATTTCCTTCACTATGAGGCAGCACTGTGGTGAAATGTAGTGAGGAGCCTGCTGGCAGCTCTGCTCAGCCAGTGCTGCTGCAGAAGCTGTGAAAGGAGGGAACTCCAGCCTCCCAGAGAGTGAGTTACAGCTTGTGACTCTGCTTTCTCCAGCGTTTCCTTTCTTCCACAACCTTCTTACCATGGCTTCAGCCCATGCTGCTTCCCCTATTGCCATCCCCCCTGTCCCCTGTCAGTGGCACTGGCAATGTGACAATAACATCCAGTCTACAGAAAGGACAGCATGACCTAGTTTGTGGGGAATTTGGCCTCATTTCTCTTCCTGTTCACTATTCTGCTGAAGTTATGGCCAACTTGCAGAACTTCCCCTTAGGCCGGCTTCCCTGCCTTTGAAACGGAGATATAAACCATGCTGTTTATAGACCTCTCTTTAGGTGTTTGGGGATGTGTTGTTTAGAAGAGACAGATGAATTAAATTACCATGAGTGTTTTAAGCAACTGTGGTCACAAAACCCATGTACACACATTCCAGGACAAAAAGCATCTGGGCTGCCAAAAGAGACCTCAGCATGCAATGAGCTGTTCTGATGAGAGAGGCAGAGACTCTGACAGAGGCACGCATCGAGGAGGAATGGGAGACCCCAGAGATGGAGGCAGAGGCAAAAATGGTGAGTTTGTCTCTACAGAGAAGGTAACACTGTAGCTGAAGGTGGAATAATGTCTGTCTTGGTATTGACTCTCAGCTGCTTACTAGAACAAGCACCCAGCCAAAGAAGGCATTGAACTTCATCAGCCCAAATCAATACCTGCCAATTAAAGTGTCATTATGGCCTTACACTTATGCCCAAATACAGAGTACTCCCAAGCATGCCCACTGCACTGTAAAACAGCTTACATGCACAACCAGAGTAGGAGAATAATATCTTTGGCTGCGTTCTTCCAAAATCATTGAAATTTTGGTTACAGAGGACCTCTGGATGTCTTAAGCCCACCTTCCCTCCTGGAACAGGACTTTTGCAAAGGACACCATAGATGAAGTTTCTACCATCTGTCTGGGTCATCTGTTCCAGTGCTGCGCTAATTTGATGAATATGTTTCTTTGTAATATGCAATCTGAGCCTAAATTGTGTCTCCTGCCCAGTTGGTCACCTCTGAAGCAGAAATAGCAGCAGCTATTTCTGCCCAAATGAGTGATACCCCCACTTGCATAGGGCACAGTGAGCAAATCTTGGTTGGAAGTTTATTTTGTCTTCAGTTCAAGGGTTGGTTCCTTTCTGTGTTGTATGCAGCATCTGATCTATGCTGCACCCACAGCAAAACTACCTATGCTACCTAGCAGTTCACTGCTCAGAAGTGCCTCCTCACTGAGCTCCTGCCTTCCTTCTGGGGACCCCAACAACACCCCTCTCTCTCCCACCTCTCTGCCTTTCTCTGTTCTTCCCTCCCAGAATGGGGCTCAGTTAAGGGACAAAATGCAGCCTACAAGAAAGATGGAAAGAGACTGTGTCCAAGGGACAGGACAAGGGGAAATGGATTCAAACTGAAAGAGAGTAGGTTTAGATTAGATATTATGGAGAAAATTCCTTCACTGTGAGGCTGGTGAGGCACTGGCGCAGATTGCCAAGTCAAGCTGTGGATAGCCCATCTTGAGATGCTTAAAGCCAGGCTGAATAGAGCTCTGAGCAACCTGTTCTAGAGAAAGGTGTCCCTGTCCTTGGCAGGGGGTTTGGAACCGAGGGATCTTTAAGGTCCCTTCCAGCCCAGGCCATTCTATGGTTCTATGCTCCCCACAGGTCTGAGCAGTATGGTTTCATTCCCTTTCCCCCTGATGTTGGGCAAGAACGAATGAAGATTACTTAATTACTTGGAAATCAGATAAGTGCAGGGGACCAGAGCCTGACCCCAAAGCAGACTTGCTTGGCTGATCCACCCCAGAAGAACCCAAACAGGGCAGACAAATGAGGGATTGATGGTACAGTATGAGTCAAAGGTCCTTCAGGCTGACCCAGTGGCAGCTTTACCTCTGACCACACAGCAAGTGGCAGCAGCAGTGCTGCACCTTCTGCCAGCCCTGTGGCAGTGCTCGTGGGCATGAAATCCCTGCAGCGAGCACCGCTGGACCCGGGCTGGTGAGAGCCGTGCTTCTGTCAGCACTGCAAGGGGAGCAGCAGCCAAGCTATGAAGAGAGGGGCTGCTCCCACCCAGACTAGAGGAGAGGGGCTGCTCCCACCCAGACTAGAGGCTCCAGAGCAGCACTGTC
Organism: Melozone crissalis; assembly: GCF_028551555.1. Taxonomy (NCBI): domain Eukaryota; kingdom Metazoa; phylum Chordata; class Aves; order Passeriformes; family Passerellidae; genus Melozone; species Melozone crissalis. The sequence continues at coordinate 10,844,154 of NW_026535786.1, read as the reverse complement.
CGGCGGGCAAGGCTGGGGTGGGCACGCCAGGCTCCAGCCTGCCCGTGCCATGCCGGGCTGCCCCTCTCCCTGCAGAGCCCACCTGCAGCCGCGCTCCCGGGCTGAGCTGCCCTGGTGCGGGTGCCCGGGGAGGGCGCTGGCACCAGCCCCGGGCCGCAGGAAGGGAATCTAGGTCACAGATCCTCTCCGAGAACAAGCACATCTGAGGCTGCCAAGGGAAACAAACTGGCAGGAGAAAGGGGAACAAACTGGCTTGGGAAGCAACAGGAGAATGGGGAGAAGTAACTCAGTGATTGAAACAAGGACACTCCGGGAAAGGTGAGCACCTGGATCCCGGCATCATGCCCACAACATCCCAGGCCCTGAGAGGTTTCAAGGCAGAAAAATACCTGGGCAAAGGTGTTGAGAGGATCCAGGTTTGGACTACCAGGGCAGGACTGTGGGCATGTGGGCAGAGATTTGGGGAGGGTGGAAGGAGGCCACGGGCAGAGATGGTGGTGGGGAGGGGTCCCAGGGCTGGACAGCCGGCAGATTACAGGATGGGAGCAGGAGCACTGTCAGAGCTGTGCAGGAAACTCAGGCTTGGTTATTAGTGGGAAGAAAACTGCAGGAAAAAGGGAGCACGTAGACCTCCCTCCCCCCTCCGCATGTGTAGCTTACGGTTCTGTGTTGAGAGGAGTATTTCCAGGAAGGAAGAAGAGAAGAAGGAGGAAGATGTTTGGTTTGCTGGGCAGCTTGTCCTTCCCCATGGTGCAGAGCAGGTTGTGCTGAGCCAAGCAGTGCTGCTGTTTTCCTGCACCTTGTAATTCCCCTCCACTCGGTGCTCTGTCAGCCTCTTTATAGCTGCTCTCTGCAAACAGCCCAGGGGCTGGAGGAGATAAGGGCTGGGGGCCAGGGCCCATCCGGAAACAGGGAGAGGCAGCAAGGAGGAGCTGGAACACAGGGACAGTATTTGGCCAGAGACTCTGCAAGTGGGGGAAGGGTATTTATTTGGGTAATGCTTATATTAGAAATCTTTGAATGATTCATACCCTGTTTTCCTTAACCCATCAGAAATCCACAGTGTTGGGGATGTGAACTGTGTTCAGCACATGGTAATATTCCCTGTGGGCAGCATCCACTCACAGCAATCTGATTTAAATTTCCACAATATTTCCTTCACAGTTCCTCTTTATCAGCACTTTAAAATATATTGTTTTGAGTTGGAATGACTGACACAGAAGGTGAAATTAATAAGTTAATATGGGCCATCATGAATATTGATGAATTCCAGTCACAGCATGCCTCATTCTGCAAAATTTCCTCCGAGTCTTACAGTCCTCACTGCTTTGCCTGGCAAAGATGACACAAAAATTTGATGTGTCCTACACCTCCAAGTTTATAACCACTATAGAAAACACATTTTCCCTTGTAAATAAAGTAAGATATTGAGCTGTTTAATTTTAATAACTTTAACCCAATCCTGGTATAGTTTCCTCTGATTTTTCAGTTTCTATTTTTTAGCTTTGTAGGTGACTGCCAATTGTCCAAAAGCAGAGTGGACAACTCCTTCCTTGTTGCTGACTGCAATTGCAGGAAGAAAAGGTGCCTGTGGTTGGGTGTAAATACTCTCTGTACTTTCATAACACTTGTACATGTGGAAATCCTTGTCTGCTCCAGAAGTCTTAAACAGTTTTGGCACCTCTGCCACCAAAGGTAAATAATCCCAAGAAAGACACTTGTTTCTCTAATGTGATCCTGTTCAGTCTCCTCAAGGATGTAGCACAATGCTTGACCCTCAAGGCCAAAGCCAAGCAATAAAGTGAACTTTAACCGTTGAAGAACAGGCATGTGTGAAAAGAAAAAGCTGTGAAAATGTTTCTTGAAGACACTGGTATCATGCCTAAGGTGGTCCATGCACTTTCACCCAAGAACTCCTGTTGGAAAACAGTAGCTCTAGCAGAGGAATGTCTCTCCTTAATGCCAGCAGCTTTGTGTGGTGACAGGTGAGGAAAAACCCACTGTAAAACTCAAGACTAATATGAACAGCTCCAGTTAACAAATTGTATTAGCTGTTCAGCTAAAGGCAGAAAAAATACTACAGGAGAGAAAAAAACCACAAACATCAGTATTGTTATTTTAAAGGAAATCCAAGTGATGATATTAGTTTTCCCAGCCTGAGAAAAAGCAAAAGCAAACAAACCCAAAGCAATTTATTTAGTGTGACAAAGAAGTATGACAGGAAAAAGTACTTAGATAAATCAATAGGAATAATAGCAACACCCAAAGACATAAAAAGGGGTTTCTCATTGTATAGGAGACAAAATGCTTCACAGACCACAGTGAAGGGAAGGTCATCTATTTAAAAAAACCTCAGAAAATATGAACATTTTACAAGTTGTACCAAGCAGGAACAGGAAGATACACAATGAAATGAAATACCATAAAACAGCTTCATCAGCTAAACTTCAAATGAAACTGGAAATGTCAGAATGAATAAAGATTATCCACTTTAGTTGCTTGTTGAATAATTTGACCTGAGAGAAGGGCCTGACAGCAGATGAACTGCCTTTCCCAGACGTGGACAGCTGGGCTGTCAAATATAACTCATATTTCTGAGGTGTCATATGAACAAATGACTAAATTCAGGCATGGCAAAACCATAAATGAATTATTTTCATTTTAATGCACTTTGTAGATTAAATTGCAAACCAGATTGGTAGCTGAATTTTATAAATGGCCCTGTGACCATATTTTGTGTGATGTGAGGTGGCCATCTGTAGGGTAAGCCATATACAAGGTATTTAGAGGTTTTCTGTCTTTCTCAGCTGTGTTATAACAAACATCCACAGTATATATAAATTTGGTCTTGCCTTAGAAGAAATTTATACTGTATGCTGTAAAAAAGGCTATAAACAAGGGTGTTTACCCTGAGGCATGAGAAATCCAGTGTGTGTCTGTTTGATACTTACAGTACACAGCACATACAGAGTAGGATAAATTGTTGAAATCCCATTATAAAATCCATCTAAGGGAACTAGTGAACACTCTCTAATAATTTAAAAACCTGTAAACAGGAAACTGCTCGCATGTTAGCAGATATTTTTGGATATCACAGAGAATTGAAGATAATCCCTGATGCAGTAACAAATGGCAAGCTATTTTAATTTATGCTTTTGTACTGCTCAGAATTTTGCCAAGGAGGGGCGTAGAAAAAGCCAAAACATTTACAAATGTGTCTCTGACCAGCACTCAGGTCAATAAATTATGCTTTTTTTTGAGTCATATGACTCTTCAGACAAAAATTTACCATATAAAAAGGTATATTAAATGCATATAGACTTTCTGTTTAGCTTTGGCTGTAAAGTTAGTGTCTGGACTACCTCTCTCCTCAGGTACAGGCATCTCATGAAGGTTCTTCTGCTGGCCCTGAGGTTATGTCCAAGTCAGGTTGAACAGTGTTTGAGCCAGGCTTTCCTCAGAGGTGCACAGTGGCAGGAGCAAAGGTAAACAGGCCAAGATTCATACAGAGAAACAATGGGCACATGGAAGGAAAAAAAGTTTTTCTCCCAAGGGCTATGTAACAACAGAACAGGTACCCACAGGTGCCATGAGACACCCATCCCCAGAGACCATCCACACTTCATAGCACAAGGCCATAAGCAGAAGTGCCAGTGAAGAGAAAACCCCTGATATTCATACTCACCTTGGTTCCTGCCTTGCTAGGTGACATGATGCAAGGCCATTGGGCTCTCTCTGTGCTACAGCTAAGCCACATGTTTGATACCCAACACATGAGTCCTTTCCCAGTGCAGACAGGAGCTGGGGCTCAGCTGGTGTGTCTGTCCAGGATTTTGAGATAGAAGATGCTGTAGGAAAACCAAATAAAGTCCTAGTGGAGCATGAGGCAAAGCAATCAGATATTGTCACATATAATCTTTCCCCCTGCACCCCTGCTTTGTTCTGTTCCAACTTGTCAGGCAGGGCAGAGCTGGCATTTCAGTCAGGGCAAGGTGTGTGACCAGTGTAACACACCTGGAGAACATACCATTTATCAGGAACCTTTTCAACACAGTGTCCTGCTACAGAGCCTGTCCTGGGAACAGGACAAGACCTCTCCTAAGCAGCCATGGGCTCTGAAGGGACAGCCAGCTGTGCATCCCACAGTCAGTGCACAGGACTTTCCAGATGTGCTTCACCTTGGCACACACCTTGGGGACACACCTTGCCTTGAGAGCTAGGATATAAGGGGAACTGCTGGGACCTAGAGCTTATCACTTCTAGAGAAGTGAAGTAGAAAACATCTGGCACAGTTATGCAATTGCTTCCAGTAATAACCCACCCTTAACCTCCCTATGGGCAGTGAGTCAAAGGGTAGGAGGCTGAAAAAATGTGTGAGGTTAACACTTTAGCAGCATGTACAGAGTCCTCTCATAGCCAGTGGTGGTTTTTATTCCCTTCACCTTTGACTGCCTTGTTCATATGTCTCTCTTCCCTCTCAAACAGGACTTTTTAAATCTCCCAGCTGACAGGTTATATACACACAGTGTGACAACATGGGGTCCTGCTGAAATCATGTTCTTAAGGGAGATCCTGGTTTGCCCAGCAGGAACAGTGGTGTGCCAGAAAGGAGATCAGTGTGCTGAGCTGCAGGAGTATCAGAAAGGGGAAGAGTGAGACATTCCATTGAAGGAGACTATTAGGTCCTGTATTCAATGTAATGCCTTGCTTTTAGGATTTTCTGGACCCTCAAAAGGTGACCATTTACTAGGTCAAGCAGAAAGAAGCTTTGCCTTACTGGTGAGCTACAGGATTAGCTTACACTGAGTTGCTTTTCCACTCGAAAATCCTTGAGGAAACTTTTCATTGTTGCTCTGAATAAAAAAAATCAAATGTATGAGTGATGTGCCTCAGGAAGTCCTTCTCTGACATTTGGTGTTTCACAGCCAGTGGTGCCAGAGATGTGACCACACTTCTGTGTCACCTGGCTGATGAATCAGATGGTGGGGGTCACATCAGTGCAGACAAAGCCCTACCTCCCTAATTGTCCACCAGGTACAAATGAACTCAACAAAGAAATAATCAGAGAACAAAGCTGAGTTGATTCCTCAGAGCAATTTGACATCATCATTTGTTGGCTGAAGGGTGTTCTGACACATTTCTGGCCTTCTATGATCATTGAATTGGTTGGTCATTACTCACATTCCATATTTGACACAGGAGCTGAGAAGAAGATCTGAACATCTAAATCATACAGATGAGATCTTGCTTTCCCATTGTCTAATAGTTTGGCACTATTGTCTGTGACACTGTGGGGATCACAGAGGATTTGAGTCAAAAGATGGAGCAACCAAACTCCCAGAACTGAAGACTCCTTTGTCTGACCCTAGCTAAGCATTTGAGGGGCCTAAGCAAGAGAATGCTTCTACACCAGAGCTTATTTTTCTGGAGAGACCCATTTTTCCTCTAGATTTTGCATCCTGCTGCCTCCACTGTGGATGACAGTCATCTTCTACTGTAAAAGCATTTATGTTCACTTTTCAAAGAAAGTATGGTTGTTAGAGTTCTTCTTCTTAACTAGGCTATAACATCAGCCTTTTGCAGATCCTTGAGTGTGGACTCCACATGGGCAGCAAATCAATTCCCACGGCACAAATAAACTCTACAAAGAATTACTTAACACATAAAAGGGAAGTAAGCTGGACAGAGCACTTCAGTCAAAGACACTATGACATGATTATACTTTGTTAATTCTTTTTTATCAATAAAAATTGCATTTCAGAACAGCTTTTAATGTACTTCTAGCAGAGCCATGCATGGACCCATAAGACATCCAGAGCAGGTGAAAGGACAGTGGCAGACACTCACAGTGAAGCTGGGAGTTTCCCACTTATTGTAGTGTTCCTGACCCAGTGCAATATCCTTCACAACAGTTTCAGCTTTTTTAAATGGAGATGTGCAATACCAAGCACAGAAAGCCAGTGCATGTGCCTTTGAGTTGGCAGCAGTATGGTACCTCGTAGCAGCTCTTGGGCCAGTGAGTCTGATTTTGTGACATTTGGGCAACACAGTTTACTTAGTCTGTATGTCTAAAAAATTACAGTAATTCTACCCTCTGAGGCCTGGAACAGTCCCCAGATCCCTGGCACCTCAGGATTATCAGATGAGAGAAGAAGAAATGACATTCAGGCTGGTGGGTGTCCCTGGCTTGTTCAGCCCACAATTAATATACTTGCTTCAGTTTCAGGTGTGCGGCACAAAACCTAGAGCTGAAACATGACACCAAGGTTCCAGACATCTTGGAGGTGTTGGAATGTGTTTTAAAAATATTGCTGTTCCCTGTGGGAATGGAAGCCAGGGAGACATGATCGAGATGTAAAAATGTGGAGGGAGAGTATGAGCATGGGATATTTATTAGATCTGACTGCAATGAGCAATTATATGTTTGAGTTGAAGGAAAAAATTGGGCAACAAACATTGCATTTTCAGTATGCAAAGGAAGAGAGTACAGTGGGAAATGAACATTTCATGTTTTAATAGACAGGTTTGACCTAAGAGGAAGATAAGATTTCAAAAGTATGATAAAAATGCACTTTATTTTTTTTCCCCAGGACCTTGTTTCTTCCCAGGAAACTATGTTCAGCAGAACAGAATAACATATTTGGCCAGACCTGAAGGGATTTTTATGAGTTCCATGTGAGATGCTGAAGCCTTAACTTAATTTGCCTTACATTCCTCAGGAAGATATACACCCTGTATCCACATCCACTCAGTCTGCTCTCCTTTTCAACCTTGTTACCATAACTATTGATTTCTCTTGCTTTAGTCCAGCCTGATGCTCATGTAAATCAAGTCAGTTGCTACAATCTGGGCTGTGTCAGGAATGCAAAATTCACAGCTTTTCTTGCTTTCCTCCTTTTCCTCCTACTGCCAGTGATGTTTTAATTTTGACATTCTGCATGCAGATCAGAAATGTACCCAAATCTATTTCATGTCCCACAAATTCCTTGTCTGTGGAACTTAAGAAAGTGGCTTTTTATGACATCAGTGTCATGCATATCCCGCATGGCAAGCCCTGTGGAGTACTAAAACTCAAATTTTTTAGTGCACTTTGAGAGAAAATAAAAAATGTTTTGGGGAGAGGAATATCCTCTGTTGGCCTGATGATTAATTTTCACCGGAAAAAAAATGCTAGGCCGCACACAGCCATTAGCAAATTTCCTGGTGGAATGGATCATGTCGAAACACATCCTAGCCCTCGGCTGGATGTTAGCCCTCGGCACTTGAACAGTGTACACTTAAATTCCTGCTGGGCCCCTTGGCAGCGGGTCCTGTTGTGAGCCTGCTGCATCCCTGGTGCCGGGATGCGCGGAGTGAAGCGGGAACCGAGGCCCTGGAGGCCTGTGGGATGGGTCAGGGTACTGCTGCTGCTGCCCCTGGGAAGGAGGAGCAGCATCCATGCTTCTTCCCCCAGCCCTCCCGATGCTGCTCTGCTAGCGTGTTAGCGTTTGCAGGAACCACCACAGCTCCAAGCGTGATGAAGGAGGGGATGAGCAGAGGGGCGGGAACACAGGGAGGGTCGCTGCTGGTGGCTCCTACCATGATCCATCCTGGACTGGGTTGGACAAACTCTGGCCAGACTTGGAGGGCTTGGCAGGGTGAGATGGTGGGTGCAGGTCCAGGCACTCACAGGTCTGGACTGCAAGCTGTCCCTTTCCTCACCTGCCCGCTGCTGAGCACAATGCAGTCACTCCATGATGTTCTCACCTAAACCCTTACTCTTATGGCAGAGGGGCAAAGGCAGTGCTGTCACAGGCCTGGGGAAGGGTGAGGGAGGGGCTGTCCAGCAGCCATGAGCAGTGGGTGCCATCTCTAGATGTGGGGGGACTGAACACCCTGTGTATTGCAGGAGTGGCCAGGGGTTATCAGCTGTAGCTGAGGGACAAGGCAGAGTGCTGCATGCATGCAAGACAAGTGTGTTCCTCTCCTCCTCCTCCCCCAGCCAGCAGTCATGGCATGTGGGCTATCATCAAAAAGCCTCTTCTGTGACACTGAAAAAAAGCCAATGCCCAGTGTAAAAGGGAGGTTTATTGGTGGAAAGGTATACATGATTATGCTACAGAGCTGGAGAGATGCGCTGTGAAAGGAAACAGAGAGTCAGACACTAGCTCAATCGACGTCACGGAGTCCCACTGTGATGCAATGGCTTTTTCCAGGACTTCATGACAGAAGAAAATAGGGTTCTTGACCACTTGTTCAACATTTATGGTGCTCCTGCAGGTGAAAATCCAAAAGAAAATAACCTCAATGAGAACCAAGAGTCGCAAATTACAAAACACGGGCATTTTTTTCAAGATACGGGGTAGTCAGTTCTTTCTGTGTGAAACAGACAAAAGTTGGACCAAGGTCTTGCAGCAAGCTGTTCCTGGACTCCTGAGAAACTGCTCATGAGACAGCAGCCAGCAGAACTGCTGTGCTGAGCAGGATGCAGACCTGACCTCCTCTACAGCCCAGCAGCATCATACCTCTGACAGAGAATACACTGCCTGCATGATTCATGTCACCTCGTGTTCTCCTCGGATAATGAATTTACTGTCCCAGAAAATGTTTCTCTTAGTCCATGTGGAAAACCTTGCTTGGGTCTGGGAAGCATAGGCTCCAGAGGGAAGACTTTTGAGGATGGCCATAGGTAAATGGTTCTTTGGTTCGTATCTGTGCTTTTGAGGAAGCTTTGAAGGTATTTCCTGGTCTTTCCATTATTCTGCACTTTGGCTTTCATTCTAGATGCTAAGCTCTTCCCATGAACAGCAGCATGGTCCCCACTTGGATTCCACTGATGTCGTGGGACAGGACCTGGCCACTGTCTCTGCTCTCTGAGAAGCCTTAAGGAGACTTCGTTTATTTGAGGATGGTTCCCGTTCTACTCATTCTGCTTTTGCTGCTTTATAGTTCACTTTCTCATCTGCCTGTTTGCTTATTTTCTGGCTTTCACTTACCTTTTTGAATCCACAGTTCGTTTCTGCAACAACGTCTTTGCAAGGTGATGAGTATTGAGCAACAGCATACTCTTCTGGAGAAGAAGAATAGAAACATTCTTGTTACCCTGGAGAACCCTTCTTGTGCCTTTTCCTGGACATAACCTATGCATGCTTAAACTGGAGATCCTTGAAATATCCTTTATTCTGGTGCATGTATTTTCATAACTTTCTAGTCATGCCTACTGATCACCTTGGGCATGAGACCAAGGTGAATAAAGTGAAATGAGTCTCTCCCCTGGCCCTAGATTCAGGTGCTGATGGGGTGCAGAGGAGTGCTGTTTGAAGCAGGGCTGGTTCTGGGTGTCCCTTAAGGCACACTGTTTCTGCTGTCCCTGTCCCCACTCTTCACACTGGTTATAATCAAAGCCATACCTGTTTCATAGTAGTCATAGATCTGCACAGGTGCTGGCTTGGGGTGGGTCACTACAAAGTCCTGCTCAACCGAGAAAGTGATTTCCTTCCTTTTCTTCTGTGAGAGCTGGGATGGAAGGTCAGAGATCACATCAGTCTTTTTTTTGTACAGCACCATCCAGAGCAGACAAGGGTGGTAACTGACAGGATGCATATTCCAAATCCCACTGATGCCACACCCACAGATATGGGACAGCCATTATCCAAACATGTTTGGAGAGTCCAAAGTGAAACTGAACTGAAAAGTTAACAGATTTTTCTGTGCTGCTTGTATCACCTGATTCTGTAATTATCGCATATCCTATTGCCAGAGGTGGGAAAATTGCCCAAAGGGACTGAGTTTAATTTTCCAGGACCTCCCAACAGTCAGGATAATAAAGTTTGGTATTCCAATTCCTCCCACTTCAGACATGGACATTGTGTGCCACCAAGAAACTGGGAATCAATTTACAGAGTCTGTCACTGGGGTATTGGCTTCTGTTAGTTCTACAGTGCCCTGAGCAAATTATTTCCTAAGTAAATTCTGATTCAGGGATTAGATTACAAGCAGAATTTTGCAATGATCTAGTGTAAGAGAAGCAAAGAAAATCTTTCCAGAGGAGAATGAAAGCAGTGTTTCACCTCCTGTTGGAAAGACCGAGGTTTATAAGAAGCCTACCAAAGAGGCATAAACACAAGGGAACTACTTTTCTGGTGTTTATCTGATTTTACCGAAATAAGAAAGAATTTTGTTTAATTTCAATGTGCTATTTTTTTTTTTTAATGAACATTTTTGATTTTGTAGTTGCTGGCAGGACAGCTGTCAGTTTGAAGCTGCTTGGAAGGTTGGAAAGTTACATGCAGTTTGGGAAGTAAGCAGCTTAGTGATAACAGTAGAAGACTGTTGAGGAAGAGAACATGATAAATGCACCATATAGGGGATATCCATATTGTGGTTATACCTATTACATGCTGTTTCCATCCTTTGTGAAAATCAAATAGACAGTGACAGAACTTACATTTTGCAGATAAAGGAGGACGTGATTTTTCTTGTTTTCTACTTGCATCACTGTTTGACTGCCAATGAGCTTTGAAACAAGAAAATAGAGATAAATATATTTGTAAAACATTACAAAACAAGTGCTGCCTCAGACCCTACTGCTGCATTGGTATTCATTCTTCTCCTAGTCAAGTTTCAAGGGCTGGTAGTTGACTTTTAGAGTCCAAATATTGCTGAATAGATTGAAAGGATGGACAAAAACCTACCACTTGAATTAGCTGGGGGTATGAGCTCTTTCCAAATGCACAAGTCGCTGCAATTCACTTGTGGAATTCTGCCTGACTCTGGTGTGATCTGCATTTCAGAACTAGTCTGAGAGGTTTCCCACCCTTTCCCTACCTGGGCAGTGCCCAGTTGTGGCTGCCAGCTGCTCGGGCTTGAGCTGAAACCCTTCCTAGTTTTAAATACAGGAGGGTCAGTGTGTTGGAAGCTCCCTGGAGGGCATTCCCTCCACCCAGGAATGAACAGTGCAGCCATGCAAACACCTCATAGTGTCTGTGGCTGAATGGCTCTTAACCATGCCTCTGGTAATTTAGCCTTGCTCCTCTAAGTTTACCTTATCCAGGGATGACTTAATAGGAACAAAGCCAGAGAGCATCTTCACATCAATGATGAGCATGTTGGAGCTGCTGCGTTTCCCCGTGTAGCTGAAAAAACAGAGGGCCCTGTCAGGGTCTTTGGGGACTCTGTGTCTAACGGGCTGATACCAGCAGCATATTGATCAGCCTGTGGTTCTTGACTTCATCAGCTGCAGTGAAAACACACAGCAATGTTCCCTGTGTGCCTTGTCATCTGTGCAGATGGTTTGCTGGTAGCACATTACCTGCTTACGAGGACAATATCAAATTTTGCTGGTCTGTCCTGTGGGCAGGAAGCATTTGATGTCTGTACTGAAAGCAGAAATCCAGAGGACCCCTCTGGAAGGTGAATGTTGTATCTCAGTGCTGTCTGGAAGAGGAAAAAACCCTTTTGTTCAAGAATGCCAAAGTTTTTTTTGCATTCCGAAAAAACAGACTTAGTGAAGTTTTCTGGCAATGTTACACTTGGTTTTATATGGAAGACGCTTGCTTATATCAATGATGAACAAGTGACTTCTGCTCTTTAACAATGAAGGTGCTTGTACCCAGAGTCACCTCCCAGAAAGAAGCCAGATGTTGATCAGAAAGGACTCTTTTTCCATGCCAGAGCTCCCCAGGACTCAGAGATGTGGGATGGGAAAAAGAGTGTTTAAATGGTTTAGGGAAATCAAGCAATTGGGAAAAATAAAGAGGAGTCAGCTAGAAAATCATCAAAACAATGACTATCTTGTATTCAAAATGTGAGACACAACGAAGAAGAAAGCAGACATTTACTTGCATAAATACACATCCACTGCCGTTCATTGTCAGGCTGTATTTCCCAGGGACCTCTGGAAGGGGAGTCTGTTGCACCAGGAGCCTGTTCTCATTGTTGACAAAAAATACCTTCTCAAAAGGCTTTTGGGAAGTGATCTTGACTCTGTTTTGTGAAGCAGAGCTGTAGGTGGCCTCACCATAAGCAGCAAGTGCTTGAAGGGCAATGACTGTGTCCTGAAGAAAAAGAAATAATAAAAGACAATTGGCTACAGAGCGTGACCAGTCACTGTTGCAATACCCTTCACACTTGCTTCTTCCTGAATTAGTGTATAATTCCAGGCTTCCTGTACAAAAGAAGCCATTTCATTCTTTCATGTATGCTTTAGGGTAGGAGAATCTCTCTCCTGACACAAGGGTCTCAGAACATAAAATCTGAGAAGCAGAGTGCACTGCTAGAGTTTTTCATAGTGGGGAAGTCTGTGTTTTCTGGGGAGCTACACACAACTCATGGGTCATCTGACAGATGGGACTTGGTGTTTTCTAAGATCATCCCCTACACAAATATCTATTTATTGCTAATCAAATTACTCTTGTAGGGTTTCAACCTTTCTATAGTTAAGAAGAGGGGGGAAAAAAGTATTTTGGTCGCCTAATATGAAAGTTTGGTTTCTCTCAGACAGCAAATAGAAAAGAGAAACAAGACTAGGTAGTCAGAGCCCTGCTGGAACCCTAAAACAGTGCCCCAATTCCTAAGACTAGCTGTGGAGTGGAAGGTAGTTTTGGCACCTGGGTAGAAGAGAAACCTCCATAGGGATTCTGCTGCCTGATGATCCACTGCACAATCCCTGAGGCCTTGGTGAGATCCTCTTTATTCCGGTTGGGTTTGTAGAGCAATGCCAACAACACGTAACTGGTGATCTCAACATCAGCCGAAGGGGCATGGTCAAGGAAGGAGGGAGATTTGTCTGATGGAGACCTCTGCTGCTGCTCCCAGTGCTGTGAGCCGTCTGAATAAACAAAGAGAAGAACCACAACTGATTACAGGTGCCACTCTACTGCCTTGCAGTCTCACTGCGTCTGGGCCTCTTCCTCAGAAGGACTCCCCACACATCAATGAATGCACTGCAGATTAACTCCACAGATCATTCATGTGGTTTGGCTCATGTGCCCACTCTCTCAATATTGTCAAGGTTAGACCATCAGTAAGATATGTTCCATCTTCCCATTTCCCAAATTCCCCAAGTGACTGAAACTCACCAACTTCCTTTGCTGATTTCTGTAACTCTTCAAGGAATGATTCACATTTTTCTGCCTTGCCAGCTAAGCAGAAAGCATAGGCCAGGAGTGCCTGGGTGTAAACTTCACTGATATTCTTCTCAGATGCAGTCTCCAGACAAAAAAAGGCATTTCGGATTACAGGGTACTTAAAAACAAAAAAGCATATGGGTTTAATTCAGGATAGTATTCTTCACCTGCTCAAAAATTTATTTTCTTTAAACTTGTTCCTCATCCTGTCACTATCACAGCAATGAGAGTGGGACTTGAGCTTGTATAATGACTTCAGGAAAGAGAATACAGAATTATTCAAGGAGGGATTTTGCAGGAAACATCAAACAAATCAAGCAGCTTTTAATAGTGCTCTTGACAAGGTTGGTCTATAGATTTCACAGATAATTCCTTCTGCTTACCTCCATGATAATTATTTGCTCTGAATTTCTATAGTCAAGAGTTTGTTGTCTTGAACAAATCTAACTTAGTGGTTTCTATCCTCACTGACTTTGGTGTAACTTTAATTCTGCGATGTTGTACTAGGTTTACACCCACAAAAAACTTACAGTTTGACTTCATGTCTCCAGAAAGGATATGAAAAAGTGGAGGCTAACTCATGTTTTGAAGTCTAACATCTCCTCTCTAGTCACCTTTGTACTGCCAAATTTTGAAAAGGACAGATCAGCTTTTCCTCTGATGGACATTTGTTTTTCCAACATACCTTTTAGTTCCATTTGTAGATTTTATAGATTTACCTGCAACAACTTACTTTCTTGACTGGGCTGTCCTTGAGGCTAAGACAAGGTGTGTGGGTTACTACCTGTCATGTGTAGGTTTCTACCTGTCAAGTTTTTTATTGGAAACTAAAGGGTGTCACTAAATGTTTTGTGTCTTGCAAATAGAAGATGTAATCCCACAGAGGTATGCACAGTTTCTGCTCAAAGACTGGTGGTTTAAGAGATGTAGAGATAGGGATTTTCTCTGTCACAGCAACCAGTGCAGATACAGAGCATGGTCACCTACTCTGGGAGCTCTCTCCCTCTCTTTCTCTCTCTTACTACCTAGACAATTTAGCAGATGCTGGACCCAAGGCAACAGCTGGGAACCAGTTCCATCTGAGTATCAGATAAGTCTCCTTACCGAGCTGGAGTGCCCAGCTTCCAGCATGGCAATGGTGGTGTAGGCAGAAAGCGACAGCTCATCGTCTACTCCTCCCTGGAAACAACATGGAGAGAGGAATAATCTGTAAATGCCACAGATGAGAGCCTTTCAATATTAATTGCCATGTCCCAGCTGAGAGAGTATGGACAGTTCTGCAGGCAGCCTGAAGGGAAAGAGAGCAGTCACATAGCTCTTGAATAGCTCACAAATCCAGAGAAGCCTTTTCTTATTAAACCCAAAAACATCACTCCTTCAAGCTTACACTCCTGTAACCCTATCTCAGGTGCACATAACATGTAAAGCAGGTGTACAAAAGCTGACTGAGCTGAAAATACTCATTATAAGATGTGGAGAATTAGCCCTTGGAAGAAGACAGGTATTTCGAGCAATTTATAGTTTTTGGCAGTAATAGGAGAACATATTCTTAATGAAAAAGTATAAATTTGACCAAGTAGTAATTCTCTGCTACCTTCAAGGCATTGTTGAAGAGTGTGCCAGCACTCCGGAAACATCCATCTAGCTTCTGTTTGCTGGACAGCCACAGCAGGGTTTGAGACTGGACACGGTCATCAATGTAGATGAAGCGACCAGCTTGTACAAATGATCTGTACACAAAGGCCGTGAGCCTGCAAGGGAAGGATGAAGCTGTGAGATGAGCACTGGAAGAAACAGAAGAAATCAGCCATCCTGTTCGTGCTGCTGAGAGAGAGAATAGTTAGAGGAGTGGTAGCTAGATGGGACATGGGGAGGATGTCCATCCAGCACACTCCTGTGGCTGCTCCTGTCTACAGAGCACCACAGTGCAATGGCTTTCATTGGAGACAGCAGGAGTGTGAATCAGAAAGTCAGCTGGGTCTTTAGGGATCAACTTCTTTTCATGCCCCTGGCCTGGCAGAGGATGGAGAGACATTTCCTTTAGTACTTCCCAATGCCCAGTCCTAGACAGCTCTGTACATGTGATTCAGCCAGTAAAGCTGCCTCTTACCTGCACCATAATAATTGAATATAAATTCATCTCTGAGCCAATTCTGCTCCCAGTCACTCACCAGGTGTTCCCTTCCCTATCTCTGGTGCCAAAGATGCTGTAGGACCCATCAGGACGTTTGTATGACAGCTGCTTCTGGTAGCCTGCAAGAAGATGGAAAAGGAAGTGTTCTTGGATGTAAAAGCAAAACCCTATTTTGTTTGCTGACATATTTGTCTGGGAAAGAATGGAAAGGCAATGTATATCTAACAAGCAGGAGGGGAGCTCTGAGGGATCCTATGAATGGAAGTATGGAATTACTTGTCTGGCAGAAACACTGAGAGAATAGGCAGAGCTCTATCAGCTCTATGCTCCAACCAAACATACAGGATCAGGGTACATGCTGTGCCTGAGTGGGAAAAGAGAAGGGGACTGGAAGACAAAACTTCGAAGGAAAAACATGGCAGCTGAATGTCAGCAAAAAGGCATAAGATAAGAAGATAAAGGAAAGTAAAAAAAGTCTTGTTCAGGGCAAATCCTTGGGTCTCTGGGCTGTGCTACAACTGTGATGCCACCTGCCAGGGTAGACATGCTGCTGCTGCTGCTGCTCTCACTGGCCCTCAGCAGGAATCTCAGCACACGTTGTCAGGGAACCACGAAGCTCTCACCGCTCACTAAGTATCCAGTGGCCTTGGATCTGACCTCCCTGCTCAGCTGCCCTGTCCTGTTCAGATAGTCCAGGACGTAGATGTTGGGTGCAAAGAGGGCCATGTTCTGCTCCCCACAGCCAAAGGGCATCTGGAGGAGCTGGTGCAGGTTCTGCATGGCAGTGCCCATGATGTCACCTGGGGAAGAGGAGATGAGAGAGGGGGATCAGCACAACTCGCTGTCACTCAAATTATCAGTGATTTCCATTTCACAGGCAGAGTCATAAAAACCTATCAGGGGTTGGGAGGCTTCCAAAGAGAACTTTGTTCTGCTTTGCAGTCAACAAAGAATCCTTTCCCTGCCTCTTCTTGCATAGTCTAAATGGCCCTTACCAGAAACACTCCTTGTTCAGGTGCCACTTCAAGCAGATACTTCTTGCTGGAAATGAAGGGAACTTACAGGAAACTTCTGTTACCAGAGGATGGAAGGGAATAGCCAGAGCTAATTATTGCAAGCATTTATTGCAAAATTAACAGCTAATGCTGCAAAGGGACCTTGATAATGCAGATGTATCACAGACCACCTCTTAGTTGTTATTTCTAGGAAAGGTAGCACAGACCTAGCAAGGGATTTCTGGAAAGAGCTTCTAAAAGTCACTAAGCAAGGATTTTATGGCTAGTGAGTCATGTAACCAAATCCATATTCTGAACAGACTGAATAGATTCTACTAGCATCTCTGATTTGTAGGTGAGTGTGTAGAAAAACACCGTACTGGTATGAATCTGGCTGAGGTCATAAGTCAGAACTGTGCTGCTGCATCAGAGAAAGACTTTCAAATGCACTAAATTTAAACAGAATAGTGAAGAGTGATGCAACTGGTATTTAAACTTCATCTTGCTGATGCAGAGCATTGCTGGACAAGATGAGAATCAGTCTCTTTTCTCAAAAGTTTCCCACCCTAGAGTGGAAACTCACATTTTGAATCCTGAAAGAGCTTTCATGTTGTGTTGATATATATATATTTTTTTAATTAAATATATATATTTACCAACAACAGAAAAGGAGGCTCTGGCTGATCCCTCCAAAACATTTGTAGGTAGCTCTAGAGATATGTCTTGAATAACTGCTTCATCTGTGGAGAAAAATATTTGTCATTTGTAGAGGAATACTAATTATAACAGTGAAATGTTCCTGTTACAAGTTGCACAGTACAAAATTGCACACAAGTGACAGCAATAAAGTGAAACTCACAGCATTCACCAAGAACATGAAGAGAGAAGGGGACACAGCAAAACGGAAATTGTGAAAAAAAGATCAAGTGGTGAGGTCACTGTCATTGCTCAATAGAAACCAGTGAAACAGGGTAAAGTTGGTGCTCACAGGTTGTATTACCTGTGACCCTTGGGAATTCATTCAGTGACACTATTGGGAGAGCAGATTTTTTACCTCTTTTAGGCCAGTCAGGAAACCTTAGGAGCTGTTTGCCATCAGCACTAAGATGGTGTGGGAAGGAACATTAATTCCCTCTCCCATTCCCACCAGAGGGGGAAAGCTGTAAGATACAGGTATCCATGGAATAGAGGACAGCATTCAACATGAGTGAATGAAACTCTGGACATAATTTGCACAGAAAGGCCATCTCCCTTTGAGAGCTTCATAGCAGCCTTCCTGCAGCATCTGAGCACATCTGGGCAAGGCACAGATGCTGCCTCAGTGATATGCACCAGACCACACAAGAATTTGGTAGCAGGGAACATGTTTTTCACTCATATTACACTCATACTAGCTGTCATATGGACAGATCTGGGAAAAAGGACAGGGAAAGCATCAAGAAACACTGCAGGAAAGAGTGCAGACTCCAGACTTCCTTTCAGTTCTTCTCACAACAGTGGTATATAAGACCCTTACCTTCTGTACAAATTAAGGAGTTTTGAGTCTTTTCCCTTCTGATTCCTTCAGGCTGCAAGGAGATGGAAAGAAAAGACACTTGCAGTGGATGAGACAAAAGCATGCAGAAGAGATTCAGGGTCAACATGCCACCCCCTTCCCCAACCTCCTATGTCACAGAACAAGTGGATTGAAGCAACAGTTTACAAGTTCATGGATGATGTGGCTGCTCCTAAAAGGGAGATCACATCAGATGGAGCCCCTCATCTCCAGTTTCTCCTCTGCATGAGGGAGACATGTCAACACCCACTGATCCTCATGGAAGAGGACATCAGATAGGAGTGGACTTGGTCATAGATTGAACAGCCAGACCCTGTCCCAGACAAATGAAGGTGAAGCAATACCAGGAGTTCTTTAGAGAACCTGAAAAACTTTTCCTTGCTTTTGGTACTCCCACTGTGTTTTAGTTTCCTCGGGAAAAGGAATGCAGGACAAACAGTAAGAGCTGCCAGCAGTACCTCAACCAGCAGTGTTCTGATCTGGGTGTCCCTGTAGGCAATACTGATGTTCCTGGGAGCTTTGTCTCCACAAGCTTCATCATCCTTTGTCTCTGCAGTAATGCTGAACACCACCTTACCTTAAATAGCAGCCAAAAAAAAAAAAAAAAAAAAAGGGAAAGAAATGGACCTCTGCCATGCAGGATGATGGACAAAGTAAGACATTTCATCTGATTAATAAGATGAAGTAGTTCAACGTAATGCATGGTCAGTCACTCTAGGTGAGACATATGGGAAGAGAACTGATCTCTAAAAACGGCAATGATAAAAACACTGAAGCTGTGGAGAAGCTTTTTAATCCAGAGAACTGGGAAGAACAGTGGTAGGCCAAGCTCTCTGGGTTGGAAAAGCATTAAGTTTTTTCAGGTAAGATATAAATTAGTATCAATCTTGGAACATAAAACTAAGTAGATTCAAAACACTTACCAATTTCTTTGGGGAAAATATTCCAGACATAGGTCTTTCTTTGCTTGGCACATACACATCCATCATCCTCTGGGGAGATGAGTTTGGCTTGATAATCAAGGGAATCTGACAGTGAGACATTAATCTGAGAACAGAAAGAGTAATGCAATGGGATGAAGGTTTTGTACCATATTGCAAATGGTGCTTCATTGTCAGAGTAGGTGAGACACTCTCTGCTTACATATGGAGTTAAGTGTAGGGCAGATTTAGGCCTTGGATGATGATGATGTTTGATTAATCATCCATCAGATGTAACCTGAACAGTTTTCCCTCTTGCTTCTCTCAATAGTCTCACTGTTAACACAGGATGTTAAGCATCCTATGCACACCTGATTCTTAAGGAGAAGACCCCAGTGAAACCATTGATGGCTTGCATATCTGTGGATGGTGAATGAGCAAAGCACTTGCTTCCTTTCTCTATGGGTCTTGACAGAGCTGCCTTACAGATTTGGCCTAGTACAGCTCACAAGATCTCCCTTTGCTCTGTACTGTTTGTTCTGAGAGGACAAATCCAGTCAGGATAATCTGTTGTCAGCTAGAATGAGCAGTACCTCAGTCAAGAGCAGGTCCAGCCACCTGCACCAATCATTTTGCTGCAGCTTCTTTGGAGATGGGATAAGGTCTGGGAATGTGGGCAGAAGTACACACCTTAATGCAGTGGTCGAGGTAGTTGAAGACAGTGGCTCTAAGCAGGAAATCCTCTCCTCGTATGATGGAGTATGGCAAGGTCAAGTCAACAAAGAAAGGCTGCAAGGCTGTCAGGGTGGCAGGCACAGACATGCCAAATCCAGCCAACCCTTCCACACAGAAAGCACTGGCTTTCCATTTGGTGATGGTGTCAGGGATGGTGTATGAGATGCTGGCTTTTCCAGTGGAGCTGGTGGGAATGCAGAAAGGATGAAAGCTTCAGAAACAGTAAATTTCAGATATATACTTGCTTCTCAGTATATGCAACAAGTTTTGAGGACCAGAACTATCCGTCTTCTGTCTGCAGAAATCCCACATACAATCCCTGGAATTTATCACTAAAATTTGAGAAATTTTTAACCATTTAAATGTTCCTCTGCCCATCATATCCTTGAGTTTGGAAGGACGACTCAGAATTCTTGTTCTGTAAATCTGTATTTTAAATAAACGTGTCCTTCTGAGGAAGGGAATATGACTCATGGTACACACATTGTGGCAACAGATGTCTTTAGGGACATCTTTGGAATTAGACCATGGAAAAGAGAAGGGCAGATGGGCAGCTGATGACTGAAAAATGAGGTCTTCTGGGCCAAAAAGGAAGAAGAGTTGGCAAGGGATTGCCACCTTGCAGGACATCAGAGAGCATATTTAGTAATTCCTAAAGCAAGGCAAAGATATGAAAGAAGCAGTACTCACTTAATTGGAACTATATCCCAAATCCAAGCTTCAGGAAAGAATTCCCGAATAGTCTCAAGGATGAGTGCCCTCTCTCGTTCCTCCCTAGCAGCTTCAGCTGGTAAGAGATAATGAGAATTTAGTAAAGCCTGGTTCATATAATGGACATGCCCAGAAAGGACAGGTTTGAATGTGCATGGGCCAGTATGAAGGACAATAAGTGTTTTACCATTACCTTTTGACTGAGAATATATAATATTCTTATATACACATATGGCCACACCAATATTATTAAATGCTGCTAATATATCCCTCAGTTAGGCATAACCTGGCATCAAAGGAAAAAGAAAACATTGCTTGAAGTGTTTTGGTCTCTCATGAGCATGAGACCTAGGGCTAGAACTCAGAACACTTGACTCTTAGCTCTGATTACTGTTCACATATTCTCACAGTCTTTTCCAACTAGCTCTGGTCAGAAGACAATCAATGTCAAGTGTTAGTTTTGTGTGACACTGCCAATTGCCAACAATTCCCAGCATGAAACTGTAGATGAATCAGAAGTGTAGACCTGAAAGACTCTTTTGGGCATAAGCCATTAGCTTTAGCCGTCTCATTCAATGCCAGGCCTATATTTAATGTTAAAACCAAAGTGGTTAATGAGTGCTGTCCATGTGTGTATAACAAGAATACCTCCTCCATTAAGGAGAAAGGTAAATCTCTTTCCTGTCCTCTGTGTTACCTGATGATTTGATGTGGTGTGCAGAAGCCACGTGCCCTGCATTCACTATGAATGGTTGACGCCTTACAGTCTCACCAGTGCACACAACTGGCTGTCGAACCTTCGAGTTGGTAAAAAATTTAATTCCCATATCCTGTAAAAAACACATTTTAGTGTTAGCCGTAACCACATTGTAGCTGAGATTTGTTCCATTCTTCCCTCTTTCCCATTACTGTGTTTCCAGCACAGAGGTGCCCAGAGACATGTATGCAGAGAATGTTGGGAGCTTTGTGTGTGCTGAAAAATCACAGCAGGCACCAGAATCAATTGAGAATAGAGATTTGAGAGGAGAGTTAGTAGTGTATGAGTTTTACTAATATAAAGATATATTTTACTAATATAAAAATATTCTGTTTGCAGAATCTAACACTACATAAGCAGAAGCTCACTAAAGCATATTTAAGTAATGTACAGGACATTTACCCTGAGGAATTGATACACATCTGGGCCTAATCCAGACATTACAGGTGTGTAATACAAGCCTTTGTGAAAGATGTGGTCAGATGAGACACAGGGCTCTTTGGAGTCTTCTTCTAGATTGAACCCGTGGAAGACATAGCCTTGAAAGTCTTGCAGGGGATGCAGACTGTAAACCTGTGAGGTGTAAGGAAACAGGAACTGTGAGTATGTAAACATCAACCTTACCTGCACCATCAAATACTGCAAATTGCCAAAACTGAGATGACAGCCTGTTTGAAACCATGCCCTGTTTCCTGGGCTGAGAAATGGCTGAATGGCTGGGATCAGAGGGCAGTGATCAGTGGCACAAAGTCTAGCTGGAGGCCAGCAACCAGTGATGTATCACAGGGTATTGCAGTACTGGGTCCAATCTTGCTCAGCATCTTCCTTGATGATCTGGATGTTGCAGCAAGGGTCTACCCTCAGCAAGTTTGCTGATGGCACAGAACTGGGAGTAGTGGCAGATATGCTGGAGGGTTGTGCTGCCAGAGACCAGTCACGGGTCAAACTAAATCCCAGATGAAAGAGGACTTGCAGTCCACAGGAAACAAAATCTTTTTATTGCCTACTAAAGATGACTTATGACCAGGACATGCCAGAAGCTGTAAAACTCTAACTCAGTCTAATGATCTCAAGTGGATAGACGCTGTAATGGAGGAGGAAGAAGCAATGGGAAGAGACAAGGCATTTGGCAGCTCACCATTTCCATGGACAGCTCTTTCTCTGGCTTCAGGAGCAGCACACTCTGATCCACTGCCCTCACAGCACAGAAGGAGTTGGCAGCAGCTTCAATGACCAGACTGACATTGGAAGCTGGGTGCAGCTGCTTTTCAGAGAATTCCAAGTGGACCTGAAATTCATCAAACAGATGTTGGCATGGCTGACCCATGCTGCTGGGGCTGCTCTGACTGTGTGTGTGCGTGGAGGGCAAGAAGGGCCGTGGAAGGATTTTCTGTTAAAGCACAGAAGATCTGCCTGGAGGAGAATGGCCAGGCCTCTGTTATAACAGGGACTTAGGCAATAAGCATATTTAGATTCTTGTGATATTAGGCAATAAGCATATTTAGATTCTTTAAATGAAGCCTACCTCAAGTGATTTAAAACAAAGTGTGATACTTTTGCTGTCATTATCAAATCAAATGGAAAATTATTATGACTTGACTACATACACTAATCCCTACAGTGAACAAATCATATTTTTCCTAGGTCCATGGCCCATGTTAGCAATGTATAAAACAGATTTTGAATCAATTTGGAACAAAATCTGTTTCACATTTGTTTTAGATAAGTGGAAAAAAAATAGGAGGGGCAACTAGAAACATTTTGTTTCATTTCACTTGGTTTGTCGTGTTCTACAGTTTCATGCATTTTAGCTTTTAGGAGCTAAAGATTAGAAAAATATTACTGTTGAAACCTGAGTTTATAATGATGAATGAAAATGTACCATAAGAAAAAAAAAAAAAAAGAGGAAGAAATACTTAAACCCCAGACTACTATTTTGGCTTTCTTTTCTGTGTGTGTTTAGTTCTGCTGAACCTAAATTGAATTTTTCAACAAAAAAGAGTAAAAAATTAGATTGAATGATGAAGTGGGATTAGTCTAAAGTGTGTTCACTATGTTGAAGAATAGAAAGTCTAAAAACAGAACCGAACACTAGTAGAGTTTAAGCAAGGCAAGAATAATTTGGGATTTATGTGGGTCTCCTGAAAAGTTTTTAATGTTAAAGGAAGATATGTCTTCTGACAATAAGGCCAGGAGGTAGTGGTAGAGAAAAGATATAAGGCCAAAGAGAAAAGAGAGAAATAAAAGGAGTAATGTAGAGAGAAGGGGAAGGAGACAAGAAACAAAACTGGAAGTCTCTTGTTAATGTCTACACAAAGAATTTGTATTTATCTGACAGCAGGTAAGGCTTGCTATATCTTAGTGCCTCTCACCTTGTGCTTGAAACACCTCTCAACTGGCAATTGAACACTGTCTGCCACCAGCTCCTTGTCAGGGTGTAAGGTGTACACCAGCAACCGAAGGACTGGAGCCATTTTCTCACTGACCACAAGGGGAATGGTGAAAGTGCCATTCTGGCCTGTCAGAAGAAATAAAGGCATCAATAAGGAAGGAAGATCAAAGGTTTACTGTAATAGTAACCAAACTCAACAGGTCTGTAACTTTACCAGTCAGTGGAGCAATCTGAATATGATAAACTGAACAATTTTCCAGGAGGTGATGGGCCTGGATTTAATCCAGGTTGTCTCAGATTTATTGCAGATTTGAACATGTGGCCATATTCAGATAGGACCCTAGAGCAGACACTCTGCATTCCCTATGTCATCCTTTGGGAAGATCTTTGGAGAACACTATTTGACTAACATAAAATTCAGCAATTGCTGGACTAAACCTGACTTTATGGTGATCTTAGTGGTAGTGCTACTGTCATGCACACAAGCATGGGTGGAGAGAGATATGGCCCTTCCTGTTGCTGCTATATTCAACCATCTGGGTGTTTGGTAGTTTCTTTGTTTGTTTTAATGCAAAAATATGGATTGGCAACTTAACTTACCAGCTTGGACATTAACTTTAATTTCCCCTGTAAGGACAATCTTGCCTTTTGCCATGCCCTGTGCAGAGAATATCAAGACATGTATGGGTTGGCAGAAGTTGGAGGGAGAAAGCAGCAATCAGGTTCATTATGCATGGACAGGACAATCTACAATGAGATGACCTCAAATGCTTAAACATAAGCCTTAGGGCATGCTGAATATTCCCACTGCTGCTGCTGGGGACCTTGTTGCTGGTCACAAAGCGGGAGCAAAAGGAAGGGAAAAGGGGGACAGAGAATACCATGAAGACGACTCACTGCTGTAATTTCCTGTGGATGGATTGCCAGAGAGCTGACCAGCGAAGCCCTTTCAGCAAACCAACCCACAACCTCATACTCACCACATAGTAGAAGTTCATGGTGCTGATTCTCTTGTATCCTTCTGTGTTTAAGACATAGTGCACAGTGATCACCCTCTTCTGCCCACATTTCAGGTCTTTCCACACGGGCTCAATCCTCACAAAACTGCCAGTCCAAGAGTAGAAGCGCTGGACGGAGAGAGACGCTTCTGGGTAGTAAGGCTCTATCCAGCCTTCATAGTGGCAGTGGTCACTGGTTTTATAAACTGCCTGAACAGGAGAGGGAGTGGGGAATAAAAGGAAAACAAACACATGTCACTAGGGAAGTTGTCATCACATTCTGACATCAGAATGATTAGTTCACATAATGCATATAGATAAGAACTGCATCTAAAGCAAAACTGGTGAGGAAAGAACAGCCTTGCAGCAAGCCACTGCATTCAAGCCATTGCATTCAAGCCATTGCATTGCAACAACTCAGATGCTTTCCTCACTCCTCTTATAGTAGTTTTTGAGAGCTCTACACAATGAACAATGATGAAGAAAGCATATTTTCATTACCAGAATTAAAACCTTATTCTATCTATTTTGGGTTCAGTTTGAGAGCAGCCATCTCTCTCTTTGTCTTTATTCAGCCTTGTTTTGTACTCACTTTCAGACTGATCTCGGGATCAAGCATTTCAGATGTGTCAATGCTAAACTCAGCAACACCATTATGATCCGTGGTAAAGTTGTCTGTATTCCTGTTATTGACAAATAGCTGAACGACCTCATTGGAAATTGGAGAGTTGTCTTTGTCTACCAGCTTGATCTGTAAAAGGGAATGTGAAACATGTTGAATGTATTTCTGTATGTAGATACTGATATTTTGCACTCCTTTGCTCTCCGAACAGCAGAATTACTTTTTCATCTTCCTTCAAAGCCATACTTGATGACTGAAATTTCTGTCTTTGCTTTTTGGCAACTATCTGAGCTACCTTACGAGGTTTGGAGCAGGAGCTTCCTCAGCATCTGCCACAACACTGATAATGTCCTCTTGTGGAGCAAGAACTTTAATGAATCATCTTTTTCCTGATCAGTCCCTTCTGACTATACATTTCCAGTTTGAAATATATATTTTCATTTCTCCCTTCCTTTTTTTCCTTCCTTAGTCTTGAGAGTCTGCTGCTGCTATTTGCAGTGTGTGAAAACCTTTCCTCCACATCTTTGCCTTAAACATTTTTCTGATTCTGTCTACACTGTCTCCGCTGTTTATGTGTTAAACAAGTAACAGATCACATTAAGTAAATTCTATGTTGCTAGAAGTGAGCATTCATTTTGATTTTTTTAAAGAGAAAGAACAGAGTGGGAATGCGAACCAAATAAGAAAGTTATATAGACTTTACAGAGGGGAAAAAACCCCACCTTTGAAAGACAATTTCGTCTCCTTTCAGTGTTACTGGTCCCCCTTATTTTTTACCTCATTGGCAAAAAATGAACAGAAGCAGAGAGATTTATCCCTACCCTTTAAACAACTGACAGAGTTATGTGGGTATTGTCATGAAACAAAATAATGAAAAACCTTTCTGAGACAGAAACTCTTGTTATTTCCTTGATTTTTTTGTGTGCCCTAAATTCCTTTCCCTCTTTCTTCCCTCATCCACCAGTGCTTATATTCATGTCTGGCTGGCATGTGACGGTCAGATCTGAAGGGAGAGGCAGTGATTTATAGCAAGCTTAAAATGCAAGTTAGAGAAATGCTAGCTAATGAATTGTTCTGATTTCAAGTGTTTCTGGCAGAATCAAACTCAGAATGAAGTAATAGTCTTCAGCATTCAGAATTACCAGTAGGGCATTGTATGTAAGGAAAAGGACTGGGGAGAACACCCCCACCCCAAACAGTCCCCTAGATGTTGCCATCATTGCTGTTATGTGATTGCCTGTCAATCATCTTCAACACAAGCCCTCCAAGCTCTTGCTTACCTGTCCAAAGTAAGGAATTCCTCTTCTGAAGTGGCGATCCATGTTCTCAAACTGTATGGTGCTCACCACCCGAGTTATAGAAATAACCTCAGCAGCTGTAAATTGCAGGCCTGGAAGACATGCCCAGAGTCAGGAGAAGATGCACTTTGTCCTGCACAGAGCATCAGCAGAGTTTGCCTGGAGATGTCACTGTGCTTGTAAAAACAGCCCTCCTCAGGGAGACTTTCTTGTACTCAGCAAGCAGAGGCTATCTCCTATTCTCCTTCTTGACCGCACCACTTTCGCTGTTTCTGCCTGCCTGGAAGGGATTACCTGTTCCTTTCTCTGTCACAGTGGCTTTCACGTCAAGGTTCCTCATGTAACCAGTGCGATGTAACTCAAAGATGTTGGAGCTGAAGACGTGGGAGAGGCAACCATCTGTCTCCAGCTGGACAGGGAAGAAAACAAATCCTGTTGTCAAGGATCATAGTTTGCAAAGGGTGTTGACAATATACAGGATCCTTCTTTAGTGAGTGAAGCCTTTCCCAGTACTTTCAACATGATTTCTACATGTTTATGGGAAACTGAGTCATGAAGAAGAAGCATGTCAACCCTTCAGGCCTGCAGGAGGCCAAGAAGAGAAATGAGGTGCCCTGAGCTCCTAGCCAGTGATACAGCAAAGAGATGAGTAGGGTGAAGAAAAGCATCAAAGCGAGAAAGAAAAGTGTGATGAGCAAAGGGAGAGAAACAAGAACACAGAAGAGAGGACAAGCATGAAGAGGAATAATAATTATGTGTCATACATTTTTGGTAAATGATTGACAAACTGGGCTTTTCTTGCACCTCCCGTATGAATCAAAATCCCTGCACACACTGAGCTTGACTTTCCCTTCAATAGGCTGGCCATAGGTGTACCTAGGGGAAGAGGAAATATGATCTGATGAGGTCTGTGAGCTAATGCTTGAAAAACAATCTTAAGCTATTGTGCGCAGGAATAGATCCAGGACAGCAGTGAGCTGGGAAGCCAGAGCATGGAATAGTTTCACAGGTTTTTCCTAACTCTCCTGCTTTAACAAAATAGAAAATACTACTCAGAAATCAAAATTACTTCTTTTTCACACCTAAACCTATGAAACAAAGCTACACTTTGACTGCAAAAACAAAACATAATGAACAGATGTGGCAACTGACCAAATTAAGACTGTTGTCTCCAATCTTCAGCTTAAACTGGAGTTCCAGGCTCACTGAAATCAAAGCAAAACTCCTCATATCTGCTAGAGGATTGGGATTTCAACTCTGGATTCCAAATTACAAGATCTTGGTGTTGGTGGAAGCAAGGTCCTTCTGAAGCACCAAGCTTGGAGGGGGAGTTAGACAGCTGGAACCTTAAGATCCCTGCTAGAATTTAATGCTGCTCTGCTTTATGAAGGTGTCCCTCTGAAGTGGGTTGTTGGGAGTGGACACATTCTACTTTACCAGGGAACCCCTCAAAAGATTTACCTACCTTGTACAACACCATGTGGAACCAAATACTTATACAATAAAATGACACGAGCAGACAAATAAATGAAAGCTCCAAAGACCAAGTAAACCCTCACCAACCTCTTCTGGGGCCCTACATATTTTGGCTTCTTCTCTAAGCCATGGCTCTTTACCCAGTCCTTAGGAATTTCTTCCACTTTGTCATATTTATTAACAACTCTGCACTTGGTACTTACAACCCACAGACTTTCACTGTGAACTCCGAATCCAGGACTGTGAGGCTTTCTGGTGCTGTGACTGTGACATCAAACTTGGGCAGCACTAGGATAAAGAGCAAAAACAAAAAACCCAACACTGGCATATTGTAGATTTGCGGACCCTCACAAGATGAAAACTAAAACAAGGATATATCTTCTTGTTAGTAATAGAGGGAATGGGATATCAGAACCCAGGTGGCAAAATGATTAAGAACTGGCCTGATCTGCAAAGGCTTACTGAAGCATTTCTGCAACAATTTGAAGAGAAGACAGGACTTCTGAAACAAATCCTGTGATGTCTAGATGCCTTGCAGAGTTTTGGCAAAGAAAGTTCAAGGACATAGCTGGGAAAAATTTAGTTTGTCTCATTGAAATTTGCAATCAATGTGCTGATTTCTTGTGCAGATTATTTTGCTGGCTAATTGTGTGACAAATTGTAAATTTTTCTTGGGGTTTTTTTACTGTTCTCTTTCTTTTTTAATCTCCCCAGTTCTTAATGACAATTAATTGAAGCTGCATTTGCCAGGAAGCCGTTTGATGTTTTAGCAGTCAAGAAGGTTGCTTGATATGGGGTCATCTCTGATAATATTTCCTACTGAATAAAAAAAAAGGATGGCATTTACCATATTCCTCCACATGGAATGAGTGGTTTGTTCTATCTCCTGACTTCTTTGACACAATAATTTTGTAGTTCCCCAGGATAGGCTCTTCAGTGAGTGGGAATTCCAGCTGAATAATGTTCATCTCCGACTTCACATTTTGCCACTGCAAGATCCTGTTGCCCCTTGGATCCTGAAGAAAAAAAGAATACAGACTCAGGGTTTTTTTTCCTTGGAAATCTTTTGCTACTAGCTCACAAAACCAGCAACAGAGAAGAAAACAGAGCAGGTTGCTTTAATGTACTGGAGAAGCTGCTTAATGCACATGCATCGAGTTAAATTGAGTCTTTGTACTCTGATTATTCGTGTTATTATTAATGTTGTTAGAGTCTCATCTGTTGTTCCCAATTTAGGCATTCTCTGCCAGCCTACTTATTAGTCTCAATCATCAGGGAAAGCTGCACAATACTGCTCTTTCCTGCTCTTTAGTATATGTTGCTCTGGATTTGTGTCAAGAGGGGAGAGAAAGAAAATCTTCTTTGTGCTTTCCCTTCAGCCAAGTTTATCCCACACAAATCTTGGCCTTTAGCAACCCCAGCTTTTTTTTTCAGCTGCCAGAAGAAGGAAGGAAACCTTTCTTCAGCATTCACTGGGGTGGCATTTTCCTCTCAGTATATGTTATGCTAGCTAGATTAAAGAAAACTCATTCACACCATTTCCTTGGCTCTTTACAGCCATGGCTGGAAGAAAAACATGTGGAGGGCTCAAAAGATGTATGTTCTCACTGCAAAGAAAAGAAAGTCCCCTGACTTCACAGTGTAACATGAAAACTTGCAAGTATGCTGTCTATACATGAACTGCAATTCTTTTAAAAATCCCCAGAAAATGCCACGAAAGTACTGACATAGTTAGTAGGTGTATTCACAACCTATATTTGTTCATAGCTTTTAGCAGCACTAGAGTTTCAAAAATACATACCCCAAAATAAGTTGAGCAAACTGGGGGAAGGGGAGAAGAATCAAAGGCAGACATAAGAACACTACAAATTTTGACTGCTGGAATGATTATAGGTGTGCTCTCCATGTCAAGCTCAGAGCATCCTTGTTTTAAAGAGTTTCTGTAATTTCTGCTGTTGTACTGAGCAGCGAGGTTTGTCTGTGTATTGACACATTCAGTATAGGACATCCATATAAGGACGTCTGCCCAGAGTAATCCAGTACAAAGACAAAAATTTCTTACCTGAATTGCAATCAAGGGGTACTGAAAGAAGAAAAACAGAATGGAAGAAGATATTAGGTGGCTGATCAAACACAAATTGTTTTTCCTCAGGAAAAGAATATATACTTGTGAGAAGTATATAACAATATTCAGTATAACACCATTCATCAGAGGTCCTTATCTCCTATTTTAATCAGTTTAACAGCAATTTTACTTCAATAAGAAGCTTGCATAAAGGAGAGAGATGAAATGAGAATGGTAGGACAGTTTCTGATCATACTGGTTTTAGTGCAGTCTCAGAGTGTATGAGTGAGCAGAGCTATAGAGCTGCACACAAACCATGATTTGGGCTTCTTATTAGCACCAGCTCTTTTGCTACCACTGTGCTGTCTCCTGCATTACAAGTGCAGGAAAGGAGGCCAGTGAAGACCCTTCCAGTAATTTCCTTATGATTATGAGCATGAAGAGGGACTGCTGGCAGTGGAAATAATACCTCTGAGGAGATAAATAATTGTGGCAGCAATTTCTCTTTCATTTCACCCATTTCTAAAACAGGCAGAGTGCCAGGTGGATGATTTACTGATGCCTGCAAGCAACATTTGCTGAACTGTAAGGGCAGGAGACTGAACCGTGGCCTTTCGGGTCAGAAGTAAGATAATGTCTGTGGGAACAAAGCGGAGGGGGTTTGAGCCTCTTTCCCAGTGATAACAGAAGGAGTTGTGTCAGGAATTCAAACTGCTGCACACTTGCCTTCTTCCCTGTGAATCTAATGAAAGGCTGGATTACTGCGTGTGCTCAGAAAATCAGGTTAATTCTTTGGCATTTAGTCTCTGCAACATCCCTTTTTATCCACAGCAATCCTTTATGTCAAATTTGAGAAGAAGTAGTCTCCCAGCAATTTTAAATACAGGGGAATATTACTGGTCACTCACCTTCTCCTGAACAGGTTTAAAATTTAAATCCAGGGCAACAACACGAAATCTCACTGGAAAAGCAAGAAACAGAGTGTTAGCATTGACCACAGTTTGTGTGGCTGAGCATGATGTTTTGCTTTCATTAGTACTCCCAGTTTCACAGATCTTCCAACAGTCCTGCTTGCACAGGATGCACATAATAAGATGCATCTGAAGGTAGAAGAGCCCTACACAGACTTTGATTAAAGGTCTTTTCCCTAGCATCAAGTTCTCGTACTCTTTCATAAAAGTTTCCTTTAATGTTAGTAATGAAAAGTTTACTTTCATGAACGTTTAACCTCACAGAAAGGAATGACTGAACAAATAAGAGCTGCATTACCTTTTCATAGTTTGGTTTTGTCTGCTGCATGCCCCAGCTCAAAACCAAGCCATTTGACCAATAAACAACCTATATTGTACACCTTTGTGGCATGAAATTCCAACTGGTAAGCTTTTCTTCGTTCTATGTATCTATGTAGATAGAACAGATCTGAATTAAAGCAAAACTAATCTAGTCTAATGACTGCATTATGTGACTAATCTCTGGGAATAAGTCTTCTTGTCTGGTTTCCTATTGTGTGTGCTAGAAACCTTAAAGCCTAGAAATTAATTGAGGAATGGATCTAGAAAAATGGAGCTCTGCTTAATGGCCATGTGTGAAGCATGGATAGGGGGATAGCATAAGTGCAGGAATGCAACTCTGCAGGAAAATAAACTCTAATAAAAATCTAGAGTCCAAACACATCAGACGCCAGAAGGTAAATAGCATGATTTTGTCTTTAACAACTTATAATTAATTTTAAAGTAACAGATTTCACTCTTGTTGTTTAGGCTATTTTGATGCTGACCAGCACCACAGAGGGAAGCATTGTTTTATGCCAGGTATTGATCTAATCACCTCTACCCACTCTCCTGGCCTGTCATCAGTAATGAAAGAGCAGCAGTGATAGCTTCTGCTACCTGGGAGGAAGGGACAAATGAAATAATAGAGATGATGGGATGACAGTCTCCTGACATCCTGAAGATGACTCCCTAATCTCCACAGCAAATACTGTAATAGTTTTAACAGGAACTCTGAGAAACTGCCTAGAATGTAGCTCAGCCTGAAAAAACACCAGACAGAGAAATTCTGTCTGAAGAAATTGCCTCCTAAGGCCCATGTTATATACAGAGTGGACATTCACCAGTCTGTCCTGGTTTGTAGATGGGTTTGTCTGTCTGCACGAAGACAATGCTGTCCGTGTTCCAGATCATCACCGACCGCCTCTCCTCTAGGCTGACAGTGCTGCCCTTGGCAGAGAAGGAAATGAAAGCCAGGGGTACAGAGTGGGCAGGAGGAATCTGTGAAGAAAGAAGAAACATGGGGAAGTTGTTAGTCTTGAAGTAATTTGCTCCAGAACCTGTTGAACAGCAATACCTGTGGCCTCAGCTCCTACAATGAGACACAATCTCACTTCAACCAACTTCATCACCTTTATGGGCTTTTTCTTATTGTCTACAAAAAATGCTTCCTTTTCTGTTACTCTGTTACTCTCCTACGCTTCCTTTTTCCTTTAACAAGTCTTATTTCTTTCCCTGTTTGTTCCTTTCTGCGCTCTCTGCTTGAATTTTCTTGTCCTGGTTTACATTTTTTTCCCATGGGGACATAAATTAAAATTAACTTACCTTGAACTTGAAGCATTGTAGACCACTGCTGGCTGTCATGGTTTTCTTAAAAATAGTGGTATTAACAGAGCTGTATTCTAGGATTACTCTGACAGATACTGTCTCGTTGAGGTTCTGGAACTGCAGGCAACCCTGTCCTGGAGAGTCATTTTGGAGGACAGCAGGCACCATCAGGACATACTGCCTGTGAAATCCCAACATCAAAGTGATCACATTCATATGTAAACGAGAAACAGCCTCATCAGGATAAAGCAAACACATAACACTGTTATTATTAAGTACCCACCAATTACTTTAGATTAAATAGGACACACTGCCAGTGCTCCTCACTCTGTCCTGCAGCTCTGAACTAGCCCAGTCCTGCTATTGCCCCCAGCTCTTGCCCTTTTGCTCTTTATCTGAGCCCTGGGCCCACCTGGTTTTAGCAAAGAACCCTGCTGTCACTACTGCTATCGCCTTTTCTGGGCACACATCAACTCCCATGGAAGTTCTGAAATTGGTGGAAGGTCTGAGCATATGAAATGAAAATTATTCACTTGCCATCCCCATTCTGCTTTAGCTCTCCAGATATAAAAGATGAGCCCTGGCAGTATTTAAGTTTCAGAGAAAAATCACTAACACAGATGAGCACTGTCTTTAAAGCCTTTTCACAAACGCTAATAGTAGTAAGAGGGTGGTTCTTACGGCTCAGGTTCCTTTGCAGCTGCTGCATGCCAGAGAAGAACAGCCAAAAGAAACTTCAGCCACATTTTTCTCACTGGGAGTCAGAAGAAAGGGATAAGTTCTCTTCCCATGCAACAAAACCTTGCCTACTAGTTTAATAGCTCTGCAGCATTCCTCACCCAGCGCTCCAGAGGAAAGGAGTTTGGTGTTCAACTCCTCCCTGGCTCCTTCCTTTGATGTTAGTGCCTTTATAACTGCAGCAAGGGGTGGAGATCCCAGTCTACCCTGCTCCTTGCAAGAACCTCCCCTAACATTACTGCAACCAAAATCAACCCACCGTCTCCAGACTGCAACATTTCACTGCACTTCTCTGAATGTCTGCACAAAATACCTCCAGTGGCCTTGTTTTCAAGGAAAGGGGCTTTGGGTTTTACACTGAGACTTGTTATAGTACTGAAAAGCACAAAGTGACCCAAACCCAAGTCTGTCATACCAGATTAACGTTTGAGGGTTTCCCCCATTGTTCTTGGAATTTACCGACTGGATTTACAGTCTGGTTGAAGTAGACCAATTTTCTGTATATTTGTCACCAGATTCTGACTAAAATAATACATTGACCTCTCTTTTCCCTTGCTTCATAGGTGTTTTGAAAATTGATGAAATGGAAAACAGAGAAGGTAGAAACAGAAAGAGATCTAAAAGGTCTCAATTGCTTCTACCTTAGTCATTGAGCACTTGACAGTGTAGTTGAAGTTTGATTCATTTCAGCTCAGGATTAGCCAGTCACTGGGTCTATGGGAATTTGTTAGTCTCCCAAGTTTCCAGTTGTCACACCTGTGTGGAAGCTAATGGAGTTTTTTTATTAGGGAGAAGGAAGTTCTTTTGTTCTTTTGTACTCTGAAGAGAAAACAAAGCACTCAGGTGGGCTGCTTCCTACAAGAAAAACAATGCTGGAAAGCAGTTATTTGATAACTGTAAATAATTTTTCCATTAATGTTGGTGCTGGGTCGGTCTGGCATGAGTTTATGAAGTCAGCTCTCTTCACAGCAGCCTGCTGCACTTTGCATTTGAGGCTAGAACAGTGCTCATAACTCACCAGTGTTTTGGCTCTTGCTGAAGGGTGCTTGCAGAGTGTCAGGGCTTTCTACCTCCCCACCTCCCAGCCAAAAGCCAGGGGGGACTCTTGAGGGGCCACAGCCAGGACAGGTGACCCAAACAGGCCAAAGGGATGTCCTGTACCTGCCGTAGGACACCATGCTTAGCAATAACAGGTGGGGGAAAGGAGGAGGAGGAGGAGGGACAGCATTTGTGGTAACAGCATTTGTCTTCGGAAGAAACCACTGCCTTTACTGAGGCCTCACTTCTCAGGGGGTGGCTGGACATCTGCCTGCCAGTGGGAAGCAGTGAATAAGTCCTTCTTTTAGCTTCTGCTTTCATTTTTAAACTGTTATTTCAACTCACTAGTGTTCTTTGACATCCTTCCTGGAAAATGGGAGTGAGTGAAAGATTGGTGACTGCCTTGCTGCCAGAGAGATATGGGTCCAAGGGTACTTCTATGGGAGCACGATTTCCTCTAATATCCTGATGTGTTTTATGACTGTCTCTTCTAGTTTCTTGCTAGTCTGTGAAACTTTCTTCAATGGAGACATGGGGCACATAGGGTGGCTATGAAATGTTTTCCCTCATGCCTTCAAATTTTTCACAGAAGTATCAAACCATATGGAAATGGAACACAGCAGAAGTAACAGGTGGGTCCCCAGAGATCTCTCTGTGGCACGATGTGGGTGCTTAGAACACAGAAAACAGACTGAGGTTCTGTTCTGAAAGCCCACCTTACTGTCATTTCTGTTGCAGAGGATCTCCACAGATTCTGCAGTTAAGGAGATTCCCAAAGGATAAGGCTTTATTTTCTCTGCAATGGGATACCCATACCAGGAGCTGCCAGGAACAGAAATTCACTGACAAGGGCTTGAACTTGAGCTTACATAGTGGAGAAAGGAGATGACCAGTACTGCAGGTTCTTGCTTTTCTTGGCTTTCTCAGGTAGTTATAAACTTATTGCAATGTAATAAAGTATTCATTCCAAACAGGTCAATTTGATAGTCATCACAATCCAGAAGCTTTCTGAGTCTACTTTTGAATGTTTATACAGAGGCTTGAGAGGCTTAGGTGACATTCAAAGGTTGTAGAGGTAGAGAAGGGTAGTTGTGTATAATTTACTGTTACAACAAGCAGATATTTTTGCCCCAAATCTAGGCTGGATTGTGGCTTTGGTCAGAAAGTGCACTGTTGTTTCTCCAAGAACTAGCACGAGTCACAATGGCTTCTGTGCACATGTACCTCCTGCACAGTAACCAAATGAAGGACAAAGATTACCCATTCATCCCATATCCAGATAATTCACTGCACTAGTTTAAAACCTCCACTAATTACAATGAAGAAGGTGAATCTGCTAAAGAAATAAACAAACAAAAATTGCAATGATTTGTAATAGAGAAGTTATTGAATTAACAGGTTTGCAACCAAACAAGTCCCCTGGGTAGAAAAAAGCCACTGTAACCTTATGATAACAAAGGAAAACAGAGGTCATCCCATCTTCTTGGCTATAACATACAATAACTTGTCTTTCACAGGAGAATCAAACAACATTCCACTGGATACAACAAAAAGGTTGTTTTCAGGGCAAATATTTACGAAACCATTGACATTTGATTTTTTAAATGGTTTTTTATTGTTAATTATTTGCCGACTGCATGTCTTTGCCTTTCAAACCCTACCCATTGTTTTTAACTCAGATGGGTATGTTAGAGACGCTTGTGAAGATTGCTCTGTAGGGAAGTTAGAGAGATGATACTTCATCACCAGGTCTGTATTAATAGAATCATGGAATAATTTAGGTTGAAAGGGACCTTAAAGATCATCCAGTTCCAGCCCCTCTGCCATGGGCCTGCCATGGTCAGGGTCACCTTCCACCAGACCAGGTAGCTCAGAGCCCCATCCAGCCTGGCCTTGAACACTGCCAGGGATGGGGTGTCTGCAGCTTCTGTGGGCAACCTGTGTCAGTGCCTCACCAAGTTCACAGTAAGGAATTTCTTGCTAATATCTAATCTAAACCTGCTCTCTTTCAGTTTGAGTCCATTCCCCCCTGTCCTGTCACTATATGGGCTTTTAAGTAGTCTCTTTCCATATTTCTTGTAGCTTCAGGTACTGGAAGAGGTGCTTGGTTTTGGGCAATGTTGGAGAAATGTCTGTACACAGACAGATTATCTTGCATTCTTGACTCAAAAGGAGGTTTTTGCCAGCCTAACTTTGAGTGTTACCTGATCCATAACTTCAGACCTCAGATACTTTTGCTGTAGCACACACAGACATAGACACACACAGATCTGTGCGTTTGTAGATAGGGAGCAATGAGAGGGAGCCTTGGCAACGGTAGAATGAGCTGTTGGATTTAGTTAAATTTGATTTAGTTATCTTTGTTAAAAAATGTCCCACCATCTTAGTACTGAGATCTTTCTGCCACTGAAACAGTTCTGCTGCAGCCACAGTTAAGACACCAAAAATTGTGCCTTTGTGGTTGTGGTTTGGTTTATTTGAGGCACTAATATGTTCAACCGGTACAAGATTATCTTTACAAATAAAATCTGTCTTGCTGTGAGAAACTAAAGTAATACTACTTGACTGCAACTAATGTTTTCATATAGGGCTGCTCATTCACAGTAATTTCTGTGTCTTTCTGTGTGGTTTCCTGATCTCACATTTCACTATTATTGAAAAGAGCTGTATTTCTTTCCTGTGGGAATCATCAAATGGTTTTAGGGAAATTATGAGAGTCTCTGGAGCTCCATGGCTTTTCCTGCTTTTTGATGCATTTGTGGCTTCTAACATTTCATATAATTCTAGTACCCCTTCTCACTCATGCAGTCTAAAGCCAGCTTGGATGTGTCTGCAAGACCTGTATCATATATTTGTGGTGTAGGCACTCTCAGCTTTCTTGTGTAGGGGTTAATTGCTGCATTCAGAATAAGATCAATGCAAAGAACTTGGGCATTACAGCTACAAAAATTATTGAAAAGCACAGAGTCAATCTGTGATTTTGGCCATGACTGCTTCCTATAACACTGTCTTTTAGAAGATTAGTTTGTAACGATTTGTTTAGACATGGTAAAGGTCGAAATGCTTGGTTTGGCCCAGGTGTTTGGGGAACAATGCTGAAACATGGTAACTACAGATAAAGTTCTGCTTGGTCAATATGGTCTCTAGTCAACCATGCAAGATTTCTTTCATTGTTCTAAGATGTGTGAGCCTTGGCAAAGTCCTCTAGCAGCTGAAAGGATGATGAGGTCATAAAAAAAAAAAAACAACGTATATCCCTAGTGGAATAGTCACAGTTTGCAGTGATTTTGATGAGTGATGGAATTTTTTTCAACAAAACATGGCGCTGGGGAGGACTGCAGTTTATTTCAGTGGTCTATGATGCCTGGAAAAGGTAGCCATACAAAAGATGGAGGTATTTGAAGGTCAGCCAGTTGCAAGGCTCCAGTGGCTCTGTTGAGTGTGGATGGGTCATCCATAACCTGTTTTCAAAACTGAGACCTTTCTCCACATATGTGTGGAGGCTGAAATCTGAGCAGGAATAACTATGAACTGAAGTATTAAGCCTGTCTTTGCTGTGCAGTTTTGGTGACAAGTGCCAGTGAAAGGTGAGTGAAGCTGGAATCTGACTGCTCTCACTGCACCTGCACAAGCCTCAGAGTGGATACTAGTGGATACACAAATGAAATTACCTTTCCTAGTTGTACACAGATTCCCTGGCAGCTTTTAGGCTAAACGATGAATGCAGTGCTATAGTCAGGCTAGTAGGAGAGTCTGCATTTCTTTGGGAGTGCTTTGCAGCTTTACTGTCCTTGCATGGACATGAACTAGAGTTTTTCAGCCCTCCTTTCTTTCTGGTCTCTCTAGGCAGCATCAAGGGTTCAGTTCAAATGTGAAGAGCTCACCAATAAAATATCTGAAAAAGCCCTCAAAAAATCTCTGGTTCTTAGTAAGTTCATTGTTCACACTTGCAAATATAAATCAGGTTTTAATTACAGTGGGAAAAGAAAATACCTAACAATGAGTATCAAGTGGGGAACATTTGACATGTAATCCATAAAATGTAACTATTCAAAGTGGGGCAACTAGTCTGGTTTCAAGTTACCCCTGAACCTCTCATGCCAGCAATCAGCTCATGACTGGTACTGAGGAATCATCTTGTGTACCAGGAGCTGATGCAAGCTGCACATGATATTGTCATGTACTGGCTTTTCTGGCTACCAGAAAGGTGCCTGAGAACAGCCATCTCTAGCATGCTGAGGGAAGGCCAAATCATTCTCTGACCTTTTCACCTGTAATCAAATCCCGAACCTTTTGTTTCTATTTCAGAGCTGTGCACAACTATCCTCTCTTCATAGCTGCAACTTCTGCACTCTGAAGGTAGAAGCATTTGCTTTCATTTCAGGTGACAGCTTGTGACAGGCACATGTAGAAAGATGTAGCTCTCTGAGGCTTTCATATTGCAATGGGTTTTCTCTGCTTTATGGAAAGCCTGGTTTTTATTTTCATTCTGCAGAAATGACTCATAAATGCATTGCAGTGACAGATTTGTAGGTGCTTGAAGCTCCATTAGTCCCTCTTATTTTCTTCTCCTTCCCTCCATCAGTTTGGAGTGGAACAGCCTTGCCCTGGCTGGTTGCCCTTCTTCTCTGGATTGACTTGAGAAGGGTCATACAGTTCTGCTTTCCCTTAGGAATTCAGCCATCACCCTACAGATCCTACAAGAGTTTTACTGAGGTAATCATACCCCTAAAGTATTTTCCTGCAGTTTCAGGCACTGTTGATGTAAGAGACGAATAATCTGTCTGAACTGCAGGTTGGTCTGTGAGAAGAGCACTACAGAGGAGCAGTGTTTTCACTCGTGTCTTTGGATGCAGCTTTGTGGGCCAAAGGAAATTTCTTAGATATTTTTTGGGGGGAAATGTTATAATCCAAGTGCTCTGAGAAAGAAAGGGTGGATCTCACTTCAAGCTGTAAAATGATTTTATAAGAACAAAGAGTTCATAGGAGTTGAGTGCAAGACATAAGACCTACATCTTTTAGGGCAGGGGCTACCTCTTCTCATTTCTTTGAAGTCTGTCTTCAGTGTAGGCGTGATGCTGCTAGGACTAGAATGGGAAAGACAGCTTGGGGTTAGGAGTCTCTCACAACTGACTGATAACAATAATGTTGGAGGCTCACTCTTTTTTTGAGTACTTTGATCTTTTTGCCATTGACCAACATTTTGCTTCTAAATCCATTTTTCTGTTGTTACAAAGAATTTTTCTTTCTGCTACGACATCCCAGAAATTGAACTTGTTCCAGACACATTATGGAAGGCGTGCAAATGCTATTCAGAGCCTGCAGCTTTCTCTCCCTTTATCTGTTATTATTATCTACTTGGCAGCAAAACAATACTCTTGTGTTACCTGATATATTAATTGCACTACTTTAAGGATGCCCCCCAGGGAGAGCCTTCAACCCCTGACCTTAGGCCTGAAAAGTTTTTTGATTCATTCCCCTCACATAAAGGCTATTTTTCCTTTGTCTCCAGTGAAAATATATTCTGCAGCTATATATTGAACTGCTGAGCACTGTACAGAACAAGCTGGAGGATGTGCACTTGATGAAGACTCGTCTGTCTTTTTAAACTTTTATTATCTTCCTAAACAGCTGAGGTTTCCAAGTTGTCTCAGGGCAAACAGGCTGGCCTCGGGCAAATAGGAAATAAGAGAAAGTCCTGATTGTCCTCTTTTGAAGAACTAGGTTTTTTTTATTGTTATTGAGCCATAAATGACCAGCACTAGGCAAAACTGCCTGCTGGAGAGCACTGTGTGGAAAGGAGGGAGTGACTGGAGCATCACATCCATGCCCAGTGTCACTCATAGTTTCTCATAGCACGAGTGCTTTGCTGTTACACAAAACAGTGTCAGAGTCCTGGCAGCTTGTAACTCTGGGAAAAACTTCCAGAGCCTGTCCTGGCACATTCCCATGGGCTACAGCAGATGATCCCA
This sequence comes from Melozone crissalis, assembly GCF_028551555.1. Taxonomy (NCBI): domain Eukaryota; kingdom Metazoa; phylum Chordata; class Aves; order Passeriformes; family Passerellidae; genus Melozone; species Melozone crissalis. The sequence continues at coordinate 10,804,045 of NW_026535786.1, read as the reverse complement.
TAGGAACTGCACCTTTCTGCACACTGAAAGTCAAATGGAAGATTGATTCATGGCAATTTCAGAGTTCTAGAGCATCTTTCTAACTATAGCAATCAGAGAAAACTGAGTGTAAATATATTTGCCATTTTTGGAGGTGGGATATGGGCCTTGCCATTTTCTGATTGATTCACACGGTCCTACAAGGTCAGTATCTAAAGCTCCTTTCAATTGTTACGTCTTTTCATCTGACTTGCACTGAGGTTAAGCAAACTGAATTTGTGAAGCAGCAGCGTCACATGATGCAAGCTCCATGAGAAAAAAATTGGGTCACTAGTTGCACTGCAGTTAAAAGTGTTAAAGAGGTAAAAGAAGGCTGTAAAATGCAGATTTTGCTATGTACTGCTGGCATTGTTCCATGCACTCCCTCTCAGCCTAGTGTTTTGGAAATTTGTAGTAAAATTTAAATGCTGTGCTTTTGAAGGCATCTGCATTTCATATCATTTTCCATCTGACCAGGCTTGCAGTTGGCCATTCACTGGAATGGCATTAAACAAAAGCTTTTGTTTAGCAGCAGGCTGAGTTTACACAGCTGAGGAAGGTGGATTGAAGTAGCCTGACTGACCCCTCTTGAAGCTCACACAATCTTTTTTGCTGACAGGGATGGGAGAGCAAGGGGGAGTTTGGGGTCAGTTGGCCCCTTAACATCTTCAGAGTCATAACTTACTTCTCAGCATGTGTCTGTCTGTAGCAAAAGTCACCACAGGTCTCATGCAAACATGAAAACATTGCTTTCAGTGTGACTTTTTTGGGTCAAAGGTTGTGCCCAGGGGTGGCTTCTGATGGGAAGAGAAATGCTAGGGATAGAAACTCAATGTTTTGAGCAGAATTAAAAGACTTGAAAGCCACTCACCTCACAATATTTTTTTCTCAAAATGTCATTATTTTTTTTCACAAGGTGGAAATTCCACCAGAATTGTCAGGGAAGAAAATAATCTTGTTTCTCAGTAAACCAAGCTTATATGCAACTTAAAACAAAACAAAACAAAACAAAAAAACAACCAAAAAAACCCCAAAAACCCCCAAAAAACCCAGCAGAGAACTCCATTCCCGTATTTCTGTATGTCCTAAGGAGAGATATAGATGGCATATGTGATCATAAATGTTGTTTTATGCATTGAAGTGCTCCTTCAGGCTCACCTGCATGCACAGTGCTACCAGATGAAAAGCTGCTCTGTGCCTGATGCTTTCACATGCCAGGTGGAATTTAGAGAGCTGAGAGAATCAGGGCATGCGGCCAGGTTCCAAAGGGTGTTAAGGCACATAGCTCACATCAGCAAATTCACAAACAGCCTTAGGTTCCTATGTCAAATCTCTCATATGTTTAGAGCAACTCTCTAGCTGCTTCCCAAGGTTTCCTAGGTCCTGGTGTGGCTGAATTCTGCTTTTTTTGCTGGACCCCAGTGCCACTCTCAAGCTGAACACCCTTCTGCTGGTTACTTTCTGTTGGGCAGCTCTTAGAACAGGAGGCTGCAGTTGGTGACCTCTCCAGGTCCTTCCAAACCAAGATTTATGGTCTCCCACAGCTTCCAAATTTATTTTGCATCTTTCTGGGATTACACTGAGCCTGAGGGTCTCTGTCATGGCTTCCCCCTGTCACAGAGGTTCCTGTGTTCATCCAGTTCTAGATAGACCAAGGAGTGGAGGCTGGGACAAATATCATTGCCAATCAGAATGTTTTATTACAAAGGGCAGTAAAATATGAGATGCTAATCTGAAGAAAACATTTCTTTCTAGATAGAGGCAAAACTTGCACAAAAGTTGTCTTCCTGTGATTAGACTTCTGTCATCTGTAGGTGATTCAGTTCAATTGCTGAAAAAGCTGAGGATCAAAGGAATTTCTTCAGGATTTTCCTTCTGGATAATGGAAAGACCAAAACAAGTAAAAACTATAGAAGCAGCAGCAGCACATTATTCTCCAGGATTAGGATTTCTTAAGAGGAACCTATGGCACAGAACACACATTTCAAATTAGTACCTTTACACAAATCTCCCACTGGAATATGTCATAAGTTTCAAAACAAGATGAATGGTCAGAGTCAACAATTGCACAGTATCTCCCTTGTCAGGAAAAGCATTTTATTTAAAGCAGTTTCTAATCCACACTGACCCCAGTTCTTTTTGAAGTGTGGGCCAGAATGGGTCATTCTGATCTACAGCAAGATGAGATTTGCATATTTCTCATTATTCTACATGTTTTTCATTGTGCTCCCAGAAAAAAACCCAAGTCTCTTATCCTCTTCTTGTTCTACAACTGCTTGCCTGACATTTTTGAATCATTACCTCTTCTGGCACACATCTGATTTCAGTTGGAAGACGAGGAGCAGGGAGTGTTGTACTCTGAAAGAGCATATTCATCTGGAAAGAAGGAAGGAAGAAAACATTTGTATAAGAGTGAGAAATCATTCTGACTCCAGTCTATCTGCATCTGCCATTAACATGCTACAAAACAGGAGACATTTGATAAATTTTGTGGTAGACTCCCAGTTGTCAAGGCACCCAGTTGCAGGGCTGCATAGTGAGAGACCAGGGCACTCTGACCATGTTTGTCAGGACACATCATTGCTGTCACCATGCAAGTCGTGGATCAGGTGGCAGAAAATGCACTCCAGGGTCAATGCTCTGACTGCTGCTGCTGCTGCCAATCTGCTAGGATTCAGTTCAGGAAAGCTGGTCAAAGGCACTTATTTCTCTAGTTCTAGTTACTTAAACTCCTCTTTTGTTAAATGGGATTGTCATTCCTACTTAAGATTTAAATTCCACTAAGGAAGATTTTTTTGATGCAGCCTACAATGACGATATTAGTAAAAAAATTAGCTAATGCAGTTCAGAGAAGTCAGGAACAGTGCTGCCTTTGAGTTATTGATTTTAACCATCATGTCCAAACTGTTGAGTGAAAGTGGAACCACATGTCTTTTTGTATGTGTTTTGTAAGAAAGAAGCTCCCAAGTATCACTTTCTTATCTGCTTTATGTTGAAACGAAGCAAGAAATGTAAACACGGGAGGGCAGGAACTGTTTATGCTCTGCAAAACCTTTGCAGTCTAATAATCAAAACCAGCAGAATTGCTAAATGGGTCTCTCCTTGTCCCTGCTTTGTCACAGGTTTTACCGAGGCCTGCTGGGGGGTCCCCTACCTGTTTCATAGTAATCGTATATATGCACAGGCACTGGTTTGATGTCTGAGACAGGCAGGCTTTGCTCCACACCGAAGGAGAAGCTGATTTCCTTCTGGGACACCTGGAAATAGCAAGACAAGAAGATGCATCAGAACTTTTTCATAACTATCCCTGAGGCTAAGGTTGAACAGATTAATTTCTGCATCAGACTGTGAGACAATGTGCTATTCTACGGGTCCCTCCAGTTTGTAAAGTTGATGTTAAATCAGACAATTGTTTAAAAGCTGTTGCTAAATATGTTTTGCTGCTAAAATTGTGTGCTCTTTTATTTTCTTTTCTCCTCCTCCTATTTCCATTGCCAATTATCCCAACCTAATTCCCTGTTTGTGTGGTTTTCAGCCCATCAGCATTCATCCTGTAATAGAAAATGGCTGTTAGTTTCTTTCCTTGCTTTTTCCCAACTAAAATCACCTTCAGTACCCCTAAGAATCTTCTCCCTACTTTTCTCCCTTTAATTACTTTGATCACATATCCCCTGTGATATTGGATTGAGTGAAGTACTTTTACATCTTTACATCTTACATCTGGTATCGTTAATATGCTATTAATAAGATTTTTCTTTTATTTGGAAGCCTGTTTTAAACTCCCAGTTTTATTAAATTGAAGGGAAACCTCCCAAACCTACCTTCTGAAGGTAGAAGAGTATGTGGTTGTTCTTGATGTCTACGCGATCCACAACGGAATTCTCGAACCGAAGCTTTAAATAAGGCAAAACACAGCAATGTTAGCACGGGAGACTTGCCAAGGAGACTTACAGATTCCGCAGCAAAATGCGTTTAAAGAGGCTGCTGTGCTCCTTTTATGCCACCCCGCCATCTAGTCGCCAAATAAAGAAATGCAGGTTGAGTGTTTTTACAACCTGATGCGTACAGACCAGTCCCAGTGGTGAACATTTCACCAGCCAGCTTTGGTACTTGTAACTTCCATCATCAACCTAAAAATTCTCTCATTTCAAAGCGAATTTACAATTAATTTCTGCAGCTCAAGCTGACTCACTTGCTAGTCCATTGTATGTTTTAAATAAATGTTTAAAAACATTTAGAAAAGAATGTGAACAAAATTATTTTAATATCAAAACATACACACCTAAAATATTCTAAACTTTAAAAACTAGCTTATTTTCTTGAAGTGTATATGAAGAGGAGTAGGATGCCAAACAGAATATCATCTCAACAGAAAAAATCTTCCAAAGAAAATTTATTCATTTCATACAGTTCTAGCCAAAAAAATTCAGGCTTGAACACTGAATTATTATAAATACACAAAGTATGAGCAGATTCTACCAAGAATTTAATTCTTCTTTTTATCTGCTTGAAAATTACAGGTCTTGACCTGAAGGTAACTCATCTATTGTGAACTTAAATTGCATTAAGAACCTAAACGAGTTGCTTATCAGTGTTGTCCCCAGAATTGTCATCATCATAATCAAATTTCTGGATAGTAAAGGAGGAGGATCAAAAAAGGACCTCCTTTTTTTGGTTGTTTGTTAAACTGTACCGTAGAGGAAGAAATAACCCTTGTCAAAGGGATAGTAATGCAAAATGCCAATTGAAGCCATTTATGGCAGAAGTGTTCCTCACATAGATTCTGTCAGGCTGTATGACTACAGACTCATGCACACAGACACCAAGAGCACAGGGAAACCCCATTATCCTGAGCAGAGCCACTGGAGCACTCTGACCCTCCCCCTTGGGGCTGCCACAGGGCAATGACCAGCCTGTAGTCAGTGTGAGAGCCACAGGGTGAGTCAGCAGCAGAATATCCTGGATCACCTTGCAGACTGAAGGGGAATGCTGCCTGCAGACCATGGGGCTGAATACAGGATGCTGGGACTCAAGAAAGAGTTTTTATGGGGTGTTTAGGGGAAGAGCCAGAAGTAACAAAGAGAGGGATAAAACCCAGTTGGAAGGGAAAAGGGTGGAAAATGAGATAAAAGAGGCCAATTGCACATGAACAGGTTGGTGGTCAAACACACTTGTCTGCCCTGCACCTGGTTACCACAGCCCCTCCTGCCTTCTTATTAATCTCTGTTCCTGGCAATTTTCCAGGGTGAAAGGCTCTCTATTCCATGTGAATGTGTGTGCAGGGAGTGCAAGTCCCTGAAGAGAGGATCAGAGACCGTGTGCCTGGGGTGCCAGCATCCTGGGACACCAGACTGCAGGCTTGTAGTGACGGGAGTATGTGTGCCAGCATGGGCTCACCAGTGACACACCGGAACAGCAGCCGGCTCCTGAATCAGGCAGAAACCTGACCCAAATGTTGGAGACACCAGAGCATCCAAGGCAGCTACCAAAGGCACCAGAGTGTCCAAGCCTACTTCTGGAGAAACCATACAGTCTTGGAGATGGACATGTGGAGCAGCTAGTGGGGACTTATTTGCCTGTCTCTGCGTGTATGTGTCTGTCTGACATCACTGTGAAACCAGAGGACCCCAGCTCACCTACTGCATGTTAGGAATGCTTATAGAGGCCCTCAGCATGCATGCATGGGGACGGGGACCTCAGTTCCAGGCACTGAAGTGGGGCTCAGGCCTTGAAGGAGGCACATGTCCAGGCACCACCAACTCAAGTGTCCAGGGGCAGCGGCTGGGCAGACTGAGTGCCTGAGGCCAGCTACCATGAGGAGCCACATTGTGTATTTGCATGTATATATGTGCTTGTTTATGTATTTATTTATTTCTCTTTCCCACAAATGAGATTTTAATCTGATGAGGCAGAAAAAGGGAAAAGGACAAGGCCATTTGTGCTATCTGTGTTTGTGGAAGTGCTGTCTTTCCTCTCTGCTGATCTGTGTGGCACATATATTATGTATATATGGCTATATATGTGTAGTGTGTATGTCTGCTTCTTGGGAATATACACTGAACTTTGCCGTTGGTTGGACCTGGGGATATGAAGTCTTAGTTCTCCTGGGCTAATCTCCTGAATTTGGCAACTCTTAACAGATCTATCTTCAACAAATAAACAGCTACAAATTTGAAGTCCAGAGTATGTGAGAGGTGGCTATGCCCAGGGACTATGCAGTAGTCCCATGGGCTCAAATTTGCTAATCAGAGACTGTGTTTATCAACTTCCTATGTTCTTAGGCTTTATCATTCACATTGGTCCCATTTTTTACCTTTTTCAGGGAAGATTCTTCAGGAACAAATCCTGAGAGCATTTTCACATCAATAATAGCCATGTTGGAGACGTTGCGGTTTCCTGTGTAACTAAAATGAGAGAAGTTCTGTTAGTCTGGTCTGCAAATGGAAAGGAGACCAGTGGATGACATTTTTAGCTCTCAGTAATCCTGTTTTTCTTCCTAAGCTGCAGAGCAGCAGTTAACTGCCTGTACTTCCTTTCTTGGATGCTTTGCCAAACTGTGAATGCAGGGGGTAGGTCAGTAAAAGGAGGTTACCTGGCAGAGAGGACAAGGTCAAACTTTGGTGGATAGTTGCCTGTGCAAGACACATTTGCTGTCGTTACAGACAGAGAGAATCCTGCAGCTTTTTTTGGCAAATGGATGTTGTATCTCAGGGTGGTCTGAAAGAGATAGAAAGTGTGGGATGGTCACAGACCTAAGGGAGAGCATGACATATGGAGAGGAACAAAGCATGGAGAGCCCCCTGCTTAGTTCCCAGAGGATGGTGCTGAGTTCCCAGCTTGCTTACCTGCAGATAGACACAGCTAGTGCCATTCACCTCCACGCTGTAACTCCCTGGAATAGTGGGTAAGGACGCCTGCTGCAGCAAGAAGCGGTTCTTGTCGTTCACCTGGAAAATCTTACTGGGGGTCTCCATGAAATGGACTTGGACTGTATTAAGGTTTTTTTTGGAGAAGGTGAGATATCCATACTGGGCTAAAGCTTGGAGAGCAACCACAGTGTCCTGAAAAGAATAACATGATCCCAAATTAGATACTCAGGTGTAAGATGGTGTGTGAGGTTAGCGCAGATCCTATTTCCCTGATGCCTCATGAATGCAGGGGGGCTTTCAAAGAGCCAAGGAAACATGACACAAGTTCTTGTAGGACTTGTCCTGGTGGACAGAAAGCTGTCCCTGAGCCACCAGTGTGCTCTGGTGACCAGTAGACCATCTGTGGTGCATTAGGAAGGGCTTTGGCAGCAGGTGGAGGGAGTTGATCCTGCCCCTCTACTCAGCCCTAGGGAGGTGTATCTGGAGTGCTGTGTCCAGTCTGGGCCCCTCAGTACAGCAGAGACATGGAACTCCTGGAACAGGTCCAGAGGAGCATCATGACAAGAATGATTAAAGGACTGGATCATCTCTTACAAAGGCTGACTGATCTGGGCCTGTTCAGCCTTGAAAAGAGACAACTGCGAGGAGATCTCACAAATATCTGAAGGGAGGGTATCCAACCTCTTCTTGATTGTGCTAAGTGATAGAACAAGAGGCAATGGGCAGAAACTGATGCACAGGAAATCCCACCTGAACATGAGGTAGAACTTCTTCACGTGCAGGAGACTGAGCACTAGGACAGGCTGCCCTGAGAGGTTGTGGAGTTTCCCTCACTGGAGATGTTTCAAGAGCTGTCTGGACACTATGTGCTCTAGGATGACCCTGCTTGAGCAGGGAGGTTGGACCAAATGACCCCCTGTGATCCCTTCCAGCCTGACACATTCTGGAATCTGTGATTCTGGAGCAACAGATTTTAATTATTGCACAAAACCTGGCATAATGTTGTGTCAGCAGTGACTGCTGTCCATGGCCAACTTGGAATTCAGGTAAATTCTCACTGCTGAAAACCAAATTATGTGTAAAGCTATGCAGATCATGGTGTACCTTTGACAAGGCAACCCATGAAAGCACCAGTTATCCAGTATTACTCAAATCCACATGCAGTCAGAAAGATTTGTTATTTTTCAAGATTCAGCTTGCAGACTGTACTGCTCCAAGACACTTTCTTTTTACCACACCCAGTTACCTGGCTGGAGGAAAAGCCACCATAGGGGTTCTGTTGTTTGATAAGCCAGTACACAACACGGGAAATGTAAGATAAGTCTTCTGGAGTGAGTTTGGTTCTGTTGAGCAGAGCCAGGAGCACATAGCTGGTCATTTCAATCTCAGCAGAAGGGGCACGGGAATAGAAGTCAGAGAAACGTTCTGCTGGTGGCATGTTTTCTCTCTGCCAGTAAACAGATCCACCTGAAAACAGAGAAGTGGGGTGTAAAAAGCATGGAAAAAACAAGTTTTGTCAGATCTTGGTGTCCTGAACTGGGTAAGTTTTACTACCAAGCTGGAAAAGAAAACAGGAAGGGATGGAAAGGGAATAATAAAAGCAGGCTATATAAGACAAAGAGGGATTGAAGTGAAAGCAGTGCAGTAGAAGGATGCTAAGGCAGTTGCAAACAGGAGCACATGATGTAGTGAAGGGAAGTGGGTTTGTTCAGCATTACAAGAGGAAACTAATTGAAAAATTAGGTACAATATTTCTATTGAAAGATTGGGCCTGAAAAGACCTTGGAAGACCTTGGGCTATTGAAAGACCTTGGGCTGAGACATTCAGGGGACTCTATCTCCCCCTAAATTATTTCAAAATTTCATAGATCAGGCCACAGCTGAAACTTTTGTGATGCCAAAAGAGACAGGCAGAAAAACTCCTAGAAATAAATTCAGTAGCATAGCAGGCATGAAAGGCAAGGGAAGGGAGAGCATTCCTGACAAAACTGTGCATCAGAACAGTTCACAAGATCCAACAGGCCATTCCATCAGCTGCACTGCCTCTGCCATGGCCATGCTGCACTTACCAGCCCTGACAGCTGCCCCGTCCAGCTGCTCAAGGAAGAACTGGCGTCTTTCCTCTCTGCCAGCCAAGCCATAAACATAGGCAAGGAGGGCCTGGTTGTACAGGTTGTGGACCCCACTGTTAAATGCAGTCTCCAAACAGTTCATGCCACTCCGAATGACGGGATGCTGGTAATGCAAAACACAGTGGGGTGTCAGGTACCTGGATTTGTGTGTCTCCACACAATACCTTTTAAATACCTTCATCATTACTTAAGCTGCAATCTCTGACTCTTCATGCTAGAAATATACATGATCCATGGCATGTCTGATAGCCTACAGAGTGTATCCTGTAAAAAATGCCCTTCCAGTCAGGCTGCCTCCTTTCTAAATTTATTTAGAGGCAGCATGGCCAAAATAAGAGAGTACTGTTTCCGGATGAGCCTGTTAAAGAGAAACCTTTGTCCCTTGGTTGCTTTAGCAATAAAATGTGGATCATTTTTACAGAACTATGTAAAGTGCATTGAGACCTCATGATTAAGCAGGCTCTCTCAAATGGATATTGCTTGTTTGCTAGGTACAGCTACCAAGGTAACTCTTCAGACCTTTTAGCCTTATTGACTATGTCTGTGAACTCTTCTTCCTCTCAGAATCACCAGCACATTACTAAGCATGTCGTGTCTCTGCAGTTTCACTTAAACACGTGACACTGGGTTTTGGAGCTGCTTACGAAGATATTGGAAACTAAACTCATGTTGCCATAGAAGGGTTTGATTCTGCACAATGCTTTCATCCTGTTGGTCTCGTGTACCCTGATGATGGCTGATACTACTGTGTGTGAGGGATGTTCAAAAAATCAGCGCATCTAGAACGTGTTTGTCAGATTTGGAACAATTCTCCTCCCCATTATAAAAAGAACAAAGTCGGCATAAAACAAGGTCACAAGGATATGCAGGAAATATATTACAGAGAACAGAACTTGGCTCTCATTTCCCAATGGCCAGTACTTCAACCAGCAGCTCACAGTTTCCTTCCATTATTAAGATTTCCATAGGGAAATCGGCATTGGAACTAAATGCAGAAAGTGAGTTTGTAGACTGAAGATTTGGACAGCTTGAACTTTGGACTAGGGAAATTCAGAGAAAATTCCAAAGTGGATTTTGGATGGAGTGGGCAAATTCAGTCTGGATTTTGCACCTACTTAGACTACCATTGTCTAAAACAGCTGGACTCCTCACGGGTGTTTCAAGTGAATCCATAAGCACTGGAAATGTAACTGAATTGTAACACTCTTAAATACTTGCAGGAGACTGCAGGGTTCTGAAAACAACTGTCTACAATCAACTACTGTCCTACAAAGAGTATTTGAGTTCCTCATTGTAAAGGAAAGCTGATGCGAGGACTGTGACTTGAGCAGTTTGACAAATGTCTGACTGGGCTAACAGCACCAAAAACCTACCGCAGCAGAGTGTCCAGCCTCCAGCAATGATGCCACAACATAGGCTGTGAGGGAGTATTCAGCTTCTTCTCCACCCTGATGAAAAACAAGCAAAGAACTGGTTAGTATGAATGTCCTAGAAATAAACAACATATGAATTAATTCATAGTTCATATATCAGTTAGATTTGAAATCAGCAGTAATTTCTGTCTCCCTGTGTGCACAGGAACAAGAAAGATTAAGTTCACAGAGGATAAAGCCAAAGTAATTGACTGCATCTTCGTGGCTTTCGTACGTGTGTAATAAAGCAGACAATAGCTTGTGGCTGAGCACAAAATGCAGTGGTGGAAAATAAAACCTGAGACCTAGAAAGTTCTACATGTTTTTACCTCATCATCAAAAGCACACATAAGAATCATGCCCTGCTTGTGTAGGAGAGACACGAGATAGCACTACCAAGAAGAGTAAGGGTGTGCTGAAGAGTAAGTTTGTGTCTTATCCAAATAAATCCAGACAGCAGGACTAGAATTTTGTGGCCATACTTATCTCAGTTACCTTCAAAGCATTGTTGAAATGTGATCCAGCATTTTCAAAGCAGCCATCTGACTTCTGCTTGCTTGCCAGCCAGATCAAAGTTTGGGACTGGACGTTGTCATCAATGTAGATGTAGCGCTTGGCTTGCTCCAGGGATTTGTACACGAAGGCAGTGAGCCTGCAGGTGACCCAGAAACAGAAGGCAGGTATGGTGTGAACAAGACCAAGGACATTTACCAGTGCACAGGATGTGCATAGAAAATGATGTAAAAAGAACTTCATAATGTTTGAGGTAAAAGAAGAAAATGTTTTTTAAGTTTTAAGTAAATAAAATACATAAAATTCTCACACTAAAAATTGGCCTGATATGTCTCCATTACTGTGCTGAAACCTTTCTTTTAGAGCAGTAGTAAAGTATAGACACATGTTGGTGACTGATGTTAGCAATTTCTAGTCTTAGTTAATTGAATTATGAAGCAGGTTGGAAGGGACCTTTCGAAGTCTCCTGTTCAACCACCTGCTTAAACTAAGGCCAGAGTTGTGTCAGGCTGCTCAGTCTTTTGTCTAGTCATGTGAAAATCTCTAGGGATAGAGATATCCACATCCTCTCTGGGCATTTATCTCAGTGCTATGGCCTTCTCCTGGGGAAGATTTTTATTTCTTCTACCCACTTGGAGTTGTCTCTGTAGCAACTTGAGTAAGGACAAACTCTTGTCCTCACTCTGTGCAGCTCCAACAGGAGTCTGACTGTATTTCCACAGTCCCCACCCAGGCAGAAGAAAAGTTTACCCAGGTCTCCCATTATTTTCTTCTTCTACAGGCTAAACAAATCCAGATCCTTTAGTTTCCTGTTGAACATTATGTACTCCAGTTTCCCACCATCATACCGCCCTTTGGTTGCCCACTTTCCAGTTATTAATTTCTCCTTTACTAGGAGATTCAAATTAACTGAACTATATTCATTTAGTCTATTAAAAATAAGAATCACGGAATACTTGGATCTTTTTTCAAAGCCTAAAGATCCTGTGCTAGGGAAATAGAAAATGTCATCACTTACCATACACTCCCTTCTCTATCTCGTAACCCAAAGGAGCTGTAGGATCCATCCCTGTGTTTGTATGATAGCTGTTTCTGGTAGCCTGAAAACACAATAACGAAGACACATTTACACATTTTCTAATCTGAGAAAAGGATTTGTTCTGCTGTTTGTTCAACTGAAGAAGTAAGACTTTTGGATTTAGTATCAGGTAATGGATGTCTGGTGAATAATGCCAACCACTGAGTGAATTCCAGCTGCTTTTACTCCTGGACATGCTGCTTTTGGAGTGCTCTCATTGCCTGCTCCTGTGCAATTATTGTGGTACTGGAATTCAGAGATCAGTGCTGACCACGTTGAGTTGAAGTGTTCAAGGCAAACAATCACAATACTAGATCACAGGATCGCAGTTTATTCTGAGTTGGAAGGGACTAAAAATGGTCATCAAGTCCACCTCTTAACCATGCAAAGAACCACAAAAATCACACCATCTCCCTGATATCATTGTCCAAATGCTTCTTAAACTCTGTCAGGCTTGGTCCTGTGAGCATTTTCCTGGGGAAGAAGATGGAAGAATCTGAAAACCTCTTACCTCTGGATAGATAACCAGTACCCCTGACTCTAATCTCTTCAGTCAGCTGCCCAGTCTTATTCAGATAATCCAGGGCATAGATGTTGGGTGTGAATAAGGCCATGTTCTGTTCTCCACAGCCATAAGGCATATGGAGGAGGTTATCTATGTTCCGCAGGGCTGTGCCCAAAATGTCTCCTGAAGGGTGAAAAATGTAAGAAGTCAGCCCAGTTCAGACATGTTTTTATTACACAGAATTATACATTGCTCTATACTTTCTTATTATGAAGCCAAGGGCAATGACTAATGTAGAGTAATCATAGTAACCAAAGACACATCATAGAAGAAAAGTGCCAAACTGTCCCCATTTTTTAATTTCTTATCTGGATGATGGACACCTGGGAGAAACTGAGAATTTGAGAGGAAAAAATGAGCACCAATACTGGCTGGCACAGTTTCTGAGGAACAGCTATGAATTCTTGGAAGGGTCATATTTCCCTGCTCTTTACAACCTGCTTCCTGTTTTGGCATGTACTTGTGAACATGTTGAGTGGGGTAGGATGCTGACAGGCTGCACAGCATCAGCACACCTCACACAGACACGGGCACCCAAACCAACTGTGTTTAGAAAACAATCTGAGTTCAGAACCTCAAAAAATGTTCGCTGAAAAGAACCCTCAAGCCTTGCAAATGACTTTCAGATTAGTAGAGTCAATTGGGACCTGAAACTTTTATTCTATGGGAACTTATTGACTTACAAATGTTTTTCATCATGCAAAACGATACATTTGAAATTATGCAGTCAGCAAAGTTCTGTAGATTTCTTTCCAAGAAATTAAGATAATTTTTTTCAAAGAAGTCTGCCTTATGCTACTTTTCATCTGAATCAGCTGTTTGACTCCACTGTACTGGATATGCTAATGCAGTACAATCTGAAATGCAATATAAATGAAAATTATTGGACCACTTTGTCCCTTCTTGATATCAGAGAAATGTGAGCAAATTTTGCCTCCCACTGCCATTTTGCAAAATAGAAAACTTACCTTCTAAAATCAAGAATAATTATTTCTTCAACTTTACAGAAGGCTTGTGTGTGAATACAGGATGGCACTTGGTGCAGCACAAGAGAAACACCATTTTGCATTCAGTTTAAGTACTAAACTTACCAATGACAGAAAAATAAGCTCTGGCTGATCCCTGCACTAGGTTTCTTGGCAAGCTGAGAGACAGCTGTTCAGAAATCTTTGTGCCTGATGAGAAAATATGAAAAGAAGAATTGTTAAAATTATGGAGTGTTTTACAGAAGTCTTGACTGTTATAGTCCTCAGTCTGGGTAAGGAAAATGCCACAGAGTCTTGCTCAATGAGCCAAAGGTATATGAAAATTCTGAATTTCAGCCTAGCACCCTGACCCTGTGTCCTAAGCATCCTAGGACAACATGAATGTATCTTTTCCTCCCCTGGAAGGGTCTCTGCCTTTGTAGGACAAGACCTACAAGACAGTGAAGCACTTCCACTTCCTGGAATGAATGAATGAATGAATGAATGAATGAATGAATGAATGAATGATTGAATGAATGAATGAACGAACGAACGAACGAACTTGCCTTACCTTTTGCACAGATGAGGGAGCTCTGAGTCAACTCCTTTTTAATACCTTCAGGCTGTTTGATTGCAATGAAGTGGTCAGGAAGAGAAAGAAAAGTGCAGAACATCACCATGAAACCATGACATCCAGCAGTGAAAGACAGTATGTGAATATGGCTATCCAGACCACGCACCTCTTGTAGCCAGTCCTACCCTAGCTCCACTAGAATATCTCTTGGTCCGTGGCTCCCTCTCTTGCCCAAGATCCTTTCCAAAGCACCTTCCTACTCAAAAAGCAGTTTAAAAAATAGGTATTTCTAGCCTCTGAGAGAGACTTTGTCCAATTAATCCTATGTAGCTGTTGCTTTATGATGCTCAAGATAAACCCTTTTCCTCTCATATCTTTCCTCCACCCTCCTCCCTAGAATTCAAGTCATGTGCTAAAGGTACTTAAAAGCAAAGTATGGAATCTCCTCCCTTCTGGCACCATGGGCAGTCAGGACACGTGCTCAGGGTCCCAAAAGAAGCCAGTGGGAGGAGGACAGTGGATACTGTGGCCACCATGATTTTCACTCTTATTTTAATATGGAGAACCCTACTGTAGACAGGTGCTGTACTCCCTCCTCACTGTACTGCACTCCCTCCCTCCCTCCTTCCCTCCTAACAGCTTCTAACCCTCAGCCACAGGAATTCCAGTTTCCACCAGGCAGAAAGCACCTGCCGATTTCCAACCCTACCTCAACAAGTAGGGTTTGAAACAAGGTGTCCCTGTAAATGGTGTTCTCTTCTGGAGAAGTGCTGTTTCCAGTACCTCTGGTGTTCAGTTTGGCCTCAGCAGTAATCACAAATTTCACCTCACCTGGAAAGACACCCACCAGCCAAGAAAATGAAGTTATCTACAATGTCTACAATGACTCCTGGCTTTGACTGCTGCTCCTAGGCTGATGAACTGCTGAGAAATGAATTTTCTCTAAAGACATCTCAGTAAAACCAAATTGCATCAAGATTCCATACCAGTTTGTTAGTGGAAAGGAGTGCTTGCCTGGGACCCTTGTATGAGGAATGAAAGAGGGGTCATCCTGGCCAAAAACCAGATTCACTACCAATTTCCTCCTCTTCTTAGCCTTGTACTGAGTTTTCTCTGGCCTAGGGCAGTGTTGCAATAGTTTAATTATAGCTCTTCTGCCTTTATTCATATTTCAACTTTTGGAGCACTTACACATGCAAGTAATTAGCAACTGCTTAAAAAAAAAAAGACAATGCGGACTTGAAGGCAGTGTGCATTAACACAGCTATAAAACTGGGAAGGAGCAGTGTCTTTTTATTGCCCATGCATAATCCAGTCCAAAATTATTGGCAAATTTATTAGCAATGAATGGAGCTGTCCAGAAATGCCTGCTTGTGGATTACTGATGCTGCCCTAAAGGAGAGTAGAAAGATCAAACAGGGATATAATCAAGGTGATAGAAAGAAAAACTTACCCAGTTTTCGGGGGCTAACAGCCCAAATATACGTTTTTCTTTCATTGGCACACACTGTTGCTGTGTTGCCCTCTGATGAAAGGATCTCTGCCTCATAGTCACTTGACTGTGCCAGTATGGCACTGATCTGGGACAAAGAAAGAAGGAGCTAGATTACAAAAGAAAGAGAATGACCTTAAAAATCAGGCTGCAGAGCAAAGGAGGCTGCTGCATTAGTATTTGTTTTGCACAGCACAGTACCCAAAGCCTTTGCTGAGGTTCCTCCTTCAAGAGCAGAAAGATCCCTGGGAAATAAGCAAACCCCATAGGAAGTAAAAGGGAACTTGATATACCTGGACACACTTGTCGAGGTAGTTGAAGACATTAGCTATTAAGTTAAATTTTTCCCCTCGAGTGACAGAGTATGGCCGGGTGAGGTCCACAAAGAATGGTTGGAATGCTGTCATGGAAACAGGGGAGGAGATGCCAAACCCAGCATCATCCTGCACACAGAAAGCACTGGCTTTCCATTCTGTGATGCTGTCAGGAATGGTGTAAGAGATATCCACCTCTCCTCTGGAACTAAAGAGAATAAGAAACACAGAATCAGAAATGATTTAGGAATTTTTCAAGACAAAATATGAAATAGGCTTTCTGCTTGAGTCAGAACTTCTGTTTTCATCTCACTTTCTGCAAGATACCTTTCCATATATTAAAAAAAATGTTATAATGCTTGAAGTAAAGGTGCTGGTTAACTACATGTTAAAGCACTCAAATACTCAACTTTTAAATTTAGAAATACCAATTGTTGAGAAACCAGGATGCCCAACTACACAGATTAGAATCAATACATTTAGATTAATGTTCTAGAACAGCATCTGAAGGCATAGTTAATATGGAAATATTACAATTGAAGATGCTGTTATAGCCTGAAAGAAAATAAATAAACTGAGGGTTTTTTGCTACTGAATTAAAAATTGGATGAAAAATAACAAGCTCCTTCTCTCTCCTTAAAAAAATACTTTTATTTCACTCTTAGCCCCTATTTATTTCTCCCCACCAGAAAGACAGGGAACAGAGCACAGAGTATTTGCCTGCAATTGTCATTGATCAAGACGGGATAAGTAGACCCACATCTACAAAGCAAACATATGTTCCATGGTTCCTTCCCAGAGTCCATTTTAGCTAAATGAATCAACTCAAAAAGAAAGAAAGAAGTGAAGATAAACATACTTACTCAGTGTTAACCAGTTCCCAAATCCAGGTCTCGGGGAAATATTTCCGAACACTGCTGAAACCACCACCAGCTGCACCCATAACCATTTCACCTAGAAGTGGGGATATGATTAAAGGATAGTATTAGACATCATGGGAGAAAAATTTGAACTTCTGTCAGACATGCTTCACCACCACAAATGAACACTAAGTATCCTGTTTGAGCAGTCTTGGACTTCCCACCTCCCATATAACAGGAAAAATTCTAAGAGATATGTGAAGAAACAATTTCTTATCTATTCTCTTTTCCCATGGGAAAATACTGGAAATATTAGCTATTTTACAAGACATTTAACTTCCTTTCATACTGAAAGGTCTTGCAATTCAGTTAAAAAACTGTGCTCCCCATTCTCTACAACTTACTCTTTTTGATTTGCAAGTGGGCACCAGCAGCCAGAATTGTCATCAAGGCTTATAAATGCTTTACAATGGCTTAGAATAACAGAATCATTGAAAAAAAATCTAGGTTGGGAGCAACCCCTGTAATTCTCTTGTCCAACTTCTTGAAGTAGGACTAACTTCAAAGTCAGACCAGGTTGCTTCTTGTGCAGCTCAGTTTTGAAAACTAGCAGTGATGGAGATTCCAAAACCTCCTGGTGATCCACTTCCAGTGTAACTACAACTCTCATGAGGAAGAAATTTTTCCTAATGTTGAGTAACACCTTCCTTTGTGGCAACTTATGATTGCTACTTCTGCTCTTTTTCTGAGCAATCTGACTTGATGGAGAGAGAATCATAACTTTTGCTGATCTATAAAGGCCTTGGAGACTATGTGCTAAGTGTGCCACATGCTGAGTGAAGTCTTGACTTTTAAATATTTAATTGAATTTTGATTTGATGAAAGATTCTGATCTGAAAACCCTCAAAAACCAAAATCAGTTTATAAAAGAAGCAGCACCACAGTATTCCCTGTTTTTTCTATATGCACCTGCACCTGAAACAAAATTGATTCTACTGCCAGGACTCCCAGAAGGAGACTATAGGATGCAAACTGGGACACACCGGCCTATTTCCCAAAACCCCCCACTACACTGGCTGTTATTTTATACAGGCAACAGTTTTAAAGACCAGATACACTGAGACTGGAGATACAGAATGAACCTTCTTTTACCTGAGGCCTTGAGATTGGAATCATAATAGTGAGAGGGGTAATTTTCCGCTTCTGATCTCTCTTCATTGCACAGGACTGGTTTCCGTAGCACAGAGTTGGTGAACACTTTCAGGCCCATATCCTAAATGTGAAAGAATCTATCAAATCACTCAGAGCATTCACTAGCTGCCAGTACACATCACTGATTATCATTCCTCATTTCTCCCCTCCCTCATCCCAGTTCATCCTGTTCTTTCAGCCTTGAATGTCTCAGCTCTGTGTATTTCTTATGGAGCAGTGACACCTCGTGTTCTGCAAGAGCAGTGATGATGAGTCTGATGTTGGCCTTGTGTCTTAGGGTACAGGGCCAGTGGAGTCCAGCGTACAGGAGCCAAGTGGCCTGTATCACAGACACAGATCTCTACAAGAAATGCCTGGAGTCATGAGCCAAGGCCATGGTCCTGCTTAGGTATTGTCTACTGAACCAAGGGCAGCAGCCCAGTAATTTTCAGAGCTCCTGAGTAAGTGATGAGGAAAAAGAGGCAGAAATGGGGTGATTGCAGGCTTTAGGCAGTTTCAGGCATCAGCTGCCTTCTCTCAGCAGTAAGAACCATCACCTGAGAAAGTTAAATCCTGACGCTGATGAATTCTTCTCGAATCCCTCCCACTTAAAGAGCTTCCCACACAGACCACATACCCTGAAAATCCTGTAGACATCTCCATCGCGGCTGACATTCACAGGTTCAAAGTACAAGCCATCAGAAAAGATGGTTTTGGATGGGGTACACTCCTGTGGCCTGTCATCTTCCAGGTTGAGCCCATTGTAGTAATAGCCATATAAATCACCCCTATGAAGCTGATAGTATACCTGGAGGTGAGAATGAGTAGTTTAAGCACAAGGAAGGTATCAGACAGGTGCAAAATCACAGATATTCAAAGCTTATGGTGGTTCCTGAGCAGTGCTGTAGACTTCAGTGGGCTTAACTAGTGATGCCTACCTAGAGATGAATAAGCAATTTGGACTGAGCTGTACCCTCCTCCTTCTGAGCCACAATGGTTTTGTGGAGTGAACTTGAGCAGAAAGCATGGAAATGCAGTTTTGAGTTGAGCAAAGAGGAGATGAGTGTTACAAGACACTAGCTGTCATCTACAGCTTTTGTTCTGGACCCAAGGCCTATCTGAGCAATGTAAATTATGCAATTATGTAAAAATTAGGTAAAAATGCAATTTTGACACAATCACTCCACAGTGAGGAAATGTGCTGTCAAGGATTTACATAAGGCATATTTTTGGGCTATATGTTACACTGCCATGCTTCCCAAAAGCAGTGCTGTGCTATCAGTTTCTGTCTTTAAAGCATACAATTGTCTTATATCTTCCTTTAATCACAGATGTCTGTTTCCAAGGGAAAAACAAAAACACAGTCAGAGACATCACAGGTGGGAACTGGGTTGTTCCTAGCTCAAAAGAACACAGGGCTGGGGATGTGACTCACACTCTCAGCAGATAACTCCTGCCCAGACTGAAGAAGGACGCTCTGAATTGCTCGCAGGGCACAGAAGGAGTTGGCAGCAGCTTCCAGGTGGAGTCCAACTCTAGAGCCCGGGAGACCCTTCTTCTCAGAGAACTTGAGCTGGACCTGGAAATTAGCAAATCCAACACAACCCCATGGAGATTAGGTGAATCGGTTTGGCACAGAGATCTAAATCTCCCCTTTCATCAGCACGCACTGTTCTCGGTAGGACAAAGCTCCTACCGCTAGATGGCCCGTCTGGATCAGCTTGTAAAGATTCAGATAACCCCCGCCCCCAGGCACCCTTCTCTCTCCATCGTGGGGAGTTTTTCTGAGCCTGAACCATAGGTGCCAATTCCAGGGACGGCTTCTCATGATCCCAGACATACCTGCACCTTTTCCATTCCTAAATGCCATGCCTAGTGCAGGGCTCTTGATGAGATCGTTTCCTGACCATTTTTCAGCAAACCCCAAAATATCCCTTAGTAAGAAAGCAAAGGTTTCCACCTTGTTTTTGAAGCATATATCACTGTGTATCCTGGAGCTGTCAGCCACTATCTCTCCATGAGGATGCACTGTGTAGAGCAGCAATCTGGCACTGGGGGCCAGCTTCTCAGTGACAGTCAGTGTGATGGGGAATGTACCTCTGGAAGCTGTGGAAGAAATATGGATCAGGGAAGGACAAGCCAGCAAAAGAGCATATTATATTCATAATCTAGAAACACCTTTATAACCCAGGGAATTGGATATTGGAAGACTCATCTCTCAGTGGCTGAGGGACAGCTCCCATCAGCAATATAACACATAAAAACTGGAGGGTGCTGAGACCAGGGTGCTTTGCAGAGAGAGGGGTACGCTGGGAAGAAGTTAAACATGGAAACCTGTGCACAATTGCTATGAGAAGGTCCCCTTCCCATTGCCTTTGGGTCTCAAAACTAGAACAATAGAAAAATACAGCAATATCCTGAGTTAAAGGAGAGTTCTCTTAACACTAAGAAATAAGAAATTCTTCTCTACATGGATGAAAACTACAAGTATATGGTCAGGGAATTAAGCTTAAGACTAAAGATGGTAAATATGAAACAAGTCCTATATAGGGAGAGAGGCTCACTTAAGCCACCTCCTGAAGTGTGCAAATGGACCAGGTTCTGCAAGAAAACTGATTTTTAACAATGAAAGAATAAAGGTCAGGATCACTGTTATTTGTTGGTATTTTGAGACTTCTGAAAGGGCAATGAATTTCAAGAGTTGACTGCTAAACATCCCTTTCAAATGGGACACCTATTATTCCAAACTTTAAAATGTTTTATTATTCTATTTGGTGAAGACTAGGATGTCACATAGAGACCATAAATACTCCTTGGCATTATAAAATACTACAATAAAACATGTGAAAGTTGCATTCCATGTGTTTGATCACAACAAAATATGTTTCTACTAAGAAGATAAAACTGATTATGATATGAGAGTTCGGCTAGATGCTGTAGCAAAAGAAAATGATTCTGTGAGCAGTAATAGGTCACGGGGTTTAGGGACTAGTACTTGATTTAGCCACAGTTCTCTGCTTTCACCACTTGCAAAAGTTACTGTGATCTGAAGTATGAATAGTAATATGGTCTGGAACTTACCACCAGAAATGCTGACTTGCTTCTGGCCACTGAGAGTAATTTTTCCTTGTGTCATCACCTGGGCATAGAAAAGTCTCATGAAAGGGGATCAAAAGCACCTTCTCCCTTCCACCATGAAATCACTGATTTTGAGTATTGTCCTGAGAAGCCATGAAGGTGAGCAGGTTGAGCCATGATCCATAACCACTGTCTGACCGCAAGATTTCTGCCTTATAGGGTGTTTGAGAGAAGCTGAAAAAAAGGTGTTTTAGGGGTAACATTAGGACTTACTACATAGTAGAAGTTCGTGTGTGTGGCATTGCTGTAGCCTTCTCTGTTCAGGACATAGTGAACATTGATTGTTCTCTGCTGGCCACAGCTGAGCTCCTCTGTCACTGGCTCAATTTTCAGGAAGCTGTTGGTCCGTGAGTAGAAACGCCGGACAAGGAACGAGGCTTTGGGCTCATTATCAATCCCCCAGATAAAGTCTGCACATTCACCTGGTGCCTGTTTGACCTACAAAATGGAAAAACATACATGTGGAATCAACAGTGTGGGAAAAAAATTCAAGGCAGGTGAGGGGCAAAGGCTTCTTTTCTGTAAAATATTCTATTGGGAAACTGATTGTGTGAGGCTGTTTAAGACACAAGCAAGAACTGGAGTGAAAAATTTGTGTTTCACCAGTGAAGTGTGAATGGCCTTCTGGACACCTTTAGGCATCCAGATGCCTCTGGCATGTTGCAATAAGGGCATTATTTTAGTTTTTTTCAGGCTTGGGACCAGTTGCATAAACTGCTGAGACTTACACTGAATTAGAATGGCATTGTTCTAAATGACACACTTTTACTCAGCCCTTTCCATCCCACCAGAATAAAGGCATGACAATACAAGAAGACCATGTGATGATAACAGGCATGAATTTGTGCCAGCAGAAATGCAGGGAAGCAGTCAGCAGCAGTGAAAGATGCTGGCACGCACCAAGGCTAGATGGGGAAGGCAGTGCAGTCTCTGAGGAAGGTCCTCTAACACACAGAAGAAAGAGAAGGAAGATGAATGCAGAAAGAACTTCTAAAGGGGAGGGAAAAGCAGGGAGGGACTGAAGATCACTACAACCCAAAACCACAAATGGGTTGCAGTGTGCCTCTTCTCAGGCAGTGGTGTTTGCTCACATGAGACTCACAGAGTTTGCAGGTGTTCCTTCTAAAGCCTCTCTCCCATGAAGTATTTACTCATTAATTAGATTGCAGCCTGTGTTTACTTACTGTCAGCTTCAAACTGGGATCGAAGAAATTGGATGTGTCAAGGGAAAAAGCAGCAATGCCGTTTTTGTCTGTGGTATAGTTGGCCAGATAATCTCCATTGAGCTCCAGCAGGACAGTGCTGCTGGCAACAGGCTCACCCTCCATGTTTGTCACAGTGATCTGAACACAACAAATACCCAAGGGATTCAGAAAAAAAACAAAGAACAACAACAACAAAAGAAAATCTCTGTTTACTGGAGGATGGTCACTTAAACACTGAGGATTGTTGCAGGGAGTAGAAATCAAGAGTGAAATGTATTGAAGAGGCACATGCTGCTCAATATTTTGAGGGAGTGGGAGTTCAGTGACAGAAAAATTCCCATCAGTGGGAAATTCCCATCAGTGCAGAATAAGCTATGTGTCACAAAGGCAGGAGGAATATTTATTGGAGACCATTGATTACCACACCTAAAAAAGAGATGACTTCATGGCCACAGGCAAACTGAGGAGCTCAGTAGCACCTGTTAACTCCTACATGTCTGTACACACCCACAGTCTCCACTGCCCGTCAGGATGATGCTGTACACGTCATCATCCTTTTTGTGCCTGGTTTATCCTGCATGTGTAGGTTGCTAAGAAGTAGGAATGTGCTCCAACATCTATACTGCTGTAAGTAAACATCCCTGGGATTGCGTGATGCAACACAGGGTGAATTCTACCTTTAGTTTAGGCATAACTGTGTCTGAAGAATTTTCTTGAAGACTCCTCTTCCACATTCATATCACCTTCCACTTACTCACTTTTTAGGCATCCTCTGACTATGGCAGAAAAGAGACCCCGACCTGCCAGGTGTGATACAATTCTCTTTTTTTCTCTAGGAGTATCAGGACTATAACTATACAGACACTGTTATGCAGCATTATCTTGGGAAGCTGACAGCACATTCAGGTGACAGCCATAAATGGGACATCACAGAGATCATCATGCTGGACCTCAGGGAGTTTGGGTCTAAATGTATCCTCTCATGTACCTACCTCACCATGGTAAGGAATTCCCCTCTTGTAAAAAGAATCCATATTCCTGAACAGCACTTGGTCATTGCCTTGGTTGACTGAAACATAGTCATAGGCCTTCATCTGGATACCTGTGAGACACACCCAGCACAAAGGAGAGGAAACAGAAATCAGACTCAGGCAGAAAGCTGTTCCTTTTGATAAGCTCTATGGAGTGGTGATGCTCTGGAGGGAGAGCCACACAAAGAAAACCATAATTGCTGCCTGTTTGCCACACAGATGGTGATCCAGGGGATTCCTCTCAGGAAGATCCATGCATTAGCTTAGATCAGTTACTCCCAATGCCCACTTGGTGTTACCTGTCCCATTTTCAGTGACGATGCTTTCTATGTTGAGGCTGGCATACATCATGGCATAGCTGCGGTACAGCCGGAATTTTTTGATGGGGACGACAGTGTTGAGGCAGCCATCCTTTCCCAGCTGAAATTGCAGCACAAAGGGGAAAACCCATTTTTCTCAAGCCTTGCAAAATTGCTCCTCATTATGTTTTATTGCATCTCTGAAGAGCTCCCTGCCTACCTTACATTTCTTGCTCCCCAGCTCCCATCCCACATGACTGTTTCAATATTATTTACTCCAGCACCTGGAAACTTCTCTCCTTATCCCCTCTAGTCTTCTCTATGCTCATGCTCCTTCTTAAACCCATCTTGCATGATGCTTTTGCTCTGTGACCACAGCACATTAAGCCTGAGCTAGTGGACAAATTATTCATCCTTTTAACATTAAAAGTACTCAAAGACTCCCAGCAGAGTTCTGCTGATTAGATTTGGTAAGAACACAGCCCCAGTGTTTCAGAAATTATTACAAATTTACAGTTTCGTAAGCTTCCCTCCTTCCTACTGATTCTTTCTGAGGGAAAAATCAGTCTTTTAGTGAGGTTCTTTCAGCATTGCCTATAAGATAGTGAGAAAAATCACACCATTGAGATTGTCTCTCTGGTGTTACCTTGGAAATTAATGAAGCCACTGAATATTGTGCTACATGCTGGGTAGTAAAGCTGACAGGGAAGAAAGGACTTGTTATGTATCATACCAGTCCAGTGACAGCTTCACAGGTTTTTTTCCAGTTTTGTACACACATTGGACTATAAAAGCGCTGCTGACACACATTAATTTGGGCCTTCCCTTGCACTGGCTGGCCATAAGTGTACCTAGGAGAGGAAGGAACATGAGAATTCAATCATATGGATTTAACATGAGACCTGCAAAAGTTGCAGAGCATTGCAGACTCTAAATCCCTCCACAGTATCCAGAGCACAGACAGAAGAGAAGTTGGGAATTACAATCAGTCAGCCCTAGCAGAATTCCCTTCTACTATTTTTAGGCTGTTTCTGCCATATTGTTAAAAAAACCCTGCTTCACCATAGTTTTGGTGCAATAATTCTTTAAGGTCTGAAGCTGGAAGACAGTGCTAGACTGAAGGTATCATTCCCTGCACTTTTTTCTCCTTGGTACCTTCCTTACCCAAGGCAGAGCATACTGACCTATTCACCCTTTTAGCTCCTGGCACCCTGTACTTTGGCAGGACCACAGCCAGCAATTTCAATGATAGACTCTCATTTTTTTTAATAATAAAACACAACAGCTAGCAAGTAGGAAGTGCTTCATTTGGACACACACAAAATCTACTGGTTTTAATTCTGCTATGTAGCAAGAGAAGAATATCATAGACTTATAGGAGAAGAGTATCATAGGAGAAGAATATAATAACATTCATTATATTTTATATCATGAAAGTCATAGCTAAAGGAATTGCCCTAAGCCACATTCTGAGCCAGCAGCAGGATCTTTCCTTTCCAGCAGAGCACACCATGCAATGCCTACACCCTTTGTTGTACAAAATTGTGTTGCCTTACAGCTCTGATACTTACGAAGCACAAACGTTCACCCTGACTTCTTCATCGAAGAAAGAAATCGTCTTTGGCCCAGTGGTTGTCACTTCAAATTTTGGGAGCACTGAGAATGTAATGTGAATATGACTGATCAACAATTGCATTACATACACAGGGATGTGTGTGTGTGTAAGACAGTAGAAAAAAAACAACAGTTGGCAAAGACATTTTCACCAACAAGGGAGAGGAAATGGATCAAAGAAGGACCTAATTAGGAATTGGCTGTAGTATATGACAATAGAAAAAATAATCTTCCGTGGCAAGATGAGCAACTTCTGTAAAATTAAATAATAATCACACTAATAACGATAACAGCTACAGCAAATCTCATGGTAAATCACTTTAATCTCCATTCTTAAAGAAAAATGAGTAATGCCAATGTCTCAAATGAGTTAAGCCCTGGAGTACAAAAGTTATTATGCAATCCAGTTGCAGTGAAGGAGAAAGGCAACAGATTAAGTGAAACAACAAAATCAAATAGATTGCTGACACCACCTCTCTCCAACTTATCTTTTATCCAAGGTTGTATAGCTGGGAAAGGCCTGTTTCTCATGCAGCAGTCCACCCAGCTCTCTCCACATCTTTCTTTTCCAGGCATGATGTGGAGAATTCAAAGGACTTAAACTCTGCATTAGTGGCTTTTATCTGACTTAGGCAGACCCTCACTGCTAGCACAGGGTAGTTTATGAGCCTTTGCTTACCATACTCCTCCACTCTGAAGGACTGGTACTCTTTTCCACCTGACTTTGTCTCCACAGTAATTTGGTAGGACCCCAGAATAGGCTCTGGGATTAGTGGAAAGGAGAGCTGGACGATTCCGTGCTTCGATGTCACCTCCAGCCACTGGAAGATCTTGTTTTGCTCTGGATCCTGGAAGAAAGAGATGTAGCAAAACCTTTATCACCATTTCTTGACTTCTTTTAAGGCCTGTCTTCAGACATACTGCTCAAATGAGTCACAGGCTAAGAGTGCTTTGGGGCTGATGACATGTGCTCTGACTTTCCATCTCTGCTTGCGGATTTAACAAAACTAAGTCTATGTTTAACTGGGAATTAGCTGCACTGACAGATGGCCTCAGATCATTCAGAAACAGTTCCTGGTTGGGACATGGGTTGTGTATGGGACACAGGCTGCCTATCTAGAACACTCGTAGCATAAATCTTTCTGACTCAGCTGCCTTTGTAAAGCAGGAATATTATGCTGGCCTCTCTCAGAAAATGCTGGGAGATGTAGTGATGTGAAATGTGGTAGAAGATGATTCATTGTTAGCCCATCCCCATGAGAACACATTTCAGAAAGTCACCATTCTTATGCCTATGTATGAGAAGGAGTCTATTTAACCAGTTATTTGCTGTACTCCTCCCAAGGTGAGCCTGGACAGAGCACTCCTGTTTGAACTCTAATGAAGGGCAGAGCAGCAGCTCCACACTGCCTCTGACTAACAGCTCCAGTTGTGCTGATTTCTTCTCCTCTGGTGCTGGTAGAGGATATTGCCACTGTTCAACCTCAAATCCATTGGCTTTAAATGGTGTGCTCTGGATGAGTCTCCCTCAGCTGTTGACTCTATGGGAAATGGTGAAGCAGAGTCTTCCCAAAGGAGTTTGTGTTTAATTCCATGTTATATCTCTTACCTCAATGATGATTCTGGGATACTGGAGGAGGAAATAAAGGGAGAGAAAAAAATTATTAAAACAATAATCTAACAGTGGAGGTTGATAAACACTAGAACACAAGGAAAACTGTGAATAGCTTTTTCTGGATAGAGAAGACTGTGCCAGGGAAGCAATTTTCAACACATGTCTGTAATTAAAAAGATATTTTTAAGAGGATAATCGGTTTGTGAATTTTTTCTGCAAGAATATCCAGTCTTTTTCTACACATCTGGAACTACAAAATCTGTGTGCTGTGAAAGATTTCCACAAGTGCTTTCAGAGCCTTGTCGTCTACAAAAGCAGGGAAACGATGGAGGGCGAAGATAAGGAGTTACAACAAATATACAAAATACAAAATATAAATAACATCAGGAAGCCTATCCCAGGCCCTTCTTATTTGATATCAAAGTGAGAGAGTCTCAGTAAAGAGGTACCTCAAGAGGGTACCTGAAAAGTTTTGCTTATCACTCACACTTACCGTCTCCTGAACAGGTCTGAACTGGGTGTCCAAAGTGACCACACGAAACATCACTAAAAAAAAAACCAGGACAAAAAAGATTACAGAATCATCAAGGTTGAAAGGAACTTCAAGGACTGTCTAGCCCAACCATCAACCTGGCACCAAGTGTCAGATCTCCAAGTGTCAAATGCAGATGCCTCTATCATTTATTTTATTAGCAGTGATAAATAATTTTCAATACTCAACTTTGACCAGGCTTTTTTTGAAAACTAAAGAGTGCCCAGAGAACATTAAAGGATTATCTTAGCCAGTGAAAAAAGAAAATAAAAATAAATGTCAGCTGAAATGTCTTCAATTATTACCCACTCGGACTAAAGTATAATTATGTTAAAGAGATAGCTAACTCCACCACAGCTAGTACCGTCATTTAAGTATTGTGATGGAATTAGCACTTTGAAATAGATCAACAGTTAAGGAGAAGGAGTTGTTGACAGGAACTGAGGTGCTTGCTTCATTTTTATATTAACTTTATTAGCTTCAAACGGAACCTATTATTTTCTGTATTTTTAATACTTTTATGTATTAAATAATTTTTATGTGACTCTGCTCAAGTAAACCTGACAGAACCTGAGATCCTCTAAATTCAATTAACTAAGTACAAACACATGAATTCTACTATTTCGTTGCACTGTTTGTGAATTGGTTCTATTTTTCACTAACTTTGGTATTTCAAACTAAAATGAAATTCTTATTCCACAAGAGTATGTTTCTGTCATCCTTGACCCACCCTTTCACTCAATTTCTCACTATTCTAGCTGACTCAATCCCTTCATCCACCTGTTTGTCCTGGCTTGTAGAGGGGTTTGTCCGTCTGGACGAAGACAGCACCATCCACATTCTGAATTGCCACTGATCTTCTCTCAGCTAAGTCAACTGTGGCACCTTTGGCTGAGAAGGAAATGAATGCCAGGGCATCAGAAGTAGCAGGAGGAACCTGGAGAGGAGCAAAACCCCAGAGGAAAAGTGGTAAATAAGACATGCTGAGTTTCCCTGATGCCCAGGGTTTTAGAGTAGGATACTGTCAGTTGAGTCATAAACAGCCTATGGAAAGTCATGAGAAGCCCCACCTTTGTCAGTGAGATAATTTCTGGGAATTTCTGCTGAGAAAGGCCCGTAATCCGTCATCAGGTAATAAAATTTGAAGCTGTGTTCCGTCTTCTGCATTTCCCTGCTTACATGCAGGTTGCCACAGCCATATACCTTTAACTCTGAAGTGTTTTCTCCTGATGCATTCTGGAAGACCTCACCTTGGGACACTTTTTCTTGTGTGTATAGATCTTCCAGAGTCAGGAAAGGGAATAACTGGGATCTACATGGGACCTATCATCTTGCTTGATACTTCAACAGTTCCATAAGGAGCATGCAACTGTGATAACAATCTAAAGCTTTGCTCTATTCACTCTGGGAATGGAGATGGAAAGTCTTTCTCTAGCTCCCTTCTACAATCCACCGGTCTTTTTTCCTGTTTTGTCAGCCTTTCCAACAGTTTATCTTATTTTAAACACTTTGTCTTCTTTCCCTCACTGACAAGGAGAGTTGCAGTCAGAATTATTTCCAGCTACTACGCCCTCTTCAGTAGCTTCAAAAGAAAAAATACCTCAAACTCGCCGCACTTGAAGAAGTCATTCTCTGTCACAGGCTCCTCAAAGAGAGTCCTCTGGACAGTTCCATATTCCAGGACAACGCTCAGGGACACGGGCTCGCTGAGGCTGTGCAGCTGCACACAAGCCGTCTGTGGAGCGTCGCTCCGCACGACCGACGGCACCAGCAGCACATACTGGCTGTAACACCAACAGAAAGTTCAGTCATGCAGGAAAGTCAGAGCAAACAGCAGAGGAAAATACCACACAAGTGCCGTAGGTGTGAAGGAAGACATGATCCAAAGTTTGCTCAAACCAATGGAAGGATTTCAATTTCTTTCAATGGATTTTAAATAATAGGCTAAGGAATTACAAACGTCAACTTTTCAATCTCTCACAATACTTTCTGAGCTGAGGGACTGGCATCATTCTGTGCAGTGTCTTACCCAGCATGATACTACACCTCTCCATTCCAGGTATTTACACAGCTCCAATTACTGAAGTGGCTAAAGCATAGCTGCATTTGTCCTCCCATGACCTAGGTGTGCACTTAAACCTCTGCAGCCCCTCATATGGAGGAGCAATATTTAGCTTCTTCTTGGGACCAACGACAAAAATACTAGTTAAGGGTTGCAACAATCTTTAAATTTCTCATTCTCTGGAAATCTCTTGGACAGGAACTGACATAAGGCAATCCACTTAATGCACAAGAAGTGATCTTTCTTTTCCATTTTAGCAGAAAATTCCAGGGAACGCTCAATCTAATCTGCATGCTCAGTTCTGTTTTCATGCTCCTGTTTCCATGCTTCTCCCTATCTTGTTTTGTTCATTTCTTTCTTCCATTGAAGATTTTATTTGTACTTTTTCTCTCTTCTCTCTATAATTAGGGCAGCCTTCCTTCCCTGAAATACTCCTCTGAAAAACATTCCTTCATATTTGCTATGTTTGTCTAAAACTCTGTTGCTGTCCAGCAGTTTGCTGTCCAAACTACTCTTTCCAAATAACGTATGACAGAATTCATGAGCTGGTTTTGTAGCACAACATGAATCACACAATCTTTCTAATCTGATCCTTTCCCCTTTTTCTCCCACAGCTTTGCCAGCTTATATTGCCTTTATTTTTATTTTCACTAGCCCAGTTCAGGCTGCATGAGATTCAAAGACCGAAATTAAAAGTATTAAAATTAACAGTGTATTGGAGGAAGCTAAGCTGTCTTTCTTAGTATTTTCCTTTAGAATTTTTGAGAAAAGGGTTTAAGCCACAATGTTGGTATATTTTTGAATATTGTGTCTGAAATCTTCTGTTTGTATAAAGCCATGGACACTGACAGTGCTAACATGAATATTATTGTACTGGGTTTGCCATTCAGCATGGTTTCAGTCCCAGATAGTGTCTGGCCTCTGGCACCTCCCCATACACTGTGCTCTCTCTGTGCTGCTGATGCATATCAATCCTAATTATTAGTATTACTTGTTAGTCTAGTCCTGAGTCTCCTTGCCACTCTACCCACGCAAAGCACACTTCAGCTACTCAAGTTCCAGGTTTCTGTCACTCACACTAGATTTTCACAGCAGTTTCATGATGGAGAGCACCATTCCAAACCATCCTTCAATGTCATCTACTTCCAAGTCAACACATTTAAGGATCTAGGTCTCAAATATCCTGTTTATCATATAGCAGTGTCCCAGAAGAAATAAACTGGTGGTAAATACATTAAAATATGTTATCATATAGACACAGAATGTGTGACCACTTACGTTTCAGAAGACACTACGGGAAGCCAGTTCAAGAACAGAATAGAGAGAAGAATCCTTGACCACATGTCTGTGCATGAAGAGAGACTGATCTCAAGCTGACAGCCTGTCCCTGGTTTTTAAATTGGCCTGAAATGGTGCTCCTCCTCCACGGCTTCAATCACAGTCTAACAAAAGATATTAACATAAAATTTGCATACGTTCAATTTCCTCACTGCTGTCAGTTCTCACACTCCTTGAACTCCCAAACAATGGCTTTGGAAAGCTCTCATATTTCACATACTCCTGTGAAGTATTGCAAGCCAAACCGGTTCCTGCCTATATGATTGTTTCATTGAAGCTCATCTCTTTGATTATTGTGTCATTGCCTGAAGATTCCTTACCATTTCAACTTGTCAGTACTTGCCGCTACTTAAGTATTTTCTTATCCTGCAAAGGCGCCCTGTAGACACATCATACAACAGAAATAATCATAATACACGGCTTTTTTGTGTCCGCATGGGAGCCAGGATGGGTAAAAATACACCAATACAGCTACAGCTGCATTCAGAATGGCACTACAGCAAACTCCTAATGATAATCTGGATTTCTTACTGTAGACACTAAGAGCTGGCAAGGAATGATGCTGGCTAATGGTCTACCATTTTTGCCAGTGGTCAGGACAAGTATATTTCTAGGAAAAGGATTCTGATAGCATTACTGCATTTGTTCACTCATCTGTCTGTCAGTCTACTTTTTCTCCCTCATCCCTGCTCCCCCCATTAAATGACTTGTTAGTCTGTTGGTGAATTTCAGTAACTCTGAAAGGATGTTTCAGAGTAATTAATATATAGGATCACAAAATAAGTTAGATAGAAAGGAACTTCCTGACATAATGTGCTCAAATCTCTCATTTTAAGCAGGGCTAGCTTCAAAGAGGTCATGTTTTGAGTATCTGGAGGAATGGAGAGTCCACATCATCTCTGGATATCTGCTCCCATCTCTGGACATCTGCTCCCATGCTTAACTATCCATGCTGTGAACACTTCTTCTGCTTAAATCAGAGTTTCCCAAATTATAGCCTGTGTCCATTTTTTCTTGCCCTTTCACTGTGCACCTCCTGGAGGAATCTGCCTCTTTCTTCTCTATAATCCCACTCTACATTGTGGAAGACTGAAATTATGTCCTCACGTAGCCTTTGTTTCTCCAGGCTGAATTAAATTCGACTGTTTCCTTCTGTAGGCTTGTCCCAGTCCCTGAGCATCACTGACCTTCCACTGGACTCCTTCAGTCTGTCAGTGCCTTTCTTGCATTGGATGCAGAGCTGCATTGCGGTCTCCCAACCACTGAACAGAGGGGAAGAACCAGCTTCCTTGATGTGTTGACTAAACTCTTGATAATACTACCAAGAAAACAAAAGAATCTTCAGTAACTGGGGATTGGATTCATACCCTTGCATAGGAAATGGAAAAAAGAGCTAATCTGAAGCAAAATAAGGCAGGCCAAACCACAACAGTCTCTAAATGCAGCCCCGGGGAAGTAACAGGCCATTTCCTTTCTACTTTGTCTTCTTAACCAAGCAGACAATGAATGGGAAGAGGAAGCTGAGTATACTCCAGGAGTAATTAGGAACACTGAAAAGAGCTGGGGGCACTGAAAAAGGTGTTGAGCAATGCAGAGTGGGCATGAAGCTATTTAGGTAAAGAATATGAGGAGGAAATGAGGACTACCATAGTAATGTGATGTACAAATTGATGCGTGCCTGTTAAAAGCCTGATTCTACCAATTTCAGCTTTAACGGTAAAATATGTCCTTTCAACCCTTTAGCTGAAGTATGATTCAGCCACACTTATTTATAATGAAATAATAAATTTAATAAGAAATTAAATTGTTCTTCCCATCAGCATAGCTGATGTTTAAAACTACCTGTGCCTAACCAGGTTACTTACTCATCATTCCTAAAACCCTTTTGATGACCAAGTTGGGACACAAAGCGAACTGCCCCAGATGCTTCTGGAGCTATGGGAGCTATTCCTACTGTGTTAGTAGTGAGAAATATGACACAAAGCTTCCCAGAATGATGTGGCCTCACAGTGACAATGCTAAGTAGCAGGTGTGGGGCGTGCAAAGAAGGCAGTCACGCTGCTGAAAGAAGCTGCTTGCATTAGTTGAAATTATGTCAGAAGACAGTTAACATTATGTCATGGATATCTGCAGCTTTGAAGTGCCTCAGACCCCATCTCTTACTTTAAACAGGTGCTAAGTAACAGGCAAAAAGAATTGAGGAGGGAGGAGGAAATTTAAACAGCCCCAGGATCCTGGTGTAAATTGCTTCAAAAGCTCACCCTTTATTTAAGTGCAGTGTGCCTTTAGCAGGACGGTAAGAGGGCTTTTTTGTTAACAACAAAACATGGAAAAGAAAAAGATAAAGAGTTTGAAAACCAGAAACTCTGGAAGAATCTATGTTCAGAACAATTGAAAAGCACATGTTTCTCTGGAAACAAGCTATTGAATTCATTACTTTAGTGAAATTACTGATTCCAGAGGACCTCTTTGTATTGTAGCAATGTTGTGATAAGAGCACATCAGTACCAAGACAGGCATAATTCTTAAAATCACAGTGCAAGAAGGAAACTAATCCACATATCTTTGGTAGGAAGGGAAAAAGAAGAAATTTTCAGTTTTATGATTAAGAAACTAGGAACCAGAGAGGATTAATCTAGAAGCACAGAGATCAGGATTTAACATGGAGAGATAATGAACCTCACACTAAGCAGTGAAATAAACAAGGGCCAGGAGACTTCTTCTCCTTTTTAATGCCTTTATTTAAAGTGATCAGCTCAGGATTGGGCGGTTCGACGGGTCTGCAGCATCCATCGTCTCTCCCAAGGCGACTCAGAGGAGGAGGATATGCACAGCTCTGTCCACAAGGCGCAGAGCTGGAGACCACGTCCTCATGAGAGCCTTTAGGGGCTGCTGATCCCCGTCAGATGGTACTTGTGCCGGCTGTCTTAGCAGGCCCTCATCTCCGGGGGCTTCTCCCATGGTCAGGGCGAGAGGGTCCGAAGGTGTTCCGCGTCTCTGCAGGCTCGGCACTCGGCTCCTCACGTCCAGACATCACTCCAGTCTCTCAACTCTTATCTGGCTCGTTGTTTTTGGGGTCTTTCCGTGGGTTTGGAGTCGGGGGTCTCACAAAGCATTCTGGTCCTTGGAGTCACTTTGCATAACCCACCCCCTCCAGGTCCCTTCTCCTCACAGTCTGGGAAGGTCCCCACCCTTCACTGTGTCTGAGGAGGGCCATTAACTAGCCCCAGCCAGGGCTTTTACTAATACAAAAACAAGCATTAACGACAACGACCCGTGATTACAATAACAAAACACGAAGAGTTTCGGCAGCTACAGTGATCTGGCTTCCTTTTTTTGTAACTTTTTTCTCAAAAAAAATATTAACCGAATTTTGTTCATAACAAGCAGCAGTTACAAGACACACAGAAAGATCCTTGATACCAGAAATCTTAAACCAGTCTGCAGACCTGCTTTGTATTGGCATAAGGAAAGATGTAACTGGATATCATAGTCTGGCTAGAAATTTGATTAAATGAGGAACAGTGTCAACTTCAAGACCAAAGAAATGCAAATACAGATGTATGCTTTACTTTCAAAGTAGAGTCGTGTCACATGCCTTTTGGGCAGCAGAAAATCAGCCTGTCTTCACCTCACTCAGTCCAGACTTCAGAAAGTTAGTGCATTAGCTCTCTGTTATTAAGCAATTTTATATACACATACTTCCCCCAGCTCCATTCTTTCTCTAGATGAGTCAAAGTGATGATTTGAGTTGCATTGAAAAAGTGTTTTTCACAATTTAATTTTCTTTCAAATAAAGTTTAATTTGCCAATCCATTTTTTCTGACTAAATGCACTTGCCTTCTTTTCTCTTTCCAGCTCGGCACACATACAGGCCAGAGCAATGTGACTTTTTTCATCCAAAGCTGAATTCACTCATTTTCTCTGAGTATTTCAGCATTTAGCATGTATACTGCTCTAACAGAGCATTCTGTGAGGCTGTGACTAGTCACACACAATACCCCAATTAGCTTCTGTAGGCCATGTCAAATACCCCTACACTGTCCCAAAACACCCACCCTATCTGTATGTGCAGAATCTAGGCACTAGATACAGTCACAAATTAGAAAATAAAGCAGTTGAACAATATCCACCTGGCATGCAGAATGCTGCATAGTCTGAATGTGGAGCTGAGACATTCAAATTCTTGGTCAATAGGGATCTAAGTCATGCCTGTTTTCTTTTTTGTCAGAGAATCAGCAGGAAGTTAATGAGAAATATGAGCAGCTTTTAGCAGTGAGGCCTTGGATTTTCCAGAAGACTGAGTAATATATAATTACTTATTTCTGCTCTATGGCTTCACTTTATATTTGCATAACTGCACAGCAAGGACTGTAAGTACTTTCTAAGTCATTACTTCACCTGAGATGACGTACAGACAATCCGCCACGCCTCACGCATTACAATACCTGTTTCATTGCCTGATTTCTTTACCTGAAAGAGGTGGATATGGGATCAGAGCCCCAGATTCCATTTGACCTACGCAAACACTCTCACAACAGTCCCATGCTACTTACTAGACTGTGGTTTTCTCAGGAAATTATAATCTGATATATGATTTCCCACAACACATTCATCAAATACTCTGTGATGAAACATCTTGCTTTAAAAAGCCAATATATCTCTGAAAAGTGTTGTGCATGTCCTAAGGCTTACATATTTTGGATAAATTTTCCCATACAGCCTCCTATTTTTTCAAGGACAATCCTTTTCTGCAAGCTTTTAGATTTGCAAGTGAAAGTATTTCTCTGAATGTTTGTTGGCAAGAGGCCACAGTGTGGTTGGTAGAGTATCCTGTATAATTGCATGTTGAATTGGGTGGAACATTTTTCTAACACTGCTGATTTTCTGTAGTAGTAAAGATCAGGTAATTGTGACACTGTTCCATTGAGAAGGGCAAACCATAAACTATTGAGTACCTGAAAGGTGTTATTTACAGACAGACTGTTACAAAATAAACTGCTAAGCTTTCAACACCATATCTATTGAATATGTTTTAATTCTGCTTCTGAAAAATTAAGTATTGCAGCCCCATATGTCATGAAATACCAATACCTGAAATAGCTTCCATTTTTCTTTACCTATGAAGTAATGTAATGTATACAGACATCCTTGAAAAACACTTGCTGCGTCTAAATGATGAAAATAGGATAGTGTAAACATAGAAGGGCAGGCTAAGAAAAAGAAAGTTTAAAAAAGACCAGCAAAGACAATCAAAACCAGTCATCAGTCTTTCTTCAGAAACAACAGAAATAGGAAGCCTGCCAGAGAATCCATAAGGCCATGAAATGGAAGAATAGATGAGGTAAAGCAGAGTGCAGGAACAGTGCAAACAGTCAGTACTGTTACTTTCTGGTTTAGTTAATCTAATTATTAATCAAAACAACTTGATATAAAAAATTCATTCATCATAAAACAGAATACACAACAATATATGAAGAAGGCAATTTTTACTCACTAATTATGTTGCTGACATTCCAAATTAGCTCAAAATCTTGAAAAAATGACATATTCAACTCTAAGATTTGGTTGGTGCAGACTTTCGTCATAAGTAACCATGAACATGTATTTTATTTGATCACAAAGGACAAAAATGTGTGACAGTGAGCCTTTTAAGGAGTAAAAGTAACTTTTACTTCAGTAGAAAAGCTTTCCTGTCTCCACTGCTTTCCTTGCTCCCTTATTCATATTGTTCTGTGTGTTAGGTCAACATGGGCAGACTGACTCACCAGGCTTTAAAGCACATAGAGAGAAATGGCGTTAAAATAAAGAAGCCTATTTGAGAGCTTCCTTTTTGAAATGTCATCATCTCAAATTTTGTGTTCTGATACAAAGAAAATGAATCAGTTCACTCCAGATTGAGGCTCTGTATAATCTCCCACTCCTTACAGTTAAAGGACCTCATCTGGGTTTTTGTGTTTTAAAGAGAGCAATACATGAGCCCCCACACTAGTCCACTCAAACCCCTCCCATTTCATGGAATCTTCTTCTGGTTTTACCCTTTCAGAAATATCCAGATTCTACCAGTCAAAGCAAGAGTTTGCAATCTTAGGAGACTGAGACTGATATCCCAAAAACATTGCTGCTTTTACCTCTTTGAGTCGATCCAGTTCTGGGCCCCTCAGTTCAGGAAGGACATTGAGGTGCTGAGGTGTGCCCAGAGAAGGGCAGTAGA
The DNA here is from genome assembly GCF_028551555.1 of Melozone crissalis. NCBI lineage: Eukaryota > Metazoa > Chordata > Aves > Passeriformes > Passerellidae > Melozone > Melozone crissalis. The sequence goes on along the minus strand of NW_026535786.1, from coordinate 10,767,014 downwards.
GCTGGTGAAGGGTCTACAGGTCTACAGGGTCTACACTCTTGTAAGGAGTGGCTGAGAGCTGGGGTTGCTTAGCCTGGAGCAAACGAGGCTCTCAGGAGACCTCCTCGCTCTCTACAGCTGCCTGAGAGAAGGCTGTAGCCAGGTGGGGGTTCATCTCTTCTCCCAGGCAACCAGCAACAGGATGAGAGGAAATGGCCTCGAGTTGTGCCAGGGGAGATTCAGGTTGAACATCAGGAGGAATTTCTTTGTGGAAAGGGCTGTTAAACATTGGAATGAACTGCTCAGGAAAGTGGTGGAATCACCATCCCTGGAGGCATTCCAGAAACAACTTGATGTGGCGCTTTATGCCATGTTCTAGTTGACAAGGAAGCAGCCAGTCAGAGGTTGGACTAGATGATATCAGAAATGTTTTCCAGCCTTAACGATCCTACGATCCTTGCCAATAGACATTTCACAAGGTCTGCTCAGGCTGAGGCTGTAGCTGCTCCATGAGCCAGGAAAGATCTGCTCACTCTAGAGCATCAGCTAGAATTGAGTCAGAGCAAGAACCTGTGGGCAACCGTTCCCCAGATGCAATGTCCAAAGAAACAAAAAAGACAAGGGCACTACGCCATGCAGGTAACCAGGCATCTTGATCATGAAACTTCAAACTGTAAACTCTACAAAGACCAGATCATTTAATAGATAACTTGAGAACTACCTAACATGGTCTTATGTGCTGCCAGTTGTTGAGGAGAATTGGTAGGTCAAAGGCAGAAGAGATCTTGTGTAAAGTGAGGTGATCCCTCTGTAAGACCTCATTTTTCCAGTCTTTTATACAATGTATAAGTAATGGCTCCAAGACAGGCCTTGCAACTCCAAGATTTCTATTTAGTAAAAACACTTTTCAGGGATGTTATTCAACCTAATGAAAGCTCATAGGCTTTCTTCTGGTGATGTGAAACAACTGCCACGTGCAGTTTCAAGTCACATGCACCTGCTGTGCTGTCTGCTGTAATTCTGCAAGGGCAGCACTTGATTTAACTAATCTGCAGACAAAAGAATGCTGGAGAAGGCTTTAAGAGTGACTCTTCAGGCAGCACAAATACTCCTCCTCATTTTTCTGAAGAGCCAGTCATTCTTCCAGTGACCAGTGACCAAAGACTCTGCAGACCAAATCACTTTTTCCAACCAGTAAGATCACCCTGCAAGTCATTCCTCTGAGGACCTTGCATTTTCTAGGAGAATCACTTTTGGTGCTACAAAGCCCTGACAGCTGTTGATGCCATTTGGGATCATGGGAGTGATGTGTGTGTCTGTGTAGAAGATCTGTGTGGTGGCCATGCATTTGTGTGTATCTGTGGTGTGTGTGTGTGCATGTCCTGACTAGGAATAGCAACCTCAACCTCATTACTAGTTGCACCAGGAATTTCACCTCTGTTGGCTGAAAAATTTTGCTCTCCCTAACACTCTTCTGCAATGTGTCCTTTAAAACACATATTTAAGGAGTCAAGAGCACAAGAAAAGGGCTCTGTCTTCTCTCTGATTAGGGAAGGCATTTCATTAGAAGGGATGCTGAAGACATGATCAGAGCCTGAAAACATGTTACATCATTTGCAGATTTCTGTGTAAACTCATTATTCCGGCCTTCTCCTTGGAGGAAAAGGAAATGAGCAGAAGCACCAGTGTCCCAGTCTCTCTCAATTTATCCATGTAAATCTTAGAAATTTGAAAGCACTCCTAGCTGATGAGTTCTTAAAAATAAGGCCACGTGGCAAAAAAAAAAAAAAAAAAAAATTCAAAAATTAACAAAGGAATGCTTTCATATATAATTTGTATTCAGTATTCCTAGAGATCCTCACATGTGACTGCATGACTGAGCATGGAGAGCCCTTACACTGAAGACTGTGTCTCTAGAGGCAGTATAGAGTTTTACATTTTTGTAGCCAAGAATCATGTCAAACCTTTGCAGCAACAAGTGGAATAAGAAAATAAGTCTAGATGTGGTCCAAATCTGCATGTTTTTTTAGTATATCTTTACTTACAGTTAAAGTGCTTTTAATTGTATAATCAAGACCCATTCCCTTCAGTTATATTAATAATTGCTCTGGTTTTCTGTGTGCCTAAATCTGAAAATGATCTCTCTCTCAAAGTAGTGAATACAGTTCAATCAATGCTAAAAGCAAATGCTTTGAGATACTGATGCTTAAGGAAAAATTGAATATACCAAGAAATGGCCTATATTACCTTCCAGTCTACAATCACTTTTTCTGGGTACTGGTGCTGCCGTACAAGGAGAGTTTTTCTACACACTCCTGTTAATGCCAGATGTATACTTATTAAAATCCTGGATCACACTGTTGTGTTGCAGCCTTCTGACCCTAGCTCAGGCTCCATAAGAGCTAATAAATATAGCTGATCCTGAGTGAGCACAAGAACAAGTCCAGCTGCATAGCTCAGGACTTGCTTGAACAGGTGGGAATGAGGTCCTCCAACCACAGACCAAAGCAGAGCTGGTTTGGAGATGATTCTGCAGTAAAGTCTTCTCCAGGCCTAGGGAACCACACTAACAAGGTGCGCAGGAATAGTATCATCTTGGGATTATAGTCTCTGGATGACTACCTAGTAATTAATGAGCAATCATGCACAGCCCTTGAAACGTCCCCAGCCATCCTGGGGCTGTCAGGAATCGGGAGTGGTGGCCATGGGTGTGGTGAAAATGCACAGACAAGCAAAGATAAACTAAATGCACAAAGAATTGACAAGGCCAAAAGCTGCTGTTAGGCCTCAGTTTTCCTTGGCATTCTCACCCAAAGCCAGAAAACCAGAGTTCTCTCTCTGTTCTAACACCTAACCACCGAGATGACCATAACCAGCAAGAAAAAGGCCAGCTGCCAGCTGAGGCTTACACAAAAGACTTGGTCAGCCCTGAGAGCTATTGATATAGAAAGCCCATTTTCTAGTCCCAGCCAAACCAGAGCTCTGTCTTTAAGCCCTAATCATCACTATCACCTGAGCCTGCTGAAAGGCTACAAAGTCAAGATGAAGAACCTAAATGCACCCTGACTCTCTGCAACTCTCCCCAAATACAGGTCCAAAATTGAAAACATCTGAGGAGTGCTCCCACAGAAACGTGCCTGAAAGGTCTTACTGGCTTTTGCTTTTTCTCCTGCTTTTTCTCCTTTTTCTTTTCAGCGTCAGCACAATTCTAAAGTCTCCATGCTTGCCTGGCCAACTAAGTGCACAGTCACACTCTTTGACTTCAACAGCTCCAAAACTGAAAATGTCTGGTGACTGCTCCAACACAAAAGGTGACAGAACAGCTGCTCCTGGCCATACCCATCACGATGTAGCCTTTTAACAGTGCATCCAGATGGGAATATGAACTTGCCTACGCAGCAGCTAAATGCATCTCAACACCAAATAAGCTCAGATACTCAAAATACCTGGTGAGGACTCCAAAACAAGAGAAGGCAAATCAGAAAGGTGTTGCTGGCCTTTACCTTCCTGCTGTAGCCTGCTCTTTCCCTGTGCATCCTACAAACTGCAGCACCAACACTGGAGCTATGCACTTGCCCTCCTAATTTAAGTGTAAAATCACACTTTTTTTCAGTTTCATATGATTCATGGTACTGGGTGAGTTCACCTGGGATCTTAGCCTGAGCTGGGAGTGCGGTCTACCAATAATTATAGCAGTTTACAGGCTGCAATAGGAGAATGAAAGCCAGCAAAAATTTTCTGTCCTGGCACTTTTGTGTGGGAGCAACCCATGAATGTTTACCATTTTCAAGCTTAGTTGCAGGCTATTAAAAAATCAGGATTGCACATTTAAGTGAGAAGGAAAGCACATGGTGCCCACTGTTTCTGGTGTGGTTTGCAGCCTGCATGAAGGGAAAAAAAAAGCATGCAACAGCTTTTCTGTGAGAGCCCTCGCTGGACATTTTCAATTTTGGAGCCGGCATCTGGCACGAGTAAACAATGTTATGTACGCTGAGGTGGGAAGGAGAGCACACGGGCCGGAGCTGGCGGAGCGGGTTGCAGGCCGCAGCGGAAGAGTGAAGGTCGGCACCGCGTCCTGCCCGGGTGTTTTCTGCGGGAGCAAGGCGCCATGGCCTCCGTTTGGGGGCTGCCCTCGGGTCCGTAAGGGAACATCGGGCACTCGGAGCTTGTGAGGCGGGTGCCTCGCCCCATCTGGTGGTTACATGGAGCGGTGCCGGGGGAAGGTGAAAGCCAGCAGCAGCTTTCGGTCCTAATGCATTTGCTGGTGCTGCAGCTCCTCAACGTAACAGCAGCAGAGGCACCAGCGACGCCAAGAGCGCCTGCCAAAGCCAGGGTTTCCAATCCCACTCTAGGACAGCTCAGTTAGCTGTAGGAGACCCTAGAGTATCTTCCAGTACCTGAAAGGGACTTTCAAGAAGGCTGGAGAGAGATTTTCACAAGGGGAAATGGTCTTAAGCTGAAGGAAGGTTGGTTTGGACTACATTACATTCTTTGCCTGCCCTAAGCCTTCCCCCTGAAGCTTTTTTGAAAATTCTGCCAAAATCTGGGATAAGTTCAAAGGTGAACAAAATTATTTTGTCTGGTGCTTAAAATTATTGATAATAATAATTCCCACATTTCAGTTCCCGCAATACATAATAATAGAATCAGAATCACAAAACAGTTTGGGTTGGAAGGGGCACAAAAGATGATCTAGTTCCAAGCCCCTTGCCTTTGGTAGGCATGACACCTAGTAGACTAGGTTGCTCAAAACCCCATCCAACCTGGCCTTAAACACTTCCAGGGATGAAACAGACACAGCTTTTCTGAGGGACACATGCCAGGGCCTCACCATCCTCATAGGAAAGAGTTCCTTCCTAATATCTAATCTAAACCTTTCCTCTGCCATTCTGAAGCTGATGCCCCTTGTCCTATGACTCCATGTCCCTGTCAAAAAACCCCACTCCAGCTGTCTTGGAGCCTCATCAGCTATTCAAAGGGGCTCCAGGGTCTCTCTGGAGCCTTTTGAGCAATCTCAACTCTCTCAGCCTATCTCTATAGAAGAGGTGTTCCAGCCCTGTAATCATCTTCATGTCCTTGTCTGAACTCGCTCCAACGCGTCCACATCCTTCTCATGATGGGCACACCAGAACTGAGCAGTCCAGTTTTATGTACTGGATCCTTCCCAGGACCTATGATAAGTATTTTGGAGCAGCCTCTCTTTTCAAATCTCCTTTGAAAAAGTCTTTGTCCTTTTTTTTTAAAGAGATATGTTATGAGATTGATCCTATCACAAACTGCTGTGTAGTCCCTGATGGTGCCAAGAATTATTTTTTTGTTTCCTCTCTCTGAGTGCACCTCTGTGTTTCTAACAAATGAGCTATTGTAATTCACACATTTCAGGTTTATTCAGCACACTCTTAGACCTGAGTGCTGTCAAGTTTATTTATTGTTTTATGTCCTTCCAGGCCTTTTGGAGGAAGGCACAAAGAACCTCTCTTTCAGCTTGCACACCTCTCGTATCAACAAAGCACTGAGTAACACTGTTGTCCTTCCTCTCTGTGATGCCTTGTTAAATAAAACTCATATCTTCCTTTTGTTTCTGAAAAATTGGTTTTGGCCCCATAGATGAAGAAGACCCAGACAAGCTGACACATTTCTATAACATGTTCAACACTGAAATACACACGTTTGCGTGGCATTTCTCAAATTTGAGTCAGCAGAGACTCAACAAAAAGTCATTTGTAAAGAAAAAGGTTTTTATATAATCTTTTAAAATTTTTCCTGCTAGTCAAGGGTTCACTTTGTTTGAGGAAATGCTTCAGAGGAATTTCAGTAATCAATTCAGCTGTGCAAATCTTTTGAGTGTGGCTCTTTCTTGAAAGAGGCAGGGCTGAGATAAAATAAAGATTTCTTTTTCAAGGGATCTACAGGTCCTTTCCCAAAGCCTACAGCAAGATTTGTGCAGATCCTTGAACTAAAATAGAAACACACTCCTCATCCCGTGCACAAGTCCTCCCATCACTTGCAGCGGTGACCTTTGGAAAGTGGGTTTGAAGAAGGATGGTTCAGAGGGTTTGGCAGCACATCTCTGCTGACCTTTCCTTAGATGCTGCTTGCTGTTGAGCTGTCGTCACTGTGCATGTTCCTGCTCTTGGTGTACATAGCTGCCCTGGGAGATGCTCGTGCTTAAATCTCTCCTCCTCCGCTCATGTCAAAGTGGAGTTGTGCTCTTGCACATTAAGGACATGCACAAGCCAAATACCGGAGCTCAGCTGACAAGCTGTGACTTCCTAATCACCCACTTGAATATATATAACTGTTTGTCTAAGGGCTTTCATTTAGTTTTTGACCCCCTGTGCTAGTGATAGTATTCATGCACTTTGTGTGCATCTGATGTCAATTGGCCCACTCTGATAAATGAAATGTAGAACATAAGTAAATTCTTGCAAGAAGAAAGTTTAGATCCTGTTAATTCTTTTCTTATCTCTGAAGGAAAATAAACTATTGTCTCATAAATCAGTCACTATGAAAAACTCATCATATCATTTTGCTATTGTGCAATAATATTGCTGCTGATGTGGCAAGAGGACACAGTCTGAGGGCTTGAGCCAGTCAGTCCTAAGTAGGATTCATTCTACAACATTTAAAACTGGGGAAGAAATGTCCAGAGTAAGGAAGAGGTGTCCAAAGTTCAGATATTGGGAAAAACTTTGGTGACATTAAAATTAGAACTTATTGATGCTGGAATTTTCCACTGCATTTGGTTTTGAGCTTGTTAGAAAAATAGATGTCAGGTTGCCAGCATGTAGTGTAAAGATAATATGCCATCAGATGTAGAAATGAGGTGGAAGAAGGGTTATATTTCTTCTTGAACTATGCTGAAGTGCTCTTTCCAGAAATGACTGGGATTTGTAACCCAAGAGGCACCCTGCACCTGAAACTGTGGTCACCCCTTTTCTGATGAGACTGATCTATTTCATCCCTGCTCCTTTTCAAGAGGTCTATTTAGCATAATGTTGTGAAGGACAGAGAGTGATGTAGTTTACTGTATTAATCCCTGATCTGACATTTTGGTGAATGGGTCAGGGTTACAATTCCTTTTCCATACACACGGGAAGAAATCTTTGCCTTCTCCAAAGACTAATTCTATGAATTGCTATGACTTTTACATATTGCACTTGTTTATCCATTCAACTTCATTGTAAAAATATGTTAGAACTTGATCTTCAATAGATTTTTAAATTCATTCTACCTTAAAATTCAAATAAAATTGCTTTTATTCCGCTAGTAATTAAATATAGTCTGTCAAAGCCAGACCATAACTATTTTCACTCTTAGAAATCTTCATTTTGACAGAGGGCATACATGGAATTTCCTTCCTGGTGCAGCTTGAAGAAGCCAGCTGATTTATAGTCACATAAGGTTCTGGAGAGTGTGTAATCTTCAGTTCTACATTATCATCCTGTCCTCAAACCTTCCACCTACTCAGTGCTAATCATTTTGCTTAAACATCTGGTCTCTAGACAACCAGAAATTGCACTGAAATATAAACTATGAGGTTGCTCTTCAACCTCTCACATTATCACTCAATAACAGATATCAGAGAGATTTTACTTTGTATAAATATTGTATGCATTGCAATGCCTTTGGAAATCTTTGTCCTGTGCTAGAAAGCAGGAGATACCCAGCTGCAAGATCAGAAATGTAAATATTTGAGAGTAAATTGCACAAGATGTGCTTTCTATTTGAACTGTAATGGTGGGATTTGCCAGATTAAATATAAGCATATTTGATGATGATGTTTGTCACTGAGCTCACATTTTTGCTGTTGGAGAGAAAGAGGCACTTCTAGAGATGGATTTTAGAGGACACTGACATAGTAATTGATCCTTATTCCATACAGTATTATAGAGATACAGACTGGGAAGGTTTGGAAGAGGTTACCTGAGCCCCATTAAGTCTCTTTGGGTGAATCAGGCACTCCTGGACCTTCCTTTGAAAAAGTTTATTACTAATGAAAGGAGCTGTGTTGACTTCAGTAGAAAAGATATGCACAGATGGCTTAAGCCCTCAATAACTGATCATTGTTTGTATCTGAAACTTCAGTTCAGCTTCTGAAGAGTTGTGTACCTGCTTAAAATTGTTCTACTACTGGCCATGGAGAGAGAAAAGAGTCTCTGGAGAATGCAGTTTCTGCCCCAAAGTAGGTAAAATAATTTCTTAGTGATGTGACTCCACTGCAGGTACCTCTGTCTCTCTGTTGGTTATAGACCAACACCTCAAATTATCTGCCCAGCTTTAAGCATGATGGAGTGAGATGGTATTCATCTGACCATTATCTGGCCAGAACTCAGAGCCCATATCTGAAAAAAGATTTTCATAAGATGACCCTGAAGGTGATCAGATTTCAGACTTAATTAATTAAAACATTTATTTTTTAAAAAGTTTAAAAAAAAGGAAAAAGAAAGTATCCTTTACCAAACTAAAGATTTAAACGTGTTTTGTGAACAATGTGAGCCCATTGTAGCTTAGGTGGAAGAGATTATCTATATGTAAGGAAACATACCTGCCAGTGACAAACTAAGATCAGATCTCCTTAAATGGTTAATTTGATTCAAAGGAGTCATAAAAATTTTTGCAAGGTAGAGAGCAAATGGGAAGAGCTAAATGACCAGAAGATCATCTGTCTTCTCTCCCACCTATTATTATTTTTCCATCAGAGCCTGATGGATAAAGTGCATCTTAAAAATTCAGCACTGTGCTCTGATGGCACCAGGAAGAGTTTTTCTGTCATTTGCTGTGTACACCAGGATATTATCTTGACTCTCAGGATTGTAAATGCTGCTGCTGTCATATCACAGCTTTAATTGGCACTTCAAGGGACTACTTGGGTAAGCTGAATTCTGTGTTTGAAAGGCCCTTCTGAGTTCTGGTTATGTCGCTAACTGCACAAAGTGCATAAGAAAGTAAATATTGTGGGAAGGAATAAGAGGGCAGCCATTGTGTAAATAAGGGAAATGCTTATGTGTCTAAAACAGAATTTCAGATGACTGATTGTTCAGCATTACATTATTATGCAATTTCTATGTGTTATTAACAGTCTCCCTTTGTAATATGCACATTTTTCTAATATAAGATTCCTTTGATGATAGTCCATTTTATTATGTTTGGTGATTTTTCTAATTACCAGAGTCAGTGCATCATTATTTTTGCTCTTATTACACTCATTAATGATCTGGGAAGATTTTTTCCTTTTGGATGTTTTTTCCAGCACAACACAGCACATTGTTGTAATGGGAAGTATTTTGAAAACCAAACTAATTTTCCCAATAACTGTTTCCTGATAATTTCCCATCTTCTGTTGAAGCCCAGACACAAGTTTGTAATCTCTCTTGGTGTCAGAATGCTGTCTACATGTTCTGGAAATGCTGAGACTGAACACATTCTCCAATGGTAGTGGTGCAGTGATTTATTCTGGATCCTTTTAAGACTGACTCTTGGTGCTTTTCATGTGCTGAACCAGTTGTACTTGAGCTTAGGTGAATCTCAGGTCTCCTTCAAATCTCAAGCAATGCTTTAGAAGTAAATGAGATACTTCAAGTGTAAAATGGCACATCTTGAGACTGGAATACCAAAACCAGAATGCAATAAACTTGAATTCATTTAGGAAAATATCTGCTAGAAGTCAAATCTGAGAACAGACATTCCCAAGCACAGACAATAAGAGAAAAGAGAAGAGCTTAAAAGGAACAATGAGTATGGGTTTTATATTGTTTATAAGAAAACAAATCCAAATACAATGTTTGGATATCTCCTTTATGAAAGAAGCACAAACCAAGTTTGGAAGCGCAGATCCACTCTCAATTCAGTCTTTGAAATATGAATCAAAGTTGTCTGCACCATGGAGGCATCAGTCAGCTCTGCTCTTCTAATGTTTCTTGAAGGCATCTGCTTTGTATCTCATTGGGACGACTGCAAAATTGTTTTCTGCTATAAATTTTGAGCGACTTTTTCCCCCCCTGAAAATTAAAGACATAAGTGACATCTCTAAAGGGTGACTGCTTCTGTCTAGCTAGTAGAGCTGTGGTCGATAAAGATTAATCCTATCACACGTATTGCTGGTTCAATTACCAAACTAGAAACTCTGCAGATAAGTTATATCAACTTGAAATGAAAATTTTAAGTCATTTTCTGTTGAGGCGGTCAAGTAAAACACTTGGGTTGAACTCTACGATTTCATTTATTTAGATCAGAAATCAGCAGAAACTAAGGTGAGGATTGTGTACCGTTCATGAAATGGAAGTTCAGGAGCAGCTCAATATCAATTGTGGGGGAAAGGAATATCCCTAGAATAAAGAAGAGTGGTTCAAATGCCCCATTCCAAAGTTTTGGGTGTGTCCTCAGTGCTCTGTGCCATTCACTGTGCTGAGCTGGATGGAGGACACAGGCACCATTACAATCTCTTCCCCATCAGTTAACCATGGTTAAGAGGTTCATGGGTTAAGTGCCTCTGCAGTGCAAGTACAGCTCCAAGGTTTAAATATTATTTGGGACAAAGAAACCTGGTTTTCATTCATAATCCTCCTTCAGAAAGCTTTTCTTCAGGACCATCCTTCTTAGTCCTCCTGCTGTGCACAGCAATTTGGATTCATGCTTGGAGATGAGAGATGGGCATCAAGATGCTGTGCCCTTCTGCCTTCCTGTGCCCTTTGGCATGAGATCTGGATCCCTGTACCAGGCTGCTCCATGGCAGCACCTCCATCAGTAGCATCTGGAAAGCTGTCACATGAGTCATCATCAATCATCAGTGATATCAGTACCTTCATGCTTGCTCCCTGTGGTTATTCATGCAGATTTTCATGTTGAAATTCGGCAGGACGTACAGCCCAGGTGAAGCCATGATTTCAAGGCAACCTGATGCATTCTTTTAGAAAAAAAAATAAATAAGCTCTCCTCAGTCTTGTTAGAGCCATGTATCTATGCAGTGAGGCTTCTCAAGTCCACAAGCTGTGTGATCAAAGCTCCATTCTGCTTCCTCTTCTCCCAGCTGAGTAGGAGAATGCACAATGAGCTTTCCCTTGATTTTGCTAAATGTGAAGCCACATAAGGGGTTCTGGGATCATGTTGGCACATTGGGTTAAGTCAGTAGGATTGAGGCTGTAATTTTTCCTCATCTCCATGGTAACCTCTCACAAACTGATATTTTACCCACATGCAAGTGCTTAATGAAGAGCATATGCAATTCAATGGTACAGGAGGTTATGTTATGTTAAAAAACCTATGCAATAACCATGGTTGTTCCACTGTAAACTATGCTCCACAGTTGGAGTTCAGGCTAAGCTTTTGAAGTCTTTTGAAACTGTTATTTTCCATCTCAGGTGAAATGGGCTAAAAATATCTGTTTCCCCTGGTTCTCATAACACCTTGTCAATGTCACACTGGAGGAAAGGGATGTCATCCAAAGGGACCTGGCCAGACTCACGTGGTGGACTTTAGTGAGCCATGTGAAGCCCAGCAAGCCCATGTGCAAGGTCCTTGGTGGTCCAAGGTCTCAGGTAGGGACAATTCCATAGCACAAACAGAGGCTAGGTGGAGAATGGATTGAGAGCAGCCCTGAGCAGAAGAATTTGGTGGCACTGATGAACAAGAAGCATGCCATGAGCCAGCAATATTCAGTCACAGCCCAGAAAGCCAAGCACATCCTTGTCTGCATCCAAAGCAGTGTGGCCAGCAAGGCAAGGGAGGGAATTCTGCCCCTCTACTCTGCCCTTATGAGACCCCACCTGGAGAGCTGCATCCAGCTCTGGGGCTCCCAACTCAAGGATGTGGACATGCTGAAACAAGTCCAGAGGACAGGAAGATATTCATAGGGCTGGAACACCTCTGCTAGAAAGATAGACTCAAAAAGCTGGAGTTTTTCAGCCTCAAGGAGGGGAGGGTCTGGGGAGACCTTAGAGCTCATTCCAGTGCCTAAAGGGTCTGCAAGAGAGTGGAGAGGGACTTTAGACAAAGGTGTGGAGTGATAGGACAAGGGGCAATGATTTCATATTGAAAGAGGGAAGGTTTAGATTCGAAATTAGGAAGAAATTTTTTCCTATGAAGGTGGTGAGGCACTGGCATGTGTGTCTCAGAGAAGCTGTGTCTGGTCCATCCCTGGAAATGTTTAACAACAGGTTGGATGAGGCTTTGAACAACCTGGTCTAGTGGAAGGTGTTGAGACTAGATTGTCTTTAGGGTGTCTTTCAACCAAAAGCATTCTATGATGCATTTTTGTGCCTTATCAACATGAGTGCCTTCAGAGATCTTAAGCAAGTACAGAGTATGTACAAGCACTGTTCTTTCCCCCTTCTGCATCAGTAGTGTTCTATTGTCTGGTTAGAATTTGGAGTTTCCTTTCTGCTCCTTTATCTTCCTCAGTGGGTTCTCAAATTTCCTCTATGACTTGGCATTGGTGCCCTGGCTGGACTCTTGCCACCCTCTGCCAACTAAGACCCCACACTGCCCTTTTTTGGTTATGCCATCAGTTAACCTTTTCATGAAAAACAACCTCTCCAACAAGCAGAATGTTTCTGACCCAGGATGTCAGGTAACTGCTAGTTATATATATTGGTTAGTCTTTAGGGTATTTGTTTCTCTGATGTTAATTATAGATTGCTGTTTATTTCTACTGGCCTGGCTAAAGCTGCCAGTTTTCAGAAACTGGAGGTCTGAAAACAGTACAAGCAATACAAACAATACAGGGAAATGAGAAATTGACTGTGACTCACAGCTTCTACTTTTAGTTTCCACCTACACTGCTACACTCAATTAACTCCTCCAAGGCTCAGTATTCTACAAGAGCCCAGTAGTGCCATAGGAGTGTGATGGTTTGGACAACGTTAAAAGAAAGGAGCTGAGATATTCAGACACTGATAATTAATTTAAATACTGTAAATAAATGAAAAATGTTGATTTCTACTGTTACCTAGTGATGACAGCTACTTGCTCTCCTCTGGACCTCTGCCCTCCCAGCAATAAAATTCATGTGAACTGTGATTCAGGCCAGAATTTAAGGGAAAAATTAAGAACTGAGATCCTTCTGTCTCAGCAGTGAGATCTACCTGAACAGGCAGTGAGGACACAGAAGAAGGGAAGCTATGCCAGAGGGAAGGACACTTAGTTTGCCTTGCAATCACTGCCAATAAATGGGTAGAGAAAAAAATGGTGACAACAGGAAAAAGAACAAACAAAATGTCCTGTGCCCTATGTCCACATGCATGCCAGTCTGCACTGCCTGGAACTTTTCAAGTAGAGGCTGAAGACTGAAAACTACCCCAGGAAAAGAGAGTCTCCACTTTACATGATCTTTGCCTGCACTCCAGCCAATTTCTCATGCCCATTTGGGCATTTTCCGCCACACCCCAATAGGGACAATCCTCCCACTGTGAGAAAAATGAAATATTTGGTTTGTTAAATTGACTATCACTTCTGAAGCTGATAATCAGGGAACTACTTACTTGTTAATCATCCCAATCAGGGACGGGCAGCTAAAGATTCTACTCGAGTTACATTGCTGAATCAGCCAAAAAGCCCCTCCTCTGTGCTGCTCTATGCCACCTTTTCAGCCCTCCCAGCCTATCTTCCTTCTCCAGTACACAGAGAGCCAAGGGCTGAGGTCTGCACCGGGGGCTGCTTAAGCTTGTCCCATCTATCTCTGTGCTTTGCTGGAGTGTAACCACAATATTGCAGAGAAAACAAAACCCTGTTGAGGTCTGGGTCACTCTTCCCCAGTGGGAAGGAATGGACTGCACCTAACGCAGTCATTAGGCTGCAAAACTAATTCCATCCTTGCTTGCTTCTTCATCCCCAGGCACCAAATATAGTTTCTTCTGGAGCATTGCTGTCCTGCAAGTACCACAGCTTTCTCCAGAACCCTAAAGGGAAATGGGGCTGTACATGGATGCTCCAAATGGAGTCACCTTTTGCGGTTTCTCTATGTCCTTGGACACATTCATTCAGGTCCTCCCTATCTGTGATAGGAACCAGGTCGTGCTCTTCTCCAACCATGTTTGGTTGTGTTTGACCGGAAGCTTTTCAAACATGTTTTAATACACAGGACAGTCCTGATTCCTGCAGTCAGTGGGACTGTATTATGGACAGGTCCTCACTTGAAGCATGCAAAAAAAAACGTTCCTTTTTCTCTACCCAGGTTCAAAGAGCACACTCATTTAAAAGTGAATTTTATGTAAGTTCTGCTGAAAAATCATCCTTAAAAGCAACTTCACAGGTTTATAAGTTATCATTGCTGCTTTGAAGTCCTTTACATTTGCTACAAATAACACACTCCATGATATGATGGATAAAATCATGCTTTGGATCACTGAGCTAGGCTCGGTGATCCAAACCCCTACATTGTAGAAATCAACAGGTTCAGAAGAACATATTACAAAAGGGAAGAAATTCTTGTGAATATTTGACCTTCTACCTTTTGAATAAGACTGGTGGTGTTTTTATGCCTACACTATAAACAGTGAAGACTAGAAACCATTTTCCCCTGGTCAGAAGTTTTTGAGAACAGCTGCATTTTTGACACAGTGCCAGCCCACAATTCATGTTTGCCTGCACCCTTTACAGCACAGACTTGATTGGTACTCTAATATTTTGACACAGTGAAAAAACCGTTCCAATTAGAGTAGTTTTGTTTCTAGTCAATAGTATTATTTCTGGAAATTAAAATGTTCTAGAAATAATAAACAAGGAAGAGGGGCCTCACTTTTTCATGAAGTATGGGTGCATGAATTCCACTGACCTAATTTCCGGTACACTCAAATATGATACAGTTCAAAAGTTCAGCTTGGGTTTAAATTTTGTTGAGTTTATGTTCTGTTTGAGACAGATGGTCTGAAACAGATGGAAGAAGTCCAGTGAAGAACAGAGGGAGAGGAAGTCAGTGTTCAGGATAGAGTATACAGAACAGCTGGGGAAGAAATAGCAAGAAATGTGTTAAAAAAATGAATATTTTGTACAAAATCTCACTTTTGATGAGGTTTTCCCCTTGGTGTCACCAGCTTTCACCTCGGTTGTCCTCTGAGGACAGTTCAAAAAGTTGGTGGACACATGGAACCTGATGAGCATCACCTGATGTCATCAGCTGTCCCATACATGTTGTTGGTAGAAGAAAAACTGAGCACCACTGACAGCAGCGCCTTCACTGGTGTGACTGAGGCTGTCCTACCAAAGGGCTTCCCCCAGTCAGGAACCTGGATATGTTGGTTTGATTGTTCTGGGACAATTTTCATTCATGGAACAAGAAGGATTTAGGTACTCGGGCTGGTATGAAAGCCACCCAAGATAGAATTGTCTTAGAAGTCCTGAATAATACACATTTCAATATCTCTAAGTCCAAACTGATGGGAAAGCATCCACTCTTTCCCCATGCAAAAAGCCTCTTTGAAGAGGCAGATTCTTCTGCATTCCTCAGGTTCAGGGTGGATCCCAGCACACATTTACATCTGGGCCGCCAGTGAGATTATAAAAATCCACCCAACATTTGACTTACATTTTCTGTATGTTTTTTCTGCTTCCCTTCTGATTCAGATTTTCCCTTTCTGTTTATAAGCTTTCACTCTCTCCCTTCCTCTGTGAACCAGTTCTCATAGCCTTTTAGTAAAGGTCCTGTTTTTCACACCTTTCCCAGTTGCTCCTAGATCCTCTCTGAACTCTTTCACAGTGTCTGGCTGGAAAACTTTGCCGGGTTTTGTAACCTTAATCTTGAGACTGTGGTTCTTGAGGACAAACCTAAGAGCTCTGCAAAGCAAGGAAGCACAAAGCAGATAGGAGCAGACACCACAGAGATGTGTCCTGATAAATTATCCCTACTCAGGATGTTAATGATACTGGAGATAGTCTTAGCCTGTCCCATTTGTCAAGTAAAACAAATGAAAAATTATTAAGCTGTTTTACAAGCAAGGAGAGGTGTACAGAGCTGTGAGGTCTTGGCTGGTGAACAGATTGCAACTTGACCTCGTTCATTTACAATAAAGACATCTTCAAAAACTGCACTGGTTTAACCAGAAAAATAATTTTCATGACTTCCCAATGCAGATAGCATACTGTAGATTTATTTCTAACTTGTGGAATGTCTGAAACAGTGTAGTGGAAAAACAAGAGTGGTTTGGATGTTTGTATAGAAAATTTAACTATGTGCTAGGCACATCTTTTAGGCTTTATTAATTGAAGAAAGCCTTTTTTATTATTATTGGAAGAGGAAAGATAAGAAAATTGCTCATTTTATTTAATCCAAACAAAGCAAGATCTTCCTTTGAGATTAGACTTTATTCCCATAACAACTCTTGCACAAGACCAAAATTGCAACAAGCAAGTTGTGAAAGGAGAAGCAGTAAAGCAAAAAGACCTTTGGTCGATGAGATGCTGAAAGCATTGCTCCACAGACAGACAGCAATTAGGGACTTGTTTAAATGTGCATCAGTTGGGTACTCTTCTAGGAAACATCTGAAAATGCTTTGTGTGGGTGAATCCAGAGGCCCACTGAAAAGTAGTTGGTAGTACATGATGCAAATCAAACGAAGTGACACATTGTCATGGGCACAAACATGTGATGTCATTGCACTTTTATTGGATCTACTGGAAAGCCTCCGCATGAGCAGTCTAAGGAAGCAGGAGGTGGGAAAAGTAAACAAAGAGGACAAGATGACATTGAGTGTTCACAGGCAGAGAGCATGCAAAATCTGCTTTGATGAAAGTTTATCCTGATTTCTAGTTTTGGTTACTTTTTAAGAGAGCAAGCTGACATAAGACTTTGGAGATCAGTTTTAGCATATCAACCAGTTAAGGCAAAACACTTGGAGCCTCTGTTTATTGAACTAATTCTGACTTATCCAACAGTGAGCTTGACTGGATAAGCACAAACCAATGTTCAGTTGCCTTTCAGATACCCTGGGCTATGCTGGTGTCGAACTCCATGGTGGCACCTTCGTTTTATCTTTCCTCAGTGACTTAAGTGCCTCAAAATCTCAGCTACAGAGGGAGATAGAACTGACCTCTGGTGATTCATATCCATAGACCTTTCCCATGAATCACAGTGACTGAAAGTTGTGGTGACTTTTCCTTCCCTTCCCTCATACAGTCTCATGTTCTGAGCACCATTTAGAGTATGGCACACCATGGCTCAGTGTTCCCTGCAGGAAGGAAATTGCTTTAAGGAATACATCAGGAAATATGGGAGAATGGTACTTCCCAACAGTCTTGTCCAGGCTCTTCCCCTCTGCTTCTGCAGTCCCAGGGGCCAATTTGTTGTGTTCAGTTCTTCAGAGATTATTTAAATGCCCTGTGAGGGGCATAGCATTCTATAAATAGAGCCAAAAATGAGGATAAATCAACAGGATCTAGATAGGTTTCCCAAGGACTGCCAAGGAAGGCACCACCTGGGGAGTAGAAAATACCCATCAGGGTAGGGAACAGAACTGGTTTGGTCATCTAGGCATGCAGTTATCATGGCAGGTCCACTTCCAGCCGCACTTTGCACAGAGCTTTTTCCTGCAGTGATACTTTGGCAACGTTTACCCACTTAGTAGATGTGGTACAGGGATCCTCAACATGACAGTTCTGTTGGGGCTTTCACAGATTTTTGTGCTCTTTGTGGCATTTCTGAATGCGCCAGTAAACAGACTGTGAAATTCACAGGTAATTTCCAATTAAACACAGTCCTCTGCAGACTTTAGGCACCAGATGGGAGAATCAGCAACTGTAGAAGGACAATAAAGATTTATACTTTGGGCTTAGAATATCTAGAGAGGCAATTAAAGCACCTGGAACCTCACCTAACTGGGTGTCATTCTCTCCAAACAGCTTGATTAAGGAGTGTTTGGGCCAGTTCAGAAATGCAATAACTTGCTTAATGTCTATGGTGAAACACAGGGGGCAGATTAGAGGAAACATATGGTCTTGAATCACATCTGTAAGGCAAGAAACATATGCTAAAGTCTGTTACAAGGAGCTTCTTCCAAGAGTAAACAACAATTAATGGAGCTGGAGGTTTGAAATTCCTCCATCTACTACTCTTGCCAGAATTTTTTGTATCATTTTAAAGTGAAAGGCAGTGGAGTTATAAGACTTGTAAATATTATTAAAAGCACAAATTACAGTATAAGTTCTCATGATGGAAGGAAGTTTTATAATAAAAAACATTTTTAAACTAAAATCTTACCTGATAGCTTTCTTCTGGAATTTCTTATGTTTACTACCATTATTTTATTTTATGCACTTCCTGTGTCCCACCACTAATTAGAGTGTAAAAATATGAAAAAATGCATGCAGTTTCAACAGCCTAATATTCTTTTTTTCTTTGCTTTGTTTTATTTTGCTTTATTTTGTTTTAGTGATTGCAGGGAGGGATGCTATTTAGGATTAGCTGATAGAAACATTTCCTTATCTACTCTTGAACAAATATAGTAAAAACAAACAATGTTGCAATGATTATTTCATTCTATAAGAATGTGCATGCTGCAGTAGGAATATCTGAATTCAAAATGAGGATCCGGCCTTAAAAGGGACACATTACCCAACCTCACATTTTTCAGAACTTTCATGGGAAATTTTGAAAAGACTAATTTTAATTTTTAGCTACAAAAAAATTGAAATTAAAAAAAGAAGAAAAAATGAAAGATGATGTGAACTCAAGCTTCAATAACCTGACCAGCTCTGCTCACATGTGACATCACGAACCACTTTTGCCATCTCTCTGGACACTTCTACTGTCAAATCCCTTTCACTGCATCAGTACAGACATCAGTACATCAGATACTGCTTGCAGGCTCTGTTGCTCCAAAGTTTCTCTGCTATCTGTTCCTTGTCTAAGTGCATGACCCATATCTGTTTTTGGAGAATAATTCAAATTGGAAGGAGCCTCTGGAAAACCCAGTCCAGCTGCCTGATAAAAGCAGGGCCAACTTCACTGTCAGAATTTGTTGTTCAGGGCTTTACCCTGAGGAGTCTTGAAAGCCCACAAGTATTTTCCAGAGTTCAGCCTCTCTCACTATTAGGGATTTTTTTCTCATGTTTAATGGGCTCTTCTGCAGTTGCAACTTGCAGCTTGTCCTTCAACTGAATCCTCCTGGGAGGAGATGATGCTGTCTTCCTTGCAACTGCCCATCCAGTCCCCTTCTCTGGAAATATTCTAGGTGAACCTGCTCTAGCAGGGCTCTTGGACAAGATGATCTGCAGAGGTTGCTTTCAGCCTGAACCATTCTGTGATTCTGTGATTTTTATTCCAAAATCCCGGAATTCAACTTATTCTTCCTCTTTTTCTGCTTGCCTCATGCCACACCTCTTACCCTGTTGTCTGTTCCTGACTTTCTTCTCTTTGTTGGGTTTTCTTCCTGAAAATGGAGTCCTCTCCTTCTCTGGTCTCGTCTCCAACACCCTGGACTCCCTTCTCCCCTCCATTTTCTGGAGAGTTAGGAACAGCAGAGAGGAATCTCCTCTGTAGTCACTTCCCAGAATGTTTCTTCACAAAGTACACTGCTTATGAACTGGAAAATCATAGAATTACAGGATGCTTTGGGCTGGAATAGATTTTAAAGATCATCTAGTTCCAATCCCCCTGACAGAGGCAGGGATGCCACCCACCAGGATCAGATTGCTCAAAGTCCTGTCCAATCTGGCTTTCATAGATGGGGCATCTACAGCTTCTTGGCAACTTGTACTTCACCTCCCCCTCACTGTAAAGAATTTCTTCCTCATGCCTAATCTAAATCTCCCCTCTTTTAGTTTAAAATGATTCCTCCATGTCCTGTTTAAAAAGCCCATTTAAAAAGACGCTGTCCTTTTTTTTGTTTCTAAGTACTGAAAGGCTGCAATAAAGTGTCCCATGTGTCTCCCAAACGTGTCTTTGATGCTCTGACTGTTAGCCATGGACAGGAGGAGGAAATCTTTGGAGCTAGCTTGGCTCTGCAATGCAGCAGAACTGCCATGAACAATAGCTTGGGAGAAAAGTGACTCTCCCAGTGTTGCAAGACTGTTCCCTCATTTTTGCCAAAATTTTCATTAGTATCATGTTGCATCAGCCTCCAAATGTCTTCCCTTGTGAAAGAGTGTTGCACAGTCTGACAGACCCTCCTCAGAAAAGTCTTCTCTTTTTCCTTCCATTTCAGCTTCATCCCATTTCCCTGATTACTTTACACTTCTGTTTCCACCCTGCACGAACTGAAGTGCTCCTCTGTTTTCATTCTTCACACACTTGTTGTCTAACCAAGGTACCTGTGTCCCCTCAGGCTCTTCACAGCTCATCTCTGACCACCTCTTTGCAAAGTTATCCTGTCCCTCTCTCTTTGATGCTCTTCAGTTTCCAGTTGTGCTTCTCCATTCCCCTTCATGAAGACATGAATTGTACTAAAACTCTGTTCTCTATCCATTTCCCTTCCACCTTTCACTTCTTCTATCATCCTTCATTTCTGTTCCATTATCTGTCTCCTAGGCTCTCTTCTCACCTTTCCTCTACAAGAGACTGGGTGAGGCTTCACTGATCTTCTCTAAACTCTTGGGGAGAGGTGGGTAAATACCTACCACTGCCTGTTCCTCTAAAGCATCCCATCACTCACTCTGAGGATTTTGATGGCTCCAAACTCCTTTCATTCCTCATTTCTCATTTCTCTTTTGTCTTAGTAAATCTATTTGGACTCTCACCAATCCAGGACCCATGGGACCAAAATCTGTTCTGGCTGCATAGCTGCAAAATTGGCAGGAAGCTGAAGACACTACATTTACAATTTTTGTTCTTTTCTTATGTCTGTTTTTCCTTTTTTCACTCAAATTTACCCACAGTAACTGAGGATGGGAGTGATAGTGGGGGTATAGTTAACTTAGGTTGATATGGCCCTTCTGAGGGCAGCCTACAGGGCAGAGGAGGTGTTGACATTGCTGTTTTTCAGCTGTTGAGGTGCTCCAAACAACTCTGGCAGAGCAGAAACTATCATTAGAAAGCTCTAAGTGAAATAACTATATACATACATCTGGACAACCTCTTTTTTTTTTTTTTTTTGCTGGGGCTTGTATAAGACATACCACAGAGCCTTGGTTTTGAGAGAAAATGGACCCAGTTTTCTGGAAAGTGTGACTTGCTTCAGGGTTGGCAAGACACAGGCTGCAAATTTAGGCATCTGAAATGAATCAGTGATCACTTTGAAAATCTTGGTCAAAATGTTTCACATGGAACAGGCATGAAATAGGAATCCACAAACAGCAGCAGCACAGGCTGTTTGTTATTACAGATGATCATTTAGCACAGGCTGTTCTAATCTAGGTCAATCAAAGCTAATCCTGAAATGATCTATTTCTTAAAGTAGCCTTGTGTGTCTGTGCCTTTGTACATGTGTGCACAAACAGAATAGGTAATTTTTAATGGAAAATAATTTGGCTAGAGGCTACCTTGCCTAGTTTTCTTTCTTAGGGAGATGCAGGGGATCCAAGTTGTGTCAGTTTTTTCCTCCCCGAGAAAGTAGGAGGGTACTGAATGACATAGGGGTTAGATAGAATAGGAAAGCCAATGCTTTGGGCTCCCAAAATATCAGAAGTCACTTACTGTGTTAGATACTTACCTACTGAGGTTAGTTTAGAGCTGAGTAGAGTCCCTGCAGGGAAGTCTGTAGCTAGAGGCCCTGGTACTCTGGTACTCTGTTAGGGTACAGAGTACTTTGCAAGTAAAAAAGGGTACTTTGGAGAAAAAAAAAACAATGCTTCTGGAAACTGAGACTTGTTTTTCATGGATGGCTAACATGAGTCATGACTTGCTAAGCATTTAAAGTCTCTCTCTGATTCTAGTTTTCCTAGCATTCCTAATGTTTCCAGTACTTATATCCACCTGATACCAGGCACGTTTAGATGTCATGTAGAAATTCTTTACTCAGAGGGTAGTGAAACGCTGGAACAGGTTGCCCCATTCCTGTAAGCGTTCAAGACCAGGTTCAAGTCTGTTGCGAGAACTTTATGAAAAAGCAGTAAATGAGGGTGTAAATTCTTGCTTGCAAAATTCCAAACAAATTCAAAACAGCCTGTACCATGCCTACTGTCCTGGTGTCAGCTGGGACAGGGTTAATTTTCTTCTTTATTAAACCATACCACCAACCTATTAGGAAAATGGAGCTGACTGGTGGGAAGATGTGTAATGTGTGAATAATGTCTACATTTGATGCAGGATCATCATTTGGCATTTGGGCTTCTTGAAGACACAGTAACAATCAGGAGAGGCAAGAGCTGGGGCTCTCAGCTACACGCCCCCTATTTTGATGCATAACATCTTGCAGGGCTCACATTTCTCCCTGGTTTTCCTCTCTGTTATTTTATTAATGGTTTTTTCCCCCTCTTGCTCCTCACCCCATCCAGAATAATTGAACTGGCAGGAGCAGGGTCAGGTCACTTCTTGGTTGATTATACTGCTAACAGAAAAATCCAAACAAGCCACGCTACATTTTATTCCTGAGGCTTATTCTTGAGAAAACTGTTTTTGCTCCTGGAGAAGTCAATGGAAATCTAATTAATCCCAGATGTTTAGTAATAACAACCACTTCCTTTTGGGAGAGCTGAACAAAAGCAGTGTGAAAACTATTAATTAATCGGGTTTGACTCTGTCATCATGTTTAATTCCAGCCATACTAGTCAAGTTAATACTGGCTCTGAGAAGGAGATTTTCCTGCTTGACACAACAGCCATAAACTCGGTGTGTGGCAGATTAAACAGTGTCTGGGCACAGAGCTCAGCTTGCCTTCACACCAAGGGGAAAACACAGCAGCTTCAACATCGGACTTCCAGCTAGCTCCTGGGATTGCTGTTTGTGCAATCTACTAGACTAGAGACTAAAGACTAGACTTTATTTCCCTACTTGAATAAAGGCTTGAGCCAATGATGGGCTCAAGCATGGGCTTTTGTAGATATTAGATCAGGCCCCATTGCTGCTGAGGATTTGTGCAAATTTGTAGAACCACGGAATCACAGAATGGTTTGGGTTGAAAAGCACTTGAAAGGCCATCTAGTTCCAGCCCCATTGCTGTGGTCAGGAACACCTTCCACTAGACCAGGGTGATCAAAGCACCATCCAGGGTGACCAAAGGCCTTGGACACTTCCAGGGATGGGTTATCCACAAGTTCTCTCAAAAACCTATTCTGAATTTTTGCCTACATCTTCAGTAGATCTTCTTGGTTTCCATTGGCTGTGCTCTAAGATGTGGAACAGCTTCAGGACTAGAAGGTAAAGGTCAAAGGTGGAATCTGAACACCACAGGAAAAAATAGGAAGGCTTTTCTTTTCATCTGTGGAGCATTTCAAACTGGTGATTTAATATATTCACAACCCTGTGCTTTTTACAAAATTCAAATATGTTTTTATTATACAAAATTCCACAGTGAAATCCACCAGCCAGTTTGTTACATAGCTGCTTTAAAAATAGAATTATACACCTTTTTGTAGTGTGTAATTTTTATATTCATTAGATTAAAGAAACAGAAATGAAGCAGCAATTTGACTCTGAGTTATTTACCTGAACAGGTTTTGGTTTGACCTCTATTTCTGTTATATGCCTTAATGTACAGTTCGTGGCATTAACAGAAGACCTGATGTAGTTACTTTTGAAGCCATTGCACCCCATTAGCAGGTCAAGCTCCCACTGTTGGTGAGCTTTTCTTCATTTCAAAAGGGTGAATTTTCTGCCAGGGTACAGAACAAAATACATGTCTGTTTCAACTTTTAGCAATGTAGCATGTTAGCTGTGTTAAACCCATCACAGAATGAGGATCTACATAACTTTTCTTACAGCCCATCCTCTATAATATCTTTTTAGGGTGACAAAGTGAACATCTGATCTGAATAATGGCACAGGACTATGTTCCCTGTGTATCATTTCACAATGGTATGTTTTTGCAGTCTAACCTTCCATGACCTTTAAAAATAGATATATTATTATTCTATATTGAAATGCAACTGTATGCTGTGAATTTCCTACAGGTTTCCATAGAAATGTAAGCATTTCAGTCCAATTCTAGCTGAAATTCATTCTCTAAGATTTTTCTTTTGCAAAGTATTCACCCCAGAGATTAATTTCTTCACATTATACCCAGTTAAATATGTATTGCACATGAGAGACAAATTCCTTCTCTTTTAGTTAAACTGTGAACCTGTGGCCTTCTGAGCAGATCTGGGTAACATATCAGCAGTTGCTTCATGCTTGAGATTTCTTTTACATCCCTTGTGGATACTAAGTGCCAGAACTAATTGACCTCATCTACCTCTCATGTCTTGCCCCAGTGACTGGAGCAATATCCTAACATAAAAAGTGAGACATCCAAAGAGGTTCCTACCACACGGTCTCTGGTTTCCATTGTGAGCTGTCTAAATGGTAGGCAGGAGCACAATGGACACTACTTATAATTTCCATTTGGGTTTGGTTTGGTTTTAGCTAAATTCTCATTGTTTTGAAACTTGAGGGGAATTTGCAACCAACTTCACTGAGTGAAGATTGTGTTTTGACTCCTCTGGCCCATCATTGTATGATTTCAGTTTAAGAAGGATTAGGAGCTAACCAGCTAGGTAAAAGCAAAGCTCAGACCAAACTGAAACATCTTGTGGAGCCATATAACTTTGAGAAGGGATTTCCTAATTGGCTGATGGCATCATCTGAGCTTAGTGAAAAGTCTCAGGTCTCAAGACCTTACAGGCCTTTTTCTTTTGAGCTGGTTTAAATTACACATCCCTCAAAGCAACAGCAGGACTTTACAGACGCCTCTTCTAACACTGTGTAATCTTTTAAGCAGATCTGCATGTGAATGAAGCAAATGCAAAACAGAGCAAATCTTCCTTCCTACAACCCAAACCAGTACAGTGGTGCAGTTCGGGGACTCTTCAAAACCATTGTAAAATCCACAGTTAAAACTCAAAGATGAAAAATATATCCTTCATTTCCACAGTGTCAGGGTAGCACCTGATTTCTTCAGTTTTCAGGGTGTTTTGTGTTCCTATGCTTTAAACTGGTGGCTAAAGTTTTGTCTTCGGAAGCAAAAAAATGAACCCACACCAATGATGATGACAGATAAAACTAGTACAGATGTTAATATAATGAGGATGTTGATTTTCTTCAGATCTTCTTTTTCACAGTCTTCTGGTCTGATGTCCTCGACGTGCATTTCTTCCCCATACCCGAAGCTCCGAATGTACTGGCACATTAAGTGCTCCACGTTGGGGATCTGGACATTTTTGTTCTGGATCATTGATGAAAGCCAGATGTTTCCACAGCAGTTGAGTGGGTTCCCAGAGAGATACAAGTTTTTAAGTGAATTTTCTAATGCTAAAATGTTGCTGTCCTCTAATGTACTGAACCTATTGTTCCGTAGGTCTAGAACTTCCAGTGGAGTGTCACTACTCCACTTAGGCAGCCAGTTCAGCTGATTTTCAGAGAGGTTTAAATGTTTAAGGTGACTAAAACAAGGCAAGTCAATATTTAAATCTATCAGACTATTGCCATGTAAATGCAAGTATTCCAGAGACTTTTCCAGTCCTGCTAGTGCTTTAAGTTCTATTTTCAGTCCAGGGTTCCTGGAGAGATCCAAGACAAGCAGTGGAGTCTTGTGGAAGGTGCGTGCAGGTAGGATGCTCAGCATGTTGTCAGCTAGGTACAGGTACTGGAGAGTGGGAGAATTGACAAACGACACACAACCGCTGTCCTCTCCAGCAAGTCTTTGCTTAGCTAATCCTGAGTACATGTGGCAAAGGCTGATGTTATTGCTCTGTAGATTAAGAAGTCTGAGGCTAGGAAGACTGGAAAAGATGTCAAATTGCAGGGTCTGAAGGTTGTTGTTTTGAACATGAAACTCCCTCAAATTTGGCAAAGCACCAGCATCGAGGAGAAGGTTCTGCAAAGCATTGTAGCTCAAGTCAAGGACAGTTAGGGAGAGCAATGCACTATCATAACCTACTGTAAATGCCTGAAGACAGTTTCTGCTGAGATTAAGGGTGTGAAGGGACAACATTGACTCAAAGAACCCATCTGGAATGGATTTGATTTTATTATAACTTAAGTCTAAATATACAAGTTGGGATAAATAAAGAGAACTTGTATTTTTACTTCGCTTCTGATCAAGAAGATGAAAAGAAGCATCTAGCCATTCATTATCCATGTAGTCCATTTTATTATAAGGGGATTCAGCAGTGAGCTGGATTAAATTTTTTGATAAATTCAGAGTTACCAGTTTATTTACCTGAGGGAAGACTGGGAAGTGAAGCAATTTGTTTTCACTAAGATCCAGACATCTTAAACTATATTCATCATTTGACTTTGTGATGCTGAAGGTCTCAATGCTATTCCTGCTAAGGTCAAGTACCTCCAACTGCCTGAGGTTGAAATCAGAGATGCAAGTAATTGAATTTGTGGAGAGATTGAGTTTGGAAAGGTTTGCTAGAGTCTCGAAAGCACCTTCTTCTATTTCCATGATGATATTTCTCTGAAGATCAATCTCCACAAGACTGGGAGATCCCTGAAACATCTTGTGTGATATCCTTACAATACTGTTATCTGCCAAGGAAAGATACTGCAGTGCTGGAGCTTGATTAATGAAATATTTAGCCATCCCACTGTAGAGATTGTTGTGGGACAAGTCCATTATTTCCACCTTGGGCAAAAGTCCAATACCCTCTGTCCCATTCTGAGCAACCTTATGTAAATGATTATTGGATAAATTTATTTCCAGCAAACTTGTCATGTGTGCAAACACTCCAGATGTGATGAAGCTTATCTGGTTGAAGCTTAAATCCAGATACTGGAGGGAAGTGTAGAATGATAATGGTATTTCAGGGATGCTTTGAATCAGGTTTCCAGACAGATCTATTTTGTTTACATTCAGATGGAGCTCGTGAGGGATTTGGTGAAGGTCTTTGTTGTGGCAAAATGCCTGTGAATTTGCCTGCCAGAAAAGGAGAGAAAAGGGGTTGTCATGTGACAAATTAAAAACATTTTTGCATTATATAAATACGGAAAATAACATTCAAGATCCAGGCAGAACCTCCTCCTGAAACACTGATCCCACCACTTTATCTCAGCAGTCAGACAGCAAGAGCAACAATCCTAACACCTTTCTGCAGCTAACAATGCTCTTTTCATTTTTAAGACATCACTGACTTACAATAGTAGAGTTTTATCTGTGTTTGATACCTACTGGATGCTCTTCTTTTTGTACCTTTCTCCTGGACTTTTAAAAGATCCAAGTGAAGGAATTTTGCCCCTTTTCCATTGCAATCAAGCACCATTTCTTCATTTTTTCTTCTGATGTTTAATTTTTTCACTTTCATCTTTGTGTTAGATTTTCTGAACTCAACTTGCAAGAGTAAGCTGTACTTGAAAAAGCTTCATGCTTTTGAGAGTGTGGGTTCCAAAGCAAGGAGGTGGAAAAGCATATAAGGATCCTACATCACAAAACCTGTCTCTCCTTCATAGTCACGCCCTCAGATATTAAACCATGTTTTCCTTTATCCATGGCTTTGTTTAGTAATGCACCTTTACCAAAATAGGTCATTCAATGACTGGAATATTTCTGATGCAAGTCTCCAGACTCTTCCTTCTTTCACTATCCATGTTTATCCTTTTGCTAAGGTACCACTTCCCTTCTTCTTGCATGGGGAGAGCGCCTTGTGAAAGCGTTCTGACAACACTCACGTGACACAACATGGAAAAGACAAATTCTGTAAAGCCAGCACTTGAGAGAGAAAAAAGCTGTGAGGTGCAATGAGGGTCATACTTTTTCAGGCCAATTCTCAGCAGCAGATACAGGGAAAAAAAACCAAATGTCAAAATCGACTCCATCTTCCAGGAGCAAGTCTGTTTAATAGCAGCTAGGATTGAGTTTGTGTCCAGGCCAAATTTGGAGTGTGTGTTCATAAGGAAGATTGGTAACATCAAGATGAGCATCCTTGCATAAATATCAAGCTATATTTTGTTAATAATGACAGCATACAGAAGTGTGAGGAAGTGAAAGTGAAAGGCTTAAGTGGCATTTAATTTACTGGAGAAAAACTCTTGTCATGAATGTGTTTGGATGTCTGGGCCATACAGTATTTATAGAAAGAACAGAAAGGAAAGAAATAAAGAAAAAATGTGTTGAATCTTAATTTTTGTGGAGAAGCAGGATCCAGATTACATCACACAAGGCTTTTCAGATATTAAAGAAAGATTAAAAGTGAAAACAATTAAAACCTATCTGTTTCATGTGAACATGGAGGTGAATGAAGTGGTACATCTGCTTTTGGAGAAGTGTGGCACTAGTCAGTCTTTTGTGAATCTCTTTTGCATAATCTAAATTTTGGAGGCAACACAAAAATGTGTCAGAGAAGTACAAGTGTTCATCTGAACTCTCAATATAGTCAGACTGCTCCACAGTCCTTCCTATAATACATCTTTCCCAAAGATCCCAAGTAAATTGACTACAAAAACCTGAAACACGTTTTACCCCTCTCCAATTCACTTAAATCTCCCCCAGCTAAAAATATTACAGAGAAAAAAAGGAAATTTTCTGGCATTTACTTGACATTATTTCTTTCCTGCAAAGCCATTGTAGAATTGCTCATTTTGAACTAAAATATGCCTGGATTTGGGATTAGCTCCAAGGCATGAGAGCAAAGCTTTTTTTATTTGGTTTGTGGAAGAAGCAGAAGCCAGAAGGATAAAAAAATCCAGAGTGAAAAGCAGCAGGTCCTTTGCAGCCTAAGGCAGATGCCAGGTTTCTCCAGACATTTTGAGCCAAATCTGAACAAGTGTAGAGCCCCCTTCACTCTTCTGGGATAAAGTATCTTAGCAAAGTTCTGATCCTGTCAATGCCAGCCAGCCGGTGTTCACTGAAGTCAATGCTTGAGAGGTCAGTCCCAGATCACCATGTATCGTGCAGGATTTGGCCTTTAATCTGCATCCATGGAACTGTCCCAGGGGTAAAAGGGACAGATAAAATCTACACTTCCCACTGCCTGCCCTTTGCTCCTATAATAGCTCCCCTCTCCTATTTCTTTTAAAACTATCATTCTTTTCGCTATTTTGATCCTCACCATATTTCTTATCTTCTGCACCTCCTTTACTGCCCTGAGGCTCAAACTGCATGAATTTAATCCTCATCAGGAATAGGAAGAAAAGATAAAGCACATCTCAGTGGGATAGAGCATCTCTTTGGTGTATCTTCCCTCCTCCCACCTCTTAGCTCAATGGGTTCTGACTTCATCTTTTTTGCCAGTGTTTCCATCAGTTTATTTCAAGTCCATTGTCAAGAAGTCCTGCAGGGTGAGGAGCTTTTGGCCCCTTCTGGTCCCCCTTTTGTGCTGGGCAAAAAAAAAGATCCAGTATCTCA
The DNA here is from genome assembly GCF_028551555.1 of Melozone crissalis. NCBI lineage: Eukaryota > Metazoa > Chordata > Aves > Passeriformes > Passerellidae > Melozone > Melozone crissalis. The sequence goes on along the minus strand of NW_026535786.1, from coordinate 10,737,690 downwards.
AAAGCTAAGCACCATTTGGATTCCTGTTTCAGTTCTTCACTGCTCAGCACCAGGAGGAAGCTGTCATCCATGTTTCTAAGGGCCCTACAAAAAAAAGCAGCTGGATCCAAGCCTGCACTCGTGTTCTCCTTTGTCAACTCATGAACATCTGAACCAAAGAGTTTGGGCTGCAGGCACTTGGCACTGACCTGCACTTGTGTGGTGTCCATGGCCATTCCCAGAAGAGCTGCCCAGGTGGAGTCTCAGATCAAACCTCAGCAGTTTGCCCAGGTACCCCTCATCAGCTGACCTGTGATAACTGGTCGTGCACATGTTCTTGCACCGCTCAATTCAAGGTAAGACAGAATTTCCTAAAATCCCTTCCCTTCTGTAAATTATTTCAAAGCTTATCTTTTGCCAGCAAACATGAATTAGCAGAAACATCTTACTTTGGGAGGTAGAACATGACCTCCTTGAAGCCTTGCCTGACCTTGGAAGGCTGCATAAGTTAGGAAGAAGCTCCTGGCATTTAAGCTGTGCCTCGTTTTGCAAACAAGTAGATATGCCATAACTTGGGTAATCAGTGCAGCTCACACCTGTGTCAAGGGTCTGGTAGGGATTGCTGACTTCCTAAAACCTCTTCTAGGGTTCTTGTTCAATGACAGGAGTACTAGTGGTGAGTCAGAGACAGGCACAAGTTTCTGACTCATGCCTTTTCCAGGAGACTTGGGATGAAATATTAAAGTCAGAGCTCTTGCTGTTCTAAAGGTGTTGCCACAGGGAAAGCGCCTTGTGAAACAGGGAGGCTGTGATGAAAAATAGTAATTCAGGATTTCAATGAACCCAGCAGCTAATCCAGTTGCTCCTTCTTTCTTTAAATGGTGTTTGGATTTACATGGATCTTTTGTTGGAGCAAACATCCAGCAGAGGAAGATGATCAGCATTGACATCTGCAATGCTGAGCTGTTCATTTATTTGAGATGAACATTCCAGCCTTTGACTGCAGCTTTCTGTCAGAGCTAAATTTATCTAAGTTAACTGCTTAGAGCCTTGGATTGTTGGCTTGATGAAACCAGTTTATGGTGGAGTGTTGGAAACAAGCACGTTTACTTCACAGCAGTCAGCCAGGTCTGTGACCCTTCCAAAAACTGGAATGGGACAAATCTGCTTGGGTTATTGTGTGTCTTGCCCAGCCTTCACTTTTCTGTGATACATGGGACCCAAGCTTCATCACACTTCCCTCTCCAGCCAATGAACTGAGCTACTCAGTCAAGCAGATTCCCAAGATTGTTCTATATAAACTAGGTTTTAATTTCTTTGGAATTCAGGAAGTGCAGCAACACAGCAGGTGGGCAGGAATGCAATGAGTCCCATAAGGGAGTTGTGTACAGCTAGTAAATAGGGTTTTTCCCCCCTATTTTGGAAATTCTTGAAGTTTTGTGCTAAGCAGCTTCAATATTCAGGGAAAAAAAAGGTATTTTTAAAAGCCTGTTACAGTCTGAAATACTTTGATAGGAAAGGTAGAAAGTTCAGGTCTGAATAACATTTTTAATATTGTACCAGGTGCTTGCAAAAATCCAAGGAGAAAATTTTGTACTGCAGCAAGAGGCTTTGTCACTTCTTTTTCTCCAGCAGAAGTCAGGTGCAAGTTCCCTGGCAGCAATGCTGTGTCAGGGCAGAGGAGGTCAGTCTCCCTGCTATTACAAAAGGGCTGGTATAGAGGTATTTCACAGAAGATTCTTTATTTAAAGCACAAAGACCTTAGGCCTGATAGAAAGGAGCTGGTTTTAGGTCTAAGTCTTTTCTCTGTCTCAGTCCCAGAACCCCTCTACGGTCTTAGGGAAATCAGGTCAAATTTCTTTTAACCAGCTCCCCTTTAGAAAAAACCCAAACATAATGACCCTTCTTCCCACCTCGCCCCTCCTCCACCCCTCTTATGTGCCGTCACTACAAAAAGGACATAGCCTGAGAAGTGCCTACTACCCATCCCCTAACCCTGGAAATCCCACCTCTGCCACCACAGAAAGTCTGGTGCTGGAGATTTTCCCTTTTCAGGGACTATGGCTGTTTGCACAGTGCCTGCAATGGGGGTGTCCCAGCCTCACTGCAGATCCCAAAGGGCCTGAGGAGGAATCCCTCCTTACCATTTCACAGGGTGTCCCCTCTGTGGGATGATAGTTAAAGGTTCCTGTGTTCACCACTGCCAGCAAGAAGATGATGTTCAGTTTCATGGTTCTGAAGGCAAAAGTAATTATGGTTAGATTTCAAATGGAACACAGAGGTCAACACATGTGAAAGCTGGCAGATTATCATCTAATAAGGAGATGGACACAAGCAGTGCAATGAATTAACCCACTCTGAGCCTACTACACTTGTGACCTACCTGTGTAGCTCTGGATTCCTTTAAGCCTGGTGGCCAAAGGAAGATGCAAGGCTTTTAATGGGTTTGTGTGGTTCCAGATGCTGCCTGGCTGATATCCAGGCCACCTAATGAAGTCCAGATTCTCATACTGGGCAGTGTGTCTGGCGTCACGTAGAAAGAGCTCTCAAATGGAAATGGTTTCTGTTTTGATCCAACCAATTAAGCTGAAGATATTAGCCACAACAGGACACCATTCTGACAGACATTCTTTTGTCATGCAGAAGATGATTTCAGATGGTTTGTGAGTTCAGGCTTGTATTTATTACTTTGTGCTGCCCTCTAGGGCAGAAGGACCTGTCTAATTGCTGGTTTCCTCCCTTCCTTCTGCTAAGTGCTGCTGCTGGAAACCCCACCTTTACACAGGGTTTCCCATTGCTTTCTCCCAGAGCCACAAGCCTGAACTGTTGCCATGCAGTTTTCCCATGGTTGAAATAATATGCCAAAGATCTGGGCTCTTAGCATTTCATTTGCTTTGCATTGCACCCTAAAATGAGAGGCATAAATTACAGAATCATAGAATGACAGAATGGTGTGTGTTGGAAGGGCCCTTAAAGATCCTCTGGCTCCAACCCCTCTGCCATAGTTAGGGACACCTTCCTGCAGACCAGGTTGCTGGTCTAGCCATGAAAATGCCATGCAAAGACAACGGGGGAGGGCATGCTTAGGTGCAATGGACATAAAAATCCGTGTTAAGCTCTCAAGAGAACAGTCCAGCAGTGAGATCACAACCCCAGGCAGGTTCCCCTTGACTGGGCTAGTGTCAGACTCGTTTTGACCACCTTCCCTCAAGCATGTTGTGTCTTGAGCTTCTCTTGTCCAGAGCTGGCTGCAGTGCTGATCTTGGCATGCTTTCTGGACTCAAGCTCTTTATCTGCAACCCCCTTGGGGTGAGCAGGGAACTTATGCTGAAGCTGGGGACGCTGTGGTGTCCAGAGGTTTAAATTCCTTTCAGATGCTCTGTGTTTAGAGTTTGCCCTGTCAGCAGTGTGCAATAGCACTTGCAATGCACAGACAATTTTGCAAGACAAACCTCAAACATTTGAGGCCTCCATGAGAAAATAAGATCTATTTTTAAAAATAGGAGATTTTCATTTAATTTAGAAATGGACTACCAATATTATGCCTGTAATGAAGAGCAAGAAGTGACCAGGATGACTGCAGCTTTGCATTCTCTACAATGGATGTTCAGAGCACTTCGGGAAATTTGGATTTGCAAGGATAAAAATAGCAGAGATTTTGTTGTTTGAGCTTTTTAAAAACCCGGCTCAGTTCCTCAAGCTGTTTTACCAAGTGACCAAACAGTTGTGCCAGGTGAACTGTGAAGAAGAGCCTGGGCAGAAACAAATGCCAAACCAAGAGGGAAGGGCATGCACTGATTCTGCTGCTCAGGACTTTGCTTCATTAAAATCACAGCCAAGTCAAGTCTGCATACCAAAATAAGGACTCCTACATCTCCTCTAACCCCAGCATGGCTTTTCTCTTGTCTTTTGAAGCTGTTGCATTCCTCATTTCTCACTCTGTCCTCCCTCTACTTGCACCTGTGTCAGGTGTTTAGCCAAAAGAACTTCCCTACCAGAAATTAACATTTTCAGTCAATTGTATACATGAGGTTTAGCCAGATTCACTATTTTATTCACCTGGGTGTTTTTTCTACTACTCCCTACAGGAAAGAAAAAAAATAAAACAACAATTTCATGAAATTCACCAGGCTGGAGACTTGCTGAGCGAGGGGCTGGGTGAAGGGACAGTAGGAGATGGGAAAATGAAAACAGTTTTATCAGCAGAAAGTGATTTGCAGATTAAACTATCTGACCCTGAAAACAAACTATCTCCCTGGAAACACAGTTCCCGGGAAAACTCAAGTTCAGGAGCTAAAACAGAGTAATTTCTCATATTATTTTAGTGCAGCAAAAAGAGAGAAAAAACAAGCTTTTAATTCACCAATTTGTTTTCATTGACAGTGGAATCAGTATCTGGGAAAAGACCTATTCAATTTATGTGATCCAACAGGAGGAAAAATGAGGTGAAGATAGTTACTTCTGGTAGCTCTGATTGCATGATACTGATACCACCCCCTTGAATCCATCCATCATTATATTAGTAAAAGATAAAGTACTGATACAATCACTGAAATAGAAATATCTGCTTTAAAAAGAGATTACTTGTTTTGAAATTTTTTTTACTGAAAATTAAAGGATTTTAGCATTTTAGAGTAATAAATTGATTTTAAAGTTGAAATGACTGCATCTTAGTAAAAAAAAAACACAAACAAATTTCTTCTGTTGTGGAAAACCTAACTTTTGATTCTATTTAAGGAAACATATCTGCATTTTCATCAAAAATACTTTTATCAAAATACACCAGGGTTTGGCTTTGTAAATGTGTATGTGACTTTCATATAAATAAAGATTTTCTAAAACTTTATCAGTTCCAAATACTGTCCAAGTACTAATTCCTGTGGTAACAATCCAGATGCAGCAAAACCCTCTCAGTAAGTCATTGTTCACCCAAGGTGACATTCAGGCTGTCAGGATCTTAAAGAGTAGCACAGTAATGCTGCTATCTCACACCTCGTGCTCCAACAGGGAGAGCTCAATGACAGTGCTGCTAGTAAGGAGAGCAGAGGAGCCAGACAGCCTTTTGCCCATTTTACCCGGGGCTGTGAGATTTGCCCAAGGCTGTGCTAAGATTCCATGTGGGGAGCGGGGCGAGTGGCATTTAATCAGTGTACAAGGCTGATCTCTGCAGCACTCCTGCCTCAGAGCACTATAATGCAGCAATTCTACAAACAGACTAAAGTCCTGTAAAGAAAGAAAAAATACCCAGACATGTCCCCATCTTTCACTACTGTAAGCACAGAGAATGATAACAAACCTGACTTATGACAACTGCATTGTTGTAAACTAATCGGTGCCTCCTTAACATAAGGGAGCTGACTCTCTGCAGTGTAAGTCCCTGATGGGTTAAATATACAGCTGTGTGGAGAGAGCCATCTACACAGTGTGTTTAGCCAGTTCCTCAGCCTATCCATAAACACAGTATATTTTATTTATACAGTACCTTCCTTGTCCATGTTACTTCCAAAAGGCTGCAGCTCTAAGTCACCAGAGCCCCATCTCTCCTGCAGTCAAAAGCTCAACTTTCCAGCACGCTCCCAGGTTTGCATGCATCTCCACATACCTGCTCTGTGGCCGGAGGAGGAGGAGGAGCAGGATTCCCCTCTGCTTGCAGCCTTCTGTCTCACAGACTCTCCCAGCAGCTTTTCCAGGGCAAGTGGAGGAAGAGTTTACTTAGGAAGTCGTACCTCTCTTGCATGCCAGCTGACTAAAACTCTGTGAGCTCTGAGAGAAGTTTGAAGTCACAGGGAAAAAAATACTCCCCATAGACCAGTCCGTGAATTCATTCCTTTGCAGTCACGATCCCTTATGTATTCCCAGGCTCCCACAAGCATGTGAATACATACCTCTGTAATTGTTTTAAAATGTGTGTGTCCTCTGTGCTTCTCTTTATTTTCCATTTCGTCCATTCAGTCTTGGCTTATTTCCTGCAGTTTCTCAGCTGGTAATTACGCTCCTCTCATATTGACACATGAAACACTCAGTAAATTCCACAAAAAAGATCCCCTCTGCAGGCTTTGCAGACACGTGCTTGTCTCTGAAGTCATCCGTGCCTGTCCCACAGCTGTCAGCTTGCACATTCCCAGGGGATGGAGTGAATCAGAGGCACTGAGCTAGTTGCAAACCCAAAACTCCACATCCATGCAGAATGGGATGCACAGGAAAAGGGTATATGGGAGGGAAGCTTCACAGTAGGGACAACACATATGTTTGGTTTCCCAACAGCTCAGTTGTGTCTCTGTGGCACAGCAGTGGGATGACCAAACGCACTCTTGGGGGAAAGGATCAATTCAATTAAATGATTGAATGGGAAATAATGTAAATGCCTTCCAGAAAGGGCAGTGGGATGGATTTTTCTTTCTTTTCCTTGGATGTGAAGCTCTCTTTTATTTCAGAAGCAATGCTCTTGTGTAAACCTGTGGGATACCTGCACATTGCTGTGTTCTCTTTTTCTGTTTAGATGTGCCTGGTACCAGGGCAGGGTCACAAAGTCTGCATGATAGTTTTACAGCAGCACAAACCTCTGAGGGAGTTTGGCCAGCCCCACAATGGGTGTCTCAGGACCAAACTGAGGGCTGGGCTCACCAGCCAAGGCACAACCCTGCCTGGGTCACCCTGCCAGAGAGCTCCCACAAGCACCAGTGACCAAAGCAAGCCTCCCAGGGATCACTGCAAATCTTCTTCCCTGGATGCGTGAAGAGTATCTGAACTGAGTCACTTCCTGCCTGGAGGAGAGTTTTGCCTTCAGCATTGTGTGTTTTCCCCTCTTTGCACTGACATCTGCCATTATGGACAAGGAATTTTGTGAACCAAAAAAAATAGGGGGGTTGTGACTCCCTTCTACTGGACAGCATGAATTCCTGGATCTATTTATTAAATCAGATAAAACCCATGTACTTTAACAGCACATGCCAAACAGCTTTGTGGATTCTGCTAAACATATACTGGCTCCTCTGCCACACATTAGTGTTCATTCTCTTTGGCACACCAGCTCCTGACAAGGTGACTTCAGATCTGCACCATACTAGGAGATTCAAGATGAAAATGTCTAGAGATGTGAATGATGTGGTTTGTTAAATGTTGCAATGAGTACATTTTGCACGTGTTACTGCAATAAGAATGTAACAAGGAGAATCAATTTAAAAGTAATGTGTCTATTATGAGAAAGAAGTAAACAATAGCGATACATGTTCTTAATTATATCATGTATGATAATGAACATGTATAGCTGGATATCTATATTTTATTTATACAGTACCTTCCTTGTCCATGTTACTTTCAAAAGGTTGCAGCTCTAAGTCACCAGAGCCCCATCTCTCCTGCAGTCAAAAGCTCAACTTTCCAGCACGCTCCCAGGTTTGCATGCATCTCCACATACCTGCTCTGTGGCCGGAGGAGGAGGAGGAGCAGGATTCCCCTCTGCTTGCAGCCTTCTGTCTCACAGACTCTCCCAGCAGCTTTTCCAGGGCAAGTGGAGGAAGAGTTTACTTAGGAAGTCGTACCTCTCTTGCATGCCAGCTGACTAAAACTCTGTGAGCTCTGAGAGAAGTTTGAAGTCACAGGGAAAAAAATACTCCCCATAGACCAGTCCGTGAATTCATTCCTTTGCAGTATTATGTATTCCCAGGCTCCCACAAGCATGTGGATACATACCTCCGTAACTGTTTTAAATGTGTGTGTCCTCTGAGCTTCTCTTTATTTTCCATATTTTTTAATGGCCAAATGGTTTAACAATTAGTAGAAGAACTATTTCTCATTGAATTATTTTGGCAACAGAATCATATCTGGAGGAGTTTTCTTGTGTGCAGCAGCTCCAAAACCTTATTGAGGACTTCAGAATAGCACTTACATGGAACAGAGGTGGTCCAAAAAATACAGCACAGTGTCAGTGAGTGAGCATGTGGTCTGAAAGCCCCAATGACCCTGTGCTGGGCCTCAAGTAGGAGTCCACTATAGCTGTATCTTGTGGCACCCTGCCTCATGACTATGGTGGTGCTATTTGGTTTGGCATCAGCTCAACACTGATAGGCTGATGTCCGTCTCTCACCCAAGCTGCACCTCCCCTCATGCTGTCTTATTTTACTGGGACTGGCAGAGAGTTATCACCACAGAGATATTGTCACCCCTCCTGTAATCGCACCAGGGCAGCCTGATGACCCACTCGATGTCACAGCAGCCAAGCCTGGACAATGTCTGCATTTGTGCTTCTCAGAGATGTGGGGCCAGTTGCATTATCCAGGGGGTGCACGGCTAGCTAAAGGGAAATGTCCTGTCACAGAAAGGATAGGAAGTCTGCTGACAATGAGTTTCAGACTTAGGTGGAAGCAGAAGAAATTATTCACACAGATGCTGCTGTTGCTGTTGTCAATCTCTGGTGCGTGGGCTGCAGAAACTTGGGTCAACAATGGTTGATACCCAGTGACACCTGAGTGCTGATGCTTATCCAGTTTTATCTCTCCCAGTAAAGGTATCTCTCCCAGAGAGTGATCCCTGGCTGCACCCATAGACACCTGTCCCTTCTCTAGAGCAAGTTGACTATTTCCCAGTGTCTAGCACTCAGATACCTGACTCCGGATGGTTCCCCTACAGCCCTGAAATTGTTTCACTGCTGGCTTTTTTTGAGAATACCTTGAATATTGTGGGGACAATGCCCAGATCTGCTGTGGAGTAGTGTGGCAGGACTGTGTGGAGCAGAAGCAACCAAACCTGATTCAGGCCCTGAAGGAAACCCCAGAACTACACCCAGATTGAAGGGAACAAGCTGGTTTTGTGGGAAAGGGTGCCCTTGGGCAAGCTAACCCTTAGTGGTATTGGCACAGGGAAACTGGCTTATCTGACAGCATCAATGAACCCAAGCAAACCCCCTGAAAAAACCTGGGGATATGAGGAGGGACACCACACCCTCAAAACTTGTAGGATCTTGCCACAAAAACTGTTTAGAAGCACCAGTCCTGTGAGAATGCCTGCTAATGTCTGCCATGCACAAATCCTACACGCCTCCGTACTGAGGCAGCAGGATGTGGCAACCAGCAAATCCCACTTGGGAAAAAAAAGCCACAGCTCAGTTCTGGTCACACAAAGTCAGCCCAGGGCCCTCTCCTTCCTTTCTAACTGTCACAGAATTCCCACTCTTCCATGGGAGAGGGTAACAGGCTGGGTTGGTGGGGCTGCCATGGAGACAAGTAGGAATGTATGAACAGAAAAAAATTCCCAGCTACTGAGATCCTCCAAGACATCTCAGCCAGTATAAGCATCTTTATCTTGAGCTGACGTTAGCCCAGTTGCTTTTTTAGAATTGTACTAAATAAAACCCCAAAAAACACAACAAAACAGCCGGGAAGAGAACTGGTTGGTTTTAATAACTTGCAAAAGATTAGAAGTTGACCATGCACTCACCTCACAGTTAAAATAAATCATATCTTGTCAACAAGATGTCCATCTTTAATTATAAATTCTATTTTCCCAGCCTGAACAAAGTTTGATATTTATGCTCTATTTCCTCTGGGCCTGATTATAGCCTCTTCTTTTTAGAGCTTTGCTCTCACCACTCTTTTTCTGTTTCTGCTGCTGTTGTTGAGGGAAGCTTGTTGCTGGGATGATGCTTCACATGCCGGTGCCAGTACAGGTGGTGAGCCAAAGTGAAGTTGTCCTGGTCACCAGGTCAGCTGTGGTTCCTGTCCCATCTCAGCCCTCATCACACAGTGCCTGCAGATCTCAGGAGCTGTAATTTTACCTGAACTCAAAGAAGATGTTGCTCTTGGCATTTTCCCAGACTAGATTTTTGTCAGTCCCCTTTGGTACCAACCTTAACCTTCCTCAGGTCCAGATGGCAGGGTAAAAATGCATGTCCAGTTCCCATGGGATGCTCCACACTTGCCAAACCAGATGTGGCCAGCTGTGAAGGAGTTAGCTGCAACCATGTTGTGATGCAGTGATTTGAAGGATGGACAAAGTCCTGGCCCATCTGATTCCTCTTGAGTGCCAGGGCCCTCAAACACTGCTGGAAGCCTAGACAGACAGTGCCAGAAAATTGAGAAAGAAATGGTGCAGAAAGACATTCATGGAACCCTTGGGTGATGTTGTACATCACTTGGAGTGGCAGATATGGTGGAGACTGCCAGCATCACCACAGGTTTCACCACAGATATAGATGGGGTGACTTTGGTGGTAAGGGTCTTCTGCAGAGTCTTCTGAGAGAAGACAACACAAATAACTTGGGAGAAAACAATGTCTGATGAGGGGGGCTGCTGGGGCTCATGGCAGTGAGGCAGTAAGAGAAAAAAGAGAGGGAAACCATGTGGGAAAAACTTTCAAACAAGTAAACTGATATGACAGGAGCTGCAGAGAGTGTCATAACTGGGGAGGGGGCAGGGGGGTGTGGGGAGGTAGTTTAAAATTGTGCAAATAGAATTTGTGTTTGTATTATGGGGGCCAAAAAAATCTCCAGGCTACTCTGGATTTATTGTCCAAACACTGTGGTCCTCAGACATGCATCATCCTTCAGTGAGACTTTGAGCTATGGCTTGCAAGCAAAGTCAATATGGGAGCATCTCAAGAAGACAGAAATAATGGCAGAGACTTTCTGCCTTGCACCTGCCCTGCTCCAATGGTGGAAGGAAGCCTGCATCCTCCCCTGATTTGTTGAACTGTCCCTGGGTGTTTCCTGCCCTCTGCTAACTTCTCCACATCTTCTGGCCCATGCTTGAAACATCCCAAAGCTTTATCAACAGGTTCAGGAGACTGTGCTGCATGTGACAAATCTGATTTATCTTGAAAGGCAAACCAAAGGAGATTGATGTGGTTTCTCTTGCAAATATTTCCTGCATTTCTCTGCTCTACCACTGCAACAGCAGAAGGATCAATGAATCAAGTGGTGTGGAACAAGATGAAGAACAGTTTGCTGTGTCTTCTGTGCTAATGGGGCTAAAGATCATGTTTCTCTGTAACTCTCCTGCATAATTTAAAGTGTGTAATATCATCCATTCTTCCTCCTTCCTCTTGTTTTCTTTTGGTTAGTGGAATGAAGAAAGTTGGTCTCTCTCTCCAGCATTTTCACTCCCTACTATTGAATCAGACCTTACAAAAATGACTCTTATTTATCAACCACCATTTAAATGAGTTTTCCCTTTTTGTTATCCCTTCTTTCCACCTCTTTACTGTGTTTTCTTTGGATAGGTGGTGTTTTACTGCAATGAAGCTCTAGTGAATGGATTACTGGCATTAAATCTATAAAGCCTTGGAGCTGACCATGATACAGGTAATTTTCAGCTCTTTCAAAGAAGTATTTCACAACAGTTAGTGGAGAGTATGATCTGCACTGTGCTTTGGTGCTTTGCCCCTTCTAGGCTGTTTTTTTAGGCAAATGCCAGAAAAAAGAAGGTTGGAATCATAGAGAGAGAAGAAATGAGTTAGAAATGCTCTATTTTTGTCATGTTCCTTACACCCTTTGATCCTTCCCACAACCCTCTGATCCATCACTACGTCATGACTTACTGAAATCATGGGGTTTTTTATAGCCCACAGTGGGATTCTGGGTTATTTCCAAAATGTCTTTGCTTACTGCTCAGTGTGTTGGCTTTTCCTGAATAATCTATCTCCCACCCCCAATAATGTATTTTGGACTTCCTCTTTTTTTCCTTTTTTTTTTTTTCTTTTTTATACTGAAAATATTGAAACCCTCACTTAATTCCTTCAGGGTTCTTGCTGAGCTACAGCCATACATCATGAGAGTTCCTGTGCAAAGTGTTTTAGGTGGAACCTACTGCTGGAGGAGAAAGGTACCTGGACCATTTAACAACCCCTTTGAACAAAATGATGAAGGAAGAAGACACATGGGGGATATTGAAGTAATTTCAGTGGAGACAGAAAGCAGACATAAGTCAACAATCTGAAGCAAAAAAATCCTGCTTATCTATTTGTGATCTTTCAAAACACTTTTGGCATAATTTGCTTCTGAGCGTCTCCTTCCAGATTTCAGAACAGGGCTGCACCTCAGATAAAACTTTTGATCCAGTGCACGGGCTACATTTCCAGAAAGTTTAGTGCAGTGGATGGTGAAATATGGGCAACACAGAAGCATGATTATGCTCAAACATGTATCACCTTCCCCCTGCCAAGCCCAGATGGAAGCAGTGATGGCATTGAAGAGCTGAGCAAAATCCTGGTCTCCTTCTTCTTATAAAAATTTGTAACTCCAGAATGATGTCACAGGTGAAAAAGACGAACAGCTGCAAGGCTGGGATCTATCAAATGAGCCACTGATCTGAGATCCTCCACAACTCAGGGAGGGAAATGAAAGCCTGTTTTGCTCATGATTCAACTAATTGTTCAGCAGATGAGTCACCTCCACAAACTCTGACTTTCTCTTGTGAAGATGAAGGGACTGGTGCGTGACTACTGCAGACATAGATTCAGAATTAAGGGAAATGAATCCCTCTTGTCATCAGGAAACAGAAAATTGGTTTATTCTGATGGTTGTGACTATACATCCTGCTGGCATAAGTCACAACTTCCCAGCCCAGGCTGGACATAGCAATCACTTGAAATACTTTCCCGGTATCCTCGAGTGCAGCCGCTTGGGGATGGTATTATAGGATGTGCTACAGACATCATAAGTGATTCTGCCATTCTGTTGTTGTTTTTAGGGTCTGACATCCACCAGCCCATGGAGCAAAGCCCTGGGCAGGATTCCTGCTCTGAGGGGCCTCTGTAACACCAGAAATTTTCATCTGCTTGTACACGATTGTAAAGATCCTTGCTATGAAACTGAGATTTTGCTTCTGGATAAGATCGTCCACCCCTTTTCCTCCTCAGGGTGAAGGCACCGGGTTTTAGACAATGATCCTTATGGATCTCATGACCCATAATATCAAAGGTCTGCCTATGCCATATCATAAGCATCTCCTGGTTAAAGGTACATGCTTTTAAGGCTAAGCTTTCTGGCATCAAAACTTCTGTAAATTATCCTCTCCAAAGCATGGGTGAAAAGAGAAGCTCTTCTTTGCTCGTTGCACCTTTCCAAAAGCTCCTAGGATTCAGGACTCTGAGTGAGAGTGGACACACTGGTTCATATCAACATTGCTAGATTTAGATCTCAGACAAGCAAACAAAACAAAAACTAGCCATCACACTGTGAAATATGAGGTAGTTGAAAGGGTTGACATTCAGGACAAAAAAATTTACCCGGGCCTGTTGGGGTAGAAAAAGGGGTAATGGTTTTAATCTAAAAGTGGTTGGTTTAGATAGTGGGAAGAGGCTTTTTACAGTGAGGGTGGTGAAACATGGTCACTGAGAGGTGACAGATGCCCCACCCCAGGAAACATTCAAGGCCAGGCTGGACAGGGCTCTGAGTCACCAGATGCAGTTGAATGTGTCTCTGCTCATTGCAGGAGGAGTGGATTTGATGATCTTGAATGATCCCTTCCAGCCCAAACTATTCTATGAGTCCATGACAAGAAAGTCATTGGAGATTTTCAAAGAAAACCTTGGTGATATCCTTCTGCCCACTGAGCCATTTGTTCATTGACGTGTGCAGGGAAGCACAGGACGAATAATTTTCCTATTCTGTGCCTGCCCTCTGGTGGTGAATGGATGCTGCTTAGTTGAAAGCATACAAATACATTTATATGCTTTTAATTCATTTATATACATACACATATATGTATATATGCATGTAGGCACAAATGCATTGACATGTACAGCATAAAATGCTTACATCTGAATTGAACCTTGAATTTGAATGTTACAGATGTGAGCAGTATTTAACTGTACTCATTGGCTGTGGTTGGTCTTTTTAATCCTCAAGATTTTCTTGTGATTGTGTCAAGATTTAGTTTAGTTAAAATATTTCAGAATGACAAGAATAGGAGGTGTAGTGAAATATTTGCTCCAGCTTGAGACATCAGGAAGGTCTTTTCCTCTCTATAAATAAACACTGCAGAAACTGGGTGAGCTGTACAAAAATCAAGAGCAAAAGGTTTTTCCAGGACCACTTCTTATAGTAAATAAGGGACAGCAAAAAAGATAGCTGCTGCAGCATGGATGTTCCTTTCCCTGCACAATGACAATCTGACATAGCAGGAGGCCACAGGGAGACTGGCGAAAACTTGGAAGACATATACTCACAGAGTCACGAAATATTCAGAGTTGGAAAGGATCCACAAAGTCCTTGAGTATGACTCAGGGATTAAATCCACAGCCCTGGCATTTTTAGCACCATGCACTAACCAGCTGAGCTAATCTCACTACTCCTTCACCCTTGGTGAAGTTTGTTTAGCAAGGATTCAACATCACAGTTCCACTCATTTCCCCTTTTAGCTGCAAAGAGCAGAAGGATTTGCCATGCAGCCCTTCACAACTCCTGGAAAACTCCAGCACCTGGGCATGAGATAGTGAGGATAAATGCATTCAGCTCTGCAGCTTTCAGGACTCACACAAACATAAGAGGTATTGGCTGAACACAGTGCTCCAGCATTGTCTCTTTGGATGGCCAAGAGACAGTGGGACGGGCAGCAAAGGTGATGTTCACATTGATGGGCTTTGTCTGTGTCCAGAGGGAAGTGAAACAGAAGAACTTCCCATCAACACCTTAATTCAGCACTCAGTGCCTGCAAGTGAAACCACACATTTCCCCTCAGGGGAAGGGAGAATAGCCTTCAGTCCTCGGAACCATTGAGATCTGCAAGCCCTTCTACAGATTATTATCCTGATTACACATATGGCATGGAATTTGTTTTGAAGCTATGCACAGAGATGGGCACACTGTTTTTCTAGGTCCCTGTAGCATTTTAGGCAACAAGGGTATGATGCCCATAGTCACAGGTTCCCCAGGGATGTGGCCACAGCCCCTCCAGATCCCTTTTTCCTGAGCAGTTTTCCAGCCACTCTTCCCCCATCCTTTAGCACTGCCTGGGGTTGCTGCAATGAAAATTCAGAACCTGGCACTTGGCCTAGCTGAACCTCAAACAATTTGCCTCAGCTCATTGATCCAGCCTGTCCAGATCCCTCCTGCCCTGCAGCAGATCCACACTCCCGCCCAATTTGGTGTCATCTGTGAATTTACTGAGGGTGCCCTCCATCCCCTTGTCCTGAACATTGATATAGATATTAAGCAGGACTGGCTGCAATACCTTGGGAAGCACCACCTGTGACCAACTGGATTTAACTCCAGTCATTACCACACTCTGGGCTCAGTCACTGAGCCAGTTTTCCACACAGAGAAGAGTGTACCTGTCCAAGCCACGAGCAGAGAGTTTCTCCAGGGAAATGCTCTGTGAAATAGTGCCAAATGTTTAACTGAAATCTAGACGGACAATGCAAAGCTGGTTCTTCTCAATGCTTAGGCCTCCCATTGTCCCAGATATGGGGAATAATTTGGTGGAGATCTTGTAGGATATGAAAACTATTGTCCCACCAGAGTTGGAGGACTCCCTGTCTGGGGAGATTCTTCACTCAGTTCCTTTCCACCTGCCCACCTTCTGCTGGCTGGTTCCTCTCCAGTCCACATACCAGTGTTTGACAGTCTGTACCCATCCCAGTATGAAACACAAGGACAAAAGTACAGGGATAGAGAGAAAGTTCTCAGGCTGATTCCTCCATAGCTTGAGGAATGGAGCTCCCTGGGTCACCCTGCAGGGTGGACCAAAGTCTTGGACCCATCAGGAGTATCAGGTTATATTTGCCTTTTGTTCTGACTGTGTTGCAGTCCTGACAGGTGCAGTCAGGCAGAGAAACCTTGATGACATGAATAAATGAATAAACTTTGAATAAACTTTGAATCCATGAATAAACTTTGTCACCTTATTTAGATAACAACCTGCAGTTGTTCCCTCCAGTGCTTTTTATTTGCTGATGGTGTTTGGGGAGCTGAGAGTTACAGATTTGGCTGGGCAGGCAGTCACCTCCTCAGGGAGCCCACACAAGTGGGTTAAACAAAAGCTTTATTTCCACACAGTGTTCTCAGGACACAGTGCCAAGATATCACAGACAGCTCAAAACAAGGAGTGGAAAGGAATGCTATGCTCCTGTCATGCTTTTTTATTGCAAACAGCCCTGAGCCACAAAATGCATTAAAGCATGAAGTTAATTGCAGCACATCTGCCATCAGATATTATTGTGTGATGTTTGGACAGTGCATTTCTTCTGGTGAGAAAAGACCTCGAGGCCGGACATTTAGCCTTGCAGAGTCTTTTTGCTGTCTACTCTTCCTGCCCTCATGTTTCTGACTAGTGTGGAGAAAGGTCAGTTGGTTTCCTGCAGGATTTCAATATTTTGAAATGCTGTTTCAGTTCCAGCTTTTGAATGAAAAGAAGAAAATAAAGGAGGAGATTGTATGTAGAGATTGGAGCTGAGACATCTGCCTCCAGGGTTGTTCTGGAACCAGGGACTGCAATAGCCCAGCAGATGGGTAGCTGAGGTGTCTGGCAAACAAACTCTGAAAACCAGGCCATTTTCCACTTGAAAACTGCAGAATGTTTTCAATTTGAAAAACTTAAACAACAATAGAAAATAAAAAGCCTTCAACACTTAAGAAATGCCTTCTGTTCAGGACCAACTAAGACCACTGGGATTACATGCGTGGTTTTGCAGTTTTCATCTGGGCATTGGGCCTGTGTGGATATAACATATTTCAGCATTGGTCCTTGGGTCTGGATCAGTTTTTCCTGAGCTTCTCTGCATATGTTAATGAACATGTTTTAGACACCTATATTTGTGAAAAGGAGTGTATTTACTTTCATCATCTGTTGTTTTTTTATGTGTGGCTGAGGTCTGTGCTATCAAGTCTGGCTTCTGGATAGCCCCAAGTTGAGAACAGAAAATGGCAAAAGGAGGGTTAATTCCTTTGAATAAAGGAATTATAATGTGTCAGTGAAAGCAGTTAATAAAAGAGAATCTGACAAAATTTTCTCTGCTAAACAGGTCCTGTGCGGGAAAGGATGACACTTTGCACCGAGTAAGGACAAAGTGAAGGGGAAATGTCACAGGTGTGGAGTCAAGAACCAAAGCAGAGAATTGCATCATCAGGATGCATCGTGTGACAACTTTTGTGGGTGATCCTCGCAGTCCCTCCACTGGGTCCTGTCCTGTTCAGCAGAATTTAGAGATGCTCAGGGAAGGAAGGAGAACCACAGGATGCTGACATCTGCAAATATTGGGAAGTCAGGCTTGGGAAGGATTGTGAGAAATTCTAGTAAATGAGGAAGAAGTTGGGGAATGAAATTTAATACCAACAGCTGTAAAGTAACGAGCATCAAAGAAAAGCATTGTGTGCTTCTTGCACTGCACAGAACATGGATTCTGTTTCAATTGCTTCAGAGACCTCGCTCCTCTGGTCATTTTAGAAAGGCTGGAGGAGTACCCTGGTGTGGGATAAATACAGAAAAGCTCCCCTTGCTCACCTGTCTCAGTAGTTGCAGGCCTAGGAGCATGTTGTGCTGCTGCTCACACTGCAGCTGCAGGAGGCTGGAGGAGAGGATTGCAATCACCCAGGGTCTGGAAGTAATCCTTAGTGCAATGGCTCTCTTCATTTTGGGAGGTCTGTTAGCAACTCCATGTGCTAACCCAACCTTCCTGTATCCTAGAGCTGACCCAGCAATCCTATAGCTCTTCATCAGGCTGGGTTTTATACCTAAGAGCTTTCTCTAGCACCACCATTTCACACAGCTTCTATTTGTGCATGATGAGCTGTAGTTTCTCAGTCTTTTCCCATGTATTCTTTTATTCTGATCACTTTCTACAACTGCTTCAAAGGAGGTTGTATCTGTCTGGGGGTCAGCCTTTTCTCCCAGATAAAAAGCAGCAGGACAAGAGGAAATGACCTCAAGTTGCACTAGGAGAGGTTCAGATAGTGCATTAGGAAATAATTGCTTCATTGAAAGGACTGTGAAGCATTGGAACAGGGAAGTGGTGGAGTCCCCATCCCTGCAGGTGTTTAAAAGACATGTAGATGTGGCTCCTGGGGACGTGGTTCTGTGGTGGATTTGTCAGTGTTGGGTTAATGGGTGGGTTTGATGACCTTAGAGGTCTTTTCCAACCTAAATGATTCTATGACTCAAGCCATTATTTGTAACACACATGAGGCTGGTGATGAGTGCCACACTGGGCCTTTCAGGCCTGGCTGCAGGGGAATGAAAGGACGTGTGAAAGGCTAGAGCAGCAGTAACCCTTAGCCCAGGGTTGCATCCCCCGATGACCACTGTGTGTGAGTGGGTAGCTGGAGGTGGGTGAGAGTCTGCCTGTGCACAGGACCTTGCCAGACCATGTCCATTGTGTGGATTTAAAGGAGCCAGCTGATGTGATGTCTCTCATGCATCTATTTGACAGATTCATTGCTGGTGTGAGGATGGAATCATAGAATTATCCTGGGATTACTTACCCTCAGCTCTACTCCTGCATTCACATGGCTGAATTTTCAAACCCCAGAGGAGCATCTTCACATTTTTTAATGTGAGAGAAATAAGCTATGGGGAGTGGTATTGACCCCTCCTCACATTAACATGCCCTGTCATGGGAAATTTTCCCAGACCTGGGCCATTGTAGCTGTTTGGGCATTCATCCATGCTGTGGCTGCTCCATATCTTCCTTGGATTTTGTGAATCTCACACCTTCTTGAGACCTGCTTTTAGTTACTGTATAATCCAGTGACTATGTGAAAGCGGGTCTCCATAGGTGCCTTATCCTCACAGGGAGATGAAAAGTAAGCTAAGTCAGCTGAAGGTAAATATGCAAACAAGGATGAGATTTTCAGGTGGAGGGATAGGCCTTCAAGGATCTTTATTGTCATATGCCATAAATTGACTGCTAAAAATACTGTATGAAATACAAACTATATTCAGATACAGTTTGTTGTATGTAAATACATCTCCAGCACTCGGTGGGTTTGCATGATTACATTAAAATTCACTCTATAACATTAGTGGTAAAACTTCTAGCAATCATATAGTAAGTTCCTGTTGATAAAGGTTACTACAATGTGTGCTTCCCTACCTAAGAATCCACCAAGTGCCTTGACCACAATCACATGAGAAGTCTGATGTGGAGTAACAAAAATTTCTATTTGCTGCTTCCAGCCCACATCTTCCTCATTACAACATTCTAATACTAGTTTTGGGAGCAAAGTAATAATAATAATAAAAAGATACAGTATGGGAAGAAATCTCATAAATAAACCTAAATCAGTCTAAACAGAACAATACCAGGAAAATAGAAATATGGGGTTTATATTTCTAACAGTAGAGATAATCACACCCAAGGATGAATCATTGGCCTCTTCCTGTTGAAATTAAGAGGAAAAATTACCACTGACTTCAAAGAGAATAATGAATTATCCTGGGATTACAGAAGTCACCAGTTTCTAGAACTTTGCTTCTCTACTACCCTTTCCCACAGATTTACTATCTTAATTTTTACAAGGAATTCAAAGAATGTTGTTTCTTTTAGAAGACTACAGGCTAAAGAAAGAATTCAAAACTGTGCAGAAGTGTGGGTTGAAATCTTGTTTCATCCAAATCCAAATCCAAACCAATCATTTTCATGGAAAATTCAGATTGATATGACCCACTCTGCTATGCAACAGAATAGCGATGATAGATGGTTTTCTTCATATGGGAAAGTAATGGAAAAGACATAAATTATGTGGAAGTTGTTTGATTTTAAACCCATGTTTGCACAGATCAATCCAGCTAACATTCTTCTCTGGAAATGCACCTGGAGGTATATTGTGTCAGAGCTACCTGCCCCATGTCTCTTCCACAGGACTTTTTTTCTGTATCGGTTGTCAAACAGAAGGTGAGCACAGGGCGGAAAGTGAAGGCTTTCCTAATCCTTGTTTGAGAGCTTGAGTGTTGTATGAGCCTTTTGACAGACGTCCTTCAAGGGCCAACTTCTCCCACATGGAATATTAACTCATCACTACAAAAGCAAAAGCTTCTTTTACAATACCAGGTGCCACAGAGTAAAAGCTCATTATTAAAGAGCATTAATGAATTTCCCTTCAGTTTTTGCTTTTTAGATGTTTATACTTCAAAGAGATCTTACTTTAACGGTGCGTGTTTTAAACTTGATACAGTGAATTAGTTGTGAAAATACTGTGTTCCTTAACTCTGTGAAGTCAGACCCACTTTGTTTCATAATGATATTTTCAATATCTAATGAAAGTTTGCCAAGTGTTTGTTGATTCTTGTTTATTATCTGAATGGCAAAAATCTGTTTTGATTGGTCTGATGAGAAGAGTTCAATTTGAGCTTGAGAAAGGTCTCAGTGTTCTCAGTTAACACCTTCTGGTGGCAATATTGATTACATTACCATATCCTCTTCAGCCTTGCAGAAGAGAGAATAATTCCCAGAAGGTTGTTAGGAGGCAGATGTTGAGCAGCAGTAAAAAACTTGGAGGAAGAAGGGCCTAGCACCAAAATTATTTGACTTTGAGGAAGTGTGCTCTGGTGGAAGTGCCTGCGGGCCAAATGTTGATCCTTTACAGAAAACCTTTCACCCATAGGGAGGTTTACTTTTATAGAGAAGTGCCTTAGAGACCACTTGGAGATTGGAGGGGAAAAGAGCGATGGGTTTTAGGCTTTGCACTGCTTTAATGATATCTTCTTCATTCCCTCAGCCCCACTTTTTCAGGAAAAAAATGTTCATATTTTACTAGTACTACTCAGCTAATGGAACTGCATCTCAGTTTTGCAATATCATGGCATTTCAATTTTTAACCAGCTTTGGGATGAAAAGCATAACATGTTTTAGATATCCTGTATATATGTGTGTATATAGCAAAAAAAAAAAAAAAAGTTCTTGAAATTTGGATCGGGATTTGCGAATATGGCATATTTTGACATTTTCAGCAGAATCTCATTTTGGCATTTGAAACAAATATTGATTCATACCAAACTGTTTCAATTCAAAACTGTTATTTCATTTTGAAAATAGTATTAAATTGGCATTTGCAGCTGAAATGTCAATTTGAAAGAAAATATTTCAGCTTAAGCTGACATACAGGAACAGAACATTTTGATTCAAAATTTCTGTGGGGGAGTAAAAATATTCTTTGTTGTTGTCCAAAACATTTTTTTCTCAATTGCACTCATTTTCATGAAACCAGACCTTCCCACAATAACAACAGGAAAACAACTATTTAACGTAAAACAGTTGAACCATTTTAGTACTTGGCATTATTAGTTTGAATTGATTTGTTTGAATCCAGGCCCAGGGGCAGCTGGACTTTTTAGTGCTGCCGTGCAGACCCAGCTAAAATATTCTTGGAGTTCATCCTTGTGACAGTTGCTCATGAAGAGTGGAGCTACCATGATTATCAGCCTCACTTTCCTCCCCAGTGCACCCCTCCCAAACCCACACACATATACAGCTCTGAGATGGTGCCCAGCTTCATAAGAGATGCTGGTCAGGATTCATCTGCCTGCTCAGGTTCACCCTCTGCAAGATCTAAGAGCTTCATTAATTAAACTGCTTTGAGCCAGCTGGTAACTAAATGGAGACTGTGAGCTCTGTTGGACTGGCTTCAAGGTGTCCCTCCTGATCTTACTAGTTCTTTTGTCGTGTTCTTCTCAGATTTCATCCTCTCCAAAACTTATTTCTCCTTCATGCTTCCCAGCTCTTTGCTTTCTTAGTGTCCTCTTTGTGTCCCTCAGGACAGATTTCAATTTCCTGGTCAGTACATCTGGCCAGCTGTGAAACAGAAAAGAAAAGAGGAGTTAGCAACCCTGCTCACCAAGGCATGACTTTTCATTTAGCATCATTTTGTGTCAGCCAAAGCAGAAATGGTAAATGGTAGAGTTGAAGTGGATCTTTGGCTGCAATACTTCAAGGGTTTGTCAAGCCCAGCTTCTGGGACACCATGTGTTGGTGGGTTGCAAATTCATTATAGCATGATGGAGTTCTCAGAGATAAAATAACCACCAAGGACTTGTAAGAGGCCAGAAGCTCAGCAAATGGCAGGGCTTTAGGAAGGTCTCAAATCTACAACTGCCGTGTCATGGATAAAGAATCATATGGAATAAGAATTACTGTGTATAATAGAAGAAAATATCATTCCAACTGTTTTAAACTAAAAAAAGCTAAATGCTAGTCCCTACTGATAACACCATTGCTATTATATAGAGATTAGAAAGAAATAGCTAATAAATAGTAGTATATATACATAAATGCATGGTTTAAACTGTACATAGCATCATTGTGTGCAATGAATGTGCAATTACTTTAGAAGAGAAATATATGTTAAAAACTAACTACATGAAGCAGGTATCCTGTAGAAATAATACAAAGGGTAATGTTTTTAAACTAAAACAGGATAGATTTAGATTAGATATAAGGAAGAAATTTTTTATGATGAGGATGCTCATTGCAAGGGGTATTGGACTAAATGACCTTGAAAGTTCCCTTCCAACCCAAGCTATCCTATTGTTCTATGATCTTATCTGCTGGTCAGCTGTACCTTGCTAGCCAATGGTTTGGCCAGCAAGCTGCAATTATTTGGGTATTTCCTGAACAAGAAAGAATGTCAAGGGATCTCCTGTCACTAAGCAGAGTTCATAGGACGAGGGGTCAGAATGCAAGCAGAGGCAAATCCTTGAGGAACAAAAAACAAAACAAAACAAAACAAACAAACAACAAGAAAAAGGAGACAAAATAACTTGAAATATTGGTACTTTTGGGTAATCCCAGGCTGGTGCTTTTGTCCATACAGGATACACTACCTGTATGCTTACACATCTAGAAGTCAGCAGAGCAGTACAGATTGTACTAAGATTCACATACAGTGGGTTCCTCCACAAATACAGCCATTACCAATCACACAGGTGAAATCTCACCCCTGAGAACTCCAGAATGAATTCTGACTGACTTGCATGGGGTCTAAGTCTCATCTACAAACTGAGACCAATCATGGCATCCTAGGAATCACTGACGTCTCTGTGACACAGTTCTCTGTTGTGTTTTGAAGTTAAAGAGAGAAATCCCTTTCTCCTTTTCAGAAGTGTTGTAAGATGCTATGGATGGGATTCATCTGCCTGAGGATATTGTCCAGCAACATTTGATGCCATAGTTCATCCTGCACAGTCTTCAGCTGTTGTTTCATCTACCAGCCTTACACAAGTGTCTGTGACAGCCATGGTGCTCTGGGCTGAATCCCACTTGCATGAGTGGGTTAGAAGGTCCATGTTAAGGTCACAGACACTACCACAGGACAAAAGGGTCACTAATGATATAGCCCAGAGGTTTATCTTCAGGTAACTGGAGGTGTACTCTGGTGTTACTCATGTTTTGCTGAGTGGTGTTATCAAGATCCAGCCAGAACCATCACTTCTCTTTGAAATCAAGAATACACCAAGGACAGCAGACTCCACTGCCACCCTTTCAAGGTTAAAGGATTGACTCCTGAGCAGGCGAAGCAGTCTTGACCTTCCTCTAGACTCCAGGCCAGATGAATACGACAAAATACATAATTACCAAGATGGGGACCCCTATTGTACTGCAGTAGTCCCTGTGGGACTCTAAGCCTTTTAGGGTCCCAGACTAAAAGGACCATAAATTGTATGAATGGACCATAGATCACTACATCTGAGATCCTTGTATAATGTTCCTTTATTCCCATCGAGGAAAAACAAGGTTATTGGCAACATAGTCCCTTTCATCAGAAGCCTCTAAGATAGATTAGCTCGAAACATCACTAAACCACCAAGCAGGCATGTGGGAATAAGTGGCTGTTGAGGACTTAATTGCCTCCATTGAAAGCTTTCTGCACACAAGAAGGATTGAACTAGGACCATTGAAAAGAACCAGGTATGCATGTCTTATTGATTTTTCTGCTATTTCCAATGGACTAAGCCAGATTGCTTAATGATGATCTTCTGTTCTCCATAATGTATATTGCTGATCAGCCTGCTTCAGTGTGGAAGTCTGTGCCTGTGGGTTATAGATGTACTAATACTTATAAACCAGTATATGTGCAGGTTTTGTCAAGCAGGGCTAACCCAAGTGTGAGATCCTCTTTGCCTCTGGCCTTGGAGGATTAGCTTGTACTCCTAGGTGTAAATCAGCAGAGTGGTCTTCTGTGCCTCAGAACTTGTATTTAGCAGTGGGGGTTCATATATGGTAGTGCTTATGCAGATGTCTTCAGAGTCTGCCCCATATTCTAATAATTTTGTTTATTTTATGTTTTTAATGAGGATTTTCTGCCCTTAAGTCCTTGACAGGGAGAACTTCAGACAAAAATTTAAATATCAGTTAAGAGAGATAAAGCAGTCTGGTAACACACCCTGCATCTTTAAAATATGTGTTTGGGAAGAAGGAGCACAGCCAACAGTTATCTTGTGGGTTTTATCCTTGCGAGAAAATTGGATGGAACTTTAGTCTTCATAGCAATCTATCAGCCTGATCTGGTGTGTCTTAGGGGTTTGTAACCTGCCTGTATCTAGGTACTCTGAGCTTTCATCCACCCCTCCTTTGTTAGGGGAGTGGACATGAAATGCACACTAATCCAGAGGAGTTAAGCAGAAGCATTACTGCTGTTTTTAGAGATATTATCAAAAATCCCAGCTCATACATCATTTTCAGGTGACATTACACTTCTGCAAATGTGGCTGTGCATGCTTCTATGCCAGCCTTGCTCTGATAACACCTACTTGATCAGGTCAGGCTGTCATATCCCATGTGACTTCCAAATTCCACCCAAACCATAAATCCATTATCTCATAATGATGAATATCAAATCTGCATCCTGTTACTGTCATAAGGTATGGAATTACACTAGGCAGGAGATATACATTACAAAAGCAACAATAGGCAATGTGGATTTTTCCATGCTTGAACTCCAGTTCTATGTCTGTGTTTACCATGTACTGGGCTCTTCCTGGCACCATGAACATCAACATAGAGTAGATTGATAATACACTGCAGATAAACCTAGTAATGATCTGTGTTGTTCAGGAATTAATAGGATACTAGGTTATAAATTCACTAGGAAATCACCCAACAAGGCTACAGCTTTGCTGCTGTTCCAAGCACCTCTTGAATGAGACATGTTAGAATGATAACATATACTTAAAAAAAATTAAAAGGAGAAAAATAGAAGGAAAGGGGGAAGAAAAACCAGTAAAATGCAGACAAATAACACACAAGCAGACACTAAACAGCAGAGCTACATGGGGACTGTCCTACAGCTACTACCTCAGATCTAGGCTCTTTTGCCAAGGAGTTTTTCAGTTTTCCTCCTTTTGAACTCTGCAATTTCTTCTGGGAGTAACCCATGAGCTCTATACCTGCAGTGAACAGGTAGGCCATTAGAGAAAGAACCAGTACAGTTTCATCTGAAATAAAGAACAGACTGTAATGGAGACTAAAGAAAAGGTAAGTGTCTTCTGGTGAGAGAAAGGAAAACAAATATGGTCCTGGTTCTGGCCTTATTAATTCTTCTCTTGTACCACTCAACTTACTGCAAAGGATGAGGTCAGCTAATTAAATTTTAAGTGTCTAGAGGGCTCTTGGCACTCTTAGACACTTCTGCCAGGACAAGATGAATGACTTTGTTGATTGAGGAGTACAAACTATATCTTTATCAAGGCTGTTTCCAGAATCAATTTAATAAGATGAATCCTGGGAGAATGATTCCATTATTCCACTGATCTTTGCCCACATTCATTAAAGGGAGGAACAGAACAAAACAGCAGTGAAGACCTTGCATTTTGTTAGTTTAGTTCCTGCTTCAATGCCTTTTGGTCTTCCAGGGATGTTTCTTTCAGAAGCTCTCAGCTCACTAATCTGTGGGCACATTTCCTGGTGGAAATCCTATTTAACAGTCCCTGGAGAAAGGCAGTTGTCTCTGAAT
Source organism: Melozone crissalis (assembly GCF_028551555.1). Classification (NCBI taxonomy): domain Eukaryota; kingdom Metazoa; phylum Chordata; class Aves; order Passeriformes; family Passerellidae; genus Melozone; species Melozone crissalis. Next base: position 10,711,835 of record NW_026535786.1, on the reverse strand, counting down.
GCTGAACACAATTTTAACAGCCTTTCCTGAGGGAGATTAGAGTGAAGTTTCAGGTCTTTGGCCAGTTCTGCTCTACAAATGGAAATGCCTAGACAAGTTGTCCTCCCATGCTTTATCTAAATTCTTATCTCTGGGAACATGTTTCTTGTTTTTAGAAACATTGACCCCTGTTTCTAAACTTCCTCAAGAGTGATGGTGCCTTTGGGGCTGGGTCCCAAGGACAGGGAAGCCAGGAGAATATAATTCTGATGGGTTCAATGAGGAATGACTGCTTCTGGGAATCTCCAACTCAGATGAGATTTAGCTCCCTGGAATTTTTTAATCTGCAATAGAGATTTCTCCATTTAAGCCAAATATTTTGGGTTCTATTCTGAGCCAGTGGAGGGAAGCTGGTGCTGTTGGACCACAGCAGGAGTTTATCTCAAAGCAGAAGAAGATCAACACCAAGAAACGTCTGTTTCTCTGCACTGACTCTTAAAAGACAGGCAAGGTGACCAGATCAGATGGAAGGAAATAACTTTTAATAAGATTAAATCCTGCCTGTTGTAGGGAGAAAAGAAATCTTTGTGTTCAGATCCTTTATGGAAGTGGTAACAAAATTCAGCCACACATGGGTGAGCATCAGGGGTTTGGTTTTTGAGTCCACCCAGCAGGACTTCACCCACAGTGGGGTGGAGGACGTTGCTGCCTGAGTCTGCACAACACTGCAGCAGCTTGTGACCCACGGTAGGTGAAGGCCTGACCAGGGTATTTGGTGATCAAGCATGATATTAGACTGCCTGAGGCCCACCTCCACACACTGCTCACACAGGTATCAAATAACTGCTTGGCAGTGACTTGACTTCCAACCACTGCACAACAGCAAAAGGAAAGATCCAGTGTAAACAGAACTTGCACACCTCCTGAACTCACAAATGTCTGAGCAACTGGAGAGGTCTGGTTCTGCACTATCCATCCCAGCCTCAGGCAAAACCCCTCTTTTTGGAGACAGCTGTTACTTTTCCAAGGCCCTCTCTTCCCATCACCTTGTTTGCAAAACCAGCAGGAGAAAATCTGTGGAGTTCTGACTTCGCTTCCTTTCTGAACACTGCAGTTGGGGTTTCTTGCTATTAGCACAAATTCTGTAATATTCCAGTCAATTCTCCCAGAAACTTCAGCATGCTCAGGAAGAGCTTGTTTAAATATAAAAGTTGGTGCAATCACATCACAAGTTAAACAGTCTTGTTGAAAGGGAGATGAGTCACCAACTTTCATTCCCTTTCTCATCCTCCATCAGATTTCAGAGAAAAAGTCTTCTTTGTCATTATGCCACAGCCATGATCAGAATACTTCTTTGTCTTCATTTTACTGTTGTGTTAGGTGGTCAGAAATAGTTTGAAAAGAAGGGATTGAGCGTGAAGCAAAACACATCTGTCCTGACATTGCGTGATCAAGCCTATGAGACAGAGGATGCTTTGATTTCCTTGAATAGCTCTTGTTAAATGTTATATGAAATTTATTTAGGAAATATTTTTATGCTGTTTTATAATTCCAGCTATGGGAGGACAACAAGAGTTTTTCACTGCTGTTTGGACCACAAGCTCTTTTAGTTTTGATTTAAAAGCAGATTTGACAGACTTCAGATAGGAGCCCAAGCAGAAATGCTTTCAGTTTTCTCCTCAGAATGACACATCAGCAGCAACAGCAACACGAGAGACTCTCTACATTTCCATCCTACCAGGGTGCTCCAACAAAGCAATGACAAAACAATGACAACCTTGTACTAGAAGGGTGGAAGAAAAAATCCCTCTTGTCCTAATGAGTGTCTTTTTCCTGGCTCATAAAGAGGTGTTTCTCACTTGAGGTTGGGAGATGGATTCTTTGAGCATCCTTCACTGCTTCTCACCCATTTATCTTCAAACAAGGATCTCAGCGCTTCCTCCAGGGCTGATCCTCATGCATGTGAGGATGAGAGGGCCCCAACACTCTCACCTATTCCTGGCTGCATCTTCAGTGTTCAGTAATGTTGCACATCAGGTTGCACTTATCACGGTGAGTGGCAGTGGTCTAGAATACCTATTATCCCTTCTGGATTAAGACTTAATGAATTCATACTAGGTAAGGGATTTGGGTTTATGTCAAAAATCAAACTCTCATATGCTCTTTACCTAGGTACTGGGTTAATGGTTAAAAGCCTTTGAGAGAATCAACAATAAGTATCTTTGCTGAATTGTATTAATTTTTTCCCTCCAGTTAACTTTCCATAAATAATTTAAAGGGAAAGTTTCTGAATAAAACTACCTGCTGGGATAGAGGACTACTGATGCTTTCAAATACTTTATTCAGTACCAGAGAAAAGAATTGCTGAACCAGGATAGTTCAGAAAGTAGGAAATTCAGTAGACCAAGAATGTCACTCGTCTACTTGGAATGGCAAATGAAAATCAGCCTGGCTCTAGGTTTTGTTCTGGTTTGGGTTTGTTTTTTTTTTTGGTTGGTTGGTTGGTTTGGTTTGGTTTTGTTGGTTGGTTGATTGGTTGAGTTTTTTTCCTTTCTGAATTTCATTAGCTATTGAATTTTTCCTAGTCTTGGATATTTTTCCAGTGCTCTGCAAAATGCATCTGAGATTTAGTCCAGGTCAGGCTTGTGTCTGGTAGTTTTGTATAACCTCTTATCCTTTCTGATTTTTTGGACATGATGAGTACTCCACTGGAGTAGAAAAGATGTTGCCTGTCCCACAGCATCACAGGATGCCAGATTCAAATATCCCATGTTTATATACTCACAACTTTGTGCTTTTTCCTGGTCTGATAATTCAGCCCCCCAGAGAGTCACCTAGTGTATCCTCAAAAAATTTCCCAGCCTTCCTTTAACCCTATCTGACTGAAATCTCAAAAGAATGTCTATCCTACAGATAGTCTGCTGCTTGACTGCTTGGCATGCTTGGTTTTGATATCTCTTAATTTTGTAACACCTTCTCCATGTCCAGTCTGCCATTATTTCCCGTGGCAGTACCAGGTGTATGTGTAGAAACCTGCCTTGAAGCAAGGGAAGGCCTAGAGAGGCTATAGAACTGTACTGTGCTCTTCTATGTCATGCAAAGTTAACCCAAAATTCCCATGAAAACCAGGTAAAACAGATTTGACCAGACCAAGAAAGAAGGAATTATCCTCTGAATAGGAACTTCATAAACTTCCATGCATAGGATCTGACCCTTAAATCCATGGCCCACATGTTTTCAGTTCCAGAGCATGGACATAAGACCAAGCACGATGTACCAACCTTCACTTAGTAGGAAACACCTCTCAGCATGGCCACCACACAGCTGTAGATGTTTAGGCTACACAAGTCACAGTGTAAAGCAAGAGATAAAAACAAGTGCTCATAGACCTCATGGTAAGGAAATACCCAAAAGAGGGTGTCTCAGGACAGAGTGAAAAAAATAAGTAGAAGAGGAATTTATTTTTTTCTTCAGCTCAAAAGCCTACAATAACCCCTGTGGAATTATAGGAGGCAGTCACTTGAAACCACCATATTGGTCAACTAGAGAGAAACAACTTCCAGCCTCTTGATTTTGTGCCAAAACATGAATCATCAAGATAAGGGAAGCAGGACATAATGTCCAATATCTATCTGGGAACAGCACAGCCTATGCATGAGGCTGTTCTCCAAATATTTGCTTTGCTTCAACATCCAGTTACTTCTTTCTGTAATTTGACATTTCGCCTATGGGGTATAAGTTTCATTTTGCCCCCTCACTAGGACAAATATGGTTTTGTGTAACTTTACTTTTTTCCTCTGATTACTGTCAAAAATCACTCAACTGCTGTGTGACCTGTGGGGACAGAGATACTGCAAAAGAAGAAATATTTGGGCTTTGGGACAAGAGTAGATCACCTCTGTCTCTGCAGTGTTAAAGGTGAACTTTAGAGATTACACATGGATGCACAAGATCCTCTGATCCCGAGCATGTGAGGAAATGGCGAAATCTTTTTATTTACTAAGAGGGAATGGGGCCACATGTAGAACAATATTGATAAGGAGAAGTCAGAGCTACATTAAACAGACCTTGTTTGCTGTCAGACACCGGTCTCTGAAGTAGTTACTTTAGGACCTCAACAAACCAGGCATCTTGCAAGGGCCAATTGAATCAGACCCTTAGCAAGTATTTCTCTTTACTGCCTATAAAGGGAGTCAAGGCTGACTGCTTTTAATGTGGGTGACCATGCTGTTCTTGTCAAACAAATCCAACTCCTGGTTTTTATGTCCTGACCACAACATCATTTCCAGGCATACAGAAGGTGACAGCTGAACAGGGAGTACTCTGTGAAGCCAAGCATTGCAAAGCTAGAAAATTACTTAATGGAGGCAGCATCATTAAATCTTCAATTACATAACAGTGCCATAAATTTGTAACACAAAGCTTTCTTATTCTTCTGTTAGAATGAAAGGGAAGAAATATGTTTATACACTGAATGAGGCTGATGTTTTCAGCAGGAATTTGATGGAAGGGGAGAAAAATCTTGAGTGTCTCACATACACTGATGACACCAGAGACCTGAAAGTGTCCCTACCCATGTGTCTCCTATATGCACCTAGAGCAGGAAGGAGATTCAAGGAGGAGCTCCTTGGTGTTCAGTCTCCAAGTGATTTTAGGGGAGAAGCAGGAAGTTTCCATGTCACTTGGGAACTGTGCATAAGGAGAGGTGCTGAAGGAATCGCATCCCTTCTGAGTCCCAGCACTATGCCTGAACATGTAAGTCACCAAAGGAACAGGATATAGATTTTGCAAACAGATAACATGGACAGGCAGATATTCAGCCTGTGAACTCTAAAAGAGATGTTTTAATTAATGTCTTGGACAGCGACAGAGTCACACTTACCCTGGCTTTATTTCAGGAGGTTTAGGTAAGGGTTTCTGGAAGCCTTTTTTCCCAACCAGCCAATATGTTTCTTCTACTCCTTTACCCTAAAATAAAACCAAAAATCCAAATAAAAAGCCGCTTTCTGGCTGGCCTCTGCTTGATATGTAATTTTTCTCTCTAGGTTTCTCTGGCTTTACACATATCCAGAGACAGACCATGCCTGGAAATCTTGGGCTGTCCTTCAGAATAGCTCAGGGATTATTTGGGTTTCACTTTTCTGAAAGAGGATATTCATTATCCTTGTTCCAACTGTCATTTACAAATTACCCTCATTGATCTGGGTCATTGGACACAGCGGAACAGAAATTGGAAACTACAGGATCACTAATCATCTTATTTGGCAGCACTAGCATTATTAATTGAGAGATTTTACAACTCATTCTGAACTGAGTATCAGAATAATAACTTGCTCTCCCACCATGGATGGTTTAGCTTGTAAGGTGTGATGCATGTGATGAACGTATTTGAGTCAATCACCTTTGACTGAAGAAGGGGAGGAAAACCAACAATCATCATCACATAAATTAGACCCTGAAAATACTTCAGGCTTATAATTTCCTGAAAGGCCAATTTACCCCCACTAACTATGTAAAGGTTTCTTTCCATCGACTAGACCTGGAATATTTACCCCAAAACTCCACTTGCAGACATATGAACTTGAATGATTCCACTTGTCGTGCAAGATTGTTGGGACACCTGAGGCCATATTCAGACATTTTATTCTAGGTATTTAAGGCAAGCAAAGCTCCTACTTCTGTCTATTGACTATGTAAGGGTAGAAATTATGTTTATTATTATTTAGTATTGCTTTGTTTGGACATTGAAAAGTAGCAGCTTCTGTCAAGGGCGGACTACATAGTCTACTATATAAATACTTATATCCAGCACATACAGCTGGCTGCTTGATCCCACAGTCCTTCAATAGCTCCATAATGTATTGAAACAAATGAAAGGGACAGTTTTGGAAGGATTCAGCTGAAGATTGTTGTATGAAGGCCAAAAAGAGAATAATATGAAAATTCCTCAAGCAAGATGACTCCCCTGTGAAGTGCTTCACACAGGCCTGGCCTTCTTACCCTCAGTTCTGTTTTCCCCCTGGGTATGATTTCATAGCCTTCATTCAGTTTCCGAAGTATATCCACTGTACTTTGGCTGACATGAATTCTGTAAGCTGGGAACAGAAAGCAAAGCAGCTGGATCATTGTACTGCACACATGCTGTGAATTCCCCACTGCTTCATCCTGACAAGGAAAAGGGCTCCAAAGCAGCAGTGCTCCAATTCAGGTGTGTGTCTGGTGCAGCTGTGTGGTGCTCCTCTATGTGGAGTTTAATGCTGACTGATGGATTCTTCCAGGCAGGGCTGTAAAGAGCACAGGAGGAGAGGAGATCTATGCCAAGGGCTTCCTGGAGAAGGATACCAAACACACTCAGTGTAGAAGTCCATCTCTCATAAAGATAGTAAGTGGTTTCCAATAACATTTCAGCTAGATTTCTGTTTTATCTATTGCCACAGTATAACTAGGGAATGAGAAAGAAATGAAAAATAGCCGAATGTCCTGATGCAGACACCCAACATAACTAGAAAACTGGGATGAAGAGCAGAGAGATGGAGTTTGCAAGGGAACATAAAGAAAATGCAGCTATGCATGTAGGTATGGCTGGACTTTTAGTAATTTATTCCACCCAGAGCTGCCATTTAGTCTATGAACAAAAAGGGCAAAGGTGGAGAAATTTATTGGATTCCCATCTTTCTCAGATTGTTTTACAGCCACTGCTGGAACTCACTGAAATTTTTTATTGTTCTTCTTGTGTGAACAAGACAGGAAATATTTCTAAAACATTTCCCCCAAAGTAATTTTTTTTTGGGTTGAGCTTTTGTTTCAATTTTGACAATCACATTGCCTTCCCCTTTGAAGGATGTGGTATGAGCTGATTAATTTTTTTTTTCCATAATAATAAGAAAGAAAAACATCAGTTTGAATATGTAGAGGAAGATCACACAGCTATGAGCTACATTTCCTGAGGGACTAACCTAAAATTTGCCTATTTATCCATATGCATTTCTATTAATGTGTAACAATGTTCTTGTACCTGCAGTGCTCCTGCTGTCTCCAGTCTCAGTGGGATTTCTGTGACCACAGGTATGATGGAAGCGGTGCCCACCCGTGCTTCAACCCTTGCTTTGTGAAAGGTAAGTGAATTATTTTACTGTGCAAGAACAGCTCTGAATTAGGGGTTCTTAGCACCGACTGAAAGCAAGATCCAAACCATGCTGGAGGAAAGTAGGGCAAGATTCATGTTGCTTTTGGTTGATGGGATTCCAGTCAGAGAACTGCAGCTGGAAGGCAGGGTCCTAAAGGCCAACCTACAATGGCAAATGGCCTCTCCTTCAGGCTGCTTTGAATTCTGTCATTTGACTTCCCCCTTTCTGTGGCTGTCCCAAACACTCACGCAGGCCCGTGGACTCCATCCTTGACGCCGTGTTCACCGTGTCCCCAAAGAGGCAGTACCGCGGCATGGTCAGCCCCACCACGCCTGCCACACAGGGCCCTGAAAGACATGGCAGCTGCATTACCCACATGGTCCTGCACAAATCCAGGGGTTCACTGACAAACAAATCTCATCTTCTCCTCTGACACTCAAAAAACCTATTGGGAATACAGGAGAAGGTTTTCTAAATATTTCATGGGCCTTGGTGCTTGCTAAAATCAGTCAAAAGTTAAGCATTGCTCTGGATTTCATGCTGGTGTTTCATGTCTGAGAAAGGTCGTGTGTGGCAGGCCCTCGGATCACCAGCATCGGGGAGAAATTTGTTCAGAGTTCATGGAAACTGAAGGACAATCATAATCTCATTTTAAAAAGGTCTTTTTCCATGTAAGAAAACTAAAGTTAGATCCTATGACATGCCCTGTAACCCGCTGAAACAGGATTAAAAATCAGCCTTGGGAGTCCAGAGGTGCTGGCAGCACTCTGGACCACCCTGTGTCCCCTCCTTGGAAAAGAAGACACTGTTAGCTGGCCTGTCTAGCCAAGACCTCTTTTTTCCCTCTTTCTCATTCTTTATACAAGATCTCTTCACTTCCTAAGTAGCTTCCAAAGAATCATTGCCAAGTTGTCAGGGAGAGGTATGTGTGCAGGATCCGCATGATCATGCACAGACTGGGAGATAAAATGTGTGGAAGCCAAACAGCACAGACAACTTTCATCTGGGGCATTTGGCTTAGTTAATGTTTAGACTGCACTCTGAAAGAGGAGAGGTTACAATAGAAAATATTGGGATTGCAAAATAAATGCAAAAATAAAAATAAAAAGCAATGCAATAAGGTGTGGGGCTTCCTGCAGACAAAGGGCAGGACTCTCTGTATTTTCCATCAGAGGCATTTATGAGATATGCCTTTTCAGGCTTTGCCTGCCTTTTCAATGTCATGATCCTTCTGAGTTAAGATTTAGTACAACTGGTATCTAGGAAATTTTTTCCTGTGCAAGATTACAAGAGATGTGAACATTGTACATCATCAACAGTACCTGAAATGATGCTATAGATTAGGGTTTTCAGAATATAAAGAGGTTACAGGTTAAAATGTTGGGTTTAAAACAGTAATAATATAAATAGTAGCAATTGTGGCCTAATTTAGAAGTGATAAGTTACTTAGTTTTGTACAGTGCATTTTTATGCTGCTTTTAGCATTATTTAAAAATATTGATCCTTTATATGGTTTTCAGATCTATCTTAAAGATAGTAAAACTCCATTGCTGAAAGCTATGGGGAACTTCACAAGAACCCCTCTTGCTGTGACCTCTGAAAAGGTGTTGCTGCCCAAAGTTGCCAGATTTTAAAATACTTTACGAGGATGCAAACTCAGAGGTAAGACAGATATTGACTCCTGCCTGATGAATCAGTGCTTGATAAAGGATTTTTTAAAAAGAAAGAGGAAGAAAGGTTCATACAAAAAATATTACAAGGACTTGAGCAGCATGGATCAAGCTGGATAAAACACAGCAGGCAGAGACTGCTGGATATCATGAAAACCTGATTTAAGGGGGTTTCTTTTCAACTGTGAGTGTATCTCAGACAAAACATTGCTCCTCAGAATCTCCTACAAGCTAATTTCCATCCTTATCATTGCTGTCTAATTTGTTTCAAGCTTTTCAGGAGAGGAACTACTAAACTTCCTCACTAGTGGAAGTTTAATTCAGGTTTTCGTCTGTAGGCACTTCTACACACAACTGTAAAGGCACTGTTGATAGTCTCAGCTAAAGACCTTATGATCCCCTAACTGGTCTTTATTGTGTGCATGCTAATGTTGACATATACACAAAAAATGGTCTTGTTGGAGACTTATTCATGCTTCCCTGAGAAATCACTATCTCACAAAACACCGCCTCTCTTCTTTTTGTGGTGGTAATGTGACAGCAGCCATCCCAAATCTCACTAAGGACCAAAGCTCCTTCTGTAATAGGTGATGCAAGGACACAAAAAGGCGGTTCCTGTTGAAAAATCAGCCCTCACTGAGGAGGATTTGTGCTCCATTGGTTAGAGCATGCTGCTAGGAACACCAGGGTCATGGGCTTGATCCCTGCCTGGGCTATTCACTTGAGAGTTGGACTCCATGATCCTTGTGGGTCCCTTACAACTCAGAGTATGCTATAATTCTGTGATTCCATTTCAAGAAGTACAAATAAAGGCAGATGAGCTTCTACTGTAGTCAGTGGAGACCAAGTCAATGTGGTCAACTGAGCCACAAGAGCTTTTCCACTCCTGCCCATGAACAGCTTTACAGGGTTCATTTACATGTCCTCAAAATGAGTGCAGACTCCCTGAAAGTCCTGAAACACCTCCATGGGAGTGCCTGATTCAGGTTTCCTACTCTGCTGGTGCAATCACCCAGACATTTCTGCACAAAGCTCACAACATAGAAGAGGCAAGATTTTTAGGGCGAGGTGTTATTTTTCTAGAGTACTGCTTTTAAGTCTGTCCCATTGCAGAAGGCTCACAGCTCAAAACCAACCCCACCATATAAGCATTTCCAAAATTACACATTCCCTGTGTTGAAAGCATCTAAGACTTAATTTGGTCTGTGCCTTCACCCCCTGTGTGTGTTCCCCCTTTTCCAAACAGCTCCAGCAGAAGGCTAAGAAAAACTTCCAATGGTAAATCTCCTACAGTTACAAGTTTCAGAGGAAACCAGATGCCCTGTGATGAGGACATCATGGCCTAGTTGGTTAATTACACAGGCCCAGAGGTTTGCTTTGAAGTGTCTCTTTGCCAGGGCTTGCAAGGGTCAGTTAACGAGAGGCTCTGGCTAAGACTCTGCAAAGACCATCAGCAGCACTGCAGAGTTTAAGAGTCAAGATCAAAGTGCAGGTCTGACTGCCAGAGAGCCTGACTGATACACAAATCATCCTCAGCCTCTGTGGAAGAGCTTATCTTCTCCCCACTGCTTTGGCTGACTGTCCTGCTCCAGCCCAGGCATGGATAATGGGGAAACAGCTGAGTCAGCCGGGTTATCCTGGACCTGCAGTGAACTCAAGAGAGGACAGCCAAGATTCCAGGATGTGTTTAAAGCAGGGGAGAAAATGCAGACCAAGCACTCATTGTCCAGTCCTCTTTGCCTTACCTATGCATTGCCACAAGTGCATCATGGGCATGGGCCATCAGAAGTTCCCAGAGGTGCAGCTTTCCCTCAGGGTGGAAAAGGCATGGGCAAAATGCCAATGCCCAAAATGCATTTACTGCTTTTCTCAGAGGGCATCGTGAGCTCTTCTTGGCACCAGTTTCCAAAGAGCAGCTGAAGTATGTGACTGAGAGTCACACCCTTCCTCCATGCTTTCCAGGACAGTGAAAGTGTCAGCCAAGTTCTCCTCTCCCCCAAGAGCTTCCCCAAGGCTTTCATGATGCTGATCATTCCCTCTTCATCCATCTTTTCTCAGGAGAATTGGGGTCTAGGGTTAATCAAACTCAGCCGTGAGCTCTGTGGCTCAGAGAGCTGGTTTGCTTTGGAACGTGTGATTGTGGCTGCTCCCATGACAGTATGTTGCTGCCAGATCTATGCAAAACAAGATGTGCAGAGTCCTCCACCCTCTTCCCTTCACACCCAATACAACAGTTCATAGCAATTCTGCTTTCCAGATATCCAGAGTTCATAAAAATAAAAATATGTTACTACCCCCTGTAGACATCACCTAGGGATGTATTCTTTGGCCAACTGCATGGGAGATACATTGCAGAACTGCTGTCAACAGGCAGCAGCAGATGTTGCACAGCAAATTCCTCTCTTTCCATGTTGAAAATATGCTGCTGGTGCTCCAGAGACTCCTGCTCTGGGCAAGACAATCTGCAGCCATAGTCTCATCTAATTTCTGACAGAGTATAAAACACACAATGCTCCTGCAATCATTCCTTAATGCTTTACACTCCTGTGAAGGGTCGACTAAGAATCACAAACTTCAAAGAAAACATTAGGGAGATGTGTTTTAGAGATAACTCCAAAAGAGGGTCTTATAAGGTCTAGGATTCATACTATTGATTTTAACTCTGCTAAAGTCACATCTCTATTTTTGGGATATTCTGACTGAGATACTTCCTTTACTCTGCTTCTGTCTCCCAACATGTACATCAGAGACCAGGATACTGACATCTGCAAAATGCTTGCATGCTAAAGCTCCAAAAGTGTGGTTATTATCAGATAAGCAGAAGGATAAAACCCCATACATTATTGGGTCAGACTCCTAGGCATTCTTAGTCATTGTTTGGCTTCCCACAGTGGGCAGCACCTGGTACTTTAGAAGAAGAGGCAGGAAATCTGGTGACAAACAGCTGGGAAAAAAAATCTATTAACAGTTGTCTAAAAAAATGTATAAAATTATGAAGGTTCATACATATTATACAAATACTGATTCATGATAATAGCAGATGTATTTTCCTACATTTAAAATACTTTTTCCTATATAACTGTAGTTCTACTGTTTTGGAATTTTTTGTTTTACTTTGGAGTTTAATTACATAATTACATTTTGTGTACATATGTATATATATATATATATGGAACTTCCTCCTTTCATTTTAAACAAGCAATCTTTCTGTTGATTGAATACATTATGACTTCTACATCAGAGATAATGTTTTCTTTATAACATAACTTTTTCTTAAGAGCTGTATCACATTTTTCTTCCAGTATATCCTACCTGTAATAAATATCTCCAATCTTTTTATGCTTTCAGTTTATATGCCAGTGTTTCTGTGCTTTTTCATTTCAGAATGGAGTTGCAAAGACATCACTGGGTGTCTCGATATCCCACTTCTGAAGGTGCTATGGCACATTAAAGAGCTATCCATACGATGAAACCCTTGTGACTAACATGCCAGATGCAGTTCCTGGCTGGGACAGAATACAAAATCTCTCCTTAAAATGATACTAAGCCACTTTCCTCCAGAAACTCTCTCTGGGCTTTGTTTTTCCATTTTAACTGCCTTGTTGATGTGGAAGAATTTAAAGTGTCTTGTAAGGGTGTTTTTTGGAGGACAGGCATGAAGAAAGAATTCGGAGTTGGAAATGCAGTTGAGAAGGAGCTCTCTGATGTTCAGTTGCCTACCTGTGTGCAGCCCAATTCGTATCCTGAGGGGAATGTCTGGCATGTGCCTCATTTTGAATGTTCCCACAGAGCTGAGGATGTCCAAGGACATGTTGGCTATTTCAGCTGCGTGCTTGTTTCCATTCCGTTTTGGGAGCCCCGAGGCAACCATGTAGGCATCACCAATTGTCTCCACCTAGCAAATACCATCATATTAAGAAATAAATATAGCAATTGAAAAAAATGGAAAGGAAACACAGAATAAAATTACTTCTCACCTTGTAAACATCATGGTTTCCAAGAACAGCATCGAAGAGAGAGTAAAGGTCATTCAGAAGGTCAACTACTTCAATGGGCTCACTGAGGGCTGAAATGGATGTGAAGCCCACGATGTCATTGAAGTAGATGGTCACCTGGTCAAAATACTCCGGTTCCACAGTGCCACCAGTCTTGAGAGCTTCTGCCACTGAACTGAAACAGCAACAAAAAAAGATGGCAGGGAACAAACCCTTTTCTAGTGCATGCTCAAGAGCTCAGACTCTTGCTTTTCTGTGTTCAGATCTTCCATGGTATGACTGTAACCAGCATTGATTAGAGTTTCTTAGTTTGATTTGAAGGTGCTTGTCAAAACTGATGGTCATGGTCTAAAATGTTGCTCATTTCTGGGGAAGGGTGTTGTCCAGACTAGATATGAGCTTGTTTTGGGGTGGTTTTGGTTTGGTTTTCTGGGGATTTTTTACCAGTTAAAGTACCAGTACTTACGGTGGAAGCATTTGTGACAGCAGTTTTTCTGTCTTCTGTTTTTCAACCTCTAGCTCTTCAGTCCGCTCGCTGATTAAATCTTCCAGGTTGCTTGAGTACTGCTCAAGCATCCTGAGCATTGAGTCAATGATATTGGTCTTTTTCCCTTTGTTGATGGTTTTGAACTGGAAAATCAAACTGGAGAGTTATTTGTCTGTCTCTTTGCATCACTGTAGCACTCTGAGTGTGGAGAGGAACAAAAAGCAAATATTTCTTTAGAGGTATCATGCTAAAGACTGAATTTTTAAATGGCAAAAGTTCAAAGATAAAGGAAAAGGTGAATTAGAAGGTGAATTTGCACCAATCAGTGAGAGAGAGATGAAACATAACCTTACAGCAGTTGTCAACATGTACATTGTTACAGAGTCTTGTCTGGCTGCAGGTTTTCAACCCCATTTATCCCATGAACAATCTTTAGGGTAACTTGCAAAACTTTGCATTCAGAGGCACAAGGTTCAGGGTGTTAGCAACACTTACAACCTTTTTACATGTTACAGCACTTAACATGCAGTGTACACTGACGTGCATGTGTACTGCCACCTCCATTCCCAGTTCTTTACTGAGTTGTGCTTTCTCCTCCTGACCTGAAGCTGAGCTGCTGGAACTTTTGGATAATTTGTGGCTTTAGAGGCTACCTTAAACTCAACAGCGGAGTCAGCAGGTTCAAAATTATTCACAGCTTCATAGAACCAAAAGGCAAAAATTAAGCATATTTGTTTACCTCTTTTAAGGAAATGCCCTAAAGTTGTGTCAGGGAAGGTTTATATTGGATATTGATAATTTTTTTTTCACAGAAAGGGTTTGTAAAACCTGTTTGGAACAGACGGCTTAGGATAATGGTTGGAGTTACCATCCGTGTTAGTGCTCAAGAAACATGTGGATGTGGCACTTGAGGACATGGTTTAACAGCACACATGGTGGTGGTATGAGGTTGATGATTGATGATCTTAAAAGACCAACCTTAATGAGTCTATGATTCTATCACCTTATAAGAACACAGAAACGACACTGCTTGATCAGAAAGGGCGGTTATTTTGCCAGTACCTGTCCATGAGATTGGCCAGTAACAGATACCTAGGAAGGCTGTTTAAACAGGCCACAGGTACAGTCGTATTTCCTTGGGACATTCTCCAAGCTTCCACCAATCTGGAATTGAGAGATGTCCTATGCCAAACATTCTATCTTTGTCTTTAACAGTCTTTGGTGAATTTTTCTTATAGTTATCATTTAAACACTTTAGAAGATTAAAAGAAAAATTGGTCTGTAGGTGAATAATTTACAAATCTTTCATCTCCATGAGACCATCTGTGCAAGTACACTGCTAATGTGAAGACATCAAGCCCATGTCCAGGCTGCTTTATCACCCCTAAGTCAGGACAAGTCTAGGGCTCTGCAACGTCTTCATTCTTTAATAACTGAGTTAAAGCAAAAAGAAAAAACCCAAACAATAAAACACTTCCCTGCCAAGAACAAACAATGGGATTACACCAGCTTCTTTATTTACTGACCTTATGAAACACCTCCTCAAATGTTGGGCGTCGTTCAGGGGCTTCAGCCCAGCATTGCTTCATTACCTGGATGCATGCCAAGGGGGCTACCTCAGGAGCTACATTTGGGCGACACAGGGGAGGGGGCTTCTTCACTTTCCTTATAATTTCTGTGGCAAAGAGAAGATTGGGAAGCACATTGTAAGATGGAGGACCTTGATAGGGGCAAACGACATGGACCTTTCCTTGTGTCCCTGGCTTGCTTCTTCAGCTGTCACTCTTAGTCCTCAGCACCCAGTGTGTGTGCCAAATGAAGCTGGAAGTTTCTGCTTTTCACTGTCAGGAGTCTCTTGAAGGATTTAAAGAAGATTCATGTCCCTGGAGAACCAGGTTATGAGTAATAAAGTTGGCTGGATGGGGGAAGGATGTGTGACAGATGGATATGTGAGCCTGCAGGCTTGTATTTAATGAAATTGCCTCTGACTCTCTCCACTAGGACCTGCAGTCTTCTAAGACAGCAGAGGTTTATGGCTGAGCCCAGACAGGAAGGATACCAGCCTCTGATGCTTCATCATTAACTGGGAACCAGGACGTAGGAGGTTGCTGGGAGTGGCGACAGTGGAAAGTATGTTATGGGAGAGAGGTTGAGTTCAAAACAGTGTCTGGGAAATGACTCCCTGTCTAGAGCTCCCTTCCTAGAAATGAGGCTTGTAAGGGACTGGGCTTGGGTTTTCAAACCCTGAGAAGTCAGTCTTTTAACACCCACCAAAGTTATGGTATTTGAAATCTTATTTTGCTCAATGCAGAGCAAGCAAACAGAGTGAAAACCTCTTTCTCTGGCAGAAGTCCTGCTGTTGCTGTGAGTACCCAAAGCTTTTCAGGATTTACAGTCTACTTTAAAGATCTTTGGCTCATCCCTCCAGACTCCGCCAAATGAACTAATCCAAACATCTGGCCCCAATATTTCCAGGGGCAGCTGAGAGGAAATGCCTTCCCCAGATTGTTTTAATGTTCACAAGTGAAAGCTCCTTAGGATTGAGACACAATGAGTAGAAAGTCATCATTTTATCAGGTTAGAAAACAGGACTGTGTTCAACATTTGCTGGAGGTTCTGCAGGAGGGATGAGGTGGGATAAACCTGCTAATTGCATCATAGTCTACATCATAGGTCCAGCTCTGATTTACAGAGTGGGATCCATTATTAACATCGTCATTGCATTCTGACAGCAGCTTCAGGCATAGAAAAGTCAGGGCCCCATTTTTCCAGCTGAACTGGCACATACTGAATTATCATACCCCGCCTGATGGTTGTCCAGCTTAAAATGTGTTGAGAATGGGCTGTCACTGAAATCAGCTCATTTTAGATGGCTGTCACTCCCTCCCTGTTTAAGTGCTTCTGACCTGACCCTGACTGCAGTGGGTTTGTTCTTCCCATGGATGCACAGCATGGTTGCACCATGAGCAGCTCCTAAAGACTTCACCTGTGTGCTGTTTCTGATACACATAAGCAAAATGATACATCACTTTGACCTCTGTTGAAGAGAGGACCTCTTTAGAAAAGAAAGGGTTAAGGACAAATTGATGAGCAGATGGACAAAATAGGATGTTGGCAAGGGGTCCAGCTCAAAAACTTCAGCCTCCATGATGCACAAAAGAGGGACAATGAGTGGGAAGCAAAGGAGTTTCTAAGCTATGGGAAGTTCTACCCTCAGATTTCACCCCATACTAAGATGAAAAGTCCGAGTTTCAGCAGGGAACTGGAGGTGCTGCAGAGGCCTGAAGCATCCTGGAGAGCACCCAGAATCGTGATCCCGGTGAAAGCAGTGATGAGACATGTACCAAGGCTGTGATGAGAACCCTACATTTTGATGTTTATTATGAATGTTGTGTTGGAAACAGACTTCTGCCACTGAGAAAGGTCATGAGACTAATACATTATTGCCTTATTAGTAAGGGGACTTGGCCAGGCCTTTTATAAAATGCTCTGCACAAATCCTTAAAAATATACTGTAGTAGTTGCCTACCTTCAGCTGAGAGTTCTGATGTGCAGTAAGGTGGACCCCGAGCAACCACTTCTTGCAGGATGATTGCAAAGCTGTAAATGTCCCCCTTGATTGTGCCCTTTCTGCACATGTCTGGGTCCCGCAGTAACTCAGGAGCTGTCCAGAGCAATTCTAAAACAATTTCAGAGCATTGCATTTCTTACACTTTAACTCAGACTATTGCAAAGTGAATGCTTAAATGAATACCTTATTTCAGTCATTTGATGAAAGGCTGGAAAATACTACATTATTTACTGAATTAAATCTTTTACTTCTAGTGGTATGTTAGAAATACTAAACTTCTGGGTTGACAAAAAAAAAAATTTCCAAGTTTTACTCTATGGGTTTTCTTAAAAACTGCCATACTAACAATATGTATCATATAACACCAGCCATGAACTTCAACATAAGAAGTCATCTCAACCCTGCCAGAAGCTTTAACACCATTTTTTTTGATTGAAAATGTTCCTGAGACAAAATATTGGCACTAAATCTTGACTCTCTTGTTACAGTTGTTGATCTTTTACAAAGCAACAATTAGCAACATATTTTCTGTAGTTCTTTTTAGATGAAAATAGTTTCTGTAAAAGCAGTTTGTGACAATCTGATGCACAGTCTTTATAATCCAATAGTTCAAAGGACAAAAGACACAGTTGTAAAATATATACAACTTCATGAAGAAATGAATCTTCAAACTGAGATTTTGTTACCCTGGTAACTGTGCATTCTGAGTAATGGGGATATGGAACATTTCTGCCACTGCAAATGTGTTTATCTTCTGTAAGGGAGGAGAAGTCTTCTGTCTGACAAGTGCCCTATCTGAGACACTGAAAAGGTATAAGCATCAAATCCCATGACAGAGGGATCAAACCATGAAATACTATTGGGAAACAGGTTTCAAGAATAAATTGGGATACCAGAGGAACCCCAAAGAAATGGCCACATGAAAGAAATCCTGTTCAAGTCTCCAAACCTGGTCCCATGAGGGCTGTTCTTAAGTGGTGGGAATCTCATGTGGCAGCCTTTGGTGATTGGCATGTAGAGGACCTATTTCAAAGAGACCTACATAATTTTGTCTTTTAGATGACTTATTTTAACAAGAAAAAATATCTTTTCATTTGGGATAACATAAAACTCTAAATATTGGATTGGGTCTAAGGCTGTGAAGCCATTCTACTGGCTACAGTACTGATAAGATTTCAGGAACAATTCAGTCCTTCTCCATCTGCAAGAAGCTGAAGTTCTGTCATTGCTTACACGAAAATATATTTTCTTTACCAAATCACTCTGTTATTCACTTCACTTTCAGTCAGTCTGAAAAAACCTTTGCTTACCCTTTCTTATAACAATGCATGGTACGGAGGAAACTAGATGCAGTGAGATTGAGCATGAAAATCCTTGTGTGGCCACCAGCCTGAAATTGTACTTGGACAAACATCTGTTAAATGAATGGACAAATATTTAAAAAAACATATTTTGTCATCACACCTACCTTCTGGGGATGGCTGAATATAGGGGCATTTCTGTGCCTCTAAGATCTCATTATAACCATAGTCAGTGATCTTCAGGACAAACCGGCCATCTACAACACAGTTACGAGACTTGAGACGTCCATGGGCAAAATCTCGATGATGCAAATATCTGATTCCCTATGAAATGCAGAAAAAAATTCAGGTTGGTCCTTAAGAATTATCTTATCCATCAGCAGTCAGAGACACCAAGCCACTTTGTCACCTCAGAAGACATCAAATGCAGCATTGACTCTATGTCGAATGCAGTAATGATCAAAAAAACAAACTAGGAGAGAAATTTAGAAATGGATTAGGTACATGAAATAGGTTTGTCTGGGCCCCAAAGTAGTATTGGAAAGGTCTGACAACTTCAGGAAGAGTCAGATGCCTCCCTCTGTAGCCCTATGTCGCACTGCACCCAGAAGTTCTGCTTTTAGGTAAGGATGAAAAAGTGGACACAAGTGTTACCAAACAGGTCAAAGGAAGCCATGAAGAGCTGAGTGGCCCAACCCATCTCCCTCAAGTTGGTTCAGAAGGCAGATCACAGACTACAAGAATGGTTCTGGTGGTCTACTCTCTGGAAGCCACCTATCCCAGATTAGTAGTTCACCATTAAGACATAAAAACAGGGGACATGATTGGAAGTGTGAACGCTGCTAAAAGGACCATATGTGCAGTCATCCTGTGGTAGGGGATGGATACTGTTTGGTTCTATGGTGGAGGCATTTCTGATTTATGACAAGAAAGGGCCTTTGCAAAGAATAAATTTGTCACAAAATTCTGTTGTTCTAGGTGATCAGTTGCAGCCTGATATGCAGTTTTAGCCTCTTGTCCTGCTGTGTAGTTGTAGTTCTATTATCCCAAATGGTGCTTCACTCAAATGGAAACAAAATAAGGATAAGAAATCTCATTTAGAGACTGGTAGAATTACATCCAGATCTGTTCTCCCTGTGTTATTGTTAAAAAAACAACATTCTGATAGAAATAGCTTAGTCATCATAAAAGTCCCCTTCAGATCACGCCTCAGCAGGAGCAATGGGTTTACTTTAATTAGATCCATCACAAGAGAGGACTTGAACATCCAGTCCAGTTTCATATCTTCGTTTCTCAGCAAGTCCTCCAGACTGCCTCGTGAGCAGTACTCTGTCACGATGGCAAAGATGCCACAGTCTGAGAAAAAGCCCAGGAACAGATTCACATTTTCATGACGCAGATCCTTCATCTGAAACAAGACAGCAAATCACAGTGAGACCCGGTCAGCCAGGCACCTGCTTGGTAGCTTCTTGCTATCACTAGATGCCCTTTTCACACTTGCACTCCCAAACAGCCTTCCACAGAAAGATGGGGACACAAACAACCTCTCTAGTGCTTATTTTTGGCTACTCAACTCTCTTTTCAAACTTTGCTTTCCCTAGTCTATCCATTATATAAAAAAAAGCAAGATAGCAAAAGCAAACTAAACAGAAGTTTATGTTTTGTTTAGACAAACTGTACTGAATCTTTCGCTAGGCCAGAATGGCTTTGCTGGGGTAGATTGAGTTCAGCATGTGGATCTTGCTCTGAACTGGAAACAATACCATACCTAGAGAGTCCAAAGTCATCCATCAATGGTGTCTTTGGAGACATGCACTGATAAATTTGTTGCTTTTACATGCATAGAAATGCCACTCCTATGTTAGCAATAGCTGTCAACAACTAATGTCCTTGGATTTAGAAAACAAGTATGCTTTCTTGCATTTGTAACGATAAAATCGGAGACCAAAATTAGGCATCTGAGAGGCATCTTAGGTGGAAACACAAAGCAAACTCCAGAGAAATGCACAACTGTGTCTGTGTCACACTGTCAACCCATATAACATGAAAATATCTACCAGTGCCTCACACTGTGGAGGGATGAGGCACACCACTCTGCCTTTGCAGGCAAGGTCACTTGAAGGATTCATTGTACATTTAACATTGCACCAGCTTGGAAGTGGCAGGTCTGGGGTGGGGTTTTACAAGTTGCTGACTGGCATCTGGATCTATGGTAAATTTGTCAGATGCAGTTGTGCATGGTCCACTCTACCACATTTCACCAGACAAGACTCATTGACAACCATAATGCATGGTTTAATGAATAGACATGAGACAAGGGCAACAAACACACTCTGAAGCCAAAACCACCCCCTGAGAAACCTTCCCTCCACATGTCATCATGCCCTATTCCTACCTTCCTTAAGATGCTGGTGGAGCTTTGCCTCAGATTGTGAACTGCTCCTGTCTCAAATTTTTTCAGCCACACTTGGTCTCCCTGTCCACAATCACAGAATCAGAAAATGGTTAAGGTTGGAAGAAACCAGAGATGGACCATCTAGTCCAACCTCCCTGCTTAAGAAAGGTTATCCTAGAGCACATGGCACAGGATTGTGTCCAGGCAATTCTTGAGTGTCTCCAGTGAGGCAGACTCCACATCCTCCCTGGACAATCTGTTTCAGTGCTTGGTCACCTGCACAGCAAGGTTCTTCTTCATGTTCAGGTGGAACTTTCTGTGCACCAGTTTCTGCCTTCTGCCTCTTGTCTACTGAGAAGAGTCTGGTTCTGTTCTCCTGACACCGTCCCTTCAGATATTTATAGACATCAGTGAGATATTTATAGACATCAGCCTCAGTTGTCTCTTGAGGCTGAACAAGCCCAACTCCCTCAACCTTTCCTCTTAAGAAAGAAGCTCCTGTCCCCTAATCCCAATGACAGAGCAAATCTCTGAGCAGCTGATAACATTGGGATCCAAATGGGAATTTCAGGTCCTTGACTTTGAAAGTGGCTGGGGATTTTTAATGTTCTTGGCAACAGATTATTTATATGCTGAACCCAAATAAGAATATCCACAGCAAACCTTCAAAAAAGGGGGGAGGCAGGACCTTCATCTGGATCACAACTTCATGCCTGGAAGTTTTCTTAATATCTGATAAACAGCAATAAATTGATTAAAAAGGAAAATAACTCTGACCAGAGCTTTTCTCTGGCATTAATGATTGATCTTTATTTTGCTCCTCTTCAGGAAAAGTTACCATGCCATTTTTTCAAAAGCTGCATTTTCAGGAAAAACCTGATGGATGGGGTGAGTTTTCTTGGCCATTGCCTCTGCTTAAGCTCCATACAGTCCCATTGCCACAAAGGGGGATTTGAGCTTCGATTACTCTATTTGGATCCTGTCTTGTAAGAAAGTTCCTTATCAGAGATGTCACCAAATAAAGACTGTCTTGTAGGAAAGGTTCTTTATGGTGCCACCACCACCTTAGATGGGGAGTTCTCTAACAGGACTAGACTGAAAATGTTACATGTGAATGTTGAATATTCCCATCCCACGTGACTCCAAGTGTCAGGGTGAGGGTTGGGACAGAGTTGCCTTAAACACTGCTAAGTCCATGCTTGGGAGTAACTTATTTTCATACGTGGGGTTTGATCAAACTCTCTCCATCCTGGGACCTACAGCACTGCAGCCAAACACTTTTCCCCCTGGAGCAGTCCAGTGAACAGAAGCAGTGGGAGAAGGCTGCATGAGGTCCCTACCTACCTCATACAGAGCCACATTGGAGGTTTCATGAGTGGCCACTGTGCTTTTCAAGGAAGCGGAGCGGGTTACGGATATCAGGCTTCTGTTCTTGGCTGCTATGCTGTTTGCATCCGTCAGACTGTCCAAGGTCAGCCTCTGCAAGGCAAGGAAAGCAGGTGCTAGGCAGCTACCACCTTTGGGTGTAAACCTCCACTCCAGCTCTGTCTGCAGAATGGATTCTGGGTAGGGAAATCATGGGAGAGTCCCCCAGCAGGTGACCTACTCTGGGTATGAACCAGAATGGACCAGGAATAGTTCCCAGTATATTTGAATGCAGACACTTTATTTTAGAAGGTAAGATGGTTTATCCTTTTGGGCATGCCCTATGTTGTACCATCCAACCTCAAGAACAAGGAATAAGCCCTGGCACCCAGAAGAAACACAATCAAGGCTATGATTTTACATCATCATAAAAGTTCTGACATCTTATTTGAAACTCAAAAGCACTCAGTATATGGGAAATTTTCTAAATTGCAGGGGAAAATGGCATAAAGAAGTGAAATGATGCTTCCAGAGCTTCTTGAGTATGAAAATACACACAGCAAATCTGTTCTAGAGCGTTCTCCCAGATTCCCTTCATGAGTAGAAGGACTCACCTTTCTGTGTATCTCTGGGTTGATGAAGACGAGGTCATCCAAGGTCAGTATGATCTTGTTTGGACCCCTGAAAAGCTGGTTGTTCAGGATACTCTGCCTGCAAGAGTTGGAGAGTCACAGTTATCAGTTTTAGGCAGTGCATTGGGTCTGACCGAGGTAACATTCCCAGCTGTGCTTACAGTGTGGTGCTTTGCACTGGTAGCTGAATGGGTGTGGATACCAGACCAGTGTTTTGGCTACTGCCAAGCAGCAGTGTCCTTCTGACATTCCCTCCCCTCACCAAAGGGAATGGGAGTAGGTGGGCAAGATTTTGGGAGGGGACACAACCAGGGCAGCTTACCCAAATTAGCTAAAGGGATATTCCATACCGTATGACATCAGCTTAGATATTTAAGCTAAGGGAGAGGGGAGAAAGGAGGGCATTCATGAGTTTTCAATGTTTGCCTTGCCTCTGAAGGAACCATTATGTGTGCTGAAGCCCTGCTTCCCAGGAAGTGTCCAAATATTGCTGCTTATGGGAAGTAGAGACTGATCTGCTTCCTCTTCAGCTCTCGCACATGCAGATCTCCACTTGTTTCTTTCTTTTTGCTGAAATAAAACTGCCTTGTCTCACCCTGCTGGTCATTCTACATCTTATTCTCTCCCCTGTCCCAGTGGGAAAGGGAGTAATAGAGAAATGAGTGGGCACCTGGCACCCAGCCAGAGTCAATCTGCTACAGGTAGGTAGCCAGTTTACACCTCCTCTGAATTCCCCACACCTGGCTTCCCTGCACCGCTGGACTCTTCCTGCAGTGCTGCATCCAGCTCTGGGTCCCTGACTTATGAAGGTCATGGACCTGTTGGAGCAGATCTGGAGAAGGCCATGAAGATGATAAGGGGGCTGGAGCACCTCTGTTATGGAGACAGCTGAGACAGCTGGGACTGTTCAGCCTGCAGAAGAGAAGGTCTTGGGGATTCTGTAGAGCACCTCCCAGTGCCTAAGGAGGGGTGCTACAAGAGAGCTGGAGAGGGACTTTTGACAGGGACATGGAGTGACAGGACAAGGGGGAATGGCTTCCAGCTGAAAGAGTGCAGGTTTAGATAATATATTAGGAAGTATTATTTTCTGTGAAGGTGCAGAGGTTACCCAGAGAGGCTGTGCCAGCCCCAGCCATGGAAGTGTTCAAAGCCAGGTTGAATGGGGCTCTGAGCAGCTTGGTGTAGCTGAAGGTGTCCTTGCCCATGGCAGAGTGGTTGGAACAACGTGATCTTTAAGGTCTAAAATGGTGTGGGAGTGGGGATGGGCGTTGGTGAAAGCAGTGGACAAATCACCATGTCTTGGCTTGGACTTAAACCCCAAGTCGTCAACATGGATAGCAACAAAAGATATCAGCTCAAAGGGTCTTATTGCAGATAGACAACTGGATTTAATATGCTTACTAATATTAATTGGATGTGTATGTAAGCCATATTTTGTTTTGCTTTGCTTTTTTTGTCATATCCCAAATCATTCTCCATTAGGAGACAAAGACAAGTTTATTAGGCCAGCTGGTCTGGTCATGAGCAAACCACATTTAAGCACACCAGCCTTTCTTAGGGACCGAAGCTGAAGTGTAGTTAATTTATAAGAGCCGCTTGGACACAAGTTACTGTCTAAACATGCTGTCTGAGTGTCTATATTGTAGCGTGGTGCATTTTGAAGCACAGAGCAAGATGTGCCCTTGTGGTGGTCACGGGTTCAGACAGAGGGAAAAGCTGCAAGGGGTGAGCAGTATGGCACACGTGACATCACACTCATCATTTTGATCCCATTGTTTCAATGGACATCAGAGTCTAACTCTGAGCACAAAGCAGCAGTATCTACTAGACAGTAAAAAGCGCCTCAGCCAGGAGCAGAAAAGGGAAGGGAAAACTCCCCTGTTGCCCTCAGTGTCACTTCTTTTGCTTAAGGAATTTTGTTAACACTACAGCAGATGACTGATGTGCACTCTCCTAAGTGTTTCCCTGATGAGGTGGACAATAGGTGACTTTTGCTGATGTTACTGTAGGAGGACACCACCACATAAAACAACCCCAAGTCACCACAATTCACTTTTCCTCTCCATGTATCATTCTGGACATTTTAGAAGAGCATGGGCAGCTTTTTGAAGCTGAGAGGAAGCCTTGGCCACATAACCACAGGCTTTACTTGGGATGATATTTCGCTAAACACACTGTCCCAAGCCACCCAACTCAACTTCATGAAAAAAAATAATAATTTAAGTACCTTTCACAAGGCCGTCTGAAAAACCTTGCTTGATAAATCACATCCTCTCCCTAAGCAGGGAGGAAAGCATCCTTCTGCCAAAAGCTAAGCAGAGAGAGTGGAGTGACTCATTTAAGGTCATGCAGCAGATCCCTGACAGAGCTAAGACCAAAGCTTCCACATTTCAACTCAGACCATGCTGTGGTTTAAATTTAGTTCCAGACATGCCCCTTCCTAATATAAATCACTGTCTGAGTCATGCTGGAATTTTTCTTCCCTTGCAGATGGCCATACATCTTTTCTCATGACCAAGCCTTCCCAAGCACAGCCTGGTGCTGGTGGAAGATCTTACAAACAGAGGAGGCAGAAAGATTGTCATTTATTTACTTAATTGTAGAGGCAGGAGGCCAGCAAACAGAGCAGGGTTTCACAGAGCGGGTGGGTGGAGGCGACCTCATCAGTGTCTGCAGCTCTGTCAGAAGCAGCTGTGAAAGTGGGGGAGCTGTTTGGGGCATTCCTTGCTGGGTGGCCCTTATATCTGGGTTTGGAGGGATGATTCAGGAGTGGAAACAAACACGTCTCGGAATTATTTGAGAGGCAAAGCTGGAGGGAACAATCTAGGAACTCTGCTCTGCTGAAGTCATTGCTGCTCAGTAAATATGCCTTCTAATTTCAGTCTATTTTCACTCTAAGTTTGGTCATGAGGACATCAATAATTAGAGACAAACTACTCCAGGGGCTATAGTGACCTCGCCAAGAGCAACCCATAGCTCCTGGACCAACCAATCCATTCTGGCACTTTTCTACCTTGGATATGGAGTTGGGACACAGATGTGACATGCAATTATGGGAAATTATTCCTTCCCCAGAACACTACTGCCTTCACTCCAAAGATCTCATGCCCAGACCAATACATATATAATGGGAATGACCAGGGAGCTGAATCCTAGGTCAAAACAGAGAGTGAATCAACTTGATAATAAAGATCTATCCTAAATATTTTCTTCAAATTCTCTCCAGAGGTATTTTCTTTCTTTTTAGTGCATGGAGAAAATACAAAGGGTCAGCCAATAGGAAACATGATTATACTAAAGAAGTTCAGGCAAGAATGATCTCAAGTAAGAAAAATACTTGGTTTCAACCCTCATGTTCTCATAACAGATTCCTGTATTTGGTTACTATGTCATCCTTTGCACTTCCAAAGTGATAACCACCTTCCTAATGCTTCAGAAACATCCAGCAACAAACTGCTGGAGCAGGGCAAGGCTGTGAGGAGCCCTTCCCCTCGGGAGGAAGGAGCAGCAGAGGCAATGTGGGATGAACTGCAGCCCCCATTCCCTGGCCCCTGTGCCACTGGTGGGGAGGAAGTAGAGAATTTGGGAGTAAGTTAAGCCTGGGAAGAAGAAGGAGATGGGAAGAAGGTGTTTTTGAGATTTTATTTTATTTCTCGTTATCTTACTCTGATTTGATTGGCAATAAATTTAATTTCCCCACATCAAGTCCATTTTGACTGCTGTGGTAATTGGTGAACGATCTCCTCCTGAGCCCATCTTGAGCCATGAGCCTTTTGTTGTATTTTCTCTCCCCTGCCCAGCTGAGGAAGGGATAGAATGCCTTTGGTGGATGCCTGGCATGTTGCCAGGGCCAACACACCACAAATGCGAAGAGAAATGTGGCTGGAGAGCCAAGAGCAAAATCAGACTTTCTGTGTGTGCATAGTCTAAACTGCTGGCTAAAGCGCAAGCCTAACAGAGAAGTTAAAAGTGGCACCAACTCAAATACCTGTTGCAATTCTCACCTGATGAGAGAAGCCAGGCCCACAGCACACAACACCAGGACAAACAACAGCATTACTCCCAAGAAAATGACAGCAGGCTCAATCCCTGTGCAAAGATGGGAAAAGAATCAGTGAATTAGAAAATCATTTTGATTTAGGCAATAATATTAAAAAAATCAATATCAGGCCATTGGATTAAAAAGTCAAATATTCAGCCAGAAGAATGCTGGAAGACAATTTTAATGCATTGTTTGTTTATGAATACACAAACACTTACTAACTTGGCATACATAAGACTTCAGCTATGCTAATTATTTATTTCCATGCACTTTTTTTTCTAAACCAGACTTAGAGCAGTGGACCAGTGGAAAAATAGTTTTTCTTCAAGTAAATAAATAGACTCACAGGGAATTGTAAAGTTTTAGAGGAAGCTTCTGCAAAGTTCATAACTTTTTAACATTTGGCCCTTTTCTCTTGAAGAATTGAAATGCTGAAAAAAATCTTTATCTTGTGTTACTAAACCAACAGCCAGGGTGAGTCACTGGCCCATCTGGGCTTTTTCATTCTCTGCTGCAGATTTCTTCTCTTTCTGTTGAAAAGAGAAGAAGAAGAGGAGCAGCAGAAGGTTGATGTTCTCCTCAACACATCCATCAGCAGAAAGTACTGGATCCAGATACTTTGCTGATGAGTGTGTTTACTAGAGAGCTAAGGGAAGCTGATATGACTGCATAAGCTAAATTCCAGTGGGAACTGTTTGCTGTGTCTCTTCTGGTTTCTAACTTTTCTATTTATTATGCTCATATCCATAGATTATAAACACAAACAAACATGGAAAAATTTGGGTTGACAAAAGGTTCATGACTCTTATGTTACACTGGCACCTATGTGCAAGCACTGAGACCTAGAGCATTGCAGTGAAAGCTGAAGGCATTTTTGAAAACTGGTATTTGCTTCAGGAAAAATCAGAGCATTTTAGCTGAAATTTCACTGCTTCAGTCTAGGGCCCCAGGCCCTGACTGCCCTCACACAAACACAGAAAGAGGCTGCCCAGGAAAGCCGTGGCTGCCCCATCCATGGCAGTGTTCAAAATCAGGCTCCATAGGACTTTAAGCAACCTGGTCTAGTGTGGGATTGGAATAAATGGATGGCCTTGAAACATCCCTCCCAAGCCATACTATAGTCACAACTAACCAGAAGTAAAAGTAAGCTAATTATGAGCTTATGGGAAAGAGCAAACTTACAGCATGCTTGAGGGAATTTATGGGATTGAGTTAAAGTCATTAGGGAATACTTTAAGGGAGCTGCAGGAGTACATGAAACTTCTCACAGGATCTTATGGGGAAAGAGCAAACATGGGTAAAGGGAGAGATAGCATGGGTCAGGAATGCTCAAGTATCTGAGAGGATGGGGATGCTGGTCAGATAACCATATTGTGCATTTTTTCCAGGCATTTGATCAGTGCAGTCATTCTCACCTTCTTAACCCCATCTACGTTTTTTTCCTGAGTAACTCTGCTCTCTGACTGTATACGACATTTACAGACTTAACATCAACCTAACTCACAGGGAAGGGAAGTCCTGGAGGCTGCAACCCATGAGAAACTGCAAGTCTGGAGTCAGCTCCTGCAGAGCCTGAAGGGTTTGAGAGATGGCTATGGGAGAATTTAGGTTTGGACCATCTGCCATAGGATGCATTTGTGAGTCTGAAGAAATTGAGGCTGTGAGATCTGCTACCAAACTTGGAGCCTTATTATGAGGTGCATAAGAGCAGCACCAGGCCATTTCTGATGTCCATGTCCCAGCAGCGCCTGTAAAGACATAACTCTCCTGTGTGTGTCTGTATGTGCTACTCTGCCAGTGACTGGCTCTGTGTGTGTGTGTGTGTGTGTGTGTCTGTGTCTGTGTGTGTTTGTGTCCTGGGAACACCAGCTGAGCCCTGCTCCTGGTGAACCTGGAGTTAGGAAGCACAGCAGCCTGAAAATTTCTCATCCAACTCCCCTCCAAGCCTAACTTCATACAAAAGCTAGAATGAGGCTTGTATTTAATTCTAGCCATAAAGTTCAGTCTCAAATTCTAGCAATCATAATAAATTACTGTTTAATTGACAGATGCCTAGAGCTTTATGCCTTTGTAAAGGTATGAACATAAAATCTGAGCTCTCGAAAAATCAGTGGGATTTTTCTATAGACTGCAATGAGATGTTAAATTGCTACATTGTTCCTAGGGGCAGTGTAAAATTAGATATATGATAGTATTATACTTATCTCTTCTATTGCTTGCCAGTTTCTACAAGATCAGTACATCTCCAGTTTTCATGGAGTGACGCTGATTTATGTGTCAGCTCAGTTATGGCTAAGCCAAGGAGAATGATTTTCTGAGCTACTGGATGAAATATTCCATAGATATAGTTAATTTCATTTGTTTAAGACATAATCTGGAGCAATAGGTGTAAATGCTTAGTATTTTAAGCAAATATGAAGAGGAGGTTGAGTCCCCCACCCTGAGATTTTGGCTTCCCCGTGAACTTTAGACTGCACCATAGTTGCCTCAATTTAAAAACAATAGGCAAACCCAGTGCCCACTGCTTCCTACAAACCTAGGAAGTAGCACAGATATCTCTGCCTCCAGATTGATTACTACCTCTGTTATCTATAATAACTCAAATTATTATCTCAATGAGCTGAGCTCCAATACTCCTTCACTCCTCATTGTTCCCTGAAAACAGGAGCAGGGGTGAACAGGCAGGATGCTGAGGGCATCTGCTCTTGTGCAGCTCTCTTAGGCTGTCTTCAAGGCAAATCCTCTTAGTGTCCTGTCCCCCAGAAGGACAGAAACACAGTGCTGGGTGCAGCGTCTCTTATATAATGGTTACTGTTAATATTGGCAGGTGTTGAATGTTATACTCAGAAAACCCTTTCAACACATAACAGTGGTAACAACCTTATTGGCCCAGGAGAGTAGTGGGATTAATGGCTCTGGAATTGTTGAAAAAATTGCGTAGATGTGATATTTAGTGATGTGCTTGGCAGTGGTGGGTTAAGGATTCAATGATCCTAGAGGGTTTTTCCAACAATAATGATTCTATTATTCTATGATCTAACAACCAATAAGAGAATATTGGGGATCAATGGTGTTACCTCTGCACAGGATTCCCATTCCAAACAGCATGATAACTGGGCATCTTTATATTAGATCCTTGAATTTAGACTTTTCTGGTTGGGGAGTTCTAATTTAAAGGGGTAACCACTTGGAGTGAGAGAAAAGATGAAAAATGAGAAGCATGAACTCAATGCCCATTCACCCAATTTTTTGGTTCTTTCTTTTCTTTCTTACCTTCAGTGCAGAGAACATCTGGATCAAACCAACAGCTGGGGTCTGGTTTTGGTGGAATTTCGTTGGGAAAGTGGATGGCCCGGCCTAGGGGCAACACAGAGCCTGCAGACATGTCCAGCAGGTGGGTTGGGAAGAGCTGGTTCCCATGACCATCTGTGTCCAGTACCACATAGCTGTCCAGCCCTTTCCCACAGCTGTCTGTCTCTACCTGGTGGCTAAATCCAGGGAAGCTGAAGTTTTTTGTGTGCTCAGCTATGGTGGCTCCTGAGGCTCTGACTCCTTTCCTCCGTGCACTGTCCATAGCCATTGCCATGAAGTAAATGGCATCATAGATTGTTCCAAAGAGTGGAGAAACCTAAAAATACAGGAGAAATTGAGGATAAACTGCTCCTAACCTTCTGTTCGAGATTGGTGGCAAAAATACTTTCCCCATGGCTAAGCTGTAACTTAAATACTGAGACACCAGAACTTTAAGGCTCACAGAGCAATGGGTTTCAAAAATCTTAGGTTGAAGGTACACCCAATATATGGATGATTTTGAATATCTGTCTTTTCCTATGGTGGATTTACAAAATTCAATTTCAAAATATTTTTAAAACCACGCAATATTGCATTATGATGGGAAAAGCCAAGATTCTGAGCTTGATGTTCAGCTGAAATTTATCACAAATTTATCTTGCCTCAAAACATTTCACTAAAATATCTTCTACAAATAGAAGATTGAAATCAGAGGCTTCATACCAAGACAGGAAAAGTATCATGCCCAAAGGATTGGTATGCTCTGTCAAAATATTATTTATCCCAAAGATGCCAAAATCCCCCAGCAGAGCCACAGCAAACTTGTTCTGTGGGCTAACAGAGCCTTTTCTGTTTGCATTGCTCCCTTCCGTGCCAGACTTGATTTAGGAAGCTTTAACACAAATGGTGACTTTTGTAATCACATGGCCATTCACAGCTGGTAGGTGAAGAGAGATTACAGCCATGCACCTGTGAGAAAAATGAGGCGTGCCCTTGGGAGCCACAGACAAATCTGACATTTGTGGGATTAATTGATCAGATGTAGAGATCTGAAATGAAGTACCTGACACTCAATACAGTGAACCTGGGCTCTCATTAAAGTGAAGGGAAAGAAATTAATGCTTTCAAGGCATGATTCATCTTTTTCTAAAGTAGATCTGATAAATTATGCCTTAAAAGTACTTGTAATTTTTTAAAATGTCATAGGGAGATTTGAAGAATAGCTCAGCTAACTCCTGTATCTCTTCACCAGTATAAGATTCTCCAGTTCTTGTAAATGTTCTCAAGGTAAAAACTGATTTGGTTTTTAATAGGCTACTGGGGACGTTTAGATGATCATGCTGACAAAGAATAACCTTGACTATAGTGCTAAGAAGAATGCAATAGCAGTGGTCTTAAATATTTCCCTCTAGAAGCATTCAGTATTTCTTTAGTCTGTCTCATCCCCTCAAATTCTCAGTCATATGGATATCTTATTTTGATTCCCTACAAACTCCATGGACCTCATCCACCTCAAGAGATACCTTTTCAATTTAAGTCCATTGAAGCTAGCACACAGCAAACCAAATCTGAGAGCCTCAGGCATAGCCCCTTTCTCTTGAATTCCCATCATGATCCTACAGTTTAATCAAGTGAGTTATATTGCCAGACATCTGGGAAAAGCGTCCTTTCCAGATGAGCGCAGACCACATTCAAATTCCTCTGTATTTTTCTCAAAATGAAAGTGTGCAGGCTGGATCGACTCTTCCCTGTACTTTTTCTGTAACTATTGCTATGTTTCCAATTGACAGGTCCCAGAAAAGCCCAAGAGAAAGACTATTTACCTGTGTGGCTTCCAAATCCCTGATTATTTCACCACTTTCTTTAGCTTCCCTGAATGCATCATAGAAAGTCCTTTCTCCGGACTCCAGCGTGATGGTCAGCACAGCATCATAAGCCTCCCGGAGCTTGCTGTCATTATCAAAGACACTGAATGAGATGTTTTGGTAAGGCAGACTGTACAGCAAAGTGTCATAGGGAACAAAGATGTATCTTCCATCTGCTAGTCCCATTTCCAGAGCTTTTGTGAGCAAGGCAGCCTGTTCCTGCCCTCCGATGAGAACAGAATGCATGCACAGGAGAATAACTGGAACACAAGGACAGTGGAGAGTGTTAGTAATCTGCCTGGGGTTTTCAACATGAAATAGCTCTTGCACCCCCAGTAAAAGAGCTGCCTGCTACTCTGTCAGGTCATGTTCTGATGGTATGTGCTGGGAAAGCTGAGAGTCACACCCGTTTTGTTCAACCTCTAGAGGTCTGCACCACCTAATAAAGGAGATTGTGGGTGTTAACCATTTCTGGAGCTGTAAAGAAGGAATGGAGAGAAGCTTTGACAGGAGTGAGGCACAGGTGAAGATGGGCATTTGTGGTCATTGCTGTCATTGACCAAAACTTGAGCTTTCCCTCTCTGTGTGCTGAGCTGACAAACACAATGCAGCTGTAAGCAGTGCCCAACCTCCAAATGCTCACTCTGCCACCAAATATACACATTTTAGGTTGGCACAGCTGGGTTGTGTTTAAACATCTGGTCCATGCTTGACTGTCCCAAAGTCTGTGCCTTTTCTTGCAAAATGTCATGGGGTCAATGTCTGGTGGGGAGATCTGAAATACAGGACACAGCATCAAAGCGAGATTTTTGATTTTGATATTGATTTTTGATATTCCACAATACAAATCATCTTAAATACAAAACCTTCCTATACACTCCTCTTTACACAAGCCGGGAACAGAAAACCATCTACAATTTTTTTTTTCAGACAAGCTGGACCCAGTGTTTCAGGTTGTAGTAGATGATTTTGACCTATATTCATCACATACAAAATGCCTAGCATTCTTTTATGTGAAGCCCTGTCTGCATTAGGATCAGAGATAAAATTCTGCTTGACTTAAATCACTTTAAGTTTTCATTCTCTAAAGTATGTCCATTGGGTAACAATGCAGTCCTACCCTGGGGAAAAAAAAAAATTAAAAAAAAAGGAATGAGACTCAAAGCACTTACTTTTAATGTTCTTAACTTCTTTAAGCTTGTTCCAGGTGTCTTCAATGCCTTTTTCTCCCTTATGCACAGATGTAACAATGCCTACAGGTAGCCCATGGTTCCTGAGTGCAGTTGCTGCCTCCTTGGCTGTGTACATCCAAATATCATCACTGGATGCAATGATGCCAACATGAGCCCACCTAAAATATTTCATTATTGTAAACAAAATTTGCATTGGAGAGGGCAGAGTTCTTGCAAATGCATTATGGTGGATGGTGGAATCCAACTTATAATTGATGCACATCCATGAAAAGATAGCTTTATTCCAGTTTTTCCCTAAATGTGCAGCCACCTCACAGAAGCCAGGGTTTAGAGGGCCTATAAAAGCTGAGGAAAGCTTTCCAAAGTCAATAAATCTAACCAGAGCTCTTGGTGTGTCACATTCTTCTTGCAGGACCACATAATCCAGCCGGTGGCCAAGAGATAGTGAAGGATCTCTGCTTATTCGTCCCACAGCTAACCTGGCAGCCACATGGGGAAAGGCTTTGGAAAAGAAGGGGTCACAGTTCCAGGGTCCAAGCAGTCCAATTTTAAAGACAGAGCAATGTGCTGGGGAACAAAGTAGGATTATTCCAAAGAGCAGCCACCAGAGATCCTGGAAAAATGTCTTGAATGAATTTCCAGTGTTGAAGTGATGCACTCTGATGTGCCTCGACAGCGTCCAGGAGGAGCTGTGAGGACTCCACAGGGGAAATGACATTGTTTCACAAGTGGACAGATCTGCACCAAGTTCTTCAGGAAGCAGGCAGAGAGTTACCAGATGCTGGAAGGAAAGCAGATTACGTTTGCCTTTCACCACATGTATCTGTTCCGTGCATGTAGGTACAGCTGAGTCAGCCCAAGCTTCACAGCAGCTCCCAGTGCACAAGTCTTTGGGGAGCCAAACCCACACACAGACACGTGGACTTGCACCACACCAGCCACCTCACCACGCAGAAAAGTGTCCAGCCAGTGTCAGACGTGCCATAACCCTTAAATGCAGACTTACATAAACATTTTGATATGTTTTGCAATATACTGTGAAACCAGGCAGTGAGGAATGAGTCTGCTTTGTTTGCAGCAGTAAGTACAAGTTATGGGTACACTGTGCTTCTGGCTCCTAAGAAAGACAGTTTCAAAGTCGTGCAGACAAGCACCTATATAAGAAAATTAAACGATGAAGTCAGCTAGGCCATCAGCTTCCCTCAAAAATCCTCAGTGGGCTGTGAATATGAATCAGAGCCCATACAAAGACAAAAACTCTCATACACATATTCATATACTTAGAGATACGTACAACTTTAAAACTTTTGGCAAAAAATTTTCAAGGGCAACTCAGTCTCTTAAATCTGACAAATTGAAAGGTGGATAAACAGATAATCAGAAAATGAGGGAAAGGAGGATTATGATTTGAATTTAGATAAAGAACTGCTAAATAACTGTCAGGTCAAAACCTTTGTGTATGTAAGTGTGCTTCAAATATTCTTGGTTAAATACTAGGAGCCATAGGGTTGTTTCAGGCTTTTTTAAAATAACAGTTTCCCCCTTCACAGCCAAGCACAGAAATACCAAAGCCATAGCAGGCTCTCCTCCATCTGCAGTGTCACCCCATGGCTTCGAAAACTTTGCTGATCCCAGCAAGTTTGTGCTCTAAAAATAGCAGGCCTCTTATTCTGGCTTACCTGTTCATTCCTGGAGAAGTATTTTTATCCTGGATGCTCCGGCACCGGGACACGCAGCACGGAGCACCGCAGTGCAGCCTGTGCTGCAAATGCACCCGCAGCTCCTCTGCCTGATGGAGGGAGACCTCCAGAAGGAGCCACCCAACAGCAGAGCAGGCTCTCTCCAGAGTCAGTGGCTGTCCTTGGGCGTGGGTACCACCATGAGGACAGGCAATGCACAGTCAGCTTCCCCTGCTTTGGTGCCCACCTCCTTCAAATTCTTGTGTGCCCATTCCAGCTGGGTGGGCACTCTGGGATCCTCTGTGCCTTGTCAAAAGCTTGTTGTGTCCTTTTGGTGAGGTCCATTTCTCTCCTGAGGGTTTCACAGTTTGGGCTGTAACCTCCCAAGCCCTTAGTTCCTTGAGGATCTTGCTGAGATCCAAGTCTGCTTTGCACTGGACTGTCTCAGTACAGACTGTACTCCGGTGTAACCCAGAAGCTGGCATCTTAAAGCTCTGCCCTTGGATTAGTGGGATTTAATTCCTGGGATCGGCCCCTGCAGAACAGCTCTTTAAATCTCTCTGCACCACAGCAGAGAGTGCTCCTCTTCTTGAGCTATTTAGGTTTGGGGTATGCAGCGTATTTGAGCTTTGGCTTCATCATTTTGCTGATGTGCCATGTTCCCCTTTTTCCTATTGTTGTTTGGTTTTTTTTTTTTTTTTTTTTTGTAGCCATTATGACATACACAGAGCTTTTACACTTACATCAAAGTCTTCTTGGGGGGTTGGACTAGACGACCTTTAAAGGTTTCTTCCAATACAAACTATTCCATTATGTAATGATTCTTGGTTATTTCTATGGATCCTGTATATACCTCCCTAGAGATGAGCCCTCCAATAAACCATTCCCAGGCACCTTCCTCCTGGACCTGGTAATACAATTATCATCCTGGAAAAGCCTTAAATGTCTCCATGCCTGTCCAAGCTAGGAAGCCCCTTGCAATAATTTAGCTGCGGTCAGAGGCCCAGCATTTGTGGTCTAGAGGGAATAATTTGTAATTCAACTACATCATATAAATTATACTCATCTCAGTGCCGTGAGTTCAGGAGCAGTTCCTCATGACTAATGATTGAGGGAAGCCACAGAGTCTTTCAGATGCAGTGGGGAGAACAGCTCTCTCTGTTAATTTCATTCATTTGCTCCTATTCATTAATTTCCACAGTCCAAATCCAGGGAGGTTCCCGGGCATGCACTTCATTGAAGGCTGTTACAGCTCAAGATTGTTATCAGTGATTATAAAATAGCTTCATATTTGGAAAGCGCCTAAGACACACTCAAGCCTGAACTCAGAACACTGCTTTGTATGCTACCAGTATATCAAGTTTTGACACCAAGTTTTACTCAAAAAATAACATTAAATAAATATTTTCAGTTGAGAGTCTTATTAAAAAAAAAAAAATTGAACTTATAAGTTTGATTTATCCACATACAGATATGCCTATATCTCTATCCATATGTCATATGCTCAGTGCTATCTTTCTGTATCAGCAATGGGGTTGCATCGTTTAATTCCACTTCAGGTCAGCAGACTCAGAGTCTCCAGGAGAAGCTGCAAAATTCCAGTGACTCACTTCTAAAGGATGTTTGTTTATAGCATTCAAATCTCAGCGATGAAAGATTAAAAAATAATCTTGGCAGTCTATTCATTAGCATAATTACTCTGCCCTGAACACTTCATACTTTTCCATAGCAAAGTGGGTTGAGAACTTAATCACTCTCTCCATTTTCTTCTCTTTTTTTTGCTGATGTAATAACCCTCCTTCCATTAGGTAATAACTGTGGCATTAATCCATCCTCCACAGAAAAAGCTGGTTATCCCAAGTGGCTCCAGCACATCTCTCCCATGCTCAGGGTATCCAAGACTAAGGATAACACTCCTACATCTGCAAAACAAGCTCAAGTCCTGGCACTGCCTGATTGGATTCACTAATAAACAAACAAGGTAAATCAAGCAGCTGAGGCAAAAACTCCCAAGTATTTATGTAACCCATCTGGATGAAATAAACATTGAATTTTAAAACCCTGCTTATATCTCCAAACCCTGCTTATATCTCCCAACCTTGGTTTTTCCTCCTCATATCTACAACTTATCATTACTGCCACAACCCCACTAGAAAGCAAAGATTTCTTTGCAATGCTGTGTTATTTGCATACCATCAGATTAGTTCCCAACACTCTTCAGTGCTCACTGAAGTGTGTGAGTGACACAACATTGCCTATGGGACAGTAAAGCCACAGCTGCATCGCTTTGCTTTTAATTTTTAGAGCAGGAGAGGGTGCTCTAATCTCTCAGTCTGACCTCCCTCATCAAGCCTGGCCAAGCAGCCTCCCAGGAGCTGCTGCTGCTCTGAGCTCTTCCAGCATCCTGGATACAAAATGTGTTTTGTAATGAATTATACCAGAGAGTGCCACTGAATAAAGCTGATTTCTCTGGAAAATCTCTGCTGTCAGCAGAGACAGACAGGGAAAAGGCTTGATTCATGTTCTGCTCTCCCTGAAGAAAAGACTCATATCTCAACTGATTATAGAGAAAATTGAGGGAGAGCAGTACAGCAACACTCACATCAGCCTTTCTCCACATCCTCTGAGCCCTAATTAAAAACTACAACCTTGGAGGATCTACTGGGTTCCTATGGCTACTATTCGAAGAGCTAATTACACTCAACATTAAAAATACTCACTTAACATCTAGGGTGTCTGGCTTCAGCTTCCTGCAACTGGCTCTCACTCTGCCTTTGCCTGAGAAAAAAAAACCAAAACAAAACAGGAAGCACAATAAATATCACCTCCCTGTAGACATTTGCACACCATAATTAGCTCACATCCCAGTCATTCTCTGGGCAAAATAAATTAACAGCTCGTTAAGACTCTTGCCATAGGGCATGCTTTCAGGATTCCATCCTTGCAATGCTCTTTTAACGTTCATTTTTAGTTTTCTTTCTTTTGGCCAAGTTAAAAACAGTATCAATTAGTAAGCCTCACTCCTTAGTGCTGAATATAGGCGTCATGGCATCTTTTATCACCTATTTGATTTTTTTCTGCACTTTAATTCTATAGCTTGGATGAACACAATTGCAGAACCACTGTTTTTAAGCCTTTTTCTGCTCTCCTTAGTGCAAACATCTGCCTTAGAAGTGAAATATAAATTTTTCTCCCCAGATGTTTACAAATCCAACTGGTTTAGTAGATGCTTTTCAAATATTTCTATTTAATCAGAGGTCCAGACTAATTTGCAAGTTATATGAATAGTGTTTTTTCTCTGTCTTCCAAGTAATATGCTAGCGTTATTGAACAGCACTGGGGAAAAAAAAATCATATCCCAGAGGCTCCACTAGGAAACACTAACAAAGGAGAGCACTCATCTACTATTTTATGTCAAAAGAGCAATTAAGTTATTTTTTTCCATGGTGCAGACACATTGGCTATGTAACACTAATTTTCTCTTCAATATCACCTTTCAGTAGGATGACATTTTGTAGGTATTCAGGAACACAGCGTCGCCATTTGACCTTACATACCAGAATTGTGACTTAACTGCAAAAGTTACATAAAGTCTGACTGACAAGACTTATTTTCAGTCCAGCCTTGTGGTCTGGCATTAGTAAACCTTCACCCTTTCATTCTTTAGGAGTTCCTCTCCCCTTTGTCCTTTCCATGACATTGAGTTTGCATGATGTCAACCCAACCTGAGCTCACTTTCTTGACTCTGCAGCACAGGAAGTATCTGATATCCCATGGTGTTGATGGGACTGGAATTTTTGGGAAGGATTGTCCTGCTGTGGCATATTGTCCTGGTTGCAAGATGCAGTCAAGCATTTGGAGGCCCTCTTTCTCCAGATTATCTGGTTTGCATCAGAACACCAAAAGGTCATCTCTGAGTCCTGCAGAGTCAAGTTCAAGTGAGTCCACTTTCCAAAAAAGGCTTTTCTTGGAAACAGATTTTGTAGCCTGTGAAATCTGATGTCTCTGGCACTGGCATTAGTGGAATGTGATGTTGCAGGTTTAGATAGTCAATATTAGAGCTGGCAGGAAAGAGTCTCATAACACCAGATGAGATATTTGTACATGTATTTATTTAGGCATCAACACCCGAGTGTTGAATTTGACAGCCTTCAAATGCACTCCTCTTCCAGGGGACATTTCCAAAACTTTTAGAATATGAGAATATGCGAAGTAGTTACTGTTCATAATTTTATTTTTTTTTTACATGAGGCATAGCCAGGCAAGACTTTCAATGAGTAAGTTAAAGCCATCTACTGAAGGAGATGTCTTCCCATGGGCAGGCAGGTGCTCAGCCATCTCTAGGAGAGCAGGGCCCCATCACAGATAATGGTGACCTGGACAAACCTCACTCCAAATGTCCTTTCCTTCCTCCCTCTTCCCCCACTTTGTACACTGAGCATGATGTCACACTGTCTCGAATATCCCTTTGGTCAGCTGGGGTCACCTGTGCAGCCTGTGGTTCCTCCCAGGCACACCCAGCTTCCCCACGAGCATGGCAGTGTGAAAGCAGAAAATGCCTTGGCCCTGGGCAAGCCCTGCTCAGCAGTAACAAAAACATCTCTGCATTATCAACTCTGTGTTCAGCACAAATCCAAAACACAGCTCCATAACATCTGCTGGGAAGAAAGTTAACTCCACCCCAGCCAAAACCAGCACACTCAGTGACAACTGCAATTTCATTGGTGGCCTTGACAGAAAACCTCAGGGGAACAGCAAACCCACACAGAACTTGCAGAGTTCAGGAAGATTGTCATTCCTTGGATATTTAAAAAGTAAATGGCTTAAATGAAGCGTGGCAAAAAAAAAAAAAAAAAACCAAACCAAACCAAAAAAAAAAAAAAAAAAAAACCACCAACAGAAAATATAAATCTTCTGGCAGACAAAGAATGATGGGTTTTGGCCAAGCCTGCACACAGTGAATGATAACAAGATTTCCAAATGCGTCAATGGACTCATGGATTGCTGCATGATGTCTTAGCCTATGCTATGTTGCAAACTTTCCCATAACCACATAATCTCACTGGAGCATTCATCCGATCCTGACAGATCAGATAACTGGCATTTATCCCTAAAATAAAGCCAGGAAATGACAGTGAGTTGCATTTTCTTTGCACAAGGGCTTTACAAACCCCATAGAGGAAATTACACCAGAACATCTTCTATCCCAATAGGTCTTTCCTAGCCTCTGGCATCTTTGGCAGCTTGAGGAAAATAGCCAGATTTACAATCTTATCTAAATCATCTGAGCTTTCAAATATCTGCTGGATAGACTTTAACTTGCATACCGAACCACAGCACAGGCTACCCAGGATTGGTATTATATCTTCCTCCAGCTCTCATCTTGCCTATCGGAAAATTTGTTCTCTGCTATCACAATACCCAGATGTCTAGCCATAATTAGGAGCTACAGAAAATCCATAAATCAATGAATTAACTGGGTAATTAGTATGGAGCATGAGCTAGGTATGAACATCCCTGGGTAGATGGAAGGTCTCAGCAGGTAGCATCTTCCTGCAAGCCAATGTCTTCATCTCTTCTGCTTCTGCTTCAGTTATGTGTATATACATATATCTTCAGTTCATAGAGTCATAGAATTACAGAGTAGTTTGAGTTGGAAGGGACCTTCGAGACCATCCAGTTCCAACTCCCCTGCCACAGACAGAGACACCTTCAAGTAGATCAGGTTGCTCAAAGCCCCATCCAACCTGGCCTTGAACACTTTCACAGCTTCTGTGAACAACCCATGCCAGTACCTCACCACCCTCACAAGGGAAAACTGTCTTTCCAACATCTAACCTCACCCTGCCCTCCATCAGTTTGAAGCCATTCCCCCTTGTCCTATCTCTCCATGTCCTTGTCAGATGTCCTATCTCTCCTTGTCCTCTCCAGCTCTCTTGTAGCCCCTTTATGTACTGGAAGGGGCTCTAAGGGATTCCCAAAGCCATCCCTTCTCCAGGTGAAACAACTCCAGTTCTCTCAGCCTGTCTCCACAGCAGAGGTGCTCCAGCCCTCTGGGCACCTTCATGGCCTCCTCTGGACTCTCTCCAACCCATCTATGTCCTTCTTATTTGTATGCATACATATCTCTATATATCCTCTGGGCTGCTCTTGCAGTGTCTGACAACAGCTTTGCGTTGCATTGGAGCAGGAAAGTCACCACCATTCCACACCCTGTTTCTCTTGGCTCCCTTCAAAGTTC
The DNA here is from genome assembly GCF_028551555.1 of Melozone crissalis. Taxonomy (NCBI): domain Eukaryota; kingdom Metazoa; phylum Chordata; class Aves; order Passeriformes; family Passerellidae; genus Melozone; species Melozone crissalis. Next base: position 10,671,002 of record NW_026535786.1, on the reverse strand, counting down.
TCTTCCATGAAAAGCCTATGCTCTGCCCCAGCCTTCCCACTAATCCCCTTGTATCCACAGGGTTGGACCAGTGCCTGCTTAATTTGCTGGAATTTAACTGGCCCTGTTTCAGACTGACAGAAAAGCTAATCTGAAGGATTACTGGCATTTTTAAAAACTGTATTTAAAGCCTTTCTGACAACCCTCCCTCTCTAAAGGAAATATTTTCATTATTTCCAGAGCCTGGACAAAGCTTAATGAGGGTCAATGTATGTGGTTTCAGAGCACGCCTACTTTCAGTGCCTATTAATTGTCATTTATGAAGGCAACCCTTGACATGACTATTTCCAAGGGACATGAGAACCACATGGATGGTTGCAGATGGTTATTTTGTAGTGCTGCTCAAACTCAGTTAACCCATCTAGAGCAACACATCTGTTAAACACATTCTTTAGCTCTTCAGCAAGACCAGAGATAACAGAACAAAACACATCCCAGGTTCACTTTTTCATTGCCTTCTGGGATTATAGAAGTAATCAGTCCTAACTGCCACTCAAAGAGCAATACCTGCAATTCAACTAACAATAGAAGGCAGAAAAAAAATATAATTACCAATTGTTCATATCTTCCTTCATGCCAACAGTGTGATTTTTAAAATGGAATTATAATTTAATGAAGATGTTGACAGAAGCAAGACAAAGGATAAACCTTGCCATGTTTCAAACCTGCTGTCTGCAGGAGTCCCAGACAAGCCCCCAGGTATTAATCCCTTCATCTGAAACAAGCACATCCGGGCTCACACCTCACCAAGTCCCCATTAGCTGCTGCTGCTGCACAGCATGGAATGCTACAGCAGGGCAACTGAGGAATGCCCTCAGGGAGAAGGAGAGGAAAACAGATCAAAACTGTTGGTGGAAATAAGCACTGACCCAGAGGACAGACAGGCATTTTTAAATACCAGCAGCCTGCTGTGTCCTGGTACAGCTTTTCCAGGTGGCCATCATGAAGGGTGCCTTCCAGAGAAGTGAGAGAAATAAACAGCATGTTCCTCATGGAAGAGAAAAGCCTTCAGAGAAATTTGACTTTCTAAGCACATCTGTGGCTGAAAACCAGGGCATTAGCAGTTGGGGATCAGCACAGCATAACTGCATTTCATAGAACATTTTATTTCAGACACGATGAAGAAAGGAAGAGTCCCAAGAGCTATAGCTCATCTCTTCTGGTGCCCATTTAAGGGAATTGATAATATCTATGTCTCTTGGGATGTGAAAGTGTCTCTGCTGATTAAAATTCCCTGACGACCTACATCTCCTAAGCTGATAATGATAAGCCTCTCAGGCTGACGGTGTGTTGCTCTGATACCTCCAGCCCTGCTGTGGATGAGGAGCAGGCACGAGGCACAGGCAGTCATTCTGCAAGCCAGAAGGGAAATCTTGAATGCTCAGAGCCACAGGAAAAAAAGGGCAGCATCCAGGTCTGGGAAAGCAGCAAAACTGCTGCCCTAGGAAACACTGGGCTTGCCATGGGCAGATCCAATGGCACAAATGCCTGCAGGTGTTTGTAGAGACAACTGCAGGGGGATTTATCAAAGGAGGGTCAGAAAAGCCCTGTCCTAAACTGTCCATGGCTCTCATAGACTGCTTCCAATTTTTCATGGTTCCAACCTCATTGGGCTTTTCTTCCCATTACAGAGCAAGAGATTCCAAAAGCATCTGAGCCCAGACTCCAACCCTTGCCAGGGCAGTTCTCATTTGTCCTTTCAAACCATGTCAGAGTGTCTTTGTGAGACTTGGAGTGCTCAAAGGTGGGCAAAACAGAGCAGTCTGGTGAGAAACCACCTCCCCAGTTTCTGGGACTGCCTCCTTCTCAGATGGATTTAGTAGGAGAAAGGCACTGGGGAGGACAGCTTGTCTTTTCCCACTAGCAGTGCCAGCATCAGGCTGTGAAATAGGGACACAGTCCTTGCCTCCTTCCTTCCATCACTTTACCTTCCGCAGCTGTCTCTAAAGCAGACCATGTGGTCTTGTACAATAAGGCACTGGAACGTGGGGTACCTTTGCCTGTGTTTTAAAGAGCACAAAACATGACCAGGCCTGCACCTGGATCAACATCACTCTGAGTGACTGAAATACCAAGTGCATAATGCAGCAGGCGCAGCAAAGAGCTGTCACTTCTGCTTCCTCCCTAAGACCGTGGGTGTATGTGCAAGCAATATTTTACCCCATCTTGAGTAAATTTATGCCACTTTTCCTGAGCACTAGGCTTGTTTAGATGAGGATCTGCCAAATTATTTCCTATCTGGTTGACTGGGAGGAGGGGTGTTGAGCAGGAGTGTAAATATGCCAGTAGTATTCCATCTGTGTGATATACATGGTATCCATGTAATATATAATGTAAATATCAGTGTAAATATTCCATCTGGTGAGGAGTGAAGATGTTCATCTACAGCAGTATCCAACTCTGGTCCTATCCCAACCTCTGGGCATTATCCTCTGAGTGGAAAGGCCAAGGAGAAATTCTCCTGGGCCAGGAGGAATCTCAATACAGTAAAGTATGTAAGCATACCACAGTGAAGTGTGTAAGGATATGCTTAACTGTAAGAATCAGCATTTTGCACATTAGCTCAGCTCCATTTATTGGATCTGGGCTGGGAAAGGCTTTAGTTGTCTCCCTGGGGTTTTCTGGTGGCTATTTCCCAAGTAACAAGCTACAGGACAAGAGGAAATGGCCTCAATTTGTGCCAGCGAAGGTTTAGATTGGATAGTAGGAAAAAATTCTTCCCTGGAAGAGTTGTCAAGTGCTGTAACAGGCTGCCCAGGGAAGTGGTGGGGTCAGATCTCTGCAGGTGTTCAAATGCATGTAATTGTGGCACTTGGGTAAATGGTGTGCTTGGCAGAGCCAGGTTAATGATTGGACGTGATGTGATGCTCTTTGAGGGCTTTTCTAAGCTTAACAATTCTGTGATTCTATTCTAGTTTCTAAACACTCCGGGTCCATGAGATGCAGCAGAGATGGTTACATGGGCACAGTGTGAACAGAGCTCCTCTCAGTACACCTAGGCAGGTCCAAAGAGGTAGAGAGTACTCCAGGAGGTGAAACAACTCGTTTCAGGCTATTGTGCTTTGTCAAAAGCTTTTTCTAAGTCCGAAGGGAAATTATTTCACCCAGTCAGCAAAGACAAGTATGGCTGTCAGCCTTGAACAAACCATCTTGTATCAATTAACAGGCTCTTCTTCTCATCATCATCATCTGTGTTTCTTCTTCCTTGTGTTCACCACATTCTCGAGACTATAGGCAGAAGAATGTTCACTTTTAATTGCTTGGTCCAGCTGCCATCCTCAGCTGCTGGCTGCTTTGCCAAAGCCCCAACACAGGGGAAATAAGAGCAGACCCAGTATGTCTGTGCCTTGTGGCCAGCTGTCCTACATGCCTCTGCAATCCACAGCCCCCAGGCAGGGGTATGGGACATGTTGGACCTTACCTTTCATCTCAATTGGCCTCAAGCAGCTCAGTGGGTGCCTAAAGTGGCTCTGACTCTGAGGGGGGTTTATTTGTGCTCCTTCTTCCTTGGCTTTGCAAACGGAAGATCAAAACAAGCTGACATCTGGTTGCACTTAGCTGCTGTGCCGGTTTATGTCACGCCTTTCTTCCCCAGTCTTTATTTTCTTTATTATTTACCTCTGAGCCCACATAGCTGGCACATGCTCTGCTCACACTCTACATAGCCCACAAGAGAGCGCTCCTTCGCTGGTAGACTGCACATTTCCCAACTGGTTAGACTGGAAAGCAATTCAGCTGGGGCAGTTTGATCCCTGGGCTCCCCTCTAATCTCCTGCTCATGCTCAAATGCCACCAAAACCAGCTCCCTGGGAATCAGACACGATGCATCATTGGGTCTGTCAGAGAGGGATTTTTTTTCCAGGAAAGAGATTTGTGCAGGGTACAACCACTTGCAAGAAAAACATGAGAGCATGACAAGGGAGGGGATTTCTGTTATCCCAGTCACACATTTTTCCATGCGTAAGTGTGTTTTGCTAGTTCATCACCCTGACTAGACCATCACTAGCAGGATTTTGATCCTTAGGCCAAGCTGAAATCAGTGCTGATAAAATATATTTCACCATCCTCAGCCTTCCTTCTCATATTCCTGTCCAAAAAAGCCTTGGTTGTTCCACTAAGTTGCTGAACACAGTTTGTTTCTCCAATTAAGCAGTGAGTTGCTCTGGAGAGAAAAGTGTCAAGCCCTTCTCAGCACTCATTTTAATTAAGTTTCCCTCTTGGTGAACATCTGAGTATGACAATACTGAGGACTCCCTAAATGCCAAGCTTATATCCACCCCTGATTTTCTGTTATTCTGAGGGTTTTTCCCTGCTCAGAAGAGGCTGGGTCTCATCGAGCTGTGCGTGCAGCAGTCCTGGCGCTAATCAGCAAGCCAGGGCTGCAGCCCCCCAGCCCCGCAACCTGCAGCTGCAAAGGAATCCATGAAAACACTTAGGGAAGCATGATGCCTGGAAAGCACCTTGCTCATTCCTCCAGGGAGCAGCAATGCCCTCAGCCATGGCTAGAGTGATGGCTGGGGGGAGGACGGAGCCTGGTGTCCTGTGTCTCTCGCACACGGCTCTGTGTCAGACAGCAGTGGAGCCTGTGGTTGATCCATGATCCTGCTGCACTGGGAAAGGTCTGTCTTCTTCAGAGCAGTGCATCCAGGACATTGTGGAGGGCAAGGTAAGTCCCTGCTATAAAACTGGGGAAGATGAGGGGCCCAGCACCCCACTGTGGGTCCTGGGACTGGCCTGGGCTTCATCTCTTTTTGATAAACACCAATGGCCATTGGTTGAGAAGCCAGGTCCTCCAAAAATGCCTTAGACATTGAGTTTGTCCCTCCTTTCCCAACCATTGAAGCTTCCTTTCCTCCCAGCACAGCCCTTTAGCTATAAGAAATCCCCTCCCAGCTGTGCCTGTTGGCAGATGTGTCCCCTGCAGTGTCACTGATGGGATTTGAACCCTCCAGCTGATGCCAGGGTGTGTTTCCATGCCCACAGGGTAACTGAGCTCCCATGTAACAGAGTGTTTTTGGAGCCATGAGGGAGATGGAAAATAGCTTAGCTCCTGCTAAAACATTGGAGAAGCTGGGTAGCCCCATTGAGCTCCACTCCCAGTGTATAGTGACACACATAATGTCCTCTGGGTCTAACATATCCACGTGGTGTCACACAGGCTTTAGGCAGGAATTACAGGCTCTGCTGGGCCTTCACTGCCCTAGACTGTCTTCTGTCCCACACAGGAGTGGTCTCACAAATCCGTCTTGTTCCCTAATGCCTTCTGACCTCCCTGCGGTGTCCCACCTGGCCTGCCATTGACATCTAAAAAACACAGTGGTCTCTCAAAGGCTATGTCACACCTATCATCAGCACCATGCCCAGAGAAGCTGCAGGTGCCCCATCCCTGGGAGTGTTCAAGGCCAAGCTGGGTGGGAGTCTGAGCAACCTGGTCTAGCAGAAGCTGTCATTGCTGCTGGGCAGAGGGGTTGGAACTAAATGGTCTTTTTGGTCTCTTCCGACCCAAAACATTCTGTCATTCTACAAAGCACAGCCCATTTTTCAAATGGGAAAACCAGAGAAGGATGGCTCAGCTGTGGATGAGAGCAGATAGGACATGGCAAAGCCTCTGGGTCCCTGTGCATTGGGATGCTCAGCCTGCTGTCCTGCCAGGGATAGTAACCAGCTACAATGCTCATATACTCAGACAAACACTAAATTCATAGAAGCAGGGGTAAAAATAAGAGATTTCTTCTGCAAATTACAGCTGCTAAAGCAGCTTCTCTGTGTTTCAGAAGGATCATCTTCAGATTTTACTGAAACCACTGTTGGAAAAAAAGGGCAGAAATGCTAATTTCTGAGTTTTTGATGGCATAGGGTTCACCACTCTGTTTTACTCTAATTACTCTAATTTTCTAATTTCTTGTTCACACAGCACTTTAACGTGTCCTTTCAAAGATGAGGGCCCAGTATGTGCACGGTGATTGGTGCTTGGATACTGCCCTAAGGCGAGGGTCTGACATAGCTTAGCTGCCCACAAAGAGGGGTTTTAAAGGAAACCCTACCACATACTACCTCGAGTGGATGGAGCTAATGGAGAGATGTTCTACAAGTTAATCTCCTTGAGATGGTGGCTCCAGGTCCAAGCATATACAGGCATGTGGGTACTGCTGTGTCTGAGCAATCAGGGGTGTAGTAGGAGGGATTGTTTGGGTCAGCATTCAACTTTGAAGTCTTCCAGAAATGTTCAGACATCCTCTAGCCAAGATTTTCTGTCCTCTAGACAAGATATTCTGTCTCTCAGAACTCTGCTTGGACTTCCTTTAACTCATAAAGCACCTTCCACCTGCAATTCCCCCCTCCTGAGCAGGGAGACACTGGGATGGGGTGCTGGTGTCTGGCTCCTTCCCTGCCATGACCCAAGGTATGGAAACGAATGCACCCCTTCAACTGGGTGATAAAAGAGGAGGATTAAAACACCTCCAGCCATGTATGTAGCATGTACAATACCTCCTCAACTCCCATGGTTGTTGCAAAGAAAAAAACATGAAAATGATGAGACACTCCATTGCTATAGCAACAGAAGCCATTGAATTATGGGTGCATGTAGCCAAGTCAAAATTATCATGGAAATGCATTTGTGTCTCCAGCTCACTGTTTATACAGGTCTTTTCCCACTGGTGTTCTCGTTCTGTGCTATTCCAGGAATAGAACACAAAAGGCGGTCTCCACTCCCTGGCCAGAGGGCATGGTCTCCCCCAAGGCTTTTATGTATCTTTATCAACATTCTGTGTTTCTGAGGCCTTGTAAAACATACACCTCTCCCCCATGGTTTGTTTAGTGCTAACCCCTGCTATTTCATTGTCTGGCAGAAAAACAGATAAACAGAAGAAAGGCAACTAATTCCCCTGAGTGGACATCTGTGCTGATCCTGAAGGAGCTCCCAGCAATGAATAATACAGAAAGGATTGTGCTCTGCTGTGAGCTAACTTTTGCAGTATGGGAAAGGACCATGTTAAAGGATCTGTTTTGCACAAATCTTTTCCAACCCTCACCCCTGGAGCTGAACCCTCCAGCTGGGTGGACATCTTTATTTACAGCGTCCATTTCATCACAAGGAGGCCTTGTTCCAGGGAGGAAGACACGTTGTTCCAGGGAAACAAACCCTTGACACCAAGCAGTGACTAAGCAAAGATGAGGTGCAGTAATGAAGGAGGATAAAGTTTATTGCTAACCAGATTTCAGCTTGCATTGTCACAGTGTCAAAACCTGTGTATTTATATTCAATTATCACCTAGTTTAGTTCAGGGGGAAATGAGGGCCGAGAACTGATTCCATATAATTGCATAATGATGAAGGAAACTAAGCAGCAGCAGCCTAGAGCTCAACAGTGGTGGCTTGGACTTCCATGCTACGTGAATGTGATGCATGAGGGCAAACACATCAGGCTGAGGGTTTTGGGTCTTTTTGGAGACAAAGATTGTGGCTCAGGCTTACTGCCTACACTGAGGTTTCCTTGACAGCTTGAACATGGCCCACTCTGGATGTAGGAAATAAGGAAAGAAGGAATGAACAGAGCTGGAAGAGGGGGAGAGATAACTGTCCTGGCATTGCAGTCTTGGACACAGTCTGAACCGTATTATTTGGCCTCAGAGGTGAAGAATATTCCTTAGTAGAACAGAGAAAAAACAGCAAGGAGATGGCACATCTTCCCTGGAGATTGTAGAAAATTCAAAATTAAAATTCAGTAGAAGAGCCCCAATCCCACAAGAACTGGAAACTCATAAAGCAAGAAGGCAAAAAGAAAAACAGGCATGCACCTATGTAGGAACCAGGCCCTGATTATAGTTTTCAATTTACACTTTTTCCTGTGTGAGAGGATGGATTTCCGTTTAACATTGGTTAAAGTGGGTCACATCTCTAAAGAGCAAAGGATAAATGCCTGTTCCTGGCTATCATTGCCCCATGCTGAGAGTTGTTTTGCAGACTTTCTAAACCTCTGCAGCAATTTGTTATGAAGCGAACACTTATGTTTAACTTTTAAGCAGCATAGATCTTCATATAAGTCTATAATATATGCAGAGGATCATTAAAATTTTATTGTGCAATTCTGGAGGGGGAAAAAAACCAAACTGAAAACAAAAAAAACAAGCTAGCAAGCGAAATTTTGAATATAAATGGGGTGTGTTTACTTAATGTGATATTTTTACTAGAGATGAAACAGAGGTGTTTCGGAGCTGTTTGCCCAAAAGAAATTTAAAACAGGCTTGTGTAAGGGGAAGAAGGTGAAATCCCAGAAGCCTTTGTTGACGCCCCTGAAGCATAACTTTCCAGATGCTTCTAATAAGCCTCAAGGTACATAATGAATACAGTTCTGCAATAACACCATTGGCAGTATTAGAAAGCCTCATTAGTTTTGGTCTGATGCATTTTCCTATGGATACAGGGGGCAGGAGGCGCAGCACAACAGCAGTAATGGATAACAGAGTTGGAAACAGATGGCAGCGATTGGTGCTCACGTCAAGTATTGAGCAACGTGAAGGTTCGGCAGGATTGGATTTGGCTTTGCGGCTTGGCCCATTTTAAAGAGGGGCATTGTTTGCAAAGATTCAGTGTGGGATTAGATTTCCAAACTCCTGAAAGTCTGAGGGATGCTTGGATAGAAAACAAAGGTCTGGGCTATTTGCTAAATAATAATAACAGCAGCTTCTGGTTGCTATGTTTGATCCAAATATTTCCTTGGAAACAAAGCACAGTAGCAGCTTTTGCCAAGTCAGATGAAACTGGTTTGAAACCAAAATCCAAATATAAATAACAATAATCATTTGGAAGGGAAGAAGGTTATCAAAATCCCAGTTAGGTAATCTGCAGAGGAATTTACTTACCTGGGCTGCTTTTAGGATCATCATCTGTACCACCACAAGTGATGCAGAGAAAGGGGAGATTATTCACTGGGAATGAATGGACTTCTGACAAAGATCCTGGTGTCAGGTTTAAAAGAAGCAGGAACTGCATGTTTCTTTTTCACTTGGTTCACAGGAATCTGCTTCTAGATGGCATAAAAAACCCCATGTGTCTGTGGTAGCTGCACACAAAGTGTAGCCCACATTCAAGCTCCAGCTGAGGAGGACTTTAAACCACTACTAAAAGCTGGGAAGGTCTGGTAGGAAAGGTTCACTTTTTCTTTATACATTACACCTTATCCTACATGCTCTTGACATGTCAAAGAAAGGACTACTTGACCCAGAAAAAACTTTCTTGCATTTTATTCCAAGTTTCCAAATTTCTCTCATTCATCATCCAAATCAGTACTAAAATATGAAGAAATTAAGAGTATTTAGCTGAGATCAAAACTTGTAAGTGATGAATGCAATGTCCTTAGAGCTGTCATTCCAGACAATATGTGTCATTCTGTGTCCCAGCAGTGAATGTCTGAAAATTCTGCCAAAATGAAACAGGCTGGGAAGTTATGACCCCGATGGGCAACTGCCAAGACCTGGGAGGATGATTCTGAGGTTAATAGATGTAGCAATGATTTTGTTAATTATTGGCTTCCTTTATGAGTCTGACTCCACAATGTAGTTCATTCTTTTGAAAAGAGTATTGTTCAAATGTAAGAAAGAAATAGTGAGCAAGACTTTCTTCAGCTGAAAGAAAAAATGACATCTTGGTGTGATTGGCAGATGACTAGTCAAGCTAGGCTTTGGTTCACTCTTCTAGACTCTCACATCCCCAGATAAACCCACACAACTCTCACTTTTGTCTCCTCAGATCATCTGCCAATGTAGTTTTATCCTGTTTGCACGCCAAGGTGTCTTGTGCCCAATTAGAAACTGGCATAATCAATGATTGTTATTAATGATGGCATATGTTTCCATTAGAAAACAAATTATATTCTCTGCAGCAGAATGAAGCTACTGCTTCAATGTTTGTTCCTGTTCCAGCCTGAGGGCTTACACAGATGTGTTTGCAGCTGCACAACCACATCTTCCAAGGTACACAATGGAAATCTTGTGCCCAGGTGCAGTGTCTTTCATCCAATCACAGGACTGACTTTTTGATGTTTCATTGAGCATTTCCTGAGCTAAGGATAGGTCTGAGTCAGGACAGAAATTATGAGTCCAGCTGCAATATGTGCAAGGGGAACGAATTTTCTCTCAGGAGAGGAGGACTTGAACATCCGAACAACCTTCTCAAGAAAGCTGCTAATACACAGAAATGTGTGTGATCAAATTTTCCCATTTCAGCACACCATGGCATCATAAAGGGTATGAAATCTATCCTTTCACCACTGTTAGAGGCAAGACCTGAGATGAAGCAGCACATATATCAGTTGTGCTTTTTTTAGGGCTCACTGCTGGTTGTTCCTGTTAAAGTGGCACTTAAATTAAATGTTCCTGCAGTTCAGTAGTAAAGGAGACACTTATTTCCTGATTTTGGCTAAGAAAGATGTAGAATTACCTGGGGCATTAGATAGTTCATAGCAGAAGTGATGATGACATGTTCATCTGCAACAAGACCAAAATCCATCCCTGTGTAACACAGCTGCTTTCCAAGGAACGACTGTGTATCACATCAGCTGTGCTACCTTCACATCCCTGTAGCAGTTTCCCTCTACAGTGATGCTCAGCAGCTTGTGATCTGCCAAGTGGCACAGTGATTCCTGGAACTGATGTGGGGATGTCTAGGGAGAAAACACTATGAAACATCACCATCTGCCCAGTCTTGTTTTTTTGGCCACGAGCCTGTTTCGCTTACCCTGTGAAGATAAAGGTCTCAGTGAAAACATTGTCCTACTCATTCAGGCCATAATACGGGCCTTATTTAAAACTTAATTTGTTCTGTGCTGAAATGAAAATAAAATTTCAGGATTTGATGGCAATTGTTAGAGTAGAATGGAAACAAATTTTTGGTAAACGTTTTCTCAGCTTCTCATTATGTTTCACATTTTATAAAACACTTTTCCACTGTTATTGCCTGGGAAGCTTAGATAGAAATAGGTCCCCTATTGCTAAGAATTTCAAGTCCTCCTGTTCAGCATCAGATGTCATGTGTGGTTACTACAGCAGTGGCTCTTTGATGTTCGCAGATGGAAGATGGCAGTGCACAGCAGGACATAATAAAAAGCAATGGAAATGCTGTTTGCCCTAGTTTGATAGGGAAAGGAGCACTATGCAATCATCCTACCTTTGCTGCTGCCTCCCTGGAAGTGTCTTTGCCTGTTGAACCTTGCAGTCCTCTTCTTTTTTCCCCAAGTATCTTTGAACAAGCTTCAAAATTTCAATCACTTTTGGCAGAAAGTTGGATACCTCAGAGGCACTCTAGAGCTAAAGATTTTCTGCTCATAGTCAATGGAGAAAACCTTTACTGGTTCCAGGGGGAAATTCTGTAGAAAAACCTGAACCCTTACACGGCATTAAAGGACCAGCCACAAGACACAGATCCATAGGAAGGCAGCTTTTGGGAACACCACATGTTGGAGTCAGCCATCACTGTATTGAATATGGCTGAAGAAACAAAGCACAGAAACACTAAAGTTCTTGTGTCCACTAGGAAAATGGTATGTCCAAATCAACTCACCTCAGGCAATATTAGCAGTTTGCAGAGACAATTCCCTATTTTGTTTTTTCTCATGTATGTAAGTCATTACAGTGGATCTGGAGGACTTTTAACTCAGTGGGTTTTTATTAGTATTGTGGTAGCTGTAACAAACCCCTGCAATCCTAAAAGAAATGTGATACAAACAGAGAGCTGATGAAGTAACCTTTGGGCAAAAAGGAACTGAAAAACAACACATGGAAGGAGGATATAAGCAGTAATGTGTGCTCCCAGCCCAGAAAACCAACTGCATCCTGGGCTGCATCAGGAGCAGCACAGCCATAGCAGGTCAAGGGAGAGGATTCTCCCTGTCTGCTCTGGTGAAAACCCACCTGCAGTACAGCTCTGGGGCCCCCAGCATAAAATGGTTGTGGATGTGATAGAATGAGTCCAGAGGAGGCCATGAAAATGATCAGGGGCCTGAGCACCTATGCTATGGAGACAGGCTGAGAGAGGTTCAGCCTGGAGAAGGGAAGACTCCAGGGAGACCTCATTGTGGCCTACTAATACCTGATGGGGGGACAAGAGAGATGGAGAGGGAATTTGGACAAGGGCATAGAGTGACAGAACAAGTGGGAATGGCTTAAAACTGACAGAGTGCAGGTTTAAATCAGATATTAGTCAGAAATTCTTATGATAAGAGTGGTGAGGCACTGGCACAGGTTGCCCAGTCCCATCCCTGGAAGTGTTCAAGGTCAGGCTGGATGGGGTTTGGAGTGACCTGGTATAGAGGAAGGTGTCCCTGTCCATGGCAGGAGGGTTTGGGATGAACTGATCTCTAAGGTCCCTTGCAGCCCAACCCACTCTGCCCTTCTCTGCTTACCCTGGAGCTGCCCTGGCCAGCAGTAAGTGCACAGGTTATTGCTCCTGTGAAGTGACACACTCTGAGAATTTGGTTTGATGTTTACAGGGCTAGTTGATGCCTACCTCCAAGGCAGAAGTAATTTCTATTCTGCCAGTCCCAGAACATGACATAGAGACTAACTCCAGCCTTCAGGGGCTGTGGTGAGTGTTACTAGTAAAGAGGCATTTGCAGGGCGTGTGCGAGACTCTAAATGTGGATATTCCTATTGCATCTCTCTCTCTCTCTCTCTCTCTTCAGTGTCGTGTTGCTGCTCTCCTGGCTCCATGCATCAGGTCATGGATAGAAGAAAGGGAGGTCACGTGGGAGAGGGGTGTCCATAGGGAGAATGCTTTCTAACAGCAATCTCTGAGCATCGATCCTGAGCACAGATCACCCCCTTGTCATGGCTTCTGTTGCTTTGTGACCTCACAGCCCAGTTCAGCTGCTCAGATAGGCCTTTATTTGTGTCCTCAGCATCTCTCATTTCTTAGGAATGTCCCAGAGATTCTTGTCAAATCCATCCAAGAAGCTGTGATGTCACAAAGAGCTGTGAGACATCTGGACTGGGCTGTTCTAGCACTTGCATCTGCAACCCCAGCCTGAATCTTCCCTCATTAAGCCTGGCATAGCTCTGGCCTTGGGTTTGTGTGCCCACACAAGACATCCATTATTTAGTGTGTTGATACAGCCCCCCCGCCAAAAGACCCTCACAAGGCCTTCCAAAGTTCTCTCCTCCAGGATAATTCAGCAATGACAAGTCTCATCTAGGAAATATGACCTCATGCTGGAAAAGGTGGAGCCATTCAAAAGTGCTTGATGCAATTTTACTGAGTACCACAGGGCAAAACAACTCAAAGAAAATACTTTCCACCCAAAAAACCTTGTTCAATGTGATGGTGAAAATACAACACCAGCCTTTTAAAATTTCCTTTTCTGAGAGTTTGGAAAAGCTTGGCTAAAACTTATCTCCCAGGCAGTCTCCTAAGAGATCCTTGAGGAAAATGTGTGGTGCCTCTGTCCTCTGCCATATACCTGTACTAGCCCTGGGCTATGATGAGGGAACTGCAGGGGGGAAGCCAAGCGACCAGCCACAAAAGATGAAGCTATGATTCTTTTTCTATAGCTAGTTACACTATTCTCATAGTGTAACTAGCCCCGGGCCATGTCTTACATGTCAAAGCAGAGGAGCAGAGGGCACTGTACTTCTTTGTCCATCCTTCATGCAAAGCAAATGTGCTTTTTTCAAACTCACCTTGTAGTAGAAAGAAAATTTACTACGGGCCTCTTGAACCCAATTTTTTTGTCCACTCCACTAAGACATCATTGCTTTAAGAGGCTCCAGGGACTCTGATCAGCAGAGCTTCTAATTTTCTGAGGTTTTTTTTAAACACCTAAAACACAGATTGGAGGAACGTTTTGGATTTAAGGGCTCCTGACCATCTCCTGGGATACAGAAGGGATGGCAAACATGTACCCACAGAGGGGGCTCCTGCTCCCTGCAGCCTCACACAGCATCAAAGGATTTTCAGGCTCACAGTTCTCTGCAGTGGAATATCAGAGCTTCTGGGCTGAGTTTCTGTCCATCCTTACCTTGCAGCACGGCTGGTCCTAAGCAGTCATCTTCAACCTTTGCATGCTGCAGACCTCCTGCAGGCCCACCAGGATCCAAGCTCACTGGAACCAGCTCCTGGGATTTTCCCAGACTCTCATCCATGTGCCTGACAGGTTCTTTTGACAGCCAGGTTTAGGGATTTGTCCCCAGATAGACAGTTTTAGTGGAGTGCTTTGAGGAAACTGGTTTGCCATCTGTCTGTGTCTATCTGTGGCAGCTAATGGAGAGTAATGATCTTCCATGAACCCTCTAAATGAAAGCCATTAACTGAACTGATGAGAGAAATTGAATTATTGTCTCACCCAATACTTCCAATTTACCTGCCACTTCATCTTGTCCAAGATGTGCTGAACATGAGCACAGTCTCTGTCAGTCACCAAGTTGCAGGCGGAAAGTGAGAGATCCCTCCTTGGCTCCCCAGGAAAGTAAAAGTGTGCCAGCGAAGTCCTTGGTCAATTGCTGACTGACTTTTATAACTAACTTCCTGTCCTTTTAATCTGACCTGGTTTGAGGTTGATTTTTTCCCCCGGAGATCTGCACTGACAGCAAGTGTGTCTCCCCCAAACCAAGCCCAGCCCTGCCTGAGGCAGAGACCACACAGTGGGTGCAACATCAGTGGCCACAGACCCACTGGGGGATTCATGCTGTTTTACCAGAGGCAGCCTGGTGCTTTTAGAGAGACCAAATTTAGTGACTGCACAAACATTAAGCATGGAGACATCAAGACAAGCATGAATACATGGCTTCCAGCATGCACATGAGCAGAAGATCCGAAGTTCTCCCCACATTCAGCATCCCCTGAGTCCACTGGCAGGCAGCATGGCAGACTGGAAAGTAGAGTTTGCCTGCAAATTTCCCAGTTTGACGCAATATCTAACAAATTAACATCCTTAAAACTGGGATACTTGCAAACCAGTTTGATTCCCAGGGTACAGGGGTGCCTTGTGAGCATCTACTGCAAAATGCAGAGGACTTTAAGCAACTCAGCAATATGCAAGAAATCATATATTTTTTTCTTACTCATCATGCATCCAACTATGGGCAAAGGGGACATTTTTGTCCTTGGTGATGTTTGATGAAGTAGATTTAATCACACAGGACATTGGTAGTGTTGTGTTAGCCCATCTATTATTCAGGTTTTGTTTCTGCTGGCCCCTAGATGGATTGGTGTGTCTCCCAGATGTTCTTCCCTGTTCATGTGATGTCTTTCTGTTTTCGTGGTCGATAACCTTGTGCCTGATATGTGCAAATATAATTATATTTTGGTCTAACAGAAAATGTCAGCTTGCATATACTTCCAAGAATGATGGATATCCTATCTCTGAAAATAGCAGAGCCACAAATGGGAGTTATCCACGGCTGTGAAGTTACATAGTCTACTTGCAAAGTGGAATAGAAATAAAATGAAATGAAATGAAATGAAATGAAATAAAATAAAATGAAATAAAAATAAAATAAAATAAAATAAAATAAAATAAAATAAAATAAAATTCCCAAAGCACAACATGGCTTTATTCTTTTCTTCTCTAAAACTGCAGCCATAAATTGAAAATGGCAGCAAAGATGGAGATAATAGTGCATAGATGAGGTGTGCAGGGAACATAAAGGAAAAAATCTCTGGTTTGGCTCCTACTGTTTCTTGCTCTGTGATCTTGGTGAGAGTTCATTTTAACCATCTCTCTTCTGTGCTGGCATTTTCCTGCCTCTTCGTCCTCATCATTCATTCTGAATTCATGCTGACCTTCTCCTGCTCCCCCCAAAAATGTACGGATCCTCATCAGAAAAGACCATCAACCTTGAAATATCATATTTTGCACTACTGCCTGTCTCCATCAGTTGTCTGTTATCTTAGCCCAACAAAGACCCTCAACTGGGGTTGCTTATATTCTTAAATACCACACAAATGTTTTTGCAAAACCAGGGACTGAGGCCATCAGGAGATGCAAGGGAGACACCCCAACACTCTGGACACATGATGTTTTCAATAAACTCTGCCTGCTTACCCAAAAAGCATGCAGAGCTCCCTGAATACATAATTTTAAGTAGGTTTTATTTCGAATAACTGAATTTTTAAAATTGTGTTCTCTGTTTCTATAGATTTTCTGATACTGTGGTGGCTGGAAAGGCTCTTGGTGCTCATGTTGGAAAATGCACTATGTATAAAATGGGATGTTGTTGACAAAACTTACAGATGACTGGAACTCATCAACAGTAGCAAACAGCTGGTGTTAGTCAAAATGCAAATTAGTTTTCCATGTCAGGAAGGAAGGCGCAAATAATCATCCCGAAACTCAGCAATAAAGACCTACTCCTGTCATTTAGGATTCCATACAGCTCCAGGACATAAAGCCTCCCGAACTTATGGGAATGCCTTGCTGCCAACAACAGTTCAGCTATGGTCCCTTCGGATTCAGGATTCCTCGCATTGATTGCCATGATTTTTTAGGATGGAGCTAAATCAGTAAAACCGAGTGACTGGGGTCTATGGAGCATGACTCTTTCATCTGGTGGCTCAGGAGAACCTGTTCAATTTTCCCTGGCCCTTCTGGTTCGGATGCCATTGGAAGGCAGTGGCGGACCCTAATTATAGGCATCTGTGAGTAATGCCTTTCACAGCTGTTGTGCTATAATGGGCAGGGTTCAGGCAGCAGCCAGCATTTTCATGGAGTGCTGGGTCTCTGCTTGGTGCAGAGCCTGTGGGCTGCAGCTGCTCAGGCTGGGAGTCAGGCAGCTCCTGGGGTAGCACATCCCCAGGGAAGGCCGGTGCTTGTAGGAAGACCAGCTGTACGTGGAATGAGAAGGTGGTCCTCATTCCCAAGGGAGGTTCATCCTACTGGGACACAACAATCACTGTCTCCAGAAGCGGCAGAAATGTTGAGAGAAGAAGTTGAGCCTGAAGAGACAAGCCAGGAGACAGACAGAAGAATATTGCAAAAAGAAAAGACCCTTGGGGCTATCCCAGGGTAGTCCTTCTTCTGTCACTGTGGTCAGACTGTGAACTCCATGAGGCAGGATCGACACACAACATCATATAGAGAAAGATACTCCTTCAGTATCAGTTTGGTGATGGTCCTAAGGTACCTTGTGCCCTGTCTGCCCCCTGCATCTCTCTTTTGTGTCAGACTTTCTCTTCATTTGTCCTCACAGGTGTCACACTTCAAACATATCTGGCTCTCTAGGGACTCGGGAAGTGGCAAATAAGTCTGTGGGGTTAGAAATAGGACCCAGCTATAAATAGTGTGATAACAACCTGCAAATAAACCAAAGGGCTAAAGTGTAATGGCAGAGGGGCTGTCACCATGTGTGGGAGATGTTGCTTTCCCTGCTACTGGCAGTCCATGAACAGTGGCTGTGGACCATCTATGGAAAGCATCCAAGCGGCCATGTGTTCAGACAGGGAAGCTCAGCCCCCATTCCTCACAGCCCCTGCTATTTCTAGCTCCCTTTCATGTGTGTCTGTGTGTGTGTGTTTTTAATAGATGCAGTCTTTAAATAGTCATGACTGCAGTTGGTAGCTTTCAAATAAATTCTAGTGATGGACTGTGGTCCGACTGAGTGCTCTGGGCAAGGTCTGGAGGGGGCCTTCTCACTACAGCCTTGGTCCTAGGATCCAGCTGAATCAAAACCAAGACCCTCAGGATACAGCCCCTGAATTGTTTGGTGCTGGGCTTTGTTTTGCATTGAGTGGCTGGTTAGAAAGTTCTTCCAAATCTCTGCCCCGCAGACAGCACATCACCTGGGTGAATCACAGCCCATTCCTCAGGGCACCAGAGGAAATAAAGTTCATAGATACAAAACACAAACCAGATACAAAGTTCTGGACAGCACAGTGACTGCCTGGAGGCAATGGGCAAGGAACAGGATATAAAGCAGTGCAGAATTTGCCTGCTGGCTTCAAACACATGTGATGGATTATAGTGCTTGGTGTGTTTTACAGTTTGGATGAGGAATGTCCAGTCCTCCAGCAGCTTTCACCTGGTTTTAACTGCCAGATACCATAAACCAAAAGTTCCTCTAGAAAGCTGTGCCAGCAAAACCCAATCTGTTTATAAGAGATCTGATCACATTTGTACACTTGAATTTAAACTGGGCTTGTTAAACAGACCAGATCTGAGTCTGTTCTCAGTCAGTTTCTGCAACTATAAAACAGGGACAAGGAGAACAAAGACCATCAGCTCCTTGTAAGCAAAACTACTTTTCTGCCAGACTTGATTTGTGAGTCACAGGACCTGTCCACTACCCCCTGTGACCATCTTCCAACATTTTGGTCAGCCACTGAAAATACATTTGAAGCAAAAAGCCAGCTCATCCTCTCTTTTGGCATTGCAAACCTGGTCATTGAGTGATACAGAAGCTGAACTAAAATATGGTTGCAGGCTTTAAAGGCTGCACAATGTTGCAGCTGTTAAAAACATCTGCATGCCAGAAGGAGGAGGATCAGTTTTCCTGGCCAGAGCATGATGCTGACTGGTCTCATTGCAAATGTTATTACATTAAATGCTGTCCAACGTGATGATGTGCTCAGCTCCCCGTGCATGAAGTGCACTGTGCATTGGCTGATGCATCACCCTCCAGTACAACCAGTCTTGACGATTTCTAGAAGTAGGATTTGGACTAGAACAATATCCATAAACTGTGCAGGAGTAAGCTGCTTGGCTTGGTTTGGCTGTGTCCCTGCAGGGCTGATTCAACACACTTGATTCAGAGCTGGGAGCTCACCCTAAGGCAAATCTCCTTGCTAGGGTGGGGCAGGCACATATTTCTTACATGACAGCTATGCAAACACAGCACTCTGGTAATTCATAAAACAGGGATAATGCAAGAATTTATGAAATTCTTAGCTTCTGGCAGAGATACTGGATGGCATCATGCTGTGTAACCTCATACAGCAAACCACGCCTTGCCCCAGCTTCCCTATGGGGAGAGTTTTTAAGGATGGTTAGCAGCCAGGGAAGGGCACTGGGATTCAGCCTCTTTTCATCATGAGGTCCATGACAGCAGACATGTACCTGTCCAGCTGCACATTTGTTTCCCCTCCACAGGCAGAGACCTGATTCTCCAGTACACAAGGGTGATATGTGCCTGAGGCTATGATCAGCTCATTCCTGTTATGAAAAGCAATGAAATGCAGGTGAAGGCAAGTCCTGTCAGTCCCCCTCTTCCTCACACAACCACCACATAAAAAGAGTAGAAGTTTCCTTCACTTCTGACAAAATAATATCTTGGGTTTAATCACTGCTTCCTGAAAATTAACATGACTCACTTTCAGCACTTTTCACTGATCACCTCAAATTTCCACAACGCCTAAGTGCTTCACAGACACAGACTTTAGTGCAAATCCAAAGATACAGGTGATACAGACACCTGGCAGTGTCTGGTTAGTGGTCAGACTCAATGGCCTTCTATGTCTTTTCCAACCTTCATGACACAGTCATTGTGATCCACCAGGTTCTCGGCAGCCCTGACCCAAAACCCACACGGTACAGTGCTGTGCCATAACATGAGAGAAAATATCAGGGTCAGGGACATGGTCTAGCTGTAGAGCCCAAGTCCTGCTCTGATCTGGTTCTTCTTGTATCCAGAGTACTCTCCATGGGCAGTGACTTCATCCCTCTTTCCAGACACCACATAGATACACCCACAGACACTAATTAAGGTCTAAATCAGGAGAGGAGGGTAAAAGTCTTCTTTCTGGTATTCTTTAATCTCTTCATTCTCTGATTTCTTTTCAGTCAAATGGGGAATAAGTCATCCTTCCATTTTCCCCTGGAGGACTGCAAGGGATTCATAAGGCAGCATGTGTAGGACATGTCAAAGCTCTCAGCAGAAATTCTTCCCCCACACATCCCACAGAACTGCAGTCCTGTTCTGCAGATACATGATGGGGAGCTGCTTTGCTCTGACGAAGTGGAGACATCAGGCCCCCAGCATCAGGTGGTGTTGGAGATCCTTGTGCTGAGCTAGCTCAGCCAGCTTTTCCTCGAGGAGAATACCAGCTCCACTCAGTTAAATAACTCCTGCTGCTTTATGCTTCAGAGATTTGAAAGCCCCATCCACCAGGCTTCCCCCACCTCAGCTCCCGCGTTTCTGGAGGCCCTGCAGTGTTTCATTAGGTTTCCTTTACCAGGGCCTCACCTACAAGGCAGGACCTTGCAGTGGGTGACAGAGGGCAGCCAGTTCCAGTGGGACTCTTTGTCTCAGGCTTTGTAGGAGCTGCTATTGTAAAAGCATTTCACAGGCCCACCAACACAAATATAAAGACAATTTAATGACTTATTACTTTTATCTGGGGGTGTGGAGAAGGGAAATAAAGAAGAAAGTGCTTGGCTGAATCGGTGCCAGAGGGCTCAGGTGGGAATTCATTGTAGCAGCTCCCAAGATTGCCAATTGCCTATAGCAGTGTATTGTGTAGGAACACAGCCTCCACCACAGAGGTGATTAAGGGTCCAGAGATGGAGGTAAAAGAGTGGTTGAATGAGCTAGAGAGGGAACAACAACTCCAGGTGGGCTCAAATCCACATAAGAAGCTTTTAGGGGAATTCTGTAGGAAATCAGGGCAGGTTGTGGAGGGGAAGAGATTTCCATGCTCCCTCAGTGAACGCTTGGTCTGCAAAAAGTGTTAAGCAACTGACTTTAAAACATAGGTCTGTTCCAACTGTAAAAAGCTGGGCAGCACCTCTGATTTTATTTTGGCAACATACAAGGAGCCAAAAGCTGTGAGTTCAGCTCTTGACTTTGGCTATGCCCTGGCTGTAGAGAAAGTTTAAGGCTCAGGATGGGGAACGTGGGATATAATTTGGAAAATCCATTTTGATGCTCAGAATTCCCTCTTCCAGCCCTGAAACCTGTGGTCTTGCAGGTCACTGAGGACCGTGGTGTCCTCCCAGAGGCAGAGCAGCAGGCAGAGGAGAATTATCTCATAGCATGCAAAAACCAGCGCAGC
Source organism: Melozone crissalis (assembly GCF_028551555.1). Classification (NCBI taxonomy): domain Eukaryota; kingdom Metazoa; phylum Chordata; class Aves; order Passeriformes; family Passerellidae; genus Melozone; species Melozone crissalis. The sequence goes on along the minus strand of NW_026535786.1, from coordinate 10,649,987 downwards.
TTTATTTCAAGGCAGCTCTTGCACTGAAGATTTTCAAGGGACAGAAAGTGGTAGTGTATGGACATTTCCAGGAAAACAAGCTTGTCTCTCCACAGTGATTCTTGAAACAGAGGTGGTTGATAACTGTGAAATTGTATTTACTTGCCTAAAAGCAAATATTAAATGCATTGGATGAGGCAAAGGAAAATACAATTATTTAATGCCTAGCTTCCCCTCCCTTCACCAAAAAACTAAACCAGAACAAAACAAAAAACAAAAGCCAACAAACAAACAAAACAAACACTAACAAAAAACAACCAAAGAAACTACAACCAAAAAAAACCACCCAAACAAGGAAAAAAGAGAGATGTTTTCTGAGACTTCATTTCATGCCTGGGAAGAGAAAAAACTTTAAAACAATCTTCCTGGGAGGTCCTGATGAAACAGGCCTGTCAGAGACAGCAGTCAGTTGCCCTTCTGATTTGAAATCTAGCTAATTAGCTCCGAAGCACAGTGCCTCAGATCTAAGCAGGGCATGAAGCTGCTGAGTTTGCTGTTTCCAGGCCTGTCAGCCCGTGCATTAAAAAAGAAATGAGCTCCATGGGGCTGAGGGAGCAAGGGGCTTAATGAGGCACCCTGGGGAAACTTGGCAGAGCTGGAGAAGGGACTGACTGCCTTGATGGCAGAGCCCTCCTCACAGGGCCTCCTGACGGGAGCCTGGGCTACAGAGTGGTGCTGATTCCTCTTCCTGAGCCCCCTGCAGAGATTCACAAAGGCTGGGACCAGGAGGCAACACCAAAAAGAGGGGAAGGTGTGCTCTGAAGGAGCACAGCTGCAGAACTAGGGCACTGTCTTGTAGGAGCAGGCTCCTCCTGGCCTGCCAGGACTTTGAGCTGCAAGAGGATGAGATGCCATGGTCTCTAGGGAGGCAAAGTCATGCACAGGTGCTGTTCCTGTCCCTTGTGCCAGGCTTGGGTAGCATCAGCTGCATTTGTAGGCCTTTCTCTGGAGGTATCGGGATGTGGCAACACCCCTGGGGCAAACCCCTGGAGAGACACAAATTATGTTAAAAAGGGCCAGAAAACAGGACAAATCTGCATTAAGAAGTGTCAATACCCTTAGCAGACTGTCTCCTGTAAGGTTGGCAGGACACAGCTAACTTGGAGTGAGCCCTAGGGAGACAAAGCCTCATGGGGACACACCACCTCCAGGGTCAGGACATCTACTCACAGAGAGAGAACTGAGAGGCCATTTTTTATAAAATACAAAAGAGAACCAAGCTGGAAATCAGGAACATAAATCTTATTTGAAGTTGAAATTTCTCCAGCATACAGTTTATCACATTTGGTATAAAGAATTGCTTTTCATAAGGACTATTGCATTGGCATCACTGAACCTCAGAGGTTGTTATTCAAGCTCAGATGGTGGCTTAGCAGCTGTCAAACATGACTTCTTCAGCTAGGGTCCCAGGACTGATGCAGAGGTTCTTCAGGTGTTTCACCAGTAAAAGTGGTGTCACTGCAGCAACACATCCCAATTTCCTAACAGGATCAGGAAGTTATTGCTGTCTTTAAGCACTCAAGTTTTGAAGCTGCAGCATCCTGCAGTTTGCTGAGGGCTCCTACCCCATCCTGGAATGCAGGGGAGTCCAGGGGAGCTCTATGCTGCTGCACAGATGTGCTGCCTGTATCCAACGCAGCCATAGTAAAGTATTCCTGACTTTGTGCAAACTGCAATGCATTTCAAACCGGGACAGAGTGACAGGTGGCATCCTCCTTGATTTCTTATGTATGAGATCTTTTCCATACCCGTTTCCTACTTCAAACATTCCCTAAATTTGGGCAAGGGATCATGCTGTTGAGCACAGGAGAAATGTTCCCTTTGCAACCATGTCTCACACTTGCAAACATTTTGCTAGTTTGTTTACCTCTTAGCCCTAAAGGAAGAGAGAAAATAGGGAAAAGGGAGAGAATATTGATTGTGAAAGTCCCTAAAGCAGTGTCCAGTAAGGAATGATTTCTACTTCAATGCCTCATTGTAGAAATCTGAGCTCAAAGAAAGGGCTTAGCCAAAAGAAGCCGGAAGACATATTATTCAGGTAATCTAACATTATGCTTCAGAGAGCATGAGAAGTTTACATGGGAGGGTGAGAAAGCTGTTTTTCACATGGCTGAGGATATTGCACAGCTCACCGGCTGCATCCTGGGAAGAGTCTCATCTTCCCACTGAGCAGTTGCTATCTGAGAAGACAGGATTAGCTGGAACAATGGTCTGGCTGGACCACTGGACTGTAAGAATTGGCTTTGTCTGAGTACCCATTCTCTTCCTTTGCCTTCCCCTTGAAAACATACATCAAGACAGATCACAGCTCTCTGTCCCAGCAAACGGAGAAGTGTGCTGCTGCTTGCCCTAGAAGATAGGGCACACACAGGCAGATGTCAAAAGTGATGGACATTGCTTCAGCTGGGTGTTTGCACTACTGTGAAAAGTTGTGACACTTAGCACAGCCTCGGAGCTGGATAAGGACAAAATCATTGAATGGTTTGGGTTGGAAGGGACCTTGAAGATCATCTAGTTCCAGCCCCACTGCCATGGGCAGGGCTGATCCCTATGTCTAAAAGCAGGGAAGGGCACTCCTATGCTAGTATTGCAGGATGAACTCACTCTGCCATGATGGGCTTTTTATTAACAAAAAACCCTACACTTCAGATTCCACAGTGCTTCTGGTGCAGTCAAATTTCCCTCAGTCAGCAATGCTCTTTCATTCCTCTGCTTTGCCTTTTGCTGTAGAGCAAACTAAATTTTTCCCAGGAAAATTTAAATATATTCCTTGGATCCCTTGATTTCAATCATGTACAAGTTTGCATTTTCCTTTAACCTGTGTTTCTTTCTCTGCCATAAGTTCAACCTTAAAAACTATTTTCAGGGTGTTCTGCCCACCCCCGTTTTCTGTTGTTTAAGATGTCTTGTTCAGTTTCCATCTTGCTCCCTCTAGAAGCAACAATCTGTGTACACAGCACTGGTATGGGATAAATATTGCTTGAAAGATTTCAAGGCTGAGCTTAAGGAAAACCTGTTGGGAGGGAACCTAACTTTTATAAAGCAACTGCTTTAGCTTGAATAAAACAGAGGAATTCCTAGGCACATCAAACATTTGACCTGATGGTGGATGCAAACCCAGCCACCTGCACCACACTGCAGTGACAAACACGGACCTACTCCAGGGCAGGCAAAGAAGAACAATCTGAAACAACACATGAAATTGTGAAGGACTTTAAAGAGACAGGTAGGCCAGAGTTCACAAGTCCTTTCAGTGTAATTTGGATGTCACTGCCTCCCCAGTACTCTCTATTCCCTTATTTCCCAATGCCATCCTGGTATAAATGAAGCCACTCACACAGCATGGAAGAAGTCCTGATCCCAGTCTCTCCTCTGGGGAGGTTGTTTTATAAAGTGTATGCTATGCTGAAACTACTCTGGGGGTATATAAGGAAGAAAAGGGAGGGTGGAATTGTCTACAGCTCCTGGTACAAATTCAGATTGTATGCCCAATGTGCTCAAGAATGTCTGGATTGTTTTCACATTGTCCAGAAAAAGAAGGAACATGTGGAAAGAGGAGAAGGAAGGAAGAAGGGCCGGTGGACTTAGGGCATCCTCCATACACCTTGATGAGCGGAAACTCACCCCTGATAAGGAGGTCTGTATGGGAACCCAAGAATGGGAAGAATTATAACCTAAAGTACTTTTATGGGCCCATATTTTATGTTTACTCTAAACTAGGCAATAGGCTAAAATACTGAGTCTTTGAGGCAAGGCTGTTGCATGTTCCTGATCCAGAAATGATACATCTGATCTGTTCTCCTAGTAAAGACTTGTGGAGCTTCAGTGATTTCCTTGGCTCTCTTATTCTTTACCTGTAATGTCTTGGGCTGCAGTCATGTAGCTTAAACAGCTGAAAACTTCTCCTTCTATGCCTCTGGTTTTGGATAACATATGAATATCCAAGCGAGCTCCTAACCCTGGCACCCCCACAACCCCTAGTCCCCAAGCAACCCTATCCAAGCAGGTGACCTCCCACAACAGCCAAGTCTTGGGAGCATCTCTGCCTGCTCTTTCTCTCTGCAGCTGTTTTGCTACATGCTTTTGCATGATGGGCGCATCTTGGACACCAGATTCCATCCAGTAGTGGATTAGCAGCAATTAAGCAGTGCTCATTGACCTAGTCCTAACTGGACCTCCCCTGAAATGAACGGGAGCCACGCTGGATCTTGCCTCTTCCCATTTGTGGGGCTAATTATTACCAGCTAAACAGCACTAGGCTTTCCCTTTTTCTCTTTGCCATGCTTGTTAGCATTGTTTCTTCCAGCAGCTTTTCATCTCAATGGAGGCAATTGTGCCTGGCTGACATTTTAATTCTTTCCAGCTGCATCTGAACAAAATGACACAAATTAAGTGGAAGGGCTTGGAGAAGAGGGGGAAGGAAGCTCCCAGCCCCCACAGTCTGCACTACAGCAAGGGTTTTGTGCTGAATGCAGCAGATGCTCAGAAGGTGCCATGGGTAGAGGCTGTGATTCCACACTGGCAGTGTGGGCCAGTCCCAGGGACGCTCTGTTGCACCAGAACCTCTCTGGAGTTTTTTCCCTGAAAGTTGTGGTTAGGAAAATTAGAGATGAAGGATTTGCCAGGTCTCCCAGCAGAGCAGTGGCACACATTTGCCCTTGCTTACAGAGAGATACCTTGATTTAGGGTCCCCTACACTCAAGTAAGTGAGACTGAGTGAGCTCCTGACCACTCTGTGAAGGGTCTGCAGATGAACTCTGCTGCTTAAAGACAGATTTAGAACAGACTATCAAGTTGCAGATTTCTTTAGCAAGACGTGGAAATTCCAGCTATGAACAAAGACCTCTCTGGGTAAGATTCTGCATTAATACAGAATAGAAAGTCTGCTTATAGCCTATAATTAAGGAGAAGCATTAAAACAAGTGTATTTAAAAAATTGCTCTTGCAGGTCCTAGATTTTTTTAGAGATACCCACATAGCTTGTTTCAGAATCTAAGCCCTTTAGCCTAAGTAAGAACAAAAAGAGATATCAAAAGAAGAAAGAATTGCAAAAACTCTCTAGCAGTTAGTACGAACCCCAGGGAACAGGATCAGACTAGTACAGTAAACCACAGAGCAACACAATCAGGCTGATGCTGGATTAAGCCAGCCCTGAAAAGAGAAGAAGAAACTGGAGATGTTTGCTTGCCACATTTCTGTTTTTGCAGCCTCTTATTAGTGAGCAGGAGCAGAAAAGGGTTTGGCCTTTTAGTGATTCCAATACGAGCACCAGGCCCACAGTCACAACTCAGCTCCCAGTTTCCAGGCAACAGGAGCCTTGCCTCCTTGCTTGCTGCTTGGACATATCCCCATCACTTTGGTTCTTCTTTACATCCAGGAAGGATGCATTTTTGACTCTTGTGCTACACATGGACAGATTTTCCAGGATCTCGCACTGCCTGATATTCCTGTTCCTTGGTTTCTGTTCACGTCAAGCATTTTAAACCCCAGCTCCTGCCAGAGGGCAAGCAGTTTGTGCTATGGTCTGAAGGCGCAGCTATAATTGTTTTCAGAACTGGCATGAGGCTTCCTGGCTCAGACACTGTAGCTACATACACTGGATGGTCCAAGGTCCAGACCACTCTGGCACACAACAAGAAGCAGGAGCTGGTGCAGGATGTGTAAGGAATTGGAGATCAGGGGGAGTCCCAAGCACCAGAGGGAAATCAGATCCAGGAGGTGAAGAAAGTAGGTGGAAGAGAAGTGCGAGACACAAACAGTCCCCAGTGAGCTGATTGTTGTTACTTGAAATCCCTGTGATTTCTCTGCCCGGGCAGAGAAAAGAGTAGCACCAGTGGGTATGCAGAGTGTACCCCAACATTTGATACCAGACCTAAGGGCCTACCTGGGGAACTGAATAGCTCAAGGTCATGTTACAGCCTGGGGTCATCTCAGGGACCTTCCTGAAAGGTGATTTTGATGTTAGCAATGTCAAATCAGTTTCTGGAGGCTCCGATTGCACTCCATTAACCACAGAATTATAGAATCAGAATAATTTACCTTGGAAAAGACCTCAAAGATCATCAAGCGTAACCATTCACCTACACTGCCAAGCCCACCTCCAAACCATGTCCCTAAGCACCACATCTACACAACTTTTAAGTAGTTCCAGAAAGAGTCAGGCACCTCTGAGATCTCAACCCACACGCCTCAGGAATTTGAGCTGCTTTTGGTTGCAGAACAAATAGCCCAAGCAGGACCATGCCAGGGAAGGAGAAGTGAAGGTGTTTTCCACAAAGCCTTACTGCTCAATATTTCAGCTGCCTCACAGACTAATGTGAACAGCAGATTCCCACTTACAAAAAAACCTCCACGTTCCTCCCCAAAAGCCCTGGAGTGCAAGACCCACTTTCCTAGGTGATAAGAGCTCCTTTCAGGTGGTGGAGTTGGTGCTTCTAATGCCAAGAACAAAATGTAGTCCTGGCAGGTTTTCAAAGCACCAATCCTAACACCTCAGGAAATGTCATTGGGATGTGCTCAGCTGAGAAACCAGAAGCAAAAGCAGAGAAAAGCCTGGCCTCAGCTTTTGCCATGATTTGCTTTTTCTTTAAAGATATATTTGAACAGATCTCAGCAGGAGTTGTGGGTGCTGCCAAGCTTTCAATCCATGCAGATCTAAAATATTTGTAATCAAAATTGAGCTCCAGGGCACTTGTTTATTTATTGCAATATGTATGTCCCCATTACTCCAATTTTAAGAGGACAAGGCACAGAAACAAACAGAGGGTGACAGCAATAATAAGCATTTCCTAATTTATAAAGGGCCGTTTGTTTGTTTGTTTTTTTTACTTGCAGAAAGGATCTCTGTCCAGTGAGTCAAATTCCTTGAGGGATTTAAAGGAACATGATACTACCCCAGTTTTTTTTCACTTAGAGGCCTTACATTTCGTGCTGTGTTTTCTTGATACATTTTCTTTTGTGGCAACTTCAGCTTAAACGATTGCCTCACAGTCCTTGTCCCTTACCCTTCCCCAAGTGTTTGCTCCTACAATATCACGGTGTAATGCCACAAAGCTATTGCTAAGTAGGGTAAGATAAAAAGAATTAGGGAAGAAAATTATGATCCCCAATAAACCTGGTTTGTCTGTGTTGCTTTGTTGGATCCGTTCCCCAAACCAGCGCTGAGCAGAGCAGCTGTGCTGGCAGGGAAGAAGGGATGGCATGCAGAAGCCTGACTACAGGATTGAGAGGCAGCAGATGGAGGATGGGAGAGCAGAAAAGCCATCAAAGTCATACCTTGAAGCTAAAGACTCAATTAGTGGCTTTTTCATGCAGCTGTTCCATGAGAAAAAAATGGTAACTCACATGTTCTGCATCCTCCCCATCACCCAGCAATGCCTGGAGTGTTCACAGTACCGATGCAGAGCCCTTCCCTACGTTAGGGACTCAGCAGGAAAGGAGGGAGAACCAGCATGCCTTGAGTTCTACACAAGAAGAAACTTTGGAAAGACTCAGCTTGAGACCTGTGCACCTTTAAGCCACACCTGGACACTTACACCAGTTTTAAGGAAGATTTTGCAACAATGCGTATGGAAAGGGAAATAGGTGAGCACTGTGAGCCTCTGGAAATCTTTCAAAGCTCCTGAAATCAGTGTAGAAATTGTCTTGACTATTTAAAACATTTGGTAATGTGGAGATAAATGGATGGTAGGAACTGCAGGGGAGAAGGGTCCCAGGCTGGTATCAAGCGCAGTGAAGGGCACCAAAGGAGAAGGGTATGGAGCAGAATGAAAAACAACAGCACCCAGCAGGCACATGGGCAGCGCTGATTTAGGTCCTACAATGAATGAGGCAGTGGTGGAGCTACCTGAGAAGAGGAAGGACTTTCTCTCAATCCATCTTTCAGGGAAGAGAGAGAAAAGTATGGAGGGGGAAGGGAGCACACCTCTGCAAAATGCTAATGAGGCAGAGATAGTACTGCTTTATATAGAGTTGAATGTGCTTAAGGGACCCTCCAGGGATGATTACCCAAACCTATTTTCAGAAAACACCACCGAGACACTTCTGCACGGAGCACGCAGCACAATACATCTTCATACAGGGAGATTGACACATGGATATATGCCAACAGTGAAGGAATTCCCTTTAAGGGAGGAATGGTAATTAACTTTGGAAACAAGGATTGGATCTGAATGTGTAAGGGAATGTTGTCTATAGGGCTGGATTCAAAAGGAAGTGGGTGAGATGAGTGAAACACTCATGGTTGTGTCTCCCTGTCCCAAAGCCTCCCATGCAATGCAGAGTTTACAGTCACGTCGTAGGAAATTCATGAAGTCCCATCTCTGACCCCAGCAATGAAGGTGTATAGTCAGGGGTCTTAGTCCTTAGCTTCAAGTTCAAGCCCTAAAGCTGCAAATAACTCAAAAGGAAGGGAGACTTAGCATGGCAAGGGAGAAACTGCTGTGCATCTGTTAGAGGAACCGTGTCTGGGCCTTCTGGAGCGTGTGTTTTACAGTTAACCCCTGCCTCATTAAAACACACAAATACAGAGGAGGAAAATACATTATGCCTTCCCACTTTGCCTGAAGCCCATCCAGATAAGCTGGTTGTCTAGTGGGTACCCCAAGCTTTCTTGTATATTTAGTCATAGCTAGATGTGCCAGCACAGAGTTTGTGCCTGTGTTAGGAGGAAAGAAAACTCCTTCACCTTTACCACACCTTATCAACAGCTGTAAGTTGTTTTTGAGACTTGACTTCAGCTGCAGCACCACCCTTATTTCAAACCCAAATAATTTTGCTTCCAAGTCCTATTTGTTAAACTAAGCAACAGCAGAATTCACAAACTTACTGGGAGGTCCTTCACAAAACACAAGCATTCAACCAAATAAGTAAGCATAAGCTAATATCTTGCCCTACCACCTCAGAAAAAAGAAACTTATTGTTCCCATTAAACTTCAAGGAGTGTGCTTTGCTGTCACGCAATATCATGGGGAGAGAGAAAACAAAGACATATTGGGCAAAACCATACCGTATTTCATTTCAGGATTCATGTTTTAACATCTTGTAAATCAAAAATGCCTTCATTGTTTTTAGCGTGTTTTGGAACTAGAATTTTCCTTTGCCTTTTGTTTTCAACCCAAGTAGATTTTGAAGCCAGAACTACAAAGAAGTATGGGGCTTTGTTTCTGAAAGGTGATTGCAGATTTGCTCGGCAGATGCCGTTTCCTGATTGAGATTCCGGGCTGGTTTTGGTGGCAGCCCTGACATTCGTGGTGGTGGGCGGACATCAGGAATACACTATTCCCATCACAACAAGCTGTGATTACTGCCTACCCTGACAGCCCTGTTCAGTACATCTATTGTCAAGTCAGCTCATGCTCCTGCATGAATTGCCCTCTGAAAAGGGTCTCTTTCTCTCCACTTGCCATCCTTGTGACCTAAGCACACAAACAGAAGTTGTAGACTTGACAGCAGAAAGGTTCCTGGAAAAGGTTTTACGTCTCTGTCTGCAGGTCTTGCAGGCATTTGCTTCGTTAATGCACCTGGAGACTTCTCCTTGTTTTCTGCAGTCTCTGTCAGTTATTTGAATAAATGTCAGGCTATGATTCATGTCCCTTAAGTCTACACATTTACCAAAAGGTGAGCATTTAGTCTACAAATTCTCTGTATAGGTAAGGGAAAAAGATGTCCAGAGGTTTATACACCTAATCCACTTGGAACACATACACCAGGGTAATTTGAGTCAAGCTGCACCACTGCCTTTCCATGCACTAGAAAAGTAGCCTTGACACTTTAACTAGTGGCTTCCAAAGACAAAGGTATTTTCTATTCTGGTGTTTTACATTTCCATAGATAGACCTTTCTGTCTAATTCTCCTTTCTAATTATTCTGTGTACTCGTGTAGATAGATAGGCTTTATTTTTAATGGTGAGGGAAAAAAAAATAAACACTTCCAGGTAACAACAGGACTTGGTTTAGAAATATGAAAAAAAGATTATAGATTCTTGTGGTTTAGAACAATGCTGCAGCTAACCTTATGTTTTTATCAGCTTTCTGTTGTGTAGTTCATAATTTGGAAATTATCTGCCTTAAGAGAGAGGGTGATCAGACTACAGTAAAATCACAAGATTATAGTTCAATTCTCTTAAATTCATTTTAATTCTATTAACTATGAAGGCTGAAGCAGTTTGTGTCAGCTGGGAAAAGGCCCTGGCTCAGATGCCTCCTTTAGAAATCCATGACTAAACTATCTCAAAAGCGAGCTCTGCAGAAGAAGATCCTAAGAGTGGGAGTTTGAATGCCCTGGAGGAATCTGCAAAGTGAAGAGGGGTGTCAGCAGGGCAATGGAGTCAACGTCTACAGAGCTGTCAGCAGAACCTCCCAGCAGTGACCGGAAAGCCAAATTCCATTTGAACATCTTGTCACTTCCACATGGAGTTCATCTCAGATGGATGAAGCTGAGATTTCAGACTTCAAAGCACAACTGTCACGTGTCTGAAGAAATTGTGGGCAGGAATTGATTCATATAGGGTCATCTATCTATGGACACCAAGCCTCAAGGGGATGGAAGCAGAATTCTCCATTAGTTTGGATTATTCTGGGAACTTGGAGTGACTCCAACATTCCTGGTGTAAAAGACATGAGACTCTGGTCAAATTCTCATGGTTTCTCAAGAGGAATAATTTGCTTTACCAAAGTGGTGAGGAAATGAGACCCAGCTCTTAAGAGATTCCCCATCCATGTGACCCCCTAAGTTCAACACCCTGTTCAGTGCAAGCTCCACAGTCCCTTCACCCTCCTCTTCATGCAGAGCCAAAGCCCACCACATGCTCTACGCCTTTTGCTCACCCTGGTCTTCTTCTCTGGATGCTACACCATGAAGTTCTTTAGTTGTCCACTTCCTATTCATTTCAAACTCTTACATTCAACAGGTTGAGGAAGGCAATTTTTGCCCTCTACTGCACTCTCATTAAGAACCCACCTGGAGTACTGTGTCCAGATCTGAGGGCCTCAGCACAGGAAAGGTGTGGACCTGTTGGAGCGAGTCCAAAGGAGGTCACAAAGATGCTCAGAGGGCTGGAGACAAGCTGAGAGTTGGGGTTGTTCAGACTGGAGAAGGGAAAGCTCCAGGGACACTTTCTCGTGGCCTTTCAGTACTTGAAGGGGGCTGGTAAGAAAGACAGGGACAGTCTTTTGAGCAGGGACTGCTGTGATAAAATAAGAGGGAATGGTTTTCAACTGAAGGAGTGTCAATTTAGATTGGATATTAGAAAGATGTTTTTTATTATGAGGGTGGTGAGGCACTGGCATAGGTTGCCCAGTAAAGTTGTGGATGCCTTATCCCTGAAAATGTTACAGGAGAGGTTGCATGGAAATTTGGGCAACTCAGTCCAGTTAAAGATGCCCCTGTTCATTCTAGAGGTGTTGGACTAGATACCCTCTCAAGGTCCCTTTGAAGTCAAATGATCTATTCCATGATTCTGAGCTGGATATTTCTCTGTTCCTGGAAACTGTCTGAGACTTCCCACCTTCACGGTACCCAGGACCAAACCAACTGTCTGCAAAGCTGCAAAACCACCCCAATACTTTATTTTTAGCTAAATAGTAAGCTTTTCCAGGCAGCCCTCCCTACAACACCTGCCTTCTGTGGATACGCAGATATACCACACAGAGCAAGGGCTCCTCATGCCTTTGAAAGAAGAAAAAACAAGGACCACACACATTTTCCATTGAGCTCTACAGCATCCAGGTATGAAAGGGACAGAGCAGGGGGCACTGGACTCTCTCTGTGGCCAGTGCTGAATGGATAGAGCTGGCAAAGCTGGATTTCACCAGGGCAGACGCTAGCAGCAGCTACTTTTGTTTATCAAGTTCCTTGTAATTGTGTGAATTAGAGACTGGATCATTAGCTTCACAATGAAGCAGAATGCTGATTTATCTAATGAATGTAAATGGTCTTTCGTTAGCTAATTAAATTAGGGAAATGAGAACTGTTGGCAATAAAATGGATAGCAAGGAGTGAAAAAGCTTCTGTACCCCAGTGACAGCTGTAATATAGGTCTTTCCATAGCCAAGCCCCTCTGTAAAGGCTTCAAAGCAAGTTTCTGTCCTTGAGGACAGCCTTTTACTACATTATCTGTGGCCAGACAGGGTTCATTGGAGGTCTGTAAAGGTCCTGAGCCAAGAGAGATGCTGCACTGTGCTTCACTTTGTAATTAAACCTGGTGCACCCAGACTAAGCTGAGTGGTCTCCTTGAGTTTATCAGAGTAAATACAAGCATTTGCATAATAAGTGCAATGAACTATTTACAGTAATTTTCACTTTTATCTACCATGACTCAGTTCCTCAGTGGTTTGGAAATTCTCTGGGCTGAAAACTCTGCTGTTCCAAACCACCTGCTTATGAAAACACCCTACGGTCCTTGTGCAGTCAAGTCCAACATCCAGTAAGTCAAATCCTCACCTTGTAATTCCTAAGCCAGAGACAAAAAAAAAATACCTTCACACAAGGGTTCATGCTGGTGATTCCCAGCCATGCATTTCAGAACTGTAAAAGGCCAGGTAGCATACCAATAATGGATTCTCTGCTGCAGCAGCCCTCATGTGTTAGGACAACACTGTGGAGGAATTTGAGGTGCCAAAGTACCAAAAAAATCTCACATAAATAATATATGGGAAATTTTCACCTTTGCTGTGCTGAATTCCCAGTTAACTCCTTACTCCATATACATTGCTCACATCAGGAGCCTCTTCTCCCACCTAACAGAACCACAGCAATGGGAGACTCCTTCAGTTTGGCTCTTTGTGGCCAAATTCTGGACAACAAATCTTACCCATGCCTTCAGAGAAGACATGGGTATGTTTAAGAGAATAGAGCTCATAGAGGAATGGCATTAATTTCCTGCCAAAGAACATAACTAAAAGGCAAAGTGCTTTTTGACAGGTTTATAATCCACCCATGTATTGCCATCCATGTAGGTCATACATTAATCTGGCCATATCTTACTAAAGCTCCTCTTAATATGAAACTTAGATACTTTTAACAGCCTTTTTGTAGACTATTAGAAAGTAAAGCAGTAGCAGAAATGGCACAAATCACTGTCCATCCAGAACAACTACAAAAAGATTGTTATTCTCAGGAAATAAATCAAATATAAGACTCCAAGCTTTAAGGAAATAATTTCCATCAATTAAACCATGTTAATTACCAAATTCTTAAAATCAAATTAAGCCAGCATAAATAAATCATCACAAAAGGCCACTCCTTGGCCGGAGGCTATGGAAGAAGTCACCACATCTGTAACTGTTATTAATAGGGACAAGTCTGTAAAGATCTAGATACAGGCTTGGATTTTCAGGCCTATATATCTACATGGGAGGCAATAATTGGAAAGCAGAGATTATTAATATGCCTGATTAATTGCACTATCAGAAGACAGGCAATGCAATTACAGAGTCTTTCAGATATGCATGATCCTACACTCCATCATCAACCAAATAAAACAAACACAAACAGAATTAATCAAAAAGAAATAGGAACACTGAATTTAAGTAAACATATGCAAAACGTCAAAAACACCTTCATTCTGGATTTCTTTCACTATCAGCAAGAGAAGTATAAAATTAAAAAGGTGAAAGAGATAAATTATGCATTCCTAGCCAAATTAAGGGAATTTCCCAGCACAGGCTCTTGCAGCTTCCTTTGGTCTGCAGCCTGGTGATGTGGAGGGAATACAAAGTGGATAAAGCCATTTTCAGGACAGGTTGCAAAAAGCTTGTGGGTGTTGCCGCTGGCCATGACTAATCAGGACTTCATCTCTTCCCAAAGCCAGCCGCCCAAATATCATTGGGCTGTGGTTGACCTCCTTCAGTAAGCCAAGAGTGTAATTTATTCCTGTTGAGAAGGGATTGCTGCCCTTCATCATCCCCTATCCCTCATCTCCCTTGCTCCTCACCCAGAGGGGACAAGGACTTCTCTCAGCAGCCAATGCATTCCCTCAGCTTTGTTTTTGTTGGTGAAGCAGATGTAACTCGTCTCTCTCCACCTCTTTCCCATCCAAATGGACTTTCTCCAGCTGGCTTCACAGTACTACTTAGAGTCATTCCCATGTGGGGGTCTTATGTTAAACCTGTGAATTGATGGAAGGAAGGAAGGAAGGAAGGAAGGAAGGAAGGAAGGAAGGAAGGAAGGAAGGAAGGAAGGAAGGAAGGAAAAGAAAGAAAAGAAAGAAAAGAAAGAAAAGAAAGAAAAGAAAGAAAAGAAAGAAAAGAAAGAAAGAAAAGAAAGAAAGAAAAGAAAGAACTTTAGGTGGGTGAGAGGAAAACCATGGAAGGGAATGGAATCCAGGGGAAGGGTGACAGCTGTTGAAGCCAGGTTTGGCTCCACAGTACGTGCCTTTGAATCTTTGAAGTTCAGCCAAGTTAATGAGAGTGAGGGGTTACGTGCAGAGTAGGGGCTTCCCACACCCTCTGTACACCCACCTCCCACCTCTGCAGGATCTCTTGGGAGGGCACAACAAAACAAAGAGCAAAGCCAAAACCTCTTAGCTGTGAGAAGAACATCTTCACAAGAAGGCATCACACCAGGAAACCTTTCTTGGTGAGAAAAAGCAGCAGAAAAAAAAAGGTGACTTGATGGGAGCTCTTGCCTCCTTGTTTGACAGAAGCTTGTGGTATCTATTTCTGTCCCAGTACGCAGCCTTTTGCTCCTTATTAATTCATGTTGCCTTTCCTTCTCCTCTCTTCACTGGACCCTGACCATGCAAATACCATGCTTTCCAAGAATATTACAACATTTTTAGCTTTTTTTGGTTTTGGCCTTTAGGTTTTATTTAGCTGACTGATGTACATATTCCATCCTGTGGTCACAAGCAGTGGCAGAAGCTCTCAGTCAAATTCTGGTACTTCTTTTTTGTATATTATTTCTTCACAGAGGGAGCTGAGTGTCAGTTCACAAACTTAACTTAAAAAGGGAGAGGAAAAGCAAGAAAGAGCTCCTCAAATGTTCCACTTTCTCTGAGAGCCTTTTAGCATAGGAATATTTCCACTGTCAGGACAACTTGGTGGCTTTCCCAGAACATGGGAAGTTCATGGGAGAAGCAAGTGCAGTATGTTGAATTTTTCACTTGGAAACCAGTTCAGCCCTATTGTGAAGCTCAGAAACCACAGAAGCAGGAGCACCAAAGTGACTATCAGAGTGATTTGATACATCAGGGACACTTTCCACTAGACCAGACTGCTTAAAGCCCCATCCAGCCTGGTCTTGAACACTTCTAGGGACAGGGTAGCCGCAGAGTAGTGTAGCACGCTTGAAGTGTAGAGTATTAAGAATGGGAGGAAATCACAACATCTGATTTTCCCTTTCCTTTGAGAGGCACAAATCCCAAGAGCCATTCCAGGACGGACTCATCCTGAAAGCCCTGGGGTGTCACTTATATTTGCACCCACATTTTCATATTCTCTAAGTTGTGAAATAAATTCCAGAGCGCAGGTCTGGGTTCCAGTGCAATATATTTTTTCAAGAAAAAAACATGGAATTTGGGGATTTGGAGCAGTCAATACCTGTGAAAACCAACAGTTGCTGCTAAATGTTATGGGTGGGATTCAGGACAAGCCATGAATTCCCTTCATGTTGATTGATCTGCGTGTGTTTATGCAAAATAAATGTTCAGCAGAAAGGACTGCATGAGTTGCTGGCTGGAGTGAGCCCATGGTGTGTTAGGTGAAAGGGACATGAGCAGATCAGACATTCCAGCCACCCAGTGGGGCTTTAGACACTGATGTCAAAGCCCAAAAGAATAAGGACACACCTCCATGTGGCTGGTTCCTCCCCAAACACCTGTGATGTCCCTCGAGGTATCTGAGGGTATTTAGACTGGATGCAGGACACGATGCTCTAGAGCTCTCAGTGTCTTTGGTGTAGAGTGGTTGGTGCAGCTCCTTGGGCAGCAATGTGCCCAGTGCACCCAAAAATCTTTGGTTCCATTTCCAGTATATCTGGCAGGATCCTGGAAAGCCAGAAATGTCACTGCTAGCCAAATATTTCCTTTATCACCAACAACTTTCCCAACAACTTTACCTACTGAGAGAATGCCAAGAATCATATAATCATTTAGGCTGGAAAAGACCTCGAAGATCGCTGAGTCCAGCTATTAACCTAAGACCACCAATGTCACCACTAAGCCATGTCCCCAAGCACAACATCTACCATGAGTTTTCAGCCCTCCCAGGGATGGTGATTTTACCACTTCACTCTGCAGGAGGGAAGCTACACTGTGGACCTCTGGGAGATTGGGACACAACAACTTGATTCAGTCAGCCCTGACTCCTCAGACAATATTTATGTCCTACAGCAGTATTCTTAGGCAACTACACTGTACCACAGGAAAGGAAGCCTTTTGCCAGTGTAGCTGGCATTCATGAAATTCCTTAAATGCTTTGAAATGCCTTAGATACTTGCATATTGCTTCCATGCCTCGTTCAGCTGCACAGTAAACAGGAAGATGGGCTCCTGTTGATATCTGGTCTTGATCTGGAAGGATATTGCAGTAATAATCATCCAGGGCACTGGCCCAAAATATTGTGCTGAGCCAAGCAAATTGGGACTTTTCCCATCCCGCTGAATCAGCCCATTTCCCTGACCATAGTGTTTTTATCAGATGCAGGGACAGTTGTGCCAGCATTGCTGATTTGGAGGAACCCTTCCCTTCGTCCCCCTCTACCATTCCACACACAGGTTCTAAAAGCAACCTAAGTCAAAGAGCTCTGGGCCCTCAGAAAGAATGGGAAAATTTCTGAAAATGGGAAATAGATTTACCAAAAGGAGGTTGGCTGGGTTAAATATTGTGCATGAAGTGATGGTACAAGTGAGGTTGAGCATAAAGAAGGGAAATAAGAGCCATTCACATGGAAGGAAAGTGCTCACTGCCAGCAGGAATATGTCAAAGGAGCTCTTTGTTTAAAGACATGAAGCGGCTGTGCAATTATAAGACCCTTGTTACTAAAGAAGAGAATTTGTTTTGTTTTGTTTTATATTTTTTATCAGTGTTGGTTAAAACCAATACGGAAGGCCTTAGCATGAAAAAGAAGGTTTTCCGCTGTTTTTTTCAAGACCTTTCTGAAGCTGGTCCATGCTTTGTTGTGTTCAGTTTTCCCCATGAGTGCAGGCTTTTCTTTACAGGAATATAGCACTTCCTGAACTCCCACCATTCCCAAAATGTTCTCACAGTCGCGTTCTCCTTCTCGTGTTTTTGAATCTCTCACTTGGAGGGTAGCAATCAATGGCAGGGAGGGTCACATGTTTACAGGCTTGACTCCAAGTTTCCAGCTAATGACTTGAACAGAGGTGGAGCAGTTAGGAAAGGTCCCTCAGAGAGTGATGTCGGAACAACAGCAGCGTTTTGCCAGGAAATCAAAGGTGTGAGACTCAAGTTGAAACACAGCCTAGTGAGCCCCAGAGAGCAGGCACTTATCTGTGAAGCAAGGGAGCCAAAGGTGTTACGCTGCCCATCCAGCATCTCCAGATGCACTTGGCTACTGTTTTTCCTTAAGGACATATCCTTGGAAGCTGTATTTGAGAAAGACATATGAGTGCACAGGTGAGGTCTGCTGATCTAACAGGAATGGATGCACTAACCTGAAGGTAGAGACAGAAATAACAAAGAAGTGGTTAACTGTTAAAACACATGAACTTTTTCTTTTGGAAATTGAAAGCTGATGTTTTCTCTGAAAATCTGCTAAGGCCAATTGCAATTTACTGGGCTCAGTTCATAAGTAATGCAGGATATACCATTTCCTGAGATGAACAGCACTGGAACAGGCAGCCCAGGACAGTGGTGGAGTCAATATTCCTCAAAAAGCATTTAAGAGGCATGAGGACGTGTGACTTGGGGACATGGTTTAGTGGTGGGCTTAGCAGTGCTCAGTTAATGGTTGGACTCCATGTTCTTAGAAACATTTTCCAACATTAATGGTTCTGTGTTTCCACGAACAGGTAGGAAATCAGGGTTTGCTTTCTTTTTCCTGGTGTTTCACAACAAAGAACTAGGGAAGTGCCTGATTTCACTCACCCAAAGAATGGGAACTGCCAGAGGATGGGAATGGATCTAGATGATCATGACTGAAGATTATTATGAGGATAAAAGGAGCACCACAGTCATTTCTTTCTTGCAGATAATACAGGATCCATGCTGATGGGTTTTGGGTTTGTTTTTTTTGTTTGTTTGTGTGTTTGTTTGTGGTTTTTGTTTTGTTTTGTTGTAGAAAAAAAGGCAGTTAAGTTGTCAATCCTTTAACATAAATTTCATCTGACCATGCCAAGCAGCCATCAGGGTTAAAACCTAATACACCTCCAAGTTCTTCCCACTGTACTTGCAACAAGCAACTCTCTCATATCCCAGGGATGTGGCTACTCTGAGCCAGCACAATTCACAGTCAGTCAGGGTTTGATTTTGCAAATCCTTCTCTAACCAAAGCTTTCACACACAATGAATCCTTTGACCTCACTGGGCTTGATGACGTGTGTCCCGGGAATTTTTGATGCCTCAGCCCCTGACCTGCCAAAAGCTAGTGCTGCCCTCAAGGGCATTTCTATATAGGAAGACCAAGGGACCTTGAATGCTACAAGAGGGCCACAATTTTAATGCTGTGAATGAAGTCTCTGTCAACCATCAGCAAAGAGCACTCTGACACCTCAGGGCTTTGCTGTCGTAAGTGTAAAATTAACAACTTCGTCAGACAGATAGTGTATATTTGTCCCTTTTCATTTCTTTTTTTCCCCTCTGAGTCCTCACTGGGATTTCATTAAAGCAATGTTAAACCAGGGATGTTAGTTTGCGAGGCTGAAATAAGGTATTTGCTGTAACCTTGGCTGCTGGGCTGAAAGACACTGTGAGCATGCTGTCAGAGAAATACTGCATGGACTGTGGAAATTATGATTTTTCCTCTAAGAGCCTGTGGAAGCTGTTCTTTGTTGGCATGAAGACTTCTGGAAAGTATGCATCTTTAATGAGCAGATCCTTGGTAATAAATCAGGTTGGGATCTCCACATTTCACAGTGCCATGGGCAGCCTGTCTGCTGTATGACTGATGCTTAAGAAAAGGGAAAGATGCCTGTGGGTACATTCCCACTGACTCCTAACTGGAAGCTGAGGAGATTTAAGACCTGAGGGCATGAATGCATTGGGGCCGTATTCAGGACACACTTTTGGAAACTGAATATTTTTGACAGCCAGGGATGATTCAGCCCAGACTATCTCTGTCTGCCAGCTGGGGTGAAGGTAATACTCACCATGAACACCTGAAAAGGCATTCATAGTGTATTTCCACAGGCTTGTATCTACCCCTTCTTGGAGCATCAGGTTGGGCTGGTGTGGAGAGGTTAGTTCAAGAATGGCTTAAAGAAAAAGGCCATGAAACATACAATTGAGAGAAAAGTAAGAGGTAAAAGTAAAAGCAGTTTCTAACAGCTCTCAGCCTTCTGATTTGTGTAAACAATTAGACTCTCTCAGGCATCATTCTATAAACAATGGAGTTCTCAGCTTGTCTTCCCATGGCAAGCAGAACACCGTCCTTGGGAAGGCCTGTTATCCTGGGAACAGATGCAGAGGTTTTGGGAACACTAGTTTCTGTTGTAGTTTCGGGTTTCTGTTTTGGTTTCTGCTTATGATAAACAATTGTAGGTATTCTAAAACAAAAGGTGTGGTTACAGTTTTCTCTGTTAGCCTATCATGGAGTTGGATTACAGAATATTCATGAAGTTCGTTAGTATTGTTATATAAGGTGATTGATTGATCAATAAAGTTGAGTTTCGATGCATAACTATGGTCGATTCTCCCCTCATCTCCAACAAATGGTCGACCCCGGACGTGATAGTCGAATTCGGACGTGCCGAATTACGAGGAGCGCTCTTGGGGATAACGGAATACCACGGGAGGTGAGGAAGGTGTCCAGGTTCCGAGGTGCAGCAGCGGAACGGCAATAAGCACGATAAAAAAACGGACGGAGTCTGCCGACGGAGCGGACGGAGTCTGTCGATTCGTGCCGGCCCTAGGCGACCGTAAAGACGGGTCCTAGCTTGGTACGTGTGGCCGAGGTCGGGAGGTGCTGCAAAGAGCGCTCAATTTTATTTAGAGATGGACCGACAAGCCGCATATGATCTTTTTATAACTTTTCTGCAAAAGAGGCAGATTAAGGGAATTGATTTACAGAATGAATTACAGGGTTTTTTAGTTTATGGTGTAGAGAGGGGAATCTTTGTTAATCCTCATATAGTTCACGTATTGTCTGAGTGGCGTAAATTTGGTGATTTATTGTGGCAGGCTAGTTTAGATGATGATAAAACTGCCAGGAGGTTGGGTAAATTATGGCGGGTTGTTAACACCGAGCTCTTACAGTTTCAAGCTGAGAAAAGGGCTGCGCACCAGGCTACTGCCGCTCATGATCGTAATGCAGAATACGATCGAGGTAGGGAGTTTGATAAGGACTCCCGCACTCCTCTTGGCCCTGCATCGAGGACGGTTTTATTACCAGCCTCGCCGCCTCCTTCTGCGAGCCAAGCTGCGAGCCAGGTTTCGGGCCAGGCTCCGGTGACTCACGCTTCGCAGAGCACTGTATTACCTGCTTCGCCGCCTCCTTTAACAATTCAGCCTCCCCTAACGAGCCAAGCTCCGCGGGGTGCCTTGTTGTCTGCTTTGCCGCAGGCTACACAGAGCGCCTCTGACTCTGCCGTGTCTGCTATATCACAGCAGCCGGGGCCACAAACGCATACTCCGTTCCCAAAAAGCAATCAGTCGGTCCCTAGGTCGGAAAACGATTTGGCGGTGACGATTGCCAGGGATAGAAGAGATGCGTGGGCTGCCCTGGCCAAAGATGCAATTGACAAGGGAGATCAAGAGCTGATAAGTTCGGCTCGAGAACTGGCTTGTCCGGTTGTCTTTAACCCTCAGGCTGGTGGAGGAATTCAAGCCACAATTAGTGCTCTTGACTGGGAATTGTTATCTCAATTGCAAGCTGCTGTTAGTCAGTTTGGACTTGGAAGCGGACCAGCTAAGCAAATGCTTGATTATATTTTTAACACCAGTATCCTCCTCGTTAATGATTGTCTTGGCATAGTTAAATTAATCTTTACCCACCATCAACAATTGCTGTTTAATGATCATTGGCGGATACTTGTTAGTGAGTGTGTGGTAGTTCAGAGACAGCCGGCTGACCCTCTGCGTGGTGTCACTGTTGATGAACTTATGGGTCTGGGACGTTTCCTTCGTACTGATGCACAAGCTTTAATAGGTCAAGAAAAGTGCCGGGAAGCAATGAGGTTAGTCAGACTCGCAATAGATAGAGTAAAGGAACCAGGAGGTATACCTGTATATATGGGAATTAAGCAAGGTAGAGACGAATCATTTGGTGCTTTCATAGATAGAGTTGCTGCCGCGATTGAGAGAGCAGGTGTCGCAGAATTTATGCGCGGGGCTCTTCTCAAACAGTGTTCAATTCAAAATTGTAATTCGGCTACTAGAAATGTACTTAATACCTTAGGTGCAAATTGGACTATAGAGGAGGCATTAGAAAGAATGGCACTTATACCAACTGAACAACAGGCTCTTGTAGTAGATGCCATAAAACAGTTAGGAGTAGGTTTACAAGAACAGGCAAAATCCGCTCAGAATCAGGTATTAGCCGCTCTTGCACCCCTTCAAACATCGGCTGTACTTACAGCATCAAATAAAGAGGACCACTTGCGCCGGGAATGCCAAGCACCTTCAGAAGCCATCGCTGCATCATCGGTGCTCTTTCCTGCCCCTAACCCGACACCACAGGGAGCCACCGCGGGCGAAGCTGAACGGCCGCGAAGGGAGTAACCCGCAGCGCAAAGCAGAGATGAATTAGCAGAAGGATTCAACAGGACTTTGGACTTATAGTTACGGTAAAGGGATTTTCCATATGGTTTACGGATTAACGGAAATGTGTGAATTCGGTGATTTATGGTAGAATTGCGGTGCTGTGCTACTCCAAACTCGGCATGGGCGCACCGGAGGCAGCGGCGGGAAGATCAAAAGCCGCCGCCGCAGGAGCCGCCGCGCGGGAGCGGCTGCGCCGCCCCGAGAGCGGAGCCGCCGCCGCAGAAACCAAGCCGCGCCGCGCCGGAAGTGAACAAAGAGCGCAGCGCGGGGGGGGGAGTTTTCGCCTGCTCCGACACGAGCGCCGCAGGACCGGAGCACTTTTTCAAGCGGGAGCGTTTCTCCCTCCGCCCTGCAGCCGACAAAAGCTACAGTTTAAGACTTAACAGTCGTAATAATTGTGAACTTTTGTCAGCAAAAGAAAAGATTCCTATTGCAATTGAAAGACCAGCGAAACTAAACAAACAACACCAAGGACTATTGCTGTCAGGATGTTCTTCACCTAAGTTGGGAAGATCTTTTGTTCTCCCTAGCACACGCTGTGAAACAAAAGCCCAGCACAGACTGTAAAACAGAAATCAGCGTAAATGGATGCAAGAGTCAGATTTCGGCCGGTTTGACTCGGCATTAGTTATGCTGTCTTGGAAACACCTGTATTACCAGAGACTTTGAACATCAGAAGTCTGGATGGCTGGGTTGATGAAACGTCAGACTCTGGGGCTGTGTTTTGAAAACGTTGAAGATGTTAAGATGTGTTAGAATGATTGTATGAGATGTAATGACTGTGTTTTTGTATTCTTTAAGCTTTGTTTAAATGTGATAGAGGTAAAAGCAAGCACTGAATTCAAAAGAATTTTTTCACAGGTATACCTTAAATGAATTATGTTTAAGTGTATTTAAGTATAAAAATGCTATAGCAAATACGTGAAGAAAAGTTATTTTAGCTTAATATTTTAGAATCAGGCCTGTAAGTAAGTTATAGTAAATGCTATATATTATTTCTATAGTAAGTTTTATCTGTTATTAAGTAGTTTGAGTTAAGTTATCTATCAAGTGCCATTAAATGTTAAATACTGTTAAGGTTTAGTTTTGTTAATTATCTCCTGTTAAGTAAGTGATAGATTCTGTTAAGTTTGAATTAAGTGCCGTTAAAAGTTAAATATTATTAAAGTTAAAATTGTTAAGTTTATTTTTGGTCAAGTTCGAGGTCTGCTAAAGCTTAAATTATATATAGATTTAAGTTGTGTGGGATTTGAAGCCAGTTAAGTTCTGTTGAAATTGGTTTCTGTTTAGTTTGAGTGTTATTAAGTCTGGGTAAAGCTAGATTCTGTTTAGATTATATTGGGTTAAGGTGTGTAGAATTTAAAGTCAGGTAAATTTTGTTATAGATAAATTTGAATTAGATTTAAGTGATTTTACATGTTTTGCAAATAAGTCTGCTATAATTAGTCTTGTTAGGCTTCACAGAGGATGAATGAGTAACTGAAATTAATTTTATTTTAATAATTCTGTTTAGTATATTTATTTTAGGCATAATTTCCTCAAAGCAGCTAATTCTGTAAATTACTTTCATATATTCTAAAGTTCTTAGAGCATTAATTTATTGCTGCTTTCTAAGTTTATATCTTCCAGAACACTTTTTTAAAAAAAGGTTAGATCTTGTTATTTAGGCAAGTTATCATTATTCCACCCTAACATATCTGTGCTAATGCAGCTAAGTCATAAGACAAGCAGGGAAAGGCACAGCTTACATAACTTAGACTGTAGTCAAATAGGAGATCCGTTGTTCTGGAGTAAATGTAAACAAGTGATGGTTTCAGCTCTCCTACCATGGGGTGCTGCAAGCAAAGCAATGACTTTAGCAAAACAAATAGGGTGTTGGACTAAGGGTGAATTAAATAAGACATCACAGACATTAGATATGCTAACTGCAGATGTACAAAGTGTTAATCACGCTGTTTTACAAAATAGAGCTGCTATAGATTTTTTACTGCTAGCACAAGGCCATGGTTGTGAAGAGTTTGAAGGGATGTGTTGCATGAACTTATCTGATCATTCTGTATCTATTCATGCTAAGTTAAAAGAGCTACGACTAGGGCTTAACAGCCTTAAGGAAGAAGAAGGATTGGGAATTGATGAATGGCTTAAGAGTTTAGGATTGGGACCATGGTTAAGAAATCTTGTAATATATGCTATAGGGATATTAGGTGTACTTCTATTGCTTTTATTTATCTTGCCTTGCTTCTGCAGCCGTATCCAAAATATGATCAGTAGAACTATTGAGAAGACCTGGCAAACTAACCTCTTTTCTCTCGAAGAAAAAAAACGGGGGAGATGTGGAGAGGTTAGTTCAAGAATGGCTTAAAGAAAAAGGCCATGAAACATACAATTGAGAGAAAAGTAAGAGGTAAAAGTAAAAGCAGTTTCTAACAGCTCTCAGCCTTCTGATTTGTGTAAACAATTAGACTCTCTCAGGCATCATTCTATAAACAATGGAGTTCTCAGCTTGTCTTCCCATGGCAAGCAGAACACCGTCCTTGGGAAGGCCTGTTATCCTGGGAACAGATGCAGAGGTTTTGGGAACACTAGTTTCTGTTGTAGTTTCGGGTTTCTGTTTTGGTTTCTGCTTATGATAAACAATTGTAGGTATTCTAAAACAAAAGGTGTGGTTACAGTTTTCTCTGTTAGCCTATCATGGAGTTGGATTACAGAATATTCATGAAGTTCGTTAGTATTGTTATATAAGGTGATTGATTGATCAATAAAGTTGAGTTTCGATGCATAACTATGGTCGATTCTCCCCTCATCTCCAACAGGCTGGCACCTCCTGGGATTCCTTGCAGCCCAAATTCTCCTATAATACTGAGAAAGGCGAGACCCTCAAGCTGAATTTCTCCCCTTCCCACAGCTGGATTTAGGCATGTCCTGAAGGCACCAGAAAGGGTCTTATCCAGTATCAGCCTTATACAGTGAGGCAGCAAACCTGCACAGGAGCTTATTGCTGCTGGTGGCTGCAGAAAGGCATGAGATGACAGCTCTTCACTGCCCAAGAGAGTTTGGGTCCTGTACTGTGCATCAGCACTGTACAGACATGAAGGCAAATCCCTTCTGTGCTCCTCAGGCTGCTGAGTCCACAGATGTGGGCTCCTGAAGCATCAGAATATGTGGGGACATCACCTGATGTTTCATTTAGGTTATCTTTTTGATAAATCATGGTTTAAAAATCTTCAAAACAGGATGTGGTTATTTTGTAAACTCTTTCTTCTGATACGTCTCATTTTCTTACAAAAAACACAAGTGTTTTACAGCTAATGATACTCTGTAGGTCCACAAGTTCATTCCTGATGGTTAAAGAGCTCTCTATGTTGTCATCAAGAATGGCAAATGTGCTAATAATTTTTCAATTGAAGTTTCGTATGAATTTCCCCTTGGCTTTCCAAAGGAGCAGAACACTGGTGATACACTTTTGGTGAACTGTCCTGACAGGGCAACTGATGGTTAAACAAATAGGACTTCCCAGAATGACCTTTGCAGAGGAAAAAGTCCTTGTCCCACCACTTCATCAGCAGAGCTGCCTAGCAGAAAAAACCCAGCCTGCTCAGACCACTTGGAGCTTTGCAGCCTTGAGCAAAATGCTATATTTACAGCCACTTTATTGTCATCTGAATCCCTGCAATACAATTGTTTGATGCTCAGACATGTCATTGACCTGGCATTTATTGCTTTGTAGTCAGTTGAAAGTAATGGGTGGTTCTCAGCACAGGGAACTGGCTGCTGTACGTGACAGGCAACTGATAAATCTGAATTTCGCTATTAGTTCAGAGATAACTCCTTTTATTACCCAAAAACCTCTGCTCCTCTGCTTCTTGACCTCTTCTCAGTTAAGGAACGGGCTGTTGCTCAGTGAGACTATCACAAATTAACGTTTAATTTGCTCAGAACCTGGAACTGGAAGGGAATACTTGGAAATCACAGAGTCATAGAATGGTAGAATGGTTTGGGTCGGAAGGCACCATCTAGTTCTAGTCCCCCTGCCATGGGCAGGGTTGCCACCCACTAGATGAGGCTGACCAGGGCCCCTCCAGCCTGACCTTGAACCCTTGGGGCAGCCACAGGCTCGCTGGGCAATCTGTGCCAGTGCCTCACCACCCTCATACTACAGAATTTCCTCTTAACATCTAATCCAAATCTCCCCTCTTTCAGTTTAAAACAATTCCCCCTTCTCAAATCCCTTTCTGGACATGTAGAAGTCACTCTCCATCTTTTATATAGTCCTCCGTTAGGTATTGGAAGGTTCCAGAATGTATCCACTGAGCTTTCTCTTCTCCAGGCTAAATAACCCCAACCCCTCAGCCTGTCTTCACAGGACATGACTCTCACATCCCATGAAGGCTCAGTGTGCCACAGTTCATGTTTTAAAGCCTATCTCTTTGCTCTTTTCATGCAGAGTAGGACACTTGGGTGACTTGTCATCTAAATCCCACTTGGCATCTTGACAATTGAGGTCACAAAGGCAAGGGCTGAAGATTGACAGAGGTTAACCTAGGTTGTCCTAACAGAGTTCAAGGCACGCAGACGACATGAAACACCAAATCAGCTGAGTTAGAATGGGTTTGCAACCTGAGCATTGTTTTATTACCCAGCTGATACAGCTGACACTGCCAGATATTGGGTGCACCAGCTTCTTTAAGGCTAAAGTGAGAGCAGCAAACTTTGAGAAGAAGTGTTTTGCATTTAACCAGACTGTACAAATTAAACTACCTCCTACCTGTAGGCACCTGTAGGGTAGAGGCGAAATTAATGAAGGGGAAAAGGTGCTTATTTCCAAGAGATAGAAAGGGTACATAGAGAGGAAAGCTGAGATCGTGCTGGCAAGCCAGTTTAAAAATGCCTGTCGGACTGGTAGAGTAGCTGGTGTTGCATAAAGCAGCATGATTGTTCAAGACACATTTTCAGTGGAAATCTCAAGAGTAAATCTTGCTTACTCATTACTTTATTTCTGTCATAAAAACTTCTTGTTTGCCAGAGAGCTGAGGGTGTGACACCAGCACTTTCTTATCAAAGAGTTTTATTAACTAGTCAAAATATTCTGTATATCTCTGCACCTATGTTTTTTTTCCTTCCCTCATGACTACCCAGGTATTTGCCTGACCTTTATTCTTCTCTTACATAAGTACTTTGCAAGCGTTTACGAATTCACTGATAGTAAAATTTTATCTTGGCAGAGTGAGCACAGCAGTGATTTCACATTCTGCTTTTATCAGCTGACTTCAGTCTAGAAACTTCGCAGCCCAGGGTTAATCGTGTATCTCATGAACTTCATAATCTACAGGCCATGGGTCAGGAAAGTTCACAACCATTTTTATCAGTGTGGGTAAATGCAAAGTTCACTACTGGGAAAAAAAAAACAAAAAACAGCACTGAACTAGAGCATGTACAATAAAACAAGGCCCTTAAAACAGGTTCCTTCAGGACTGCTTGGCTACAGAGGGGGATAGAAAGGGTAGGAAGCATTTTCACACCAGCTCTTCTGATTTTACTGTGTCTAATGACACAGGGTAGGATTCATAGCCACAGGAATCACTCTAGGATAACTACTGCATAGTAGTAGTTATAAGACTAGGAGAGTTCAATGTAGGATTAGGCATTTTAAGGGGAATGAGAAATGACAGAACTACAAGATTTTAATAGGGCAAAATGAAATGATACCGGAATGGTTTCAAAGTGAAAGATGAGAGATTTCGATTATATATTAGGAACAAATTCTTTGCTATATGGATGGTGAGGCACCACACCATTCTATGATTGTATGAAAGTGTGAGATCAGAGGTGTGCAGAAAAAAAATTAGATGGCCAAAATTTCATAAGCACCATAGGTGTTGAGACACTTTGGGCACCAGTAGCAGCCTCTGTGATGCAGGATCTGTTCTCTGGGTAAACTGTTCTGGCAATACACTCCTACTGAGATCATCAGAATAGCCAAAAGAGTGAGGAGAGTCTTTACCTGTGGCTATTGATTCATGCAGATTACAGTAATCTCCAAGATGTGAAGGTCCTGACCTGTCATTGCTACCTTGAAGGTGTTCACGACATACCCCATACCCCAATAATGGTATTGAAGAAGAAAGGATCTTACTATTGAAGAAGAGAAAAACTGTAGTATCTGCACTGATCTCCATGACTGCAGCAGACCACACACCTTCTTTGGGAGATGGGGCTGAATTCCCAGCCCTGACACAAGTCTCATCTTGCCCATGGGCATCTCATTTGCCACCAAGGCCTCTAGACATTTTCCATGCTACAAATAATAACTCAGTTCCATGCCTGCTGATGCAGGCTCTCTTACTAGACCAAGTGGTGTGTGAATTCCCAGTGCACCTGCAAAGATGTATGATCACCCCTAAATAATTTTTCTTGAGGGCATTCAGGGAAGGAAAGCATGGTCCCACCTAAAGTTTCCCCGCTTTCGGCAAATTCCCACATATTTCAAAGGGAGGAAAAAGAAATCAAAAGGAGAGATTAATATTTGCTTAATGAAGCTGCAGAAGTACATTTCTTTGTGGGAAACTTATTAAAAGTCCCTTCCTCATGGATATGTGGCTGGTAAGTAGGTACTTTGTCAAGTCTGAAAGGAAAAATAGCCCAGATCGGAAGTCTAATCACATTGAAACCATATGTGCAGCATATGTCAGCAGTTACAGAGAGCTTTAGAAAAAACAGCTACCAAACCTCGGCTTCTGACTTCAAAGGGTTTGAAAAAGCCAAAATGTTGATCACTAAATTTCTTCCCATTAGGGAAAAGTTATGAGGATTTGTGTTTGTGAGTATGAGCGTGTGTGTGTGTGTCTGTGTCTCTGTGTTTGTGCATGTCTGTTGTTGTGAATGGTTTTGCTACAGAAAACTAACTAGAGGTTCCTACCATAACAAAAAATCTTCCCAGAGCTGGCTTCCTCCCTGGGACCCTACAGATCTCAGCACACACTGAGTCAGTTTTTTTCACAAGCCAGAGCTCTGTTTTAAAGCCCAGTCCTGCCTCTGAAAAATGGCTTTATTCAACAACAGCACCATGGGGCTCTGTGTTTCCTGCCTCCCCTGGTTTCAATATGACATACACATTGCTCTCACAAGGGTGAATGGTCTTTCCATCAGCTGTTGAGACCAAAGACTCATTGTGAGTTGGAGGAGTTAACACAGGCACTTTTCCTCTACAATCACCTCTCAAAACATTTCAGCATATAGGTTGGTGGTAATGCCCCTTCATGGCCTTGATCCTCTTCTTTGCTGCTATGGAGTACCTTTAATGAGGGAATGCATGAGTTCCCAGCACAAACTGGAGTTGTTGCACTGGGTCCTGGAGAAACAGGGGTGAAATCCCTAGGCCAAATACTTGGAGACCTAAAGGCAGAGTGGGGGCACACACCCCTTAGCTCATGGCTTGGCTGTCAGCACATGCCAGCTGTGCCGGCACTCTGAGCAGTCCTTGGCAATAAGGGTCAGGGTTAAGTCCTCTGTGGGAGCCTGTGCATTGCTAAAGCAGACTTGCCACCTCTGAGGCCCCAAGCAGTAGAAGGTGCATGGGGAGATTCCAGCTTCCCCATCAGCTACAAGCTCTCCCAGGGAGAAGAAAAACCCCTTTTCCAATAGGGTTTGGGGAGAGATGTGAGAAACGTGGGAAGGAGCCAGCACAGAGGTGATAACAGCCCAACATGCAGCTCTTTGGGGAAACTGGTTCTACCAGGGTGGTGCAATCCCCTTAGTTCACACACAACCCTTTTTCCTCCCACCTGCTCCCACCATGAGGCTCCATCGGGCCAGTTGCATTTATCTGTGAACAGGAAAATAGCAGTTAGAAATTTCTTGAAAAAGAGCTGGTGGAGAATCAATGCAGATACATAGAGCTTCCATGAAGCAAGCTGCCTGTGTATGTGAGGGTGTGTGGATTCTACATCACAGAGCTGTGGCAAAGGACACATTTGGGAGGTCACACCAGAGCAGACAGGATGGACAGGCAACAGAAACTTGCCTCCCAAGCAGTCCCCCGAGATACTTGGCTGACCCTGACCCTGACTCTGTTGTTGCTCTGTTGAGTAGAAGATGGATACAAGTCAAGTTGGGGTTCCTTAGTCCTCTGTACTGGCAAAGGGGTGCAAGGAAAGGCCATCTTCTCTCTCAGGGGACAGGGTCTGGGAAAAGAGGTTCTGTCCTTTCTTGTGGCAGTTCTCCAGCAGGGTCCATGCACCATTCTCTCCTCATTCAATGGCTGTCAAATATGAATCTCCCTGATGTCCCAGATAACTTCCCTCAATGCACACCTTTTAAATCCCTACACAGCACAGGAGAACTCCATTTGATCCTTGCTTCACCTGGCCCCCAGCTTTGCTCTTCTCTAACACTGACCTCCAGCACATAGACCTAAAATATCACTAAATTCTTCAGCCGAAAATAAGGACTTAGTGATTTAGAATTTTCTCTGCTGCTGTTTTCAAGGCTCTTGGGAAAGCCTTCAAGTTGAGAAGCTACATAAAATTGTCCCTGACATGTACCACCTCACCAAAAATATTTGCAAATTCAAGATGGTGGGAATCTGAAGTGTCAATTCATTCAGTAAACTACACGACATTTTAAAGATCTATTTTCTTGATCATCTGCAAACATTTACCTTACACTAGGAAAATTAAGGATATATCAACCATTGAAAGCCATTGAAAAATAATTTGAAGAAAACTCTTGAGGCCCCTTATGAAAAGAAAGACATTGAGGTGTTGAACTGTGTCCAGAGAAGGGCAGTGGAACTGAGGAAGGGTCGGGACCACAAGTCTGATGAGGAAAAGCTGAGGAAGTTGGGAGTGTTTAGCCAGAGAAAAGGAGGCTCAGGGGAACCTTATTGCTCTCTACAACTGCCTGAAAGGAGGGTGTAGTCGGGTGGGGCTCAGTCTTTTTTTCTAAGTCACAAGTGATATGATAAGAGGAAAAGGCCTTAAGTTGCACCAGGGAGGTTTGGATTGGTTACTAGGAAAAAATTCTTCCCCAGAAGGGTTGCCAAGCACCAGAGATGTTGATGGAATCACCATGTCTGGAGCTGTAGGTGTGGCGCTTGGGGACATGGTTTAGTGGTGGGCTTGCTTGGCAGTGCTGGATTAGTAGTTGAACTCAATGACCTTAGAGGGCTTTTCCAACCTGATCAATGACATGATCCTAAGGTTCAAGATCTTGGTGAAGCTTAAAAAAATAGTATTTTCACATTCCTGTTTTTGTAAGGGAAAGCTGTTTTGTGGTAACCTGATTCATGAGCTCAATGCACTTGGGAGCTGGACACACTTCAGTTTTGGACATGGTCTGCA
Source organism: Melozone crissalis (assembly GCF_028551555.1). Lineage (NCBI taxonomy): Eukaryota > Metazoa > Chordata > Aves > Passeriformes > Passerellidae > Melozone > Melozone crissalis. The sequence continues at coordinate 10,618,732 of NW_026535786.1, read as the reverse complement.
AGATTGCAGAAAGAAATTCGAACCAGCCGAGGAAAATGAGTTAAGAACAATGGCTGTGACTCACATGAATTCTAGAAAATAATTTTGCCTGTTTAGCCTAGAGAAGTAAGAGCAGATAACACCATACAATCACTTCATGTACAGGACTGTGAGCAGAGGGAGAAGGGCTGTGCAGGTTTAGCCGTGGTGGATCGAACAAGGAAGGGGAGATTAAATTTAGCTGGCTATTAGGAACAATTTCCTGAGAGTGAAGACAATTAGGCAGTGGAACTGTTTTGCCTAGTGAGGTAATTACTGCACAAACACTAGATGGACGCAAGCCAAGATTAGATAAGTATAGTGGAAAATGTAGTACAAGGTCTCTCCTGATGAGCCCACAGGGGCTGGCTTTGCTGGCCCTGCGCCCGGCCAAGCAGTTACAGTAAACTTTCCTGAAGAGCTCCTGAGACAACAGGGGCTTTACTGGGACAGGGACTGCAGGACCAGAGCTGGCTTTCATCAGGGCAGAGAGCAACAGAGAGCAATGCATCAACCCCACCTGCCATCAAAGCCCACAGAATGTCTGAGGAAGTTAAGAAATGAAAGTTGAAGCAAAAAGAAAAAAATCTAAATGGTGACTTTTGTAAGGGAGCATGAGCCTTTGTTAGGCTTTGTAAAGCCCCTTTTTGTTTCATATGGGGCTTGGATGTTTCTGCACTTGTTGTTTCACATTGTTTTTTTTGTCTTTTCACTGACACATGCCAAGTGTTTGCTGATTCTGGAGCTGGGACAGCTTCCAGAGAAAGGAGGCAGATTTTTGGAAGAGTCACAGGGCTGAGAGCAGAACACCTAAATTCTGGACTCCTTTAGTATCTCTCAGAAGGAGAAAGCAGCTGAGTACTTTCCAAAATATATTTTCCTCAGCTATGACATTATAAGGGTAACTCCTTCCCCTGTTATTAGGGTGAGGAGATGGGAAGAAGACCCTGTCCCACTGACAGACAAGGCTTCATCTCAGCAGAAGATGTTACCTCACATGTGGCCCTGTACCATGGCTGATGTCTGGATGCAAAAGGCAATGTGGGGAAACGAGCAAGCAAGTCATTTTGGGCTGAAAGTAGAAGCACAGAGTGATGCTCTTGGGGTACCCATGGAATCCATGTGGGTACTATACCAGAGTAATCTAACCCTGGGGCTAAGCTCATTCTCACATGTCCCTGAGAAGTCCCAGGAGGGCAACAGGCACTCCTCCCCATCAACAGCTATTCTCTTATGGGTGCAATCCTGGATCATACCCTGATATAATCCAGTTAGAGGTTATCCCAGCTCAAAAACTGGCTCTGTAAGAGGAGAGCATGAATGTATAGGACACTCACACAATACACCCCAAAAGATGGAAGCAGAGCAATGTTCAGTGTCAGCCCTGGGTTTTATCCGCCAGCTGTTTACTTAATAGAGTAAGTTGTCAGGTATTTCACCCTGGAAATTAGGCCACTTAATCAAAATGCTGTGCTGTCCAGAGATGCTTAACAGCATATTTGCCCACTATATTGATAATAAAACCCTTGATTTATTTACCTGCCTCATTAAATAGATGTGACCCTTTTTAAGGAGGGGAGAGAGGCAACTACTGCCCACCACCATCAATCACCACCATCACTTTTCTGTTTAGGAAAATTCCTCCTGAGTGGAAAAAGCCAGAGCTGAGCAAACAGGATAAAGGATGCTGAGTGGCCAGGAGTATGGGAACCCTTCATCTCCTGCACAGTGCCATCCCAAGATTTGCACATGGTTATTATTCAACCTGTAGTCTGGAGCTGCAACCGGACAACCTTCAGGTTAGAATCTTAGAATCATTTAGGAAGCAAAAGTCCTCCAAGACAATCAAGTTCAACCATTAACCAGCACTGCCAAGCCCACCACTAAACCCTGTCCCCAGCTACCACTTCTACATGCCTTTAAACACTTTCAGGGATGGCGATTCCCCCACTACTCTGGGTAACCTGTTCCAATGCCTGACCACATCTTGGGGAAGAAATTTTTCCTAATATCCAATGTAAACTGCCCTGGTACAACTTGAAGCCACTTCTTGGTCCTGTCACTTGTTACCTGGGAGAAGAGACCAACCCCCACCTGGCTACAATCTTCCTTCAGGGAGGCGAAGCTTACAAAAATTTAATCTCCCTTCCCCCCAGCAGGGCTGGTTACTGCAGCAACAGCATGCTGACCATGTCTGATTCCAGAGGATGCTCTTTCCCACAGTCCTGACACTCCATTACCTTCCACCTTCAAGCTCAGAGAATGATGAAGAACTCCTGTCATTGCCCATGGTCCAATCACACCAAAGTACCTGGGATGTCAAATTGCTCCGCCAAGCAGGATGGAGCACTATTTAGAGCAGTTAGCACCAAGCATCTAATGTGCAGTGCTGCCCTCAGAAAGCAATCCAGCTTCATCTCTGCAGTCTCTTCTGCTCCTAACTAAGGCCTGTTCAGACATTTCAGGGATATTTTTACCATGATCACAAATTCCTTTCCTGGCTAGAAGGCCCTTTTGGCCTTCTTCATGTAAAGCAGAAGTTTCCCACTCCAGTGCTTCGGGGGCTGGATTAATTCATTTTGTCTGTGCTGGTTTTCTGTTGATGTGCATCTCTTGAAACCAGTGATGTTACTCCTCTTTAAAGTTTCAAACAAGTAAGGTTTATGTGACTTCTATGAAGTTAAATCAGGTTGAACAGCCCAGTGTAAAGTACCAGGATAACTGGAGTTCACAACCCACACTGAACCTCATTTCCATGCCCTGGTACCTCTTTCCTGTGCCTCTGCCATTCCCAGTCTGAAGTACCCAGGAGAGGGGCTGCATGAAAGGTGAAAGGTCCAAAGGACCTCTCCAGTCACCCCCTTTCCATTCATCCTTCATTTCTCCCATGCCCCATCTCACCACACAATTTATCATCCTACAAGGAAAAAAAGGGACCTTCAGGACCTGAGATTGTTCTTTAATCATTACCTCACTAACTTGTGTTTTATTTCATTCATATGACACCCATAATTTAAGTCTCCCATAATTTAAGTCTAGACCTAATAAACTCCTCTGGAACACGGTGATGCCACGGCCAGGCACAGTGAAGGCAAAAATGGGAAGCAAAGTTCATGCATGCTAGAAGCCATTGCAAAACATCCTGAAACTGCTTATATAAGAAAGTAAGAACTGCTTGTTCATTGTGGTCATCGTTCGTCACCACTGTCTCAGCTCTCGCCAATTTACAACCCAGGGAGACCAGATCAGGCAGGTTCAGGCAATCCATTATGTGAACTTTACCTAAGCAAATACAGGCTGGGATGAATAATTAACAGGAAGCTGTAATACTGAACTGTCCTATGAAAGGCAGGAAGGGGCAGAGAGAATAATGAGAGAATATCAGTCTTGTAAAAAAGCAGCATTTTTTCTGATCTTCACTCTAAGCCTGGACTCAACTTGTTCTGCTCTTCTCTGATCTAAGCAAAAGCTCTCCTGCAAGGATATAATATGAGGAAGGAAAGAAGGGGTGTTCTTTTGAGAAGAGCTTTGCAGTACCTCCAGTGTGGTTAGCATATAGCCAGATTTCCCCTGTTCAAAGAAGCACAAAAAGGAGATATAAAGATCCTCAAAACTGAATTAGGCACCCAAGTTCACACTTACCAGCTGCTGGTGGGGATGAATGCCTTCTTCATTACTCTAGAGAGCTTTTTCCCTGAGCTGAAGTTCCTGTTAAGGTACAGCCAGGAGGTACCTGCTGAAGTCAGCTCTGAAAGGCTACTGGCATGAGAAAGATGCTCTCTGTTTGAGCCAAAACCAACAAGCTGAACATTTTCCTATTCTATGCACTGTGTCTTTGCTCAGTGAACTCAGAGCCACAGTTCTCTCCCCAGCAGCAGGAGGAGTGTCTATTTACTAATTCAGAACAGCCTGGGCACCCCTGGCGAGGTGCTTGCTGTGGTCTGGAGAGCCCCAAAACTTCCACAGGTGTTTATGACAGGAGACTGCTGTAGCTGAAGGAGGCACCTACCCACCCAGCAGAGCAGTTTGGCTCTAAATAGTGCTCAGATGGACAGGACTTTGAGCAATCTGATCTATTGGAATGTGGCTCTGGCAATGGCAGGGGTTTCAGAACGAAAGGTTGATCTTGAAGGTCCCTTCCAACTCAGGCCATTCTATGATTCTATAGTTCTATGATTCTATGATTCTATGACACAGAGCTCACACATTGACCTACTGTCACCCAAATCATCCAAAGGTGAGCATGTTTCCCATCTTTGACTTCAAGGCCTGTGCCCCAGGGCCTGAGAACAGGCAGGCTTTGACTTGATGTCATCTGCAAATTTCCTGATAGTGGACTCCATCCCCTCATGATGTCATCAATAAAAACATTGAACAGAACTGGCCCAGCACAGAGCCCTGAGGGACACCACTGGTGACTGGCCCCGGCTGGACGCAGCACCATTCACCACCACTCTCTGGGCCCGGCCATCCAGCCAGTTCCTAACCCGCAGAGTGCTCTGTCCAAGCCATGGACTGCCAGCTTTTCCAGGACAGTGTCAAAGGCTGTGCTTAAATCCAGGTACACAACATCCACAGCCTTTCCTGCATCCACCAGGCAGGTCACCTGGTCATAAAAGGAGACCAGGTTGGTCAGACACGGCCTACTCCTCCTGAACCTCTGCTGGCTGGGCCTAATACCCTGGCCATCCTTTAAGTGCTCTGTGGTGACACTCAATATAAACTGCTCCATCACCTTTCCAGGTACTGAGGTCAGGCTAACTGGCCTATAACTACCAGGAACCTCCTTCCCACCCTTTTTGTGGATGGGTGTCACATTGGCCAGCTTCCAGTCATCTGGAACCTCACCAGTGAGCCAGGACTGTTGGTAAATGATGGAAAGTGGCTTTGCAAACTGATCTGCCAGCTCTCATCACCCTGGGATGGATCCCATCTGGTCCCAGAGATTTATGAACATCCAAGCAGCTCAGCAGTTCTCTGACTGCCTCGTCCTGGATAAAAGGGGGACCATTCTGCTCCCTGACACCATCTACCAGCCCAGGAGGACAGTTGTCCTGAGGACAACTTGTTTTCTGTTGAAACTTGATGCAAAGAAGGTGTCTTAATGTAAAAAGTCTGCCTTTTCCTCATCTTTAGTTGCTAAATTCCCTTCTGCATCTAATAGACAATGGAGGTTGTCCTTGACCTTCCTTTTACCATTAATGTATTTATAAAAATATTTTTTATTGTCCTTGCAGAGTTCTAACTGGGCTTTTGCCTAATTTTTTTTTATCTATTTTTTTTACATGACCTAGCAACTCCATTAAACATTTCCTGAGATACCTGACCCTCCTTCTAAATGTGATGCATCCTCTTTTTTATCCTCAGTTCCTTCAAAAGCTTCTTGCCCATCTAGGCCAGTGGTTTTCCTCAACAGCTCATCTTTCAGCGCACAGGGACAGTCTGTTCATGTGCCTTCAAGATTTCTGTTTTGAAGCAAAGTCATCCTTCCTGGACTCCTTTGTTTTTAAGGGGTGCTTCCCAAGGTATTCTCCAAATAAGTCTCTTGAACAGCCCAAAGTCTGCCCTCCAGAAGTCCAGCATGGAAGTTTTATTGATGTCCCTCCTTGTTTCACCAAATATTGAAAATTCTATGATTTCATGACTTGACAGTGAAAAGTAAAAAGCAATCAAAATACAGGAAGCAAGTGAGAGCTCTATACTTTCTTTGAAATATTTTACCAAAGAGGCATATTTAACCTATTTATCTCCTTATTTCAGACAGACACTATGGGCTGGGAACCTTACACCTGCTCTAGCATGTGGTGGTGTATGTGTTCAGCTTGGGTACTTGAGTCTGTTTCACCCTCCCAAAAAGGCAGCTTTCCTTTTGGAATGGAAGGGACCAGCCATGGCTCTTCTCAGATCTACGAACCTAAGATTTGCAAATATTTTCTATAAAGAAAAGCAGGACCCTGGTGTAAGAATTTTCCAGTGTTTGTCTTAACACTTCCACACATGTGGAGCTGTACAGATTAGTGAAGGGTTTTGATCTTGTTTTACTCAGAGTCTGGGCGATGCAGTCAGAAGTAATAAAATCACAGCTGCTTGTGCTCTCTCTCTTTTCCTCCTTCCCTGCCTTCATCCATCTACCTCTATATCTACCTATCACTTGTGCTGTTCTGGCAGTAACTGAATCCTTTCCCATAAATTCAGTGGCAATGGAGAGGTTCCCAGTGACTGTCCTGGAGTTATTGGAAGGATTGATAAGATTAAAATACCTCCTGTGGTCACATTCCTGCTTGTTGGTTAATTGTGGTCATTTCTTGATAGGTTTTTTTCCCTAAAATCAGCCTACAGAGTACATTGATGTTTTACAGATAATATGTATCCATTCTTCGATTCATACAGATTCCAGGAGGATTTTATCTAAGATCCTAAAGCAAACTTCTTGCTGCTGGTCAGATGAAACTGTGTCTGGTGGGAAGTCCCCCCACTCTTGTGTTTGAGGACCTCCCACTTCTCTCTTTGATCCTATTCCCTGGGGAATTTCCACGGCTCTTCCTATTTCCTTCTGGTCTGAATTTCTCAAATTTCATTTTGGCAAACTAAACCCCTTAACAAGAGAAAGAGCTTGCTGGGATTGGTATCAGTTTACACAGAGCTGCCAGTGTAAAAACCACACAGTGTTTGAGTATTGGAAACAACAAGGACTGGTGTACAAGAGGTGTCAGGGCAGGGTCTAGTAAGGAAAGATGAACACCAGCTTGTTTTTCTTTCTCTCACTGAGAAATAGCACTTGAAGGAATCGGTGAGAGGTGATGTGACCTAAAATGTGTGTGCAGAGAGTTGCATCAAACTTGGAAATAGAGCTGAGGAGGCTCTGAGATGCCCAAGTCTGGTGGAGATGGGCTCTGGCCGGGCTCTGTTGGTAACCAGCGCTTGGCTCTGGAGTTTGTTTTAGTGCGGGATCCAGTTCTTCCTTAGGACTGCAAGAAGGGATGGGAACCAACAGAGAGACCTTCTAACAGCTGCCCTCCTATTCCAGCTAATCTCTCCTCTATTGCTGTCCTTTTGGGACTGCAGCTCTTCACATTTCAGATCTTACTAAATATGAGCAAAGGGGAAAGAAGGCAGAGGAGAACAATGCTGGCAATGGTGTCAGTATTGGGATGCAGTAGGGAGGGAGGAATCTTGAACAGCTAAAGCCCTTTTTCCCTTCTAGCTCTGGACTTGACAGGAGCGTCCAGATTGAATCAGATATAATCCCTATCCAGCTGGGCTTTTCTTCATGCATGTCCCCAAAATACACACATCTGACTTGCCTCCAGGGTGCCAGGGATTTGGTATGGATATGCTTTGTTCCTGCTTTTTTCTCTGGGATGTGATGAGGAAAGTTCAGTAAGAACATGAACCACAGGAGGGGGGTAAGAAGAGAAGAGAACAGTGAGTGTTAGAGGAGATGCAAGGAATTCTTTGCAAACAGCAAAATTTTGTGGTTGCAAAAGCAAAATATCTTTGTTTGCATTGGCCTCAAAACCAAAATATGTGTGACGGTCATTTATTCTTGATTTGGTGTCTAGTGGCAGCTCTGGCTCTGTGAAAAGCTGGGAGCAGCGTTCCTGCTCCTGGTATGTGAAGACGAACTTGTGGTTGAGGGCCAGGCCAAGGAATTTGGCTCCTCTGCCAGGCCTTGAAGCAGACTGGCTGCCTCAGACACAGAGCACTGCAGCGAGCATCCCTGTGCCTCAAAATGTTTAGCCATCCAGGGGCATCGGGCTCCAAAGGGAGTGAGGAGAGGGAAAGGGCAGCTTGCCCCTGCCTGTTTGGAAAATATTAAGTAGTGGATTTTAAAAAAGCATTTTCCTGGTGAGTTGGACCCTCTAATGATGAGGATTCACAGCACCCTTGGATCAAAACCTTAACCAGCATATATTCTGATTTTGGGCATCATTACATATAAGAGAAGACTCTCTCTGCTCTCTTAATGAAGGTCAGAGCCTAAGCTCAAATACATCAGCTACCTAATTCTCTTAGGCTGACCCATCATTTCCTAGACCCCAGCCAGGCTTTCCTGGCCACATACAAGTGCTTCAAAGCTGAGGGGATCTGACAGGGATTCTAAAAGATGTTGTATTGTACTTTATGTATGTATTGATGTGTCATCTTTTGTCACGTTAATGCTTGCAAAGGTCTTGAGACCCTTGGGAATAAAAAGGATTTGGGGATCAGGCAATCATACACACATTGCATGTATCAGTTTGCTGAACATGGAACAGATTTAAGCCCACATTTAAGGGAATTCTAGGCTTTAATGCATTCTGAAGGCATCCCAGCTTGCTGGTTTTATGCTGTTCTGTTATAACAGCATCTGCTGGGATATTGTTCTCCGCATTAGTCAGGCCAAAACTTAGGAGATCCCCGTATCTGCAGAGTACCACAGGATGGTATTTTTGTTTTGGTTTCTGTTTCAATTCCTCAGTCTTTGCACAAGTTGCTACACAGGGCTGCAAGCTGCAGGCTGCCTACCTTCCTCTCTTGCTAAAGGCACCACTGTTATTTCAGGTAAAGCTTTCCTTCTATATGCTCTTGCTTTATTCCATGTCAGCAGCTGGGTTAATTTTGATCTGCTTGGGGGTGAAAGCACACAGCCACACAACCAGGGAGATTTCTGAGCATGGCAAGACAAAGCAATCTCTTCTTTCTGTATGCCTTCCTTGGATTTATTGTCTGCATCAGCCAGGCTCCTGGTTCCAGCTGCAAGTTTTTATTATTCCAAGAATAATCATCTGGCTAACAGAGACCTCTCCCTGCAGACAGAGGGAAGGATCAACCCAAATTGATATTGCAGATGGAAGTTTGCTTGGAGCAGCTTACAATACCAAAGAGAAAGCAAAGGGATTTTAACAGAAGCACCTACCTTTTTTCCCCTGGTTGGCCTTTCTCCTCTCTCTTCCTCCCTCCTCCACCACCTTGAAAAAAAAAAAAGGAACGTAAGTGCAGGAGTATATAACTGGAAGAAAAGCAGCATAAAGTATATCAGGTTCCCTAAAGTGCAGATTCAAATCCAGTGGCTTACAGCATATTTGGGTCAGCTCCTTTGGAAGAAATGGAGAAATCACACAAAGGAGACACCTACAGCATCCATTTACCCATCCACTCATGGGTTATTGTGAGTCCTGAAATGGCTGACTGGCTCCTCACTTATTGAGCTGAAGCATCAGAAAAGGGGGCCTGAAAATGGTCCTTTTGCCCCAGTTTCTCACCCATCAGATGGGATTCATCACCAACAGGGCAGTGGGCACAGGAGATAGGAAGGGCACCAGTTACTCTGGCAGTCAAGCAATATGGGAGATGAGAACTGTCCTGGATGTGGAAACATTACTGTGGTCAGATTAATTTCCTTCTCTGAATAAGGTTAGCATTAATCCAGAGCAGCAGTGCTTCCCTCCACAGGGCACAGCCAGACTTCTGCTGTTTTCCTGGGGAGCACAATGTATGTCCAAAGCACAATGCCTGTCAGCCCCAAACAGGCTGCTCTGCTGACAAAACCACCCAAAACTTCACTTTTCCAAGGGCAGTCTATAGTGTTGAAGTCCCCTGTGCTCAGTCCTGGTTATGGTTTCTAATATGAACTCTACACTTAACCCACAGGTCCCAGCTGCTCTCCACAAGGCATCCAGATGCATTCCTAAGCTCCACAAACTCCACTTTTCCACAGTCACAATTGCATGACTCAGTGCTGCGCAGCAGTTTTTGTTTCCAAAGTGTTTTGCAAACATGAGCTGAGTAAGGCTTGCCAGCAGACCCCATTCCCTGCCAATTGTATTGAAGGGGCCTCTGAGGAGAACGGCTGCAGCTCAGCCCAGAGGTGCAATTTCATTTTCAATTGTATAAGCATCTGGGGGGAGGTTGAGGGACGAAAAAGTTGTTGTTCAGTTGCCACTGAGATTTTATGCTTATTTCATTGCCGTGTCTACTTACTCAGGAATGCAGCAACATCTTAGGTGCTGGTCACAAGCTCACCTCAGAGCATGGGACTTCTGGGCCTTGATGGAAGACAATAAAGGCAATAGCTAATGTTCTTCAGTGTTAAAATCTGTGACTATAAGAAAGATGATACGTTGTTTCTAAATCTGTGTGCCATCTTCCTCCTCCCACTTCTACCCCTAAGGCTGGAGGGAATTAGAGCAGGGGCTGCAGTTTGCCGATCAAAAACTCTGGTTGCAATAAATTCAAACACAAAGCAAGTTCTGGTCCTTCAGTCTTTTCATGCCATAGGCTTCTCCTCTCATATTGCACCACCTGAAGCTCTTCTTCATGCTGCACTTGGGGGTGGCACCACATAGACAGAGGGGCGGTGTCTTGGGAATAGCATAGCATGAGGAGAGCATCTCCATTGCATGCCTTCACAGTTATTCCATTGAATCACAGAACTATTAATAGTTTAATATTAATCAATTACTAGATTAACTTTTAACTATTCAAGTTAATCTAGTTGCCAGCAGGAACACCTTCCACTACACCAGAGCTCCATCCAAGCTGGCCTTAAACACTTCCAGAGATGGGGCAGCCACAGTTTCTCTGAGAAACCTGTGCCAGTGCCTCACCACTCTCACAGGGAGGAATTTCTTCCTAATCCCTAATCTAAACCTGCTCTGTGTGAGGTTAAAGCCTTTCCCCCCTGTCAGAAATCCCTCTCCAGCTCTCTTGTAGCACCTTTAGGTATTGGAAGGGCCTCTAAGGTCTCCCCCCAGCCATCTCTTCTCCAAGCTAAACAACTCCAACTTTCTCAGTCTGACTCCCTGGGAGAGGTGCTCCAGCCCTCTGAACATCTTCTTGGCATCCTTTGGACTTGCTCCAGGCGGGCCAGTCCTTCTTTTACTGAGGGACCCACAGCAGGATGCAGCACTCCAGAGCAGAGTAGAGGGGGAAAATCACCTCCCTCAACCTGCTGGCCACATTTCTTTTGATGCTGCCCAGGATACAGCTAATTTTAGTCTTCTAACTACTAGTGAATTTCCAAGCTATAATATGCTGAACTTGCACAAAGCTTGTCCCATGGTTTGATATACGAATTTTAGCAAATAAAAAATTTAGATTAGTCCTAGGCATTCTGAGATGGAGATAGGAGAGTTAAATACTCAAATCCCAGGGAAAGAAATTCTTGTACTTTAGACCAATTAGTTTGTATCTCTGCAAAGATCTAGAATTTTCCAAGCCTTGGAATTTGTATATCAACATCTGTTTAACTAGAAAACAGGCCAGATGCCCACAAACCTCTTTGAAACCTTCTACTTTTGATGTTATGCTTTATCACTTTTAATGTATTTTGAAGGAAAATTGAAAAGTGTCATTGAAGTCCCTTCCTGTGGAATGCATGAACCTTCCTCTACTCACCATCCCAGACATCACACATCAGCATCAAGTGCTGAGCTACCAGTGCTTTGCATATGGGAGTCAAAATGGTCAGGATGCCATTAGGGCCTTCAGTTCTCTCCTGCATCTCTTGGGATGGCTCAGTTTTAGCATCTGTGAACTGCAGCTCAGGAAAATGGAAGCGTCTGTTTAAAACACTGACACAAGATGTAAATCCACCTAGAAGGAAAATTCAGTTTTATCAGAGAAGACTTGGTCTGGGGAAGGGCTAGTCTAAGCAAACCATGGTCTGATCTGTACCATTTTGCCGTCCAAGCGAAAAAAAATCTGTATCTTGTCTTTGCAGGACATGGCTCAGAAGCACAAGTCACTCCAAGTTATAAGCAGAAAAGGACACTCAAGAAAGCCAGCAGAAGAGGAAATCACATTGGCATCTCCCACTCTGACCGTGATTTTACTGATCGTTACGTCCTGTAGAGCCACTTTGGCATTTTGATAAATGTCATTGATTTTCCTAAACGCAGACTCCAAGCAATGTGTCTTTGAGAACAGTCTATCAGTTTCTCTGATAACTATTGACTAATATAGCAGTATTGACTGTTACTGTAAGAGGCTGTGAGTCAGGAGTGGAAGTGCCTTAGAAGAAATGCTTGCTATAGTCAGTCCTATATTTGTGAACTTCATAATGTGTGAAATTTCATTCCTTTAATGATGCAGCAGATGAACTTAAATGATTATGGTGGATCCTTTCAGCTCTGGGATCTCCGAGTCACTGGAACTTTGGCTATGGTTGGCTAAGAAAAAATATTACCAAGGATGGTTTCATCCTTCGTTGTCCTATTTCAGCCCTGGTTAGTCCCAGGGCAGGAATATTTCAGCTGTTAAGGAGGGAAGGGGATTTTCAATCAATATACACATTGGCATTAGCAGTTCACAAAAGAGAACTAACTCTAATAACAGAAAGATCACAGCTGATCTACATTCACACCACTCACTTTTGATGTACTTCTCTTGAGAAACACCAGTTGCACATTGATTTTTCCACACTGAATGCGATGAAAGATGGACAAAGATGCTCTGTTTGTCACATTTCAACTCTTTCCTCCGTACAGTGCTTTCAGGTAGGCTTCAGTTGTTCAGAAATGCCATCAGGGATCACTGGCCTTTGTGGTTTGCTGTGCACATTGACCCCTGCAGTCTGGGATCCCAAGGAGTATCTGTCTGCGGGGATACCAGTTGGGGCTAGCAGGAGATTCCTAGTAAAATTCTTTGGGAATTCATAAAATCATAGAATGGTTTGACATGGAAACGAACCTTGAAGACCACCTAGTTCCAACCCCCTACCATGGGCAGGGACACCTTCCACTAGCACATGTTGCTAGAGCCCCATCCAGCTTGGACTTGAACATTTCCACAGATATGGGAATTGCCCTGGACTTATTCATTTGCACCACACAAAAGGAGTACCAAAGACCACCATTCTGGCCTCATCTCATCTGGTCTTGCAGTGGTTTAAATGACAAAACTAGGAGCAATGCAATGGTGATTTTGGTTTGATTGTTTCTGGGAGAATTCTACAATGAACTACTAAAAATTTTTATTGAGTGTCCATTTTTAATCAAAACTCTTGATGATTGGGGATGGTAACAGAAGAAGGTTAATTTAAGCCAATGACATCATTCTTTGAGGCAGCTGACCTCCCTGTTTCTCCTTGGTGAGGCACGTAAATGTCTCTGTGGGCACGTGAGGGTACACCACAACCTGAGGAGGTTTGGTCTGACAGTCAACAGGGCTGCAGAGGGATTCAGTTGCCTCTAAAACCCAGCACCTTTATTTGGCTAGCTGGATCTGGACTACATTGACAGGGTTACTTAGAGGCTGAGCTAGTGCAAATAAAAACAACAACCTTTTGAGGTGATATCAGGTGTCTGACACGTCCGTGTGGTGCTGGGTGACACGATACAAGACACTTTCACTCCTGTGCACTGAGAGAGGGGCAGCTGTAGGACAGCAATAAAGGCAGCCAGCATCTCACATAGCACTGGATGGTTGTACCTGGGCAGCAGCTGCATTTCTGTTCCCTGCTTTGGGAGCTCAGATGTACATCTCCCATGAAAACACCTAATGCTAAATGTAGGTACCTTGATTTCAAATTCAATCTATTAAAATATCCTGAGGTGGAAAACACAGTGAACCTTTCTGTTCACTGTGTTTTCCACCTCAGGATATTTTAATAAACATTTTGCCACATATCTGAAAAAATTGCGGGAAGACAGGTTGCTCCTGTGCTAGGATACAGATGCTTAGTGTCTTCATATTTAGGTGATGGATGGCAATGACCCAAAAATGTCGCATCAAATATTACTAAGTAAAATGTAACATATTTGTTTAAGTAAAAAAACTTAACAAACAAAACAAATCAAATCAAATCAAAACAGTTGTATCATCTGCTAAAGAAATTCACTTCAACATATCTGGGTAGTGTATGTAAGTAGAGGAAAAGTCAGATTTTTAAGTCAAAACAATCTAAACTTCATTTGTTGAAGGCAAAATATGAAGGTGGCATTGATACCTATGCCAACAAGTTGTTCAAAGGATTGTGAGGCTTTCACATATACCAGAGAGGCATAAGCAGGTATTGTATCCATAACTTGGTGCAGGAAGAGTTTTGCAATTCAATCTGACTGATGAGCCAATCACATGGAAACAGTCGTGCAGGTTGGAGAATGGCCGAAGACACCATATGGCTTCTGAGATGGGCACCTGGACCTCCCTCTCACCCCACACCAGTGAGCACCACAGCTGAGCAATACATCCACAGCTGCCAAACCAGACACCTTGGAAACACAGGTAATTCAGGTATCAGGCTTATTTCTGGTTTTCTTTGCTTGTTTTTATTTTTGTTTGTTTATTTGTTTGTTTTTCCCATATGAGTAATATTGCCTCTGTGAGCAAAAAGCATAAGGATTTCTGTGAACAACAGAAAACTCATGCCTGACAGGATTATCACAGCAATATTTACTGCAGCCTGCAGTGATCTCTGCCAGGCTGTGATTTGCTGTTTTGCACCAAAACAAGTTGCAGAGAAGCAAAAATATAAATTTTATCAACATGGTGTCTGAAACGAGGCCTTAGCTCATGAAGCAGTTTTGAAGGTGAAAGTTGGAAACATAGAGGAAGAAAACAGAAATAAGGCAAAAGAACAGCTGGGCCATATGGGAGGAGTTGGACAGGTAAGAAGTTGAAGTAGTTGATGTGGGGTGCATAGTCTGGTCACTGGTGCCATTTGGGTCCCTCATGGATTTGCACACGGTCACCAGCTGGTTACACACTGAAACAGATGGACCACATGAATATCTGGAAAAGGCAAAACAGAGTCACTGCTGGATGTGAAAGTCTATAGCGATGCTGAAGGGCAGCAGCGATCATGAATTACTTATTGAAAAGATGACGAATGCATTAAAGCCCAAGGGAAAGACGGGTGACACTGGAGCTAAATTTGATCCTGCAAAGTTAAAAGGCAAGTCATTGAGAGAGACGGAGGAGGTAATGCTTGGGGAGCATTTCAGGCCATTACTGCGGAACGATAAAGAATTCTCAGTGGAGACCAGATGGGAAATATTTAAGGAAGCAATAGAGAACACAGTAGGGAACTTATTGGGAGGCCTAAGCAAACAAGGAGGAGCTGGACAAACATCAAAACAAAAGCATTAGAGGGAAAATGCAAGCAGAGCCAAGGATTATGGGAGAGTGGAAACAAAAGCACAAAACAAAGCAGACAAAAATTTCCAAAGGCAAGTAAACCCCTTTAGGTTATAGAGAAGCACCAGGAAAACAAGGTGTAAAATTGAGGTAGAAGAAGACTGTGTTCAATGGAAACAACAGTGTGCCTGTGCTAAGAGCATCAAGAGGAATTCTCACGGCCTGGGAGAAAAGTAAGAGAGAAGGTGGAGCCATGGAAAGTGCAATTGGCTGAACACTCTTATCACCATCCCTGGAGGGATTTAAAAGATGTGTAGATGTGGCTTTTAGGGATATGGTTTAGTGGTGAGTTTGGCAGTGTTGGGTTAAGATGGCCTCAATCACCTTAGATTGGTGACCTTAGAGGTCTTTTAGAGGTCTTTTCCAACTAAAGGATTCTATGATCTACCTGGATACAATCATCCCAGACCAAGACTGGGAGTTTGGCTTGTAAGGAAAAAAAAAGGCATCCATTCTGAGCCGATGATATAGAAAGTACTGTACAGCAGCCCTTCAATCCTTTTAGCAACATATGTTGCCACAGAACTTTTAGAGGTCACCCTACAACTAAGGAAAAGAAAAGAGTTCAAAACTAATGCACGTTACTGCCACCAGTGAAAGTACAAAGACATATACTAAAGCACAGTGGGGAAATTCCAGTGGAAGCAATTGAGGAATGGTTAAAGCAAATTGCATAGGAAGCAAGCAGTGAAAAATGCTGAAGTGTGGGAAAGGATTAGATTAAATATCCGTGCTCTGGCTGCAAGTACAAAATTAATAAGGATGGTGATTAAAGGTCCTTTTGGCAATCTTTATTTTGCGAGACTCACCATGGAAAGAAAGAAAATCAGACATTTTCTAGCTAAAAGCATTGTAACTACAGTTGCTCTGTGGAGCACTAAGAGTAGGGAGGAAGTTAAGTAATGGCCTCAAGTGAGAAGGCTGCTAAGGTTTCCTCATCTTCCCACATTGTGTAGTAACAACCCAAACTGAGATGAATCTCATGACAATGAGTGTTATACCATTAAGATCCTTATCTTATGCAAATGACACCAGGCAATTACACAAGCTTGCAATAATCGCTGAAGTGACTGCTGCAGGAGTAAAGACAGCAATTGGAGAGAGAAAAATGCAAGAAGATAACTAAAAGATTAATTTGTATATCTCAGGCAGCACATGCATACCTGAGATCTACCTCCAGAAGAGGTTTTTAAAGGCATATTTCTTTGGTAACACTGCTATACAGAAAATCACAGGTTCAGAGACTAAGGTGTCCTCATGGAGGTGTACCAGCCTGAGATACCTACAGCATTGCCCTGAGCAGCTGGATCACCTGCCCTCAGAGAAGCATGTATCAAACAGAGGGAACCATGCATGTCTTTGGGCAAAAGCAGATGCAGAGCAGAGCCATTTTAAGATTCATAAAGAAAAAACGGGAGAGGACTCAGGTCAAAAGAAGAGAAGGACCAAAGAGAAATTTGGAACAGCTTTAAAAAACCCTGGTGTCATCTAACCACTCATTCATCCAAATAATGCCTAAAAAATTAACCATTTGGACAATAGAGCCCAGTAGCCTCAGCAAAGCATTCGGTGGGAGAAGGTTATAGGCAGACCCAGCAGAAAATAATTCTGTATTATTCCGGGGAAAAGATAATCTGTCAAGACACCCAGCTTTGATGGCAATACAGCCTTGTCACAGCCAGCACAGACAAATAAGGTTTTAGATTAGCAGGAATAATAATCACAAGCCCCACCAGCACAGCAAAGTGGCACTTCAGGTGTCTACATGTCATTCACAGTGCTGCTTCCTGGAAACGCGCCTCCCAATAAAACAGAGCTGCCTTATATTCCTCAGCTTTTATCTTGGGATAATTCAGACACTTCCACTACTGCCAGAAGGGAAATGCAGCTTTTCTCTCCCGTGGAGTCCACTCTTTGCTGCACAGCTCCCTGGAACACTCTGAGTCATCAGTATGCTTCAGAGGAAAACAGGGGGCTTAGGGTTTGGAATTTGGGATTTGGGTAAAGAGTGCTCCTGGGGAGTTTTGCTGCAGGCAGGAGGGCAGAGAAAGAGTAAAAGGAAGTGAAGGATGGAGATGAAACTGATCAAATAGGTAGGGTTTTGCCCACAGATACGTAATATGGTAATACTTGAAAAATCAGCAAAACCTTCTGGGCCATTATATCTATGCCTTCCTTGCTTAATCCCACAACTTGAGACAGAAAACATCACATTTCCAGCTGTAAGACCTTTCTGCCCCATCATATTCTGTTGTGTGTAACTTTATCTTGTGTTACAGAGGCAGCTTTCATCCTTCCATGGCCAGTGTTTACATCCCCATACATTCAGGCAGAGCAACTGTGTCTTCATTCATCTTTTCTGTTTGGCAAGAAAAGTCAAGACTCACACCTTTGACCTACACATTTACCTCTTGAGGTGGAGTGGATGAATAAAAGGAAGGCAACACACCGAGCTCAGTGCTCAGGAGGGCGAACAAGAGGACCATTGTTTGCTGCGCCATGAAACCACCTTCTCATTGCTGGACTTCCTCAGGTCACCCTTGTCAAGGTTGAAGTCAGGTCAGGATGATGGCAGGGGCCTCAGCAAGCCCTTTCCCTCTACATCCTCTTCCCATCCAAAGATGTGTGTGCCTGTTCTGTTCCTGCTCTTCACAGAAGGCACCATCGCTTATTAATCCAGCTATCATGTCAGCCGGGGCTTCTGCTGCTCTTGTCTCTTGCAGCAGAAATAAAGTCTATTTGTTGAAGAAGGACTGCAAGGCTGGAGACAGGCTCTGATAGCAGCTAATGCCACCCCACACACTCTTCTGTGAGGAAGACCAGCTTCTGAATTCATCATTAAATCTTGGGCTTTCACTGAAGCTCACTCTTTGTAATACCACAGAATCATAGAATGGGGTGGGTTGAAAGGAACTTTTTAGATCATCTTGCACCTTTAAGATCATCCTGTCCCCCCCCGTCATGTGGGGACACCTTCCACTGAACCAGGTTGCTCCAATTCCCATGGCATCTTGGCCTTAAACACTTTCAGGGGATGGGACATCCACATCTTCTCTGGGCAGCCTTTGTCAGTGCCTCACCTCCCTCACCATAACAAATTTCTTATATAACAAATATCTAATCTAATCTAAACCCATCCTTGTTCAGTTTAAGGATGACGTAAATCTTCTAAGCATTGCTGACAACTATCTGCTTGTTTCATTACAACCCCATCCTTGGGTTCACAAGGTTTCTGGTATTGATGAGCATACATTTTGGAGTATGAACAAACAGCCAATGGATCAATGTTCGCTGGGACAAACTTGCTGAGATGAAATACTGGCTTCATTTGTTAAACTTTAATGATTGACCTGCCTGGCAAAGCCAAGAATGCAATAACTCCCATTTCTCTAGGCAAGTTTATCTATCAGGTAATTACACTTTAGGCTCAATGAACATTGTTTCTTTAAAAGCATTTCCTTGCCACTCAGTTAAAAGTACCTGTAATTAAACCTCAGAGGAACACATCACAGATTTAAGGTCTGAGATCTGAATGACAGTTTCCCACAGCAGCTTCTTCCTCTATGGAGGTGCCAACTCATGGAGTCAGCATTTGTGTGTCCTTTGGGGAATGGGGCAATCACAGGAGACTGCAGCCCAAACAGAGTATCTATTAAAGCAGGAAAAGATGTATTTGTCATCTTGTCTGAGATACATACCATGCTCAGTTACCATGGCAATGGACATTATAGGTAACTTCAGGGGAGGGGAAGAGTGATTAGTGGACAGAAAAGGGGGAAGACTGTGCTGTGCCCTCTCAGAGTATTTTCATTAAGATTACAGGAAGCAGGATCCTGATATTAGACAGTAGGTGTTTGCATTCTTGTCCTGATCTAACTTTAAAAGTATGAGCGACAAGGGCATCCCTTGTTTCCCTCAGCAGGCAATTCCACCAGATGAAAGATTTTCACAGCATCTGGCCTCCTGTTGTCTCTATTTCCCACTCTATAGTGCTTAATCTTCTCAATTGACAAGCTGAAGCGTGCCAAATCAATATTTTCTTTTGAAATTTGGCTGTTCAAAGGCTAACTTCATCGAGTAATGATCTTGTGCTTTGGGCTAAAAACTTGCTTCGAAGGCTTCAGTGCACAGGTGAATTATTCCTTTCAAATTAAAAGAAAAGAAATTCATAGTCATTTTAGCTGAGACTGGAGAAAAGCAGAAGAATAGAAAAAATGCTGCCTTTTATTGAGACTGTAGTTATTTTTGTCCTTTAGCCTGATTTGTGAATGATGCCTATGGGGTCTTTTGCCTAACATTTGAACATCAACATTTTTAAGCATGTTGGCCACTTCACCCACTTTTAGAAAATGGTCATTTCCACTCTCTGGGGGTAGGAAGTTCCTACAAGTTTCATTAATATCATCAAGCAGGGAAAAGGAGAATTCAAGGCAAATTAAAGGAGAATTAAATGCAAATTAATCTGTCTTGATGGGTCCCTTAATGGAAAGGCAATTTCTTATTCATCCTGCAAAGCATCTGCCAATTAATCAGCCAGAAAATACCTACTGGTCCACCAGCCAGTACTCAGGGCCCTACTAGCGTGGCTGTGGGTTGCTCTTTCCTGACCAAAACTGTAGGGGACACTGGGAAAACTGCAGGATGCAAATGTTCATGGGACCAGGAAACCACATTTCATTGCTGTTCAGCAAGACAACTATGTCAGCAGCTTTCTCCAACAACAGCATTTAAAAAATAAAAACATCTAAATCTCATATATTGTTTCCCTTTTTTCCACAATACATGTTGCTGCAGGGCTTGTTCCAGCAATGGACTTGCACCCACACATTTAACAAAGGCCATGGGTGTTTTGTGAAACCCTGATCCTCTAGATGTGAAGTCAATGGAGCTTTGACAAATTCAAAATATGATGTGAGTTTAAGAGCTTTCGGGGATGAAAGATAGACTTTGGAGACTTGAAGAAAAGAACTCCAAAGGTCTCTTCCAGCCTAAAGTTTTCTTTAGGTTTGGATCTTAAGATCTGTGTCTGTAGTCTATATGCACAGTAGACAGCTCTTACCTTATTCTCCTTGGTTCTCACCTTGTCAATGTAAATTAACCTTATTTTACAGACCAGAATTCCAGGGAATTCTCAAGTCTCTGTTTTTTCTGGATAAAGGACCTCAACCCAATATCAACCAGCAATATCATCTTTGGGGATGAGATGTCCAAAGCATCTTGCAGCATCAAGTAGGGTGCCAATTCCCTGAATGCACCACTCAGACTCCTTCAGTGTGGATTGGTGGATTAAATATGGGCCAGGCAGTCTGGCTTTGACTTCAGAGATTTCCACCTTCTCAAAAGGATTTTGATTCTATCCATTTTATATGGGAAATAGAGACAAAGAAACCTCTGGTTATTTAGGATCCAAAGACATGGAACTGAATAAAAATCCCAACAGGGTGTTAGGAAGATGCAAACAGCCCTTCAATTTACAGTTAAAAGTTGATTTCTTGATACCAAATTGAAGCAGTTCCAAAAAACTGAGAAGAAAAACAAACATAAAAATCCCTGTGCTTTCTTTCCTTCCTTGTGTGACCTTATGAACCTTCATGACTCCAGGCAGCATTCGACACAGATGAGGATGTGACCTTTCAGTAGCAGAATTAACTCAATCTACCAATACCTTTACAGGAGCAGGTCTTGAAATCATGACAGGCTTTTTCCACTTTTTGGCCCCAGAGATTAACCATGGATCATAGCAGAAAAATCTCAGGATACAATGATTTGAACCAAGCAAATCTAAATATTTTTTATTTGAAGAGGTAAATATTGACTTCATGTCAAAGTGAAGTAAATATCTGCAACGGGAGTCTCAGCATTTATAAAAAAGAAACAAGAATTCTAGTGAGCAGCTTGCTGGGAAACAACCACCCACTTCCAAGAGCAGCTAATGCAAGCAGAAGGACAAAAGCCCACACTTCTCTTGGGTGGACTATTTAGGCTCCATAATACCTGAAAAGAAGATGCTTGGCCCCAGTGTGGGTATAGAACTATGACAAATGCCCAAGCCTCCTCCACTGTCCACGGAGAGAGAAATCTAGTACACAGGCATGCAGTGACAGGACAAGAGGGAATGGTTTTAAACTGAAAGAGGGTAGGTTTAGAATAAATATTAGGAAGAAATTCTTTACTATGCTGAGGAACAGGCACAGTTTGCCCCAAGAAGCTTGACTGTCCCATGCCTGAAAATGTTCAAGGAGACAGAAAGGGCTGGCCTGACTTTCTGATGCTGAATTTTAATCAAAATGCATAAAAGAAGGTTTCCTCAGCTCAAGGGAGTTAAAATCCATAAACCCCACTAGCCAAAACAGTGTCAACTCCCCCAGGCTATGGAGCAACTGGGGCGAGGGAAAAGCAAGTGCCAGGGGATAAACAGTGGGGTAGAGGGTCTCTACTGTACCTCTTGGTCAAGCTGAGTCACCAGCACTAAGCTGAGCACAATTCAAGAGGCCAGGCCAGAAGAAGGAGCAAGAGGAACCTTGATCCTTTCCAACAGCCATGGAGCTTCTACCAAGAGGAGCTGGCTTCTGCCTCTTTTCCCAAATATGTGTATTTTTCCTACTGGCTTTCAATCAATACAAATATAATCAACATGGTGAACAAAGAGGTGACAATTTTCCATACCCATCCATTGGTCAATACAGACTAAACAAGTTGACTGCAGTTAATTACTGATTAGGGGCTCACAGGACATGGTCCAATGACAAAGCGGGGTGATGGACCTACAGAAAAACCTGTAATGTTGACCAAGGCTGCACAACTGGAGTGCAAAGTGTATCCAAGACTGCCACGCTCCTCTGAATGAAATAAAATCTACAGCTGCAAGTGGTTGTTTGTTTAAGTCTTACTTGTCACAAGAGTTTAAAAAATCTTTGCTTCTAATTCTGAGCATTCCCAGAGCAGACAGGTAGACCTCCCTGTTTCATCTTTTCCCACTGGGAACTGATGATGTTGTTTGCTGTTGTCAGTTTTTTGTTTAAACTTCTTGCAATAACTGAGCTCTTTCACAAGTAATCCTGCTGGCTGCTGCTGTGGGTTCTTCCTTCTGAGAAATCACATCAATGGCAATCGAGCTTGGACAGCTTCCTAAGCCATCTTTTCCATCTCCACCACAAAGGAGAGGGTTCATGAGCAATTCCTTGCACAGCAGCCAGGGAAGGCTTCCACTTCTGCAGGAGTACTCTCATGTCGGGGACAAGATCATGGTAGGGAATTGCCAGCCACTGATCCAGCTTTGTGGCTTTTTCCAACAGTTTGGTGTATGAAAAACCTCCTTTCCTGGGATTGCATAATTAGAGGAAGGGAAATGAGATCTCAGGGAGGGACTCAGAGATCATGGGGCAAAACTCCAACTCTAGCTCTTCTTACTAATCTAGTTTATGTCATCCTCATTCTCACTGTAACTTCTTTTCCCTGACAGGTCTATTAGGACTCATTCAGGAGAAAGTCAGAGTGACTCAGACATTTTTCCTTTAGCACAAGAATTCTCTGGATTTTAACAAGTCCAACCAGCCATGATGTTGTCAGACATTGAGGAACACAGAAGTGAGCTGGTGTCTTCTGGGAACAGAAGATCTGAGGAAAGCTCAGCATGGTCCTGGAAGAACCTAGCTGGGAGAAAATGAGCCAGGATTCCCAGACCTGCCAGGGTCTCTGCATCAGCAGTACATCAGGGCTGTTTGGAGAGAGAAAACTGAAGTTCCATTTCCATCTTTCACCCTCCCCTGGTGTCCCAGGCCCTGAACTGTTTGAGACAGATGGGGATATTTGTTCAAACACAGAATGGCTGGTTTTGTGTGGGAATGTTCAGTCCGTGGGACTACACAATTCTGGGGAAATCCTATTTTATCTTTACGAAAATGTACTCTCATGTGGCAAAGAAATAGAAACAGTGATGGTGAGAAACAGGACCTTAAGATTAAATGTCCTCTAAAAATGGTGTTATCATGGTAGTTAACTCTTTGGTCTCCTGGAGGTGCTGGAGGGCCACAGAGCTGCTCAGAGGGCTGGAGCACCTCTGCTGTGGAGACAGGCTGAGGGAGCTGGGCTTATTCAACCTGGAGAAGAGAAGACTCTAAGGAGACCTTAGAGCACCTTCCAGTGCCTAAAGGGGTTACCAGAGAGTTGGAGAGGGACTTTTGACAAGGACTTGTAGTAATAGAACAAGGGGGAATGGCTTCCAACTGTCTGATGGGGGGAGGTTTAGATTAGAATTTTTGAAGAAATTGTTATGAGGGCGGTGAGACACTGGTACAGCTGTTGTTAGAAGTAGCTAAGAATCAGATGGATGCATAACTAATTTTATGTTAGCATCTCATCAGGTCTAATCCCTATCCCCAGATCATCCAGAACTGCCAGCCCTGTCCTTGTCATGACTTTGATCAACTACGTCAAACTGGGCCTGTATTATATCTACATATATACAACATATAGATGTTATATATTAGCTGGATCTCAGCCAAAGGATTTAATTCCCAATTTCTTCACCTTTGAACTAGCATGTTGCTTTACTGAGACCAATTTTGACATGGCAAAGGCCTAAAATGAGGCATGGAAAAAAATTAACAAAATGGAAAATTAAACAAAAGTTTCCAGCTCAACAACTTCCCCTACTCAGAGCTATAAAAACTGAACGGAGTAAAGACCCTGTTGAATGAATCCTTACAAGGGACTGTTCATGTCTGGAGATATCACTCCAGACATTTACATGGAAAATCTCAGCCCAGACTAGGGTGTTTTCCCATGGTTTTCCCCAAAAAGCATTCGGCCCAGCTGAGTCCTGAGCACACATTTCCTCTTTCTGGCTCCCTGGGGCTGCCCTTGGCAGAGCTCTCACAGTATGATGGTGATTCCCGAAAAGAAGCTCCTGGACGGGCAGAGTGAGCACATATCCTGGATAAGCCGCACTCGGAAATGCGGAGGGTGGAGAGGAACAACTGTGACATCTTCCTGGTGCCCCCAGTACCTCCTGCCTTGAGCCTCAGCCCCTCTGACCAGAGCTGTGCTTGCTGGGCAGCAAGGTCACCCAGCAAATCTTCATGCAGTGATGTTCTTGGAGAAAGCAGCTGAGCGGAACAAAACCAAACCAAACCCTTTTCATTGCTTTTTCACCACAGAGAGATGCTAAATACAAATCTCAGCACCAGGCTTGCTTGGAGGTTGTGGTCTGAGCAAACCCTGACCATCGATGGGGGCAAGTGGGTATTTTGGTGCTACCAAAAGCAAACAACAGGAAGCCTGATTGTACTTTCTTAACTTAAACTTTTTAAGAAACAAGTAACCACACATCTCGAGACGTGGCACAGGCCAGTAATACACAAAGGGTGCAAGATGCTGAGTATGAGAAGCTGCAGCCAGCCACAGGATATGTCCTCTGTGACCCATGGACCCTTGCAGTCCCTTTTGCCTTTACCGGGGTCATGGCACCATGACAGGAGGCACTTGACACACTGATATAAGCTCAGTCTGTTTGAGCCTGGTGCTAAAAATGCCAAGGTTTTGGGTTCAATACCTGCATGGGCAATTCCCCCCAGAGCTGGAACTGATGATCCCTATGAGCTCCTTCCAACTTAGAATATTCTATGAATCTGTGACTTCTGATTCTCTTTCCAGGATGACCATCATGACTAAAGCCACCACTGGGCCACTACATCCAGTAGCCAAGAAATTTTGATGCAGGGCTGCTCATTCACAGCCCCAGGCACTGCCTATCCTCCAGTGATGGGGTTCAGAGTCTCTGTTGCCTACACTGTGGATTAATATCTGGTTTTGTTCGTTTTGGGGTTTTTTGGTTTTGTTTTGGTTTTGTTTTGGTTTTTTTTTGTTGTTGTTGTTTTGTCTTTTTATTTATTTATTTCAAGGGTTGCACCATACAGTTTCTAAGCCCCTATCTCCTGCCTGCTGGCATTGCTCAAACGTTGGTGCTGCCTTGTCCTACCTGCACCCTGGGGTGCCAAAGCTGATCTTGGCACTAAAGGCTGGAAAACTGAATGAAGGCAGTGCTCAGGAATAGCACTCCCGTCTGCAAATACAGCCCTGCAGAGGTCAGAGCTGGAAACACGGTTGTGCTGGAAGGGCAACTCCGGCGTCGTTCCCAAGAAAGCAGAGGAACGACAAGGAATTTTAGCCAGGGGGGATGCAAGGCAGCAGGAAGGGGACTGCGTGCGTGTGCAAAGCTGTCTCGACACCTCCCCTCGCCTCTTCCCCTGTTAAGGGGGGTCTGCCAGCTCAGGAGTGGCACAGTCTAGCGCAAGTCCTGCCTCCTGCCTCCTTCCTCCTCCTCCTTCTCCTCCTCCTCCCAGATGTTCCCTTGTGTGCAGCCATCTGTTGAGCTCCCTCCTCCCTCCTCCTGCGGGGAAGGGGGCAGCCAGCTTGCCCGGCCAGCTGCACGCCCTGCACGGGAAGGAGGAGGGAGAAGGAGGAGAGCAAGAGGGGACAGCCGGCCCCGGGCCCCGCTGCTGCTGCTGCTGGCGGCTCCCGCCGTGGGAACCGGCCCCGGCCCGGTGAGTGCCCCCTCTGCCCCCAGCCCCTCCCTGACCCCGCATCCCCTCCCTGACCCCCAGCCCTTCCTTGCGCCCTCCATCCCCTCCCTGGCCCCTGCACGCCTCTCTACATCCCCTTCCAAAGTTCCCCGCGTGTGCAGAAGCGTGGGGCTCATTTTTGGGGAGGGGGGACGCTGTGCCACCATGGGCTGAGCCCTCCTCGGGGATGCGCATGGCCAGCCCGGGGTCGCTGCTGCGGAGCCCTCCCCAGCCTCAGAGTGCGGAAACTTTTCCCGTGTGATGAGTTTTCCTCGCGACGGGGTCCAGAGGCCGGGGGTGCAGGGAAGGGGGAAGGACAGAGGTCTCGGGTGGAAGCAAACTACTTTTTTCCCCACCTCTGGTTTTTCCACAGGGGGAACTGTGCGGTGCGGTGGGTGCGTACGAGCCCCCAGCCCGGCTGCCCTCCCGGGATGAGGCGTCTCCAGCTGGAATCCCTTCACTTCTCCTTCCCCCAGTGGAATGGTGCTTTCTAGAGGTCTCGGGATCGCCACGGCTGCAGAGTAATCCGAGCAGCAGCTGGAGGCTCCGCACCGCCTCCCGTGCCCGGCTTCGGGGCTTTGATTTCACACTGGGCTCCCTGTCTCCTCTCCCTCCTCCTCCTCCTCCTCCTCGGGCCCTCCCCTCAACTCTCGGGAGCGAAGAGAAGCTTTTTGGTGGGTTTCTGGTGCTGGGAGGCTCGCAGGGTCTGGAGCTTACTCAAGGTAAGGAGAGAAAGGAGAAGGAAAGGAAAGCTTGGAGGGTCGGCTGGATGGGGTGTGGAAGCTGGAAGGTGCAGAGGGGGGGTCCTTTCCCC
The DNA here is from genome assembly GCF_028551555.1 of Melozone crissalis. Classification (NCBI taxonomy): domain Eukaryota; kingdom Metazoa; phylum Chordata; class Aves; order Passeriformes; family Passerellidae; genus Melozone; species Melozone crissalis. The sequence goes on along the minus strand of NW_026535786.1, from coordinate 10,592,218 downwards.
CCGGGTTGTATTGATAAAGGCATGGCAAAGGCATTCCTGCCTGGGAATTTCCCATCTGTGAGTGGATTAAGCTGACGGGGAAGGTGTGTATGGGAAGAGGAGAGAGAAAGGCGAGCAAGATTTATTCATTCTCTCATTGAAGAAAAAAAAATTTTAAAAAAAGGGAAGAAAGAAAGAATGAAAGAAGCTGCCGGGTGTGACTTGTGAAGCAGGAGGTCAGAAAGCACGGGGTTCCCCTGATAGTGCACACACCCTGTAAACTTCCAAGCAGCTCCCAGGAAACTTGTTATTAATGCTGCAGTCATTAAAAGGCGCAGCCCACGGCAGATTTATTAGCTCAGTAAACCACAACACGTGCCAAGCTCTCTGGAAACAAAAGGGTCTGTCAACTTCACTCCTCTGGCTTGGAATTTGGGAAGCCTGGGAGGAGAGCGGCGCGGATGGAGCTGGTGGCTTTTGTCGCGGGGCAGTGGCATCGCCTCCGTTAGCCGACGCTCCCAGCATGGCTCGAGAATGCCATTCCGTGGCGGCGGAGGCATCGGTGGGAGCACGGCTGCGAGGAAAGCACAGGGAGCCCTGCTGAGCTCACGGCGCTCGTGGCGGCAGCGGGACGAGCAGCCCCCGGTCTCCCGGACGGAAAGCTTTCCCCGTGTGCCTGCCACGATTAATCAGCTGCCGTCCGCCTGAATAACAGCATTCACTGAAGTTACAGTGGGAAACTTGTCTGGCTGGACACTGTGCCATTGCTGTGAGGAGAGCAGCCGGTGCCGATCGCTGGCGTTGCGCTGAAATATGGCATTGATTGCCGCTCCGAAGGAGAGCTCGGCCGGCAGCACCGGGGTATTATCGCAGCGGTGAGGAGCAGGGCGAAGAGCACCGGCAGAAGAGGCGGCGGGGAAGGGCAGGCTCGGACCGTCTCGCCGATCTCCCCGGGAACAAGAGAGGCACGCTGGATGTGTTGGATGCTGAAAGGAGCGGAGGAAGCTGGCCCGTCCCCGGGAGGATTTGCAGGCTGAACTTGGCCGGGGGCTGGCTGTCGGCAGCCGGGCGCTCACGGCGCAGCGGGTCAGTGTGTGCCATCGCCCTGGCAGAGCGGGGCCTGGCTCCGGGCCCGGGGACCCGCGGGAGGCAGTCCCGGCCATGGGCGGAGGGCACGGGGAGGCGCCTGCTGCCGTGCGGGTATAAATGGCCCGGGAGGAGCTGCCCTGCCCTGCCCTGAGGCCGTGGGTGCGCGGGTGAGCGGAGCCGACACCGGGGCAGGCAGGAGGCTCGGGGGGCAGCACTCGGGCGGATTTTCCCTTGCGGCATCCTGGAGCGGGGCAGACGCTGCTGATTTGTGAATGAATTTGAGCAGCTGCTGTCAGAGGCAGTGGGGAGCAATAACAAAATGCCTGGAGGGAACGAGGACGTGACAGACATCCCAGGGGACATTAATTTCTGATGACAGGCTGGACTGGCAGGAAAGGCTGCAGGGTTGGGATGAGGGTCTCCTGCACCCCTATTCTTTACAACAAAGTGCAAGGAACAAACCAGCATTGAATGGATGAGAGGAAATTGGGAGAAAGGGGGAAAAAACATGCAGAAGTTTTTAGGGGTTATGTGGATTTATTTTTATTTTTTTTTAATATAGGGAAAAGCATCCTGTGCTCCCTCAGGCAGCCACACAGTGAGCAGCAGTGAGTGTCACTCCTGTGCAAGACTGAGCTGGGAATAAAAGGTGAGCCACCATCTTCCAGAGGTTTAGAGTTTTCCCTCCATCCCTAACTGCTTTTTTTTTAACCTCTTTCAGTCTCTCCTCCTTCCTCCTCCTCCTTCTGCTCTTTTGTTAGCTGGTTGGTGGGGAGAAGCAGAGTCTGGAGGGTGGGATGAGACAAGGCATCCTTGTCCAGCAGCCCTCCTGACCCCTGGCACCCCCAGGCTCTGCACGGTAGCTGCAGCACTGCCTGCCTTGGCAGGCTATCAAAAGAAACTTCCCAACACGGAGATGTTGAGGGCTGGGAAGAGATAAAGGCTGGCTTGAGCAAGCTGCTTCTTGTCTTAAAACTTGGCACCTGGACCTATCGAGGCAAATGTATGAATGGCTCAGCCATTCATTACAAGGAAATCTTCATATTTTAATTTTTATTGCAATTTTTTTTGGAGGGGGGTGGAATTAATTTCCTGGGAGTTTCTGTTGCATTCATGGTGTGCAGCAGCGGGGGAAGGAAATTTGTGCTCTGGGAATCGCCCCAGCCTTCCCGTCTGCTTGCAGACACTGCAAGGGATTAAACCATCCTGGCTGCCTTAGCATGGGACATTCCTGAGTTGCATTAACCAGGCTGGAAATCTCCTGTCAGAGCAGTGGCAAACTGGAAAAAAGCACTTTATCTTCAGCCTAGCAGACAGAGGGCCACGTGCTGTGTGTAACGTCTGAGTGCCGGTGTCTGCAGGGTTTCTTTTCCTTCCCGTTCCTCCCTTCCTCATTCTTTTTTGCTGTCTCTGTCTCTGTGATGGTGATTCCTCCCCTTTCCACTGATTCTTGCCAGCTCAAACCCAGGGGTGGGGAGAGAAATCACATAATGGTTTGGGTTGGACCTTAAAGATCATCCAGTTTCAACACCCTGGCCATGGGCAGGGACACTTTCCACTAGAGCAGCTTATTCAAAGCCCTGTCCAACCTGGCCTTGAACACTTTCAGGGGTGGGCACTGTATTTTCAAGGATTTTTTTAAACTTTGAATAAGAGAATCCTCCTCATGAAAAGTTGAGACTCAAACTCTTGTTGTAACTGATAGGTCAAACCAGCTGTGATTCCTCACACCTCTAAGGTGACACATGTGCATGGGGCTTGTGTCACCTGTCTCCAAGTGGGGTAGGACATGTTCCTGACCCCAAAAGTGCCTGTTTTACTCCCATCCTTGAGAACAATATGTCTGTAGCAGTTGGCATGGTGAGGCCAAACTTCACAGAGCAGGACAGGGGAGATCCTTTCTCCAAAGCACTTTAATCCTACTGCAAAAGTTCAGTTTGTATCTGTCCAGGACCAAAGCACTGCAACTTCTTGCAAATGATCTCCAATTCAAAGAATTATAGGATCATAGGGTAACTGAACCTGGCCTGTCTCATCCATCCCCTTCCCTCTCCCCCGCCCATTTTGCAGAGGGCAAAGCAGGGTTGCTAGAGTGTCCAGGAAGGCAGGAGCTGGACATGGTGTCCAGGGACTGTGGTAGCATTTGTCTGGAGCAGTTACAGCAGTGGAAATGTTGGCTGGGGACTCCTTTGTGGGGTGAGACCCATAGGCCTTGTGCTCCCTTCCCAGCTAAACTGGTGGGAATTAAACCTGGGCATGGGGGTGAGTTAACACCTCTCAGACCTAGTACTAGTCATCCCTAAAGTGTCAGGAGGGAAACTGAGGCACTAAAATGGGGACTCAGGGTGGCATCAGTGGTGGGAAATTGGTCCTGCTGGGGAAATGGCTCTCCCAACCCACTTCAGATGATCTTTCTCCAAAATCCTCCACCAGCCAAGAGGGACTGGAGAATCCCAGGCCAAGGAGGGAAGGGAAATAGCTGAGGAGATACTGCCCATCATGGGGGCAATGAAGCATCATCTGCAGTGGGAATCATGGTGGGAATGGCACACTACTGGTAAACCCTTTGTCAGCTCTACCTAATACCCTTCCCCCCCCAAATCCCTCCTTCCCAAACCTTGTAGGAGACCCACTGGATCTAGTAAATGTCTCACATGCTTGACTGGGGTGGGGGCAGCTCCTGAAGCCCCAGCTGATGCTCCACCAAGCAGTTTCATTGGCATTCATTGTTTGCAAGAATTATTGGAGAGGAGGGGCAAAGAAAGGCCATGAGGGGAATGAGATGGGAGCCTCCAGCTGTGCTGTTTGCAACAATAATGGCCAGGATTGTGTTTATTATCTCCTCAGTGGAGGGTCTGCAGCTGCACGCTGAGAGCCACAGACAGCAAAGGGGCCCAGAGATTATTGTGCATGGACAAAAATCCAACCACAAAAACAAATAAAAAGCCCACAAAGGATCCCTGGGCCAGCTGGAGCAGTGCCATCAGGCACCCAGCTTAACTCCCAGTCTCCTCGTTTTGCCCTTCCTTACTGAAGTCAGCAGCCCCTCAGGGCTGTTAGGAGAAGGGAGATTGGCATCTCCTGTCTTTCAGAGAGTTAAAGCTGCATGGGGTCCTCTTAAAATCCTTCTGCCAGGGCTGAAGGTGCTGCCCAGCCAGACTGAATTTCTTTTCCCTGTGCTTTCTCATGATTTTTTCCAGTGCTGGCTGCACCATGACAAAGGCATGCTGTTGGAGGCAGTACTTAAACCTCATCTGCAGCCACCCCTGTTGCAGTGGATTCAATTGGATTCAAACCTCTTAGAGATATTTTCCAACCTTAATGATTCTATGATTCAAGGAGAAAGAGCTGGAAAGCCATTAGCGATACAGGATGATGAGGCTGTGATGAGTTGTTCGCTCTTGGTGGGATGTGTCTCACCAGCAAGAGCAGAGGCATCACCCTGGGATGTATCACCTTCTCCTCCCTCCTCTCTCTTGTTTCCTTCCTCCTGCCTAGCTCATCTTCTCTGGGGGAACCCATCCATGCAGCATGGTCTCACTGCAGCTCAGGCCAGCCCTCTGGGGTGATGGGAAGCAATCCAGATCAGGCATGTGGGGTACATCCATAGGCATCACACCTTTCCCTGCTGGTGAGTCCTTGCAACCTGCACTTCCCTGGCACAGAACGTGGTAGCTGCCATCCCAGGGATGTGCATGGCATCTGGCGTTTCCCAGCTGGGCACAGTGGCATGGCTGATCAGCTCTTCCAACAGCTGAAACCAAGAAATATCCACTGTGGGCAGGAGGTTTCCTCTCCCCATGCTGCACCTCCTAACGTGCCTCTCTGGCATATGGTGTTCATCCTGGAGTGCATTCCTCTGGAATTATATCATGTCTCTGGGAGCTGGAGTGCAGTGAAAAAGCATCACCATAGCAGGAGCTGTCTGGGGTTGGCTGTCAGGTGTGCGCCGCCAAGGGCTGAGCCTCCAGGAGAAGCTTGCTGGCATCATTTTCGCTTTCAATAATTGACTAGTTAAGAAAGGAGGAGGGTTTACTCCTCTCAAGGTTACTGCTGAGATTTGGGTAAAGCCTGGGCACTCCCAGGCTCCCTTTGTGCCTCACAGCGGATTCTTGGGCACTGGAGGTGATGGGGCAGCTTCACCAGGTCATTCTACAGCAAAATGCTCTAGGACTGGCACAAAACTCTGTGTAAACCTCTCCTTTGGCTATGAAGCACCGTGTTGAAGGGCTGGTTTGTTCCCGAGTTTGTGCCAAAATAACGGAGGCCTCCCATTCTGGGACATGTCGCTATGATAAAAATTCTATTCAGGCTGAGTTTGAGATGGTTAAGAAAATATTTGTGTTCCTGGCAGAGATGAAGTCTCTCTTATGCTCAGTGAGTGCCAGGATAGTGAGGTCTCCTGCTCTTGGAAATGCGCACAGTTAACAAGCAGAGCAGGGAGGACAAGAAATAGGAGTTGTTAGGGGTAAAAGAGTTCAGGATGGCCATGCTGGAAGTGATTCTAGAGCAGGAGAAAGTTCTGAGCTCTTCCATCCCTTGCTGGCACCTGTTTGACTGATTCCATGCGTCCCAGGCTGCTGGGAACCACTTGCAGCTGCCAAAGCTCCCTGTTTGAGTGGTTCTGCAGCTGGAATAGCCAGGAGGCAATGGTGGGGCTGGGATGCTCACATCCTGTCTGCTCCCACAGAGCGCTGTGAATCCCTCCTGGTGATGCACCACTCCAACACCTGCCTTCCCCTGCCCCCAGCCACTCAGGAGGCCTGGCAAGCAATTTCCTTTTGGAAATGCCCCCTCTGGGCACAAGCACAGTTTGACTTGAGGCTGGAAAGCAAAATTGCTTTCAAAATCCACAGGAGACTAATTCCTCCACCTGGAAATAAACTGCTATTAAGCTGACAGCTTTCTGGGCTGAGCAGAGAAGTGGGAATGTTTTGCAAATCCTGATGCCACAGTGATTTAATTCCTCATTTTCCTGTGCTGGTTGTGGTACCAGCATTTTCCCACTTGAGGAAAAATTCCCTGGAGCTGGGCTGATCTTCCCTTACAGAATGAATCTTTTCAAGGCACAAAGCTTTTAGTGTGGCAGAAATTGTATTTCAGCCACGGATGTAAATGAGCTGGAAGTTACTGTATGGGCTGGCAGACCTGCCTGCACATGTTTTCCTTTTGTCAGATCCCAGAATACACCACCCTGCACCTTGATTTCCTCCTCCAGAGGGAATGAGGGATGCCTGAGGGGGAAGATTGCACAAGTGGAATAAACTACCAGCTGTTTAAGCACTAGGATGATAAATTATCCCTGGCCTCTTGCAAGGCAGATGGGAATTGTGACATTAACAGTTGTAACAAAGTTTATTTTAATAAGTCTTTCCATTTCTTTATTTAAGAAAGGATTTTAATTTTACATTAAAAAAATAGAGCAGAGACTTTTAGCCAAGCAAGCATTTCAGTGTCTTTTCCCAAGTAACAAGTAATAGGACAAGAGGAAACAGCTTCAAGTTGCATTAGGGGATGTTTATATTGCAAATTAGGGAAAATTTCTTCACCAAAAGGGTTGTCAGGCATTGGAACAGGCTGCCCAGGGAAGTGTTTGAGTCACTATCCCTGGAGATATTTAAAATATGTGCAGATGCGGCACTTGAGGACAGGGTTTAGTGGTGGGTTTGGCAGTGCTGGGTTAACAGCTGGATTCAATGATATTCAAGGTCTTTCCCAACCTAAATGATTCTATATTTGAACACAGATCCATAGTGTGGAGCTGTATGAGGTTTGGAGGTGCTGGGTTCCCTCTAGGTCAATCACACATATCTTCTCTGCAGCCCATGTGGTGGCTTGAGGGGCTGCTTGGCTTTGCCTTTGGGGTTGTGAAATGGTTTTGATGTTTATGATGCTTAATTTAGCTTTGCCTTTGCTAATCTTATCTATCTCATCCCCTGTAACATTTACAAAAATCTCCATAAAGGACGGAGAGCATGTTTGGGTGCAGGAATGTCATTGCAGTTTTGGCTCAGCAATTTCTGTCCAGAGAGGAGAAAAGCACATGGAAATAACCAAGAGAGAAAAATGTGAAATGGCATATTGTTTTTTGTTCTTTGCTCCTTCTGGCCGTCCACAACCTTTATTCCACGGGGTTTGGTGAGATTCAAGTCTTGCAAACACAGACTTGATGCAGAGCAGTGGGGTTCTTGTCCAGGTCCGGAAGCGCCATCTTGTCTCTGTTTATGCTGTTTCTCTGCTCCGCACTGGTTTCCACTTGAACATGAAGCTGTTGACTTTAACTCTTTGAGTGTGACTGTCCAGCCACTTCCTTATCCACTGAGCCATCCAACCATCAAATCCACGTTTTCTCCATAGAGATTAAGATGTTGTGTGGATCAGTGTCAAATGCTTTGCACAAGTCCAGGTAGATAATGTCAGTCGCTCTCCCCTCATCCACCAACACTAACTGTATCATAGAAAGCCATGAAATTTGTCCAGCAGGATGTGTCCTTAGTGAAGTCATGTTGGCTATCACCAACCACCTCCTTATTTTCCGTCTGCCTTAGCAAAGCTTCCATGAAGATCTGCTCCATGATCTTGCCAGGCAAAATAATTAAAGCAGAAAGGAATTAATTGTTAAATTTTTTCTTTTCTTCTTTTTGCATTCCTTGCATTTCATTCTGATTTTTCCCAGGGAGCAGGAACATGGAGCAAAAAGCAGGATTCAGGCACCTGCAGGATGCCTTTTGACTCCTGCTCAAGCCCTTGGTGTCTCTTTACATTAAACCATAAGGGCTAAAGTCACCACCACACTGGCTGAGCTTCCCCTTATCCTAATGCTTGCATGCACTGGTAAGGGAAATAGGGTTGCAAATCCCTGTGTTTATATCCCACTAGAAAATTTGGGATGCCTTTGCTGTTCTAAGCAGCTTTGCAAGTCTCACAGATAAAACCATCAGAGTAAAGGGAAGGGTGATAACTTATCCCCTAAAAGTGACTTGTGCAATGTCTCCTGATGGAGGCCTTCATGAAATCAAGTGCAATTTGGAAGAACCAAGGGACTGATTCTGATCCTGCTGAAAGATCAGAATTTTTCTGATTTCTTTCTGAAAGAGTTAAACCAAGAGTAACTCCACTGAACTCTCTCAAACCCATCTAACAAATGCAGGATTAAACATAAAAACCACATACTTCTTGAATTCCCATTAGCTCTCCTCTCCCTAAACCCCAGAAGTCTCAAACATGGAGCATAAAACCAGGACTGTTAGCCAAGTGTCTTCCAAACCAGCAAACAACAAAATGTAACAAGCGGGTCAGAAAACACTGTTCCCATTTACACCAACATTTTTTGGTGAGGTTTAATAATATTTATCAAGAGCTCTTTGCAGCATTTATGTGGGGAAGCCTTCTGCAGGAAGAGCTGATCTGAAGCAGGCGAAGCAAAAGCCTGAATGACCTTTACTTTCAATAGATTCACACGAAAAAAACCAACAGTAAAAAAAGAGTGACCTTGTCAGCAGCAGTCTCTTTATTATGGGAGGGGTGTGTGTCTGCAGCAAGGGTTTAATGGTCTCTGGCTGTAGGCTGGTTGGAGCTAGTTTTGCTGCCTGCTCAAATTGGCATATGGGATCTGGAGACCCGACCGCGATTGCATCTGTGGCGTCATTTGGGCTCAGCCGGGAGAGTCCACGCTGGAAAAGTGTAGCTGCTGCTAGTGCTGCACTTTAGTCGGTAATTATTCTAATTTTACAGAATAATTAATGGGTGGAGAAGGGGGGGAAAGGTCTCTTATGCAATTTTGTTGTTGAGAAGCAACTCTGGAGCATTCTGGTGCTCTGGAGCTGCTGTCCCAGCTGCCACTTAGCCTCCAAGATATTTAAAAAGAGAAAGAGCCAGAGCCAACTTTTTTTTTTTTCCCTTCAGTCTGGAGGATTTATGGCCTCTATCATAACCTATGCACTTGTTTCACTTTCCAATAACGTTCCTTTTCCCCTGACCCCAATTAGTGCTGGCAGCCAAATGGGCCTGGTGAGCTCTGCTGTGAAGACTTTGTTCATTTCTTTACTTGGCTGATACAAGAGGCAGAAGACAATCCCAAAATTTTTCTCCAGAAATATTGTTGCTAATACAACTCTTTTGTCCTTTGCAGGGGCAACAACTCTGTTTGGGGCAGGTGGACTTCAGCTCTTCCTTTTTGCCTTTTTTCTTTGAAATTTGGTCTATTTGCTGATCATCCAGAATCAATATTGGCAAGAAATGTAGAAATTACCAGGATCTGTCCACCATGCCTTACAGATTCATATCTGATTTGGTCTGGTTGTGATCTGCTATGGAAAAGACAGATTCTGTGCTCTCCACTCCTGTGTGAGAGCTGGTAACCCCATGAATGGTCACCAGAATTTGTTGGAAAACTGACCTGGCAAAGGGGAAAGAGAAAGATCAGAGGGGTTTTTGTTGGATCAGTGACCCAAACTGGTTTATCCAAGTGCACCTGGTTATTGGGAAGGACCAGGGTTTGGAAGATGCAGCCAAGAATGGGGTGGGAAGCAGTAACCAGCGAGGCTGGGCATCCTTCTTCTCTGTCATGGACAAGGGGGAGAGGGACATCTCCAGGGATGTGGATGGTCTTAGGTTGGTTTCATCCCCTTCTGGAGCAATTTCATTGTCTTCACCCCTCCGTAGAGACAACCTGGTGTTTTGGGGGTTTTTTTGCCCTTCTTACCCATATACTTCAAGCTTCATTGGGTGAATTTGGGCCTTTAGCCCCAACCCCAGCTGCATTTCAGATGATGCTTTGTTCAGAGGCATGTTGAGGGAGGCTGAGGGAATGAAGAATGGGGCGGCTGTTTCCTGACTCCATCAAACAGCAAACTCTAAAACACCTCCCCTTGTATTATTTCTTTAATTAGTCATTGATTTTTTGCAATGGGGAATTCCAGCTTGGTGGTTGCCAGGGCAACTGGAGGTAGCCTAGGTAGCATCCTCTTAATATCCGCATTCCCGAAGAGGGGGACCAGTCCCCAAGCAATGGGCTTTCATCCAGGGAGGGATGTGCCAGCTGATCTCCCTAATGAGAAAAGTCTTTAAGGGAGAAGAGAAGGAAAAAATCAAATGCGGTGAGAAGTATGAATTTGCAACAACAGTAACAAAGCTTTCTTCTCTCCCACCTCACTCCCTGACCATCATCTGAGCCTGGCATCTCTCTGCAATCTGCTTTTAATGTTGGGGGCTTTTTGGTTGGGAAATCTCAGTGTGAGTTTTCTGTGTGAGTCTTGCCACACAGCATTGCAATGATTGAGCATAGCAGGGAGAAGGCACAAGGGCATCTGCAGGCTGAAGGGGAGATGTGGGGTCTGAGGAGAAGGCTGGCATCCTGCTGGAAGCTTTGTCCAACACTGGCTCCATTAACCACCTCAGGCTCTCCTTATGGTTGTCTCAGAATATTTGCCCTGCAGAAAGGATGAGCAAGATATAAAGACCAGCGCCCTGCAGTCACTACAGGCACCTGGAACATGGGGGAAGATATTGCAGCTCCTGTTGCAGTCAGCAGGTATAAAAAGACCCCTAGAGCTTCCAGATGGCCAGAACCTATCACTGGGATCTCTCCATACCTCAATAGCCATAGAAATGAAGAGGATATGGCTAAACCAGCCCCAGGGTAGGCTGCTTTCTCCCAGTGATTTTCCCCTCACTGTCCTAGGTGATGGTGCCAGTGGTTTCTTGTCCATGGTGTTTACCCAGGTGAAACTCCCCAGTGTTGCAAGAGGATAACTCCTCTTCCTTTTACAAGGGGATGCCTTGGCTTCCTGCCTTTATCAACGAAGCAGCTCGTGGGCAGCAATCCAGAGGCATTTTGGTGCAGTTTCAAATACACACTGTACACAGGACTGTAAATGCCTGCGGTCTGTTTCTTTCCCCATTTCAAAGAGAGCTATTGGTTGTTCCACACTATAATAAAACATGCCTGTACCTGACTAAGCTCTTTGCCAATTATCTGGCAATGCAGGAGTCTCTTTCTTGGACTGGAAGATGACCAGTAACTTTATTTCTCCTATATTTTATCAGAGCTATTAACCAAGTGGCATGTTTGCTTGTGATGCTCCATGCTGCTCCATAAGGGAGTTTCCAACTGGTACTAATGGATTGTATCCCATCTGCAAAGCAATTGCAGAGCCAGTAAGGGAGAATTTGTGGCATTACTGTGAGGAGGGAAGAGGCAATAGATGCTATGCAAATGCTTCAGCTGCGCTTTGTGTACTGCATTTCAGCTGTGTCTTGTTTTGTCTTTACTGCTGGCTGAAGTGAGGGGTGTTGCAGTGAGAGTCCCTGTATCTGCCCACTTCTGGTAATCATTTTTGAGGCTGATCAGGAGGGGAATTCCCATGTCAAAAGGGTTTGAGCAGGTGCATATCAAAGCCCAGCATCGGTTTTCAATCTTCTCTCAATTCATAGAATAGCTTGGATTGGAACAGACCCTTTAAAGGCCACCCAGTCCAACTCCCCACAATAATCAGGAACATCTTCAACTAGTCCGAATTGCTCAGAGCCCCATCCAACCTGGACTTGAATGTTTTCAGGGATGGGGCATCTACGACCTCTCTGGGCAACCTGTGCCAATGTTTTACCACCTTCATCACAGAAAACTACTTTCTTAAGTCTAGTCTGAATTATTCTTGTCTTATTTTAAAACCATTGCCCCTTGTCCTACCACTACAGGCCCTATTAAAAGTCTATTCCCAGTTAAATTAGGGCTTTGGATTTTGTCCTCTTACTTTTGTTCAGATGCTCCATAAGAAGCCAAAGGAGGTTTTAGCAGTGCTCAGAAAGTAAAATTTCACACTGGTGTGTCTTTGGACTTCCTGGTGTGCGATTCAGCTCCCATCAGAGCTAAAACAATTCTATGAGGAAATGAGCTGCACTTTTGAAGGAGAAGTTGGAAGTTTCCATACAGAGACATCAAGTAGGAATTGCCACTGGGTAGAATTTGGGAGAAGAAATGCCGGTAGACTGGGCTGATACCAATGTAGGTACTTCCCTGTGGGTGAGATAGTTAACATTTGAGGTTTTGCAGTTTTAGTTTACAAGGAACTCCCCACTGCTGCAACCCTCCCTGGTAATAAAACATTTCAGTGCAATCCAAATGCAGCTTCATGGAAAAATAAAAATAGTAGTATTTATTTTAGGAGGGACTGCAGAAGGCAGCAAGCTATGTCTGTCTGCACAGAACCAGAGGGGATCAGCCTTGATGTCATTGGGAAAGGGATATCTGGAAAAGTGTCTGCAGAGAAGAGCCCTACCCCCTATGTTCTCTCTGCACGCATATGTGTTTTCTCAAGAAACAGTTGAGATGGGCTGAGGCTAGGGCTCATCTTACCAATTTTCTGTTGTTTCTATAGAATAATGGACCCCAAAGGGGCCTTTAGCAATGGTTTAGCTGCAGGCAGTTTGGCCAGAGTCCCAGTTTCTGCTCTCTATTTGCAGGAGGTCTGGGAGACACTGCCATACAACTCACATCAGTGATCAGGACAGTATTTTTTCAACATTTTTCCCCCCTTGCGCTTTTTTTGCACTTTGGCAAGTAGTCCCCAGTCAGTCTCCTGGGAATGAGAGCAGGGCCAAGAAGACCATGCTGAAAAGGGAGAGAAACTGAATACAAGGGGTGGGTGAGGGGAGATGAAGTGGGAATTTCTAGGAAATGGTCTTGGGAAGGTGCAAGGGCTGTGAGGAAGGAATCTCAGCCAGATCAAAGGGTGTGTGTGAAACTTGATACTGCAAGGAAGTTAATGAAGTGCTTTTAAACAGTGGTGGGAAAGGTAAGAGACCAGGGAGACTGAAGTGGGGATGGGAACATTCATTTAAAGGGATTTCTTTAACTTTTTTCTTATTGAATGAGCAGTTGGCACGTGAGTGTTTGTTTATGGCCAGCAGAATAGCCAAGGACCAGTGCTGATGGATCTGCTTGTCTGGCTTGGTGAGATTTTTTGTTTCTGGCCTTCTGGAGACCTCGTTTGTAAGGCATGAGGAGTCATCACCCATGACTGCAATAGGAACCAGCGAGGACAGACCTTGTTGCCTCTGTGCTGACCTGCAGGATGCTGACATGCTCCTATGTACCCTCTTCAGAGATCTAAAGATTGTTTTGGCTGTCTCTTGGAATCACGCAGCTGTTGTTGCCCACTGTTGTTAGGATGCCATCTGAAGAGGTTCAGCAGAGCTGGAGTGTGCAGATCAGCTCTGATCTGCATCTCTTGTGTGAGATGATAGAGAGACAGAACTGTCTTGGAGGGAGACGGGTCAAAGCCAAAGCAGCGGAGAGAACTCCTTGCTTACTGGCACTGTTAATCAGAGAGAACACTTAATGCAATTAGCAGAGGCTCCCCAAAGACTCCTATGAAGCAAATTGTCTCTCTCCACTGTGCAGGGGGCTGGGCCCACCACAGCAAAGGCTGGATTAGACTGAACAAGCCTCGCTTCCTCTGCTCTGGTAGGAGCTGCCACCAGACCAAGGAGGATTGTTTTTAGCCACCTGATACAAATCCAAACTTCTAAAATTTGCTCCTGAAGTCCAAGGAAGGGAGATGGGATGTCCATTTGTGCAGTAAGGAGCTGTTCTTTTCTTCCATGGTCCAGTCAAAAGTATATATGTTTGATAGATCATGCTTTAAGGCAGCCTACTGTTCTTACAGCTCATTTCCAATTTCGCCTCAGTTTGGTTATGTGTGTAAAGACTGCTGACCCAATTTTTTTTCTCCATTAATTTCCCACTGGGATTCATAACATGAGAGAAAAAGTCTTTGAGATATCCATGCTATTGAAGGGTATGCTTAATCTCTCCTTTTGTAAAGAGAAAGGACAAGACTGCATAAGTCAAACAGGTACACATCATTCATAAAGTAATTTCTACAGCAATTAGATCTGCTCTTCTATTGTCTTGTTTTACAGGAGAACAATGCATTTCCTGGCCTGGTTCAATTTGCTGCTTCTCCTTCCTTGCTTTGGTACCACAAAAACCTGCTTCCCTGGCTGCCACTGTGAAGTGGAAACCTTTGGTCTCTTTGACAGCTTCAGCTTGACCAAGGTGGACTGCAGTGGAATAGGCTCCCACATTGTTCCTGTCCCAATCCCTCTGGACACCTCCTACTTGGATCTATCATCAAACAAACTGGAAACAATAAATGAATCGATGCTTACTGGCCCTGGATACACCACCCTGGTGAGTCTTGACCTGAGCTACAACAAAATTGCCAAGATTTCCTCCACGACATTCTCCAGGCTTCGGTACCTGGAGTCCTTGGATCTGAGTCATAACTCTCTGGAAGTCCTTCCGGAGGACTGTTTCTCCAGTTCTCCTCTAAGTGACATAGATTTGAGCAATAACAAACTTTTGGATATAGCTATGGACATTTTTGCTTCAAAAGGACAAGGCAAAACCCTGAATGTGGATCTATCCAATAATATGCTCAGCACAATTACAAGACACCCTGAAAAGAGCATTCCCAACATCCAGAACTTAAATCTTTCTGGAAACAGGCTAACATTTGTACCAAACCTTCAAGGCATTCCTCTCCGATATTTAAATCTTGATGGAAACCCTCTGGTTAAGATTGAGAAAGGAGATTTCACGGGACTGAAAGACTTGATTCATTTATCCCTCAGTGGCCTGCGTGGCTTTAGGGAGTTATCTCCTCAGAGCTTCAAGGAACTCCAAGCCCTCCAGGTTCTGGATTTATCCAACAATCCCAACTTGAAGTCACTGTCTGCTGAAGTTATCTTTGGTCTGAACTCCCTACAAGAGCTCAACCTCTCTGGGACAGGCGTCTCATCCTTACCAAAGACCTCGCTGAAATACCTGCCTTCCATCAAAAGCATCACCTTAGGGAAGGACATACAGTGTCTCAAGACCATCAAAGAAGGACAGTACCACCGACAGATTGGGCTGACCAAAAAAGAAGTCCTCAGTTGCCATGACAGCCATGGATCCGTAGCAGCAGCACCTTATGTTTTGTGATGAAAACTGGGCAGAAGAAGGGGTGGGGCAGGGAGGGTGGGGGGCCGTGGGACTTGTACAGGTGTCGGACTGAGATGGCTTGCAGTGTGCCTTTTGTAAAACTGTCAATAATTTATATATTTCTATTTGCCAATAGCTGATTGTTTGTGGATTTTATAAACTCTCGGGTCTGTGTTCTCCCCAGGCTCCGGATTTTAGCCGGCGCACTGAGGTGCTCACTCATGCCGCTGGCTCAGGAGCAGTGACGCTGGACCATGCGGGGACAAGCTGCTCTGCAGGTCCCAGGGCAGAACACTCAGTCTGGAGCAAACCCTTCATGCCTCAGACACATTTGTAGGAGCAAAGATACACCTCTGCAGAGCGCACGCCAAAACGTACCAGCTCTGTGGCTGCTTGCTTACAAACCCATGCATCATCCTTCTTTTAATTGTTACCCCCCAAAATGTGCCTTCTGGATGTTGCCTTCATTAGCAGCACCCTGTTTTCTGTCATGCACTTTCAGTCTTGAAGAAACATTTCCAGACAAACCTGAACACAGGGTGCACTTAATGTGCTGGGTTTTACATGTTATTTGCATAGGTGTGCAACAAACATTGAGTAAGCTGAGACATTTTCCCACCAATTTCTCTTTGTTTTCCCACCTTGATCTTTTTCATGTCTAATTAACTTAGGTCCAGCTTTGGCAACCTCCTGTCTTTTTAACCTCAGTGAGCCATTGGTCAGAGGTGATGTGCAGCAGAGGAAGGGAAGCAGAGGGGTCTGCTAACAGCTACATCTCACCCAGGAGCCAGCCTTTGATGGAGGAGGCTGCAAAGGGAAGAGGTCATGTAGCCTAGCTCAGGAAAGAAAAAAAATTGAAAAGAATCCCTCCTCCCTTTCTGGGGAAGCTTGGAAGGAAACTTTGACAGGGATTCTTTCTTGATGACCTTATCAAACCAAGATGCAGTCCTAGAGGATATGAGAGTAAGTTGTTTCCAGGCTGACATTCCCCATCTGAGCACAACATCTGCAGCTCATCTGGGCATATGTGAGGCAACTTGCAGTGCCAAAACACTTCTGAGAACGTGCCAGGGGAAGAATTAACACTGATGCTTGTGGCCCTGAAGCACTTTGCTTATCGAAGGAAAGATCTTTTGGAGTTTTTTCCAGAGTTGTGGCTTTTCTTTCTCTCACACAGCTCCTTCGTTGCCAAGTGAATCTGATAAACTGAAATCTGATAAAAAGCCTGGTCCTCAATGTTTCGCTGATTTTTTTTTCTCTCCATTGCTGAAATTCTGTGGAACCCCTCTGGACCCTCTTTTTCTCCAGTCTAGGAGGAAGTGGGAGAAGGCAGCACAACATCACTCAATGCCATGTGTGAAGCCTCCAATTTGCTTATAGGAGCAGTGGTGGTGACTGCTGAGGTCTGGTCCACATCTGGCATGCTCTGTCCAGGGGGATGGGATGTTTGGATGGGAGTCATGCTTAAGCTGATCTGCAGTTTGGTCTCTAAGCCCTGCATCAGGGCCACTTTCAATGTTTGATTTAGGGAGATCCATGTAAAGTGATGCAGATATAAATTCATCTCACAATTGTCCTTGGGAGTGTTGGAAGAAGCTCAGGTTTTGTCCTCATACCCCCAAAAGTCTTGGAAAGTGGAAGCCCTGTTGTCCAAACCCACTGACTCCATAAAAGTCAGAGTCAACACCTAACTTTGGATACGGAAATTTGGTACTGAAATACTCCGACATTTCCATCTATCTCAATTTCAATAATTTGTTTGGGTAGCTTAGAGTGGGATTTTCACCCCTTCTTTCAGTTTTGGGGATTTTTCCCCTCTACTGAGCCTTTGCAATGTTTGACCTGCCTTCACAATCACAGGAAATGCCGATTTTCTTAAAAAGGCAATGGGGCTGCCTATGGGCAGAGATCTGGAGGGGAACAGAAACAAACTGCAGTGCAGGACAGGGGCAGTTTGTGAGGAAACATGTCAGGGTTTTACTGGATTTTGCCTTTTTAAGAGAATTATTTTCTGCTGGCAGAAAATGTATTTTTTTTAAAGAAAGCTGTTTACTTTTTTAAGCCTGTACATAGATGAAACATTACGATTATCACCTACTGTCAAAGTTACTGTCTTAGCAGCACTGTGGTAATTTAAAACCCAATGTGACAATCCAATTGGAGACTGCAAGATTTCCTCGTGTAATCTCATGCTAGCTGCTAGCTAAACTAGTCTTAGCAAAAGCTGGCAAATACTGTCGCTGTGTTAGTCTGTTTTCTTAAAGAACCTGCAGCATTGTAAGGCTTTGTGATTACTCACAATATAATAAAGTGATTTGGAGGAGAATAAACCCAGATCCCCCAGATTTATTGCTTTAATGCTGAGTGGGTGGCAGCTGTCACTGGGTCTGAAGTGCAACACGGCTTCTCTCCTTCTCTGCTGATCCCCACTTCCCCCATGGGTGCTGGATTTCCAAACTGGGGGCAGGATTTGTCCCACGGTGCTTGGCTCACTGTGTTCTTCAGTGATGGAAAGACTTGAGAGCTTCTCTGGTTGACTTGAAGGAAATTAGGAACACGTGGCCGTGAAGCAGCAGAGAGCATGTGGTGCAAATTCCCAGCTCCAGGACCTGCTCCAAAGCTCGTGAAGCAGGTGGAGATTTCTTTGTGGATTTGACCCATCCGGGACATGGTCTGCCAGTGTTAAAAGGCTGGATTTGCAGCAGGCAGGGTGATGTGGGGAGACACACAAGACCACAAAAATGTTCAAGAACATGTAGATGTGGTGCTTAGGGAGACTGTTTAAGGGTGGACTTGGCAGTGCTGGGTTAAGGGTTGAACTTGATGATCTTGCAGGTCTTTTCCATCCCTAAAGATTCTGTGAGTCTGTCGGGGTGGAAGGATGTAAAGGGGTGCAGAAGTGATGCCACAGCACAGAAAGCTGAACATTGCCCAACCACACAGCTTCTGGCAGTGAGACACACGTAATCCAGTCTCAGCACCCTCCTCTGCAGAGCTGGGGCTGCTGCACAGGGGGCTAAGACCATGCAGAGCCTTTGCACCTAAAAAATAAACAGAAGCCTCTCCAGAGGGGTGTTCCTGCTCTTAAGTAGCTAATTTAATTTTAAAGGCTTCTTGGTGCTGTGTATAAAAGTGGTGCAATCAGAGCCTCACTGAGGAAACTGCCTGTTCTTGTTCCTCCCAAGCCTGAAGGAACAGCTGCATCTTCCCCTCAGGCAGGCAGACTTGCAGGCAGCCCGGAAGAGGCTGTTAATTCTTTACCTGTTTCCTCAAAATGCCCCATCCTCCCAGCTGGCACACAAGGTAGTCAGATGATAGCCTGGGGCTTGAGATCACCAGGGAAGGGCAAATCTTGCTCATAGGACTATTATGGACTGCAGGGGAAAAGCCACCACCACCAACCATTAGAGATGACTGTTCCTCTGGTGTCCACCTCAAGGTTATGACCATGAGGCTACACCACCACACCCCTTTGGTCTGCCCAGGGGTGTGGGCTCAGTCAAAGAGGTGGAGAATGTCTTCCTCTCTTGAGGAAGGACAATATCCTGGGACCCAAGGGTCTGAAGCTGTATTCTCCCACCTCCTTGTGAATGCCCCACATACGTGATGCTCCAGCACTGTGTTATCCCTCCCAGTACTCCTTTGCCCCCTTGCCGTAACGTCTTATTTGGCAACCCCTTTTCATTCATTATTTAATTAATGACTTAATTTATTATTTTGATCATTGTTAATTGTTTTGATTATTATTCATTTAAATAGCCTTTCCAAAATCCTCTGAATGGGAAGAAACAGGCAAGCCTCTACCAGAAACATGAGCCCCCACATTATGCATGTATGTCCCCTCTGCACCAGCGGGGGGGGGGGGGGGGGGGGGGGAGGTGTGAAACACGTGAAACAGCACTGATGTCCCCACAGGGGAAGAAGGGCACATCAGGGCTTGGATGAGTTGAGGATGCCCTCATTCAAACTTCCTGTCAGCTTGTGTGTGTGATGGACCTGGTGTCAGGCATCAACAGCCACCCATGCCAGGAGAGCCACCCATGCCAGGAAAGCCATCCCTGTCAGCCTGTCAGGAAGGCCAGCCAGGTTGGTTAGCTGCAAGCTTTGGCTGTCTCCACAACCAGCTCAGTTCTGTGGCCGGATATGTTTGCCCTGGCAAGCAAGATGGGCGTTTTAATTACAGGCTCAACATTTTTAGAAGCAGGAAAACCTCAGCAGAGGCTCGGCAATAAGGCTAGGCTGGCAAAGGGAGGAAGAAGTAGTGAGTGAGCTTGCATTTGCTTGTGGTGTTCTGTCTGCTGGAGAGTTATCAGCATCTCATCCCTCCTTTCCAGCACGTGGGGAAAGACAGTGAGGGTCACTTCCCCCCATCTGCCTTGTGGCCAGGGCAGCACAGGATTGACAATCTTCTCTTTATTAGAGAACATGCACCTCTCAGTACCCAAAAACTCTCATTTTCTTCTCATCAGTCTGCTGGAACCATTTCTCCTGGCAGTCAGCTGTCAGCCCACAGAAGTCCCTTGCTGACTGATTATGTGGCTGACTTCATAACAGCAGTAGGTGCTGTCCCTTTTAAAAATAGCTGCTCCTCTGTACATTTTCCATTTTGCAGAAGGTTTTTATTTCCAGCACGTTTGTTTCACACAACCCCGGCTTGGTCAGGCGGGAAAGCACTGATGCACCCTTGCCATGCCAGAAACAAATGCTGCATGGCTGGGCATAATTCTTCTGCCTGTCCTGGGATCTGCCTCCTAGGAAAGTTTTGGGGCAGCAAAACCTTCTGACCCATGTATGTTTATAGAGTATTACTCCTGCTTCATCACCCTGAGATTTCTTCTTCCTTTCTTCTTTGAGTGGACAAGGAGACCTGGGAACCTGATTAAAAGGTAGAAAATTGGAGCTGAAACTAGGCCATCAGATAAATCCTTTCCTGTAATAAGCAGGGAGTTGGAGTACTGGCCCTTAATCACAGCCTTTGTCTCTCAGCATTTGTATGCCTGTGTGCACCCATCCTCACCGCCAAAACAAACCCACCCCCTCCTGCCCCATCCCCACCCCTGCACTCACCGCTTTACAGTAATGGGATTAAAACAAAAGTGGCTCATGCTGCCACAGAGGAACACCCTGGGAGAAAGCAGCAGCAGCAGCCCGCTGTGCCAGGCGCCGTGCATCCCTCGGAAAAGCCCTGCCAGACACAAAGGGCTTTGGGCAGGGGAATGTGCTGCCACCCTGCCCAGCTCCACCCATTCCAGTGGTCTGGCCTCTGCTCTGGGTGCACCACAGAAGGGTTAATCAGCCTGAAAAAAATCCTGGCAACTTTCCCACCACCAGCCTGGTGATGTCCTTTAACCCCTGCTGCTGCCTGTCTGGAGCTCTGTGTCACATGCTCCCCTCCCTCCTCTTCCTCCTTAGTACTACAAGTGTCACAGCACTTGCTGATAATTGACTGGGACCGTGCTGGGAATTTGAACCTGCATTTCAAAGAGATTGTTAACCTCCTTTCCCGGCTCTTTGAACTGCTTTGCTTTGTTGTAGGTTAAAGGAAACACACAGCTTCTTCCTCCCAGAGCCTCTTTTGATGGGAGCATGGCACATCAGAGCTGGTGGGTTTTTACCAGCCGTGATGTTGGTAGCATGCTGCTGCTAAGTGGCACATGATGATGCATTTTGGAGCAATCAAGACACCCCTTAAATTTAGAGGTGATTAAACACAAAGAAATGGTCCAGAGGTAAGCAAGGGACTCACAGAAGTGACATCACTGTCCTGACATGATATGGGGGGTTTCAGCCAATGGAGAACATAGAGAGGGCCACAGGTTATGGGTTGCCCACCCAGAAACTAGGTTCAAACCCCTCTGCCATGCTGGACTTTCTGGATGGGCTTGGATACACAAATGGCAATTTTTATGAAGTGTGTTTGAATGGGTGGTTTAAGTTACCCTGTGACTGCAGAGTAGTAGAAAGAGTTTGTCCTGACCTTCCTCTACATTACACAAAAGCTGGAATTTGTGTAGCCCTTCAAAGTATCAAAGAAAAATCGAAGATCGCCAGATTTCAGGCAGATCAGTGAGCTAAACCATCCCATGCAGTCACTAAAAAGAATGCACAGCTAGAAGAGGATGGTTGTCTACAAAACGAGCACTCCAAGTCCCTCTTCCCAATAGTAACTGAACTCTAAGAGTGATGGCTGCACCCACCTTAGGTTCTAAACAGATGTTCTGAGGGCTCCCAAGTACCTCTCAGCATCTTGCCTACTTAAAACTTGGCCCTGGCTGGTCTGCTGTGAAGGTAAATGTATGTAAGGCTGTGAGCTGTTGGACTATTTGGTTAGAAATTATCCTGAAAGACAACCTCTGCATCATCAGACCTGTCACCTGCATCGGTAGCTCCCCACTGACCACAGGGGTCATCCTGAGGCCTGTGGTAATCCCCTACCTGCTAATCTGCTGTCTGTGTCAAAGGTAAGAAACTTTCTGAAGAGTTTGAAGAGGGCATAGCTTTTCCTGCGAGATTCACTGTGGGAAACAGCTTCTGGTTTTGTCCTTATATGCAGCCAGCTTTGCAGGAACACAAGGGGCAAGGCTTTCCCCTATTTTGCTTCTAATCCTAATCACTGGTGTAAAAATTCTTAATTTTCCCCAGAAATACTAATTCGTGGAATTTTTCTCATTTAAATTTAAATAAAGTGATTGTTTGCCTTCCAAAACCCCCCTGCCCAACAGCTGTCTGTTTGTCAGAGTGCCATCTGGGACCTGCATGCCAGAGACTGCAGAGGTGAAAATCCTCTTGAATAAACAGGAAAGGGGCAGGGCATGGAACATATACCTATGATATCCCATGAGAAATGCCTGGATAATCCTGGTGGCAATCATGTCACAATGCTATTTTTACCACGGTTTGTTAAATGTCCTGTGGCAGCATCCTCAACCTCCCAAGGCAAACTCTGCACCATGTCTAAATTGGAAATGATCCTGCCCCAGGGGTCTTGTAAACAATATCCAAAAAAGATATTGTCACAGAAAATATGAGATGATTAATACTGTGTGTCAGTTAGTTTTCCCCAAAACTCATCACAGTGTTGTACTTTTTCCCTTGGTCATTTTAGGCACCCACAAAGACTCCATCAAGTCCATATCTACTTGCCCCAAGACTGCCCTAATGGTGTGCCAAACCTTTTGACAAGTCCAGTGGGCTTCTGCCTTTGGAATTTATTTCCCAGCTGGGTTTGAATTCCCCAATGAGATACCTTTTCAGCCTAAAACATTCCCCATAAGAATATTCTTGTCTCTACTTCTGCCACCCAGCTCCTCAGTGGGAAAGAACACTACGAGGCTCTCAATGGGTTTGGGGATCATTGTTTTGTGGGAAAAATACTGCTTTTCTGAATTGACTCTGCAAATACAGTTTGCAGGGTTCCAGCACCCCAGAAAAGCAGTGGTCAAATCATAAAATCATAGAATGGTTAGAGTTGGAAGGGGCCTTAAAGATCAACTAATTGCAACTCCCCTCCTATGGGCAGGGACAACTTCCATCACACCAGGGTACTCAGAGCCCCATCCAGCCTGGTTTTGAACATTTCCAAGGATGAGATGCCAACAACTTCTCAGAGCAACCTGTGCCAGTGCCTTACACTTTTACATTTTCCCCCTTCCTGAAGCTAAAAGTCAGAGCTATAAAGAATGCATTTTTCCAGTATCCCAAAGCAGAGTGGAAGCCCCACAGCTGGCAGGGATCCCATCCTAGTGTCACCAAAGGGATATTGAAATGACAGTAACAGCCCCAGTAGCAGAATGGAAATGAGGTGGCAATTCCTTCCTTTTCCCCCTGCAAGCCACAGCAGAGGATAAAGTTCCCAGGACAATCCTTGTGTCCTTGTGTGCATTTCAGTGCCACAGATCTCTGCATTATCTGCTGCAGAAAAGAAGTTAGTAGCCCAGTCTGAAGCAGCAGTTTCACATGGCAGAGCAGCTATGCAGTTTCCAGCAGAGCTCTGGAGCCAGCCAAGCACCATTAGCCTAGTTTTTCAGTCAAGTAAGGAAGTCCTGGCTCCTGGCAGGCTTTTTAGCTTTGGCACTGAGCTCCTCTGACACCCAGCCAAGGCATTCTGGCTGCAGCTGGACCCGCCTGGCTTCTGTCCCACAAGCTTGGGTCTCTCCTCATCACACCTCCCTACGCTCTTGGTTCAGTTTGGGAAGTGAAAGATTTTGTGCCTGACCACCTGAGCAATGGGGATGGCTACAGACTTGGGATTAGAGGGGCTGTTCAGACTCCAAACCTCTCATATATCCAAGGATCCCTGAGGTTCAAACACCTCCAAACAAAATACTTACTTATCCAAGAACAGGGATTTTCCTTCCATCTTACAAAGGTGGTGCTGAGCACAAGCAGGGATGAATTTATTATATTTGCTGTTATCACTTATCTTCCCTCCTTCAAACTCTCAAAATACGTTTGAAAGCCTAAATAAAAGCTGCATGGCTCTTCCCAGGGATTGAGCTAATCTCAGAAGCAGTTGGAAGAAAGGACAAAATCCCTGAAGCTGACAGGCTCTGGAGATCCACTACACACTGGATCTTCCCTGCTGATTGTGAAACTCTACACTCAGAATTTAATCACAGAACAATAGAATGGTTTGGAATGGCTTTGGAGATCATCTGTTTCCAACCCCCCTACCATGGGCAGGGACATCTCCCACTAGACCAGGTTGCTCAGAGCCCCATCTAGCCTGGCCCTGAACGTTTCCAGGAATGGGGCATCCACAGCTTCTCTGGGCACTTTGTGCTACAGCCTCAGCATGATTATAACAAAAAAAAAGTTTCCTTGTGTCTAATCTAAATGTACTCCCCAGCCTCTAACCTGAATCTAGCCTCAGCCTGAGCAGGCAACTCCTCATCTTCACCCCCACAGATGGTAACGAGGGGGTAACGAGGCCATGAAATTAATGAGTGACAAGGAAGGATGCTGAGATTCAGCTGTGTGTGACCTGCTGAGCCCCTGCTGAAGGCTGGTTCCCTCATTAAGCACCTTCCAGCCCTGGGCACAGCCTGGGATGCAGCAGATAGTGCTTTTATCAGCATTGCAGAAATTAACTGGGGGATCTGCTCTTCTCCCATGCACCTGCCACGTGCTGCAGGTAAAACAGGGAGCAGACAGCATGCACAGAGAACAAATGGGATGCTCTGTTGGGAAAAGATAACAGAAATTGCTCCATGATGGTGATCTTCGTCACTAGCTGCCCCATCACCAGGTAAATAGTGCCGGCAAGAGACAGAGCTGCTGCTGATCTCCCTGTACTGGGACAGGCAGAAGTGAGATTCTGGAGGGAATTAGGGTCTGGCTCGGGTGGCAGCCTCTGGATCTATCCCCATCACAGCCATGGAAGCAGAAGTAGTGCTGGCACACACTGAACTGCTAAGAGGGATGTCAGAGCTGTCACTGCTTGTCCAGAAGTTGCATGCATTCGGGGGGAGGGAAAGAAATTATTAGATATCACTTCTTTTCATAAATAGTGAGACTTCTTTTGTCCTTGAGATGACTTTGTTAGGAAACCATGACACTGCACCTCCTCATGGTGGTCGTGGCACTTTGCTGCCAGAAGGAGGGTGCAATGTCAGCATCACCAGGGAAGCAAGCCATTGCAAAATACAGAGCATGGCAAGTCTCTGGGAATTCCCAAAGCAAAAGCCTGGAGATCTCATATGAGCATCTGCATATCACTTGGTCAGGCAGTGCCTATCGATTTCCTGTAATATCTGTATTGACATGAGTCAGCCAGACCTCCAGACAAGTAGCACAGCCACTACATTCATCCATGCAAAGATATGGCACTGCACCAGAGAGAAACATATCTATCAGAGCTAAAGGCAACAGGACTGGAAATGAAGGGAGCATCCACATTCTTTCCACCCCAACAACAGGAAAGAGCCCTTTCCTTTGATCTCTCTTGTCCAAGGAGGACTGATTTTGCTGGGTATGGGGACTGAGTTGTACTTAAGATTCAGATTTTACCTCAGGTTAATTTCTTTTTGGCAGAAAAGTTTAGGTGAGCATGGGTATAAATTGCTTTAAAACCAAGCTCATTCAGTAGGTCCTTGATGGGGCAAGGCAGTCTGGCTCAGGCTCTGAAAATCTCTAGACCTGAGGTTCAGAGGCATCTTTTCAAACATTTCATATATACAAAGGGAGCATAAGGTCAGGATTAGGCTGATCACTGGCTGTGCCCAGCAGGATCACAGGCAGTCACTCAGAAATCCCTGACAGACCTCTCTAGGCCCTGTTTGGAAGAAGGCAGCATGACAAGGTGGACGGAGCTGAGAGCTAACAATCTGCAGCAAGGGGAATTGTCTGCTGTAATGGCATCTGTCAGACCAGTAGGCCTGGATAACTCACAGCCAGGAGCCACCAAGAGATGACCCAAAGAGCCATCAACATGAAGTCTAACAAGCCTTGGGGAACCACAGGGAAAAGAAATGGGCTGGCACAGGGCTTAGGTCATGGCAATATTGGCAGAGTAGAAGGGGACAACCAAAAGGGTGAGCACCATCAGTTCTCAGCTAAACAACAGAGCAGGTGATTTGGGATTTCATCAGCGAGCTTACAGTCTGGACATATGTCTGTAAACAGTCAGATGGCAGAGCAGGAAACCTTCATCAGCATTCATCACACTTCAGCCCCTGAGCCTCTGCTGATAAAGGCAGCTGTGGCAATGTCATACCTTGCTGTTCCTCCAATGTATTCGGCTTTTCCCTTCTAAACTGCATTAGATGAGATAAACAAAACATGCATTAAATGGTGTCAGAACTGGTGACAGATCTTGAAACGTGTCTGCAAAGGGATGGGGTTGTAAACCTTTCCTTAACAGAGAAGGCTGAGTGTGGACAGCCATGGAGAAGCAGACTGAAGCAAGCCCAGGCATGGAGGATTAGAGGGTTCAAAGCCCAGAGGCTGCCTCAGGCTGGGAAGGAGGCACTGAAAGGAAGTGCAGAAGGGCTTTTAGGGGACTGAGAAGCAGAAGGGGTCTTCAGGAGCAGTTCAAAGGTCTGTGGGATGGGAAATGTACTGGGCTGATACATAGGTACATCCAGGAAAGGAGAGAGAGTCAATAGAATACCAATCTAGGAGACAAATACCCTGACAGAGGCCACTTCACCCCTAAAGGATGAGAGGCTGCCTTGAACTGTGAGTTGGGGATGGATGAGTGCCAGCCAAGCTGATGTACCAGAAGAGGCTGACAAAGATCTCTGGGCATCCAAAACAAAGGAAGGTCTCACAGAAAGGACTCCTTCTTGCCTCAGTAGACAGCAGGCAAGGGCTGCTGGGAGGTGATGGGTCAATTCTGCTGGCCACGCACCAGGGGCTGGGGAGCTTACAGAAGGCCAGAGATTAGCCGCACACATGTCAACATCAAGGTTTAGGAACATAACCTTTTTCATCAAAGAGAAGGCTGAAAGGGATCACTACATATGGGTATTTACTTAGGGAAAAGCTGTCTGATAGTGAGGCAGAGAAGGGGAGGCTCTTCAGCTACACTGATAATGGGAACAAGACATGATAGGTGGAAGATAGAACAAGATTAATTCAGTCTTTGAAGTGGACACCAACTCACTGCTATGAAGGTAATTAAATATTGGAAAAGCTTATCAGGGAGGCTGCCAAGTCACCAGGGCTTCCTATGTTGAAATAAAGATTAGATATCTACAAAAGGAGATGCTCTAATCCAATTTCTGAGAAAAGTCTATTTTCTGTATACATAAGGTCAGATAAGATGATCTTTGTGGTGCCTTTTGAAAGTGCAGTCTGTGAATTCAGGAAGCATAAATTCCCCTGTGTAAGGAGCCATCTTCATCTGGTACGTGACGTGTCAGGCCAATCAAGGGAAATACATAACACAGGCTGAGATCCCAGCTCATAAAGCCAAGAGCATACAGCCAGGGCTGGGAAGAGAGCTCAGAAATTCCTGGCTCTTTTCCCATTAGCCTACTGGAAGACAGATAAGCCTCCACATTTCTTCAAACCTCATACGAATTGCAGAACTACTTAGAAGGGGTTGGTTTTGCCTGGTACATATATCGCAACAGCAACAAAGAGATGCAGTCTGACTGTGCTGAATTGATAAAGGCTGGGAAGGGTCCTCTACCTCAAAAAAAAAAAGTAAAATCTTGCTGAGGATATGAGCAAAAAAGGACTCACCTCCCTCTTGGCAGGGACAGCATCAAAACACAGTCCACAGGGAGTCAGGGGTGGTTGTCACAGAGGGTGACATTAACACGTGAGAACTTGGAGGTCAGGTGAGATGAACTCCAAAGAGCCAGAGGAGGCTCAGACTGAAGCAGTCACAAGAGACAGATGTTTTTCTAAGGCAGAGGAAACTTCAGAGAGGCTGAAACTGCCTGCAAAACCAGGTTGCTGTATGGTCTTCTACACTGACTGGAGAGGACGCTAAAAATCCCAATTCAGCAGTCACAGATGAAGTGTGGTAACCAGAAGTCCAGACTGCTGCTTTTCCCTTTTTGTTGTTTCTTTTAATGATATATCCCAGAGAGGAAAATAAAATTAAGAAAAAAACCAAAAAACAAAAAACAAGGGGAAAGGTAAAGATAAGACAGGCTAAACAATGCAAATTAAAGCCAAAATGTTTCATTATGGACAGAAAGTGAATACCAAGAATTAAGCCACAATGAAGTCACTTTCATTGATTTCTATTATTTGGTAGATTTTTTTAATCATATCACCCAAACCCCCTTAGAAGAACCCTCTTGCTTCAAACAGAAGGGAATTTTTTAAAATCTTTCTGATATCAGTCAGTGAAGCACAAAATCCAATTTCAGTTCAGGTCTCCCAGACAGCCCTGGGCACTGGTGGTGCAGAGGCCCCTCCTCACTGCACAGCCCTGTGCTAGCAGGAGCAGAGAGGGGATGCAGCCATCCTAGTGAGCACACACACTCTTACACACTGCAGGAGCGGGTTTGCAAGGGGCAAATCAGGCAGGGCTTCAACCCTTCTCTCCTCTTCTGCTGACTCAGGTCCCTGCTCCCAGTGGGAACAGGATTCTTTTAACCCTCTCCTGCATGATTCCACACAGATCTTTCTCCCATGGGCTGAACCGAATGCAGGGTGACCCTGCTGCCCAGTGGGGCCTGACCCAGCTCTGCAGTGACAGACAAAAGGGACCCTGTAACTCTCAAGGGCTGACCATGACAGATCCCCAGGGGTTGGCCAAGCAGGAGCAAAGGACAAATAAGAACAAGTGTTGGCCAGATCAGAAGGCCCCCTGCCCACTCAGAAATGCCCCAGAAGAGGATAAGTGCTGTTTCCCGGAGTGATTCCCTTGACTCCAGACACACTCCCGGACTCTGACCAGTTTCCCATAGAATTTATGTGAGTTTGTCACATTGCCATGGTTCTTCATCACAGAATTACTCATTGCATGAAGAACCACCTGTGTGTGTGAGAGAGAGAAGTAATGAAGGGATTGGCGGGGGGGGGGGGGAGGAAGGAAGAGAGAAAGAAAGAGGGAAGGAAGGAAGGAAAAGAAAAGAAAAGAAAAGAAAAGAAAAGAAAAGAAAAGAAAAGAAAAGAAAAGAAAAGAAAAGAAAAGAAAAGAAAAGAGAAACCCCCTGTCACTCTCTCTCTGTCCAGGGCTTTCTGCCACAGCAGAGATGGAATTACAGTGCTGGAGGAAACTCAATGAAATAATGATTACCCTTTGGATTTAATTAGCACAGAGCTGAGGCGGTGTTGAACAAGCACGTCTGTTCATCAAAACATTCCTCGTGGCGCCGGGGAGCTCAGACCCAAACCACTCATGCCTGCCAGGCTCAAACCAGGAATGGAGGGCAGAGACATGTCTGTTTGTTCCCTGACCAGGGCACATGCCTTGCCAAGGACACGGGGCAGGGGTGGCCCTTCAGCCTGCAGAGGGGTCTGTGGCTGAAGGACCATGGCTGATCCTCCAGGAGCACTCTGTCATGCTGTGCACTGCACAAACTTTCCAAGGGTGCCATCTCCACTCCCAAAAGACTGGGTGGTGCTGAAGGGAAGACCACCTCATGATGGGGCTTCATGTCCCCTATCCTTCAAGGTACAGCTCCCACAGAGAGATAATTCCTCTCCCCTCCCCCTGCCAAAAATCCACCTGTAATTGACACTTCACAGGGAATTAGTAAGTACAGAAGTATTTCCATGTCTGAGATATGGAAGAAACATCTCTGAGACATCCAGCCATCTCCAGCAATCAGGTGGGGAAAGGACAGAGGGACAGGGAGGGCTGGGAGAAAGGCTCTGAAATGGAGAAGGGCTGTAAGGGAGACTCAAGAGGTGATTACAAACTCACCTTCTGTCTCAACATCCTGCTATGATTTGATTCCAAGAAAAGTACTACTAGGAAAGCTGATTTCCCTCTTCTTTTGGCCACAGGCTTTGTTTCTGGTTCAGGACAAGAGCTCAAGCGAAGGGCACTCAGGGAGGCTAAGAAAACCCAGCATGACCAGGGAATTCACTAAAGCTCTTATCCCCAGCTGCTTGATATCCCATGTTTTCCAAAGCCAGTATCTTCCTTTTCCCACTGGGGAAACTAAGGCAGAAAGCACAGAACTAGGATCATCATGTACCCATAAGACTTCCCACTACACCAAACAGCAGCAGGAATAAGATCCTGCCTGTTCATTCACAATGGACACCTTGCAAGACCAACCCTGTAATTACAAGGGCCAGTAATGGGAAGATGTTGGAGGTGAGTAAATCAAGGCAGCTTGGATTCACTTGCAGACAGAATACACTCAGAGGGAATGGCAGATCTTGGGTTTCTCAGCAAGGTTTCTGAGATCAAGAAGAGACATACAGCTCCTTTAATTTTAATTAACTCTTTTAATTTTAAAAGATTTCATGCTAATAGCTATACTTACACCAAGGGCTTCTGCTCAGCCACAGTCAGGGAGATTTTAGAAATTGCTCTTTTCATACCTGTGGAACAGGAGCCCAGCAGTGATGTGTGAGCAGCACTTGACCACTTCTATCCTGATTTTCTATCCAGTCCCTGTATCATAGAATCACAGAATCATAGAATGGTTTGGGTTGGAAGAGACCTTAAAGATCATCTTCCAGAACCTCTGTCTTGTGCAGGGACACCTTCCACTAGACCAGGTCACTCAGGGCCTCGTTCAGCCTGGCCTTGAACACTTCCAGGGATGGGGCTTTCACAGCTTCTCTGGGCACCTTTCTCTTCCTTTTTATTGCACCTACATTTACCCTCCATGTGTTTGACTTTAATCCTGCAGGTATTTGTGATGATTTGGGCAGCAGTGTGCAAGCACCATCCCCTAAATCCAAAACTTCCCTGCTCATCCTTCCATCACCTGTACATATTTGCTAACATCTTGGCAAGGTCATTACAGTATAAATTATGCTGCTTAGCTATATGCACAGTCCCTGAGATTCTCACACCATGATCACAACACCAGACAAAATCCATAGGACCCTGAAGCTACTTCTTCATCCCTCTTACCATAAGGATTTTCCTAGGATAGACAGAAAAGGAATTAGGTGGTTCCCACAGCTGATTCCCAGGGGACTTACAGCAACAAGATACACACTATTAGGAACAAGATACACACTATTAGGTCTAAATTAATGACTTTGCTGGCTAAGGGGTCTGCTTAGTACTGGCAGCTGATTTCAGATGGTGTGTAGCTCTGGTCTTAGGAAACACCATTAAAAAAGTGTAAAAAAACTTACAGCTAATTGCATTGTGACAACATCAGCCCTGTAGTTTCCAAACACGTGAAACTAAAGGATATTGTCACTTCTGGCAGCATCCAGCATCATCAGACAGGGTTGAAATTTCCAAATTTTCCCATTTAATGGGGCTCTATGGAGTGTTTTTTCATAGCCTGGCCAAGCATGACTCTTCTGCTGGCTTGAAATAGCCAGGGGCCAAGTGTGATTTGTTGGGTTTTGTTGCTAGGGAAGACATGCAGCCTTACCAGAGGGAAGACAGCCACACTCAGCTCCAGAGAGATTAAATGAGCCAAAATTACGGACTTTTTTGGTGGGTGGGGAACTAACAGATTAAGGAACTCACTCCATTGTCCTCTCGTCTGTATGTCCAAGAGATGAGCCAGTCTCTATTAAACTTTTCGATATACACGTTATTTTTGCTCTGTCCTAAGGTTTGTAAGCAGAGGACTTGGAGCTGGAGCTGTTTCTCCTCTTTCAGCCAAAAGAAGGATTTTATTCCTTTCAAACAAACAGCAGTCTGCCTTATTTTCCAGCTCGCCATACTTCCCCTTTTAGAATATATAGGAATCCATCCCTTATCCAGGATGGATCTCAATATGCCACTCCTAATCAGAAATGTGTTCAAGAGAAAAGAGAAGGCATTAACATCCTTATAAATCATTTGCAATGAAAGGGGTGGGGAGGCTAACAATTTTAAATGGATACTTTGTCAATTCCTATAATGGGAATGAGGAGGTAATTACGTTGACCTTGAAGATCACATTATTCTCTTTGAGCCAGGGGAAAGAAGATATGAAGGATTGCCTCAGTTCTTGCTAAGCAAGGGATGAAGTTACTGAAGACTGACACAGTCAGTAGCTAAATAGATATTTAAAATAATAGGTAATATCTAAATGAGGCATTTGCTGTGCTGACTCATTTGCTACCACCTAAGTGACAGAGTCATAGAATATACTGAATTGGAAGGCACCCACAAGGATAATCAAGACCAATTCCTGGCCCTGCACAGGACACCCCAAGAATCACACCATGGGCCTGAGAGCATTGTCCAAACCTTTCCTGAACTTTGGTAGGAAAGTGTTTGTTCTTGTGCCTGGTTTTCCTTGTCTTTTATTTTACGGATAGGTTAGGGCCCTTGGGTTTGATTACCATTCCTTCTTGTGAAGGCAAATGCATTGGATTGGAGGTAGGGATCTGAGCTGTCTTTGCACCCAGAATTTTATCCAGAAGCCAGTGGGCCTTGGTGAGAACTGCACAATGCAGAGCCACAGGAGTTATGCCCTCAAACCAAGATGGTCCTAGAAAGCAGCCTTCTGTATTTTCCCAATGGAGCAAAGTAGAGAGGTCCTCCAAGGTTCACCTCTGAGCCTGATCCCATGCCTCACGTAATCCCAAAGCTGAGTTACACTGAGCAGAAATGTTTCTGATTTAAAGCCATTCTGAGTTATTTGAGAAGACATCCTGCAATAACTGTTGAGGGTCTCTGTATCATGAGAGAGCTGAGCATGTTGGACCAAAAACAGAGACAGCTCAGGAGCTGGGACAAGAAGCAATGGCATAAGGTGGGGATTTGTTTTATCCTATGTAGGTTTTATCCCCATTCAAACTGGCAGCCCAGACTCAAGGGAGGGGACTGCTGTGTGTGAATTAGTTCATCCAGGGTTGAAGATCTGAAGAGGGAGGATCACACCAGAGAAGTATTTTTTTTTCCCTCCACTGACTATTAAGAAAAGTCATGGTGATCAGCTGCATGATGATCCAGAGAGATGAATCAAGTCCCCACCATGGAGCTGTTCAGAGAAACAATTTCTTTCAGAGCAAGTGCAACAAGAAATTACTCCCATTGTCCTTCTGATTCCACCTAGTTTCCAGACTTTTCACTGTTCTACCTGATTTTCCCTGTGCAGAAAAGGCACAGGAACTGATGGTAATGGGAATAAAGCTATGAACAAATCCAATCTGTTCTATCCCTAATTGGTCTCTTTGCCAACAGCTGCCAAAAGTGGCAGACTGCAGAAAGAACAATTTAAGAATTGAAGGGAAACTGTTCAGAATCTCACTCTATGATTGACTGTTTCAGAGACGGATGCTCTGGGCAGGTGCTGTCAGATGTGTCTTAAAGGTTAGGACTGAAATTCTCCTCCAGAAGAGCTGATTTGCAACTTGTCACACTGAGTTCTGCTCTTTCCCCTATCACCTGGAAAAGGAGACACACATCAGCATCATCTGTCACCTCTGCTCATTAAAATAGCATCCAAATGAGTTGGAATAGTTGGGCAGCAGTAAGGCCACTTGGTAAAAGGCTGAGGCTCTGATGGAAACAATATCTGCTACAAGACAGCAGAGCAGGGTCACATACAAGCTTGAATGCCAGGTACACTTCAGCTGTAAGAAAGTCTGCTGTTAAAGGTATGTGAGAAGAAGTAGATCCTTGTTCTTCTGCCATTTATTTTCTCTCAGGTTGCCTCATTTATGCCAGAAATTTCCTAGAGAAAAATTCAGTTTGATCTGGTACAGGCAGATGCTATGATGGTCCACCCAACATCTGAGCTTTATCTAAATTTGCCTGCTGACCCCTCATAGCTCCATCCAAACAAATTAATTCCTTGTTTGGCAACATCCTAGCAGGAACCATTGCTTGGTATAAATAAAGCCCAAAGGAAGTTGTTTAAGAACTGGAAAGGAAAATGATGCCATTTGAAGCTTGTGAAGGAGATTGTGGGTTTGATGGAATAAGGAGCTGCTGTTCTGCAGTGTAGGTGGAAGAGAAGACTTGGATCTGTGGGAATGTGAGCTTGCCACTTTTCTGTTTTTCATTCACACCAACCAAAGCTCAGAGATCTTGCTGTGGGAAGATTCCTGCTGCCAGCTGTCAAAATATTGAACACTGAAGACCCAGTAAGGCTGTGCTCAGGTCTTTGTCCAAAGTATGATCTCTGAGAGGTCTACAGAAGAAAGAGGGGGCAGAAAAACTGTGATTAGCTAAAGCGTAGGAGCCTGAAGCAGAGAGAACTGTAAGCACACAACCAGCTCATTCATACTGGTTCCTTCCTTCTGGGTTGGACATACTCTAAAGAATGCCTTTGCTGAGCCTGGCCATAGTCCAAGGTAATTTAATTGACTGTTAACACAATTGCAAATGATAGCAGAAGGCATTTTTTGGTCTCCCCTGAAGGTCCTCTGGCTCTCACCCATCTTCCCTTACCTACTGCTGCATCTGGGCGGTCACACCAGCCTGCACCCCCCTCCAGAGGTCTCTTGCAGCAGAGCTTGGAACAAGGGAAATTTTCCCATAAACTTCCTTATTTGCAAGTGTTTAAATGATCAGACTTTGTCCTAACAGGAAAATAGCCCAAATATGTGATGGAGTCAAACAGTGGGGGAGGGCAGGCTGTGAGCAAGAGAACAGAGCAAGGCTCAAGGGTTGTAAGAGAGGAGCAGAAATAGGTGTGTGGAGCAGAAATGGGTGTGCAAAGCAGAAATAGGTGTGCAGTTTGTGCATGGTAGGTGGGAAAGGTGTATGTGGAAGAGAAGAGTGAGAGCAAACACATGTCTGTGGGAAGGAACAACATAGAAGCATGTGTTTGAAGGAAAGCAATCCCCAAACCCCATCCCAATTTGTTTCACACAAATTTCTCCCCACGCTTGTAAGAAGGGAGCTGCCCTCCAGGATGTGGCAGCAACCAGCCACTTACACTGAATTTGTTCAGCAAGCCACCAAACAACTCCCGCAGGGAGGACAATCATTGTGGATCTAATTAAAGCTTGTCACGCTGCTCTGCTCTGCTGACCAGCCTCTGTGTGAATGAGATGACCTCCATTAATTTTATCTGACAAGGATCACTGCATCAAGGCCAAATCGCTGCATGGGACTTGACACCCGCCAGGAGATGGACAAAACAGCCAGAGCTCTGGAGGTGCAGGAGGGAAGAGGGACATAGAAACCCCAGTTATGCACTGGTTGGGTCTGGCTGTCTCCTGTCCCAATGGCTGAGGAGTCCCTGATGTCACACTGGTGAGACAGCAGGCAGCCAGAGCAGAGCAAAGCAGAGCAGGCAGAAATGTCTGGGAAACTGGGTCTCCTCTACAAAAAAGCATCATCAACCCTCTTCTAGGAACGAGACCAGCTCACAGTCATTCACCTCCATCAGAGCAGGCTTTCAGAGAGTAGGTGGTTATTATTAAATGATAAATCTACTTAGATGTGGAACAAAAATCTAAAGGTATTACCTACACTTTTTTAATAGTTGCTTGGCAGATGTTTCTATCTCCCTAGCAGCTTTGGGAAAGGATTTTGGGGCAGATCTTCTCCATCCATGCTCCAGGGCCTCAAGGAGTGCAGCTGTGTTCCTGTACCTATCCCCTGCACAGAGTTGTGTCAGGGCCCAGTGCTGTGCTAACCATGTCCTGGTGACAGCTTGGAGCACCAGGAAAATAGGAAAAGGCTGGCCTAGGAAGAGCTGTCCAGCATGACAGACAGATAAAGAGACACTGTGCTACAGCCCCCGTATGTCTGCTGGTGCTCCCTGATGGTCAGCACAGTGAAGGTTGAATATCACTGCCCTCATCTGCCTATTGGGAATGGTTCCTGCCCCATGTTGAAACCTACTCAGGTTGAAACCGAGTAGACATGTGAGCCAAGCCACAGCCCACACAGCAACAGGTAATTTAATGGTGGCCCAGGGCCCAGAGAAAGCTCTAGCACTAGTTAATTGATTAACATGGAAAAATGGGAGCAGATTTTTGATTAACTTGTCCTTCAGAAGATCTCTGAAAGAATGAGGCTTGTGAGAATGAGAGAGGAATCTCATTAACCAATGTTGTTTATTAGTAGTGTTTAAATTATCCTCCTGAAGACACACACACCCCTAAGGAAAATCAAAGAACTGGGAAACTGCTGTGCATCTTCAGGTGGCAAACATGAGCCTGGGTGACCACTGGGAATTTGATAGTTCCATAGTGCACCTAAGGTTGAATCAGTGTGATTGACTTAAAACTGCTGTAAATTCACAGGTAAATACCCAGGAACACACACACACACACACACACACACACACACACACATACACACACAAAAAAAAAAAAACCATACACATTGCTCTGTGTGGCAGCAAGACACCTGAGATCTCAGTTTGTTATTCTCTTGTTAGAATCTAATTCCCTTTTTAATATAAAAGCTTTTAAAATAATTTTTTGTAGTCACAATGTGAAGCCCCTGTAACTTTCAGGAACATCCTCCACATCAGAATCCACAACTCTCTCTAATCAAAAAAAGAGCATCATTGCCAAAATCCAACATTCTCATTAGTACGAGCAGTTAATCAGCACTTGTGTCTCTGTGATTAATTTAACAAGTGTCTGTTGTACAGCAAACATTCCACCTGCTCTGATTCCTCTCTGCTTGCAAGGTCCTGTTTGTAGAGGGGCTGGGCCCAAGGGCCATGAGCTGCTCTCCTGGCTCACAGGCTTCATCTCCAAGCTATACTGCCAGGTGGGCACTCAGATGATTTATGTGACATCCTTGGCCTGGGGATTTACAGCACAGCTTGAAGTATGAGCTCAAGCTTCATTAAATTTGCTTGTTTCTTCTCTGTGTCCATCTATCTCTGCTCTCATGGCTGAGGGAAACAATGTGATGCTACAGGGTCATTACAGATATCTAGAATCATTACAGATTCTAGTTTCCAGAATCCGTGGAGAAACTGTGGGGGCTTTTCCTTTCCTTTTGAGCAAACACTCAGAGCAATTTGGTATCAGAATCCAGGATTCATCTGGTAAAGCAGCAACCAATCTCATAAAGACATAGGCATCAAACTGTAGGGTCCCACCCCTCTAGGATGTGAGTGGGTGATTCCTTGAGCTCTTCTAAGATGGTACAGGGAGATGAGAGCTGTGGGAATCTCTCAGGAATTACCTGAGGACCGGAATTACATTAATGAGACCTTGGAAAAACACAAAAAATACAAGGTGGGAGGCAATGTTCAGTCATTCAATTCAAAGTCACTTGACTATAGCATGAGTTTTCTGACTCCTGATAGTCTATCCGAGAGTGAAATAATGAAATATTTTAGAGCCAACAAATCTGAGATGATCCATATGCAGCCATACAAATCCAGGTATTTGTGAGGCAGAGAACATGATTAGTGGGTGCTTTGATGCTTCGAAAGGTGTTTTAAGAAGACATGAAAAACCTGTTATTGAAGAACGTTTCATGAGAAGCCAGCTTCCAAGAAGGTAGTTGAAGTTCATTCCTTGGGAATGGTGATAACCAAGACAGAAGACACCCAAGTAGAGTGTTTGATATGAAAACAAGTAAACAATAATCAAAGGAAAGAATTTGTGAGGGAGGCAGAGGGTTGTATTATCTCTTTCAGGCTGCTGACTAGGAGTTGGTCTCAGGCAGGAGATTCAGGGTTGCCACATTTTTAGTGTAAAGACTGACTCTGTTCAACACCACCTTTTCTAGTAGCACCACTGAATTTCTGTTTGTCTCCCTGAATCTGAGGAATCTGCTTGCTTTTCCTTGGGCTATTTTTTCCCAGCACCTCTGCATTGTTTATTGCACTAATTGTCTCCTGTGTCAGGCAATTTGATTCTAAGACTGATGATGTGCTGCATCACCTCAAGATAACTTTACAGAAAACAATGGGCTAGATTCTTTGTTTAATGAGAGCAAGAGCCCCAGTTAAACCAAGAGCTGTAGCTTTTACCTTAGTGGTAAATCAACCAACTTACCCCATGTGCAGATCCAGCCATATGATGCTACATGAGGCAGCAAGCCACAATACAGCAATGGAAAATCAAGGCCATTTAATACTGTCAGGTTTTATTACAGAAAAAAAAATGTTCCTTTGAGCTGTAATTACAAGGAAGATATTCATGTTCTGATCTAACTCCTCTAGCTCAATGTATTATCTCTGGAAGATGGATAATAATTCTATGTGTGAAGAATGTCTGGAAAACTGCCAGGGGTTTTTTGGGTTGGCTTTTTTTTTTACTTTTAATTACTGGAAAGTAAGATGAGGAGCTGGCTCCCTACCTAAGAACTAGAGCTAAAAGCATTTCATGATGAAAAATAACTTAAGCAAACATCCTTCCCCTATCTCTCAGAGTTCCTTTAGGCTTGTTTTGATTTATTTTTCCTCTTAAGATCAAATTCTGTATAGTTCATAAGCAGAGTGATAAAAAGAAAGCAATGCTCCATATCCAAGCTGATGTATTTCTGCTCTTAGCACAATTTTGCTAGCATATCTCTTAAGGTCTTACTCAAGTTCTTTCTCTGTTTTTTACTCCTTTGGTGGTTGCACATCAAATAAAAAGGATAAAAAAGAAAATCAGGCTCAAAGGTGGGATGTCAGATGTGAAGATGTAGACAAGGA
The DNA here is from genome assembly GCF_028551555.1 of Melozone crissalis. Lineage (NCBI taxonomy): Eukaryota > Metazoa > Chordata > Aves > Passeriformes > Passerellidae > Melozone > Melozone crissalis. The sequence continues at coordinate 10,554,046 of NW_026535786.1, read as the reverse complement.
AAGGTACGTGGTATGGTCCCTGTAGACAGGCTGAGGGAGAGGCAGCAGTGGTCTGCAATTGGCATTGGTTTGACTGTGTAATAATTTCACAGACACAGCATTTACTTCCTATCCCATCCTGTCCCAGTTTTAAGGTTTCAACCTGCCATGACTCTGCCTTTGGGGTGAAGAGGTGTTTTATATAATTATTGATGCTATTGATTGAGCCCTGCATATATCAGCTTTGAGTTCCTCTGTCTTATCAGTGCTTGCATGAATAACATTTCCCCTAGGAGCACAGAAAACGTCCGGCATAAAGGGATGAGCTCCTACATGGCGTAAGGGGATCACCCCAATTTGCTGCTGTATCTGTCTACCATGAATGTTCCCACAAAGCAGTTATTGGACACAGAGCACACAAGCTAGGACCCTCTACATGAAGACTTGGACTCCCTCTTTGCTACAGCTTTCAACACCCAAATTAACAAGCAGCACAGATGCCATGTTCCTAATGCCTGAAGACACAAGCACAAGGTCACATTACACTGTCTTGAGATACTGCTCATCAGCAGCCTGCAGATAATGAGAGGTAATCTAGTTTAGGCTCATCCTCTCCACTCGTGAGCTAAACTGAGACCAGTAATAGTGCTCTTGCTTGGCGATGAGATTACATCCAAGAAATTGCTGTGGCTCAGCTCGTTTGCTGTAATCTGCTCACGCAACAAGCACCAACCATTTCCGAGGCTGTGTAACAGCTTGCTCCAAGGACAGCAGTTACAGCCTGGCAGTGAGACCATTTAGCTTTAAAGCAAAGGCTCCTTGAAGAGCACCACTGCCTCTAAGGCTGGAAGCAATAGGCTCTTGACCTCCATTTGGTTCAACAGCTATCCCTGGAAAGAAATAAGACTCTGTAGCAGGGATGTTTACAAAGCAGGGGGTAACACGTGGAAATGTCACCTCTAGTTTAATTCAGACCATAAAACCAGCAGATTCCTGCTTGCATTTTCCTGAGCAGGCATTCCTGACTGAAGTGAATTAATGAGCTTCATATAGTTCTCCCGCATACTTGATATTCCACTGTCCTAGGGCATTTAAAGGAACTAGGTTGGGTGCTTGGTTTTGTGTAATCCACAATATTTTCTTTATATTTCTTTATCTTAGATTTCACCACAGGTCTCCATTTGTTCAGCCTATTAAATCCACCAAAGGGAGACATTTGAAAGTGCTGTTGTGCCTTGCAGAGCTCAGTCGCAATGGATTTCACAGACCACGCTGCCCCTATTAAAGAGGAACATGATTTGGTCTCGCAAGACTTTGCTGAAATACATCTGTTTAATTAGGTAATATTTTGCAAGGTTGGAGGTTGGAAAATAATTATTCTGCAAACAAAGTAGAAATGACCAAAACTTGCCTCATTAATGTTGTTTCACTGTATCCAGCGCACAGTGAGTAGAGACTGGAACATCCTGATAAATGGCACTCCCTTCATGCCAACATAGTCTGCATCCATAAAGGCTGAACAAGGCTTATTTTATGGGAGCAGTGGTGTGGAGAGGAGTCAGGACCACGGGCACACAACCTGTACATGGACCAACAGCTGTGCAACCCCAGAGGCTGGAGCCTGGGGCATCCCTGAGGGGATGGCACTTCCTACTCACTGCCCCTAAGCTCTTCCTGGAATTTGCTGTGGGAATCAGGCAATAATGGCAAACTAAGGGAAGGGGAAAACTTGGGATTAAAACTGGGAATTGTCTTCAGTGAGGTCTTGGCTGCCCTTTTATTGCCACTGGTCTCAGATAGAGCTTTTCCCTAGATCAGGTGTCTCCCATCACACTGTGAGTCTGGCCTCTGTTTCAGGGATGGCACATGATCCACAGCACCTTTCAGCGGAAGACACAGGGCACACAGGGGAGGACACAACCTCATCCCACACATGCTTCTCCCAAATGCACAAATCAGTGTGTCCTGGGTACACACCTGCAATGACAGGGAGAACCAACATCATGGAATCTGAATCCTGAGAAGGATAGGGTTTGCTCTCATCAATTGACTTAGATGCATATGTCAGGACAGCCCAGAATGGGACACCTCTGACAGAGGTGTTCAACCTGTACTGGACAAATTCCTTCATGGAGCTACTGACTCGTGTACAACAGCTGAGACGGCTAAGCCTGTTGTTTCTGCTCTCCACCAGGTCCCATGGACTCACAAACATCAGTGGACCAGCTGAGTAAATTATTCTCCTTGTATACCACACAGGGGTGTGACACGCAGAGGGAACCAAAACACTGCCCAACACCTCTAGGATTCATTGTTGTGCCAAACTGATATTTTTGTACATTCTTAAATACTTGGGAGAAAATCCTCTTGCTGCTTTGGCACATGAGGCTTGGTCAAGTTTTAGAGGGGCTGTATCTCAATCCTTTATAACTGGCATAGGCAATCCAAGTCAGTGAGGGGTTGACTCATTTTAATTAGAGCCATGATACATCATCTGACTTATCCTAAGGCAGGCACCTAAAATGGGTGGGGAAATTACATCAGCAGTGGCCATTTCTTTTCTGTGACTAAAAATGGGAGCTGAGGACAGGTCAATCAAATGTAGGGGGAATGTCTGCATTTAGATGTGTGAAGGAAAATGAAGTTAGTCCCACCTAGTGATGGATGTGGCTTGCATATAGTTGCACAAGGATGTGGGGAAAGAAGACTCTTGTATTGTATGTATACATCACAGAAAATTATGGAGATTGTGTCAAGAAAGCAGAGGAAGAAGCAGGAAAGAAAAAAGGAGCAAAGCCCATGCTCTAGGTGACCCAATGAGCCAATGGATTATTTTTGGAGCCCTTTGCCATTCAAATCATTGCATCTGAAATTCAGTCTTAATAACAACTAAGGCACCTTTATGACCCTTAATCAGTGGTTGCTCCTTTATTCTATGAAATAATGTCACCTTCTGCTGCTGCACAGAAGGAAACGTCTCTATTGCAAACTGTTTTACTGGGTACCATTTTCCTCCCTTCTTTCTCCTGAATTTAATTCAGAAGATACATCCTGAATAAAGACCTGGACAACCCTTGAAGACAACTGAAATTAGCAGTGAACTGTATTCTCCTCTCAATTCCAAAGTTCATCATACTCAGAAAAAGCAAAACTGGAGGGTCATTTTTAACCAGGGACTGAGTGTGATGTGAAAGACTGGATCCTTCACAAACCCAAGGGTCAGTAAATGCCAGTCCACTCTAACAAAGAAATATTAGTAGTAAAATAAATCTTCCCTGAGAAAATGTTCACTATCCAAGGAAAGAACCACTCATTTTCAGTCTAGTGGTATGGGTTGGGCTTTTTTTTTTTTTTGGGGGGGGGGGTGGGGTGGGTGCATTTTTTTTTGAGTTTTTTGGTTATATGTAATGGAAAAGAAGAGTAAAAATAGGAAGAGTTTGGTGACTGCACTTATAGTGAGAAGTTTCTGATCAGCTCTCTGTCTGATGAACTCTTCAGATGGATATGCCCGTTTGGAAAAAAATTCTTTTCCACTTAGTCCAAGGAATGAATCAGAACAGAAACTCCACTTTAAATCAAATTCTTTCTAAGTTCCTTACTCTGGAGAGAAGGAAACCAAATTCTTTGTGTAGGCAGTGATTTATATACACAGAGACATGTAAAGCAACAAACAATAACCTGAGCATCTCTAGTTTTCAGGCTCCACACATCACAGTCGTGTGTTCAAATATATCCATAAAAAAGAACAATTTTCCATCTCAGAAAAGAGCTCTCTTTCTGACCTGTTAGGAGTCACGTGGTGCTGGCAGGCCAGCAAGGCCCTTTTCATCTCAAACATCTATGTTTCCATCTCTTTGCACATGTAATTTTGCACCTCATTGCTCCTAATTGAGTGGTTTTGAAAACCCACCCTGTAGAGCTATAATTCTCTGCCATGACCACAGTGTCAGAGAAAATAAGTTCTCAGACACTTCTGTCTATAAATAATTCTGCTGCTGTGAGGTTATCCACGGGGAGTGTTGACAACTATCTCATTACTAGCCTATTTCTCCCTTTTCAATCAAATTGCTTGTTTCTTCCCCCAGGCTCTTCCCAAAAGCAAAGGTGCAGGATTGCAGGGCTTCCTAAACACCATTTTCAGCGTCTCTTTCCTCCCACAATGGACACCACAGCTGTCTCGGGAGCTATCATCTCCAGGATGGGACTCAGGAATGAGACTGATATTAACCTGAAATCTTTCACTGCAGTTTTCTGAAGTGAAAGGATATCAGGTTTAGGTTTAGCCACAAAGCCAAACTCCAGCTTGGGTAATTATATCCTGCTAACCCAAAGTCCCTCTTACAGTTTCAGCAGGACATGAGTCTCCTTGCTAATACTCTGCTGTGGTTTATCTCAGAGACAGATGTATTTTGGTAGGGAAGGTGATTTCTGTAGATCTGGCCATCAAAACCAGTTGTGAGTTTTGGAGCAAACACCATAATGCCTGTTTTTCTCAGGTGAGCATCACCTGAGGTTTCCAGCAAGGAAGAGTTGTTACTGAAATGGGAGCTTGGAGCAACAAATAATTCAGGCATTCATAGTAACTACTGAAGAGAAGCTGAAAGTGGGTAGATTTGGATTGGATATTAAGAAGAAATTCTTTACTGTGAGGGTAGTGAGGCACTGGCACAGGTTGTCCAGAGAAGTTTGTGGATGCTCCATCCCTGGGAGTGCTCAAGGTCAGGTTGGATGGGACCCTGAGGTCTAGTTGGCAGGATGGTGTCCCTGCCCATGGCAGGGGGTTGAACATAGACAATATTTAAGATCCCTTCCAGACCAAACCACTCGATGAATCTATGATTCTAGCTTCCCAAGGTCACAATTATTACTGTCCAACTGAAGCAGCATGGCCCTGGCACTGCCGGCAAACCTTCACCTCTTGCTGTCACTTCCTCACAAGCCATCACCATGAAGCAAATAGTAGTGCAGCACAGATTTAAAGGTTCTACACTGCTTTTGTGCCAAGTTATCAAGTACTTGCATGCTCTGGTTTCTACCACCTTTATATTTAGTCCATAATTAAACAAGCAAGGGACATAAATAGCTGACAGCTTAAAAGCACCATCTTACACTTTTCCTTGCTTTGTAAACACAGACCTTACTTCTCACATAAACTACAGAGCACAGCTATAACTCACTCTCCCCAGGACTGCTGGTTTTTGCCTGAGTCTAGGGTATATTGTAATCAGCTGAAATGCTTCCATGTTTTTGCCTTGAAATTAATCTTTTTGAGTCAAAGAAAGTGGCTTTGCCCATCCTGAGGATTGCTGGGTACATCTCTGAACTGGAACAGAGTCTCATCAAAGCACTGTGCTCAGGTCAAGGCAGTACAAGAATTTTTATTCCAATATGATGTGAGCCACAGTTTTTTATGAGTAAGTTAAAGGAAAGAACTAATTGACCTTCCCCAGAACAGATCAGCTCTGATGAAAGAAGTTAATATGTTTGTCTCAGTTTGGATATCCCCCCTGCCAAGGAAAAATTCTCCTCATACAAAAGGCCCTGGAGGATGGAGGGATGGGCAGACTGAGCTGAAAGATGTCAAAGTGAACTTTGAAACTTTGTCTTGGCATTTGGCTCTACAGAAGGTTCAAGGTGCAGTGCCTAGAGTGGGAAATCCCTGACTAACTAGGTGCTTGTGCCAAGGTGCCCCTGCCCTGGGATATAGGGCAGAAAAGCTAAATTTAGGGTCTTTGAGCACCATCTGCTGGCACATTCCCCAAGAAGAGCTGGGGCAGGATCGGAGATTCACCGTGGCCAGGTCTGGGAGCAGAAAAAGACTGCTGAAGGAACCCCAACGTCTCCTTTGGGCCTCCATGGGGGAATGGAACAAGGGATTCCAAGATTTAGATATCTAGATTAGGTGTCTTTACGTGCTGCATTTGCCTTTAGGTGCTTCATAGCAGCTCATTCTCCATAGGGCATTCTCAGTTATTACCTCAACCATCTTTTTGCTCCTTTGTTGCCGTTCCATGCATCTTTCACCTGTATCCTATTTTTAAAATCACAACCCCAGAGGCCATAGTGGCCTTGAAGAGCAGCTTGGCTCTTAAGTCCTGAAATAGTCTCCTTTGGGGCAGATCAGAGAGGAGAGAATTGTATAGGGGATTCTTGGCTGCTGGATCCCATCTTGTCCCCAGTTGTGGGTCTCACCCGCTCTACCACACCTCCAGGACAGAGGTCCAGCAACACCTTACAGCTGAGCTGTACAATCAAAATTTGGTTCTCTGTAAAATCACAGAATCATAGACCCATGGAATATCCTGAGTTGAAAGGAAACCACAGGCATCATCAAGTCCAACTCTTGGCCCTATACAGGACAACCCCAAGATCACTGCACATGCCTGAGGGCATTAACCAAGTGTTTCTCAAACTCTGTCAGGCTTGGTGAGGTGACCACTTCCCTGGGGAGCTGTTCCAGTGCCCAAACACCCTCTGGATGAAGAACCTTTTCCTAATATCCAACCTAAGCTTCCCCTGACACAGCTTGATGCCATTCCTTCTGGTCCCATCATTGGTCACCAGAGAGAAGAGGTCTGTGGAACCAGAAAGGATATCTTTGTCCACAGGGACCAGTACTATCTTTTCTTTCATAAATCCTTTCCTTGCACCTATAATTTAGATGGTGGACACAACCTTGGAGCATTTCTCATATTCATGCAGAAAATAAGTGTTTTGCTGGAAGGAGGTAAACTATCTGCATATAATAGCAGAGCAGAAGTGACTGAGATGACAGTCAGAGATATGTCAGTGGCATATTGATTTTTATGTGCTGCAAATAGCAAAAGGCAGTTGTCTCTGGATATGCTTGGATTGACAAAGTGCAGCATTTGGCACTGGAAGCGTTGCTGCCACAAAGCAGAGGATGGGACCATAGTCTCTCAGACTAAGACACAAAGAAGGCTGAAGAAGTTAAATGCCTGCAATCCCATGGAAAGCTGGCTGTGAGGCATTCCTCAAATGAGAGTCACCAAATCATCCTCTATTGAGCCTTTCACTGTTTTCAGTAATCTCTGTGCTACCATGAAGCACAGAGGCTTCATGCTACCTGTGGCAAGGTTAGGAAGTGGTGCTGGAACTGGGCGAGTCCCAGCTCTTGGGATTGTTCAATACAGGGGATTCTTAGTCTAAAGTTTTAAGCACATTGCTAACTGTCTTAGCTTGGAAAAAGAATTAAGAAATTCAAGAACCTGAAATATCTCTTTCAGGGAAAAGAAAAAGGAGGAAAAGTCTCAAATAGTTTATTGGCCTTAAACCAGAAAGGGATAATGAACAGTGGAAGAAATGCAGGGTGGAAACCACAGCCTAATCAGAGAATCACAAAATCATAAAAAGTGGCTGAGGTTGGAAGGGATGTTTGGAGTCCAACCTTGCTGCTGAAGCACCCAAGAAAAGAAAGCTCTACAGATGTAGAAGACATCTCAGGATGTCGAAGATACCTTGAGATGCAGAAGATGCCAGGATTCAAAACCTGATATCTGAGATGAACCAGCCCTACTCTAACATATACATGCTACAGGATACTCCTGCAATATGGATGAGACACTTGGAGTTCCATTGAAACAAAACCCCCATACAATAGGAACTAATTGTCCCAGGTACCAAGCAATAGGATGAGTAAACGGTCTCAATTTGTGCCAGCAGAGGTTTAGATTTGATACCAGGAATAATTTCTTCAGTGAAAGGATTGTCAAGCATTAGAACAGGCTGCCCTGGGATGTGGTGGAGTTAGCATCCCTGGAGGGATTTAAAATATGTGTGGATGTGGCACTTGGACACATTGTTTAGTGCTGGCTTAACAGTTGGACTCAATGATCTTAGAGGTATTTGCCAACCTTAATGATTCTATGGAAATAAGGATTCCCTGTGGCAGCTCCTTGTTAGCAACAGCATGTGCAGCAAAAAGAGGAAATTGCAGGGCATTGTTCTTAATTTTAGACATCCATGTGGCACAGAACAGAAGCTTGTCCAAACTACATTTTCAAGAACTTTATGTAGGAACTAGTGCCCCTGCACAGAAGCACAAAGACACAGATGAGCAGGTGGGACTGGCAGTGCTGGATTAGCAGCTGGAGTTGATGACCTTAAAGGTCTTTCACAACCTAAATGTTTCTATGATTCTATTATTTGAGACCTCTTTTCAGACAGCAAGCACAGCTTAGAAACTGCTTCAGCCTTGAAGCCAGACGTGTTGAGCACCACTCAGTGCTGTTAAAATGAATGTCTTCATAAAACAGGTATGAAATAGGAGAGGGCCAGGTTGTGGTATGATGAACAATGGTACCACTTTGGTTTGTGTAGCTCTGCCTCACCTTTGAAAAAGAAATAAGTCTCTTCATTTGGGGCTATGAGCAACCTGGTCTAATGGAAGGTGTTCCTGTCCATGGCTATAGGGTTGGAATATGATCTTTAAGGTCAATTCCAACTCAATCCATTCTGCCATTCTATGACTAAGGAGCACATTATATTTTTGAAGGGGCCATTGCAAACTGCAAGATAATCTAATTTCTTATGTTCCCAGAACTCCTAGAGAATAAATCTTGCATCCCAGATTGCTGAAACAGGAGGTTTCCTGCCTGCTGGCAGCTAACTCCTTCCTCCTCCCCTCTCATGACCAGTCTCTCTGGGATAATAAGTCAGTCCCACTAAGAAAATCCCCAGACTCTGCTTCCTTGAGTCCTACTTGGTCAGGTAGATGAGTTCTAAGTCTCAACCTCCACCTGCTCAGTTGAGGGCAAATCCTACTGTCCATCAGCTGAGGCAAAAATTAAAACCAGGTTTTACACCACAGTTTTGTCTTTCCCCTGCCTCCCTGTACCCAAGGAGCAAGTACTCTGCACTTTCAAATCAGAAGGTATGTCAGGCTTGTGGAACCAAGCCCAAACTTTCCTGAGAAAAAACACCAGAGTCAAAGGCATGCTTTGAAAATAAATAGCAAAGCTGGCAGGCAAGGGTGATGGAAGACGGAACCAGCATTGTTAGAAGCTGGTAGGAGCAAACTAAGAGGGGTTCTGCACGGCAGTTTCACACAGGACTCAGCTTCCTGTCAACAATATCTGGGGAATATTGCTCAATGACCAAAAGAATGAGCATTGAGTCTTGTGAAGAAATTAGAAGTGTCTGTCCTGGCCACTCCAATAACATGAGGAATAATAACAGAGTGGGAGAAATAAGTGTGGAGTGAGGGTTAAAAAAATACAAGGAGAAACTGGGCAAGAGAAAAGCACATCAGAGTTATAAAAAGAGACAGAGAAGGGAATTTTATTCATGAGCTTTCCAAACACATTTGCCATTATCGCAGGCATGAGAATATTATTCTGCTGCTGTCAGGGGGCATGTGATGGGGCTCCAGCCGTCATAAAATCACTGCCAGCTGTCAGAGGGCCAAGCCATTAAGGGCCATGGGCCAACACCAATCACACTGTCAAGAAATACACTTGCCTGTCAAGGGATTAGCAGTCTGGCCTCCAAAACCTTCAGAAAGCACATTGCCTTCAAAACTGGAGACGGTCATGTGAATAGCACAGTCCCTGACAATGGAAGCAGTGGGTAGAAATGCTCCTTTTAAGTACAGGAGTAAGAAGTACAAGGAGGAAGGTGCTCAGCTGTTTCTGGTTGGCTCTGGTACATAAGGAGCTCTAGATAGTTGAGAGCATCTTTGATTTGACAGCATTTAAAAAAAAAAGCAAAAAAAACCCAATTAAATTCTTCCAGAAGCACTGCTTAGCCTTTGACCAAAAGGGCTGATGCACAGCAGTGACCTCTGAGTGTCCTGCAGCTTTCTTTGGGAAGACTGGCATGAGAGACCAGCAAATCTGTGCTGGAGTCTCACTTAATTTTATTCCTCTTTCATTCAAGCATCAGCATTACTCTAACCTATGACAGTTGCACCTCTTTGTGAGCAGGGCACCTGGTTTGGATAGCAAAACTGATGCAGAAAATTCAGTCCCCAACTTTGTTCAGCCACAGTCCCAGAGAAAAGCCAGTCCTAGAAAGAGCAGGGCTTATTCTGTGAGTGCTTTTCTTACTTTACAGGTGATGAGACCAGACTTGGCTTTTGAAGTCTAAAAACTTCAAAACCTACAAAAAAGTCACTGTGTCCATTTCTCTGAGACAGTCACACTCAAGGTTCTACCAAAAAGCTACAAAGCTATATTAATATAGATCACAGAAACCACACAGTGTTTATGCAGGGTGTCCTACAGTTTGTGTTAAGCATATTGGGTCAAGTTTAAACCATACATAAGCATTGCCTAACATTTAGGTCACACCTACTGTCACATTTGAACTTAACCACTGAGTGATTCAGACTGTCCACAGCTGCCATGCTCAGCAGTCAGTGCAAGGAGAAGTTGCCCAAGACAGGAATTCAGTATTATACATATTGACTTACCATTGTGGTCATAATGCTTTAACATAGGCAGAATTCAGTATAGGATTTATGCCCATGATATAATTTCATATGCTATAATCAGGTAATTCACATAATGAATTAAATAATTATGTCACGCTTCTGGATGAAACTTTTCAGAAAAGTGTGTCATGATGGGCCCACTCTCACCTGAAGTTTTGATGTGACACACCTATGAATTTCGGTGTGTCATAGAATCAAAAAATCATTTAGGTTGGAAAAGACCTCCAAGATCATTGAGTCCAATCTTTGACCAAATATCACCATATCCACTAAACCATAACACTATGTGCCATATCCTGTGGTTTCTTGAACACTTCCACGGATGGTGACTCAACCACATAACCTGGGCAGCCCATTACAATGCTTGACCACCCTTTCAGTGAAGAAATTCTTCCTGATGTCCAAAATGAACCTCCTCTGGCACAGCTTAAGGCTATGCCCTCTTGTCCTCTCACTAGTTGCCTGGGAGAAGGGGCTGACCCCCACCTGGCTACAACCTCTTTCAGGTAGTTGTAGAGAGCATAAGGTCTTCCCTGAACCTCCTTTTCTCCACACTCCCAGATCCCTTAGCCATGCCTCACATGACTCACTCTCCAGACCAAAGGTTCATTGCCCTTCCCTGGACACATTCCAGCATCTCAGTGTCTTGTCCTGAGGGCTTCAGGACTGAACACAGGATCTGAGGTGCGCACAAGTTCATGGGGACAATCACTGCCCTGGTCCTTCTGGCCACACTATTTCTGATACAGTCCAAGATGCCACTGGTCTTCTTGGCCACCCAGGCACATGCTGGCTCAGGTTAAGCCAGCTGGCTGTCAAACAGCAGCTGCAAGTCCTTTTTCACTGGGCAGTTTTTCAGCCACTCAACCCCAGCCTGTAGCCCTGCCAGGGGTTGTTGTGATCCAAGGGAGGACTCAGCACTTGGCCTGGACCCATGGATCCAGCTGGTCCAGATCCCTCTTCAGAACCCTCCTGCCTTTCAGCAGATCCACACTCCCACTCAGGTTGGTTTCATCTCTGAATTTACTGAAGATGTTTGTCCTTGATCCCCTCATCCAGAACATCAATAAAGGTGTTAAACAGGACTCTCCCCAGCCCTTTCTCCTGGGTTACTGGGGGTCTCTTCGGCTCCCCATCCCTATCTACCAGGTCAGGGGGCTTGTTGTCCTAAAGATAATTTGCCTTACTGTTAAAGACTGAGGTGAGACCTCAGTCTTATTCTCATTCTTGGTGACAATGTCCCACCCTGCCTCTAATAAAGAATGGACATTTTCCTTGGCTCTCCTTTTATTTTGAATATGTTTATAAAAACACTTTTTATTATCTTTCACAACAGTGGCCAGATTGAATTCTAGCTGAGCTTTTGCTTTTCTAATTTTCTTTCTACATGACCTAATGGCATTCTGGTAATCTTCCTGAGTAGCCTGCCCCTTCTTCCAAAGGTCATAAACTCTCTTTTTTTCCCAGAGTTCCAGTGAAAGTTTCCTGTTCAGTCAAGCTGGTCTTCTTCCCCAGTTTAGATTAGATATCAGGAAAATTTCTTCACCAAAACCATTGTCAAGCTTTGGAACACGCCACCCTGTTCCATCACAGGGAAGTGACGGAGTAACCATCCCTGGAAGGATTTAAAAGACATATAGATGTGGCACTTAGTGACACAGTTTATTGGTGGGCTTGGAAGTACTGAGTTAGTGGTTGGGCTTGGTGATCTTAACAGGTGTCTTTTCTTTCCTAAATCATTCTGTAATAGTATGATTCACTTCTGTGACATCAGCTTCACTTCTTGATAGCTGATGCCACAATAAAGTAGAGTCCTTGGTAGAAAGGCTCCAGAAAAAGTCCTTCTTTCCCTTTGTAGTAATGAGCTGTCCTACTGAGGCAGCTGATCAACTATTTCCTGTGGAAAAGGAGGGACACAAGTCACCCCAGAAGAAAGTGGGAAGTGCAAACATATTATTGTATTTCTTTGTGTTCCTTTTATCCTCCTTTAGTTCATAGGAGCAGCCTCTTTTATTAACAACTTGGTGAAGAAAAGGGTTTGGCTGAGGTGTAAGTTGATTAGCTCACTGGTAATTAACTGATACCCAGAAAAGTAACAAAGCACTTTGTCAAGTAAATAATGACTTGATCTTTCCTTTCCTCCTCCTTCCTGCAGTAAATGAAAGAAATATAACATTGCATGAGCAGAATGCACTTCATTTCCAGGCTAAATAGAAAAATTTGCATATGCTTGGGGTAAATATGTCATTTTCCTAGAGATCAAGGGAAAGAATAGCAGCTGCCTTCCCCACTGCTGGTGGAGTACAACTGAAGATATTCAAATTTTTAATTTTTTTTTAACATCTGACATTTTAATATATGTGCATCTGCTTACCATAGAGACTTCGTTTGCTCCTAGTGGTTTTCTCCTTTTGTTCTAGGGATTTTTTTTTGAGAGCAGCAATATAAGGAAATTGCTTTTGCTGTCCATGAGACTAAGTGACAAGCAGTACACAATTGGGTAGACAGGGTCTATAGAGTATGATAAATCACCTTCCATGTTCAGGCACTAACTAATTCATTATACAAAATAGAGGTGATGAATGGTTTATGGGTGCTTTCTTCCTTAAACTGAAAGTAATAAGAAAAGTGAAAACACTGGCAACAGCTAATTATTCCAAATCTATTCCTACTGCTATTTTCAGATAAAAAAACTTTCAGCCCTTGTCCCTCACAGATTAGCCTGTCTTCCAGCCAGTTTCTTGCTTCTTGACAATATTTTTCCTTCAAAATTTGCCTTAAGTAACCCTTATATCATTGGGACTTCCATTCCTGCAGTGGGTGGTCACTGAGCTGTCCTTGACCAATCTCCAGTTGATCACAAGAGAGCTGGGCAGGGACTTTTTGCAGAGGCATGTGGTGATAGGACAATGGGAGATGGTTTCAAACTGGAAGAGGGTAGGCTTAAATGCATAGTAAGAAAAAATTCTTTAATGTGAGAGTGGTAAGGCACTGAAACAGGTTCCCCGGAGAAGCTGTAGATGCCCCATCCCTGGAAGTGTTCAAAGCCAGTATGGAGGAGGCTTTGAGAAACCTAGTCTAGTAGAAGGTGACCCTGTCTCCCATGGCAGGGATGTTGGAACAAGATGGTAACTTTAAGGTCCTTCCAACCACAACCATTCTATGATTCTGTGATTGTACACTCAATTTGACTGGGAAGGACAGATACATACCAGGAGTTCACACTTGAAATCAGTGATACCAGAAACTTTAGCAGTATGAAAGTAGATGGGAGAAGGCTTGAAGAAAGCTTAAAGAGCTTTGGCAGGACAGGTTAGCAAACTGAGGATGACAACCCAAAGCTTGTTGCTGATGGCCACCTGCTTGCACAAGGTAGGCACTATCACCAGGAAATTCCTACCTAATCCACCCAATGGCTTTGAACACTGTCAAGTCACATGAAACATGAACATTCCAAAATATTTCCTGCAGGGTTGAAAACATGTTTGTTGGAAAAAAACTCTCTTATCTCTGTGCCACAGCAATATCATGATAGTATGTATAGATTCCTACCTTAACTGCAAGCTGCTGGTGCCCTCCCTTCTCTTCCCCAAAAGGAGCTGATTGCAGGATAGAACTAGTGATGTGTTCTCCTCCACACTCCTTCTTGTCTCCATTCATGGCAAGGGAGCTAGGATAAGAATAAAAGAGAGGAGTCCTGCTCCTGTTCTCACCATCCAAAAAGGGCTACTGTCATTTTGTATCCCAAATGGACTCAATGCTGCCTGTTCAAGCACTGTAGAGAGCCCATGTTTCATGGCTCTTGTCCTCCAGGGTATCTCTCCTCCCAGACTTCAAACAGGGAATTTTTAATTTGTTCTAGGGACAGCTGACTCCAATGAATGGTATAATGTAAAGAAGCAATGGGCTGCCCAGGGAAGTGGTGGAATCACCATCTCTGGAAATGGTCTCTGTGGATGTGGCACTGAGGGACATGGCTTAGTGGTAAGCATGGTAGTGGTAGATTAACAGTTGGACTCAGCGATCTTAGAGGTTTTTTCTAACCTTAATGATTCCATGATTCTGTGATTCTAAGTGAGACTGCTTCCCTTAAATGCTTCAATTCCAGCCAGCTGAGGTCAAAGCAAATCCAAGAGCCAATTAGGTGTGCACTTTACATGGAATCTGTGAGTACAGAAAACCTAACAGGAGCGTCATTGATCTCAAACCAAAGTAGTTATTTTTCAGAAGAGAGTAAGGACCTGAGATTCATTACCTCACCTAACCTCATCCAGCCAAAAAACCCAGACATGTAAGCTTAGTTCAGTTCATAAAATCATAGACATTTAGTGCCCTTGGAGACAAAGCACCTGAACACCATGTGGGATATGACACTGGATGTAGAAAAGTTCCAGTGATCCCAGGTCTAATGATACAATATGCCAGCATTTACAAAAGTGAGCTGAGCCTGTAAAGCAGGATTCAAACTGAAAAAAACACACTTAAATATTGTTACAAACTTTGCGTGAGTCTCTTCATTTTGAGATCTGTGTATATAAATTAGCAGGCAGAAAAAGGCAGCTTGCTATGCTTTTTCCTACAGAGAAAGCTGTTTACAAGTGTAAATAATGAACTGTTATGGCATTTGCTTTTGTTATTTTAAAGCACTAGAAGAATTCCAAAGCAGAAAGGCAAACCAATTCCCAGACTCTTTTGAGAGTCAATGAGATTGAGGCACATGCCATTTGTGCCCTTGACAGATTTTCATTTGATGTTTCGGGGTAAACCAGTGTACCATAGACATTTTACAGCTGGTAATGGCTCTGATTCACATATAAGGGTGAATTAAGCTCTGATAAGTGGAGAAGAGCTCTCCTTCTACAATTCTCCCTGTGTCAAATGCTTCTCCCTTGGGAATCAATAGCAGGTTTCTCTCCTCCCTTACCAATTTCAGCCCTGAAAATTAGTGCAAAGTGACATGAATTTTACTTCATACTAGTACAATGGGTTGAAAGCTGCAGGTGCTTGGAGACACCTACGCAGGCTGTGTGCTTGCAGAGCAGTAACCACCAGGTGCAGAAAAGCTTCAGCTTAATCCACTGCTACAAGAAAGCAAACATCCTCATTTTGGTAAAATAGGGTCTGGTGCATGGTATCACCTGCCTCGGGTTTTGGGTTTGGGATACATCTTGATAGACCTCAGCAGAGAGGATTTTGCTGAAAAGGGGGGGAGAGGAGAAAATACCTCCCTAAAATCTGCTTTGAGGATCAGTTCTAGGACTGAACCATCTTCTGCGTGAGGGACTGTTCTGTCGCTGGCAAGTCGCTCCTCCTTCCCTAAATATCTGCACTCAGGAGCCCCTGTTTCCATCAATCCTTTATAACACTCTTGAGATGGCTGTATTAATATCTGAGCCCATCAGTGCTGGGTGCTCACAGCATCCACAGAGATGCAATCTGTGATCCTGTCATTCACCACCGCAATCAGTTGCCAAAATGCAACAATAGCCTTGAGAATATGACTAAGAACAGCCATATTACACTGGGGAAATTATGAATATTTATATGGCTCTGGGAAATTAGTCCCCTTGATGATAATTTACAAATGCCTGACTCCATTTAACTCCAGCACAGGCATTTCTGCTTTACCTAGCAATGAGCAGGCAATCAGATCTGTTAAAGTCCATTAGAGTTTCTTGGATCAGATCCTTCTTCACGTCAAGAAACAACTTCTCTTTTTCACTCATTCAGGTACCAGTAACTTACCATGATATTACTCCAGGTGTAATTATCATCATCTAGGCACCAGTGCTCATAAAGAGCCCTCAAACTTCAGGGCACATTACGAAGAGTCTGATTCAACCTCTTATAATCCTATTTTTAGCACGTTACTCATGATATTTGCATATAAATCAGTGGGATAAATTACATGTTACACAGGATTGGGCTTGCAGAATCTAGAGGTGTTGATGCCCTTTTCCTGTAACCAGTATAGACTAGGCAATTCAGAAAGCTGCCAATAATGCAGTATTTAGAAACCAACTTTATCATGGAAGGTAAGACTTTAGAGCTGAGAGTCATGACTCAGGATTCCACACCTAAAATGATGTAAATGCCATGACCTAATTAAAAAAAAAAGGCCTTAGAAGAGGGACAAGTTCATAAGATGCTTAGAGGGCTGGAGCACCTCTTCTGTGGATGCAGGCTGAGAGAGTTGGGATTGTTCAGCTTGGTGAAGGCTCCAGGGAGACTTTATTGCTCCTTCCAGTACCTAGGGGGCTCCAAGAGAGCTGGAGAGGCACGTTTGACAAGGGCATGGAGTCTTAGGACAAAGCAAAATGGTTTTGAACTGACAGAAGACAGACTCAGATTAGATACTAGGAAGAAATTCTTTTATGTCACCGTGGTGAGGCACTGGTACAGGTTGTCCAATGAAACTGTGGATGTCCGCCCTGGAACTGTTCGAGGCTTTGAGCAACTTGGTCTTTTAGAAGGTGTCCCTGCCTATGGTGGGGGTGGGGGGTTGGAACTAGAGGATATTTAAGATCCCTTCCAGCCCAAACCATTCTGGGATAATGATCTGTGAAATTTGAGCAGGCAGTATGTAGGAAAAAATTCAGTTTTATTTTTGTGGCTAATATCTTTATTTTAACATCATGAGAACCAAGCAGTGAAAACATCTTCAAGATTTTATATCAATTTTATTTTCCCCTTTGCACACATACACTGATGAGAGGGAATAAGTACAATCTTCTCCAACATATGTTTCCATAATGAGTTCTAAACAATCTGCTTATTAGGTCTCATTTTATGCAGAAATAAAACAACCAGCAGCACAAGCCATGGTAGAGCGTTTGCACAGAGCAGAGAGAGATAAAAGAGTTCCTCAGGTGTCATTCCCTGAATTTACCTGATCTCAAGGAGCTGAACACGTGCCATTCTTGAGCAGCAGTCCTTTCCCATTGCCAAGCAAAATACTATTGCATCCACACACGAAAGTGACAGGACGTATCCCTCTAGTGGTGTAAACTGACATGATTCAATTACCCACTGATCAGTTAAGACACAAGGTTTCAGGGCAACATTAAACTGTATGGAAAGAGGATCCTTTGCCACAGGCAACCTGAGGCCACAGGAAAATACTCCATCAGCATATCAAGCACATTTTTAGTAATACTTAAAAAAAGCATTTCAGTAGCTCTGTTTGGTTCTTGCTATTTCAGAAACAAGACATTCCCTCCATAGGTTGTACAGATCAGACAAAGAAATCCCAACACCTAGACAGGGGTAGGTTCAGTCCCTTAATCACACAGACCACATTTAGATGCAAAGAACTTCAGGCTGTCACATTATATCCAGCGCAGGAATGGACAGAACAAGGCATAGCTCAAGGTTACAGAGGAAAAGTTCTGATTCTAATATATATTCTTGTAACAGCTGAAGCAGTCAAAGTTGGTTTTGTGGAAATCAAGTTTACTTCTACAAAATATTTTCAGGGGAAAAAAAGCATCTCTTATAATAGTTTGGGGTTGCCTCTTCAATACTATCCTTCTGAGTGCAGTGACTGAAAGGTTTGTCAGAGTTCACAAGCAGAGAACCAAGTCACAGAACAAGTCAGAAGTAAATACATTTTGCAATGGAGAATACTCCAGAAAAGTGCCAAATAAATAAAACTTCCCTAGTAATTGAAATCAAGGCTTAGCTATGAATTTTCCTTGTGTTTCTGAGGAAATCAGAATGGATGACCACCCACATTATTGATATGTACCACATAAACCCCTTCATTAATTTATCTTGCCCAGTTTTAAAGCTAGTTTCATATCTGACTTCTTTTTCTAGTGTGGTGGCAAATCTTCTCATGGCCAGCATGTGCGTGATGAGAAAAGAAACAAACACCAAAATTTTTAATTATTTATTTAAAGCCAACTATAATACAGTGTTATAAAAATTGCCTACATTTTTCCACATTTTAGCCATTATTGCTCCTGGTGAGTAAATATTTATTTTTTAATATTTAACTATTAGTTAATATTTAAAATATTTCATAAATCTCTCCTTAGTTTCTGAGCAACTGCAATTTCAAATTTTTAATTATTTTTCTGTCAAGAACTTTTAACTGAACCTTCAAAAGTCTGAAAAGCTAAAGTGTATCAAACAGGTCAGAATCTTCCTCATTGTTTACAGCCAGTTTTATGCGTCTTGATCAGTCTGGTACTCTTCCAGACCCCAATCTTGAAAGTCTAAATCTGTGGAAGTAAAGTAGGTCTGAAAAATATAGGAAGAATAGGTCTGCATATAAAAATCCACAGGGATTTTGATAATTTAGGTGTATTGTCATTGCCATCACTAAAATAAATTTTATTTTAGTGCTTTATAGCATGATGAAAAGTAGTGATATATGTTTACTACATCACTTGATGCTGGAAGCAATTATATACAAACTGAACTTTAGAAGGCAAGATGGTCTTCAAGACAGAGTATACATTCTGCCATGTATTTACAGTAGGAAAGGTCTGTGTTTAGACTGGCATTTCTTAGCCTACAGAAGGAAAGGTGAGAAGAAATAAGATGTGGAAAAAGAAGTCTGTGTGTTTACACACAGGTATAATAAATTCTGCTGGCCAAAAACTGTGTACAGCCCCCAAGGTCTGCCCAAAACTTCTCCTCAAGTTTTGGATCACCTTCTGAAACAGAAAACACACACAGCATTATCAGACCTTTACTGGTACACTTTATTCTTTCCCCTTATGTCTCAAGTCTTTCCATTTTTAGATTGTGCTTGCCTCTGGATACCAACTCTGCTTGAGAAGCAGTTTGCATATTATGGGTGTAAGTATAGTACGCGTAGTAAGCACTGAGGAAACTAAATAAGGCATCAGAGGAGAGGAAAACCCCCATTTAGTAGGCAGTGCGATAAAAATACTCCTTCCTTCTCCCAACCCACGAGTATGAGGAACACTTGCCTCTTCATTGCTTTCAGGAAGAAATTCTTCAGTGTGAAAGTGGTGAGACACTGGCACAGGTTCCCTGGCGGATCTTTGGGTGCCCCCTCCCTGGGAGTGTTCAAGGCCAGGCTGGATGGGGCTTTGAGCAGCCTGGTCTCGTGGAAGGTGACCCTGCCCATGGCAGGGGTTTGGAACTGGATGGTCCTTAAGGTCCCCTCCAACCCAAATCATTCTACGATGCTGTGAAGCTGCGTTTCAACATCATGAAGGCAGCACGCTGCCCCGCTCGCCTTACAAACCCTCCACGAAACGTATAAGGAAAACCGGAGTGGAAAGCTGAGGGAGGAAACCTCTTCACTGCCCCCGGCTTGAAAAGCGGGTGAGGAGAGTGCCGTGATGCTGCACGTCCCGCCTCATCCTCACAGGGGCATCGCGCGGGTTGCCTTAGAGCCAAACCCGCCCCGCAACGGTGTTTCCCCACACACTCCCCACATCCACGTTTTCCACCACAATGTGTTTCCCCGCCCCGGTCTGCCCCGTCCGACAGGCCGCAGCCCGTCCCCATGGCGACCGCGGCTCCGCCCCGCGGGCGGGCCCAGCGCCGGCCCCGCCCGCTCTCCCGCCGCCGCCGCCGCGCTCCGGGCCCGGCGCCCTTCTCCCTCCGCTGCCCCGTGCCCTGGCTCCGCTCTAGCCTGAAGCGGGCGCCGCAATGGCTCCGGCCGCCGACCGGGAGGGTTACTGGGGTCCGCCGACCTCCACCCTGGAGTGGTGCGAGGAGAACTACGCCGTCTCCTACTACATCGCCGAGTTCTGTGAGTGGCCGCTCCGGCCCCGGGTCCTGCCCCGGCCCCGGGGGCCGCGTCCCACCGCCGCCTCCTTCTCCCTCTCCGCAGCTCTTCGGGCTCTGTCCCCGCGGCGGGGGAATCCCTCCTTCTCCTTGGCCCCTCTTTCCTGCGGGGTGACGGTGCCGCTGCCCCTCAGCCAAGCCCGGTGGGTGGAAATGGGTGTTTTTTACCGCCTTCCCGCACAAATCCGTGTCGGAAGCACGGGATGGTGCAGCCCCTCTCTCCCCAGCGTGTCATTTGGGCCCTCATCCCAAGCGTGTCCTTTCGGCCTGTGTCCATAGGGATGGCAGGGCTGTAGCGGTGGTGCCGGGGGCCTGCGGCGGTGGCTGGGATGGGGTGGCCCGTGAGCTGTGTCCTGGGGGTGTCGCAGGAACTGGGCTGGCTGTGTGGCACCGCAGCACGGGTGAAGAGAGGGAAGGACTCTCGCTGGAGTCGTGCTTGGCGTGTCACGCCGCGAAGCCACACGGGTCTGCTGCTCTGCTCCCCTTGAGGTGGAACCATCTGCACAGCCTGGACTGTCAAACCAAGTGAAACTGCTCAGGGAGAGAAAAGGTATCTTCCTGTGCAAGATACGGCTTCATGCAGGGATGACACCTTCCCCCAGCTGGCCTTTGGTGCCTCGTGATGACCGTGGTCAATCAGGTGGCTCCGCTGCAGGTGGTGCGAGTTAAGCGAGGCTTGAAGGGTCGCTCTGTTTCAAGTGATTGTCTTTTAGGATAGCTCAGAGCACTGTCAAGAGAGCAGGCCATTGGTTTGACCTCGAAAGTCTGTTATTCAGAAGCACTCAGGATTTAGCATGTTTTAGGGAAAAAAAGAAGGGGCTTCAATTACAGGGCCATTCATCAGGTGCTTGAGAAAGGAGTGTCTTGCAGGTGATAAAAGATCAAGCCCTATGTCACTGAGGTTTTGTTGAAAAACTAAGTATTTTTGTGTCCTGGGCAGCGACTTTAAAGGGTGTAGTAGTTATAATTATGTGCTTCTGCCTGGCATACGCCCTGTGCTGTGAAAAACTTTCACACGCATGAGGCAGGTAGCTGCCTTTGAAGTGTTAGGGCCCTGGGTGCTCAAGTGACCAGGCTCACCTACCCTGAAGTGCTTGAAGTGGGCAATCTGCAGAGGCCTTTCACATAGCTGGGATGCTTCAGCAGTGGCTTGGAAGAGCTTGGCATGCAGAAGATGGAAGGTTCTGGGTTTCCATGCCCAGCTGTGGCTCCTGGTTGCAAGCACTGACATGGGTGCGGATCCAAAGTGAATAATTGTGAAAGAGCGTTCAGAGTGTAGGAATAGGAAGAACAGGATCTGAAATGAACAACAGCAGCATAAGCAGCTTAGAAGCTCAGAGGAAAAAGGAAGTTAGTGTGTAGATTTATGGCTGAGGCAGGCTGGCTGAAAAGGAAACAAAATTAAATACTCTTAAAAAGGGGCAAACTTAGAAGTCTAAATAGAATGAGACTTTTGCAGAGTATGTATGTATGTGTTTTCCTTTTTGCCAAGCATAATTTGTGAGAGAATTCTCATAGGGAAGAGGAAGTTCTGTTTCTTCACTAATGTAAAAATGAATTTGACTAGCATGTAAATTTTTAAAATAATTCCTGCATTGTTATACTTGTTAACTGATACTTTTTGTCTACTTTGGGATTATTCAGGAGAAGGAAGATGAGGATGAGAGTAATGGGAGGCAGAAAGGCTTGTGTTCTGAGGAAAAAGACAGTAGCCATACAAGGTCTGATCCCTCCTTATGGTTTTGGTGTTTCAGACCACAGTTTGTTGGTCTGTCAGTTGCACTGAAAAAAACTGTATATAAGGGCTATGCTGTAATGTAAAGCATTTAAATGATCTAAGTTTAAAATGCAAAACAGTAAGTAAGCCTGCTGTGGTGTAGGGTTAGCTTAACAGCAGCTAATTTCAGTCCAGGTGCCAAGATGGACTAGATTTTCTTCAGCAGTGGTTCTCTAACAGTGCTTTCAGGGTCTGATGCAATAAGTGTTCTGGGGATATTATTTGAAGTTTTACCTTACACAAGAGTGAAAATCCATTTCTGACTTGGTACTACTCAGGTACAGCTGATTGATTGTAAACATTTTTGCATTAAATGTTTGTTATAAGTAGGTTGTTAATAGTTGTTAATAATTTATAAGAAACTTTGGAGGCCCAAAGACTGAAGAATACTGGCAGGTCCAAACCAAATAGGTTGCAGGCTAAAGAACCAAACAGAAAGCTTGTACAAATTACATTTCTGTGCCATTTAGCAATTTGGTTTTGACATGCTACTTTTAGTACAGAATTGCTACATTGTGTTATAAAAGCCCACATGCAGTTCCTTGCTCTTTACTCCTTATAGAACTAATATAAATGGTAGCAGCTTATCAATTGTATGTAGTGAGAGATATGGCAGTGAGGTAAGTGGTGGTGTAGCACTTCATACTTGAATTCCCTTGGTGTAACCCAAACACAGTGGCATGTATTCAAAGGTTCATTTTTTTAATAATGAGAAATGCTTTTTCTTGCCTTTCTGGGTCTGCACCTAGTCAGTTTTTCTCCCCTGTGGAGGTGGATGACTAACTGCTTTACATCCATCTGTAGAATATTAAACCAATTGAAATGGAAAACCAGTTAAAAAGAATTGTTTTGCAATCTTAACTCTGTTAAGCCTTAAAATGAGTCTTATATCCCCCACTGATCAAACCTATTTTATGGTGTAGTAATTCCTTTTTCAGGGTTTCTCATTGGTTGACTCCTGTGTGCTGGAGAGCAAGTAGTAGACGTGGGGGTTTTTTCCCTTCTTTAAACCTTTCAAGGTCTCAGTTCTTAAAAGCTGAATTATCCAAACTTTTGTACACTTGGTTAAGAAAAAATAGTAAAGGATAAACCCACCATCCTCCCACACAAGAAAATAGAACAAGGGCAAATATAAGTTCTGGGTTTTAGCACTTATCACTCAAATGCTACAGCTTACTCCTTATTTTAGCAGGGTTGATGTTTCAGGCCAGTTAAGCCCACGTAGCATTGAGTTTTAGGGGTCTGTTTTGACATGAATGTCTATCACAGGAGCCTTACCCTTCTTGGATTCAGTCATCCCTGTAAGATCTTCTCTTATAGAATATGATGAGTGAATATAAGTGATCTTCACATACTCCCTTTGCTGAGAGCATGTAGAGTAGTACCAACTCAAACAAATATTTTAGATTCAAAGGAGCCCTGTGTGGTACATGAGGGCTTATAATTCTCAGTCAGGAGAATCGTGGGGGCGAATTTGTTTTAGTTAACAATAGAATGCTGTGTTCCAGTTTGGATCAAACTTGAGTCATGTTTCCAGTTATGTTGCTTTGAGCTATCATTGTCCATGAGTAATATGCATCATCTACAACATGACAGGTTTAGAGATATCCTTATGCTGGCATTAACAGCAGCAAGCGTCTAGAACATTGCTTCAGGCTTCTCAAGGAATTAGTGAAATTGTTTCTTCCTTGGCTTCTGGTCTTGTCTATCTTCTGATATCTTTGTATAAGATATATTTTAATTATTATTGTTATTATCATTACCAGAGTTAAATCCATTAGTTTTTGTTTTCATTAGAGATCTGGTAAATGACTTCTTGTAACTGGGATTTCCTTATGGGACTCTTATTTGGGAAAAAAACACACCCATGTCATGAGAATCTGCCCATGTTTCTAGCTATTTTTATTCCACTTCCTTCAAGCTTCTGATTTTTGCCTCAGACAAGAGATTGAGACAAGATTATGGTGACTTGTGTTCTTCAGTGTGAGATCTCTTTATCTCATATCTTGGATGGCACAGAGTGCTATCCCAGCATTCTCGACATTGTGAGCAGTGACACAAAAATATTGTTGTTTCCTTTTAGGCATTGCTCAGAGAGTACAGCTGCCAAAGATGCACAGATCTCCATTTTCTATGGGGTTCATTACTTTAAAACATAAAAACTTGCAAAATTTACTTAAACTTAGAATAATGTCATTAATGTTGAATTTGTACTGCCACGTATGGATTGTCACTTGTTCCTCGTGGGTGTCCTGTTGCATTTTGCCTTTTCTGCCAGAGGCTTTGGAAAGCAGCCAGAGACTGTTGGGCTAGGTACTCTCCAAGTGAGAGTAAGAAAACTAAAATAAAGCCAACTGTCTGCCTTCAAGAACCCTTCCTGTTCTTTCAGTGATAAAGTGGCAGATGAAGGAAACACCATCAAGTTTAATTGGGTGTGATGAGCCCAACTGCCTGGCTGAGATGGAGCGATTTAAAGATGACATGACACAGATGAGTTCTAAAGAGTGCTTTAACAGAAGGCAGTGTCGCAGACCTGTAGACTTTAAGACTGAAAGGGATTTGAGTGTATAAATTTAATGATCTCATTGGAGGAAACCCCATCACAACTTTCCTCTGGAAATTTATTTGGGGAGCTTGGGGGAGCTCCCTGAACTGAGGAGGCACTGCAAGCAAAAGGTAAAGGAAGCATTAAACTAATTGATGGTGAGTGTGAAGTCAAGTGGAGTGTGCAGAACAGTGCTCAGCTGTGCAGTGAGTTTTTGGATGAACACTTCTAGCTTGATTTTTGTGCTGCAGACAAAAAGAAGTTGAAAGAGGGGTTCCTTTCTCCAAAAAATAATATAGCAGAACCAAAATCATAAGCCAGATGGTCTCTGCTGTCACTTCTTTGTATTTCTTTCTATTTGGTTTTGAATCAGTAGCAAATACTGTTGTATTAACTTATTTCCTTTCCTAGGCTGTAAAAGTACATTTTTGGCTAAAGCCTAAAGATAGTCTTGTCACAGAGTTTTGATGCATTTTGACATCACTAATGATTTGTATATTATTTTTAATTCTTCCTTGATTTTTATCTTTCTTCATGATGCAACTCTACCTTTGATCTCATGACAGCCTAATTTTCAGTTTTCCCACCAGCCTTCGTTGAAAGATGGGGTCAAAGGCTCTTGGAAAGTTGATTTCCCCGATCATCAGTTCTTATTTATCCATCATGTTATGGATATGCTTAAAGTCTGTCAGATGCTGTGCTAATGGACCACATGTGTGTTTATCTGCTAATGTGTGTAGCTCTTAAGCGACAATAAAATTCTTAAATATGGTTTAACAAAGCATTCGATTACTCTATAATTAGTGCTTCATATTCAGTACTTGTACAGCTGGCAGTTGGACATCTGCCACTCCAAATGGTAACACAGCAATGGCATTTCTACATTTTAATTTTTCTTATGTGCAAACTGAGGAAGACTGGTTTATGAACTGCACGATATGAATTTCCAGAATATATATTTGTGGCTAGAAATAGGAAGATTAATGTAAAATAAATTATTGTAAAGGAACATTGCTGACTTTAAAATTACTTTTTATGAGCTTTTAGTCACAGATTAAAAACTTTTGTCATAATTGAAAGACAAAAAGTCTTCAGTCTGGGGTTTGCTGTGTCTTGTGTGTGTGAAACTCCTATTTATGTAATGCATTTTCTGTATCTGCTGGTGCCTTTCACATATAAGTGGGAAAGCTTTTTTTTTCCTTTAAAGAAGAAAGATTTAATTATAGAATTATAGATGCAAAAATGTTCAAAGGAAGTCTGGGAATTGTCTCCAGTCCCAACAACTCAGCAGTACATGGTTGTTCTGTCTTGCAACTTGTGTGAGTGCTCACACATTTGACTGTTTGTCTGACTACCTCAAGAGGATCGTGCAAGGTTTGTGGCTCATGAAAGTTTATCAAATGCAAAAAGTTCTTTTAATTCAAAATGTGTGTCTAAACAGGACATTATAATGCTAGAAGAGAACCCATTTGCAAATGGTTGTCAGGCCAAAGCTACGTACCTTAGATTGCCTTCTAGCTGGGAGGCTTTTTGTACCTGCCTCATTAATTACACTCATTCTTCCGTCCATTAGCAGAGAAGCTGAGCTGCTGCATGAATTAAAGGTGCTTGGTTATTCTGTCTTTGTGGAAGTAGTACAAAGAGCAAAAAAGTGTGTCAGGAAGAGAAATTCTAGAGAACGTTGCAGTAAAAAAAGCCCAGAGCAACAGTGCTTTAGTGTCAATCATTTACCATTAATTGATCTGAATATGCTCATATAGGCAAGCTCAGTGTAGAGGCTCAGTGGTTTTGCTGGGTACTCTTTAGATTTAAGGTCTCAGGCACAGATCCTTTTTTGTACTTGAAAATGCAATTATAAATTTTCAGCGTTTTTGTGCTAGCTCAAAAAAATGAAGTGTCTAACCATGATATTTTTTTTCAGTTCCTAAAAATTAATTTCCTTGAAGAAATATGCTGCATGTGCACTGTGACCAGTGACTGAAAAACTGATATTTCTAAATGATTACTGCAGTCAGCATCTCCAGATCATTATCTCCTTTACAGTCAGGTCCATCATCCTCTGGTAGAGTACGTACTTCAGTGTGTCTGGAGTTCGGGAGGCAGAAGTTGTTCTTTCTGTCAGTCTTGGTGGAGAGATTGCACCCTTTGTGTCCCTTCCTCAGCCTTACAAGATTCCTCTTCAGGATTCTGAAGAGGATTCTGCCTGATTCTTTGCCTCTCCACCAACTGGTGACTCAACCTGCCCTGCACATTGTAACACTTTCCTGAAGGAAATTCCAAACTTTATTTCAAATTTGAGATTAGTGTCCAGCAGCATGTCTATTTCCCAGCTGTGTCCTGGGGCTTTAGTTTCTTATATTTGGTTTTTCATTGTTCCTTGATTCCTTTGGACGTGTTTTCTGAATGCAGAGTCCTTGGAGTGACCCTGAAATGGTATGTGCAGCGTGAGTGTCTCTTCAAGAATCTCTGGCTGGCTTTGTGAACAGGAAGGTATGTTCCCTTTGCCAAGTCTGGGTAATACTGCAATTCTCCTCTCTAAACAGAGGAACTGGAGAAGGGGACAAGAGTGTGGCCTGATTAAGCTGGGCAAGGTTCAGGATGTTAGTTTGAGACTTGACTTTTATATTTGAGACGGCAAGATTTAGACTTTTTCAGGCAGGAAAGCAGACAAGCAGAATTAGGAAAAGATGTGGTGTTAGGGGTGATCTGAACATCTTCATGTTTTGTATGAATTTTGTATTAATTTTTTATGTATTCCAGCTAGTAGGATTTCAAGGTATCAACTTAATAGTCATAAGACATGATCCTAGAAGCTCTTGATTTATACAATGCTTTAATGAACTCATTATTTGCAGTAAGCTCATGATGCCACTGCTCTGTAGGCTAGATTTTTAGTTATTGCTAATTCATGTTGGATAAGGATTTTCATTTGAACAAGAATCAGCACCTGGGAAACAGATAGAGTATTAGCTCAAACAAATCCTTTAGAGCACTGAGCATGAAAATTAGTCTGGACACTTTCAGTCTTGGGACAGAGGTGTTAACCTGATGGACAAATGACATCTCTTTCTTCATCCTGCCTGGTCAACACCATTTGTTTTTTCAATCAAAGACCTGCTTCCTGACTGGAAAGCATGCTATTGTGATCCCTTCAAATGGGTATTTTAAGCTTCATTGAGGAAACCCAGGGAAAACTGAAAAATTACTTGTTTGTCTTTGAGAAAGAGGCTTGCAGATCTGGCTGGCTCTGAAATCAAATGGGTCATCTGCAACAGGAAGCAAAAATGACCAACAGAACTGATGAACTGAATTTGTTGTCACAGAGAGGAGTTTACATTACTTCTAGGTAAAATGGGTGTATTTTTCTTCTACAAGTACTTACCTTTTCTTGCACAGCAAACTTTTTCATGTTTGTGTGAGTCTCATTACAGATTGGATGTTCTTGGAGGGAGTTTGTAGTGCTGCTCTCCTGCCAGAGACTTTCAGGTCTGGTGCTGACCCCAGATTGCAGCAGCTGAGCTGCTCTGGGGGTTATTGCACACAGGTGCAGGGTGTATTTCTACTGATATTCCTGCATTCCTTACACGGGATGCAGATGTTATTTATTTTTTTAGATTTTGAATCTTATAGACTTAAGAAAAAACTCACAAATATATAAACTCAGAGTTGCTCCAGGTGATATTTTGTTCATGAATGAAAATGGATGTCTTTTCTTTTTTTCCAAGTCTTTTTCACAGTTGTGAAAACAAGCTGTATAAGCAGAAAGAATAAGCTATATACAATGTGCTGACCCCAGGGTATGAGTAAACTGCCTGGAAAATCAGAGAAACAAAACTTTTTGCTTTATTTTTTTCAATTTAGTAGAAAAAATGTTGGCAATGCACTTCTGTTCATACCAGTTTAATGTTATCTCCCTAAGCTGCTGCTAGCAGTAGCAGTGTGGAAGTTCAGGGCTTTCTTTTGATGTAGCAGAGCAAAAACCAGAGGATCATTGCTGATTTGTGCTACTGGTGAGCAGTGTCTCTCTAAGAATCAGTTCAATTGATTCATGTCAGTGCCTTGGAAAGCAGCAGAGAAATGCACTGTGGTAGTGAAATCATACAGCAGATGTTGTTTTCATTCACTTAAACAAACTGCTATGCCTTTGTGATCTGTGATACCACAGTTGCTTTACACTCAGAGTTTTGGTGGCTGTTAAATCTTTCAAGACCCAAGTTTTATAATCCTGCAAGGCTCCTCAGATACATTTTTCTGCACAGTGCATAACATTAGTGCCGTACTGAAATGCTGAAACTGTTGAGTCTATCCCAATTTAATGTTTCATGTCCTTTTTTTCCCTTAAATTCTGGGCTGCAGAGAAATACTGTAAAGCTCTTTCCATTTCTTAAATGCGTTTCCTTCCAAGCTCTTCCATGCTGATTTCCACTTGACTTTTGTAATATTTTTTTTTTCTACAATTGTCTCAGGCATTTCCTCTGGAAGATTTCCTATGCCAGCCTTTGGGCCACATTTGTGTTGGGAACACAGTTAATTTGTATATGGTTTTCAACTATTTTTTATCTTATTCAGTACAACAGATTTCTGCCCAAATTTCTGCCACCCACCTTATGAACTATTATTGTGTAGGTACTATATTAATTTATATTTATAACAAAATGATAGTGTTTAAAGTTTGAACCTTCAGTGTATTTTATATCTCTTTCTTTATTTGGTTTAGACTGTGAGACACTTAAGATATGGGCTTTGATCTTACTGTCTCTGTGCAAAAGCTTCATTTTCCCTCCGGATGAATAGCTTTTGCCAAGATTTGTGGATGATAGATGATTGCTAATATTTTTCTTTTAATTTTTCAAGCATGAACAAGAAGGTTGTCTTGAAATGACAATTGAACAGTGACTAAAGAGTAAAGTTGGAATTAGTTGTAGACTAGGAGTGACGACCTTTGATTCTTGCATTATTGAATTAATTGGGTACGGTTGAAAGTTTTTGCTGGAGGTTGTTATATTAACTGGAAAAGGTTATGAAGACTGGAGAAATGAAGTACCTATGTAATAGAGATAAAGTTATATGTTTAGGATTGAAGATGATGATTCCGGGTCATTTCTGTGATCAGTTGCCTGTCATCACATGTTTCAGTTAGCCTTAGGGTTTTTCATTTGAGGCAGCCCTGCAAAAAAAAAAAAAAAGAAAAGAAAAGAAAAAATGTGGTTATTTGCAGAAGGAATGTTTTATTACTACTGATGATAAGAGGGTGAATGTCACCAATCAGTATTTGAGTGGCTGAATCAGGCTGTGGTTGCTGACCAGTTTCATTATCCTCATATATTCTCCTACAGTTATGTAGTATTGTTTTTTTATGTAGTATTGTAGTAACCTTTAAATTCCTGCCATCCAAGTAGGGCAAAAGAATGGCATGAGTCATTGGTAGAAGAGGCTTTAATTGTTCTGGACACCCAGGGGAAATCTGTATTGATAGTAAGAAAGGGAAGAGTGAGAAGGTGAGAGGATTTGGATTTTGAAGATGGACTACCCAAGCTAAAGCTACAAATACCTGGACAGAAGCACTGGCACACATTATTCTCTGCTGCTCACCGTCCAGTGAGCATGTTGGGCTCCCCTAAGGCTCAGCTCTCCTCTGTCACTGCACAGTGCCTGGGACAGTCCTGCCAGAGCCTCTGGGCTGATACCCACAGCTTCTGTGCCTCAGGTTAGTTTTTCCAGTGTAGTGAGGACTGACAGATGCTGGGTTGGAGGTACTTGGTAGCTCAAAGCTGTCAGCTCTGAAATCTGTGCTTTCTCCTCTGGACAGACCCTTAGACTTAAAGGAGTTGGTGCAGACACTGAACAGGAAGCCAGGATGCTGATGCCACCATAGGAGAAGAATGGCTGGAAGGAGTTAATGATGAAAATTACATGGATGATCAGTGTAGTATATTGGTCACTGCTTAGTTTTAGCAGGGGCTGAACAGTAATCTCCATGTTTTTTATTTCCTTCCAGTCTGACATCATCAACCTGCCTTAAAAAAACATTTGAAATAGGTTTTATTTTGTTTTCCAGTAAAGGATATAAAAGAAGTAAATCTGCCCTTCAGCAACAAGCTTATTGCATGTAATATTCTAACTTTACATCATCTCAGCCTAATCTCTTTAGACTTTGATTGCATTTTCCAGATGTAAGCACTTGCTTTTAGCGAGTTTTCTAGATTGGTATTTCAAATGATCTGCCTATGTCAACTGTTTTTACTTTAAATTTGCTTTCAAAATCCTTCCAGGTGTACTTCAAAGTAATTGGTGTGCTTGCTATCATCTTAGATTCATGTTTATTGGAGAAATTATGCTTTCTTTTCCATATGGTTTCTCATACCCCAGGAAAGCAATATTAAAATATGACAGGATGGCATAGCAGCTGGCTGTAATGCAAGTTTATTCCTTGCAGTCTGGTTAATTGTGAATTTCTTGGATTAAGAATAAAATGTCCTGTAAAGAAGGTATGTACTATCGTATTTGTTCAAGCTGCTTCCTGTAGTCTCAAAAAAATGGTCATGAATAGATTCTTGCATCTTTATTATTACATTTCTAAATGCTGTTATTTTTCAGGTAATGGTACATTCAAAATGCAAAAACCATTTATTAATGTTCCACGATGCCCCGTGCTTGTGACAGGCATTGGTGTGATAAACGCACAACTACAATAAGATAATAGGCTTCAAAAGAGAAGAGACTAGTTGACTTTTTAATTTAGGTGGTGTAGCTATGGTGTAGCTATCCTTTTTCTGGCCTATCACCTCAGAATATTTTCATTGCAATTGCTTTCATAAGTATCTGTTAAACTTCACAGCTGGTCCTCCACATTTTAATCTGCCCTTCTAATGTTCTTCTGGGGAAGAGCAGTTCATGCTGATCTCAGACTTCATTCATGAAAAGTTTTGAGACAGATCCCTCAGAAGAAAATCAGAATCACCCTTCCTCAAAACAAACAAACAAACAAAAAAATCAGTGCAAGTTCTGGGGCTTTAGGCACTTCTTCTTCACTTGTGATAGCCTTTAAAAATTCCAGGAGGAGAAGTTCATTATGCTAAACATGAGAATTGGTAACAAAAACATTGTTTCTGGAAAGTACCCAGCTGTTACTGTGGCTGAATTTTCTACTTTGTAGCTTTACTTACGAGAAGTGGTGTGGTGAACTCTTTCATTTTTGTTTGGCAGCTAAGGATGGTCAAGTGGCTAGAGGAACACTTTGGTGTTTGAAGGTCTGGACTTCTGTTTTATGCAGGTTTCTTTATGGCTCAGGCAGCTTTATCCAGCCTGTCTTGCAGGGATATTGAGACAGAGGACTGGGGTTGCTTAGACCCTCCAGTAATAGAGACTAAATAGGTGACCAATGTGTTTTGGATTTGAGGGGAAAGAGCAAAAATTTCTTTGCCCCCACAATGTTTCACTGTCTAAACTTGCAGTATAAACACAACTATTGTATTTCTGGGATTGCAAGGCTATCTTCAAGGGTATTGGTTTCTTATGAGGAAATAAGTGGAGCTTTAAAATATGAATTTAAGTATTAGCTTTCTCTCATTTATTTTTAGTATAATTTACATAAGAAGCAAAGTCAGTGTTAGTATAGTCTTCTGTTAGGTTGTAGTTTTCTAAAGCCTTTACTATACAGTAGCAAAGCAGTTTGCAGAGATGAGGGTAAGGAAAGGGATAGCTTAATTGTAACCTAGGGCAATTCAGATGCAGTTTATAATAAGGGCTTTTGTAGGATGTGCATTCCAAAGAGGCTTGTGCATAAGAAAATACACCCACACTTTACAGGTTTGAACTGAGCTTACTTTGTGTGTGTTTTGTTAGTCAGCAGTGTCGAGAGCTTTCTCTTCTAAATACTTTTTGATTGTTTTGAAGAACACAAGTGCAACATGAAATAGTGTAATCAGACTAAACCATCTGAAAATATTTGCTGGGCTAGTATGATGAATGTCAAGGGAATGAATTCTGCAGCTGGGATATAAAGTGTGCGAAACCATATATTGGAATGTATCACTTGACGCAGCATGTTGGAGCCACTTATAAGTGCGCGCTGTAAAGAAAAATCAAATTGTGTTGTTAATAATTAATTTTTTCCCTAAAATTGCCTCTTTACCCCTCCCCAATCCAATCTATTGTTGGAATGGTTTACCTCTTCAGAAGGATATTAGCTTGCATATTTGTGCTGTGCTATCCTGGAGAAATGGAGGCCCAGCAAGGAAGAAAGAGCCTAGAAGGTCTAGAAGTGCTGCCCTGCATTCCGACTTTAAACACTTAAACCTTCCAGCTGGCCACCAGCTCTGCAGCAGCAATGTTGCCTTCAGTTTTTTTGGCCTTGTCCCAGCACTTGGACATACTGGAAGCAGCTCTGCTGCTGCTGGGGCTGAGGCACGTGTGACTGGAATGTGGTGTGCTCACTCCAGTGGTATGCATCTGAGCTGGTGCTGGCCTTGGGAAGGAGCATGTGTTCCTACCTTGTTCGCCACCTCTCTTCACCCACAATGCATTGTTTCCTTCATGTATCTTGCAGTGTTATCCATTCTGTTTGAAACTCTTCCAGGATTCACGGCTTCTTTTGGGAGATGTTGCTGCTGCCAGATGCTAGATTTCTAGATGTCCTACCGAAACTTCCCTTTTCCTTGTTTCAGCCTGTTAGTGCTCATCAGAATGCTCTTAAGTAATGCAAATAATATTTCTTTTCAATCCTTTCCCCATGTAAACCCTTTGGATTCCACATTGCTTTCTTGTAGCTTCTGTCAGGCTGAGATTTAGGTAGCTGTTCTTTCCCTTTTCAGGTCTTCCTTTTCCTAGTTGTTGTAGCTACTCCCTCCCTCTCATTTGTGCCTTACAGTTTTTCTCATAATAGTATGACAGTTTCTATACAGAGCTAGATAAAGGCAGCATTCCTTTGTAATGCACTTCATTACATTTTTCTGTGCTGTTTTATCTCTTTTAATTTTATGATTCTTATGATCTATGTGAACTTGCTCCATAGAGTTCTGATATTATTTTAAACAACATGAAAGATCTAGTAGTCTCAGTAAAGATCCATTGATTGGTGTTGTTATTTATGTGTACTCATTTTTATAGTTCCTCAGGAAGCTTTCATACACAGCTTATACAGTTCATTAGTTCGTTCAGTATTTGTTTCCTTCAGTATTTTTCCCATTTTGTTTTTAGAAATGTGGTAGCCTGTACAAGTTGCAGCTGAATTGCTGAAGTTGTAACTTCAATTAATGTCCTAGTAAACAAAATCAAGGCTAGTTTAGTATTTGGAAAGGAAAATTATGCAACGTAAGAAATGGATCTTGTAGCTTAAAAGCAAATACCTCAAGCTCCCATTTTTTAAAAATTTATTTTATAATTTTTATTTTTAAGTCAGCATTGGTCCTGTGTTCCAGCCTGCAATAACACTGTGTTGTATTTCAGTAAGTGACAGGAAGTTTATATTGATCCTTCATGCACATTAGCAAGTAGGGATCCAGTAATTACAAATTGGCAAAATTCCTGTTGGGATGACTTGGTTTTCTCCCCTTGAGGTCCTTCTGAAATATCAAATGGAAGCAGGAGTTTTCATTTCCTGACACACTGAAGTGCAGTTATTGTAGACTTTGAAGTGGAATGTATTGAAACTGGCTGTTGGAAGTGAAAATCTAATTGCTGCTCTGCCCTCCTGGTGATAAGCCATGAGCGAAAACAGCGCAAGGTTGAAGTTAGTGGCCAAACCAGGTGATTCTGGGTAGTTGGTGCTTCTGAGCAGAGAGCATACCTAATGGTAGATGGTTATGCTCTCAAATGTGCCTGAATTGCATTGCTTTGCAGTTTCTTGAAACTCGGTAAACTCTCTAATAATGAGCTGTAGTTTGCACCGGAACTGAGTGAGGTGATTCCAGAAACAAAACCATGAAATAGAATTCCTTATATCTGAAAGCAGGTAGAAGGATGAATCAAGTTCTACATGATGCCATCTGAGAGGCTTTGTTTTTTTATAATTATATTTAATTTCTTCCTGCAGTGATGTAAAAAGATAAAGCTACATGATCCAGGAATTGACTCTGCAGAGCACCATCATATCCAGACAATGAAATTGATGTTTTCAGCTGCAAAACTTTGTTTGTTTGCTTGTGTGTTTACTTAAAGGGATTCTTAGACTATTAAAACTTAGGAAAGTGGCTGCTATTTTCTTAAATATATACCTTTCTCCTGTTTCACAGTGAGATGCAAAAACCTTACTATAATGAAAAATCTTACTGTGGTGAATATTGCATTTGTTAGTCGTGATATTAAATGAGCTCTTTATGCTTTATGTATAGTCAACTTTTTAAACAGCAAATGTTTTCTTCTTTTCTCTCTGAGGGTACCACTTATTTCTATTGATTTGAGTCTTCTAAAAACCATAAGAGAGTGAAAAGTCTTAATTTGTTCTTGCTCTCTCTGTCAAACGTTTTAAAATTTGAAAAGATCCTTGTGCTTGGTGAATCTTGCTGTCATTCTGTATACAAACGTAGGAGAAAGCATCTCTTAACACAGGATAAATCACACTGATCACCTTGCCAGTAGTTGAACATGATAATTTTTGCTTCATTTTTATGATAGCACTTTTCCTTCCTCACCTAAACCAGCATGTTTATTCTAACTCCCAGCATTTTTCCTTATCTTTTTGCATTGTTTATTATTCCTTTATGACCATGTTCTTTTACAACTTATTTACAGCTTCACTTTTTTTTCCTCTTTTGACTCTTCATCCAAATTTATTGTAGCATATACTTTCTAGTGTGGAATTAACTACATATTTGGAAAAATGGAGATTTTATGAAAGGTACTTCAAATTTGTGTCTTTCCTAACTGTGTTTGCAATGTCTGTGTAACAGTAAGCTGTATATTGTACCTGGGTCTGCCTGTAGAAACTATTTCCCTTTCTAAGTTATTTTTGTTTGTATTTCTGGTTAGTCTTTATATGGATCTTTGAGTGTTAATGATAGCACACGTATTTCTTCAGGGCCTGAAGAATGTGAATGTACATGCATTAGAAAAAGACTTACCAGGTTTTGCTGCTGTATTTGTAGAATGGCAAGCAGATGTGGTTTAACACTCATACTGTTCTTCCTACAGACAGAAGCTTGTTGAAAAGATGTTTTGCATAAATTTGATTTTGTTCTGGTACCTTATGGCATTCTCTCAATGAATAAAACATTACTTTGAAACAATGATTTGCATTAAAACAGTCTTGAAAGACTTTTATGGAAATTTGTGCAGTCAGTCACATTATCATGATTAGACCTTAATTTAGCCCTGTACCTAGTACCATCTATAATCTTTGTGGACATGGTCTGGTTTAGTACTCTGGTAGGCTACTGCATCATGTAATCTGATTGTGGAGCTTCCCAAGCTCCATGCTGAAAGCAGGTTCACTGTGCTGCTCATTTCTGTTGGGAAGCAGTTGTAAATATTTCCTCTCTAATGGGAAGCTTTCCTCTTTATTCTAGCCTGCATTTATTTAGGGTTAGTTTATATCTATTTAGTCATTGTCAGTATTATTCTTCAGTTCAAACAGCTCCCTTTTGTCATTGGCGTTGACAAATGATGTCTTTACAGAGCACAGTCTTGTTCCATCCAGCCATTGTTTTGTACAGTGAGCTGAGCAATTCTTGTCCCTTCTGAAATTATAGGCTCCCATTCATCACTCCCATCTGAGTGGAGTTTGTTTGCACCTGATGAGCTTTCTCTTTTAGCAATAGCTAGAGAACAGTGTGTTCCACTGTTGACTTGCATGAAGACATAACTATTTTCACTGCCTCTACTGGAAATAAATGTAAGGGGTTTGGTGCATACAGTGATGATTTATGGTCAGTTACCATACTTTTCTGCCTCTTCAAATAGATTAATTCTACATATGGAATAAGGATTCATATTCACATTGAAAGGTGTGTTCATGGCCATCATATTTAATCCTGTTCTTGTCATTTCAGTCTGCAAGTTCATTCATTTCTCTCCCAGATAATGTGCTCTGCCTCTCATTTGATGGACATGTTGAAGATAAAATGTTGAAAAGCAGTCTTTGGTCACTAAAGAAAAGTTAGGTCACTCCCTGGACCAGTATTCAAGGAATCCAGTAGTAAAATATAAGAATGCTGTACAGAGTTAAGCTCAGGTCTATCCATGTGCATTTGTCAAATTTCTGATGTGCCCTATTTCTTATAGGCACAACCAATAATTTCTTCTTTAGTTATTTTATATATCTTTTGCCTCGTGCCTTAGTTGCAATTTCTCCATTTGCTGGTTTTCCCACGGAGTTCTGCTGCATTATGTTTCCCCTGTTTTAAAAAAAGGAAATTTAATGAAAAAATATGAATCTTTTTGGCAGTTTGAACTGTTTTCCCATTTTCAACCTCCTTGTTTGTTAAATAACTGTTTCACTTCCTTGTTTGCTAAATAACTGTAGAGTTATGGGTCTGCACTGTGTTACTTTTTTCTTCTTTCTTGGTATTCTTTGCTAATCTCTGTGCATATCCCACTGCCATTTTTTGGTGGAATTAGTAAAAATCCCTTTTAATGAATTTATAAGCTATTCTGTGTGAGGATAATCCTGTAAAGACTAGCTAGACTTTTATGAAATATGTACTCCTGGGGACCTGGGTTTGCAAGAGGCCTTGGAGTTTTTGTTCTTGAAAAAAGTAATTTTGCTAGCAGCATGCCAGAGGACTTTATTGTTCCCCTGCCCCCATTTCCCCTTTAAAAAAATGTATACAACTTTCAATAAGTATGTTTGCAGGTAGGCTTGCCTAATCCATGCTGCAAATGTTCTGAATAATATGGGCCAAAAAGTGCAGAGAAGGAGTGGCAGGAATGTACAGCTAGATTAGGTCTGTGGTATTTCCTCTCTCAGCAAGATGTTCCCAGATTAAATGCTCATAAATTTTCAATAATTTAATGTCATTATAGCTTTACAGGAAGTGTTGAAACCTTCCCTTCCCTTTCCTACAGAAGAATCTGTTTTCTGCATTCTTACACCCATCTGAAGTTTGTTATCCTACTGCAACTCTCTTCCACAGTCATGTGTCTTCCCAATTGTGGATAAACATCATGGTATTTCTTTTGTTTGGCATTTTCATATTTGAATTTTTGCCAGGCTTTTGACAGATTCATAACCAGGTGACCTTGAACAGTGACATTTATATAATGTCTACTGACTTCTCTTGAAAATGGGCATAGTTGAGCACTGCTTTAGAAAGCAGAAGTTTCGCTATCCAGACTATGTAACCTTTATTCTACTTTTCAAGGCTAAATGACATGTTTGCATGATTTATAGGAGGACATGGCAATGGTCAGTGTGTCACACAACAGCATTTCTGAGTGAATTTCTTCCAAGCGTGGTCTCTGTTGAAAGTGAATCACTACCCATTGCAACACATGTGGGAATGTGGTAAAAGAGTAAAGATTCCACGAAGAATTTAAACACAAAAAAGGCCTTTTATATTGGTATAAACTTGTATATCCTTACAGAAGGTTTTTGTTTTCAGCTGGGCTTCTTTTACGTGGAGGAACATAATTCAGAGCTGTCTAGAAGAGTGAGATCTCTGGCACATCTGATTTGACTTGGTATAACTTGGTGAAATTCGTGGTTGGGCAGGATATTATGTTAAATCAGTAAGGAAGCGATTTCAAGAATTTCTGATAAAAATCAGATGAGATTTTTAACTGGTTGAGAAGGCTGTCTCAAAGTGAGATTTGTATGTACTTTGTGAGAATATGGAAGAGCTACCTTGTTTAAGGGAGCTGGGTACCTTTCTGCTACATGTGTTCTGAAATAACCTTTTTTCCATTTGAGTATGAATTTTCTGTAAAATTGTGAAGTATGGATTTTTGGTTTTAGAGGTGCTGCAATACCTTAGGGTTGTGTGAACATATTTTTTATGTTTTGTTTTTCTTTTGGATGGATCTTGGCAAGTAGGACTCCTGAAAAATAGCTGCTTGAATTAGGGGGGTGTGATTCAGAAAGGACCTGCTCACTCTTGTTCCTTGTTCTAGAATGTGAAATGCTTTTGGGATTTTCTGCTGAATAAAAAATACAGAAATGTGGGAGGTGTCTTCATAACCTCATAAATTGTGTATTTCATTGGGATATTGGCAAATTAGATTCCGGTTTTATATATATTTAACTGATGGTGTGTGAAAATGTGCAGTTTATTTTGTATAAGTCTTTTTTAAAACAGATTTGCTCATTTTTCCAGATTGTATGGCATTTAATTCCCATAACATAACCTCTATTCTCAAAATTATGATTTGTGGTTAAGTGAAAAAGCTGAATCTGCATCCCTTCTGTTGAGAGATGCAGCATTTCCTTTTGTTTCACTTAAACTTTGCAGGGTTTCATTGCACTTTTGCTTAGGTCAGCACCATTGGGAAAAGAAAAACAAGCCAAATCTAAATCACTGTACAAGAGCTGGGCTCTTGGCTTTTATTGCTTTCTCTGGTCTCTGCAGCTCAGGTCATTTTTTTGCATTGGGTAGAATGTAGGATAGAGTCCTGGAAGGGACCTACAAGACTATCTAGTTCCAAGCCCCTTGCTGGGGGCAGGGACACCTTCCACTAGACCAGGGGTGGAGAGCAGTGGTGTCTTGCTGGGTCACTTTCTGGATGAAAACTGTTGAACCTGTCTCTAATGAGTGAATGTAATTTTGTTAGATTTAGTTAAAGTGCATAGTACCCAACTCTAAATCTCTGCTTTGTGTTTCTGTCCTACAGGGAACACAGTGAGTAACCTGATTTTCATTCTACCTCCAATCTATGGTGCGATTCAGACCTATAAAGATGGCCTTGAAAAACGGTATTTAGCTGCATATTTGTGTCTTACAGGTATGTGTAAAACTTAATTTGCTCTTTCATTATAAAGAGAGCTCAGATATGCAATGGAAAATATATCTGTATATTGATAAACCCAGTAGTTAAATCCAAATACTATGTGTGTGAAAAGTAGACCTCAATTTGCTACACTTGTTAATGTTTACAGAACTTTGTATCTGTTGGAGGAACATGAAATTAGAATTTGCTAAATTATTAGATCAGATTTCTCAAGTGGTCCTTTTCTGGCTTTGGGTCCTGCTCAGTGCATCTTAGCTCACTCTCTGTACTTTTCTGATGATTTACAGAAGGTGTTTTGTGTATTCTACTTATAAACAGTTTCTCACAATATTAGTATTTTTGTGACTTTTGTATGGGAGAGTGATATAAGAAGTGGCCAAGATGTAGAGGGAACTGGAAAGGCATTCTTTCATGACTTCAAATTTGTTTCCAGTTCCTCTTTGGCATATATGACCCAGCCATCATGTCTGGGAAGTTTTGCAAGAATGGAAGAGCAA
Source organism: Melozone crissalis (assembly GCF_028551555.1). Taxonomy (NCBI): domain Eukaryota; kingdom Metazoa; phylum Chordata; class Aves; order Passeriformes; family Passerellidae; genus Melozone; species Melozone crissalis. Next base: position 10,514,144 of record NW_026535786.1, on the reverse strand, counting down.
CATGATATTCATGTTTAGATCAGCTCAAGGGAAGTCTGTCCATTCTAAAATGACAAAATTCAGAAAATAACCAACTTCCTTTTAAATGTTAATTGTGTGACTAGAAGTCTTGTTCCTTATGAGAAAAGACATTTGAAGATGGTTCAGATTTGGCAGTTGGGTCTCAAAACTAGATTTCATAGAATTTCTGTGTTTCACAGGATTTCTGTATTTGCTATAGCTCCTATCTTTATGGAGATTTTTCCCCGTCTTTGGAATGGTAAGGGATTGATAAAAGTTACTTTTAAAATTGGCCTGTTATGTATTTGGATGGACCTTGTTGAAAAATGCATATCCATGTGCTAAATGTATCCTTGATACCAGTTAAACTGTAACATACACAAGGTGCAAATTCACCAGTTTTCAGTTATATTAGCTTTCCTGATCTATGTGAAACATAGGCAGCAACAATGCACTGCTTTTCATATTGTCTGAGCACTTTCTAATAAGCCATTTGTAGGCTTTCTATGGTTTCATGTAATTACTAATTTTTGTCTCATTATGAAACAGAGAGAATTCTTAAAGGTCAGGGCTTACTTTTAAAAAGAGGTGGTAGAAGTGGTCTGTAAATGTTTGCTGAAGTTGACTTTGGGTGTTCTTGAATCAGTGTCCCATACTGCCATTCTATTTAAACTATGAAAAGGAACTCCTTAAATTAAAATTCAGTTTGAAGCTGTTTTCACCATGATTTGTGGCGACCTCTGTCAGTGACAGTTTATGATGGACAGAGTGTGCAGTCACTATCTGACCAGAATGTCAGGCTGTCACAGCAGATGGGCATTTCTCATATCCCATTCAATGTTTAAAATATTTTTTAAAAAACCGAAAAAACCCAAACAACACAAAAAAAAAAAAAAACAAGAAAAAAACCCCCAAAAAACAAACAAACAAAAAGCCAGCAAACCCCACTGTCTTTGATCACAGTAAATACCTTGTATTTCAATTTTTCCTCTCTCTGGTGTTGCTGAAGGGGGAGCTCAGCCTATATTAAGATAGCAGTGCTGGAGGGCAGTCCTGAGTTCCATCTAGGCTCATCTGTGACTGAGTTGGCTTTGATTCCTCTCTGAAGTGATAAATGGCTTGATTTTTATCTCATATGTTGGAACCTAACATTAAAGGTCTCTCCCAAAAGTGTTTCCCTTCTGCTTTGTGTCTGCTTCAATATTTGTAACCCTGTTTTACAGCAGTTGAAAGATGTTAAGAAATGTAGAAGACTTTATAGTTTGCAGTGAAAAAGAGGAACAAGATGATTTGGAATCACAAACCACTTAACATTTGCTATACTACAGAATAAAAGCTGTGAATGAAAACATAAAAAGGAATTTTAAATATAATTGAAATATGTCAGGAACATTGCTATTCTCTCTGTGCATGTGACTGAACAAGAGGCATACTGAAGTGGAGATAGAGTAAGTGTACAGAAAATTCTTTTTGTAAGAAGTACGAGACAGAATGCTTTCCATTGTATGAATTCTGTTTATTAACAGGTTTCACTCTATTTATTTAATTTATAAGAAATAAATGTAGACTTAATCTGTGAAAAGATAGTGAATTTAATACACACTTGTGATTTCACTTGAGACAGCATGCTTCATTAAAGACCATGCAGCAGAGCTTCTAAGTGAGGGTTCTTTTGTTAAAGGAGAAATTCTTTAACAGTTCTGTTGTGAAGATGGGGGTGGAAGGGAGGGTACTTTAGTTCGGTTTTAGCAATTTTGAATAGTTTCTGAGATTTTAAAAGACACTAAAAGACAGCTGTCAAAGCCAACGTTAAAATTAAATCTGTTAGCATTTGAGAACATGAGGTGTTGTTTCTAGACATTATTTTGATCCAAATCAGCTGCTTCTTTTGCATGCTTCCAGACATTTAGCTGATTGTCAGTTTCTTTGTGTTTTACCACACCGTGTTCAGTTCTTGCCTTTTATACCCACAATCTCTTTGGTTGACATTTATTTCCTTTTTGAAGTAAATGCATTTTGCACTATGAAATTTCTGTTTGTTTCATATACATGGTAAGATCTTGGCAGCACAAGGGCTATTTCTGAATAATTGTTCAAATAAATTTCTTGTTCATACTGGTGCCAATACTGAGTTACACTTTTCAGCAAGGCCTTTGAGATACAGCACACTGTTCTCAGCCCTTTTTTCTGCTGCCTTTCAGCATAAAGTGCATGTTCTCAATTAACTCAGTAGGACCTGGGTATGATTTTTAAGCTGTAGAGAACCATTTAATCAGCATATAAATTATGAAGAATAATCTTAAGCCATTATTTCAGTATGTTGCACCAGCAGAAGTAGGTGGAACAAATCATCAGACCATTCCTACCTCAAGGAATAAGCAGTTGGTTTTGAGTAGTTCCTTATGATTCTGGAGTGTTGTATCAGGTTCTACACATGCCAGTTCCTCATACATCTTGGGGAACTGTGATTTTGAAGGGTCTTGATTTTTAAAAAACTGTGTGTGTATATAAATACATATATAAAGAAGTGTAACTTCTGGACCTAATGAAATAAGAAAGCACTTGATGAAGTAATGTTTGTTAGATATTTCCCTTGAAATTTGGAAGAATTGTTCTCATTTATATTTCTTTGGCCTGTTTAATAAAGGCTCAGTCATTCAAGCAGTGCCAAAGTGGAGGAAAGAAAAAAGGTGTAAAAATTTTTCTATATTAGGAATAGCCATAGGAACTCTTAAGCAACTTATTAAATCTAATTTCCAGTGAAACTCTGTGTCTGTGAAAACAGTTGTTAGAACCTCTTCAGTCAGAGTTAATTCGCTTCTTCTTACCTAACACCTGTAGAGAAGCTCCCAGGGCCATGCCAGTGTTGTTAAATCAGCTGTGTTTGGGAACATTCCTGAGTGCTGAGGCCGGGCAGTGTGGAACAGCCCGTGTCTGTTCATCTTAGCCTCCAAAACAGGGTGACCGTGTACAGATTGCTGCTGAGCGCGGGCCCCGGACTCTGCCGGCTGCTGGGCTGTGCCTGGAAGCTGCCTGGGGAAAGTGCTCATTGGAACAGACCACATTCATACCACAGACTGTTCCAACAGCTCACTAGTGCAGACACTTGTACCGCAGTGTCTGGGAATAGTACCAGCCAAGCTGGGGATTAATTGTAGAGCTGTACCTCTGGAGTAACTAACCAGTGTCTCTCCTGTCTCTTATGCTGTGGAGGGGAAACTATTGCAACACAAAATAATCCTTTGAAAGTAGTTCATTTAATTCTACTTTTTCATCTTGTTTCATTCTTTAACTTTAAATAATGCAGTGTGTTGTTGTTTATCTTTAATTAGGTTCTGTCATTGTAAAAAAATAAAACTGAATTTAGCTGCATATTTAAACACTTAAATGTATGTGTCTACCTGTTATGTCTGCCAGTGCAGTCAGTAAAGTCAGGAGAATCATTTGACTTGTTATAAAACACCTGTTTGGCCAGCTGCTTTACTCTTAATAATGACATTCTTTTAGTGGAAGCTTTGACAGCTAGTTCATGTGTAGATACTTAAATAATGGTGTTTGCATCTGGCGCATCCTTCCTTCTGAATATTTTCATGCAGTGCCTGTATAGTTACCATTTCTGTGAAATCCTAATAAACTGCTTTTTCTGTAAAGGATTTAGACTCATAATGAGAATTTTGAGTGCTGATGGAATAGTTACATCAAACTGAATTATCACTGATTATATGATGCTTCTGATGCTTCCTAAAACTATTGAAAAAAATCCTCTAGGATTCAAATCCTGGAGGTTTATAGGGATCACATATAGGGCTGGATCTTTTATATAATATTCAATTATTTCTAGCCATAGGTATTGCCCATAAGTTTTTTGACAGTATTTGTATGAAGTAAAGTTTGTAGGTGCATTGATTTCACATCATCATAGCACCAATACTTTATCTACTGGCAGTAACCACACAGGGTGTTTGCTGCAGGACAGAAAAAGACCCTGTTAGTCTGCATAGAGCAGCAGCCCTGACTTTGCATTTCTAGTCTTCTGAAGTGCAATTTTGATCTCATAATATTGTGATTTAATGTGTATTCTGTGCTTAATACATAATTTATATATATCCCCTGTAACTTGGGAGGTTCATTGATGTAAAAATGCCAAGTGACTTGTAGCATTTATGAAAAATGAGTTACAGTAGTTAGAGAGGAAATGGCGCTAACTCCTTCAGATGGTGTTAAAGCTTCCCAACTAATATGCGGCTTTTAGTGAGTTAAGCTCCTTTGCCAAAAGAAACACCTAAAATATGAAAACTGCTTACAAGGTAAGGAGCAAATTTATTGTTCAGTGTTAGTGGCTGTATGCAAGAGTTGCTTCTCTTGAAAACTTGTGTCATTGCAGTGATCATGATCACTCATATTTTGAAAAGTACAAAGCTGGTGAAATAGATATTTCTTAAAAATGTCTCGAGCCTGGAACCATAAGATCTGTCCCTGTAAGCTTTTCTTCTTCCAGGTATCTATTTGATATAGCTACTATAAATAAAACATTGTTCTATAATGCATAGTAAATTTCATAATCAGAGAAACTCCAGGGTGTGATTATTGCACAGAAGAAAAAGGGGTTCTATGAATTTTAACTGTAAAAAGGAACTATAGTCATGGGATAAATGAACTTGAAATACTAATACCTGCAGCATGCTAGATTTTTTTCAAAGACTGAAGAAGAATTAGTCTAGAAATAATTGCTTCTTACTGTATAGGAGGAAGGAGAGGAATTCCTTGATTGTTGAGATTTATTAACACAAATAACATTAACAAAAACAAACAAGAAAACCCCAACCACATATTTTGCTAATTTAAAATCTGTTGAAATTTCTTATGCAATGATTTTGCCCGTACTTGAAAATGACATTTATTATAAATTGTAAGAGTTTGTATTCTGTGACAGACAGGATAATGGATGGCACTATTTTAATGATGATCTTAATGGGTTTTTTCCTCCAGAATGAATAGTTGTTGTCACATGTTCTGTATACATAGAAAAATGGCTATGAGAATTTCTCATCAGAATCTTAATGAACGTGAAAGCAGTTGTAGCTTGCTGTTTGGAAAGATTTTTCAGAAGCGAACCAATGTAATCAAAATTTACAGAAGTGCATGTGGTTGTTTGTTTTCTGGTAGGAACTCTGCTTAATTTTCCCAGAGAAATAATGACATTGAAGTGTTTGGTAATACATTTTGAAATGTTGCTGTATTACAGTTTTGTATTTCAGTAAAGCTACATGCTTGGGTATTTAATTTCCTTGAGTAAGTGTAATAATCACAGTTTTAGTTAATAACAGCTAAGGAAGCATCTCCAGACATGTCTCTTGACTGTCTTGGCAATCCTTTACAGAGTGCAGAGAGATAGAATTCTTGTTTATGCATCAGTGAAACTTGACTGGTGTGTGTGGACAAGGTGATAGCCTAGCCACAAAATATAGCAGCACTACTCAGTGATCAAGACTTGAGTGCAAATTACTTGGCTTTCTCTAAAACTACAGTCTGAGGTAAAACATAATTTCTTGAAGGAAGACAAGATATCACATTACTGTACTTGTTCTTGCAATATAAAACTGAGCTAGTGTTTAATGAGAGTGTGTTACTGATAATATTTCAAAGTAATGAATGATGCATTAAATACTGTACCAGCTTTCCTCTAAACAGAGAAATCTAACTTCCAAGAAGCATTATTCATGCCTGACTGAAAAAACTGTATAGGCAAAGTATATGTCTCATAAAGTAATTTCAGAAGTAAATTATTCAGAATGGGTAAAGAAAGTATTTCAAATAAATAGAAATAATTTCTTAGAAGCTCATCTTTCTATAGAGAAGGCATGGAAATGGTGTTCTCATATCACAAAACAAATCCACCCTATGTCGGGTTGGTTTGTTTACCTTGAATTTCTAGTTCTGAGTTCTAGTAGCAATTCTCTTCTGCTTTTGAATCACTGAATAGTCTTGAGTTGGAAGGGAGCCACAATAATCATTGAGTCTAGCTCTTTAATGAGCAGCCCCTGTGGCTATCAAACCCCAGACCTTGGTGTTATTAACACCATGTTTTATGGAGACAACAAAAAGCTTTTGGTAAAATACATGTTTTAAAACTGGACAGTGAGCAGAAATACTGAGAGGCTTTCAGGAGTACTAGTTATTGAATGATGCTTTGCCTTATAGAAGGGTTGGAACAGAGAAATCTTAATTCACTTAAAAAAAAAGGGGGGAAAAGATAGATTGATATATAATATTCCATTCATTCTGGATTCCCTCTGCTCCTCTCCTCTTTGAGATTATGCCCAATTCATAGGACACAGTACTGAGAGGAATTAAAGAGGACATTCACACCCAAAGCCCCATAAATTCAGGGATTCCATTGGTGACTAATATATAAAGTAGAAGGCTGTGGAAAAAGGGGGGTTTGTCTCTGCAGTAGAATCCTGATGTTCTAATTTCTTTCTCACTGTTAAGCATGCATTTCATGCATTTAAGTTAATGTATCTGAAAATTTTACATGGATACTATTATGCTGATGATAGTTTTGATTTGTTTTCAGCTGTGGGATTGGGATCTTGGTGCTTTCACATGACCCTGAAGTATGAAATGCAGGTGAGTACTGATAAGTAGCTGTGAGTCATTTTCTGTGCCTATCTTGCTGTACAGTCATTTTGCCATTTCTTGTCTAGATGAAACTTGCATAAAATGAGTTCATCTACCTCAAGTATCATTGTACATCACTCCTGCTCTCAACAAGGCAGTAATGCAGGTCTTGTTTCAGTAGGTATTTTCCACTGATTATATACAGAAATATGTACTTGCATCTAAAATAAGAGCTATCATCAATTGCTTATGGTGGTAAAGGACACTTTATCCTCTGGGAAATCATGTTATCTTTTTACACAAGATGTTATTTTAAAATTCTCACAGCTTTGGCATAATAGCAAGCAGTATAAACTGGAGTTATTGCTATTTATTGTAACTTTTCTCATCTTTATGTTTCTGTTTATCTAGATGGAGCTGTAGCATTAATACTGAAATCAGTATCTTATGAGTAGTGGTAATTGAGTCATTTTCCCTCTATTTTCAAGTAGACAGCATTCTGTAACAAGTCACAGGACATAGGGATTGTCCTGGTATTTCCTGTTTTCTAAATGGACACAGGAAGTCTTGTCCTGTTGTCCTCTTTTACGTCTGCAAAGAATAAGGAAATGCATCTTTGAATTAAAGTCAGGGTGAAGTGGGATGTTGTTCAAGATTAAGAAACTTAAATTTAAAAGTCTGTGCTGGAAGTCTGTGTTCCCACCACAGTCAGTGGAAATACAGTTTAATCAGTGGAGTGGAGAGAGGCAGTTGGCTGGGCTGAATCATTGTCCAGACTCCATTGGCAATCTTTGCTCAAAAAAGATTTCATTTATCTAAACAGAAATGTTTAGTGTTATTTTGACCCTGTGAGTGTTCTCTCAAGCCTCCAGCTTCCCTACCACAGAGGTGCAGGTTTCTTAGACCCCTGTCACATCTGCCAATCTTGGATGGGTGTATTGGGAGTGAAAGAGCATCTCAGGTGGCATTAGGCAACTATGCTGTGGCAGCTGAATTGAATCCTGCATTTCTGCTGATCACAGTGGGACCTACATATTGCTGATTGTTTGATGTTTGCCTCCATAATGCTCTGGTTTGTATCTCTGGCATGTGGTGGAGACTGTCAGCTTCCACAGAGCGTACTGTTGTCACCATGCGAGAATATTTGGTGCTTTTCTTGGCATGAAAATGTGGTTTGTACAGCCATTTCACCACTCTCTCCCAAATTAGGGTGCCATTTACCTGTATTTGGCGGTGAAACTGCCTTGAATTTCCACCTTTTTCATATTACTTCCCTCAGCTGCTTGCTTCTATCATGGCCAGTATTTCAAATCCTCTTTCTCACACTGATGCAGAGGTGAGCAACGGCACCCTGAAATCAGGATCATTAAAATGACCCAGACTTAAAACCTTTTATGAATGGAGAGATTGTAGGTTTCTGTTTGTTTTGTTTCAGGTGGGGTTTTTGGGGGTGTTTTTTTGGTTTGGTTTGGGTTATTTTTCAGTTGTTGTTGGAGACTGTGTGTGTGTAGAGGCTTTATTTTAATCCAAGTCACTTTGCTGCTACTTGCTCAATACTTCTTGTGTTGCATAAGAACAACTAAGGGACCTATGAACTGTGGTGAATAAAGTGGGGCAGAAGCAGATGATGAGGAAACAGGAATGTCTTGCATCATCTTGTCAACGGATGTAAAAGGCTTCGTGTGAGGCAGGGAAAGTACATTTATTTTGGCAGCTAAGTGAAATCCACAAGTGGTCTGTAATTATTCCAATTGTTTGCTTACTGATCACCATGGAGGAAACAGTTCAACCAGTAAATAAACTTTCTTCATTCACTTTATCTCTTGTTATGTTTAAAAATCAGCATAGTTATTCAAGGAGACTTTTTTTTTACATTTGTTTTGCAGTCTTAATACTGTAAATGATCGATTCAATTTGCTTAATTAAGAAAAATGTGAACACTTCTGTTCTTGAAAGTAGTTGTTTAGAATATTTCTGAGGAGTTCACCCCTTTTCTGTTTTTTTATGGGGATTTGCTTGATTGGATTCTTGAGGAATGCACAAAATACTTATTTAGCCAGTGAAATCAGCTCCCTGAGTTCCCTTCTTTCCATGGTTCTTCATTGTCCAGGCATGCCTTTGACAGCACTCCTAGAAGCATTAATTCCTTTGGATACAGAAGTCATTGTCTTCTCCTTGCAAATTTTAGTTAAGATCTTTTGAGAGGCTCTTTGTTGCTACTGTAATATCCCTGGGATGCTGCCAGCATATGAACTTAAGAGTGTAAGCACCTGTCCAAATTTGAAAGATTTTCCTGTATTGTATTTCTCGTTCTTCCCCCACCTTTTTCTTTAATGAGGTGTTAAATGACTCACACTCTTTAATAACCACATGAATTAATCCTGTAGCTAATGCCTATCAGAATTGGAAAGGCACATCTCTGAATTTATAAAATATATTGCTATGAAGCTGAATTCAGCACTTGCTGCTATTTTGTCCCCTCTAAGGCATCACAGCAAAGATAAACTACTGTGATGGCAAGGTGGCATGGAACATGCCTGCTAGCTTCAGCTGCTGCCAGTGTTCCTGATACTGTTTTTGTGCTGCCTGTTGTGGTCCCTGACCCTGTAATGCACAGGTCCTGGGATTTTAACCCTGCTCTGCAAGGTTGGTTGTGTGCTGGCTCAGCACCTGCACCTGCTCCCTGTAAGTCAGACCAGTCTGACCCCCCCCACTGGAGAGAAGCAGTGGCAGTGTGGGGGAAGAGGCAGCATCTGCCCTATCAGTGGCAGCTTGGCAGCAGAGCTGTTTAGCAGTTTTGTGAAACAGTTCCTGAGCTTTATATGACCAAATCACACCAAGCTAATACTTCACACTCAAGGTAATGGATCTCTCTCCTCCTGTAAAGAATTAGATCCACTTTTTTTTTCTTTTTTTTCTTTTTTTTTCTTTTTTTCTTTTTTTTTTTCCCCACAATAGGAAATTTCAAAGCTAAGATGAAGTTTTTGACTGTACAGTTAGAAAATTATCCCAAACCAAGCAGAATCAGGCTGGCTTTATAAAAGAATTTGAGTAAGCTGCTTACTGCTTTTTACAAGTTTCATTGCTCAGAATAACCTGGTTATGAACTTGTTAAGTACCTTGTAGCAGTGGTAGGAAAACAATTTATTTACAGACACAGCCACCACGACCTTTGAGTGATGATGGAAAAGGTCAAAATCTTTTTTGCATCTAGTTCTTGTTTTTCTTAGAAGTCAAGCTCTAAAAGTTCTAAAAGTCCTAACTATTAATGTTTGCTTAACATATTAGAAATCAGAGGCTATGGATCTTCATTGATCCATTTCTATCCTTTTTCATTCCCATTTTCATGAAAGAAAGATTTTCAGTCTTTCTTAAGAGGAGGTAAGTTTAATTGTATGTTTATAAGCAGAAATTCCTGAAAGTTCTTTGGTGAGAAATTTTACAAGAAAATGATGCTATGATTCTTTCTTATAATGATAAATGGCAATTTTGAGTTTACCTGCTAATGAGAAATCAACTTTGTTGTGATTACCATTTTCATTCTGTTCATTAAGATGGCAAGTTCCTGGGGAAATAACTGTTTTAGCTGTAACACATCAGTCTTCTCCCGAAATATAAAAATTATTTAAGATAATAAAACATTATATGCCATCATAATTTCTGGGAGAAACCCAACAAAACAGCCCAAAAGAACCCCACATCAAACAAACAAAAAGCCCTGTCTCTGAATTAAAGCAATGTAAGAAATTTCTAAAATTAGGAAGTAAACATGTGAGCATATTGCCCATCCTAATAGACTAAAATTGTATTTTATGCTATGGAAATACTACATTACAATTTCTCTGTCAAGTAAGAAGATGCTACTGACGGTAAGGCCATAGATGGGAAGGTCTTCAGCCTGGCTTTACAGAATTAATTCTTACAAATATTTTAAGAGGTATGAGCAGCAAAAATGTCAAGATTCTTTGAATGCGTGGGCATTTATGAAGCATAATATTCAAAAGATTCAGAATAGTAAGGTTTTAATGCAGCAGCTTCGGTAGCTGAACAGGGTTTGACAGTGCTACGTGTTAGAGTACAGCCCAGAAGACGGATATCCAAATGACTTAAAAACTCCTGTTTACTTAAGACTTACTCTCTCCTTAATTAACTTAGACAAGCTTGTGAGTTAAAAGTAGCTTTCATGTTTTGATGTCTTTGCTTTTTATAGCTGTTGGATGAACTGCCAATGATATACAGTTGTTGTGTGTTTGTCTACTGCCTGTAAGTATTTATTAATTTTTTTTCTTGAATATTTATGAAATGTTAACTTTTGAAATGTAGAGTCTCCAAAGCCAAATTTAGCATATATAGAAAGCTTCTACTACTTTCAGTGAGATCTGTTTTTGTACAGCATTATGATATTAGAGAAACAGGCTGGCTTTAGTCCTAGTTTTTGATAATTTATATGTATTTTACCAGTGAGGGTTTTTTTTCAGTCGGGAAAAAATCCCCACTCATTAAAGAATGTGTAGTATACAATCGGAACTCAGTGCTACTTGTATAAAAACAGCAGATACAATAAAATCAACTTCAGTAATGCCTACAAAATTAGCAACATTATAGTTTATTTGAGCTGGATTTCTATTATGTAGTCTGGCTCAAAATGCAAATTTCAGGTTTCTGGCTAAACCTGCTTTTCACTCATCTGGAAAATTAAAGGGACAAGATTTTATGAAGAGTTGAATGCGTATTTTGGGCAGAGTGTCTTGGAACATGCATGACAGCTTGATGCGATGCCAGGATATGTTATCCCATTCAATTTTGGGAGCAATGTAGCATTTGACAACTGTAAAGATACCCTAAGTTGGCTTTTTCTTGCCTGTTGCTGCAAGGTCTGGATTTAATATGATTTGTTCTGTCCCTTGGCAAATCCAAATGATAGATCAACTTGTTGCAGACTAAAAGAGAAAAAAATACTTGAACACATCAAATATTCAGCTGTTGAAAATTGTGATGTCTTTGTGAAGATTACTGGTTGTTTGCAATGGAGATGGGATGCTTTAGGACTAAACCCTTATCTATGGAAGTTGCCCTCAGTTTGTGACTCATACATTAGTATGATTTGTACGAATTCAGGACCAGAATCATAATGCCTCTCTTAGTGGAAATATTTCCATCGTAGCTCCCTATCTCCTTGAAATTGCCTTTGCATTTGTCTGATTTGAATGTGATTGGAAAAAAGCATGAGGAGTGGCTATAAAAATATGTCTGAGTTGATTATTTTTAGTGCAGTGGTTACTTTATTATCTTCAAAACACTGAAGTCTGTTACTGCATTTATAACTCCAGTAAGATTCTGTGTATTTATGTCTGGTAGCAATTAAAATGCTCAAAAAAAAGGAGCTAATATGTAGTTTAGGAGGCCTTTAATAATTATTTTGGTTAGCTTGAAGGTAAGTTGCAGGTGGTTGTGCACAGGACATTCCCTTATACATCATTCAGTTCTGCTGATTCTCAAACTGTGTAATTAATTCAGCAAGCCATTTTGCAAAACAGCACACTGTACTGCCTTTAGACTTTTTGTTTCCCATGTGTGTTTTTATTTTATTTCCTTTTATCAATTCACAATGGTGTCTGTTTCTCCAAGTTTATAAAAAAAGGAGCTAGACAGATATAATTTGGAATTACATAGACAGCTTCCTCCAGCTCAGATGATAATGAGCTTCTCAAATTTCATTTTTGTTGGGGTTTTTTAGATCTTTTTTCTGATGTAGATGCTGTCTGGGATGTGTGTGTATTTCCATCACAGCTGAGACTGAGGTGTAGTGTAGAGATTGTGAAGGTAATTTTAATTGTTTGTTTTACATACTGGGAGCAGTCAGGTACTTTTACCAGTTCCCAATCTAGCAAATGTACTGCACTGCAACTGTAGTCAAGCCAGAAACAATCTACATTTTTACAAATCTGAGTTCAGTGTTTTGTAAGGCAGTCCTTTTCCTATACTGCTGCTTGCTCAGTAATGTTTTTGACATCTGTGTTGCATTTTAAACTAATTTCTAATTTGCCATCCATTATCACCCTGTAAGCACCTTCTGAAAACACTTCTGCTTCACAAACTCTTTTCTTAGAGTGGGTTATTTCTTGGCATATGCTTGAGCTTATTGGTGTTGGGGTTTTTTTCCTTAGATTTTTTTAAAAAGCATTTACTGGTAAGAGCATGAATATTTTTCTTACAATAATGTGTCTTTATTTAAGGAGTTAGAATTTCTTGAGGGGCCTAAGACTAATTTGGATCAATTTTCTCACAAAAATTCTAATATTATACCTTGGAAATTGCATCCATTATATGGTAAGTGATGAATGTTGTCTCTCTCCTTTATCCTCTCTTCCAGGTATGAATGTTTCAAGTACAAGAATACAGTCAATTATGCGCTGCTTTTCTTGTTAATAACATACAGCGTCGTAGTCAGCATAGTAAGTAACTTTTTCTAATATGGTGTTTTCATCCTTAGGTTGGCATTTTTTCTGGCAGGGGAGAAATGTTATAGAGGCAATACTAAATCTCTGTCACTTCCAGTCAAGAATGACAAATTATTCTTTTGTTGAGAAAATTATGTTGCTGGCCAGAGAAACCCAAAACCTTTCTATCTAAACCACTGTATAGAATAAATAAGGAAGAAAAGCAATAATCCAGTTGCTAGAACAGGAATGTGAGAAAAATAGTTGCCAGTGACTTGATATGAGACTTTGGATAAGCTATGTTCCTGCTTCTCTCACTTTAATTCATCTGTAGAAATAAGAATCATTCTGTTTGCCTGCAAAAAAGTGAACTTTTATATCCAGTTCAGGATGCAGACTGGTGTTCTGAAATAGGCAGAATAAGAGAAGAACTTAGCTGTTAGTTAAAATGCTTCTAATTTTTTTTGTGTCACAGCTAACTTGACTCCCTTTGTCAGTGGAATGTTCTTCCTGTATGAATAAATTCAGTTTCATGTTGACTGTCAACCACAGATGGAATTTTCTATGTAATTTTTATTGATAAACATTTTTTTTAATTAAAGTATTATTATAAGTCATCTTTAGCTGCCAAAATACTTGCCTCTTCTGTTTCTCCTGAAATTTTTTACACTTGTGGCACATTATGCCCAAGGTCTAGTGCCCTTCCCTCTTCAAGAACATAAATTAAATTAATTTATTACAAATAGGAAGAACTACAAGCTTTTTGTAAAATTAATTGAAACACTAAATTATTGTCAAAAACAAAAGCAAATTAGAGTTGAGTATGTTTTCTTCTTGCAGTGCATATCAAGAACATCTGGTAACTTCAGCATCTTAATTGGTTTTGGATGTAGTCAACTCTATTAAATTAGAAGCTTTATGTTAGTTGTTAATATTGGTATTTGTGCTTCTTAGTTTAAAATAATTCCACAGTTAAAACCTCAGGTTCTGCCGGAGGAAATTTCAAATATTTGATCAACTTTATTGGTGCATGGACAGGCACTCATGGCTTGATTCTAACAGGAGACACCTGGGCAATATTTAGATGAACAATATTATGATGGTTCTGTTGCAAATTATTTCTCTTTTTGGATCTTTCCAGGTTTACCTAGATTTGAAAGAGCCTGTATTCCATCAGGTAAATCTTGTTCTGTTGGAGCAGCTAATTTTGGTTTTCAACTTTGATATTTTAGTGGAATATGCTGTGGTATTTTACAGCTGGAAGAAAGATGGAAGGGAAGCACAATTTGCTGTTTGCTTTTTCTTTAAGCAGTATTGCTGCCTGTCATGTCACCATCCTCTTACTTAGTGACCTGAAAAACTTGAATGCTTCAATGTGTGTTGTGTTTTAGCTTGTGACCTAATATTTCCCATGGTTTTCATCAGTGGCAAGTGTAATGAGGTGACCCTAAGGTGTGTGAGAGAGGAACATCTAAATGAGTCTTTCTGCTGTTTTCCATTAGCAGCTGCTTTGAAACTATGACCTTACATCATTAGATGTCTTGATTGACTTAGCACCACGTTCTCTCAGCTTTAGCACATTAGTTTACTGGGTTTTTTAACTACTCAGTTTTACTTTGTGGAAATTCAAGGTTAGCTTAGGCAGAGAATGCCTTCTAGGGTTATGTAGCAGACTGCTTTGTACAGCCTTAATGGAACATTTGATACAGGCTCCTTTTGTAGCAGCCCAGGAGTATTAAAATGCATCCCCTGCCTGTGGGGATAGGACTTGCATCGCTTACTTCTTCACAGGAGGTTAGAAATTATGCTCATTTCTGTATGCCATGGGTAGTTTTCCCTCATTTATAATTTTTTGATTAGGGATAACAGCTGAAAAATTGCCAAGCAAAAAGCACAGAGCTTTTTGCAGGACAGAGCTTTAAAACCTTAATTTTTGAAATTGGTAGTGCCACTGCTTGTCAAAATGTGCCTGCTGCATCAGCAGTTGTAAAAATGATAACTGGCTCCTGTTGGTGGATTAGTGAAGTGCTGATCAAGAGAATAAATCTTCAGCTGCTCCAAATAATCTCCCCTAGAAACATGAATTGTTACCCTACCTGTAGATAAAACAGAAGATTGCAGTGCGGGGTTTTTTGGATGGTATTAATTAAATCCTTTTTTTTTTCCCCCTATTTACATTTCCAGCAGAAAGATACTGGCTGGGATGAAGGTGACAATTACTCATGCTTTTACTGAGCTGGTCATAACCAGTTTTGAATGAAGTGACTTAGAGTAGTTTTGTTAACAACAGTAGCAAAATTTACTATTCAGAATGAACTTTTATCTCTTTAATCAATCATTTGCCCAAGGTGCATTTATTGGAATAAATACATCACAGCTTCACTATAGTCCAGTTTGATGCATTGACATAGGTGTTGCCCCATGTCACAAAAACTAAAACAACAGATATTAAACTTTTTGGGAAAGGGGGCAATAGAGAAAGTTTAAACTGTTGTCCCAGACCTTTAATTTTCTGCATCTGGTTTCTCTTGGGTTCGGAATATGAATTCCCTGTTATAATTTATACATGAGGAATCAGCGTAGAAAATATTTAGATCCCATAAAATTGTTGGACTTTTTACAACAATTCTTTGCAAATTGATTTTTATGGAGAACATAAAGTTATGGCCAAATTCCAAATATTCAAGTACTCTACCTATTTTTTCACAGTCTTTGCCAAATATGTAGTAAATCCTGAGGAAATAATTTCCCTCACTGCACAGCTAAACAGGGTTATGTTCTTAATACTTGTACATTATTTTAGAGTGCATTAAAAAGAAAAAGTGAAATAATTTCTGTAAGCATTTTCAAACTGCTTTTCAAGTCACTTAGACTTGAAGTAAAATTAAATATGCTCATGCAATCAGTTTAACTCACAATTTTTCTTACTGGGTTAGAAAGTAGCATCAGGGGATAAAGCAGCATTTGGCTCCTCTAGGTGTTTGTCTGTGATCTTTTTGAGTTGTCAGCCTTGCAAAAAAAGGAAGAACTACAAGGATAACTTTTTATTGTTCATTGTTTCAGTATGGATTATGGTTTTGGTTTGGTTTTTTTTTCCCTCTGGAAGGAGGCCAGTAAGAATGGAAAAAAGGATCCTATTATATTTAGCAACCAGGATCCGAGCCTTATTTTTCCCCAAATTACTTTCTACTTGTCTTTCCAATTTAGGCTCATAAATTGCCAGCTGCCAGCAGGGCACAAAGGTGATTTCAGTTTGTTATCCATGGCACAGTAGCAATAGAGACCAACTACTTTTTCTGCATCCACATATTAAGGGAGATCTTTAAGGGTTTTTGTGCTTCAGCTGTAGGAGGAATGAGATGTGTGTTTTGGGTAGGTGGAGGCAGCACATCATTAGAAGGAAAAAACCAATTCCTGTTTGACAACTGATCTAGTATTTTTGCCACCTCATCAATTAAATGAAATATATTAATGGCCTTTACAGGCATATATTGTCTTGCTTATGTTCAAATCTCTCAGGCTAGAGCACTGTTAGTCCTAATTTTCAAGGTGCTAAACAACCCTACGTCCCAGCTGCCTGGTTGTTTTTAAGCCAGTATCATTGTCACAGTAAACAGCTGTGCCTCTCCCCTCTTTTCCATCTGGCACACAAATTTATTTTCTGGTCTGAATTTGATTATGGAACTCAACAGGTTGAAACTCTCCTCGGAATTAATTTTAAATCAGATTAGTTCTTCATCCCTGTTTACTACATGTATACAAGGAAAGGGGAAGAATGGCTGCTAGTGTGAAGTGATCCACAGACATATAGACACAGCCCTGGAAGCAGAAGTAGTTACTCTGGAAGTTAAACCTTCAACTCAAGTCTTACAAGTAGCCTCCTCCTAATATGATGAGGCCTAGGAAGCTGTCACATACAAAGCAATGTGTTCCATCCTGATTTGTCTGCTTGCTGCATGCCATATCTGATCACTTGGAGTGATCAGAAACCTCATTCAGCTAGTGGGACAAGTTATGAGAATAGGGAGATAGTTCTAAAAACCTGTTTTATTTGTGTAGTCATCTGATGGGCAAATTTTTTTTTAGGGCAAATTTTAGCAAACAAAGTTTAGGGCAAATTTTAGCAAACAAATAATTAAAAGGTTAATGGAAAATTAGATTAAATAGCTGTTTCTTCTACATTAGGAAATGTGATGTAAAAAAATAGGCATTCTAGAATGTTCTTGTGGGGTCCCATGTGAAACAAAGCCAGCTGGAGGAACAGATGAGTAGGAGAGTTGCAAATAGGGTAAGGTAGTGACTAGTGAAAAATTAGTAAAGGAGATTATGAAAAAGCCTGAATTTTCTTGGAATCAGTAGTGGGACTGATTTGTTTTGTTGGTTTCTTTTTTAACAACCTCTAGCAGGAAAAAGAAGAGTGTACTGCTGGTATTTGTGATGATACTAAGTTCAGAGTTATCACTGAGTACTGGGGGAAATGAAGAGAGAACTGGGATACCTGGAGGATGAGGACGAGGACTGATTCAAAATGGAAGAGATGCACTGATGGACAAATACAAACTATTCTTGTTCTAAACTGTTCACAGATCGCCAAAGGAGGGGAGGGAGTGCCTGGATGTGTTCACTGTTTACAGCATAACAATATGACCAGGGATTTTTTTTTAACTTTTGATAGAAGTAAAATGCAAGTATTGGATTTACTTCTTCAGGTGACTTTGAGTAAGAGGAAGAAAGTAAGCATGGCAGGAAAAGGCATTTCATTTGCCTTAATAAAAAAATTAATAGATTTTTTTTTTCTCTGGGGGTATTTTAAATATACAAGGGCAAAGTACAAGATAAAATCAAGATGAAACATGTAGAAGTATGGAAGTATGTAAGGGAGCCTGAAACTGCATGAAGATTATATTATGTCCAGGCACAACCTGTTCAGAATTGCAGGATTCACCATTTTGGGGAATCTATGTGGACCCACTGGATGTCTTACGGCTCTCCAGAGTCCCTCCTGCTGCTAAGGCAATAGTTAATTGTAGGCTTGTGGCTGATACATTGTGCCTTTTGGTGGAATGTGTTCTTACTTTCTGTACATTCACATTCCCCAGTATTCTGTTCAAAATGACCTTTTCAGGTGTGTCTTCACCACAGAGCTTTTTCTCATCTGTCATTTTCCTGCGGATGAGCATGTATGAAACTAACTTGAGTGACATTTCACTCTTACACAGTTCATTGGGGGATGTCTTCCCAAGCGAGTACAGCTTTCATTCTCGCTGGTGCTTCTACCTGCACAGTATCTTAGGCAATGAGGAAGGATATTCTGACTCTCCTGAGGCTCAGCTCTACAAGTCCTTGGAGGGGAAGCTTGACTTTCTGTGGCAGACAGTGTCCCAGAAGCTCTACAGCAGCAGTGACTTGTGTGTCATTTTGCTATCACATGCATGCATCTAAACAGGACCAACCCCAGTGAATCTGAGTTAGTTCATTCAGGAGCTGTCAAGGCAGCCTGTGGTGCTACACAGCTGTAACTGTGCCGAGTTACTTGGTGTTTCACAGTCATCTTGGGGTTGTCCTTCCTTTTTCTCTCAACTCAGATTTCTTCTCCAGAAATCCAAACCCATGTAGAGCTCAGTTTTCTTTGTTGCAAATTGCAAATATAGCTTCCACATTCAAGTATTGAACTATCTTTTGATAGCTGGTTGGAGTATTAGATAAGCTGGTTGCCAAGAACCAAAATCTCTCAGTATAGTGCCCAATGTGAATACTAATATTTGAGGCTGATAAATTGACTTTATTAACCAAAGATAGGTAGAAAGCCAGGAGCAGAGGAAACAGAGAAGTGAAAATAGCAGCTTATTGCTGCTTTCTGTACTGGAAGGGTAGATGAAGAACCAGTTTTGTATGCTCTCCCTCTCAACCTTGCCTCTAACTTACATAACTGAATTTATGTATGATTTGCTTAATTGCCTCCACATTAAAAATGCTTCCAGACATTGAGCCCTGAAGTGCTTACTTCCCATTTGTGAATTAGGAAGTTATTCATATTTCGCCTTCTTATGAGATAATCCACTGTGTCTTCATCAGACTTTGGGTTTTTCCCTCAATTGTAAAGATACCTTCAAAGCTGAAATATGCAGAGCTTTATTTGCATCTGAAACAGCAAAGAGGGAACTGTCTAATGGTAACAGAAGATTGAGATTTTGATCTTTCTTTTTGTTTCAATTGCAGTAAAATTATGTTCTTTGGCTTACAGTTTAATGGCAGTGTGAGACAAAATAGCAGAAAACTTGCTTGCGTTGTCATCTGTCATTTAAATGATGTCTTAGTTAAAGACAAGAAAGACAAAAGAAGTTAAAGGAATGGAAAAATTTGAGCTAACTTGAATAAGGCAGATTTTTCTTTTTTTATATAATATTGTACTTTGTCCTTCTCTGGATGGATGGGTAATACCTAAAAAAGTTTTACCATGATAAAAGTAGTAAAGCCATGGATGGTAAAAGAGATGAAGTAAGCACTGCTGCCTGACATCTGAACTAAGCTGTGCAGTTTGATGTGTGGCCCTCTGAAGAAACAGCTGGGGGAGGTGAGCAGCTGCAGTCTCTGTATATCACAGCAGCACCTCCTGGGTGCTCACCTTCAGCGAGGAGGATTGGAGCATGCAGAGCAGAACCGTTTGTTGTTCCAGTCTTTCACAGGCTTTTAAGCACAAATGCGTTTTACTGCTAACAACCTGTTTGGGTGGGGAAGCGGAAAAGGCAAGAAATTGAAGTGTCAGCGATGGGCATATTTTTTTTCAGCCACTGCAAGGTTCTCTTTCTTTTTTTTTGTCCCCCTTCCTTCCTCCATTAATACTGTCCTCTTCTGCAAGCCATTAACTCACTAGGAAATATCAAGCCAGAAACTCTGCAAAGAAAGCTTTTCTTAGCTTTTGCTCTTTCCTGCTTTTAGCAACTGCTGAAAAAGGTAACATTTTACCTGGGCTTTGGGCTACCTATAAGATCTGTTTCTCTAGGCAGAGTCTGACACTATTGAACTCCCTGTACAAAGAATTCAAAAGCAATTTGGGTACAAGCATAAGGGTGGTCACAACCCCTAATGTGTATGACAGAAATTGCTCTTAATGGATAGGTTTTTCCCATATCTGTACTGCAAAGGAGTGCTTTAGTGATGGAAATTTTAAGAAGGAGAAAATCAGCAAATCAAACTGTAATTTGGATCCTGGAGGAGCCTCCCTATGAGTATCTTCCTGTCTGTGTACCATCCCTCTCTTAGAATAAATTGCTGGATTTGATTAGAAAAAATGAAAAGGGCTGTTTTAAATGAGGCTGATAATATATTTGTGTGGTGGGATCTTTTTAGGTAAAATGTTAGTAATGAAGAATTGTACCAGCAGGCAGCACCTAGCACACCTGAGCACTCTCCTTCCTACCCTTAGCTTGGGACTGATAAGCACTTGATACTCAGGCTGTGTCTAGCAGGTTGTGTTGGTTTTCTTTTTTTCCTGGTTTACGTGCTGTACTTCAACAAGGGGACTGGAATTAACTAACAGCTCTGTATAAATTACAAGCCAGAACCAATTAGCCTTTCAAATAGTTTTGCTTTGTTTAGCTCTACAGAGCAGAACACACAGTAGTAGTAGTTTATTTACTGAAGTTCTTTAATCTTGTTCTGAATGCAAATGAAGAGCTGCTGTGCTGACTGACTTTGAATAGTCAGTACTGGGCTTATTTTACCTGTTGTCAAACATAAGGGCTCTGTTGTCTGTCTTGTTCTGTATACGTGCACTGATAATACAGTGCACTACTAACCTTGTCCTTAAATCTAAAAAGAGTTTGCAGATTTGCCTTTATGGACTTTTGGAGGAAAGGTTTCACTTTGCATTATTACAGTAACCTGTTTTATGTGAGGTGACTAGACATGCTTACAGGATAGTAGGATCTGAATGCCCCAGTTAGAGCAGAGTGAGAGGCAGTCCCTGTCTCAAAGACAGTGGAAAAGAAGAAGGGATATGAGGAGGTCACTAGAACATGGTAAGGACACTGATTTGTATGCACACTTTTTCTGTGAGGTTTAGTGGCCCTTAAAAAAAGACAGCAAACGTTTATAACTTTCCTATTTCATGTTAAACAAAGGCAGAATTAGATAGTAGCTAACTAGAAGCAAGATGAGAAATTTAAGTCAGTGAACAAGGAAGAAAAAAATACTGGGAGGCCTGTGGGCCACTGGAGAGAGGCAAAAAGAGCAAAGCACAGCTGCTTGGAACAAATTGCCTTTTGGCTGAAGGAAACCAGTGTTCAGAATAAAAGATAAAGAAAGTAATTGAATGTCACCAGTGTCTAAAAATCTTCTCTGCTGCAGTGACTTCTGCATCACTCTCAGGCATGACTGGCTAAATTTTTTTCTCTTCTTTAATCTTTATGTCTTTGAGATGCTGTTACATGGATTTTAAGTTTGTGAATAAAAGAGAGTGATTTAAAGATCACGAGGGAAAAAAAAAAATTACTTTGACTTTTTATAAGTCAGGTGATTGTATTCAAATTCATCAAGCCTACAATGAGTCAGATTTTGCTCATGGATCTTTTCAGACTGTGCAGCCTTCCCACTATGTAATTATATTGAATCCAAACAATCTGCAATAATTGCTTGAAATGCTTCCTGGAAAGTTTTTCCCCATAGTGATGCTCAGTGTGGGAATAGCACATAGTCTATCCAGGTGTTTGCTTTCAGGAAAACATATTAATCAAGTATCAATGAAAGAAGTACAGCTTTCAAAAACAGCTTTAGCTGGTGCTTGCACAATCCTGGGCTAAAATGCACAGAGAAGAGATAATAGGGGTTGGTTACCGGTTTTGATTTCAGGATGCTTTCTGAGTGCCATCTAGTGTTTGCTTTCTAATTCAGAACAGTGGAACATTGGTTTTACACAACTGACTTTTCCTGTAATTGTATAAAGGACATGCTTTGTAATCACACTTTTATTTGAAACTTTAACAGAAGGCTTTCTAGAGATGAAGTTAGAAGGAATGCTATTTTCCTGAGATGTAAAAATAAAATAACAAACAAACAAACAGAGGCTTCAAAAGTTTTTACTCCTGGACTATTTTATAAGGTCTCTTGAACCCAACTGCTGAATTTTATCTCTTTTTTTATTTTCAGATCATGTATGGAACACTAGTATCCATCATAGTTCTAAGATCTGTTTATATAGTGTTATGGTAAGTAATCATTTAACTCAGCATTGTAAGTTACAACAAAGTATGTGCACCTTTTTTTTTTTTGTCAGCTTAGCATGAGAAATTGGCAATGGGAGAATTTATTTAACTAGGTACATAAAGTTAGCTCCTGGACTTCCCTGGGTTGAAAGGGTTTGGCTCATCACCTTGCACTTTTTTGAAGCCACTGTGATAACATTAAACTAAACTGAGATTTCTACACTTATGATCAGTGTTTACTGTCAGGTGTTCTGCTGATGGCTTCAGCTGTTAGACTGGGATTTAAACAGAAATGGAGTTTGTCTTCTTATTGCTGGATAGTGTGAAATCTGCTGCTAATGTCCAAACTCTAATGATAATACTGGGAGAGTGCTAAGACTAAGACTGCAGAGTGGAACCATCACTTAGTAATTTCCTTTCCTCTTCCCTGCTCAAGTATTTAAAAAATAATGACACATGATAGTTTTTCTCACAATTTTTATTGGATAAAATCAAGCATAATGCTGTGGTAATTGAAATTAAAACTGTAACAAACAAAAGGTATTAAAAGCGCTAGGAGATACTGAGAAGTATTAGAATCATTAGAGCACAGACTCTAAAAATGGTCTGTAAAAGGGAGGTAAATGGAAGGAAAATGGAATTTAATCAGTATTGAAGTAAACACATACCTTTAGCTCTCAGGGGCTTAGTTGGTTGCCCATTTCTGTCTATCTCCTGTGAATATTTGGTGTTCTCATGCATTTGCGGATTGCTTCTGAAAATTACTTATTTCTGTCATCATTCTAAATGTGCTTTTTGTTAAACTTTGTTTCAAGTTCCACCTGTGTCTGTTCAGGAACACAAGGAAGAATTTAACAAAATGTGAATTTGAAGTATTATAGAATCCTCAAATATTTTGAGTTGGAAGAGGCCCACAAGAATTGAGTACATTCATTGAATCACCTTCCAATTGCCATTTCAGTTCATGTGGTTTGGCTTTCCCCAAGAAATTCCCACAGACCAAGTGCAAATGTTCACAGACTTTTGTATTAAGCAAGAAGAACTTAAAACTGGTAGTGTGTTGCAGCTTCAGAAGCAATCATCAATTTAAAGGCACTTTTTAAATCTATGGACTGGAAATTTTAATCCTCGCCTAGAGATCTTAAGTGACACTATGTTTATTCACCTCCAAGGGGAACTAAATTGAATCAAATTGAAGTCATTTTAATTTTGTCCTTATTCAAGGATTTAACACAGTTCTAGTCTTTTAGATTAAATTTCTTTCTGTCTGTGTAGACCAACTCTCGGGCCTTCTATTCTTCTACATCTGCAAATTCCACACAGTTATGCTTTCTCATTATTTCTGAAACATTTCATAGTCTTCTGCCTTTATCAATAACATCACCACCTTCCCTCTCAAAGTATAACTGATTGTTTTGCTCCCGCCAAGTCTGTGTCTGAAGTCCTGTCTACTTTTCACTTCAGTTCTAGGGGCTTGGAGTGTATATTCTTAATTAGCTTCATCACTTCATTGAATCAGCGCCCTACGAGGACTTATTTCCCTTGTTGGTTCCCTTGTTGGTTACTATGCAAACTGGGTAGAAAGTTGGGATGGGAAGAGAAGTAGGTTTAAACTACTTCTAAATTTTAACTAAACTACTACTAATTTTAAATTAGTTCTGCTAGAGAAGTTCTGCCAACCTGAAGGTACCATTTCTTTTCTCTAAAATTCATCCCCAAGCACACTTTTGGGTTTACTTTCTCTGCACGGCTAGAACATATTCCTATATTTCCATCAGTAGTGCTAGCACTTGGCAAAGCCTTTTTCAGCTTACATACTGACCCTGATTTCTGCTTGTTTCTTGTATCTTCACTTCCTATCACTCATATTTCTTAGTGTGGGTTTTGAAGTCACTCTGAGATTACAGTAAAAATTCCAAAGAACAGCATGTTATTCCTTCCAGGCTGCTACCTCATCCTATCCTCACCAGTTGTTCCCCTTCCTGCCTCTTCCCCCCACACTTTTCATCTCTTTCTTAGGTCTGTTTCCTCCCAAGATTACAACTGGGCAAATGTTGTTCTCTGTTCACAAAGCATGTTCCCTTGTAATAAGTGATGCCAGTTGATTCCTTCACAAAACACCACTGTTGATTCCTCAATAATTCCAGCTATAATTACCTAATTGCCAGCATGTCTGATATACTATTTAGGTCTCTGTTGTGTCATGGTCTTGCTTGTCTCTGGAGCTCTGAGGGGGTAATATTACAGTGTAGTCTTGGCCATGATCTGCATGGTGCTCCACACATTTATTAGACTAAACAAATAATAATTTTGCTAGTTTATATTGGCAGTCAATTTGTAAATATGTACAGCTTGTATCTGGTTAGAGCCTCCTGCACAAGGCAAGCTACCTGTTGTGTTTTGCACATTTTGGTTCTCAGTGCTCACAGCTCTGAAATGTGGTGTAAGACACACAGTGGAGGAAAAGGCAGCTCAAGAATGTGTTTTAACCCAGAATCTCAACTGTGCATTCATAATGCTTAAAAATAACTTGAACAGTATTTCATGGCAGCCTTTCAGGGTTGGATATGGTTTTGCTTTTGGACTTGTCCTATTAGTGGGAAAGGAGCCTTCCATGTTGGAAGTTTAGAATTTCATGGTCCAACCTGAATGTGGATAGGGAAAGTAAATTTATTAATGATGCACTTTCTTGCATCTGATTCTTCAGTGTGTTTTCCATATCTTGAAGAAAATTTTTTTTCTGCTGAAATTAAATTGACATTTTTCTATTCCCTATGCTACTATTTTAGCAGCATTCAGCTAAAAGATGAACATAAAAGTACTGGGGTTTAATACCATTGATTTAGTTAGTTGTTGGTCATGGTGGTCTACATGGAAAAAAAAGAGGAATTTTGAAAGACCATATATATACAAATTCCCTAGTACAGAGATGTCATCTCTTGGCAGAGACCCTCTTCTTTTGGGAAAGGGAGTCCTACTTGGTAACAGAGATCTTTTTTTCTTTTTTTTTATTTAATGAAAGAATATACACAGGACTGAAGAATTAGTACCTTTTAGCCAACTTTAGTTTTCCCACTTTTTGGTTTCACTCAGAGAGTGCAGTATTTTTGAAAACATTTATAATTACAGAAGTAAAAGTAAAAGAACAGCCTCAGAGAATATGAGATCAGGAGAGAGAAGAAGTAAAATACAATATTTAAACAGAAGAAATTTGAAGTTGGAATTTTTTTTCTTTTGAGGGAAAACCAAATTGATAAAGAATTTATTTACATATAACAGCATTTCTCTATTTACACATATTTAGTGTAGTAAATATTAATATATTTCTGTATCTTTAACCATTCTGAACTAAACTTTGCATTATTTCTCTCTCTAGGGTATACCCATGGCTTAGAGGTTTAGGATATACATCTTTAACTGTGTTTTTAATGGGATTTTTTCTCTGGAATGTGGACAACATTTTCTGTGATAAATTGAGGTGAGTTTTTTCACTTTTCTGGATAGCTCTTAATAGCCTTTAAGTACAAAGATTGGATTATTTCTGAGGTGCATATTCAAGTCCATCTCATTGTATGTATGGCATGCTGCCTACAGAACATCCATGAGATTTTATGCAGATTGCTCATGACTAGAGTCAGCACTCAACAGGGGTTTTTAAATTTTTTTAACCATTTATAGGTTTTTTTGTTTTTAATTTCTCTTTAACTTCAAATTAAACTGAGAGAAATAATGTCACTGAAGTAATTTTGAGAGTCTGTGGATGATTAAAGCCTCTTATTCAGAGTTGATTTCATCTGAATGGGTTTTTATCCTGCTCATTTTGGTTTTCTTTTCTGCTCTTCCATTTCCTATGAAAATGTCAAAGCCGGTAGTTCTGCATGTTAAAGAAGACATGCAGAACTACTTCTGCTACTACTGTTCAAGAAATAGCTATTTCAATATCCATGTTACCAATAAACAACACTTAGTTGCAATTCATGTATTGTTCAGCAAGCTGGAGGAGATGGAAAGGTTAATCCCAGCATCCAGAAAAATACATTTTTGACAATTTGAAACACTGTTATGCCATGGAATCTGTGTTGTACAGAATTGTGCTAGTAGGCTGGTTTGTAAGAGCCAAATAACAGTGTGGTGTAAAGAAGTCTAAAGTTTTCCATCCCTTCTGGCTTTTCAATCCCTGTGCTGGGTTAAGCCAACTGAAAGTTAATTCCAACAGA
The DNA here is from genome assembly GCF_028551555.1 of Melozone crissalis. Taxonomy (NCBI): domain Eukaryota; kingdom Metazoa; phylum Chordata; class Aves; order Passeriformes; family Passerellidae; genus Melozone; species Melozone crissalis. The sequence continues at coordinate 10,487,663 of NW_026535786.1, read as the reverse complement.
GTATTCTTGAAACTTTTTAAAAATTAAAATAATACATGATCCTCATCCCTAGGAGCACTTGATACAGATGGGATAGAGTAGTTATTTGGCAGCACAAACAACTGTGCTGGATTTGGCCCAATAATTTGGCATCGGTTTACAGTTACTTTGCAAATATTGGCATGAGGGTTGATTTTTGCAGCTGCCTCACGTCACCGGTGAGATCACAACCCCCAATTCACCAAACCTGCTGAGCTGCTGTGGGCCCATGGAGGTTTTGAACTGGTTCCTAGGCCCAAAAATGACACCAGCTGCTGAGGCACTTTCTTCCTTCCTTGTTTCGTAAGGGGAAAAAATGTTAGCATCTTTCCTGTAATACTTGTGTGGTTATAGTGATAGAAAAAAAAATATGCTTGTTTACTAGCTTTAGTCAGACATCTGCAGAGCCTTGAATTTCTCCAGGAGGTATTATACTCTGAACCTTTGGAGAAAATACATTTAAATCCCTTGAAATTCTTTATTCTCTGGATGTCTAGCTTGTGAATCATCCACCTACCTGCTCTGTTTGGTTTTAAAGTTCAAAACTGGGTTTTGATTCAGGGTTTTTTGTTCCATATTTTAGTAAATCTGCAGCTTATTAAAAAAAAATCAAAATAGCAAAAAGTCTGTAGCACTCAGTTTCTCTGGTTGGAACCACGCATTTCTGAATTTGAGCTTTGAAATTTCCTGCCATCCAAAGGCTCAAAGGATGTGCTAGGCTGCATGTTCCACTGTGTCATTACTGGGCTGACTCAATTGGAGTTTTGTGCTAGTAATTGTGACTGAGCAGTTTTGGACCAAGCACTGTAATATCAAGTAGTAAGGATGTATTCCAGGAGCTGCAGATTTTTCTTGCTTAACACATGCAATCGTTGTTTTCCACTTTTTACTTTGACAAGTGAAATTAAAGTGGAAAAAAAGACCAGCAGATGCAAACAGTTTCTCCACCATCAACCAAAATAGGTATTATCTGCAGAAGCCTAATGAGCAGGAGAAATAAGAGCAATGTAGTTCCTTCTCTTTATTTCTTTATCTCCATCCCTTAGCCCCTTCTCGAGTCGCTCACACCCCATAACTACAAAATACAAAGCATGTTGGTGGAGTATCTCAGACCCTCTCCTTTAATTCCTTGCTCACTAAACACCCATTTTGTCCCTGTTTTAAGAGTCCAACAGATAAAGGCAAGTTGAGCTTCCATGTACCTGCAGAATAGGTGGTGTGATTGCCCAATTTAAAGTGATGATGTCTGATAAATCTAATTTCTTCTCTTGGACCTTAAACTTAACATTTCATCCTATTAGGTTTTGTGGAGGAGAATGGTAGGATTCATTTGGGACTGTGGGATGCCATAAATATATTCCCTGAAATTTGAGTCCAGAAGTAATTGGTCACTCATCATATGAGGAAATGTCTGTTTTCTTTAAATGTATAAGAAAGTCAGTTCACTGCTATTTCTGTGTACTGGCAGTGTAAACTATAACTGCTGCTCCTCACCTGCTGAAAGCCTGACTCCATAAAGCCTCATCTATCCAGCACATGCCTAAGATATGGAAACAATAATCTGTGATCTGATAATCCAACATTGTGATTTGAGATTGCTTAACTGGGAAAAACTATTCCATTGCATGGTATTCCTTTCTTTCAGAGCATTACGAGAGAAGATGCCTCCTGTGGTGGGAGCTGTGACACAGTTTCATGCATGGTGGCATATTCTCACAGGCCTGGGCTCTTACCTTCATATCCTTCTAAGGTAGGAAATGTTTTCTAAACTGGAAGTTCACAGAGATCTTACAAGTTTTCTCAGCTTCAGATGGACTTCAGAATGTTGTACCATCCAGAAGAGCAGGAAAATGACTTATTAAACTGGTGTACTGTTTTCTTTCCTCTTTGTAACTGATCTAAAAACTCTCTTAAAACTAATCTATATTTTTCAAAATGTAATCACTAGTCTTTAAATAGTCATGATTCTTCAAGAAAATTTAGTTCAGAAATGGGAAGCCTGTGGCAGTTAAACCAAAACTATTTGACAGTATATTAATTTCAGAATATAAGCCATTAATACTTGTCTGTTCTTGAGCAGCAATTCTGAAGTACTTAAACATGTTTAAATTTAGGAGCTTAACAAATCTTTTGATAGGCGCTGTCACTCCTGAAAACCAACAGGCATCCTGCTGTAGTGCAGAAGGTGATGGCTGAAGTAGTTTTAGAGGAGCTGTTCTCAAAAGGGCTTAAACAAGAATGTAAGTTAGCAAGTCTGGAGGCTGCAGATTTTTCTCATTTTTGCTCTATACCACCATCTAGTGGAACCAGGGGCAAGAATAGAATGTAAACTGAAATGTGAAGAATTTCTGCTCTTTGTTCATCATCTAATTAAATAAAATTTTACCACTTAACAATAACAAAAAGAATGTCTGTTATATGTTTACATATGTAGTATGAGAACATGTTTACAACATGTAGTTGAGAACTTGATTATATATCAATTTTTCTACATCTAACATAGCATTCACCTTTTTTGTCAGATGTTGAAATACCTAATAAAAGGAAAATGCAAGGAAAATAAGTACAGTTCCATTAGATTACCTGATAGCTCATTGTTACATTTATGTGTATATATATGCAAACATATTTGCCTACATATATGTAAATGTGTATATACATAGAAATATGTCAAAGTATATGGAAAACAGTTGCTCCATTTTAGTTTACAGGTTGTCTGCTACTCAAAAGAGCTTGAGGTAATATTTTAAATAAAATTCCTTGCAGGAGTGAAGCATAGGCAAGGTTTTTCCAACATACCACAAAGTGGCATTGTCTTTTAAAAAAATGTGAGGTCATTCACTGGAAAAGATTGACTGAGAGGAGAAAGCATCTAAGAATAAGATGTAGAATCAAGCTATGCTGCTTTTTTCCCCCTTTAACATCTGCTGTATTTTGTGGTACACTGATTTAGTTTCATCCTTCTAAAATGACAGACTCCAGTCCCTGGGGGTTTCTTTGTTGTTTGGTTTTTTTTTTTTACCTCTCAGGGTTTCTTTCTTTCTCCCCACATAGGTGATAGGGTAAATTATTTTGCTGATTAGTCTGCTACAGGGCGATTTACTAGAGGTTAACATCTCCTGAATTGACTAAATCTAGGCAGAATGGGTAGCTCTGCAATCACAGAAACAATTCTTTTATAGTTGGAAAATAAAACTGGGATCAGGACATCCTTATTTTATATGCTGTCTTATGCTTGAAATTTTAAGCATGCTTTTTTCCTTCTCCTCAGTTTATATACAAGGACACTTTTCCTGAAACACAGGCCAAAGGTGAAGGTAAGCAAGCTGTATTTTGTATTTATTAGTGTACATTTGGATATCTTGTGCTTTGAACTGTTGGTGGAGCTCAATAATTATGCCTGTTAGGGTACTGTCTTTGACTTCTGCTTACATCCCAAGAAATGCAGTTGAAATTTTCCTAGAATCACAGAATGGTTTGGGGTGGAAGGGACCTCAATGATTATCTAGTTTCAGCCCCCCTGCCATGGGAAGGAACACTTTGCACTAGACCAGGTTACTAGAGCCTGGTTACTACAGAGCCCTTAGGGTACTGCAACCTGGCCTTGAACATTTCCAGGGGTGGAACATCCATGGCTTCTATGGGCAGCCCATGCCAGTATTTCACCACCCTCAAAGTAAAGAATTTCTTCTTAATATCCAATCTGAACTTACTCTTTTTCATTTTAAAGCCATTCCCCTTTCATCCTATCATTAGATTATGTTTAATAGTGTTTGGTTTCAGTTCCAAGAAACATAATGTTCCAAGGAATCTTTCCCCTATTCCTGTTTTTCTTTTGACAGTTTGTTTTTGGAATATGGCCTGTTCTTCTTGTGGAGCCACCCAAGAACCTCTGACTGAGCCCTGGGCAGCCGCACGCGATCACCTGGCCTGGCTGAATAAAGCATTTCAACAGTTGCTGTGGCTGAAGTGTCAAATTCTGGATCAATCCAAGTACCATTGCTATTAAAGGACTTCTCTGTGCTGCAAGGCCAGTCGGCTGGAACAGAGCAAGGAGCTGGCACACTAGGGAAATAGCACTTAGTGCAGCTTTATTCTAAGTTGTTAAAACAAAGATTAAGACACAAGGGTTTTATGTATATATTGTACAGCTGATGATATTGCGGTAATATTTCGTGCTGGTCACAGAAAACTAACCATTTTTGAAGTGGATTGCATACGTTTTTTCATTCAGTTTTTGTTCTTTCTGTGGTCTAAACTAATATTAGTAACTGAATGACAAAAATGACAAAACTAGGCCATTGATGGCCAAGTTAAGCGTCTGTGTGGCCTATAGTGAACTGAATGCTTAACCCAAACTACTTTAACCTTGCACTTTTATACAATTAATGAAGTATGTAATGGTTGATTTAGGCCTTTATTCTACCTTGCTTTTCCACAGCCCCCTTTGCAATTTACATTTTAAGCAAAATGGTTGGGATACCTGCGCTATTTAGTTCATTTTCTACCAAACTTGTTTTCTCTTTAGTCCAACTGAGAGGTTCATCATGGAGGATGTTCCAAAGTGTGACCAGCGGAAGATACTGAAATGGTGAAGCTTTATAGGTGTTCCTGTTTGCATCTGGGAGCTCAGTTCCTAATTTTTTGACCAGTGATTCATTGCAAACATGTGGAGTGACTGTAGAAACATAAGAAACACTCTTTTTTAATTTTTTGTAATGGTTATTTACATACCTAACTTTTCTATCCCTTTCTTCAACTTCCCATTTCCCATTCATACTACAGATTGACAAACACCTTAGATGTGCTCTAGTTCAGCCTTGAATTCATCATCTTCTTACTTTACAAGTCTTAAATATTGGTGGGACTTTCAGAAGCATCTTATTCAGAAACTTTGAAGGAGGAGTAAAGGACAAGACTGAGGCTGAGGATATCCCCAAATACAAGGGGCAGTGCTTTGCTTGCTTTTAATCTGTCACATTCTTAGTCTGTGAGAAAGCTGACCACCTTTTGAAACCAGACTTAGGGGATTAATGAGGGGGACAAATCCTGTTTTCTGCAATTTTTATCTACCCAGCTGATGAAAGTAAGTAAATTTAAAGAAAACATTAAACTAACACAGTTTTTCAAAATATACCTCATATGAAGGCTGTGATTTTGATGCTCTTAATTTTGGGGCAACAGAGTCTATCTCTGTGCCTACTTGCCGCCATTCTATGCAATTTTTGTCTGCTTTGGATGCTCTGACGGATTTGTCCTTCTTGCCATGAAGAAAAAAAGGGAAACACTCAGACTGATCCAAAATGCCATTTTGTATTGATTTACAATGTGCTCACAGCAGCAAAGCATGGTAATATAGCTGTAAAGCTGTTTCCCAGGTCTCAGAGTCTTGACTATTGAACAATCAGTGCTGGCTAAAATGGTCTCTTTTCTCTGTTTGCAGTTTCTCTGCATCTCTCACATCCATCAGTAACTCTTCTACTGATGTGAACCTCCAAATTAAAATGTGGCTTCTGTTATGTGACAACCCTGGACCCTTGAGATCAAATAACCCCAAACTGCATTGGAAAAAGATACTTAACCTTGAGTGAATTCAATGAGGTTTAAGCACATGCTGATAGCAGTGCATTTCAACCTGTGCACCCTATAAAGACACCTGAAGGGTAATTTTAGAATAGCTTTGATATCAGTAGGCTGCAGTTCCATAGACAAGGTCAGCATCTGTGCTGGGAAATTTGAGTGCTCTTCAGACTAAAAGAAGTTAGCAGAACTAGCACAGAGGTAGGAAAAAGCTGTTATGGATCAGGTGTCTTTAATTATCCAGAAGGTATATTTTTTATAAAGAGATTTGAGAACTGTTTCAAAAATGTAGCTTGAAAATAAGTGCCTGCCTGTTCACCTCCAGGCTTTCTCAAGCATTTTTCCACATACTGTATCCCATTTTCTCATTTAATATGTTTACATGTGTTCATAAGTTAGGGAAGGAGTCTCGTAAGAGAAGCAGTGCAGCAGCAAGACATATCAACAGTCACTTGTGACATCTGCTTGGTATGATACTATTTTTATGGAAATGGAATAAAGCCTTTATTTTAGTAGCCTTAGTTTTGTTACTGAAGGATCTGGGCACTCTGTTTAGTTAATTAATTGCAAGAACCAGAGTGTCTTGAAAAGCCACTTTCTTGTTGATCAGGCATCTCTGCAATGGTATGGTATATTTATATTTGTTGATTCTTCTACACATTTGCAACTAGGAAGTCTGTGATGGGAGTTCAGATCTTGTTGGATTGAATTGTCAGGATTTTAAAAAAATTGAAAAGTTCATGTTTTAATTTTATAGTGCTGTTAGTTTTTCATTTATGTATTGTTTTTTGTTGATTTTTTTTTCTTTTAAAAAATGCAAATTGGCTTTCTCCTGTATTCCAAATGAGCAAAAACATGCACACCTCTACCACCCTGCCAGCAGCCTTTTTTTCAGCAGGTTATATTGGACCCTGAGGAATGTAATTTATCTGTGTATCCTTCTTAGCATAAAAAATCATGGGTGCTTTGGTTTGACTGCCTTACTGATCTTGTGAGTGATATTGAAAATGACAAGCCAGTTTTAACGACATGTCATTGAAATTCAGACTGCCTTTTCTAGTGCCTGGAAAGACATACATTCTTACTCCTGTAGTGTGTTAAATGTCTGTTAATTGCTTTTTATTTATATCGCTTGTATGACAATGTTGATTTTTTTTCTACAGACCTTAGAGCAGTATATCACAAACTTTTCCTGCACTACATCTTAGCAAGTCATGTGTGATCCTATTTTTTGAGTAGGATTCAGACAACAGCTACTTTAAAGAGAATTATGGAAGTAGCAGGTGTCTGCAGGATGTGTTGTACAGACTTGATAACAATGAACACTTCTATTCCTTAACATCTATGAAGAACCAGGAAATCTGCCACCGTACGACCATCAATTTGACACAGATGAGCAGTAAGTAGCTCTGCAGTCCATGAGCTGAAAAATTCTTTCTTGGAAATAAGAGGGAAAACTTCAAAATTGCTCTCACAGTACAGATCAAACCCATACCTAATTCTGGGAATTTAGATTTTTTTTTAGATACAGCTCAAGATATGCATTCTCCAGTGAGCAGAAATCTCATCCATGTTTCAAAGGCAGTGCTGTTGGCTAGCAGTATTAGTCATCTCCAGACTTCATCTTAATGGTTTTTCTGTTAGCACAGGGCTGCTGTGCTGCCCATGGGTGTTTAAAAACTCCCTCCAGTCAGAGTTGGAATATGCAGTGTTACCACTTGCCAGTCTACCTCTCTCATGTTTGTACCATACCTGTGCCCTTAATTACATTTGCCTGAATGTGTGCACGTCAGAGCAGCCTGACTTAGCCTGTGCAGCCCCTGGGAGTGGCAGTGGTGTTGTATTGATTCCTGGCTGACTGTTCACTGCCTGTAAATATCCTCACTTGTTTGGTGTCTGTCACCCACAGCCTGTGCTCAGTCTGCCACTCATCTTTGTGTAAGTCTGGCTGCTTTAGAGAGAGATTTGAGTAGGAGGACTTCAATTCAGACAGCTGTAGTGAAATCTTCTGGGAGGGATATAGTGGAAAATATTGCTCTTTAATTAGTTTTAATTCTCTTTTAATCCTGTTCTGTGCTGTCTTGCTTGGCTAAAGCTGAATTGTATGATTTGAAATGCAGTTGATTCTTTTGGTCATCGTGGATTTGCTTCTAACACCTCATTTCAAGCAGCTGCATGTCTTTTTCATCAAACACTTCCATGTGAATCTCAGCAACAGAAAATCCTCCTGATACTACCAGTGTTTCTCACAGTTGCTATCAACTTGTTTAATCTGCATTCAAGAATTTCAGTAATACCATTTTTTAAAACCTGTTTTCTCTCTGTGGATATATTACAGCATTTTAATAGCAGGTGGTAAAACAATTCAGTACAGAGGAGCTGTAACAGAGCAGCAATGCTGTTTTCTTTAGTAGACATCAGAATTCAGGAACACACGTCCATTTTGGGGGAATGTGTGCCCTGTAATTTAGATTAACATATTCAGGTTAAACTTTCAGTTTACTTTAAACCCCATCTGCACTTTATAAGTAGGCAGTGGGAGGCTTTAACTGCAAAGTGCTGTTTGGCTGTGAGACTTCACCATGAAGAGGGATAAATGATGGAGGCTTTATTACACATGAGCAGAGCACAGCCAGAAGGAGATTAAGAAATCTTACATGAAAAGAGAATAACAAAAGATTAAGCACAGAATCCCGTAGTATTACGTCAACCACCCTCCTGGTATCTGCACTTTAGATACTTGAATGTTTTGCTGTTTATACATTTAACTTTCCATGTTGACTACTGCTCTCTTCACCACAGAAGTGATGTAGTTTCTGTTACATTCAGTTCATTGTAGATGACTTAGAGGTGGTTTTATGAGGATGGAACATGACACATGTTTTGAAATGTTTTGTACATGAATGAATACATTTCTGACCTATCTGGAATGTCTTCTGCCAGCATTGTTTGAGAGTCTGTAACCTAAAGATGGAGAATTTTCTATGTAACTATTGAAATTGGTTTTGTTCAGTTTCTCACGCACAACTGCCTACAGCTGCCAAGTGCCTGATCTCATTGTTACAAGGCTTTTATGAGAGCTGGGGCTGTGTTTCCTCCTGAGGTCTCTAAGACAAAGTCTTTGGTAGGTGGGGGTCAATATTTTTTTTAAGTCCTGCTTCTGCAGGAATCCCAGTGCTATTTTTACTGGCTTTCCTGTTAGTTATCCAATACATGTCTGCCTCTGACTCAAAGTTGAGCCTGGCTACCCACCTTCCTGATGCTGTTGCGTCTTTCCAGGCTCTGAAAGCTGGGTGAGGGATTTAGCTGTACAGGAGGTGTTTATTTCGGGTTGTGTAGTTCAGTGACAGGCAGGGTGAGGGCGCAGCAGTCAAGCAAGCACTTTATGTGGAGCTCCCTTATTGGAGCTCGCAGCCAGATGCTCTAAACAGGACTGGGGACAGAGGGATTTGTATGTACAGTTTGAGAGGCAGGTTTAATACCTGAACCTCTTACTTTACTGCAGAATTCTCCCATTTTACTTCTTGAATTTTTTTAGGTTTGACTAAGTATGTAATTGTAGATTTAAGAAGAACCGAGTTCAGAGTTATGTGATACCCTAAAACAGTGCCTGCAATTTTGGGGTTTTTTTGCATGTATATCACACAAATTGATAAGAGCAGATTGTTAAGATTTTTAAAAATGCTAAGATAAAGGGTCTTTTGCTTATTTATCCACAGGAATAGCTATAAGCACAATCTTAGATTCCTTCTTCTGTCCCCAAAGCTCTGGAACATATATATGTTTCTCCAAAGACAGTGCTGAATAAAATGGCTCATAGCAAGTTATGTACCAAAATGTTTTCCACATTAAAGGTGTGGAAGAACTTTGTTTGTGTATCCTATTGTTCCCTGGATTTTGGAAGAGAGGGTTTCAAGCAGCGTGAGCAGTATTTACTCCTTAGACTGAACAGAAACTAGTTTTTCTCTTGATTTTCCAAATTGATGACTGTGTCATGTTGATTGTTGATCTCAGTGTAATGCATGGATGATGACAGAGTCTGATCAAACACCAACTGTCCACCTGGAGTGGATATGAAATCTCCTGTTCATTACCTGACCAAACTTTCTAAGGTGGACACTATGAGTTCCAACATGTGGGTTTCTCTTCCTGAAATTCAGTACATTGTTGCAGATAGATAATAACACTGTGACAGATGAGTAGCAGTTGACTTGTAGAACACAGCTACACTGAGAAATGCTTATTGACAATTTTGATACACTGAACTGACTCTTCCTACCAAACCAGCTGGTAACCAACATTAGGCTTATATGTATCAGCGTATCTTGTTTTCCAAAGCACAGTAGCTTTGAAATATTTAATGTTTCATTTGTTTTTCATGCTGCCGTCAAGCACTAATTTGTGTCTTTATAGTACAAACTATTAAAGAATTTTGTTTTAAATACAACATTTCTCAGGTGATTCTTGGTGTCTGTGTTGCACAGGGCTGGTTGGTTCATCTGGATGCTGTTCAGTAGATGGATGGTTGTACATCTTGGCCAGTGGTGTGCAAGTACAACAGCAGGATTTGTGTGTCCTGCATGGATGGGGAAGCTGCCTGCCTGCAGCCAAGGGCCTCCATGGCAGTAGAGTTCCCCAGTCTTTGCCTTGTGCTGGGGCCCTTTGGGCACTGTGCCTTGCTCAGAGTGTAGTGTTGGCTGTAAACACTGCAGCACCTTCAAAGGCCTTTCCCAGCACACACCAGTTAGAAGGGACTGCAGGTTGGTGATGTGGGTGGGAGAGGAGAAGGCAGGAGTCAGGTGAACGTGTGGGCAGCCCAGAGTGTGCAATTTGCACAGCCTTTGCTTCAGCCTTTTCCTGTTCCTTTCAGTGAGAGAGGAGGATAATCACTGCAGGGCAGAACCTTTCCAGACAGGAATTGTGGACACCCAGGCACTAATCCAGCAAGTCTCATCACATCCCGGCAGCCAGAGTCTGATAATGACCATAAGGGTTTTTCTCCTCTTCTGGCTGTTCTTCCAGATGCTCAGAGACCCCTTTTTTCTCCTGCTTCTCTCTCTTGAAACTGTATATCTTCAGGGACAGATATACAGCTGGAGTAAACTATTCAGGGGCCAAGACCCAGGGCAGCAAACCTCAGAGCCAGTGGTGTAAATGGCTGAGCAAGCTGTGCCATCTCCCCTCAGTGGTGCTGCATACAGAGGCACATCCAGACTCTGCAGACAAGCATTGCCAGAACTCTGAGGCTGGGTGAAATTCAGCTTTGCATATTGAGCTTGTGGCTGGTCTAGAGCTGAGTAATGCTTTGAAATTTCCCTGGGGATAAAAACACTGTGGTTCTGTCAAAGCCCTCCTCCCAAACAGAAAATTGAATTTTGAGCTTGATGATTCTCTTTCAAGACTGCCAATTTACTTGCAGCTTTATTAATTTCTCTCCTTCCCCCCTTGGTTTTTGTTTTTTGGTGCTTGTTTTTTTTTTCATTGTTGTTGTTGTTTTGGTTTGGGTTTTTTTGGGTTTTTTTTTTTTTAATTCAGCCTGTTCAGAGGCTAAAAGTGAAGGTCTGTACTTGCACCACTTAAATCCCCGTGGCTCCAATCATAGATTTGGCTGTTCATGGTGCTGTATGGACAGAGTTAGCAGAGGAGATAACTATCTAGCCTGGATATTTGTTCCTAAATTTGTGGAAATGGACAAGACAATGAAGTCACTAATGAAGCTGTGATGGGTCTGTCTCTTCTGTGGGTCATTTTTGAGGGGTTCTCTGATGGGTCCCTATGGGCACATGGACCATGGTTGTGCTGGCATGAGAGAGGATTAACAGAACCAGGACAAGGATAAATGCCTCAATGCAAACTTGGTCACCCAAGAGGAGAAAATGTGATGAGCTCAAGAAGAGGTTCCTTGCACCTTCAGCAGGAACAGAGCTGGGATGATGTCCTCATTCACCTTTTGTATGTGAGGGACACATAAAAACTCTGTATTTGCCAAGACAGAACTAATGTTGTGTGAAGCACTGTGTGCAATGGATAAAACATCCCAACCTACAAGCAGAAACTTTGTGGATTTACTTTAGACCTATTTTGCAATCACTATAGTTAATTTAGCATCCTGGCTCGTAAACTCCTTTCCAAGGTAAGTCACCCCCAAGTTGGATATCTCACCTTGCTCACATGCAACACCCAAGGCTCTCAGTGCATGACACTTTCCAGCTGCTACAGCAATACAAATAGCTACTAAAAACATCCAACCTCATTAATCATCTTCACTCAGACTGACTTTATAATGCATGCAAGAGGCACACACCAGCTTAATGAAATTAGCAGTAATTAGTGGCCTGACACACACATAGAGTGAACACAGGGACCAGCTGGAGCATGTGCAGGTCCTGTGGACCTCGTGCCCATGGCACAGCACCCAGCAACACCTTGGGACATCGAGGGTGCTGACTCTGATCTCTCATCCTGGAAATCAGGCAGGTGAATGCTAATCAACAGCAGCTCACATGATCCCGCTGAAATGGAATTAAGCAAGTTACTCTGCTGATGTAAACTGATGTCAAAGCCCTAGTATTTATAGGCTGGCTGAGTATCAGAGCTGCAGTAATTTATGTGGATGTCTAACCTTAGCACTGCTTTTTCCTCATAGCTGGTGTGTTGACTCAGTGCCGAACAGTGGAACGGAGTACATTTGTTAAAATATTGCAGTATTGTAGAAGCCTGGGGACAAATCCAACTTCTCAGGTAGGAGAAGTGATGAACAGAACAACCAGATCCCCTCTGCAGCCAGGCAAACCTGTCCAGGCACTTGTGAGTCATTGCTTCACAGGGTTTTATTGCTTAACAGGGTTTGTTCATTTAGAGTCCTCTGAGGGTTCATTTGTTTTGGGGTTTTTTTCTTCTATTTGTTTGGGATTTTTTTCTTTAATCATCTCATTTTTAACATCCCACCTCAGCTGAAATGAAAGCAAGATTAAGTGCTAGTTACAAAATGAAAAACAACAATGAACCTGCAAGCCACAGCATGAAAACAGAGCTGCTACAGAAGGGATATTTTTATACAGGTTATCTGAAAAACAAACAAACTCCAGCCGTTTTCTTGCTGCTGACATTAATTAAAGCAGGAGGGCTGATTAACGCTGTGGACTTGTTTCTGCTGAAAATCTTTCTGCCACATCCCCCTGGATTTGACAGTTCACTATCAATTTGCTTTGCAACCGAGGCACTCGTGCACATCCCTCCAGAGTGGTTGTGGCTCTTCAGTAACGCCCAGGACATCTGATACTAAGTGGCTTTGTCCATATGCTCACATCATGTTGTGTTCATGTTCAGGGTGGCATAAACAGCCTTTTTTCCGTGCCATGAGCTGTGTTACATCCCAGTAGATCCCCTCGTCTCCAGTAAGCATCACAGGGCACATCAGCAGCCCCTCGTCAGGTTTGTAAAACCATGAGAGCAACAACCCCAGGTCAAACTCGTGATGATCAGGCTTTAGGAGAAATCAATGTTTAAACATATTAAGGGCAAAATCCGAAATCAGAATAAAAACCTGGCCATTCTTGCCTTAATTATGTTCAACAGTGCTAAACACAGTACTGGAGACAATTACCTCCAGCAAGGGTGGTGATTTGTATCTGGAGTGAAAACATCATCATGTTGGAAGGCTGAAAGTAAAGAACATCTCTTTACAACCTCTGATTTCAAATGAAACCCTGGTGTTATTCTGCCTGAATCCATGCCCAGCTTGGCTGTCTCTTCTTAGAGAGCCATACTATAATTGTATATATATATTCTCTGATAATATCAGAGATGGCAGCTTGAAGCTTCAAGCTCCTGAAGCTTGAAGTCAGAAGTCAGCAAATTAGAGAGGGCAGGAGGAGTCTCATTTTATTCATGATGGTGTGACAGTAGTTTTAAGTCTCACACATGGGTCCTGGAAAAGAACATATATCTCTATGACCTGTGAAGGTATGGTTCATGTCAATATGAAGACTGAAACTCTACTATGGTCTTGCATTAAAGGATTTTTTTTCCCTTGGCTTGGCTAATGAGAAGTGACTGATGTGATTCCTGTAGTCACTTGCACTCACCCAGACATGAGGCTGTGGGACCTCTCCTGACAGAGACTTCAGGCTGATAACACTGATCTGTGGGTATGACTGAAGCAATGCCTCTCCAATTAAGGTGCCCTGTGTCCCTGGCTGAAGTGTCTCACTGGTTAACTCAGCCCCAGATCAAAACTGGCACCCAGCCCCACTGTGGCAGTGGGAGCTGTGCCAAAAGCACAGGGTGTTTGTGCCTGGGACTTACCCTGTTTCCCCTTGGGGGAACGAGATGAGCCAGTGAGAGCTGGCACGATGCTCCACCCCTACAGCTGCCATGCCCTGCGCAGCTCAGCCTCTTTGGAACCTCTGGGGACAGGGATCCTACAGCATCCCCTGCCTGCCCACTCCAAAGCTGGACTTGGAAAGTATTCCCCAATAGACCAATTAGATACAAGCCTTGTCCCTCCTTTGGGTTTTTTACCTTGTAAGAAGCTGAATGTGAAGGGGAATTTAATCTTCCTTTTTTCGCTAAATTTTTGATGTCAGTAAACTGGTTTTGTTGGGGCTTTTTTAGATTTTTTTTTCCAATCTTCAGAGTTGAAATAGGAACTTTTGAAACACTTTTTCCTCTGCCCTCTGTCTCTTTTTGGCTTAATGCCTTCTTTTTGGCAAAGGCATCTAACAATGAAAAGATATTCCACTGGCTGTGTGTATCATCAGCCATTAAAACGCCATATGCAAAGATGAAGTAATCTGGATGCTTTGAGATGGATTTATATCCTTGGGCAGTAAGATTTCCCAGCCTCATACATGGTGATTGGTCTTTCTGTGCTGTATGACTGCTGCTGGGTCTGTTTATTATCTCTTTTTCCCTTTTAAAATACAGAGATGTACGTATGAGACAATGCTGTCCCCCAGGAAATCTTTGAGCAAGATCAGGGGCTCTCAAAGGATGCAACACCCAGGTCAGGCATCCCAAATCCCTCTCACACACCCCATGCAGCAGAAATTATCAACTTCCACAGCCCAGACTACTCGAGGTCCACTGGTGGCAAGTCCTGGGCATTTAGGTGGCAAACACTTGCCCAGGTGAAACAAGAGGCTCCACTGAGAATTAAAGGTAAAGCTAATAATTTTGTCTTTGCTTTTCCTCACCAAATGATTCACACAATTATTTGCTAATTAACACAACTGGAAAGTAAGTAAAATTACCCGAGTTACTGAAAAATAAGGAGGACTTCAGATTCTGAGGAGGACTGCTGGCTGCTGTCTCCCATTGCTAGCCTGTATATTAATTATTTTCCTGCTGATTCAGAGGGAAGATAGCTAAGCTGTGAATCAGCCCTACCTCTTCTTGCAATAGCTATCATTTCCCTAGATCTCCTCTCCAAATCCCAGTCAGGTCAGGCAGTGCTTTGTTAATGAGATCAGTAATTGCAGCACGAGACTGCACAGTTGCAGAGTCAGGAGAGAAATGGAGAAACTCTGCTTCTTCCACATTGCAAGGAAAATGCCAAATGTGAGCTGCATATAATTTTTTCCAGAAGATGGATTAATATTTACTTTCTTGCCGGATCAGAGGGATCCTGATTTCTTTGCCATTGCATCCTACAGACTGTGCAACACCAACTCATTTAAAAAAAAAAACACTGAGAATCCAAAACACAAAAAAACCCCAAATTCCCAGTTCCTGACCACTGTCCAGCAGCCAAGACATGCCTCCTTGTGTGAGTGAAAGTAGATATGACACAGATTTAATGAGGCAACTGCTTCTTGACAGCACCACAGCTCTCCTCAGAAACTGTATTGTTAGTCATTTACTTGACTAATGCAGTTGTGTTGTGCAAAAAAATGGGAGAAAGCTATTTGGAGGGCCAAGTAAATAAAGTCTGAAAAAGAACCCCATAGCTAAATCAGCAGGCTTTGCTGAAGTTTAGGCAGGCCTTGGACACATCATAGTTCTGGGGGTTGTGGAGAAGCATTTCTGAGAACCCTCTGAAAACTTAGGGGGCCTTGTCACCACGTCTGCAATGCCTGAGGCTGCAGTGGTGATACAGAGCATCTAAAATTAGAATCATGGAATGGTTTGGGTCTAAGGGACCTTCAGGATCATCTACTTCCTCATCTATCTTCAGTTCCAACCCTGATGCCATGGGCAGGGACACCTCCCACTAGAGCAGGTTTCTCAGAGCCCCATGCAACCTGGCCTTGAACACTTCCAGGAATGGAGCAGTCACAGCTTCTCTGGACAAATATTATTGTCATATTCTCCTCAAGACTGAAACGTTCCCATTCTCTAAAACTTTGTAAAAGAGGGAAATGGAAATATATAAGATGTCATTGGTTTCATTAGCATCCAGATTATGGGTGTGTGAGGGGACTGTCTGCTGGTAAGCACCAGTCTCATCAGCTGTGCTGGATAATTGCTGCTTTCCCCAGTGCATTTTAAAAAAAGCATATCCGGAGCTTTTAAAATTATGTTTGAGTTCATTTCTCAGACTGGCAGCAATGAAAGACTATTGGTGTCAAAGATCTCTGAAAAAGTACATTTGGGAACATCTCCTTCTCCTACATAGTCTTTTTGGCTACAGTACAGTATTTTTTCCCCTACAACATAGAGCTCAGAGGGGAGGACATGGCAGAAGTCAATCACCAGACACTGCCAGTAGTGAGGATGATTTCTGAGCAAATGTTGAGTACCCAAGTCAAGGCTCTTGTGAACTCCCAAGCACAGCATCTCAGTTACAGTTCAGAGCTTAGACGGGGATGTTAAGAAGTGCCTTGCTCCTGGAGTTTTCACAAAGAATGACATCACTATTGTTTTTCCCCCACAGCCTACCTTTCCAGCCTGTCTGTACTGCAGCAAATAAATCTTGACTGCACTGATGGTTTTATGCTTGCCTTGTGTTTGAATCTCAGCCCGGATGAAGCTGAGGTGTGGAGGTGACCTCTCCAATTAATACTCAAGCAATTTCCCCTGAGCTCTGTAATCAGAGACACCTGGGAGCAGATTTTGGAGCTGGTTTCCTCACCAAGTGCAGGAGTCAGCACAAGTGCTAGAGTTGGCTGCACGCTGATGTTAGGTCAAGGTTAGGCTGATAAACAATACATAGAAGGAAGTACCATACAAGCCTCCAGGACATGTCCTACAGATGTTCCTTGCTGAAGAGGAGAAGGTTGTGGAATGAAAATATCTCCCTTGGAAATGGTGGGGAAATTCACAGGGGTCAAGTTCCCATGGGGTGACAGTGATGAAAACAGGAGGGCATGGTTCCTGGTGCAGGGAGAAAAGGCACTGTTGGAAAACGTGGCCACCATGAGAAAGTACCTCACCCCCTCCAAAACATCCATTTCATAGAAGTGCAGGGGATGTGAGTGGCCAGTCCATGGGTCCTGGAGTTCATTGGAGGTAGCTCAGTAAGAAATATACTGCACACAATTAATAAATTCCTGGGGAAATTTGTCCTTTTAGATCCACTGGCTACTCATCTTACTGTCTTGCCTTTCAGAGAATCATCTGAGTCACATTTGTCTTCTTCTGGGAGCTTTGCTCTACATTAGTGGTGGCAAGGACTTGGTCAAGGTGTTCCCATGAGGTCCAACATTTGCCTGCTCCTCCTTTCCAGGTATGGCCACTCCAAAAGCCAAGGAGGGCAGTCCAAAAGTAACATCTGAGGGTCACTGCCTGGAACAACAAAGTCTTCTGCCACAGGAACCATGCAGTGCTTTGATGTATCTACACCTTATAAATGGGCAATATTTCCAGGCAGCTGGGAAACAAGGAGAAACTCGAAACACAGCAGGGTTTTCCATAATTTCCTTAGGAAAAGTGAATTCTGCTTTTCTGTGAGTCCTTCAGGCACAAGCCACTGCTTTTGCACAGAGAGCATGTCTGGTAGGAGAGGGAAGATTTTATCAAGCAAAACTAGGTCTCTGTTATACCAGTGTAAATCCAAAGTAATTCAAGTGATCCCAGGGATGATTTAGGCTTGTCAATCCAAGATTTTATTTGATCTTATATCAAAACAAGCTACTTATCTGCTAGATGAGGTTTGTGGAAGAGCCTTGATATGCAGCTCTGCCTTGCCCAGCTCAGGAGCTGCTGGAATCAGGAGTTTCCATGTCTCTCTGCTGGAAGCTGAAGGCAGAGATGGTGGCAGAAGTAGAAAATAACTTCCTTTTTTCAGGGAAGAATAGAAAGGGCAGGCAAATTGCCTGAAAAGTGCTTGTCAGGATGGTTTGGAGTCAGCATTTGTTAGGGTGGCTTCTGACCTGTCATAAACAAAGAGCAGTTGAGAGGACAGCGGTGCCATTTGCTCCTTTCCTTCCTCTCCACTCTAGGGAATGTAGGATTGCTGGCAACCTGCTTGTTTTACAAACAGTCTTGCTTCTCACTGTGGAAAATCCTGTGTAAAAATCAAGATAATTGACTGAACTGGTATAACACTGTCTGCTCTCAGGCAGAGGTGTACTCCTGCCAAAGCAGCTGAGCCCTGTCCCCCACCAGAAGGGTGGTCATGGCTGATTGATGACCAAAGCTCTGGAGGGTTTGTGGCCAGGAATTGTAGAATGGTTTTTGTGTTGGCAGAGAACTAAATGGCCATTTAGTTCCAAACCCCCTGCCATCCACAGAACACTTTTCACTAGACCAGGTTGCTCCAGGCCCTTATCCAGCCTGGAGCTATTACCTGTGCCAGTGCCTCAACATCCTCATATAAATGAATTTCTTGCTAATATCTAATCTAAACCTTCCCTGTCACTTTGAAGCCATTCTCCCATGTCCTACCACTCCATGCCCTTGTTAAAAGTCCCTCTGCAGCTCTCTTGTAGCCCCTTTAAGCACTAGAATACACTCTAAGGTCTCCCTGGAGCCTTCTCTTCTCCAGGCTGAACAACACTAACTCTCTCAGCTTGTCTCTGTAACAGAGGTCCTACCCATCCCTGGATGTGTTCAAGGGCAGGTTGGATGGGGCTTGGAGCAACCTGGTCTAGCAAAAGATGTTCCTGTCCACGGCAGGGGGGCTCTTATTAGGTGATCTTTAAGGTCCCTTCCAACCCAAACCAATCTGTGGTTCTGTGAAGCACTCACATAGGAGACCACAGCAATGCAGAGTAGGAAAGGTGTTAGAGTAAGTCCAGCTTTCTTCTGATTATGCAGCTCTGAGCAAAAGGCTGCTCACATGGCCATGAGACCATGGGGACCTCAGCCCCATTCCCCAAGCTAGTGTCACCTGGTGTCACCTCTAACAAGAAGAATTCAAGGAGGATTCAAGATAGGGGAGAAGACTAAATGCTTAAGCAGCCAGGTGCTGCAAGATCTTGGTTTGTGATACCTGAGTTTCCTTCTTTAGATACAATCCCAGATAACCTTTCCTCTGCTGATTTACCTCACTAGATTTTCAGAAAGGCCAGTCTCAGCATCTCTCAGGGCCACAGCTCCCACCCTCATTTCAGGGGCAGCATCAATCCTCTCCTCCAGCACAAACCCTGATGCCCTGATTTCATTCCTCTAATCAAGGAGCTCCTTGCTGTTTGCCTTCCACATTGCTTTACTAGCAGGCAGCCCAGTAGAGAGCTGCTTGATTTGTGACTGTACAGAAGTGAGTGCTGATAAAGACAATTAATTAATGGTATGGATTTCCCAGCAGAGTTCTCAATTAGCGTGAGCTGTTTGCCAGCCGGCCGCAGTGCAGATCACAGTGCATGTGCACCCCGAACCACAGCCAGTGTATTCAGTGGGGCAGAGGGTGGCTTTCATCAGGCCTTATGGTTTCCACCTCACATTGTCTGTAGAAACTGGGAAAAAAGGGGTCTTTTCATGATGAACAGTTACAATACAGATCTTTGGGTAAAGATGTCATTGCTGCCATTAAATACTTGGCTGTCATGTTCGTGCTGCTCTCCTGGGCATGGTCATGCAGCAAGCTACAAAGTGAGGATCTTCTGGCTGCCAGGTTATTCCTACCCAGTTTACTTCCTACTTAAACTGGTCATAGACTTACTTGAGTTGGGCAAGTGCTCTGTCATTGAGCCCAGCCATTCCACCACTAAATCATGTCCCCGGCAGTGCATGATACAGAAGAATGGAAAGGGAGGAGAGGCGTAACCCTAGGTAGTCTTAAACTAGGAGGAAAAGTGTGTTACAAGGTCCCATAGTAACAAGAAGATGCTGATGAAGTTCAAATGGGAAATGAAATACAAGTATTAGCAGAATGGATATGCAGTTTCTGAACTGTCTGCCAAGGGAGGTGGCAAAATCTCAGTCAAGGGCCTGTCTGCATGAGCAGCCAAAGATATCCCCAAGTATCTCAGGTGCCTTCTGAGACCTCCCCCCTGCTAAGCACCTCCCCAACCACTGGCAAAGGGTTTTTGTGGAAGGAGCATTGCTGAGTTCAGCCCCGAGACAGGCTTTGAAAGGGGAAAGTCCCTCACCCATGCTTTGTGGGGCTTGCTGAGCATCACAACACTGCTTTTCAATAGCCTCAACTTCTCCAACATGGTCAAGGGCAGCAATTCAGCTTCTCATCCAAGAGCTGCTTCTGCCAAAAATACGAGGAGTTGCTACAGTTTGCCTTTTTGTTACAAGTTCTGGTCCTTTGGTCACGATGACCCCCATAAATAAAAGAGCTAATTAATGCCCATCTCCTCCCACTGGTGATTGACTATGACCTTGAGTGACCTTGCTTAATTTAACTTTCTCAACCAGCTATTTTTGACAGCGAACAATTTAACATCCTTGTGACCCCAGTCTTGCGTCTCTTCTGCCAACTGGCTCTGCAGTTTAAATGAACAGCAATAAATAAATACATATCTGCAGAGGGACCTAAATGACTCCCATTACTGGAGCATCTGAAGGCCTGCCTAAATAAATCAAGTGAGTAGGAGATTATGCTGCAATCATGTGGAGAGGGAAAGGAGAGAATACATTACTGGTATTCCAGAGGCTGCAACTCAGGGATGAAAAACTTTGCAGAATTCTGAACAATAAGATTTAATTCAAGTGCAGATGGACAACCAGAGGCTCATTTGGTGATGTCTTCAAAGAGGAGCAGCAGATTGCAACCCGATGGGATCACTCACCAGAGTTAGAACTCTCCCCAGGCAGCTCCTGCCTTGGGGATGGGGCTGTTGGAGGTTGCTCCCTGAATCTCCATGGCAGAAAAGTGAAGATACAGGCACCAACTGCCCACCTGCAATTATCTCACTTTTCTCACCCAGACATGTCCTCGGGAGGGGAAAGCTGGCCTTGCAGGAGCAGGGATGGCAGGATTGAGCAGCTCTTCAACTCCCACTGCTTTGGGCAGGCAGACACTCAGTTTGAACCATCCCAGGATTAAATCTCACCTTGGGGGTCCCCAGAATGAGATGGAACAACAAATATTCCTGGGAGGAAGGAAAACCTCACTAAGTTATCTGCTTTGAAATCCCAGAGTGAATCATGATATTCTATTTGTTGGAGGAATCACCAGCTTCAGCTTTCCTCATCCACTTTGCCTTTTACCTTATTCCTACTTATTTTTGGGGTCTGGTTTTAAAGCATTGTTATTTCTTCCTTTCCCCTGCACAGCCTCCATGTCAGCCCTGTCACTGTGGCTTCATTTGCATGGCACTGAGGACACGTGAAGTGTCGTTATAAATCCTATTTACATAATTTTCCTTCCCCCACTGAGGCTGAAATCGAAAATGCAACTAAGTTAATCAGGAAGATCTGGGCCTGCCACAAGTGCAGGCTGGGGCTTCACTTCCCTGTGGGGCAAGAGGAATGTCTGGGGACCCACTTGCTGCTCAAATGTGGTGGAAGAGCTCCTCCCTAATGTTTTCCAGCTTTTCCCTAGTGCTTTCCAGCCTGCTAACAAAATAAAAGCCAGGCTCCTGCTGTTGATTTGTCTCAAAGGCGAGTCCTTTTTCTCTTTTCATTTTTCCTCTTTTTAATCCTTTCATCCAGCTCTGCACAGCATCACTCATCACCCCTGTGGGTGACAAACTTCACCCTGTGCCCCTCTGATCCCATGTCCCCAGCAGTGAGATCCTCCCCTTCAGCAGCTTTGGGGTCAAACTGGTGAAACAGCTCAGTAGGAAATTACTTTCTGTTAAAGCAAGCCCACACTGGCTAACTGGGCAAGAGGTACCTGTACTGCTGAGAGGAAGGACAGATGACCACACTAATTAATTTACACTGTTGGAGTGTCTCTCAATTAAAACACATCACAAAACAAAAGAGGCTCTATGCTCTCCTTGCCCTCCCAGGGGGCAGCAGCAGCACCTTCCATCCCTCCCCTCGTCTGCCTGGCAGCTGGTTTTAAGGCTATAAAGGGGATTCTGAGATTGGAGACCTGTTTAGGGTCTGCTCTTCCCCCTTAAAAATCTTCATAGACTGAGGGTTTGTCTTTTATTTCGTTCTTTGCCTTTTGCTGCTGGAGTTTCCCACCATGGAGGGATGATGGTTCAGCACTGAGAGGCTTGAATACAGCAGGGGTTAGGGTCATTTTCTTGGGTGATTTTAATGAGGGGACAGAACAGAGGTGTATGAAACACCTGGTTCTGAGCAGCCCTGAGATCTGTGGGGGAGAGGGGAAAACAAGCAAAGAGAAGGAAAATGTTAGAAAACAGCTTTTGCTGCCAAACGGAGCCTTAATGCAACTACAGATTTTTGGCTTTCCTATTCATTTAACTAATAAATGAATTGAAATAATTGTAGCACAAATATTGTATGAATTGAATAAGTAATGAAATTACAAAACTAACAGGAAAATGCTGTAATATGAGAAGTTCAGGAGGGTTTCAAATAATGAGAAACTGGAGGAATGGCTGGTCCTAGCGGAGGTGAATCACTCATGTGATTCGTGGTAACCACGTACAGCTGCAGGTGACACCTCGAAGGGAACAGAAGCCTGTGCCAGGCCAGTGCTGCTCTGGGCACGGCCTCCTTTCTAATTTCATCACCAAAATTTCACTGCATTACTGCTAATGTGGCAAGCAGATGTCCTTAAGCATTCACGCTGTCACTGGCAGGCAGCAGCTAACCCTGGTTTTTTAGCCCTGTTTTTTTTGTTGTTTAGAAGAGTCTGAACACCCACGATTTTAAATGTGAGAAGTTTATTCTTGTCATTTCCAAATGTTTTCTTTAGTTGTTCTTTCCTTGCCATCTATTTTTGGCTTAAATTATGATCAACCACAAACACTACCAATGAGGCTTGTGTGTCAAGTCAGAGCATCAGATCAGAGCTGCCCCTGACAGTGGGTCTGTAAAACCTCACTGGCTCCTTCCCACCGAGGAGGATGCACTTTTGTGTGGCTCTTGTTTGGTTTTCCCCTCTTGAATGTCTTTTTGTGAGCTGGGAAAGCTTTCCAGCAGTCTGGACACCTGGCCCATCACCAGCCCCACGACGCCTGTTGCACATGGACCTCCATGGATGTGCAGGTGGGCCAAGTGCATGCTCAGCCTTTGAATCCCCCTTCCCAGTGCCTCAGCTTCCCTCTTACAAAAGAGAAAAGTGGATTAACTTTGGTCTTGGGCTGGAAAACACATCTCCTCAACCTCTGTGACCATGTCCCATGCTATTCCTTACAGGGGATGTGCCCTTTGCACCAAATCCTACAATCTCTGATCACTCTCCCCTGCACCCTCCGTGGGTTATGTCCCAATGCCTCCCAGCTCCCAGCTGGTGTCTCGGTGTCCCAGCTGGTGGTGGTGCATGGTGCTCCAGCTTGTCCAGCTCTCAGTGCCAGGCAAGGTCCCAGGCAGTGCCTTGTCCTACTATGCGGTGCCAGGGCAATGCTGGGCCAAGTGCCAGTGCCTGGAAGGTCCCAGTGGCAGTGCCAGTGTCCGGGTATGCAGGTGCTGGTCTCAGTTCCAGCTCCCAGCTAGTGCTGCTGGTGTCAGGGTAGCCCCAGTTCCCCATTCCTGTTCCCTACCCAAACCGGTGCCAGCTCCTGTTCCCAATGACGGGCCCATTTTCTGGACGATGCCAGGTCCTGGTACCCAGGCAATGTTGGACCCTGATCCCGGTTCACCAGACTGGTCCCCAAGTCCTGGACCAGCGCCAGCTGGCACCGTTCCCATTTCCCCCTACCGGGTGGTGCCAGTCCCCACTCCCAGTAGCGACCACAGTTCCCAGCAGTGGGGAGCGCCGGTTTCCGGCGCAGGTTCCCATTCCTAGTGAGAGTTCCCGGTGCCGGTTCGCTGTCCGGTTCCCGATCCGGTTCCCGGTTCCCATTCCCGATCCCAGCGCCGGTTCCCATTCCCGGTGCCGGTTCCCATTCGCGGTGCCACTCGCAGTGCCGGTGCCGGTTCCGCGGCGTGTCCCGGCGCCGGTTCCGCGGCGCCCGGAGCGCGGGGCGCAGGCGCGGTCCCGGTCCCGGCCCGCCCGTCGGGGCGGTGCTTGCGGGAGGCGAAGCGCTGCGGGCAGCGGCGCGCCCGGAGCGGCGGCACCGGCACGGGCACCGGGCACCGCTCCAGCCCCGGGCAGGTAAGGCGCCCCCCGGCCCCGGGAGGGCTGGCTCGTCCCTGCAGCCCCGGCGCTGCTCCCGCCGCGGGGGGACGGCTCCGCGCCCCGCCCGGGGTCCCGCCGCGTCCTCGGGGGATGCTCGGGGGCACCTGTGGCTTTGGGAGCCGCGCAGCAGCTGCACTCCGGGGTGGGGGCGTGTGTGTTGGTGTGCGAGCGTGTGTGTGCCTAATGCCTAAAGGGATTTTGGGGAAAAAAGCCCGAAGCGGGCACCCTGCTCCTCCCCTGCGCGGAGCACGCTGCTGCCTTTGCCTTCAGCAAGCGCTGGTGTGAGCGCCGGTGTTTGGGGGTGCTGAAGTCGGGGTACTCGGCGTGGTGCATGGGAAAGTTGCATCCCAGATGGTTAAAACCCCACAAGTGCCCCCCAGTTCAGCTTGTGGAGCCGGGCTGGACGGAAACTTTGAGCACCGGGGCCTGGGTGCTGGCTGGAGAGCAGCAGGATTTCTGCGCTGAGAAAAAATCCTGAGGTTTCAGTATTGTTCTTTGTTCCATTTTTTTGGGACAAACGCAGGGCTTTTGGAAAGTCTCCTGGAAAGTTAAGGCGAGAGAGAGCTCCGGCTCTCAAGAAAGGCTAACTCGCTGCTGGGGTGCAGGATACTGAATGGCTTTTGGGGTTTCCAAGCTGAGATAGGAATCTGGATTCCCCAAATTCCAGTCTTTCCTCCCTTCCCTGAAACATGTTATTTTGAGCTTGAGACACCAGCTTGGTGCTTTCTAGCAGAGGGTGTCCCACGGGATGTGGCTCTGGTATTCTGTCCCTGGCCTCCCACTCTGGTGGCTGCAGGTGAGCGTGGGCTGCACGCCTGGCTCTGCAGATCCAGCCTGTGTCGTGCTTGGATAGATAACCAGTTATTTATCACCAGTTACCATTTCTGCCTGGATGCTGTGCTGGCTCTGAGCTTGGTGGGGAGTGCAGCCATGGCAAATGGAGCTGGAAGCAGAGCAGGGAGCTCAGTGTGTGGTGGAGAATGCTCTTAAATCCTCAGCTGCTTGTCTTCTGCATCCAGCAAGGACCTTGCTGCAGGCTTTCCCCAGGGCACCTTTTATCTCCTTCCCATCTCGTATCTTCATGGATCCTCCTGCCCAGGTCCGCCTGCGTTCCAAGCGTGCTGAACCGCTGTTAAACTGGAAGGGAAGGCAACACAGGGTCCCTGGAGCTGCATCTCTCACCCCTTGCTCTGCACATGGGTAGCCCAAGGTGCAGGGAGCCTGGCTGGCCCTGCTGCTCAGAGTAGCAGTGAGTTGAGGAGGAACAAATTTTGGGATACAGGTGAGAGCAGGAGTCACCTGTTGGCAGTATCCTTGGGGCAGCAAGGACTAGGGCAGAGGAAAAGCAGCAGAGTCAGGTATGGATGGAGGTGCAGAGCCTGATGCAAGTGCTCACCACTCACTCCTGCTCAGTGCAACATATTGCTACAGGTATATCTGTCCTGGTGGGTTCTATTTCCACCTGCTCTTCTCAGGAACATCAGCTGCCTCCTGCTTATTTAAGCAACTCTTTCATGTGAATCACCTGGAGCTCAGCTCCAGCCCATGACCCAGGCAGTGGGGTTGTAAAACCCAAGAGGGAATGAGAGATGCTCTTTCAGAAACCCTTTTTGTACCCTTAGGAGTGGGATGTGAGGTCTGAACCCCTCCTGCATGGGTGCCTGTGTACAGGTGCTGCTGTGTGCGTGGGGGCTGGCTCGCTCGGTGGCTGGTGCTTACCAGCAGCTATGTGCCAGAGCTGGTTGGGAAAAACTTTCTTGTTGGCACCAGAATTAAGGATCAAGTCATGAGTGAAAGGAAAAGCAGGTTTTGAGGAAGCCAGCAGGGCTTGCTCTAGCAGGCCCTGCTCAGAGTAGAAATCAAGTCCCTTTGTCATGTTGTAAGGACACCATGATGACGCGCAGAAGGAATAATGCCATCTGCAAAGCAGTGACACATGAAATAGGGGCAAAGTGATGTGACCAAGGCAGTCAGGTTTGTGGCAGACTCAAGTCCAGCCTGCTCCCTGTCATCAGCACCCCAGTCCCTGTATGAAATTACTTAGGTGTGGCTTTGACATGGCCACAAGCCTGGGAAAATCCCTGCCCAGCTGCTGTGTCCACCACAGCATTTTCTGTTCAAGGGAGCTTTCAGCTGGTGATTGACAACTGCCATGGGTGTTCTCAAGCCTCTGAGGTGGAGGGAGATGGAAACCCAGAACTATTACTGAAGGGGACTGGCCTGTAGCTGTGCTGTCATTTTTGGGGAAAGGAGATGCTCCAGGTCTCCTTTACCTGGATGTGCTGGCAGTTTACACGGTGCATGTGGGAGCATGTCAGGGGAGAAGATTTCTGCCAGGGGGGGCTGGGGGAGGTGACAAAGGGCACTGCTGGACAGATTAGGCCCACGCAGCAGAGCTTAAATCTGCTTAAAGCCTTTAAGGGAGGATCTGAGCTCATTCTCATTTTTCATGCTGAGATCCGCCTGCGAAACCAAGCTGAGAGGTGGATGGGGTGCTCGGCCAGAGGCAACAGCTGAGCTCAGGCTATGGGGCTGGCCCCTAAATTGTACACCAGCCTGTACAGTGGGACACACTGTGTCTGGTCTTTGTGCCTTGTTTAGAGATTGAATCATATTGGGATAGCTGAGACTGGGGGTTCAGGGCTGCTTTGGTCTTGGGTGCCCCTAGGGGTGTTGCAAAAAGGCGAAGGGAGACAGGCAAAGGGTGTTTGTGGGACATGGGCACGGAAGAGTTAACGCGGAAGGACCAGGCTCTTCGATCTGGTGCTTGAGAGGGATTAAGTCAGCCTGGAGCAGGTGCAGGGAAAAGGGCTCTGAAGCTGCTCAGAGGGATGGAGAGCTATTATACGAGGCTATAAAAGCCAAGCCCAGCGAAACAAAGGCAGAGAGAGGATGTGCTTGCTGACTCCAAATATATCCGAGGGGTGAGCTCCAGGCAGGCAGAAGAGCGATTTAAACTGAGGGCAGTGTTGGTGCTGGGGTGCGAATTCATTCAGTTTAGTTTAGGAGGTTTGTCTAGAGGCTCTGCAACTGTGTCACACCAGAGGAGAGTGGGAGGGTGTGAATTAGAGCACATCACCTCTCTTGCAAGGTGCTTGGCTGTGATACAAGGAGGTCTTAGCATTTGTCAGTGTGGGAGGGCAGGGCTCTGTGGTCCAGACACCCTGTCCCGGTGTCTCCTTTGGGAAGGGCTGTGTTAGCCAAGCAGGTCTCACCATCTTCCTGATGTGGGACCAGACCAGCCATGAAGCAGATGATGCCCAGCTGAGATATTTTTTGTGTTTGATTATGCCTGAGAAAAATGAATCCATCTCTCTCTTTCCTGGTTGCTGCACGGATTAATAACAAAGCATCCATGCTTTAAAAAAGGCTTTGGCTCTGATCCCAAGAGGAATTTAGGCAGTATTTGTGCTGGGTGATGATGATATGAAGAACGAGTGCATCCTCTAAATCTGCTCACGCTTGTGCATTAATTATTGGATATTTTTGGCTGTCCAGAGATGCCAAGATTCTTCTCCTAATGCTCTCTCCAAGCAGGGCAGCATCAGGTTAATACAGAGAGAAGGAGAAGGATGCAGCTGTGCCTTGAAGGCTGGGATCAGGCGCTCTCTCTTCCTCCTCGCTAATCTCCAGAGTTGTCAAGTCCTTTCCCTGCAGATGTCCAGAGGTGAAACCCCTTCCTTGGAGAAGCCTCCTCAGCCCACCCAGAGGTGTTTGTTGCCCTCTGCTCGTGCCGTGGTGGGGCAGAGCACACTTGGGCACCGTTTACTTACTTATGTCTTCATGCCTTCACCTTCAGCTGCTCCTCGGAGGGGCTGTGGGGCACAAAGCCTCGGCAGTGGGCTTGTGCTGGCCTGCTGGGGCCAGACAGGGCTCCTGCATCTCCCAGCCCCGGGGGCACTGTCACGGGTGGGGAACAGGGGCGGTGATCACTCGCTCTGCTCACTTCCAGCTGATTACCCAGGGAGAAAGGACCAGGCTCTGGGCACTGCAGAAAAGGGACGCAGACCCAGGGGCTTCATGGAAGCTACGTTTGTCTGGCTGCATTAACCCTTTACCTGCTCTGAGCTCTCCCTTTCACCATGGAGAATTTTCATCCATAACTTATTCCTAGTAAATTCGCGTGCACTGTAGGAGACACCCCTTCGACATGGGGGTGACTTCTTGAGGTTGTGGAGGGAAATAGGGATGGTTGCCATTGAGTTTTTCACCCTCTCTGGGAAAAAATCCTTTCTGGTCCACTCTGGGGCCAAGGAGACTTCACAGTTTTTGCTTTTCTGCGTGATGCATTGGTTTTTCAGCCAAAATTGCAGATCCTCATGCTTTGGGGATCTTCCTGGACTGGAGATGTGACAGATGATACCCCTGCAAAGCCGTGCTGGGAGCCCGCGGGGTTTGCAGCATCTAGGTCAGAGCCTGGCTCCTTTGGGCCTGGTCCAGCCCTTCAGAGGGGCTGGACTGAGCTCCTAAGCCCCTGCCTGCAGCTTTTGTGTCCCAGTTCAATAACACTTTGATGCATTTTGCCTTAAAATACTCTTCTGGCAGAGAAAAGCTCTCCCTGCCCCTTGGTTTGCCCTTGTGCAGAAATGACCAGTTTTAGTCATTCCACCATCCATCTGAGCATCAGCTCTGTTCCCTCCTGTCCTGTGACTTCGATCCATTGGGAACCAAGGTTAAAGGGAGAGGGGACTATAAAGCATCCCAACCACCTAAAGTCTGCCCCATGCTGGGAGGCTGGAAGCCTTAATGTGAAGCTCTGAAATTATTTGTGGGAGAGGGCTCCTTCTCCGTACCATGCAGGGATTTTCCCAGCTTATCACAGCCCCCAGCAGTAGACAGATGTGTTGGAAAGACACCAGGAGAGGCCATGAAGACAGTCAGAGGACTGGAGCACCTCCACTATGAAAACAGGCTGAGGGAGCTGGAATTATTCAGCCTGGAGAAGAGAAGGGTTCAAGGAGACCTTAGAGCATGTTCCAGAACATAAAGGGGCTGCAAGACAGCAGAGACTTTTTACAAGGGCATGGGGAGATAGGACAAGGGGGAATGGCTTCAAACTGGGAGAGAGCAGGTTCAGATTAGATAGTAGGAAGAAATTCTTTCCTGTGAGATGTTGAGGCACTGGCACAGGTCACCCAGTAAAGCTGAGGATGCCCCATCCTCAGCAGTGTTCAAGGCCAGGTTTGATGGGGCTTTGAGCAACCTGCTCTAGTGAAAGATGCCTCATGGCAGAGGGGTTGGAACTAGATCATCTGTAAGGTCTTTTTCAACCCAAACCATTCTGTAGTTCCATCATTCTATGAAATTTTCTCCTTGCCTGGCTGCAGCTCATCCTTACGTGAGGGAGACTGCAGCCCTGGTTGATTCCTTCAAGGGTTATCCTGTGACCTAGGCATAGCTATCAAACAGGGCTGGGGCAGACCAGGAAAGATACCCAGAATATTGCTTCCAATGTAGCTACAGCACGACAGGCAGCAGCAGGTGTCTCTGAGCTCCTGGTGAAAAGGGCAAAGCTCCAGCTCTGCTCCTGCATTATCTTCCCTTAAGCCATGATGCACCATGTTTTTGTGCTTGTTACTGGAGTTCTTTTGGTTACATCTCCAAACAATCCATACAGTGATTTCTCTGGGTGACAAAAGGCATCCCTCCCTTGCAGCAAGCACCCTCTGTCCCAGTTTTCATCACATTTCCACTGGTTTGAGCTCCCCTGACTCCACGGTGCAGGATGCAGGTGGCTTTGGTTGACTCCATCCCTTCACAGCCCCTCCTGGGCTGTTCCACCATTTCCTCCTGTCCTGTATAGAGACGAAGGATGCGTGTCTGTTTATCTCTCTGGGTTTGGGCTTCATTTGTTTTATATTTTCTGAGGCACACCCTGATAATCAAAAGCTTCCTATGAAATGTTTGCAGGCTTGTTGCTCCCAAATCCTTGAAGAGCTGGTCCTACCAGTTGTTTGAGCATGTGTAAATACTGTGAGAATGGCTTAGGGGTGATTAAGGGAGGTGATTTCTTTGCTGAGCAAGGGGAAGCCTTGATTTGATAAAAGCTGCAGCTGCAAACTCTACTTGCTCAGAGCCAGGCTAGCACTGCTGCATGAGTGCAGGATGGGGATGGTGGGTGCTGGCTGCCTGCCCAGCAGGTGTTGCCTTTGGATCCTGGCAGGTCTTCGTGCAGGAGCAGGGGAGTGGTGATTTATTGCGTCTGACACGGGCTGTGCCAGGGTCCTGTCCCGTGCAGGGGAGTGAAACCCCTCCCTGTGTCACAGGGTGCATCTCATCCCTGCTCCCAGACTGCTGCTCCAGCTGGGAGCTGCTGCAACATCAGTGTCTGAAGAGATGCAGAGCTTGGGGCAGGGCAGTGTCTGGAGAGGAGGAGGGGGCTTAGTCCTGATCCCAGAGCGCTGTGCTCAGCCCACACTCTCTGCTTGCTGCTCAGAAGGGTTAGGAACATGCTCTGAGCCCCCTCCTGAGGGCAAGCCAGGCTGTGCAGGGAATCCAGACAGACCCCAGAGCAGTGGTGGGCATTTTTGTTTGGGTGAGAGCTGAGTGATGGATCTGCCTGCCAGCCATGGCAGCAGGAGCAAGCACCAGCCTTGCTGGGCTGCCACAAAGCAATAGGTCTTCATAAGGGGAGGAATCCTCCCTGAAGTGAGAGGTGTACCTGTCCATGGCAGAAGGTGTTGGACTTGATGACCTTTAAGATCCCTTCCCACCCAAACCATTCCATCACTCTGTGTCTGGAACACAGAGTGGATGCAGTGCCCAGCACTGAGGCCTGTATCCATCTCCCTGAAGGAAGGGGAAAGTTTATGCCCAGTCCCTGCCAGAAGAAACCAGCAGCCTTTCTGCTCCAAGGGTTGTATGGCAAACTCTTACCTCTGTGTTTAGAGACGGGCAGCACTGCTGAAATGAAGGAGTAATGGTGGGGAAAGCTGGCTGGAGGTTGGGGGAGTTGCAGCATCCAAGGCAGAAACAGTTTGAAGAGCTCAAATTAAGACAGTGGAAACTTACATTCAGACCTTTCAGCTTGTAAGAGCTGAGTGGATCCATTGACAAGTATTTCTAATAAATCTCACAGATTTGAGGTGGTCCTGTCTGCCTAAGAGAGACCTGTTCAAAAGCAGCAGCACTATCAGTTGCTGCAAGCCTTCAAATATTACTTTTGTGCTCATGATGATTTAGAATAGTCACAGTAAGAAAAATTAAGTTAAGAGAGAGGGAAAAGGAGGTAAAATTAAATTTAAAACCAGCAGATTTTGCTGGTCAATCCTGAAAGTTTTACAGACAAGGAGAATGTTCTTATGAGTCAGTACCCACGTGTGGTCTGATATTTGCTATTGTCACTTTGGAATTTATAGGATGTGGGTTTTGGGAAGTGACTGGCAAGTGGATTGAGGGCCTGTCAAAGAGAAAACTGAGGAGGGAGGACCCAAGACTGAAGTGGACTTTGTGCCTTCTTGGACCTGTTCACAGAGTGCCTTGGTGCTTTTATTCAGGTTTGGGTCAGGCAAAGAGAAAATCCTGAAGTGGTTTATTAGCAAAAGGTGGGAGTCTTGGCAGAGGTTTGAGACCTGACTTGAGGCCAGGAGCTGTAGGACTGGGGTGAAACCTGTGGTGTGGAGCCTGTTGTCAGAAGCATTTGGGTTGCCTCCATCATCTGGAATTGCAGGAGATGTTCCTATCCTCCTTGAAGTGGAGCAGGTCAAGGGATATGTTTCTGGAATGGCCAGGAGCCTCTCAGGAGGAGACCTGAAGGACTTGGTTGTACCTCTGGGCCTCTGTGGGGATGGAGTTTTGGGCTCTGCCAGCAGCAAGGGGTGAAGGTGATGGAGAGAGAAGAAACCCATTGCCTTGGGAATGGTGTTGTTATGGAGTTACAGAATGGTTTGGGTTGGAAGGGTCCTGAAGACCATCTCATTGCAGTACTCTGCCATGAGCAGGCACACGTCCCACATGCCCCATCCATCCTCTCCTTGAACATTCCCAGAGGGAGATGGGGCAGGCTGTGAAGTGGTCAGGGCTGAAGCAGCAGGAAGGATGCTCTGGGTCAGCCAGAAGG
This sequence comes from Melozone crissalis, assembly GCF_028551555.1. Lineage (NCBI taxonomy): Eukaryota > Metazoa > Chordata > Aves > Passeriformes > Passerellidae > Melozone > Melozone crissalis. The sequence goes on along the minus strand of NW_026535786.1, from coordinate 10,455,471 downwards.
ACAAACATCCCAGCTGGCCTGGCAGGGATGATCTTGAGGATCCAGCTGCCTCTCCTCACTCTCCCAGAGTAGCTGCAGCCCCGTTATCTCTTCTGCTCCTCCCCAATTCGTGTTTGAAGTTCAATTGCTTTAATCATCCCAGAGGCTGCGGAAGCGATTGAAGGCAGAGCATTTGCATGGAGACGTGCTGCATTTTATCTGCACTAATGATGACTTTTCTGAATGGATTTTCCAGTTCCTCAACCTCTCAAATAAACACCTCTGTCACCCATAATGCCCAAGAAAAAGGCACACATGGCTACATCAAGTAATGCCCTGTTATTCTTCCGTCCTAGTCCTTCCCTCTTTCCACCTCATAAAGGTACAGGCCTGCCTTTAGACCATAATTTTTTTTGCTCAACTGGCAGGAAAACCAGTGTGAGTGTATCGATGTGGTGCAAGGCTCCCACTGGAGTCAGTGTGACTAGATTTAAAAGGAGCAGGTCTAGCTGTTCAATTAGAAATGCTGAATAAATAATAAAAACACATTCTCAGTCCAAACCTGCAAAGATAGCATCCTCTCTCCTCCTCTTCTGGTGATCAAAATAGATGCTGAGAAGGGCAGAGCATCTCTGTGTCCTCATGGGGTGTGTGGTTTGTGTTCAACATGATCCTCATGTGGGGTGACAGCCCTCCTGGGCTAGGCAGGAGCCATGTGTCTGGATGACCATGAGTGCAGGTGGCTCGATTCCGTGTGTGTGAGTAGTCTGCTCTTCCTAGACTGTATTTTTCCAGTGCCTAAAAACCTGCTCTGTGTGAGTGGTGTCATGTGCTGGAGAAGGTTCCTGCCTTCTCCTGCACAAAGGTGTTATTTTGGAAGCTGCATTGGCTGCTGAGTGAGCTTGGGAGTGCTTTGGTGTTGCTGGCCCTGTGCTGCTCCTTACAATTATTAACCAGGGTCAGGGTGTGCTGAGGCACGAGGGGTTAGTGAAGTCATGGCTGTCTCCAGGGACTTGGCATTGGCAGAGCCTATTAATTCACCTTTTGTTACTTGTCCTGCAGCTCCTGGTGATCTCCAGGGGTTTTTAACCCTTCTGTGACCTGGGAAACAAGCCTAACATCACACAATCAGTAATGCTGGGTGAGGGACCAAACTGCATGTGGAAGGAAACCCACAACTTAGCTTCTGCATTCTCCCCAAACCACAAATGGATTGGGCTGAGCTGGGCCCTGAGTGGTGAATATATTCAGCACATCTCTGCTTTCCTTCAGGCTGCCTGGTGCCATGTTACTGCCTTGCTCTTTCCACTGCTTTTGGGTCTGTCTCTCTGCCACCACCTTTTGCTGTTGTTTCATTCTTCTCCCTGCTATTCCTGCATGCCTCCAGCCTCCTGCATTTTCTGGTCCAGTGGGAGAGGCTGTCACCAGCTTTGCTTTGAGCTTGTTACTCCTTCCTGTGTCAGGACACTTTCAGACATGTGTCCTGGTCCCATCTGATCCTAGAGCCTGTGCTGAGGGAAGGGCTGGTCTGGCTGGTGCCACAAGCCACATTTTTGTGCAGAGCTCTGGCCAGGCAGACCTGGAGCCAGCACAGGGTTATGAGAGCGTTCCCAGTGTGGGGCTGCCTCTTCTCCTGCAGCTCCAACATCTGACTGTTTGCAAACTGGTGACTCATAGCTGCAAGGAATGAGGAACTCCCCAGTCAAAGGCCTCTGTCCCAGTGTGAGTCATCCGAGCAGAAAGGGAGCTCCTGGTCAGCACACCGACTGGCTCCTAAAGGAGATGGCTATTCAAGGATGCCCAGACCCCCCTGTTAACCCTGGCCTTCCCAGGAACAAAATATCCCAATCCATGCATGCAGACCTGCTGACTGGCTATGTCTCTCCCTGTGCTATCATTTTGCTGTTAAGCAACAAAGGACTGATGTTCTGGTGGAAAAAAATCCAGAGGAAATAAAGCAAGTGTGATAAAGATCCCTGTGCCTTGCCGGAAACAGCCTCCAAATGTGACATCTTATCTGCAGCTGATTTAGTGCAGATGCTGACAGCCAGGCACGTTTTGGTGATATGGAGTCACTTGCTGCAGCTCTCTGCCAGGATGTGTGACCCTGCCCTTTCCCTGGCCCGGGTGCAAATGCGCTTTTTAATGAAAGATTGCTCTTGGTTCATACAACTGTAGAATGGTTTGGGTTGGAAGTGCCTTAAAGACCTTCCAGTTCCAACCCCCTGCCATGGGCAGGGACACCCTCCACTAGATCAGGGTGCTCAGAGCCCATCCAGCCTGGCCTTGAACACTTCCAGGAATTGGGTGGCCACAGCTTCTCTGGCAACCTGTGCAAGTGCCTCACCGCCTTCACATTGAAGAATCTCTTCCTGATATCAAATCTAAACCTACTCCCTTTCAGTTTAAAGCCATTCCAGATTGTCCTATCACTACATGCCCTTGTCAAAAGGACATTTTTTTTGAGTTTATTTTCTGTAATAGCCAGCTGTTAGACAGCAAATTCCTTTGCAGGTCTTGGAGTGCTTTGCAGAAGGGACCAGGATCTCTGCAGAGTGATGTTTTTTCCAGCTTCATGGAGGAGGAGGATCCATCAGGGAGCATTTGCTCTACTTATATGCTTGCAAAAAGCCAGAGGGTTTACTCACTTAGAACAAACAGCCCTTAGCCCCACCAGGATGTTTTTTTGGAGCTAAATCTACCACTCTGAGTTTCTGAGGGGGAGCAGCTAGTCCCTGTGGTTGCTCATGCAAAATTAGCCCTCAGGCTGAAAGGTGCCGTGTTAAGGTGTCCCGATTTGGATGCCATCTGTGCTGTAGCAAATCACTGATTAAAATCAGAGCTTGATATAAACATAATTAAGAGTGAAAATTATTATTTCACCTTTAGCTTTTAAATGAGAACAGAGGTATAACCTGATGAAGAAAAGAGATAATGGCCAGAAGGGGATATTCAGTGCTCTGTTCTTCAACAGTTTTGTTTCAGCAAGTAACCACTGTGAGTGTTCAGTAATTTGCATTTTGGCTAAAGCAGCTGCTCTGTAAAGATGTCCAACTGTGCTCAAAAACATCTGGACACGAGCTACCTGTAACTTCCCATGGGAATTAGCTTCCCTGGTTAACCACAGTCAATTTGAGAAGAAATGATGTCTTGTTTTCTGATTTCCATCAGTGCGGTTTCAGCTTCCCCTCTCTGTGGGCATTGCTAATGCAGGATGCTGCCCTGTGCTGCTGGCTCTGGGCCATGCCATTTGGGGTCCAAAGCAAACCTAGGTGCATGCACAGCTGGGAGGGGGGAAGGGCTTTGGGAATGGCACAGGCAGTGGCACAGGTTGCCCAGGGGAGCTGTGTGAGGAGGGTTGGAACTAGAGGATCTTGAAGGTCCCTTCCAACCAAAACCATTCTATCATTCTAAGATGACTTGAGGCTTTTTTGTTCATGGTTGGCATAGAGTTGTTGGCCAGGAGGTGTGGAATGCTTATCTTAAGTTCAATGTAAACACTGAATGGCAATTCAACTGCTTCTTCTTCTTGTTCTCTGGGCCCTGGAGAAACAGTGTGTAAAGCTCTCCTTGCATTAACAGGGTTTCCTTTGCGGAGCTGGACTTCTGTGTTGGTAGGTGAGAGGATAACCCTGATGTTGCCACATGTCTGTCAACAGAAACACCCAAGGAGGCTGTAAAAAATTATTTAAATAACATATTTATAAAAAGCCTGCCTGCTGCTCTGAACACCCCACTACTGAGCCCCATAACATTTCACCTGGTTGAGGGTTGTGCAACCACATGCCTGGTTCCTGCTTTGTCTTCTCCTTGGCTGATCCTCTGCTTTGCAATGTGATATCAAAGCCCTCTCCTGTTTAGTGGGAGCAGAGCTGAAGGGCAGCAGATCCTGTCCTTTGGAACAAAGTGTTTTGTCTGACCTGGAGGCAGGCAGCTGTAGGATCTGAAAGCAAGGAGGCTTTGCTCCTGGCCAGGCTGCAGCCTTGCATAGCACAAGCTTGGTGAGCCCATACCAGCCACCCAAGGAGCCTCTGAGCTGGAAGGCAAGGAGAGGAAGATGTTTGGAGGGGAGGAGGGAAGAGCCTTTCAGCAGGTATTTGGTCCTGGCCAGTGCAAACACTTTCAATCCTTCTCCCTGTTGCAGTTCTTAGAGCCATGGCTGTTAGCAGCTGGCAGGAGCTGGAGCACCTGGGTGATGCTGGAGGTGAAAAGGGGAGTCCACAACACCCCCAAGTCATAAGTCTGGCTCAGTCTTCCAACAAAGTGGTTTTTTTGTTTAACTCCTTCATGGCAGGAGTGAGGTTGGAATCAGACCACTGTTAATAAAAATTCGTGCTGAGTGGTGAGTGCAGATTCCCCTCCCTGATCACAGGCAAACACATGCATATGCAAGTGTAGAGTTGTTAATTCAAATCAGGCATGAAAACACCCACTTCTTGCGCTCCTGGAGCAGCTGAGCTTGGTCCAAGAAGGCAAAGAGTAATTAGACAGCCTTTGGGCATTTTAACGTGGCAGAGGTGAAGTTCAGCCTGGTAAGCATGAAACGCTGCAAATTAGCGAGAGTAATGAATTTTAACGCTGCCCTAAGAACATTCCCTCTGCCCCTTCCTTTTAATTATTTTGCAAGGTGTTTTATTTATTATTTGTTTGTTTTTCTAAATGATCCTGAACAGTGTCCCTTCCCCTTCTGCTTGGCATTTCCTTTGCAACTCAAATCCATCTAGAGGCTGTCATGTGAGAGTAGCCCTGCAGCGAGGACAGATGGCTGGCAAGGTGACAGTCACTGTAGGGTGGGATAGCAGGGCAAATTTCAGGCAGATCTGGGCGTCAGAAAGGCTGGAACTCCTTGGCTGAGATGACTGGCTCCCTGTTCTCATAGGGATGGACATTGCACAGAGTGTCTTGTGAAAGTCAGTGTTGCAGCGATCACTGGAAAGCACAGCTCCAAGGTGCAGGGTGTAGCAGTAATTTTATGAATGAGCAGCCAAGTGCCAGCCCTTGGCCATGGTACAGGCTGCAGAGAAGCATCCAGCATCTCCTACATCAAACCTAAAATTCCTGCCTTTAACTTGAGCATGGCTATTAGAAAGGCACCAGACCTCCCTCCTCCCTTCCCTTCCAGGCTCCCTTCCTAATCCCACTGGTTCTTTCTGCACAACCTCCCATGGAAATATCCTCTCATGTCTTTCAGCCCAGTTCATGCACCAGTCCAGGCAATTCATCTTGCATGTCAGCTCACAGCACCTTCCTCCTCTCTCAGCCTGTTGTATTCCTGCAGAAGGCAGTTGCCAACCATCCTTTCCCAGCACTGCTGCTTTCCCCGTGTCTCTTTAGCATTGAGTGCTATCACTGTGAAGGTCTTGGCCTCACTGTCACTCAAAAGCAGCTTGTTCTGTGCCAGATGTCTCCATGACCTCCCTGGGTAAATCTCCCTTATTTTTCACCCCTTCTTCTGCTGGAGATCTGAAGGCCAGTGCCTTCCCTGGCCCTCTTAGCAGGGCGGATTCCCTGACTGCCCAATGAGGCTGCCAGCCTTTCCACAAGGAGTAAATTTGGTGTGTTATTTGGGGGTTTATGTGACCGTGTTCACAGGGGTCTGAGGATGAGGGAAGAGACGAGGATCTGACTCCATGTTTCAGAAGGCTTGATTTATTGTTTTATGATATATATTATATTAAAACTATACTAAAAGAATAGAAGAAAGTATTTCATCAGAAGGCTAGCTAAGAATAGCATAAGAAGGAATGATAACAAAGGCTTGTGTCTCGGACTGAGAGCCCGAGCCAGCTGACTGTGATTGGCCATTAATTAGAAACAACTGCATGAGACCAATCACAAATGCACCTGTTGCATTCCACAGCAGCAGATAACCATTGTTTACATTTTGTTCCTGAGGCCTCTCAGCTTCTCAGGAGAAAAAAATCCTAAGGAAAGGATTTTTCAGAAAATGTCATGGCTACAGGTTTATATCAGGCCATTTATTTTTAAGGCTTTTCTGAGGGCAGGTGATGCACTTGGGCCTCTTTGTATCATCTGGGATGCTACAAAGCATCTGGTACTGATGGGAGGGAGAAAATCCCCGTGAGCTGCTTTTGCAATTCCTCCTCAGTAGCACAGGTCTGTGGAGCAGCCAGCAAGGGGATTATTTTGGGTTCACTTAAGCTCTGAGTGATGAGCACTTGTGCTGCTAATCAAGCTGATAAATGTTGTCAATTAAAACCTGTGCTTTGCTCTTCAGCTTTCCATAAGTGAAGTGTTTTTGTCTCTCCCAGAGGAGAGAAGGCTGGCTGGGTGGGCAATGCTCCTGGATCATCAGAATGGGCATTAGTTAGCTCTCAGACCCCTACTTTCCTTCTGCTAATCCTAGTGGCTCATTAACAAGGGATGTCACACTGCTGCTTAAATTGGTGCCAGCCATCAGTGATCAAATAATCCTTGGGATTTTGGGTGCTTACAAATTAGCTGCTTCTGATTAGCCATTATCACAACTTCATTATCCCACCTCGTGTTGTGATACCACAGCAAGCATATGGTTTCTATATGTCTCACCAGGAGGGATGAGAGGTCAGCCTGCTGGATGCATCCACCCACTGGATGGAGCACCCTTAGTTTTACCATGTTGGAGACTAAAGCTGGGATTATGTCACTTAGGAGCGTGCTTTAGCGGTGGGCTTGGCACTGCTGGGTTGGTGCATTGGTGTCCTTAGAGGTCCTTTCTGACCTGAATGATTCCATGCTTCCATGGTTATGTAGCACAAACATTCCCATTTCTTTAGGAAACCACACTAGATATTTCCAGACTGAGGTCACTAATGGCCAGCTTTTGAAAAAGGACATCCCATTTTGGGGAGAGATAAGGATTGTACATAGCTGTTAAAAATAAATACAGAGAAACTTTATGGAAGGAGTTCTGGAAGAAGTCTGTCATTAGGTAGTGGGGAGCTATGCAGAGCACTCCTTTTCCTTGTGCCTGAGCAAAGGGGTTGGTACCAGTGACCGAAAGGCAGGGGTGGTGGAGAAGTGCTGATCTCTCTCTGGGGGGCATTTGAGCAATGGTTTCCTGCTGTTGGCTGGGTTGCTAAATGCACATCTCTGCCCTGGAAGCAAGACGCTTGTCAGGAAAGAATAATTAATCCAGAAACACGCAGCGCTCTGCCAGGAGACCTTTTTTTTAATTAAAAACCGATCTGATAAAGTCTGCTGAGAAATTGGTGTCTCTGACAAAATCATGGAATGCACAGTTTTGTGAGTTGAGGCTTTGTGGTGGGGTGCTCTGGGTAGGGCTCAGCCCCCACAGCTGTGCACACCCATCTTGCAGGGGGTGTCTCTTCCTCCTTTGCCTCTGAGGGCTGTGTTTTTCCCAAATGAGTTAGAAATTTGTTGGGAAGCAGGGCACCAGTTATTATCTACCGCTATGCCTGGTTTGGTGTCGTTTTGCCAGCTTGGGGGATAAATGGGAGTCCCCAACCCAGACGGATCAACAAGGTACTCTTGGGCTCAGAGCTGGTTGTCTTCAGCCACCATGTCTTGGTGCTGCCACTCAAGAGTGGCAGAGGAGGGTTGAGTGTCTGTGGGCAGACCGTGCCCTGTCTCATTGCTGCTCTGCCTGTCCTCCAGAGCCGGTGGGGAAGGATGTTTTCCTCAGTGAAGCCCTACGAGAACCAGCACTACGCCTCGCTGAAGAAGGAGTGCCAGCGGCGGAAGCAGCTCTTCGAGGACCCGCTCTTCCCCGCCAACGACGACTCCCTCTTCTACAAGTCAAGGATTCAGGGCATCCAGTGGAAGCGACCCAAAGTAAGTGCACCATCCTCTTGCCCCCTCAGCACTGCTTCCTACCATCTCTGCTCTCAGGTGCTCCAAAAAATGCACAGTGCGCCCTTCACCAAGGCTGTCAAGCCCCAGTCAACATCTACTCTCCCCAACAGCATTTATTTATTTACCCAGACCTGATATTGTGAGCCTCTAGGGTGCCAGGCAGACCTGCTGCACTCAGGTCCAAGGTTCTCTGCATCCAGTGAGGTCCAAGAGCAAAGGAGGCTTTTCTGTGACTCAGTTTCCCCATGCATAAACCAGAGAGATGGTTTGCAGCTGGGTCGGTGTTGTGTACTGCTGTAAGGCTGGTGGGTCCAGCAAGGCAGAGTGTTATCTCTGAATCAGATAGAGTTTGAGTTGGAAGGGACCTTAAAGAACTAGTTCCACCCCTCCTGCCAAGGACAGGGACAGCTGCCACTAGAATACTCTTGGTGGTCCATTTGGAAGGGGAAAAGATAAGCTTTGGGTAGGTGAGATGGTTTTGGGATCTTTGGAGGAGAGGGTGGTTATACCCATCCTTCCTCTTCTGTGCAAAAACCTCTGTGCTGCTGTGTTGTCGTGAAGGCAGGTTGCAGGAGGCTGGGGATGACATTGCCTGTCCCCAGCATTGCCAATCCCTCTTCTGCTGTCCTCAGTGCCAGCCCAAAGGATACACATCAGGACCTGCGGGCAGTATGGGGAATTTGTATGTCTTGTTATGGCTGTCTGCTTGGAGTTGCCCATGAGAGCAGTGCTCTGACTGCCAGGAAGCACAGGGAGTCCCAGGGAGCAGTGATAATTGTGGTTAGGGAGTGGCAGTATGCCAGCATCTCACACACCTGGGTTTCCTTCCCTCCCTGTGGGGAGCAGCAGCCCTCTCTGCCCAGCCTGTGCTTTTCCACACGTGACTTGGTGGCATTTGAGTGTTGTGGGGGTGCCTGAGCTGCCGTCATTGTCTTCGCCCCCGCTGACAGCCCAGAAAATCAGCTGGCCTTGCACAAGACAGTGCTGTGTCTGTCTGGGTGAGGGCAGTCTGGAGGGGGTGCACAAAAGGCTTTGTGTGCAGGGAGAGAGGGAGCTGAACTGACTCTTGTTGTGTGGCCAGAGGGGCTGAGCCCTCCAGCATCCCACTGGGCGCCTTGTGGGAGGAGACCTCACTTCCCTCTGCTCTGCCTTTGTGTCTTCCACTCCAGCTCTGCCTGGACACAGGATTTGTGCAAAGCCCTCTGTGTGTTTTGGTTTATTCCCCTTGTCTGCTGGAAGGAAAAGAGGCTTTGTGCACAGCTGCCTTCTGAAGACAGGGCTGACATGGTTTGGTCTTACTGTGGGGGCCAGCATGAATACACTGTGCACATCCCATTTATACAGCAGGCAGGTGATAGCTGAGACTTTCTGAACAACTTTCTCTGGGACTAAAAGGTGGGGATGCATTTGAGACCCCCTTGCTGATTTGCACTCAGGTCACACGCATTACTTCAGCCGTATGTCTAGAGACAGAGGGTGGGATCCCTTTGCAGAGGGACAAAGATTCCTTGTGTTCTGCTGAGCATCTCAGAGTTTTTCTCTATCTTCTTTTCTGCCTTTCATCTCACTTGCAGCCCTTGGTGTTCAGGCAGGTATTATCCTCTTGCTGCCTTGCTCTGCAGAGCATGAGTTCGTAAAAGCTAAGAAAGCTTTCTGAACCTCATCTGCTTTCTGAACCTCATCTGCAAGGTGTCAAGCTCACCTAGTTCAGACCCATCCCTGCTGAAACTGAGAGTGAACTCAGACTTTTTCCAGCCGCCCAGCTCTGCGGTTTCTTAGGATCATAGAACTGTTTGGGTAGGAGGGGACCATTAAAGCAATTAGCATAGAATGTTGAATCAGGGCTCTTTCTGTCAGTAGGAATGGAGGCTGGAAGTGGGTCCCATGTGCCAGCAAGGTCCTGTGGCTTAACAAGGCACAGAGGTGGTCCTTGTTTTGCTGCCTGTGCACCAGATAAAGGGAATTTTGCCAGCAGTTTGGGTGCCAGAAGGAATGCATGCTGAGCAGTGGCAGACTCATGATGCCTCTGTCTGGTAGGATTGTTTGATCCAGCCTACTCAGCTGCCTTGACCACAGAATCACCATTAAAAAAAGAATATGAGCTCACACCTGCCCTGTTTGCTGCTGAAGTTTCGAGAAACCTCTTTCTCAAAAGCATTTCTCTATGTTCTTTCTCTCAATTGTTCATTTCAGCAAAAGTAACTCAATTTCACAGGGAGAATTGCTTTGTGCCAGCAGAAAATGCAAAATGACATTTTTAGTTGCTGGACCTGATTCTGCCTGAATTCATACTGGCTTTCCAAGGGAGGGAGTCCAGGAAAAATGTCAGCATCTTCTGCAAGAAAGCAATCACTATCAGCTTTTCCAAGCTAATGCAGGATTCAGTAGAGTCCAAAATGTCCATGAAGCTTAAATCAACTGTTCTGCTTGTGTGCTATTGAACGGCATGGCGCAGTTATTAAACCACAGAAACATCTTGTTTCTATTACAACCAGCAAATCTTATCTTAGGCAATCACAGTTGAATCTCTTTCAGAAAAAAACAAGTGGTGATACTCCCAGCTTTTGGCAGATGCTGTTTTGGGGATTTCCTTACCAAGAAATGGAATCCCCAGTCCCAGGAATACTGTTTACAGGGAAGGGATGTTGTGCACACACTTTTATCTCTCAGGGCCATGGCCATGGGTTGTTCTGGAGTGTTTGAGGTAAAACTGTGATAAAACATAAGAGCTCATAGTGTCTCTGGCTTTGCTGTGAGAACAGAGTGGGTGGAGAATGGAAAGAAATGCTGTCCACTATTAAAAACAACTGCTTGCTTTCTCAGAAAAGTTGTCATCTGTGATCTACAGAAAGAAATCAGACTTAGGAGATAAATTGTACCCTGAGAAGATGTAGCTGCTGTATTCCTGGAAGTGTTCAAGGCCAGGTTGGATGGGCTTTGAGCAATGTGGTCTAATGGAAGATGTTCCTGGCCACAGCAGGGCAATCAGAATTAGGTGATCTTGAAGGTCCTTCTGAATGAAAACCATTCTGTGATTTTTCAGATAAAGCACTTGCATGTGAAAAGCAACCACAGTGTACTCACTGGGGTGCTGGGAATGTGCTTTGGCAGAGGCAGGATCTCATTTCCTCATACTTCTGTGGTGCTAGTACGGATCTAAACAGTCCATCCTCCATGTGTGCATCTCTGCCTCCCCAGCTGTTCTTCCAGCATCCTCCCTGTTCCTCCATGCACTCCCAAAGCTTGAGGCTGCTTTGGTAAAAAAACCCCAGCAAAACAACAAAACCCCCAATCTCTGCAGTTCTTTCCCTTTTGTTTGTGATTTTTCTGGGCAGAGGGGAAAGGGAGAGGATGAGGAACAGCTCTGGTCCCTTCCATGGTCAGGCTGTTTTGCTTCGACTTCCTCCTGCATCCGGCACTGCAGCCTTTCCTGGAACAGGCTCAGCCTTATTATTTCCAGCAGGGTGTCCTCCCTCCCTCCCTGCTTTCCTTGGCCTCCAGCCCTGCTCTGGATGCCAGATCTTTGCAGAGGGAGCAGCTGTTTGAGCCCTCTAATCGTGTTTTGGCTCCGGTGGTTGTTTGCTGGACGCCTTCGTGATGCGGCCCGGCGAGGCCAGGAAGCCAATTACTGGAGTGCTTCGGAGGGAGGGAAACCACAGCATCAGCCTGGGCAGGGAAGGGGGTCCTGGAGAGCCCTGTCCAGTGAATCCACTTAAAAACAAAGCTGGCTGCTCCTTGCCTTGCCAAAGCGGATTGTGGAGATCACTCAGGCAGCATCAGCAGCTCCTTTTGGCAGCAGCACCCGGCTGCTGCATTAGAAATGAAACAGAACTTTTGAGCTTAGCTCAAATCCCAACACCTTGCTTGAAACTTCTTTCCCTTGTGCTCTGTATGCTGCTGTGTAAAGAAGAGGGAAATCTGTATCCAGCAAGCAGTACCACTCCCTGTGGAAATCTCAGCCTGGTTCTCAAGCTGAGTTTTGCCCTCCCTTTTTGGGACAGGAGTGCTGGCAGCACACCTTGGAAGTGAGAGGTTTGGTCTGTGCTTTGGGTGAGCTGGTCTGGATGGCTGGGAGGTGGGTAAAAAAGAAGGGGTGGCACAAAGATGAGTAGAAGGGGGTGAATGAGGTGCAGGATGGATGGCAAAAATAAGGGGAGATTTGGGGCATCTGCTGTGTCTGCTGATCCCCTGTGGAAAAAATGATGATGGTGTAAGGTATCTTATCTATAGATCTATAAATCTATAGAGTCTCATCTGGAGATTCATCTACCCTGTGGGGAAAGAGTTAATCTCTTCTAATCATCACTGTCCCAAGTTCTCTCCTTGGGTACAGAGTGCTTCCATGATGCTATGGGATTGCTGCAGGCTTTGGTTAGGGTCTGCCTTTAACACCTCTGGGCCTTACCCAGGGCTTGTTTTCTCTCTGCAGCAAGAGGGACACTGGGTTCAGGTTCAGCCTGCCAAGCTATGACCTGCTGCTGGGATGGGTCACCAGCCAGCACAAATTTGGGCATCCCTGCACCTGTGGGAAGCAAATGAAGCCTGGTGGATGTGGCATCCACAGCTTCTCAGTACAGCCTGGTCCAGTGTCTCACCACTCTCACAGGGAAGAATTTCTTCCTAATACCTAATCTAAATCTACCCTATTTCACCTTAAAGCCATTCTCCCTTGTCCTATCACGCAGAATATATTACATCCATTGTCTCCTGGACTGGATGCTGTTGTCTTTGGAGGAGGTGCTGCAGGATGGGAGAGCATCTCTTAGGCTTACATCATGCACAGGTGTGATGTTGAACTGCAGGAGCTGCATGCTCTGGTCCTTCAGCTCTTCCCAGGGAGCAAGGCTGAGCATGGAGATGGTGTTTTCCTCCCTGTTCTGGGAGGCAGGTGGGCTGCTGTGTGCTGAGTGTATTCCTGTCCAAGCAGTGTCACAGTGACTGCGTGGCTCAAAGTCACCTATGGTCATTGTTGAACCTGAGCTGCATCCCTGCACTGTGAATTCAAGCCTGGATGGTTGCAACCACCAGAGAAACTCTCTTGGGTGAAGTGTACACCCTCCCAATCTTCAGGGAAAGAGTTTTTTCCTCCATACCTGTTTCTCAGTATTTTTACCTCTCTCCAGTATTTAGTTGCAAGTGCTGAATTAGCTCTGCAGGAATTAATTGTCAGGGGAGGTTGTCACTGATTAAAGAGCATAAAGGTAGATTCTTGCAAAATGGTAATGTTATTATGCCTGGATGAGGGCAATGTCATTTGGAGGGGAAAGCCTGAGAGAGTAGTTGTGGGGGAGAAAGACAGGCCAGGTGTTTTGGGAAAAATTATGGAAGCAGGAGATCTTAGGGCACTAGGACCATGGCATTTTCAGCCCTAGTATGGCACTGGGGAGACATGCTCTCAGTCACAGCCCTGAGATTTTTTCCCAGACAGACAAGAGAAATCTTGTTTTAGAAGCCAAGACAATAGGATTTTTCAATAGCCATTCCCTGCCTTCCTGGTATATATCTACTATGACTTGTGTATAGGGGTTTTGTCCATTCACAGAATCATAGCATGGTTTGGGTTGGAAGGGATCCTAAAGATCCTCTAGTTCCTTGGGCAGGGACACCTTCCACTGGACCAGGGTGCTCAGAGCCCCATGCAGCCTGGCCTTCAACACTTGCAGAGATGGGGCATCCACAACTTCTGAGGACAGCCTGGTCCAGTGTCTCACCATCCTAACAGGGAATATTTCCTTCCTAATACCTAATCTAAATCTGCCCTATTTCACCTTAAAGCCATTCTCCCTTGTCCTGTTATGCAGGATATGTTATGTCCATTGTCTCCTGGACTGGATGCTGCTGTCTTTGGCATAGGTGCTGCAGGATGGGAGAGCATCTCTTACCTCCACTCTTCTTTACATTATTAAGCACTTAGCTCTTTTCTCTTGCTGTATGAGGGTTATACAGTCAATCCCCTTGGGGGTTTCCTGGAAGGGGAAAGGAGTCAATGAACTAATTCACTAAAAGCAGGACCAGCACTTCCCTGCCCACAAGTTTCTGCACTTAAAGGTCGTTTCCCCTGTGTGTAGTGCAGGCTGGGAAGCTGGCAGAAACACAAGAGTGAAGATAATGGGGAGGAGAGAGGTTAGGTTCTTGCAGTTCTTTGCTCTCTGAAGTTCACCAAGAGTTTAGCAGGGAGGCACTTAACACTGGCAATGGCAACTGGGTGCAAAAACCTTCTGGTGTCCCACTTGGAGATGTTTCTTCCAGAAAGACTAAAATACTAAATTCTGTGCTCCAGAGGTGTCTTTACTGAGCTTTCTGCAGTGTCTTGGCCTGTCTCTCTCAGTTTTGGTCTCTCCCAAAGAATGCTTGGGGTTAGTGTTGACACTGGGGCTCCTCTGTGCTGCTGGATTGACTGAGGGATCATCTCCTCTGAACAGAGTCAACAGACTCTGCCTGGGGTCCATCACAGGGGTTAAAATCCTTGCAGACCTTTGCATTTCTCGTCTTAAGAATTTATGAGCCACTTGCCTGTTAATTTATCTGCTGTTTTCAGTAAAAATGCAGCTGATTGCCAGTCTGGCTGTTCCTTGCCAGGAAAAGATTTGATCATCATTTAATGCAATCTCTGAATTGACCTTGTTTTTACATTTTTTTAAGCCATTCATAGGCTACTCCATCCCTCAAGGATGGACAAGAGATTCATTGTTCTTATTTGCATTTCTTTTAAAAGGTCTCTGCTCCCATTAGATGTGATGCTGACCCTGGCTGTGTTCCAGCAGGTCTCGCCAGATCCTCCCAGGGCCATGGCCTCATGGTGCCAGGCAAGCACACCCTCCCCCTTAGCCCTGGAGGGAACTGGAGTCGATAAGCTGCTTGGCACTAGTGCAGCCTTGGATAAGAAATTTCCAGCCAGTCTGCTCTGTCCACAGCATCAGAAGGACACGGCTTTAAAAGCAAAAGTGATGGTAAAATCCCTGGATTAGATTCATGGCATGCTTCTTAGTGCTTCTAAGTGCAGCTGCGTGTTGGTGACAAGAAATTACTATATTGGTAATGAGGAAGAGCAGAACAATAGCAGAGGGTGTCACAGAAAGGAGTCCTGGCCGTCCACTGCCTCTGAGCTCCATGGCAGGGAATGTGCAAATCCTCCCTCCCAGACTGGGCTCTGCGGCTTTGGAGGGGCACATTTGTCCTGTGGAGCAATTGCAGAGCTGCTTATCACAGAACCACAGAGTGGTTTGGTTTCAAGACCACCTAGTTCCAACCTCCCTGCCATGGGAGAGATATCTTCCACTAGGCCTGGTTGCTCAGTGTTAAAGGGACTTCCCTGTGCAGCCACCCAGGAGCTGCTCTGGCAGTCACACTCCCCCCACCTGCGCTGGGACCAAGACCCCTTTGTAGGGTGAGACAGTGGGTGCCCCACTTGGCTCCCTGCACTCAGGGGCAGAGCAGGTTTCCTTACTGTGACCCCAGTTTTCCCAGAACAGAGTCTCAGAGATCTGCATCATTAAAACTATTTCATCTTGGTGCAGTGATAGAAAAATAGCCTGAGCGGCTGCCTTTGAGGAGGGACCCTGAACAAAGGAAACCTTATGTTTTTATCCTTTCACAGTCCGAGCATGGGAAAGCCTGGAGGGTCTCCTAGTGTCTCCTAGGTCACATGGGTGGGACACAGGTGCCCTTTGTTCCTTGGTCAACAGTTCACAGCCTCTTGTCTCAGGCTTGGGCTCCCTCTCCCCAGAGCTCAAACTGCAGCTGCACACTGAGATACCTGCACTGAATGTGTTCCTCACCACTCAAAGCATCATCCAACCTGTCCCGGGGATGGGGCATCCACAGCTTGTCTGGGAAACCTGTGCCAGTGCCTCACCACCCTCACAGGAAAATATTTCTTTCTATTGTCTAACTTAAGCTTGATTTTA
Organism: Melozone crissalis; assembly: GCF_028551555.1. NCBI lineage: Eukaryota > Metazoa > Chordata > Aves > Passeriformes > Passerellidae > Melozone > Melozone crissalis. The sequence continues at coordinate 10,439,770 of NW_026535786.1, read as the reverse complement.
TTCAGTTTAAAGCCATTCAAGCCATTCCTCCTTGTCCTGTTACTTCATGCACGCTGTCCAGCTCTCTTGGAGCTTCTTTAGGCACTGGTAGGAGCTCTGAGGTCTTCTTGGGTCCTTCTTGTCTACAGACTGCACAACCCCAACTCTCTCAGCCTATCTTCATAGCAGAGCTGCTTCAGCATTCCAAGCATCCTCTGGACTTGTTCCAGCAACCAAGATCCATGTCCTCCATCCCAGAGCTGGATGCAAGCTCTGAATCAGCCAAGGCTTTTAATCTTGGTGCAGGCTGGGAGTTTCTGCACTGCCCGTGAGCTCTAATCTATGAGTCCTCAGAGAGGATGGGATTTTGGGAGAGAAGATGGGATTTTGGGGTGATTTGTCTATGTTAAGGGCTGGTGTTCTTGCTGGAGCAAGTGCCTTTCACTGAAGCCCTTGAAAAGACTTGATCAGGCATGGTGCTGCCTCTTGCAGAAGGAAAACAAAATACAAAGAGTGTGAGTGTGTGTGTGAGTGTGCAATGTATGAGTTTGTGAGTGTGAGTGGGAATATAAAACTATGCTTCTTTGATATTTCTGGATCTTTGTGAAGAACCCACTGCTCAGTGATGCATTGCTCCCAGTCCCCACCCAAGAAGGAAAAGGATGAACAAACCATCTTAATGGAGAGTGGTCATGGGTGGTTAAATTTTGACTGTGGTCTGAAGCAAATGCCACTGACAGAGTTACATAAGAATTAATGTCCCTTCTCCCAGTTAGCAGAAGCTCATGACTCCACACCTCTAGAGGGTGGTTTTCTCATAAAGCAGGATTCTGTTTGTAAAGCTACACCCAGTGTATGAATAACCAGAATAGGCGTGGGCTGGAAGTAGTTTCTTTAAATGGCTTAAACTCATGATAACCTCATTTTTCATAATCTTTGCATAGTCAGGGATTAATTTAGATTGTGGTGAGGTCAAGTCCTGTTTTTGAATGGAGATGCTATGAATGGGACACAATCACAAACCAAAGGGTATTTCCTTGCCCTGGGAGAAGGAAATGGAGAGAGTATGGCTCAAGGGGTGTGGGAGGTGTCCCCACAGAAAAGCAGTTTGGAGATTTTGATCTGAGATATGCACAATGGAGTGTGGAGGTAGTTTTCCTTTGCAGCTTCCAGTTCTTCTTTTCCCATCAATACCTTGGCTCTTTGGTTAATTAAAAACAAACAAACAAAACCAACAGAAAACCCCTGCACAATTTAGATTTCTAAATCCTGTTTTAGAGGATTGGCTTTCACTAGGACACAGGATTTGGGGTTCAGGCAGAGCAGCTGCTGAATTATGTTTCTTGCAGCTGAGCTTGTGGCCACATCAGCTTGCTCAGGATTTCACTGGCTGGGTTTGGACCATTCCTCCTGAGATACTGTAGTCTTTCACAGCAGGACTTGCTTGGATAGGCTCCTCCCTTTCCTCCAGCATGGCCCCACCTCTGCATCCTCCCGCGTGGGGACTGATGGCTCAAAAGTGGTGCAAGATGTGGAGCATCCTCAGGGCTCCTGCCTGTGATTTGTGGTCCCTCACTTGTGCCTCATACCCGTGATCCTCCAGGTCTGGGGCTTCATGCTCAGTTTCAAGCCAAGCTGTTCCTCTGCTTGAGGTTAAACCTCACAGCTGAAGGTGTTTGAGCAACTGAGAGCATGGTGTGCCATGTGGGAGGGCAAACTTTGGGTGTGGGTGTATTTTAAATTCACAATACTGCCAAACCAGGGTTGGTTCACCCTGCAAGTCCTTCCCAGGGGAAGGGGGTCAAAGGAGCTCTGTAGGAGAGCTCGACTGGGATGTGATGGAGGGTGGGGGAACTTGGGTGAAGGTGGCAGCAGCCCTGTGCTGAGTCAGAGAGGTCAATCTGTCAGAGGGGTTAAACAGCCTTGGGAGCTTACTTCCTTCCTCTTCCTCACATGTCCTCTCACTGCTCTGAGCATCCCATCCCCAGTTTTGTCAGTGAGCCCTGTGAAGACTTTCCTGCTTTGGCAGTGACTTCTGCAGCCCTCAGGGCTCTTGGTATCCAGGGAGGTTTTTTTCCTTAGCGGCTCTGCCACCAGACAGAAGCACTTGCTGTGGGAGAGATGGCCTGGGGAGGGCTGTGTCTGGATGAGTGGTGATGCTAAAAGCCAGGCTGTGCCAGCCTCTGCATCAGTCCTGGCTGGGTAGAGACTGAAGAAGTCCTGGGTGGAGTAATGGTGAGACTTCCCAAGAGTGCATCCCTGGAAAGGGCGTGTGGAGGAATGACAGGTCTGGAGTCTCTATAGTTGTGCCATTCTCCTTCCAGTCCCTCTCCATCTGCTCCTGGGGAAGTGCAGTGCTCTCACAGCCTCTTGTCTCTCCACCTCTCATTGATTTATCCTTTTTTGGCTGCCTTTGTACTTTGGATACCCGGAAGATAAAACTGCAGAGGGACCTGATAAAGTCCTGCAAACTGACCTTTAGATCTTGTTTGCCTCTGTCCCCGCTCTTCCTGGTGCCAAAACAAACACTGCCCCCAGTCTTCCTGATGCCAGAACAAACGCCATTGCACGATGCTGTGATTCACAAACTGAGTCAAGGAGTTTGTGGGGAGCATTTGTTTTTGGATGCCTCCCTTCACAAGCAAGTCCTGTTTGCTGTGGGTGGAGTGTCCAGTGCCCTGTGCATGGTGTGGGAGCTGATAACAATACAAATGTGTACACACTGAGGTACTGTGAGTGGATTAGCATTAGGGATGCCTGACTGAGGAAAGACAAACCCCCACAAACAGTTCTGTAGGGTGTAGATATTCCCAGCCAAGCCTACCCTCCTTCCATGTGCTTGAAGCTGATCTGCCAAGTATGTATTTTTTAGTAGAGCCTGTAGTGACAGGACAAAGGGATAATGGCTTTAAACTGAAAAAGAATGGATCAAAAGTAGATATAACAACACAATTTTTTTATTGTGAGGGTGATGAGACACTGTCACAGGTTGCCCAGAGAAGCTGTGGCTGCCACATCCCTGAAAGTGTTCAAGCCAGGTTGGATGGGGTTTGAGCAACCTGGTCTAGTGGAAGGTGTCCCTGCCCATGGCAGGGGGCTGGAGAGAAATGATCTTTAAGGTCTCTTCCAACCCAAACCACTCCCTGATTCTATAATCCTATATTAATCCATCTGAAAGCATAGACACCTGGTATTCTAAATTCACCCCGTTTCCCTTTCCTTTGTCACCCTGGTGCAAATTTTATTAATTCCCCTTTTTTGCAAAATCACATCCCAGTTGCAGATACCTGCAGCAGGGCAACACAGGGACCTTTGTGTCTGCTGTGCCACCACTGCTCACCATGCCTGGGGGCCTCTTGCTCTCTTGTCTGTGTGGGTGACATTTAAGACAGGATCCTTTCAGTTCCCAGTTGCTCAGAAGGGAGGGAGGGAGGGAGGGAATGCAGCCATGCTAATAGATTATTTTGCTGATTTTGCAAGTCTGAGTGAAGGCATTGTTCTGAAACAGCCAGGCTCTGCAATGAAATTAGACTAGTCTGTTCCTTACAAAATCTTGTTAGCAAAAAATGGTCCTGGCATGCAGCAGATGTTGCATCTCCCGTGGTTATTCCTCCTCCTACCATAGCTTTTCCCTCCCCACATCTGTCTGGACATGGTGCAGATCCCCAGTCAATCTGAATCTCAGAAACCTGCACCAGGAAACATTTATGGTAAAACAGTCACCAATTATAAAGCAAATTAGAAAGTGATTTTCTCCTTACAGCCCTGTGTGGAACTGGACTGGCTGGAGAAGGTGAGGAAGATATTTTCTGCTTTACATGTATTTGGAAGAAAATTTTGTGTGTTTTGGGAAAGTATCCCAAAAGGGAGAGCAGAGGGAAAGACCATGTGCTTTTGGGTGGGAAGCAAAAAAGTACAAGATAATTGCTCTGATTGGGTATTCTTTTTTGCCTTAATGAACTTCAAAAACCCAAAGCTAGAAGAAGCAAACTGTCCCAATCTGGGCTGTCATAAGCCAGACCTCTGCAATCAGCCCCTTATCAACAGGGACCTGCTCTGGCTCTGATTTCCACCTCTGTCCCACATCCATTGGAGGAGGGAGGATATGAATCACCAGAACTTTGAATCACTATTTTGGCCCTCTCTGTGGTATCAATCTGAATCTTTCCATGGAACAATCCACACAGGCTTTCTCTAAATTGTGTTTTGTTGCCTGGAGCTCAGCAGGCATTTCAGCAGACAATTTTGGGGAGGGCAGATCATCTCTGATGGTGGTTAGGTTCCTTGCAATAACCATCTCCAGAAGTGTTCAAAGAACACGTAGGTGTGGCACTTGGCAACATGATCTAGTGGTGAACATGGAGAAGTTGGATTAGTGGTTGGCCTTGGTTATCTTAAGGGCTTTTCCAGCCTCAGTGATTCGGTGATTCCTGGGATCCTCCAAGACAGGTTTTCCTTAGGGGTACAGAGACATGGATGGCTCCCTTGGCCAAGGTAGAGTTAAGAACCACACATTAAAACCATTGCTTCCCTGCAGCCATGGCTTTTGGCTTCCCCTCCCTGTTCCTTCCTGCTCTCCATCTGTGTCCAGACCAGGAGCAACCAGGATCAGGCTGTGATAAATGAAGGACAGGATGGAGTTCCTGCCTGCTGGAGCCTCAAGTGGCAAGAGGCAGTTTGAGCTGGTTCTGCAGTGGCTGAAGCCTGAACCCAGGAGGCCCCAGGGTGTGTGTGGGTGGAGATGTTGGTGTGCTGCCCTCCCCTCTCTGGGTCATGGTGCTGGGAGGGTGACGTGGTGTTTGCTGCCTGGATAAATGTTATTGCTCACCTGGATTCTGTCTGCTCCGTGGCAGGGAGGGGAGGAAACCAAGGTCATGACCTTCTCTGGTCTGGGGATCTCCGCTTCCCTCCTCCCTTTGCACATGCAAATCCCAGGCCCTGTAATTCCATCTGGCTGCAGAACAAGCTCCTTATCACTTCCAGCACTTTTCACAGGAAAAGGAGCACTAAATGTTCCAAAGCTTTTCTTGGCTTTTTGACCTAGTTCCCACTGGTATCTTGTCCATCAACCACTTCTGTACGTAGGCATGGTGCTCCATGGCTCTGAGCGTGCTCTGCATCACACACCAGGGCCCCACTGTGCTCCATGCAGTCCTGGGGCATTGCAGCCTGGCTTAAACAGTGCCTTGGCCCTTGGCTCCCACCTGAATACAGCCAGAAAGAATACAGGGAATGTCATCCCAGTGGATTGAGGCCACACAGTCTACACCAGGTACAAAATGTATGAGTGGAAACTCAGAAGCTTCAATAGGGACTGAAGAATCCAAGTAATTTAATATTGGTAAGCTCCAGTCTAAGGAATATGGCAAACCTTCCCAGGGGGTTTTGCTGGGGAGACTGACCCATGGATGAGATTCATCCTGATAGAACCAGTTCCGTGGCATTAGAACAAGGAGGCAATGCTGCCCTCCCCTTTGGAAGGATTGGATATTAGAAAACATTTTATCACTGAAAGGGTGTTTGTCGCAGACATCTTTTGTGAAAAATCTTTTCTTTAGGATTTTTCCTGCTGAAGCTGAGAAGTTTCAGCAACAAATGTAAGCAATGGTTATCTGCTCCTGTGGAATGCACCAAGCTCATCCGTGATTGGTCTCCTGTAGATGTTTAGATGTGGTGAGCAGTCACGGCAGAGCTGAGTCTCGCTCTCTGTCCAAGACAGCTGCCTTTGTTATTCATTCTTTTCTATTCTTAGCTTAGCTAGCTTCTGAAGAAATCTTTTCCTTCTATTTCTTTTTAGTATAGTTGTAATGTAATATATATATATATAAAATAAAATAATAAATCAAGCCTTCTGAACATAGAGTCAACATTCTCGTCTCTACCTTCACCTGAAAACCTCTGTGACCACTGTCGCAGGTGTTCAAGAATTGGAACTGGGAAGCAGTGGGATCACCATCTCTAGAAATATTCAAGAAAAGTACAGATGTGGTGCTGAGAGACATGGTTTAGTAGTGGACTTGGCAGTGCTGGGTGAATGGCTGGATTCCATGATCTTAGAGGTCGTCTTAATGGTTCTGTGATTTTTCACTCTGGAGAAGAGAAGGCTCAGGGGAATCTTAACAATGTCCATAAATACTGGAGAGCTGGGAATGAAGGAGACAGAGGCAGACTTCTCATTGGTGCCCAGTGACAGCACAGGAGACTGTGTGTGCAAACTGAAAATCAGGAAATTCCATTTAAGTAGGAGAAAAGACTCGATACTGTGAGGGTGGTCCAAAAACTGGCACAGGCTTCCCAGAGAGGATGCAAAGTCTCCATTCCTGGAGACACTCAAAACCTGATGAACACAGTCCTGAGCAACCTGCTGTGGCTGACTCTGCTTTGATTAGGGGTTGTGGACTGGATGATATCCAGAATTTCCTTATAACCACATTGATTTGGTGTTTCTGTGCTTAGGATCACTGGGACCAGGCTCAGTCCCAGGGCTTGAGCGTGGTGTGTGGGCCTTCTGCAGGGGAGCATGGTAGCCCAGCTCTTCACTCCAGGGCAGACCTTACTGCAGCTTCTCAGTACTTGAGAGTGGCTTGTAAGAAAGATGGGGACAAACTTTTTAGCAGGGCCTGTTGAGACAGGACAAGGAGTAGTGGTTTCAAACTGAAGGACAATTGATTTAGGCTACCTATAAGGAAGAAGTTTTTTACAAAGAGGGTGGTCAGACACCGGCTCAGTTTGCCCAGAGAGGTGATCGATGTCCCAGCCCCAGAAACACTCAAGGTCAGGTTGGACTGAGCTCTGAATAACCTGATCCAGTTGATGATGTCCTCACTTATTGGAGTAGATGGACTTTAAGAGATTCCTTCCAACCCAGACCATTTCGTGTCTCTGTTTCTCCCCTGTGTAATACCAAGCAACTCCTTTACTGCAATCCTCATATCCCCCCAAGGGCAGAAGGGGCAGCTGTGGCCCTCAGATGGGATAGATAAAGAGCAGGATCACAAGGATCACAAGGAGCAGATCTCACAGACACCCCCAGCAGCAGACACATCCCCAGTGCTGGCAGCTTTCCCGGTGCAGTGAAGCAGGAGCTGAGCCCGCTCCTCTCCCATCCCTGTGTGCGCTCAGCGATGCCGAGAGGCGCCGGTGGCTCCTGCCCTCGCTGCTGTCAGCTTGCCTCCCTCTAGCGCTCATCCCAACATCCTGCACCGCCAGCTTCAGGGGATTAGTCCTTTTCCTTGGCTCTCATCCTGGCCAGTTTGTGTCAGGTTAACTTGGAGGTATTTGCTGCTGGCTGGGCTGGGTGGGAATAGCAGGAGGTGCTTTTGGTTTCTATCCCTGTGGTGAGGCCTTAGGCAACATAATCTAGTGGGTGGGGTCTCTGCATGGAGTGCAGGGTTTGGAACATGATGATCTTTAGAGTCCCTTCCAGCCCAAGCCCTTCCGTGAATCTATGGGTAGAGGTAATACAAGTCCTCATATGCAAAGTCAGGGGGAAGGGGGGGGGCATATTATTCTGGGTACAACCAGCCTGAAAAATTGGAAAGTGTTGGGGAAGAAGAATAATCTGCTTTTCCTTTTTCCTCTTGAAATTAAATATAATAGCAAAGGGGGAAAGGTTCTTTCAGCTCTTTGTCTGTCCCATCTGCTCCCAGCCTCCAGCTAGATGTGAATTTACAAAGAGTATTGAGCAGGAGAAAAAACACTTTTAAAAAAGCAGTGTGTCACCTGAAGCTTGCTCAACACCCTCTGTTATTAAGTGCTTTCTTGGCCAGGCTCTAAGTGGGAGTGGAAAGCAGGGAGGGCAGCCTGACAGAAGCCAGGCAGAGAAAGTCAATGGTCTTGGTGCATGGTTGGAGGGATGAGCTTACCTCCCAGCTGCGTCCTACCCAAGTTTCTCCATCCATGGTGTCTGTGCACAATCCACCATCCTGGTTTTGGTGGCAGTAATGGTATTTAATCCTTCTGGCTCAGCTACAAAGCTTTTGGCTCATCAAAATTTTTGTATCTGCTGTGCTAGGATCTGGAAGAGCAGATCCCTCACTGTTTGTAAAGCAGTCACAGAGTAGAGGCATCTGAGAGAAGACTTAGAAGGGCAGTAATGGTGTGAAACTATATTATCAACAGGGATAATTATGACAAAGCTGCCCTGGTGCTGGGACAGAATGGGGGGTAGGTGTTGTGATGCTGCCCGTGTCCTGGTGGGAGGAGCAGGCAGGGCAGGGTCCTTCTGCCACCAGCCTGATGAGCGAGGCCAGCAGAAAGCTGCAGGTCAGGTTTACATGGAGCCTGAGGAAGAGAGGAAGTGACTTTCCTTTGCCAAGAATCCTCACTCCTGATTTCACTGTATTTCCCTGTCTGCTCACTGAGCCAGTGTCTGTTTTCCTCCTGTCCCACAGGAAATCTGCAATGATCCACGTCTCTTTGTGGATGGGATCAGCTCCCATGACTTGCACCAGGGCCAGGTTGGGAACTGCTGGTTCGTGGCTGCCTGCTCCTCCCTGGCATCCCGGGAGTCTCTGTGGCAGAAGGTGAGTGGTTCCCCATGCCAGGGGAGAGCCTGTCAACACCTTGGCTTCACATTGTGTTTGTCCAGGTCAAAAACTGGTTCTCAGAGATGCCTCCTGTCATGAAAAGCTGATAATGTGCAAAAATCTCCCTTAAAAGACTGTCTTACAAAGGGCATTGGTCATCATGACTGCAGCAACCACACTCCAGCCAAAGCCTTGGCCAGTTTCTCCTTAACCAAGTGGATCAAATCCCATGCTGTTTTTCAGATCCCAAATTTGACCCTTTGAATACCAAAATAATCCAAAAATTAACAAGAACAAAATTCAGGATGCTCAGCTGCAGCATTAGGCCCTGTTTCCCTTGTTCCCATGGTGTCCCCTCTCTTTGACTGTTTACTGTGTCCCACCTTGGCAGTGAGACACCTCATGCTCAGGGGCAGGAAGGTTGATTTCAGGCTGTTAGCATCTCTCCCAAGTCACTGCTTGCCAAAGCATCCATCCCTGGCCTGTCCCATGGCTGCATGTCACCATGTGGCAGTGTTTCTTCAAGTATGGGGTGCAGGGGGAATGTCCTGTGTGCCAGAAAGCCACCAAGGAGCTGCAGCAGGGCGAGGGGCTGCAGGCCTGGGGAGCAAGCAGAGAGGTACAAGGGGAGGGAGGTGTTCAGTGCCCCATCCTTGGACAGTCTGTGCCCATCTCCTCCATGGCCTCAGCTGTGCGAGATGTCAGCCCTGTGAAAGCCAAGGCAGGAGGACTTCAGCCTCTGGTGCAGGTGTGCATCATCACAGGGCAAGAGACCAGCAAGTTGCAAGCAGCTTTTCCCAGATTTTACTGTAAAAGGCAGCCAGTGTGTGCAGGCTGCACCATCTCCTTCACCCACAGCTTCCTACAGCCTTCCTCCACCCCACACCTTTACATCTGCCCTGGGTATTGTGGTTCTTCCAGTCTCTGCTTCCTGTGGTAAGCATGAACACCAGGCTCAGGGATTTCTTGCAGCATCCCCATTTTTTGTTAAAATTGAGGGTTTTCTTTATATGTGAGCAGGATAGCTGTTGTTGCCTCCTAGATAAGCAGTATGACTTCCTGCCATGGTGGCTGTGGTGACTGCTGTGGCTCTATCACAAGGGTGATGCACAGGGTTGTTTAGCTTGTTCCTCACCATCAACATCCCCCAAGGGTGAGTGGGCAAGTTGTCATCCTTCCTCACCATTCACTTCCAGCTCTGCCCTGGGAAATGCCAACCAAACAGAGGCTGGGTCCCTTTGGACACTTCATTATTTCAGTTTGCCAGGCACTGCTTTTCCTCCCTTGACAATTTGGCTGTGGGTGTTTGTGACTTCTCATTTTCCATTGCTTTAACTCTCAGAGGCTTTTTCTTACCTGCCCTCTCTTTTCTTTCAGAAGGGTTTGATTTATAGAATTATAAAGGTTGGAAGGGACCCTAATGACCATTTAGTTCCAGCTCCCCTGCCACTGGCAGGGACACTTTTCACTGGACCAGGTTGCTCAAAGCCCCATCCAACGTGACCTTGAACACTTCCAGGGATGGGGCATCCACAAATTCTGTGAGCCACTTGTGTCAGTGTCTCACCATGCTCACAGTAAATAATTTCTTAGTTGTTGAAGATCTCAGAGACAGAAATAATGGGCCCCTTAGTCCTAAGTGTGATTACACATGCAATGTTATCACGTGTTGTCTCTATTTGGGATCTGGCAAGAGCTGAGAGATGCTGATGCAGGCTTTAGTATCTCTGAAGTATCAGCCCAGGAATCTTGGCCCAGATCACCCATGGCTACTAGAAAATGTGTTCCTGGTGTACACCAGGATGTAACATAGGCTCTGCATGTCCCTTGCTCCATTTCACTCGGTGAAACTGTCTCTCTTAAGTGTGGGGAGGGGGAATACCTTCAAGAAAATAAGGCAGGCTGGCACATCACTGGGGATCCTAGGAGGTTATTTTATTCAAACATTTTCTTCCACCTTGCTTTCTCCATGCCCCTGCTTCCCATTATGCCTGTGTGGTGTGAATCACTGAGTGGGAATGGGGTACTGGAATTTAGTTGAGAGCCATTTTCTAAATTGCTGAGTCTTGGATGACCCTACATGGTTCTAGGTGTGATCTGGCTCTGTAACACCCTTTCTATGACCCTTCAGATGTGTCTGGCTTTTATGAAAAGAAGTGGAGACATGAAAATGAGAGGTAAAACCATGCTAGGATGCTAGTACTGATTTGCTGCTCCAGGACCAGTGTGGTGTCTGGTTCCTGCCAGCTGTGCCATGCAGAAAAGGGCATGATGGTCATGTTAGTTTGCTATTCATTGACTTATAGTCAATTTGTCCCTTGGGACCCTCCTGTCTTTTTCTGGATGGCACAGCCTGATGCAGGCAACCAAAATGGTCAGGAGGAAAGTGGGTTTGTACATCCAGGAGGAGAGAAGGTAAAAGGGAACTTATTGCTGTGCGTAGCTAATTGATTGTAGAATCACAGAATGGTTTGGCTTGGAAGGAACCTTTAAAGGTCATCTAGCTCCATCCCTCCTGCCATGGGCAGAAACACCTGGCACTGGACCTTCTTGCTCAGAGCCCCATCCTGCCTGGATAGGGGAGTTTGGACAAGATGGAGCCACGCTCTTGTGGGGATGCGCAGCCAGAGGACAAAGGATAGCAGCACAAGCTGCAGCTTATCTTCTGCATGAGCTCAGTCAGACCCTGGAACAGGGCTCACAGAGGCTGTGGGACCTCTCTCCATGGAGATACTCAAAGATGGACTGAATGAAGCCCAGAGAAACACAACTGAATTAATTCTGAAGTAAGTCCTGCTTTGAGCAGTAGCTTGGACCAGACTCCTCCAGAGTCTCATTCCAGCCTGAGTTAGGCCTGAACCTACATTCAGAGAAAACCACTACCACTCATCCCCTCCCAAGGTGGCATCCCTGGCTTTGTTTTGGGATAATGAGCCATGGTTGTCAGGGAGGTTACCGGGGAGGCTGACATGAGACATCCCTTCCCTGTAGATTATCGTGCACAGCAGCACCAACAGCTCTGGATCTGCAGATGAGTCGGGAGGGCGCTCAGGGGAAGCCCCAGGGGTGTTTTGCGTCACTGGGCCAGGTTGCCTAGCGCTGCTGCGACTGTGGAGAAGGGACACCAGCTCCAGGGGCCTGTCTGATCCTTCCCCCTGCGTGTCCCATTTGAGAGCCACACGCTGCTGAGGACGGAGCAGAGGAGCAGCCAGGGTGATGGCGGCTGGGGCAGGGACGCTGGAGCTGCCCTTCACCTGCGACGAGCAGCTGACGCGGCGCATGCGGCTGCGGTTCCAGAGCCTGCAGCAAAGGAACATGAGGGCCCAGGACGGGGAGAGGCTGCTGCGCCCCAATGAGCACATCTTCCGAGTGGATTTCATCCAGCAGCACCAGCTGCGCTTCCTCCGCTGGGACGTGCAGCTGGAGAGACCCGGCAAGGTCACGGTGACGGGCACCTCCCAGCTCTGGACTCCTGACCTCACCCACCTGATGAACCGGCAGCTGCTGGAGCCGGTGGGAATCTTCTGGAAGAAGCCGGGGGCCGAGGAGGTGCAGTGCAATGAGGCAGATGCCCAGGAGTTTGGGGAGAGGATAGCAGAGCTAGCCCAGATCCGCAAGGTGATGTATTTTCTCCTCACTTTCACTGGCGGCCTCGAACCAGCTCAGCTGAAAGGCTCCATTGTTTTTAAAGCCTGATCCCCTCTTGCTCAGCTTTTCTCCTTCCAGCTATGTTTCTTTCAGTTCAGTTCTTCGTTCCATTTTTGCATCTGTTTTTTTTTTTCTTTTTAATGAGAGCCAGTACTGTGGTAAAGCAGAGAACAGCTCAGTGCTTCTGGAGCCCCTCAGCCTTGTGAAATATTCCCCAAATGTGCTTCCTTCTGTCCAAATGGTGGGGAGAAGGGGACCATGAGCTTGCTGCTGCATTTTCCTGGAGTGTAAAACTGTGTGCTTGTGAATTCATCAGGGATTCACACAGGGTCTCATTGGCTTGGAAATACAAGACTGCCCTAAGTCCTCTCACTGTAGCAACTGCACACCAAAAACCCACTGGAAAAATGAGTAATTGCCATACCAGAAACCATTAGGGACCCCTGGAGAGAGCCCTGCTTTCCAGTTTCCATCCTAGCCATTGTTTGTGATGGAGTTCCTCTCCTTGCAAGGTGCTGAGTGCTTGCAGGCTCTGATGACTTGTGCTGCTGCTGTGGCTGCTTGGAGTCTCTGAAGACCAGTCCCATGGAGAATCCACCTTGCTGTGAAGCTGAAGTACATACACCTGGACTCACTCAATGTGTTCTGCAGATTGTAAACCCACTGGACTAATGGGGAGGTTGGACCAGCCTTTTCTGACCACTGCCACCATTTCTTGCTGGAGGGAGGGTGGAATTTGTTGGTCCAAGATGGATGGAGCAGATGTGTGTGTGTGTGGGTTGAGCCATCAGCTCAGAGTGGCCAGCAATGAGTCCACTGCAGCAGGGCTAATTTGTGCTTTGTTCTGTCCTTAAAACATCCATGAAAAAATTTACTCTGAAGTGTCTATAGAGAGCCATGAGGCTGCAGAGCACTTTGCAAGCCACAGAGCAGGAACCTGCTGCTTCTGTCCCTGAAAAGCAGGGTCTCCTGCCCTCTAAAACACAGGGAAGGGTGACCAGGGGAGCAGAGGGGAGTGATACATTTATAAGTATTGGAAGAGCAGAGTGTTTTGTGTCCAGTTTGCCCCATGACTGCAAGGAAACTACTACATTTGGATGTTTCCTTTTCTTCCACCAAAAAATGGAGAGTACTTCAATGGAGCTTCTTGAGACACACAGATTGAAAAGTCCCTTGAAAGAGCTAAGTGTTATCACAGTTGGTCCTCTGCTCCGATTGCACTCCAGCGTGTGTGAGTACTCCTCAAGGGGTGATCTGACATCCTCCAAAAATGAGTAAGGAGAGAGCAGTGGTGGGAAAGCCAGGGCGAGGTGACTTTGTACCTGTGGCCTGTGGACTTATGCAGACCAGCCCCAAAATGAGTCCAACCTCTTCTCCAAACCTCCGGAGATGCAGACCCTATGCCTTCCCTAGCCCAACAATAATGTATAAAATGGCATGCACAAGTTATGCTGGGCAGAGAGGAGAAAGAAAGCAGATCAGCTGCTGGCTGTAGTGATGGTGGGAGCTCTGAGTCTTGCCCAAAACCAAGGCCCAGCAACCACCAAATCCTACAGCCATGCCATGGCCATTGCCAGACAAGTTGATGTCTTTGTTTAGACCCCAAGAAATGCTGGGCTCGGTGAGTCAAGTGGATGCATCCCTGCTTGGCCAAACACCCTCTAGGGTCCTAGCAGACTTTGCCATAGAAAACCCCTCCTTGTACATCCCAGAGCAGAATTCCTGACTACAAACCACTGTAGACCAAATAACAGGAGCCACTGGCAACATCCAAAGGGGTTATTGCATGCTAAGTCTCACAATATGCCATTGCTACGTTGCTAGGGTAGAGTTCTTGCTGCAGATATCTCCCTGGGTGTTGGTGTACCATAGTAAATAAAAGCCTAGACAATGGGTTCCCCTTAAGGACTGAGGCTGTTTGTGTCTTCTTCATGCTCCTTTTGGCAGCTGCCCTAATCCTGCACACAATAAAGCACCAAATTTCAGCTCAATATTGGTATTCTTGAGCCCCTTTTAACTTCCTGTAAAATGTAAAATGAACGTTTACTTTCTTCTCTGAAAGGCTCCATGGAGTATTGAGCAGGGTTTTTTTTGGTCAAGAGGGGGTTGAAACTGGGCATAGAAGGGGAAATGATTCTCAGGTGGATCCTTGTTTCCTTCAGAACTGGGGAGAGAGTGAGGGGACCAGTGTGATCTCTCTCTGCTGCAGGGAAGATGAGCCTCTTTTTACCCATCACTGAAACTATCCCTACACAGTTTCATTATAAAAACTTTCAGATACATCACCCTGTCCCATCTCCCAGGGCAATTTCATCCCACTTTGTACCACAGCCCAGCAGAGTGGTACAGCTGGGTGCCTCTCTCCTTATTCTGAACTGGCAAGTTCCCAGCACAAAGCTTGGAGAACTTGGCATGTACCAATTTCTCCTTCTAGTCAGGGACGTTTTTTTACAGGGTCACAGGTTCCTTTTCTTTTAATTAGCCACTCTCAATTTTCTTAAGAAAATTGAAAAAAGCCCTAAATCAGCTTAGGGAGGCGAACCTGGCATTTTTGAGCTCCTCATTCACCTGTCTCTGAACCCTTTCACTGTAAATTTGTTGCACTAAATGGTGTTGCAGCTCCAGAATTTGTGAACCCCTAAGGAAAAGGCAGCACAGCTGGGTGAAGGAGAAGAATGTTGTTTGCACTACCCAGTGTAGCACAACCAACCTGAGTACAGGACTTCTTGGGATCCTGGGATGGGTGGTCCATGGCCATACTCTCCAGCAGGGAACACCTGTGGAGATCAGACTTCTCTCATTTCCTCCTGGGTCAGTGTAGAAAACAACCAGTCCTTGCTCCTGGACCCTGCTCTGGATGAAGGCTGACCATTTTTGCTGCCTTCAGTGGTGGAGGGTGCTCCCAGAGCTGTTCCCAAGGGAAGAAATGAGTGGGATGGTGGGGACCTGTGTGTCCTGCCACCAGTGACAGTAGGAGCAAGCCTCAGACCCAGCCAGCTGGAAGCTGTCACTCCCAGCTCTGGCACACAAGCTGCCTCTGATCAATGCTGGGATCATTTCTAAGCCCACGTTAATAGCGAGTTGATTATCACAACTGCTCCCTATGACAATTCATTAGGATGAGCTCCAGTCAGGAGGGAATCCATGGGCACTGATGGAGGGCTGGCTGACCTCTCCTGGCAGTCTCCAGAGAGGACTCTGGGACACAGTTGTTAGCACTCCTATAAAGCACCAAACCCTCCAAATGTGCTCTGTTTCATGGCTTTGTCTGCTCTGCTTCTATTGATCCATATGACTAAAGAGTGGCTGTGAGCTTGCAGGGCTGATGGCATCATTAATATTTCAGTGTAGGAGCAATAAGAGCCCTGGACTAGATCATTGCTGGTAGCTAAGAAGTCAGGGGGCTCTTCAGAGGGAATTCTCTCTGCACAATTCCTGCTTTGTGACAGCAGACAAAAAAAAAAACCAGAAAAAAGACCCCAACCAAACAAAAAACAAATGAACAACAACAAAAACAAAGCAGCTCTGTCAGCTGGACAAGGGTAGACAGTAAAAGTGGTTTCACCACCTTTGTGACTTCTTGTGAGGCTGTTTCCATGCAATGTAGCTGTGTCCTCTCCTATCCCATCCCCTCAGCTCTCCACAGAAAAGTGATTATTTGGTGTATTGGAACATAATAGCATAATGCATGCTTGCATGGACACTTTGGGGTTTTTTGTCACTGAGCTCGTGTTCCTTTGGGAGCAGGTAAGTGGAGTAGCAGGGCTGTGGACAGTCAGTCAGTTCACTGCTGCTGTGTAAGTCAGTCCTTGCCAGCCATCAGCTGCAGTAACCACACGTGGCCTCTCAACCTGCCCTGGCCATGCAGTAAAACCACATTGCCTCCAGCCTCAGCAAAAGCTAAACTGTGGTGTGGTGTTGCCTTGTGCCTCTGTGTCCTGGTTCCAAACAAGATGCAGATCCTCCTGCATGTAGAAACTGTGCCTGACTGTGCTCATTCTGTCCCAGCTGTTGGGTGAATTTTCCATCCAAAGCAGAGCTGGTGGTGCCTGCAGCCATATGGGCTATGGACTTTGGCAGTTCCCCTTTGCTTGTGCTGTCCTGCTGGCAGCGACACCAAACCTGTGCCTCCTCTGACCCTTCTAGGGCTTCTTTCACCTCAGGCCTTCTTTTCTATCTTTCATCAAATCACCTCCCTGTGCTTGCCTGGGTGAGTTTGGTAGGTCTTGACAGGAAAGAATGGAGACCTTGAGGGAATGGGGATCCTGCTTTTCCCACTTTTACTTAACAGAGTAGGCTCATGAAGAGTATCTGCTGCATGTATCTTTGTTGGCACTAGGTAGATGAATACCACACTTGTTCTTGGGCCAGTCAAGTCACACCAGAATCAAGTAGGAGAATCAAAGTAGGTGCTCTTTGTTAGTGGTACCCTACTGACACTAGGAAAACCAAAAGACACGGTCATAAAAATAACCGTCCCTGGTTAGACAAAGAACTCATCTGCTCGAACAGCCTGTCTACAAAAGTAGATAGCAGCAGATGTCCTGGGTAGCGTTATAAGAAAGAGGACAAAGATCTTTAACTTCTCCCTCCAAAGGACAGAGAAGTCTAAGCTATTCCAGTACATGATAATTTAGTCTGCATTGGCAGAACCAGGTCCAGAATCTGGCCCCAGCTGACTGTAAGCAAGTCCATCCCCCTCATATTCTTCCTTGTCTTTGATATTGTCTGCATTAGTGCCAGGATGAGAGTCAATCCCAGCAAAAAGAAAAGGAATAATTTGGGTATATGTGCCTCTTCTTTTGCAGGTCATCCCAGACTGGAAGGAGCAGGAGTGGAACCCTGAGAAGCCCGAGAGCTACGTGGGGATCTTCCACTTCCAGTTCTGGCGTTTTGGTCAGTGGCTGGATGTGGTGATCGATGACCGCCTGCCCACACTCCACAATCAGCTCATCTACTGCCACTCCAACTCCAGGAATGAGTTCTGGTGTGCCTTGGTGGAGAAAGCTTATGCCAAGTAGGTACCCAGGCAGTTGTAGGATAAAGTGGGACCTGGGCACTCTGATTTTCCTCTCTGTTCATTTACCAGCTAGTTTCCAGCAGTGGAAACATCATCTTTGCTGTGGAGAAGTAGTACATGACTCAAACAGACAAACACTGAGGAAAAAAACCGTTCTCTAGCCCTAATTTACCCTCAAAGCAAAACACCCTTCAATGTTTCTTTAAGTAACACCTATTCTAGAGATTTGAGGTTCCTTTTACATTGGTCCTATGACAGCAAGAGTGCAGCAAGGAATGTGGGTCCTATTTTTTCACCCTAGGTTGCTGTCCTCTCCCACTTGAAGTTCAACTGCAAATCTCCATTCTTGTGGTTGCCCCAAAAATCGTCCCCGACCCCTTAAAATGTCAGGCCAGTGTTTTGCCATCCCTGCCACCCTCTTTCAGGTTGTCAGGCTGTTACGAGGCGCTGGATGGAGGCAACACAGCTGATGCCCTGGTGGATTTCACTGGTGGGGTCTCTGAGCCTATCGACCTGACCGAAGGGGACTACATTGCTGATGAAGCCAAGCGCAACCTCCTCTTTGAGCGCGTGTTGAAGGTGCACAACAGGGGAGGCCTCATCAGCTGCTCCATCAAAGTAAGCAACATTGCCAGTATGGCCACAGTGCTGTGGGAATAGGTGTTTGAGGATGCAGTTGTCTTACACAGTCATGAAATTCTAAATTAGATCAGATAAATTGTGGCCAAGGGTTCCCACTTCAGGGAGCTGGCAAAAGGAACAAATCCTGAATGTAAATCCTCTTTATTCTTTGTTGCTATGTCCAAGAGCCCACATTCATCCCAGCACTCTTTTAAGGCTAGGAGGGGATCCACTCCAGAGAAAGGCATTTTGGTGTTTGCATCTGGGCATCTTTACAAATGCTGGTTTCCAAACCTCCCAGTATAACCAGTATATGAGCTTTATCAGTTGCCAGTATGGGAGCTCAGAGACCTCATGACGCAAATTAAGAAAAGGGGGGATGCAGCACATAAAATGGCATCTGAGATGTGTCAACTGTCTTTCTCCTGACTATTGATGCTCTTCTTTTTGGCTTAAAGAAATGTGCAGGGAAATCTGAGTTGTTTCCCAGCCCCTGCAGCGGTGGTCATGTCCCCCAGGTCTGAGCACTGTCTGTGTCCCCCTGCCAGGCCACGTCAGCAGCTGACATGGAGGCTCGCCTGGCCTGCGGACTGGTGAAGGGCCACGCGTACGCAGTGACGGACGTGCGGAAGGTCCGTCTGGGCCACGGCCTTCTGTCCTTCTTCAAGTCGGAGAAGCTGGACATGATCCGCATGCGCAACCCGTGGGGCGAGCGGGAGTGGAACGGCCCTTGGAGTGACACGTGAGTTGGGATGGACAGCTTGTTCCAGTGGGAAATTCTTCCCTGTGAGGGTGGTGAGGAACTGGCACAGTTCCTCAGAGAAGCTGTGGATGCTCCATTCCTGGAAGTGTTCAAGGCGAAGTTGGATGGGGCTTTGAGTGATTTGGTCTAGTGATAGGTTCCCCTACTCATAGCAGGGGGGTTAGAATGAGATCATATTTAAGGTCCTTTCCAACTGAAACCATTTTGTGATTGTATGATTCCATGTTCGTTCATACTAGTGATGTTCATAGGTCACCTTTGTGCTCCCAGTCTTATTCCAGCTAAACGAGCACCCAACAGAATCAGCCTCTGTCACCACCAACTGCTGTGATGGCTGGGGATGAGATGAGGAACCAAGGGCTGGTGCAGCCAGAGCCTTTGGCCACAGTCAAATTTGTTGTCTTTATGGATAGGGCTGTGATGGTACTGGCCAAATAAAACCCTGCCAGACTGGATTCAACTCCACTGGTCAGGAAGCTATTGAAGGAAGGAAGTTGGAGTTCCAAGCCGTGCTGCACTTCCCTTGTGTTTGGCTGATGACCTAACCAGAGCAGCATGGGGACTGGCTTTATACAGTCCTTGTGCCTCAAATTCTTGCGTGTCCCTTACCTCTGAGTAATGGTCTTGGTCTCTTCCCACAGCTCTGAGGAGTGGCAGAAAGTGAGTAAAAGTGAGAGGGAGAAGATGGGAATGACAGTGGAAGATGATGGAGAGTTCTGGTGAGTCCCTCCTGGGTTTGTCACTACAGGCCATGCTCACAGCATCCTCCCACCTCATGGAGCATGTACATCTTTTCCATGCATACAGCTAGCCAGAGAAAACAGGCTTCCAAGACGTAGGATCTCTAGTGAAGCTCCCTCCCCTCCTTGAGCCCATGGGTGTTAGCTTTTGATGGCCATGGCCCTGGAATTGCAAAGTGCTCTTCTGGGGCACCACTCAGGGGCCAAACCATTTCACCAGGGTACTGAGAACCTGTCCTAAATATGCTGAACTTCACAGCCTCACCGGGAATAATTCAGTACTACATTTACTCTTGTGTGGCAAAAGGGCCACTGTGCTACTTCTCCCACTCCAAAACACACAGATCTGTTGTTTGAACTCAAGAAGTATTTACTGCAGGCATAGAGAAAGATATCTCCATCTTTTCTGGAAATATCTGATGAATAGCTTTTGTTACTCATCAGCCATCAGAGACAACCCGCACTCTCTAACAGGTGATCAAGAAAATCCCTGCAGTGTACCTTTCCAGGGAATGAAGCAGCATAACCCAGTTCTGCCCTTTCCTGATTCAGGATGACCTTTGAAGATTTCTGCAAATACTTCACGGACATCATCAAGTGCCGTCTGATCAACACCTCCTACCTGAGCATCCACAAGACCTGGGAGGAGGCAGTGCTGCATGGGGCATGGACCAGAAGCAGTGACCCCTTGAAAAACCGCTCCGGAGGCTGCATCAACCACAAGGACACTTTTCTGCAGAACCCCCAAGTGAGTAATGGGGCAGAGGGCCTTCCAGAGCCTTCACATGTGCTTCCAAGTGTTTAACTCTCCCACAGGGACCTAGAAGGCCAAAACACTACCAGACCTGTAATGTATTATTTGTGTTTATGGCAATTCTCTGGCACAGCATGACCAGCATGGAGGCCAACTCTGTTAATATTATCCCTCTTATCAAGGAGACTGCATCCAAGTGCTTAGTGTAGAGCATCTTGGCACAGGGGAACAACAAACTGTGCCACAGGGTAGCAATGTTGGCTGGTTCCAGTCAAACAGGGCCAGGAGTCATTTCCAACAATCTGGATGTCCGAATTTCCAGTTTTTGTGCCCAAACTTTGATGCTGTTAAATTTACCAGGACAAGTGTAGCCCATAGAGCCATTTCCTTGTAGTTTGAAGTTCATCTCCTGGAACAGACTTCTCTGGAGAAAAGGAGGCTCAAGGGGACCTTATGGGTCTCTGCAACTTCCTGGAAGTCCTAAGAAGTGGTAGGACAAGAGAAAACAGCCTCAAGTTGTGCCAGGGGAGGTTTAGATTGAATATTAAGGAAAACTTCTTTACTGGAAGCATGAATACTTAGGAGAGGCTGCCCAGGGCAGTGGTACAGTCACCATTTCTGGAAGCATTCAGGAGGCATGTGAATGTGGCACTTGGGGACATGGTTTAGCGGTGGCACTTGGGGACATGGTTTAGGGGTGGACTTGGCAGGTTAAGGGTTGTACTGGGTGATCTTAGAGGTCTTCTCCAACATAAATGATTCTACAATTGTCTTGTCCTCTCTGAACTGGGATTCTCACAATCACGAGCCAGGTCCTTTTGAGTCCTTCATCTAACAGGCAGTTGAAGGATGGTGAGTTCTGTTGCAGGTATTCTCATCAAGGATGTGGGAGAGTTGTTTCCATCTTCCAGCTTTGTAGCCTTTTGAAGCCATGCAGGGAGGTGGATTGGGAAAAGCTGATGTTGGATCTGTTAAATCCACCCCCACCATGTTCAGGGATCCTGTATTAATAAATATTTCCCTTACCTTCCTCTCTTTGCTTCTAGTATGTGTTTGATGTGAAGAAGGCAGAAGATGAAGTGCTGATCTCCATCCAGCAGAAGCCCAAAAGGACCAGTCGCAAAGAGGGCAAAGGAGAGAATTTGGCCATAGGCTTTGATATCCATAAGGTAGGCTGGGGTTCTGCATGTTGGCCTGAATGCCTCTGTAAATTTGCTGGTTGTGGGACAGTGCACCAGCCCTGCATGACCAGATTGTTCATTTGTGCATTATCAGGGTGCTTCTGGGGTGTCATCAGCACAGCCTGCCCTCCTCTAGAGAGGAAGAGGGATATCAAAGGGGACAGCATGGACAGCAGGTTGCCCAGAAAAGCTGTGGATGTCTCATCCTTGGAAATGTTCAAGGCCAGGCTGGATGTGGCTTTGAGTAACTTGTTCTAGTGTGAGGTGTCCCTGGCCATGACAGGGGATTGAAACCAGATGATCTTGAAGGTCCCTTCCAACCAGAACCATTCTGTGATTCCGTGCAGTTCTTGCTAAAAGCAACGATGAGTCTTTTCTCTCCAAATGTGGAAATCTGTCAGACTAATCCTTATGTGTTGTTTGCTGGGTCCGCAGTGTTAAGCTGGGATGCAAGAGATGAGTCCCTCAGTCAAAAGAATTTGGAAAGCCACATCCACACTTGTTTTCCACCCAGCACAATTGGGACCCTTTTTCCTGGTTCTCCTATCTCCAGCTCTCCTGGCACTGTGGACTCAATCCTTGCAATTTTTCCCCCCCATGGTGGATACCAGTACCTTTTCAGCCAGTGACAATCCGCTGTGATCTCTGCCCAGGTGGAGCTGAATAGGAACTACCGGATGCACACGCTGCAGCAGAAGGTGGCCAGCTCCATCTACATCAACTCCCGCAGCGTCTTCCTGAGGACAGACCTGAAGGAAGGCCGCTACGTCATCATCCCCACCACTTTTGACCCTGGTCACGAAGGCGAGTTCCTTCTCAGGATTTTCACAGACGTGCCTTCAGATTGCCGGTAAGGAGCACGAGCAGGGATGGGGAGGAATTGGCTCTTTGGAGGCAGCCCTGTGCTTTTGATTTGTGGTTTTTCCTGAATGGTCATAGCCTTGCCTGCAGCTGCTCTTGGCTTTCTGTTAAGCGTGGTCAGGAGACAGGACATCTTTGCAGGTATCTCCAGAGACATGCAGAGAAGCTCCCACTCTGCTTCTAAGCATGATATGGGAGAGCATCCCAAACCTAGGCTGAGACTGGAGTGAGGAACAGAGTCTGACAGTGTGTAGTCACAAAATCACAGAATATTCTGAGTTGGAAGAGACCCACAAGGATCAGCCAAAGGTCATTGAGTCCAACACTTAAATTAATGGCCTTCATTGTGCCAGAGCAAATTCTTTGGGATAAGACTGGGCACCTCTCAAAGGCCACGTGTTTTTCCTTGCAGAGAGCTGACCCTGGATGAGCCACCACACACCTGCTGGAGTGGGATGTGTGGCTACCCACAAGTGGTATCCCAGATCCATGTCCTTGCTGCAGCTGGGCTCAAGAATCAGGACTCCCAAGGAGGTACTGGTCTTTCCCTGCCTGTTGTCTGGCCCTGGAGGAGTTGGGAAGTGGTTAATGAAGTGGGACTTTGCTGGAATTTATATCCTCAGATTTTTTTTTTCTGTGAACATACTTAATTCATACACCAGAGGAGGAGAAAGTCCATGGAGGGCTAAACTCACTTCTTGCACTGGACATGATCTGGGACCTGTTATATCTAGGCTGTTACCTGGGACCTTCCCAAAACTTCCCCAAAGCCCTTAGCAGAGGTCCTGTAACAACCCAAGCTTTCCTCTCAAGTATAAGCAGCTGTAAAAGTCAGGAATTGTATTTAAAAGCTTCTTAGTAAGAGGGACAGAGAACGAGCCTGATGTGTGGTATTCATCACTGGAAGCTGGATAAATGTCTTATCAGCAGAGGGTATGCCAAATTTAGCTCACTTTGGGATGGTGTGGATCTAGATCAGTTCTGACATCCATCACTTTTCCTGCATGGAAGATGGCAGCAGGACCATACCTCCCCATGTCCTGCAGCCACACAGAGGCTCATGGCAAGAGCCCCATGCTCTGTCTGCCTCTGGACCAGGAAACCCAGTGGTAGTGATGGCTTGTACTAGGAGATTGCTAGGGGATAAAAGGTCTAGAGACAACAATTAGAGAAGCAAATGCCTTTCCACCATGGAAATAGACCAGATCCTAGCTTTCTCCCCCATTTCCTGAGTCAAGGATATGTGTTATTGTGGCAAGATATAGCCAAACACTTTCAATCTGAATTTAAAATATAAAAATAGAAAAATAAAAAACTCTAAATAAAGCCCAATTAAAATTATACTTTTTTTTCACCCAATAATTATTGTCAGGGCTGCCTGTCACTATATCCCTGAAAGTAACGAGTAGGGTCTTTTCTAAGCAAGGACTGGTCAAGTGTGCTTATTTATCACATGCCACAAAGGCAGTCCTTATACCCTGTCTGGTGTATGGGGATGGAATTTAACCCTGGGCAGGTGGTTTTTTCTTGTGTTATTCACAACAGGTCAGAGCATCTTTAGCAATGCAGGGAAATCTGAAGCCAAAGGTCTCTGAAGTGTTCACAGAAACAAGGAGGTTTATCTTTCCTTCTTGGGGATTCTGGAGTCATTAAACATCTTTCCCACAAAAAACCCTTGGGAATTGCTTTCTTCCAGCTGTTTTCCAGCTGTTCAGCTCCCACCACCAACAGTGTGTTTGGTGTTTTCCGGTGCAGTTGGATCTCTCACACATCCCAGGCCAGGCGTTATACACTACTTTGGAAACAGTGATTTGCAGATAGGAATTTGGCTCTGGCTGATGGAATATGAGAATTTAATGGGGCATCCCAAAAGACAAGGTAAATTGGAAAACCAGATGTGAAATCCAGCAGCTGTGTCTCACCAGGGGAGCCAGGTCCTTGCAAACAGAAAGTTAGCAAAGAGGTGGTCTGGCAATCAAAATCCCTGGCCCTCAGAAGGGGCTTGTTTGTTCCTCCTCATTTCCACATTTCCCTTGGACAAGAAAGCTCATCCAACTGGTCTGTGTTTCCATCATAGCCACTCAAGTTCATGGTAAGAAAATGCATTCTGGCAGTTAAATTTCCATAGCAATAGCTCTCTCTCTCTCTACTGAAATTCCCAAAACAAGCACTTGTTTGACAAGGTGAAAGTATTCACTAATGAGAGACTCTTTCCTTCTCCTGGAAGCTCAGGTCCCCTCCAGCTGTGGGCTGGTAGTATGAGAACTTGGTCCTCCAACTTCATCCTCCATCTGGTATTTCCTTCTGTGAGCCTCTTTCTCCTCTCCATGGTTTTATTTCTGTCTGCCTCTGGGAGAGCAAATGCTGAAAGGAGACTTAAGTAGGATCCTGTCCTCCATGGAACATTTACTGCAATGGTCAGAAGAGTTTGGGGTAATGAAGGAGTGTTCCTGTAGAATATGGAGACAAGAGAAGCAGCCCTTTCATAGAATCATAGAATTGTTGGAAAAGCCTTCTAAGGTCATGGAGTCCAACTTTAACTCAGCACTGCCAAGTCCACCACTAAATCATGTTCCCAAGTGCCACGTCTACACATCTTTTAATTTCCTCCAGGGATGGTGGCTATACCACTGCTCTGGGCAGCCTGTTCCCATACTTGATAACCCTTTTGATTAATTAGTTTTTCCTAATATCCAGTCTAAACCTCCTATGGTGCAATTTGAGGCCCATACTTCTCGTCCTGTTGCTTGTTTCCTGGGAGAAGATACCAACCCTCACCTCCTTACATCCTCCATTCAGGGAGCTGTAGACAGCGATAAGGTCCCCCCAGGCCCCCTTTTCTCCAGGCTGAGCCCCCCCAGCTCCTTCAGCTGCTCCTTATCAGACTTGTGCTCCATCCAGACCCTTCCCCAGCTTCATGGCAGTCCATCAGCACCTGCTGCCTAGAAACAATGTCACCTAATAGAATTAAATTGAGCTAAACAGCTGAGCTCCATGGACATCATCTGGGGTGTGACAAACCCTTTGGCAGATATCCATCTCCTCTGGTGGTATATGGAGGCAAAGTACTGCATGACACCTCTGCAAAAGGACTCTATGGAATTACAGAGGCTACAGCAAAGAAAAAACTCTCTTTTCTCTCCTCAGGGGCTGATCCTTATGTGATCATCAAGTGTGAAGGGCAGAAGGTTCGCTCTCCAGTGCAGAAGAACACGGTATCACCAGAGTTCGATGTGAAGGGGCTCTTCTACCGCAAGAAGCCAGGACAACCCATCATTGTTCAGGTACCTGGCAGGCAAGCAGTGGGCTGAGGGATGGAGACCCTTGGACCCCCTGCCCTCTCCACACACTGTCCACAGCAGATCTGTTACCCAGGCTGAGCATCATTAGTTAATGCAGCTCAGCCTCTCACCACCACGGTGACGTCTGGGAAAGGCATGTCCTTCACCCCTCTCACTACCAGTGACACCCCCACACCTCACCACCTCCCTGGCTTCAGCTCAGGGTATGTCCCCTGTAACCCCTTCTCTCCAGTTCCTGAAGGCTGGCTGCATCCCTGAAGGAGCTGCCCTCATCCCTGTTTTGTTTCCGCAGATCTGGAACCACAACTTGATAAGCGACGAGTTCTTGGGCCAAGTGGTGCTCACGGGGGATCCCAGCGACCGGCAGTCGGTGCACACGCTGCACCTGCAGGACAGGGGGAACAGGAGGTCCAACGACCTCCCTGGAACCATTGCTGTGATGCTGCTCAGCAGTAACGTCCTCACTAATGTCTGAGTACTCAAGGGTGACTCTTCTGGTGCCACATATGTGAATATAAACATGCACACGTACATATACATATATATATATATAAAGAACACACAGAGCCTACCTACCATCTGCAAAGTGTATATGAACCATGCATGCATTCCACTCCAAGGAGCCAATCTTGTGTTTTCAATGTTAAAAAAATGGTGCCTTTTTTTTGGGGAACCGCAATGATCCTTCTGCTGGCGTCCTCTGCAGTCCCCCAGGCTGCCACGTGCGCTGTGGGACCGCTGTGAGCACGCTGTGTGTCCTGACAGCCAGAGCACCATGCCCTGGGGCTGTTTGTTTACACAGGCTGGCACACACACACGTGCCACCACGCACACCTGTGGCCACCACGGTCCCACCAGCTGCTTCAGTGCATCTTCAGTGTGTCTGCTTGGGTTAGGAGTAGTGTGCATGGAGCTGTCTCCCTTGAAATTGCCATGTAATCGCTTATCTGTGGAGGCACCACAGCAAAGGAGAAGTGGACAAACAGATCGGGGCCTGTTGGGTGATTTTTGGGTATGGGTTTGCCTACTGCAACTGCAAGGAAAACGCACCAAGACAGCCCAAATCCACAGGGGCAGCAAGACCAAAGGCTCCATCATTTTGGGGACAAGCTGTCTCCACCCAAGTCTTGTTCAGCCCCACGCAACTCTAAAGTATAGAAAGATGTCAACAGCTGTGGTGGGATAACAGTTCTCTGGGTCAGGTTTCTGAATCAGTCTGGACCCAGCTCCTGTGGGTGCCTCCTGAACTCCCATGGTGCCTGCTGTCTCCGTGTCTCCATGCCACCCCCATCCCAAGAGCTCACCCCAGGACCTGAGGTGGGTTGTCTGCTGGGGCAGTTCAGTGTTTAGGCAAGAGAAGATTCCTCTGAAGGCCAAAATGTCAAGTTCAAGGGATGAGGAGCTTCGATCCATGAGCTCCATCTGTACTGCTGCCTACAGTGCATCATTTCTCAGTGCCTCGCTTTCTCAAATTCTTTTTAAAAATAGTGGGATTTTCGCTTGTACTAGAGGGGCACTGCTCCCAGTGCAGCCTGGAAATGCTGGGAATATTTAATTCATACCAGTGTCCATCTCTCACCTTTAATTTCCAGTGCACATTCCAGTCCCCTGTCGTGGAGGATGACTTGCACAGTCCTAGAGCCAGTCTCACGAGCACAGCCCAAATGCATCCTTGGGGATGTGTCTGTGGCTACAGTCTGCTCCTGATTTCCATGAAAACTGGGTTAATCTTCCTTGTTCCACTGGGTGGCAGAATCTGGCTTCTTATAAACCATCCCAGATAAACCAAACAACAACCCGTTGTCTGACCTTTCAGCAGCTGACTAGGACAAGTTTCAAACCTTTTTTTTTCCTCTGCTGTTTGGGGGTTTTATTTATGTGCCTTTAAAGTGGTGCAAGTTAAAGGAATTTTTCAGTCAGATTTTCTAAGCAAATATTTTGCAGTCACCTGCATGCAAGTGGAAATTAATACATGTGATAAAATCTTCGAGTCTTCCTAAATTTTGACCTGGGCAGAGTCCTTTTCCTCCAACGAAAGTGAACAGGAAAGCCTTCTTTTGCTATAGCAAAGGGTTTCTGTTTGTCCTACTTAATACTCATGTTTGTCCTGCAAGTCTGTTTGGGGTTTTTTTAAAGTCCCCAAAGGTCTGCTAAGTCTGAAACATGGTGAAGTGTTCTCCAAAGTACCTGCTAGCTCAGTTCTTGGTGCAACCAGAAGTAGATGGTGCAACTGCACTGATTTTTGTGGGCTGTTTTTCCCTTTGCCTCATCTTCACAGTCCTGCAGCTAAGAGTTTGCTTTTTTACCAAATTTGCTTATGTTCTTAAGTCTTGTTTTTCAGGACTTAAAGGCAAGCAGTGGTACCCATGATGCTCTTTCCAGATCTCAATTACTCCTGGCTTGCACTGAGCACCCTCCAAGTCCAGGTGCCACCACTGGGACCAAGTTTGGTTCAGTGTCTTGCAGAATTTACTTAAGTGCTCCTAGTCAGGTAAAGCAACTTTTTGATCCCATGGTCACAGCACATCCTTGAATTTAAGATGACCAATTCAGAGATATTTTGATTTTATCTTGGTTTTGTTTATGAGACTTATCATTGAAAATAAATGGAAGCAGGATTGTGGAGCTAGAAGGTATTATTTGGGTCTTAGGAGAAGATCTCACAGGCTTATGTTCAGAGCGATATGTGAGAGGGATGCCCAAAGATACCTCACCGGGCAGGGGGATGAGCAATTTGGCATTGACAGGAGCTTTGCACCATCATCAGCAGATGGAGGTGTCCAGCCTGCCTGCATTAGCCTTGTTTTCTCAGGAAATTAGGCTATGGATAGCTTCAGCAAAGGAGAGCCATTTGTCCAGGAGTGCCCTGCCATGTGCCAAATGGCACCGAGATTCCCAAGGAGCAGTGCCAAAGCTCACCAAGGAGTTGTGGTGCCCTGGTACCCATGGGCAACCTCCTTCCTCCCTACAGAGAATCAAGCCATAAAGAAAGGAAAGGCAGCTTTTTAATAGCTTCTTAAAAAATCACTCTATATCAGGACCAAATTGTCTTAATATCAGTAATATTTGTCCTTTTTTTTTAAAGAAAAAAAAAAGTTTTGGAAAAGTTAGAGCAGAAGCCTTCTTCCCCTACATTTCCAATGGAAGAACAAAAATTACCTTTCTTACTCTTCTTTTTCTCTTATTTGTAGGGCAGATGAGGGAGGGGGAATATTGAAATGTCATTCCTATCATTGATGCCTTTTCTCTTTGAATGAAGTAAACAGAAATATTCAGGGGGTTTTGGGTTGGATTTTTTTTTTGAGAGGAGGGCATGTCTGAAAACCATTTTCCAGTCCCTCATGAATGGGGTAGGACACATGTCTGATTGATTTCACATTTCTTTTGTTAATCATTTCAATGGTTGCAAGCAGCCTGGCATTACATTCTGTGGGATCCATTTCTTTTTGACATCTGCCTGTTAAAACAGGCTGTGACTTGTCTTCATCTCCAAAGGCACTGATGTATCGTGCTGCACAAGCTCAGAGTGGTCCAAACAGAAAGCCAACATTGTACAGCTGTAAACCTCCTATAAATAAATAAATTGTGTATATTTTATTCAGACTCCTTGCTTTTGAACTGCTGTGTTCTTCCAGAATGCTTTTGGTGGGCACAAGGTGGCTCTGCAGAGCCTTTTGAATTTGCTTGATTCACCAAACTCCATTCAAATCTTTTTCTCTGTAGACTTTGAGACTGAGGCAAGGTGATCTGCATGAGTCTTTCACACAAGGTTACACTCACATTTGCTGAGAAAATCCCAGGTAGGAATGGGTAACCTCCTCTGACTATAAACCTTTGCATCCTATGCCCCAGACTCACCACAGTGCAGGGAACTTGGTTTTTTGAGTCTCACCTGACTTGGAGAAAAGCTTTGTAGATTGCTGAAAAATAAAAATGGGGGGAGAGAGTTTATGGGCAAAGTAGGTGGAGGAAGTGGATTTTGGATGGCTTTCCCTCGGAAAACAAACCTGCACAATGCGCATGGGGAGCATTTGAAAAGCCTGGCCTTGCCCATGGGAATCTCCAGTCTTGCTGCTGTACCACACAGACCCAAAGCTTTAGGGACCTTGCTTCCATCTCAACTTCCCTCCACCCGCTGCCTGTGCTCAAAGTCTTTGCAACACGAAGGAGCTGTGTGCCTCTGCAGCCCACCCTTCAGAGCCTGGAGCAGACATCTGGAAACAGCCCTTTTGTTGTGGCCTGCAGGAGTCTTCCCAGACTCTTCAGCTTCTGGGATCATCCTCTGGGACAAAATGTTTCACCAAATAATGCACAGAGAATGAGCATACTACTCCTCTGCCTCCACCACTGAAACATCCTGCAAGGACCTTTCTTAGGGGAATGCCTTACAAACACTTCAGTCCCCCAGACATCTTGATACTCTCCTGGAGGATGTCCTGAGCAGTAGACCTGGCTGGGCACCTATGGAGCTGTGATGTTTGATGCTAGACATAGCTCAGGAGCTCTGGTGCCAACCACAAGGCTTTACTGAGTCTGGCTTTGTGCACATTCTTAAAAAAGTCTATGCAAGCCTGGGTAAGCCACAGACCATCATGTAGGCATGGAGGTTGTGCTTTCCCACCAACGTCCACACCTCAGTTTTGCTGGTACTGGGACAATGGGATTAAAAGTGTAGGTTGCTTTGCAGCCCTGCCTGTGTCTGCTGGTGGTGCACACCAGCATGGAGATAGGGCTTCTGGAATTGCTGTGGGGCCTCAGCACGTTAGTGGGGAGATGTGCAGAGACTGTGCATGTTTGGAAATGAGCAGCAAGTAATAGAGTCGTGCACACCTCCAAGCACAATCCAGCCCAGACTCACCAAGGATCCTTCAGGATCTCGTCATCCCTCCAGCACGGTCATTTGCCAGGGATTTCTGCTCACAACATTAGTTTCATATAGTTCCATAATAGTTTTCATAGGGGACTTTTTAAAGGGCTTTTTGTAAGGGAATGTTTTGATAGAACAAATGGGGAATGGCTTTAAAGGGAAAGAGAGTGAGGTTAGATCAGATATCTGGAAGAAATTCTTTACTGTAAGCTTGGGTAGGCACTGGCACAGATTGCTCAGAGAAGCTGTGAATGTGATGCAATGCTGGAAGTATCCAAGGAGAGGTTGGATTGGGCTCTGATCAACCTGGTCTAGTGGAAGGTGTCCCTGGCCATGGCAGGGGGCTGGAACTACATGATCTCTAAGGTCCCTTCCAACCTAAATCATTCTGTGATTCTGTGATTCTATGGTTCTATGATTCTATGATAAACTGGAAGTTCAGGGTTTTTCCTTTGACCTGAAAGAGCATCTTCATGGAGGAACAGACATCCATCCTATGCTTGAAAGTTGGTGCTGAAGTATTTCTTCTTGTACCTGGATCCCCTGTAGCCGGGATCTTCCCACCTTAAGCCTGTATGCATTCCCTGCCATATGAGCCTCCTGCCACTGAAAAGGCTAAGGGATTTCCAGCAGGAAGGGCTGCAGAGATGGAAGGGCCTTCAGCAGTGGGATGTGTTCATTGCCTGTGCCTCAGAACTGCTCGGGTGCTGCCACATCCTTGGCCAATAGCCCAGGTTAATAGCCAGGGATCAGCCACTGGAGTCTGTTCTGTGCAGCTGTCCAAAGGCTCCCTGCACTCTCCAAATCCCACCTCCAAGCCCAGGGTGCAGTCAGGAAGCAAGTCCAGCTCTGTGTTCCTGGCAAAGCCTCCCTCACTGCCTTTCCACACATGCATGGGTCCTGTTGGGCACAAGGCAAGGCTGTCCAAGCCATTCCAAGTGCATCAGATGCAGTCCAGAGCAAAGCCCAGACACAGCCAGAGCCTGCCCTCACATCCACACCAGCTGTACTGACACAGTGAGGAGGCCTTGAGTGACATGGACATGGCCCCAGGTGGTCACAAATCGTCTGTCCTGAGCTTAAGGTCAGCTGAGTCTGTTCACAGCTGAGGGCAGGGCATCAGCAGGGCATTTCTAAGGGCTGGGGAAGGGACCATGTGACTGTGCCGTGACTTCTACATTTTGAGCAGAGTTCCCAGTTAGCTTTGAAGCAAGGAGACTCCTTTTTATTGCTCCTTATTTCTGCAGTATCATCAAAAAACCACATTCAGTTGGGTCCCCAGGAGGATTTCCAGCACCCTCATTCCAAAGTGGAGCTTAGAAACAACTTTTATGGTAACACTGCAAATATAAAGGTATATTTTGCACCTTCCACTAGCTAAAATTACAAGCTTTATACCTAAGTAAGAAACTTAAGTGGTGTTTCGTAGCACAATTAAAATCCAACTCCACCTTTCTCAGCAGGAAGGAAAAAAGACACTAGCCCAGATTTGGGCAGGGAGTCACCAGGTCAGAGTTAAGATTCTAGGTGAAACCTCAGCTCTGATTTTCCTGATCTCAAGTGTTTTCCTGTCCCAGTTTTCACATTTACAAGTGCACAAGGCTGGTGCATTCAAACAAGGATGCCTGTCAGCTCCTGGCCTCACCCCACAGGACCTCAGTACTGTCCCTGCACAGCCCAGAGACCTCTTTGCACAGGGCAGGAGGACCTTTCCAGCCACACTTTTTCCTAGGAATTAATCAGGACTCTGCACAACGAGGACTTGAAACTGCAGCTAAACTCGTAGCATGGGTGCCATGAAAACATTTTACATGAGCAGATAGTGATAGGAAAAGGGGGTATGGTTTTAAACTTAAAGAAGGGAGATTTAGATTTGATACTAGGAATAAATTTTTTACTGTGAGCATGGTGAGGCACTGGAACAGGTCGTTTGCCCAGAGAAGCTGTGGTTGTCCCATTCCTGGCAGCGCTCAAGGCCAAGTTGGATGGGGCTCTAGAGGAAGGTGTCCCTGCCCATGGCAGAAGGGGTGAACCTCGGTGAGCTTTCAGGTCCCTTCCAGCGCAGGCCACTCTATGATTTTATGGTACCACAAACCGGGGCAGACTCCAGGGCTGCAGGAGGACGGATCTTTGGAGAGCGGGGATGCTGCGGGAGCGCGGCGCGGGCGGTTCCCGGGCTGGAGGTACCACACTCACACACTCACACCCGCACCACACCCACACCACAGCAGGGGCTGGCTGCAGCCCGGCTCCTCCCCCGCTAAGAGGCTCAGCCCGGGCCGGCGCTGCCCTCGCTCGGTGCAGGCGGCAGCGCGGCTCCGTGCGGGCAGCAGCCCCGTCCCTGTGCCGTCCCGCCGCCGTGCCCGGCCATGCCCCGCTGAGGTAAGGCGGAGCGGGGGCAGGCGGCCCCGGGGAGCGGGGATGCTCCGGGCGAGCGGGGAGCAGCCGTGGGGCGCTGTGGGATGCGGGGGGCGCGGTGCCATGGGTGCGGTGGGTGCGGTGCCCCCGGCGGGGCTGCGGGCAGCGAGGCGGATCGAACCTGGGCAGGAGGCTGGGCTCGATGGGAGGGGGAGAGACGCGGCGCAGACCTGCCGGCAGTGCCCAGCAGCCCCGAGCCAGCTCGGCTCCTGCAGCATGGATTAGCGGCTCGGTAATTTCTAGCTGCTGCTTAATTTGGCTGGGGTCACCTAGCAGGGAGCTGGAGAGAAGGGTGGAGGGCATTGCCCTCGGGTGCGGTGCATGCAGCCCTCCACCCCTTCGCTCCACAGCCCTGTCACATCCAGGGATACCTCTGGATGTGCTTAAACGTGGGGAGGGGCTCTGGGGGATGTCCCTGCTACATGGATACACTGGCAGTGCCGCAAGACCCCGGGTGTCCTCCCAGCCCACTTCACCCCCTGCCTGCTTTCACGCAGCTCCAGACACGGCATTTAGGGGGATAAGGCACAACCTGTGCTCAGGCAGGTGCTGCTCTTCAGGCAGCAGCACAAGTTCCTCTGGCTGCAGCACAGCACAGCTTGTGCCCAGGCTGGTTTTTGGGGATGTCTCCCGGGTCACATCTGTGCTGGTAAACAGCACCCAGGACCTTCCAGGCCATTTAAATTATTAGGAGTCTCCCTGGGAAGGGGCTGAGGCTTGATGTGGGATAGGCAATTGCCAACAAGCAGTTTGCATTTTGCTGCCTGGTTTGGGTTAACAAGACATTTAATACTCTGCTTGTTTGATTTGTCATAAATTGGTGATTTGTTAATAATGTATGGGTGTAAGCTTGTGTCGTAGAGGGAGGACCCTGGTTACTCATTCTAGCATTAATTCTCCTATTTAAATATAAGTTAGCCTGTTTTGTACATGGGCTGTGCTGGGCCAGCTGAACACAATACCAAAGAAAAATCCCAGGATTTCCTAGGGTATTTACAATTACGTTATCCTAAGGAAAGTGGAACTGGCATATCTTGGTGTCTCTGGGAAGACTGGGTGTATGGTAGAGGACCTGCCATGTAGGCAAAATGGAGGGGGAGTTTGAAAGGCAGCACACCAGTGGGTCTAAGATTGCCTGGTTGCCCCTTGCTGTTAAGTCTCCCCTGCAGAAGGAGGTGGCAGAAGCTAGAGAGGGTTTTCTCACAGCCCTAGGCTGTGGTGTTGGTGTGAGTGCTTCTCTCCATAGTCTGGGCAGAAGGATGTCCAAGAACCAACCCTGTGGGGTTATCTTATGCATTACATAAAGATGGCAAGGACATGGTGGTTGCAAGCTGACTCCTCACCCATCCTCCACTGTATGATGCTATGGGTCCTACTCTTCCCATGAGGTGAGGGACTGCAAGCTCCCAGCACTGGTAGTGTGAAGGCATGGAATGGATTTGCAGCTTTGACCGAGCTTTGCCAAAGCTTCAGTCAAAACCTGCATCCTTGTGGGAGCCTGAGAAGTCTCCTTCCTACCCTGTGCATAAACTGTCCTGAGGAAAACCAAAGTGGGAAAAAAAAGGAAAAAAAAAAAGAAAAAAAGGGCAAAAAAGAAAAATCCAGGACAGCACTTCCCTCCTGTTCATTGATGGTCAAAATTGTTTTCACCTGTGACTTTGCAATCTCTGAGCCCTTACTAATTCCCAAATATGTGTATCTAAATTGTGTTTAATTTTGTGGTCATGGCCTGGTGACAAACTGTAGGGCCAAAGTCTCTTCTTGGGCTTTTGGGGTGAGACTGGAGTAACTTCATGGAGCTACAGAATCCCCCCACAGGCAGTGGCATTTATGGGATCTGAATCCTGGCCAGGGATGACCCTCTTTTCAAGGCAGTATTATTTCTGTGTCATTTCCCCTCCCCAGAGCAGCCGATTCCTCTCGCTAGCTCCGAAGTTTCCCTGGGCCAAGTGCTGCTGTGCAGCCCTTCTGTCTCGCACTTGCTAACTTGTGACTTCGCAATCCTTGGGTTGCCATGGAAAGGATTATGCTGTGATTAATGAAGGCATTGTCAGCTAATAGTTTTTTTTCAAAGCCTTTCCTGGAGCTGCAGAGGGCAGCTTCCAAGCCTGGCAGAAAGCGGCTGACAGGAT
The DNA here is from genome assembly GCF_028551555.1 of Melozone crissalis. Taxonomy (NCBI): domain Eukaryota; kingdom Metazoa; phylum Chordata; class Aves; order Passeriformes; family Passerellidae; genus Melozone; species Melozone crissalis. The sequence goes on along the minus strand of NW_026535786.1, from coordinate 10,404,956 downwards.
AGGTGGCTGCAGGCACTCAGTGCTGGGCACATTTTTGGCTGTCTGCATCAAGACCACGCTGTCACAGACATAGTGGTTCTGCAAGTCCCTTTTGAGGGTGAGAGGAAAACCAGGGAGGTTATTGTCCTCTTGGAGCAGAGCCAGTGTTTTTTTCTCTCAAAGCAGAGCGGGACAAGTGTCACTGTACCAAGGGTTTGGCAGGATGTGGAGACAGCACGTAAGACTGTGAGAGCTTTGCACTGAAACCGTGCTCTCAGCCAGGCAGTGTCCTAGAGGAAAACTGGTGTGGGATGAACCTGTGTGTTGTGACTTTCTGGTCCCCCAGTCATGTGCTAGGTAGAGCCAGAAAGCTTATCAGGACAGCCCTGCCCCAGCAGTGTCCATGGTTATGCTGTACCAACCCCAGGAAAACCCTCCCAATCCTTGCTGTGCCTGGAGCTGTGCAGAGAGCCCCTGCTCTGACCTGCAGAAGCACAATGGTTGGAAAAGCCCTCTGAGATCATAAAGTCCAACCCTCAACCCAGCACTGCCAAGTCCACCACTAAACTGTGTCCCCAAGTGCCACATCGACACGTCTTTAAATATCTCTAGGGATGATGACTCCACTACTTCCCTGAGCAGTGCTTGGCCACTCTTTCTGCAAAGAAATTTTCCTGGTATCCAATATAAAGCTCTCATAGTCAGACACTTGCAGAGAGCAGAGTGCAATTGTGCCCAACTGCACAATGGGAGTGCAAAATGTGAAAATCCAATGAAAAGCAGGCACTTGAAGTAGACTGAGTACCAAATGAAAATAGAAAAGTTAGAAATCCATAGCCATAAGTCTCTGGGGACTCCTTTATATCTTGGCATTGTTAGATGAGTCCCCCCTACCCCAGACCTGCCCAGCCTGAGCACCTGGGTAGCAGCTTCTACCTCAGCCCAACTGGAATCTAAAAACTGAGTGCATGGTCAGCCTCAGAGCAGTCACAGAAATTCACTGAGCTCTTCTTAGGCTGCAGGCCCAGCAAATGCGTTTCCCAAGATGTTGGTTCAGCTGCTGCCATCCCCTTTCCACATCCTGGTGTCATGGCACAGCATTTACCTGGGGTGCAGATGACCTGAACACAGTTTCACATGCATGCAAGGGGTTAAAACTTGCACTGTGAGGTTGGCTGTGGACTGACAGGTGCCTTGGGGGAGGTTTGCCCTGCTGTTGTTGCTGCACAACTAGCCTGGTCTCCACCTTTATGAGTGTGGAGGAAGGAAGATTTGCAAGAGGCTGAGCCTGATGTTACGTGGAGTGCTGGGAGAATGGAGCCTCTGTGAATCCTGGTTTTGTCTCCTCTCTCCATCTGACACTGGCTTGTACAGTGGGAGCTGTGCTTGGAAGGGGCTTTGGCCCATCTGACAAAGACACTTTCTTCAGCTGTTCCTGACTTTGGAAACGGAAGATAAATCTGGGATCATGGTAGCTGTCAATATCTCCATGTAAATATAAAGACTTTTACAGGGATACCTTCTACTAGACCAGGTTACTTAAAGTCCCATCCAACCAGGCCTTGATAAAGAGATTTAGTCTCTTAAGGCTTGCAGGTTCCAGCTGGGAAACACCTTCCACCTGGGCAGGACTCACCTGCCCAAAACACCAGGGCACAGCGAAAAGGTGCTCTGGGCTGTGCTGGGCTGGGACCAGGACCCAAATATTGGACCAAGCCCTTCTGTGTTCCTCCTGATATCTGCTGTTGTCCAGAGAGCACATTCCACTCCTCTGGTGATTTATCTCATTTCAAGTCACCTAAAACAAAAATTATTCCACTGGGGAGAATTCTGAGAAAGGAAAGATGGTCAGAGGTCTGGGACATCTTTCACAGGAGGAATGATTGTTTAGACAAAGGCTCCAAGCTGAGAAGAGATGGGAAGAAGGCATGTTATAGATCCTGGAAGATCATGTTTGCATGGTAAATGCAAAAGAAAGATTTTTCCTTTGAAATACAAAAATTAGGGACCATCAAACAAAGTTTACAGAGGCTCAAAGGTAAAAAGAGTTTGCACAATCTGGCATCTGTGGTGTTCCTTATGGCAGAACCACGTGGATTCTCAAAGTATTGGGTTAAAAAAGCACTTGGACAAGTTTCATTTACAAAAAGCCTCTAAAAACTATAAAGCATGTATATGAAAGGAAAAACAAAACTACCCCCTTTTGGCTCTAGAGGTTCTTGAGCTGCAAATTACTGTTTCTGGGGGAACATTGCAGAGTAATGCCACTACATCTGCTTTTATACTGCTCCTTAGGCATCCTCTGTCAGAGAAATATAGTGGGTGGGGAGCCCACAGGCTGGATCCAGTGTGGGCTGTTTACTCACCAAAAAGTTGTTCAGGGCTAGAGATCCTCCTTAAAGAATTCTTCTGAGGTATCAGCCTCACTGCACTTCTCAGTTATCTTGGAGAAGATAAAGTGTCAGCACATCATTTTAGTACAACTCCCATGTGTCATGTGGGCCAAGGGAAATACAACAAAACCTGTTCTTTTCTTTTTTCATTGAAAACATTTTTGTTCCAGCAGATACAGAGAAGAGCTAATGGGATTTCTTGCAGGTTCTGTATCAGATTTCCTGAAAGCCATTAGGGAATTGCCACAAAGATACTGATCAGCTGGATCTCTGCTAGAAAAGCTGGGGTTTGTGTGTGGGTTCCTGTGATTTCCAGAGCTGACCCATGCCTTTGTTGGGGTGAGGCTTGCATTGTAAGTCAGTTTTCCATGTGCCTGTTGTGTGTTGGTGTACAGGAGTTTGAATTCATGGCAGCAGGAGAGGCTGGGAGAAGAAAATTCTTTGCCTCTTGGTGGCACTGAGTTCCCAGCCCAGGCAGAGCTCCCATCGAGCTCAGTGGGCTCAAACAGCCTCATAATAACAGTGGGGCAGGAAGGGAAGGGGAGCACCCACAAACACAGCACCTCCCATCACCAGAGGGGAGGTAGGGATGGGGCTGGGGCACAGGCAGACCTCCTGCACTGGCACAGAGGAGTCCAGCACCTGTGTGCTGAGGTGAGGTGGTGGAAGGAGCCCTGCAAGCCCAGCTGGAGCACATCAGAGTGCTGCCTCCCACGTCGGAGCCTCTGGGTGTTTTCCAGCATCAGTGGAGGTTGCTGTTACGTTGTGATACCCCAGCTATTTCTGTCCTGCTTCCTCTCATCCCTCAGCTTTGCTGGATCAGTGCCATCAAGGCCAGCAGATTTACCCTGCTGGGCTGAGATGAGCTCCAGAAACCACACACACACACACACTGGATTTGTCTCAAGCAGCCCACACAAGGTTTTGGTCTGGAGAAACAAAGGAGTGGTCATTTCATCTGTAGTTTCTGTGTAAGAGTCTTCCTCAAGTCAAGTCTACTGAAAGTCCGCGTGAGTTCTCCATGGCTGGAAAAAGACTTGTAAGATCTTGGCCAAATTATGAAGTAAATCAGGACTGCAGTTGATGCAGCTTAATTGTACCAATACATGTTAGGGTGGTGGGTAACAGAGAGTAAAAGCTCTTAGGGCAGCCTTATTCCTCTTAGAAAAAACCCTCTAGATCTCCCCCAATGCCCTGTTAGATCTGTTTTTCTCCCAGGGCAAACTACTCTTCAGAGTAGCAAACCAGGTCCTGTCCTCCCAGCCCTGAGCTCAGCAGTCAGGGAAGATATTAAGTAAACAGGAACAAAATTCAAGCTTTTCAGGTGGAGCTGTGATGTTGACCTCAGCCAGGGAAATGAGACCTGTCTCCAGAAAACACCAATTTCTTGAGTGTAGCTAGGAGCAAATGACAACTATCAACAGCCACCCCTTCCTTTGTGTGGGTATCTCAAAGTGCTGCAAAGAAGGGTAGGAACAGAGCAGTTTGTTAATGCTGGAATTATTTAAGGACCTGATTAAAGCCGGCTTTCTCATCTAGGCTGATTTCCATAGGAAACAAGGCTTGTGTGGCCACTCTGCCTGTCCCTTTAGATGTGTCACCTAATCACAGCAGTTGGTTCATCAAGTTCACTTCAAATTTCAGCTGTAACAAGGAAACAAAGTTTCTAGACACTTCCTGAAATGACACAGGTGAGCATGGGAGAAATCTGGTGCCCTGCAGCATGATGCCACTGCCTGTTGGCCATCTCAGGTGGGGTGAGAAAGCTGTTAGGGATGCCCCACCTGCAGGAAAGGCTTCTTAGGAGGGGCTATGCCCTACTGACCATCTAGAAATCTTATTATTTGGAATTTTGTCATTCTAAGTGAGGCTTTTGTTAGCGCTGCTCCTCACAGATGAAATTCTATCTGTTTCTGGCTCTGCTGTTTGCTAAGTGGGAGCTTGGCATGGAGCGAAGCTGCTTTATTTCCTGGAGACTCCAGTCCTTTTGTCCATCCAGGCTGTTTCAGGATGCAATGACTACTACTTTATGCCTGTGCAACACCTGACATATAAAATCATAGAATGGTTTGGGTTGAAAGAGACCTTTTAGATTATCTCATTCCAACCCCCTGCCATGGGCAGGGATATCGTCCACTCAACCAGGTCGTTCAAAGCCCCATCCAACCTGGCCTAGAACACTTCCAGGGATGGGACATCCACAGCTTCTCTGCGCAACCTGTGACAGTGTCTCACCACCCTCACAGTAACATATTTCCTCCTAATATCTAATCTAAATCTACCTTTTTATGTGCCCTTTAGTCTAACTCTCTGACCTATACGAGTGACTTCAGCTCAGCCAGATGATGCCCTTTAGAGCAGAGCATCCCATGCACTGCATAGCACCCAGCAGGAGAGCCATAGATCAGCAGCAAGCAGCCCCTGTGACTCAGAATCCCCAGCTGAAAAATTAATATGACTTTTTGCATGTGCAGCCAATGAGTCAGAGAGTGTCAGTCCCCCTCTCATCCCGACTATTACAGGGCTGATGTCTCCCAGCACTGCCTGATGCTGCCCTGAGGGGTGTGATGGTGATTGCACCAAAGGCATCCTGAAAGGGCAGAGCGGAGTCTCCACTTAATTTTACAGTCCCTGTTCAAGCAAAACAACCTCAGGAGTCAGCAGAAGTCCCAGCATAAAAAGCAGGGTTGGTATCTTATGATTTAAACCCACTTAATCCTAGCAACCCTTGCATTTGGAGGCTGACCCCAGTCTCTTGAAGGGCCACCCTGAACTTCTCCAGGCCGTGAAAAATAAGAGGATAGTGTTATGGCAGGCAGAAGGAGGATTTCACTAAAAATCCCAGCAAAGGGGTTCCTGCTGAGACAAAAGCCCTTGCAGGATTACAACAGCTTGCAGAAGTCTTGCTCCAGCCAGCACTAGTAGCACCAAAAGGAGAGGGCCAAGGCCAGATTATTAGGGACCTACAAGAGCAGAGGTGAGACAGCTGCCTATTATGCCAATTTAAGGATAGAGAAGAGTAGAGGAGCTGCCTTTAATAAAGATATTCTGATTTGAAGTCATAGGCACAGACTCGGGTGCCCTGGTTCCACTGCATGACCTTGGGGAAAGTGACATCCTAACTCTATGCCTCAGTTTCTCTCTGTGTGAAATGAGGACAGCATTAGCCCCTCCTCCATAAATAGGCTGGGATTCAAGAAGGAATAACACAGGATAATATATTTATAGAGTTGGTAAAACAGTGGCTGCAGTAAAGATTCCCTTTAGAGAACATTTCTATAGGTAAAAAACCAGAAGTGGGTTAGTAATGAATTTACTGAGCTGAGCTAAGTTCAGTAAATTACCTCTGCCATATATTGTCTGGGTGGTGGAGAGTCATCTAGAGACTGTTGTAAAATGGAGCACCTTTCCTTAGATTTCTGGTTCCCAAGCCTTTGCAACAGGCTGCCCTGTGCAGATAGGCTGTGGATGCCCTATCCCTGTTGGATGGCTCTATTTGAGCTACCTGATCTAGTGGAAATGCTCCCTGCCCATAGCACAGGGGTTGGAACAAGATAATGTTTAAGGTCCCTGACAACTCAAATCTTTCTAGGATTCTATGACCTTTACAGAATTGTTTCCAGATAACAGTGTCTTTGTCCTGCATCTAAGCTAAGGGCTGACGTCTGTGGTTCAGCTGCAGGGCTAACACAGCCTGAGGGGCTCAGAAGGTTGTAGCCTCCTGAACCTGGCCATAAACAGGATGTACCATGCATGAATCTCCTCCCAAATCCAAGCATTCAGTGTAAAGCACATCAGGCTCAAGTCAGCCGCCACATCTGTGTGTATCATTTGCTCTATAAAGAGCAGGGATTTACCAGCCCTTGAAGGAGCAGGTCCATGGTGACCCCACTGGCACTTGCTGGTCTGCACAGTCCAGGCTAACTGGGCTTCTCTGAATCACAGGTAGGCAGGTTCTGAGCTCTGATCTTGGCACAGTGCTGTCCAGGCATCCCAATTTGCTCAGGACAAGCAAGAGGGTTTCCAGTACTGCCCAGCACTGTGCTGCTCCAAGGAGGAGAGCCTTGAGAGAAGGTCACTCGTACAGGTCAGAGAGTTAGACTAAAGGGCACGTAAAAAGGTAGATTTGGATTAGATATTAGGAGGAAATATGTTACTGTGAGGGTGGTGAGACACTGTCACAGGTTGCACAGAGAAGCTGTGGATGTCCCATCCCTGGAAGTGTTCTAGGCCAGGTTGGATGGGGCTTTGAACGACCTGGTTGAGTGGACGATGTCCCTGCCCGTGTCAGGGGGTTGGATTGAGATAATCTAAAAGGTTCATGTCTCAAATCACCCCCAGTTTCAAACAAAGGCTTTATTTCTAATTTTTTCTTGTCATGTGCTGGGCCCTGTTTGTAGGGGCAAGACTTGGGAGTTCATGTACAGGTAAAGAGGAGATGAATACAGTTGCCAACACCATTCAGCCAGCCTGCAAGTGCAGCTTTTCCCTAGATCAGCTCAGCCTGCTGCGTCTGGATTATGCTGAAATTACACCTGACCTCCTTGCAAAAGGATACTTTATTTGATTAATTGTTGTGGCAGTTGAAAACTGCTCAGTGGGCGGCGGGGGCTGGTGCACAAAAGGAAATCACTCTCCTTGGAGGCTGTGCTGAGTGCTCTGCGCAGAGTCAGGATCGGATGCTGCCGCGGTCCTTTGTTCTGCTCGGGCTGTGTGAAAGCTCAGCAAGGGAGAAAAGGTCAGGTCTTTTGTTCAGCTCCTCTACCTGCTGGACTTTTCAAGGAGATTGAATGCAGGGCAAATCTATTGAACTTCCTGCTGAAGGCTTAAAAAATTGATGCCCGTTTCCTGGCCACTCTCAGATGAACAGAGGCTGCTACGTATCAATTCTCTAACTTTCCAGAGGGGGGAGTTTTCTGTGATTTCTTGCTTTAATGTAACATTTTGGCTGGGACTCGTTCAGTTGAGGTGTCTCTTTCCATGGCACTGCTACCAAAACCCTCCAAATAGAGGTTTGGGGATCAAACCCTCAGAGTCAGCTAAGTGGTCTTTTTTTCATATTCACAGCTGCTCAGTGATGGGAGAAAGGAGGGGGCACAAAAATGAAACCAGTCACCTCAGGCTTCTTCTGTAGTCTGTGGACATAAATAATCCTGATAGATGGAATGAATTGGGCCTTGGAAGCACTAGTGTATCCCTATAGTCATGGAGGTGATCTTAGAGAATCTTAGAAATGTTCAGGTTGGAAAAGATCTCTAAGATCATCAGCTCCAACCATTAACCCAGCACTGCCATGTTCACCATTAAGCCATGTCCCTAAATTGTCTATCCACTTATAAGGATGGTAGTTCCATCACTGCCCTAGGCAGCTTGTTCCAATGCTTGAAAACCCTTTCAATGAAAATATTTTTCCTAATATTCAATTTAAACCTCCTGTGGTACAACTTGAGGCCATTTCCTCTTGTGCTGTTGCTTGTTACTAGGAGGAAGTGATTGACCCCTGCACCTGGCTACAGTGTCCTTTCAGGGAGCTGCAAAGAGATCTAAGTTCATCCCAAGTCTCCTTTCCTCCAGGCTAAACACCCCCAGTTGCCTTGGCTGCTCCTTATCAGACTTGTGCTCCAGACCTTTCACCCTTCCAATATTGGTTGACCTGCTCAAACCCAGTGTCTGCATATAAACAGCTCCATCCCACTTTGGGTGACATATGGTACTTGGAGCATGAAAAGAAAAGGCTGAGAACCACAAAGGCACCTAAAGACAGCACTGTCACGGGAGAGGGAAGGGTGGGTGCTGATGAGAGGCATAAAGCCACAACAGAGAGATTCGCTAATGGGCTCCCATTCTAGGATTTGCATTCTTCTTTCTTACTCCATGTTCCCCAGGCTTGTGTGGATAAACACAGTGACAAGTATTTGCTCCCAACTCTCCTCTGATCTGTGGGATGGTCAGGAGGAGGCAAGGAAATGTTCAGGCATTGCTTTCTCCCTAGTTAGTGAGTGCATCACAAAGCAGGCTCTTGGCTTTGAGGAAATTTGCTTCTGTCTTGAGTTCTGCTTAAAATCACATCCTGAGGTCCACAGTGTTTTGGGGTTAGTTTTTTGTGTTAGCGAGTTTATCACCTTTTGAGACATGGTGTCAACTCAGAGAGTTGCCCTCTTGCACAGAGTAACAGAATCAATTCTGTTGGAAAAACCTCTGAGATCAAGTCCAGCCTGTGACTGACCACCATCATGTCAATAGACCACGGCACTGAGTGCCACATCCAGTCCTTCCTTAAACACCTCCGGGGATGGTGATTCCACCACCTCCTTGGGCAGCCCATTCCAATGTCTAATCACTTTTCTGTGAAGAAATTCTTCCCGATATCCAAGCTGAACCCTTCCTGGCACAGCTTAAGACTATGTCCCCTTGTCCTGTCGCTGTTTGCCTGGGAGGAGAGGCAGCCGGCCCACCTGGCTACATCTGAGGTAGTCATGGAGTAGAGCTCAGAATGCACCCCCAACATAGCTAAACACAAAGCAGGTGTCAGCCTCTGTGGGGAACTGTCTGTATTGTCCTCACCTGAAATATGGAAGAGTTTGGGTAACTCTGTTAGGAGATTGGTAGTGACAATGCAGAGGATCAAATGGACTGCAGAGGTCCATGAAGACACTCAGAGGACTGGAGCACCTCTCCTATGACAGGCTCAGAGGAGAGATTTGGGTTTGTCCAGTTTGGAGAAGAGAAGGTTCTTAGGGATGTTACAGCCCTTTCCAGTAATGAAAGGGGCTACAAGAGAGCTGGAGAGGGACTTTGGACAAGGGAATGTAGTGATAGCACAAGGGGAAATGGCTTTAAGCTGAATGAGAGTTTATTTAGACTAGATAAGAGAGAAATTTCTTACAATGAGGATGGTAAGGTACGGGAACAGGCTGCCCAGATGAGTGATCAATGCCCCATTGCTGGAAGTATTCCATGTCAAGTTGGATGGAGCTTTTAGCAACCTGATCTAGAGGAAGGTGTCTCTGCCTGTGGCAAGGGATTTGGACCAGATGACCTTTAAAGGTCCCTTCCATCTCAAACTGTTTTGTGATTCTAAAAAAAGCTCTGAGACCCTGCAGCTGGAGAATGGGTCTCCACGGTCCTTTCACTGACCAGTGCAGTGCTTTGCGAAAGCAAACTGTATGGCACAGCCTGGAGCTGTCATCACAGGCTCTGATTAGTGCTGCAGCTCTTGGTGGAGGAAGGCACAGAGAATCACATTGCTTTCCTTTGCTTCTTTTCAAGCCCTTCACAGTCTCAGCAGAGATCACCACCTCAGCATTTCATGGTGCCACATTTCCCAGCTTGTGGAAATCAGCAGTTTCAACCCAAGTCATTTTATCTCAATCATTTGATACTGCTGGGGATCTGGTTGTTGAGATTTTTAGATGGGTCAAAAGAAACAACATTGTTTGCATTTTTAGCTGATCCCTAGTCAGCCTGACCAATGAGGGGAGCTCAGCACATGGTTTATAAATGCTTGGTTTTCAGAGAGAAACCATATTTTTTATATTTTTAATCTCTACTGAGGGTCTGTTGAAAATCATACCCTATTTCTGGATACTGAAATTTTTGGCTGGAAGCAGTACCTACTGCACAGCCCCTGCCGCTTGTCTGTCACTCATGTTGTGTAGATGACACCCTGTTTATTGGAGGTTTCAGTTACGAGCATCATTTCCCTGGGTTTCAGTTGCGCTTGCAGAATGTCAGACTGCCGTGTGCATTAGCACTGCGCTTTCTTCCTGAAGCTGCTTGCACAGAAGAAAAAAAAGCCCTAATGTACAGAAATGCTAAGTATCTGCATATGTAATGCAGCAAGGCTGCTCCTGTGCTGGGCTGTTTTACTACAGAAAGCTACTTTGGCACCTATGGTCTTTTCATCCTGTAGTTATTTGGCTAATTGATTAACAGGTTCTCTGTGTTCTTTTGTGCAGGAAAGGTTGTTTTTAGTCCAAGTAGCTGGGATTTTATGGGTTTGGAGATTCCAGATCTGTAGGATGTCTGGAACGTCCCTTTTTTGTAAAACACAAAACAAACAAACTAGCCAAACAAAGCCCCACCACAATTAAAGACTACCAGGTTTCCCTGCGAACAGCATCCGCCCACGAGAAGGAGAAGCCTGACAGGGAGTACCCTCAAATCTAATTAGCACTAATCCTGTGCCTTTCATCATTGTACGGCTGAGTGTTGCAGGAATAGCTGGAGAAAAAGCTGCACATCTCCTAAAAGAGCCCTTGCAGGCCATTGTTTAGTTGCACAGTACTGCACACCAAGGAGCCCTTCTGAGGATCCAGGGCTTCCCAGGGGCTCTTTTCCCACCCTGCTATCAGGTTTGCCTTTACATGTCAGCTTGCAGCTCTGCTTGAATCTGTCTTTTTCCCTCAGTTGTCTGTGAAGATGGATTTGCAGCTGACAGGCAGGTAATTCTTTACACCAAAACACACCTCTTGTTCACGCAGCTATTCCTCTCCTGAGACCAGCATTCACTGTAAATCTGGTAATCACTCAAGTTCTGATGCAAAAGCTGTAGGGAAGGCTTTTCTTGACCTTCACTGAATTTGGGTCAGAGCTTTTCCAGGAAAACAGGCTCTGTGCTGCTCACGGTGCAGCAGAGCCCGCAGGCAGGCTGTGTCATGGATGCACCACTCACATGAGCAATGGTAATTCCAATGTTTTCTGCAGCTTCTTGCTATTGTGACCCGCCTTGCTGAGGTGAGAGCTTCCTGTCATTCCCCACGCCGTTTGTCAGCATGACCTCAAGCTGATCCGTCTGTGCGGAGGCGGCAATTAAGGCATAAATAAGGGAACTTTCTCAGCACAGTGGCAGGGAACCTGTGGCCAGGTGGTGCTTGCAGTGTCCCCACATCCCCACCACGAGATCTTGTACTGTTTGCTCACTAGCAAAAGCCCAGGCTGTGCTGTCCTGTGTGTAAAAAAAACAAAAACAGTGAATGCTCTGGGTGAATTCCCATTGCTTTTTATTGCCCTCCAGGCAATATCATTGCTTTCCATGGGAATGCACCTTTTCTCCACATTAAAGGAGATAATCCAGAAGGCTGGATTTTGTTTTTCTGGAGGAGTTAGAAATGACAGTTTCTTCTTGCAAGGATGAAGATACTTGTGCTACAGGAAGGGAAGGTGCAAGTGAATGGCCGCTGCTGTAGCACTTACTCCAAAGCTCAGGTTGGAGAAATGGGGAACATCATAGTGTCATGGATTGGGTTGGGTTGAAAAGGACCTTAAAGATCATCTAGTTTCAGTCCTTTTGCCATGGGCAGGGACACCTTCCACTAGACCAGACAAAACCCTCCATGTAGGCCCATGTATGTGGTCAGTTGTAGTTGGTAAGCTGTGACTGCCTCAGGGGAGAAGCTGAAGGCAGATAGAGAGGATGAGACTCTAGGACAAAATACTTAAATAATTTTTAACATTAAGAATTGTTTGAGCTGTAGCTAATTACCTAGAGAAGCAGTGGGTTGTCTCTGCTGAGAGCTTGCTCGTTGATCAAGCTAGCAGGGAAGATCCCTGTCAGTCAAGAAGAAGATGAGTGGCTGCCATTTCAGACTGAGGCCTTCTGACCTGAGAGCCCTGCTGCCCATTCAGGGCTCCAGGAAGAGTGCAAAAGTACAAACTGTCATAGCTTCCCAACCATGCCAGCTTCCAGATGGACAAAGACTAGGAGGAGTAGTACGTATGGACATTGCTTTCCTCCTTTCTGCTCACTGTCACCCACAGTTAGAGATCCCAAAGACTGGCGGGGTTTGTCAGCTTAACCGTGATCAAGAGCCATTGTTTTCCTTCCTGATTGTAATCCTGGTTTCGGTAAGGACAAAGGTGCTTGTCTCTGAGGGTGTAGGTCTGACCTTTTTATTCACCATTCCTCAGATAAACAGTAAAATATGCTGGAAAATCCTTAATCCTTCTCAGATCCCTTGCAGGAGGGCAGGAGGTGAAAGCAGTAGCGTGCAGAGAGCACTGACGTGTTAAATCTCTTTGTGCAGCTAAGGTGACACACGTTTCTGCCAGTCAAGTGAAGTGGACACAAGCTGAATGAAATTCTGGGTTTTTTACAATTTAAAGTGCACAAGGTGTTCTCCAAAATACAGGCTCTACACCAAGACGGGTACAGTTGGGGATAGGCATTGAATTTGAATGCACACACCCCATAAATTAATTATTCTCTTTTTTCACTGCACTTCCATTTAGGAAAATCATTTAGGGTGCAGAACTTCAGGAGAAAGGAATCGATTTTACATTTAGAGTGAAATGCCTGAATTTCTTCTGACCAATGCTTAACAAGTATGTGCTCTGGAGGATTAGCACAGTGGAGTGATCCCCCAGGAAGTATGGCCAGTCATGTGGTTGGACTCCTGTGCTGAAGTGCCAACAAGGGGCACACAAGTGCCAGTTAAAGAGATTAGAGTAGCAACCCCCTTCTTTGCAATTGCAGCATAATGGCTTTGTCCAGGTTCCTCAGACTTCCTCCCTCCAGAGTCAAACTCTGTTGGGTTTCTTTTGTATTGAGGATATCCTCAGAACCAGGAAAGCCACAGTGGAAATCACTGTGGTGCAGACCTCTTACTGAAGCATTCCTTGGCTTCTGTTGACCACAGCCTGCAAGCAAGTGACATGTGTAGTTCTGTGTCAAACATCACTCTGCATCCAGGTGTATTTTAAAGCCCCTTCAGCCTCACCCCACTGCCTCCCTCAGATGTTCAGTTCAGATGATGCTTGACCAGTGATGGCCAGAAAGCTGCAATATGAACCATATTTACAAAAAATACACATTCCAGAGGGTTGTCTCTGTGCCCTTGTGCTACATGTGAGTGATTTGGGAGAGGTGCTGGGTATGTTTTGTTTAGCCCAGCTCATTTCAAAGACCATCTGTAGAGCTTCTCCCAGGATTGGGATTGAAGTGCCCTACACTCACCTGCCAGCGAGGGTCAGAGGGTCCAGATGGCTGTTTTGTTCCACCAGGGCCCTCCTGAATTAGTAGGCAGCTGATCTCTCTGGTGCTCAGACAAGCCCAATCCTTCTTATTGATCCCTGTGGGAAGAACAGGCAGGGGAGTCTGCCCCTTCCCCTTTGGGGTGTTCCCTGCTGAGCAAGCCGAAGGGAAAGCTGGCTGTCTCTTGTCTGCAACCTCTCTTGCAAAGGGACAGAATGCACTGAACAAGATTAAGCTGAGGCTACACCTTCAGAAAATAAAAATAACCCACAAAAGATTCAGGGCACCAACATCCTGTTTAAAATCAGAGTGGATTTGGTATGTAAATACTCTTCCAAACCTGGCACAAGTTTTGGAAGATTATTCAGCATCACCACAGGCCAGGCTAAGCAGGATACCAACACACTAGGTTGTTTTAATGCTGGGAACCCAGATAACCATGGAAAAGTACTTTGCTTCAGCAGCAGCAGGGCAGAAACTGAAGGAGCATTTCTGAGATGTGGACTTGTGGCTTTAGCCCAACCTGTTGGAACAGATGTCCCATGCATGGTTTTTGCAATGTGGACACCCAGTGGGGCCAGCTCACCTGGGTCACTTGTCTGATTAGCATAAAGTTTATGTCTGGGGTATTTAGGAGCTCCTTTGTTGGGCAAGATCTCTGTTTTTCAGAGGGGAAAAGGGAGGAAAGAAACTACTAGATGACTTGTCCATAGCAGATGTCCTTCAGCCAGGGAACTCCAACTGCTATCCTGCTCCAGAGTTCAACACTGACCCGTGATCATCATGGACAGACCTCTGAAGAGCCTCCCACAGTGCCTGCTCTGTGCCTGGCTAAGATTTCACTGACTGTTCCCAGTGGAACAGACTCTTCAGCATCCCTAGGCAGTCTGCCTCAGGGCTCACTGCTTGGCAGGGTTAGAAAGTTATTTTCAATCCATGTGAATTAAAGAGAAGAGTAATAATTTAAAGTGCTACAGAGAAGGTTCAATCTTAGAATTAGGAAAAGTGCCTGACAGCCTTTCAGTTATTAAAGTGTGCACGTGATTTTCCACCATTCTTCTACCTTCTAGGAAAAGCAAAATTAATTCATTAAATATGGCCTGTGGCCAAAGTTTGCCTAGTGAGTATTTCCTAAAGAAGAGTGATGCCGTGGCTGCTCTTAGGACACCAGCTCCTTTCCCAGGCAATGCAGAGTGTTTGTGGATCATGTAGATGGTTTTAGCAGATGGATGTTTTCATTAAGGTGGTTGAAGGCACTTGCATGGCAAAAGCCTACAGATGTGGGGTCTGTGAAAATGTAGAGGTGGTGCAGGCAGCCTGGTGAGGAAAAGGGAATAACTGCAAATTCTGTTGGGACTTTACAGTCTCTGCAGGAGCTGATGGAGATAAATCCTGCCTTTCTAGCTAGGATGGGAACACCTGTTTCCCGCTGCACCTGAGAGGCTAGAGAAAATTCAGCCAGCAGGATCAGCACAAAAGGCCAAGTCTATACCTTGCTGAATGGAATGCAAGCAGTTGCTGCTGGTGGGGAAGAGAGATCACTTTCCTTGCCATGAGGAAAGTGTGTAGAGACACTGGCATGGGACATTATTGTATTTTTTTTTTGGTGAGACTGAGTCTGTCTCTTTGGGACATCCCACCTGGAGACGATTGTGGGAAGGGTGGAAAGACTTCTCCCTCCCATCCCCCTGAGAAATGTTTGCTTTTTAGTGGGGAGAGCAAAAAAATGAAAGTTATGGCTAAAACTTGAAACACAGTACTTAAGTTTTTATGATGAGTCCAGAGTATTTTGCCTCTCTGAATGGAAATATCTTGTGTCCTGCAAGATTATCCTTCATCAGCATTCAATGTCCAGTGTCCTGTGGGAATTATGCCTCTGAGATCAAGTGCCTGTCCCCCTGCTTTTTAAGGCACGAGTATTTTTACTATGCTGGAAAACATTCCACACCAAAAATACAACTATTATTGATTGCCATGTAGCAAGGATGACTCACAGATTAAAAGCTGCAGAAATTAAATTATTTGAAAGCATTTTTCATTCATACAAACCCAACACACTTAATTTTGGGAGCCATGAAATGGCACTAGAGCAGCAAGCACAGACTCAGGAGCAGCATGGGACTTTCCCATGTAAATCCCACAAATACACAATTTGCACAACAGCTGGAGCAGAGAGTGGAAATACTCCATCCACTCCAGGTCTTAGTTTCAGGCTGTGCTAGGGGACTTGATATTTTCTTTTCTCTCTTGAAAGCAGTTTGGAGGAAAAGATGCAAACCCATCCAGCCATGTCACGTGTTAAGGACAGTACTCCCCCCCTCCACGTGCTTTAGTTCATACCACAGGATCCAAAGACACATGTAATAAATCAGTATCAGAGTGTTTGCTGGGTTAATCCTTGGATAACTTTCTAGGACTCAGTTTACAAAATATTACTTGCATAAGCAACCTGCAGTCCCAGTCTCATTCACCACAGTGCCAGCATTAATCTGGATGTATTTAGAGGATTGTCTCTCACTGTCTGGAATTAATATTACGAAAGCATTGGGAGTTTCAGTGCTACCAGCTCTCTTCCACACCTAGGGCTGTGGAAGTGCTGTAGGGTTGGGACAGTCCCCAAGCTGGGTCTCTTGAGTCAGGGGAGAGTCATTAATTGCTGACTTCTTTTGATTTAGGTCCGTTCCTGGTGATTGCTGATGTGTTTATACAGGAACCATGGTGATTCTACGACAGGTAAGTGAATTGTTCCTGTCTTCAGCTTCTCTAGTTTTACTCCATCACCACAGGCACTAATAAAAATATATTTTTGGAGGGAACAGGTCATGTCAGGTTATTTTTGTCCTTTCTTATTTCCCTAAAAGGACTGTTACAAGATGCAGAGATACTCATTAGCCTTAATCCTCGATTGGCTTAGAGGAAATCATTACTCTGTGTGTGTAGTCCAGATTAACCTCGTACAATGTTCCACTTCTATTTTCTCATCTGGGATGGCCCAAAAGCTGCATGTGAACCCTGGACATGCAGGAGAGTAAAACAACTTACTTAAAATAGGATCTAGTCAAAAACTGATTTTCAATTTCCAGGAACAATTCTGCTTTGGTTGTTTAGAAATAGTCTTTTTGTACATGTAAAAGAAATTGAAGGATGGAGCACCTCTGATATGAAGACAGTCTGAGAGAGTTGGGGTTGAGAAGGAGAAAGCTTTAGAAAGACCTTATATCACCTTGCAGTAGCTAAAGGGAGCTTGTAATAAAGGAGAGCAACTTTTATATTGGCCAGCAGTGATGGGACCAGGGAAGTCCTTTTATACTAAGAGAAGACAGGCTTAGATGAAATATTAGGCAGAAATTCTTTTCTGTGAGAGTGGAGAGGCACTGGCACAGGCTGCCCAGAGAAGCTGCCCTATCCCTGGGAGTGTTCAAAGGAAGGTTGGATGGGGCTTTGAGCAGTCTGGTCTAGTGCAAGGTGTCCCTGCCCATGGCAGGGGGTTTGAAGTCCCTTCAGACCCAAACTATTCTGTGATTCTATCAATTGAACAATGAAGTTGTGTAGCAGGTCTCATGTAGATTCTGCAATAATTTAGGGCTTCATATTGTAGTGTTTTCCCTTTGTCTGGGGTTAGCATGTCTCACTCTCAGCTTCTCCTTGCCATGTCTCACCTGGGGAGGACTGACAGTCCCACCGCGTATCCTGGGTTGGGGCTGCAGAGACTCGAGTGCATTTGTCAACACAGTCAAACATTGAGTCAATAGAGCAAATTTACCCAAGAATTTCGATTGAATTCTTTGTCTTGCTTGGTAAATCTGCTTTTGTCCAGCAGAAAGTACTGGACCTTTGAAGGAACTCACATAGCTTCAGTTTACAGCAGTGACACAAAGAGCTGAGGATAGCTTTGAGTGGAAGGAATGCCAGAGATCTTGTGGAGCGACTGAAATGCTTTTTATAGCATTTCCCCAACCTGCTGGAACCTGAGCCCAACAAAAACAGGCCGTACTTTGGTAGGGGTGTTTAGAAGCTTGGTTGTCCTTCCAAAGGCTCCAAGGCATTGGCCTCGTGCACAAACTGGCTGATGCAGTTAGCGGTGTCGAGGAAAATGGGTGTGGAAATTAAAACAAATCAGGCAAAAAGGTCAGCATAGCAGTTGAGAAATACCCTGTTACAACTCTGTCTGGGATGGTATCACTCCAGGCTGCCTGTCATGTCCCTCTCTGGGTGTTACCCTCTGTGGGTAAGCTGCTGGATCATAGTCTTCTGTACCAGTCTGAATTCACCCTTTACAGAGCTTTAATCAAATTGAGCACCTTGCTCATTATCTAAAAACAAAGTGTCTTGTCCAGGTAAGGCTGCAGCATACTTCTGTATAATTCTGGGCACTCTCCCTGTGTGTTCAGATGCCAGGCAGTTGCTCAGAAATATCAGAGAAATAGGTTTGGGTTGAATTTATTGCTCACTGCAAACATCTCTGCAGCGTGGATACGGTGAGCAAGGACCTCTCTGTAATTAAGTAAGGTTATCCAGTTGTTAGCAGGTACAGGCCATTTGTGAAATCACACCATCAGAAGGTCCTTTCTGAGTCACACAGGAAACACTTTGCTCTCTATTGCCCTAAATACCGCTCTTTATGTTATGCTTAATTATAAATAGCAGCAATATTTGTATTTTGCCTCCTTCCGTTTTGCTATAAGATTTTGGAAACACATCTATGTGGTTCATGACCTGTATTACTTTCCAAGGAGCTTTCTCTTTGTCTTTTTTTTTTTCTCATTCTTGAATGTGCACAACATGCTTACAGTCCTGCCATCCTACCCCTTTTTCCCATGAAAACTTTCTCCAGCAAGGTCAAACAAAACCCCAAATCATCACCTGGGATAGATGAGCACTGAGCATTTGGCCCTTGCTGCTTGGTTTCCACCCAGCTATAAATCCAGGAGTTTTGAAGATGAGCCTGTGACACTGCTTCTCTTCCATTCTCCCATCAGAACAAACCATTCCAAGGAGCTCCCTCAGGGAGAGCTGAGCACTGAGGGCAGCACACAGCTCCAGTGAGGAGGAGAAAGCACACAGAGCTTTCTTCCTGCCCTGCGTCTTCCACCCAGTAATCCAAAAGAAAAGCCAATATTGTTCCCCAGCAGGGGCTTGCAGGGAGCCAAACTTATCAGCTTTAGTTACTAGCAAATTGCTAGTGGCAAGTCCATTTCCATGCACAAAGAAAGGGAAGATGGAAAAGGAGGGCTGCCTGAATTCCTGCCTTGGCAGCCTGACAAGTTAGTTTGGCTCCACAGCCCAGCAGCAGCTCATTCATGCACGTTCCCTTTCCCTCTGTTACTTAATGTAGAGATGTTTTTGGAGCTGGACTGGAGGCAGGGAGGGTGTGCTGGTCCTGCCCACAGCCTGGCCTGGAAAAGGGCTCTCCTGGTGGCAAATGGCAACAGGCTGCTGCTTGCTGCATGGCTCTTGTTGCCAGATCATTCTTCCTGCTCTTGTAGGCAACCCTCCCATAGCCCACTCTTAAATCCAAGGTGCTGCAGATCTGCTGTTGCTGGGCCAGCCCAACAGAAATCAAACCCACTTATCTGCTGGGGAATAAAACATGCTGAAAAATTTAAGTATTTTGTGGAGGACCGAGTTCTGCATCAGGAGTTGGACTGGATGATACTTATGCAGGATATTCTGTGATCCTGCTAATCTCATCCATTAAGCTAGACTTTTCAGATTACTGTATCTGTGTTACTGTAGGCACCTGACTGTGTCCAGGCCATATGAAGAGCGCTGCTGCTGTTGCAGGTTTCTCCCATTCTTAGTGTCCCCCTAACCTGCTCCTGCAATTAGAGGGAGAAGAGTGGAAATAAGAGCTAGGAGAAACAGTGGAGACCTAATCTAAGCAGACAAAGGAAACCAAAGTTCAGCCAGATATTAAGGTCCTGAGGGATCAAGCACAGCGGATGCCTCACACTATAAAGTTCTTTTTAGTTCAACTGCAAAACAAGGACGTTGTTCCAATTATTTTGAAACATTGCAGGAGCCAAGGCTTGGTCAGAGACTTCAGCTCTGCTCTCCTGGTTTGTCAGAGCTGCTGGGGAGGTGACTCTTGGGGGCAATGCCAAAGTCTCACAGTTTCCTTGCTCCTACCCACTCTGCAATTCCTGAGATACCTCTGGCATGTCTTTGAATATAAAGTCTGCAGTACAGCTTCAGCTTTAAACTCCACAAGGCCTACACGAACAAAATGGTCCTTAATATCTTCATGTTTCTGGTTTTTGAGGATATTTGTGGCTTCCTGCTCTTGTGTCAGGATTGGCCTTTGGATGAAATTGTCCTTTCTCCTTCTTGCCAATTCTCAGTGTTTGTATACAGTTACTGTTTGTTTTTGTACCCTTGGAATTGACCAAAATCCTGCAAAATCATTTTCCCTCAGCCTTTTAAAACAAACTCTGCAGTCCACCACTGATGGCGGCAGCCCTTTCTTCACTATTCCAGCTTAGTTTCTTCTTGTTAAGACCGGAATTGCACATTACAATGCAGGTGAAGGGGATTTGTGCAGTTTGTAAATGAGCAGAAATAGATGTGACTGCCTGATGCTCCAGGAGATGTTTTCCTGAGCTGGGGGTAAGAATGGCAGAGATCAAGTTCTGAAATCTTTCACAGACATCCTCCACTTGGGCTGTGTGAGCACTGGCCTTACCTGGAGCTGACATACACCGTTTTGAGCACACATTCAGCTTTGCCAAGTGATTTATTGTGCTGTGTATTTTGCTAGCAAGGAGGAAGGGGTGGGGGAGAAAAACAATGATTTTGTAGGTCTAAAAAGCAAAGTGTAACTCTGCTGTTTGGATTTTCTTTCTCATAAACACTGAATAATTTAAGTCTTCTCCCATTTATGCCTTGTATCTGTCTGATCTATGAGTCTGAGGCTTCCCTGGATAGCTGTAACACAGCAGTGAAAAGTCCAGCACAAGCCAACCAAAGGGCACATTTGCATATAGATTGAAACATGAATCGTTGGGAGCCATTCATTAGTTGCAGTGCTCAAGACATTTGGCATTTTAACAGCTTGTTGCATCAAATCCTTTCCATCACGTTTATGGGACAATTAAAGTGCTGGGGTTGCTGTGTGCAGAAAATGAAGCTGCAGGCTGGGGAGATGTTCTTGCAGCACTGTGGCTGTGGAATATAAATTGTGTGATGTCAAATAAAGGTAGAGCAAGCAATCTCAGCCCTAGCATGGAGACACCTTCTGAGAGAGCCTGTCGGAAATGCACTCATTCCTGCTTCTTGATACCTCAGGCAAACCCCAGGATCCATCTTCCCTGAAGTGTGTGCACTGAAACCTTCATCTATTTGAATTCAAGGCTGAGAAGGCTTGGAGTGAGAGTTGTTGTATGTGCAGCTGAGTTTAGCATTGCTTTTTTAAGAGGCAGTAACAAAATACCCAGCCAATGGGACATCCATTTGAGGGTATAGGAAACTTCAAAGGACTCAATAATAAATTTTACCTTGACTCAGTCTTGGGGCCACATGTACCCCCAGGGAGAGCTCTTGCAGAATAGCTCATATGTCATCTTGTCTTACTTGATGGTAACTTCTCCATGACTGTCAAAGCTCTTAAAGATGCATTTAACTTGCTGAGACCTGTCATCTGGAGCAAGAAGGGAGGAATTCAGCTCCTCAAACTGTCCCTTTCTCTTAAACCCTCCAACACATCATAGCCTCAAGTTGTGCCAGGGGAGTTGAGATTGGATATCAGGAAAAAATTCCCTCACCATAAGCACTGGAATAGGCTGCCCAGGGCTGTGGTGGGGTCATCATCCCTGCAGATATTTAAAAGATGTGGCACTTGGGAATATGGTTTGGAGTGTAAGGTTAATGATTGGAGTTGATGATCTTAAGGGTCCTGTCCAACCTAAACGATCCTATAACCTGACCCTGAAGAATTCTCACTGTATTTACATGTTTTCTGTAAAAAAAAAAAAAAAAAATAAAAATCCTGTTGTCAATCTTGGACCTCACCTGGCCACACTGCACCAGCTGGTGGAGTTAGGGGCTGCCAGCACATCTATCAACCCCTTTTTCAGGAGTGAGGTTTGGGGAGGGAGATCAGAAATCCTTCCCTCTCATCCATTTTACATCTTATCCTGCTGCTAAGGATCAACACAAGTGTTGATTTCCCTTGGTCACCCGGCTGTGGAGCCTCTGATTACTGTTCTTAATGGGAGGAAGCACCTTCATCCCAGCTGTGAAAACAGCAGAGCAAAGGACCTCACGTCCCATCCCATCCCCCTGCCCTCATACCCACCTGCCTCTGTCTGCCCTCCACTCTGTCCCAGATGTGTGAGACAGCTGTTATCTGGACAACCTTGTCCATAATTTCACAAAAAATTCATATAATTCACATGTACTTTTAAAAATCTTTTCTGTAAGTTATGACTTTTTTTTTACAGTTCTTTTTACTCAGGTCGGTTCTCAGGTGGGATATATAGGGACTGACAATTGGAGGGATTTGAGTAAAAGGTAGATATTTAAGGAAACATGTCTGCTGTAAGGAGTGTTTGTGATGTGACATCCATGGGACCATGCTTGCTGTCTTCTCCTGTAGAAAAGGCTATGTAGCAGGCTGTGTCTCTCCCTGTTTGAGGCAACCTTCCTCTTCATCAAATTCCTCTTGCAAGATTGGAAAGCATTTGACAGCAAAAAGGGAACCCTCAATATTTCATGGATTGGGGGTTACAGACACTTCTGTGGAATGACTCTGATGTACACCACTGAAAGATTTGGCTCTTACGGTGTAAAATTCATTCCCTTTTCAAGACACAGCATCCTTTACTAGCACAGAGTAGACTTGACAGCAATTTTCCTAAAGAAACATATTGAGCTCTGGCTTTTGCAGTCAGGTTCGAGGCTGAGCACATCTCTTGGGGCCCAGGGGAGAAAAAGCAATAACAGGCCTTTTCAAAGAGCACAAATCAAAATATGGCATTTCTTTCTTGGGAGAAGGTTGAGATGGCGGTATAGAAAACATCTGTCTGGATGTCATTTCCTGGTCAATAAATAAAATAGTTCCATTGAAATTAAAAGCTGAATTTGGAGAATTCCAATAAGAACATCAAAATCATACTCTCCATGTCAGACTTGAGTGAAATGCAAGTGTTTTCCCTAAAGGCTTTGTTTTTCCTGTTGCATTACAGGTTTTGGTGAAATTGTAATCTCTAAGGAAAATTTATAGTGAGAATTTTTGAAGAGTAAATCTATTTTGAGTTGGTTCATAAATATAACCAAAATAGTAAGATAATTTAGATGTTTGCTTGAACTCATCTAAGGAGATTTTTGAAAAAGAATTCAAAATCTATTGAAGAACAAAGAAAATTCAGTAGTGGGAGGGAAATAACCTGAGATAGGCCAGTGAACCAGCTGCCACTTTAGATACTTCTGCTGGAGCTTTCGACAATGGAGGAATGAGATGAGTAAGTGTGGACTGGGATTTAGGAATTTGTATTCTGAAATTTTAGCATTTCCATTTTGCTACTCCTGGATGTATTTACAGATATTGCTCTAGTGGTCAGCAGTACTGCCCAACTTGTGCAGGGGTTGTGCATCTGTGTTGCAATGTAGGAGAATTGTCCTTTCCCTGTTGGCCATACCCACATGGATTAGTTCTACAAACATGGGAAGGTGTTGTGATGGTGGATCGGTCCTTTTCTTCTCTACTTCACAAATCAGCCCTGTCTGGGAGGTGGCACAAGGGAGGTGACTTTGGCAAAGGAAACCAACTGCTTTCTTGCACTGGGCAAAGGTCAGTCTTAAAAGTTTACAAGGATTTCATCCTCCTTAAGGCAATTATTGTGAAAGGCAAAAACTTCACCAGCTCTAAATTATAAGAACTTCTGTTCCCGAACAGAAACAATTATAAAATTTTTAAGAGAGTTATAGTGGGCTGAAGTTGGGAATATATATCAGATGTTCAGATTTGTTGAGACCCAGGTCTGTCCCACTTGGCATTCTGTATCCAAAATGACTGTAGCTGAGCACCAAGGGGCTAGTAAGCATACACTTATTTTCCCAAAATATTTTCCTAGCCTTCAGCTAATTTCCTGGCCTACACCTCTGGCTTTTCAGCTTGGTCATTTCCCAAGCCTGATGGGACTTACTTAGTTAGCAGTCCCCAGTGCATCTCCCTTCCAAGCACTTGTACAGTGTCCTTACTTCTCATCTGCCTCCATGGCCATTTTCTGAACCTTCCCACCACTGAGTTTGATATCCCCTTTATTTTGGACCGGAAGGGTATTTTAAAGAAGTATCTCATGCACCCTGTCCCGCTCTGCCCTAGGCAACCTCATGGGCCACTGGAGAAAGCAAGATGGTTCCTACCATAGATGGTCCTTTGGTGTGCCTTAACCTGGCACACGCATTTGCATGTCCTGCCTGAGGCAATGCCACTTGCATCCCGGTGGTATTGCTTCCTCCCAGCTTTTCTACCAAAAAGCAGATGTCCTCCATCCTTTCCTCAGAGCCACTTTAGCAGAGCCCAGGAGAAGAAGAGGTTGGCTTATCCTGCGTGCTGAGGAAAGAACCAAATTATGCTTGGTCTTAAGGTTAGGAAAAACACCTGTGTGGGTCGGTGATTTGCCCACCGTGACTCAGGGGCCTTTTGTGCAGCCCATGCAAATGCAATGTGAGCAATTTATGTGCATCCTCTACCACCCAGCTAGGCGTTTTATTGTCAGCACCATCGCTGGCTAATGACTCTTAAGGTCACACACTGCATTTTCATGATCTACAAATCACTTTGTGAGGGCATTTTACTGCCTCTTTACCCCATAAAATTGCTAGATTAGGTGTGAGACGAACAGGAAGTCTTTCCAATAACATAGGTGCTGGAAATGAAACAACATTTGCCTCCAGCAAAATGCAGTGGGGGCATTAACCATATTTCCATGCTGATATTGTCAGCTAATTCCTGAAACATAGCCTTAATTAATACATCTATATGATAATACTCTTGGCAGTCTTAAAATTAAAGCTGTATTGCAATTACTGAGTTTCTCAAAGCAAGTATAAAATTGATGAGTATTACTCACATGAATTAATTTCTCTTCATGTGACTGGGTTATGCACATGAGCGCCCATTAGCTGCCAGTTTCTGAACAAGCCTCTTTGCCATGCTCCCTGAAAACCCCCTAGCCAAACCAAAATTTTGGTTCCAGGAGTAACATTTAACAAAACTTATTTGTAATACAGCCCTTCTCAAAAGGGGTTTTGGAGGCCATATCCCCTTGTGCAGCATATGCAGAATGGACTGTCCATGTAATAAAAGATCCATGAGGAACAGAAGAAGTACCAAAACTATAGGAATTATTTTCTGAGCCAAAATGCCAAGCTTATTTCTTTTGTGTTTTCAGTCTTAACTAGAGTTCAGGATATCCATATGAAAGTCTTATCCAACTGGCAATCTTACCAGCCAACATTCCTTAAAATCTTCATGTAAGACATAGGTCCAACTTCCTTTTCTAAGCTGTAACTATTGCTTTGTTTGCAGTGGCTGGGATTATTTGGCTGGACTTGGATTTTGAAACAGGTTTCTGGGTTCATGTGTGTAAAAAGGGCTGATGTCTGGTTGATGGTCACTTTCTGAAGGCCAGGTCTCTTCAGTGTGTGCCCAACAAGCTCTAAACCATTAGCTGTAGAGCTGTTCCAAGCTCACAGTTTGAAGGCATACACAGTGCACATCTGTGTGTGTCCTGATCCAACAAGTCATCTGTCTCAGCTGGGTCTGGCAACTGCAGGTGTGATGTGACCAGTGATGGTTGTCTCAATCTCTATCATCTTGTGCTGGCCTAAAAACTCCACTCCACCTCTGTTTGCAGCCTCTAGGGTTTGTCTAGCTGAACTTGCCAACTGGTCCCTTCAGACCCTTAATGAGCCAGGTTGTCCTCTGTGGTCTGTCCATTATTTGAGAGCCTTCTGGAATTTCATATGCTATTAGCATCAAAGTTTAATTAAAACCCATGGAGAAATCATCAGAAACAAGTGTCCTGGTGCATTTGGTAATTCCAGGGAGTTACAGCAGATGGGGCTGGTATTGTTCTGTGCAGTTCTGCCGCTGGTCCACCTCCTCCTTCAGAGGAACCCACCACCAGCACTTTGGTTCGTTTTTCCGATACTGTAAGCAGAGGGATTGAAGAATCTAGACAAGTGGTTGCAATTAGCAAATTGCTCTGAGTTTCCTTTTCAATGTGATCTTGTATGAGGCAGCTCTGGAGTCTTCAGAACCATACAGCAAGCAATGAAATACAGATTTTTCTGGGTTCTGGTAGGTACTCGCAGGATTCTTTTGTTTTCTATTTCATTATGAAAAAAGAACCATGTGCTTCATGTTCTCAAGACTTTTTTCATAGAATCATAGTATCATAGAATGGTTTGGCTTGGAAGGAACCCCAAAGACCATCTCGTTACAATCCCCTGCAATGGACAGGGACACCTTCCACAGGATCAGGCTGCTCAAAGCCCCACCCAACCTGGCCTTCAACGCTCCTGGGTTTGGGACTGCCACACCTTCACTGGGCAACCTCTTCCAGTGCCTCACCACCCTCACTGTCAAGAATTTTTTCCTGATGCCTAATTTAAACCCAGGTTTTTTACATCTTGGAGTGTCTTTTCTTCTTTTGAAAGGAGGCTACTTGTATTGCAGCATCTCTGCTCCTTTGTTGCTGGCACCTAAGGAACAAAGAGCAATATTGAGATGTTTTGAATTGCATCACAAGCATGTCAAGGAGGGTTTGTTTGTTTTCAGTTAAGCTTTTTCCTGACCTCCATTCTTCTCAGGGATGGCTTTTCAAACACATCCCTGGAGTAGTCAGCTTCTCCTTTCTGCAGTCACATCAAAATTCCCTCAGGATGCTCCTCTCTGAGCTGCAAACTAACCTCCCTCCAGAAGCCCTCAGTCTCCTCAGTAATCATCACGACCCTCAGTGAGTAAGCATAGATGGTGTGCAAAAAGGACAGATCTGCTCACATCTGGTGTGGCAATGAAGGAATATTTCCTAATATTAGATATTATATTCAAGTAGTAGGGTGTGTCTAGACAGATCAGTGTGACTTTGGCTAATTCAGACCCTTAGCACAGACACATTTCTGCTAGGAAAATTGCATTTACATAAGTATGGACTACTACTATATAGGAAAGGAAAATAATATATTTGCAGTATGATTAGGCACTTATTTGTACTAAGTCTGCATCTTTGTTCAAGCAGGAATTGCTGTGCAGTTTACAATAGTCCCACATCTATTTAGTACACAAGAACTAATTGCAGACTAGGTCTCAGTGAGGTGGTGAAAATGCGGGGAGGGGCAAAGCAGAGCCTGAAGTAAAGAAATTAAGCAGAAAGCATCTTCCCCCAGCATGGAAGATAAAGCTAAAACTCTGACACACAATTTGACAGGTTGTGTGTGAAAAGTAAAAGATATTTTTATTGCAGATGGTGGGAAAATATTCTTTGTTTCCAAAGGAATAAAATCAGCCAAAACAATTAAATTCATGTAGTTGTTTTTAGGCTTCTTTGAACAGTCTGCAAGAGCCAGGATTAGAAGCATCCTTTCCAATTTACATTTCTGTGTATCATCTTCTTTTTATTATTTTCCCTCTTAATCAGTACTGTACAATGTAATTCAAACTGTCCTTTCTGTGAATCATTGTGATCTTGAAAAGGCTGTATGCCTCAGAGGCAGAAAAATGTTTTGTAGACACACCTATTTACCTCCATCTGTTACATAGTTCTGCAGCTCTCATGCTCATCAGCTGGGATTCCGCTTTCATGAATCAAATCAAACAGTTCCCTGCCTTCATCCAGGGAATAAAGCTCGTCCCTGAGTGTGGCAGAGCATCCATCAGCTCTGCTCAGTGCTGCCACAGCAGGTACCCCACAGGCAGCACCTCCACTCCCCTGCCATGCTGCCAGCTCTGTGTTCTTGCTGCTCTCCCTGCGCCTGCACAGGGGCTTTGCTGTTTGCCTGGGGAGTTAGTTCAGGGACTAAACCAGAAAACACTTTGCAGGAACACGTGAAACTGTTGCTGCTGGGTTAATGCCTGGAGCTGGTCCACTGGGTGTAAATTCAAAGAAAAAAATCACAGATTCTTTAAGGCTGATCTAGTCCAAAACCCCTGCAACAAGCACACACATCTTCAACTGGATCAAATGGCACAAAGTGCTGTCCAACCTGATCTTGAAAACTTCTAGGGGTGGAGCATCCACCACCTTTCTGGGCAATCTATACCAGTGTTTCACCACTCTCAATGTAAATTAACTTTTTCCTAACATGGAATATAAATCTCTCTTCTTTTAGTTTAAAACCATTACCCCTTTTTCCTGCTAAAAAGTTTGTCCCCAGCTTTCCTGTAGCCTAAATCAGCCCTACTTCAACTTGAAGCCATTCCCCCTTGTCATATCACTACATGCCCTTGTCAAAAGTCCCTTTCCAGCTTCCTCTTGGATATTCTTTAGGTACTGTAGAGGCTCTAAGGTCTTCCTGGATCCTTCTCTTCTGCAGACTGAACATCCCGACTCTCTCAGTTTGTCTCCCTAGCAGAGATTTTCCACCCTTCTGAGCATTGTCAGACCTCCTCTGTTCCCACTCCAACAGGTCCCTGTCCTCCTTATGTTGGGGGCCCCAGAGCAGGTAGGGTTTTACCAGGATGGAGGTGAGAGGGAAGAACCCCCTTCCTTGGCCTGCGGGCCACACTGCTGGGGATGCAGCCCAGGACGCAGTTGGAATTCTGGGCTGCCAGTGCACATTGTTGGGTTATGTCCAGTTTCTCATCCATCCTGTCCTTCTCAGTGTTGCTCTCAATCCCTTTATCCCCTGGCCTGGTGCAGGAGCTTGCTCTCGGCCTTGTTGAACCTCACGAGGTTCCCATGGGTGCACTCCTCGAGCTGGTCCCTCTGCTGGCATCTCATCCTTAAGGTGTATTTACTGCACTGCAGGGCTTGGTACCACCACAGGGATGGGAACAGATAGCTGGGTGGTATCATCCAACCTTAGGGACCTGTTGGAACCCCTCCCAAACTATGCTTAGAGGAGATGGCATTCCCTTAGTACCATCTTCCTAAAACTTGACATATAGAACAACATTCATTTATAGAAAAATATCCAAAGTATTTCGTTCTGGATGGGTAAGGGCAAGGAGTTTCCATCATGCCAGCTATTGCAAACTAAAGAGAGATTCAGCTGCACCCCTGGTTCTCTGGGAGTATGGGGTTGACTGTTCCTTGCAGGTTTAAGGTGGATCTGCAAGTAGAGTGGTACCCAGCAACCTCTTACTCCTTGGACCTGAAGGAATATGTCATGGTCAAACAGTACTGAATTATGTCCTCCTATCCTAAAGTGCTCCCCTTCTGATTCCTGCTGTTCTTATTTTCTCTCAATCTGGTTTTCCACATTTGTACTTCTTATGATTGCTCTGTTGTTTTCATTTGGATTTTGTCCATTTGCATTTGGGACAGGACCCAGCCATGCGGTTAAAGGCTCAGTCTTCATTTCCTGTTCCACTTCTGCATCTTAGCAGATTTTTCAATCACATCCCAAGAAGCATCCATCAGCTTTTTGCATGAGACCTGATAGGCAGGGCTCTGGCACAGCTTTTGGGTGGGTGACACCCGAGGACAGCCTAATCTGCTTGTAGCATCAACGGATTGCCGGATTCTCCACTTCACCCATGGCTGTAATGCCGTAAGAGTCGAGGATTAAATCTTCTATCTCCATGTTTGTCTGCATGCTTAAACTCCTCTCCTGAGCCAAGAGGTCCCAAACAGTCAACAACAAGCTCCTTGCCAAAAGCCAGGGAAGAGGTCAGGCATCACTGGGAGCTCAGCCTCATTACACCACACTAGGTTGCACCCTGGTAAATCCAACTAAATCTATAATTTTTGCTCCCAGAGCCTTTGACTATCCCTCAACACCAAATGGGGAAATGTTGGTATGTGTGCCACATTTGTGGGAGGTTTTTTTCACTCCTGTCGTATTGGAGTTACAGGGTGAGTAAGCAGTGCATCAATTATTGAATTATTTAACAACTCCTCTTGTATCTCTCCCCTTGCTTCAGGAAGCCTTTGTGTGTAGCTCATTACCTTGGCTGACAGCTGGTGCCTGATGTGCTACAAGAAATTGTGAACAGAATCTTCTTTGAAACAGGAATATTATTAGTGTTACCAGCTACCAGCATGTGTGCTTCTCCCCTACACTATCATGTGTTATTAAACAGAAATGCAAGCTTTTTCTCCCTCTTCTTCCTCTTCCTGATGATAGTGGCAAATGCACAACTAAAGATGAGTGCAGAGAATAGCGATGAGCAGTCCTGGTTCTCCCTTGGGTCGCACAGCTGTGAATCCAGGAGGAGTTCCATTAAACTGAGCAGGGTACACCTGTGTAATTGAGAGCTGAACTCAATCAGACAGGTGATATCTAGAGGTGATGATAGGTAGTTTTAGTAGAGCACAGACATTCTACTACCCGAAGGCTTCAGGTGGCTGCTGCAAGTCCTGACTAGCATAATCAGCTACAGTGCACCAGTACATTTGGATTTCAGTGTGCTCTTTAAATCACACTGAAATTTGGAGCTGGGGGAACACTCTGTGTTTGCCCTGGTGTCATGTGCACTAAGGATATTTTTCTTCAAAGATGAGCAGGAAGGGAGTAAAGGACTCAGATCTGGAAACCTGGATGTGTGATTGTGTCTGTTTCCATAAGAAAAAAAACAACAGCACAAATGCACAAACAGGTGGGTTTATATCAGTAGTCAGAGGTATGGCCCACAGATAACATTTAGCCCACACAGTACATCAACAGTCATTCTGCAGGGTATCATCTTTCTTATTTTAGAAAAGCAAGTTTTAGAGCTGCAGGGAGTAACTGCTGGCCAGAGTCCAGACAGCCTCTGCTAACCACTGATTTTTCCTTATCCACCTTAGCTAGCCTTGGACACATGTACTGTAGTTTTGTAGCTCCAAACTGTCCTCTTCACACGCTCCTTTAGGTCAGCATCATCTGACCAAGTTGAATTACCTGCTGTGGTGACCATAGAAGTGCCTCTTTTTTTCCCCATTGAATGTAAAATAAGCTAGGCTAGGCTAGGATATTTTGTTTGAAATGGATGATCATCTAGCAGTGGTCTGGATGTCTTGCTGAGAGGTGAACGCTGGGTTAGTTGAGTTGTGCCTGACCTTTTGTCACTGAATAACTTAGCTTTTCAGTGCTAGCTGCAAAATAATTGATTCAAGAATGCTTCTTCCACCCTGTTAGTGACTGATGCATTTTCTTTAAGACTGAAAAGTAGTCTGGGACAAAGAAACCCAAGCTTTTATTAAATTAGGTGTTTCACCTACTGTGAGGGTGCTTCCTGCAGGTGAAATTTCCCTTCTTTCTCCAGCAGTAAGGTCCATGCTACTGCAATAGCACTTAATGGGAGCTCAGGCTTCAGCAGCAACATGAACTTATTGCCTGAGTCACATCAATTCTTTAGGATAAACATTTACCCCTTACTTTGAATATGCACAAAGCGTGTCACAGCAGGACCTTGATCTCAGCTGTGCCTGCTGCTGCAGAGGTGGAGTAAATCATCAGAGCAGGGTCCAGCGTGACTCTTCTGGCTCATTCTTCTGTCTCTGCAGGGAAGGGTCTAATGTTACCCTGGGGAGCTGTAATCTAAACCAGATGGCATTGCTGACAGGCTGCCAGCCAGCTAAAGGTTTATTTTCCTCCACCGTGGCCCTCCCTGTATTGTACTAAGTGCGTTTATTTGTTTCCCACATTAGGCATAGCACATCCCCTCAGAGAAAGCAGGCTGGTAGGAGGCTTAGTGCTGTTGCTCTGCCTCTTGATGCATGGAGAAGGAAGGCTGGTTTCCAAGCTGGGTCATCCCTTCCAAGGAATGGGGTTTCCCATTTCCAGGAGGCAGCACGCTCGGGTCATTCAGGCGGACCTCACTGCAAGTGCCAGGTGTCTCTGCCTGACATGTGTGACTCTGCCTAAGTGTCCCCAGAAAATCTGCTGCTAGGAGAGAGGAGCAGTGCAAAAAATATAGTGGTGATGTGTGAAATTACAGATCTTCAGCAACCCCAGTGCCAGGAGAAAAATAAGCACACTCATATAATAGGACTGCAGAGGCAGGATTCAGCCCTCTAGGGTCCCATCTGTCCTTTGGATCCTATTCCAAGGATAACCTAGGGCAAATCATTGCAGTCCTCTGCTCCTTAGCTTGCTCTTTGTCAGCACACTGGGATACACAGCCTCAGAAATATGGTACAGGGTATGAGCAATGATGGTATTGTCTGCTCCAGTGCAAGGTGAGATAAATACTCCAGTTGCTGTCCTGGATTTGCTGCTCCCACACTGCTCCAGTTTCTGTGGCACAGCAGTGAGAAGAGGTATTCTGGTGAATAAAGAGACTCTGTAGGACTCCACTCAAATCCAAAGATCCTGTCCTATGGATCCCTTTATACACATTTAATCACTCTTTCCTTCCACATGTATCCCCTCATTGTTTTTCAGCTTTAAATTGACATCTATCTTCCACTTCCTGGGGCAGCAAAGCTGCAGTCATTTACAGCACTGTGTGTTCAGGTCATGCTGGAGGTAGACATCTCCCCTGGGATTGCTGCATTCACTCTGCTCCCTTCTCCCTGCATTACTATCATGCCTCATGTACATTTTTACTTGCTTCTTTGGTGGACATCCATCTAATTAATCTTCACCTGGCTTCTTATCTGTGAGACATGATATCTTCCTTAATTTCCCAGCACAGCTACAAGAATTACAAACCTTATTGTTCCAGGGCTTTGTAATACAGCTTAAACCTTCAGGGTTGCCTTGCTGTTGTCACTGCTGCTCATGGCTGAGCAGAGCTAGCTCATTCTGAGTGTAATGTACCCATCATCTGCTGTTGTCCTTGGAGACTGTGTCCCACGAAGGGTACCTGTGAAGCCTTCCTTTGTCTAGAAAGCTTACCTTCAAGCATATAAAATTACAGAATCATTAAGGTTGAAAAAGACCTCTAAGATCATCGAATCCAACCATTAACCTTACGCTGCCAGTCCTACCAATAAACCATATCCCCATGCCCTGTTCTTCGTGGACAAATGGATTCAAAACCCCATGGAATCAAGGCAATAGCAGAGCTTTGCATTAAAACAGTGATAAATGAGAATGTCTTAGCAGCTGCACTGTTTTATCTAGTTGCTCTGGTCTCTATAAATGGCACTGCTTTAGACTCCAAATTGTAATGGATGAAACTTGGGCCAAGCTATAGTGGTCTGAAATTCTCAAAATGACCAGAAAAGCCTTTCTTAGATGATAATGAGAAATTTCAAGTCTAATACAGGACAGGAAAAAAGCAAATCTGAGGTGACTGTAAAATGCCTTGTGCTCTTCTGGTTTGGCCAGTGGTCCTGATTAGTCCTTACTCCAACAGTCCTCATTATAGAGAAGGAGTGGTTGCAGAAATGGGTCTGTGGAGCCAGCAGGTATAGAGTCTGTGCAACTTCATTATCTCCGTGCTCCTTGTATTGAGCCCATTTTCATCCACAGCACAGGCTCTCCTCTCACCTATAGGCACGGAGGCCGTGCTGCGCTGAACACCTTCCACTCAATTATTTAAAATTCAGTTGCTATGGATCTACTCAAGGCGATCAGTTTAAAGAAAATGCAGATGGCCTCTGGTTTTGAGTTCCCTCTGCGCTTTGGTTAATTTGGTATGTAAAGGTATTAGGTTAATTAAATGCCATGTGTTGCATGGGGACTGACTGCGTTTGTGGATTAATAAGTATCCCAGAGTGTGCTGTGCTGAAAGTCCTCAAGCTGGCAGACAGTTATTTCCCTAAGAAAGGAAGGTAACAGAGAGGAGTCCTGGGGAAATGAAGAAGTTTCCTGTTAATCCTGCAGTTGTTTTTCCTGGACGGGTAGTTGCAGTGTCCTTCAGGTTCTTGACCGAGTATCAGCCCTTGCTGGAGAGACTGGAAGAATTTAAGTGAAGAGAAGCAGAGTTGTACAGTTTGCTTTGAGATTCCCACAGGGCTGGTCAATACAGTGAGCGTGTCAGCTGGCCAGGGGAGGACCATGGCTGGTGCGTGGAAATTTTCCTGCTAGGAGAAGATCTTTACCAAGAGCCATATTGTGAATCAGGTCAGAGGGTGTCCTGTGAGCAGCAGGCATGGTCGCGCCGCAGGGCTAGCGCAAACCGGCCACCGCGTTTGGGCATTCATGGTGAAATACACGTAGAAAGCAGGGAGAGGGACAAATACCACCGCAAACTTTTGGAGATGATGAAGAAGAAGAAAGTCGTTTTCGTGCAGCCATGCCCTGAGGTGGTGGAAGATCAGGAGAGAGACCAGGGCAGATGGACACTACTTCGCAATGTCAACCAGGTCCTGAAGCCCACGACCATGTTAGCGGTAAGAGAGGGGCTCCCAAGCCCTGAGCATGGCTGGAAGCTTTCAGGCTGCTTTTAAATCTGTCTTGCTCTTGATGGGATCCTTGTACTGCTTACGCCAGCTTCTCTCACCTTCCTCCTTTGTCCCCCCCACTAAGCACTGTAGCTCCCCTGCAGTGCAACCTTCTTGCTCTTCACGTTTGGAAGCTCCTCCTAAAGATCTTCTCTGTGAATTGTGTGGATCCCTGTGTGGTGTTTCCTCTTCTTGCAACACTATTTGGTTGTCGCTGCCCCGAGTTTGTGAGGTCCTGAGGGTCTGCCTCAGAGCAATTTGGAAGATTTTTCTAGTTTAGAAGGGTATTAAAACCCACTGGCTGCATTGAGGAGGAAGAGGCAGACCATGTTGATACTGTAAAGGGTGGCATTCTCACTTTTCCAGTACTCTGTCATGTATTTTGGGAAATAAACTGCACCAGTGTAGGCATGAGGCAGGTTATGCAACTTACAAGCCACAGCTGGTAAATGCATGAATTATCCTGAATTGCCCTGAAATCCCCAATATATCTGCTGGGTTTGGGGCTGATCCGAGGGTGATTGCTTCAGCAGAAGGAATGTAACTGACTTCCATGGGGTTTATGTGAAATTGATTGAAGTCAGAAAAGGAAATGGGTCGGCACTCTTAATAAGTGATGTTATTTTATAACTCCCTCGACCTTCCTGAGCTTACCAGCTTAGCCCATCCCATAAGACTTTTTTCACCAGTATTAGGAACTGCACTTTAATGGGTTTAAAAAGAGCAGTTTGAGGAAATGAGCATTCTGTGCATTAGGCAGACAAAGCACAGAAGTTGTCCTAGTGTTAGCAGAGTATCAATTTACCTTTGGGAGAGCCTGCCTTTTATCTCAGCTGTGTGGTAATACACCGTATGAAGCAGCCTGTTTTTACAGCTATTCAATATTAGAGGTTTTTTTTAAAAAGCAGCATTACAATTCTTGGATTTTTGATCAAGAGCAATTTTTACAGAGCTGCTGAGGTGTTGTAAAGGTTTTCTGCTGAGCAGGAACTGAGCAGCCGGGCTCGTCTCTTGCTGACACCTTGATCAGGTTACCCGCCGTGTGCATGAATTTGCCCAGTGATGCAGAGAGGATAACAGTACTGAACATTCTGAAATGCTTTGAGAGTCTTGGATCAAAGCAGCTAAAAAATAAATATTAATATAAATGGATTTATAATGTATCTGTTCCTGACACTGCCTTCATTAGTTGTGATTTTTTTGCCTTTTTAACTAAGTTATGACATGTAAAGATAAGACAGTTAATGAGAAAAATGTGTTAATACTATATTTTTATGTGGTGGATAAATAGACTTAGAGCTGTAGCACAACCCTCTGAGGAAATGAAAACCCAAGCTGAGGACTGGATCCTGAGCTCCATGAAAGCAGGTTGACTTTGTTGATATCCTAGTGGAAACCTAGCCAGCAGCTGCCAAGGATAGAGTCTGCCACAGAATGGTTGGGAATTCCTGGTGTGTAGTTTCTCCATGTGTGGATCCCTGAGTGTAACCTTACATCCTGGTGGTACTCACAGGTTTGTGTCTCTTGGAAGTCTTAATGGATGACTTGGATGGTGACACCTCCAGTTACCACTGCCCAGCACAGAGACGAACATTGTTTAGCAGCTATCTATTGGGCCAGCCCAAATCTATCAACCCAAATCTATAAATGTGCTCTGTCCACAGAAATGGTTGATAGTGGATACTCAGGAAGGGGGTTATATCAGAGCACATGCAAAGTGATACATCCTGGTCTTCCCTTCTCCCTCTCCCAGCAGTTTTTCAGGACTTCAAAAGGTAGATACCACGTTTGCATCATGCTTAATAGGTGCAAGTGGAGCTGGTCCCCAAGAATGTGGTGTTAGGTGGGGCTACAAGTCCACAGCATTAATCTCAGGTGCATGAATGAAAACACA
This sequence comes from Melozone crissalis, assembly GCF_028551555.1. Classification (NCBI taxonomy): domain Eukaryota; kingdom Metazoa; phylum Chordata; class Aves; order Passeriformes; family Passerellidae; genus Melozone; species Melozone crissalis. The sequence goes on along the minus strand of NW_026535786.1, from coordinate 10,369,235 downwards.
CCTGACCACTAGATTGCTCCCCATTTTAATTCCCTTTCACCTTGCAAATAGGGGTGGGAAATAATTCTGCTTTGTTCCAGCATGGGTCCTGCCTGGGGCTTTAGTTTGGAGTTATTTTGGAGTTTGCTTTTGTATTGAGGAAAACAGCTTCTTTAAAAGCTTTTTTGCATTTGAGTAATTTGATATCCACAAAGCTGATAAGCAGATAGTCCCTGCCCAGCAGGACTGACAGAGGTGTATAGGATCAGTAGTGACATGAAGTGAATGGGTAGGGGTCAACTGCATGCTGTGCCTTTCAAAATGAAAACACAGAGATCTAAAATGAAAGAGGTAAAACATTTAAAACATGTAAAAGGACACAGCCTTTTGGGATTATGGATGCTAAAACTTTGCACAGCTTCAGGACTCAAGTGAAAGTGCTCACAGCAGATAAAATCCACTGAGAAGTATTAAATACAAACAGCCCACCCACACATTGCTGTAGCTGGAAGAACTACCAAAGAAGGGCAAATATCTGCCTTTCTGTTTATGTTCTTAACCCATCTTTAGTCATTCCCTTTTCAGCAGTCTCCAAGGAATATTTGATAGTGGTTCTCTCAAGGAAGAAAGGTGCCACAACCCTCCAGATAAGGCTTAGCAGAGCTCATAACTATCTCCTAAATGTGACTTCCTAAGTTTGTGCATTACACAGAGGAAAACCTCTACCTGGGCAGGTTTTTTCTGCCTGTATCACTGTTCTGGAACCATTCTGTGACCAGCAACCACTCATGAGCTTGAGAAGCAGAGAGTTAAGGCAGTGGGACAGCACAGAGTTAGGTCCATACACTGTGTGGACCATGCTCTGCTGCTGGCACCTTGCAGAGGATTTCACAGATTCATGGTATCATTAAGGTTGGAAAAGATTTATAAGATCTTTGAGTCCAACCATTAACCCAGAAGCAGTGTGTCCACCACTAAACCACATCCCCAAGTGCCACATGCAAAGCATCTGCTGTCCTGAGCCTCTGTGGAAAAGGCTGGTTTGTGGTTTGCCGGGGAAGTCATTTGACTTGTGCTAATGACTTGGCTACAACATCCACTGCTTGTATCCCAAGGGATGCTGAACTCCCTGCAGCACGGAGTGTAACTGCTGTCTTTGTTCCAGGGGGATTATGTGTGGATGGACCTCAAAACCGGACGGGAATTTGACGTTCCCATTGGAGCGGTGGTTAAACTGTGTGACTCTGGACAGATCCAGGTCGTGGATGATGAAGACAATGTACGTACAAAGGCTTGTGATGTCCCTTCTTCAGCTCTATGGCCTTGCTAGGCCAGGGGTCCCAGGGCCATGATAATCAACTTTGTTATGGCCTTCCTGTATGTCCTTGGGAATCAACTGTGCCATAGTTTTGTATTTGTAAAGACAAGACAATGTTGTGTCCCTGTTTTCTTGGCTGTACTGGGAGTGCAAAATTGAGAACCTTCTTGAGAACAATGATAGCAGAAGCTCCCAAAATACATTTAGGTAGTTTTTTGAGCAAACCCACGTACACCTGAGGTTCCTCTGTTTTATCTAGTCCTTCCTGACCTCCTACCAATACCTGATGTGCCAAAACACTGGTTCTCCTTCAATTTCCCACCTCTGTTTTTGTGCAGTGGTGGCTATTTTAGAGTAAGGCCTGTATCAAGATGGTTCTCTGTGCTTATTTTTTTTCTTGCTGAGGTAATTCTAAATGCTCTCACTCCCTTCAAGGATAATAAAGATTTGGTTTGGCAAGGTCCTTGTGGGCAATTTGCAGTGGCTTTTGAAGCCCTTAGAAGTGTGAATCCAATTAACACTGCCAATAAAAGTATGACTTTGCCAGCCCTGTCCATCCCCTTCTCCTTTTATAAATCATCTTCTTTCTTCTCAACAGTATTTTGTGGGAGAGGGTTAGCCAGTGATGTGAAAATGCAATTGTGAAGGGGAAGACAAATGTGCTATTTGTTATAAACTCTCCTGATGTGCTGGATGACCATGTTGCCCTGGAGGAGGCTCCTGCCAGGATGGCTTGTGTCTCCTGTCTCTTGTTGCTCCAATAAAACTCCAACAAAAAGATGTTTTCCTCCTTCTGTTACAAATCTTTCAAATTCATCACTGCCTTGCCCCAGGAAGAGAAGCTGTGGCACATGTGCCCATGATGTCTTGTGTGTGTCCTTCCGTCTGATCCTTCTCTTTGGGGTGGGCTGTTTGTGTCTTTGATCCAAGTGGTCTCTCATTTGACTTACCTTTCTGTGGCCTTGCTCTTTTCCCAGGAGCACTGGATTTCCCCACAGAATGCCAGCCACATCAAACCCATGCACCCCACCTCCATCCATGGAGTGGAGGACATGATCCGCCTGGGGGACCTGAACGAGGCAGGAATTCTCAGGAACCTGCTGATTCGCTATCGGGAGCACCTCATCTATGTGAGTGTCCACCTCACCTCACCTCTGGTTCTGCACTCCACTGCCTGCTCTCCTTAGCTCTGGAGAACCCATGTGGGGGGAGCCCTGACTGAACTGAGCATCTGGGTTTCTACCTTCGCCTTTTCCCCGGTGGTGAAGGGCTTCTGACTTTTTTTTTTTTTTTTTTTTTTGGAGGACATTGCAGAGCTTCTAGATGCCCCAGTGAAAGACCCCATGAGTTAGGTGATGGGCAAAGTTCACACCACCTTGCTGTCCTGCCCCTGTAGAAGTTTTGGGCATGTGCATTAGCTTTCTGCACACAGAGTAACCAGTTCAACCCAGGCCATGAGCATGCTGTAGTCATCCTAAAGCAAAAACTTCTGTAGAGGTGTAAACTACGTGCTGAATGTGACCCTTCTGCCCTGGACTATTAATTTATTTAACCCAAGGGGCTGAAGACAACCATTGCTGGAGGTGGAAGGGGTGGAGAAAGGATGATGAGAGGCATGCATGAAATAACTGGGAACAAAGAAGTAAGCAACTCCCAGAAGAGCTCTAAAAAACCTTTCCAGTCTGAGTTCATGGCTTATTAGCCCTGGGCTGCCTGGCATGCTGGCACTTGATCTCTGAGGACAGCAGTGTCCTTCCTTAGGTCAGCTCAGTCATGTCATGCCCAGTGGACCCAGTGCAGCCTTGCCAGTCCAAACAGACATTCACAGATTGAGGGGTTTACAGGGAGCCAGTCAGGGCTGCATCTCTCTTCTGTGTGACAGCATCGCAAAGCCACCTCCCCAGCAGGACAGGAGTCAGCGTTCAAGTCTCTGTGCTAACTTTATCTGTGTTCTCTATGCTGTGTAGTTTTCTGCAAACTGTTCAGACAGAAATTCAGAGTGCACATGTGTTTGCTGCTAGATAATGTACTCAAACAGCCTCTGCAAATATGGAAAATTTGGTATTACTCTTAAATCCTACAGTTTTCAGAGGTTCAGGTAGGTGCTTGCTGTGCCTTTGAAGGCCTTTTCAAAGCCTCCTGGTAATTTGATTTTTTAAAGGCTCTAGAGACTACTAGATTTTCGGGCTGGAGGGAATTGCAAGACAGTCAGACTTCACAGATAAAATAAGCTCACAGAGCATGAGTGAGATTTTATCTATCTATTTTGTTTGTTCATCACTGCTTGATATCCAGTGCTTTTTGATCGGATGATTTTGGGTTAGGGCTGGGCAGTGATGGAGCAGACACCACTCTCCTGCACAGGCTGTTAATATGATTGATAGCTCCTTGCCCCTCTCTGGGAGAGATCCATCTCTTCTTTCAGAGATGGAGTCCAAGCCTGGAGGAAGGGGACATGGTGCTGAAAAGGCACCCATAAGTCCCCAAAACTTGGGGGAGAATGGAGACCTCCAAATGCATCTCTCCCTCAGACGCTTTATTTGTTGTGCATGATGCCTAAGGCCTTATAGTCAGTTTAGACAAAAACAGTATAATCAGAAAATTATTCCCACATTAGATGAACTAAGTTTCTCTCTTTGTAATCAAATTTTCTTGTGATTTATAATGATAAACTAGCAAGTTAATAGCCCAAATTCATACTTGAGGTGGTGTCTCCATGGGCATCCATGGCAGTCACCAGAGGTGTCAGTGGAGCCAGCAGAGACAAGACTGCCTTTCAGTCATGCAAACAGAAGTGCCTCTCAGACGCTTTAGAGCTCACTGGAGTTTGGATATCATGGAGGAGTTTATGTTGGAAGAAAATTTTAGGCTGGAGGTCTACAGTTCAACCTCCCTCAGCTCACAGCACATCTGTCTTCAAGGTTAGGTACAGCACTCACATGGGTAATTGAATTCAAGCAACCTGAATGCCACCCAAGAAGTACAGATGGCCAATGATTTGTAGCTGATTGGCTCATTCGGGGAGCTTGAATTTACCTATTGAGCATTGCCCCTCTTTCCCCTGCTTGTGGGCACCCTGCAGTGGCACAAAGTGGATTCCTGCCACTCTCTCTGAGAAAGTTTGAATCGTGTTGGGTATTTTTTCAGTGGTGTCCATGTGTCTCTTTTGGGGTGTCTGTATTATCCAGCAAGTGCCTGTTGCCTCTCCAAGTGACCTGAGGTCCTCAGATACAATTCTGTGTGTACAGTATCATCAGATTGCCTGTGAATACACCAAGCTCCTTCGAAAAAGCTCTGTCTCTGAGCTCCCTGGCCAAGCTATGCACAGGCATCCAGGAACATTAGGAACACAAACAAACACTGTGCAAAGTGTTGTTTGGCAACATCATCCTAATAAGGGCTGATGCAAAGGGCAGCTTTTAGCCTGGAGGTGAGTGTGGGTGGTGATTTGGGCTGAGGTGACAAAATAGCCACATCAGTTTCTCTACAAGTTCTTCTGGTCCGATGGTGACAGTGCAGTGCAGTGTGTCCTACAGCGTTCCTGCCTAAGGGATAGCCACATCCCACAAGGACATTTGCATCACAGAGGTTCCAGATTACTGTGTCTTGATTGCTCCACACCACTAATGGCTTTGGAGTGCCAGCCCAGGAACTGGGCACAGCACAGCAATTAGAGCCATCTCAAAATCAGAACTACACTCTAAAAATGACAGAGAGTGCATAGCTTGATAGAGAGGTATGCACACCACTTCTGTCTACAGGTGTGTAGTTGGAGGCCCAGGAGCCCAATCTTTGATCTCAGCTATTAGGAGTGATGGCACTAGGCGGAGTAGATTTGTGACAGATGTGGTAAATATTGATGATAGTTTTGCAAAGCCAACGTACCACCATATGGATGCCATGTGTGCAGGGTATACCCAGCCCACTGAGGGGTTTTTTTCTGCGGTATAATTAGCACTGTCTTAAAGACAGAGGTGTTTTTTCTTCTGTGGTGTAATTATCATTGTCTTAAAGACAGTGAAGTTTCACTGCTTGAAAGGATTTCTGAGCCTGCTGAGTAAATGATTACTTTTCCAATGGAACTTCAGTTCCTCTTGTTTCCTTGTGTCCTTAGCTTTGTGGAGGATGTAGTTCTACTCTAATAAAATGTAATTTCCCTTTTTCTTCTCCCTCACATTTTATTCATAAGACAAACTGCGGCGGGAGGGTAAGTATGACTCTTGGCAAAGTCATTTGCAATTGCTGTCATGCCTTCCACAGGATCACCTTTTTTTGTTCACTGTTGTGGCCTTCTCATTTACTTTGCACCACCATTGCTGCTGCTTCATAAATGCATGGAGAGCATCCATCTGCTTTGGTGCAGAGCTTGACCGACATGGTGAAGTTGTGACACGTTCCCAGAAATGGAAGGTCCCCCACCTGTGAATGTGGTTAAAGCTTTAAGTTCTTCTCAGTAATGACCTTAACTTGAAGGGAAGAAATGTCTGCAGCAAAATATGAAAAACTTCAACAAGGGCTTCTTGCCCTTGGTTTGGCTTGCACACAGCCAGAGAAACTACACTGAATAGCAAGAGAGTCTGGTAGGGAGTTTGGACTTGTGAGTAAGGTTAAATCTCTTTATCTAGAGATGAAACCAGCGCCTGCTGCTGCTCTCTAAGGGCTGCCAAAATGCACTAATGTTTGGTAGAGCTTTAACCCCATAACAATCCAGATGAAGTCAGCCATGGTGTTCTGGGTAGCAAGGGAAGCAGGCTCAGAAAGGATTTGTTTGGGGCTAATTAAAATGTAGGTCATGCAGGCAGTAATGAATTTGCTGTGAGATGCGGTTCCTGTGGTCAGCTACAGCAGAGTCCCTGCTCTCAGTAAAGCTTTATTTTTCCGATAGAAAAGGGCTTTGACATCTCCCAGCAATAGAAACCAGTAAGCTACTATTTCCTTGGAAGTGCCCTTTGGCCCCTGATCAACAGAGTGAACAAAGTTTTGCCTTCTGTCAGCTGTGAGAATTGGGCAAATTGTGATTATTTATCAACTAGGAATGAGCTACGAAAACAAGCAATAGTACAAGAGTTCATGCTGACAAAGGGTTTTGTGGATCACAAGGGAAGGGTCAGTGGGAGCATCCAGAAAGAATATCTAATGGTTAACACCTTTAAAAGCCTCTCTGTTTACATTTGTGGCAGGGCAGACCAGTGTGATTGAAATGCAGGGATTTCAGAGACCTCTGCAAGAAGTTAGATTTTTTTTTTTTTAAAGCTCAAGGAAGATTAAAAATATCCCTAAAATTAATGCCCCTAAAAATGTCCCCGGTGATAAATTGTAAAGAGGAAATTAATGAAATAAGGAAGACTCAAAGGAATCTTCATTAGGGATCTTGCTGTCATAATGCCATTCAGAAATTGAGCTCCCTCCTCCTCTGAGCACTGAGGTTACCTGTTCTGTCCCCTTTGAAGGCTTCTCTGAAGGGATGTCTCTGCTCCCTTTTTTCAATGCCTTCTTTTTCTAAAATCCAGTCTACATGATTTCACAGCCAATTTCTACCCTTTGGAGTTGTGACAACATTGTTCTGGAACTCAAAGAGCTTTTCTCCCCTACTGGCACATAATCCCCCATTACAGAGAAGAGTATTGTGTCCTTTCTCAGTTAGCACTGTAAAGTCAAACCTCATATGGGACTGAACTGAAAGTTGCTCTCTTGTGTTGGCCATGAGAGTAGAAGGTGAGGAGCCCCTAATGGCTTTCATCCTCCCTACTGTGGGACACAATTGCCACCTACTGGCTGCGTCCAGGAAGCCTGAACTGGTGGCAGGTTTTGGACAGATGGTGGCAAATTATTTCTTCTCCCTCACAAGCATCCTTGGCTGTGCCACTTTGCTGCTTTGTGCCAAAGCCTTACTGGGTTTAGGCCATGCAGATGAAAATCCATCAGGATTATATGAATGTTGAAATTGCTTATTTTGTTTCCTGAAAAAATATATGCAGTAGTGGGGGTGCTTTCACAGCTGGTTCCAGCAGGAAAGAAATTTAAGATTAATCTTGTAACTTCAGTTGCTAAAAATTAACCTAGAGAAAGTGACTTGAATTCTTTGAAGTTACAGAGTGAAAGTAGCCTTCATCTCATGCCCCTGGGCTAACCCAAGTTGAAGGCCCATTGACTCACCTGCTCTAGACACTGACTTTTAGACAGATGAAACAGGGGAAGGAGGTCCTTATTCTCTGCCTTGAGGTTGGGATGTGGCCAACCCTCCTAACCTCAGCACTACATCTGAGCAAGATAACGAAGTTCATGAGTCCTTTGATGAGAGGCTTGAGAGAAACAGCTTCTGGAAGGGCAGAAATGAAAGAGCAAGATAGTACAGAGGGGTTTGCTACTCAAGGCCCAGGACAGCTGGACCAAAGGCCATTTACAAAATAGATGAGAAGGGATATGTCAGGACTTTGTGGACAATAGCCATCTGCACAGGAAAAGGTTTAAACTGAAGTATAGAGAGATTTGGTTAGGCAGAGATGGAAGAGAAGAATGCATTGCAGAGGGAAGTTTAGCAGCTGCTGTGGATTGATAAAAACAGATTAGATAGTCATCTGTCAGGATGGTTTAGATCCAGATGGTCCTGCCTTGGCATATGGGAATGGTTGTCAGGTATCTTCACCTATGGTTTCTCATTGTATGTACAATGTAGCAGATATGTATGGATATATGCTGGTTCTGGTGATATTTTTGCAAATATGAGCTTCTCTTAAGACTCTGAATCTTAACTGAGAGCATACAAAATATGAATTAAGGCTTGAAACCATGCTGTGCATGAGCAAGGCTGAATATGAACCGATTTGGGACTTCTGTTCCCATTTTAACCCTGTCTCCCCCTGCAAGCATCTCTGACTTGAGCATCATCTTTCATCCAGCTTTTAAAAAGCCTTGATTTTTTTGGCCTTCATCCACATCCCATCCAAGCTGCTAAAGTCTCTCGGCTACACCTCACTGTCCCCATAAACCTTCATGTGCTTCTCCTCCAGACATACACTGGTTCAATACTGGTGGCAGTAAACCCCTACCAGCTCCTACCCATCTACTCACCCGAGCAGATACGCCTCTACACCAACAAAAAGATTGGTGAGATGCCACCACACATCTTCGCAATTGCTGACAACTGCTACTTCAACATGCAGCGCAACAACAAGGACCAGTGCTGTATCATAAGGTGAGTTGCTGAGTTTCCAAATGGGCCATAGCCTGAAAGCAGATGCTGAGCAGATGCTTGATTTGGAACAGCTTATCAGATAGAATCAGACATTGAGTGACTGATTAGATCTTCCATCCACATACTCCCAGTGCAGGGGAGGTCTCTGTTTGCAGTCACTCTGTTTCTTGTAGAGGTGCTTTATCAATACTTTTGCATTTTACCCTTGCAACTCAATAGATCTCATATTCATTTTTAACCTCCACTTTTAAGTTTAAACTCAACACTCCTACAGACGTCAAAAATGCAAACATCGATACTTGCTGCAGGGAAAGAGAGGGCCAGGGACAAGCTTGGTCACTGGACCTGTGGTCATTTACACTCCTGAACAGTGTCTCCAAGCATGGCTCTGCTCTGGACCGATCAGCCTTGGGCACCAAGGAGTGCCTGGTCACAGCTATGGGTAGAGTTCCCTCCAGAATCTGTCCCAAATGGTGGTATGAGCCAGATTTTATGTCCTCAGCCCTCCAACACAATCCTATAAATTCTGAATCCATAGAATCCACAGTCTTTTTCATTTGAATCACCCTTTTCCCCAGGGCGTGCCTACCCTAAGTTTCATTGAATGAAAAGCCATAACTCTGGAACATCCGGTGTGCAGTATTTCAGATACATGAGTCTGAAAAGGCCATTCAGTAAGGCTTATTTTGCTGGTCTAAAAAAGCATCATTTGGGGCCCATAGGAGAGTCAATGCAGTGTGCCAGTGGCCTGAAAAGTGAAATGATTTGCCCATGAGGCCAAGGCTAGGTACTCAATGTCAGGAAGGTCTGTTTCAGTTGCTTATTTTGGCTAGCCCATGTATCAAACACACCATAGACTGACCCGAATATTTCTGCCCAGCCCTTTCACAAGATAACTGAGGTTATCTTTCAGTGCAGAGAAAAGTTTGAGGAATAACTCTGGCTTCCTGCCCCATAAGCTTCTCCTCTCTCCCGTGCTCCTGGTTAGAACAAGCCTAGGAGACCTGTGGAAGTCCCTCCTGGTAAAAGGCTGCATCTCACAGTCTGCCTTATCACAGCTCAAGAGTGGTGGTGATGTCCCATGGGAACAGCTAGATCCTAGACCACAGGGTCATGGTCTGGTGATCATACCTGGAAAAGCACTGATGGAAAGTACTTCACGACCTTCTTGGTGCTGGTTGAATGATGGCATTTGCTGGGGATACCCAAACTCAAGCAACAGTTTGGGCCAAATGGAACACAGAGAAAATCTGGATCTTGGCTGGAAGCTATCTGATACCATGTCCTATCATTTGTCCCACAACCAGGTTTGATCATCCTTGGGATGCTGGAAACCCATCCTTAGTGGTCTCATCCTGCCTACGCTAACAGAAGAGACACAAGAGACAGAAGTTCCTTTGGAGACGGAGGGAGGGACATTGGCAGGGATGCAGCATGGCTCTCACTGACCTCCACTCCTTTGTCTTTGCAGTGGAGAATCTGGAGCAGGGAAGACAGAAAGCACAAAACTGATTCTGCAATTCCTGGCAGCAATCAGTGGCCAGCACTCCTGGATTGAGCAGCAGGTCCTGGAGGCAAATCCCATCTTGGAAGGTGAGGCCTCAGATAACAAAGAATTCTGTTGCTGGAAAAAATAAGAAACAGATTCAGGAACCATAAAATATAACCAAATGTAAAACACTTATGTCACACTTTGAGTTTCCAAAAAAGTGACAAAACTTTTTTTTAAGGTAAACTTTTGCTAAACAACACATTCAGATTCTTTCCATCTGAATTTATTTTTCACAAGACTAATATTCTCTAAGCTCTCAATGTTTCCTTTAATATTTTCGACAACTATTGTTGAAAGCAAAGCATTTCAGCTAACCTGTATTATTTTTTCAACTATTTTGTTACTTTAAAAACTGGGGGGGAAAGTGGTTTTCCACATAAAACAGTACTTTTTTCCCCCCAGAAAATCCATCCAAAACCCTGAATTTTAACTAATTCTGTGTGTAGTATGTAAAAGTGCTGATCAATACATTTTTGCTCTTTTGAAAAATCTCACCACCTCCTCCAGTGCTGGACTGCAAGCAGAGCTTCAGTATCCCATCAATGCTGCATTCAGCAAACTAATTATTTGCTTTTTTTGGCCATAGTTGCAAAAATCCTATTCCTATTCTTAGGAATGGTTTTAAGGAATAGGAATCCTATTCCCATTCTTAGATGGCTCCATAAAACATCAATTTAATAGGACCTGAGCTTCACACCACCTTGTGCTGGCTGTATACAATAGCAAACCCCACCTTTTCCTTCCAAGACCAGTGAATGGCAGCAGAATGCAGAAGAAGAAATAGAGGAGTCCAAGAGAGAACCAGATAAGGAGAATCAGCTTGTGGCCTTAATAGGTTCATTGGCAGGCTGTTACTGTGATCAACCCCACTGTTTTAATTGGATATCTGTAAATTAAATAGGTTATCTAACCCTCTTGACCCAAAATGATGCCACATGTACCTTTTATGCTTATGCAGAAAAACTGCTTTTTCTTTGAAGAATAACATTAGGGTTGTCCTTTAAAGATAGAGGTTTGATCAACCTGATCTAGTGGGAAGGTCCCCTGCCCTTGGCAGAGGGGGTGGAGCTAGATGATCTTGAAGGTCCCTTCCAACCCAAACCATTCTATGATTTTTACCTCCTCTGCTTGGTGAATAACCCTTTAGGAACCAACAGAAGTGTGACAAGCACACAGGGCACTATTGAATATGCACTTGGTCGCTGCTGAGATTCAGGAAAGAGAGGCTCTGTAATTCAAGTGCATGTCCATCACCTGCCAGAAATCCTGGAGCTGAAATTGCGGGGTATGCTGGCTTAGGGCACTCATCCACACCCAACAGAGGATGGACATGGATATCTTTCTCTGCACAGTCTGCTTGCAGGGAGAAGTCTCCTTCTGAAGGTTGGCTTAGTTGTCTGTATTTCCCTTTTGGAAGCATTTTCCCTTTTCTTTTCCTCTCAGTCATTAAATCACTCACCAGCATCTCTGTCATTTTTGCACAGTGTCACCTTTCACACTGCAGCCACTCTTGCTCAACTCTCCTCTCATTTCATCAGCTGCCACCAAAATCCTGCTGTCCTAGACCTGCTTCCTGGATAAGGTCACCCCATTCCCAAGCTTCCTGCTCTGTGCTCCTCTCTGTATTTCCAAGGAAAGTCATCTGATATACATGTTGTTTCCTCACATTGAGATGAAATTGATCCAGCCAAACTTAAGGGAAGACTTTGGGGCTGCTTTTAACCCTCTCAGCCTCACTCTTTTGACTTTTCCCCCCTCATTGAGACCAGATCCATCATCCTCCCTGCATCAGACCCTCTCTAACGCACCATAATTCTTGCAGCTTTCGGGAACGCAAAGACCATCCGTAATGACAATTCCAGCCGGTTTGGGAAGTACATCGACATCCACTTCAACAAAAGGGGAGCCATAGAGGGGGCAAAGATTGAGCAGTACCTGCTGGAGAAGTCCCGGGTGTGCAGGCAGGTAAGGCGATACACCTGCAAGGCGTGGGCAGCTGACCTTTGCCATGCTGTTCTCCTCACAGAGCTGGCACTTGCTCTTCTCCTGCAGGCCCAGGATGAGAGGAATTACCACGTGTTCTACTGCATGCTGAGAGGAATGACCGTGGAGCAGAAGAAGAAGCTGGGTCTTGGGAAAGCCACAGACTACAACTACCTTGCAATGGTGAGAGAGCAGCGAAACAGAGGTTTGGTGGGGGTAGGGTGATGTGGTGAAAGGTCCTTAGCAAGGGAAAAGGAAAAGAGAAGTGCTTCTGTAGCCAAGAGCTGCTTTGCTGGTTATGACCTTCCTGAGCCTTAGCCACAGGGTTTGACAGATCTCTTTGTCTCACCACCACGAGGCTCATAGTCTTAGTGGAAATCCTTAATCCCTGTGTCTAGACCAGGCTATTTCCACACTTTCTGTGAAGTAGAACACAAGCTTTGATGGGATGGTGTATGGTGCCCATGCCACATGTTTGGAAGTAGCCAGGGTGTTAGATAAGACCTGCTGCTCTTGAGGCAGTGATGGGTGTAGAGAAGTGCTTGTCTGGATGGCACGTTCTCAGCAGAATATGGGGCTGAGCTGTGTGTGCTCCAAGTGTCTGACCGAGCCAGCAATCTCCAACCCCATTCCCTATATACCAGTGTTGATATCCAGACGAGCTGATAGAAGCAGGTATAATTAAGGCTGATGCATCATCAGCAAGGCTGGGACCCAGCTTTCTAACTGGATCAGTGGGAGCCTCCAGCTCTCTATGCCCACCTCAGAGGGCTTTTTATCTTCTGCTGATGGCAGTCAGACACAGGGTACCTGGGGACAACAGGGTAAGTGTAGGTCACAAGGCTCAGCACTGAGTCGTAGAATATGACAAAGGGCAGAGCCAGATCCACAAGTTCAGCACCATCCCTTAAACAAAACCTTGCTGGTTCTGGGGGAAGCCCTGAGAGCTTAGGGTGCTACCCTGGTGCTCCCTGGCTTTGCCCCATGCAGTGTGTGCCCCGTTTGCCCCCCCAGGGTAACTGCACGACCTGTGATGGCAGAGATGATAGCAAGGAGTACGCCAATATCCGCTCCGCTATGAAGGTCCTCATGTTCACCGACACTGAGAACTGGGAGATCTCCAAGCTGCTGGCTGCCATCCTGCACATGGGCAACCTGCAGTATGAAGGTAAAAGGACAAAATACATGGTCCAGTGCACTGCTGCTCTTTATTCTGCCTGCTGGCAGAGAGCCAAGCTTAGGGATGGAGAGCTGTATCCAGAACACCTTTCAGGGTGCCATGCCAGGGACTCAGTGTTTATTATGGCATTGTAAGGACAAGGAATAAGGAATAATTCCACCTGCCCACAGAAGCTCTACCAGGCTGCAGTGTGCTCAATGACATCCACGTTTCTGAGTGTTGTGAGGTCGAATATGGACAGAGGTCATTCAGTAGACTCAGGTTTTACTAAGAGAGACTAATGGAGTGTTTGACAGGTGCCTGTGTGATTGGATATACCTTTGTAAATGTACTAAACAGCTCTGCTCTCAGAAATGACACAGTGATTTAAAAAGCCTCTTCAGAAGGCAGAAGTCTAAAGCACTTAGGTGCTAAAACATTTCTACATTATTTACTATCTGGTCTGGCAGAGCTGAGTACAGGTCCTTTGCAGTCAGCAGCAGGACTCCAGCAGATGTGTGAACTTTTCTCTCCCTTCTGATGGCCAGATTTTGCCAGGACATCACACAGAGGCAGTGGAGAATGACCCTTTCCCTCACCCCATCCACCTTCTGCAGAGACATGTCCCTTGCTGATGGCTTTCCCTCTGCCTTTCTTTCCCCAGCTCGGACCTATGACAACCTGGATGCCTGCGAGGTTGTTCAGTCAGCATCGCTCATCACTGCGGCAACATTGCTGGAGGTCAGTGGCCCTGCAGTGCTGCTGGTCCCCTTCTGATTCCATCCCAGCTTTTTAGTATTGTGGCAAAGCTTGTCCGAGCCAGCCTCCTGTTGCACCACCAGCTCTGGGAGGCTGAAGAGGCCTGGATAAGCCATATTGTGTCCTGCATTGGCAGCTTGAACGTGAATGTCTCCATCTGGGCTGAGTAGCCAGAGGAGGCTGCAAAGATACTCAGAGGGCTGGAGCACATCTTCTGTGGAGACAGGCTGAGAGATCTGGAGTGTTTCAGTCTGGAGAGGAGAAGGCTCTGGGGACAACTTAGAGCCCCTTTCAGTACCTAGAGGGGCTGCAAGAGAGCTGGGGGAGGAACTTTTGACAAGGACATGGAATGATAAGACAAGGTGGAATGGCTTCAAACTGAAAGAGGACAGGTTTAAATTAGATATTAAGAAATTCTTCACTGAGGGTGGTGAAGCACTGGAACAGGTTGCCCAGGGATTTTGTGGCTGCTCCATTTGTAGGCATGTTCAAGGCTGGGACTTTGAGCAACCTGGTCTAGCAGAAACTGTTCCTGTTGGGGGGCTAGAACTAGATGATCTTTAAAGGTCCTTTCCAACCCAAAATATCCTATGATTCCATGACTGGGTTATCTGAAGTCTCCTTCATATCAGCAGATAGGAACAGACCCTCTGGTGGGTCTAGCACATTTTACTAGAAAGGACATCCAGAATACCTCAGTCCCTAAAGTAGGGTGTTTCCCTCAGTGATATAAATAAAGTTCATAATGGTACTTGAGACATATGTCATATATATTCTGTGTGTCTGAAGAGTGAGGTGAGTTGACCCTCACTGAAATCATCCATGCAGTGACTGGGGCATTCTTCAGTGGCCTTCTCAAGAGCTAACAGGGACATCACCTCATCTCCTTAGGCACTGTGGCCCAGAGTGTGATCCACAGTTCTCTGTCCACTTAGAGAGTGGAGATTTCCCTGATGAAGTACAAAAATGGGTCAAGGTGATGCAAAGCTTTAACCCATGCTGGTAGCATACAGCTTTGCAGGCTTTGCTCTGCCTTCTCATCCTGTGCTCCCCCACCTCATTAACATCTCATGCTAAGTCCCAAGAACACCTTCCAGATTAAAATACAGTATAAAAATGTTAATTTTTCTCTCTGAAAAAGCCTGTGTCTTCATTTGAGGTACCTCCCCTGTACAGCAGCTGTGTTTGATGTTGTGTCTGTCAGGTTGAGCCTCAGGACGTGATGAACTGCCTTACCAGCCGGACCATAATCACCAGGGGTGAAACTGTCTCCACCCCTCTCAGCATGGAACAAGCGCTGGATGTGAGGGACGCTTTTGTAAAGGTAAGTCTCAGGGCATTTCCTTGTGCCTTCTCTTGATAAGCTGAAGAAATCTGCCCCTTCTGAGACTGTGCCTGTGTGAGCTCAGATCAGCAAATGCCCTTGAAACCCTGTTCTAATTGGGATGTACAAAGAGTTGAGGTGGAAGAAATGTATGGAACATGCTCTGCAAGGGATTTGGCATCTGGATTGGAGATTGTCTGTACTCAAAGGGGACCTGCTGAAGGACCCATCATTCTGAAATTACCTCAGCTTCTAGAAAGATCCTCAACTAGTGTAAATCAGAGCAACTCTACCAACACCTCCAGTGCACACACCCAAAATTCAGGATTTGGAAATGTAAGCAGCAATAAATACAGCTGAACAACACAAGGCCAGGGATAGAGCAATCCAGAAGCCATCAGAGCACTTAGAACATCTTGAGGCTTTGGAGTGAAGCAGGTTGATGGGATAGGTGTGGATCACTGCTGTGCTGTTTGCAGCCCCATGTAAAATTACAAGACAAGCATTATTGGCATGCTTTGACCAACTTGGGTCCTCATTTTATCTGGGGAATTGGTCGATCAAGCTGGTTTGGAAGCTAACTAGCCTGCAGTGTCTTCTCTAGTGGTGATGGGCCTTTGAATTAGTCTCCCCTCTTGGTCACATTACTGTGGCTTATAAAATAAAAATTAACAACAGTTTAAAACATGAAGTTCTGGAATTACTGAAGCAGCAATATCTGTGTCATTAGGTCATCAGAGTGTTCAGCCAGTGCTGCACTGTTTCAGTGAGCACCTTGTTCAAGTGAGCAAGATGTTCTTGCAGCATAACATGGCTCTGCTCTGCTGATCTGTAGAGAGAAACGTGTGGAAACCAAGGAGAGGACTGTCTGGCTTCACAGCAGGCCCAAAGATCCAAAATGTAGCACTATCCAAATTTAGAGGTTTGCGCTCAATTGTCTTTTAGCTAGGCTTTCAGGCTTTCAGGTCTGTTTTCCTTGATCTACATAATGTTTCTTGAAGCTTTAAGCCATGCCAAGAGTCTGGCACAAACGTTGGTGAGCACATCCTCAGGGACTGTCTGGTTGTTGGCCATGCTTTAAGAGAACGTGTGCCATCAAGGGTGAAGTGGTGACACAGACTAGCAGGACAAACTGCTGAACTGTCTCAGTGAGCTCCATCTTTGCAATGTTGCAGGGAATTTATGGGAGACTTTTTGTGTGGATCGTGGAGAAGATCAATGCTGCAATTTACAGACCTCCTTCCCAGGAACTCAAAAGTATCAGGAGATCCATTGGCCTTCTTGACATCTTTGGCTTTGAGAACTTCACTGTGAACAGGTATGGAGCCTGCAAAAGGAGAACCAGGTCTTAATCCTCCTTCACAAGCCCAAGCTCAAGGTCTTGCAGTCCTTTCACCTCTCCTGAAGTGAACTGGACTGGGTTGGACCAAGCCTAATTCTATATGAGAAATTATCAGAGCTAATCAGTCAGTTTCTAAACTGATTTAGACCACACACATAACATTGTTTTGAGAAAAAAAACTGATTGTCTGAACCAATAAGGAAATTCTAAGCCAACAGCAGCTTTACTGAGTGGTTGACAAGGTCTGAGAGTATTGCTTAAAGCATGAAGAGAGATGTAAAAAAAATTAACCAGGGTGTATATAAAAAGGCCTTTTCTTGACTTTCCCTCCACAGTTTTGAGCAGCTTTGCATTAACTTTGCAAATGAAAACCTGCAACAGTTCTTTGTGCGCCATGTCTTCAAGCTAGAGCAGGAGGAGTACAACCTGGAGAACATCAACTGGCAGCACATCGAGTTCACGGATAACCAGGATGCCTTGGACATGATTGCCATCAAGCCTATGAACATCATCTCCCTCATTGACGAGGAGAGCAAGTTCCCCAAGGTGTGTTTTGGACTCAGCCTTGCTGCCAGTGGTTCTCCTGATTTTATCCCCTTTGCACTTGCATGCTGGCAACCTGTGAGAGATCTGCTCAGCCCCAAACACACATTCACCAGTGGCCTGTCTATTTATAGTTTTTATTGCTCTCTTAAATTTTCTTCCATCACTGTGACAGAAACAAGTGTTTCTGATGGGAAAATATGCCTGCAAGAGGCTCAAAAACATCTATTGGCAAAGTTTAAGAGAAAATAATGTAAAATACACTCCTTTTGGAGCATTATTTTGAATACAGAACTACATACCAGTGATATTTAATTAATTTCTGTAATTTTTGCACTTGGCATATTTTCTCCAACATATCACTTCTCAACATAAATGCACATTGTCACCAAGTCAAGAAAGAAATGTGCTATTGACTGGAAAATTATTTCACTGGGAATAGCCTTGGTTAAATGTCAGATCTTTTCATGCATGTACAGGGTACAGATGCCACCATGCTGCACAAGCTGAACTCCCAGCACAAGCTTAACACCAACTATATTCCTCCGAAGAATAACTACGAAACCCAGTTTGGCATTAACCATTTTGCTGGAATTGTTTACTACGAAACAAAAGGTATGGGGCAGCTCCTAGGGCACTGCAGGGGGTGAGGGGATGTTCATGGGCAGACAAGCCACTGCTGTGTTGGAGCAGGGCAGTGTGGTAGTCCATGGTCATGTCAGTGTTTTCCTTTTCCGGCTGCAATGACTTGACCCCCCAGCTGTGCCCATGAGCTGCAGAGTTTGGTGCTGTTTCATTCATGTGTGCCTGTGACAGAATGGCAGTGCTTTGCACCACTGCGTCCTCAGTCCAGTCTGAAGATGCACTTCTGTCTTCCTTCTCATGGTCTCTCTCTCTGCTCACTCATTACTCCCATTACCTCACCAAGAACATCCAGTAATCCAACAAGCCAGAAGCTGCTTGCAACTCACGTGCTGACCATGTTGCACTGTGTCATCTATGTGTTGTCCCATTATTTCTCTAGGTTTCTTGGAGAAAAACAGGGACACGCTGCATGGAGACATCATTCAGCTGGTGCATTCCTCAAAAAACAAATTCATCAAGCAGATCTTCCAAGCAGATGTGGCAATGGTAATGCAGGCGGGAGAAGATGTTTATTCAGGAGGAGGGGTGTGTCCTGGAAGGGGTGGAAGATTTGCAGAGTCATGTTGCTCCGATGCTCCTTGGGGTGTTCCAAACCTGCTAGTGAGAGTCAACTATCAGAAATGTTAATGCAGTGTCATGGGTGCATCCACATTCATGCCCCCAGTTCACTGCATTTGGTTCATCAAATACTATTTTTTTGCTATCATGGCCCCTCAGACTTGTGTAGGGATTGGAACAATCAGGTTTGTGATTGTAGAAATCTGAGAGAAAGTAACTGTGCCTTCCAGTTAGGTCATCCAGATGTGTGTATTATAGAATGAGAAGTAAACTAACAGAGAGTAGGTTTAGATTAGGTGTTAGGAAGTTCTTACCTGTGAGGGTGGTGAGATGCTGATATAGATTGCCCAGAGAAGCTGTGGATGCCCCATCCCTCAAAGTGTTCAAGTGTTCAAGCAATCTGGCCTACTGGAAGGTGTCCCTGCCTATGGCAGGAGGGTTGGAACTAGGTGACTTTGAAGGTCCCTTCAAACCCAAACCTTTCTATGAGTCCAAGTAAAAGCCAAATACTTGTCAACCAGAGTAGAACAAAAGGACAATCTTGCTGGTCCTTAAGCACCACAAGAAGACTTGAAGGGAACAGTTGTGTTTTACTGTTACAGCAGCAGAGAGAGGGAACACCAGTTATGAAAGCTGAACTTCAAAGCTCCTCTTTCCGCATCCCAGTTCTCCAGAAGGTTATGTGTCTACTCCACACTCAGTGTGAGAGAAGACTGTGTGCCCTGAAGTTTCAGAGAAAGGCAGTTACCTCTGTAACCCTTTCCATCCCATTTGAACATTTATTACTGGGATACCAGCTTAAATGCTGAGATTAGTGACCATTTCACTTTAGTAACACAAATGTGCAATATTTTCTTCCACAAGTTGAACATCTAAATCTCTCTACTCATCCCTGCTCCCAAGATTAAAGTAGAAAGTGTTTTAAGATGTCAGTCTTGCAGAATCTGAAAGCCTGTACAGATCAGTCACTATGGCCAAATCCCCCAGTCTTTCCCAAGGCAAAAATCATGGGACTGCAGAGGGTGTGGGAATAACATTTTTCAAAGCAAACACATTTTTTGGCAGTCGGAGTCCCATTTCCAAATGCCAGCCAATGCCACTGATGGACCAAGGGACTTAGGGACTTTCAGGAGTGCCAGTTTGTAAGTGCTGAATTCCTTTACTTGCCAAGGGAAAGAAATATTTGCATTCCCAAGACATTTCTTTGAGTATGCTACGTGCTGTTTTGCAAGCCTTGTTCATAAAGTTCAGCCATTCACTTTTGCTCCTGATGATATTAATGGTGGTTATCCTTTTGACTTCATTTGGAATAAACGAACATTTATCAATTACTAATTAAGCTATCAATTGGCATGACACTCCTATTGGGTTCAGAGCTATCCTCAGAAGTGGATACTCCTGTTGAAGTAGACGCTAACTCCCTTAGCATCAGTGCTGCTGCTTACTTTGCTTTTGATTGCTTATTCCTTGCTGCTTTTTATTTTTGGTGTAAGCTTTGCAGTTGACCTTGGAAGTGATTTCTTTCTTCTTTGGGCAGAGCAGAGATGCACTCTGGGGCATCAGTTAAAGGGTTTAAACAGTCACACAAGCTTTCTCACAGGGATCCCTACCAAACCATCTTTAAAATATGCTGGAGGTATATAATAGCAAAGTTGAGATGTCTGCCTGAATGTTGTCTAGGATCTGAGAACTGAAACCTCTGAAAGCATTGGATCCCTTTTTTTTAACATAAACTGTTTGAGATTTTTTTATAGTTCCACTAGACATCTTCAGAATGTGCCCCAAGTGGTGGTCTCTGTGCTTTGATACGTTAATGATGCCTGAGTTTCTTTTTGGAATG
The DNA here is from genome assembly GCF_028551555.1 of Melozone crissalis. Lineage (NCBI taxonomy): Eukaryota > Metazoa > Chordata > Aves > Passeriformes > Passerellidae > Melozone > Melozone crissalis. Next base: position 10,349,038 of record NW_026535786.1, on the reverse strand, counting down.
AGAGATTTTTAGCCCGATGTCATAGAACTGGAAGAAGAGCCAACATTGTGTGCAAGCTCCTCTAGTCATGCACACTGTCACTGTGAACCTAGAGAGCACTAATTCCCTGAACACCACCACACAAAAATTCTCAGACAAGCAGGATCCAACATGGGGCTGGGATGCTTTTGCCATTGCTTTCCACCAACGTTTATTAATGTCTGCAGCCCCTTTATTAGGACACGTGCCCCAAAAGAAGGAGCAAGTGAGCCTGGGTCACAGAAATTAACTGCATGTAGCAGTTAATGTAGCAAAGCTCTATGGTGAAGTGTCCTTGGAATGCCCTGGAGCTGTGCATGCCTTTCCCCAGCTTCAGTGAGGCACTATGTGTAGGAAATTTCCAGAGACACTCAGGCTTGGTCAATCAAATGTAACATCTTCTCTTAAAGAGAGACAAGGGGCTGTTCTGCTAAGGCCCTAATCAAATCCTGAGGCTCAACACCTTCCAAACTTTGGTCCTCAGGAGCTTATTGATGAGTTTGTAGGATTTTGTGAGTCAGGTACAAGTCCACATCTACCTTACATTCAGTCTTTCAAATGGGGCCCTTATATTCCAGAAACTTGAGAAAGCCACAGATCAGAGAAATTTGATAACTGGTTGAGATTGTATATTTGAATGTTGTAGTAACTGTTTGGTCCCTGAAAGACCTAATACCTGTACACAATGAAACCTGTGGGGTGAACTGGGCATTTCTGGAGCACATGGGGCTGTAAAGTCTCATTTATTCATGGTCATCACAGAGAGGGTTTATCTGCATGTGTTTGCTGAACAGGAACATTGCTTTGAGTGGTGCCAGGTGAAATTATGGATTAAGTGGGAGTTGTACACTGTTCCTCTGAGGAATCAACTGGTATGGTCTGGCAGCACTGCTTGTTCAAGGAACAGGGAGAAGGAGCAGTGGAGGATGGAACCCTGTAAAGTGAAAAACAAATGGGAAACTGGGGGGCAGGGTGTCTTTCCCCTTGGCAAAAGTTTAAATTCTATCAAAAATACCTGATTTGGGGATTGAAATTAGGGAGGAAGGGAGGGATTTCTTTACAGTTTTTGTGGTTTGTTCCTGGCACCTTCCCGGCCACTGTATATTGAGAGCAGAGGTGTGTGAGGTAGAAGAGTGGGAATGGCTGAAATTGGATAGATAGTGAGGTTAAAAAATGCATAAAGTTTGTTTCCAGGAAGCAAGAGCTGAACACTGGCAGTTCCTTCAGAGAAGTGAACATCAAGACAAAGGAGGAAATCCAGGAGAGGGTTAAACAAAAATCTAAGAATTAATGCATTTTGTTCATGAGATATATAACAGCTGGACTTCCAAGACTAAAAATGTCAGGCTCCCATTTCAGTTATTCCTTCTTTTCACTATTTGCTCTTCTCTGTCTCTGTTTTGTGTTTTGTTTTGTTTTTTTACCTGTGCTTCGTGTAGTTTCTCTGTGGCTATGCATCCAGCACATTTGGCCAGTCGCCCACACCCACACCAAAGGTAAACTGAATACATGAGTTCCTCTTTTGTATACTCACCTCTCCTTGGCAAGGATTGTGCTTTACTGCTGTTGGTTTATTCCTCTTCCTGCACTATCTATAGAGGATCCATTTCAAGTGACCAATGTGTTGGAGAGCATTTTTACAGCTTGTTGAATAGGTACAGGGGTATTACTGTGTCACTTAATTCTAGGACACAACTCAGAAGAACTTTGTAGTGATGGGAATTTGGTTTGGATAAAATCAGAACCAGGCTCAGCCAAGGTTTTGAGGATTTTTTCCTGATATTTGAATCATTCTAAATAACTTCAGATGGATAATCTGGGATTTGGCTGTTTTTTACTGTGGTGCCACCATTGGCTGCAGTGGGACATTATTCCTCCAAACAACTGCAAATCTCACCCTGTGTTACACTTATTGAGGCAAGACAGCTCACATGCAGAGACCCCTGGTTTGCATTTCTGGGTTGTTAGGAAATTATTATGCTATTATTTTTGGAGGTGGAAGGTTAGTTCTTTTTCAGGGGGACCTCAGATCCAAGCCTTCAAAGACAAGATAATATGAAATTTTGTTGTGATCATCAAAACAGGCTTTTGGCACCTCTTTTACATCTTTTCTGTTGCATCTCATCTGCTGACTGGTTCTGATAACTTCCAAACCTTGCTTGCTATTTATTTGGCCATAAGGTAATATTGTGTGCTAAAAAATTTATGACTTTGTGACTACTCACATTTCCACAGTCCCTTGATAATCAGAGGATTAGCCTACTTTTCAAAATTCAGCTCTTTGCATGGGGCTGAATTTCATCCCTTTTTACTTCTGCAGTATCTTGGATGTTTGGATTTGGAATTCCAATGAGGAGGATCTGACCCAAAATGACTGAAAGACATTAATTCCAGAGGTGGACTCCTTCCCCTCTGTATCATGGTGAAAATTGTTTCAATTGGAACATATCACCGGGCCTTGCTCTACAGTTGTACCAAAAATAAAAGGCTTTCCTGAGTTAGGATACAAGAGAGCTGGAGAGGGCCTTGAGTGATTGGACAAGGAGAATGGCTTTAAAGTGAAAAAGAAAATGTTTACTTGAGGTATTAGGAAGAATTTCTTTCCTGTGAGGGTGGCAAGGCACAGGCACAGGTTGCCCAGAGAAGCTGTGGATGCCCCATCCCTTGAAGTGTTCAAAGCCAGGTTGGATGGGGCTTTGAGCAGTCTGGTCTAATGGAAGGTGTCCCTGCCCATGGCACTGGGGTCAGAACTAAATGAACTTTAAGATCCCTTCCAACCCAAACAATTAATAATTCTGTGATTCTATGGTGGGATTAAATCCAGGAGACAAATGTGCAAAATCTGTCAGAAATGTTTAGACCAGTTTTTTCCTCCGAAGATGTCAACAGGTGATACGGGGAAATGGGAGTTTTGTTATTGTCATAGTTGATCTTACAACTAAACTTTGTGGTTTGTAGATTTTCTAACAAATAATAATATTTCATATTTGTTAGACACTGAAGTAAAGGTGGAACAGCCAAGATAAAAATGATTTTTCATTCATATATATATACACATATACATATATGTATATATATATATGTATGTATGCATCTCAATAAGCTTGTAGTTCAAAACAGTGATACTTGGCACTGTTATGTAGCCCAAGTCACCATTGCATTGGAAGGCACTTTCCAGACTGCACACCCTTTAGGAGAAAGACTCTCTTCACTATATGATGCTGCAGAATGAGGTGGCCTCAGCTTTCAGTGGTCACCTGAAGGTAACTCCAGTGACATTTCATATAAAAATATTACAAAGAAAAGCATCATTTTGCCCAGAGACTGCATGTCACATTGGCATGGCTCAATTTAGTGACCATACAATCCTAAAGAGATGGGAGGATGGTCCTTTGTTCAGAACCTTTCCCCAGAGTATTGCTGGTGACACATGCTTCACCCTCCTTCCCTAGCTGTCCTCAAGTATTTCATCTTTCTGCATTTCCACTGAGGCAGGCTGCCATCTCCTGGTGTGTTTCAGCTGCACCAGCAGCCTTGTCATTCAAGGAGGAGAAGGTGCAAAGAGACAGAAGGAATAACCTCTACCATTTCTGGCTCAGTGACATTTCTCCTTGTAGCTGCCATCCTCCTTGCCTTTTGTCTTGGTGTTACTGCATAAGCCATGTATGTGTTTGCACTTCCAAAGTTCAGACTGGCTTGAGATGGCAGAAAGAAGCAGAATTGAAGCATGTCTGGATGTCATGCTGGTCTGCACATCATTCTAAACTCTCTTCTGCATGCTCCTTTTCTGTAAATCATCTATTTCTCTTCTTTTTCTTGTTTTTGCTCTTCTGTTTTTGAGTATTTTCCTCCTTTGATGTTAAGTACAGGCTGAGTGCTGCAGTCTGGGGTACAGCACCTGTGAATCCTGCTCATCTTTCCCCATTTTACACAGGTCTCATCCTCCCTTCTACTGGGCTTTGTATGAACACAAGTGAAGAGAGTCTGAGTCCCAAAGATGTTACCGTCTCAGAGTTTGAAAGCTAGGAAGTGTCTGGCTGGGCAAAAGCAGTATGTATCAGCCCTTTCTCCATCAGGCTATGGGGACTGGGTCTGGCTTTAGCTTAAAAAGTGCTTCTCCTCTGCAGTAAATCCTGTATTATCAGTGCCTTGCTAGGCTGTGTTGAGAGGCTGCTCACTCCTTTTTTTTAAAGTAATTTTTGTTGAAGGGTCATTTTGTTGAAGTAAGGGAAGAGGTGTGATTCTCTCCAAGCTGCTGTTGAGGTGAGGCAGAAGGAACCACAATTGACACCACAATTGAGTGGTGTCACCCATCCCTAAAGGATGGAACTGATGCAAAACACTTGTCAGGTTATTTATTGTACGTCTGAGAGCCTGAAAAATGCCCATGGGGTGGTGCCCACCATTGAGAGGGGTCTGTGCACAAATGTCAGGCCCTGAAATGTCATCCCTCAATGGGATGAAGTGGTCTTGACAGGGGGAGCCCAGACTGCTGTGACTATTTGGACAGGAAGACAAGCTGCTCTCTGGTCACTGTCCCTTCCTTCCAACCCCTCCCAGCAAAAAGCCCTCAGATATAAGGATGGAGGTGGCACCACTACTTTTTGCCAGATCTGGATGCATGCAGGAAAGAAATGCAAGGCACCAGCAAGCTGGAGAGGCATTTCTTGCTGTCTGGGAGCAAACCACTCGTGCATTCCCTTGTAGGCCCTTGTACAAAGTTTTGCTCCCTTCCTAACACCATGGCTTAAAAATGATCTCTCCCAGCCAAGCCCAAACTGACTAAAATTTGGCTAACATGCAATTGTTTCGGACTGCCAGCCCTGCTCCTGCATCTGTTGCTGCTTCCAACCCCTGTGGCTATCCTTCCCCACCTCACAGAGGTGGCCTCGTGTGCATAATTAGCAATGTGATGAGAAAACATTCATCAAAGCCTTTCAAACCAGGATTCTTGCTGAAAGAGCCTTTTCCTCAGAAAATCTGCAACAAAATATGAGCATCAGACTCGCCAGTGCTCTGCAGGTAGCAGCTGTATCCATTAATTACCCCAGATTTGTTAACAGTTTGTCCTTCTGGGGAGGATTTTGCTGGGAGAGATCGCTGGTAGCCCCCCATGCTGTTCTTGGCAAGCAGGCCAGGTTTTTGTGGTGTTTGCATGAGCTGGGTTTTCTCTTGTTGGAATTCCATGACGACTTTGTGCTTGTCTTGACTGGGTTTGTCTCAACATCACATCGAGCCTGAGCTGTGTAAACTCTCTGTTCGTGGCAAAGGGGTTGGACTAGAGGGAATGTGTAATCCCTTCTGATCCAAACTATTCTGTGATTCTATGGAATTCCTCAGTTTTGGGGGGCGGGAATGTTAAAGGTTATTAGTGATATGTGGTGAAGCACATGTAAAAATTTCAGCAAAAGTAGAAATAAAAACGGTAACAGAAATGTGCAGATAAACACTGCAAAACATGGCAGCAAGGCCAGTGCAGATGAGGATTTTGTGACTCCACACGTGGCTTGACCACCTGCAAATAAGAGGATATTAGAAAGAAAAATCCTGCTGGAATTCTCCCTTTAGGAATTCTTTAGCCATCAGGTCATGTCACAGGTCATGTTACATGCTCAGCCTGTCTTTAGTTAAGAGGGAGTTACCTCCTGGTGCCTAACTGTTCTTCCAGCCCTCCAGCATTACCTGCTGCCCCACAAAGGCTCCCTGAGCACCAGATCCCACTAGACACACAGCACCACTGTGACTGATGTGTAATGAGCTCAGGTAATAGTTTCTGGCACATGAAATGAGCTAGGGACTTGATTTGGAGGTGGTTTAACAAGGTTTTCCCAGAGCAGGGAGAAGGGACTATTAAGGGAAACATACACAGCCTCATTTAGAAGCACTTGCCCCAAAATAGAGATTGGATTATTAATTTGACCAGGGAAGCTGAACCAAGAAAAATACTCCAAATCTTCCTGATCTCCCTAAATACTCACCTCATTTAGTCTAGTTAATATTCTTCTCCAAAAGCAACTCAAATCTGTGGTAGTACAGGCTGAGGAATCTCAGCAGAAGTTTCTGGAACTGTTGCAGAGTCAGCCTGCAACAAGCATTCTCCTGGGTTATTTTTTACCCTAAATGAGTCTCTGGTTCTTGTTCCAGGGAGCAGGAGGAGCCCTGCCTGACACGAGGAACCATGACAGAGGATTTGGCATGCCCATGCTGCAATGCATGGGGACAGGGAAGCCCACACTGCTCCTGAGAGCATCCCCGGGCAGGTGCACTGCCCCAGGCTGTAATACAGAGAATTTTGATGGCCCAGAAGACCCCGTTTGCTCCTATAGACACATCTTCCTCTTGGCTCTGCCCAGGGAAGATGGGTTTTCCAGTCACACAGGGAGGTTCGAGCAGGAGAAATTAAACCATGGCACTTTTCCTGCCTGCACAGAGCCATATGGAGTAGGCTACCAGAGCCCAGCCATTGCAAGTTCGCAGGCTCTGCCCTTCCCCTCTCCTGCCACAACTTTCAGCCACCTCTGGCCCCGCTCCCCCTCCAGCCCTGGCTGTTGCAGGAGGTTCCTGGGGACGTGGCCAGAGGGGAAAGCCAGTGTTATCCTTTCATTTCCTGAGTGCGCTGCTGCGCTGCGGTTTTGCAGGGAGCGGAGACGAGGAAGCGCTCGCCGACGCTCAGCAGCCAGTTCAAGCGCTCCCTGGAGCTGTTGATGAGGACTCTCAGCGTGTGCCAGCCCTTTTTTGTCCGCTGCATCAAGCCCAATGAGTACAAGAAGCCCATGGTAAGTCCTGATTTTCTCTCCTGGTTGCTTTTTGTATGGGTCTGCCTGTGGGGTCATTCTGCCCTGCAGTTACCGGCAAAACTCCTGTGGGCATCAGTGGAGTCAGGATTGAGCCTGCATGCTTGGAAAAGCAACCCACAGCCTGCTATGCAAGCAACAGAGTCACTAAAGGGTTGGAAAAATCAGGCACTTGCTTTGCAGTCCAACAGCACCCCAAAACGTTTTGCAGGGCATAAAGGCTGACCCTGCCTTTCTTCTCAAGGACGATCTCAAGGAATTCACCCTGCAGACCCTTATCCTATAGGAAATTCCTCTCCATTTCCATAGGGGGTAGGCTCCTTCCTGCCAGAGACTTCAGATGAGCCATAGGTTTAGTTCTGTGGCAGAGTTCAGTGCTTTCTAAAAGTCACCTTCCCGTGGGTGTTTTCCTAAAAATGTTTGCTCACAATGGATCTCCCTTATTTTAAATCCTGTTTGGTCATTCCCACTGCCTATTTTTTTTTCTTCACCAATTGCAAAAGCATGGTTCTAAAAGCAGAGGAAAAAGGGAAAAATAGCACAGAGGAAACATGCGAGGAGTTATCTTGCTCCAGTTCACAGTGATTTGCTTCAAAAGCAATGAACATTATGGGGGTAAACTTTTGAGAGCACATAAGAAGGAGGGAGAGGGCTCTCAACCACCCTGACCACGAACTGCTCATGAAAGGGCTCTCCGAGTTTTGCAGCAGAAGGCAGGTGATAAGGTGGGTGCTGCATGCCCTGATCCCACTCCCCACACCTTGCAGGATCAGACACTGATGCTGTGAGCAATCACTGTTTCCTGCCCGCCAAACTTAATTGTGGTACTGCTTGGAAAGGAAGAGCTTTATTTAATAAATAATCTAGCCAGGGCTGGAGCTTCATCTGAAGTCAATGTCTGTTAGCAAAGCTCATCTGAGGGCAAAAAAGTATAAAATCCTGAATTTCAGGGCTGTTATCTACAAGCAGTGTTTGTTTGAAACTTATTTTTGCTGTTCAGAGAACCTAATAGGATGTAGAGCAAAAGGTCTGGTGGGTGTCTCAGACCATTTTACTGTGCTCTTATCCTGGTTTTGGTGAGAGTAAAAACCAGTTAATGGAATATTTTGGGTAAATATTTAACAATATGTCTGATGTGTGATTATCATCTGAACAGAGATTAGAACAAGACCACTTTTTGGACATAGGCGATGTTGAGAAATAGGTGTATGTCCTGAACTGATGTTAGCAAATCATTCTATGTGCCCTGATTATGAACTGTTTTTACACCTGGGTGTCTGGAATTCAGTCTGGTATTTTGACTTCTGCATAGGAAGTCTGTATTTCATCAGGTCTTACAAGTACTAAGCCAGAAGTCTCTGTTCAATCTATTTGTCTACAAAACTTTCAGTGGGACAGGAAAACAGTTTCAAGTTTGAAAGAATCAGGCAAAGAGAAATTAACCTCCCCATGAAGCAAATAAGTGGGTGAGCTAACACGAAATCAGAGACTGCAGTGTGATATGAAATGTGATTTCTTGCTAAATTTAATTTTGGCCTTGGCTTAATAAACCAAAGGAAAAGCAATCCCAGATAAAGGCACACAGAGCTGTGTAGGGTGACTGCAAAAGAGAACATTGTCTGAGAGATCATTTTCTGTCCCTGCCTTTGAAGGAAAACATACTGATAGTGATAGGAAATGGCATGGCGGAAGTGAAAGGTCAGTGGAAAGTCCTGGCTGTGTGTTACTTTATGTTATTCTAAAACTTTTACTTCCTTCTGAAATGTGCTTTAGGGGGCAAAAAAATTGTTTGTATCGAGGTGCTGGCTGAGATTCTCTGGGCCCGTATATCATACCATGCTGCTGCTTCTGAGTATTGTTCTGGTTAGTCCAAGAAAAAGGCGTGGGATGAATTAGATAACAAAACCATGCAAAGAAAATCAAAAATGTCTCCAGCAGCCTGTGCCTCATCAGGCCCGTGTGGAGGAGAGCATGGTTGCCCATAAGTGCAATGAACTAGCCCTGAAAGATTTGCACTCAGACCCCTGGTGATTTGATTTGGTGTCCTGTAACCCCCGCAGCTGTTTGACCGGGAGCTGTGCGTCCGTCAGCTGCGGTACTCAGGGATGATGGAGACCATCCGCATCCGCCGGGCTGGGTACCCCATCCGCTACACCTTCGTGGAGTTCGTGGACCGCTACCGAGTGCTCATGCCGGGGGTGAAGCCAGCCTACAAGCAGGTGAGAGTCCTCCTTCACAGGCAGTGAGTGCTCTCTGCTGGGCAATCTCCAGAGATATTTATGGGGTGTGCCTCCTCTCCAAAATCAACTATGCAACATATGATCCCCCAGTGTCACAGTGGTGCTCTCGGCTTTCCAAGTGAAGAAAAATGGTTACAGGGCTGGCAGGGACAGGTACCGTATTCAGGCTGTCTGTCTCACTCATCTTAAACAAAGTGACAGTAAAGCCATGAGAACCTCATTAGCAGAAAGCTGCAGGATTTGGGACCAGAAAAGGTTTACACTGAGCCTGAGAGGAGCAGTGGATGAGTCTGGTCCTGGTGAATCCCAACTCCTTTTCTGTCAGGGTGACCTGCGTGGGACCTGCCAGCGCATTGCTGAAGCAGTGCTGGGGAAGCATGATGACTGGCAGATTGGCAAGACAAAGATATTTCTAAAGGTGGGTGGTTCTCCACATTCCCTCTTGGGATCCATCTTGGATCCTTGCCTCTGGAGGTGTCTCCTACCATTTCCTTTCCATCACAAGACATACTCCTTTTCCATGGTCTCTGGGCTGGCATGTCAGTGGGTAGACCTTGGCTTAAGGCAGAACATTTGGGGCTGGTTTATGAGCTTCAGGTAGGAGGAAGTCCTGACATGGTGCCAGCTCTGATGCATTCACAAATCCATACCAACACAAAAGTGATCACATCCAGTGCACAGCCTTTTCCCTCCTGGGCTGAGTGGTTCAGCTTCCTCTCCTGCCTTCACCCAAAAGGCACAGCAGCAGGAGGGATACCCATGAAGAGCCCAGCAGAGAGAGGGACATGAGCACAACAGGCTCATTTTGCTTTCTGCACATCCTTGTGCAACCCAAGATGTACCTACAGTCTCCTTTTCTGCATCAGTCCAGCTGATGCAGAGCAGTCCAACACTGCAGGTCCCCTGCAGCCCCTTACACACTCATCTTTTCTTACAAACCCATTCCTCTGCTGTTCTTGGAAGGTGAGGCTTCTCTTCAGCAAAAATCACAGTGATAAACCGTGATTGCTTACACCTAAATTCACCCCCAAATCCCACTGCCAGCACAAACACCCCCATCTCTTCCCCAGAACTTGTTGGCACTAGTTGCTCTTTTCAGAGCCTGTTATCAAGAATTCACAGCTGTCAGGGCAGGAAACAGAGAAATTGGGAGGCCCTGAGGGGCCACAGGAGGTCGAGCAGAGCAGGAAACATGTGGAACTGCCTCTGCTGCACGCAGTGCGGCATGGCTCAGCTTGCCATGGCTGGGAAAGAAAGCTGCGTCACGCACAACATGGGAGGAATCAGAATAAAGCTTGGATCGGTGCATCTGAAAGCCTCAGGGCAAAGGAAATTCAGTGTTTTGAGGAGCTTTTTTTTTTCCTTAGGTTAGGGAAGCATTGCAGTCTTGGCTGGAAGAAGTGATGGGACCCAGGTAGCCTGGAGTTTGTTTGCAAACTTCTCTAGTGCTCCTAGGAGCTGCTCCCATGGCTGAGAGCACTAGGAGGGAGCTCTGCAGGGAGGGGCAGTGTAATTCAGCTGTTTTCAGACTGTGAAGTATCGCAATTGCAGCTTCTGGATGACCTGGTTCATTTGGGAATGAAGACTATAAATCGCTATGGTTTATGTTAGGATTTCCCCAGTGAGCAGGTGGGGTAATACTTAGGATGTAAAATGACCCCAGAGTTTATTTTGGACAGCTGTCCTGCGGAAGGGTCTTGTACCACCCACTCTGACCACATATCAGGCAGAGGAAGAGCCTGAGACATTGATGTTGTGTTGCTTCCTCCCACAGGACCACCACGACATGCTGCTGGAGATTGAGAGAGACAAGGCCATCACAGACAAAGTCATCCTCATCCAGAAGGTGGTCCGTGGGTATAAAGACAGGTAGGTATGATCCCCATGGCCAAATGGGAGGTGGGCTATGTGGGATGCTTCATCCAACAAGTGGATCCTGGAGGCTGCATCACTTCTTTGGTGCCTAGATGACCACAGGGGACCCCTGATGTGTTGGCACTCAGGTGCAGCAAGTACTAGAGGAAAACAGTAGAGGAAACAAGAGGATAACTGTGTTACCTGCCTCAAACCTGCACAGAATAGGTGCCATCTTCAGGGGATGTGGTGTTTGCTGTGACAGTGCAGCAGTGGGCTCTGAACCAGCTGAAGGCCATTCTGAGGCCATGATCTTCAATCTGTGGAAATCCCCACAAGACTGCCGAGGGCACGCTGGGTCACCACTGCTACTAAAGCTGCTCTCCCCAAAGCCCAAGGGGTTCAGAACTCTTCCCTTTGCAACCCAGTTTCAAGACATGGGAAGAGGAGACAGGTAGCTCATTGTGGATGAAGAGGGGGAGCCACAGCCAAGGACAAGCTTCACCTATGAAGGAGGGACAGTTCTTGGGGTTTTATGTTCTTTGATTGTTCAAACCACAGCTGTGACTCAGGTTGTGCTTTGCAGAAAGGGCATATGCTAAATAACTCATCAATCTTTCACACACTGATTGCAGTGAGATGAGACCCCCAAGGCCTCCAAAAACAATTGTCTCCATATTGTCTGGAGGTAGGATCAGATCAGGCTGAGAAGGACTGGAAGAGCAGATAGGGATAGCAGAGTGGTGTTGGTGAGGTTGTTGGTGAGGATCATTTGAATGGGATTCAATCCATTTTTAGGTGCTAGAATGAAATGGGAAGGACACATGGGAAGATGTGAGAAGATGATGCTAGGCTGGGATTCCCATCATCTCCTGTTCTTCCCATTCCCAAAATGTGGCATAATCTCCCTGCAGAGACCTCTCAGATAGAGTGCCTACAGATGTTTTTATGAAAGCAAGGAAGGCTGGGGAAGGAGACATTTTCAAGCCAAAAATGCAGTGTTTATTCCACCAGGACACTCAGGTTCAAATCTCCAAGAAATGAGGCCCAGGAGATGGCGATAACATGTGGCAAATGATTGAAATGCTTTTGCAGGTCCAATTTCCTGAAAGTAAGAAATTCAGTCCTGATGATTCAGAGATACTGGCGTGGACATAACTGCAGGAAGAACTATGGTGCTGTAAGTAAGGGTGCTTCCTCACACCTCTGCCTCCCTGCCTCTTTAACCTGGGGCATACATAAGGGTTTCCTGGTTCAAAATGTCCCATTGAATGTCAAAAGTGTTGAGGTTGGCTTTTATCAGTTGGAGTGATGAATGGAAGTTTGCTCTTTTGCTTTGTCATCTCATTGAAGAGATCACATTCTAGGTGTCCTCTCCCCCATGACTTATATGTCCATTGCACCAACTGGTCATTTGGGGTTTTAAAAGTCTTCCCCTAGTTTCCAGATGACTGAAAACTCAAGAGCAGCTTCCTCTAAAAAATGTACTCCATCTCCATGTGGAACCATATTTGGGCTTCTCACCCTCCTAGTCCATAGTCCTGTTCTCTCCCTGTTCCAACTGGTTTTGACCCAACAGCAGGGTCTTTTGGAAAGTGTATTAAGGTCTAAAGTATCTCAATATAACCTTTCAAGCCTTCAACTTGATAGAAATAGCCAATTCCAGGCTGGCTAGGGTGCTGCCTCCTGCCATCAAACAGTACCTTGACTGTCAGGCAGGGGTTTTTCAGGTGCTGGACCTCCATAGGAGCAACCTTCATGGCTCGTGGCTACCATGGAATGGCCAACCAGACATCCTGAGGCCTCTCAAAGGCTCAGTGGGGAACAAACTGTGTTTGTCCTTCCTGGGCTTTGAATCAATGCAGCAGCCAGACAGCTTCATTTCTCCACCCTCTTGGAGAACCTCCCTCCAGAAGGTTTGCTGTCATGGGGGCTGATTTCAGTGGCCTGTATTTACAGCCGTGCAAGCAGGAGATTAGCAGTGGAAATCTGCTTAGGGTGGGTGAGCCCCGGGCTGGCGGGGCGGTCTCATCCTGCTCCCTCTTGCAGATGCGGATTGGCTTCCTGAGGCTGCAGGCCCTGTACCGATCCCGCAAGCTCCACAAGCAGTACCACATGGCTCGCCGGCGCATCATCGAGTTCCAGGCGCGGTGCCGGGGCTACCTGGTCCGCAGGGCTTTCCGGCACCGCCTCTGGGCCGTGCTCACCGTGCAGGCCTACGCCCGCGGCATGATCGCCCGAAGGCTCTACAAGCGCCTCCGGGGCGAGGTGAGTACCGCGGAGGAGGAACGGAGATGGGGAGAGGGGAGAAACACATGCTTCTGCATCGTATGCTCTTGGGATCCAATTTTAAAGGGGAAAAAATAATTCCAAAAATAATTAGATGCCTATTCAGAAAGGCTCTTCTGTTTATTCCCACAGTATTATCGACGCCTGGAAGCAGAGAAACTTCGGCTGGCAGAAGAGGAGCGACTTCGAAAGGAGATGAGTGCCAAGAAAGCCAAAGAAGAAGCAGAAAAGAAACACCAAGTACATAGGGACTGATCTCTTTGTGGGGCTCTGTCTGTTCTCCAGGAACTAGTTTTGCTTCTTTGAGAGGCAATGACAAAAATATCTAAGGGATTTCTGTCCTGCTTGAGTGATTTGTATTTAATTCACCAAAGTACTCTGTGCTCTATTAGTTTGAGTCTGTTCCAGAATTTCTGATTTGCTGCACAGGAATGCCAGAGATTATAGTTATTATTCACTTTTGCTATTGTATAAAGGGGGAACTGGGACACTCTGTGTGTGTGTGGACATGCAGGGCTGTTGTATAAAAGAAAAAAATTAGGTCAGTGAGAGTTGCTGTGCATGGACCAACACCCCTAAACAGGCACTAAGGAATGGGGAAAATGCATTGCTTTGTCCTTCTGCAGTTGGGAAACTGAGACATGGACATGTCACTGATTTGCTCCAAGTCATGATAGAGATAGAGTGCCCTAAGCACCAGGCAGCCTGCCTTCCTAAATCCATGCCCTGTGGAATTTACTGCCAGCTCTTTGGAGGGAGCAGTTCAGTCATTGCACTTCTCCTTTTGCAGGTGCGCCTGGCCCAGCTGGCACGGGAAGATGCAGAGAGAGAAGTAAAGGAGAAAGAGGAAGCACGTCGGAAGAAAGAGCTCTTAGAAAAAATGGAGAGAGCTCGCAATGAGCCAGTGAATGACTCAGAAATGGTGGACAAAATGTTTGGATTCCTGGGAACCACCTCCTCCCTTCCTGGCCAGGAGGGACAGGCACCCAATGGCTTTGAGGTACTGGAGATGTACAGGAGCCTAGCTGTCACATGACAGGCATTAGCAAAACATTAATAGATCAAGAAAGAGTACAGTAATAAGAAAGTGGGTCTCTGAAGGCTTCCTTCAAGGTCAGGCTCTCCTGTGTGACCCCAGAGGGTATTGTGCTGTGGCTAGAGATGGGCAGGCATCCTGGCATCTTTCCCTGGGACTACCAAATGGAGGAGAGTGCTGTCATTATAGGGTCATCAAGGACTTGTGGCCTTTGAGATCTTTCCTTTTAGGTTTATCACAGCTCATGGCATTTAGCTCTTAGACATCCTTTCCTCATGCTATGCATAGGGCATGCTCTTCTACTGCTCTGGGGATATTCCTCGGCATAGGCATGTCCTTCAAAACTTGGGCTTTGCATGGGCTCTAGAGCTATATTCCATGTTTTTCTTCCAGCTGACTTTTTGTTTTGGGATGGAAATCAGACTGACAGAAAAGTCAAGCCCAAAGGGAAATGGTAGTTTGATATCCAAAGCCATGCTGAGTGTCTGACGTTTCCTTACACAACAGGATCTTGAGCAAGTCCAGAAGGAGCTGGAGGAAGAGGACCTGGATGCAGCATTGCCTCTCCCTGAGGAGGAGGAAGAAGACCTCTCAGAATACAAATTTGCCAAGTTTGCTGCCACGTATTTCCAGGGCACAACAACGCACACATACATCCGCCGGCCCCTCAAGCAGCCTCTCTTGTACCATGAAGATGAAGGAGACCAGTTGGTGAGGCAGGAGATGAAAAACCTTGTGCAGGGCTGGGTGGGTTGGAGTAAACCTGGGTAACCCTCCAGCCAAAGAGAGTTTCCAATTTGGGATACACTCATCTGCTACACGTGTCCATGACCACTGCTCACCAGTATGCTTTGAGTGCTGGTAAAACAGGGAATATCAGAGGGATGGAGCATTAGAGAGGAGGGTCCCTCTCTGTACCTTGGTGTTAAGACAGTGAGGTGCTCAGGACATGGGCAATGGAAATTGTTGCTTCAGTACCACTTGTAAAGATTCTAGAGAGCTGGAAAAGTTGCTTCTTACGTTTTCATAATCACCAGTGCAGAGCTAGAAGAGAAGAACTGTTTGTCCCGTAGCCAGCAGTACAAGAGCAGAAATGGATTGAACCTGCATGCCTATAATGCATATTACATTACCCATGAGCTTGCCTTCACTGTGGTTCTTCTTCCCCTGTGGGTCAGGAGACACCAGTCCCTGCCTCGTGGTAAGGTTGGCAAGCAGCAAACCCCTTGTGGGGTTCACAGACACATTGATGGTGACACAAACACAGAGCCACACAGAATGTGTGGTCCCAGCCAGCAGCCTGCCCAGCATTCAGGATGTGTGCTGCAGGCAAAACTGTTATGTGTGGCACAAGGAAGTATTTTATCTCCTGCAGATGTACAGAGAGACCACAGTGGGGATCCTGATGGATTCAGCATGGCTGGACCACTCCCTCCACTGCCCTGGTGTGAGCTAACAGGCTGTGACTTTCCTCTCAAATAGGCGGCACTTGCTGTATGGATCACAATCCTGCGTTTCATGGGAGACCTCCCTGAGCCGAAATACCACACAGCCATGAGTGATGGTGGTGAGAAGATACCAGTAATGACAAAAATCTATGAGACTCTTGGGAAGAAGACCTATAAGAAAGAGCTGCAGGCTCTGCAGGGAGAAGGAGAGGTAACTGTTGTGGCTGTAAAAGAGATGCTGTTATTATTAGGTGTTGGATATTGAAATGTGTTGGAAAGAAACAACTTGCGGGGTTTGCTGCAGGCAATCAGTTTGTTGATTTTATTTGCGCTTATGCTATGAAGGGAGAATTGCCTGTGATCCTGTCCCTTCCTCACAGGGAGAACTGAATGTCCGCCAGCTGAATGTTCCCCAGTGAAGGAAGTGCCCTGATATCTCTCATGGGACTTTGATCTCTCTCCTCCACCCTCTCCCCACCTAAAGTACAGGGGGGAATGCAATGTCCTATGTTTCTTGTTTGGAGATTTCCTTTTGATCTGCCCTGAGTCAGAAGAGACTAAATTAAAAATGTGCCCTTAATCTTGGAGCAGGAAGTAATTAGTTACCAGGAGATTAAACTGTGGAAATGAAAATTTTTTAAAAAACCAAATCCCTATTGCATCCTGAGTGCCTTCTGGATGTCACTGGAGGACTTCATCTTAGTATCCTTCCCAGACAAAACATTATTCTGGAGAAATCAGTGTCCACAGTGCTGATACATTTTCATCTTTGGCAATTGCTTTATTCAGCAGGATGAGATATAATCCGCTGTTGGCATCTTCTGGATGCCACTGTTCAATTTTCAAGAAGTTTTCTTGACAATCTCTGTGGTATTTGCAGAGGTAAATTAACAAATCCCTTGTTCTTAAAATGACGATACCATTCAGCACTTCTAGTGAATTACCTGATGAGTGTAGCCTCAGGATCATAATTCTGTAAAAATATACACCAAGAATCACCTTTCATTCCTTCTGCCCAAAACTTCTTGCTTGTTTATTAGAAAAAGTTGTATTTTGGCCAACTGAGATATCAGGTAGTACAGAAGAAAAGGAAATTTAAGCTGTCCTTTTTGACTGTGGTTAAATAATCTCTTCACAGTGCAAAAAGATGCCTGAGCAAAATGATATGCAAAACCAGGTTTACAGCACCAGCTCATGTTTATAATGGATATAAACCATCACAGCCACAGGATTAAAGTGTCATTTAGGTGTGAAATTGTGGTCTTTTCAAAGCTGTTTACATGGGTAAAGGTTAACTGGGCCCAAAAGTTTGCTATAAAGGCAGAAAGCCATCAAATAATGTGATGATATGTAGTCAGTGCTTGGAGCTGTCCCACATTAAAGGTGTCCTTCTGGGAAACCTGACAGAGCACAGGACTGACTAAAAGTTATGAAACCACAGGGGATGGACTACCTGTCCATGAATCCCTGGCTAGATGACTTCCAGCTAAAAACCTGCTGTGCAAATGGTTTGTCTCAGAGAGTGGTCTTGCTCATCTCATTTCCACTGTCATACAGCAGAAATGGATGGACCTGGGCTCAGCACAAATCAGCCATGTATTCAACATAACTTTTTTCATATAATTTTGATCTGAGGGAAACCTACTGATTAGAGAGTGTTTACAAAATTCAGAGCCAGCCCTGGGTTATCCAGAGGCTCAGGAATATGGGTCCAGACTTCTGGTTCCCAGTAGCCTCTGACACATCTCAGTCTCTGCTCAGGATTAATGGTCTTTTGCAGGAGCCCAGGGAGGCAGAGAGAGCACTTGTTCAGCACTTGCATCTCACCACTTTGCATGCCCTCCTCTTGCTTTGCAGAGTACTCATGTTGATGGGCACAAGAAGAACAGTGTGCGGCACAAACTGGTCTCCTTAACGCTCAAGAAGAAATCCAAACTGACGGAGGAGGTGAGGGGAGACGCTTGGCCGCCTGGCAGCACAAGTGCCGTTGGATTGTCTGCAGCCCTCTCTGACTCTCTTCTGCTTTTCCCTAGACAACATAGAACCAGCCCTCCTCTGGGTTTGGCGCTACCTGTCTCTCTGCCTGAAAGATTTAAGGAGTGTTTAAGGGGAAAGGTTGGCTTCCCGTGTCTCCTTGAGTCATTCTGCACCTCGCGCCGGCCTCCCCTCGGCTCCTGTTCTCCATCCATCCAGCACCTTCCCTCCCCTCTTTCACAGCCCTCCATCCAGCTGTTGATACCTCTCACCACTCTGTGATGGTCTGATTGCTATCCCTGCTGTTAGTTTCCTACCCGTAGATAGCAGAGATGGGGTCTCCAACAGCACTCTGCTCCACTCCAGTGCCAGGGACAGAACTCCCCATGGGAGCAGTTACCCCAGGCTGAGAGCTTTTGAGAAGTGCTGTCTCAAAAGAGTCAGGAATGATAAATCTTTCAGGTGGGGGTGATGGAAACAATTGATAGACTGCCCATTTCCAGAGCAGGCACCATCTTACCTGGCTACAGCTGCTTGAGAGCATGAAGATTGGGGAGAAACAGGAGAGAAACAGGGCCCTATCCAGCTCACCCTAATTGGCTCTGAAGATGCTCTAGGAATGTCCATCTCTCTAAATGGAGATGGGGTTGACTAGCTGAGACAGTGAGCTGCTGGACAGACAAATGCCATCCTTGTTTTCACAAACAGCACCCTGCTTATGCAGTTTCAGCTGCACCATTAGCATGGGGAATGGGTCCATTTTGCCACTGAAAAAATTGATGATTATTTTAATATGATTAGATTAAAGGGACAAGTCCTCCTTGGCAATTAGATGGTTTATTCCAAAGAACTTTGGTGTCCCTCTCCCAGGAGCAGGACCAGCTCAGAGCTGGGATACAAGGGGATGCTGTTGTAGAAACCCTGGGAAAGGACGAAGCAGGTGGAAGTGTAACTAGATAGGGCCATTTTTAATTTCACCCATACATAATTAAAGCCAACACAGTCAAACCCTCCCATTCCCTTTAAAATCCTAGATCAAAGAACTGAGAGCCCTCCTGGCTGGTGGAGGAGTCCTTCTGGGGAGCACCACACACTTGGGATGGGGGTGGGGGGGCCCACAGCGACTGGCTGTCCTGAAAGAGACCAATATGTTTGGTTGGCAGGTGACAAAGAGACTTCATGATGGTGAGTCTACGCTGCAGGGTAATAGCATGCTCGAGGACCGACCCACTTCCAACCTGGAGAAGCTCCATTTCATTATTGGTAATGGCATCCTCAGGCCAGCCTTAAGGTTAGACATCAAAACGAAGGCATGAACATGCCATTCTTTCCATTCCTTCTTCCTTGAGCTTTTCTTGAGCTATTCAAACAAGTTTGATATTATCTGCAGCTTTACAAAGCTCTTGTTTCATTGTTTTCATGGTTAAGTTGTATAATGCAGACTAGGCTGGATCATGTTCCTTACTGCCCATATCAGACCCAGTGGAAAGACTATGCAGATTCAAATATTTCTGGAAGTCCTAATGACACTGGATTGGTCTTTTAAATGCCCACTCTTGTTCCTCACTTCTCTGTTTTCCATTTGACTATTGCATCTCTTTTGTTTGTGTAAATATTTTTAATGGTCTGCTAATGAAAAACTCAAACTCATTTCAGCTGCTAAATGAAGCATTCAAAAATTGGAAAATGTCAAATGAAGGGCACTTGCTCATCTCTGGTTTAGCCAATTTATGTTTATGTTTATTAATAGAAGCTAGTGTAAAATAATTCCTCTTTTTTATTGTTTAACTTTTAATTATTTTTAATTCCTATTGTAGGGATGAAATCTACTGTCAAATCTGCAAGCAGCTGACTCAGAACCCATCCAAAAGCAGCCATGCTAGGGGTTGGATACTGATGTCCCTTTGTGTGGGATGTTTTGCTCCTTCTGAGAAGTTTGTGAAGGTAACTTGTATGTGACATTTGTCTAATGAATTATCTACCAATACATTTTCTTTTCTACTCATGGGACCAGCTTTTCTCTTGGGTTTCACAGTAGAGGGAATCCTAGTCTTTGCCAGAAATGAAGATGAGAGAGTTCCTAAGGAAATTGTTCATGATCCAAGGTTCAATGTCTAATGTCAATCAGATGAGTCACTCCTGAGAAGTGACTGTCTCTTTCCTGTGACTCTAAAGGTAACGTAGACAACCAAATTACGTGATGTCTCCTGCATGTAGAGGAGACTCCTCTTCACACACTCCTCCTGTGTGAAGATGTGATTAAGTAACTTCTGGTAGGAAATTTGTTTGTGAGAGCCTGCAAGTGGAATTCACACAACCAGAATAGCCCACATTTCTCCTCTATTTCTTGAAGGCAAAGGTCTGTGCATTCAGCATTTACCGGCTTTGACAGTATGACCTCGGGCATCTACTCTACCATAACTGGCAAGGTAGAGCACAGCCAATTACAAATATAAATTTATACTAAAAAAATGCACATAGAAAGGGAAGGATTTAATTTACATGGAAGTATGTTTGCAAAGATGCTCTCTGAATGATGCTATGTTCCCCATCATGTGTCATATTGAGAACATCCAATTCCAAACAGCCACATGAGATGACATGTAACCCATCTTCAGCAGCACTGTGGAGCAGCAGTACTGAAGTCAGTGGGAGATGCCAAGTGGCTGACACTTTAGAAAATCAGGTTGTTCTTAAGGATTTTCTCTTTTCTGGGCAAAGTTGCCTAGATTTGAACAGTCTGCTTTCCACATTAGAGAGTCATGGAATTGTTTGCGTTGGAAAAGATGTCTAAGACCAAGTCTAACCACTGCCAATCCAACCACTGCCAAGCCTACCACTAAAGCATGTCCACAGGTGCCATATCTGCATTTTTTTTATACTTCCAGGGATGATGATTCCGCCACTTCCCTGGACAATTTGTTCCATTGCCTGACTGGAAATAAAGATGTTCCATTAATTTCCATAGATATCATATTAGGTACTGAGTGTTCAGGACTGAAAGAGCTGAAGCCAAGAATAGAAATGCCTCCTTCATCCCCAGGCCTTGTCAGTGTGAAATCTAATAAAGAAGATAAATCACTGGCAAAGTCACAGGAAATTAAATTAAGTGTGGAAATGAGATCTGAGAAGGATGGTGCAGGAAGTTGTGTTGGTTTAAATCTTTAATAATAGAAGGTTTCTTTAGGATAGTGAAGCACTTGTCAGAAATAATGTATAAGTAGTTCTGGAGGCTCAGACATAGAATCATACAACCACGGGATCATAGAATCACAGAAGCGTAGAATGGTTTGGGCTGGAAGGGATCTTTATAAGTCATCCAGTTAAACCCTGCTGCCAGGAGGGCATTCCTTCCACTAGACCAGATTGCTCAGAGGTCCATTCAGCCTGGCCAGGGATGAGGCAGACACAATTTTTCTGGACAACCTGTTCCAGTGCCTTACCTCACCCTCATAGCAAATAATTTCTTCCTTATGCCCAATCTAAACCTGCCCTCTTTTGGTTTAAAGTAACTTCCCCTTGTCCTGTCCTTCCATGCCTTTATCAAAAGTCCCTTTCCAGCTCTCTTGTAGCCCCTCTAAGTTCTGGAAGGTGCTCTAAAGTCTCCCTGGAACCTTCTCTTCTCCAGGCTGAGGAATTCCAACTCTCTCAACCTGTCTCTATGGCAGAGGTGCTCCAGCCCTGTGAGCATCTTAGTGGCCTCCTCCAGACTTGCTCCAACAGCTCAACATCTTTCTTGTGTTGGGGGCCCCAGAGCTGGATGCAGCACTCCAGGGGGATCTGGTTAGGGCAGAGCAGGGGGGAGAATCTCCCTGGCCCTGCTGCCCACACTGCTGGTGATGCAGCCCAGGAGACGTTTGGCTTTCTGAGCTGTGAGTGCTCACTGATGGGTCATGGTGAGCTTCTCACCCAACAGCACCCCCATTTTTCTCCCTAGGTGTGCACTCCATCCATTCTCTGCCCAGCCTGTATTTGTGCTTGGGATTGCCCTAGCCCAGGTGCAGGAAATTGCTCTTGTCCTTGTTGAACCTCTTGTGGTTCACACAGGCCGAACTCTTAGGCATGTCCAAGTCCCTCTGCATGGCATCCATTTCCTTCTATGATTCTGTCATTCAAAAGTATCAATTAGAACTGAACATTTTGAGAAGGATTTCACTGATAATGAGACAGGTCTTCAATATGTATTCCAGCTCCCAAATATTCAAGTTATGCTTTGGATCCCACCTTTATCGCATCATGTGTTAAATATGGGCCAAAGCACATTAGCATTCCTGTTCTTTGCACCTTTCTTTCAACTAACAGTGGGTCTAGGTGGGAAGGTTCAGTCACAAGGAAGTAGGAATGTGAAAAAATATGTAATTGCGTAGTTCACTATTAGCAATAGCATAATTAAACCTACACTTTGACATTGCATCAATCATTTACAATCATTTGCAGCAGATCTCTGTGGGGTGCGGAGGTTCAGGGACATCACACCATAACCAATATGATCCAGTGAAGTCAAATTAATTATACCTAAAAAGACTATATTTATAATAAATCTCTACTGTCCATGCATCTGTAGCTAACACATGATTGATTAATCTTCGCTGTTCATGCATCTAAAATAGAATACTGATTGGATCACCCAATTTTTCACACGTCTTGCTGTGGTCATCTGGCCCACCCATGACTCACTTTTTTCTTACTTTCCCAAGCTTGCTGACAAACTTCCTGAGTCCTGATGACTCTTCTTCTTGTATCTTCTTCAAGGATATACCGACCCCATTTCTGAATATGTCCATTATTCATTGTTTGTGAACGTGTCCATTGTCCATTATTACAAGCAGGCTGGATTGTGCATCGGCTGAATATGGCCATTGTCTAGCAAGAACTCCTCAATCTGCAAAAAACTCTCAACAGATCTCATCCCTATGACCTACCTGTGTTACATTGGTACTTCATACTGTCTCTGTAAGTTAGGATTGACAGAGATATCTGTCTCTCTGGCCATGTTATTTATGGTTGACAGTGTTACAAAGCAGTCGGTGTTTCTGAAGGAATAGCTATGTGTTATCATTCAGAGAACTCTATCTTTCTACAAAGTCTCTCAGAAAAAATTGGTTTACAGATTTATTAGTCTTTGCTAACATTTTGGCCAAGGTGTTTGTGTAAAATTTTTGACTGTATTATCTTTCATATTGTGGAAATCACAATAATGTCGTTATGTTTTTAACATACACTGAAGTGCTTCAAATTCTACTTTAGGTCAAAATGCTATTTGAAATCTGACTAGGGAGATATCCATTAATGTCACTGTGAAAGATCTTTTGTGCTGTCAGTTAAATGTTCTGAGTAGCATTCATTTACAATTGAATCCTCTGGAATCATTACTTATACATGTTTTTCATTTGCTCCCATCTTTTTGGCCAACATTCAATAACATTTTATAATACATCTTTAAAATACAAAGATAGAAATCCCTGGCAGCAATAGCAGGAACAGAAGAGCTTCTGCTCTGGCTTCAGTCAGAGGTCTGTCTGGTCTGGTATCTTATCTCCTCTGAGGCCAGAAATGCACAGTAGAAGAACAAGGCAGGGGTGCAGACTGTCTACTGTCTCTCAGCTTCCAGTGATGTGATGCAGGAACATCCAAGCCTGAGTGGTATCAGCGTCATTAGTCACAGAGGGCTTTTCTCCAATAAAACATTACTTTTTGCAAATGCTTGGCCTCTTAAGCCAAAGGTCTAAACAATGTGTTCCCTGCTGCCAACAGTATTTAAGGAACTTTATCAACGGAGGCCCCCCAGGTTACGCTCCCTATTGTGAAGAGAGGCTGAGGCGGACGTTTGCCAACGGGACAAGGACACAGCCACCCAGCTGGCTGGAGCTGCAGGTATGAGCCCCTCCATGTCCTCCCCAGGGAACTGGGGCTTAGGGTTTAAGCCTTCCACTGTCACAAGAACCACAACTCTGTCAGGACAGAATGTGGGACAGCAGAATGCCTATTTCTATCAACAATTTTCATGAAATTCCAACATATTGCATTCCCTGTACACATCCTGGATGTGCTCCAGAGTATGTTGAAGATCAATCCTTTTGGCTGCATCAGTATTTGTAAATTAAAAATGTGCTGTTGGCATTGAGTGCAGCTGGCACAGAACAAGCTCCTGTGTGTTCAAAAAACTATGTTCCTGATGAAAGTGGCTGCAGGCAAACTGCCTCCCATGAGTGGTCCCTGGGGCTTGTTTGGGGATAATTATGGCTGGAACAGGCAGTTTGTGCAAATTTGCTCATTTTCTAAACTGGTCTGCAAGCATATATAGCTGTGTTCCGGTGTCCATGAGCATTCCCAAGCATGCTTTTATTTTCTGGATTAGGCACCTTGATGACTGAATGTAGTAAATAAAATATCTGTGACTTCCAAGTGCTTCCAGTGGCTGGCTGTACATTATCCTGTTGATAAATATGGTGAGGTAGCACTGAAAAGCATCCAGTCAGTGGGATCAGGAATTAGTAAGTGATTACCAGAGTGGGGTGGAGGAGTATGCAGGTCAATAGTATTGAAATACACGTAACATTATAAAGTTTGACTTTAATCCTTTAGGCTACCAAGTCCAAGAAACCGATCATGCTGCCTGTCACGTTTATGGATGGCACGACAAAGACCCTGTTGACAGACTCTGCAACAACTGCTAAAGAGCTCTGTAATTCTTTGGCTGACAAAATCAGCCTGAAGGACCGATTTGGCTTTTCGCTCTACATTGCACTTTTTGACAAGGTACATCTTAACTTCTGTTCCTGAATAGCTCTCGGAAAGAAGGGGGAGGTTCTCCTTGCTGTCACATAACTTCCAGAAGGCAGAGGGATTATTTCTACAGTGCAAATGTCAGCATTATTTTCACAAAAAGAGTAGTCAAACTCTGCAGCTGGGTTGTAGGAAAATCTCTCTCCTCTGAATATCCTTGGAGATATTCAGAATTTAACAGGAAAATGCACAGAGAAACCCATTCAAAGAGGCACCTGTTCTGACTAGTCTGGTGGACCAGAAACCTTCAGAAATTCCTTTCCTCCTACAAACTTATGTGATGCTATTCTCTTACTCTCAGTTAAGCTTATTAGAGATGAATTTCCAGTAAAACATCCTACCTGAATTTTTATGCAAGGGAGCCAATTAAATTTAATTGGAAAGCTAACAGTTGAAATTAAGCTTCTGAAATGAAATAAAATCCAAACTGCCATGCCAGCATTGGCATTTAACCTACTTTATTTGACCTAAAAATATATATTTCTCAGAAATTCTGGTGAAATAAAGGTGAGCATAAATGAGAGGGGCAAAGCTTAATCAGGTGAGACAACAGCTGCAAGTCAATGAAACTCAAGTATACCAAGAGCTGCTGCATAGGAGGATGAAGTATATTCTCACCTACAGATGTGGCCACCTCTGCCTCGAGGTGGGGGAGAAAATGGTTTACACTCTGTATTCTTCATCTTTTTTGAGGAGACATTCAGCAAAGGATGCTAAGTCTGAGGAGATGTAGTGCTTTGGGGGCCTCATGGCAGACCCCAGTGAGGAGACATGTAAATTTCTGTAACAGGACAGGCTCTTTTATTCTGGGTTTTTCTGATGCTTAACTAGGTTGGATCCAAGTCCATGACTTTGAAACAGCACATTTCAAAGCACAGTGTGAATCAACAGTAGTTTAAAATGGGACCATTGGCTTTGCTGAATCATGTTGATGCTCTTCTTTCAGTCTGGATGGGAAGCTGGAGCTGAAAATGTAATGGCTCACCCAGCCATGCTGCAGAACTCGGCTGGCTAGATGACATAGACCATTGATTATTTTTGTTATTTTGATTATAAAGGTAGTCTGAGTGACTCAAAAATAGACCTCTCTACCTAAAACAGTCTGCATTTGTTCAGGTCAATGGCACATTTCTCTCTGCCCTGCCTAGGTGTCCTCACTGGGGAGTGGCAATGACCATGTGATGGATGCTGTGTCCCAGTGTGAGCAGTATGCCAAGGAGCAGGGAGCGCAGGAGCGCAACGCACCGTGGCGGCTCTTCTTCAGGAAGGAGATCTTCACCCCCTGGCACAACCCCAGCGAGGACAACGTGGCCACCAATCTCATCTACCAACAGATCGTGCGAGGAGTGAAGTTTGGGGAGTACCGGTGTGACAAGGTGTGTGACCTCAGCAGCTCCCAGTCTGGTCCAACAAGGATCTTTGAGATGGTGAAATAGGTTACAATGAAGGGGATGGTAAATATTCCTCCCTGGAAACCCATTAGCTTGGGCATTAAGGTACTCACTTGGAAAACAGGAGCTACAGCAGTCAGATTCTCTTGACTGGGCTTGGAAGCTTCCATGTGCTGCATGAGCATTCTTAACAATGAACATGGGAAGGCTCAGTCATAGCTTTCAGTGGTCAATGCCCGGACCTTTAGATGTGCAAAAAGGTGCAAAAGGTGAAGTTCTGCCAAAAAGAAGCATCCCCACACAATTATGTAGTACACCCAGCCTCCACAACATGCTTCTTGAGTAGTGGAGGATGGATGTTGTGATGACTTGGTGACAGCATTAATTTGATTTGTTTGGCTCCCACAGGAGGAAGATCTGGCAGAACTGGCTTCCCAGCAGTACTATGTGGACTATGGGTCAGAAATGGTACTGGAAAGGCTGCTAAATCTAATTCCATCCTACATTCCAGACAGAGAGATCACAGCTTCAAAAACAGTGGAAAAATGGGCTCAGCTTATTATAGCTGCACATAAAAAGGTGGGGACAATAGATCACCTGTCAAGGACCATGTTTCAATAGCTTCATTTGCCTTTTAAACATGTGTCAGACATCATAGCTCAGCTCTTAGCCTGGCCTAAAGCTAAAACTGTGAGAAAGGGTAGGGCTAGTACTAACCATATTCAGCTTTACCATTGGTTTTTATGCAAGATCTGGCAAAAGACATCCTACAAAGATTTACTGTGAGATGCAAAACACCATCTCAGGGGTGACATTCCTGTTACACGAGATTGTGGTGTTACTGGTTGTATTACAGAGGAGGTTCATGTCTCTGGGTAATGTCAGGGCTTTATTGTGCCAAGCACTGTATAAAACCTCCCTGGCCTCAATCAGAACATTTGTGACACTTTCACACGACAACACTTCCCAGTACTCATTACCCAGTACTCCTGACCACTCATGAGGGGTGATGTTCCTGGCATGAGCATGGGCATTCATTTAACATCAGGAGCCACCTTCAGATCAGGATCCCTACTATGTAAACATCTCCATGTGCATGGGGAGTCTCACCTGAACTTAACTGTCAGTGGAGACACAGAGATTCACTTGGATCTTGCACATCCCCCGTCAGCCTGTCAGCTTTGTACAGAAGTGTCAGGTGTCTGAGGATGCCCTAAATAAGGGGCTTAAGAGATGAGTGTCTGCTTCCAGCTAAAGGAATGTCAAGCTGAAAAGCAAACACTTACTTTAGGGAAACCCACAATCTAGTGAGACAAACCTCCCTGAGACTGGTCACTCCAAATGCTTGCCCAGCCTTCTCCAAGTCAAATTATTCCATAAAGTGGGAACTGAAGGCCAGGACTTTGACCAAACTGTCACTTGTTCCTGTAGTAGTTTGGCCCTTAGCCCCACTGAGACCTCAATTAATATTTGGTCCAAGATCTTCAGGTTACGTGGATTGATTTTCCTTGCTCCCTTCCTGGATATAACTGTGTTTTGCTTCATGTTGGTTGTGGTTTGCTTTTTTCTGTAGGGAATTTATACTCAGAAGAGGACAGACCCAAAAAAGGTCAAGGAAGAAGTAGTGGATTTTGCACGTTTCAAGTGGCCTTTGCTGTTTTCTCGATTTTATGAAGCCTTCAAATTCTCAGGTGAGTCACTAGAGCACATCCCCAGAGCACAAGATGCTCTAAAGCAAAAGGAAGGAGAGATGGGGATTCCAGAGACAAGAAGGGACCTTCTAGATGGTCTTTTTTGGACACATTATTTTTTGTTGCATTCTGATTAGCAATGGCTCAGGCTTCGGGTCTGCCACTATTTCTCTCCCTTAAAAAACCACAGAGCTTTTTGATAATTGCATCCTCCTTTAAAACGTTTTCCATATCCTAAGACCCTTCATGAGCTGATTGAATGTCTTGTCTTAACCCCAGGGCCAAGCCTGCCTAAAAATGATGTGATTGTAGCTGTCAACTGGACAGGAGTGTACTTTGTGGATGAACAGGAGCAGGTTCTCTTAGAGCTTTCTTTCCCAGAGATCACAGCTGTGTCAAGCAGCAGGTAAGGAGGAATAGACTGGGCTGGCAATCTCACCATAGATCAGTCTTCTTCCAGGCTTTGCCTCTGGATGTCATTATGTTTCCTGTTTATGTCTCCTATAAAAATATATCCCAGAGGAGGAAAGCTTCAAGGGCAGAGTTTCACCCTGGCCACCATTAAAGGTGATGAATACACTTTCACCTCCAACAATGCAGAGGATATCCGGGACCTGGTGGTGACCTTCCTTGAAGGACTAAGGAAACGATCCAAGTATGTGGTCACTCTTCAAGACAACCCAAATCCAGGCAAGTAAATAGCCCAACTCAGTGGTAAATATAGAGATAGATTTATTATTCCTGAGGAATTTGGAAAAAAAACCACTGCTAACTAATGGTTGGGATTTTTTTGCAGTGGGAGAAGAATCTGGGTTCCTCAGCTTCCTTAAAGGAGACTTGATAGTTCTGGACCAGGACACAGGAGAACAAGTGATGAACTCGGGGTGGGCTAATGGGTTCAATGAACGGACCAAGCAGAGAGGGGATTTCCCAACTGATTCTGTCTATGTCTTGCCTACTGTCACCATGCCTCCGTTGGAGATTGTGGTAAGCAGTCTTATGGAATTACACAATTTGGTACAATGTCCTGGGAGGTCAAAGCCTTCATGGAGTGCTTAGATCTGGCCAAGTCTCCCTGAACGTAAGGCAGAAACCAAAGAGGATGAGAGAGGTGACAAGCTGTCCAAGGCAAAAGTGATCTCAGCCTTTCTTCTGATCTTGGCACTCAGGACACCGCAAACTTGTGACTTCGAATGTCCATGAATTGTGCTAAATCCTTCCAGCTGGCCTGATTGCTTAAAGGTGTGTTTGTGGTTGGAGGGAACAGCTACATTCACATGTGGAGCTGTAGGTTCCAGAGCACAGTATCTTCCTTAGGAAGTGATCAACACTATGGAAATACTTGTTATTCCTTGCATCAGTGATTGAGAAAGGCAGAGAGAAATGACAACTGCGCAGCTCTAACCGACTGTTAACAGGAATTGATGGATTATTCTCACTTTCACTGTTCTTGTTTTATATCTGCTTCCTCTCTTTGAATACATCAGATACCAGGTAACAGAGAGCTTTTCATCCCACAGGCCCTGGTCACAATGACTCCTGACCAACGACAAGATGTTATCAGAACCTCGCAGATGGCAGTTTCAGACAGTGAAGAAAGAGTAAAGCCATACACCTTGGAGGAATTTTCCTATGATTATTTTAGGTGATTTTTTAACCATTCTCAAAAATTATAGGAGTCCATCTGCAGGTAGCTTGGGAATCAGGAAAATTTTGCTACTGGGAAAGACTCTGAATACCCCATTGTGTGACTTTGTACAACTGCAGCCTCTAGTTTAGGTCATGGCATTTGAGCTGCAGGTTTTCCCCAGACAAGGTTTTGTAAAGTATTTCTTCTCAGCAGAGGTGTAGCAATTTGAAATTTAATATTATGTGGGAGGATGTTCTTAAGGCTATATAGGAATTTTCATCTCAGCTCCAAAAATTTAAATGCGCACCACTGCTGAATGCAGCTGACCAAAGCTCCCACTTCTGTTTGGATGGGCTGGCAATCCAAACAGGCAGATCAGATCCTCTGAGATGTCTTCCCCTTGTCAGGCTAATACTGCTAGGTGATATTCTTTCAGTGTGGCTGTTCCAACCAGCCCATTCATTGCCATCATCCTTACTGTGGCTAGAAGCTTTTTGGGATAGGGTAGGTGATTGTAGTGTCATTAGTGAGGTAGGGTCTATAAGAGACTCTTCTGAACCATAGGAGAGTACAAGTGGTTCTCTTTGAGCAGAGTTGGAGCTGGATACTTGTTAAATCGTGATGTCCCTTTTGATGTAAGAGTTCATTAGCCAGGTGCTGTAAGCAACTGCCCTAGGTGAAACATTGGCCATAAGCTTTTCCTATTATCCCTGTAATCTCTCCACCTCTTGCTTTGTGTTTGCCACCAGACCACCTCCAAAGCACACCCTCAGCCGGGTCATGATCACCAAGAGCCGTGGAAAGGACAAGCTGTGGTGTTACACCCGCGAGCCCATCAAACAGCCACTGCTGAAGAAGATCCTGGGCAGTGAGGAACTGTCCCAAGAAGCCTGTATGGCCTTTATTGATATCCTTCCTCTGCTTGGGAGTCCCCTTGGGCAACAGTTCTGACAGGGAAAGAGCTGAACTGGCTCTTTAGGGCTCCAAGCAAAGCCCAAAGAAAGGTTTGAGGTCCCTCTTAAAGGCTGTGGGACCATGCCACAGGCTTGGAAATGGGTCTGCACCACAAATCTGTACCTTAAGCATCCTTGAAATCTGAGGTGCGTCTACTTCTTAATCAGTGAGGATTCAGGGACCAGATATTGAGTCCTGCTGGTCCACACACACTGACATTGTTCTGTCTTGGTTCAGCTGACTCTCTGCCAAATGTACCTGCTGTGGATGGCCACAGCCCTAGTCAGTCCACATGGCCTTGGAGACAGAGTTTGATGCCATAATATTCCTTTGCAGCCACTTCTGTAGTCATGTGTAGGATGTCTTTAGCAACATCATCAATAGAGGGCCTTCACCAAATATCCCAGCTAGCTCATCCTTGACTCCCACCTCCCACCTGTGCTGAAATATATGGGTGACTACCCATCCAAAAGGACCCGCTCAGTCAATGAGCTGACAGACCAAATATTTGAAGGTGCCTTGAAAGCCGAACCCCTAAAGGATGAAATCTACTGCCAGACCCTCAAGCAGCTCACAGACAACCACATCAAGTAAGAGCTCTTTGTTCTCCTTGGCCCAAATGCACTAGACTGTGTTGGGTAAAGCAGATCTGAAGTGTCCGTGCCACGAGTGATTTTCTTTTCCTCCTGGGTCTCTTCTTGTGCAGATACAGTGAAGAGAAAGGCTGGGAGCTGTTGTGGCTGTGTACAGGCCTTTTCCCTCCGAGTAACATCCTCCTGCCCCACGTCCAGAGGTTCCTGCAAACCCGGAAACATCACCCCTTGGCAGCAGACTGCATCCAGAGACTCCAGAAAGCCTTGAGGTATGGCGCTGAAAGACTCCCAGTCCTGACTGTACCAACACAACTTCCAAATATGTGTGAAAAAATACAACTGGGAGATATTTTGGTGTCTGGAGGCACAGTGAAAGCTCACAGCCTCTCTCTGTTCCACCAAACTGATGGAAAGGGACATTGGGTTTCTTATAAGCAGTGAAAAATAGAAATTAATCAACTTCGTCCAGGTCCATTGCAGTCACTTTCTTCCTTTTTGGAAGAAAAATAATATTAAGAAACTAGCTGAAGTTACTCAAAAGGATATGCATTAAAATTGGAAGATTTTAAAAAAGGATTCTTGCTATGATGATGCTGTGACACTTGCCACTGTGTGTTTTGCAGGAATGGATCCAGAAAATACCCACCCCATCTGGTAGAAGTGGAAGCTATTCAACACAAAACAACCCAAATTTTCCACAAGGTTTACTTCCCTGATGACACTGATGAGGTAAATGGGGGAGAAGGAAATTCTTTTCTGTCAGGATGGTTGTCAATTTTTTTATTCTCAAAAATCTCAGAAGAGGCTAGTATTGGTTCTGATTCAGAAAAGGTCAGCCTTTCCAGAAGGCTCTGGGCCAAAGCATAACAAGGAAAATCCATCCTTGTCTACTCAGATTTGTTGCAAATTGTGTTTTTCAATATATGGGTGCTTTGCTGGTCTTCACCGAAGGTTTTGAATATGACTGCAGAAAGAGGGAAACTGGAAGGGCTTATCCATTCACTCACAGTAGCTCTCAGGCCTTGGCTCTCAGTTATTTGGAGTATAACCAACAGATATTGTCCCCCAGTTATACTCCAAGGGGTACCATGATGGCCCCCCCAGGAAATGGGCAGACTATTGCAGCACTGGCAATTAGGTGACTGAAACCCCTCTGACCTGAGATGACACAGAAATGATACCTGCACTCAGGAAGCTCTCACTAAGCATCTTACATGCTGGAAAGGCAGCTAATCATACTGATGCCAGAGCAGATAGGCATGTCCTTGCAGATACTGCTGTCTCACCTACTGATTGTCTTCCTGTGGGGCTCACATCTCTCTCTTCCCTCATACCCCTGGGTACAACTAAATGTCTATATTTCCAAGTGGGTTTATTTGTAAAACAGTCCACACCCATGGAAGGAAAAGGATGATTCCTCTGCAGCAGCTGGAATTGCCCTTGTTTATCTGTAATGAAGAGCTGAGGGAACTCTTGGGGTTTCTCATCACTTTGAATATTTTTTCCTACATAACAATGCAATGAGCATGACACTACTTCATACACATACCTCTGGGTGAGAGACAGTAGAAAGAGGCAGTAGGGACTTCTACACTTGGACGGGTGTGCTGTGATCCATTTGGCCATGGAAGTCACCAGGTGGAGAGAGTGGCATCATTCCAGTACAACATGCATCTGCACTCATGTGGTGCTGAGCATTAGCAGCGCTGATCCCCAAATCAGACTCTTGTGGGATGTGGAACGTGGGTCCTGGTAGTTTGGTGGTTCAGAAGCTTAAGTTTCTTAAACTGCTATGAGCTGAATCTCATTAAGTGGGCAGAGCAGAACTGAGGCAATGAAAGTGCTGAGCACAGCTCAAAAGGCAAAACCAGAATTGGGATGTGCATACGAATGGGACAGACCTTTAAACATCCCATGCTTTAGATATCCATAAAACAGGAATCATTTTCCCTCTATTCAGCTATCTAGAAACCAGGCATCTGGCTTAGACCTAGTCTAAGCCAGGCATCTGACTTCCTCATCATCACTGGAGAGACAGTTAGGACAAATCAGCCTGGAGATCTCTCACTCTGTCTTTCCCACCCCTCTTTCCTCAAACAAGTAGTTCTGACACTTCGCTGTTGGATCAGAAAAATCTCTTGCATTGCCTGGACAGCTCTGGATAACCCAGCACAGGATATGGATGCAACATCACAAAGCACAGTGGCACGGCAGTAGCATGACAGAGCTTCTGCAGACATTCCTTCAATGCCCAGAGCCCCAGTCCACAGTGCCACTGATTTCACTGGTGCTGGGCATCTAAACCCCTTTGTGGGCATGTAAACCCCTTTGTGCATGTGCACCTGGAGGTCCTCAAAGAGAGCAAAAAGTGGAAATTAACCCTTAGATGGCAGCGGTGATCTTCCTCTCTTTGTAGGCATTTGAGGTGGAATCCAGCACAAAAGCCAAGGACTTCTGCCAGAACATCTCCAATAGACTGCTCCTGAAGTCCTCTGAGGGCTTCAGCCTCTTTGTCAAAATCTCTGACAAGGTGAGTGACCCACCCAGGGGCTGAGGTAGCCCTGAGGTACCCAGGATAACCCACTTGGCAGTAGGTACACACTGGTGGAGCCAGAGCCATGTGGTGAGAAGCATTTCTCTACAAGCTGTGTGGCATTCCTAAGTGAGATATGACCTGATGCAGGTGAGGTTTGCAGTCCCACAGCCCTGACTTACAGCAGTCACCCCAAAGCACTTAAAGCACAGACAGGCAAAGCTCTCCTAGCCTGTTGCTGAGTTGGGTTTATAAGAAAGGACTAAGTAAGAAAAATGTGCAGCTTAGAGCTGCCTCTGGCAACTGGGAGAAATCTCTGGAGATAGTCATCAGGAAGGGAAAGGAAGGGTTGTGGTGAAACAAGTTGCAATAAGGAGTAATGGGTGAAATTAGAGACAGAGCCTGAAGCAAGGTGCTGGCATTGGCTTTCTCACATCAGCAGTTCATAACACATCAGTGTAAAAAGTACAAAGCGGTGAGCACAACCACAGGAGATGGGCTGGGCAATGGCCAGCCCTGCCTGCGGAGTCTTGCCACTTGTTTGGGGCACCTCAATATAAGAAGGAAATAAAGGTGTTAGAGAGGGCTACTACAGTGGTGCAGGTCCTTGAGGGGAAGGCGTGTGAGGAGCAGCTGAGGTCACTTGCCTTGTTCAGCCTGGAGAAGAGGAGACTGAGAGGAGACCTCATTGCAGTCTGCAACTTCCTCATGAGGGGAAGAGAAGGGGAAGACACTGATGTCTTTCTCTGGGGTGATCAGTGATGGGACTCAAAGGAATGGCATAAAGCTGTGTCAGGGAACATTTAGATTGGATACTAGGAAGAGGTTCTTCACACAAAGGGTGGTTTGGCACTGGAGCAGGCTCCCCAGGGAGGTGGTCATGGCAACAAGCCTGACAGAGTTCAAGGAGTGTTTGTACAATGCTCTCAGGCACATGGTGTGATTCTTAAAGATATCCTGTGCAGGGCCAGAAGATGGACTTTGATGATCTTTCTGGGTCTCTTCCAACTCAGGATATTCTGTGATCCTATTGTATGACTTACTTGTGCAGCCTTCATGACTCTGTGCTGTGTCCCTCAGGTCATCAGTGTGCCGGAGGGAGATTTCTTCTTTGACTTTGTGAGACATCTGACAGACTGGATAAAGAAAGCAAGACCATCAAAAGATGGTAATGATGTTTTTTTTTCCAGCATGGGTCACACACAGCCTTCCTACTGCCCTCCATCCCTTTCAAACAAGATTGACCACATAGTCTGCTACAAGCATTGGAACAGGCTGTTCACAGAAATGGTGGAATCACTGTCCTCTAGTGTTCAAAAAAATGTAGGTGTGGTGCTTAGGAACATGGCTTAGTGGTGCTCCTGGCAGTATTAGGTTAATGGTTGGACTTAATCTTATAGGTCTTTTCCAACCTCAGTGATTCTGTGACCCTGTGATCTGTTGGGCCACACTCATGGGAGTGGTGCTCTCTGCACCATCCCTGGGGACATCACCTGGGAGGTGATCCATCCAGGAGCAGCAAAACCTCTGCTCCAAGGCTCTTCCTGGCCCCTGTGAGAAGCCCCTGCTGGAGGCCATCTCTCCAGGAAGTGCCTGCAGGAAGGTTTCAGTGGTGGGGTTCATCTCACCTCACTGACCACATCCAAAGTGGAACTGGCTGCAGCTCTGCTGAATTTACCAGTGGCTGTATGACACAGGTGCCTCCAGGGTACAACTCCTCTGTGTTAGCCGTGGGTACTATCAATGAAGTACAGTTGTGCGAGTGAACCCAGACACTTTTCCCACCTTATTAAAGCCTTGCATGGCAGTGACGTGGTTTGTTGTGCAGAGTCAGAGCCCAGCTGGCCTTGTGAATGCCCCTGTCCCTGCAGGCTGTGGTGGCACATGGGCACTGCTGGATGCAGACACTGATTGCCAGCTGATACTCACACCAGCTGTTATGTTTGCTTCACTTGCACAGGTATAGTGCCTTCCCTCACCTACCAAGTGTTCTTCATGAAAAAACTGTGGACCAACACAATGCCTGGAAAGGACTCAATGGCGGACTCAATCTTCCACTATTACCAGGTGTGCCGGGACTCTGCAGTACTCTGCAGTAGCAGTGGAGACTTGGGAGGGATCAGGAGTAGGTTGCAAATGCTTGTCCATCTGCAGATGTTCCCAGGGAACAGTCTCTTAGCTAGGGGCTAGATACCTCCACAAACTCCATTTAGCATGTGAGGGTGAAGGTGCACAGACATGGTCTCTATCTTTCTGCTGTTCTTTCCTCCGTGCAGGAGTTACCAAAGTACCTGCGTGGCTACCACAAGTGCTCACGGGAAGAGGTCCTGCAGCTGGCAGCTCTCATCTACCGGGTCAAGTTTGAGGATGACAAGTCCTATTTCCCCAGCATCCCCAAACTCCTGAAGGAGTTGGTGCCTCAGGACCTCATCCGGCAGCTCTCTCCAGATGACTGGAAAAGGGTAAAGCAGCACCTTGATTCATACACCAGACCTGGCTGAGAGAAGCCCAGTCTCTCAGGTGACTTGTCTGACATTCAGTGTTGAAGTTGAACTGCCAAAGTCAGTGACACCTGGTCCTTCTGGAGCCTTACCAGAGCTTCAGCTTCCATGGCATCACTAAGAGTAGAGATTGTACATGCATGTTCACATACATATGCCTTGCCCCAGGTTTTCTTGGCCTGAGACTGTGGCTCTACTGATGGATGCAAAGCCAGATGGAAACATGCTAAGAGATGTTCTTATGAAGAGGTGGTCTGTCATTTAATTCAGACTACTGCTTTACACAGGGAGAGCTGTGGCACAGGCGCAAACAGGTCTAGCCTTAAAATATTAGAGGTATTTCACTGCCAAGAAATAGTCCAATAAGTGCTTTCTGTTTCCTGTCTGATATCAGGATCTCTGGGCTGAAGGTCTCTCAGCCTCCTCTGCTGCATAAATTGGATAATCACAATTTATAATCTCTTTAATGGAGTCACCAGCTCAGCTTATTTAAAAAGGACCCACCTTGGTTCCAGGCCCTGCTCCGGTGACCAGCCAGCACATTTTTGAAGTGTTATTGGAACAGAGGCTAGAACCAAACATCAAAGTCAGGTTGGGCAGAACCCAGAGCAAGCTGCTCTAGTGGAAGGCAGCCCCATCCACTGCAGGAGAGTTGGGCTAGATGACCTTTTAAAGGTCCCTTGCAACCCAAACTCCTCTATGAGTCTATCATTGTGGAACTGATGCTCCTTTCCTGCAAACATCCCTGGTGCCAAGTTCTGCAAACCCTCCATCTCTGTTGTGTTCTCTGTTGCAGTCCGTCGTGGCATACTACAACAAACACGCAGGCAAAACGAGAGAAGAAGCCAAGCTTGCCTTTCTAAAGATTATCTTCAAGTGGCCTACGTTTGGATCAGCATTCTTTGAAGTGAAGGTACCTGCCTTGGGGGTTCTCTGGCAGCTTTTAGCCAAGATCAGGAGCCCTGTACCACAGAGGGGTTCCAGATCTGAACTAGACTGGGACAATCCTGATGAAACAGGGAAAAATGTAATACTCTTAATTGGAGACCTGCAAACACATTTTTCATTGCTACTCTGCCTCTTTACCCAGACAGAAGCATTGTAGTGCTTCAGCATATCTCAGTCATTGGGGCTGTTCCCACAGCTGTGCTGCTGAACACACAAGAGCTCTTCTCTGTTTTGCCAAGGCAAAGGGGAACCTGTGTTTTTCCAAGGGATGTGTCTGTACCCACCACAAACCAAATCCAGACCATCCACCATGGCACGACAGTTCCATCAAGGACAGTAGAAGCCAGTGCTGTCACGAGAAGACAGGGAGAGAGGAAATAGGAAGGGGTCTGATTTTGCTTGACATGTCCCCTAACCAGATCATCACTTTTCCAACAGCAAACTACAGAGCCAAATTATCCAGAAATCCTCCTAATTGCCATCAATAAGCATGGAGTCAGCCTCATCGATCCCAAAACCAAGGTAAGCAAAACTTGAGTATTCACCAGATGCTCCTGAGCCCAGTCCCCAGGCCCTTATGGAAGACATCCCAAGGAGCATGTTGTTCAGTACTTAGAGAGTTCTTTTTAAGATGGGTTAGAAAGGCTGGATAGACAGAAAACTTTCTGGATACAGAAATTCACTGTTGCGCTGAGGCAGCTCAGACTTTTTCAACAAAATACAGATTGAGAGCATCAACTATTAGGGCCCTGTACCTGGGGGATGCACACACTCCTTCCTTAATCCTTTCACAGGCAATAGGACAGGAGTTGGAGTGAGATCCTACTAGTTACTTCCACCACCTGCATCGCCATTCTATAGTGTAGCAGTCCTCCACAAGCTCTGGAGGATCTGGTCTTGATCTCACTGCCATTCCCTTACTGTCAGTCTCATCACAGTAAGACATCCTTGGCCTACTGTGATGGAAGGTGAACAGCGACAATGAGAAGTGTCCACAGCCCCTCATGGAAGTTGAGGCTCTCTTGCATGTTGAGTGTCAGTTTTGTGTTCCCACCAGGATATTCTCATCACTCACCCCTTCACCAAGATCTCCAACTGGAGCAGTGGCAACACGTATTTCCACATAACCATTGGCAACTTGGTGAGAGGAAGCAAGCTGCTCTGTGAGACCTCCCTGGTAAGAAGCATTTAAGATTGGACCAAATCCTGACTTTGGATTTGGCGGCAAATTGTGTCTCAGGAATTCTCTGGGCTGAAAGTGGTCTCTCAGAAGAGCCACTGATACAATTTTTTTCTTCTGAATTTCCCATGGCTCTGCTCAATGAATCAGGGCTCTCAGTCCATCATCCAACTAACAAGCAAGCCTAAGGTGCTTGGGATGTTGCTGTGTCAAGAGCATGAGTGACTGCTCCCTATAACTGGACTGAAAAACACACTAAAGCTGATATGGGCTCAAGGGGTACTCCTGAGCCCTTTAACCAATACCATTTACCCAGCTTGTCCCTAGTAACAATCACAGCAATAAACTTTCTCCTAGACTATCTTAAACCCAAAGCACAAAGGATAAAAATTCCTTTTGGATTGTTACTAATCTGAGGCATTCAGTATTTTGTTGGCCATTTGAAAATTTATGTCCTGTCCAAAGCTCCCCTTGTCCTCAGCCTCAGCAGCATCCTGGGACAGGGAACTCCTTCATCTCAAAGTTGAAAATTATGTTTGGACAGTGTTCTTTGTGGTGGTGACATTTCACCCAAGGAAAATGGTGGAATAGGTCAAAATGTACCTGAAAATTTGCAAGGCAAGAACTGGTAGCCAATGTGTTCAGGAGGCTCAAGCCAGACACTGTAAGCTGTGCTCCGGAGGCTGGTAACATCTTCCCTCTCCTCCTCAGGGGTACAAGATGGATGACCTTTTGACCTCGTACATCAGCCAGATGCTAACAGCCATGAGCAAACAGAGGAGTGCAAAGGGTAGCAAGTGAACTGCAAGAAGCCACTGGCACATGGTCATGGGGCTGATTCACCAGCTGAGGGCTGTGGGATACCCGTGCAGCTGGGCAAGAAACTTTGCCTCCCAGATGTGGAAGATGAGCCGAACACCATCAGGGAGTTCAATGGACTCTGACCTTGAGGGCTCCAATCCCACCTCCCCTTCCAGCGAAGATGACTATCTCTGACCACCTACTCACCTTCCTCACCCTGTCTCCCAACTCAATCCTACACCTCAAAGATTTCCAGGGGACATCACTGCTCTCGGAGAGTGACCAAGGCAAAGACACTCCAGCAGGAGGTCACAAAGGCTCTTGGATGAGGATTTTTGTGTGTGTGTGTGTCTGTGTGTGTGTGTGGCTTGCTTTGTTTTCATTTGTTGTTTTTTTTCTTAAATATGAGAGCTGTTAGGATGCTAACATGTTTTTGGTGAAGTTCTGGGAATTTCAGGTTTGAAGAGGAATAAGAGAGCCCTGACCCATGCTGGAAAGATTTCCAGTCAACACTGCAGGGCTTGTTTTTTAGTCATTACAAAAGAATACACTGTGTTCTTAAGATGTACAGAAAGAAAAAGCAGGGAGGGAGAAGCACATTTTAACTAGGAATCAGAATAAACAAACTACTGATCAAACAGGCTAGTGTACTAAAGTCCTATCCGTGCAATGCTGGAAATATTTAAACAACAAATTTTGAAGGTTTGTTTCTTCTTCTTCTATTTATTTTTTAAAATATTAAAAAGGAAAAAAAGAAATCCTGTATTTCGTGCTGGTATCTGGATGCTGACCTGCACAGCAATCCCTTGCCCAGAGACTCCCCAAGAGCCATGACTGCCAGAGGCTGAGTAAGGCACATCTTTCTCAACCTAAGGGTTCAGCTGGAAACGAAGCTTGGAAAATTAATTATCTCCTTTTGCTCCCTGTGTCCAGAAAAATTAACCGTGACTTTTGCCGCAAACCTCAATATGGATATAGGGGTTTTGAACACCCCATGCTTGGAAGACTGAAGCCAAGCCTATGTTGGGCTGTAATTCAAACATTAGCTTGGCTATCGGGTTTGTAGCAGCTGATGATTTTATTGTGGTTTTTGTGTGTGTTTCTGTGTAAAGCAGCTCTTCATGAGTCCTAGCTGGATCTGAACCACTCACAGAAGGGCAGACCCTTGATTTTGGTGGTCTTTTCTCCATCTTTGATTGGCTGTACTCATCTGCTGGCTGTTTGTCTCATCTGCCACCCAATGCCACACAGTGCGGACCAGCCCACTTTGGAGCACAGACAGGACCTGCTGGCAGAGAGGTCTGAAACCACGTTGTGTCTGGGAGGATGCAGGAGAGAAGCCTGGGGGGTGCCTTTCCAAAATCCAGGCTTCAAAGACACGGCTGGATGTGGGGTATCAAGAGAAGGGACAATTGTCCACCAAGATCTGGTGGTGTTGTAACCCACACTGAGTGGATCTCAGTAGATGTTGAGGCCTCTCTTGTTCCTGTGCATTGGGCTGGGTTTGACTGCTTTGTACAAGTCCATATTGTGGGGTGTCACGAGCTGCTCTGTTAAGCTCAGCTGAGCTCAGGTCTGCAGCACCATGGTGTGCCAGGCAGAATTGGTAGTGCTGCCTACCAGACCTCGAGGACTGTGACATTCAAGTGGGATGCAGCAGTGACTTATGACTTTGGTTGCTCCATCAAAGAGAATGAGAGGCTGCATGGGGACATCCACCAGCCAGACAGGGCTGCTAGAAGATCCCCTTCCTCCATTATCCCCTACCCAAAGCACTCTGGTGATGGGAGCACGGTTACACCAAGGCTACATTGGGAGCCCAGCTGCCTGCTCACCATCCATCTCTGACATTTCTCTCCCTTCTCCAGCTGCCATATCCAGCTGTCCCAGGGATCCCACTTGTCCTTAGACACATGCCTATCATCACCACATCATCACTGCTTTTTCTGAGTCTCCAGCCATCCCTGCCACCCATTGCACACTCAGCAGACGATGCAGCACAGCAGTGTTTTCCAGAGCTGTCCTGGGTCATCTTTCCCCTGCCGCCACCCTCCACTTACAGCTCTGTTGGCATCCCATGCACACCATAATTTTGGGCAGGGCTGGGACTCTGTGTGTGTACCTGTGTGTCTTATGTATTAGCATCTGCTGGCCTCTTTGTATTCACACCAAGCAATGTAACATGAAAAAACATGTGTCCAAGTGAAATACTCCAATTAAAAAGCATCAAGTGGCTTGTGGGAGGCTGTTCTGCACTGTGCAGTCATGGTGACATCTCCAGGGCAGGGGTGGGATCAGGGCTCCCGAGTTCTTATGGACAAGACTTCTTGCACTGTGCAATTCCTGATGAGAGCAATTCCTGATTGTTCCATCAAGGGGGAACAAACCATCAGTGTACCTAGACTGGAAATTAATTGAAATATTTTCTTTTGGGGTAAAAAAAACCACTGAAGTCCATTGCTTGTCCTCTTTGCCAAGGGCTGAATCTTCCAGTCAAGTTCTGAGCCTAATCACTGCATGTAGGAAATGTTGGGTGAAAAGTCCTGTGTGGCAGTCAGAGACCTGTCATGTGCTTAACAAGGTGCCAGACCTTGCTAGCTGCGAAGCAACAAAAATAGTAGCTGAGATGTGACAGAGTGTAAAACATTAAAGGAAACCACAGGTCTAACTGGCCAGGCTCTGCCTAGGCAAGGGTTCTGAGGATGAGGAGGGTGAGTACAGGGAGTTACCAGTGCATACTGGCCAAGCAGCAGCTAGATAACATGGATCAAAGAGCATTGAGGTGGCTTTTCCCAATGTACATTACAGGCAGTGGTTGGGGAACCACAGCCAAGTCCCTCACTTGGACACCAGGGCACAGGCTGAGGAGCCCATGGTGCACACCACACTTAACCCACACACAATCCCCACCTCCTACATTTGCTGCTCACATTCCCTATGTGAGTGGTACCCACAAAAAGTTATGAACCACCTATGCAGGGCATGGGGAGGGGGATATAACACCATCCACTCCCCATATTTCATAGATCTGAAGCTGCTCTACAACAATTCATCAGCCCTTTAGCCTTTTTCCAAAGGAGGATCTTCATTTTTCACATTTTTAGCCTCCAAAATTACAACTTGGAAATGTTTGGGTGCTTCTCAGCACAGATAACTCTGAAACTTAATGCTGCCCTCTCATTTGTGATCACTTCATTTAATGAAAGGCTCACATATAAGAAATATCTGTAGTCTAGATTAGGTAAAGACTACTGTATTCTTTCCCCTTCCCAGTTTGCTGAAATAAGAACAAAACAGGATAGGAGAGATAAAATGTATTTAAAACATCACTTGCAATTTACAAAAAACATATTCTTATTATCTCTTCAAGTAGAAAGATATGGCTTAAACCTGAGAGATGTTTACATCTCCCTTACAGAGCAGCCACTGTGTGCCAGCAGCCACTGGGAGAAATGAAAATTGGAATAAATCCCAGGCTGTAGTACAGGTGGACAGACCTTCCCAAGAGAAAAGCAAACACTTGGTGCAACCAATTCACACACAGCTCCATCCTTCTGAAGAAAAGTGATTCTTACAGGTCATAGTCCCAGTAGCTACATGGCCAAGACACCAAAAAGTCCTTCAGCCCCCATATGCCCTTGGCCATAGACAAGGGGAGGAGATGGTCCTGTTAGGCTCTGTGGCAGGGCAAGAGTGGGAAAAGGAAAACCAGAGTTGCCCCTGCCTCTGTTACAGAAAGATGCCAATTGTAATGAGCCAGCCAACAGCACCTGACCATCGTGGTGGGGACAGTGTGCTCTTGGGGATGGAGGACACCTGCAAGGGGGGAGGATGGGAGGTAGTGTGTGGAGAAGAGGCTGGTCTGATATGAGAAATCTGGGCACCTGAGAACGAGGAGGTCTGGAGGATGCTCAGATCTTTGCAGCATGTGTGGAAACCGGGCTTTCACACAGTAGGAATGATTGCCCTGTGGGATGCCAGTGGTCTTGGGTAAATGGTGCCTCCCATGTGGTTGCTGCATCTCACCATAACGCACAGTTTCTTCATGGCTGCAACTCCATCTGCGCTCTCCTGCACCCCAAGGATCCCTGACAGGCATGGGAATGTGAGAAAAGCTGTAGGAGAGGAAGGTTGGTGCTCATGTCCAGCAGGGCCATGAAGGCAAATGGCTCCTCCTCACCAGGTAGATCTGAGCCCCCACCAGCTCTCATGGAGATGGCAGGTCCGTGTTCCCTCTCTGCCCACGTCAGGCCAGGACGGGAGGCATGTTGCTGAGCTCTGGAAAAGGAGGCACATAGTGAGCTACCAAACATCTGCATCTGTTCTGACAGCCACTGTGAGCACACAGAACCTGTTTGAAAATGCATGCAGCCCAGGCTGGGTCATTTTGTCTGGATATTAGCTGATAGCTCCATGGGTGCAGAAATGCGGTGTGTGGGAGGGTCCTCAGCCAATCCCACCCTGCCTGGCAGAACCAAGAGTTCTCAGTGCCTCCAGAGTCTCTTTTCACAGCATTGCAGAGTAATGAGTATTGGAGGGGACATCTGGAGGTGTCTGCTCCAGCCTCTGCTTGAAGCAGGGCCAATTGGATTGAGCTGCTATGGGGTCTGGGGCTGAGATAACCCAGACTGCGTCCTTCCTCATAACCTTCCTTACTTAAGTATGGACACTTCCATACTTAAAGTATGGACACCCACCACCAACCCACCCATCAGGATCTCAGTACTCCCACAGAGACCACCCTGAGCAGGATGCAGCTGCTCTCCTTGCCCCGCTCACCTGTCTTGAATTTGTTGTAGGAGCCACCATTCTCTATCATCGAGTTACTGTCCTCAGCAGGACAGCAGGAGAAATTCTTCCCTCGCCACCTGCATGGGGCAAAGCACCTGGGTCAGGCCACTGCCTGCTGTGGTGTTCCTCACAGCCCCCTGCTGCCTTGGACAACTTTTTCCTACTTTGTGAGGGCAGGTATTTTGGGATTTTCTCAGGTTCTTACTAAGAAAGGACTCAAGTGCATGACTGGTGTCTAAGCACCCACACTTCATGTGTGCAGCAGCATTTTGAAGGCAACTTTCTGATTAAGCCCTGTTTTCTAAGCAAGATTTAAGAGCTCCAAAACCCCCAAAATGTTTACAAACAATGGCTCTAAAGCAGACAGAGAAATTTTAAAACTGTGATTTTGGTGTGTTCGTAAACCTGACAAGACCACACAGAGCACTGAGTCACTGCTAATGGCCCTTTGGTCCCAGGAGGGCTGGGGATACACACAACATGAACATGATCCTGGAGAAGTTGGACATGGGCAGGTCTGATGGTGGTGGTGATGCTTTACAGGGGTGATTGTGTACCACCATGAAACCTGTAGCCTTGAAAACAAGGGGAAACCAGGACCTGAGGAGAGCAGAGCAGGGTAAGAGGGGAAGGAAAGGAAGGAACCACCTTGCC
Source organism: Melozone crissalis (assembly GCF_028551555.1). Classification (NCBI taxonomy): domain Eukaryota; kingdom Metazoa; phylum Chordata; class Aves; order Passeriformes; family Passerellidae; genus Melozone; species Melozone crissalis. The sequence continues at coordinate 10,304,932 of NW_026535786.1, read as the reverse complement.
TTGGGAAAAACCTGGATGCCCAGCAGAAATGCCCATACAGCTGCTAGTTCATCACTGCCAAACTGCTACTAATTAATTTTTTCACCATCTCAGAGCAATACTAGCACTCCAACCTTTTCCTATGCCACAGCAAGTCACAGTTAACAGCAGCCCAGAGTGCTCATTCAGGGGCTTCCCAAACTTCTGCTTGTTGCCACCAGCAGCATCACTGTACTGCCAGCACCCTGCAAAAAGCTGCCCTGGGCTGGCTACTCTGATCCTCCCACCCACCCATCTGCAGCCAGCCGGCTGAAGAGCCGAGCCCAGCACATCCTGCTTTCTTTGGGCACCACTGGGATGAGAGCACAGGCACATTCCTCATACAACTGTGGCAGAGCAGAACATCCAGCAACCAAACATGACCAGCTGGGGTAAGCCCACTCCATGAGCTCCAGATTTCCCAATAATCTTTGACAGAGTGGAAGGAAACAAAATGTGGCTTCTGTGAGAGAGTCAGACATTTTTCTGTGGGAGGATGGATTTCCTGTGGGCTCTGGCATCTGCAGAGAGACATGGGATGCTCAAATTTTAACATTGAGAGCTGTCCCAACAAATCAGTCCAATGAAACACTGTCAAATACTAATATGAGAAAAATCAGTTCCTTTCTCAGCCCAGCAGCTTTGATAATTGGTTTATGTTGCTACTATAAATCTACCAGTTCTCCACTGAATCCTGAGGGCAAACAATGTCTAAGTTGCCAAAATGGAAAGAGAAAATGAGAGCAAGCAGGAGAAACAGAGAAGTTTTGGGGGACTTGTTGGTCTTTCTTCCCTTTCCATACGGGGACGGGGACGGGGACGGGGACGGGGACGGGGACGGAAAGGAAAGGAAAGGAAAGGAAAGGAAAGGAAAGGAAAGGAAAGGAAAGGAAAGGAAAGGAAAGGAAATGTTTTCAAGTGTAGTTTTAACCTTTCAGGTCACCTGAAATCATTCCTCCTTCCCTCCACCTGGAGCAAAAGATCAGGTTAGGATCTTTAACAGGCCATTAACAACTTGGTAGTTACCACTGCAGGAAAAAGATGAGTGTGATGAGGAATGCAGAGATCATATCTGTCAGGATCCACATGATGCTGTACTGCTGTGGAGTCTGGAAGAAAACAACAGAGGTTGTGTCCACCACTAAGGACCACGAGGTCTACAAAAAACATTACTCAAGCTCTTTCTTCCTGATTGAATATGGCTGTTCAGCTGCCTGGTTTGCATCTGCTGTAACATCCCTTGGGTGTTTAAAGCACTTGGTGGCTGCTCAGCAGTGGATGTTGGTGCCAAATCATTCTCCTTCACACAAGCAGGTCTGTTGTGTAGCCAAGAAGATTTGTGAATGCCACAGAGACCTCTTGTTGTAAGGCAGGTCTTGCACTTCTCAGCTTCACCCCAAATATAACATCAACTGATGGCATCTTATTTTCTCTGGCAAAATTGCCCTTTACTGAACACCACAGAGAGCCTGGGGTGGCTCCCTCTTTAAGTGCATCTGAAGATTCATTCTTACACAGGACCTCCACCCAAACTTAGAACGGACTGAAACACTGCACTTCTCTGGAGGGGAGCGTTGTAAAATCTAATTCAAGACTGTGAAACTGACTATTTAAAGCCCTTAGAGACTTAAAAGTGCTTCTTGGCCTTACAGGTTGTCCAAGGCAGAACAACAAATAGAGAAATTATGTGAAAATTCCTCCCGGAAGGAAGGCTTATTTCTGTGCTGTTTCTCTTGGACCTGCAGAAGAAGATCAAGTTTGACAAGGGCAGTGGGACGCTCTGGAAAAAGAGTAACTTCTGGCATCAGTAAGGTGCTTCAAAAGCTCAGAAATGGAAATCCTCATGCATCAGATTGTGCCCCAAAGGCCCTTCCTTTCTTCCTGCACAAGTCTCAATATGACTTTTTTTCCCCTTATCTCAAGGCCTAAGGTGATAACCCAAACAAGTAGGGTGCTTCATCCTGAGCCAGGAGATGAGAAGGGTGTGGTAATACCTGCAGTGGCTTTGAGGTTCCAGGTAAGCCAGGTTTCAACTCAGGTCCTTCTTATGCAAAGGACCCTTAAAGGATGCTTTATCCATGTGTGAACTGGCCCATCGTCTCGAAAGGTAATCATGAACATGCCAACCCTATTTCCCACCCCTCAGACAGAGAAAACTTCCCCTTACCATGAGGAAGAGTGGCTGGCTGAGATCCTTCAGCAAGTGGACGGCATTGGTGGTCACAGAGTGTGCCCCAGAGCACCATGCCAGGGAATAGAGCCATGGCTCGTTGACCACATAGAAGTTGGTGGTGATGTTTGCCGCGGCATATTTCCTTTAAAAGACCAAAAGGCAACAACCTTCATTGAGCAAGGAGATTAGCACTTCCTTCGGGCTTACTCAAGGAGATTCAGGAAGATCATGGGAAATGGTTGTAATCTTCTGTAGGAAGTGCTTACTTTAGGACCTACATAAGGAACATAAAGGAAAGCCAACCAGCCAATAATTAATCATTAACAATCAGTCAATACAGAATTGCTGAACAGCTGGAAACAAATTCAGATAAAATGCCCAAAAGGTCAAAACCTTTCTAATCCTTCTGGCACATGAATCAATGTAGCAATGCTTTTGTAAAGGAGGCTGTGGCTAGGTGGGGGCCAGTCTCCTCCTTCAAAATGCAACCAAAATATTCTGTTCTACCATTCTTTCTTCATGGAAGATCTTCAAGCAATAGAACAAGAAGAAATGGACCCAAACTTCACCAGGGAAGTTGTAGATTGGATATTAGGAAAAAAATTCTTCATGACAAGGGTTATCAAGCTTTGAAATCAGCTGCCCAGGGAAGTGCTGAAATCATCATCTCTGGAGGTACTTAAAACATGTGGTTGTGGCACTTGGGGACATGGTTTACTTGTGGGTTAGGCGGTGCTGGGATAATAGTTGGCCTTGATGGTCTTAGAGATCTTTTAAATCTAAACCATTAATATTATTTCATAATCTTCCCACAGTGTGCTCCAAACCACCACAGAATCGCCAGACTTGGAAGGGACACAGAAGGCCACCGAGTCCAACTCTTCAGTTAATGGCTCAGGCAGGGATTGAACCCACAATGTTGGTGTTGGTTAGAGCACCTGAGTTGGTTAGACCAGCTGAGCTAATCTTCGAAGCTGGCCACCCAAGTTTGTTATGATTGCTCCATCAACACATCATTTCTCAAGTTATTATAAGCTATTGATCATTTCTCAAGTTATTATAAGCTATTGAAACTTAATATGAAGTAAGTTCATTCATTATACAAGTCATTCCTTGTATAAAGGTAAAGTAATGTATCATCAATATCAGCATTTATAAATCTACCTAGGAACTATCCAAGGTTTACCCAAATGAATCTGCTTATGATTTTTTATAGCCTTTCGGACTGGAGGAAAGAAGGCTCTGAGGAGACCTTAGAGCACCTTCCAGTACTGAGATGGGTTACAAAAGAGCTGGAGAGGGATATTTTAGAAGGACACTGAGTGACAGGATAAGGGGGCATGGCCTTAAACTGAAGGGAGGTAGGTTTAGATCAGATGTTAGGAAAAAGTTCTTAACTGTGAGGGTGGTTGAGACACTGGTACAGACTGCCCAGAGAGGTTGTGGACTCCCAGTCTCTGGAGGTTTCAAGGCCAGGCTATGGGGCACTGAGAAACCAGGTGAAGTGGAGCTTTCCTGCCCATGGCAGGGAGGTTGGAACTAGCTGGTGATGAAAGCTGGTGACCAGTAACTAGCTGGTCCCTTACAATCCAAACTGTTCTGGTATTCTATGATTTTACATCTTGTGACAATTATAATTGAGAAAACATTACTCTTGCCCAAAGGACTAAAGTTTTTAATTTCTTTTGCATTTCAACTAGACTTCAATGGTTTTGTGCATTGGAAAGGGCAAAAAATCATATTTACAAAAGGAGAGCTGGACAGATAAAGCTGGGGGTTTTTTGGTGGTTTGTTGGGTTATTTTGCCATGTGAGAGTAGCATTTTGAGAACTCCTGCAATTAATGTGGAGCCTTTAATCATAGAAATGGCATTTTCAGTGTGTCACATGCAACAGAGTACTGATAGTAACAGACAAAAAATGATGTCTCCAAAACACCAGCTACCAGAGGGTGACTCTCACCATAGCATTATACCCTCCCACTGGTGTTTGTGGAAGAGCCATGGGAGGTTAAATAATTGTCCATTCTCCTTGATTCGGTGTTGGTGAGACTGGAGATGGCACAAATAAAAAGACAAGAAATTGGGATACAGCTGTGTTGTTCTTAGCAGAAGATCCTCAGATCCTGATCGGTATGGAATTGAGGACAGCCGGATTTAATTACATGTGTCACCTCTTAATCAACAGTAGGAGTGAACTGCAGCCTGTCACCCCTAAAGTACATCAGGGATGGCTACTTGACCTGAATGACCTATTCCCAAAATATTATAGTATCTGGAACTGGTCACTGGAGGGAGACATTGCCCCATGAGTGAGGAAAACATAGTCCAGATGCACCCCAAAGATTGTACTTGGGGCTGAAACCTACCGGATATCTTCACTGGACATGTCAGTGTAGACCAGATTGAGTTTGACAATATTGTGCTTTAATAGGTCCTCTATTGGTGCCTTTCTGCCCATCGTGTGCTGAAACCCTGGAGCAACAGATTGAACAAAGGACCTCACACTGTTATGCAGCCACAGGACCTGCAGGCAGCAAGAGGAACCAGTGAATTCTCAGCAGAAGAATTTGTGCCCCTCATATGCCCTGCTGTTCACACAAGCCCAGGAAAGATAACATCTTGAGGGACTTAACCCAGCCTGTCAAATTTTCTCCCAGTGTTTATCCCAATGATCAAATAATATTCAGATGTAGGGTTAGAACTTGCAAGTCACTTTTATCATGAAATAAGTATCCACTGTTCCTTGCTTATCCACTGGAAATCAGTGAGCACGTTTCACACAGCCCAACAAAAGATGCAGTGTTGAAAATGAATGAAAATACAGCTTTGGTTTATGGAAAAGACAACTGAAAATATTCTGTTCTACCATTCTTCCAGCATGGAAGAAAAGATTTTCAGCAGATACAGATCAGCATAACTCCCCAGACATCAATGGGTACATAACCTGATTCCCATGAGTTTAGCATTCATCCACTGCCAGGGGGAGGAAGGCAATAAAGACTTGCAATTTATTTTAATTTAAGCCAGAATTTTTAATGCAATATATAAAACAAGCATGGGTAGCAGGGAATAGACTGACAATTATTACATTTAAGAAGGGGTGCTGTTTAGGGGCAAAAGCATCAGCTGGTATATACACTACCTTTTTTCCTGTGCTGCTAAAGGATTACACTGCTGTGAACCTTCTGAGGAGCTATTACTGGGAATATAATACATCCAAATGATGGCTTTTAAATCAAGTGAAATGCAACAGGCCAATTTTATGCAGGTGAAATCATGCAGAGTATGCCCCAAAGTCCCAATGAGGAGAGCAAGAAAAAGGGATATGGAGTGAGGCCACCCTACCAGATGGCGTTTAATCTTCGCCTCTTTGAGGATGACGTCCAGGACTTTGCGGAGCCACAAGTTCCTGTAAGGATGTTTCTCTGGAGGGCGGTAGAGATCAAATATCACAAGTTTATTGTGACTGTCTGCGAGGCGCAAAAAACTACTTAGCGTGTAAATGGACTGATTCTTTGCCTGCTTTTGATCTGCCTTTGACAGGGAGCCCATCCCTACAAATGGTTTGTTCTAGAAATAAACAGATATAAAAAAAAAAAAAAAGGAAATCAATCAGGTAGTTTGCTCTGGGAGTCAGCTGTATCTCTAGGAGGGAAAAAGTTTTATGTGAGTCCTCAACAGGTGGGGATATTTTATTTTGCTTATTTCTTCTACATAAAAAGTGGGGGAAGCTAACCCAGGCTTAGCTTCCCTTAGTGAGGATATTGCTTTTGGGACCTAAATTGCATAGTTGAAAGCTAGCTCTGCTGTGCTTCTCTGTCCCACCTTGTTAGCTCTGAATATTATAAACAGCACATTGCACAAGTAGCTCTTTCCTTCTTCCCCCAGCCCATGAGCTCTGCTGCTGCCTTGATAAGGTGACACAAGAACACCCACCAGCCAATTGTTACAGGTCTCCTTAGCCTGAAGGCAAAATGGACAAAGCAAAAAGACCCAAATTGACAGATTTACACCAACTTGAGTTTTAACTCAACTAGCAGTTCGTCTTCTAACACTGATGCTGTTAAATAATAGACAGCTGGTGTCTCTTTTACATCCAGTTGGTGATAGTTATGAAATCATAGAAAAGTTTGCATTGGAAGACACCCTTAAAGCTCATCTAGTCCAAGCCCCGTGGAATAAACAGGGATGTGTTGAACTGGATCAAGTTGCCTGGAGTCCAATCCAATTGACCTTGAATGCTTCTAGCCCTTTTTGATGCCTACCTTAAGGAACCACATTCCAGCGTTCAGTTTCTGCAGGGCATCCCAGGAGAAGAACGAAGCAGCTTTACCAGTGTCATTAGGGTAGACCTCTGCGACGTTAGTTGTCCTTCTCAAGGTGTCATCATGCATGAGGAAAGGAACCCCATCATAGCTGCCAGAGAGCAAGAGTTCAGGTCACCTGGGGAGCAGGTTCATTCACAGCATGAGCAGACTCAAGCCAGGCCAGAAGAACAGGTGGGCCACTGTGAATGCCACAGTACAAGCAGCGTGGGCCACTGTGATGCAGCAGAGTACAGCAGATCTTTGCAGAATGTGCCATATGGAGGAATGCTGAGGCTCACACCACCAGGTTACTTCCAGCTTAAATACTTCTAGGAGGCCTCACAGAAGTCATGCTTGTCTGTGTCTCAGTTTCCCTAGGGGCAATGTGAAGGAGGTGACCTTTTTGCCGGCCGACTCCCTCAAAAATGGTTTGTAACTAATGGTTGAAATCTCTTTTTGCTGACATCAAAGTGTTTCTCTGGTTTTCAGAGGACTGAATTCTGAATGGATAGTGATGGAAACACAAAATTTTCTTTTATGGAAAGGTCTAGTTCAGTAGAATGTCCAAATGTTAGTGTTTTTCTCATTCAGTGCCTGTGAACAGCTCATCCTGCACAGAATATTAGCATTTCATGGCGATGGGTTCACCAAAGGCAATTAAAGATCTGTTGGTTTGCAGACCTGATATAACCCTCACTGTGACCTGGAAGTCAGGCTAGATTAGGGGCTTGTTTTTGTACTCTGCCAAGCATTTAAAACACACTGCAGAAATAACAATTGTTAAATCAATAAGCTGCAGCTTATTGACTTCCTGAGAACAACCATGCCCTACAGCCCCTGTCATCACATGACAGCTGAGGGACCCTGTCCCAGCCACCAGTAAAACCCAACTGCCTGGAGCTGCATGTCTCCAGCTCTTGGAAGAACCACCATATATTCTGTGGGATGTGACGTTTTGCCCTCACCTTATGGCAACATCTGTCTCAAGCCCATCCCCACCATGCTCAATCGTCTTCAGAAATGACATCTCAGTGTTTTCTGGTGCCAGCTGAAAAAAAAGGCACATGAGCAGATAATTTTCAAACACACTCTGGGAGGACTCTGCAAATACTTTCTGCCTCTTTGTAACATCTCTGGTTTTTATTAAGGGAGCATCATCATATTGCTAAAGTCTACTGTTTGTTTTCTTCCAATTTAGCCAAATCCACTGTGTACAAGAATAACAGAATCATAGAATGGTTTGGGTTGGAAGGGGCCTTGAAGATCACCCTATTCCAATTCCCCTGTCAGGACAGAGACACCTTCCACTAGTCCAGGTTGCTCAGGGCCCCTCCAACCTGGTCTTGTCCCTCAGAAGCATTGTTTTGCTTGTAAGCCAGCCCATGTAGTGATGCCTTTGGCATGCAGTCCCAATGACCAGAAATGTTTCCCACCTTCCACAGAATTCATGGGGGAAAAAAAAAAAGAAACAACAAAAGATGATGAAGAAAGTAGCAAGACACAGGATGAAGAAACAGCATAACTTCTTTAGACCTACCATTGGTGCTCCACGGTGTCCAATGAGGGCTGGCTTTGGTCCAAGTGTTCCCATCTCTCTGATGCAGGGAGAGTACATCCCCAGAGGTATCAAGAAAAGAAAGAGAAGGATAGCCAGGTATGGACCAACAATTATCATCTGAGTAACTGAAAGAATTTGAAGGAGGAAGGCTAGAGTTAATCCACATTGTAACATATGAGTCTGCCTTGCCACTTAACTTTTAATCCAATCCTTCATCTAAGTAGCTTTGGGTTTTGTCCCATCCTTTTTTCCTTTCCTTCTTCCCCTAATTTTCATTTTCTCTCCAAACAATGCAACCCAGGAAAACAAATTGGTCAAAGCAAGGACGCACACTGTCTAAGTCAGGACTGCAGGTTTTAAGCTTTAATTACATCTCACTATGCCTGACAGCAAGATATGGCTTTATTTCTTTTTTTTTTTAAACATGACGCAACAAAATCTCCTCCATATGTAGAAAAACAATCCTCAGCAGAAGGATGCTAATTTTTTCTTACTCAGATGAGAACAAGCACCATTTTCAAGTTTCATTCCCAATGAAGAAGAGTGGCTACCTCTCTTTCAACTATGTTGCATCTCCTTACTTTGAATACTTGCCTGGTTCATTCAGATGGTTGGTAGGGACCTTCTGTGTGTGACCTAGATAATCCTACAGACCCTGAGAGCATGGATATTGCACCTCAGAAACTTGCTAACTTATTATCCATGGTCTTCTCCCGAATCTGTTGACACATTGCCCAAGTGCCCCAGGAGTCCTTCTCCTCAGGGATCAAAACAGTTCTTCTTAGTAATGTGCACCTATGCACCAACACCTCTTTCTTGATTGGGTACCACCATCCTCTGTGCCAGTGGCTCTGAAGGAATTTGGGCTTACACTAGGATGATGATATACTAAGCTAGGAGTAGCTCAGGCATGGTGGTATGTAATGTCTAGGGTCCCTGTGTATCCTCCCCCAACTTCTCTAGCTGCAGTTCAACAGGAAAAGTCTCAGACCAGAAAAAAAACTGTTTTCACCAGCCCATTCTATCTGTGATTGTTATAGCAAACCAGTATCTGAAGATGGGTGTCAGGTAGATAATTTTGGCTATATTGAGAAACAATAAGAGAAAAAGAGACACTCCCAGTCAGGTTTTTCTGCAGTTTTTCCTGGCATCTGGCTTCATCCTTACAACATTTGCTCATTCTTTCTAGAGGCGGGCAGGAACTTCCCATGAGATAACACTAGGAACTGAGCAAAAAGATCTTTTCCCTATCTCAGCTGGCCTCTCCTGAGATACACTAGTCTGAAGTGGTTTGTCTGACTGGACTGGAGATCCCTTCTGTACACAGCAAGCAAAAATCAGCAAGGGAGCTGCCACTGCCTGCTTTCTCCTGCAGAGGGCCAAACAAATTTTCACTCATGACTCAGAACATGGGTGCTTCTGCTAGTCTCCTCTGTCTCAACACAGATCACTGCCTCAGTAGAGGGCAAAACACTGCAAGGTAACATGCAAACCAGAAACACACTGGGACAGCAACAGGGCAGTGCATAGCCCAAGCCCCAGCCCTACTAATTTCTCTGAGAGATGCAGAATTTGAAAGTCTCCTCCAGCTGGAGTGCAGGTGTGGGAGGAAAGAGCTCCTGCATGACTCTTTTCCCATGCTTGTATATGTCTTCTATCACACTGGAAGCAGGAACCAAAGCTGCCATACCTTTCTTATCTGCTCTGATGGCATGAAAAGACACAGGCCAGGCAAGAAGGACCATGATGGCAATTGCCCCTATGTGGAGGTAAGGAGCCGTGACCTGGCAAGGAAAAAAAAAGGATTTTAGTCAAAGGATGAACTGTGGAGACAGATGGAAACAATCCCCATCAGAGCTACAGTTCTTACAGCTGGATGGGCTCCTGATGCAGATACCAGTAGTTAACCACTCTCCCTCACCTGTGCTGAATTCACCAAACACCTCAGGAGTCAGATGAGAGACATGTGTCCCTGCCCAGGCCAGGAAGGAGTGTGCCCAGCCTAAGGAGTGCTCCTCACTTCTTTACTTTCTCCTACATCAGCTGATGGAGACACAACTGCCCTCCTCCATGAGGACATGACTGCCACTACTCATATGCCATAATCTGTGAGCATCTTCCAGTTTAACCCAACATAAACAACTCCAGTCCAATCCCATCCAGGCAATAGCTATCTCCACACCACACCATGCTGCAGTTAAATCATTAAACTGAGGTCAACAAGCCTGAGTGATAAAATGTGGTATTTACTAGCTGTGGTATGAAACTAACTACTGTGGTATAATAGAAGCAGATATATTAGATAATATTGCTGGACAGATATAGTTATTAGATGTGATTTCTTTAATCCTAAGGATTAAATAAGAAGATCATAAAACAAGAATCACTCCTATGCTTAGCATGAATGCGTGAAAAGAGTTGTAAACCAAGCAGAAATACAGAATCTAAATAGTTGTTGGTATAACATTTTTCCTAAAACTAGGAAAATTTGAACTAGAAACCAGTCCATTGTTTTCTCATGCTCATCAGCCCCCTGTGGCAAATATTCCAGCTAGAACTGACAGTTATTAAGGTATGTGCTGGGAAAAAACCCAACTCTCCAGATGCAAACCTTTCCTATTTCTTAGTCCTGATGCTCGATTCTCTAAGCTGGAAGGGTTGAGGAAAGCAGCAGTCACTGGGACACGTTACTGCACGTGACACTGTCTGCCCTGGACACCCAATACCAACTTCTCCTGACCAGAAGCAGGATCAGTTGCGCAAGCAGAGGTGCCATCTGAGATGTCCACAATACCTGAAATAGATTTGCTGGGCTAATGGACATGGCACAGTATCTACGAGAGGTTTGTGTCCTTTAGGAACAGCAATGGGAGACCATCTCAAAGAGCATGGACACCTGAAATAAACAGCATCTTTGGGGAACTCAAAGGCTTTTGTGTCTCCTTCTCCTCATCCACATCCCCTGGTGTCAGTCAGGGGGAGGAGAAGCTGATGGTTTCTCTTTGCCTTTGCCAGTGCACAACCCAGTGGTTAGTGAACTGTAGAACAGGAATGTGCAATTAATGAACACCACATCTTCCATTCCTCTGCCAGTCCTCTTGCATTGCTCTCCCAGCCTTCACAGGCACTAAGACACATAGGGGAGAGGTAACAGACCCAAATAGCATAAAATCATAGAACTGTGGAGTGGTTTGGATTCTGCAAAGCAGCTGTGTAGTCAAAGGCTACATGCTTCCTCCTTCCCAAAACAAGTGGGGACCTGGATGCTCAGACACTGAACAACACTGGACAGCTCTTGCCTCCACCTTCAGATCTGGTGAGAGTTGAGGAGACCAGCAACCATGAACTCTGACCTCCTGCATCCAGCATTTTGTCCCACATGACACCAGTGCTCTCCACCTGCTCCCCCAGAACCCAGTGTGCTCATGCCCTCAGGAGATTAAGCTCTTCTGAGTCACAGAAGTCTGAAAATATGCTGTACCAGCAGATTGGGATGAGGGATGAGGGATGAGGGAGAAAGCTCTTGCTCCAGCAAACCTAGCAGCCTAAGGGGTCTGATCTACATGCCCTGGACAGCTGAAATTTAACAGTACACCTACAATTTTGGGCAGAGGAAAAAAAAGGAGCTGTTACTTTCTATATCTTTCCAAATAGAGACATGTTAAATCACATAGCTTGAAACTCAGCTTTGGGCCTCAGCTTCCTTTCCCCCAACAGGAAATGTAAAGTCATTATAAAAGTTTTCTCAGAATGTACCTTGCTAACAAAAACCATATAAAAAACATCCACCATACAGAGTATCTTCTGCCACAAATTGTCACAAAATACTCCTATAAACAAGCTGCTCTTCCAAACAGACCTCCTCACCCTCCTTACCTGGAATGACAGACGGACAGTTTTCCGGTGGTCTCGCCAGAGTACAGATAATGCAAACAGGCATGCAACAGAGAAGCCCAGGACGAGAAAAGTACCAATCTGAGGGGACATAAAGAAGACATAAATCAGCTTCAGCATTTCTGCATAGGGTATGCCATCCATCCTAGTCATGGCTAATTTAAGCAGCTGGAAAAATTGTTTTCTATGCATAAGACTGACTGTGCCAGTTCAGAGACAGAGAGATCCAACAGGTCTAAAACCAAATCCATAATGCTATCAGTATGGCAGGACTGATTCCAGGAGTTGGAGACTCAACTAAGTCAGCTCTCAGGATTCTCTCTGTAATCAGTGGAGAAAGAGGAATTTCAGAGGTGACCCATTCCTGCTTGCATTGTGATGGAATATGCCTCTCTCTCTATTGACATAAATGGAGCCTAGGTGATCAGCTTACATTAAATCCCTAACCTGCAGATGGAATTCATCACTTCTAAACTCAGAAGTGACAAATTCCACCCAAAAGGGACAATAACACAACCTCCTTGTTCTATGAGCTGCCTTGTAACAGGCTTCAGCAATAACAAACCCTCCCATAATTAGGAGATGAGGGTTCACTTTTTAACCAAAAAGGTGAGGCAGTGTTTTAGTCAATTCTTCAGCTTCTTATTCAGTTTGGTACCAGCACTGTGGTAATGGCAGACCTTTCTTGGTATATCATCTTTCTGCTGACAACTAAAGGTAATTGCACCAAGGCCCTAACCATTCTTCAGGGCATCTTCTATGTATCAATACTTTAATAATCTATCCCTAATCCCTTTGCACCCAAGAAATCCTGGTTTTCATTATTATTCTTTTTAAAATATTTTTGTTTGGTTGGTTTTTTACAAACTGTTCTACAACTTTCTGGTTCTTCTCGAATCCATTTTCAAATAGTAAAGATCACACAGTTTCCATTACTTAAATGAAGAAGCACAGGATCAAGCATCCACATGTTCAGTTATTTCTTCCTCCTGCAGCCTTTGCAATCACATTGCATCCTACCCTAAACTGCATGGACAGAGAAGCATTTTTAAACGCCTCACATAGCCTCAAAAATTACTTAAAGAAGATTATTCTAACCCGTAATTTTACAGCAACAAGTCCCTGATAATTTGTTCCTGTGTCTTCAAAACTCCCAAAGGCATTTCCCAAACCCTAGAATAGAATTAAGAATTACAGGAAAGTTTGATTTGGAAGAGACTTTAAAGATCATCTAGTTCCAGCCCTCCTGCCATGGACCCTAGATCAGATTTCTCAGGGCCCCATCCAGCCTGGTCTTTAACACTCCCAGGGAACCATCCAAAGACCAAAAGACATTAAGCACCAACAAGCCTTAGAAAAGCCACCTTTCTCTCCTGTGGAGAGAGCAGACACTTTTTTCACTGTTTCACTGGGGTCTGATCCAGAAAATCATGCAGTGCTTCTCATGAAAACTTTGCTTTTGACTTCATGTTACCATACGTAAATGAGTCAAATATAGACATCTTCACCTGAATGAGTCACTGCAGGCACCTTTTAGAGTCAGTGGGGGAAAAAAAGGTTTTTTGAGTGTGATTCATCTCATCTTAATTTAGAGGCCTATGACCAGCTGGATGAATTGCATCGTCAGAGGATTCATTTCCCTCTGCTGACTGCAAAAGGAGTTGGAGCGACCAGCTCAGGTGGAGATATCAATTTCATGGGTATCTCAATCTCGTAAGATTAACCTCTTCCCTCTCTTCCTTCTCTCCCATAGTCCAAGAGGTTTGTCATGCAAAGAAACACCACGGACTCAATTAAAAGCATAGATTAGAGTTACCAGAAAGCCCTGACTCTCCCCACCTTGTGACTCCAGTGAAGGTACAGCCGCTGACCTTCTGCAAGCAAGCACATCGCGAGGACCTGGGAAATCAAGAAGAGATTGTATGCATCCTTGTGGGATGGGAGGTGGTGCCCTGTGCCCGTGAGGCACTTCTGGAATTATTTTCACATTGGGAAGTTACTTTACACGAGGTCCTCCTGCACAATGTCAGTGTGTGCAGGATGGGTGTATGGAGAGAAAAGTTTAGTGCTACAGTAAAAATGCTTCTGAAATGGCCAAGCACATATCAAGACTGCCCTTCAGGATCAAAGACATTTTCCCAGGTAACAGATAATTGGGCACTTTGGGGTACTTGCTTACAATGACTTTTTGTGAGGACAGACTCTAAAAGAGGAATGATGGCCAAGGTCAATTATTATTGTATAAACCAATACAGCACTAATCTTCACTATTTTCTGTGCATTTATTGAGATTAGAGGAATATAGACCATGGGAGAGAAGTCAGGGAATAAAAAATGCCCCAGAGCAGCACAAAAGTACAGAGCAGAGAGCAAAAAAGGCAATTCTTCCACATTTACCACAAGGACAGGCACATCTCAGACCTGTCTCAAAGGAAAGTGTCTTGGGGATCAGATGACTCCAGTTTTTGGTGATTGGCATATCCCTTCCACCTGATGGCAAGTTGGAGCCCTTGGAGAGGGTTCTTGTGACGCAAGCTGCAAACCCCAGCCAGGACAGAGGACCCAAGATGCCTTGAACACCAACAAGCCAAGAATGAGGCAAGTCAGTCCACGGTTCTCATGCAGAGCTTCTTCACATAGCTCCATACCTAAGTAACCAGTGAGTTTGGAGATTGACTTCACCCCAGAAAACACTTTCAGCAGCAAATTTTCACTTTGCTGCTGTGAAAATGCACAGGTCTATGCTCAGGAGTCTAAATGCCAGGGGAAACTTCCCAACCACTGAAAAGGATCATTTTGGGACCAGTATCACCAGGTATCAGGGCTTAGAGAAAAGTGTCTGTTAGTAGACATCAGTGCTCCACTGAGGAGGATCATTTATGATGCAAGTCCCTCCAGACTGTAGGATAGTGGGATTGTAGGAAAACAAGATAAACTGATTTGGGGGAAGAGGGTCTTCTCTCCTGAAACTCAACTGCAAGTTGTTTCCTATCCATTTACAAACACACTCTCATTCCAGGATCATGCTGATTTGAAGCAAGATACAAAGCCAGGTTGGATGGGGCTTTGAGCAACATGGTCTAGTGGTAGACATTCCTGTCCATGACAGTGGGGCGGGAATTAGATAACCTTGGAAGGTCCCTTCCAACACAAATCATTTTATGATTCTATGATAAACTCAGCAGTGAACATAAGTGCTTCTTGACATGTTGGTTTCCTGTAATGGAATAAATGCAGCCAGTACATGGTGAGTAATCTGGGAGCAGTTGAGAGAAAACTGAAATACTGCTAAAGATCTTAAATCAGCCCCACTGAAATCTATTTCAGGGTGAAAAATGAGAGCAAAAAGACCAAACATCACTTGCTCCTTTGCTGCAAGTGATGTTACACAAAGACCTGGTCCTTGAGTACAGTAAAGCCAAACATTTTCAGAACTTTCTGAGCCAGAAGGGACACACAAGGATCATCAAAGTCCATCTTCTGGCCCTGCACAAAATCACACCAAGAATCACACCACGATTCTTGAATCAACTCGTGAACTAACACGAGTCAGGTACTAATATGAGTCTGGTACTCATGTTCCTGAGAGCATAGTTCAAATACTTCTTGAACTCAGGGCACTCAGACATGACTACTTTCCTGGGGAGCCGGTTCACATGTCCAACAATCCTCTGGGTGAAAAATCTTCCCCTAATTTTTAACCTAAATCTCCACTGATACAGTTTTGCAATACTCCCTCATCTTCTCACTGGTCTGTCTACTCCAAATTGCTTCCACATACTTTCTGGGATTATCTAATATAAGTAGAGAAGATGGCTTAGGTGATCAGTGGGTTTCTGACTAATACTGCCAAGGTTAGAGTCAAGGTCCCTCTTGCCAATCCCATCATCTCCCAGAATCTTACAGCCTCAAACTCTTGCATTCTTCTCTTCTTTAATAAAATGAGGTGTGGAAGTGTCTCCCCTCCCCCATCTACCTGCAAAGTGGTGATTAAGGAATGCTTCCTAGTGGCGAGAGAAATGGATTCACTGCAATGAGAATTTCATTTCTGTCTCCCTCTTTCTGAGTGGCTGCATTGACCACAAGGTTTTTCTGCAAAATGTGGACAGCAGATGCTTAAATCTACTCCACTTCAGCATGGGAACTACCCTGTAATCATCTCGACACTTCTGGTGAGGTGTGGGCAGGCTCTGAACCTACACTACAAGGACATGCAAGCAGGCACTTAGACACTTGGCTCACCTGAAACATCTGCTCACTTAGATGTTCACAGCAGCTGGATTCAGGTCCTTCTATTCATTCACTTTATGGCAAAAAACTCAGAACTTGTCTGGTACCCCCAACTTGTCTGGTCTCTTAGGGATGGAGTTTTGAGGTAACATTTTATATTTCAGTGTCAATGTACTATTTTAGGTCCTCTCCATCTATGAATGAAGAGGCCACAACACATCTGAACCTCTTTACTTTGTACAGTCACGAGTCACCTCCTCACAACCCTTAATAAAAAGCATGGCTGAACTGCAGAGAGGCAAATGTTATCTGTTGGGGTTTGAAAGACTAAACAAGAAAAGATTTTTCTTCTCCACTAAGCATAAACAGTTCTGTAATTAGACCCCTCAGTTTAACCTTTTAGCCCTAATGGGGATGAGAAAATTGTCTTGAGTTGTTGAACAATTGAATTAATTGAAATTGATTGTGTGAGCAAATGACAATGATGCATGTGGATGGAGAGCATCTTTGTCTAGACAGTTAGTCCTTTCTTGTGCAGCGTTTTCTTCAGCCACTTGAGGCAGGTGGGCAGAAGTCTGTATGCTCCAGTGGGTCACAATAGGGTCGTGGAAGCAGGCTCACAGGTTCCAGCTGGGTGCCATCAATAAGAAAGATGGTATGGTGTTCACAAGCAAAACCATTAGAGGGTTGATATTAAATCTTTCTGCTCCAGCAAGGGCATCAGGGTGTTCAGTGTTCTGATGTGGTGAGCTGTTCATGCAAAACACCACCAGAAAACATCACCTAGGTACTCACCATCCAACACTGTTCAACCAAAACTTGGGATGTAATTCATCATGGCAGAAACCTATTTGGCCATCAGTTGTTTGAAATGTATTAGAACAACCCACCTATCATATAGTTCCCACACTGAATGATTTATTTAGGTGTGGAAGGGCTGAGTTACTCTTACCAGCCCGTGAGGCTCCCAGTGTTTTGCTGGGTGGTCCATCAAAGCCCTCAGTGAAACGGAAGCTCTGCAAACATTGGTGGAGGGATGGATTCTTGGCAGAGTCCTCCTCTGAAAGAGCCCTGCTAGGATGAGCTTTGCCCAGCCACAGCTGCTACAATATCCTTCGGGTTTTCAGATGGCAGGAGTGTAAGTGGTGGCAGTGGTAACTTTCCTTGCCCCCCTTTCCCTCATGACCTAATAACATTTAAGTAGCAGCCTCATGCCCCCAGCACCCACTGCCTAGCATGGATGCATGCAGCAGTCTTGCTACAGAGGACATGGTGGCATGGTGATGCTGTCAAGCAGGACAAGTGCCCTCAGAAATACCCAACAGCTTTGGTTGGGTCACCTCACAGCTTCATAAATGCAAGAAGGAAATGGACCTTCCCTGAAGGGCTGTTCCCAGAGCAGGGGAACCTCTGAAGTTTCTCCTGCTGTCAGACACCATCCAGTCTACTTGCATTCTATCAGGTTTATCCATGCTCACCCTTCTGAGGAAGGCAAATGTTAGACAGAACTGAGAGGCTTGAGAGGAAGAGGATGATGCAGCTACATAATAAAAAGTAAGACCAGGACTGAACTAAACCCTGTAGGACACCAATTTCACCTCATATTCTTCATCTTCCTTTCTGGTTTACTTTGCCCA
This sequence comes from Melozone crissalis, assembly GCF_028551555.1. Lineage (NCBI taxonomy): Eukaryota > Metazoa > Chordata > Aves > Passeriformes > Passerellidae > Melozone > Melozone crissalis. The sequence goes on along the minus strand of NW_026535786.1, from coordinate 10,287,114 downwards.
TCACCTGCTCTGACAGCTTGTAGACATCATATTCATGGTGACAAAAACGGGAAAATGCTCAAAGAAAGTGCACTGCTTGGGCACTGGCTGACATTTGGATCCAGACAGAGCATGACCAAGCTGTCACATCAGCCCCGGGGGTCTTCAGGCTCCTTAAGCCCAGGAAATCCTGTAAAGTCAGTTTCTAGCATGGACTATGGTGAGTTAGTCTGATCCTGAGGCTGACTCCAGATCCACAGCCTGCTGAGGCACCATCTCAGACGTATCCATGTCACATTGGCATCTCTGGCAAAGCTCAGAGTTGCCCCAAGTAGTATTGTAACCACCAAACTACCCACACCACTCCTTGGCCCCTGGGGACGCCAGGGGGCTCTGCTGAATGATAGTCCATGAGCCATCATGGTGTTACCAAATCCTTGTAATTAATTATTGCTGTTAGTCCCTTTCAGAGCTCAGTCAATCCACATCTCTTTCAATGCTCTTGATCGCTGTGGGCATGAAAAAGCACCTGTTCTATTTATCACTTTGGGGTTTTTATTGCTAGCACTAGAATAAAAGTTCTATTTATTTGTACTTCATCAGGAAAAAAGGACCCCAGAAACCAATTGTGTTAGGTACTGCATGGACAAAGCCAAAAGAAGTTCCCTGTCATGAGCAATTTACAGACTGAGTGTATGATGACACATCAGGGAATGGGTGAGAACAGCAGGAATGGATGATAAAAGCTGGTTGTCTTGGTCACAGAGGTGAGACAAAGCCATAACCTCACCCTCAGCACCTGGCATTTCCAAATGAAATTCAGAGCAGGCATGGTACTCCAGATGTGAACTCCAGTGCCTGGAGTCAAAGTGAATTCTTGGCCTATAGCTCTGGATGAAGAAGGTGGAAGAACGGGTACAAATCTGTCTTTATTTGAGAGCTTTCTTATGAAGGAAAGAACATAGAAAAAGGATGATTAAGTAGAAATTTTAGGAAAATTTGGGGGTTGGTATGTTTCCCTAACTAAAGCAGACATCATATCAGAAAATTTCACAGAATTTGGAAAAGTGAAGATTTCAGGAACCTCTTTCAGCATAAATTTCAGCAGTGTTTTCTGGCCACATCTATAGCCTCTACCTGAAGAAAATCCTCCAGCAAAGCAGAGTCAGTCAAGTGAAAAAGTTCTGTTCTCCTTCCTCTAGTAGACCTTTTTATCCAGGATTAGAAGAATAACTCAGCTGTGATGATGTATCACCACCGCTACATGACTCAGAGCTCATATTTCCCTGCTGCCAAAACAACAATTTTTCGTTTCCCCTAAATCTAAATCCAGACACTGCTGGGTCAGCTTTCCTTGGGTCCAAGGAAGAATTGTATACATTTATCAAAGGGACATCATTGAAAGAAATCACAGAAACAACATCAGGCTCAGAGACTCCTGAGCTGAAACTGGTCCTTTGCAGGTAGCTACGGGGAGCTGTAAACACTCATTGTGCTCCAGATCATCTCCTGACTTTCACTGTCCAAGGATCATATGGAGGACTAGCTTGAGCTTTGGTCTGACACATTAAAGCCACCCCTGTGTTCACCTTTCAGGACTACAAATCAAGGCCAGCTCACAAGGAGCATTACTTACCAGTAGCAGTGAGACGTATGTGAACAAGATTGCAGCCACAATCAGGATAACAAGAGACCAGAGAAACCAGTAGCCCATGTTCCCATAGTTATACCTAAAAATAAGCCAATAAAATACTGTAAGAATGTTTTTTGTTAGCACCTGGAGTAGAGAGGACCAACAGCCCTCTTCCTTGAAATTTTGAAATTTTCTAAGCAATAAAACAAAGAAGGGTGAAGGAATAGCCTATGCTGCAACATGAAAAAGTGATTAAGAGCCTCCTTCCCAAAATCCCTGATTGCATTAACCATCAGACTAAAACACGTTATTATACCTTTCCTTCCCATTATATTTGAGCAGCTTTAATTTAATTTTAGGGGCCAGATTTGCATAACTGTTGCCTACGTAGTCCAGAAAGAAAAGATGTGCATAAATCCCTGATGATTATTTCTTACTTTTGAATTTGAGAACATAAAATTCTCTTTCAGTGAGATGGCTGGTGCAATGCCTCTGATTCCAGCCACTATATTTCTTCACATGGAATGGGGGAGGAAAGGGAAGGAGGAAAAGAAAGACTCAGAGAAGGAAAGAGTTATTTAGTCTCTCCATTCACAATTTTTGTGACGATGATTCTCCCCTTTCTCCTAAATTCACACTTACACCTAAAAATTGTACCTAAGCAAAGACCAAGTCTCAGCACCTCCAGAGTCACTGGACATTCAGTTTGGATGCTGTAAGCAAGAGTTTAAGGTGCCAAATCTTTGCTTCATTACTAAAGCCCTCTGTTGCACCACAGCTGCTGCAGAGGGTGTTCATCCCTTCCCAGTCATCCTAGTGACCAGCTGAAGGGGTGGGAGAGGAGGAAAAGATTTTACTTACCAGTCAAAGCTGTTGTAGTCATTTTTACCTTCACCCCACGTGTACAGAAAGACCAGAGAAAAGCAGAAAGCTGCAACGAGCAATGGGAAAAACATGCATTCCCGCTGGAGAGGGAGAGGAAGGACAAGCAGTCAGAGCTATGGCCAGCCAGAGCAATCAAAGAAAATGGCAGGTACTTTCAGGCTGCTCCTAAACATATGTAGCTATGTGTTGGAATTCTAACTGAAGTAAATATGGAGGGGAATTCCCATCCTGTCCCTTGTAACCAGGAAAATGTCCTCAAAAGCATACTCTGCACTACCTGTTCTCAGGGAAAACTCATTACTTCCCAAATGAACAGGATTTTAACCGCCTCACATGAGAGGAAATTGCACTGTAGAGCAACCCTCTTTGCAATTCTTACTGCCCACCCAACCTTAGTGTTACTTCTTTCATTTGATTTGTTTTGGCTTTGAGATGTTTCACTGGCCAGGAGAGGTTGGTGCAAACTCCATGTTTATTATCAGACAAATAGAGCCTGCCACAGAAGCAGCAATTCATCAAGCATTTAGAGCAAAACCTAACAGCCCAACAGATCCCAGCAGACTCCAAATGATATTGGGCTGGGATTCCATGCCATCAGCCCCTTGTCTGCTTAGACCTCCCTGCCCCAGTACAGAAACCCAAGTGTGAGCAGACTTTGAGCTGGCTTACCAGGCTGCAGCAGCACTTCCCAGGCTCGATCCTCTCGCGCTGGTAGCGCTTCCAGCGGCAGCTGTAGAAGCCAGCCAGGCAGGAGACGAAGGGCTGCTGCTCGTACTGCTGCAGCAGGCGCCGACGGACCACCTTCAGCTTGCCAAACTTCATCCTCTTGTGGCTGCTGGAACGGGTCTCCATCTGAGTGCCTTTATCTCATCTTCCTCCTGAAACAACAACACGAGTTTTACGGGGAGACTGCTGGGTAAGCTTTCCATATTTGAGAAAGGAGAGAAAGCTTTCCCAAGAAGATGCTGAGACCAGCAGGAGATGATGCTGAGGGCATCCCACCTAATTTTATACACCAAAGTGAGATGGCCAGCTGAGAAGGATGGTCACTGCAAATCCTTAGCACTTAGCAGTCAGCGCTGCCTCTGGTTGTTACTTAGGTACTCTGAGTCACCTTTGATGGTCTACCTCTGCCTCCTTTTGGCTATACAGGAGGTTCTGGGAAATGAATTCACTAACTTGAGCACATTTCAAATTATGTCATATGAACCTGAATCTAGGATTAGCTATGGGAATTATTCAGCATCACTGTGACTTGTTTGAAACATGCTATCAGTTTAACTAGCTCATGTAGAAAAGGCACTAAACACCCCCAGGTACACAGCTCTCTTATCCTGGCAAAACTGCAGCACTGCAGAGACTGATCCCTTAAGAAATAGTTATTACCTGGCTGAAACAACTTTACTTGGAACAGATTTTCAAGTGTAGAAAGACCAGCTGCAAATATGTACATGTGGGAGAGCTATTCATAATCATAATTAAAAACAAAGAACTTGGTGGTAAATTGCAACCAGTGTAGTGGCAGTGAAGCAAATAGCACAGGGACCAGTGCTAGGTGAACAGTGGTTTACCCAGCAAGGCACTACTGGGACTTCAAGGAAAGATTTAGGAAAACATTTTTGTGTGGGCATGTAAAGAAGCCCCATTATACAGCTCTTCTTTGTAGTTGAGTCAGTCAGAGATGTTTTTCTGTGGCATTAAAAGTGCCATCACATCCTTGAGTCCACATCAACCATGTTCAAATCCTGGAATACCTAACAACAATCATTTAAGAGGAAGAATAAACAGTTTGCTGCACTATACACATGGATAAAACAGACATATAAAGGGTTTGGAAATAACTCAGATCCCCATGTGACTTTGGAGAAATCAGTGCATAAACCCTTGCAGACTGGCATCTCCAAATAACTGACCAGTTTGCAGAAAGCACAAACAAATCAGAGACATCAGACACAAGTTAAAACAGAAAAGACACTCCCCTTGTACCCTTTCCAAATGCCCAGCCTATTGGCAGCTGGAGTACACGGAAAGAGGATGGTAAGGAAACAAAAAGGGGGTTCAGTTTGGACCAATACTAATTATGCAGCACTAAGAATGTCATGCCCTGAATCCCTTCCTGAGATAGATGTGTCTGTCCATCCAGGACAGTCATAGGGAACCACACACCTGGATGCTTGGATGTAGCGGGGTCAAGCCATCCCTAGAAGCTCAGCAGTGCCAGATCCTGGCACCAGCAAGTCACCCTTAGTAAAAAATTGATGCCAGTCTCATGTGGCAAGATGGTGATCCTGCTCTAGAATTCCCAGAGCACAGCTGGGGGGATGTGGTGCACATGACATCTGATCCAGCTGGTTTCACCAGCTGGCCTAAAGTACACCTGGCACAAACCCAGCAATTCCCACGTAACAGCCACAGCTTTTGAATATACATTTAATAGATGAACCTTCAGAGCTCTTACCAGAGGGTTGTCACATGCCATGGGAGTGCAATATTTGTTACCTCCTAAAAGGATCCCCAAAATTCCTGTATCACCAAAGTACAGCATCCATTCTTGCTCAGCCCTTCTCCTTCAGCAATAGGAATTCAGGACACTGCCCCAAACCCATCAGTTTCACTGTCAAAGGACCATGAGGTTTGTTACTCACATTCTCAGGTGTGGGTACAAGGCTCACACATCAGTATTTGTCTAAGAGCACACAGGATTTGACAGGAAAACAGATTATGGAGATCCTGAAACCTTGCCCACATCATCTGTCTGGCTACAGCAGCATGCCAGGTGTTAAAACCTGGTGTTAGCTTACCCCTCATGAAATTGTCAGTGATGGAGATCCCACCATCTCTCAAGACAGGCTGAACAAGTCCCAAATCTCTTTATAATTAAAAGCTGGCAGATTATTTTCCCAATGTCTTGTCCCTTGTATTACAGTTAAGGACATTACTTCATGCCTTGTTTGTCATAGATACAGTGAACAGCTTAAACTCTTCCTCCATTTACTCACATATGGATGTCTCCTCTTAAACCTTCTCTGGCCTCAATGATCCCAGCCTTTTCTAGTCTTTCCTTGTAGTTCATGTTCCCTCCTCCTGAAACTATCCTTGTATGGAGTGGACAGTCACCTGCTATTTGGGACTTCTGTGGCAATTCCCATGGGTTTTGGCACACAGTAGCCACAGTCTGTCCAGCTTACACCTGTTCACCCATAGCACAGGCTATCTGATACCTGTAGCATCCAATTTCTCTCATGTATCAAACATCAGCTGGCCTTGAGCTTCTGAATGCTTAAATAATTCACCCTGGACTCACCCCCAGCAGAAAGGGAAAGGTATTTTCAGCTTCATCACACAGTGACAGAATTGTTTGGATGGCGAAGAATCTTAAAGATCATTCCACTAGACCAGGCTGCTCAGAGTCCCATCCACTCTGGCCTTGATGTGGCATCCAGGGATGTGGCATCCAAAACTTCTCTGGGCAATATTAGAGCTTCACCTCAGAGTACTTGTGACACCAGTATAATTAAGAATTTCATTACCTTCTCCCTTAGTTTTTCCAATCAAGTCACCTCTCCAAGCCCATGTGTTTTTGGAAAAGGGACACCTCATTGCACCAGAGCCTGGGGAACGAGGGAGACAAACACAGCCTGCTGCCCACAAACCCCTCCACCAGCCTCCAGTCCTCTCAAGAACATCAGGCTGGCCAAAAGAGAGCAAAAAAAGATGCCTTTCTCTCTGGAATCCCCTGAATCCCCACTGACCCCTGTCCAAGCAGTATCACTATGGCAATAACACCTTTCAGTACCAAGAGATTGAAAAAACACAACTTGTCCACTGCTTTCAGCTCTAGCTTCTGCTGGCATCCATCTGTCCCTCTGTCTATTGGAGGCTGGCAGAGGAGGGAAAAGGTCTCTGGAAAGAAAAAAGGGAAAGGATAGAGACAGAGTGATCTGACTCAGCTGCTCCTTTGAAGCCTGCAAAGGGCCAAAGAATTCTACAAAGGCCATAATCTTGGACTGAAATTTTATCTTGTCAAGTAGAGAGGACAGATGTCCTCTAGCACATCTCCACTCAAGTAAATGGAGATATAAATGGAGACCCTGTAGCACCTTCCAGTACCTAAAGGGGTTACTATTGATCCAGAGAGGGACTTTTAACAAGGGCAGGGAGCAACAGGACAAGAGGGAATGGCTGAAAGGAGGTAGGTTGAGATTAGATCTTAGGAAGAAATATCAGTAAGCTCTTGTCCAAAGCAGAAACCATCCTGTCAATTCCCAGACCATATTTGATCCAAGGCTTCTGCTCCCTCTGGGCATAGAGGGCTCACCTAGCAAATGGGAGCCTTTGAGCAGCTCTGCCCACAGCTTCTGGGACTGCTGGGTCTCTGCTGAGGAGAGCAGCACAAGGCATGCGTGAGGCACTAGACAAAAGGGGATGCTTGAATGGAGATGCAAAGGAAAGAATTGACAGGGAGAGAGAAGACCAAGGACAACTCACCAAATTTGAGGCCGCTTCACTCTTAAGCAGTGACTCCTAAGAAGAGCCCACCTCCCTCTACAGCTCTGCAAGATTCATGTGTTGCAATGCATTTACACTGTGCTGTTGCTGGTATCAGCAAACAGTCCAGTGGAAACTCCTAGGACACGTCCAGGAGAAATCCCTCTTAGATGTGCCAGGTCCCACATGAGAATGAGGAAAACAAAGACAGACACAAGGACAGTCAGAAGGGTGCTTCTCAGTTAAAATGTATTCATATCTCCAGGCACTCCATTGTCTTCTTTATATGTGTCCTTCCAAAGAGGCATCACTGCTCCCCTTTTACTTCTGCATATTTTCCCTGGTCTCTGCCCTCAGGTTCATCTCCATCTTCTCAAGTAATTGTGTTCCATTTAACACAAGCTCCCTCCTTACCACTCAGCCACCTCCAGCTTCTCCATGACCCTCTGTCCCATGGTTGCATCCTTCATGGTTTCATCCAAGGTAAATTGCCAGTCTGCTGCCACAGCTGGGGCAAGGCAATTAGAAGCCAGAAAAACTTTATAATTCCCAAGGTCTGGCTGAATCTGCAGCGCCTCAGACCACATCAAACGCTGATACATTGGAATTCACAAGCATCTGATCCCAAGAAAGAAGATATCCCAGTAACTGGGCCCAACAACCACCTAAGGGGCAAACAGCACCAAAACAAATGACAGATGGAGAAGCCAAAAAAACAGTTTGGTCCTTGGCAGGACTTAGCAAGAGGCTTCACAGTCCTTGCACCTAGATTTGAAGCACAGTTCTCTTAAAATTCAGAGATTGTCTGCAATTTCTGCCCATCTTTACCAGGCAAAGTTAAATGGATAGAGAATGGAAACAGCAAACTTGCATCCATTCACTGGAAAAGCCATGGGAGCAAAGAGCAAGCAGGTACACATGCATCAGTAGGACGGCAAAGTTTAGGACTCCTTAACAAGTGAGGCATGAAAGCAGTAACATATGTTTTTCTGCTCCATAAACCCCGGGGACTCCAGGTTTTTCCGTGGCAAACAGAGACTTCGCTCACAGATAAGAGCCCCCATAATCACAGGCAGTCAGACAGGGCTGCTGCTTTCCCACTGCTTGGCAGAGAGTGAGGAAAAGCATGGGAAATAGCCTGGGGGGATGAGAGGGGAAAGAGAAGGAAAGAAAAATCAGGAAACATGTTCAGCCACACAGCCTGAATGCTGAAAGCACTGAAAAGCGGAACCTGCTTGAGAGGCCAGTGCTTAAGCAAGTATTAAAATCTTCTGTCTTTTTGGGTACTGGGGCTGGAACATTCATCTTCCAAGGGGCAAAAGCATGGCAGCCAAATCTGGCATTGCCCTGTAGCTTTTTCCCTTGGGGCCTCTTGAGCATTTCTTTCCTTTCCCCTGCACCGAGGTGTCCCCACACCATACCTAACAGCGCGGGGGGCTGTGAGGCACGGGGTGTCCCCACACCGTACCTAACAACACACGGGGGGCTGTGAGGCACGGGGTGTCCCCACACCGTACCTAACAACACACAGGGGGCTGTGAGGCACGGGGTGTCCCCACACCGTACCTAACAACACACGGGGGGCTGTGAGGCACGGGGTGTCCCCACACCGTACCTAACAACACACGGGGGGCTGTGAGGCACGGGGTGTCCCCACACCGTACCTAACAACACAGGGGGGCTGTGAGGCACAGTCGGCGAGGCAGCGGCAGCGGCGGCCGCGCTACGGCCGGGGGGGGAAGGCCGGCTCAGGCTGTCCAAGGGGGAACACCTCGCTCCAAGCCGAGCAAGAGCAGCGGGAGCGGGAGCACCGCAGCGCCGGGAAGCTCACGGGGCCGGGAGCGCCGCAGCGGTTGGCAACCGGCCCGGGCAGCGCGAGCGGCGGGGCCGGGGAGCGCAGCGGGACCGGCGCGGGGCCGGCGCGGGACTGGCGCAGGGAGCGGCGCGGGACCGGCGCGGGCGTCTCTCGCGGGCAGCGGTTGTCCCGGCGGTTGTCCCAGCGGTTGTCCCGGCGGTTGTCCCAGCGGTTATCCCAGAGGTTGTCCCAGCGGTTGTCCCAGCGGTTATCCCGGCGGTTGTCCCGGCGGTTGTCCCAGCGGTTATCCCGGCGGTTGTCCCGGCGGTTGTCCCAGCGGTTGTCCCAGCGGTTATCCCAGCGGTTGTCCCGGCGGTTGTCCCAGCGGTTATCCCAGAGGTTGTCCCAGCGGTTATCCCAGCGGTTCTCTCAGCAGCTGTCCCAGCGGTTGGCGCAGCTCCAGCACCGGCAGCAGAGTCCGTTTCCACAGATGCCTCGAGCCGAGACGACCATGAGGGGATCTCACCCCGAGAGTCTGTGGGGAGGGTGGCAAGAGGATGGAGCCAGGCTCCTCTTGAGAAACTGAAGCGCAGGTGTCGGAACCCAAGAAATTCCTCTGGTTGCCCTGGAGGGCTCGAGCCCCTGCCCAGGGGGCTCAGAGACCTTGGCACAGAGCCCAAGACCCCTGTGCCTTTGATTTAGCCCTTGGAAAAAAACAATTACCAACCGTATATGAAGAATTACAAGCCACAAAATTTTAAATAGAATGATACTGAATTTATCACAGGGTAAAAAAAGATTTTTTGGGGTTTTTAGAATGGGGGTTCAGGAGACAAGATGGAGGGATCTGGACGTGTCCAGCCTTTCTCCTTCTTCTTATTCTTGGCCTCCATCTTCTGCTGTGATGTTGGCACTTTTAGATTGGTTTAGAGTAGAAGCTCACTGTCTAACATAGGTGATAGGTATTGGAAAGTTATTGTAAACATGGTACATGTAGTTTTTAGTATAAAAAGACAATGCCGCCTCTGAGGTGGGCAGTGTGCCTCAACCCCACCTGCTAGACAGACCTTGGCGGGTCAGAGAAAGAATTTTATAGATAAGATATAATAAACAACCTTGAGAACGGGAATAGAAGAGTTCTGAGTCCTTCTTCGACTGCCAGGCTGGGGAAAGAGACTTTCTTGGGGTATCTTGGGGTCACTCTGACCAGCCAAAGTCCTGAGACACAGGAAGCTCCATCTCAGCAGAGGGAATTACTTCTTCACTGTGCAGGAACAGGTTGCCCAGAGAGGTTGAGGAGTCTCCCAGTGGAGATACTCAAGAACCACCCTGTGCAATGTGCTCTAGGGTGACACTGCTTGAGCCGTGAGGTTGGACCAGATGACCCACTGAGGTCCCTTCCATCCTGACGCGTCTTGGTTCCATGATTCTGTGGTTGCAGGCTCTTTCCAGATCTTACAAATACATTTCACTGCAAGAAGAGAGTTGGGCGAAAAGAATTACATGGGCAACAGGAGTCACAGGAGATGGAGGGACACGGAGATGCTCATTTCTCAGCCCCTGAGCATGGCCAGCTTCTCCTAAGAAAGCAGTGATGCCCACTCTGCCCATTCCACTGTTTCCAAGGGCTTTGGAGAGAAAGTGAACCCCATGCCAGGACTGGGAGATTCCTTGAACCTGAGCTGAGCCTCTCCAGTACCTGCAGCTCCTTAGCCTGGAGATTCCTGCCATCACTCTTTAGGGCATCACTTCCTGGCCTTTCCTCTGGGACTCTTTCACAGCATCACACCAACAGGAGCAAAGGAGTAAAACCTCCTGGCAAACTGCTGGTTGATCACTGTCACCATGAGCTGCACACAGATCTTGCCACTAGCCAGAAAGGCCAACAAAGAGCATCCCTTAAACCTGCATTTCTACTCTGCACTCTGCCCAAGGCTCTGGATCACAGTCTAGGATCCCTTTTATTTGACTATCATCTGCCTTCAGTTCTTTTTCAGGAAATTAATTAATTTTCATTTCCTGAAACCCAGGAAATGAAACAAAAGATCAAATAAAATAAAGATAGTTGTAACCTCCCTATGATAAAGAATATAATCTTTATCCTCTCCCTTGCAGATGATAATTATAATTAATCAGTACAACCTTCTGCAGTTTCTTGATAAGCCCTTCCTGGGATCCCAGGGAGGGTACAGCCTGGGACAAACACGTGCCAGGTATGTCTCGTGCATTGCTTATCTCTTGGCTCCTGAGTGGAAGAGCACAGCCATCAGCAGAAAGAAACCAGGGGGCTTCACATGGGAAACAACCAACACATGTGCATGTAGAAGGGGTTAACAAGGAATTACAGCTCCTGCAACTACAGGGACAATGCTTTTCCATTCCATTCCATTTGTTGTAGCACACCTCTAACAGGCTGTGGCTGTGGCTTCCAAAGACATGGAGAGGTTTCCACCAAGGTTCATGCCCTACCTTTTGCAGTATCCCACCACATTTTGAACAGATAGAAATAAACCGTCCCATTTCAAATAAATACTGCCAATATCCTCTATCTATTACACAGGAGGACATCCCCCATCACAGAGGACATCCAGCAGGAGCTGTGCTGGGAATGGGTGGGATGTGGAATGGGTGGTGTGCCCAGCTCAGCCCCAAGTGCCTCAGCTGTGGGTCCATGCTTTATGGCAAGATCTTCTCAGGCAACCAGTCGGTCTTCTGGGGTCAATTTGAGAAGCTCTTGAGGAGCTCCCATGGCTAAGAATGAGTGATGGCTAAGAATGGGTTTGGAAACACTGCTGCAGCCCCAGATTTCTAAACATACTCCTACATGGTGAAGTAAGCCCCACTTCAAGGTGAGATCTATTCACCTTAAACAAAACCCAACATCAGCCATGAGAATTTAGCATACAAAAGGCATCTTAATCCCTGGTTTTATTCCAGAGTGATCACCATAGAAAATAAAGCCATAAAGTTGAAACACATTTTTGCACAAGGCACATTTTTCCTCTTGCAAATCCCTTCCCCAGGACTGTTTAGAGTCTATTTCTTCAAGATACCTCTCTCATGAGTCTCACATGATCAGCAGCACATCTCCTGTGAAGACAAACTGAGAGGGTTGGGGCAGTTATTGACTTTAAGCTGAAAGAGGGTAGGTTTACATTAGATATTAGGAAGAAATTCTTCACTGTGAGGGTGGTGAGGCACTGGTACACCAGTTTCTTAGAGAAGCTGTGGCTGCTCCATCCCTGGAAGTGTCCAGTGCCAGTCTGGATGGGGCCCTGAGCAACCTGATGTAGAGGAAGGTGTCCCTGCCCATGGCAGGGGGTTTGGAACAAGATCTCCTTAAGTTTCCTTTCAACCCAAACCATTTTATGATTCTATGTTTGAAGCATGTTTGTCCTCAATGTGCAGACCCCAGAGATGGCTAATTATTCACAACCACTTGCAGAATCCTTGTTTAATCATACTTATCATCATTAGAAATCACAGCTGCTTTTCTTCGTTTTCAAAGCACTTTGCAGGCTACATTAACAAATGTGTGCCCAGGAAATTACTGGCCAAGTTTCAGACCATTTACAATGGGTTTTATACAAATGCTTTCAGCTTCACATGGAAACAGGCAAGGGGAAATCATCATGTTTGTAAAAGGGTCTCAAAGAGCTACAATAGATTTTCCCTCTCGCCTGCTAGGAGCAAAATGAGTGTTTTGAATAAAGCTGAATAGTTGCTTAAAAAAAAAAAAAAAAGAAAGAAAGAAAGAGAGAAAGAAAGAAAGAAAGAAAAAGAAGAGGTGGAGAAAAGTTTTTAACAAATGCCATGTTTTTGGCTGGACTCAGGCATAATCTGATCCAAGTGTTCTTGGGTACATGGGCACTTTTCCAGCATTGCAGAAATGAGCATGACAGACAGGTATCTTTGGCTCTGTTGGTGCCAGACCCCTCAGCAGAGCCTTTCCTCTGTTTTTGACCCTAATCACCCTTCATATACCTCATACATAACCCATTATCTTGGGTTATACAGCACTTCTTACCTCAGTCTTGGGCTCCCACCCCAAAAGGACAGAGCCCTTTGAGGAAGCCAGCACGCTGCCCATTGGCAATCCAGGCAAGCAGAGGCAGAAAGTCTGGCCCCAAAAGGGATCAGGAACAGCTACCTTCCATCTGTGATCACACAGAGACCTTCTAACCCCAGCCAGATGCTGGTCCCAGATGGCAGCAGTGAGATGCCCACATCTGGGGGTCACTTTGCTCACCCAAAGAGGGAATCAGGAGCATTGCTGAGGTTACACCTCCCCAGATCAAGCCTGAAAACAGAGACTCAACATGACCAGTCTGGGGTGAGATGCTGCCCCCCACACTTCAGCGTGGTCAGCAGCAGAAGGGAGGAGTTTTGTTGTCACTGTGCCTGTGGTCAGGCAGTGTCACCAGCAGCAATGTGTGCAGTGGTTCCCAGCCAGCCCCGTCCCGCACGTGGGCACAGCCCCTGGGTGGCCCACAGCTTCCCAAGAAGTCACTCTCCCACCATTGAAAAGCCACTGTGGGGAGGCAAAAAGAAAAGTGCTTCCACGCCTCAAAGCCTGCCTGGGCAGGAGGAGGAGGAGGAATAAATCCCTCAGAAAAAAAATTAAAAAGAGCTCAGAAAGGAGGGAAATATTTCTTTGAAGATATAAATCCTACTTTGTGCATTTCAGCATGCCCTGGCTCGGGTCCCTCTCTGCTCCTGGGAATGCCTAAGTGGCTCTTTGTGCCCTGCTGTAAAAGGGGAGGTGAGGAGATTGGGACACAGAGTGGGGGACCCTCTCCAGCCCCACAGCCCCACCGAGGGCTATGCATCACCCCAAGCTTCATCTCCAGAGGAAGACTTCATCCCTGAGCCAAGAGGGGAGAAGAAAAGAGGTTTCCAGATTGTGTACCTCTGCTCAGCAGCTCTGCAGAGCACTCTTCAGCCTGGACAAAGGACAGAGACCCTGGACAGACACTGTGCTGAAGACCCCAGTGCTGGCCCTCCCACAGAGTGTGGGTGTTGAAGTTCCAGCCTTGGAGCAAAACACCCCGCAAGGAGAGGAGGAAAGGATGCTTTCCATGCCACCAGACAGAAGCTCATCCACTTAGTCATTGACAGTATCCCAGTGCATGAGGGCTAGCCAGCTTTTGCACCATAAGAATGTGGTGCTGCTGTTCTCAGAGAAAAATCCTTTTCAGCTAATTAAACACTGACACAATTCTGCATAAGCCAACTCAGAAAATTCTGAGCTCATTTCAGAGCAACCAGATATTCTGACACACAAATCCCCTGACCTAACCTCTGACTATGGATGCAGCAGAGCCATCACACAGAGCCTCAGTTTCCCAGTTCAGGGTTGTGCCAACAGTGCCACAAGATCAGCAGGTGAGGATTGTATGGCTCATTTAATTTTCATCCATCTGCTGGTGTGAGACATGGAGTTTGCTTAGCAAAACAAGAAGATTAGCAGAGACAACCCATGGACAGAGCCTTGATGGAACTCCTCGGGGCCAAGGACATGCAGAACAGTCAGATCTGTTGGATCAGCACTGAGCAGCACCCACATTCCAGCGTCCTGAAGGATAAAAGGGATTTCTTTAGCTGAGAGCTTGGGGCGGGTGTTTTCATTCTTCCCTTGCTCTTCCTGGAGGACTGGTTAGAATCATGAAATCATTAGGATTGAAAAGCCCTCTAACATCAAGTCCAACCATTAACCCAACCCTGTCAAGCCTACCAACTAAATCATGTCCTCAAATGCAACATATACCCATTTTTTTCCGGGTGACTCCACCACTTTCCTGGCCAATCTGTTCCAATGCTTGAACACCCTTTCAGTGAGGAAATTTTTCCTTAAATCGAATCTAAACCTCCCATGGTGCAACTTGAGGCCATTTTCTCTCATCTTGGTACCTAGGAGAAGAGACAGACGCTCACCTGGCCACAGCCTCCTTTCAGGTGGTTGTAGAGAGTATTAAGGTTCCCCCCCAAGTCTCCTTTCCTCGGGGCTGAACATTCCCAGCTCCCTCAGCTGCTCCTCATCAGACTCGTGCTCCATCTCCTCTTGAGTGGTCACCCTGATCACCCAGAACAGCCAGCAAAAAGAAATGGGTACAACCCAGCTCATGCAAGGACAGATGTCCAAATAGGCCAGATGAATGGTCTCACACACATCCAGAGGGCCAGGGCACAAGCCCAGCCCAAAATGAGAGGGCATTCATCGCTTAAACCCAGCAAACCCTGCCAATTCACCTTCAAGGAGCTCCTGCATCCTGGCATGGAGAGCACAAGGCCACAACTGCCAGGGGGGTGTCATCCTGCTGCCATACAAAGGGACAGCCACAGAAATTCTGTATGTGGGGTCACATGAAGCAGTCACAGGGCCCACATGTAAGGCACCAACAGGCTGATTGAGGGCACTAGTACTTAACCCTACAGTGCCTCATTTTCACAGAGGGGCCAAAAACTCACTCCCCCATCCCCCTAAACAGCATTCACCATGAGTTGCAAAGGAATATAGAACAGGCCCAGCCTGCTGGTAACAGGTTGCCAACTGGCAGCAGGGAGGGAAGGAAGACGCCACAGCAGCAAAGCACTGAGAAGAAGGCTGGAAAATCTGAGGGATGGAGAAGATAAAAGGGTTGGCATCATTCACCTGCATTTCTTGCAAGGATTGGGTTGTGCTCAAGGAAAACTTGTTAAAAGCTTTGCAGGGAAAGAGAGCACTTAGGACAGAGGCACCATGACCCCACAGAACCTTTCTGACGGCTTTGAGGCATGAATCAATTAAAGCAATCACAGAGCAAAGGTTAATCAGTAGCAAGTACATCTTAAGAAGTAAGTAGTCTTTTAAAAAGCAACTGCTTTTGCCAATTCCCCCCTCCCCGTTTTCTGAAGTGTCTTTTATTTCTCCAGCTCTGGAGACCTTCCAAAGTAAGGTCAGTGGTTAAGAGCAGCTGCCGAAAGGACCAGACGGAGTCGGTGGCGGCAGCCAGGGCAGGGAGGACTGGGCCTGTGGTTGTCACAGAGGCTCAGTGCTGCACAAGTGTCTCAGGGGCTGAAAACCTTCCAGGGCCTTCCAGCCTAACTGGAGCAGATGGAAGCTGGAGAAACAAGGAATTGCTGACAGTTGCATTGGAGAACAGAGGAAAAGAAGCAGGAGCATAAGGCAGGGACTGACTCTAAAGCCCTTCTGCACAAGCAGTGAGACTCCAGTCTGAGACTCCAGCAGGCCTACAGCAATGCTTTGAGCTGCTCCTGGACCCTGCCCTGCTTGCAGACATGTGCTTTTTTCTTCTTGCACCCAAAACTGGAGCTGACGTCAAAGCAGCCCCCCCAGGCAGCAGCACAGCCTCATTCACACATGTGCTCATTCCCCAGCCCTGCCCTCTTTCCCTGCCTGCTGCTATTCCCGTGCTCCCTGCTGTTATTATAGCACACCACCACCACAGCTGACCTCTCACCCTGCCACCTTTCCTGGCAAGTGTCCATGAAGGAAAAGAGCTGGCACACTGTGGTGGCCCCAAGAGCTTCCCTTGGCACCAGACCAGCAAGGATGAGTCTCAGGACAGGGTTTCTCATCTCTCTCTTGCTGCAGCACCAGGTGCACTCACATAGGCTACAACTGCTCAGCCACCAAAAGGACCTGGGCCATGAGCATGGAGAGTCATCCTGACCCAGACAGCAGGTTTGCATCATGCTTAACACAACATCTTCCCTGGAGACACCAGAAGACTGGCAAAGCAAACAGTGACAGGAGAAAATGATCAATATGAGACCAGGACACAGGCATGTTCATAAAATCAATGGATCACAGAATGGCTTGGGTTGAAAGGGACCTTCAAGATCAGCTGGTTCCAACCCTCTGCCATGGGCAGGGACTTCTCACTGTTCAAGCCTCTGAAATGTCACTGTTTCTACTTCCCTCCTCTTTTTCTAGAGAGAGCAAGAAATACAGCAAATGTCAGTGTCCTGCTGGTGTGGAGAATAACAGGGAACACGACCTCTCTTTACTGGGATTTTATAAAATGCCAAGCCCTTAGCCACCAAAAAGCAGCCAGCTGTGAGTCCTGCCTGAATGCTGCTGGGAGAGCAGTGCCCAGCCCATGAAGAACAGGATGAGGACAGGATGCTGAGGAGAGGAGCACCTGCAGCTGGCTGCTGAGCTCCCTCACACCCCGTGTCTGAGGCTGGAGCAGAGGGCACAGTGTGGAGCCAAGCCTGTGCCCCCTCAGGGCTCATCCTGCCATGGAGGCACGGCCCAGGGTGCATCACAGGTCCTGAATCCAAGCTGCTCTACCCACTCCAGCTCCTTTCTTTCCCTTCAGTAAGATCTGTAACACAAAGGATCTTCTCCCACCTTTTGCTCTCTGCTCACCTAAAACACAGCCCAAGACCCTTGTTTGCTGCACACACAGAGGGCTCTGGGGCAGTTCTACAGGCCAGCACACAGCAGGTCACTCCAGGACGGGGCACAGACCTCTTCCTACGAGATACCCTTGGGCATGGGGTCAGGTCTGGACCAAAGCCAGGCTGTTGCTGCACATGTGCATGGTGTTGCAGGGAATGACCACTGCAGAGCTCCCTGCAGCCTGTCCCCCATGGAAAGCCACCAGGCTGGGGCTTTGCCAATGGGCAGGATCTGCTCCACACTGGAGCACGTGGGTCTCAGCTGTAAGAGTCGCTTCTCAAAGTGTCTGCACACAACCAGACAGGTTTGCCTGAAGGAAGGCCTCTGGGTTTGCAAAGAAAAGAAAGTCATACTGTCAAAGGGCCACAAACTTCTGGGGAAAAAACAAACAAAAACACAACTTTCTTTTTTATTTTAGCTGATACTTTATCACACTAAGCAAAACTGCTTGGTAACAACTTGCACAGAGGTATATTGTGAGCTGCAGGCATTCTCACAAAAAAGCTGACACAACTAAACTTAAAGAACTGTGTTTCCATCACCAGAAATGATACATCAAGACACCGTTTGCTCACCTCCTTGGTCCAACGTCATGGCGTCCTTACGTCCAACGTAAGGAAGTCCCAGGACTGGTCATGACAACAAGCTTTGTGTTTGTATTCTCTGCAAGGATTTCAAATTGCCCTGAAAATCTTGCACAACTTTTAGACATTTCAGTAGTAAAGTTATAAAGGAAGTGGCAGCTTTGTCTCCCTTTGCATTGAGAACAATTTTTAATTGAAATCCAGCTGGTCTCATGGTGTATTATGCCTGTCCTTCCTGTTAAATGCAGCTTAAAATCTTTAAGGAAAAATCTGTAGGAAATTATTTCTGTTCTCTCTTGTCCTTCCACCTGGTATCATCTCTCAGAACTTATCAGGGGAGATGCTGCATTATCAGGTCAGGATTCCCAGAGAAAGTGTGGAAGTGAAGAGAAGGTGATGTACACCATGGGCTGGACCTCCAGCTAATCCAAGTTTGCACTTTGCAACTTAAAGTTGTCCCGGTGCCAGTCCCCAGGTTCACACCTGCTCAGCGCCTGATGCTGAATTAAAATTCACTCTTTCTTAGGAGTGAGAATTCCTCTGTTTCACTGCTAATTGTGGTTATGCCTACAAATAATGTGGCAGCGTTCAGACAACAACAGCAGCCTAAAGCCAGGGTCAAATCGTGTTTCAGCTGCAAGCCGAGCTGCTCCCCAAACAGTTGCCCATCAGAGCTCCCGGGGTGACTGCAGCATCAGGGCAGATGGCAGACCGCAGTGCTGCTTCCAGCCTTTCTAACCAAGTCGTGATTATTTACAGCTGTTCCCAGATGTTCCCCTTTCACGGGTTATTTGTTCCCGAGTCAAGCTCCCCGTTCACACGCTAGGCAAGCTCAGGGGAAGAAAGAGAGAGGCTCCTTTCTCCCTTTTACTATGGAAACAGCCCTTTATCCCCAGGATTGCCAACGCTCAGCCGCGGTTTCCCTCCCACACTGCCCTGGCCACAGCGACCCCAGGAGCCGCTCCCGCCTCATCCCGGCCCCGCTCATCCGCTCAACAGGTCACAGCCCGCTCATCCCGGGAGAAGCGGCACTGCCGGCCACCTTCCCCTCCTCCCCAGCGAGCCCCCAGCTCACAGATCGCCCCCTTGCCTCCCCTTTGCTCTCCTTTCTCCCTGTCCCCCGGCTCTCCGGGCTTCGCTTCTCTCCCCAGCCCGGGCGGGAGCCGGGTCAGTCTCCCGCTGTCGCATCCCAACCAACGCACTCAAACATCCACAGGCAACAAAGGAAAAGTGACAAAAGCCTCGCCACTCGGTGCTAACTCTCAGGGCAAGCAGGGGAGAGGGGGCAGGGGTGCAGTTGGGCGTCAGGAGCATCCCGGGAGCCGGGAGGGAGGGAGGCGGTGACTCACCGCGCCGGGGGCGCACCGACGGCGATTGCTGCGCTGGGGCTGCCGCGTCCCCTGCCCGTGACACGCCGGGACGCCAATGGTGGCACCGCTCTGTGACACCCGCTATTAGAGAGGCTGCTGGAGCCGTCCCTCCCACGGGAGGAGGGGCCAGGACAGGCTCAATAAATTCAGTCCCCGCGGCGAGAGAAATTAAAATCTCGCCGTGGGACGCAGACAGCTGCTCGTGGCACGGCTCTGGGAGACACCCGGGACTTGGGGACAAACCTGGGATTGATTCATTTACCCCTTGCCCACCCAGAATAGGAGAGGTTGATGTTCACATCCCACCTTGGCAGAATTGAGTGCCAAAAGGATGGGGTTTGAGGAAATATCCCATAGGAGATCTGGGAAAGATGTGTCATCGCTGACCCTCAGAATTAAAACTCCTGAACGTCCTCCATGAAAATATTTTCCACTACTGTAAGTTCCAGGCAGGAATCCACTGCACCAGATTTCTGAGCAACCCTGAGTGCAAAACTGCTTATTTTACTTGGGGTTTTGGGCTTTAATATCTAAATCCTATTAGAGTTATAACTTCCTTTGAAGGGGGAGGAGAGGGGACGGCAGGTACAACAAAAGCAGGTTGGATTTTGTAACCTCCAATGCACCCTGGGCTTTCAGAGAGGCAAAATCCCATAATAAAGTTTCTCAGGATAGGAAGCTGCACAACCTCATGCAGCTCCTCCTGCTCCATAAAGGCTCTTCACTGCAGTAGAAGCTAAACAAACATCCTCTTCAGCCCTGGAGGGCTCTCTGAAACACCACTGGTGCCTTTTTTCCATCCCCGTGGTTTCTCACTTTGGGATTTTTCTTGTTAAAGACAGATCAGGGGGTCCCTCAAAAGCAAAATCAGCAAACTGCCCTTGGAAACAGAGCAGGAATGGGCAGAAAGGATGGTCCAGCACTTTTTGTGCAGTGCACTTTGCAAAGAGAAACTTTTCAATAGAGGATGAGCTCTGGAGGTGACAGCCTGGTTCACTCCGAAACTTAACCATGAGCAGAAGGCATAGAAGAGCTCTGCTTTAAAATATTTCCTTAGCTAATCTTTCCTTAGCACTTGGTCCTAAAATAACATCACTCTTCCTGTGGAACTGGGAGAATTGGAATCAGATAAATGCAAGACGTGAAGGTAGAAGCAGCTGGTTCTATTGCTGGTGGTTCTCCAGCTAACACTTGGCTGTCTGGAGCAAAAATGCACGGGGCTGTGTGGGAGCCTCCGGAAAAATTAGTTGCTTTGTGGTCTAATTCCTGGAAATGTGATAAATAGGGCAGGAGAGGGTGAGATTTAGAAGACTGGTGGCACTAATGAGATTTAGGAAGTAGCAGCTTTTCCAGGTACCCTGCAGTTTTAATCTCCCGAGTTGATCCACTGGATTTTTCTCCTTACGTATTTGGGCCGTGCTGAGCCCAGCTTTGTCACGGGGCCACACTGGAGGCCTGAAGGTCCAAGACAAGGGGAAGCATGGCATGGGGGTGGCTGAAAGGCTTAAGGAGTAGTGGAAAGCACAGAGAGCCAGAGCATTTTGCTCTGCCTTTGAGGACAGTAGTAGGGTCAGAAACTCCTCAGAATAAGTTCTGAAGGGCCTTCACCATCACCCCTGTCCAGGCTGCCATTCTTCCAGCTGCTGCATCCTCACCGTGTGGATGAACCCCAAGGGTTACATGAAGATAAACGGATAGGGTTGAGCAACATCATCAGCCCAAAAAACCTCATCAGTGGAGATAAGAGTCTGAAAAATGAAAAAGCTTATTAAAAGCTCTACCATAGTCTTACCTCCTAAAAGCAAAAAAAAAAACCCCAAATATTCTCTGCCCTAAAATATTCCTGTGGTTTTGCTTTCTTCTGGGCATACACATTCAAAGCATTCAGCATCAGTTTGCTCTCCAAACACCTGGCAAAGGACTGATCAGCTGGGCAGACACTGCTCCGGCTTCAGTATTTCAGCTCAGAGTTCACCAGCTTACCTCAAGCACAAAATCCTCACCCAGCGTTCCAGTCAATGTCCTAGACCTGGCAGAAACTGGGAATAAAGGATCTGCTGGGGCCCTGCCACCAGCAAGTCCAGCCTTGGAGGTTATGAGTCCATAAAGGAAATATCTGCAAGGAACTGGTGCTGTACAAACCCTTTCCAAGGGGACAGCAGGGCAGGTCAGCCTTGGACCCAGTGAGTTGTTCCTCTGTTTGTGTCAGGAGAAGATAAACCCAGGGCAAAAATGGCACAAACAGGGAGTGGGGATGGCGTCCCTGCCCAGCTGCCAGCCGCATCATGGAGGATTTTGCTGGGAAATGAACAAATGTTCACACCCTCCTACCCTAGGTCCTGTCCCAACACACTGCCTTGGCAGCACGAGGGGCCGGTGTGTGTCCCCATCATGTCCCCCATCCCACTCAGCACACTGGCCCAAGGAACAGCTCAACTTTCAGAGCAGGGGCTCATGCAGGTAACAATGTCCCCACGAGATCTGTGATAGAAATGGCACAGTTTATGGCAGTCCCAGGAAAGATAAGGGAGGTGGGAGGAGAAGGAAGTGACCTGAACTGATCCAGGCTTCAGACCCACAGTCAGGGAAGAGCAGCATCTGCTTTTTCCACAAGTATTATCCCACCAAAAAGCAGAAATGTCAGTCCCCAGAGGCACACAGGATGGGCTGAGGGGGAAGAAAGGGACCCTGGCCAGCTCCAAGCCCCATCACAAGAGAGCAGAGGCTCCTCCAGCCCCTCAATGCACAGCATGTCCAAGAATAAAGATGTTCACAGTCAGCTTCACATCAAGCCCCAGGGATGAGGCTGCAGGGGAAGGGGCAGGTTGGGAAGTCCTCTTGCCATCTCCCAGCCTGAACCACAGCTCCAACACAAAAGAAACAAGAGAGCATCAGCTCCCCCCAAAGTGTTGGTGTGGGGAGACTCAGGGTAAAGTAGAGGCACTGTGAAAATGGGGAGTAGCAGGTTTTGAGGGATGCTGGCAAGCCTGCATGGAAACCTGGGCCTGGCCCTGCTTCTGGGACATGCCCTTCACTAACACTTCTCAGGCTGCTTGGGTTGGTAAGAGTTGTTTCCAAATGCTCTTGCTCCCAAGAAATGCTGCTGTCCCTTCTCAAGCACAGCAGTGGCTGTGGGTAATGGTGCAGAGTCCAACCAGTTGAGCCCAAGACATGGCAGTTCCTTCTGGAGTGTGCAACCCACCTGATACAAAATGTACACCAAGAGCCGAAATATAAACTCAGAAAATCACCTCCTGCATGCCAAAATGCCAGACAAGTCCTCCCAAGTCCTGGGGCTCAACAAGGGGCTCTGAGCACTGTTTCTGGGAAAGCCACATCCCTCAGGTGGGCAGGAAGGGACACCAGGCAGATACTCCAAGAGCCTGGCTGTAGGGAACCAGCTCCCCAGCAGAAATACAGGCTGTGTTGAGTGGATGGAGGCAGCTTTTACATTGTCCTCAAAGCAGCTGGTGGGGACAAACTCTGCCTCTCACAGCTGTGGCTGCAGCAGCTCTGCTGCCCACTCTCCCACAGCAGGGCTGGCTGCTGCTGGAGCTGGTGCAGCCTCGGCTAGGGGGAGAAAGGGACAGCCCTCACTCTTCTTCTATGGTTTGTGGCTGTTCATTAAGAAACAGCATCATTTTGTCCAGAAATGGGGGGATGGCAGCACACCCAGGAGGATACAGCTTGAGGTACCCTGAGAGGCCAAGGGACTTCCAGAGGGGAAAATCACGCAAGGACCAATGGGGAAGAGCAGGGTGTGATAAAACATCCCTTGGCCAAACTTTTCTGTGTCCAAGAAGTGTAACATGGCAAATGGTGAGGGAGGATCGTGGCAGACCTCAGGAGTGAAGCACTTCAGAGTTTTGTTTCTCGAGCACACAGGCAGCACACACAGTTCTGTGCTGCCTCCTGCTCCCCTTTGGTCAGTGCACCTGGAGGTCTGCATTGCCCCTGCCCCTCGAGTGGGATGGGGACATCCTGCTGCTCCTCACTGGGGATCTTGCAGCAAGATCCCCCCACCATCCCAGGGAAATAAAACACCCTTCAGGGAACTGAGAAGTCAAAGAGTTTTATGGGCACTCAGAGTTGCTGTCCCAGTTTGGACTAGCAAAGGTGGTTCCCACCACTCAGGCTCATAAAACTGTGACACTTGTCACCACCAGGATAAGTCCAGAGAACTACTGGGTGCTTCTTACCCTTTACATGGTGGATGGCACAGGCAAGGAGACACAGGCTGGCCAGTGGGACCCACCATCAATGAGCCCTCCCTTGCCCAGCACACCAGTGCCAATGGTGACACTGCCCAAAGCTCCTGCAGCCACTTGGGAGCACCCAACCTACTGTCCCTGTGCAAGGGGACAGCTGAGCTGGCTGGTGCCTGCTCTGGGGACACTGCCATCTTTCTGTGCCCCAGCATTACCACTGACCTCGGGCTGGTCCTTCCTGAGCTGGGACCTACCTGGTGGATTCTTCATGGTGCAAAAGAGACGGGACAATTTACAGTGTCCCTGGGTTGGGCTTCAGAGTGACCACAAAACACAAAGGCCTTGAGTGAGAAGTGGGGTTAGTGGCTGATGTGGTTAGAAAATGTGACAAATAGAAAAGCAGTGGCTGCTTCTCATCTAGAGACTCACTGTGCATGCAGCCATGGGGCTGGGGAATGAAGAGGGGGACTGAGGGAACAGTTTGCCCCCCAGTTCACTGCCCCCCTGTGCCAGTTGAAGCTCACTTCCCTGTACACCTTTGAGCATTTCAGCTCTCCACCGGTGAGAAGAGAGAGGGCTCTTACCTGCCCACTGCCCTCCAGGGCATGATCCAGGCACACCTGAGCCCTGGACACCATTTCAGCTGCACACATGGACAGCAGGACCGTGACCTTGACCACCACAAGAGCTGTAGCCCCAAATTTATGCAGGTTAGGGTGCAGGGTGTGGGATGAGGGATGAGCCAGGGCTCACTTCACCCCAACCGCATCCACGGGGGAGGAGCCTCTGCCCAGCAGCTCTCAACCCTGCCAGCCTTTGTGGCACGGTGCCCCTTCTCCTTTACCAGGCTTAACCAGTCTGTCAGGGCAGGCCTGGCCAGCAGAAAGTCCCACCAGCCCTGGGGGAAGCACAAGGGTGTGGGTGAGCATTAGGGACCCGTGCTGGGATGGGAGCAGAGGGCTCACACATAACCCATGGTCTGGGGGAACACATTTGCCTTTCAAGGCTGCTGCAACTTAAAAATGTGAGAGGAACAAAGCTGGAGGTGAGGAGATCACAAGGGAACAGACAGCAGGACACCACATTCCACGTCAGGATGATCTCCTTATCCATGCCTGTGTGCCCCGGCTGCCTTCAGCGTGCATCGTCCAAAAGAAACACAAAAAGTTCCTTTTAACGTTGCTCACAGAAAAGGAGCACGAAAGGAAAGGACTTTTCAGTGCAGCTGCCGGGAGAGGGCATCACAGCCCCAGGAATGAGAAGGATCAGGCAAGCCTAGCCAGCTCCCTGCTTACCCTGTTCGAGCTACAGATCCTCCTCAAAGATGAGCTTGAGAACCAAAACTTGGAAGTCTTCTGGGTGCTGCTAGGAAATGAGGGGACCCAGTCAAAGCTGCCCTGCTCGAGGAGCTGCAGTGTTCCTGCAGCATGAGATAAAGAACACCTCTGCTGTACCTGCCAGTGTATTCCTTCTCCCACCACTTATTCCCCTATGTCACTCCTAAACAAATTAATATCGTGCAGTTACACAGAGAATAACTGCTCCCACTAGGATTGAGCTGCCAGTTTGCTGTGTCTGGCTCAGACCCCTCAGAAGCTGTATTTTCTCCAAAGCTTTTTGGTGTCTTTCCTCCCCTGCTCCCCCTCCATAGAGCAGCTGATCTAACACAAGGCATTGTCCCCTTGTATCCATCTCCAGAATTATTTATCTGACTCCCCAACTATTAAGCTATGAAATAAGCCTTCAATAATTATTCCTTTTAAAATTTGATTATGAATTTACCTTCAAGAAAAACTCCCTTGGGCTCTGAAGAGTCTTCAGACAAGTTATACTTCACTGAAACCAACATCAACCATTTCTTAAAGCCTTGCCATCATTCATTGTTCAACATTTGCCATCCCCCATCCACTGCTGGGCAACTCAACCAAGTTAGTCTCAAGAGAAGCAGCTTCCAAGAAAGAAAGTTCTCCCCAGAAATCATGGGCAATGGTAACTGGTTAGAACACAATATGCCCCCTCCATGGGGTAGGGGGTAGAGCCACCAGAACACCAATCCAGTAGTATTTTTAGGGACACTTTTTGGGGACTTACATTACCATGAGCAAAGTTTGCCTGGTCCCCTCCTTTGTGAAGCATTTGAGGAAGAGTGGTTGTTCAGCCTGGATAAGAGAAGATCCTGTGGAGACCTTAGAGCACCTTCTGGTACCTAAAGGTACTTTGGTCAAGGGCATGCAGTGACAGGGCAATGGGAAATGGCTTCAAAATAAAAGAGAGAAGTTTTAGATTTGATATTGGGAAGAAATTCTTCACTGTGAGGGTGGTGAGACACTGGAACAGATTGTCCAGTGAAGCTGTGGATGTCCAAGGCCAGGTTGGATGAGGCTTTGAGTAACCTGGGTCTAGTGAAAGGTGTCCCTGTCCATGGCAGGGGGATTGGAATTAAAGGATCTTTTAGCTCATTTCAACCCAAGCCATTCTATGATTCTATGAAGGGGAGGTGGTGTTGGTCCAGTCAGGTTTCTTTTCTCTAATGGGACAAGGACATCCAACACGGGATGCTACCCCATCATGGCAAAGAGAATCACCCCAAATCCCTGCCAGCAGAGCTGCAGCATTCCTCTTGCTCAAACAGTAAGTGAGCCCCCTATCTTTGTAAGACACAACTTGATGGGCGTCTCCTCTGGCTTTCCTGAAAAAGACCTGGAAAAGCAATGGATGGAAAGCAGCATAAAGCTCCAGCATCTGTTCTAGGCAGAGGGGATTTTATGGAGTCACATGGATTTCCTTACTCTAGTTGGTAAAGTCCCCCATTCAAGGTGTTCCCTTGTCTCTCAGTGACCTCTCTAAAACCTGGCTCAGCACCAAGCTGACTCACAGGAGTTTGTCAGAGCTTCTCACTGCTCCTCACCCCCACATTCCACAGGTGCTGGCCTCAGAAACCTCTCAGCACCAGGCTGGGCTTCTCAGAGTAAAACATCCAGGTCAGATGATACCCAGGCAGTATGATGAACGTCTGTTCTTCTCATCAGCCTTATCGCACCAACCCTAAAAGAAAAAGTGATTCTGCAAGGTGGGTGCACTTACCCATCTCAAAACCACCCAATTTCCTCCTCCATACCAGGAGTCTCAGACACCAAACTTCACCTGCAGAGAAAACAAACTTCCTTCTCTTCTTCTTTGAGCTGTGGTCTAGATCCTGCTTCCAGACTGCTTCCCAGAATATTAACTGTGTCCAAACAAGTTAAAATAAGTGGTGAAAGTCACACTTGCTGCAACAGCTTTTAGTGTAGTCACTTTGCTCAATCAAATAAGACCTGATTAATCTAAAATAGGTCAGAGAAACACAACCCCTCCTTCAAGCACCCCCATTCATTCCTACTATCACTGCAAGGATCATTGAAACAGCAAGTCAAGCGGAACCAAATAATTAATCAAGGTTTTATATAAGGTTTCAATTTTTATTTTTAAAATGGCTGAGCTGACCTGGCACATTAAACAAACCCAGCAGTACAGTACAGGAGTTATGCCAAGGCAGCATGGGGAGAACTACATTACCCAGCAGATTTTAAAACTGCAACAGCTTCTGTATTTCCAGGTGGGACACGACACAAAGACATCTACCAACAGCAGAAAGCTGCAGTCAGAAGTCAGTAGGAGCAGAGCAAAAAGCCTTCTTTACAAACACAAGGCCGAAGCTGGGTGGCTGCTGACATGATCCCAAAGCAGAGCTGATCTCAAAAAGACAAGACACTGATGCTGCAAGGCAGGAGGGAACAAGCTACTTGTCACCCACAGAAGCCAGTTAAATTTGTTTCTGTTGTTTCACACATTCAGGAAATCTGGCCTCTCTCTTCAGTTCCCTGGCACATCAAGGCCATCTCCTCCGTTCTAGCTCCGCTTTTCCTTTTCAGCTGAATTTTGTCATTTTTTGTGAACCTCCTGGATTAGCTCCAGCTCTTAAGCACAAGCTGTGATTCAGAGCCATACTGCTGCTCCACTCTCCACTTTCAGCACCTTTTCCCTTCTCAGGCTCCTTTCTGCTCACCTCCTTCAGGGACGCTGCTGCCTTGAGATGCAGCAGGCTGCTGTGGCACTCCCTGAATTTCCTCAGCAAGTGTGTAATTGGAGTTTTAATGGTTCATCCCACCCTTTGGACCAACTCTGTGTCTTTCCCACCACTCGCTGTAGGCTCCATTCTGGCAGCAAGTTTCTGTCCAGCTCCCACCTGCATTGCAGTTTTGTTGCTGTTGGCCATTCCCTGTCAAAGTTGGCAGCTGCTTCTCTAAGGTCCCACCTTTGCCACAGTGAGTTGTCTTTAGCAACAAACTGTGAGATCCTACAGCATTCATTATACATATGCTCCATCCACTTGGGCTTATGACCCCAAAATACATTTACAGGCTCTCTATTACAGCTGAAATAAGAAGCCATTAGAAAGTCTTAACTGTGTTATGGGGGAAAGATGAGCAGCTCATCATTTCACCTTCAGCAATTTTAACACTGACGATGTCATTCACCAGACAAATGGACTATGCTCTTAATTAGGAGTGGGCTTCAAACAAGTATTATTCTTAGAAACTGGTCAGAACCAATTTTGCTGTCAGCCAAGAGGGGTGGGTTTGTTCTAAGAAAGCAAGCACATACTACAGACCATTGCAATCCTTCCTTGCAGAGTCCTCTGCTGCAAACGTGCCCTACTTACACCGACCTGCAGCGTTTTGAGACAGATGGATCAGGATACTAACAGACATCTCAGCTAAGCTAAGAAGAGACAGACTTTTATACTGCTCACAATCCTGACCAGGCAACATTCTCAGCACTTTTTCAAAACCAACCCCCTGAAAAGGGGCATCAAGTTGGCAACAAAACACTGCAGCAACTCCAGCTGCTTTGCAAAACAGTGGTGTCGATGTGGTGTCTACCCACCAAACCTCTTCTCAAGCCTTTGCCAGATTGTTTAAGTCAAGTAAATGTCTCCAAGGAAACCTCCTTTCTCAAGGAGCCTCCTTTGCTGGAGAAGTCCCCGCACCCCTTTTGTTTAAAAGAGGAAGGCAGTTTGGTAGGAGCATAATGCCTGCCTAGAGAAGTGCCTGTAGCAACGAATCAGTCAGATTTATGCTCCTTAAAAACACACCGATTCAATGAAGACATTTCAGGGATGACTAAAGGTGTGCCCCTGCTGCTGCAACCAGCTAGTTCTGCTGTGCCCTCCACCCCTGTCCTGGCTCTTCCCTCTCAGCCTCACAGCATATCCTGAGTTAGAAGGGATCCACAAGGATCACCGTGTCCAGCTCCTGGCCCTGAGCAGGACAACTCCAAGAATCACACCATGTGTCTGAGAGTGATGTGCAAATAACCTGCCCTCTTCCCACGTGGTCTCCATACCCCCCTCACACACAAACTCTTGGACACAAGTCAAATTGTTTGTTTAAAAAATCTTTTAAAAACCCTAATAGCTAAACTAATACAAAGAATCAATGCCCATTCTTGAAACATAGGAAAAGTCTTATTGAAGATACCAATTGATACTCAAATAAGACAACTCTCTGTGTTTAAGAAAAGAACATGAGTTTTTTCCCTTCCCTCCACCAAGCCGGTAGGATATGAAATTATTTCTGGTATAAGACTATTTGAGATTCCCCAAAAAGGAAATCAGCTTTCTGGAAGGAAAGTCAAAACAACTGAATATTTCATGTTCTAATATGGAAGAGAGAACTTTAATATTAGGCAAATTAATAATTAAGAGCTGTGATTAAAAATGGTTTCAACTCTAGAATAAGAGAAAGTTAGGGGGGGAAAAAGGCACCAAGAAGCTGTCAAGTTGTAGTCACTTTCAAGTAACAGCAGGGACAAGATATTCTCTGAAAATAAGCCCTGGAGATAAAATTTTAAGTCAGAAAGTCACTATTTAAGAGCCCTCTCTAGACAGGAGTGTGCTGCAGACAGAAAGGGCTCTTCAAGAGCTAGCAGAGGTGCTGGTGCTGGGCGACTCACACATGAAAGGAGAGGGGAGGAAAGGATGCATTTCAGAACAACTAGAACAAAATAAACCCATTCTCTTAAGATTAGACTTATTTCAATTTTTTTAAAAAAGATTTTAAAATATCTTCTGAGAGCATAAAACCAGGATGTGTCTGGTAACTAGAAACTAGGTCCAGGCACACTGTAGCAATCGCCTTTTTTTCCCACTCACCCAGCATGAGTGGGGACAAAACAGCCTGGGACAAGGTGACACACATGCATGGGCAGTCTTGCAGCTTTTCCCAGCAGAAAGAAAGACCTTTGGCAACACCCCTCTCCAGCAGCCAACAGAAACCAGGCATGACTGAGTCCATGTGGAAGACCACAAGAAAGAAGCACATTGTGAGATGAGGGATAAACAGTCACTGCTGATCCCTTTTCATTATGCGATAGAGGATCCAGAAGAGCAACTTAAAACACATAAAAATAACCTTTTCTATCCTTTTTGGGGAAGTTTGGAGAAGTTTAGCAGAAATCTTGCTGGAGGAAAATAAGCTCCTGTGCATGCTCACAGATAGGGCACATCTGCATTAAGGTTTTCATCTCAATGAGATGCAGAGAAGGGAGTGGGGAAGGGAATCAAAGACAAGTCAAAGACATTAAACACATTGTGGATCAAATTGAACCCTGAGCTGCCTGAAAAATAGTCAATTGCCAAATCTGCCAGTCAAATGAGATTTTAGATCAAGAGAGATCTAGCCACTAATTCTATTCCTCCCACATATGCCATCCTGAGTCTTCCAGAGGGAATACAAAGTCCTTTTCAAAGGGAATTATTCAAGCATAATGGCCTTCCATTCCACAATCTCCACCTAAGCTCCAAGCAGACGAGCTCATCAACAGATCATACCCCTTTCCAGGTTGGCAGCTCTGCTGCTTTGCCCAAGGAATACATCCTTGGATACAAGCTTTGTGAGAGGAAACTTAACAATACTGGGAGATGAAATATACACACACAAAGGGAGAGAGGCTGCAAATTGGGAGAACAGACTTCACCCCTCAGCCTTCTGTCAAACAGTGACTGCCCTGGAGCTCAAAAGATAGAAGGCGGCCCCTCAGAAGCAAAAGAACTCACACAGTACCTACACCAGTAAAGCTAGTGTAACAGCTGTCATGGACTGTGGGGCCAAATCAGAAAAATATATTTAATTAAAGCCCAGGTCCAGGGAGGAAAGGGCTGAGCCAGCAGCAGGTCTCAGCACAAAGGAATGAATTTCTGACCAACAGAACGATGAGAGGTTACTCCAGGATAGGTTTAAACTCACCCCATATGTGACCACAGCAGTACAGAAAAGCAGCTCCCACAGTTACAATACACATTTTTGTATGGTTTTCACTATGTGTAAAGTGGCCCTTGGGAGCCACTTGCTATCCCAGGACTGCAGAAGAAGAGGTAAGCAACAAGGTTAAATTACTTCATCCAACACATCCAAGTACCTGGTGACCATATGAGCAATGACAGACTTGTCTGGTGACAGTGAATTCTCCAGTTCTCCTCTATCCCCAAGTTAAGAAACGCAGCAGTCACTTTATTAAAAAATCAGTATACAGTTTAACATCAGCCCAGTGTTTACAACCAGTCCCTCTTCTAGTAGTTCCAGATTTCCTGTTGTTTGTTACAGACTATGGGCAACCCAAGGAATCAGTAGCATAAAGAAACCATCATTTCAAGAAATTTGTGTCCCCACATCTCCACAGAGAAAGCAGCATCCATCATCAGTTTGTTTTCCATTGGACTTGCTCTAAGAAACAAGAGTTCTCAACATATTTTGCGGGCAAATCTTGTCTTTACAATAGTAACTGCTCTGTTTGTTAATCACACAGGGCAGCATCTCTAAAAAGCCTCACAGCACTGATAAAACAACCCTAAAAGAGCTCTCTGTCATTTTCTTCCTGTGATTTATTTCCTAGAACAACAAAAATTATTTGAGATTTGTTTAGCTAGTAGAGTTGCCACTAAAGGGGGAAGGGGGAGTAGGGGGCAGTTCACACCGTTTGGCAAAGAGATCATCCATAAATCGAGTTCTTCAATGGCTGCAGGCAGCACACAGAGGCTTTGTCCATGCTTCCTCGAAGCATCCAGCAGTGCTGCAGGAGGGATGCACCTTCACCCCCTGGTTCCCCTCTCAGCTGACAGCTGCTCACAGTGCTGCTGCCTGCTTCCTCCCCTCCTTGAGTCATCCAAAGCACAGAGCAGCCTCCATGGTGTAACAGCAGCTTGGCAGAAGCAGGCAAAGTGCAGCCAGCAAAAGATTTAATTTAATAAGATAAACATGGTGTAAGGCTCCACATTATTTTTAAAAATAAACACCATAAGAAATATGAAAACAAACTGGCTTCACTACGTGTAGGTCAGGTTCAGACGCTCTCAGAAAGATCTTCTCACCCATACAAAAGGTTCTTCCCCTCTTGTCCCCACCACGAGGATGGCGGGACAGTTCACCATGTAAGATCAGCCATGTCCTGTTGTGTGCCCTTCCACACACAGTGAACAATGCCTCTGCCACCCTCCAGGGCAAGTCAAGGTTCTAACAACACCCCTGTGAACAAGGAGCAGAAGGGGAGAAGGGCAAGTAATTCAGTCTCTGAAATGAACATCTGAAAGTCTTGACATGATGACTCTGTTGACTTCACCACTCTAATGGTTGTTCTTGGCTGCCTCTTTAGCTGCAATAATCAGAGGAGTGAGACTGGATAGAGGCTTTGCAATTTTCAAGAACTGGTGCTAGGACAAAACAAAAGGAAAAATGGTTAGATTTTTCAGAGTATGCTCCAGAAGTGGCTATTTTCACCTAAAGTGGCATTTTCACCTAAACCCATATGAAATCTGAGAACCTGCTCTAGTCTCTGACTACATCAATCCAGAACCTCTGGATTCTATGACAAAATTTTGGGGATTGCCTGAAGTGATGAAGAGATTTGCACCCAACACATGCTAAATTATCCAATGTTTGCATATGTTCAAGATCGAGCAAAACTCAGCAAATTCCCCTGGTGAATTATAAAGCTGCAAAATCTATAGTGAAATCCAGTGTGAAAGAAGGTGTACTAAAATCAACCGATGGGTTTCAGACACAAGGGACAGGGCTCTGTGCAGGAATCACCTCTCATTTCCCTGTTCCCTGTTGCCACAGGTCTGGAGAAAGCATTGCCTTGGCCTTCTACCAGATATCAGAAATTTGCAAAGCAGCTGAAATTTGGGAGAGCAGCACAGAGCTTGCAACACAGCACCATTCAGTCTCCTATACAGGTGCTCTTCTTTAAATAAAACAATATTGATTATCAAAACAGCTCTTAGGTGGGAGTGAAGGTCAAGTCCACAAGCTGTTCTGAAAACAAAAAGCAACAATAATCCACAAGACTTCTAAGCATCAGAAGGGATCAATCATCCAAGGCAACATGCTTCAGAGATGGAAAAAAATGAAAAGTAAAAATTCTGTGGCCACAAGGTAGTTAATAACAGGCTGAAGTGTTACAGTCAGAATGTTCTCCTGCTCTGAGGAACAGAACATAACTTCTTTCTGATATTTTAGGACTAAAAAGTCCAGAAGAGAAAATGATCTTTCAGCTACTACCATATTGTCAGACATTTATGCTTCATTATAGTTACAGAAGCCAGCAACATATCCAAGTCTGACCCACTACACAAATTAGTGAAGAGAAAGCAAAACAAAATGGAAACAGTCTGATACTTAAGGTCTGAGTGTTCCTAACCACCGATCTATTTTATAAAGACTCATGGCAAATTTGACAGAAAGAATGCACAAAACACTCTTCTCATCCATGTTGATAAAAATCCTGGCAACTTGGTCCTCAGCTTTCACTGTGAGTTCAGACTGACACCAGGTTTTCAGTGACATATCTGATTATAGGGTGGTCAGGCACTGGCACAGGTTACCCAGAGAAGCTGTAGATGCTCCATCCCTGGAACTGTTCAAGACCAGGATGGATGGGGCTTTGAGCAGCCTGGTCTAGTGTAGGGTGTCCCTGCCCATGGCTGGGGAAGTGGAACCAGAGGACTTTTAAGGTTCCTTCCAATCCAAGCCATTCTATAATAAAGATATCTCACAAGCTTTGTTCCATCATCTCTGAAAGGAGTAGTATCAGGCAAAATGTGTAAAAGTGAACTGCTCCAGTTAACTGAAGCCATGAACACTTCAAAGAGCTTAGTGATCCCTCCTTCCAAAAGAAGACAGCCAGAATATCTGATAGCTAGAAGCCTTCCTGCTGCCCAAAGTGGAACAAGCATGACAGGACAACACACACAGATGTCATGGCCAGCCACATGAAGAAACCACGGGACCAGGGGGGCTCAGCATCTGGCAGGCCTGGGACACAGCTATTGTTTGAGTCTGGACACAGAACACGCTGCACAGCTGCTGCCAGTAGCCAGTACTGGAAAGGGAGCAGTCTGTTATCACTTTATTATAGATTTTTCTTTGAGGGCTGTGGTTTTCAGTTGCCTTTTCCCCCTGAGAGGCTACCTTACCTTTGTGCTTTCAGCTGATGCAGTATTTAAGACCTCAAACAAGATCTCACCCCTAAGCCTGGCCTCACTCAGGACTGTGTGATTATATTGTCCCAGTCTTGTTCCCCATCACATACCTGTAGCAGCTCTTTTGCAGAGCCTCTCTTTTCCACGTCCATTTCAAGACAGCGGTTTAAGAAGTCTCGGAATATGGGTGAAAGCTTTTCTGGATTCTGCAGTTCTGGAGTCCCGTTAGTAGCAATGAGATACAGGGCCTGAGACAAAAACAAGCACCCAGGAAACAGGAGGCTATGAAGATTAGATTCCATCTCTGGATTAGAGACACCCATTTCTCCTCTCCCTCCCCACAGTTCAATAGGGAGGAAAAAACCCCACCTTATCAGGGTCACTAATCAATGCCAACATTTCAGCAAACAGAATAGCTGTGCCAGCCCTATTTTTTTGTGGATGAGATCCAACCCTTTATTGTTTTGCCCTTGTAATCTGGGTTGGGATCCTGCAGCCCTCTCAGGAGATTACAAGGACAAAACCAACATTCCAGACCCTGTTTACATAGGGACGTTAACTGGCACGACTCTATCACTACTCCTGTAATGACTATAACCTCATGGGAAGGTAACCCTGACTAAATAGATTTTTTTCTGTTGGTACTCTGCCTGAGTGCACAAGGCCTAAAACATCAACATTATAAAGATGCAGCTGGCTCCTCACAAAGGATGCCCAGCAGACCCTTGGGCATCTTTCCTGCAGGAAAAAAGCAGTTTTGCTACTGCTTGAGGATAAAGCATTCACATACATCCTCCTCTGAGAATTGAGAGACTCAAAATTCATCCATTTCAGGATTTCATGTGAGAAACTTCCTGGATTAATTTTCAAAAGAAACAGAAATCTGTCAGAGACTTGTTAATATACAGGCTTTTTGAGCACATCACTCAACATGTCCCATGGGAGCAGTCTGGTAGCCTGGGAATTGGCATAAATTGAGTTAAATGAAGCCAAGGTATTGTTACTTTAACTCAGTACTGTTTTATCCTTTATAGTCTTCTTGGCTGCTACACTTCTGTCCCAAAAATCCCCTCCAATGCAAGAGATGGGAAAAAAAAAGTTGAACAGAATTTTTCTAGATCCCTCCAACCCATGTAACCAGGGAAAAAGCTATAAATCTGGCTTACAATAAAAGCAGTGATGTCCCTACATGCTGACAGCATATCTCCTTTTGTTAATAATTAAACAAAGGAAAGACATCAGGAGGCTTAAGCCCTGTCTAAAGGCTTATTACACTTTGAATTTTACTTGGAGCATGCAAGGAGGAAAAATTTGCCCATAGGAAAAAGTTCCTACTAGAATAAAACTCAACAGAATCACAGAAACATAGAATTCTTTGGGTTGAAAGGGACCTTAAAGATCACCTAGTTCCAATACTCCTGCCAAGGGCAGGGAACCTTCCACTACACCAGGCTTCTCAGAGGAGAATTCTTTCATTTCCAGGGTAGAAAGTTTCGAGACATGACTGCATTGCTGCCTTAAGGTAGAACTTCTGCCTCTATTAGCATCCCAGAAAGCGGGAAATTATGAGTGTGCATGATCTAACTCATAGAAGAACTCACACCTCTGCTACCCAGAGCAAACCATGGTTTTTTAGTAAGACTATCTCAGTTTTCTCACTATGACATCTAAGGAGGCCACAGGATCATTTGAGTTAGATAGGGCTGGAGGTGATGAAACCACACCAGAGGATTCACATGAGCTCAGCTCCACCAGCAGCTTAGTGAAGACCTGAGGAGAAAAGCACTCTCTTACCCTCAGAGGGTTCTCATTGAGGTAGGGGGGCTCTCCTTCGATCATCTCGATGGCCATGATCCCCAAGGACCAGATATCCACCTTGGGCCCGTAGGCTTTCCGCGTCACCACTTCCGGGGCCATCCAGTACGGCGTGCCCACCATGGTGCTGCGCTTGCTCTGCTCAGGAGTGATCTGGGCACAGAAGCCAAAGTCAGCTGCAAAATTAAAATAAAGTGGAGGGGAAAGGCATAGGAATCAGCGAGTTTCTCCAAAAACCCTTACAGACACCAGAGCTACAGTACACTTCCCCCTGCTGCCCTGTCTGGTGTGCTGCTGCTGCAGCTGTGACAGGAGGAGTGGTTTTGTGGCTAACACAGAGGATGGTGTTTAGAGCTAAGTTTCTAAACCTGGCTCTCTGAGGCCATGAGGATTCTAGACCTGCTGACTTGTCTGTGTCAAAGATGGGGATCAGGAAATAACCACACACAGAAGTTAAGACACTCACCTGTGTTGCAGCATTACACAGATGTTACACACTATGTAATACATGGTCTAAAGACCCTTCCCGGGTATGTGAAAACAGGAATTAATGCAAGACTGAACTAGATACACCCCCCTGACCACAGGCTGCACTGTCTGGTGATATTTGCAGTCGATGGGTATTACTTCCCCTGTAGACATATCATCCCTCAAGAAGCATTTATTTTATAGAGCAAAGAGTGTTCAGAATAAATTTAAAGTACTTAAATTTATATTGGTTATTTTCTTTGAACAGAGAGAAATATGGAGGGCCTCATACAAAGATTGCTGCACCCTATGTTTTATTTGTATTTGGCTCACCAAAAGAAAGCTAAATCTGTTCTTGTGAGCCCAGCAGAATCAACACAGTAAGATGCACTGCCCATCCTGAGCCCCTATGGCATCACAGGTCTAATTTTAGGAAGAATTATGAAAATTAAACTGATTCCTAGCTGAGTTTTCATCAAGGGTAAATACCAGGAAAGGACATATGGTTCATAAACAGGGCAAATTTCCAGCAGAGCCAACAAGCAGCTCAGATCCAGAAGGTTACTGCATCATATCCACAGGGATTTCTCTAACTTTAAACTACAGCCTGGCACCAGCACACTGTGCTTAAAGAAACTATTCCATAAGAATAGAGCACTTTGGCCCCCATCCGCTATTCATTGCTAATGCGCCTGAGACCTGGCTCTATCAAAGTTCAGCTTTAGTTTAGAAAGCAATTATGTGCAAAAAAACCCCACCTTACTCAGCATATCTGCACTCTGTGAATTTTGAGTCATATCTGCTGTTGCTGCCGACAAAAATAGATTTATTTATGCCTGTTGGGTGCTGGCCAACAGAACTGAGAGGAAGAAAAAGGGAGCACCGTTCTGTTAAAGCTATAGGTGAAAGATAATAACTGACTGGTTTCCAGGGTTATCTCTGCATGGACAATGACAAGCACAACAGCTACCTTAGCACCCGACAGGCAGAACAGTCTCAAGATTTTCATTACTAGCAATACCACAAGGAGGAAACAACATTTAGGCTCCAGTCTGGGTTGGCATTGTAAGATTAAATTATTTCTAGTTATACAGTTTTCAATCCTCCCTCCACTTCCCCTGGCCCTTGAGTACCTGCAGTATTTTCCAGACTGAAGGGGTTGCTCATAAATAAAGACTTGTAGCCTTACACCTTCCAACCCAGCTTTCTGGACTGGAGTAGCATTAAAATACTGTTATTTTAGTTCACATAAACAGATGGCTCAAAGCTAAGTGAAGCCCGAGCCTCACTTCAAGTCTGATATCAGTTCACAAGGATTTGTGTTTGCCAACCTCCATTACAACAAATGCCACAGAAATATCTACAGTAGCATTTCTACAGCCTGTTTGTCATGACAGCATCAAGCACCTCAAACACCCAACTCCCTAAAATGCCTGGCCCAGAGCAGATAACTGGCATAGTTTGATTAATCATCAGCAGTAATGTTCCCTGCATACTTAGTTTGACAGAGCCATCCATTCCCAGCAGGATGTTGTCACTCTTGATGTCCCTGTGAATAACTTGGTTTGAATGGAGGAATTCCAGGGCTTGTAGACACTGAAAAATAATTGAGATATTCTTACTGTGCATGAAATGATTCACCAGTCACAATTAGCCAACTGAAGTACTCAAACAGACTGTACATTTTTGGTAGTAAGTGTCAGGACCTTTCATATATTCAGTATGTGCAGGGCCACAGAGAGATGTCACACTGGGATCAGCAGGTCCTAGGAGGACAAGTTAGTCCCAAAAGACTCGAAGAACAGACAAAACCAAGAGGATCCCACCCCCATTTTCCATTCTAGTTCCTGCCTCTGCGGTGAAACATGAGGCTTGCATTAGCATTGTATGCTGCATCCTCACAGGTGAAATCCACCCTCTGAAAGAATGACTGTCACGTTACAGAAGCTGGAAGCATTTCCATGGAGTCAGTGAGGGGCTGTGGGAAGTCCATGTCCCATTCCCAAGCAGGGCTCCCTCCGGGTGCTGCCTCACCTCCCGGCACACGGCGGCGATTTGTCCCTCGTCCATGCAGGTCTCCGTCACGACGTCGGTCAGGGAGCCTCCTGCCAAGTACTCCATCACCACCCAGAGCTCTTCTCCTACAAGGTAACTGAACAGCCCAAGCCACATTTTAAATTCAGAATGCACAGGTTGTAAAGCTCTCTTACAAGCGCAATAAAAACAAGAGCTGCAATTAACAGTATTGGGGAACCACATACTCCTGGTCCCTTCTGTGCATGGGAGAATCTGATCACAACCTGAACGACCAAAGAGAAGGGTGAGCGCAGAATGATAGGAGAGATGTAGTGGGAGAGCTGGCTACAAGTTTCCTGTCCATAAAAGCAAGGCTGAATATTTCTGCCATGGAAAGGATGCAGACCTGACTTTAATCACTGCTCCTGCTGCTGGGAGAGAAGGCAAAGAGCTCCTACTCAAGGATGGGGCCCAAGCATGCAACCCCGATATTTGGCACACAGCAATGGCTTCTGAGGGCTCTTGCGCTGGAAGAGGTGGCTGAGGGCTGTTTCACTACTCCTGGCATCCTGCTGTCCTAAGCAACTGACTGCTTTGCCTCAGCCCAGGGACAGTTCTGGGTGACTCAAAAGATGCTTACCCACAACCAATCATGACAGAGCACTTCTTTTTTAAGCATCATGCATTTGAAAATCACCTCAGTCTTTTCCACATTATCAAACTAGTTTGTGGTTTGGTCTGAAAATTTCAGAACCATTCATAAAGGCAAAAGAGTACATCTTATTGGAAAAAAACAGCAGTTCTAAATACTTAAAATAAAAAAGGAATTCCCCAAAAGGTAGGTCTTTTCTAAAAAAGGCTCATAGGAAGATGGGGAGGAAACAGCTGAGATGAGAGTGGCTTTTTTCAGTCACTTGGGATATTCCTCTCTGCTGGGTGTGTGTACCCATGCTTAAAAGTGGAAGACAGGAGATAAGACTTCAGCAATAACTCATTAAAAACAAACAAAAATAATTTTAAAAACCCCAAACAAACAAAACAAAAATGGAAAAAAACAAACCCAAAAACCCATCAACTATTTCTGCCCCTTTTTGGGTCCATCAACACAAACTTCCACCACCAATAAAT
Source organism: Melozone crissalis (assembly GCF_028551555.1). NCBI lineage: Eukaryota > Metazoa > Chordata > Aves > Passeriformes > Passerellidae > Melozone > Melozone crissalis. The sequence continues at coordinate 10,247,822 of NW_026535786.1, read as the reverse complement.
ACATCAGGATGACACATTCCTGAAGGAAGGAATCATCAGTATGAAAATCCACCTTTTCAGCCTATCCTCTCATTTTTCAAGTGAGTGGACAGATGAGCCAAAAGTGAGAGGCCAGAGAATCTAATTAAAAGCTTCATCTGGCATTAGAGTTCATCAAGGACACATTTGCTTTGCTATGAACCACTGCTCCTACTGAGGCATGGATCTGGCAGGAGCCAAATGCAAAAGCTGGGATAGGTACTAGGGAACAACTAGGTAGAAAGCAACAGTAAAGGACAAAGAAGCCATTAAGCTTGGCATGGAAAATAGACAGAGATGAGAGACATCACAGGAGTGAGCAAGGTGTGGCATCTACCCCCAAAGGACACAATGACAACACTAAGCTGATGCAAAAAATCCCCCTAAATAGTAATAATGGCCTGAGCTGCACCTGGATGACAGTAGTGTTACAGTTATGGACAGCTTTCAATTCCAGAGACAAAGGGGGTGTCTTGGCTTGCTGATGCTAAGGACTGTGTAGGGAGGTGCCATCTGCAGATTCTTCCAAGGTACAAAGCCCAAGGGCACAGGGCTGTGCTCCTGCAGCAGAGGGGTCTCAAACTCCACTATGGAACAGAAGCTGATGCACTGCCATTTTGTTTTCCCAGCATTACAGACCCAGCAATGGCAGTGCCACCTGCAGAGCAGCCCCTCTGAGTGAGAGAGGAGCAGCAAGACTGCTTTCAGAAGCATTCTGCTAACTCTGTGGGTCATTAACTTCCTGTAACTTCCTGTTGGGCTCTGAAAGCCCAACTCCATCCACACTCTTCCTTCCTGCCCCTATGCCATAGCTACTTCTTCACTTCTGCCAAATCAGGCTGTCTGCAGATTTTATCAGCACCCTCTCAACACTTCACCCACCATGGACATCACAAGGTTTCCCTTTACTGCCAGAAGCATTCTCTGCAGCTCAAATGCACTTGACTGTAAGAATGAGGGCAGAATGGGCTCTTTGCATGACAATCTCAGGTTCCACATGCTGGGAGCAAGCTGGTATCTCTCTGCAGCCAAAACAGACGGAGCGAGCCAAGAACCACACTGTGAAACCAAAGCTGAGCCATGAGCAGCCACAAACATGTGCCAAGATCCTGGCAACTCAATAATTGATAGATTTGACATAATACACAGGGAGGGGAACTTAACAGTGGCTCCCTGCCAGCTGCCACCAAAGGAATGTCATTCCAGGGTGGTACTGTCTCAGGGATCTTTCCACTCTCCTGCCAGGCTTAGTCACTGAGCTGCCCACTGCAGGCATGACTCAAACCCACTCTCTCAGCAGTTCTAGAGACACCACCAGGAAGCCCATACACCCACACACTGCTGTGATGTGACATCAGGCACAGCACTATTGTCACCCACAGTCACCTTCCAGAACAAGCTGGCTGTAAGAAAAACCTGATGAAAATCTGTGAGGAAATCTACAGCTTTCTCTTCATCCATCTGCAAGGGCAGGCAACATCTGATCCCGTAAGGTGTTCCTCAACCTCCACTTAGATACCTTAGGAAGCTGTTCACCAAGCCCTTTCCATCACAAATACACATTCTTTACTGATGAAATTGATGGAATTTGGAGTTGCCCAGAAGTGCAAGTTAATTCATTACAGAATTTTAACCTGCCTCCAACATGCAAACATGAATGTAGCCTGGGAAGAAACCAGTGTGCTCTTGTAGCATGACTGTCTCACATCTTCAGCTTTATTCACAGACCATCCATCCTTACTACAGTTTGGGGTTGGGGTACACAAGGCTATCACTCATTTGGGGGTTTATTAAGTTAAGGAGTTGTTCAGAACAAAACTAAAGAGCAGGAGTTTGCTTTGTCTAGCATAGGGCATCTGATGCCTGTGTTTAGATGGCTGATTTTAGAAGCAGGACTCAGGGCCTCTTTCTGGCACCTCCAGCAGGTAACTCAGCACAAGTGGCTGTTTGTCTGTACAGAAGACTGATGTCACTGTCTTCAGAGCCAGATGCTTCTAAATCCAGCTCCTAAGTACAGCTGAAATAGGCCATGTCACTATCCTAAATATCACAGCACACCTTTGTGCAACTCTGGCCACTATGGCTGCAGCAGAAAAGCTGCTTAATCACAAGCAAGTAGGCCAGGCAGTTAACAGAGGACAAAGCACAGGAAACCCTTGCATAAGGGCAGGAGCTGAGAGAGCTGGTTTATGCCAATAACTACCTTGCAGCTCCCATTAGGGACTCAGAAAGGCAGACACTGTAACAAAACCACAAAGCAGAAACCAGGCCTTGCAGTGATCAGCACATCCTTCCTCCACCTCCCTCAGCAGAAGGCAGAAGCCAGGAAGTGGCATCCAAATATGAGCTTAATTCAGCACTTGGGAAGCACAAGCACATTTAGGCTGGGCAAGAGGGACACAGCTCCCCAGAAACAGAATCTTGCAGTTGCAGAGCTGAAGTGGCGTAATAGGCACAAGGACCCCCATGTCCATCCCAGTTGCTGTTCTGTCCATGTGCAGCACTCAAACAAAAGCTAATCCCTCTGAAAAAGATTAGTGAAAGTGAAGGACAAAAGCAGCAGCTTTTGTTGCTGAAAGTTTGAACAAGACAGCAGGGATGCAGCTGGGATGCACTGGCTAGGCAAGGGAAGTGAACGTACACAGCGACGCTCTCTAATGGGAAGAGCCTGGCTCTCTAACAGTTTTGTCAAAACAAAGCCTCTAATGAGCCAGCTGCAATTCTTAACCACTTGTTTCGTTTTACACTAGGCACACACCCTCCTCTCTCTAGGAAGAGGGTGTGTGCCCAGCATCAGATCCCTGCACACACACCTCTGTCATAAAAATTTCAGGAGCAGACTTTCTGTCTCCTCAACAAAGTAGCTCTTTACAGCTATGTATGGGACACAGCAACACAAAAATTCAGCAAATCAACTGCTGCAGATTGTAAGTACCACCTCTTTTGGCTAAGACATTAAAAGTCTGCAAAAGAAACCTATTAAAGAAACAGCTGATTAGATCTTGATATACATGCAGAGCAAAAAAAGTGTGCAAATCCTCTCTCAAATTTCCAGAGATTCTAGGTCACATCCCTTTGTTGTATCTTCCAAAAAACCCAAGTTGCTGAATTTAAAGTCTGCAGCTCACCTTATCCAAGCAGTCTTTACCCTTACAAGAAGGCAAACCTGTGGTTCATCAGAACTGCTACATTCACATGTTGAGTGCAGACTGAAAATCTTGCTGCAGTTCAAATGAAGCTAGCAAAAGTTTTAACAAGTGAGTGACACAGGCTTGACACAAGGCAGCACTGTGATATTGATGGTGAATTCAAGCCACCATTAAATGCTTTTGCCTGCTGGGCTTTCAGCATCATGGATTGACAGAATACTTTGGGTTCAAAGGGACCTTAAAGGCCATCTAGTTCCAAACCTGGAATCATGGGCAGGGACACCTTCCATTACACCAGGCTGCTCAGAGCCCCATCCAACCTGGCCTTGAACACTGCCAGGGCAGCTACATCTTCTCTGGGCAGCCTGTGCCAGTGCCTCACCACCCTCACTGGGAAGAATTTCTCCATTATACCTAACCTAAATCTACCTTCTTTTGTATGAAAACTGTTCCCTCTTGTTCTATCACTATCTGCCTTAAAAGTCACTCTCCTTCTTCTTAAAAGTCCCCTAAAGTACTGCAAAGCTGTGCTGAGGTCTCCCCAGACTTCAGGTTATGTGTCACAATCCATTCACCCTCACTGCTGTCATGCTACTGTGCACAAACCTCATGGACAGTCACAGGGACAGCACTGCATCTAACCCTGCAAGCAGTCTGCTCCTCTGGCAGCAGAACACCAGCATTGCTCAGTGGGGAAGAAAACAAGAGGAAAGCAAATAGAAATAATACATTTCAAACTGTATCTACTTCTCCTTTAGTAACAGGAAGGAAATAAGCAAGAAGTTTGTTGTGTCAAATTTGGCAAAGGAGAGAGATGAAAAATGAAGACCTGACAGGACCTGAGTGGCCAGCATCTCTGAAGAGAGCCTAGACATCCCATTAACACTGGTTCAGACACCTGTATTTCTTCTCATTCTGGAGAGACTGCCAGGCTACCCACAATCCCACAATGCTTTAAGCAGTGCAAGGTTGTCCTACACCTGCATTAAGCTGAGCCAGGAACCCTTTAGACACTGACAAGAAAGCATTTTCCAGTGTCCCTTTGTGAGCCCTGCAAACACTGACATACCTGTCCAAGTAGTTGACAATGTTGGAGTTTTTGTTTTCCCTCATCACAAGGATCTCATTAATAATCAGTTCTTTTTTGGGCTGCTGCTGCAAATTCATCTGTTTGATTGCAACCTGCAGTGAAAAGAGATCAGGTAAAGCATTATTGCAGGAGTCCCCAGAAACCTGCCAGTACCAGTCAATCTAGTCTCACATCCACATGAGGGAGGAAAAACACCTTTGCATCATGTCACTGTTTCATCATCAGCTATTGAATTACCATTCCATAACTCTGCAGGTTCCTGCAGCCAGTCCATTTCCACTTATGATGGATGATAATGAAAAAAAGAGCAAGAGGAATTGCCATTTTCATACTGGACTTTAGTGTCACAGCTGGATAGCCACCTCCCATCTACAGTGTCTTGGTAACAAAGAAGAGATCCCCTTGCTCTGGTATGGAGTGGTAAACTTTTTTGTTTCTGAAAGGATTATTATATATTTTATTTTTAATTGGATGTTTCTGAAAATTTTTTGGTGTTTTTTCCCTGTTACCATGCAAATTTCGGCTTCTAGAAATCTAAAGTAGGGTGGGTAAACAACCCAACCATGTTTGCTACTTCAAGGTAATAATACTATTTCTTTTGTCACAACCAGACATGGGGGAGAGAAGCACCAATGTTAAGATAAAAGGCTGAAAATAAATGATTTAAAGTCAGCTTTATGTCCAGTCATGCCTGAACAGCAACAAGGATGGATTTGTCAGCTGCAACCCTTTGGTTTAGCAACTTTCTTCCTGTTTTAGGATGCCTGCTCTGCATGTATGTATGCAAAGAGCAGGAAGGAAGAGTTACAACATGTTTGTAACTGTTGTATTCAAGTTTCCACACTACCAGTACTTTGTGAGAGCCCCTGGCCCTCAGAGGCTCTTTCAAGTAGTAAACCTGCTCAGCATAGCTGGAGATAATTCATAGAGGTTGCAACTCAACAGCCTTTGGTATAATATTTAGGCAAAGGGAATGAAGTGAAACTACAAAACTGCTTTACAAAACTGCTACACGCAGAGAAAGAGGCCTGGGTGAATGGACTGGAGCCAGCAACTACAGTAACTCACAAAAGCAAGGATTAAAAAAAAAAACAAGTCACAGAGTGCCAATATAGATGGATACAATTAGCATTTTGATAGTATAGCAGGGAAGACTATAGAAAAATCCCAGCACATGAGAAGGCAAGAGCAGACAGACGTGCTGCTTTTCCACAGTACTCATGAGGGCTGTACTTTAGGAAGACAAAAACAAAAACCCCAGGCTGCTCTTTGTACAAGACCAGAGAGAAGAATGAAAGATGAAGAAGAAAGGGAAGGCATTTTATGCAGATAGAGAAATTCCCAGTGTTTCCCTGCACTGAGCTCCTGAGTTCAGTGCACTTCACAGAAAGGCACAAGGAACAGCATTACAAAGTTACAGTGATCCCAAATGCAGACTTAAAAATTCAGGGCCTGAACACACTAGTGTAATGGGAATGATTTAAAAGTCTGCTGTAATACAAAAGTTCAAATTTTCACACGGGAGTCACCAAAGGGGTCCAGAAAGAAAGCAGAAAACTATCAAAGAACTTCCCCCTCTTATAAAATTTGTCATTGCTTCAAAATAAATATAAGAACCCTTCCTTAAAGGCTGCAATTAAAGTGTATTAATTCTTCAGGAGCTGAAAAAGGAAGGGAAGGAATTTCAGCAAAAAGTACAATTATGAAATTTGCTGAATAACTGTTACATTGTACAAACGCAAAGTAGACACACATTGTTGCAGACTTCCATAAATATATCTGGAATAACACAAACTTTAATCTTTTAAAAAATCCTCCATCTAGAAATAAAGGTTTCCACAGTTGCTATATATCCATGACTACTAGTTTATGATGCAGGTAGTAAGTATGGCACTTTTTAATATTTGTGAGGGGAAAAAAAAGAAAAGACAGGCATTCCTTGTCTCACAATTCAAGGACAAAAAGTAAGTGGGCAAAGGGTGTCTGCAATTAAAGTCTGTTCTATGCAAGTTAAGTCCTATAAGTGTAGGAAGCAAAGGAGCAGAGGGCAAATAAGAGCTTGTATGAAGACAGGCAGCAATCTTGGGGAAGAAGAGAGAAACTTTTACTGAGGAACTGCCCAGTCCAAACATTTGCTTCTAGCCTTTGCAATCACAGAAAGAATCTTTATAAATATGAAATGATTCAGTAATCAAAACTTGTGAAGTCATTTTTTCCAGTTCTTTGCTCAGACCACTCAACCATGTCTCATTAGTAAGTAAATAAAGACCTCATTAAAAATAAGATGTCATGAATCCCTGAAAGACAGTCTTTATTTTGTAGCATCAACTTGAACTTTTGGGACACAATCCAAAATCCACCGCTGTGGTACTCTGGCAGCACTTACCTCCTGTCCTGTAGCTACATCTATTGCTGTGTAAACTGTACCTGAGGCTCTAAACAAAACAGAGAAAAGAAAAAGAAATTATTTGTTAGTATCTCAAAGTAAAAGTGAGAGCTTAACACATGCCCCTTCCCACTTGTCTCTCTGAAGTGCTCTCAATCCCATTCTTTTACATGCAATAATTCCAGTGGCAAACATAATCTGAAATATTTCTGAGACAAGACTGCTGTTGAGGCAGAAGCCAGAGGATTTACAGGAAGAAAAGTTCCTAATAAGGAACACTACGGTCATCCAAACCCTTGCTGCTAAACCAGCAAACTGTAGGACTGTGAGTTTATTCCATTTCAAATGGCATGACCACACTATCCTGGCTTGCAGAATGCCCAACATGATAACAGAGAAACGGGATCAGCTGAAGTAAACAAATGGGGCATTGTAGTGAGGAAAACAGGAGCTTGAGCCTCAGCACAGGGAGCTGACTGCAGATCTGTGTTGTGCCTCAGTACAGTCTCTCCTACAACCTCTACTTTCCCCCTACCTTGCTCAGAGGAGCACAGCACATCCCTTGAGGAGAGCTGATTCAGAAGCAAATCTGTACACTGAAGATGGTCTCGCAGTTCTTTCCCTGCTTGTAGCTGTATTTATCAACCTGATCATCTAATGGCATAATTTCTTATATTACAACACAATTCCACAAAAACCCAGTCCCTGTGACTTTGCCGGGAACAGGAGAAGATTTGGGGGGATGTGGAACCCAGCAAAACAGCCAGAAACAAAAACAAAACAAAGAAAATAAATAAACAACCAAACAAAAGAAACTTTCCCAAGTATCCCCAACAGCCCTTCCAGCAAACTAACTTAGCCTGGTTTCAGTGAATTCTTCTCAGAATATGAAAGTGAAAGGTTTAGGACAGAGAAGAAGCATATACTGACCCCTGTCCAATCTTCTCAAAATTCGTGTACTTCTTTTTTGGATCGCCCACACTCACGATACTTCCTATAAAAAACAAAAAAAAAAAAAGAGGAATTTCTTCAAGGCCTTTTTTCATACAGCTACAAGAGCTAACTGTAAGAACAGCTCCACTGACCACAGTAGGCTCTGTCTCATGAGCCACTCATCAGAAATCCAGAGGCACATGGACACCAAGGAAGTCCTCAGTTATTTACTCAGTTATTATCCCAGCTGCAGCATTCCCCTGTATCAGGAACTTTACTCCAGAAATTATGGGACACACACATTAAGAACATTTAACCTTCACTTGCAGTCATTACTAGGTGCAGGATGGGGATAGACAGGCCTGACATATGGAAAACCAGTAATTTGTTGGAAACCTGCTACTTACACTCCCAGCTTTAACACCCTGGATGATCTAAGATGTCCCTGCACTGCAATGTCTCTGAATTTGGAGCTGGGCTCTCAATCATCTTGGAGGCAACAGTCTGTTATAAAACTAGTCAAAGATTTCCCTACAGCATGACAATTTGTAGCAGCAAAAAAAGAATTTATGATCTTTTTGTACCAGCACAACCACAACCATTTACTGACCCAGTGACTGGGCTGCAAGACTCAGGAGAGAAAGTAGGGAGAGCCAAACCTCCCCTGCCTGTCCCGGGCAATGCTGAGCTGCTCTTCCAGGTTTTAGCAGCAGTTACCAGCATCCCTCTGCTTTTGGAGAGCAACCTGAGACCACCTCAGCTCATTCTCCCAAAACCAGAAGTCCCTCACTGCCTTCCTCAAAGGGAAAAGCACTTTGCCTGGTGTTCCACAGCACAGGGCTGCAAGTGGCTAAAAACTTAAACTGATTTTGATAACTCCCCTACAGCAGGCAGGACTGACACCCTTTTTAGGGGGAAGGAACCAGAGCCAGCAATTTCTAGAGCTCAGCTGGGAGCCAGCCTCCTCTCTAACAGCACCAGGGTGGCTAAAAGGATCAAGGGATGCAGAGCAGCACCCGAGCTGGTGTTTGCAAGTCCCCGGAGCTGCCGACATACGGTGCTGCTCTCACAGGGTCTGGGGCTGAGCCCGAGCAGATCAATACTGGCAAAGAAACTGCTTGTGGCCATTAAGCCAAGAAATCCAGTAGCAAGCAGAGCAGGAGCAGGTTATTTTCAGACACCACTGGAGAGCAGCCAAACCCAGAGGGTTTAGGACAGACAGAGGTAGAAGTAGGGAATATCACCCACGTTTGGAGAGGAGGGCAGGAAGAGAAATTTGGCTTCACAAAACCCACTCCACAATTACAGAAGCAATGGTGTCTGCCCTGAGGACTGGTATTTCTGGACAAATATTCAGAAATTTTCCTTTAAAGCCTAACACAGGCTACAAGCTCAGACTGCAAATGCTTCTCCAAGGCGAGGACTGGACAAAATGCTGTGGTGACAAGTGGCAGTTGCCAGTTTTGCCCTGTTTAATGCTGTATTTCCTACCTTCCAAAGACTCAGGTGAGGATTCATTAATGTTTGCACCAATGCTGTGCTTCTGCTGAGAGGTAGGGATTGAGCAACCTCCTTTTAACCTTTGCATGCATTTAGCACATATTTTGTATGTGCAAATATATTTTTGCTTTACAGTTTTAATCATTTTAGTTAAACTTAAATGTCCAAAGGCTGCTTCTCTACACAACTACAGCTCCACTGCCCTCAGTGGAAAGACATTTTTACTTAGATTAAGACTAAAGATTAAAACTTCATAACATTTTTCTGACTAGCCCACATATAGAAGCTGACACCTGGAGCAAGCAAGGTGTCAGAAGGTACATCTGCTTCCCAACACTCCCAAAAGTAGTACTTGCACTTCTCTGCATGACTGAAGTGGGTGTATTTTTATTAGAATAGCACTTTTTTTCCTGCCACAGTTGCTGGTCGCCTTGCCTGATCACAAAAATGTCTTGAATCCTTAATGAAACAAAAATTCTGCTAATTGAGTTAGTGAAGTTGGTGTTTTGAAACAATGGGTGTGAGTTTTCCAACAGCAAGCAGCAGTTCCAATTAATAAATCATCAAGTCAATTTAGGCTCTATTTAGAGAAATTAGTTACTCAGATACCATTTTAATATTTTAAATTTTTTTAAAGTTGTACCCTCAGATTAAGTCTTCATCTAACTACCAGACTCTTACTCCTAAAATACTGACAAATATACCCTCAAACCAAAGAGGCCAGCTTTATCATAGAGGTGCTAACACAAATTAAGTCAACTGACAGGCATGGATGTAATTAATACAGGATTAGTAGTTCAAAGAATTAGAAATGCTCTACTCTAACAAAACCTGGCCCAGGCTGAGGATAGCAATCAGTTGCATCAAAGAGCTGGTTCAGCTGCTGGATATGCCACAGCATAACCCAAAAACACCAGGCAGCAGAGGAGCACTTGCACTGAAGGTAGGAACTGTTAAAGACAGGAGGACACATCTGAGAGACTTGATGAATTTTTCTCAGAAAAAACCCACCAATTTGGCTACCCACAAAATGTTAAAGCACTTAAAAATAACCAAGCCACTTTACACCATGATACTGAGGAAGGCAGACTTGGGGATGCATTAATTTTCTCTCTATCTTTTAGACACCTTATGTCTAACATTGCAATGTAATCATTCATGCTTCATAGCTGCAGAACAAGATATGGAACGATCTCAGACTTCATAGTTAAATAGATGTTATTTATTCAGGGCTTGTTTTGCAGAGCCTGAGGATCTGCAGCTCCCTGGGGACTTCAGCCAGGATCACAGGGGCTCAGCCTAAATTCAAGCTCACCCCTTACATCTTCCCCCAGTTTTGTGTTGTGACTGTGGGCCCATGCCTCCAGTAAGGGATCGCAAAACAGGGAAACATTTCAGCTGGTCGACATTCTGAGAAACCAACACAGCAGGACCTGGAATTTAACTATTTTAGAGAACAAGGACATACTTAATTTTTCCAGTATCTCTTCATCTGACATTTTTGGCTTTTTCTTCTGCTTCTCCGTGTTCCTGACCAGCATGTCGGGTGCTGTTGTGCTGTTTTCCGAGGGAGAAGAGATAGGAGAGGTGGCCACATCTCTGGTAGGCGGAGGAAGAGGGTCTATCACAGAGCGGGTGTATATCTAATTTGTTGGGAAAAACACACAAGTCAGCTGAAGATTTAAACACTTCTATTCATCCTGTTACTGTTGTTGTCAGGGATGCATTTCTATGGCTGCTTTGTTAACAACTCACATCACTAATCAAGGACTTGTGCCCCCACAACATGGAAGGTGACAGCACTAAGGGATTCTGCCTGAAGGAACGGCTCCCACTGCCTCCCTCCTGCTCCCAAGTAGGGCTCAGCATCAAGCCATGCAGAGGGACAAAGAGCCACAGGCAAGGCCTGTGATTGCAGCAGTGCAGGCTGAACAGAGAATTTCTGCTCACAGATTTGGTGTGTTCAGGTCGTGGAGCTATCACAGGGGGTGGAGCTGCATCATCTTCATCATCCTCATCTTCAGACACTGAGGGCACTGCAGGGGTCTCAGAGACTGCCTTCACATTCTGCATGCAGTTGCACAAATAGCAAAAATCAAAACCCAATCACACATTATAAACAAAATCACAAACATTGGATTAAGCTCCTAACAGAGATTGCACTGAAGCAAGTGCAGAAAAACAATAATCAGAACAGGCTGGTGAGTTACAGTGTCTGAAAAATTCAAACCCAAGGTTCCTGGGTCTTTGTGGGAAATGGATGTGCAGTCCAACACTGCCTGACACAACTGCTCAGACAGAGCTCCCCATCTACCTGAGGAGACCTGGGCTCTCTCACTGCTTTCCCAACACCCACACAGCTGACCAGCAGGTTTTGGGACACCCAAGTTTGGAAATATCTGTCCCTATTTATACTGTCTCTTAGGGCTTTTTGCTTGCTTCAAATCCTGACCATTCAGTATGAAGATTTCAGACTTTAAATGCCAGAATTCACATCAAACTCTTAATGGTTTCTCCAAAAGTTAGGTGGTCAGGTTAGCATCCCTTCTGGTATGGTGATTGGGAATTAATTAATTAATGTGAGATTTTGGAAGCAGAATCTGGAAAAATCTTTTCAATTCTCTTTTTAAATTACTTCCCATAAGAATTTACAGAAAAATAGGAACAATTATTTTGTTTAAAAACAGTTTTTCAAGTGGTTAAAAAATTATCTGGAATTTTCTGCAATACTGTGATTAGGAATGAAAGTCACTTTTAAATTTATCCACGTGAAACTGGATTAGAAGTTCATTACATTCTTTACACTACAAACGTTTCAGAATAAACTTGGTAAGGTCCTCAACCCACTAGACCAGTTCTGTTTGTGCATCATCATCTCCCTAAGAGTAGTGGGGGGAAAAGTATTAAAATCCTCAGAAAGAGGGGGAAAGCAACACAGTATTTCACTGAGCCTAAAATACTTGAAATCATCATCATCTTGACAAATAATTGTCAAAATGCACTTGACATAACACAAAAACCTAGCTGGTCAAAAACAACAAGGAAAAGCTATGTACTGGGAATTTCCTAAGTATCCCCAAAATTAAAGGTTGGCCTGAGGGAGGGCATTGGATATCTCAGTAGACTGTTAACTCTTGCTTTTCTCAGGATTTACTTAAAAATCCAACCTCATATATTGAAACTTCTGAGGACTGACATATAATGATGTGTAACAATGAACAATGGCAGAAACATTTTCTGTTTCTTTTTCCAGAGTCCCAAACGAGCAGATCTGAATAAGATGCCTTTGGAAGGGAGAAAAACAAGGCAATGCTAGGTAATGACATGGCCATGAGAAAACAAATGCTGGGGGAATTGTGGGGTTTTATGAACCATCTTACACTGAAAGTTTTGTTTCTTCTATCTCACAGGCACACACAAAAATTTATCATGGCTCCTAACAAAGCAAATAGGAGTGGTACCTGCCCTGGCAAGGAATGAGTAAAGGTCAAGCACAGAGGAGGAGAACCTTTTATTTCCTGTTCTGCTAGAGATTAGTCTGGTTAACTAACATTAGCTTTAGTAAATCAGACCTCACAGGTTAGTAAATAAACTTTGTTATAAAACAGTTTACAGAGAAATAAAACTTGACAGCAGAGTGGTTATCAAATTCTCGGTGTAGAAAAAGACCAACTTCTATGAAAATAGACCTATTTCTACTAATTAATTCACTAATTTCCATTCACTAATTCACTATAAATCCTACTTCCATCTGCTTTATTCCCCACCAGCTGAAAAAAAAAGGTGAAAAAAAGCCTTTTTTATAAACATGTACTCACTACACAAATATACATAGTTCGGATTTTAAAACATTAAGCAAACTACAAGTTTACAAGTAATTAACTAGTTTTTGCAAGTTTTTTAATCCCCAAACTCAAGACAGAATGTAAGGCTTACCAACGTATTAGATGAATTGTAATCCTCAGCTGATTTATCTGAAAGACAGATAATGCTGTTATAAATGAGTTATAAATGCGGCAAAAGTGGGGAGAGGAGCAAGGAACAAGCTCTTTAGAAAAGGCAGGAAAAAAGGCTGCTCCCAAACTTAGCTTCCTAACTCCAGCTTCCCAGAGCCAGCTGAAGCCTGGAAGATATAGGAACAGAGGGTAAATGATTGCAGACAAATGCAGGGGTCACAAATCCCTGCAGAAGGAGGGTGGAATTGCCCAGAGTAAAACCTGAATGAATACTGTCCTCCATCCATGTACACAAAATATTATCAATGACTAAGTCTCCAGCAAAGGCACTGCAGCTGACTCCTGACTGCAAAATGTTCAGTCTCAGCCACCTAAACTTCCTGGAATAGCACAGAGGACCCCACAAGTCAAATGATGGGCTTCTCATTTGACTATCCAGGCACATATGGGGAATATTTGTGCTTTTATCCTTGCTTGGAGCCTTCCTAATTAGTACCAGATCTGGTGACATGGTTCTATCCCCCTAAAAGAACCAAAGTAGGGGTTAATATTTAGAAAGGGAAGGAATTGCAGTTGAAAGGAAAAGGAGTGGTGGTTGCAGATGTCCTTCAGAGGGCAGATAACCCATAGAAAGAGGCACAAAACCTTGGCAGCTTCAACTTTTAGAGGAACCCAGCCAGCAATTTTCAAGCTGAGGCCCATTCCTCAACCATGGCACATGGGAGCAGAGAAGTTCTCACCCCAAGTACACAAAAAGCAACATCCACACCCACCCTGCAAACTGAAACTGGTGCAAAATTTAGCTGCCTGTTTTCTCTGGGGACTTTGATCAGGGGGAACCCAGCCCCAGCAGTCTGGGATCTGCCTTCCAGATGCTGGCTGTGAGCATCACAAAAAGTATGTGTTTGGGAGGCTCAGCCAGTTGACTGACCTCCTCTTTTGCAGCTATGCTGGGCATCCACATTAACAGAAGAGCATTTTAAAGGAAGAAGGGTGCCTGAGCAGCCAGAGAATCTCATTCACATTTTCCTTGAAAAGAGAGACCTACTTGTCAATTAAACAAAAGAAGCTCCACATGCCCTGACCACAGAGAGCTGGAAAAAGCAGCCACATGAGACCATCACCATGTACCTGTGAAGCTCATGTATTTCTGGCTGTTGGAGATCTTCTTGGAGTTGTAAAACTCCAACACATCCAGCACTGCCTGGGGGTTCTTCTTCTGCTCTGACTTTGTGATGTTGGAAGTCTGCAGCAGGCGTGCCCACTGCTCCGGCATTCCCTGTGGGAAGAGGCTCCTTGGTAACACACAGCTGGTCTAATGTGCACAAAACATAAGCCCACTGGCACTGTTCTGCCCCAGCTTTTGGAGTTACACAGTATTGTGAGGGAAATAGGGAGAAAAGAGGACAGAAGAGAAGAGGAGAGGAAAGAAAATGAGGTGGTGAATGTGCGTGTCCCTAGCCAATGCCTGTGTTACAAATCACACTTGGGCACGTAAATGTCACTCTGCTCTTGAGTCTCTGGGCGACTCCCAGGCCCTTCGCAGACCAAATTCAAAAAACAGAAAGCAGAAGAACCAATTGCTGTACTTGAGAAAAGCCTCAAGAAAAAACCAAAACAAACCACAAAATCCTTTATGCACAGGTATTCACATACTTATATACATCCAAGAAAGACTATGGAAGTAACATACACTGCATAGCCTTCAGCACAATGGACATGCAACACTCATTTGGGTCTTCTGGTAGCACTAGAGTTCTTTGGTAACAGCAGTGTGGTGCCCTCTGTAACCAGAGCTGGGAAAGCAGAGGTGTTAACTCCACACCTGAAGCTCAGAATTTCATTATAGGGACATAATTTCAGTCAAAAGATAAACACACACAGCAGGGATAACAGTTTGTATGGACAAAGTGGCAGAGACTGGGATCCATGAGCAGTGAAGTTATCCTCCCTGTTCAAAAGGAAGGCTGGATGCACCCCCCAGGTAATGCCCCACTAGTACAGCTGGAGTAACCTGGGCAAGTCTAGAGGCTGCCATGCCAAACCCACGTGTGCACATGACTCAGGGTAGGGGAATAAAGTCCCTGAAAAAGCAGCACATTACAGACAGGCAGAAACACCTTGTTCACAAACTACTTCTGCTGCTAGGAAATACTATCTCATAACCAAAATAAGAGTGAAAATGCGATGATGAAATACAACTCTGTCTTTACAGTATTTTGCATGTCAATAAACAAAAAAAACCCCATCACACATAAAAGCATCTGACATTTAGCCTTAGGGCAGCACATACATGTTCTCTCCTAAGTAGCTGTACACAGCTGTGCGCCTCCCAAAGGAAAACTCTCAGAGCCCCACTTGGGGGACAGAGACTATGCTACAGACTTATTTCAGCTCTACAGGGGGAAGGGAGGGGAACAGAAGGGAAGGGAAGACAGATATACCATGTTTAGCTGACCACAGCAGCCAAAAAACCAGGAAAGGAAAAGTTTGCTGGCAGCCTGAGCTCCTGGGATGTGCCAAGTTTGACAGTCTCTCAGCATGAATTAGTGGGTAACCTCTGCAGATGTGTTTCAAATGAGATCAAACTAGATGATGGTAATAGCCCTTCCAGCATTAATATATAAAAGATTAATGGGCCTTAGCTCCTCCTAGCAATAAGCTAAACCACACAGTTCTCTCTTCCTCCAGCTTCACTTACTGTGAATTCTCCCGTGACTGCATCAAACCCCACATGAATCGTGTGTTCAAAGTCTGAGGGGAGGGAGATCTCCGGCCGCTCTTTCTCTTTCTTCTTGTTGGCTGCAAGAGACAAAAACAACAACAATTAAAAAAAAAAATCCATAGATGCATCAAGATCTATAATCTCCCCAATAGCTTCTAATTCACCTACACAATCACTCCCCCACCCCATTTTTGCTAGTCATAGGATTTTGACTTGCAGCAGACAAACAGAAAGTTTAAAAATTTTCTGTCCACACTTAAGAGCAACCACAGTGAGTGGATAACAGAAATGAAAGCCCTGTAACACAGGACAAACATAAAAGAAGGAAACTGATATTTTCAGTATGTTAAGTATCAACTAGTGTATCTAGACTCAACAGCATGAGAGGTATTTACCTAAAATATTCACTCAAACTTACACAGGTCAGAGTCAAAAGCTCTACAGTGGCAATAAGTGGAAGCCAGTCAGTTTTGAACACATTTTTTTATTTGTTGTTTTAAGCAACTTTAGAAAACCCAACAAAACAATATTATGTGCTTTTAAATATGCACTTGCCTCTCATACAAAAGCCAGGGACAAAATTAACTACAACTACTGCTTAGAAATTGCTTCCTTTATCCTATTTCCTCAAAAGTTTGTGAAGAAACCTAAATATAATGTGGGATTCTGCTATAAAATCTTATGAACAAAAGCACTTCTTTTTCTTTGTTTTTCCTCACAAAACGAACTAAAGATAGTTTTAATAACCAGTTTTAAAGACATGAGTAAGATAGCAGAATCTGGCAGGTGAGGAGCAGAAGTCACCAAGAAACAGGGAAGGAAATACATCAAAGCAGATGCACCCTGCAAATTTTAAACAGGGGTCTTCAAACAAGATTATCATTATGCATTGGATTAAGTTCATCCATATTCATTATGTATTAAAGACTCCACCTTCCTTTTACCATTTATTGTATTCAAGAAATTGAGATCAGTTCAAGGAAGAACCACATTCTAGTCGGCTCTGCTGCTGCTTGCAGTTACAAAATCAGCAGAGCCAGGAGAAGGTGAGCAAACCACTCACATTTCCCAGCTGCTCCCCTTTTTTATCCAAAGCCAAACAGAATTTGTTTTGTGGCTGACATTCCCCAGTGCACTTATGGCAACACGAAGGCCAAACCCCAGGTATTTGAGAAGCCTGCAAGGCTAACACTCAGTGTAGCAATTCTTTAAGACACTGCTGTGGTTGGTGTGTAGAAAGGCTCAGGGCTGGCCCCAAAGGACTGAATCCCATTTCCTTCAGTGCCAGCTCTGGCACTGTTCTCTGTATCATTACAGAGCTACAGTTGTACAGAGTAATTTTGGAGAATGAAAAGGATCAGATGCTCCATTTGGGACACGAAGATGGAACAGATTGTTTTTGATCCCTCTTTCAAACAAAGGGGATGAGGGAAGCTGAGTCACAGAGGAGTGACAGAGTGCCAAGGGGAAAAGAGCAGTGCTGGAGGAGCCATCCCTGAGAAGGGAGCGAGGAGGAGGCAGGAGCAGCTGCTGGTTGGCAGATGGTGAGCATCTGCAGCGCAGAGGCTGCTGCACGCACTAGCGCCGCATGGAAAGCCAGAGGCAAAGAGGTGCAGGGAGCGCCATCAGAGCCACCATATCCCACAGGTCTGCCCACAAGATCAGTCCACTCTTCCAAGCCACAGACTGAGGTGCCATCTCAGCCCAGAAGCCCAGGTGAGGAAGAAGAGGACACCTCTACCAGTGCCACTACACAAGAGCTCTGCACAGACAAGGAACACCCACACGTGGTCCAGGGCAGCTGCCACAGCAGAGCTGAACATATTCCTAAACAAAGCTTAAGGGCATTAGGTTGCTATCCAGAAGTCTTAGGTGGATTTTTTATTTCTACATTCAGGCAGATCTGACAGATCTAGAAGCCTAAACATTATTAAGCCATTAATAATACAATTGCCTTGTAACCAGGTGGTATAAGGGAAAAAGAACTAAAGAGAAAGGCAGTCCCAGTCTGGCTAAACACTAAAGTCCCTTTTAAGTGATTGCATTATCTTTGCAATGAGCTAAAAAGACTTGAAGAATCTTAATTTAAAACAAAAAAATACAAAAGCAAAATAATATCATATATTTAAGATGACCTACCTACCACCACCAAAGGCTTTATTCCCACAAACACCTCATCACCTTCTCATTCCATGTTCAGTGCTGTTATGAGAGCCTCCCATAAATTTTTCTTACAATGTTCTGGCAACTTGAGCTGCAACTGTGAAGCATGATGTCTGACCATGCAGCGAGGCCATCCTGAAGCACACTGAGATGAGAAAGGCCTTCACCACTGCTAACATGGAGTAAAGTGCTCCCAGTCACTGTGGAAAGGGCTCCTGATTGCTGCACACTGTCACCTTGTGGGTAAATCATTGCCTCTGTTCGAAGCTGCAGCTGAGCTGAGCAAAGTTCAAAGGAGATAAATGTGCCCCATTCAAGCCAGACTGACACCCTCAGTCTGGCACTGATGAGCCCCCTGAGCCCAGGAAAATTCAAAATATTCACAAGTCCTGCTGAGAGCAACAAGTCACACAAACCCTGCATCCTACTGGGCAGGACTCACCCAGTATTAAACCAACAGGTTTTTTAAATGCCAGATTTGCGGTTTAGGCTTGGACAGAGGAAATGAGGACTACAAATTACATCCTGAATTTTGCAGGCAGAGCATGACATCTTCAGAGCTGCCTGGCAAGGGGTATAGCTCAATGCAAGTGTGCAAACATGCATGAGGCCCTGGATTTATGCGCCATGTGTCCTTTATACAACACTTCTGCTCACGTACTGGGGTAGCACAAATTTGCTCAAAATTACTTTCCTCTAACTGAATGGAAACCAACTTCCCTTTTAAAAAAATAAAAACTAAAAAATAACACACAAATCATTTCAGGCACAAACCAAAGAGAAGTGTTGTGAACACTGAACAATTTCCCTACGTTTAAGCAGCATGACACAACAGGAATTTAGCTGTCATCATGAGACCAGAAGAAGTTTTCATAAGATGGAAATCGACCAATTTGAAGTGAAGGTGACAGTGTTAAAGGAATTTTTTGCTCAACGGGAATTAGAGGACAGAAGCAGCCATTCTCGTTTGGGCAGGTGTATTGCAACAGAAGGCTCTGCTGGGCTTGGCTAAACAAAAATCTCTCATGTCTTGAAGCATCTGCCATGTTGGCCAATCTTCAGTAAACATGGGCAGCTTTGGATCAGTCACAGGCTGTCTGCTGATTTTCCCCAAACCTTCATTTTTCTCCTTGTTCGTAGTTCTCCTTCATAATCCAACTCAAACTAGCATTTCAGGTTCTACTTCTTTTACTCCTTTACAAGTTTCAGGTGATTTCTTTGATCTCCAGAACAGTTCATCCTGGAGATTTAAAAACTCCTCTCCTTTAAGTAAGTCAACACTAAAATCCTGCAGCTTTTTTAGGATTCATACTCATAATGGCAAGTTCCAACTCAGACCCAGCAGACTTTTAACACTGAGTTTCTGGACTGCAGGCTCAAGACTCCACATTTGTAAAACAATCCAAAGTTGCCAAAAAGTATCAGATAAGGATAAAAATAATGTATGCCACACTCAATTTGTAGAAAATTATCTACCAGCTTGCTTATTTAAATTAGTGAAGTTATCATTTCAATTAGTCTTTTCGCTAATAAAAATTAGGAAGCAGCCTCCCTCCTGAAGGCCAGAGAGTTGAAGGTATTTAGTCTTGACTTCAGTTACCCAGTGCTTAGAAACCATTATACAATACAGAAAAAGCTGATGTATTATGAAGAGGAACTCCAAAAAAAATAGGTCAGATATAAAAAGAAACCAGCACATATTAGGGGATGAATTTTTTTTTTTTTGCATCACTTCAAAAGATTCATAGGAGAGAAGTTTTTTTAAAATATCCTCATCCTAAAAATTAGAATTTCATGTACAGTTCACAGTTCCTATCTCTTTTTCCATCTGTTACAGTCCCTTGAACATGAAAAACTCCTTCAGTTCACAAGAAATATGCAAGAATTTTCAGTCACAGAATGTTCTTAAAAGCAAGTAGACAATGCCTGACCCAGACATTAGAACAGAGTAAATGGCCATGAGGCAAAATATGACAGGTCTAGTAGGAAATTGCATATTAGTCTTGTATAACTCAAATTATTTGCTGTTTAAAGCAACAAAACAAGCAAAATACCTCCCTCTGCTCTCCACCAATTGCCAATGCCAGCTTTATTGGCCAGCTTGTAATTGGCACAAAACCTTATGGTTTTCTAGAGCATTATGGACAAGTGAGGCTGGGAAGTAACAGAGCTAGTCCCAGAGCTAGTCCAGATTTTCAGGGACACTGTTCTCATAATTTATAGGAAAGGCAAAATAAATTAAAAAAAAGAAAAAAAAAACACTACAAGAAAGGGGGCCTAAAAGAGATCTGCAAAAGGATTTTGACAAGGGCATGGAGTGATAAGACAAGAGTGAATTAATTAAAAACAAGAGAGGGCAAGTTTAAACTAGATACTAGGCAGAAGTTCCTCACTGTGGGAGTGGTGAGGCACAGGTACAGGTTGCTCAGAGAAGCTGTGGCTGCCCTTTAGAAGTGTTCAAGGCCAGCCTGGATGAGGCTCTGAGGAACCTGGTCTGATGGAAGTTATTCCTGCCTATGACAAGTAAGTTGGAACAAGATGATCCTTAAGGTCCCTTCCAACCCAAATAATTCTAGTATTCTATGATCCTGTGGAAAAAAGCAAGATGGATTAAATGCCAAAGGTTTAATCATTACAAAAAACATATCTACAAACTGTACCTTATGTACCCTGCAACAACCAAGACAGAAGATTTATAAGAAGAGATAAAATACTGTACTTTTGTCTCCTGGCAAAATAGATCGGTAAAACCGATCCTTCCTCTTCTTTTCTTCTGGGTTGGGAGGCAGAGGTTTTGAGCCATGGTTTAAAGTCCCGGGATCTTTGCTTCCTGAACCAATCATAGTGCTGGTATTTCTCATTGGAGGAGCAGGTGGTTTGTCTTCTGTTTCAACTCCATTGTTAGACATCTTCAGCTGGGGAGGCCGTTACTGGGAATTGGGAAAGAAAACAGGTTAGAAGCCATAATTATTTATTTATTTATTCTGGACTAAAACCACACACTACCAAGTAAACCACAAGCCAGTATTTGCAGATGGACCTGAAACCTCAGCCCAACCATTAACCCAGCACTGCTGTGTATGCCATTAACCATATGCCCAAGTGCCACATCCACTGGCTTTTTGAACTCTTCCAAGGATAACAATAGCAACACAAACCCAGCATAAAAATTTGTGTCAGCACAACAAATTCTACTCAAGATGCCTTTTATTTTTCTGTTAATAAGATTACGTTCAGTCATTTGCATTATTGATCACTGAGAAAAGCCTGTTTCAGGATACAACAAATTCTCAAAGAAGCCATGGAGCAAAAGTCAGGGTGAGAAGGTAAACATGATGTAGTGAAGAGGAAGGATACCTGAAAGGAGCCAACAAGTTGCTGAGTTTGTAATACCTCTCAGATCCATGCTAGCTCTCATAAAACTGCCAAAAGGTTTGCATCAGTCTCCAGCATAGCACAACACAGAGAATGAAGTTTGTACTCAGAGTTTTGATGCAGCTGCTCAGGCTCCTTTGCTAAAGAGCTGCTGAGTGGGCTCAGAGGCAGAGGTGGCTGCAAAGCCCTGAGCTGTACCCTCTCAGATGCAGTGCCACAGCCCTTGAATGTGCCAAGCCAGCCCTGGCCTTCCTGCAGTAACTGCACACTCCAGGAGCAACTCCAACTGCCAGGAAGTTGATTGCATTTTGTTCTGTTGGGAGGGTCAAACGAAACCAGATCCCCAACACACACTTAAATCCATGAGTAAATAATCCTTGCTGCGCAGATTTAAAGACGGAAGCTTGGGAACAGGGTAATAGATTATTCTGTAACAACTAACTTGTTCCACCCAAATGAGATCAGCATTACTCCCAGCACAGCCTGGCTGCAGCAAGATCCTTCTGGAAACTAGAATTCATCTGCACTATGTTTTCTTTCAAAAGTGAGTTGGGAGTTAACTGCTGAATAAAGACCAAAGTGGGAACAATTTCTGTTTGGGTGGAAAAAGCAATTCAACGGCTTTACCACTTTCACAGGCAGTAAGGGAAGTTGTTTCACTCAGGGAAAGTTGCAGCGTGGCAAGAAGTCAGAAGCTGTTTGCTCTCTGCAAGTAAGAAGTTCAGTTACAAGGCTGAGATCACTGCTGACTGCCAGGGAGCCGCTTTCCATAGGCTGGACTCAGTGTGACACTGAGTTACACTGAACACATCTCACCACCGCACCACAGCCCTATGGCCACACAGCACCCTGCCAGCCTTCAAAGTCTTCTTTGGCCAAGCTAGTGATCCTCAGTGTAACTGGCAAGCCTTGGACCTCGAGCACACTGCTCTGGCTGCTCTGGGGAACTAAGGCAGGCAAACACTGCCCACGGAAGTCACTCAGCAGCAATGTGCCAGATTTTGCCAAGAGCAGAGTTTCCCTGCTGCCTGCCAAGCCATGGCTGGCCTGCAGCTCTACCTTTGCTTCCATTGATTGATTCCCAGTTTCTTCACAGTTGCCCTTAAATGGGAGGGTTGGCAGTGTAGTACAGCCTGTAAGGCTTTGGGCAAGTCTTTACACACAGGGAACTTTGTAAAAGGTCTGCCCCTAGCCCCATTCTCCTTCCAATACAGCTATGCAAAGGAATATTAAATGACAGACTAGCATTTGGGGATTGATTTTAACGGTGGGACAGCTTTGGCATTTGGGAGGGGTGGGGGGAAATTATCTGTGCACTTGTCTGGGCGTGTCCTCACATGTGCCCTGTGCATGTCCCACCACTCACACTTCAGCCTCATGGCATTCTTGGGTATAAAACAGAACAGAACTAAGTGACAGCTGGGGTGCCAGCCATGAAGGGGTTGGTGCAAATGAATACTCTCCCTGCCTAAGCAGTGGAAAAAAAGTCTAAGCTAAAACCCAACTGATAATTTTGGCAGCCACTGCTGCACATGTATCCTGTGAAACATGAAGATCCCGAGCCCTTCCTGATGGGCTTTGCACGTCACAGTGTCAGCGGCTGGAACCGAACTGGCACAACTAAACCATTTGAAACGACATAAGCAGCAGTGTCCCACAAGAGATGCATTCTCTGCTTTGATCGTATTTAACCACGAAAAAGCAAATTGCCAGGAAGGTGCTAGGAATACACTGCAAACAGGGAAGCAGAAGGAAAAGGAATGTTAGCAGCCCTCTGCCTGCCAAACAGACCTCCCCAGGAGTGGCACCACATTTGCTGCTCTAACAGCCTGATTTACCCCCAACGGGGGTTTGCATAAAGGTGCATCCAAAGATTCCCCCATCAGCCAGAGTTCCTGGAGCTGCAGGCATGGCTGGGATGGAGACTGACTCACTTCTGGGTCCCTCTCCCACTGAGCAGAGAGGTCAGTATACCTGCTGTCAGAGGCACAAAACTAAGCAGGAGAAAGAGTAAAGTTAACGAAGTTGGGGAATGGATGCAACATCAGATCAAAATAGAGCAGTATGTGGCTCCAGGCTGGAGAAAAAGAAGTGAGAGGAAGAATAAAAAAAGCCCCAGATTACAGGCAGAGGCTGGTCTAGTGTTGGAAGAAAGAAAGAGAACATAAGGAAAAACCTAAAAAAAAAAAAAAAAGAGTATAAGAAAAATCTCTGGATGTCAAGAATCCTCCCCCTCAGTTCCACCAGTGTAACCCCAGGGACATCTGCTCTCAGTTTCTTCAATATAAGAAAGTTTTTCAAAATCCCTCAGTCAGAAAGGATAGCGCACAAGTGAATTACTGTTTTACCTCAGGGATAGAAACTGGCAGTACAAGCTATTGTTTATCTTACATTATTCCCCGAAAGAGCAAGTAACTGATGAGAAGTTACATAGTTTTACAACCAATATTGTTTCACACCTATTTGATAACTGCACCTTTGCTGTAGGCAAAGCCTATAGTACACCCTCTCATTTTCCTTCCATCACTCAAGTTCACAGACCTTTCTCTTCATCAAAGTCTTATGTTTGGAGTTACATGAGCTGTTTGGAGATGGGGGGGGTAAGAGAAATCCCTTGATCCACAAAACTAAGAGACTAATTCCACAGAAGTTCCCCCCTGTAATAGCTGCACTAGAGGGTTCCCAAAAGCCTTGTGCCACTATATATTTAAAGGGAAAATCAAAGACCTGCTTAAATAAATCCTCCCACTGCAATACAGAGGTCAAATGCCATATCATTATACTTTCAACTTCTATTGGCTTCGAAGTAGACAGATGAAACCCTGTCCTGACAGGATTATACAGCCAAGGCAGAGCTGAGAGCCCAGAGCCAGGCCAAGTGGTTAGCCATCTCCCTCACTGCAGCTCAGCTGGCTGTGCAAATTCTCTTCTTCCTAAAATAATCTCCTGCCAATTCACATGTAAGTAGGCTTTAAACAAACCCCCTCGTGCAGGCACTGCCCGAATTCAGAGCACCAGGCAGTCGCTTCCCCAGCCGGCAGAACGTCGGTGCTAGGCCACTGAAATGAGTCACTCAGCTCGGCACAAGCCATTCCATTCCAACAGGAATGCAAAGCATCGCTGCTCTGAGTTATTTCCTTCTTCACACCAGCACGACTCTGCCTTGAGAAATCCATCTTAGGTTTCCACGAAGTGATTAAGTGAACAGTGGAAGCAATGAAACAGCACATGAACTTTTCAACCAGAGTCATATGGGGGAATACATTTTAGCTGCAGACACAATTATTCTCAACTACTATATATATTAAAATACTAGCACTCAAACCAAACTCCATAGACACCAATAGGGAAGGCATAGCTGTAATGTAGGACTATTGTTTCTGCAGACATTTGAGAGTACTGAAAGTTTGAGTTGTTTCAGCACACAGTAATAATGATAAGCTTTATTACATACTGCAATCTGTGACTGCTGTAGTCAAGTTATGGTTGCCTTCAATGCACCCCTATCCCTTCCAATCAACTTTTGCAGGCCATTAGCTACATATCATTGCCCCAGACTCAACAGAATTCAACAGCAAACCTGTCAAACTCTCCTTTTACACCTACAAAACACTTATGCAGACAGGAAGAAGACAGACGTAGGCAGATGGCGCAAGCAGAAGTAGTGAACAAGCAGAAGTTGTGAACAGAAAACAGCACCCACAGGTGCAAAGAGTGGTATCCAAGAGCTCAGGGTACATTCACAGATGCAAAGATCCATGCAGGTCTGCTGATCTTTGTTAAGATGATATAACACAAAAGACAATCACAGAATCATTAAGGTTGAAAAAGAGCCTAAGATCATCAATCCAAGCATTAACTCAGCACCATGGTGTTAACCACTAAATGCCACTCTCAAGTGCCACATATATATGCCTTGGAAATTGTGAAGTTTATTCCTAAACTACAGGCATAAACTGTAGTACAGGCACAGCCTCCTGAGACATTCACCTTGCAGAGTGGGACCCAAAAGTAGGTGGGACATTCTGACCCTACTCTAGCACACACACAAGCAGAAAAAAGAGAGAACAAAGACCCTCTATGTATGTCATTTTTCCTTCCACCGAACTTGAGCACATCATTTCAAACCTGCTGCTCCATGCTGAACTCTAGTTTTCTATCAAGCTGCTTGTGTTCTCTTTGCATTCCTTAGCAAGACAGACATATGACTGATTGCTAAAACAGAAAGCAATTAAAAAGTCAGAAAGGCTGAAACCTACACTGCAGTAGATGCCATACAGATAACTACATCCAATGCATACTAATTGCAGGAGTCAACATGAAAACTCATAAAAGAGACATCTATAATTCATGCAGTCTGGCAAGAGAGTAGCTGTAAGTTACTCACTACAACTTACAGAAGAATAAACTATATTAAACAAGACAGGGAGGAGGAAGATGCTCAGCAACTGCTCTTTCTTCTCTGCTTACTACCAGAAGGAAATCTCCCATTTTTCCAAGACACTAGTATTCTGTTGTTGGCAGGGTGAGGAAAGGGTGTCTTGCTCACAAACAAAAAAAAAGAGAGAGTCTTAACCTTTAATTGAGCTGATCCTTATCAGAACAAGTGTTTTACCTCTGCACCAGTATCCTTGCATCCTTCCACCCCATGGCTAGAAATTGCTTGTGAGCACACACAGTTAACATCACCTCCTTCCCCCTCACACTGCCCTGGTGAGAAAGAGCACAGGCTGTGCCCTGCTCTGTTCAAACACATTGCAAGCAGCAGATTCCCTCCCTGTGTGTCACGCTTCCATGCGAATCCCAGCAGAAAAAGTAACATCAGAGTTTACCAGCTGGGTTTCCACACAGGATGAAGACAGTCATTCGTTTTTTATTACTTTACGTGGGACTAAGTCTCAAACACCAGTCTCACGCTGAAGGAAGGGCACCCCACGCCTTCCACCTGAAAAAGAGGCAAGAGGTGTCTTCTTCCTCCACTCAGCAGCAGATGGGACCAGGAACACATGCTGTCACAAAAAAGGCAGCTGCAACACACTCTGAGGGAGGAAAGACCGATCACCGCATTTAGAGGTGATTAAAAAACCCTCAGAAACCCTAGCATGGAGCTGTCTCCCCAACCAGTTACTGCATATCTGAGCTCTGTGTAAACGTGCCAATTAAACAAAAAAAGCCAAGGACCAGCAAAGCACCAGCCCAGACCCTGCATTTACATGTAAACTACAACAAACACAAAACAAAAATAACAACAAACAAATAACACAAAACCCCCAACAGACTAAGCAACGGGCTTGCATAAAGTTCAAACAAATAATTACAAAACAGCAATGTTTACTGATGTCTTTTTAGAACTTACCTGTTAGATCCCTGCAGGTGCTGCCAACACCTAAAGATGCAGATGAAATTGCTAAACTAAATGAAAGAATAATCTCTCAACATCAGTATACACGTAGAAGAGAATGCATCCACTGCAGCACGAGTGGGTGGGTGGGTGTGAGGAGGGGGAAGAGAGACACTCTCATGGCAGATGGCCAACTACCAGTTGCAGTCTTGCTCCACTGCCAGCATTATTTCCATAGTGCCAGACATAAAGGATGACTGACCACTTACAACTCAACAGGAAAAGCTGGACAGTCCCATGGCTTGGAATTTTAAAAGCTGAAAGTCTGGACGGCCCTTTTAAAAAAAGCCTTTCATTCAATCCCAGCAGTTTGGGCTAAATGCAAGGTGGGATTCCCTAGCCCAGATTTTGCAGGAGGACGTGGACATCCCTGTAGTGGGCAGGAGAGCTGCAAAATCTCTCCCTGGGCAGATATCCACGCTAACCCATCCTACCGCACAGATACGCTTCTAAAGAAGAACAGACTAATTATAACCACTCGATTCCTAGCAACAGAGTTCTCCTTTCATTCAAGTTAAGGAAGCTTCTTTCTGTTTTGTTAGAAAGAATCAAGGCCCAATGTTCACCATCTTCCCCAGTGTGGGCCCATGCATGACCACTGTGACAGTAACCCAGGCACACTGGGGGTTTTAGAAGCACTGAGGCAGGTCAAGCCCTTTTCACCACATTAGGCTTGAATCCAAAACCACAGAGAGGGAATGCCAGCTTAAATTATCGTGTTTAGACTTGGCTTCAGCTGTTGCACAAACAAATGGCTGTGTCAAACAATAACCACTTCACAATCAATGCCAGCTATGCCCAAGTACCTGGAACACATGAACTCCCCTTAACTGTGCTCCAGTACTCAAACTTGGAGAACTGCAGAGATCAGCTCTGCCTGATCCCATCCCTGGGCAGCAGCCTCCTCATTTTCACCAAGCACTTACCCACTCCTAACAGGGCTTTTAAACAGCCCAAGAGAAATAAATTGCAGCCATATTCAAGGAGGAAAAAAAATAAAATCCAAGCTGCAACAGAAAGAACCAAGAGTATAGTTTTTAAAAGTTCTCAGCCCACAAATCATCCTCCTTATTTCCTCATCTCCAGAAGTGCTGCCTCCCCTCCCCCTACATGCCTGAACAAGCAAGCTGGCTGTTGCAGATGTCAGGACAGGCTCCCTTTTCCAGCACAGCACAGAGCAGCCTTGGCTCTGGTTCTGCTTTTGATCACAGGAGGGCAGGGCTTCAACCACACAAGTCAAAGTAGCTGCTGGAGTTGGAGCTTGCTAAGCAGGGTGGGAAAAATAAAGGCCTCTTATGCTAAAGCATATTCAAAACCCATATGAGCAGGTTTCCTGGAGGAAATCTGTGCTCCAGAGGAAATGACTAGAAGCAGCAAAAAGAGAATATATTAATGCACACAGTTAAAACCACCCCCACTACTCCTGCCTAAGTTACTTGGCTCAGAGTCCTAACTACACATTAGCAGCAACAGCAACTGAGAGCAGCTGAATCATTAATCATTATTCCATTCAAAAGTTTCCAATGCAGGAAGATGGACATGGGGCACAGGGCTCAGAATTAAGCCCTGCTCTCTCCTAATGTGGAATAATTCCCAGTACAATGCATTCACACTTTAAATACATGTTAGCACTTGCAAAAACTGCACCTTTTTAAATCCAGAGATCTGTCACTTAGCAGTGGGGATGGGGGTAAGAAACATATAAGAAAACGAGAACATTTTTAGATCAAGTCAACGACATCCCACAGGCACAGAGGACACTGCAATGCAGTGGTTAGCAAAAAGCCACAGGACATAAATAGATGAAAGTTTACATTAACCTGTAAAAGCTGAGTTTTTTCTGAAGTGAAGAAACGCTGAGACAGAGACCTGCAAGGAGGAAACCAATGTTCTTAAGAGCAAAACTCATTCAACTCTTTTGCTGCTGGGAAAGTAAAGAGCGAGAAGACAACCAAATTATCATTAGTGAATGAAACCACCCAAGACCCTCAATTAGACTGAGGGGAAAATGCCACAACAGTTCAGTGCTAATTGGAAATGCAAACATTTATCATCAGAGTAGTTCTTGCTCCTGTGTATAGTTCCATTGTGTTCATTGCAGCTAATGACAGTAGGAAGCCCAGTGCTCCATAGTATTTACGTAATGACTGGCAAAGCTGTCACATTCCCTTAATTGCTAGACAGGATTTTCATACTGGCAGTAGATTTCAATTAAATAAAATCACAAATATTGGTTCAGTTTCACATTGCTTTGTTAAAAGTTTTGGTTCTTCAAAGCTGGGAAAAGAGGGGAGACTGAATAGCTCTCCAAAGACAGGATAAGCTCTGCATCAAATATGAGGTTTTTGTAGACAAACTGAATTTAGAGACAAGCACCATCAAATATCCAGTGCTGCAAAAGCTAATTTAATATCAGTGAAGACAGGCAATCTGAGAACTGCACATAAATCTGCTTCAGGTTTACAGTGATTACTCCTTCAAGTGCAATACATGAAATGCTCTATGAGCAGTTCACTTATAAGGGAAAATGAAAAAGCCTAAGGTGGTTTGCAGTTTCTCCCCTAATTAAACTGTCACAGTGGTTTTTCTTTGCTGCAAGAACACCACCTCTGTGTTTATAATTATATGCTATCTAGCAAAACTCCCTATTCCACCTACTTGATGATTCTAGAACATCCAGGAGGAGCCATAGTGGCAAGGTCTCACATCCCTAGACTTCCTTACTTGTACCAAATGCACTGCAGAGCACTAACTAGTCCATTAAGAATTATCATCGTTTAATTTAACGAGCAGCAGTTTGTTTTTAGGAAGCACCATCAAGCCCTTTATCACATCATTTACTCAGACTCCAATCATAGTTACTGTATGTCAGTAGAGAAAAGAAAGCTCTATAGGACTGGCACAAAGGAACTGCTGTTTCTGCAATATATTACAACCAAGTCTGCATTAGCGCTCAGTTAAATAAAGCCCATGAGCCAAGTGAACTATTTTTACTCCACTGAACAAAAGGAAATATAACAACATCATTTATTACAATGGCAGGCCCATTTTAAAGCACTATGTAATTAGGAGTAGGAGTTAATTGCAAGGCTAGATATAGCAGGCAAGGTTTTCCTCAACATCTTTGAGCAAAGATCTGTGCTTTTCTGGGGCACAGATCTTCTTACCCTCTGTTCTTGCTACAGTTAGTGACCCAAGCAGCTTTCAGCAGGATGCATGGATCTTCACTGCTACCTATTTAAAATTGATTTTTTCTCAAGAAGCAGCAACACTGCAGCCATAAAACCCAACCCAGAGGAGACTGACTGAGCTCCCATTCACAGCCCTGTCAGCATGTGAAGCAAGTGACTTGCTAATTTCCATCCAATTCCCAGTGGACAAGCATCTACATCATACAATTAGCGACAATATGAACTGCACATTCAGCAGAATTGGGATTTCACTGATGGATGGATTACGATGGATTGCCAGTATGCATGTTTTATTCATCTCAAGACTGCTTTGTCAGGTTATAGTTTGTCCTTTGTGTAGTTAAAATGATAAAAATCTTTTTATGGCTACTACTGGGCAGACAAGAATCTCTCTATAGACAATGTTGTACCTTTGCTAAGGGGTAGATAAAACTCAACCAATTTCCAAAATGAAGACAACAACCAAAGACAGATGCTCTAGGAAGTTGTATGAGTTAAGGCATTTTGTTCAGTATTCCCTCCCATTGCTTTAAGTCATCTTGCTCAAGTCCTACAGCTACTTGCTCCTAAGACCACCAGCATAAGAACTGGGAGAGCACAGCATACAGCAAGTCCAGGTACAGTTTTCTGATCATCCTCCCCTAATTTCAGCAATTAAGAAGCAGGCTGCCATAGAGATATGGTACCTACCCACAACCCAAAGCTCTCTCAGTGCTTTGGCCACACAAACCCAGCACCCACCTCAGGTTACCTGTCCACACTCCCTCTCTCCTATCCAAGGAAAGAGAGTATAAAAGGATACTTTTTATTCTGTAACTAGTACACCATAATTTCACCTCTCACCTCTACAGTATCAGCTCTGTTTGCTACAAAACCTCAAGATAGAAACAGGGTAGTCAGTTTTGCAAACCGCTATTGCACAGCTCTCAAGAAATCCCAGCTTTGGTCCCTGAGCACACCCAGGAGCAATGCATAGGGATGCACTTCCCAAACCACTTTTTCCCCCTTCACTTTATGCCATTTACACTTGTCTCAAGGCAAGTGCTGCCTTACTCTTTACTAATAATTCATACTCATATTGTGGCACAGCCTGCACTAACTCCATCTTTCCTGTTCTTACTCTCATTGCAGAGGGATTCAGTGAAGTAAAATACATTTGCTGGGGGAAAGGAGATCCTTCAAATCAATCCACAACACAGCTTAAGTGAACTGTCTTCTTTGCAAGGATGAGGTTGCTTCTTCCACTCTTTCGCGTTGCTTCTTTCGGCCCAAGTTTCCAAGGAATCATAGAAAAGACTTGGTTTGGAAGGGCCCTTAAAAATCAACTAAGTCCAGCCCATGTGCAGCAATTCCTCCCAGCAGATCAAGTTGCTCAGGGCCCCATCCAACTTTTTGTTCCATTCCTGGTTATTCCTCTACTGCTGGTATTTGCAGGTGCTCATTCACAGCCTCCCAACATATGCATGTTTGGCTGCTTTTATTTTTAAGAAAAATCTCTTCAGGCTGGAAATAACTCTTGTTTTCCTGTGAACGCACTTCAATGTGCATCTAGTTTTATCCGAGGTGCTTAAATATTCTACATTGACAAAAGTTTTGTCAGTCTCTGCTACTCTATTAAAATGTAATAAAACAGACATCTAAACTTGTGGCCTTCTACTTTGTAAGGTCCATTTAATCTTTGAAGTAAGAAGTTGGATTTGAGCCTAATATATATTCTTCAAACTTACAGCACGGTTTGAATTTATATCCCACACAGGTGAAACTTCCCCAAAGGGTTTCAATTCGTAAAGATAATTAAAAATCTGCAAAAAGGAAATGCTTTATTTCTGACAAAAATTAACCAATATATCTTAAATAGAAGTAGTCAAATCCCAGATCATGACTTTTTAAAATGGGCTCTCAAAAAGTAGTCCTAAGAAAATAAGCCTGTAATTCTGCCATTTTAGTATCTTGTGTTGTCAGCAGACAGCTTCCATCTTAGATCTGAGATGATGAATTGTCCCCAACCCCTGGTCCACTGGCTCCCAACCTTTTCTTCCCCACGAAGCATCTGGACTCTGGGTATTTCCCTGAAGATTCATTAACTGCTTCTTCCTCAAAGGCTGAGATTATTGGCATTTTTCTCAGACTACATTTCTAACAATTTAAAAGACCTGTCAGGACACAAAAATAAATTCATACTGAAAAATAACAATTCATCAGTCTCTCTGTCAAGACATCACAGGTAGAGGGGAGACCTAAGTTTTGGCTAATGCCTTTAAAGACCATTTTCTATACTGCATGCCTGTAAATCATTTACATAGCATTCCACATCCTCTTTTAATGCCAGTATCCCAAGGGAGAAGGTGGATTAGAATATTGATACCTTTAACTTAGGAGGCAATTAGACCAACAGCAACAAATCAGAGCTGTATGTATGCTCAAAACAAACTAGTTAGAACTCTATTTAATTAAAAGTCAGTAAAATAATCCCATTATGCCAAGAATTGCTTTAGGCATGGTTCCAATTCAGCACATCTTTTTCTTTAGTATTTTACTTCCACACAGAGAAAGTGATTGAAGTAACACTGTAGACTACCAGAATGGTCCTTTCTGTACAGCAAATTCCTCTTCCAGTGAGACAGCTTGGGAAGATACAGAAATAAATGTTCCAATGTCAGTCACCCACTTGGTAAGCCACTTAATAAAAGAAACAAAAAGAAACCTGCTAAAATAAAAGCAGCTACATCTCAGGCCACTGTGACCAGCAGGTAGAAGAAGGCAATTCTCCATTTTGCTCCACTCTGGTGAGACCCTGCCTGGAGTCTGCATCCCACTCAGTGTTAGAGGGACCTGCTGGAACAGAACTGGAAGAGACCAGAAAGATGCTCAGTTCTGCTATGCAGACAGGCTCAGAGATGTGGGATTGTCCAGCCTGGAAAAGGGAAGGCTCCACAGAGATTTTAGAGCACCTTCCAGTACCTGAAGAGGCTACAATAGAGCTGGAGAGGGACTTTGGACCAGGGCATGGAGTTACGGGACAAGGGGGAACGGCCATAAGACAGAGAGCAGGTTTAGATCAGATTCTAGGAAGAAATTCTTTCCTGTGATGGTGCTGAGGCACTGAAACAGGCTGCCCAAGAGGCTGTGGGTATCACATCCTTGGAAGTCTTCAAGGCCAGGTTGGATGGGGCTTTGAGCAACCTGGCACAGTAGAGGGCAGTCCCCAAGGCAAGGGGCTGAAACTGGATAATCATTGGGGTTCCTTCCAACACAAACCATTCTAGGATTCTGTGAAATCCAGTTTCCCCAGTCTCCATCCCACTACCTGCAAACCTCACCTCAAAGGGCACCTAATTCCTCATACAGTCCCCTTTTGCCTCCTTTGTCAAAAAGTAACATGCACCTCTGCTACAGATGCACAATTTACATGGTCTTGTTTTTAAAAAACAGGGAAAATAAATATTTCCAATAGTATCTTTCATTTCTGGATTTGCTCTTACATGGTCTGTGGGGTTCTGCTGCATAACAAGCATTTTATCCACAGCAAAGACCAGCAGCACAGCAGCCAGAGCCAGTCACCTGCCTGCACCACTGAACTGGGGAAGGGGGCAGAAGGAGCAGGGCAGAGGTCTGTCCTACAGAAGAGAGTGTGGATGTATAAACATGTATATCCACACACACACATTGATATGTGCATGTGTGTATGTAACTTGCACCACCCAAGTTAACTCACTTATTTTGTTTACTCCCAGACAGTGAGCATGCATCATGTGATATGACCATTAATAAAACATAGCTATCCTCAAGTGACAAAGTACTAAAAAGAAAAACATTTGTGGAAAGTTATAAAGTACCACAGACTGCTCTAAAATAATATAATTTGGTATTGTGCATTGGCCAGTTATTTCTGTAAGCATTCATACACTGGATCTTGTTTTTATTAATTGGAATCTATATTAAATTATAAAATAAATAAACTTATTCCCCAGAGGCATGTAAACAAGGCTGTTGCCCAGATCCATGTTGCCCTAATGCACAGCAACCACTACTACCCAAAGTACTGAAATATACTTGGGAATTAAATGAGAGGGAAAAAAAAACAAAAACAAAGACACTTCTTGAGGCCATTTCCTCTTCTAAGACACTTGTGGGAGGGAGGGCCCAGGAGCTTAGCAAAGGTTAACCTCACCTATTCCCTCCAGGCTTATGCTGAAGAAAGGAGAGATTCAAGGTCTTGCCATTCCAGAAATAGAAATCCTTCTCTGCAGACATTTTATTCTACCAGATCAACACACAGCAGACAGTGGTGAGTCCCCAGACATCATCTTCACCACTCCTTATCCTGCAGAGCCTTCCAGTCTGCCAAACTCAACCTTTCAATGCCTCTGCCTTCTTGGGAAGTAGAGAAGATGTTGTCAACAGACAACAATAATAAAGTTCCTGAACCACCTGGACTATTGTCACATTGTTTATTTTTAGCATTTGAGTGTGGAAGTCCAAGGAACTGATGAGTAGAACCAGGCTTTGCTCATGTTGGTGTTTTGTACTAAGACTAAACTTCATGCAAAGCCCTCTTGCCTCTCCAAATATGACTGGGAAATAAGGTAGGATGGTTTTGGGGTCTTGAATGCGTCCATGATTATGAAGAATGGTGGAGGTTTTCCTTATTACAGGCTTTCCACAGCCTTAAACTTTGAGAAACTGCCTGAAGAGACCAAAGCACACTTCTTGCTGCCAGGACAGGGGGGTAGCCCCAGAGCAGTCTCCATGAATGCGTAACAGAGGTGGGCAAAAGACCCTTACACTCCAAAACAAAATCATTACAAAGCAGCAAGGTCTTAGACCTGAGGAATTCTTACAGGACACAGTCAGGAAGCCTTTGCATGCCTGCAGGATTAAGCACAACCATCCAATGCCACCACAGTCCTGCAGGATCAGGATCCCCACTGGGCTGCAGCCTGGAGGTCACTAGAGCCAAAGCCCATCCCACCTACACACAAACCCAGCACGGAATGTTGCATCACAAGGCCACAGGACCATATGGCTAGAGCACCTCTGAAGGCGCAATCAGGCAGCCATGAGAGTAGCAAGCTGGCAGAAGAGGGAATATTTGCTCTGAACCTTTTCTGTATCACCAGTGCTTGTGCTAATTACATTAACCAACAGCAACAGTCACTCTGATGGGAGGGCTGCACAGAAGTGACACAGCTGTCAAATCCATTCAGAGAACTAAAGCTTTAAAAGTTCATCCTTTTGGGGGCAGAACAGAATCCCTACAGCAAGATGCAGAGGATTGCAGCTTTTTTAGGGCAGAAAGTTTCAGTGAGCAAGTACAGCTGACACAGACATTAAAAACCAAGTGCGTTTTCCTGTTTCTCAGGGGGATTTAAACAGCAGGTGAGTAGGGCTGGTCTGTGGGACGTGACCCTTTCTTATTTCAGCTATTTAGATGCAAATTGCTCCCCCTCCCTCCCCCTCTCAACACCATCTGTTAGCCCAGAGGTTTAGACGGTGCCTAGGATGTAGGTTTTGGGGGAGGGGGATATAGATAAAGCATTGAGAGAATTTCGGTTTGATGCCTCTATTTCCTCTAGGGCACAGTTTGGGAGAGAAAAAGAAAAATCACTTTGCAATATTATAAAATAGCAGTGGGATTTTTCTCTCATTCTACTGCACTTTTTTACTGACCCCATGGATTTCCTGCCCTAGAAAGCATTCCTTGTCCAGCTTTTGGCCAACAAGCCACTTTATATAGTGACATTTATAGCAGGTTGCTATGGTGTTAGCAAAGGGCAAGAGCTGGTATTGCATGAAGTATTAGAGATTCAAGGAATGGAAGTCCTAAATAATAATAATGAAGTCCTTTACTACAAGGCACAGCACTTAATGTTCTGCTAGTGCTAGTGAAGCTGCCTCATCCCTGTCTGACTTTCCCAAGTGAACAGCAATGTACTTTCTAGAACTGTTGAGAGATTTGATTCATTACATACTTCACCCAGGGCTCTGAATTCTTTATAAAGGAAAGATTATGGGTGGCAGCAGAAAGTCAATTTTCAGGAAGTTTGAGGATGATACAGTATTGGAAGTGGTGGCTAACAGACCAGGCAGGCCACTCAGAGGCATGTGGACAGGCTGCAGAAATGGGCCAACACCAACCTTTGCAGTTCAACAAAGGAAAGTGCAAAGCCCTGCTGCTCAGGAGCATACACTGGGAGCCAACAGACAGAATGGAAGCAGAAAAAGCAGAGAAAGGCCTGAGATTCCTGGAAGACATCAAGTGTGCCATAAGCCTCCAAACCACATTTGTAGCAAAGAAGTTCAACAGCATGTGGGCTGCATTAGGAAAAAGAACTTCCAGTAGGTCAAGAGAGGGGATCCTTCCCCTCTGCTGAGGGCTGGTGAGACAAATCTGGAGTGCTGAGACAAGTCCTTCCCTCCCCAGTACAACAGAGATGTGGACACACTGCTGAGAGTCCAGCAAAGGTCCACAAAGACAATGAAGGGACTGGAGCGTCTGGCATATAAAGAGAGGCTGAAGGAGCTGGGACTCTTCAGCCTGCAGAAGAAAAAGTTCAGAAGGGTCTTATCAATGTGCAGAAATACCTGATGGAGATGTAAAGAAGATGAAACCAGGCTCCTCTTGGTGGTATCCAGCAACAGGACAAGAGTCAGTGGGCACAAACTGAAATACAGGAAATTCCATTTAAATAGAAGAACAAACCCCACAACAAAACCACCTTTTTTCTGGGTGGGGATGAGGGTAGATGGACACAAAAACCACAGAACTCAGAAAACCACAGGTTGCTCAGGAAGATAATGGGAATTATTATCCTTGGGCATGTTCAAAACTCCACTGGACATGCCACTGAGCTCTTTCAGCTGCCACTACATGAGGTGGGGAATTGGACTAGACTATCCACACAGAGGTTCCTGCCAATCTACGATTCTGCAATTACAAGCCACACAAACTGACAGGGAGGCTTCAAAGGAGAGAGACACACAACATCATTCAGACTACTTGTCTGAAGCATGTTTTTACTCCTCCAAAGTCACAGTTTAGTGATGAAGACAAATTAGAAGTGGTTGTGACAACCTTGAGCAGAAAACCAGCAGAAGAGTTGGGATCAGTACCATAACACCCTCATTACGAAACTGAGTGTGTGGAGTACAGTTCCAGTACTTGGGAGATGCCAGCTCTTGTCCCAGCTCTCACAGACCTCATTTGTGATCTTGGAGGCACAAGAGGGGGAGAAAGCCAAAGTACTTCTTGTCTGCTCCACCCTCCTCCTATCAGTCAATGACTTCTTTAAAGGAAAGGCAATTCAGGTAGTTAAAGAGCACACAGCATGAGATGAAGCCCTTCCAGCTGCTTCTGCAATTTCAGTCAGCACTAGAAACATATTCCCAGGAAGAGAAAAAAAAGGAAAAAGAGAGCTTTGTACACAATCCTGAGGGGGAACTCAGAGGTAAAGGGGGGCATGGAAGGATTTGAAAATGCTTCTTCCCCCTTGGAGTCCCAGTGATGGGACAGAAAAGCCCTCCTGAGCTTGAAATGTGAATAGCCAGTGACCACCTAAGGGGAAATGGGCAAGAAAAATAATACAGTGTGGGCTTCAGAGCCTCAGTCACAACTGAGCAAGTTCTTGGGGTACCCTTACATAACACTTGAGGCTGACATCAAGTTGGGTCCAGTCAGACTTGAATTTTGGCACTCCACTGAGATGTAGGAAAGAAGCTCTTCAACTGGGAAGACCTTCTGCCAGCCAAGGTTTGCACAGCAACATTTTCTAGAGAGATTTGAGCCTCTTTTCTTTTCTTACTGTTTGATTTTCTTAAGTGTTGCCAACACAAACACAACATCTTCCCTCTTTCTTGCACAGAGAGACAAAGCCAGAACAACTTATGATCTCAACCACCTGGTGAGTCAGGAACTTCAGGTACCTACTTTCAGACTCTTGACTTCTAAAATACATTTAATTCAATTTCGCTGGAAAGCAATATACTGACAAAAGTTGCAGGGATTTCAAAGAAACATTCTCCTAAAAAACTAAAAGTCAGTTATCTGAGCAAACAATTTCAATAAATTTATGCTGGCAATTAGAAAGAATTTTAATTTTTCCATTTAAAATACATGGGGTTATATTTTCTTTATTTATGAAAAGTAGAATTTTCAAAACATCAGTGTTTCCTCTACAGAATGAGTGCCTTCTTCATGCACTGCTCTAAATCAGCAGCTAATTTCTGTTTCCAGATCTCTGGCATTTCACCAGCACTACTGAGAATCTAAAGAACAGTTACTGGAAATGTTTTTGGTTAACCAACTTCTTGTTCACAAATCTCAGCACACGTACAAACTTTAAGGGCTGCAATCCTGCAGTTTGATCTCTAGTACAAGACAGAGGCATCAAGTCTCAGTCTCCTTGATTTTTAAAGGACAGAAAGGTCATCTGTAACAGCAGAGAGGTACTTGGCCTTAATGCCAGCAAGCCACCCACTGAAAACAGTGGGAGTTTAGCCCAAATTAGGATTTCAGGATTTATCCCTGTAACACTTCCCACACAGTACTACCTGACGGCTTCTGAAAACTGGCAAAATGTGAGGGACATGCCAACACCATCCCAGATGAGGTTTCCAAGGGTGTGTTTTGTAACAATTGAATTCAACCAACACCAGTCTGCATATGTACATATTCTCACAAATCCAAGGGGGTTTAGCATGCTGATTTTAAAAGCACAGTGGCTAAAAACACCTCTCTGATAGCTATTCAATGCCAAATAAACCACACTTTAAAACAGCCCCAACCACAAAGCAGTTACATCCAGGGTATTATTTAACTTGTGCAATAATACCCCCACTTCCAGATGCTTTTCTAGAACTTTTTTCTAGCACCCAAATCCCTATCTTTTCCCACCCAATACCTCCAGAACTGCCCTAAAATAGCTACTGCCATCCCCAGCACGACCTGGGACAGGGTGGATGGGTTTACAGCAAGGAGGCACTGAGGGCTGAGAGGCCAGTTTCTGCCCACACAGTGCCTTTGTACCCAAATGTAATGGTGTTGATGCTCAGGAAACCAGTTCACCGCTGGCTGATGAACTTTCCCATCCCCGTCCCACTCTTAACTGTGCAAATATTGACCAGGTAAGTATGTGCCAGAGCTGAGTGCTTCTCCTGAAGGAAACATGTCTATGAGCCCTGTTCAATCCAATCTGGCCTTGATCCCTCAGGGAACAAGGGAACTCAGGCATTCCAGGGAGCTGAGGAACTCGGGCATTCCAGGGGCCAAAGGCTTTGCAACAGTACCGCTGCTCTGAATGGGGCAGTACTGTGCCTGGGTCCTGCCCAAACCAAAGCCCCTGATTTTACAGACAACAGCATAGGGTCTGTAGCATCCAATTTTTAAAAAGATCCTTTATTTGGATCCCTAGAGGCAGCAGGCCTTTGCCCAAGAGAGGGTCAACACCTATGGTGCAAGTCAGGTCGCATCCTTGTAAATGACCAACGCAACAACTGGGATACAACAGGGAAGAGGAACAGCCTCTTTAGCTACCACAGCATCTTCCTGACAGCAACCAACAAAAAATAACCCAAACAAATGATAAAAATAAAAAAAAAGTTTAAAAGACAGTCAAGGACAGTGGGGCTTTCAGAGAATGAAACACGACTTATTTTGGAGCAAGAGCACAGCTAAGTAGACATACTGCTGAAGAAACAAGACAGGTACCACTCTAAAAGCACCAATTAGTTAGCAAATGACAGAAGACTTCCACAGGTATTTTGCTATGCTTGCATTTTTCCCTGAAACTAGTAATTTTTAAGAGGATCCAAATGCAGGAGAAGGAAAGAAGCCTGACTCAAAGAATAAAAATCTATCAAATCAAATAGCAAAAAACAAAAAAAATCCCATGGTTGTCATGCTTATGACTTACATTCTCTAGACAGGAAAACTTTGGAGCAGCAAAAGTCTCTCTGCCCTCCACTTCACAAACCTTTGATATCATAATCACATTTTTAAAATATTGCCTTCTTGAACGATGCAGATTAAAAGGCCTAAGTAATTCTCTGCCATACTATTGAAAACCACACACCAGCACGAAACAGCATTTATCTCATGCAAGGCCATTAAACTATTACTTACAGTGCAATAAATTGTATCCACACAGATACCACTGTCACTGCTGAGCACAAAACTGAGGAAATTCCTCGTCCCTGGCCCCTGGGGTTTGAGTGAGAGAAGTTGAAATGCTCCTGTTTGGAGCAGGGTTTTGTCCTGCAGAAACGCTGAAGTATCTCACCTAACACAGCAATTGTCCTGTAATTATCATGCACACTTTATAGTCAGTGAAACAAAAGGGAACTTTCATTTCAAAGGCAGTTTTTAAGGCAAAAACAGAGGAAAGCTTTTCAAATGAAGACTGTGAAAGGACAAGGAAAGAAGATTGTGCATTTTTATGGGTCAGTAAAGCAGTGCTGAAACAACTGTGGCAGGGGGTGGCCATTGGAGACCAGGGTTCATTTGCCACACCAAAAGTGGGTTTATTTTCCCAGAGTTAAGGCACTTGTCAACCACTCAGACACAGCCCCAAACAAGAAGGCAGCCTGACAAGACAGAACAAGACACCCAGCTGGCTCCACAGTCTAGACAAAAACTTGCTTCTCTGAAGCTTTTCTATTTTCCCTTCCTCTTCCAGAGTTAAAATTGGAATGGTATCAGTTCCTTTCCCAAATGGAAAGTCCTCTGAGAGCAAAGCAGACTTTGAAGCTCTCTAGCAACTACACAGATCAGGCCGCCAGAGCTTGCTGCTTACATGTCTGTGTGCTCAGGGCATCTGCAGGGTAGTCTTGGGATCAGAGCAGAGCTACAGTTGGATGCTCTCCAGAGGCATTTTGGGAGAACAGAATCAAATTGCCACACAAACGCAATTGCCAAGTTTCAGTCTACTGTTTCAGCAATTTGCTTGACACGTTTAATTTCAGAGGAGAGAGTGGTAGAGTAATATGTTGTTTTTATTAATATGTCCAAATTCCTTAACACAGCATTCATATCTTTGGTATGGGGCAGGACTCTTTCAAGTTCTGCTTTTGATAACAGAAAGCATTACAAATTCTTCATGCTGCCTGGAAAAAATATTTGGATATACTGAGTTTAGGGCAGTCATTGAGAAAGGTGCAAAGCAATATTCTTAAATTACCTATTTAAACTACCTATCAAAATCTACAAATCTGGAGCAGAGAATTTTAATCCTCTGCTTTCTTTTCAGTAGTCCATTCAGAAAGCAAACCTTCCAGACATCTGTTGAATGTGTGGTCACTTATTTACCTGATGCTTTCAATTCCTGTGGCCCACACAGAGCTAACTCATTTCCCTGCAGAACTGAAGAAAGTTCAAATTCTGACCCCTTCTGAAAAGCCTGTCCAAGATCAGCATGTTTCTATGCTCCCATCACCAAGTCATTGTACATCCAGCTCTTGCCCGTTGCACCTCTCCATTCCAAGCTTACAGACATCTCACAGCATCCCAGAGAATACACTGAGATCCTCTGAAAGCATCAATATGCATTTGGATCATCTGTTAAACCCACAAGGCATCCACTGTCAGAAGATTCATAGAGTCAGTGTGTATGACTTCCTCTTCACCATTTCTTTTTAAAAATATTTCAGTCCCAATTCCCACAGAACCAGAATGTCACCTGAAGAGGACTGTTTGCCTTCAGAGCTACCTGAGAATTCAGCTTTTCAAGCAAAGCTGAGCTATCGAAAAACCAAGTTGCTTACACATCTAGTTTCCATTACGGAGAAGAAGTAAAATATTGTCTGTTACACTCAGCACAGGTAAAACTGTTCCTCTTCTTCAACATTTCAGAGCAAAGAAGTCAGTAAATTTTTAATCTAAAAAGTGAGAAGAGATTACAGACCTAAAAAAATTACAAAAGCCATGTCATTCTGTAATGCTGTTCACAAGAAATGAGTTCTACCTTCAGGAGTCTGTCATTTGGATTATTAATTTTTTTAAATGTGAAAGGGCTGTATCCCAACACTGACTTTCCAGTCTAAGAGCATTCTGGTCTGAAGATGATTGACCATAGCAAAAAAATCAAGCTAAAGAGTGCAGGAAGTGGCTTCAGACCTTTTTAGCAGGTATATGATTTCAAGCACCAGTTTGATATTAGGTTGAACATCCAACAGCACAAGAAGCACCAACTCTAAGCCAAAGATAGGGCAATTCCCAGCTTACAGCTGAATAGAGGCAACAAAAAACCATTCTTCCTCTCTGGCGGAATTCAGGATTTCCCTCTGGCTGTCCTGGACTGCCAAGACCCCTGCCAGGGGGCTCAGAGACCCTGGCACAGAGCCCAAGATGCCTGTGGTTTTGATTGTGACCCCTGGAGGAAGCTACCAACCTTAGATGAAGATCTGTAAGCCATGACAGTTTAAATAGAATGACAGTGAATTTATCACAGGGTGAAAAATAAGATTTTTGGGGTTTTTAGAATGGGGATTCAGGGGGCAAGATGGAGGGATCTGGGCATGCCCAGCCTTTCTCCTTCTTCTTCTTGGCGTCCAACTTCTGCTGTGATGTTGGCACTTTTAGATTGGTTTAGAGTAGAAGCTCACTGTCTAACATAGGTGATAGGTAATGGAAAGTTATTTTAAACATTGTACACGTCGTTTTTAGCATAAAAAGATAACACCGCCCCAGGGACAGGCAGAGTGCCTCTGACTGTCTTGCTGAACGGACCTTGGCAGGACAGAAGAAAGAATTTTACAGATAAGATACAATAAACAACCTTGGGACTGAGAACTGAAGAGCTCTGACTCCTTCTTTGAGCGCCGGGCTGAGAAAAGAGACTTTCTAATGTATCTCAGGGTCACTCTGACCAGCTAAAGTCCCGAGACCTCTCCAGCTATCTGAAGTTCTCTCCTTTCTTGAATCCTTATAGGAGGGCACTTTTCCTGCACTTACACTTTACATGGGATTCAACGTAAGTAGAAATTCCACCTTTCACATTACTTTTTGGCACAATATTCACACAGAAAGATAGATTTTAAAGAGAACTTGAGCTTGTAAAAATTGGACCTTTCTACTCCACAAGTTAGACAACGTGTTCCAAAATCATACTCTGTGTAGTAACAGTAATTAACATTTTACCAGTTTCCTCAGAGTTTACCAGTTTCCTCCTCTGCAGAGCCTATGAAAAATCATTTAACTTTTCAAGTCACAAACACCACTGGCCCCATCAGCCTCACAGACTCAAGAGTGGTTTTACAATAATGGGTCACACTTCTGCAGGCAATCTTCAACTCCTGAGCAAGAACAATGCTGGCCAGAGCTGTGACAATGCAAAAGTGACAGGCAGCACTTGAGCACAATCTGGTCAACAGTTACTGCTTGGAGATCCCATGAGAGCTCCACTAGAGATATCAGAGGAAATACTTTTGCAGGAATCCTCTCACAGGCACAGAGGTGGAGAAAGAAACAGCACAAAGCTCTCAAGCAGTACTTTACTTGCTCTTGTACTAATGAGAGAAATCCACAGCAGTACAGACTTCAGCATAAGCCACTCATGAACACTGTGGTCTGTCAGTACCCAAATACTGTCTACAAGAAATGTGCAGGGGAACTGTTTACAAGGGCATGTAGTAATAAGAGAAGAGGAAAAGGCTTCAAACTGACAGAAGGCAGAAGGTTTCGATTTTCTGTTAGGAAGAAATTATCTGCTGAGAGAGTGGTGAGACAGGCTGCCCAGAGAGGTTGTGGACAGCCCATCCTTAGGAGTGTTCAAGGCCAGGTTGGATGGGGCTTTGAGCAACCTGGTGTAGAAAGGTTTTCCTGACCTTGGAAGGGGGTTGGAATGAGATCTTTGAGGTTCCTTCCCACTCAAACCATTCTATGATAGATACGCTGGCTCCAGGCAGCTTGACCTGGCTAAGCCATGACACTGTCCATGCTCCAAATACACCTCCAACAGCAGTGAAGACTGAGCACAAAGACAAGCACAAAGCCAGGTGACACAGATTTCAACCTGATAACACAGTTTCAACAGACATTCAAGCACAGCCCCAGTTTCCTCTAAAAATGAAAGGTTTCAGTGAGATAACTTAAATCTACACAAAGCCTTGAGTCATTTGCTGGGTCAAGATCCAGCTGATTCCAAGAATCTGTATGCAGGCTGTTTACCCAGAAATTAACCTACTGCCTCAGAAAGTGTTTCTTAATTTAGAAGAGTGATTGCTTACAGCACCTGCTGCCAGCCTTGCAGCCCCATACGCCAGCTTCCCCAAAATGAATGCTAAGTCTTTTAAATTTATTTACATAAGTCATTAAGAAAAGAACTAAAAATCTGTGCTAAATGTAAAACATAACAATCAGCTGGGTTATCAGCAGCAATTGAAACTGTGATTTCCAAAGTAAATAGCGTGAGTTAAGGCAGTTTGAGCTGAAGTTGCACAGCCAGCCCTTGTGGCAGACTCCCTTTCTCAGCCAGGAATAAACAGCAAGCACTGCCCCGGAGACACCAAATTGTGTATGTACATGGCACACCACCTCAGAAGTGGCCCCACACAGCACGAGAACCTGTGCAAAAGAGGTGTCCTAGCTTTAAAGCCACATTATCTGAAGGCTTTAAATCTAAAGCCAAACCCACAATAGCCTTGTCATGCAAGCAAAGAGCCTCTAGCAGTAGCTGATGACTGAGGTCAGCAGGCAATGGAGAGAAGGAAAGAATAGAAGAAAGGAAGACCAAAGAGCAGCTTGATTCTCAAGCCTTAGCCCTCCTCTAGAAGTTTCTGTTCACATCTGCAGATAGAGACTCTAAATAAGTACACAGGCCCTAACAGGATGTATCCAGGAATGCCATTGCAAGGCCAGGCTGAGTAATTTTTGATCACTCATGGCAACTGGCAGAAGGGCCCATAGACTGGAGGAAAGCACATGTCCATCCTGATGTTCCAGAAGACCTTGGGAACCACAGGTTCACCTACAGGAACCTCACCAAGTTCAACAAGGAGAAACACAAAGTTCTGCACTCAGGGAGGAACAACCACAGGCACCTACAGGTGCTGGGTTCATCCAGATGGAAAACACTC
Organism: Melozone crissalis; assembly: GCF_028551555.1. Taxonomy (NCBI): domain Eukaryota; kingdom Metazoa; phylum Chordata; class Aves; order Passeriformes; family Passerellidae; genus Melozone; species Melozone crissalis. The sequence goes on along the minus strand of NW_026535786.1, from coordinate 10,202,866 downwards.
AGGCAGAAAAGGACCTGGGGGTCCTGGTTGTCAACAACTTGAGTGTGAACCAGCAGTGAGTCCTTGCAGCCAAGAAGGCAAATGGCATCCTGGGCTGTATTAGGCCAAGTATTGCCAGCAGGTTCAAGGCAGATGATCCTTCCCCTCTCCTCAGCACTTGTGAAGGCACACCTGGAGTGCTGGGTCCAGTTCTGGGCTTTCCTCTATGAGGGGCACACAGGCCAGAGAGAGTCCAGCAAAGGGCTGCAAAGATGCTGAGGGGAGCATCTCTTCAATGATGAAAGGCTGACAGAGCTGGGAGTGCCCAGCCGAGAGAAGTGCAGGCTCAGGGGGATCCATCCCATCAATGTCTATAAATACCGACAGGGAGGATGCAAAGCAGATGGAACCAGGCTCTCACCAGTGATGCCCAGGGCCAGAGGGCACAGGGAGAAACTGAAACACAGAGGACCCCTCTGAACATCAGGAAACACTTTTTCACTGTGAAGGTGACCAAGCACTGACAGGCTGGCCAGAAAGGTGGCAGAGTCTCCATCCCTGGATATTCAAATGCTGTCTGGGCACAGTCATGGGTGGTGGAGTCTTCATCCTTGGAAATATTCAAGTGCTGTCTGGGCACAGTCATGGATAACTGGCTGTGGGTTGCCTTGCTTGATTACAGCAGGTTGGGCCAGATGACCTCTGGAGTTCCCTTTCCTCAGCCAGTCTGTGATTCTGTGAAGATACAAGCCTAAAGGTGTACAGGCAACAAGAAGAGCCCTTTCAAGACACAATGCAAACTTTTACCTCCATTTTAACGACTGAATGCATATTTTTATTTTGCTTGAAAAAACTGACATTTCACGAATGGTAGCTGAGATGTTATGTGCTTCCTTGCATGAGAAGGGGTTCAGAATTAAAGATGGAACCCTTTACCACACAGGTCTGTCTCAGAGAAGAGTCAGCCCACTCACTTGTGTGCACACAAATTGGAAGCAATCCACATTTGGGGGCTTATTTCTTTGCCTAATCAAGACCGAGGTTATTTGCAAAAATCCGGCTGGAATCTTGAAACCCACTTCAGGCACTCAGAAGGATTTTTTCAGCACTTGAAAACATCCAACAGTCTATGCCTGCTTCCTCCCCTGACCCATATATATCAAACTCTAAAAGCCACAAGCGGCCTATACAGAAAAGTCTGCCTTTTAGGATATGGAACAAAGAACATAACATTCCTGTCTGAGTGCAACAAAAACAGTTTGAACAAGATCTCAAAAGGTCGCAGTCATTACAGCCTCCCAGAACTAGAGGCACCCAGTTGCAATTCAAGCTACACAGCTCATCTCTTTCAAGCCCAAAAGCTTGGCTAAGTTTGCAGGTCTTCTGGGGACACTGAGCAAAGCACTGGAGTGCCTCAGCTCCAGACACCAGCTGCCTCAGAAGCCAAAGCAAGCAAAGTAAAACTCAAAGTATTGAGGCTTAGGAGAGCTGTGTGGGCAAAATATGACTTCACCCATTGCTTTGCAGCTGTGTAGCAGGCCCAGAAAGCACCACGCTTCACATGATTCCTTAGGGTGTTCTTATGTCCTTGCTTATAGCTTATGTATTGAAGCATCTTCTAATCTGTACATTTTTCCAAAAGAACCCACTATCTGCTGTTTCACAATGTACAGTGAATTAATGAGGGTTTAATATAAATAACTAGCCTGAAATTATTTTGGAAGAGAAAATGCACAAGAAAAGCATACAACTCCTCCTTCTTCCACCCCCTTGAACAGCTCTGCCTATACAAGAGGCTCATAAAATTTCAGGACCTTTTTCTAAATGTTAAGCACTGCACGGAAAAGCATTCATGCATAAAACACTACTCAGTGATAAAACATTACTAGTGTGGGTGAAAGAACAACTTCTGCCAGGTAACACAGAATACCTGAAAGTGCACAGTAGCTCCACTACCCCTCTATAAACGGAGGACAGGTGAAGTGAGTTGAGAAAGGTCACACAGGTCCACAGCAGAGAAGAAACACATCTTCCAGGGTTCTGTCTTGTTCTGGTTCTGCTCTTGCAACCCTCCAACCCTCTGTTAATTTTGCAAGTGACTCGAGCAAGGCATGGAGCAGGGATCTGCTGCTGGAACAGGCTGCCAGGCAGAAGCTGCTGCAGCTGGCACCCCTCTCAGAATGGAAACAGCTCAGAGAGCAGGAGGAACTGGCAGTGCTCTGCCATCCTTATCCATCTTCTGTGCAACTTTCCCAATCAGACATATTGGCACTGCTCGCTCTCTTTTGCCTTTCCACCTGAATGAGCCTCACAGATTTGTTCCTGGTTTAAACTACCAAGTGATTACAACACTTTCCCCTACTCCCTATAGGGCACAAGTTGCATAAAGCAGAGATTTGCATCACTGCTCCTGGCACAGCTTACAGTGTTCCTGTTCCAACCACCTGTGCCAGGAATGGGATTTTCATGTCATAGAATCATAGGGTCACTAAGGTTGGAAAAAAAACCTTTAAAATCATCAAGTCCAACTATCAACCCAGCACCACCACCACATTCACCATTAAACTATGCCTTCAAGTGACATATTCACACATTTTCTGAACACTTCCAGGGATGGTGACTCCACCACTTCCTTAAGCAGTCTATTCCAATGGTTTATAACATTGTTGTGGGGAAAAAAAAATCCTAATATCTAATCTAAACCTTCCCTGGCATATCTTGAGGCCATTTCCTCATGTTCTGTTAAATGAAGAAAATGGTCAGGCCTCTTTCTCTGGAAAAAAATTTCACCATCAGACATTTCTCTACAGCTTCTGCCCTCTGAGGTGCTTAAAGCCCTCAGCACATCCCCTCAGACTGCCATGACTGACACTGACCTTGTTCCCCACTTACCTCACAGCAGGCTGAGTCTGTTGACCTCCACTCAAAGCACATGCTCCAGCCTCTGAATTCACCCCAGAGCAAAGCACATCCAAGCTGTGACACAACCATCACATTCCTTTCTCTCTAACGTGCACTCATTTATGTTGCTCTGCTGAACAGCTGAAGGACATCTATTCCCACAGGTTTATCTTTGCCCCATCTCCTTGCTCATCTGTTTCCTCCTTCCCCAGGAAACTGGTGGCAGATGCCCACCTGGGGCTGCAAAGCCCCAGCATCACCAGTTAATTACCATCAATTTTAACTTTTAAACACTTTCCAGATCAATGGCATGAACTGCCACTTCAATGAAAGATTAGGAGCCGAGCATCAAAACTCTCCTTTGATTCATATAAGATTCTGGGAAGAGAAGCCAATTTCTAGACACTCTCTAGAGCCAGCTCTTGGGGTAGAAACAGAAATAGAACAAAACCAACATTGTCCTCACGCAGTGGCATCATGCCAAATCTCTCTAGGCTTTTGGCATCAGAAAAAATTGCCAGCTACCACCAGATTCAGCAGGAATCAAGCTGAAGGTCTCAGCTGTGCAGTCTGTCACCAGTTCAGCTTCTTCAAATACACTGAGGTTCTGATAACAGGAGAGCAAAACTATCTCCAGTATGAGATGCTTTCTGAAAGGGGTGCTTGCTTCAGTCACCACACACAAGCAGCAGGTGCTAACAACATGCCAGGTTTGACTCACAAACTTTATTAGCCTCTTTACAGAGTTTGTGGTTTGTTTTTCATATTTCTCTTTGCACACAGTGAAAGAGATCCTCTTTTATTTGTATGCTCCACTTCCAGTACAGTCCCAGCAACAGCTGAGCTTTAACACCTTTATCACTTTTTTTTCTTAACAGTAAAATAAATAAACAAAAGGCCACATACTCACCCTGGATTTTCCCTCCTTAATGGTACAGAAACACTTTGGTCATCTGCTCCCTGTCCCTTCCAGGTTTTACAACTTAGAACAAATTTTAGCCAAGAGCATTTGTTTGTGACTTCCAGCGCCATTTGTTTTCTTTCTCAAAGATTCAGAGAACCATCTTGACCCAATCCCATTAGTGCTGCTAGTAAATTAGCAACTCAGCTGGCAGGTGGGGATCATATTTGATCATAACAGGCACCCCTGTTCCAAGGGGATGGGTAAACCAAGTGTTCCAATACAAGACCGTGGCAACGGGCAACATGGCAGAAGTTGTCTGAGCCAGTAACAGGACATGGCTGAAAGGGCCTGGAAGCAGATTCACATCCTGTTTGGCCAACACAGGGACAACAACCTCAGGCAGAGCTGCAACAGCCACTCCAGTATCTGCCCAGAACCACAAATTAGTGGCCCAAAATAAAGCTGTGAGGAGGCAGTGCCTCTGCATTGGTTCAATTCCTCTGGCTGTCAACCAGCTTGGAGCAAGTCCCACAGGTACAGAAAACCTCAGAGACTGGAATCAGGCCTCCCATCGGTGAGGCAACCCGATTTCACTGTCCTTTTCATCAATCCCTCAGGGCTGTTTTCACTCTCTCATGAGAATCTGGGATATAGTTATGTAAAAGAGATTCCTCATCCTTAATTAAAATAAAGTTCACATGCACACCCTGCTGAAGGCAGCATTAAAAAAAAATTACTTCTATGAGGAATAAGTCACTTATAATTAAAAAAAAAAAACCTCATTGTGCATACAAGGGAGTGTCGAACACTTGCCAGCCACCTGGATAATTGCTTCCTATTAAAAACTGCACAGGAGAGCCCTGGGGAAAGGAAGGGTCACACAGTGATTCTTGTAAAGGCAAGAGTCTTGCAAAATGCAAGTGGGATTTGCCTTGCACAGGTAAATGCCTGAAAGCCTGTCACCAAATTCTACCTATTCTGAGGCTACAGCCACCAATTGTCCACTGCACTAGTATGGCCTTCCACCTATTTTAAAATCAAAGCCCATGTGTTTAATCAAAAGTTCCCTGGTTGTAAAAGCATGAGAGCTGATGGCTCATATCAGCTTTACCTGCTGACTTTGTGATTTAAACCTGTGCCCCTTCCTTTCTTCCCATATGGAACAGTCTCAACTATTTTAGCTTCTTCTTGGAAGGTAGCCCATTTCATTGCCCTTTCTGCAATGCCACTGTGCTCTGCAAGAGATGTGGAGACCAGAACTGCACATATGGGTGCACTGAGCATTTATACCAAAGCCAAATGGTGTTGTTCATCCCTTTCCCAATGAGGATGGTGGCCTTTGTGGTTGCTGCTGAAGTGATGTTTCCCTCTCCATCATAAGATGTGAAATTGTCCCAAATGTTTTACTTCCTATTATCCATGTGGCTTTCAAACCATAAAAAAGCCTTTCCTCCAAACTTACAGGAGCTTCAGGGGTTGACAGAAATATTCTGGAAATCCAAACATCTTATATCCACTTTAACCCTTCCTTATTGACACCCCACAGAACTTCATGGGATTGGGAAGCAGGATTTTCATTTTCAGAAGCCACACCAACTTTCCCATTAACAGTTAACATTTGTCTACATATTCAGAGATCCTTTCCATTCCTGGTAGCATGACTCTTTGTTGTGTTGTTCCCAGGATCCCCTCTAGAGCCCTTTTTATAGTTGGGAATCACACTGGCAGCTCCCCAGTCCTCTGGCACAGCGGCTGTCTGTAGTGATAAATTAAACAGCTTGGCCAGCAGTTCTGCAGTTTCACATTCAAGCTCCTCAGGATTCTTGAACGCCATCCAGCTCTGGTGACTTATTAACATTTCTCTATTTGGTCTAATTTTTCCTTTAGTAATTACCTCAAATTCGTTTATGGATCTATTGGCTGCAAAAAATGCACTTGACACAGGAACATCCCCAACACCTCCAGCAGTTAAGACTCAATATTCTCTGCTAATGGTTTATCATTTTCAAGTAGCTTTCTTACACCTTTGACATCAAGCACTCCCCAAGATGCCTAAATCTTATTGGATTATATCCTCACACATAAATATAATATTTATGTCCTAGTGGATATAGTAAGAGATGTGCTAACATCTCAGAAGAACAGTCCCAAGACAGGCTGTTTTACCTACCTGGTGTTCCCCTCCTACCAACCTGTGCCCTGGAGCAGCTGTCACCCTGCTTTTCCTTCCTGGCGGAAGTTTTAGATACCACAAGCGATCAGTGAGATTAAACTGTATCACCATGGCAGCCAGCTGTAAGGCAGGGTGGAGATTCAAGCACAAACAATCCAAGCTTGGGACAGGAGTTTCATAAAGATCCTCCTGTCTGGGAAGGCCCGCACAAATGGGAAGCAGCTTTTGTGTGATGTGATGACATTTATTGATGCCAACAAATCTGAGGTGCCAACAACTGCAGATTTCAGTGGTTTACCCTGACTGAAGTACCAAAGCAGGCACCTTCCTTGCTGCCACACAAAGTGTTTCTGTTCCTCAGCAGCAGGTCCCTGTGACACTCACAAGGGTCTATGAAAATTCTCCTTTTGAATGAGGCCGTGTGTGGGGCTACCTGCCTGCACAAGCACTTGCAGAGTAGAGACTCTGTTTCTTTCTTCCACACCCTCCATTCCTTGGCATTTATACCCTTCAGAAGCCCATAGCAGCCCTGCCTTCCCACTCACTTTATAAAAACTACACAAGTACATAGCTTTTATCTTCCTCTTGCGTCAATCCCTCCAATCCCAAAGTCGCTTCTGTTGCTTTCCTTCAACTTCCTTCTGTTTATCTACTAGAAAGTAACAAAGATCAAAGCCACCATTACATCATAATAAAAAAATCCCCCCACCCTTCACACTGATTAGCAACATCAGACCCAATTTTCAGAAAGATATTTAAGAGTTTTTTAAAATATTTTACCAGCTTAGGTGCCAAATCCCAACAGTTTCCGAGGGAATCAAGCGCCCACGCGCTTTCTGGATTCCCACTAGATGCCTACCCACATCTTTCAGTACGTAACCACATGAAACACTACTTTTGTTCTCAAGGTTAGGCTCTCAAGTGTTGCTAACACAGTCCCTGAATGTTCCCACTGAAACACAGAGGCTACTGAGAGAGTTATGCCTCCTGGTTAGGGAGAGGAGAAAGAAAAAATAAAAAAGGAAAAGGAAAAGAAGTAGGGGGGAAAAGACAAGAAAAAGGAAAAGAAAAAGCTCTCCACAACTTTTGGCTTTTGCTCTTTTATGCCAGGCAGATCTTACCAAATACCTGCTGCACAGTTCCTGCCAGATGAAAGCTTTGTTTTTGTCTTGGCTATGAATTCTGAGGCACAGATGTTGCTGAAGTCTTTCTGTATATATTGCAGGGTATTCAGAGATAAAATGACATTATGCTATAGCAGAAATGTATTTTCCTACTCCTCCTGTGCCTCTGTTTCCCTGTTTGCCCTTTACACCTATATGACAGAACTAAGCATATTATTTCTCCAGCACAGTTGTGTTTTATGCTCACTGTGAGCCTTTACTGGCTGTGTTTAGGTAGAAGGTGACAAAGAATCACAGCACCTCCATGAAAAAGCCATCAAACATTTGTACAACTCCTACACCATGAAGTGGAGGACTGCAAGGTAGAAGGGGAACAGCAAAACAGTAGGATTATTTAATTTTGTGAGACTGGCTGCAGTATTAGCAACTTAATTCTGTCTCAGAGTAAAAATATAGTTCCAGCTAAACAACAGAAGTAGTTTGGCCCAGCTCATAATCCTTCTCTCAATTCTGAAAAACTTCTCAAGAATACATATAACACTTACATGACACAAGACATAATCCAGATAGGGGATGGGAAAAATCCCAAAAGTGCTCTGCTACACTAACAAATGAACGCACTAAGCAGAGCACAGAAGTCCCTACAGCATGGCAGGGATTACAGGAATTATTCCTCCATATGGAATCAAAGAAGGATTGAGAGCAACAGAACAATGGGATGGGGAGAAATACATGATCCAGTCGTGATTTTTTGGCAGGGTCTTTCTCACAAAGACATTTATTAAAGACAGAGAACCAGATAGAGAAGAGTCAAAATCAAAAGGCAGAGAAAGTTTGGGCTGTTCAGCCTGGAGAAGAGAAGGCTCCAGGGACACCTTAAAGCCCCTTCTAGTACCTAGAGGGGGCTACAAGAAGGTTAGAGAGGGACTTTTTACAAGGGCATGGAGTGACACGGCAAGGTGGGGGGTGGGCTTAAGCTGAAGGAGGGTAGGTTTAGGTTTGATATTAGGAAGAAATTCTTTACTATAAAAGTGGTGAGGCAGTGGCACAGGTTGCCCAGAGAAGCTGTGGATGCCCCATTCCTGGAAGTGTTCCAAGACCAGGCTGGATGGAATTTTGAGTAACCTGCGCTAGAAGAAAATTCCTTGTCTATGGCATGGGAGTTTAAACTAGATGATCTTTAAGGTCATTTCAAGCCAAGCAATTCTATGATTCCATAAAATCCATTCTGCACGAAGGACTTTCAGTTCTGCAGCATAAGCAGGTCCCTCAGGAGCTGACTGGGCAGGTGCTAGAGGTTCAGACAGCTTGGGGATAGAGGGATGTAGGAACAAAATAAGCAACATAAAAAGCTGTACACAGCAGGTATCACAATGACAGAATTAAAAGGCACTTACTTGAGTGTCAGTTCTGAGGAGCCGCTAGATCTCACCGTGTGTCTCACAGACCTTACTTCCAGCACTCAGACCTGCAGGCAGCTCCGTGATCTTTAATACTACACCACAGCTACAGTCACTCACACCGCTTTGCAAAGTTTCCTGCCAGGTCAGCTCACAGCCAAGTGCTGAAAGGGAAAAGCACCCTTGCCTTTGGATGGCTGTGTGCCACGATGAGCTCAGCTGTGTCAAGCTTCATCCTCCCATCTCAGCTCCTAAGAAACTCAAGCAAAGAGCACACTCCCAGCAGGTGGAGAGAGATCCCTCCTGTCCTTTCATCACGCACTCAGTCTCCCAGAAATTCCAAGTTCAGAATTATACTTTTAATGTTAATTTTGAGTTGACCACATCAAAAGGAAAACAGCTGCCAATGACCGCATCCTTGCTTTATAGTTTGGGGGAGGAGGGGAGTGCAAGCCGGTTTTGAGAAAAAAAACCAAAACACAAGCTTCTCATATGCTAGTTGAGAAGAATCTTAAGTCAACCACACTCTCCTCCAAAATTTGTAGTTAATTCATTAGCAATTTAGAGCCCTCACAGAGAGAGTTTTTCTGCTGAAACAAGCACAAGTTATGTTTACAGAGAACCCATTCCCTGCTCAGCCCATTCATACCCCGATAAAAAGAAAAAAGGCTCACAAAAGGCCCATCATGGAAGGCAAGCACATGAACTCATGAGAAAGGAGAACACAGAGATCAAGCATGCTCATCATCTTGGATTTCAGACGATTTACCTACAGCTACAGGAAGTGCAGATGGAACAGGATCTCAAGCCTTCAAAAACAAACACAGCTACACCACACATTGGATGAGATCACCTTGTTGAAGTCACTGCTCCTCAATACTGAGCCAAAATAACAGGGTGGGATTCAAAAAGCAACATCATCACAAACACAAAGCATCCACTATAATACTAAATTTAAAGCAGATATGATGTAAAAAGCAGAAAGCCACTTGCTGCTCAGGTGAGATTCTTTTCATCTTCATGACCATTACATCCTAAACTGCACATTTACACATTTAATGCTGCCATATGTCATCATGTGATTAAATGTTTTTGAAACAAACAAAAAAAAGCCTACACAAACACTGTTGGTGGCATTTGGACTATGTCCCAGGCTGAATAAGTATTGGATCAGAAGGCAGGAAGGAGTCCTGCAGGATGTACCTAGTGTTAGAAAGAATTGGCTCTTAAAAAAAAATTATTACGTGAATTCAACAAAAAATAATATCTCGATGATCATCTAAAGAGATAAAGGAAATCAAGCTGAAAGCATTTCAACATTAGCATTTTTCTAAAGTAGAAAATATCTTTAAACAAAGCCTTTGCCTGCAAGAATAGACATTTTTGGTTGGACAAATTAAATGACTAAATTCTTACAATTTTTTACAGCTCATCACTTCTGAATGTTTTCCTTTTGCAACTCAAGGACTTGTTTCAGAGGCACACAAACCAAATGAAAAGCTGGCATTCTGAAGTCTACAAGGTAGTGAGGTTTGTGATCTGCCCTTGCAGCCTTCTCTTGCCCTGACACCCCCAAATCCCCTCTTCACCGTGAGTCAACTGGAAACAAGCTTGGGAGGGGGGACTGTTCATATGAGCTGGCAGGGCACTGTTTCAGCAAGTATAACTCAGATGTGAAAGGCACAAGCCCTGCTATGACAGCGCACTGAGTCACTTGATGACAAGTCATTGAGGCATTTAGAGATGGATTCTGAATTCTAACAAGTGACACTGTTTTGCCTCCTCGAAGGGAAGGATGTGCCTTTATTGAACCAGGAATCCAAACACCGCCTGTGGCCATCTGCCTCCATCTAAAGACAGCCGACACAGAGGAATATACTGTTGCATATTTTCTGTCTTGCAGGAGAGCCCTGAAGGAATCTTGAGTTGTTTGCTTTCTCTTCTTGAATCAAGTCCTGCTCTTGTCATTCCTAGCCTACCCTTACCTCCTCAGCCTTTCTAATGAAATCTACAGATTTAAATATTTCCAGGTATCTCATTACCAAAACTACCTGTGGGATAGAGGAAGATAATGGGTTTCTTCCTCTATCCAGTCTTCATCCTCCTCCCAAGCCCCAAAGAAGATGCTTTGTACTGGGGTGGAGGACAAAATATTTTACCTCCCTGCTGCTCATCTGTGCTTGCCCAGTATCTTCAGGATCACAGAAGTATGAGGAATCTGTTTCTCATCAGTCTTAGGAGTGACCAGGGAAAGAAAAGATAGGCAGGAGATGAACAAGGTTTCTATAAAAAGGCAAAAGGAAAACCAACAAACTAGCAAACAATAGTTTAGGAGATATGATCAAGGAATAGAAGCACAGAAAAGAAACCAAAGAGGAAGAATACAAAAGTTAGTTCCCCCATACACACTGCAAGTTAAGTTCAGTATTGTTGTCAAGGCTCCCAGAAATGTCAAGAGACACAAGTATGACACTGGAGGTTACAGCTCCAGATAAAGTGTCAGTTTAATTTTATTCATCCTCTTTAAAATCTGGTTTAGGAATATATGCAAAGGAATTGAAGCAGGCCTGGAAAAGTAATCCCAGTCTCACTTCTTCAGAGTCTTTTGGCTGTGGCATGGTAGTGGATGAGACTCCTGCTGATTGAGTAAAAAGGGTGTACCACATTCACAGCATTCTCTCTGCTACCAAGGGAGTGAAAATTGCACAAAAGAATTTATAGCACACACAAATGTAAGAGACTGCAATTTTTCCCAGATTACCTGATTACCAAGACATATAGGCTGATGCAACAATAAGAAATTTGATGAGACAGAAATTAAAATGCAGATTTTTACATTAGATCAAGATAATTGTGAGACAATACTTGTTGCTGGTACTGCATTTCTTCTCCTTCCTTCCCTCACAACTTCTCTGGCTTTCTGTAAGGCTGCTCAGTGAAGACTTCAGTGATTTTGGAGAATTAAGTTATAATGCTAGTAACTCACTGCTAAGAGGTAGTGGATCCCATCACTTCCTCACCCAAAATTAGGAACTGGGGGCTCAAACCAAAGCCTCTGTGTGCTTAAATCTCTTTATTTAAGTCTTCAAGGAACATTTGGATCAAATTCTGTCATTTTTCTCTACAGATAGGAGTGGGAGAAGTCTTTTTTATATGACACATATTTTTGCATAACTTCCACATCTCCAGAATCTTGGAGCTTAACAGAAAGCATCAAACACCTTAACGCACACCCACAACCGCATACATTTTACCAAAGAACCTTACCAATGACTTCGATTATCAGAAAGGGGATGGTTTTCATGAAGGACTATGAGGTGTCATCACCACTTCATTTCTAGGTCTCTCTTTGAGTTCAGCTCCCAAAGCTTTCTTGTTATCATCTGTGATCATGAGACCAGAGAAGCAACACTGGAAGTGAACACACATCTTATTCCAAGGTGGGACTGAAGACGAGCACAACAGCAGGGCAAAACAGGGATGGGAACTATAAGCTTGTGGTTAACCAGGAAAATTAGCTCTCCTGAGCAATGTGGCAAAAAAAAAAAAAAAAAAAAAAATCGATCAAACTTTTGTATAAAAAAGAAGTAGCAATGACCACATCAATGAGAAGTGCCATCCACTTAGCAACCTAGCAGTCATTCCGGGATCTTAGTTCTATGACTTCATCTTCCTCCAGCCTCTCTCTTGCATGGAAACTGAGTATTCCAGAGCAATTTCTCATTTCAGCAAGATTGGCCCTGTGTCAGGTGGCTCAAACCCTCTCAAGTAAATCCTTTATTAAAGATACCATTCAAAAAAAAAAAAAACCAAACTCCACAACAAAACAAAAAAAAGAATCCCACACAATTCTTAGTAAAGCAGAGAAATTCACATTGGAAATCCAGTCCTAAGATGTTTAAAGTTCCATAAGGCAATTAGATCTGTAGCTTTAAAAATTGCATTTATGTACTATGGAAGCAATATACATATTTCTGAAGAATTGGGAAAAATTTCACTCTTTTCCCTTTTAGGAGCAACATGCCCTTTCTATGCCCCACATATTTGTTCCTTGAGTTCCTGAGCTTGAATCAAAGGGTTTTCCTCTCTGTGTGCTGTATTTTGAGACAAATTTGTCTGATTTGCTAAAACTGGCCAGTATATGAATATCTGCTCGTTATTAGTTTTTGACCCTACCTAAAACAACATTAGCCCAATTAGATACTAATTTAGATAATTCTCAATAAAAGAAACTTTTTAGTACTATGCCTACATCTTAGAGTCTATTAAAAACACTGCCCTACCAAAACCAATGTTCTACTAAATAAAACACTGACAAACTTGGGCTCTATTAAAAGTTAACACATTCTGTGGTTTGCAGAGGAAAATGACATTAAAATTTGTCTTGTGTGAGGTATTCCTGAAAGGATAAGGGCATATAAATTGTTCTATTTCCAGAAGAACTGCAAAATGTAACAGGACTTTGATAATTGAGTGTCTTATTAATTTTAATGAGCTAATCAATATTGCATTTCGAATCCTGATGTGTCCATTTGCTGCTAATCCCTCTCTGTGCTGTGCACTCCCTGGTCTTTGCAGCTGTCACCTGACAAATCCACCTTCTCATGTGAAGGGACACAGGAGTTCAGGCTCAGGTGACCAGTTTAATGAGCGAGAAAAGCAGAGGATACATTACCAGCCTGGCCTCATTTTTTTCTCTCCTCTACCTTGACATATGCTGTCACACAGGTAAGCCTTGAGCTGAATGAATCCAACAGCTTCAGTAGTGTGCAGAGAGCTGGGAAAGAGGGGTTGGAATATCCCTCCCTTCTGCTGCTGAAGGAAACCAGCTTTTGCTTCACCCCAAACAGGTCTGAACTCTGGAAACACATGAATTCCACATCCAGCTGTGACTTCTATCCTCTCAAAGCCTGATTGAAATAAGGCATTCTTGAAATACCTACTAAAGGCAAATGATAAAATCATCCTGGTACAAAGCCTTCAAGTTGAGCTCGTTGGCAAAACTGCATAATGTTTACTTACAGATAGCTGGGGAAATTAAATACAAGTTTTACAAAAGGCATCACTTCTGTACTCTTTCCACAGAAGAGACTGGGTTAAGAGGCCAAGCCACTCTCATTTTAGGATCAGCAGAGAACGTGCTTTTGGGAATATGTAGGTACCAATAATAATCTCTCTTGTGATTTCTTCATGCTAAATAAGTTACGAGGTATTTTGCATTACACTACATGCAAAACAGGAAAAAAACCCCACATGATGCAAGCCACTGGTTCAATTAAAAATATTCCTCACTCCAGCTCTTACTTCATGAATAGAACATCAGCCCTCAGAAATGGGCTTTGCCTTGTAAAGGAAGCATCATGTAAAATACTGGTGTACCACTACAGTCATTAAGAAAGGTGATAGTTCAAAGCTGATGCTTAGAGTAAGTAACTCAAAGCAGTGCTGTGACCTCAGCAAGCCAGGCTGATAAACTGTCTCCTAACCTTTTGTACTTGATTTTCCTTCTCTCTGCTGCCACCTGGAAAGTCATCAAACGCCATCAGCAGTAAGCCATGGACAGACACTGTAACTACAGGGAGCAAGCTCACAAGGGCAGGAAACAAAGCCTTAAGGTAAACTTGAAGGACTTCCCCATTCCCAAAACACTCACAATCTGCATAGCAATTATCTTCCTCCCCCATTTTCCTTTAAGATTACAGGTGGACAGACTTTATGTTAAAAGAAGAATAAAAAAAAAGGCATGACACAAGTCTTTATGCCCCACCTGCCTGCAGCACATACTCCCCACTTGACTTCCTCACAGTCCCACAGCTAAAGGCCCACTGAGATCAAGGAACTGTTTGCAGCTAGATGTCATATGCTGCAAGGCAATCACAATATATTTTTTCCACTGCCTGTCACACAGTAGTTTGAATCATAAAGGGCTACTTTGGTGGAAATTATTTCTTTCCAGAAAGTACATTTGGCTACTACTTCTGCAATCTTATTATTTGGCCCAATTTTCACAAGCTAGGACTTTTTTTTCTACACCAGTCAACTTTTTCTCTTCCTTTCTTTAAACCTAAGATGATACAAGTTGCCTGATTCAGCACCACTTCTGACTTTTGACAGGAAGTAAGAAATAGAATGGCTTGAAGGCAGTTAGACCAGCTTAAGAGTAAAACAAACTTGCTATATGGCAGGTCCAAAGAGTACAGATTGCAAGAAGGAAGAAGCCATGGAGGAGAAGTTATTGTTTAACCTGCATCTCAGACTACACTCAAGAGATTGATAGTGTACAAGTGGAAGCTAGAACACCTGGATTGCCAGCCTGAAAGAGTGTATTAGCACACAAACCAGAACTGAATACTTGGACTTTTTCTTCAAATTCCCCTGGAAATCGACTTCTCAGATGGCTTTTTGTTTGTTTGTTTCTTCTTCCCCCATCCCAACAAAAAAATGCTAAAATGAAGAGAAAGGGGGAAAGCCACGCTGCAACAGTGGTTTTGCTGATGGATTTGTTAGCAATGCTGCCTGCATCCCCAAAGTGAGAGGAGCAGGTAAAACTCCTCTCAGCTGCTCCAATACAAAACACAACACATGGGAGACAGAGGAGACCAGGGAGACTACAAGAGGAATCAGCATTTTGAGAGTGCAACTCTCTGACCTCTTTGACAAATACCTACAGGAGGGTGACACAAGGCACAGGCTAAAAGGGCCTTTTTCTTTCTGCAGATCATACTGAGAGCCTGGGGAGACACGTTCAGCCCAGAGCAACTATGTTTTGAGCTTGGAGCATCCATGTTTTCATCCAATGGATCCCATGAAGGGCCCTGAAATTACAATGTGCACCCCAGTGTCGTGTGCCAAAAAGAAGACAGGCCATGGAAGGACCCAAAGGCATCCACACCTCTGAGGATGTGCCTGAGGTGAGATGGGACAAAAGCCAGCTCCCTTTCCTGCACAAAGCCAGGAGCAGTCACCACCACTGGGGCACTGAGTGTTACCCCTCAGAGCCACAAGATCCCATCTGCACATGCTGTGCAAAACTGCACCCAAGGGCAGGAATTTCAAACTTGAACTTCAGTTGGCATAAAAACCTGATCAGTACAAGCAGCATCAGGTACTTTTAACCTATTCATTCCCAAAGAGCATCATGTGCCTTAACCTCAGATGGGAAAACCTGATCACTGACTTCTGTGCTACATCCGTGAGCACTGGCTGACAGTCCCAGTTCTGCTGCCACCAAGGGGAATGAACCTAGCCATTCCCACCTCTGGGAACAGGGGTGCAAAGCAGCTCCTCCCAGGTGACAGCTGTGCAAGTAGAAGAATCACACACTGGACTATTTTTTCCACAAGAGCAAGCCCTCAACATCAAGCAGAACATGCTTACATTGTCCTCAATTCCTATACAAGCCAAGACATCAGGCTGAGAAAATTAGTTCGGCTCATAGCCAAGTATAGAAAAACAGCCTTTGACACAGTACAATTCTGGTACACAGCATTACTCTTCCTTCCCAGAGAGGTAAAAAGACAACGATAGGCATTCTTGTACCTGTCAGAGGGCCAATGGCTGACTAGCCTTTTAAGAAATATGGCTAGTTTTTAGTGGTCTAGTTTCAGTCTGTGTCTTGCACATCCTCACCAAGACTGGTCAGTTCCTTTACAAAGTCTGTTTGCTTCTGTAATCTGCTGTCAACAGGATGAACTGTAAAACCAGAACACTTTGAGGGTGGAGCTCTGGATCATTTCTGTATTTTTCAACTGAGAAAAGTTTATTTCAGCTCTAGGTTGTTCTGTATGCTCTTAAGCATATAAGGAAATTGGATCATAGCAACAAGCTTTTGAAATTACAAACCTTCCCACACCAAGGAAGTGAGACAGGTGCACAAAACGGAAAAAGAAGAAAAGAAGCCATACTCCAGCTCACATTTATAAAAAGACAAGACACTAGTCAGCAAACTGGTGAAATTCATGCATTGGAATCAAAGCTGAGAGAAAAGGTCTCCCTTCAGAAACCTGGAAAAGGATAATAAAACAGCTCTTTGACCTCAGAAGCAAAGAGAGCTAGCATCAGTTTTCAATCCAGTGCAAGCAAGGCAATCAGAAACACAATAAACAAGCAATATATTTTCACTTCTGGCAGTTATATTGGACTTGTCACATATTTCTTCCTATGTCCCCATGATGCACAGAAAAGCATGAACTAAAAGCCTCACTTTTCCCTATTCTTTTTTTTCTGAGCAACATCCAGAGTACATAGTAGTCCTCAGAAACCAGTAAAAGCATTCTTGCTGTCATGCTACAAGAGCATTTTCCTCTTCAAGTTTATTTTTGGCTTTCATTTCCAAATCAATGGCAGTTATATTATTCCATTTAAAGATGCAAGACTCAAAAAAGGCTAAAAAAAAAAATTACCTGGTGGTTTATTGTCCAGTCTTAGACTCCTGCTTTGTTATACAGTACAGCTGTGAACAAATTCTGTTCCGTGGCACAAGACAGACAATCCAGAGTTAAACAGAATCAGTATTTAGAAATATTCAAATTCCCACCATATCTTCTGTTCCCTGTGCAGAAATGAGCTTCATTTCTCTGACTTACCCACAAAAAAATGCACAGGGAAAAGCAGTCTCCAAGCATCCAGTGGACACACACACACAAACTGTTCCACAAGGAGGAGTTTTTCCAGCCTTACCCTATAAAGCTGAGAGCAAGATCAGCACACCCACACTAAGAGATACTGGAGCAGCAGACAGGAAGATGCTCCCTGCTTGGCCAGGTAATGTGGAAGCAGCACCGGGAAACTCCACGTGTGGAGAAGGGGGAGGAGGTTCAGTGAAAGGCATCCCTAAGCCACTGGGCAAAGAGTAATTGCGAGCAAAGAAAACAAACATTCTTCCGTCTGTGCCCGACACAGCCATTTCCCCCGGCTACAATACCTGCTTTCACTTTGAAAATGGAAAGCGTGGCTGACTGAACGGCTTTTATGGTTGTTCTTACACACATGCATCTCTCATACATAATTACCACAGAAAGTACACGCCTTCCAGCCAGTCCCAAGCAAGAGCCAGGGTTTGACACTTATTTATAAATCTTGCTCCTTGAAGAAAAAAACTCCTGGAGGCAATGTTGAAATAAGAATCAAGGAACGCTCAGCAGGAGCAGTGCACCGTGACACACATACGGATGCAGCCAGCTATTCCCAACAATCATGAATTTTAAGCCCTCTGGATAACAAAAGCAACAAGACCAGGGATTGCAGGCATGGGAGAGCTGTGGATTGGGGCATTTCCATGCACAGAGAAGACAGGAGCGCTACTGCCTCTGAAGTCTCGTCCTGCTGGCGCTGCCTCCTCCATCGAGCTCCAGGTGCATTCAAGAGCACCCAGAGGTGACACCCATCTCCGATGTCCCTTCACTGCTCCCCACTCCCCAGGGAGAAGCCCCTGCTTTGAAGGAGGCTGGATTAGAGACCACCTGACGTTCCCTCCAGTCTGAAATACGCCACGATCCCAAAGTTCAGCTTTGCTTTTAAGTACTTTACTAGCAAAAAAGCCACGGTTTCGTACACACCCGCGGGCGGAGGGGTTGAAAGACAAGTCCCACCTCTCCATCCCTCCTTCACCAGCCACACAAAGCCCGAGGCTTCATCACCCCATCGCCCAGCATGGGTCCAGCTCCTCAATTCTTTGTGTTTGTCCAAAGCGCTCGCCCCTCCAGCCGAAGCCAGGACGGGGCGCTTGGCAAAAACTGCGGGCTGAGCCCCGATTGCACCCCAACCTGTGCGCCGGGACCCCAAACATGCAGCCCCGAAGGGCTCCCCGCTCGCCAAGCCCGGGGGCTGAGAACAACTCCCTTTGTTAAATGAATGAGCCGGGGAGGCAGGAGCGGGGAGGCAGGAGGGGGAAATAGGAGGGGGAAGCCAAGGCCAGTACCCCCTTCTAAAAGAAAATTTCAAAAGGAGGGAGGAAGAGAAAAGCTGAAGAAGAACGCACCCGTTCGCTCAACCCCTGCGCAAACTTCCCGGTTACCAAACAAGCGAGGAAATCCCCTTCCCCGGCGCGGCGGCACTCACCTTCCGCCCGCCGCAAGGTGCTGCCCGGCTCTCCCGCGGCTCCGCGCCCGCCCCGCTGCCCACACCGCCCCTATTGTCGGCCCGGCGCCGCCCCCCGCGCCCTGCCCGCCTTGCCGCGGCCATTGGCTCCGGGGGGCCCGCCCCGCACCCCCCTGCCGCCAAGGTGGGCAGCCGGGCCCGCCGGGGCGGGGAAGGGGTCGGGGGTAAGGGTCGGGGGCGGGTCCTTCCCGCTCCGCTCGGCGGCGGCCCGGGCGCGGCATCGCTCCGAGGGGCCCGCGAGGGAAAGTTTTTTTGGGAGGGGGTGGTACCTCGGCGGCGCCGCAGAGCGGGACCCGGGAGCGTGGTGCGCTGCCCCGGGGAGCCGCGGGCTGTGCTCGGGCTGAGCTCCGGCCGGGCTGCCGCTGCAGGCGGTCCCGGAGCCCGCAGCTCCGCCGGGCAGAGGGCGGGAGCGGCGCTGGCCTGGCTGGGACGTGGGAGTCTTGGGCGATCACGCCATCAGCGGAGCTGCCATGCGGGGAGTGGATGGCCGGCAACTGCACCCTTGGCGAGCGGCGCTGCGATGACTTTATGTGCGCTGCGATGACTTTATGTGTGCTGCTCGTATCGCGCTGCGCTATCGCGGAGCCGGCTCCATTGTGCTGAGGTCTGTGTGCGTGCAGATCCAAAAAAGGCAAGAGTAAAATGGGCTCTGCCCTGCTGCTGTGTTGCACAAGCCGAGGCGTCTATACCTTATATTGCCGGGATCTGGGTGTCCCCTCTCCCCGTGATGCACAGCTCGCTGGAAACTTGTCACCCTAGTTAACAGGAGTTTTCGGCTCAGCGCTTGAGCTGTGCCTGCAGAGAAAAAGAGGAGGGGTTTGACTGCACGTACAGCGCAGGGCTCTCGGAAAGAGAGCACGGGCATGCCGAGGTGTTCTTGGGACGTGCTCTCTAGAGGTGCGAAGGGGAAATGTTGAAGTGAAGCAGGTAGTTCCAGGCAAAAGGGAGACAAGCTTTGTACCGAGGCAGCATGCCCTACACACGACAGATTAAGACAGCGCTGCCACAGTCTCGCCCTTCCCCCTCGTACCAACATTTATCAGTTCCCGTGATAAGTTTGTTCGGGAGCTAAACCAGCAGAAAATTAACATCGCAAAAGTAAACAAATGGAGGAAGCGAGAACTCGAGTCTGAGACTGATAGGGAGAGTGGGAATGCCACAGAGCTGATTTCAGCAGCTGAACCTGCTGTGGAATTGTGCACTTGGAAGCACTTCCCTCTGTCGGATACATTTAACATTGGATTCAAATCCACGCACGCGGGCAGATTGCATGAGCTCCCTCAAGCATCCTCTGCCCGTAGTCTGGTTGCAACACGAAGGTTTTTATGTAGTTCAATGTAATATGTATCAGTCCCGTCACTTCAAAGACAGGATCAGACCGTGTCAGGAAAATCCCAGAGATACATGGGAATTTACAGGATTGCTGCTGGGGGGGAGGGAACAAACTGAGGCAAAAGCCACGCAACTCAGCTTAAATGCTGGATCCATGAAGGGAGCTCCATCAAAGCTGGAGTTAAAACCCAAGAGTGACCCTTTGGCCCTGAACTGAGAGCTGAAAAGTGACTTCCTTTTGTACCATGCTTGAAATCCCAAAACCTTTTCGGAAACATGGATGCACGCTGACAATTTTAAAAAATAAATTTTGAATCCAGACAAGAGAACAGCCCAAAATACTCCATAAACATGTCTGTTTGACAAGATGCTTTACCACATACATTCATTCAACCACACAGAGAATGGATAAGTCAGGAAATTGCGGTGGTTGACCCAAGACCTGGTCCATGTACACGGGGTGCACTGCACTCTACTGAGCCCTGGAGAGGTCCATCTGGACTGCTGTGACCAGTGCCAGGCTCCACAGTCCAAGAGAAACATGGAGCTCCTGGAGTGGGCTGTGTAACTGTGGTGTTTGCCCAAAGCACCTGCCCAAAGAGCTACAAGTATGATGAGGGGACAGGAGCATCTCTCTTATGAGGAAAGGCTGAGGGAGCTTGGCATGTTCAGCCTCAAGAAGAGACAGCTGAGACAACTGAGGGACAATCAATACACAGGTTAACTCAGTTCAGAAATTCTTTTGAATAAACCTTTGTATATTTGCTGCTGATGAATCTCACCAAAATCTTAAGAACCCTTATGTTTTGCTATTTTCCTACTCTGTAGTAATGTGGAACCCTAATGGAATATCCAGGAATTGCAATACTTAGAGATTTCTGAATTTACCCAAAGTTCAAGACTCATTTGTCTGAAACTATTGCTGGATATTTCAGAGGGAGTTCCTAAACGAAAGGAGGAAGACGTCCATGAACAGCATAAGAACAGGATAGAAAGCTACCGCTGCAAACCAGAATTTGGTACTTCAGAAAGGAATGAGTGAAATGTAAATCTTTTTATTTGCATTTCTTAGCACTCACAGCTAAGGGTTCAGGGGTTTTCAGGCAAAGGATCCATCTTGCCTTGCGCTCAGGTTTAAGTAAGATGGTCCTTTTCCAATATGGAGGAAAAGGGGGATCTCTAACACCTCAAAAGGGTCTCCTGTGTTCTGTGGGAAGAAGCCTGGCACCAGACCCCAGCCTCAAAGACCAACTCAGTTGAATAATCGATTTCACAGTGATCACATAAGAGCTGCATTTTCCTCCCCTTCAGACACACAGCAGAACAAGCAGTGCACTGCCGTGGGGCACAGCCTGATGATTTCTTCTTTGTCAGCAGCACCAGTATCAATAGTTCTTCCTCTGCTGTTCATCTCTGCTCCTGAGCTACTCCCTGCACTGTGCCAACACAGCTATTTGTGCAGCTGTGTAATGGAAGGGATCAAGGAACTGGTCCACCTAGGAGTTTTCCTAGGTGTTTTTACTCAGATCAAATCCCCAAATACCTTGGCTGACACGATGCAGGAGGAACACAAGAGCATGTGAAATCACAGGAGCTGAAGCTTAGCTGAGGGACAGTAACTTGTTAGGATGTGCCCACTTAGTCACCTGCAATAACCTGTCCACTCATTTAATCTGCTCAAGCAAACGGAGACAAATTGGACTCAGCCTACATGGAAGAAAACAGAGTTCATGAATGACTTGAAAACTAATTACAGATCTCTAGATTTTACTAGCAGGGAAAGAAAAAAGACAAAAAGAAAAATTGAGTCCTATAGTTACACAACACAAAATTACAAAGTTCCTCAGCTAAATATCATACTGTGAAGATGAAGAAACAGCAAGCACCAGCAAGCAAAACTGAAGGTGATAGTGGGTCAGCACAGTACTGCCTGGAGGTTTCTCACCCAGTAAATCAGAAGTCAATCCAGCAAAGTAATGTTGTTATAGTGGTGTGAAGAAGAAGACAGACTATGATTCATCACTGCCCTACATGTAATGTAAGTTTGTACAGCTCTGCAAAATGTATGTAAAACAGTTTCAAATCACAACTATTTCCTTTTCATTTTGTCCAGATTATGCAGTACACTAAAGCAGTAAGGAATGTGTTTCTGGACACAAATCTATGATGCACAAATGTTTTTGCTAAACAAACACACAAAAGCAGGACAGCAACAATCTTTCATTTCCTCAGTAAATTTTAGGGAGTTTTCGTGCCAGAAAAGCAAAGTAAAAACTAGAAAGGGCCAGAACACCTGACTAGCACAGTGTAGCATCTGGTTCCTATCTTAAATATCCTGATGTTAGATGGTATGTAATACCCATCACAACAGAAGTTAAAATCACTTCCAAAATGTATACAAATAGCACATTACCTCTGACACATATTTAAGATGGACATGCACCTCCTAACATCCTGTAGAAAGGTTTGCTATGATTTCTCTGCCCTAGAATGAATTCAAATACTTAAGTAAGAAGCAGGGTCATCATCTTAGCAAAGCTGGCTCTGGGTTACACTTCTTGATCTTAGCACTGAAGTCGAAAATCCAGCTTATGCAAGAACATTTCTCAGGATTTGACTCTATGCAGCTGTTTCACTCCGGATAAATGGTTAAGGCATCGTACTGTACATGTTCCCACTTGCCACTTAGTCCTCCATTTCTCTACTGAGAAGCTCACAGTAAAGGGTCAGGATCTGTCTGGTACAGTTATAACAGTTATTACAACTTGGTGGGGGTTTTTTTGTTTGTTTGTTTTTGTCTGGGTTTGTTTTGGTTTGGTTTTTTTTGGATGCTTCAAGCCCGAATAATTCTGCTTCTTCTTATGGGTTACTTACTTGTTGGTTAAGTTACCCTATAGTTGGTTGAAAACTCAGAGGAACTTTCATGCCATTCCAATTTTAAATAATCTCTTACCGCTTCATTGAAGTCCTGGAATCTTGCAAAACCTTTACATTCCAGATCTCCTTTAGCCAGGAAATTGCACAGAGACAGCTAGGAGCGCTCAGTGCTTTGGTGAGCAGTCAGCAAGTCACGGAATACTAGGGAAGCCACAAATGACTGTTTGATTCTGGAAGCCTTGTGTATCTCTGGAAGTCATAAAATACAGATGGGCAATGGCTTAACAGTGAGGTCAGTCTTTGATTCATTAGCTAACAGCTGAATTTAAGCACAGATATGTGAGTTTTGAGGCATGCTGCTAATTCAAGCTTAAAAGCAAGGGGGGAGTTTTACCCTGTGCTGTGAGTTTCTTTGGAGCTGTACAGAATCATGGCTTTGGCTTAGGTTTTGTATGTTCTCTCAATGATCTTAATAGTTTGGGTTTTGGAAAAATTTTATTAGGCACTGGTAATCTTAGGTCAAAAACATATTTAAATGCTATAAGGTCTTCTTTGTGGGTGAAGGTATAAACTTCAAACACGCTGGGTCAGTCACTGGAGCTATAAGAATTCACACCACAGGCTGACCATTTGTATTGTAAATCCTACACTGTGCAATAATCTGTGGAGATGAGCGCCATACCAGAAGAGTCTGGTTTTAGATATTAAAAACAGTACTGATGTGCTCCAAAAACAGGAATTTGGTTCAGAATTTTGTCTTTCAGTCTCCCAATTGCAGTCACAGCTATGGTTCCCTACATCAAACTTCCCTCTGCCTGCAGTCTAAAAAAGACCTATCCCTGCCTTTCCCTATTCTTCTCCAGCTGTATCAAGAAACATCTACTTATTACTACTTCCTCTCCTTTCCCCTTCCTTCCACCTTCCAGCCTTATTTAATCATTCACCTCACTTTGAAAGTCACTTTCCTCCCTGATCCCACCAGCCAACCTAAGGCTGAATGTGAATACAGTCTACACACTCTTTTAGGGATCCATGTCCCATCCTGACTGGAAATTATCCCAGAATGGTTAGGGTGGGAAGGGACCTTAAAGACCATTTTATCCCAACTCCCCTGCCATGGGCAGGGATACCTTCCACTAGACCAGGTCGCTCAGAGCCCCATCCAACCTGGCCTGAAACACTTCCAAGGGATGGGGCATACACTGCTTCTCTGGGCATCCCATTCCAGTGCTTCACCACTTTAGTAGTGAAGAATCATGGCAGCAGCCCTGCTTTACAAAACACAGGCAGCAGCAAAGAACGAGGCTCCCAGGGAGAGCAAGAGGGAGGGAGGGGGAGGCCGTAAACGCTGCTCATTCACTTGGGCCTTTGGAGCATGAAGGAATTGCTGCCAACGAAGGAAGTGTGGAAAGTAGCATAGTAATGGCAGGCAGGCAAACATCTCAAGCACATGAGAGCCTGGCTCCCAAGTGACAGAATACCTGCAGAAATCTCTGAACAATCTATGGCTGCTGGCTCTCGTTCAGCCAGCAGTACAAGGTCCTGGCCTGTGATACTGTGTGGCAGAGCCCTCTTAGAACTCTCTGGGTGACTGTCCTGGCCTCAGGTGTCAACTGGTTCTCTGCACTGTCCCAGAACCATGACTCTAATTTTCTCTCCTTAATATAAAGAAATCAAAAAAAAAAAAAACCTCAATACTGCCCAAAATGTAAATTTGCTACCTAGAACAGATTTCCCAGCAGACAAGTCTATGACAGGTTTTCCTTCCAGGATTCAGCTTACAGAATTGCAATGCTTTTATAACAAACACTCAGAATCACTTTTCCATTCATTTTATTGTGGTTTATGATGAGAAAAATCCTCCTCTGTGAGAATGTGGAAGAACACAGTAGAAATACATTTACGCATTTCTTGGGCTCAACAACTCCTGCTGAACCAGTAAGGAAACAAGAATACATTACTGAAACTTAAATTAATCTAAATTATTCTGAACTATGCTATTTTTTTTTCCTTTTACCTATAAGTGGGGAGAAATAAAAAAGAAAGCATAACATCAAGGGGACAGAACTCCGGAAGTGTGGAAAAAGAAAAGTGCGCTAAATTTACCTTTCATTAGGAACTCCTCAAGTTTATTGGGCTACCATACAAGGAAAGTAACAATAAAGATAATTTTAAAATCAATTAGCTTTTCCTCTCTCTATTGACTTTTTTAAAGAATGCCTCTTGAGAGTTTTCTCTTTCAGTGTCAGGGCTTAAAAACATAGCTAGGTAATGCAAAAGACAGTCTGAATGAGACATCAGACGGAGACTACTAATCCAGGGTTATTTATTACTCAAAACCTAACAAAAGCAGCTCATTTTTCTATGCAGAAAGTCTTAGTAGCATGGGAGGACACTGTAAACAGAGGAGGGTGAGGCTGAGAGAGATTGTAACAGCGTAATGGCACCACAAAAGTAGATTCTTTTGCTGGTTTTGCTGAGCTTATTCAAATTGAATGACTCTGAAGAGCTGATTCTGTTTTAACTGGAGCCAGTGAAAGATTTGACACACATTTCAGAGTACAAAACCAGCCCTTCAGTTATAGCACCTCTGCCAGATTTTGTTTCACACCCTGCCAAAATGTCATAGCTTGAATCACTTCAGTAGCTTGGGCCATTTAAAACTGGACTGAATAAAACCCTGGAGAATAAACTGCAGAGAGGAATCTTCCCCTGCTCTTTCCCTTATCTCTGCTCTTCTGCCTCACTGGGTTACATGAATAGCAACCAAAAACTGCAGAGCCCTGACAGACATGGTGTCTCTGGGCATTTTGGATGTTTCACAAGCAAGCTTTGAAAACGTGAAACCTCTGTCCTTCAGTTCTACCCATTTGCATTGTGTCCAAGAGGACCTAAGTGGATCATAACAGAAAGATTATAGAGAAGCTGACTTCAAATGTTTTGGAAAAACTGCGTTGAATTTGAGATTTCAGGGCAGCTTCAAACATCAGTGCAGTAAAATGTTATTAAAGTGCAAAGTAAAGATCTTCAGCAACATAATCTGAACTGACCTGGAGCAGACAAAATATCATAGAAACAGCAAGATAATTCAAGTTATTAACTCATCAAAAAGCTGGAGAGATGGAACACCCATTTTGCAGGGTAGAGAGTGACTTTGACAGTTAACCCAATAGAGGGAGCTATACAAGCTCAGGGGCAATTTGGCTGAGGACAGTGATACTGATAATTAAATTGTACTGGTTGGTCACACTATAACCAGAGTTACATGAGAGATATAGATCACAACAAGCCTGCCAAGAGAGCTGCCCCTGCAGAATTCCTTTGATATGATGTACATCTCAGTGCTGTCCAAATTGCTGATGAGTCATGGATTGTTCTGCAGGACACAGGAAAGCTTAATAAATTATTTTATTGCATAATCTTTTCCTATTGATTCCTTGTAGATACCTGCAGGAACTTCTAAATAACAACACACAACCCCCTGAGCTTTTTCAGAGGCTGCCTCAGCATACCACATAGGTCTTGCAAAGCTGCCAGGATAAAACTGAGGTTTCAGGAACATACCAACCTCTGGCTTTACATTCCTGTCAAGTTGCCTCTGCAATCAGAGGGATGTCAAGTTGCACTGGCTGTAATTGGCCATAAGATCTCCAATGAGATTTCTATCCTGAATCTCACCATCTTGTTTCAGTTTGTTAATTGACAGTTTTTGGGATGGCTATTTGCCTTTCTTTTTACCACATTTTCCGGGATATGCAGAGATTCTCATCAAATTATTACAGACTTAGCAAGTAATTAACTTCATCAGCATAAATTAAGCACCAAACCATCCTAGGAGCTGTATTGCAGATGGGGAAATTAGGTAAGAGTTCAATCTGTAGCCTCAGGCTCTGCAGCAAAACTGCTGCAATAATGCTTTTTGAATTCGAGTTCCTACTTCCCATTTCTGCTCTCAGATGAAATCAATCCTTTAAGCTGCCTCTGAAAGCTTCCAATTGCACCAAATATAAACCTTGTAGAAGGGATGTGGGCCTGCAGTCATACAGAGAACTAATCTTCAGCAGGCAGGTGAACTATAGGGAGGAAACATTCAATATTGCCATTTGCAATTGGCAGCCTCTGTCCACAGGCTTTGCAAGAGAGCAGCCCCTGCAGGAAACTGTGATCCTGAAACTGGTTCTCTGGTGACAGTGGCCTTTATCACACACAGAGATGAAGGTGCAAATGGCTGTCTAGACAAAAAGGGTCTAGAGGTCCAAGGTAAATAATTTTCAAAAAACAGTGCAGAAAGTGAGTTAACTGCTGATGTATGCAGACCATGTTTGAAAGAGAAGGGCAAAGCTACTTGCTGAAGGGAAACCAGGTTTGGGAACATTTAAACTTCAGGATGGTCAATGCTCTGTTGTGAAATCTGTGTATTGAGGATTTCTTATTTTGCCTGTGTGGCTAGATTTCTGGGAAGAGCACTTTCCATAAAACCATATTCAAGAAGCCAATGCTGAAGTAATTATTTTCCCCCTTTAGTTTACAAGTGGTTACAAAACAATGAAGCTCTCAGTTCTTTACGCTTCGCAGGGGAGAATGTACAAAGAGCTGCTTAATCTCTTTCAGTTCAGCTCTTTAATTCCCATGGGTATCCAGTTGCAGGTATCTGTATCAGTCCCTGAGTTCTCAGCTGTGCATCAAACTGCTGGCTCTTGTTTTAACACGCTGTTTCAGAGCCGACCAGGTTTCAGCATGAACATGTGAGGGCTGCTGTGCCTAAGCCCGTTTGACGTTGGCAGAGGAGCAGCATCACAGGTCCAGCAGTGCTCGCTCTGGTGAGGAAATGCCAAGTAAGCACTTTCACAGTGCCAGGCTAATCTTAACGCTGACGTTTGCCATCCAGAAGGAAGCAAGCTGTACAACTAAAGGAGGCACGTCACCAAGGAAGATTTGAATGCTTCCTGATTGGTTTCCCAAATATTTATGTCATTTGCTTCTAACTGAGGCTAGCTTGCAATTCAAGTATTAGATGGTTTTCTCAAGTGCAAACTGCAATTAAGGAATCAGAAGGCAAGATGCAAACCATACTACAGGATCAGCTAAGAAAAAATGGTGAAACCAGACAAATTAATTTTCAATTTATTTCCTCTCATTATTGCTAGACAGTCTCAAATGCAAAGTGAAAAAAAAAAAAAAACCATAAACATATTTATAGCTAATGTAATAAATTAACACCTGTATGCTATATTAATGCATGAAATTTGCTAAATTAAAATGCTAAACTAAAATGCTATATTTGGCTTCAGTCACTTAGCAACAGCTGCATCAGTTTAAGACATTTCCATTCTGCAGCTGTTAGCTGGTACCTCAGGCTGGAGCTCCCATAGAATCACAGAGTGGTTTGACTTGGAAGTGACCTTAAAGCTCATCTTGTTCCAGCCCCCTGCCATGGGCAGGGACACCTTCTACTAGACCAAGAGCTCAGGACTTGGTCTAGTAGTCAGACCAGGTTACTGGACCAGGCCCCATGCAGCCTGGCTTTGAACACTTCCAGTGATGGGGCAACCACAGCTTCCTGGGCAACGTGCAATGGGTGCCTCACCATCCTCACAGGGAAGAATTTCTCCCTGGTATCTAATCTAATCTAAAATTTCTCCCTGGTATCTAATCTAATGTACACCCTCTTTCAGTTTAAAGCCATTTTCTCTTGTCCTCTGACTTCATGCCCTTGTCAAAAGTCCCTCTCCAGCTCTCTTGTTGCCCCTTTAGGCCCTGGAAGGTGCCCCTCCAGGAGCCTGGAAGGTCTTCCCAGAGCCTTCTCTCCTCCAGGCTGAACAGCCCCAACTCTCTCAGCCTGTCTCCAGAGCAGAGGTGCTCCAGCCTCCTGATAATTTTTGCAGCACTAGTCAGATCCATATCCCCTCCATGCTGAAAACCCCAGAGCTGGATTCAATACTCCAGGTGGGGTGTCACTAGAGCAGAGGGGCAGAATCCCCTCCCTCACCCTGCTGCCTGCACTGCTTTGGATACAGCCCAGGACACAGCTGAGCTGTGAGTATTGTCGAGTCATGTCCAGCCTTTCATCCACCAGCACTCCCAAGTCTTCTTCTCAGAGCTGCGATCAATCCATTCATTCTCCAGTCTGTATTGATACCAGGAGTTGCTCAATTCACATGAAGAATCTTGCACTTGGCCTTTTTTAACCTCATGAAGCTCCCACAGACCCACTTCTCGAGCTTGTCCAGGTCCCTCTGGATGCCATCCCATCCTCCAGGTGCATCAGCTGCACCACACATCTTTGTGTCATCTGCAGACTTGCTGAGGGTGCCCTCATCCCTCCGCCAAAATCAGCAGAAGGAAATGTGTGCCTGCATTTTGCCTGCTGCTCTCCAAAACCAAGTGTCCTAATTCAGATGCATATTTATCATCTATCTACTGGTTTGGTTTTGTCATCAGGCAGAAGCCTCAGCACCTGCTCATTCTGACAGCTGTGAGGTGAGGCAGTACCCCACACCAGAGGGGCAGAACAAGCAGACACATCTTAAACTGCCACAGCAATAATCACCAGAGTGTATTCAGCAGTGCCTGAAGCGAAGATTAAAGTAGAAATGAGAAAAAGCATGAAAGCGCCCAAGGAAATAATCACAAGAAAAATTGCTAAAGGAATTTTGTCACGGTGCAACAAACTATTTAGAAATTACTCTGCCAAAAAGAAGGAGCATAAAGGTTAGGAGACACCCCAGGGGAAAGGGACATCTAGTCTTGGTCCAAGCTATCTTGGCTACCCAACTGCAATGCTGTGGTTATTTATTTACTTATTTCCTGATGTGACTGTGAGTGCTGTGATGTGTGTTCAGGTCAGTGCTGTCCCCTGTGAGGCAGGTGTGCCTGGGGCACAGCTTCCAGATCACACCCTCAGTGGATGCAGATAAAGGAATGCCTTGACCATCATGGGTAGAATTAAGAGCAACACAAAAGCTGAACTGCTTGCCAAGAAAAATTCAGAAAGCAAGAAACTTTGCCATCCAGAAAGAAATCTCTTGGGCTGGTGATTTTGAAGGACAATGCTTTTAAACTATACACCTAAATTCCAATAAAATAATGCTTCAAAATTAGTATTTTCATCCTTAGATATTCCTGCCAGAGAATGCCACCAGAATAAACAAATTCAATAAGTTACATTCACAGAAAGATCATATCTGTGGCATGGTGCTTACATTTTCTTGTTCAAAAGGATCAAAGAAATGTCTCTCTGGGACCTGCAGCATCTCCAGCTTCACTGAATGCCCTTGGGCAGGGCATAGTGGTGTGTCTGGAGCAATGGGGTACCAGGTATCCCCAGAGATCATATGCTATTCATCAGGCTGGAACTCCCTCAAGCACAGGGATGCTTTCTCCCATGCTTTCCTTTGGCAAGAAGAACTACACAAAATACACAAGAACAGCACTGCAGCCTCCATAATAAAATTTAAGATAAGGATGGTGCCATCATGCTCAGCCACAAAGAAGCAATTGGTATGCTGGAAATGCTGCTTGTTTTATTAATCATCCTAATTTTTCATTGTGTTGTCTTTCTTCATGAACAGAAAAAGACAGCAAACAGCTAGCCTGTTTCTTCTGCTCCTAGCCTGTGTATAATCTGCACAGTCACCAGGGATGCCATAATTTTTGGCTGATGCATTTCAGTTTTAAAAACTAAGCAGACAAAACATGCACCCAGCCTAGGCAGTAAGTCATTAAAATCCCATTAAATGTCCATACCTGAAAATCATACCTGGATCACATCTTATACAGACCAAGTTCAAGGCCTCCATCTGATGTTTTATCAGCACCCACAATGGCAAGGCCATGGCTTGTAGGCACCACCATAACAATAATTATGAGTAATCATTTGCAACCTAAATGATCCAGTAATAATTTGCCAAGCCTGAACTCACAGCTCCAGCATGACACACACAACATCCAAACCACCCACTGGTACTGCAAAGAGCAGGAATTACTGTGCTTATTTATTTATTTCCACTGGGAGCAGCACATCCTCTTGTAGAAATGGAGGAAAACCATCCAACATTGCAGTTACATGACTAATCTCTGTAACAAACAGGCACTGAAATACACCCAGGAAAACAACCTAATAAGCTGAGTGGGCCAAATCCTCCTCTGCTCAGTATCCTTGATAGTCATTTATGTCATGCCAGGGAGTAAGATAACAAGAGTTCATTGCCTGTTTTGCCCACACTTTGTACATATACAAATTAGAGCTATTAAAAAATTATTTTCAGCTTATATGCTACTATATTCAAACCACCAGTAAGTCCACTTCAGCTTTTGTTAGCCTAGGTAGGAATTGCATGTGGTTCCTTCCTACTAAAGGAGCTAAATTTCCTTCAGCAGATGATCCTCAGGCTTAATAAGTAAATCTAGAACTGAAGATTTGTGTTGAAACATGAAAAAGAAGTAAGCAGGTTGCTATTATTAAACAAATTCCAATCAGAGATGGCCAGTGCCTATATATTTTCCTGGTTTTCTTTCCCAAACCGTGGAAGGTAATGTGATGGCTGAGAAAATCACAAAAACAGCAGGTTACAAGGCTTACTTCATAAGGGAATATAAACTGAAATGCATTACCTTAAGTGCTTTTAAAAAATAAATCAGCTCAGCAAGCAACCCAAATCCTCAAAACCTATATAGGAAGTTCTCTACCTCCAAAGTGTTCCCCTTCTCCAACCTTCTAGGTCTGTTTTGGTTTGGTTTTTTTAACAGCACAATTATTTGAAGGTATCCAGCATGAGCAGAAATGCAGCTGAAATCATTGCTTTGCAAAGTGTGAGGAATGAGAGATTTCCCTTTCAAACCCACTCTGCAAACTACTTCCAAAACCAGTTGAGTCTTGGTCTACTTTATAAAATAGTATAAAAAAGATGTTTTGTAGGTTTGCAGGCAGTACACAGAGCAGAATTTGCACTTGCCCAGGACTTATCAGCAGACCATGTCAAGCACACACTCACAGACAATTTTATATACACAGGTAAGCAAAAAACCTCTGTTCACAGCCTACATACATGCAGTGACAACACCCTGACAGCTGCTAGTTGTCAACCCAGACAGAGCTTGCAAAATCAGAGTGGGGTTCACCCCTTTTGCTGTTTACCTGCATATTTTCCATGAGTCTTTCCCTAATGACCTGTTAGTTTAACGTAGACAATATGGCACAAAACAACCAGTTTAATGGCTCACAAAACAACCAGTTTAATGCAATCACGCAAAATCCCAATTAAGTAAGAAACTTTGACCTCACCTGTTTATGTCACCTTTCTTGCCCTAATCCTCACTTTCGCCTGTTTAGCTCAGTTATCTTTGTGGCAACACACCAACTACTCCACTGAAGTTTCAAGAGATCCCATTTTCCTTGTCAAAAATCAGTTTTTTCACAAAATAAAGATACTCTTGTTGTGATACTATCTATTTTGGTTAACTCCTTTTACTTCTTACCTGATCTCCACTTGTTTCTAAATTCTCCAGATTTGTTGTCAAGCCTCTGCTTCCATCAAGGCCAGATTAGTTCTCCTGAGAGGCTTACAGGCTAAGCTGCAGTTTGCTGGTTGCTCTGCGAGATGGCCAATGAAGAAATAGCACATTTGAGACCTCTGCTCCACAGAGATTTGGGCTTTCTTTAAACTAATTTGCCTTTTTGCTTGCAATGCAATTCCAAAGAAAGCATTATATAGCAATGAAGTCATAATGTCAAAGTGTTAGTTACACTTTGATTGCAAGGGAACTGTTTTGTTAGCTATGCCCACTATTTTTGTTTGCTGTGGTGTCACCTTCTGTGGCAGAGAGGGACGTCATTAGGAACATCTACACCAGCACTTCTCCCTTGTCTAACAAAGTAATCATACAAAGTGTGATTGCTGGTACTTACTGCAGATCAAGAGAAGGCAGCTGATGAAACCAAAGTTTGTCTGAGCACATGAGATGACTTTTCTTATTATTCCAATTGGAATGGAAAGTTTTGATCCTGCAGTTCATCCACATGCCTGCAATCTGAGCCAAATTCTCCTGTCAGTCACACATTTGCCACACACATTAGACCAGAGTCCTTCCAGGTGTAAGTCTACAGACTGCCATGCAATCAAATCACAACATATTTAGCCTACTGTTATCTATTTTTCCTTTTCACCAAATCTTTTATCCTGGCTTTCTAGGACGCTGCAGAAAGCAAAGCGTATCACAAAACCTCCCTGTATTAAACATACCAAATAAGTTTAAAGAAGAAAGGTGAGACACAGCTGCCAAAGAATGCACTGACCTCCAAGAGAGACCCAAAGAAAGCTGGAGCAGAACGATGGCTGGCATCCACAGGGACTGAGCTCCTCAGACAAGTTCCCTGACCTGAGAAAGCCCAATTCCCACAGCTCAGTCAGAGGGGACTGCTGGATGAAGAACAAGACAGACAGACTGTCCCTGACAGCCTGCCTGCCTGCCTGAGGCAAGAAGTGACACTCACTGAAGCATTTTCAAGGAAGACAATTCTACCTAGTTCATGTGCTACAAAACCAAGCAGCTTATCTAATACTGTAAGAAATGCAAGGATGCCAGAAACTTTCACAGTCATTACTGCATGCCCAAGTCACTTTGAGCTCTGTGAGAAGGAAAAGAAGAATGCATGTCTTCAAAACCACAAGCACTTACAATGAAACAAAATTACAATCTCTATTGTTTGTTAACGGCACTCAGCCTGCAATATTCAGCTGGGGAGCTCTAAGCAGTAAGGCTTAAGGATTTTAAAAGGTTTTATAGTACAAATTATTACTAACCATCTTTATCAGCACAAAATTTAGACTTCTACAGTGGTAACAAAGGACAGAAGAGATTATGCAAAGAGAACATGTCTCCAGTTCGAAAAAGCACACAGTCTAAATAGACAAATCAGGGACTACACACTGATATTTGTGCTCCCAGCTCCCAAGCTTATACATCTCAGTTTTTCAAATGTAGTCCAAGACAGAAGTAACTGAAAAATCTGTGCTTCTAACAGCTATTCCGTGTTGTGACTGCAAAGCCTTGGAATCCTTGCCTAGGGCTTCCAGGCTCTACCTCCATACAAACAATACACAATGTTAATTAAACGCACAAAAAGGAGGCTGAAAGAACACTCCTGAAATTTGCAAATCTAAGCATTTGAAGGCTGCAAAATGCCAAAGTGAACGTCAGCTGCACCACCTTAATTATTGCCCTTTGAATATATCCCTTATGGTGGATTTTAATTACCTGAGTTGGTGCTGTTTTTCCACAGGTCCCAGCTTCCTCATTTGGTTCAAAAAAGAACACTCACTCAAGAGGAGGTTGATGTCATTTGTCTTTAGGCACCAAGTTTATGCAATCTGAGTCTTAAGTAAGCTGAGTCTTCTTTGGAAATACAGAGCTTACCACAATGAACTTACAAAACCATAATTCAGATATCTCATAGATATGTCAGTAATTCACCTTTTAAAGCAACAGCAGCTCAATTACTTTTTCCCTCCTAATTTCTTGCATGTTCCAAAGTTTTATTCACTGTAAATTGGCCAAAACTGAAGAGGGAAAATATTAATTTATTCTATAATTTTCTATGATTTTCATAATGATAGAACCTCAGCATTTCTTTCTTATTTTTATATTATCCTAGAAGATGGAGGAGTTAATCTCTCCAGTCCTATAGGGAACATCTCTTGCTCAGTCTCAGTTTCTCACTTCCCATACATCCTGTCATTTCTGTTTTGTTGGTCCAATATATTTGTCCCCACACACATCAAACTGTTTAGGCAAATCTTTCTCTCCCCCACAGCCAATCCAACACCTTCATAAGGCCAGTCCTAGTTTCCTGTTTATGTCCCCTCTCTACCATCATCTCATCCAGCCTCTGTCATTCTCCCACCCACTGTTTTATTTTACTGTTGAAATTTAGCACAACTCCCCAGAACATAAGAAGTGAGATTCTTTTTTAAAGGCTCCTGACTTGGCCAAATTTAGGTCAATTTTCACAGGCACAAGAAGTGCAGACCTGACACATAGCCCGTCCTCTTGCCAAACAAAAAAAAAACAAAAAAAAACCAAAAAAACCAAACCAAAACAAAAAAAAAAAACACACCAAAAAAAAAAAGAGAAACAACCCAAAATCCAACAAATTAACAAAAAACCTACACCACAAAAGCATCTGGGCTTCTAAGATATCTTAACACCGAAAACCAACTTATTCTTCTCTTATCATACTGGGAAATGACTAACAATCTCTGGCTGAAATTTCAGGGGGAGGTAGGGATGAGTCAGCCCAAAACAGACCACTGGCTGAAAAGCATCAGAGTTAATTAAAACTAAATGGTCTCAAACAGAGGCCCCATTACAAGTCATTAAAGGAAACAGATTATTTTTTTGCAAGTTACGCTTTTTTGTGGTCTCCATATGAGCTGTGATTACCCTGGTAAGATATCAGTCACAATTCTGAAGTTTGAGTTATGGTCTACTGACTCTTAATATCAGTTCAGTAGATTTATCTCAGATTGTAAACACTGAGGGAATTAGGTTTTCACACATTCTTATTAAATGCTTCGCCCAATGGGATCTATGCAGCAAATTAGTATGTTTTGAATAGGTTTTGTTTTAAATGCATTGCATTCTTTAGTGTTCAAAGGCTACCTTTTTTTTTCCTCCATTCTCCCTTTTCATTAGAACCAGTAGGATTCAATTTCCTTGTAGTATTACCAAGTCTAGTTCCCTGGCTCATCGTAAGTGTGTGCCTTGAAATCTTAAGCATTTATTGTCCTTGTTATTGGTGGTTTACCATTTGGAGATTATGGAATTGGTCTGGAGTGAGCATGTTTGCAAACACTGATGCAGAATCCTACATAATCAAGATTTCTTTTAAGCCCTAGCTCATTAAGAAAGGCTCAGGCTCTTTTTAAGGTACATTTACTTCTGAAACTAAGCATATGTCTTTCTCACTTTCCTGACCTTCAGTTTCAGTTTTGTTCTTATATGCAAGTCAGTTTTCCCTTGTGCAATTTGGGTCCAATTTCCCTTTTCAGAGATTGGGCTGAAGATCCTGCTGAGAGCAGACTGGGGGAGACATTGCATTTCTGAAATCGTCTGTTTGGTCCTCAGCTCAATTAAAACTCCTCTTACTGTTTATATTTATTGTTTAGACAAACTGTGCAGGGTCAGTGGTGCTCTGGCACAGCCTAATGACCCCTGATGTAACTGGTAACTTGACTTTGGCTTTTCTTTAAGATTACTTCCCAGGTTTCTTAGAGGTTGTTGTATTTTAGCAAGGAGAAGTATTATTGACAGTAAATGAGCCCGCACATTTTTCAGCTGTGATTCTCAGAACATAACTGATAACATGACTGGAAAGGAATCCTTGAATCATGAATTTGTGTTCTCTGCTACTACAAGCATGGGAATCAAAGCTGAAAATAAATGTGTTTGGTTTGTGGCTTAGCAATGATTGCCTACTTCACATTTCACACATCTTTCCATTTGTTCTTGTGTCAATATTGTTTTTTACATTGAACAGGTCATCTCTCTGCGGAGCTTTAGCTTCTTCCAGGTATTCTGAAACAGCAACAAGAGATATTTCAAGATTTCATTTGCCTTTATCTAGGCACATCTTACAGCTGATCCACAGTACACTGGTAGCTAGCAACTGAATCCAGATGTTTTACCTCTACTCTTTCTGCAAATCTCCTGTCTTCTATCAGATTTTTTTCCTTACTCCCCAGACTTCTATTACTCCAGTCCTCAAGATTATGCAGGCTTCCTATGTGATGTTCCATTTCTTCTTTGTTTTAATTTTGTCTTCCAAGTTTATGTCATTGCTAAATTTAATTAGCAAATTTTCTCTTGCCTGAAAATTAGCCCTGAAAATATTGTTAATTTAGTGCTTTTATGGGTTTTTGTTTGTATTGTATCACTGTTCTCTTGACATGCCTATAAAAACATTTCTCTTTATTAGATCTAAGTGGTTATCTAAGCAGTTAGCACAGCTGTTACTTTTTCTATAAACTTTAAAAGTGTAATTTTTCATGGTTACTTGGCCCCTAGGTGGACTGGGAAATTGTTATGGCACTTCACTCAAATTCTTCAATAATATGGTTACTAAAACTATTTTATTTTTTAAGTTTAGAAATGTTATCTACCGAGAAGAAAGGCATCTGTTCATGGTTCTCAGGACTGTTTTTCCCTAAGAATTCTGGAAACTCATTTCAGTCACATATTGAATTGTTTTTTGAAATCCTGCAGGCTAGAAATCAAAGAAAGTGGGAGAAAATGAGTGTTTATAATAAAACCTTCAATTCTGGGAAACCAGTGGCATTACAGAAAATTAGCAGTTGTCCATGGTTGTACACTGGCTGAATCTGACCCCAGGTGACATGGAAGTTTAGGCTTGAGAGACTTCAATGTGGCACACTTCAACAGGTCAAAAGTCATAGAAAGTTAGAATAACTGAGAAGCAGCAGGCTTGACACAGTACTTGTTTCTAAGATCTTCTGTCTTAGTGTTATCCTTCAAGTAACATCTTATTATCTGTCTTGAAGTATGATGTCTAACATCTTACTGAGGAAAAAGGGTCTCTTGATACTCAGTGCCCTCATCTCACCCTCATGAAAACTTTCAAAGCTCCATTTGATTTAGATTGGGCCCAGCGTGTCCACAGCAAATAGCAAACCCACTAATCAATTTTTAGGCCCAGAACACCTCAGTAGAAGCAGCTGAAGATAAAGAAATCCCAAGAAAATCATAGCCAGTCCTCTGAGCACAGATTGTGCTTGAAGTGGCTGGAGAGAGTATCTGTCAAGGGTGCCAATACTTGGATTTTGTGATCAAGGTTAAAACCTGGGAGTCAAGAGGCTCCACATAATCCACAGCCTTCCTGTCATCTCAGCCAAGGCATTTAACAATCTGTTGATTTACTGCCCAGTAAAATGAGCAATGTTTCACTGCATCTTGTAATACCACTGTGAAACATGCTTTTTAATGCTCAGGCAATATTCCAATATCACTGTGATTTCTAATTAATTGTATTACATGAGGGATAGAGATCCCATCTGAGATGTGACTGCATGCCACTGGGCAATGCTGATCCATACACCCAAGTGTTGACAGGGACAGGTGACAAGTAGAAGGCTGCAGACAGGCTCAGCTGGATTCAAAACAAGTCCACAACACATGGTTATGCAATAAGGATTAGACTGCACATCTCTTGACTAGCGTGCATGCTTTGCTATCAGATGACCTCATCTCTCACAAATGAATTATGATTTCTTTATGGAAGGAATACCACTCAATGCTTCTTCTTATGCTGCAAAAAAATTACATGGATTTGAACATAAAATATAAGCAAACAAAATAATCCCCCATCGAAAAAAATACTATATCTGCTTGAGTGAATTGAAAGAAACCCAGTTGTGTTAATAAAGCTTTGATCTTAATAAACTTTCAAAGCAATTATGTGAATGCAATGATAAACAGGCATGACATGTCTCCTAGTAGTAGAAGCAGCAACTTCACTAGTCACTCACTCAAAATGATCTTCCTGTCTGACACTGAAGTTCTCCTTTGCTTCAGCTTCATGGCATCAGGAGCAGACAATGAACAAACACATCTTATCAACAGCAACTCCAGCAAAGACAAGCTTACAAAATGCTCTCTCTGAAGGAAACCACAATGGACACGGGCATGGCACAGCTCAAGGTGAAGGTGCAAACACAAAAACAGGCATAAATCAGTCATGCTCCTTTTCCACAGTTCCACAAGCTTTCCTTTGGCACCAGAGGCAGACAACATCAGAGCCAACTACAAGTTGTGATTGTTCCCTTTATATCTGGTTCCCCACTCACCCTTGGTCAAGCTTGCTGCTGCAACTGTCTGGTTCAAATCCTTCTAAGATGGGCTGCCTCCTTCTCTCAAAATCTTTCATCACCTGTTCATAAAGAAAAGCAGAGCTCCCTTTTGCTTTCTGAACTACTGCTATTGTACTTTCAAGGCTGTAAGCAACACATGAGTCATTATCAGTAACAATTGAGAGAGGAGAACAAAAGAGCTCACTTCTTTCCCACAAAGAAACTTCTGGCATGCTTGCTAACACCTTTTTTGATCGATGCTTTCATACATGTCGAGGGAATGTGATGTCTGATTAGTGGTTCAGAAGGACACTTGGCAGGTGTGCACCAACATCATACAGAGAGATGATTTACACTTGAATACACAGTTTATCTACAATCAAACTCAGATCCAAGGTGCTTTGGTAACAAGTGCAAAAGGGAGCACTACTAGCACAGGCCCTCCTGCTCACACAGTACAGTGAATGCCACTCACAACCCAGATACACGAAGGAGAAAGACAAAACTGAGTGTGAACCAGGTTGAAAAGTTTCCAAAGAGTGTAAAGACAGTGTGTTGAAAAGACTACTGGATTTCAAGCCTCTAACCCAGCCTTGCAAAACACAAAGACATACTAAATATAGTTCAGTGCTACATGAGACAATATAGTCCCTAGAAACTGTATTGGTACAAAAATATTCATTGGAGTTACTCTAAATCACAGTGGTAATTTATTTGTTGGTTTTCATGGTACTTCATAGAGAGAAATTTAAGTATTAGTGAGAGCAAGCACAATTCAGAAATTGATCTTTCTTTTCAAGTTCAGCAGAACATTATGTTTTGCACTTACACATTTCTTTTTCCTGGAAAAAAACACAAGTAAAAAGAAAACAAAACAATGATATTTTTTGTTGATCTATGGCACTATGTATATTGAACAGCAGCAGAGATTTAAGTTGGTTCTTTTGAAGATTGTAGTCCTAAACATACTTGAAAATTAGTCATTTCATCTCAGGGCCTTCTACTGTTTTTTCAGCATTTACAGTTCCTAAAATATGGTTCTATGTAACCTCATATAATCAAGTAAAGTATGTTCATGAGTAACTTAAAAATTCTTTTAAAGTTGGGTGTAGCAGACATATTGAGACAACAAACATTCACTTGATGGACTCCCTGTTCAATACAGGACCTTGTTTTAAGGCAAGCAGTTTGATTCTGGAACAAGCTTCAAACAGATGGAAAGCAACATGATGGGAACAAAAATGAAGGACTGCACACTGTGCAATTTTGTTAGCAAGTGTCACTTCACTGTCATGAATGGGCTATGGCAGCTAACAGCAACACTTAAGAAATGCAAAGCTAAGGATCATTTTTGTATTACAAAATCCAGAGGAGGGGTTGGAAAAAACAAACAAAAAAAGAGAAATGGCCTTGAAAAGCAAGAGCCTCTAAAATGTGAAGCTTTTCCTCTGCCTTCAGCTTTTTAAACTTTTATCTTTTTTGATTAGAGTGGATTTAGTGGGCGCTTGCAAACCTCATGAAGTTCAACAAAGCCAAGTTCAAAGTTCTGCATATGAGTCAGGGCATTCCCAAGTAATGATTTTACCTATATTAATTTGTATATGTCTTGTTACCTCAGAGATTATGAACATCAGGTGGTTTAGTGATTTCCTGTGTCCATGATTCACCTCATAAAATAACATTGCTTTTTATACTTACAGGGGAAAAAAAAGTCCTTCCCATCAAAGCAAACAGCATAATTAGAAAACAAAATCAGTGGTCTGCTAACTCAGTGCTAGAGGTGCAAGGTGGCCAGTCATGAGCACAGAGCAAATAAACCTTCTGGCCATTTCGTATGCGGCAGTAACCTTTGGGGGCAGAGTAGGGGAACAGATGGAAGCAAGGTCCCTTCAGTTCCTGGTGTCTAAACCAAACAGGGTTTGCAAAAACAGATTTTCAGTCCAGTGGCCAGGCCTAGTCACTGTGATTATACTCACATTAGTAAATTAAACAAGTCTGGGACCAGTCTCTGCCCCTGAGGCCAGCTGGCACAGTGCATCCAATGTCCAGTCTATGAAAGCTCCAAAAAGTCTGTGAAAGCACAGTCTGCCTATTTGTAATGTATCCCCTAGCCCACACCCTGGAATATTTTGGGATACTGCTCATTGGCCCAGGCTAAAACCATGTAA
This sequence comes from Melozone crissalis, assembly GCF_028551555.1. Classification (NCBI taxonomy): domain Eukaryota; kingdom Metazoa; phylum Chordata; class Aves; order Passeriformes; family Passerellidae; genus Melozone; species Melozone crissalis. Next base: position 10,162,047 of record NW_026535786.1, on the reverse strand, counting down.
GGATTATGAGAATCAGTGACAGAGCTGAGTTCAGTGCTCAGGAACATCCCTGGTGCTGTTTAATTTGCTGGTATCGGCAGAGCTTTGAACAGTCTCTACAGTTCCCACACTTTGATCTGTGCCAATGCCCTCACCAAGTCCTCGTGGCAAGAGCCCTCACAGGCAGTGGCATTTCTTACCTGAAATCAAAGGCTCCCAGGTGTATTGTCTAAGAGCTCAGACTCCTGTGCACTGAGCAATTCCCCTGCTGCTGTGATCCCTGGCTCTTCCCTACTGCCCTTGCTCCAGGATCTCTCTCTGCACACCAGAGCTGCCCTCTGGTGCAAATCCTGCCTCTGGCATCCAACTGCTATGAAACGTAGCCAGAAAGAGGAAATGTCCCAAACCTCCATAGCTGCTTGCTAAGAAAAGCTGTGCTGAAGCTGTGCCTGAGCTTGCCAGGGCCTGCTCAACAAGGATTTTCTGTTTGGAGGCACTATGACTACTTTTACTTTCTGTATTTCCAAGGCACCTTTAAATGTCAGACTAATTTTGGGGGAAACCAGCTGAACCACAAGAGAGAAAACAGGGCACACAGATTCCCTGGCATATTGTTACCTGAACTACAGATTCAGCTCCTCTGCAATTATTGATTGACATTAATGTGGATGGAAGTGTTTGCCAGCATTTTCCAGCATCATAATGCCCAATTTCTCCCCTGCAAAACCCATCCAAGAATTCTTGGCATGTTGGTACCCTCTGAATGATTCAGCCTGCCATAGAAAAAGGAAGTAGATGAGGGAATTTTAGGAAGGAAAGGTGCTGAAACCATACACACAGCTAGGAATAGTTAACTGCATACAGAAGAAGCAGGAAATACAAGGGCTTGGGCAAAGAAGGAAAGTAGGAATACAGACAAATAGGAAGGAAAATACAAAGACTTATTTGCATGGAAGGGAATATGGAGAAAAGAATGTGGAGGGATTCTGAAATGAGGAGAAAAGAAAATGGGACAAATCAGACCAAAGGGAAATTATATATGTCCTGGTACAGAGCAGGCAGGAACATGAGAGAATCTCGTTCAGGGAGGAGAGAGCATACACAAGGACAACCTGGAATGAGACAGAGCCACCAATGCCACCAGGAAGAAGAAACTGATGAGCCTAATTAATTTAGTACCAAAACCCGTATGTTGTAAAATGAATTTTAAGAGACGTTTCAGCCTTGAACACTCAGTTTTACAAATTACAAAATTAAGGGCTTGAACTTATACATACGGGATCTACTATTCTCATCTCCTTGTGGCAAAATACAAAATAAAGCTCCTACAGGAGCGCACCAAGAACAATTGTTTGGAATTGCACTACCCTCTAGTGGTCAAAAAATACAGTTATATGTACACCAGGAAGTAACATATTCACAGCTGGTCGTACAGATAACTAAAAGGTACAATCAATTCCAATCCGCACTCCAGTAATCCACCTCAAGACCGTGCTGTTAAATCAAATATCTTATTAGTCTGTTTTAAAATTAAAAATACATGACTGGTCATCTGGACAAGTATCTGTCCAGGGCTCTGAAAGGGACTGGGGCTTTTTTCTTCCAGATCACATCTACAGAACAGCATTGCTGGGAAAAGCAGTTGTTTCAATGCATAATTTTCATGAAGGTTTTTTGAGACTACATAATGACTTAACACAGTCGTGTCTCCTGCCTTGCCTCACTCAGGTTTTTTTGACATCTAATCTTGTGCAAACAGTAAAAGCCAAATACTCTGGCATTTTCTCCTTTCCTCTCTTTATATCATCACTGTTCAACTACTGTGTTTCCTCTCTCCTGTTAAAAACAGCCCTATTTCTCAAAGCCAAATGCACCTTCCAAATACTCTTTTATCACCAGACTTCTCAAGCCCAGATGTCTCAAGGGTCCTACATTTCTGGAAGAGCTTGTTATGTCACTCCCTTCTAGAGAAACAATTCTGTATGTTTCAACTGATGTTTTTGGTAGGTTGACCTTCAACTAAAGGCAGGCTATTGTTGCTTGGAAGTAACAGATTTGTGTATTGCCTCCTTGCGGACCTTGATCGGGCATAAGTTATTCCTGCGAGGTCTGATCCACTGTCATTGATGCCACCTTGTGGCAAAAGTACTGGATATTGGAATTCTGGAAAAACATTCAGCATTTGATCCTCCTTGCAGGTGCATTGAATAGCAGCACAGTGGTTACTGCTGCTTGCAGTACTTCAGTTTTAGAGTTCATAACATCAGTATTTGGACACTCCTAAAAACATATCATCAGTCTGTAAAAGAGAGAGGGAAAATAGGATGAAGCACCACAAAATACATTTATTATTGTTTTATTAGGGTGAAAACTAAATCAGTATAACCAATGTCACATGGCACAACCATTCATGTTGTGCTCAGAGCTTGGGCATTTTTTTCTCTTTTCCCACCAGAAAAACACAGTGGCAAGAGGTACAACCCATTCCAAATACTGTAAAATAGCACTGCAGGGAGAGACTGAAGGAAAATTCAGCCCCAGCCTAACAGGACAGGAAGGATTTCCCAGTTATCTCATGCTGGGCTCACCCTTCTCAGTTACCAGGCCCAAAGAATTATCCTAAAGGAGCCCATGCCTATTTTTCCAGGACAGTCCTGATGCCATTTGGGCCCTGCTATGAATGCCAACATTACCACATTCAGCAGAATGAGGCTGATGCCTATTTTTAGCATTGCTTCCACTGGAGAAGCCTGGGAATCAGCACCTGCTTCCTCCGGGCACTCTGTCAAACACCCTTCTTCCAGCAAGCGAGTGGGAGGAAGAGGCTGAATCAATCTGTGCACCTGCATTTTGCACCACCAGGTCCCCCAAAACACAGGAAAGAAACCCCTCTCATTACAAAATGTGGTGAATGTAAAAATTTTCTTAAGAAAGGATGTTCCTTAATGTTTGATCTTTGTATATTTCAAGCCTGATCAACAAGAAAGGAGGTTTTATCCATGAAACAGAGCAGCCAACAAGCTCTAAGTGATGTCCAGGTGTTAGAAACACAAATTAATTGTCAGTAGAATTGCCTTGTAAAGGTTTAGAGCTTAACATGTTTCCATGACCTCAGACCTAGGGGGAGCTTGAGAAGAAGGATGTACTGCTGATAGTGGACACAACACAGAATTTACGGGCCACAAGGCCATTTAGTAGAACTCACAAGATAAGGAAGATAAGGAAGAAACTAATAAAGACAACTCAGCAACTGTGCTGAATCAGCTCCAACTGGGTAAAAAGTAATTCTGGCAGGGTGAGATCCCGACCACCAGCTCAGGCACCCCTGACCCAAGAACACACCGACTCCAAAAAGATAAACACTGAGCATGCAGATTAATTAGCATGAGAAGTGAGAGAATCATTAACCAATAGAAGATAGAGTACTAATTAATAAGAGAACTATGCAACTTGTAGTCGGTGAACAAATCTTATGAGGAGTGGCTGAAGGTGCTGGAGGTGCTTAGCCTGGAGAAGAGGAGGTTCAGGGGGGACCTTATCTCTCCACAGCTCCCTGAAAGAACACTGCAGCCAGGTAGGCTCGGTCTCTTCTTGTGACAGGTGAGAGGATGAGAGGGCATAGGCTTTAGCTGTGCCAAGGGAAGTTTAGGCTGGACATTAGGAAGAATTTCTTCACAGAAGGGGCAGTTAGACATTGGAATGGGTTGCCCAGGGAGGTGGTGGAGTCACCGTTCCTGGAGGTGTCTAAGGAAAGACTGGATGTGGCACTCAGTGCCGTGGTTTATTGACATAGTGTGTTCGGTCACAGGTTGGACTCATGTCATGTTAGAGGGTTTTTTTAACCTTATTGTTTCTGTGATTCTGTAATTCCTGTGTGTGCTACAATGTATAAATAGTAAAAAAAGTTCTGATAGTTGGCCTGTTCCTTTTGCTGAACACCGCCAAGCACGCAGGCTTGCGCAACTCCAAATAAATAACCAATGTTTCTCTCACGAGCTCGCTGCAAACCGTGGGGCGAGGGATGTGACCCCCGCGGACAGCCGGGGCCGTGTCCGGTGCCGGTGCCGGTGCCGGTGCCGGCCCCAACCCCATCGCCATCGCCTCCGAGCTCCCCCTGCCCGCCCGGCCGCTCCCTCAGCGCCCCGCGCGCCCCGCCCGCATGCGCGCTGCGCAGCGCCCGCCGGAGGGGGCGGCGCGGCCGAGCCCGTGCCCGGCTCCGCGCTGGGGCTGGAGCCGCTCCGCAGCCACGGACACACCGCAGCGCCGATCCCGCCGGGAAAATCGGCTCCCCTCCCGTTCCCCCGCGGCTGGGAGCCCAGGCCCTCCCTCCGCTCCCTGTCCTCTGGCGGGCTGAGGGGACAGGGGAGCCCGGTCCGTCCCGCGGCGGAGGGGCTGCGGGGGCAGCAAAGCCCCCTTGCCCCCGCTCCCCTCCCCTGCTTTTCCACCGCCGGGAGAGAGCTTCCCTGTCCTAAGCCGTGCCCTGGCAGGAAGCGGGATCCCCCTGCCCTCACCCCTGCCCTTTGCTCCGCCGAGCGGAGGGTGAGTCAGGTTCCTGGCAGGTGCCAGCAGAAGCTGGTTCCTACCTCCAAGGGAAAGCGGGGGCATTTTCCCTCCCTCTCCTGCTTTCTTTCTCCCCGCAGGTGGTGGGGCTGGACCTTCGGCGAGCCCTCGGGCCTGTGAAGCTCCGGCATGGCTGTCGGTGGGGTCGGGAGCTCCCTACTGCTGATGTCCGGCGTCGTGGTGACCGTGGGGCTGTGCCGGAGGCTGGCCCGGCGCCGGCTGCGCTCCCGCCCGCTCCTCTTCGCTTTCCTTGTGGAGATGTTCAGCACCTTCCAGATTTGCGCCTGCACGAACGAGCTCAGCCTGCTCGGCAACGTGGAGCCGAAGCCGCACACCGCCCTCACCCTCACCTACGGCTTCACCGTCCTGCACGGCCTGAGCCTCGCCGGCAGCACATGCAATCCCTGCGGGACCCTGCAGCCCATGTGGGGCGGCGGGACCTCGCTCAGGATGGGGGGACTCAAGATCGCCGCTCAGTTCGTGGCTGCGGTGCTCGCCAGAGTGTTCATGCACTTTATCTGGAGTCTGGAGATGGCAGAGCCACATCTTGGAGCACTCTCACAGGGCTGCAGCAGCCCCATGCAGACTACAGAGATGCAGGCGTTCTGCATAGAACTGCTCTTTTCTGTCGTTTTCCAGCTGGCCGTCCTGCAAGCCGAAAGCGTTAATCCCAAATACAGAGTCCATTTAATTGCTCTTCTCATCACCATGCTCGTGTATGCAGGTTAGTCTTTTTACTTTCTCTTCTTCTGTTCCTGCAATAAAGTTGTAACGGAAGGGGTTCTTACTGTTTTCTAGAAGTGTTAAGATGCAAAATGCTTTTTCTTAAATTACACTTTCCTTGATGATTTCTTTTTGTGTCGTCCTACGTATGCAAAGTTCATTTGGTGTTTATATAAAGTTTGCCTGGTTGCATTCCAGGCAGGTATGGGGTTAAGAATGAAATGAGTTATGCAGTTAGAGTGATGTCAGGTCTGCAAGTACATATGGTTAAGTGTTAAAATATCTCAGTGAAGGATTGTTTCATAATCCAACTATTTATACTGTGTGAGAGATTTCGTACTATGTGCTCTGATTACTAAGTGACATTGGGAGAGCACCGCTGGCTGCATCGGGAGAAAGTGCTGATTGTGCAACACCAGGGTACAGATTGGTAGGTAATATGGAAGCTCTGCATTTAAATAATGCATAATTCATATCAGTGCAGTTTATTTAACTACTTCATTAAATGAGAAGTGGGAATGGTTATTTGTGGAATGCATACAGAAGTAATACCTTATGAGACCAAATTCAAAAAAAGAGGGAAAAATAGGTGCCTGTTTTATTAGAGCCTCCCTTGTCTGTGATGCCATGTGGGTCCATACAGGTAGCCTTTCCCACCTGATTGTCACCTCATGCTTCCCAGAGCTGAGATGCTGTCACCTGTGCATCCCCTCTGGACCAATGGGAAGGGAGAAGTGAGGGGAGTCAGTCTGAACTTCTTTCTTCTGACTGTTGATGTTCCCTCTTGTCCCTGCTGTAGTGACAAGAGTTGTTAGGTCACTTGAGCACTGCCCTGCTGGGAGTCCTTTTCCTACTGGCAAGGAGATTGTGTAGCTTGGGGAAGTGAAAGAGATGATTACAGAACTCTTGCTGTTGCTGCTGCCCCCACCACAGAAAAAGTCATCTAGGGAATCACCAAATCTCTTTGAGAGGGGGAGATCACTTCTCTTACCTGCAAACATCCAGCATGCTGTTGATGCCTTGTCCTAAAGGCTTAGCTGTATTAATGCTATTTAACATAATAGCATCCAGAACAGTGTACAGTCACATTTTTAGATGTAGTAATGTAAAAATCTTTACTCATTATCTTTAGCTGAGATTAGCTAATACCTAAAAGATGAAAGTCGTTGGGGAATTTTGAAAATTAACTTAGCAATTTGAACTACTTTCTAAAAGCAGAAGCAGGGTGTCAGTGCATTTGAGGACATTAAATATATTTCTGAGTTGCTTGGTGGAAGTGTAGCCAAATATCCTCCTCCCTCTTCTACAAGCATAGAAATCTGGATTCCTGATCCCTAGCATTCTTCTGCTTAGTGAACAGTCACATAAAATAATACGTGTCACACTGCCTTTGTTCTAGCTCATTCATACAAAGAATTCACTCCCAGTGTCATTGGCCAGGTTCCTATCTTTCCTAGCAGGAGAAGGCCAAGTGTGCCACGTGAAGGCTGAGTGTACCAAGTGCCCTTCTGTGCCATAAACTCGGGCTTGTTGGGACTCTCTGGTGCAATGGATCTGCACGTATTCTAGGAAACCTCAGGCCTCTTTTGCATCGCGTGCACAACACCCTGTGCTACCTGGACATTTTTCTTTGCAGTTCTTTAAAACTACAAGCTGCTTGTCTACTATAAAAATATACAGGTATTGAGATGCTGTCGTGGCTGGGGCGGTAATGAGGAGCCTGGTAAGTGGCCATGGACAATGCCTGCTGCACGTATCCCATATATCCTGTGGGTGCCATGGCATAGCCCCAGCCGTGTCTGTCCCACCTCTGCTGCTTACACGCAGTAGGGAGAGTCACTTACATATCAGGTGTCACAAATAGTGGCCTCCAGCACAGTGGGTTCTCATCTGCAGGCTGAGAAGACAGACAGATGCATCATTTAGCTGGTCTGGATCATTCTCAGGAAATCTTCTGCACCTCTTAGTTTACTGTTTATAGATCTGCCATGCACCTTACTCCAACAAATAACATCAGGTTATACAGAATTTTCAAAATCACAAGCTGTTACTTTAATTTTTCTTATACTTTTTCATATTTAAAAATTTATATATTTTTTTTTACATTTAATCCTCCACAAACCAAACTTTTATAGTAGTACATACTGTACACAGAAGCTCCAATACTGCTTCACTCTGTTTTCTACTAAATAAAGACCAATAAAAGAACATGTCTTTACATATTACCCTTAATAATGATTCATTAGCTAAGAATGCAGACCATATACAAATGGTAAAGAATATTTTTGTATAATTCCTTTGGGAAAGTACTTATTTAGGTGTTAAAAATACACCTTTTGAGGGCTTTTTCATTTACAGGCAGCATTACAGTTAGGTCAGAATCATATGAAATTGGTTAGATTTTTCTGAACCTAACATATCAAGGTACAAACAACATACATATTTTTAATTCTGAGTTTCTTCCCAATTTTGGCCTTTAATAAAGGCAAAAACATAAAAATACTTTCTCATGCACTGTGGGGCATTACTTCCCCTTTTAAAGTTTTTATGCACACCCCATCAAAGAGATTACACTTCTTCTGCCATAAAACAATTTGTCTTTTCTGTTACACAGACTGAGGTGCTAAATGAATCATTTTAAGAAAGGTTATAGTGGTGCCCCTGGCCTATGGTTGATATTCCAGTAGTTATTAGTAATGAATATTGAAGAAATACAGCAGTTAAAACTCTGTCTAATGCTAAATATTTATCAACTGCATCCTGAGAGTGAAGTTGTGCTTTCAATTGTACATTTATGGATATAACAGCAGAAGCAGTGGAGTCATAAACAGATTAAAGCAAAGTAAATTATTGTAGCTGGGCTTCCTGGCAACCGTGGACATTGCTAATATGTCAGTGTGCAGAAAAACAGACTGCACAGTAAATCTGACTTGTTCCTGAGAACAAGTGCAAAACCACAGTAAACTGAGTAGGCAAACAAAGATTAAAATTTTCCTTAACTGTAATAATAGTGAAAGAAATAATAAGGAGAATATGGAAAGAGAAATACTGAAGAAGAGTGACAAAGACCGTACTGAAACTTTGGATAAATGATTGCACAGTCATAGCAAATGAGGATTACAGCAGCAGGGTATTTGTACAAAGGGTAAGTTCAAAGCTCATACAAGCTTATTTGGGGAGGAGTCAAGAGTAAACTGTGAGGAATTATACAGATGCAATTATAGAATAGTTTATGGTAATAGGTTAATAGATAAAACAGGTAGGGGATGGTTAGTAGCTAACAGTACAGGAGTACAGGTTTAGCATTATTTATTTACAGGTTTAGCATTAGCATTATAGAATTTAGCAATGAGTAATGCTTTTTCTGCAGCATTGCATTGAGAGGAACAACACATGTCAGAATTTAACACACTTAGCTCCAGGTTCATCTGCAGTGTAATTACAGTTTACTCCCCCGTGTAACATGTTTGGATCTTGTTATTTAGAAAATGTTTAGGCAACTTCATTTACATCTGAAATCAGAGGCAAGGAAAGATGCTTGGCTTCCTTCTACAAGACAGTGGAGTGGCACTTGCTTCTGTTTTCTTTGAACAACATATTGAGTTTTTCCACAGTTTGTATACCATGTGAAAAGCCTAACGTTCTGTATATTGATATAATAATATTAGTATTCTTATAAGAAAGTATAGAGGTCAGCTTAGCAAGAACACTACTTGAAAGTTTTTTCTTTTATCTTGCATGTGTGTTTCATGTGACACGAGGCTTATGTAATTTCTGTCTCCTCTAAAATCATGATACAGAAATGGCTTCTAGTTTTATCAATAGAAACATTCAGCATTAGCCAGACCTATCTCTTTAAAGAATATTTGCTAGAAAGAGATAAAGGAAGTTATAGCTTACCCTTCATATGTTCTAAAGCCTTTGAGAAAACAGTTAAACTGTTTACTGAGTCATCAGGTGAATAACTTCAAAAGAGTTTTACCTGTTCAAACTGTTTCTGCTAATTCATTGTATTGCAGGGTATAGATTTCTTGTAGTATTGTGCATTTGAATTTAAAGTAAGTATTTAAAAATATGGTTTGATGTCATACTGTTTACATCTTATTGCAGGTGGAAATCTCACAGGAGCAATATTTAACCCAGCACTGGCATTTTCATTACATGCAGATTGTTTCTATGACAAATTTTTGAGTTACTCACTAGTATATTGGCTAGCACCATGCTTAGGTAAGTTCTTAATACTTTACGTGTTTGAGAAAGTGTTATTTAGTACATGGTTCATAAATCAAGAAATAAGTGCTCTTTATTTGAGAGTGTTTGACTTTTGCATTAAATAAATCCAGAAAATAGTAAATTATAATGTATGTGTTGAAATCATTCAGAATCATGGTTTCATTTTGCAAATGCAGGCTGTGTATTTTTACCATTTTTTAATGCTCTGTGTAGAGTACCTGCAGCACTGTTTAGTGAATTATAGAATTATTTGGATTGGGAAGGTCCTTTAAAGATCATATGGTCCTTAGCTGAAAGTAAGTATCAGCCTGAATAACTTCAAGAAGAGAAACATACTGGTTACCACACAGTGTCTGTCTTGTTTTGTGACAGTTTACAAAAACCTGGGGATGATAAATTTTAGAAAAAAAACGACCCACAGGTATTGGGACAAGTGCTTTAAATATGCTTTCTCAATTACCACTTTTTTGATATCAAATATTTTATCCCCACAGTGTCTAAGCTTTGCAGTTCTCATTCTGTATTTTTCCCCTGGTCACTGTTGGACACGGTCTGCTCTTAGTTTAAGAATAAGAAGTGTTAGCAACTAGGTTTTTCCTAACTTAAATTCTGGTTTTAATTTGGAAGCTATTGATTTTGACTTCTAGCTGTGTGCAGATGAAAATGGTCCATGTGATACTTCATGCTGTTGTTTGTTTACAGTTGGTCCCTACAAATCTTGAGCTTTCTGCTTAGGGTATATAAAGAAGCAGTCTGCTAATCCCAAATTCTTTCATGACTGTTAATCCTATTAGAAGGTACAAGAGTGATGAAGGCAGAGCAGGATGTAAAATATACACAGGAAACACTGGAAAGGGATCCTGTTATGACCAAAAACTTCCTTTTCTTGAGTTCATGTCTGTGTGTGTTCTACTTGCCTTGACTCTCAGTCAGCCAAAAACGAAGACGGAAGTTTAAACTTAACTAAAATTCACTTAAATACAATCTTGTTGAATTAGATCTCTAAACAGGATGACTGAACAATACAGTAAGCTTGATAGCTGTTCAGTGAGGAATTAATGAAATGTCATAGGCAAAGCTGATCAGCATTGCTCAGGTCCTGACAGACCACATAATACTTCTCAGCTTTAGCTTTCATTAACTGATTTCAACCTCATAACCATTTAAAGATTTCCCAGGTTGTAAGTATATGAGATTTAATCTTTTGGCAAGTGATTTAAAGAAACAGGAGGCATTCTGAAACCCCATGTCCTGCCTACATGCCAAGATGTGTCCTGCAGAACAGCTTTGCGGCAAACCTCCAGGTGATTTTTGACGTAAGAAAATCAACAGTTGTTAACTGAAATGGACCCATGACTTGAGGAACTTAAAATGTGGTTAGGGAGCAATGTTACCTTCCTAGGAAAATTCATAAATAGTGGTTTGTCATGAGTTAACATCTAGAATATACACACAAAATACATTGAATGCTGTCTCTTGATTTATGAGGGAAAGGAACTCCTCCAGACTGAGCAGTTTTAAAAAGTGAGTACTCAGGACACATCACTTCTTGCACAGTGTCACAACTGTAGCCAACATTTAGTGACAGATCTCAGGTCTGTGGATCACCTGAAGGACTGAATAATCTATTGGTGATAAAAATATTTCATTACAGAATAAGGATGTTTCATGGATACATTTAAGAGACCTTATAAATCAAGAGTTCAAAACAAATATACTGTCTGAGGTACAAGTATAGAGAAGATTGCTGTATTTGAAAACTGAATTGATGAATACAGGAGTGCAGATCTACAAATTTTAACATGAAGTGAATTTTTTCTGACACTTTTTGAAAATAAGAAAATAATAGAATTTTTGCTTTCATAATTGGACAAAATAATGAGGCATCTAGGAAAATGACCTGTTATGATGATAAATTCTTGTAGAAAGAACCTCTAAACAGAATCATGAAAGTAGATGATGAGGGAAAGAACATTTTAAATTCAATTGTAAAAATTACTTTCAGAATCCATTTGTCAGCAGAAATGCTGTTTCAGACTTCTAGAAACTGGCAGAGTCACAGTGTTATGCTAATCTGATGTCTTACCATCAGCCTCTCAGATGGTTAAATTACTTTGTTCTTGCTTTGGGAAATACTTTCAGAAGGGTTTTTTTATGTTTTGCTGTAATAACTACCTCACAGTAGTACCTTGGACTAACTTAAAATTGCCAGTGGAAAGAGCAATATATTCTCATTTATGGCTGTGGCAAAAATCCGTAAGGGCAAGGATATGGACAGCATTCAGAATACAACTGAATCCTGATCTGGCTGAAGCACATGATAAAAAATGTTCTTAGAAAAGACACTTGGAAGAAAAGGAAGACTGATTATCACTTTCATAAGACAAGGATGAAATGGAGGTTTCGTTTTAGGATGAACAACTCTACTGGTGGTTCATGGTCTTTCAGGAATTTAATCTTGAAACTGTAGTTAATTACTCATTTTTCAAAATGGCTTCACTGATGTTCTGGTGAAGGTGATTCTTCAGCAGCATTAAACTCTGGATTCCTGCAATAAACATAGATGCCAGCAAGTGTTTATAACTTAGCACAGGCAGGCCTAAGTTCTGCACTGTGAAGACAGACTCAGTAAGTACCAGTGGAACAAAGTTGGTTTCTGTTTTATTGCCAAAGGAATTCATGTTAGTTGTCCAGGCATGATTATACCATCAGTAATGACGGGGACTGAGCTAATGCTGCTCTTTCAGTACCAGGGAGATGGCAGCTATGAATGGAAGAGTTGGTGACAAGATAATCATGAGGTTGATAAAATGAAATGCTCTTTCCTGGACAGGTGCCAGCTTAGCATATCACAGAATTGTATTGTAGAGTGAGGGATGTTAAAGACCATCCAGTTCCAACTCTCCTGCTAGGGGCAGGGACACCTTCCACTGGACCAAGATGCTCAAAGCCATCCAGCCTGGCCTAGCCTCCTGCTACATTTCTAACACTATAAAACCAGAAGGAAGGCCCCCTTCTTTAGATCAGTTTTACTGGAAAGACTAATACTATTCTTTAGAAAATAAGTGCCACAACAGTCACCTAGCAGTAGATGTAAATGGAGGAGGGTAAGCAAGGGACAAGGCAACAAGTGAGACTTTGACCTTTCTTCTCCGAGGAGAGGCTATTTTGAGGCTGCCAGCAAGTTCAGAACACTTAAGCAAAGAAACAACAATTCCAAGTCTGCATCTAGTGAAGTGTTCAATATCTCAGGGACTTGAAAGCAAAGGTGGTTTTCAACAAACAACTGAAAAACAAACTACTCCTATTCCCAGACCCTGGTCCTCATAGGGGTTTTCAGCTCCACAGACATCATCTGACAGAGCAAAAACTCTTATGCAATGAGTGGATGTAATCCATGAAGTTCCTAGAAACTGTCAGTAATTATGTGTAATTCAAATCCTGAAGGGCCAGTGAGTGGGAATGCTGAACTTGACCTGCCTACAGAGTGGTAGGACCCATTCTTATGGGTCCTGAATGTGGCCACTTGGGTTATAGTCCTCACAAGAGTTTAGGGTACAGAGGAAAACTGGCAAGGTAAATAGCAGAGCTGTCCAGACTTTGGACTTCAAAACTAAATTCTGCTTATTTATGGAATTTCTAAGTCAGTAGTAATTCCCTTGGAAACTGCTATAAATGGGGTAAGGTGATTTTTAGAAAAAGCTCATGAGAGCTCAGTAATAGATTTAGAAGTGCAGAAGGATTCTGTCACATAGTGTTAGACTGGGAATTTGTACAAAAAGTTTTTCCCTGCTGTCTAGACAAAGAGCTTTCCTTCAACAAAAGAGAACATGTAAGAAGTTGAAACTGGGAAAGGCAGCAAAGGAGGAGTATAAGAGCTTTGCACAGGCACTTGGAAACAAAGCCAGGAAGTGCTCAACTGGAACTAAGAGAAAGGACATGCAGAGTTACAAATATACTAATCACAAAAATAGTCCAGACAAAATGCAAGTCCATCGGTGGATGGGGGAGACAACCTAGTGAGGGATGGCATGGAAAAGGCTGAGGTACCACTTAGTATTCCCAAGCAAAATTTGCTCCCAAACCTCTGTAAATCAGTAAAGTTTTGGAAAGGAAGCAATAAAGAGGGAACAATAAATGGGAACAACATACATGATTGTGAATGCATTGACTCTAGTGGGATTCACCTAGAAATGAAGGTACAGTTGGCCAGTGTTGGAATTGTCCTTAATTTAAGAGAAGTTACAGCAGTTGGAGGAGGTTCCTGCCAATGGGAAATGTGCCAATACTATGTCTGCTTTTAAGAAGGAGGAGAGGGAAGCCAGGGAACTACAAGCTAGTTGGTATCACTTCAGCCATTGGGAAGATGGTGGAGTATCTAGTGTTGGAATCCATTTCCAACCATGCAGACAGCACAAAGATAAACACAGGAACAGTCAGCACAGACTTAGTGAGGGCAATCCATGATTGACCAGCTGTGATGAATGCAGTGGGAATGACAAAGGAGCAGGGATGCAGTGTACCTTCACTTCAGTAAGGTTTTTGAACCACCTACCACAGCGTTCTTGGTTCAAAGTGGGCTCACACAAAAAGTCTGTTAGATGAAATAAAGATTGGCTAAACCACTGACCTCAAACTGTCACAATCAATGGGCTGACACCTGGCTGGTGGCCAATACCATGCAGAGTATGCTGGTGTGATTATTGCCTCCTTCTACTCAATGCCCGTGAGGTGACATCTGGAACATGGGTGGTTTGGAGTCCCCAAGTTCAACGGCAATGTGTCAAAAAACAGGATCCAGGCACTGGAGGACCACAGAGACAATGAAGGGCCTAGAGTACCTGATCTAAGGGGGAAGGCTGAGGGAACCAGATTGGTTTAGGCTGCAAAAATAAGATGAAAGCATGTTTTAAGCATAGTCAAGAGTAGTTACAAGGGCAACAGAGATTAACCATTCTTTTTGGCAATGAGTAACAGCAAGGCCACAAACTGGGGCATGGGAAGTTCAGCTTAGACTCCAGGAAAACATTCAGGAGGAAGGGTGCAGCAACACTGAAATTAATTTCCTGAAGAAATGCTACAGTCTCCAGCACAGAGGTTTTTTAAACTCAGCCAGAGAAAGTCTCACTGACCCATCCAGCATAGGCTAAGTCCTGCACTGAGTGGCAGACTGGACTAAACAGAATCCCTTTAAATAAGCTTTTTTTTGTGATCTGAGAAGTTTCATAAATTCAAGCTTATGTGTGGGCAACACCCTCAAGCAGGATCCTCTTTGTCTCTGAAAGAATAATTGATTTTTTTTACTGCAGGAGATAAACTGTATCTGGATGCCCTTTGAACTCAGTGATCCTTATGGGTCCTTTCCAACTTGAGATAGAAGTTTCTTTATGAGAATTGTATACTATCTCTAACTAAAATCGAATAAACAGAATAAACCCTAAATCAGAATGATCTTCAAAAAAACACCCACTATCCTATAGCCGCTTGGCAGCACCTAAAAATGATGTGGTTATCAAAACAGGCATAGCCAACAATCTCAAGTGAGGGATGGAGGTTAAGCTGCTGGTTCAGTCATTTGTCCATCCAGCCACAAAGAAAGCAGCCCTGACCAGGAACAGGAAGGTGCCCGTGTTGGATTCACCCAGACAGACTCTCTGCCTTTGGCTTGGCTCACACAGATCAAAGCATGAACTGCACTAGGAAAAACAAGATTATTATCTCACAGGGAGCACTTGCATGGCTGTTGAAGCTTCCTTTGCAAAAGGTACTGCTGTATTGTGGTAGAGACTCAAATACTTGAACACAGTGTTTGTTTTCCATACCAGTACTGTGTCCTTCTCAAATGCATTTAAATAAAAGTCCTTTCTGTAACCTCTCATTTCAGGTACAATACTTGTGGTTTTTATATGGGATGAAATCTTTCCTCGGAAATCTTGAGACATGAAATCCTGAAATTTGGGAGCACTACATTAAAAAATATTTTCAACATCTGCAGACATAAAGCTTTCAGAGGACTGTTGACAGACTTCCGTGCCATCTTTATGCTGTATTTTCAGATTTCATGTTTGAAATATTTGACTTACCACTTTGTATTCAAATAATTATTTTGTAAATGAGTACTGGGATTTTGGGAATATCTGCCACCATTTTCAGTTAAGCCATATGAATGTGAAGGACTGTTAAAAAACAAATATGTCACTTTAGCCATAAGTGCCATTTTCTGACCTTTATTAGCATGCAAAACTAATTTTAGAGAAATACCCTGTCCTTTCAAGGTTTGATTTTATTGGATTTCTTCTCACTGAAGGCACCTGCAAAAAGGGAGCTGAAGATTTCTTATACTGACATCATCATATTCCTACTTGCCATATACCTACCTCTGAGAGGAAGAAAGGCTACACTACTCCCTAGAAGAGTCTCCACAGCTCTGTTCTAGAGGCACCCTACACCAAAATTAAAGCCTGCATGACCAACATTCTTTTAATAATGATAATTTTAATACCTGAGTGCAGGTAAGTAACCCCTCACCTCCTCCCAGGAAGGCTCAGCAACATCCTGTCCCATTGGAGACTGTTGAATGGTCACCTTGGTTGGAAAAAGCAGTAATAAAATACCATAAAATTCTGTAGACACACACATCAAATGGTATTTTAGGCAAAACCCTAGACTTCTTATCAGCAATTACTGCTGCCTCTTCACATAGACACAGGATATAGGGATGAATCATGCAGTACTCAATTTGTCCGTGATTTTATGTAGCTCTTACCAACCCCTTAAAAAAAAATCTGCAATGCAGAAGAATAAATAACAGAGATAAAAATTACAAAAAAGCTACATACACAAGGATGCCTTTATAGCCCCAGCTGAGGCAAACACCACTGATGGGTACTATCCTCTGAAGCTCTGTTTCTAGCACAAGGTTTCTTCTTCCGGCTGCAGCTTAATTTTTAAAAATGCCAAAATATATTTCTCAAATTTAAGAGTAAATTCAGTTTTTCTTTTTATGGTTACTTGATTTGAAAGGAGAGATGGTTAACAAATTCTACAATGATCTCAGTATCATGTCCCTCACCTCATCATCCAAGTCACCTTACAAACCGTATTTTAAGATAAAGGAAATCAGATGGGGGGTTTTTCCCAGTAAATTGATGAAGTCTTTAACAGCTACTATTGTCAGCTATCTTTTTTGCAAGAGTTGGGGAAGTGAATATTTCCATGTAATTTCTTCCTTGTTGCAATAAAATCTTTTCTCGTTTTATTTTTCCAATGTATCTGTAAGATTATATTGTGAAATTAAATCAACTGTATGAACCTGCTTTACATACAAGAGTCCAATCCATGACCCTGTATTCAGTTATTAATAATAAAAACAATTAGCCTGCTAATATGCTGAAGAGAACTAGAACTGCTGGGTTATCATTCAGCAGCTCTTCAATTGTAGTGTGAATAGATCTGCCAAAGGAAAACTGTCCTTGTTAAAAGTCTCCATAGCAAGGACCATACACCAGCACACTGAGCCTGAAAAGATGTGATCCTCTGAGAAAATACATATTTTTATACCTTGTTCTGCTTCTAAAACAGATCCTTTTGGGGGTTTCTACCTTCCCTTTCTTGCTTTACTGCTTTTTATTCTTTTGCCTCCTTTTAAAGTGATCCATACCTAATAACTTTTCCCCCCACTTTTTCACCTCATTTCTTATGGAAACAAGTCTTTCAAAATCTGAATGATTTGATGTCTCCTCTGAAGCCATGGAGCCCACAGGATAAAGGTCTCAAAAATAAACCTCAAAGAACATAAAAATAGACAAAGAAAAGAGAAAAACGGATATACAAACCTACAGGCAGCCAAGATTTGTTAGATTAGAGGCCCTACTTCCACATCATTTTTGATGGCCTGCAAAAGCAAAGTCCATAAAGTGAAGAGGTCAAATCAGATCTGACTTCTCTGTGTCTGCCTTGTTTATTTTGGCACAACATATAGTTTAAAAGAAATTGGTACAAATCTGGGTTATTAACAAGTAGCTGCTGTATTTACAGGCACTAGAATATAAATTTTGTTTTTAAATCACTAGGAATTAGACAAGCCTTAAATTGACTAAATTAATGCAAAACAAAAGAAAAAACAAAAGTAGCAGAAATAACAAAAAATAAACCTAAGCTAGGAACTGAAGAATTTAACTGGTTTTGGTAGTGCAGGCAAAAAGGAATATTTTGCATTTGAGTGAATGAATGCTTATGAAGTCCAGAACATTTACCCACAGCCTGAATACAAAGTTTTATTGAAAATAAAACTTATCAATCCACACAAGACACTTCTCAATGCTACCTTCAGCACTCATCCAGGTTTGTTTCTGCCTCACCTCATTTAATCTTGCTCCACTGATTTGACTGGAAGCATCACAAAATGTCTGTTCCTGCAGCTCCACATTAGTACAACAGAAATTCTCCTTTTGGATGTAGTGAGAGTGCTGAGAGGAGCTGTGAACAGTCCAGCTGCCCTGGAGTTAACTTTGCCCATCTGCCAGGGTATGTAACAGGCTGCCATTTAACGTGGAAAACAACAGACACACCACATCTAACTCAGATTTTCACACACCAAAAAACCCCCACCAGCCTGCTTCAACAGTGGATGGTTACTTAGAATTCAATGAGCCTTTTCCCTCAATTATGGTGCAGGTAAGAGTTTTACCTGTCCCAAAATCTCACCATGCCAAGAATCTCCAAATGCCAGTGCAAAAATCAACTCTGTATCCTCCTTTGTAGCTCTGAATTCCTAACAATAACGTTTGTATGTATACAAAGGGGCTGGTAAAGACATTCCTGTAGGATGTCTTGTTGCATAACATGCTGAATACCTCATTTATTCAGCTACATGAGTGGTTCACAACACTGTTAAGACATCCCTAATTGGACTGAATATTCATTCCTAATGAATATTCAACAAAGAATGAGTATAATTAGCACGTACCTTGGAACCAAATCACATCTTTACGTGTAAGCAGAGTGTAGGGCCAGTAAACTGTTCATATACCAACACAGCAATACCTCACACCCACCCCCTCCCCAAAACATCACAGGTCAACTTCAAAGCAAAAGAAAATGAAGGAAGTTTAGTCCAGACTTTCATTTCAATAGTAGGGGAAGAGAGGCACAACCTGAATTTCCTGATATTTTCCAACAGAGAAACTTTCCAATTTTCCCACAGAGAGGCGAAACAGAGAAAGCTCCAGCAGGACCAACATCTTGGCAATCTAAAGCTGGGTTCCTAAATTTGGGATGTGTCTGGCTAACTCTGTCACAGGCATACCCTGCAAATGCTCTGCCCTTTTATTCTCACATCCAGGTAAATGATGAAAATGGCTTTGGCTTCACTGAAGACTTTGTTACAGAAAGAGTTCTGAAACTCAAGGGCTCAAGATGCTTGCTGAAGTAAAGGAGGGAGAACTGCAACAGTGAGCTGGTTGTGAGATACAAAAATCTTAGTTTATTTAACAATGTTAACATTTAATACAAAGACACAAAACAGTTCTCTTTGTCCGGACCTCACAGACTTCATTCCATCTCCTCTACCACCCAAGCTCAGCTCTCAGAGAAATGAAAGGGATAGCACTGAAATGGTAAAGCCAGTTACTTGAAGGGGTTTTGATTTAGCTTTTCTTTTGATCCTTGGCCAACCCTATTTCCTTTTAGTCATAACATTTCTATTCCCATTTCTACTGCACAGAGTCAATGACAGGTAAAAAAATATGGAAATTCTAGGACCATCTAAAATTCTGTTTTACTTACAGTTTTATTTCTGAAGTCCTAGAATTCCTACAAAGGCTTCTTTAAAAGGCCAGAGAGTTTAGTCAGAGAGACTGTGGCTGCCCCATTCCTGGAAGTGTTCACAGCCAGGTTAGGACGGGGTCCTGAGCAACCTGATCTACTCAATGCCACCCATGCCCATGGCAGGTGGGGCTGGAACCAGATGATCTTTAAGGTCTGTTCCAACCCAAATCATTTTGTGATTCTATGAAATGACCCCTGATTAGCCCCATTCAACTGTTAGATGCAAGAGGTTTTATTGTTTTTGTTTATTTTGTTTTTTTTTTTAAATAACCCCATAGTGGTCACAAATGTCAAACCCTGTTTTAAACATCTCTACAAGCATTTTTAGACCTAGATGTCTAAACTTAGGTCATCAAAAGAAAGGTTAACTCCCGATAGTCACTGCAATGCCTTCGGTTTTACAGCTTATTCTGGAAGTGCCACAAGAGGGATCTGAAAGACACAAGACACCCAAGTTTACATAATTGGCATTAAAATACAAGGTTATTAAGCAGCACAGAGTAGTAGCTATCTGTTGGTTGCAGTCAGAGGACAGCACTTTACTACAAGCCCATGAATTTTCAGAAGGGCTGAGCATCTTTGCCTTTGGCAGCAGCTCTAACTCAGGTCAGCTAAGGACAGCATGTGCTCACAGCAGGCACCAGGGTGGCCTGGCAGACCCCGCTGCACCCACATGCAGACACACCAGTTGCTTCAGAACAATTGCTGCAGCCTCGTGATGCCACAGACAAAACACCACTTATTGCAGGAACACTGGAAATGTCCTGCACCGACTGCCAGCAAGTCTCCAGGGGCTTCAGCAGGAGACTGTCACATCTCATTTGGGTGGCATGCAACATGAGCATCACACAAGGGCATTGTTCGGGAGGCAGGGCAGCACACTGCTCTCTAAGGGATCACCAACAAGATGTTCCTTGTAGATCATTTTGCAGTTCAGGAGGTTAAAAGGGCCAAGCTGCCCATGGAGTACCCACAGGGTCACAGAATGCTCCCTCTCCACCCCTACATACAGAGTGCAGAGCCAAGTCACCCTCTGAGCAGGGCAATTAGCACAGACCTCCAAGAGCTGTCCTTGTCACTTTCTACCTTCAGTTCCTTGCTGCTGCCTTAGATCCTACATTCCTAAACTTCCTTAGACTACATCCACACACTCAGGCTAGTGGTTACTCTAAAAAGGGCCATCCCAAACTGCTACCTGCAGTGATGTCACTGAAGCACCTGACACTGCACATGCAGGTCACTTCATCTGCTCTGCCAGGGATCAGCCCCTCAGTTGAGATCAGCACAAGCAGAAGCACAGGAGGAAATCCTCTTCATTCACCTCTCACAGCATTCATGTCCCACAGTCACATGCTGTACCATGGAAGGCAGAGTAACAATTCCACTAACCAACACTACTTCTTACTGGGTGCATTTCGTCTTTTTCTAGAAGAACAGTCAACAACACTTCCACCAGCACTTTCATGCCTCTTAGAGATCTGCTATCAGCTACTAACTCTCCTTAATCCAGTTAAATTCTAACCAGAATAATAGATAAAGCAGTCAAATTTGAATTTTTCAACAGCATGATTTTTGTTTTAATAAACCATTGACCAAAGTAATCTTGGAGATGGAGTCATCAGAGTCTAAATTTCCATTCACTTACTAAGAAGCACCTGATCTACAGCTAAAGGCTTTTCTCTGATTTCTAAGTGTGTCCTTTACCAAGCTGGCAGATCAGTCAATGGCAGAACAACCAATATCTAATATTTTTTTTTTGTTTTTAAGAACTCTTTGTTCTGCAAAGTCCTTCCCAGGGTAGAAATGCAGCTATGGAAGTTTGAGCTCTTACTCCAGACAATAAATACCAACTCAGGAGTAGTGGCAGAGGTGGAGGTCAGTAAGGTAACACAAGACTACTCTGAGACTTTCAGAACTGCAGCAACAAAGAAAAATAAGCCACAGAGGAGGAATGCAGGTATACAGCATCCCTCCACAATGGCCCTCCTTGGGTACTGCACTCTCTTTGTGACACTGTAATCCCTAATCAACTATTTTCCCATTTTTCTTTAAGTGTGTCACACTCCTTTTTGTGCCCCCTTCCTCCTTCCTCCCCTGAGCTTTTGGCTGTCTGCTCCACAGCTGCTCTCTCCAGCATTTCAAGCAGGATAGCTGGACACTCACTTTAAGGTAGGAGCTGTCAGTCTCCCTTCTGAGATAGGCTGAAGAACTGGGACAGCACAGCAGCACTTGAGCAGCACATACAGACTGAGTACTGCTGAAGCAAGGATGGCATCACAATCCCACTGTGCCTGTGCCTCTCTGCAGACAGCCCCAGAAAAAGCTGCTCTAACTTGCTCCCAGCACCAGCAAGGAACCACTGGCACATCTTGTAAAGCTACTTAGAGGAGAAAAGCAAACAGGTGATGGAAGACAAGGGATCACACTGGCACATCCACCTGAGCAGGGTGTTGTCTCTTAGCTGTTCACTCCTGAGAGCAGTCCCATCCAGACAGCTCAGTAACTTTACCAGGAACTGTTCCTGCTCTGCTTATAATGAAGGAAGAGATGGACTTGGAGTGCTGTGAAGTGTCCTGCCCCCTGGAACAGCCTGGGAAATCCAACACACCAAGGACAAAACAACAGACACTAAAGACAGTAACTTCCCAGGGATGCCTCCAGTGTTCATATACCAGCATCCAAGAGCCTTTGAGATCAGACAATTCTTAAATCAATTAAAAAGCTGACCTGTCTTCCAGACAGGCACATCCATGCAGGTTGCCTCTGCAGGGTAATGGTTTATGCCAATAGACATTTTGGCACAGATCATTAAACATCTTTCTACATTTGTGATAACTACAGCTCCCTTTTCCTTCTTCTCTATCATCACCATCATCCTGACATCATGAGACATTTCCTGTAGGATCACATACACTACACACATTCCAGAGAGGGAGGGCTCTGCAGGACTGAAAAGCATTGCTGTGAGAAGTCAGAAGAACTTACAGCAGCACCTGTCCTCCTCAGTGATCGACTTCAGCATCTTCAAACTGCCCGGCAACTACTGGCGCTATGTCCACCTCCATCCCATCTGAAAGAAACAGCCAGCGCTCCGTAAACAAGCGGATGGGGGATGACGTTTTCACGGGAAAGAGAGCGGATGCCCTCTGCTGACGAGAGGTGGCCAGGACAGAAAACCCCTTCACTGAACTTCTGAGAGCAGCCTAAGGCAACGCTGATGAGCTCACAAGTTTCTGTGTTTGCTCCAGCACTGTTGGTCAGTCGTTTACAGATGTCACCGCTTCCTACAATCTCACCTCACCCTGTCTTATTAAAAGACTTAAACACCGGATTTTAACTATTTCATGATGTAAATGAAGTTTTGGTGTAACAAATTTCATTATTCCTTGGAATAACTTTATTCTAGTATCTGTTCTGAAACAATTGAAAAGAAAGATTGCTCTATGCTACAATGTCAAAAAATAAAGTAACTCTGAGCAGCCCTGAGGATATTTGTAATTGCAGCAAACCAAGCAGCAGTACTGTAGCAAGTAAGACCAGAAAAGTAAACAAAACTGATGAAGTTGACTCTGAGACATGCGACATATTTGCTGTTGAATTTATATTCATTTCTGGAATTTTGGAATTCGGAGACCTGACTGAATTTTCAAACAAAGGGCACAGCTGAAACAGGAGCCTATCACCTATGGTTGTCTATACATAAATTTATTCAAAACTGCAGAACAAAGTAAACCTGAACATAACTGAAAAAACAAGTAAGATTAAAAACCTCTCCCTGTGGATGAGAACAAATTAGTTATTATTTTCTAGAAATCCACAACTGCTGGATCATTTTCCATCTTTCAAAAACATGAGGGCATATAAAAAGCACTGCAATTTATATATTAAAAAAAGAAGCAACACTACTAAACTACTTTTCTATTCTTCTCCCAGAAAATATATTGCTGTAGGAAAAACAGCACACAAAAGACAGTCTGAGAAATCAGATGGTTTTCCCCCAACAAAAAAGAAATTTTACTCCTTAAATACACACTTGAACAATCAATAGAATTAAGAGACACCATCCTTCAGAAAAATAGATCTTTTTTAATAATTCTGTTTCAGTGTGTTTGAATGATTCAGAATTCACTCTGAACTCTGTTAAGATAACTGTTAAATTATAATTTAGGGTATAAAAAAAAAAAAACAACCCAAAATCAAAACCCAAATAAAAACTACAACTCATTTAGAGTAGAAAATGCTTCCCAACCATGGTGTAGACTGATACATTTAATTTTTTTTAATCCTAAATCAACTTCACTTTACCACTGTTCCAGGAAATCCTACCAAGAAGAATCAAGTGTTCTTAACACTGAAGTGCTCACTCTAACATAGCAGCCCTCAATCCACAGCAGGCAACATGGTGCCCACAGGGCCAGAGGCATGTGGGTGATCCCTCACCTTCTGCAGGGAGGTATCACCCATGGCATCACATTCCCCCAGTCCTGCTTTATGGATTAGCCAAACTGGAGAGCCACCACTTCCATATCATAGAACCATGGAATGGCTTGGGTGGGAAGGGACCTTGCAGCCATGGGCACGGACACCTCCCACTAGACCAGGCTGCTCCAAGCCCCATCCAGCCTGGCCTTGAACACTTCCAGGGATGGTGGCATCCACACTCACCACCTCCATGGTAAAAATCTCTCCTTTTATCAATGTAAGTCTCACCTCCTTTGGTTTGAAGCCATTCCTCCTTGTCCTACAACAACCACCCTTACAAAAAAGTCCATCCCCATCTTTAAGTATTGAAAGACCTCAGTAAGGTCTCCCCAGAGCCTTGTCTTTTCCAGGCTGAACACCCTAACTATCTCAGTCTGTTTCCACAGCAGAGGTGCCCCAGACTCCTGATCATCTTAATGACCTCCTCTGGACTCACTGCAGTAGGTCTCTATCCTATTGTGCTGAGGATCCCAGAGCTGGATGCAGCACTCTAGGTGGGGTCTCACCAGTGTGCAGCAGAGGATCAGACTGCCTTCCCTCACCCTGGGGCCATGCTGCTTTGGCTACAGCCTAGGACATGACTGGTGTTCTGGGCTGCGAGTGCACATTGCCAGGTTAGGTGAAACTTTTCATCCACCAGCACCCCCAGGTCCTTTTTGGCAGGGCTGCTCTTAATCCCTTTATCTCCCAGCTTGTGTTGATACTGGGAATTGCTCCAACCCAGGTGCAGTGCCTTGCACTTGGCCTTGATGAACCTCATGAGGTTCCCATGGATCCATTCCTCAAGTTTGTTCAGGACCCTCAAGATGGCATCCTATCCTTCAGGAGTGTCAAGTGCACCCCTCAGTTTGGTGTTTGCAAACTTGCTGAGGGTGCACTCCATCCCACTGGCTGTGTCACTGATGAAGACATAGTGTTTAGTAAAACAAAAGCATGTCTTACCTTCAAACTCCCTTATGGAGTCCTCTGTTCTCACTCCAGCCATGTTGTACTGGGTGCTGACAGACTGGGCTAACATGCCTTCTAACCTCTCCAGCGTGGCCTGCCCTTCTGCAGTTAAATGTGACAATCCCTCTTCGTATGTGTAAAAGCTCGGGATGTCACCTTGTTCTAGCTCTGCAAAAACAAGTTTATGTTTAGCAGACTTAGGTTTAGGAGCCAGAAACATTCAGAGGTGGAGGAATAGGGGAGCACCTGGGCAAGTTATGCCCAGATTAACTGACAGATTAAAAAGCTGCTTACACAGGTACAGAATACACACAGCAATGTGAACTGACCACAGAGCAGCACAGGCATTGAACCTGGGCCAGCACAGCCACTGGGAAGGGGAAAGGCTGCTCCTTGTGTCTGTGGGCTTTGGAGAGCCAGAACAATGCTTTTGCTGAACTCCTGTCACTTGTGACAGGAATGACAGGTTTTCTGCAGATTTATGCATTTCTATACTGTGCCTGTGACAAAAGGGATGTTCAGGCAAAATGAGTAATAAACAATTATGACAGATACCAGGTATGCAAGTGCTGGCAGGTATTTCAAAAGAAGCAACTGTTACCAACCGCGGGCCTCGACATCGTACTCGTCCCCTTCGTAATCGTTGTCTGAGTCCTCGTCCTCCGGGTCTGGGTGCAGGGCCTGGCACTCACACATCGCTGAGAACATGGCTTCCACTGCAGGAACACAAGCGAACACAAACCTCAGCAACACCCCAAAGCAACAGGCAAGAAAGCCCCTCTGACTGATCAGAGGGAGTCAGAATACTCCTTTAGCAGAACCACAGCTGAATTCATATTTGAAAACATCATCCAACGAGCCAGAAGACATGTAAGAAATCAGGTTTCAGAGATCCAGCCTGGTGCTTTAGCCTCTTAACAGCACTTTTGCATTATTTCATTGATGATAAAGCTTTCTCTCTGGACAGTTATATCTGTGGTTACCTACTGCAGGAAAACTTGCAGCATTTCATCCATCAGATTCCTAAAACTTGAATCCAACTGTAAGCTCCAGTGTCATATCCACAGGATATGACAGCTTTCCAGTAGTAGTGCCAGGGCATTAGAATGTTTCTAAGGAAATTGTCACAGACTCAAATATCACTGAATTTGTAATTAAAAAGACATTTCCCACACATATTCTCTGCAAATGTATACAAGTGAGATTATCCACGTTGTGTATTTATACTCAACAGTTTCTATTTTAAAGCACTGGAATTCTCCTTGAGAAGCAGCTGCTTGAAAGAGTCCATTTTTCAAGCCAGATAAAACAATTTGCTTTATTCTTCCCAGCACACAGGAATCAAGTCACTAGCAAAGGACACTGAAGGATCATGGTATTTACACCTCTGCACACAAGTGTCTCCCACATATAACCAGGACTTGGAAGTAAAACACAGCTCCCACTTGCACTTACAGGCTGATTTGTCGCTAGGTACAAATCTGAATTCCGCAATTGGTTCGACATCATCATCGCTGTCATCCCCCTCCCCTTCAGTCATGGGAGCCTCTTTTGTCTCCTCTTTAAGAAATTGAAAGATTTAGACAAAACATGTTTATTTAAAAAAAAAAAAGTTACATTTGTTTATTCTTTCAGGAACACACATATAACCAAATCAGAAACAACCTAGGAGAGGCACAAAACCTCCACTCTGTTCTCCCAAAAAACCCCATGACACTCCAAGACCCACATGGATAGATGAGGCCCTCTCAGAGCACCTCAACAACACTTGCAACACGTGTGAAAACTTCTCTGTTTATAACTTAAGGAGTAAAGATTTCTGTACTGGTCACAAAATGTACTCAAGTATTTCAGGAAAATTGCCTGATTCTTATTACAAACAACAATGCTCAGACTCCCTTTTGTCATTTTTTAAATCACATGGATTTTTTAATGGATCCTTAACATTACTGCCACAAAATCAGCCAGCTTCCAGTGTGGCTCCTTACAGGGGACTCTGACATATGCAGAGGATCTCTGCTCCATTTCCAACATTCCTAGTCAGCCAGCAAGATGTCAGAAATACAAAGTGCACCCAGAACCAGTGACAGTTCCAGTGCTTCCTGACTTCTGTACACCATCTACGTGAATAAATAAGCATCAGTGTTTTGCTTTCTGTGAATAAAAACCCCACAAAAATGGCTGCACCTCCTCATTTCGGGGCTGGGGACACGGCACTGACTGCCTCAGAAGTGCACAATTATTTTCTACAGGAGAAGAGGCTGTGCCACTGAGAGTGGCACCACTCAAAATCACACACAAAACCGGCACCCCCAAGAATACGAAGACGCCAAGAAGCTGCCAGGCAGCTGCCCCAAAAATGAAGTGTGCAGGGAAGCTACCCACTCTTTTCCAACTGACCCCCGCAGGCACAGCTTGTTACTGCTGAGTCCAGCTCTTTGTTTTCAATGCAGTGAAACTCTGAGTGCCTTTTTCTAAAAAAGGGGTGAGGACAAGGCACAAACACACAGAGAGCACACGCAAAACTCTGAGAGGAAGAACACAATGTACCCTGCACAACTGTGGATGAAAACTCCTGAAGCCAACTAAGTGCAAAGGTGTAACATTATTCACCAGTTAAAATTGCAGGCCAGGCCTAGACTTTGAAAAGTAAAACTTATCTGTTGTGTAAGATTTACTGTAGACAGAGATGATATACTAAAAAATATACCTACAAAAAATACCCATAAAAAATCACTCTATTAAAGACTAGATAAAGACTTTCACAGGATATCTGTATTTTCAAATGCCATAATCAGAATGAATTAAAAGCAAGAAACAGTATCCTTCTTCAGATGAGGCCCTTTTTACTTCAAAATAACCGCAGTTAAAGGAAAATGAGGAATTAGAACAAAGAGACATATGCAAATGTCCTCTTATTATTTGTAGTGATAGACTGTCAGAGAACATTAGTAACATAAGAGAAGGAAACAATGCACTAATAGCTTAAAAGTATCTCCATCTCATCAGAGTCTTGTCATTACTTTCTGGATACACTAAAAAAAAATTAAATGCCAGATTTTAACCTTTAGCTGTGACGACCAGTAGGCATGAAGGGGAAAAGGAGACCTGCTCAGGACCTAACAACCATTTAATCTCCAATTGTGATGGCAGTTTTTGACACACTTAAAATATTACCAGGTATACCAGAAGGAAAAAAAAAAAATATATATATATATAAAAAATACAATCTTCATACAAACAATGGAATAGAAAGCTTGCTTTCTCTACATCAAAGCAAGAATGGTCCAAAAGATGTGTTTTGTGGGCCATCTACAAAGATTTATTAAAGCCTGGTAACATGACCTATTGCCTTTTCTTGTTTGTATTTAACCAAGCTGTGGGAGAAAATGAATGAAAAGTTCCCTGACTGTGAAACAGCAGGAATTCATCAAGCCTGGAGAGGGCAGCAACATTAACATAAATTCAATACAGAAAAAAGCATACTCAAGATGGAATCACCGGGAGAGTGGCAGAGGAACTAAATTATTTACAACAGTGTAAGAGGGCAGAGAACTGATTCTCAGCAACTTCAGTGCACACAGCCACAAGCTGAGAGCAGAACTGCAAAGTGACTCTAAACAAATGCTAAGCTGTGTTTCTACAATGACTATCCTTCAGGAAAATACAAAAGAAAATGCAAGCAATTACTTAAAATGAACACTTCCTCCTACAGAGGAGGAAATCCTGTCGCTCAGGACTGCGTGGGAGCAGCAAGCAGCGCTCCTCACCTTCGAACTTGGCGTTCACCATGACGTACAGGTGCTCCCTTGGGTAGGCACTCAGGTCCCTGGAGACAGCATGCAAACTTATGGTGGGGTAATCCAGGGAGAAGCCAACTCCAGAGCTGTCCAGCCAAGACAGGCGACTAACGAGGGAGGAAACAAAGAAGAGACAAGTTAGTAACTAACAGAGGACAGTATGTAGAAAAGCAAACCAACCCCAAAACATGAGCAATTGTGGACAAGGCATTTAGCCCACCCACCCTGCAGGCACACAGTCCTGGACCTGCCTGAACAGGACTTTGCAAGAGCATTAACTGATGGCTGAGGTAAAAGAAGAATGTGAAGCTAAGAACCCTAAACCCACCACAGCTTTATCACATTTGCACTAAATGCTGAATTTTCCTCCCTGACTCTCCATCTTCTTCTCCCTGCAGATATCTATCATTCCAAAGTCAGCTACAGAGGTTCCAGAGTGTGATCTGTAACTCAAGCTATTAAATGTGGTTTTCCAAGACAAAGAGGACACTGAAAGGCAGGTCAGTGTCATAATTCCTAGAGGATTATAGATCTGATGTGGGTATAGCCTGTAGGTAGAAAAACAGCCAGTTCTGTGATCAGCAGAGCCAGGTTATGGGTATTCCTCCAGTCACAACTTCTGTGCCATAGCCTCTGCTTTCCCCACTTTCACTGTCATCCCTAACCACAGCAAGAGACAGCACAGGTTGTCACCACCAGGATGCTGCCTCCTTCGTATCAGAGCAATCAACATCTTTCTACACACTGAGAAATCACACTCAAACTAGATTTGGGTGCCTGCAATCAATGATGTCACACAGTGAACAGAAATAGTGCCAGAAAGCAAGACCACCACCATGTGCAAAACTCAGCATTCACAAGCTTTTTGTGGTGGGACAAAACCAATGGGAAGTTCACAGAAGACTCCTGGCCTTGCAAAATCTGGCTGAGAGCAAGAGCTCGTACAGAGGGAGCAAGGAGTTTATTTCCTAGCCTCAACTATCCAGTCCTCAATGTTTACAGCTGCCGGTGGGGTACATGGATCAAGAGCCACACTCTGCTCCTGGATGCCCAGTTCTCCCATGGCATTCCTGCAAACACTGGTGTTTTCTGTTCATCCCAACAAGTGACTCTGGTGAAAGCTCTGTGGTGCACTTGAAACTCATGGAGAAGAAGCTGGCAGACCTGCAGGTGCCTCACACAAAAGTCTACTGAAAGCAACTTACAAGGAAACTCAACATTACACCTCCTCAGAGAAGATACCCCACAAAGAGAAGGCTTGGTAGCTGCAACCAAACAAAATAAAACAGTGAACCAAATTCCAGAGAGATTCCTCTCCAACACAGCACTAACAAGCTCAGGTAGGGCAAAAGCTCCTCTGACAATACTGGTCATTTCATAAAAGTTTCCCAGTCTGAGGTTTTTAAAAGTGCACATTTTAAATTATGCTTTTGTTCCAACAATGCTCTTCAACTGCATAATACATAGAGTACTTTTCCATGGTTAAAGAAAATTATGTTGTTTTAAACATCAAGCTGTCTCCCTGAGCTATACAATGCAGGGAGAATTGAAAGGAGATCATAAAGAGCTCAGATAACATCTTCCAGAATAACCAGACTGATTTCTGCCTAGTAAGTACAGTCTCCACATGATTAATGCAACATGACAGACTTCACAGAACCAGAGTAGTTATTAACAGCAGAAACCCAACAGCCCTGTCTACTCCCCTACCAAAAGAGGAGAGCTGCCATTGTTTTAATTACAGAATGGTTTGGGTTGGGAAAGACCTGAAAGATCAACTGCCTTGGGCAGGGACACCTTCCACTACACCAGCATGCTCAGAGCCACATCCAACCTGGTCTTGAACACTTCCAGGGATGGGACATCCACAGCTTCTCTAGGCAACCTGTACCAGGGTCTCACCCTGCTCACAGTAAAGAATTTTCTCCTAATAACCAATCTAGCGCTCTTCTTTAGTTTGAAGCCATTCCCCCTTGTGCTATCACTACAGTTCCTGTCAAAGAGCCCCTCTCTGCCCTCCCTGCATGCCCCTTCTGATACTGGGAGGCTGCCATGAGGTCTCCACACAACTTTCTCTTCTCTAGCCTGAACAGCCCCAGCTTTCTCAGCCTGTCTTCATAGAAGAGGTGTTCCAACCCCCTTATCAACTTTGTGGTGTCTGCCGGACTTGCTCCAAGAGTTCCAAGTCTTTCTTATGTTGAGGATTCCAGTGCTGGATACAGCACTCCAGGCAGGGTCTCACAAAAGCAGGGGGCAGAATTTCCCCTCTTGCCCAGCTGGCCAAGCTGCTTTTGCTGCGGCCCAGGATACAACTGGCTTTCTGGGCTGCAAGTGCATATTTCTCCACCGTGCTGAGTTTTACAAAATGGTTTGGGTGGGAAGGAACCTTACAGCCATCTCGTTCCGAGCCCCTGCCGTGGGCAGGGACACCTCCCACTACAGCAGGCTGCCCCAAGTCCCATCCAGGCCGGCCATGCAGCCCCAGCCAGCCGGGTGCGTGGGGTGCTGCTCCCTCTTGCCGGCTTTAAAACGAGCAGGAGCAGCGGGGCGGCCCGCAGAGCCTCACAGCCCCTGAGGGCTTCCCCCACATCACGGTTCCTTCACCCGAGCGCCCATCCCGGGCCCCTCAGGCCGCCCCGGGCAGCCCCCGAGCGGCCCCAGCCCCGTGTCCCCGCACCTCTCGGCGATGTAGAGGGTGCCGGAGCCCAGGCTGCGCCCCGCCAGCAGCGCCTCCGTGTCCGGCTGCTGGTGGCGAACGCCGTCGGCCGGCGGCGGGAAGCGCTTGAGGAAGCTCATGGCGCCGCCGCCGCCTCCCTGCTCCACCATCGCGGCCGCCGGAAGCGGAACGCGCAGCTCTGTGATGCGATTCCGCCCGGGACGCGATGGCACCGCCCTGGGATGCGATGGCACCGCCCCTGGACGCGATGTCACCGCCCGGGATGTGATGTCACCGCCGCGCTCCCGTTCCGCGGGGCCCGGCGCGGCCGCGGCTCTGGGTGCCGGTAGTGAGGTTCAAGCTAAGTTGTCTTTGTCTGGAAAAGAAGAGCAAAGGGAAGCGCTGAGGTGATGGCTAAAGACTGGAGCACCTCTGCTGTGGGGACAGGCTGAGAGCTGTTCTCCGAAGAGAAGGCTCCAGGGAGACCGTACTGCCCCTTCCTGTACCTAAAGAGGGATACAAGAGAGCTGGAGAGGGACTTTGGACAAGGCTATGAAGGGACAGGACAAGGGGAAAAGGATTCAAATTGACAGAGGGCAGAGTAAGATTAGCTATTGTGAAGGAATTTTTCCCTGTGAGGATGGTGGCTCAGGTTGCCCAGAGAAGCTGTGGCTCCCCCATCCCTGAAAGTGTGCAAGGCCAGGTTGGATGTGGCTCTGAGCAATCTAGTGTAGTGGAAGCTGTCCCTGTCCATGGCAGGGGGTTTGGAGCAAGATGGTTGGAACATGTCTTTAATGTCCCTTCCAACCCAAAACGTTCAGTTCTATAATCTAACAGCACCAAGAGCAGTCACAGAACCATTGAATATCCTGAATTGGAAGGGACCCACAATGATCATGCAGTCCATCTCCCAGCCCTGCACAGGACACCACAACAATCGTACCTTGTGCTTTATAGCAGTGTACAAATGCTGCTTGATCTCTGCCACAGCTATTTTAGCCTGTAAGTCTTGTTGGACAGATGACAGAGGGAAAGATAACAAATAATAATAAATATCACAGTTACCATTATTGGATGCTGGAAGGGGAATTTCTGGTGGGCGACCAGCACCTAATGTCTCATAAATGCACACAGAGAAGAAAAGGAAAATCGCAAGTACCTGAATTGCTTAAAGGGTATGCAGCTGATTTCCCCCAGCAGTGATGAGGTTGGGGTCAGGAGCCCAACAGCACTGCAGTACCTGGCAAGCGGCGGGTGCCGCAGGACAGCACATTTATGGGATGGGAAGGCTGCCACCCCCTCATGAGCACTGTCCCTGCTTCTCCCCTGGATTTCCACCATTTCTCTTGCTACTGCAGTGAGAAACAGGGATTACTGATGCATCAGGGAAGTACATCTATGTCAGGGGATGCTTCTGTTAATGCCATCAGTGAGCAGCATCACTGCAAACATCCCTTCTCCCCGACTTGTCAGCATGGCAAATGCTCCTGCTGTAGCAATGTACCAAAAGCAAGTTGTTGGCTTGTCATGGATGTTAACCTTCCCTTTTATCAGTTGAAATTTACTTTTTAGGAGTCATTTAGCTACCTGTGTGCAAACACAGATTCTCACAAACATGAACTTAGGTCTCCATCTTTCATTTCTCTGGACTTTCCTAGCTACAGTCTTGGATAGCAAAGAGCAGAACATAAAATAGTTCTCTCAGTTTGAGGTATTGGCAATGCTTTGGAAATCTGGCCAGCCATGCCTACCCATTTTGGATTTTAATTAAGTAAATAATAATGCAAATAATTGTTACTCATACAAATAGTCACCTAGACTAAAATGAAAGCAAATTTCACAGTGAAGGGATATTTAAACACTGCTGAAATAGCTTGAAAAAAACTAATAGAGGCAAGGACATGAGGAAAGGGGAATTTCTCAAACATTTTCAAGTTTGCCACACCAAGAGAAGTGGTCAGCTGGAAACAAAAATTTGCAGTTCATCCAAGAACACAAATCAGACTATGGTAGCAGGTGGGAAGAGATTCAAATACATGGAAATACTGTTCACTACACTTAGTGGCTATAAAGCAATGCTCCTGTTGATGTTCACCCCCTCTTACCTAATGTGGCTGTCATATCAGCCACAGAGAGTTCTCACCACCTTTGTAGTTAACTCCACATCACACAACAACTTTAGGTCACTATAAATTAAGATTTCTGAGTGGTTGGGGTTGAATTACTGCAGATTGAAGCCACTGCAGTGGAGTAGTACAGAGATAATTTATTTTCCTGCATGCAAATGCAAATCTTTCTTCTGTGGCATACCACTCTTCCAAAAGAAAATGGGAAAAGGGATAGTTTAAGCCCAGGCAGGAAGCTGGTTTTGAGGATGAGGCATTAAGAGAGGAGAAATCCACATCCTCCTTAATTTAAACAATCCAGACACTTCACACCGGAGTACTGAGTGCTGCAGCTTAGAGGGGGAAGGCAGATGTTTCCTCTAAGTTAGAGTGGAACAGAATGGCCTTACCTGAAAACTTTCCTTCATCTCTAAGAGCTTTAAGAAGTGAATTCGGATCCAGCCCCACACTGACATCTGAACACTGCATGTCCAACAGTGATTTTTTAGTCAACCAGGGCCGTGTTCAGAGGCAATGGAGAGCAGCAGGTACCTTCA
Organism: Melozone crissalis; assembly: GCF_028551555.1. NCBI lineage: Eukaryota > Metazoa > Chordata > Aves > Passeriformes > Passerellidae > Melozone > Melozone crissalis. The sequence goes on along the minus strand of NW_026535786.1, from coordinate 10,128,176 downwards.
CAGGGTTGTCACCTTAGCACAGAAGGCAGGAGTCACCATCCAGGGAAGCTTGTTCTCTCCACAGCATTGCCTGCCATAAGGTGGCCAGTTCATCTGTTAGAAATGGAAGTGTTGAGTTTTGGCAGTGGAGCAAGGGGATGGATTTCACAGCAATTTCTCATCACTACAGAAACAGGCAGCAGCTTAACTGCAGCCACAGACACAATAAAGATTGACAGGCTTCAGCAATTCACACCGAAAAGCCACTCCCTTCTTCAATTTGTTTCTTTCTCCCTGACTTTCTCCTGTTTAAGTCCTGAAATATCATCCGTGTCCATTGTCACGTGTCAGAACATCTGCTTCTTCAATGTGTCTCTTCAGACTTCCTTTTTTTCCCCCATTATTTCCAAGGTTTACACATCTCAGCCTAAATAAATGAACCTGGCTCCTCTGTGCACCACGTGGACACCTCATGGCTGTCTGCTGGCAGAGCCTTCCTGGGTACAGTGCTGGCTGCAGGCACACTGGTTTTTGTCAAGTGACTGCAACATCACTATGAGATGATATAAAAAGCATATAAAAGATGGAACACACACAGAAAATGTTTGTGACTGAAAAAACAAATCTATCGCGTCTTCCCCACTGTCAGCCAGAGCTGCTCAAAGAAAGGAAGGTTCTGTCAGCTGGGCTGCTGCAACAAAACCAACATAAACCAGGAGCTGCCCCTTCCCATGGCAGGCAGTGGCACCATCACGGGCTGGAACAATACACAGCAGTCATTACTCAGTGCTTGCTCTAAAACTAAAAAAGGTATGTGCATGTGTAATGCTCATTAAAAAGCACTTGTATCTCCAATACACATTATACTTTGTACATCAAGTTATTTCAATTTTTTTTTATTATGACAATTTACATGTCATATTTATATGAAAGAAATGACAGTAGATATTATAACAAAACCATTATGAAAGAAAAGTTACACAATTAGGCCTACAAGCTATAAAATGGCTTCAGGCCCAGCTTATACACAAAGAGTTCTGACCCAGACTGTAGTGAGAGACAACGCTGAACAATTCATTAACAAAAATATTGGCACCAGCCTTAACATTTTTTCTTACTTCATTTACAAGGAATACAGTATTTAAACAGTTGTGTACTGCAAATCTAAAAACATTAGCTGTTAATAAACTGCAGTTAACCCTTTGAGCACTATGCCACCATGATTTCCATTTAAAAAAGTTTTAACGCAGCATGTTTTACATGCACGTGGTATTACCAGTGGGAGGGAAAAGACAGTGAAAGCACCACCCAATTTATGTGCAACAAGAATAACACTTCCAGTTTTTTCAAGATATTTCCCCCCCTTCCCACACACACAGTGTGTGTCCCCAGGTCCTTTCCCTTTGATATTGTAGCAAGTCATGATTGAAGAAAGACTGAAATAAACAAGGTTCAGGACTCAAAAAATGCAAGGATTAAATGCTACATAAAGAGCTCCAAATTTTACTGTGTTAATTCTTTAGAGAAAGAAAACAGAAGATGAGGCCAGCTGTGGAGACCATTTTTAAGGAACTCAAGGTATCTTTGCAAACACACAAACAGCACATGGGAGCAAGACAAAAGTGTATTTCATGTAAGTATAGCTTAAATTTTAAGAGACCTGTCTGGCAGATTTGATCCAGTTGTCAAAAGAATACTGGAGGGTAAGCATCCATGTGGGACACAGAATCCCCAATGTTTGTCTCATGGACAGGATCTGTGCCTGTGTGAGAACCGCCCTGCACCCAGGAATGGTAACATCATGCATTTGGATCAGTCCCATCTGTCCCCTGGCTGAGGCAGGAGCGCTGTGAAACACGGGCAGGAACGAGCAACTGCATTGGCAACAGTTTAATGGCAGTTTAGTGCCAGTAAGGGGGAGGAGCATCCTTTGAGTGAATACAGGACAGGAATAAGGTACTGTACAAGATTTTAGAGTCCATATAACGAGAACAAAATTGAAAACTAAACAAGGCTTACAGCTTTATGATTTGACTTCCTTTCCTACCACTGCTTTGAGTGGCAGATCAGTATCTATTAAGGACTTTTATCAGCTCTAACAAACAGTGCACTGGTTACTAGGTCTATCATGTTTTTGCAGAAGGACTTTATCCTCGCAGAACCACTTAAGTTCTGACAGACTGATGCGAGTTCAGTTGTGTGGGACACAGTAAGAAGAGTAAAGAAAGCAAACTGTGTGGACTTTGACTGTCACCTCTGGAGACAAACATTGTCATTATAATCTACGGACTGATCCTAATTTTTTCTACATCCGCATTGCACTGATGGAGGAACATTATTTATTCCCTCAAGGAAGGAGACATCAAGTACATTTTCCAGTTTGAAAATCAGGATGAGAAAAGGAGGGTATCAGGATGATTCTCCTAAATGGAGACCTTCCTTTGGAAATCCCACCTGAAAAGAGCAAGTCACAAGTAGCTTCTAGGCCTGTCCAAGACCTCACTTGCAAGTGGCATGAATTTGCATACACACTATTCCATTCCACTTCCCTCCATCCATTCCCCATCTCCCCGTTATTGGAACAAGCATCCCAACAGCAGGAGCAAGTGACTCTGTCTGCACCTGGGGACCCAGTGAGACTGACTATACACAAAGTGCTGCAAAGTGCACAAAGTAAACCGGCCGAACAAACGGAGCCGCACCGTCCATCGGCTCTCCTCAGCAACCTTTGGGGCTGTATGGAGCAACAGCAGATCTGCTGGCACACGTGTGCCCCTCTAACTGCAATGCTGTCCTCTCTCCTGCTCCTCAGCTCAGGTGTGGGGGCCCAGCCTTTACAAGATGATAGTCAAAAAACCCAAGTTTTAAGACTTGCTTTTAATTGCAGTTGAATCTGAATGCTTTACACCACAGATTCAACTCTAAAAACTTATCTACTGTAGAGTGCTTTATTCATTCCCCCAGAAGCTCTCTTCAACCTTTTATTTATGTGTTATACTAAGCCACATACATCTTCTGCAACGTACAAAGTAAGTTAAATTACTCTGAAGTGTTGGGACAACCACTCCCATATTTTTCTTGTTTAGACCTACCTCAGTTAGTTATACTAATCTAAAAGAAGAGCTTGGTAAGTGATGTGACTTTCCAAAGTGACTAGTAATCCTCAATACCCCAACTGCTGGGTCTCCAGAAATAATTTCCAACTGATAAATATTTCTGAAGCCAGAGCTCTACATTAGGTCTCAGACTGAGTAAAGCATTAAAAATTAGTGATAGAAAATTCTTATATCAGGATATACTAGCAAAAAAACCCCAACCAAAACAACAACAAAAAACCCAAAGGGATAATTTCTGCTGGATTTTTTTACTTTCTGCCTTCCAACATTTCACATGAGACACAGTCCCTATGCCAGCTGTTAGGGAAGTGGACACTACCAGCAAATGTGATCTTGATCCTGTAAATCCTTACTTCTGACAATATCCTAAATACTTCTATGGAAGTTTTGAACACTTAAGGACTTGCAAAAATTCTGCTGCCTTATTTCGGGAGATTCCCATAACATATTCAATGCAATTTTCCCCCCAAAGTTACTGTTTTATTTGAAGATACTTGATCTTCTACATACATTTATATATATATATATATTTAAGGACTTTATCTACCCTCTGGATCAGAAGCATACATCAAATGCAAATACATACCTAGGGTACACACTGCACATCAGAACCACATTACAAATTTGTGAATAGTAGTCACTGCACATGTATCAAACCAAGTTTTCAAGGCCTATATAAAGCTTTTTTTAAATTAGATGATACAAATCTCTTTGTCAGACCAGTTCTTGGGGCGAACATTACTGCCATGATTTATTTAAATCACTGTGTACAAAGTGAATTTAAAAAAGCAGGTGCCATAAAAACTCCTTGTTTACTTTTCATAAAAGCAGTTTGTAAAAATATGTGATTTGAAATCATTATTTGAAAGTTTAGGCTAGAGCTTCCTACTGCAAAAAACTGAATGAAAATCATGTTATTATAAGCACCTGAAAACAGAGGTATAAAATGGACCCCGTGACAATGAAGGAATAAAATTATTACACAGTCGCAGCATCTGGATACCAGTGTAGTTCAAATAATAGATGTAAAGAGAAATCAGAACAGGTGTACCACTACCATACAATTTTTCTTTTGTGAACATACGTCTTTTGCCCCTTGAGCTTCTCAAGGTAAGGTCTCTCAACAAAAGTTCAGACACAGCAATTAGGAAACAGAAGTGAACAGAAAACAAGTCCAACTAAGTCATTAGCTCCCATAATATGGAGAGTAACCGAGACACTTAATACAACAAAATCTTGAAGGTGACACTTAAAAATTAGCTTTTAAAAAAAAAAGCATCTCTCATTTCTCTTAAGTGATGCTAGACCAGAACAATCTGTTTACTCAAAAAAATAGTCAGGAAGATGCAGTGATTTTAAAATGTAATTCAGCATGTACAAAATGAAAGTATCAACGAGTCGATTGTTCAGCACTGACCTTGCTAACTAAGTGTTGGTAAATATGATGCCACTTTCCATCTTATATCAATAATATGCTCAGGTTTATCAGACTCAACAACCAGAAGACAGCAACTGTGGTGAAACCAACCCAGTTGTTAATTCTATCCCCCTAGTGCTTAGATTAACACACCCCATTCATTACTGCAGTGACCCTGCTTGTGTACTTTTTGTCACTGAGTCATAGAAACCCCACACAGGGAAGCAAATAGCCAGAATTTATCCTGGTGGCAAAAAAAATCCACTCCTCCACTTGATCTATATGTTCTTCCCAGCAGTGCTACTTAGACTACACATAGAAATCAGTTTTCCTCCCAGTCAGTTATATACAAAAGAGCTTGCTGGTAAAAAAAGACAAAGCTGTTAGTGATAATCTGTGTAGAATAAACAAGAGTTTGCTGAAGAAATGCTCAGCATGTTCCGCCAGTAGCTGCTTGGTCTCATTAAAAACAATCCCCGGCCTGTTTCCTGTTTCCCATACACTTTGAGCTTTAAGCCCAAACCTACACCTGAAGATCACTGTTCAAAGACAACCAACTCCTGATTTCACACTGAGCACAGAAGGGCACAAGACTGTAAGGACACCAGGAAGACATTTTCACCCTGGAATCACATACACATACTGTAACGGTATGAACCCTGGGTGATAGCTGGCCTCTTGTCAGAAAATGCCATCTTCCCAAATAGGAGATGATACATTTTCCACCAAGCAGGAAGCCTTAAAAATGACAAAAATACCAAGTTTTAAAATGGTAATACTTTCCAGAGCATTTTTTGCAGTTTTTCCTTGCACATCATTCCCACTGATCTGAGGAGGAACGCTGGATCCTATGGGATGAAGCCATCTCAGGTACGAAGGGTGACTTCTTAGAAGACACAAAAGCTGCTTTAAGAAGAGACCTATAGAAAGTACAATTTGGTAACAACTGGCCATTTTTAAAACATGACACTTCTGATGCAAGCTTCAATGCTCCTATTTTGCTTCCTGGTCTTTCCTGCTTTTACATAATTTTTCTCATGATTGGTATATCCAGAATTGTAACTCTTTTGAATTTTCTCACACACACAAGTACCTCCCAACTAAGTATTCAGCATTTGGAGTTGACTACAAGCAAGAATGTTTGATCAGATAATAAAAGGCTCTATCAGGCAGCATATGAAAACATGGCACTGGCAAAACAAATGAGGAACTATAGACTCCACAGAGTTGATTGATGTGAATCAGTTTGCATTGCAAGAATTAAAAGAATTTTAAATGCTCAGCAACGACTATCACAGACAAGTGGAAGCCTTATGTTCTTACTTGTTTTAACACACAAGTACATTAGAAGTACTGCATTTATGCATCACCTAGGCAGAGAAAAGCACTAGAGTAGCTTAAAATGCTACATATGCTTTTAAGAACTCATTCTAAGCTTATGTGGCTCTTCACCACCCCATTTTAATAATTTAACTGTTAATTGTTAACATCAGTAAGGTAGGAAAACATTTAATCTTTGATGAAATTAAATTGTCATGTAGAGAGTGATTTCTCTTTGTTTTTAATCACAAGCCTGCTTAGCACAGCAGATAATGAGCAAGTTCCATCTTTTTGCATCTTTCTGATCCTAGTTTTATAGCATGATATGTGCACTGCTAGAATCCAAAGGAGTAAAAGTCACAGAGTGGTTCTGACAGACCTCAGGGAGAAAGAGGTGGGGAAACAAAACCAAGATTTTAAAGGCCAGAAGGTAGGTAAAATTTGGATCCAGGTTTTCTAGAGAGGTATTTAGTAAAGGCCTAATGCTGGTTTTAGTACAAGAAAACAGAAGCGCTTGATGATTTAACTAGTAAATACAATATAATGGAAGGGAATCAGGTGGGGCAGGAAAGGAGAACTCACTCCTCAGTGGCAGCAGCAGCTTTGGTGCATCCATTGCCGGCAATGGACATAAACACCAGTCAAAAATCCAAATCTCAGAGCAAAAGGTTTAACAGATGTGACCTTTTTGGATTTCAACGTTTGGCAGATCTGTTTGAGCTGCCTGTGTCCTATAACATGTACAAATGCTACAGCCTGCATCTTAATCAGAGTACAGAGAAAACTGAATGCTCTTGATGTGCCCTATGTTGATTTGGTGGGGTTTTTATTCTTCTAATGTCTTTTTCTTTTCCCCTTGAATAAAAGCACATATCACTTCATGCCTGCTGAAAAGTTGATGAGATGTCTTGGAGTCAAGCGTTTTCTCTCAGAAACTCTGCCTTCTTGAAATCAGTTGGTCACATGGTAGTTATTAAAATGTATTTTAAGAAAATTGTAATGGCCAAAGGCCAACAACTACATTCAAAACCTGCTACTACATCCAGGCAAATAATCAAAACCAAAACAAAAACACACACAAACCCCAAACACAAAACCTCCAAAAGGAAAACTGTTCCATTTGTTTACTTCAATTTGAAGTAGATATTAAGGGCATGAATGGACCAGTCATGGTTTATTTGAAAATCCCTCCATCCTCTTATGCACTGTCATTCTGCGGTCAATGCCGTTTGTACAAACACATTTTGTTCAGAATACTCCAACTGGTTATGAAACTCACGTGGCCGGGCAGCGACTGCAGGGTTCTTTTGTCCGTAAAAGTCTGCAGTGCTTACAGACTTATTTGACATCCAGCTTACAGACTTACTTGACATCAAAACGTCCTCCCTCTAGACACTGTAACACTGCATTGAAGGCCATCTGATGAACTGTGCATGAGGTCACTTTAGAAATTCATGGCTAAAGTGTTTCGACTGTCAAAAACTTCATTACAGTACACTTCACTGTACAAACATTTTAAAGGATGTTTATTAGGAAAGTCTGCAAGTCATAATGAATAGCAGAGTTCTTGTTTATGGTACCTTCTTGGCCTCTAATAATTCTGTTTGCCTCCAGTATTAAAATCAAACTGCTTCCATGAAGGTGATTACTAAAATGAGCTATGGTATGTTAACCTACAACTCACAAAATGCGACAGTACAGACATTAATTTTGCTTTTAACTGTCTGTTAAGTTGTAATCTAAGTTGTGAACATTTAAATATAATATATATCTCATATGAAAAAGCTAAAGCACAAGTGCTTCTGCACCACCCCCCTCCCGTCCCCCCACCCCCTGAGCCAAACCCACCCCAGTTCCGGTTTGGGCCCTGACTGATTTGGAATGCTTTCTTAGGCCACCCATTTCCACAAATTTGTATGCACTCAGGAAATATAAAGTCAAAAATATACAAATCTCTTGTTGTTATAAGGTTTTTGTGAGTGAAATTACCCAGGACCATGGACTTGGAAGGAGAAGGGGGAGGTAAGAGAGGGAATTTACAGCAATTCGTCTTCAAAGTTCAAAACTGGTCACTTCACAGAAAGACTGCAGGACTGGTGAAATTCTTGCTTCTAGAAAGTGATACTGTAGTGGAGAATTTTCTAGGAAAAATAAAACAACTTTTAATAACTGGCCCGCTGGTATGAGCTACCGTGGAATAAATTAGCACAAAAATGGAAGTCTTATAACTGTTCACTGTTACAGACGTAATCAACAAGGTCAGTCACTCTCAAAAGTTCATCTTCATCTTCCTCCGGCCCTACCGCTTCCTGCCCACTGCCTGTCCCGTTGGGCGCCAGGCTGGCGCTGGCTGTGCTGTCCTTGGGGGCCTGGGTCTTCTCGCCTGGCTTGCCAATCAAGTTCTCAATGGTTTTCCCTGGGCTCTGTCCGTTGGTGGAAGGCAAGTCCACCAGGCTGTAGTCCAAAGGGCTCTCTACTTTCCCTACATTGTCAAAGTCATCTTCGTCATCGCTCTCTATCCGGTAGCAGTGCTTCTTGGGGTTGTCTGGGGGGGCTTGTGCTGCTGGCAGCTTCTCTGCGGGAGCGGGGGTTTCTGCGTCGTCATTGGCGTTCTCGCACGCATCTTCCTCGTCGGTCTCAATTCGATTCAGGCGTTTGCGGACAGGCTTCCCTTCTTCCTCCTCATCCTCTCCTTCTTCCTCGGAATAGTCATCTGTACTTCGCCGACGTTTTCGAATCAATCGCTTGGACTCCTTTGTGGATTCATCATCTTCAGAGTTCTTAGATGTGTAGCTCTCTGGAAGAAGCAGCAGACTTAGAGCCATTAGCAAATCTCAGTGCATCATTTATTGTTCATCTTTCACACTCACCAACAAGACAGCTCTGTGAGCACACACATTTCTGTCTCCATCCCCAGGTTCCCCAACCAAGCCAAATGGCTTGCATTCTTAATACTTTTTAAATTAACTTCTAATGTAGCAAGTATTAATCATTTATGGATATTCTGTTTCCAATCTGAGTAGTACCAGAGGCTTTGGAAGCAGGTATGCTCTTCCCTAAAACTGCTAACTCCATGCTGGGAATGACACAGAACTGCACCCCTCATCTCACTGTATGCACTTTATTTGTACCCTGACAGGAACTCAGAACCCAAATAATGGCTGCTCTATCATAAAATTCACATCTCTACACACACACACATACACAAAGCTGTACTATACCCCTGCCACCTCCAAATTATATACAATTTCTTCTCTTAATGGGAGGCTTGGTGTTTTGGCATATTGGAATACTGCCCACACCCTGATAGCCTTTACACTCATCTTTGGTGGCTGTGGTGAAAAAAGATGGAAACTGAAAAATCAAATGGCAAATATAATTTGTTGTCTCTTTGTGATTCCCATTAGAAATCATGGGAATTTTCATTTTAAAGCGTATTATTTAATGTAGGTTCTCGTTGATTGAGACTGTCAGTGTTCCTCTATTTTTAAAATAATTACAATTCCAGTAACACTGTTATGTGTTTTATGATATACTGTGGGAACTGTGTGACAGTGCTGGAAAGGTGCCAAATGGTGCTGATTTTAACATACGGAAAGCCAATACTTAAAACATGCGAGGAAGTGGGACTTCATGAAGAAAAGACAACGTCAATCAGGGAATGTTTAAAGCCACTAGTGCTGGTAAAAAAAAGCCACCACAGAGCCTGAGAACAGGCTGCATTGAAGATCATGTTTTTGAGACACTACAGACTTGCATTACATACTTGTTTCCCTTCACCTAGAAGATACTCTACCACTCTGTAATCTCAGGAGAGCCCTTCCAAAACTGAGGCACTCAGGGTGCCAAGGACAGCTCATTTTCTGAGGAAGCCTGGTATCCATCGCAACTTGCACCACTCAGCATTTGGAAAGCCAGAGCGAAGGTCTGATAATCCAGGCCCCCACAATCCAAAACAGCCAAAGTCAGTGGCTGATTTTGTAAAAGCTAATTAATTATAAATCACAAAGCACACCAACCACTCATGGTGTGCCTGACATTAGTGAGAGAGGCTTCCTCTGCACTTGCCACAGCTCCTTAAATAGCACATGGAACGGGTCCGAACCACCAGCACAAGCACAGTCAGGGCACCAGGGGCAATGCCCTTCCTCTTACATAAGAGAATCTTTAGAGGCTGGTGGGATGCAGCTTTGTGACCTCTTAACAGAAAAGTGCTGAAACAGCTGTATTACTGCCAATTTTCGAATCCCAACACTCTGTGTCAGGCAGTAAATTCAGACCTGAAGTCAGGATTAGGGGCAATGATAAATTTGAGAAGTGACTCAGTGCATCATAAAGTACCAGTGGGTTTCAGAAGGAGAGTTTCTGAGAAACATCAACGAACTCTAGAAAGACAATTCTCTGAAATCTTGGAATTACATAACTTTCCCTTTGTGCTGATGCTGACATACACATGCTCCTGGAAGTGTTGGACTGTTTATTTTACCTTCACTATCTGAAGTGGAGAGCCTGCGTTTATGAACTCTTCTCAACTCCTTCCCATATCGGACACTTTTCTGTGAGCCATCACTTTCTGAATCTTCCTTATAATTGACTTGTCTCTTCTGATTCCTTCTTGATCTTCTCCTCCTAGTTTCCAGGTAATCATCATCACTGTAATCTGTGTAATCACCACTCTCTGTATGGAACAAAACAGTGATGTGCATTAGTCCATCAAAGCAAAACTGCATCACATAAAAAAGTTAGGTAAGTTTCCTAATTCAGATAGTTTTCTTATCGTGTTTTTGTTGCTCCATCTCTACTGGTGTCAAAGATGTCTCTACAACTCCCGACAGTGGAAACAACCTTACTGGTAACTGGAGTTGATGGCACACATTACCAGTGCCTCCAGAGAGTCTGTTCTGCTTTTAAAATTTAAATAATGTGTACTCTATTAGAAGACTTTTAAGAACAGGTAGATGAAAAATGACTGACAAGAGGAAACTCCAAGATCAGAGTTATATAAGTTAACAACAAAAACCAGTTTCACTCAATCGTGGGTTTACTTAAAACAGAAACCATACAGAAGAAACTTACCACCAATCACAGTTCTTCCTGCACCAGTCTACTGCAGCTAGAGTCTTCAAAAATTAAATTTATTTACATCAGTTGAAAATAGCCTCAAATCAACTTCATCTGCTTTTCACTGAGCTATGCCAGAACCATTATCCCAAGATACATTTCTATAAAAGTCACACACTATTTCTAAGTTAGAGATTGACATGAGCCACAGATCAAAGTGGCATCCTCTTTACTTCCTAAAATATTAGGCAAAGAAACAGAGCAAGTCAGCAAGAACAACCAGCTTCAGAAAGAAATTCCATCTCTGGAGACTGAAAATAAAGCCTCTTGCAGGGCACCCGACTTTCTTAGCTGAAAACAGGGTTAAGGCAAGATCCTGATGGACAATAATGAGGGTAAGAGAGAAAGAGAAACATGCAGTTCACGTTATACTTTAGATATATATGGAATGATACAGGAATCAGTTGATTTTATCACAGATATGTGTCCACCAGGAAACAAGCAGTTGTTCTTGTGCATTACAGAACAAATAAGCAATCTCTTTAGACTTCTGCCAGTATCTTTATTGTTAAGAGCTTATGATCAGTGCAATGATGCATTGAGGTCAAGGAGATAACATTCACTATAATCACTCCTATATTTGTTTTCATCTGTCCATGTATGAACCTTTCTTTTGGAAATCAGTATTCCAAACCAATTTACTCCAACATGTCCACCATCTATAATCTAGACAGACAGATAAAACACTGGTAACATAACACACACTGCAGTAAGTTAACACTCCAGTATAGTTAGAACCTTAAATTCACAATAAGAGTGAGAAAAAATGAGTGCTTATGTATATGGCACTTTCTAGTCTGTGTCTCAAATGAAGCAGAAACAAGGAGGACAGTCTTCAGAGAAAGAAGCTGATCATGAAGAGTTTATGTAGTGCACAGGTACTATTCTCACACTTCAAACCATGCCAACAGAAAATGAAGTAGTTGAAGGACAAGTAGAATAACATGAATTATTAGGTTCTCCTGTGATGCAAAGTCTTCAGTTACTAAAGATTTTAAGGATAATTTTAGGAGAAAGAGATTCAAGGTGTTATTCTTTGCTTTCAAGCCTCCCAGAAAACACAAAATGCCATACAACTGAAGTTTTCTTCCATAAAAGTGACGGAAAATGTTTCTTTCTGAATCTTTTTCATAGCTGTGTTCAGAAGGTCTTCTACTAGCTATAAAGAAGCACACTTTTGTCTCCATCCTCTTTCCTATAATCCTGTGCCAAACACGAGAGGTAGTAGAGATAGCTGCAACTATCCACAATGGTGGCCTCCAGAATCATAGCACAAGCATTTATTTAAATACATCATTACCTAGAAATGCCAAGAACCTAGTGCTCAATATCAGTTTCCTGAAAAATACTGACAGCAGAACAAGTAGCAAACTGCTTCACAGCAGAGATGACATCTGACTTGACCAAAGCAAGCAAACAAGCTAGTCAGTCGTGACCGAAGCTCAGACCGCCCTTCTCTCTCTCTCTCCAGAACAGAGTATTTAAAATATCAAAGATTGCTTGTACTCACCAGACTCTCTGCTTGAATTGTCCTCAGACTCTTCATCTTCATCATCTTCAGAGTATTTTTTCTTGACTGTTTTCCTTCGTAACCGCCTGCTTTGTCTCATGGGCCTGGAGAGGTGTCGCCTGGATATGCGGGCGCAGAACTCGGAGTCGCTGTCTTCGTTTGATGGTGGGTCATCTTCACTTTCATCCAGATTTTCCTCTGATATAACAAACTCATCCTGAGATCTGTTCAAAGGAAAACCCCAGACAACAGAGCTAGGTGTTACAACCAAAGGATTGAATTAGTACTTGTATTTTACAAGCAAATGCTAAGTACCATTTTACACAAAACAAAAAAAAGCACAAATCTTATAACGAGGAGCAAAGACCCAGACAGAGCAAGCTGCCATCACTGACATGAGGTTTCAGCTGTGTATTTGGGACATGGTGCTATAGTGCATGACATGACACAGCACACTACAACAGCAGCTGGATATAAACACTCTGCCAAACCAACACTGCAGGTGGCATTAACACAGGACAGATTCTAGAGTGTTCATATTGTTCATTGCAATGTAGTGTCTGCACAGCAGTAACTGTGGAGGGAAAAAACGACTAACAATGTTCTAGCAAGGGTGACCTTCCCTTTACAAACCCAGAACTGTCCCACACCATTTCTGAGAATTAGACTATTGTGTCTTTATACAAAACTATGGCTGTAATGCAAAACATGCACCTCACAACCTTATAAGCTCGTAACATTCCCATAATTTCAAGTGAGTCAGGCTTTTTTAAAAACCATCGAACACTGAAGGTACACAGTCACTTGCATTTGGCTGACAGCTGAATCTAAATTCCAGTGTAAGATCCAGAAGGCCTTAAGCAGAGGATGGAGTTGAAAATGCATGAGCACACTTTAACAGATCAATGTACTATTAATTCTGTGACATTTCCACAAGCTACACTCATTGATTGGAAATTTCCAGCATGTGTAGCTCAATTATTCAGGATGCCAATGAAATGTCCTTAGCATAGTCACAGGTGAAAAACAAAGCACAAAATTTGCATTTATCTTATATAGATTTTCCATACACTTAGTAAATTGACTACCCAATGATTGGTGTAAAGCTTTAAAAGTTGCTGGTAAAGAGCCTACAACCTCATGCCTGCTTTATTATGTTGCTTCATTAAGGCATAAAGTTAATCTAAAATTATCAGGTTTTTTAACATCAGTAATTGCCCAGACTGAATGAGGAGAAATTCTGTGGAAAGTGAGTTTCAGTCAGCCAAAGCAATGACATGCATTTGTTTTTTACAGTATAAGCCATTTCTTTGACTGTTTTCAAAATCTACCTCCTACAGAGCAGCAACCAAGAACTAATTTCAGAATCTGCCTGACAGGTTTTGTATGCTCTAAATAATGAAAATTTTCCTCTTCCAATTTCTAAATAACGACCAGGCCAAAAAAATCCTACAAAATAGGAATTTTCAACTCTAATTTTTAAAAGGGAACAACCAGCCTCATTTTAGCTACATTTTTGTTACAGATTTCTGCTTAACAGTCACATCAGCCAGAGAACTGAGCCCACCTGGCTCCTTCACTAACAGAAGCCTGTAGTAAGGCCTCAAACATCACAGTCTGATTTCCAGCATGTATTAGCCTTAAAATACAGATTGGATGATGTCAGCACATGGATCCAGAATGCAGTTTTTCCAGTACAATGTTGCCTAGGCCAGGAGGAGTCCATGGTAGGGGGTTTGGAACTGGGTGAACTTTAAGGTCCCTTTCAACCCAAACCATTCTATCGCTCTCTGACTTTTACTGGCAATGTACAGTGCCATTCCAGCACTGGGAACATGCTCCTGATGGTCATTTCAGGGGCAGTCCAGAGTCACAGAAGCCTGCAGAGGTCAGTGACTTGTGGTGGAAGTTAAACTGCAGACCTACCCATCACTGATCTTGAATTCATCCTCACTCTCTTCTTCATCCATGTTACTGTCACTATCCAAGTCATTTAGTCGCCGTCGTTTCTTGCGTCGCGCTGCAGCAGCCCTTTGTGGCCGCTTGTTCTCCTTCCTTTCTTCCTCGAGGATTGTGGAAATGTCTTTCCCACGGTGACCTGTGATATTTGACATGTCTTTGCCTCTGCCAATGCCTGAATTCAGTAAGAGAAAGGGGAAACAATAGCAAGTTTATTTTCTTGTTGAACTTTCTACAGATCTTTCTTGCATGTGCCTACCTTCAGTTTATTTTCTGTCAAGCAGAGTATTTTCTTGTCAAGCAAGACTATGTCCAGAGTCTTGCTGCTGACATACACAGCCCAGCTGTGGTCACTTGGAAATACTGAGATGCATGCAGGTCATGGTTAAGTGTATGCATTCTAATACTCAACCCCAAACCACACTATTACCATGCCAGTGCCTTTTGAGAGGGAAATTACCAGAAAATACACATTTTTCATAATGCTGAATATCCTTCTTAGGAGATGAAGGGTTTGAGTTGTGATTTGGCCAAGAAGTGGGGTTTTTGAAAAGGTGTTTTAGTGTTGAGATTTAGTTATGTTTACTGTAATGGACCTTGTGTTACACACCCACAGATTTTCAGATTGTTTGCCTACATCCACGAGCTTCTGAAACTGGTGAGTGCCTGGAGATGCCACAGGCCAAATAGCTGAGGGACAATGTTTCATGGCTGTTTTCTTCAGGCAAGTTAAAGTGATGCAGAAGCACAAATCCACCTCCATCCCTCTCAGATAGTGCTGAAGATCTCTGGTTTGGTCCCATGTTGCCTTAACGGCAACAAAGAACAGAATTTCACTTTTTATGATGTTCAGGTAAGAAGTGCTAATAGAGCTGAATGAATATTAAGACAATTTCCTACACCCAGACTTTTAGGGTGTCCAACTGCAGACCAATTTGTGAGTACTCTTTTTACAGGGCACAAATGTCAATAGCACTGCTGTCATTTCAATCTCAAATCCAAAACTTACTCATTACATATATAAAAACCTGTACAGGCTAGATTTAACTATCAACTTTTACTAATTTTCTTACATCTTTTGGCAGCATGGGATGGCCACTCCAAAATACAGCAGTAAAAAAATACCCCTGGCAAACTACACAGTTTAAAGGGAGCGGGTTATATTTATTGCTTCTCATATCAAAATTAATTTGCTCTCCATCTCCATCCCCACTGCAGTGCAAAACAGGTAACATAAGAAACATACCTCCTCCATCAGCCTCCTTGATATCATCTTCAATTGCCTCATCAATTGCCTCATCAAATTCATCAAACCTAAAAATAACAGCTTCCATTTACCACTTTGAAGTGAACCTTAATTAAATCGTTACAAAAACATACCTCAAAAATCTGAAGAAATTACACTGCACAGAGTGGGCTGGATATATAATTAACTGAAATAATGGGCCAGGTTTTTTTTTAATGCCTATTTTATTATCAAAGTTGTGTTTCTAACTTCTACTTGCTTGAGGATTATTTACCATTGTCTGTCTTACCACTGAGTTACATGAACAGAAATCCCCTCCCATTTTACACAACAGGCCTCTGAATTTAAACAAATATAATCTGAAAATTCTTTAAAATGGTTTCAATAGCATTTTCATACAAAGTATTCACCATTTTTCCACAATTTTTATTAGATTACATTAGCTCTACCAACCTTCAAAACAGCCTGAGAATCATCTATTAAACTCAATGTACAACTCTTTTTTTCTGTCCACATTTTCCTTCAGAACTGATTGCACATAGCTGCTTTCTACTCTTAAAGCTCATGATACTTTGTGGATCTGCAACATTCTAAGCTGAACAGATAAAATAAAACACAAAGTTCCTCATAAATCTACATAAGTAAGTTGTAATGCAATGTTACATAACTGAATAGACAAACAAAAGCAGTCTTTGAATCTGCTTGTCCTGCAACAGCTTTTATAAAACTGCATAAATCTCGGCAGCCTGAGTGGCTCATTTAAAGAGAAGAGCAAACTGAAGAAAAAAGATCCAATCCTTTCAACACAGATGATCTCCGTTTGTTTCTTCAGTTATGAATTCAAATTCCATAAAAAAGGATTGTTACCTGTTCATAAAAATAGATGCCTTGAGCTCCAACATGCAAAAGTACAAATTTTATTAACTATATAGAAAAGAATTTTTATTTAGATGCAAATTCTTCTTCTCATTTTTTTAAAAGTTATTTGTTGTATTTTTTTCAGATACAGACAACTAACAACTGGACAATACGTTCATTAAAGATTCCACTTCTCAGTCATGAAAGAAAGATTACAGTTATATTTACCTTGGTCCTCCATAGAAACCTCTGGCAGTACAAGAAAAAAAGAAATCTAATACTTCACTCTGTATTCCAATAGTAAGCATAAAACACTTTCTCCTTTAAAAATAAGGTGATGGACTTCTGATATCTTTATATTCCTTAGGAACAATTGCATGCCACTCTCAAGGCTGCTTTACCCAGCAAGGAAATAACTCTGAAATTATTCCATCAGTTAGATTAGTTCCACATTACTCAAACACTGTTTTCCCTCCACACAGCTAAAAAAAAAAACCCTCTTTAAAATGTGAGAAATCACTTAATGCTTTCAAACCACTGCTAACAAATAACCTGAGCTCAGACAAGGGTGAGCTGACAACTGCTTGTCCATTAGGTGTAATGGAACATAATTTCTGCTGCTGCTTGATTCAGGATGCAGGTTATTGCTAACTTGCTCATGAGAGGACTCAACAGAAGAGTGATACAAAGGGATTACAGATCCCTTAGAGAACCAGGATGCTCCAAAATACAGCTCTCTTTCCCAGTGGAATAAGACTTTAAGCATTTATTTTCCTCTGCTGTCACAACTTTCAGTGACACCAGTGGAACTTCACTGCAGACATATAAATCTGACACACTGATATGTGTAATATTTTCACCAGCTCAAACTTATGTGTATGATGTAGTTTGTAAGAAATATTATCACTTTTTATCAGAAGACTGATTTTTCTGAAACATTACATTCAATAAAAATTTACCGTCATTGCACAACATGAGACCTGCTGAAGTTGTGCCACACCCTACAGGCAAGGGGTTTTTTCCTCCTGGTCAGATGCTGCCTGAGCTGGCATTAACATAACAGCAGATCTGTGTAGTCTTGCCTGTAGCACAACATTCCATACAGGAATGCTTGATTTCCCAAAGCAGCAATGGCATTTTCATTAGTGTGACTTCTCCTGTTCATTCAAAAAGTTACCAAAACCCAACAGCTAAGCAAAGTCAGACAGAGTGCTCTGACCAGGCTGGAAAACCCAGCCTATGCACATGCCATGCCTCTCCTCAGCAGCCAAACCAGGCTGACTATAAAACTAAAGGTTTACAAGGAGCAACTCCTGGAAAGACAGAGGGGTTTTTTTTAATATTCCTAATGCATCCAGGACAAACCGCCACAATCTCTCAGGCAACCACATTATTTTTAAAATCCCAAGGGCATTTTACCTGCCTGGTGGACTGAAGATGATACAGAGTGTCACAAGGTATTATTTAGAAAGCAGTTTATAAAAACAACTTGGTAATACACTGAGAACAAAAGTTGTAATTAAAGCATGCTGCATTTTGAAAACCTTAGTGACCTATTCTACTTTCAGAATGCAGAATCTTGGCACTTTCATTTACTAATTACATTTTGGTCAAAATTTCTCTAAAGAGTTCCATTTTTAGACGCACTGTATGATAATTACATTGTAAGTTTCATAACCCTTTCTTGTAAGGATGGTCTAAGGTGGGGAGGGGGAAGAGAGCAAGGAATTGAAGGCCTTTCGAGACACAAGCAGAAGTCTCCTTGTGTCCTTTCTGTGCAAGAGAAAGGAAAGGTTTAATTCACCTGCTTCAACTCACTCCAGAAACTGCAGTAGTATCAAAACCTTCTCCAGTATTCCTGAACAAAACACCATATACATTTTCATTTTTTTAATGCATCACCCTTCACTATATCACCTTATGCTCTCACAACCACTGAGCTTAACCCGTATTCAGAGGAAAGACCAAAGACACTTTAGTTGGGCTTCTCTGTTAAATGTAGAAGTTTACATGAGGAGTGGTGGGATGATTCAGAAAGGAAGCAACAGTATGACTTTTGCTGTACAAGCTATTTTAACAAACTGCTGACCTGTAGCTTATGCACTTTCGGGTTCTGGTAGATCTCCTTTCAAGTTTTGATTTGGGCTTTTTGGAATCTTTCTTCTTTTCTTCCTGACCTTCAGGTATTTCTGGCTCCTGTTCAGATAAGACAGAAGTGTCAAAAAAGCATTATCTCCTCCCTCCCTTCATACTCATTATAACTGAACTTGTAATACAGATTATTCCTTCTGTCTAGAAAGCACATATGCCCAACCCATGACATTTTAACTTGTAATATAGTGACCTATTACAGCAGTTCAGGTGAATTTCCACATTTTGCCCTTTCAGGCTCCATAACTTTCCAAACACAGACTTTAAGGGTTCAGGCTATTGGATCATTGTCTTTATGCTGCAATGCTGAGATCATGACTCGGGTGATACTCCTAGTGAATGCAGCAGCTGAACTAACTGTGGCCACCACCTCTACATACTGAGCACAGAGATACCTTTACACAGTGAAGTTTTAATAAAGTTTAATGCAGATTAGTTTTATTACATTGTTTGCAAGTTATTAATTTTAAAGCAAAATAATCTGCCCCCAGGCTGCATTTTTCACATATTTGCTTTCAGCCATAGATTATTTGGCAAGTTTGTAAAATCTGTAATTGCTTTTCTGTTATTCAAAGACAGGGGCAAAAAGCTGGCCTTGTTACAGCCAGGCAGAGTGGAAAGTCTATGTTTAAAATGAACAAAAGTTCCATTTTGAACGACAAAGAACAGATTATATAATTCCAGATGAAAGCATTTGGCTAACACTTCAAGAGACTTGCTTTAGTGTATTTAAGTGAGAAGAGGCTGTTCTTCATGTGAATCAAAGCATTTTTCCTCTTTTCTCAAGGGAAACCATACAAAAGCATCTGTTAATGAAATGCTGAATGTTTACAGTTCTTAATCACGTGACCTTATCCACTCGTTGAACGCAAATGCTGTGTGGCCTAGAGACACTACACATTCTCTGTGTGGCCTAGAGACACTACACATTCTCTCTGAATCATAAGCCAGAAACATTTGTTTCCATCAGTTCCAAAGGAAAGCCATGACAATTAGCTCACACCTAGGTAACTGCACAGCAAACACCAGAGCTAAATAACTGCTTCCCACCTTTACAAACTACTGAATATTGAGCATTCAACTCAAAATCCAACTGTAATGGGCAGGGAGGTAGTCCTGCAATCCCTCACTGGGAGAGGACTCTGGGTGGCATCAGGTGGCTCTGATAAACACCATAAAGTTCCCTTGGTTTCTCTACTACATTCAGTCTAAAATGAAGAGTCTAGAATTATTTCTGATCTGTATATAGATTGATTTTTCTTTCCAAGATGCTACTAACACCCCTGACACAGCACTGAAGAGACTTCTTCCCTGAGAAGTTTGGAAAATAAAGCAATAATACCACATAGACACACTAGCTTACCTGAGGTGGAATGATGTTCTCAATACTGATACCCACGTACACCAATCGCTCTTTTCTTGAAGAGAGAAAGAAAATGAAAATAAGCTTACAGAAAGTCTGCAGATATCTAAAATAAAGCTATAATTAGCACCATTTGAAGTTCTTACTAGGCAGAAGCATTCCAAGAGGATGTTCCAAGTGAAAAATTATTGAAATTGGGATTATATGCTAATTCTCATGTGATTACATTTTTCTGCGTGTATAATGTAAGAGATTTCCAAAGAGTTCTGACAATCAACAGTACTTGAAGACTGTGGGCAGGCACCACAGAAATTACTGAATTTGAGGTATAAAAAGCAAGTAAAAAACCAACTGAAAAATATTAATGCTGTGATGAAGATTATGTTGTCAGATCTGTAACTACCACCAATCGTGAAGGTGATGAAAGATAAAATGGGAATTCAGAATCATACTGAACTGGAAAAAATATGTAAACATACGATGCAATCCAAAATGGATAAATGCCAGATATTAGACCCAAGCAGAAGAACCAACTCTAGAAACACCAGGGGACAAATAACTGCCTACAGAGCAATTCTTTGCCAGAGAAGAACAGCCTGAGCAAAGATCAGCAGAGTCAAACCACTGCTCAAAGAACTATGATGATAGATATGCAAATAGGACCACAGCTGACAGGACACCTTGAAGGACACCTGCCATGGCAGTCAGTCCTGTTCACACCTGGCTGGAGCACTTAGAGCCATCTGGGCACCACACAATCTCCAAGAAACATGTGTTCAAGCTGAAGAGTTCAGAGCCAGCCAGTGGGAGTTACTGGAGGGCAGCAGACATACCCTATAGAGAAGGGCTGAAAAAATAGGATGGATCAGTGTAGAGAACACTTGACCAAAGATGGGAGACAGAGAAGTACTCAAATACAGGACTCTCTTCTAAGGAGAAGCAGGCTGTCCTCCTTGTCAACAATGTGTTACAGGATTAAATCTACAGAAGCAAAATTCAGTTTAGATTTAGCTTTCTTCAACACAGACATCCTGCGTCATATGACCTGCCTTCACGGACAACTCTGGCTCCTGAAGGACACAAGTCTTCTCTAAGTCCTGTTGTATCTGTCAGTCTAACTAGAGATGGATTTTTTAACGCTTCACAAGCAGCACTACACGCTGATCTTCATGCTGCTGAACAGAACTTTCAAAGAACAGTCTCTGAGGAAGAACAGCCAGGTACTAGTGCAGACTAGGATGTGTAACCAAACTCCCATCACCATAGGTCCCTAGCTAGTAGCTTTTTTCCAGGAAAACAAGGGGCAATTTAAAGACATTAAGAGCACAATGAAAGTTGGTGGCATTTACTGGTGTCTGGAAGGACTCTGGATTTTTTAACTGAAGTTAAAAAATCAGACTATTGAAGTTACAGTGAGTGCTCAAATTAGCGTGTCGCTCTACACTTGAGTTGCAACAGGACACATCATGCACATAACTGCAACAATGCCCATGACATACATTAATTTCAGCTATGTTTACTTCATTGTGTTACGTTTTGCAAGTAATAGTATCTATGTTTAAACATTTTGTTTCCAAAAATTTGATTAAGTTCTAAACAATGTAAGTAAATTTTCAAAGTCCTCTGAGTAGCCTTCTGCACTTTCTAGCATAATACTCTTAAATAAAATGAACAAGCACAGTTCCTAAAGTAATACTTACTTTAGGAAGTAAGTAAGTAAAGAGTAAAAATGGATTTCAGGTTGTGTTACAGGTAAAAAGACCGTGGACTTCAACAACTTGGTATCATTATGCCTACTGAAATGACCGGCTGTCTATACAAGGAATTGGTTTTGCATCCTAATATAAATATTCCTACATGACAAATGAAAAGAAATCCTCATCCACCTGGGCGCATCATTAAATTGGTTGGATGAGGAGGAAGGATGCTGTGCAAAATCACTATGCCCTTGAAAATTAATTAAAATAACATTTTAAGGTAAGGAATACAATTACAGAAATGAGAAAGGAACTAGAAGTGCAAACATTTTAGTATTCAGCAAGTTTTTTTGATGGTTTACTCAATTTCTCATTTCTGTAATGCAAAATATCAAGAGACAGGAGATGAGAAAAATTAATCTGTTTTTAATCATGATCAGCAAAGTCTTCCAGTCCTGCTGTTCTTCTCCCTGGCCTGAGTATACACTGCTTAAGAACTCAGCAAATGGAACAGACAATCCTGCTGACGTCAAGGTCTTGAAATGAAATACGGAACTGTATCGAATGAATTCTTTATTCCTTGTGTGGCAGACAGGAGTTCAAGACTTTAGCCAAGAGCTTAAACATTTGAACCAAGACCTCTCCAAGGGCAGCAGTAGATAAGTACTGGATGGTTATAACATCTTCCTAGGCAAATTCAAGACAACATTTTATCTCAATTACGTGGCTGCAAAAATTGCTGCAGGGAAGTCATGAAAGTGTGTATGAAAGCAAGTACTCCACCTGGTTTAGCCTGGGAGAATTAGACAAGTAGTTCCTAGAGGGATTTTCCATCAAGAAGTCTCAGAGTATATAACATGGATTAAAAGGGAGATCCCAGAAGGCTTTAATGTCCATTCCCTCCAGCTGGTGGTAGGACATGATTATAGAAATTAGGTCTGTACGTGAGAAACCTGAAATTCAGCCAGGTTGTTGTGGTAGCACCTTGAATTCATAAACAGAAAAAGGGTGGGGGAAAAGGTATAATTTCATCTATGTATTTGTAGGTCAACAGGAAACCTGAAGGTTTCGTTTTAAAAATCAGTGACATAACAGTTTGGGGATGTGCAAGCAGACAGCTGTGCAGCTGAATCAGCCTCAGTCAGATTCCTGAGAGCTGGAAAGAGCACAACATCACTACTTCAGAAAGCATGACAGCAACACTTATTCAAAGAACCTATTAGGTAGACAGATCCATAATGACAGAGTTGGATTTCTTCTCTTTCCCAAAAAGACAGACACCAACCACACAGTGAGTTTTCAGAAATACTGCATTCAAGTATGTCTGTGCCCCAAGCAACCAACCTGCTTTAACTTATACACTGAGCTGTAATAACAAGTCTCATTTCCTCTGGCATTATGATTCTTCAGCCTTTTTACCTTATTATTTGCAATAATACAGCATTAAGTTGGAAGACTTCAATATTCAACGATTGCATTGTGAAGTCTATTATAACTCAGTTTTATGGCATATATTATAAAGCATTAGGTTCATTTGGTATAAGGATGATCAAATTGTAAAACAGTTATTAAACAGATGTTTCAGACACTGAAAACTGCTATGACATCAACTGTATGCTCTCCTGTTGCTCTCAAAACATTGTGTTTTTATGCAACACTGGTGATTTCAAGAAAGCAAGACAGACTGGCAAAAGCTAGCATTCCATGTAATGTTTGCCAGCAGAATATTTACTAAAGTAGGTCCAAAAATACTATTCACTAATAAAGAACACTCCCACCATAAAACAAAGCAACAGAGTTCCTGTGTGCCCATATTCCTGCACAGATGGAGGCTGTGTATTTGCTGGAGTTCACTCATAAAAACAGCTGATAGTTTCATTCCCACAGCTACAAATTCAGCACAATTGGCAATGGATAATTTCACCACAGTATGATCTAGATACACACTGAGCAGAAGTAGTAACATCAGGAACAGTTGGTACTTGATCTGTCACTTTCATTGTTGCTGTTGCAACAACAAACAGATTTGAAGAAAGCTGAAAGAAGACACAGATTGTGCTCCCATCTTCCCAGCACTGACTCACTACATCTCATGTAATTTTACAGTCCCTGCCACAAATATAAGCCTGCACAATTACTTTAAAAGGACCTCACCTTCTGGTGAAATTTGCCTTTTAAGATAAAATTAATGCAAAGTTTTGTTTAATAATGCATACAGACATTATTAAATTCTGCAAAGTACTCAATATATGTCCTAAAAAGTATAAATTATGCAGAATGTGTTTCATGTCCCTCATTTCCAGGTCTGAAAACTGCCAATAGAATGTTCCAACTGTTAAGGCTGTTGTTCCTAAATGCAGTAAATATGTTTGCACTTAGCCTTTGGTAAAGGCAGGGGTGGATAGCTGGTCAGCATGCCAAGATTGTGGGTTGCATGGGCAATTCCCTGAAGAGTTGAAGTTGATGATCCTTGTGCATCCCTTCTAAGTCAGAATATGCTGTGACTCTGTGAAACTCCACTGACCCACTGCCCTACAGCAGTTGCTGCATAATCTTGTACATTAGGCAGAGTTTAACAGGATCTAAAGTGACAACTCTCAAATCTCACAATAATCTGGATGACTTCTGACGCAAAATCAAGACTTAAACTTGCTTACAGCAGGAATTCTACACATCACTGACAGTCAGCTGAACCAGTGCTGGAAACCCTTTAACTATTGGTACAAGAAAGTCAAATCTGTGTTCAGGCACTTTAATCAAATTTTAGTACAAATGTATTTGCTTACCTTTTCCAGTTATTTCCTCCCTTCTTACAAGCTGTCCCAGCACTGAGCCAGCAATAATCAGTGGGAAGTCAAAATTGGTGTTACTAATTCCCAGTCTCATCACTGCATTTCTCCCTAGCCCCCAGTTATCTTGATGCTTGCTCAATTATTACCACCCCAAGCACAGCACTGCCGTGAGTGCATCCAAACAACAGTACCTGCGTTCTGCACGCTCCTTCTTTTTTAAGACCACATCCAGATCTTGTAATTGCTCCTCTAATTTCTCACAGAGTAATTTCTAAAGGAAGGAAACACAGTATTAGTTTATTTCACAACCAATTTTCACACTGAAGTAACATTCAGACTCTTCATTCACTCAGACTGTATCTGGAAGAAGCCTTGCTACTGGAGGCTCCTCTTCAATGAACAAGACTTTACAATAAAGCCTGTCTTTTTGAAACATGAGCTCCACCATCAAGTCAAGGTTGGATGAGACTTTGAGCAACCTGGTCTAGTGGAAGGTGTCCCTGCTCATGGTAAAGGAGGTTGAAACTAGATGAGTTCAGTGGGCACTGCAGCAAAAAGCAGAAATACACTTTAGGATAATTTCCTTATCAAATACTCAAGGAGCTGTATGCAAAAATGACTTTTAATGGACAAATTGTGCCTTAGTCCACGTTAATGCCCTCATTATACTATTTCCAAGGGTGCTCCTCACCCTTTTACAAATTGTCATTTTTTATACTGCAGAATACTTTAATAGCAACAAAACAAGGAGAAGCTATAACCTAAAGTTTAAAGAAAACATTCTCAGATATTCAAAATCATCACTGCTTAAAAATACTCCTCAGAAGACAACTAAACCCACCACCTAACAGAGTCATCTCACATCATGCCAAATGTCTCTAGCTTACTGTCAGGCAACAGCCCTTTTGGCACAGAGTTTCTCTAAAACCAAGGAAGGGGGTTGGGATCTGGCAGATTATTCTGAAAATGTGTACAAATGGTTTCCTATTAATTTAACAAGAGCAGCATCACACACTTTCTGCTTATCCTCCCAAGTACCAACCTTGCTTCTAATCTTGGAATAAGGCTGATACTTGTCTATTACTTGACTAGAACAACCCTGGCTTTCCTATCAGAGACAAAGTACACCCTGAGATTCATCAGGAACAGCAGTTTTCTCTAACCAGCTTCTGAGCAAATGTCTCTGAAGAAGGAATAACACTTCAGAAACAGCTGCTTGCTCTGGCTACTGATCTATCCCTTGTTGCCTACTGCTCCTCCCTCCCAGACAATAACTTAAATGCTTCTTTTGGGAAAATTTAAGACATTGTATCTTTAATAGTGTACTAGTCTTGTGATTTAATCAAAGATGGGAGATAATCAGTGTGACTGGAGATTCCCATCTAAAAATCAGCAACACACAGTCACTCATCACTAGCAGAACTAAGAAAGAGAAAACCATGTCACAAATTCAGTTTTACTAATGGACGGGAGGGAAGATCAGTAGTGCTACCATTCATCTCAGTCTATTTGTTAACAGGCAAAAAAGATTATAGAAAGGACTTGTTAAAGTCCCAGCCAATCTCCCCAACCACAAGGGAACTGCAAGGAAGAGTGAAGTCACACAGGAACCGTACATGCTGGCAAGGTGGGCAGAACCACTCTCCATCAGGGATGATCATCAGCGGAGGGCGAAGGCAGGCTGTGTGGTAGCCGCTGTCACAAGAGTCACACAACAAAATCTGTGCAAACAAAACATGTCATGAGTATCTTTTGGCATTCACGTGTAACAAGCTCCACAAATATTTCCCCAGCCAACACAGAAATGTTTGGACTGTGCCAAAACAAAAAAAAACCAAAAAAAAAAGCCCTGTATCACTTATCCTGTACCACATTTCCAGGGCCAGGGGGTTTTTCATGGAGAAGTTTATTTATCACGATTTTCCACCCTAACACCACATTTCCTCTTACTATATTTTCTCAGTATTTAGTACTATTGGACTGTGTAGACTATGTGCCCTTAGTGTAGAAGCTGGTAATGCTTTCCAGATCCTAGAATAAGTGGAAAACTCCATCTGAACAAGACATGTTTTCCCTGTGCTCTCTTATGCAGGAAACTTGGCCTTTTTTCTCAGTCAGGATAACTTTATGACCTGGGCAGCAGGGACGAAGTCTTGCAGGTTCACAAGGCATCCACAACTAGGCAACTACTAAAAGTTCATACTTAGTTGGGTAAAATTTCAGATATCCCTTTTCATAAAACTTGAGAACAAAGCTGGCACAAGCTGTGTGTATATCTACTGAAATACTTATCTCTAACATCTTAAAGGACAAACTTTCAGCTATGTCAGGAGATCTGACAAACACCCAAGAGTGGGCTTATTTTCTGGATTCAGGACTGCACACGATGATTTCCTAGATAAACAGAGGAATTCATGACGGCATCTATCCCAAATAAGTAAGAACCACAAGAGATAGCAAAATCTTGTTGTGATCTGTCTGGGATTTCACTGTACTCAGTCCTCAGGGTGAAATGCAGCTACATCCAATGAAGATGATTATGCAGCTGTGTGGCTATGCCACTGATGCCTTGTAAAGGAGACATCACACTGATGGGGTTCTTTTTAATGTTGCTTCCTCTGCATTCATTGCAACTGCAGGCATAACCTCAAAGGGTCACCCAGAGTGATTGTCAATGGGCTAAGGTGTGTTACACCCTGTAAAAGATGCTATTTTTGTTTTGGCAAACAGGAAAAATAACTTCCTTCCCTCCTTATTCAAGGTAACTCATCTACTCCTGAGTTTACCAGCTAGAAACTAGAAGACACACTCCTACATATGGCCACCCTGAAGGATGACTTGCCTTCAGACACCATCAAAGCCAATCCACCAAATCTGACATGAAGCTTTCCCCAAATCCTACCAGTTCGGGATGATTGGGAAGGCCACACTTCTTGCAGGGTTCATCGTCATCAGCAGGTGGAGCTTCTTCTTCCTCCTCTTCCTCTTCTTCTTCCTCCTCCTCAGAGTTTTTCTCACTCTCAGAGTCCTCAGTCTCTTCATTACTTGAGTATTTCCACCTGCCACGTGTCCGCGTACCTGTCCACCGAACTTTGCTTCTCTATGAGACACCATTTCAAAGAAAAAACACAAAGAGGCCCACAGAGTTTCTTCCTAGATCTTAAAAATATATTTGCCTCCAGAGTAAAACGATTAATTTCAGTCAGAATAGCTGCACTATACAGCAGAGCATTTCAGCGAATATGTTGTCTTCCCAAGAGCCTTAAAATGCAACCAGATAAAGGGGAAAAAACTGCATCTATGTGCAGAAAGAAATTTTCAAGTAAGATTTAAAAGTAGGAAGACAAATTTTTCCACTCAGACCATTTTCTTCTACTTTGACAATGCCAAATTCATAGTGAACATGGTAAACTCCACACTTAAACTTTCTGACTTTTTCATGATAACTTGCTTCAACCCAAAGAGAATCTTTTTTTTTTTCCTCCCACCTGCCTCCCAAAGACTTTATGCATTTTATTTTACCTTGGAAAATGTGTTTGTTTCTGAAATAAGATCACTACACCTTTTAAGTGCATAACTCTATCTAGGTCTCCTTTCTTTTCATTCTTTTCCTTAACTGAAACATGATTCAGTTGGTGATTCTTTTTTTGCTAATCAAAGGGGCATCTACCCCCTTCTATCATATACCATATTATGAATTAAAATATTTTGAATATAAATTACCATATTTGGAATAAAAAACAGGTTTCAATTAAAATTCAGAAGACTATTCTGAATTACCTAAACTACTTTGTTCAACTAAGATATTTTAGATTCTAAGCAACATGTCAAACAGAAAAAACTTTTATTCCCATTGACTGACTTGTTTCTCACACCCATCATTCTCTCACAACTCATCACCCCCTTCCCACAGACACTGAAAATGGAAAATAATTTTTCCAGCTTTTTTAAATTAAATATATTTTTTGGATTTTGACTAAATTATTCACAGGCCTGAATAAGCTGAATAAACTAAAATGCCCAAAATAGTCTATTTCTCCTGCAGGACGGACTTGTACCAAAGCAGCATTTGTCATACTGGTAAAATTTTGTTTCAGGTTCTTAACATCAGTTTCTACCTGTTAAGAGATTTTACTATTACTTAAGCTTTACTAGCAAAGGTACTTGAAATCCATTACAGTATCTCAGTTTAGGCTATGGATTCATCATACAGCATCATAACTTCAAATCAGTTTTTATAAGACCCATCTTTACAAAGAAAAGGACCCCCAAGACAAAAAGTAAGCAATTAAAGATCCTGATGTTCTTCATCCTGTTTAAATGACAGAAGCTTAACAGCCTCAAACTTCTTCCTCTATCATAACTATTTTAGAAAAGTAAACATCTTTAGATCTCTTGCTCTTTCACAAATAGAAATCAAATTAAAACTTGATTTCACAGTTAAAACACCTGTAGCAACAGTATCTCAAAATACTAATAACTTTCAGGACTTACAATCCCTCTTACTTTCACATGTTTTCTTTTTTAATTAAAATCTTCAAACGAAAAATTTGGCTTTCATTTCCCTGTGCATGTGACAGCATTTTTCAGTATAGATGTTACTATTCACTGAAAAATCAAGTGTTTGTTCATTTTATTAAGGTTATTCAACATACCAGTATGTAAAAAACTTTCTTTCACATTCAAAGTAATAGAATACTTTGGGAAAACTATATCAGTCAAAAATATGTTGCCATGGAAAATTAATAGGATTTTACAAGCTGATTTTAAAAAGTGCACTTAAAAAATACAAACTCATAATGCATCTTTTGTTTTGTGCTGCACATCCAGGGAAAACAGGAGATAAATTAATAAAGGGTTATTTTTAAATACACAGTCTCAGAAGCACACCATACAAATGGATCTGTGATATATTTACATCATGTACTTTTAAAGATCTCTTCTGCATAAACAGAAGTTAATATGAAACAAAATCCTGCACTCACATTAAAATGTGTAGCACATATGTGAGAAAAGCTAAATTATATCATGAATTCACCACAATAATATCTTTAGCTTCACTTAGAAACAGAAGTCATAATATTTTTATTCTTCCCCATCTGTTGGCTCCTTTTTAGCTTACGATCATTCCGACCAACCAGACACCAACAAGTATCCATCTAGTAAATCCAGAGGGTTACAAGTCTCTATTCAGCCACACAGCCAGACAGACTCACACTTGATCATGCCATTTTTTAGAAGCATTCACTCTGGTTGATTTGGTCTACTTAGGTTGGTTTAAGTGACAGATTTATTAACTGTCAAAGTTTATAAAAGTAAATAGATATTAGCACTCTCTTAGGGGGTGTTTTTAAATTGGTTGAGCTCATTAACTGATTGCAAAGGTAGTTTCTTGCAAAAGCTGACCAAAGGAACATAATCCTCAGTATTCCTATGTAAGTGTATATTCTCCTTATAGATAAGACTGGGGGTTTTCTTTACTCACAAGTAATAAAATTGTATTTACCTTGTTAACTTTAGAATTTGTCTCCTTCTCTTGTTTTTTTGCATCTTCCTTTCGTTCTGGTTTTTGTGCTGCTGCAGGTTTCTCCTCTTCCTCTTCAGCTCGCTTCTTCTCAGGCTTCTGATCCCGAGTCTCCACAACTTTCGGAGTAGGCTTGGATATTCTCGGTGAGCGCCTTAACGTGCGGCCAATGCTGACCTCTTCTGGCGGTGTTTCTGTCTTTCTCTTCCGACTAGAGATCCTGATTGTTAATTTAATTCCTTCTTTTTGTCTTTCAGAAGTTATTTCTTTATTTTCTGTTGCACAGGTTTCTTCTTCAGAAACTAGCTTATATTTAAATTTGCTTTTAGGTACTGGAGATTCCTTTTTACTCTCTGAGGAGTCCTCTAGATTAGATGCACGGGCATCATCTAATCTATCTGGCTCTGTTTTGGCAGCTTCTGGCTCTTCCTCTTGTTTTTCTGGGCTGGATTTTTCTTCTACTTTGCTCTCCTCAGGCAGAGCCATTTTACTATCAGAGTCCTCCTTTTCTGGAACAGGCTTCTCTACTGTAACAGGTGAAGTGGATGCAGGAGGTATCTCAGCAGCTTTTGGAGAGTCGTTTTTCTCCTCAGGCTCATCTTTACTTTTCAAAGTCTCTTCATCAGCCAGTGCAAGCTTAGGCGGTTCTGCAGGAGCAGATGCCTTTGGGGACATCTCTAGCTTCTCTGAACATTCTTTGGGTGGTGGCATGCTGTCATTTTTGAGATCAGTGGCTTGTTTCTCTTCAGTTGTTTTGGCACAGTCTTCAGAGTTTGAAGCCTCTTCTGCTATCGCCTCAGTAGTTGTGCTGTCAAGGGACTCTTTTTCCACAGGACTAGATTCCTCCTTTGAAGGCACTTTCTGATTAGAAACCTCAGAGACCACAGCCCCGATCTCTTTCAGCACAGTTACTGCATTTTTCTCAATCTCACACGTTTTTATAACAGAATTTAGGGAATCTGATACTTTTTCCCCGCTTTTCCCATTTTTCTCCTTTAATGAAGTGCTGTCTTCCATAGCACTAGCAGAGTGCTCTGACTTACTATTTTGTATGACACTTGGGGTTATTTTTTCACAGCTAACCTCTCCATTTACTAGCACTTTCCCATCAGGACACAGAGCAGTAATAGTAGGGACTCTCTTGAAAGCTTCTTCTTCTGGTTTCCCTTCTTCCTTCAAGACATCCTTGGTTGGAGTCACACATTTACACAGGGGCCCTTTTATTGGACTGTCATAGTCATCTGTCAGTTTGATCTCTCGCTTCTTAAGTGGTATTTTTGCCTGTTGGTCATTTTTAAGTTTTTCACTTTCTTCCACAGATTTCTCCACAATTTCTTGTGGAGTCTTGACATTAACACAAAATTCTAACCTCTCTGGCTCATGAACTGCTATTTTGTCCATAGAGCTTTTCACTTCTTTTAGGTCTTTGGGTTCTGTTTTGTTTTCCTTCACCTCTACTTTAACAGGCTTGACATTTTCCTTAAAAGAGTCACTTTCTTCCTTGACAGTTTGCTTTTCTTCATTGTGTTCTGAAGGCTTTTCTAATTTCACTATTACTGGCAGTTTTATAATTTCTTTTTCTTCCACTTTCTCAATTTTAAGTGCATTTTCATCTTCTTTGACCACAGGAGGAGGAAGGTTTTCAGATTCCACTGACTGTTCCTCTACCTCCTCTTTTTCTTCTTTGATTTTCAATTGATTTTCTGTTGACAGAGAAAAACAGCTAAGAAACAACCAAAGGACCTATAGGATTACAGAGAACTTCATCAAAACAGAGGCATACGTAAAAAACCCAACAGCCAAGTTGCACAAAGGACTCTTCTCTTACTGAATTAGTAGAAATCTAGCTTGTCTAACACTGTCATTAAACAAGTGGGCTGACAATTTTTAGCTATAGAACAACTCTTCAGTCTAGTTATATATCAAGATAAACCTAAATTTCAGAAGCCAGCAGCAGAACTCTGGATTTATCCTTCCTTCAACACACAACTCAGTCCTTTCTTCAGTATTATCATAATACTTCCACAGGATACATAAAACCTAGGCGGAGGCAAGAAATCTCACTTGAGTCTCTGGGCTATTTCAGAAAACAGAACATGGTGTAAGATTCCATGGCCTTCAAAAGAAATTCCTCAGAGAAACGAATCCCTTGTTTATACATGCTTTTATTTCAAGATACACTTAACTATTGTATTTCAACAGTTCAGAGAAAAGACATTCGGCATTATGGCTTAAGGCAAAATTCACCCAGGTTCTCCAGGCAATGACTACATCTCCTACATGCAGACAATATTCTACACTCACTTCATCTGCAGTTTTTTAAACAAGCAATGAATAGTAGCATATCCCAGCAAACCTGCAGAGCTTAAAGAATCAGGTTATTCCACTTTGCTAACTCAGATTTAGATCATTAGGGCTTGAAGTACAGTTTCAGCATTTAGAATAAACCATACAGCTATTTTGTCACTTTGCACTTCAGCTTGTTATTTATTTTTACCACAGCCTCTTGATACTTCAGGGTTTTGTATTTTAACAATATCATTTTGTGTCAGCCAGATACAGTACTAATTAGAAGAAGCAAATACAACAGCACTGTATACACCAGAACAGCAGCTCCTGCCACCCGGAAGATGCTTTTGCAGGCATGCCACAACCACAAACAAAAAGATTTTTTTTTACCCTTCTAGCTCACCCCTCTCCAACTGAGCTAGTGCAGGTTTTTTTGCATGATGAGAGCTTCTGAATGTGGTTAAAAATACACAAGGGAAAGGACATGACAGCTAATGATTACATCAAAGAAATTAAGCATTTTAGAAAAGAACAGTGAGGAGGAATTCACAGATCTTCTATTTTCAAATATAAGACATGTATCCAGATAAGCCTCAGTATCAGTACAGTAAAGATGCATCTCTAAGGCTCCAGAATAGGCAAGGTGCTCTAGAGGTGCACATTTTGAAGGCTCAAGACTGGGTTTTCCCCCTTCAGAGAAGTGATGCCCATCAGAGCCCCTATAATTGCCTCTGCAAAGATATTTGTCTGTAGCAGTGAGAATGAGGTATTTTCTCTGTGTACAAGTTCTTCCACTTTTCCTCTATTTCTGTCTGTCTAAACTTTGCTCAGCCATTTCTTCCCATCACCTACGGCTTTTTCCCAAACTTCATTAAGGATCACCAGAATCCCAAAACCTCTCCATACCAAAAATCAACAGATGTTTTGTAGTTTAACTCCCTGAACTAATGACAAAACCTTTCACATATACACAAAATGACTCAGTCAACGCACAAGCTCTCCTAACACTACTAGAGTCAGGCAGGCCAGTAAACACATAAGCATTGGGTTAGGTTACCATGTATTTGCATGTGCATGTACTAATTCAAAGATTTGTGGAAAACAGCCAAAGCCAACAAGTGTCAGGTCTTCCTGCATATTTTCCCTACCTCTTAGTAGGGCCTTCAGTGCAATCCCTGGACTACAAGGAGGAGATACTACAGTTTCTCAACTGAAAGGCTCTAAGGAATGTTCTGTGGACACACTGACAGCACTCAAATCACCGCAAATGTAAATAATTTCATTATTCATCACATACATGGGACATGCACCTGTAGGAACGAGGCCATGAAGGTGCTCAGAGGGTTGGAGCACCTCTGCTGTGGACAAGCTGAGAGACAGCATGGAGAAGGAACTGAAAAGACCTTATAACATCTTCCAGTACATCAAGGGGTCTTACAAGACTTTTGACAAGGGCATGGAGTGACAGGACAAGGGGGAAGGACTTTAAACTAAGAGAAGAGAGATTTAGATTAGATATTTGGAAAAAATTCTTCACTGTGAGGCTGGTGAGGCACACGTTGCCCAGCAAAGTTGTGGCTGCTCCATCCCTGGAAGTGTTCAAGGTCAGGCTGAATGGGGCTCTGCACAAATCGATCCAGTAAAAGATGTCTCTGCTTATCACAGGGAGGTTGGACTAAATGGCCTTTAAAGATGCCTTTCAACCCAAACTATTCGATGATTCTGTAACTAGTGCCTAGAGGTGATTTTTACACCAATACACAGCCTAATGCAAGTACTGAGCCAGGTGAGTGCGCCAAAGGATTTGGGGAATTATCTACAGTAGAGACATTTAAAATGGCTGCTCCTGAATTCAACGTAAAGCAAAATTGTATTTGAAGAAGAGGTCTTAATCAGATGATTTAAGTTGGCTTGACTGAGACAAAAGCACAATCAGTACATGGAATTAATTCTGCAGTGTTGGTAACTATGCAGGTTGTGTTGGCACCTATATGCAGAGTTAGATACTGGAAATGCCTCAGACTGAAAAATAATCCTGGTGGGTTTTATCACAATTTACCATCATTTCTAGAATCATCTCTTAGTACCTCCACAACAACTCCAATGTTACCTAAATATTTATTTCTTCTGTTCTACACTGCTTGTTGCAAAGAAAAATAGAATAGCAATTCCTTCTCTCTGATACTCAAAACCAAGACAAGCCTTGGCTAATTCCACATATCCAGTTAACTTCAACACATTTATAGAAACATCAACTAACACACTAGAATACTTAAAATTAGCTTCTGATTGTAAAAATATTTTCCTGCATTTTAACAAAATAATAAGACCAGGTAGTAGAACTGGGGTAAAATTACTGGGGATAACAGGCTTCTAGTTTTTCACGACCTCAAAGAAGACCAGATTCTTTAAAAGTCAAATACTTCAGGCTGACTGATACTTAGCAAAACCAATGCACAAACCAACAAGTCAGGCAAGTTACTAAATACGTGCAATGACATGATAATAAGGAAGGAAAAAGGTTCTTGGCTTTGATCTTGGAGATCTTTTCCAACCTACATAATTCTGTGATTTTAATGACAACAATATAATGGAGGCAGATAAGGACAGCCTCACTTCAACAATGTTTTAGCATTTTAAATTGCTTTGACTTAAGCTCATGTTTTCTTGAAATATTGTGTCAACTGTGAAACATTTAAGAAAATAACATATATTTTTCTGATTCTAATTCAAAAGCAAGAATAAATATCACACCCAATACAGTCTTGATTTCAATCATGGCATTGCACAAGCAGATTTCTTTTCTTTTTCAAATTTTAATGTTGCTAAAACAGGAGAAGTTTGGCAGCGGATCAATGCTCCACAAAAACATACAATAATGAGGATTTAAAATATTATACAAAATGTACAGCAAAAAAATAGCTACTGAGAAAACATTTTTAACACAGCTCTTCTACTATAAATAAGTGTTTGAGATTAAATATGTATTGAAAAACCTTCAAATACATTCAGAATTTCAAAGTATTCAATATTTACTTGATTTGCTTTTTTAAAGTCCTAAACTTTTTTTGAGGCTGAAAATTCTAACATTGCCCCAACAAAACACTTAAACTTTGAGAAAAGAAGGCAGAAAACCTTGTGTGGCTGCTTCTTCACCCTTTTTGGTGTCTTCATCTTCTATGCTTGGACTTTCTCGTGATGAATTCTCCTGCTGAGAATTGTTGTTTTTCAACAGAGCAGGATCAATTTGCGCTTTCAAGAGCTCAAGGGTCTCGGCAAGCTCATTGCGGTTTCTAGAAGAGAAAAACACGCTGTCTGATAAGCCACTTACTTACCCCAAAGGGATTCATGAGGAGTAAACAAACATTATCTCCTTAAATTAATTACCCTGAAAACCTTCTAGAGTTATATAGTGAAAACACAAGCAAACTAAAATGCTTGTCCCACCAGCGGCTGCACCTTTGCAGTCAGAAATCTTTCAATTTATCCATACCAAAATAAAAATATTGCTTTTGGAAGGACCATATCTACTTAACTATCTCAACTCAATTACTGTTGGGTCCAGATCCAAGCTGCTACTTGTCCTGTTATTAATTACCCTCTTGTTAACCATCACTGATTACTCTTTGCTGTTTCTTTTTTTCTGTCAGCAGTGAGCAAACAACAGCTCTCTGCTTGTGCACCAAAGAAGCAACCATATAATTTGAGTGAAATTTGCAAAAGCAAACAGCAAATTAATTTAGATACTTTTTGATACTTTTAGATACTAAGTGCTTATCCTTAGCACATGCAACAAACAACACCAAGTTGTCTAGAAAACTCCATCAACTCAAGTTATGACAGCAAAATCATTGGTGCACATCTGTCTGAGAGTGAATCTCAGTGCACTGTAACTCCTTATTTATACTGCACACCCAATTTAAAAAAAAATTCACCTTAATTTATAAAGAGTTTGAGCAATGATTGAATAGTCATTGCTTTCTTAATGGACTAGAGTCCATTAAGTCCATGTTCAGCAATTTGTTTTTGCCAGGTTTACAGAAAGAAAGGAAGCCAGCAACAATCACAATATGTGGAGTCTCACAGGTTTTAAAACCATTTCAGATTTCTTAATGCATTACTGTGGTTTTCTGCTGTGAGTGTGGAGTGTTAGAACCTTCCCAGCAGAACTTTGGTTTCTTCTTCCTTTGGCAATGAATTTTGGAGTCTATAATGCATGGAAGAGATGGATGATGCATGGATCAGCTCTTAATCTGTCTGTCTGGACACGATTACTTTATTCCCCCACAACAGCTGTATACATGTAACTCATAGTGATGCTTATCATTTTATGGTCTGTTGATAGTTGCTTAAATACTTCTGTATTTGTCAAGCCATTCCAACTTCCCTGCCATGGGCAGGGACTTCTACAAGACCAAGTTGCTCAAAGCCTTATCAAATCTGGCCTTGAAGACTTCCTGCAATGGGGCAGCCACAGCTTCTCTGAGCAACCTGTGCCACTGCCTCACCACTCTCACAGAACTCTTCTGTAACACTAAATCTAAATCTGCCCTCTGTCAGTTTGAACCCATTCCCCCTTGTCCTGTCACTACACATCCCTCTTGCCTTTTCCTGAACCCCTTAAGGTACTAGCAAGGGCTCTGAGTTCTCCCTGGATCCTCTTCTTCTCCTGGCTGGACAATCCCAAGTCTCTCAGCTTGTCTTCGAAGGAGAGGTACTCCAGCCCTCTGAGCACCTCCTTGGCCTCCTCTGGCTTCCTTCCAACAGGAATAATTGCAATATAATTTCCCCAAGAACAAATCTGTCTACTTGGACCTTTCCTAACAAAGCTGAAGTTAGGGAAGCAAGAGTGTTCTGTTTTCTAAGGCATTTAGCTGGCCAGTAAGGAATATGGAGCCATCATCCTCAAGACAGTCTTCTCTTGCTACCCTTTCTATATATTCATTGCAGCTTGAACTAGCAGGAAACATATTATGTGATGGCTGCCACCAACAAATCTGTGAGTTATTTCTGTACATGATTTTTCACTAGAACATAGATTCAATGCAGAAAATCCCACTGTCATGAATCCTACTGTGTGAGAAATAAAGATTTATTGAAAGACATTTCTGAGCCTGAGTCACAAACAGCTAAAAACTGCACAAAATAAAAAAAAAAAGGAATACCTAACAATGCACTTCCAAGTGGATCCATCCTGGTCATCCTGTTCTTCTATGTACATCCTGACATTATGCTCTTGATCCAGCTGATACCAGTACATGAGGCCATCCTTGTCCCGACCAATGGGCTGCAGACGCATGGCGTCAGCATCCTCCTCGTTAATGATATTCTTAAACTTCAGATTGTCATCAAACTGACATTCACAGAGATACTGAAAAAGTAAAGACTGGTAAGATATCAAAAATATAAACAGAAAGAAGAAAATCAGCTCATTTCACTTCAGTGTAACTTGTTTTTAGGCCTCTCTCTGTTGGATTTGTGCGTCAGCTGTAGCTATAGGTTTTTTCCAGACCATGTTGTTTTTAAATGAGAGACAAGTGTTGGTTTTGGTTTTTTTTTAACCTGGCTGGCTTAGAAAGCTAATTCTCAAATTTTATTACATAGCACAAATTATCTCATTCTACAAGAGAACCCATACATAACTTGGAACCAATCCTGACAATTTTGTCAAGACCACAAAAGATGAAGTCCCATTTTGCCTTTGGAATCCAGCAAGGAAACAAACACATTTCAAAGTGTGTATTACACAGGCAAAGAGCTCTTGACAAAGCAGTAAGCATGAGACTATTTTCACACAAAATGTGAAAAATATGCAAACAAAGTGTTACATGCAGTTACATTCATCCCACTACAATGAACAATATTATGTTTGTTCAAGATCAGGTCTATATTTAATATATGTGCTTATGGTTCAGTCAAGCTAAGTTTGCAAGACCTTAAAGTGAGTGAGGAAGCAGTAATTTAGAACCTTAGCTGAAGAATGTGTACCTTCAGAATCCCCAGTTTGCATTCAACACTCATTTCTAGGTATCCTTTTTTTTCCATCTCCCAAGCCCAAGTGCTGTTGAATTCTTGACATATCTGTTACAAACGAAATAAGCATAATTTATGGTTAGGAGAAAAAAGCAACTTTAAATTTTTTTATTAGTAGTACTT
Organism: Melozone crissalis; assembly: GCF_028551555.1. Lineage (NCBI taxonomy): Eukaryota > Metazoa > Chordata > Aves > Passeriformes > Passerellidae > Melozone > Melozone crissalis. The sequence continues at coordinate 10,089,678 of NW_026535786.1, read as the reverse complement.
TACCACAATAATTAATCATATGTGATCTCTTTGGGATTGCAGTTAGAAAGTCTTACAGAAAAACAAAAAGTAAAACTGAGGCACACTAGCAAGCACTGTTGAATTTTTATGGAAGAGGAGATCATCAAGGTCCTGATCATCACCAGATTCTCTAAACTAAATTAGTCTAAATTAGGTAGCATGATTCTGGAATGGGAAGGTATTATTGTCTTTGCTGTACACATATCTCACATTTTTCTATTTCTGTCTATTTAGAATATAAATTCCCTCAAGCAGACATGACTTCCTATTATATCTCCTTGCAGCACTTAGCAGACAAATTGCCAGGGTCTCCTGGGGCCCTCTGAGTCCTTCAACTCTACTGCAGATAACAAATGCAACTGCTACTCACTCCACACCATGGAATTATTACTCTTTACAAAAATATCTTGAGCTTCAAGCTGCTTGACAAATATTTAAAATATTTTAAATATAGCCAATTTCAATTTATTTAAAGCAAATAAATTCAACCACACCAATATGGGGAAAAAATTCTATCACCAGAAAAAGCAGCAGTAGAGGAGAAATAGATTGAATCAGCATGAGCTCAAATAATAAAGGTGAAGAAGAAATTCCCTCTCCTCCTAAACAACTCAGATGTGCTTAAGCCAATTTTCAGAGAAGAGACAAGCTGCACATCAGCTGAGGACACATGGTGGGATCGCCACTCAGTGAGGCTATTCCAGTGGAAATATCCATGAGGAGGCAAAGGCTGATCACAGCTACACCTCCAGCTGGAATTATTTTGAAGTGCCACTGCTGAATCTCAACTGTCAAATCAGTGCACGATGTGCTGCCGCCCTTCAGTCTACAAGGCTGGACTCAATCAGAACAGTGCAGTTTCCCAGTCAACAAATTATTGTTAACGTAAGATACAGTTACCAAGCTACTTAGAAACCTGCCAATCACATCTGAATGCAGCTTCCTTCGGAAACAGCAGCAAAAATAATCCTAAATTTCACCCACCAAAGGTACAGATTAACAGATTCATAATGTAAAACAAGCCACCTGGGCTCCAATCAAGCAAAGGGGCTGCTACCCCTCCCCTGTCCCCACAGCCACACTACCAACCCTCCACTACCCCAGTGCTGACACCACTTCTCAGGTGGCACAAGGGTAAGCTGCAGTTAGGTCAGCTCAGGCACACCATAAAGCATGACTTTAAGCTGTGACCTACAGACAACACTGAAGAATACTGGTCACAAGGGATCCTGCTGAAGAGCAGTTTTTCCTGCTCTAAGGTTAAAGAATATTGCACAGGGACTTCTCCGATGCCAAGCCAAAGCTCACAGCAGGAGACAATCGCTGCTCACTCACAAAATGAAGCTATCCTACTTTCTGTCTCCTTTTCAACCACGTAATATGAAGAACACTGAGAAACTCTATATCAAAACCCTTGCTCAGGGCATATGCCAGTTGCTGCTCACTCCTTAGTCATTAAGTATGAGAGCAATAATGAGAAGCTTCATGTGCTACAAAGTGTGTGACTGTCAAAGCAAAAGCTTCGAGACATCAGAGCTGATGAAGCATCTGTTCAAACTGAAATGACTACATTTCAACAATTAAAAACCAGATAATTGTGCTTTCTCCTGACAAGCGTTGTCACAACCCTGAACTACACATCTCATTGATCTGAAATCTGCTGAAATCTTAGTCTCTGCCTTCCCAGAGAGGATGCTTCACACTGATCACAAAGCTGCTGCATGCAGAAACTCCTGGCTTCTGCATACTAAGAGTGATCAGCACCTTCCCAGCCTGCAAGAAATCTCTCTGAAATAATTCCAAAGCAGATATGATGGCATCCAACACTATTACCATGACAAATGTTCCCTTTAAACAAGGAAAACAGGAATGTGAAAGAGGAGTCTCTTTGACAGAGGAGTCTCCTTGGGTGGGACTACAAACACCTGAATTCTAACAATCAGAAATGTGTTCAGAATGTGCTGATTTTATGTTGAAGTGTTGAAGGTTTCAGATGGAGCAATGCAGAGAAATCTTCTCTGTATAAAAATGTAAGTTATTTTTGACAATAGTTAAGTAAAACACTTTGTCAGGAGATAGTGCAATGTGACCTCACTACATGTTTCTCAAAATCAGTTAAGCTGGACACTCCCTCTTGGTTGTTGGAATGCTTAGGACCAGGCATTTCTTTACCTCAGCCACACATGACACGACCACAAGACATCCCTTGTGCAGAGGACGAAAGTCAGACTCACAGAGACCTACAGCCATTTTCTTCCATAAAAAACTAATGCACATGCTGGTGGATCCAACTTGGGTGGTTCACCGCCAGAAGAGGGAAAGGAAAGAACCCTCAACTACTATGATCACTTTCTATCCCAAAATATAACCATCTATCAAAATACCAGTCACAGCTCAGAGACAATTTTTATGATACTCTTTATATGCACAACAGTCAAGTGAGGCAAGTTTCATAATTAGTTGGCATATAAGCAAAATATAATAATACATACATGCATGCATAAATATTAAGAGCATGTAAGTCTGAATGCCCTCCACTAAAGTTTCTGCCTAAATAAGAACATCTAGAATATATCAAGCCCTATTTTATCAAAGGAATACATCAGTAGTTTTGAACAAAAGAAAACCAGGTCAACTTTGCCTCTTCGAGACTTTGCCTCCACACATTATCAATAATATGTGGAACAATACTACAGGCATCAAGGAAAAATGCTCTCAGCTGTTCCACACCTTTTCAGTTTTTCCTGGCTTTTGTGGCATTTCCCAATACTCTTCCTTGCTTTTCTAAATTAATCATACTACTTTGAACTGGGGACAATATTAGCATACCTTTCTAATTAGTTATATTCAAATTCCTTTGTTCTTCAAGGTTCCTTTGAACCACTGGCCAGAATAAGCTTCAAGTTAGCTCTGGAGACTGTTAAATGAAGTAAAATTTATTAACACTTACTTGGTCTTAACAGGGGTGTGAGGGAGGGTTTCCTTACTGCTTCCCTGAAGAATTTCCAAACTGCTTTGAAGAAGATTTTCCAAACTACTCCCTCAAACTTGATTTATCGCCCTGCTTTCTGCTTATCACACAACTGGTAAGTGGCTCCAGTGGGTAAATAAGTTCATGAGCCAGAGTTGGGTTTTCTCAGTTTGCTGCAATGGTTTTTGGATTTATTAAGGAATTTAACACAATTCAGTAACCACAGTAGTTGGTAATACACACAAAGTACACACAAGTTACATAAATCATTACTACTATTTTTAAAGATTACCATCAATGCTTTACAGTTGGTTAACAGGTCAGAATTAACAAAGGCCCTTCAGCACATTATTCCTCAACACATTCCCAGCCCTAAAAACATCATCATCTTGAAGGGTACACAAACCTCAAGACAAATTCATACCTCTGTAGAGCTTACAGACAGCATTTAAGGGGGACACAATGGCACAGGATTTGCCAAGTGCCATTAATTGTATGGTTGCTATCACCAAGATGCTGTATTTCTAAGCGAGATGATCACGGCTGTACAGACAATAACAAGATTACAATTCTCTGGATTAAAAGACACATGGAACACACCCAGAGGGGAAATGGTAACCTATTAATTTTGACTATCCATATATTCTTATTTTTTAAAGCAGTGTAAATTATTTAAACTGGAAACTATTTGTATGTAAAGTGTCAACAAAGACACAGCTGCAATTAAAATACCAAGACAGAATTATGCAAAACAATGGGATGCTCTATTTTAATTGATGCATAATTACATTTTCATCTTAGCTGTGCCATTCTGATCATGCAGATATAAATCACTGCAATACTTTCTTTTATTATTAACACATACTACAAGACCTCTGTATGGTTCCTGCATGAATTCAGCCAAATCACAGTAATTAAATCATATTCAGACAAGTGATATACAATGAACTGCTACTGTATAAATCTCTCCTCAATTTAACCCATTTGCAAGCTACTAAATCTTCTTTATTTAGGGTCTTAATATTCAAGAAAGTGTTTTCCTGCCAATTATGAGGGTGGGCACTCTTTTACATGCAGAAGATAGTGCCTATTTTCAGAGACCTCTTTCTCACAAGCCTAGGCAGACTGCAAGTTAAGCTGGGATCTGATGTATGTGTGCGGATGCTGGCACAGCCCAAGGCTCCTGTAGCTCACACGAGGGCTTGCTCACACAACTGCTCATCACAATTCCAGCATTGCAGAGTAATACAACATGCACACTGTACCTTGATCAAGTATTTTTCCCATCTGTCTGCTGTGACAGACTTCCCAATCTTTCTCATCAATTTCAAGTGAAGCTCCACCAATTCTTTTGGGACTGTAGTATTGAGAGAGAGAAAAATAAAAAAGAAGTTGTTAAGTCTGGTGCAAATATTCTTCAATGCTAAACACTTCAATGATAACACTGAAACACTGTGACAAATTAAGACATTTTAATAAAACAGAAACTTCAAGCCTGCTGAAGAGTTGCCCTGCAACTGAGAGATGGAGGAAGGTTAATTTAATCATGAGTCTTTTTGTTTAGATTTACATTTAGGATAATCATCACTCTTCAATTCAAGGATATAAAGCTCAGTGATAAACCTGTGGAAATTCTGGCAGTGTTAAAACCACAACTGTACAGGAACTACTCCAGTCAAACACCCACAAAAATAATACTGCATATTATTATTATTATTATTATTACCTGGAGTAGACAGCACACCTGCAGCTGCCTTTAGAAACACCAAAGCCAGAAACCCCATGCACCATGCCTGGAATATCACTGGATCCAAATTATTTTTCTCCAGGTGCATGGTATGGAAGAAATGTTCCTGAAACTCTACTCTCATAGATGCAGCTCTGCTATACACTTAACTTACTCTCTCTTGTACTGGAGGGACAGAGAGGTACCCCAGATATGGGGCTTGAGGGATGGTTGCCAGAAATGTTGCTAAGTACAGCTGCACTAGTGCTGTCACAAAATCAAAGTTTTCCAAGCAAATTTATGTATCTCATAGTGTACATGCCTCAGAAACAATTTCAACAGCTTGTCTCAGCTCACATCTGTGATTTATAAATCAGTTTGGCACCACCAAGTGGCAAATTTGTAGAACACTGATTTTATAAGTTAGTGAGTAGCATAGCTTCTAAGAAATATGTAATTGATAATTATTAATGAAATTCTACATGTCCAGTAACATCAGCTTTCTTATCTGTAATTTGCTGAGAAGAACTTCAAAAATTAACTTTTCAAGTATTTTTATTTCTCTACTCTTTGCATACAATTTTATGTTCTAAAAGCATTTTCAGTACTTCAAGCACACACATGTTGAAAGCTTTATACTCAATATTTCAAGCGCACACATGTTGAAAGCTTTATTCTCATAATTTATGATTATGATTTTTCTGCTGGTCCAGTAGCATTATATTTGACACAGGATAAACAGCTGGGACATCAAATGTGTGTGTTTTAAAGTAGATAGCACTGAGATGTTTGTTCTTTTACTCATTTATACATTACCTGTGTTAATCTTTTCAATATCTAACTTGAATTCACCCAGCTTTTCTTTGTCTTTCAATCAAATCCCTCAACTTTCAGGTGAACGTACTGAGTTGCTAAAAAATCAGTTTGATGGAGATGCTTGTGTTGTTTCAGAAATAAAGAAATTTCATACACAAACTCCTTAAATAAACAAACATAAAACATACCAGCTTGATATCCTCAAAGAGACTTCTTTTCAGTATAGATAATTCATAAGCAACAAGTCCTGGCTTGTTCTTTTTAATTTTATTTGCATATAATATTTCCATTACATATTGAAGACACCTAGTACCTCTCCTTGCTTTTTCTCAAAACTGATGCTTTTCATGATTTTGAACTAACACCTATTTTAAAAGGAACAAGATCAAAGGTCTTAACCCCAATATGTGCCAAGCATCTGGCACTAACAAAATTAAGCACAAAGCACTTTATACACATGAGCAATTCTATCTATTTTAAGTCATACAATTAAACCTCTGCTTGTGTTTGTGTGACATGGAACTGAGCCAGAGTATTCAAAATCTTGCTGAACCGAAGCTTTTGTTCAGCATCCTTTTTTGTTTGTTTTTAATCAGACCTTTCTATGGGTATGTACTGATAGGAATCCTAGTTTAAAGAAGCACAGGTGATTTGTTTCAAATAATCAAATTCCCAGTCACCACAAAAATCTCTGCTAGAGCTTTGGTGTGAGAAAAAAATGGAGAACATGAAAAATTTTTAAAATTGGAGTAATATGCACACTCTTGGATCAGCACTTCCTGTGAGTTGTGTTAGTATCTACAGAAATGTCACTTGTCTCATTTTGAGCATTTCAGCTCTTGTATTTCTAGGATCTTCATGATGCATCGATGTGATGACTTTTACAATTTCACTGAACACTTCATATCCATTCTCTGTTTACTACCCTTTCAAGATGCTTTTCATGTATCATGCAATATTACTGACTGGATTTCTAGGCTGGCTTTTTGCCTCTTCCCTTCTCTGAGAGGAATCCCACAGTACACGCCTGGTGCAATGAAGTAGGCAGGAGGTTTGGAGAAGAAAATGGATGTTTGCTAGTTTGCTCTCTAGGGAGTGTGTGAAGTGCACATGCCTCAATAGCCACAGGAGCAGAAAACCACAGGACTGAGAAACAAACTGTATTGAATCCAAAGTAACTGCAGATGATACAGGATGTACACCTGACTTGTCCAAAAATGCCACCTAAGGAGATGGCCTTGGAAGGCCAAAGAGTGGTGGCAAATCTCTCCCAAAGCACTTAGCTGGCAGGGAGTAAAACTGCACTAGTAAACACAACTAAAACTTCAGTCCTCTCAGAAATGCATTGAACCTGCATAACTGCAAATTAACTTACTTTTGTTCAGACTATAGAGAGAATTCCTGACAAGAGTTCATTGAATTGAGACGTCAGTAAGGATCATTTTTACAAAATTGTTCTATCCTATATGTAAGAGAAAGAACATAACACCAAAGAGAATGAGCATAATTATTTTGGGTTGTGTTGCCAGCTGGTTTCAGCAAATAATAACAGTAGACTAATATCTCCTTTGCAAAATTTCATCTCCATTCATGTGGGACCTGCATCACTCATTTCAGGAACTTGTGTAACAATGTTCTGCATTTGTAAAACTTTCACATAAGGGAAGGAACAATACACAGCATCCTTCTTGTATAATTGCCATTGTGTGTGAGGTTCTGGCCAAAAAAGCATGATGGAACATATTAAAAAAACCCTCTAAATATGAATTAGATTCTCAAACTTTTATAAAACTTTGGTCTCTCTGGAACGTAATACAGGAGTTCTCTAAAACCTTCTCAGAATATGCTTAAGCTGTGGAGAAAACACCAGGAGACTGTGCATAGCAGTTCTTCTTCTACAAAAGTGCTGTACAAATATTTCAAAGAATTGACTATAATTAAAGCATGGTGCATTCTGCTAGATATTCAAAAATACACACTTTCCATAGGAAGAAGTCATAAGCCAGGAAGAATGAGTCACCTAAACCATTATAAAGCTTCTGGTGGAGTTCAGCCCATTTGTCAAACCCTACACTTCCCTGGAGGGGAGGTTGCCATCTGGGCCTCACACAAGTGTCCTTTGAACACTATTCTGTCTATTCCAGCATTTCAGGGAGCATCCTATACATCAGCCACATGTCTAATAAATTCAGAACATCAGAATAATTGAAATGGAAGAGAAAAACATACAAACATACAAACAACCCCATCAGCTTGCTAGAAAAGCTGTAACTTTCAAATACCTACATAACCACAGATTAAAGACAACTTCTGATGTAACCATAACCCCATTTCACCCCTACTTATTTTCCCTGCCAAAACAAAAAGGCTTACAACTCACCTAAAAAACCCTGAAACAGCAGATGAAAACAGAAAATATGACCAAATCCTGAATCCAGGAGGAGGATGGGGGAATCTGTTATTTTGAAAATTATGATAAACAAAAAACCTTGGTATAAAAGCAGATCTGGAGTGCTGGACACAGAGAGGAGGATTGGAACCATGATCTACACAGAGCACCTGGTACTGATGTGGCTTCCAAAGCCTGTGCCTACTGTCCTCCTTCTGGGACCCAGGAAGAGAACACTGAACTCTTAGTGCTGGGGGGACCTGGGGTGGAGGGAACAAAAAATAAAACTCTGGGATGCAAAGGTCATTGGCAGTTTTCATGCTTCACGAACACAAACAGGTCTTCCCAGTTACACTAGTAAACCATTTTCCATGCTAACTTGTTTTGGCAAGTGTAGGAAATAAAATGACTCATAAGACATACATGGCAAATATTTCCATTAACCATACACCCTTTTTCATCCTTCTACCTTGACCAAAATTACCTCTGCACGCTATGACTGCACTGTCAAATAACACCACACAGAGCCAGAGGAGAGCTGAGATTGATGAGATCATTAATGACCTCCCACCTCCCTCCTGCTAAGGGAAGGCAGCTCTCAGCACCCTGCACACAGCCGATGTGGATTAGCTACTGGCACCCTGCATGGAGCTTAATGGCAAATAGGAGAGGTTTCCACCCTGCTCAAATCGCTCTGCAGTGAGTGCCGGGGGGAGCTGTCCTGGAGGAACAAAGGCAGGAGCATCTCCTCAGAGATCAGTAACGAGTCAGCACGTGGCCACCGTGGAACAGGATGCACAGAGAAGCAGGGGATGCCCCAGCCCTGCAAGTGCTCAAGGCCAGGATGGATGGGGCCTGCAGGAGTGTGGTCTAGTGGAAGGTGTCCTGGCCCACAGCAGGGTGGTTGGAACGATCTTTAGGGTCCCTTCCAACCCAAACCATTCTATGATAATTTACCACTTATCTCATCACGCGAACCATGCAGTTAATTCCCTTTACAGACAGATCCTTAGGCATAAATTTGCTTAAAACTAGTCAGCTGCATCCCTTACAAAAGGCACAAGAGTCCCCAGTAGGCATGTGGCCACATTTCCAGCATCTTTAATATTCTCCTTAATTTCTGTGTAAAGTCTGAAGTCCCACAAGCAGTCTGAGGCAGCAAACATCTTGTCTTCTCTTTAGTTGAAACTAATCTAGAAGTCCCTCATCTGTTTCAACAACTAGCAAACACTGAGTCAAAGAAAGGGAACAACATCTCCCCTTTGGTTTATGGTAACATAAATATTCTTAAGAACTATCTAACTTTTTTTTTAACTCAATATAAGGAAAATGTGAGACCTTTTTAGTTATTCACAGAAGTTTATAGATGAGAGAAAAATGGCAGGCTTGGTATGAACTTGGCATGTTAAATACATGGGAAGATAAAACTCCCTAGTTTGAACCTAGGCAAGAAAATTCAGTAAACCTCTGGTAAAAAACCTGTGGCACTAAAGGAGCCTCATCTTCTCACAGCAAGTTTGGCATAAAAATAATAAATTGGAATCATGTGACCTCATGAGAAAAAGAGCAGTTGTTCCTGTTTGAAAGGACAATCTAAATATCTTATTTTCTGAGTCATTTGATGAGTATTATCCTACCAAACTGTATGCCTACAAAAAAAAAAAAAACAAAACAAAACAAAACAAAAAAAAAAACCAAAAAAAAGGCGCACAGGAAAGGGGAAAAAATGAAACTGCTCTGCCTCCTGAGTGAATGAAAAGAGCAATTAAACATGCTGTAATTAAACCACAGATCAAAACAGAACGAACAAGTCACCAAATAGCAGTTTTATATCCTGTTCCTAGAAAGATTGTTGGCAGGCATTACAAACAAACAAACCACGCTCACATTTAAATGACATTGTTATCCTAGGAAAGTACTTTGAAATCTGGATGCTCACCAGCTAGATCATTGTCACACAAATATCTGAGAACATTTATTTCTCTTGTCTCTACAAATACCTATTAGAAGATTCTCTTCTTACCTGGACTATTCAGAGCACGGGTCACTCTAACATTAGCCAGCAAAGGTAAGATTTTTATCCTGCTGGTAAACCCCCTCCCACACATCCCCATGCGAGGAACCCAGCTCACCACCTCTTTCACTGCCACTTGCAAACATGGAAAGTGCTCTGAACTGGGACCAAAATGCCTTTTCTACCCCAGTTCTTTTAGTAAGTTGCATCACCAGCATAAAAGACCTTGCTAGCAGAGCTGCATCCTGACCTCACTGTATCAGTCCAACCCAGCACTGCTAAGTCCCAGCAGTAAACCATGTCCCCAGGTGCCTCATCGACGCATCTTAAATATGTCCATGGGCAGCCTTTTCCAGTGCTTGACAACCCTTTCCAGGAAGAAATTTACCTAATATCCAAACTAAACCTTGTCAGCACAACTTGAGACCATTTATTCTTGCCCTATTCTTTGTTACTTGGGAGAACAGACCAACCTCCATCTGGCTACCACCTCCTTTCAGGCGGTTGTGGAGTGTTAAGGTCCCCCGAGCTTCTTTTCCTCCAGAATAAAAAATCCCAGTTCCCTCAGCTGCTCCTCACCAGACTTGTGCTCCAGACCCCTCACCAGCTTTGTTGCCCTTTTCTGGACACACTCCAGCATCTCAATGTCTTTTTTGCACTGAGGGGCCCAAAACAAAACACAGAATTTGAAGTATGGCCTCAGCAGTGCCGAATACAGGGGGACAGTCATTGCTGGGGTCCCACTGGCCACACTACTGCTGATACAGGCCAGGATGCCACTGGCCTGCTTGGCCACCTGGGCACACAGCTGGCTCATGTTCAGTGGCTGTCAACCAACACCACCAGGTCCTTTCCTGAGAAGCAGATTCCCAAACACTCTTTCCTAAACCCAAAGCACCACCTTGAGCACCCTTTCCTCCCATATCTTTTATTTTACAATCCTCCCCTGTCTGCAATTCTATCTGATTATGCTTTGCTTTCTAATGCTCACACTCCATCAGTTACCTTCTCTCTGTATATGAAACTGAGATTTAAAAAATCACTCTCATTGTCATCGACATAACTCCTGAAGCTGGAATTAAAGGCCATATGAAAGTAAACAAAATCGCTGGAGAGCTGTTCTTCAGCAGCTCTTTAGCAGACAAGATGGCTTAATCTTTCACAGGCCTCCTATTTCATTCTCTGGCTATTAAGTGCCTGGGGATGTTGGGGACTTTTTAAGCTAATATATTATAAGGAACAGCAGAAAGGTTAACAAAAGCAGCACTGATGTTAGAAAAAAGCATAAAACTTAGCAAGAAAAGCATGCTGTACCGTGCAATGAAAAACAATAGGAGGTAGAAGAAAAAAAGAAAATTACTTTGAAAACAATGCAGGAAAAAATAGCACAGAATCTATTTTAGAAACCAAAAATAGTCCAGGAAAGACAGCAAATGAAAGCCCAGTTCACTGACTCAAAAAATGTATTGAATAAAAAATGGGCTCTAGTCTACAAACTTAGGAGGAGCAAGTAAGACAAATCAAGCTGTGGCAGCAATATGCAAACAAGCAGATTGCCTTTAAAAAGAGGTACTGAAAACATTTGAAACTGTTGCTGGTAGCCATTGTTGGCAGTTAACTCACATGCAGAGACAACACCATACATTTCTACTGTCTAAATTCAAGTGCACTTGACTTGCTGATCCTTCATTTGGGCAGATCCAAACCCTGACGGAAACTGCTGGGACCACACCCCATAAAAGCAAAGACACCACAGCACAGGTATCTTCCATTCTGGCTTCATTGTAGCTGATACAAACAAGAAACTAAAATTACTACAGAATTCTCTTGCCGGCTGATGCATCTCAGTCTCCAGTACAACCAAGACTTCTAAACCGTGAACAGAAAATCCTCCTCATTTCCTTCCTTAGCCCTGAACCATGCAATTACAATTCTCAGATAAAGTGTAGGTATGACAAAGGTAATTGTAAAGATTACACTTTAGCAGTAGATTCTAGTGTGCTTCACAGCTCCTCACTGCAAGTATGCATCTCCATGGCTTCTGGATACACTGGGGTAAATTCACTTCAGAGAAATTTCAGTAGTTTGGGTTTTTTACCACTGGAAGAAGTGGGTAGAGATGAGCTGCAGTGGGTGGCATCAACAGGCCCAGTTCAGGCACTGGGAGCCAGCCTTTGGAGCAGGTTGCAGAATACACTTGCCCATTCTACTTGTGCTAGGCACAGAGGTGTCCTACAGAAAGCACAAGTGGAGTTAAGAGCCATAACAAAAAGAACAAGCAGGCTGATCAGAGGGCTTGGTCCTACTCTGCCGTAAGAAATGCTACAGAGGCACGTATTAGGAAGCACAACCCCTCGGGAATATCAGTAGCAAAAGGAGGATTTACATCCCGATGTCAGTCTGGACTGAGGCACTTGCTGGCCACTACAATTATGGAGGCTCACACTTGCAGAAAGGATGTAAGCAAAAGAAGTTGGGATGGCAATGTTCACCATGCTCACCTTTTGCTCTAACACAAAAGTTGCACAGCCATTGAAGTGGTAAAATTTAATTCAGTGTCTTCATGCACTCTTGGATCAAAATTACAACTCCCTCCTAGGAGGGTGGCCCAGACAGAAGGCAGGCAACTAGAAAATAAATGCTCTAACTCCTGTGAAAAGGAGTCTGAATTTTCATTCCTATACTAAACTTCTGGAATTTTGTAGATATTTTGCCTTTAAAAAATAGGAAAGGGCAGCAACATAGCAGTAGTATTCATCTAAGCATCTGGACAGAAATCTACAAATGTAGATACTGACACCTGAGCTAATTCCATATAATCCATTTACAACCCACAGAGAGAAACACACTTTCAGGAAGAGTCAGCCCATCCTGAAGTAAAACATCTGAGCTCAGCTAAATACACTTACAGAGTGTCTGGCAACTTTTTCCAGTGAAAACCACCCCTGGCTGGGGAAGGTCTTAAAGATACAGGAATGTTATCAGGTACTGGGGGTGGGTACATCTTCTTCTTAAACCTTTCCCTAACTCTTATGCCCCCCATTAAACAGAGAGTTACCACTGCAGATCTGACTCTAGCTCCAACACTTTATCTGTGCACAAACACTTCCAGCAGACAAAATCAAATGTCTAAGCATGGCAGCATTTAACTTCAGATGAAAGCTTATATCCTGCTATGTTAAACCAGAAGCATCTTCAGTGCAGTGAACTAAGTGAAGGGTTTAGTACACAAGAGCATAGAGTTGTATACATCAGTAGTTAAGAAGCTGTCAGCTTTATTTAGCTTTATTCATATAATGAACATAACAAGCTGCTTTTAACACTTTCTGTTAAAGTTGAATAAAAGTCCTTTTCCACGCCACTATATGAAAAGAAGTAAGTGCATTTTAATCCCTTACTTTGTTTTGTTACTAGAAACATTCCTCTGGTGTTAATTTTGCTATATTTCTCAGGTACTGTTCAAGTGTGAATATTAACAGCATTAAAAGAGGGAGGATGTTGATTATACCACAAAATCACTTTCTGCCACATCTCTCACTTGAATAAAATGGCAATATTTAAAAACTCAGGTTGAATAAATCCCACTTAAAAACTCAGGTTGAATAAATCCCACTTTTCTAAAGCAAGTTTCATTACCAAGGTTACAATTCCTCAATCTTCTCCTCAGATGAAAAACCCCAACCAACAAAAAGAACCTCCAGAACTCCCACAACACCAAAGAATCCCAAATATTTATCCTCTTCCACTCATCATGTAAGATCTACTACAAGGACATTTCTGTCGTTTTCCAGATTTAATTTTAGAAATAGTAGTTTTTTCCCTAGTCACTGGTGATCCAACCTGTATTTCAAATAAAACTCATTTATACTCAGGGATTCACCATTTTATCTTTCATCTTTCAACAATTTTACTCAACCATAGCAACAGCTAAATATTTCTTTGTAGTTTCTCAGTAGCTGTCAAATATTGCAGACACCTTTTTTTTGAAAACCTAGTCTTAGAAACCATAATTTCTTTCATAATATTTTTTATTTACTGGACCCTAAAGAAGTACAAGAAAAAAAATACAGTGCAAAGACATACATTTTATGCTTTTCAAAACATCCGGCAGCGAGGAACTGGTGCAGAAACATTTGAGTACTATTCAGTAAGCATTTGGTATTTGACAGGCAGCAGCATTATGTGAGCATGAGGTTTTTTTAAGGATCAGGATTAGCAAACTTTGAAGGTGAAGCCAACTCAAGTCATTCTGCAATGCAGAACACGCTTCCCTGTCAGCTGGAAATAAGTAACTGCACGCCTGTTCTGCTCTAAGCTGATATCAGTTCATTAATCTAGCAGCAGTGCAAGTGAAATTTTAAAATAATTTATAAAAATATCAGATATCCAGAATGAGATGCACCATATCTCAGAGACTTGGACAAAACAATCATAACAGAGGAACATCTGTAGCAGCTGACAAAGGTTTCTGTGAAAGGTAGCAGTCACATGGCTGGATGAAAGTCATTCTACAGATGAGTTCATGATCCCAAACAAAGAATTCTACAACTTTAACCCAATTAGCACAGAAAATGAGGGTTCTTTTAAATAATTTCAGAATTAGTAGCAACTTTTTGTTCATTATGTCTAATGAAACCCAGGAAGTATGTAAGAATAGAAATTTAAGAAGCAGAATTGTCCAAAAGAGTTGTCTGACAAAGTCCTAGTAGTACAAAAGTAGTACACAGTGTGATTTTCACCAACCTCCTTAGGCCTAGATCTAAAATGAAAACTACTTAAAGCAAACCACTTATGTCCTCTGGAGAGCTGGTAACCAAATCATGCACAAAGTGAAGACTCACAGAAGCTTCATTCCTTGAAACGCCCAACTCTTAGGTATGAATTTCTATGAGCAAACTCATGTTTTGACCTGTCAGCACTATTAAAATATCTAGCCCTGATAACATAATTCTTTTAATTGCAAGAAACGGTTGTGACTGTGGGGCTGTTGCAGCTTCCCAGGGGAGCCAAGACTGTTCCCTTCAGGGTCGACACCATCTCTTGTCCAGGCAGCCTCAAAGCCTCAGACTCCTTTGCCAGACTGGCAGCTCTGCTGCCTCTGAGTAACTCGGGCTCAGCTGCCATCAGCCACCTCTTACACAACTTTTAATCTGAGCTAGAAAGCAAGACAAGGGTAACAGCCTGAAGGGACACTGGAGTTGTAGCTACCATTTCCATAATGCCAGCCATCACTCAGTCCTCATGTCTGAGGATACAACCCTCCAACCTACACAACCACAGCTAGATGCTATCAGGATCTGGGAAGAACCTGGCTGCTTGGGCTGCACAGAGATGCAAAGTGCCACAAAGTAACCCAAACACACAACAGTATCTGAAAGCATAAAATTTCTGCCATCAAATCCTTCCCTTCCCATATAAGACAAAACAGACAGAAAGGAAGACAAACACATTGAACAGTAGGAACAGCTGAGCATGGCACTTGGAAAAGAAAATTATGAGCCATGGTGCACATCACTCCATGTGACAGTGACCATCCACTGCTGTTTCAGAACGTGTGTAAAGAAAACTCACAGCACATGTAACAAAATTACCTGCCCCTAGGTTAGCTTTAAATCACCTTTTCATAGAGCCTGGCTTAACATAAAAGCAAGAAACTTAGTATTCTTAGTTTTATTTTAAAATATTTTCACTACAACTCAACATTTATCAGTTTCTAAATATTTTGGGCTCTGGCCTCAATAATAATTTGCATCAATCAGCTGCAATTACAGAACATATGAAAGGCATCTAAATCTCAATTACTTTTGAGTTTCATTCAATGCACTGTTTTTCTAGTTTTACAATAAAAAAGGAATGCAAAACTCTAGGAGTCTTGCTTTGAATACTTTTAAAAATGTCCTCTGATGTCAATAGTATAAGCTGCCATGCAGTCCTCCTTCCTCTGTGTTCCGTGTTATCTTTTAAGGTGGAGCTGAGCACTAAAATCAAGATAGAGGCAAACAAGCAAACAAAACAAGAGGTAGATACATATACTCAAAATAATATATACCCCAAGTTGTAGCATGAGGAGTGGGCAGAGGATCATACTATCTGTTATTTTGTTAATTTTAAAACCCCATGGCCATGTTAATATGCACACTTTCCTGAATTATCACAGTATTACCTAGAGTATTTTGTTGAGCTAACAGCTAATTTTAAATATTTTGAGGATGTATTTGTCATAAACATTTTCCTTTATAATATATACTTACAACTCTCCTTCATTTGCAGTTTTGTTGCTCATTGGTAATACTATTTTATTGACAGCAGTGTTTCCCCTTAGGTTGAATTAGCCATCTTACACCTTGATCTTTTTAAAAACAACTCCTGTCCTTCTGGTTTCTTGGCAAATGAGATTAATTGCCCACAATATAAAAAAAAAAATTTAAATAAATTAGGAATTCTACTTTATTTATACTACAGTATATAGTAGTGTATATAGAGAGCAATAAAAAATAATCTATTTTTCTCACCAACTTCCTGTTATTTAATCAGTTTAGGGTTTCTGATGGTGCTTTCCCTCTGGACACTGACTCACATTCAGTGGTTGCCTCTGCTGGAGTGATGCACCCCCACATGTTCTGCCAGCCTCCTGCCAGGTAGGGTTGTCAGGGCTGGACAGAAAGCAAAGCCCCTCCACAGCAAGAACACAGACCAGTGGTAACATCAGTTTGCATTAACATGCTGGGCTGTAGACTGCAAAGGCTAAAAACATTCTCCATGCCTCACCTGATTCCTCCTGCCACAAAGAATAATGTCAAAGAAAGGGCTGGGTGTGAGAGTTACTATGTGGGTCATGCCACATAAGGTTGCTCTGGAACGCCAAGTCAACCACCTTAATCAGTGACCTCTTTAAAAAGACTGCATCCATATGTAAGCACATGTCAAACAGGAGCCATCTATCTTTGCTTCAGAGAAACTACCCATGCTTTCAAAAGAAAACAGCAGAATATTTCTCTCTGGAGAATTATTAGAACCATGAAATTACAATTTCATGAAGTTTATGAAAACTAGATGTAAAAGCTCCTTGCTTTTGATTTCCTAACTCTTTGCTGAAGCGTTTAAAACATGCTAGCCACTCTGGTTTCCATTTCTTTACCCAAAGACACACCTATATTTTTTTTTAGCAGCTGTACCTTTTCAGAAAGCCAAGCTAATGCCTAATCCAGGCAACTCAGCATGCTTCCACATTATTAACCGTGTTCTACATAATTTCCTAATATGTCAGTTTTACCATACTTCATCATTATTGCAAGAAAGGCAATAGAATCAAGATATCACAAATTACTCTAATAATGACACCTTATACAAAGAGGTTATTTAAGTTCTCAGTAACATACTTATTTTAATCATTGCAATGTGGCTGATGATTTTAGCCATCCATGTCTCCTAGATTTTTCTTCTTTTTACATAAGACATTTTTCTGTCCACATGTTCTGCAAATTCCTCTTGGACTTTTTAACTTCCTTCTATCTACTGCTAGCTATGAATACGTTCTCCTGGACTTCAGCAGGGTTAGATTTCCACCTTTCAAACAATTTCTACTCAGCAGACAAACCAACCCTTAGTCCTTAGACTTATCCTCACCATCCTGCTCCCATTTGTCCAACCTGCATTCAGAGACATTGACTAGCTTTGTGAACACGCTTCATCATCTAGGACATAGTGTTTTTATTCCTTGACTTATGACTACTCCTTCTGGTCTCCCTTTATTAAGGTCAGGTCTTCCAAAAGCTCCCTTGTTGCCATATCAATTTTTCTTACCTGCTGCTAAACTTTCTTAACCTTTATACAGAGTGTTAACATGTTATTAGGAGGTCAGCTAACGCTGTCTGGTACAGATTTTGTATAAGCTTAAATATACACTTTAAGGGATGATTTTGCCACTTAATGGAAGTGTCTTTTGTAAAGCAGGGCATTCACATGGCCACTTTATGGCAGCTTAAACTGGTTCCCTCTTAACTATCACCTCCAGGCAATACTGGGAGGGGGGTTAAGTGTTCCTTTTTGCTGTTGTTGCACCCATCACACACCTCTCCACCTTGGAGGCTTTAGGGCAATATATTGTTGATAATTACAAGAACACCACACTGAAGGCTCTGGGATCAAACTAAAATTTCCACGCTTTATCATTCACTAATTAATACAGCTTTTGTGAACCATTGCAGTTTGTTCTCAGGAGGAAATCTTTATAATCCTGGTAGCCATTAATACTAAAAGGCAATAAATGTGCCCTGGCACTGGTGCTCCTAGATAGCTGTAGATGAGTTGGAAAATAGCCAGGGCAGTACCAGAGGGACATCGAGTAGACTAGGAAATAAGGGTTTACTTACACACAAACCTAAACAAGGAGTTTTATTCAGCATACTACTGGTTCAGGACCACTGTTAGGATAGAAAAATGGTATAACCATAGACAACCAAAAAACCAGGCAGAACTTCATGCTGATAAGCCCCATTTTCCTGGAAAAGAGGATTTTAGAGATCAGGGTAGGTAAGGTACTATTTGCTTCAAATATCTTGATATCAAATGTTATGAACAAAATTCTGCTAATTTTTTTGTGAGAAAAAGGTTACCACTGTTGCTGCCGGGGTGCTGCTTGTGTGTTATGCTAATTACGGGTCGTTGTCGTTAATAGTTGGTTTTCTATCAGTAAAAGCCTGGCTGGGGCGAGTTAATGGCTTTTCTCTGGGACAGTGAAGGGTAGGGTACCTCCCGAACAGTGAGGAGAAGAGACTTGGAGGGGGGGGGGGGGGGTAGATATGCAAGATAACTCCAGGACCAGCATGCCATGAGAAGCTACTGCTTCTAGCTTGTTAAAAAAGACCCCCAAACAAGGAGCCAACTAAGAGTTGAGAGATTGGAGTGATGTCTGGACGTCAGGAACGGAGTGCTGAGCCTGCAGAGATGCTGAACACCTTCGTAGTCCCTCTCACCCTGAGCACAGGAGTCACAATGGCAGGAAGAATTCCTTTGTGTGGGGTGAAGCAGAGGACAGGAGCTACTGAACTCTCAAGAACGGGCAGATGATGGGAAGATGATGAATAGAAAACCTGTCATAGAAATGACAGATTCCTGTCATTTCCTGTCCCGAAACCGGGAGCGGACGGGGCGAAGCGGCGAAAACCAACATCAGAAGGGATCACGACGCCCTAAAGGCTCCCACGAGGACCGGACCCCCAGCTCTGCCCCTGGTGGACAAAGCTGCGCATATCCTCCTCCTCCTCCCCTGAGTCGCCCTGGGAGAGACGACGGGAAGCTGCAGCCCCGTTGAACTGCCCAGTCCTGAGGTGATCACTTTTAATAAAGGCATTAAAAGGAGAAAAAGTCTCCTGCCCTGTTTATTTCACAAATATCTCCATTCTTCAAATATCAACCAAGCTTGTGAGTTCAAGGGTATAAGCAGCATTTTTCTCCAAAGTACTAAAATACCTAAATGATCATAATGGAAAGAAACTGAATACTAAAACAGAGCTGCTGAAACACAGGAATCTTGAAAAATAGGCCTTCTCTCACTTAGGAAAACTGTTTTCCCCAGACCACCAGACATCAATATGGTCAGAATTGCTACAGTAGTTCTGAGAAATTCTCTGCTGCTTGAGCTTTAAGAGCTTTGTTTAGCTCTTGGGGAAGGGATGAGAGACTGACAAAAGCTAGAAGCTACTAAGAAATACCTAATGCTAAAACACTAAAATGTTAGTCGAGTTTTTATAGATGAGTTGAAGCAAAGGAAAGTTCATTGATTTGGAGAAAAAATGGAAGAGGAGAAAGGGTAATGAAATAGAGTAGAAAGATCAGCTCAGTGTAATGAACTGCCACAGACCTTGCTATTCCACAACTGGAACACTATGCTCTTACTGCAAGGCTGGAGGATGTAAAAAAATATACACACCTTTTACAAGTTTTATTATTTCTCAATGGCTTAAACATTTTACTGAACTCAAGAAACATCAAACACTGCTGCACTGCTCTGCCCCATCATCAGCGCTCAAGTAGGGAGTAATGAAGAGCCTGCACACACTGGGAGGGTGCTCCACAGCCCTGCAGCCCCCACCGGCAGCCTGGCAGTTCCCCCACCGTGGGATGGGCCCTGCAGTGCACACGGCATTCCCAGAGCACACTGCCTGCATCGGGACATGCTCCTGGAATGCAAGTCAGCTCTCTCACCACCCGTGCTCCTGCTTTTCCTCCCAGAGGAGCACAACAGAGATTGTCCTGGGAGGATAGCAGAGGACACTTGTTCCAACAATGGCAGATAACACAAAGTCCTGAATACTTCCCTCAACTCCCAGTTGTCATGAACGGGGAGGAACACAGCTGTACCAAGAAGCATTGTATGGTCCAGAGAGAGAACTAGGTATTAAAATGGGCTCTCATAAAGAAGAACTGGCTTTGAGGCAGTAGTGAGCACACAGCCACAGCATTCTTCATCAGGTTATCTATTCATCATCTTCCCATCATCTGCCTGGTCTTGACAGTTCAGTAGCTCCTGTCCTCTGTTTCACCCCACACAAAGGAATTCTTCCTGCCATTGTGATCAGGAATAGTCAGCATAGACTCATTAAACCATGCTTGACCAACCCAATTGGCTTCTACAATGAAACAACTAAGTGGATGGACAAGGGGAAAGGAGTGGATATTGTGAACTGTGACTTTAGCGGGGATTTTGACACAGTCTCTCACAACATTCTCATAGACAAACTCAGGAAGTGTGGACTGGATGACCAGACAGGGGGGTGGAAAGCAGATCCCAAAGAGTCATCATCAGCAAGACAGGGTCTAGTTGGAGGCCTGTCACTAGCAGTGTCCCCCAAGGTTCTATACTGAGTCCAGTATTGTTTAACTCATCCATCAATGACTTGGATGAAGGGACAGATTACTCTGCAGCAAGTTCACACCAAGCTGAGAAGAGTGGCCAATACTGCAGAGGGCTGTGCAGCCCTTCAGAAGGGCCTTGGAGAGATGGGCAGAGAGGAACTTTTGAAATTCAGCAAGGGCAGATGCAGGGTGCTGCACCTGGGAAAGAATAAACTCACAGAGCAGCCCAGGCTGGGGGCTGACCTGCTGGAAAGCAGCTCTGCTCCTTCCAGAGAAGAACCCAGGGGTGCTGGTGGACAACAAGCTGTCCATGAGCCAGCAGTGCCCCTGCTGCTAAAGAGGCCAATGGTATCCTGGGCTGCCTTAGGGACAGCACGGCCAGCAGGGCGAGGGAGGTGATCCTGCCCCTCCACTCAGACCCGGTAAGGCCACGTCGGGAGTGCTGTGTCCAGTTCTGGGCTCCCCAGCGCACGAGAGATACGGAGCTCCTGGAGCAGGTACAGTGGAGGGCTATGAAAATTATTAAGGGACTGGAGCATCTCTCTTAGGAGGAAAGGCTGAGGCCTGCTCAGCCTCGAGAAGAGAGGGCTGAGAGGGGATCTCATCCATATTTGTAAGTATCCAAAGGGAGGCTGCCAAGAAGACAGATCCAGGTTCTCCTCAGTGGTGCCAAGCACCGGGACACAAGGCAATAGGCAGGAACAGATGCACAGGAAGTTCCACCTGATTATGAGAAAGAACTTCTTTGTATGGATGACCATGCACTAGAACAGGCTGCCCAGAGAGGTTGTAGAGTTTCCCTGCTGGAGTTATTCAAGAACTGTCTGGATGCAATCCTGTGCACTGTGCTCTAGGATGACCCTGACTGAGCACAGAAGTTGCACCAGATGACCCACTGTTCTCCCTTCCAATCTGACCTGTCCTGTGATTCTGTAATCTAAATGTCAGCTTTGGGATGAGCTCAGAAGTGTATGTACCAAGCAGTGGGCACTAATAATTGTACCTGTCTATCAGCTAACTGTTCTTACACTACACAATACAGCTTGAAATAATCCCAAACAAGAGAAAAGAAGTTCACGGTAAGTGCTGAAAACTCAGGAAGACCCTGAGCGACAAAGACGGGTGGAGGGAGAATATTCTGAGAAACTCTTAGAGCTTCTGCAAGTTGGCCAAGGCAAAGTGCTGATGGAATGCTGGCTAAAACATAACTTCCACCTTACATGTGATAATGGGGTCACACACAACTCACCTTGACGTTTATGACGTTCTCCAATACAAATGTACTACAGGTACAGCACTGCCATGGAGCTTCCTTCACTAAACACCATCTCACCCCAGACACAAGAATTTCCACCTATATTCCTGGGTCTTATACACTTGTCCTGAATAAGACTCTGAATTGGAAGTAATATCAGAAGCTTTTCCTCTAGTTCTGTACCATCCAAGCTGTGTTGGAATTCAATAAAGCCACCTACTGAAAGCATACCACTCTTCCTTGATGGAGACACGTGCTCCAACAGAATCTGCACAATCCCTAGGAAGGCTGAACTTTGAGGGGGCCTCAGATGCTCTGTAGCTCATCTATGCCTGAAGAGCAGTGTCCCAAGTTCCTTTTTTCCATTCCATATGGCATTCTGCCATCTCTTTCAGATGGGCAGTGCTACTAGCAAGGACTGAACTGCTTCTCTCACCAGAAGTACAGTGCTCTCCTGGCTTCTACGCTGGATCATGAGATGTGGAGTCTACCAAAAACTGCATTAACAGCATAAATATGAAAGCACACTGGGATGAGCCGACATGCCAGCTTAACACACATAAAGGTGTGAAATCTCCCCATGGAAAAACTAGCAAAATAGGAATAGTTATGAGATAATTATTTCCAAGATAAACTTCACTCCTTAAATGAATGATCAAAAAGCATGTGTAGATGTGGCACATGGACCTTAACATCAGATTAATCTACACTGACTGAAGCGTAGCCCAGATGAGTTTATTCTGCATTAGAGACTTATTTGCCATGAAGTTGGTGCAAGAATGATGTGCTACTTACTTTCTCCAGATTTAACCCTCTTATGCCGTTTGAGGATATCATCTCCAAGCCACTGGAGTCTATCTTCAACAAATTATTTAATTTGGTGTCTAGAAACATGAGTGTAGAGCCTCCATCACAGTAAAAAATGAAACAAGCACAGAAGAGATATACTGAGTTCTGAAGTTCACTGGTTATGTTTTTATTCTCCAGTAGTTAGCTGCTAAGTTAAAAATGCAGCATTTTACTAACAGGTGGTGGATTAATGGCTTTGACATAAATGTTTTGGTTGAGTCCCTAGATTCAGCAGGAAGGCACTGTTATATACTTACATTCCACAAACACAGTCAGGGCAGCCTGCATAAAGGTGATAACTACTTGACTGATTCAGAACAGCAGTTAAAATTTCTTATTCACTGGGTGTGAAAAGACATGACCACTCAGGCCTGGAGAGCAGATGAAAAGCATTACCTCCTGATACAGTTTCAGGGCAGAAAGCTTCTAATATCAATATAGCCACACACCTAATATGTTAATGAGGAAGATGCAGAGATATATAAAGTGAGAATAAACTCCACCCACCCAGCACTACAGACACTACCAACATTTTATGTCAGAACTTGGCCATTTACATAAGAGGATGTCAAATGAATTAATCCTTCACTGCAACCAGGTAATAAATCTTATGTACAATATCAATTATTAAATTTAAAGTGAAGCAATGTCTGACAGTACTTCCATATCACATTTATCACCTACTTTTAATACTAACCAATCTTCTGTGGATATTATGGGTTACTGCAACGTATCACAACTTCACCTAAGAGTCACATCAACCCTGTAACTTCTGATCCATAGTACACAAATACACTTGATTATCAAATTTAAATACAAGAAAAAATCAATCACATTAACAGAACACCATTTCACTACCTGTATCACTGGGAACACAGCTCATCTTGAGCTTGAGAGTCTGTCAAGCTCCTTGTCGTTAGATAGAGCTGCCTTTGCTAGTTATATGAAACAGCTACAAAGTTTCAGGTATCTTTCTCCTAGATATATAAATATTCAGCAGCAGTTTAAGTCAATGTTAATCGTTAACTTCTTCAGAGAATGGTTAAGAACCCTTAAGCTTAACATTGTATTGCTTTCTTGAAGTATTGCAATGACAATAAAAAACCACCAACATAACCTACTGAAAACAAATGATTTCAATATCCAAATTAATTTGAAAAATGTTTTAGATCTATAGAAGAATCAAGAAAAACACAGCACCTTATAAAAGAGAACTTGCTGCTTTAGTAGTAAGCTCTGATATCCCCAAAGACTTTTTTTCAGGTCTATGATGTAGTAACAGGTACTGCTTATAAATGGTTTGCACAGATTTTCCATAGCTGCCTGCCCTTAACCTAAGCAGTCATTATAAAGACAAAAAAGGGGAGAAAATATCCAGGAAAATGAACCTCCCACCAGGCATTTGCACCTCACCACGTCTTTCTTTAAATCATTTACACCCCTGTCAACATGTGCAGAGCGGTTTTATTACAACACTCCAAACAAACATAACACATTCATGCTGTAATTAAGCAACAATCTTCCAGGCTAGGTCAGTCTGTCAGGGTGACTGCCAAGAGTCAAAGGTGATAAAGAAGTCTGAGTTGCAGTGAGAGTATGGAAGAGTGCTTCAGGCTGGAAATCCACATAAAACTCACTTGTTATTTTCAAGACCACCTTTAGTATGGTCTTCAGCAACAAGATTGTGATGCAATTTTACTGGACAGCACACACAAAGCATGTGTACTTGTGACCATTTCAATGAAGAACAAATCAAACACCACACAGCTAAGAAAAGCCTGCAAAAATCGATGAGCTAATGCAGCCTAGCACACTTTGGAAGATGCCATTCACCTCCGGGAGAGGCTCTCCCATTCACTCACCAGGGAACCCGGCAAACCAGCGAGTGTTTTGCGTAGTCATGTGTAAAATTAGATTTCTGTTGTGCAAGCTAACATTCTACTAATATTTTCATTCACAAGAGACCAAGTGCTTAATTAACATTTATACCAATTCTCGAGCTATTTACTGACACAAAGGACGTGGTGACTTGATAGCATGGTTCTTTAAACACAGCCCTAAATAAAAATATAGGTTTTGCTCCCCTCTACCACATTTTTTACTATTTAAATTTGCAATTTTTCTTCTACTGCAAGTAATAACATCTCAAAAAACCCCCAACAACAACAAAAAACAAGCCAAGGAAAAAAAACCAACTAAACAAAAAAATCCCGAGCAAACAAAAAAGCCACTACAGCACATGTTTGTAAGAACAAGGAGAACAAGTATTGCTTTCCTGTGATAATTTGTTCCAGTTTGCAGTTCTGCCTTTGGAAGCAAGCAGAGGCAAAGGAGATGCAGTACCACAGCATAATGCAGAATGATCTGTAGCATTACCTTAGTTTTGCATATAAGCAGAGCAATGTGGTTGTAATGACAGCTCTCAGCCACCAGACGTTCCACCTAAAATCATATATTGGGTTCCTGTGGTGGACTTGGAGTTAATATTCTTCATAGTAGCTGGTATGGGGCTTTGTTTTGGATTTGTACCTCAAAATAGTGTTGATCATCCTAGAATGGTTTGGATTGCAAGGGACCTTAAGGATCATCTAGTTCCAACCCCCTGCCATGGGCAGGGACACCTCCCACCAGACCAGCTTGCTCAGAGTCCCATCCAACCTGGCCTTGAACACTTCCAGGGAATGGAGCAGCCACAGCTTCTCTGGGCAACCTGTGCCTGTGAACACCAAGCTGCTTTTGTTATTGCTGAGCAGCGCTCACATGGAGCCAAAGCTTTTGCTGCTCCCCACAGACCCCAGCAGTGAGGGGGCTGGAGGTGTACAAGGAGCTGGCAAGGGACACAGGCAGGACAGCTGACCCCAAATGACCCAAGGGATGTCCAGCCCATAGGGTGCCATGATCAGCATGTAAAGTTGGGCTAGAAGAAAGACTAGAACATTGGTAACCATGGCATTTGTCCCCCCAAGCCACCCTTACACGTGATGGAGCCCTGCTGTCCTGGAGCTGAGCACCTGCCAGCCCATGGCAAGTGGTGAACAAATTCCTCATTTTGCTTTCCTTAATAAACTGCCTCTCTCAGCCCACTGGTTGGGTCACTTTTATCCTTCCAATTCTCTCCCCCATCCCACCAGGGGACACTGAGTGAGTGGCTGCATGCGGCTGAGCTTCCAACTGGGGTTAAATCACAGCAGTTGCTTTTTAATAAAACCTACAAAAAACAACTTACTTCTGCAGGCATAGCAACTAGCAAATTCTGTGAGTTAACACTGTCACCATCTTGACAGACACTCAACTTTACTTCTTCCTAAGACATTCAAGAGTGTCAAAACTGCAACTCTAGTCACAACATTGTACTTAAAGCAAGAATGAGCACTCATAAATGCAAGGTAATTATTCTTCATAAAATAAAATCTTCACCAGATAACTATAGTTCATATTACTTTTTTTGAATGGTTGCAACTTTTAAATGAGCCACCAGCCAGAAAAATCAAGCTATTTTATCACAGAGCTTTTATAAGTAGCAGACTGTTTGCAGATCTATCAGTTTATCCCACTATTCTGTATCTCAGTATTCCACAATACTGAGGGGTGAAATCAACACTATACATTCTTACTTTCCCAATCAAGTATGTTTTACATTACCCACTAAATCCCATCTGTGTACAGTTGGTTAAAGAATCTAATGTGCAACTAATACAGGTTATTTTGATATCTCAATCAGTCAGACTATTATTGAAAACTATTCACACCTGAGCATTGCTGTCCTTACTATTTGCCTTGAAATTCTCAGTTAAGCAGAAGTAATACAGCAAAGTTCAAGCACTGTCTATGTGATAACAAAATTCTCAAAAGCCTGTAAGAAATAACTGATAGCTTCCTAGCTGTCAGCATCTGCTCAACATCCCTTCCTGTGGGGAAAGGTTATACCTTGCTGCCTTAATAATGAGCAAGTACTTTGTTCTAATTGTTAACAGGAAAGAAAATATGACTGTTATACAACTGCTGAACAACATCCAAACTTAAGCTCCTTGTTCTCCTTAGGGATCCTTATATAAAGGAAATAACTTCTGCTGGCATCTCCCAAGAGTAACTCTTTAGACAAGACAATATAGGCCATGCTTAAAAAAAAAACCAAAAAAACAAAAAAACAAACAAACAACAAAAACAACCAAACAAAACCCCCACATTTTTAAACTGCTGAGCATCAAAACATTTTCAAAGATAATTAAGGAAACCCTCAAACTACTGAT
Organism: Melozone crissalis; assembly: GCF_028551555.1. Taxonomy (NCBI): domain Eukaryota; kingdom Metazoa; phylum Chordata; class Aves; order Passeriformes; family Passerellidae; genus Melozone; species Melozone crissalis. Next base: position 10,062,530 of record NW_026535786.1, on the reverse strand, counting down.
TCCCTTACTTGATTGCAAAAGTGACATGAAGAGGAGTTACAAATAGGTTTTATGTCACAGTTCAGATTTAAAACTTGCTCCAGTTTCTAAAAAATTCAGGAGAAAGAGCCCAACACTTTGAGGTTCCATAGACATTTCTTTCAATTTTACAATGCCACTGCAAATCCACTGTCAAGCAAAGCTGGTATCAAAAGTGAAACTAACTGTACATTGCAAATGAAATCAAAATCCTTTTGCATTCCAAGGAAAACTACATACAGTTGTAAATTACAGATATTCAGCAATAAAAGAACCCCTTCAGTTTTCCATCAGTGTTTAGCAACTTTATGACTTGTACCCTTAAAAACACCACCTTGAGGGCTACCTGAAGCAAAAATCAGTAGAGAAACATAGTCACTGCAGCCATTTTCCCAAAAATGTAAAACACACCAGCAATAATGTGTACCATAGCCCAAGACCACAGACCAAGCCCAACAAGTTGGTTTCATCAAAGGAAAAGATACCAAGACACCCACCAACTACCAGACAAAACATCAAGAATTATCCAAGTTTGTTTTTCACACCTCCACTCTTTCTTTTACAGAGATGAGAATTATCTCTACAGTTACATCAGCTACACCAGGCAGAAGCAAAGAACCCCAGTACTTCAGACATGACATTTTCAGAAGCTGCATCTGCTCCCATTTGGGGGGACTGTTCTAAAACAGGGAAAATAACCTGCCCCTTGCCAAACAGGAAGGGCGATACAAAGAAAAGTTTAAACATTTGACAAGTGTCAAATCAAGCCATGAAGTAAACTCCATAACAGAAGTAATTTGAAATCTTTTTAGAAAAGAGTCATGCAGGAAACACCACCATGTTGACAACCCCCATCATGCAACTAAAAGTCATCAGAAATTATGGTGTTTGAGGGTTTTTTTAATGCATATTATATATGCATAATAATAAGCATATTTTTAATAATATGCATATTTTTAAAACAGAGGCCACTATCTCACCCTTTCAGTTTAATTTATTTTGCAGTTCACACAACTAAATTACTTTTACATATCCACTCCATGCAACACAATAAGAACATTAAGTTTTCTTTGCGAACACCACTTTAAAATTACTGTTTTCACTAAAAATTCAAACTTTTAAATGTGTTGGTGGTTTTTATTAATAAGTTTTGCAACAATTTAAGAAAACAACATTTTTTCTAAGCGGTTTCTCAAAAACGATCCAGTCCTTTATATAACGTAAGAGGTACAGGAGTGGTGGGGAAATGAATCAAAACATAAGTTTTTCCACAAAGCTAACCCTGTTTTAAGAATTTTGTAGATTTCAGCTGTCGCTTTCATATTGACAGACAACACGAGGAGGAAACATATTAATTATATTTCATTCTGTTTCAACCGCGGCTGCCGTGAATTCACAGACAGGACACCTGCACTTAGCAAAATACAACTTCCTTCCTACGAGGAAAGGCCTACACGCCGATTTAAGCACATAACCCCCGTTCCCCGCCGCAGGCAGGGTGGGCTCGGTGGGGAAGGAGGCGAGGGCGAGCGCGTTTTGGGAGAGCAGGGGCTGCCGGAGCAGGAGCAGCCCCGAGCCGGCTCCTCCAGCAGCAGGAAGTTTCCAAGGGGCCGCGCCGAGCATGCGCCGTGCGCCGCACGGGCTCCCTATGTGGCAAGAGTGCAGAGGCAACAACCGAACGAATAACAGAGACAAGAGATCAAGAGCAACAAGCTCCCTCCCCTCTGTATTCCTGCGGCCGCCTCCACACAGCCCTCCTTGCCCAGGCTGCTCTCTCGGCCCGGGCCCTCCCGCATCCATCGCGGGCAGCTGGGATTAGAGAGTCTGGCAGCCAAAGCTGCTCCTGGAGAGGGAGGAGAGGAGAGCGAGAGCAGCTCGGAAGCAAACAGCGGAGTGCATAACCTGCGCCTCCAGCTCGCACGTCTCAGGTGGCGGCGGGGGAGCGGCAGCGAGCACACAGCTTGTCCCCCCCGCAACTGGAAGAGGGGATGGGGGAGGAGGAGGGGGGAGAAGAGAGGAATGGAGGTGGCACACAATGGCTGGCTGTGTGTGTGGGGAGGAGACGGCCCACAACAGCAGCCGTGGGGGGGCTCAGGGGTTCTCCGTGACCCCCATTCCTCATCCCAGATATAGCGAGGTGAAAGGGGGGGGGGGGGGTTCACTGGGGACCGGGACATTCCCATGTGTTTGCACATGTGTGTGCGTGCGTGCCCTTCTTGTTTCGGGGGAGAGGTAAAAACGGGCAGAGATATTGGGGGGAGGGGGGGAAGAGGCTGTGAAGCACCCCCCCAAGCTGTGGGGAAGGGAGGAAGGGAGGAGGTGGAAGAGAGACCGGCTACCAGCGCCAAGCTGAACGAAAATAGTTATTTCGTCTTATGCCTGTTTTCTGCAAGGAGTCCCACCCGCACAGAGCTCGGGAACGAACCCAGGGAAACGGGGGGGAGGGGGGGGGGGGAGGGAGGGACGGAGGGGGGTCACAGGCGGCACTGAGAGGGAGGAGAGGGGAAGGGGAAGTCCCCCACCTCTCTCCCGAGCCCGCCGCGGGGGCAGGCAGCTCTTCCCCCAATATATACGCACAAATAGCTGCTCCCCCCCAAAAAACAGGGAGAGAGGGCTCCCCTCCCCCCGGGAATCCCAGGCCCCTCCTCTCCCTCGGCGCGCTCCACCCCCGGGGCCGGGAGGAGGCGGGGGGGGGACAGCCCCGGCCCCCCCTCCGCCCCCCGGGCCCCCCTCAGCCGGCCGCCCCGGAGCGGGCCGGCGGGAGAGCTATGGGAGTCGCTTACCCTGGTCTCCGGGCTCCTGCGGCGGTTGCAGGACGCGCTCCAGCTCAGGGAAGGGCAGCTCGGGCAGGTCCAGCAGGGCCCCGTAGCGCTCAAGGAAGGAGCAGACAACGGCGAAGTTGGGCCAGGAGCCCGGGCAGCGCGGGCCCGCCGGGGCAGGGGGCGGCGGGGATGGGGCCGGAGGAGCCGCCGCCGCCGCCGCCGCCATCTTGGACCTGGGGATGGAGAAGGAGCTGGGGAGGGGGAGGGAGGAGGGGGCGCTGCCGGGCCGGGCCGCCACTATCCCACAATGCACCGGGGGGACGATGAAGGCAGGGGAGGGCAGGGGGCGGCGGCCAGAGCGGTGCGAGCCGGCTCCCCTCCGCCGCGCGCGGCGAGGGGGAATGAAAACAAGGCGGGGCAGGGGCGGGGATAGACCCATGGACCGACCAATCGGAATGTGCGGAGGGCGGGGCCGACAAAAAACGCTGTCCAATGAGAGCGTGGCAGCCTGGAGGTCCCGCCCCCTCCCCGCGGGGCCGGGCGGAGGCGGAGCCTGGCGGGGCCGTGGGGTCGCGCGCGAGGGGCGGTGAGTGCGGGCGCGTGACGGAGCCTCCGTGGGGGGAGCGGGCGGGAGCGCGAGGCCGGCGCCGGGGCTGCCCCGGTCCTGACCCGGTCCCTGTGCCCCTCACGCCAGGCCGTGCTTCGGGCGGTCCTCAACTGCGCCTTCCCTTCCCAACTCCCGTCTCCACCCCTCCCGCGGTGCTTCTCAGCGGTCTCTGTCCTTATCTCCTTGCTTCTCTCCGCTGTATTCACCAAGTGCTATTCCCCCTCTTCTCTTAGTGCCAGCTCCCCGTGAGCTCTCCGGTTAACTGCCGTCACAAGGCTCCCTAGCGAAAAGGAATTGCCAAATTCCCAAAGTGTGTTTTCCTCCTTCGTGAACTTGACACCTTCCCCCTCCCTACACAGTTGATCTAAAGTTCTCCCGTCCTTTCTGTTTGCCTCCCTCCTGTCAGTTTTTAATCCTGACCTTCCTCTGGCTGCTGCATCCCCTGGAATGGGAAGTCGCCCTCCTCCTGACCCTGCTCCCAAGGCAGCGCTGGAGAGCCACGTTGCCTTCTGACACCTTACAGGAATTTGTTCTGCCCAAAACTTCACGCACACCCATTTACTCTTCCCCTTGTATCCTCTTCAGTCTCAGGTTGCCCATTGGATTTTACAAAACTTCCTTTCTTTCTGCAGCATCTTAAAATGTCCTCGGGTGCACTGCTCTCGTTCACCTCTTTGTTCCATTTGTTGCTGGTTACCTCCGCAGAAGAAAGGTGCACTGGCAATCTTAAAGTCCACCAGCTTGCCCAGCTGCAATTCAATCTCAGCTTGCTTCCGCTTCCTTCTCAGCTGCTTTTGTCTTCTGCCATCCTAATCCAGCGCTTCATTTCTCTCTTTCAGTATAGCCTCCTGGCATAAACGTGCATTTTGCCTCCTTTTAAGTTCTACTTCCTTTATTTCTGATGTTTTTAAACTCTCATGACTTTGCTTGTGGAGTCCTTAGCCATTTCTGCTCCTCATCTCTTTGTGTTTGGACTACTGCAGTTTGCAGAAATTGCAATTTTAGGTTGTACTTGCAAGTCAGTGAACTCAAGGTCTCTTGATCTTAAGTGTTAATGTATATTTTGATACTTTACATTTCTCACAGTGAATAATTAAAAAAATAATTTGTTTGAGAGCTATTTTCCTGCTCCTCAGTGATTGGAGCATGCTCTACATCCAAGGATGCCCAAAGTTCCTATCAATGAGTTCATTCCCACTCTAAGATATTCTTATTTATTCTAGTGGTCTCACCTTACTGATAATCTCTGGCAGTATTATGGGAAATGGTTTTAGAGGATAAATTTTTATTTGTGCCTTTTAAGTTGTGTTGCTTCATTTCTGCTATTTACTTGTTTTTATGCTGTTTGGAAAAGGTAGCATGGAATCCTTGCTCTCCCATTTGCAGTTTATGCCTGTTTCATTGCACAGTTCCAGCCTTATGATACTGTTTGGACTGGGGAATGTAATATTCCTGATCATCTTATTGTTCATTCACCTCTGTCTAACCTCCAGGTCTAATTCTACCATTTCATCTGAAAAGTAGCACAGGCAAAAATTATTTTTATTCTTCAGAGCCAGGTTCTGGCTGCTTTATTCAGCCTTTACTCTTCCATTTCATTCTGTTGGGACTACTGCTGGTTATTTCTTCAGCTGGAATATCCCTTCAGGCAGACCTTTAGAAAAATAATCTTACAAATCTTTGCTTGAATCCATTGCATTGTGGATGTGCGATGAGAGAATCTAGAGTGAATTAATACGAGCAAGTTTCAGTCCCCTGTAGGTGCTTGCCTTGCTTCCTGTTTGAAAGGACACATGTGCCACTAACTCCACACAGGAGTGAGAAGGAAAAGAATTGCCCCACCTCTGGCAGACCAGTCCTGTGCTGAATCCAAAGTAATGCACTTTTTCCTTCATGCAGTGTTTCAGGTGGGATACTGAGATCTGCTTCTGGCAATCCAAGGAGAGCACGTCCTGTCTGGCAGTGCTGCATCTTTTGTAGCTCGTGCAAGACAGGAAGGGAGGCTTCCAGGAGGACTGGAAGCGTGGTCATCCAAAGATTTATCTTTTGCAAGGGCAGTGTCTTTAATCTGTGCTGCCAGGGTTCATGTAATTAATTCAAACTATTCAATTCTTGGTGAATGTAAACAATTAAACAATAAAGGGTGAGAATCTGTGTATCTGGAAGGATCTGCTACAGAGATGTTCTGGATTAGGCAGAGATGGACCTTTTTTACTGGAGAAACATCAAGTTTTCTTCAAAATGTGGATTTCAGCCATGTGAATTGGAAGGGCAGAAAGGTGACTCTGCCCTGGAGAGGTGTCAGTGGACTGCCACGCTAGTCCAAAGCATTTCCAGGGGATCATCACCCTGTGATTCCTCTCTTTGCATCCAGTGCCAGAATCACCACAGCAATCAGACTGCAGTCCCTGAGGGACTCTGAGGAGGGGAAGGTTTCTGTGGGGAGCTGACAGGGAGTTTGTGAGGCAGGGTCCCTGCCCTGCTGGTGCCCAGCAGTGGTTGTGGAAGCAGATCCCGACATCGCTGCAGCGCTCACCAAAAAGCAGCTGGGATACAGGGGCACTGATAAGGCTCTGGCAAGTTCCAGGCAACAGACATCAAAGGAAGATGTGTACCAGTGGTTGGCTGCTACAGGAGAAAGGAAGAAAATAAGCAGAGACTTAGAAAAAATGACTGAGGGGATATTTATTTAATCTAAATGAAAGAAAAGAAAAATACCGTGTGAAATCATCAAGAAAACAAACAAAACAAAAAAAAAAAGGTGAAAAAGACAAAGATTAAGCTGTTCTACTTGTCCCCAATAGAAAGGATTAGAAATAATGGATTTAAATTGAAACAATGAAGATGGAAGTCAAACAATTAGACAAGTTTTTATTTGGATGTATAATCCTGGGAGACTTGGTCTCTGTCAGCAGTGTCTGGGGAAAGCCTGACCCCTTTACACCCCTGAAAGTCTTGTTTTCTGTAGCAATGTGACAGTGACACTCTTTGGTTCATGGCTTTACTGTTGGGTTTGGGTTTGTTTGGCATTTCCTTTTAACCTCATTTACTACTTTAATGGTAAAAGAAGAAAGTGGCCAATGAAATAGTGCAGATTTATGGTATTTTAGGAAATTATTATCATCCTTATTGTTCATTTTGGGGAGAAGATTAAAACCCAGATGTGAGAGGATATTCTGGGACCTGATCCCTGTTGATAGTTTTAAAAGTTGAACATCCAACACTCAAACAGATTTAGCACACAAAATGATTTGCCCAAAATCCTGCACAAAATCCCCAAGAGGACTGGTAATTCAACAGATCTGCTGATCCTCAGTTCAAGTCTGTTGTCACAAAACCACGTGGATAAAGTCTGTAACAGCATTTCCTTCCTCGCTCCTTGGGGCGAGGACAGAATTTTCTGTTTTTATTAACGTGCTGCATATGCTGGCCTGATGTTAAGTATTAAATATCCTTTTTCCAGACTTCAGTTCCACTTTGTGATGTCTTCCCCTGAAATTGCTTCCCTTTCTTGGGGTCAGATGAAGGTGAAGGGCTGCTCTACAACGTATAAGGACTGCAAAGTATGGCCGGGAGGAAGCCGGACATGGGATTGGCGAGAAACCGGGACTGATGTAAGTTTGCTGGTTAGTACCCTGCATTTAAAACAGGACTCAGAATGGTCCAGAGAACAGTGTTAAAACTCCAGCCAGAAATTCAGTGAGCTGCCTTTTTCTTTCATTAACCATTAGATTTTCCTGATAAGAACTGAGTATATGTTTTGGAGGTGACTTGTGGAGGGGTCAGAGGGCTGCAGTCCCACTGTGTCCTACACGCAACAGGATATAGCAATTGTTGCCCTGAGCTCTGACAGCCACCCTCATCAGGCAACTCTCACACACCTTAGAGCTCTCAAAAAATATTCCTCATCTGTCTAAGAGTGCAGTTTTCATAAGATAACAGTAACAACCTTTCCTCAGACTGTCGAAACAGAAGTTATCTTGAGTGAGATAGGAAAAGAAATTATGAAAAGTAAAAAAAAAAAAAAATAGACAGTAACTGACCTTGCGTGTTTGGAAGACAACATTGCATATGGTTTAGTTTTTATCCTTTTCCTTGGGGTCCCTTGTACATATTTCAGAGGAGAAATATGCAGATACAGTGTCTCATGCACTATTTTCTCTGTGAAAAGCTCATGGTCTGGCTAATCACACAGTGGCTTCTCTTGGTAGCCATATGCTAAGTGCTTGCCCTTAAAGTTGATCTGTAAATGCAATCAGAATTGGAAGGAAGTGCATGGAGCAGTATTGATGTTTCTGATTTAGAAGCAGTATAGCAAATATTGCTATGATGGGAACTTGATGTTGATAATTCTCCCCATATTAGGACTTGCACTGGGATAGATTACTGGTTAGGGAAAAAGAAGTTCCACACTTTCAAAGCAAAAGTTAAAGCACAAAACAACAATGTAGTGACCAGGCCCAGCACCTGCAGCTGGGATGTATATCCGTGCAGAGGATGCAGCTCTCTTGGATTCATTTTGACACAACTGAAACACAAAGCATTTGGGTTTGCAACTTCATCTGTAATCTTTGGGAGAATAGAATTTTTTTAACCTGTCAGAGTTCAGTTTATGCAGAATATATAACACCAAGAGAAAGGTGTTGTCATGCAAAGATATCTGCACCTTGCAGAGAAAAAGGTAGCTGTGTATGTAACCTTTTAAAATGTATTTCATTTATGGCCTGCTTATTTAAAAATAAGTTTTCACTGGCTGTTCAAAGGGCTGGGTTTTGTGGGAGAGTTGCTGTCTGCTTGTTTGACAGTATCATTTTTGTGCTTTATATGCACATGGCTGGAGAAGCAGAACAGGTAACAATAGCCAAAAAGTTCCCAACTAGTTCCCATCTCAACCACATTTTTATATTTATTCAAACCACTGGAAAACGTTGGTTTCAAATTATAGGCACTTACGAACATTTAGGAGGCTGTGCTTTCTTTTGAAAGTTTCTAACAAGGAATATCTTCTTGTCACAAGTAAAACATTTAAATCCATAAGTTTTTAGAGGACTTGAAAAACAATGTTAATTTAACAATGTTAAATTAAAAATGGAGGAGAAAAAGAATAGTTGGGTTCTCTGGAGAAGTAGGTTTTCTGGCATCCTTTTTATTTAATCAGGAAGTAAAAAGTACATATCTAAAGTAAGCCTTATGTAAGTCACTTGTAAAGCTCCTGCTTTAGGTCAGTTCTATCCTTGCAGCTGAGGAATGAAGTGATTTTCTTTTAAAAGAAATAGCAAAAAACAAATATTAAGAATAGAACTAAGCTTTTTCTAGACTGCATCTCCAATGTTGAGAAGAACTGTCAAAAATTTAATTTTGCCAGCACTGGAAACTGTGAGATTCATCAGCTGCATTTTCTGCCCAGTTTTTTAAAGATGAAGTTGTTTGCCTACTTTCCTTAAGCATGTTTTTCCTGGAGGTAGCTGGAACTGAAGTGTGGAAAACAAGCAGTGCTGGTCATGTCCTGCACTCTAGTTGGAAATAAATTGCTTCCTTTCCTCCTCTGCTGTCACACTGCTGTCTAGTGAAGCATTTTTTCATCAGGAAAATTGTATGACTGGCCCTGCAAGGTTCTGTAACTGGGCACTAACAGTTATTGTTACCCTTGGGGATGAATGGCACCCTCTCTCCCTGGCTGGCTGCATTTCAGTGCCATCTGCTAATGGCAGGAGAAAAGACATAGGTATTGCTGAAATGAAGGCCAGAGAACAGAGCAGGCAAGAAAATCTGCTGTCAAATCAACAATGATACAGTTATTTCATCATGTTACATGTTTCCTGTAGCAACAGTAGTTTCTTACTAGCATCAAAGTGTCCTGTGTAACCAAAGAAAATCCTTTTGTTCCGCGGCTTTAAGGTCTCAGGAGAGCTTCTCACGTGACAGCAAACCTTCTCCAGAATTCTAATTATTGTAATTGCAGTAAAACACACCAATTCTTCTTGTCTAAGTTTTGAGTCTACTTAAAAACCCCAAAGGAAAAGCATTGCCTATTCTGTCATAAACAAGTACTTAGAGTGATGTGGTCTGAGAAGGCTCTGCCTATTCAAGTGAGTTCTGCATTCCAGGTGTGGGTATGGAATGTAAATGGACTAAGGGGAACACAGCCCATGGTCCTGGCAGCCCAAAGGGCCAGACATGTCCTGGAGTGTGTCAAGCACAGCACACTGAGGGACGTGCTTGTCCCACTCTGCTCTGCGCTGCAGCAGCCCCACCTCGAGTTCTGTGTGCAGTTTTGGGCACCTCCTCAGCCTAAGGAGGACATCAGACTGTTAGACTGTGTTCCAAGGAGGGTGATGAAGGTGCTGAAAGGCCTTGAGGGCAAGGCTTATGAGGAGCAGCTGAGGGCATTTGGCTTGTTCATCTTGGAGAAGAGGAAGCTGAGGGGTGACCTCATCACAGTGTACACTTTCCAGAGGCAGGGCAGTGCAGGCAAGGTGCTGATCTCTCTGGTGACCAGCAGTAGGACCCATGGAAATGGAGTCAAGCTGCAAGGGGACGTTCAGATGGGGTGTCAGGAGGAGGCTTTCCACCCAGAGGATGCTCGGGCTCTGGAACAGGCTCTGCCACGGGATGTGGTTATAGAGCAAGCTTGTCAGAGTTCCAGAAGCATCTGGATGGTGCTCTTAAGTCGTGGCTTAGCTTAAGATGGTCCTGTGAATGATTCTCATGGATCCCTTCCAACTTGAGGTGTTCTAGGATTCTGTGAACTTGGAGAACCATAAAGGTGAATCATCTCTGTTACTGAAATTTCAGACATCAGCCATGCTGAAGACTTTCCTGTGGAATAAGTTTATTTTATGCATTGGAAGTGGCACTCTACAGTGCAAGGCTTTTTTCACCTGCAGCTTTAGGAGCTCATGTGTTTGTTTTAGCTGGGAAAGTCTTACTTGCCCCATTCTCCATGAGTCCACCATGGCATTAGCTGCTTCAAGTGAGAAACTCAGACCTCTCAAAAACTTCTGAACTTCAGAATTCTACTTAAAATAAAAAGGAGGGTTATTATTTAAAACATAATTAATATTTATAATATTTATAATAATATTATACTAATAAATATCATTGCCTATTATTATATAAAATATTAATTATAATATTTTATATAATTATACATAAGCTAATAAAATAATATGTTATTATATAAAATAATAAATAGTAATATTATTTCTTATAATAATATTTAAATATTTCTTTAAACATAAATAATATTTATGTTTTAAAAATACACACCAAAGAGGGGCCAAATTATAGCCACAGGATGTCCAGTATCTTACTCTTGACCACATGGAGACAGATAGAAACTGAATCCAGGAGGAGAATTAGGGTAACATAATAATGTTTTATATTAGCATTATAGGTGTGTTATACATTCATATGTTTAAAGCATAATAGCAGTAAGTGGGTGTACTTTTTAAAACATCTGTTAATGTGCTGTGTAAGTTCCTTCTTTCTCTGAGGCATTTGGATTCAAATATTCTGTTCTCAAAATAAAGAATAGTGCAGAAATCCAAGCTGTTAACTGAAATTAAGCTACCCAATAAATTTCAGTCCTCTTTAGTGAGATTTGCAAAGTAAACAAGAAAATTACTTAATAATTTTAATTATCTGAGGAGTTCTTTGTATTTAAAGTGAGGAAACTTTGGCTTGCAACCATCTTTCTTTCAAGTAGGTTTTGTTATTTTGAAATCAAACAACAGTATTGTTGCAATTTATTGATTTCACCTTAATTGTTAATATTTATAAAATGCCAGAAGTTAAGACATAAAAGTTTAAGAAATTTGTAATGCATCTTTTTAGTTTTATTTAATAAGGAATTATAATCCTGCCATCAATCAAATAATTATCATCCTTCATCTGCATATTAAATACCTTTTTCAATTTCTAATGTTATCTACTGTGTGTATGTACAGAAGAGAGTTGTGTTACATTCTGGTTCTGTTAATTTACCCTGCTGCTGTGTGTTCAGGACACACAGACACAGCTTTCCTGCCTGATGCTGTCAGTACACAGACTATTATTTTCCTTCCCTGACACTTAGCATTCTCCAGGAGTGCAGCCAGCTGACCTTGAAGAAGTTGTCAAGAAGGGAGTTAAAACTGTGGTGATTGGTCGTGGCATGAGTGAGGCTTTGCAGGTAGGTTTTTGTGCTGTGACAAGCATAAAGAGAACTGTTTGTTTTCCCTCTCCCTCTGATTAGGAGGAAAAAAATTAAATCGATGATGCTTCACTGAGGGAAAAAGATTGAGGTTCAGTGTGAATGAGCTCCTGTCAGGGGTCCCTCAGGTCCTGAAAAAAACATCATTTGAGCTCCTCTGTATTAGTGTCCATGCCAAGCAGTAAACAGGTTTATGTTCTGCTACAGGAGCAAATGAAACAAGAAGAATTTTTCAGAATGTCATTAGTCCCCTCCTCTTGCAATAGGTTATAACTGGCTCTCTAGCCTGCTGTAAATACCTTGGTAATTAGGCATTCTTGTCACAATTGTTGCCAGGGTGTCATTTCAGCAGATAAACTAGCTACAGAAAGCTCAGATCAGAAGTGCTGAGCTTTACTTGGTGAGAAGCAAGTCTTTAGCTTTCTGGTGGGATGAATAACAACTTCTTTAGATTAAATTCCTTTAGCTCCAATTCTATTTATTTTTGTTAGAGAGGACCACATTTTAAAGTGTGCTAAGGAGGTACGGGAGCTATGTGTATAAAAGTAGCTTTATTGAAGAGAAAAAAAATTAAATCAATCTTAGACCTATCTGAGCATTGTCATTTTGGCTACTGGCAGTGACTTAAGTCATGTTTAACAAATGGTATCAGTGTCTGGTTTTCTTACAGTTTAAGGGGAAAATAATCTGATTCTTGCTTTTGTGATTTCTTTTCTCTTCCGAGGTTCCAGCATCCACTGTGGACTATCTGAAGAGGAACGGGATTGAGGTGCTGGTGCTGCAAACGGAGAAGGCAGTGGCGGAGTACAATGCCCTGGCAGCTCAGGGTGTCAGAGTGGGCGGGGTCTTCCATTCCACCTGCTGAAGCGCAGCCCATTCCGCCTGCCCGGCCCGCGGCCAAATCACCGACACACCTCTGCTGGATCAAATTGCACTCAGCGGAGGGTGAGCTCGCGTGCCAAGGCATTTGTGCGCTGACCATCGAAAATGCAAAGACAGTTTATTAGCTCAGGATTTAAACAAATCGAAGGCTCACAAAAGGCGGGGCTGTTAATGTAATTAAATCGTTTAATTACACAATAATTTCCATGTGTTGTTGAGATTGACATAATTTTCCTCTGAAGGCCATCCATAGTCTTGTTACTTAACATATCACCTGTTCACTAAATCAGGAAATTATATTTTGAATACTTTTATTACATTACTGGCTACTGGAATGCAGCCATAAAATAGCTGATGAGCACAATCAAATGGTAGATATGAAGTGGTGGTAAAGAAGCACTTTACCAGCACTGGATAAATAAGTTAAAAATAAAATAAATTAAAAAGCAAACCCATAACATAGAACTTTACCTCCTGCAGGTGACCTCAGTCAGGGTATTTGCCAATTTATGAACATCACATAATAGAGCACTTTTAAATTTTTCATTGGGCCTGAAAAAGGAGAAAAAATGTCAGCAGGGTATAAGCATAAAACCTGGGCCTTAAAGAATTTTCTTATTAACTGCCAGTTTTGAGGATTGAGCTGTCTAATACATATCTATTCAGAAGTTCTTACACGCTTAAAATAATCAGAAACATGAGTTACAAAGCTAGAGTTTGCAGCATAAAACATTGATATGTAGAAAATTAGTCTGAATTGCTGCTAGCAAGGTACTGCTGGCAAGCTGGGGATGCATGTGAGACTTGTTACTGGTCATCATTATCTGATGATTTAAATGTTGTGCCAACAAACATTATTAAACTGAAGATTCAAACAGTTCTCTTGGTTGCTGTTCCTGGTGGGCTTCTATCAATATTGCCAGTCACAAGTTCTACCTACTGTAGACTTTTTTTCCCACCAGGCTCACCATTTCTTGTTCTGTGCATATTAATTCTGTGTGTATTAATGAAAGTACCAAGACGAAGTTGTAAAAGCCCTGAGGCACTTGGAGCTACCCAAGCAGTAGTAGAGAGGCTTAGATTGATAGGAGTGCACAATAACTTTCCCAAGGCACGCAAAATACTATGTTCTTTTTCTGCTATTTGCTCTAGTAATCATTTAGAACCTTTTATCTGATAAAATACAGAGTGATGTAAAGGCAAAGGGAAAGTGAAAGTTTTATCTTGCAGTCTCCTAATGACAGCAATGTTTTCTGCTAGTGCAGCTACATTTGAGGGAAAATCTTACATAACCCAGCAGGAACTGCCTTTCCAGCTGCATCTGTGTTGTCTGACACAGCAGCTGGTATAATGCTCATTGTAGCTGCTGTGACATTTTTCTGCACAACTTGCCTGGTGTGAAGGAGGAGGTGAACTACTGACCCAGAAGACTGTGGTCACCCCGAGGGAACGCCAGCAGAACGAGTTCCTACCAGCCCACAGAGTGTGGAGACTTTTTGCACTAAATGTTATCTGATACTGAAGGTTTGACTTTCTTGATCATGGTCATGTATTTGTTTTATTTTAGGAGCTTCTGGGCCTTAAGGCAGCCTCAAATGGGAAGAGGCTTGGTAATGCTTTGGCTGAGAAAACACTGCAGTACTTAAAAAAATGGAACCATGCGCATTACACCGTTAGGAGAAGATGAGCAAACACCTTATCTTTCTCTTCCAGGTCTGTTTTTTACTTTTTTTTTTTGTAACATTTTCACGTTAATGTGGCACATTATTGGTGATGCCACATTCACCAAAACTGCTTAGCTGAGGTCCTGCATTTGAGACAAATACTGTGGGCTCCTCACCCTGCTGCTGCCACACGATCTGTCCTCCCAAAAGGCACACAGGGAGCAGAGCTTGTTTTGCATTACCAGCTGACTGAGGTGTACCCTACCCAGCTTTGTGCTGCAGCCTCTTAATTCTTCCCTTCATTTGGCAACTGGTAGGATGCAGAAGATTCCACTTCCAAAACAGGGAGCTGCAGTGTGCAAAGAAATGGATTTATTTTTTTAAAGGTAAACTGCTAAGTTTCCCCATCATCAGTACAAAATTTTGGTGTCAACAAGGAGATAATTTGCTGTAAGTTTTTTCATCCATGTCTTCTCTTGCTGCTCTCGTCACAGCTTCCTGAGTCAGCACTGTCAGTTCCCACAATAGCATCTGTTCCACTTGGGCTGCTCCAGTCACTGAAAGCCAGATTTCCTTCGTGGTGCCTGAAATTGCTTTGCTAGATGGTGGAAGCAGCTGGGATTGATTCATCAAAAAATTCCAGCAGAGCTCAAACTGGTATCTTTGTTAAATTGCTGCTTTCAGCAAGAGCCATAAATAATTTGTTAAAATTGCGGGCTCATAGCCCAAATCATGGGAATGCACTTTTGTAGGGCAGGATTTCTCACATCCACCACTGCTCTGCCTCCCACCAGGAAAACGATCTCCCAGTAGGCAGTGAACTCCCACCCTGCCGCTGAAATGAAAGCCGAGCTGCGGCTGGGCTGGGAGCCAGGAAGATTCCACCCCAGCTGCTCTGCGCCGAGCGGGTCAGTCCCCAGCCTTTATCTTTGTCAAGCAGCATGTGTGAGCTGGCAGCCCGCAGGAACAGGCCATAAAAGGCTCACAGACACCACATGCAACGCGACCGGCATTTTTAAGGGACATTGGGCAGCATTTGTGCAAAGCCCGGCATCCGCAAGCCTTAAAACTTTATATTTTGAGGTCCCACTGATGCTGCATTAGCAAACTGTAAAGTAAAAAGAACAGCTTTTCTGCATTCCCACTGCCTGTTACTAAGAATAAAATGGAAGATGCCAGTGAAATAAGATTAAAAAAGTGATTCTAACTTGGACAAGACAGGATTTCAGAGGAAATCATCTCTATGAGCTTGAACCCAAGATGATGACCAGTACAGCATGGTGGAGAGTGCAAGTCTGATGAGGAGCAGCCTGAGGGAGCTGGGGGTGTTTAGCCTGAAGAAAAGGAGGCTCAGGAGGGACCTTATTGCTCTCTACAACTGCCTGAGAGGAGATTGTTGTCAGTGGGGTGTCAGTAACAAGTGACAGGACAAGAAGAAACAGCCTTAAGTTGCACCAGAGGAGATTTAAATTGGATATTAGGAAAAAATATCTTTCCCAAAAGTGTTGCCAGGCTTTGGAACAGGCTACCCAGGCAAGTGGAAGTCATCATCCCTGGCAGTGTTCAAAAGATGTGTGGATGTGGCACTTGGGGCCACGGCTTAGTGTAGGTGTGGTAGTGCCAGGTTTATGGTTGGACTCCATGGTCTTAGAGGTTTTTTCCAATCTAAATGATTCAGTGATGTCATGCAGTCCCGATTTAAATGCATACCCTGTTCATCCATCTTCCCAAGAACTTGCTTTGTACTTTTTGCAATGAGTGTCCCTGCCCATTTACATTTTTTTGGTCCCTTCTAAAATAAGATAGGTGAAAGCCACACCAGGTCTGAGTTAACGTCTCATATAAGCTTCAACTTTGCTCCCAATACACTTATGCATTGTTTTTTGAGCTCTTGACTCAGTAATTAATTATTTACTTTCAAATTTGTAATGTAATGAATTTCACTGGACTTCAGCAATCTGGATATGAATCTCCCACTGAAAGCATTCAAAGCTGGGTTTCCCACATACACAGATGCCTCATTTAAATTAAATCCAGAAAGTTAATGGTAAATAGGACAACACATTTTCAAACCACTAACTTACCTCTCTTTCATGTGAGGTCAGAATTCTCCTTGCTCTGCCAGGTTCTTTTCCCTCTTGCTTCCATCTAACTATTAGGTACAACGCAGAGGTGAGGGGTGTTTGAACATCATTGTTTCTTAGCAAATTATTTGCCCTTCCTTTGTATATTGCTTAATCTTCCTGTGGCTGCAGCTGTACTGGCAGACTATTCCTAGCCGTGGAACCACCTGAGAGAACAGAACTCCCCATACTTGGGTGACTGTCATCTGAAGCCCTCTTCCCCCTTCAACAGGGATGAAAGATGCAAATTATCTTTGTGCATGACTAGAGCCCTTTGTTTTTCTTTTCATTCTGAGATCAATCATCTTATAGGCTATTGCAGTGCAGAAGCCCAACAATTATCCAGAATTAAAGGACAATGGGTGAATGGCATGAGTGCCTCTGAGACAACACAGAGCATGAACTCTGGTATTTTTGAGAGCAGAAAAACCTTAATGTCTCAAACCTGGGGATGGGAACAAAAAGTCAACATCTGGATCTCAGCAACTACAATAAGCCTTGCTTTTAATGCACATTTCTTATCCAATTCCCCATATGTTGGACCATGGTGCAAAATGGGCAGTCCCATACACATACACAGGCTGGGTGGAGAATGGATTGAGAGCAGCTCTGACAGGCAACACCTTGGGGGTGTTGGTGGGTGAGCAGCTCAGCATGACTCAACAACGTGCCCTGGCAGCTCAAAGGACTCATCTGCCTTTCTGGGCTGCATGTGGGCAGCAGGCCAAGGGAAGGGATTCTCCCCCTCTGCTCCACCCTGGTGAGACCCCAGCTGTAGTGCTGCATCCAGCTCTGGGGCCCCCAACACAAGCATGTTGACATGTGGAGTAAGTCCAGAGGAGACCATGAAAATGCTGAAAAGGCTGGAGCACCTCTGCTGTGGAAACAGGCTGAGAGAGTTGGGGTTGTTCACCCTGGAGAAGAGACGGCTCTGGGGAAACCTGAAACTCCTTCCAGTACCTGAAGGGGCTACCAGAGCTGGAGGGGGACTTTTGATAAGGGCATGAAGTGATAGGACAAGGCAGGGGGGGCTTTAACCTTAAAGAGGGAAGGCTTAGACTGGATGATGAATTAATCATCTGCTTGCACAGGTGAAACTGAAGGAGGATAGGAAAAGCTATGATTTCTTCCATGATCCAAACCTGGAATCAGAGAAAAACCTACAGAAGAGAAGCCAACTGCAGAATGCTCTCATTAGCAGACTGGAAATGTTCATAGCAGCCTTACATTTTCAGCTTGTTTTAGGCATCTTGAAATTACAGATGGAAGAACTTTTCCACAGCCCTGCAGTATCTGATTCTCACAGCAATACAGAAGGCACTCACTCTTTGCCTGGTATGTTACATGGAAGGGGATCAAGGACAGCATGAGGGGAACAAAATAGTAGAAATTTGATCCAGTACTTAGCAAAAGAGAGAAAGATGCCTAAATTTTGATATTGAAAATATCTGCTGTGCCTACCACAGCATCCACTGTGGTCTGGAGCCTATGGACACCATCTAAATTAGAAACACTACTGAGATGACAAACTGCACAAAATACTGGTGGAGTGCAAAAATGAGGGGAACAAAAAGGAAAAAGTCTGTAATGAGCTCACTCAACTTGTCAAATATCTGCCCAGACACAGCCTCCTAATGAGAGATACATCAACCCTGTCTGCTGGGAACTGAACTGAGGATGCCAAAGACAAGTCAGACAATAACAACTCAGCTGTCAGATGGGCAGGCAATTTTCAAAGCAGTGCCCTAAAGGTGAAACACCAAAAACCAGTTTGTAAGAGCAGAAGCACTAAGAAAGTAAATTTAATTCAAGAATACCTAAAGCAGCAGCAAAGTTTTATGGTTATGAGCCTTTGGGCTACAACTCACCAGTGCTAAAAAATTTAAATCACAAAAAACATGCAGTGATCTTAATAGCCAAGAACCATGCAGGCATCCATGTTCACTCATATTATAAAAAAAGAAACAGAATAGCAGTTTTCCAATTTTATTGTAGGAAAGCATGTAAGGGGTTATTTACACTAAATACAAGTGGAAATTATTTCTTCACTGTTTACTTTCTAAAAAAACACCTCTTTTTAAAAAGACAAAAATCCCAACTGATTCATGAACACAGGCAACATTTGGGCTGCTGCACTAGAATGCTTTACACATTAGGCCCTCCTAAAAAATCCTACCAAAGGATAAAAAATCCTACAAATCATAGGAGGCCACTCAGTCCACTAAGCCTGGCACACAGAAGCAATGCACAGACACACTTCCTGACAGGAATGCCAGATGAATCATGTTTTAACTAAATTCTTGTCCCTCTGTACTCCCAGCTCACCTCCAGAGGGGAACACTGACAAGCTGCCCAGCTGCTGCTGAACAGAGGGTGTTTGGCTACTTCAACTGACAAGAAAGACTCTGAGTGCCAAAAGAGCTGCCAAATTGAAAATCATAGATTTTCACATCCCACTAAGACTGGTGCAGGCCAGGATCATCACACAGAAACAGATCCTGTAAAACTCAGTGGGTTGTGGTTAGGAATTTTCCAGCTGGTAGTTAATCACATTGCTCCTCAAGCTGTACAAAGGTGCAACAGGAGACAAACTGCTGTGTTGCTGTAGGTCAGTTAAACTCCACCTCCTGCTGACTGAATTTCTGCCACCTGCACAAAGAGCTTCCTCCTGCCCCTGCACCATGAACAACCTGTGCCCTCCCCAGAGCTGGACCAGCTTCAGTTCAGCTGTAGAGGATGTTGAACAGCAATTGGCAATTTCCTTCCTAGATGCTGTTCCCACACAAGAACAACAGTACTTTTTAGAATATTATTTTTTCTGTTAAGAAATTAGGTACCAAATTACAAATGCAAGTTTTAGACATTAAAAAAAAAAAAAAAAAAGAACCACCAAAAAACCCAACCAAACAAAAAAACCCAACCCAAAACACCAAAACTAAAACAACCAAACCCAGAAAACCCCAGAAACAACCCAAAAACCCCACACAAAATGCTGAACTCCTCAGCTTCACTTCAGAGTACTGTAAAAATAACATTGATTTATGTGCCCAAGCATTTACATAGTAAATACATAGCAGAAAACCTAGAGGCCTTGGAGAAAGACTTTTGATAGGTAAAAACTGAAGGTACAGCCCAGTGAAATTACTACTGGAGTGCTGATTGTGAACTGTTCTGTTTCTGTGGAGTCAATATAGAAAAACCTGCATTTTCTTGAAACCACTCCTAACTAGCTGAGTAACTCCTGTATCTGCCTGCTGCCTAAGAGACCTGTTCTTCAGCAGCTTTGACTCCCTTTAGGCATGTAAAGGCTGTTTTGGCTTGGTTTGCTGTCTTGGACTCTGCATTTGGACACAACAAAGCCCATAAATAGGTTTTTTAGCACCAGCCTTCACCGCCTGGCAGGTTTGGGCATTATATACACCTTGACAGGTTTGCTGAAGGGGATGGTCCCCTCTATGCCGTTTTCAGGGGGTGGGAGAGCCTCCAAGCTCTCACTCCAGGTAGATTTAGGAGCTCTGGTAGATGCTTTGCTCCTGTTGGAGTTGTAAGCCAGCAGCAATCGCACTTCAATCTGACATGGCTCTGCAGAGAAAAAAATGGAACAATCCAAATGTGATTGCATTGCACAGTGAACAAACAACATCAAATGAATTTTAATTTCATGTATGGTGGGTATGTACAGAGCTGCTCTGGAGCGACCAGAATCCAGTCTAGTGTGTGAAAATAAGCTTTTGGCATTACATTCAGCACAGCAGAACTAAGCACTGTTCTAGCTTTATCCCCTTCTCTGTCATCACTTAAATCTTACCACTAACTTGCAACTTTCTAAAATAACTGTCGGAAGGTAACTCCAATGAAATAATAACAATCATTAAAATCCACACAGAACTAGCAGGCCCTGCTCACTGTATTTATGTCAGGATCAGTCCAGATGAATCTGGCAACACTTGTGGCACAGGAGATTACTTGAAGATTCTCTTTTTTTGGAAGTTTTCGCATGCCAGACAGCCTCTTCCTCTCTTTCACCAACTATGGAGCTGGGCAGAGCAAGGTCCCTAATACTGTCCATAGGATAATTTCAATTTACTCTTCTCACAGTGGTCAGAACAGTATAGGGGTTTCAGTATATACAGTATTACCCTGCACTTATTGCTGGATTTATATACACAACAAAATTTTCCTTTCTAGACTGAAAACCAGATTTGTTTAGGTTTTCTGTATGGACTGTACTGGTTTGGGCTGGGATGAAGTTAATTTTCCTTCATAGTAGCTTGCATGATGCCTTGTTTGGGATTTGTGACCAAAATAGTGTCAATAACACAGGGATGTTGTAGCTATTGCTGCACAGTGTAATACCCTTGAGTTTTCTCACATTGCCCTTCTGATCCTCTACCTGTCCCACTGGGGAGGGAGCACCAGGTGGTGTGTGGGACTTAACTGTATACCAGGGATAACCCATAGCAGGACCACATTAATGAAACCTAAATGAAACCTGCTGAAACCCACAGGATTTTAAGATGCCATGTCTAGAAGTGCAGAACAGAGGATCTCCAACTGAGACATCATCAGCACCACATAGAACACAAGAAATAACTCTTTTGCACAGTTACTCCACACTTCTGCCAACAGCTTCCTGAGCTCACCTTTTTGTCAGTCCACCAACTCTTATTTGCAGCCTGCAGTCACCTCTTTCATTCTGCTCTACACCTGGCAGTTAATCAGTGCTTTGCCCTTGGGCATTCTCCTTCCCAAGCACACTCTTTCTACCGGTCTTTAACAAGTTTTATTGTCTTGAATTTCAAGGCAATTTCTCCACTTGAATTTTAAGGCAATTCTGACCCTGTTTACTCTCAGCTTAGTGTCTTCCCCCTGTTTTATATGCCTAAGTTCCAGTGTCAAAGTTAATGATTAAAATAATGCCTAGGGGAGACACCAGAACAGAATCCCTCAGGGCCATGCTTAAAATGCCCTTCCAGTGAACACTGCAGAAGTAGAAATAAGGACTTCAGCTCTCTCTGGTGAAGTAATAGGATCAAACCCTAAACCCAGATACTTCCAGTCCTAGAAATAGTACCATGTTTTCTTCTCCAAAACAAAACAAAGACAGCAGGATGAGTGATTACACCATGAGAGTACTATATAAAAAAAAAAGAGTATGTGAAGGAACACAGCAATAAACCAAATTCTGTTGGTTTAAAAAAAAAAAGATCAACAAATCCAATGAAAAATTGCTTAGGAACAAAACACCTCAAAGGAAACCCTCACATTTGAATGAAGGGATTAAAAGAAAACAGGACAAAAGGAGCTGTGAATGAAATACACTTTGCTTTTGTTGTTTGAAGTCCATAAGCCAATTACTGAAGTGCTTCCATGGGGAAGTGTGAACAGCAGCTGAGACTGAAGGCAAATGTTGGAGTCACATCATCTCAGAACGAAAGGGGGGATTTTTAGGGCATTAAAAGGGTGAAAGTGGAATCAGCAATGAAATGGTACTGCTGTACTGTTCCCTGCCATGCTCAGATACCGGTGAGACCTGAAACAATGACTTACAAGGAGTTAATTTACCGTGATTCTTTGCCTTTACCTGAGGATGCAGACCTGCCCCTGAGAGCTGACTTTGCTCTACACATGAGGGGTGACCTCACCTTGAACACAGCTCTCATGTGGAGGCTCCCAGGGCTGTCCCAAAACAACAGCCTCTCTATTTCCTTACAGAGCAGCAGTGCCTGGTAAACAGGGAGCTGAAACTGCTCAAAGGCCTGATAAACCACAGCTCCAGGATCCTCAGAGCCCCCCAGACCATGGGATATAACTTATGTCTAACGGAAGTGCAGCCACACAGCCACATTAACTTGTATCATTAACATTACCTGTCCAGGCTGTGTGAGAGAGGTAAACCTGAGTTATCAGCCTGTGCCTCCCAGGGCCGGGGTTTCGGAAGTCAGCTGGTTTAGGATGGATTAGCTGTGCTTGTCCGTCTGGATACAACACCTAGAGGGGAACAAGAAAAAGGAAAAAATAAAAAAAAAAAACCCAAACCAACAAAGGAATGACAACTGCATGGGGGATCTGCACAGTGGAACAGTGCATTACTTGGCTGTTTACTGCCTGAGCTAGGAAAGCAAGACAAGTGGGCTTTAGCTTGGAGCCAGGAGTTCAGCTACCCTGGATATAACAGCCACATGCTGCCTTTCAAACCCACAGCACAGGTGGAAAAAAGGCCACACTGACATCAGCTTCTTCCTCTGCATTGTAACTGAGGTTTCTGTTCCTTTGTTAAGCAGTGATGCTGCATATTTTATTTGGATCATACCACTCCTACCTCCTCAGCTGCATCAAAAACTAGGGATTGAGCAGCAGGAAGAAAAGCTGGAAATACAGAGAGCCAAGAGCCTGTGTATTTTTGTGCCACTCAGAACAACTTCTTTTGCTGCTTCTCCTCCCACCAGACCAGCTGGAAGCTCACCAGCATTTATTGGTGTTCATGTCCGTAACATGCACGGTGCACAAGGAAGCACAGAATGACATCCAAGTGCTCAAAGCAAACTCTCAGAACTGCACCCAAGTCAACTCTCAGTGCACTCCAGACAAACCAGTTTCTGAATGACTGGTCAAAACACAGAAATCCAGCATTGTTACTAATAAAATGTATCATTATTTGCAATCTAGAAATATTGACATCCTTTAAGAAACTGCCCCAAGACATAATCTTGTTTGCATTTATGTCAAATGACTTCTTACCTGAACTTTAACAGTTCCTTGGGGATCCTGCACATGTTCCAGAGTTGCATCAACATCCAGTGCCACAACCAATCCTGATGTAAACCTCAGGGGATTATCAGATTCACCAGTAGGCTCAATGATATTTGCAGTGGCTCTATGGAGCTGTTAGGGACAAAGTGATTGGCAAAATTCAGAAGGTGGGGGAAAGAGGAAAGAAAAAAAATCATAATTACTACTGTTCTTAACAGAGACCTGCATACACTTTGGATTTTTTTTTTATATATATTGCCAGGAATTACTAAGTTTTTAATGTTTTTAGCAGTAGCCCTGAGGATGTTAGATAAGAAGACAAACAAGAAATAAATAAGATTTGTGTCTGACAAGACCCTGAATTCTAAAAGCTTCTTGGTATATTAGAAAGTAGTCAGATGCCAAGACAGCCCACAAGGATATTACTTTTTAATTTTCTGTTAAACCAACCTGCTCTGGAAGAGGAAGGTGGAGGAAGGTACTTTGTCTCAGTGTTGTCTGAAGAATCTTGACCACTTCTGAAGGCTTGGATGTCACGAGTCTGGGCATTAAGTCCAGCAATTTATCTACAAAACTGCCTTGCATATGTGGGAGCTCAGAGATGAAACATCTGTGTCAATAATAGATTAAAAATCAAATATTTTTCCAACTTTTCCCACAGTATTGTTATTTTTAGCCAAGCTACTTAATCCTTACATTTAGTTATAATGACAGAATTAGATACCTGCCTTCCCCTTCTGCTGTGTCTCATCCATAAGAGATGACTTTGGCTACTTGTGTTGGGACTGTGCCTTGCGCTCAAACTGACACCATCAAGGGCTCTGTGGTGTGGGCAGCAGGTCAAAGGAGGGGATTCTCCCCCTCTTCTTTGCCCTCATGAGATCCCACCTGCAGTACTGTGCCCAGTTCTGGAGTGCAGAGTGTAAGAAGAACAGAGGAGGCCATGAAAATGCTCAGAGGGCTGGAGCACCTCTGTTATGAAGACAGGCTAAGAGAGCTGTGAGTGTTCAGCCTGGAGAAGGGAAGGCTCCAGGGAGACCTCATCACAAATTTTCAGTACTTAGAGGGGGGCTTGTAAATAAGACTTTATCAGGCAGATCATGACAGGACAAATGAGAATTGTTTTAAACTATCAGAAGAAAGATTTAGATTCTATTTTAGAAGGAGATCCTTCACTGTGAGGGTGGTGAGGCACTGGCACAGGTTGCCCAGAGAAGCTGTGGAAGCCTCATCCCTGGAAGTGTTTAAGGCCAGGCTGGATAGAGTTCTGGTCTAGTGGAAGGTGTCTCTGCCCATGGGAGGGGAGTTGGAACAAGATGGTCTTTAAGGTCCCTTCCTACCTAAACCATTCTATGACTCCGTGATTCCATGATTTTATGACTCAGCAGGGAATTGGATAGCTAGTCCAGAGATACACATATCTAGCTGGCTGAGCAGAATTTTATTTCTAGTTCTGACTAAATTCACATTTATTATAAGCTTGGCAGCTGTGGCTGGTTAACTGATAAGAAAACAGGACCAAATCTGTCCTACCCTAATGCCCAGCTGGAGCTGGAGGACAAAACTCTTCATTTTGTGTGTATCTTTTCCTTGCACTGAGTCTCAGGATCAGCAGAATTCATCACAGTTTCACAGAATCAGAACCATAGAATGCTTTGGGTTGGAAGGGACCTCAAAGATTACCTGGTTCCACACCCCTGCCATGGGCAGGGACACCTTTCACTAGACTCAATCTGATAATCAAATTGACAACACATCTATTCTCCCTGGAAGTAAAGGTGACTACTAAGAGGTGGCAAAAGCAGTAGACAGGGCCGGGAAAGATACTGCAGAGTTCTAGTCTGACTTTTTGCTACATGTTGAGTACTTCAAGGGTAATCTGCCTTTTTATTAATCTTTGAAAGGTCAAAACACTCTCAGGACTCCAGGAGACAGAATAAAAAAAAATTAAGTATTTATGAAAACAGCATCTACTCGAAGTAGATAAATCTTTATAAATACAAGGAAAAAAATCAGCTATTCTATAAAAAATTAATTCAGAGCACATGTTTCTGAAGTACCAGCATAATATCCTGATGTTAAGGACTTGAACTACAAAGGTTCTTCTTGCTTTATTATTATCCCATGACAGTTCCCAATGTAGGACAGCAGGGAAGGGAGATGTGAAGAGATGAGAAACAAAGTGAATATCCCCTGATGACAATGGTGGTGGGATTTTCTAATGCAAAATGAAGAAGCAATAGAGTTTGTCACCTCTGGAAGGAATCCACTTCTTGGAGGAATTTTTCACACATCCCAAAAAGAGGTTCCACTCTGTAAAGAAAATAATATTCCTTGGTTTACTTTCAAAGAAAGAAAAATGGTTCTATGGCTATACACATTTAGGTGGTTTGGAAACCCATTAGACCTCCTAAAAATGGGAAGATCTTACAGTTTTTGAACCAAGAAAGTATTCCTCACTTATCTATATCCCCCTGTCACATAAAATCCCCCATCTGCATAAAGTACTAATAAAGTTCCCAAAGCCACTGTTAGAAAATGCTCATTTTCCACCTATAAAACAAGTGGTTAAAAGGCAAATAGATTATGGACCTCCATGGTAACACAGTAAATTGATGGCAACAAACCTGAAACAGAAGTAAACTAGGACAGTAACTAATTTGCTCTAATTTCACCAGCTGGAGTTCTCATTCTACAACCACGTGTCACTTCTTTAACTTCAGCATCCAAAACAAACCACTCAGAGCCTCTCATGTACCTAAGCCTGCACAGGAGCAGTTTCTGTCTGAGTCACACACAGCAGCTGCAGATCAGTCAGGAGGACAATACTTTCCTGATGCTAAAAATTCAGCAATGAATACTTAATGAAGCAAACATGTTTGGTCCATTCTTTTGATACGTGACTTTTCCTCATTTAAACAGGTCCCAAATATCAACTCTTCAATGTTTTTAACCTATTTGTATGTTCATAAATGAGAGAACTCAACCCCCAACACCCATCTTCCCGATAGTTTTGTTATCTAATTCAGGATTGTGTCCCTATTCAGCTGTATCAAAGGCAAAAGAAGGTTCTTTGTTCTGAATTACTCTAGCAAATGGTTATTGGCACGCTGCCCTGTTATGTGTCTAATTTATCCTTGCTGGTTTTTTAAACAAAGCTTAGGGACAGCAATCTTAGAGCTAACCCTAAGAAGCTCCTTAGGCCAGGTCATGCTCACCCTCTGGTGGTGCGGGCAGTCACTATCAGCTGCAAGGCCTTGGCTTGCAGTCTCATGTGGTGAATGATGACCACTTGTCTGCTTTCCACTCCGCTGTACATGAACTCCATCTTGTAAGTTTCTTCCAGGATCTGCCAGACACCACAGGGATAAAACACCATCAGACAAGTCCTGGTACAACCATCATCACCAGATTTATCTCATACCAAGAAGCATATGAAGCAAGAGGAAGTGCTCAAATTAATGCAGCTGAGTTCAGTATGACTGTACAGATGCCAAAGAACTTGCAAGTTATTTAACAGGGAACACTCATCTTGCATTGATAGCAAGTGACCTACATTCACCACCACAACAGAAAACATTTCCAGGAGGTTCACACACTACTCAAGAGGGCACCCAAGACAAACATTTCAATCAGAGAAGATTTCAAAAGCTGAATGGCTTGTGTTTCTACTCATCAACAGCAGAGAAGGCTTTGATGCACAGCAGTACCTGTCTATTACATCTTAATTATCTGAGGACTCGGTATCAGCAGGGTTTCCCAAAAGATCCATGAACTTGCTTTGACCCTAGATTTGTTACCAGACTATTTGTTACCAGACCTTGCTTGCTTCTTTACCTTTTCTCAGGGCTCAGCTTCAGTTTTTCGAGGATCTGATAATTTATACATCACAGAATCAGAATAACTCAGATTGGATGGGACCTCCAAAAACCATCTAGCCTGGTTCCCTGCCCAGAGCAGGTCTCATTAGATCCAATAACTCGGGGCCACATCAAATAGCAAACTTCCCACAACAGAGATTCCCCCCACTTCTCTGGGCAACAGAGAAGTTAACCATCCTTAAAGGAAATTTTCCCTTTACAGTTGATCAAAATTTCTCATCATTAGCCAACTGCCTCCTGTGCAGAGTAGTGTGGCTCTGTCTCATTTATATCCTGTAATGATGCAGTGCTAGACAGAAGTAAATCCATCCTGAAGCCTGCTCTTTGCAGGCTGGACAATTCCAGCTCTCTCAGCCTTTCCTTGCAGGTAACGTGCTCCAATCCCTTATCACACTGGTGGCCCTCTGCTGAATTTGATCCAGTTTATCAGTCTCTTCCTTCTACTGGGCGGGCCAACACATGACACAGCTCTCCAGATGGCACCCCGGCAGAGTTGGATCATTTCCCAAACCAAGTTATCCCCGTTGCAGTTGGCCTCCTGCAATGTCTCATATTCAAGGTACTGAACATGATGAGGTTCCTGTCATCCCAGTTCCCCAGTCTGTCCAGACCAGCAGCCATGCCCTCCAGCATATCAACTGGTTCCTCATTTTGCAGGACCCTTACCACCTATTTATTCACCTGCAAGTCTGGTGAAAAAGAAATTATGTGAAAAGAAAGTATTTCTTTCAAAAGAAATGGAAAAGACTGTATCCAAGCTCTGCAACTTCCATCGTCCTCCCCTTGTTCATAGCACCAGTCCCCTCACCAGAGAGAGCTGTGGTGGTGATCAGCCGTAATTTATTCTTGAGAAATGCATTCTGGCTGTTCCAAGTAGCTTTGTTGATCTTGTTTAGGAACAGCTTTTTAAGTATTTGGTGCATAACCTTCCCCAGGAAAGAGGCAAGGAAAAGCAGCCCACAATTTTCTGGATTTTCTTTCTTACCCTTCTGGAAGATGAGTGTGATATTTGCCTTTTTACAGCAGTCATGAACTTCCCTCCCTCCCCACTCATCTTTTGAAGAGAAGAGAAATGATCCCAGTTTGGGGGACTAAGATTTACTTGGACAGACTATGGTAGCGGAAGGTCAGAAGTGTGCAATTGTTCCATGGCCAACCAAAGACTCCTCCCCAAGGAGGCTCCCTCAGCTGCTTCCACCTCACCTGTTTTGCTGCAGCAGATGCCAATGCATTCTGTTTGAGGTACAGGGGAGCTGCCACATTCCACAACTTCTCCTGCAAGGCCTACAAGAAAAAAACATGAAGTGATGATAAATATCCAATTCAGTCTAACAGTTGGTTGAAAAAACATGCCAAAGCTTTCTCTTGTTTTTAAATACAACACAGGGAATGAAGTCCCCCAAAATATGCATTGTTCTATAAAGAAACAGAGATACCTATACAACTAGAAAATATAAAGGAAGTTGAGAATAATATTAACAAAGCTGTGAATGAGAGACCCATCAAGCCAAATTCCTTGTACTTCATAAAGAAAACCAAGAGGCCACTTGTTATCAACCCCCTGAGACCAAGATCAGGGCAATCTCAGAGAGAAGGCAAAAAGTGGGAATAAAAACAAGTGTCCCCAGAAACACACTTACTTCCACAGCCACATTTCTGAACTTTCCTCTGCCCCACCAAAATCCTGAAGTGATTACAAATATTGTGTCTAATTCAGCTGCTGACATTGGTATTAAAAACAAAGCAAAACAAAAACCTAAAAAAAAACACCCCCAAAACAAATAAACTAACAAACCAGAAAAACTAAAACAAAACAAACAAACAAAAACCAAACAAAAATAAAAACAACAATAACAACAACAACAAAACACCAAAAAAACCCAACTGTCTACCACACCCTATTTGCTTTTTGCTTTATATTTAAAAAAATGTAGAAAGCTTGAGTGGATGATTTCTATCACTGCCTCCTTTTTGAAGTTGCCTGTCCTTAGACACAGCTGTGCACAAGGCTGGCTGTAGCAAAGCCTCAAGAACATACAGACTGTGTCCTTCACCCAGGCTGGCCCACAAATCCCAGTTAGTTACCCCTAAAATCACAGGGTAGGTAGAGCCTTTGAAGGTATGGAACCTTTTGAGCCTTGAGAGACTGGGAAATGAAGATACTTTTTCCCCCAGCAGCTTTTTTCCTGTTGGGAAAAGAAGCAAGTGGAAAGAAATCTACTGAAAAGGGCTACTTGGACATTCAAGTTCTCAGAATTTCTAATTGTATTGTATGAGTGGAGGGTGTCCCTGACTGTAAGAAGGGGTCTGGAATTAGATGATTCTCAAAATCCCTTCCAACCCAAGATATTCTGTGATTCCTGATATAATCAGTTACTTTTCATTCTGTGCACATTAGTGACTCCTCTGCATCACTGATCTCCTGACTGTTCTACAGCTCAAGCCAAGAATGGCTGATGCAGCTTTTACCCTTTCAAACAGAGCACACCTCTGACAGATGCAAAAACCATCTGGTTCATTCCAGTCAAACCCTGGAGAAGGGCAACAAAGCCATCTCCAAATGCTAGTCCTCTGTCTGCACAGCACATTTCACTTTGGATTTAGCTGGATTGTACTGAACTGTTCCACTGCTCATCAGAAATACCTTTGGGTGATAAATATATTCCAAGGATTTGAGGCCTGCCATGAGACATGCCAACTGGCAACTATGCATTAGCAAAGCAACTGAAATTCACCCTTGGTTTTACATAACAAAGCTTTCATTGAGTCCCTGCTGGAAACCTGTTTGCTGCTTGCTTTAGTTCTTGCTTTATATGTGTGTAAGTTCACTCAAACACCAAAGAATGCCAAAAGACTAACTTAAATACTGCTGCCAGCTTGCAGCTCTGAGCAGCTCCAGTGGAATCCCTGACTACAGCAAGGATGTTGGAACTAGAATGGCCTCTCCAGCTCAAGATTTCCTATGAAGTAAAAAATTAGTTCCTGTTTAGAGCAAGAAGCTGACTTTGAAAGGGACTTTTGCAAAGGGCTGCTGCAATGGTGTCTAAGTAGCCACTTGACCTGCTAAATACTAAATAGATCATTCCAGCACTATAAAAGAAAGCATGACTGATATCAAGTCCTAAGAACTCCTCTGGCACTGGTGCCAATAAAGCTATCTCTGCAAATCACTGTCTATAAAAATGGCATCAGTCTAACAAAAACCATTCCAGTAGCCACCAGCAGGGAAAAGTTACTCTCCTAACACAGTTGCCCTCAGTGTGATTTCTGTCAGAAAATAAACTCTGCACTGACAAAATGCTTGTGAACCAACATAAGCCCTAGGTACAGCAGCAGAAGTCTGCATTGGCAAAGTTACTGCATAAATTATTTGCCATAGGAGGGAAGCAGGATTATCAGAAATCCACAGAACCTGCTCTTTCATCACACATCTCTTTACAGCATGAGCATCAAAACATGAAAGCATGTCACTGTGATGGACTGGGGGCATTTTTGAAGAACAGCTCAAAAAAAAACCCAGATGAAGTCAAACCTTGATGAGGAGCAGCTGACACTGAAGGTAAGTTGCAGTGAAATCTGCCATCCCTGCCAGTTCTGACTGCAGCTCTCCAAGCCTCTGAAGATCACTGAACCATGTGGAGAAAAAAAAAAAAAAAAAGAGAAAATAATGTTGAGACAGAGAACAGTTTAATCCAAACACACTCAGAAGGCAGTGACAATAAAGGCAATTCCTGCTGCCTGTTTTTATTAGAGCAAGCACCAGAAACAGCAGCAAAACACACACTACAAAGCAGTTTGCACCTTGGGACTTGGCATGTCCCTTCTTCTGGGAAGCTGACACCAGCACAGCAGTGGAAGCATTAAGTCTGTCAACCCACATAACTCTGCAGCCCCATGGGAGCCACACAGAGTGGCAGCTCCAGATTTAACTTAAAACACTCCAGCCCTCTACAGCAGCTAACAACCCATTGGTGTTGCACTGCTGGGAAATCAAACTGTTCATGTTGGCTAAGAAAGCTTCTTTGGAACATGTTAGGCTCATGCAACCAAGTGTATCTGAAATAGAGCTGCCCTTTTAAGCCAAGCTAGATTCTGATGTACTGATATTTGCCCAACTAGATGGTGTGTTACCATTACCAGGCATGGTAATTCTTGTAAATCATACAGCAATATAAGCAGCTTTTAATATGATAGAAAAAAATTGTCAGTTAATGGAACCCAAAAGGCTTTAGTTCTCTACTGCTAGTCAAGTTTTCTTGAAGTGTGCATTAAAAAAACAAAATTAGGTTTTTTTACAGAACTGAAGATAGGTTGGATGATGTGACCTTTCTTCTCTACACCTTGCTTTCATCCAAAGTCTATTAAAATTGTTATTTCCACATTTCCTACTTAATTTATCAATTTTATTTTTCAGCTGATCATTTTCTTTTGTTTATTTAAGATTTATCTTTGCATTTAGGATGCAATTCTGAATCTTTGAGTCTGCCAAACCAGAGAGTTGCTGAGCCCTGAGACATTAACAAAAATCCATGAAGTTATCTGCATAATATGCAGCCAAAGAAAATTTTTCCTAAGCAGACAATCATAGAATCATTTATGTTGGAAAAGACCTCTAAGATCATCCAGTTCCACCATTAAGCTAGCACTGCCAAGTGCACCACAAGTGCCACATCTAAATGTCTTTCAAATCCCTCTGGAATGGTGAATACACCACTGCCTTGGGCAGCTCTTTCCAGTGCTTGACAGCCCTTTCCATGAAGACATTTTCCTACAATCCAATCTAAACTTCCTCTGGCACAACTTGAGGCTACTTCCACCTGTCTTCTTGTCACTCAGGAGAAGAGACCAGTCCCCACCTGGCCACAGCCTCCTTTCAGGGGGTTGTAGAGAGTGTTAAGGTCCCCCTGAGCCTCCCTCTCTCCAGGATCAACACTCCCAGCCCTTCCCAGCTCCGTTGCCCTTCCCTGGACACACTCCAGCCCCTCGATGTCTCTCATAGTGAGGGGTTGTGCTTTCCTTCGACAGCAATGCACCAACAGCCAAGCCAGCCTCAACCTTACACAGAGGTTCCATTTCATCTCTTCCCAGAGCAGAGTGAAGAGGAGGCTCCTGGGTGCTCAATTCCCATGTCACAACCCATCACAACACACTAATGGGGAACAGGATGTCATCTCTCAGCTAACAACTAGGCAGATATTCAATTTCCCAGTCTTATACAGTTCCCAATTCCACTAATTATATTTCCTTACAAATCTTAAGCAGATTTCAATATCCCTGTAAGAAAAAAAAAATTCTTGTATAGATGGAGAAACTAAACCACAGATAGATTTGGTAAACAGCCTGTCTTATATTTCTAACCACACTGCAGACTGATGCTCCCCCCCTCAGGCTCTGCAGCCAAAACTCTGAGTCCCAAGTAGACACACACTCCACAAGGTCTGTTATTTTTGTGGATGACAATGATAAAGGAGGAGAGAGTTATGTTCCATGACAAAATCCACTGCTGTGAGCTGCCTCTATCCTTCTGCTCTCAGCAACCAAATTGCTGGTGCAAGAAAATCTTGCCCTCTGCAAAATAACCTTTAGCACTTTTTTTGGCTTTGTCAAAATCCTCCCTTTGTCTTAAGGATGGAAAAGAGTAGTTGGTTTAGTATGATTTCCTGGGGGGCAATCCCATCAGGAAAAAACCCAAGGCAATAATTTTCATCAACTCAAAAACTGAAAACAGTCATGGCCTGGAAGGTTCCCAGACCCCCATGCCTGAGAGGTTCTGATGCCTGGCCTAGAGATTACCCATTTCAAGTGTTTAGTGCATTAAATGCTTTGAGACTGTATTTTAGGCTGGCACACAGCAGCTGCAAAACAGCTGAGGACAAACCTCCCAGTTCCCACAGCTGGGTTTTCAGTGAGGAGCACACTGTTTACTCTCTGCTGCAGATGGGTGTGACAGTGATTCACAGCAACATACACACAACAGAAGGCAGCTATTTTGAAGGAATTCAAATAATTAAGCTTTTTTAAAATTCCATATTCAAAACAAAGCTTTTTGGATTGTTTTCCTCATTCTTAAAATAAGGCCCTTTTGCTCTTTCCAAGCAGAGGAATCCCATTGAAAGGATCTTTTCAAGTGTTTTGTTTGTGTAAATCAGTCTAGAGATGAAATGGAAGAGACAGCATAAAACCCATACTGAGAAGCAACACCACACACCCTTATCTATACAGCAGCAGACAGCAGCATGCAAGAATGTTTTCTATTCCTGGAAAAGCTCTCTGATTTGAAAACTGATGAGGAATGCCCAAGTCCTTTGTAAGTGAGACTGGCAATGAGAACCTAAAATTCCAGAAGCAGGTCCTTTCCTGCTGAATGAAAACCCTCAGAACCCAGAAAATGCAAGAGTAAATGGGACAATACCTTCCCCTCCCGCCTCAAAAAAAAAACCAAACTCAAAAAACCAAGAAAATCTTGTGCATGTACATTACAAATAATATGATAAAAATTACAAGGACAGAAAACTGAGAACAAGACACAAGGCTGTCACTCATAAACCATCAAAACTTTGAGTGTATTTTAGCATAAGTGAACAGCCCCGAAAGAACACCCTTATCTAACTCTTACCATGTGCTGAAAAGATGCCCCCTGCCCAAAATGCACACTGGTTATTCTGGGGGGCTGTGCCAGACCTGAGATCATCCATTTGATTTGAAAACAGGTCATGAACATTCTTTTATCAAAAAAGTCTCTAAAGGAAGGCTCAAGTTAAGTGCTGGACAGCAAATTACAACACTCATATTCAGAAGCAAAGCACCTGCACCAGAGTAACCGAGCACCCTAACACATCTTTCCATAAGAGGGCAGCCTGTGGCCTTACCGGATGGTAAATTCCAGCAGCTCCTGTATGCCCCGTGGGTCGAGGTGCTGAAAGCTGTAAACCCTCTCCAGGCTCTGATGCAGGAACTGCTGGGAAGGATCTTCATGTGGGGTAATACTGGGAGAGACAGCAGAGGACACCAGCTTTCTACCCGGCAACTAAGTGAGAAGGAACACACACAAACAAAAAAAAAAAAGAGGAAAGTCTAACACAAGGAACAACACTGCAAAATGCTGGCATCTATTTAACAAGAAACTGAGAACTACAATTCATTTCTCAAATACAAAATTTATACCAAGGCTTTCAAATCTGCATCTTTCTTGGTCAATTCTCCCCACTTTACAATCCACTTGCACTCCTCAGGTTAAACTCCAACATCCCTTGAGGGAAGCATCTTCCTCATCTTACATTTGACACTGTGAAGCCAAAGGAAGTCTGACACCACACAAACCACCAATCATTTTATGAGCTGTGATACAGCCAACTTCAACCCCACCCATACTTCCATGCAGAAAAAGCATGTTGCAAAGCAGAATGGAACACATTTTACCCATGAATAAACTGTTCAGGTAGGGCACAAGTGAAATGTTGGAAGACCTACAAAGGCCTTTCCCACACACACAGTCAGAGCTATAGAAAACCCCCAGGAATATTGCCCTCCCAGTATTCTTAGCTAACCAGCAAACCATGTACTATTCTCATTTGAGAGCAATATTACTGTTGTCCCTAAAATGTTACAAATTCCATATTGTAACAATTTAACATTTGTCTCTCCTCCCTTAATGCACATTTCAATATTAACTCCTGTGGTGCACAGGAGAAAAATCTTTGAGAATCTAAGTGTTGCACACAGACAGACATGACAGAGACTGGCAATATTTCTAACAGGTGTCAAAGTCCAAACCAAACTTACTTAGTTCAACTTACTCTTAGTGGAGGGACCAGGTGAGAGAGACTGTCCCGGAGATAGGCATAATGTCTGAACGTATGGTCAGAGAACAGCGCAGGCATTGTTGGGCAACTTTTAGCAGCATTAAAAATCAGAACCAGAACAGCAATGTCTATTGCAAATGGGTTGTTAAAGAAAAATGAAAAACAGCAAGAAGAGCTCCTTGGGGATGGGAAGTTAAAACAAGTCATCAACAACCCTTTCTTTGGCCAGGATTTGTCTAGGAAGTTCTTTGTAGTTGGAAAATACTGAGCAAACCCCAAAGAAACAGCTGTCTGAGCAGATTAAAATCAAGTACAAAGTGCAAACATTACAGGGTGAGCCATACTGGAAAAAGGATGTTACTGCCAACATGGGATGGCTCAGAAGCAACACAAAGGAAAGGAGCCAGGGATCCCAAATGCAAACCATGCACAGTAGGTGGAGTTGCACTCTTCCTCACAGCTTACACTGGGCTCACCAGTTTGCACCACAGAACCACAGAGTGGTTTGGTTGGAAGGGATCTTAAAGACCACTAGTTCCAACCCCACCCTGCCATGGGCAGGGACACCTCCCACTAGACCAGGTTGCTCAAGTTGTTTGGCGCCCTAGCAGTGTCCAAAATTATACATTTACTGTCAAATCTTTGAAAATTGATGCATTACCTAAGATGCCCTGAAAAACATCACTCTGCACAGGCTTTAAGCAACCCAAAGAATCAAACATGGAAAGATAATTCTGAACTAGAAAACACATTTTCACAGTCTGAGACCTGCAGAAATAGAGAGCAGCCAAAGGCTTTAGAAGTTAGCCCAAAGGCTGACACCTGCAAGAGGGCTGATCCCAAGCATAAGCTCTGATTCAAATTTCCTAAGTGCTTTGAAGCAAACAAATCCATGGTTTAAATATCAGTTTACACTGGAAACATGCTATTCAGGTTTACCCAGCTTCTGGCTCACATGCCTATCTTCACATAATATGCCTCTGTAAAATTTGGTGGCAAGTTATCTCCAAAACACCCTCTAACATAATATTCTCTGGTTCCTGGCAGGACGGTGCACTGAGTTAAAGAACAGCATTCTTCTCCCTGCAATGTTCCTTTAATTCTCAATTCACAGGACAACTTTACTCAAATTATTACTAAACCATGTAATTACAGATTCATTTCTCTCCACCTGATTCCAACCCATTTCAATTCTCACAAGGCATTCATTTAATCTGTATAGAATTTCTGGTCGATGGCCTGTGACTGGAGAGAAAAACAAGGAGAGGCTTCTAGAAGAAGGTTCCAGTCCAATGTGTCTCAGCATGCATCAGAAATAACATTATGTTCTGCCATCACACAGAAGGGAAGCAAGGGGAATAACAATGGAAAAATGCATTTCCAAGGCATCTCGTGTTGTTGAGGAGAATGGTGTATCAATAATTGTTTGTATTCTAAAGCAGTGGAAGAGATAACAATAATGTACGGATTTCTGATATTGAATTATTTCAGAAAGATGAAAAATTCAAAGCATTATGGGGATTCAGGCACTGCTGTACTTAGAGATGGTGCTGTTTTATAAACTGCACAGCAGTGAGCACAGAAAAACTTTTATGTAAAAAGAAAACAGATATGAAAAAACATTCTTCTTATTTAAAAGCTAAAGCATCCTCAAAACTAATGCAACTAGACAAATGTTTTCACATCAAAGGGCTCATCTGCAAAGCCTAAACCTTGACAAATTGCTTGATTATTCATCACAGCATAAAAAGAAGACCAATTATAGTCCACTGATATTTATGAAGATGGTTCCAGCTAACAGTTTTTCCATCACTTGCTGAGTAACAAACTAAGTGCAAAGGGATTCAGAAACGGGCACAGGATTGTTTGGCTGCTACAGGGAGAAATGGCTGAAGAAATGTGAGAGTCAGGAAATCATGAATAAAATCTACTGCAGCCAAAATTATCAACTGGCTTCATGAATAAAGATACAGGCTGGGTCATCCATGTCTGGCTCCGGAGTGTCGAAGAACGGATGTGTGCTCAGCAGCTCTGGGACTAATGGAAGCACCAAAGTGGGATGCCTGCTTCCCAGGAACTTCAAGCATCTGGAAATATACAGATTGAAATATATGTTAGTAAACAGGCACATTCAAAATGTAACATTCTAAAGCATTACTACTTTATATTGCAGCAACACTTTTAGACAGTCAGCACGAAAATCCTGCTGTCCAAGCTCACTGTTTCTTTACAACCGACCATATGCATTAATATTTTATAGGATCTGAGAAAACTGAAAGGACATGCAGTAATTAATTTTTTTTAAATTTAAAGTGTGTACAAAATAGTTAACACTTGGAGTTATACAATCCAGGAAGCTTTTATACTAAAGAATAACGAATGAGTGCATTTTTTTTCCTTCAGAAATAGGGAAGATAGGAGGTAAAATCTCAAAACCCACAAACTCCAAAAACAATGTAAAAGTACACTGGAAATCAAAGCAAGCTAAAACAAGTGTTTCTAGTAATATCTAAGAATTCCATCTCAAACCATTTGTGTGGAGCACCATTCCCTCTATTGCTTCCATTAAACAACCAAAAAATCTGCTGCAAAAGTTCCTGCTTTTTACTTGGACAGAAAAATTCCTCTGACAGCACAATGCCACATGGCCAATCTACTTATCACAACTGATACAGTCGACTGCTGGTAAATATTAGTATTTAACACAATGTCAAATTAGCAAAAACACTTGCATAGAAGAGATGAGGTTTCAAACAGAATTAATCTTCCTGTGAATGCACTGAGTGCCTGGAATAGGGGCACATTTCCAGAAGTGGTCATCAGATCTGGATTCCCAGTGCAAGTATTGACAAGCAAGAACAACACAGAGTTTCTACACCAGTCATGAATAAGTACATTTTTACAGAGTAACAGGATTCTTCACCTGCAATACCTGTTACCTCCTTAGCAAGCTCAGTATTTCCTAGCACCTCACTTACTAAAAAAGAAGAGGAAAGTAAGTAGACACACAAGGACACTGAACACACTCACTTCCATATGGATTCTCTGTCTGTGGGATACTTGGTCAGGTTTTTCAGCAGCTCCACCAGTGCAAGATGGATGCCTTCTTTAGTTGAAACATTGGTGCAACACAACAGTTCATGAAGTGCTTCCCGAATGTCCCTTGAAGAATCCTAAAATAGAAACCCAGCCCAGACACTGCTGAGTGAAACATGCCTGCACACACATTTACTTTAAAGGTGGCAGCCTCTGTTCCTTGGCTGAGGTCTGTGAACAGCAGTGCCTGTTTCTAGTCACCAGAGCTAAGCACAGATGAAGTGACAGACCAGGTAAGTGCTGCAGGGACTCCAGGTCTCATCCTCCAATGTGCTTCCTTTACTGGAATGAATGGGAATTGCTTCACTGCTGACCTGCTCAAGCAGAGCAAAAATCACTACTTGGTTGGGTGATGCTGTATCTTTGCAGTTATAGAAAAGGAAGGTGTTGGACAACTCAGTAAAACAATCACCAAAGATTGTTTTAGCATTTTCACAGCAGCCTTTTATCATTTTTAACCCAGGAAGCTCAATTCCACAGGCTTTCAGCCCACTCACCAGCCTCCAGAGGGTCTGAGTAAGCACTGAGGACATGTCAATGGGTGGAGAGACTAGAATATTCAGCTGAATTAATTACATACCTTCTGCCAAAAACCACCTTGACATTACACATCCAGGAATCATCATGGTCCTTGCTATCAGCATCTGCATGGTGCTACTGGACACATTGTGAAAATTTGATAGGATACAAGAACTGGATGCTTTTCAGTGGTGGATTTTACCTTTTCTAAATTATGATTTGCTAAGTATCAACAGCTCATTCATCACTGTCTTACACAAGAGAAAAAAGAGCAATCCTCTTGTAAAGGCTCTTAAATGACAGCCAACACACTTGAATGATCAAAGGGCTTTTGTTGGTCAAAGACAGACTATGACCACAGAGAAGACAACTCTGAGGACTGGAATGACCACAGTCATAAACTACTCCAGACCACTAATAAAACCCACCAGAAATGTGGTACAGAGACAAGCAAGGCAGGAGACCATGAAGGGACACAGATGAGCAACAGAAACTGAGATCAAGGACAACAGGGAAAGCAAATTCCAAAGTCTGGTCAGAAAGCAAGGAGTATCTGGTACAATTATTCTGACAAAGTGAAAGTAGTGTGGTGAAAACAGAAGTTACCCTCAACACCCTGGTGTTCCATATTTACGCTGCTGGAACCAATTTAGGCACCAAAGTTAATGGTATTTTTTCACATCCTTTAGTTTTGTACTAGAAGATGGATTTTAAAGAAAAGCACCAAGCATGTTTCAGAATCAGATAAATCCATTAAAATGTTAATAATTCTACACTAAAGCTATCCTAATGCCTGATGATAATTATGATAATATAAACCACAAACCATGTATGATAAACCCTATGTGTAAAGTCACCACAGAAGAGCCCAGCCTAAGCAGGACATTTTCATACCTCTCAATGCACAGGTTCCCAGCTTAAACAAATGCAAATAATGACAAAAACGTGAGGCACCTAAAGCTCATTGCTGCATTTGCAAGGTCAGATCATACTCCAAAACATTTGTTAGAGACTGATAAAATAGCTTTAGTTTGCTACTTCCTGAGGCACAACTGAAAGCAGCAACTGCTGCCCTGGGTCA
This sequence comes from Melozone crissalis, assembly GCF_028551555.1. Lineage (NCBI taxonomy): Eukaryota > Metazoa > Chordata > Aves > Passeriformes > Passerellidae > Melozone > Melozone crissalis. The sequence goes on along the minus strand of NW_026535786.1, from coordinate 10,023,148 downwards.
AGGAAATAAAAGGTGAGGAGATTGAAGCAGTGGATTTGCAGGGGATCCCAAGGCACCTCCCAAAAGCAGCAGGAACTTGCCTACCCCAAGCAGTAGATTTTAAAAAAATGCCCCAGGGGCTATAGCTCAGAAAATAAATCAGGTCTGAGAGGACAGTTTGACACAGTACCATTCATACAGCCAAAATCTCTTCCTGGATCAACCTCATCAACCAGGAAGAGCACCTGACTCATGCTATTCCCTGAATCCTGGCTGAACACTGACTAGGAGGATGCTGGTTAGGAAAACTCAAAATTATATGGCAGAGCACACTGACAAACACTCTCAACAGAAAAAAGATGTCAGGCCAGTTTTGCTTGGTAAGCAAAGATGTAGGTGGCCAGCTCTGCTTGGTGAGCAAAGGTGTAGCAAAAGCAGCTGAATCAAGGACAGAGAAAGAAAATGAAGCTGCATGCAACATGAAGTGCATGGAGTGCTGGACCTCAACAAGGACAGAAGGAAACACATGGAGGCAACAGCACATTGATCAAAGGAAGAGTTTTTATCTAAAATTTGTTTATTTCAGAAGTATTCTGCTGTCCTGGTGCTCACAAGCTACCAGATTCCAGGAACATTTGGCAGAGTTCAAAGAGTCAAAAAACCCCAAAAAGAGTGGGTTTGCTCTCAGAGGAAGGGACTGATTAGCAGTACATAATTAAGCACCCCAAAGCAAGCAGGAAAGCAATCCTTGCCCTCAAGAATTTCTTACCTCTAAGACAGCCAACACAGTATCCAGCTGGTCTTCCCGCAGTGTGATGTTGTTGGAGATCTTTCTCATTGTGTGTATTGACTGCAATCTGACCTCCTCAATTTCATCATTAAACATGTCAACTAGAAAATCCAGGCATTTCTCAGCAAAAGAAGGCGAGGACTGAGCCAGCATACACAGGGCTTCCACTGCAGCGATTCGAACCTCTGTTAAAAGAGGAGCGGGGAATCCACTGTAAATTAATTAAAACTGTCTGGTTTAAAAGGACATTCACCCAACAGTGAGGTCTTGTACTCTTCAAGGGCTGGGCAAAGGACAGGAGATGCTAAGGAAATGCTGAAGGCAACAGAGCCTCAGCAGAGACCCACTGGGGACCTTTTCACAGACAAATCTTCAAATCAAGTCTCACTTCTGGCACAGCCCCTGCTGCTGCCATAAGCATCTGCAAAAGGGACCTGCAGGTGAAAAACAGATCTCTAGTCCATCAATAAATACTGCATATTTCATAGTGTGTTCTGCAAGCATAGCATTAACACTGGTAACTTAAGAAAACTAATTTAGTTAATTAAACTGTGGTTGTTTTATTCTTCCTGACATTTTAATTGCTTGGAGCTTTCACTGCATTTTTAACTTGCTATGCAGCACTTTATGAATTGCTGAAAAGCCCCAGAGAATCAACGTTTTGGCAGTTAACAGAATGAAAGTCTTCTGCTTTCTGACTTCGCATTCCTCAAGACAAAGGAAAAAGGTACTACCTAAATATTAAAATTATTTGAATAAAGTAAAAAAACCCATCAGAAAGCATCCTGAGTCCACTTACGCTGTAAAACTGTGCAGGAATTTGAAGAATACCCAAATATAACAAGGTTAGGCAGAGATGAGATTCTCTTCCCTACAATCATTCTCATTAGCTTCCCTAACATTTATGTGCTAGGATCAGAAAAATGGTAATTAATCTGATGTCTTGCAAACATCGTTGTTTTAGACATACTTCTAGTTTTCACTCAAATTAGGTCATCTTGAAAACATTTACTTGAACTTGTGTGGAGCTTTTAGGCCTATTGTTCTTAAAGAAGACATCTGACTCCTCAGGATTCTGATCAAGTACAAAAATGCACGGACAGCAAGACTCCTGCTTGCTCAGTAATGATGCTTTTGTCACAGCTCTGAGTCCCCATGGTCATTAAGACCCAGGTATTAAGAGAAGAGAAAGATTTTGCTGATATTGCTCTCATAAGCTGACACACTAATTCAGATTTAAGCTACAACATGGAATTCAAGCAGCGTTACCAGTCAGGGGGAGCTCAGCAGTATTTAAAAATGCTGCAGTGGAGAGAGAGATCTGTGTACATTTCACATTCGTTTGTTTCATCCACATTCCTCAACAGCAGCATGCTGACTCCAGACCTGTGGCACAAGAAACTGGAGAAAATGTTTCATTGGGCCAAGGGGCTGAACCAGTGAAACACTTTTTAGTGTTAATCAGGAAGAAAAGGAAGGTACACTTTCAAGCTTCAGGGAGAGTTTAGCTACTGGGAAAACATGCATTTATTTGCAGGACTCATGGAGCAATAAACCCACTTGTGCAACACAATCTACAATATTTTTGTTGTGGTGGTTTTGTATGTTTTAACTTAACCTCGTCCTTCCAATAATATTAAAAGCAAATTCAAAAACGACATTCAGAGCTTGGCATTTTCATGGCTTATGCAAACACCAGCCTCACACTGTACCAGGAGAGGTTTAGATGGAAAACATTTGGGTTGGCAATCATTGGAACAGACTACACAGGGTAGTGGAGGAACTGTCATCCTTGGAAGTGTTCAGAAATCACCTGGATGTGGCACTTGGGGGCATGGTTTAGTAGTGGACTTGGTAGTGTTGGTTTAACATTTGGAGTCGATGGTCTTAGAGGTATCTTCCAACCTAAATGATTCTATCAATTTCCTTCCTGCTGACAAAACACCATTTTCAAACAGCAATAACTAACTGCCAATTTCTGACCACATCCAACTGTTAAATTTAAGTCAACAACAACAAAAAATAATCCCAGTGGGCTTTTGCACTCCAGAAGCAAGCCACTTATTACCATATATGTTACTAAAACTTTACCATTTATAGGAAGCAATTTGCTTTTTCTACCCAACTGAACACTTCTGTCCAAAATTCTGTGCAACACTACAGCACCTTTGAAACAATTGCCATATCAGAGATCACAATGATGCCCATCAGCCAACACAGATCTCCCCCCTTTAGCTGTTCCATGCCCAGTTAACGCTTACCATACATCTCATCTTCCAGGCCATGAACAAAAGCCCCACAAGCTCCTGATTCAATCAAGTTGACAGCACCAGTATCGATTTCCTCTTTGGGAGCATCATCTCCCCACTTTCTGCCACTTGAAAACTCCCCAGAGCTGTAGAGCTCTTTGGCTCGTTCATGTGCAGTGCGCTTCCTCTGTCCAAAAAACACTTCAGTTACAACCATGTCAGCTTCAAAAGATGACTGAACAAAATATTAAACTGGATCTGAAAACAGATATAGCTGGAGGCTTAGACACTGACACACATATACACGTGCTAAGAAAAGCAAACAGCACCTACTCTTCTATGGCTGTTTCTAACTGCCACTAACTCTCTGTAGTTTTGATGTAGGGAAAAGATAATAACAAACAAATTTTAATTCACATAGCCTGACATCCATTGCAAAAACAGCCCAACCTGGTCAGAACAAAGGCCCATCTAGTTAAGAAGCCAATAAGTGATCTGCAAAAATGCTATCACTTTGCAGATCAACTTGTAAAACTGCAATTAAATACTTTAATGCTAGCAACACTATCCAGAGTTCAGCAATGTGTAAAATGGGATATTCATTCAGTGTGCTTGCCAGTCTGCCTCCTTTTCCCACACACTCTAAATAAAGCTGCACAGCACTTTCTTTAACAGTCTTTACAAAGCAGCACACAAAAAACAGCAGCTCTTCATCATTCTTTTGTAGACAGAAAAAAAATTAACATAACCTCGAGCATGTTGCTTAAGGAAGGAACACTACTGAAAAATTTTGCTCACAGGGCTGAGTAGACTTTTAGCTACTCGTGTTTCTAGAAATGTTGATATTTTTTGATCAGATGTTGCAGAATGTTTCCAAGAGATTGCTCCTAGAACTAGGATGCAACCTTCCATACACAATAACCAAAGCTTTTAGCCAAAAACTATCAGAACACTACAAATGTTTACCTCTCACTTGTTGCAAAATTTGAATAGCCTGGAGCTGTTTCTTACGTGCTTGGTTAATGAAATCGAAAACTAGCAATTGCTTCATTGACTTTAATCTAAAACAAAACCTGTCATCATCAATTAACTCTCAGCAACCCTCAGGCAAGGACAAGATGAGCAAGCACACTCAATATTAACACACCTCTTGTGTGATTTTAGCACCTATACACAGGAAAACAAACTCAAACACTTACATACCCTCAGATCTGACATGAGCTTCTTGTCAAGGGTCTGCTCCAAGAAATGAGAGCTAACTTGTTGCATAGAACCCTAAAGAGAAAAAAAAATATCAAAAGAAAAAAACAGGATTATTCTAAACTGCACCTTACAATTTCCTGACTTATCCCAACATGGCATTCAATCTTATCCACTCATTCTAACAGCTTTATGCAATACCTGACACTATTCTATGTCAGAGTCTACAAAGGTGAACTTAAGAATCAGAACATCTAATTTCCCACTGAGGTTAATGTGGCTTTTCTTGAGTTCAATTGGTTGACATGTCCTGTGGTAGAGAAGTAGGGGCAGGAAATTATGACAAGGATTTGTTTTTTTCTTTAATGTTCAACCATCTACTCTTAAGGGAAGAATCACTGCACAGTTGAGCTGAACAACCATTGGGTTTCCTCAACCTCCCTCATTTATTTCCCTTCAGAATTTTGGGAGAAATTTATCTATACAGTTTTAAACATCCTCCCGTTCTTTTTTTTTTTTTTTTTCAAATATATATGAAAAGTCAAGTAACTTAAGAGAAACTATTCTCTGCTAGAGAAGAAAATAATGCAACTTACCAATAACTTTGCAGCTTGTACTCTTACAACCCAGGAACCATCACTAACCATATGGCAAATTTTTCCAAAGGCATCATCGACCAAGCGAATTTCTTCATTAGAAGAAGGAATCGGGACGATGCTGACATAGAGAAATCAGTTTTTTAATTGTATTCCATACTGGATGGCATCAATAACAAACAACCATGCTGATTTCCTATCATCAATGTTCAACAAATACCAGGAACCAGAACTTCACTGCATCAGTGCGCTCTCATCAGGCATCAGCCATTTGTACACATCAGTTTCCTAGCAGCTCCTCCTCAGACCTACCAGCACAAAACTCTCAGGATTAGGTGTTACTTGGCCAGTACTTTGAGGACAGAGCATGCAGGACGTACCTTTCAGGGTAAAGCTGACTGAGGACCCAAATCAGCTGAACTGCAGCACTGCGCACTTGCTCGTAATCATCTGCCAACAGCTTGCAGGCCTGAAAGAGCATTCATAGTCCAATATACCTGAAACATCTCCACCTGAGCTGCCATTCCCTTCCCACAATGTCAGCAGCAGCCTCACCACAGTTAGGACAGATTAAAAATCAAAATGAGTCTAGTCTTCCCTGCTACTCTCTAGTATTCCCAAGTTTGATCAGGCAGACTAGATCTAATAAAGTCAACCAGGCACATGTTATAAACTCCAGAATTGCCTGTACTATGCAAGCAGGATGAAATGTGAGTCTGCAACAGAACTGACTTGATACAGGCTGCAGCTGCACAGCCTTACTGATATGACAAATACAAGCTTCATGGGTACTCTCCAGTGAACAAGGGTTTAAGACTTTCAGACTATGACTGCCAGATGACAGGAATGACTTCATCATGCCTTGCACTGCCCAGGATCACCTCCCCAAACAACATACAACAAAGCACATGCTTAGGGCATTTAAGCACAATGGATGCAAAATAACCTTTTATTTCCACTGTTATACAACAACAAGGAATATCTGCTACCTAAGTGTAAAATACTCCTCCTCTGCTCAGTGCCCTCCTCCTCACAAAACACACTGCCACAGAACTCAAAGAGAAAGATGTGCAGACAAGTACAAAACAAATTCAAGGTGTTACCTGACTATAAATAGCTTGCTGTAACTTTAGTCCTCTTTCATGAAGCTGCAGCTACAGGGAAAAAAAACCAAAACAATGCAAGAAAGTGTAAGTACAGGTTTAAGGGACACAGACTAAGTTTTCACTACAGTTTTTCTGTTTGAGCTGCTATAATTAAAACACTGCATTACCTTGACCGTAAGTATTTTAAATAATATTCTTGATTTCAGTATAATTTTTAGCTTCATAATCATTCATACTTAGATTATGGAAAAGCAATTTATACAAATACACTGCCTGTTCATTCTCCCAGCCTTCAAATAATTTTTTAGTGTTAGCCATATCCATTCACGATTAAAACAGATAATTAATTACTTTATTACCATTCCTGAAACATGGATCCAAAAGTAGCATTTACATGGCATGAAAACTTATGGCAATCCTTCTGTTACTGAACCACAAGGACAGCAAAGTGTCCAACATTGTTTCTTTTTAGAAGGATGGGTAAGTACAACACTTAGGAGAGGGAGACTTCAGAGAGACTCAAGTGCAATCTGACCTCCTCAAATGCATCTTCCTTCTTTCTCTGGAGTTTGATAACATAAATTCAAAGATCCTCGTTGACCATCACAGTAGATGGAACATTATTATAAACTTTAGGAGTAATAGAGAAACTTCTGTATTCCCATACACTCACAGGCAACTCACATTAAGCAGTATTTTGAAACGCATGGTCTTTGCTTGCATTTCTTCAAAGCTAAAAGCTTCTGAAGGGTCCCCCCACAAAAAAAAACCCAGTATATACTATATCTCATGAACAATTAGAGAATGCTAATGAATGCAATCATGAGGCAATACATAAATGTTTGCTCTAAAACAAACAAACTAAATTCTTTCTGGACTTTTCACACAGGCTTCCTATCATAAACAGATACCTACTGCATTTTGGAGCACTAGTGGTTTCTTGTAGTTCTGGTAACCAAAATCAAGATATAAATTTGTCTCTAAAAGAAAGAGCCTACACACACTCAAAAGAATGAACAAGTTGAAAAAGCTTCTTCAGCTATACCTGAAACAGAAGTTATGAATCACTCAAATGTCCTTTAAGATCTCATGTTACTCTGATATTTCAAGACCTAGCGTATTTTTTCAGGTAATTTTGATACACTGAACAGGCTTTTACTAGGTTAATTAAATTAATCTCCAAAAAAAACCTCTTTGTGTTAGTTTGCAGCCCTCTCTCAGCTCCCTGATACAACTCCAAACCATTTCTTCCACAGTACCAGCTACACTTACCATGGCTTTTATAGCTGCAGTCCTAACTCGAGGGTCCTGATCATTAAAATGATCTCCTATTATCTTCTGGACATCTTTGGCTGCCTGGCTTTCAGCCTCTTTTGCAACACCTTTTTCCACTGGGCCAAGACAGCCAATTAGCTGAAGACACTTATTCCTTACACCATGAGAAGAATCTGTCAGATGCTGTGGAAGCACAGATGAGCAGATGTAACAGGATTCATAACTTTGAAACATCATGCTATGTTTCCTAGCAGTTATTAATCTTAGTATTGTAACAGTTTGTTGAGAAAAACAAAAATAATTTAAATACTGACTACCTTTCTTTTTTTCTTGTGGCAGTGACAAAAGTTTCCTGGCCCAGGGAGGCCTCCTTACCTTGCAGGCTACCTCTACCAGCCTCATCCTGACAGATGGATTGTCCGGGAGTTTTGTGCCGATCACTAACAGGGTGTCCAGCAGCTGAGCAAGGACTTGGTGAGACTCTGCAAGACAGAAGAGTGGAAGGCTTTGCACTACTTTGCTGAACTCTTACCAGCTACAGGGTCACAGAGTGATCCACATTGGAAGGCCATCCTGAAACCTTTCAAGGCCTGAACTAGCTCAGCTCCCTCAGCTATGCCTTGTACATCACATACTCCAGTCCTCTACCACCTCAGTGGTTCTGCTGAACTCACCCAACCTTACCAGCACCAATCTGGCACTGGAGAACCCAAAACTGGATAAAGTATTCCAGATGTGGCTTAACCAGTGCTGAGAAAAAGGGTAGAATATCCTCCTCCCTTGACCTGCTGGCTACACTCCTGTTGGTACAGCTTGATGAGCTGGCCTCCAGCATAATATAAAAAAAACTCCTCTTCAAGCACATTTCCATTTTAAGGAAAACTGTCCTGTAGAACAGAAAACCTCAGAAGCAGCAGCTCTCAGATGGAGATGCAAAAGCAAATTTTGCACTCCTTTAGAACAAAGATTTAGAGCAGGCAGGTCAGAGGAACATTCTTTTCCTCCTCAGAATATGGTGTTATCTGTCATCCTTCACAAAACCAGAAAATAATTAGTCTAAGCAGAAATTCTCAATCATACACTTGAGATGTAAGACCACTGTCCCAAATGCTCTGCCAGCATGATTCCACCTTGACCCCAAGCACCACATCAAAAGGGAGACTTACTCTCATTCTGAAGGGTGTTAATGGCATCATCCATAATGCAGTCTGGGGAAAATCCTGCAGTCTTTGACAACAACCCCAGCAAGGATGCAATCTTCAGCCTTACAGAGGCATCATTCTCCTGGAAGGAAACAATACCCCAAAAAACCCCAATACAGCAAAGTTAAAGGAAAACAGAGAGAACAGCATATACTACCTACATACATCTACTCACTTAAGAAATGCTGTCATGGGTGATAATTACATAAGTAAGCCTCATCAATTAATATTCCTGTAAAATTAATTTCAAAAGTTCAGGCATTTTAAAGATTTATTTTGAGGTTTCTACAGACCCATGCACACATGACTTCTGGTCATAACTGGATGGTCTCTCTTTCATTGTATTACCAAGGATAACCAATGCAGAGTAGAAAGGCAGAAAGTCATCTGGATGTCGTACATGGATCTTACCAAGCATTTGTGCAACACTGAACACAGAGTTGCAGAAAAATTACAGTAACAAATATCCCATCTTTCAACAAGAAATTTTACAGTTACAACTGTTATTTATATCTGTCAAGTGTTTAAGGGAGACTTCAGTGCCACACACAGCCTCCAAGTGACAAATGTGACACCCAAGGTAGCAGTCCCTTTCTCAACTGAACTGAGAAGAGTTGTTTATTTTAGGGTTGAAGTTATGTGTTTGAACAATGGACACTGTCATCAGGACTGCCCTACCAAAATCTATAGGCATGAAGGAGCAGGAAGCTACAGGACCATCTTAAACAAAACAATGACACTGCAAACAAATAAATCATCACAAAAATTCTACTGCAGTTACAGCTTTCAGGGTCAGGTTTCTGGATGATCAGGGAAAATGTGTTATGGAGTACTAAGAAACAAGTTCTTTTGAAAATTTTGTCTGTAAGTAAAGTAGTGCCAGCTATGGTAGTTTTGAAAGCAGTATTTTTAAAAGCTGGATTCTGTAACAGGCTGTGTTCTTGCCAGTGTGATCTCATCTGCAGGTTCATGAGTCTCTCTTCTAATACAGGCTATAAAAAAACTCCAAGCACAAATAATCTGTGTTATTTGACCAGGAACTCTGTATTTCATAGACTCAGAGAATACTTTATGTTAGAAAAGACCTCTAAGAGCATCAAGTCCAACCCTTAACCCAACACTAACAAGTCTACCACTAAACTGTGTCCCCAAGTGCCACATCTACCCATCTTTGAAATACCTTCAGGGATGGTGACACAACTACTGCCCTGGGCAGCCTGTTCCAGTGCTTGATAATCTTTTCAGTGTGGAAAGTTTTCAAAATATCCAATCTAAACCTCCTTGGAGCAGCTTGAGGGCATTTCCTTGTTCTACTGTTTGCTAATTGGAGAAGAGACTGATCCCTGACAGTTTTTTTCATAATTTGATATTAAGCAGAAATTCTTTACCGAGAGGGCAGTGAGGTACTGGCCCAGAGAAGGCTGCCCAGGGAAGCTGCCTCATGCCTGGAAGTGCTCAAGGCCAGGCTGGATGGAGCTTTGGACAACCTGGTCTAACAGAAGGTGTCCCTGCCCTGGCAGAGGGGTCAGAAGTGGATGATCTTTAATGTCCCTTCCAACCCAAACCACTCCATGATTCTGGGTTTTTAAAAGTGCTGGTTTTCACCACATAAGCAAGAGCTAAAAGGTTTCTCCACTGCTAGAGAAAATGAACAACAAGGTAAGGACACATCAGTCAGGAAAGTGTTAGATAAAGCTGAAACAGCTCTAGACAGCTGGGCTCCCAGCTGGAAAATCCCAGTTCCCTGGAAAACCTGACAGGTCTTTTGTCCCTTGCCAAGTTAACTTGCACACAGGCCATGAGCAGGGATAACTTGTCACAGGCTGCTGAAACCATCAGCACAGGGACCAAGTAACACAATCAGAAATCACTTGTGTCTCAAGGGCTACAGCTGTTCACTCTCAGCCCAGGCTGAGTCAGCAACACAGGAGGAGCCTGTGAGCCCCTGTTCAACATCCCACACCAAGCAAACAGGAGCAGAAGGAGCAAGCATGTCTGGCTCACAGCTTCACCACCTTGTAATAATGCTCCAGCAGGATCCTGACAACCCCTTCCACGCTCTCCACTTCCACGGGCTTCCTGGCAAACTGGAGCAGGTACTGCAAGGCATCAGCAGGCGAGGTGGCTTTGCACAGGTCCACGTGCAGCGCTGCTGACTTGCTGGGCTTGGTCAGCCGCAGCTTCTTGGTGGACAGGTCCTCATGCTGCTGCTGTAGGCAGAGAGACGGGCTCAGAAACAGTGCATCTAGACCCACTCCTGCCCAGACTGAACATGGGGAGGCCTAAGGAAGCTCCCGTGTCCTAGGGCAGTCACTAGCCCCTCCTTCATCTATCCGTCTCAGGGAGACACCCATGCTCAGACCGCTGTGGCTGTTACTGTCCTGCCCAGGTAATCCCTAGCCCCATGAAACACGGCCTCTCCCAACCCTAGGCTGGGTAAAATCCAGCTGCTTCCAACACAACGAATCCAGGGCAAACACCGGCTTCTCCCACTCCCAGGAGCAGGCCTGGAGCAGCCCAGACAGCCGCTGTAATTCCCTCCCCAGTCGCTGCCTGGGGGATGCTTGCTCTTCCCCTCAGCAGTGCCGGCCCTGCTCAGGTGAAAGAACCAACACAACGGGTCTGGTTGGAAGGGATCACAGTGGGTCACCTCGTCCAACCCTCTCAAGCAGGGTCATCCCAGAGCACACTGCATAGAAGTGAGGGAGACTCCAGAACCTTTCCCCCTCTTCACCCTGAGGAGAACACCCTCCCTCAGACCTCTCCCCTTCAGCAGCTCCAGCCTTCCTAAACTCGGGGCCGACCCGTCCCGCTCCTCCCCAACCCCTCAGGGGCCGCCCCAGCCCCGACGCCTGGCGAGCGGGAGGAGCTCCCAGGTTCGGCGCCGGGCTGGGCCGGCGGCTTTCCCCACAGCTCCGCCTCACCCGCCGGCACCTCCCGCCACACGGCAGAGCTCGGAGCGTCCATCCTGGCCCGAGGGGGACGTGTTACCTGGACCACCTTGGTGAACTCCTCGTACACCCGCTTCTTCAGGTGCGCCGCCATGACGCCGCCGCGCAACCCGGAAGTGGAACCATAGAGCTGCGGCGGGAGAGGCCCAGGCGCAACCTCTCTTTCCTCCCGGAGGCCGCACTCGATGGTCCGGCGGCCTCCCGTTGCCATGGGGACACGGGCCCAACATGGCGGCCGCGACTCGCCCCGCCCCACGGTGGGTGCCCCGCGCTCTTTCCCCACAAAGTACATCCAGGTTTCACTAGCGAGAGCAATAGCGGATTTGTCTTTACAAACAAGCTGTGGGTCTGCTGGTAGATAAAACTAGCACTGGGAGATAAAAGAAACAATGGGAAAGATTCCACTGATTGATGAATGGAAAAAGATATTTGCTTTTACAAGTAAACTTTGAGTTTGCTGATAAATGAAATTAGACATTGAAAGATGAAAGAAGCAATGGGGAAGAAAAACCCCTAAATTCCATAAGAATTAAAAATTAAAAGGGTGGGTTATACATTAGAGGGAAATCTTCAGTACCTCAGCCAATGGGGAAAGAGAGAAGGGAAATGTGCCCAGGAAATTAGGATAAAAAGGAGGCTTCGTCCTCCAAAAATTTAAGAGATCCCAGGGGAATGCCCCATGGCCTCTCCCTTTATTCAAATAAAGTAAAAGAACCCTTCTGTCTCTTTTTTGGACAGAAACCTCTGATGTTTGTTGTAGATAAATTTTCCTAACACTAGTATTCAATTTTAAGCTGACTTTCCCACCTTTTTCTACTTTTTTTAGCAAACAAAGAAATGAATGCTCATTGGTTCTAAATGACATAATTACCTTCATCAATTAGTATTCTGTCCTCTACTGGTTATTTATTCTTGCTTCTCATGTTAACCAGTCCCCATTTCTTAGTATTTTTGCTATCTCTCTCCCAGACAGGGAGTTTTGCAGCACATACTGAGGAGTCTCTGTTATCTTCTGGTTTCTGCAAAATGCCCTTGTAATCTACACATTCTGCATTTTTTTGTGTCCACTTTCAGAAATACATCTCTCTCTCTCACAGGTTTTGTTCACCAAAGCATATCAGGGCTAGTTTAGCAAAGATTAAAGTTTCAATGATTTTCCCAATCAAACTTTAACAGTAACAGTTTGTGTAAAGAAACTTATCTACGTGCTGGCTAAAAGTGACTTAGGACCAATACAATGCTAATAAATAATATACTGCTTATGATTAATTAAAACAATTAATTGAAAATAATTAGAAAAATTCTTTCCAGAAGAATTGTGGAATCACTAAAGTCAGAAAAAATGTCTAAGATCATCAAGTTCAGCCATTAATCCAGCACTGCCAAGCCCACCACTAAATTCTATCCCTGAGTGCCACATCCACACATTTTTTGATCACTTCCAGGGATGGCGACTTGACCAATTCCTTGGGCAGCCTGTTCCAAAATCTGATGACCCTTTCAGTGAATAAATTTTTCCTGATGGTATTCCTGGCAGAACTTGAGGCCATTTTCCTTGACCTGTCTCTCACCTGGCTGCACCCTCCTCTCAGGAGTTGTAGAGAGCAACAAGGTCACCCCTGAACCTCCTTTTCTCCAGGCTGAACACCCCCAGCTCCCTCAGCTGCTCCTCATCAGACTTGTGCTCCAGACCTTTCTCCAGCTCCACTGCCCTTCTCCAGGACACTCCAGGGCCTCAATGTCCTTCTTGGAGTGAGGGGCCCCAAACTGAACACAGAATTTGAGTGTGTGCCAATTAAAGTTTCTCATGGCAGCAGTCCTATAGACTTAAGAGGTTGATTGGTATGAGGCTTTAACTATTCTATACTCAGATTTTTTTTTCTCCTAATATCTAATTTTCATCTCTGGTGTTGTGACTTAAACCAGTTTCCCCACCCTTAGTATGGACAAAGTGTAACAGATCTCTTTAAAGCAGCCTTTTGTCTACTGGGAGGCCTCCTCAATCTCTCTTCTTCCAGGCTGAGCACCACCAACCACTTGGTTAGGATCAAAAGAGCCTGTTTCTGAAACCTATTTGTCCTCTCAGACACTGACTGTGTCCATTCTTACCAAGGCTGGGAATGTAAAAGGTCTCAGAGTCCCTTCACACCTAGAGCAGAACTGCTCTGCAGCCTGGAGTGACTCACGGCTGTCACTGAGGGGAGGTCCATGCTAGGATAAGCACATCTGAAACACAGCTTAATTAGGAGTGGCTCAAATCTGTTATCCTAAAGACAAAACTTCAGGTCTTTAGAATTCAGGGATCTTGAGGGGGAAATGTCAGTAAATAAAGCACTTCTGCATAATTCAAAAAAATTTTAAAATTTATTTATTTGAAATCCCAGGGACCATTCTATCATTCTATGGTTATTGTCCTTGACTGGAAGAAATCCATCCTCCAAGAAGTAAAGGAAATATGGTCTTTATCAAATCAGCCATTATGATTCTCAGAGTGATTAAACCCAAGCCATTTCCAGTATAAAAATAAACTTTCAAATGCTAAGATTTTTTTAAAATGCCTTGTACAATGCAGCTTGTGTTCGGTAAAAGAGAATTTGCAGGCTGTTGCTTCAGCACCACTTCCTTCCCACCAAATCATGGCAGGTTTTCCCAATTCTTCCAGGAGCTTATGTAGTTAGAAACAGCATCATCATAATAATGAGTGTCATAAGAAAAAGATTAAGATTGTGTGGTCTGAAAGAGGAGTGTGTGTCCTTAGATTATAAGCTCCTCATATCAGTGATGGTATTTTTGCCTTTTGTTTATCCGGGGCCGTAGCTGAGGTTCTCTGTCTTTCCTTCAGAACAAATAATAAATAATGGTAATAAATATATTGACTAGAGAGTAGCTTGTCTGCTGGAGAAAGAAGAAGTGATCATAGGACACTGAATCCTTCCTTTTAACCCAGATTCTATTGTAGAAAGGTAGGAGAAGAACAGCTTTTGCCTTCCCGTTTAGAAACCAAATTTAATTTGAGTATGTGGTAATATCATTGTTTCAGTCAGGATTTCCACATATGTGGCCTGTTCCCATTTGAGAGAGCAACTCTACATGTCCACCAGGCATATTTGGGATTATTCATTTCCCTTGGGTTAAGTGAGGTTGGCTCAATTCACAGATCCATCTCTTTGAACTGAATGAATAGTAAGCAACACTGAAGAGTAAAATTCCTCCTTTTTCTGGAGCCTTTTAAAACCTCTAAAAAGTTATCCCCTAAATCCCAAGTAAAGTGGCTCTTAAGTGTTCTTTGATATGGAAAACAGCCAAAGGAGATCCTTTTGTTGGCCTGTGTGTTTCTTCCTATCCCTCTGATAGCTCGTGGTTTATTCTCCACAGTCCAGGTTAATTTGTTCCAGTGATTGCTTTCCGATGTTCCGTATCAATGGTGGCACTTTGCTACCACCAGGTGAACAGGAACTTGTAGAAGAAGTCGTGCGACTTGAAGCGAAAACCTTTTTCAGCAACATGGGGCTGAAAGGATATTTTGTACCCTTTGGCTTCAACATCCATTTGAATGCAGTCCAGCAGATCAGAAATACTGGGCACAGCCTTCCAGGGGCCAAACTTTACCACGGATTTTTTATCCATGTCCAAACTGTTCAAGGCATCCTGACACCTGGCTGCGTCCTCCTCGGTTCTGACCACGCACACGATGACGCTGGACTGTCGGGACGCAACCGCTTCCGCCCTCGCGATGCGGATCATCAGCTCGATGTTCTCGCTGTAGTTGGGCACGCGGGCCAGAAACTGCCTCCTCGCCACGAGCTCCCCAAAGATCTGTGGGGAGTCCTCAAGCTGCTTGATCAAAGGCTCTATGTCATAGAACAACGCCTCCTTGTAGACATCCTGGATGCACTGGGTGGGCACTTGGTTACTGCGTAGGTACTCCAAGATGTATTTGAAGTAGGTGCCTGGCCTGTCGATGAAGAACCTCCCTTCGGAGTCAGTCCTGAGTTTGGGCTGGCCGGTGAACATCTCTGCCAGCTTGGAGCCAGGGTGTTTCTTCAAGGTGCTCAGTGTTGTCGTGTACATCTCCCCACCAACATTTAACTCCACAATTGGTGACAACTGAAAAAAAAATAGTGACAAAAAGCCGTGTGCATTATCAGTCTGAGGTCATCAACATGGAAGTGTCAAGGAAAAGATAGATGATTGTACTGGGGACAGCCAAAGGCTATACAGAGACTCCATCATCAGAAGGCATGAGAAGACACTTTATTTTTAGAAATCTACAGTTCTGATAGAAACAGTGGTGGACCTAAAACCTGATTGGCCTTTAGGAATCTTCTCTCACACTATTGGTGAACTATGAATAGCACACTCTGGAGAATCATATCTATAAACAATGGTTACAGAAAGAGAGATAATTGTTTGAATTCTTTCCTCTAAGTTTCCCACAGCTTCTAAAATCCTGGGAGAATTATGTCTCTCTCTGTTCAGAGGATATGTAATTACTACAGCTGGAGGATGGAATGATGGTGTGAAGAGCAATATGAGCTCCCATTTTGTGGGTATCAGATGGGAACCTCTACCTCATTTATTGGAAAAAGCAGATGCAGGATGCTTATACAGCTCTCACCTCCAGAGCAGCAAAGACTTGGACATTTCTAAATGGCTAAGTCCTCACCTCATCTTTGGGATGTAGGAAAATGTCATTTTCCTGGTGGGAAAGAGGGAAAAGAAGTACCCTGCCCAGGAAAGCTGGGAGTGACTACAGGATCCAATACTGATCTCCTAAGCAGCTCACAAACATTGTCCCTGTGGGCCACCTACAGCAAGAGCAGTACATGAGCTCTCACCCACCCCATGTGCAGAGGGACAAAGATAGAGCCCAAAGCTGTGCTATTTCATTTTTATAATCTGAACTGTCCTTTCCTCTTTAAAGGAGAAACTAAAGCCTTTAAAACTTTATAAATAGGTGGAATTGGCTTCCGCTCATCTAGGGGTTCAGCTGCAAACACTGAAGTAAGACACAAAAATCCATCATGTCAGAGATGCAGGACAGAAGCTCTTTAGCAAAGCGCCTAAAAATGTGTGATGGCTTTAGTTAGGAAATAAAGGAAATATTTCATGCACCTGACATGGACTTAAAATGGAAAAATGTAAAGATTGTGTGTTTGTTCGCATTTTTTAACCCTCTGTATTAACACCATTGTGTGAATTGAAGGAGGCCTGAATGCCTGGAAAGCTGGACTTTTTAAATTGACCTTCTTGTATGTTCAGTTCTGAAAAATTTTACTAGCTTCCCTTTGCACTTGGTCATTTTATGTAGTACTCAGTAGATGAGAAGAAAAGGGAAGAAAGAAAGAAAGAAAGAAAGAGAGAGTTCTTTTTCTCCTGCCAGCACTACTGTAATGCAAGTCACAAGCCAGGCCAGGCCACACCTGCCATTGGGAAGGCGTCAGTCAATAAACAACCCTATTTTTCAGCAGTTCACCTGCACTTTCTTGGATCTGATCACAAAAGGAACTGCCTCAGTGCTGCTGGTCACATGCCTCAGGTGAAGTGTGTACTTAAGTGCTTAGCTGGATCACATGGCTACAGACCCATGGGATGACGTGAGCTGATCTCACAGCACACACCAAGAGAAGGGAGGGCTCTTGTGCCCTCTCCCTGTTCTGTTCTTGTACCTCTCTGTGTGCTCTCTTGATCACCTCATGCCAGCTCTGCTTCTCTTTCATCTTAGTGAGCTGGATTGGCTGATAGAGGATTTAACGAGCACAGAGCTGACAAAAGGATGGGACTAGGAACAGACAGCCTGGTGCAATGGAGACTTTTCCTTTAAACAGGAGCAAACGATCAGATTTAGCAGAAATTTGCTCACACCCTAAGCAAGCCAGGGAAGCAAGAGGAGGTTCAGGTCAAAGAGCCTGCTGGAATATTGCTTTGCACTAGTGTGGGCAGTTTCATTTCAAGAGCAATCATTTACACTTGGGTCAAGAAGACAAGTACTATTCTGTCTGACACTATCTTGTGATTTCCACCTACTGAAAAACACAGCCCAAAGCTGTTTCTGTAGTCAAGTCTCTCCCTAGGAGATTTGCTATTAGTCCAAGAGCTACCAACAGCACTCCCCACCAGGGACCGTTTGACAGGAGAGTCTCAGGCTTTTGAGCCTTTGCTCCTTTGTCAGATGGCAGGTCAGATGTTTCATGCTGTTTGTCACTAATACAAATGGATAACATTTATTCCTTTATACAGTAGGCCAACTTCATGTTCTTGCATCTTGATTCATTGTTTTAGCCTGGCATCAAAGTGGTTCCCAGTGGACGGGAAGTACTGGCACCAGCTGATTCCCAGTTCTGTAAATAGCCAGCAAGACACTCAGGAAAGTCATTCCATCCATTTGTGCCCCAGTTTACTAATCTGTAAAATAGTTACTTCCATAGGAAAGCATTTTGCAACTTACATCTGAAAAGTGCAACATAGGAAGCTTGGGTTTTCTTAATACAGAGAGGTCTGGAGAAGAGATTGTTCAGCTTTAAGCAAGAAGACAAACTGGTTAGCAATAGACTGAAAGCAAAAAGAGTAAAAAGAAATAATCTCATCACTGATTCCCACCTAGTAACATGCTGCTTGTCTGAGACTGCCAATAATCTTCCTTATAGGTAGAAAAACTACTGCTCCCACCTGATGATCCTGCATGTCAACAACACAGGGCAGCTTTGGCATCATTAGAGACTCATAAGACTTGTTGAAAACCCCAAAACCTACAACAGGCTTTTATTTAGGGAATTGACCAATTAAATTCTGTATTAATTGAATCCCGTTTCTTGCCAAAGGAGAAGAACCACTCTGGTAATTTGCTGTTGTCAGATCTTGCATGCCTGTGAGAGACCTGGCCCTCCAGAAACACAACAGGTGCACACAGGCTCAGCTTTTTAACTAGAATCTTCTTCTTAGGGATATATTTGGCAAGGCCTGGTGTCTTCAGATTAGCATATGGGGGAAAAAAACCCACTTGAATGCAGCCCAGCAGGGGTGCTTTGATCCCACATGAGGGAATTGTGCCCTTGAGGACATACCTTACTCACCGTATGCAGGCTGCCGGTGACCTGCTTCCCAAGGGGCTTGTGCTCCGATGAAATGCTCATCTTCCCCAGGAGCTGAGGGCTCAGCTGTTTGGGAAAACCTGCTGCTCAGTGCTGGTGTCCTACCCCACACGCAGGATGGCTCCCAGCTGTGCTCCAATCCTCTTTCCCTTGGTCTTTCTTCCTTGGGTCAGCTTTCCCCCGCTCCCAGCCCAGCTGCTGCCACAGAGGTTCCAGGTTGTCCCAGGCAGAGTGCTGGTTCTAGCTGCAGGTGTAGGGAGAGGGGAGGGGACAGCCTGCAAGCGGAAGTATTTGCTCATTAGTTTTCTGGCAACCAGCAAGGTGCAGGGTGGACTCAGGCTGGCTGCCAGCACACACCTCGTGCGCTGCTGTGTGAGTGGCGACTGAGGGCTGAATAATCCCTTCCAAGGGAGGCACCTCCAGTGAGCCCTGTGAGGTGTGCCTGTGCGTCCACCTCTGCCTTGACAACTGATTGTATCAAAACCAGTCAACACTTTCACAGCATTTTGGCCTAAGTGCACTGCTGTTTTAAAGCAGTTTATCCCAAACAATTTCACTGATCCCATTTTTCATTTACACTGATCACAGATCGACAGTGTGTCTACAATCTGTCCAAGGTGGTGGCATTTTCTTCCTCACACATACAATCTCTGGGCACTGAGTAATTTGTGCAAGGTAAATAAAACCAAACCTGAATCTCTGCTTGAACATAAACTCTTAAATTGACCATAAATATTTGATTATTATCTTTGCATGACATTGTTTCCAATATCCTGTCTCCACCAAATATAGAATGTGGGCAGCACCACAGATTTAGTGGTTGTAAGACTATCACAAAATCAAAACACTCACAAGGATGTAGTGAAGGTGAACTTGAAAGTACTTAAAGGGGGATTTATAAAAAAAGGAGAGTGAATTTTTGCCTGAGCACATCATGACAGGACAAGGGGGAGCATCTTGAAGATAAAAGAGGAGAGATTTAGATTAGGTATAAGGAAGACATCCTTTACTGTGAGAGTGATGAGACACTGGCACAGGTTGAGAAAGCTGTGGATGCCCCGTTCCTGGAAATGTTAAAGGCCTGGTTAGATGGGGCTTTGAGCAACCTGTTCTAGTGGAAGGTGTCCCTACTTATGACAGGGCCGGCGGTGGGGGGGGTGGGAATAGAACTAGATAGTCTTTGAGGTTGCTTCCCAATTCCAAACCACTCTGTGATTCTATGATGATTCTGTGTCTGTGTTAATTTATTAAACACAGAGTATTACATCAGAGCTAGCCTAAATAACCTCTCCAGAACCAGACCACAGCCCTTCAGGGTCTCCTTTACTTCATTCCAGGTCATTCTAAGTGCACTGTTGCTTCCAAATTTGTCTTCAGGGCACTCATCACTTCTGTGTCTTCGTTTCATTCTGGTTGCAAAATTGCCATGGGCATGATTGTCCAGAGATGTAACATAAAGTTTGTAATGAGAGACAATATATTTTATTAGATCAGCTGATACAGACGGATAAAACTATCCATGTTTTATGGCACATGAGGCATTACCATGTCTGTCAGATTCTGCTTCAGCTTGCATGGGGACTTTTTCCCCTTTTTATTTTTCCAGCTTCTGTTGGTCTAAATAAAAGGTGTTATCCCCTCTACCAACCTTGCCTCACTCTCTTTTGTTTCAAGATGCTTCCTTTTGCCAGCAACCAAAAGAAAAGGCTCAGACAAATACAACGCTTCCTAAAAATCTTCCTGGGGGAGATGTTAATTCTGAAAATTGTCAGTATGGTATATAAGGAAATAATTTGCACAAAATCTGCATTATGCTCATGGACACCAGCTTTCTTGCTTTGAATACCCCAGGAGTTTTGCTGGATCTGTATCCTCTCAGAAGACAGCATTGATCTGAGCAGGAGCTTGAGGCACAGAGGGAAAACCAGTTAGAATTTAGACTGATTCACTTCCCTTGAAGCCTGTCCTCATGAAAGGCTCCATCAAGCTGGGCCCAGACTCCTGAATGCTTTGTGCATTTGGGTAAACCTATCACTAAACCCATCTTACATTTTGCTTTCAGTTCTCTTAAGCATCCTCAGGGATCCTCTGAGGACCTCCTCAGAGGTAACCTCTGTCTGAGTTATCTGTGCTGCTTTGAATAGAAATGCTTGAATTTTCCCTTTACCAGACCAGCAGAACTGGCAGTGCTGGATGCACCGGTGAGGTCTGCTTGGGACCCCAGGTTTTGTGACTTGCAATAAATTTTAAAAGATTAATGCTTACTAGAAAACAGGGAGACCTGGAAGATCTGCATGTCCTGGACCTCTAAAGGCTGCAAATCCCATTCTTTGGGCTGACTTATGTAGATGTTTCAGATCATATCCTGGATATAGCTGACAGAGTTCACATCCACCATGTCTTCAATGCTGGAGTGGTAACTTTTCCTTCTGCAGCTGCAGAGATGAAAAGATGGGTGGACCATCACCTCTCTGCTCACACAAGCTTTTCACTCAGGCAGGGTGAAGGGCAGTAGATGAGTTTACCTTGCTCATCTGAGAGATTTCCCCAAATCAGAATCAAGGGTGGCTAATGACATTCAATTCCACAACAGAAATCCTTACCACTTTAGCAAAAGGAATAGTTGCCAGCTCAGAGAGTCCACAACGCTCTTCTACTGCTACAACAACCATGGCTTGTCCTCAGTGTAATGAACATACTGGTGTGGTTCCTCTGCTCACAGTTTTTATTCTATGTAAAAGGGATATTTCCAAGCCTGTAAATTCTTTCAGGCAGGGACCATCCTTTCCCTGTTTTTTCATGAAAGAACTAGCCTGTGCCTGGACCTTGGATGAGCAACTACAATATGAATCATAAAAATAATCATATTAGTGCTTAGAAATTTGGTTTTACCAAAGAAAAATAACTTGATAGTGACTTTGTGGGGAATAAATATGTGCTTTTTGAAAATTGTATAAATATTTATATAACATGAGCTGGAACATATCTGTGCTGATACATACATTTACTCAGAGAATGATGAGGCACTGGCACAGATTGCCCAGAGAAGTATGGCTGCCCCACCCCTCGAAGTGTTCAAGGTTAGGTTGGATGGGATCTTGATGAAACTGACCCAGTAGGTTACATCCCTGCCAAAGGCAGGGGGTTTGGAACTGGAAGATCTTTCAGGTCCCTTCCAACCTAAACCACTCTGCGATTCTGTGACTGTGCATCAGTTTGGAAAATAGTAGTACTATCCATAAAAGTATTTATCAAGTTTTTATTCTTTAATATGTTGAATTGTCAGCCTCTGTTTAAGAGACTCAGCAATTCAAGAACCACTCCTAAATCAAACACCATGTGCTGTGCAAACACTGTCAGCATTCCTAACTGGTGCCTTCCAGCCATTTATCAGCTCCACCCACCTTCTCAGGATGCACGGCTGAAGGCTTGTATCTGAGATCTCAGCTGCCACGGTACATTCCACTGTTAAACAGCGCAACAATTTTTCTCTTTTATTTTCTGTGTAATTAGAGATTCACTAAAATAAAAGCAAGGCAGGAAGGTCCTGCTCTTGTCTTCCTTTTAGAGTGCTGTGGATCTTCACTTGCTGCTGAGTAATCAGGACCCCGCTAAAGGCGTCAACATGAATACATGAGCAAGGCATGGAGCTGCCTGGAGGTGAGGGAGGATACAGGCATACCATCTGCAGAACATCTGCTCATTTTAGATGGAGGCTTTTGGAGCTGATGAGTCTCCGATTTCAGCCTGAAGGATGTTATTTCACTTTTGTGATATGGCAGATTCAGAGAGCACCTGTAGCAACACAAACAACACAACCAGAGCCTGCAGCACAGGGCTTGGTGGCAATCCTCCTCTCACCACAGATGCTCAGAGATCTCCAGTTTTATAATCAAAAGTGGAAAGTTGATGGAGAAGCACTGTTCAGCCAAAGGAGCACTATTTCAACAGCTGAGATTTTTAAAAAATGTGTGGAGCAGGCAAGGGGGCACTTTCCTCTAGTGCCCAGCTCAGCAGGATTTCCTAAGGGTGGTATGTCCAGGAGGAAATGAGTCCCTTGGAGGTGGGACTCAGCCTGTCCTGAAGGCTCTAACCTGCCTGTGAAGAGCTTGTATCTCCTGTCCACCCACTCAGTGAGGGCTTTGTCCTGGTTTCCCCACAGTTCACAGGGATCAGAAGTGAGCAAGGTCCTGCCTTCGTACTCCAACTGAGCATCCCCACCTCCTCCTCTGTCCTCAGCTCAGGAGTGTGTCATGACCAAGCAAGGAGGAGCAGAACTGCCTCACCTGTTTTGCTGGAGCTTGTGAGGATTCCAACAGGTTGTTCACAGGAGAGGACACGGTGCTGGGAATCCAGGAGAGAAGGGGATGTTGTGGGAGGGAAGGAAGGATGTTGGGATTTAGCTCCAAGTGATGGCAGGATTGCTGAGGTTTTGCAGGGTGGGGGAGACAGAGAGATGGGGGAAGATTCATCTCAAAGCCTTGCCAAAGAAACGCAGCTCATCTCCCTGCACTGAAGCGTGGCCTTGGTGGCCAAGGTCCTTCACCCTCATGTACCGGGGGATGGTAGTTTGACAGAAGTGACAGCTGGTAGGAAACACAGGACACATCTGCACAAGGCTTTGCATTTTATTTACATTTCCAAAGAGAACGGTTTGGAGGGGTTTAGGCACACACAGAAAAAAGCATCCCTTCTAAGTTACAGATGCC